>NC_091063.1:61011787-71011787 GCF_000393655.2 Nicotiana sylvestris
CAGCAAGGTTTGCACAGCCAAAGGCCCAAGGGACCGCCGTGTACGCCTCTCTGCTCATACTGCTATTCAGTTCTACGATGTCCAAGACCGCCTTGGCTATGACCGTCCTAGTAAAGCTGTGGATTGGCTCATCAAAAAGGCTAAACCCGCCATTGATGAACTAGCTGAGTTACCCGCCTGGAAACCCACACTTGGTTCTGTTTCTGTATCTGCATCTGCTGCAAACACTAGTAATCTTGAACAAGACCAATCTCAAGATGAGAACTTTACATTCCACCAAGAAAATGCTACTACTAGTTTGTTTGATAATGCTGCTGGCCCTTCTAATAAAAGGGCAATGGCAACTCTGCGGAATGAAACCAATACTAGTGGTAGCTTTCTGCCTCCATCTTTAGAATCTGATGCTATTGCTGATACTATTAAGTCCTTTTTCCCAATGGGTTCTTCTACAGCAACAAACTCTTCACCTATGCAGTTTCAGAGCTTCCACCAAGAGACTAACAATATGTTGTCAAGAACCAGTAGCCAGAACCAAGATTTGAGGCTCTCTTTACAATTTCAAGATCCTATTTTGCTGCACCACCAAAACCAGCAAGCTCAACACCAGCACCAACACCAACACCAAACCAACAATCACAGGGAAGAGCTTCAAGCACAAGTAGGCCACTTTACCCCACTTGGGTTTGACAGCTCAGCCTGCTGGTCGTCTATGCATCAGCAGCAGCAACCAGTTGGGAGGGTGCAAAGACTTGCTTCTTGGAATGATAATAGAGACACTACTGCCCAAGGTGGTGGGTACTTGTTCAATTCACAACCAGGGCAGCCGCCGCTGCTGCAGCAGCTATTTGGCGGCCAAAATCAGTTTTATACACAGAGGGGACCCCTTCAGTCCAGTAACACACCTTCGGTTCGAGCATGGATTGACCCAACATCATCCGCCATTGCAATTGCCTCAGCTGATCAAGCAGTATTACCCATGTATCATCATCCATCCACAATTCCTCCTGGTTATGGATTTGCCTCTGAAATAGGCGGATTCTCTGGGTTTCGTATTCCTGCTCGAATCCAAGGTGAAGAAGAGGAGCACGATGGTATATCCGATAAGCCATCCTCTGCTTCCTCTGATTCTCGCCATTGAGTTTGGCTCCAGCAAAATTCTTTCTTTATCCACTGACAGGTAATCACTTCACCAGTTGGTCAACTCTTAAATCTTGTTTGTGATTCCATTTCATTCTTGAAATGTTGTTCACTGTTGCATTGAGCTCAATTTGCAGGAATTTTCTCCACTTGAATGAAATTGGAAACATACAGAAGTCATGCTGTAAGAGAGCCTGGAGCTGAGAGAGTTCATTATCGAGTCTGATTCAATGGCAAATGCACCGTGTCGAAATGAATCCTGATCATATTTTCAGGTGGTTCTTCGATTTGGTCTAATATTATTAGTTATTAAAATGTTCTTGCTTTCCGTTGTTGTGTAATAGAGCTTTTCAAGCTCAACTGCTACTCTAGGAGTGATATGTGTTTAAACTTTTCATGTTGCTGCTGTTTGCTTTTATTTCATGAATTAAAGACTTTCAAGCTAGAATTGGTAATGTTCTATTAACTATTTTCAAGTCTTGGATTCCAATTGTAGAATTATTTGCTCTTAGTAATAAGGCATTCTTGAATGTGATTGAGTTCCTAGATAACCTGATTGCTGTGTACATTGATTTGGGTTGATATTGTTGCCTTTCCAATTTTAAAATGTGAATGGTAGGGAAAAAATGAGATTGTTTTCCCTGTTTACAGAAAAGGGTCAATTTTTCATATAGGTGAAAGAGATCTTTGTTTTGTTTGATAATTGCTTTACCACTTTCTGATAAAAACAGTTCATGTTTCAACCAACTTCTCAAACCCTCAAAAGGAATTGAAAGAAATACTTATATGGTCTTTTTAACATCCCTATCACTGCTAGGATTTTTGGGAGCATATTAAAAGTTGAGTCATTTTCTATGAACAGTTGAAGTAATTAAGGTGGGTTTGAGAGTGGTAATCTGAATGCTACCTTCAGCTTTAAACTTCCTTTTAGTGACTCCCATCACCTATATTAGCTGTCTTAGCTTTTATGGTATAGATCATGAGATTGCAAGACTAATAAGTCTTGAAATCTTCACCTACCTAATTTCCTAACATTGAAGGGTTTGGCAGCCATTTAAGTCTTTTTTTTTTTTTGTTGTGTGTGTGGGATCTTGTTCTTTTACCATCTAAAGGCAAGAGTTTCCTTGATTGGATTACTTTTTTGTGAAACCAAGTTACACTCTTGTTGAATGAAAGGAAATGAAAAGAGAAAGAAGTTGAATGTCAATTCTTTGCTGTCCATTAGAGTATATTCATGTTTATGGTAACAAAGGGTTGATCAGAGTCAATAGTCATAGCCCCATAGAGCCTAAGTCATAAGGGTAGTTTAGCACACACAAAGGAGAAGTTGCATAGGAATGTAAACTTGTCAAAGGACAGCTAGATGAATGTAGGAAGGTAGAAAAAGGTTGTGCTAGATGAATGTAGGAAGGTAGAACTAAGTTGGGCTAGTTTAGGCTTCATAAATATGAGAAATTGAACAGAACCAATCAATTGATACGTAAGATGAAGCAGAAACTGAATAATGGAAAGAACTAGACACATACAACAAAGGTGTAAATCTCAGTACACCTCTTAAAAGTCTCTGTCTAGTGGGATTTTCTCCCTTGTTTTATTATTATCTCCTTTTGGGGTTTACCGTTTACTCCATTGGGAAAATTTTAGTTAGACACATGATGGTTCTATCAAGACGTTGACAATTGCTTCATATTTGTTGTCACTTCTTTATAGTAATTGATTATACTATCAAGCGGGAGGATAAGTGGACTTTTATTTATGGATACTATGATAGTATTATGAGAAGGGAAGTCTTAGAGCAACAATCAAGTTGTCTCGTGTGACTTATAGGTATAGGTCACTGGTTCTGGTTGGAATCATCCATTGATGCTTGCATTAGGATAGGTTGCCTACATCATGGCCCTTCCCTGAACTCTACATGAATGCGGAATGCGTTGTGCACCGGAAATTACTATAGTTGGGGATTGTCTAGTGTTTTAGGAGTTTTCTTTAATGTGATTAGGAGTTAATAGTGTTTAAATAATGGCTTTTATGGTATCATGAGTTGGAGCTTGCTGTGTTTTTGTTTCTTTATTGAAAGTTTTGTATTCAGTGTTATAACTTCACTCATGTGGGATGACCGCCATTGCATTATAGGTTGAAGGAAATAAAAATGAAATCTTGTGACAGGACATGAATAACATTCTGCAAAGTTGCCATCACCTATATAATCATTGTCAACTTTTTCCTTTTCCCTCTGCATTTTCTACCTTCTATCATAATCGCCATCATATATAGTACTAGATTTAATGTCAGTATAGAGCAGTATCAGTATGCAAAAGTGTACTTGGTCCAAAATATATTAGTCCAGTAAGGACCTTTTTAAAATAAATCCACAAAAACTTGAAAAACCCTCCTTAATTTGAGATGTCATATCCTATGCTGGCTAGCCTTCTAAAAGAGATGGTCAGAGGCGGAGCTAGGGGTGTGCATTTGAATCAGTTTATCGATTTCGATATCGAAATTTTTCTTATCGAGTTATCGATTTCGATTTTGTCCTCTTCAGTTATCGGTTTATCGATAAACCGATAAGATATACTAAAAAGACAATTTTTTTGTTTTCCCTTTCCTTTATCCTATGTCCCTAACCCTGTTATTTCCTCTACCACATTTAAAGAATGTCATATTTAAAAATCAAGGGAATGAAGTTCAAATTAATGAAAAACAGAATTAGCCGTGATGATGTATTTTTTTTATACCGTTGGGAATGTTGGTGGCATACATTTAATTCCTTACTTTAGTTTTGTTGCATGTGCTTGTTGACACAATTTTTATGTTATAAACGATGTTCATCTTATTTTAGCTTCTTTTTGTCCATATTAGATAGGCGTGTTTATAATGATATATTTTTCGTGGAATCCCGCAAATTTTCTTATTTGTGTAATTGATAACCGAATCGATAAGCCCCCAAAATCGATTAATCGAAATCGAAAAAATCGAAACTTTATTGAAACGATAACAATAAGCATATGTACAAATCGATAATCGATAAGTAATTATTGATAAGGGTCAAAATCGAATGCACACCCCTAGGCGGAGCTAACGTTTTACGGGTTCGATCGAACCTAGTAACTTTGGTCCAAACTATATATTTAATTTAAAAAATTCATTGAATATGTATAAATTATTAATTTAGAACCCAGTAATTTAAACGGACTATAATCCCGAACCAATAAGCTTCAAATCCTGACTCCATCTTTGGAGACGGTATAATAGTATTTACCAAATAAGCTCTGAACGCAGCTTGAATTTGGTTGGCAGTAACATCCTCAATCAGCTTAGTTGAGTTTTTACAACGATCCATTCAATTCTTTGTTGCTAGGAAAGTTCCCCTTTGCTTCATCTAATACGCTGCCAGCCGACTGCCACAATCAAAGAGCTTTGAATTCACATCCTTTTTTCTTGTTTATCATTAAGAGTATTTATTAATTAAGAAAACTAAAAAGGTAAAGGGATCAACCTCTATAGTCAAGAATTGTCTTAAACGAAAATCTTGGAATAAATGTAATGGGCAATCCCTTTCTTTTCTTGAATTCTAAAAAATTCTCCGCCTGTTCTCACCTTGGCATCTATTTTAGAACAATCCTTTTTGAAGAACGACAAAGATTCCTTGTAAACTAAAGCTCAGGCACGCTCGATAGCAAGAAGCTAGTAACTTCTTTCGGGTCATTAACTAGAATTTGCATGAGGTATCACAGTGGGGACTGTCATCTGTCCGGTTCTTGGGTCCGATTGGGCCTCTTTGAAATTGCATTCTTTCCTCTCCATGCTTCAGTTGTCGAGTAAAATTTGATATAGTTTTAAAGTTTTAAGCTGGAGCCTCACATAACGGAATCAATGTTTTGTTTCCAAATCAGCTTCGAAGAATGACCGGGAATCTTTTTCCTAAAAAGAAGAGTTTTCGTTTGAAAAATATAGTTCTCAATTGGCTTGCGCCATCGTGTTGAATGACCAAAGTTTCTTGGATACTATTTCAAATTGCTCTATCACCTGTGCTACATATTTGAGAATGAATTGAAACTATGAAGTTATCGATTACATCCATAAAAGGGATTTGATTCGGGGAAGGGGTTGTTATAATTTAGTCCATGCAGTGCATTTTCTGCTTTGCTACAAGAAGACAAAATGATTCAAGAGGCTAGAACGACTTCGAATTCCAAGCATTAGATCTTCTATACTTTCTTGTTAACGATTTGAACTAGAACACTTAATTTCTTTGATGGCATATTCCAGGATATAAGCATTGGATGAACCACTAGAGAATATATTACCTAATCAGGCTACTCAACGTTCATGATTTCTAAATAGTGAAAATATTCATCAGAACATAATGTAGTGTGTCAAACCTGAGGAGAAGGAATAAGGGATCTTCTGATTCGTTTTAATTGATGTTAGCATCAAAATTGACAAGGAACTACGCAATTTTCCTTTCTCTTTTCTTTTGAAAAAATATGGTGGATGAATAGAAAACAGAAAAAAGAAAAAAGATTGAGAATGAGTTTATCTTTTTCACTAAAAACTTACATCAGATTAGGACTACAGACAAGTTAAAGGATTGAGAGTCCTGTTAAGATTTTTTTTCTGGAAAATTCAGCAGTGAATGTATAAAGAGGTTTCCTTATTTTGTGTTGATGTAGGTAATTGGTGTTCGATCAATTCCATGAAAATCATCTTTGCACCCTTATAGAAAATACACTCAAAAAGGTGGTCCCGGCGGGGCTCGAACCCGCGACCTTCGGCTCATAAGACCAACGCTCTAACCAACTGAGCTACGGGACCTTGGTTTTTCAGCTGAAGGAGTAAGATATATTTGTAAGTAATTAATAACTTTTAAAAATCGAGATAAGAGCATTATGAGGCTATTCATATTGTTATAGTTCCAGTAATAACACCAGACTGTGAATATTCAACGAATGCTGCAAAAACAGTCAAAACCTTCTCCATTAAAGACTTTTTCGTCAAAATAAGACTGCGAAATACCAAAATGAATGTGTTATGCAAGGCGCAGGCTGTGGCTGAGCTGCTTGTTCGGCCCCTCATACACTTTCAGACAAATGTTCTTTGTATTGTTTCCCATTATTTACTCATGGGTTGTTGAGGCTAAGGTAGGTCCACTTTGAAAGCCCAAATCTATTGGCATATGGCAATCAAGATCTTGACGGATCTCTCCATAAAAAGAATTCGATATACATATTTCATCGTGAAATGTCACATTTTTATTTAACTTATCGATCCCAAATAAATCTGAGCTGATTGTATGAATTATTCTTTATTTTGCTAATTCAAGTTTATTTCATTTTTAGTATTTAAAAGACTAACCATAATATAATTAAACTCTTATTTTATCCGGATTGTTACACACTGTTGTATTGTTAATCGAATTTGTAATCAGCTACTTCGAAGCTAACATAGGAGGAGATTATATTCACTTCTCTATTTTCTATTTACATTTATTTGTATCCTCTTTGTTAGCTTGCATCCGAAGCCTGTGTAAGGAAAATGAGTAGATAATATTGACTAAGAACAAGAAGAAAAGAAGAACATCTTATAAAAAATATTGTGTTGTGGCAAGCCACTGCCTTAAAAGCGATTTCGGCCAAACTGGGTACAAATCGTTAAGATCGGTCGCTCCCCAAGGTTTCGCAGCACCTCCGAACACGTGCACTCGTGGCTGGAAGTTTAGAATTTGCACAAAACAGTTGCCCAGAAAGAAGAGAAGATGAAGGTTTTTTCTGTAGTTGTTACAGAAATTAAAATGTTGTAGGAAGAAAGTGATTATTAGCAAGATGAATTATTGGTTAAGAAATTGAGTGAATATGATGGCTAATGACCATCCTATTTATAGGCAATTAGGGAGGTTGCATGTATGACAAGTGTGGAGAGTCTTTTAACACTTGTCCAAATATATTAGTCCATTTGACAAGTGTACCTAGTCTCTTCTCAAAAAGTGTACCTAGTCTTCCGTGCATGAAGACACATGGTAGATTTGCATTGCCACTTATCAAAGTCATTCAACACTTGGCTTTAAATCAATGCCACATGTAAAAACTCTTGCTATATACCAATTATCTAAGAGTATTTGGCCACTTGGAAATAGGTAGGATACTAGTAAAATAAAAAGACTCATGGCTATTGGTTGTAAATGGATTTGCAAAAAGAAATCTTTGACTTTGCATTATAAATAATACCAACAATCCCCCACTAATGCAAAGACAAGAATAGAACAATTTTGGGCAAAAGAAGGAACATGTACTTAAGTGTCAATATCTTTCGATTTGAATTGACACGTAGTGAAATGAGGCAACAACTAACATCCACAAAGTGAAGTACTTTTGAACTGAATGGACATTAATTGAGACCCCCACAACACATACTATATCCTTAATTTTATGCAAACTCTGCAATAGTAACAAAGTGCTTTTATGGTTATGCACGTACCTTGGGTCTCATGAGTGCTCTAGAAAGACATCCCAAGTCTTTCATAAAAGGCAACCACACCTTTACACTCACATAGGTGATTCCATCAAGTCTATCTACACATAGACTACCTTAAGGCTATGGAATCATTAAGAGCAAAATAAGCTCAACCTTATAAAGCACTACCACATGCCATAGGGATAGGAAATGTAGTGCATATTGAGATCTCATATGGCTTCGTTTGACCACAAACGGATATCCACCATACTTCCTCAATCCGTGGGCTTTAGCCCTATCCCCTTCGATATTTCAAGGATAACTCTCCTTGCCAAACCCTTGGTTAAAGGATCCGCAATTTCTTTCGGATCTTACATATTCCGAGGAAATAACACCATGTTTCAACAACTGTTTTACCGCACCATGCCTAATGCGGATATGTCTTCTTTTTCTATTGTACACACTATTTTTGGCAATTCCAACTGCTGCCTGTGAGTTACAATGTAGAGAAACTGGTGAAACTTGTCTTCCCCACAAAGGCACGTCTGCCAATAAGTTTCTCAACCACTCGACTTCTTGCCCTACCAACTCAAGAGCAATGAATTCAGACTCTATAGTAGATCGTGCTATACAATGTTGTTTTGAAGACTTCCATGAAATAACACTTGCACCCAAAGTAAATGCATAGCCACTAGTGGAGCTAACTTCATCATTGTCAGTAACCCAGTTTGCATCACAAAATCCTTCTAAAACAACAGAAAATTTATTAAAATGCAAACACCAATCCATAGTACCTCTAAAATACCCTAGCAAATGATAAAGAGCATTCCAGTGTTCACTACTAGGGTTGTGAGTATATCTACTCAATCTACTAACAACATAAGCAATATCAGGTCGTGTATAATTCATGAGAAACATTACACTACCGATTATCTTATCATACTCAATTTGAGAAATACTAGATTTCTTATTCCTTTTCAAGTGTATGCTAGGATCATAAGGAGTTCTCACAAGTGCTACATCAAACAATTAAACCTTTTCAACATTTTTTCAATATAATTAGACTGAGAAAATGAAAAACCATTTGAAGTTCTTTTGATTTTAACCCTTAAAATCACATCTGCTTCTCCAAGATCTTTCATTTCAAATTTAGAAGACAAAAAATTCTTAGTCTCATTAACGACATTCACATTAGGGCCAAATATTAACATGTCATCCATATACAAACATATAATAATACAATCTGATCCTATCATCTTGGAATAAACATAAGTATCAGATGCATTAACAACAAAACCATTAATCACTAATGTGCTATTAAACTTTTCATACCATTGCTTAGGTGCCTGCTTTAGACCATACAAAGACTTTCTCAATTTGCATACTTTATTCTCCTATCCTTGAATCACAAATCCCTCAGGTTGAGACATATAGATCTCTTCCTTTAAATCACCATTTAGGAAAGCCGTTTTAACATCCATTTGATATATCACTAAATTATGAATAGCGGCTAAAGCAACAAGAGTTCTAATAGTCGCTATCTTAGTCACAGGAGAATAAGTGTCAAAGTAATCAATGTCTTTCTTTTGGTTAAAACCCCTGATAACAAGTCTAGCCTTATACTTCTTAATTGTACCATCAGGTCTCAATTTCTTCTTAAATATCCACTTGCTACTTATGAGTTTACAACCTTTAGGTAAATCAGATAAGTCCCAAGTGTGATTAGAAACTATAAAGTCTAATTCACTTTTAATGGTCTCTTTCCAAAAACTAGCATCTATTGACCTCATTGCTTCACTGCATGTCTTAGGGTCTTCTTCTATTAAATAGATTGACACTAATTCATCACTCAAAATATCAAGATCAATATTTTCAGTCAAGAAAGTAGTAATAAAGTCAGGACCAAAGCTAGCTTCAATTCTACGCCTCTTACTTCTTCTAAGTTCATTTTCATGCTCATTAGCAGTAACACTAGAAGAAGGCACAATATGAGAATTAATAGACATAGATGTAGAAACATTATTAGGCACAACACTAGGCACATTATTTTTCAATGGAAAAACATGCTAAAAATATTCCGCATCTCTAGATTCACAAATAGAACTATCATTCAAAGACACAAATATATATGCAACACTATTTTGAGCATAATTAATCAAAATAGCATCAAAAGTCTTTGGTCCAACAGTTACTTGTTTAAAATCAGGTAGACCAACCTTCGCCAAACACCCATACACTTTCAGAATTTTCAAGTTAGGGGCAAACCCTTTCCATAACTTATACGGGGTTTTATCTAACTTCTTATGAGGGACTTTATTAAGAACATAACATGCAGATAAAACAGCTTCCCTTCACATATTATCAGATAAACCCGAACTCAAAAGCATAGAATTCATCATTTCCTTAAGGAATCTATTTTTCCGTTCGGCTATACCATTTTGTTGGGGGTGTATATGGAGCACTAACCTCATGTATAATACCATTTTTCTTACAAAAGGCTTCTAGAGTATTAGTATTATATTCACTACCCCTGTCAGACCTAAGCCTCTTGATTTTTTTGTCTAATTGATTCTCTACTTCTGCCTTGTATTTTCAAAACATACTTTCAGCCTCATCTTTTGACTTAAGAAGATATACCTTAGTGTATCTAGAAAAGTCATCTACAAAGATGATGTAGTATTTCTTTCCACCCTTACTAACAGTATTCTTGAAATCTGCTAAGTCTAAATGTACTAGTTCAAGCAATTATGTTTTTCGACTAGTTACATTCTTAAAAAGGCTTTTTGGCATGTTTTGCTTCTACATAAACATGACACTTAGAAAAATTATCAACATTAATTGCAGGAATTAATTCCATTTTCTAAGTCGTTTAATAGAAGAAATATTAACATGACCTAGTCTACCATGTCACAAATCAATAAACTCAGTAATATAAGCAGAATTAAAAGTACTAGCATTATTAGTAATCTCTTGAGCAATGTTCAGTACAAATAAAACCCTACTAAGGTAACTCTTCCCAACAAAGTCTCTCCACGAGAAATAACAACTTTATCAGATTCAAAAATAAGTTTAAGACCTGCTTTGTTGAGAAGCGTACTAGAAACTAAGTTTCTACGAAGGGAGGGTACATACAAAACATTGTTCAAGGCTAAGGTTTTTTCAGAAGTTAATATAAGGAGAATTTTTTCTTTACCCATAACTTCAGTTGTAGTGGAGTTACCCATGTAGATACACTCGCCATCAGCAGATTCCTCAAAGTTGTGAAACAGTTCCTTGTTGGCGCAAAGGTGCCTTGAAGCACCTATGTCTAATATCCATTCAGTTTTGTTAGCCACCATGTTTGCCTCAACTACAACAGCAATGACATCACCCCCTTAGTAAGGTTAGCTTGGACTAGAGCTTTTCCTCCAATCTTTGAGCTTTGTCCTTGTCTCTGTGTCACGATCCAATCCCCGAACCCAGTCGTGATGGCGCCTCTCATGAAGATAAGGCCAGCCAGACCAAAACGGAACACCTCTTTTAAACAGTTAATCATCATAAACGGTAATAACATATAATATAATACTCCTAAATTGCAGAATTTAACGATAATAACCGCAAGAACCATCCCGACACATGCCCAAACCGGGGTGTCACAAGTCATGAGCTACTACAGAATCTACTATAGGTCTACAAAGGACGGAATCCGATACAACAGTCTGAAGAAAACATAAATGATAGAGGATAAGAGAGACAAGGGGCTGCGGACATCAACAGCTACCTCGTAACTCCAAATCACTGCCTAGCCTAGAAGGAATCAGCGCTCAGGTGCGGACTCTGCTATGGCTGAATCTGCATACACGGTGCAGGGAGTAATGTGAGTACTCCAACTCAGTGAGTAATAATTATAAATAATGGCTAAAAGTATGAAAACACGTAAAGGCACAAAGTAATTCCATATCAAGCAGTAAAATCACTTAAAGTAGTAAATCAGTGAAGAAATCAAATGATATTCCTTTTAAAACAAGTAAAATCGGTAATTTAACAGATAAATAACAAGTAGAAATCCGCCCCTCGGCCACAGTATCAATCGCTCAGCATAGTATCAGCCCCTCGGGCTCACTCTCAGTATAGTATTAGCCCCTCGAGCTCAGTATCAATCACTTAGAACAGTATCAGCCCCTCAGGCTCACTCTCAGAATAGTATCAGCCCCTCGGGCTACCTCACAATCACTCATATCAGCCCCTCAGGCATAACATCAATCACTCAGAATAATGGGTACCCACGCTCACTATGGGTGTGCAGACTCCGGAGGGGACCCTTACGACCCAAGCGCTATATCAAGCCACCTCGTGGCATATCACTCAATATATCCTCACATCACTCAAGTCATCGCGTGGCATATAAAGTATCTCAGTCCCTCGGCCTCATATCACTCTGCCTCACATCACTCAAGACACCGCGTGGCATAAATAGTAACTGAGGCCCTCAGCCTCATATCACTCAGCATATCCTCACATATGGCCCTCGGCCTTACTCAGTCCGGAAATCATCATAAGCCCCTTGGGCATTAGTAAAACAGTAGTTCTCAGCCCAAAACATGATGTAGAAATATCATTTAAGTTTCAAATCTGAGTAAAAGTGGATGAGTTTGTAAAACAGTAGATATCAACAGGACAGAGTTCAAATAATAAGTCAAGTAGTAAGGAAACCGTGATAAAAAAAATCCCCGAAGGGTTCAAATAGTTGGCACGAAGCCCAAATATGGCAATCAGCCCAAATCATGATGATAACAAATGAATTTCAGTCAAATATTCGGTAAAATCATCAATCGGGATGGACCAAGTCACAATCCCCAGTAGTGAAAGACCCCACGCTCATCATCCATCGCATATCTTGCATCAATATTGCACTACGATGTGCAATCCAGGGTTTCAAACCCTCAGGACATCATTTACAGCCATTACTCACCTCGAACTAGCTAATTCACTAGCTCGCGACGCCTTTTCCCCTCGAATTGTCCTCCACGCGCGTCGAATCTATCCAAAATCAGAACGAATACGTCACAATATGCTAAGGGAACAAAGCCCAAGCGAAAACATTCGAAAATATCAAAAATCCCGAAATTAGCAAATCCCGAGCCCCGGGCCCACGTCTCGGAATCGGGTAAAATTTACATTTTAAGAATCCTCATACCCTCACGAGTCTAACCATACCAAAATTATCCAGTTCCGATACCATTTGGTCCTTCAAATCATCATTTGACATTTTTGAAAGGTTTCACAATTTTCTTCCCAAATTCCATCCCAAATAACGAATTAAATGATGAATTCAGTGATAGATTCATGTATTCTAGCCAAATCTGAATTAAAATCACTTACCCCGATGAATTTCTTGAATAACCTTCGAAAAATCGCCAAAATCCGAGCTCTCTAGGTCAAAATATTAAATAAAACCCAAAACCTTGTATTTATAGGGTACCCCTCAGGTTCCAGCCTCCGCGGGCCGCACCAAAACGACCGCGGTCCGCGCAAGCCAGTGCGGTTTGCGCAAACACAACCGCGACCGCACAGGCCTTCCTCTGCAGTGACAGGCTTTAGTATTTTCGCCATAACCTTTGCTACAGATGTCCAAAGTTGATATCTTTACCTTTATGGAAACTAGACACGAAGGGCTACAACTTTTATTTTTGAATCATCTCAAAATTCCTTGTGGATAAAAAGATATGAGCTTCCGAAGTTGGACCGACGATCTGCAAATCTTCATGACTGCGACCGTGGTCACTTTTACGCGCCCAGCACTAAGCCAGCGCGCTCAGCGCTAATTCTACCGCGGCCAGCACTAAAAATTCTGCCCCATCCATTTTCTAAGTTCCGAAATGTCCGTACTCGCTCAATACTCACCCGAAACACACCCGGAGCCATCAGACCTCAACCCAAACATACCAACACCTCCCATAACATCATTAATACCTAGTCGAGTTTTCGTATCACTCCGAACAACATCAAAACAAAAAATCAACTTCGGATTCAAGCCTAAGAACTCCAAGATCTCTTAAATTATGCTTTCGATCAGAAAGTCTATCAAATCTCGTCCGAATGATCTGAAATTTTGCGCACACATCCCAAATGACACAACGAAACTACTAGAACTCTCGGAATTCCATTCCGACCCCAATATCAAAATCTCACCTATCGACCGGAAAGCGCCGAAATCTCGATTTCGCCAATCCAAGCCTAAACCTTCCACGGACTTCTAAAATGCATTCCGATCACGCTCCTAAGTCCCAAATCACCTAACGGAGCTAACCAAATCATAAAAATTCCCATCCGAGATCAAATACACATAAGTCAAATTTTGGTCAACCCTTTCAAATTTTAAGCTTTCAACTGAGACTGTTCTTCCAAATTCATTCTGATTAACCTGAAACCCAACACAAACGATTTACATAAGTCATAATACACCACACGGGGCAAGTCATGCCCGAGAACTGGCGAGCAAAGTGCAAAAGCTCAAAATGACTGGTCGGGTCGTTACATCCTCCCCCACTTAAACATACGTTCGTCCGCGAACGTGCTCAGAGTTGTTCCAAAAGCTAACCAATCGCTGAGTAACCTTACCATGCATTTACCTGGGGGTGATCCCACGTCACCCTATCTCACATAGGTCCGATAACACACAGTAACTGAAATTTCACAACCCAATCTAACTCATAAGCCTTAGAACCACATTTCCACTTCTGAAATCATTCACAAGATCAGAATCTCACATCTATATTCAGAATAAGCCCGAACCAGCTGTAATCACCCATACTTGCAATCTCAGGTGCAATCACTTGATATACCACATGACTCAAATGCTCGTAGTGATAACTTCTAACCACAGCAGTTGCACACAACATCCGCATACCGATAGAAAAACTTTTATCAACTAAAGTCTCATCCCAACACTTTCATATACTGCCAATGATCACTAAGACACGCGGTAAGCCATAACCATTTTCCAGATCAACCATTCATGAAGCCACTTCTTCCTTGGCAAATACCACAACAAATTTCTGAACCGAAGCTCGATACTATCCTTCCAACATGCTAAAATCACATCCGTTCGTATTTATTAATGATCCCCAATGATCTCCTCTAATCCAACACATTACTCTGGTGACATGACACATTCATACAGGCCTAAGCCACAACTTGCACAATACACACATCAATACGCAACAGTCCGAACATACTCAAATCATGAAAATGACTCAAATGAAAGAGCTGTACCTCAAGCTCACCGGTACCACCACAACACAAGGCTGAGAACCCGTCTCACATCATAGGAACAAAACACACGAGTCTAACCCGCAAGTTCATACCTCCACATAACTTCGCTATGATGTGCGATCCTATCCAATACTGACCCATATGAACCACCTTAAGTCACTAGCTCGAAATCGACAACCAGGCACAATTTGATATCTGGAACCAAAGCAATTCATCATACTCACGCTGAAGTAAATAACATACACCATGCAAACCCGAAAGGACTTAACCGATACGCCATTCACCGAGCAACACCCAATTACTCTTCCCGCTCGACTTCCACTATGAGACCCCAATAGAACCGCACCACATGTACCTATAACCAACAAATCATAACATCTCGCAACACAGAAAGGTAACTCATGGATCTCCCCAGTTTACTAATAAGCTCAATAACAATTGAATCAATACACCCCTCAACAGTACAATTCAGAGCCAACCAAGCAAACTCAAATTAAGACACGCATCCACATTGACCTGCAACGAGCTCCTTATCACAAAAATCCTGGAGTTTCTCTTCAACTCCTTTAACTCTGCCGGTGCCATACGATATAGTGCCCGGCATCAAATCAATACCGAAATCAACAACCTTGACCGATGACATGCCCGACCACAAGAAACATATCCGAAAAGTCCCTCACCACCGGAACTAAATCAATGGTAGGAGCCTCTACACTAACATCCGTCACGAAAGCCCAAATAAGGAAGACAATCCTTCCCAGCCGTCCGCTGGGCCTTCGAAATATAAAACCACTCCACTAGGGCATAATCCTGCGGACCTCGCCACTTAATCCGTGGCATTTCCGGCATAGCCAACAATGTCGCCTTAGTGCAATAGTCCAGAATAACACAACATAGAGACAACCAGTCTGAACCTCATATCACGTCTAAGATCTAATCTACCAAGTAACAAAAGATCCCTTCGGGTCTCCAAACCCTGATAGTCACTAAACAGTGCCGATATACACGATCTACAACCACACATAGCCTGAATATAAGAACTTTCGTCTCCAAATCCAGACCGCACATGAACCACCACATCTGATCCCAAATTCGCCGTCCGAATACATGCCACAAATCTAATACCCAGTCATATCACCAGAGATACTCTAAAATTCTTCTATGCCACCAAGCAAACTCGAATATCAGCAGTCGATCTAGCCCGAAAGTGTCGCACTACTACCGAAGTGCCATCAACTTAATCACATTGCTTTTATTTTTCTGAAACATATAATCTTGTCAAATCATTTCCTTAATCATCTGAATATCCCTTCTCAAACCATCTGACGTTCATTTCTCTAATTATCTAAAACTACGCGCTGCCTAAGAGTTTATGAACTCCCTTCCAGAACTGAACTGAACCTTACACACACTAATCTCGATCCTCCACTACATATCGCACATACCATACCATCCTAGTCTAACATGAGAACTTCATCTCCCTTTTGAGCCACAGACATCTACGTACTCAACTAGTCAAGAACTTTCCATTGATCCCATCACGAAGAAAAATCACTATACATTACATACTCCGCATGCCTATAGAAAATATACATCTCCAAACCGCAGTAGAAATCCTCAAGGACTCTCCGAATTCTATTTGCACAAATTCAACTGATCCTTCTACTAGACCAAGCTAAGCAAGCCATCAAACCCCAAGAGCATTGCTGCAAAATACCTATAAGAACTCATTACCTCGAACACACACAAGGAGTTAATCATATCCTTACCATATTGATCCGGCCTACTATCAAGCTGCTCCATCTATCTAAACTTCCTTCTAATTCATCTTCAACTTGCAATTACCTCTTGCTATAGCACCATAATTCTTCAACCCAGGCTTACCACACAAGATCCAAGTATAAAACCACACTGTCTAAGAACCATAAGCTGCTGACTACTCTCTCAAATATTCCAAAAAGCATTATATTCGAAATACTTTTCTCTGAAGAACTTCCTACGGATCTAAATCCGTTACCTCCTAATATTAATACATAGAATCCCACAATTAATATAGAAAACACCACAAGTCTTGACGTCTTCCAAGGAAAACTCAGTTCCTAACCATACATACAACTTGAAAATATCCAATTGTTACATGCAAAATTTTGAACATAATAGGACCATTCTCTAGAGGCATCCACTCTACTTAAACCGTAGTTAGATTGATTAAACGAACTGAACAACCTGTGCTTCATTTGCGCTCTGACACTGCAGAATGTGACCTCATTTCGATATAACCAAGCAATTTCCTGCCCTATGCACCGAGCATTCCTTACCAACCACAAATCAAGTCATTCCCTGATTCTCGTACACCCATAAGGCATAACATAACCTTTATTGAAATTTCCTTTACTCGAGCCATAACTGATTCACAAATACGCCTCAAACTGGAACCATTAGAGCATATAACCGTGCAATCAACTATTCAATAGCGGACTGCCCCACTTGGCTCAAAGCCATAGATCAAAACACGCACTATAACTTATAACGCGCATACTTTATTGCTTCCATAATACTATAGTGAGATTAGACTCAGTTCTTCATAAGCTCTTGAAACACCGACCATCGGGTACTTTAACTCTATGTAAATCTAGCATTCACTCTCGTAACAGTTAATCCCACTCTATAAAGTGACCCAAATTTAAATTTCAACACATATGTTTCACTTGTGAATGAGATCTTCTAACAGACAACATAAGGATCACACAATCTCAGAATACCGCAGGAGACAACCCGCCTACTTCGCCTCAATATAACATTTCTGTATACCTTCCAGCGTCATACATATTACACATTCACTTAATTTTTCCTGAGTCTGAACTCATACCGCAACATGAAATTTACTTCACTCCTACTAGGAGACATGAAAAGATTCTTCACGCGCCCATAACTCGGGGCTACACATCCAACCACAACGGAAATCAAACACTTAATAGTTCATCTATCATCTAACAGACCTTTCTCGTCACTTCCAAGTCATATAGATACCTCTCGCAGTACCAACATACTCATCACATAGTTGTCAGCCATCACTTCTATTAATAGGGACAATACCGCACATATAAGTTCAAAACACTTGCTCATACAATCAGCACCTCGATGCTCAAGCCATAGGCAAAGATCTGGCCTCAAGTCCTCTAGACTAGCCCAACATCAAACTCACAGAGATCATATCTCGCCCATCGATCAGGGAATCACAAGCCATCAAGGCATATCTGATACTGAGCGCTCATGTGCACATACGAACGCGTGGAAGGAATTTCAAGAGATACTTTTCAAGCTGAATCAAGGACGCACGATAAGAATTCAAGAATGCAAAGTTTTCCCAAAGGTTCTGCAGCCTCTCGAGGATAAATACAGACGTCTCCGTACCGATCCGCGAGACTCTACTAAACCTGCTCATAACTCGTGAGACCTATGTAACCTAGGCTCTGATACCAACTTGTCACGACCCAATCCCCGAACCCGGTCGTGATGGCGCCTCTCGTGAAGACAAGGCCAGCCAGACCAAAATGGAACACCTCTTTTAAACAATTAATCATCATAAACGATAATAACATATAATATAATACTCCTAAATTGCAGAATTTAACGATAATAACCGCAAGAACCATCCCGACACATGCCCAAACTGGGGTGTCACAAGTTATGAGCTACTACAGAATCTGCTATAGGTCTACAAAGGATGGAATCTGATACAACAGTCTGAAGAAAACATAAATAATATAGGATAAGAGAGACAAGGGGCTGCGGACGTCAACAGCTACCTCGTAACTCCAAATCACTACCTAACCTAGAAGGAATCAGCGCTCGAGTGCAGACTCTGCTATGCCTGAATCTGCACACACGGTGCAAGGAGTAATGTGAGTACTCTGACTCAGTGAGTAATAATTATAAATAATGGCTGAAAGTATGAAAACACGTAAAGGCACAAAGCAATTCCATATCAAGCAGTAAAATCACTTAAAGTAGTAAATCAGTGAAGAAATCAAATGATATTCCTTTTAAAATAAGTAAAACCGGTAATTTAACAGGTAAATAACAAGTAAAAATCTGCCCCTCGGGCACAGTATCAATCGCTCAGCATAGTATCAGCCCTTCGGGCTCACTCTCAGTACAGTATCAGCCCCTCGGGCTCAGTATCAATCACTTAGAACAGTATCACCCTCTCGGGCTCACTCTCAGAATAGTATCAGCCGTTCGGGCTACCTCAGAATCACTCATATCAGCCCCTCGGGCATAGCATCAATCACTCAGAACAATGGGTACCTGCGCTCATTGTGTATGTGCAGACTCCGGAGGGGCCCCTTACGGCCCAAGCGCTATATCAAGCCACCTCGTGGTATCATCACTCAACATATCCTCACATCACTCAAGTCACCGCGTGGCATATAAAGTATCTCAGGACCTCGGCCTCATATCACTCGGCCTCACATCACTCAAGCCACCGCGTGGCATAAATAGTAACTCAGGCCCTCGGCCTCATATCACTCAGCATATCCTCACATATGGCCCTCGGCCTCACTCAGTCCGTAAATCATCATAAGCCCCTTGGACATTATTAAAATAATAGTTCTCAGCCCAAAACATGATGTAGAAGTATCATTTAAGTTTCAAATCTGAGTAAAAGTGGATGAGTTTGTAAAACAGTAGATATCAACAGGACTGAGTTCAAATAATAAGTCAAGCAGTTGAGGAAATAGTGATAAAGAAATCCCCGAAGGGTTCAAATAGTTGGCAATCAGCCCAAATATGGCAATCAGCCCAAATCATGATGATAACAAATGAATTTCAGTGAAATATTTGGTAAAATCATCAATCGGGATGGACCAAGCCACAATCCCCAGTAGTGAAAGACCCCACGCTCATCATCCAACGCGTATCTTGCCTTAATATAGCACTACGATGTGCAATCCGGAATTTCAAACCCTTAGGAAATCATTTACAGCCATTACTCACTTCGAACTGGCTAATTCTCTAGCTCGCGACGCCTTTGCTCCTCGAATCGGCCTCCAAACGCGTCGAATCTATCCAAAATCAGAACAAATACGTCACAATATGCTAAGCGAACAAAGCCCAAGCGAAAACATTCGAAAAATATCAAAAATCCCGAAATTAGCAAATCCCGAGCCCCGGGCCCACGTCTCGAAATCGGGTAAAACTTACATTTTCAGAATCCTCATACCCTCACGAGTCTAACCATACCAAAATTATCCAATTCTGATACCATTTGGTCCTTCAAATCATCATTTGATATTTTTGAAAGGTTTCACAATTTTCTTCCAAAATTCCATCCCAAATCACGAATTAAATGATGAATTCAGTGATAGATTCATGTATTCTAGCCAAATCTGAGTTAAAATCACTTACCTCTATGAATTTCTTGAAAAATCTTTGAAAAATCGCCAAAATTCGATCTCTCTAGGTCAAAATATTAAATAAAACCCAAAACCTCGTATTTATAGGGTACCCCTCAGGTTCCAGCCTCCGCGGGCCGCACCAAAACGACTGCGGTCCGCGCAAGCCAGTGCGGTTCGCGCAAACACAATTGTAGCCGCACAGGCCTTCCTCTGCAGTGATAGGTTTTAGTATTTTGGCCATAACCTTTGCTATAGATGTCCAAAGTGTGATATCATTACCTTTCTGGAAACTAGACAAGAAGGACTACAACTTTCGTTTTTGAATCATCTCAAAATTACTTGTGGATCAAAAGATATGAGCTTCCGAAGTTGGA
The DNA here is from genome assembly GCF_000393655.2 of Nicotiana sylvestris. Classification (NCBI taxonomy): domain Eukaryota; kingdom Viridiplantae; phylum Streptophyta; class Magnoliopsida; order Solanales; family Solanaceae; genus Nicotiana; species Nicotiana sylvestris. Next base: position 61,032,405 of record NC_091063.1, read on the forward strand.
CCGACGATATGCAGATCTTCATGACCACGGCCGCAGTCACTCTTACGCGCCCAGCACTAAGCCAGCGCGCCCAGCGCTAATTCTATCGCGACCAACACTAAAAATTCTGCCCCCATCCATTTTCTAAGTTTCGAAATGTCCGTACTCGCTCAAAACTCACCCGAAACACACCCGAAGCCATCAGACCTCAACCCAAACATACCAACACCTCCTATAACATCATTAACACCTTGTCGAGTTTTCGAATCAACATCAAAACACAAAATCAACTTCGGATTCAAGCCTAAGAACTCCAAGAACTCTTAAATTATGCTTTCGATCAAAAAGTCTATCAAATCTTGTCCGAATAACCTGAAATTTTGCATGCACATCCCAAATGACCCAACAAAACTACTAGAACTCTCGAAATTCCATTCCGGCTCCTATATCAAAATCTCACCTATCAACCGGAAAGCGCTGAAATCTCGATTTCGCCAATCCAAGCCTAAACCTTTCACGAACTTCTAAAATTCATTCCGATCACGCTCCTAAGTCCCAAATCACCTAACGAAGCTAACCAAATAATAAAAATTCCCATCCGAGATCAAATACACATAAGTCAAATTTTGGTCAACCGTTTCAAATTTTAAGCTTTCAACTGAGACTGTTCTTCCAAATTCACTTTGATTAACCTAAAACCCAACACAAACGATTTACATAAGTCATAATACACCACACGAGGTAAGTCATGCCCGAGAACTGGAGAGCAAAGTGCAAAAGCTCAAAACGACCGATCGGATCGTTACACTCTGGTTGCACTGAAAAGCCTTGTGACCAATTTTGTTGCAGACATAGCAAGGTCCTTTCGACTTTTGAATATGACCATCCGACTTATTGAAGTAATTCTGCTTCTTCACTTGTCCTTTCTTCTGGCCTTTCTTCTGTTTTCCTTTAAACTTGTCTTTCACAAAAGTACTAGAAGATTCCATAAGGTTAGCTTTAGAAGAATTAAGAGAGAGAGAGATTTCATCTTATCCTTAAGCCGTTCCGACTCCTCATCTTTGAGACGGGTTGTTTCCTCAGTCCTCATGTGACTGATCAGTTCTTGAAGAGTTAAGTTTTTCTTCTTGTGCTTCAGTTGATTCTTTTTTAATCACTCCAAGAAGGTGAAAACTTTTCAAGCAGAACATTAGCCTGAAGAATCTCACACATCTCCATGCCCTCGTTCAAAACATCAGCAGTCAAGTTCTCATACTCATGAACCTGTTCCATGATTCGCTTATCATCAACTATTTGAAACTTGATCTATTTTCCAACGACATACTTCTTTTTTCCCGCGTCATTAGCACCATATTTCCTCTCCAAACTGTCCCATATGACCTTAGCAGATTTATAATTTATAAACAAATCAAAGAGATGGTTAGTCATATGATTAAGCAGATGCCCTCTCACTGTTTTATTATCCTTTTCAAATTTCTTCTTAGTAGCATCATCAACAACAACAATATTGGCAGAATTAGAATTATCAGTAACAATATCAGCAGGAGAATCGTTAAACAAAATATAATCAACTTCTAATTGTTCAAAGAAAATTAAAAGTTTCTGGGACCAACGCTTATAATTGTTTCTATCTAAAGGCTCAAGCTTTGATAGATCAAGAAATGTTTTGTTCAAAGTAGTGGTCATTAGTCAATATTATATATGAATCGCTTTCAAATTGTAAGGAAAATGAGTAGATAATATTGACTAAGAATAAGAAGGAAAGAAGAACAACTTATAAAAAATACTGTGTCGTGGCAAACCACTGCCTTGAAAGCGATTTCGGTCCCACTGGGTGCAAATCGTTAAGACAGGTCGCTCCCCAAGGTTCCACAGCACCTCCGAACACGTGCACTCGTGGCTGGAAGTTTAGAATTTGCACAAAACAGTTGCCCAGAAAGAAGAGAAGATGAAGGTTTTTTCTGTAGTTGTTGCAGAAATTAAAATGTTGCAGGAAGAAAGTGATGATTAGCAAGATGAATTATTGGTTAAGAAATGGAGTGAATATGATGGCCAATGACCATCCTATTTATAGGCAATTAGGGAGGTTGCATGTATGACAAGTGTGGAGAGTCTTTTAACACCTATCCAAATATATTAGCCCATTTGACAAATGTACCTAGTCTCTTCTCAAAAAGTGTACCTAGTCTTCCATGCATGAAGACACATGGTAGGTTTGCATTGCCACTTATCAAAGCCATTCAACACTTGGCTTTAAATCAATGGCACATGTAAAAACTCTTGCCATATACCAATTATCTAAGAGTATTTGACCACTTAAAAATAGGTAGGATACTAGTAAAATAAAAAGACTGACGACTATTGGTTATAAATGGATTTGCAAAAAGAAATCTTGTACTTGTGTTGATGTTGATGTTGAAAAGAGTTGGACCCCAAACTAAAGTGCTATAAAGTCCCTATTTAAATTAATTTTGGAATGGGTCCAATTGTTTCCACAATTAGAAAGTCTTGTTATATTGTCATTTTGCTAAACAACTTGTGATGGGCTTAGGTAAATTGATATAACAAATCTTCCATCTCATTTGATGTGTGTGAAGGAAAATAGTGAAAGCACGATGTGTCTTCACATAAAAAGAAATTATTTGTTCTTTAAGTCAGGATATAGATTGAGATCTTAGAATATCTTTTATTCTCTTATGTGATGTTACTGTTACAGTACAATTACTATATATATGTTCTGTTACAAATAAGCAAGCATAAACTTAGATGGTTAAGATTCCCTCTTTGCATAGCTAGTCAATTTTCGCTATAGAGTATTTTTTTTAGACTAAATTGGAAATAAATAAATCTACTGGTGAATATTAAAATATTCAGAAACTAGCTACCAAATAATATTTGCTACTTGTAATTCTATTAAAATGAGAGAAAAACAGTTAAAAAACTTTAGTTAAGAATTACTCCCTCCGTTTCAAATTAGATGAAATTCTTTTCTTTTTAGTCTGTTCCAAAATAAGTGACACATTTCTAAATTTGAAAATAATTCAACTTTAAATTCTTTTTTTTACACATCTATATCTATATTATATTAAAAGGAGAGTAGTGAAGCACTAGATTAAGCCAAATGGCAAGCTAAAATGAAGCCACTTGGCACTTTTAAGACAACATTAAAAATTTGAATTTTAAATGGAAACATAATTAATGGAAGTAGTAGTTCAATAAAAATTATTTTTTAATTATGATCGGAAATGTTATATATTGACTCTTCAGAATCTCTATTATATTATTAAATATAGATTTTTATTTGAAAAATAAATAACATAGAGTAGTATAATTTAGTTAACCTTTTTTTGTATAATTATGGTAGGGACATCTGTTATGGAAAAAATTAAAGATTGATGAAGTATTCTTTAATTGATCAAGTTTTGTATTTGATCTTATTTGGGTAGAATATACATTATTGTAGGTACCTTTATTTAATTTTTTTGTATAATTCAGTTATGGTAGGTATTCAGTTTTGTATCTTACACACTAATTTTAAGTTGAAATAATAATTCTTTATTTAGTACAAGCTTTGTATGTAACCTTATTTGTGTACAATATAATAGGCATCTTTAATTAAATTTTGTTTATAATTCAGTTATGGTATGTATCATTTTTTGAGAAAGAATCAATTAAATTTTCATTTTGTATCTTACACATTGATTTTAAGTTGAAATAATAATTCTTTATTTAGTACAAGCTTTGTATCTGACCTTATTTGGGTACAATAGTGTCACGACCCCAACCCCAATCGTGATGGAACCCAACACACTGCTAGGCAAGCCTGACCAATTAACAACCTCAACCCATTTCTTATATAGTTCATTATTAGCTAACACAGTTAAATTACCAAAACACCATATTAAAAGTCTGAAACCAGAATTAAATAGGCGGAGTTTCAAATGATAAAACTACTACTACATAGCCCATATAGATCCGATGTCACAAGTCTGAGCCTCTAATATCAGTTTATCACCCTAATACATATCAATCTAGGGAATGCGGATAAAACAAAAGGATAGAAAGGAGAGATCAGGGCTACGGATGCCATGCAACTACCTCGATGCTCCCGGATATGCACTGCTCAACTGAAAATCCTCACTCAGCCTCAGATGCACCTGGATCTGTACGTAAGGTGCAGGGAGTAATGTGATTACTCCGACCCAGTGAGTAATAAGCATAAATAATGACTGAGAATAAGAAATCATGGAGAAACACAGAGTAATCCATAATGCGGCATTTTAAACAAGTAATATGAAAGCAATAAACCAATAGAAACGAAATATGGAAATGCTACAACACATAAGCAGTTAAGTGATAGACATATAAAGAAAATCAACACATAGAACGGTACCCTATAGTACCCGCTACGGCGTGCAGCCCGATCCATACATTTATCGTCGACGGCACTCACTAGGGGTGTGCAGACTCTAGGAGGGGCCCCTTACGGCCCAAGTGCAATATCAAGCCATCTCGTGGCATCAAATCTAGGCCCTCGGCCTCATATCAATATCAGTATAATACTGTTGCAGTGCGCAACCCGATCCCATAGTAGCCTCACATCTGGCCCTAGGCTGTACTCAGTCCAGAAATCATATAAGCCCCTCGGGTATTAGTAAAACAGTAGTTCTCAGCCCAAAACACCATTTAATATATCATTTTAGTTTCAAAACCGAGTAAAAAGTGGTTGAGTTATAAAATAGTGGAAAACGGTACAACTGAGTTCAAGTAGTAAGTCAAAACAGTGAGGAAATAGTGATAAAATTCCCTGGAGGGTTCAAATAATTGGCACGAAGCCCAAATATAGCAGTCAGTTCAAACATTGATGAGAACAAATAAGTTTCAACCAAAATACGCGGTAAAAGCATCACTCGGGACGGACCAAGTCACAATCCCCAATAGTAAACGAACCCACACTCATCATCAAGTGTGTGTCTCACCTCAATATAGTACTACGATGTGCAAATCCGTGGTTTCAAACCCTCAGGACATCAATTACATTCATTACTCACCTCGAACCGGCTAAATCTCTATCTCGCGATGCCTTTTCCCCAAGAATCAGCCTCCACACATGTCGAATCTATCCAAAATCAGAACGAATACGTCACACTATGCTAAGGGAACAAAGCTCAAGCGAAAACATTCGAAAAATATCAAAAATCCCGAAATTAGCAAAACCCGAGCCCCGGCCCACGTCTCGGAATCGGGTAAAATTTACATTTTCAGAATCCTCATACCCTCACGAGTCTAACCATAACAAAATTATCCAATTCCGATACCATTTGGTCCTTCAAATCATCATTTTATATTTTTGAAAGGTTTCACAATTTTCTTCCCAAATTCCATCCCAAATCATAAATTAAATGATGAATTCCAATGATAGATTCATGTACTCTAGACAAATCTGAGTTAGAATCACTTACCCCGATGAATTTCTTGAAAAACCTTCGAAAAATTGCCAAAATTCGAGCTCTGTAGGTCAAAATATCAAATAAAACCCAAAACCTCGTATTTATAGAGTACCCCTCAGATCTCAGCCTCCGCGGTCTGCACAGAACCACCGCGGTCCGTGCAAAAGCACCGCGGTCCGTACAAAACCACTACGGCCCGCACAAAACCACTGCGGCCGCACTTCATTTTGTGCGGTCCGCACAACACATACCGCGGCCGCACTTCCTTTTGTGCGGTCCGCGCGGGTGGGTTCCGAGGCCTGCAATCCTTCTGAACCTGCTACAACTATGATTTTGGCCTAAAACATCCCGGAACCTACCCGAAACTCCTGGAATTCCAAACCAATTGCACCAACACATCCCATGACATCGTTCAAACTTGTTCAAAACCTCGGGATGCTCACAACAATATCAAATCACTAATTTAACCGGGGATTTAAGCCTAAGAACTCCAAGAACTCTTAAATTATGCTTTCGATCAAAAAGTCTATCAAGTCTCGTCCGAATGACCTAAAATTTTGCACACACATCTCAAATGACACAACGAAGCTACTATCACTCTCGGAATTCCATTCTGGCCCCTATATCAAAATCTCGCCTATCAACCGGAACCGCCAAAATATCAACTTCGCCAATTTAAGCCTTATTCTTCTCTATAACTCCAAAACCCATTCCGATCGTGCTCCTAAGTCACAAATCACCTCCCGAAGCTATCCGAACCATCGGAACTCACTTCCGAATCTTCTAACACATAAGTCAACATCCGGTTGACTTTTCCAACGTAAGCTTTCTTAAAAAAGACTAAGTGTCTCATTTCTAACCAAATCCTCTCCGAACTCGAACTAATCAATCCGATCACATAAAACACGGATAACGAAGCATAAAGAAGCTAAAATAGGGGAAAATGGAGCGGTAACTCATGAGACGACTGGCCGAGTCGTCACATCCTCCCCAACTTAAACAAACGTTCGTCCTAGAACGAGTCAAGAAACATACCTGAAGTCTCAAACAGGTGAGGATATCTGCTCCGTATCTCCCGCTCAGTCTCCCAGGTAGCCTCCTCCACGGGCCGACCTCTCCACTGCACTTTCACTGAAGCTATATCCTTTGACCTCAACTTTCGAACCTGATGACCCAAAATTGCTACTGGCTCCACATCATAGGTCAAATCATCATCCAATTGAACCGTGCTGAAGTCCAAAATATGATATGGATCCCCAATATACTTCCGGAGCATAGAAACATGAAATACTAGATGCACGCTCGACAAGCTAGGTGGCAAAGCAAGCTCATAAGCCACCTCCCCAATCCTCCGAATCACCTCAAAAGCCCAATGAACTGCGGACTCAACTTCCCTTTCTTCCCAAACCTCATAACATCCTTCATGGGCGAAACTTTCAGCAAGACCTTCTCATCGACCATGTAGGACACATCTCGAACCTTCCGGTCCGCATAACTCTTCTGACGCGACTGCACTGTACAAAGCCTCTCTTGAATCACTTTCACCTTCTCTAAGGCATCCTGAACTAAATCTGTCCCCAATAGTCTAGCCTCGTCAGGCTCGAACCAATCAACTGAGATCTACACCGCCTCCCGTACAAAGCCTCATACGGAGCTATTTGAATACTCGACTGGTAGCTGTTGTTGTAAGAAAACTCTGCAAGTGGTAGGAACTCATCCCATGAACCTCCAAAGTCAATAACACAAGCACGCAACATGTCCTCCAATATCTAAATCGTACGCTCGGACTGTCCGTCCGTCTGAGGATGAAAAGCTGTGCTCAACTCCACCTGAGTACCCAACTCTCGCTGAACAGATTTCCAAAATTGGGAAGTAAACTGAGTACCTCTATCTGAGATGATGGAAACCGAAACACCATGCAACCGAACAATCTCCCGGATATAAATCCCTGCCAACCGCTCTGAAGAATAGGTAGTACACATAGGGATGAAGTGCGCGGACTTGGTCAGCCAATCCACAATCACCCAAATAGCATCAAACTTCTTCAAAGTCCAAGGAAGTCCAACCACAAAGTCCATAGTGATCCTCTCCCACTTCTATTCGGGAATAACCATCTGCTGAAGCAAGCCACCCAGTCTCTGATGCTCATATTTTACCTGCTGACAGTTGAGACACTGAGCTACAAATCCCACAATATCTTTCTTCATTCTTCTCCACCAATAGTGCTCCCTCAAATCCTAGTACATCTTCGTGGCACCCGGATGGATAAAATACCGCGAGCTATGGTCCTCCTTCAGAATCAACTCTCTAAGCCCATTCACATTGGGCACACAAATCCGGCCTTGCATCCTCAACATACCATCGTCACTGATGTTCACAACTCTGGCATCATCATGCTGAACCCTGTCCTTAAGGACAAGCAAATGCGGACCATCATACTGGCGCTCTCTGATGCGATCATATAAGGAAGACCGAGAAACTATACATGCCAACACCCGACTGGACTCCGAAAAATCCAACCTCACGAACCGATTGGCCAAGGCCTGAACATCAACTGCAAGAGGTCTCTCCCCAACTGGAATATATGCCAAACTCCTCATACTCACTGCCTTTCGGCTCAATGCATCGGCCACTACATTGGCTTTTCCCGGATGATATAATATGGTGATATCATAATCTTTAAGCAACTCCAACCATCTCTGCTGCCTCAAATTAAGATCCTTTTGCTTGAACAAATGCTGAAGACTGCGATGATCGGTGAATATCTCACAAGATACACCATACAAATAATGCCTCCAAATCTTCAATGCATGAACTATGGCAACCAACTCCAAATTATGAATAGGGTAGTTCTTCTCATGGGGCTTCAACTGACGAGAAGCATAAGCAATAACTCTACCTTCCTGCATCAATACACAACCAATCCCAACTCTTGAAGCATCACAATACACGGTATATGAACCTGAAGCTGATAGCAAAACCAACACTGGAGCTGTGGTCAAAGTTGTCTTGAGCTTCTGAAAGATCTCTTCACACTCGTCCAACCATACAAATGAAACACCCTTCTCAGTCAACTTGGTCAAGGGCGATGCGATAGATGAGAATCCCTGAACAAACCGATAATAGCCTGCCAAACCAAGAAAGCTACGAATCTCTATGGCTGAGGACGGTCTAGGCCAACTCTGAACCGCCTCTATCTTCTTTGGATCAACTTGAATACGCTCGCTGGACATCACATGCCCCAAGAAAGCCACTGAACTGAGCCAAAACTCACACTTGGAGAATTTTGCATAAAGCTTCTCCTCCCTCAATCTCTACAACACAACTCTCAAATGCTCTACGTGCTCCTCCTGACTACGCGAGTACACCAGAATATCATCAATGAATACAATAATGAACAAATCTAGATAAGGCCGGAACACGCTATTCATCAAATGCATGAATGCTGTTGGGGCATTGGTTAGCTTGAAAGACATTACAAGGAACTCATAATGACCATATCTGGTCCTGAAGGCAGTCTTAAGAATATCTGAATCCCTGATCTTCAACTGGTGATAACCGGAACGGAGATCAATCTTGGAGAACACTCTCGCTCCCTGAAGCTGATTAAATAAATCATCAATGCGAGGCAAAGGATACTTGTTCTTAATTGTTACTTTGTTCAACTGCCTATAATCAATGTACATTCTCATTGTGCCATCCTTCTTCTTCGCAAACAAAATCGGTGCACTCCAAGGTGACACACTAGGCAGAATGAACCCCTTATCTAGGAGTTCCTGAAGCTGTTCTTTCAATTCCTTCAACTCTGCTGGTGCCATACGATATGGCGGAATAGAAATGGGCTGAGTGCCCTGCACCAGGTCAATACCAAAATCAATATCCCTATCCGGTGGTATGCCTGGCAGGTCTGCAGGAAACACATCGGGAAAATTCCTCACAACTGGAACAGATTCAATGCTAGGAGTCTCAGCTCCCACATCTCTCACAAACATTAAATATGAAAGGCAACCCTTCCCAACCATACGCTGGGCCTTCAAGAAAGATATCACTCTACTAGGAACATAATCAGTCACACCACGCCACTCGATCCGTGGTACACCCAGCATAGCCAAAGTGACTGTCTTAGCATGACAGTCTAGAATAGCACAACACGGAGATAGCCAATCCATGCCCAAAATGACATCAAAATCCACCATGCTCAATAGCAATAGATCTACTTGGTTCTCTAAACCCCTAATGGTCACCACACATGACCGGTACACATGGTCTACAACAACAGTATCGCCCACCGGGGTAGATACATGAACAGGTAACACAAGAAACTCATGAGGCATACCCAAATAACGAGCAAAGTATGATGACACATAAGAAAAGGTGGAACCGGGATCAAATAATACAGAGGCATCTCTATGGCAGACTGAAACAATACCTGTAATGACATCATCTGAAGCAATATGGCCTACCTGGAATAGCATAGAAATGAGCCTGACCACCACCTGATCGACTTCCCCCTCTGGGGCGACCCTTGGCTGCTTGACCTCCACCCCTAGCTGGTTGGGCGGGTGGTGAAGTAACTGGAGCAGAAGTCGAGGGCTGACCCCTCTGCTAAGACTGACCATCATGAAGTCGAGGGCACTGCCTCCTCATATGTCCAAACTCTCTGCACTCATAACAACTATCCGGTGCTGGAGATGGGGACTGAAGGGAAACCCTCGCACCGGAGTGACTAGCAGATGCACTCAGCACAGAAGAACCCTGAGTTGATAGGGCATGAGATGAACTCTGAGCTGGGAGGGCGCTGAATGAAGGCTGGCCCTACTGGGACCCCTGATGACCACGACCTGAAGATGCCCCACGATACTCTGGATGGGCCAACTGAGCAGGTCTGAAAGAACGACCTCTACCATGGCGGGACTGGCCCCTCGACAGAGCTCCACTGTAACTGCCCAATCCTCGAGGCCTCTTGGTCTCGGTCTCCTGTCGCTCCCTACGGTGAACCGTCTCAATCTCACAATCGATATCAACCACCTCCTCGAACGTAGCACCCAATACTCTCTCTCTAGTCATCAAAATACAGAGATGGTAGTTAAGGCCATCCACAAATCTCCTAATCCTCTCACAATCTGTCGGAATCATCCAAATGGCATGACGAGCCAACTTAGAAAACCTCATCTCATACTGGGTCACGGTCATACCCCCCTGCATCAGCCACTCAAACTACCTACGCAGCTCCTCTCTGCGGGACTGCGGTACATACTTCTCCAAGAAGAGAGCGGAGAACTGCTGCCAAGAAAGGGGTGTTGCACCGACAGGCCTATGCCTCTCAAAATCCTCCCACCAAGTAAAGGCAGCCCCCGAGAACTGAAAGGTGGTAAATGCTACACCACTAGACTCAAGGATCCCTGCTGTACGGAGCATCCGCTGACACTTGTCAAGAAAACCCTGGGCATCCTCGCCCTCAACACCACTGAATAACTGAGGCTGGAGTCTACCATACCTCTCAAGACGACGCTGCTCATCATCCGGCATAACTGGTACCATGAACTCCTGAACTGGTGCAACCGGCTGAGCTGGAGGTACCCCCGGCGTCTGTAGTCCCTGCACTACCTGCTCAGGTGTGCGAGCAGCGGGGGTTTGATTACCTCCCTCGGCCTGTGAAGTAGCTGCTGCGGTAGTGGCTGAAACTGCCTGAGCCGGGCCAGTGCAAACTGATAAGATCTGTGCTAAGGCCTCTTGAAGATCCGGAATCACGATGGGCATAGCTGGTGCCTGAACTGGTGCTGCTAGAGCCTGATCTAGAGCTAGGGCAGTTGTGGGATCAACAGGTGCTACCCTCGCTGCTCTGCCTCTACCACATCTACGACCGCGTCCTTGGCCTTTGGTGGACTCAATGGGTGGCACTGGTGGTCGTCCACCTCGCCCAGTAGCTCACGTCCTCATCATCTGTGAGAGAATGGAATAACAAAAGTTTAGTTCTTGGATCAACAAAGTCGCACGACCAGAATTTCAAGAATATAAAGTTTTTCCTAAAGGTTCTGTAGCCTCTTGAGGATAAATACAAACGTCTCCATACCGATCCGCGAGACTCTACTAAACCGGCTCATGACTTGCGAAACTTATGTAACCTAGGCTCTGATACCAACTTGTCACGACCCCAACTCCAGTCATGATGGCATCCAACACACTGCTAGGCAAGCCTGACCAATTAACAACCTCAACCCATTTCTTATATAGTTCATTATTAGCTAACACAGTTAAATTACCAAAACACCATATTAAAAGTCTGGAACCAGAGTTAAATAGGTGGAGTTTCAAATGATAAAACTACTACTACATAGCCCATATAGATCCGGCGTCACAAGTCTGAGCCTCTAATACCAGTTTATCACCCTAATACATATCAATATAGGGAATGCAGATAAAACAAAAGGATAAAAAGGAGAGATCAGGGCTACGGATGCCATGCAGATACCTTGATGCTCCTAGATATGAGCTGCTCAACTGAAAATCCTCACTCAGCCTCAGATGCACCTGGCTCTGCACGCAAAGTGCAGGGAGTAATGTGAGTACTCCGACCCAGTGAGTAATAAGTATAAATAATGACTGAGAATAAGAAATCACGGAGAAACACAGAGTAATACATAATGCGGCATTTTAAACAAGTAATATGAAAGCAATAAACCAATGGAAACGAAATATGGAAATGCTACAACACATAAATAGTTAAGTGATAGACATATAAAGAAAATCAACACATAGAACGGTACCCTATAGTACCTGCTGCGGCGTGCAACCCAATCCATACATTTATTGTCGACGGCGCTCACTGGGAGTATGCCGACTCCGGGAGGGCCCCCTTACGGCCTAAGCGCAATATCAAGCCATCTCATGGCATCAAATCTAGGCCCTCGGCCTCATATCAATATCAGTATAACACTACTGCGGCGCGCAACCCTATCCCATAGTAGCCTCACATCTGGCCCTAGGCCGTACTCAGTCCAGAAATCATATAAGCCCCTCGGGTATTAGTAAAACAGTAGTTCTCAGCCCAAAATATCATTTAATATATCATTTTAGTTTCAAAACCGAGTAAAAAGTGGCTGAGTTGTAAAATAGTGGAAAACGGTACGACTAAGTTCAAGTAGTAAGTCAAAACAGTGAGAAAATAGTGATAAAACTCCCCGGAGGGTTCAAATAATTGGCACGAAGCCCAAATATGGCAGTCAGTTCAAACATTGATGAGAACAAATAAGTTTCAACCAAAATACGCGGTAAAAGTATCACTCGGAATGGACCAAGTCACAATCCCCAATAGTAAACAACCCCACGCTCATTATCAAACGCGTGTCTCACCTCAATATAGCACTACGATGTGCAAATCTGGGGTTTCAAACCCTCAGGACATCATTTACATTTATTACTCACCTCGAACTGGCTAAATCTCTATCTCGCGATGCCTTTGCCCCTCGAATCGGCCTCCACGCGCGTCGAATCTATCCAAAATCAGAACAAATACTATGACAACCCAAAAGGGTCATCACCTGTTTCTAATTGAAATCTATCTCCGAGTCCCTAAAAACCACATTTAGAGTCACCTCGATTTATGTGCACAGTTCGGGCGTGTAGCCGGAAAACTTAAACGTGAAATCTTGTGAAGATTTCTAAGTTTTTACCTCGAAATGAATAAGTTTGACTCTGGTCAACATTTTGGGTAAACGGACCTGGACTCGTGATTTGATGGTCCCGGAGGGTCCGTAGGAAAATATATGACTCGGGCGTATGCCCGGAATCAAATTCCAAGGTCCCCAGCTAGAGTTATGAATTTTTAAGTGAAATTGTTCTCTGAAAATGTTTAAAGTAAATTGAAATGAAATCTGATTAGAAAGCAATGGTATCGGGCCCGTATTTTGGTTCCAGCGCCCGATACGAGTCTTATATATGTTTTGAATAACTCCTATAAAGTTTGGTAAAAAACGGACATCGTTTGACGTGATCCGGACCCTAATTGGGAAATTGATGTTTGAAAGGAATTTTGGAGAAATTTCATTGATCTTAAGGCTCAATTCGATGTTCATGATGTTAAATTGGTGATGTGATTACACGAATATGTTCGTAGGGTGTTTTTGAGGTAGTGTGCATGTTTGGTTTAGAGTTTCGAGGGCTCGGGTAAGTTTCTAGTAGGTTCCGGGATGCCTTAGGCTTTAAAAGATCAGATGTTGCAGGTTCAGGAATTTTGACAGGTCTCTGAACCCTTTTGCGTGGCCCGCGAGGAAACGCGTGCGGCCACGAAGGGGCCAGCACAGCCACGGTCTCCTTTGCACGGTCTGTGGTGGGTGCTGCGCGGCCGTAGTCGGCTTTGCGCGGTCCGCGCGAGGCATAGATCCGCAGGCCTTCAGGAAGCCTGTGCGGCCGCAGTCCTTCTTGCGCGGTCCGCGGTGGGAACTTCAAAGGGGTATAAATACACGTGAATTTCAGTTATTTTACACTTTTCAAAACCCCAAAACATAAGAGGCGATTTTCCAAACAACTTTTCTTCTACGAAACGATTGGTAAGTGATTTCTCACTCATTTTCTTCACTTCTTAACATCTTTTAACATGATTTCAACTTCAAATCAAAGATTTTCATGGGGAAATTGGGTGATTTGGGTAGAACCTAGGTTTTTCTAAAATTGGGGATTTGGACCTCAATTTGAGGTCCGATTTAAAAAAAAAATCATATATTTGAATTTGTGGGGGAATGGGTAATCGGGTTTTGGTCCGAACCTCGGGTTTCAACCACGTGGGTCCGAGGGTGATTTTTGACTTTTGGGTAAAACTTTGGAAAACTCATTTTCATGCATTGGGGTTGATTCAATTAGCATTTATTAATATGATTAAGTAACTTATGACTAGATTCGAGCGGATTGGTGGTGGAATCAAGAGGTAAAGCTATAATTGAGACTTGAGTGTTGTTCAAGGCATCGAGGTAAGTATTTGGTTTAACCCTAGCTTGAGGGATTAGGAGTTGAGTCATATTTGCTACTTGCTTCTTGTTGAGTACGACGTATAGGCATGGTGACGAGTATCTATACGTTGGTGTCAAGCATGACCGTGGGTCTTAACTTGAAAGTTGTTGTGTTTTTGAATGACACCTTGTATACTTTAATTAATGATCCTCTATGATTAAGTATTTCCATTAATTGAACTGAGTACTAGCAAAATGAGATTGGTTATAGCTGATTCTCCCTTGCCGGGATGACTATTTCGATATTCTTGTTCCCTTGCCGGGAAGTTATTATATTACTTATGTTCCCTTGCCGAGATTTCTTGTGATTGTGTGATGAACTGAAATGGGAGCGGGTGGTAAGCCTACCACAAGATATTATGAAATGGGAGCGGGAGGTACGCCTACCACAAGATATATGAAATGGGAGTGGATGGTACGCCTACCACATGAAATGGGAGCGGGTGGTACACCTACCACAAGATATTATAAAATGGGAGCGGGTGGTACGCCTACCACAAGATATAATGAAATGGGAGCGTGTGGTACACCTACCACAAGATTGATGAAATGGGAGCGGGTGATACGCCTACCACAAGATATTATGAAATGGGAGCGGGTGGTACACCTAACATAAGATTGACGAAATGGGAGCGGGTGGTATGCCTACCACAATATTGATGAAATGGGAGCGGGTGGTACGCCTACCACAAGATATTATGAAGTGGGAGCGGGTGATACGCCTACCACAAGATTGATGAAATGGGAGCGGGTGGTACGCCTACCACAAGATATTATGAAATGGGAGCGGGTGGTACGCCTACCACAAGATTGATGAAATGGGAGCGGGTGGTACGCCTACCACAAGATATTATGAAATGGGAGCGGGTGGTACGCCTACCATGAGATAGAATGAAATGGGACCGGGTGGTATGCCTACCACGAGATATGAGAAATGAGATCGGGTTGCACGCCTGCAACAAGAGGAAACTGAAAGTGAAAGTTGCCTTTATTTTCTTCATTTGTGATAGAAGTTATAGTGCTAGCTTCCTTGTTATTCCCTGTTATTTCTTTTAACTGCTATCCCCGAAGCATGTTCCCCTTCCCCAGCTTTAACTGCTTATTACTTGTTTACTTTTCTGCCATATATTATATAACTGTACAGGTTTATCTAGAGTCTGGTCCTAGCCTTGTCACTACCTCGCCGGGGTTAGGCCAGACACTTACCAGCACATGGGGCCGGTTGTGCTGATACTACGCTCTTTGCTCTTTTGCACAGATCCAGGTTTTGGAAAGCAGCCATAGCGTGGGAGCCAGCCTTCAGTCCAGTGAGACACTAAGGTCCTTGTAGGCATTCGCAGGCCCGGCGTCTCCTCTAAATTTTATTTCCGTATGTTATCTCATATATTCGAGACAAACAGTTTATATTTTCTTTCAAACGGTTGTATTTAGCACTCTTAGAAGTTCGTGAGTAATGTGACACCAGTTTTTGGGTAGAGGCATATGTTGATTCTCGCATTATTGTTCAGTTTTCTTTAAATTTAAGTCTTCCGCATATTTATTTAATTCTGTTGCTCTTATGCTATCGCCGATCATTGTTAAAAGAAGTAATTGTTAACAGAGTAAGCAGTTAAGGATTGACTTGCCTAGCTCTCATTAGTAGGCGCCATCACGACTCCTGAGGGTGGGAAATCCGGATCGTGATAAGTTGGTATCAGAGCTCTAGGTTACATAGGTCTCACAACTCACGGACAAGCTCAGTAGAGTCTGAGGGATCGGTACAGAGACGTCTGTATTTATCCCCCAGAGGCTACCGAGTTAGGAAAACTTCACTTTTGTTCTTTCTTGTCGTGCAGATTTGTTCCTCAAATGCTAATTGAACTTCTACTATATTCTTCGCAGATGGCGAGAACAAGCGCTTCCTCATCTACTGCTCAGCAGCTCGAGCCCCGAGCAGCGGCACTAGTGGCGAAGCCTTAGGTTGATTTTGGGGAGGAGGTTCCAGCCCCAACAGTTCCGGTGGGCCCAGCTCAGGTCCCAGATGGGTTTATCGCTACCCCAGTTCTTCAGGACGCTCTGGTCCGATTGGTAGGCCTCATGGAGAGTGTCACCCGAGCAGGTTTGCTTCCTGTAGCACCAGCCACTTCTTAGGCTGGAGGAGGGGCTCAGACTCCCGCTACTCGCACTCCGGAGCATGTAGCTCCACAGATTCAGGTTCCAACGGTTCAACCAGCGGTGGCAGTTCAGCCGGGCGTAGTGGATCAGACCGGCGATGGAGCGGCTATGTCCACCGATGCTTTGTGGAGACTGGACAGATTCACCAAGCTCTTCACTACTACTTTCAGCGGAGCTCCTTCTGAGGATCCCCAGGATTTCCTATATAGCTATCAAGAGGTTCTCAGGAACATGGGCATTGTTGAGACCAATGGGGTCAATTTTGCTGCATTTTGCTTATCTGGATCCGCCAAGACTTGGTGGAGGGATTATTACTTAGCGAGACCAGCCGGATCACCATCTTTGACTTGGGAGCAGTTTACAGTGTTGTTTCTGGAGAAGTTTTTCCCTGTTACTCATAGAGAGGCCTATCGAAGGCAGTTTGAGCACCTCCAGCAGGGTTCCATGACTGTTACCCAGTATGAGACCAGGTTCATCGATCTATCTCGCCATGCTCTTGTCATACTTCCCACCGAGAGAGAGAGGGTGAGGAGGTTTATTGATGGTCTGATTCATCCGATTCGTCTTCAGATGGCCAAGGAGGCCGGAAGTGAGATTACATTTCAGGAGGCGGCCAATGTGGCCCGCAGAGTTGAGATGGTTCTGTCATAGGGAGGTGGTCATGGCTCTGATAAGAGGCCCCATCATTCGGGCAGATTAAGTGGTACCTCGTCTAGAGGTAGAGATTTATATGGTAGAGGCCATCCTCCTAGGCCTTTTCAGTCAGCTCTTCAGGTCTCCTATGGTACTTCAGGTGGTCGTGGTTCTCAGATGCACTATTCTGATCAGCAGCCTTACAGTGCACCATCAGCACCTATCAGTACACCGCCGATTCAGAGTTTCCATGGTCATCAGCCCCAGCAGCCGAGGGCTTGTTTTACTTGTGGCGACCCGAGGCACATTTCTAGGTATTGCCCTCAAGCTTCGAGCAGTTCTCTGCATCAGGGTTCTCATGCTATGGTACAGGCACCAGATGCCCATAGCCTGCCCAGCCAGCTAGAGGCGGGGGCATAGGTGTTAGAGGTGGAGGTAGAGGTCCTAGAGGTGGAGCTCAAGCCGCTAGAGGTGGAGGCCAACCAGTAGAACGCCGTCCCAAAGAGGCAGTTCAGGGTGGTGGGGCCCAGCCCTGATGTTATGCACTTCCATCCAGGCCCGAGGCTGAGTATTCAAATGCAGTCATTACAGGTACAATACTGGTTTGTGATAGAGATGCTTCAGTGCTATTTGATCCAGGGTCTACGTATTCGTACGTGTCATCTTATTTTGCCGCGTACCTTGTCATGCCTAGTGATTCATTGAGTATTCCTGTTTATGTCTCTACACCAATGGGTGATTCTATTGTGGTCGACCGAGTTCATCGTTCTTGTATTGTAGTGTTTAGGGGTCTTGAGACCCGTGTTGATTTGTTGCTTTTAGACATGGTCGACTTCGATATTATATTGGGAATGGATTGGTTATCCCCGTACCATGCAATCTTGGATTGCCATGCCAAGACCGTGACCTTAGCCTTACCGGGTTTTCCCCGTTTAGAGTGGAGAGAGATTCCTGGTCATTCTACCCGAAGTGTTATTTCATATGTAAAGGCTCGGCGTATGGTCGAGAAGGGGTGTTTGGCATATTTGGCTTATGTTCGTGACTCCAGTGCTGAGGTTACCTATATTGATTCTGCGCCCGTGGTTCGTGAGTTTCCTGAGGTTTTCCCTTCATACTTACCGGGGATGCCACTCAACTGGGACATTGATTTCCGCATTGATCTGGCTCTAGGCACTTAGCCCATTTCTATTCCGTCATATCGTATGGCCCTGCCGGAGTTGAAAGAGTTAAAGGAACAGTTGCAGGATTTGCTTGAGAAGGGTTTCATTAGACCCAACGTTTCACTTGGGGTGTACCGATTTTGTTTGTAAAGAAAAAGGATGGTTCGATGAGAATATGCATTGATTACCAGCAATTGAACAAGGTTACAATTAAGAATAAGTATCCACTGCCGAGGATTGATGATTTGTTCGATCAGCTTCAAGGTTCCAAGGTATTTTCAAAGATTGACTTGAGATCTGGCTACCACCAGTTGAGAATTAGGGCATCCGATGTCCCTAAAACAGCTTTCCACACTCGGTACGGGCATTATAAGTTCTTGGTTATGTCATTCGGGTTGATCAATGCCCCAACAACATTTATGGAGTTGATGAACCGAGTGTTTAGGCCTTATTTTGACTTGTT
Source organism: Nicotiana sylvestris (assembly GCF_000393655.2). Classification (NCBI taxonomy): domain Eukaryota; kingdom Viridiplantae; phylum Streptophyta; class Magnoliopsida; order Solanales; family Solanaceae; genus Nicotiana; species Nicotiana sylvestris. The sequence goes on from NC_091063.1 coordinate 61,051,249, forward strand.
CGTGATAGTCTTTATTGATGATATCCTGATATATTCCCACAACCAGGAGGAGCACGAGCAACACCTCAGAGTGGTTCTTCAGACTCTGAAAGATAGTCAGTTATATGCTAAGTTCTCGAAGTGTGAGTTCTGGTTGAGTTCAGTGGCATTCCTGGGTCACGTTGTATCAACAAAGGGTATTCAAGTTGATCCAAAGAAGTATGAGGCAGTCAAGAACTGTCCTAGACCAGCATCAACTACAGAGATTCGGAGTTTCTTGGGATTGGCAGGCTACTATCATCGGTTCGTGGAGGGGTTCTCATCTGTTGTAACCCCGATGACTAGGTTGACCCAGAAGGGTGCCCAGTTCAGATGGTCGGGCGAGTGTGAGACGAGCTTTCAGAGTCTCAAGACAGCCTTGACTACGGCGCCAGTGTTAGTTTTTCCCATAGGTTCAGGGCCTTACACCGTTTATTATGATGCATCTCGCATTGGACTTGGTGCAGTGTTGATGCAGGATGGCAAGGTCATTGCCTATGCTTCGAGGCAGTTGAAGGTTCATGAGAAGAACTATCCAGTGCATGATTTGGAGTTGGCAGCCATTATTCACGCATTGAAGATCTGGAGGCATTACCTTTATGGCGTGGCATATGAGGTGTTCACGGATCATAAGAGTCTTCAGTATTTGTTCAAGCAAAAGGAGTTGAATTTGAGGCAGAGGAGGTGGTTGGAGTTGTTGAAGGATTATGACATCACTATCCTATATCACCCGGGAAAGGCCAACGTGGTGGCCGATGCTTTGAGTAGAAAGTCAGCCAGTATGGGCAGTCTTGCTTATATTCCAGTCGGTGAGAGGCCACTTGCTTTGGATGTTCAGGCTTTGGCCAATCGATTTGTAAGGTTGGATATTTCTGAGCCTAGTCGAGTATTAGCTTGCTTTTTGAATCAATAAAGGAATCCTATTGAATTAGGAATAGAAGGGGAAGGGGAATATGCCAATGAACTTTAAGCAGGGGACAAAGCTGGGGATGTCAAGGTTCTTTATCAACAATGCGACATTACCGCAGTTGTATGTACTTGCATTTCTACTGTTAGCATGCTTTGATGGCATAGAATCAATAGTTGACACGCACAAAATAGAAAGAAGGGTTCTATTCACGAACGATCGCTCGTTCTTCGTTATTGGAGCGTATCCGTGATCGACAGTTTGATGATCCCCATTTGTGTGTCCTTAGAGACACGGTGCAGTGTGGGGGTGCCAAGCAGGTTACCTTAGGTGATGATAGAGTTCTGAGATTGTAGGGTCGAGTTTGTGTGCCTAATGTGGACGGGCTTCGAGAGTTGATTTTAGAGGAGGCCCATAGTTCCCGGTACTCTATCCATCCGGGCACCGTGAAGATGTATCAGGATTTGCGGCAGCATTATTGGTGGCGTAGAATGAAGAAGGATATTGTTGCCTATGTGGCTCGGTGTTTGAATTGTCAGCAGGTTAAGTATGAGCATCAGATGCCTGGTGGTTTATTTCAGAGGATTGAGCTTCCCGAGTGGAAGTGGGAGAGAATCGCTATGGACTTCGTTACTGGACTTCCGTTGACCCGGAAGAAGTTCGATGTAGTTTGGGTCATTGTTGATAGGCTGACCAAGTCAGCGCATTTCATTCCTGTGGAAGTCTCCTATTCGTCCGAGAGGTTAGCTGAGATCTATAATCGGGAGATTGTTCGTCTTCATGGTGTGTCGATATCTATCATTTCGGACCGAGGTACACAGTTCACCTCGCATTTCTGGAGAGCAGTTCAGCGAGGGTTAGGCACCCAGGTTGAGTTGAGTACAACATTTCATTCTCAGACAGATGGACAGTCCGAGCAGACTATTCAGATATTGGAGAATATGCTATGAGCTTGTGTTATTGACTTTGGAGGTTCGTGGGATCAGTTCTTGCCTTTAGCAGAGTTTTCCTACAACAACAGCTACCAGTAGAGTATCTAGATGGCTCCTTATGAGGCTTTATATGGTAGGCGGTGTCGATCTCTAGTTGGATGGTTTAAGCCGGGAGAGGCTCGGTTGTTGGGCACAGATTTGGTTCAGGAGGCCTTGGACAAGGTCAGGATCATTCAGGATAGGCTTCGTACAGCTCAGTCCAGGAAAAAGAGCTATGCAGATCGTAAGGTTTGAGATGTGGCTTTTATGGTTGGTGAGCGGGTATTGCTCCAGGTGTCACCTATGAAGGGTGTGATGAGATTCGGGAAGAAGGGAAAGCTTAGCCCTAGGTTCATTGGTCCATTTGAGATCCTTGATCGAGTGGGAGAGGTGGCTTATAGACTTGCATTGCCGCCTAGCTTATTAGCCGTGCATCTAGTGTTTCATGTGTCCATGCTTCGGAAATATCACGGCGATCCATCCCACGTGTTAGATTTCAGCACTATCCAGTTGGATAAGGATTTGCCGTGTGAGGAGGAGCCGATGGCTATTCTATACCGACAGGTTCGCCAGCTGAGGTCGAAGGGTTTTCCTTCGGTTCGTGTTCAGTGGAGAGGTCAGCCCCCTGAAGCATCGACCTGGGAGTCCGAGTCCGATATTCGGGACCGGTATCCTCATCTTTTCCCCGACTCAGGTACTTCCTTCTTCTATCTGTTCGAGGACGAACGATTGTTTTAGAGGTGGAGAATGTGACGACCCAAAAGGGTCATCACCTGTTTCTAATTGAAATCTGTCTCCGAGGCCTTGAAAACCTCATTTAGAGTTGCCTCGATTTGTGTGCGCAGTCCGGGCGCGTAGCCGGTACGCTTAAATGTGAAATCTTGTGAAAATTTCTAAGTTTTTACCTCGAAATGAATAAGTTTGTCTATGGTCAACATTTTAGGTAAACAGACCTGAACCCGTGATTTGACGGTCTCGGAGGGTCCATAGGAAAATATGGGACTCGGGCGTATGCCCGGAATCAAATTCTGAGGTCCCCAGCCCGAGTTATGAATTTTTAAGTGAAATTGTTCTCTGAAAATGTTTAAAAAAAATAGAAATGAAATCTGATTAGAAAGCAATGGTATCAGGCCCGTATTTTAGTTCCGGCGTCTGGTACGAGTCTTATATATGTTTTGAATCACTTCTATAAAGTTTGGTAAAAAACGGACGTAGTTTAACGTGATCCGGACCCTAATTGGGAAATTGATGTTTGAAAGGAATTTTGGAGAAATTTCATTGATCTTAAGGCTCAATTCGATGTTCATGATGTTACATTGGTGATGTGATCACACGAATATGTTCGTAGGGTGTTTTTGAGGTAGTGTGCATGCTTGGTTTAGAGTTTCGAGGGCTCGGGTGAGTTTCTAGTAGGTTCTGGGATGCCTTAGGCTTTAAAAGATCAGATGTTGCAGGTTCAGGAATTTTGACAGGTCTCTGAACCCTTTTGCGCGGCTCGCGAGGAAACACGTGCGGCCGCAGTCGCCTTTGCGCGGTCCGCAGTGGGTGCTACGCGGCCGCAGTCGGCTTTGTGCGGTCCGTGCGGGGCATAGATCCGCAGGCCTTCAGGAAGCCTGTGCGGCCGCGGTCCTTCTTGCGCGGTCCGCTGTGGGAACTTCAGAGGGGTATAAATACACGTGAATTTCAGTTATTTTACACTTTTCAAAACCCCAAAACATAAGAGGCGATTTTCCAAACAACATTTCTTCTCCGAAACGATTGGTAAGTGATTTCTAACTCATTTTCTTCACTTCTTAACATCTTTTAACATAATTTCAACTGAAATGGGAGCGGGTGGTACGCCTACGACAAGATATTATGAAATGGGAGCGGGTGGTACGCCTACCACAAGATTGATGAAATGGGAGCGGGTGGTACGCCTACCACAAGATTGATGAAATGGGAGCGGATGGTACGCCTACCACATGATCTTATGAAATGGGAGCGGGTGGTACACCTACCACAAGATATAATAAAATGGGAGCGGGTGGTACGCCTACCACAAGATTGATGAAATGGGAGCGGGTGGTACGCCTACCATAAGATATTATGAAATGGGAGCGGGTGGTACGCCTACCACAAGATTGATGAAATGGTAGCGGGTGGTACGCCTACCACAAGATTGATGAAATGGGAGCGGGTGGTACTCTTACCACAAGATATTATGAAGTGGGAGCGGGTGGTACGCCTACCACAAGATTGATGAAATGGGAGCGGGTGGTACGCCTACCACAAGATATTATGAAATGGGAGCGGGTGGTATGCCTACCACAAGATATAATGAAATGGGAGCGGGTGGTACGCCTACCACGAGATAGAATGAATGGGAGCGGGTGGTATGCCTACCACGAGATATGAGAAATGGGATCGGGTTGCACGCCTGCAACAAGAGGAAACTGAAAGTGAAAGTTGCCTTTATTTTCTTCATTTGTGATAGAAGTTATAGTGCTAGCTTCCTTATTATTCCCTGTTATTTCTTTTAACTGCTATCCCCGAAGCATGTTCCCCTTCCCCAGCTTTAACTGCTTATTACTTGTTTACTTTTCCGTCATATATTATATAACTGTACAGGTTTATCTGGAGTCTGGTCCTAGCCTCGTCACTACCTCGCCGGGGTTAGGCCAGACACTTACCAGCACATGGGGCCGGTTGTGCTGATACTACGCTCTGTGCTCTTTTGCACAGATCCAGGTTTTGGACAACAGCCGTAGCGCGGGAGCCAGCCTTCAGTCCAGTGAGACACCGAGGTAGCCTTGCAGGCGTTCGCAGGCCCGGCGTCTCCTCTATCTTTTATTTCCGTCTGTTATCTCATATATTCGAGACAAACAGTTTATATTTTCTTTCAAACGGTTGTATTTAGCACTCTTAGAAGTTCGTGAGTAATGTGACACCAGTTCTTGGGTAGAGGCATATGTTGATTCTCGCATTATTGTTCAGTTTTCTTTAAATTTAAGTCTTCCGCATATTTATTTAATTTCGTTGCTCTCTGTTATCGCCGATCATTCTTAAAAGAAGTAATTGTTAACGAAGTAAGCTGTTAAGGATTGGCTTGCCTAGCTCTCATTAGTAGGCGTCATCACGACTCTCGAGGGTGGAAAATCCGGGTCGTGACAAATACGTCACACTATGCTAAGGGAACAAAACCCAAGCGAAAACATTCGAAAAATATCAAAAATCCCGAAATTAGCAAAACCCGAGCCCCGGGCCCACGTCTTGGAATCGAGTAAAATTTACATTTTCAGAATTCTCATACCCTCACGAGTCTAACCATACCAAAATTATTCAATTCCGATACCATTTGGTCCTTCAAATCATCATTTTATATTTTTGAAAGGTTTCACAATTTTCTTCCCAAATTCCATCCCATATCATAAATTAAATGATGAATTCAATGATAGATTCATGTACTCTAGCTAAATCTGAGTTAGAATCAAACCTTTGAAAAATCGCCAAAATCCGAGCTCTGTAGGTCAAAATATCAAATAAAACCCAAAACCTCGTATTTATAAAGTACCCTTCAGATCTCAGCCTCCGCGGTCCGCACAGAACCACCGCGGTCCGTGCAAAAGCATTGCGGTCCGCACAAAACCACCACGGCCACACTTCATTTTGTGCAGTCCACACAACATATACCGCGGCCGCACTTCCTTTTGTGCAGTTCGCGCGGGTGGGTTCCGAGGCCTGCAACCCTTCTGGACTTGCTACAGCTATGATTTTGGCCTAAAACATCCCAGAACCTACCCGAAACTCCTGGAATTCCAAACCAATTGCACCAACACATCCCATGACATCATTCAAACTTGTTCAAAACCTCGGGATGCTCACAACAACATCAAATCACTAATTTAACAGGGGATTCAAGCCTAAGAACTCCAAGAACTCTTAAATTATGCTTTCGATCAAAAAGTCTATCAAATCTCGTCCGAATGACCTAAAATTTTGCACACACATCCCAAATGATACAACGAAGCTACTGTCACTCTCGCAACCCATTCCAATCACGCTGCTAAGTTACAAATCACCTCCCGAAGCTATCCGAACCATCGGAACTCACTTCCGAACCTTCTAACATATAAGTCAATATCCGGTTGACTTTTCCAACTTAAGCTTTCTTAAAAGAGACTAAGTGTCTCATTTCTTACCAAATCCTCTCCGAACTCAAACTAATCAACCCGATCACATAAAACACGGATAACGAAGCGTAAAGAAGCTAAAATAGGGAAAAACGGAGCGGTAACTCATAAGACGACTGGCCGGGTCATCACAAATAGAATCAATTTGCTGGATTCTATTTATATAACATTAATAAAAGTTATTAATTGATATTCTTTTGTATCTAATTAATAATTAATTTTTTTGAATTACATAAAGATGTCGCCGAATTGTATAACTAAATATATTTTTCTTCTGAAGAAACATTCTCTAGAATTTTATATCAAATTACTAATTGATTTTTTTATTAATGAATTGTTAGAGCTACCAACGAGTTGTATAAGGAAATAATATTAAATACCTAATCCTTTTGAACATTCTTTAGAATTGTGTATCTAATTAATAATTAAAGCTGAATTTATGAACTGCATATACTGTTATCACCGATTGATATAAGAAAATATTACTAAATATCTTTTCCTTTTGAAGAAATTTTCCTTGATTAATAATTGAATACTTTTTATGAATGGTATATTAGAAATTAGAACCGTGGCTCATTATATAAGGAAATAATATTACTACCTTTTTCTTTTGAACATTCTCCAAATTTGTGTATGTACTTAATAATTGATTTTTTTTATGAATTGCATATTAGAGATGTCGCTCATTTATCTAAGAAATTAGTATTAAATATTTGTTTTCCTTTTGAACATCCTCCGAATTGTGTATCTACTTAATAATTTATTTTTTATATATTGCATATTAGAGCTGGCACTGATCTATATAAGAAAATACTATTAAGAATCTCTTTTAATTAGGATTTGTTGCTTATAGTCTTTAATATATTACTCATATTACCTACTACAAAATACCTTACATATAGTTTATTATAAACAAACTTACAATCAATTAGAAACCGTAAAATATGATTGCAAATATTAACTATATATATTAGTAAAATATCGAGTATCAAAATGGATTGGAGTTGTTAGATATGGCACGTTCCAGATCGTGATAAATTAGACAGCCTCTTGAATTACTTAATCAGGATAAAAAGGTGCATACATTTTTAAGTGCTATTAATCTTTTCCATTACTAGGTAATGTGGATATTTGAGTTGTTTTGTATTTTCTTCAACCTATGCATATATTTAATCCACTTTAATTACGATGTTGTTAGGGTCTAGATAGAGATTTATTATGGTTTCATTTATAATTTGAATTGGCGTTAGGCAATAAAAATTTGTCATTAAAATTCTATTTTACTTTATGATTTTATGTAAGAAATTTGCATATGTGATTGAATATATAAACAACTCAAGATTTTAATTTACAGACAGGTTTATTTATATTTCTTTGTATTCAATAAAATTTGCTGATTTTGTAGTTTTTACTTTTGTAGTTTGGCATTAAATATTACTTTCTTATGTTAGTTTTTACAATTTTTACGCTTAATGCATAATAGATAGAGATTTTTTCTTCATGACAGATTTCAATTCAAACGGTTAAGCTATTTGACAAAAGGTTTTGATCAAATTATGTCCATGCTGGCAAGATAAAAAATTTATTTGGGTATTGATGCATGTTTAGGAATACAATATATGTCATCCAGTTTATTATGACTATTAGCGATCGTTTACTCGTGTCTATTGATGCATTAGTATGTTATGGGTTTTTACCAACAAAAAATTCATAATCTTTATATAACAATGACCTCCTACTAACTTGAATTTCTTTTGATTGTATTTTATTTTTAGGGAGATTGAATTTATGCAACTGTTGGACGGTCTGTTATACGTATCTTTAAAACAAAATACAAGAAATGAGATTGTACATTACGAAGAATTTTGTAGTTGGACCAAACGATATGAAATTTAAGATCAACAAGAATAAATTGAAACTGACGTTTACTCATAGGACAAGTGTAGTTGAAATCAATGATCTGCAGTTTGGTTTGAATATCATCAACTTTAGACCTTACAAACATTTGATAAATCAACTTGATGTTGATAAGAATGAACTATTCGGTAATTGTTTTATATTTCACTATTTCTTTTACAAAGTGTTGATCCTAGAAATGGTAGATGGAGAAGAATCGAAAATGAAGAAAATTAATCTTACTTTGCATGATATAACGAATGGTCAGTTCCAAACAGGTAATCTTTCTTCACTATAATTGTGCATATATAACTTACCTAAACTGATTATTGGTCATATACAATTCCCCAGACGATATAGAACAGGTCGTCTTTTAAGTGTTGGTATCAATGAAATAAGGATACAAAAGAATGTGATAAGCTCAAACATGTTAGTCAACACAACTCTATTTACAATATATATATATAGCAGCTATAAAATGGGGAAGGTTGATCCATAATTGCAAAGTGAATTATGGCGTGAATGTGATATTTGTTATTGAATTGTTCTCATTAATATATGTTTTAAATGTGGATAATTGAAGGAAGCTGAAATTTGTCTCAATAACTCCATGAAAATAGTAACGTATTGCATTTAGTTATTTCCTCATATATCTCAAATGTTTATGAGAACTGAGATATTTTTTTGCAGTATTTCATACGTTTTAATCTTTTCTCATTTTTTCCCCTCTTATGCGTGTGTATTCTAGATAATGGACATACAATGTTGAACCAAAGTTAAATTATAGTATATTAAGTAATAAACTTAAGTTCAAGATGTGCTAAAAATATACTTTAACATATTTAAGAAAAGTGATCAAGGGCATGTAGAAGATGAAAAATTAAAGAGATTCTCATGTCTTTAATTAATTGATTTTGCTCACATGTTTCGTATCAAGTAAATTGTACAGTATTATTAGTTATCATGGAACATTCATATCAATCAAATTGTATAGTATCATTATTTTTCATGGAATATTTTATTAGGACAGCGGAATATAAGTTTTACTAGAGTCTCAAAATAGGTTTAATGTTTGGTTATAAAAATATTAACACTAAAAAATTAAAATATGCGGTGTAAATTATTCTTTTTAATTTTTCGCGCATCGCACGGGTACTAATACTAGTTATATTAAAAGGAGAGTAGTATGCATTGTGGTTAAGTCAAGTGGCAAGCTAAAATGAAGTCACTTGGCAATTTTAGGACAACATTAATAATTAAAAATTATATATAGAAACATAATTAATGGAGGTAGTTTAATGAATCTTATACATAATCTAAATAGATCTAGATAAATCTAATCTATATATCTATATTTAAATTTATATGTATATTTGTATTAGTATCTATATTTATATCTATATATTGATCCACTCATAGATTTTCTTCTATGTTAGCTAGAAATATGGAGGTGAAAAATTAATTAAAAACTATAATAGAAAAAAATATAAAGACGTAAATTGAGATAACCTATGACTATTTATACTTTGGAGTAAGTTAAAATATAAAATAAAACTAAAAATTACTTAAGATATTAAAGATTTATGGAGTTTAAAAACTAAATAAATTCAAGTAGCAAAATAAGATCTTACATAAAGTATACAAATTAATTATAAGGTAAGAGAAAAATTAAATAATCAGCAAAAGATACTTTAATAACAAGAAAAATAAATTCATATTAATATTGATAAATCGTGCAAACGGATATTTTATACGTAAATATTACTACAACATTTAGATATAATGTGTTCAAACAATTAAGAAAATATTTTCTATGATTAATATTTGAATTGAGTTTAGTTAGTTTATGTTTGAAAGCATACCATAATTTTTTTGAAAATATGTTCCAATTAAGAAAATAGAATGATAAAAATTATTTGAATTTGAGATGAGAAAGTATTTTAATTTTTATCTATATTATATTAGAATGAGTGTGGTAAAAATAGATATTAAATTCAAACAGGCTAATAAAAATTCACATGACAATGTAATAATATTAGGTATTGAATAATATAAAATTAATAATAAAGAATAAATAGAAAAAAAAAACTAAGTTTTTTTTATCATAGGAAAAAGTGTAAAACTTATTTAAATTTGAGATGAGAAAGTTTTTTATATTATGACAAAAAAAGTCATAATATAAGTCCAAATAACTCAAGTCTAATAGTAAAATAAAAACTAAAAATATTGAACAATAAAAATAAATTAGAGATAATGTAAGGACATTTATAAATCAAAAGTTTAGAAAATAAAATAAAGTAAATATACAATACTTAAAAATATTATTAAATTTTCGAGCAATATTTTTGAAACAAAATAAATATTTATTTTATAATTTAAAAAAATATATTTATCTTATATTATTAAAGAAAAGTAGTTGAGAATGATATTAAATAAAGTTACAAGTTAATGAAAAGCCACATAAAACGTAATAAGACTATATATTAGATTAAAAAATAGAAAAATTATGTTAACTTATTAGAAATTTACTATTAGAAATGAAAAGAAAAGACTATTTGAATTTAAGATTAGAAAATTCTTAAAACTACGATGCAAATGCTCAAATTATGAATAATACCACAAAATTGAAGTCTTATTTAAGAAAAATAAAACAATAATAAAAAATAAAATTTTAAATTATAAAATAAATTTCTAATATAGGTAATTTTATAAAAATTAAATTTGTATCTTAAAACTAAAAAACAATTATGTAAAGAAGTAAAATGACAGTGAAAATATTACTACAACATTTAGATATAATATGTTCAAACAATTAAGAAAATATTTTTCTGTGATTAGTATCTGAATCGAGTGCAGTTAGTTTGAGTTTGAATGCATAACACAATTATTTGAAAATGCGGTCCAGTTTAGAAAATAAAATGATAAGAATTATTTGAGTTTGAGATGAGATTTGTTTTTTAAAATATTACGTAAAGAATTAAAATGACAGTAAAAATATTATTACAATATTTAGAAATAATGTGATCAAAAAATTAAGAATTTTTTTTCTATGATTAAATAAATTTTTAAAAATACAAAAAAATTTCTAATATTGGTAATCTTAATAATGAAAATTAAAAATTAAATTTTATCTTATAGCTAAAAAAGAACAAAAATTTAACTGCATCTAATACAAGCTTAATTATAAGAGAACTCAATACATTTGGAACATGATAATCAAATAACTTATGTATTAAAATTTTTGACTTATGATTAATATCTGAATCGAGTGCAGTTAGTTTGAGTTTGAATGCATAGCATAATATTTTGAAAATGTGGTCCAGTTTAGAAAATAAAATGATAAGAATTATTTGAGTTTGAGATGAAATTCTTTTTTAAAAAAATATTACGTAAAGAATTAAAATGATAGTAAAAAATATTATTACAATATTTAGAAATAATGTGTTTATAAAATTAAGAATTTTTTTTTCTATGATTAAAATTTTTTTAAAAATACAAAATAAATTTCTAATATTGGTAATCTTAATAATGAAAATTAAATTTAAAATTAAATTTTATCTTATAGCTAAAAAAGAAAGAAAATTTAACTCCATCTAATACAAAATTAATTAGGGGTAATTGGGTAATTGGGCATGATTAGCAAGATTAGCTAACATACGCCATCGGTCATGGCTAGACAACGGAAGAAGCTCCCATCGCCATTGGGAGAGAAGGATAATGATGCAAGTTTAGTAACACCAGCTCAGGTACAAACAGGACGGTGGTTAACTGGTATGGGTAGTGCCCCTACAGTGTTTCAAAACCCAGCTCAAGGTGAGAAGATAGTAACGCCAGATACTGGGTTTCAACAGGAATTGAGGCCTATGATGTTTGGAAGCTTCCTACCACAAAAATTTCAACCAATCGTGGAGGAAAGTGAGAATGAAAAGGGGGAATCTGCAGTGAAACCTGCTATGAAGGAAAACACTGAAGTAGTTTATCGTAGACTGAATTTCTCAGCAACAGGGAATGTGCAACCTACCAGAAAAATTGGGAACAAAGAGGAGGAAGCGGTACCAGCTAGGTATCACAATAGGAGTTCTCAAAAGGGTAAGGCATTGAATTACATACCCCTTATTATTCGCGATGGTACTGTTGTAGTGCAAATTGATGATGAAGAAACAAAAGAACAGGAGAATTACTGGAGTATAGCCCTAATTGGCTATGTTTTGGGGGATAATCCATATGAGAAAGCGATGGAAAATTACATTGCAAATGTCTGGGATTTTGCTGACCAACCTCAAATCCTTTATCATGATGAAGGATATTTTGTGTTTAGATTCCAAAATATGGTAGATAGGAAACTAGTTCTTCATAATGGTCCATATACATACCACAATAAACCTCTTATTCTGCAGTGTTGGAGTGTGGATTTCAAATTTGACCCAAGCTGTATGAGTAAAATTCCACTATGGGTCAAATTTCTAGGTCTACCATTGAGATTCTGTGCCACAGATGTATTGAGCAAATTAGGCAGTACAGTGGGAAAACCTCTGTACACTGATAAATTTACTGCTGAGTTAGAGAAGATATCATTTGCACGAGTACTTGTTGAAGCTGATATATCCCGACCCCTGCCAGACAGTGTGAATCTCCAAACTTCTAGAGGGATAATCAATCAACAAATTGAGTACGATTGGAAACCAAAGTTTTGCTGTGATTGTGTAAGGTTTGGTCATAACTCTGAAGACTATTGGTTGAAGAACAAGCAGGAAAGGGGAGAAGAAATTAGGAAGCAACCACAGAAACAGAAGAACAAGAACAAGGAGAACTTAATATGGGTACCAAAGGTGAATAGAGGAGAAGATGATGAGAATGCTGGGATGCAAGTAGAGAAGAATACTCATACCAATCCTGTTCCAAATGGAATGGGAACTGAAGCACCCAAACAAAATGTAGCTGCTGAGGGCACTCAAGGAGAGATGTGGAATGATGAAGGGACAAAGTATGTTAACAAAGGAAAAGCTATAGAAACATCTATAGTTTTTACTTCTGCCAATAGATTTGAGGTCCTACAGATGAATGATCCACAAACACTCCAAGGGGGTGCTGGCCCATCCAGCTTCACCCAGAAATGAACCTTTGTACTTGGAATATAAGGGGGCTAAATAAGCCCCACAAACAGAAGGAGCTTAGGCTTTTTCTGAGGAAGTATAAGGTGGATGTAATGGGATGTTTGGAGACAAGAGTAAAGGAGAGAAAATTTTCTAGAATTATCAGTCAAGTAGCAAGGGAATGGAATGTATGCTGCAATTACAATGCACATCCAAATGGTAGGATTTGGCTATTATGGAAAGGGAATGTAAACGTCCAGATTATACAGATTGAGGATTAGTTTATTCACTATGAAGTACAGGAGCCAAATTTTAACTTTAGAACTACAGTAACCATAATATATGCGAGTAATGACAGCAACTAGAGAAGTCAATTGTGGAGGACAATTATTCAGTTAGGGAGTACAATTCAAGATTGCTGGTTATTATGTGGTGATTTTAACAATGTTTTGTACACGGATGACAGAATTGGAACCCCAGTTACACAAGGTGAGACACAAGGATTGCAAGATTTACTAAACACATTGCAACTTACCAAACTGAAAAGTTTGGGGTGGTATTATACTTGGTGTAACAAGCAAGAACCTGATAAAAGAGTTTACAGCAGGATTGACTGGGCATTTGGAAATTTCGATTGGCTGCAACAATATGGTCATATTGAAGCTGAGTTCTTAAATCCAGAGGTGTCTGATCACTCTCCTATTTTGATCAAGTGCAGTCAAGGACATCAGATGAGGAGTCTACACCCTAAACCATTCAAATTGTATAGTTCAGTTATGGAGAATGCTGAGTTTAAAAAGATTGTCAACAGAGTTTGGGAGCAAAATATACAAGCAGAACCAATGCATAAAGTTTGGCAAAGATTGAAGATGTTAAAGGGAGACTTGAAGGAATTGAATGCTTATATGGCTTCCTACAAACAACACCTAAACCATGCGAGGCATAAGCTTGAAGTTATACAGACAAAACTTATGGTTCAACACTTGGATCAAGATCTGATAGAGCAGGAAAGAAGGGCCTTGGCAGAGGTTGAAAAATGGAGCAATATAGAGGAACAAGTATTTAAACAGAAGTCTAGAGCTGATTGGATCACATGTGGTGATTCAAACTCAAAGTACTTTCATGCTCAATGGAAGATGAGGACTAGTAGGAATGCAATCACAGCTATCTATAGAGAGGATGGAACAAAAGTGACAGATCCTATACAACTGGAGAATGAGTTCATCTCCTTTTTTACTAAACTCATGGGGGAAAGGGGCAGTATTCACAGGTGTCCAAACACAGAAGTTATTCAACAAGGTCCATGCCTCACTTTAAGTCAGAAAGAGAAGCTCATTCAGGAGATTACATTAGTGGAGATCCAAAGTGCAATAAAGGATATGCCTCATGAAAAGGCCCCTGGAGTGGATGGATTTCCAGTTGAGTTTTTTACTAAACATTGGCAGGAAGTGGGTGATGATGTTTGTGATGCTGTCAAGCAATTTTTTGCAATTGGGAAGATGCACAAAGGGATTAGTAGTACTGCAGTGACACTAATTCCTAAAAGTGCAGAATCCTAGTTATGTCAAGGACTATAGACCAATAGCATGCTGCACAACCTTATACAAGATCATTACAAAGGTCATCACAGCAAGAATAAAGAGAGTAATTGGAGGTCTGGTAGGGGAATCACAATCAGCTTTTATTGAGGGCAGATGTATCACAGATAATATTCTCTTTACACATGAATTGTTCAAAGGCTACAATAAAAAAAGTATCTTTCCAAGATGTGTCCTGAAAGTTGATTTGAGGAAAGCTTATGACACCTTAGAATGGACATTCCTGGAGAGAGTGCTATTGGACTTGGGATTCCCTTATAAATTTACAAGGTGGATTATGGAATGTATCTCTTCAGTAACATATTCTCTAAACATAAATGGGGGTATGACTAAGCCATTTAAAGGAAGAAGGGGGATAAGACAAGGTGACCCCATGTCACCTTATCTTTTTGTCTTGGCAATGGAATACCTACAAAGGGAATTTGCTCAGATGATGAAGAATAAAGTGTTCAAGTTCCATCCCAGATGCCAAAAACTTGGAGTGGTGCATGTTTGTTTTGTTGACGACCTTCTCATGTTTTGCAGGGCTGACTTACAATCCATCAGATTGTTGAGACAAACTTTTCAAAAGTTTTCTTAAGCTTCCGGTCTTCAAGCAAATGCAGAGAAAAGTGCAGCTTACCTAGCAGGTGTCTCAGTGAACCAGAAATAGGATATACTGCAAGAACTGGGGTTCCCTGAAGGTACACTTCCATTCAAATATTTGGGGGTACCTTTGGCAGCCAGGAAGCTTACAGTTATTCAATGTTGGCCACTAGTGGAGAGGATTACTCAGAGGATCAACTGTTAGACAACACGACTCTTATCTTATGCAGGACGAGTTCAACTGATAAAGTCAGTTTTGTTTGGAATATAGTCCTACTGGGCATAGACCTTCCTACTACCAAAAAAGGTGATGAAGATGGTAGAAGCTATTTGCAAATCATTTTTATGGACTGGTTCATCAACAGTTTCAAAAAAGGCCTTGGTCTCTTGGGAAAAAGTCTGTTTATCACAAGTAGCAGGGGGTTTAAATGTAATAAACTTGGTATTTTGGAACAGAGCTGCAGTGGCAAAACACCTCTGGGCAGTGGCTAAAAAGAAGGACTGCTTATGGATCAAATGGATCCATACCTTCTACATAAAGCATCACACACTCGAACATATGCCAATACCCAAGAATGCAACTTGGGTAGTCAGGAAAATTTTGGAGTCAAGGAAGCTCATTGGGGATGTTCAAGGTATTCAAGAAAACCTGTTGAATAGGTTGGATCAATTACAGAATGACAACTCTTTTAGTATTAGGAAACTTTACAGGCTACAATTCCCCCAACTGCCAAAGGTTCCATGGAAAGGCATAGTATTGCAGCCAAGATTGCATCCCAGATTTAAATTCATTCTGTAGTTAGTATTACAGAGAAGATTAGCTACAGTTGACAGGCTACTGAAGTTTGGTGTTCAAATAGATCAACAATGTGCATTCTGTAAGCTAGCTGGTGAAACATTCGACCATTTATTCTTTGAATGCTATGTGACAAAGGAAGTGTGGTCGAGACTCTTGATATGGTTAGGACATTGCAGACCTATTCAAGATTGGCAACGAGAGGTGGAATGGATAAGTCATTATGCCACAAGAAAAAGTGGACAATGGGAAATTGTTACCTGTGTCTTTGGCATGATGGTTTACACTATATGGAGGGACAGGAACAAAGTTCGATTCCAGGGAGGTGCAGTAAATGTGAACAGCATATTCAGGGAAATAACAATTCATATACACACGAGAGGGCATGAAATACAACACTGGCAGGGAGCACTCTCAACACTCAACAGATACCCATAAAGGATAGATAAGTTCTTGATGTATAGTTAGCCTTGATGTATTTCAATTAGCTGTTAGTCTAGTTAGTTACTTAGACTTCAGTGGTGAATTCACTGAATCTATAGATAGAAGACATGTAATGAGGAGTAGATGGTCTGCGTCTACATGATCTGTAAATTTCTTTGGAATGAAATAGAGAAACAGAAGATAAAGTGGGTTGCAAAAAAAATTAATTATAAGAGAACTCAATACATTTGGAACACGATTATCAAATAACTTATGTATTAATATTTTAGACCAATTAAAAGTTACAATTTAAAACAAAATATGACATTATTTTGGTTATAGGTGAAATATTAATATAAAACTAATTAACATTTATAGTAGGAAAGAGAATGTATATTAAAAAAAAAAGCGGTAGTGTGAGGATACTTATACTTTAAATTAATTTTAATATAGAAAAAATAAAATAATTAATTATATTTAAAAATATTACTGACAAATTTAAATGATTAAAATATTATAAATAAGAGGATAAAAGCATAAAAATATATCAAATTTCGAGAATTTATTTTTATCACATACTATTAAAAGGATAATAAGCAAGACATTAATTTAATTATAAGCTAACAAAAAATTATATGATGGTATAATAATATGAAATATTAAATAATACAATAACTATAAGAAAAGAACAAAACAAAAAAAGAATTTACGTAAAAATGATGTGATGAATAAGACATATTTGACTTCCTGATAAAAATAAAGTGATTGTAAGAATTTTGTTAAAATAATATGATCTAATGTGCTCAAACAAGACAGATCACAATATGACATGTTTAGTATTCTTTAATATCGACAACGGAACGAAATGCAAGTACTAAAATCAAGGGGTTAGGTTGCTACAAATATATGTTAAAAAGATTGGTTGTCTACTACGAGATTTGATCAATAATTTCATATCCTGCTTCAAAATTAAATTCTCATGTGATATAATTTTTATCTGAGATATATATATATATATATATATATATATATATATATATATATTAAGGTTATTATGATTCAAACATACATCGCAATGAAATAATTTGTCCGCGCAACGCGCGGGTACTAATACTAGTTTTATTCTTAATGAGAAGCTTTTATAACCACACAAATGTCATGCCTCCACAAATCTTTTACCCCTTAAGCTTTTAAAACCATAAATTTCAGAAACATTTTTTTTCATTAAACTTCGTGCTGAGTCAAACTACCTTATCTAAATTGAAGCGGAGGGAGTAGTATTTTTTGGCTCTAGAAAAGTGAAAGTGACCTATCAAAAAAGGAGTGCTATCGTTTACCTTGGAATTAATCTATAGCAATGGCCAATGGTGGACAATCTCGAAGCCTGGCCAATGCTAGATTTGAACATTTAAATAAAACTATGAAACAATCAATAAATTTGAAAAATGCGTTCAGTCACTTGATTTAAACTATGGAAGTTTCTATAATTTAAAAAAGTATCTTATTATACCATTAAGAAATTTCCAACTAGTTTTAAATTCCAGAATCATTGAATTTTATGCTGGAAAAGAAACTCTTTAACATTGTTGTTACCCAAGAACACTTGACTTACCGATAATTGGATTAGTTCCTCACTGATTCAATCTTTTACCAATCGATATGTTCAACCTTGAAATGAATATTACTCTCTTTGTCCCAATTTATTTGATACTTTTTATTTTTTAGGATTGACCAATTCTCAAGGATTAAATTAATTTATCTTTTAAGTTAAATTTTATATATTCATTTCTATTTTACAAAATTTTAGATATTCATATATTAGACTAAAAATACTATGAAGTACAATTTTTCTTATCTTCAAATGACAAAAACATATATTTCTGATATGTCGGGTAAAATTTACTTAGTTTGAATCTGAGAAACCAAAAGTGATAAATATTTAAGGGAGAGAGTTGTGTTTACGCGTGCAAGTACGTGTACACATTACTGTACGAGCTAAAAATTATCATAATTATATGTGAGCCTAATCAGCATTAAGAAAGCCTTCGAAGGTTGCCACGTGTCATCAATTGGGTTTTAACAGAAAATGAAGGTGAGGTCGAGGACCCAACGGGGGACGAAGACAGGGATGAGTACTCCCTTTAATAAAGTAGTAACGACTAATTTTAGAAATAAGACCTTACAGAGAATATTCTAGTAAATATTCCTCCCATATGTACTATTAGGGTTTTTGTGGCCTATGTGCCCTTGTAATGGAAAGATATATAACTATAGCGGGCATGGGATACTCATCGTGGAAAACAATATATTGACACTCTCTGAAGATTCTTACTTTATCATACACATACAAAATACACCTTTTCTTGAAATCTTTACCTATCTTTTCTCCCACGATCCAAAGAGAATCTGAATATTCAAGGGCTTATCATCATCTATCTTTGTCACAAAGAATATCAAAGAATCTCACCATTTTCGGATGATTTGCATGCATTTATGTCATTATTATTTACTGCTATTAAATGCTACTTTCTTCATTCTTAGATCATTAAATATAATATTATTGATACTATTTATTGCTACTCAAAGAGTATCCATGGAATCTCATTACAAAATCAGCTAATCTATCTTTTGGATACTAATACTGGCTAAGATTTACCTTATTTTATTATAAAATTTGATTGTTTAAACCCAGATCTAAATTTTGGGTCAAACAGTTTCGCATCGTCTGTGGGGATTTTCTCAGGCAATCTTTTAGTTTTCATTAGATCTATAACTCATGTG
Organism: Nicotiana sylvestris; assembly: GCF_000393655.2. NCBI lineage: Eukaryota > Viridiplantae > Streptophyta > Magnoliopsida > Solanales > Solanaceae > Nicotiana > Nicotiana sylvestris. Next base: position 61,070,489 of record NC_091063.1, read on the forward strand.
ACTTGTTAATCTAACAAACCACAAAGTTTATCTCTCTTTTCTATGTGTACAAAAGTTTTCATGCATGGCAGGTAACCAAGGAAACAGAACGAGGATAATAGATAACGTTCCCATTAAGCTCATGAACGCCATCAACGAAAGCTATGGCACCCAAGGCGAGGAAGTGACGCCCACGGCCTCTCCTTGACGAGAGAGGTCGCCTGGCCCTTTCTGCAGTGCAACAAAACAAAATGGACAAAGGAGCCTCTACGTCCACGGGAAAAAGGGCACCATCTGCTATGAAAAAACTCCTCGAAGCATGGCTAACTGATACTCTATCAGCATGATCAACAAACAAACCGCATGTATGACCGTAGAACCCATAAGAGCCCACACAACACATCGCAAAAACGGCTAGGACGACCAACTAAACACTTCAACCCCAGGTAACACTCGCATAATTATTGACAAGGTAGGCGATAACTCCTCGCCGCCATATTGAAAGGAATGGAAGAAATGAAAAATGAGAACAAGGTACACAAATAACAAATAAGGGTGCACCAGGAACAGGTAGACAAAATACCAGGTACCCCCAAATCATGGCCAAAAAAGGACGCCATCAGGTTTTTAGAAAAATCGTACAACGAGGAAGCAACTCCATATACTGTACCAAAAACCTTCAAAATGCCTCATATCTGAGAATCTACGATGGGACGACTGACCTCGAAGATCATGTGACTCACTATATTACTACTGAGAAAGGAAACGACCTCACCAAAGAGTAGGTGTCCTCCGTCTTGCTGATAAAATTTGGCGAATCCCTCACTGGAGGGGCGTTAACATGGTATTCACAGTTACTAACTCATTCTATAGAAACGTTCGAAGAGATGGCTAACAAGTTCGTGATGGCGCATGCCAGGGCCAAGAAAGTTGAAACAAGAGTAAACGATTTCTTCGCCATCAAGCAATCCCCAGAAGAGGGATTGATGGATATTCTCGCTTGATTTAACAGGGTGAGGATGACCCTACCAAATATTTCCGAAGGGATGGCCATGGTAGCTTTTCAGAACGGGTCGTTGATGGTAGGTTAGAAACCTGTATTTTAGCTGTAATTTACACTCTAATTACTCCATTTTATGTGTGTTCGAGCTTAAAGGATGGTGATTTGCACTTATTATGTATTTTATGCCTTGTAGAAAATGATTCTGAGTTTAAAAGATAAATTGGAGCTAAATTGAATAATTTGGAGCTTTGAAGTATGAGTAAAAGCCAAATAATTAAATCGGGATTGTATCTAGAGCTCGTGGACCGATGTTGCATACGAAAGTTGGAAGAAAACGCAAAGGGTAGAGCAAAATGTACTAGTACGTCACATATGGCGTGGCATGGAGCGACACATTAGTACAAAAATTTGTCAAATATTTGAGAAGTTCAGAGACTTGTAGTTTTTGGGTCTGACAGAAAAATACACCAGTGCGACGCATAGCGCGTGGCATAGTGTGACACATTAGCACAAAAGTCTGTCAGACAAGTGGAGTTCAGAGAGTTTGCAACTGCGTAAATTACACTAATGTGAACCATAGTGTGACATGGTGCGACACATGCAGTGCAAAAAGTTTGCAGGTTTTCCCACTTTAGCTCAAAGAGGGTAGTTTCGTCCGGGTTTGTTCCTACTTGGTATAAATATACTGGAAACATATTTTTAAAGGGAATTTTGACCTATAAAAGATTGGAGAACCAACAAAGGCAAGAAGACACAAAAATTCATCAAGATATTAACAAACGGTCGGTGCAATACGAGAGTTTGTATCGAATTATAATCATTGATGTCTTCTTTATTATTAAACCTTATTGAGATGACTATTTCCATAGCTATGGGGTAATTTTCATTGGGGTGTTGACAGATATGGTATTTTAATAACTTGATTAAGGATTCGATTCTTGATAATTATTGTAATTAATTGATGGAGTTTTAATTCGTATTGCGGAGTTATTTCTTATTTTGCTTAATCGAAAGAGGAGCTTGATATTGAATTTCTTTACATCTTCTGCTCTAGTTTAAATTCGTGATTCAAGTAGGTAATCGAAAGAGCCTCTTGAATTATTAATCGAACTAAAAAAATAGGAAAATATTCATGAGAAGTTACCCTTTAGATCATAACCATCATTTTATTGTTGTAATTTTTTATCATGCTTCAATTGGATTAATTAAGGAAATTAACGTTTAATCGAAAGAGAAATATTAACTTCAAGTGTAATTTGATTATCTGTTGAATTCGTGAGAATCAACAGTATTATAGAGTGAACTAACTCAAAAATTAGATCCCGAATCAATTGTCTTGCACCTTTCTAGTCACTTACCCTTATTTCTCTCATTGATGTTTCTTCGTTGATCATCTGCGGTCTTTTGTTATTAATTGTTAATTGCTTAATATTTAGAAGTTAATTGTAGTTGGTAATCATCAAATCAAGTATTAATTTTCCTGGATAGTAATCAACTGAAGTGTCACGACCCAAATCGATGGGCCACGACGGGCACCCGGTGCCTTACTCAACCGAGTACCAACGTAACATATCTTTCTTATTACACCATCATGGGTAAGTGGGCCAGAAAGGTTGTATGAGGAAATAATAATAAAATATGAGGAAACACTCGACATAAAATGACCCAACCTGATATAGAAACTTGTACATGTGACATACGGGCCTATAAGGCCAAAATAATCACTCGTACACTGAACATAGGTCGACAAGGTCATACAATCTTTCATATATATGACATATGTCTACAAGCCTTTAAGAGTACATAAACTTCATAAGGCCGGGACAGGGCCCCGACTTACCAATCAACACATGTCTAAATCATACTAACCAAATAATCAATTCCGGAGCAAATGGAGCGCACCAACATCTTCCGTTGAGCTGATAGCATACTTGGAGGACTCTCAACCTGTCTATCGGGATAGTGGGCATGAAACGCAGTGTCCCCAGGCAAAATGGATGTTAGTACGAATAATGTACCAAGTATGTAAGACACATAAATAAGTATATATAAGATATGGAAGAAACATGGAGTAAATGACTCAAGCTGTAAGTCTGGATAACTTTGTAAATCATGAAATACTTATAGTGTCATGCATATGTGTATAAATGTCATGTCGTGCATAGGTACATATGTTCATAATATCATCAAGCCTCTGAGGGCATCCCATCATATCATCTCGGCCACTGTGGGCAAAATCATTTATGTATACCAATTGATCAGGTGGTGAAGCGTATATAACGTTATAACCTTGTCCCATATCCCATATATATAATATACATATATACATGTATATAACGTCTTCTGGTCATGGGTCAATGTACATATATAAATGAATGCAGTGTATGAGAAGTACATCAATAAAATCTCTCGAAATGTCATAAGACCATTATGCCTTTGAGTGATATCATGAAGTAAACTTTTTCAAGTTACGTATTTTTCTGAGACCCATGAACAGAAGATGTAATAATAAGATACATGGGAATTCAAGAACATAAGCATCTCTAGCATTTCTATGAATAGAGTCATTTATGGAAGTTGTGCATTTTCTTATTTCGTTTGTATCGTATGGATCATGCCAAAAAGAAAGAAGGGATAGCCTTAACATACCTGAGTCGATTCTCTTGAAAATCCCTCTAACACACGTCAATTGTGACAAATCATGTAATGGCGGATCGAAGTAGGAAAAAATCCATATGATATTCTTGAGAAAGATTGCACCGTACTTCCTTAAAATTGCAAATTCCACGTTGCTATAGTATTATATAGTCTTCGTATGAAACATTTGAAGCTATTACGTTGCTATTTTAAATCAACATCTTTGCTGAAGCACTCTTTGATGTGTAGAGATTCAAAAATGAATTAGAGCTTTGTATGAGTTTGCTAAAGTTTTCCTCCAAGACTTTGTAGAGATAAACATTTCCCTTAGTAAATTAGAGGTCTATTATCTTAGGTTGTGGGACCCACTCCATGTGGTGATTTGGCCAACCATTATTCATCTAACTTTGCCACCTTGCTTTGTGAATAAAGAGTCATTTGGTTGATTATATGTTGCTGCCACGTTGGGGTTCAAAGGATTATCCAAAATATCTTAATTAACTTGGTAATCCCCCACTAAAATCAATAATTACCCGATTATCTTTATAATTAAGAATTATCTCAAATTACTTATAATATTACTCATTTTTAATATATCTTATACATTTTACTATCATGGTTATGTGGTACCTTGTATGGACTGGTCCATAAATACGGGGTATTGTAGCTTGAACCGTATTTTATCTCAAAATGTCAAACTTCGACGAAACTTTCTTTGGTTCGCTTACCCTCTCACATTCACGAATTTACTTATTACTTGTTTGAAATAGTGTAATACTTATATTCTCAAAATAATCTCATTCCCGAGTTTACGTCGATTAATCTTATGAAGAAACGTTAACGTACAAAAATGCGAGATGTAACATCTCATTTTCGAGCTTTCATCAATTCACTTATGGCGTACTTTCACATACGAAAATATAGGGTGTAACAAGAAGATTATTCGGACAATGTTTAAATCCAATCCATGTGAAGACGATTACTAAACTATACTATCTTTGACTAGGGAACAATAATTTTTGTGTTGTATTTTGCGCTCATCAAATATTAGTGTCATTGCCGGAGATTGACAATCAATAGTGTTTAAAATAAATTTTAGTGCTAACTCGGGAATTTATCTTTTCTTTTCTTTTTATTTTATTTTTAATTAACTTGTCTTCAAGATTTCTTTTGTAGTACCTTACAAGTGCTACGAATAAAGTTTGAATAATTATTCTTGATATTGAACTCTAATTGTTATTGAAGATGGAGTACAACCAGCCTAATAAAAAGGTTGCAGATTTAGCAGTTGAACACTATCACAAGTCTGCTACTCCCTTCATTTCAATTTAGATAAGGAAGTTTGACTCGGCATGGAGTTTAAGAAAATAGAAGAAAACTTTTGAAACTTGTGGTCTTAAAAGCTTAAAGGGTAAAAGCTTTGTGTGGTTATAAAAGTTTCTCTTTAAGGGTACAATGGGTAATATGAAGAGTTTAAAGTTGAATTATTTTCAAATTTAGAAATGTGTCATTTATTTTGAAACAGTCTAAAAAGGAAAGTACCTCATCTAGTTTGAAAAGAAGGGAGTATTTGTTTTCAATGTAATGAAAATAATCTATGGGTTGATCATCAAGTAGGTAAGTATTCCTTCTATGGTTCATCTTTTGAATAATCTCTCTCTATTTCTAGTACGTACATTTATTAGGTTTCATATGGACACAATCTTAACTGTGGTTGGGATGAATACCCTTATTATAACCGGTATGAAAATGAAGTAAGACAACCACCTCAAGAGAAGAATGGTAGTTTAGAAGAGCTTATGTATAAGTTCATAAATAGTGTCGAAGAAAGATTTATTCAAAATCTAGAAGGACTTATACAAAATGTTGAATCCATTAAGAACCTAACAATACAAGTGAATCAAATAGTAATTATACTTTTAGAAAGCTCATTGCATTGTGATGGTGAATATATGGAGGAGATACCCTATGAGAATGAGCCTATCCAAGAGGATGAGCATCCACAAAAAGAAGTTGCCACTCTGCAAGAACACTCTAATTCAATTGAGATGGCTAAAAATGAGGCTTTGGTTGATTGTAGAGCAATAAAAGAAGAGTTCAAACTCCCATCCACCTTTCCACATTTACAACCTTTAGTAGAAAAGAATGAGAAACAAATGGTCTTGAACATATGAGAGGAATATTCACATGACCTTTCTTGTTTGTTTTCTTATTCTAACATTGATCATGTGGATTTTATTTTTGGATATTTACAGGAAGATGCATGGAGTGATCCTGTACAAGAATGCAGGAACAAATTGAGGATTATCCTACAAGAATAATTTACCGCTCAGAATACGGCCAAGCAATGAAGAAAAGAGCGGGTCATATAGATATCCTTTGATGAATTTGGCCTAATCAGCTCCATGAAGAATCCCAAAGAGTAGAAACAAGGAATGAATTCAGAATTAGGGGTTGAGTTCATAAGTTCTCGAAAATGAAAAACATTTAGGGGAGTTTCCTTTACCTCTTACTTTTTACTTGTTTCATGGAGACATGCCACAATTTAAAGTGTAGGGTAGGGGGTGTAAATATGTGTATGTATTTTTTAATCGTTGTGTTTTTTTCATCATTCTAGAAAGAAATAAAGTTATATTTTAACCGACGATGGATCTCTTCGACTGTTTTCATGAGGGATTAAGGTCGAAAAAAATTCAAAAAATATAAAAAAAATACTTTTATTTTTTGTTTTAGTTTTTTAGGTATTGTAACAATTCCCCCTTGGTTTTTCTTTGTGTCGCGATTCTTTTTCAAGGGTTTTTACTTGAACCAAGTGCAGTTAGTTTTTTTTCTTAGGAGTAAAAATCTTGTGTCGTCGTGCTAGTTAGAAGCGATCTTTCTAGACTTTGTTGTGCCTTGATAGCGGTGTCGAAATTTATAAAAGAACTAGAATATAACTTTGATTATCATACATTTAGACAAGAAATAGTCATAGTCTATTATTTTTATTGAGTCTTAAGTTAGAAAAGGTCCTGAGCTCAATTTTACTTCATCATAATTTTTAACCACAGAGGTTCTCTCAAATATTTGCAAAAGAAAAATGTGCTAGTTGAGGTTTGAACCTTTGACCTCTTAGAGCAAAATCAAGTACATTACCAATATACAAGACACAATTTATGTCAAGTGGTGTCATTTTTTCTTACTTATCCATTTCCGTAAAGTATTAATACATATATTACGTAAAATTTTCCGAAGAAGTGGTGTCGCGTGACACCGCTTCGATAAGCGTGCATCTGCCCCTGATCATTATTATATGTGAGCCTAATTAACATTAAGAAAGCCTTCGAAGGATGTCACGTGTCATCAATTTGGTTTCAACATAAGATAAAGGCGAGGTCGAGGATCCAACGGAGGACAAAGACGAGGGCGATTAGTCCTTTTAATGAGCAACAACGGCTAATTTTGGAAAAAAGACCTTACAGAGAATATTCCTGTGAATATTTCTCCCATCTATATTATTAGGATCTTTGTGGCCCATGTGCCCTTATTAATAGAAATATATGTAACTATAGGGGGCATGAGACACTCATTGTAGAAAATAATACATTGACATTCTCTAAAGATTCTTACTTCATCATACACATAGGGTGACTCACATGTATTTATTTGCATAAATGTCATTCATTACTATTTACTACCATTAAATGTTACCTTCTTTATTCTTGGATCATTGAATATAGCATTATTGATACTATTTATTGTTACTCAAACAGTGTCCGTGGAATCTCATTACAAAATTGACACAACCCAGATTTTTCACCATCAAGATCGTGATGGCGCCTAACTCCTGAATGATAGGCAAGCTAACAGATACGTTTCTAACACATTAATCATTAACCAAAACAATAGTAAATAATAATTAAAGCTAAACAGATATGAAGTGCAAAAATTTTATAATAATTCAAAACTCTAAAACACAACTACCCCAACGATCTGGTGTCACAATCCACGAACGTCTAAGAATTTCTACAAATACTGGTTTAAAGGAAAATACATTTGTTTCTCAGAAGGAAAGAAAATAGGAACTAAGATAGAGGGAAGGGGACTCCAGGGTCTGCGAACGCCGACAGATCTACCTTGAGTCTCTTGTGGACTGAAGGCAACAACCCCAAACTCTGATCAGTATGGTCCAGTACCGGGATCTGCACAGAAAGTGCAGAGTGCAGTATCAGTACAACCGACCCCATGTACTGGTAAATACCGAGCCTAAACTCGATGAAGTAGTGACGAGGCTAGGACACGACAAACAACATAAACCTATGCAGTTAAACAATATACTAACAGAATAACAAGTAATAAAAGCTAAATAGAAATGAACGGGAAGGGGCAACATGCTATGGGGGTTCCAACATACAGAATCACAATAGCAAAGGAATCTAAACAGCTAGTACACTTGAACCGATAACAACAAATAAACACAACAAACATAAAATAAACGGCATCACCCTTCGTGCTTTTACTCTCAATCCTCACCATGCAATCAATAATAGAAACGTGCACGGCATCACCTTTCGTGCTTTATCACTCTTCCTCACCATATAAATAATAGAAATGTGCACGGCATCACCCTTCATGCTTTATCACTCTTCCTCACCATATGAATAAATGTGTACGGCATCACCCTTCGTGCTTTATCACTATTCCTCACCATAAAAAGCAACAGAAACAATAACAACCCGGCAAGGGCATCACAATGAAACAACTTTGTTTTGTCATTTAATTTCACAACAGAAATCTCAACTTGAGCCAATATCCAAAACCAGGAAAAACATAATAAGACTTGTTGAACATGAGTAATAACTAGTTTAAGCAGGAACAATATGTAAAAAGAAACACAACGGTCACAAGTATAAGACTCATTCGCATGCTATGACCCGACAACAATGTATAGATACTCGTCACCATACCTATATGTCATACTTAATAACTAACAAGTAGAAAATAAGGCAACAACTCACTTTTCCCTTAGTTTCCACTTCCAATCCGCTCGTATCTAGGCATAATTAACTTATTAACATCAATTAACGCCAAAGAAACCAATTCTAATGCATGATTATAGATTTCCCAACATTGTCCCGAAAAAACCAAAAACCGACCCTGGTCCTGCTTGGTCAAAACTCGAAGTTCGGACCAAAACTCGATTACCTATTCGCCCCCAAGCCCGGATATGCTATTGGTTTTGGAATCCGACCTCAATTTGAGGACTAAATCCCCAAATTTTGAAATTCCTAAATTCTACTCAAAAATCCCAATTTCCCCATGAAAATCCCTAGATTTTGTGATGAAATCTTGTAAAAAGATGAAATAGATTGAAAGAAATGAGTTAGAAATCGTTTACCTACGATTTGGGGAAGAACTATTCTTTAGAAAATCGCCTCTTGAAGCTTAGGGTTTGAAAATTTGAGAAATTAATTGAAAATCCCATCCAAAACTTATTTTGAACAATTGTAGGTATCGCATTTGCGATCACAGGTTCGCAAATGCGACCAATACTTCGCAAATGTGAAGCTTGGCCTGGCCTGCTGTCTTCGCAAATGCGGCCACAGTTCAAGTCACAATTGCGACAATGAACTTTGCAAATGCGAAGGTCCCCTGCCCAGCCTCCTGATCGCAAATGTGAAAGGTCTTTGCAAATGCGATGCTCGCATTTGTGAGGCTTATCCAAAACTTACCCGAGCCCTCGGGGCTCCAAACCAAACATGCACACAAGTCTAAAAAAAATCATACGGACTTGCTCATCCTATCAAATCGCCAAAATAACATCTTAAACAACGAATTTAACACCAAAACTCATGAAGTCCTTAAGAACACTTGAAATTTCTATTTTCACAACCGAACGTTCGAATCACATCAAATCAGTCCCGTTTCTCACCAAATTTCATAGACATGACTTAAATACCATATTAAACTTGTACTGGGATCCGTAACCAAAATACAAGCCTGATACCAGCGAGATCAAGCATTATTCAATTTCTAAAAACCATTATATTTTCAGTTAATAATTTATTTCAAAAATTTATTTCTCGGGATAGGGATTTCGGAATTCGATTCTGGGCATATGCCTAGGTCCTATATTTTACTACGGACACTTCGGGATAGTCGGAACACGGGTCTGGATCTGTTTACCTAAAATACTGACCGAAGTCAACTAAAATCATCTTTTTAAGCCAAAAATCATCATTTCTTAAAAATTTTCCACATAAGGGCTTTCCAGATACACAGCCAGACTGCGCACTCAAATAGAGGAGAGATAAAATAAGGTTTTCAAGGCCTCAAAACATAGAAGCGGATTCTAAAACGAAAGATGACCTTTTGGGTCATCACATTCTCCACCTCTAAAACAACTGCTCGTCCTCGAACAAACATAGAAAAGTACCTGAGCTAGTAAAAAGATGGGGATATCTGCTCCATATATCGCACTCTGACTTCTAGGTAACTGCCTCGACAGGCTGACCTCTCCACTAAACATGAACCGAAGGATAACTCTTCGACCTCAACTGACAAACCTGCTGGTCTAGAATGGCTACCGGCTCCTCCTCATAGGTCAAATCCTTGTCCAACTGGACAGTGCTGAAGTCTAACATATGGGAGGGATCGATGTGATACTTCTGAAGCATGGACATATAAAACACTGGATGCACAGCTAATAAACCCAGCGGCAACGCAGGTCTGTAATCCACCTCCCCCACTCGATCATGGATCTCAAAAGGCCTGATGAATTTAGGGCTTAGCTTGCCCTTCTTCCCAAATCTCATCACGCCCTTCATGGGCGACACTCGAAGCAACACTGCTCTCCGACCATGAATGCCACATCATGAACCTTACGGTCGGCATAACTCTTTTGCCTGGACTGAGCTGTACGAAGTCTATCCTGAATGATCTTAACCTTATCCAAGGCATCCTATACTAAATCTGTACCCAACAACAGAGCCTCCCCTCGGGTCAAATCATCCAACTGGCGATCGACATCGTCTACCATATAATGCCTCGTAGGGGGCCATCTGGATGCTCGATTGGTAGCTATTATTGTAGGCAAACTCCGCTAACGGCAAGAACTGATCCCAAGAACCTCCAAAGTCAATAACACTATCGCGGAGCATATCCTCCAAAATCTGAATAGTACGCTCGGACTGTCCGTCCGTTTGAGGATGAAATGTTGTGCTCAATTCGACCCGTGTACCCAACTCACGTTGTACTACCCTCCAAAAATACGAGGTAAAGTGCGTACCTCAGTCAGAAATGATAAATACGGACACACCATGGGGACAAATGATCTCCCAGATATAGATCTCAGCCAACCGCTCTTAGGAATAGGAAACTGCCACAGGAATGAAATGCGCTGACTTGGTCAACCTATCAACAATAACCCATACTGCATCGAACTTCCTCTGAGTCCATGAACAAAATCTATAGTGATACGCTCCCACTTCCACTCAAGAATCTAAATCTGCTAAAGCAAACCACCAGGTCTCTAATGCTCGTACTTTTCCTGCTAACAATTCAAACACCACACTACATATGCAACAATATCCTTCTTCATCCTCCTCCACCAATATGTTGCCGCAAATCCTGATACATCTTGGCAGCGTCCGGATGAATAGAATATCAGGAACTATGGACCTACTCTAGAATCAACTCACGAAGTCCATCCACATTAGGCACGAAACTTGACCCTACATCCTCAAAACTCCATCATCTCCCATTGTAACCTATTTGGCACCTCCGTGCCGCACCGTGTCCCTAAGGACAAGCAAATGATAATCATCATACTGCCGCTACCTGATACACTCAAACAAGGAAGACCGAGCGACTGTACAAGCTAGAACACGACCGGGCTCAGAAACATCCAACCTTACTAACTGATTAGCCAAAGCCTGAACACCTAATGCAAGTGGTCTCTCACCGACTGGAATATACGCAAGGCTGTCTATATTAGCTGACTTCCTACTCAAGGCATCAGCCACTACATTGACCTTCCCAGGATGATACAAGATGGTGATATCATAGTCCTTCAATAGCTCCAACCTCCTCATCTGCCTCAAATTTAGCTCTTTCTGCTTGAACAAGTATTGCAAACTCTTGTGATCCGTGAACACCTCACACAACACTCCATATAAATAATGTCTCCAAATCTTTAATGTGTGAACAATGGCTGCTAGCTCCAAATCATAAACTGGATAATTCTTCTCGTGAATCTTCAACTGCCGTGAAGCATATGCAATAACCTTGCCATTCTGTATCAACACCGCACCAAGTCCTATACGATATGCGTCATAATATACTGTTTGTGGCCCTGAACCTATGTGCAATACCAACACCGGTTCCGAAGTCTAAGCTGTCTTAAGCTTTTGAAAGCTCGCCTCACACTCGTTCGACCACCTGAACGGAGCACCCTTCTAGGTCAACCTGGTCATCGAGGCTGCTATAGATGAGAACCCCTCCATAAATCGACGGTAATAACCCACCAACCCTAAGAAACTTCGGATCTCTGTAGCTGATGTGGGTCTAAGCCAGTCCTTGACCGCCCCAATCTTCTTAGGATCAACCTGAATATCCTCTGCTGATACAACGTAACCCAAGAATGCAACTGAACTCAACCAAAATTCACATTTCAAAAACTTAGCATATAACTGGCTGTCTCCCAGAGTCTAAAGAACAACTCGAAGATGCTGCTCATACTCCCCTCGGCTACGGGAGTAGATCAAGATATCGTCAATGAAGACAATCACAAAGGAATCCAGATAGGGCTTGAACACCTGATTCATCAAATCCATAAATGTTGTTGGGGCATTTGTCAACCCAAATAACATCACTAATAACTCATATGCCCATATCGATTCTGAAAACTGTCTTAGGGACATCGGAAGCCCTAATCCTCAACTGATGGTAGCCAGATCTCAAATCAATCTTCGAAAATACCTTGACACCCTGAAGCTGATCAAATAAATCATCAATCCTCGATAATGGATACTTGTTCTTATTGGTGACTTTGTTCAACTGCTGGTAATCTATGCATCCTCATCATTCCATCCTTCTTCTTAACAAATAACACCAGTGCACCCAAGGCGAGACACTGGGCCTAACAAAGCTTTTATCAAGCAAATCTTGCAACTGCTCCTACAATTCCTTCAACTCTAGCGGGGCCATGCGATATGACGGAATAGAAATGTGCTGAGTGTCCGGAGCCAAATCAATGCAAAAATTGATATCTCTGTCGGGTGGCATCCCCGGTAGGTCTGCAGGAAATACCTTAGGAAACTCCCGAACAACTGGCACAGAATCCATAAAAGGAACCTCAGCACTAGAATCACGAACATAAGCCAAATAAGCCAAATACCCCTTCTCGACCATACACCGAGCCTTCATATAAGAGATAACCATGCTGGTAGAATGACTAGGAGTCCCTATCCACTCCAATTTAGGCAACCCCGGCAATGCTAAGGTCATGGTCTTGGCGTGACAATCCAATATGGAATGATAAGGTGACAGCCAATCCGTCCCCAAAATGACATCGAAATCCACCATATCGAGAAGTAGGAGATCTACACTAGTCTCAAGACCCCCAATAATAACCACACACGAATGATAGAAATGATCTACGATAATAGAATCACCCACCAGCGTGGACACATATACGAGAGCACTCAAAGAATTACGAGGCACAACCAAATATGAAGCAAAATAAGAAGATACATAGGAGTATGTAGACCCTGGATCAAACAAAACTGAAGCGTCTCTATTACAAACCAGAATAGTACCTGCGTTAACTGCATCGGAGAACTCAGCCTCAAGCCTGGTTGGGAAAGCATAACATCGGGGCTGGGCCCCACCACTCTAAACTACATTCCTGGGATGGCCTCCTGCTGACTGGCCTCCACCTCTAGCAGCCTGACCTCCACCTCTTGTTGTTTGACCCCTACCTCTAGCTGTTTGACCCCTACCTCTAGCTGGCGGAGCGGGCGGTGGAACAACCGGTGCCGGAACCATGGCTTGAGAACCCTGATGCTGAGAATTGCTCAAGGATCAAGGGAAAAATCTAGCAATGTGCCTTGGATCGCCACAAGTATAACAAAACTTCGGGTGTTGAGACTGCTGACCCTAAAACTGACGGCCGGAGTAACCACCCTGAAAACTCTAGAGCAGAGGTGCACTGATAGGAGCTGATGGTGCACTGTAGGGTAGCTGATCAGAATACTACATATGATAGCCACAACCATTTAGAGCATCGTGAAAAGTCTGAAGTGCTGAATGAAACAGCCTGGAAGGATGTCCTCTACCAAAAGAATCCCTGCCTCCAGATGAGGCACCATTGAACCTGCCAGAATGACGAGGCCTCTTATCAGACCCCTGACCACTCCCCTAAGCTAAAACCATCTCGATTCGCCTGACCACATTGGCCGTATCCTGAAAGGAAATCTTGCTCCCTGACTCTTTAGCCATCTGCAATCTGATAGGCAGAGCGTGTCCCTTAATAAACCTCCCCACCCTCTCTCTCTCTCGGTGGGAAGTATTAGAAAAGCATGACGAGCCAAATCAATAAACCTAGTCTCATACTGGGTGACAGACATAGAACCCTGTTGAAGATGCTCGAACCGCCTGCGGTACTCCTCTCTATGAGTGATGGGAAAGAACTTCTCGAGAAATAGCTGAGAGAACTTGTCCCAAGTGAGAGCTGGTGACCCAGATGGCTTGGCAAAACAATAATCTCTCCACCAGTTTTTGGCGGAACCTGACAGAGGAAAAGCAGCAAAGTCGACCACATTTGTCTCCACTATCCCCATATTCTGTAGAACCTCGTGACAACTGTCCAAATAATCCACGGGATCCTCTAAAGATGTACCTCCATAGGTAGTAGTGAAAAGCTTGGTGAATCTGTCCAATCTCCACAAAGCATCAAAAGACATAGCTGATCCATCACGGGTCTGTGCTACAATACCCGGCGAAACTACCCCAACTAGCTGAGCGGCTGGAGTCTGAAACTGGAGAGCCATCTACTTCGGAGTGTGAGTTGCAGGAGTCTGTACTCCTCCCCCATCCTGAGAGACGGCTGGTGCTACTGGAAGTATGCCTGCCTGAGTGACACTCTCCATAAGGCCCACTAGACAGACCAGAGCATTTTGGAGTACCGGGGTAGCAATGAACTCCTCTAGAACCTGAGCTGGGCCCGCTGGAACGGTATGGGCCAGAAACTCATCATCAAACTCTACCTGAGGTTCTGCCGCTGGTGCTGGTGCTCGAGCTCTAGGCTGAGCCCTGCCCCTATCTCAGCCTCTAGCACGGTCTCGTCCTCTTCCCCGTGTAGGAGCTGTCACTAGGGGCTCGGGCTGCTGATCAGCTAATGAAGCGGTACGTGTTCTCTCCATCTGCGAAAGAACAGAGTAGAAATTCAATTAGCATTGAGAAATCAAATCGCACGACAAAGAAGAATAGATGTGAAGTTATTCCTAAACTCTATAGCCTCTGGGGGATAAGCACAGATGTCTCCGTATTGATCCCTCAGACTCTACCCTGCTTGTTCATGAATTGTGAGACCTAGGCAACCTAGTGCTCTGATACCAACTTGTTACGACCTGAATTTTCCACCGTCGGGATCGTGATGGCGCCTAACTCCTAAATGCTAGGCAAGCCAACAGATACGGTTCTAACACATTAATCATTAACCAAAATAGTAGTAAATAATAATTAAAGCTTAACATATACGAAGTGCGGAAATTTTATAACAGTTCAAAACTCTAAAACATGACTACCCCAACAATCTGGTGTCATAATCCACGAACGTCTAAGTATTTCTATAAATACCGGTATAAATGAAAATACATCTATTTCTCGAAATGAAAGAAAACAGGAACTAAGATAGAGGGAAGGGGACTCCAGGGTCTGTGAACGCCGGCAGATCTACCTTGGATCTCTTGTGGACTGAAGGCAGCAACCCTAAACTCTTATCAGTATGGTCTAGTACCGAGATCTACATAGAAAATACAGAGTGCAGTATCAGTACTGTCACACCTCCTTTTTACGCACCCGAGAGGGCACAAGGGGGAGTTTTTTCCAATTAAAGGACAATCGAAACGGGATTGGTTTAATTATTTCAGAGTCGCCACTTGGGAGATTTAGGGTGTCCCAAGTCACCAATTTTAATCCCGAATCGAGGAAAAGAATGACTCTATATTACAGTCTGCGTACCAGAAATCCGGATAAGGAATTCTGTTAACCCGGGAGAAGGTGTTAGGCATTCCCGAGTTCCGTGGTTCTAGCACGGTCGCTCAACTGTTATATTCGGCTTATTTATCTGATTTTTAATACAATTATGAACCATGTGCAAATTTTATCTTTTACCGCTTTATTATCATTATTTTTTAGGAATGTGAACATCGCTTAAAATATATCTCGAACCACGTTACATCAATACACCCGTGGTTATTGACATATCTCGACTCCATTGAGATTTAGATTTGGGTCACATAAATGTGCACCCGAATTAAGAAAACTAAATTATTAAGACGCGCCTAAAGCAACTGACGCATTGTTATTTTGGGAAAGGCCGTAAAATTTGCTAAACGGCATGTCCCGAATTCTAAGTATTTTTAATATATATGCATTTAGAGGGCCCCGCAGCTTCTACATTTTTGTTTGTCGAGGCTCGTCTCATTTATTATTAAAAGGAATTTACAACGTCATGGAAATGCATCTCGGGCCACGCCACAATCAATGCGCCCGTGACTAAAGACATATTTCGACTCCGTTGAGATTTGGATTTGGGTCACATAAATGTGCACCCGAGTTTAGGGAGATAACATTATTAAAGGCGCGCCTAAAGCAACTAGCGCATTATTATTTTTGGGTAGGGCCGTGAAATTTACTAAACGGCCCGTCCCGGAATCTAAGTATTTAATACATATATTTTGCCAATCTATACATTTTTTATTTTTGGCGAAGCTTGTCCCGTTTTTTTTATTTTTATTATTATTTTTTATTTTTTTATATTTTTTAAAAGGATGCCATTTTCACGCCTTTAACAATACTAAACCTTACGGCTTCTTTACAACTACAATCTCATAACTTGTCAAGATTTGATAAAAGAAGTTAAGCGAATGAGTGTTTCGGGCGTAGTAACAACAGGTACTAATACTAATCTTGTCCAAACAAACTAAGACAATGAAGGGACGAGCGAATCAACGTCAAACTGTGTCTTAGGACTACTAATACAACTAAATCAAATGACGTCAAGTAAACAATAATAACATAACACAAAAATGAACTAAAATGCATACGGTGAAACATAAGCAGAAAATTATCATATCAATTGATATATTGCAACTTCAAACATTGAACGTAAAATTTCTTTAATCCAATACATCGAGGCTTACTAACCTGAATAAACAGAAACGCATAGAGCCATGGACCGAACCCCTACAGCGACCTCAACGACCAACCTCGACGTACCGGACCTCGACGAACAAAACGACCTCACGGAAAACTGAAAACTCGGCCCGAAAGTGCTAACAACCTACCATGATCGCTTCTACTGACTTTTCTCGACGCAGCAGATTGGTGCGAAGAGATGAAGCGGAAGGGGTAGAGGGGGCAGAGGTGTTTGACGTGGTGTTAGACGTGAGGTGGTGGCGATGGCTGGAGCCTGGACGTGAGCTGATGGTTTTTGACAGTAGGGTCGAGGACTATAGAGGCCTGGAGGCGAGGAGGGTGATGACGGGTGAGGCAGCTGGAGGTGGAAGGTGTACGCCGGTGGTCGACGAGGCTGGGTAGCAGGTGGTCGTGAGCTGCTGTTTGACGTGGTATTAGACGAACAGCAGCAACAATGGTTGCTGCTCGACCTACGCGACAATGGGGTCGACGATGAACCTAGGAGGATGAGGACTGGTCGCGACAGGGAAGCTGGAAATGGAGTGGTATGCTTGGTAATGGTGTTTGGGTGGTGGAGTTTGCTGGTGGGAGGATGGTGAACGATGGGACTGGCGGTGGTTTGCCTGGTAGTTTTGGGGTCGGGTTTGGTTAGGTTTGTTGGTCGACGGACGTGAAGGAGGTGGGTGTTTGGTGGTGGTCGTGAGGTCGTTGATGGTGGTCTTTGGGGTCGTTTTTCTAGGGTTTCTGCTTCTTCTTCTAAAGAAGAAGAAGCGTGAACAGTACCCTTGTTTCCAAAAATTTTCAAGGTTCCCCCCTTTGTCAAATGTGTTTGTCCGTGTTTTGTAATGTTTTGCCAAGAAAAATGAGCCCCACGCGTGGTGGGGTTCGAGACTTATGTCCCCCACGCGTGGTGGGGTTCCCCATGTGTCCTGGACACGGTTTATTATGGGCTAAGTCCGAAAATTAGGCCTAAAACCGGGTAGTTTGAACCCGAATATTATCCTTTTGCCCGGCCCCGAGAAATAGGAACACGTTGCTTAACTAGTCCTATGTAAGCAAAATAGCTACTAAAATAAGACTAATTCAAAACAAAACTATATTATTATTTTCTTAATATTTTTCAAGATTTAAAATAGCTACAAAATATTAATAAAATATATTTTTTGTAATTTTCGTTTTAAATATTAAGATAAAATATGAGGTAACATTTTTGTATTTTTCAAAGTTAAAAATGACTATAAAACCTTAATAGAACTATATTTTTTTGTAATTTTCGAAATTATATAAAGTACAAAAATAAAGTGCAATTTTTGTATTTTTTTCAAGTTTATGAGAGATACATAAACTAAAATTTATATATATATTTTTTTGAAATTTTTCTTTTTGCAACGAAATAAAGTAAAAATAGTTAAAATAGCTATATTAGTCCTAAATTAGATATTTTAAGCTAAGAGCGTAAAAATTCCCGGGGAGGGTCAAAAATCACGTGCTTACAGCTGCCCCTCTTTGACTGGAAACACGAAGAGTTTTCCGACAAAGAACGACTAGACGTGTTTTTGACCCGACCATTACTTGGACGGACTACACTTAAGGAAAGGGAGGGAATGTGACCGAGCCCTGGTATCTGAGCTGCCTACATATCCTTGGTTATACAGGAATCAGGCCACGTGTAGTTCGGAAATGAGAGAGATAGTGAAGTTGTACCGAGGTGGAGAGCCGATCGAGGTGCCGTTCCGTTGAGGTTCCGGTCCGCGGTCCTGTCATTACAACAAAAATGAAAACTGAAAAAGACTAACTAAGCCTATCAGCTACTAGTTACAAGGATTCCTATCTCTTAAGTCTTCTGAAACTTGGTCTTGAGTCTTGAATGGTGCTTCATACAGACTTTGGATTTGAACCTTGATACTTGCTAGTTGTAGGCGCTAGTTCTTGAGCAGATCACATCTGTTCTCCACTTCCGTGCTTTGGATTCATTCATTTTTCTTCTTTTTTCTTCTTTTTTTTTTTTTTGTGACTAGCTTTTGTTGACCCTCTCAGACTGTTGACTCGCATTCTTGGGGCGAGCTTCTTGTTGCTTCTATCTTGGATTGAGTGCTGGGGATTTTTGTTGTAGCCTTCTGCCTTCCAATGGGTTACGGCTTGACTTTGAACGATCCCGCTGTTCTACAGGCGGACCCCTAACTTCTTCAATCTTTGACATATAACAATCTTCTGCTCTACAGGCAGGCCCCTGACAATCAAAACAAACAAAACAAACAAAATTTCCTAACCCAGTTTGCACTGGGAAGGTTTGTGAGTCGTTAGCAAAATCGTAGCCCACTGATACTACTGATGCAGTGCTGAGAGTGAACTAAACACTAGATTAGGATGTATTCCCTTGTTATACAGGTGGGCGCCTAACTTCAATGCTTGAAATGTAAGGACTGAAATGTATTCCTCTGTTCTATGGGCGGGCTCCCAACTTCAACACTTGTAATGAAAAAGACTGAAATGTATTCCTCTCGTTATACAGGTGGGTGTCTGGCAAGAAATTTAAAGACTGGAATGTATGCCTCTGTTCTTTGGGCGGGCTCCCAATTTCAACACCTGAAAAGTAAAGACTGAATGTATTCCTCTCGTTATACAGGTGGGCGCCTGGATTTAGGAAAATGACTCTTTTTTCAAAATGTTTTTTTTTAGCATCTTAGGAGAAAGATTCATCGGACTAAGATTTTGATCCTAGGAGAAAGTTCGTCAGACTAGGTCTCTATCTTAGGAGAAAAATTCGTCAGACTAAGATTTTGATCCTAGGAGAAGGTTCATCAGACTAGGTCTTTTTTTTTTTTTTTGGTTATCTTAGGAGAAAGATTCATCAGACTAAGATTTTGATCCTAGGAGAAGGTTCGTCAGACTAGGTCTCTATCTTAGGAGAAAAATTCATCGGACTAAGATTTTGATCCTAGGAGAAGGTTCATCAGACTAGGTCTTTTCTTTTTGTTATCTTAGGAGAAAGATTCATCAGACTAAGATTTTGATCCTAGGAGAAGGTTCGTCAGACTAGGTCTCTATCTTAGGAGAAAAATTCATCAGACTAAGATTTTGATCCTAGGAGAAGGTTTGTCAGACTAGGTTATTTTTTTTTTTATATCTTTAACAATCACTTAGGAGGAAATGCTTCTCCTATGGGTAAAACATAAACTTAGGAGGAAATGCGTCTCCTATGGGTAAAACAAACTTAGGAGGAAATGCATCTCCTATGGGTGAAACTTAAACTTAGGAGGAAATGCGTCTCCTATGGGTAAAACTTAAACTTAGGAGGAAATGCGTCTCCTATGGGTAAAACTTAAACTTACTTAGGAGGAAATGCGTCTCCTACGGGTAAAAACTTTAATGATTTCAAATTAGGAAGTGCGTCTCCTATTGGAAAAGACGTGAAATGTATTCCCTTGTTATACAGGTGGGCGCCTAAAATATGAAATGAACAGACAAAAAGTATTCCTCTCGTTATTCAGGTGGGCGCCTGTCAAGAAATTTAAAGACTGAAAGTATTCCTCTCGTTATACAGGTGGGCGCCTGGCAAGAAATTTAAAGATTGAATGTATTCCTCTCGTTATACAGGTGGGCGCCTGGCATGGACAATAACTTTGAAAATAAGATCCTATTTGAGGGCGGATGAACCCGACATATCCTATTTGAGGGCGGATGAACCCGACATATCCTATTTGAGGGCGGATGAACCCAACATATCCTATTTGAGGGCGGATGAACCCGACATATCCTATTTGAGGGCGGATGAACCCAACATATCCTATTTGAGGGCGGATGAACCCAACATATCCTATTTGAGGGCGGATGAACCCGACATATCCTATTTGAGGGCGGATGAACCCGACATATCCTATTTGAGGGCGGATGAACCCGACAGATCCTATTTGAGGGCGGATGAACCCGACATATCCTATTTGAGGGCGGATGAACCCAACATATCCTATTTGAGGGCGGATGAACCCGACAGATCCTATTTGAGGGCGGATGAACCCGACATATCCTATTTGAGGGCGGATGAACCCGTCATATCCTATTTGAGGGCGGATGAACCCGACATATCCTATTCGAGGGCGGATGAACCCAAACTATCTTTAAGACTTGAAAATGTCTTACCTCGAATACTTGCTGGGGATTGGGATGAATTTTCCTTTTCTACCTTCCCCATTTTTTATTATTATTCTTTTTTTTATTCCTTTTTTGTTTTGTTTTTGCATAGCTTCTTCCTTCAAAGACTACCTCCCTTGATTTACTTACCTGTTGGGGGTAAAATGCTATCAGCTGGGGGTACCTGACTTCCAGAAAATTTTCTAAATGGAAGGAAAATTTTCTGCCCCAGTTTGATAATATCCCTTGTGGCATGCGTTTCTGCATCAATGCCATTTCCTTTACCTGTTTCAAATCAAACAAAATTTGTTAGTTTAAAACATGGTGGTTGGCTGTGATACTCCTATTGGGATTGCTTTCCCTTTCTCCTTCATTGCGCTGTGCTCCACGACTTGTTGGGGATGATATTATGTGCTGGGGATAATCCCTTCCTGCTGGGGATATCCCTCTTCTTTTGTGGCATAGCTTGGAAACTGGCATTTCCCCGACCTTTTAGTCTAGTATGGATTTCGCCAAATCATGCTCACTGCTCTCCTTGCTCTGTTCATGGGCCTTGGCCTTTGAGGTTTATAACCTTGGTTTTGGCAAGGATATCTCTCTTGACGCTCGTCAATCCTTTTGTCAATTCCCTTTTGCTGGGGATATCTTTATTGACACTGGCCTCGCGCTTGTTCCTTGCTGACTATACCATTTGGATGTACTAGTCAGATCTCATCTTGAAAAGCTGATGGCATATTTGAAGTCATTTCATACTTGTTCTGGCCCGACAGACTCTATTGGGGAATTTTTCTATGAAAGGAGAAAGATAAAAGAAACAAAATAAAAGACAAAGGAAACGAATGACTCTTTTACAAAAGAAACTATAAATAAAAATCTATCAAACGCAGATACCGACTCTAATGGCCATGACATGCGTATGTGGCCTATCCTCTGCCGTCAATCATCTTTTAAGATCTTCAATTGGCGATTCCCCCTCTGATTCTCAATCTTATTCGACTTGTAGTGCCCGAAGGGTTTTCACTATCAAGTCTCTCTCATTTTTGGGTTCTTCTCTCAGCTTTCATCGCCTTATGGTGCCTGTGAAGGTTTTCACCAATAAGACTCTCTCGTTTTATATCTCTCTCCAGCTGGGGGGATTTGGAGTGTTGCCGGTATGACTCTTTCTGTTGGAGATTAGAGTCCTTTCTGCTGTGGAACAGAATGTTATGTTTGCCGGTAAGACTCTTCATTTGTCTGACTTGGCATTTTTGAAAACTGATCAGAAGGTCTTTCTTTGGACCGTAACGTGGGTTTTGGATAGGGCTAGAAAAAAAAGGTATTAAAGGCTCAAAAATGCATTAATTTTGGGTTATTAATTACAACCTTCGGAATTAGATTTATTTACAACAAACGCAACTTTTGCCCCAGTTTCTTGCTTGGGGATATTTTAATTGATTTTTTTTCATTTTTCAAAACTATGACCGAGCCGTGAAGCGCCTACGTATCCTCTTTGAGGAATCAGGTCAAACGTAGTTCCCAATTCCTCTTCTCCATTTGACTTTCTTTTTTCTTTTTTCTTTTTATCAATTTTCTTTTCTTTTCTCTTTTCTTTTCTCCTTTTTTTTTTGTCGTATTTTTTTTTTCTCTCTTTTTTCTTTTATTCTTCTTTTTCCATTTTGTTGTTTTCTTTTCTTTCTTTTCTCTTACCTACCATGCTCGCATATTTTATTCGTTGCTACTAATTCCGAACGAGGGATATGAAAGAAAATAAATAAGGCTCAAAAAGGGGTAACGAAGGATAAAGTGTTTAGGTAGCAGAACAAAATGCCTTCGTCATTCCAGTCTTCAAAACATGCCAAGCGCAAACAACACAATTTAAACTTGTAGTCCCTTCTGATGGTGCTGGACTTGACAATTATGTTAAACGTCTGTTTGTTCATTTGTCACTTCTAAAGCACCGTTGGGTGACACTCTCTTTCTCGTTATTATGAACGAACCTCATGCCAATTTGGCGAATCTTGCTTTTAAACGGTTTTCTTTTTTGTTTAACTTGCCCCAGTTCCACATGACTCGAGCTCTGAATAATCTCAAACCGTCCTTATTTTCTTTAAATGGTTTGATCGCCTTTCCGTGGTTTTATGATTAACTTTAAAGACTAGGCCCAAACTGGGTGCGCATGTCATGTCCCTAGAATCGGCATTGAACGAAATGATAAAAGGACTAAACAAAAGACGACTGGAACTAACAAAAGACCGGCTTTGTATTAGACTACCGGCGAAATGGCTTGAATAATAAAACAAACAAAACAACCAGAATAAAATCCTACCACAAACTGGACAAAATTTAAACAAACTGCTATGACAAAATGGAAAGATAAGAAGGTTTGACACAGGACAAAAATCAAATGACAACCTTAATAATCCGGACAACAGAAATGACAACAAAATAAGCCACCAGCTGCTTCTTTCTTGTTAACCAAGGAAGGGAGCGTCCTCCCATTTTATCAAACTCGGCATCGTAGCCACTGAGCTTTGCATTAGTACTGCAATGACCATTTCCAACTTCAATATCATTACCCTTAGTCAACAAGTTCCCACTAGGACTCGAATGCTTCTATCATCAGGCCTGATCCCCGCAGAGTGTGCATCATGAGGTGCAAGTAAAGGATTCCGGGTGTCATTGTCCAGCTTACCACAAACCAACCACCTTAACTTATTTGCAAAACAAACAGGTTAGAATGGACTCAGTCGGTCCTCATTATTGACAACATCTTTTTTCTTTTTTTTCTTTTTTTTCGATGTTTTTTTTTCTTTTTTTTTCTTTCTCTTTTCTTTTTTTTCATTTTGCTCTTTTTCATTTTTTTTCTTTTCTTTTTCTTTTCCATTCTCTTTTTCATTTTCTTTTTTCATTTTTTTTTCTTGTTGTGATCGAATCTTATGGAGATTGCCTACGTATCATGACCCCGCGTGAATCAGACCTTGCGTAGTTCGTGACTACTGAAAGATAAACAATACTAAACATTTTTCATATTAGAACAAACTGGGTTTCAAAGGTTTGAATATGACCTGCAAACTCAAAAATCAAACAACCCACATATTTTAATCAAAAGCTTTACAAACTCAAAAACAAAAGGCTAGCTCCCTTTCTCTGTTCGACAAATGCAACCAAACGGTTATTTTTGCAAATGTGGCCCCTTCCAAATTTCACATGAATTTTGAGGCCGGGGAGGATTATTTATGACACTTTACAAACTTGTCCATTCTTTTACGAAAATAGCCTTTCGACAACTGAAAGATACTCTAAGGCTATTTCGGCAAGAACGGTTTAAGACGCGGCCTAAACTGGCTCGGCTTATTTTATTTTTCATATTTTTTTTTTTGACTAAACATCCAAACGGCATTCACCCGACCGTTGACTCTTTGTTTTTTTTCAAATTATGATAAAAACCTTGTATTGCAAACACGGCCTTTCGACGTCTCGGGGATGAAGCTTTTTAAGGCTGTGTGGGTCAACTGGACCAAACTCCTAGACATGACCCAAAGGTGGCTGTTTATGCAAAGTCAGCCTTCCGGCATCCCTCTCGGGAACATTCGGCTATGTCTTGATAAAACAACGTCACCCGACTTCTTTATGACAAAATTAAAATTTGACATATTATTCTTTTATTATTATTATTTATTTGTTTTTGGCTTTTTAGCAAAAGGTAGGGTTGGACCCGATGAGGGTTGCCTACGTATCTCACATCCGGTGAGAATCAAACCTGCGTAGTTCGGGCAAATAAACTATTTTTGAGAAGACCCTTTTCCATTTTCTATTTTTATTATTATTCTTTTTTTCACAACAATCAAATAGACTATTATTTTTCACTCATAACAAACAAACAAATTAACGAAAAACATAAAACATTCCTTCTTTTTTGAGAAGGTGGGGTTGGACCCGATGAGGGTTGCCTATGTATCTCACATCCGGTGAGAATCAAACCCGCGTAGTTCGGGTGAATAAGAATAAGTAGGCAAATGATAATAAGAAGATGAACTAACTTTTTTTTTTGAATTTTCGTTTAAAAGAACTACTTTAAAAGAAGCAAGAAAATATTATTTTTTGATTGATTTTCTTTTTAAAAGAAAGACTAATATTTTTTGAATTTTCGTTCTTTTTTTTTATTCTAAAGAAAAGAAGAAAATATTTTTTCGGAATTTTACCTTTAATATAAGAAATGCTTCTAAAATGTTTTTTTTTTTTGAATTTTGAATTTTCTTTTCAATTTTTGAAAGAAGAATCAAAATATTTTCGGATTTGTTTTTTTTATATATATTATATATTTTTTATTTTTTCTATTTTATTTTTAAAAGAAACAACTAGAAAGACTTTCTAAAGAAGTCAATAATGGAAAATATTTTTGGATTATTTGTTTTGAAAATTGGGATTCTAAAAACTCTTGGTAAGACAAATGTTCTTGCAACAGATAAAGATATATATATATACATATAAAGAAAAACTTTTTGGATTATTTATATATATATATTTGCAACAAATAATAAAACTACTTTCAACGCCCAACTCTTTTTATTTTATTATTTTTATTTTTATTTTGACATTTTCATAAACAGATAAATAAATAAAAACCCATTTTAAAACAAAACCTTTTTTTTATTTTCATTTTTACGGCTAAACAAACTATTTTCTTTTCTATATTTTTTTTTAAAAACAAGACAGAACAATGATGATTTTTTCTCTATTTTTCCTTTGCTTTTAATATAACAAACTAATAAGACATTCATTTTCATTTTCTCAAAATTTTGGCAGAGTTTCGATACTACTCGGACATTGATTTTTCTCTAAAAATAAGTAGTTATATCTCTACACTGTCATTTTTCCTCCTCT
This sequence comes from Nicotiana sylvestris, assembly GCF_000393655.2. NCBI lineage: Eukaryota > Viridiplantae > Streptophyta > Magnoliopsida > Solanales > Solanaceae > Nicotiana > Nicotiana sylvestris. Next base: position 61,096,503 of record NC_091063.1, read on the forward strand.
TTTTCACGATTTTTTTAATCTGTGGAAAATAATGAAAACATACAAAATCTTTTGAATTTTCATGCTTTGTTTTATTTGTAATTTTATTTTTTTATATTTATTATTTCTTTCAAAAATGTGGCATGGGAGACATAACGATTTCCAAGACTTCTTGGATTCCGCAAATGCTCCCTATGCGCTTTTCCCAACATATGAAGCGTGGGGGACATATGGGAATTCCAAGACTTCTTGGATTCCACAAATGTTCCCCATGTGCTTTCCCAAAAAGCAAGCGTGGGGGACATAGGGAATTCCAAGGCTTCTTGGATTCCACAAATGTTCCCCATGCTTTGATTAAAATAACATCATGCTGGAAATGACCAAATGACTCATTCGCCCTTGACTGAATACAACATGTAGCACATAGGATGCCATAAGATGGTCTATTATTTTCAGGTTGCTTGTCCTAGACGGACCCAACCCCTGTGTTGAGTCCCCTAAGTCAAATGCACATGATGCAAATAAACGTTCCTACTAGGGATCCGGCATGAAGTCACGTTATTCTATGTTCAAAAACCTGGGTCAGTGTTCTAGACAGTGTACCCGAGCGGACAACTCGAGTCGAGGAGGGGGCAACTTACCGGGAACCAAAAGGTCGTCCGGCTTCGTAACTTATCCGTCCTCTTTCTTATTTCGGGTATTGACACTAACAGAATAGGGAGTCTCGACCAGCGAGCTTCTCCCCGGAGGTAAGAAGAGAAGGGTTTCGGCACAGTTTATATACAGTCCAAATAATATCAAAGCGGTAAAAGCAGCATTTAGCACATTAGGCTCAAACATGTAAAAATCAGATAATAAATAAAGCCAAATAATAACAATTATTTTAAGCTCGAATTCTTAACCCTGAACCAGTGGTTCTGGGTCCAAAGTCCCCAGCGGAGTCGCCAGAGCTGTCACACCTCCTTTTTACGCACCCGAGAGGGCACAAAGGGGAGTTTTTTCCAATTAAAGGACAATCGAAACGGGATTGGTTTAATTATTTCAGAGTCGCCACTTGGGAGATTTAGGGTGTCCCAAGTCACCAATTTTAATCCCGAATCGAGGAAAAGAATGACTCTATATTACAGTCTGCGTACCAGAAATCCGGATAAGGAATTCTGTTAACCCGGGAGAAGGTGTTAGGCATTCCCGAATTCCGTGGTTCTAGCACGGTCGCTCAACTGTTATATTTGGCTTAATTATCTGATTTTGTACATGTTAAACCTATGTGCAAGTTTTAAACTCTTGAATGCTTTTATTATTATTTTTTACGAGAATTGCAATGTCGTGAAAATATATCTCGAACCACGTTACATCAATGCACCCGTGGTTATTGACATATCTCGACTCCATTGAGATTTAGATTTGGGTCACATAAATGTGCACCCGAATTAAGAAAACTAAATTATTAAGACGCGCCTAAAGCAACTGACGCATTGTTATTTTGGGAAAGGCCGTAAAATTTGCTAAACGGCATGTCCCGAATTCTAAGTATTTTTAATATATATGCATTTAGAGGGCCCCGCAGCTTCTACATTTTTGTTTGTCGAGGCTCGTCTCATTTATTATTAAAAGGAATTTACAACGTCATGGAAATGCATCTCGGGCCACGCCACAATCAATGCGCCCGTGACTAAAGACATATTTCGACTCCGTTGAGATTTGGATTTGGGTCACATAAATGTGCACCCGAGTTTAGGGAGATAACATTATTAAAGGCGCGCCTAAAGCAACTAGCGCATTATTATTTTTGGGTAGGGCCATGAAATTTACTAAACGGCCCGTCCCGGAATCTAAGTATTTAATACATATATTTTGTGAGGGCTCCACAATCTATACATTTTTTATTTTTGGCGAAGCTTGTCCCATTTTTTTTTTTATTATTATTTTTTATTTTTTTATATTTTTTAAAAGGATGCCATTTTCACGCCTTTAACAATACTAAACCTTACGGCTTCTTTACAACTACAATCTCATAACTTGTCAAGATTTGATAAAAGAAGTTAAGCGAATGAGTGTTTCGGGCGTAGTAACAACAGGTACTAATACTAATCTTGTCCAAACAAACTAAGACAATGAAGGGACGAGCGAATCAACGTCAAACTGTGTCTTAGGACTACTAATACAACTAAATCAAATGACGTCAAGTAAACAATAATAACATAACACAAAAATGAACTAAAATGCATACGGTGAAACATAAGCAGAAAATTATCATATCAATTGATATATTGCAACTTCAAACATTGAACGTAAAATTTCTTTAATCCAATACATCGAGGCTTACTAACCTGAATAAACAGAAACGCATAGAGCCATGGACCGAACCCCTACAGCGACCTCAACGACCAACCTCGACGTACCGGACCTCGACGAACAAAACGACCTCACGGAAAACTGAAAACTCGGCCCGAAAGTGCTAACAACCTACCATGCTCGCTTCTACTGACTTTTCTCGACGCAGCAGATTGGTGCGAAGAGATGAAGCGGAAGGGGTCGAGGGGGCAGAGGTGTTTGACGTGGTGTTAGACGTGAGGTGGTGGCGATGGCTGGAGCCTGGACGTGAGCTGATGGTTTTTGACAGTAGGGTCGAGGACTATGGAGGCCTGGAGGTGAGGAGGGTGATGACGGGTGAGGCAGCTGGAGGTGGAAGGTGTACGCCGGTGGTCGACGAGGCTGGGTAGCAGGTGGTCGTGAGCTGCTATTTGACGTGGTGTTAGACGAACAGCAGCAACAATGGTTGCTGCTCGACCTACGCGACAATGGGGTCGACGATGAACCTAGGAGGATGAGGACTGGTCGCGACAGGGAAGCTGGAAATGGAGTGGTATGCTTGGTAATGGTGTTTGGGTAGTGGAGTTTGCTGGTGGGAGGATGGTGAACGATGGGACTGGCGGTGGTTTGCCTGGTGGTTTTGGGGTCGGGTTTGGTTAGGTTTGTTGGTCGACGGACGTGAAGGCGGTGGGTGTTTGGTGGTGGTTTGGTGGTGGTCGTGAGGTCGTTGATGGTGGTCTTTGGGGTCGTTTTTCTAGGGTTTCTGCTTCTTCTTCTAAAGAAGAAGAAGCGTGAACAGTACCCTTGTTTCCAAAAATTTTCAAGGTTCCCCCCTTTGTCAAATGTGTTTGTCCGTGTTTTGTAATGTTTTGCCAAGAAAAATGAGCCCCACGCGTGGTGGGGTTCGAGACTTATGTCCCCCACGCGTGGTGGGGTTCCCCATGTGTCCTGGACACGGTTTATTATGGGCTAAGTCCGAAAATTAGGCCTAAAACCGGGTAGTTTGAACCCGAATATTATCCTTTTGCCCGGCCCCGAGAAATAGGAACACGTTGCTTAACTAGTCCTATGTAAGCAAAATAGCTACTAAAATAAGACTAATTTAAAACAAAACTATATTATTATTTTCTTAATATTTTTCAAGATTTAAAATAGCTACAAAATATTAATAAAATATATTTTTTTGTAATTTTCGTTTTAAATATTAAGATAAAATATGAGGTAACATTTTTGTATTTTTCAAAGTTAAAAATGACTATAAAACCTTAATAGAACTATATTTTTTTGTAATTTTCGAAATTATATAAAGTACAAAAATAAAGTGCAATTTTTGTATTTTTTCAAGTTTATGAGAGATACATAAACTAAAATTTATATATATTTTTTTTTGAAAATTTTCTTTTTGCAACGAAATAAAGTAAAAATAGTTAAAATAGCTATATTAGTCCTAAATTAAATATTTTAAGCTAAGAACGTAAAAATTCCCGGGGAGGGTCAAAAATCACGTGCTTACAAGTACAACCGGCTCCATGTACTGGTATGTGTCGAGCTTAACCTCGGCAAAGTAGTGACGAGGCTAGGACACGACAAACAACATAAATCTGTGTAGTTAAACAATATACTAATAGAATAACAAGTAATAAAATCTAAGCAGAAATGAACGGGAAGGGGAAACATGCTATGGGGGTTCCAACATACAGAATCACAACAGTAAAGGAATCTAAATAGCTAGTACACTTGAACCGATAACAACAAATAAACACAACAAACAGAAAATGCATGGCATCACTCTTCATGCTTTTACTCTCAATCCTCACTATGCAATCAATAATAAAAACGTGCATGGCATCACCCTTCGTGCTTTATCACTCTTCTTCACCATATGAATAATAGAAATGTGCATGACATCACCTTTCGTGCTTTATCACTCTTCCTCACCATATGAGTGATATAAATGTGCACGACATCACCCTTCGTGCTTTATCACTCTTCCTCACCATAAGAAGCAACAGAAACAATAATAACCCGGCAAGGGCATCATAATCAAACAACTTTGTTTGGTCATTTAATTTCACAACAGAAATCTCAACTTGATCCAATCCTCAACCAATATCCAAAACCAGGAAAAACATAATAAGACATGTTGAACATGAGTAATAACTAGTTTAAGCAGGAACAATACGTAAAAAGAAACACAACAATCACAAGTATAAAACTCATTCGCATGCTATGACTCGAAAACAACGTATAGATACTCGTCACCACACCTATATGTCGTACTTAACAACTAACAAGTAGCAAATAAGGCAACAACACCTAATCCCTCAAGCCAAGGTTAGCCACAAGACTTATCTCGATTCCACAGCCAAACTCAAGCCTCAAATACCGCTTTTTCCTTAGTTTCCACTTCCAATCCGCTCGTATCTAGGCATAATTAACTTATTAATATCAATTAATGCCAAAGAAACCAATTCTAATGCATGATTATGGATTTCCCAAAGTTCAGACCAAAACCTGATTACGCATTCACCCCCAAGCCCGGATATGCAATTGGTTTTGGAATTCGACCTCAATTTGAGGTCTAAATTCCCAAATTTTGAAATTCCTAAATTCTACTAAAAAGAATAATTTTTCCATGAAAATCCCTAGATTTTGTGATAAAATCTTGTAAAAAGATGAAATAGATTGAAAGAAATGAGTTAGAAATCATTTACCTATGATTTGGGGAAGAATTATTCTTTAGAAAATCGCCTCTTGAAGATTATGGTTTGAAAATTTGAGAAATGAATTGAAAATCCCGTCCAAAAACTCCTTTTGAACTGTTGCAGGTATCGCATTTGCGATTAAAGGTTTGATAAACTCTAAAGTCTAACTCATTCCTAATTCCTAATTCCAGAGAAACCCTAACGCCTAAACTAGCAGCCACCGCCCACCGGCCAACAGTCCTCGTCGTCGTCGACTTCCACCAGCCACCGGTCTCCCTCTCGCCGTCTCGTCTCTCCCTCTCGCGAGTCGCGGCTTCTTATCTTCTTATCCAGGTACTCTTACTTATGAATAAGATTTTTTGGTTTTTGCTGGGACTTTAAAGAGGAGTATTTCTCACAAATTTCAACTTCAGTAGAGGTGCAATCTGAGGCAACTCAAGTAGTTGAAGAAGTTGTTTATTTTGATAATTTTAGGGTTTTCTTCTTCGTCTTCATTTCTCTTTCTTATGTTTTGTGCTGTTCAAATTAATCGTATTTGGTTATTAAATTACTAGGATGTTTACAACTAAAAATTAATTTTGTATGATCCATCCAAAGGAACAGGTAATAACTTCAGTTTGGTTTAACTTTAGGTTTAACTTTAGCAGGTAATAACTTCAGTTTGGTTTAACTTTAGGTTTAACTTTAGGTTTAATTTAAAATTAATAAATTTAGGTTTAACTTTAGCAGAAACTTCCTATAATTAACCAAAACCGTAAATCCAAGCTCTGGAGTTGTGGTATAAGAGTCTCATGTAATACATTTTCCAGGAAAAACGAGAGCCTATACAATTTTGAAATTTTCCTATTTGTGAAGTAATTTATGTAATTCATATCGGATACACTATATTAGATATGTTGGATTTAGGCAGATTTAAAAATTATAAAGTTTAAATTAGTAAGTTTAAAATACAATTACACTATTTCTTTGTTATAAATGTGTTCCACTTTAATAACCAAATACGATTAGTTTACAACTTGATGTCTTTATTCTCATTCCTTTTCTTTTCTTGTTGCAATGACTCATACATGGCTGAAAATATACAAAGTGATAAGGTGATGATGGGTGAAAGTGGGGCTTTTAATTCAAATGTAACAAGTCAAGCTCAAACAACGGAGTCAAATATAACCAAAAAACGGAGAAAAAAGTTTGTTGTGTGGGATCATTTTACAGAAATTATTACTTCTAAAGGGAGTACAAAAGCAAAATGTGACTATTGTTTTATTGAATATGTATTTAAGACCAAAGACGGTACGTAGACACTTCTTTCTCATATGCTTAAGTGTCCTAAACACCCTGCTATTGTTGATAAAAAACAATCAAATTTAGGCTTTCAATCTGCTCCGGAGAGTAGTCAGGGTGACGTAGTTGTTGTTACTTGGAAATTTGAACAAGAAGAATGTAAGAAGGCATTATGTCGTATGGTAATAGTTGATGAGCTTCCTTTTAGCTTTGTTGAGAAAGAAGGTTTTAGAGACTTTATGAAAGTGGCGCAACCTTATTTTCAGATCCCTTCCCATAGTACTGTAACTAGGGATTGTTTTGATCTTTTTAATGAAGAAAAGCAAAAGTTGAAGAGGTTTTTTATAGAAACAAAACAAAGAGTATGTATTACCACTGATACCTGGACTTCTATACAAAGAATCAATTACATGTGTATCACTGCCCATTGGATTGATAGTGAATGGAATATGCATAAGAGAATAATTAACTTTTGTCCTATTGTTAGTCATAAAGGCGAAGATATGGCAAACGGTATTGGTAGGTGCTTACGTGAGTGGGGGATAAATAAGATCTTCACTGTCACAGTTGATAATGCAAGCTCAAATGATGTGACAGTAAAAGAATTATCTAAGCAATTAACAAAAATGGGAACTAATTTGATGAATAGTACTCACCTTCACGTGAGATGTATGACTCACATCATGAATCTTGTGGTCCATGATGGTTTAAAAGAAACTTCAGTGTCTATTGAACGTGTAAGGCATGCAGTGAGATATGTTAGGCAGTCTCTTGCAAGGTTGAAGAGGTTTCAAGAATGTTTTTATGCTGAATAACTCAATTCTAAGAAAACCTTATGTTTAGATGTTCCAACTAGATGGAATTCCACCTACTTGATGTTGCACAGGGTTGTTGAATTTGAAAGTGCATTTTCACATTATGCTTCTAGTGAAATTGGTTTGAGATATTATCTTGAGCATTCTTATATTGATGTTGGAATTCCTACAGGTGAACTTTTGAGTAGTGATTGGGAGAATGTAAAAAGAATTACAAAGCTTTATGAAATCTTCTATCTTCTTATTTTGAAGATATCTGGATCACGTTATATTATATCGAATATTCATTTTCTTGAAATTTGTGCAGTTGCTGTCTATTTGAAGCAATTGTTAGCAAATGAAGATATAATTTTAAGTGAAATGGCAAAGAATATGAAAGAAAAGTTTGATAAGTATTGGGATGATCCAGGGAAAATGAACAAGATAATTTTTATCACTTGTATTTTGGATCCACGTTAGAAGATCGAATCAGTTGGCTTTGCACTTGTAAAGATATTTGGTGTAGGTACGGGGGCAACTATACAAGCAGAAGTGGCGAAGTACATGACTTCATTATTCAGTGAGTATGTAAAGTCCAGCTTAAAAGGTGTTGTGCTTGCTTCATCTTCAGGCTGTTCTTCATTGGGCACTTCGACTTCCGGGCTTTCTGGCAGTCAAGCAAGCACCCAAAATATAGGACTTTTAGAATCACTCATGAAAGATATAAAAAACTATAAAAGTGGGAGTGGAGGTGTTGATACTAGAACAGAATTAGATAAATATTTAGGTGAAGAAACTGAGGATGACACTAAAGAATTTGATGTTCTTCTTTGGTGGAAATTGAACTCAGCTAGATTTCCTATTCTTGCGGAGATGACCCGTGATGTATTAGCTGTTCCGGTTTCAAGTGTGGCATCCGAATGTGTGTTTCGTACGGGAGGACATCTTCTTGATTCATTTAGGAGTTCATTAACTCCTAAATTGGTGCAAGCTCTAGTGTGTCTTCAAGATTGGCTTCGAAATGAAAAATTAAAACAACCCATTAGTGTTGAGGAAGATCTTGATAAAATCGAGCAGCTTGAACAAGGTAATAATATTGTTACTATATTTGTTGTATATAAGTGTTGTTGATATGCTTATATTTATCGCACAACTCATTATTTTAATTTTTTTCTTCAAATTTAGCCAGCAATGGAAAAGACCCTTCCGTAATTGACGTATAGTGTTAATATATTTGGTAAGATTATTCATCAGCTACTCTGTCTATTCCCAGTTTTATCATTTGGCTACCTCTTCTCTTCTCAACAAAAAACCTATTTAGTGTCTCCTGATTTGACTATCTCCTGCAATTAATTAATAATAGTAGTAAAAAATTTATAGCTGATGATAGGGACAACTTTTTTTGTGGTGGGTGAACGACTAATCTTTGTTACTGTTGCTATCAACTTCATGGAAGGGACCATTATCATAAGTTATTAATTAGTGCAGTAATATCGTGATTTATTAAATAAAATTCTTGATTCGACTAATTTGACATTGTAAAGACATTGCTATCAACATCGCTCTTTAATATTATGTTCGTCATCCAAATGCAGGCCGAGCGTGACCTTCTGTTTGAGCCCGAGATGAAGAAATTGCTCAAGATATCATTGACTGGATGCACAAGAAGTTAGGTGCTGGTAATCTTGCAAATGTGTATAGTCAGTGCTATCTTTGCAAATAGTTAGTGTTTTGATTGACCAGGGGTTTTAATGTGACGAGCAGTAAGAAAAAAAGGTCGGCAGTTAATTTTGTGGGCTCCTAATTGGGACAACTCATAAAGTACACTTGCGATAGTATTTATTTGCTCTGTATGTAGAAGCATTTTTCTGTGCAAAAGAGTAACTTAGTGTTCTTTTTGTTGTTTGATGATGTCTGCTGAATTTTATATAGAAGTTGCAGAAGAAGAGAGTGAAAGGAATTCTCGTACATACTTCGTAAAGTGCTGAACCACTTACCTCTGCATTGCTTCCGATTCATGCTCTATAATCAGTTCAGATATTTCATGTCCAACAGGAAAAATACAATTTAGTGAATATGTATGTTAGGCAGATAAACCGCCCGATAAGAGCAAAATCGATACCAATACGCCCGATATCTTATCGGGTGGCTAATGGATTAATACATTTAAAAGCCGATAACCGTTAAGCCAAACCGTTAAGAGTAAATAACTGCCCAATCCGCCCGATAAGCAGCCTTACTCGCAAATGCGACCAATACTTCGCAAATGCGAAGCTTGGCCTGGCCTGCTATCTTCGCAAATGCGAACAATTGTTCGCAAATGCGACCACAGTTCAAGTCGCAATTGCGGCGATGAACTTCGCAAATGCGAAGGTCGCCTGCCCAACCTCCTGATCGCAAATGCGAAGGGTGTTCGCAAATGCGATGCTTGCATTTGTGAGCCAGACTCCGCAAATGCGAAGTCTGCAGACCTGCAACATACCAGAAAATTTCCTTAAGTCCAAAATATTCTGAGGCCTATCCAAAACTCACCCGAGCCTTCGGGGCTCCAAACCAAATATGCACACAAGTCTAAAAACAACATACAGACTTGCTCGTGCGGTCAAATTGCGAAAATAACATCTTAAACAACGAATTTAACACCAAAACTCATGAAATCCTTAAGAACACTTGAAATTTTTATTTTCACAATCGGATGTCTGAATCACGTCAAATCAGTCTTGTTTCTCACCAAATTTTACAGACATGACTTAAATACCATATTAAACTTGTACCGGGCTTCAGAATAAAAATATGGGTCCCATACCAACGAGATCAGGTTCAATTTCTAAAAATCATTATATTTTCAATTAACAATTTTCTTCAAAAATTTATTTCTCGGGCTAGGGACCTCGGAATTCGATTCAGGGTCCGTATACCCAAAATGTTAAACCGAAGTCAACTAAAATTATCTTTTTAAGCCAAAAATCATCATTTCTTAAATTTTTTCCACATAAGGGCTTTTCAGATACACGCTCGGACAGTGCACGCAAATCGAGGAGAGATAAAATGAGGTTTTCAAGGCCTCAAAATACGGAAGCGAATTCTAAAACGAAAGATGACCTTTTGGGTCATCACAAAATCAATTAATCTATCTTTTGGATATTAATATTAGCTAAGATTAACCCTATTTTATTACAAAACTAGTGATGTTGCCCGCAGTTCGCGCAGTCAAGAAAAAGAATCTATAAAATATTCGGTATTTTTTGTAAATTGGTCAAGATAGGAGAATGAATTCCATGTATATTCATGCAAAAACTAATTTTATAAGCAGATTAAATCATAAATATAGTATTTTTTCGGTTTACTCTAACACTCTATATATCACTAAGTTTAGAATAATAACAGAATAAATTCTTAAGAAAGAATCTCTTATTATCTGAAGATAAAGAGTGTTGGTCTTTCCTTGCAGTTATAACTTATATATAGATTTTTTTCATCTTCCGAACTCCCTCAAATATATTCTCCTTTCTAACAATACCAATCTTCTCTAGACCCTCTATTTTTATCCTCATAAAATGATTAAGAATTTAAAATGTTTTGAGTCATCTTACAAACTTGAGATAGACCAAAGTTATGAAGGAAACGAAGTCAAAAGTAAAATTGTAGATGAACGTGGAGAAGAATATGAGTAATGGAAATTCAACAACAAAGAAGTATTAAGAGAATAACTAAAAATGAACTTATATAAGTATACAATAGAACACCATAAGGTGATATTAACTTATACATTAAACATTTGAAAGATATGCACTTGAAATGCTAAGAGAGTTATGGCTATTAGGAAGAGATTAGAGGTGTGAGATAAAAAATATTACTCTCTCAGTTCACTTTTACTTTTCTACTATATTAAAAATATATTTTTATTTTTACTATCTATTTTAGCAAATCAAGAGAAAGACATTCTTTTTTTCCCTTTTTACCCTTATTATTAGCTATTCATTATCCGAAACATTCATAAGACTTTCTGAAATGCTATCATTATTATGGGTAAAATGTAAAATTTTAAAGGTAGTAGAAAGTCAAAAGGTAATAACTAAAAGCGAACGGATGAAGTACTTGATTATAAAACTATTGTGACACCTCTCAATAATTACGAATTACATTTGTCTTTTTACTCCTGTGTTTGGATATTTTTCTATTTTAATTGTTTACCTTATTAAATAATTAAATAGTAACAAAATATAAATCTCCTCATTTTGAATAGACACCTCCCCACTTACTGAGGTTAGGAAATAACCGATCCGTCGTTTCGTTTTACTTGTTAGAAGTCCATTAAAAACAAAACGTCTATGAACGCAAAAAGTCACAATTAGGGAAACAAATTCCTTTCTACTTATTAGAAGCCCTCATAAGTAGTGCAAAGAAATTCTTGACTGAAGTTTGGCAAGTATAACGTGTTATTTAATTTGATCATGAATTAGAGGAGAAAGCCTGGTGATCTCCATTTTAAGCAAAGAATATCACATGCAAGTCCCAAAATAAATTTTCGCCAAAAATCCCACATGTGCGCTATTCATGGACAATAAAATTACAAAATTAATTAACGGCATAATTGACACTCTGATGTGCAACAGATGGCGCCTTTAGAAAGAAGACGATATAATTGTTGATCATAAAGTGAAGACAGAGAGAACTATCGACGAAAGATGAAAAAAAACTAATGTTAAAGTCGTTGAAGACAAAAACTTCTGTTGAAAATGGAGAGGGAAACCCTCTATCATGAATCTTATCATGTATACCAAGTTATGAAAATAATGGAGAAATAAGAAATGGTTATAAGTATAATACTGAAGATAATTAAAATAGAGAAGACCAAAAGTCTGAGTATATAGAGAAATATAAGGCCTTTACCTGAAATTACACGGGAAAGAGAAGAAATGCACAGAGGGAAGATGGAATAGTGAGGAGAAACAGGCATAGGAGGGATTGATTATTAAAGCACTGATATGAAAGGGTGGAGATATTTCCCAAAGAGGAACGAAAGTGTCTTAGATGCTTGCTTAAATAATTTATCAGAAAATAAGAAAGAAGGCAAAAAATTGAGAAAAAAGAAAAATGTGATTCCTTAACAAAGAGAAGTGCCACATAGCCTCGCTTGTGGCCCTCTATTATAAAGAGAAGTGTTTAAATCTAGATCTAAATTTTGGGTTAAACAATTATTATGTCAGTATGCTGTATTTTTCCTGAGATGAAACTCTTGCTACAAGAGTCCCTTTTCCTTTTCTTTAATTTTTAATAGGGAGATTATAATCAACATTATATATTTAATTAATTAAACTTGCTAGTAAAGAATGAGGTATTTATCTAATCCCTAATTAGCTAATGGTGGTCTAAGACGTAGATGTTTATGAACTATATAGAGAGAGAGAGATTTTGCTAACCTACTAAGTGACTGTAGTAGGTTAGCCTTTGTATACATCTTTAGATTCTCCAAAATACCCTTACAAACACATCATCATTTCTTATAATTGAGGACTCTATCGTCTTTCCACGGAACTTTTGTACTACCAAGAAATTAATATTTGGGTCCTCATTTCCTCCCACTTTTCTAGCGAATTTCCCCTCCCAATTTTCTTTGCCGGCAACATTCTTTTCTTTTCTTTCCCAGACACGTCAGGACCAAAGAATAGACTAGATTGAAATGAAATAATGGAATCAATGTCAAGTTTCAGTGGGGTTAAAATGCAAAGATCTCATTAGTAAGTGCAAGGCATTATTGTTTTTTTTATGAACTTCACCCAAATTAATTATAACTGTGCAGAGAAGATCTTCTCTAGGCTTATCCTTCCACATGAAATGATGACAAATTAGAATTACGATGGAATAATGTGCTTCTGTAAATTTGTTGACAGTGTTTGATGAATACTCTTGCTTCCTGAATTTTATCCATTGAGAAAGAAATAAGCATGAGCAGTCGCCGAAAAAAGAAATGGGGAGGAGGGATTCGTGGTTTTTCTATGTAGGATTTAAATTGTTATTAGAGATGAAATGGTGGAATTTTGATGTGAATCTCAAAAAACTCCTTAAATTTAATTTGGTGGTAACAAATACGTATTTTGGAAAATCAAAAAATATATATAATGCTAACTTACTATAACCAGGTAGAATGTTAGCAAAACCTATATATATATATATATATATATATATATATATATATATATATTCATCGGATTAATTTATTTTCTTTTTCTGTTATCTGGCGTTTCGGTTGGAGAGTTCGATGAACGCAAGGGACTTGATGACCTTCCGAAGCCACTTTGGATCATCAATCATTTTCAAGAAGAATGAAAACAAGAATAATTATAATAAACTACTATATTTCATCATAACGGAATAGTTGAAAAGTCAAGACCACCTTACATAAGATCGTACGTAGCTCTGTAGTATTTCTCTATGTGACCGTATTTTTCTTAATAAAAAAAAAATCTTTCAACGACTTATCAACATCCAATCAAAAACTCAAGGAAGCAAAAAAAGAGACTTAAAGAGGAGCCTTTTATTGTTTATTGGTAGGTGGTTGGAATTGATGACTTCGACACACCGAAAATAGCGGCGGACTCAAAATTTGAACTGTGTGGATTCGGATGAGGGGCAAAGCTATATTGTTTCGTTGTATATATGTAAAATATTAGGTTTTAGAGATATATAACATATATTAAATATTTTTTGTCAGAGAATTTTTTTTAATTCTTTCAAATTTGAACACCCTTGGATAAATTCCTAACTTCACCATTAATATGGATGTCACTGATCATTTAAGTTACTAGATTCAAAATCTTAATATTTATGTATATTTAACAAGTTTTTTAATACATTTAAGCAAAAGTTAGTTTTATTGGAACATCCGTCCTGAATAAAGATCTCTTTTTCTTTTTCTTTAATTTAATATTTTTTGGTTAGTGAGTTGCATGCATGCAATAAAATGGACCCACATTTTGCAAATAGTAATAATTACTTAAGTAAGGAAGATAGAAGAAAAGGAAAAGGAAGTGGAAAAACAAAAACAAAAAACAGCAAGGAGGAAGAAGAGTACTAGAGAGTCGGTCTAGGAGATAGAAATGAGGAGGGGAGCGAGGACTTGGGCGACATATTAGATTGTTTAAATGAGAGAGAGACCCATTTTTTAGGTTCCTTTAGATTTAGATTTGCAGCATTTAAATTTTTGGATTCTTAATCACTTTCCTTTTACTCCTTTCTTCTTTTTTTCCTCCGTTAATTCTCAAGTGGCTTTATTTCCATATTTTAGTGATCTGATCTTTGTCTCTCATACAGTCTCAGATACTATAGCTATTTCCTCTACATGTATTTGGTTTATTAAATTGTCCACATTCAAAGTTACAATCTTTACTAAATTATGGGGGGTTTCATTTTCTTTCCATAACCTGATGATTACTTTGAATTCTCTTTTTCTTTTATATTTGGGGTTGTTTTCAGATTTGCTGTATCTTAAGAATATCATGATCATGTTGTTGGATTCTGTTTATATATATATTCTGTATCGCTTAAGAAAGATACAATTTTGTTGCCGTTAATTTGATGGCTGAGGCAATAATATAATGAGTATAGAAGATCATACACAAAGCAGTAGCAATAGCAAAAAGTTGAAGCAAAAAAAGGTACCACAAAGAGGACTAGGTGTTGCTCAACTTGAGAGAATTAGATTGGAAGAACAACATATAAAAGATGAGACTTTGCATTCACCTAATGTTTTGTCACCAAATTCAATTGCCTCAGCACAAGATTCCTCTCTTAGGCCTAAACTCAACTCTTCTTCAATCCCTACACAAACACCATTATCGTCGAAAAATTGTGACTCTAGACCAAATCCATCTAGAACAACTGGTATGATAGGTGAAGGTGAAGGTGAAATGAATTTGGGTCCAGGCTATGATGATTGCTCTAAATTGTGGAGTAGTGAGTACAGTCCTAAAGAAGAGAATCAGAAGTTGTATCAATATGGTGGTGCTGGTGGTGGTGTTGTTCAGCCTAATCTATATTTGTCACATGAACCCCAGATCCCACTTTTGTCTTTACCCAATGTGCTGCTTAGATCACAACAATATCAGCAGCCTGCTTGTTCTTCATCAATGGTAAGCCAGCTTTCAGCTTACTTATTACTTGCGGTGCTCAGAGGCGGATCAAGAATTTAAAGTTGATGTGTTCGACTTTTGGGTTCCTACGACTTTTGGGTTCCTACCACTTAATCCGTTATATTTGTTGAATTTTAGTGATTTTTTCACAAATGTATTTATGCTAAAATGCTAGGTTAGTTGAACCATTATTCGAATACTATATCTGCCTCTAGCAGCACAGTACTGTAAATCATTATTGGGCTAACATGTCTTTCTTTGTATTTAGTATGCTGAGGCTAATTAGTTTTATTGTGGATGTTGCAGGTGAATATCTCATCATCTGTAAGAAATTTTCAGATGGAGCCCCCTTCAAACCAAAGTTATAATGGCTGTCACTATCTACCTCTTTGGCCAGAAGAAGTGAAGGTAAATTTACTAGTCTTTCCTACCTGCGTGATAGAAATAACAAAGGGCTAATAAATAAAGGATTAAAAGGTTGCCTACTGTACACAGTCTTACCCTGCATTTCTGCAAGATACTTTTTCCACGGCTCGAACCCGTGACCTTCTGGTTACATGACAGCAACTTTACCAGTTATGCCAAGGCTCCCCTTCAGGATATTCCACTGTGTATTCTTGAAATTTCTATTTTCTAGTCTGTTTGTGCAGAAGAGATCAGTTTTGAAATTGTTGGTTGATAAGCTATTATTTTGTTTGTTAATGTAGATGGTTGGCATAAAAAGACCATATCCATTCCCTCCAGAATACCCACCAGTCCCTGCATTTCAAAAATATCCTCCGTGCTATATTACCCCTGTATCTGGATCACACGAATCAGCTTCCTTTAGTAATGAATGTACAGTACATTCAGAATCAGGAACTCTTCATAAAAGGTTTGATATCTCCCCTGAAGATGGCATACCTTTAGTTTTTGAGTACCTCTTGAGAAGTCTTTTTGGTCAATTTTCAGAGAAGTTCCTTTAAGATCAAGAACTCTGTCTGAGGCAAAACCAACAAGTGTTATCGGAGAAAATAGAGTTCTCAACGGAGATTTTCTCACATTGGCTCCTCCTACAGCAGTTGGTAAAGGAAATCAGCAAGATTTATCTAAATTCGAAACTACACCCTTCCAAGTAAGCAACAAAAGGACTTGGATCAGTACCTTATTTTATGATTCCTGTATCTTATATGCATCTTTATTTACTTCTTTGAACTCCACAGGAAGTTGCTGAAGAGCCTAGCACTAGGTCAGGCCTAAACAGATTAGTTCAACAACCTGTCTTCAGATTCTTCCCATCTGCGAATGTGCAAATTGGCCCAGCAGGAATAACCAAAAGCAACTGTCAAGGTGAAGTAGGAGGAAAAGTTGATCTTAATCTGAAGCTATAGAAGAAGTTAAGTCCATGTCATATGGTGTTTTTGCCATATGAAGAGGTGGCTGGCTTTGTTAAGTCCTCGAGGTGTGGCTTTTATTCTTTACATGGATAGAAAATTTTCCTTGTAATGAATGTCTTAACATTCACGGGAATTGGAATAGTTTATAGAAAATTAGTTGAAAAATGAAAAAGGATGCCCTTAGCATGATGTTCCCCAAAGAAAGAAAAATAGTTGTTTGACTCTAGTTCTATTAGAGAAAGATGGTAAACAAAAGCTCTTCATTTCGTGTCTTGTGGGTAGTTGTGGTGCCTCTTGGAGTGAAGAGTAAAGGTGAAACAAAAGTGACTTTTTGCTTGTAAGAGAAGAACAACATTTAGGAAGCTTCTCGGATTAGTTTCAAGACATTAATTGCCTTTACATTTACCTTGTTGACGAGAGCCAGAGGCAGTTATTTTCCAGAATTTTGTCATTTACAAGAATCCTGAAAGAGTATCTCTTTGTAATCTGCAGAAAGTCTATCTACCATCTATTTTAGTCTCTAACTATACTGCGATTTGTCAATCCAATTGTGTTGGAAAACTTGAACACTCTGGTGCCCAAAAAAGGATATAGGATTCTAGAAGAAAACAAACACTTCGCCTTAATTTCTTCTTAAACTCATTTTTTGAGATGTATTAAGAGCCATGCATTACAAGAGAGACCAAGAATACAACAGCACTCAGCTCAACATTCAATGGCATATATGCATATCTGAAAACTGAAAAACAAAGAAGTAATACACATAGCAATTGGAATTTCAAATTACACGTAAAAAACAAGGTTTCTCTGCTCTGTCAAGAGCAATTGAGATTTATAATCAACAAGTTTTGACATATTCAAGACAAACGATGTGCACTGCTGCTGAAAATATACACATCCAACTCTGATGTAAGACCAACCACATGAATCTTTTGTTCCATACTATAATCTATGACCAACCAAATACGTAGTCAAGAACATACACAAGTACAAGGGACAATGGATAAAGCAGAAACGCTATCGAACAAGTCCAGAGGGGAAAGGTGGTGCGGATGCTCCCTAAGACCCCCATAACAACGCAAACTATTAGAATAACCAGCACTTCAGATGAGAAGTTCCATGTCAATCCTCTGATGTAAACAATTGCCAAGAAGACTGACAGACAAAGGAGATTGTTCATGGTTACTGCTCCATATAACTGCAAGATAGCATCAGAGATATTATTAATAGAGATGAAAAACAGTACCAGCCACACCAGCCATCAAAAACCGGTTAAGTGAACAAAGGTGGCTCAACATTAGTGGCCTAAAACTAAATTTTAATAAGATAACTTATATTTAGTGTTCTTTCATTTTTGTTTCGTAATTGTTTATCGTATACTTACTAGAGATAAAGTTTTTAACTTCACATACTAATGCTATTATTTATATTGGTAATGATTAAATTATGTTAAAAAAATGTTAGTCATGTCATCCAATACATTACCTTCGATCTTGTTGTAATAAACTTTATTGCTAATAAAGATTTGAGTAATTTAAGTCAAAGCTATAAATATTTCTACAAACTTCAATATTGTCTTAAAGCGAAAATATTATTATGTATTCCACCACTTATACTTTTTGGGGCCTCAAAATTTTGGGAGCCTAAAGCAAAGGTTTTACTAGCCTCCCCTTGAGCCACCCCGGTAAGTGGCCAAAACAGAACAAGTTTAATTCAAAATGTAAAATCATGCAATATTTGAATTAGGGAAGGAACCACAAGGAATGTTCCACTGTACATTTATTTTGAACAAAAGAAACAAGGCTTCCCTAACATTAAAGTTTAAAGTAAAACATGAGTGATCATTGCATGAAAACTAATCTATACCAAGGCCTGTCAGAAATTTTGTCCATGTAATGGCTGACAGCTTCAAAATCTCTAGTTGAAGTTCTTGGTCTCTTTATTTTATAATTATATACCTTCTTTTATGAATGAGGTCTCTTCATTTGCTTCAATAGACCATAATCTGTTAGCAAGCTTCTATCTACCAGCAAATCTAGCCTAGTGCTGGTACAACTTGAAACTATGAAATAGGGATTTACGAATTAGCAATCTTCAGTTAAGGATTTGATATTTAAGGTTAATTAATGAAAGCATTGGATAGAAAAACATGATGTTCAACTACTAAAGGCGTAGAACTCAAATCAGAAAAACGGACCTCAGAAAACGTTAAGGACGTGGATTTCTTATTTTTCCGGCTAGCAAAGATGATAGCCGATACTGCCTCGCTGGAGTTGGTTGCCAGAGGCAGCGCAATGAATGAGATGAAGAAAGTTGGAATACTCGTGGCACTGGAGAAATTATTAACAGCGTCCACCAGAGGATCAGCAAAAACAGCAGCGATAATAGTACCCAGCAACAAGAGTAACGCAGCCTTAATTGCAACTTTTCGAGGATTTTCGACACCCTCAACAATTTCATCACTTGTATCCCCCAAGAGACTGTGCTCCATCCTTGTTTGCTGCAAAAACATCCACATTGTATCATATCTTCCTACCTATAACTATCTAAATAATATCATCAGCTCAGAACATACCTCATGAAAATCGTCAAGGTATTTCATTGTATCAGGACCAGCCTCGCGAGAAGAACCATTAGAACTCCTGGCTTCATAAAGCCATTTTTCAACTCCAGCAATGAATTCTGTCAGATCAAGTTTATCATCAGAAGACGTATCGAAGTCCTTCAGTACCTTTGCTATAGCATCATTTTCGTCTAAGTTTATCTCCTCAAGACTGATTCCAACGACCAAAGCTCTTAATTCAGAATGGGAAAGATATCCATCACCATTTTCATCTATTGCGTTGAACAGCCTATCACACAAACCTTCATCACATCAGCCAACATTCTACGGTGATATAAACAGGGCAAAAAGAATTTCAAGCTTACTTTTCTATGACTTGTATATTTGGTGTTCCATGATCTGTGAAAAGCCTCCCCAATGCATGCTTTTTTAAATGTTTCAAAATTCCTGATATGACATGCTTATGTTTTACATAGGCAAGTCTTCGTGTTTGTATCCAAGGCTGAAAGACCTGCATTAAAAGTTAGAAGAAGTTCAGCACGATTTATCTATTTATCAGCCAGGTGCCCAGGCATATAGGACGATTAGGCTTTCTTTTTCCTTTTACTTCTCTATTTTCTAAGAAGAGTGATGAAACCATTTTGTACTCTGATCCCAGCTCAACCATTTTGGCTATGGTTGGATGGAAGCTACTTGAGTCATTGGCATGCCAATTGAACTATTCAATTCAGAACTGTTAAAGTTGATTAGATTTTGCAAAATGTGCTCATTCTTGGGCATATTCTACGCAGATAATGATGTAGATTGTAGCAGTGTGCAAGAAAGAATAATTCAAATTGGATGGAGAGAAAAAAATGACAATATGACAATTACCTGATAAAGGCAATAAGAAACGAGAAGCGACAGTGATATGATAAGTGCTATTAAGACCGCTAAATGTCTTCCTGAAGTTGAATGGAAGAGCTGTGGCAACTGCACAACAATAAATGGAATAACAGATACGGCCATGATCATTGCAGCATAGCTTGTCCAGATATCGGTAGTAACACCGGAACCTACAGAGAGAAGACCTACTCTGTGAGCAGAAGCACTATGATAGATGAAAAACTGCCTCCTATACCTATGAAATATAACATGCAAATGTTACTGATCATAAGGAGAATTACAAGGAATATGCTGTCACCATAGACATGTACGAGGCCTAAAGTTTTTGACACTTAAATCCTTTTTAATCATATTCTGTGATCAAAATATGCAGGATTTCCTCATTTGGCATCCAGATGGGTGGAAAGGTTTCATGAAAGTCCCTCTATGCATATAACTAGAAAATTTACATTCAAAATCTCAACAAAATCATCTTTTCTACTCGGAATTGTTTTCCTTATTTTTTTTCAACAAGTATGGATTCAGAATTTTGAAAGCCAATGACAGCTCAGTAGCTACTCGTACTGTAATTCCCCCCAATATTTGCCCTTCAAGAGTAGTACAGATATGAACCACGGAATGGCTCCAGTCCTTCTAAGAAAAAGAACAGATTCATGAGCCACCTCTTCGTTGTTTTGCAGTTTATTAGTTAGCATGTAAATGATGTAAAAAGGATTTTAGACTTCGTTTTCTCTTTAAGTTCTTTTGTAAGAGCCAACTAGGCTTTTATAATATAATGCATCAACTTGTTGCAGCAGATCAACAGAAGCAAGTTCGCGAGTAGATATTCTTAAGTTAAGAGACAAACCAGTCATGCTGAGCCCTTTAGTGTCTCTCAAGTCCACAGCAACAGAATTTTGTATGTCGCACTTGCCAACAATGCAACAGGTTCCCCATATCGCAGTAAGAAGCATCACTGTTGACCCAGCTAACAAGCCTATTCCTACAGAGACCTGGCCCTGAGCAGCTGCAGCAGTTCCGGATACCCCCGATACTGAAACAATGAGGTTAAAATAAGAAACTTGTGAGGCTTAATATGACTTGCAACAAGTGCTTTTAATGATATAATAACAAACCAAGGTTTTTTCCCGGAAAATATAAACTTAGCTAAGAACATAACAAATGATCCATATCAGCGATACCAACCAGTTCGATAAATATTCAGTTCTTATTACATTAACAGTAGGTCCCGTGTTGGCCATGCCTATTTACAGACTTTTATGTTTATATGATAGGTTCAAATCCCAGCGGAAACAAAAAAGCACTACGAGATTCTTCCTATCTTGGCGGTAAGAGCTACCCGATAGCTATAGCAGGTAATCATAGTACGTGCAAACTGGCCGCACACCACCATCAAAAATGATAGAGAATATACAGTTCTATAGAACCCTTAGTGCACTTACAAAAGACAAATTATTCAGTATCATATGAAAAGTGCTAGAATAGAGTGAAAGTTGATCCCAATGGGACAACCATGAATGTTTCATGTTATGATGTTTAGTTTTTGATTTAATAAATATTCAGTTAAACCAAAAAAAAAAAAAAAAGTACATTCACATACCTGCCTAATTTATTTTTAGTATTGGGGTTAGGTTTGTAAAAAAGTGGATTTCATTCTTTGAAGAATACGTTTACACATAAGGTTTGCTGGGTACCTAAGATCCTGGTGAGATGTCCAAAGCATGACGAAAAGGGTCAAATGGAACACCGATTTAAGTTAACTATAAGTCCTAAAAGTGTCTATGCATTGTACATCATCAATGAACATAACTTAGATCCACAAAGATTAAACAAAACAAAACAAGACAAACGAAATTGTCGGATCTCTGTTCCCTTCTAATGCAATTCTCAATCGCTCCAATATCCCATACTAATACTCCTTCTGTCACAAATTACTTGGCTAAAAAATGATTTCAATTATCCAAAAAACAATTAATTAACTTTTAATTATTAATTATTATGATGTGTAATATTTCTTTTAGTCGTCAGATATGTTAAGTTTAATTTCAAAACAATAAGAAATGATGCCTGAATTCCTACCAAATTTCCATAGTTACGCCATTCTTTCCGGAAATATAAAATCATACTTCCACTTTCTTTATTTACTTTTTATTCTTTCCAAGAAAAAGAATGACAAATTTTTATATTTAGAAATAATTTAACTTTAAATTTTTAAATTTATTATAATTTAGAGCCGCACAAATATGTATGAGTCGTTTTAACTTATAAATAAGAATTTCCGTTCCCGGTCAAACACATTACACAATCACATATAGGGAGAGGAAAGGACGATTACTATACCGAGAATGAGCATAGCATCAGGAAGAGCACCAAGCGCAGGAAGGAAGAGTCCACCAATAAGACCTGGCCCTAAAATCTCGAGCAACAATTCACTACCGGAGGAGAGATAAGTAGCAGCCAGAAACATAAGGTAACCATACACAACGATAAGGAAGACATTTCCTAGAGCAGTTTTAGTGCAAGGCAGAAAACCATAGCTCTGTTCACATGCCTCCTCTGTTTCAGCAAAAAGCGAGATAATTCCATGTTCACGACCACTACTACCGCCGTGAACTCCGTCGGAGACCAGATCCGATGACGGCTGGTCGCTGATAACGCGGCCGTACGTGGCGGTACAGAAGATGAGGAGGATTACGACAGGAAGATAAGCTTTGGGTAACATTTTTGCAGACTTAGAAATATCTACACAATATTTGGATTTATATATAGAGAGATGTGTTTAGTCTATGAGTGGGAGAGATCACTGTATTAACGATAAATCTGTACAGAGTTATACGTGTTACTGACGCGTATGGACTTTTGCAGACTGAGTTAAGGAGAGTGGGTCCTTTTTGAACGTGGATGCTGTATTATTGTAGGATTATTTTGGTACATTAATGAGATTTCTTTTTTTCTCCCCTAAATCTTGCCCAAAAGTACGAAATTTATTCATTGATATGAATGAGGTGATCTGTTTACGTGGAAAAACAAAGTAAAGGATGTTTTTTTTCCTTCTTCTTTTTTCCCTCTTTATGCAATTTATTCAACGGTAGAAAATCAAGAATATGGCAAGACATAACATATCTTTAGCTAACCGAGCACAAGACGAAGGATGTAGAGGTTGAAAATTTGGGTAGTATATCAGTAAGTAGCCGAACGCATTTCTTTTCCATACTATAGTACTAGTATTATTCTTATTTTTAGATTTTTATTCTGACATGTTATTTCTTTTGCTTCTCTTTCCATTGTTTCTTTACTACTATATTTGTTTTCTAAAATCTGATGTGATTATGCTTTTTTTGAGCCCTTGATCTATCAGAAAATACATCTCTTCTTTCTCAAGGTAGGATAAGGTATGCGTGCATATTATCCTCCTCAAATTTCACATCTAGAATTACACGACTATGTTATTGTTGTAAAGTCAAAGATAGAATAGAAATGAATAAGAGAAGGCTAAGATTCAAACTGACTACAATTTCTTCTGGCTTTTCTCTTTTTCAGCTTTTTAATAATTGACACGATCGCTCACCTTATTGGGTCCAATTTATCGGTTTTATTGTTTAGTTTAATATCCTTTATGTACTGAACTACTTTTTGCGACTGCCTATCTCCATGTGGTGCCAAGTAGACAGACAGATATTGTGGAAATGTCAACGGCACCTAATCTTGACGCTTTTGTATTTTTACAAGGGAAGCTCTTTTCTAGATCTGCCATTTGTATAACTTCATACATACTAGCAGTATTTGTTATTTATTAGGAAATAAAACTCTACCACAATACGGTAGAGAGTATTTAAAAGCAAAAAAAATTAGGAATGGTTAACATGTTACCTTGATTTTCTTGTATTATGATGATGAGTTTAAGTACTTGTGGTGCGAAGAATATTTGCAAAATTAGATCTAGGTAATTACATGTAAAAAATTTAATAATCATTAATTGGTAATCAGATAAAAAAATAGAAATTAAAATTAGAATAATTTTTATGCATATTGAATGCTTTAATAATCATATTCTTTGGAAGTGGGAACTATTGAACTGCTTCCCTTATTTGTGAAACGTAAAACCTGTGCGATACCCATTCCGCACAATCAATTCTTGGACTGTTTCTCTTTGCTATAATAATAAATTAAAGAAAAGAAATTTCTTGGGCTGCTTTCTGCCTTTTCTTTACAAAAGCTAACTTCCGCAATTGTTTTTAGTTTAACTTCGAGGGTGTTGGATTGGCTTAAAAGCTAGTCAGTTTAAAAGTACTTTTTAGCTGGTTGGAGTATTTGGTAACTTTAAAAATAACTTTTAAATCAAGTATTTTTAAGTCCAAACAAGTTAAAACAACAAGTTAGGGAATCCCAACTTATTTTTTATAGCTTAAAAGCTGGTTGAGTTTGACCATATAATTTACTCTTTAATCCCTAATAATCTTTTATTTTCCCAAATATTTAGGGGTGTGTATTCGAATCAGTTTATCGATAAATCGAATCGATTATTTGTTATCGGTTTATCGATTTATCAATTTCGATTTCGATTCGAAATTTTCCTTATCGAGTTATCGATTTCGATTTTGTCCTCTTCGGTTATCGGTTTATCGATAAACCGATAAGATATTCCAAAAAAAAGTTTTTTTTTAACCCTTATTCTATAATACCCTTTCCGTTACCCTAAGTCCCTAGCCCTATTATTTCATCTACCACATTTAAGGAATGATCATATTTAAAGCTCAAGGGAATGAAGTTCAAATTAATGGAAGATAGAATTAGCCGTGATGATGTATTTTTATTTTTTTATATCGTTGGAGTGTTGGTGGCATACATTTGATTCCTTACTTTAGTTTCGTTGCATGTGCTTGTTGACATAATTTTTATGTTATAAACGGTGTTTGTCTTATTTTAGCTTCTTTTTGTCCATATTAGTTAGGCGTGTTTATAGCAATATACTTTCCGTGGAATCCCGCAATGTTTCTTATTGGTGTAATCGATAACCGAATCGATAAGCCCCAAAAATCGATAAATCGAAATCGAAAAAATCGAAACCTTATTATTGAAACGATAATGATAAGCATATGTACAAATCGATAATCGATAAGTAATTATCGATAAGGGTTAAAATCGAATCAATAAATCGAATGCACACCCCTACAAATATTCCTTCAAAGCCAAAAGCCCAACGTTCTTTTCCTTCTTTCTCCCTTCACTGTTTCCATTTTTGTCAACCATTTCTAATGCCACGTGCCATTTTCATGGCATATCCCATTTTCATATCTATTACTTTTCTATATTTTTTTTATTTCTATGCCCTGATTTCATTTTCATAATTCCTTCTCACGTAAATAATCATAACCACATTTTATTTTACTCCTCCTTGTTTGATACTAGTATATTTACTAATAATTGTTTTCTTGAAATTGCTTGTGTTTTGAACAGTTGCATTTCTTTTATATTGTCAAACAAACAATATCATATTTATTTCTCTAGTAGAAGACTAAAATACAAAAATATTCGAAAAATTTGAAACAAATATATAGCACTAAATATAGTAACTTCAAAATGAAAAAATATCTAAATATAAATATTTTTTTCTAAATATTTTAAAGGAAATTCTCCAAAATTAATATACTTTAGTGTTAACAGCTTTAAGGATATTTCAGTCATTTTAACAGAAAAAGTGCTTACCAGGACTTATTTACCAAATACTTCAACATCTCTTTTTTAAGCTTAAGCACTTTTATCTAAACACGTAAGTGCTTATTTAAAAAAATTGTGATGGCCCAAAATGTCATCTTTAAATTAAATAACTATCCCGGTATTTTAAGACTTTGAAAAGCGCTATCAATAAATCCTCAACTTGCGTGCGCAATCCGTATAATTTTCCGAAAGGTTCTTATGTGAAAAATGGATTAAATTATGAACTAGAGCTTTAAAACTCAAGTGAATTGACTTCGGTCAACATTTTGGGCAAACGAACCCGGATAAAAGTTTTGACCATTCTGGTAGTTCCGTATCGTGATTTGGGACTTGGTCATATGTCCAAAATTGAATTTGGAGGTCCCTAGATCAAATTATCGCAATTTAACGGAATCTAGAAATCTAAGGTTAAAGATTTCTTAAGTTTGACCGGAGATTTGACTTTTTGATATCGAGGTTGGAATCCAGTTCTGAAAATTTTCATAGCTTTGTTATGTCATTTATGACTGGTGTGCAAAATTTTAAGTCAATCGGACTTGATTTGATAGGTTTTTGCATCGAATATAAAAGTTGGACGTTCTTAGTTTCATTAAGCTTGAATTGGGATGTGATTCAGGGTTTTAGCATTATTTGATGCGATTTGAGGTTTCGACTAAGTATGTATCATGTTTTAGCACTTGTTGGTGTATTTTGTTGAAGTTCCGAGGGCCTCGGGTAGATTTCGGAAGGTCAACGGGTAGAAAAAACTATTGAAATTCTCTTTGGGAAGCTGCTGTCTTTTTTTTACAGCATCATGAACAGTGCACATGAACAGTGCCCCGTGAATAGTGCCCCGTGAACAGTGTAGTGAACAGTACCGCGTGAATAGTACCGAACGCGTGAACAGTACCCCCGACATTTTCTGGACAGATTCTTAAGTTTGGAAAATGGGATGTCGAGGGGGAGAGACACCAGAAAATGCTTGCTTGAAAATGTTTGATTGTTTGGTCCCCCTTAATAATGCTTAAAAAAATAAACCAACATTACATGACTAGCCCTAATAAAGCTGTAGAAGCACACTGAAATGGAAATGAAGTAAACTAGTCTATAATTACAATGAAAAGGACTTAGTTTATTATAAGGTAGAACTAAGTCCGATGGCAGCAACTTTGTCTTGCGGGTCAGGGTCTGTGCGCGCGTTGCTGTGGGCGCGCGCGACATTTGTTGTGCTGGCCTGAGGCTGGGTGCTGGTGCTGGCATCAGGGTCTGTGCGCGAGGCGCTGCTGGAATGGGCCTGCAGCTGGGTGCTGGCGAGGCATCAGGATCTGCGCGCGCGACATTGTCAGGGGCGACAGAGGCGCATGCGCGCTTGTCACTTGGCGCAGCCAAGACCACGGGGCCGACCATGGCGCTAGGCATTGTGAGGCTTGCTAGGCCGCCATGGGGCGTGGCCAAGGGGTCATGGGGCGTGTCTTGAAAGGTTTTGAAAATGGGACTCGTCCCATTTTCCATTTTTATCAAATTGGAGCTCGGGGAGAGGCGATTTTCGGGAGATTTTCAGAGAAAACAATGGGGTAAGTGTTCTTAACTTAATTTTGGTTAGATTACCCGAATCTATTACTAGTTTTGGCAATTAATTGGTGATTTTAGTTGGAAAAATCTTGAAAACCCTCTTGGTTTAATTTGAAGATTCGAGGGTCGAGTTGATGTCGGATTTTAGTAAAATTGATATGGTTGGACTCGTGGTTGGATGATGTTTCATATTCCGTAATGTTTGTCGGGTTCCGAGACGTGGGCCCCACGGGCAAATTTTTAGTGCAATTTCGGATTTTTAATGGAAAATGTAGAATTTCATATGGAATTAATTCCTATAATTTTTATTGACTGAATCGAATTGTTTATGACTAGATTTGAGAATTTCGGGCACGAATTCGCGAGGCAAAGGCTTGTTGAAATTTTGAATTGGTTGCAAAGCGAGGTAAGTGTTTGGTCTAACCTTAGCTTGAGAGATTAGGAGTTGTGTCTTATTTGCTACATGTTAATTGTGGAGTACGACGTATAGACATGGTGATGAGTATCTATACGTTGGTGTCAAGCATGCCCGTGAGTCTTGTATTATAATTGTTATGACTCCGTTGTGGTTTATTACGCTTCATATGTTATTTTCACCATTGTTCCCTTGCCGGGATGTTTGTTTTGATAGTATTGTTCCCTTGCCAGGATGTTGTTGAAATATCATTGTTCCCTTGCCGAGATGTTTGTTTTGATAGTATTGTTCCCTTGCCGGGATGTTGTTGAAATATCATTGTTCCCTTGCCGGGATGTTTGTTTTGATAGTATTGTTCCCTTGCCGAGATGTTGTTGAAATATCATTGTTCCCTTATCGGGATGCTTGTTTTGATAGTATTGTTCCCTTACCGGGATATTGTTGAAATATCATTGTTCCCTTGCCGGGATGTTTATTTTGATAGTATTGTTCCTTGCCGGGATGTTGTTGAAATATAATTGTTCCCTTGCCGAAATGTTTGTTTTGATAGTATTGTTCCCTTGCCGGAAAATTTTTATATTGCTCTTGTTCCCTTGCCGGGATTTCTTGTGATTATTGTTGGCTTGAAATGGGAGCGGGTGGTACGCCTACCACAAGATATAATGAAATGGGAGCAGGTGGTACGCCTACCACAAGATATAATGAAATGGGAGCGGGTGGCACGCCTACCACAAGATATAATGAAATGGGAGCGGGTGGTAAGCCTACCACAAGATATAATAAAATGGGAGCTGGTGGTACGCCTACCACGAGATACATGAAATGGGAGCGGGTGACATGCCTGCCACGAGATACAGGAAATGGGATCGGGTTGCACGCCTGCAACAAGATGTGAAAAGAAAGTAAAATCTGCCTTTGTTTTCCTTATTCTTGTTATTTTGATTCCTTTATAATTCTCTTGATATTCTTTTTTTATTCTTGATATTCTATTTTTACTTTTTTTTATATATGTTCAATACTCCAAATTCCAACAATTGTTACATTTTTAACTCAATTGATTTCTCAACTAAATTTTCCTTAACCGTTTGAGGTTGTACTTTACTTAAAAAGGAATTTCTACTATGTTTCGATTTATTGATTTCTCACATTAAAGTTAATGATTCATTCGATATTGTAATTTAATTGAAAAGGGTATTTTCTTTATCAAATGATTCCTAAAATTAACTTCATCTTTTCTTGTTGATTTCCTAATTGGGTTGGAAGTTGTATTCTACTTTATGTTACGTGAATGAGGCTCCTTAAACATTCTTAATTGTATTGGGTTATGAAACCTATGAGCTGAGTAACATGAGAATATTGTTGTGCAATGTGAGATAGAAATATGTGGGCACAAGGTGCCGGGGAAAATATTATGGTTTTATTTAATGGCACGTGAGTTGTCCGTGCGGTTGTGACATAAATATGGGCACGAGGTACCGTGAAAATATGAAAGTGGGCTGAGACCTATATTATTTATGATTATGAAATGAGGTGTCACAAGGTGACCTTTACTCGAAAGAATTATATTCGAAAGATGCTTATCTGAAAGATATTTATTTGAAGGAAATATATTCGAAATATATTTATTGAAAAGCATATTATCTTAGAAATTATTACTTGAAGAATTTACAGGCGAAAGATTTATATTTGAAGGACTTGATTAATTGACTGCACATGTATTTATTATTTGTTGAGAAACATTTATTGTGTTCTTGTTGCCTGCTATTTATATCACTGGTTGATTATTGTTGCCATCATTGTTACCTGCTTCCTATTATTTTTGTACGCTATATTGCACAGGTTTATTTGGTAGTCTGGTCTTAGCCTCGTCACTACTTCGCCGAGGTTAGGCTACGCACTTACCAGCACATGGGGTCAGTTGTGCTGATACTACACTCTACACTGTGTGCAGATACTGATACCGGAGTGCTTAGACCGCAGTGAGGTGCTGTCTTCAGCCCACACATGCGACACGAGGTAGTCCTGCAGACGTCCACGGGCCTTGGCGTCACCTCCTATCTTTTCCTTCATCCTGTTTCCTTTACTCATTTCAGAAACAGTGTTTATTTTATCTTTCAGACTTTGTATGTAGTATTCTTAGACCGTCTATGAAGTCGTGACACCAAATTCTGGGTAGAGTTGTATTTAGACTTCCGCAGTTTTGTATTAAGATAAATTGTCAGATTTTATCTTCTGCTTAATTATTTTCGCTATTTGCATGATATCTACTCATCACTGATAATGGTTTAAAATTTGAAAAGGTTAAGTAATTAGGATAATTTGGTTTGCCTAACTTTCACCAGTAGGGTGTGAAATCCGGATCGTGACAAAAACAAGCTCCAATAGTTTTTTTTTTTTGGTAATTAAAACTTTCATTTACCAGGGAAATATTTTACAAGTAAAATAAAAACCCTTATATATATCCTATGCTTTCTGTATCCCCCCCCCCCACACACACACACACCACCTTTCTATTGCTATACTGTTTTGTCTATTACATAGGGTACCAATCCAGTTTACTTAATGCTTTTTCCACATGCTTATTGCTTCGACAGTGTATTTCTTGTATAATCATCTTGCCAAGTATCTCCCATCGTCTCACTGTAGCTTGAAAGATCCTGGTATTTCTTTCTTTCCACACATAATATACACATGATGCTAGTGTCATCTTATACAGTTCAGTTCTTGCAATTTTCCTCTTTAGCTATTTTTCAGCTCATGCTAGTTCCTCAGCCCATCTATATATTGGTCTTCTTATCCCTTGCCAAACTAGCAGATTACCCCACAATTCAGCTGCATATGAGCACTCAAAGAATAAGTGTTGAATAGTTTCACTTGCCTGTCTACACAAAACACACTCCTGATCAATTTGTATTTCCCATTTTCTCAGTCTATCTTTAGTATACAACTTGCCATGTGCTGTCATTGTTAGTATAAATGTCCACCTAGGGCAGCCCGCATTGCTGCATACAACTCTTCTCCAACTCACTTTACTGAAGTTTCCTCTCAGCTTGTGATATATTTGCTTAATTGAACAGTTCATCTTCCTGATATCTTCATGATTAAAGTTTGCTTCCTCAAATGTCTTCTTTGCTTTCATAATCTTGCTCATTATCCATGATGTTTGCTTCAGTTGGACTTCCCATATGTTCCTGCCTCTGATGTAGTAATTGTGCATCCATTGAATCCAGAGTTTGTTCTTCTCTTTGCATAGGTTCCAATATTGTTTACATATAACTACTTTGTTCCACAGTGTGATGCTCATAATATTGAAACCCCTGTTGATTTGGGCATACATATTTTTCCCATGCCAGCAATGCTTTCTTAGAGATATTGCCCTCCCACAATACGATAGAGAGTAATTAAAAGCAAAAAAGTTAGGAATGGTAAACATGTTACCTTGATTTTCTTGTATTATGATGATGAGTTTACCTTGTGGTGCGAAGAATATTTGCACAATTAGA
This sequence comes from Nicotiana sylvestris, assembly GCF_000393655.2. Lineage (NCBI taxonomy): Eukaryota > Viridiplantae > Streptophyta > Magnoliopsida > Solanales > Solanaceae > Nicotiana > Nicotiana sylvestris. The sequence goes on from NC_091063.1 coordinate 61,127,718, forward strand.
TCTAGGTAATTACATGTAATCTATATATATTAAAAGAATAAAGTTACCAAATATAATTAGCATTGTGGTTAAGTCAAGTGGCAAGCTAATAAATGCTAATAATGTATGGTAACTTTATTCTATATTTGATTATGTTAGTCAAATACAAATATATATATATATATATATATATATATATATATATATATATATATATAATATATATATATATAAAAAGATAATATTGAATTTTATATATAAATTTTTAAAATTTGAATTAAAATAAAAATAAAAAGAAATTTATCTTTTGTTATCATGCTTAATTCAGTTAATGATCATATGCAATCATGTTAAGAACTTTTGTTAATTTTTTTATAATTATTTAAATATTACTTTGCCTCGGGCAAAAAAAAAAATTCTCCATATAATTTTAAACTCTTTCACATCTAAAACCCTATAATTATAGTTCTTTAAAACACTATAGCTAGATTTGAATAAAACAAATTTCTTTTAAAATAAATATAATATATAGGGTACATGTCTATGTTTATTCAAATAACAAAAAAGAGTATAAAAATTAAATAAAAGTTATAAAAATTAAATAAAAGTTTACTTACATATATAATGAAGTAAAGCTACATGGTATAGAAAGAAACATCACAATAATGTGTTAATATTCAAAAAAAAAGTTATCTTTCTTTCTTTTTTTGAAGAATGTTTATTTGAAGAGTCAAATTGTATAAATGGACATCAAAAAAATAACAAAAATATTAGTTATACAATTGCTATCACTATTTTTAATTTAGCATCTTTTAGAAATTAAAGGGTATAAGTTGAAACCTTTTCATTTAGCTGCAGTCAAGCCAACATTGTAGGGTATAATATTTTTTTCGTTGAAGAATATTAGTTTTGAATCATTAAATTATGTAAAAGGTTTCTCGAATTTCAACAAGAGGAATATTGGTTTCTAATTGGTAGTTTCTATATCAATTTTCAAGTATAACAAAAAGTATATTTTGAAAATAAATGGTATGACACAAAATATTTTTTTTTAAATGTAAGAAAATTATTTCAAAATGTGATTATTTTTTAAAATATAATGTAATTTTAAAAATAAAAGGATAAGATATTTTTGAATTTTAGTGGAAAATTTTTAAATTATTATAATAGAAGTCATATCATGGATGAAATCAAGTAACCGAAATTTTATGAAATATTTACATAAATATCCGGCCAGATTTATCGTTGATCTTTTATAGATGATATACTGACGATACATGATTATACACGTACTATATATGAATTATATCTAAATTACATATTTTTTAATTTTTTAATTTAAGTGGTTAGGTGATCACATATTTAGGTTGATTAGATAAAGCCAAAAGAAAAATGTAAAATAATTTTAACCAAAGACTAAAAATATAAATAAATTTCTTATGTAGATAATTTCTATTAAAAATCATCGTTTTATAGCTAAATAAATTAATTTTTTGTTACAAAAGAAAGAAAGAAAGAAAATAAATATAAAAAAAATATATGAAAAATCTAAGAACCAGAAAATAGAGATGACAACGAATTTCTTCTTCTCTTTATCTCTATTGAGTATACAAAATTTGGAAGCTGATCTCATCGATTTAAAATATTTTTTTCAACTAAAATACATAGATTATAAGATAAGGATATCTTAGAATATATTTTTTTCTAATTTATATTGTGTGTCGTTTTCAAAAATTACTATTACTAACAAACTGATATGATATTCAAATCTGAATTTATATGCAATTTGAGTAGTTTGCATTGATGTTAAGCCATGTATAGTGTCGAGAAAAAACTACTTGATAATTTTAAGACAATATGTGCAATGTTATATAATAACAATCAGCTAATTTAACATTTAATGATTCAAAGAAAAAAAAATTGTATATATAGGGTATTCAAAATTTAAAATTTGTGGCTAGAGATATCAATAAACTCAAAATAGAGTCATACTGAAATAAAGTTTCGCCAGCTAAAAAATTATTTAAATTTTTAGATAGTTTATTAAAGTAGATTTTAAATTAAGGATGATATCTTCACTTGCATCATTATAAAGCTAATCATTATTGAAAGATAACAACATACCAAAATAAAATAAGAATTTCAAAATAAAATATTTTTTGAAAGATAACAACATACCAAAGAAGAGTTCAAGTCATAGTAAAAGAGTCATGTCGTAACTAAAAAGTCGTTCATATTGTATCAGCCTTTGTACTTTGCCATAAATACGAGTTATTATTTCGCGTCGTGACTATTTTTAAGTTCCAATGACTCCAATAAGAATGGTGCAAAAAAAAAAAACTCACTACGAGATTTGAAAAAATATTAGCTTTTTTTTTTCATGTAGTATTTCTTAATTAATATCTAACGATTATCTATAATTATATAGAAGGTTTAAATTTTAAGGTTATTTATATATAATTCAAATAACTCAGATGTTTAATATGGTCAGTGTCAAATATCAAAATGGAGTCATACTGAAAAAAATAAATCACTGGCTAAAGAATTATTTAAATTTTTAGATACCCGACTAAACTGAGTTTTTGAATTAAGGATAATATTTTTACTTCCATTATTATAAACATAATTAGTATTGAAAAATAAAATTTTAGAAACTGAAATTTTAAAATAGAAATATTTTTTGAAAGATATCAACACACCAAATAAGAGTTCAAGTAGTAATACAAGAGTCAAGCTGTATCCAAAGAATCCTTCATAGTCTCAACCTTTGATGGCAAATTGCCATAGATATGAGTTATTATTTTGCTTCCTGACTATTTTCAGGATCCAATGACACCGCTGAGAATGGTACCAAAAAAGAAGATAGAATTATAACTAGGAAATTTGAGAAATGGTTAATCGTTTTCATGTAGTATTTCTTAATTTATAGGAGTATCCAATAATTATCTATATTTATAAAGAAGATTTAAATTCTAAGACTATTGACACATAATTCAAATAAATAAATATTTGACATGATTAGTGTCCGCGCATCCGCACGAATGCTAATACTAGTTTTTTTAATAATCATTAATTGGTAATCAGATAAAAATAGAAACTAAAATTAGAATAATTTTTATGCATATTGAATGCTTTAATAATCATATTCTTTGGAAGTGGGAACTATTGAACTGCTTCCCTTATTTGTGAAACGTAAAACCTGTGCGATACCCATTCCGCACAATCAATTCTTGGACTGTTTACCACGAGAGGATGTGGTGCAGTGGATGAGATTGTTATTTCCTTAACCAGAGGTCTCGGGTTCGAACCCTGGGTATGAAAAAATCCTTGGTAGGGAGTGTTTCCCTCCGAATAAGCCCCTACGTGGCGCGAATCCAAATATAGTCGGGTTCCAAAGCGGATACCGGATACCGAGTGGAAAATCAAAAAAAATTCTTGGACTGTTTGTCTTTGCTATGATAAATTAAAGAAAAGAAGTTTCTTGGGCTGCTTTCCGCCTTTTCTTTACAAAAGCTAACTTCAACAATTGTTTTTAGTTTAACTTGTTCATCCTTTTACAAAATTAATTTATGATGCAAAGGGAAAGGTTTGTTTGTTACGGGAAAATGTGTGATTTCCAATACTATCCTAAGGTTTATTAATTCTTAGGTGGGTTCCTCCTTCTCGTTCAATTCTAAAGGCTACACCTTAACATCTTTTTCATCGACACCTACCTTAGAGACCTTATTCTTTACCAAAAGACCAATTAAATGATAAAATTTGAACGATTTTCAAGTCAAATGTGTAAAAGGCCACATAGTTGTTGATAATTTAAAAAATAAAAAAATATATATTTTGAATGAAAGTTCACGGATGACCATACAAATATCTTAAACCAAAAATTAGAGTTATTGTCCATTTGTTCTATCTCGTAAGTAAAGCTTTTTTGAACATTTTAAAGGGGCTATATATATATATACATATACATAAAATTTGAATTTGAAATATCTTTTTATGTAATTTCAAAGTAGACTAATTTTACATATAAAAATAAATTAAAGCATAGGTGACCGATTTATATTATTAATTTGATACTCCAAAATTTGTGCTTCATTTGGATGAAGTATTTTTGTCCAATATGAGGAGTTTAACACTGCCCAAGGGTGGGACCTAGTTGCATATCTTGCATATCAAGATTCAAATTGCAATAAAAGGAGAAAAACGCAAAAAATTTAATTTGCTTTAGTTTTGATGGATATAGTTATTCGACATATGTACTAATGGAAGATAACAAATAGCAAAATGGTCCAGCTCCAATCACTACGGTTGTTGAAATAAAAAGGTAAAATACCTTAAATCACCTTTAAACTTGGCTCAGAATATTAGTATCCTTCTCGAACTATGTCCGGTCTTAATTACCCCCCTCAACTTGGCCTTTTGAGAGTCATTACCTCCCTAGACACCGTTGTGGCAAAAAGTGTGGCTGCACTCACCTGCCACGTGGATTTTTTTGTCTATGTGGCATTTTTTTGAAAAATAAAATATTTTTTTACCTTTTTAAGAATATTACTTTTTAGATAATTTTTTCCGAATACAATTTATAATAAAACATGGATAGAACTACATTATTTAGGCTTAATATTTTTATTTGGCCAAAAATAATAAAGGTTTAGTTAATCTTTTTATGAATTTGACCTGAAAATATAGATTTATACAATTAAAATAAATAGTCAAGGCATCTAAAAAGTTATAAAAAATACATAATTTGAAATTAATTATTTTGGCTATAATTTTTTTATATAACTCTAAATTACGGTGCTCTAAATTTTTATTTTTTTTTTACAAATTTTATCTAAAAAAGTAAAAATTAGCAGTTGAAATAAATAATCATTGCATCAAAAGAGAAATAAAAAAATGTACAATTGCAAGAAATTACAAGTACAATTGTACACTCTTTTTATTTCTTCTTTTGATGTAATGACTATTTATTTCAACTATGTATTTTTTTATAACTTTTTAGATGCCTTAACTATTTATTTCAATGGTATAAATTTTTATTTTCAGGTCAAATTCCAAAAAAAAAAAATTAACTAAAACTTTATTATTTTTGGCCAAATAAAAATATTTAGCCTAAATAATGTAGTTATATCCAAGTTTTATTATAAATTTTATTCGAAAAAAATTATCTAAAAAGTAATATTCTTAAAAAGGTAAAAAAATATTTTATTTTTCAAAAAAATCCACATAGACAGAAAAATTCATGTGGCAGGCAAGCGCACCCATATTTTTTGCCACATTAGCGTTTAGGGGGATAATGACTCTCAAAAGGTCAAGTTGAGGGAGGTAATTAAGACCGAGCATAGCTCGGAAAGGATACTAATAATCTGAGTCAAATTTAGAGGTGGTTTAAGGTATTTTGCCAAATAAAAATAAAAAGATTTGAGCCCTGATTTTCGTTTTCTTTTTACTTTACTAATGGCCCCAAAAAGAATAGATTATTACGTCCATATGTAGCAAACAGATCGCCACGTCGAAACGCTGCGTATGAACAAGTAGGCGTCAGCTTAAACTTTTACATTAAGGGGTGGTTTGATAGGATGCATTAGATAAAATAATGTATTCATTAATTTTGTGTATTAATAATATCTTGTTTGATACAGTTTTTGAACATATATATTAGTTATGCAAGCATTAGTTATACATCTTATTTGGTATTATTCTAGACATAACTAATGCCTAAAAAACTATGGTATTAATAATACAATGAATTTTAATACATGCATTAGCTTAGTTAAAGACAAAAATATCCTTCAAAATTTATGCTTGATTAAAATATACTATTATATTAATGCAAGTTGAAATAATCCAAGAAAGTCAAAAATAAAGTTATATTCCTAGTAAATAAAAATGCTTAGCATATTTTTTTTTTATAAATAAATATTCGGTTCTATACTACAATATAGGTAGACAAATCAAATAAATTTTTTTAAAATTTTTTTCAAATAAAAATATTCCTCAATATATGTTTCTTTAAAAAGATAAAGTGATGGGCTGGTTATAAGGGTATTTAAATATTTTTTTTAGAAATTGTGTAATACCTTAATACATCAAACCAAATAATGGATAAGAAATATGTCAGCATAACTAATGCAAGAATAACTAATACCAGCATTGCCAATATACCATATTCAGCATTATTTTTATACACTCTACCTAACTACCCCTAATAGTATACTTTCTTAAGTCAAAGTCAGTGTAATCTACCAATCTGATCTACGTTTCCGAGTAGATGTGGTGCTCCACCCATTTGCCCAATTTGCATCTCTGCCATCATTATCAACGTGAAAAGTACAGCTATACCTTCCTATTCGGCCAATTTTCTTTCCTGGCCACATTTGGACTTTGAGCTTTTCCAAAATTGTTTTTTTAATCAAATATAATACTCACTAGTCACTTCTAACCAAAGGACAAATTTGGAGCTTTTGATTGAGATAATTTGGAAATGAATTTTGAAATTCTTTTTATATATAAAAGTTAAAATTGTGTCTAATTTTATTGAAGCTGCGTGTTACAAGTGAAAAAGAGTTTTTGCGCGACAAGCAGATTTACATCACTTTTTCCGACTTTAATAGCCTGTTTGGAAAGTCACTTTGAAAATAGATTTGAGTATAATTAAGTATAATTACAGTTTAATATATTTGTTTGACCAAGTAATTACTTGATCAGCATGAAATTAAGTGTAATTGGAGGGGTATAATTACACTCTCCAATTCTCAAATGAGAGGTGAAAATTGATGGTAATTACTCTGTGTAATTACAAGGTTGCCTTTTAGTTTCTTTACTTTTTGTTTTTATTTTAATCTATTTTCTTTATAACCTTTTATTTCTATTATTTTAATTTTTTAATTTTATTTTTACTTTTTTTTGAAATTTTAAAATATATTTTTCTTTGTACATTATTTATCTTTTATTTCTCTATCTTTACTTCTTATGATTCCATGTAATTGCTCATATTTATTATTTATTTATTTATTATTCTATTTTTGAAACTACACCTTCTAATATTAAAAATAATGAATCATTAACAAACTTGGCATATAATGAGTGATGCAATTAAAGTGAAATTTCATTGTTGAATGTGGTTATAAACTTATCATGTTTCTAAATCTTAAGTTGTAGTGGAACTTACTATTATTATGTTGGAATTTGACATATGTTAAATTATTTAATTTTTCTTGAATTTTGAAATTGTGTTATATTCATGGTTCACTTTTACTTGTTTTAGCAGTATTGACTCACATCACATGTTGTTCACGTTTGAGTTAGAATTGATAGATTAGTTTTGTTAAACATTTGACAAAACTTATTTGATTTCGAACTCCTAAATATTAGGTAAACGTATTTGATAAATTAGTTTTATAGGCACATATTTATTATATTAACTTTTCAGTTTTGAAAATTAATTAATTTAAAATTTAATCAAACTATGTAATTACACTTGTGCAACCAAACCGTAAACTTGTAATTATACTGTAATTACACTATGACAAATAAACAGGTCGAGTTGTATAATTACTAGGTTGTATAATTACTACCCTAGTAATTACATTAATTCCAGTTACTTGGTGAATTTCCAAACAGACCTAATTAAACCATTTTAACCTTTTGCGAAAATAAAAAATCAACATTTTTAATCCGTCGTTTCTTGACTAATATTTTCTGTCCACATGGCACATTCCAGTTAAGAGGGCAGATTATGCATCACATCTACCCTTGCCGACAGCATATGTATCAATCAGTCATCATATATCATTTTCTCATTACTAACGGGAAATTAGAATTCATCTATATTTTATTATTATCTCCAACATATTATTGTAGAAAAAAAAAATCGGATATTTAGGAAGCTTCCTTAGCCCCTGTCATCGGTTTCACACTTCACAGTTGGAGTAAATCGGCATAGCTAAAAATGGGTCCATAAACATGAAAAGAAGTTAAAAGAGAATCACATATAACCACGGATAGTTTGGGCAAAGCCGAAATCCAAACTGAAATTCGATTTTTTTTATTTTTTATTTTGATTTTCGGATCATGGATTGGATTTTGTATTTAATTTTTAAAATTTTTGGATTTCGAATTGGGTATTGGATTTAGTACTTCGAATTTTTGGATATTCAAAAATCCGAAATTCTTATACTTTATATTTAATCCATTATCCATATGTCAATAGTAATAAGTTCAATACAACATCCATTAGATATTATCTCATATATTCAATATTAATTACTAAGGTACTGTATGGGTCCAAATTTGAACAAACACAGCCGTTGATGAGCACGACGAACGACGAGATCCTCACAGCTCGACATCTTGCAGAGGGCGACCTTAAGGCGAACAAGAGACAGTACGACTTTTGCAGTAGTGCAGGTCCATTAGGGGACATTGAGAATATTCTTTCGATTATTCCCTGTCACTTGTCTTTTAGAGTTCAGAAGGATGGGGTTTCTTATATATAGAGCATGAAACAACTTAGTAAAGGGGAAACTTTTGGTTAATCCATGATACCTACTGTAAACTTGCTTACATAAAGAATCGAGAAGATTATTGCTGAGGGTTTTTCTTTTAGTCTAAACGGGATAAGGAATTTTTAGTATCTGTATCCAACTCATCTATCTTTCATTCTAGAGATTATTACACTTAGCTAAGATTTACCCCTTTATCTTTTTTGATTGATTTGTCCAAAAAAGTTTCGATATCCTTTGAGTCAAACAATTTGACGCCATCTGTGCGGATTTCTATAGCTGAGACCTTTGTTTCGTCTAGATTCTTGAAAGAAATAATCACTTCTTTTTAGTCTCACAAAGGCCAACAATTGCGGGAAAGGGAGAAGCAAGGCTAAAGGCAATAGTAGGTGTCACGAACAACCTCATGAATTCCCTCAATGAGGCTAGTGGAGAAGATAACGAAAATGTAACACCAAGTGCTACACCTAAGGGGGAGATCTCACCCTCCCCCCCTCCGCACGAGGGTTTAACTGTCTCATGCGAGAGGGAAACCTCAACATCCGCAGCAGGAGAAGCACCACCGGCCGTGAAAAGGCTGTTAGAAGAATGGTTGACAAACACCTTGAGCAACATACTCGAGAAACCCGTTCAGAGGGATATCGAAGACATATTACCCACAGAAACCGCAGTTGTCGCCGATGAGCTAGAAACTACACGAACAGGTAACACCCGTACTATCGCTGATGCGGGAAACAATGCACTTGCAGCCATCTTAAAGAAAATGGAAGAGATGAAAAATAAGAACAAAACACTCCGCGATCAGATGAAAGAGCATTAGGAAAGGGTTGATAAAATACCGGGCGCTCCGAAGTTGCTACCAAATGGTGACATGGGACGATTCGTCGAACAACCATACAGTGAAGGGGCAGCCCCTCACTCTATTCCAAAAACCTTCAAAATGCCGCCATATCTGAAAATATGTTGCACCACGGACCCGGAGGATCACTTAATCCAGTACGTTACTGCAGTAAAAGGTAACGATCTATCAAAAAAACAGGTGTCGTCAGTATTGCTGAAAAAGTTCGGCGAAACTCTGAAAGGAGGAGCGTTAACGTGGTACTCCCAACTACCAGCACGATCGATATCAACGTTCGAAGAAATGACAGATAAGTTCGTCACCGCTCACGCGGGAGCGAAAAAGGCAGAGTCTAAGGTAAATGATATCTTCGTCGTCAGGCAAACGACAAGCGAGGGACTTCGGGATTTTCTAGTCCGATTCAACAGGGTAAGGATGAGCCTACCGAACGTGTCAGAAGGGATGGCGGTAGCAGCCTTTCAAAATGGGTTGAGCAGAAACGGGTCAAAAGCGACCAAGAAGCTGCTAAGTAGACTCATGAAGTACCCCCCACCACGTGGGAAGAGATCCATAAGGCCTATTGCGCCTAAGTGAGGGCAGATGAGGATGACCTGAATGGCCTGATCCAGTGACTAACTTCAGTCCAAACCGAGACAAGGAGAGATCACCGCAACAACAACCGAAGGGATCAGCTACCACGGTTCAACCGAGAAAGGCACCAACCCTATGTCCGAAGATCCAAACCATCTCCTCCACGACATACAGATGTCGCGCCTTGACATATCGAACCACCCCAAAGCGAAAGAGGTATGCCTCCATTGTTATCTGCTCATAACTTTTGTGTTTCTCCTTCAAAAATAGTGTACGCACTGGAAGAGCTCAGCACAAAGGTGCAGTGGCCATAAAAGACGAAATTAGATCCAAGCAATATGAGATCGAACGTTCTGTGTGAATTCCACCAGGAAAGAGGACACACGACCGATGGCTGCATAGGTTTGCGACAGGAAGTGGTAAGAATGTTAAACCAGGGATACCTGAAAGAACTGCTGAGTGACCGAGGATGGGCCAACTTCGCTCGTGGACGCGATCAACCTCATAGACCTTCAAAACTACCATCACAAGCTCGTACCATACAGATGATCATTGGTGACGGCGACGATACGATAATCAACCATGTGAAATTCACCACTACACACAAACTCAAACGGACAGTCGCCCACGAATGGTATGACGACCTCGAAGACAGTATTATCTTCGATAAGTCAGATACAAACGGTTTGTCTTTCCCTCACTTTGATGCTTTGGTTATAACTTTACGCATCGCGGACACTGACGTAAAGAGAATAATGGTGGATGACGGAAGCGACACGTGTATTATTCACCCTCGAGTTCTCATGCAGACGAGGCTTAAGGATAAAATAATACCGCATTGCATAACACTGACAGGTTTTAATAATGCAGTGGAATGAACCTCTGGAGAGATAGTGCTACCCATCCTGGCAGGAGGAGTCACCTTGGAGACGATGTTCCACGTCATGAACCAGGTAATAGCTCGCAACGCCATTATAAGGCGTCCATGGATATACGCCATGCGAGCTGTCCCGTCAAGTTTCTATCAAGTAATCAAATTTCCCACCCATGGGGGATATTCAGCATCCGGGGCGAGCAACGCACCGCCCAAGAATGCTACCTGATCGCCCAAGATTGCACACACACAAACAACTAAAAGGGGCAAGTGCGAAAGCATAACAATCAGCCATATCGGGAACCAAACCCAACGTACAAATCGGGGCCATTAAAGACCCGGATGTCGTATAAGCTTGCAAGGTAACCGTAGAAGACCTCGACCCCGTCCAACTGGAAAACACCGATAACTCGAAAAAGGCTTATATCGGACACAACCTCTCTGAACCAAGTAAATATCGTGAGTTTTTAACTAACAATGCCGATTTGTTTGCCTTTTCCCATTCAGATAGGGATATTGCCACACACAGGCTGAATGTCGATCCTCTTTACCCGCCAGTACGACAAATGAGGAGAAAGTTCAATGCTGCCATCAATGAGGCGGTTGGCGAAGAGGTTGATAAATTACTCACTAATGGTTCCATCAGAGAGTCAAAATATCCCCAATGGGTCGCCAATGTGGTCATGGTCAAAAAGAAGAACAAGAAATGGTGGATGTGCGTCGACTTCACCAACTTAAACAAAGCATGCCCGAAAGATTCCTTTCCATTACCACACATCGACCAGATCATCGACGCAACGGCGGGACACGAACTACTGAGCTTCTTAGATGCCTACTCTGGTTATAACCAAATTCTAATGGCTGAAGAAGACCAAGAAAAGACCACTTTCATCACTCACCGAGGAATGTACTGCTACAAGCTAATGCCGTTCGGACTCAAGAACGCAGGGGCGACGTATCAAATGTTAGTCACCAAGATGTTCAAAGAACAACTCGGTAGGACCATGGAGGTCTACATCGACGACATGCTAGTAAAGTCGGGAAAGAAAGAGGATCACATTGACCATCTGAAGGAAGCCTTCGAGATATTGAGACAATAAAGGATGAAGCTAAATCCCGAAAAATGTGCCTTCGACATAACTTCAGGAAAGTTCCTTGGTTTTCTAGTGTCACAAAGGGGTATCGAGTTCAACTTGGATCAGATCAGGGCCATCGAAGGAATACCAGAGATATTGACCAGCAAGAAGCAGGTGCAAAAATTAACAGGACGAATAGCCACCCTATCGAGATTCATTTCACGATCATCGGACAGATGCCATAAGTTCTTCAATGTGCTAAGGAAAGACCTTGCACTACAGTGGAATGCAGAATGCGTCGACGCCCTGAGGAAGCTGAAAGCGTATCTATCCTCACCACCATTACTCGTCAAGGCAGACCTGAGTGAATGCCTACTAGTATACCTAGCAGTCTCCAAAGTCGCAATAAGTGCAGTCTTGATCCACAAAAACAAAGGTACACAATCTCCGATTTACTATATCAGCAAAATCTTAATTGATGCCGAAACAAGGTACCCTCACCTTGAAAAACTAGCTTTGGCATTAGTCGTAGCTTCACGAAAGCTTAGACCATATTTTCAATGTCACCCCATAAAATGATGACAACCTTCCCCCTGAGGGGCATCCTAATGGGCCATAGAATTAAGCGAGCACGACATAACATACCAACCACGAACTGCCATTAAGTCGCAAGTGCTCACCGATTTCTTCGCTGATTTCAGCACGGAAATATTACCTAAAGTAGAGCAGGAGGCTCTCCGCGCTTCCGCACATTAGTCCTCTATGCTGACGGTGCATCTAACGCATCGGGATCAGGATTGGGACTCGTCCTCGAGGTTCCTACGGGAGAAGTAATTCGCTAGTCCATACGATGCCTCAAGATGACTAATAACGAGGCCGAGCATGAAGATGTGATTGTAGGATTGAAATTAGCCCTCAAATATGGCGCTCGACGACTCGTCCTCCACTATGATTCTCAACTCGTGGTGAACCAAGTCACCGGGACTTTCCAAATCAAAGAACAGAGACTACAAAAGTACCAGTCAGAAATTTGCAAACTGCTTCCAGAGTTCGATGAATGCCGCCTCGACCAAATACCGAAGGCACAGAATATCGAAGCAAACGGCCTCGCCAAGCTAGCGGCAGCCACCAAAAATATCAACAAGGAAAACGTGGTCACCCTTCTCCATTCCGCAATAGACCAAGTCGAGGTACATTCTGTAAACCTAAACCATCTCGTAACATATTTGAAGGATGGAACACTCCCACAAGATAAGAAAGAAGCCAAAAAGTTTTGAATACAGGCAGCCAGATATAGCCTCGTAAACTGTGATCTCTACAAGAGAACGTTCGGCGGCCCCCTGGCCAAATGTCTTAGGCCAAATCAAACAAGGCGAGTACTGGAAGAAGTATATGAGGGGCACTGTAGTGCCCACACGGGAAACTGTGCCCTTGTCCGATGCCTCATCCGTGCCAGATACTACTGGACTACGTCAGGAAGTGTGAACAGTGTCAAAAGTATGCCCCTATGATACACCAAGCAGGGGAACTCCTTCATTCCGTCACTCGGCATGGCCATTCATAAAGTGGGGGATGGATTTTGTCAGACCCCTCCCAGCAGGACGAGGTAAGGTACGTTTCCTTTTGGTTTTAACTAATTACTTTTCTAAATGGGTGGAAGCAGGTGCATACACTCAGATACATGAGCAAGAGGTCATCGCGCTCATATGGAAAAATATAATATGCCGTTTTGGCATCCCCAAAGAAATCAGCTGTGACAACGGACCTCAGTTTGTCGGAAAGAAAACGACTGAGTTTTTCGAAAAATGGCACATCAAATCAATACTCTCCATGCCATATCATCCCACTGGCAATGGTCAAGCCGAATCCTCCAATAAAGTAATATTGAATACATTGAAAAGAAGCTCGAGGATGCCAAAGGGTTATGGCCTGAACTACTACCAAAAGTACTATGGGCATACCGCACTACACCAAAAACCAGCACAGGCAAGACGCCATATTCACTAGTCTACGGGACTGACGCAGTTATACCCGTCGAGGTCGAGGAGCCTAGCTTGTGATACTCCAATGAGAGCGGACCAAACAACGGCGAAAGTAGTCTACAAAATCTAGATGAAGTCGAAGAACGAAGAGATATGGCCCACATAAGAATGGTAGCCCAAAAGAAACAAGTAGAAAGGTATTACAACAAAAAGGCCAAAGTGCGACCGCTCAAGATCGGAGACTACGTCCTCGAAGCTAAAACACAAGCAGCGAAAGACCCTAATGAGGGAAAACTGGGAACAAATTGGGACGGACCATACAAAATCACGGTGGCAGCAAACAAATGAGCGTTCCAGTTAGAGACTAAAAGGAAAACTACTCCAAAACAACTGGAATGTCGCCCATCTCAAATACTTTCACTTCTAAAAGGAGGCGCCACCTAAGTCGTACTCTTTTTCCCTCATCTGGGTTTTGTCTCTGTCACACCTCCTTTTTAAACACCTGAGGGGTATAAGGGAGTTTTTCCAATTTAAGTGACATTATTCGAAATGAGATTATTTATTTAATTCTAGAGTCGCCACTTGGAATATTTTAAATGGTGTCCCAAGTCACCGGTTTATTTTAAATCCCAAATTGAGGAAATTTCGACTTTTCTTTTTGAAGTCTGCGAACCAGAAATTCTAAGTAAGGAATTCTGTTAACCCGGGAGAAGGTGTTAGGCATTCCCGGGTTCCGTGGTTCTAGCACGGTCGCTTACCAATTTATACTCGACTTAAATTGTATAATTACTTAATTTAGAACCTATGTGCAATTATCTTTTTACCGCATTTAAATCACTTGATTTATTCGTAATTAAAGAATTGAGTTACACGTACGTATACTCTTTTCCTTTGGCACGTCAAAAATCATGTCACACGAACGTGTCCACAATTAATAACGCTTCGTTGATTCATTAGGAAAATTTGGTTGAAGGTGTGCAAACGCATCCCTCGAGTCTTTTAAGAGTTAAATTTGCAATCATATTACGCGAAAGTATATATAATCGCAATACTAATCTAAATCGGGCCTAAAGCAAATTATGATTGTTCAAATTTTTAAAAGCAATATTTGTGAGGGCCATGGATGATTTAATTTATTTATGGCACACCACAAACATTTTCTATAAGTGTTAGTTCTTAATCTAATCTTACGAGTGCTATGAATTATAAATTTTGTTTGGCATGACACACCTCACTTATTTTAACAAAAGGAAGTTGCGTTTTTATTTTAACAATTAATAACGCTATATTAATTATTAAGAAATTTTTGCCGAAGTTGCGCGAACACATACCTCAATTTATTTTAGAATCATAATTATATCACGCGAACGTGTACACAATCACGATGGTTTATTTATTAATCATGCCTAAAGCATGCTACAAACATTTGTCATTTTATATCTAAGTCGTGAAGTTAATACGGGGGCCACAAATGATAAAATTGTGAATGGCACACCTCAAGCTATATAAACTAAAAGTAATTAATAGCCCATGGAAACCCATTTTTATTATTAACAAAAGTTTGATGGAAAGATGCTAAACAATATAGAAAAGAAAGAGCTTTCTGTTGGGA
Source organism: Nicotiana sylvestris (assembly GCF_000393655.2). Taxonomy (NCBI): domain Eukaryota; kingdom Viridiplantae; phylum Streptophyta; class Magnoliopsida; order Solanales; family Solanaceae; genus Nicotiana; species Nicotiana sylvestris. Next base: position 61,143,171 of record NC_091063.1, read on the forward strand.
AAAGTTCTTGTCTCCTGCGTATATCATTAATCAAAAAGGTCACAAATAAGTGTCATTACAATATGTATACGTCTTCCAAATGACACTTATTACAATATTACAAAATGTATATATTAACAATTACTTTATATGAATTAATGAATATAATCCTTAACTGAAAATTGGATAGTTTTCTATTATCAAAATGACGGGCAGTACCGTTTTCTTCTCCTTATAACCAAATTAATCATGTTTCCTTACTTTGTTGTAAATCAAACAGAAAATAATACTTGTAAAATTAACTCAAAATGAATCCACACCATTACCATTAGAGAAACATAAGAAGAAGTAAGATTTGCACCTGAAAAATGAAGTTTCAATTCCTCAAAGCATTCAGCAATTACACAAACAAAATCGACACCGCAGCCATGACAGGAACTCAAACGGACGGGAGCTCGGACCTCGACGAAACCTCGTCGGATTTTTTTTATTTAAAAAAATAGCCGGATCTGATTTTGTAGAACAAAGTCACTAAAATAACTGAAAATGAGAGGAGAACAGTAGAGAGAGACAAAAATGCGATTTCGTCGGCGTTAATGGAGGTCGCTGAAGTTTCTCGAACTAACTGAAGTCCACGAATTCCTGTTCTTTCTTTTGTTGTGTGTGTGTGTGTGTGTATCTGTTTCCAACAGTGAGGACGAAGAAGACGAAATAGTGGTCGTCTGGGGTGGGGTTCATGACCTTGTATTTTTCAATGGCTGCCCGTGTATATCCAGTATATATTGAGAGTATCTCTAGTGTATATAGAATGTATAGTGACTGTAAATCGAGTGTATACCCCCTGTCTCCTTTAAGAAGAAGCCATCTTTTTTTTTTCGTCTGTGTTTTGAACTTCTCCTCTTGTTTCTTCTTACTTGAATTATTTTTTTCTTCCTTTTTTCTTGTTTTTATTTGTGAAGTGTATTATATAGATGTGTATGTGTGTTTTTGTGTAAGATCGTGTGTGTGTGCCAGTGATTGTGTGTGTGCGCATGACGTGAGAGTGAGCACTAACATGAGGAAGTGGGGATTGGGACATGACCACTAGCATGAGGAATTGGGGAAGTCACTAATATGAGAAAGTGGAAAAGTCACTAATATGAGGAAGTGGGAAAGTCACTAACATGAGGAAGTGGAAAAATGGGAGTTAGGAGGAGAAATCGTGGGGCGGTTGAGGAGATCATGGGTAAAAGGAATATTATTTTGTATCTTTCTTAATTTACTGATTCTTGTTCTTCCATTAGTTGATTATTTATTTTATTTTAACTTTTCTTGGCACCCCTTTTTTTCTAAAGTAAAACATATTAAAAGTAAGATAATTTTTTTTAAAATATTAAGATTAGACCTAAAAGAATATTTACACTAAACTAGTATAAAATTTGAGTGTGGAAAAAAATTAGGTGTTCACAGCTGCCCCTCTTTGCTCGAAAATACGAAGAGTTTTCGGGCAAAGATAAAGTGAACCATGTGACTAATTTTTTGACCATATCGATATTCAAAAGAGGAAAAATAAAATAAAAAGAAAAAGTGCAACCGATTCTTGGTTTTGGACAGCCTATATATCCCAGGTTATAAGGGAATCAGGTCGCGTGTAGTTCAGAAATGGATGAGGTGATGAAGTGATGTTCGAGAGTCGAGTGACGTTCTGTCCGAGGCTCCGATCCGCAATCCTAATGTTACATCAAAAATCAAAATATGGAAAAAAAACTAGCTAAGCCTATCAACTATGAGGTTACAAGATTCCTATCTATAAGTCTTCTGAAGCTAGATCTTGAATCTTGAATAGTTCTTCATGCAGACTTTGGATTTGAACCTTGACGCTTGCTAGTTGCAGGTGCTAGCTCGTTCTTCTTCAGATTTTCGGATCAAGACCGGACATGTAGTGCTTGTCACCTTAACCATGTCTTGAGAAGCTCACATCTTTCATCAACTTCTGCATTTGGATTCACTTCTTGCCTTTCTCTTTTTTTTGGATCGTGACTAACTTTTGTTGATCAGCTCGGACTGTTGACTCGCATTCTTGCCGCGAACTTCTTTTGTTGTTGACTTTAATTGTAATCTGAGTTGTTTTCCCTTTCCTCCAAGTAGATGCCTGACCGCTGAACTTGAATTATACTCACATGCTCTCTAGGTGGGCTCCTGATTGCTGAAACTTGAATTGTATTCCCTTGCTCTCCAGGTGGGCGCCTGATTGCTGAAACTTGAATTGTATTCCCTTGCTCTCCAGGTGGGCGCCTGAGTGCTGAAACTTGATTTATATTCCCTTGCTCTCCAGGTGGGTGCCTGATTGCTGAAACTTGAATTGTATTCCCTTGATCTCCAGGTGGGCGCCTGATTTCAACAAAATAGACAAAAATAAAGAAAAATTTCTGCCCTAGTTTGGTAGCTGGGCATATATATGAGTGTAAACTAAATCATGTTACCAAATATCAGTAAGAACTTGAAAGTTGAAACTTGAATTGTACTCCCTTGCTCTCTAGGTGGGCGCCTGATTGCTGAAACTTGAATTGTTGTTCTTTGTTCTCCAGGTGGACGCCTGATTACTGAATCTTCAACTGCTTTTCCTTGTTCTCCAGGTGGACGCCTGATTGTTGATACTTCAACTGTTGTTCCTTGTTCTCCAGGTGGACACCTGATTGCTGATATTTCAACTGTTTTTCCTTGTTCTCCAGGTGGACGCCTGATTGCTAGTACTTGGTCATGCTCTTATCTTTAACATCCGTGTTGTTCTCCCTGTTCTTCAGATGGGCACCTGACTTCAACAAAAATAGACAAAACAAAAGAAAATTTTCTGCCCCAATTTGGTAGCTGGGCGCATCTGTGAGTGTTAAACTGAATCATATTACCAAATATTACTAAGAATTTGAAAGCTAGGTCCCATTATCCAGGGGGTTCCTGACAACTCTTAACTAAACGACAATTTTAAATCTAAGCTATATCTTTTAAAGGTATGACTTCTGCTAAATCTTGTTATCTAAGAAGGTCTTAAACTACTTCCCATTATCCGGGAGGGTCCTGAAAACTCTTAATTAATGACAATTTTAAAGCTAAATTATATCTACTGAAGGTATGTCTTATGCTAAATCTTGTTATCCAAGCCAGTTTTAAACTACGTCCCATTATCCAGGAGGGTCCTGACAATCAAAAATCAAGTCTTATCTTAAGAGTGACAATTTTACGGCTAAATTGTACTCTCTTATAACAACACTTACTTATCTAATGGAATGCTTAAAGTTACGTCCCATTATTCAGGTGAGTCCTGAAAACTCTTATGCGAACTTTGAAGCCAACTTATATCCCTTTTGGTGAACATTTGTCCTATATTCACTATTTATGGTTTTTTTTGGATTTTAACCTAGGTCCCATTTTCCAGGAGGGTCTTGAAGTTTCGAATTGAGTCTTGTCTTAAAAAAATGAAAAATTCAAACCAACTTATATTTTCACGAAGTAGAGCTTGTGCTAGATCTTGTACTCATGAATGTTTTGAATTAAAGCTAAGTCCCATTTTCTAGGAGGGTCCTGAGAATTTATACGATCAAACCTGCATGGTACTTGCTTTCCTTACAGGGTGCTTCCTGAAATAAATGCCATCTTTGCCCCTGTTTCAAATCAAAGAAAATCTTGTCAGTTTAAAACGTGGTGGTTAGTTGTGGCATTCTTGTTGGGGATGGTTTTCTCTTTGCCATGCTTTGCTTCAACAGACTGCCTTGAACTGGTCGAAAGGACTGTTTTGACCTCATGACTGATCCTTAACTGCAGGATCCTCAACTGTTGTTTTTCACTTCTGACCCTTTTATTCGTAACCATACATCTCTCATGACATTACTGAACCATTCCACCGATTTAACCTTTGCTTACACCCTAGGTCCCACTTTTCATCATACTATCTCCAGCATGTCCTAGCCGTATTTTGCTTTGTGCAATTTTGAATCTGGTAGTACACTTTGACATTCCTTCTTATTTGTTGGAACAAGGCTAACCTTGGAAGAGCTTTAGAGGAGTAAAAATTAACAGCAATGAAATGCGACGATTTTGAGAATTAAGAATAAAGAAGAAAATCCAAATTTGGATGACTGTTGGAGATAGGAAAAAGGAACTTATCTGAATGGAGTCACTGACACCAATGATCATGTTATGTATTTTGGATTAATCAGCCCAGTCTATTTAACCAATCTCCTTTCCAATTGTTTTACTTTGTTCTCCAAGATTTCCACAACCCAATTTTACTTTCCGCCAACTTACGGACCTTGTTCGACTTGCAGTGCCCTGAAGGGTTTTCACCGACAAACCTCTCTCATTCATTTGTTCCTCAATTCCTTGTCGCCTTATGGTGCCCGCGAAGGTTTTCACCGATAAGACTCTCTTATTTTTACTTTCTCTCAGCTTTCGTCGCCTCATGATGCCCGGAAGGTTTTCACCGATAAGACTCTCTCAATTTTACTTTCTCTCAGCTTTCGTCGCCTCATGGTGCCCATGAGGGTTTTCACCAATAAGATTTTCTCATTTTCATTACTTTTCCTGCTTGGATCAGAGTGTTATCCTGATATGAATCACCTCTATTTGCTTAACTTGGCATCTCTCGAAGACTGATCGGAATGTCTTTCTTTGGACCGTAATGTGGACTTTTGGATGGGGTTAGAAAGAAAGGGTATCAAAGGCTCAAAACAATTTGACATGGGTTAAAATTACAACTCTTGGAATCACATTTCTTATTACAAGTACAACTTGTGCCCCAGTTTCTTTATTGGGGATCTTTTGATATTTTATTTTACTATGACCGAGCCGTGAGACTGCTTACGTATCCTTAACAGGAATCAGGTCAAACGTAGTTCACACTTGAATTTCCTTGTTGTTATACTTTCTCGTTTCACTTCTTTTCTTTTCTCTTTTCTTTTTTCTTTCTTCTCTCTCTTTTTCGTTATTGATTCCAAAAGAGGGGTACGAAAGAAATAAATAAAGATCAAAAGGGGGAACAAAGGGTAAAATGTTTAGATAGCAGAACGAATTGCCTTCATCATTTCAATCTTCGAAATAATGCCCGGTACAAACAATCAACAATTATAACAAAGAAATCATACATAATATCTTTTGACTGCATCGGAATTGATGGCCATGTCTATGCATTTTACTTCGATATCTGTTAAACATAGAGCACCATTAGATAATATTCTGGTTACAATAAATGGCCCTTGCCAATTTGGAGCGAACTTGCCTTTTGCTTCAACCTGATGTGGAAGGATACGGTTCAACACTTGCTGACCCACTTCAAACTTTCGAGGACGCACCCTTTTATTGTATGCTCTTGCCATTCTCTTTTGATATAACTGGCCGTGACATACTGCTACCAATCGTTTTTCATCAATCAAGTTCAACTGCTCCAAACGGGTTTTTACCCACTCATCATCGTCAATATTAGCCTCAGTGACAATCCGAAGGGAAGGGATTTAACTTCTGCAGGTATTATTGCTTCAGTACCATATACTAACAAATAAGGAGTTGCACCTACCGAAGTATGAATAGTAGTGCGATATCCCAACAACGCAAATAGTAATTTTTTGTGCCATTGTCTCGAACCTTCTACCATTTTCCAAAGTATCTTCTTTATGTTTTTGTTGGCTGCCTCGACTGCTCCATTCGCCTTGGGACGATATGGGGTAGAATTGCGATGTGTAATCTTAAACTGTTGACATACCTCTTCCATCAAGTTACTGTTAAGATTAGCACAATTATCTGTGATTACCACCTTTGGGATTCCGAATCGACAGATGATATTTGAGTGAACAAAATCGACCACTGCTTTCTTGGTCACCGATTTGAAAGTTTTGGCCTCAACCCACTTGGTGAAATAATCAATGGCTACCAGAATGAACCTGTGCCAGTTGGATGCTGCTGGCTCAATTGGTCCAATGACATCCATGCCCCAAGCAACGAAGGGCCATGGTGCCAACATTGTGTGCAATTCCGATGGTGGAGAATGGATCAAATCTCCGTGTATCTGGCACTGATGACATTTGCGCACAAAATTGATACAATCTCGCTCTATGGTAAACCAATAATAGCCTGCTCGAAGAATTTTCTTTGCCAACACATATCCACTCATATGTGGTCCACAAACTCCCGAATGTACTTCGGACATGACAGCCGTAGCTTGTCTAGCATCTATGCATCTTAATAATCCAAGGTCTGGTGTTCTCTTATACAAAACTTCTCCACTTAAGAAGAATCCATTTGCCAACCATCGAATTATTCTTTTTTGATCCCCCGTGGCTTGCACTGGATATATCCCCATTCTAATGTACTCCTTGATATCGTGGAACCATGGTTCGCCATCAAGTTCTTCTTCAATCATGTTACAATAAGCATGCTGATCTCGGACTTGAATATGCAGAGGATCGACATAAACTTTGTCCGGATGGTGCAACATTGATGTCAGGGTAGCCAAAGCATCGGTGACCTCATTATGGACCCTTGTAATATGCCTAAACTCCACTGATCGAAACCGTTTACAAAGATCATGCAAACATTGTCGGTACGGTATGAGCTTCAAATCTCGCGTTTCCCATTCTCCTTGAATTTGATGTACCAGAAGATCCGAGTCTCCCAAGACCAAGACTTCCTGGATATCCATGTCTGCAGCTAGCCTTAGACCCAAAATACAGGCTTCATACTCAGCCATATTGTTGGTGCAATAAAACCGAAGCTGAGCCATAACAAGATAGTGATGCCCTGTTTCAGAAATAAGCGCAACTCCTATTCCGACTCCTTTCATGTTGGCAGCCCCATCAAAGAAAAGTTTCCAGCTTGGTTTTTCAATTTGCTCCAGTTCATCGATATGCATCACTTCTTCATGGGGAAAATAAGTTCTCAATGGCTCGTAATCTTCATCGACCAGGTTTTCGGCTAAATGATCGGCCAATGCTTGGGCTTTCATCGCAGTCCGAGTCACATAGATGATGTCAAACTCTGTGAGCAATATCTGCCACTTCGCAAGTCTCCCTGTCGGCATAGGCTTTTGAAAGATATACTTCAACGGATCCAAGCGCGAAATGAGGTAAGTAGTGTAGGATGACAAATAATGTTTCAATTTCTGAGCCACCCAAGTTAGGGCGCAACATGTCCTTTCTAGATGAGTGTACTTAACCTCATACGCCGTGAACTTCTTGCTAAGATAGTAGATAGCCTGTTCCTTTCTGCCGGTAATGCCATGCTGCCCCAGTACACAGCCAAATGAATTTTCCAAGACTGTCAAGTAAAGAATCAAATGTCTCCCTAGTTCTAGCGGAACCAGCACAGGTGGGTTTGACAAGTATCCTTTTATCTTATCAAATGCTTCTTGACACTCATTAGTCCATTTGAACGCAACATCCTTCTTCAGCAATTTGAAAATAGGCTCACAAGTTGTCGTGAGCTGAGCAATAAACTTGCTGATGTAGTTCAACCTCCATAACAGACTCATCACTTCAGTCTTGTTCCTCGGAGGTGGCAATTCTTGGATGGCTTTGATCTTTGATGGGTCTAACTCGATGCCTTGCCGGCTGACTATGAATCCCAACAGCTTTCCGGATGGAACACCAAATGCGCACATAGCAGGGTTAAGCTTGAGGTTGTACCTGCGAAGTCTCAGGAAGAATTTCTTCAAATTCCCAACGTGGTCGGCCTGATGCTTTGATTTTATGATCACATCATCCACGTATACCTCAATCTCCTTGTGTATCATATCATGAAACACAGTAGTCATCGCTCTCATGTAAGTTGCCCCAGCATTCTTCAAACCAAATGGCATTACCCGGTAGCAGTAAGTTCCCCATGGTGTGATGAATGCCGTCTTTTCTGCATCTTCTTCATCCATTAGAATCTGATGATACCCTGCATAACAATCCACAAAAGATCCAGTCTCATGCTTGGCACAATTATCGATCAAAATGTGGATATTGGGTAGTGGGAAGTTATCCTTCGGACTTGCTTTGTTGAGATTGCGGTAATCGACGCATTCTTTGATCTTGCCATCCTTCTTTGGCACAGGTACGACATTAGCCAACCAAACAGGATATTGAGTGACCCGAATAACCTTTGCATCCAACTGCTTGGTGATTTCTTCTTTAATCTTCACACTCATATCATGTTTGAATTTCCTCAACTTTTGCTTGACGGGAGGAAACACTGGATCAGTGGGCAATTTGTGGACCACTAAATCAGTGCTCAAACCCGGCATGTCATCATATGACCATGCAAAAACATCTTTGAATTCGATGAGTGCTTTGATTAACTCTTCCCGGATCTTTGGCTCGAGGTGGACACTTATTTTAGTCTCTCGGATATTATCTGTGTCTCCTAAATTGACGGCTTCTGTGTCATTCAGGTTGGGTTTGGGTTTTTCTTCAAAGTGAATTAACTCCTTACTAATCTCTTCAAAGGCCTCATCCTCATCGTATTCTGATTCGTAATCACAATCTACTTCTTGAACTATTATTTCGGAATCAGATTGATTTTTAAGACTGGGCTGAGGATTCCTTATGCATGACATATCATTAGAGCCAACATAAAAAGAACTGTACAGAAAAGAAAAGAAAAACAAAAGAAAAACTATCAGGAATGATAAAGAAAGTGAAACTGCATTTCATTGATGATGAAAGATAACAAGGTTTGCACACTTCAAACAGACTGAAAGATAAAAATCTGGATTACAACCCTGGAATAATCCAGACAAACTGAAGGAAAATCAAAATAAACTACCAAGACTCCTTTCGAATGGGGAGAGGAGTGGCTTTTCAATTATTAAGCTTTGTTTCTGGTCCAACGAATTGAATTTCTGCGTAGCTAGGACCTTCACCACTTTCCACCATGTTCACACCATCAAACAACTTTTCAAATCTTTCAATTAACTCCTCGTCAGGATTAATCATAGAATTGGGAATTGTTGTTACTGGGCAACTTCTGGTACCGGACTTGACAAATTTTTTGGAAAGACGTGGGACTGGCTTTGGAAGGACCCATGTCTTCTATTTTAGCTTTTTGGCCTTTCTTATGTCTGCGACAGTGGGCTTGAATCCCAGACCAAACGTTCCCAAGTTTTCAAAAAGGGACACCGGCTGTATGATGCCTTGCAAAGATGATCCCAAACCTTTACCGGGTACAAAACCATTCTTCAATATCTCATAAGCTACCATGACTGATGCGGCGGTTATCTTTGGATTTGGAATGTATTTCCCCTCCAGAACTTTCTCTACTAATATCATGTTAGAAACCTGGTAGACCCATGGTCCCTGGTCATCTTCCACTTCAATGACCGGTACAATGGCATTGCTGCAAGCACATAAACTGTCTTCCCCATGCACCACTATTTCTTGTCTATCCCTTCAAATTTGACTGCCTGGTGCAGTGTTGATGGGACTGCTTTAGCAGCGTGGATCCATGGTCGACCCAATAGTAAATTACAGGAAACAGCTATATACAGCACTTGAAACTCCATTGTGAACTCAACTGGCCCTATCGTCAGCTCTAGCACTATGTCCCCAATTGAATCTTTACCTCCGCCGTCAAATCCCCGCACACAAATACTGTTCTTATGGATCCTCTCATCTTCTATTTTCAACTTGCGTAGAGTGGAGAGAGGACATATGTTTGCGCTTGACCCGTTGTCAACCAATACCCGGGTCACCACAGAGTTCTCACATTTTAATGTGAGGTAAAGAGCTCTGTTGTGCTCAGTACCTTCTACAGGCGATTCATCATCAGAAAACGTGACTCTGTTTGCTTCAAAGATTTTGTTGGCTATTTTTTCCAAGTGATTCACGGAGATCTTATTGGGAACGTGCGCCTTATTCAAGATCTTTATTAAAGCTTGAAGGTGCTCATCCGAATGGATTAATAATGACAATAGGCAAATTTGAGCAAGCATCTTTCTTAATTGTTCCACGATAGAGTAGTCCTGTAACTTCATCTTCCTCAAGAATTCTTCTGCTTCTTCTTCAGTTCCGGCTTTCTTTACTAGCGCTGGATTATCTTTAGCTCTTCTTAACTCCTCGGGAGTAAAACACCTTCCCGAACGAGTCAAACCCTGTACTTCACAGATTTCTTCTTTGAATTCCTTCCCTTTGTACATCACCGTTACCCGTTCGTAATTCCATGGAATAGCCTTGATGTTGATTATTGGTAACTGGGTTACTGGCTTGATAATAACCCGATCTGCGCGGACTCCTTCCATGATTATGATGGGTTTGCTGGCCGCTCCCGGTACAATCACCTTCACCCTTTCCTATTTCGTTGCAACTTTGCTTAAAGACCCCTTCTCAACTGCCATAGATGGCTCAACACTCTTTTTTCTCTGCTTGAACACCAACTTCTCATCTACTGATTGTTCATCTGTCTTGACTCCACTAGACTGAATCATCATGACGGTCTGTGATGGCTTCTTGGGTTCTCCCTCTGCATGCACTATTTCGATCATATTTGCCTCCTGATGGGATGGCATTTGATTTTTATTAATATTGGGCGCCTCAGGAGCTTGAACTTCAATTCTATTGGTATCAATAAGCTCCTGTATCGCACTTTTCAAGTGCCAACATTTTTCTGTATCATGACCCGGAGTACCAGAACAATACTCACAGCTGACAGTATAGTCAAGATTCTTTGGAGGAGGATTTGGTAGTTTGGACTGTATCGGCCTTAGCATATCTAGCTGTTTTAGCATGTGGAACAGACTGGTGTATGATTCTCCCAACGGAGTAAAGGTTTTCTTTTTCTGCAACCTTTTACCCTTGAATGCCTGACTAGGCAGGAAACTTGGTCCGGGAGTGCTTTGGTAGGCTCGTGGATGTGGATAAGTATTTTGTAGGATGGGAGTACGCCATTGAGTGTGGGCAGGAGGTTGGTTGTATGCTTGTGCATGGTGGACGGAAAAATGAGGTTCTGGTGGGGAATAGTAGTATTGGGATGGATTGTGGTGATAAGTTTGTTGGTGGGATCGAGGTTGATTGTAGTGGTAAGGCGAACCTCTGGATCCGGACCAAGTTCCTGAATCAACCATTGCTGCTTCCTCTCTCTTCTTCTTCCCAATCCCTCTTATGCCGCCCTGAATAGCCTGAGTAGTCGCTTTGATAGATGAATAACTCATGATTTTATTCGACTTGAGGCCTTCTTCTACCATCCCCCCCATCTTTACTACTTCGTTGAATGACTTTCCCACAGCTGAGACCAAATGGACATAGTAAGTATGTTCCAAAGCCTGTAGGAAGTAATCTACCATCTCACTTTCCTTCATTGGGGGATCTACTCTTGCTGCTTGCTCCCTCCATCGGAAATCATATTCTCTAAAGCTTTCACTGTGCTTCTTCTCAAGTTTAGTCAAGGACAATCGATCTGGAATGATCTCAAGATTGTATTGGAAGTGACAAGCAAATGCTTGTGCCAGATCATCCCATGTGTGCCATCTCCCATGGTCTTGGCGGGTATACCATTTCAATGTTGATCCACTCAAACTCTGACTAAAGTAAGCCATTAACAATTCATCTTTTCCTCCAGCTCCCCTCATCTTGCTGCAAACACCCCTCAAGTGGGCTACTGGATCGCCGTGCCCGTTGTATAGATCGAACTTGGGCATCTTGAAACGTGCCGGTAATTGCACATTCGAGAACAGACATAGGTCCTTGTAGGCCACGTTGACTTGCCCTCCCAACCCCCGCATGTCTCTGAATGATTGTTCTAAGCTTTTAACTTTCCTGAACATCTCCTCCTATTCGGTATTTTTGACTGGTTTATCAGCTTCTATCGGGAGGTCAAAGTGAGGAGTATAGGAAAGGGTTTCTGGAGCTTTGAAAGTGGGCTCCGAAGGGTAGTATTAGTTGTCCTAGGCCTGGAACATAGGCTCGCTAGGAGATTTGTGGAGTGTAACTGGTGGAGATGCTACGAAGACAGGAGTTACTGGTGGAGGGGGGTATGGAATCGGTTTAGGGGGTGGAGATTGTGGTGTATGAGAAGTGGTGCCCCGGTAGTGTTGGTAAATGGGAAAGCTCGGGGATAGATCGGTGGCAGGATGATCCTGAGTTTGAGCCGGTGGTGGAGTGAAGGTAGGGTTAGTCGGGTAGGCGGATGGCAGTTGTCCTTTAGCCCAGGCCTGATACATTTCGGTCATTTGTTGTTTTAATTTGTACATCTCTTCTTTTATGGCGTTAACGTCCAACTCTTTTCCTTCAATGACACTGGTGTCTACATCTGGGATAGACATGATTATTTCTCCTTTGGATCTAGTTTTGTAGGGGTGGGTTGCCAGTATGCTTAGGTGTACTAACTGCTTGAATTCTGATAACAACAACCAATCTTGTTAGTGATTAGAGTTTTAACAAATAAACAACCATACATAGGGATGCAATGCACCTAGGCAATTAGTTATTTCTACCATGTATTTGCTCGGTTGCTTGTGTCATCCCAGCTTTTCCTGCCCTTTCCCTTTTATTGTCACTCACGCTTATCTTTTATTCCTCTCCCCCTTTATTCATTTTATTCTTTTCTTTTGGTTGTGGTCGAATCCTATGGAGATTGCCTACGTATCATGACCCCGCATGAATCAGACCGAGCGTAGTTCTGGCGGAAACAATTATTATTACTTTTATTTATTTTAACAAACGAAACAGTACAAAGACAGAAATGACATTACATTTGGACAATACTTTAAAAAAATGGTTTAAAAGACTCAACATGGACTTAAACTAAAACATGACTATTATATGAAAAGTTCCAACAACTATGACCACGCTTCACTCCACAATCTTTTGCTTTTAAGCACTGGAACATCTGCTCACGGTGGGGCTTAACCCGGCTGACCTCCTAGTGTATGGTATATCCTCTCTAACTCCATTTCAAGATGACGGGCAAAAGTAGGTTCATGCTCTAGAAACCTCTCATAATCCATCCCTTGGCAGTTCACATAACTTTAAGAGGTGTAAACAGCCAAATCATGGATTTGTGCTCTGAAGTCCTGGAGATTCTGGTCTTGGTTTTGTAACTGTTGTTGGCGAGTGGTGGCTATATCTCTTATGTGGCCTTCGCGATCTAAAGCCGACTCCAATTGAGCCCGAAGTCTGGCCTGATCGAGTCTTGCCTGTGCTCTCTCCCTATCAATAACTGCGTGCTGATGTTCTCTATTGTACCTTCTCATTTCTTCCAACTGTGCATGGAGTTGAGCTTCTGAATGTATCCAATGGTCCTTCTCTCTCTCTGAATTGAGCCATTTCTTCTTCACATCTCATTACTTGGCGTTCCTTACTAGATTTGGCCTCCTCATTTAACTGTATGATTTTTTCCTTAGCTTTGTCTAACGCCTTTTCAGTCTTTGTCAAGATGGAGTCATAATCTTGCATTTTTTCCATCAGATTGGCAATGATTTTCTGATCTTTCCAACTTCTCACTGGCGCTTCAGAGGCTTTCTTCATCTGTTGAAACTGAGCGCGGAGAGTTTTATTCTCGCTAATCAGACTCTTCTTTTCACCTTCTGCTTCTTGTGCTTGTAAGTCTTTCTCCAAATTGAGGTTCCTCAGGCTTTCTTCTAAGGCATGAATAGTTGCTTTGTACCCCTTTTCCTTTTCACCCCAAGCCAACCGTTCTTGGATTTTGTCATCAAAGGCTTGAACATGCGGTCTTTTTATGGGCCTTCTAGGATCAGGTTCTGGTGCATCATCCACACGGGATCTTTTCTCAAACCACCTAGCATAACCCGGATTTATCTCACCTTTCGCAGGATCTGGAACTTGGGTATCTTCTTTCAAGTATCGACAACCATTCCAAATCCGCTGGATTAAAGCCTCAGGGAGAGTGGCTTCGAGGTGTAGCTCAATCACTTTCACACTCAAATCTTCATCATCAGACACCACTTTGTATCTCCCTAGCTGTCTTAGAACTCTCTGTGGCGCATACGGCTGGACACTTCTTAAACCCAACAACAGCAAATACCTCTTTAAGATTGACATGTGTATCACCTCTCTTACCGGGAGCCATCCCAAAGTCCACTCAATTTGACTTGCCATTAAAGATCTTAAATGGGATATCCAGGCTTCCACCCCTTCTGGAGATTTATAATCTTTTATTCTTTCTTCATAACTCTCAATAAAATTGTCCTTGCTCGGACCATACTGCATGAACTTGGGGTGATGTCTGAGATGTTCAGTCAACCACATTTGCAACAAAATATTGCATCCTTCGAAGAATTTTGCCCTGGATTTACACAAAGTCAACGCCCGATAGATGTCTAAGAGAATGATCGGGGCAAGAGTGTGATGTTCTTTGGTAGTGAGGACTTGTACGACTCTGGCTATGTGAATATCAATCGTCCGCTCTTTGTTTGGGAAGACCATGATTCCCAGAAAAGCCACCATGAAAGCGAAGTGACGGTGAATCTGCTCGGTGTCCTTGTTTTGTTTGTTAGTAAGGCCCTTTTTATGAATTTCAAATCCATCCGGCTTTCCGAACCTTGAATATAGGAAGTTGAAAGAACAACACCCTTTAACAATGTTGCTTTTTCTGATTTGATTACTGATATTCAGAAGACCAAAGAATCGGTGTACTGAGGGAGCCTTTGGGAATATAAGATTCTGGTTTCTCAAATCTCCGTCAAAACCGGAATATCTAGCTATTTCTTCTAATGTGGGAGTAAGCTTGAAATCAGAGAAGCGAAAGACATTGTGAACAGGGTCCCAAAAAGTCACTAGTGCCGTAATCAAATCATCGCGTGGTTTAACTTTCATAATATCTGTGAGAGCTCCCAAATACTTAATGACCCATTTCTGACCATCTCCTCCTAATTCATACCACCACATCTGAAGTCGAAATAGAAACTCATCTACATCTGTGAACGGTGGGTTTTGTATGGTGCTTATTTTGTACCTGCGACTGATTTTAATTTTAAAAACAAAAATCAAGACTCATTTTGAAAAAAAAAATTCATAAAAAAACACTTCGATGAAGAAGATTTAAAGGCTGTGTTTGCTAACCGGCAAATTTTTTATTTATTTATTTATATATTTTTTTTAAAAAAAACAACCAAAGGCGACTGTTCTTGCAAAAATAGCCTTCCGGCGCCCTTTTGGGGACATTCAGCATATTTTGGATAAGAATGGCATCGCCTTACTTATGACAACACAACGACATTTATGTACCCACATTTTTATTTATTTATTATCTATTTCTCTTTTTTTTAAAATAGCTGGGCCCGATGTGGGTTGCCTACGTATCTCACATCCGGCGAGAATCAAACTTACGTAGTTCGTAATAATAAAACTATTTTTAAAAGAAACACAAAATTTCCTTCTTTTTTTTTTCAAAATTTTGAAAGAATTTCAAAATATTTTAGAAATTATTTTTTTTCCGAAAAACAGCCAATTTTCTTTCTCGGTACTCACCTTGATTTTCCTTTTCTAACTTTTCCTATAAGCTGGTCAACATGCAAATCCGAAACAAATGAATGCACAAGTAAGATGCATCAGGATGGTCTTTTCATTTCAGGGTACACCTGCCCTAGACAGACCCAACCCCTGTGTTGAGTCTCCGAAGTCAAATGCACATGATGCAAACAAACGTTCCTACTAGGGATCCGGCATGAAGCTGAGTTATTCTAAGTGTAAAACCTGGGGTATACTATTCTAGACTTGGCTTTCCCAAGCGGACAGCTCAAGCCGAAGTGGGGGTAACGTACCGGGAGCACGAAAGTCTACCCGGCCTAGTTACTTGGACCAACTTCGTTCTATTTGGTATGACCTCTAATAGAAAGGTGGGCCACACGCACGTGTGCACCATAAATTCAGAAGACTCAGAAGAAGAAGGGTTTCGTAACAGTTTATATATACAGTTCAGATTATATCAAAGCGGTAAAAAGCAATATTTCACACATTAAGCACAAACATGAAAAAATAATAAAGCCAAATATAACAGTTACTGTAAGCTCGAATTCTTAAACCCTGAACCAGAAATTATGGGTTCTTGTCCCCAACAGAGTCGCCAGAGCTGTCACACCTCCATTTTACACACCTGAGGGGTATAAGGGAGTTTTTACAATTTAAGTGACATTATTCAAAATGAGATTATTTATTTAATTCTAGAGTCGCCACTTAGAATATTTTAAATGGTGTCCCAAGTCACCGGTTTATATTAAATCCCAAATCGAGGAAATTTCGACTTTCCTTTTTGAAGTTTGCGAACCAGAAATTCTAAGTAAGGAATTCTGTTAACCCGGGAGAAGGTGTTAGGCATTCCCGAGTTCCGTGGTTCTAGCACGGTCGCTTACCAATTTATACTCGACTTAAATTGTCTAATTACTTATTTTAGAAACTATGTGCAATTATCTTTTTAACGCATTTAAATCACTTGATTTATTCGTAATTAAAGAATTGCGTTACGCGTACGTATACTCTTTTCCTTTGGCACATCAAAAATCATGTCACGCGAACGTGTCCACAATTAATAACGCTTCGTTGATTCATTAGGAAAATTTGGTTGAAGGTGCGCGAACGCATCCCTCGAGTCTTTTAAGAGTTAAATTTGCAATCATATTACACGAAAGTATATATAATCGCAATACTAATCTAAATCGGGCCTAAAGCAAATTACGATTGTTCAAATTTTTAAAAGCAATATTTGTGAGGGCCATGGATGATTTAATTTATTTATGGAACACCTTAAACATTTTCTATAAGTGTTAATTCTTAATCTAATCTTACGAGTGCCATGAATTACAAATTTTGTTTGGCATGAACACCTCACTTATTTTAATAAAAGGAAGTTACGTTTTTATTTTAACAATTAATCACGCTATATTAATTATTAAGAAAGTTTTGCCGAAGTTGCGCGAACACATACCTCAATTTATTTTAGAATCATAATTATATCACGCGAACATGTACACAATCACGATGGTTTATTTATTAATCATGCCTAAAGCATGCTACAAACATTTGTCATTTTATATCTAAGTCGTGAAGTTAATACGGGGGCCACAAATGATAAAATTGTGAATGACACACCTCAAGCTATATAAACTAAAATTAATTAATAGCCCATGGAAACCCATTTTTATTATTAACAAAAGTTTGATCGAAGTTGCGCGAAGGCATACTCCGAATTGATTATTAGAATCATGATCATGTCACGCGAACGTGTACACAATCACGATAATTGCTAATTAAATTGCAATGACTAACTAAATTACAGAAATTACATATCCTCCAGTCCAAGTAATTATCTAAACATAACTCGTGGAAGATTATTATAGAATTCCTTTTGTGAAGATGAGACAGTATAAAAATCACATATTGCACTTCTTAAAGCACTTGAAGGATGGAAAGATGCTAAACATTATAGAAAAGAAAGAGCTTTCTGTTGGGAAAAGTTCTTGTCTCCTGCGTATATCATTAATCAAAAAGGTCACAAATAAGTGTCATTACAATATGTATACATCTTCCAAATGACACTTATTACAATATTACAAAATGTATATATTAACAATTACTTTATATGAATTAATGAATATAATCCTTAACTGAAAATTGGATGGTTTTCTATTATCGAAATGACGGGCAGTACCGTTTTCTTCTCCTTATAACCAAATTAATCATGTTTCCTTACTTTGTTGTAAATCAAACAGAAAATAATACTTGCAAAATAAACTCAAAATGAATCCACACCATTACCATTAGAGAAACATAAGAAGAAGTAAGATTTGCACCTGAAAAATGAAGTTTCAATTCCTCAAAGCATTCAACAATTACACAAACAAAATCGACACCGCAGCCATGACAGGAACTCAAACGGACGGGAGCTCGGACTTCGACAGAACCTCGTCGGAATTTTTTTAAAAAGCCGGATCTGATTTTGTTGAACAAAGTCACTAAAATAACTGAAAAATGAGAGGAGAACAATGGAGAGAGACAAAAATGCGATTTCGTCGGCGTTAATGGAGGTCGCCGGAGTTTCTCGAACTAACTGAAGTCCACGAATTCCTGTTCTTTCTTTTGTTGTGTGTGTGTGTGTATCTATTTCCAACAGTGACGACGAAGAAGACGAAATAGTAGTCGTCTGGGGTGGGGTTCATGACCTTGTATTTTTCAATGGCCGCCCGTGTATATCCAGTGTATATCGAGAGTATATCTATTGTATATAGAATGTATAGTGACTGTATATCGAGTGTATACCCCCTATCTCCTTTAAGAAGAAGCCATCCCTTTTTTTTCGTCTGTGTTTTGAACTTCTCCTCTCGTTTCTTCTTACTTGAATTATTTTTTTTCCTCCTTTTTTCTTCTTTTTATTTGTGAAGTGTATTATATAGATGTGTATGTGTGTTTTTGTGTAAGATCGTGTGTGTGTGCCAGTGATTGTGTGTGTGCGCATGATGTGAGACGTGAGGGAGTGATCACTAACATGAGGAAGTGGGGATTGGGACATGACCACTAACATGAGGAAGTGGGGAAGTCACTAATATGAGAAAGTGGAAAAGTCACTAATATGAGGAAGTGGGAAAGTCACTAACACGTGGAAGTGGAAAAATGAGAGTTGGGAGGAGAAATCGTGGGGCGGTTGAGGAGATCATGAGTAAAAGGGATATTATTTTGTATCTTTCTTAATTTACTGATTCTTGTTCTTCCGTTAGTTTATTATTTATTTTATTTTAACTTTTCTTCGCACCCCTTTTTTTCTAAAGTAAAACATATTAAAAGTAAGATAATTTTTTTTAAAAAATATTAAGATTAGACCTAAAAGAAATATTTACACTAAACTAGTATAAAATTTGAGTGCGATAAAAAATTAGGTGTTCACAGTCTCAATCGGGTTTTCTCGGTGAGGTTTTTAATGAGGCGACAAGGGGGACGTCTCGAGGTTCAAAGTATTGTTCATTACTTCGCCCGTCGACATATTCGCCGAACCTAGTAATGAAGGGACTGGATATGATAATCAAATCTTCATTGTATGTACATAGTCGACATCGACATATGATTCTTACAAGAATATAATTAAATCGCCATTGTATGAATAAAGCCATGTATTTTCCTACGGGAATATGATCAAACCTCCAATGTGAACATCCCAATGTCCAAGGCCATCGACAAAAATATGAATTTGACCTCGTTCAAACTACGACAGGATCCTACGTTATGACAATTCGAAGCAACATCCCAATGGCCAAGGCCATCGACGAAAATATGAGTTCGACCTCGTTCGAACTACGACGGGATCCTACTTCGACGACAGTTCGAAGCAACATCCCAATGGACAAGACCATCAACGAAAATATGAGTTCGGCCTCGTTCAAACTACGGCGGAATCCTACTTCGACGACAATTCAAAGAAACATCCCAATGGCCAAGGTCATCGATGAAAATATGAGTTCGACCTCGTTCGAACTACGACGGGATCCTACTTCGACGACAGTTCGAAGCAACCTCCCAATGGCCAAGGCTATCGACGAAAATATGAGTTCGACCTCATTCGAACTACGACGAGATCCTACTTCGACGATAGTTTGAAGCAACATCCTAATAGCCAAGCCCATTGACAAAAATATGAGTTCAACCTCGTTCGAACTACGACGGGATCCTACTTCGACGATAATTCGAAGCAACATCCCAATGGCCAAGGCCATCGACGAAAATATGAGTTTGATCTCGTTCGAACTACAATGGAATCCTACTTCAATGACAGTTCGAAGCAACATACCAATGGCCAAGGCCATCGACGAAAATATGAGTTCGACCTCGTTCGAACTATGATGGAATCCTACTTCGACGACAGTTCGAAGCAACATCCCAATGGCCAAGGCCATCGACGAAAATATGAGTTCAGCCTCGTTCGAACTACGACGGGATCCTACTTCGACGACAATTCGAAGCAACATCCCAATGGCCAAGGTCATCGACGAAAATATGAGTTTGACCTCATTCGAACTACGATGGGATCCTACTTCGACGACAGTTCGAAGTAACATCCCAATGGCCAAGGCCATCGATGAAAATATGAGTTTGACCTCGTTCGAACTACAACAAGATCCTACTTCGACGATAGTTCGAAGAAACATCCCAATGGCCAAGGCCATCGACGAAAATATGAGTTTGACCTCGTTCAAACTACAATGGGATCCTACTTCGACGTTAGTTCGAAGCAACATCCCAATGGCCAAGGCCATCAACGAAAATATGAGTTCAACCTCATTCGAACTACGATGGAATCCCTTTTCGATGATCATTACGAAAAAAGCATACCAGAGACTAAAGCCGTCGCCAAAAGAAAAAGAAATCAACCTCACCCAAAAGCTAAATCGACTTAACAGGCACTGCGAAGATCATCACCAAATCGACAAAACAATTTTTACATTAAATCAAAATGTTACACCGATCTTTACAATGGGCTCAAGAACGCCCCTTACAAAAGTCCCAAAACAAAAAGTAAGTACAAACAAAAGGTTATATGTTATCCCCTGTTGGGTATGCATCTTCGTACCAAGAGTCAGAAGTAAGACGATTCGCATTATCAGAATTGATGTCATCCCCATCAGGAGTACGAGGGTTGTACCCGCACGCCTCCTGAGCTGCCCGAGCTTCGGTATGCACGACCCAAAGCTCTGCTTCAGTTACCCTCCCCTCGGAATGAAAAGCCTTGTACACGTCAAGTCGAGCCTCAGCATGGACCCACAACTCATATAAGCGACGAGGGACGACCGAATCGGCCGAAGCCCGAGACGTAGAAGGCTGTGAGCGTTGACTTGCATCCTCTTCTCTCAACGAGGTCACTTGTCCATTCAATACAGTTAGCTCCGCCTCCAACTCCTTAACACGCCCTTCAAGCCCCGTGACATTAAGCCTAGAGTCCTCCTTCTCCTCGGCCAGCTCCAACCTACAAATACGAAGGGTATCTTCCAAGGCCGCTATTCCAGAAATAGCTGCCGCCAGCTTATCAGCATCGATGTTCAGTTCGCCCTTAAGCCCCTCAATCTCCACCTCCTTTGTACCCAATTCGGCGGCCAAACTAGCGATCTTTGCTTGTAAATCATCATTCACGACCATCACCCCCTGCTTAACTTAAGCTCATCCTCCTTCACCTTAAGGGAGGCCTCGAGTTCACTATTGCGAGCAACAACCTTCATAAGCTCCTCATCTCGCTCCCTTAGCTCCTCGACCTTGCGGGCCAGTTGGTCCTCCCTCTGTTTGAGTCCTTCATGGAACAACTAAAAATTGGGGTCCTGATTATAAATATTGGCCATTGCGCAATGCTTAGCATGATACTGTTGGTATTTGAAAGACAACTTCCCGTAAATGCTCGTCCTCTTACTTTCCCGACGCTCGCGCCCGGTCTCCATGATAAGGGTCTAACACAAAAAAAGAAGGAGAAGTTAGAGATAAAAACACAAGTCGACAATCACAAACGCAAGACCAAAGATGAAAAGGAAAAGGACACCTACCCGCAAGGACATGCCGACGACGTTCTGAGACAACTCCATGTCACTCATCGCCCTAAGCACCTCGCTCTCAGGGGAAGAACATAGAGGGGCTAAAATAGACGCCACTTGGTCTCAGTTCAGCAACAAATTATAGTCCCCCGGAATAACTATGTGACGATCAGATCCTTCCATTCTGACCTCCACGTGAGTATGGAGACCTACGAACTCACGAACATCCTTCGGGTTGACATCTGAACCCGAGCCTTCGCCCGTGACACGACGACCCTCTACAACATTGGATGACGCACCACCCTCAGTGGAGCGCATGGAGCCGACCCCTAGGTAAATCTCTTCCATTTGGGGGGACCTCTCCGCTAAAATGGCATCAACCATAAAAGTGGGAACATGTGCCATTTGCGATGCCCTACTCCTACCAGCGTCCACGGCCACATCCTTACCAAGCTCCATTTTCCTCATTTTTCTCGATAATGACTCATCCCCGTTAGAATATTCGTCCAAAACATGCGGGTTGGTACTGAAGAAGCCTCCTCCCTCACGACCATGTCCCGAGAGGGACCTTTTACTTGAATCGGTTGACCCCCTTGAATAGACTTAGTCAAAGCGAACTGCATTCTTGTGGCAACGACGACCTGTCAGAATGCAGGGACTGGTGCCTCCACCTGGAAGCTCCTCGACCTATCGTCATGGAGAGGCATATCAATAGATGACGACATACGACCAACAAAGCGATAAGGGGGAAACACTTACCGGATGGCATCCTCGGGCCATAACGTTTTATGAAGGCGGGCCTATATCGGGTTTACGCTGCATGGGTCAATAGACATGCTACCCAATCCTTGATGCCGGTAATAGGGCGGGGCAGATGTCCCATAGCTGCAAATAGGGAACAAACGAACCTTATAATGAATATAGATGAAGGAAGAGCAAAATGAGTAGCGACACTTACGAGTCTTGTTCCACCGCTCTGGGAACCTGGCAGAGTCAGAAACAATATGTTCAGTTTTGACAAAGAAATACTTGTGCCCAAACTTGCGACTCGCTTGATCGTCGGTCCCAACCACCAGCCCTTTTGTGCCACGATGACTCAAATGCACCATAGTACCCCTATAGAAGCTAGGCGAGAACAGGTGCAATAGGCGATGGATGGAAACATCGCATTCCGCCAACTCCGCATACTTAGTCAACATCAGAAGTATCTTGAGCGTGTATGGCGAAAGTTGTGCCGGGAAAATCTGGTAAAACCTACAAAACTCTTCCGCTAATGGGGGGAGAGGAAAAGAGTAACTAATCACGAAAGGGTATTCGTAGAAAGTGCAGTACCCAGGTCTGTGAACCTCTACGAAATCCCTTCCCGCTGGAACCACGTCAACATGAGCGGGAATGTCGTACTTTGCACGAAGAGCGTCGATGTGAACTTGCTCTGTCTCAGAGAATACGTGGGTAGGAGTAGAAGGGGGATCTTTAAGGAAATCACTTCGAGACATGGGGTATTTCGGTAGTAACTCCTCCACCGAAGGAAGACTGTTACCCTCTTCTACCTTCATACCCTCACCACCTGAAGGGGGCGCCATGGACAACATGGCGACCTCAGAAACCCCTTCATGAGATCGATGTGATCTTGGCATGCTTTTGTTAAAAAAAGGTAGTGACGCAACAAGAAAAGAGGAAGAAGAAGAGGTTATGAACGAAGAGTGTGAGAAGAAGTAGAAGGGTGTTAAGAAAAACTCGGAGAAATAAGGAGGGATGATCAGAAATGAAATGGCCAAGAATTTTTGAAAAAACAAGCCCTCCACCTGTATATAGGATTGGGCGGCGCCAAAATCAAAGAGGAAGGCCACCGAGTTGCATCAAAATCGAAGTGACAAGCCATCAATCCCCTATCTCGAAAACACGCGCAATGATGACGCATGTGAAGATGATGTCATTTCCCAGTAAAATGAATTACTTGGTGTCTTGCCGAGCATGCTGACTGCCTACCATTGGCCAGGCCGTAACGCTTCATAGCGCCAAATTTCTCCGTAAAAGCGCATGGTGTCCGTTCATCGAGGACGCACCCAGTTGCAACCCCGACAAGCGAAGGGACTAATTGTATGGGTCCAAATTTGAACAAACACGGCATTGATGAGCACGACGAATGACGAGATCCTCACAGCTCGACATATTGTAGAGGGCGACCTTAAGGCGAACAAGAGACGGTACGACTTTTGCAGTAGTGCAGGCTCATTAAGGGACATTGGGAATATTCTTTCGAGTATTCCCTGTCACTTGTCTTTTAGAGTTTAGAAGGGTGGGGTTCCTTATATATATAGCATGAAACAACTTTGTAAAGGGGAAACTTTTGGCTAATCCATGATACCTACTGTAAACTTGCTTACATAAAGAATCGAGAAGATTATTGCTGAGGGTTTTTCTTTTAGTCTAAACGGGATAAGGAATTCTTATTATCTGTATCCAACTCATCTATCTTTCATTCTAGAGATTATTACACTTAGCTAAGATTTACCCCTTCATCTTTTTTGATTGATTTATCCAAAAAAGTTCGATATCCTTTGAGTCAAACAGGTACTATGAGAATACTTTCTATTTGGACATGGGTTTACTATTTTTACTTCTTATCGGCCGTATTAATGTCTCTATTGTATTTTTTTGATAATAATTTCATTACTTGAATATTTTATTTGGATGATTGCGGTGAGAATGAAGAACTTTTCAGGCAATTTAACATGAGTATTTCATTTGGGTATTCATTTTTATAAACAGAAGAAAACATCTCAACTTATAAGCTCAAGACCAAAAATTTAAAATATCCAAACCGATTAATGTGAAATGGTCCGATCCAATTCGAACTTATTTGAATTGGATTTGAATTGTCATTTTTCTAATTTGAAAATCGAAAATCCAAAATAAAACTTTTATATGCAATCCGAACTGCCTGAATGCCCCTTACATATAACCTACGAATTCTTCCTTTTCTTTTCCGCACAGTTAACATAGAGATAAAAAGGAAAACCTAGAATAGTAATTATCTGTGTGGAATTTAAACTCATGATATTATGTTGAGAATTTTAAACTTTATCTATTCAGCTACGGTTTTTTTTCTTTGGAGACTTTTACTGTATTAACCACCTGTTCTCAAAATTGACCACATTCGCTTTCAACTAATTGAATGGATTGTTATTCCTAAAGCAACAACATCTGAATAATTGATCGTTGATGATTCGTCAATACTTCTAGAAGTAGATAGCTTTTCTGAAAAAGAAAAAAGAAAGAAAAACAGATTCTAGCAGTGGAGACTAGTTGTCCCATATATAGAGTGAATAAGTTTGGACGCCTAAATAGATAAAAGGAAGGAGGCTTCAAAGAAAACCGATGAAGAGGTTGAATTACAAGGAAATGAAATAGGAACTAGGAATAGAAGCTTCGCCATCGGCCTCAAATTTTGAATTGACAGTAAAACTGTAACTACGTATATTTGATAAGTTGGTATTTTTACCAACTTATCTCTTTTTTATTCTTAGATTTTTGCTATGTTTGATTGATAAAATAGTATATTTAATATCATTTACTTCTATTTTATAAGTTTTATGTAATTTAGAAGTGATCTGAAAGAAACCAAGTAAAAACAAGTCAATTAAAAGGAGCTAAATGAATACAGGAATTCTACCCAGTGAATTACCTTTCGCGAAGCGAAGGAGGACCGCAAACGCGAAGCTTTAGAAGTCAAACCTTCGGGAACACGAAGCTTCAAGAGTCAAACCTTCGCGAACCCAAAGGCAATGATCGCGAGTGCGATGAAGAAGTTGGCGAAAAAATTGGGCAGTTCTGAAAATTCATATTTTTTGATCCCAAACCATTTAATACTCGACCCAACTTATTGGGAAGACATCTTTGGTTATTTTTTGGTCCTCTGGACTAAGAAGACAAGCTTGGAGCTAGGGTTCTTGCATAAACACTTGGGACTTGAAGATTTGAAGACTTTGGATGAGAACTTCTTACCCATTTTACTCATTTCTTTAGTTCCTTGACTTGTATTGAATATTTAAGTGTGTAGTATTTATTCCAATACTTAAAACTTGTTTATGGAAATATTCATTGTTATAGTTTGGATTAAATCTCTTGTTATGCTTATGTATTGAATGGATTTTATTATGAAGTGAGGTGTTGTTTCTTGAATTATTCTTATTCTTTAATGTTTTCAAAGGGATTAGCTAACCCTAGGACTCACCCATTAACTTTAAATTAATTTTTGAAAAGGGTAATTTGCGGTTGAGAAAGATTAATTAACAAGAACTTGAAGCATTAACCTTCACTTTATATATTCTACCTAGGAATAGGATTGGACTATTTGTAGTCACATCTGGTACTCTTAGGCATCATTTATTTGCACTTAATGGAGGTATGAATCTTAATCATTCAAATCTCAAACATTAAATGCGTTTGTTTTTAAGTCTGAATCTTAATTATTCATATCTTAATCATTAAGTGTGTTTTTTTTACTTCACAACCACTTAATGAGTTTGAATATGTCTATATGATTAAGATCTATAACAGAGACTTAATTTCATTAAGATGCTATCACATATTCATTATTAACTGCCTCCATCACCTACCATTATCAACTACCACCATGCCACCACCACCACCATACTCAACTACCACCACCACCACCACGCCACCATCATCCTCAATCATAACCTCCATTATCGACTATCACCACCTACTATTCCTATAACTCCGACCACCATCATTCTCACCTACAATAAACACTCATCCACCTCAACGACAACAGCTGACCACCCCATCACCATCAACAACCACATTATTAACTATCACTTTCCTTAGTCATAACGACTACCATCACCCGACATTATTAACTATCACCACCCACCACCACCATCCCCAATCAAAATCGCCACCACTACCAATTACTACTAGCTACTAGCATGAACTACTATCATCAACCAAAACTACCACCAACTACCGCCTCTAGTCGATATTCACCCGTTAGCCATCACCACCAATAACTATTACTCCCTCCGGTCCAAAATAAGTGATTTTTTGGCATTTTTCTTGTGGTCCAAAATAAGTGATTTTTCCAGATTTCAAGAATGAATTAATTATTTTTTTTTCTATATTGTCCTTGGATTAAATAGTGTTGGAATATGTGTTAGGAGTATTTATGTGAGATAATAAAGGTTAATATGGTCAATTCCATTGCTAATTAATGCTAAAAGGTGGATTTCATAATGTGTGAAAACATTCAAAAAATTACTTATTTTGGACCGGAAGGAGTATATTTTTAAAAGCTATATATTTTATTGATAGAATATTAGATTAGTTAGTATTTCATTTGAATTTTGTGTTTATTAATTTTCAAATAAAGATAAATTTTATACATTCAGATGTTAAATATCAAATAGTCTTAATTATTTCTATTCAAATCTTGATACACATCTTAATATATTCAGATGTGTATTCAGATTCAGATGCTTAATCGTAATACACATCTTGATATTCAGGTGTGTATTCAGATTCAGGCGTCTTAATCTTAAAAAAAACAAATGAAGCGTTAGTCTCTTAATTGTTTTAGGGATAATTCAATTAGGAAGTCTTGTTAGTTTTCGGAAGAATCTAATAAAGAATTATATCCGAAGCTAATTAACATTAAACTCGCTCATATTTTAAAATCGTAAAATACATCAGATTGTTACTTGACTGTAATTCCTCATGTATTCATGTTTGTAGCCATCGATCATTTTACTCGCTTCTAGGTTAGTTTACATATTCGTATTTAGTTATAAATATTTTCTTAAAAATATCTATTAGTATTTGACTTAGCATAATAAGCGATAATTCTCTTACTTGCTAATCGTCGACATTAGGGTATGGCTCGGTTTGGATCGGTTTTTTCCTAAAACGAAACCAACCAAGTAAGTCGGTTCTTCAAATATTGGAACCAAACCAAACCAATTAAGTCGATTTTTTATTGATTTGGTTTTTGTCTGTTTTTTTTCCGGTTATTTATCGGGCTTTTTCCTAAATATAAGATATACACTATAAAACATATATTCCGGCAACTATATTTTCAACGTAATACTATCAAACCAATTGCTCTTTGAGAAATCTATCATTTACCAAGATATATTGATGATAATGAATCAAATAATGATAAATAATTTAAGTATTCAATCAAAAATTGATTATTTTTAACATGAAATAAATTCTTGTACTTAGCAAAAGAAAACTACTAATCAAATTAAAATGTAAAGGCAAAAAATTAGATTATTATAATAGCGAAGAACTAGACTAAAAATACAAATGACTAATATGTACCATAAAATTTTAGAAACTTTATGTAAAAATATATATAGGTGTAATAATAAATTTAATAGTTACTTCTATAGTTAGTTTGGTTCGGATTTTTTCTATTTTTTTATTAAAATCAAAACCAAACCAAACTTGATCGATTTTTAAAATTCAAAACCAAAAGCAAACTAAATCTAAAGAGTATCTGGTTTTTTGGTCGGTTTGATTCGCTTTTCGGTTTGGTTCGACTTTTCGGATTTTTATGAATATCCCTAGCCGACATAGTATTCTCTGTGGAATTCAACCCCGACTCATAGTTGGGTAAATTATATTGCATGTGACCGTGTTTGATTACTATTTGAGGAGTGAATTTGGACGTCATCACAAGGCACTTAAAACTTCCTCTCCTATGGATTACCTGTGAATCGAGCCCCACATCCCCGTCTGCTTCCTGATTCGCACAACTGAAATTGCACTCCAAGTATTCTGTTTTGGTCCTGCTCAGCTTGAAACCTTTAGACTCGAGCGTCTGCCTCCAAACCTCTAACCTCGCTTTCAATACCGCCTCACATCTTATCAATCTGTATAATTTCATCTGCATATAACATACACCCCGACACCTCCCCTTAAATGTGGCACGTCAATGCGTCCATCACCGGAGCAAATAGAGATGGGATGAGAGTGGACCCCTAATGCAATCCCATCACAATTAGGAAGTGATCCGAGTCCCTCCCACTGTCTCACCCGGATCTTATTTCCATCCTACATATCTTAAATCGCCATAATGTATACAATACTATGGAGGTAAAGGGAATATTGGGAGAAATAAAAATAAAAAGAATCTTTAAGAAACTTAAAAAAAGAAAAAGAAAAGACGAAGAAGACAAGATCCAATTATACCTCAACCAAACAAACGCAATAAGAAATTGAAGTTTGACGACTTTAATCTTTACCTTATTGTACATGAAACTGATGAATAAGAGTAAAATGGAAAGGATAAACAAAATGAATGAGTCCACACTGCGTCATTTACAAGGATTAAGTCCCCTGAATGTGATCTTTTTCATGAATTAGTCCTGCCTGCTTTAACTAACATGCTAATAGTATTAATTTATGTTAACGCTTTGGGATCGTCGCTTATACAAAGACAAAATTAAACTATCTTCATGTGGCTTCCCCATTTTGTTGACACATTGAATAATGGTAACATCACATGACTTTGCTTCGTTTTTTGTCAAACTAAAAAATTTATTTTACCAAATGGGCAATATACACAGACTAGCTGCAATAACTAGATAGTAACCTACACCTACCACCTTCTAGGAAGGGTTTAGATGCAGCTAGGAATGATAAATGGGCGGATCGAATATAGGCGGGTCGAAAATGGGTAATACAAAATGGATAAAATATTCGATCTGATATATATTTAATACGAATAGAAAATAGGTTAACCGACGGATAATATGATTATCCATATTATCAATGACTTCTTGAATATGATCACTTTTGAAAGAATTCCTAGTCTCCCAAATTTGAGGAATCTCCAATTTGATTTTTGAGTTTTTACAAATATAAAAGTTAAACTCACTAGTTATCACTTTTCAAGTAGATAATATGGATCATATTCATTTAGCTTATTTTTAAAAAATTCATTATTTATCCCATTTTTTAGTAAATAATATGACTGGATAACTATTTTTTTTCCATCAGATGCAACTATCCAACTAGCAGCAAGCTACTCCTACCAACAATTAAAATAATTATTCTGATCTAAAATGTTCTTCGATTTACAATGCCTTGTCTTGCTATGTGCAACAGTAATGTTTTCACACCTCCTTTTCCCGAGAATAAGGGAGTTTTTTCAATTAAAGTGACATTATTTGAAATGAGATTATTTATTTAATTAGAGTTGCCACTTGAAATTATTTGTTTCCGGTGTTTCAAGTCACCGATTTTATTTAAATCCCAATTCGAGGAAAGTGTTGACTCTATTTTACGGTCCGCGAAACACAGAGGACTGGGCAAGGAATTCTGTTAACGCGGGAGAAGGTGTGAGGCACACCCGAGTTCCGTGGTTTTAGCACGGTCGCTTTTAATCATACTTGGCTTAGTTAATTATTTAATTACTCATTTTTTATCCTATGTATATTTACCTTTTTTACCACTTTTAATTATGGCGTCATGGATTTATCTTTGAAACAGATTACGTGTGTGTAGATCCGTTTTGTTTAGTGTGCTAAAAATCATGTCACACGTACGCGTACACAATTAATAACACTTTGTTATTTGAAGATTGTTTGGTCAAGGTCGCGCAAACGCATACCTTGATTTATTTTGGGAATCATAATTATGTCATGCGAATATATACATAATCACGATGATTTGATTAAAGGCGTGCCCCAAAAGCATACTACGAATATTCAAGAGTTAACTAATTATTTTCTAAACTTTGAGATTATCGTAAGGCTAAAGTTATGGAAGATTATTGTGGAAAAGGTTTACAACTTAAAGTTCTTACTACTCTATCTACTTACAAAATTTGACCCAGCTGGTCATTTATTAGGGATAAATTCACAATTACCCATACAACCTAAAATATTTACCCGCTTCTACCTATTTCAAACAATTTACCCGACCCTACCCATCCCCAATTCCACTTAACTTAAGCACTTCTTTGTAAAAAGAATGTTCGGCATTACTATTGAAAAGACGATCAAGCTTTACGTGGCCAATGACTCTTCGGAATTGCAACCGAATTGTTGAGAGACTCGACAATTATCTCTTTGATCAAGGTTATTAATTTTTTAACTTTTGTGGAACTACCAAACCCACTTCAAAACAATTCTAAATGAACTTAAACTTCAATATTAATCTTTACAAGCATTTTTAACAAGCTTTAATAACACTCATCCAAATTCAAAATCCAAATAACTATATTAAGCTTTTTTTTTTGGTAATTATCAAATTTGTACAAAAGCGGAAATTTACAGCTCAAAAAAACTAATTTTCACTAAGGCTGGACATTTTTCCAGAACTTAGTATTATCCTATACTACATATACTAATAACTAACTATCAATCACTAAATCAAGTGTAGTGTATTACTCCTCAGCATCTCCTAGCCATGGATAGACGTTCAGCTCTTCAAGTCTTCTTCTGAGTATGGGCAGCTTATGGAGTCTTCCACATATCATTTGGATAATCAGCTTGACTATTATCCCTTGTTGCCTCTGTTGTGCCCTAAAGATTCTCTGATTTCTTTTCTGCCACACATAGTGGACACATCCAGCTAAAGCCATTATGTATATCTCATCATTAGCTGATCTACCTTTGCGTGGAAATATGCCTAAGCTATCTCGTGTTTCCACTCCATGGCCTGCCTTGTAATACCCATCCATTATAGAAGTTTTCTACAGATGGACTCTGCAAATGTACACTTGAAAAATAGATGCTCAATGCTCTCCTCTTCGACGTTACACATTAGACATTGCAAGTCATTTGTCACCCCCCATCTTGCTAATCTGTCCCTAGTGCTCAGCTTGCCCATGATAGCCAGATAAAGGATAAAAATCCATTTGGGCATTCCTCCATTGTTGCACACAAGTTTTCTCCATGGCATTTTCTGTTGTTCTCCTCTTAGCATCATGTATAAGCTTTTGATGGATAAGTTCTCCATATCGAGAATCTCTTTCAGATTTATGCCTGCATCTATCATGTATTGCTTAGCCTTCAGGATCTTCTTCACCATCCATGAAGCCTGTTTAGGTTCAATTTCCTTTATATCTCTACCTCTCCCATAGTATATGTGTATCCACTGCACCCATAGCTTGTCCTTTTTCTAAGCTATATTCCAGAGTAACTTACATATAACTACCTTGTTCCACTTTGATATATCTAGCAATTTCCACCCCAACAACCTTTGGTTGGCACAGTTTGTCCCATGCTATTAAAGCTTACTTTGATATATCAACACCGCGAGACCATAGGAATTTTTTACATATTGCTTCTATCAGTTGTATAACCTTCTTTGGGAAGACAAAGATTTGGGACCAGCAGATTTGGATAGAAAATAAGACATTCTTGATCAATTGAATCCGTCCTACATACAGTAAAAACTTTGCAGTCCATGATGTTATTCTTCCTATCATCATATCCAACAGTGGTTGAAATTGTATAATAGACATCCTTTTTGTACTTATAGGGCCCCCCGATATCTAATAGGAAACACTCCTTTAGTGAAACCAAGTTTATCCACAGCAGGCTGTTGCACTGCTAAGCTTACTCTACCAAACTAAATAGAACTTTTGTTTCTGTTTGCTTTCCGTCCTGACACCCTAGAGATCTCCATGAAATAGTCATATAGCATGTGAATAGAGATTTCATCTCCTCTACAGAACAATAGTAGATCATCAGCAAATCCCAACTGGATTATTTGTAGTTTCTCACACTTTGGGTGGTAATTAAAATCTGTTGGCATTTCAGTGTTATGAGCAATCTACTTAGGTAGTCCATGGCTAATACAAATAGGA
This sequence comes from Nicotiana sylvestris, assembly GCF_000393655.2. Classification (NCBI taxonomy): domain Eukaryota; kingdom Viridiplantae; phylum Streptophyta; class Magnoliopsida; order Solanales; family Solanaceae; genus Nicotiana; species Nicotiana sylvestris. Next base: position 61,175,453 of record NC_091063.1, read on the forward strand.
ACGGGGACAATAGATCTCCCTATCTCAGCCCCTTTTTTGCTGGGAATGGACTAGTAGGCCTTCCATTTATCAGAATAGAGTAGGAAACAGTGGTAATGCACTTTATAATCCATTTCACAAAGCAGCTTGGAAAGTTCATATTAATTAGAATTTGCTCCAGAAAACACCACTCTAAAGAATCATAAGCTTTTTGCATGTCTAGCTTAATCATGCATCGTGGAGTTACCCCTTTCCTCCCATATCCCTTCACTAGTTCATGGCTTAATATGTTGTTATCTGAGATGATTATTCCTGGGACAAAAGCAACCTGGCAAACATCAATGAGATTATCCATAAACATTTGTAATCTTGAGGTGAGCACTTTTGATATTATCTTATACATCACAGTACAACAAGAAATTGGCATGTACTCTTTAACTGAACTTGGGCTTTTAACCTTTGGAATCAAAGTTACTGAAGTACAGTTGATTTGCTTGTAAAGCTCCTCAGTGGCAAAAAACTATTTTGTTGCATTGATCACATCTTCTCCTATAATAGGCCATGCTTTCTTAAAGAAGAAAGCATTGAATCCATCACACCTTAGGGCTTTGTTGTCAGCTATGTTCCTCACTGCTGTACATATTTCTTCTATGGTGACTGGCTCTATTAGTTTTAGTTGTTGTTCTCTTGTCAGCATTGGTCCATTTTTCATTATCTCTGGATTTATTGCATGCATTTGTTCTGCAGCTTTACCCAACAACTCTCTATAAAACTATACTACTTCCTCTTTTACCTCATGTCCTATTTGCAGCAGTGTCCTAATTGATTAACAAGGGATTTGATACTATTATATGATGTTCTATTCTTCAAACAAGCATAGAAATACTCAGTATTTGAATCCCTAAGTTTTAGCCACTGGGTTCTTGATTTTTGTCGCACTATACTTTCCTCTATCAGTCCCCATTTCTCTAGTTGTACCCTCAACTCCTTCTCAGTTTTAAAAAGAGATGTATGGTGATCTGTGTCCTTCATTTGTTTTTGTGTATCTTGTAGCTGCCTTCTAATTGTTTGAACTTTCTCCCTAACCCTTTTGAATTCCTCAGTATGTAGTTTTTTCAATTTATGTTTGACTTATTTAAGTTTCAGCCACACTTTTTGCATCCCCTGCCATTTGCTAGGTGTGTTCCATGCATACTCCACGAAATTTATGAATTCTGGAATATCCGCTACATAGTAATAAAAGTGATATGACTTTGGACCACCCTGAACCGTATCTTCAAACTGAATACTCAGAGGAGAATGATCGGAGATAAATGGATCCATCACTATCGCTTCCATTTGTTTCATTGTTGTCATCCATTATGTATTCACTATGACTCTATCAATTTTGCTCCACACTTGGCTATTTCTCCATGTGAATTTCCTCCCTATATATTTTAGTTCATTCATGTTGTTCAACATGAAATTCCTAAAATCCTTTATCTCAGCTTCTTGCACTAGATTGCCATTGACTCTGTCCTCTATCCCCAATATTGCATTATAGTCCCCTATTGCAATCCATGCCTCATTAGTTCCACTATGAATCATCTCTAATTCATGCCATAAAGGTTTGCTGTCTTCAATAGTATGTAGGCCTTATACTACTGTAAAATAGAACTGTAGAGTGAGTGCACCAATAGTCGCCTTTCCATGTATCAACTGATTGGTCTTCATTATCTCACTAAATTGTATAATATTTGGATCCCATATTACCCATATCCTTCCTTTACCATTTGCTTCATAGTTAGTAGCCCAACTACACCCTGCTGCAACCTTCTTCAGTATTTGATTGACATTTGTTTCAGTAACTCTATGTTCTACTATAGCTAGTAGGCTAATTTTATTCATCCTAATGAATCAATATAACTCCTTTTGCTTGAACATCTTATTGAGACCCCTAATGTTCCAAGCTACTATTTTCATGTCGGATTAAAGAGATTTTGAAAAACCCATATGTTCCCACTTCTACTATATTGACCTCTTTCAGCGTGACTTTCTTGTTCAGACATTTGTAATTTCTCACTCTGCTTATTCAACAGATTGAATCCATTTGTTATACTTATACGCCCATCATCAGTAACATGAATTGGCTTAGCAGCTGATTTGCCCTTTACTTCCTTCCAACCTTCAGTAATGTCTGACTCTACTTGCTTTTCTTCCTTGAGGTTTGCTCTCACTTGATCATTCTCTTTTTCATGTACTTGAGAAATTGTTCCTTTTGCCTGCCACACTTTATTTTGCACATTGTTCCTCACAACTTTTGGATTTTCCATTTGCTTTGGCTCTTTGCAGCAATGGCCAATCATCAAACATGTTCCACAGTCCAATGTTTGATGTACACTCATCTGCGTACAATGGAACTCCAAGCTCACTTCCAATCCTGCTCAATGAGTCTGCACTCCAACAATTTAAGGGGAGATTTGGAAAGATGACCCACAATGGAATAGTTTTCAGAATCTCATCCTTGAAACTTAAATCTGGTGTCCACACCTTTATGATAATTGGCTTGTTGCCAATTGTATGAGGTCCAGAGTAAAATATCGCATCTCTGTCGTCCATATTATTGAATTTTATAACAAAATAGCCTTCATTATGAAAGTATACCATAGGTTTTGAGACAAAGTTCCACTGGCGAGCGACAGACCTTTCCAAAGCTCCAATCGTTGGCGTGGTGCTACATAAAGGATGATAGCATTTCTCCATTTCTCTGTTTCCTTCTCAACCTCGCTCTTTGATAATTCCACAACTTTTTCCCCACTCTTCAAAGTAGGAGCAACAAAGTTTAAGTTCATTCCTCTCAGTCCAAATCGATTATTGCCCACCAGATTTGCCCAGGTCTTATTCTCAGGGCGTGGTTCCTCTGGTATCAGCTGCATCTCTGTCTCTTTGCCATTTCCTTGTGCCTTAATTTCAGCTTTGGTTGCTCTCCACTCGCTTCTGCCCCAGTTTTCACTAAGAAAATTTCGTGAGTTATTGTAACAAAATTCTAAACTACTTCTTTCTTGAAAGTAATAAAAGGTCGGGAATGGTGTATCCTGAAAAGATCTTGATCTTTTTTGGATGGTGTTCCTTTATTTCCAAAAAGATGTCTCAACTAAAGATTGATGTACCTTATGTTGGGAAAATATGTCCAGGGAATATTATACCCTATATTGGCAATGATTTCAGGGAGTGGTGTACCCTGCATTTAAGATCAAATTAACTAGGGAGTTGAGACTCTATGTTGGAAAATGGAGACTAGGGAGTGGAGACCCTATGTCCAAAATAAAATCAACTAGGAAGTTGAGACCCTATGTTGGAAAAGGAGACTAGGGAGTGGAGACCCTTATATCTAAAATAACAACAACTAGGGAGTGTAGACCCTATGTTGGAAAAAGAGACTAGGGAGTAGAGACCCCATGCCTAAAAAAAATCATAGGGAGTGGAGACCCTATGTTGGAAAAGGAGACTAATGAATTGTGTACCCTATGCTAAAACGAACCAAGAAGGATTTTGTTTTTTTTGGAGAAAAATCATTTTTTAAAAAAATTTCCCCAACACTTATTTTCTGAGGGCATGGACAAATGACTTTATCATTTTATTTATTTTTTAATCCAGACTTCTTTCTTCTTTTTTAAAAAAAATTATCCTAGAAGAAAATTCATCCGACTAGAGGTTTTTATCTATTATCTTAGGAGAAAGATTCATCAGACTAAGATTTTTATCCTAGGAGAAAGATTCATCAAACTAGGTTTTCTTATCTTAGGAGAAATATTCATCAGACTAAGACGTCTATCCTAGTAGAAAATTCCTCAGATTAGGGTTTTTTATCTTAGGATAAAGATTCATCAGACTAAGATTTCTAATCATAGGAGAAAGTTCATCAGACTAGGTTTCCTTATCTTAGGAGAAAGATTCATCAGACTAAGATTTCTTGTCCTAGGAGAAATTTCATTAGACTAGGTTTTTATCTTAGGAGAAAGATTTATCAGACTAATTTCTTATTCTAGGAAAATCCATCAGACTAGGACGTATTACCCTAGGAGAAAAATGTGAAGAGCAATGACAAGATTTTATGCATACTAGCAAGACAAATAAAGGCAAATATTTGAGACACTTCCCTTTTTCGGTTCCTTTCTTCTTCTTTTTTTCATCTTTTCTTTCTTTCCATCTTTTTTTTGGACCACTTTCCTTGCACTGCTTCATTCCTGTTTCGAACAAAGAAAATTTTGTCAGTTTTAAAAGTGGTGGCGGTTTGTGGCCTTGTTGTCTTTGGAAGCTTGGCTTTGTGCCCATTTACTTCTGGTAACCCTTTTCTAATTTCTTGAATGTAATTTGCTTTTTGAGCAATTTATCAGTCAGAGAGAATCACGACTGGATATGTACCTTTTGAATTATGTGCACACTCCATAGTCTTTGTTTAGTACCACAAGGAACCCGTAATCAATCTTGCGGTCTTTTCTTTGCTTGCTTTTGACAAGCAGGCCAACAAGTTTTGGGAGGAGCCTTTGCGTGAATCCTCGAGACATATATATTGCAATAATTGAGTGCATGTTACACCTGGACGGTGGTATCTTGAATGTTAAGGCCAGAATTTAGATTTATGCAACTGAAAAGCTGGTAGCAGATTTTGAAATTGTTTCTTGCTTTTTTTGATGAGGACTGACTCAAAGCAAAAAACATAATAATGTGAAGAAACAATAATAACAAGAAATGCCCCTGTCGGGAAGAAAAAAAGAAGAATACTTTTTTTTTTAACTAGCCTTAATGATCATGACATGCATTTTGGACTTAGCGGCCTGATCTTTCAAATCAATCTAAGCTTTTCTCTTGTCATTCCTTTGAGCTTTGAAATCGAGCCTCTCTATGCCAATTATTTACATCAGACTCACAACTCACCTTCGACTAGTGGTGCCCCAAGGGGTTTTCACCAACAAGTCTCTCTTATTTATTTATTTATCTCTGCTCACCGCCGTTTTGTAGTGCCCATGAAGGTTTTCACTAGCAACACTCTCTCATTTTTTCTTCTTTTCTTTTCTTGATTCCTTGAGTGAGAACCATGACCATTGATAGAAAATATGGGTCCACCAACTTCTATAGAGAACCAGGTTCTCTATCAGGTATGACAGTACACACATAGAGAACAGAAGTTAAATGATAGGAGAAATTTTACTGGAAAATTCCCAGCTCAACGAGATTAAAAACCACGACCTACCCTTATAGGATTTCAACTTCACTACCGAGCAACTTTTAGATTACAACTTATGCAACCTAGGAATTAAACTCTTAATCCCTCACTAACTTGTAATACATCTATTACAAGCCACTTTTTAATAACTCTATTACAAAGACTTTAAAACTTGACTAACTCTAGCCAAGACTTAAACACGCAGGTTTAAGGTTTACAAAGATGTTCTTATATAGTGCTTCTAAATAAGCAAGATAGGAATTGCAATTTGAAGAACTATTACAAAGTTACAACTCAACTAAGGACACACAATAACTCGATGTGGGAACTGGTCCGTAGTTACTTTATTCTTTGTTCTTGAGGCACTTGAAACTTGCTAGCTGAATAGTCATGCGAATGAGCTTGTGTGAAATCTCTAAGTGTTCAAGTGTTGTGTTTTACCTCCCTTGAATGCATATATACATATGTGACATCACTTATAATGATGCAAGCAAGGTAGGTAAAAAGTCTTACTTGGAAAGTTGACTGCAGCACTATTCTGCACAGTAGCGTGTGCAAGTAGCAACTTTCCAGCTGGAAAGTTGACTTCGTGCAGTCTCCTTGGGAACTGGTAGGGACTTGGTACCTAAGCTGTTTCTTTCACTCTGAGGAGTTGAAACATATTTCCACACTGTGTCCAACCTAGAATCTTGTGAACTTGAGGTCTTTTAAATGTGTAATAGTTTCCTTTTCTGGTTCTGGATAGTAAGTTTGTTAGATCATCAAAACATAAAGTAAAGTACTAATGCCTAAAGTACTTGTAGCCTATCAATTTCCCCCTTTTTGTTGATGACAAACTTATAATTGAAAATTCTAGAAAGAGCCATAAAAAAACCAAATTGTTAACCAGAATGACCTTAAGTTCCCCCTGAAGCTCTGCATTCCCCCATAGTCAGTACCTGAACCTTTGTGAGTTCCCCTTGAATGAGTTTCCCATGAATCTGTATTTTGTTTTCAGATTATATCCATTCATGCTCTCATTCATTCATGCATTCATACTCTGTATTATTCAATTAAATCTTTTCCCTTTTGGAATCATAAAAAGCACAAAGCAGGTTAACAACATAAAGAAGTCTAGCATAGCTAACTCATGCCACTTATGTGCTCACAACATGATAAAAGATAGAAGCAAAAGAGCAACAACATAGATAACAAAAATGAAATCATTTTCATTAACCAGAATTGGACTTTTACAGGCGGGAGCAGAATTATTGTTTTCATCCACAATGTAGAATAAACAAAAAGAAGTACCAAAAATAAGAAAACATCACCAAAAACAACTTAAGAAGATAAATACTGGAAATTGGAAACTAAGGGGACATTCTTTAAGGGACACTGGAGGAAGGGGGCTTGGAAGAGGAAGCAAGAGTTTGGAGGACAAGATTCATGCGAGCATTCACGGACATTTGCTCATTGAGCAGTCTTTCTTTCAGGTCCTCCACCTGTTTCCTTAGTTCAACATTCTCCTTTGTTAGGCATGCAACCTCTACGCTGTGAGAACCACTAGAACCAGGTACCTCTTGTAACTGACTCTCAAGAATCGCATTCCTAGCCTTCAGATTCTGGATCTCCTTTGTGGCACTATTCTGAGCATTTACCAGTTGAGAGATTGTGGAAGTGCTTCCAACTCCTCCGACTTTGTCAATACACTCACACTCCTCTAGAGTAGTTTTTGAAAATGATTGCTTTTTGGTACTCACTTTGGCCTGTCCCAGAGGTACTTTGAAAAACTCAAAGACCTTTGTGATAAGGAACCCATAAGGTAGTCTAGGATTCCCATCTTTAAGGTTCTCTACCTTCTGTATATGATCAATAATTATGGCAGGCAAATTGATGGAGGAGAAATTATCCAAGATTTCCATAAGGAATAGGTCAGCTTTGGATGCAACAGATCTTCTTTCAGCATGGGGAAGCAATACCTTGTTAACCATCTCAAACAACAGCTGATAAACTGGAAGGAGTGCCTTCTTATGCATATGTTCCCTATGTTGTACTGCCTCGTATTTGACAATGACATTTTTGAAGTTTGGTGTGCTGAGCAAATTACACTCCTTTGGTAGGAACACCCAGAATTGATCCCAATAGGACAGAGTCCATCGCTATGTCCACCCCATTTACCAACACATAGATTTGATCACCATCTATTGTGAATAGGCTGGTGTAGAAACTCCGTACCTCATCCTCATACACTATAAGAGCCTCACTTGTAAATAAATTGGTCCACTATTGAGCATCACAAATATCCACTAATTGTCTCCTCCCAGCACTCTTTAGAATGTCAGAGGAAAATGTGCAGCCCCACAACACTTTCTGATTCCCCAACTTTCTTTTCTCGGACCTCAGAGTTCCACTCACTTTTCCTTTCTTGACGAAACCAGGTTCCTCCTCCTCATCATCCTTCTTTATTTTCATTGTCTTGCCAACAAACTTTTCCTTCCCCACTGCCTTGTTGTGTCTATGTTCACCAAAGTTTTATACTTCTTCCTTATCAGATTTGTCATCACGCTCCTTCACTGTCTTACCATGCTCCTTCACTATCTTGTCACCAGAATGTTGTAACAACTTTTCACTAGAACCAGCAACATCACTCTTGGATGAACTCTCAGCACCCTTAGAGGTGTGCCTTTCGGATTGAGAGAGAGAGTGCTTCTTACTTGAAGATTTGCAGGTCAGGGAACTAGGTTACACTTTGGTTTCCTCATCCACATCCACTATAGGAACATCCTCTGCTTGTACAACTTTTCCATCTTTGACCAACCTTCTCCTTCTCTAACTCCTTTTACTCTTCTTGAGGGTAAATTCTAGAACCTCATTTTGCTGTAACCGTGTAGTAGGCCGCTTAGGAGGTGACTCTGAAGTTACCACTGGCTTAGTCCTAGCCCTGATAAAACTAGCATAAACCAAATCATCTACGTCTTCTTCACTATCAGGATTCGTCTCGTGCACCACCATATTCAAAGGCTCAGCATCGAAGTGGGGAGAGGGAGCATGATCAATATTGACCTGGGGAGATGACTCCTAACCTGGATCCTCCATGGAGGGATCAGGTTCATCATTTGGGACCCCAATAGCATCATCTTGTGCCGGCTGTTCAAATGGCACAATTGCTCTCTCTTCTTCTGTCTCTTCCCCTTGAGGCTCAGAACCTCCTGCACATTCATCTATAATGACCCCTTCTGACGCAATGGAAAACATATTCTCTATTCCCTCCTTTTCTTGTGGTTCCATGGAGATTTCAACAGACGAAGGAGTGATACCTACAGAGTCACAACTTGTCCTGGTGATCTCAGTCTCTTTATGACTAGTCACTAGATCTTTACTCAAGTGCTTGTGAGCACGTGATTTTTGCCCTATATGAATTACTCCTATATATTCAAAACAAAATAACTTCTTTTTATTATTTGCAATTTTTGTGGATTTGTAGCATTTTCTGATAATTGTTTGCATTTTGTCAATGCATTTTTATTTTTGTTTAATTAATGAAAAATACAAAATATGTTGCATTTGCATTTAGGATTTGACTTTGCATTTTTAAGACTAATTAGCACATTAGTTGTTTATAAAGTGGAAAAATTAAAAAAAAAATATAGTTTAATTTGCACTTTAAGTTTAGTTTTTAAATTTCGAGTAGTTTTCTTTTAATTTGCTTTCTTAATTGATTGTGATAACTATTATTCAGGTTTAATTAGTGTTTTGATAGGTTAATTAGGTTTTAGGATTTAATTTGACTTTTTATTTAATTTTGAAAAAAGAAGAAAGAAAAGAATTGTTGAAAAAAAATTGATTTGCAAATTGGAAAAATAAAAGGAGTGTAAAGACAAATTTGGGCCAAATTAAAGTAGATTACCCAGGCCCAAGTCGTTCCCCCTCTCATACCCGTCCAAACCACCCAACCCGACCCAAAACCCAGTAAAAGACCCGGTCCAGACCCCTTTCCCCCACTTAATTAAACGACCTCGTTTTGTTACGCCATTTGATCTAGGCCGTCGAGGATCTTTGATCCAACGACTCAGAAGGGGGGAGGGCTTGATATATAACTGTTCTAATCTTACTACCCCCCAAACCCCGTCTCTCATCTCTCTCACCCTCGTCTCTTCGGAGACCTACCCCAACCCTAACCCACCGCCCCTAATTCCCACCGCCTTAACCTGGCGATGCCACCCCAATCACTCCCAAATTAACACCCTGAAACCCTCACGACCCCCTCATGTCAAATCCAGAAGTCTTTTCCCTCGAATATCCCTTGAACTCCTCGAATTTTAGATCAAAAGTTGAACCCTAAAACCCCAAATTTCCGATTCAGGTTCTCATTAAAGATTTTATGTCCATTTCGATTTTATTCGCGTGTCTTTGATAAAAAACACACGATTAATCTCGGATTGGGCCGAAAACGGAAGATTTCGAAGTGTCAGTCCATATTTCTTTTTTGTCCGAGGCTTTTAGGTATTTTCCCTTTTCTGTTGTTATATTTCCTCCAGTTTTTCTTTCATTTTTTCTATCTTCTGCTTCCGTCTGATTCTTGGCTGTTTTTCCCAGTTTCTTAAGAGTCGTTCATATGCTTGTTAGTCTTTAATCATTTTTTCTTTAATTAATGCATTTAGTCTACTTAATTAGTTAGTTTGGATTGGTTAATTTAGTTAATCAGTTAACACTTCATTTAGTATAGGTTTTTTGTTAATTGTTTGAATTCATTTAAGTGTTGTTTTCCTCTGCTTTCATGAGGTTACAAGAGGCTTTGGGTTTCTGAACCATTTAAAAGAGAAGGGCAGCCTGTTCATTCAGCCAAGTCATTGGGTCAAATTGACCCATGAGCTGAAGGGTAATAACGGGGTTTTAAAGGGGTAGTTTAGGTAATTACTTAGGGAATCTGAGTGTAACAGCCTTAAGAAGCTTCCAGGAAAGGGGGTTTGGGGCTAATTTGAATTTCTGAAATTTACCTTGAGGGTATGATAGCAAAAACCAAAATTGAAAAAGGTTTGAGGTGCAAAAATTGATTTCTTAGGGTTGCCCTAGAGCCTTGCCTATAAAGGCATGATAACTTAGCTTTCAAGTAAGACTTTGAAGAGATAAAAAGCTGAAACAAAAAATTGAGACGGTCGGAATTTTGATAGCACTGATTTCTCTACATTTTTTGATGAAAATGGTTCAAAAAACTCTATTCAATGCTGAGTTTCTGATCATCATCACTAGATAGAATCCCCTGAAAATATAGATTCTGCATTCGGTTGGAAAAATGGCTTGATTTTTGGGGCTTGAAGTTGGTTTGAAGCCGTTACTGTTCCATTGAATCTGGGGTTGATTTCTGCTACTGTTCTATTGCTGCTTGACCACTAGTTCATTACTTCTTTGTTTCCTTTCAATATCCAGGTACACGATCCTGTAAATCTTTTGTTTGTGAAGTCTTGATATGAAGAATGAGTTGAGAAGAAGAAGTTTCAATGCATAGCATTAGTCGTTTTGCTGATTCAATCATGTGTCTTTTGAATTTCCTTCTTACTTAATGAATTACTTTGGATAATTGAGTTCTAGTTTGTATAAGTAGATTTATTACAGCCATAGAGAATGCAACTTGCTTTGTATAAATTTAGGGTGATCCATTACATGCTTGTGAATCATTTTGGTTGATAACTTTGATTCGGGAGATATATTTTGGGGTGACAGTTTTATGGCCTTTGTACATTTAAACTTCCTGATACCCTGCTTGATATCTCATGTAAAACTCATAAAATTTGTTTCCAAACTGCTGATAGTCACTGCTTGGTTTATATGTTTAAAAATGAGAAGTTCATGTGAGCTCATGTAGAATATGCAGAAACTAGAGGTTTTTTTATATTGTTGGTTGATAAGCTGGCTCGTTGACTGATTGTGTAGTACATTAGCTAGAATGCCTAAGTCATGGATATTTGCTAAATATGAAGGCGTGCATCTGTTCTTAATGGTGTTCAAAGTGTTCTGGTATACCATTTACTGAGTGATAATGAGATTTGTTGGTTTGTGATTAATTGTGAAGGAGTCATTTGCTTTGGTAGAGGCTCGTTTCTGAGTCTTTTGCCTACAGCCTGCATTTGGTAATATTTGGGCCTCTTTTGGGCCTGAACATCGAAATCATGATGAGACGAAGGAGTTTTTTCTGCCCTGGGCAGTCCTTTGATTCTCTGCCTCAAAGTAAAGATTTTTGGTAGATTGTTGGGCCTGTGTTAGGCCCGAGCTCCTTTTGAACAAATAATGGATCATATACTCTTCTTTACTGAACCATGGAATGACAATCTGAGCACGGGCTTTTATTTTGAAATAGCTACAATTTTCTTAGGCCTTATTTAATTGGTAGGCCCTTTTGCTTAATTTGAGGCGAGCTATATTAGATAAGTCACAATTTATGACCCTCAAAAGTTTAGTTTTTGCATTTCCCCTAAAATTTAGAATCGAGGCGTGTCATGCCGAACAAAACCTCAATTGCATGGCCCTCGTTTAATTAACCTTGTTTATCCTTAGAAATCGAGGCGTGCCATTCAGCGAATTGTCATGGTCCTCGCAAAGTTGCAAACACATAGTTACTTTAGGCGCGTTATTTCAACAATTTACTTTCCTAAACTCGGGTGCGCATTTATGTGACCCAAATCCAACTCTCAGCAATGTTAGATAAAATATGTCGAGGGCCGCGGGTGCATTTATGTGACGTGGTTCAAGACGTATTTTGAATGACGTTGCATTTCTCCTTAAAAATAATTGAATAAAAACAGCTATAAAGTTATTGCACCATAGGCTAAAACATGCATTAAAATCAAGTAAATAGGCCAATTATAACAGTTGAGCGACCGTGCTAGAACCACAGAACTCGGGAATGCCTAACACCTTCTCCCGGGTTAACAAAATTCCTTACCCGGATTTTTGGTTCGCGGACTGTAATACAAAGTCAATCTTTTCCTCGATTTGGGATTTGAACTGGTGACTTGGGACACCATAAATTATCCCAAGTGGCGACTCTGAATTTAATAAATAAATAATCCCGTTTCGATTGTCACTTTAAGTTGGAAAAAAACTCCCTTATATACCCTCTTCTCGGGGGTGTAGGAAAAAGGAGGTGTGACAGCTCTGACGACTCTGCTGGGGATCGAACCCAAAATCTCTGGTTCAAGGTTCAGAATTCGAGCTTAGATGAATTGTTGTATTTGGTTTTATCTATTATCTGATTTTATTACATGTTTGGACCCAATGTGCTAAATATTGCTTTTACTGCTTTGATATTATCTGAACAGTATATAAACTGCTACGAAACCCTTCTCTTCTCATCTTGAGGGATGTGCTCGCTGGTTAAGACTCCCTATTCTGTTAGTGTCATACCTTGAAATAATAAAGAGGCTCGGACAAGTTGCTAAGCCGGATGGCCTTTTGGTTCCCGGTACGTAGTCCCCTCCTTGGCTCGAGTTGTCCGCTCGGGTACACAGTCTAGAACACATAACCAGGTTTTTGACTTAGAATAACTCAGCGTCATGCCGGATACCTAGTAGGAACGTTTGTTTGCATCATATGCATTTGACTTTGGAGACTCAACATAGGGGTTGGGTCTGTCTAGGACAGGTGTACCCGAAATATAAAGACCATTATAATGCATCTTACTTGCTACTTGTGCATTCATTTGCTTCGAATTTGCATGTTGATCGGCTTATAGGGAAAATTTAGAAAAGTTAATGAGGAGGCTGAGAGGGATAAATGCCTGTTTTGAAAAATCGATGTCCCAAACCGAAACTTTGCCGAAATTTTGAAAAAAAAAGAAATTTTGTGGTTTTTAAAGAAAAGAAAAAAAAAAGGAAAATCTTTGTGTTTTTAGAAAAGAAAAAAAAGTTGGTTTATTTTTGTCAAAATTGCTCGAACTACGCCAGTTTGATTCTCACAGGGTGTGAGATACGTAGGCAACCCCGATCGGGTCCAACTTCCTTTTTGCAAAAATAACCCAAAAAAACAAAAAAAATTATTTTTATTATATGGTTAAGGTGATGCCATTTTTGTCAAAAATAGCCGATTGTCCCCATAAGGATGTCGGAAGGCTGTTTTTGCAAGAACAACCGCCTTCGGTCTCTTTTTCAAAATTTTAGCCGGTTAGCGAGCACAACCTTAAAATCTTTTCTCGGAAGTGCTGAAAGGCCGTATTTGCAAAGCTGGGTTTTTACTTTTGAAATGAAAATCTGAAAAAGTGTCAGCTTTGTTTTTGAATCAATTGAATCATGATTTTTTCTTAATCACCCTAATAAATGTACAGAATGAGCACAAGTCAGAATTTGGCAATAACAATCGTGAACAAGATCCCTTTGGAGTTGCATATGTGGTGGGATGATCTGGGTAAATCGGGACAAGACACGGTCAATCTATACCTGGGAGGCCTCACCGAGTTGTTGAAGATCAATCCTGGGGGAGACATCATAAAGGAGTTGGTTACATTCTGGGACCTGGCCCACAACGTATTTCATTTCTCAGATTTTGAACTTACCCCAACATTATAAGAAATAACCGGATATATTGGGGATCCCAAAGTTCCTCTGAGACACCAATACCTGATTGCTCTAAGGGCCATAGCCGTACATAAGTTCCTAGACTCTTTGAAAATAAGCAGGGGGGTCCACAACCCAGACTTGACAACTGGTTTTTGTACTTTGCAGTTTATATAAAACATATATGGTCATATAGGGGGGTTCAACAAGCCGGAAAACAAAAACTACAGTAAAGGAAACCGCCTTAAGTGGGAAGAACACAAGTGTTTTGCTTTTATGGTGGTCTTTTTGGGACTTTTGGTGTTTCCTAGAAAAGATGGGAATATTGACATACGAGTAGCTAGGGTTGTCAGCACTTTGCTTACTCAGGCCAACAACACCCTCGCACCCATGATAGTAGCTGAAATCTTCCGCGCTCTCACAGCCTGCAAAGCCGGAGGAGACTTTTTCGAGGGGTGCAACGTATTGCTGCAGATGTGGATGATTGAACACCTATGCCATCGTCCTCAATTTATGAGTTATGGGTCGACAAAGAAAACATGCATAGAAGAATTTTATACGAGGGTTGATAGGATTAGCTTGCCAGAAGGGGTTACAGAGTGGGTAGCACGCCTCCGTTCCATCACTGCAAACCAAATTGAGTGGACATTTAGATGGCTGCCTGTGGATGAGATCATATATATGCCAGCCACCGAGCCTCATTTCCTCTTGATGGGACTCAGGAGTATCCAGCCTTATGCCCCATATCGGGTTTTGAGGCAGCTGGGGAGATTCCAAATAGTTCCGAGAGATGAAGATCTTAGTGACCAAGTAGTCGAGATCGGACCTAATGGTCAGTTTCATGAAGCAGCAGTCCGCCAAATTTGGAGCAAATGTCAATACTTAACAACAAATACCTGTGTACGTGATCGATCCAAAGGTGAGGTTTCACCAGGGTACAAGGCTTGGTATAGAAGAGAAATTGAGTTTGGGAGGCCGGCCAAAAGACCCCACCTTCAGGAATTCGTCGAGGCGTCACAAGAACAATGAGCTTGGTTGGCCAAGGAGAATAAGTACAGGGCCACAATAGGAAAGTTGGAAAAACAAGTCAAAGAACTTCAATTCGAGAATAGCTTGCAAGCCGCGACCGATGAAGTGGAAAAGAAAAAGCTGACCAAAGAAATTGAGGCCCTTCGAGCCCAGATTCAGAAAATGAAAATAGTGGCAAAAGATCCCGCCAGAAGTGCCAAAGATGAAAAACTCATAGATAACCTGAGGCAAAAAGTGAGTGACTATAGTTTTGATTTGAACAAAGCAGAAAGTGAACTAGCCAGGGCTCGAAAGCAATTGGCTAAAAACGCGGATGAACGAGCATGCTTGGTTAAGCAGTTGAAAGAAAGGTACGACAATAAGGTCGCGGGATTAAAGAAAAGGGTCGTCGCCACCGAAAACAAAATGATCAAACAGGCGAAAGACTTCAAGGTTGAAAGAGAGCATTGTTATACAGCATTGGCACAATTAGAAATAGATTTGCAACAACTTCAGGAGCAGAATCATGTGGCCAAGCAAACTTTGGAAGCCAGGGCACAGCAGATCGGGCGTTTATTGCAAGAAAAAGGTGTCATAAGAGAGAGAATTAGAACCATCGCCGATTACATTGTTGTGAAGTGCCAAGCCTGTGAGGATATGACTCGCACCACTTTCTTTGCGGCAGTGATGACATTTGTTAAACAAATAATGCGTGACTTAGATAGACTTCAAAGGTATCTTGCATATAGGCCCACGACGAGACCGAATGATGTCCCGCGGGCACCAGGAGCATTAATGTGTTCATGATTTTTCATTTGAGTCTGTATTTCCTTTTCCGTTAGAGTCTTTTAGTTGTTTTGAGTCTGTATTTTCTTCCTACTGGAGTCTGTCAGTTGTTTTTGTGTCTGTATTTTCTTTTGTTGGAGTATGATAGTTTATTTTTGAGTCTGTATTTCATCTTTGCATCAGAGTCTGTTAGTTTCTTTTGGAGTATGTTAATTTCGAGTCTTTGTAATCAAAGCATTTATTTTTTATGAAAACTGAAAATCCCAAAATATTTATTATTTACTTTCACACTGATCTCACAGAACTACGCTCGATCTAATTCATGCGGGGTTATGATACATAGTCAATCTCTATAGGATTCGACCATAACCAAAAGAAAAAAGAAAGAAAAAAAGAAGAACAAATAAAAAAAGAGAGGAAAAACAAAAGAAGAAAAGAGAAAAAAAAAGAAACCATGGGGAGGAAACCATGAGAGATCAAGCAAGGAAAGGCAAGAATGAAAAAAAAAGATAAAAGAGAAGTTTCAAATAAAAATAAGGAAAAGCCGGGATGACGCATGCAGCCGATTGAATGCATAATAGAAACGGTTAACTGCTTAGGTGCATTCATTCCCCAAAATGTGCGGCTACCATCTGTTAAAGCCCTAATCGCTAACAAGGTTGTTATTGATGTATTGAGTCCAGGCATGTGGTTAGTTGATTGGCATTCTGGCAACTCATTCCTACAATACCCGGTCAAAAGACAAGCTGAACATGGCCAACCAAGAACGGGAGGCAAGCATTATCGATCCGTCAAAAGAGGTGGATGAATCGGATGTTAATTTGAGAGATGAGTTATATAAGCTGAAGCAGCAAATGACTGAAATGTACCAGGCCTGGGCAAAGGGGCATCCACCATCGGTTTATCCCGCCAACCCTGCTTATATCCCACCATTGGCTCAACCTCAAGAACCTCCCACTGTGAACTTGTCTCCAGCCTTTCCCCTCTACCAACAATGTTATGACACCACTTCCCATACTTTCCAAGCTCCACCACCCAAACAAGTCCCATACCCTCCTCCACCAGTCACTCCCGTCTTTGTGGCTCCTCCACCTACTACATTGCAACGATCTTCCAGTGAGCCTTTGTTCCAAGCTCATGACAACCAGTATTACCCCCTCGAGCCCACCTTCAAAGTTCCAGAAACATATTCTTACACCCCTCATCTTGATCTCCCGGCAGAGACCAAGAAGCCACCCGAAAATCCCGAACATGAGGAGATGACCAGAAAGGTCAAAAGCTTAGAACAATCGTTCAGAGATATGAGGGGGTTGGGAGGTCAAGTAAGTGTGGCCTATAAGGATTTATGTCTGTTCCTAGATGTTCAATTACCAGCAGGGTTCAAGATGCCCAAGTTTGATCTGTACGACGGACATGGTGACCCAGTAGCACACTTAAAAGGATTTTTTAGCAAGATGATAGGAGCAGGAGGAAGAGATTAATTACTGATGCCTATTTCAGCCAAAGTTTGAGTGGATCGACATTGGAATGGTATACCAGAAAAGATCACAGCAGGTGGTACACATGGGACGATTTGGCCTAAGCCTTCGCCTGCCATTTTCAGTACAATCTTGAAATTATCCCAGACCATCTGTCATTGACGAAGATTTAGAAAAATCCTGGTGAGAGTTTCAGGGAATATGGATTCCATTAGAGGGAGCAAGCAGCGAGGGTTGACCCTATGATGAAAGAAAGCGAGATGGTTGATTATTTATTGCAGGCCTTGGAGCCTACTTATTTTGGTCATTTGGTGTCAGTAGTGTGCAAGTCCTTTAATGAGGTGGTAAAAATGGGAGGCATGGTAGAAGAGAGACTCAAGTCTAATAAAATCATGAGCTACTCAGCAATTAAAGCAACCACCCAGGCCATTCAAAACGGTACTGGGGGTGTACTCGGGAAGAAGAAGAAAGATGATGTTGTGAAAATTGAGTTGGGAGCTTGGATCGATCTAGGGGCCCTTCACATTACTACAACCAGCCTCGACCCTATCACCAAACTTACCACCACACTCCATATATCCCACCACAACACTACTACGCACCGCCAGATCCCCATTTTCTGTCCATCATGCACAAACATACACTTAACCTCCCGCTCACGCGTAATGGCATGCGCTAGCTCTACAAAGTAGCTACCCAGCTCCACAAAATGCCTATCCACCCCCAAGAGCCTATCAAAATCCCCCTGGAACAGGTTTCTAGCCCAATCAGGCCACCAAGAATGAGAGGTTGCAGAAGAAGAAGACTTTCACTCCATTGAGAGAATCCTATACCAGTTTGTTCTGCAGGTTGAGAAAATTGGGTATGCTAAGTCCGATTGAACCAAAATTGCCAAATCCTCCCTCGAGGAATCTTGATCACTCAGTGAGTTGAGAATATTGTTCTGGTGCCCTGGGGCACGACACAGAGAAGTGCTGGCAATTGAAAACAGCTATTCAAGAGCTCATTGATACTAATCGGATTGAGGTCCAAGCTCCGAAGGCACCTAATATCAACTAGAACCCATTGCCAGCTCATCATGAGACGAACATGATTGAGATAGTGCATAAGGGAGGGGAGCCTAAGAAGCCTTCGCAAATTGTCATGATGATTCGGTCCAGTGAAACTAGGACGTTTGAAAAGTCAAAGTGAGAAGTTTGTGATTAAGTTGATCGGGACAAATAGTGAACCATCTGTGGTGGTCAAGAAAGGTTCCTCAAATGACATGGTAGTAAAACAAGAAAGAGCAAAAGTGATTGTGCCAGGAGTGGCGAACAAGCCTGTGGTAATTGTGGAGGGTGCTCGCACAGATCCTGTCACTATCAAGCCAGTAACTCAATTACCGATGATCAACAGCAAGGCGGTCCCGTGGAATTATGAATGAGTGACAGTGACTTACAAGGGGAAAGAGGTTAAAGAAGAAGTTTGTGAGACCCATGGTTTGACTCGATCGGGGAGATTCTTTGCCCCCGAAGAGTTTAGAAAAGCTAAGATCTCCAAAGATAACCCAGTATTGGCGAAGAAAGCTGTGACTGAGAAAGAAGCAGAGGAATTCTTGAGAAAGATGAAAGTGTAGGACTATTCCATTGTGGAGCAATTGAGGAAAACACTGGCTCAGATTTCATTATTGTCATTATTGATCCATTCAGACGAGCACCGTAGGGCTTTGATGAAGATCCTGAATGAGGCCCACGTTCCTGACAAAATCTCAGTAAACCACTTGGAAAAGATAGCTAACAAGATATTTGAAGTAAACAGAGTCACTTTTTCTGATGATGAATTGCCCGTGGAGGGTACTGAGCACAATAGAGCCCTCTATCTGACGGTGAAATGCGAAGATTCCATGGTTACTCGGGTACTAGTTGACAGTGGTTCCAGCGCGAACATTTGCCCTCTCTCCACTCTGAATAAGTTGAAGGTGGATGATGAAAGAATTCACAAGAACAGTATCTGCGTTCGGGGATTCGACGGTGGAGGGAAAGATTCAATCGGGGACATAGTGCTTGAGCTTACAATAAGGCCAATTGAATTTACCATAAAATTCCAGGTGCTCGATGTGGCTGTGTCTTACAATCTGCTGTTAGGTCGACCTTGGATTCATGCTGCCAAAGCGGTCCCGTTTACTCTGCATCAAATGGTCAAGTTTGAATGGGATAGACAGGAAATTGTTGTGCATGGAGAAGATAATTGGTGTGTTCCCAGTGATGCCATTGTTTCGTTCATAGAGTTCGAGGACAACAAGGGGCCATGGGTTTATTAGGTTTTTGACACGGTATCGGTAGAGAAAATTCTAAAAGGGAAGTGCATTCCAACCCCGAGGGTAGCTGCCGTATCAGTCATGGTAGCTATCGAAATGTTGAAAAATGGTTTTGTATCGGGCAAGGGTTTGGGTGCATCTCTGCAAGGTATCATACAACCGGTGTCTCTCCCCAAAAACTTGGATACATTTGGTTTGGGGTTCAAGCCCACAGTTGCAGACGTGAAAAGAGCTAGAAAGTTGAAACAGAGGGCCTGGGTCCTCCTAAAGCCCATCCCACGGCTCTCCAGATCATTTGTCAGGACTGGCACCAAGAAACACCCAGTGACAATAGTTCCCAGTTCAGTGGTTTATGTAGATAGAGATTTGATTGAAAAGTTTCTAGAGGTTATTCGCCGATGTGAACATGTTGGAAGCTGGAGAGGGTTCGAGTAAAGTGGATGTGCAGTTTATTGGGCCCAGTGCAAAGATTAACAATTGGGAAGCTACTCCTCTCCCCACCAGGAAGGAGTTTTGGTAGTTTGCTTTGATTTTCTTTCAGTTTATCTGGATTATTCTAGGGTCGTAATTCAGATTCTATGTTCCATCCATTTGGACGTATAAACCTTGTTATCTTTAATTTCAATAAAATGCAATTTCCCTTTTTTCTTCCTTCATGATAGTTTCATTTTTTCTTTTCTTTCTTGTACAGTTCTTTTTATGCTGGCTTCAATGATATGACATGCATTAGGAATCTCCGGCCCAGTCTTAAAAGCCAATCTAATTCTGAAATAGTAATTCAAGAAACAGAGTGTGATGATGAATTGGAATATGATGAGGATGTGGCCTTTGAAGAGATTAGTAAAGAATTAAGCCATTTTGAAGAAAAACCCAAGCCTAATATGAATGATACAGAGGCAATCAATTTTGGGGACCCAAATAATATCCGGGAAACTAAGATAAGTGTTCACCTGGAACCACAAATGAGGGAAGAGATAATCAAAGCATTGTTTGAATTCAAAGATATTTTTGCATGGTCCTATGACGACATGCCAGGCTTAAGCACTGACTTGGTAGTTCACAAATTGCCCACTGACCCGGCATTCCCTCCTGTCAAGCAAAAACTGAGGAAATTTAAAACTGATATGAGTGTGAAGATCAAGGAAGAGGTCACCAAATAGTTCGATGCAAAAGTCATTCGGGTCACTCGGTATCCCACTTGGTTAGCCAATGTAGTGCCTGTGCCAAAGAAGGATGGCAAGACTAGGGTGTGTGTTGATTACCATGATCTGAACAATGCAAGCCCTAAGGACAACTTCCTACTGCCAAATATCCACATTCTGATTGACAATTGCGCCAAACACGAGATTGGGTCTTTTGTGGATTGCTATGCGGGCTATCATCAGGTTTTAATGGATGAGGAAGATGCAGAAAAGACGACATTCATCACGCCATGAGGAACATACTGCTACAGGGTCATGCCTTTCGGTTTGAAAAAAGTTGGGGCAACTTACATGAGGGCAATGACAATCATATTCCACGACATGATACACAAGGAGATCGGGGTTTATGTGGACGATGTAATCATAAATTCTAGAAAGCAGTCTGATCATGTCAGAGATTTGAGAAAATTCTTCTAAAGGCTTCGCAGGTACGATCTTAAGCTCAATCCTGCAAAATACACATTTGGTGTGCCATCTAAAAAATTATTGGGGTTCATAGTCAGCCGTTGAGGTATTGAATTGGACCCGTCAAAGATCAAAGCTATCCAAGAATTACCACCCCCAAGGAACAAAACTGAGGTGATGAGTTTATTAGGGAGGTTGAATTACATCAGCAAGTTTATTGCTCAACTTACGACAACTTGTGAGCCTATCTTCAAACTGTTAAAGAAGGATGCTGCGGTCAAATGGACAGATGAGTGTCAAGAAGAATTCGATAAGATAAAGGGGTACTTGTCAAACCCACCTGTGTTGGTGCCACCAGAGCCGGGGAGACCTTTGATTCTGTATTTGACGGTCCTGGACAATTCATTTGGTTGTGTGTTGGGTCAACACAACATTACCGACAGGAAGGAGCATGCCATCTATTATCTCAGCAAGAAGTTCACATCTTACGAGGTTAAGTACACTCACCTTGAGAGGACATGTTGCGCCCTAACTTAGGTAGCACAGAAGTTGAATCACTATTTGTCATCTTACACTACTTACCTCATCTCTCGTTTGGATCCGTTAAAATATATCTTTCAGAAGCCTATGCCTATAGGGAGGCTCGCAAAGTGGAAAATCTTGCTCACAGAATTTGACATCGTCTATGTGACTAGGACTACAATGAAAGCCCAGGCATTGGCTGATCATTTGGCTGAGAACCCAGTGGATGAAGAATATGAGCCTTTGAAGACTTACTTCCCTGATGAAGAGGTAATGCATATTGATGAGTTGGAACCAATTGAAAAGCTAAGATGGAAACTTTTCTTTGATGGGGCTGCTAACATGAAAGGCGTAGGGATAAGAGCGGTACTTATTTTTGAAATAGGGCATCACTACCCTATTATGGTTCAGCTTCGTTTCTACTGTACTAACAACATGGCTGAGTACGAGGCATGCATTCTGGGTTTGAGGTTAGCTGTAGATATGGGTGTCCAGGAAGTCTTGGTCTTGGGCGACTCGGACCTTCTGGTGCACCAGATTCAAGGAGAATGGGAAACTCGAGATTTGATGCTCATACCGTACCAACAATGTTTGCAGGATCTTTGTCAACGGTTTCAATCAATAGAGTTCAGGCATATTCCAAGGATTCATAATGAGGTTGCTGATGCTTTAGCTACTCTAACATCAATGTTACATCATCAAGATAAGGCTTACGTAGACCCTTTGCAGATTCAAGTCCGCGAGCAGCATGCTTACTGTAATGTGGTAGATGAAGAACTAGATGGTGAGCCTTGGTTTTAAGATATCAAGGAATATATCAGGATGGGAGTATATCTGGTACAAGCCACAAGTGATCAAAAGAGAACAATTCGACGGTTAGCAAGTGGGTTTTTCTTTAGTGAAGGGATCTTGTACAAAAAAACTCCAGATCTTGGATTGTTGAGATGCATAGATGCTAGACAGGCCACAGCTATCATGACCGAGGTACATTCTGGAGTCTATGGACCGCACATAAGTGGGTATGTCCTTGCAAAAAAGATCCTCCGAGCAGGTTATTACTGGCTCACCATGGAGCGAGATTGTATCAGTTTTATGCGCAAGTGCCACCAATGTCAGGTGCACGGAGATTTGATTTACTCTCCGCCATCTGAATTGCATACAATGTTCGCACCATGGCCCTTTTTTGCTTGGGGCATGGATGTCATTGGGCCAATCGAGCCAGCAGCGTCCAATGGGCACATGTTTATTCTAGTGGCCATTGATTATTTCACCAAGTGAGTTGAAGCTAAAACTTTCAAGTCTGTGACCAAGAAAGCAGTGGTCGATTTTGTGCACTCAAACATCATTTGTCGGTTCGGGATCCCAAAGGTGATTGTCATAGATAACAATGCTAATCTCAACAATCATCTGATGAAAGAGCTGTGCCAACAGTTTAAGATTACACATCGCAACTCCATCCCATATTGCCCCAAGGCGAACAGAGTAGTCGAGGCAGCCAACAAGAACATAAAGAAGATACTTCAGAAAATGGTGGAGGTTCCAGATAGTGGCATGAGAAGCTGCCTTTTGCATTGTTGGGTTATCGCACTACTGTTCGTACTTTAGTAGGGGCAACTCCTTATTTGTTGGTATATGGCACGGAGGCAGTGATACCCGCGGAAATTGAAATTCCATCACTTCGTATCGTTGCAGAAGCCAAAATTGATGATGATGAGTGGGTTAAAACCCGCCTGGAACAATTGAGTTTGATTGATGAGAAAAGATTAGCAGCAGTGTGTCATGGCTAGTTGTATCAACAGAGAATGGCAAGAGCATATAATAAGAAGGTGCATCCACGGAAGTTTGAAGCGGGTCAGTTAGTATTGAAACGCATTCTTCCTCATCAGGCTGAAGCCAAAGGCAAGTTCGCCCCAAACTGGCAGGGGTCGTTCATCGTAACAAGAGTGTTGTCCAATGTGCTTTGTACTTAACAAATATAGAAGGTAAATATATAGAAATGTCCATCAATTCCGATGCGATCAAGAGATATTATGTATGATTTCCTTGTTTAAATTGTATTTGTTTGTACTTGGCATGTTTTGAAGAATGGAATGACGAAGGCGTTTTGTTCTACTATCTAAACACTTTATCCTTTGTTATCCCGTTGAGCCTTACTTATTTATTTCATACCCCTCTTTTGGAATCAATAACAAAGATCAGAAACGCAAATGCAAAAGATAAGTAAAGGGAAAGAGAAAAGAAAAGAATGAAAAGAAAGGAAAGAAAAAAAAGAAAAAGAGAAAGGAATGAAAAAAGGGAGAGAAAAGAAAAGGAAAAAAACAAACAAAATAACAAAACAACAACATAACAAAAAGAGAAAAAGAAGAAATAAAAGAAAGAAGATAAAGAGGAAGAACAGAAAAGAAAATCACAACAACAAAACAATTTCTACGACATGAACTACGTTCGACCTGATTCCTTTTAAGGATACGTAGGCAGCCTCACGGTTCGGTCCCATCGAAACAAAAATCCAAACGTCCCCAAGCAAAGAAACTGGGGCAAAAGTTGTGGTTGTTGCAAGAAATCTGATTCCAAAAGTTGTAATTTTGAACCCACTTGAATTGTTTGAGCCTTTGATACCTTTCTTTCTAACCTTATCCAAAAGACCACATTACGGTCCAAAGAAAGACCTTCCGATCAGTCTTCGAGAAATGCCAAGTCAAGCAGGTAGAGGTGATTCATATCAGGTGCAACACTCTGGTCCAAACAGGAAAAAGAATCAAAAATGAGAGAGCCTTATTGGTGAAAACCCTCACGGGCACCGTAAGGTGACGAGAGCTGAGAGAAATAAAAAATGAGAGAGTATTATTGGTAAAACCCTTCACGGGTACCGTAAGGCAAAAATGAGTTGACAGACGAATGAATGAGAGAGGTCTGCTGGTGAAAACCTATAAAAGCACCGCAGGATGAACAAGGTCAGGATTTGGGTGAAGAAATCAGGTTATGGAAATTCTGGGACAAAAAATTATGGCAACTGAAGGTCGGTTGGTTAGACAGACTAGTCCGATTAATCCGAAGTGCATGTCATGATCATTGGTACCAGCTGCTCCACTCAGATAAGTCCCTTTTCTTTTTCTTTAACAATCATTCAACTTTGGATTCTTCTTATCCTTAACTCTCGAAGTCATTGCATTTTATTTTCTTCCGGGTCTTATTTCTATAGAATGTTTCAATGATAATTCTGTTTGAGCAAGTAAGAAAGGATTTCAAAGCTTACTACTAACTCCTAAAAGTGGAAAGCACAGTGTGGCCAGGACATACTAAAGATAACATGATGTGAAGTGGGATATAAGGAGTCACCGAAAGTTTCATCAGTGGAATAATTTGGTAATTTCATGGGAGATGCAAAGACTTAGATAAAGGGGTAAGAGATGTAAAACAACGATTTGGGTATAGAACACTCGGGTCATTCAAGGTCATAGGGTTTGAAAGTCAGTCAGAAAGTCAAGCGGTTCAGGGCCAGTTCGGGGAAGCCAATCGAAACAAAACAATGCAACAGAGAGACCTTCAGCAAGAATGCCATCAACAAACCACCACATTTTAAACTGACAAAATTTTTCTTTGATTAAAACAGGGGCAGGAAATTTCGTTTGTTCCAGAGAAATCCTGTGCGGAGGAAAGACAAGCATCAAACAGGTTTGATTTTTGATTCCCAGGACCGACCTGGATAATAAGGTTTAATTTAAAGTCTTCAGGACCCTCCTAGAAAACGGGACCAAGTGTAAAATTCAGAAATAGCATAATCTAGTTGTCACTCTTAAGATAAGACTTGATGTTTGATTTTCAGGACCATCCTAAATAATGAGATGTAGTTTTAAGACCTTCTTAGATAACAAGATTCAGCGGAAGTCACACCTTTAGAGGATATAATTTAGATTTTAAAACTATCATTTAACTAGGAGTTTTCAGGACCTTCCTGGATAATGGGATTTAGCTTTCAAATTCATAGAGATATTGGGTAACATGATTCAATTAACACACACAGATGCGCCCAACACCAAACTGGGGCAGACAATTTTCTTTGTTTTTGCCTATTTTTGTTGAAATCAGGCGCCCACATGGAGAACAAGGGAATACATTTCAAGTTCAGCAATCAGGCGCCCATCTGGAGAATAAGGGAATACATTTCAAGTTCAGCAATCAGGCGCTCACCTGGAGAACAAAGGAATACATTTTCAAGTTCAATAATCAGGCACCCACATGGAGAACAAGGGAATACGTTTTAAGTTCAGCAATCAAGTGCCCACCTGGAGAACAAGGGAATACATTTCAAGTTTTGGTAATCAGGCGCCCACCTGGAGAACAAGGGAATACATTTTCAAGTTCAGCAATCAGGCGCCCACCTGGAGAACAGGGGAATACATTTTCAAGTCCAGCAATCAGGCGCCCACCTGGAGAACAAGGGAATACATTTTTAAGTTTCAGCAATCAGGCGCCCACCTGGGGAACAAGAGAATACATTTTCAAGTTCAGCAATCAGGCGCCCACCTGGAGAACAAGGGAATACATTTTTAAGTTTCAGCAATCAGGCGCCCACCTGGAGAACAAGGGAATACATTTTTAAGTTCAACAATCAGACACCCACCTGGAGAGCAAGGGAATACATTTTCAAGTTCAGCAATCAGGAGCCCACCTGGAGAACAAGGGAATACATTTTCAAGTTCAACAATCAGGCATCCACCTGGAGAACAAGGGAATACATTTTCAAGTTCAGCAATAAGGCACCCACCTGGAGAACAAGGGAATACATTCAAGTTTTAGTAAGCGGGTGTCCACCTGGAGATAGGGAAACATCTCAGATTACAATTCAAGGCGGCAACTAGGGGATTCCACCGGGAGAATACAAGTCAACAAGGCAACAAGAACCACAAGAGCAAGTTTGAAGATATAGATAGGATTTTGTAAACTCACAGATCATAGTCTAGTCTAGCTTCTTTTATTTTTGACATGATGTAATAAGGGGGTTCAGTAAGCAACAACAGCAACAGTGAAATCATAGCTTCATGGTAGTCCCAGCTACCAGACATTCCTGAACTACACTGACCTGATTCCTTTTTAGTCAAGGATATGTAGGCAACCTCAGAAACAGGGTGTGGTCAAATCTTTCAAAATGCTTCCCAAGGAGTATTCAAACGGGCAAAAATCGCTCGTATCCGCTCACTTTATCTTTGCACGAAAACTCTTCGTGTTTCTGGGCAAAGAGGGGCAGCTGTGAGCACGTGATTTTTGCCCTATATGAATTACTCCCATAAATTCAAAACAAAATAACTTCTTTTTATTATTTGCAATTTTTGTGGATTTTGTGGCATTTTCTGATAATTGTTTACATTTTGTCTATGCATTTTTATTTTTGTTTAATTAATGAAAAATACAAAATATGTTGCATTTGCATTTAAGATTTGACTTTGCATTTTTAAGACTAGTTAGCACATTAGTTGTTTATAAAAATGGAATAATTTAAAAAAAATATATAGTTTAGTTTGCTCTTTAAGTTTAGTTTTTAAATTTCGAGTAGTTTTCTTTTAATTTGCTTTCTTAATTGATTGTGATAACTATTATTCGGGTTTAATTAGTGTTTTGATAGGTTAATTAGGTTCCAGGATTTAATTTGAATTTTTATTTAATTTTGAAAAAAGAAGAAAGAAAAGAATTGTTGAAAAAAAATTGATTTGTAAATTGGAAAAATAAAAGGAGTGTAAAGACAAAATTGGGCCAAATTTAAGTAGATTACCCAAGCCCAAGTCGTTCCCCCTCTCATACATGTCCAAACCACCCAACCCGGCCCAAAACCCAGTAAAAGACCCGGTCCAGACCCCTTTCCCCCACTTAATTAAACGACCCCGTTTTGTTACGCCATTTGATCTGGGCCGTCGAGGATCTTTGATCCAACGGCTCAGAAGGGGGGAGGGCTTGATATATAACTGTCCTAATCTTACTACCCCCCAAACCCCGTCTCTCATCTCTCTCACCCTCGTCTCTACGGAGACCTACCCCAACCCTAACCCGCCGCCCCTAATTTTCACCGCCTTAACCTGGCGGAGCCACCTCAATCACTCCCAAATTAACACCCTGAAACTCCCACGACCCCCTCATGTCGAATCCAGAAGTCTTTTCCCTCGAATATACCTTGAACTCCTCTAATTTTAGATCAAAAGTTGAACCCTAAAACCCCAAATTTTCGATTCAGGTTGTCATTAAATATTTTAGGTCCATTTCGATTTTATTCGTGTGTCTTTGATAAAAAACACACGATTAATCTCGGATTGGGCCGAAAATGGAAGATTTCGAAGCGTCAGTCCATATTTCTTATTTGTCTGAGGCTTTTAGGTATTTTCCCTTTTCTGTTGTTATATTTCCTCTAGTTTTTCTTGCATTTTTTCTATCTTCTGCTTCCGTCTGATTCTTGGCTGTTTTTCCCAGTTGCTTAAGAGTCGTTCATATGCTTGTTAGTGTTAAATCATTTTTTCTTTAATCAATGCATTTAGTCTACTTAATTAGTTAGTTTGGATTGGTTAATTTAGTTAATCAGTTAACACTTCATTTAGTATAGATTTTTTGTTAATCGTTTGAAATCATTTAAGTGTTATTTTCCTCTACTTTCATGAGGTTACAAGAGGCTTTGGGTTATTTGTATGGGCTTTGGGTTTCTGACCCATTTAAAAGAGAAGGGCAGCTTGTTCATTTAGCCAAGTCATTGGGTCAAATTGACCCATGAGCTGAAGGGTAATAACGGATTTTTAAAGGGGTAGTCTAGGTAATTGCTTAGGAAATCTGAGTATAATAGCCTTAGGAAGCTTCCAGGAAAGGGGGCTTAGGACTAATTTGAATTTCTGAAATTTACCTTGAGGGTATGATAGCAAAAACCAAAATTGGAAAAGGTTTTAGGTGCAAAAATTGATTTCTTAGGGCTGCCCTAGAGCCTTGCCTATAAAGGCATGATAACTTGGCTTTCAAGTCAGACTTTGAAGAGATAAAAAACTGAATCAAAAAATTGAGATGGCCGGGATTTGATAACACTGATTTCTCTGCATTTTTTGATGAAAATGGTTCAAAAAACTCTGTTCAATGCTGAGTTTCTGATCATAATCACTAGACAGAATCCCCTGAAAATATAGATTCTGCATTCGGTTGGAAAAATGGCTTGATATTTAGGGCTTGAAGTTGGTTTGAAGCCGTTACTGTTCCATTGAATCTGGGGCTGATTTCTGCTACTGTTCTATTGCTGCTTGACCACTGATTCATTACTTCTTTGTTTCCTTTCAATCTCCAGGTACATGATCCTGTAAATCTTTTGTTTGTGAAGTCTTGATATGAAGAATGAGTTGAGAAGCAGAAGTTTCAATGCATAGCATTAGTCGTTTTGCTGATTCAATCATATGTCTTTTGAATTTACTTCTTACTTAATGAATTACTTTGGCTAATTGAGTTCTAGTTTGTATAAGTAGATTTATTACAGCCATAGAGACTGCAACTTGCTTTGTATAAATTTAGGGTGATCCATTACAAGCTTGTTAATCATTTTGGTTGATAACTTTGATTCTAGAGATATATTTTGGGGTGACAGTTTTATGGCCTTTGTACATTTAAACTTCCTGATACCCTGCTTAATATCTCATGTAAAGCTCATAAAATTTGTTTCCAAACTGCTGATAGTCACTGCTTGGTTTATATGTTTAAAAATGAGAAGTTCATGTGAGCTCATGTAGAATATGCAGAAACTAGAGGTTTTTCTATATTGTTGGTTGATAAGCTGGCTCGTTGACTGATTGTGTAGTACATTAGATAGCATTCCTAAGTCATGGATATTTGCTAAATCCGAAGGCGTCCATATGTTCTTAATGGTGTTCAAGGTGTCCTGGCATACCATTTACTGAGTGATAATGAGATATGTTGGTTTGTGATTAATTGCGAAGGAGTCATTTGCTTTGGTAGAGGCTCGTTTCTGAGTCTTTTACCTACAGCCTGCATTTGGTAATATTTGGGCCTCTTTTGGGCTTGAACATCAAAATCACGATGAGACGAAGGAGAGTTTGCTGCCCTGGGCAGTCCTTTGAACAAGTAATGGATCATATACTCTTCTTTAGTGAACCATGGAATGACAATTTGAGCACGGGCTTTAATTTAGAAATAGCTACAATTTCCTTAGGCCTTATTTAATTGGTAGGCCCTTTTGGTTAATTTGAGGTGAGCTATATTAGATAAGTCACAATTTATGGCCCTCAAAGGTTTAGTTTTTGCATTTCCCTTAAAATTTAGAATCGAGGCGTGTCATGCCGAACAAAACCTCAATTGCATGGCCCTCGTTTAATTAACCTTGTTTATCCTTAGAAATCGAGTCGTTCCATTCATCGAATTGTCATGGTCCTCGAAAAGTTGCAAACACGTAGTTACTTTAGGCGCGTTATTTCAACAATTTACTTTCCTAAACTTGGGTGCGCATTTATGTAACCCAAATCCAACTCTCAGCAATGTTAGATAAAATATGTCGAGGGCCGCGGGTGCATTTATGTGACGTGGTTCAAGACGTATTTTGAATGACGTTGCATTTCTCCTTAAAAATAATTGAATAAAAACGACTATAAAGTTAAAATTACACCATAGGTTAAAGCATGCATTAAAATCAAGTAAATAGGCCAATTATAACAGTTGAGCTACCGTGATAGAACCACGGAACTCGAGAATGCCTAACACCTTCTCCCGGGTTAACAGAATTCCTTACCCAAATTTCTGGTTCGCGAACTGTTATACAGAGTTAATCTTTTCCTCGATTCAGGATTTGAACCGGTGACTTGGGACACCATAAATTATCCCAAGTGGTGACTCTTAATTTAATAAATAAATAATCCCATTTCGATTGTCACTTTAAGTTGGAAAAATCTCCCTTATATACTCCCTTCTCGGGGGTGTAAGAAAAAAAAGGTGTGATAGTGCTCAACCATGGATAGAGTTGAAGGTTCTTGAACGAGGTTCCCTTGTTTACCTTGTTGACTCTGTTTGAATGGTGAGACTGGAGAAGGACATACATTCTCAGACTTGCTCAGATGAAGAGTGGAATCGGAGTGGTAGGAGAGGGAGTGGAGTGTAGAGGAGACTATTCTTTAGGGTTTGGACTAGTGACTGTATTGGGAGAGAGGTTCACCGCTAAACCACTAACTGGTGAGAACTCAATCATAATATTGTTAGGCATACTAACGGTTGCTTGATTTTTAGACATGATGAGATTATTCTCGAAGGACTATGGATTTGAGAAGAGAGAAGACAAATAGGGAATTTTGAGTTTGGAAGAGAAAGGGTTGTGATGTTGATATAATTATGATGAGGGACCCATTATGAAACAGCGACACCCTTTTGCTTGGGAGATATATCGCTTAGAAAAAGGAGTGACGTTTGGGCTGTGACGTACTGGCTCAAAAGACATGACTTTAAAGAAACTGTCATGCTGATGATGATGTGGCATTATTTTTTGTTCATTTTAAATTATGTATGAAAGAAAAAAGAAGCTACTAACCTGCATTAGAGAACTAGGTTCCCTGATAGGTCTAGCAAGTGAGTTTTATCCCCTTATTCATGATGCACTGCAACATATGCTTTTGTAGTCTTCATGCATGTCTACTTGTAACGGTATGGAGGTGAGTTTGACTTAGCCAGAAAACACTTTAGCTAGTTTTTACCTGACTATGACTTTCATAACCAATAATGAAGAAGCACGTTCTCAGCTGGGTTTCATCATCCCCTAGTGCATGGCTATCTTTCTCAGAATGCTTTCTTCCCAGGGCTTTTGGTGAAGATGTCTGCAACTTGATCTTCAACAGTCACTGTGTTTGTCCCTCTTGAGTTGGACTCAAGTTCTTCCAATTTGTTGCTTGGTTCATAGCTCTTGACCACAATAGGATGCTGATTATACATATTTTGCTTCAGCTATTGAGAGTGCCATTGAATTCTGCTTCCTTGAGCCTCATGAGACGAGACATGGACTCAGAGACTGTCCCAATTCAGGCGAGCTTTTCCTATCCATTACTTGGAGGACAGTAGAGAACCAGGTTCTGTGTTCTTTTAGGATATCTTAAGATACTCACACCATCCTTCAGATGAGAATCATTTGAATTTGACTAAGACCTAGCACAAAACCCAACTCTGACCACGATGTCTAGTCTACTTGTAGTGAGATACAGGAGTGATTCAGTGATGTCACTATGCAAAAGCCCTCTTTCCAACAACTTGTTTTTCAGCTTCTGTTGTTTTATATGCGGGGCCTGATTCCTTGCCAGAATCAATGGGCATTCTCTACCTTGATCAATATTTTTGTTCTCTTTTGAGGCAAGTATGTCAGGAGGATTCCTTCATTTCTTCTACCATCAAATTTTCAAGGCTGACCCTTACCATTGTTGAGAACATAACAGTTATACCCAGATATCCTCAATTGAGTCGGCAGCTTTGGTCAAGGTGTTTGCAAACCCGTCATCTATTAATATTGACCATGCCCAATTTTCAAGAGTCATTTTCGTCTTTTCAACAACTCCATCTGAGGTGGTGTTCTATGAGTTAAGTGGTTGAGTAGTTCTTCCTTCAATATAGCATTCATGCACTTATGGAATTATCCAAACCTTTTCCATAATTTAATCTAATGCAAGCCACGTTTGTTTCTATCGTTACCTGGATCTTCTTGACAAAAAGCCACAGTTTCTTGAAAGATCTCATCCTTGGTTCTGAAGTGCTATCTACCCCCTTTTGGGCTTGAATGAAGATCTGACATGCTTTTCTTTTGCACATGCATTGCACACTTCATGTTATTTGTTACTCAACTTGATCAGACCACAAACCAAGTTCTTCAAAACTAGTTTGTTTAGAGACAAACAACGTGAAATGCTCCAGACTTTTGTCCCATGTTTCAGTATTGTCTTCAACAGCTTCCAACCAACTTATGTCTCCACTCTGCAGAAGCTCAATCACAGCAACATACATGCTCTTGTGTCTTTTGGCTACAAAATCACCTTACTAGTCACAGGATTTGAGATTTTACATATTCTGGACAAGCATTCCACCTTATTGCTTTCAACACAAATTTTCAAACTCCTAGAGCATACCCTTTTTTTTAGCCATTTTCAAAAGGGTACACTCTCCTTGAAGGGCTTTTTAGTGAAGGAGAATTGATTGTATTTCCAGTCCTGTCCTTTGAGAAGCCGCTATTCATGTGTCATACTGCTTCCCTTCATTACTCCCTGTACACGGAAATCAAGGGTTAGATTTAAGAACCCAAACAAGTTTGGGTCTCTTATTAAGAGAAAAAGGATGAATGAGTGCTCCCTTAGTCCAAGCAGGCAAAATAAGTTTCCTATTTGATGGTTTCCTATTTGACGGACCAGGTCCTCTTGCAGTAGTTACTCCCTTAGTAAAGACTTTATTTCTCTAATGAGACTGAACCATGTCCATGTGATTTTCCTTGAGGTGCCTATTGTTGCCACAGTAGATACATAGCCAATTGTCAGGTACAATAACATACTTGATATGAGGGTTGTAGGGAATCTTTTCCCTTTTGAAACCCCATCTCCTGCCTGTTTCCCCCAGAGTTGGTGTACATGACAGTGATAGCATCCGAGGACCAGGTCCACTTAAGAAGTTTCTCATGATCGCTCTTTACTTTCCCTAGTTCTTCCTGAAGTTGTTTGTTTTTTTCAAGTTAAGAAGATAGACTAGTCTTTACCAAGTTTAACTCATTTTCAAGCTTAATGTGTGCTTCACTTGCAACTTCCTTTCCCTTTTCAGAGTTTCCAATCCTATTTGCTGTTTTAAATTCCTAAATTGTTTCTTTCAAATCTACTACCACCACTACTAGGTCATCTCTTTCGTGCTCAATGATAGCAACTCTCTCAGTCAAGGTTTCATTTTCTTTACTTGAACACTCGATGGTTTCTTTTAAGTCCGCCACAACCACCATTAAATCATCTCGTTCATGTTCTATACTAGCAATTTTCTCTGCTAAGACATTCTTTTCTCTTTTCAGGTTCTCTATTGTTTCTTTTAAATCAACTACAAAGACTACTAAGTCATCTCTTGTTTGTTCAG
Source organism: Nicotiana sylvestris (assembly GCF_000393655.2). Lineage (NCBI taxonomy): Eukaryota > Viridiplantae > Streptophyta > Magnoliopsida > Solanales > Solanaceae > Nicotiana > Nicotiana sylvestris. Next base: position 61,208,962 of record NC_091063.1, read on the forward strand.
CTTCTCCTAGTTTCATAGTTAAAACATATTTATCATTGATAAGACTATGGCAAGCATCAATTGGCACATTTGCTAATGATATGAGCTTTTAAGGAGAGTAAGATTTCAGATTTCTCTGAACATCCAGAAAGTTTACCTCATCGCCTTCGTCATCTTCATCGTCATCAGATTGAGCCATTAGAGCAAAGATTTAATCATACTCAGTTGTTTCATTTTCCATTGCCATATTGAACTGCCACCATGGTCGTCTTCTTCTCCAGATTCGCTGGAGAAGTGTCCCCATACAGCAAGAGCTTGCTTTACAATATTGTCAGCATCATTCTTCCTCTTGAAGTGTTTTTCAGGAACCTGGTTCCTCTTGGATTTTTTGTCAAAGCTGTTATTATACTGATCTTGATTTAGGAGGGGGCAATCCTTGATGAAGTGTCCTGGCTTGCCACATTTATGATAGAGGTCATAGTTTCTGGGCTTGCTAGAGCTTCCCCTTTTTGGAATGCCTCCATTCCTGCGAACCATCTTCTGGAACTTTTGGTCAAGTAAGCCATGTCCCTGTCTTCACCACTTGAGTCATTGCTGTCCGTCTTGAGGACCAGGTTCTTCTCCCTCTTGGGCACTCTTCTTTCATTGTCCTTCTTCTTCTTTCATTATCCTTCTTCTTCTTCTTCTTCTTCTTCTTCTTCTTCTTCTTCTTCTTCTTCTTCTTCTTCTTCTTCTTCTTCTTCTTCTTCTTCTTCTTCTTCTTCTTCTTCTTCTTCTTCTTCTTCTTCTTCTTCTTCTTCTTCTTCTTCATTTCATAGGTTTTCAAGTTCCCAACAAGTTCATCCATGGTCAGTGTTTACAAGTCCTTAGCCTCTTTAACGGCGTTAACTTTGCTTTCCCAAGAACTGGGCAGTACACTAAGGATTTTTCTAACAAGCTTGTTACTTAGAATACTTTCACCAAGAGAGTGAAGCTCATTGATGATGGAGGTGAATCGAGTATGCATATCTTGGATGAATTCATTATCTTTCATTCTGAAGAGCTCATATTCTGTTGTGAGCATATCAATCTTGGATTGCTTCACCTGAGTTGTTCCCTTGTGAGCTGTTTGAAGAGCCTCCCAGATCTCTTTTGTTGATTGACAAGCTGATATCCTGTTATATTTATCAGGGCCAATACCACACACAAGAATTTTCTTTGCTCGAAAATGCTTTTTTATGGCCTTTCTATCAGCTTCATTGAATTCTTTCCTCGTCTTGGGAGTGGCTACAACTGGATCGCCAAGGTTCTTTGTAGGGACAAAGGGTCTATCACATATTACATCCTATAACTCAGAGTCTTCAGCCATGATGAAGTCATGCATCGTAGTTTTCCTCCACCCATAGTATTGAGCGTTGAACCTAGGAGGTCTGTACGTAGACTGGCCTTCTTCGAAGTTTGGAGGAGCAGCCATGAGGATCTTTTCTAGGTGTTAATCTGATAGAAAGAACCTGCTCTGATACTAATTGATAGAATAAATGGGTCCACCAACTTCTATAGAGAATCAGGTTCTCTATCAGGTTCGACAGTAGACACATACAAAATAGAAGTTAAATGAGAGGAGAAATTTTACGTGGAAAATTCCCAGCTCAATGGGATTAAAAACCACGACCTACCCTTATAGGATTTCAACTTCACTACTGAGCAACTTTCAGATTACAACTTATGCAACTTAGGAATTAAAATCTTAATTCCTCACTAACTTGTAATACACCTATTACAAGCCAATTTGTAATAACTCTATTACAAAGACTTTAAAACTTGACTAACTCTAGTCAAGACTTAAACACACAAGTTTAAGGTTACAAGAGATGTTCCTATAAAGTGCTTCTAAATAAGCTAGATTGGAATTAAAATTGATGAACTATTACAAAGTTACAACTCAACTAAGGACACACAATAACTCGATGTGGGAACTGGTCCATAGTTGCTTTGTTCTTTGTTCTTGAGGCACTTGAAACTTGCTAGCTGAATAGTCATGTGAGTAAGCTTGTGTGAAATCTCTAAGTGTTCAAGTGTTGTGTTTTACCTCCCTTGAATGAACATATACATGTGTGACATCACTCACAATGATGCAAGCAAGGTAAGTAAAAAGTCCTCCTTGGAAAGTTGACTGCAGCACTGTTCTGCACAGTAGCATGTGCAGGTAGCAACTTTCCAGCTGGAAAGTTGACTTCGTGCAGTCTCCTCGGGAATTGGTAGGGACCTGGTCCCTCATCTGTTCCTTCCACTTTGAGGAGTTGAAGAAATATATTTCCATGTTGAGTCCCAACCTGGAGTCTTGTGAACTTGAGGTCTTGTAAATGTATAACAGGTTCCTTTTCTGATTCTGGATAGTAAGTTTGTTAGATCATCAAAACATAAAGTAAAGTACTTATACCCAAAGTACTTGTAGCCTATCAACCATGTCCCTCATATGACAGTTATTGCTCATTGCGGATTTCCCTTGGCATTCTCAAAACTGATCAGGAGGTCTTTATTTCGATGACTTTTGGATACGGTTAAACTAAGCATTTAAATACTAAAAAGTGATGAAAATTTTATATATAGTCAAAAATTAGGTGCTCACAAATGTAATCTCTAATCCTGTCAGTACTTTATTTCTTCATCTATTGAAAACTACAAGCATTTTTCTCATTTTATCTAAGCATGATACGGTAGCTACAAAGAGGAACCCCATGATAGCTGATCTCTGTCTTCTATTGTTGAGTATCTTTGAAAGCAATTTAACCTCTTCTTCTCAGCAACATATCTGTTTCCACACTCCAAGACAATTCAACAGTAATTGCCACATATGCCTAGTGCAAGGACATTCAAAAAACAAGTGTGAGAGTGTCTCCTCAGTGTTCGAAGAACACATCACACACCCTTTTCCCACCTAGATCCCCTACCTAGCCAGGTCTATCCTCTGTGGCAAGTCTACCTTCAAGAGCTAGCAACATAATAATACAATGTCTTGGGAGTAATTTTATTAGCAATGTGAGTGTCTTCTGTGAGCATGTGATTTTTGCCCTATATGAATTACTCCTATAAAATCCAAGAAAATAGATTTTTTCAAATTATTTGCCATTTTTAGGATTTTTGTAGGATTTTATTAATTGTTTGCATTTTTGTGCACGTTTAATTTCTATTAAAATCATGAAAATATCAAAAATACCATGCATTGAATTTAGGTTATGTTTTTACATTTTAGGATTAATTAATATTATTTGTTTTGTTAAAAAAAATGAAAATCACAAAAATGGCCCATTTTACATTTTTTCCTTTAAATTTTTAGATTGTTGATTTTTCTCTTTTAATTTAGGATCAAGTAACTTTATAATTATTGTAATTAGGTAATTAATTTAATTTTACAATTTAGAATAATTTAGGATTTTAATATAGGATTTTTAATTAAAGGAAAAAAAAAAGAAAAACAAAAGAAAAAAAGGAAATAAAATGGGTAATTGAAAGAAAGGGTTTTAATTGAATTTGGGCTGGTTCAATACCCAAAATTAATCCCAAACCCATTCCCAAATCCAAGACCAAAATTGCCTTACCCGGTCCACCCCTTTTCATAGCCAAAACGATACCGTATCACTTAGTTTTGATCTCAGCCGTTGATCATTTTGAATCTAACGGCAGGGAACTAATTAGTACTTTACCATATAACTGTCCTAAATAGACCCCTCTACCCCCCAGAAGTCCCCTCACTTCGTCTCTCTCAACTCTCTCTTACCTTCTCTGAACCTCTGCCCTAAACCACCGCCGGAAATCGCCTATGGCGGAGGTGACACCCCAAACCCCACCAAAATTACACCCTATGATCCCCTTTCCCTACCCTTTCCAAATATCCAAGCCATCTCCTCCAAATCCCTACCAAAAGCTTCGAATTTTAGATCTAACTTCGGAATCCCAAAATCCTAAATCACCCAAAAAGCCCCAAATTCACACCATATAATCCCTAGCTTTCCCTTATCACTGTTTTGCCTTTGGTTCCCCGAAAATCCAAGTCAATTGCTTCAAATTTCGAATCTGAAATACTGAACCCTAGTGTTCCCCTCTTTGATTTTTTCTTTGGATCAATTTGTGTTGGCGTGAACCCAAAACCTCCATTGGTCACCAGAACAGTCGATTAATGGTGGTTTAAGTTCACTTTATCCTGGTAGAGTCCGATTGAAGCCCTGTTTGGTCCGTTTAGAAACAAGTATGGTAATTCCTTTGCCTTCTTTTTCTTCTTTCCTTTTCTAGTTATTCTTGTTATCTCTTTTTTTTTCCTGATTTAGCCACACAATTTAGGTTTTCTTTTCTGTTTTACACTGTTCCATTAATTACATGTTTCAAGATTTCGTCATTAGAAATTTAATGTTGCCTAGGTTCAAATTGTTTAGGTTGGAATGATTAGGATTAGTTTCTCATAATTCGCCTATTCTGTTTCTCATTTATTTATTTTTGTTTGTTTGTTTTGTTTTTTGTTATTCTTGCAAGTTTTGTTTTAGTATCGGTTAAAATAATTAAGATGGTGTTAAAAGGTTAATCAATAGCCTATTTAGCCGATTCCTGATTGTTTCAGCTTTAGCCGGATTCAACTTTATTTTATTTTTTGAATTTAGCTAGTTTTGATTGCTGGTTTTTCTTGGCTTAAGCATGGTGAATTTCAATAGTTGTTTGAATGTGAGTTACAAGCATTGGTTATTTACGTGTTTTAATTTCTTAGGATTAATTGATTTCAAAATTGTCAATTAGGTTTAAACCTCTGAATTGAAACTTAAATTTTAGTATTAATTTCAGAAAAATAAAATGCAATACCCTAATTTTGCAAATTAAGGCAACCTAATCACTTGTTTGTTTCTAAAAGGTCTTAAATGGTTGGAATTGAATTGAAATTAGAATTTAGGTCAGGCTTTGTTAGAATAGAAATAATCAGTAAATGGGAGGGTAAAACTGAATTTTTACATAGGTTAATATCAGAAGGTTCTAGGTCTTTGGACAGCTGCCCCATTTTTAGCAAAAAATGCTAAAATTTGAGTGGGAAAAGGACATACAACTGTAAAAAGATGCTGTACTATTCTGATTTTCAGAATTTTAGGTTAGAGTATTCCTTTTTGATGCCTTTTTGTGCACTCTATAAAAGGAAAATATTCCCTCACTCACACACACAGACCTTCATCATCATTTTCTGCAAAAAGGGCTCTGAAAAACAATCAGATTTGGAACCCTAGAGAAGCATTTAAAAGTTCAGCTACTATTCCCCTGGTTTTTAGTTCGATTGTTCTTCTGATTTTAGCAAAGATTAAAAATTCTTGCTTGGATTTCTGGTTTTCTGGTTCAAATTTGGTTTAAGCTGAGGCTGTGCACTGTTTTCGTTGGCTGTTGTTCATTTCTTGCTGAAGTTCTCATTTTATCCTGTTCTTTGCTGCATCCAAGTACTCCATGAAATTTGGTTGACAAAAGATGAAGTTGTAATCTTTTATTTTGAAATGAAACTTCAAGATCTTTTTCTTATAATGTATTCTATGTATTTCCAGACCCCACTTGTGAGATTATCCTGGGTTGTTGTTGTTGTTGTTGTTGTTGTTGTTGTTGTTGTTGTTGTTGTTGTATTCTATGTATTTAGTTTATAGTTTTGTCTTTTTAACTTTGTGCAAGCATGCTAAAATTAGTGCTCAATAACTTGGTCATAATGTTTAGGTATTTGAAGACCTGAATTAGTTTTAGTCACTTCATGAAGGTATGACAGATCGTTATGCCTAACAGTTGTAATTTAGTTGGACTTTTGATAAAAAATATTGATTGACATAGCATTTCAGTTGATTATTTGGATGGAAAATGAAGGTTAAAGCTAGCTATTACTGTAAAAGGGGCGATCACTGTATTTTAGTGATTGATTACCTTAAATGAAGTTCGTGACCAATTCTAGAAATGACCGTACATGTACACGTTGTTCAATTCATATGTGATTGTATGATAGTTGATTTCTATTTGTTGAAATTAGTTATTAGTTAATTCTTTTCAATTGCTACTGGTTTTGTAATAGCTAAGAACTCGATTAAGAAAAATGGGCTTATATCTCTTACTGCTGTCATTGGAGTTGAATTCCAGTTCTAGAGTATTATGATGAGTTCACGACAACTGCTTACTAGACTTCAAATGAAATATGATATTTAACTTAAGAATCGTATGGCACTAAAACGTGAAACATGTTGCCATGTAATTGGAATGCCTTGAAGCTAGTCAAAGAAATAGTCTGGAAAACATTGCTTTGGCCATGTAATCGGAAATTTTCTCATGCTTAAATGCTTAGTCATTGTAAATGAATAATTGTTCACATGATAGGTTTAATAGGTTGAATCTCTGTATTTGTGGGTCTGCAATTGAAAATTCTTTGTCTTTGATTAATCGAAACCATGTCTTATTTGGAAAATGACCTCGGGTGGAATAATTCGTTCTTGTTTAGACCCCGGATAATTAATAAGTTATTTTAGACCTTGTAAATTAATAGATAATGATCACTCATGAACATTGTAGCTTGCTTTAGGCGCGATTAAATAAATCATTACAACTACGGGTATAGTTTCCGTAGCGTAGTTGTGATACCTAATTAGTTTCAAATATGAGCATCCTTAGCTTGCTTTAATTAGGTGAAAATCTTTAAAAATTAAATTGAGGTGTACCATACATAAACAAAATCCATAACCAATGGCCCTCACATTAGTATTAACTTCGTATAGTAAAACATCTTTTTAAACACTCGTAGTTTGCTTTAGGCGCGTTTATAACAAAATCATCATAGCTACGGCTACGGTTTCCGTGACGTAGTTGTGATACCTAATTACCAAATATGGGGGCACATTTATGTGACCTGTCCAAAACTTTTAATAATTTTAAATAATTGAAATACGTTGTAGGTCGTGGGTACGGTTCCCGTGACATGATTCGCAATGTGTATCGAACAAACAAATGTACGACAATCATAACTTGTTCCAGATTAATTCCATAGAATAATATTTAGCGGTTGCAAAGTTAAAAATACACAATATGTTAAAACATGTAGTAAATCAGATAATAGGCTAATTATTAATAGTTTAAGCGACCGTGCTAGAACCACGGAACCCGAAAATGCCTAACACCTTCTCCCGGGTTTACAGAATTCTTTACTTAGATTTCTGGTTCGCAGACTTTTAAAATAGAGTCGAAATTTCCTCGATTTGGGATTTTAAAATAAATCGGTGACTTATGACATCGAATAAACTATTTCAAGTGGCGACTCTAATAAAATTAAATAAAATAATTCCATTTTGATTAATATCACTTAAATTGGAAAAACTACCTTATATCGCCCCCCAGGTGGTAAAAAAGGAGGTGTGACAGCTCTGACGACTCTGCTGGGGATCAAACAACCTAGAACTTCCGGTTCAGGGTTCAAGAATTCGAGCTTAGAATAACTGTTATAATTAGCTTTTATTTATTATTTGATTATTATTACATGTTTGGGCCTACTGTGCTAAATGTCGCTTTTTACCGCTTTGATATTATTTGAACTGTATATAAACTGTTACGAAACCCTTCTCTTCTCATCTTCGGGGATGTGCACGTTGGCATGACTCCTCTTTCTGTTAGTGTCATTTCTTAAATTAGAAAGAAGCTCGGATAAGTTACAAAGCCGGATGTCCTTTTGGTTCCCGGTATGTAGGCCCCCCCAACTCGAGTTGTCCGCTCGGGTGCACCACGTCTAGAACAATATAATTAGATTTTAAAACCTAGAATAACTCAGTCTCATGCCAGATCCCTAGTAGGAACGTTTGTTTGCATCATGTGCATTTTGACTTTTGGGACTCAACACAGGGGTTGGGTCCATCTAGGACAGATGGACCCCAGAATCAAAAGACTATCCTAATGCATTTTTCACATGCTACCTGTACAATTATTTGCTTCGGTTTGCATGTTGACTGGTTGCTAGAATAGGGAGGAAATTGGAAAATATAAATTGGAGGTATGTGAGAGATGATTACCCGCCTTTGAAAAACCTAGTGTCCAAAATATACCGAAACTCTGCCAAAATTTTGAAAAAAAAAAGAAACAAAAAAGGAAAGGAAAATAGTTTCAAAACATTTCATGTCTTTTTATTTTTTATTATGTCAAATCTGACCGAACTACGCGGGTTTGATTCTCACTGGATGTGGGATACGTAGGCAACCCTCATCGGGTCCAGCCCCGTTTTTCCAAAATAACCTAAAATTTGAAAATGTCATCATTTGTTGTCAAAAAATAAAATAAAATGGGTAATGCCATTTTTGTCTAAATAAGCCAAACGCTCCGACGGGGCGCCAGAAGACTGTTTTTGCAAGAATAGCTGCCGAGGGTTTCTTTGTCAATTTTTTGGCTACCTAGCAAGCATATCCCTAAAATCTTCCTTTTCAAAATGCTGGAGGGCCGTATTTGCAAAAGTAACCATGTTATTTAAATTTTTGCAAAATTGACCTTTTTTATAAAATTCGCTTTGTTTTAAACCAATCCCCTTAATCTAAATGTGTAAAATGTGCACGAGTCAAAACTTGCCAATGAAGGTCATGACCAAGATTCCTTTGGAACTACACATGTGGTGGGAAGATTTGAGTAAATCAGGACGAGACATAGTCAACCATCACTTGAGAGGTCTCACCGGATTATTAAAGATCAATCCTAGAGGAGACATAATAAAAGCACTAGTGACATTTTGGGATCTAGCTCATAACGTGTTGCATTTCTCGGACTTTGAGCTCACACCCACTTTGGAAGAGATAGCCGGTTATGTTGGGAGTACCGAAGCCCTAAGACATAAATACCTGGTCGCCCCAAGGGCTGTCACCTGTCACGACCCCGGTTCGCCCTCCATGAACCATCGTGACGACACCTAGTCTCTATGACTAGGTAAGCCTAACAAATGAGGAAAAAACGAAACATGCGGAAGAAACAATCAAAAGCCAAAAATAACCAAATGAAACAATATTTAAAATGCCGCTTGGCATATACAACACAACTTCTCAGAATCTAATACACTATCCCAAAACCCGAAAACTCACGGAAATACAAGCCTTTGGAATATCTAATAGTCTAGTTCCAGAATATCTAACAAGAAAGAAAATACAGAAGGGCAATGTTTAATAGCTAGAATAAAAAGGGACTTCTCGGTCCGTGGACGCGACAGATGTACCTCGAAGTCTCTAGAGCAGTTGCCTTCCTCAAGGATGGTAGGCCTGAGTAGCGATACCTGGATCTGCACATGAAAAACATGCGCAGAAGGGGCATGAGTACACCACAACGGTGCTCAGTAAATGCCAAGCCTAACCTCGGTTGGGTAGTGACGGGGAAGGTCAGGGCCCTACTGAGGTTAAATAAAATATAAAGATCAACAGTATAGAACAGAAAAACATAAGTAAGTACATCAGAAAAATAACAGAGGATGTACCGGACAACAACAACTATACAGAAACAAGGTAAACACGGAAATGAAATACAACTCAACACCAATAATAATAAATCGGGGATCTCCCAGGATATCGTCCTGTAGTCCTATATGTACATATCCAATGGATCTCCCGGGATCCTGTCCCACAGTCCAACTTATAGTGCACGGGGATCTACCGAAATCTCGTTTCGTAGTCCCAAATGTAAACACCCAGTACTGGGGAAATCTACCGGGTGCATTCCAGTAATTCCATATAACTATGCAAGGGGATCTACCGGAATTTCACATCCGTAATCCCAAAATAAACGGCAAGGGGGAGCTACCGGAATCCCACATCCGTAGTCCCAAAATAAACAGACAAGGGGGATATACCAGAATCCCACATCCGTAGTCCCAAGATAAAAACACAGCAGCAACAGGAAAATATACAGAAATGGCAAAATTTCATATTAAGGCAACAAGTGATTCTAACCTAGTATGCTGCACAGAATTCTGGTAAGGCAGGTTGAGCAAATAAAGCAATTACGTCACTTGGACATGCTTTCCTAAGCTAACAACAGGCTTAATAATTCAAGTAATAAAAACAGGAAAAGAAACATACTAGTGATTACTTAATGAAAACTGAATTTCCAATAATTAGTACAAGTACGCACTCGTCACCTCACGCACAAGGCATTTCAATTAACAAATATACCAATCCTAAGGGGAAGGTCCCCCACACAAGGTTAGATAAGCCACGTACCTCGAACCAGCTAAAAAATCAACCCGAAATCACGCTCTTGCCACGAGTACTCAACTCCAGATGACCCAAATATATTCAATTCAATTGCATAATGTAAATACCACTTCAAGTAACTGATTCTACAATTAATTTCTAAGCTAATACGCGAAATTAGGAAAAATGACCAAAACGCCCCTCGGGCCCACGTCTTGGAATTGGGTAAAATTTATATTTTCAAAATCCTCACACTCTCACGAGTTCAGTCATACCAAAAGCATCAAAATTAGACCTCAAATGGTCCCTCAAATCATCACTCAAAGGCCTCCAATTAGTCAAGCCCCAACCCCCAATTATCACTGATTTTCCTTAATTTTGTTCATGCTTAAATTGATAAAATCATTCCAATAACGAGTTTAGGAACCAAAGACCTTACCCCAATGAACTCCTCTGAAAATCTCTCTTGAAAAGTGCTCACCAAGCTTCTTCCCGTTTTGAAAAAGATGAAAAATGACTAATTTTTGCGAAGGCAAGAATTTATATGTTCTGCCCAGTGATTTCTGCATTTGCAGCCCTAGGACCACATCTACGGTCCCGCTTCTGCGGAGACTAGGTTGCATTTGCAACTTTCACTTAAAGGCCCATTTTCCGCATCTGCTGTTACCCTTCCGCAGGTGCGGTACCGCTTCTGCGGTGAACTACCCGCATCTGCGGTTCCCGAAGAAATGGCCAAATTCCACTTCTGCGGCACTGCACCTACGGAATCCGAATCGTAGGTGCGGTTATGATAGAACCAGCAGCTGCAGCTGCAACTTTAATTCCAAAATCTTTCCGTCAACCATCCGAAATCATCCCGAGGCCTCCGGGACATCAACCAAAAGCACCAACAAGTCACAAACCACTATCCAAATTTGTACCAATACTTAAAACACCTAAAACAACATCGAAACCTCGAATTAACCATAGATTCAAGCCTAAGAATTCCAAAATTCTCAACATATGCTTTCGATCAAAAAGTCTATCATACCTCGTCCGAATGACTTGAAATTTTGCACACATGTCACATTCAACACTACGGAGCTACTCCAACTTCCGGAATTTCATTCCGACCCTCGGATCAAAATCTCACTATCGGACTGGAAACTTCAAAAATTCAACTTTCAGTATTTCAAGCCTAAATTTGCTACGAACCTCCAAAACACAATCCGAACACGCTCCTAAACCTGAAATCACCCAACGGCGCTGACGGAACCATCAAATTTCCATTCTGAGGCCGTCTTCATATTGTTCTGACTACGGTCAATGTTCCAACACTTAAGCTCTCATTTAGGGACTAAGTATCCCAAAACTCTCCGAAACTCGAAACCGAACGTCTCGGTAAATCAAAATATTAGAAATAAACTCGGGGAAAGTAGTTAATAGGGGATCAGGGCGTTAATTCTTAAGACGACCGGTCGGGTCATTACATTACCCTCACAAGTTTCTGGATTTACTAAATATAAGCAAGGGGGTCCAATATGCAGATTTGGCGGCTAGGTTTTCCACTCCACAGTTCATGTACCAGCGGTACAGACACATAAAGGGATTTGAAAACCCGAAAAGCAAAATTTGTAGTAAAGGGAACCGACTAAAATGGGAAGAGCATAGATGTTTCGCTTTCATGGTGGCATTTTTGGGTCTAGTGTTTCCCAGGAAGGACGGGAATATCGATGTACGGATAGCCGAGGTCATCAACACTTTGCTTATCAATGCGAAAAGCACCCTCACACCCATGATAGTATCTGAAATATTCTGAGCTCTCACAGTTTGCAAAGCCGGAGTAGACTTTTCCGAAGGGTGTAATTTGTTGCTACTGATGTGGATGATTGAACATCTATGTCATCGCCCTCGTACATGAATTACGGATCTACAGGGAAGAGCTGCATAGAGGAGTTTTGATACAAGGGTCGACGGGTTCAAAATTCTAGAAGGGGTCGCAAAATGGATATCTTGACTCCGCTTTGTCACTGCAAATTAGATAGAATGTACGTTGGGTTGGATTCCTATTAATGAAATCATATACATGCCAGCCACCGGTCCTCACTTCCTCCTGATGGGTCTCAGAAGTGTCCAGCCTTATGCCCAATACCGGGTTTTGAGACAGTTAGGAAGATGTCAAATAGTTCCCAAGGACGAAGACCTTTGCATTCATGTGGTCGAGATCCATTCTGATGGCCAATTTCATGAAGCAGCGATTCGCCAGATCTGGAGTGAGTGCCAATATTTGATGGCGAATACCCGAGTATGTGATCTATCCAAAAGGGAAGTCTCACTTGGTTATCTTCCTTGGTACAAAAAGAAAGTTGAGTTCGGAAGGCCAGCTAAAAGACTCCACCTTCAAGAATTTGTTGAAGCATCACAAGAACAGTGGGAATGGCTGACAAAAGAAAATGAATACCGAGCCACCATAAGCAGGTTGGAAGGGCAAATCAGAGACCTTAAATTTAATAGTGATGTGCAAGCCGCTGCGGATGAGGGTGAGAAGTAAAAGTTAAACGAAGAGAATGAAATCCTCCGATCCCAAATCCAGAAAATGATAATAGAAGCCAAAAACCAAGTAAGAAGCAGAGCAGATGAAAGACTCATAAATGGTCTCAAGAGGAAAATATCTGAGTACGAGAATGATCTAGAAAAATCCGAGGGTGATCTGGCAAGATCTCGGACACAGTTGGCGAAGAACGCAGAGGGACCGACAGAGTTTGTTTGGCAATTAAAAAGGAAATATGATGGAGAAGTCACAAACCTGAAGAAAAAGCTAACTACCCTCGAGAATGAGATGGCTAAACAAACAAAGAACTTCAAGGCAGAGAGAGAACATTGTTATGCACTAATGTCTTGGCTAGAAGAAGATATGCAACAGTTGTAGGGTCAAAATCACCATGACACCCAAGTTATAGAAGTTAGGTCTCAACAAATCGGACGTTTGCTCCAAGAGAAAGGCATAATCAGGGAAAGGGTTAGAGCAATTGCAGACTACATCGTCATGAAATGCCATGAATGTGAGGACATGACTAGATCCACCTTTCTCGCCACAGTGATGACCTTTGTTCGCCAAATAATGAATGACTTGGATCGCCTCCAAGGAGAGCTTGCACGTAGGCCTGTGGCGAGACCGACTGATGTCCCGCGGGCCCCTGGAGTAGTTTTGGAAGCACCTATGTATTCTTGATTTTCATTTCAAGTCTGTATTTCAGTTTCCAGTTCTAGATTCTGTTTCGAGTCTATTTTTAATTCCTAGAAAAGTATGATGGAGTCATTGTAATAGAAAAGATTAGGAGTTTTTATTTTCAAATGAAATTTGAAGAAAAACCAAAAAAATGTGTTTATTTATTTGGTGCATATATTCCTTAGACTACGTGATGATCTGATTCACACGGTGTCATGATACGTAGGCAATCCCAATCGGATCTGGTCATAGTTTTAAATAATTCAAATGAAAGAAAGAGAAAAAACAAGAAAAAGAGACAAAAACAAGAAAAAGAGAGAAAACAAGAATAAGCGAGAAAACAATGAGAGAATGCAAATAAAAGAGAGCAAATAATAAGAGCGCCAAAAGAAAAAAAAAGAGGCAAAGGTTTGGGAGATAAGCAAAGCCGGGATGAGACACGCAACCGTTGCAAACATATAAAAACACATTTAACTATATAGGTGCATCACATTCCCCAATGTGCGATTCCTTATGTGTTAATTGCCTCAAACTAACCGGTTTGTTGTGTCTGCTGTTGAGATCAGGTTCTGTTTTTAAGGTGGTTGGTTTTGTGGTAACCTGGCTCCACACCCTTACTTTACAAGATCCAAGGGAAGTGTCGAAATGTCATCAGAAAGTCATCTACCAACAATTCCCATCCCAGAGGATAGCCCGATATTGGTTATCCCAACATCAAAGTCAGCGGCTACTGAATAGAATAGGGCACTACGCCTCCGCATGTTGGAAATGTAGGATGCTTGGTCCAACGGTAGAGAGCCTCCTAGTGCAATACCTGGCTTCCCCGAGCTACTTCCTAGAGCAAGTGGATCTTCCAACATCCCAATAAGTTACCCGAATACCCCACTTGGATACCCCACCATGTCAGCCCACTTCGCCGAAACACCTTCTGAGGTTCGGCCCCAGGCATTGATTTTGGGAGTGGCTTCTAACATATTCATTGCACCACCAACCTCGACCACGGCACAACCAACTTTTCCTAGGCCAAGTTTTGATCCATCATCCTTTACTTTCCAAGTACCATCTTTTCCACCAGACACTACCCATTTTACCTTTATTTCTTACCTTCAACAACCCCGGTATGAGTTTACCGTGGGACAAGGGAGAGCTACAAAGAATCCCGAGCAAGAGGAAATCACTCAGAAAATGAGAAGCATGGAATAGAGCCTCAAGAATATACAAGGTTTAAATGGTCAAAAGAGCGTATCCTACATTGATTTATGTATGTTCCCGCATGTTCATTTGCCCATCGGCTTCAAAACCCCCAAGTTCGAAAAGTATGACGGGCACGAGGACCCCATAGCCCACCTTAAGAGGTATTGCAATCAATTGAGAGGGGCAGGTGGAAAAGAAGAACTCCTAATGGCTTATTTTGGAGAGAGTCTAGTCGGCATTGCATCCGAGTGGTTTATGGAGCAAGACATGTCTCGTTGGCACATATGGGATGATTTGGCTCGAGATTTTGTCAGGCAATTCCAGTACAACATAGACATAGCTCCAGACAGAAATTCTCTATCTAATCTCAAAAAGAAGGCTTCAGAGAGTTTCCAAGAATATGCTGTTAAGTGGCGCGAACAAGCTGCCAGGGTGAAACCCCTGATGGATGAGACCGAGATGGTCAGTGTCTTTTTGCAAAACCAAGAGGCTGACTACTTCCAGAACATGATATCTGCCATGGGAAAGCTGTTTGCTGAGGCCATCAAAATTGGGGAGATGGTCGAGAATGGTCTGAAAACGGGTCGCATATTGAGCCAATCTGCTATAAGAGCTACGTCCCAAGCAATCCAGAGCAGGTCAGGAGGTGTAGAAAATCGAAGGAAGAAAGAAGAAGTAGCCATGGTGGCTTCGCGTCTGAGAAGCCCCCATCAACCCCGAGGTTACTTCCCTCCAAACACCCCGCAACATTATTATCCTTACCAAGATGTGGCTTATGCCATGGTTCCTCAGCCTTATGCGGTGATGAATGCCCAGCCATATGCTCAGCCACAACAATAGTTTAACCAAAACCGAGCTCCACCTCATAGAAATAACCCTCCTCACCAAAATCTATATAATCCCCGTCCCTATCAAATAATTTTCCATATAATGCTCGTGCCCGTAAGCCACCCAGAAGAACCAACTTCACGCCCATTGGTGAATCATACTCTAGCCTTTTCCCCAAGCTGGTCCAAATGGGTTCGCTGCAACCCGTACCTCCGAACAGGCAAAACCCGGAGTCACACTCCTACCGACCCGGTATCAGATGTGCTTATCATTCTAGGGCAGAAGGGCATGACACTGAGGACTGTTGGACTCTCAAAAGGGCGATCGAAAACCTAATAGATCAAAAGTGGGTAGTGCTGAAAGATGAAGAGATCCCCAATGTGACTAATAACTCATTGCCGGCTCACAATAACGGGCCAATTATTGGGATGATTTGTGAAGATAAAGAATTTGACCCGGCTCTGAAAGCTATCATTGCTATCGCCAATATTGAAAAGAAGCCAAGGGCAGTAGCAAAGCAAGAAAAGGGGTAGAAGAAAAGCAACTCCCCTCCTCGAAGTGTAGAAAAGACCATGGAAGCTAAGACAGGGTTAGTACCTCCTAAAAATGCCATTCTTTATGTTCCCCGAGCCCCCAAGAAAGACCAGTTTGTGTTGAGTCCCCCCAAGAGGTTCGAGCTAAACAAGGGACCTAAGATATATGTACCAAAAGGGACTTACGTGGCACGGGAATCAGTAATTCCACCAAGGCTGAATGAGCCCGTGGTTATTAGCTGCACACCCAAAAGCTCATGAAGGATCCCACTGCCGTCCCCTAGAATTACAACAAAGTGGTAGTAACATACAAGGGAAAAGAAATCATGGAGGAAGTGAACGAAACAAACCTGGATGGGAAGTACCTCAATCTGGAAGAAGTGAACAATGCCAAATAGAAGCATTTTTTGCTTAAAAAGCCAGTAAGTGCCGAAGAAACAGAGGAATTCTTCCGAAAAATGAAAACTGTGGACTATGAGGTAATTGACCAACTCCAAAAGTCCCCCTCTCAAGTCTTGCTCTTTTCTCTACTGATAAGCTCGAATGAGCATTAGAAAGTGTTGATAAAGACCCTCAATAAAGCATATGTTCCGATTGAAACTACTGTTGAGCAACTGGAAAGGATGGAGGAACGATTCTTCAAAGCCAACCGAATTTCATTTAGTAGAAATGACTTGTCCTCGGAAGGGGATTCCCACAACAAAGCTCTTCACTTGACAGTCAAATGTGAAGGGTACTACGTGAAAAGAGTCATGTTGGATGGCAAATCTGGGGTCGACATCTGCCCTCTCTCAACTTTGCAAAGAATGGAAATTAGAACTGAGAGAATCAGGCCTAACAATGTTTGTGTACGTGCTTTTGATGGCATAAAGATGTTACGCCCCGCAATATTACGTCAATATTATGTCCCCCAGTATCATATTACGACGATGTTACACCCTGCAGTATTACATTACAGTGATGTTATGCTTCGCAGTGTTAAGTTGCGATGATGTTGCACCCTATAGTATTGTGCGTTGAATTTGTTGTAAGGTAATTGGCATCAGTCCACGGAAAAGATTATTTAGAGATTATAAGGATTGTAAGTGATGAGTAAATTCATGAAAGTAAAAGGGCAAGCAAGTTAAAGAAAATGAATTTTCGTCTATGTTTGGCATGTTGAGATAAAATATGACTCAAGTTAAAATACTTGGTATTTATGAACTAGTATCATTCAAGGTACCACATGGCCATGATAGTAAGGTGTACAAAATGTATTAAAAGTGAGTAGAATTTATGTAATTTGAGATAGTTCTTAATTATGTGGGTAATTAGTTAATTATTGAATAATGTAATATTATCTAGTTAATTAATAATTAGTGGTGGATTAATTAAAGTATTGGGATAAAGACTAAAGCAAAAAGAGATCATTAATATTGGATGACTCTTGATCTTTGTTGAATTAACGTGGCAACTTCTGAAATTATGTTCGCTTAGTCACCAACTTTGGAAAGCTTAGTCATTGATATCTCATTCTTTTAAAAGAATGGATGTAAAGTTGTTTAGCGAAAAAAATAACATACAAGAATCCTTTACAAAGTCTTAAAAAGGAAACATTTATCTTCTTCAACAAACTTTTACATTGTAAGTAAATAATTTCAAAATGGACATCAGCTTCAATCCATCAAGATCTCAACGAGATATAATGAAACCAAAAAAAAAATTGAACGAGATTTCTTAGAACTTTAGCAATATGAGATTTTGCGATTCTAAAGGAGTACGGTGCAACCTTTTCCAAGAATATCATACGGAATTTTATCTACTCCAGGTATGTTAAGGCCCTCTCTTCTTTCTTTTGGTATGATCCATACGATATGAACGAAACGTGCAAATGCACAAATTACATAAGTGACTCTACTCATAGAAGTAATAGAAATATCTATGTTCTTTAATTCCCATGTGTCATAATATTTTATCATCTGTTCATGGGTCTCAGAAAAATACGAAAGTTGAAAAGATATTACTTTATGATATTACTCAAGAGGCAAAGTGGTCTTATAACCTTCCGAATGATTTTGTTGACGTACTTTTCATGCATTGCATTCATGTGCATTGACCCATGACCAGATTGCGTTATATATGCATATATATGTAAATGGGATATGGGAAAAGGTTACGGCGTTATATACGTACCACCACCTGATTAGCTGGTATATGATGATGATGTTGCCCACAGTGGCCGAAATATAATTCAAACGGCGTTATATACGCATATATATATGTATATATGATTCAAACGGCATTATATACGCGTATATATGTATGTATATATGTATATGGGATATGGGAAAGGTTATGACGTTATATACGCACCACCACCTGATCAGTTGGTATACGGTGATGATTTTGCCTGCAGTGGCCGATATGATATGATGGGATGCCCTCAGAGGCTGATGATGTTATGAAACATGTACCTATGCACAACATGACATTCATATGCATATGCATGACGCTAAAAGTAATTTATGATTTACAAAGTTATTCAGACTTACAAGTTGAGTCATGTACTCTATATGTCTTCCATGTCTCTTATGTATTTATTTATGTGCCTTACACACTCAGTACATTATTCGTACTGACGTTCCTTTTTCCTGGGACGCTGCGTTTCATGCCCGCAGGTCCTGATAGACAGGTCGAGAGCCCTCCATGTAGGCTATCAGCTCAGCGGAAGATGTTGGTGCGCTCCACTTGCTTCAGAGTCGCTTGTTTGGTTAGTATGAGTTAGACGTATATTGTTTGGTATGGCGGGACTCTGTCTCGACCTTTATGATATTTATGTATTCTTAGAGGCTTGTAGACATATGTCATGTACGTGAAAGATTGTACGGCCTTGTCGGCCTATATTTTGAGTTTATAAATGATTATGTTGGCCTATTAGGCCCGTATGTCACGTGTATATGATGATGTAATAAGAAAGATGCATGACGTTGGTATTCGGTTGAGTAAGGTACCGGGTGCCCGTCGCGGCCCATCGGTTTGGGTCGTTACAAAAGTGGTATCAGATCAGTTCTGTCCTAGGGAGTCTACAAGTCATGTCTAGTAGAGTCTTGTTTATGGGTGTGTCGTGCACCACACTTATACGCAGGAGGCTACATGGCATTTAGGATTGTCACTCTTTCTTCTTACTCTAGATCGTGTGGTAGAGCTCAGTTGTAAGAACTCAATTTCCTAAACTCTACCTTATTCATAATACAATGATGCTTACACATAAAAAGACAGGTGGTAAGAGATATAGTTATGTGAGAGTTGATTCAGAGGAAACTCAACTTTGCATCATGTTTATGATAAGTAAATGTGAGGTCTACAGCATATCATCTGCGTACGAAGAGGTGTAAGCCTCTTAGTAAGGATCTTGAGGCAAGAATACATATCCACCTTAATGGTGAAATACAATGAGAGATTTAGAAGGTAAATTCATTGTCAATAAGTAAAAGAAGCAAGATGAAGAAGGGTACAAGGTGCCCAGTTAATGAAGGTTAACAGCGTTTATAATTGAGGCAGAGGAACATAAGCTTTTTGAGTTATATTCAGCAATAATAAAGGTATGTACAATTGGTCACACCCATTGCAGTTATGCCCTGTGGGGGCTAATAGGTATAGTTAAGATAAGGATGGGATATCAAGATCAGGCTGGGGTTAGAGTAACCCAAATTGGTAAATTGATTACTTTCATTTGTTGGCATTTCCGAAGGGTATTACAAATGTGCCAATAGATCTTTTTGTGAGATACCCAGATGGTGCACCCTAGAATATTACGATTAGATGTGAATACTAGCATTCAG
Organism: Nicotiana sylvestris; assembly: GCF_000393655.2. Taxonomy (NCBI): domain Eukaryota; kingdom Viridiplantae; phylum Streptophyta; class Magnoliopsida; order Solanales; family Solanaceae; genus Nicotiana; species Nicotiana sylvestris. Next base: position 61,228,706 of record NC_091063.1, read on the forward strand.
AAGATAGGCACTGAAAGCCTGGATGGGATAAATATTACCTTAAGCGTGTCTCTCATCCCTAGTAGAGCGAGGATGTTGAGCAACCCAAAGAGCCATTGGATGGAGCAAAGGGAAGCTAAAAGCGAAAAAAATGTCGTATTGAAGTTTTCACAAGAAAAGGGATATGCAGAAATATTAGCAGAGTAATAAGAAGAGAGATAAGAAAGCATTATGAATAAGGTGTGATACATGGATGAAAACGGTAGAGTGTTATAGAACCTATAGTCAAATGAAGGAAGAGACGAAAGGTGATGGGCCTTAAGACAACGAAAGAGTATATGCCATAAGGTTATATCCTCATTTCGAGAAATAAGTTTGTGACTCCAACTCGACTACCAAAGGAGAGTTAATCCCTAGAGTAACAAAAATCAGTATGGACTGGTACACAAGATAAACTAAAATATGAATTAGGGACTGAATGATTGGAAAGAACTTGGCATCGTGGGAATTTCAGATTTCATTCCGGCGGTAATAGAATGGACCACAAAAGGAGATTCACGATGAATTCATAGAATAGTCATTCAGGGAGATGCCTCTCTAGAGCAAGAAATATGAGCAAAGTTAAGCTTAAGAGACTGTATGTGCCAGTTACGCTAAGTGTCATCCTCACGAGTAAGGGAATTTTTCATCCTAGGTACAGAAGAATTACCGCACGGCGAGTAAGGATTATTGATGTTGAGAAACGACGCCAAAAATGAAGAGGTAAAACATCTATAGGTAAATCCTCGTGGCTTCAGCTTTTAGTACAACCCTAAAGGGGGGAATATGGAATAATATGGCCTTAAACCAGAATTAAGTGGTTCTAGTGACTATGGAATGGTAAAGGAAGAACGCGATAAATGAAAGAGGAATGAGATGGCACTTACCCAAATCTTACAGATACGCTACGATTCAAGAATATTGTGCAAGCATGACATCAAGGAGAGGAAGTAAAGGTTCTTGCCTAAGCTGTTATTAATAAATAAGGAGCCAGTGCAAGACATAAGTTAAAACAAAGTAAATATCCCAAGAAAGATTACGAGGAATATTATACGAGAATGGGCCAATGAGTAGTTAGTAATTGGTCAGCAAGATCCCAGTTATGGCTAAACAGGAGGTTACAGACTAGTCATCAGATCGTGTAAGATAAATATAGTAGAAACCAACATGGAGAATTCAGCCTCACAGTTATATCATTATAATACTTGAGATATATTCAAATAGGAGTCGGAGTAATTGAAGGTACCGTATGAGTGTTGCGGGGATAAAAGAAAGTGCCACTGGGAAGGCAATCAAAATATCAATTCAAAAGCAATCCTACAAATACAAGGGTACGGAGGTAAGAAACTACAGATAGTTATAGGCAAGGAAGGACATCAAAAGGTCTGTAATAAGCTCACAACTTTATGAGGGCCAAGGGTTCTCCCTAAGTACTACAACGAAAGACTAGCTGAGCAAACAAGGAAGAAGGCTTCAACTTAAGCACAACAACCTAAAGAGGAAATGGTCGTGTAACAACGGTCTCACAACAACATTATAAGTACTCCAAAGGAAAGTGGCACTTACCGTGACTAATGAACGGGAAGTAAAATTAAAAGTAATATTCGAGATCATATGAGTTGCACAAAAACTCTGGCATGTGTGGGCACTAGGATAAGTTATGTATGGACGCAACAAGGGAGCAAAAAGACCAGGAAAAGTAATAGCTTACGTTGAAAGAAATCTATGATGAAACGAATGAATTATTCGATCAATGATCCAGAGTTAGTGCGTTATGGATACACTCAAGATTTTAGAGCATTATCCAGGAAACATATTTGTTGACAATCATACAACCATAGAAGACTCCAATATAAGTTAAAAATAAAGAATTGAGCGCAGGGCATAGACAAAAGATTGAATTGTTAGAAGAATGTGTCATGGATATTCCGTAATGCCCATGAAAGGCTAAGGTAATAACTGATACCATGAGCCATAGATCGGAAGATAGCTTAAGCCTACGTAAAGGCTGATCAGAAGGAAGAGGAAACTAAAGAATTACATCACCCAAGTAATTCAGGAGTCTGATTATTGGACCTAGAAAAATATTATAGAAGTTGTGCTTGAGAACGTGACAGAATCACTCTTAATATCAGATGTTCTAGATAAATAACACAACAACCATAATCTATAATGGCTCTACAAGGAAGCCAGTTAGAAGAAGTACCAGCCTCATAAGAAGTCAGTTCGAAGCTCCCACCAGATTGTGTATGTACCAGAGGTACGAGTATTATAATAGAACCTAGAGTTATGGACATGAATTACACCTAGGTGGAAGGGAGGTCAAGAAAGAGATAGAAGATACGATGCGAGATTTTAAGGTAAGTAAGGTAAAGGTGAATAACGTACGAGATACTCAAAGGCAGAATATGTGAATAGTCCATACTTCAGATAAAAGGTTAGAAGTGCTGAGATTCCATATCTAGGAATGATAGCACCATCTTTAGTAGCATATCTTCCAACCTATGGTCTAGGTATTGAATAGCTTGACTAAGAGAGTAAAGAAGAATTAGAGACGATGCGATGTCTCGCTTGATGTTCCAAATGACATAAGGAAATCTATGATGCAGGCAAGTTGAAAGGTTGCAAGTAATATAAATAGAGATGTGTAGGTCAAAAGATATTGTAGGGTGAAGCGACAAGGTTCTAGAAGACAGGAACAAGGATAAGAATATGCGAATGGGAAAGTAACAAAATGGATAAGTCATCGGGATTAAGTCCATGAAAACAAGAGAGATAATGGTTTCTCTAAATTATTGAAAGTTCAGTATAACCTGAATGAACTCGAAGGAGTCTATGATTAATAGCATTTAAAAAGAATGAAATGCTGACCTGGTAATAAAATGAGGGTATAATTGTGACAGATAAAGGATGACGGTTGGGCCTTCGTTTAAATAATGATTTGAAAAAAAAGAAGAAAGAAGAAGAGAAGGAGAAAAGATTTCACCGACAGCACGAGATTAGGACACCCCCAATAAAGCGAATCACATTGAGACACTATGAAATATGATTATGGAAATCACTTCAAATATTCCTTAATGCAACGTAAGCCCTACCGGCAATGTATTACGTAAGAAGTTTCAAGTCTTCTAGTGGAGGATTGTAGATCCACATTGAGGTTAATCAACAACGGACAGATACAAGTTACAAAGTATGACATGATATTACACCATCCTTCTTAAGACGAACGGTAATGAAGGAGCATTAAAGGACTAAGATTTATACATATGAAATAAGCAACGAGCGTAAGCTAGGATTTGGTAGCAGACCTCAGCAACGATAAATCAAAGTAAGAGTTATGGTATAATATGACTTACCGAAGTGCAGTAACTCATATGGATGGATAACTAGGTCTATGAAATAAGATATATCCTTATTAGCAAGTTCTACAAAGAACCGAGCGAGGAACTTCAGTACACCTATAGATGCCCAGAGAGGCATTCTATTAAGCATTGTAAATATTTACAAAGTAAGCCCTAGAGATTGGCTAAAAGTTAAAGGAAAAAAGAAAAAGGAATCACGTAAAAGCACTTACAAAGCTAGGGTCATACAGGCTGCATGACATGAGGTAACAACAGTTGCAAGATTAGGAAGATTTCGACCACATGTCATGATATGAGCAAAAAAACTAAAGGGGGAATACCCTAAATTTTGGATTTATTCACAGAACAACTACTTAAATGGCAAGAAGAGTAATAAGGTATTCACAAGAGCTATAAGTTACGGAAATGACAAGAGTATCAATCAACATTCGAGAACGAATGTTCCAAAGAGGGGAATGATGTTACGCCCCGCAATATTACGTCAATATTATGTCCCCCAGTATTATATTACGATGATGTTATGCCCTGCAGTATTACATTACGGTGATGTAACGCTTTGCAGTGTTAAGTTGCGACGATGTTGCACCCTATAGTATTGTGCGTTGAATTTGTTGTAAGGTAATTGGCATCAGTCCACAGAAAAGATTATTTGGAGATTATAAGGATTGTAAGTGATGAGTAAATTCGTGAAGGTAAAAGGGCAAGCAAGTTAAAGAAAATGAATTTTCGTCCATGTTTGGCATGTTGAGATAAAATACGACTCAAGTTAAAATACTCGGTATTTATGGACTAGTACCATTCAAGGTACCACATGGCCATGATAGTAAGGTGTACAAAATGTATTAAAAGTGAGTAAAATTTATGTAATTTGAGATAGTTCTTAATTATGTGGGTAATTAGTTAATTATTGAATAATGTAATATTATCTAGTTAATTAATAATTAGTGGTGGATTAATTAAAGTATTGGGATAAAGACTAAAGCAAAAAGAGATCATTAATATTGGATGACTCTTGATCTTTGTTTAATTAACGTGGCAACTTCTGAAATTATGTTGGCTTAGTCACCAACTTTGGAAAGCTTAGTCATTGATATCTCATTCTTTTAAAAGAATGGATGTAAAGTTGTTTAGCGAAAAAAATAACGTACAAGAATCCTTTACAAAGTCTTAAAAAGGAAACATTTATCTTCTTCAACAAACTTTTACATTGTAAGTAAATAATTTCAAAATGGACATCAGCTTCAATCCATCAAGATCTCAACGAGATATAATGAAACCAAAAAAAAAATTTGAACGAGATTTCTTAGAACTTTAGCAATATGAGATTTTGCGATTCTAAAGGAGTACAGTGCAACCTTTTCCAAGAATACCATACGGATTTTTCCCTACTCCAGGTATGTTAAGGCCATCCCTTCATTCTTTTGGCATGATCTATACGATATGAATGAATCGTGCAAATGCACAAACTCCATAAGTGACTCTACTCATAGAAGTAATAGAAATATCTATGTTCTTTAATTCCCATGTGTCATAATATTTTATCATCTGTTCATGGGTCTCAGAAAAATACGAAAGTTGAAAAGATGTTACTTTATGATATTGCTCAAGAGGCAAAGTGGTCTTATGACCTTCCGAATGATTTTATTGACGTACTTTTCATGCATTGCATTCATGTGCATTGACCCATGACCAGATGGCGTTATATATGCATATATATGTAAATAGGATATGGGAAAAGTTTACGGCGTTATATACACATCACCACCTGATCAGCTGGTATATGATGATGATGTTGCCCATAGTGGCCGAAATATAATTCAAACGACGTTATATACGCATATATATATATATATATATGTATATATGTATATGGGATATGTGAAAGGTTATGGCGTTATATACGCACCACCACCTGATCAGTTGGTATACGGTGATGATTTTGCCCGCAATGCCCGATATGATATGATGGGATGCCCTCAGAGGCTGATGATGTTATTAAACATGTACCTATGCACGACATGACATTCATACGCATACGCATGACGCTAAAAGTAATTTATGATTTACAAAGTTATTCAGACTTACAAGTTGAGTCATGTACTCTATATGTCTTCCATGTCTCTTATGTATTTATTTATGTGCCTTACACACTCAGTACATTATTCGTACTGACGTCCCTTTTTCCTGGGACGTTGCGTTTCATGCCCGCAGGTCCCGATAGACAGGTTGAGAGCCCTCCATGTAGGCTATCAACTCAGCGGAAGATGTTGGTGCGTTCCACTTGCTTCGGAGTTGCTTGTTTGGTTAGTATGAGTTAGACGTACATTGTTTGGTATGGCGGGACTCTGTCGCGACCTTTATGATATTTATGTATTCTTAGAGGCTTGTAGACATATGTCGTATACGTGAAAGATTGTACGGCCTTGTCGGCCTATGTTTTGAGTTTATAAATGATTATGTTGTCCTATTAGGCCCGTATGTCACGTGTATATGATGATGTAATAAGAAAGATGCATTACGTTGGTATTCGGTTGAGTAAGGTACCGGGTGCCCGTCGTGGCCCATCGGTTTGGGTCGTGACACAAGAGAGACATAATAGGGGAGATTGATTTGATCTTGACTATCGGCCCTATGGATTTCGAGGTGACATTTTAGGTTTTAGACATGGACACCTCTTATAATTTTCTCACAGGAAGGCCTTGGATCCATGCTGCAGGGGTCATACCTTCTACTCTCCACCAAATGGTGAAGGTTGAACATGAAGATCAGGAAATTGTGGTACATGGAGAAGATGAACAATCAATTTACAAGGACCCATCAGTCCCATGTCTCGAGGCTAAAGAAGGTAGCGAGCACATAGTCTATCAAGCTTTTGAGGTTGTGGTCGCAGATCAATATGATGAACAAACCCCGTGTCCTTAACCCTTTTTGTCAAATGCGTCAATCATGTTCGCTACTGAAATGATCAAGCACGGGTACAAGCACAGAAGGGGCTCAGGGTATCGTTGCAAGGTATCACGGAACCTATCACTCTGGTGCCAGTGAGAAGTTTGTTGGTATGGGTTTTCATGCCACAGAAGCTAATGTGACATAGGCAAATAAATATTCGTCAAGCCCAGATACGTAGAGGAGGAAGATGAGGCCTTCACAGCTGAGGAAATTAAGGACATATGTGGATCCATGAGGCAAATGTTATATGAAGCTCACATGGTCCAGCCGGGAGAAGGCTCGAGCATTGCTGAGGTGCAATATATGGGGCCCGAAGCCAAACTTCAGAATTGGTAGGCTATTCCGTTCCCAGTCAGGCGGGAATCCCAGTAGTCCAGTCTTGCCACCTTTTCTGCATTATGAGTTATTCCAGGGTGTATCTTGAATATTTCTTTTAGTTTATTGCCTTTAAAATTCCAATGTAAACCCTTCTATCTTCGAATTCAATGAAATGAAATCAATATTTCATCGTTTATGAATCTCTTTCTTTATTCTTTCTGATTTTTGTTACTTTTCTTATTTCTTCTTTCAGAACTAATAATGTGGACTTAAATAACATGACATGCTTGCGAACTTCATGCCCAGATGCTAACGCGCTGTCTAATTGTGAAATAATGAATCAAGAATTAGAATACGATGAAGATGAGGCTTTTAGGGAAATAAAACGAGAACTGGAACAATTTGAGAATAAGCCTAAGCCAAACCTAAATAAAACTGAGCCAGTTAATTTGGGTAGTTCAGAAGAGGTCCAAGAAACCATGATAAGCATTCACACTGATGAAAGAACTAGGGATGCAGATCTAACTTTTGTTCGAATTCAAAGATGTGTTTTCTTGGTCCTATGACGATATGCCAGGGCTAAGTCTTGATTTAGTGGTGCAAAACTTGCCAACTTACCCTGATCTTCCCCCTGTCCAGCAAAAATAGAGAAAGTTCAAACTAATATCAGTGACAAGATCAAAGAAGAGGTCACCAAACAGTTAAAAACGGGTGTGATCCGAGTGGTTCGATACACCACGTGGTCGGCTAATATGGTTCCAGTGCCAAAGAAAGATGGCAAACACCCGAGTGTGTGTTGATTATCAGGATTTGAACAAAGCAAGTCCCAAAGTCAACTTCCCTTTGCCGAACATCCACATCCTTGTTGAAAATTGTGCCAAACATAAGATACAGTCTTTCGTGGATTGTTATACTGGATATCATCAGGTATTGATGGATGAAGAAGATGCGGAAAAGACAGTCTTCACCACACCCTGGGGCACTTATTGTTACAGAGTCATGCCTTTTAGTTAGAAGAACGCCGGGGCAACTTACACGAGGGCTATGACTGCCATCTTTCATGCCATGATGCACCAAGAAATCGAGCTGTATGTGGATGATGTGATCATCAAATCAAGAACGCATGATGACCATGTTCGGGATCTGAGAAAGTTCTTTGAGCGTCTGCATAAGTATGACTTAAAGTTAAATCCAGCTAAGTGTGCATTTGGAGTACCATCCAGGAAACTTTTGGGGTTTGTAGTTAGTCGGAGGGGCATCGAGTTAGATCCAACAAAGATAAAGTCTATTCGGGACTTTCCTCCTCCGAGAACTAAGAAAGAGGTTATGAGTCTGTTGGGAAGGTTGAACTATATCAGTAGATTCATTACTCAGTTGACTTCCACATGTGAACCCATATTTAAGCCGTTGAAGATAGATGCGGCGATTAGATGGACAGATGAGTGTCATGAAGCTTTCGACAAAATCAAAGAATATCTGTCGAACCCGCAAGTCTTGGTCCCACCCGAACCTGGAAGGCCTTTGTTTTTGTATTTTACAGTCTTGGAGAATTCCTTTGGATGTGTTCTCATGCAACATGATGTGACCAGGAAGAAATAACAGGCAATATACTATTTGAGAAAGAAGTTCACTATTTATGAAGCCAAATATACTTTGTTGGAAAGGACTTGCTGCGCCTTAACTTGGGTTGCTCAAAAGCTTAGGCATTACTTGTTGGCCTACACCACCTACCTCATAACTAGGTTGGACCCTTTGAAGTACATATTCCAGAAGCCGATGCCCACAGGGAGGTTAGCAAAATGGCAAATCCTTCTCACCGAGTTCGACATAGTCTATGTCACCCGCATGACAATGAAAGCTCAAGCTTTAGCAGATCACCTTGCTGAAAACTGTTGATGATGAATATCAGCCTCTGAGTACTTACTTTTCGGACGAGGAAGTAAATTCAGTTGAGGTAATTCTAGAGAAAATTAATGCTTGGAAGATGTTCTTCGATGGAGCTGTGAATACAAAAGGTGTCGGGATTGGGGCAATTTTGATTTCGCCCACTGGTCAGTGCTATCCAGCCATAGCCTGGCTTTGGTTTTTCTGCACGAATAACACTACCGAGTATGAATCCTACATTATGGGCATGAACATGGAAATCAATCAGGATGTGGAAGAATTTTTAATCATGGGAGATTCAGACTCGATTATCCGACAAGCTCAGGGTGAATGGGAAACTCGAGATGTCAAGCTTATTCCATACAGGCAACATGTGGAAGATCTTAGCAAGTGGTTCAAGTCTATCAAGTTCGGGTACATTCCTCGATTTCACAATTAGTTAGTCGATGCACTAGATACTTTGGCCTCGATGCTGCCATATCTAGGAAATATCCACATTGACCCACTGGAAATCCAAATTCAAGAAAGACATGGTTATTGCAGCGCAGTTGAAATAGAGCCTAATGTTCAGCCATGGTATCATGATATCTAAAGATTCTTGAAAATAAAAGAATATCCCGAGAAAGCTAGTGGAGACCAAAAGAGAACCATTAGAAGGCTCGCCAGTGGTTTCTTCTTGAGTGGAGAGGTCTTGTACAAAAGGACTCCAGATCTGAACCTCCTAAGATGTGTGGATGCCCAAGAGGCCAGAAGAATCATGAATGTAGTGCACGCAGGAGTGTATGGGCCCCATATGAATGGTTACGTACTTGCAAAGAAAATCCTTTGAGTAGGTTATTACTGGATGACTATGGAAAAGGATTGCTTCAGTTTTGTCTGAAAGTGTCATCAGAGTCAGGTACACGGTGACCTGATTCATGCTCCGCCTTCAGAATTACATCCTATGTTAGCACCGTGGCTGTTCGTCGCTTGGGGTATGGATGTCATTGGGCCAATCAAGCCAAAGGCTTCAAATGGGAACATATTCATATTGGTTGCCATTGACTACTTCACAAAATAGGTTGAAGCAGTCACTCTGAAAGCCGTCACTAAGAAAGCAGTGGTAGACTTCGTGAACGCTAACATCATTTGTCATTTTGGTATTCCTAAAACTATCATTAAAGATAATGCTGCAAATTTGAATAGTCATTTGATGAGGGAGATATATGAGCAATTTAAGATCACGCATCAGAACTCTACCCCTTATCAGCCTAAAGCCAATGGTGCCGTTGAAGCAGCAAACAAAAACATCAAGAAGATCCTCAGGAAATTGATCCAAAGCTCTTGACATTGGCATGAAAAATTGTCGTTTGCATTGTTGGGATATCGCACAACTGTGCACACATCAGTTGGAGAAACACTCTATCTGTTGGTTTATGGCACTTAAGCCGTAATACCCGCAGAAGTTGAAATTCCATCTCTCTGAATCATCGTTGAAGCTGAGATTGAGGATAGTGAGTGGGTCAAGACCCGTTTAGAACAATTAACCCTGATTGATGAAAAACGAATGGTCGCAGTTTGCCACAGGCAGTTGTATCAATAAAGAATGGCCCGTGCCTATAACAAGAAATTGCGGCCTAAGAACTTTGAAGTGGGGCAACTCGTTTTGAGTCGTATTCTCCTGCATCACAAGGAAGCAATAGGAAAGTTCGCTCCAAACTGGAAAGGCCCATACATTATAAGAAAATTATTGCCGAAATGGGCATTGTACTTGGGAGACATTGAAAGAAATGACCCTAAAACAACTGTCAATGCAGACGCGGTCAAAAGGTATTACGTTTAACCCTTCTACGGTACCGATATTATACGATTGGGATGACGAAGGCTTTAATTCTCGCTACCCCAAACACTTCAACCATTTGCTAACCCTTTGAGACGGTTACCTTTCTTTGATTACCCTCTTTGGAACCCGAAAACGTTTGTAAACAAAAAAAAATAGAAATAAAAAAAAAACAAAGTTTCCCTAAACTACGTTTGACTTGATTCTGAAAGGATATGTAGGCATCCTCTCTCTGGGGTTCAGTCACACCAAAACAAAAATCCACATTTCTCCAAAAGTTGAAACTGGGCCAGAATTTATAATAGTTCGGCGACAGTTCACCTGAAAGGTTCCAAAGTTGTAATTCAATCCAATCACTTACCCTAAACCCTATTCAAAGTCCTTCTGATCAATTGGTAAAGATGTTCAAAATGAAAGGATGTTGGAATCTGACACAATCAAATGAGAGAAATAAAACGAGAGAGTCTTATTGGTGAAAACCCACACGGGCACTGTAAGGCGATGGTGGGTAGAGAAATTGAAAATGAGAGTCTTGTTAGTGAAAACTCACAAAGAGCACTATAAGGCGACGATGAGAAGAGAAATGAGAGAAGTTAGTTGGTGAAAACCTGCAAAGGGCGCCATTGATCGAAAAAAGAAGGAATTCCTTACAACCATCAGCACTGATAGAGTCCCGGCAAGGTTTCTTGGTTTTGAGATACGAGATATGATGGGTTATGAGAGATTGGATGGTTGCACAGATCAGGTATCCAGTCCAAGAAGCATGTCATGTCTATTGAAGTTTGCATGCACTCCAGATAAGTCCTTCTTTCTTTCCCCTTGAAAGGGACACTTCTCGTTAAATTCATTATCGTGTCCTTTGTTTACTTTTCTTTGAATCCCTTTCAGTTTTATCTTTCTTCGAAACTAATATAAAGAAAAGATGGCAAGATTGGTTTTACAGGGTTCTACTTAACAAAAGCCAAATTCAAGGAAAGGCACCCAGCCTTGGCAGGTGAATCAAGTCGATCTCGACTGGCCATGATGGCCGATGCTCCAGAGTCAAAATTATTGAAAAAGAAAGAAATCCAAATTCAACTGCCCATAAAGGCAAAATAAGATGAAAAGGCCAAAGCCCTACACGGGTTAACTATCACGCGGAATTTTGGAAAGAGATTGATCTACGGAAAGCCGGCGAGCAATGGAGATTTTTATCAAAAGAGTTGGGCCGGGATCAAGTGACCAAAATAATCAAGCCCACAAAACCAACCGCCATTTCAAACTGAAAAATTGTTCTTTGATTTAAAAACAGGTGCAGTCCAAAACAACCTTGCAAGAAGTAGGTGCAATAAAAAATGAGGCACGTAGAAACCAAAATGGTTCTGCAGCAAAAGTGACCCGAAAAGGGAAGTCCTTTAAAATTCTTCATTCATCCTCCTAAATAATTGAAAAGTAAAGAAAATAAAGAAGAAAGAAAAGAAGAAAAAATTCCGAAATCATGGTAGCCTAGGGTCCCCAATCTCTAGCTACATTTTTCCAACATAGGGTCCCATTCCCTAGTCACTTCTACCATAACCTGGCAGTCTTTATAGGGTCCCGCTCTATAGTTGATCCCCGACATAACCCGTGGACCTCCCCGGCATAACCCGAAGACCTTTTTCTTTTCCGGCATAACCTGACGACTTTCCCGGCATAACCCGTGGACCTCCCCGGCATAATTCGAGGACCTTTTTTATTTTCCGGCATAACCTAATGACATTTCCGGCATAACCCGAGGACCTTTTTATTTTCTGGCATAACCCGATGACTTTTCCGGCATAACCCGTGGACCTCTCTGGCATAACCCGATGACCTTTTTTCTTTTCCGGCATAACCCGATGATTTTTCCGGCATAACCCGTGATCTTCCCCGGCATAACCCAAGGACATTTTTCTTTTTTGACATAACCCGATGACCTTCCTAGGCATAACCCGAGGACCTTTTTCTTTTCCGGCATAACCAGATGATTTTTCCGGCATAACTCGTGAACCTCCCCGGTATAACCCGAGGACCTTTTTCTTTTCTGGCATAACCCGATGACCTTCCCCGGCATAACCTGATGACTTTTTTCTTTTCCGGCATAATCCGATGACTTTTGCAGCATAACCCGTAGACCTCCCCGGCATAACCTCAGGACCCTTTTTTTTCTTTTCTTTTTCGGCATAACCCGGCCATTTCTCCAGCATAACCTGGTAATCTTCCCAACTTGGGGCCTCCGATCCCCATTTGATTGCATTCTAGATATAAGGTCTCCACTCCCTAGTCTTTTTTTCTCAAGGATACACAATCCCGATTTTAATTGCTTTCAATAAAGAAATAGCTTAGATTTTTGTTACAATGACTCACGAAATTTTTCTAGTGAAAATTGAGGCAAAAATTTTTGTTCGTTTGTTTGCCTTGGTGCCTGAACAGATTTTTTACTGTGAGGCACAAGGTTTGAGATGACCAAAAGAAGAAGTCTCAACCCAAATAAAATAAAAGAAGAACAAGAAAAGAAGTTGAACTCTAAGTGTAGAAGCGGAGAAAAGATGCGGTCTGCTCAAGATATGATTGAAGTCACAAGCTTTGCATGTCCCGACTTGATCCGAAAAGCTGAAGAAGAATAAACCAACGGTTGCAGCGAACGAGCATCAAGATTCAGATCAGACTCTGCAGGAAGAACAAACCAAGACTCAAGATCAAGCTTTAGAAGGTTTATAGATAGGAATCTTGTAACTCGTAGTTGATAGGTTTAGCTAGTTTAGCTTTTCCAGTTTGGTGTAATAAGGAGCTCAGCAAGTAGAAATAGTAGCAACAATAGTGAAATCATAGTTTCCCGGTAGCCCCAGCTACCAAAACTTCCAGAACAACACTGACCTGATTCCTTTATAGCTAAGGATATGTAGGCAACCTAAGAAGCAAGGTTCGGTCAGATTTTTTCAAAAGATGCTTCTCATGGAGTTTCAAACGGGCAAAAATCGCTCGTAGTTGCTCATTTTATCTTTGCCCTAAAACCCTTCATGTTTCCGAGCAAAGAGGGGCAACTGTGAGCATGCGATTTCCCCCTATATGAATTACTCCTATAAAATCCAAGAAAATAAATTTTTTCAAATTATTTGCCATTTTTAGGATTTTTGTAGGATTTTATTAATTGTTTGCATTTTGTGCATGTTTAATTTCTATTAAAATCAATAAAATGTCAAAAATGTAATGCATTGCATTTATGTTATGTTTTTACATTTTTAGAATTAATTAGTTAATTATTTATTTTATTAAAAAATGAAAATCACAAAAATGGCCTATTTTACATTTCTTCCTTTTAATTTTTAGATTGTTGATTTTTCTCTTTTAATTTAGGATCAAATAATTTTATAATTATTTTAATTAGATAATTAATTTAATTTTACAATTTAGAAAAATTTAGGATTTTTAATTAAAGGAAAAAAAAAAACAAAAGAAAAAAAGAAATAAAAGGGGTAATTGAAAGAAGGGGTTTTAATTGAATTTGGGTTGTTTCAATACCCAAAATTAACACCAAACCCATTCCCAAACCCATGCCTAAAATTGCCTTACTCGGTCCACACCCTTTCATAGCCAAAACGACACCGTATCACTTAGTTTTGGTCTCAGTCGTTGATCACTTTGGATCTAACGGCTGGGAACTAATTAGTCCTTTACCATATAACTGTCCTAAATAGACCCCCTACCCCCAAAATCCCCCTCACTTCGTCTCTCTCAACTCTCTCTTTCCTTATTTGAACCTCCGCCCTAAACCGCCGCCGGAAATTGCCTACGGTGCCGGCGACACCCCAAACCCCACCAAAATTACACCCTATGATCCCCTTTCCCTACCCTTTCCAAATCTCCAAGTCATCGCCTCCAAATCCCTACCAAAAGCTTCGAATTTTAGATCTAAATTCAGAATCCCAAAACCCTAAATCACCCAAAAAGCCCCAAATTCATACCATATAAACCCTAGCCTTCCCTCATCAATGTTTTGCCTTTGGTTCCCCGAAAATCCTAGTCAATTGCTTCGAATTTTGAATCTGAATCACTGAACCCTAGTGTTCCCCTCTTTGATTTATTTTTGGATCAATTTGTGTTGGCATGAACCCAAAACCTCCATTGGTCGACTGTTCTGGTTAAGAACAGTCAATTAAGGCTGAATACATACGGAGACACTTAAAGTTGACACGATCTTTCATTTAGACACTTCATCTAAAGTTTGTTTCATTTGAACATTTTAACCATGTATTTACTGTGTCATTTAGACACAAAACTTTTAGGCATCCATACGTAATAGATGCGTGAAATTCACACGCCAGGGTAACCAATAAGATGGAGACACATGGATTTATTAACAATTAAAAAAAGACTTTAGAGAAATGAAAAAGAATAAATAAAAACAAGAATCCCAACCCACCCCTCCCCTTCGTCATCTTCCCCAACGACCCCCACCCCCTTCCTTTCTATCTTCATCTGCAAAACAAAGTACTCCCATAACCATGGCTTGGCTTAATTCTAGGCCACATTGCCGGAAATGAAGTTTCAGGGTTCCAAATCGAACAGAACAAATGCAAAATTTTGCAAAATTCTTAGATTTCACCGGAAAAGTTCGTACTTGGGTTTTTTGAAAATCTGAAAATTAGGGTTTGAAGTTGGCTGGGTGTTCGAGTTTTTGGTTGTAAACGCTGATACGAGGTGAGGTCTGAAGATTTGAGCTTTGATTTGAACTGCTTTTCTAGGGTTTTGGGTTCGAAACTTGAACTGATAGTTCAACGAAGAAGACGAACTTAGGTCTTTTGATTTTGCGGTTGTTTGTTCGAATTGATCACTGGGGCTTGGTATTGATATTGTTTAGAGTTTTCATTTCAAGTTTTAAATCATTTGGTGAAGATTTGAGTGAGATTGGTTCATTTTGGGTCTGCTGAAGCACAATGTCATTCTTGGATTTTACTGGAAAAGTTCAAGTTATTTCCATTCATTTTGATTCTTCTTCTTCTTCTTCTTCTTCTTCGTTTTAGTCTCAGTTCTCTGCTTCTTCTTCTTCTTCATTCAGTTCTGAAAGGAAAGGAAATAGCCAAGAATCTCTGCCAAGAACTTTTCCTTGGCAAACAAATAAGGACTTGATAACAAACAAACAAATGTCATTGTGCTTCAGCACTGTCATATTCCTTTCCAATAAGAATCTCTGCTATTTCCATTCATTGTGCTTCTAAGTACTACTGTATTTTATATGACAGTTTTGAAGAAAGTACTACTGTATTGAACTTTTCGTTTTCGGCTGAATTTGAATCTGGTATGAAATTCGAAAGAAGAAGAGGAAAATGAGCCAGAGAAGATGATGGAAAGTGGAGGAGTCGGAGAAGATGACGGAAAGTGGAGGAGACAATGGTGGAAATGGTGGTGGACATAAAGAAGAAGAAGGAAATAAAAAAAACAAAAAAAAAATCTGTTTTTTGGGCTTTTCACGCGCCCATATTGGGTGAAACTCACTCTATGTGCCAACTCAGCAAGAAGTGTTTAATTGGAACAAAGTTCATCTAACGTACGTGCTCAATAGGAACTCTCTTAAGTTCAGGTGTCTAAATGAAAGATCGTGCCAACTTTAAGTGTCTCCGTATGTATTCAGCCGTCAATTAATGGTGGTTTAAGTTCATTTTACACCGGTGGAGTCCGATTGAAGCCCTGTTTGGTCCGTTTAGAAACAAGTATGGTAATTCCTTTGCCCTCTTTTTCTTCTTTCCTTTTCTAGTTATTCTTGTCATCTTTTTTTTTTTCCTGATTTAGCCACACAATTTAGGTTTTCTTTTCTGTTTTCGACTGTTTCATTAATTACATATTTCAAGATTTCGTCGTTAGAAATTCAATGTTTCCTAGGTTCAAATTGTTTAGGTTGGAATGATTAGGATTAGATTCTCATAATTCGCCTATTCTGTTTCTCCTTTATTTATATTTGTTTGTTTGTTTTGTTGTTTTTGTTGTTCTTGCAAGTTTTGTTTCAGTATCCGTTAAGATAATTAAGATGGTGTTAAAAAGTTAATCAATAGTTTATTTAGCCGATTCATGATTGTTTCAGATTTTGCCGGATTGAACTTTATTTTATTTTTTGAATTTAGCTAGTTTTGATTCCTGATTTTTCTAGTCTTAAACATGCTGGATTTCAGTAGTTCTTTGAATGTGAGTTACATGCATTGATTGTTTACGTGTCTTAATTGCTTAGGATTAAGTGATTTCAAACTTGTCAATTAGGTTTAAACATCTGAATTGAAACTTAAACTTTAGTATTAATTTCAGAAAAATAAAATGCAATACCCTAGTTTTGCAAATTAAGGCAACCTAATCACTTGTTTGTTTCTAAAAGGTCCTAAAATGGTTGGAATTGAGTTGAAATTAGAATTCAGGTTAGGCTTAGTTAGAATGGAAATAATCAGTAATCGGGAGGGTAAAATTGAATTTTTACTTAGGTTAATATCAGAAGGTTCTAGGTCTTTGGACAGCTGCCCCATTTTAGCAAAAAATGCTGAATTTTGAGTGGAAAAAGGGCATACAGCTGTAAAAAGATGTTGTACTATTCTAATTTTCAGAATTTTAGATTAGAATATTCCTTTTTGATGCCGTTTTGTGCACTCTATAAAAGGAAAACATTCCCTCACTCACACACACAGACATTCATCATCATTTTCCGCAAAAAGGGCTCTGAAAAACAATCAGATTTGGAACCCTAGAGAAGCATTTAAAAGTTCAGCTACTATACCCTTGGTTTTTAGTTCGACTGTTCTTCTAATTTTAGCAACGATTAAAAATTCTTGCTTGGATTTCTGGTTTTCTGGTTCAAATTTGGTTTAAGCTGAGGTTGTGCACTCTTTTCGTTGGCTGTTCATTTCTTGCTGAAGTTCTCACTGTATTCTTTGCTGCATCCAGGTACTCCATGAACTTTGATTGACAAAAGATGAAGTTGTAACCTTTTATTTTATAATGAAACTTCAAGATCTTTTTCTTATAATGTATTCTATGTATTTAGTTTATTGTTTTGTCTTTTTAACTCTGTGTAAGCATACTGAAATTAGTGTTCTATAACTTGGTCATAATGTTTAGGTATTTGAAGACCTGAATTAGTTTTAGTCACTTTATGAAGGTTGGACAGATCGTTATGCCTAACAGTTGTAATTTAACGGGACTTTTGATAAAAAATGTTGATTGACATAGCATTTCAGTTGATTAATTGGATGGAAAATGAAGGTTAAAGCTAGCTATTACTGTAAAAGGGGCGATCACTGTATTTTAGTGATTGATTACCTAAAATGAAGTTCGTGACCAATTCTGGGAATGACCGTACATGTACACGTTATTCAATTCATATGTGATTGTATGATAGTTGATTTCTGTTTGTTGAAATTAGTTATTAGTTAATTCTTTTCAATTGCTACTGTTTTTGTAATAGCTAAGAATTCAGTTAAGAAAAATAGGCTTATATCTCTTGCTGCTATCATTGGAGTTGAATTCCAGTTCTAGAGCATTATGATGAGTTCATGACAACTACTTACTAGACTTCAAATGAAATATGATATTTAACTTAAGAACCATATGGCACTAAAACGTGACACATGTTGCCATGTAATTGGAATGCCTTGAAGCTAGCCAAAGAAATAGTCTGGTAAACATTGCTTTGGCCATGTAATCGGAAATTTTCTCATGCTTAAATGCTTAGTCGTTGTAAATGAATAATTGTTCACATAATAAGTTTAATAGGTTGAATCTCTATATTTGTAGGTCTGCAATTGAAAATTCTTTGTCTTTGATTAATCGAAACCATGTCTTATTTGGAAAATGACCTCGGGTAGAATAATTCGTTCTTGTTTAGACCCCGGGTAACTAATAAGTTATTTTAGACCTTGTAAATTAATAGATAATGATCACTCATGAACATCGTAACTTGCTTTAGGCGCAATTAAATAAATCATCACTACTACGGGTATGGTTCCCGTGACGTAATTGTGATACCTAATTAGTTTCAACTATGAGCATCCGTAGCTTGCTTTAATTAGGTGCAAATCTTTAAAAAATAAATTGAGGTGTGCCGTACATAAACAAAATCCATAACCAATGGCCCCCACATTACTATTAACTTAGTATAGTAAAACACCTTTTTAAACACTCGTAGTTTGCTTTAGGCGCGTTTATAACAAAATCATCATAGTTACGGGTACGGTTCCCGTAACGTAGTTGTGATACCTAATTACCAAATCTGGGGGTACATTTATGTGACCCGGCCACAACTTTTAATAACTTCAAATAATTGAAACATGTTGTAGGTCGTGGGTACGGTTTCCGTGACATATTTCGCAATGTATATCGAACAAACAAGTGTACGACAATCGTAACTTGTTTCAGATTAATTTCATAAAATAATATTTAGGGGTTACAAAGTTAAAAATGCACAATAGGTTAAAATATGTAGTAAATAAGATAATAGGCCAATTATTAATAGTTTAAGCGACCGTGCTAGAACCACGGAACCCGGAAATGCCTAACACTTTCTCCCGAGTTAACAGAATTCCTTACTTAGAATTTCTGGTTCGCAGACTTTTAAAATAAAGTCGAAATTTTCTCGATTTGGGATTTTAAAATAAACCGGTGACTTGGGACATCGAATAAACTATTCCAAGTGGCAACTCTGATAAAATTAAATAAAATAATTCCATTTCGATTAATGTCATTTAAATTGGAAAAACTCCCTTATATCGCCTCAAGTGATAAAAATGGAGGTGTAACATCTTCCTAGGAACTTTCTGATAAAGAGGAACAAAGGAGTCATAAGATTTTTTATGCTAAAGCAATTGATGATAGAGAAACTGTTCAATAAATCTAAGATAGATGTGCTAGTAGTGAGACAAATCTTAGAATCGAATATTTTTATTACCATTTAGCTTGCCTGCTTTGCTGAGTCCATAGTTGACAAGTCTCGTCCTTTTATATAGACATTATAAATTCAAAGAATCCAGAGTTTATCTTTTTTCTTTGTAATTGCCCATAATAGCTTATAAATGACAGCCTTGTTCCATAAGAAGGAATTTAGTATATGTAAACCACTAGTATATCTAGGTTGGCATAGCCTATCTCGTCCTTAAATACACATTGCTGCCAGTC
Organism: Nicotiana sylvestris; assembly: GCF_000393655.2. Lineage (NCBI taxonomy): Eukaryota > Viridiplantae > Streptophyta > Magnoliopsida > Solanales > Solanaceae > Nicotiana > Nicotiana sylvestris. The sequence goes on from NC_091063.1 coordinate 61,248,203, forward strand.
CATAGGAATTTAAGCTAGTAACCATTGTAAGGATCTTCCTGGGTAACAAAAAGATTTATGCCCGAAAAGTCTGTATTTCAAATAGTACACTTTTATAAGCTGCAACCTATCACTATAAGAAACAAATTTGGAAGTTCAACATCTAACTTGTTTATCCTTAAAAACGGATAATAATTGAATTTATCCGCGGTTTTAAGGATATGTGGATTAATTCAATACAAGTGATCAATGACGTTAGATTAAGCAAATAAAAGACGTAATAAATGGCCAAACCAATGATAAGAGTGAGCCCGAGCTCGGTTAATTGCTTAACCAGGAGCTTGCCTTCGGTTCTAAGCTTCCACTTGTGAAGAACTTATAAACAAAAAAAGGAACTTTGAATAACTTTTAGAAACAGAGAAAACAAAAGTATATTGTCTTGGTATGCGTGTTACAGTGTGTCTAATGAATAATTAGCTTCTCCTTTATATAGTAGGGGAATTTTGCCCTAGGTGCAATTCTAAGAAAGGTGAAAACCTTCTTTCTCGCAAATCAAAATATTTCTGTCGATACGGGCAGAGATTCACTCCGTGATGTCCGGTTGGGCATGGATATCACGGCCCAACATTAGTCGTGTGAGATCATTTGGTAATGCTTTCCAAAGTCTTGGGACTCAAACCGTACCTGGGAGACGTGGTCCCGACGACTCCGAGGATAGATGTCTAGCTCGAGCCCTGATATGGGAGGCTCCTGATTTTGATTCCGATTCCTTACAGTCACGTCCGTGCTTCGTTCGCCTTACCGGAAAATCGGGGTGCTCATTGGACTTGGTTTTACCCATATACAAATACACCCCTCGTTTCTCAGAGAGCAGGTTTTACTGAAACGATAGGAAACTACAGATGTTCTTCGGTTCCTTCCTTTGTACGCTATGACGAAGGAGCCAAAATGTCTCATCAGTTGCATCGTTCTGACTTCGAATACATGTCACTCAACGGCTAGTTGCCACCGAATGCGAAGCGTCGCCTGTTTCTTTATAAAAGCTTCCACCTTTTGTTCTTTTTCTACTTTTCAACTAAACTAGCACCTTTGAGCTTTCCAGCCATCATCAAACCTCCTTTAAACCTTCATATCATTATCCTTGTTCTTCAATTTCCTAGCTTGAAAGCATTCTTTGAAGTAAAAATTTCGGTAAATCAAGCCTGCGTAGAATACTTTACTTTTCCATGTGCAAGACCACAAAAAGTATTCCCCCATAAAGTTCAGCTCTACGAAGGCCTTTCGGAGATTGACCTTTCTTTCTCTTCTTCCGGTTTGATCGGTCGAGCTCTCCTAATCGAGTGCTCATATGTCCATTTTATTCTGGCTAGCGAAGTCGGGATATTCTACGTTTAATGTTAAATAGTAAAGTTATGAACTCAAGCTAGCAAAAAACAAAATTGAGGTTGATAGGGGCATTGCTGGTAATTGCTAATGTGCTTTCTAAAGTCTTAGCCATTGGCTAACGCTCATCTCCAACACTGTTTCCGACCTTTCATTTAATATATCATTCCCGTATGCAATGCCTCTTATTTAATTTTTCTGTACGTCCAAGCCTTCTCCTATCGGTAGTTGGAAGCAAACTAAAACTTGATATAACTGAAGGAAAGGCTATATAGCTATGATAGGAGGTTACGGTTAAATCCAGGTTTTTATCCAGATCACCTTCAAATCTTCATACTCTGTTCTTCTTCTTATTCTTTGGAAACTTTGCATTCTTTCTTAAAAATTTCAAATCTCCCCTGATAACGATGGCTAAAACATCTAAATCTATTCCTTAACAAGTTTCCTCTTCATCTTCCCAACCGGCCGCCGGTACTGAGGTGGTTGCTTCTAAAGTAGTTTCCCTCGAAACGACTTTTCTCCAGGTGGCTGCTAATGAACCGATCCCCGAGCCTTCCTTGAAAGTGTTCATTTTTGAGGGCTGCTCAATTTCAGATGACTTTAAACTCGAGAAACCATCACGTAAACATGACGGGGTTGGAGGAGTATCAAGGTACATATGCTCCATGACTGATGACGTTCTTCCCATTGTTCGAAAGGACTACAATTGGGAATGCGAGAACGTAGCAGTCCCTAGTCCAAAGGACGCCATTACTACCCACATGGAGGGGGTACTTAAGTGTTTATACTTACCCCTTCACATTGGCTTAGTGGACCCGATCATTCTGGACTTTTGCAAGAGGTACGAGGTGTGCCTCGGAAAAATCCATCCAACGTTATGGAGGATCGTGATCCTCCTCCGCTACTTCGTGCAAATGATTGAGTCTCGTTGGTTCATGATCGACCACCTACTTCGATTATACAGTCCCCGAATGTTCTGATAGGTTTGATAAAGCTTACTCGTCGGGCCAACTAGGCACGCTTCGTTCGAGAAAAGACCTAGTATGTGATTCCCCCCGAATATATGCCATTTCCTAAGAAGTGAAATGCATCTCGTAAGTGCAATCTCTCTTTAAGCGTCAAAATTCTTTTTTCTTAAGTTTCTTCCTTCTTATTCATACTTGTGGTCGTGCAGCTGTCGCCCGGGTTCTGAATGCAGTTCCCCGGCTAAAGGAATGGATTGAAGGCATTTGTATTCAAATGACATATTCTGAGCGCGCATGGAACGGGCTTTCGAAGGGTTGATGGGAGACCTGTTCTCATGGTAAGGCTTCTTTCTGAGTAGTTAATACCGTGCTTCTATCTTTCATTACACTAACTTCTCTTCCCCTTTGTTATTGCAGGTTTACCTAAGACCATCAAACTTAGGCCTCTGGAAGGGGACGAGGACATGTCCCTATCCATTGATCCCTCCATTACAGGGCAGCCCGGGGAATCCACGGAATAAAAGAAGAAAAGGAAGAGAAAACCTTCGGGCTCCCCGGGATCTGAGGTGAAGAAACCAAAGAAGAGGATGGACTGCAAGCCCAAGAGGAACTCTAGCTCTTGGGTGCTGAATTCTGACTCTTTACTCCGGCTTAGGAATGAGTCGAAGGATGAGCTTATTTTTGTTACCCACGGGACGACCTTTCTTGGAGAGCAAGATGCATCCGAGGGGGAGACTTTTGAGGTCGAACCCCCTAAGACTCAAGAGATCGATGTGGATACCCAGGGTGGGACTCCTTAGGACGCCGGCTCCGCTCTGAAGGAAGTGCCCCATGTAATAGAGATTCCGGGGACACCCTCCTACACTGACTCCATGCTTGAGGAGGCACAAGCAAGAAAGGAGAAGTCCAATGAGGGGGTCCATGGTGCGGACAATCCCTTTCATTCCTTTTTCGATGGTATGGACTCGTCTGATTTGGAAGACTTCTCCTGGCTGGGCGACATGGAAGTTCTGAAGAAGGACACATCCTCAGAAGCTGGCTGGCGAAGCTCGAGGCCGAAATTGATCAACCAGTTCCCTGCTCCGAGTGTGGCCCGGGTTTTGTATGCTCCTATGGGGATAGCTAGCTACATCCGATGCTTGGTGACTAAGGAGAACATGCAAAAATGAATGAGGTGAACGTGCCCGGCCTTTTCAATGAGGCTCAGCAGGTGCTAAACTGGATAAGGCATTATTACTTCCCATCAATCTTTACTCAGGGTTTGATGTTTCTCACATTTTTTATCAATTTGTAGGCCTCGGTACTTCATCACCAGAGCTTCTTTCAGTATCGGGTTGAGGTCAATCATCTTTAGCTCAAGATCAAGGAGCTTGCCCAAAAAAGGGACATGCACAAGCTTCTCAGTGAGAAACAAGAAGGGGTCATTAAGAACCTCCAGGCAGAGCTGGATGGAGCTTAGAAAGAAATATTGGTCTTAAGGCGGGAGCACGCCGACTTGGTTGAAAAGGTAAAGGTTTTTTAAGTTAGAAACAAGGATATTGGCACAATGGCTAACGATAATACCTTGTAGGTCTAGTAGAAGATCGACCAGATCGACCAACTCTGAAAAGAGATGGACAAGATCCAAGTAATTGCCGACAGGTGGAAAAGCAAGATGGACCTGTGTCCTTAGAAAAGGAGACTGCCCAGGGCAAGCTGTCTTTGATAGAAGTTAAACTTTGGGTGGTGAAGAAGAAAACTAATAAACGGGCTAAACAAAATGAGGATCTCCGAACACAACTAGGCTCGGCTATCGCTGAACGGGATGCTCTTGGCAAAAAGCTTGAAGTAATAAGGTCCAAATTGGAGATAACCTTGGTTGATATTGACGAGATGGTGGATCAATACAGGGCCGAGGCCCGCCTGAAGACTATTGCTGAGTATGTGAGGCAGCTATCCCGAAGGGAGATCCTCGAAGAGATCCATGCCCGAGGCTTCGACTTATTTGCCGAGATTGAGGAGGCGAAAAGACTTGAGGCTAAGGTGAAGAAGCTAGCTGGACCCGAAGTTGAGGAGGGCTTTGAAGAATCCGAAGGCCCCGATGGTTCTGGTAACAGATCGGGCTCCGGTGAAGATCAGACATAATTTCCTTAGGATTTTTTAGTTTTTGTATTCTGTACAATTATTTTGTTCAATTCGAGGCCGTTTTTGTTAGGCCTTTTTAAAGATATTCTGGAATATATAAAATTACCCCCGTTTGGAAATTTTGAAGTCTCTACTATCTTAGAATCTTTTTATACTTGCAAATATTTCTAATGCCTTAGCGCAGAATCAAACGTTGCAATAAGTCATTTATTTTTTGGAGGTCCGAATAGAACATAACCTCGATGCAATTTTTGCTCGAAACCTTTGAAAACTCGAAGTGACCGAAAGTTTTTTCCAAGATGCTTAAGCATTCTTTGAAGATGCATTTGCCGAGGTAACCTTTTAATAGTTTTAGACTTTTATTTAAGGACTTATGTTTTGATCACGAGCTTCGGACATCTCCGAACCATTTTTTAGGGTGGCTGTGGCCTTTTCGGTTTAGGCACTGCCTAATAGGTTTTGTGCCTCAAGGTTTTGATGACCCAAGCCGCCCGAAATTATTTCGGACGATGGTCCCTGAATGGTGGTAGCCCTTTGGGCTCGGATAGGGGTGGACCTTGGGATCGATAGTTCCCGGGTAAGAATAGCCCTTAGACTCGATATTTTAACAAGCAAAAGTATGTAATAGCAAGGTAGATACTTTCTTTCATTTCTGTGTGTAACGTACAAGATTAAAAGCATGTAAAAGCTTGTATTATGGCTAAGGTGGCCTACGCAAGCACGGTTCACTTGACCGTTTGGCCCTTGCAATAAATCCTAACCATCGATCCTAGACTATTCAGGCACAAAGTTTCCTTCTTTCCTTGCTAAGAAGCTTGACCCGAGGTTGATGGACCATAGTATTCGAGGTTGATCTTGAGAGGGATTGGATACTATTGATGAGACCACTGACTCCAATTTAAAATCAGTCTTCGATTCCGGGTGTGCAGTGTTACTTTTCTTAACACCAAGTCTCTGAAAGTGAAGTGCCAGAGGTTGGATCTTCAATTGTAATATCTTTCTATCCGCTATGTCTGGGCGGCCAGCTGGACTAGGGCGGCCTCGCGCCTCTCATCCAGCAGTTCCAAGATCGTGCTCATGGCCACACTGTTTGATTCTATGATCGCATATCGGAACCTGCAGCTCAATTCTCCCACTTTGATTAGTATTAGTGCTTCAACACCGTAGACCAATAAAAATGGAGTGGCCCTAGTACTAGATTTCAAGGTTGTATGGTATGTCCACAAGACTTTGGGCAGAGTTTCCTTCCATTTACCTTTGACATCGGTCAACCTTTAAGTCAGGTTTCGAAGTATGGTCTTGTTTGTAGATTCTTCCTGTCCATTCTCTCTAGCGTGATCGGGTGTTGACAAGATCTTTTTGATCTTATGGTCCGCAAAAAATTTGTATACTTTGCTGCCAATGAACTGCTTCCCATTATAATACTCTATCTCGGCTGGTATTCCGAACTGGCATATTATGTGGTCCAAAATGAAGCCGACGACCTATTTTTCCCGGACCTTCTCAAACAATTGAGCTTCGACCCACTTAAATAAATGGTTGGTCATAAACAGTTTGAATTGAGCCTTATCGGGTGCCCACGAAAGGGGACCAATAATGTCCATTCCCTGCTTCATGAACGACCAAGGTGACATGACTGAATGTAGTAGCTCTCTAGGTTGATGGATCATTAGTGCATGCCTCTGAAAGCTGTTGCATCTCCGTACAAGGTCCTTTGCATCTTTCTCCATGCCGATCCAGTAATAGCTGGCTATGATTATCTTACGAACCAAAGATTCTGCCTCGAATGATTTCTGCAGGTGCCTTCGTGAACTTCCCTCAAAACATATTCATTGTCTCCCGACCGCAAGAATACGACAACTGGGACATAAAATGTTCTTCTTAACAGAGTACCCTCGGAAATGCTAAACCTGGCCGCCCTCGTGTGTAGAGCTCTCGATTCTTTAAGATCCGAGGGCAACTTCCTAGAGTTCAAGTAGAATATATACTTGTTTCTCCAGTCCCAAGTTAAACTTGTTGACTTTTTTTTTGCATGGCCTTCTTCCATTACTGATTTCATAAGCTGTACGACAGTTCCTAAGCTGAATTCATCATCATCAACCGATGGCCCCAAGTTAGCCAGAACACTGGCTTCACTATTTTGATCCCGGAGGACGTGTTGTAGGTTCCATTCCTTGAATCGATGCAGCGTTACCTATAATTTGTCTAAGTACCTTCGCATTCGTTCCTCTTTTACTTCGAATGTCCCATTTACTTGATTTACCACACGGAAGGAGTTGAACTTAGCTTCGACCACTTCGACCCCCAAACTTTTAGCCAATTTGAGACCTACAATCATGGTCTCATGCTCGACCTCATTGTTAGTTAATTTCACTGTCTAATAGATTGCCTAACTATGTTACCCGTAGGTGGCTTCAACAGGATACCGGGTCTGGAACCATTTGCGTTCGAGGCTCCATCCGTAAAGAGAGTCCAGATTCCCGAGGTTAACAACAATTCCTTTATGACTTCGGGTATTAAGGCCAGCGTAAAGTCGGCCACGAAGTTTGTCAAAATTTGAGTTTTGATGGCAGTTTAGTGGTCAATATTCGATATCGTACCTGCTAATTCCTACGACCCATTTGGCCAACCGGCCCGAGAGCTCAGATTTATTAATTATGTTCCTTAGTAGGTAAGAAGTTACGATGCATATGGGGTGGTATTGAAAATATAGCTTTAACTTTCTGGAGGCGCTTAGCACAACGAGCGCAAATTTTTCAAGGTGAGGGTACCTTGTTTCAGTCTCGCCTAGAGTTATACTAACATAATAGATAGGAAATTGTATATCTTCCTCTTCCCGAACTAAGACTCCACTTATCGCTATCTCGGATACTGCTAAGTAAAGGTACAATTGCTCGTCTGTTTTCGGAATGTTGAGCAAGGGTGAACTCGAAAGGTACCGTTTGAGTTCCTCCAAAGCTTGCTGGCCCAGGGAGGCTATGCACTCGGTTAGGCTCTGAACAGCCTTGACACTATCCACCACGGTGATATATTCTATAGCTTTGATTTTATCAAGATTGATATCGATCCCTTGGCTGGACACCATGAATCCAAGGAACTTCTTGGACCCGACCCCAAATGTGCATTTCTCCGGGTACAACTTCATATTATATTTCTTCAATATGTTGAAGGTTTACTGCAAATATTTTAATGGTTCTCTGCTCACATGGACTTAACTAATGTGTCGTCAATGTAAACATTCATTGATATTCCTGCTTGTTCTTCGAACATCCACTTTACTAGGCATTGATAAGTGGTACCGACATTTTTTTAGTTTGAACGACATTACGTTATCAATAGGTACCGAATTTAGTGATAAAGGAATTTTTTTTCTTGATTGCCTGGGTCCATCCAGATTTGGTTGTGCCAAGAATAGGCATCAAGAAAGCTGAGTATCTCGTGCTCGACTATTGTATCGATCATTCGATCGATGTTAGGTAAAGGAAAAAAGTTCTTGGGGCATGCCTTGTTCAGGTCTTTATAATCTCTGCACATTATTAATTTATTTTCCTTTTTAGGCACTACTACTACGTTAGTCAACCAATCTGGGTACTTAACATCCCGAATGGAACCTATTCTAAGGAGTTTGGATACCTCGTCTTTGATGAATGCATGCTTGACTTCGGACTGAGGCCTCCTCTTCTATTTAACCAGGTGGGATTTTGGATTCAAGCTTAGCTTATGAGTGGTTATTTCTGGTGGGATCCTTGTTATGTCAATATGGGAGCAAGCAAAATAATCTACGTTTGCTATAAGGAATTTAATGAGTTTTTTGCTGAGCTCGGGAGTTAACCCCGTGCTCAGGTATATCTTCCGATCAGGTAAGTGTTCAATCAATATGACTTGCTCTAGCTCCACGACCGTTGATTTGGTGGCATCAGAATCATCAGGGGTGATGAACGACCCAGGAACTCCGTAATCATCATCCTCACTTGCTTCTTGCTTCTGCAGTTTGGTCGGGGCCGGTGACAGTGATTGCTATTTAGTTTCTTCCTTCCTAACTGACTCCGGGTTCTTTGATGCCGAAAGTGCGGACATCGGGATCACCTCATCGACCATGAACATTTCTGTTGCAGCCGACTTCTCTCCATAAACTGTCTTGATCCCTCTCGGTATGGGGAACTTCAATGCCTAGTGTAGAGTCGAGGGTATTGCCCTCATGTTGTAAATCCATGACCTTTAGAATGGAGCATTATATTTCATATCCCCTTCAATCACATTGAACTTTGTTTCCTGAATGGTCCCAACGGTGTTCACCAGCAGGATTATCTCCCCTTTAGTAGTTTTGCATTCGTTGTTGAATCCATATAAAACCCGGACTGCAGGAACTATTTGGTCTTGTAGACCCAGCTGCTCTACGACCCTTGATCTGATGATATTGGCCGAGCTACCTGGATCAAGTAACACATGCTTAACTCGAAATTTATTTATTAGTACAGATATTACCAGTGCATTATTATGCGGTTACACGATGCCTTCAGCGTCCTCATTGTTGAAAGAGATGGTCCCCTCCAGTATGTCATCTCGGGTTCGTTTTTCACTTCTAATGGACACCTTAGTGCATTTTAACATTGGCCCCTAGGCAGCGTCGACTCCACCAATGATCATGTTAATGATGTGCTGAGCTTCCTCTTGCTCGGTCTGTTTGTTAGAGTCCCTATTCATGAAGTGATTTTTGGCTCGATCACTCACAAAATTCCCGAAGGTGCCAGTTATTGAATAACCTGGCCATTTTTTCTCTTAGTTGTCGACAGCCTTCGGTCCCGTGTCCGTGAGTGCCATGATACTTACACATTAGATTGGGGTCTCTTTGGGCAGGATCAGACTGCAATGGCCAAGGCCACTTGGTATCTTTGATGCCTCCAATGGCAGATACGATGTTGGAAACATCAACACTGATGTTGTATTCCAATAATCTCGGTGCCTCCCTAGCCCCGAGTGGCCTGTCAAAGTCGTTTTTACTCATGAGTCCCCGACTATTGTGGCTTCAATCGCTTCTTTTATCATTCCTTGCAGGGTTACATCTGGATCTGCTACCCCTTCAATCTCCACTATACGGTTGATACCGATCTCTATTCGGTCTTGGTTCATGATCGATGACTCATTCATGATTGACGACTCATTTAGACCTATCATTAGTTCTGATGGGATAAAAAAACTTGGAGGAGGCCTCGAGTTGATCATCCTCGACTCCGAGTTTCAATTGGTACCTATTATGGACGTTAAGCCAAGTTACCGTCGGGTACTCTATCAAATTCTATTTAAGTTGTTGTGAAGCCAAGGAGCTTTAGGGTTGAGCCCTTGGGTGAACACCTGAATGACCCAATCGTCTGCAATCGAAAGCAGGTCCATTCGTTCCATTTGAAACCTCGACACGAATTCCCTGAGCATTTTGTTATCTCTTTGTTTCACTTTGAAAAGGTTCGATTTTCTAGTCTCGACCTTGATGGCCACTGCATGAACTTTTACAAATGCATCTGCAAGCATAGCAAATGAATCAATATAATTAGGGGTAAGTTGTGATACCATATCATTGCTCGTTTCGACAGGGTTTCTTCAAACTTTTTCAGCAAAACCGACTCGATTTCATCATCTTCTATGTCATTTTCCTTGATGGCACATGTGTAGGAGGTCACATGTTCATTTGGATCCATGGTTCCGTTATACTCTGGAATTTGGGGCATACGAAACTTCTTCGGGATTGGTTTCGGTTCCGCGCTCGGAGGGAATGGCTTTTGGACAAATTTCATGGAATCGAGGCCTTTCAATATCGGGGGTGCTCATGGGATTTGATCTACTCTGGAGTTTGTATGCGGCAAAATTAGAGGACTTAATTTCTCGCTATTAAGCCACTTTGGAAGAATACCTCGAGATCCGAGGACATGGAATTACGACCGAGTCCCCTCCCTCAAGGCTCGTCGAGGCCCGACTCAAAGAAGACGAAGATTGAGGCTAGAGCAAAGGGGGAAATTCCCAAGGCACACGGCTTAGTCTGACAGAGCCGGCCTATCCAGAGCCTCTGTCGAAGCGTCACATATCCATACTTTACAATTAGTGTATGTTGTACTATAACCGGATTCCCCTCCTATATAAAGGGAACCCACGACCCCGAGGCTCCTTCATCGACCAGTCTGAGGCTCGGGCGACAAGCATCTAGGTTTGATTACTACCCCGTTTTAGCTTGTATATCTTCATTAAACTTCATACTCTTAGCATCAACTGCTCTAACAACTAGCATAAAAGTAGATCACGTATTTTTAGAATCCCATTTATAAATTTAATTGTTGTTACCATTTTCACAGTAAACATTTTGGCGCCCACCGTAGGGAAAAAAATAATAGTGATTATTTTCTTGTTGGTTTCATTGCACAAACGCAAGTTATCTTTTACACTTTTTCTTGTCCAAGATTTCTTGATTTCAGGTCGAAATGTTAGGCTCGGTAAACGTGGTTAAGAGCAACTACCTCGAAAATTACGGAGAAAATGGTATGGTTGTTTTAGTCGTTGGTACGCCACCACACAACCCCGATAATGCACCTGAACCGATTCCAACGGATGTGGTTTCGCAAGACGCGTAAAAGGTCGACAAAACCTCACGTACCGACGGAAGCATACAACATAGCGACCAATAGGAAGCCCAAAAGACCCCAACCCAGGAAGAACAGGAAGTTAGTCTTCATGTGATTTTTGAAATATTGTAGGCACGACAGTTGGCCATCGTAGGTCACAAAGCCATCCGGTCCCAGCACAGCAGCGTCTGAAATAGCTCCCCCTGCCGAGCAAGTACCCAAGAGATCAAGCAATGACGGATCGGTAGCCGACCTTGCCATAGCAAAGATGCTTCGGGATCTCTCCAAAAGGGTCAAATCAGGTTCGTTGAAGTTTGTGCAACGACCGTTCGTCGAGGAAGCGGCCCTAGAACCCATTTCAAAGAAGTCTAGAATGCCAGACTCCCTAAGTACAACGAGACCTCAGATCCCAACGAACACATCACCGCCTATACATGCGCGGGAAAAGGCAATGACCAAAAATATGATGAGATCGAGCCCGTCTTATTGAAGAGGTTCGGGGAAACACTCTCAAAAGGAACCATGATATGGTGCCATAACCTAGCGCCCGACCACATAAACTATACCATACCGATAGATTCCTCTATAAAGACACATGACAATGCCATCGAAGCAACGACGAGAGAGCCCGACACGTCCAGGGCCGAACAAAGGGAGAATGAAACGCCACGTGAATTCGCACCTCATTCCCTGATGGAACAAACGAGATTACCCTCGGTCTTGGATGACTGGGCAATACAGGCCTTCACTCAAAGCCTAAACAAACCAAGCCCGATGATTTCAAGGCAGTTCAAACAAAACATGATCAGGTACCCAGCCAAGACCTGGTCGGATGCCTATACCCGGCATCAGTCGCAAATCAGGGTCGTGGATGACCATCTGGGAGCCTTATCAGGCTCAGCTTACCCAAACAGGCTCATGGCAAAGAAACCAATGCCAAACAGAGGGTGGTACTGCCCGTGCACCGTAGACAGGAGGAACGCATCGAGATGCATCTTGCCTCACAACGATCGGAGGATGGCCTGAGGACAATATCCTTGAGGATTCATTAACAAAGTCAAATTTGACGAGGACGCATGGCCGTCAATGGCGTCTTGCCCATCAGAGTACAATTTCCACATTGCTATACCAATTATCGTGTTCGCCGTAGGAGAAACCAGGGACGTCAAATAGCTCGGACCAATTCGGTCGAATTCCTCTCAAAGGAATCACAGCCTGGCGCGGGAACTACATAGCAAGTATGGTCGTGGGGCCGAAGATAGCCACCAACTCCGAACGAAAGACACCAAGCCACTTGACAAAAATCACCGCCGAGAACTGATGAGCGACCGAATTCATGTTCAGTCCCTAGTATGGAAGACGTCCAGGAGGAAAGAACCAAATGGTCCGTAGCACATTACCACGATAATGGAGGAGCGACGACCCTTTCCAAGAACTTGTAAAAGGGAGAGCAAAATTTCTCGTCACCAGAGAAAGGTAGATCTGGGGATACACCCCCAAGGATGCCCTTACATTCAACAAAGATGGTATCGAGACCTTGTCTCGACCTCACAATGACGCACTGGTAACCTTTTTCCTCACTCGATCCATCTTAAATAAAATATGTGTACATTAGTGCATGTGGCTCGATCAGAACTGTCGGGCCGAGGGTGATGGGATGGCTCGGACCGCCAGGTCAAAACACAACCACCTCTCGAATCTTTGACAACTTCTAAACAGCGATAGCTACGATAAGGAGAAAGACCATTCTCTCAGTACATCATGATTGGCCCAGACCGGAACACCGAGTTCCATATCATCTAAGGAGGTGAAAGGCACGAACACTTTATTCATACGACCACGGGCGCATCTCCCGAAGATAGGGCCTCCCCCACATCGCCAAAAGGATGAAATTCCACACAAGGGACGGAATTAATACCGTCGGTAGGAAGCAATACGCGACAAGGGGAAATTCCGCATCACATGACACATCGCGGGCACCAATATCTCCACTCTTGAAAGAGTCAAAGGGTAAGCGAGCCACATCTCCGGCCAAGCCCAATTAAACACAGCGGAGGGCTGTACTAGAGTCCACACCCCAAAACAGCAGGAACATACTAAACCTCAGAACATCACCTACACGTCCCACAGTAAAGAAAAACTACCTCCCTCCTTCGCTATTTTTTCACTAACCTGTATGTAGACACCCGTCTAGGGCGTTCATAAGTTCTAACTCTACCTAGAGACACCAAGGCCTTAACAGAACCCGCCACACTCTTTCTCCTCGGCCGGACTTCTGCTCCGAAGAGGGTCTCGTCAGCAAGGTTCTTAGCGGAGCAACGTACCCCCCAAGGAGGATCCGATAAGATAACATGCCTTCTTCTATGTAGACACCTAAAACTATCACTCAGGATCGAAAATGGCTCCGGCCAAAAACATATGACTACGGTCAAAACTGCTGCACCAGCCAAATTAACGCAACTCGGGGATGCCCGACTGTCGCTAACAGAATCGCAGGCCATTACTTCGAATATACTTCGAAAAGAACTGGTTAAAACAGGCTTCCCTCAAACAGGCAAACGAGCTTTGACCATGTCAGCTCCAAATTACAAGGCTTTGAGCTACTCAGCCTATGAGCTAAGAACCTTCCGAGGTTCTCGAATATCACCTCTAACAACTTGAAATCGAGGTTCTTCCCGAACCGACGACGGGTCGGGCAAAATCATTTCAAAAAGACCTTAACGAGAGAAAAAAAAAGCCTATAAAATGCCCACGGGTAGAAGCGTAAGAGCCATTATCGCCAGCCAAACGAGTCTTCGGGCCGCACACTAAAAGGTCTCAACGACCAAACAGCGTAAGAGCCACTATCGCCAGCTTGAAAATTGTAAACTTGAGGATTAAAATGAGCTCGAGTCATAACCCGATTCGGAGACCGAATCCTAAATAGTTAACTATAAATGCCTAAGGGCACAGCGTAAGTTCCATTGTCACCAGCCAAACAAGCCTCCGGGCCACACAGTAAAAGGTCGCTTCAACCCGAAGCATAAGAGACATCGTTATCCGCCCATGCAGACACGAAAAAACTTGAGGGTCAATTAAAGCTTGAGTCGCAACGTTACTCAGAGACTGAACCCAAAATAGTTGAAACAACAAATGCCCAAGGGCAAGAAATAAGAATAATTATCATCCGCCCATGCAGGCACAGGAGATTGGAGGTCAGGTAAGTTTGAGTCAAAGCCTGACTCGGAGACTAGGCCTAAATAGTTGGGCAAAGCATAAAGGCCCTAACGCCTGCTCACGTAAAAAATCGCACTTAAGAGCCTTCGGGCCTGCCTAATTAGCTTCGGACCCACGGGGCTCCTGCACACATCAAAACCAGCCCGCATGGTCGAAAACAATGCAGAAAGAGATATAAAAGAGATAAAATGTCAAGTTTTCTCTTATTTACATACGCGAAATATGCGCTCTCCATCTACAAACATGTTCTACAAATATCAAATACAAAATGTAAAAGCGGCAAAATCTACGCTCCGCTCCAAAAGGCTACAGCCTGACAGCCCCAGATTCACTCAAGTGACCGAGCATCATGCTCGGCCGCCCTTGCTCGAGCCAACTCCTCTGAGAGAATGAAGCCCCTAGCGCTGATCTCCTCGAGTACCTCTCTTCGTGATCTGCAACGAACATATTCCCCGATCCTCTTCTCACGCTCGAGGGCCCGCTTCAACTCGGCTTGGACATCAACAATGTCCTTCATATGAATCACCATCTCCTGATCAACCTTGGTTCGACTTAATGCTGCTTCAGCCCGGGCATCGATTATCTCAGCCCTGACTTTCGAGAGATCGGACTCGAGCTTCATGATCATGTCCGTTTGAACTGTAGCATTGTCACGAGCCAAGCGGAGTTGGGCCTCAAAGGTGGGAACCTTGGCCAAGGCCCCCCTCTCCTCTAAAGCTCGAGCCTGCGCCTGAGCCCTTAGTTCACCGCAAGCATTCCTGATGCGGTCGACTTCGCCTTTAAGGTACTCCAAGCCTCCGTTTTTTTCTGAAGCTAAGATAGACAAAAAGATTAACCTTAAGGGTCGAAAAAAGCGAAGCGCGTACTACGAAAGGTTACCTACTCCATCAAATAGCTCTTATAATTCGAGCTCCAATACGCCTCATATCGCCAATGCATCAACTCAACCTCCTTCTCCTCGCTAAGGAGCCTAAGGGACTCACCCTCATCCAGATATTTTCGAAGCCTGGCCCCATGACGGAGCAACTCAAACATGAGCCTATCAAAGGCATGCAAAAGAGAAACTCGATAAAGAAAGGAAGATGCGAAATACAGAAGGAATGTGCCGAAACTCACCATGAAGTGAAGCCGACAGACTTCCTTAAAGGCGGAGCACACTCCTGTTGGTCCTGCTCCTTCGGCCCCGGAAGAACCAACCTTGAGCAAAGCATATGCACTTGTAGGAACCATCGTTCTGGGATCGAACACTCCGAGAATAGCAAGATCGGACGACGTCCTCTCCTCGAAGACACGGGCCCGTTGAGCCCCATTAAAAGCTCCACCACACTGTAGGTTCAAATCCCATTTATCGCCATTGTCCCTCAGCTCGGAGGTCGACGACTCCCACCCTTATCCAGAAGACCACAGCCTCGCCCCAAGGAACCGCTCGATACCTACAGCGGCAAAGCCGGTACAAAAGAAAGAGGAAAATGTCGTCTCAAATATATGAAGACCAAGGTAGGAGTAGCTTACGCGCATACCCTGGTATTTTGCTTCCTATCTATCATGGGACACAACTCGCCACCTACACTCATCGCAAGTCGAATGGGTCGCCAACTTCTGGACCCGGCTGGGCAGATCGAGAACTTCGCTCGGCGTCCATGAAGCTGCTGCAAAAAGGAAGGAGACACAATTACCCAGCTAGTTTTCACTATAAGCAAATCTAAGGAGGCACAAGACACTTCACTCGTACCCGTAATTCCATCCCTCGGGAAATGGCATGAGCTCCACGGGGATAATGTCAACCGTCCGGACCCGGATGAATCGACTGACCCACTCTTGATCCCCATCTTCTTCATCATCGACAAAAAAAGGTGTAGATGAATGACACCGCAAGGTTAACAGGTCTCGATTATGAAAGGGTTGGTACAACCTAACGAGGTGGCTGAGCATGAGTTTAAGCCCAGCCTTCTCCGCAAAGAACCTCATCATCAGCACCACTCGCCAGAACGACGGATGTATATGCGCCAAAGTAACCTGATACTTCAAGCAGAAATCAAGCACGACCCTATCAAGGAGGCCAAATGTGAAGGGATATAGGTATATGTTCAAGAATCCATCAGCAGGGTCTGTAATACTCTCATCCGGGGAAAGAACCTGCACCATTATCCCCTCGCTCCATTCACAGTATCTCCTCACCATCTCTAGATATTCCTCTTTTATAAAAGACACAGTCTTTCGAGTGAACTCCCACAGATCCTGAGCGCTGGGAGTGGAACTCTCCCCTCCTTGCTGGGCTTGCCCCGAAGTAGCTGCCATGGCTATAGAAGAATTGACAGACTAAAGTAGGGACGTGCACCAACGCTTTTTGCGCCTGAAGAAACAAAGAACCCTATGGCAAAATGGAGGGATAAATATATAAAATAACAAATTCTTTCAAAGAAGCAAAGCCACCCCACACATGTGTGGGAAACAACAATGATTCACCTATTTAGAGAAGCTTCGGGTGGCCAACGGCCTCGGTATAGATCTCGGGGTGTTACCCGACCCCATAGGCATCCATCGACAAAAAGTTAGGCCTCATAGAGTCAACTGTATCGTCTCCAATCTCGAGGTAGTGCCCGATCTCGAAGATCTCCACCAAAAAAGAAATCAGGCTTTGGAAAGCCTTCAACGCCATCATAGAACTCGAGGCGGTACCCGATCTCATGGTTTTCCTTTCTAAAAATAAAATTAAACACGCGAAGCTCCGATCATGGAGGCTCTAGGAGGGCTCGAGGCATCGCCTAAGTATAGGCAGCCCCTCAACGAAAGTCTATCCACTATGCTTTAAAAGGCTATCTATATCAAGTTCAAAGCAGACCCCAAGGTACCCAAAGATGACCTTCGCTCAGGATACCTCTCTTGAAAGCTCTAAAATTCAGCGTAGTATCTCCATACAACTCGAAGAGCCCAACTGCATGAGTCTATCAGATCAATTCAGGCTTGGTCTGAGGTACGACGATGGGCTCGAAAACGAGCCATGTCAATTGGTAGAGGTTCGGAAAGAACACTCGCATCCGAGTTAGATATCAGCGGTCAAAAACAAAAGAAAACATTCAAAAACCTCGAAGCACACGAGAACATACAATAATAGTGCAAGAATCGAAAATAGGAAATCAAAGGAGTACCTTTATATTCATAAATATCCATATACAACAACCCTCGAAGGGTCCTTACATACAATTACAAAAGCCCGCAAGGAGTTCTTACGCATAAAGGAAGAAACAAAAGGGTGAACACGCGAGATAAAAGCCTAGAGATTGGTCTACCTTCGAAGGTCCGCCTCCTGCAACAGGCACCTCAGGGAACACATCATCGGAACCCTCATCCCGGCGTTCCATAATGATATCCCCAAAGGATAAGGCAAGAAGCAGGGAGGGATAAACAAAATGCTATAAGCTCTCCGAAGGTCGAGGACCCTTGCTGGCCAAGAGAACATCGGAGAGGCAGCAGACCGGGCGAGCCTCAATCTCGCTTGCACGACTGCTTAGAATCCATTTCTTGGGACATCTAGCCGTGCAGGCTACCAGCTTGGGGAAGAGCACCACGTCGAGCTGGGGTATGAAGGTGAGCAGTGATGTATAATCCGAGCCCCCTTTTGAGCAGCGTTTTATAATCCGAAGAGCTTTTTACGAGCAAGGAAAGTTGACCCCCGTGGGTCATCATCTCGAGAAAATAAGGGCAGTAACAACAGACGTAACAACAGTCACAGCAGCAATACGACGACATGGTTATGCTCGACAAACAACACAGCCTACGGGAGCTCTGCCGAACGGCCTTGAAGCCATGAGCCCCAAACATAGTGTTCAAGGATGGAGGAAGATGATAAGAAGAAATGGGAAAATGAGCCAACGAAGGTATTTGGATAGAAAAAACAACACCAAAACACCCCCATTTATAGGAAGTAATGACACGGTCATTGGGGCTTTGAAAGATTGACCGGCGAACGCAATTACTGCATTCTTGAAGAACCGAACCGACGACGGAACATTCATCTTGGAGAACAGGAATCGACAGTGCATTGAATGATGTCATATACACAAGTCCATGGGACACCCCGGTTGCCTCAAAAGCTCGCGCCACAGGTTGTATCATTAGTATGACGTCACCGTAAGAAGCTCGTGGAGTCAGGCGTCATAATCATTTCCCATTGCTTCATTCTGGGAACGCGGAGACTATCTATATGCGGCGAAATCAGAGGACTTAATTTCTCGTTGTCAAGCCACTTCGGAAGAATACCTTAAGACCCCGAGGATATGAAATTGCGACCGAGTCCCCTCCCTCGTGGCTCGTCGAGGCCTGACTCAAAGAAGACGAAGACCAAGGCTAGAGAAAAGGGGGAAATTCCCAAAGCACGCGGCTCAGTCTGATAGAGCCGGCCTATTCGGAGCCTTTGTCAAAGCGTCACGTCTAGCTGTCTCATCTCTATACTTTACAATTAATGTATGTTGTACTATAAATGGATTCCCCTCTTATATAAAGGGAACCCACACTACTTTGTAAGGGGCTGATGTTGCTCCAACTATTCTCCACCAGATCAATAATATCTCTCTCTCTTTTCTCTTTAACTTGCTCGTCCTTACTAGCTTGAGGCTACTCTTAGAATTTATTGCTTTCATACTTGTTCTTCATTCATTGCTTGGTATTGGCCATAAAGAGGCTTGTTTGATCATATATCAACTGTTATCCCATCCCTGACTACCCCCGATAGCTCAAGATCGAGCCGGATACAGGTCTCGAGGCTCCTACATAGACTAGTCCGAGGCTCGGGCGGCAAGCCCCTGGGTTTGATTACTGCCCCGTTTTAGCTTGTATCTCTTCGTTAAACTTTATACTCTTAGATCAACTGCTCTAACAACTATCATAAAAGTAGATCACGTATTTTTAGAATCCCATTTACAAATTTAATTATTGTTACCATTTTCACGGTTAATAGAGTTATAGGTCTCCACTTTTTATCATTGGCTTCTATCTTATTTTTTCCTAATTCCACCCACTTTGTCGGTTCCTCAAGCATCTTTATTGTTTCGGGGTTGGTCCTGGGTTCAACTACACCCGGCCTTTCTGTGGTTTGTTCATTTCTTTGGGAGTTTTCCCGGGATGGTTCAGGCTCAACTCTACCGGTGGTGTGGCTTTGGTTATGTAGTTGGGTTATCGCCACCTGTTGAGCTTTTAAGATTTTGAAGATCACATGTAAATTGATCCCATCACCTTCACCATTGTGCGCACCCGGGCTATTGATTGGGCTCCTCCGCAAAAGCTGTTCTCTAGGTCGGTAGACAAGTTTGCATCGATGGCCACATGTGAGTTGGCATCGATTGAGTCCGCAAGGGTCAACACGGGGTACCTCGTTACCGGGCACTATATTGTTGTTTTCGCCATGGTGGCCTGATTCAATATCAATGTTCAAGTGAGCAGTTTGAGAATTTGACATTCTTAAGTTGACCTGAAATTAAAATCTCAAAGAACAAGCGTAAAACAAAGTGCGTTATGAAAATTTGTATCAAATTACCACTATTATCCTTATCCCCACGATGGGCGCCAATCTGTTTGCCCTTAAAAATGGATAACAATTGAATTTATACACGGTTTTAAGGATATATGGATTAATTCAATACACAACATCAATAACGTTAGATTAAGAAAATAAAAGACGTAATAAATGGCCAAACCAATGATAGAGTGAATCCGAGTTCGGTTAATGATATAACGAGGAGCCTGCCTTCGGTACTGAGCTTGCACTTATGAACAAAAACAACAACTTTGAATAGCTTTTAGAAACATAGAGAATAGAAGTATATTGCCTTGATATGCATGTTGCAGTGGGTCTAATTAATAATTAGCTTTCCTTTTATATAGTAGGGAAGTTTTGTCCTAGGTACAATTCTAGGAAAGGTAAAAACATTCTTTCTCGCTAATCACTTATTTTCTGTCGATACGGGCTGAGCTTCATGTCGTGATATCTGGTTGGGCATGGATATCACGACCCTTTGTTAGTTATGCGAGATCGTTTGTTAATGCTCTCCGAAGTCTTGGAACTCAAACCGGACCTGGGGGACGTGGGCTCGACGGATCCGAGTGTAGGTATTTATCCCGGGCCCCGATACGGGAGGCTCCTTGTTTTGATTCTGATTCCTTACGGTCACCTCCCTACTCCGTTTGCCTTACCGGAAAATCGGAATGCTCGTTGGACTCGGTTTTACCTGTATTTATAACTCTAGCCATAATTTAGTCCATCAATGACATACATTGACTAATAGTGAGCTTTCTGGAAGAGAGAGGGACTCCCAGATATTTAAAAGGTATAATTCATGTGGAAAAAGTACATTTCAGATTGAAGTTGATCCCTTAAATTAGTAGAAACTCCAATAAGATATAATGAATGTTTTTTTAGAATAGCTTTATGGCCACAAACTAAAGAAAAGTGGTCAAAACTCTTAAGCATAGACAAAGACTTTGTCAGCCTTACAACACAAAATCAAATATCAACAAAGCAAATGTTAAAAAGATTTAACCTAGCACATTTAGGATGGTGGTTGAAATTAGAACCGAGTCTAAATATTTCTAGAGATCTATGTATCTATTCCATAGATAAGACAAAAAAGGTATGGGGGAATCAGATCTCCTTGTCTTAAGCTTTTTTTTTTTCTTAAAATTCTAAGGTCATTCCTCCATTTATCAGCAATGAGTAACTCACAATTGTTACACAAGTCATTATCAGATTTACAAACTTAAGGGAAGCCAAACTCATAGATCAATTTATAAATAGTAAAGCATCAGAAAATGGGTCTAAAATCTATCACATAAATGGGGTTGGTCGCCTTTGGTACAAGAGTGGCTGTTGTGTAGTTAATTTTCTTTAGATGCTTGCGATTCTTAAAAACTAAAGTATAGCTATAGTGACTTCATCTCCTATGACATGCCAGAACTCTTTGAAGAACTTTACTAGAAATCCATCAATACCAGGGGCGTTATTATTAGGCATTTCCTTTAGTGATTGTAAGACCTCCACTCAGGTAGCGGGTTTTAATAATTTTTGTAACTATGATAAGGTGATGCATGGTCCATCCCTAGCTATGTTAACATCAATATATGGGAGCTCAGTTGCAGAATCTCCCAATAACTTTTGAAAGAAAATTTATAAACTCCCTATTGTACTTGTATAGGATCTATAACTTTTATCCCCTACTCATTATAAATCCAAGACATTCTCTTCCTAGCTTACCTTACTTTTATATGAGCATGAAAGAACTTGGTACTAGAGTCCCCTTAAGCAATCCAAGTTGCTTTAGATTTGTGCCGTAGCACCCTTTCATGTATGGCTTCCAACATGACATTGCTTCTTCTCTTGCAATTTCCCCTTTTCGAATACATGATTACACAAATAGATTATACATGATTACACAAATAGTCGATTGAATATATTGTCTATTTTTCCTAGCCGATATATATATAGATTATACACGAATTATACACGCTTATACACATATCATACATGGATTATAATTATATTATATATCCTCTGCCTCTTTTTAACAGTTGGGTGAGCGGCTATTTAGGTTAATTTTTTTTATGGTGTATGATGTTACCATTTGAATAGTGGTCTCTTGCCAACTGGTTTACTCCTTGCAATTTACTATTCCATTAAAGCCATATTAAGAGAGGAAGCATTGATGCCCCTATTAGGAGGTGTGAGAGGTTGGCCATGGCGAGTTTGAGAAGAGGTCGAGGTTGGCCTAAGAAGTATTGGGGAGAGGTGATTAGACAAGACATGACGATGCTTTAGCTTACTGAGGACATGACCCTTGATAGGAGGGTGTGGAGGTCAAGGATTAAGGTAGAAGGTTAGTGGGTAATTTTTAGTTGCTCACCGATAGTCTTAGTAGCACGCATGTCTCTTCATATTCTTATATTTTTATTACATTATGTGGTTTTGTTCGCCTCAGGTACTGTATTCCTTGTTGCTAGTATTTGGTACTACTTATCCTTTATCTCTCCCTTTTTTTTTCTCTTCCCTCTTTCTTCCTTTCTTGCTATCCACTTCTTCCTACTACCCTTCCTGAGCCGAGAGTCTATTGGAAACAGCCTCTCTACCTGTTAGGTAGGGGTAAGGTCTGCAAACAGACAACCCTCCCCTGACCCCACCTGGTGGAAATATACTGGGTTTGTTGTTGTTATTAAAGCCATCACTTTATTATGGGGAAAACAACACCCAAACTAATTACCCTTGTCTACCCATTTACGTTTTTATATATCGAACTAATTATTCTTCCTACCCATTATAGCTTTTATGGTTATTGCCTTTTCTCTCCTTTTATTTTTTTATATTTCTACATCTTTCCCTTTTTCCTTCTTTTCTTTGTTTTCTCCTTTTCTTTTCTTTTTCTCTTTATTTTTTCCTTTTTTATTCTTTTCTATTCATTTATTTTTTGCCCAAATTATATTATTAATTTTTCACCATAATTTAATTTCACACTCAATTTGGCTCCTTTTTTTCGTTTTTATTTTTCTTTTTTCTTTTTTTGTTCATTTTATTTATTTTGTGTTCCTTTTCTAATTCCATTTAACTGTTCTTTTTTTTCTCTCCATAATCTAATACCATTCACTTTTTTGCTCTTTTTTATTCTTTTTTTTCCTCTTATACAATAAGAAAAGATTAATGATATTGAAAACATTCGTTCACTTTTTGTTTAATATAACTAATATAATACACATTTTGTTTTTCTTTTTCTCATTTCATTTTTCTTCAATTCAGTTATTAGAATAACTTTTATATTATAACTAATTCTCTTCTCTCTTTTTTCTTTCCTTTTTTTGTTTCTAATTTAATTTATCATTATTTCAAAAAAAATTATTTCCTTTTTTATTTTTTCTCTCTTTTCATTTTTATTTTATCCATAAAAAAGATAACTGATATAGTATACCTTTTATTTAGTTTTATTTTTATCTTATTGTCAGAAAATAACGTATTCTAGTATATAGTAGATAAAAATAATATATTAGTATTGCGGAATACTATTATACACACACGGTATATATCATATATTGACTGGGTATCGTTGAGAATTGGTTCATTTCTTCAATAAAAAAATACTCATCATTCCTTTATGATACCCACATGGTATATATCATATACTGACAGAGTATCATAAAAGTCTGGTTCATTTTATTTAGAAATACATTCAGCCTTATGATCCCCATATAGTATATATATCATATACTGATACTGTATCACAGAGGTTTAGCTTATTCCCTCCAGAAAAATACTCAGTCCTCTATGATATCAACCTAGTATATATTATATACTGATATGGTATCATATGTCGCGCCCCTTTTTTTCCTTCCTCGCAGAGAGAGGTCCGGGTTTCGACATTCTATGGGGTGTGATAACTCATTTTCTTTTGGGAATTAGGTATTTGAAGAGTCTCCAACTAACGAGTTATGGTGCATTAGGGCACCTAGAGTAATTAACTCTTGGATTGATTTGCATTACCAGAGATTAGGGTAAGGGCTCGAAGTACCCTTGAGGGGAAGGTGTTAGGCACCCCTTTTGGTCCACAATTGTGGGTCCCGGCCGAACTTATATTTACAAATTAGTCCATTACAAATAAACAATTGGATCAAATAGATTGCAAGTAAAGCACGTAGGATAACTCAAGTAATAAAATAAAGATTTGGGCAAGTTGTAAAACAAAGGTTTAAATAGAAAAGGAATTTTGGTAAAGGAGTAGTCCTAGGTTGGTTAGCCTATAGGATCACCCCACAAAATGTTTAGTAAACACTCCTCGATGAGGGGCTACACGTGACATTAGCGCGTAGTCATCATATCTTATATCTACCCTTCCCATCCCTTTAGTGGTTATGCAAAGCGGGTGTTTGGTCAGTGATCTCTATTGCGTGTTGTTACCCATCCCTTCTTCATGGACCTAGAGGGATTTAGGACTTCTACCTATAGGTGGTTCTAGACGAACACCTAAGGTTTAAAAGTTGAAAATTTTAAGGCAACAAGCAAAAGACTTAGAACTTTCAGCACATAAAGGGGGCAATTAGAAGCTCAAAGTTTCCTCCTCAAACAAGGCACATAAACAGTACGACTCAAGCACAATTAAGGGCTTTTATTAGACAGTATCTTAAGGCAGGATGTCTAGGTGAATATGCAGAAGACAAACAATTTACTTTTATAAACTTAGGAGTAGTGAGTTTGACAGTTGCCTGTTGATTTTTAAAGCCTGCTAGGATCAGAAAATATTAAACAATAGAAATCGTTCAGAGTTGTAGTTTTGAAAATGCACTAAAGGCTAGCCTATATGCGGAGTACTGATAACTACATTTATTTAATGAAAACAAAGTAGGTTTTGAAATGGACTTTTAAATCCTATGGGCCTACTGCCTAATGATAGATTGAGGTAGTTTTTAAAAGAACTGGTTTCAAGAAATATAAACTACTTAATTAAACCAATTCAGAGGCGAACTAAGAGTGGACTAAGTTGAATTATTTAGACTGACATGCATAATTTTGAGTATGGTTCCCTATAAGCATGATATCTAAGTTTAATACTGATTTTAAGGACTGGCAAGCATGATGACACACACATAAACACTTGTCATAATAGAATCTGGGTTAAATTACATCCTATAGGCATGGCATCTATTTGTTAGGCTGATTTTAAGACTTGCAGGCATGGAAACATACATAAACACTCATTGTAACAGAATTTGGATTAAATCCTACAGGCATGGTATCTACTTGTGAAGCTGATTTTAAGACTTACAGACATGATTTCTATTACGAAATTATTTGAAACCTATAGGCATGATTTCTAGCATGGTGAGATAAACATGACAAAATGTAAAGCCCTATGAACATGATTTCTACTTGGTAAGGCAATGAAATTAAAATGTAAAGTCCTATAAGCATGATTTCTACCCGTATTACCCCATAAAATATGTATATATCCATACCTTTCACTAAATACCCCAATATTTGTTTACAAGTTATTACAGACCAATGAATGAATTACATAAGTAAATAAGAAGCTATTCTATAGGGAGCCTTCAATTATGCCCAGGTTCCAAAGCCTCCAATGACCTCAAATGCCTCAATTCCATAGACAATGTGAGAGTATAGGTGCATCAAAGTTCTCTAAGGATCTCAAGGATCTCGGGCAGTGCTTACATGTAGACATAGTAACCAAAAATTGAATAAGTGTAGTGTGGAAGGGCCAGCCTCAGTATGCCAGAGTTCAGAGGGTGCTTAAGAGGATCCCAAGGCTGTACACATACTAGAGGGGCAGAACTTATTGACTTAGGAGTAGAGTGAAAATGGTTGACACAAGTTGAAAGGTTTTAGTGAAAACTATATAAAAAGAATTCTATTTGAAAGTAATTTAGTAAAACACGGAGGCTGTTTGAAAAGATATTGAAGAAAATAGATGTTCAAACACAACACCTTAGGACAGGTTACTTCACAGCCAGGAGTCACAACACCAAGGCAGGTTCAATAGTCATAAACAGAGGTCAAGGGGTTTGGGGATACATAGGACACATAATTAAGCAAAGATCTAGGAATTGGTATAGACATGCTCAGAAGTAGCTGACCAGACAGTCACAAAACCAGATAAAAGAAGAAACTCATATACAGGGGTGATAGGGATTTGGGGATTCATGGAACATATGATGGCAAACACATAACAAGTAAGTGATAATTGGTATAGACATGCTCAGAAATACATAGAGAGGTAATATATTGATCTTAAGGGAGGGGAGTACCCAATAATGTAAACATCAATTACAAGTTTCACAACAAACCCATAAATAGTAGCAAACTAGAAACAGGATGAATTGAAACAATAAGAGAATTATATTGTTGATGGAACTTTGAATTGAAACTAGAACATACCAGTAAAGAGGACAGTAAGCAAAGTGAAAGAACAAGAGAACACAATGGTTAGTCGTGGCTTGCAGTCGGCTAACTTAGAGCAGTAGCAAGTAGCACAAAAGAGAGAAAAAAGTTTTCAGTGTGAGAGATAGCTTTTGAACCAAGAGTGTTCGTGTCTTGTATTAATGAAAGGCTTAGGTATTTATAGTTTGAAAGCAGGTAGCAAATAAGGTAAAAATCAAAGTTCATTAGTAACTAAGGAACTCAGAATCAGTCAGTCAGGAAATCAAGGCAAGTACTCCCCTTAAATTTAGGGCATTAACTCAAAAGGTAAGAACATGTGATAAATAAGGAAAGAAATCAGTATATAACTAATAAAGAAAGATTCAAATTCAGTAAGTATAGGGTAGACAATTAGGGCTAAGTTCAAAAAGCTCCTATTAAGGAAATAGTTCAATAAGAATAAAGTACCATAGCAAATAAGGTAGGATAATCAATTAATTTAAACAGACAAGGTAGAAATTTAGGGTTTAAAAGAAGATCTTTCAATCAAACCATAAAAATAAGTAAATCAGAATCAATCAAGAGGAAGTTATGATTCCATACTCAACAAATAAATAGAGTAAGAACAACTAAACGTAACAAATAGGCAGGGTCAACAATATCTATAGAAAGAGGCAAGTCTTAAACAATCAAGATGAACATAATCATATAGAGGTGGTATAAGTTAGGCTAAGAACTCAGTAAGAACATATTCAAATCAAGGTAACCACAGAAACTTAACAAGAATCGAGTAGTCATGCTAACACACAGAACCAAACTAAGAAAATCTAGAAATATTAGGGATTTTAACATAGGCGAGTAGAAAAAGCATTAAAAATATAGAATCAGTAGAGATATGCAAAGGATAGAAGTTTAAACATAAAAATCGGTTTAAACAGTGTAAAACAAAAGGAGCAGACTCGAATCGTTTAAAAATAGCATAGATCTAGGAGATGTAAACAAAAAATTAGGGTTTTATACCTGTTTAGAAACTCAAAGATCGTAACAAATACAGTGTGATTTTGCTCGAAATCACATTGGAGTAACCAAGAATAGCCCAAACAGCGAACCCTAGATATAAGTCGGCGTGACCCAGGGCTCTTGAAGGCCTCAGAGAATATGAGCATGGCAATAGAGGAGCCATTGGAGGCTTAGGAGTTGAAGGTTGATCACCGGAGAAGACCGGAGAAGGAGGTCGGTGGGTGAGAGGCTAGGGATAGGTTGAGTGGTTGAGAGATGAGAGAACACAGAGGCGGCATAATTTGGAAATGAGGTAGGGTTATGAGGTCTTAGGAATTAAAAAAAGGAAAGGCTTAATACAGGTTGTTGATCTGGGAGATCAACAACCAAGATTTAGTTTGTATTGGATCGGGTAGATGGGTTCAGGGTTTGGGTCGGGTAATTTAGTAGGAAATTGGGTTGGGGTTGGGTTCAATTTAGGCTGTAATTGAAATGCAAATCTGGCTATAATTTAAATAGCCAATTTTTCCTATATTAATTTATAATAAATAATAAATAATTTATGTAAAATAATTTTATGTACCAAAATGATTTAAATATATATTTATCATTTTAAAAATATAGGGACCAATTTTACGCATATAAAATGTATTTATACATTAAATGGGCTAATATTACAATTATATGCAATTTAGCTTAAAAATAACAAATGCAATTGTACAAATGCATAAAAAATGTATTAACCATATTTTGGCATAAATATAGAAAATAAATGACTAAATTTCCATAACAATAATTTGGAAAATAATTATTGGGAATTTTATGAATAAAAGGGAAGGAAATAAATCAGTTTAAACCCTTAAAATTATGGGAAAAATTATAAAAACCTTGTGAATGCTTATATATATGTGTTATTTTTAAAGTATTTTTGCATATAAAAAATATAGGGAAAAATTGGGTATCAACAACTGCCCCTCTTTACCCGGGAAGGATGAAAGAGTTTTCGGGTAAAGTAATGATGGCCAATTTTGACTGGACAGGATGTTTTGAAAGGATAGAGGCCGAACTCCGGTCTTCGAGTTTCCTACATATCCCTGGTTTTACAGGAATCAGGCCATGTGTAGTTCTAGATTCACCCGCGGAGTATGCCAATGAAATTATTCCAAGAACGGACACGAGATGCAGAAGCGACTACGGTGAGCGGTTAAGGCTCAGGACGGTTGGAAGGAACTAGAGTGAGATTGTTCCTACTAGGATAGTGGTTGCTTACTGGTTACCTGCAGATAAAAGATGCTACAAACGTATTTGCGAAAAGTTAAACATGATGCAGATTCCCTTTGGACCATGAAGGTTGTCTTCGGATGATTAAAGATGGCGTCCTTGGACCATGACATCCTGGGATATGAATTGTTTAGTGAGGGATTCGCAGGCCATGAAATGGTGTTCTCGGGCCATGAAAATGGTGCATCCGATCCATGACGCCTTTGAATAATGATATGCAAGTTCGAGAGATCCTCAGGCCATGGCATGGTGTCTTCCGGATATGAGGATGATGCCTTTAGACTATGACGCCTTCGGATAGATTGACAATATTTCAGCCCATGATATGCAATAAAATGATGTTATCAAGACAATGATTAGTCTCGTGAAATGGAGAGCAGAGCTTAGCCTGATTGGAAAGCAACTAGATAGTAAAATAGAGCGATATTTGCGCAAAAGGGACATTGCTTAGTCCCATGAAAATGTGGAGGCTAGGATTAGCCTCATGCAGGTAAGGGAGGCAAGGATTAGCCTCATGCAAGTATGGAGGCAAGTATTAGCCTCTTACGGATGGGGAGGCAAGGATTAGACTCATGGAGTCAAGGATTAGACTCATGCAAGTACGGGGACAGGGATTAGTCCCATGCAAATAGGGAGTCGGGGATTAGACACGTGCAAGTAGGGAGGTAGGGATTAGCCTCATGCAAGTAGGGAGTCAGGGATTAGATTCACACAAATAGGTAGGCAGGGATTAGCCTCATGCAAGTGTGGAGTCAGGGATTAAACTCATGCAAATGGGGAGGCAAGGATTAGCCTTATGAAAACGTAGAGTCAAGGATTAGACTCATGCAAGTAGGGAGGCAATGATTAGCCTCATGCAAACGTGGAGTCATGGATTAAACTCATGCAAGTAGGGAGGCAGAGATTAGCCTCATGCAAGTAGGGAGGCAGGGATTAGCCTCATGCAGATATGGAGGCAAGGATTAGCCTCATGTAAGTGGGGAGGCAAGGATTAGCCTCATGCAGGTAGGGGAGGCAAGGATTAGCCTCATGCAAGTATGGAGTCAAGGATTAGCCTCATGCAGGTATGGAGTTAGGGATTAGACTCATGCAGGTAGGAGAGTCAAGGATTAGACTGACGCAAATAGGGAGACAAATATTAGTTTCATGCAAATATGGGGGACAAGGATTAGTCCCATGCAAAGAGCGAGCAACAAATAAGAGTAGTGTATGTCTTAGCTAGAGATGTATTCGATGTTTAATGGCCTGATTGATAGTGAATTATCTTTGTGTATACTTGTTTTGCGAGTGCTATCGTTACGTCAAATGTGCCAGCATTCAAAGAAAAAATGTAAGTTTTGTGGGGGAAGGTTGGTTCATGCTCCTGTCGGCTGGCTTTGCTTTGCTCCATTCTGAAAGCCTTTCAAGTTCCCCTGGGTGACACCTGACTGTTATGGAAATAGAGTTTTCAAAAATATGCAATTATTGATAAAAATAGAGTTATTTTGGAAACGTATAGATATATCAAGTAATTTTGATGAATTAGTGACTGTAACACGTCTCAAAGGCATTGCAGCTCTCTCATATTGGAATTTTGAGGGTCCTTCTCAAAAATCTGCCCCCGTTTGTAGATGATCTTTTGATCGTTTTCGGATAATGGATCTTGCTGAACCTTCTTCGGAATTTTGAGAATCCTTCTCAAAATTCTGCCCCAGTTTCTTAACTGACTGCTGACCTTCTGACATATGTTGGCGCTGACTAGACTTGCTCCGGAATTTTGAGGACTCTCCTCAAAATTCTGCCCTGGTTTCTGATCTTGGGGGAAATGAAAATTTTATTATAATATGACTGAACCCATAAGGCTGCCAACATATCCCCTCTTAAATGGGAATCAGGTCAACCGTAGTTCAATTACATCAAATGAGGAAATGCGACGTATCTAAGCATAGTATCTCTTGATTACGTCTGAAATGATCGGTTTTGGCTAGACTTCTCTGTCAATTTCTGCAAGTATGAGTGCTCCTCCTATTAGTACTCTGTGAACCATGTACGGACCTTTCTAGTTGGGAGAGAATTTCCCATTGGCTTCATCTTGGTATGGGAAAATTTTCTTCAATACCAGCTGCACTGGTGCGAACTGTCTTGGTTTGACCCTTTTGTTAAAAGCTCTAGACATTTTGTTCTGATAAAGTTGGTCATGACATACTGCGTTCATCCTCTTTCCATCGATAAGGTCTAGTTGTTCATAGTGATTCCTTATCCACTCCGCATCGCTGAGTTCTGCTTCCTGTATGATTCTCAAATAAGGAATCTCCACCTCAGCTGGGATGACAACCTCGGTACTGTAAACTAACATGTAGGAGGTTGCCCTGGTTGACGTGCGAACTATAGTGCAGTATCCCAACAAAGTGAAGGGTAACTTATCATGCCATTGTTTGTGGTTATCTACCATTTTCCTTAGTATCTTCTTAATGTTTTTGTTGGCAGCCTCTACAGCTCCATTCATCTGAGGTCTGTAGGTTGTGGAATTCTTGTGCTTGATTTTGAAATCTTCACATATAGTTTTCACTAGATCACTATTGAGATTGGTGGCGTTGTCAGTAATAATGGACTCAGAAACTCCGAATCGCTAGACAATACGTTCCTTGACAAAATCTACGACGACCTTCTTGGTTACAGCTTTGTAAGATGCAGCTTCTACCCATTTTGTGAAGTAATCAATGGCTACTAGAATAAATTTGTGTCCGTCTGAAGCCGTGGGCTCAATTGGGCCAATAACATCCATTCCCCAAGCGGCGAATGGCCAAGGTGAGCTTGTTGCATTGAGTTCATTCGGCGACACTTTTATCATATCGGCATGCACTTGACATTGAAAGTATTTGCGAACATACTAAATGCAATATGTTTACATGGTCATCCAAAAGTAACCTACCCTGAGTATCTTCTTAGCCAGAACGAAACCATTCATGTGCGGACCGCAGGTCCTAGCATGCACATCCACAAGTAGCTTAGAAGTTTCCTTTGCGTCGACATACCTTAGTAGCCCCAGATCAGGAGTTCTTCTGTACAAGTTTCATCCGCTGTGGAAGAAATGATTTGACAATCTCTGGAGCATGCGTTTCTTAGTGGGATTTGCATGCTTTAGGTATGCTCCTTTTGATAAGTATTCTTTGATATCGTGGAACCAAGGCTTTCCATCTGCTTCTTCCTCGACATGAGCACAATATGCTGGCTGATTATGGATCCTCACCGGAATGGGATCAATGTAGTTCTGATCTGGATGTTGTATCATGGATGACAAAGTGGCTAATGTGTCGGCAAACTCATTCTGAATTCTAGCCACATGTCGGAATTCTATCTTTGCAAACTTCTTTCTCAATTCCTGCACGCGATGCAGATATGGCAATATTTTGAAATTGTTGGTGGCTCATTCTCCTTGTACCTGCTGCACAAGCAAATCTGAATCACCGATCACCAACAACTCCTGAATGTTCATGTTGACTGTCATTTTGAGCCCTAGTATGCTGGCTTCATATTCTGCCATGTTGTTGGTGTAGGAAAATCTGAATTTAGCAGATACCGAATAATGCTGGCCCATTTCTGATACCAAAACTGCTCCAATGCCTACCCCTTTGAAATTTGCGGCTCCTTCAAAGAACATCCTCCAACCATCATATGCTTCGGTAATGTCTTCTCCTACGAATGATACTTCTTCTTCAGGAAAATATGTTTTCAAGGGTTCTTATTCTCCTCCCACCAGATTTTCAGCAAGGTGATTGACCAACGCTTGTCCCTTGACCGCCTTTTGAGTTACATAGACGATATCGAACTTACTCAGTAGTATATTCCATTTTGCTAACTTTCCAATGGGCATGGGTTTCTAAAATATGTACTGTAGAGGATCCATCCTAGATATGAGGTAGGTGGTGCAGGCATAGAAATAATGCCTCAATTTCTGAGCTGTCTAGGTCAAAGCACAACAAGTGCGTTCAAGTAGAGAATACCGTGCTTCATAAGGTGTGAATTTTTTACTGAGGTAATTTATGGCTTGCTCCTTTCTTCCTATCTCATCATGTTGTCCCATAACACATCCGAAAGCTCCATCCAATATAGAAAGATAGAGTAGCAAAGGTTGTCCTGGTTCTAGCGGGACCAGAACTGGTAGTTTGGACAGGTACTCCTTGATCTTGTCAAAAGCTTTCTGACAATCCTCAGTCTAACTTGTCTCGGCATCTTTCCTTAGCATCTTGAAGATGGGTTCACATATGACCCTGGATTTTGCTATGAATCGACTGATATAGTTGAGATGCCCTAGGAAGCTCATTACGTCCTTTTTGCTCTTAGGCGGTGGTAACTCCGGAATAGCTTTGATTTTAGTCGAATCCAGCTCGATCCCTCGACGACTGATGATGAATCCCAGTAACTTTCCTACGGGAACCCCGAATGCGCACTTTGCGGGATTCAATTTCAAATTGTACATCCTGAGCCTGTCAAAGAACCTTCTCAAGTCCGCTATGTGATATACGACCCTCTTGGATTTGATAATGACATCGTCCACATACACCTCTATTTATTTGTGTATCATATCATGTAAGATAGTTGTCATGGCTCTCATGTAAGTGGCCCCAACATTCTTCAGATCGAATGGTATCATCTTGTAGCAATATACACCCTATGGTGTAATAAAATCTGTCTTCTCTACATCTTTTTCATCCATCAAAATCTGGTGATAACCCACGAAGCAATCGGCAAAGGATTGGAGTTCATGCTTGGTGCAGTTATCGATCAGGATATGTATATTTGGCAGTGGGAAGTCGTCCTTGGGACTTGATTTATTTAAATCCTGATAGTCAACACATACTCTGACCTTCCCATCCTTTTTCGGAACTGGCACAATGTTGGCTAACCAGGTTGGATATTCAACCACCTTGAGCACTTTGGATTTGATTTGCTTGGTAACTTCCTCCTTGATTTTTAGGATCATGTCTGGCTTGAACTTTCTGAGTTTCTGCTTGGCCGACGGACACATGGGATTAGTAGGCAACTTGTAAGCCACTATGGAAGTGCTCAAACCGTTCATGTCATCATATGACCAGATGAAAATGTCCTCATGCTCTTTTAGGAAATGAATGTACTCCTCTTTTTCTGTTGGTGACAAGTGAATGCTGATGCGGGCGTCCTTGACGGTCTTGGCGTCCCCCAAGTTTACTGTTTCGTTCTCGTCCAGATTGGACTTAGGCTTATTCTCAAAATTTTTAACCTATTTGACGATTTCCTCAAGTATCTCGTCTTCTTCCTCTGAATCAGTGTTCTCATATTATGTTGCCTCATTACCTATCAGAGTCACTATTTTATCGGGAAAAGTAATAATAGCGTTGTGGAAAGAAAAATTGTAAAGGTAGTAGTGAATAATAAAGAGCAAATGCATTTGACTAAAACTTGAGAAATTGTTCAGACAAAGCATGGCTCGATGA
This sequence comes from Nicotiana sylvestris, assembly GCF_000393655.2. Classification (NCBI taxonomy): domain Eukaryota; kingdom Viridiplantae; phylum Streptophyta; class Magnoliopsida; order Solanales; family Solanaceae; genus Nicotiana; species Nicotiana sylvestris. Next base: position 61,282,113 of record NC_091063.1, read on the forward strand.
ATCGAGCATTTATTTTGAAGAAAGTAAAGATTAAAACGAAACTACAGGAAATTTTAAATGCCTAAAACGGCTATAGAAGTAAATCCTGCCAAGCTACCCAGGGACTCGGCGGGCTCGGGATGGTGTGGTGGTCCAGTTTCTGGGAATAGCTCCCTTCGCCACAGTCTGAATAGTGAGGCCTTCTTCCTCCTCCTCCTCAATTATGGCACAACAATCCATGTCCTCGTCTTCCAAGAATAGATTCTTCAGCCCAGCTAGTGCTTCTTCTTCTGCAGTTCCCCGTATTGTGTCAGCCTGATGGAAAGCTTGTTCCAAACATGGTACCGGTTGCTCAAGAGGGTAATACGGTCTACGCCATGGAGGCGACCAGTTGATGTACTCTTGCCATGTATACTGGTATCCGAGCCCAAAAGTGGTACCATAATTTTTCAGCTGTATTGGCTTGGTGATACCTTGGAGGTTCTTTCATAACCCTTTCCCGGGTTCATATTCGGACCATGCTAGTATGCTTTCTATTTTGTTACTCTACCACTTATCCTTCTCAACGGCGTTGACCCGTTCAATGTGATAACATGTTTCCCCTCCTAGCCTTCTTCTATGTCCAATGGCCGGGATGGTTTGACTAGTGTATGTCACACCTCCTTTTTCCTACCTCCGGAAGGGTATTAAGGGAGTTTTTTCCAACTTAAAGTGACAATCAAAACGGGATTATTTTATTTAAAATTCAGAGTCGCCACTTGGGATAATTTATGGTGTCCCAAGGCACCGACTCAAATCTCGAATCCAGGAAAAGATTGACTCTGTTTTACAGTCCACGAACATAGAAATACGGATAAGGAATTCTGTTAACCCGGGAGAAGGTGTTAGGCATTCCCGGGTTCCGTGGTTCTAGCACGGTCGCTCAACTGTTATTATTGGCCTATTATCTGATTTTAATACATGTTTTAACCTATGGTTCAATTTTAACTTTATAACCGCTTTTATTTAATTATATTTTTAGGAAGATTTCAACATCACTCAAAACGCGTCTTAAACCATGTCACATAAATGCACCCGCAGTCCGCAACACATTTTATCTAACGTTGTTGAGATTTGCATTTGGGTCACATAAATGCGCACCCGAGTTTAGGAAAGTAGTTTTTAGAATAGCACGCCTAAAGCAATTACGCACTTTCAACTTTGCGAGGGCCATGGAAATTCAACTAAATGGCACACCTCAATTTATTCCAAAGGAAATTTATTCAATTAAAAGAACTACGGATATTCATATTTAAAACTAATTAGGTATCACAATTACGCTACGGGAACCGTACCCATAACACGATGATTTCACGCTCCATTAGCCATTTTCAATATTACATACTTTATTAAATAAACCCGATTCCCACGACCCAACTAGCAATTGACCAATACATTTGCAATTCAATAGGAGAACCAACATGATAACAAAAGTTCAGTAGCACTTAACATGGAGATTGTTGGAAAACTACCACTATGACATAAGGGATAATGCAAAATAAAGACAATAAAAGAATCAGTCCTTCTCTAAATAGCGACAAATGCGTGATAAGAAATACCTAACTTGTGGAAGTTAAAAACCAAATCCAGTTCACAGACGTTGCTAAAGAAGTGATCCAAAATTATGACAAAACAAGTGGATGCTCTCCAGATAAGCTTACTGGCAAGATTGAAGGGCAATTCCTTCAAAGACTCCCTATTGATTACAACTAAGCAGCAACAGCTTCTTTGCTGAAATCATTGCGACAGAATTTAGCTCGTCAATTGCTCTACAATCAGTGGCAAGATGTCCGACTGCAAAATTTCAAATCCGCAAAATCTGTCCGAGAAATAGCAGCAAATTCGGACAAGAATCACGAACTTAAAACTCGACCGGCATCTCGCGCGCATCAGCGCCAAAAAAATCTCGCACATGAGCTCCGAAATGGACTCAAATTAACGAAACTCCAGCAGTAAAAATGAGGCTTAAGAACTGAAATTATTTTCCATTTAAGAGAACTTCAACAACTATGACAAACTAAAAATCGAACCTTTCATTTGATGAAATTTCTAGTAGTACATGGACAAGAATCGAGCAAATGCTAAACCAAAACTCGAAACAACAATCAAACTCAAACGGGATCACGAACAGCACTGTGGACGACACTTCAAACTCGATCGAACTCCATGTTTGAAAACTCGAAACATTAGACGAAGATGATTCTTTGTTTTTGCTTTCACGATTTTCTACTCTCTCTTTGTTTTTACCAGATCTTCTCCCATGTATGTGTGTACATTTCTGAGTAGTAAAGAGGTGTGAAAAGACATACAGGGGTCACCCTAGCGGCAGGGAGATAGTGACGAGGTCATTTGGTTTCAGGAGGCAGTTCAGGGGTCTGGTTCGCCTGATAGGTGAAGAAGAAGATAGAATAGCGATTTCTGGTGGGGAAGCCGCTGTGTCTAGCTGAAGAGAGGGGTCCTGAAAGTGTGAGATCTGGTCTGTTATTATTGGAATGAAGAAGGAGCTCCAACGAATGGGTCGTTTTAGGTGGTATTGAAGACGATGTCAGGGGGGTCCTATTTTTCGTTCAGAAAAAAGCCATGGATGGCTGCTTGAAGAAGATGATGAACGAGAGGGAAGGGTCCTGTATATTGGAAAGTGGTAGAATTTTTTTAGGAGTCTTCCCCTAATTCTCAGATTTTAGGCGTATTTTTAGTGTATTTTTCAGCTCTAGGGTTTTATAGGTCTAAAGTCTAGGTTTACATTTTGTGTATTTTGCCAATTAGTCCTTAGGTCTTATGTGTTAAGTCCTTAGGGTCTTTTTATTTATTTTTTGTTCCAAAGAAAAGTCTAGAAGGGTCCATAAAATTAGCTTAATGGGTATTGAGTATTGGGCTTAGAATTGGGCTCTAAAACTCTTAGAATTGTAGTCTAACATCTTAATTGACTCCTTTTAAAATAAGATAGAAATATTACACAATGCCAAAGCTAATCCTAATTAATTAAACTAAACATGAAACTATTTTTGTGTTTTCGAAATTATATAAAGATAAAAGTAATGTACTATTTTTGTATTTTTTTAAATTTATGAAAAATACATAAACTAAAATATTTTTTTATAATTTTCATTTTTCTTGTAATAAAATAAAGTAAAAGAGTCTAAATGAGTTGAAATAGCTATATTAGGCCAACATTAAATATTTACGTGCTAATATATAAAAAATCTTGGGGAGGGTCAAAAATCACATGTCTACAGCTGCCCCTCTTTGACTGGAAACGCGAAGCGTTTTCAGACAAAGAACAACTAGACAGGTTTTTTGACCCGACCCTTATTTGGGAGAGACTAAAACTGAGAAAAGGGGAATGTGACTGAGCCTTAGTATCTGAGCTGCCTACATATCCTTGGCTATAAAGCAATCAGGTCACGTGTAGTTCAAAGATGAGTGAGATGATAAAGTATGCCGAGGTGGAGAACCGGTCGAGGTGCCGTTCCGGCGAGGTTCCGGTCCGCGGTCCTATTATTACATCAAAAATCAAAAGATAAAAAAGACTAGCTAAGCCTGTCAACTATGAGTTACAAGATTCCTATCTATAAGTCTTCTGAAGCTTGATCTTGAGCCTTGAATGGTTCTTCATGCATACTTTGGATTTGAACCTTGACGCTTGCTAGTTGTAGGTGCTAGCTCGTTCTTCTTCAGATTTTCGGATCAAGACCGGACATGTAGTGCTTGTGACCTCAACCATGTATTGAGAAGCTCATATCTTTCATCAACTTCTGCATTTGGATTAACTTCTTGCCTTTCTCTTTTTTTTTTCTTTATTGTGACTAACTTCTGTTCATCAGCTCGGACTGTTGACTCACATTCTTGCTGCGAGCTTCTTTTGTTGCTATATTGAATTGTAATCTGAGATGCTTTCCCTTTTCTTCAAGTGGACGCTTGATTATTGAACTCGAATTATAAACTGAGATACTTTCCTTTTCTCCAGGTGGATGCCTGATTACAGACACTTAAATTGTTTCCCTTCCCTAAAACTGGTGTTGTTCTCCCTTGCTCTCCAAGTGATCGCCTGATTGCCAAAATTCTATATGTATTCCCCTGCTTTCCAGACAGGCGCCTGATTGCCAAGACTTTGACTGTATTCCTGTGCTCTCCAGGTGGGCACCTGATTGCTGAACTTGAACTGTATTCTCGTGCTCTCCAGGTGGGCGCCGGATTGCTGAACTTGAACTGTATTCCCGTGCTCTCTAGGTGGGCGCCTGATTGCTCAACTTGAAATGTATTCCCATGCTCTCCAGGTGGGCGCCTGATTGCTGAACTTGAACTGTATTCTTGTGCTGTTCAAGTGGGCGCTTTACTGCTGAACATGAATTGTATTAACATGCTCTACAGGTGGGCACCTGACTGCTAAACTTGATTTGTATTCCCGTTCTCTCCAGGTAGGCGCCTGACTGCTAAACTTGAATTGTATTCTCGTGCTATCCAGGTGGGTGCCTGATTTCAACAAAAATAGACAAAACAAAGAAAATATTTGCCCCAGTTTGGTAGTTGGGCACATATGTGAGTGTTAAACTGAATCATATTACCAAATATTACTAAGAACTTGAAAGCTAGGTCCCATTATCCAGGGGGGTCCTGGCAACTCTTAATTAAACGACAATTTAAAATCTAAGTTATGTCTTCTAAAGGTGTGACTTCCGCTAAATCTGGTTATCTAAGAAGGTCTTAAAACTACATCCCATTATCCAGGAGGATCCTGAAAACTCCTAATTGAATCCTATCTTAAATATGCAAACTTTGAAGCCAGCTTATATTCCTTTGGGGTACATTTATGCTAGATTATACTACTCATGATTGTTATGAATTTTAAACTAGGTCCCATTTTCCAAGAGGGTCCTGAAAATTTACGGTCAAACCTGTCTAGTGCTTGCTTTTCGTTACGGAGGGTTTCTCCGATACAAATGAAATTTTCTGGCCCTGTTTCAATCAAAGAAAAATCTTGTCAGTTTAAAATGCGGTGGTTGGTTTGTGGCCTTAACTTTGAGGGCGATTGCTCCTCCACTTCCCATGATAACTTTGACTTCCACTCAAAGACCTTGCTAACCACTTTCTCTGTCATCCTTATCATAGAAAATACCTCTTCTCCGTTCAGACCCAATAACCTCTATCTATTGCATTGTTCATGAACTGACATTTACCAAACCTTTGTGTCTCACATGAATCCCAAAGCACGTCAATTGCCACTCACTCAGTGCGTATGCTGTTCTTTCTTGACTTAAACCACTGGCCTTGGCCTTAAGGTCTATTGCTCCTTCACTTGCCATGACAACTTTGATTTCTGCTTGGGAGACCTTGCTTGTCATTGGTTAACCACTTTCTTTGTCAATCTTATCACATAAAATACCTTTGATTCGTTCACCCTACGCCCTTCATCTCTTGCATTGTTCATGAATTGATATATACCAAACCTTTGTATTTCACATAAACCCCAAAGCATGTTGATTGTTACCAACTCAGTGCGCATGTTGTTCTTTCCTAACTTATGCCACTTTGATGTGTTGGCCAGATCCCGTTTTGTGCAATTGGAAAGCTGGTGGTAAATTTTGAAGTCATTTCTTACTTATTTTGACCAAACAGACTCAGGAAGAGGAAGTAAACAAGACAAAAGGGAACAGAGTAAAGGACAAAGGAAAGAGATGATTCCTAACAAGAAAACTATAAAGTAGAAACCTATCACATGTGGATACCAACTCTAATGACCATGACATGCACCTATGGCCTATTCTGTTGAGCAAGTCTGATGTTCAGCTCCTGTTATACCCCTAAACCGTGAAACTAGGCTTCAATGCTCCGATTATCCAATCTGATTCACAATCCTTATTCGACTTGTAGTGCCCGAAGGGTTTTCACCATCAAGCCTCTCTCATTTTGTTCTTTCTCTCAACTTACCGTCGCCTTATGGTGCCCACGAGGGTTTTCACCAATAAGACTCTCTCATTTTTTATTTCTCTCAGCTCTCATCGCCTTACGGTGCTTGTGAGGGTTATCACCAATAAGACTCTCTCATTTTCATTATTTTCTGCTTGGGCCAGAGTGTTGCCCCTGATATGAATTACCTCTCCTTGCTTGACTTGACATCTCTTGAAGACTAATCGGAAGGTCTTTCTTTGGACCGTAACGTGGGCTTTTGGATATGGTTAAAAAGAAAGGATATCAAAGGCTCAAAACAATTCACATGGGTTCAAAATTACAATTTTCGGAATTAGATTTCTTACAACAACCACAACTTCTGCCCCAGTTGCTTGCTTGGGGACTTTTGGATTTTTATTTTGATGGGACCGAACCGTAAGAATGTCTACGTATCGGTAAAAGAAATCAGGTCGAGCGTAGTCATGAAGTAGGAATTGCTCTGTTGTTGTGATTTTTCTTTTCTCTTTCTCTTTTCTTTTCTTTTCTTTCTTCCTTTTCCTCCTTTTGTTGTTTTGTTGTTTTTTCTTTCTTCTTTTTCCTCTTTTTTTTTCTTTTTTTTTCTTCTTTTTTTTTCCAATTTTCATCTCTTCTTTTCTCTCTTTTCCTTTACTTAACTTTCGTGCTTGTGTTTCTGATCTTTGCTACTGATTCCAAAAGAGGGGTACGAAAGGAAGTAAATAAGGCTCAACGGAGGTAACAAAGGATAAAGTGTTTAGATAGCAGAACAAAATGCATTCGTCATTCCAATCTTCAAAGCATGCCAGATGCATACGGCGCAATTAAACAAACCAAAGAAATCACACATAATATCTTTTGACTGCATCAGAATTGATAGCCATATCCACACATCTGCCTTCTACATCTGTTAGGTACAAAGCACCATTGGACAACACTCTCACTCTCATTACCACGAACGGCTCCTGTCAATTTGGGCAAACTTGCCTTTAGCTTGAATTCGATGTGGCATGATGCATTTCAATAGGTTTTCTTTATGTTCTATCTTCCCCAGTTTCACACAATTCGGGCTTGAAGTGATCTCAAAATATCTTTACTTATTTCCCTCAAATGTACCTACATCTTTAATATTGTTTCATTGCTTCATGATTAAACTGACTTTTAAAACTAGGCTGAGAATTACGCGTGCATGTCATGTAACTAGAGTTAACAGGAAAAGAACTATAAAAAGAAAAGAGAACTAAACGAAAATGACTAGAAATCACAGAAAACAGAAAATTGCATTAGACAGATGGTGAAAGGGTTTGGACAACAAAACAAACAAACTAAACTAGGGTTACAAATCTAGAACAAACCTAGACAACACTAAATGGGCTACTATGACTAAACAAACTAGGCAAAATAAAAGGATAGAAGGGTTTGAGTCACAAGACAATATCCGGATTACAACCCTGAAATAACCCGGACGGAAGAAATGACAACAAAATAAACCACCAAAACTCCTCCCTGACTAACCAAGAAAAGAGCATCTTTCCAATCATCAAACTTAACATCTTAGCCACTAACTTCTGCATCAACAATAGTAGGACCTTCACAAGTCTCCATCACATTGTTCTTAATAGATTGCCTTTGGGTTCCCTTTGCCTGCTCGTTCTTAGGATCAACCTCTAATAGTGGTGAAAGCTTCGTAGTGCGTGGACCTTTGAGGATCTTAGAAGAATTCTCATATTCCTTTTCAAAATAAATCATACCCACCATATGCGTCTCATTACGCACAGGCGATGGACTTTAGCTAGCTCTGCTGCATCTGGATTTTGCACGACAATGTCGTCTGCATCAATAAGCTTCTAAATCGCGTTCTTCAGATTCCAACACTTCTCTATGTCATGCCCCGGGGCATCTGAGCAATATGCACACCTTTGAGAAAATCAAACTTCTTTGGAAGAGGGTTTGGCATTTTTATCTGGATCAGCTTCAACATGTCCAATTTCCGTAGCCTTTAGAACAGACTGGCATATGAATCTCCCAATGGAGTGAGGGTTTTCTTCTTCTGCAACCTCTCGTTCTTAATTGCTTGATTGGGCTGGAAACCTGATCTAGGGGGGGTTTCGGTAGGCTCGTGGTGGTGGATAGTCATTTTGCAGAGCTGGGTACTGGGAAAGTGATATACGACTTTGGGAGTTCTGTGGAGAGAAATAGCATTGGGGAGGGTCATCTGGTGCACAAGTATATCCAAGGGGACGACGTCGAGGCTGGAAGTGTTGAGCAGGAAGGCCCATCGGATCATCTTTTCTTTTTCTCTTTCTTCCACCCAAGCTTACTGGGATGTTCTGAATGTCTTTCGAACAACTCATGATTTTGCCTGACTTGATTCCCTCTTCTACTAGCTCCCCTATTTTTAACACATCATTGAAAGGCTTTCCCAAGGCCAGGATTAAATGACTGAAGTAGGTGGGCCACTGGGCTTGTAGGAAAGCTCAACCATTTCTTCTTCACCAATCGGGGTATTGACTCGAGCAACTTGCTCCCTCCATCTGAGCCCAAACGCCCTAAAGCTTTCCTCCGACTTCTTTTCCATTTCTGATTGGGAGGAGCGGTCTGGGGTAACACCCGATCTGTACTGAAAACACCGAATAAAATCTTGATTCATGTCACCCAATGTAGGCCACTTACCAACATCTTGACGATTATGCCATTCCAAAGCTGCCACAGTCAGGCTCTCACTGAAATACGTCATCAACAAATCATCTTTCTCGCCAACACTTCTCATTTCACTACAATAATCCCTCAAATGGGCTACGGGATCTCCATACCCATCATACAAGTTAAACTTTGGAACATTAAACCCCGCAGGCAAACGAATGTCGGGGGACATAGACAATTCTTTGTAAGACATGCTACCCTGGTTTCCCATTCCTTACTTGTTCTTTAAGGACTGTTCTATGCCTTTCAGCCTCCTAGGTATCCCATCTCACCCTTTTCTTCCTGTGAACTTTTCATTTTCAACATGAGGCTCATCCCGCGGGCTCTGCTTGTATGAGTTGGGAACTTTGTGGGCAACTTCTGAGGGGTAATATTGGGAATCGTGAGCTTTGAGTGGGTGTTCATTATTGGGAATGGTGGATAAGACAGGAGGGGCAATTTTTGGGAAAGGTAATTGGAAGATGAGTGATGGAGCTACTAGGGTAGTTGGGAAAGCCATGATAAGCAGGTGGATCTGGAGAGTATGGGTGATCATCTGGCGCTGTGACTAGTGTTCGGGTAAGGGTAGCATTTATGAAGCTAGGAGGTGGCGAGGGTGGTGCCTTCCCAGTCATCCAAACATGATACATGTCCGTCATGTGTTGTCTTAACATCCTTACCTCATCATCCAAACCAGTGTCCCATTCAGCCAACTGCTTTCGGGCATCGGTATCAACCAACCCAATTTTGTTGTTGTCCGACATTGCCTTTTTAATTTATGTTGCGGAGAGGGTTTACTACTTCGAGAACTACAAACCAACCACCTTTCTATGCTGAATTGTCACCAACATACTTGTTAGTGATTAGAGCTTAACAGATAGGCAACCACACATTTGGGGAATGAATGCACCTAAGCAGTTAACCGTTTCTATTATGCAGTTGATCGGTTTCTTGCGTCATCCTGGATTTTCCTTATTTCCATTTGCAACTTCTTCTCCTTTCTTTTCACTCATGCCTTTCTATGCTTGATTTCTCTTTGATTTTACACTCTCATTTCTCTCTCTTGTTTTGCCATTGTTTCCTCCTCATGGTTTCTTATTTTTCTCTCTTTTCTTTCCTTGTTTTTTTTCTTTGTCTTTCCTCTCCTTTTCTCTTTTTTCTCTTTTTTTTCTTTTGGTTATGGTCAAATCTTATGGAGATTGTCTACGTATCATGACCCCGCATGAATCAGACCAAGCGTAGTTCTGGGGGATAAGTGTAAAAATAAAATATTTTGGGATTTTCAAATTTTCATAAAAAGAAAATGCTTTGATTACAACGACTCAAAACTAACAGACTCAAAAAGACACTAACAGACTTTGATAAAAAGATGAAAATACAAACTCAAAAACAAAAAGACAAAAACACAGACTCGAAAATGGACTAACAGACTTCAATGAAAATTATGAATACATCAACGCCTCAACTGCTCCTGGGGCCCGCGGGACATCATTCAGCCTCGCCACAAGCCTACGCGCTAAATCCCCTTAGATGTGGTAGAGATCTTCCATTATATGGCGGACAAAGGTCATCACAGTGGCAAAGAACATGTATCTAGTCATATCCTCACAACTACTACACTTCATCGTGATGTAGTCGGCGATCCTTTTGACTCTCTCTCTTATGACACCCTTTTCTTGCAACAAATATCCAATCTGCTAGGCCCTGGATTCCAAAGTTTGTTCGGCTACTTGATTTTGTTCTTGGAGTTGTTGCTGGTCTCTTTCTAACTGTGTCGTTGTTGTATAACAGTGTTCTCTTTCAGCCTTAAAGTCTTTCGCCTGCTTGATCATTTTGTTCTCAATGGTGATGACCCTTTTCTTCAACCCCGCAACCTCATTGTCATATTTCTCTTTTAACTGTTTAACCAGGCGCACTCGTTCTTCCGCATTATTAGCCAATTTTGTTCGAGCCCTGGCTAGTTCACCCTCTGCTTTGTTCAAATCAAAACCATACTCATCCACCTTCTGCCTAAGGTTCTTTATAAGCTTTTCATCCTTTTCACTTCTGGCAGGATTTTCAGCTACTGTTTTCATTTCTCGAATTTGGGCTCGAAGGGCCTCATTTTCTTTGGCTAGCTTTTTCTTTTCACCCTCATCCGTCGCGGCTTGCAAACCATTCTCGAATTGGAGATCCCTGACTTGCTTTTCCAGCTTTCCTATTATGGCCCTATACTCATTCTCCTTGGCCAACCAAGCCCACTGTTCTTGCGATGCCTCAACGAGTTCCTGAATGTGAGGCTTTTGGCTGGTCTTTCCGGTTCGGCCCTTGCAGTGTTCTTCTTTCTATACCAGGTAATGTAGGCGGGTAAGACCTCGCCTCTAAATAGGTCACGCACTCGAGTGTTCGCTGTCAAATACTGGAACTCGTTCCAAATAAAACGAACTGTTTCTTCATGAAATTGACCGTCAAAGCTAACCTCGACCGCATAAACACTAAGATCTCCATCTAGGTGCATCACCTGACACCTTCCCAACTGTCTCATCACCCGGTATGGAGCGTAAGGCTGAATGCCTCGAAGACCCATTAGGAGAAAGTAAGGACCGGTGGCGGGCATATACACAATTTCTTCAACAGGAAGCCAACCTAGTGTCCATTCTATTTGCCTCGCAGTGATGGAGCGAAGGCAGGATACCCAATCTCCAAACACCTCTATGAACTTTAACCCTGAAATCCTTGTGCCGAACTCTTCAATGCAACTTTTTTTCTGCGGACCCATAACTCATATAATGAGGGCGGTGACACAGGTGTTCGATCATCTACATTTGTAGTAGCAAATTGCATCCCTCAAAGAAATCTGCCCCAGCTTTACAAGCTGTGAGAGCTCAGTATATCTCAGATACTATCATAGGGGCAAAGGTGCTCTTGGCGTTGGTAATCAAGACTTTGACGACTCTAGCCACCCGTAGATCGATATTCCTATCTTTTCTCGGAAATACCACGAGGCCTAAGAAAGCTACCATGAAAGCGAAACGCCTATGCTCATCCCATTTTGCTCAGTTCCCTTTGCTATAAACCCCGTTTTCTGGGTTGTTGAATCCTCCTACATGCCCGTACCTCTGGTATATAAAACATAGAGTGGAAAAACCATCGTCCAACTCGGAGTACGGGACTCCCTTGCTTATTTTTAGTAAATCCATGAATTTGTGAGAGTTAACGGCTCTTGGAGCAATCAGATACTTATGCCTCAGACCTTCAGTACTTCCCATATAACTTGCTATCTCTTCCAAGGTGGGTGTGAGTTCAAAATCCGAGAAATGCAAGACATTATGAGCTGGGTCCCAAAACGTAACCAACGACTTTATGATGTCTCCTCTAGGCCTTATCTTCAACAACCCGGTGAGGCCTCCCAAATGTAGATTGACCTTATCTTACTCTAATTTACCCAGATCCTCCCACCGCATATGCAACTCCAAAGGGGTCTTGTTCATGACTGTTATTGGCAAGCTTTGACTCGTGCTCATTCTGCACATTTATAAGGGTGATTAAGCAAAATCAAGACTCATTTGACTCAAAAACAGAGTTAACACTATTTTTATCTCTTTTCTTTTCAAATTTTCATTTCAAAATAATACCCGGCTTTGCAAATATGGCCCTTCAGCACTTTCGGGGAGAAGATTTTAAGGTTGTGCTTGCTAACCGGCCAAAATGTCAAAAAAAGACTAAAGGTGGTTGTTCTTGCAAAAACAGTCTTCCGGCGTCCTTTTGGGGGCATTCTTTTATTTTCGACAAGAATGGCTTCACCTTACTTATTTCCAACAAGGTAATAAAATATTAGTGCCTTTTGGGATATTTTTGCAAAAAAAAAGTTGGACCCGATGTGATTGCCTACGTATCCCACATCCGGTGAGAATCAAACTAGCGTAGTTTGGGCAATTTTGACAAAACAAAAACGAACTCTTTTTTTTTTTTTTAAAACAAAACAAATTTTTTTTTTCGATAGAGTTTCAGTATATTTTGGGACATCGATTTTCAAAAACAAGCAATTATCTCCCTTAGCCCTCACATTGACTTTCCTTCTCTCAACCTTTCCCCTATAAGCCGGTCAACATGCAAATCCGAAGCAAATGAATGCGCAAGTAGCAAGTAGGATGCATCAGGATGGTCTTTTCATTTCGGGTACACATGTCCTAGACAGACCCCACCCCTGTGTTGAGTCTCCAAAGTCAAATGCACATGATGCAGATAAGTGTTCCTACTAGGGATCCGGCATGAGGCTAAGTTATTCTATGTTTAAAACCTGGGTGTATTGTTCTAAACTTGGCTTACCCGAGCGGACAACTCGAGCCGGGGGAGGGGGGGGGGGCTGCGTACCGGTAACCAAAAGATCATCCGGCTTTGCAACTTATCCGAACCTCATTCTATTTGGGATATGACACAAACATAAAGAAGTCACGACCAGCGTGCACTCCTTGGGAGAGAGAAGAGAGGGGTTTTGTAGCAGTTTATATATACAGTTTAGATAATATCAAAGCGGTAAAAGCAACATTTAGAACATTAGGCCCAAACATGTAATAAAATCAGATAATAAATAAAGCCAAATATAACAATTCATCTAAGCTTGAATTCTGAACCCTAAACTAGAGATTCTGGGTTCTTATCCCCAGCAAAGTCGCTAGAGCTATCATACCTCCTTTTTCCTACCCCCGGAAGGGTATTAAGGGAGTTTTTTCCAACTTAAAGTGACAATCGAAACGGGATTATTTTATTTAAAATTTAGAGTCACCACTTGGGATAATTTATGGTGTCCAAAGTCACCGGTTCAAATCCCGAATCGAGGAAAAGATTGACTCTGTTTTACAGTTCGCGAACACAGAAATCCGGGTAAGAAATTATGTTTACCCGGGAGAAGGTGTTAGGCATTCCCGGATTCCGTGGTTGTAGCACGGTTGCTCAACTGTTATTATTGGCCTATTATCTAATTTTAATACATGTTTTAACCAATGGTTCAATTTTAACTTTATAACCGCTTTTATTTAATTATATATTTTAGGAGGATTTCAACGTCACGCAAAACGCGTCTTGAACCATGTCACATAAATGCACCCGCAGCCGGTAACACATTTTATCTAACGTTGTTAAGATTTGAATTTGGGTCACATAAATGTGCACCCGAGTTTAGGTAAGTAGTTTTTAGAATAGCGTGCCTAAAGCAATTACGCACTTTCAACTTTGCGAGGGCCATGGAAATTCAAATAAATAGCACACCTCAATTTATTTCAAAGGAAATGCATTCAAATTAAAAGAACTATGGATATTCATATTTAAAACTGATTAGGTATCACAACTACGCTACGGGAACCGTACCCATAACATGATGATTTCACACTCCATTAGCCATTTTCAATATTACATACTTTATTAAATAAACCTGATTCCCACGACCCAACTAGAAATTGACCAATACATTTGCAATTCAATAGGAGAACCAACATGATAACAAAAGTTCAGTAGCACTTAACAGGGAGATTGTTGGAAAACTACCATTATGACATAAGGGTTAATGCAAAATAAAGACAATAAAAGAATCAGTCCTTCTCTAAATAGAGACAAATGCGTGATAAGAAATACCTAACCTTGTGGAAGTTAAAAACCAAATCCAGTTCACAGACGTTGCTGAAGAAGTGATCCAAAATTTTGACAAAATAAGTGGACGCTCTCCAGATAAGCTTACTGGCAAGATTAAAGGGCAATTCCTTCAAAGACTTCCTATTGATTACAACTAAGCAGCAACAACTTCGTTGTTGAATGCATTGCGACAGAATTTAGCTCGTCAACTGCTCTACAATCAGTGGTGAAAGCTTCGTAGTGCGTGGACCTTTGAGGATCTTAGAAGAATTCTCATATTCCTTTTCAAAATAAATCATACCCACCATATGCGTCTCATTACGCACAGGCGATGGACTTTAGCTAGCTCTGCTGCATCTGGATTTTGCACGACAATGTCGTCTGCATCAATAAGCTTCTAAATCGCGTTCTTCAGATTCCAACACTTCTCTATGTCATGCCCCGGGGCATCTGAGCAATATGCACACCTTTGAGAAAATCAAACTTCTTTGGAAGAGGGTTTGGCATTTTTATCTGGATCAGCTTCAACATGTCCAATTTCCGTAGCCTTTAGAACAGACTGGCATATGAATCTCCCAATGGAGTGAGGGTTTTCTTCTTCTGCAACCTCTCGTTCTTAATTGCTTGATTGGGCTGGAAACCTGATCTAGGGGGGGTTTCGGTAGGCTCGTGGTGGTGGATAGTCATTTTGCAGAGCTGGGTACTGGGAAAGTGATATACGACTTTGGGAGTTCTGTGGAGAGAAATAGCATTGGGGAGGGTCATCTGGTGCACAAGTATATCCAAGGGGACGACGTCGAGGCTGGAAGTGTTGAGCAGGAAGGCCCATCGGATCATCTTTTCTTTTTCTCTTTCTTCCACCCAAGCTTACTGGGATGTTCTGAATGTCTTTCGAACAACTCATGATTTTGCCTGACTTGATTCCCTCTTCTACTAGCTCCCCTATTTTTAACACATCATTGAAAGGCTTTCCCAAGGCCAGGATTAAATGACTGAAGTAGGTGGGCCACTGGGCTTGTAGGAAAGCTCAACCATTTCTTCTTCACCAATCGGGGTATTGACTCGAGCAACTTGCTCCCTCCATCTGAGCCCAAACGCCCTAAAGCTTTCCTCCGACTTCTTTTCCATTTCTGATTGGGAGGAGCGGTCTGGGGTAACACCCGATCTGTACTGAAAACACCGAATAAAATCTTGATTCATGTCACCCAATGTAGGCCACTTACCAACATCTTGACGATTATGCCATTCCAAAGCTGCCACAGTCAGGCTCTCACTGAAATACGTCATCAACAAATCATCTTTCTCGCCAACACTTCTCATTTCACTACAATAATCCCTCAAATGGGCTACGGGATCTCCATACCCATCATACAAGTTAAACTTTGGAACATTAAACCCCGCAGGCAAACGAATGTCGGGGGACATAGACAATTCTTTGTAAGACATGCTACCCTGGTTTCCCATTCCTTACTTGTTCTTTAAGGACTGTTCTATGCCTTTCAGCCTCCTAGGTATCCCATCTCACCCTTTTCTTCCTGTGAACTTTTCATTTTCAACATGAGGCTCATCCCGCGGGCTCTGCTTGTATGAGTTGGGAACTTTGTGGGCAACTTCTGAGGGGTAATATTGGGAATCGTGAGCTTTGAGTGGGTGTTCATTATTGGGAATGGTGGATAAGACAGGAGGGGCAATTTTTGGGAAAGGTAATTGGAAGATGAGTGATGGAGCTACTAGGGTAGTTGGGAAAGCCATGATAAGCAGGTGGATCTGGAGAGTATGGGTGATCATCTGGCGCTGTGACTAGTGTTCGGGTAAGGGTAGCATTTATGAAGCTAGGAGGTGGCGAGGGTGGTGCCTTCCCAGTCATCCAAACATGATACATGTCCGTCATGTGTTGTCTTAACATCCTTACCTCATCATCCAAACCAGTGTCCCATTCAGCCAACTGCTTTCGGGCATCGGTATCAACCAACCCAATTTTGTTGTTGTCCGACATTGCCTTTTTAATTTATGTTGCGGAGAGGGTTTACTACTTCGAGAACTACAAACCAACCACCTTTCTATGCTGAATTGTCACCAACATACTTGTTAGTGATTAGAGCTTAACAGATAGGCAACCACACATTTGGGGAATGAATGCACCTAAGCAGTTAACCGTTTCTATTATGCAGTTGATCGGTTTCTTGCGTCATCCTGGATTTTCCTTATTTCCATTTGCAACTTCTTCTCCTTTCTTTTCACTCATGCCTTTCTATGCTTGATTTCTCTTTGATTTTACACTCTCATTTCTCTCTCTTGTTTTGCCATTGTTTCCTCCTCATGGTTTCTTATTTTTCTCTCTTTTCTTTCCTTGTTTTTTTTCTTTGTCTTTCCTCTCCTTTTCTCTTTTTTCTCTTTTTTTTCTTTTGGTTATGGTCAAATCTTATGGAGATTGTCTACGTATCATGACCCCGCATGAATCAGACCAAGCGTAGTTCTGGGGGATAAGTGTAAAAATAAAATATTTTGGGATTTTCAAATTTTCATAAAAAGAAAATGCTTTGATTACAACGACTCAAAACTAACAGACTCAAAAAGACACTAACAGACTTTGATAAAAAGATGAAAATACAAACTCAAAAACAAAAAGACAAAAACACAGACTCGAAAATGGACTAACAGACTTCAATGAAAATTATGAATACATCAACGCCTCAACTGCTCCTGGGGCCCGCGGGACATCATTCAGCCTCGCCACAAGCCTACGCGCTAAATCCCCTTAGATGTGGTAGAGATCTTCCATTATATGGCGGACAAAGGTCATCACAGTGGCAAAGAACATGTATCTAGTCATATCCTCACAACTACTACACTTCATCGTGATGTAGTCGGCGATCCTTTTGACTCTCTCTCTTATGACACCCTTTTCTTGCAACAAATATCCAATCTGCTAGGCCCTGGATTCCAAAGTTTGTTCGGCTACTTGATTTTGTTCTTGGAGTTGTTGCTGGTCTCTTTCTAACTGTGTCGTTGTTGTATAACAGTGTTCTCTTTCAGCCTTAAAGTCTTTCGCCTGCTTGATCATTTTGTTCTCAATGGTGATGACCCTTTTCTTCAACCCCGCAACCTCATTGTCATATTTCTCTTTTAACTGTTTAACCAGGCGCACTCGTTCTTCCGCATTATTAGCCAATTTTGTTCGAGCCCTGGCTAGTTCACCCTCTGCTTTGTTCAAATCAAAACCATACTCATCCACCTTCTGCCTAAGGTTCTTTATAAGCTTTTCATCCTTTTCACTTCTGGCAGGATTTTCAGCTACTGTTTTCATTTCTCGAATTTGGGCTCGAAGGGCCTCATTTTCTTTGGCTAGCTTTTTCTTTTCACCCTCATCCGTCGCGGCTTGCAAACCATTCTCGAATTGGAGATCCCTGACTTGCTTTTCCAGCTTTCCTATTATGGCCCTATACTCATTCTCCTTGGCCAACCAAGCCCACTGTTCTTGCGATGCCTCAACGAGTTCCTGAATGTGAGGCTTTTGGCTGGTCTTTCCGGTTCGGCCCTTGCAGTGTTCTTCTTTCTATACCAGGTAATGTAGGCGGGTAAGACCTCGCCTCTAAATAGGTCACGCACTCGAGTGTTCGCTGTCAAATACTGGAACTCGTTCCAAATAAAACGAACTGTTTCTTCATGAAATTGGCCGTCAAAGCTAACCTCGACCGCATAAACACTAAGATCTCCATCTAGGTGCATCACCTGACACCTTCCCAACTGTCTCATCACCCGGTATGGAGCGTAAGGCTGAATGCCTCGAAGACCCATTAGGAGAAAGTAAGGACCGGTGGCGGGCATATACACAATTTCTTCAACAGGAAGCCAACCTAGTGTCCATTCTATTTGCCTCGCAGTGATGGAGCGAAGGCAGGATACCCAATCTCCAAACACCTCTATGAACTTTAACCCTGAAATCCTTGTGCCGAACTCTTCAATGCAACTTTTTTTCTGCGGACCCATAACTCATATAATGAGGGCGGTGACACAGGTGTTCGATCATCTACATTTGTAGTAGCAAATTGCATCCCTCAAAGAAATCTGCCCCAGCTTTACAAGCTGTGAGAGCTCAGTATATCTCAGATACTATCATAGGGGCAAAGGTGCTCTTGGCGTTGGTAATCAAGACTTTGACGACTCTAGCCACCCGTAGATCGATATTCCTATCTTTTCTCGGAAATACCACGAGGCCTAAGAAAGCTACCATGAAAGCGAAACGCCTATGCTCATCCCATTTTGCTCAGTTCCCTTTGCTATAAACCCCGTTTTCTGGGTTGTTGAATCCTCCTACATGCCCGTACCTCTGGTATATAAAACATAGAGTGGAAAAACCATCGTCCAACTCGGAGTACGGGACTCCCTTGCTTATTTTTAGTAAATCCATGAATTTGTGAGAGTTAACGGCTCTTGGAGCAATCAGATACTTATGCCTCAGACCTTCAGTACTTCCCATATAACTTGCTATCTCTTCCAAGGTGGGTGTGAGTTCAAAATCCGAGAAATGCAAGACATTATGAGCTGGGTCCCAAAACGTAACCAACGACTTTATGATGTCTCCTCTAGGCCTTATCTTCAACAACCCGGTGAGGCCTCCCAAATGTAGATTGACCTTATCTTACTCTAATTTACCCAGATCCTCCCACCGCATATGCAACTCCAAAGGGGTCTTGTTCATGACTGTTATTGGCAAGCTTTGACTCGTGCTCATTCTGCACATTTATAAGGGTGATTAAGCAAAATCAAGACTCATTTGACTCAAAAACAGAGTTAACACTATTTTTATCTCTTTTCTTTTCAAATTTTCATTTCAAAATAATACCCGGCTTTGCAAATATGGCCCTTCAGCACTTTCGGGGAGAAGATTTTAAGGTTGTGCTTGCTAACCGGCCAAAATGTCAAAAAAAGACTAAAGGTGGTTGTTCTTGCAAAAACAGTCTTCCGGCGTCCTTTTGGGGGCATTCTTTTATTTTCGACAAGAATGGCTTCACCTTACTTATTTCCAACAAGGTAATAAAATATTAGTGCCTTTTGGGATATTTTTGCAAAAAAAAAGTTGGACCCGATGTGATTGCCTACGTATCCCACATCCGGTGAGAATCAAACTAGCGTAGTTTGGGCAATTTTGACAAAACAAAAACGAACTCTTTTTTTTTTTTTTAAAACAAAACAAATTTTTTTTTTCGATAGAGTTTCAGTATATTTTGGGACATCGATTTTCAAAAACAAGCAATTATCTCCCTTAGCCCTCACATTGACTTTCCTTCTCTCAACCTTTCCCCTATAAGCCGGTCAACATGCAAATCCGAAGCAAATGAATGCGCAAGTAGCAAGTAGGATGCATCAGGATGGTCTTTTCATTTCGGGTACACATGTCCTAGACAGACCCCACCCCTGTGTTGAGTCTCCAAAGTCAAATGCACATGATGCAGATAAGTGTTCCTACTAGGGATCCGTCATGAGGCTAAGTTATTCTATGTTTAAAACCTGGGTGTATTGTTCTAAACTTGGCTTACCCGAGCGGACAACTCGAGCCGGGGGAGGGGGGGCTGCGTACCGGTAACCAAAAGATCATCCGGCTTTGCAACTTATCCGAACCTCATTCTATTTGGGATATGACACAAACATAAAGAAGTCACGACCAGCGTGCACTCCTTGGGAGAGAGAAGAGAGGGGTTTTGTAGCAGTTTATATATACAGTTTAGATAATATCAAAGCGGTAAAAGCAACATTTAGAACATTAGGCCCAAACATGTAATAAAATCAGATAATAAATAAAGCCAAATATAACAATTCATCTAAGCTTGAATTCTGAACCCTAAACTAGAGATTCTGGGTTCTTATCCCCAGCAAAGTCGCTAGAGCTATCATACCTCCTTTTTCCTACCCCCGGAAGGGTATTAAGGGAGTTTTTTCCAACTTAAAGTGACAATCGAAACGGGATTATTTTATTTAAAATTTAGAGTCACCACTTGGGATAATTTATGGTGTCCAAAGTCACCGGTTCAAATCCCGAATCGAGGAAAAGATTGACTCTGTTTTACAGTTCGCGAACACAGAAATCCGGGTAAGAAATTATGTTTACCCGGGAGAAGGTGTTAGGCATTCCCGGATTCCGTGGTTGTAGCACGGTTGCTCAACTGTTATTATTGGCCTATTATCTAATTTTAATACATGTTTTAACCAATGGTTCAATTTTAACTTTATAACCGCTTTTATTTAATTATATATTTTAGGAGGATTTCAACGTCACGCAAAACGCGTCTTGAACCATGTCACATAAATGCACCCGCAGCCGGTAACACATTTTATCTAACGTTGTTAAGATTTGAATTTGGGTCACATAAATGTGCACCCGAGTTTAGGTAAGTAGTTTTTAGAATAGCGTGCCTAAAGCAATTACGCACTTTCAACTTTGCGAGGGCCATGGAAATTCAAATAAATAGCACACCTCAATTTATTTCAAAGGAAATGCATTCAAATTAAAAGAACTATGGATATTCATATTTAAAACTGATTAGGTATCACAACTACGCTACGGGAACCGTACCCATAACATGATGATTTCACACTCCATTAGCCATTTTCAATATTACATACTTTATTAAATAAACCTGATTCCCACGACCCAACTAGAAATTGACCAATACATTTGCAATTCAATAGGAGAACCAACATGATAACAAAAGTTCAGTAGCACTTAACAGGGAGATTGTTGGAAAACTACCATTATGACATAAGGGTTAATGCAAAATAAAGACAATAAAAGAATCAGTCCTTCTCTAAATAGAGACAAATGCGTGATAAGAAATACCTAACCTTGTGGAAGTTAAAAACCAAATCCAGTTCACAGACGTTGCTGAAGAAGTGATCCAAAATTTTGACAAAATAAGTGGACGCTCTCCAGATAAGCTTACTGGCAAGATTAAAGGGCAATTCCTTCAAAGACTTCCTATTGATTACAACTAAGCAGCAACAACTTCGTTGTTGAATGCATTGCGACAGAATTTAGCTCGTCAACTGCTCTACAATCAGTGGCAAGATATCCGACTACAGAATTTCCAATCCGCAAAATCTGTCCAAGAAATAGCAGCAAATCCGGACAAAAATCACGAACTTAAAACTCGACCGGCATCTCGAGCGCGTCAGCTCCAAACGAATCTCGCACACGAACTCTGAAATGGACTCAAATTAATAAAACTCCAACAGCAAAAATGAGGCTTAAGAACTGAAATTATTTTCCAATTAATAGAACTTCAACAACTATGACAAATGAAAATTGAACCTTTCATTTGATGAAATTTCCTGTAGTACACGGACAGGAATCGAGCAAATGCTACAACCAAAACTCGAAACAACAATCAAACTCAAACGGGATCACGAACAGCACTGCGGACGACACCTCAAACTCGATCGAACTCCATGTTTGAAAACTCAAAACATTAGACGAAGATGATTCTTTGTTTTTGCTTTCACGATTTTCTACTCTCTCTTTATTTTTACAAGATCTTCTCCCAGGTATGTGTGTGTGTTTCTGAGTAGTAAAGAGGTGTGAAAAGACACACAGGGGTCACTCTAGCGGCAGGGAGCTAGTGACAAAGTCATTTAATTTCAGGAGGCAGTTCAGGGGTCTGGTTCGCCTGGTGGGTGTAAATGGGGAAGCTGTGTCTAGCTGAAGAGAGGGGTCCTGAAGGTGTGAGCTCTGGTCTATTGTTATTGGAATAAAGAAGGAGCTCCAACGAAGGGGTCGTTTTGGGTGGTATTGAAAACGATGTCAGGTGGGTCTTATTTTTCATTCAGAAAAAAGCCATGGATGGCTGCTTAGAGAAGATGATGAACGAGAGGGCAGGGTCCTATATATTGGAAAGCGGCGGAATTTTTTAAGGAGTTTTCCCATGATTCTCAAATTTTAGGCGTATTTTTTTGTGTATTTTTCAGCTCTAGGGTCTTATAGGTCTAGAGTCTTGGTTTACATTTTGTGTATTTTGCCAATTAGTCCTTAGGTCTTTTGTGCTGGGTCCTTAGGGTTTTTTTATTTATTTTTTGTTCTAAAGAAGAGTCTAGAAGTGTCCCTAGTATTAGCTTAATGGGTATTGGGTATTGGGCTTAGAATTGAGCTCTAAAACTCTTAGAATTGTAGTCTAGCACCTTAATTAACTCCTTTTAAAATAAGATAGAAATATTACACAATGCCAAAGCTAATCCTAATTAATTAAACTAAACATGAAACTATTTTTGTGTTTTCGAAATTATATAAAGATAAAAGTAAGGTACTATTTTTGTATTTTTTATAAATTTATGAAAAATACATAAACTAAAATATTTTTTTGTAATTTTTATTTTTCTTGTAATAAAATAAAGTAAAAGAGTCTAAATGAATTGAAATAACTATACTAGGCCTACATTAAATATTTACGTGCTAAAATATAAAAAATCTTGGGGAGGGTAAAAAATCACATGTCTACAGTGTAGATGAGGTTACTCTCATCTCCGTGAATGATTACCTCCTGACGGTTCCATTCGAACTTCACGGCTTGATGTAGTGTGAAGGGCACGACTCCAGCAACATTGATCCATGGTCGACCCAACAGAAGATTATATGAGGCTGGTATGTCAAGCACTTGGAATTCAACGTCGAACCAATTTGGCCCCATCTATAAGTAAAGGTTGATTTCCCCATTCGTGGCCCTCTAGGACCCATCGAAAGCTTTCACACTCATGATTCCTACTCGTATCTCGTAGAAACCTTTGTCCAACCTTTTCAAAGTGTCCAAAGGACAATATTTAGGCTCAAACTTCCACCAACCAGGACCCTAGCAATGAACTTGTCTTCAAATTGCACTGTGACATGCAATGCTCGATTGTGATCTAAACCCTCGGGCGGTAGCTCATCTTTATGGAAGATAATCTTATGGCTCTCCAGCACTTGCCTAACCATGTTGGCCATTTCCCCACCAGTGATGTTGTTGGGCACATAAGCCTCGCTCAGCACTTTCATTAAGGCGTTCTTGTGTGCCTCTGAATTCTGCAATAGTGACAGGATAGATATCTGAGCAGGGACTTTGTTCAATGATCAACAATGTAGTACTCCTTTGCTTGTACTTTCCTCCACAGGTCATCTGGCCCGGTCTCAATAATAGTCTGTCTAGTAGTGGCCTCCTTACTTGAACCTCCTAGGTGTTCAGGTGTATAGACTCTTCCGGTTCTAGTCATTCCTTGTGCAGCGTCAGATTCCCCTACCTTGGCCTTCCCTTTATGCCGAGACTTAGCAACATAATCCCAGGGTATTGCTTTTGAGTTGAATGGGGGTGTAGTTGACAGCGTCACAGTAAAAGGTGTGGCCACTTCTACTTCAAATGGAGTGGAGGTGGCTACGGGCGAAGCCACTTCTATCTCGAATGGAACTGATGCAGCTACCTCAACCTCGATTGGTGACTGAGTCTGTACTATAATGGGAGTCAGTGTGATTGCAACCTTAAAGTTGTCGCCTTCTCGGATAAGCCCGATCGACCCCTCAAGTACCCATTCTTCATTTGTTTCTATTACATGTACACCACACTTTTGTGATCAGGAAGGGGATTGTTGTGGACATTAGGTGTGGTTTCCTTTGCTTGTATGACCTTGTTGTAAATCAGTGTCTGGATCTTATCCTTCATTGTTCGGCACTCAGCAGTGGTGTGCCCTTTCCTATCGGAATGGTATGCACAAGTTTTGTTCTGCTTGACCCATTGGATGGATTTTCTAATGCTACAACGAGAATATAAGTGATGTAATCTGCGACTTTCGACCTTTTATACAGTTGGTCGATGGGCTCAGCAATGACGGTGTACTGTATGGGTGGCTTGTGGTCGAAATTAGGTCTTGGTCTTGGATAATTTTGGAGAGATAGTGGTGATTGGAAGTGGTATGGTTGGGAATTATAAGTGTGATGGACAGTGGTTGGTTGAGAATATTAGGGAGATTAAGGCTGATATGTAGGTGGTGATGCTTGGTATGTGAGTGGAGGTGATTGATATGTGGGTGGAGGTGTTTGATATGTGGGAGGAGGTATTTGATATGTGGGTGGAGGGGTTTGATATACAAGTGGAGATTTTGGACCTTGAGCCACCATTACTGCCGCAACATCTCTCTTCTTCGATATGCCACCTGATTGTAGTGCCTTATTTGTGGTCTGCAGTGCCTCTAAATTCATTATCATCCCACTCTTGATTCCTTCCTCGACCCTTTCCCCGAACTTGATGATACCAGAGAATTTGTGATTTTCGATGACCATTAGTCTCTCATAATATTGTGGATCCTGTGCCCTGACGAATAATTTATTCATCTGTTCTCTATCTAAAGAGGGCTGGACCTTGGCCGCTTCCGACCTCTAGTGAGTAGCGTACTCACGAAAAGTCTCAGTAGGTTTCTTCTTAAGATTCTGAATGTAGAAGACATCCGGTGCATTCTCTGTGTTAAACCTGAACCGGTCCATGAACTCCGACGCCATGCTTACTCAATTAGCCCATTTCTTGGGGTTCTGGCATATATACCAAGACAAAGCGTCCCCAGTAAGGCTCCTCATAAAGAGTTTCATCTGGATCTTTTCATCTTTCCCAACCCGACAAGCTTGTCACAGTAGGTCCTTAGATAAACCCTGAGATCACCTGCACCATCGAACATCTCAAACTTGGGAGGTTTGTACCCCTCTGGCAGTTCGACATCCAGTTGTATGCACAAATCTTCATAGTTAAAACCTTTTATCCCTCTGCCTCTTTCAACACCTTGAACTCAGCTTGTTAACTTCTTGAGTTCTTCGGCTATGTTTTTAATTAGCAGGTCTTTCTCAGAAGGTTCCGATGCATAGAAGATTGGTTAGGTAGAATGGGGTATGGTCTCCACGTATATAGGGTTGCTTTGATGGGTGCCAGGAACTTGGGTGCAGTGATGGTCATTGGTGGATTTTTGTGAATCTGGAATGGGATGTGGTGTGTTTTGAGGATTGTGGTAAGTGGTGGTTGGTGGGTACTGAATTGGTTGATGATGATGTTGTGGTAGATTTGGTATTGAGGGTGGAGTTGCGTATTGATTTGGTGCGGGAGGATTTTGTGGCTGTTGATTTTGTGTGTTCTGTGTAGGAGTTGGGTTCTTTGCGTTTTGTTGGTGGATATCGGGGACATTGAGGGTGAGTGACAAGCTTGCCATGTTGCAGACCTACTCAAGTTCTCCTTGCAGTTCTAGTATCTTTTGTTCCAGCCTCAAAACCAGGTCATTCGGGGCCGGAGTACCACGACCATCGGAAGTCTCTACGTTCTCAACATGTTCCTTTCAGATTCCAATTAAGTCATCCATCTTTGTCTTTCCTTTGCTCTCTGTGTTGCTTGAAGGAGGAGGAGGAGGAGGAGGTGGAGGGTCTTTAGATCTGGTGTGATACGCTGATGAGGCCAGTATGAGTGAACCAACTTATGAGGATGGGAATAATCAATAAAGAAAGAAAAAACAAAAGGTAACAAGTCAGTGAGGATTCTGAAATATTTGCAGTATTTAAACACATATTGCGAAATGTAAACTTGTATCCTATTTGGGAACCTCGTTGTGCCCGAGGTAGGCCTAGCAACAAATAAATTTGGAGAACTTTTAATGCCAATAAATGCTTCGTTTCATAATATAAAAAATAGACAAATCCCAAAGCGACACTAATATAATAATAAATCACTACTGGTACTTGGCCTTATTACATTTGAAAAGCGAGTAAACCTAATCTATTTAGTCTCAGAAGGGCCTCCCTCAGGTTGAATGCTCTCGTTGATCAAATCCTCCAGTTCGCGTAGGTTCACCAGTAAAATGGCCTTTGCCAAATATTCTCCTTCATTTCCCTCAGCATTCTGGCAGTCGGTAACTCTCTTCCTCACTTTTCCTTCCAATTTTAGCAGACTATATTCCAGATATTCCAGCTTTTTGCTAGCTTTGATGGCCCTCTCTTTCCATTCATCGATTTGGTCACTTGATGGAAGATTCCTCCACCAGTCTAGCCAGAGTGAGGGTCTTCTAACCATACCGAAGCTGGGGACCTCGTACCTCATTTTTTGCAAAACGAAAGGGTTAGACCATACCCCCACCAGACTCGACTATTTATACATTTATTATCAACATATCAGAATTTAGCTCTCCAAATTAATGCACAGAACGTGGTTGTGTCCGTTGAGATTATGGAAAACCCGATGGACTTTGGATAAGGCTTATTTTAAAGGATCATTATGTGGACAACATAACTGATCCGACTAGGTTTGACCATAATGCATGCACAATTTTAACTAGAGTAAGGTTTCTATGGGGTTTTAGACCGGTACCCTCAAGCGGACAACTCGAGGGGGAAGGCACGGAATTATCGACTGCACCGCTGATCGACTGGTTTTACTGTAAATAAGCCTTTTTGAATTTAAGGGTAGTAAATAGGAAGAGCAAAATCACTCATTAAAGCGTTGCTATAGGATTTGATACACACGAGTGGAATATGTTGCGGAGCATAATTTATGCAGCAATTAATAACATGTAATTAAGTATTTGCACGTAGGGAAAAATAAATACAACATTTAAATAATAATTGAAAGATAGTTACAGGAAAAAAGAAAACAAAGAGACAAGTCAGTTTCAGGGATAAAGAACCATAAACGCTTGAAAAAGGACAGTTAAATTCAAATAAGGGAGACGGGTGCGGGATAAAGCATGCTAGGACTAATTTGTAAAAAGATAAATTCATAATGGTAAGAGCCTAAAGGTATCCCCAGCAGAGTCACCATGCTGTCACACTCACCTTTTTTCCTTCCTCGCGGAGAGAGGTCCGGGTTTCGACATTCCATGGGTGTGATAACACATTTCCTTTTGGGAATTGGATATTTAAAGAGTCACCACCTAACGAGTTATGGTGCGTTAGGGAACCTAGAGTGACTAACTCTTGGATTGGTTTGCATTACCAGAGATTAGGGTAAGGGCTCGAAGTAACCTCGAGGGGAAGGTGTTAGGCACCCCTCTTGGTCCACAACTGTGGGTCCCGACCGAACTTATATTTACAAATTAGTCCATTACAAATAAACAATTGGATCAAATAGGTTGCAAGTAAAACACGTTGGATAACTCAAGTAATAAGATAAAGATTTGGGCAAGTTGTAAAACAAAGGTTTAAATAGAAAGGGAATTTTGGTAAAGGAGGGGTCCTAGGTTGGTTAGCCTATAGGATCATCCCACACAATGTCCGGTAAACACTCCTCGATGAGGGGATACATGTGACATTAGCGCATAGTCATCATATCCCATATCTACCCTTCCCATCCCCTTAGTGGTCATGCAAAATGGGTGTTTGGTCAGCGATCTCTATTGCGTGTTGTTACCCATCCCTTCTTAATAGTCCTATAGGGATTTAGGACCTCTACCTATAGGTGGTTCTAAAAGGACTCCTAAGGTTTAAAAGGTGAAAATTCTAAGGCGATAGGCAAAACACTTAGGACTTTTAGCACATAAAGGGAGCAATTAGAGGCTTAAAGTTTCCTCCTTAAACAAGGCACATAAATAGCACGTCTCAAGCATAATTAAGGGCTATTATTAGACAGTATCTTAAGGCAGGATATCTAGGTGAATATGCAGAAGAAAAGCAATTTACTTTTATAAACTTAGGAGTAGTGAGTTTGGCAGTTGCCTATTGATTTTTAAAGCCTGTTAGGATCAGAAAACATTAAGCAATAGAAACAGTTTCAGAGTTTCAGTTTCGAAAACACCTTAAAGGTTTGCCTATAGGCGGAGTACTGATGACTACATTTATATAATGAAACAAAGCAGGTTTTGAAACGGACTTTTAAATCCTATGGGCCTACTGTCTAATGATAGATTGAGGCAGTTTTTAAAAGAACTGGTTTCAGGAAATATTAACTACTTAATTAAACCAATTCAGAGGCAAACTAAGCGTGGACTAAGTTAAATTATTTAGACTGACATGCATAATTTCGAGTATGGTTCCCTATAGGCATGATATCTAAGTTTAATACTAATTTTAAGGACTGGCAAGCATGATGACACACAAATAAACACTTGTCATAACAGAATCTGGGTTAAATTACATCCTATAGGCATGGCATCTATTTGTTAGGCTGATTTTAAGACTTGCAGGCATGGAAACATACATAAACACTCATTGTAACAGAATTTGTATTAAATCCTACAGGCATGGTATCTACTCGTGAAGCTGATTTTAAGACTTGCAGATATGATTTCTATTACAGAATTATTTGAAACCTATAGGCATGATTTCTTGCATGGTGAGATAGACATGATAAGATGTAAAGCCTTATGAACATGATTTCTACTTGGTAAGGCAATCAAATTAAAATGTAAAGTCCTATGAGCATGATTTCTACCTGTATTACCCCATAAAACATGTATCTATCCATCCCTTTCAATAAATACTCCAATATTTGTTTACATGTTATTACAGACCAATGAATGAATTACATAAGTAAATAAGAAAATAAAAAGCTATTCTATAGGGAGCCTTTGATTAGGCCTAGATTCCAAAGCCTCCAATGACCTCAAATGCCTCAATTCCATAGACAATGTCAGAGTCTAGGTGCATCAAAGTTCCCTAAGAATCTCAAGGATCTCGGGCAGTGCTTACACCTAGACTTAGTAACCAACAATGGAATAAGTGCAGTGTGGAAGGGCCAGCCCCAGTATGCCAGAGTTCAAAGGGTTCTCAAGAGGATCCCAAGGTAGTACACATACTGGAGGAAACATAACTTATTGACTTAGGAGTAGAGTGAAAGTGATTGACACAAGTTGAAAGGTTTTAGTGAAAAACTATATAAAGGAATTCTGTTTGAAAGTAATTTACTAAAACACAGAGACTGTTTGAAAAGTGATTGAAGAAATGAACAGAAGTCCAAACACAATACCTTAAGACAGGTTCATACACAGCCAAGAGTCACAGCACTAAGGCAGGTTCAGTAGTCACAAACAGGGGTCTAGGGGTTTAGGGATACATAGGACACATAATTAAGCAAAGATCTAGGAATTGGTATATACATGCTCAGAAGCAGCTGACCAGACATAGTCACAAAACCAGACAAAAAAATAAACTGATACACAGGGGTGATAGGGATTTGGGGATTCATGGAACATATGATGGCAAGCACATAACAAGTAAGTAATAATTGGTATAGACATGCTCAGAAATATACAGCGGGGTAATATACTGATCTTAAAGGAGGGGAGTACCCAATAATATAAACATCAACTACAAGTTTAAAACAAAACCATAAATAGAAGCAAACTAGAAATAGGATGAACTGAAACAATAAGAGAATCATATTGTTGTTGGAACTTTGAATTGAAACTAGAACATACTAGTAAATAGGACAGTAAGCAAAGTGAAAGAACAAGAGAACACAATGGTTAGCCTTGGCTTGCAGCCGGCTAGCTTAGAGCAGTAGCAAGTAGCACAAAAGAGAGCAGAAAGTTTTAAGTGTGAGAGATAGCTTTTGAACCAAGAGTGTTCGTGTCTTGTGTTAATGAAAGGTTAAGGTATTTATAGTTTGAAAGCAGGTAGCAAATAAGGTAAAAATCAAAGTCCATTAGTAACTAAGGAACTCAGAATCAGTCAGTCAGGAAATCAAGGAAAGTACTCACCTTAAGTCAAGGGAATTAACTCAAACGGTAAAAACAAGTGATAATAAGGAAAGAAATCAGTATACAACTAATAAAGAAAGATTCAAATTCAGTAAGTATAGGGTAGACAATTAGGGATAAGTTCAAAAAGCTCCTATTAAGGAAATAGTTCAATAAGAATAAAGTACCATAGCAAATAAGGTAGGATAATCAGTTAATTTAAACAGACAAGGTAGAAATTTAGGGTTTAAAAGAAGATCTTTCAATCAAACCATAAAATAAGGAAATCAGAATCAATCAAGAGGAAGTTATGATTCCATACTCAAAATATAAATAGAGTAAGAACAACTAGACGTAGCAAACAGGCAGAGTCAATAATATATATAGAAAGAGGCAAGTCTTGAACAATCAAGATGAACATAATCACATAGAGGTGGTATAAGTTAGGCTAAGAACTCAGTAAGAACATATTCGAAGCAAGGTAAGCACAGAAACTTAACAAGAATCGAGTAGTCATGCTAACACACAGAACCAAACAAAGAAAATCTAGAAATATTAGGGATTTTAACATAGGCGAGTTGAAAAAGCAATAAAAATATAGAATCAGTCGAGATATGCAAAGGATAGAAGTTTAAACATAAAAATCGGTTTAAACAAAGTGTAGAAGAAGTTCCGAAAAACCCTAACTTTAGAGGAAAGTGAAAACAACTTGAAATCGATGATGTTTGACAAAGAGGTTCAAGAACAGTGTAAAACATAAAAGGAATAGACTCGAATCGTTTAAAAATAGCACAGATCTAGGAGATGTAAACAAAAAATTAGGATTTCGGAAGAAACCCAAGTAGAGATGGAAGAACCTGTTTAGAAACTCAATGATCGTAACAAATACAGTGTGATCTTGCTCGAAATCACACCGGAATAACCAAGAAAAGCCCAAACAGTGAACCCTAGATATAAGTTGGCGTGACCCAGGGCCCTTGAAGGCCTAAGAGAAGATGAGCATGGCAATAGAGGAGCAATTGGAAGCTTAGGAATTGAAGGTTGGTCACTGGAGAAGGAGGTCGGCGGGTGAGAGGCTAGGGTTAGGTTGAGTGGTTGAGAGATGAGAGAATACAGAGGCGGCGGGATTTGCAAATGAGGTAGGGTTAGGGGGGTCTTAGGAATTAAAAAAGGAAAGGCTTAATACGGGCCCTTGATCTGGGAGATCAACAACCAAGATTTAGTTTGTATTAGATTGGGTAGATGAGTTCAGGGTTTCTGTCGGGTAATTTAGTAGGAAATTGGGCTGGGTTGGATTCAATTTAGGCTGTAATTGAAATGCAAATCTGGCTATAATTTAAATAGCCAATTTTTCCTATATTTATTTATAATAAATAATAAACAATTTCTGGAAAATAATTTTATGTACCAAAATGATTTAAAATATATATTTATCATTTTAAAAATATAGGAACCAATTTTACGCATATAAAATGTATTTATACATCAAATGGGCTAATATTGAAATTATATGCAATTTAGCTTAAAAATACCAAATGCAATTATAAAAATGCATAAAAAATAAACCATATTTTGGCATAAATAAAGAAATTAAATGACTAAACCACCACAACAATAATTTAAAAAATAATTATTGGGGAAAAGTTATAAAACCTTGTGAATGCTTATATTTGCATATATATATATATATATATATATATATATATGCTATTTTGAAAATATTTATGCATATAAAAAATATAGGAAAAATTGGGTATCAACATCATAGATGGCAAATTCATTCATCCAAAAAATACTGCCCAGTCCTCTATAATACCCACATGGTATATAGGACTAGTTTTAAAAAGAAAAGCTCAGTTGTTCGTAATACCAAACTAGTATGCTAATGTGTATTGATTACCGTCAGTTGAACAAAGTTACCATTAAGAACAAGTACCCGTTGTCACATATTGATGATTTGTTTGACTAGTTGCGGGATGCTAGGGTGTTCTCTAAGATCGACTTGAGGTATCATCAGTTGAAGATTCGTGATTCAGATGTTCCGAAGATGGCTTTTTGGACTAGATATGGACACTATAAGTTCGTAGTGACATCCTTCGGCTTGACTAACGCCCTGGCTGCATTTATAGATTTGATGAACTGGGTGTTCAGGCAATATATTGACTTTGTCATTGTCTTCATTGATGACATATTGATCTACTCGCGTAGCATGGAGGAACACGAGCAACATTTGAGAGTGGTGCTTCAAACCTTGCGGAAACAGAAGCTATATGCTAAGTTCTCCAAATGTGAATTGTGGTTAGATTCTGTGGTATTTTTGGGGCATGTTGTATTAGGCAAGGGTATTAAGGTAGATCTCAGGAAGATCGAGGCAGTTTAGAATTGGCCTCGTCCTACCACAACGACTGAGATCAGGAGCTTCTTAGGGTTAACAAGTCATTATCGCTGGTTTGTGGAGGGCTTCTCATCTATTGCAGCACCTTTGACTAGATAGACCTAGAAAGGTGCTCAGTTCCAGTGGTTCGATGATTGTAAGGCGAGCTTTCAAAAGCTCAAGATAGCTTTGACTACGACACCGGTTCTAGTGTTGCCTTCCGGTTCAGAGATGTATACTGTGCATTACGACGCTTCACGTGTTGGCCTGGGTTGTGTATTGATACAGGTGTTGATACCCAATTTTCTCATAATATTTTCAAAACTATGCTTTAGCGTCAATTAATATTTTTCATACAATTTTTGTATTTTTAAAATATTCTAACTAATTTCTCCAAGCATTTATTTTATAAAAACAATCACTAATTGCATCACAAATAGTTTTATAATAATTTTTGTGGCTTAATTTTATTATTTGCATTTGTACCAAGTTTCAATTATCGCACAAATAGGCACATTCGTATTTTTAGAATGCAATTGCAATTACTTTGCAATTATAGCCTATGCATGCATTATTACATTATTTTACCAAAAAATAGACTTTTATATTTTTAAAATATTAAGTAATTATTTTAAAATATTTCCAAGCATAAAAATTATTTTTACAGCCTATTAGTTATTTTTAAAAATTATTTTATCAATTAAATAGGGTATTTAACAAATGACCCCCTTATTTTCAAATTTAGCCTAAATACCTAGCCCAACTTTAACCACAATTTTAAATTAGACCAGGCTCAAAATCTACCCAGCCCAAACCCAGCATCTACCCGACCCATTTCTTGCTAAATCCTGGCCGTCGATCATTTTGATCAACGGTCCAGATTCCCCTTACCTAAATTTAAACCTAATGACCTCCCCCAAACCTCTCATTTCCCTCTCTTCTCACGCCGACATCTGATCCCCTCTTCTCTCAAATGCTCTCAAGCCCTAACCCCAACTCACCCTCATCATTGTTCATCTGCGGTCGTTCATGGTGGTTTCTCACCACCATCAGAACTCTAATGTCCTCTCCTATGTTGGTATTGCCATCTATAAGGTCCTGGAGGGACTAGGGTCAGTCCACTTACACCTATGGCCCTTTTTTGCCTGTTTCAGGTTGTTCCGGTTCGATTTCGAGTAAGATTTCCCTATTTCACTTTAAACCTATGGATTTCTAAGCCTACTTCTTCATCTCTGTGTTGTTCTTCTCGAAACCCTAATTTCTTCCTTTGAACTTCTCAGATCTGTATAGATCTGAGATGGTCTGGACTTATTTCACCGGTTTTTATGAAAATCTTTAGTTTTATGAGTGGCTTTCCATTTTTTCTCAAACTAGGGTTTCCTGAAAATCCTTTTCTTCAAACTGTTTTGCTGACTTTAAGTATTTAATCTTCTATTTTATGTGTTTTTGACTAATTTCGAAAGGTTTGCTTCAAACATAACTAGCTTATGCTAAAGCACTAATATTTCTTATATTTTGCTTCGATTCTAAGTCTTTCCGTGCTACTTGTTACGTTGTTCGTTCTGTATTTTGACTTTCACGATTTCCCCTTTAGTCTAAATTCAATGTCTTGTGATATTTACTCTAGTTCATCTCTATTAAGGTTTTGATTCGATTTCTCATCTAATTCCTGCACATTTGTGAGATTCTATTTTAGCCTACTTGTCTATTTGGGGTAAACCTATATTTTTCTCCTTAAATCAGTGACTGATTTGAATTCTTGGTTTATCAATTTGTTTCGTTAAGACTTATGTGTTGAGTCCTGACTATTCCTTTCTTGCCTTTCTTAAATCAGTGACTGTTAAGCCTACATGATTCTCTCCTTAATTAAGCCCTTAACTATTTTATTCGGAAGTTCTTTATTTTTGGTTTAATTTGAACCCCTTTCCTTAATAAGGCCTCTGATTCTTACTTCTTTACTCAGTCTGATTGAACCGCTTGCCCTAATTAGTTCCTGTCATTACCATTGGCTAATTTTCCTTAACTAAAGAAGAAAACTATGCTGAATCTTTGTGTGATTGATTCTGAAATTCCTTAAATGTTGATTATTGATTACTTTACCTTATTTGCCCTACTCTTGAACTACTATACAACTATCTTTATTTTAAACTTCTGTGACACAAACATTAATTCAGAAATCACTACTTTTACACTCTGAAAAGCTCTTTCTGCTCTCTCTCTGCTACTTGTGATCTTTGTTATTCTAGCCTGCTGCAAGGCAAGGCTGGAAATTGTACACCACCTATCTTACATATTGCATTTTCTTTCGCTAACTAGTATGCCTCTGATTAAATTTTAGAATCAAAACCTATGTGTTTATTTACTGCCTTAGTTCATCAATCCTGAGTTCATTCCTGCTTCTGTTTACTGCTTACCTAGTATGCCAAATACTGACTTATTCAAATATGTAATTAGCATATCTCCACCTTACTTGTCTATTTATTACCTTGTTTAACATGTCTTGCATGTGTAACTAGCCTGTTTGGCTGACTATTATTCATCTAGCATGCCTAAACTCCGCTTTTGTGTAATAGCATGGCTACACTTATTAATACTTGCCTAGCATGTTCATTTAAGTCCTTGCCTGTTCTGCCTTACTCCTGCTAAGTTATCTAATCTCCCTAAAGTGACTCTAGTTGTATTGTTTATATGTCCTCAACATGTTTCTGTTGTCATCTTTGCTTTAGTTTCAATTACTTGCATTTTATCTAACCTATTAGTTTTGTAGAACCCCTTGAGAACTCAATGCATCTTGTTGTTTATGTGCTCCATTAAGGTGTATCATATGTGTTCCCAACCCCTCTTTTCTTGTGTGGAAACTGTTTGTCAAAGTTTTTTCCAAAGCTATTTGTTTTGTAACTTGTGTTCTGATTGCAAAATTGTTTTTCATACTTTCCTCAAACTGTTTTTACCTCTAAATTGGAACTGGTTTTCATAAATTCTTTTCACTCCTAAGACCTTTCTTTATATTGTTTATCAAACTCTTTCAAATCATTATGCACACTCACTTACTCTTAGATTACTAAGTCATGCCCCTCTGGTATGTGTACTGCTTAGAGACCCTTGAGATCTCTCTGAACTCTAGCATATCAGGGCTGGCACTTTCACACTGCACATAAATCAGTCCTTATTTGAGAAAGGTCTGAGTGTGAGCACTGCCCGGGATCCTTGAGGTCCTTAGGGAACTCTGTCACACCTAGACATGAAATTAGCTATGAAACTTTGGGCATTTGAGACTATTGAAGGCTTGAAAATTTCTTTGGGCCTGCTTCAGGCTCCCTAGTTTAATTTCTATTCTATCTATGTATTTTTTATTCAATCATTAGTCTGTAATAATTAATTGTAAACAGATATTGGGGTAACTAGTTAAAAGGGAGGGTAATCGTATACTGAGGATAAAGTTGGGTAGATAATATGCCTATAGGGTTCATTTGGTTCAAATGTGTTTTATTAGATAACATGACTATAGGATTCATTTGGTTCAAATGTGTTTGTTAGATAATATACCTATAGGACTTTGCTTTGGTTAAATTAAATTGTGTTTGCTTTACATAATTAGAAATCATGCCTATAGGATCCAAAATCAGTTTTAGTTAGATCTAAAACCAGTTTTAATTACAGAATCATGTCTGTAGGTTCTGAATCGGTTTAATTAACTAACTTACTCGTTTCTTCAATTTTGTGCTAATTAATATCACTAGAAAGCATGCCTATAGGATCCAAATTGCCTGTTTAAAATTGTTTACTATTTTACTGCAGTCCTAATCAATGATTAGATACCATGCTCATAGGACATCACTATTATATGCCAAGTCAAGCTTGTAGGGCGACTAAAATTCTGCAAACTGTAAAACTATGCTCTGTTATCTGTGACTGCTCATATTCAATGGGTCTAAAATCAATAGGCAAACTGAATAAACTTTTGAGACTTTGGTCCTAACTCAATACTGCATATTCTATGATCACTTAGATATCATGTTCTAGGGCTTCTTTTAAATACCTGAAACTGTGTTTAAGACGTGCACTTGCTGGCTCTATTTGTGGAGGTAAAACTTGAGCCTTTAATTGTTCCATCTTTGGTCCAGTCCTAATTGTATTTGGATGTCACCTAGATATTTCTCCTTTAAAGTACCTTAGGATAGTCTAGAACTACCCAAATTAGAGGTTCTAAATATCTCAGGGCCACAAGGAAGGGATGTGTAGTGCACGCATATGATATCTTTTAAGGTTGCTAGAACGTTTTAGGCTATGAACAGGGGGGAGGAATTGGGTAGTAAGGATATGATGACTGTGCGCTAATGTCATGTGTAGCCCCTCATTGAGGAGTAATTACCGGGCATTGCATGGGTATGATCCTATAAGCTAACCAACCTAGGACCCCTTTTTCCCAATTCTTATGGGTTTTAAATGAACTTCTTTTTCTTAGAAAAAATGTACCCTAGTCGCCCCGGTGGAATGCATTGAAGAAAGGAATTCATCTCTTTTAACCAACCCCTCTTACTAGATTGAGAAAAGGCGATCAAAATGGTTCCAAACCTCCATAGCAAGCTCACTCTTGATGAAGAGGTAATCAATACTTTATTTATCATGCTCTGAACATATGTATATATATATATATATATGTGTGTGTGTGTGTGTGTGTGTGTATATGCAAGTTGTTCAAACCTTTCCCTTGCTTCCATTACATGAATCTTACATGTGTTTAGAATGTGAAAACATGCCTTTATTTGTGAATATGTGTTGAAATTGTTTACTTGTAAAATGACTAATTCACATAGTTTAAGTTCGGTCGGGACCCACCGTTGTGGACCACGAGGGGTGCCTAACACCTTCCCCTCAAGGTTATTTCGAGCCCTTACCCTAATCTCTGGTAATGCAAACTAGTTCATGAGTTAATCGCTCTAGGTGCCCTAACACACCGTAATCCGTTAGGTGGAGACTCTCCAAATACCCAATTCCCAAAAGGAAATGAGTTATTCCCCCATGAATGTCGAAACCCGGACTTCCCCGTCAAAAAGGAAAAAAGGGGTTGCGACAGCATGGCGACTCTGTTGGGGATATTTTTAGGCTCTTACCATAACAAACTTATTTTTGTGAATTAGTCCAAGCATGTTCCATCCCACATACCCTTTCCCCTTATTTGAACCTAACCGTCTATTTTTCAAAGCATTTATGATTCTTTTATTCTTGGAATTGACTTGTCTCTTTGTTTTCTTTTCTGTAACTATCTTTTAATTATTTAAATACTGTATTTATTATTTTTCTTACGTGCAAATACTTGACAACATGCTATTTATTGTTGTATAAATCATTCTCAACATCATATTCCACTCGTGCGTAATTAGTCCTATTGCAACGCTTGATGAGTGTTTGCGCTCTTCCTATATATCACCCTTTAAATTCGGAAAGGCGTATTGCAGTAAAACTAGTCGATCAACGGTGCGATGGTTCTGTGCCTTTCCTTCTCAAGTTGTATGCTTGAGGGTCCCAGTCTAGACCTAAATAGCAACCTTACTCTGATTAATTGTACATGCATCATGTCAAATCTAGCCTGGTTAATTGTACATGCATCATGAAGACTTATGAATACAGCCATATGTAGAACTGCCAGAGGGTTACAAACCTCCCAAGTTTGAAATATTGGATGGTACAGGTGATCCCAGGGTTCATTTGAGGACTTATTATGAAAAGCTTATTGGGGTCGAAAAGGATCTGGATGAAGCTCTTTATGAGAAGTCTTATGGGAGATGCTTTGTCCTAGTACATCAGCCAGGATCCTAAGAAATGGTCCAACTGGGTGAGTATGGCATCTGATTTCATGGAGCGATTCAGGTTCAACATACAAAAAATGCACCAGATGTCTTCTACATTCAGAACCTTAAGAAGAAGCCCACCGAGACTTTCTACGAGTACGCTACTCGTTGGAGGTCGGAATCAGCCAAAGTCAGGCCATCTTTGGACGAGGAACAAATGAACAAGTTCTTCGTTAGAGCACAGGATCCACAATATTATGAAAGGTTGATGGTTATTGAAAATCATAAATTCTCTGATATCATCAAACTCAGAGAAAGAATCGAAGAAGGAATCAAGAGCGAGATGGTGACAAATTTTGAGGCATTACAGGCCACAGACAAG
The DNA here is from genome assembly GCF_000393655.2 of Nicotiana sylvestris. Taxonomy (NCBI): domain Eukaryota; kingdom Viridiplantae; phylum Streptophyta; class Magnoliopsida; order Solanales; family Solanaceae; genus Nicotiana; species Nicotiana sylvestris. Next base: position 61,320,529 of record NC_091063.1, read on the forward strand.
GCATTACAATCAGGCGGCATATCGAAGAATTGAGACATTGGGGTAGTGATGGTGGATCAAGGACCAAAATCTCCACTTACATATCAAACACCTCCACCCATATTCCAAGCACCGCCACCCATATATCAACCTTCATCTCCCAGATATTCCCAAACAGCCACTGCCGATCATGCCTATAATTCCCAACCATCTCATTTCCAATCACCTCCAACTCACCAAAATTTTCCAAGACCACGACCAAACTTTGACTGCAAGCCACCTAGACAATACACTGCTACACATCGACCAGCTGTATGAAAGGTTGAAAGTCGCTGGTTACGTCACCCCTATTCCTGCTACGGCATTAGAGAATCCATCCCAATGGGTCAACCCAAACAAAACATGTGCATACCATTCGGGTAAGAAAGGGCACACCATTGACAAGTGCCAAACTTTGAAAGATAAAATCCAGACACTGATTGACAATAAGATTATATAGGTGAAAGAAGCTGTACCCAATGTCCGCAACAACCCCCTCCCAGATCATAGGGGTGGCGGGATACATATGATAGAAATGGATGAAGAATTGGATCCTGAGGGGCCAATCGGGCTTATCCGAGAAGGCGATGACTTTAAACTTGCAGTCACACTTACTCCTATTGTAGTGCAGACTCAGTCACCGATCGATGTTGAGGTAGATGTATCAGTCCCATTTGAGGTAAAGATAGCTCCACCTGCGGCCACCCCTGTTCCGTTTGAAGTGGAAGTGGCCACACCTTTCATGGTGACAGTATAAACCACACCCCCACTCAACTCAAAAGCAATACCTTGGTATTATGTTGCCGAGGCTAGGCGAAAAGGAAAGGCAAAGATGGAGGAATCTGATGTTGTGCAAGGAATGACTAGGACCGGGAGAATCTATACACCTGAACACTTGGGAGGATCAAGTAAGGATGTTGCTACCAAGCAGCCTACCATTGAAACATGGTCAGATGACCCGTTGGAGGAAAGTACAAGTAAGAGAATACTCCGTCATCGATCATTTGAACAATACCCTAGCTCAGATATCCATACTGTCACTATTACAAAATTCAGAGGTGCACAAGAATGCTTTGATGAATGTATTGAGTGAAGCCTACGTGCCCAACAATATCACTTGCGGAGAGATGGCCAATATGGTAGGGCAGGTGCTGGAAAGTCATAAATTAATCTTCCACGAAGATAAGCTACCGCCGGAAGGGTTGAATCACAATCGAGCATTGCATATCACAGTGCAATTTGAAGACAAATTCATTATCAGGGTCTTGATTGATGGAGATTCAAGCCTCAATATTTGTCCGTTGGATACTCTGAAAAGACTGGGTAAAGGTTTCCATGAAATACGGGAAGGGAGCATGAACGTGAAAGCTTTCGATGGGTCCCAAAGGGACACAATTGGGGAAATTAATCTTTGTCTACAGATGGGGCCAACTTGGTTCGACGTTGAATTTTAGGTGCTCGACATATCAGCCTCGTACAATCTTCTGTTGGGCCGACCATGGATACATACCGCTGGGGCTATGGCTTCCACACTACATCAAGCCGTGAAATTCGAATGGAACCATCAGGAGGTGATCATTCACGGAGATAGGAGTAACCCCATTTACACCAGTTAAACCATACAGGTTATTAGAAATAGAAGAAGGCTATGAGGGGAAACCTATTATCACATCGAACGTTTCAATGCTATTGAGAAAGAAAATGGTGGAGCAGCAAAATAGAAAGCATACTGGCATGGTCTGGGTATGAACCCAGCAAAGGGATTGGGAATAATCTCCAGGGTATTACTAAGCCGATACAGCTGAAGTGTCATGGTACTACCTTCGGGCTCGGATACCAATATACATGGCAATAGTATAATGATTGGTCGCCTCCATGGCACAGACTGTATTACCCCTCAAGCAAACAGTGCCACATTTGGATCAAGCGTTTCACCAAGCTGATACAATATGGGGAACTGTAGAAGAAGAAGCATTAGCTAGGATGAGGAATCTATTCTTAGAGGATAAAGACATAGAATGTAGTGCAATAATTGAGGAGGAGGAGGAAGAAGGCCTCACTATTCTTATTGTAGATAAGGGAGTTGTTCTCAGGAACTGGACCGCCACACCATCCCGATCCCTCCGAGTCCTTGGGTAGCTTGGCAGATTTTATTCCTATAGCCATTCTAGGCATTTAAGATTTTCAGTAATTTTTGTTGTTTTAAAGACTCACTTGTTTCAAAATAAATGCTCGATTCATCAAGCCGTACTCGTTTGGATGTTTTAAGTATTAATCAAATGCATTACTCTTTATTATTCATTATTATCTTTCATATTTTTCTTTCTACAGCGTTATTGTTACTTTTTCTGATGAACCGGTGACTGTGACATGTAGTGAGACAATGCAACATGAGAAAGTGATTCGGATGAAGAAGATGTGATACTTGAGGAAGTTGTCAGGGAAGTTGAAAACTTTAAGAATAAGCCTAAGTCCAACCTGGATGAAACGGAAGCAGTAAATTTGGTGAACGCCGAGACCGTCAAGGAGACTCGCATCAGCATTCACTTGTCACCAACAGAGAAAGAGGAATACATCCGTTTTCTAAAGGAATATAAGGAAATTTTTGCATGGTCATATGATGACATGACCGGTTTGAGCACGTCCATAGTGGCTCACAGTTGCCTACTAATCCCATGTGTCCGCCAGTAAAGCAGAAACTCAGAAAGTTTAAACCAGACATGAGCCTGAAAATCAAGGAGGAAGTTACTAAGCAGATCAAAGCCAAAATTCTCAGGGTTGTTGAGTACCCAACCTGGTTAGCCAATATTGTACCAGTTCCGAAGAAAGATGGGAAATTTAGAGTATGTGTTGACTATTGGGATTTAAACAGAGCAACTGCCAAGGACGACATTCCATTACCAAATATACACATCCTAATCGAGAGCTACGCCAAGCATGAACTCCAATCCTTTGTGGATTGCTTCGCAGGCTATCACCAGATTTGGATGGAAGAAGAAGACCCAGAGAAACTCATTTTTATTACACCATGGGGGGGTATATTGCTACAAGATGATGCCATTCGGTCTAAAGAATGCTGGGGTACTTACATGAGACCCATGACAACCATCTTCCATGATATGATACACAAAGAAATAGAGGTGTATATGGACGACGTCATTATCAAATCCAAGAGGGCCGCATATCAAATAGTAGACTTGAGGAAGTTCTTTGACAGGTTAAGGAGGTACAATTTGAAACTGAACCCCGCAAAGTGTGCATTCGGGGTCCCCGCAGGAAAGTTACTGAGATTCATTGTCGGTCATCGAGGGATCGAGCTGGATCCATCTAAAGTCAAGGCTATTCAGGAATTACCACCTCCTAGGAGCTAAAAGGACGTGATGAGCTTCCTAGGACATCTCAACTATATCAGTCGCTTCATAGCACAGTCCATAGTTATATGTGAACATATCTTCAAGATGCTGAGGAAAGATACCGAGACGAGCTGGATCGAGGATTGTCAGAAAGCTTTTGACAAGATCAAGGAGTACCTGTCCACACCACCAATTCTGGTTCTGCCAGAACTAGGACGGCCTTTGATTCTATATCTATCTGTGTTGGATGGAGCCTTCAGATGTGTTCTAGGACAACATGATGAGACAGGAAGAAAGGAGCAAGCCATATACTACTTGTGTAAGAAGTTCACACCTTACGAAGTACGGTACTCTCTACTGGAACACATTTGTTGTGCTTTGACTTGGACGGCCCAGAAGTTGAGGCATTACTTCCGTGCCTATACCACATACCTCATATCCAAGATGGACCCTTTGAAGTACATATTTCAGAAACCCATGCCAACTGGGAAGCTAGCCAAGTGGCAGATACTGTTGAGTGAGTTCGATATCGTCTACGTAACTCAAAAGGCGGTCAAAGGACAAGCATTGGGAATTGGAGCAGTTTTGGTAATTGGCAGATCATCTTGCTGAAAACCCAGTGGGAGGAGAATATGAACCCTTAAAAACATATTTTCCTGGCAGAGAGGTGTCATTTGTAGGAGAGGACATTACCAAAGCATACGAGGGTTGGAGGAGTGGGAATTGGAGCAATTTTGGTATCAGAAACAAGTCAACATTATTTAGTATCTGCTAAACTCAGATTTCTCTGCACCAACAACATGTCAGAGTATGAAGCCTATATACTAGAACTCAACATGGCAGTCGACATGAATATTCAGGAGCTGCTGGTAATCAGCAATTTAGATTTTCTTATGCACCAAGTACAAGGGGAGTGGCCCGCCAAGAATTCCAATATATTTCCATATCTGCACCATGTGAAGGAATTGAGAAAGAGGTTCACAAATATAGAGTTACAACATGTGCCCAGAATTCAAAATGAGTTTGTCGATGCATTGGCCACTTTGTCATCCATGATACAACATCCAGATAAGAATTTCATTGTTCCCATCCCAGTGAGAATCCATTGTCAACCGGCCTACTATGCTCATGTTGATGAAAAGATAGATGGAAAGCCTTGGTTCCATGACATCAAGGAGTATTTGGCGAAAGGAGAATACCCGGAGCACAAAAACCACACTAAAAAATGCAAGATTTTCCAATCACGTCTTCCACAGCGGAGGAAACTTGTATAGGAGAACTCCTAATTTGGGATTACTAAGATGTGTCGATGCAAGAGAGTCTTCTAAACTACTTGAGGATATATATGTTGGGACTTGCGGCCCGCACATGAATGGTTTTGTTTTGGCCAAGAAGATACATAGGGCCAGTTACTTTTGGATAACCATGGAGACAGATTGCATCTAGTATGTCCGCAAATGCTACCAATGCCAAGGGCATGCCGATATGATAAAAGTGTCGCCAAATGAGCTCAATACAACAAGCTCAACTTGGCCATTTGCAGCTTGGGGAATGGATGTCATTGGTCCAATTGAGCCCACTGCTTCTAACGGGCACAAGTTTATTCTAGTAGCCATTGATTACTTCACAAAATGAGTAGATGCAACATCTTACAAAGTTGTAACCAAGAAGGTCGTCGCAGACTTTATCTAAGATCGTATCATTTGCCGATTCGGAGTTCTCGAGTCCATTTTTATTGATAATGCTGCCAATATCAACAGTGATTTGATGAAAGCCATATGTGAGACTTTCAAAATCAAGCACAAGACTTCCACAACCTATAGACCTCAGATGAATGGAGCCGTAGGAACTGCCAACAAAAACATCAAGAAGATACTAAAGAAAATGGTAGAAAACCATAAACAATGGTACGAGAAGCTGCCCTTTGCTTTGTTGGGATACCGCACCACAGTTCGCACATCGACAGGGGCAACTCCTTACATGCTGGGTTATGGTACCGAAGCTGTCATCCCAACCGAGGTAGAGATTCCTTCTTTAAGGATTATACAGGAAGCCAAACTCAGCGATGCAGAATGGATAAGAAGCCGCTATGAACAATTGGCCCTTATCGATGGGAAAAACATGAACGCAGTATGTCATGGTCAGTTTTATCAGAACAAAATGTCCAGATCTTTCAACAAAAGGGTCAAACCAAGGCAATTTGCACCAGGACAACTAGTACTGAAGAAGATCTTCCCACATCAAGATGAAGACAAAGGGAAATTCTCTCCCAACTGTCAAGGTCCTTACATGGTTCACAGGGTGCTAACAGTAGGAGCACTCATACGTGTAGAGATGGACGGAGAAATCTGGCCAAAACCAATCAATTCAAACGCAGTCAAGAGATACTACGCTTAGACTATTTATATTTCCTCATCTGATGTAATTGAACTACGCTTGACCTGATTCCCATTTAAGAGGGGATACATAGTTAGCCTTGTGGGTTCGGTCATATCATAATAAAATTTCCATTTTCTCTCCAGAGCCAGAAACTGGGGCAGAATTTTGGGGAGGACCCTCAAAATGCCGGAGTAAGTCCAGCCGACGCCATCACATGCCAGAAAGTTAGAAATTGATTAAGAAACTGGGGCAAAATTTTGAGAAGGATTCTCAAAATTCCAAAGAAGGATCAACAAGGCTCGTTACCCACAAATAGCCAAAGGATCATATACCAAATTGGGGTAGAATTTTGAGTAGGACCCTCAAAATTCTAACACGAGAAAGCTGCAATGTCTCTGAAATGCTTACAGTCACTAGTTCATCTAAAATTACTGGATATTTCAATATGTTTCTAACCAACTCTATTTTTATTGATAATTGCATATTTTTAAAAACTCTATTTTTCGTAACAGTCAGGTGTTACCCGGGAAAACTGAAATAAGGCCTCCAGAACGGAATAAAGCAAGGCCAGCGAAGGCACGAACCAACCTCCCCCTCACAAAACTGACAATTTTTCTTTGAACGCAGGCACATTTGACGTAGCGATAGCATTCGCAAACATGTATACACAAAGAAAATTCACTATCAAACAGGTTGTCAGACATCTAATACGCCTCCAGCTAAGAAATATGCTACCCTTATTTGCTACTCGACTAAACCCTGTCCTGCATATCTCCATGAGGCTAATCATTGCCTCCATATTTGCATGAGGCTAATCCTTTCCTCCATATCTGCATGAGGCTAATCCCTTCCTCCATACTTGCATGAGGCTAATCCTTGCCTCCGTATTTGCGTGAGGCTAATCCCTGCCTCCATACTTGCATGAGACTAATCCCTGCCTCCCTATCTGCATGAGGCTAATCCCTGCCTCCACACTTGCATGAGGCTAATCCTTGTCTCTGTATTTGCATGAGGCTAATCCTTGCCTCCATATCTGCATGAGGCTAATCCTTACCTCCCTATCTACATGAGGCTAATCCTTGCCTCCCTATCTGCATGAGGCTAATCCCTGCCTCCATACTTGCATGAGGCTAATCCTTGCCTCCATACTTACATGAGGCTAATCCTAGCCTCCATGTCTGCATGAGGCTAATCTCTGCCTCCATGTCTGCATGAGGCTAATCCCTGCCTCCATGTCTGCATGAGGCTAATCCCTGCCTCTGTATTTGCATGAGGCTAATCCCTGCCTCTATATTTGCATGAGGCTAATCCCTGCCTCCATACTTACATGAGTTTAATCCCTGCATCCCTATCTACATGAGGCTAATCTCTTCCTCCATACCTGCATGAGGCTAATCCTTTCCACCATATTTTCATGAGGCTAATCCTTGCCTCCATATTTGCATGAAGCTAATCCCCGCCTCCCTATCTACATGAGGCTAATTCCTGCCTCCATATTTGCATGAGGCTAATCCTTGCCTCCATATCTGCATGAGGCTAATCCTTGATTCCACATCCGCATGAGGCTAATCCTTGCCTCCATATCTGCATAAGGCTAATCATTGCATCCATATTTGTATGAGGCTAATTCTTTCCTCCACATCCGCATGAGGCTAATCCTTGCCTCCATATCTGCCTGAGGCAAATTCTTTCCTCCACATCCGCATGAGGTTAATCCTTGTCTCCACATTTGTATGGGACTAAGCATTGTCCCCCCTTGCATAAATATCATTCTATTTCGGTACTATCTATTTGCTTTCAATCGGGCTAAGCTATGCCCCTCATTTCACAAGACTAAGCCTTGTCTTGTTAACATCATATTATTGCATCTCATGGGCTGAAATATCACCAATCTATTCAAAGGTGTCATAGTCTAAAAGGCATCATCCTCATAGCCGGAATACACCATGCCATAGCTTGAGGATCTCTCAAATTATTTAAAGGCGTCATGGTTCGGAGGCACCATTTTCATGGCCCGAGAACATCATTTCATGGCCTGCAAATCCCTCACTAAACAATTCATGGCCCAAGACATCATGGCCGAAGGACGTCATCCTTAACCGTCCGAAGACAACTTTCATGGTCCAAAGGGAATCTGCATCATGTTTAAATATTCACACAAATACACGTTTGTAGCATCTCTTTATCTGCAGGTGACCAGTAAGCAACTGCTATCCTAGCAGGAGCAACCTCGCTCCAGTTCCTTCAACTATCTCAAACTTGACCACTCACCATAACCACTCTTGCATCCATTCCAAAATCTCGTGTATGTTCTTGTAATGACTTCATCGATATATTCCGCCAATGAATCCAGAATTACACGTGGCCTAATTCCTGTAAAACCAGGGAAATGTAGGAAGCTCAAAGACTAGAGTTCGACCTCTATCTTTTAAAACATCCCATCTGGTCAAAATTGGCCATCATTTCTTTACCCGGAAACTCTTTCATCCTTCCCAGAGAAAGAGGGGCAGCTGTTGATACCTAATTTTTCTCATAATATTTTCAAAACTATGCTTTGATGTCAATTACTATTTTTTATACAATTTCTGCATTTTTAAAATATTCTAACTAATTTCTCCCAGCATTTATTTTATAAAAACAATCACTAATTGCATCACAAATAGTTTAATAATAATTTTTGTGGCTTAATTTTATTATTTGTATTTGTACCAAGTTTTAATTATTGCACAAATAGCCACATTAGTATTTTTAGAATGCAATTGCAATTACTTTGCAATTATAGCCTATGCATGCGTTATTATATTATTTTACCGAAAAATAGCCTTTTATATTTTTAAAATATTAAGTAATTTTTTAAAAATATTTCCAGGCATAAAAAATATTTTTATAGCCTATTAGTTATTTTAAAAAATTATTTTATCAATTAAATAGTGTATTTAACGAATGGCCCCCTTATTTTCAAATTTAGCCTAAATACCTAGCCCAATTTTAATCCCAATTTCAAATTAGACCAGGCCCAAAATCTACCCAGCATCTACCCGACCCATTTCTTGCTAAATCCTGGTCGTCGATCATTTTGATAAATGGTCCAGATCCCCCCTTACCTAAATTAAACCTAATCACATCCCCTAAACCTCTAATTTCCCTATCATCTCAAGCCGACATCTGATCCCCTGTTCTCTCAAATGCTCTCAAGCCCTAACCCTAACTCACCGTCATCGCCATTCATCTGTTGTCGTTCATGGTGGTTCCTCACCACCATCAGACCTCTAATGGCCTCTTCTATGTTGGTATTGCTATCTCTAAGGTCCTTGAGGGACCAGGTAGTCCACTTACACCTATGACCCTTTCTTGCCTGTTTCAGGCTGTTCCGATTTGATTTCGAGTAGGATCTCCCTATTTCTCTTTAAACCTATGGATTTTTAAGCCTACTTCTTCATCTCTGTTTTTTTCCTCTCGAACCCTCATTTCTTCCTTTGAACTTCTCAGATCATTACAGATCTGAGATGGTTTGGACTTATTTCACCCGTTTTTACAAAAATCTTCTGGTTTTACGAGTGGCTTTCCATTTTTTCTCAAACTAGGGTTTCCTGAAAATCTTTTTCTTCAAAACGTTTTGCTGACTTTAAGTATATAATCTTCTATTTTATGTGTTTTTGACTGATTTCGAAAGGTTTTCTTCAACCATAACTAGCTTATGCTAAAGCCCTAATGTTTCTTATGTTTTGCTTCGATTCTGAGTCTTTTCGTGCTACTTGTTACGTTGTTCGTTCTGTACATTGACTTTCACGATTTCCCCTTTAGTCTAAATTCAATGTCTTGTGATTTTTACCCCAGTTCATCTCTATTAAGGTTTTTGATTCGATTTGTTGGCTAATTTCTATACGTTTTTGAGATTCTATGTTAGCCTACTTGTCTATTTGTGGTAAACCTATATTTTTCTCCTTAAATCAGTGACTGATTTGAATTCTTGATTTATCAATTTGTTTCGTTAAGACTTATGTGTTGAGTCCTGACTATTCCTTTCTTGCCTTATTTGAATTGTCTATGATACTTGCTGATTCTTTACATGATTCTCTCCTTAATTAAGCCCTTGACTATTTTATTTTGAATTTCTTAATTTTGGTTTGATTTGAACCATTTTCCTTAATAAGGCCTCTGATTCTTACTTCTTTACTCAGTCTGATTGAACTTTTTGCCTTAATTGGTTCATGTAATTACCGTTGGCTAATTTTCCTTAATTAAAGGAGAAAACAATGCTGAATCTTTGTGTGATTGATTGTGAAATTCCTTAATTGCTGATTATTGATTACTTTACCTTATTTGACCTACTCTTGAACTACTATATAAACTCTCTTTATTTTAAACTTCTAGGACACGAATATTAGTTCAGAAATCACTATTTTTACACACTGAAAAGCTCTTTCTGCTCTCTCTCTACTACTTGTGATATTTAGTATTCTAGCTGGCTACAAGCCAAAGCTAGAAATTGTGCAACACCTATCTTACATCTTGTGTTTTCTTTCTCTAACTGGTATGCCTCTAATTAAATTTTAGCATCCAAACCTATGTGTTTATTTACTGCCTTAGTTCATCAATTCTGAGTTCATTCCTGCTTCTGTTTACTGCTTACTTAGCATGCCAAATACTACCTTATTCAAATATGTAATTAGCATGTCTCCACCGTACTTGTTTGTTCATTATCTTGTTTAACATGTCTTGCATAAGTAACTAGCCTGTTTGACTGACTACTGTTCATCTAGCATGCCTAAACATTGCTTTTGTGTAATCAACATGCCTACACTTGTTAATACTTGCCTATCATGTTCATTTAAGTCCTTGCATGTTCTGCCTTACTCCTGCTAAGTTATCTAATCTCCCTAAAGTGACTCTAGTTGTGTTGTTTATATGTCCTCAACATGTTTCTGCTGTAATCTTTGCTTTATGTTTCAATGACCTGCATTCTATCTAACCTATTAGTTCTGTAGAACCCCTTGAAAACTCAATGCATCTTGTTGTTTATGTGCTCCATTAAGGTGTATCCTATGTGTTCCCAACCCCTCTTTCCTTTTGTGGAAACTGTTTGTCAAAGTATTTTCCAAAGCTGTTTGTTTTATGACTTGTGTTCTGATTGCAAAATTGTTTTTCATACTTTCCTCAAACTGTTTTTACCTCTAAATTGGTACTGGTTTTCAGAAAAAAAATTCACTCCTAAGACCTTTCTTTATACTGTTTATCAAACTCATTCAAATCATTATGCACTCTCACTTACTCTTAGATTACTAAGTCCTGCCCATTTGGTATGTGTACTGCTTAGAGACCTTTGAGATCTCTCTGAACTCTAGCATATCAGGGCTGGCACTTCCACACTGCATATAAATCAGTCCTTATTTGAGAAAGGTCTGGGTGTGAGCACTACCCGGGATCCTTGAAGTCCTTAGGGAACTCTAACACACCTAAATATGAAATTGGCTATGAAACTTTGGGCATTTGTGACTACTGAAGGCTTGGAAATTGCTTTGGGCCTTCTTCAGGCTCCCTATAATTTAATTTCTATTCTATCTATGTATTTGTTTTCAATCGTTGGTCTGTAATAATTAATTTTAAACATATATTGGGGTGATTAGTGAAAAGGGAGGGTAGTCATATACTGTGGGTAACGTTGGGTAGATAATATGCCTGTTCATTTGGTTCAAATATGTTTTATTAGATAACATGCCTATAGGATTCATTTGGTTCAAATGTATTTGTTAGATAATATGCCTATAGGATTTTTCTTTGGTTAAACTAAATTCTGCTTGATTTACATAATTAGAAATCATGCTTATAGGATCTAAATTAGCTTCATTTGTAGAAATCATGCCTATAGGATCCAAAATCAGTTTAGTTAGATCTAAAATTAGTTTTAATTGCAGAAATCGTGCCTATAGGTTCTGAATCGATTTAATTAACTAACCTACTCGTTTCTTCAACGTTGTGCTAATTAACATCACTAGAAAGTATGCCTATAGGATCCAAATTGCCTGTTTAAAATTGTTTACTATTTTACTGCAGTCCTGATCAATGATTAGATAAAATATAGGACATCACTATTATACACCTAGGCAAGCCTGTAGGGCGACTAAAATTCTGCAAATTGTAAAACTACGCTATGTTATCTGTGACTGCTCATATTCAACAGGTCTAAAATCAATAGGCAAACTGAATAGGCCTTTAACACTTTGGTCCTACTCAATACTGTATATTTTATGCTCACCTAGATATCTTATTCTAGGGCTTCTTTTAAATACCTGAAACTGTGTTTAAGACGTGCACTTGCTTGCTCTGTTTGTGGAGGTAAAACTTGAGCCTTTAATTGTTCCATCTTTGGTCCAGTCCTAATTGTTTTTGATTGTCGCCTAGATTTTTCTCCTTTAAAGTACCTTAGGATAGTCTAGAACTACCAAAATTAGAGGTCCTAAATACCTCAGGGCCACAAGGAAGGGATGAGTAGTGCACGCATAAGATATCTTTTAAGGTTGCTAGAATGCTTTAGGCTATGGTCAGGGGGAATTGGATAGTAAGGATATGATGACTGTGTTCTAATGTCACGTGTAGCCCCTCATTGAGGAGTGATTACCGGGCATTGCATGGGTATGATCCTATAGTCTAACCAACCTAGGACCCCTCTTTCCCAATTCCTATGGGTTTTAAATGAACTTATTTTTCTTTATATATATATATATATATATATATATATGCAAGTTGTTCAAACCTTTCCCTTGCTTCCATTACATGAATATACATGTGTTTAGAAAGTGAAAACATGTCTTTATTTGCGAATATATGTTGAAATTGTTTACCTGTAAAATGACTAATTCACATAGTTTAAGTTCGGTCGGGACCCACCGTTGTGGACCGCGAGAGGTGCCTAACACCTTCCCCTCAAGGTTATTTCGATCCCTTACCCTAATCTCTGGTAATGCAAACTAGTTCATGAGTTAATCGCTCTAGGTGCCCTAACGCACTGTAATCCGTTAGGTGGCGACTCTTCAAATACCCAATTTCCAAAAGGAAATGAGTTATTCCCCCATGAATGTCGAAACCTGGACTTCCCCATCAAAAAGGAGAAAAAGGGGAGCCACAACAAGAGGGGCGAGTTATTGCATATGATTCACGTCAGCTAAAGCTCATGAGAAGAATTACCCTGTGCATGATTTGGCATTGGCCGCGATAGTTCATGCTCTCAGGATCAAGGGCCATTTTCTTTATGGGATATCATGTGAGGTTTACATCGATCATCGCAGATTGCAGCATTTGTTCAAGCAGAGGGATCTTAATTTGAGGCAGCGCAGGTGGCTTGATTTTCTAAAAGATTATGATATTACCATCTTTTATCATTCGGGCAAGGAGAATATGGTTGCGGATGCCTTGAGTAGAAAGGTGGAGAGCTTGGGTAATTTGGCCTTCATTTCAGCAGAGGAGAGGACATTAGCTTTGGACATTCAGTCATTGGCTAACAGAATCGTGAGGTTGGATATTTCAAAGCTCAGCCGAGTTCTTGCATGCGTCGTCGCTTAGTCTTCTTTATTCGAGCAGATCAATGCTCGTCAGTACAGTGATCCGCACTTATTGGTATTCAGAGAAATGATACTACATGATGGCGCCAAAGAGGTTTTTATCTGTGAGGATGGTGTTCTGTGGCTCCAAGGTCACCTATGTGTTCCTAATGTTGATGGCTTGAGGGGGAAGATTCTAGAAGAGGCACATAGTCCTCGGTATACTATTCATCCAGGTGCTATGAAGATGTATCGCGACCTGAGGCAACATTATTGGTAGCGGCAGATGAAGAAGAACATTGTTGAGTATGTAACTAGATGCCTAAATTGCCAGCAGGTTAAGTATGAGCACAAGACGCCAGGTGGCCTACTTCAGCAGATGGTTATACCTTAGTGGAAATAGGAGCTCATCACTACGGACTTCATAGTTGGGTTGCCCTGGACCCTGAGGAAGTTTGATGCAGTTTGGGTCATTGTCAACAGGTTGACCAAGTCGACACACTTCATTCTGGTTGGGACTACATATTCTTTATAGAGATTGGCCCAGATTTACATTTAGGAGATTTTTCGATTACATGGTATGCATGTGTCCATCATATCAGATAGAGGCCCTCAATTCACTTCACATTTTGGAGGGTAATATAGAGTAAGTTAGGGACCCGGGTGGAGCTCAGCACAGTTGTTCACCCGCAGACCGACGGACAGTCGGAGCAGACGATTCAGATCTTGGAGGAGATGCTCAGAGCATGTATGATTGACTTCGAAGGGCAGTGGGATCGATTCTTTCCTTTAGCCAAGTTTGCTTACAATAACAGTTATCAGTCCGGCATCGAGATTGCTCCATTTGAGGCTTTATATGGTCGGTGATGTCGTTCGCCCATCGGATGGTTTGAGCCCGGCGAGGGTAAGTTATATGGTAATAATTTTGTGAAGGATGCCTTGGAAAAGGTAAAGTTGATTCAGGAGCGACTTCGCAGAGCACAGTCTAGACAAAAGAGTTACGTGGATCAGAAAGCGTTTGATTTATCATTTATGGTAGGCGAGAAGGTTCTCTTGAAAGTCTCGCCGATGAAGGGAATCATGAGTTCCGGGAATAAGGGTAAGTTGAGCCTAAGGTTTATAGGTCCATTTGAGGTGTTGAGTTGAATTTGGGAGGTTGCTTATGAGCTTGCTTTGCCTCCCAGTCTATCGGGAGTTCATCCAGTTTTTCATGTGTCTATTCTCCGGAAGTATCATCTCGATAGGTCGCATGTGTTAGACTAAAACACTGTTCAGCTAGATGAGAGCCTGGTTATGATGAGGAGCCAGTTGTCATTGTTGACAAGCAAGTTTGCTAGTTGAGGTCCAAGAAGATTTCTATGGTAAAGGTTCAATGGAGGGGTCAACCAGTTGAGGAGGTGATTTGGGAGACCGAAGAGGACATGCGGAGCAGATACCCACACTTATTCAGCACTCCAGGTATGATTCTAGACCCGTTCGAGGACGGAAGTTTGATTAAGAGGTGTAGAATGTAACGACCCGACCAGTCATTTTTCTTTATAGATCCCATTCCCTTAAATAAGACTCCCCATATGTGATTTTACTATTTTATGACTTGCGGGGATGATTAGTTCGGGTTTGGAAGTATTTGGGTTGAAATCGGAACACTTAGTTCCTTAATATTGGCTTTAAAGGTTTAAGTTTGAATTGAATCAACATTTTAACTAAACCACATCGGAATCGGGATTTGACGGTCACAGTAGGTTTGTGATGATTTTGGATTTAGGCGTATGTTCGGATCGGGTTTCGGATGACCCGGGAGCGTTTTGACGCATTGAAAGTTTTTCA
This sequence comes from Nicotiana sylvestris, assembly GCF_000393655.2. Taxonomy (NCBI): domain Eukaryota; kingdom Viridiplantae; phylum Streptophyta; class Magnoliopsida; order Solanales; family Solanaceae; genus Nicotiana; species Nicotiana sylvestris. The sequence continues at coordinate 61,335,644 of NC_091063.1, forward strand.
AGTTCTTTAGATTTGGTTTGAAGTAGGTTTTGGTGTTATCGAGGCCTGTTTGGGATTCTGAGCCTCAGAATAGTTCCATATTGTGATTTAAGACTTGCACGCAAAATTTGGTGTCATTCTGAGTATTCTATGTATGATTCGGCGCGTTCAGAGCAAGTTGAAAACTTGAAGTTAATAATTTGATTCAATTTGGTTTTGGGGTGCGATTCTTACTTTTGATGTTTTTTATGCATTTCGAGAGTTCGAGCAGGTCCGTATTATATTTATGGACTTATTGATGCACTTGGAGGGGTCTCGGGTGGCTTGGGTGAGTTTCGGACTGCCCGGAGCTAAGTTCCAAAAAATCTGGTGTGCTGGTTCTGGTTTCCTTCTTCAAAAAATCTGGTGTGCTGGTTCTGGTTTCCTTCTTCGCGATCACGAGGGTTGTGTCGTGTTTGCGGAGAAGGTAAAGGTGAGGGGCTGATATTGCTCTACGTGTTTGCAACCTCTTTCCCCCTTTCCTGAAGGTCTGGGACCTGTGGCCTCTGCATTCGCGTGAGGAGACCCGTGTTCGCGTAGGGAGATAGACCTTGGTGGGGGAGGGGGGGGTGAACTCATTCTTTGTTTAAAACAAAGAAAAATCATGATCTTTGTCGTGTCACTACAGACTTCGGTAGAAAGTACTAGATTCTTTGATAGTTATTCTAGGATTTCCTGCAGCTTTGATTAACTTTTAACTGATTCTGTACATGTATATTTGTATTGAGTATTGACTATTTTCTGTAAATTCAATGGGCATTTAGAAGAACTCATTCAGTATCCCTAAAGTTTCTGGAATAGAAAGCCTCCACATGTTAGCATTACTGCACACATATTCTGCTATTTTCTTTAATCGCCTTTCACTACTTTTGTTCTGCATTAGAGTTAGTAAAATAAGTTACTTCTAGATTGCCTTAAACAGTAGCAGCAAGGAGTTTATTCTAATTTTGAAGACTTAACTGTATCACATAAAAGCAATAGATCATTTGAGGATGATGTGAATGATTGATAACATGAAAGTAGTCAAATTTAGCAACATGCACGTGAGATAGACATATGCTCAAATAATCTCTTAGTAAAAATTATGCTCTCTTGGTAAAAGTGTTACAACTGGTATTTGGTATCAGATATAGGTGGATACAGAAGTTCTGAATCTGAGGACTACAACTTGCACATGAAATAGAAGTTCTGCAGAGAATTGTTGATGGCGAGGTATGAATAATTTACTGAGAGCTAGCAAGAAGTATCTGAGTACCTTTGGGTACCTTACCAGCCCCAAAGTTTGAATATTTGGAGGATGGATGACCATTTAAAGTATATATTGTCATTAACAGGTATTTGTGGGGTGGGGAGTGGGGGGAGGGGAAGGGGGTTGGCCGTATTTCCTTTGCTCATTATTCGTCGTTTTGATTTCATTTGATTGATTCCAATAGACAGAGAGGGAGTGCTTTCAATCTTTATCTTTAGCAAATATTTTTTTTTTTTTAATCTTGTAGCCTTGGTGCAGACACTGCAGTACTACTGTGGTTGAAGATTTCTTTGATTTTGGAGGTTCTATGGAAGAACTGAACATTTTAATTAAGTTTTTTTAAGATGTAGAAGCTTCCATTCGTATTTTCTTTGTTTTTAATATTCGTTTCTATTTTAGCAGCGTTTTATTCAAATCCCTTGGTCTTTTATAATCGTCGGAATCCAATTATGTGGTTATTTATCATGTAAGTATTTAATTTGTTGGAAATATTAATCTATTTTATTTATCATGAAAGTATTTTATTACTTTCATTTGTTGGAAATGTTAATCCATTTTCAAACTTTTAGTTTGAGTGTTCTTAATGACACGTTTTCCTGATGTTGAACCTTTTCTATAATCATGTTGATTTCGGGCATATGGCCGTGCTTAGCACGGACACCACCATCTAGTAATAGTATAAAATTACTCGGTCTTTGGTTGTATTTACCACAAGTGTTTGCCCCTTACTAAAATGGAAGAAAAAACCGTTACGCTTCTAAAATAAGTGGGCATGCCTTTTGAACGAAATGTTTGGCTCAGTAACTCAGGTAATGGGTGTGCCTTTTGAATGAACGGCTTGGCTCAGTTAATGAGCGTATCTTTTCAATCAAACATTTGGCTTAAATGATCAAAAAAAGGAGGAAAAAAATAGATGAAACCTAGCTTTTGAGAGATGCCTACGTTAATTTATAGTAGTTTCTCGTCACGTACATTGCACGTGTATATCAAGTTATGTAATATACAGTTTTATAAAATAATATCAATATTATTAAAAACAAAAGTTTGAGGAAATAATTATACGTAAAAGTATACACTATAAGATTTTATATATGATCAATGTGGATCTATCACATACAACTTTTGATAATCTTAAAAGAATATCACAAGATAACATCGTCAGACCAATAAAATAAGTTTATTTACAACGCACCCTCAATCATTTAGCTTAACATAAAATAATATAGATTTGACTTATATCTATAGAACCGATTTCACCGATACTTTTTTTTATTGAATAATTGTTTTCATATATAAGGAGATAGATAATATGTGAAAATCAATAAAATAGAAATAATAGAATAATTATGGATCAAAATGAATATTAGGCCAGTACAAGTTGCTTTTCTTGTGAAGAAAAACACGAAATTTGATATATAGGTTGATACACCAACAATAATAACTTTTCGTTAAATACAACTTCAAAAATCAAATTATTTCATAATTTCTTCCATTATAAAGAAAGATCACTAATCTTTATTTAGCGAACGTTAGTCTTCATTGATTCTTTTCATCCTCTTCCTTTGTTCATCTTGTTCCTCAACTGTGGTAGCATCAACATCTTCAGGTTCATATTTTTTTTTGGAGCAACTAAAGTTCCCCGTATAAATTTTAAGTTTTAGTAATTTTTACACAAATTTCAAGTGGATGAATCAGTCGAGTAGACTCAGTTGAAGACGGAATTGCACCTTTCTTATTAATTTTGATAAAAAGAAAATTAATTCTCTATGTTTACTCAACACTATCTTGATTAGCATTAAGTTTCCAATTTGATGTCTTAGAGTTCCAAAATATTACGGTATTGAACAGTGCTTCTCCTTCATTCATCTTACTAAGCTAAATCTAAAATACATACATTAAATTAGAAAGAAATAAAAGAATATTGGCAAGTACCTTTAGGAATTCTAGAAGCTGACACTTGTCACCAAATTTTTAATTGAAGAAGCAAGGTACTGTTTGTCGATTCTGTGGCTGAATTCAAAATGAAAATTAAATATAATGGATAACTAAATAGTATATAAAGTTGAAGGTAGTTTTGATTAGATTAGATCAATTACTTCAGTCGTTTGTAGGAATGGATATAGCAGATTCGTGCGTAATCCGTATCCATTGCCAATCAAATTTTCCGACATTGAAGAAAAATGAGTTTATAGCAGCATGATAGATGGAGAAACTAATCCGAAAAATAGTCACCACCTTTCAACTATAATTCCTAAAAGCAAACCCAAAGGCATCAAATGGATTAAGTTTTGTTTATCTATTGATTTGCATGCAATGTTGCGAACGGATTGGTGGCGGACATAATAATAAATAGTGGAGAAAAGTGTGAATGTCAAAAATTGAAGAGAGGCAATGCAAAGGTGAAATTCAGGATCAATGGTAAATGAATGCAAGTTTAAGGTATATATGTATATATTAAAGTATTTTTGCACATGTAAAGATATCTCGATAAAGTCAAATACAACTTGTTGGGTTAAATATGTAATGCTTGTATTTGATCCGCTTTGGATATTGTCATATTTCGGCAATAATTGGTACCAATCATTTTATCAACAATAGCACCTTTTGGAATTAGCTATTCAATGTGTTTTTTCCCTCACAGAATGGTTGTAAGTTGTGTCTCTTAATAAAGCATGAAACGTTGCTTGGGCCCTCTTGTAGGCATTAATTTTTTTTATTTTAAAATTAGGGTTTTAATATAATTTAAAGGAGCATTTAAGTAATTTAACTTTTAATTAAGGAGTTCATGCTTTTAATATGGTACTAGTCTTACGGTACGCGCATTGCGCGTGTAACCTATCTAAATGAGTATAAAACTTTTAAAAAATTATATAAATATTATTTTTAAATTAAAATAAATGTGTAAATTTATTTCAACAAAGAATATTGATTTTGTATAGCTAATTCAATGAGGAATATCAATTTATACCTTTCGCTCACCATGTTTTCTTTTAGCTATTTTAACTACTACTTTAAATTACTTATGAATAAATGTATATAATTTATTTTAATTAATTTCAATATATAAATTTATCTTATATATGTTTTAATTTTCGAGTATTGTAATCGATTTTTAATTTAATATGTGTATAAATTTACAATATATATTCAATTAATTCAAATAATTAACTTAAAGTACATTATAGTACTTATTACTTCAAATTAAAAATACTACTATTATTTTCAAAATGTAAGCATGTCGTATTAATCTTATTTATATATATTTTCATACACAACCTAGTATGTTTAAGTTTGGTTTACATATTATTAGTAATCTTTAACTTTTGAAGACCTAAAATTAGATCTAAAATTTTCTTAGTAGATTTCTAACACGTTTATACACATTTTGTCTAATGCACGTGTGAAAATGTCATAATTACTTTACATAATTTATTTAAGGAAAGGATTTATAAGTAAATTTTTATTTGGTGTTAAATTCCTAAAATTTAGTTTCTATATATGTAGTCCGAATAAGAGAAGATTTAATGACCAAAATTTAGTTGACTTTTAAGTCCTAAATATTAGTAGAATAATTAAATTATAATTATAACCAATATAAAATCTATATTAAAGGGTAAAAAAGGCGAACGACATTTCGCTAAGGGTCTTCGTGCTAGGATAAGCGCGATGCGCATGTACCTTCTATCGATCCGTATAAAATTATGAAAAATATAAGCCCTTAACAATAAGATTTTTAAAAATATAAGCTCTTGAATATGACAAATATTGAGCCTACTTAGTAACAAAAAATAGTGGATGTTCTATCTAAGTACGACAACAACCAAGATAATTGAAAGTTTAGTGTTATTATGTATCTCGTTCTTTTATATTAATTTCGTATCAAAATAGTCATCTAGGTACCATGTATTCTAAGACAAGTTAACTACAAAGAGAAGAAAAATTAACAATAGATAAATTATGTAGTTAAATAATAAAATTTATCGCTAATCCTACTTAGTGACAGAATCAGCTATATATTATAAAAAAATCCTATTAGCTACAAGATGAATTTACTAACTAATTCTTGTTTTGTAAAGTTAAATTATGTAGCAAAATTTCTCGGTAATAATATTAGTTTTTGTTTGACCAAAAATAAAAGTCATTTTCCATCTATTTTATTTTAACATATGCATTGAGGTAATTTTGTCAATTAAATTATGATAATTAGTTTCTTATCACAAATTAATGATTACTATTTTTTAAACAATAATTACTATTTCATAACTTAATGCCATAGTAAATTTTAACGAATTTAACAACCAAGCTTCTAATAAAATACTTATGATTCAAATTTTAAAAACAACAAATAAATCATATGAAAAGAAAAATTGGTCTTTTTGATTAAACAAGGACAAAGAAAAAAAATACCACATAAAACGTGAAGTTTCCTTGTTGGAAACCAACAAAAATCTTTCCTCCTACCTTTTTTGTATTCTTTTATGTCTTAATATATTGTATCTTTATTAGGAGAAGATATTAAACACTAAATTATATTAGATTTTTTTATTTATTTAGAATTCCTAAATATAAGAAATTTTTTTGATTTTATAATTTTATCCAATGTAAATTTTGTTTTTAAAGGGTAAAAAAGGCAAACGACATTTTGCTAAGGACCTTCGTGCTTTTAATATAATATAGATATATATATATATTAACATAATGCCTACGTTAATGTTTTCCTCCACCAATCAATTAGACTTGCTAAACTTCAAATTTTCTGGAATTAATCTCTCCATTCTTTGTAATCTGGAACGTAAATTAAGCCACTTTGCAACAAAAACAAATTTTTATAGAAAGAACATGTGGGAAATGTTTCAGGTGTCTAATATTTGTTTCCAAGTATATAAAAATTAAACGTTATTTTTGTAGAAAGAACTTGTAGGAAATGTTTCAGGCACCTAACATTCAATATTAGATCAAATGAAACTGCTAACATGAAATTGAAAATTAGTTGGCTAAATGAACAAACTATACTAAAATATTATCCCCAAGTACATTAAGAGGATGGTGGTTTAATTTCAGGTGAAGTTGTTTGCTTTAAAAACCTTTCCTATATACGAACTAATACTACATATTTTGATCCCCACATTGAGCTACTAATACCAAATGCCTTATATCTCTTAAAACACAGAACAGAAACAATAAACAAAAAGGGCCTGATAATGTAAGTGTTGTTTATATTACTACAACAACAACAACAGACCCAGTGTAATCCCATAAATGGGGTCTACTGTTTATGCAAATCTTACCCCTACCTTATAAAGATAGATAGGCTGTTTCCGATAGACCCTCGGCTCAAGGAACAACAGAGTTGTTTATATTACTAATCCCACTTAATATGAACATTCAATAGCCAATAATAACAAACAAAATGCAAGTTAGCTAAAGCAATGTGTCTATAAATTCTCTCTGATCTATTTGGAATTGATGTGTGTAGCAACTCGAACAAAGAAATAGACCTCTTTCAAAAGTTGCAAAAAGAAGTAAGTAATTAAAATGGCTAAATTTGGCCATTTGGGTAATTTTTAGTGTTGTGTATTCTAGTAGGTTCTAGCCATGCTCAGTTACAGCTCAACTTTTATGCCAAGAGCTGTCCAAAAGTTGAGAAGATAATTCAAGATTATGTGCAAAAGCACATACCAAATGCTCCATCTCTTGCAGCTGCCTTGCTCAGACTGCATTTCCACGATTGCTTTGTCAGGGTAGGTATTTTACATGCAACAATATTTTCACTAAACAGTAACATCTTGAAGTAATGCAGTTTAATTTTCTCTTTTTTCTTCTGAGTATTTGTAGGGTTATGATGGTTCAGTACTTCTGAATTTCACGTCGAGCACAAGATCACCAAACAGACAAAGTGGTTGGCCCTAATCAAACATTGAGAGGCTTCTCATTCATTGATGGTGTGAAGAAAATAGTTGAAGCTGAATGTCCTGGAGTAGTCTCTTGTGCATATATTGTTGCCTTGGTTGCTAGAGACTCTGTTGTGGTCACAGTAAGTACAAAACTTGAACCAACTTACAACTTGTATTTACTTGTCTCATTGTCTCCCTTTTACTTCTTTGTATGATAGGGAGGCCCTTACTGGAATGTACCAACTGGTAGAAGAGATGGCAGAATATCAAACGCGTCCGAGGCCTTGGCAAACATCCTTCCTCCAACTAGTAACTTCTCCAGTCTTCAGATGTCTTTCGCTAGCGAGGGTCTTGACCTAAAAGACTTGGTCCTATTGTCTGGTAAGTTTAAATTAGTACAAATTTCTACTTAGTTCTTCTATATTGAGATTTTCCATAAATTTAGTTTCTCTACAAATAAAAAAAAAACATTATTACTATGAATAATATGTTATTAGGTGCACATACCATTGGAATCTCTCATTGCTCACACGTTTATACAATTTTACTGGAGTTTTGGGCACAGAAGATCCATCTCTAGACAGTGAATATGCAGCTAATCTTAAGGCGAGGAAATGCAAATCAACCAATGACAATACCACAATTGTTGAAATGGATCCTGGCAGTTTCAGGACACTTGATCTTAGCTACTTTAAGCTTCTGCTCAAGAGAAGAGGGCTATTCCAATCTGATGCAGCCCTTGACTACAAGTGCGACAACAAAGTCATACATCAACCAGCTAGTACAAGGATCACTCAAACAATTCTATGCTGAATTTGCTCAGGCAATGGAGAAAATGGGCAGGATTGAAGTCAAGACTGGCTCTGCTGGTGAAATTAGGAAGCAGTGTGCAGTTGTGAATAGTTGAGTGCAACGATTGTGTGTTTGGGTGTGTGTGTACCTTGGTGTGAATGATTTCCTAACATGTATCATGTTCTTTTTTGTACTTATTCCAATTGTTTTGTATCTTGATGGTTTTGTTGAAACAAAACTAAGATCCAATCTGGTGCTTCTGAATTTGCTTTAGAGCATTTTGCTAGAAATGAACCTTTGTCTTTATATTCTTTCATAATGCAGCTGAGATTGAGAACTATTAAATATTCATCAATATTGATTGGATGCCTTTGTCCTGAGTAACTAAAGAATTCCATCAAAACCTTAGCAGACGGCAAAGTTGTTTAGTGAACATCAAGTTCGAACATCTCATCTTCCATTTGCTGCAAGTCTTTCTTTCATCCGGAGCTTCAAGAAAAGTTCAGTATCAATTATTTATAGTACTAGTTTCTGGGCACGCGCTTTGCACGTATACCCCTATCAATGAGTATATAAATGTTACTCCATTAAACACTATGTTTACGTTATACAATAAAAATTAAATAGAAAAATGTAAGTTTTTGAAATTGATTAATGTGATCCTATTTAGCTAACTAAATAAAGGAAGAAATTCGCAATTAACCAAGAACCATAATAAGTTCATGACAATTTTAGAGCAAACTTTAAAATCCAATATAACTTTTTAATTATATTTTCTACGTTGATAGGAGTAATCTTTTAGATGAAGGGTAAAATGAACATTGCACTTTTTTTGGTAATTGGGTAATTCAACTTAGATATTTGGAGCTTTGATAGTAGAAGGTCTGAATTTCTTTGACATGAATGATGCACTTCCTTCTGGGGCGGATTTATAGGTAAAAATATAGGGCACGTGAACTCATGGTCTTTTCGTAAACTTAAATATTTTATGTACATATTTTCTGAAATTGATATCATATTAGGCGCCCATGTTCCAAGAAGATTAAATGTGGACTTAGTTGAAAGTTGAGTTAATTACGAAGGGGAATAGAGGGATCAATTCCCAATTAATACATTTTCTCTTACTCTTTTTTAGTAGTGCACCTATGTACTACAAATCCTAGATTACTAAAATGTACGTAAATACAATTATTTTTAAGTTTTTCTTAAATTTGACATGACAATGTAAAAGAAACTAAGACTACCTATATATGTAGATTGACATTCATTTTTCAAATAAAATTACCATACCAGCAGCAAAGTTCCAAGTCGTATGATATTTTTAGTACTATTGAACTTTGTTCCTACAATCAATCTCGTACATGTGCTATTGCTTTCTTTTCATGACCGGTTAGTAGAGTTCAATGTAAGGATAGATAAAGAATCCAACTTGCATACATATATTGAGCCAGCACTGGTTATTAATTAGCAATAGGCTTTGGATGCATGTGCTTGTACCACAAAAATAATATTTTGCGTGTACAATGCTAATATCATAGACATTTCCAATGAATTTTAATGCCTACTAATACATTTTGTTAAAAATTATTAAAATCTGAAATTCTGAATTATATGTATACTACTTCCAATGGTAACAAATAAATTAAAAGATAAACATTATGAACACACAAATTTCTCTGTATAGAACTCCTTAGATATCAAGCAGAGAGACACAATAATGCTCATAAACAGGGAGCTCACTGGCTATTCAGCATATCGGCACACCCCTATGAATCCACGTGATGGAAGAGGAGGGGGAGAAGGGTTGCGGTGAAGGATAAGATACTGAAAAATAGGGTAGTAAACAAGGTTTCTGATGATTAATTATTTTACTTGATGACTTCATTCATCCCCTGCTGCCGCCTACTCCCTAGCTATCCTTAGTTCTCAATCTATTGACCATGAATAAAGCAACTATATATTTGAACTCCTTGACATTCTCATGAGCTGCAGGTGCATTGATGATCCTAAGACGTTAATTTTCTCTACTAATAATTGTCTGTCTCTTCATTTGCTCTAATGCTTAGGTTATCCGAACATATTTGTGTCTAACTGTTCAAGTCTACTTATTAATGCTTAGGTTATTGAACTTATTTATGTGTAACTGTTCAATAGTATGAAAACGGATAGAGGTGAAAGAGACTCGACTACAACATTATGGTGATTGTTAGGAATATTTATTGTGGACTGTTTTTTCTTACGTTTTTGTACATAAGAGTTAAGTAATAATTTATTTATTTTTAAGGGTATTATAGTACTTTAGCTTTATAGGGTTATTCTCGTCTTTCAACTTTGGTCTTCCCACTAATAATATAGCATGATGATGATGAGAAATAGATGAGAGGTTGAAGAGTCTAACAATTGAACGGAATAAGCTTATCTGCACCAAATTTGCGAAAGAATTGAAGGGGCCTAAAGTTGGAAACTACCATGTATATGTAACAGTAACAGACCAAGGGCAAATAGAGATGCACATTTCCATGACCTGCCTTGAGATATGCATTCAAATGCAATTTTTATCATGCTGGTGAAGTTTAAAATGGAAGACCACATTTGGAAACAATTAGAACAATTTACAATTGATGAAACTAATCACTGTGATTCAGAAGCAACAGAAACTCACTCAGGATAGATCAAACGCTGCACAGCCTAAGGGCAAATGTCAGAACACTAGGTACAAAATTTTTGCTAGAAGCTATACAAAGCATATGAGAATTTGTTTGCCAAACTGAAGAAACAGAAAACATTTAAAAGTGACGATAAAACAGGAAATCCAAGTCTGACTTTGTTAGCTTTCCCAAGGCATCTGAAGAACCACCGACAGTCCTGCAATCAAAAACTTGGAAGTTCAGCATGTCAGAGGGAAAACAAACAGTTAGAGGAAAATGATTTTCGAAAGAAAGAGCGGAGGAGGGAGGGAGTGGGAGCAAATAAGTGAACTCAAAAGCAAAACGCAACAGAAAGGCTGTCAATAACATTCATCAAATGCTTTATCTTTGAGAATTATTTGAATGAGAAGACATGAACAGGCTTTAAATGAGCTCTCACTATCAGTTGTAACATCTAAAAGAAAATTACTTGATTTCCATAACTTCTGAAGGCCTCTCCCACTGAAGGAAATGTATGAAAATAATTTCAACTCATCACCATATCCTTTAGTCAAATACATGCAACCATATAAACGACGGTAAGAAAAAGACAGTACTACTTGCCCTTCAAAAAATAGTTTCCTCTTCTCTTGTAACTCTAAGATCCTTTCTTCAATTGTATCCTCAATTACGAATCTCACAATCCTGCAAAATTAGAAAACAATAATAAGCTCTCCAGTCAACGGCATCCAAAGTACAAGAAATGCAAAACACGCTTGACTGGTTTATGTTGCCCTATTCGATGGATTCTATCTTGTGCTTGCAGCTCCACCGCAGGATTCCACCAAGGATCCATCAAGAAAACCTAGCATATGAAATTGGATATACCAAATGAACCAAATAACAGGAAATCTGAAGAGTGCAACACCATATATGCACAAGCCTTTTCGAATTTAGAATGGTTACCAGAGTCGGCGTATACAGAGAAAGAAAATAGAGCCCTTACATGTGATGCAACTGTAAGATTGAGGGCAACACCTCCAGCTTTCAAGCTCATAAGAAGTATCCTGCATTCTGGATCTTCAGTAAATGTGGTAACTGCAGCATCTCTTTCAGCCATAGACATGGATCCAACTAATTGAACACAACTGATGCCCGACTGCCCGAATATACACAAGACAAGTTTCTTTTTGTTACAGATAGAAAAAAAGGAGCTAGGGGGAAATATGAATGGAGAAAAGTATCTTCATATGTTACCTTATGAAGAGAATAGTGTATCAGATCCAAAACGACGTGAACTGGCTAAAAACTATTCCTTTTGCAGAACCGTCTCTTTCAACCAACCTAATTTCTTCCCTCTACATTCAATAAAAGTAGAAATGAACATCAAACTTGTATTGCGCATACCCCCTCACTTTGCAAAGAAGAAAAGCAAACTGAGGAGCAATATGATGATAGAGTATAAGGTAATTGCATACCAAAGCTTCTATTTTAGTGCTTGTCTGGAATTCATCGAGCTGAATTTTGTTCAATATACTTGAGGACCTAAACCCTTTGACAGTAGGCTTAGAACTAGAATCCCCCTTATCATTATTTGCATTGGAGTCAAATGTAAGGGGTTTATCACATGAAGGGCATGCCAGTTTTCCCCTACTTTCAGCAAAGTTTATCAAACACGTCTTGCAAAACACGTGTGTGCAAGAAGTAACCTGCAACAATCAAAGTACTTTTGATAAATATCTCAGTGTCTAAAGGGTGTACATGCAACATTCAGGCTGACAATGAGCAATTGAAAGGTGCTCCAAGTTCTTGGACCTTGAACGGACAACATGAAAAATAAGTACTAAATGCAAAAAGGAGAAATCTGTCAAATTAAATTTCAGCTAAGTAACGTCAGGGTCACAAACTCACTATTGGATCTTCCACCGTATCTTTACATAAGCTACACGATTGTTCAACATGGACCCAGCGTTCGGGAAGCTCAGGCTCGTCAGCCTTCACATTTGCGTGTGGTTCCTCGCCTTCGCGGTTTGCCATCTCCTGGGCCTTGGGCAGATTGCCTTCGCGATCGCCTAACACTTGGTTAATGTCGGGACTCTTTGGTTCATTTCTTTCACATCTTGGTCGATTTTTGAGCTCTTCGTAGAGGGGTTTTCGCCTAACACTTTAAGGTAAGTAATTCCTACCCAATGTATGTTTAATACACATATTGTGGGTAGATTTTAACATGTAAAATTGTTGAAATTTTGGATTTAGTTAAAAAATCTAGGTCTTGATAAAAATTAGATTTAACCACGAAAATGATTATAGAATTGAGTGAAAATTTTATATTTGAGCGCATGAGGTTATGGGTAACATTCATCTTCAAAAGTTTTCGAAATCTGGGCAAGTGGCCCCAGGGGTAAATTTTAGGAATCTTCCATCTTGGGTTGGGTAATCACTCTAATAGTTAGATTATGAACTTTGAACATGTATTGATTAATTTATATTATATTTGGCTAGTTTCGGGTTGTTTGACACCAAGTTGAGGATTTAAAGGGGATTTCTGGACCGGAAATGAGCTTGAGAACGAGGTAAGTCTCTTGCCTAACCTTGTAAGAGGGAACTCATCCTCTTAGGTGTATCTTATTGTGTATTACTTGTGTGGGGAGCTACATACGCGCTAGGTGACGAGAGTCCATGCGTAGCTAAATCCCATTATATGTCCGGATAGTCTTAGACCCACATCATGCTTTAATTGTACTATTGTGTTTATTATGTATATTAAGTATCTTGAATAGACCTGAGACTAGGAATTTCAAAGTTGAAATTTTTGAATTTAGATTTCTTATTTTTGGAAGATTTGAGGAATATATAATAACTTTATTAAATTCATGTCCCCTCGCGTCGCAAGTACTTTCACGAGCGAGGTAAAATTCTCTACTCTCATGGGAGTAGGCCGTTCGCCTTGGCAGTATAATAGATGCATCTATGGTTCGTGTCGTCCCTCGGAAGTGCACACAGTATTTGGATCGGTCCATACGACCTCGGCATAAATCGTGCGTGATAATATTCGGAGCTCGATTACACTTGATATTATTTTATGGCTTGAGAGGTTATAATTTATTTAATGAAATAAATTAATTTGGAGTTAGTAGGTGGTTGTTGGACATTTTTGAATTCTTCTATCAGTTAAAGAATCATTTATTCACTGCTTGATAATGTGTTATTATTCACATATTCTATGCTTATTTAGAATTTCTGTATTTTATTTGTTAGCCCATAGCCGAGGATCTATTGGAAACAGCCTCTCTACCTCGCTAGGCAGAGGTAAGGTCTGCATATACACTGCCATTCCCAGACCCCATTTGTGGTATTATACTGGATATGTTGTTGTTATTTGTTCGCTCATAGTAGATGTGTAGACCCTTCATCAATATTTCTTCTAGGTTAGACTAGATACTTACTAGGTATATGTTGTTTATGTACTCACGCTACACTTCTGCACTAATCGTGCAGGATTTGACGCAGGTGCATCTAGCAGTCATTCCGGCACGTACCCCCATTACCCCGAGACTTAGTGATGATCTGCTTTCTGAGGCCGTTCTGGAGCACCCGCAATCTCTCTTTTGTATTTACTTTCTGTCTATTCTATTTCAGACAGTAGCATAGTATTTTTTATATTCTACTAATTACTCATACACTTGTGACACAAGTCTTGAAAACATGCTAGTAGATACTTGATAGATTTTGAGTATTTATTTCACCGCACTTGTTTTTTAATTTTTTACACTTTACTTTATTAAATTTTTCACTTCTTATTTACTTAATAGATAAAAATCAACTACTTTGAAATTATTGAAAAGAATAAATACATGGCTAGTTCACCGTTGGCTTGCCTAACGGCGATATTGGGCGCTTTCACGACCTATAGAAGAAAATGGGTCATGACAGATATCATCAACGAACTTAAACCAACATCAAAGAGATTGGATATGGCAAGCCAGCCACAACAAATGCCCAGGCCACAAACCGTTAACTATTTAGAGTTATAAGTCAATAGCATATTAACTGGTCAAACCTATTTTGTGATAGTTGTAACTTGTACCGACCTATGAGGTGTTTGGTCAAGTTTCTGGAAAGAAAAAAAAAGTGCTTTTGAGAATAAGCAGAAGCAGTTTTGGAGAAGCAGAAAAAAGTAGTTTCTCTTCAAAAGCACTTTTTGAGAAGCACTTTTGAGAAAAATACACTTAGAAGCAATTTTTTAAAGCTTGGTCAAACACTAATTGCTGCTCAGAAGTGCTTTTTAAACTAATTAGCCAAACACAAACCGCTTCTCACCAAAAGTACTTTTGAGAAAAATACTTTTGAAAAAAAGCACTTATCAAAATAAGCTGATTTTTGCAACTTGGCCAAACAGGCTATTAATATGAATATGCAAGTTTAAAAAACAATCACCCAAGCCCATTTAGTCCAAACTATTTTCCTTTTTATACCCAAGCCCAAAGGATTTACTTTTTTTTTTTTTTGCCTATGAGGCCCAAACTATTTTTCCGACTTACCCAATCCCCATTACCTTTTCAATCTCTCTAAACAAGCATAGTCCCACACCCAAACATTCCATTCCCCTTTCAAAATATACTCATAGCTTAGTCTTTTTAGTGGATGATGAAAATCCAGTACAAACCCGTGCATTCCTAATTTTTATAGAATTTTCTATATAATTTTAAAAGATAAGTTTTCATATTATTTTACATGAGTTACACTCCAAAATTCTCTTTCCATATTAGTATATTTCAAATTTCTCTTTCATAATTAATACTATTATTTTTTCCAAACTTTTCTCTTTTGTGTATTTATTTGTATTTCTGAACGCATGTGTTGTCGTGGTTATATATTAGGCTTCCCAAATCAAAAGTTTTGTGAGTATCTGAAAACCCACCATTGTAGAGGTTGAAGCTCCTAAATTTAAAATTTTATTTTGAATACTTGATGTTTAATTCGAAGTGGGCGTTGTAAAATAATGCTTATAGTACCTTCAGGAAGTTCATAGTGAAAGTTGGTTGCATTTGGAGCTGGTTTAAGATACTTGAGAACGAAATTTTCCGCTGAAATTTGAAGAATACAGTCCAATAGTATACTGTTATGATATATAATATACTATAAAAGTATATAACTATACTGCAATAGTGTACTGTAATAGTATATAATATATTATAATGGTATACTATAATAATATGCAATATACTATAACAATATACTGTAATATTATACAATATACTATAACATTATACTTCGCCTGCTATTTGTTAAATAATCTAAATGCTATTGTGGAAACCTAAAATCATGGTTATAGTCCGAATTTGGTTGTTAATTGAAAAAATTAATTGTCCACCAATGAAGAAGCATTGAAGCTTTGGTTTGAGAATGTAACGACCCCGCTGGTCGTTTTGAGAGTTGTAGCTCTGTTCTCCTATTTTCTACTCCTTTTGTACTTTATAGCTGTTATGTAACTTACCGGGTTAGTCGCTTCGGGTCTGGGAGTAGACTTTTTGATATCGAGGTTGGATTCCAATTTCGGAAGTTGAAGTAGGTCCGTGGTATCATTTATGACTTGTGTGCAAAATGTAAGGTCAGTCAGATGTGATTTGATAGGTTTCAGCGTCATTTGTAGATGTTGAATTCTCTTAGTTTCAATAGGCTTGAATTATGGTGCGATTCATGTTTTTGATGTTGTTTGACGCGATTTGAAGGCTCGAATAAGTTCGTATGATGTTTTAAGACTTGTTGGTATGTTTAATTGAGGTCCGGGGGGTCTCGCATTGATTCCGGGTGGTTAACAGATCAAGAGTTGAATTGGAGAAGTTGGTGGAGTTGAGGACTGCTGGTCTAAACGAACATGTGGAGCCTTGGTCGCAGGTTCGGGGTGAGGTTCGCAGATGCGGAGCTTGAAGGGAGGTGAGCAGGTGGTCGCAGGTGCGAAGGCTTTCCCACACCTACGTGACCACAGATGTGGCAGGAGGATCGCAAAAGTGGATAAGGGCATTGGAGCTAGGCTCTGCAGAAGCGGAGGGTTGCTAGATGAAGCGGGTCTGCAGAAGTGGAAGGTTAGGCTGCAGGTACGGAAGAAGCCGCAGAAGTGGGACTTGAGTCTCTCCTACAAAACTACAAAAGCGGCTAAGTTGGCCGCAAAAGCGAGATTGTCAGGCAGACTATTTAAAATGAGGGTTCCGAGATTTTTACCATTTCTAACATGTTGAGCTCGGGTTTTGGAGATTCTTGAGAGGATTTTCGAGGGGATTCTTGAGGTAAGCTCCTTGTACTCATTTTTGATCAATAATCTTGTTTCCCCATTGATTTTCCCACCTAGATTATGTGGTTTTGAGGTGAAATTTGGGGGTTTGAGGCTTGCAATTTGTAGAGTTGATTTTGGGGATTTAGGTGACAATTTAGTGTCAGATTTTGATAAATTTAGTATGGTTAGATTCGTTGTTGAATGGGCTTTCGAGTTTTGTGATTTTTTTGGATTCCGAGACGTGGGCCCGGTGGCCGACTTTGAGCTGATTTCGGATTTGGATTAATAACTTCATATTTTTCTTATGGAATTGATTCATTTAGCCAGTATTGATTTTACCAAATTGTTTGTGGCTAGATTAGAGGCGTTCAGACTCTGATTTTTTAGGTAAAGTCGTATTGGAGTAGAGACTTGCTCAGATTACGGTAAGTAACAGTTCTAATCTGATTTTGAGGGTATGAAACCCTGTGTTTTGTGTATTGTGATTGGTTTGAAGTGACGCACATGCTAGGTAATGGGCGTGAGGGTGTGCATCGTAGGAATTGGGATTTGGTCCATTCCATGAAACTGTGAAGTTGTATAACTTGTTGCTAGCTATATGCTTTCCATACGTTATAGTAATTTTGACTGCAAAACATGGTAGAAATCATGTTTAGGCTATGTGTTGTATTGTTGGGACCAACAGAGGCCGTGATACATGTTGAATTACCAGCTAATTACTGTTTGTACTCAGTCTTAGTTTTTCTTGCATATCATATCTCAATCTTTGTTATTCCTGGTTGATACATCATATCATTGTTGTTTGGGCTGATTTTTATGATCTCTGAGAGCCCGAGAGTCTGGAGAGATTGATGACTGAGTGAGGCCGAGGGCTTGATTGTGAGAATATTTTATGGGACTGGGTTTCACGCCGCAACATGTTTTATTAATTTATGCCATGATTGGCTTGATATAGTGTTTGGGCTGAAGGAGCCCCTCCGAAGTCTGTACACACCCCAGTGAACGCAGGTACCTGTTGAGTACAAGTGATGAGTGCTTAATGATTGATAGGAATAAGTGATTGTGAGGTTAGAGTGAATGGGAGGACTGAGTGACTGTTGCACTGAGAGGATATATGTGATTTATTTATTGTTGTACTCAGTGGCCATATATCATTATTTTGAAATATTCGAGAGATACTGCATCCTATTTTACTTGAACTTGACATGAATTAACTGATTTGACTTAAATTTCCAGACTTGAAAGCATGCATACTTTTCTTGTGTTGAGATTTCTGAAATTAAGCTAAAACTGTGTAGCTCGTCACTATCTTAAGCTCTTTATTTAGTATTGTTACTTATTGAGTTGGTTGTACTCACGCTATACCTTGTACTTCGTGTGCAGATCTAGGTGTTTCCATACACGGTGAGTGTTGATTTCTTCGCACAATTGATCTTCTGGGAGATTCCAAGGTAGCTGCCCGACATTCGCAAACCTTTTTCTTCTTCCCTATCTTTCCTTTTATTGTATTTATTTTCGGACTTTCTTAGGCAGTGTATTCCAGACTTGTGACACTTAGATGCCCATGTACTATATTACACCCCGATTTGGGAGTTGTTATTCTGCGTTGTGTTTTGGATTACTATCCTACTTATGAGAAATTTTATCATTTTAAATGTTTTGAATCCATTTTTGTTAAAAAATATTAGAGGTTTTCGTAAATGTCGGCTTGCCTAGTACCACGATAGGCACCATCACGACAGGTTAGGATTTTGGGTTGTGACAAGTTGGTATCAATGCCTAGGGTACATAGGTCTCATAAGTCATGAGCAAATTTAGTAGAGTCTTGCTGATTGGTACGGAGACATCTGTACTTATCTTTGAGAGGCTGCTGAACCTTTTGGAAACTTCACATTTTTGTATTCTTGTTGTACGGATTATTGATTTCGGTGACTAAACTTCTATATTCTATTCTTGTACAAATGGTAAGGGCACTTGCAACCAGATAGGATGGACAACCACCAATACTACGAGTTATGGCCACGATAGGTCGAGGTCGCAATGGGGAACGTGGTAGGGGCATATGTGCAGCTCGTATAGTGGATAGGGCAGCACCTGCTGATCCACTATTTGCCCCGGTTCAGGAGGAGGTTCCAGTTGTGGATGAGCCAGTGGGGCCAGTTCAGGCATCAGTTATGCCCATTGTGATTCCAGGCCTTTAGGAGGCTTTGTCTCAGATTCTGACTGTGTGTACCGGTCTTGCTTAGGCAGTCTCTGTTCTAGCCGCAGTAGCCACTTCTCAGGACGGGGGAGGTACCCATACTCCCACCGTCCGTACACCAGAGCAGGTGATGCAGGGACTCCAGACACTAGGGGCACTACCACATGGTTGTAGCTGCTTAGGCCCATGTGGTTGCTGTTATGACTGAGGATGGGCAGAAGAGACTAGAGAGGTTTGGGAGGCTCCGACCTCTATCTTTTAATGGGATAGAGTCGGAGGATGCCCAAGGCTTCTTGGACATGTGTGAGAGGATTCTTCGAAAGGTCGGTATTTTGGAGACCAGTGGGTTTTTGTTCACTACTTTTCAGTTCACTAGGTATGACTTTAGTTGGTGGAAGGTTGATGAGAGGCGCAGGCCAGTTGGTGCAACACCACTTACCTGGAAGGAGGTCGCCATTCGCTTCTAGGAGAAGTTCGTGTCGCAGTCTCGCAAAGAAGAGCTTCTCAAATAGTTTGAGCAGCTATGTTAGGATGGCATGTCCATGACACAGTACGAGGTGAGGTTTTTTGAGTTGGATCGTCATGCGATTTGGTTGTTTCCCTCTAAAAGAGAGAGGATTAGGAGGTTCATCAATGGCCTCACATATTAGTTGTGGTTGCTTATGACCCGAGAGAGGGTATCTGGTGCTACGTTTGATGAGGTGGTCAACATTGCTCGGCAGATAGAGATGGTTCACAGTCAGGAGCGAGGTGAGAGGGATGCCAAAAGACCTTGTGGACTAGGTGGTTTCAGCGGTGCTCCTTTTGGGGATCAGTTTCACCACGTCATGGGTTGTCCTTATAGGCATGCTCAAGTGGCTTGCCTAGTTCACTGTGGTGCATCATCCGGCCATGGTTCATACAGTTCTCATCAGGGTCAATCATCCCTTAGTGCCCTTACAACTCAGAGTTTGTCCCGCGCTCCATCGGGACAGGGCTCATCTATGCCATGTCCTTCTATTATTTATCCCGGTGCTCAGGGCTCCCTTCAGTCCCCACCACCAGTGTTGGGGAGTTGAGCACAATATTTTACCCTCAGACGGATAGGCAGTCTGAGTGCACTATTCAGATATTGGAGAACATACTATGCACTTGTGTCATTGATTTTGGGGGTTCTTAGGATTAGTTTCTGCCG
Source organism: Nicotiana sylvestris (assembly GCF_000393655.2). NCBI lineage: Eukaryota > Viridiplantae > Streptophyta > Magnoliopsida > Solanales > Solanaceae > Nicotiana > Nicotiana sylvestris. The sequence continues at coordinate 61,355,872 of NC_091063.1, forward strand.
CTTGCCGAGTTTGCCTATAATAACAGCTACCAGTCGAGCATTTAGATGGATCCGTATGAGGTTTTGTATGGGAGACAGTGTAGATCTCTGGTGGGTTGGTTTGAGCCGGGTGAGGCTATGCTATTGGATATTGATTTGGTTCAGGATGCTTTGGACAAGGTTAAATTGATTCAGGAACGGCTCTGCACGGTGCATTCTAGACAGAAGAGTTATGCCGACCGGAAGATCTATGATTTAGCTTACATGGTTGGGGAGAAGGTTTTGCTCAAGATTTCACCCATGAAGGGTGTATGAGGTTCAGGAAGAAGAGCAAGCCGAGCCCTTGGTATATTGGGCTATTTGAGGTTCTTCGGAGGATTAGAGAGGTGACTTACGAGCTTGGGTTGCCACCTAGTTTGTTTAGTGTGAATCTAGTATTTCATGTTTCTATGCTACGGAAGTATGTTGGTGATCTGTCTCATGTTTTGGATTTTAGCGCGATTTAGTTGGATGGTGATCTGACTTATGATGTGGAGCCGGTGGCCATTTTGGATCGATATGTTCAGAAGTTTAGGTCAAAGGATATAGCTTCAGTGAAGGTATAGTGGAAAGATCAGCCAGTTGAGGAGGGTACTTGGGAGATCGAGTGGGAGATGTGGAGTAGATATCCATACCTATTTGAGACTCCAAGTATGTTTCTAGACACGTTCGAGGATGAATGTTTATTTAAGAAGGGGAGGATGCAATGACCCAGCCGATTATTTTGAGAGTTGTAGCCTCGTTCCCCTATTTTCTGCTCCTTTTGAGCTTTATCGCTATTATGTGACTTACCGGGTTAGTCAGTTTGGGTCCGGAGGGATTTCGGAATTAATTGAGACATTTAGACTCAAAGTTGTAAGCTTAAGTTGAAAAGGTTTACCGGATATTGATTTATGTGTAAACGATTCAGGAATGAAGTTTTGATGGTTCCGTTAGCTATGTTTGGTGATTTCTAACTTAGGAGCATGTCTGAATTGTGATTTGGAGGTCCGTAGTTGAATTAGGCTTGAAATGGCGAAAGTTGAATTTTTGGGAAGTTTGATCTGGAGTGGACTTTTTGATATCGTGGCTGGATTCCTATTCCCCAACTTGGAGTAGGTCTATTGTGTCATTTGTGACTTATGTGCAAAATTTGAGGTCATTCGGATGTGATTTGATAGGTTTCGGCATCGTTTGTAGAAGTTGAAGTTTTTTAGTTTCAATAGGCTTGAATTGGGGTGCGATTCGTATTTTTGATGTTGTATAGCATGATTTGAAGGCTCGACTAAGTTCGTATGATGTTTTAAGACTTGTTGGTATGTTTTGTTGAGGTCCCGGGGGGCCTTGGGTTGATTTGGGGTATTTAACGGATCAAGAGTTGAATTGGAGAAGTTGTTGAAGTTGAGGACTGCTGGTCTAAACACACCTGTGGAGCCTTGGTCACAGGTACAGGGTGAGGTCCTCATATGGGGAGTTTGCAGGGAGGTGAGCAGGTGGTCACAGGTGTGAATGCTTTCCCCCACCTGCGTGATCGCAGATACGACAGGAGGACCGCATAAGCGAATAAGGGCATTGGAGCTGGGCTCCACAGAAGCGGAAGGTTGGGCCGCAGGTACGGAAGAAGCCTCAGAAGTGGGCCTTAAGTCTCTCCTGCGAAGCCGCAGAAGCGAGATTGCTGGGCAGACTATTTAAAATGAGGGTTCCGATATTTTCACCATTTCTAACATGTTGAGCTCAGGTTTTGGTGATTCTTGAGAGGATTTTCAAGGGAATTCTTGAGTTAAGCTCCTTGTACTTGTTTTGATCAATAATCTTGTTTCCCCATTGATTTTTCTACCTAGATTGTGTTGGTTTGAGGTGAAATTTGGGGGTTTGAGGCTAGGAATTTGAAGAGTTGATTTTGGGAATTTGGGCGACGATTTGGTGTCAGATTTTGATAAATTTGGTATGGTTAGACTCGTGGTTGAATGGGCTTTTAGGTTTTGAGATTTTTGTTGAATTCCGAGACATAGGCCCGGGGCCCGGCTTTGATCGATTTCAGATTTTGGTTAAGAACTTCATATTTTTCTTATGAAATTGATTCCTTTAGCCCGTATTGATTTTACCGAATTGTTTATGGCTAGATTCGAAGCGTTTGAAGGCCGATTTGCAAGGAAAAGGCATAATGGAGTAAAGACTTGCTCGGATTAAGGTAAGTAACAGTTCTAAATCTTATTATGAGGCTATGAAACCTCGTTTTATACGTATTGGGATTAGTTTGGAGGTGACACACATGCTAGGTGACGGGCATGTGGGCGTACACCGTAGGAATTGGGACTTGGTCCATTCCATGAAACTGTGAAGTTGAATAACTTGTTGCTAGCTATATGCTTTGCATGTGTTATAGAAATTTGACTGCAAAACATGCTAGAAATCATGTTTAGGCTATGTGTTGGTACTGTTGGGACCCACAGAGGCCGTAATACATGTTGAATTACCTGCTAATTGTTATTTATATGCAGTCTCAATTTTACTTGCATATCATATCTCAATCTTTATTATTTTTTGTTGATACATCATATCATTGCTGTTTGGGCTGATTTTCATGTTCTCTGAGAGCCCGCGAGACTAGAGAGATTGATGACTGAGTGAGGTCGAGGGGCTGATTGTGAGGATATTTTATGAGATCGGGCTGCACGCCACAACATGTTTCATTAATTTATGCAATGATTGACTTGATATAGAGCTTGGGCTAAAGGAGCCCCTCAGAAATCTGTTCAAACCCCTAGTGAGTGCAGGTAGTTATTGAGTGCGACTGCCGAGTGCTGAGTGACTGAGAGGAATAAGTGACTGTGAGGAATGAGTGGTTGTGAGGTTGGAGTGAATGGGAAGACTCAGTGACTGTTGCTCTAAGAGGATGCATGTGATTTCATTATTGTTGAACTCATCGGCCACATATCATTGTTTTGAAATGTCTGAGAGATGCTGCATCCTGTTTTACTTGAACTTGACATGAATGAACTAATTTGACTTAAATTGCCGGGCTTGAAAGCATGTCTACTTTTCCTGTCTTGAGATTTCTGAAATTGAACTAATACCTTGTAGCTCATCACTATCTTCAGCTCTTTATTTAGTATTGTTACTTACGGAGTTGGTTGTACTCACGCTACACCCTACACTTCGTGTGCATATCCAGGTATTTTTGGATACGGTTGGTGTTGATTTCTTTGCACAACTGATCTTTTGGGAGATTCCAAGGTAGCTGTCCGGCGTTCGCAGACTTTATTTCTCCTTCCCTATCTTTCCTTTTATTGTATTTAGTTTCGAATTATCTTAGATAGTGTATTTCATACTTGTGACACTTAGATGCTTATATACTCTGTGACATCCCGATTTGGGAGTTGTTATTCCGCGTTGTGTTTTGGATTTACTATCCTTCTTATGAGAAATTTTATCATTTAAACTGCTTTGAATCCATTTTTGTTAAACTTTTTAGAGTTATTCGTAAATATCGGCTTACCTAGTAACACGATAGGCGCCATCACGACATATTAGGATTTGGTGTCGTGACCGAGAATTAAAAGCTTAATACAATTACTCGCTACAGTATACATATAAGAGTATACAACTATATTGCAATAGTGTACTTTAATAGTATATAATATACTGGAACAGTAACTGTAATAATATGTAATATACTATAACAATATACTTTGATATTATACAATATACTAGAATACTATACTTCGGCAGCTATTTCTTAAATCATCAGGATGTTATTATGGAAAACTAAAATCATATTTACAGTCCGAATTTGGTTGCTGATAATTGAAAAAAAAAATTGTTCACCAATGAAGAAGCTTTGGTCCGAGAATTAAAAGCTTAATATAGTTATTTGGATTTTGAATTTGGATGAGTATTATTAAAGCTTGTTACAAATGCTATCACTATTAGAAAGTCGTAAATTTCTGACCAAATCGGTTGTAATTTTTGGCGCAAAAGCCCGGGAAGTTATTTCCGACCAAATCTGTCGGTGTTGAATTTTTAAAATTTGACCAGTTGACTCGTTTGACTTTACTAGAGACCAAATCGGTTGGTAGTTTTTTTTATTTTTAAAATGTAATTATATTTCTGACCAAATCGGTCGGAAATATAACTCTCATTTTTATTTCTTCCTTCTTCTTCTCTCATCCTCCTCCTCCCATCCTTCTCGTCCTTCTTCACCATCCTCCTCCTTCTAGGTAGTGTAAATTCTCTCTCTCTCTCTCTCTCTCTCTCTCTCTCTCTCTTCCTCCTCCCTTATCCATATCCTTCCTCCTCCCTTTTCCCTTTTATTTTTAACCTTTTTTTATTTAGCAGCAGTGGCAGCTCCCTCCGCGGTGGCAACTCCACCGTTTCTCTTCTCCGGCATTTTTTCCGTTGAGGTAAGTATTTCGTTGACATATATCTTGTTTCATTGTTAAATTTCTAGTAATTTTAGTTGTTGTAGGCTTATTGAATTTTCTATATATGAACATCTTAGCTTGTTGAATTAGGTATGGTTGACTTTTTAGGGATTTTAGCTTTTGTTGGTTTATTTGATTTAGGTATGATAAAATTTAATTTTATATTTCTCTTAAAATATTAATTTAAACAATATTGTCTAATAAGTATATTTATATATGAGATATAGAAAGTTTTATGAGAATATGAAAGACAATTCCAATAAGTGTATTTATATATGGATTTAGTGTTTTGGGGTGGGAGTGAGAAGATTGAAAGTCAATTTCTAGGATTTGACGATTATAAAAATCATATACACTTCTCATAGGCAGTGTCCGTCACGAACCAAAATTCACTGTAGGTTGTGATGGCGCTTAACGCCACCGTCAGACAAGCCAACGTTGATTGATCCACTTAATTACTCATTTTTATTACTTTTGAAATCATAATTTCCATTAATTAAATAATATGAAATAGAATTTATAGGGTGAAATAATGATAATTACGTGAAATACCATACTAAACATCTAGTAGGAACCCCCAAGACCCGGTGTCACAAGTGCATGAGCATCAACAAGGAAATATGATAACGTACAACACATGTCTAGAATACAAATTAGATAGGAGAATGTAAATAACTCTGATGGAAACTCTGTATGCTGCGGATTCGTACATGGAATGTAGCTCACCGCATGTCCCTGCAATAGCCCGCACCTCTGCACCCACAAGACCACCAGACATATATGTACCTGCACAAAATATGAAGCAAGTGTAGCTTGAGTACGTAAATCAACACATACCCAGTAAGTATCTAATCTAACCTCGAAGAGGTAGTGACGAGGGGTCGACTTCAATACTTACTACAGGCTAACAATAAAGTACCGAAATTATAATTAAGCATGGATTAGGTAAATACAACTAAAACTCAATAAGAAGAAACAAAAGAATAATTCTTTCACTAATAGTAAATTCCAAATTAATTTCCATTATTTAACAAATTAATCTCTCAAGCCAATGAAACAATATCAATTATTATTGGTCTCCAAGAATTTTTATGCACGAATTATGCCGAGGTCGTACTACCCGATCCAACATAAAAATATATAAACTTTGCACTGCTGAGGGTTGAACGAGACAAACTATAGATGTATCTATCTGCTACCGAGGTGTTCGACCCGCTCTACAAAAAGAGAAAATACTTTATAAACATCCAATTCAAGATTATTAAGAGGTTAATATTCAAAGAAACACCAATTCTCATTAACGGTCAAGTAACCCGAACAAAATTCAAGTAAATGAAATTCGACCTTTTACAATTTCTTTATCAAGTTCCGATAAGATTTAAGTATTTAAATTAGCAAGTAGGGTGAAAATATGGCACTTATCATATGATTAAGGTCCTAAAATACCCAAAAATAAGCATAATTAGTAGCTATGTACGAACTCTCATCACCTCGTGCGTACCTAACCCCATCAAATAGAAGCACATGTTAAATCAATTTACCTATAGGGTTAATTCCCTCATACAATGTTAGAAAAGAGACTTACCTCGTCTCAAAACTTACTTTCCAGTCATAATTTTGCTCCAAAGCCCCAACTTGGTGCCGTTCAATCCGCAACTATTCAATTAACGTCCAAAATCAAAAATACACTCCAATGCTTGAAATTTAACAATTTATAAAAAAATTTAACTCCACTCGAAAAGTTGGAAGTGGGGCCCACTTCTCGAACCCGATGAAACTCACAAAATCTGACAACCCATTTAATTACGAGTTCAACCATACTAATTTCATTCAAATATGACTCCGAATCGGTATTCAAAACTCGAAAATTTCTATTGTGAAATTATAAAAATTTCTTCCGATTTCTTCTTGAAAAAAATCAATAATCTAACGCCGAAAATGAAGGCTAATCCATGAAATATAATCACAAGTGAGTCAAGAATGCTTACCCCAAGTTTTGTGGTGAAATTCCTCTCCAAAATCCCAATGTTCCCAGCTAAAAATACAAAATAATGGATCAAAGGTCCGAAATAGAGGACTTATAACACTGCCCCGAATTCCTTCTTCGCGCTCGTGAGCCTCCCATTGCGTTCACGATGAATAAACTTCTCAAAAGTCATTTCCAAACTCTTCTCAGACAACCTCTAGTTTAATGGTCATATCCTTTTGTACAAAACTCCAAATGATAAATGGTTTAACTTTTTGAAAACTAGACACCAAGACCTACAACTTTCATGTTTTTATCATCTCACAATTCCATATAGATGTCGAGATATAACCAACCAAAGTCAGCCCTATGCAACACAAATTTCTTCTTCACAATTTCCAAACATCTTCCTGCGCATCCTGTAGTGTACCAACCATAACTTTTTGTACACAAATCCAATGTTACACCCTACGTTTTCGTACGTAAGAGTACGTCGTAACTCAAATGATGTAAGCTCATAAATGAAATCATTTTTGATAAGTTTTCAAAGTTAGTTAATCATGTTATATTAGAGGTTACGAATATTTAAGATCATGAATACCAAGTACCAAGAGGGTTTGAAGACTTCGAAACTAAGTGAATTGAAAAATATAAGTTTTGTCGAAAGTCTACAAGTTGGGAATGTTGTAACATGTAGTTTTGGGGCGAGAATAGGATGTCTAAAATTATAAGGAGATTATATTATGAGTTATTTTAGTTGTATGATAGACGTGTGTTATGATTTGAAGTCAAGCGAGTTGTGGAACAAAAGTTGGAAAAGGTCATCACAAATTACATTCATAATTGTGTTGAAACTTAGGTCAAATGTAACTATGATTTTCTCCTAATTTACTTAGAGTTATGGGGTGTTCCACTTATCAAATTGAAGCTCTATGAGTCTGTTTTCTAACGCATTAAATCGTTTATTAATAAGACATCGGATTAGAGAGATATATGCATATTTGCGAGATTTCATAGGCTGCTAGGTGACAAGTAGGTGTGTCACCTACTTGGTTAAATGAGAGCCCAAAAGAGGTAATTTCGGGTCATCCAAAGAGCCTATTTAAGGGATTTTCTCCTGCAATATAAACCTCATTATATATCACAAATAACCAGACCTAAACCCCTGCAAATATTCTCCCAAAAATTACCCACAAACCCTAATTGATTTTCCCTCCCTTTCAAGTTCTAATTGAGGGTAAAACCTAGAGTTTGAAGAACCAAGATAATGACTGAGTTATCCAAAAAATAATGTAAGTTTATTGCTCTCTTTCATCCATTTTTTCTTCTTTAAATTCATGTTAAGTCTTTATATACTTATAAGAATTCACATGACGGTGATCGGTAGCCGTGAGTTCGAGTTATTCACTTGTAGCGGACTGTTTTGTGTTGCTGTTGGGCTACGTGTTTTACTACTATTTTCTGAAGTTTTGGAGGAGTAAGGGTGTGGATAAAAACCAAATAGAAGTGGGGTGGTGGGCTGGTCGTTCGTCGTAACATTTCCGGGTCGTTTGACACTACTATAGTGACCGTTTTATGTAAAAGTTTGGAGTGTGTTCGGCTATTTTGTAGTATTTGATGGTGTAATGTAAGGCTGGAAAATAATGTATATATGTTTTTATTTTTTTTGTTATTGTGTTGTTGGGGTTATCTTGAATTTGGAGGAAGTAAGGATTATAGGGAGACACTGCCCGTTTTTATATAAAATAAGCTTGTCGTCCATCGTGCGATAGTTGTACCTTTCATAACTTGATGATAGTATTATTATTATTGTTGTAGATTAAGGTGAGAAGCAGCAAGTTCAACTTGATGATTGGAAAGATTGTGATAAGGTATGTTAAGGCTAAGCCCTTACTTCATTTTGGCATGATCTCGTAATTATATGTGTTTGATAACGAGGCATAAAGAGAAGTTCATACTCTCGAATTTATATACACTATCCTACTCTCATAAGTTACAATATTATCCCTTGTCGGGACTTCACTTTCAGTTTAGTTATGTCTTCTGTCAGCCAAGAGAGCACAGAGTCTATATAAATATATATATATATATATATATATATATATATATATATATATATATAGTATTACAGTATTTTCACCACCATCAAGCTATAATCAATGGGCAGGCCCCTAATGGGCAACCTCTGATCAGATGGTGAGTTATATACCGAGCCTACTATGGCTGAGTGCCTATGAGCGAGCCCAGAATGGCCGAGATACAGAGCCTAGTACGGACAAGTGCCTATGAGCGAGCCTACTACGGTAGAGCAGTTATACATACCGAGCCTTAAAAGGTGCGATGGCTATTTTACTTACTATATTGAGAGAGTTGAATCAGTAACAGCAGGTAAGCATTTCTTCAAATTATCTTTGACTCCCAGTTACTTTTAGCTATTATATTATCAGTTCAGTTTCAACTTTCAATTATTCTGTTGCCTTACATACTCGGTACATTATTTCGTACTGATGTCCCTTTTGCCAAGGATGCTGCATTTCATGCCTGCAGGTCCTCATTGACAGTTGGACAGACCCTCCCAGCAGACAGAGTCAAACATCAGCTTGGTTGGTAACCTCCACTTCCTCGGAATTGCCAGGTCTAGACCTTGAAGTCCATTTTATATATACAGGTTTGATGGGTAGGTCGAGGCCCTGTCCCGACCATGGTACAGTTCAGTTATCTCTAGAGGCTTGTAGCAAGTCCTGTATAGTTTGTATATCAGTAGATGTTCATGGCGGCCTCGTCAGCCTCCATAGTTATATATATATATATAAGCTTTTGGGTATGTTTACCCCACAAATGAGAGGCGTTATTCTCAGATGATTTAGAATATGGACTCATCGGCCAAAGTTGAGGGTTACCCCTCCAGAGTCCACAGTTACAGAGTGGTACGCTCAGGCTGAATATGACACCGGGTGCCAGCCACGCCTCGTCAAGTTTGGGGCGTGACAAACTTGGTATCAGAGTAGTTTTGTCCTAGGGAGTCTACAAGTTGTGTCTAGTAGAGCCTTGTTTATAGATGTGTTGTGCACCACATTATATAAACATGAAGCTACAAGTCATTTAGAAGTCTGTTACCCTTTTTTCAAATCCAAATCGTGCTATAGAGCTGAGTCATAAGTGTTCGAGCCAAAGCTTATGTTTGCTAATGATATAAAGATGCTTTCAATTAGAAAAATTATAGCTAGCCAGAGGGCTAATACAACAGCAGGTAAGGACATTAGTAGAGAGAGAATTCTTGATGACGTGGCCCTGTTTGAGACCCTATTAGATTGTGCATACCAGATGTGCGAATTTCCCACTTACCCTAAGACGGGAATATCTAACATACCCCGCGGATAGCAGGCCATGAGAGTATTAGAAGGTAAAAATGTAAGTTACAACAGATAACTGAAGCAAAGTGAAGAAGGATACGAGGTACCCAATTTATGAAGATTATCCAAATTTTCAATTCAGGCAGAGAGATATAAGGCTTCTATGTTACCTTCAACAGAAATAAAGGTACGTACATTTGGCCACACCCATCTCAGTTATGCCCCATGGGAGCTAACATATATAGTTTAAGAGAAGATGGAATATTAGGATCCAGCTTGGGTTAGGGTAACCTAGAATGGTGGATTGAGCCAGATTAACAAAAAAAGTGAAACAATGTTTTATTGAGATTTTTAGGATAATGTGATAGACAAAAATATTAGCATGAGAATAAGAAGAGAGTAAATGAAGCATTATGATTAAGGTATGATAAATAAGTGAGAACGGTAAATCAAAACATGATATGATGACAGAGTTTATAGTCAAGTGAAGGAAAAACAAAAGGTGACATGCCTTGAGATAATAAAAGAGTTTAGGCCAAACATCATATCCTCATTTCGAGAAATGATTTGGTGACTCCAATATGATTACCAGAACAAAAATTTAGACCCCCGGAGTAAGAGAAATCAGCATGGGCCAGTGAACAAGATAAATTGAACATCAATTAGGGATCAAATGATATGATAATAGTTAACATCAAGAGAATTTCAAAGATCGCATTCCAGCAATAATAGAATGGACAACAAAGAATAACCTTTAAAGGTCATTCAGGAAGATGCTTCCCTAAAGCGAGCACTATGAGTAAAGTTAAGCTTAAGGGACTAAGTGTGCCAGTTACATTAGGTGTAACCCTTGTGCGTAAGGAATTCAGTTATCCTTGGTATAGAAGGATTACAGCAAGGCAAGTAGGAGTCAATGAAGATGTGAAAAGATACCAAAGATGAAGAGGTAACTATGGAATAGTATAGGAGTAATGTAGTAAAAAGGCGAAAGGAGTGAGATTGAATTTATTCAGATCATACATATATACTACGACTCCAAAACACTATGCAAGCACGACGCCGAGGAGAGGTAGTAAGGGTTCCTGACCAGGATGTTATTGATAAATAAGTGTGAATGGGCACTTGATACATAAGAGCTAGTGCGAGAGGTAAGTTAAGGAAAAGACATAATCCAAGAGAGGTTACACAGAATATAAATATGAGCATGAACTTACGAGTAGTTAGTATTGATTCAGAAAGAGATTGGTTATGGCTAGACAAGAGGTCTCAGATAAATCAGTAGATCATGCAAGATAAATGTAGTGAAACCCAACATAGGAAATTTAGTCTCTTAGATACGACATTGTAATCCTCGAGAAATATTCAGATAGGAGTTGAGGGTAGTAGAAGGTACAATATAAATGTTACAGAAATAAAACAAAAGAGTGCCACTGGGGAGACAACTAAAATTTCAATTAAGAAGCAACCCTACAAGCACAAGGGCGCGGAGAGAAGTAACTATGGATAATGATAGGCGAGTAAGAACATCAGAAATTCCGTGGGGTATACAATGTAATAAGCTCGCAGCTTTACAAGAGTCAGAGGGTCTTCCCTAAGCACTACAATGAAAGCCTAGCTGAGGAAATAAGGAAGAAGGCTTCAATATAAGCATAGTGACCTAAAGAAGAAATGTTCTTGTAACAACAGTCTCACTATAATATTTTATGCACTCCATAAGAAAGTGGAACCTAGTGTGACTAAGGAATGGGAAGTAAAATCCAAAGTAATATTCGAGATCATATGAGTTGCACAAAGTTCCAATATATGTGGACACTAAGATAAGCCAAGTATTCATGCAACAAGTGGCAAAATGACCAAGAAAGGTAATTGTTTTTCTTTTAATGAAAGTTGAGAAGGCACGAACGGAATTATTCCATCTATGACCCAGAGTTAGTTATATTATGAACACACATAAGATTTCAAAGTGTTATCTATGCAGCATATATGTTGACAATGATACAACTACAGGAGACTCCAGCATAAGTTAAAAGAAAGAATTGTGTCCACGTCATAGACAAAAGCTTGAATTGCTAAAAGGTTATATCATGGATGTTCCATAACGTCCACGAGGGGATAAAGTAATAACTAATACCCTGAGCTACAGATCAGAAGATAAAGTAAGCCTACTTAAAGGTTAAGATAAAAGAGGCAACTAAAGAGTTACATCAGCTGAGTGAATTAGGAGTCTGATCATTAGACCACGATAAGTATAGAAATCATGATTCAGAACATTGTATAATCACTCCAAATATCAGAGGTACAAAAGAGATAGTACAAAGGCCATATTCTATAATGTCTCTACGATAAATCTTGTTAGAGCAGTACCAACCTCATAAGAAGTCAGTATAAAGCTTTCGTCGGATTGTGTATGCACATGATGTGCAAGCATTATAGTAGAGCTTTAAGGTGTGGATATGAATTCCATCTATGTTGAAGGGAGGTTATGAAAGAGATAGAAGATACGATACAAGATTTAAAGGTAAGTAAGGTACATGTGAAGAAGGTACAAAATGCCCAAGTGCAGAAAGTTATGAATACTCCATACTTCAGGTAGAGGGCTAGAAGCGCTGTGATTTAGTATCCAAAAAGTACACTAGTGTTGTCAGTAGCATATCTTCCACCTTATAGGTTCCAAGTATCGAGATGTTTAGTTAAGACACTAAAGAAGAGTTAGAGAAATCGTGATATCTCGCTTGAGCTTCTAGAAAACATAAGTAAATTTATGGGGCTAGCAAGTTAAAAGAAGGTTGAGAGTAGTATAGATAGATATGTGTCGGTCGCAAGCTTGAGTATAGTTTAGTGATAAGGTTTTAGATAGACAAGAATAAGGATAATAAAAGGTGGGTGAGAAAGTGATGAGAATTGGTAAGGCCTCGGGATTAAGCCCATCAAAAAAGAGGGTTGATGAATTCCGTAAGTTATAGAAAGCCCAGTATAGTCTAAATAAGCTCAGAGAAGTCTAAGACTATGAGTGATTTGAAGAGATAAAATGTTGCCCTGGTAGTAGAATAAGGGTGTAATTGTGATAGAAAAGAGGATGACATTTAGGCTTTCGATTGAGTAATAATTTAAAGAGAAGGGATTTCATGAATTGCATGAGATTAAAATACCCCCATAAGATTAATCACATTAGGATGCAACGAAATATGGTTATTGAAGTATATTATCTGCGACGACCCGGCCGGTCGTCTTAAGAGTTTTTGCTCCGATGCCCTATTAACTGCTTTTCCCGTGTTTATTTCTGCTATTTTGATTTGCTGGGATATTCGGTTGTGACTTTCGGAGAGTTTTGGGACATTTATTCCCTAAATGAGAGCTTAAGTGTTGGAAAGTTGATCGTAGTCGGAACAGTGTGAAGACGGCCTCGGAATAGAAATATGATGGTTCTGTTAGTTCCGTTGGGTGATTTCGGGCTTAGGGGTGTGTTCGGATTGTGTTTTGGAGGTCCGTAGCTAATTTAGGCTTGGAATGCCGAAAGTCGAATTTTGAAGTTTTCTGGTTCGATAGTGAGACTTTGATCCGAGTGTCTGAATGGAATTCCAAAAGTTTGAGTAGCTCTGTAGTGTTGAATGTGATGTGTGTGCAAAATTTTAGTTCATTCAGATGAGGTTTGATAGACTTTTTGATCGAAAGCGTATTTCTAAAGTCTTGGAGTTCTTAGGCTTGAATCCGTGGTTTATTCGTTGTTTTGATGTTGTTTAAGGTGTTTCAAGGATTGGTATAAGTTTGGACATTGGTATTAGACTTGTTGATGCCTTTGGTTGAGGTCCCGGGGGCCTCAGGATGATTTCGGATGGTTGACGGAAGGATTTTCGAGTTTGGAGTTGCAGCTTCATCTGGTTTTCTGTCATAACCGCACCTACGGTTTGGGTTCCGCAGGTGCGGAGCCGCAGAAGCAGTGGAGAGATCGCAGAAGCGGAAAAAGGAGAAGCCGGCCGGGACCCAGAGGCGGGAGCTTCACCGCAGAAGCGGCCCCGCATCTGCGAAGGGTTAACCACAAATACGGAAAATGGGCTTTAAGTGAGAAGTCGCAGATGCGACCATGGTTCCATAAAAGCGGGACCGCAGATGTGGTAACAGCTGGGCAGAAATATGAAATTTCGAGGGTTTAGTTTCAAAAGTTGGAAATTCGATTTGGAGCCCGGGAGAGGGCGGTTTTGGGAGGAAATTGATAAGGAGATCATTGGGTAACAATTCTTTAACCCTTTCTAGTTGTATTCCATCAATCTATAGTTAGTTTCATCATTTAATTTCGGATTGGAGATGAAAATTTGGGGAAAAGTTTGAAGAAAGTTCTTAGACCTAGAATTCGACTTTTGATTGGGAATTTGACCTTAGATTTGGATAATTTTTCTATGCATGAACTCGTGAGAGTATGAGGATTTTGAAAATATAAATTTTAACCAATTTCGAGACGTGAGCCCGAGGGGCGTTTTTGTCATTTTACCTAATTTTGTGTATTAGCTTAGAAATTCTTTGTAGAATCTGTTACTTGAAGTGTTATTTACATTATGAAATTGAATTGAATAGATTTGGGTCATTTGTAGTCGAGTACTCGTGACAAGAACGCGGTCTCGAGTTTATTATTGAGCCGGCTCGAGGTTAGTGGCTTGTCTAACCTTGTGTAGGGGATCTTCCCCTTAGAATTTGGTGTATTTGATATTTGAAATGCCTTGTGCGTGAGGTGACGAGTGCGTACTTGAGCTAATTGTTGAAAATCCGATTTTCTTTAGGTAATTTCAATTGTGTTCCTTTTCCTGTTTCATTTTACTTGCAATTTAAACCCGCTGTTAGCTTAGAAAAAGCATGTCTAATTGACTTAACTGTTTATTTGTTAAAATTGCCTTAATTGAATTATGTGAAGCATGTTAGATTAGAATTACCTGTTTACTTGATATGAAATTGAGCTTAATTGAGTATTCTTGTGCTACTGTTGTGTGTTTTACTTTGGGACTATGGGATGGCATCCCCGGAGATTCCCTGTACGTATTTATGATTTGAACTGAGGTGTGGGATACTGAGAGATCCCTGGAACGTATATTGAGGATACCAAGAGATCCCTAGCATATATTGAGGATACCGAGAGATCCTCGGGATACCAAGAGATCTCTAGCATATATGGAGGATACCGAGAGATCCTCGGGATACCAAGAGATCACTGGCACATATTGAGGGTACTAAGAGATCCTCAGGATACTGAGAGATCCCCGGTTATTTCCTTGTGATTGTTTTTGCCTCTGTTTCAGTTATTGAATTCCTTGTTTTCCTGTATTAAATTCTTAGTATTAGTTTTCGACTGTACTGCTTATCTTAAAGTGTCATATCTTATATTTTTATTTTATCTCAGTAGGGCCCTGACCTTCCTCATCACTACCCGACCGAGGTTAGGCTTGGCACTTACTGAGTACCTCTGTGGTGTACTCATGCCCTTTCAGCACATGTTTTTCATGTGCAGATCTAGGTACTTCAACTCAGACTTACCATCCTTGAGGCGAGGAGACCGTTCAGAGACTTCGAGGTATATCTGCTGCGTCCGCAGACCGAGGAGTCTCTCTCCACTCTCTCTTATAGTTACAGCCTTTCTGTATTTTTTTTATTTAGACTATTCTGGATTTAGAGCACTATATAGTGATCCTTAGCTTGTGATTTATGGGTTTCCGGGTTTTGGGCATATGTATTAGTTTTGGGAGTTAAATATTGTGTATACCGAGCGGCACTTTTAAACGCTGTTTTATTACTCTATTTCGGTTTTAAACTATTTTCTTTTCTTCCGCAAGTTTGGTTTATTTTCTGCATTTTAGGCTTACCTAGTCGTAGAGACTAGGTGCCATCACGATGGTTCACGGAGGGCGAACAGGGTCGTGGAAAGTTGGTATCAGAGCTCTACGTTCATAGGAGTCATGGATCACAAGCCGGGAGTCTCGCTGATCGATACATAGACGTCTGTACTTATCTACGAGAGGCTATGTAACTGTTAGGAAAATTTCACTTCATTTGATTTCCTTGTCGTGCGAGATTTTGACCTCACAATTCTAAACTTCTGTCTTCTATTCTCTCACAGATGGTAAGGAAACGCGCTAGCCGAGATGATCAGGCACCCGTGCCCCCTATTACAACCGTCACAGGCTGGGGCCGGGTCCGGGGTAGAGGCCGAGAATGCACGCGTGGTGCAACTAGAGCACCTGCGCAAGCTGCTACCGAGGTACCACCAGCAGTTCCAGCCGGAGTCCAGGCACCTGATAAACCCACTGCTATCACTACTCCAGCTCTTCAGAAGACTCTGGCACAGTTCATGAGCATGTACACCACTTTGGCTCAAGCAAGGTTGCTTCCCCTTGCTGCAGCTATGTTTCAGATTGGGGGAGGAGCACAGACTCCCCCTGCCCGCACTTCTGAATTGGGAGTGCATGTTTAGAAGGTCCTTAAGATTATTCCTGTACAACCTGCAGTCCGAGATCAACCCGAGGACAGGGCAACGATTTCCGAGGATGAGCAATTGAGGTTTGAGAGGTTCAAAAAGTACAAGCCTCCTATATTCAGTGGTCTAGCATCAGATGATGCTATGGGATTTCAAGATAAGTGTTACCGTATTCTCCGTACCATGGGTATTTCAGGATCAAGCGGGGTTTGCTTCACTACTTTCCAGCTTCGAGGGGCCGCCTATGAGTGGTGGCGTACCTGTGAGTTAGACAGTCCAGATGAGGCTGCTTCACTGACTTGGACTCAGTTTTTAGATTTGTTCCTGAGAGAGTATGTTCCTCAGAGCCTCTGGGACATGTGGCATGCAGAGTTAGAGCATTTGTGCCAGGGTGCTATGACAGTCTCAGAGTATGTTGTTCGTTACACTAGTTTGGCTAGACATACCCCAGCCTTGGTTTCTACTGTTCGCGAAAGGGTTCGCCGGTTTATTGAGGGGCTTATTCCCAGCATCATGTCTAGCATGGCTCGTGAGTTGGAGATAGATATTTCTTATCAGCAGGTGGTGAGTATTGCTAGGAGAATTGGGTGTATGCATGCTAGAGAGAGAGAGGAGAGGGAGGCCAAGAGGTCTCGAGAGTCGGTTCATTATTCTGGTGCTCGTGCCCCAGCTGTGAGTCGTCATGGTAGGGGTTATATGAGTTGCCCTATTCATTCTGCTCTTCCAGCAGCCACTGGTATTCCAGGTCCTCCTAGACCTCAAGAGCCTTATTATACACCTCCGATATCTAGCGTGCCTCCTGCGCGTGGTGCTTTCAGAGGTTAGTCCTGCAGACCTTGCCCGAGCCAGTCACAGCCACCACGTCCTCCCAGAGCTTGTTTTGAGTGTGGTGACACATGCCATGTGGTGAGTGTAGATATGTGATTTTTGACCCTCCCCAAGATTTTTCATATTTTAGCATGTAAATGTTTAGTTTAGGCCTAACATCATTATTTTAATTAGTTTTAACCCTTTTACTTTATTTTCTCACAAAAAATAAAAATTACAAAAAACAGTTTCATTTAGGTTTTGTAGTCATTTTTAATCTTGAAAAATACCAAAAATAGTTTTGTTTTAAAGGTCAGTCTTATTTTAATAATTAATTTTACTTAAGTAGGGCTAATTAATATTTTTGGTAATATTTCTATATGGATAGAGTTTTAGTTAATTAAGCTAATTTTAAACAAAGCCAGTCATAAAGGCCCAAGTTTCTAGCCCATTTCTTGAGACCAATACTCTTAAGCCCAAATAATAACCTAGACCTAGCCTATTAAAACAGTAGGACTAAAGAGCTGGAGATAGACGCTGCCCTAGAGCTGAAAAAATCAGCATCATTTTACATATACACGACCCCACCCCCCGTTCTTCATCTCCTTCAGCAAAAAAACGAGAGATCTGCCATGGCTTCATCCTAACCAAGAACACACAACCATCAGTGCCATTTCTGACCAAAATGACCCCATCCCCACCCTAACCTTCTGCAACCAGGACACAAACAACCAGCCCCAGCCGTGACCCCTCCATAACTACCATAACAGTCCTTTCTCTTCAAGGAACAAACCATCCACCATTTTCATAAGAGACCACCATGAACAGCCACGCACATTAGTAGCCGATCTCCTCCCCTCTATTCTATCACGAAAACACGACACTCATCTCCCTCTCGCCGAAAAACACTCACACACAGCCACACACACGCACAGAAACGAGAAAGGGACATTAGCGAACCAGTTGAGCTTTTGTGAGCATGAGAGGAACGTGAATCTGGTTTCAAGCTTCGCTTGGCTTATTTCAGATATTTTCCATTCAATTTGTCTTGAAATCGTGATTGAGGTACTGTTGGAGGTGAGGTTGTTCGTCGAGGTCTTCGTACGTAGTCCGTGAGATCCAAACGATTTGTTGCTGTACATTTGAGGCTCATTTGTCCATATATTGGAAAGCTTATTCAAAGGTTCCTCACTTATCCTCTTATCTAACATTACTTTAGTATAGCTATTCCATTTTGTGTTCGAATGATGTTATATGGTTATGAAATTCATGATTTTGATTCTACTACTTTAGTTCATAGCATCCCTCTTGGTTATTTTAATTAGTTTATCTTTTGATGATATATATGGCCTCTATTCTTGAATAAATGCATTAATTTGTTAGAGGGATTAAGTTGGCAAAATCAGTAGTTCGTGTTAGAACCTTTAATGAGCGTGTGAAATTTTATTTTTGAACAATAAGGATTGGTTTTGCCCTTTTCAATGGTTTTGAGTCTCATTAAGTCTGGATTTCCGCAAAGTCCAGTATTAATGAATTTAGTAATTAACAGGACTTCTCCAATATAACGACACGACCAGTCATTTTGAGCTTTTGCACTTGATCGCCAGTTCTTGGGCATGACTTGCCCCGTGTAATGTATTATGACTGATGTAGATCGTTGGTTTTGGTTTTCAGGAAAATCGGAATGATTTTGAAGGAACAGTCTCAGATGAAAGCTTTGAATTTGAAAGGTTTGACCAAGAGTTGACTTCATTGTATATGAGCTCGGAACGGAATTTTTATGATTTGGTTAGCTTCGTTGGGTGATTTATACTTAGGAGCGTGATCGGAATTGGTTTTGGAGGTCCAGAGTAGAGCTAGGCTTGAATTGGCGAAGTTGAGATTTTGGCGATTTTCGGTTGGTAGGTGAGATTTTGATTCGGGAGTCGGAATGGAATTACGAGAGTTGCAGTAGCTTCTTTATGTCATTTGGCATATGTGTGCAAAATTTCAGTTCATTCGGATGTGGTTTGGTTAGGTTTTTGATCGAAAGCGTATTTCGGAAGATTTCTCAAAAATTAGGCTTGAATCCGATGTGTTTCGGGTAATTTGATGTTGTTTGAGGTGTTTTGATGATGGGAACAAGTTTGAATAAGGTATTGGGTTATGTTTTTGTGCTTTTGGTTGAGGTCCCGGGGACCTCAGGGTGATTTCGGATGGTTAACAGGATGATTTTTGGACTTGAGTGATTGCGGAATTTCTGCTACTTCTGGTGTTTTTGCACCTGCGGTTTGAGGACCGCATGTGTGGCATCGCAGGTGCGAAGGATTTTTCCGCAGATGCGGATTTGAGGAGAGAGGTCAGGAACCGCAGATGCAGAATAAGGACCGTACCTGCGGAGTCGCAGATGCGGTAGTGTACCGCAGATGTGGTTTTGGCTCGTTAAGTGAATTCTGCAGATGCGGAGAAATGACCGCAGAAGCGGTACCGTAGAAGCAGGCTTTGGGGTCGAAAATTCGAAAACCCCTAGGCAGAATGCTTTAATTCATTTCATCCGCTATTTTTAAGCTTATTTACTCCATAGTTGGTCTTTTTGAGAGCTTTTTGAAGGAAATCGAAGAGGGATTCAAAGAGAAACGTTTGGAGGTAAGGATTTAAGACCAAAAACTCGAATCTATTGCGAAATCCACCTAGAAAATCATGAAATTTAAGCTAAAAATGGAAGAACTAGGGCTTGGGATTTTAAACTTTTGAATTGGGATTTGAAGGACCATTTAAGGTCGGAATTGAGAACTTTTGGTATGGATGAACTCGTGGGGTGATAAGGAATCTAATGATGTGAAAATTTCTGAGTTCCGAGAAGTGGACCCGGGGCTCGAGTTCTGCTAATTTCGGGATTTTTTATATTTTTCGATTGTTTTCACTTGGGCTTTGCTCCCTTAGCATATTGTGATGTATTCGTTCTGATTTTGGATAGATTCGACGCGTGTGGAGGCCTACTGAGGGGCAAAGGCGTCGCGAGATAGAGTTGTAACGGGTTCGAGGTGAGTAATGATTGTAA
Organism: Nicotiana sylvestris; assembly: GCF_000393655.2. NCBI lineage: Eukaryota > Viridiplantae > Streptophyta > Magnoliopsida > Solanales > Solanaceae > Nicotiana > Nicotiana sylvestris. The sequence goes on from NC_091063.1 coordinate 61,375,916, forward strand.
ATGATGCTCTGAGGGTTTGAAACCTCAGATTTGCATATCGTAGTGCTATATTGATATGAGACACACGTTTGATGACGAGCATGTGGTCGTATACTATTGGGAATTGTGACTTGGTCCATCCCGCATTTATGTTTTTACCACGTATTTGACTGAGACTTATTTGTTTTCATTATGCTTTGGGCTAATTGCCATATTTGGGCTTCGTGCTAACTATTTGAACCCTTTGGGGATTTTTATCACTATTTCCTTACTATTTTTGAATTATTACTTGAACTCAGTCTTGTTGATATCTACTGTTTTACAAATTCAGCCACTTTTACTCAGATTTGAAACTTGAATGATATTTCTAAATGATGTTTTGGGCTGAGAACTACTGTTTTACTAATGCCCGAGGGGTTTGTGATGATTCTCGGACTGAGTAAGGCCGAGGGCCATATGTGAGGATATATTGAGTGATATGAGGCCGAGGGCCTGAGATACCTTTATACGCCACGAGGTGGCTTGAGTGATATAAGGCCGAGGGCCTAGATTTGATGCCACAAGATGACTTGATATTGCGCTTGGGCCGTAAGGGACCCCTCCCGAAGTCTGCACACCCCCAGTAAGCGCGGGTACCCATTGTGATCATAGAGTGAGCCCGAGGGGCTGAGAGTGTTCTGAGAGTGAGCCCGAGGAGCTGGTACTGTTCTATGTGTTTACTTTATTTCTATTTGTCTGCCATTACCTGTTGATTGTGTTACTTTATGTGTTATCTTCCTGATTGTTTGGCATTACCTGTTAAATTGAGCCCGATGGGCGGATTTCTGTACTTATCTGCACTAATTGTTTTGCATTCATTTGCATAACTGTTGAAAAAGCCATTTTCAAAAGAGGTTTAAACTGAGCTAAAATATTTCTAAAGATTTCACAGCTTCACTGTTTTTCTCAAGGGTTTTTACACTGCTTCTATACAGCATGTTGGTTTGCTTTACGTGATTTCTTACTACTCAGTTGTTATTTACCTTTATTGCTCACTGAGTTGGAGTACTCACTTTACTCCCCACACCCCATGTGCAGATGCAGGTATTTATTCACCCGGTAGCGGGTGTTGGCTGATCGGAGGCTGAGTCATTGGAGTTTAGCAAGGTGGCTGCCAGCGTTCGCAGCACCGCTCTTCTCCCTTCTCTTTCATCAGTCCTGTTTTGTACATTCAGACCTTGTTGTCGTATTTATACTCTAATAGTTTCTCGTGACTTGTGACACCCCGGTTTGGGCTGTGTCGGGATGGTTTCTACTATTGTTATCGTTATTTTCCGCAAATTATGATTATTATATCATGTTTTAGAACTAATTATGGTATGTAACTATTTAAGTGAGGTGTTCTGTTTTGGTCTAGTTGGCCTTGTCTTCACGGGAGGCGTCATCACGACCGGGTTCGAGGTTACGGTCATGACATCCAACATCTTAATGATCTAATGGACAATCTAAGGAAATCTTAAATGGTTTAATTTTCCTATAATTTCTATAATTCGTGACCTTACAATAAGCTTAAATCAACTTTAAGAATAACCATGAACATTCGTAGCTTTGCTTTAGGCACGTTTAATATATCATTATGATTGTGGACACGTTCACGTGACATTATTACGGTTCTAAAAACAAAACCGGAGTATGCGTTTCCGCAACTTAAGCCAAAATTTTCTTAATAATAATAATAAAGTGTTATTAATTGTGGACACGTTCACGTGACATGATTTTTGACGCGCCAAACAAATTGGTACATGTATGCATGACCCATTTCAAGATAATTTCTTAATTAAAAGAGGTAAAGCACATAGGTTCTTAAATAAGTAATTAGACAATTTGATTAAGCCAAGTATGATCAAACCGACCGTGCTAGTACCACGGAGCTCGGGAATGCCTAACACCTTCTTTCGGGTTAACAGAATTCCTCACCCGAATTTCTGTGTTCGCAGACCGTAAATAGAGTCAAACTTCCTCGATCTGGGATTTTAAACCGGTGACTTGGGACACCATAAATTATCCCAAGTGGCGACTCTAAATCTTAAATAAATAATCCCGTTTCGATTGTCACTTAAATTTGAAAAACTCCCTTATACTTCCCTTCCGGGGATAGAAAAAAGGAGGTGTGACAGCTCTGGTGACAAGAACCCAGAACTTCTGGTTCAGATTTCAAGAATACGAGCTTGTTAATATGATTTTTACTTGGCTTCATTTATTGTCAATATTACTATATTCTGTGAACCTTTTGTGCTAAATGCTATCTGTTTACCGCTTTAATATTGTTTGAATTGTATATAACTGTCTTCTTACACCACCCCTCTGAGTCTTTTGAAAATGGTGCACACGTTCGTGTGGCCCGCTTTTTTTGTAGATATTATACCAAATAGAACGAGGCTGGGCCAACAACAAGGTGTCGCGCCCACTTTTTCCTTTTCGCATTGAAAAATCGGGTTTAAGACATTTTGGGTATAGGACAACTCATTCCTTTTGAGAACTGGGTTTTGCATTTGAAGAGTCGCCACCTAATGATTTAAGGTGCATTAGGACACCTATAGGGTTCATTTCTAAGTTTGCTTGATAACCAGATATAGGTAAGGGCTTGAAATTATCCTGGAGGGGGGGGGGGTGTTAGGCACCCCTTAGGATCCACTAGTGTGGTTCCTGTCCAGATAGTTTTGTGAATTTTGTACAATTAGCAGATAGACAAGCGTAGGCTCAAATAGTAGGGGATTTAGGTTTAAACACATAAGAGTTTGAAAGAACAATTATTAAAAGGCGAATTTTGAAAAGAAGTCACTGTTCTACAAATACATGAGAATATAAAAAAAAGGGGGGGGGGGGTCCTATATTTATTTATATTATGGATCACATCAATGCGATACCCGGTATGACACTCCTTAGAAGAGGGGATACACGTGGTATTAGCGCACCGGTCATCATATCCACATCAACCCTTCCCACCCTATGAAGGTATTAAAGCACAAATTGGTCTCGACCTCTATTGCATGCTATTACCCATTCCATTTCTATCAGTCCCAGAGGAACTTAGGACAACTATTCCTATAAGAGGGAGGATTTTAGGCTGACTCTTGGGTTTTTAAAGGTAAAAGACTAAGATGACATTCAGAACACATAGGACTGCACATTAGGGGAAATATGTAATCAACTAAGAGGCCAATATATACCTCCTTAAGTAAAGCCTATAAATAGCATGACTTAAACACATTTAGGGTCAGAATTTAAAGTACTAAGGCATGAGAGTTTAAATTGTTGAAGCAGACCAATTTATTACATAACTCAGATAAGAAGTCCGAATCAGGCCTGCCTACTGGTTGTAGCAGTTGCTAATTAAACAAAGGTGGATTCAATTTTGTTGTTATTACCTAAGGCTTGCCTAAGTGTGTATTGGTGATGTCCTATAAGCATGATGTCTATTACTGATTAAGAATGCAACAAAGCAGTGATAGTTTTAAACGAGCGATTTGGATCCTATAGGCATGCTATCTAAACCGTATTAATAAAAGGAGTAGGTTTTTTAAAACTGATTCAGAACAGTACGAGTCAAACTGATTTCTAAACTAGGCTGGTTTCAGATCCTGTAGGCATGATCTCTATTATTTTTGATTTTTAATTCCAATAGACATGATATCTTGTTGAACGTGAAATGAAGCAGGCAGGACTTACTTGAAATTCCTATAGGCATGATTTCTATGAAAAATACTAATTTTAATCTTATAGACATGACGTCTGATTATAGCCATTTAGATCCTATAGGCATGGTGTCTAAGTATGGTAATATAACATGCAGAGTTCATTAAACAAGTCCTATATGCATGTTCTCTATCCTTCTAATAGCTAAACATGCATAGTTACCCCATCCCTTTCACTAGCCAACCCCAATATTGGTTAAATTATTATAGACCAAGAACTGAATTACAACAAAAAAATGTAAAATAAGAAGTTACAACCATAGGAAGCCTGATTCTGACTTCCTCTTTGAGTTATGGAGTAAACCACCTCAAATACCACTTGTTTCAAAGCCTTTCTCAGACCTGGGTGTGTCAAAGTTCCCTAAGGGTCTCAAGGGACCCCGGGCAGTGCTTATACCTAGGTTTGTATAACCAAATAGAGATGAGTGCAGTGTGGAAGGGCCAACCCTTATGTGTCCAAGTTCAGAGGGAGCTCAAGGGTCCCAAGGAAAGGCTCACACAAGAGGGGAAGAACCTAGGTTCTAAGAGTATAGTGGAAGTGCAGAAACAAAGATTTATTTAAAACTGGGTGAGAATAGTAAGAGATAAGGGTGATTTGAAAACAATAGTAGTAAAACTTGAACTACATAGAATCAGTAATTGCACAGAGGGGTCATGGGTTTTACGAAAACATAGCATGAAGCATAGGTCAGGTTTGGACATGCATAACAATAGATGATGCTGACATGCCCACAAACTAGCCAGGGAACACAAACACATAAGGGATATGGGGGTTTGGGATTCATGAGTCAGAAAATCACATAACAAATTACTGACAGAGTATATACATAAGGGAAAACATTAATTTAGAAGGGGAAGGAGCAGATTGCAGCATGCTTAGTAATGTAACTTGATTGCATAAACATAAGCAGAAGCAGGCAAGAGTGAAGGAAACTGAAACAACAAAAGAAATATGTTGTTGTTGATGCTTGAAGATTAACTAGGACATACTAGTAAGAAGCAAAGTGCAGAAAGGAAAAGTAACCAAATTTTCACAGCCTAGCCTTGGCTTTTAGCCGGCTAGACAAAGCAGTAGTACAAGTAATAGTAGAGAAAAGAGAGAGTTTTGAGTGAGGTGTGTGTTATGAACTAAGATGGTTCTTCTTTTTGAAAGAAAAGAGGGTGGGTATTTATAATTTTGAAAACAGGTAAAGAATAAGGTAATAAGTAAAGTCTTAACACAAACATGGAAACAATCACAAGTCAGAATCAATTAACCCAAGTGATTCCCTTTAATTAAGGAATCCCTGTTTAACGGGTAGCAACAGGTCTAATTAAGGAAGGAAAATCAGTTTGGAAAAAGATTGATTATTGCCATAAAAGGGGTAGTAAAAGCATGGAGTAAACAATCAAGTCTAAGTACAAAGACATGCTTATTTTGGAAAAGATTTAGTAAGGTAAAATATCATAGGAAAGGAAAGGGATCAATTAACTTTAAACAGATGAGTGAAATTAGGGCTCATAAAAAAAAATCTTTTGCAATCAGTCACAAGACCAAGATCAATCAAGGAAGAAACATGATTCTGCACTTCAGCGTATAAATAGAGTTAACAGAAGGATCAGACATGCGAGGCCAAACACATTGGCAAAAGAAACAACATACAATAGTAACAGAAATAAGCATAGGATTTAGTAGTGAACAAAGTTAGATAGTCATGGCTCACACGTATAGCCAAAGTGAAGAAGAGAGTCAAAACAAGTAAAGGTCTCACAATAACAAATGAGGAAAACCTTTTAAGAAATTAGGGTTTCAACAATAGTCGAGTTAAAAAGATGGTGAATTCAGAATCAGATAGGTCACATAAAAGAAAAGAGAGTCTGAAATAAGGAACCTATAATCGAGTCAAGTATACTTTCAAACAAGCAGTCTCAGACCAAAAGACCTTGGGGTTTCCACAATAATCGAGTTTTAAAGATGGTAAAACTCAGAATCAAATAAGTCAAACAAGAACGAAGAACTTAATCGAGCAAGTACACATTCAAACATGCAGTTTTAGAACTCGGATGAGACAAAAAGGAAATAGTGTTTTAACATGCTGGCTCAAGTAGAAGGAAAGCATAACAAGCAGTTTGAATATAGTAAAACCAAAAGACCACATCAAGAATCAGAGAAGAGATTTTTTAAAAGAGAGGTTAAGAGAAACCCTAATCGGAGAAAATGAAGGGTCGTTTTGAAAGAAAAGTTGAAGAACTTTCGAGAAAACACTTAAAACATTCATAGAAAGTACAGATCTAAAGTAGATCTGAAAGAAAAATCAAAAGATCTTAAAGGTTAGGGTTTCGGAAAACCCTGAAAAGGTGAAAAAGACCATGAAAGTTTCCGATCTAACTAGGAAAGTCAAGGATCTGCCTTGAAAGACCATGAATGGCCGGAGAAAGGTCATGGCTGGTAGGAGAAAAGCCATGAATAGAAGTCGAGCAAGGACTGTAACAGATTCCCTCAAGGTCTTGCCATGAAACCATAGAAACAAGCACCCAAGAGCCGTAAGAGGCTGATACATATCTCAAATGACCATGAGAGGCCATGGATTAGGCAGGGGTTGAGGTAGATTAGGGTGGGGTTAGATGGCGGCGGCTAGGGTTCTTGAGAGGTTTCAGAGAGAGTTGAAAGAGAAAAGGGATTCAAAGGTGGTGGGTGTAGAGAAATGATTTAGGTTTAGGGGTCGTTCAGGGTTAAAAAGGTAAGGGAGGACGGTGGCCGTTGATCTAAATGATCAACAGCTAGGATTAAAGGGGTTAGGTGGGAATCCGGGTTGGGTCATTTAAATGGATTAGGGATCGGGTTTGAGTTGCAATAGGGCTGGGAAATTGGGTCGGAATTGGGCTCAATTTTAGGCTGAAATTGAAAGCCAATCTGGCTAGATTTTAAATAGCCATTTTCCCTATTTATTTTTTAAAAAAAGTAAATTAATTTTTGAAAATAAATTAAAAGCACTAAAATGATTTGTAACATATAATTAACAATTTAAAAAAATAGTACTTGATTTTTGAGTATAAACGCAATTAAATCTTAAAAGAGGCTAATATTGCAATTAAATGCAATTTAGCTTAAAAATACTAAATAAATTTGCAAAAATATGCAAAAATTACCTTAACTATATTCTAACATAAATATGAAAGTCCAGTAAATGAATTACCAAAATAATAATTTTGAAAATAACTATTGGGTTTTTATGTATAAAAGAGGGAAATAAATTGATTTTAAAAATCTTTAAAACAATTATGAAAAAATAATAAAACACTTGGATATGCTCACATATGCTCACATTTTGACTTTTGGGATGCCTACATATCCTTGGTTTTACAGGAATAAGGCCATAGGTAGTTTAGGATCCGTCGGCGGAGTATGCCGATGGAGACTTTCCAAGAACGGATGCAATATCCAGGACGGGGTGAGTGGGCGACTTGTGAGAATGGTTAAGGTTTGATATGGCTGCGGGAACTAGAACGGGCTTGCTCCCGCCGGGATGGCCGTCGCTCGCCGGTGTACCTGCAATTAGAAACAATATAAGCGTATACTGTGCATAAATTTAAAGATGATGCAAATTCCCATCGGACCATGAATGTTATCTTTGGACGATTAGGATGACGTCCTTTAGACCATGATGTCCTAGGCCATGAAGCGTACAATAAAGGATTCGCAGGCCATGAAATGATTCTCTCGGGCTATGAGGATGATGCCTCCGAACCATGATGCCTTTGAATAATGATATGCAAAAGATTAAAAGGGATCCTCAGGCTATGACATGGTGTTCTCGGGCTATGAAGATGATTGCCTCCGAACGATGATGCCTTCAGACAATTTGGCGATCTTTCAGCCCATGAGATAAATATGTGACGATCTTTCAGCCCATGCGTGTAGTATGTTGTGATCTTTCAGCTATGCGATGCAGTATGAGGCGATCTTTCACCCCATGCAGATGCAGTATGAGGCGATCTTTCAGCCATGCCGATGAAGTATGTGGCTATCTTTCAGCCATGTAGATGCAGTATGTGGCGATCTTTCAGCCTTGAGATGCAGTGAGGTAGTGTTTAGCCTTATGCAAGGATGAATGCAGTGTTTAGCTTTATGCAATGCAAATGCAGATGGAGGTAGAGCTTAACCTCGGAAGGCAGAATGGTAGCTTTATGCAATGCAAAAATGCAGATGGAGACATCGTTTAGTCTCGGAAGGCAGAAGGGTAGCCTTATGCAATGCAAAATGTAGATGGAGGTAGAGCTTAGCCTCAGAAGGTAAAATGGTAGCCTTATGCAATGCAAAAATGCAAATGGAGACAACGTTTAGTCTCGGAAGGCAGAATGGTAGCCTTATGCAAGAAAAAATGCAGATGGAGACAACATTTAGTCTCGGAAGGCATAATGGTAGCCTTATGCAAGAAATAAAATGGCAAATGGTAGTAGAGCTTTCTTAGCTGATAGTAGATTGTGACATTGTGATTGCTGGGGACATTGTGACATGTAGAATATCACTGGTGTGCGGATAACAAAGGTTGGTAAGTGCAACAGTTCCGAGAGTTGTGTTCCTGAATAACGTTGGTCCCACGGGTGTATAGTATGTTTGATGATTTCGCAATCCAAGTGCCTGCATCCAAAGAAAAATTGTGAGTTTTGTAAAGGGGGAGGTTAGTTCGTATCCCCGCTGGCTTTTCTTGACCTGCTCGGCTTTGATCTAGTGATATTGTATGTATCATTGGGGTAGCGTTGCTAAACAAAGCAGTTCCGATAATAAACATGCATGATTTTATAAAAGTATGACATAAGCGTATAATACAAAGCTTTATACGAACCGACGACTGTGACGTGGTTCGGGACATTGCAACCTCTCTTTGTACGGAATTTTGAGGGAATTCTGCCCTATTTTGATGGGTTGACGCTTCTGACTGCTGTTCGTGCATTGATTGGCTGAAATTACTTCGGAATTTTGAGGGTCCTCCTCAAAATTCTGCCCCAATTTCCAATTGCGGGGGAAATGAACTTTTATTGAATTGTGACCGAACCCATAGGGCTGCCTAGTATCCCTTCTTAAACGGGAATCAGGTCAGGCGTAGTTCAATTTACATCATATAAAGGAAGCATAAAGATTACACATAGTAGCGCTTGACTGCATCTGAATTGATTGGCTTTGGCCAGATTTCTCCGTCCATTTCTGCAAGTATAAGGGCTCCTCCTGTCAGAACCCGGTGAACCATGTATGGACCCTGCCAGTTGGGAGAGAACTTCCTCAAATCTTCCATATGATCAGTGGCCTTCTTGGACTTAATGATGACATCATCTACATATACCTCAATTTCCTTGTGTATCATATCATGAAAAATGGTATTCATGGCCCTCATGTAGGTGGCCCCTGCATTCTTTAGACCGAACGACATCATCTTGTAACAGTACACTCCTCACGGCATAATGAAAGCTGTTTTCTCAGCATCTTCTTCATCTATCTAGATCTGATGATAAGCAGCGAAACAATCTACAAATGACTGCAGCTCATGCTTGGCGCAATTATCAATCAAGATCTGTATGTTTGGCAAAGGAAAGTTGTCTTTTGGACTGGCCCAATTGAGATCCCGGTAGTCAACACAGACTATGACCTTCCCATCCTTCTTTGGCACTAGCACGATGTTGGCTAACCATGTCGGGTATTCTACTACCCTAAGAACCTTATCTTTGACTTGCTTAGTGACTTCTTCCTTGATTTTCAAACTCATATCAAGTTTGAATTTTCTGAGCTTTTGCTTTACCGGCGGACATGTCGGATCGGTTGGCAGTTTATGCGCCACAATAGATGTACTCATATCAGTCTTCATCATACGACCAGGAAAATATGTCCTTATATTCCTTTAGAAATTTTGTGTATTCCTTCTTTTCTGATGGCGATAAGTGAACACTGATTCGTATTTCCTTGATGTTTTCTGCATCTCCCAAGTTAACAATTTCTGTCTCATCCAGGTTGGACTTAGGTTTATTCTCAAAGTTCTCAACTTCTTTGAATCAATGTCCCTTTGTTGCGTTGTCTCATTGCATGACACAATCATTGATTTATCAAGATAAGTAATAGTAATGCTGTATATGTAAAGTAATGAGAGAGAAAATAATAATGAGTGTTAATTCATAAGGAAAGTCAAAATGCTTTGATAAATTGCATAACTGTTTTGAACATCGAAGATCTTATTACGGGAATTGAAATTGCGGAAATAAAATTATTTAGTAAATAAAATAGTGAATGATGCTTGTTTTAGCCTTGCAACCCCGATGCTCGTCGGGCTTTGGTTGTCCTGATGGTCCAATTATTGAGATATGCCCCTCTGCTCACAACCTGTATGGAAGGGCCTTCCTCCCCTCCTTCTTGAGAATAACACAACAGTCCATATCATTGTGCTCTTTTAACCTTCCATTTTATTCTTGCCTTTGTTGACTTTAATGGGACCAAGAAGAGGAGTGGGTGGAGGGCTCGTGGATCTTGTGAAATAAGATGATGATGCCAGAGTGCACGAACTAACCTTTGGGAAGGGGAATAATAAAACAAAAATAAAATCAAGTTAGTGAGGATTATAAAAAGTATTGCAATATTTAAACACATAGTGCGGGAATGTAAATCACGTCCTAATTTGGAACCTTTTTGTGCCCAAGGTAGGCCTAACGATAAATTGATTTGGAGAACTTAGAATGCTAAATGCCTCATTTTATTGATAAAAAGTAGACGAATCCCAAATTGACACTAAATAAATAGGAAATAAAAAGGCACTAATGGCCCTTGGCCTTATTACATCCATAAAGCGAAAAAGGTAAACTCCTATATACTTGGTCCCATAAGGACCTTCCTCAGGTTGAATGCTCTCGTTAATCAAATCCTCCAGTTCGCGTAGGTTCACCAGTAAAAATGCCTTTGCCAGGTGTTCTCCTTCGTTTCCCTTAGTGTTTTGGCAGTCAGTGACTCTCTTCCTCACTTTTCCTTCTAATTCCAGCACATTATATTCCAGATATTCTAACTTTTCACTAGCTTTGGCGGCCTTTTCCTTCCACTCATTGATTTGGTCATTCAATGGAAGACTCCTCCACTAGTCTAGCAAAAGTGAGGATGTGCTAACCATACCGAAGCTGGGGACACCGTTCATCATTTTCTGCAAAACAAAAGGGTTAAGACTATACCCCCACCAAACTCGACTATTTAATATCAACAATTATCATAAAGCATTTAGTTCTCCAAATAAATGCATAGAAAGTGGTGATGTCTGTTTGGGTTTAGGAAAACCCGGTGGACTTTGGACAAAGCTATCTTAAAGGATCATTATGTGGACATTATAAGTGACCCGACTAGGTTTGACCACGATGCATGCACAATTTGAACAGAGTAAGGTTTCTATGGGGTTTTAGACTGGTACCCTTGAGCGGAAAACTCAAGGGGGAAGGCACGGAACCGTCGACTGCACCGGTGATCAACTGGTTTTACCGCAAATATGCCTTTCCAAATTTAGGGGGGGTAATGATATAGGAAGAGCGCAACCACTCATTATAAGCGTTGTTGTTGTATTTGTTTGGCATGAGTGCAGTATGATGTTGAGCATGATTATGCAATAATTAAACAAGTTGGCATGTATTTGCACGTTAAGAAAGCGATAAATCCAACAGTTTCACAATTTAAAGCAGCGATAAAGGAAGGAAACAAAGAAGATAAGTCAGTTTTACATCTTGAAAAGAAATTAAATGCTTAAAGAAATTTAAACAAGTAATGGCACATAAGGGAGGGTACAAATTGGCAAGAACAGTCTAAAATGGTAAAAGCCTAATATCCTCAGCAGAGCCGCCATGCTGTCGCGCCCCTTTTTCCTCTTCATATCGGAAAATTGGGTTTATGACATTTTGGGTATAGGACAACTCATTCCTTTTAGGAACTGGGTTTTGCATTTGAAGAGTCGCCACCTAATGATTTAAGGTGCATTAGGACACCTATAGAGTTCATTTCTAAGTTAGCTTGATAACCAGAGATAGGGTAAGGGCTTGAAATTATCCTAAGGGGAAGGTGTTAGGCACCCGTCAGGATCCACTAGTGTGGTTCCCGGCGAGATGGTTTTGTGAATTTTGTACAATTAGCAGATAGACAAGTGTACGCTCAAATAGTAGGGGATTTAGGTTTAAACACATAAGAGTTTGAAAGAACAATTATTAAAAGGCGAATTTTGAAAAGAAGTCACAGTTCTACAAATACTTTAGAATATAAAAAAAGGGGGGGTCCTAGGTTTATTTATATTATGGATCACATCACTGCGATACCCGGTATGACACTCCTCAAAAGAAGGGATACACGTGGTATTAGCGCACTGGTCATCATATCCATATCTACCCTTCCCACCCCATTAAGGTATTAAAGCGCGGATTAGTCTCGACCTCTATTGCATGCTATTACCCATCCCATTCCTATCAGTCCCAGAGGAAATTAGGACTACTATTCCTTTAAGAGGGAGGATTTTAGGCTAAGACTAAGGTGACATTCAAAACACATAGGACTGCACATTATGGGAAACATATAAACAACTAAGAGGCTCATATATACCTCCTCAAGTAAAGCATATAATAGCATGACTTAAACACATTTAGGGTCAGAATTTAAAGTACTAAAGCAGGGGAGTTTTAATTGTTGAAGCAGACCAATTTATTACATAACTCAGATAAGAAGTCCGAATCAGACCTGCCTGCTGGTTGTAGCAGTTGCTAATTAAACAAAGGCGAATTCAGTTTTTTTGTTATTACCTAAGGCTTGCCTAAGTGTGTATTGGTGATGTCCTATAAGCATGATGTCTATTACTGATTAAGAATGCAGCAAAGCAGTGATAGTTTTAAACGAGCGATTTGGATCCTATAGGCATGCTATCTAAACCGTATTAATAAAAGGAGTAGGTTTTTTAAAACTGATTCAGAACAGTACGAGTCAAACTGATTTCTATACTAGGCTGGTTTCAGATCCTGTAGGCATGATCTCTATTATTGCTGATTTTTAATTCCAATAGACATGATATCTTGTTGAACGTGAAATGATGCAGGCAGGACTTACTTGAAATTCCTATAGGCATGATTTCTATGAAAAATACTAATTTTAATCTTATAGACATGACGTCTGATTATAGCCATTTAGATCCTATAGGCATGGTGTCTAAGTATGGTAATATAACATGCAAAGTTTATTAAACAAGTCCTATAGGCATGTTCTCTATCCTTCTAATAGATAAACATGCATAGTTACCCCATCCTTTTCACTAGCCAACCCCAATACTGGTTAAATTATTACAAACCAAGTACTGAATTACAACAAAAAAGTGTAGAATAAGAAGTTACAACCATAGGAGGCCTGATTTGTGACTTTCTCTCTGAGTTATGGAATAAACCACCTCAAATGCCACTTGTTTCAAAGCCTTTCACAGACCTGGGTGTGTCAAAGTTCCCTAAGGGTCTCAAGGGACCCCGGGCGGTGCTTACACCCAGGTTTGCATAACCAGATAAAGATGAATGCAGTGTGGAAGGGTTAACCCTTATGTGTCCAAGTTCAGAGGGAGTTCAAGGGTCCCAAGGCAAGGCTCACACAAGAGGGGCAAAGCCTAGGATCTAAGAGTATAGTAGAAGTGCAGAAATAGAGATTCATTTAAAACTGGGTGAGAATAGTAAGGGATAAGGATGATCTGAAAATAGTAGTAGTAAAACTTGAACTACATAGAATCAGTAATTGCACAAAGGGGTCATGGGTTTTATGAATACATAACATGAAGCATATGACCCTAGGAAGGGTCAGATTTGGACATGCACAACAATAGATGATGCTGACATGCCCACAAACCAGCCAGAGAACGCAAACACATAGGGGGATATGGGGGTTTGGGATTCATGAGTCAGCAAATCACATAACAAGTGACTGAAAGAGTACATACATAAGGGAAAATATTAATTTAGAAAGGGAAGGAGCAGATTGCAGCATGCTTAGTAATGTAACTTGATTGCATAAACATAAGCAGAAACAAGCAAGAGTGAAGGAAACAGAAACAACTAAAGAAACATGTTGTTGTTGATGCTTGAAGATTAACTAGGACATACCAGTAAGAAGCAAAGTGTAGAAAAGGAAATTAACCAAATTTCCAAAGCCTAGCCTTGGCTTTCAGCCAGCCAGACAAAGCAGTAACACATGTAATAGTAGAGAAAAGAGAGAGTTTTGAGTGAGGTATGTGTTCTGAACTCAGATGGTTCTTATTTTTGAAAGAAAAGAGGGTGGGTATTTATAATTTTTAAAATAGGTGAAGAATAAGGTAATAAGTAAAGTCATAACACAAACATGGAACCAATCACAAGTCAGAATCAATTAACCCAAGTGATTCCCTTTAATTAAGGAATCCCTGTTTAATGGGTAGCAACAAGTCTAATTAAGGAAGGAAAATCAGTTTGGAAACAGATTGATTATTGCCATAAAGGGGTAGTAAAAGCGTGAAGTAAACAATCAAGTCTAAGTACAAAGACATGCTTATTTTGGAAAAGATTCAGTAAGGTAAAATATCATAGTAAAGGAAAGGGAACAATTAACTTTACACAAATGAGTGAAATTAAGGCTCATAAAAGAAAAACTTTTGCAATCAGTCACAAGACCAAGATCAATCAAGGAAGAAATATGATTTTGCATTTCAGTATATAAATAGAGTGAACAGAAGCATTAGACATGCGGGTCCAAACACATTGGCAAAAGAAACAACATACAATAGTAGAAGAAATAAGCATAGGATTCAGTAGTGAACAAAGTTAGATAGTCATGGCTCATACGCATAGCCAAAGTGAAGAAGAAATTCAAAACAAGTAAAGGTCTCACAGTAACAAATGAGGAAAACCTTTTATGAAATTAGGGTTTCAACAATAATCGAGTTAAAAAGATAGTGAAACTCAGAATCAGATAGGTCACATAAAAGAAAAGAGAGTTTGAAACAAGGAACCTTTAATCGAGTCAAGTATACTTTCAAACAAGCAGTATCAGACCAAAAGACCTAGGTTTTTCCACAATAATCGAGTATAAAAGATGGTAAAACTCAGAATCAAATAAGTCAAATAAGAACGAAGAACTTAATCGAGCAAGTACACATTCAAACATGCAGTTTCAGAACTCGGATGAGACAAAAAGGAACTAGGGTTTTAACATGCTGACTCAAGAAGAAGGAAAGCATAACAAGCAGTTTGAACATAGTAAAACCATAAAACAACATCAAGAATTAGAGAAGAGATTTTTTAAAAGAGAGGTTAAGAGAAACCCTAATCAGAGAAAATGAAGGGTCGTTTTGAAAGAAAAGTTGATGAACTTTCGAGAAAACACTTAAAACATTCATAGCAAGTACAGATCTAAAGTAGATCTGAAAGAAAAATCAAAAGATCTTAAAGATTAGGGTTTCGGAAAACCCTGAAAAGGTGAAAAAGACCTTGAAAGTTTCCAATCTAACCAAGAAAGTCAAGGATCTGCCTTGAAAGGCCATGAATAGCCGGAGAAAGGTCTTGGCTGGCAGGAGAAAAGCCATGAACAGAAGTCGAGCAAGGACTGGACCAGATTCCCTCAAGGTCTGGCCATGAAACCATAGAAACAAGCACCCAGGAGCCGTATGAGGCTGATACATATCTCAAATGACCATGAGAGGCCATGGATTAGGTAGGGGTTGAGGTAGATTAGGGTGGGGTTAGATGGCGGCGGCTTGGGTTCTTGAGAGGTTTCAGAGAGAGTTGAGAGAGAAAGGGGATTCAAAGGCGGCAGATGTAGAGAAATGATTTAGGTTTAGGGGTCGTTCAGGGTTTAAAAAAGGAAAGGGAGGGCGGTGGTCGTTAATCTAAATGATCAACGGCTAGGATTAAAGGGGTTAGGTGGGAATCTGGGTTGGGTCGTTTAAATGGATTAGGGGTCGGGTTTGAGTTGCAATTGGGTTGGGAAATTGGGTTGGATTTGGGCTCAATTTTATCCTGAAATTGAAAGCCAATCTGGCTAGATTTTAAATTGCCATTTTCCCTATTTATTTTATAAAAAAAGTAAATTAATTTCTGAAAACAAATTAAAAGCACTAAAATGATTTATAACATATAATTAACAATTTAAAAATATAGGACTTGATTTTATGAATATAAGCACAATTAAACCTTAAAAGAGGCTAATATTGTAATTACATGCAATTTAGCTTAAAAATACTACATAAATTTTCAAAAATATGCAAAAGTTACCTTAACTATATTCTAACATAAATATGAAAGTCCAGTAAATGAATTACCAAAATAATAATTTTGGAAATAATTATAGGGGTTTTATGGATAAAAGAGGGAAATAAATTGATTTTAAAAACCTTTAAAAATTATAAAAAATAATAAAACACTTGGATATGCTCACATATACATATATATGCCATTTTGAAGTTATTTTGCATATTGAAAAATATAGAGGGAAAAATTGGGTATCAACACAAGGCCGGGTAGACTTTAGTGCTCTCGGTACGTTGCTCCCTCTTCGGCCCCAGTTGTCCGCCCGGGTAAGCCAAGTCTAGAACACAACCACAGAATTTAAACCTCGAAAAACATAGCCTCATGCCGGATCCCTAGTAGGAATGTTTGTTTGCATCATGTACATTTGACTTAGGGGGACCCAACACAGGGGTTGGGTCCATCTAGGACAGATGTACCCAAAATAACATACCATCTTGATGCATCATATATGCTACATGTTGCATTTCTTCAAGAGTAAAAGGGTCATTTGGTGGACCAATGATAGTTGAGGGCAAATGAAAAAAAAAGAAAAAGAAAAAAATAGGGTGAAGTGTGAAAATAAAGCAAGTAGGGTCCAATTATGTTTTCTATCACATGTTTGTTAAGAAAAAAATGAAAATTTTTTAAAAAAAGAAAGATTTTGCACTTTTTCATCATTTTCCGAAAATAAAAAAAAAGGAAAAGAAAATCCAAAAAGAGTTTACATGTTTCATAATTTTTCAAAAAAAAGAAGACAAAAAAAAATTTTGAAAAAAAAAATTCTTTTGAGGTTCTTCTTTGAGAAATTAATGAAAAATGAATAAAAAAATTCTTTTATTTTTACTAGAACCCTAGGACATTGTATATAGAAGAAAAAGAAAACAACATACTTTATCTTTGGTTTATCTTCAGAGTTTCTTCCTTAGGTAATCAAAACTGAAATCCAAAAATATTTTTTATCTTGTTCATTTCTCGTTTCGAAATCTTTCTTCAAGCAGATCAATTGAAAATTTAAAATATTTTTTCTTTGGTTTATTCTTTAGATTTCCTTCTTAAAAAAATCAAAAAAAAAATATTTTTCTATTGTAGGGTTTTTGTTTCCTTAATAATTTCCCATAGAGTGTTTGTTTCAAAGAGAAAAAAAAATGGAAAAAATATGCTCGTTAAGCTTGAGTTTAGAATAGGTTATAGAACATTAAGTCTAAAAAATTAAAAAAAAAATGATTTGCTTCTTTTATTTCTCTTTTTTCACCAGAATAGTCATTAAGGTTAAAAAATGACAAAAGATCTCGTCAGTTCATTTAGTCTATTCTCGATCTTCCTGAACTACGCAAAGATCTGATTCATGCGGCGTCATGATACGTAGGCAAGCTACATAGGGTTAGATCGAATCATTTTTTTATTATTAAAAGAAAAAGAAAAGAAAACAAAAAAAGAAAAAAAGAGATGAAATTATAGGATGTGAGAAGGAGAGGAAAGAAAAGAGTGATAATTAGAAAAAAAAGAGGAAGGAAAATGAACAAGCAAGTGCTAGAACAGAAAAGAAAAGAGAGGATTGAAATGAACAAATTGAGATGATGCCAACTGACCTTCGTACCCGTGAAGTCATTTTAGAACCGATAACTGTGGTTAGGTGCATTACATATAAAGTGAAATTATCTTATGTGAAATGTCCTAACGCTAACGTGATGACTTCATCTTCATAGCATAAAGGTGGTTGGTTTGTGGTTCTTAAAGTGGTAGCTCTTCTCTACAACATAAAGTAGAAAGGCAATGGCAGACGACAATGGAATTGAGTCGGTTGGTACTGGTGCCCAAAAGTAATTGGTTGAACAAGGCAATGGGTTGGTTGAAGAGGTAAGGATGTTAAGACAACACATTGCTGACATGTATCAGGCTTGGATGACTGGGAAGGCACCACCCCGCCACCACCTAGCTTCTTAGATGCTAACCCTACCCAAACTCCGGTCATAGTGGCAGGTGATCCCCCATACTCTCCAAATCCACCCGCTTATCACAACTTTCCCAACCACCCTAGTAGCTTCATCATTCATCCTCCGATTATCTCACCCCAAAATTGCCCTCCTGTCATATCCACTACCCCCATGATCACAACTTATCAACAATATTCCCTTCATAGATCCAATAATGAATACCCACTCAAAGCTCATGATGCCCAATATTACCCCTCAGAGGTTGCCCACAAGGTTTCTGACTCATACAAGTAGAGCCCTCGGGATGAGCCTCATGTTGAAAATGAAAAGTTCACAAGAAAAGAAGGGCGATATGAGATATTCAGGAAGCTCAAAGGTATAGAACAGTCCTTAAGGAGCACGCAGGGGATGGGAAATTAGATTAATATGTTCCCTGATGTTTATCTACCCACGGGGTTTAAAGTGCCAAAGTTTAACTTGTATGATGGGCGTGGAGATCCAGTAGCCCATTTGAGGGATTATTGCAGTGAAATGAGAAGTGTTGGCGGAGAAGATGATTTGTTGATGGCATATTTCAGTGAGAGCGTGACTGGGGTAGCCTTGCAATGGTATACTCTTCAAGATACAAATAAGTGGCTGGCATGGGATGACATGGCTTGAGATTTTGTTTGACACTCTCAGTACAATATAGACGTTACTCCAGACCGCTCCTCCCTATCTAAAATAGAAAAGAAACCGGAGGAAAGCTTTAGGGATTTTGGGCTCAGATGGAGGGAACAAGCTGCTCGGGTCAGTCCCCCGATTGGTGAAGAAGAAATGGTTGAGCTTTTCCTACAAGCCCAGGGGCTCACCTACTTCAGTCATTTGATCCCGGCCTTGGGTAAACCTTTCAATGATGTGGTAAAAATAGGGGACATGGTACAAGAGGGAATCAAGTCAGGCAAAATCATGAGTTATTCTGCATTGAAAGACACTACAAAAGACATTCAGAACATCTCAGTAATTTTGGATGGAAGAAAGAGAAATATAAGAGATGTTGTTGAGTCGCGCCAATGACAGGATCTAGTGGGCATTCCTGCTCAATGCTTTCAACCTCGACATCAACCCCATGGATATCCCTGTGCTCCAGATAATCCTTCCCAATGCTACTTCTATCCACAAAACCCCAAAAGTCGTACATCACCTTTCCAGTACTCCGTCCACAATGCACCACCATATGCTCCACACCCACGAGGCCCGCGATGGACTGCACCACTTCCACAAATGTTTTACTTGCCCCCTTAAGCATATCAACCACCTACCCACAAAAGGTTCCAATCGAGGCCAGAGTACAAGATAAAAAGGCAAAAGCAAAAGGAAAAGACTTTCACTGCCATTGGAGAATCATATGCCAGTTTGTTCCAAAGGTTGAGGCAATTAGACATGTTGAAGCCGATTCAGATAAAAATGCCGAACCCTCTTCCAAAGAATTTTGATTATTCTCAAAGGTGCGCATATTGCTCTGATGCCCCGAGTCAAAGCACGAAAAAATGTTGGCATCTGAAAAAAGCAATTCAGAAGCTTATTGATGCAAATGACATTGTCGTGCAAAATCTAGATGCAATAGACACTAGCCAAAGTCCATCGCATGTTCATAATGAGACGCATATGGTGGGTATGATTTGTTTTGAAAAGGAATGTGAGAATTCTTCTGAGATCCTTGGAAGTCCACGTGTTGTAAAGCTTTTAGCGCTATCAGAGGTTGATCTTAAGAACGAACCGGCAAAAGGGACCCAAACGCAATTTGCTAAGGTCAATATGATGGAGACTTGTGAAGGTTCTAGTAATGTTGATGCAAAACTCAGTGGCTAAGATGTCGTGCTTGGTAGTTGGAAAGACGCTCCATCTCTTAGATAGCCGGAGCGGAGTCTCAGTGGTTTATTTTGTTGTCATTTATGTTGTCCAGGTTATTTTCAGGATTGTAATCCGGATATTGTCTTGTGACTCAAACTCTTCTATCCTTTTATTTTGCTTAGTTTATTTAGTCATAGTAGCTCGTTTAGTGTTGTCTAGTTTTGTTCCAGGGTTGTAATCCCAGCTTATTTTACTTGTTTTATTGTCCAAACCCTTTCAACATTTATCTAATGTGATTTCTTATTTTCTGTTATTCCTAGTCAATGTTTGTTTAGTTCTCTTTTCCTTTTATAGTTCTTTTCCTGTTGACTCTACTAACTTGACATGCACGCATAATTCTAGGCCTGGTTTTAAGAGTTAGTTTAGTCATGAAACAATGAAACAATTTTGAAAATAATAGGGACACTTGAGGGAAATAAGCACTGATTTGGACATTTTGAGATCATATGAAGCCCGAACCATGTGAAACTGGGGCAGATAATTTGGGAAGTTAATAGGGTGACAAGAATTCGATATAGGAGAGTGCATCCTAGACAATTTGAAGCGAGTAGTTTTGAGTTCAAGTGTACCTCAACTTACAAGATAAATTCAAGAAAGTTTTCTCCGAATTGACGGAGGATACCCATTGTGGAAAGGGAATCACCCCATGAGGGTTCTGTACTTGACAAGGCGCTAAACAAAAGTGGAAGGCATATCAGTGATATCAATGCCGATGCTGCAAAATAAATCTATGCATGATCTTCATTTTCATTTTCAAGTTGCATATGTTATACTTGGTATTCTTAGAGATTGGGAGGCCCTCTTTTAGCTACCCAAAAATTTTATACCACTCGGTACCCCTTTGAGCCTGTGCTAATTTTCTTGACCTCCCCTCTTTTGGAATCAAGCAAGAGTTTAAAAAAAAACAAAAAAAAAGAGTGCATGTCCCCATAGGTTTATTTCGAAAAGTTCATTCTGGAAAGAAAATTCAAAAAAAGAAGAAGAGAAAAATAGAGATAAAAAAAAGAAAAAAAGAAAGAAAAATAAAAAAAAAAGAAGAAGAAGGAAAAAGAAAAAAAAAAGAAAAAGGCAAATAGTAACAAAAAGTAGTCTTGTGAACTACGTTTGATCTGATTCTTGTCACCACAAGATGCGTAAGCAGCCTTACGGTTCGGTCATACCAAATAAAATATTTCATAATCCCACAAAGTCGAGAGTGAGGCAGTCTTTCTTAAAAATTCCATCTCACAAAGAAAATGAAAAAAAAAGAGAATCAAATTCCCTTATTGTAGAAATTGGGCAAAATTATTAGAATGGATTCCAAAAGTAGTAAATAAATTAACCCCGTTGTCTTTGTTATTTTGAGCCGTTATGATATACCTTCTTTCTAATCCTGTCCAAAAGCCATAGTACAGACTAAAAAAGACCTCTCAGATAATCTTTTAGAGTGTCGAGTTTAGACATGCCAAGAGTACATGATGTTTTTACCATGGTTAATGCCTTGTCATCTGTAGAATCAGAGGAAATAAGAAGAAAAGAACAAAATGAGAGAGTCTTATCAGTGAAAACCTTCACATGCACCATAAGGCAATGGTGAGTTGAGAGAAAGAACAAAATGAGAGAGGCTTGATGGTAAAAACCCTTTTGGCACTACAAGTCAAATAAGGATCGTGAATCAGATTGGATAATCGGAGCATTGAAGCTCAATTTCACGGTTTAGGGGTATATCAAGAGTTGAACATCAGACTTACTTGATAGATTAGGCCACTTAATCCAAAAATGCGTGTCATGGTCATTAGAGCTGGTATCCACATTTGATAAGTTTTCTTGCTAGATCTCATGTCTTTCCATAGTCTTTTACTCTGCTCCTTTTGCTGTTCAAGTCCTCTTATAAGTCAGTTTGGTCAAAACAAGTGAGAAATAACTTCAAAATATGCTACTAGCTTTCCAATTGCACAAAGCGGAGTCTGGCTAGTGCATCAAAATGGTATAAGTCAAGAAAGAGCGGTATGCGCACTGAGTTTGTAATAATCAATGTACTTTGGGATTCAAGTTAAATACAAAGGTTCGGTATATGTCAATTCATGAACAATGCAACATATCAAGGATGTTGGGTGAACGGATCAGAGGTATTTTCCGTGATAAGGGTGATAGAGAAAGTGGTCAGTCAATAAACAGGCAAGGTCTTTCGAGTTGAAATAGCAGTTTTCATGGGAAGTGAAGGAGCAATCGCCCTCAAAGTCAAGGCTGCAAACAAACCACCATGTTTAAACTCACAAGTTTTCTTTGATTGAAACAGTGGCAGGAAATTTTGTTTGTTCTGGAGAAATTCGCCGTGAGGAAAGCAGGTGCCAGACAGGCTCGGTAGTAAGTTTCTAGTACCCTCCTGGATAACGAGATTTAGTAAGTTCTGATACCCTCGCAAGTGACAAGGTCTGACGAGAGTTTTAATTTTGGGAGGTATAATTTAGCATTTAATTTTTTCACTTTTGAGATGAGACTTGGTTTGAAATTTTTCAGGATAAGGGAATTTAGCTTAGAACTTATTTTGATAACAAGAATTGGTTAACACTCACAGATGTTCCCAATATCAAACTAGGGTAGAAAAATTTCTTTTGTTTTGTCTGTTTTGTTGCAATCAGGCGCCCACCTGGAGAATAAGAGACGACGAGACCTGGAGAATAAAGGGAAAGCAACAGTTTCAGAAGAGTCAGTTCGAGTTAGGAAATCAGGCACCCACCTGGAGAATAAAGGGAAAGCAATAGTTTTAGAGGAGTCAATTCGAGTTAGGAAATTAGGCACCCACTTGGAGAACAAAGGGAAAGCAGCAGTTTCAGAGGAGTCAGTTCGAGTTAGGCAATCAGGCACCCACCTGAAAAACAAAGGGAAAGCATCAGTTTCAGAGGAGTCAGTTCGAGTTAGGCAATTAGGCACCTACCTGGAGAACAAAGGGAAAACAGCAGTTTCAGAGGAGTCAGTTCGAGTTAGGCAATCAGGCACCTACCTGGAGAACAAAGGGAAAACATCAGTTTCACAAAAGTCAGTTCGAGTTAGGCAATCAAGCACCCATTTGGAGAACAAAGGGAAAACAACAGCTTCATAGGAGTTAGTTCGAGTTAGGCAATCAAGAACCCACCTGGAGAATAGGGAAAGCAGCAGTCTTAGAGGAGTCAGTTTAGGTTAGGCAATCAGACGCCCACTTTGAGAACAAAAGGAAGCAATTCAAGTTTCAGAGGGTAGGAAGACAATTCGAATGTTGGTAATCAGGCACCCACCTGGAGAACAAAGGGAAAGCGGTTCAAGTGTTGGAAGTCAGGCGCCTACCTGGAGAACAAAGGGAAAACGGTTCAGGTATTGGAAATCAGGCGCCCACTTGGAGAGCAAGGGATTATAGTTAAAGTCTTGGCAATCAGGCGCCTACCTGGAGAACAAAGGGAAAACAATTCAAGTTTCAGAGGAAAGGAAGACAATTCAAATGTTGGTAATCAGGCGCCCACCTGGAGAACAAAGGGAAAGCAACAAAGTTCAAAGGAAGACAATTCAAGTGTTGGAAATCAGGAGCCCACTTGGAGAATAAAGGGAAAGCAACAATGTTCAAAGGAAGACGGTTCAAGTTCAGTAATCAAGAGCCCACCTGGAGGACAAAAGGAAAACAAGTCAAGGGAAAAACAGTACGAGTGTTGGAAATCAGGAGCCCACCTGGAGAACAAAGGGAAAGCAGCAATGTTCAAAGGAAGACGATTCAAGTTCAGCAATCAGGAGCCCACCTGGAGAACAAAGGGAAAATGAGTCAAGGGAAAAGCGTTACGAGTGTTGGAAATCAGGAGCCCACCTGGAGAACAAAGGGAAAGTAGCAATGTTCAAAGGAAGACGGTTCAAGTTCAGCAATCAGGAGCCCACCTGGAGAACAAAGGGAAAACGAGTCAAGTTTTGAGGGAAAAGCAGTATAAGTGTTGGAAATCAGGAGCCCTCCTGGTGAACAAAGGGAGAGCAGCTCAAGTTTCAAAGGAAAATAGTTCAAGGTCAGCAATCAGGAGCCCACCTGGAAAATAATTCAAGTTTCAGAGGGAAGGAATACAATTAAAATGTTGGTAATCAGGCATCCACCTAGAGAACAAGGAAAGCAGTTCGAGTTTCAAAGGAAGACAACACAGGTTTCAAGAGAAAACAATTTAAGGTAACAAAGAGAATACAATTCAAGTTTTGGTAATCAGGCGCCCGCCTAGAGAACAAGGGAATACAGTTCAAATGTTGGCAATTAGGCGCTACCTAGAGAATAAGGGAATTCACTTCAGAATGCAATTCAAGTCAGCAACAAAAGAAACTCACGGCAAGAATGCGAGTCAACAGTCTGAGGTGATCAACAGAAGTTAGTCACAATCCAGAATAAAAAAAAGAAAGGCAAGAGGTGAACCCAAATGCAGAAGTTGATGAAAGATGTGAGCTTCTCAAGACATGACTGAAGTCACAAGCATGGTGTGGTGTCCGGTTTTGATCCGAAAAGCTAAAGAAAAATGAACTAGCACTTGCAACTAGCAAGCGTCAAGGTTCAAATCCAAAGTCTGCATGAAGAACCATTCAAGACACAAGATCAAGCTTCAGAAGACTTATAGATAGGAATCTTGCAACTCGTATTTGACAGGCTTAACTAGTCTTTTTTATTTTTTTGATTTTTGATGTAATAACAGTACCGCGGACTGGAACCTCAACAGAACGACACCTCGACAGGCTCTCCACCCCGGTACTCCATCACTATTCCTACTTCTGAACTACATGTGGCCTGATTCCTTTATTGCCAAGGATATGTAGGCAGCTCAGATACCAGGGCTCGGTCACATGCTCCTTTCTTTTAGTTTTTGGTCTCTTTAAATAAGGGTCGGGTCAAAAAACATGTCTAGTCGTTTTTTGTCTGAAAGCTCTTCGCGTTTCCAGTCAAAGAGGGGTAGCTGTAGACATGTGATTTTTGACCCTCCCCAAGATTTTTCATATTTTAGCATGTAAATATTTAATTTAGGCCTAACATCACTATTTTAATTAGTTTTAACCCTTTTATTTTATTTTCTCACAAAAAACAAAAATTACAAAAAATAGTTTCATTAAGGTTTTGTAGTCATTTTTAATCTTGAAAAATACCAAAAAATAGTTTTATTTTAACGGTCAGTTTTATTTTAATAATTATTTTTACTTAAGTAGGGCTAATTAATATTTTTGGTAATATTTCTATATGGATAGATTTTTAGTTAATTAAGCTAATTTTAAGCAAAGCTAGTTATAAAGGCCCATGTTTCTAGCCTATTCCTTGAGCCCAATACTCTTAAGCCCAAATAATAACCTAGACCTAACCTATTAAAACACTATGACTAAAGATCTGGAGATAGACGCTGCCCTAGATTTGAAAAATCAGCGTCATTTTTCATAGACACGACCCCCCCCCCCCACGTTCTTCATCTCCTTCAGCAAAAAAAATGAGAGATCTGTCATGGCTTCATCCTAACTAAGAACACACAACCATCAGTGCCATTTCTGACCAAAATGACCCCATCCCCACCCTAACCTTCTGCAACCAGGACACAAACAACCAGCCCCAGCCGTGGCCTCTCCATAACTACCATAACAGTCCCTTCACTTCAAGGAACAAACCATCCACCATTTTCATAAGATACCACCATGAATAGCCACACACAGCAGTAGCCGATCTCTTCTCTTCTATTCTGTCATGAAAACACGACACTCATCTCCCTCTCACCGGGAAACACTCACACACAGCCACACACATGCATAGAAATAGGAAAGGGATAGTAGCGAACCAGTTGAGCTTTTGTGAGCATGAGAGGAACATGAATCTGGTTTCAAGTTTCGTTTGGCTTATTTCTGATATTGTCCATTTAATTTGTCTTGAAATCGTGATTGAGGTACTGTCAAAGGAGAGGTTGTTCGTCGAGGTCTTCGTACGTAGTCCGCGAGATCCAAACGATTTGTTGTAGTACATTTGAGGCTCATTTGTCCATATATTGGAAAGCTTATTCAAAGGTTCCTCACTTATCCTCTTTTCTAACTTTACTTGAGTATAGCTATTCCATTTTGTGTTCAAATGATGTTATATGGTTATGAAATTCATGAGTTTCGTTCTACTGCTTTAGTTCGTAGCATCCCTCTTGGTTATTTTAATTATTTTATCTTTTGATTATGTATATGGCCTCTATTCTTGAATACATGCATTAATTTGTTAGAGGGATTAATTTGGAAAAATCAGTAGTTATTGTTAGAACCTTTAATGAGCTTGTGGAATTTATTTTTGAACAATAAGGATTGGTTCTGCCCTTTTCAATGGTTTTGAGTCTCATTAAGTTTGGATTTCTGCAATGTTACACCCTATGTTTTCGTATGTTAGAGTATCCGTAAGTCAATTGATGTAAGCTCAGAAATGAGATCAACTTTGAAAGTACGTAAAGTAAGTTAATCCTTTTATAATGGAGGTTACAAATCTTTATGATCATGAATAACGAGTACCAAAAGGGTTGGAAAACTTAGGCGCTAAATGAATTAAAGAAAATAAGTTTCGTCGAATGTCGACAAGTTTGGAATGTTATAACCTATAGTTTTGGGGTGAGACAAGGGTGATTAGCATGATGATGAGGTTATGTTATGAGTTAGTTTAGTCGTATGATAGTCGTGTGTTATGTTTTTAAGTCAAGCAAGTTGTGGAACAAAAGTTGGAAAAGGTTATCATAAGTTACATTCAAAAATGAGTTGAAACTTAAGTTAAATGTAGCTGAGCTTTTGTCCCAACATACTTTGAATCAAGGGATGATATACATATGAAATTAAAGATGTATGAGTCTAGTTTTCAACTCATTAAACCTTTTATCAATACGATCTCTTAGTATAGAGATATTCGCATTTTCGCGAGACCGCGCAGCTAGTAGGTGACAAGTAGGTGCTTCACCTACTTGCCAAAAAGAGAGGCCTCAACTAAGTCGGTCAAGAGGGGACTTTTAAGTGATTATAAACTCAGTTATTTCACCTATCTTTCAGACCAATAAAACCTAATTGAACCCCTACAACTCCTCCCTAAAAATCTCACACAAACCCTAGGGTATTCCGGGTGTTACGACGCGATTCTAGTGCTGAAAAGTCCGGACAGCTTGCTAGTTTCTCTTTCTCCTTCTTGTAGCTATGTTGAGGAACTTATTTTTGATGAAAAGGGACCAGGTTTCGTGGGTTATACTCAGTACAAGGTAAGTTTATGCTTCTCTTTCCATTATCTATGCGTTTGCGAGTTGTAACTCGATCGTAAAGAATAGACCTAGCTAGTTTCGAAAGAATGGTATGTTGTTTGTTCTTGTGTAATGGTTGGCTGGTTGTAAACTTAATTTTAAGTTGAATTCATGGCTGGTTTATTGGATAAGAGGTATAATTATGTACTTTAGGTTGTATTTCCCAATTTGAAAGAAAAGACAAGTCGAAACGTGTTTAAGTAAACTGAAAAATTATTTTTGAGTTGATGAACTTGTGGGAATATTTTTGGGCTGTTTCGTGTTGGTATTGGGTTGTCTCTTTTACTACTATTTTTATGGAGTTGATAGGAGGAAGGTTGTGGAGAAACACCACATAATGGCAAGGTTGTTTGTTGGTCGTTCGTCGTAACATTTTCGGGTTGGTTGACACTATTATGGTTGTCGTGTTGTGTATGAAGTGATAGGGGTATGTTGGGCTGTTTGTGATTGTTTTGACTAGTGTGAAGTCATATATATAGGGGAGGTTCTGTCCGTTTCATTGTAAAATAGGTTGTGGTCGATACATAATAGTTACGACGCTTAAACGATAACGAGAGTGTCATTTCTCTTATTGTAGACTAAGGAGCCGTGAAATTGCATAGCTTGAGGTTGGGAAGAATATACAAGGTATGTTAAGGCACTTACTTCTTTCTTTTGGCATGATCTAAAGTGACATGAACATAAACGGTACGCTAATTCATAACGGATCTACTCCTAGAAACTAAGGTTGTCCATGTTGTTCTTTCCTTATAAAGTTATTCTAAACAAGTGTGTATGATCCTTAAATCCCAGTAAGGTTCATATTGATGGTAGGGATGTACATAATGTTAATCGAAGGTGCAATGACCTTACATCAGTTCGAAAGGGTTAGAACGTGATTCCACGAGTCAAGCATGCATTATATATATGTATCTATTTTACTCTACTGAGCCGCGCTATAGTCGGCCGGGTATGGAACCTATTGTGCAACCACTGATCAGTTGGGTTTACCGAGCTCCACGTGGCCGGGTACGATTCTACCGAGCCTTATAATGGCCAGGTACGTTTTTACCGAGTCCTCTTTAAGGCCGGGTACGATATGATGATGATGATGCCCACAGAGGCGAATGTTTTTAAAAAGTTCATGTATATATATGTATTATGCACTTCATGTCAGTAGCCCCCAGAGGCACTCAGATGTTGCAGGTTGTATCTTCTCTATCTCTCCTTATATTACTGTTCTTGTTTATGCTTTCCTGCCTTACATACTCGGCACTTTATTCGTTCTGACATCCCTTTTGCCTAGGGATGCTGCGTGTCATGCCCGCAGGTCCCGATTAATAGGTTGACAGTCCTCCTAGTAGGCCATCAGCTCAGCGAAGGTGTTGGTGCACTCCACTTGCTCCGGAGTTGCCTAGTTGGTCAGTATGCTTTGGATATGTATTGATTGGTATGGCGGGGCTCTGTCCTGATCTTTATGATTTTATGTACTCTTAGAGGCTTGTAGACAGGTTTCAGGTGTAGGGACACTTGTATGGCCTTGTCGGCCTATGTTTTGAGTTTACAAATGGTCATGTCGGCCTTATAGGCCCATGTCACATATATAAGTTTGTATATCATTTTGGGTCTTTATATGTTGAGTATTCCCTTATGTTTTATTCTTGTTATCTCATGACCGGTTTTCTGGCTCATTTACTCATGATAGTATGATAAGAAAGATATGTTGCGTTGGTACTCGGTTGAGTAAAGCACCGGGTGCCTAGGGATTCTACAAGCCGTATCTAGTAGAGTCTTGTTTATGGATGTGTAGTACACCACACTTATAAGCAAGAGGCTACAAGGCATTTAGGACTGTCACTCTTTCTTCTTATTCTAGATCGTGTGGTAGAGCTCTGTTGTAAGAATTCAAACTCCTAAATTCGACTTTAGTCGTAATACAACGATACCTACATTTAAAAAGATGGTTGGTAAAAGATTGTATGTGGCTGTGAAAGAGTTGAGTTAGAGGAGCTCGATTTTGCATGGATGCATATGATGGGTAAATATAAGGTCTTCAGTAGATCATGTGTGTACTAAGAAGTGTAAGCTTCTCGATAAGGAGCCTTAAGGCAAAGAATATCTATCCACCCCTAAAGGCAATGAAAGATTCAAAAGATAGATACAAGCTTCAACAAGTAAAAGGAGCAAGATGGGAAGGGTACAAGGCACCTAGTTAATAAAGATTATCGGTATTTTCATCTCCAGCAGAAAAATATAAGCATTGTAAGTTACCCTCAATAGTAATAGAGGTATGTATAATTGACCATACCCATCTCAGTTATACCCTATTGGGGGATAACATGTGTAGATTAAGAAAAGGACGAGATATCAGGATCCGGTTGGGGTTAGGATAACCCATAATAGTGAATTGATTGTTTGTGTTAGTTGACAATTTCTGAAGCATAATGCAAATGTGCTAATAAATCTCCTTGTGAGATACCCGGATGACGCACTCTAAAATAATACAGCTAGATATGAGTACTATAAAGATAGCCACTGGAAGCCTTGAAGGTATAAATATTACCTTAGCATGACTCGTGTCCCTAGGAGAGAGAATTTTAGGCATCCCGAAGAGCCAGTGAGATAAAGCAAGGGGAGCTAAAAGCAAAAGAATGTCTTATTGATGTTTTCAGAATAAAGTGATAGACATAAATGTTAGTAGGAAAATAAGAATAGAGTTAATGAAGAATTATAAGTAAGATGTCCACATGGATGACAACGGTGGAAAAACAATGATGATGAAAATGACAGAATTATAGAGTCTATAGTTAAGTGTAGGAAAAAGATGAGAGGTGACAGGCCTTGAAACAACAAAGGAGTATAGGCCATAAAGTCATATCTTCTTTTTGAGAAATAAGTTCGCAACTCTAACACGATTACCAGCAGGAAAAGATATACCCCAGAGTAGTAGAAATCAGTATGAGCTGGTAAACAAGATAAACTAAACGTGAACTAGGGATTAAATGATATGATAATAGTCGGCATTATGAGAATTTCAGAGGTTGCGTTCCGGCGATAATAGAATGGATGACAAAAGAATGCCCTTTAATGGTTATTCAGGAAGTCGCTTCCCTAAAGCAAGCAATATGAGCAAAGTTAAGCTTAAGGAACTATGTGCGCCAGTTACACTAAGTGTCATCCTCGCAAGCAAGGAATTTTTATTATCCTTGGTACAAAAAACATTACCACAAGGCGAGTAAGGGTAATCGATAATGTGAAAAGACGTCAAATATATAGAGGTAAAATATCTATAGGTAGATCGTCGTAGCTCCAGCTCTTAGTACTCCTCTAAAGGGGGAATATGGAGTGATGTGGCATGAAGTCAGAATTTAGTGGTTCTACTAATCATGGAGTGGTAGAAGAATAATGCGGTAATGTGAAAAAGGGATGAGATTGTACTTATTCAAAGCCTACAGATATGCTACGATATCAGTGCATTATACAAACACGATGTCAAGGAAAGGAAGTAAGGGTTCCTGCCCGAAATGTCATTGATAGATCAGAGGCCAGTGCATGAGGTAAGTTAAAACAAAGGAAATAACCCAAGAAAGATTACGCGGAAAATTGATGTGAGGATAGGCCAACGAGGATTTGGGATTTGATTAAGGAAGAGCCTAGTTATGGCTAAATAGGAGGTTATAGACGAGTCAACAGATCATGCAAGATAAACGTAGTGAATCCTAATATAGTGAATTTAGTCTCATAAATATGACATCATAAACCTTGAGAAATGCTCAGATAGGAGTTGGGGTATTTAAAGGTATTGTATAAGTATTACGGGAATAATGGAAGGTGCCACTAAGGCGATAATCAAAATCTGATTTTACAAGTAATCCTACGAGCACAACGGAACGGAGGTATGTATGTAAGGATGTTTATAGGCGAGTAAGAATATAAAAAATTCCTTCGAGTATACAGTATAACAAGATCACAACTTTACAAGATCCAAAAGGTCTCCTAAGTACTACCACGAACGACTAGCTGAGGAAATAAAGAAGAAGGTTTCCACATAAGCATAGTGACCTAAAAAGGAAACGATCTTTGATCTTGTAACAACAGTCTCACTATAATATTGCATGCACTCCATAAGAAAGTGGCACCTATCATGGCTAATGAACAGAAAAAAAAGGAAAAAAAACATCAAAGGTGATACTTGAGAGCATACGAGTTACAGGGAATTCCAGTGTTCGTGGGCACTATGATAAGCCAAGTATCCATGTTGCAAGTGGCAGAACGACCAGAAAAAGTAATTATTTACATTTAAAGACAACTGAGAATGCGAAAAAGGGAATCTAAGGTGATAGCAAGTTAAAGGAAGGTTCTGAGTAGAATAAATAAATATGTGTAGGTCGCAAGCGAAAGTATAGTAGAGTGAAAAGATTTTGGGTAGATGTGAGTAAGGGTGAGAAAAGGTGAGTTAGAAGCTGATAAGAATAGGTAAGACCTCGGTATTAAGCCCATCAAACAAGAGAGCTGATGGTTTATATATGTTATAAAAGGCTCAGTATAGCTTGAATTAACACGGAGGAGTCTAAGAATAGGGGCATTTAGAAGAGATGGAATGCTCCTCTAGTCGTAATGTAAGGATGTAATAGTGGTAAATTATAAAAGGATGATATATAGGCCTTCATTTGAGTAATGATTCAAAGAGAAGAGATTTCATGGATGGCACGGGACTAGGATACCCCCATAAGACGAATCACATTGGGATGCTATGAAATACGGTTATTGAAGTATAGTATTGTCCCTAGGTGGATTAGGAAAACCACTTCAAATGTTCCCCGATGAGACGTGAGACTTGTGGCAATGTATTACGTAAGAGGTTTCAAGTTATCAGTGGTGGATTATAGATTAACATTAAGGTAAATCAATAATAGATGGATAAAGATTCCAAAGTATGAGAGGAGATTATGATGTCATTCTTTAAATGAACAGTAATAAGGATTATACATATAGGATAAGCGGTGAGAGAGTAACCTGGAGTTGGGTAGCAGACCTCGATAATAGTAAACCGAAGTAAGAGTTATTGTATAATATGACCTACCTAGTTGTATTAAAGCCATAAGCATAGATAACTGAGGCTATGAAACAAGATATAGCAAAAGTCGTAAGTTTAACAAAGTACCGAGTGAAGAACTTCAGTATACCCATAGATGCCCAGACGGACAACATATCAAGCTTTGTATATGTTTACAACGTGCTACCTAGAGATTGGATAAAATCTAGAAAAAAAGAGTCGCATAGGCGCACATACAAGGAAAAAAGTCGTACAGGTTGCATGACAAAAAGGAGCAACAGTTACGAGATTGGAAGGGGTCCGACCATAAGTCGTGGTCTGAGAAGGAGGACTAAAGGGGGAATACCCTAGACTTTGGATTTATTCAAAGAATAGTTGCCTACATGGTTAGAAGAGTATTAAAGTGTTCACAAGAGCTATGGTTTATGAAAATGATAAGTGGATCAGTCAACATTCGAGGACGAATGTTCCAAAGGGGGGGAATGATGTTACATCCTATGTTTTCGTATGTTAGAGTATCCGTAAGTCAATTGATGTAAGATCAGAAATGAGATCAACTTTGAAAGTACGTAAAGTAAGTTAATCCTTTTATAATGGAGGTTACAAATCTTTATGATCATGAATAACGAGTACCAAAAGGGTTGGAAAGCTTAGGCGCTAAATGAATTAAAGAAAATAAGTTTCGTCGAATGTCGACAAGTTTGGAATGTTATAACCTATACTTTTGGGGTGAGACAAGGGTGATTAACATGATGATGAGGTTATGTTATGAGTTATTTTAGTCGTATGATAGTCGTGTGTTATGTTTTTAAGTCAAGAAGTTGTGGAACAAAAGTTGGAAAAGGTCATCACAAGTTACATTCAAAAATGAGTTGAAACTTAGGTTAAATGTAGCTGAGCTTTTCTCCCAACATACTTTGAATAAAGGGATGATATACATATGAAATTGAAGATCTATGAGTATAGTTTTCAACTCATTAAACGTTTTATCAATACGATATCGGAGTATAGAGATATTCGCATTTTTACAAGACCACACAGCTAGTAGGTGACAAGTAGGTGCATCACCTACTTGCCAAAAAGAGAGGCCTCAACTAAGTCGGTCAAGAGGGGACTTTTAAGGGATTATAAACTCAATTATTTCACCTATCTTTCAGACCAAGAAAACCTAATTGAACCCCTGCAACTCCTCCCCAAAAATCCCACACAAACCCTAGGGTATTCCGGGTGTTACGACGCGATTCTAGTGCTGAAAAGTCCAGACAGCTTGCTAGTTTCTCTTTCTCCTTCTTGTAGCCGTGTTGAGGAACTTATTTTTGATGAAAAGGGACCAGGTTTCGTGGGTTATACTCAGTACAAGGTAAGTTTATGCTTCTCCTTCCATTATCTATGCGTTTGCGAGTTGTAACTCGATCGTAAAGAATAGACCTAGCTAGTTTCGAAAGAATGGTATGTTGTTTGTTCTTGTGTAATGGTTGGCTGGTTGTAAACTTATTTTTAAGTTGAATTCATGGCTGGTTTATTGGATAAGAGGTATAATGATGTACTTTTGGTTGTATTTCCCAATTTGAAAGAAAAGACAAGTCGAAACGTGTTTAAGTAAACTGAAAAATTATTTTTGAGTTGATGAACTTGTGGGAATATTTTTGGGCTGTTTTGTGTTGGTATTGGGTTGTCTCTTTTACTACTATTTTTATGGAGTTGAGAGGAGGAAGGTTGTGGAGAAACACCACATAATGGCAAGGTTGTTTGTTGGTCGTTCGTCGTAACATTTGCGGGTTGGTTGACACTATTATGGTTGCCGTGTTGTGTATGAAGTGATAGGAGTATGTTGGGCTGTTTGTGATTGTTTTGACTAGTGTGAAGTCATATATATAGGGTAGGTTCTGTCTGTTTCATTGTAAAATAGGTTGCGGTCGATACATAATAGTTACGACGCTTAAACGATAATGAGAGTGTCATTTCTCTTATTGTAGACTAAGGAGCCGTGAAATTGCATAGCTTGAGGTTGGGAAGAATATACAAGGTATGTTAAGGCACTTACGTCTTTCTTTTGGCATGATCTAAAGTGACATGAACATAAACGATACGCTAATTCATAACGGATCTACTCCTAGAAACTAAGGTTGTCCATGTTGTTCTTTCCTTATAAAGTTATTCTAAGCAAGTGTGTATGATCCTTAAATCCCACTAAGGTTCATATTGATGGTAGGGATGTCCATAATGTTAATCGAAGGTGCAATGACCTTACATCACTCCGAAAAAGTTAGAACGTTATTCCATGAGTCGAGCATGCATTATATATATGTATCTATTTTACTCTACCGAGCCGCACTATAGTCGGTCGGGTATGGAACCTATTGTGCAACCACTGATCAGTTGGGTTTACCGAGCTCCACGTGGCCGGGTACGATTCGACCGAGCCTTATGATGGCCGGGTACATTTTTACTGAGTCCTCTTTGAGGCTGGGTATGATATGATGATGATGATGCCCACAGAGGCGAATGTTTTTAAAAGTTCATGTATATATATGTATTATGCATTTCATGTCAGTAGCCCCCAGAGGCACTCAGATGTTACAGGTTGTATCTCCTCTATCTCTCCTTACATTACTGTTCTTGTTTATGCGTTCCTGCCTTACATACTCGGTACTTTATTCGTACTGACATCCCTTTTGCCTGGGGATGCTGCATGTCATGCCCACAGGTCCCGATTAATAGGTTGACAGTCCTCCTAGTAGGCTATCAGCTCAGTGAAGGTGTTGGTGCACTCCACTTGCTCCTGAGTTGCCTAGTTGGTCAGTATTCTTTGGATATGTATTGATTGGTATGGCAGAGATCTGTCCCGATCTTTATGATTTTATGTACTTTTAGAGACTTGTAGACAAATTTCAGGTGTAGGGACACTTGTATGGCCTTGTTGGCCTATGTTTTGAGTTTACAAATGGTCATGTCGGCCTTATAGGACCGTATGTCACATATATAAGTTTGTATATCATTTTGGGTCTTCATATGTTGAGTATTCCCTTATGTTTTATTCTTGTTATCTCATGACCGGTTTTCTGGCTCATTTACTCATGATAGTATGATAAGAAAGATATGTTACGTTGGTACTCGGTTGAGTAAAGCATCGGGTGCCCGTCGCGGCCCTCTAATTCGAGTCGTGACATGCAAAGTCCAGTATTAATGAATTTAGTATGTAACAAGACTTCTCCAACATCTTAATGATCTAATGGACTAGCTAAGGGAATATTAAATGGTTTAATTTTCCTATAATTTCTATAATTCGAGACCTTACAATAAGTTCAAATCAGCTTTAAGAATAACCATGAACATTCGTAGCTTTGCTTTAGGCACGTTTAATAAATCATCGTGATTGTGGACACGTTCGCGTGACATGATTATGGTTCTAGAAACAAAACCGGAGTATGCGTTCACGCAACTTTGGCCAAACTTTTTCTTAATAATAATAAAGTGTTATTAATTGTGGACACGTTCGTGTGACATGATTTTTGACGCGCCAAACAAATGGGTACACGTACGCGTGACCTGTTTCAAGATAATTTCTTAATTAAAAGAGGTAAAGCACATAGGTTCTTAAATAAGTAATTAGGCAATTTGATTAAGCCAAGTATGATCAAAGTGACCATGCTAGAACCACGGAACTCGAGAATTTCTTACCCGGATTTCTGTGTTCGCAGACCGTAAATAGAGTCAAACTTCCTCGATTCAGGATTTTAATTCGGTGACTTGGGACACCATAAATTATCCCAAGTGGCGACTCTGAATCTTAAATAAATAATCTCGTTTTGATTGTCACTTAAATTGGAAAAACTTCCTTATACTCCCCTTCCGGGGGTAGGAAAAAGGAGGTGTGATAGTGAGGGATTGCCCTAGACTTGGGAGGAGTGCGCCTCCACAAACTTCTCAGCCACAGCGTGTCCTGTAGAGTTCTCAGGCTATGGTTATAGCTTCAGTTTCTACCCCACCTACTCAACCACCCAGAGGTGGAGGTCGGGGAGGTAGAGGTCGCCCAAGAGGGGGAGGCCAGGCCAGATACTATGCCCTTCCTGCCCATACCGATGCTGTTGCCTCTAATTCTGTCATCACAGGTATTATATTGGTTTGTCACAGAGAGGCATCGATACTATTCGATCCAGGCTCCACTTACTCTTATGCATCTTCTTATTTTGCTCTGCATTTGGGTGTACCTCAGGATTCTTTGAGTTCCCCTATTTATGTTTTCTACTATTGTGGGAGATTTTCTTGTTGTGAACTGCGTTTGTCAGTCGTTTTTGATTGCTCTTAGCAGTTTTGAGACCAAAGCTGATTTATTATTGCTCAGCATGATAGATTTTGATATTATCTTGGTCATGGATTGGTTGTCGCCCCATTATGCTATTCTTGATTGTCATGCCAAAACCGTGACGCTGGGTATACCAGGTGTACCGCATGTTGAGTGGAGGGGTACTTTAGATCACACTCCAAGTACAGTTATTTCTTTTCTTAAAGCTCAGTGTATGGTTGAGAAGGGGTGTGACACGTATTTAGCTTATGTGAGAGGTGTCAATACTGATACCCCTTTGATTGATTCAGTTCCTGTAGTACGAGATTTTCCCGATATGTTTCTAGCTGATCTTTCAGGCATGCCTCCTGATAGAGATATTGATTTTGGCATTGATCTGTTGCCGGGAACTCAGCCCATTTCTATCCCTCCATATCGTATGGCTCCTCCTGAGTTGAAGGAGTTGAAGGATCAGTTACAGGAATTTCTTGATAAGGGTTTTATTCGGCCCAGTGTATCACCTTGAGGTGCTCCTGTCTTGTTTGTGATGAAAAAAGGATGGTTCTATGCAAATGTGTATTGATTATCGCCAGTTGAACATAGTTACACTTAAGAACCGATATCCTTTGCCTCGTATTGATGATCTGTTTGACCAGCTTCTGGGTGCACGAGTGTTTTCTATGATTGACTTGCGCTTAGGTTACCATCAGTTGAAGATTTGGGATCTAGATATCCCGAAGACTGCTTTCAGGACTCGGTATGGTCATTACAATTTCCTTGTCATGTTATTTGGGTTGACCAATGCCCCAACAGTTTTTATGCTCTTGATGAACAGTGTGTTCCGGCCGTATCTTGACTCGTTCATCATTGTCTTTATTGATGATATTCTAGTATATTCCCGTAGTCGAGAAGATCATGAGCAGCACTTGAGGACTGTGTTTCAGACTCTGAGAGAGAAGAAATTATATGCTAAGTTCTCGAAATGTGAGTTTTAGTTGGATTCTGTGGCATTCCTAGGCCACGTGGTATCGAGGTGGATTAGAAGAAAATAGAGGCCGTATAGAGTTGGCCGAGACCAACCTCAGCCACAGAGATCCGCAGTTTCCTTGTCTTGGTGGGTTAGTACCATTGTTTTGTGGAGGGGTTTTCATCGATTGCAGCCCCTATGACTAGGTTGACCCAGAAGGGTGCTCCATTCCAGTGGATGGAGGAGTGTAAGGCGAGCTTTCAAAAGCTCAAGACAGCTTTGACTACAACCCCAATTTTAATATTGCCTATAGGTTCAGGGTTTTATACGGTTAATTGTGATGCCCCGAGGATTGGCCTCAAAGCAGTGTTGATGCAGGATGGTAGGGTCATTGCCTACGCGTCCAGACAATTGAAGATACATGAGAAAAATTACCCTGTCCACGACCTTGAGTTAGCTGCCATTGTTCATGCCCTGAAGATCTGGAGCCATTAGTTATATGGGGTTCCTTGTGAGATTTATACTAATCATCGGAGCTTGCAACACCCGTTCAAGCAGAAAGGATCTAAATCTGCATCAGAGGATATGGTTAGAGTTGTTGAAGGACTATGATATCACTATTTTGTATCACCCGGGAAAGGCCAATGTGTGGTCGATGCTTTGAGTCAACGGGTAGAGAGTTTGGGGAGTTTGGCTTATTTACCAGCATCGGAGAGGCCTATGGCAATGGATGTTCAGGCCTTAGCCAGCCAGTTTGTGAGATTGGATCTTTCAGAGCCCAGTCGGGTTCTAGCTTGTGTGGTTTCTCGATCTTCCTTATTTGATCGTATTAAGGAGAATCAGTGTGATGACCCTCATTTGCTTATCCTCAAGGACAAGGTTCAGCATGGTGATGCCAGAGATGTGACCATTGGTGATGATGGTGTATTAAGGATGCAGGGTCAGATTTGTGTACCCACTGTTGATGGGGGAGTTGATTCTGGAGGAGGCCTATAGCTCGCGGTATTCCATTCATCCAGGTTCCACGAAGATGTATCAGGATATGAGGCAGCACTACTGGTGGAGGCGGATGAAGAAGGATATAGTTGGATTTGTAGCTCGATGCCTCAACTGTCAGCATGTGAAGTATGACCACCAGAGACTGTGTGGATTGCTTCAGCAGATAGAGATTTCGGAGTGGAAGTGGGAGCGGATCGCCATGGACTTTGTAGTTGGGCTCCCACGGACCTTGAGAAAGTTCGATGCTATTTGGGTGATTGTGGATCGGCTGACCAAGTCCGCTCATTTTATTCCTGTGTGTACTATTTGTTCTTCGGAGCGGTTGGTAGAGATTTATATCTGGGAGATTGTTTGTCTGCATGGTACTCCATTTTCCATCATTTTAGATAGAGGTACTCAATTCATATCATGGTTCATGGAGTTGAGTACAACATTTCACCCTCAGACGGACGGGCAGTCCGAGCGCACTATTCAGATTCTTGAGGATATGCTCCGTGCGTGTGTGATTGAATTTGGAGGGTCTTGGGATCAGTTCTTGCCATTGGCAGAGTTTGCCTACAACAACAACTATCAGTCCAGCATTCAGATGGCACTGTATGAGGCTTTATATGGTTGGCGGTGTAGATCCCCGTTGGGTTGGTTTGAGCCGAGCGAGGCTAGACTATTTGTCACAGACTTAGTTCAGGATGCTTTGGAGAAGGTTAAGGTGATTCAGGATAGACTCCGTAAAACCCAGTCCAGACAGAAGAGTTATGCAGACCAGAAGGTTCGTGTTGTTCCTATATGGTTGGAGAGCGGGTTCTACTTCGGGTTTCGTATATGAAAGGCGTTATGAGATTTGGGAAGAAGGGAAAGTTGAGTCCGAGGTTTATTGGCCCTTTCGAGATATTGAGCTGTGTTGGGGAGGTTGCTTATGAGCTTGCCTTACCTCCCAGCTTGGCAGGAATTCATCCAGTATTTCATATTTCGATGCTCTAGAGGTATCACAGTGATCCGTCACACGTGTTGGATTTTAGTTCAGTCCAGTTGGATAAGGATCTATCCTTTGTTGAGGAGCCAGTGGCAATACTGGACAGGCAGGTTAGAAAGCTGAGGTCAAAGAATATTACACCAGTAAAGGTTCAGCGGTGGGGTCAGCCGGTCGAGGAGGCAACCTGGGAGACCAAGTAGGATATGCATAGGCGTTACCCTCATCTTTTCACTACTTTAGGTATGTCTTTATGCTTGCTCGATGACAAACGAATGTTTAAGTGTAAGAGGATGTGACGACCTGGCCGGTCGTCTTAAGAATTTATGCTTTGATCCCCTATTAACTGCTTTCCCCTTGTTTAATTCTGCAATTTTGATTTGCTGGGATGTTCGGCTGTGAGTTTCGGACTAGTTTTGGGACATTTAGTCCCTATATGAGAGCTTAAGTGTTGGAAAGTTGACTATAGTCGGAACAGTGTGAAGACGGCCTCAGAATGGAAATACGATGGTTCTGTTAGCTCCGGTGGGTGATTTCGGGCTTAGGGACGTGTTCGGATTGTGTTTTAGAGGTCCGTAGCTAATTTAGGCTTCGAATGCCAAAAGTCTAATTTTGAAGTTTTCCGGTTCGATAGTGAGATTTTGATCCGAGAATCAGAATGGAATTCTGGAAGTTTGAGTAGCTCCTGAATGTGACGTGTGTGCAAAATTTCAGGTCATTCGGACGAGGTTTGATAGACGTTTTGATCGAAAGCGTATTTCCAGAGTTTTGGAGTTCTTAGGCTTCAATCCGTGGTTAATTCGTCGTTTCGATGTTGTTTTAGGTATTTTAAGGATTGGTATAAGTTTGGACAGTAGTAATAGACTTGTTGGTGTCTTTGGTTGAGGTCCCAGGGGCCTCGAGATGATTTTGGATGGTTGACGGAAGGATTTTGGAGTTTGGAGTTGCAGCTTCAGCTGGTTTTCTGTCATAACCGCTCCTGCGGTTTGGGTTTTGCAGGTGCGGAGTTGCAGAACCGGCGGAGAGACTGCAAAAGCGGAAAAAAGGAGAAGCCAGTAGGGACTGAGAGGCGGGAGCTTCACTGTTGAAGCGGCCCCGCATCACCACAGATGCGGATGATGGGCTTTAAGTGAGAAGTCACAGATGCGAGCATGGTTCCGCAAAATCGGGGCCTCAGAAGTGGTCCCAGCACCGCAGATACGGTAATAGCTGGGCAGAAATATGAAATTTTGAGGGTTTAATTTCAAAAGTTGGAAATTCGATTTGGAGCTCGAGAGAGGGAGATTTTAAGAGGGAATTGAAGAGGAGATCATTAGGTAACAATTCTTTAACCGTTTCTAGTTGTATTCCATCAATCTATAGTTAGCTTCATCATTTAATTTCAGATTGGAGATGAAAATTTGGGGAAAGTTGGAAGAAAGTTCTTAGACCTAGAATTCGACTTTTGATTGAGAATTTTACCTTAGATTTGGATAATTTTGGTATGCATGAACTCATGAGAGTATGAGGATTCTAAAAATATAAAATTTACCCGATTCCGAGACGTGGGCCTAAGGGGCATTTTGGTCATTTTACCTAATTTCATGTATTAGCTTAGAAATTCTTTGTAGAATCAGTTACTTGAAGTGTTATTTACATTATGCAATTGAATTGAATAGATTTGGGCCATTTGAAGTTGAGTACTCTTGGCAAGAGCTTGATCTCAGGTTGATTATTGAGCCGGTTTGAGGTAAGTGGCTTGTCTAGCCTTGTGTGGGGGACCTTCCCCTTAGGATTTAGTATATTTGATATTTGAAATTCCTTGTGCGTGAGGTGACGAGTGCGTACTTGAGGTAATTGTTAAAAATACGGTTTTCTTTAAGTAATTTCAATTGTGTTCCTTTTCATATTTCATTTTACTTGCAACTTAAACCCGTTGTTGGCTTAGAAAAAGCATGTCTAATTGACTTAACTGTTTATTTGTTAAAACTTCTTTAATTGAATTATGTGAAGCATGTTAGATTAGAATTACTTGTTTACTTGATACGAAATTGAGCTTAATTGAGTATTCTTGTGTTGCTGCTGTGTGTTTTACTTTGGGACTACTGGACGGCATCCCGGGAGATCCCCTGTACGTATTTATGATTTGAATTGAGGTGCGGGATACCAAGAGATCCCTGGCACGCATATTGAGGATACCAAGAGATCCTCGGGATACCAAGAGATCCCTAGCATATATTGAGGATATCAAGAGATCTTCGGGATACTAAGAGATCCCTAGCATATATTGAGGTTACCGAGAGATCCTCGGGATACCAAGAGATCCCTAGCACATATTGAGGCTATTAAGAGATCCTTGGGATACTGAGAGATCCCCAGTTATTTCCTTGTGATTGTTTTTGCCTCTGTTTCAGTTATTGAGTTCGTTGTTTTCTTGTATTAAATTCTTAGTGTTAGTTTTCAACTATACTGCTTATCTTATACTGTCATATCTTATATTATTATTTTATCTCAGTAGGGCCCTGGCCTTCCTCGTCACTACCCGACCTAGGTTAGGCTAGGCACTTATTGAGTACCATTGTGGTGTACTCATGCCCTTTCTGCGCATGTTTTTCATGTGCAGATCCAGGTACTTCAACTAAGACTTACCATCCATGAGGCGAGGCGACCATTTGGAGACTTCGAGATATATCTGCTGCGTCCGTAGACCGAGGAGTCTCTCTCCACTCTCTCTTATAGTTACAGCCCTTCTGTATTTATTTTTGTTTAGACTATTCTGGAGTTAGAGCACTGTGTAGTGATCCTTAGTTGTGATTCATGGGTTTCCGGGTTTTGGGCACATGTATTAGTTTTGGGAGTTAAATATTGTATATGCCGAGAAACACTTTTAAACGTTGTTTTATTACTCTATTTTGGTTTTAAACTATTTTCTTTTCTTCCGCAAGTTTGGTTTATTTTCCGCATTTTAGGCTTACCTAGTCGTAGAGACTAGGTACCATCACGATGTTTCACGAAGGGCAAACCAAGTCGTGACAGTATCTTCCCTAGGTGGATTAGGCAAATAACTTCAGATGTTCCCCTATGAGATGTGAGCCTTAATGACAATATATTATGTGAGGTTTCAAGTTATCAATGGTAGATTATAGATCAACATTAAGGTGAATTAACAATAGACGGATGGATGTTACAAAGTATGAGATGAGAATAGGCAGTCATTCTTAAGATGAGCAATAATATGGAAGAACTAAAGGACTTAGATTTAAACATATAGGATAAGCAGCAAGAGAGTAACCTGGAGTTGGGTAGCAGACCTCGGTCATACCAAATCGAAGTAAGTGTTATGGTATAGTATAACTTAAGTAGATGTAGTGAAGCTATAAGGATAGATATACGAGGCTACGAAACAAGATATAGCAACAATTATAAGTTCCACAAAGTACCGAACAAAGAACTTCAATACACCTATATATACCGGGAGAAACAACTTGTCATAGTTCGGTATATGTTCCCAAAGTGAGGCCTAGAGATTGGCTAAAAGCTGGAGGAAAAAGGACATAAGAGTCGCATAGGCACATATACAAGGACAAAGTCATACAGGCTGCATGACAGAAGATTGCAACAGTTGCAAGATTGGAAGAATTCTAACAACAAGTTGTGGTGTGAGAAAGAGGCCTAAAGGAGGGATTTATTCACAAAACAGTTGTCTAGATGTCAAGGATAGTACTAAATTATTCATAAAAGTTGTAAGTTATGAGACTGATAAATGCATTAGTCAACATCTAAGGACGAATGTTTCAAAAGGGGGGAATGATGTTACACCCCACGTTTTCGTACGTAAGAGTACATCGTAAGTCAATTGATGTAAGCTCATTAATGAAATAATCTTTGAAAAGTTTTCAAAGTTAGTTAATCATGTTACACTGGAGGTTATAAATATTTAAGATCATGAATACAAAGTACCAAGAGGGTTTGAAGACTTCGAAGATAAATGAATTGAAGAAAATACGTTTCATTGAAAGTCGACAAGTTGGGAATATTGTAACATGTACTTTAAAGGAGAGAATAGGGTGTTTAAAATTCTAAGGAGATTATGTTATGAGTTATTTTAGTCGTATCATATATGTGTAGTATGATTTGAAGTCAAGCGAGTTGTAGAACAAAAGTTGGAAAAGGTCATCACAAGTTACATTCATAATTGTATTGAAACTTAGGTCAAATGTAAATGCAATTTTCTCTCAATTTACTTAGCGTTATAGGGTATTCCACCCATCATATTGAAGCTCTATGAGTCTAGTTTCTATGACATTGAACCATTTATCAATACAACATTGGAGTAGAGATATATATGCATTTTTGTGAGACTGCGCAGGCTGCAAGGTGACAAGTGGGTGTGTCACCTACTTGGTTAAATGAGAGCCCAAAAGAGGCAATTTTGGGTCAGCCAAAGAGACCATTTAAGGGATTATCTCCTGCAATATAAACCTCATTATATACCACAAATAACCAGATCTAAACCCCTGCAACCTTCCTCCAATAAATTCCCCACAAACCCTAATTGATTTTTTTATCCCTATCAAGTTCTAATTGGGGGTATAACCTAGAGTTTGAAGAACCAAGATAAAGGCTGAGTTATCCAACAAATAAGGTAATTTTAATGCTCTATTTCATCCTTTTATTCTTCTATAAATTCATGGTAAGTCGTTCTATACTTTTAATAACTCAGGGGACGCTGATCGGAAGCCGTGAGTTCGAGTTATTTACTTGTAGCGGACTGTTTTGCGGACTATTTTGTGTTGCTGTTGGGCTGCTTGTTTTACTACTATTTTCTAGA
Organism: Nicotiana sylvestris; assembly: GCF_000393655.2. NCBI lineage: Eukaryota > Viridiplantae > Streptophyta > Magnoliopsida > Solanales > Solanaceae > Nicotiana > Nicotiana sylvestris. The sequence continues at coordinate 61,420,045 of NC_091063.1, forward strand.
GTTTTGGAGGAGTAAGGGTGTGGATAAACACCATACAGATATAGGTTGGTGGTCTTGTCGTTCGTCGTAACATTTTCGGGTCGTTTGACACTACTATGGTGTTCGTTTTGTATATGAAATGATTGGAGTATGTGGGGCTGTTTTGTAGTATTTGATGATGTAATATAAGACTGGAAAATAATGTATATATGTTGTTATTGTTATGTTCTTATGTTGTTGGGGTTATCTTGAATTTGGAGGAAGTAAGTATTATAGGGGAGATGTTGCCCGTTTTTATACAAAATAAGCTTGTCGTCCGTTGTGCGATAGTTGTTCCTTTCATAACTTGATGATAGTATTATTATCATTGTTGTAGATTAATGTGCGAAGAGGCGAGTTCAACTTGGTTATTGGAAATATTGTGATAAGGTATGTTATGGCTAAGTCCTTTCTTCATTTTGGCATGATCTCGTAATTAGATGTGTTTGATAACGAGGCATAAAGGGAAGTTCATACTCCCAAATTTAGATACACTTTCCTACTCTCATAAGTTATAGTATTCTCTCTTGTTGGGACTTCATATTCAGTTTAGTTTTGTCTTCTGTCAGCTAAGAGAGAAGAGAGTATATATATATATAGTATTATAGTATTTTCACCACCATCGAGCTATAATCGATGGGCAGGCCCCTATTGGGCAACCTTTAATCAGATGGTAAGTTATATACCGAGCCTACTGTGGCCGAGCGCCTATGAGAGAGCCCAGAATGGCAGAGATACAGAGCCTAGTACGGCCGAGAGCCTATGAGCGAGCCTAATATGGTAGAGTAGTTACACATACCGAGCCTTATAAGGTAGGACATCTATTTTATTTAATATATTGAGAGAGTTAAATCAGTATCAGCAGGTAAGCATATCTTCAGGTTATCTTTGACACCCAGTTACTTTTAGTTATTATATTATTAGTTCAGTTTCAGCTTTCAGTTATTTTGCTGCCTTACATACTCGGTACATTATTTCGTACTGACATCCCTTTTGCTGGAGACGTTGCATTTCATGCCTGCAGGTCCTCATTGACATTTGGATAGACCCTTCCAGCAGACAAAGTCAAACATCAGCTTGGTTGGTAACCTCCACTTCCTCGGAGTTGTCAGGTCTAGACTTTGGAGTCCATTTTATATATACAGGTTTAATGGGTAGGTCGAGACCCTGTCCCGACCATGGTACAATTAAGTTATCTCTAGAGGCTTGTAGACAAGTCCTGTATAGTTTGTATATCAGTAGATGTTCATGGCGGCCTCGTCAGCCTCCACAGTTATATACATATATATATATATATATATATATATGAGCTTTGGGTATGTTTATCCCATAAATGAGAGAGATGTTATTTTCAGACGATTCAGAATATAGCCTCATCGGCCTAAGTTGAGGGTTAACCCTCCAGAGTCCACAGTTACAAAGTGGTATGCTCGGGTCGGGTACGACACCGGGTGCCGGCCACACCTCTTCAAGTTTGAGGCATGACATCCAAATTCTTAGTGGTATGATTTTCTGAAAACTAGACACAAAGGGCTATAATTTTCATTTTTGGATCATCTCCAAATTTCTTATAGATTGCCAGATATCAGCTTCTAAAGTCGGATGATGGACAACATGAATTCCTTCTTCATGAATGCGAAGAAAAAAGTCACGGCAACAAACTTCTTCTTCACGAACGCGAGAGGCTCCTTGCGAGCGCGAAGAACAACACTAGACATCGGAAAACAAGCATCTAAAGTAGCCCAAAATGATCCAATAACATCTGAAACATACCTGAAACACACTTGAGGCCCCCGAAACCCCAACCAAATATACCAACAAGTTATAAAACATCATACGAACTTAGTCGAGGACTCAAATCACATAAAACAATGCTAAAAACACGAATTGTACCCCAATTAAAGCCTAAAGAAACTAAGAAATTCCAACTTCTAGATTCGATGACGAAACATATCAAATCAAGTTCGATTGACCTAACATTTTGCACATAAGTCATAAATGACATAATAGACCTATTCCAATTTTCAGAATTGGATTTCGACCACGATATCAAAACGTCAATGCCCGGTCAAACATCCAAACCTTCCATTTCCAACTTTAGCCATTTCAAGCCAAAATCAACTACGGACTTCCAAATAAATATAGCGACACACTCATAAGTCCAAAATCACCATAAAAAATTAATTCCATGCTCAAAACCCTTACGGACATCGATAACATTAAAATACATTTCAACCCAAATTCAAGAAATTCTTCCAAAATGCAAACTTTCCACAATAAGCGGCGTAATGCTCCCGGATAATCCAAAACCCGATCCGGGCATATGCCTAAGTCCAAAATCATCATACAAACCTATTGGAATCTTCAAATTTCGATTCCGAGGTCATTTACTCAGAAGTCAAACCTTAGTCAACTCTTCCAACTTAAAGCTTCCGAAATGAGAATTTTCCATCCGAATCAACTCCGAACTTCCTAAAATACAATTCCGACCACATGTGCAATTCATAATACCTGAAGTGAAGATGCTCAAGTTCTCAAACCGCCGAATGACGCGCCAGAGCTCAAAACGATCGATCGGGTTGTTACAATATCTAACTATGTTTCAATTTAATCATTATTATATTTTAGGATCGAATTTTTAAAAATTTTACCATTAGATTTTGTCACACTTGTAAAACTATTGATTCAAAATTTACTATTAACTATTTAATTTATTGAGCTTTTATTATCTTAAACCAAAATTAGTGGCGGATGTAGTATAGAACACAATGATATATATATATATATATATTAGTTTAAATAAATCAAATTATTTTAAATATCTCATTTCTATATTTCTATTTGTGTATCGTAGATAGATGTATAATAGGAATCATCCGAATCATGTGGGGTTGAGAGATGAATTTATTGAAGGGATTGCTGAATTTATTGCTAAGGCTAAAACACTTGATGATTTTATTATTGGAGGAAGGATTAGGTTCCCTTGTGTAAAATATAAGTGTGTTAAGTTATTGTAAAGAGAAAAGTTAAAGTTCTTCTCTACAAGAAAGGGTTTGTAGAAAATTATTATATATGGACTGTTCACAGGGAGAATCATGCTAGTTTAGATTATATTAACTTTTAGAATTCTTTTGGTGGTGAGGATAGCCCCATAGGGGAGAATAATGTTGAAAATTCTCGATACAATGAAATGATATAGGATGCTTTTGGGATTTTTCCTAGGGCTCAATCCGAACCAAATGATGAGGCTAAGAATTTCTATGAACAGTTAGAGGAAGCTAGTCGTCTATTGTATAAAGGCTCGGTGCATTCTAAGTTGTCTGTTGCGGTTAGATTGATAAGTATTAAATAAGATAATTCTATTTCTCAAGAAGGCATGAATTCTATTATTGGACTTATGAATGAACTTAATTCGAGTAACATTGACTTACCAAAATATTTCAACACTGCTAAGAAATTGGTTTCTAAGTTACGCCTTTCATTAGAGAGAATTGATTGTAGTGAGGAAGGTTGTTTGTTATTCTATAAGGATGACACATCTTTAGAGAATTATAAATTTTGTAATGAGCCTCATTTTAAGGAAGTCACAAATGCCAATACAAAAACAAGGTTCCAGTTAAAGCAATGCATTACTTACATCTTATACCTAGATTAAGAGGTAAGAAATACTTGACGTCTAAATAGCTGGGGGTCCTGACCCTAGAGTCAAAATAATGTCTAAATACTTGGTCAATGGGTACAAGTTTTATACAAAAGAATGATCTAAGGGAATGAAAACCAACAATAGTGGGGTATGGGTGACAAGTGATGGAGATGTTGATTATTATGATGTGCTTCACGAGATTTTGGAACTGGAGTATATTGTAGGTTGGCCGAAGAAAAATTTGGTACTCTTTCGATGTAAGTGGTATGATCCAACACTGCATAGAGGTACAAAGGTGCACGCTCAGTACAAAATATATTTGAAATTAAACACACGGGCCAGTATAAACTTTATGATCCCCTTTTCATTGCTCAAAAGGTGAAACAAGTATATTATGCTCCTTATCCTTTGAGCAAGAATAAGTCTGCATAGAGAGAAGTTTTGAAAACAAAGTATGTGGGTAGAGTGGAAGTCGAAGATGTATTAGATGTGGCGTATCAGAATGACATTTCAAGTGTTGAAGCAATAGTGGATGGTGAATTAGCAGATGTTACAGCATATGAAGGCATATATAAAGAATTTTGATCCTTCTGTCCTTGGACCAAATGAGGACGAAGATAAAGGTGTTGAACATGAAATAAGTGATGAGTAAGAACTACTAGATGAAAGTGAAACATGCAATGATGAAGACTTAGATGATTACAATGAAGATAACGATGATGATTGACTTGTTATTCTTTTTTATATTGTTCTTCCTTCAATTATTTAATGTATTTGGAGAATTGTTGTATGTTTTTAATGACATGTTGGGTTTTATGTTATTCCTATAATTATCTATTATTTTGTAAATTTTTTTGATGACCCGATAGGTCATCTAGATTTTTAGATCTTAATTCTGTGTTTCAAGACCCTAAATAGCTTCTTTTAGCTTTTTCGATTTGCGTGCGCACTCCGTGCCTTTTTTCGGAAAGATTTTATTTGAAAAATTGATTAAAATATGAATTCGTGCCTTAAAATCCATTTTTGTTAACTTCAATCAACGTTTTGAGCAAATAGACCCAAATCCATGTTTTGACGGTCCCGATGGGTCTGTATCATGATTTGGGACTTGGGCGTATGCGTGGAATCGAATTCGGAGATCCCTAGCACGAGTTATTGCATTTCGTCGAAAATTTGAAGTTTAAAGAATTTATAAATTTTACCGATGTTCGACTTTGTTGATACCGGGTCCGTATTTTTGTTCTAGAACTTGGTATAGATCCATTACTACATGTCACGACCCCGGTTCGCCCTCCGTGAACCATCATGATGGCACCTACTCTCCACGACTGGGTAAGCCTAAAATGCGGAAGATAAACCAATTTGCGGAAGAAAACTATTTAAGACAGAAATAGAGTGATATAACAGCGTTTAAAAGTGCTGCTCGACATACACAATATAAATCCTCAAAACTAATACAATTTCCCAAAACCCAGAAACCCATGAATCCACAAGCCTTGGAATGTCTACCAGTGTCTAACTCTAGAATATCTAACAAGGAAAAAGGAAATACAGAAGGGATAATACAATAGGGAGAGTTGAAAGGGACTCCTCGGTCTACGGACGCGGCAGATATACCTCGAAGTCTCCGAACGGTCGGCTCGCCTCAAGGATGGTAAATCTTAGTCGAAGTACCTGGATCTGCACATGAAAAACATGCGCAGAAACGACATGAGTACACCACAGCGGTACTCAGTAAGTGCCAAGCCTAACCTCGATCGGGTAGTGACGAGAAAGGTCAGGGCTCTACTGAGATTAAATAAATATAGAGAAGACAGAATAAGATAAGCAGTACAATTGAGAATCTACAGTAAGAATTTAATATAGGATAATCATGAATACAATAACCAAAGGAGATATAAAGACAATTACAAGGAAATACCACTCATAACAAAGATGATAACCGGGGATCTCTCAGTATCATCAATATATATGCTTGGGATCTCTTGATATCCCGAGGATCTCTTGGTATCCTCAATGTATACAAGGGATCTCTTGGTATCCCAAGGATCTCTTGGTATCCTCAATATATGTGCCAGGGATCTCTTGGTATCCCGCACCTCAATTCAAGTCATAAATATGTACAGGGGATCTCTCAGGATGCCGTCCCGTAGTCCCAAAGTAAAACACACAACAACAACACAAGAATACTTAATTAAGCTCAATTTCGTACCAAGTAAAACAAGAAATTCTAATTTAACATGATTCACATAATTCAATTAAGGTAGTTTAAGCAAATAAATAGTTAAGTCATTTAGACATGCTTTTTCTAAGCTAACAGTAGGTTTAAATTGCAAGTAAAATGAAACATGAACAAGGAACACAAATGAAATTACTTAAAGAAAATCGAATTTTTAGAAATTAGCTCAAGTACACACTCATCACCTCATGTACAAGGCATTTCAATTATCAAATATACCAAATCCTAAGGGGAAGATCCTCCACACAAGGTTAGGCAAGCCACTTACCTCGAACCTGCTCAAAATCAACCCGAAACCACATCTTTGCAACGAGTACTCGACTCGAAATGGCCCAAATCTATTCAATCAATTTCATAATGTAAATAAAACTTCAAGTAACTGATTCTACAAAGAAATTCTAAGCTAATACGCGAAATTAGGTAAAATGACCAAAACGCCCCTCGGGCCCACATCTCGAAATCAGTTAAAATTTATATTTTCAGAATCCTCATACTCTCACGAGTTCGCATACCCAAATTATCCAAATCTAAGGTCAAATTCCCAATCAAAAGTAAAATTTTAGGGCTAACAACTTTCTTCCAACGTTTCCCCAATTTTCATCTCCAACCCGAAATTAAATGATGAAATTAACTATAGATTGATGGAATATAACTAGAAAGGGTTAAAGAATTGTTACCCAATGATCTCATCTTCAATTTCCTCTCAAAATCACCCTTTCCCGAGCTCCAAATCAAAATTTCTAACTTTTGAAACTAAACCCTCGAAATTTCATATTTCTGCCCAGTTGTTACTGCATCTGCGGTCCTGGGACCACTTCTGCGGTCCCTCTTTTGCCTAACAATGGTCGCATCTGCGACTTCTCACTTAAAGCCCATCTTCCGCACCTACGCTTAACCCTTCGCAGATGCAGGGCCGCTTCTGCGGTCCCTGCTGGCTTCTCCCTTTTTCGCTTATACGGTCTCTCTGCCGCTTCTGCAGCTCCGCACCTAGGGGATCCAAACCGCAGGTGCGGTTATGACAGAAAACGAGCTGAAGCTGCAACTCCAAACTCCAAAATCCTTTTGTCAACCATCCGAAATCATCCTAAGGCCCCCGGGACCTCAACCAAAAGCACCAACAAGTATAATACCACTGTCCAAACTTATACCAATCCTTAAAACACTTAAAACAACATCAAAATGACAAATCAACCACAGATTCAAGCCTAAGAGCTTCAAAACTCTAGAAATACGCTTTCGATCAAAAAATCTATCAAACCTCATCCGAATGATCTGAAATTTTCCACACACGTCACATTCAACGCTATGATAAAAATGAACTTCCGGAATTCCATTCCGACCCTCGGATAAAAATCTCATTATCGAACCGGAAACTTCAAAATTCGACCTTTCGACATTTCAAGCCTAAATTAGCTACAGTCCTCCAAAACACAATTCGAAAATGCCCCTAAGCCCGAAATCACCCAATGGAGCTAATGGAACCATCAGATTTTAATTCAGAGGCCGTCTTCACACTATTCAACTTTCCAACACTTAAGCTCTCATTTAGGGAGTAAGTCTCCCAAAACTTGCCGAAACTAAAAATCGAACATCCCAGCAAATCAAAATAGCAGAAATAAACTTGGGGAAAGCAGTTAATAGGGGATCGGGGTGTAAATTCTTAAGATGACCGGCAGGTTTGTCACACTATATTTTATGACTTGTCTGCAAAATTTTGTGCAAAACGGAAGTGATTTGACGTGATTCAGACATCGAGTTGAAATATTGAAAGTTCTTAAGTTTTATTGTAAATTTCATTCGTTTTGGTATCCGATTCGTAGTTCTAGATGTTATTTTAGTGTTTTGATCTCGCGAGTTAGTTCATATAATTTTTTTGGACTTGCGTTCATTTTTGTTTTGAAACCCTGAGGGCTCGGGTTAGTTTCAGATAGGCTATGGGTGGTTTGAACTTAGAAAAATCTAGTTTTTTTTAGCTTCAGCTGTCATGTCATGACCCGAAATTCCCACCTTCAGGATCGTGATGGTGCCTACCATTTCACTCGCTAGGCAAGCCAATGTTAGGGTAAATTATAAGCCATTTCAACAATTCAAGAATTTTAAAATCATTTAAACTAAAATGAAATTTGAACGAAGTGACATAATACCCAAAATATCTAAGTACAAATCCCAGACTTGGAGTCACAAGTACATGAGCTTCTAAAAGTTCTACAAATAAACTCTGAAATAAGTACAACTAACTCGAATGAAATGAACAGTTACTGAGGAAAGAGGAAGAGTACTTCAAGGTCTGCGGACATCTGTAGATCTACCTTGAGTCTCCAAGTAGGCCAATCTGAGCTGTTGAACCTCACGTACAGCTGGGACTAGTACCAAAATCTGCATAAGAAGTGCAGAGTGTAGTGTGAGTACAATCGACCCAATGTACTTCGTAAATGTCGATCCTAACCGACGAGGTAGTGAAGAGGCTATAACACGACACTCATGTAATTAAACCTATACAAACGAGGATATATATAAAACATAACAACAAATAGAGATTAAACACATACTAGTGGGAGGGGACATGCAAAACGAGGTACAAGATACGGTAACTACAACATGAAACAGTTAATAACCTTCAACCAAAGAAAATGGGTAAATATGTTGAATAAAGACTGCACGACATAACCCATCGTGCTTTTACTCTCAACCTCACCATGAAACAATAATAATGGCACGACATCACCCTTCGTGCTTCTACTCTCAATCTCTCCATAAAATGATAAATACGACACGACATCACCCTTCGTGCTTTTACTTTAAATTTTATCAACAAACAATAAATATGGCACGACATTAGCATTTGTGCTTTAACTCTCTTCCTCACTAAGTATTAATCAATAAATGAAACAACAATTGGAATGACATCACCCTTCGTGCTTTAACACTCTCCCTTGCCATGTCACAATGAATATATACCATTTATGAGATAAAATAAACAAGAATAAACCTTACGTCAATAACGGTTCCACAATACCAAACCTCAACTTTCAAAAATACTCAATTATCACAAATAGTCTATAAATGCGTAAAGAACGATCAATTAAGTAATAAACTAGTCTAAGCATGGATATCATAATCAAAGAAGGAAATATATTACAAGAGACAAGTCCCACCCGCATGCTTTAACACATCAACAACGCATAAGTACTCGTCACCTCACATATACATTGTACCCAACATTTAAACATGTACAAACTAGGCAAACAAGTCCTAATACCACAAGTCAGTGTTAACCACAACACTTACCTCACTCCACAGTCAACTCAAAGCTCTACTGTGGCCTTTCCTCTAGAATCTGCCTCCAAAGCACTAGTATCTAACCACAATCGACTCGATAACGTCAAATAATTCTAAGGAAATAAATTACATTACATAAAGATAGGATTTTTACACCTTTCTCAAAAAGTAGAAAAAAAAAGTTAACTCCGGGCTTGCTATGTCAAAACTCGAGGTTCGGACCAAAACCCATTTATCCATTCATCCCGAGCCCGTTTATGTAATTAGCTTCAAACTCTGACCTCAAATTGAGGTCTAAATCCCGAATTTGCAAACCCCATCCCCCCCCCAATTCTTCCTAAATCCCTAGTTTTCTACCATGGAAGAGCAAATATTAGGGCTAGATATTAATGGGTGATGTTAGAAATAGAAGAAAATGAGTTAAAGTGTACAAACCTATGAATTGGTGTTGAGTTTTCCCTTCAAAATTGCATCTAGGCCGAGCTCTAATGGATAGTTTATAAAAAATAGGAGAAATCCCGTTTTTGAACTGTTTTAAATCACCGACGTCAGTCCTTCTTCGTGTTCGCAAAGGGTCAGACGCAAATGTGAAAGGCAGCGGCCAGAATGGCTTTCGTGTTCGCATGAGGTGCTCTGTGTTCACAATGTGTTACAACCCATATCCACACGCGTTAGTTCATGCCATATATTAGTTAACATAAATCCAAGAAGGAATTACCTTTGAGATGATATAAAATTAATCCTATTGGTGTTAAGTGATACAAGGGTGTATAAGGGTGATTAACAAGTATTAGAAGTTAAACGAATCAAGGATGTTGTAACTCGTATTTTCAGGTAAACCTAGAGGTTCTTAATACACTCAAAAGGTCATGTATTAATGTATTTGAATCATATAATATCCATATCATAAGTATTGAATTCAAACGAGTTATGAAACAAAAGTCGACAAACGTTGTCGCAACTTAGGTTCATAATTTTACTTAAACATTAGGTCAAATGTTTCTAAGCTTTTCTCCTATTTTACAAGGAATTACGGGGTGATCTACACACCAAATTAAAGATCTATGAGTCTAGTTTCCAACTCATTAAACCGTTTATCAATATGATCTCGTAGTATAGATATATTCATTTTTTGCAAGTCTGCGCAGATTGGTAGATGTCAAGTAGGTGCATCACCTACTTGCCAAAATGATAGGACAAAATTAAAAGACCTAAGTCGGCCAAGAGATGACTTTTAAGGGATTATGAACTAAGTTATTTCATCCATATTTCAGACCCTCAAAACCAAAGTTAACCCCTGCAACTCCTCCCCAAAAATTCCACACAAACCCTAATCGATTTCCCCTCTCTTTCAAGTTCTATTTGAAGGTAAAACCTATAGTTTGAAGAACCAAGGGAAGGGATGAGTTATCCAACAAGTAAGGTAAGTTACTTCCATCTTTCATACATTTTTCTCTGCTATGAATTCATGGTAATTCGTTCTATACATGTAAGAACTCACAGGACGGTGATCGGAAGCCGTGAGTTCGAGTTATTCACTTGTAGCGGACTATTTTGTGGACTGTTTTGTGTTGCTATCGGGCTGCATGTTTTACTACTGTTTTGTGGAGTTTTGGAGGTGGAATAGTGTGGAGAAACACCATATATATGTAGGGTTGTGGGCTGATAGTTATTCGTAACATTTCCGGGTCGCTTGACACGACTACGGTGGCCGTCGTATGTATGATGTAATTAGGTTGTGCGTGGACTGTTTTGGGAGGATCAATATGTTTATTATTGATGTTGTTTGGGCTGTTTGGTGATTTTTTTTAATGGTGTGAAGTCATATATATAGGGGAGGTGCTGTCCGTTTCAACGTAAAATAGGTTGTGGTCGATACATAATAGTTATGACGCTTAAATGATAACGATATTATCGTTTCTCTTATTGTAGACTAAGAAGTTGTGACAATTGCATATCTTGCGATTGGGGAAATATATACAAGGTATGTGAGGCTATCCCTTTCCTTCTTTTGCATCACTCCGATTGTACATAATGTAATGAACGAGCTTCCAAAGATACTCTACTCTTAGAAGCTAGCAGTACTTACATTGCTTTCCCTCTTATAGAGCGATTGATGTTAATGTTTCTTCTCTTTTTCTTATGTTATCAATGTTGTTGATACTTCCTGATTCTTATAAGGTTCATAGTGAAGAGTTAGTCCTAATAACGTGTACAGAGGATACCGACCTTACGTCACTCCGAAAGGTTTAGAATGTGATTCCATGAGTCGAGCATGCATTATATATATGTATCTATTTTACTCTACCAAGCCACGCTATAGTCGACCGAGAATGGCACCTATTGTGCAACCACTGATCAGTTGGGTTTTACCGAGCTCCGCGTGGTCGGGTACGATTCTACCGAGCCTTATGATACCCAGGTACGTTTTTTACCAATCCTATTACGGCTGGGTACGATATGATGATGATGATGCCCACATAGGCGTATGTTTTAAAAGTTTATGTATACATACACATGTATCATGCATTTCATGTCAGTAGCCATCAGAGGTACTCAGATGTTCCAGGTTGTATATTCTCTATCCCAGCTTACATTACTGTTCGTATTTATGGTTCCCTGCCTTACATACTCAGTACTTTATTCGTACTGACGTCCTTTTATTTGTGGATGCTGCATGTCGTGCTGCAGGCCCTGATAGATAGGCAGGTGCAGCTCCCCCACCACAGTAGGTTATCCAGTTCAATAGTGATTGACAAGATCCCTTCTCCGGACTTGCCGTGGTCTTGGTATGCATTTTTGTTATAGACATTATGGGTATGTCGGGGCCCTGTTCCGGCTATGTTGTATCACTTATGTTCATTTAGAGGCTCATAGACAGGTGTCGACTCATGTATAGTTTGGCGTGCCTTGTCGTCTGGTTTTTGTTGTATAGTCTTTCATGGTAGCGTGATAGCTTGTACCTTATATGTAGTTTCTTGATTGTATGGTCATCCCCTGTTATGTATGTTCATGCCATCATATTTTATTGTTGGTTGTCCATGATCCATTTCTACCATTTATATTGATCTTGTCAACCCTAAAAGATAATAAAAAAAGGTTAGATAAAATGTACGTTGGTGCTCGGCAAATATGGTCGGGTGCTAGTCATGGCCCTCCAGTTTGGGTCGTGACACAATGGTTCCCCCCCCTGACCATCACGTTAGCTTCCCCTGGTTAGCGTTCGCATAGCACTAACCCAGTACCCCCTCCCCAGGCATAAAACCTTACGCGTTCGCGTAGTTATGGGTGCGTTCACAAAGGGCATACACCCCACTGCTCCACGTTCGCGTCCAACCCCTCGCGTTAGCGTAGAACAAATCCTCCCCATTCCCAGATCCCCTTCGCGATCACGAAGCACAACACACCAGATAACAGCTGAAGCTCAAAAACCAGATTTTTCTATGTCCGAAACATCCTTAGCCTATCTGAAACTCACCTAAGCCCTTGGGGCTCTAAACCAAATATGCACACAAGTGCAAAAACCTCATACGAACTCGCTCACGTGATCAAAACATAAAAATAACACCTAGAACTATGAATTGGACACCATGAAACTTTCAATGAACATAAGAATTTCTATTTTAACAACCGAACGTGCAAATCACGTCAAATCACTTATGTTTTGCACAAAATTTTGCAAACAAGTCATAAATATAGTAATGGACCTATACCAAGTTTTGGAACTAAAATACGGACACGGTATCAACAAGGTCAAACATCGGTCAAATTTATAAAGTTTTTAAACCTTTAAACTTCAAATTTTCAACAAATTATGATAAATCGAGCTAGGGACTTACAAATTCGATTCTGAACATACATCCAAGTCCCAAATCATTATATGGATCCACCGGGACTGTCAAAACACAGATACGGTATCCATTTTCTCAAAATGTTGACCAAAGTCACCTCAAATGAATTTTTAAGGCACAAATTCACCTTTTAGTCAATTTTTCACATAAAAGCCTTCCGGAAAAAAGTACGTACTGCGCATGCAAATCGAGGGAGGCTAAAAGGATCCATTTTAGGTTTTGAAATGCAAAATTAAGAGTTAAAACTCTAGATAACCTATCGGGTCATCACATGTCACCTGGTGTTTCCTTCTTCACGATCGCGAAGGTACTCACACGATCGGGAAGAGAGATCTGGGCTGGGGAGGGAAATTACCCTATGCAAACGCAAGGCATAGGATGCGAACGCAGAGCACTAGGGGGACTGCCCTTCGCGGACACGTCCACACCAACGCGAGCATTTAGCTTTGAGAGGCAGGGGCTGGGATTTGAGGTTACTCTACGTGAACACGAGCCTAGGCTCGCGAACGCGGAAGTGAGGTGGGCTTAACCTTCGTGAATGCGTGGAGTTACTCGCGATTGTGTAAGCCTGATAGGTAGTGACCTTCACGAATGCATCAGGTTTCATGCAATCGTGATGAACACCTAACACACAGTGGCTTAAATATTTCAAAAACAGGATTTTACCCATTTTTCATAAACTCTCCATTAGAGCTTGGCCTAGAGGCGATTTTGAAGCGAAAACTCAGCACCAATTCATAGGTTTGTACTCTTTAACTCATTCTCTTCCATTTCTATCATCACCTATTAATTTTTAGCCATAATCTTTGTTCTTCCATGGTAGAAAACTAGGAATTTAGGAAGAATTGAGATTTTTTTTGCAAATTAGGGATTTAGACCTCAATTTGACATTAGAGATTCATTATCTGCCTCTTCTCCATAGTCATTTGGTTGAACTTCAATACATTTCTTATGTGTGCATTGAAATACATGTTCAACAGCTTCTTATATTTTCATCTTCTATTTCATATCCCATTTTCTGCTGCAGTTTTTATATAAACATTTTCCCCTTATAATTTTATCAGTATAGTATTACATTGTTTTAGTTTTATTAAAGCCTTGTATTCACAACTTGGATGGTTAGGCATGTATTTGGAAGATAATAACGGATAGTTACCACAGTTTGATCAAGGGATTTATCAAGAGTTTGGCCAAGGGAATTATGAGACCACATCAATTAATCTAGTATGGAGAAAATATGTAAATCGGTGGAAATATTGGACTATGAAAGACCTATTTGATGTGCAGTCCAGCTTATCAAACGACTGCTAAAGTTTATTAAACATGGTTGTTTGCTTAAATTATTTTCTTATGTCAAAGCTAAATCTTTTGTCCTAGTGTTTTTTTGTGAACTTAATTTTGAAGTGACTGTTTTTAGTTTTCTAGTCCTTCTATTATGCTTGGCTATAGTATTATGTAATATTAGGTCCCCTATTACATGAGCTCAGATACAAACATTGACTTTTCATTTGCTTCGTCTGATCTTGCCTCTCGAATGATATGCTTAAAAGAAAGTAACAGTTTAAACAATAGAAATATGCAATTTGACTTGTTACAACATACATGTGTTTGACCAATGTCCTTCTTTGATCGGTAGGCAGTTAATCACCCTTACCTTGTGGTATGCTCTAGCACAGATTTGACTAGTGTGAATAAAGATGCTGGAGATAAAATAATTACATAATCGGGCTCGAGGGCGAATGGGTAAATGTATTTTAGTCCCAACCTCAGGTTTTGACCGAGCGAGCTGGGGGTTAACTTTTCTTGACTTTTTGGAAATGTGTAAATCTTTATGTATTGTAATTGATTTCCTTTGTGTTATTAGACGTTATCGAGTCGATTGTGGTTAGATACGAGTGGTTTGGAGGTGGATTCTAGAGAAAAGGCCTCGATAGAGCTCTGAGTTGACTGAGGAGTGAGTTAAATGTCGGGGTTAACCTTGACTTGAGGGATTAGGACTTGTTTGCCTATTTTCTACGTGTTTAATTTTTGGGTATGACGTATAAGTGAGCTGACGAGTACTTATGGGTTGTTGGTTGGTTAAAGCATGCAATTGGTACTTGTTGCTTATAATTTATTGCCTTCTTTATTTGTGATGTCCATGCTTAGAGTAGTTTATTTCTTATTTGATTGTTCTCCCCGGATTTATGAATTTAGTTATGGTGGTTGAGTATTTCTTTGAAACTGAGGATTGGTGTTTCGGAACCATTATCGACGTAAAGCTTATTCTTGTTTATTTTTATATTCATCATTACATATTAAGGGAGAGTGTTAAAGCATAAAAGGTAATGACATGTCGTTATATGTTTCATTTATTAATTAATACATTGTGAGGAAGAGAGTTAAATCATGAAGGGTGATGTCGTGCCGTATTTTTTGTTTCATGGAGAGATCAAGAGTAAAAGCATGAAGGGTGATGCCGTTCCATTATTATCATTTCATGGTGAGGTTGAACATAAAAGCACAATGGGTGATGTCATGCCATCTTTAATTAATACGTTTATCCGTTTTCTGCATGTCCCCTCCCAAACTTATTAATTCTTTATTTGTTATTATGTTGTACGTATATTTTTGACAGTACAGGTTTGATTGCGTTAGTGTCCTGTCATAGCCTTGTCACTACCTCATCGAGGTTAGGCTCGGCTCTTACGAAGTATTGGGTAGGTTGTACTCATACTATACTCTGCACTTCTTGTGCAGATTTTTTTACCTTTCCCAGCTGTACGTGGGATGCATCAGCTTGGATTAGCACTTGGAGACTCGAGGGAGAACTATTGGCATCCGCAGACCTTGAATTCCCCTTCCTCTTTCCTTAGTTACTGTTCATTTCATTCGAAACAGTTGTATTCATTTCAGACGCTATGTGTAGGACCTCTAGAAGCTCGTGTACCTGTAACTCTAGAACCGGGTTCTGTTTAGATATGCTGGTTATTTTACTACTTCATGCTTCATTTTAGTTTAATTTCAGTTTAATTGGTTTATTTATTGGGAAGGTTTAAAAATTGGTTTAAGAATTTCTCTAATATTGGCCTGCCTAGCGAGTGAAACGTTAGACACTATCACGGTCCCGAAGGTGGATATTCCGGGTCGTGACAATTATTTTATATTTTTATGACTTATTAGATTGTTTATTTATTTCTTTAGTCATTTGATTTGCAGAATAATTATTTTATATTTAATATCACTTGTTGTATTTTTCGTTTTGTATTTTATTATAATTATATTACAGATATGTCATCTAAGGGGAAGGAAAATGTGATATCTAAGAAGAAAAATTAATTTTTCCAACTACCTCAACTATGCCAAATATGAGTCCTCCTCTTCCTCGCCATCCTCTTCCTCATCCTCCTCAGTCGACTTCATTGCCATATACCATGTTCACTATCCTCCATGCATCTAATAATTTAGTTCAATATTATTATATGCCTACCAAAGAAAGTCAAAGTAACACTGTTTTTAACTTTATACCCACACCTTCTATACCATCTTCTTCACCGGACTTTCATGGTAATCAGCATGGTAGCTCAGCAGCTGATGCACCCCAGAGCTTTTATGATAGTCAGTATGGTGGCTCACCAACTGCTGCACCCTTGAGCTTTCATGGTAGTCAACATAGTGTCTCACCTGTTGCTGCATTCCCGAGCTTTTATGGTAGTCAGCATGGTGGCTCACCCAGGTGCTGCATCCCCAAGCTTCCATGTTAGTCAACATGATGGTTCGTCTTTTGTTGCTCCATCATCTTCCATTCCATCATCATCATCCACTCCCAGCATATCTAGGTTGGATATTAGAGGCTCTCGCCCAATTACATCTAGTGGTATTTCTACACCTTCTAGTAGACACAGGCAAAATCTTGGAGGGGATGTACAATTATGATAGTTATAATCGGTTAATAATTGACACCTACGAGGATGGATAGGTAATTCTTATACGATTTTTAAAGTTTGAATGTACTTCTAGATATGTTAAAATTAAGGAATATTTATTTATAATTAAAACTTTGAAACTTTAAGACGTTATTAATTATGTATGTCAACTTTAATGCAGGTTTTTGCCATCATTTTAGTCTATACATTTAGTTGTGAATTTTATGAAGCCATTTTATCATGAGCCGTGGAATTCTTGGAGACAGATACCGTACATGTCATGACCTAACTTTTCCCCCGTAAGATATCGTTACGGCACCTAGTCTCTAAGAATAGGTAAGCCTAAGACTTACTAAATTAATGGAAGAATTTAATCAACAATTGATAAATATGAAATAAAAACCTTATTGCATAACTTACGATTCCCAAAACCGGTAGTACAAAACCAGAAGGTGACTCCGAGGCCTGCGAATGCAACATCAGGTTTACCTTGAATCTCGATAGCTCGACCAGCCAGCTAATAATCAACAACTGTGGCACCTGGATTTGTACAAAAATATGCAAAAACATAATATGAGTACACCACAACGGTACCCAGTAAGTATCAAGACTAACTTTGGTAAAGTAGCAATGAGGGACAGTCAAGACACTTACCCGATTAAACAACCTGAACAAGTGTGAAGGAGAACTAACAGAGGAAACAATATTAATATAAAGCTAAGCATGATAAGGAACATAGATTAATACTTGCAATGATACACTAACAACAACAATATTTAACAAGAAGTAGTCAGGTAATAATGTTGTAGAGTAAACTAAACACAGTCTTAGTCAGTGAAACCAAATAAAAGAAAACCAGCAACAAATCAATAAGAACAACCGCTTTCACACAGCATTGTTCAAACATTTGCACGAGGTACCGATCCTCAAAATCACAGCTCATGGGTCCCAATTCTTGAACCCTAATCACTTGGCATCTTGTGCCCACATTTCAATTCATAACCGTACGGATGACTCACGTGCCAAGGGAAACAACTCTCACAGAGAAAACAAGTAAACAAGGATACATGTAATGGTCAATAACGTCAAGATTCATCTTCTTAAACTGATATGCATGATTAATCTACATGTATGCTTGTGCAAGTGTTCTACCACGATCCAAGTCAACAAATAAGAGCAAAAACAATGAATGGCACATAAGAAACGATCACCATAAAATATATAGTGTAAATAAGACAGCAACGAAGATTGAAGCAGTGACCAACACAACCAGATTAGCTACGTAGAACTGAGCAAATAATGCAACACAGAGAAGAACAATTAATAGTATGCCAAAGAAGACAACACTCAGAGACAAGTGTACAGAAAAGGGGAAATAATAATAGAGCCCTCCTAAGGTACTGCCTCGTAGTCTTAAATCATAAAATGAATCACAATAGTACGTCAGAAACTTCCTGCAACAATAACGACCGCACAACAGAAACCTCATGCCACAATAATGACCGCACGGCAAAAACCCCGCGCCACAATAACAATCGCACAACAGAAACCTCGTGCCACAATAACAACTGCACGGCAGAAACCTCGTGCAAACACAACACTGAATACAACAGCAATAACAACAATAACACAAAAATACGGCAAGTAAGTCAACTCAAGAACTCCAGAACACAAAGAGATGGAAGAACGAGCTCACAAGGAAAGACACAACATGAAATAATGGTACAATATAGCAATAGATCAACAAGAAAGAGATACCGTGTATCAATGATTCCACATATGTACAATCCAACGATAAGAGGGATAGCATGATTCAATGACTCCAATTAAGGTTAAGTCAACAATGATAAGAGATAACAAAACTTCAATTAGGTTGAGCAATTATGGAAGAGATTCAACAAACTCATTTAAGGGTAAGCATATTATGGGAAAGATAACAATACCTTAAATCAAAGATAAGCAATTATGGAAAGGATAACATAGCAATAAAAGAAGCAACATCTTCAGTTAAGGCACATAAGAGTTTAATCAACAACAAGGGTAAAATATGAAGTAATTAATTTCAATTAAGACACATATGGGTGAATTTAGCAAATGGAGGATTTAACATAACAAAACAACTTCATATATAATGATCATAAGAACCTAAGAGCCCTAAACGGTCAAATTTCCAAGAATAAGCCCAAGCACGTACTCGTCACCTCGCGTACACGGGCTTCACATGACACAATTAGCACCAAAGACTCAAATCCTAAGGGGTAGTTTCCCCACACAAACTTAGGCAAGATATTTACCTCAAAGAAGCTAGACCGTTACTGTAGAATGACCTGCTCGAGTGAAACAACCTCTGGACAGCTCAAATCTAGCCAAAATAACTTCAATTCATAAATAAAACTCAAAGCAAACAATTCTGGATAATAAAGCTTCAATATTTTACAAGAACTAAAGTTAACCCAAAAGTCAAACCCCGGGCTTCAATACGAGTTCAACCATACCAAAATTATCGATTTCCGACATCAATTCGTCCTTCAAATCATCATTTTACATTTTGAAATATTTCTTCAGATATTCCCATTTTCCTCAACTCAAAACACTAATTATAAGATAAAAATAAAGATGGGATCATGAAATATAACAAATTCTAGGTGAAGAACACTTATCTCCAATGATTTGCTTTAAAACCCACGATAATCTCTCAGAACCGAGCTCTACAAGTCAAATATGATAAAAATGGCCAAACCATCGATTTTGAAAAATATATTCTGCTGCCCAAGGATTTGTACATTGTGATCGTAGAAATGCAAATGCGATCGCGAAAAGGAAATGACTATTGTCCAGCAATTATGCTACGTGATCGCGAATAGATACATGCGATTACAAAGAAGGGCACTCTAATGGCCCAAGGACTGAACTACGCGATCACGTGAGGTGAAATGCTATCGAAAATGAGAAGGAGGAATTTCCCAGCTGTTATAGCCGCGCTACGTGAATGCGTAACATTGAGTGCGAACGCGAAGAAGGGTGATGCACCCGTACGCGGTCGCGGGCAGTAGCATGCGAACGTGAAGAGCAAATATTTTATGCCTCCAAAATTACAGTACGCAAACCTGGAAAAGTTGGTGCGAATGCGAAGAAGAAAATCAGATACCAGCAAAAAAGCAGTCCAACAACATGGAGAAATGGCATGTAGTCCATCAAAAATACACCCGAAGTCCTTGGCACCCTATCGAAACATGCCAACAAGTTCCATAACATACCACAGACTCACTCGAGGTCTCAGATCACATAAAACAATATCGAAACTATGAATCGCACCATGAATCGAACTTATGAACTTCCAAGTGTTCGAACTTCTAAAAATAGCACTGAAACATACAAAATCAACCCGGAATGATAGCAAATTTTACATGCAAGATCCAAATGACATAACGGAGCTAGTCCAGCTCTCGCAATCACATTCCGAACCCGATATCATAAAAGTCAACTCTTGGTCATGTCACGACCCAATTTGTCCTATAGGGCGTGATAGCACCCAACGTTACAACTAGGGAAGCCAACAATGAACTAACCATGTGATTGTTTCTTTTAACAATTTAGAAATAGTTGGTTTTTAATTATTGAATAAATAAGAAGTGAGAAATTTAATAAAATAAGGAGTAAACAAATTTAAGAACAAATGAGGTGAAGTAAATATTCAAAAATCATCAAATGTCTACTACTATAATTTCCAAGAGTCGGTGTCACAAGTGTATGAGATACTAGTAGAATATACAAAACATTAAGCTACTGTCTGAAATAAGGTAGACAAAAAGTAAATACAAAAGAAAGGCTCGAGTGCTGCAGAACGGGCTCGGAAGGCAGGTCGTCGCTAAGTCTTAGAGTATCAGGAGTGCGCATCGGGATGATAACCAGATGCACCTGCCTCAAATCCTGCACGGTTAGTGCAGAAGTATAGCGTGAGTACATAAACAACATGTACCCAGTAAGTATCTAGTCTAACCTCGAAGAAGTAGTGACGAGAGGTTGACTCCGGCACTTACTACAGGCTAAATAATAAAATACTGAAATTCAAAATAAACACGAACTATGTAAATAATAATGAAAACTCAATAAGAAGCAGTAAATAAAAAAATCTTTCACTAATAGTAAATCCCAGGTCAATTTCCATTATTACATAATTGTAACCTCTCAAGACAATAAAATGATATCAAGTGTAATTAGGCTCTGAGTATTATTACGCACGACTTATGCCGATGTTGTACGGTCCGTATATTGGCAGATACTTCATCAATTCACCTCTTTCTTCAACTATGGGTAAGAAGATGTTAACCATTAGTATACCGCAATGAAATAATTAGAAAACAAATAGAAGCAAAAATGAAAGACGATTGGACAAAGTAAAGGTGAGAGGAAGTTGGAGGACTTAAGCTGTGGAGGATTCTAGATGAAGAATGTCATAAAGGTTACGTGTTATGAGCAATAAAAATTCAATTTATGTCAGCTAAAATTATAAATATACCTTGGTTGACCAACTTCTCTTTTTTATATAAGAGAAATATATATATATATATATATATTATGTGTGCATTGTCAAGGGTCGAACGACACAAACCATAGATGCATCTATTAACCTGTTGAGGTGAACGTCCCGCTCCCATGAGAGTAGAGGAATTTACATCGCTCGCGGAATTACTTGTGACGCGAATGGACATGGATTTCCCAAGGTTATTATATAATTCTTCAATTCATTCCAAAAATAAGAAGTCTAAACTGGAGACATTAAATCTTAAAATTCTTAATTTCAGTTCTATTTAAGACAATTAATATGCATAATCAAGTAAAAATGCCAAAAAAGCATGATGTAAATCTATTACTACCTGGACATCACATGGAATATAGCTACGCACGAAATCTCGTCACCTAGTGTGTACGTAGCTCCCCACACAAGTAATTTACAACAAAAAAATACACCTAAGGGGATGAGTTCCCTCTTACAAGGATAGGCAAGAGACTTACCTCGTTCTCAAGTTCACTTTGATCCACAAATATGCTTTAATCCTCAACTCGGTGCCAAACGACTCGACACTAGTCAAATGTTATATAAATTAATCAATGCATGTTCAAAAATTCCTAATTTAACTATTAGATTAATTACCCAATACAAATTGGAAGATTCTTATAATTCATCCCTAGAGCCACGTGCCCAGATTCCGAGAATGTTCGAAGTTAATCGTTACCCATAACCTTAAGAACTCAAATATGAAATTAAATTCTTCCAACTTACCTCGAACGCGCTGAAACATACTCAAATCACTCGGAATGACTCCAAATTTTGCGTGCAACTCTTAAATCACCATATGGAACTATTCCTAAGCTCAGAATCCCAATTGGACCTCGATAACACCAAATCCTACTTCAAAAAAAAATTTAAAGAACTTAAAACCTTCAATGTGCCAACTATCAATATTAAGCGCCCAAATGCTGCCGGGTCGTCCAAGACCCGATCCGAACATATGCCCAAGTCCAAATCATCATACGAACCTATTGGGACCGTCAAAGTTCAGTTCCGAGGTTGTTTACTCAAAACATTGACTCAAGTCAGACTTAGTCCTTTTTAGCCAACCTTAAGGAACCAAGTGTTCTGATTTTAACCCAACCCTTCCAAATCCCGAACTAACCATCCCTGCAAGTCATAAAATAGTAAAAGCACATATGGAGAGTCTTATTTAGTGGAATATAGAAAGCAAAACGACCGATCGGATCGTTTTATTCTCCACCTCTTAAACAACGTTCATCCTCAAACGGGTCTAGAATCATACCTAGAATGCTGAATAAGTGTGGATTTCTGCTCCGCATGACCTTCTCGGCCTCCCAAGTCACCTCCTCGACTGTTTAATCCCTCCACTAAACCTTTACTGCAGAAATCTTCTTGGACCTCAACTGATGAAACAATCTGTCAAAAATGGCAACTGGATCCACTTCACAACCCAGGCTCTCATCTAACTGAACCGTGTTGTAGTCTAACACATGCGATATGTCGGCATGATACCTCCAGAAAATAGACAAGTGGAAAATCTAATGAACTCCCGATAGAATGGGAAGCAAAGCAAGCTCATAAGCAACCTCCCCAACTTATTTCAACACCTCAAATGGGCCTGTGAACCTTGGGCTCAACTTGCCCTTCTTCCCGAACCTCGTGATTCCTTTCATCGACGAGACTTTAAAGAGAACCTTCTCGCCCAGCATGAATGATAAATCACGTGCCTTCAGATCTACACAACTCTTTTGTCTAGATTGTGCTGTGCGAAGTCATTTCTAAATCAACTTTACTTATCCAAGGCATCCTTCACCAAATCCGTACCATATAACTTAGTCTCGTCGGGCTCAAACCATCCGATGGGCGAACGACATCGCCGAACATATAAAGACTCAAATGGAGCCATTTTGATACTGGACTGATAACTTTTGTTGTAAGAAAACTTGGCCAAAGGCAAGAATCGATCCCACTGCCGCCCGAAGTCAATCATACATGCTATGCTCTGAGCATATCCTCCAAGATCTGAACCATCCGCTCCGACTACCTGTCGATCTGCAGATGAAAGGTTATGCTGAGCTCAACCCAGGTCCCTAACTCACTCTTCACTACCCTCCAGAAATGCGAAGTAAACATAGTGCCTCTATATGATATAATGGAAACAAACACACCATGCAACCGAGCAATCTCCTGAATATCTAGCCTCACAAGTCTGTTAGTCAATGACTAAATGTCCAAAGCTAGTGGCCTCTCCTCTACTGAAATGAATTCCAAACCACCCATACTTTTTGCCTTTTTTCTCAGTGCATCCGCAACTACATTGCCTTGCCCGGATGATAAAGGATGGTGATATCACAAATCTTTAGTAAATCAAGCCACCTGCGCTACCTCAAATTGAGATCCTTGTGCTTGAACAAATGCTGTAAGTTGCGATGATTGGTGTAAACCTCATAGGACACCCCACAAAGATAATGCCTCCAGGTCTTAAGAACATGAACAATCGCGACCAACTCCAAATCGTGTATAGGGTAATTCTTCTTATAGGCTTCGGCTGACGTGAAGCATATGCAATAACTCGCCCCTCCTGCATCAATACACAACCCAAACCAACGCGTTAAGAGTCAGAATACACAGTATGCATCCTCAAACCGGAAGGCAACACTAACATAGGTGCTGAAGTCAATGCAGTCTTGAGCTTCTGAAAGCTCACCTCACAATCATCGAACCATCGGTATGGAGTAGCCTTCTGGGTCAATCTAGTCAAAGGTGCTACAATAGATGTGAATCCCTCCACGAATCGACGATAATAACCTTCGAACCTCAAGAAGCTCCTGATCACAGTCAATATGGTGGGTCGAGGCCAACTCTAAACTGTTTCGATCTTCTTGGGATCAACCTTAATACCCTCGCCTAATACAACATGCCCCAAGAATGCCACAGAATCTAACCAAAATTCACACTTGGAGAACTTAGCATATAACTTCTGTTCTTGCAAGGTCTGAAGCAACACTCTCAAATATTGCTCGTGCTCCATATGCTACATGAGTAGATCAAAATGTCATCAATGAAGACAATGACAAAAGAATCAATATATGGCCTAAACACCTTGTTCATCAAATCCATAAACGATGATGGGGCATTAGTCAAACCGAAGGACATCACTAGAAACTCATAATGGTCTATCTAATCTAGAAAGCAGTCTTCGGAACATCTGAATATTGAATCTTCAACAGATGGTACCCCGATCTCAAGTCGATCTTAGAGAACACCCTGGCACCCTACAACTGGTCAAATAAATCATCAATACACGGAAATGGGTACATGTTCTTAATGGTAACTTTGTTCAACTAGGGGTAATTAATGCACATTCGTATAGTCCCATCTTTCTTCTTCACAAATAACATTGGTGCATCCCAAGGCGATACACTTGGTCTGATGAACCCTTTTGCTAGCAACTCCTCAAGTTGTTCCTTCAACTCCTTTGGGGCCGTGCGGTACAGTGGGATAGAGATTGGTTGGGTACCTAGAGCCAAATCAATGCAGAAACCGATATCACGATCTGATGGCTTGCCTGGAAGATTAGAAGGAAACATATCGGAGAACTCCCGAAAAACGGGCACTAAATCAATCATCGGAGTCTCTGTAGCCGTATCCTGAACATAAGCTAGATATGCCAAACAACCCTTCTCCACCATGTGTCGAGCCTTCAGAAAAGAGATAACTCGACTAGATGCACTGATAGACGAACCCTTCCACTCCAATCTAGGAAACTCTGGCATTGCCAAGGTAAGGCTCATGGCTTGGAAATCAAGGATGGAGTGACATGGAGATAACTAGTACATGCCCAGGATGACCTCAAAGTTGGTCATAGCAAGTAACTAAAGATCTGCTCTAGTCTTAAATCCATAGAAAGTCACGATACAGGACCGATAGATCTGATCCACAATAATAGAATCGCCCACTGGCATGGACACATATACAAGAGTACCCAAGGACTCATGAGGAACATCTATAAAATGATGAAACAATGATGACACATATAAATATTAGACCATGGGTCAAATAATACCGAAGCATCCCTACCGCAGACAGAAATAATACATGTGATCATGGTATCTAAGTCTATTGCATTAAGTCTGGCCGGAAAAGCATAGAATCGAGCTAGAGCAATACCTGACTAGCCTCCACCTGCCTGGACTCCACCTCTAGGACGACCCCTACCCACCTGCGCTTTGCCTCTAAGCGGTCGGATGACCGGTGCAGCAGCTAGTGCTATAATCATAGGTTGAGAACCCTGTTGTACTGCCTTGCCCCGAAGTTTGGGACAAAACCTCTTCATATGGATAGGATCCTTGCACTGGTAATGACCCCTCGGAATGGAGGACTGCTGACCCAAAGTCTGACCCTGATGGCCTGAATACCCACTAGAAAAACCCTGAAAGCTGGCGGTCGGTAGGAACTCTCTGGTATGGCGCTAAAATAGGGAAGCACTGGAACACCCCAAGGAGGCGATAGTGCTGGATATGTGGGCCTGCTAGGTGTGTTTCTCCCAAACTGACCTCTACCCTTAGACGGGGCACCATTGAACCCTCCGAAATAACAGAAACACTTGTCCCGCGGCATCTGCTCTAGGGTCCACTGAAAACACTCTCGATCCTCCGAGCTATCTCCACAACTAGTTATTAAGAAGTCTCCATCTCAACCTCTCAGTGCAGGTTGGCCTGTATACCAGAGTGCAAACCTGCAACAAACCTCCGCACTCTCTCTACATTTGTAGGAAGTATCATAAGTGCCTGGCGAGACAACTCAGAGAATCTCGCCTCATGGCCGATCACTGACATCGGACCCTACTGGAGCCACTCGAACTGAAACCGCAACTCTTCCCTCTGAGATGGTGGAATATACCTATTCAAGAAAAGACGTGTGAAGTGGTCCCAAGTCATGGGAGGAGAACTTGTTGGTCAGCCGAAAAGATAGGACTTCCACCATTTACGGGCCCTACCCTCCAGATGGAAAGTAGTAAAATCCACCCCGTAGGACTCTAAAATCCTATGTTGTGCAGTCTGTCCCTGCACCGATCAATGAAGTCCTGGGGGTCCTCATGTCGCTCACCTCCAAAGACACGAGGATGTAGCTTGATCTATCTGTCCTATAGCTTCTACGGCTCGCCGGCCGCAGCTGCTCAAGGCTCTGGTATGGCTGTTTCCTCTAGCTGTGCTCCATCCACGGGTAGTGCGTCTGGGGTCTGATATATGGCAGTTGCATGACCAGGAGCTTGAGCGGTAGGGGTCTGTGCTTCCCCTCCTACCTGATATGTGGTTGGGTCTGCTAGAAATAAACTAGCCTGAGTCATAGTATCCATGAACAGTAGCATACGGCCAATGACCTCCCAGAATCCCGGTGCAGACATGAAATCCATTGGGGCTGGCTTTGCTACAGGCACCTCACCCTACTCCTCAATAATAGAATCCTCTACTGGATCCACTGGTGGTCTAACTGGAGCAACTCTAGGACTCCATCGTCTTCTACCTCGAGCTGGAGCCCTCTCTCGGTCCCTGCCTCAGCCTTTAGCAATAGGGGGAGCAGCTCCTCCATGGTTTGAACCTCCGTTACACGCGTTCCCACCATCTGTAAGAGAATTAGAGAAAGATACTTAGTACAACACCAATTACACGATAGGAGATGGAGAAAGAGTAATTTCCTAACACCCTATAGCCTCTCGAAGATAAGTACGGACGTCTCCGCACCAATCCGTAAGACTATATTAGGCCTGCTTGTGAGACCTACGTTATCCTAGTACTCTGATACCATGTTGTCACGACCTAATTTCTCCAATAGGTCGTGATGGCACCCTACGTTACAGCTAGGCAAGCCAACAATGAACTAACCATGTGATTGTTTCTTTTAACAATTTAGAAATAGTTAATTTTTAATAATTGAATAAATAAGAAGTGAGAAATTTAATAAATTAAGGAGTAAACAAATTTAAGAACAAATGAGATGAAGTAAATACTCAAAAATCATCAAATGTCTACTAGTATAATTTCAAAGAGCCGGTGTCACAGGTCTATGAGATACTAGTAGAATATAAAAAACACTAAGCTACTGTCTGTAATAAGGTAGGAAGAAAGTAAATACAAAAGAGACTCGGGCGCTGTAGAACAGGCTCAAAAGGCAGCTCACCGCTAAGTCTCAAAGTATAAGGAGTGCGCGCCGGGATGATAACCAGATGCACCTGCCTCAGATCATGCACGGTTAGTGCACAAGTGTAGAGTGAGTACATAAACAACATGTACCCAGTAACCTGTCAAGGCGAACGACCCGCTCCCATGAGATTACAGGAATTTACATCCCTCGCAGAATTACTTGTGTAAATCTACATTTGCTTGTATTATGTGATGTAAATTTATGACTACCCGAACATCACATGGAATATAGCTACATACGGACTCTCATCACCTAGTGCGTACGTAGATCCCCATACAAGTAATTTACAACAAAAAAATACACCTAAGGGGATGAGTTTCCTTTTACAAGGTTATGCAAGAGACTTACCTTGTTCTCAAGTTCACTTCCGATCCACAAATATGCTTTAAATCCTCAACTGGATGTCAAAGAACTCAAAATTAGTCAAATGTTATATAAATTAATCAATACATGTTTAAAAGATCATAATTTAACTATTAGATTAATTACCCAACCCAAATGAGAAGATTCCTAAAATTCACCCTCAGACCCACATCCCCGGATTAAGAAATTTTTTGAAGATAATCATTACCCATAACCTTACGAACTCAAATATGAACTTCAAATTCTTCCAACTTACTCCAAACGCGCCGAAAAATAGTTAAACTACTCAGAATGGCTCCAAATTTTGCGTGCAAGTCTTAAATTACCATACAGAAATATTCCTAGGCTCAGAATTCCGGTTGGAACTCCATAATACCAAATCCTACTTTAAACCAAATTTAAAGAACTTTAAAACCTTCAATGTGCCAACTATCAATATTAAGCATCGAAACGCTCCCAGATCAACCAAGACCCAATCTGAACATACGCCCAAGTCCAGAATCATCACAAAAATCTATTGGGACTGTCAAATCCTATTTCCAAGGTCTTTTACTCAAAATGTTGACTCAAGTTAATCTTAGCCCTTTTTAGCTAACCTTAAGGAACAAAGTGTTCTGATTTCAACCCGAACCTTTCCAAATCTCGAACTAACCATCCACGCAAGTCATAAAATTGTAAAAGCACATACAGGGAGTCTTATTTAGGGGAATAGGGATTTAGAAAGCAAAATCACCGGTCGGGTCGTTACAGGTCAAACCTCTCAACCTTCCAAAACTTCAACTTTCCAAAATTTGATGAAATGCTTCAAATTATCCTTCGGACCTCCAAATCCGAATCAGACACATGTCTAGGTCCAAAATTACCATACAAAGCTATTGGAATCGTCATAACACAATTTCGAAGTCGTCTATGCAAAAGTCAAATTCCGGTCGACTCTTACTGCTTAAGTTCCTAACACAAGAATCTTTCTTCTAAATTGACTCCGAATCATCCGAAAACTAAACTCGGCCACGCGCGCATATCATAACACATAATACGAAGCTTCTAGAGACTTATGCCTCCGAATAGGACGTAAATTCTCAAAATGACCGGTCGGAATATTACAGTACAATATCAGAGAGCAAATGTAGAATCAATTTAGGGTAAAAGTTGATTAAATTTATTTAATAATTATTGTATTCATCTAATGTTTCTTTTTTATATTGTAGACAAAGTTTACATATCATCCTCAATATCAAAATGAAATAAATGCTATTTTCGAGATGAAGTCTGTTAAGTAGATTAAAGATACTTTGTTCCCTGCTTGGAATGCTGGTAAAATGCCGGAGTGATTAAGAGAAGATGTTTGGAAGAAACTTCTTGCGAAATGGAATATCGATGAATGGAAGAAGAATACAGAACAAGCAAAGGAAAATCGCACCTCCAGTAAAGTTGGCTTGTTACACAAAGGAGGTTCGATTAGTTTTACGGCCTATAAACTAAGATTGGTAATTACTTATAGAATTTTTCTTAGTTTTACATATAGAATTTTATGATTGTAATTTCTAACTCATACTTTTTGTTATAAAGGAAAAGGAAAGAGGGCAAGATATGAGTCATGCTAAGGTCTTCGAGGAGACACATAAGAAAATGAAGAAGGACAGTACAAGAGAACAATAGGTGGAGTGCGTCGGACACATATATAAAATACTAACTTCATACTTATTTACGATTTATTAATATTAGTTTGTTTACATAATAATTATGTTTTCATTTCGGGAAGATTATCATAAAAGGGTGGAAACGACAATAAAATTCAGCCTCCATCAACTTAACCAACACCTGATGATATGACTTCATTTTGAACAGAGGCAGCGGGTGGAGCAAACAAAGGCAGAGTTTACGGACTTGGAGTACGCCGACTTAAAGGTCATCCAGACCCATTCTTAGTCGATTCTTCTTCTTCGAAAAATCAAAAATAGATGGAAGATATGAGAAACGAAATTCATGATTTGAAGCAACAATTGGACTCACAATTCGACACATTTGTTAAGATGCAGGAATTCATGGGAAAACATGGGCATAGTTTATCTGATGATGAGGATGAACAAACTGAATCTGATTTGTAGTAGTTTAGGTGTACAGTATTGGTTGATTGGTAAACTTGATTGTGAGAGACAAATTTATGTTTTGTTTAAAACCTGAATATGGGCTATTATTTAGATGTTTTTATGCCCAAAATTGTTAGGTATAATGGATTTGTTGGTTTAGATCGCGTTAATGGTTGGGTTTTTTGGTTTAGATATTATATTTGTTGATACTTGTTGATTGGTTGTTGGTGTTATTGTATTATAATTGTTTGATAGGTGGTGTAGCTCAAAATTGAGCAGAATTCTACTCAGTTTCACTAAAAATTTGATTTCCGAAGAAAAAAGTCGTACAATTGCCTAGTTTTTTCAAGAGACACCCAGATTTCCGACCGATTCGGTCGGAAATGATTTGAAAAATTACTAATTTTTAACAGTTTTCAACGGATTCCGCCGGAAAGATAAAGAATTATATTTTTTAATTATTAATTTTTGACCAAATTGGTTGGTAAATATTTATTTTTATTATTTAATTTTAAATAAATATTATTTTTATTTAAATTATTACGACTGATACGGTCGGTAAATTTTCGATCATTTCGGTCTAAAATTTGAAAATATTTCGGTTGTCTGACCTTTTGAATGTTTCGACGAATTCGGTCGGGAATTGTTTTTTAACCAACTGTTTTCCGACCCACCAATTTTGGTCGGAAAGTAGTCGGAAATTCGTGATTTTCGATCGATTTTCGATCGTTTTGTGGTCGTAATTCAGCCATTTTCTAATAATGTATTGTGAATTAATAATGAAGTTTAAGTTCGTTTATCTCTTTAAAGTGAGTTTGGTGGTTCCACAAAATAAAAATCGAGAGATGGATGAAAAAATAACGAAGAATTGCACCATGGAGAAGAACTAGAGTCATAAGGAGCAAGTACTCAGTTCCTTTGAAATCAAGAGACCCTAGTCTATGGAAGACTCAAATCAAGAAACCTATTGTAAACAAAATTGGATGATTGTAAGAAGAAAAAAGATCATCTAAAATTAATGGACTTACATGTTGAGAATCCAAGAAACCTATTGTATGCGGCGAAATCAAAGGGTCCAATTTCTTGCTACTAATTCATTTCAGAAGAACACCTCGAGGCCTCGAGGACGAGAAGTTATGGCCGAGTTCTCTCCCTCGAAGCTCGTCGGGGCCTGACCTAAAGGGAATGTTGCTCAGATCTAGAACAAAAATGGGGAGTTCCTAGGGCACGCGGCTAAGTCTGACAAAGCCGGCCTGCCCAGTATCTGTATCAAGGTGTCGCGTCTAGCCGTCCCATCTCTATATCTTAGTAATTAATACTTTTTGTACTATCTTGGAACTCCCCTCCTATATAAAGGGGATCCTTACCATTTTGTAGGGGGCTGTTGTTGCTCCAACTATTCTACACAAAATATACAAGAACTCTTTCTTTTCTATCTAACATATTCTCTCGGTATCATTGCTCACATTTATTGCCTGCATACTTGTTCTTCATTTATTGCTTGTCATTGGCCATAAAGAGCCTCCCTTAATTATATCGTAACTATTATCCCTTTCCCGAATACCCCCGATATCTCGAGCCCGAGCCCAGGTATCGACCTTGAGGCCCCTCATCGGTCAGTCCGAGGCCCGAGTAGCTAACCCCTCGGCTTGGTTGTAACTCAACTTTAGTCTCACATTTCATCATTTATCTTCACATATATAGCATCAACTACATAAAAAACTAGCATAAAAATAGATCACGTATTTTTAGAGTCTCATCAACAAATTTAATTGTCATTACCATTTTCATGGTAAATAGTTTGGTGCCCATCGTGGGGTTAAGAATAATAGTGATTATTTTCTTGTTGGTTTTGTTACACAACGCAAGTTATCTTTCACACTTTTTCTTATCCAAGATCTTCGATTTCAGGTCAAAATGTCTGGCTCAGTGAACAGAGTTGAGAACGACAACCTTGAAAACCACGGAGAAAATGGTGTGGATGTTCCAATTGTTGGCGCGTCACCATAGAACCTCGATAGCGCACCTGGACCGATTCCAGCAGACGCGGGTTCGCAAGACACACAGCAGGTCAAGAAACCTCACACACTGACAGGAGCATACAATACGGAGACCAACAAGAAGCCCAAAGAACCCCAGCTCAGGAAGAACAGGAAGTTAGTTTTCATGTTATTTTTAAAATGTTGCAGGCACAACAGCTGGCTATCGCTCAGTTAAATAAAATAAGACCCACCCCTAATAGTAAATCAAAGAAAATTCAGCTGACCAAAAGTGACCTCATCTAACATCAATTAGGACTAACAATTACCCTCAATTAAAATGAATCACTAACAACATTCGACCTTCTAGGCACCATGGATTTAGTGCGACACAAGAGCATCTATTGTTGACTCAACCCATCAAAGAAACTCTTTCTACTACTTTGGTCATTGTGGAACCCAAACTCATACATACTCAACTCTCCCTAAGAAAACCTCACCTTTAAGATTGTAGCACTCAGAACGAGGATAGTGGAAACACGCTCATCTCTCTCAAAGAAAGGTCACAAGTCTGGCTCTAAGCACCATAAGCTTGCCCCTTATGTGAGTCACCACTAATGTAAGCTTCATTCAACTCTAGATCATATAAGGCTTTTGTGGAGATATAGTGAAGGCTTTTGGGTTCAGGGTAGGAAATGTTTGGTCTAAGTAGGTTCCATTTTCCCTTTAGCAATTCTTTTGCTTTATTTTGGCACATATTCTCTTGTCTTTTAAAGTCATTGAACCTATTTCTAAGGGGTTAGAGAGATACACTGTGACTCTTTATTATTCATTTCAAACCTTTTTCTCCTTTCTCAACTTTCCACACCTTTCATCTCTTTACTTTAATTGAATCCCTTCATTCTTTTTTACATTGATCATTCTTTTTGTCTTTTTGATTTTGTTTCATTTCCTTTCCTTTTCTTCATTTTGTACATTTTAACACTTTGTTGCATTCCTCGTCTCTCCCCCCAAACTTATGCTTTTTCCTTGTGCTAAGGAAAGATCGGGTGCCAAGAGAGGGTATTTTTAGAACGGGTAAAGGCTTGTATCGTGGTTTTTGAAAGAAAAAGGTCTATGGCTCAAAAGGGTTGACTAGGGATATTATCATTGGTAGGCTATGGAAGTGTTCAAAATATCATTCGGATAAAGGAGAGCCTATAATCACATCTCAAGTCAAATTACACTTAGGATTTTGCCTAGACAAACATTCAGGGCAAGTTCTAGACTAATGGCTCGGGATTTGGACTTGCAATTCAAATTCTCACCACACAAGCTATGGGATTGCTAAAGCGACAGAGTCGGGAGCTCACAACAACCTTAGCAATGATTTGAGCAACACAATGGTCCCGAAAAACCACTTGATGATTATCGACCAACACAAGAGTCTCAAGGTCACAACTTTTACCATCATATACACAATAATTTGTTTTTGACCATAGGATCAAAGGAAAATGTGTTAGGCCCAAGTGAAGCTT
The DNA here is from genome assembly GCF_000393655.2 of Nicotiana sylvestris. Classification (NCBI taxonomy): domain Eukaryota; kingdom Viridiplantae; phylum Streptophyta; class Magnoliopsida; order Solanales; family Solanaceae; genus Nicotiana; species Nicotiana sylvestris. The sequence goes on from NC_091063.1 coordinate 61,453,670, forward strand.
TGCTGAGGCACCATTATCACTAGCTACTATTTACACAAAAGTTAAAAAGAAAATAGACTCAAACCCTTAAGAAGGTTGTCATGCCATCCATCATCGGGAAGAGCTACACGGTTCACACAAATTCCACCTTTGGAAAGAACCGTGGCATTAAGAAAACCAAAGGCTTATTGCACACAAAAACTCAAAACAAGAAGCTACGAAAATAAAATAAGAAACTATGAAAGGAAAAATGCGGAAAGTAAGATGAATATATACAACAGGGGATTTAGTCGAATATACATAAGGGAGAATGAATATATACATTATAACGTAACTTTATATACATACCAAAAGTAAAAAGTACGAAAAATGCAATAAAGTGATAAAATTATGTACATACCAAAGGTAAAAAGAAAGCATAAAGAAAAAAGGTAATGTCATATATACAGTCATCCAAATAGGGCTACCCCCTCAAATAAAAGCTAGCATTGTCCTCAATGCTAACTAACTAAAATAAGCACAGGAAAAGATAGAAAGGAAAAAGAAACTCCCTATTGGCCCTCCGTCTGCATAGGATCTTGAGTCTGGGTCCTTGTGTCCTCGGTCTGCTTAGGAACCTATGACTGGCTCCTTGTGATCTGTGTCTCCAGTGGGACCTGGGCCTGTACTGAGTCATGGGCCTATACTGGAATCTGGAGTTGGCTAGAGGAACCTCCCTGAGGGTCCTCCAACTCTATAATAGCATCATCAGTACAGGGAAGCACCCTCTTCCTCTTGGGTGGCCTCTCTGTCTCTTGCTCCAGCTCAGGCTGGGCTACTGGGGTCGGGTCATTCAATAAAAGAACTGGAGGCAAATGATCAGCCTTCAACTTCTCTACCTCCACCTTCAACTCCTTCACCGACTCCTTGGAAGCACGAGTCTTTCTCATTTTCTTTGACTCCTTAGCAATCTCCTTCAATGCCTTTCCATGAGAATCAACAACATCCATGATCAATTTCTTGTTCTCTAGGAGCTTCTTCTGGTTCTCCTAAAGCTCCTTGAGAGTGTCCTCCACGGACTGTAGGACCTGCGGGCGAGGAGGTGCCGAATGGGCTGCCACCAAAGTAGAAAGTACAAAAAGCTTGGAAGTGGCTGTCTGCATCTAGTTGTTTATACTGGTAAGGGTCTGGCTTAGGCGGTGGGCAGTCAAAGGATATGCTACGGATGAGGGGATATCTAGAGCTGTAGAAGTGGAGGGTCCTGGGGCCATGTCTGGTGTGGCTGAAGAAGGCTAAGTATGAGCCACTACTACTACTGGCTCTTCAAACTGGCCAGTTGAAGTAGTGGTTTTGCCCTTAGGGTCCTTGGGGTTGTCAGGACCCTTGGTGTTGTACCAGGAGAAAGGTGCCTTTGCTTTCACTTTCACATCAAATCTCCTCTTCTCCACGTCTAGACCCTCAAAGTACATGGTCAGGAAATTAGCGAAGGGGTAGGATCTATCACCTTCGTTCACCACCCGTGTAATTACCCTGGACATCACATTCTCGATGTTGATCGGGTACCCTGCCATGATTGATGCCACCAAAATAGTCAGGGAGATAGGAAGAGAGTTGTCGTGAGTGGTGGGGTCTAGCCTACTACAAACAAATGTCTCCCACCCTTTTGCTTGAAAGATAAGGGTTCTCCTCAGAATTTTTACCCCCACTGTCAACCATGCTTGGGTGATAACTAGGATTGCTAAGTACTCAGCTAGCCACGGATGGGAATCCTCCCCCAAAGCTACCTTGTCTAAGTACAAGGTCTCATCCTTCTCCGAGAAGCCCAGGTAATCATTTATCGTTTTTCCGTCAAACTTTACCTTCGAATTTCGCACCTTAGTCACTGTGGTGCCCTTTTTGATGTGGGCAACATTGGTGTAGAACTCCTTGACTAAGTGCTCATTGGCATCCTCCACGTGACCTATGAAGTAGTCCCAGCCTGCTCTCCCTCTGAACTGCCTCAACATATTGGGGTTGTGAGGCAAAAGGTCCCGTGTGATAAATTTCCGCTCAAGTATTAACTTTCTCTCATGCCACCATTCTTTGAACTTGTAGTGGGCCACTTCACTCACAAACCTGTCTTGTCATGCCTCCGGATTCCTGGTTCTCTCTACTCCTCCTATTTGGGGCTCACCCCCTCCTACTTTTTCTCCTTCTTCTTCTACGGGATCCTCCCTGGATAGTGAAGCTATATGTGAGGTAGAATATTCATATCCACTACTTGCATCTGAGCTCTCAGATGACTCAAAAGATATGTGCACTGATGCTTGGGCAGTAGGAGAGCCCGGAGGTGTATCCCTCAATCTGTTCCTCTCCGGCCAGCTAGGAACATATTCTGGCATGGAGTCTGAGTCGGACGCCTCCTAGGATGGCACATACTCACTCCTAGAGTGGTCAATAGCTCTATCAGCAACCCTTATAATCTTTCTGGTGTTTTTGATGGCTTGCCGGGCTTGCAGGGTCAATTTAATCATTCCTCATCCCCTACCCCGGGAGGACTCTCCTTCCCCTTTCTATTTATCGCCTTTGTCTCGTGATTTCACCATTATCTGCAAGGGACATTCAGTTGTGCTGTGTTAGTATCAGCAGAGTCAGTGAAGCATTGCAGAATAATATTGCAGATAGTCAGAATTGCCGACCGCTGACCGCACAAAATGAAGTGCGGCAGCAAAGAAGCTACCACGGACCGCACAAAATGCACCGTGGTCCGCACTGAGGTGGGGACCAAACTACCCACTCTCTGATTCTAGGCATCGCTGACCATACAAATGTGTTGCGGTCTGCATTGAGGCACCACGGACTGCATAAAATCAATCACGGTCCTCAGTCATCAGCTTTTAGATGTTTCACCACTGCAATACGCACAAAATAGCATTGCGGACTACCCAGAAGCACTGCAGACCGCACAAAATCCACCACGGTCTGCGGTGAGCACCCAATAGCAATACCAACTTAGGGTTTCAATTTTTCACATTTTAGTCCAATTTTGCATCTATTATTGATCCCCTAGGTGTTGAATTAGTGTTTTTGACTACTTAGTCCTAAATTAAACATGATTAAATAAACCTATGATATAAAATTGAAAGAAAAACGTGAAGAAAAAGAAGAAAAACGAATAAAAATAAGAGTTAAAAGAAAATAACAAAGTTAAATGATTAAGAAAAAATTAAAATTACCAGAAGTGAGATGCAATGTATATTAACAAGACTTAGCAGTTGAATTCGTGCAGTTATATGAGATGACAATGATTTTTTTAGCTTTTGAGTGCAAAGGGTCAAAAAGATTGAAATGAGGGTCGCAGGCCCTATATATAGGTAAAGAAACTGAGGCCCATCTCACCTACCCACCACGGACCGCACAAAATGGCACCGCGGTCCGTGGTACTCAGAAACAAGTAGCACTGGGGAGATGTCCACTGCGGACCGCAAGAAATGCAATGCGGCCGCAGTGGTCCACCATGGACTGCACAAAATGCATTGCGGCCACGGTGGAAAACTTCAGAGACTCCTCATTTTTTACTAATCAACTCTACGGTCGGCATTGAATTTTTGCCCCCGCACTGAGGCCTTTGCGGTCAGCACAAAATGCAATGCGGCCGCAGTGCAAACTTCATAGAGTGTGCATTTTTTCCAACTTAGTCCTGCACTGCGTCAAAACAATCCTACAATAACTCACAACTAGTTAGTCCAAAAGAAAATCCTATACTAGAAAGAAAATCAAAGAAAAACAAAAAGAAAGACACATGGGTTGCATCCCAAGAAGCGCCTGATTTAACGTCGTGGCACGACGCAGGTTACTATCAAATCACTTTATATGGAGCAGTGCCACCACGTGGCTATCATCAATCTTGCCCAGGTAGTGCTTGACCCTGTGCCCATTAATCTGAAAACCTCCCCATTTTTGTTCTTCAAGTCAAGTGCACCAAAAGGAGTCACAAATACCACTTCAAAAGGTCCACTCCATTTCAACTTAAGCTTTCCCGAAAACAGATGCAACCGAGAGTTGAACAAGAGAACCAAATCACCCAATTTGAACTCCTTGCCACGAGCATATTTATCATGAAGGTACTTTATTTTGTCCTTGTATAAGGACGAACTGGAGTAGGCATGGAATCAGAATTCATCAAGTTCATTAAGTTTCTCCACACGAAGATTTGCTACCACATCCCATTCAAGATTCAACTTCCTAAAAGCCCACATGGCCTTGTGCTCTAACGTAACCGGTAGATGGCAAAATTTCCCAAACACCAACCGATACAGAGACATACCAATCGGAGTCTTGTAAGCAGTCCTATAAGCCCATAGAGCATCATCCAACTTCTTTGACCAATCGGTCCTATTTGCATTGACCATCTTTGACAATTTACTCTTGATTTCCCTATTTGAGACTTCAACTTGGACACTCACCTGAGGATGATAAGGAGTAGAAAATTCGTGATTGACACCATACTTTGCAAGCAAAGTGTCAAAAGATCTTTTACAAAAATGAGACCCCTCGTCACTTATGATTGCACGAGGAGTGCCAAACCTTGTAAGAATGCTCTTCTTGAGAAATGCAACAACACTCCGAGCCTCGTTGTTGGGTAAACCCACGGCTTCAACCTACTTTGAAACAAGTCAACCGCCACAAGAATGTATGTGTTCCCATACGAGTTAACAAACGGGCACATAAAATCAATGCCGCATACATAAAAAATATCAACTTCAAGAATGGTATTGAGAGGCATCGCATCTTTCTTCGAAATTCCACCCTCTCTTTGACATTCTTCATATCTCTTCATAAGTTCACTTGCATCTTTGTACAAAGTTGGCCAATAAAACTCACAACTAAGAACTTTGGAAGCCGTCCTCGCCCCGCCATGATGGCCACCATAGGGAGAGGAATGACAAACCTCTAAGATACTAAATTGCTCCTCCTCTGGGAAACACCTTCGGATCACACCATCCATGCAAATCTTGAACAAGTAATGCTTATCCCAATAAAAATCCAAACTATCCCGTTTGAGCTTCTTCCTTTGGTTAGAAGATAGCCCACACGAGATTATACTAGTCATAATAAAAATAGCAATGTCCGTAGACCATGACATACCATTCACCGACACAAAAAGGAGTTGTTCATTGGGAAATGAATCATTGATCTCTAGGCCATCACGAGGCCTCCTCTCCTCCTCCAAGCGGGACAAGAGGTCCGCCACTTGGTTTTCACTACCCTTCCGATCCACAATCTCCAAATCAAACTCTTGAAGTAACAAGACCCGTCGCATCAGACTAGCTTTGGAATCCTTTTTCGTCATCAAGTACCGGAGTGTGGCATGATCGATATGAACTATGACCTTGGCACCCATGAGATACGGCCGAAATTTCTCCATCGCGAACACAATAGCCAAAAGTTCCTTCTCAGTCACCATGTAGCTCACTTGAGCATCATTCATTTTCTTGCTTGCATAGTACACCAGATGAAATATTTTGTTCACTTTTTGACCCAAAACCGCCCCAACCGCAACATTGCTCGCATCACACATGAGCTCAAAAGGCAAGCTCCAATTGGGTGCGGTGATAATAGGAGTGGTGGTCAACTTGTGCTCAAGAAGTTCAAAGGCTTGCATATATCTCTCATCGAACACAAACTTGGCATCTTTTCCAATAACTTGCATAAGGGATTCACTACCTTCGAAAAGTCTTTGATAAATCTCTGGTAGAACCCTGCATGCCCAAGAAAACTTCTAACTCCCTTGACAGAGGTAGGGGGAAGGAGCCTTGAAATCACATCAATTTTTGTTTTGTCCACCTCAATACCATGCTTTGAAATTTTATGCCCAAGAACTATGCCCTCCTCAACCATGAAGCAGCATTTCTCCCAATTAAGAACAAGATTGGTTTCTTCACAACGGGCCAACACTCTATCAAGATTTTTCAAACATTCATCAAATGAATCTCCCACAACACTAAAGTCGTCCATGAACACCTCCAAAATATCTTCCACAATGTCGGTAAAAATGGCCATCATACATCGATGGAATGTAGCCGGTGCATTGTACAACCCAAAAGGCATCATAGAAAAAGCAAAGGTGTTATACGGACAAGTGAATGTGGTCTTCTCCTGATCTTCCGGAGCAATCAAGATTTGGTTGTATCCAGAATACCCATCCAAGAAATAGTAGAAGGCACGCCCAACAAGTTGATCTAACATCTGATCAAGAAAAGGCGATGGAAAGTGATCCTTGCGGGTCACTTTATTCAACTTGCGGTAATCCATGCACACCCTCCACCAGGTGACAGTCCTGATAAGAATCAACTCATTTTGCAAATTTGCAACCAAGGTCATGCCACCCTTCTTCGGCATACATTGCACCGGCAAAGTACAATATCTATCAGAGATGGGGTACACAACCCCGACATCCAACCACATGATCACCTCCTTTTTCACAACTTCTTGCATTGCCTCATTCAACCTCTGATGTTCCAAGGAAGGCTTTGCATCATCTTCCAGAATAATCTTGTGCATACAGAATGCGGGGCTTGTCCCCCTAATATCAGCTAAGGTACATCTAATTTCCTTCTTCCGCTTTTGAAGCACCGCCAATGTGGCATCAACCTGCATGTTAGTAAGACAAAAAGAAAGAATAACTGGCAAAGTTGAACTAGGGCCTAAGAATTCATACCTGAGGTATGGAGGCAACGACTTCAACTCCAACACCGGAGGTTCCTCGATTAAAGGTTTTGTTGGTGGAGTCTTCCTATTCTCAAGGTCCAAAGAGAGTTTCCTAGGCTCATAAGAGTAAGAGCCCATTCCATGTAAAGCATTCACGCACTCCACTCGGCTTTCATCATCATTTACATCAAGATTCAACAATACTGCCTCTAGAGGGTCCTCCACATTGATCATTGCACTAGTATCATCAACTATCAGTGCCGTGACAAGGTCCACAAAAGAGCACACCTCAGAGCTGTTGGGCTGTTTCATTGACTTGCACACATGAAAGACCACTTTCTCATCACCCACCCGGAAGGTGAGTTCCCTTTCTTTCACATCAACTAAGGCCTTCCCAATAGCAAGGAAAGGTCTTCCTAATATGATTGTAACTTCATAATCCACCTCATAATCCAAAATCACAAAATCAGCTGGCAAGATAAATTTGTCCACCCGGACAAGGACATGATCAATGATACCCAATGGTCTCTTCATAGTTCTATCCGCCATTTTAATCTCGTAGAAGTCGGCCTCGGTTGCCCAATACCCAAAGTCTTGAAAACTGAGTAGGGCATAAAGTTGATACTTTCCCCCAAATCACATAGAGCTTTAGCAAAGTCTGCACTTCTAATGGTGCAAGGAATGGTGAAAGTACCGGGATCTTCTAGCTTCGGGGCCATTGAGTGCACAATTGCACTAACTTGGTGGGTCATCTTGATAGTTTCACAATTAATGGATCTTTTCTTTATCACCAAGTCCTTCATGAATTTAGCATAACCCGACACTTGCTCTAGAGCCTCCACCAAAGTCACATTAATGGGTAAGCTCTTCATCATGTCAATAAACTTTTTAAACTGATTCTCATTTTTCTGCTTCGTGAGCCTTTGAGGATAAGGTAGAGGTGGCCTTGGAAAAGGAGCCTTGGCTTTAGGCCCAACCATTTCCGGCATGTCTATTACATTTTCCCTATACGGGTTCACATCATTCTAAGTCTCCACCTTGGAATCCTGAATGTCAATCCTCACTTCCTCATTCATGTTCTCATCAATCACATTTTTAACCACCAAAGGAGTCTCATCTTCTTGCAACTCAACTTCATCATTCAAAATTTCTTTTTTCTTGGAGGCATTCACATCACTTCCTCTTCCACTTCTTGTAGTTACCACCATAACATGATTGTTCCCACCATTCGGGTTAACTACCGTATCACTTGGTAGATCCCCCCTTAGGGCGAGTATTCAAGGATTGTGAGATTTGGCCTAATTGAACCTCCAACTTTCTGATTGAAGTATTGTGGGAAGCCAACTGAGCATCAGAATCTGCATTCTTCTTCATCATTTGTTCAAACATATAGGGGTGTGTATTCGATTTATCAATTCGATTTTGACCCTTATCGATAATTACTTATCGATTATCGATTTGTACATATGCTTATCGTTATCGTTTCAATAAGGTTTCGATTTTTTTGATTTCGATTTATCAATTTTGGGGCTTATTGATTCGGTTATCGATTACACCAATAAGAAAATTTACGAGATTCTGCGGAAAGTATATCGCTATAAACACGCCTAACTAATGTGGACAAAAGGAAGCTAAAATAAGACGAACACCGTTTATAAAATAAAAATTGTGTCAAAAAGCACATGCAACGAAACTAAAGTAAAGGATCAAATGTATGCCACCAACACTCCAACGGTATGAAAAAACAAAAAAAAATACAAAATACATCATCACTGCTAATTCGATTTTCCATTAATTTGAACTTCATTCACTTGAGCTTTAAATATGATCATTCCTTAAATGTGGTAGAGGAAATAATAGGGTTAGAGCCTTAGGGTAAACGGGAAGGGTATTATAGAATAAGGGTAAAAAAATTATTTAATTAATTTTTTTTGTCTTTTTAATATATCTTATCGGCTTATCGATAAACCGATAACCGAAGAGGACAAAACCGAAATCGAAATCGATAACTCGATAAAGAAAATTTTGAAATCAAAATCGAAATCGATAAATTAATAAACCGATAACAAATAATCGATTTGATTTATCAATAAACCGATTCGAATGGACACCCTTACAAACATCATTTCAATTCTCCCCATTTCATTGTTGGAAGAACTAGGACCTTGGGATGGAAATAAGGGTGGATTGTTCGGTTGTTGATACATTGGAGGCCTTTGAAAGCCTTTCTCCCGATTTCCTTGATTGCCATTGTTCCAACCTCCCTGATTGTTGTTACTACCCTAATTGTTGTTGTTGCCATTCCAATTACCCTGATTGTTCTGATTATTGTTCCGATTGCCCCAATTGGAATTTTGGTTGTTGTTCCCCCAATTACTATTCCCTTGTTGTTGTTGATTTCCCCAATTGCCTTGGGATCTCCATTGTTGTTGGTTGGAAGAATTGCCCATTTGGCCCTGATAATTGTTCACATATTGCACCTCTTCATTTTGCACATCATAACCATCATCTTGGAATCGACCACAATCATTGTCAAATTGATCTGAACTCCCTTAGTTTTGTTGACCTCTTTGTCTTCTTTTGTTCACTAGCATGTTGACACCCTCCATAGCATTTATTTTGGCGCGGATTTTGAACCTGTTGAAACTATGCTTTCACTAGCTGGTTGATTGTTGTTGTCAGCTCTGCTATAGCCTGCCCATGATCATGTAGCTCTTTGTGCAAGTGAGTGACCGTGGGGTCACCATGTGGCACATTGGCTCTACTTTGCCAAGCTGAGGATGTGTCAGCCATCTCGTCAAGAATGTCACAAGCCTCATCATAAGACAGCTTCATGAAGTTACCCCCAGCAAGTTGGTTCACTATGCACTGATTTGTTGTGTTAATGCCTCGGTAGAAAGTCTGTTGTATCATTAAATCAGTCATATCATTGTTGGGACATTCCTTTACCATGGTTCTATATCTCTCCCAAATCTCATGTAATGGTTCAGTGGGTTATTGCTTGAAGGCTAAGATCTCATCTCTCAATGCTTCCATGCGCCCCGGCGAGAAAAACTTTGCGATGATCTTATCCGCCAACTCATCCCAAGTAATGAGGGAATGGTTGGGAAGTTGCTCAAGCCAATACAATGCCTTCCCTCTAAATGAGAAAGGGAATAATATCAATCGAAGTACATCCCCCGACACATTAATTTGCTTGCTCCCCCAATAGGTATCCACGAAACCCTTAAGATGTTTGTAAGCATTCTGATTTGGAGCACCCGTGAAATATCCTCGCTACTCCAGCAATGTGTCAGCATCACATTGGTTATCTGAAAATTGCCCGCTGGGATCTGGGGTGGGACAATTGCACTTGCATACCCTTGGTTGGGAAGCACTCGAGCATCCACTCTTGGAGGTGGGGGGGAGGGTCTGGAATATTATCATTGACCTGGCGGCCTCTCATTTCTCCTTGAGTTACAATAGGGACCTCATCATCAATGTTGTCATGTACCTCCTCCCCCAGCGGAAGATCTCCAATAGGTGCATTGTTTGCTACCAGTTTTGTACCTGAAGTTGTGACACCCACAAATTAGTAACACTTAAGGAAAGAAGAACAATATACAAAATTATTTAGATAGATAGCCAAAACCGTTAGCTCCCCGACAATGGCGCCAAAAAGTGATCAGTGTCAACCCTGCACCACTACAAAGTAGCAAGAGTGGTCGAAGCAGCTTTTACCCGACATGGTCGGGATCGAATTCCAAAAGGAGCTAGAGATTGGAATTGGGTTCCTATCTAAACTAGAGATGTGTAATTGCTCTTAATTACTCATCCAAACATCATTGGCCTTTTGATTACTTCTAATATTATGCTAATAAGATGCTAAATTAAGCTAAAAGTAAGATACTTGAAAGGTTGTCTAAATAGTTAAGGAGGCACTAGGGAAATGACTTTCTCCTAGGTAGATAATTGACGGGTTCTCAAGTCTAAGTCTAGGTTGTCATATTGGGGATTACGTTTTAACCAATGCACGAAACTTCTCACTCTATACCTCTTGGTAGTTTGAGTGATTTTTCCCTATTTGACTTTCTCAAGACCAATTGGGTATGATAATTTGTGCAAGCAATTGAGGTTCAAGTCGGGTATTACTATATCTAGGTTTAACCCTTTTAATTGGGGCTATCAATCTCTTGAATACACCCCAATTCCTTGTTGGAATAATTTTCCTAGACTCACGATCTCTTTCTCAAGAAGAGCCCAAGTCAAAAAGGCACAAATTAGTGTTTGCAACCACTAATTCAACATGGAAAACACAAATTAGTCCAAATATCAAACACCCATAAACATTCAAGCCCTAAAACTCAAGACCCATCAAATACCCACACTAGGGTTGAGCCACAACCCTAGCTAATGGGTCTAGCTACTCATGATAATAGAAGAAAACAAAGAAATAGATGAAGAAAAACCCATAAGATTTGATTACAAGCTAATACTCGAAGATTCAATGATAAAACTACTCTAAAATTACTCAAAATGGTTAAGAAGTACTGTTCATTAGCGCAGCTCAAAGTCAGATTACAACTGATGACCTAAAAATGGAAAAAGAAAGTATTTATACTAGGCAAAATTTTCTGTACATTAAATACCCCTGCGGGGGTAGTGCGGTCCGCACAATATCGGGTGCGTCCGCGGTGAGGCTTCTTGGCTTTAAATCTATGCTCTCTGAACTTGGCCACCGCGGGCCGTACAAATACACCGCGGCCGCGGTTGCTTCTATTGTGGTCCGCACAAAAAGGACTGCGGACCGCATTGGCAATAAATATACAAGCTCCAACTCTCTGAACTCCATTATTGCGTACCGCAGAATATTGAGTGCGGCCGCGGTGAGGCTATTGCGGTCCGCGTAAAATGCTTTACAGCCGCATTGCTTGATTTTCCAGAATATGCACCTCTCTGAATCTCCTCACTGCAGACCGCACCAAATGGAGTTCGGCCGCAATGGATTTGTTGCACTGTGCTTGGACTTGTTCTTGGTACTTGTGTATATTTTACTCCTTTTTGAGCTGGTTTTGACTAATTGTCATCTTTTTGACCAAACCCTGCAAACAAGTACAATATGTAAGCCTTAGGGACTATTTCGTACACATTTTTAATCAAAACTCAAGTAAGAAGGAGTGTAAAATGAACCATAATCCCTAGTTATCAATAAGCCGTTGTATTCCCCCTTAAACACCCCAAAAGTACCACAACCGAGACACCCACTCTAAAGAGACCTTTTATGAGTCTAAATTCGTTTCCTTCACCTCCCTGATACTGAAATGTATAAACCATAATGATATAGAAATATTGCGAGTCCCCACACCATCCGATGTAAATCTCAGGTTCTAGCCATATACAAATCCGGGAAACTCTAGGTTGCTACATGTGAATCTTGAACCCATTAGAACCTTCTCGAGAGTCATCTACTTTGCTCACATCTCAATTGCACCGCCCAAATGGGCCAAAAAACATGGGCCCCATTAGAACAACGACACCAAAAGAAGTAACCCTATCTTAATGCAACCAAGAAAATCTTACTACATGCACACTACATCCTTCAGGAATAACCACTCAATCATTCCATGATTCCCATATACCCATAGAGTGTAATATATCCCGTATGAAGAAGTTCCCGTACTCGAGTCATCCTCTATCTCAATCTATGCAAGTCATAACTAATTCACAAGTATACTGTCGCGCCCCCTTTTTTTCCTCTTTGCATCGGAAAATCGGGTTTGTGACATTTTTGGGGTAGGACAACTCATTCCTTTTGGGAACTAGGTTTGTATTTGAAGAGTCGCCACCTAATGATTTAAGGTGCATTAGGACACCTATAATGTTCATTTCTAAGTTTGTTTGATAACCTGAGATAGGGTAAGGGCTTGAAATTATCCTAAGGGGAAGTGTTAGGCACCCCTCAGGATCTACTAGTGTGGTTCCTGGCCAGACAGTTTTGTGAAGTTTGTACAAGTAGCAAACAGACAGGTATAGGCTCAAGCAGTAGAGTATTTAAGTTTAAACACATAAGAGTTTGAAAACAATTGTTAAAAGGAGATATTTGAAAAATACTTGGGAATGTAAAAGGAAATGGGGTCCTAGGTTTATTTATAATATGGATCACATCAATGCGATACCCGATATGACACTCCTCAGTAAAGGGAATACACGTGGTATTAGCGCACCGGTCATCATATCCATATCTACCCTTCCCAACCCGTTAAGGTATTAAAGCGTGAATTGGTCTCAACCTATATTGCATGTTATTACCCGTCCCGTTCCTATCAGTCCCGGAGGAATTTAGGACTACTATTCCTATAAGAGGGAGGATTTTAGGCTAACTCTTAGGTTTTAAAGGCAAAAGGCTAAGGCAACATACAAAACATGTAGGACTACATATTAGGGGAAACATATAAACAATTCAGAGGCTCATATATACCTCCGCAGACAACGCACATAAATAGCACGACTCAAACACAGTTAGGGTCATAATTTAAAGATACTAAGGCATGATGTTTTAATTGTTGAAGCATGCCAATTTATTATATAACCCAGATAAGAATTTTGAATCAGGCCTGCCTGCTGGTTGTAGCAGTTGCTAATTAAACAAATGCGGATTCAGTTTTATCATTATTACATAGGGCTTGCCTAAGTGTGTATTGGTGGTGTCCTATAAGCATGATATCTATTAATGATTAAGAAAGTAGCAGAACAGTGGTTGATTTTTTTTAAAAGGGGAGATTTGGATCCAATAGGCATGCTTTCTAAACCGTATTAATAAAAGAAGTAGGCTGCTTAAACTAATTAAGAACAGTACGAGTCAACCTAATTTTTTAACTAAACTAGTTTTAGATCCTATAGATATGATCTCTATTATAGCTGATTTTAATTCCTACAGACATGGTATCTAAGTATTAAAGGCTGATTTGGTCCTATAGGCGTGATATCTAATTGAACATGAAATGAAGCAGGCAGGATTTATTTGATCATAACGAAATTCATATAGGCATGATTTCTATAAAAAAAATGATTTTGATCTTATAGACATGACATCTAATTTCAAAGCTGATTGTAACCTTATAGGTATGATGCCATTATAGCCATTTAGATCCTATAGGCATGGTGTCTAAGTGTGGAACTAAAACATGTAGAATTTATTAAACAGATCTTATAGGCATGTTATCTACCCTTCTAATACCTAAAGCATTCATAATCATCCCCTCCTTTTCACTAGCCAAACCCAATATTTGTTACAAATTATTACAGACCAAAAATGACTGAATTACATCAGAAAAGTGTAAAATAAGATGTTACAATCATAGGAAGCCTGATTCTGACTTCCTCTCTGAGTTATGGAATAAACCAGCTCAAATGCCAATGTTCTCATAGCATTTCTCAGACCTAGGTATGTCAAAGTTCCCTAAGGGTCTCAAGGGACCCCAGGCAGTGCTTACACCCAGGTTGCATAACCTGACAAAGATGAGTGCAGTGTGGAAGGGCCAGCCCTTATGTGTCCAAGTTCAGAGGGAGCTCAAGAGTCCCAAGGCAAGGCTCACACAAGAGAGGCTCTAAGATGATAGTGGTAATGAAGAACATAGTAAAAAAAGAGTTAGCTTAAAACTAGACTGGGAAATAGTAAGCAGTAAGGGTGACTTGAAAACAGTAGTAGTAAAACTCAATCTGCACAGAATCAGTAGTTACAAAAAGGGGTCAAGGGATTTTGGGAATACATTGTATAAAGAATATGACCCCAGAAACGGTCAGGTTTGGTCATGCACAACAATAGATGATGCTGGCATACCCACAAACCAGCTAGAGAACACAAACACAAAGAGTGGACATGGGGGTTTGGGATTCATAAGTCAACAAGTGTACACATAGGGGAAGCATTGATCTAAGGGGAATGGGGACATGTTACAACATGCTAATAATACAACTTGATTGCAGAAACATAAGAAGAAGCAGGCAAGAGGGGAAGAAATTGGAACAACTTAAAGGAACATGTTGTTGTTGATGCTTGAAAATTAACTAGGACATACCAGTAGAGAAACAAAGTGCAGAAAGGAAAAGTAGGCAAAAATTCCACAGTCTAGCCTTGGCTTTCAGCCGGCAAGACAAAGCAGTAGCACAAGTAGTAGTAGAGAAAAGAGAGAAGGTTTTGAGTGTAAGTGTGTGTTCTTGAACTTAATTGTTCGTGTGTTTTAAAGAAGAGGGGTGCAAGGTATTTATAGTTTTTGAAAACGAGTGAAAAGTAAGGTAATAAGTAAAGTCTTAACACAAACATGAAAACAATCACAAGTCAGAATCAATTAACACAAGTGATTCCCTTTAATTAAGGAATCACTGTTTAACGGATAGTAGCAGGTTTAATTAAGGAAAGAAATCAATTTGGGGACAGATTGATTATTTTCATATAAGGGGTAGTAAAAGCATGAAGTAAACAATCAAGTCTAAGTACAAAATATACTTATTTTGGGAAAGGATTCAGCAAGGTAAAACATCACAGTAAAGGGAAAGGAATCAATTAATTTTAAACAGGGCAGTGAAATTAGGGTTCAATAAAGAAAAGCTTTTGTAATCAGTCACAAAATCAAGATCAATCAAGGAAGAAACTTCAGCATATAAATAGAGCGAACAAAAACATCATACATGCGAGGCCAAACATATTGGAAAAAGAGATAGCACTAACATACAGTAGTGGCAGAAATAAGCTAGGATTCAGTAGTAAGAAAAAATATTCGAATATCAGTAGTCAAGTAGGTTAAATAGTCATATAGAATCAACAGTGAAGAAGAACATAGTATCAGGTAAGAGAAATCAGAAACAAGTAAAGGTCTCACAGTAGTAATAAGTGAGAAAAAACCCTTTTAGGGCTTCGACAGTAGTCGAGTTTTAGAGATGATAAGAACTCAAAATCAGATAAGCCAAACAAGGAGAAAAGAGTCAGAAACAAAGAACTTAAAAAAATAAGCACACATTTAGGCAAACAATTTCAGAACTCGGATAAGAAAAAAAGGGAAGTAGGGTTTTTAACATGCTGACTCAAGTAGAAGGAAAGCATAAACAAGTAACATAGCAAAATCATGAAACAACACCAAAATCAGAGAAGAGATCTTTAATAGAGAGGTTAAGAGAAACCCTAATTGGAAAAAAATGAATAGTCATTTTGAAAGAAAAGTTGAAGAACCTTCGAGAAAACACTTAAGAAATTCATAGTAAGTACAGATCTAAGGTAGATCTAAAAGAAAATTGAAAGATCTTAAAGATTAGGGTTTCGAAAAACCCAGAAAAGGTGAGAAAGACCTTGAAAGTTTCCGATCTAACCAAGAAAGTCAAGAACCTGCCTTGAAAGGCAATGAATGGCCGGAGAAAGGTCATGGATGGCCGGAGAAAGGCCATGAACAGAAGTCGAGCAAGGACTGGACCAGATCCCTTCGAGGTCTGGCCATGAAACCATAGAAAAAAACACCCAGGAGCCATAGGAGGCTGATACACATCTCCAATGGCCACGAGAGGCCATGGATTAGGCAGGGGTTAAGGTGGATTAGGGTGGGATGAGATGGCGACGGCTAGGGTTCATGTGAGGTTTCAGAAAGAATTGAGAGAAAAGGGGATTCAGAGGCGGTGTTCGGAAAAGAATGAAGTAGGGTAAGGGGTATTTTGGGTTTAATTATGGAAGGGCGAACGGTGGCCGTTGATCTGAGTGATCAACGGCCTTGATTCAAAAGGGTAGGTGGGGAATCCGAGTTGGGTTGTTTAATTGGGTAAGGGGTCGAGTTTGAATGGGAATTGGCCCGGGGAAATTGGGTTTAATTAGGGGTCACATTTATGCTAAGATTAAAATGTAACTAGGTTATTATTTAAATAGCCAATTTTCCACTTTTAAAATTATAAAAAATAGTATATTAATTTCTGAAAATAAATTGTGAGCACTAAAATAATTTGTAACATATAATTAACAATTTAAAAATACATGGCTTAATTTTATGAATATAAAACACAATTGAATCTTAAAAGAGCCAATATTGCAATTATATGCAATTTAGCTTAAAATACTAAATTAAATTGTAAAAAATATGCAAAAGTACCTTAGCTATATATTAGCATAAATATAAAAGTCCAACAAATGAATTACCAAGATAATAATTTTGGAAATAATTATTGGGTTTTTATAGATAAAAGAGGGAAATACATTAATTTAAAAACCTTTAAAAATTATGGAAAAATAATAAAACACTTGGATATGCTTACATATGCATATGTATACCATTTTGAAGTTATTTTTCATATTGAAAATATATAGGAAAAAATTGGGTATCAACAGTTGCCCCTCTTTACACGGGAAGGATGAAAGAGTTGTCGGGTAAAGATATGATGACCAATTTTGACCGAGCGAAATGGTCTGAAGAAGATAGGATACAACCTAGCTTCTGTGTTACCTACATATCCCTGATTTTACAAGAATCAGACTATATGTAGTTCAGGATTCGTCGGCGGAGTATGCCGATGGAGACTTTTCAAGAACGGACGCAATATCTAGTATGAGGTGAGTGGAAGATTTGTGGGAATGGATAAGGTTTGATATGGATGCGGGAACTGGAGTGCGGCCGCTCTTACCGGGATGGTCGTTGCTTGCCGGTTTTCCTGCAATTAGAAACAATACAAGCATATATCGTGCATAAAGCGTGTAATAAAGGATTCGCAGGCCATGAAATGATGCTCTCGGTCTATTTGGATAGTGCCTCCGAACCATGATGCCATTGAATAATGATATCCAAAAGATTAAAAGGGATCCTCAGGCCATGACATGGTGTTCTCGGGCTATGAAGATGATGCCTCCGAACAATGATGCCTTTGGATAATTTGGCGATCTTTCAGCCAATAGGATGCAGTATGAGGCGATCTTTCAGCCTATGAGATGCAGTACCATGATCTGGACAAGGCAGAGCTTAGTCTTGCGAATTGAGGGGCAGAGCTTAGCCCGTAAGGGAAATGAAATAAACAGTGCTTGAGATAGGTTGGGTTTCGAAGAAAATTGGAGGCAGAGCTTACCCTCGGAAGGCAGAATGATTGCCTTATGCAAAGAAGCATATGCGGAGAGAGGCAAGGCTTAGCCTCGGAAGGCAGGGTGATAGCCTTATGCAAATATGCAAATGCGGAGAGAGGTGGAAGACAAAATGGTAGCCTTATGCAAGAATGTAGATGGAGACAACGTTTAGTCTCGAAAGGCAAAATAGTTTCCTTACGCAATTTGGAAGCCAAAATAGTAGCCTTATGCAATGATGTAGATGGAGACAACGTTTAGTCTAGTAAGACAGAATAGTATCCTTATGCAATGATGCAGACGGGGATAGCGTTTAGTCTCGAAAGGCAGAATAGTAGCCTTATGCAAGTTGGAAGGAAAAATAGTAGCCTTATGCAATGCAAATGCAGATGGAGGTAGAGCTTAACCTCGAAAGGCAAAATGGTAGCCTTATGCAAGAATGCAGATAGAGACAGGGTTTAGTCTCGAAAGGCAGAATAGTAGCCTTATGCAAGTTAGAAGGCAGAATAGTAGCCTTATGCAATGCAAATGCAGATGGAGGTAGAGCTTAACCTCTGAAGGCAAAATGGTAGCCTTATGCAAGAATGCAGATGGAGATAGCGTTTAGTATCAAAAGGTAGAATAGTAGCCTTATGCAAGTTGGAAGGCAGAATAGTAACCTTATGCCATGCCAATGTAGATGGAGGTAGAGCTTAACCTAGGAAGGCAGAATAGTATTCTTATGCAGGAGTGCAGATGGAGAAAACGTTTAGACTCGGAAGGCAGAATGGTAGCCTTATGCAAAAACGAAATAACGAATGATAGTAGAGTTTTCTTAGCTGAAAGCAGATTACGATGTCGTGATTATTGTGAGCGTTATGATAGATGGAACGTCACTGGTATATATTGATAGCAAATGTTTGCAAGTGTAACGGTTCGAAGAGTCGTGTTCATGAATAATGTTTGTCCATGAGTGTATAGTATGTTTAATGATTTTGCAATCCTGCTGCCTGCATCCAAAGGAAAATTGTGAGTTTTGTAGAGGGGGAGGTTAGTTCATATCTCCGCTGGCTTTGCTTGTCCTGATCATCTTTGATCTGACGATACTGTATGTATCATTGGGGTAGCGTTGCTGAACAAAGCAATTTCAGTAATAAACATGCATGATTTCGTAAAAATATGACGTAAGTATATATTTCAGATAACTTTTCATAGGAACCGACAACTGTGATGTAACCCGGAACATTGCAACCTCTCTAGATATGGAATTTTGAGGGTCCTCCTCAAAATTCTGCCCCAGTTGATGGGTTGACGTTTTTGACTGTTGCTCGCGACGATCGGCTAAAATTACTTCGGAATTTTGAGGGCCCTCTTCAAAAATTTTCCCCAGTTTCCAACTGCGGGGGGAAATGAAAATTTTATTGTATTGTGACCGAACCCACAGGGCTTCCTATGTATCCCCTCTTAAATGAGTATCAATTCAGGCATAGTTCAATTTACATCATATAAGGAAAGATAAATATTACACATAGTAACGCTTGACTACATCTGAATTGATCGGCTTTGGCTAGACTTCTCCGTCCATTTCTGCAAGTATGAGGGCTCCTCTTGTCAAAACCCGATGGACCATGTATGGACCCTTCCAGTTGGGAAAGAACTTCCCTTTGGCTTCATCTTGATGTGGAAAACTTTTCTTTAACACCAGGTGCCCTGGTGTGAACTATCTTGGCTTGACTTTTTTGTTGAAGGCTCTGGAAATTCTGTTCTGGTAGAGTTGACCTTGGAAAACTTCATTCATTCTCTTTTCGTCTATAAGGGCTAGTTGCTCATAACGACTTTTCACCCACTCTGCATCATCAAGCTCAGCTTCTTGTATGATCCTTAGGAAAGGAATTTCTACCTTAGCGGGAATGACAACCTCTATACCGTAAACCAGCATATAGGGGGTTGCCCCGGTTGACGTGCGAACTATAGTGCGATACCCCAAAAGAGCAAATGGTAACTTCTCGTGCCACTGTTTATGCTTCTCTGTCATTTTCCTCAATATTTTCTTGATATTCTTGTTGGCGGCTTCTACAGCTCCATTCATTTGAGGCCTGTAGGCTGTGGAATTCTTGTGTCTGATCTTGAAAATTTCACAAATAGCTTTCATCAAGTCGTTATTGAGGTTGGAGCCATTATCAATAATGATTGACTCTGGAATCCCGAATCGACAAACAATGCGGTCGCGAACAAAGTCTGCCACGACTTTCTTAGTCACTAATTTGTAAGATGCTGCTTCTACCCACTTGGTGAAATAGTCGATGGCTACTAAGATAAACCTGTGTCCATTGGAGGCGGCAGGCTCGATTGGTCCAATAACATCCATCCCCCAGGCGGCGAACGACCATGGTGAGCTTGTTGCATTAAGCTTATTTGGATCTACCTTTATCATGTCTGCATGTATCTGACAGCGGTGGCATTTTCGGACATACTGGATGCAGTCCGTTTCCATGGTCATCCAAAAATAACCTGCTCAGAGTATCTTCTTTGCTAGACAAAACCATTCATATATGGACCGCAAGTCCCAGCATGAATTTCCTCTAGTAACTTGGATGCTTCCTTTGCGTCGACACACTTTAGTAATCCCAATTCGGGAGTCCTCCTATGTAGGATTACTCCACTATGAAAGAAATTGTTGAACAACCTCCGAAGTGTGCGTTTATGAGTAGGGTTTGCAAGCTCTAGGTACTTTTCTTTTCCCAAATATTCCTTGATATCATGAAACCAGGGCTATCCGGCTGCTTCTTCTTCAACATGGGGATAGTAGGCTGGCTGATAAGTGATTTTCACTGGAATGGGATCAATGATATTCTTGTCTAGGTGTTGTATCATAGATGAAAAGGTGGCTAATGCATCGACGACCTTGTTCTGGACCCTGGGGACATGCTGGAATTCTGTCTTCGTGAACCTCTTTCTCAATTCCTATACACGATAGATACGGGTGTATCTTGGAGTTCTTGGTTGCCCATTCTTCTCGTACCTGATGTATAAGTAAGTGTGAATCTCCGATCAGTAGCAGCTCTTGAACGTTCATGTCAATGGCCATTTTGAGTCCTAAGATGCAGGCTTCATACTCGGCCATATTGTTGGTGCAAGGGAACCTGAGTTTGGCAGACACCGGATAATGCTGACCGGTTTTCGATACTAGGACTACTCCTATGCAAATTCCTTTGAAATTTTCTGCTCCATCGAAAAATTGTCTCCAACCGTCATATGATTCTGCAATATCTTCTCCTATGAATGATACCTCTTCGTCAGGAAAATACGTTTTTAGGGGTTCATATTCTCCATCCACGGGATTCTCAGTGAGGTGGTCTGCCGGTGCTTGTTCCTTTACAGCTTTTTGAGTTACGTAAACAATGTCGAACTCACTTAATAGGATTTGCCATTTGGCTAGCTTGTCGGTGGGTATGGGATTCTGAAATATGTACTTCAATGGATCCATTCTTGATATGAGATATGTAGTATAGGCACAAAAGTAATTTCTCAGCTTCTGAGCTACCCAAGTCAAAGAACAACAGGTGTGCTCCAACAAAGAATACCGGGCCTCCACGGGGTGAAATTCTTACTGAGATAATAAATGGCCTGCTCCTTCCTCCCCGTTTCATCATGCTGCCCCACAACGCAGCCAAATGCTCCATTAGCACTTTAAGGTATAGTAATAAGGGTCTACCTGGCTCAGGTGGGACTAAGACTGGTGGTGTTGACAAGTACTCTTTGATTCTGTCGAAGGTGTTTTGGCAGTCATCGATCCATTTGGTGGCAACGTCCTTCTTCAACATTTTAAAGATTGGTTCACAAATAACTGTAGACTGGGCTATGAATCGGCTGATGTAGTTGAGCCTTCCCAAGAAACTCATCGCATCCTTCTTGTTCTTTGGCGGTGGTAGTTCTTGAATAGCTTTGACTTTTGATGGATCCAGTTCAATTCCTCGGCGACTCACAATAAACCCAAGCAATTTTCTAGCGGTAACTCCAAATGCGCACTTCACGGGATTCAGTTTCAGGTTGTACCTCCGCAATATATTGAAGAACTTCCTCAAATCTTCCATGTGGTTAGTGGCCTTCTTGAACTTGATAATAACATCATCTACATATACCTCTATCTCCTTTTGTATCATATCATGGAAAATGGTAGTCATGGCCCTCATGTAGGTGGCCCCTGCATTCTTTAAGCGGAACGACATCATTTTGTAATAGTACATTTCCCACGGCAAAATGAAAGCTGTTTTCTCAGCATCTTCTTCATCCATCCAGATTTGATGATAACCAGCGAAACAATCTACAAATGATTGCAACTCATGCTTGGCGTAATTGTCAATCAGGATGTGTATGTTCAACAAAGGGAAGTCGTCTTTCGGACTGGCCCGGTTGAGATCCCGGTAGTCGACACAAAATCCAACCTTCCCATCCTTCTTTGGCACTAGCACGATGTTGGCTAACCATGTCGGGTATTCTACTACCTTGAGAAACTTAGCTTTGAGCTGTTTGGTGACTTCTTCCTTGATTTTCAAACTCATATCAGGCTTGAACCTTTTGAGCTTTTGCTTTACCGGCTGACATGTCGGTTCTTTTGGCGGTTTATAAGCCACAATAGACGTACACAGACCAGTCATGTCATCATACGACCATGCGAATATGTCCTCACATTCCTTTAGAAATTCTGTATATTCTTTCTTTTCTGATGGCGATAGGTAAATGCTGATTCGTGTTTCCTTGACATTTTCTGCATCTCCTAGGTTAACAATTCCTGTCTCGTCCAGGTTGGACTTAGGTCTGTTCTCGAAGTTCTCAACTACTTTAACAATCTCGTCAGGTATGTCATCTTCCTTTGAATCAATGTCTGTTTGTTGCGTTGTCTCGTTGCATGTCAGAGTCATTGGTTCATCAAGATAAGTAATAATAATGCTGTATAAGTAAAGTAATGAGAGAGAAAATAATAATGAGTGTTGATTCATAAGAAAAAAAATGCCTTAATAAATTGCATAACTATTTTGAACATTAGAGATCTTATTACGGGAATTGAAAAATGCGAAAAGCAAATCATTTAGTAAATAAAATAGTGCATGATGTTTGTTCAGCCTTGCTACCCTGAGGCTCGTCGGGCTCTGGTTGTCCTGGTGGTCCAGTTATTGAGGCGTGCCTCTCTACTCACAACCTATATGGAAGGGCCTTCCTCCCTCTCCTCCTCGAGAACAACACTACAGTCCATGTCATTATCTTCTAGGAAGAAATTCTTCGTAGCCTGTTGGAAAGTCTGCTCCAGATGCGGCATTGGCTGCTCCAGGAGATAATAGGGACCACGCCATGGTGGCGACCAGTTGTTGAATTCTTCCCAAGTGTAATCATATCCCAAACCAAAGGTAGTACTATGCTTCTTGAGTTTTATGAGCTTAGCGATTCCTTGGAGGTTCTTGCCGATCCCCTTGCTAGGTTTGTACCCGCTCCAATTCAGTATACTCTCAATTTTGTTATCCTACCATTTATCTTTGTCAACAGCATTTACCCGTTCAATGTGGTAGTAAGTCTCTCCACCCAGCTTCTTTCTTCCCTCGATTGCCGGAATGGTCTGGCGACTATATATAGGGTTGCTACCATTGCCGTGAACGATCACTTCCTAGTGATTCCATTCAAATTTTACTGCCTGATGTAGTGTTGATGCTACGGACCCAGTGGCATGAATCCATGGCTGTCCCAGCAGTAAGTTGTAAGATGTTGGCACGTCTATTACCTGGAAATTGACATCAAACCATGTTGGTCCCATTTGTAAGCATAGAACGATCTCACCTATGGTGGACCTCTGAGAACCATCGAAGGCTTTCACACTTATTTCTCTATATTTTATCTCGTGCAGTCCTTTACATAGTTTCTCTAGTGTTACCAACGGACAAATGTTGAGACTGGAACCTCTATCAATCAGGATTTTGGTGATGAAATAGTTTTTTCATTGCACAGTGATGTGCAGTGCTTGGTGGCAGCTCGTCTTCTTGAAAGGTGATCTTATGGCTTTCCAAAACTTGTCCTACCATGTTATCCATTTCCACGCCAGTGATGTTACTTGGCACATATGCTTCACTCAACACCTTTAATAGAGCTTTCTTGTGTGCCTCAGAATTTTGTAGCAAAGCAAGAATGGAGATTTATGCTGGTGTTTTGTTCAACTGGTCGATGACTAAGTATTCCTTGGACTGTATATTTCTCCAAAAATCATCCAGACCCATCTCAATAAGGGGCGGACGATTAGAGGCCTGCTTGCTTGACTCAACTAGATGTTCAGGGGTATAGACTCTACCAGTTCTTATCATACCCTGTGCTGCAACAGTCTCTTCGAACCTAACCTTGCCCTTCCTCCTTGCTTTGGCTGTATAGTCCCAGGGTACAACCTTTGTATGGAATGGTGTCATGGTTAACATTTCCATTAGGATCGGTGTGGCTATCCTTACTCCGAACGGAGCGTGTGCCTTGGGTGAAAAAACTGTAACCTCGAATGGTGTGGGTGCATTTGCCGGAGACATGAACTCGACCTCAATTGGTGCTGGTGTCTTTGCAGATGATGTTGCTTCAAACTCAAGTGGCACAGACATATTTACCTCAGTGTCCTCAGATGGTTGAATCTGGACTATGATTGGATTGAGAGAAACTATTGGCTTCTTTGGTTCATCGCCTTCTACGATCAACCCGATTGATCCCTCGGGGTCCCAGTCATCTTCTATTTCAATCAAGTGGATACCTCCACCCTTATAGTCTGGCACAGGTTTGTTGCAGACATTCGGTAAGGGTTCCTTTGTCACAATGATCTTGTTATCAATTAAGGACTGTATTTTGTCTTTCAAAGAACGACATTCAATGATGGTGTGCCCTTTCATGCCGGAGTGGTATGCACAGGATTTGTTTGGGTTAACCCACTGAGAAGGGTTCTCAAGGGTCACAGCAGTGATGGGGGTGACATAACTAGTAGCTTTGAGTCTCTCGTACAACTGGTCAATGGGTTCGGCAATGGCTATATATTGTTGTGGATTTGCGATCAAAATTAGGTCGAGGTCTAGGAAAGTTTTGGCGTGCAGGAGTTGATTGATAGTAGGATGGTTGAGCATTATGGGTTTGGTAGACATGAGCGGGTTGGGAGTATCTGGGTGAAGTAGGTTGATATATGGGAGATGGAGGTGATTGATAAGTTGGTGGTGAGGGTGCTTGGTAGTTTGGAGTTGGCTGATATGTGAGTGGAGGTGTTGGGTAAGTTTGGTATTTGATGGGAGATTTGGTCCTTTGTGCAACCATCACATCCCCTACGTCCCTTTTCTTAAACACACCACTAGACTGCAAGGCCTTATTTGTAGCTTGCAAGGCCTCGAGGTTTGTAACCATTCCGCTTTTGATACCCTCTTCAATTCTTTCACCTAGTTTGATAATGTTGGAGAACTTGTGGCTCTCAATCATCATCAGTCATTCATAGTACTGGGGGTCCTTAGCCCGGACAAATAATTTGTTCATCTGTTCCTCCTCTAAAACAGGTCTGAACTTAGCGGTTGCGGACCTCCAGCGAGTAGCATACTCGAGAAACGTTTTCGTAGGATTCTTCTTTAGATTCTGAATATATAACACATCCGGCGCATTCTTTGTGTTAAACCTAAACCTCTCCATAAAGTCAGACACCATGTTTACCCAGCTTGACCACTTCTTTGGATCTTGGCTGATGTACCAGGACAATGCATCACCTTTTAAACTCCTCATGACCAGCTTCGTGCGGATTCTCTCGTTTTTCCCTACTCAAACCAGCTTGTCGTAGTACGTCCTCAAATGGACCCTTGGATCACTCATACCATCAAACATCTCAAACTAAGGAGGTTTGTACCCATCTGGTAGTTCGACATCGGGTTGTATACAAAGATCCTCGTAGTTCAGCCCCTCAATTCATTTACTTCCTTCAACGCCCTGAATACGGCTAGTCAATTTCTTAAGTTCCTCAGCCAGGTTTCTGATAAGCAGATCCTTTTCATCCAACTCAAGTGTTCTTGAGATAGGTTGGGTGGAGTGTGGCATGGTCTCCACATAGATAGGGGTGTTATGGTCGGTGTGAAAGTGGTCGTTTGTGGAGTTTTGGGGTTCCTAGATGAGTAGCGGAGTATTGTTTGGAGTATGGCAGGTGTTGCATTGGGTTTTTGGTGGAATAGTGTGATGGTGAGGAGCGGGATGATTCTATTGCTTTAGGATGTTTTGAGGCGGTGTAGGGTTTTGAGTATTGTCGAAATTTATATCTGGGGTGGTGAGGGAAAATGACAGGCTTGCCAGATTCCGAACCTGATCGAGCTCTTCTTGGAATTTCAACAACTTTTGTTCAAGCTGGGATACATTCTCCTGATGAACCTGAGTACCATGGCTATTAATGGCCTCTACCCGTTCAGTTGGATTCTCCTTTCTAACATTGTTCAAATCTTCCGTCTTGCCTTTGTTCTTGTTTTTTATGGGACTAAGAGGAGGAGTGGGTGGAGGGTCCCTGGATCTCGTGGAATAGGATGATGTTGCTAGAGTGCACGAACTAACCTTTGGGGAGGGGAATAATAAAAATAAAAATAAAAACAAAAGGTAATCAAGATAGTGAAGAATATAGGAATTATTGCAATATTTAAACACATAGTACGGGAATGTAAACGTGTCCTAATTTGGGGCATCTTTTTGTCCGAGGTAGGCCTAGCGACAAATTGATTTGGAGAACTTAGGGTGCTAAATGTCTCATTTTACTGATAAAAAGTAGATGAATCCCAAATTGATAAATAAATAGGAAATAAAAGTCAATAATGGCCATGGGACTTATTACAATTTTTAAAGCGAAAAGATGAACTCCTATCTATTTGGTCTAGGAAGGACCTTCCCTAGATTCGGCATCCTTGGCTCCGTCGAACAACTTCCCAACTCGCGAAGCCCTAGCAATAGGTTGGCTCTGACTAGATGTCCGCCTTCGGCCCCTTCAGTATTTTGACAATCTTCGACCCTTTTGAGAAACTTTCTCTCTAATTCCACTATGCCTCGCTCTAAGTATCCTAGTCGCTTATTGGCACTGACAGCCATGTCCTTCCATTCCTCAATCAGCTTTTGGTTGGACTCTTGTATCTCGTGGTATTCGCTTTTGTACTCCCAGACCCTTTTGCGCAGTTGATTGTATTTGACCTGTGCCTCGGCCCTTTCATCTATAATCCTGTGACCTCGAGTAAACCCTAGTTGGACCGACCACCATGATTGTATTCCAACCAACCGGGGTAAAGAGGAGCATAACCAGCATGATACATGTCTGGCTCGGTGGATTCTCTCCCCATTATGATCTTGTAGTGCCACTTATGCTGATCTTGGCACTTGTAAGGACTATCATCATTCTGGAAGTCAGCCCGGAAATGACTCATCTTGTCGACCCTGGGTATAACCTGCTTCCTACCAGCTTGCCTCATAACTCGGAGAGGGATGTAAGGGTATGTTCCTCTCAGACTGATCAGTATCAGAAAAGGTGCATCTCTGGATCAGGCGATGAACTCCTCAGTTGAAAACCACTCGAACATCCATTGGACCCGTTCCTCCGTCAGATTATCAAATAGCTCAACCCATCCTTTGGCATCCTCCGGCTAAGCGAACATATTGGGGATGTAAATCATTCGATTTGGATGATGGAAAGAGAAGTGATCATCCCAGTCCCTTCATTGAATCTCTTGTCGGTATTCGCCCATTTGGAGATGTTCCATGAGCCAGAGTTGGAGTAATAAATTGCAGCCTTTGAAGTATTTTGCTCCATGTTGACACTTCTCCAAGGCTCGATATATATCTGCAATGATCATGGGCACGATGTTGAATGGATGCCCGCCAATCCCTTCCATTAGTGTCTTGGTTACCATAGCCAGCCTGGTATAGATTCTTGCTTTCTTCATCGGAAATACGATCAGCCCCAGGAAACAAAACATGAAGACGAAAACCATATGGTGAATATGCCCCAAGGATGTGATGGCAAACTCGTCAGGGTAGGTACGGTAGGATTTGCTGTGACCGTACCTTTCATACAAATAGTCAAAAGGGATGTAGGGTTCCTTTAGGCATGTCAATTCTCAGTTCTTCTTCAGACCCATCATTTTGAGGAAACTCCTGCCCTTGCGGTTCTCAGGCATTAAAAAACATAGAGTTTCCTACACTAGACCGGCCAATCCTTATATCTTCTCTAGCAAGGGTGTCATTTCAATATCCCCAAAGTGGAATACAGCCCTTTCACAATCCCAAAATAGTGTGGCAGCTTCTATGATCTTGTTGTTAGGTTGGATCACCAGAAGGGATGGTAGATTTCCCAGATATTTTCGGATGAGAGTTTGATCACTAGAGTGGAGATCTTTCCACCAGCTTAGCAGTCTTGGGTGGATGTTGGTGACCATGCCGAATCTAGGGACTTCGTGCCTCATATTTCTGCAAAACAAATAAGGTTAGGCTATTACCCCCACCAGACTTGACTATTTAATACCAATAATTAGCATGAAGCATTTAGTTCTCCAAATAAATGCATAGAACGTAACGATGTCCATTTGGGTTTAGGGAAAACCAGTGGACTTTGGACAGAACTATCTTAAAAGGATCATTATGTGGACGATATAACTGACCCGGCTAGGTTTGACCATGATGCATGCACAATTTGAACAGAGTAATGATTTCTATGGGGTTTTAGACTGGTACCCTTGAGCGGACAACTCAAGGGGGAAGGCACGAAACCGTCGACTGCACCGCTGATCGACTGGTTTTACCGCAAATATGCCTTTCCGAATTTAGGGGGTAATGATATAGGAAGAGCGCAACCACTCATTATAAGTGTTGCTATAGTATTTGTTTGGCGCGAGTGGAGTATGATGTTGAGCATGATTATGCAATAATTAAAACATGTTGGCACGTATTTTCATGTTAAGAAAGCGATAAATTCAGTAATTTCATAATTTAAAGCAGCAATAAAGGAAATAAACAAGGAAGATATGTCAGTTTTGCAGTTGGAAAGGATATTAAATGCTTAAAGGAATTAAACAAGTAATTGCACATAAGGAGGTAAAATTCACAAGAACAATCCGAAATGGTAAAAGCCTAAAAATCCCTAGCAGAGTTGCCATGAGTCGCACCCCTTTGTTTTCCTCTTTGCATCGGAAAATCGAGTTTATGACATTTTTGGGGTAGGACAACTCATTCCTTTTGGGAACTAGGTTTGCATTTGAAGAGTCGTCACCTAATGATTTAAGGTGCATTAGGACACCTATAAGGTTCATTTCTAAGTTTGTTTGATAACCAGAAATAGGGTAAGGGCTTGAAAATATCCTAAAGGGAAGGTGTTAGGAACCCCTCAGGATCCACTAGTGCGGTTCCCGGTCGGACAGTTTTCTGAATTTTGTACAAGTACAAAATAGACAGGTATAGGCTCAAGCAGTAAAGGATTTAAGTTTAAACACATAAGAGTTTGAAAACAACTGTTAAAAGGCAAATTTTGAAAAATACTTGGGAATGTAAAAGGAAAGGGGGTCCTAGGTTTATTTATAATATGGATCACATCAATGTGATACCCGATAAGACACTCCTTAGTTGAGGGGATACATGTGGTATTAACGAACCGGTCATCATATCCATATCTGCCCTTCCCACCCCATTAAGGTATTAAAGCGCGAATTGGTCTCAACCTCTATTGAATGTTATTACTCGTCCCGTTCCTATCAGTTCCGGAGGAATTTAAGACTAATATTTCTATAAGAGGGAGGATTTTAGGCTGACTCTTAGGTTTTAAAGGCAAAAGGCTAAGGTGACATACAAAACACGTAGGACTACATATTAGGGAAAACATATAAACAATTTAGAGGCTCATATATACCTCCGCAGACAACGCACGTAAATAGAACGACTCAAACACAGTTAGGGTCATAATTTAAAGATAGTAAGGCAGGATGTTTTAATTGTCAAAGCAGACCAATTTATTACATAACTCAGATAAGAAGTCCGAATCAGGCCTGCCTACTAGTTGTAGCAATTGCTAATTAAACAAAGGCGGATTCAGTTTTATCATTATTACCTAGGGCTTGCCTAAGTATGTATTGGTAGTGTCCTATAAGTATAATATCTATTAATGATTAAGAAGGCAACAGAACAGTGGTTGATTTTTTTAAAAAAATGGGAGATTTGGATCCTATAGGATGGTTTCTAAACCGTATTAATAAAAGGAGTAGGTTGCTTAAACTAATTCAGAACAATACGAGTCAACTTGATTTTTTAACTAAACTGGTTTTGGATCCTATAGACATGATCTCTGTTATAGTTGATTTTAATTCCTACACACATGGTATCTAAGTATTAAAGGCTAATTTGGTCCTATAGGCATGTTATCTAATTGAACATGAAATGAAGCAGGCATGATTTATTTGATCACAGCGAAATTCCTATAGGCATGATTTCTGTAAAAAAAATGATTTTGATCTTATAGACATGACATCTAATTTCAAAGCTGATTTTAACCTTGTAGGTATGATGCCATAATAGCCATTTAGATCCTATAGGCATGGTGTCTAAGTGTGGAAGTAAAACATGCATAGTTTATTAAACAGACCCTATAGGCATGTTATTTACCCTTCTAATAGATAAACCATGCATAATCACCCCCTCACTTTCACTAGCCAAACCCAATATTTGTTACAAACTATTACAGACCAAAAATGACTGAATTACATCAGAAAAGTGTGAAATAAGAAGTTACAACCATAGGAAGCCTGATTCTGACTTCGTCTATGAGTTATGGAATAAACCACCTCAAATGCCAATATTCTCACATCATTTCTCAGACCTAGGTGTATCAAAGTTCCCTAAGGGTCTCAAGGGACCCCGGGCAGTGCTTACACCTAGGTTGCATAACCAGACAGAGATGAGTGCAGTGTGGAAGGGCTAGCCCTTATGTTTCCAAGTTCAGAGGGAGCTCAAGGGTCCCAAGGCAAGGATCACACAAGAGAGGCAGAACCTAGGTTCTAAGATTATAGTGGCAATGCAGAACATAGTAAAACAATTGTTTGTTTAAAACTGTACTGGGAAATAGTAAGTGGTAAGGGTGATTTGAAAATAGTAGTAGTAAAACTCAAACTACATAGAATTAGTAGTTACACAAAGGGGTCAAGGGATTTTGGAAATACATTGTATGAAGCATATGACCCCAGAAAGGGTCAGGTTGTGTCATGCACAGTAATAGATGATGCTGGCATGCCCACAAACTAGCCAGAGAACATAAACACATAGAGGGGATATGGGGGTTTGGGATTCATAAGTCAACAAGTGCACACATAAGGGAAGCATTGATCTAAGGGGAATGGGGAATATTACAGCATGCTAATAATACAGCTTGATTGCAGAAACATAAGCAGAAGCAGGCAAGAGGGCAAGAAATCGGAACAACTTAAAGGAACATGTTGTTGTTGATGCTTGAAAATTAACTAGGATATACCAGTAGAGAAACAAAGTGCAGAAAGGAAAAGTAGTCAAAAATTCCACAATCTAGCCTTGGCTTTCAGCCGGCTAGACAAAACAATAGCACAAGTAGTAGTAGAGAAAAGAGAGAATGTTTTGAGTATGAGTGTGTGTTGTTGAACTCAATTGTTCATGTGCTTTAAAGTAGAGGGGTGCATGGTATTTATAATTTTTGAAAACGAGTGAAAAGTAAGATAATAAGTAAAGTCTTAATACAAACATAGAAACAATCACAAGTTAGAATTAATTAACACAAGTGATTCCCTTTAATTAAGGAATCACTGTTTAATGGGTAGTAGCAGGTTTAACTAAGGAAATAAATCAGTTTGGGGACAGATTGGTTATTGTCATATAAGGGGTAGTAAAAGCATGAAGTGAACAATCAAGTCTAAGTACAAAATACGCTTATTTTGGGAAAGGATTCAGCAAGGTAAAATATCACAGTAAAGGGAAAGGAATCAATTAATTTTAAACAGGCGAGTGAAATTAGGATTCATAAAAGAAAATCTTCTATAATCAGTCAAAAAATCAAGATCAATCAAGGAAGAAACTTCAGCATATAAATAGAGCAAACAGAATCATCAGACATTCGAGGCCAAATATATTGGCAAAAAGGATATCATAAACATACAGTAGTGGAAGAAATAAGCTAGGATTAAGTCGTAAGAAAAAATATTCGAAGATCAGTAGTCAAGTAGGTCAAGTAGTCATATAGAATCAACAGTGAAGAAGAACATAGTATCAGGTAAGAGAAATCAGAAACAAGTAAAGGTCTCACAGTAGTAATAAGTGAGAAAAAACCCTTTTAGGGCTTCGATAGTAGTCGAGTTTTATAGATGATAAGAACTGAAAATCAGATAAGCCAAACAAGGAGAAAAGAGTCAAAAACAAAGAACTTCAAAAAAATAAACACACATTTAGGCAAACAATTTCCGAACTCGGATAAAACAAAAAGGGAACTAGGGTTTTTAACAATCTGACTCAAGTAGAAGAAAGCATAAACAAGTAACATAGCAAAATCATGAAACAACACCAAAATCAGAGAAGAGATCTTTAAAAGAGAGGTTAAGAGAAACCCTAATCAAAAAAAAATGAAGAGTCATTTTGAAAAAAAGGTTGAAGAACCTTCGAGAAAACATTTAAGAAATTCATAATTAGTATAGATCTAAAAGAAAATTGAAAGATCTTAAAGATTAGGGTTTTGAAAAACCCAGAAAAGGTGAGAAAGACCTTGAAAGTTTCTGATCTAACCAGGAAAGTCAAGGACCTGCCTTGAAAGGCCATGAATGGTCGGAGAAAGGTCATGGATGGCCGGAGAAAGGCCATGAACAAAAGTCGAGCAAGGACTGAACTAGATCCCTTCGAGGTTTGGCCATGAAACCATAGAAACAAACACCCAGGAGCCATAGGAGGCTGATACGCATCTCCAGTGGCCATGAGAGGCAATGTATTAGGAAGGGGTTAAGGCGGATTAGGGTGGGATGAGATGGCGGCGGCTAGGGTTCATGTGAGGTTTCAAAGAGAATTGGGAGAAGAGGGGATTCAGAGGCAGCGTTTGGTGAAGAATGAAGTAGGGTAAGGGGTCTTTTGGGTTTAATTATGGAAGGGCGAATGGTGGTCGTTGTGGCAGTTGATCTGAGTGATCAACAGCCTAGATTCAAAAGGGTAGGTGGGGAATCCGGGTTGAATCGTTTAATTTGGTTAGGGGTCAGGTTTGAATGGGAACTGGGCCGGGGAAACTGGGTTTAATTTAGGGTTAGATTTAGGCTAAAATTGAAATGTAACTGGTCTATTATTTAAATAGCCAATTTTCCCCTTTTAAAATTATAAAAAATAGTAAATTAATTTCTGGAAATAAATTGAGAGCACTAAAATGATTTGTACCATATAATTAATAATTTAAAAATACAGGGCTTAATTTTATGAATATAAAACACAATTAACTTTTAAAAGGGCCAATATTGCAATTATATGCAATTTAGCTTAAAATACTAAATAAATTTGTAAAAAAATATGAAAAGATTATCTTAGCTATATCTTAGCATAAATATAAAAGTCCAACAAATGAATTACCAAAATAATAATTTTAGAAATAATTATTGGGTTTTTATAGATAAAATAGGGAAATACATTGATTTAATAACCTTTAAAAAATTATGGAAAAATTATAAAACTCTTGGATATGCTTACATATGCATATGTATGCCATTTTGAAGTTATTTTACATATTGAAAATATATAGGAAAAAATTGGGTATCAACATATACCTTTAACTTAAACCAATACAACATACAACCAATAGCAGACTCCCCCACTTGGCTCAAAGCCATGGAATAAAACATTTGATAGCTTACAATAACCATACCCCATTACTGCCATAATACCGCAGTGAGATTCAACTAAATCCTTCATTAGCTCATATAACACAACCATATAATACCTCAAATCATCTACAAATCTCGCATTCATCCTCGTGACGGTCAGGTCAGCTTACTCAACCAATACAAATGCAACTCTCAACACATATAACCCACTAGTAAAAAGAAACTCTCCACACAACATCATAAGGATCACACATCCGTAGATTACCGCGTAGGTGATAATCCACCTGCTTAGCCTCAAACTGACATCTCTCTATACCCTTTCACAACCACAACTACTATGCCGTCACTTAATCCTCCTGAGTCTGGAATCACAACAAGAAACAAGAGTCTAATTTGTTCCATAATTAAGCAACATGAACGATCCTTCAATACACTCATAACTCGAGACTATACGTCCCATCAAGACAGAAATCAAGCACCCAATAGTCCTTTTTTCATCTTAAGCAGACTTTTCTCATCACATTCAATCCATCTGAACACATCCCGCAATCACATCATACCCATCATTTTGCCATACAACCAATCCTCGAGCCACAAATTCCACTAATAGGGACACTTTCAGACTTATAAGTCCAAAAGAACTTGCTCACACAACCAAAATCCCCATGCTCAAGCTACAGTCAAAACTCGGCCTCAAGTCCTCCAGACTGGCCCATCATCAGCACAGCAAAATCACAATTTGCACCTCATCCATGGAATCACAAGACGTCGATGCACATATGATACCAAGTTCTCACATGCGCATATGAGTGCAGGGAAGGAATTTAAAGAGTTACACTTCAAGCTAAATCAATATCGCACGATAAGGAAAGAAAGATGGGAAGTTTATCCTAAATGCCATGTAGGCTCTCGAAGATAGGTATGGACGTCATCATACCGATCCAAAAAACTTTACTAGACACTTGCTCATGACTCGTAGAACCTATGAATCTAGAGCTCTAATACCAACTTGTCACTACCCAAAATCCAACTAGTCGTGATGGCACCTAACCCAATCCACTAGGTAAGAAAGTTAACAATAAACCACTTCAAATGAGATTTATTAAGAGAAGAAAGATAATACAACTGAACTATTATACTAAAAATTATCAAGGACTAGTAGTACAAATCATGAGCTTCTAAGATTTAGAGTTTACAAAGCTGGTATAAAATAAATACATCATCTATTTTAAATATACTTGAACAGATTAATAATTCTAAAGCTACCGAGAATAAAGGGCAGCAATAATCGGAATGCAAGTACGTCTTCAATTCCAGCTCCCGCCATTCACAGCAATAATAACATAAAAAATCTGCACGCAAGGTGCAAAAGTGTAGTATGAGTACAACGGACCCCATGTACTATATAAGTAATAAACCTAACCTTAGGTTGAAAGTAGTGACGAGCTGGAACAAAAGTCCGAATCCAACACCAATAGCCAACAACAGTTCATAACAATATAACAAAAGTGCTTAAAGAAGTAATTCAGAGATAAAATATCAGCTCGTTCACAGTTCCAAAAAATAGGCACATTTTTCAAGTATATATCGATGAAAACCCAAATCTTTTACCTAAATCACCAAAAATATGAGTAAGTTTGTAAAACTGTGATTTTTTCCAAAGCTTTTAAATGGTAAATGTTTCATTTTCGAATGGCATGTGGAAAGTACATCTCTATCACTATATGTCAATGTGTATGTAAAGTCATGAATGATGCAATACTGTACAACATGAGGACAATATATCTCTATGCCTGTACGCCAATTGTGCATGTCGAATGCAATGCAACTCAGTGATAAATTCATATGCATACTCTTAGAGTATCAATTCACCCAGTACACTCAGTCACTCAATCCTCCCAATCACTCAGTCCTCACGGTCACATAGTCCTTACAGTCACTCAATCCTCACAGTCACTCAGCACTTGCTCTCGGCAGTTGAACTCAATAGGTACCTGCGCTCACTGTGGATGCGAACACTCTGGAGGGGCAATTCTAGGCCAAGCACTATAATAAGCCAATCATGGCACGAATCAAATAAACATGCTAGGGCGTGCAACCCGATTCCATAAATATCCTTTTTAATTAGGCCTTCGTCCTGTCACACCCCAAACCTAGGGAGGCGTGGTTGTCACTCGGTGTCGTACATGCCCGAGTGAACCATTCTGCAACTCATGATCATTCGATTAAAACTAGAACATTTATAGTCTGGCTTGGCTGAACTGTTTTTTTCAAATAACTATCATGGGACAACATAACCTCAACTCGTACTGTGTAACTATAAGTGGGCAAATGTTGTATCAAAAAGACTAGTCAAAACATGAATACACACAGACCGTCATGGCCTCTGACATGTTGTACACACTAAACTTGTCTCTACAAAGACTCTAAGGGTATCTGACATCAAAATATGGTCAGGACAGGACACTGACCTACCCATAAGTGTATATATACTTAGGACAATCTGATAACCTCTAGACTCGGTTGTACTCTGGATGAAATGGAGCTTTACCAATTCTCTTCTGGATATCAATTTCGTCTATGATAAGAGCCCATCAATTTTGATACCTGAACCTGTAGGCATGAATGCATTGCCCCGACGATGGGACATTAGTACACTGAAATGTACTAAGTATTTAAGGCAGATAACATATGCACAACTTAATTAAAACTAAAGTGACATGTATGTATGGTATACTAAAAGAAATCTCATGGGTTAATTATATCTGATAATCATACTTATCTTATTCAGACTCATAACATATCTAAGTATTGAATTATCCAACTTACCTTACAAATGATGCAGATTGAAAAGGGAAGGCTCGATTGGCCAAGAACATCTAATGTCATATATACATCTAATTCATGTAATGATATACCTGAACTTCTTCCCATATGCTATTTGTACTGGAAGCCATCATATTATAGAACTTTATCTATAGCATTCTTTTATCTGTCATACCTTATATCTGAATACTTACCACAGATAGATCAAACATCTCTAGGACTATATTGAAACATAAAAGTGGCACTTACGCGTTTCATAAGAGACTGTCTGTAAGGATCACTCATAAACATGAATAACCTTTGGCTCATACGCGTAACATAGTAGACCGTCTGTATGTCTCATAATACTGAGGTCTGGCTATGCGTGCATCTGAGACCGTCCATAACCAACCTTCATTATGCACCTATGCATTCATAGACTGCCCATAGGGATTCACTATACACCTACGCGTGTCCATAGGGATCGTGTCTTATACATATTCATTTTATATCACTCATGCAGACATTATTCAATCATCAATAGATAAACTCGTATTCATAAACATACTAGTTCGTGAGTAACTCATTATAATAACCAATCCTTATTCCTTAGCCACTTTCTACGTCATCCTTCATATTCTATATTATTTATCCATAAAGAACGTTGTAACTATTTTGAAATCGAACTTCTGTACTTATTTCACATCACGACTCATTGCTGGGGATTACATGATTCTTTCTAGTTATAGCTATGTAATATTCATAGCTTGTGAGGCTACTCGTATATATATATATATATATATATATATATATATATATATATACACACACACATACATATCCTTTTATCAATACGTAACAAGAGTTGCGGGATTTATACTCAATCAACTTATATTCTAATTGCTAGGATTATCATATTATGCAGTTTACGACTCCTTAGGTAACATATATCCTCACTTAACATCACCCTCATATATAATCAACCTTACTTAACTTGAGAGCAACGTAACTACCTTCGTGGGTCACTATCAGTTTTATGAAAACTAATGTGTAACTATCAGAAGTCATGGAATTCTGTAGGTCAAATCATTCTTATCTTTCTGCAAACTATATATTATTCTACCTTGTTGAACTATTTGTATATAAATATCCCTCATTATTCGGACACTATATTGCTTCTGATTCGTCAGACCATTCGTACATATTGTTTAATTAACATCTAGACGTCTTGTTACATATAAAATATAAGGACTTTTTGAAAGGATCTATTTACTCCTTAAGGATACATGAAACAGTGACCAACATAATCCATTCAACATTTGTATGAGTATACTCGTGAATGGGCCTTAGTCATCGGCATAGTACATTTACAAAGACTTCCCCCCTTGAATTCCTTATCAGGGCAATGTAACTTATAGAATCTTGCCAAATAAAAGAAAAGAAGACCTTTCATATCTCATAATATCCAGACCAATCTTCAAGCTAACTTAACATGCAGCTTTTTTTTATCTTCAAGCAATGAACAATACTATCGTGATAATATGAATGCCATAACTTATCGCATTTAAATAATATGGTTTATTCTACGATAAAACAAAAAATACCTCCCATGTTTATATGACTTCCCACAAGTTACAACAACCAAGCACAACCCAAACAATATCAACAATACTCATAATAAGCCTTTCAAAATTGTTTAACAATCCCGACGAGCGGCAAGCTCGGTTTGTGACCAAACAACTATAGTTTTAAACCCCTTCTTCTTTCCAGAATTTATCAATAATAATAACTTCCACATATTCAATTATATCTACTGATTTACACCCCTTATTCCTACTAATTTAAAATGACCCCATAACAGCCCAAAAAGTTCAGCAACTCAAAACCTATTTTTCAGATTACTAAAACACATTTTCGACTTGTCTTTTCTTTCAAATCGAGAAACACAACCAACACTACATAATTAAGACTCTTCCAATATAAACCAGCCATGAATTCAACTTAAAAATAAGTTCACAGCTAGCAAACAATGACACAACCATAAACAACATACTACTCTTTCGAAACTCGCAAGTTCTAGTTGTTGTGATCGAGCTACAACTCGTAGAAGTTTATATAAGATAAGAGAAGCATAAAATTACCTTGTACTAATTAGAACACACTAAAACTAGTCCCTCTACATCCAAAACCAGTCCCGAAATGCAGCTACAAGAAGGAGAAAGAGAAACTAGCAAGCTGTCCGGGCTTTTCGACACTAGAATCACATCATAACACCCGAAATAACCTAGGATTTGTGGGGGATTTTTAGGGAGGAGTTTTAGGGGTTCAATATAGTTTTATTGGTCTAAAGGATGGGTGAATGAAATGAGTTTATAAGCCCTTAAAAGTCCCCTCTTGGCCAACTTGGAGCTTTTAATTGAGGCCTCTCCTTTTGGCAAGTAGGCGATGCGCCTACTTGTCACCTACCAGTCTGCGTAGTCTCATAAAAATGTGAATATATCTCTACTAAAATTTGTATCAATGAACGGTTTACTCCATTGGAAACTAGACTCATAGATCTTCAATTTAGTAGGTAGATCATCCTGTAATGCCATGTACATCTGGAGAAATACTCAGCTACATTTGACCTAACTTTCAACATATTTATGAATGTAACTTGTGATGATCTTTGCTAACTTTTGTTCCACAACTCTCTTGACTTCAAACATAGCACACGTGTTGCGCCCCTCAATATTATGTCGATATTTTGTCCTATAGTATTATATTACGATGATGTTATGTCTTGCTGTATTATACTATGATTATGTTACACCTTGCAGTACTATATTACGATGATGTAATGCTTTGCAGTGTTTAATTACGGTGATGTTACACAATGTAGTATTGTACACTGAATTTGTCGTAAGGTAATTGACATCAGTCCAAGGAAAAGATTATTTGGAGATTATAATGATTATGATATTTCAAACAAGTGGTGTAATTCGTGAAGGCGATAGGGGAAGCTAGTCAAAGAAAATATATTTTCGTCCAAGTTTGGCGTGTTGGGATAAAATATGTGCCGAGCATTAATACCCTATATTTATGGACTAGTATCATATAAGGTACCATATGACCATGATAGTATGATGTTTAAAGTATATTAAAAATAAGTAGAAATTTAAATAATTTGAAATAATTTTTAATTATGCGGGTAATTGATTAATTACCGTGCAATGGGACATTACGTAATTACATAATAAGTGGATAAAGATTAAATATCTCATCCCCATTCCCACGTAGCAGCAAGCCATGTTATAAGGAAATGACTAATAGTCATTCCTTGCTAAGGTGTCATGAAGTTACAATACCTTTCATTTCTAGGACTTTTCCTAATCAAAGTCTTTCAATTAAATCTAAAACAAAACATGCCAATTTTATTTCAAAAGTTTCAAAATTGACACAGAAACGTTAGGCATTTTGAAACTCTTTCAAATTTCATTCCTAAAGAATTTGAAACTAGAATCTACATATTTCATTAAGCAACATGATTTCCTACATTTTTAAATGATTCCAACAAAATTAAGCAACGTAAAATTTTTGCGGTTCTAAGGGAGTACGGTGTAACCTTTTCTAAGAACATCATATAGATTTTCCCTACTCCATGTATATTAAGGCTAAGTCCTTCTTTCATTTTGCATGATCTCGTAATTACAAAAGTTTGATAGCGAGGCATAAAAAAATTCATATCCCAGAATTTACGTATATTTTCCTAGTCTTGTAAGTTACAATATTCTCCTTATCGGTACTTTATATTCAATTGAGTATTTTCATTTTTCCAGTCAAGAGAGTAGAGAGTTTATATATACAGTATTAAAATATTTTCATTACCATTGAGCTATAATCGATGGGCAGACCCCTATTGGGCAACCTCTGATCAGATGGTAAGTTATATACCGATCGTACTGTGGCCAAGAGCCTATGAGCGAGCCTAGTTGGTCGAGATACAGAGCCTAGTATGATTGAGTGCCTATGAGAGATCCTACTACGCCGGAATAGTTATATATATATACACATCTAGCCCTATAGGGTCAGACAACTATTTTACTTACTATATTGAAGAGTTGAGTCAGTATCTGCAGGTAAGCATATATTCAGATTATCTTTGACTTCCAGCTACTTGCAGTTATTATATTATCAGTTCAGTTTCAGCTTTTAGTATATTGCCTTACATACTCGGTACATTATTTCATATTGACATCACTTTTCTAGGGGAGCTGCATTTCATGCGTGCAGGTTCAGAGAGATAGATGGGTAGACCTCCTTATTAAGTATTGTCCGAGTTCACCTTAATCGGTAAGCTCCTTGCCATTTGGAGTTGTCGGGTCTAGATCCTTATTTACATCTTGTATATATATGTTATGAGTAGGTCGGAGAGCTGTTCCGATCACAGTATATCCATCAGTAGAGGCTTGTACACATATCCTATCAGTTAGTGTAGTATGATGGGCTTTCAGGCATGTATGTATATTTGGTTGGTTTGTCAGCTGTAATAATTATAACGGCCTTGTTGGCCTTGTTTTATATTGATATTTAGTCAGCATTCGCAGTTGTCTTTCAATGTGGCCCATGGCCAAAGTATGACATCATATGTTCAGAATCTCTTAGTTGCAAGTTGGTATGCAAGGATAGGTAAGGTACTGGTTGCCGGTCTCGCCCCCCAAGTTCGGGACATGACAAAAGTGGTATCAGAGCAGTTCTGTCCTAGGGAGTCTACAAGCCATGTCTAGTAGAGTCTTGTTTATGGTTGTGTCGTGCACCACACTTATAAGCAGGAGGCTACAACACATTTAGGACTATCACTCTTTCTTCTTACTCAAGATCGTGTGGTAGAGATCACCTATAAGAATTTAAATTCCGAACTTCCATTTTAATCGTAATAAGAGGATGTCTACACTTAGAAAGATGAATGATAAAAGATATAGCTGTGGAAGTGTTGAGTTAGAGGAACTCGATTTTGCATCTTGCTTATGATGAGTAAATGAGAGGTCTTCAGAAGATCATGTGTGTATTAAAAGGTGTACGGTTCTTGATAAGGAGATTTTAGGAAAGAATACTTATCTACTCTTACGGTAAAAAGGAAATACAGAATCAGAAATTAGATACGAGTTGCAGCAAGTAAAAGAATCAAGGTGAAGAAGGGTACGAGGTACCCAGTTAATAAAGATTATCATTATTTACCATTTAGGAAGGGAGATATAAGTATTTTGAATTACCTTCAACAGTAATAGATGTACGTACAATCGGCCACACCTATCTCAGTCATGCCCTATGGGAGCTAACGAATATGATTTAAGAGAAGGGCAGGATAGCAGGATCTGGCTGGGGTTAGAGTAACACAAAATAATGAATGGATGGTTTGTGTTAGTTGACATTTCCGCAGGATATTACAAAGGTGCTAATGAATCTCCTTGTGAGATACCTAGATGGTGCACTCTAGATTAGTACAACTAGATATGAGTACTACATAGACATGCAATAGAGTTTTGGAAGGGGTAAATATTACCTTAGTGTGGCTCTCGTCCCTAGTAAAGCAAGAATGTTTGGAAATTCGAAGAGCCAATGGATGGAGCAAGGGGTGCTAAAAGCAAAAGAATGTTTTGTTCAAATTTTCAGATTAAAGTGATAGATAGAAATATTAGTAGGGAAGTACGAAGAGGGACAATGAAGCATTTTGAGTGAGATGTGATACATGGATGGCAACGGTAGAGTGTTACAGAATCTATAGTCAAATAAAGAAAGAGATGAGAGGTGATGGGCCTTAAGACAACAAAAGAGTATAGGCCATATAATCACATCCTCATTTCGAGAAATAAATTTGCGACTCTAACGTGATTAACAGAAGGAAAAGTTAGACCCAGAGTAATAGAAAGCAATATGGACTGGTGAACAAGATAAACTAAATATGGATTAGGAAATAACCTAATAAAGACTACGCGAAATATGGATATGAGAATGGGCCAACGAGTAGTTAGTAGTTGATTCAGGAAGAGCCTAGTCATCACTGGACAAGAAGTTACACACAAATCAGTAGATCATACAAGATAAATGTAGTAAACCCAACATGGAAAATTCAGCCTCGCAGTAATGTCATTAAAATACTTAAGATATATTCAAATAGGAGTCAGGATAGTTAAAAGTACCGTATAAGTGTTATGGGGATAAAATAAAGTGCCACTGGGAAGGTAGTCAAAATATTAGTTCAGAAGCAACCCTACAAGCACAAGGGCACGGAGGTCTGCAACTACGAATGATTATAGGCAAGGAATGACATCAAAAGGTCTGTAATAAGGTCACATCTTTACAAGAGTCGAGGGTTCTCCCTAAGTACCACAACGAAAGACTAACTGGGGAAATAATGAAGAAGGCTTCAACCTAAGCACAACGACCTAAAGAGGCAATGGTCATGTAAGAACAGTCTCACAAAAACATTGTAAGCACTCCAAAGGAAAGTGGCACCTATCGTGGCTAATAAACGGGAAGTAAGATTAGAAGTAATATTTGAGATCATATGAGTTACATGAAAACTC
This sequence comes from Nicotiana sylvestris, assembly GCF_000393655.2. Taxonomy (NCBI): domain Eukaryota; kingdom Viridiplantae; phylum Streptophyta; class Magnoliopsida; order Solanales; family Solanaceae; genus Nicotiana; species Nicotiana sylvestris. The sequence continues at coordinate 61,496,596 of NC_091063.1, forward strand.
TGGCATGTGTGGGCATTAAGACGAGCTAAGTATGGATGCAAAAAGGGGCAAAAAGACCTGGAAAAGTAATAGCTTACGTTGAAAGAAAGCTAAGATGGAATGAAAGAAATTATTCGATCAATGATACAGAGTTGGTTACGTTATGAATGCACTTTAGAGTTTGGAGTTTTATACATGCAGCATATAGGGCCGTAGAAGATTCGGGTATACGTTAAGAGAAAGAATTAAGTCTAGGTCATAAACGAATGATTAAATTGTTAAAGGATTGTATCATGCATATTCATGAACTGCCAAGAAAGGCTAAACAGAATAACTAATACCATGAACCCAGATAGGGAGATAACTTAAGCCGACATAAAGGCCGATCAGAAGAAGGAGGAAACTAATGAGTTACATCAACGAAGTAAATCAGGAGTTTTATTATTGGACCCAGAAAATTATAGAAATCTTGATTGAGCATACTGTATAATTAATCTTAATATTAGGGGTGCAAGAAAGATAGCACAACAACCATATTCCATAACGGCTCTATGATAAAGCCAGTTAGAAAAATACCATCCTCATAAGAAATCAGTATGGAGCTCCCACCGTATTGTATAGGTACTAGAGGTACAAGTATTATAATAGAGCTTCAAATGGTGGATGTGATTTATACCTACGTGGGATGGAGGTTATGAAAGAGATATAGAAGAATGTGAGGTGATATTTTAAAGTAATTAAGGTAAAGGTGAACAACATATGAAATACTAAAGTATAGAAGGATGAGAGTGGTCCATACTTTAGGTAAAAGACTAGAAGCACTGGGATTCAGTATCCAAGAATAATAGCAGCATCGTCAGTGGCATATTTTCTAGCCTATGGTTTCTAAGTACCGAAAGGTTTAATTAGAGAATAAAAGAAAAGTTAGAGATGATGCGATGTCTCGCTTGATGTTCCAAAAAAACTTAAAGGAATCGATTACAAGATAAAGTATGATAGAACAACAAGGTTTTAGAAAGACAGGAGTAAGGATAAGAAGAAGGCAAGTTAAAAGGTGGCGAAAATGGATAAGTCCTCGAGATTAAGCCCGTATAAACAAAAGAGTTGATGGTTCCTCTAAGTTATAGAAAACTCAATATAGCCTGAATGAACTCAAAGGAGTTTAATACTAATAGAACTTAGAGGGGATGGGATGCTGTCCTGGTAGCAGAATGAGGGTGTAATTGTGATAAAAAAAGGATGACGTTTGAGCCTTCGCTTGAGTAATGATTTGAAAAAAAAGGAAGAGGATTTCATGAATTGTAAGGGACTAAAACACCCATATAAGGTGAGTGACACTAAAATGCTATAAAGTAAAGTTATGGAAGTATAGTATCACACCTAGGTGGATTAATCTAATTACTTCAGATGTCCCCGGTGAGACGTGAGCCCTAGCGGTGGTGTTACATAAAAGATAAAGTTGTCAGTGGTAGATGATGAATCAACATTAAAGTAAATCAACAATATATGGATGAAAGTTCAATAGTATGAGATGAGATTAGACCATCAGTCTTAAGGATAAACAATGAGAGTAGCCTGGAGTTGGTTGCAGGCCTCAGTAATGATAAATTAAAGTAAGAATTATGGTATAGAATGACCTAAGAATTATGGTATAGAATGACCTACGTAGATGCAGTAAAGTTATACGAATGGATAACCAGGTCTATGAAAAAAGATATAGCCATATTCGCCAGTTCTATAAAGTACCGAGCGAAGAACTTCCGTGCACCTATTGATGCCCAGAGAGGCATCCTATTAATCCTTGTATATGTTTATAAAATAAGGCCTAGAGATTGGCTAGAAGTTGGAGGAAAAAGGAGAGAAGAGTCGTATAGGAACACTTACAAGGTCAGTATCGTACGAGATTGGATGGAATTCGATCACAAGTCATGGCGTTGGAAAGAGGCCTACATTATAATGATGTTACACTTTGCAGTATTAAATTATGGCAATGTTGCACCCTGTAGTATTGTACATTGAATTTTTCGTAAGGTAATTGACATTAGTCCAAGGAAAAGATTATTTGGATATTATAAGGATTATGCTATTTCAAACAAGTGACAAGTAAATTCGTGAAGGTGAGAGGGGAAGCAAGTCAAAGAAAATGAATTTTCGTCCATGTTTGGCATGCAGGGATAAAATACGGGCCGAGTGTTAATATCCGATATTTATGGACTAGTACCATACAAGGTACCATATTACCACGATAGTATGATATATTAAAAATAAGTAGAATTTTATGTAATTTGAGACAATTTTTAATTATGCGGGTAATTGATTAATTACCGTATAACGGGACATTACCTAATTACTTTATAAGTGGATTAAGATTAAAGAAAGAATTACAAGAAAATACACTTGGCTTCACACCATAACAAAAAATGGCCCATATTTTTAAGTTTTACCCGACTAACCCATATTGTACATATTTTGAAAGCACTAGCAAATTCAAAATTTATTTTCTTACAACCATTGCTTCTAAAAGCTACAAAGTTAAATCTATGTTCTCACAAACATTGCTTTCACTCTCTTTTCTTCTCATATCTTTTACGTATGCTTCAAGGGGTCATCCTCCATAAGTGTTTCTCTCCTGTGTCACCTGGTTGCAATGTACTAAAATTGAAGATTCAACATTCCATCATTAAAGGCCATTCAAAGCTTGGTTTTCAAAAATAAGATTTCCTGAGTTTGTTAATTGTTTGGATTGAGTGTTGTTCTAATTGATTGAAAATATCAAAAGGAGTTCAAAATTTAAATTTGAAGTGATTTGGAGTAGATTTGAGCAAGATTTGAGTCAAATTTCAGAAAAAACGCAATGAAGAAGATGAAGTCATTTTTTTGTATAATTATGTATAATCTTGTATAATAGTGTATATGAGTGTATACTTTTATACACCTTTATACAAGGTTTGTAGACGAACTTCTTCCACGATTTTCAATTGCAATTCTTGTTCAAAATCAGTCCAAATCTCCATTAAATGACTTCAAATTTTATATACAACCTCCTTATACTATTTCCAATAATTCTAGATAATACCCACTCCAAATTTCTTACAAAATCAAATTTGGAATCTAAATCCACATATTTAATCTTGTTAAAAATCTAATTTTCACCGTCCAAATACATTTGGTTTGTTGAACTAACATTTGAGATACAGTTACTGATTCGAAAATTAACATAAAAGCTTGAGCAATCTTTTTTAAAAATTAAATATTAATTCTGAGAAGCTATTGGAGTTGGATGTTAAATCTTAGCCTATTATTTTTGACCTAGTTTATTGTAAATTAAAATATGATCTATAAAATTAAAAAGTAGGAATCCTAGTTGTTCTTATGTGAAATTTTTCCTAGATTAAATATCTCACACCCATTCCTACGTGGCAGCTAGCCATGTTATAAAGGAATGACTAATAGTCATTCATGTCTAAGGTGTCATGAAGTTACAATACCTTTCATTTCCAAGACTTTTCCTAATCAAAGACTTTCAATTAAAAACTAAAACAAACAATGCCAATTTCATTACAAAAGTTTCAAAACTAAGACAGAAACGTTAGGCATTCTGAAACTCTTTCGAATTTCATTCCTAAAGAATTTGAAACCAGAATCTACATATTTCATTAAGCAACATAATTTCCAACACGTTTCAACGATTCCAACAAGATTTAGCAATGTAAAATTTTTTCGGTTCTTAGGGAGTACGGTGTAACCTTTTCCAAGAACATCATACAGATTTTTCCTGCTCCAGGTATGTTAAGGCTAAGCTCTTCTTTAATTTTGTATGAACTCGTAATTACACAAGTGTGATAACGAGGCATAAAGAAAAATTCATATCCTAGAATTTACGTATATTTTTTTAGTTTTGTAAGTTACAATATTCTCCTTATCGGGACTTCATATTCAATTGAGTATTTCCTTCTTCCATCCAAGAGAGCAGATAGTTTATATATACATTATTAAAGTATTTTCATTATCATTGAATTATAATCGATGGACAGGCCCCTATTGGTAAACCTCCGATCAGATGGTAAGTTATATACTGATCCTATTGTGGTCGGGCGCCTATGAGCGAGCCCAGTTGGTCGAGATACAGTGCCTAGTATGGTCGAGTGCCTATGAATAATCCTACTACGCCAGAGTAGTTATATATATATATATATATATATATATATATATATATATACGTAGCCCTATAGGGTCGGACAACTATTTTACTTACTATATTGAGAGAGTTGAGTCAGTATCAGTAGGTAAGCATATCTTCAGATTATATTTGACATCCAACTACTTGCTGTTCTTATATTATCAGTTCAGTTTCAACTTTCAGTATATTGCCTTACATACTCGATACATTATTTCGTGCTGACATCCCTTTTTTAGGGGCGGTCCATTTCATGCGTGCAGGTTCAGATAGACATACGAGCAGACCTCCTCATTAAGTGTTGCCCAAATTCAGCTTGATCGGTAAGCTCCATGCCTTTTGGAGTTGTCGGGTCTAGATCCTTATGTACATATTGTATATATATGTTATGAGTAGGTTGGGGAGCTGTTCCGATCACAGTATATCCCATCAGTAGAGGTTTGTAGACATTTCATGTTAGTTAGTGCAATATGTTGGGCTTTCAAGACTTGTATATATATTTGGTTGGTTTGTCAGCTGTAATAATTATGACGGCATTGTCGGCCTAGTTTTATATTGATATTTAGTCAGCATTCGCAGTTGTCTTGCAATGTGGCCCATGGCTAAAGTATGACATCATATGTTTAGTGTCCCTTAGTTGCAAGTTGGTATGAAAGGATATGTGAGGCACTAGATGCCGATCTCCCCCCAAGTTCAGGGCATGACAACACGACTATCATACGACTAAAATAATTCATAAGATAATCTCCTTATAATGTTAAGAAGCCTAGTCTCACCCCAAAAGTACATGTTATAACATTCCCAACTTGTTGACTTTCGACGAAACTTATTTTCTTCAATTCGTTTAGCTTCTAAGTCTTCAAACCCTCTTGGTACTTGGTATTCATGATCTTAAATATTTGTAAGCTACACGTTAACATGATGAACTTACTTTTTAAACATTTTCAAAGATTATTTCATTTCTGAGCTTACATCAATTGACTTATGACGTACTCTTACGTACGAAAACATGGGGTGTAACATCATTCCCCCCTTTGCAACATTCGTCCTTAATGTTGACTGATGCGCTTATCAGTCTCATAACCTGTACCTCTTACAAATATTTTACTGTTGTCCTTTCCATATAGGCAATTGTTCAGTGAATAAATCCAAAGGTCAGGGCATTCCTCCCTTTAGGTCTCTTTCTCACACTACGACTTGTGGTCGGAATTCTTTCAATCTCGTAACTGTTGCTACCTTATGTCATACAACATGTACAACTCTATCGTTGTATGTGCGCTTATGAGACTCTTCTCTCTTTTTCCCCGTCATTTAGGTAATCTCTAGGTCTCATTTTGTGAACAAATATAGAACTATGACAAGCTGTCCCTTTGGGCATCTATAGGTGTACTGAAGTTCTTCGCTTGGTACTTTGTCAAACTTACGACTATTTCTATATTTTATTTCATAGCCTCGAATATCCATCCTTATGGCTTTACTACATCTAGGTAGGTCTTACTATACCATAATACTTTCTTCAGTTTATTATTACAAAAGTTTTCTACCCAACTCTAGGTTACGCTCTCGCTGCATATCCTATATGTATAAATCTAAGTCCTTTAATGCTTCCTCATTATCGTTCATCTTAAGAATGACGACTTAATCTCATCTCATACTTTGTAACTATCCATCTATTATTGATTCACCTTAATATTGACTATAATTCACTAGTGATGACTTGAAACTTCTTACATAATACATTTTCACTGGAGCTTACGTCTCTTTGCCTGACATCTGAAGTTATTTGCTTGATCCACCTTAGGGATGATATTATACTTCAATAATCATATTTCCTATCATCTTAACGTGATTCATCTTATGGGAGGTATTCTAATCCTGTGCAACTCATAAAATCCCTTCTCATTGAATCATTACTTCAATCGAAAGCTATATTCCTAAACATCAACCTCTCATCATTTATCACACTCACACTCCTATTCTACTACCAGGGCAACATTCTGTCTCTTCTAAATGCTCTTAGTCTTAAACTCCTCTGAGTTCATTCAAGCTATACTAAGCTTTCTATAATTTACAAAAACCAATAGCTCTCTTGTTTTAATGGGATTAATCCCGAGGCCTTACATATTCTTGTCACCTTCTCACTCACCTTTTATTATCCTTATTCCTATCGACCTACAAACCTTGTCGCTCTACCATACTTTAGCTTACGACCTGTACATATATATTTATAGTATTCGCACCCATCCTTTAACTTACTATCACCATAGATTTCCTTATGTTTTTCTAGAACCTTAAGCGAGACATATTGTCGTCTCTAACTCTTCTTTAATATCATACTAGACCTATCGGTACGTGGAAACCATAGGATGGAAGATAAGCTACTGACGACGCCACTATCAGTTTTGGATAATAAATAACGATGCTTCTAGCCCTATATTTGAAATCTGGACTATCCACAACCTTCCGTACTTGAGTATCTCGTACTCTCTTCACCTTTACTTACTTTACTTTAAATCTCACATTGTATCTTTTATCGCTTTCATAACCTTCCTTCCACATAAGTGGAACTTACATCCACACCTTAAAGCTCTACTACAATACTTGCATCATTGGTGCATACACAATTTGGCATAGGCTTCATACTAACTTCTTATGACTCAGATCTATGGCACGATCTGGAAATGGAAGAAGGGTAACATTTCTAAATGCCCCGTAGCCTCTCAATTATAGGTGTGTCACGCAACACACCCATAAGTGAGACTCTACTAGACAAGACTTTGTAGACTTCCTAGGACAAGACTGCTCTGATACCACTTTGTCATGCCCCAAACCTGGGGAGGCATGGTTGGCACTCGGTGCCGTATGGGCCCGAGTGAACTACTCTACAACTCATGATGATCCGACAAAAACTAGAACATACATAGTCCGAGTTGGCTGAACTGATTCTTTCTATAACTATCATGGGATAGCATAGCCCCAACTCGTACTGTGTAACTATAAGTGGGCAAATGTTGTATCAGCGAGACTACTGAAAATATGAATACACACAAACCGTCAAGGCCTCTGACATGATGTACATACTGAACCTATGTCTACAAAGCCTCTAAGGGTATCTGACATAAAAATATGGTCATGACAGGACACTGACCTACCTATAAGTGTATATATATACATAGGACAGTCTGATAACCTCTAGACTCGGCTGTACTATGGATGAAATGGAGCTTTTCCAATCCTCAGTTGGATATCAATTCCGTCTATGAAAAGAGCCCATCAAACTGGATACCCGAACTTACAGGCACAAATGCAGTGCCCCAACGATGGGAAATTAGTACAAAGAAATGTACTAAGTGTCACGACCCCGGTTCGCCCTCTGTGAACCATCGTGACGGCACCTAGTCTCTACGACTAGGTAAGCCTAACAATGCTGAATATAAACAATAATTGCGGAAAAATAATTAAAACTGACATAGTGAATTAAACAATGTTTAAAATGCCGCTCGGCATACACAATAACAACTCTCGAAACTAATAACATTTCCCAAAACCCAGAATCTCATGATCACAAGCCTTTGAATGTCTACAAGCATCCAACTTCAGAATATCTAACAAGGTAAATGAAAGTACAGAAGGGATAATACACAAAAGGGGAGTAGAAAGGGACTCTTGGGTCTGCGGACACCGAAGATATACCTCGGAGTCTCTACAAGCACCTCGTCTCAAGCGTGATAAGTTTGAGTGGAAGTACCTGGATCTGCACATGAAACATGCACAGAAAGGGCATGAGAACACCACAGCGATACTCAGTAAGTGCCAAGCTTAACCTTGATCGGGTAGTGACGAGGAAGGTTAGGGCCCTACTGAGGTTAAATAAAATATAAGGTTCAACAGTATAGAACAAAACAATATAAGTAAGTACAATAGTAAAAGTAACACAGGATATAAAAGACAGCATCAACTACTATAGAGGCAGAGTAAACACAGAAAGAGGTACAACTCAACAAAAGATAACAACCGGGGATCTCACAGGATACCGTCCTATAGTCCCAAATATAAATATCCTGTGGATCTCCCGGGATACCGTCCTGTAGTCCAACTCATAAATGCGAGGGGATCTCCCGGAATACCAATCCGTAGTCCCAAATGTAAATACTCATTACAGGGGAAATCTATCGGGTGCAGTCCCGTAGTTCCAATGTAAATGTGTAGTGGAATCTCCCGGAATACTGTTCCGTAGTCCCAAAGTAAACATACAAGGGGATCTCCGAGGATACCGTCCCGTAGACCCAAAGTAAACACACAACAACAACAAGAAGGGTACATAGTTCAATTAAAGTTCCATACCAAGGTAAAACAAGTATTCCTAACCTAGCATGCTGCACATAATTCAAATAAGGCAGTTTGAGCAAGTAAGACAATTAAGCCAATTAGACATGCTTTCCTAAGCTAACAACAGGCTTAAATTGCAAGTAGTATAAACAAGAAAAGAAAACATACTAGTAATTACGTAATGAAAATTGGATTTTCAACAAGTATCACAAGTAAGCATTCATCACCTCGGGTACAAGTCATTTCAATTACCAATAATACCAAATCCTAAGGGGAAGGTCCCCCACACAAGGTTAGGCAAGCCACTTACCTCGAACCAGCTCAAAATCAACCTAAAACCACGTTCTCGCCACGAGTACTCGACTCCAAATGGCCCAAATCTATTCAATTCAATTGCATAAGGTAAATAACACTTCAAGTAACTGATTCTACAAATAAATTCTAAGCTAATACGCGAAATTAGGTAAAATGACCAAAAAGCCCCTCAGGCCCATGTCTCGGAATCAGGTAAAATTTACATTTCCAGAATCCTCACACTGTCACGAGATCAGTCACACCAAAAGTACCAAAATCGGACCTCAAATGGTCCCTCAAATCATCATTCAAAGGTCTCTAATTAATCAAGCCCTAGCCCCCAATTTACCAATGAATTTCCTTAAATTTTCATACTTACAATGATAAAAATTACCTCAACAACGAGCTTAAGGACCAAAGAGCCTACCCCAATGAATTCCTCTGAAAATCTCCCTTGAAAATGCTCCTCAAAACTTCTTCCCGTCTGAAAAGAGGTGAAAAATAACTCAAATTTACAAAAGGCAACTATTTATTTGTTCTACCCAGAGAATCTACTTCTGTGGTCATGAGACCGCACCTGCGGTTTCCCATTTGCAGATGCGGTACCGCTTCTGCGGTGAAGCTCCCGCTTTTGTGGCTCCTGCTGGCTCTCCCCTTTTCGCTTTTGCGATGATACCACCGCTTCTGTGGCTACGCACCTATTGGACTCAACCGCAGGTGTGGTTATGACAGAAGATCAGCAGCTAAAGCTTCTCAAACAAACTCCCAATTCTTCCGACAACCTTCCGAAATCATTCCGAGGCCCCCGGGACCTCAACCAAAACCACAACCAAGACATATAACACTATACAAACTTATGCCAATCCTTTAAATACCTAAAACAACATCGAATCAACCACAGATTCAAGCCTAAGAACTCCGAAAACTATCAATTTACGCTTTCGATCAAAAAGTCTATCAAACCTCGTCCGAATGACCTGAAATTTCACACACGTCACATTCAACACTACGGAGGTACTCCAACTTCTGGAATCCCATTCCGACCCTTAAATCAAAATCTCACTATCGAACCAAAAACTTCCAAAAGTTCAACTTTTGGCATTTCAAGTCTAAATTAGCTACGGACCTCCAAAACACAATCCGATCACGCCCCTAAGCCCAAAGTCACCCAACGGAGCAAATGGAACCAACATACTTCCATTCTGAGGCTGTCTTCATACTGTTCCAACAACGGCCCAAATTATACAACTTAACCTCTCATTTAGGGATTAAGTACACAAAACTCTCCGAAACTCCAATTAAATCCTCTTGGTAACGCACAATAGCAAAAACAAATACGGGGAATGCAGTTAATAGAGGATCAGAGCGTAAATTCTTAAAACGACCAGCCGGGTCGTTACATTGAGTATATAAGGCAGATAACTGATGATGTCCAAATCCACTACTAAAAAGTAAATGGACACGGTCTCATGCAATATAATATACACAACTATGAGTCGTAGTCGAATCCCACAGAGAACAATATGCAGGCGATTAGGAATATAAGAGAATTATCACTTGTTATGCAATGCCAAACACTTAGAATTGATTTGAAAAAATATTTATACCTAAATGCAGAAATGTAAACTAACCTAGAAAGCGAGTAAAATGATCGTTGGATACAAGTATGGATGCATCGGGAATTACACTCAAGTAACGATCTAATGTATTTCACGATTTTACAATATATGAGCGAGCTTATGTTAATTAGTCTCGGGCAATAATTCTAAATTAAATTCTTCCAAAGACTAACAAGACTTCCTAATTGAATTATCCCTAAAACAATTAAGAGATTAAGCACACCCGAATATGGCTACAAGTAGTTCAATCCTATCCCTAGGTAGGATCTATAAAATAAGGATTAACGCCTCAAGTTCTTGTTAATTAATCTCTCCCAACCCCAACTAATCTTTTCCAAAATTAATTCGGAGTTAATGGGCGAGTCCTAGGGTTAGCTAATCCCTTTGGAAACATTAAATAACAAGAATAATTAAAATAACAATAACTCACTTTATAAAAGAATTAAAACCATTCAATACATAAGCACAAAAAGGTATTTAATCAACACTTTAAACATGAATATTTCCATAAACAAGATTCAAGTATTGAATAAAATACTACACACTTAGATAAACAATACAAAGCAAGGAAATGAAGAAATGAACATAAATGGGTAAGAAATTCTCAACCACAAGTTTCAAATTTTTAAGACCAAAGTGTGTGTGCAAAACTCTAGCTTCCTTCCTTGTTCTCTCTAGTGTTTTGAACTGAAAATAAGCCAAAAGATCTTTTACAAATGAGCTGGTTTGGGTATTAAAGGATTTGGGGCAAAAAAATGTGAAATTCCAGAATTGCCAAGAACTGAAGCACGATTTTCGCATTTGCGAACATAAGTTCGCAATTGCGAACTATGTCTATACTCTTTAACTTCGCATTTGAAATAAATACTTTGAATTTGCAAAGGTTGACTGCTTGGGTTGACTTCGCCTTTGCTAAGTCTTCTTCGCATTTGCGAAGACTGCCTGAATAGTCTATCTTCGCAATTCCCATGCATTACTCGCAATTCCCACGACTGTTGGTTTCGCAATTTCCAAGATTTTGTTGTTGTACGAGGCAAAATCAGAGGACTTGATTTCTTGCTGACAACTCGCTTCGAAAGAATTCCTTGAGACCTCGAGGACAGGAAGCCACAACCGAGTTCCAAACCTCGAGGCTCGTCGAGGCCCGATTTAAATAAACGGAGATCGAAGCCAGGAAAAAGAGGGAAGCTCCCAAGGCACATGGTTAAATCTAATAGGGTCGGCCTATTCAGAGCCTATGTTGAGGCGTCATGTCAAGCCATCCCATCTCTATACTTTGTAATTGACGCCCATGTACTTCCAGCCGAGTTCCCCTCCTATATAAAGGGGACTCATGCTACCTTGTAAGGGACTGATGTTGCTCCATTTCTCCACAAGTTCAATAATCTCTCTCTCTCTCTCTCTCTCTCTCTCTCTCTTTTCTTTCTAACTTGTTCGTTCTCACTGGCCCGAGGCCACCTTGATATTCATCGTGTTCTTACTCGTTCGTCACTCTACACCTTAGTATTGGCCATAAAGAGCCTTGTTTAATTATATCGTCAACTGTTATCCCATCCCTAACTATCCCCGATAGCTCGACCCCGACGTCGACCCCGAGGACCTTCATCGATCAGAACTATACCCAGGTAGCAGGCCCTACGGTTCAATTACTATATCGTTTTAGCTAAATTTTCATCATTAGATTCCATATAGCATCAACTGCTCTAACAACTAGGTCGGGATTAGATCACGTATTTTTAGAATCCCATTTACAAATTTAATTGTTGTTACCATTTTCACGGTAAACAGTTTGGCGCCCACCGTGGGGCTAAAAATAATGGTGATTATTTTCTTGCTCGTTTCATTACACAAACGCACATTATCTTTCACACTTTTCTTGTCCAAGATATCTTTGTTTCAAGTCAAAATGTCTGACTCAGTAAGCAAAGTCAAGAGCGACCACCCCAAAAATCACGGCGGGAACGGCGAGGATGTTCTAATAGCTGGCACGACGCCGCGGAACCCCGATAATGCATCTAGGTCAATTCCCCCTGACACGGATTCATAGGACGCACAACAAGTAGACAAAACTTCTCACACAGACAGGAGCGTTCAACATATCGGCCAACAAGAAGCCCAACCAACCCCGGCTCGTGAAACACAGTAAGTTAGCCTTCATGATATTTTAGAAATGTTGCAGGCACAACAGTTGGCTATCGCTCAGCTACAGAGCCATCCGAAGACTCCCAGCACAGCAACGCCGAAAACAGCTCCTTACGCTGAATGAGTACCCGAAAGACCAAGTAACGACAGATCGATAACAGACCCCGCCATAGCGAAGAAGCTCGAGGATCTCTCCAAAGGATCGAGTTAGGTTAGTGGAGGCTTGTACAATAGTTCTCCCCAGGGGAAGCGGTCCCAGAACCCGCTTCACAAAAATCCAGAACGTCGGAACTCCCCAAGCGTGACAGGACCTCGGATCCCGACGAGCGCGCCACTGCTTACACATGCGCGGGGAAGGGCAGTGACCATCAAGATGATAAATTCGAGACTGCCTCGTTGAAGAAGTTCGGAGAAACACTCTTGAAAGAAACCATGATATGGCACCGCATCCTAGCGCCCGACCTCACATACTCGCTTACCATACCGGCAGATGTCTCCATAGAAGCGCACGCTGATGCCATTGAAGTAGTAACAGAAGAGACCAATACATCCAAGGCCGAACAAAGAGAGAATGAAACACCATAGGGAGACATGCCTCATCTCCCGATAGGACGAGTGAGATCATCCCCGAATTCGGATGACTGGGAAATGCAGGTCTTCGGCTGAAGCTTAAATGACACATGCCCGACGACTCTAGATCTTTTCAAATGGGCCGTATGACCGTACCCAACTCCGACCATGACTCAGGGCCATGGACAACTGTCCGGGAGCCTCTACGGCCCCGATATACCCAAGTAGGCCCCCAGGGAAGAAACTAATGTCGAACAGGTGGAGATACCATCCGTGCGCCGGGAATGAGAGGAATGCCACAAGATGCGACCAACCTCACAACGGTAGGGAAATATTTCGAGGGCAACGTCCTCGAGGAACTTTAAGTAGAAACAGATCTGATGAGGCACAACTAGCAGAATGCGGTTTCAACATTGCTATACCAAACATCATGATCACCATAAGCGAAAATAGGGACGTTGAGCGACTCAGGCTTATTCGACCAAGACCCTTTCAAAAGAACCACTACCCGACGCAGGAACCGCAGGGCGCGCACGGCCACGGGGTCAGAAATGAACCCATCTCGGACAGACGACAGCTATGTCACTCAATGGAAATCACCGTCGAGTACCATCAAGCGGTCTGATTCGGATCTAGCCCCAAGGAAGGAAGGCAACTGGGAAGAGTGGAGTAAACAAGCCACGACGTATTACCACAATAGTGAAGGAGCAGTGGCACCCTTCATGGACTCATAAAATGTAAAGTGAAAATGTTCGCCACCAAGAAAAGACGGGTCCAGGGAACTATTCCGGAGGACACCCTTACATCCAGGGAAAAAGACATCTAGACTTCGCCTCGGCATCACGCTGACGCATTGGTAACCCTCTCCATTATTTGATCTATTTCAAATAAAACATGTGGTCATGAATTCAGGCGGTCCAATAAAGTACAACAACGATGCCGGACCAGAGTCAATAGGGCGGTCCAGGCTAACAGACCAAATCACTCATGCATCCCGAAACCTTGGCAAATTCCTAATGACGAATCGCCACAAAAACCATTCTCTTAATACGGCCAGCATGAGCTCGGGCCAGAGCATCGAGCTCCGAGCGGAGGAGGCGCAAAGCACAGACGTCTTATTCAGACAATAGCCGGCATACCACCTGGTAACAATGTCGGCTCCATTTCGCCAAAACTGTGGAACCCCTCTCAAAGGGCATAACCAAAATAAGTCGACGAAAAGTAATACGCGACAAGAGGAAATTCCTCACCATATGACACATCGCTGGCATCAGTACCCCCGCCCTTGGAAGGATCAAAGGGTAAGCAAATCACATCTTCGGCCAAGCCTGATAAGACATGGCAGAGGGCTGAACCAGGGCTCGCACCCCGAAAGAATAAGAACATGCCAAATCTCAAAATGTCGCCTATACATCCCGTGGTGAGGAAAGATTGCTTTACTCCATTGTTATTTTTTTTGCTAAACTATATGTAGACAGCTGGCCATGATATTCGAAGGTTCTAACTCCACTCGAAAACCCCTAGACCTTAGTTGAGCTTCCTCCCCAAAGAGGGCCTTGTCAGCAAGATTATTAGCGGAGCAGCGTACCCTAGAGGAAGATCCAATAAGGTTGCAGACCTTCTTCTATAGTCCAACAATGAAGCGATGATCTTCTTCTAAGGACACCATCCACTCGGGAGGACTGGGAAACGGCAGACTAAACCCCAATCAGTAATTATGTACTGGAACGAATAGTCCGGGAAGTCGTGCCCGTGCGGGCCGAGCTCACAACGATGTATGTCTATACCAAGGAATAAAAGGATATCTTTTCAACACCTTATTCTCAGAGCGAGGAAATCTTAACTATATCCCCGACAAGGGCCTCTCCACCAAACGCGTCACGAGATACTCGGAGACTTAGCGTCAGCAATTCAGCACCCGTACGACCCTAGGGTCGGAACTCCGGGCTCACAAAGCCCCTACAAGGCAACTCCGAGCTCACGAAAAATGGTCTTCATGCTTAAACAAATTCGATGACTCAGAGACTGTTATTTGTTGCCAATCGCCATGCGCTGGGAAACCCAAAACTGTAAGACCCCTAGCGGGCAGACTCGACGTAACCAGATCTATTCTACATTACAGAAACTATAAGACATCAATAGGCATGACAAACTATAAGACCTCAACAGGCATTAAAATCCCGAAGTTCAGGCTATACGTCGCATTTATAAGAATCCCGAAAGGGCATACCCTTGGTGTAGACGCCTGAACTGTCACTCGGGAGCAAAAATGGCTTTGGCCAAACATATATAACTATGGTCAAAACGACTGATACAGCCATACTAACGCGACTCGGTAACGCCCGACCGTCGCTAAACAAATATTGCAGGACACTACTTAGAATATACTTCGGAAAGAACTGGTTTAAACAGGCTTCCCTCAACAGGCAAAAACGAGATTCGACCATGTCAGCTCCAAATCACAAAGGTTTTGACCTACTCAGCCTACGATCTATGAACCTTCCGAGGTGCTCAAATATCGTCGATAACGACTTGAAATCGAGGTTCTGCGGAACCAACGACGAGTCAGGCAAAAAACTTTCAAAAGACCTTAATGAGCGGGAAAAAAAAAGCCTACAAGAAGCCCACGAGCAAAAATAGCGTAAGAGCCATTGTCGCCAGCTAAGCAAGTCTACGGGCCATATATTAAAAGGTCTCAACGACCAAACAACATAAGATCCATTATCGCCAAATAAAAAATTGACAACTTGAGGATTAAAATGAGCTCGAATCGTAACCCGATACGGAGACCGGATCCAAAATAGTTAACTATGCAAGCCTCCGAGCCACATATCAAAAAGTCTCAATGACCAAAACAGCGTAAAAGGCCATCTCCATCCACCCATACAGGCAGAAGAGAACTTAAGGGTCAATTAAAGCTCGAATCGCAACGCCACTCGGAGACTAGACCCAAAATGACTAAACTACAAAATGCCTAAGGGCACTGCATAAATGCCACTGTCAACCTACCGAGTGATCCTCCGAGCAACATATGGAAAGGTCTCGACGACCAAAATATGGCACAAAAGGCCATCGCCATCCGCCTATGCAGGCGGAAGAGAACTTAAGGGTTAATTAAAGCTTAAATCATAACGCGACTCGGAGACTGGACTCGAAATGGCTAAACTACAAAATGCCTGAGGGCATGGCATAAATGCCACTGTGAACCAGCCGAGTGAGCCTTCAGGCCACATATGGAAAGGTCTCGATGACCGAAAAATAGCACAAAAGGCCATCTCCATCTGCCCATGTAGGCAGAAGAGAACTTAAGGGTCAATTAAAGCTCGAATCGCAACGCGACTCGGAGATTGAACACAAAATAGTCTGAACGGAAAATGCCCAAGGGTAAGAAATGGGAACAATTACTACCTTCCCGCACGAACATAAATGATTTAAGGACAAAAATGCTCGAGTCGAAGCCCGACTCGGAGACTAAGCCTAAAGAGTCGGGCAAAGCACGGAGGTCCTAGTGCCTGCTCACGTCAAGGATCACACTTAAAAGCCCCCGGGCATGTCCGATTAGCTCCGAACCTACGAGGATCTCGCCAAGCACTGAAACCAGCCTGCTTGGTCAAAAGCAATAACAGAAAAGAGATGCAGAAGAAATAAAGCTTCAAGTTTCCTCTTATATTACATATGCAAAGAAATGCGCACTCTCCATCTACAGACATGCTCTACGTATATAAAAAACAAATCAACAAAACGGCAAAATCTACGCTCCGCCCCAAAAGGCTACAGCTTGTCGGGTTCGCTCTTCGCCTCATCATCAAGAAGTGATCGTGCATCAAGCTCGTCTGTCCTTGCCTGAGCCAATTCCTCTGAGAGAACGAAGCCCCTCAAACCAATCTCCTCGAGTACTTCTCTTCGGGATCTGCAACGAACATATTCCTCGATCCTTTTATCCCGGTCAAGATCTCGCCTCAACTCGGCTTGAGCGTCCGTAGCATCTTTCATACGAATTGCCATCTCTTGATCAGCCTTGGTTCAGCTTAGCGCCGCTTCAGCTCAGGCATCAACTATTTCAGCCCTGATCTTCGAAAGTTCAAACTCGAGTTTCCCGATCATATCCGCTTGGACTTCGGCATTATCACGAGCCAAGCGAAGTTGGGTTTCGAAGGCAGGGACCTTGTCCAAGGCGCCTGCCTCCTCTAAAGCTTGAGATTGCGCCTGAGCCCTCAACTCACCACAGGCAGTTCTGGCACGGTTAACATCGCCCTTAAGGTACTCCAAGGCCTCTGTCCTTTTTTGTAGTTAATATAAAAAAAAGGGGTTAACCTCAAAGGTCTAAAGGGAGAAAAACACAAGTCGCAGAAAGTTACCTGCTCCGTCAAATAGCTCTTATAATTCAAGCTCCGGTACGCCTCATACCGCCAATGCTGCAACTCAACCTCCTTCTCCTCGCTAAGGAGCCTAAGGGACTCTCCCTCGTCCAAAATTTTCTGGAGCCTGGCCTCTTGACGGAGCAGCTCAGACATAAGCCTTACACATGCCTGCACAAGGAAAGATCAAAAAAGGGAGGAGGATATATAATACAGGGGAATTGCTCCCAAACTCACCACAAAGTGAAGTCGACGAATTTCTTCGAAGTTTGAACACACTCCTGTTGATCCTGACTCTTTGGCCCCAAGAGAACCGACCTCAGGCACAGTATGTTCACTCAAAGGAACCGACGATAGAAAATCAGGTACTTCGGGAGTAGCAAACTCGGATGATGCCCTCTCATCGGAAGCACTGGCCTGATAAGCACCACTAAAAGCTCCATCACATCGCAGATGTCGATCCCCCTTATTGTCATCGTCCCTCGGCTCAGAGGCCAATGACTCCTTCCCCTCTTCAGAAGAGCATCGCCTCATCCTAAGGAAATGCCCGATATCTGCAAGAGACGAATCCAGTACAAATGAAGGGGGAAAATGTTACCTCAAATATACGAAGGCCAAGGAAAAGGCAGCATGCATACATACCTTGGTATCTCTCTCCCCATCTGGCATGGAATACAGCTCGCCATCGACGCTCATCGAAGGACGAACGGGTCACCAGCCTCCGGACCCAGCCGGGCAGGTCGAGGACTTCGCCCCGCGTCCATGAAGTCGTTGCAATAAGGGAGACAACATTATTACTCAACTGATTTTCACTATAGGTAAAATTTTAAAAAGCACCAGATGCTCCACTCATGTGCATAATTCCACCTTTCGGGAAAGGGCAAAATCTCCACGGGGATAATGTCGACCGTCCGGACCCGGATAAACAAAATGGACCACTCTCTACCCCCTTCCTCTTCATCGTCAACTACAAAAGGTGTGGGTGAATGGCACCTTAGGGTTAGCAGGCCCTGGTGATGAAAGGGCCGGTATAGCCTGACAAGCCCAGCCTCCTCCTCAAAGAGCCTCATTATCAGCACCACCAGCCAAAGCGACGGATGTATCTGCACCAAAGTAACCCGATATTTCAAGCAAAAGTCAAGCACAACCCTATCAAGGGGAACAAACATGAAAGGATACAGATATATGCTCAAGAATCCATTAGTAGAGCCCGTAATACTCTCATCCGGAGGAAGCACCTACAGCGCTACCCCCTCATTCCATCCACAGTATTTCCTCACCATCTCCAGATGTTCCTATCTTATCAAGGACGCCGTCTTCAGAGCGAACTCCCTCGGATCTTGAGCGTCGGGAGCAACACTCCCCGTTCCTTGTCGGACTGACCCCGAAATAGTTTCCAAAACTATGGTTAAAATAACAAGTCAAAGCAAGGCCATGCACCAACACTTTTTGTGCCTAAAGAGATGAAGTACCCTGTGCCAAAGCGGAAAAGCGGCTATCTAAAAAATAGTGAGGTCTTACGAAGAAGTTGAAGTCGCCCCACATATATGCAAGAAGCAGCATTGACTCTCCTACCTGGAGTAAGCCCCGAGAGACCTACATCCTCAATATAGATCGACGGGGTCATACTCGATCTCGAAAGCATCCTTCGATGAGAAGCCAAGGTTCGAGAAATTGTCCGTATTGTCTCCAACCTCGAGACAACGCTCTACCCAGAGGATCTTCGCCAAGGAGAAGTCGGATTTTGGGAAGCTTTCGACGCCATCACTCAATGCAAGGCAAGTGCCTGGTCTCATGGTTCCCTCTTTCTAAAAAGAGGAACGAACACAGGAAGCTCCGATCACAAAAGCTCCACAGAGGTCCGAGGTAGCACCTGAGTAAAAGCAACTACTCAACAGAAGTCTATCTTATATGTTTTAAAAAGGGCTATCTATATCAGGATCAAAAGGGATCCCCGGGTACCCAAAGTTAACCTTCATTCAGGATAGCATTCCCGAAGTCCCTGGAATTTGACGCATTATCTCCATACAACTTGGAGGGCCTCGGTAGCCCGTGCCTATCAGATCAATCCAGGATTGGTCTGAAATACGACGATGGGTTCAAAAGAGATCCATGTCGATCAGTGGAGGATCGTAAAGAACGCCTGTGCCAAGTCAGATATCAGCAGAGGATCGGAAAGAACACTTGTGCCAAGTTAGATATCAACAGTCAATAAATAAAGGAAGGCATTCAAAGGGCCTCGAAGGGTATAAGAACACGCAAATTACAAAGCAAGAATTGAAAGCAGAAGTCAATGAAATATATTCATATTCATAAAGGTCCGTATACAACAAGCCCTTGAGGGGTCCTTACATACAATTACAAAAAGCCTACAGAGGATCTCTGCGCATGAAGTAAGAGACAAAGGGATACAAATGCAAAGCCTGAAGACTGGTCCACCTTCGCAGGTCCATAGTAGGTGCCTCCGGACGCATATCCTCGGGAGTTTAATCCTAACCTTCCACACTGATATCCCCAAGGGGAAAAGTGAGTGGCAGGGAGGGATGAAAAAACGTCATAGCTCTCCGAAGCTCGAGGACCCTCTCTATCCAAGGGAGAGATAGCAGACCGAACAACCTCCGGTCCCGCTTGCACGGCTACTTAGAATCCACTTCTAGGAACGTCTAGTCGTGCAAGCCATCGACTCAGAGCAGAGCACCATGTCGACCCAGAGTATGAAGTTGAGCAGCGGTGTATAATCCGAGCCACCTTTTGAGCAGCGGTGCATAATCCAAATGACTGTTTACATAAGAGGGAAACCAGCTCCCCGTCCATCATCATCTCAGGCCAATAGTAGCAACCACAGTGAACATGTTAATGGCCACAGCAGTAGCGGGACAGCATGGTCATGCTCGACAAAAGGAAGCTCTAGCAGAAGGCCACAACACAGTCTAAGGAAGCTCCGCCAAACGGCCTTGAGGCCATGAGCCCCAAGAATAATGTTTAAAAGTAGAAGTAAAAGGTAAGAGGGAATAGGCAAGCAAGCCAACAAAGGCACTAGGATAAGAAACACAATGCCAGATCATCCCCATTTATAGGGGGTTATGACGCGGTCGTCGAGGCTTTGGAAAATTGATTGACGGGTGCAGTTAATGCATCCTTGGACAAACGAACTAATAGTTGTACCCTCACCTTGGGAAGCGGGAATTAGGAGTGCATTGAATGAAGTCAAAAATTCATGAGCCCGTGGATTCCCCAGTAGCAGCAAAGCTCGCGCCAGGAGTCGCACCATCAGAATGATGTCTCTGTAAAATCAGAGGACTTTGGAAACACGGAGACTAAATGTACGCGGCAAAATCAAAGGACTTGATTTCTTCCTAGCAAGTAGCTTCGGAAGAATACCTTGAGACCCCGAGGACAGGAAGCAACGATCAAGTTCCCGACCTCGGGGCTCGTTGAGGCCCAACTTAGAAAAAATGGAGATCAAATCCAGGACAAAGGGGGAAGCTCTCAAGGCACACGGCTAAGTCTAATAGGCTGGCCTATACAGAGCCTATGCTGAGGCGTCACATCAAGCCATCCCATCTCTATACTTTGTAATTGATGCCCATGTACTTGCACCTGAGTTCCCCTCCTATATAAAGGGGACTCACGCTACCTTGTAATGGATTGATGTTGCTCCATTTCTCCACAATTGCAATAATCTCTCTCTCTCTCTCTCTTTTCTTTCTAACTTGTTTATTCTCTCTGGCCCGAGGCCACCTCGATATTCATTGTGTTCTTACTCGTTCTTCATTGCACACCTTAGTATTTGCCATAAAGTGCCTTTCTTAATTATATCGTCAACTGTTATCCCATCCCCGACTATCCCCGATAGCTCGAGCTCGACCCCGAGGTCCTTCATCGATCAGACCTATACCCGAGCAGCAGGCCCTACGGTTCAATTACTATCTCGTTTTTGCTAACTTTTCATCATTAGATTCCATATTATTAGCATCAATTTCTCTAACAACTAGATCGGGAATAGATCGCGTGTTTTTAGAATCCCATTTACAAATTTAATTGTTGTTACCATTTTAACGGTAAATAGTCGCAATTGCAACCACTTAGGGCATTTTCCAGATTTTACTCTTTTTAGCTTCTTTTTGACTCGTTTCACTTAATTTCTTCAATATCACTTCTAAATCACATAGAACCTATAATATAGAAGTAAATGGCATTAAACACATGATTTTATCACTCAAACATAGCAAAAATATAGGCTTAAAGACAAGATAAGTTGGTAAAATACCAACTTATCAAACCCCCAAACTTAAACTATTGCTTGTCCTCAAGCAATGAAAGCGACAAAATCTCCTCTCAAGTATATAACTCAACATTGCATCCTTATCATGCCAAGCAAAAAATGTCGACTATAAGCACAAACGCATGACTTCGATTGGTACCAACAATTAATCCAGAGCATATGAATTGCCGAACACTTTTCATGAAATTCATTACATTTCAAGTGCTCAAGCACTATGCAAATCAAAATAGCAAATCAAGTCATGACACTAAAGCTTCAAAAATTGCCTCTCTATCACAATTATCTTTCTTTGGTCATTCCTTTCAACTGAAAATGTGATTAAATTCACAACTCAAATCTTATGTGCACTCACAATGAAGAGATAATCCCACACTCATAAATCTTAATTCAGAACAAAAATGGGATATCAAATGGAAAGAATAAACTCTCTCTCTCACAATGATGTTCAAATGAATACAAATAGTACCATAGGCTTGCCCTTCATATATTTCCCACTAATGTAGACAACTTGGTTCAAAATCAATTAGGACTTAAAAGGTTGTAGTTTAGGCTTTTGGTTAAGGTAAGGCACAATTTTTGTTAGAGTGACTCAAAACCTATCGAAGCACTACAAAATTTACAATCAAAGTCCACTTCCTTCAAAAACATTCTCCATTCTTTATTCATTTTTCATTCCACACCTGATCTTCCCTTTATTAAAAACTTCTTATTATTATTATTTTTTCTTCCTTCCTTTTCTAAATTAAGGAAGGTTTCACGTTTTATCATTTTTTCTACATTCCACCTTTTAAACAACTTACATACCACAACCTTTCCAACATTCATCCCCAAACTTAGGCTTTTAGCCTATGTTTACACTTTCAAAGTACGTAGGGAGGTATGGTGCAAAAAGCTAGATCAATAAAGAACAAAGGATTAAAGCTTGTAACATGGTTGCCAAAGAATAAGGTTAAATGCTCAAAATGGGTTGAATAGGGAAAATATTCAAGGGTAGGAAATTTAAGGCACAATGGCGGTCCAAGGAAGGCCTAATATCATTTTTCAAACCAAGTTAGTCTATGATTTCGCATTGAAGCACATTCCGGGAAAGTTCTAGACTACAAGTAATGCAAAAGAACTCACAATAAATCTGACTACACATGGCACATGAACACTCAAGTGGAATACAAATCCAAAATCCAATTGAAACCAATGACTCAAAGAGGTTACATATAGCATAGGAAGCTATTTAGTGAATCAAAGAGCCAAAATTTG
Organism: Nicotiana sylvestris; assembly: GCF_000393655.2. NCBI lineage: Eukaryota > Viridiplantae > Streptophyta > Magnoliopsida > Solanales > Solanaceae > Nicotiana > Nicotiana sylvestris. The sequence continues at coordinate 61,519,603 of NC_091063.1, forward strand.
AGTCTAAAAGTCATGACATCTGTACTTCAATTATTTTACTTTTTCAACAACCAATAATTCATATGTCAAGGTTTAAATCATGTTGGTACCAAGCAAGACACAACTTGGTCAATGGGCACAAACCCCAACTCAAACTATTTATTCTTCCTAAAATAACATAAGCTATATGTAAACTACAAGACTAATTCCCTTAAGAAAGTTGCCTAGCTATCCATCATCGGGAAAAGTCAACAAAAATTTACTAACAATTACCCGGTTCAAGAAGAAAATTGGCATTCTTGGAAAAAGAACCGTGGTACAAAAAAACCAAGGATATCTCCACTAACATAAAACATACTATATATAAAAAAAATTAAGAAGCTAATAACCAAAATTAAGAAGCTAATAAACATCAAGTAACTAAAACATAATATATATATATATATACAAACAATATATATAAAAACAAGAAGTTAAGAAGCTAATAAACATAATAATATCACACATCACATGAAAATACAATAACAACAAAATGAAAACAATCACAGTACCAATCTGCCATACCTACAGTTATCCACAATTATACAAGAACAACAGTTATACAAGAATCCACCCCCAACTAAAGATGTTGCAATGTCTCCAATGCAACTAAACATGATAGAGTAAAATGGTGGAAAGTGCTCCCTGGATACTGCATCAGGTGCTTTCCTCGCTGTCTGACTTAGAGGCATCCTCCTCTCCTTATTCCTCGAACCAAGCAACAGGAGAATCATCATCATCTACCGGCCTGGTCGATGGTATTGGGTCTTGAGGCTTTAGGACTTTCCACTGCCCCATCACACCCTTTCACATTCGAGTAAAGAATCTGGGTGTGTGCCTTTTCTAGAGTGCCATGGGAACTGCTCAACTCACCTTGCGCCTTGGCTAGCTCAGTGTATGCCTTCTCCAGCATCTTAAGGTGATCCCCCTGCTTCCTATGATCATCATGGTATTTTTGAAAATCTTTCTTTGAAATGTATGCGGGTCCCTCATATGTTTCCCCATGTCCTTGTGGAAGCTAGCTACTAGTTCGCGCATTACCTGCATCTCCTCACTAAGCACATCAAATGGTCCTCCTGCAGAAGATGATAACTGACTACTCTGACAACATGAGAAGAAGACACCATCTTTCTCTTTTTGCTCTTCACAGTGCCGCCCTCTCCTCTTTTATTCAACGGAGTTAGAGGCTTTCCAGGATCTATCCAATTGTCTCCCAGAGCTTCTTCCACCCCAGCAAGATGGCACAACTTAGTGATAAGCGATAATATCAATGATGGACTATTCTGGATCCGATACTCCCCCAGTTCATTGATGAAGATTTCACCAACATTTAGTTGAATAACATCAAGGATACATGCTATCATTTGAGCTCTTACAATCAGTACATTCCATATGTTTGACACAGGGGAGATACGACTGCATATGATGGCTAGCCATATCTTTGCTTCGTTAGTGAACTCTTTGGATGTGATCCCTCTTTTCTCAACTTTCCATGGAACATCCGCACCCGTGCATAACTTGGACACCAACCACTCCCCTAAAGCATAGACATTTGCATGGAATGGGGTCATGTCGTGGTCCGCTAGGTGATACACTTGATTCACAGCTTCAGCTCCAAAGTGTAGCATTTTGCCACGAATTCTCATCTTGGGCTCCCTTTGTCTGATAGCTGGGAGATCTGCATTAAATTCCCTCACCCATTGCTCATTGGCTCAGCAAGGTTAAGGGGCAAAACAATCCCATATCATGTTTACTAGCCTTTGATGGAACTCGAGAAGGTGTTCCTGGACGTTGTCTAGCAGTATGCCACTCTCCGGGAGCAACTTTTTAGAGATCAGTTCAGTAAAGTACCGTTCTTGGTATTCCAATAAGAAGAACCGATGTTGGTTGTAGTTTTGCTCAGCTTCCAAGGGGTTATCATTTGCGGATCCTTCAGAGTTAGAGCTCATTTTCAATTATAGTACCTGTCAACAAATGATATGAGTGAAAACATGGTATGGCTATGAAGAATATTGAAAAATGAATCAAATATGCCAAAGGAATGATCAGACAGTCAAAACCCAGCCTTAGAAAAAATTTCAAGATTTTGAGATTTTGAACTGACTGCTCTCTGATGTCGCAAATGCCAACAAATCTTTGCAATTGCGAAGTTATCAGAAGACGCAATTGCGAATATTTTCTCGCAAATACGAAGAGCAAGGACTTCTGATAAGATCGCAATTGTGATGAATTTTTTTCATTTGCGAAGCTTGCTGGAATTGGGATTTTTCGCAATTGCGACCACCTCCTCGCAAATGTGAAGAGGCCATCACAATTGCGAGATCGTCGTCCCCAGCCTCACCTTCCTCATAGAACAGTACAAAGCCCTAAAAAATTTTAATAAAAACCATTCCTAATGAACCCAATCATCTTTTAAACATACAATCATGCACTAGACTTCATAGACAATCATGAATCAACAAAAATATCGATGATTCGGCCAAGAATATCATTCGGGGCTTTCATCGATCACATAAGAAGCACAAAGAATTCACTTCTATTTGACAAGCCTTGGGTACTCAGACTTCCCCAACTTTTTAGCAAAGAACAAACTAACACTCTCAACCAACCTCACCCAGAAATCAACTTATAATTTGAACAATTTTTAAACAATTTGGGGAAAAGGGAATGTCACCCATTTGAAAACCTAGGGTTTCAGAGAAACGAAGAAGAAGAAGAAGAAGGAGAAGAAGTGATTATGCTTCCATACATGGACTCTTGCAATTAGGAGTGAGAGAAAGTGGATTTTTACAATAGGGAGAGTGAGGGAGACATAGGTTTGAGAGCCTTAGTTTGTTCAAAAAGGGTGAACCAACTTGTTTTACCACTCTGATGTCGCAATTGCGACACAGCCTTCGCAAATGCGAAGGTTAATAAAACCTGATGTTGTCGCAATTGCGACAATATTTTGGGAAATGTGACGGCCCAGGTTCGCAAATGCGAAGCCTGTGCCCCTGCAATTTTCATTAGATACTGTTTTCATGATCTCCGTCACCTCGACCTACTCAAATCAACTCCAAAAATTATGAAACTTGGCAAATTGGTTAGAAATAATATAATAAGCTATTCTAAAAAGAGAAATGTCAAAAATGACTAAAAATTAGAAATATGATGGGTTGCCTCCCACCAAGCGCCGCATTAAACGTCGTGGCACGACGCAACTCAACTTTACCACTTTTCTCGCAGGCACCCAACTTGGAATCAAACTTGTGACTACGAGTGGTGGGGGTGGTAAGTAGATGATCAAACCAAGACTTAATTTCTTCATTTTGCACTTTTTAGCTTTGATGTGAGGAATGTCATTTTGCCTTCTTGTTCCCTCAAATTATAAAATGTATGGCCTTTGTCTTTCCTCCTCGCAATCCCTCATTGACACGTGCAGATCAATTCCCATTTCACCACACAATTCCAATGTTGAAAAATGCTTGGAATGTGACATCAACCCTCCAAAATAAAATTCTTCCCGGATTTTGACATCCTCTTTTTCACACGAACTAGAGTCAATATCAACCATATTTTCATTTACACCGGTTGACTCTAATTCCATATTTTTCTTGGCATTACTAACACTCATGGATTCGGTTGGCGGATGTTCAATTCTTGATTCCTCAAAGTATAGCTCGCTTTCTTCCTCGAAATCGGACTCTTCTTGACTTCCTTCCACACTCTCAAGTTGGTGGGCATAGTGAGCCTCAACCAATATTTTCATTTGATCTTCTAAAGTGCGGATATGTTCATCATTGTGAGCCAAGTCTTGTTTCAAGTCCTCGAGTGCAAAGTTATGTTTCTCCTCATTTTCAAGAATAGTCTCCAACATGAGCATCATCTTCTCATTTTGAGCATGTGAGAGTTCTTCTTGGTTACGATCAAGTGCCAAAGAAGGATTTTCGGCTTCCACATCTAAGGAAAATTCTTGGCTATCATTAACTTCCAAGGCTTTTTGGACCTCTAAAGCTTCAAGCATTTTTCCTATTTGTGAGTGCAACTTTTCAAGTGTTAAGTCATTTTGGAGACAATTTTTCAAAAGCTCCTCCGAGGCACTTTGCTCTTTTTTTGCTCCTTCAAGTAGGCATTCTAACATGAGCTTGAACTCTCCATTTTAACCATGCTCAGCTTTTTCCACTTCCATAGCCCTATCATTTTCATCACAAAAAGTAGAATCATCATAGCGGCGACTTGGAGAAGGGAAGGACAAATAAGTACAATACTCCCAATGACCATTTTGATAACCACACTTACCACAAATACTCCACTCATGGGTTTGAGATTGTGCGCATAATCTACCCCGGGAGAATTTAAACAATTTTGCCACGAGTGTGGTCCTCCACAACAAGGACAAGGGTTATCAAAGTATAAACAACTACCATCCGACCAATTTTCATTATATAATGCCATTTTTCAAAACCATCAAGATAAAAAAGAAACAAACAAGAAAATAGCCCATGGTAAGAAAAATTAATTAAACAAATATTCACAAGTTTGGATCAAAGCACTTACGCATATTTCTCAAACAACCTAAATTACGTGAAATTGTTCCCTGGCAACGGCGCCAATTTTGGTGACGTCCAAATCCTTTACTAAAAAGTAAATAGACACGGTCGTATGCAATATAATATACCCAACTATGAGTCGAGGTCGAATCCCACAGAGAACAATATGTAGGTGATTAGGAATGTAAGAGAATTATCACTTGTTATGCAATGTCAAACACTAAGAATTGGTTTGAGAAAATATTTATACCTAAATGTGGAAATGTAAACTAACCTAGAAAGCAAGTAAAATGATCAATGGCTACAAGTATGGATGCATCGGGAATTACACTCAAGTAACGAGCCAATGTATTTCATGATTTTACAAATATGAGCGAGCTTATGTTAATTAGCCTCGAGCAATAATTCTATATTAGCTTCTTCCGAAGACTAACAAGACTTCCTAATTGAATTATCCCTAAAACAATTAAGAGATTAAGCACACTCGAATATGGCTACAAGTAGTTCAATCTTATCCCTAGGTAGAATCTATAAAATGAGGGTTAAAGCCTCAAGTTCCTGTTAAGTAATCTTTCCCAACCCCTAATAATCTTTCCCAAAATTAATTCAGAGTTAATCGGCGAGTCCTACGATTAGCTAATCCCTTTGAAAATGTTAAAGAACGAGAATAATTAAAGAAACAATAACTCACTTCATAAAGAGATAAAAATCATTTAATACATAAGCACAACAAGGTATTCTATCCACACTTTAAATATGAATATTCCCATAAACAAGATTCAAGTGTTGGATAAAATACTACATACTTAGATATACAATACAAAGCAAGGAAATGAAGAAATAAACATAAATGGGTAAGAAATTCTTAACCACAATCTTCAAAACCCAAGTGTAAGTGCATGAACCATAGCTTCCATACTTGTTCTCTCTAGCCCTAAGACTGAAAATAAGCCAAAAGATATTTACAAATGAGTTGGTTTGGGTATTAAATAGTTTGGGGTGAAAAAAAGTGAATTTCTAGAACTGCCCAGTTTCCTTTTCGCGTTCGCGACAATACCTTCGCGTTCGCCAAGGTTTGCTTTCCTTAGGCTTTGCGTTCGCGAAGGTTTGGTTTCTGATTCTTCGCGTTCGCGATGTGTACTTTGCATTCGTGAAGGTCTAGCTTCCTACTTATTCACGTTCGCATTAGACCTTCACGTTTGCGAAGAGTAAATCACTGGCAGGTTCTATTTGTCCATTTTAGCTCCTTTTTGACTTATTTTCTTCACCATTACTTCGAAATCACATACAACCTGTAAAATAGAAGTAAATGACATTAACCACATGATTTTATCACTCAAACATTGCAAAAATATAGGTTTAAAGACAAGATAAGTTGGTAAAATACCCACTTATCAATAACATATGAATAATTTAATTAAAACTAAAGTGACATGTATGTATGATGTAGTAAAAGAAATCAAGCGGGCCAATGAGATGCAAGAATCATACTTACCTTATTCAGACTCAGAACATATCTAAGTATTGAACTATCCAACTTACCTTACAAATGATGTAGACTGAAATAGAAAGGCTCCGTTGGCCGAGAACATCTAATGTCATATATACATCTAATTCATGTAATGATATACCTGAAATTGTTACATGTGCTATCTGTACTGGAAATCATCATATTATGGAACTTCATCTATAACATTTTTCTAGCCGTCATACCTTATATCTAAATACTTAACTCAGATAGATCAAACATCTTTAGGGCTACATTGAAACATAAAAGTGGCACTTATGCGTTTCATCAGAGACCGTCTGTAAGGCTCACTCATAAACATGAATAACATTTGGCTCATACGCGTAACATAGTAGACCGTCCATACGACTCATAATACTTAGGCCTAGCTATGCGTGCAATTGAGACCGTCCATAACCAACCTTCATTATGCACCTATACATTCATAAACCGTTCATAGGGCTTCACTGTACACCTACGCATTCATAGACCATCCGTAGGGATTAATAAGTTGGTATTTTACCAACTTATCTTGTCTTTAAGCCAATATTTTTGCTATGTTTGAGTGATAAAATCATGTGTTTAATGTCATTTACTTCTATATTACAGGTTCTATGTGATTTAGAATTGATATTGAAGAAACCAAGTGAAACGAGTCAAAAAGAAGCTAAAAATAGGAAAATCTAGAAAATGCCCTCAGTTTTCACAATTGCAACAAAATCCTAGGAATTCTGAATCCAGAAGTCGTGGGAATTGCGAGTAATGCATGGGAATTGCGAAGAAAAACTATTCATGCAGTCTTCGGAAATGCAAAAAAGACTTCACAAATGCGAAATCAACCTTCGCAAATGCGAAGTATTTATCACAATTGCGAAGTTAAGCAGTATAGACATAGTTTGCAATTGCAAACTTATGTTCGCAAATGCGAAAATCGTGCTTCAGTTCTGGGAAATTATGGAATTTCACATTTTTTATCACCAAACCAGCTCATTTGTAAAAGATCTTTTAGCTTATTTTAAGTTCCAAACACTAGAGAGAACAAGGAAGGAAGCTAGAATTTTGCACACACGCTTTGGTCTTGAAGATTTGAAGCTTGTCGTTGAGAATTTCTTACCCATTTATGTTCATTTCTTTATTTCCTTGCTTTGAATTGTATATCTAAGTGTGTAGTATTTTATTCAACACTTGAATCTTGTTTATGGTAATATTCATGTTTAAAGTGTGGATTAAATACCTTGTTGTCCTTATGTATTGAATGATTTTTATTCTTTTATGAAGTGAGTTATTTTTACTTTAATTTATTCTTGTTCTTTAATGTTTCCAATGGGATTAGCTAACCCTAGGACTCACCCATTAACTCCGAATTAATTTTGGGAAAGATTATTTGGGGTTGGAAAAGATTAATTAACAAGAACTTGAGGCATTAACCCTCATTTTATAGATTCTACCTAGGGATAGGATTGAACTACTTGTAGCCATATCCGGGTGTGCTTAATCTCTTAATTGTTTTAGGGATAATTCAATTAGAAAGACTTGTTAGTCTTTGGAAGAAGCTAATTTAGAATTATTGCCCGAGACTAATTAACATAAGCTCGCTCATATATTGTAAAATCGTGAAATACATTGGATCTTTACTTGAGTGTAATTCTCTATGCATCCATACTTGTAGCCATTGATCATTTATAGTAGACCATTTTTGGTTTGGCATGATATGGATGCACTGTTGAGTTAACTACTTGGGAGGAGATTTTGTCGCTTTCATTGCTTGAGGACAAGCAATAGTTTAAGTTTGGGGGTTGCTAAGTTGGTATTTTACCAACTTATGTTGCCTTTAAGCCTATACTTTTGCTATGATTGACTAATAAAATCGTGTGTTTAATATCATTTACTTCTATTTTACAGGTTGTATGTGATTTGGAGGTAATGGTGAAGAAACAAAGTTGAAACAAATCAAAATGGAGTTAAAATGGACAATGAGAACCTGCCCAGTGATTTACTCTTCGCGAACACGAAGGTCCACCGCGAACGCAAAGAAACAGGAAGGCAGACCTTCACGAACGTGACGTACACAACGCGAACACGATGCATCAGAACTCAAACATTCGCGAACGCGATGGTACAGTCGCGAACGCGATGGTACAGTCGCGAACGCAAAGAAGGAACTGGGCAAGAAAACTGGGTAGTTCTGGAAATTCACATTTTTGACCCCACACCATTTAATACCCAAACCAGCTCATTTGTAAAGAATATTTGGCATATTTTCAGTTCAAAAGACTAGAGAGAACAAGGTGGAAGCTAGGGTTTTGCACACACACTTCGGTTTTGAAGATTTCAAGCTTGTGGTTAAGGATTCTTACCCATTTATGTTTATTTCTTCATTTCCTTGCTTTGTATTGAATATTTAAGTGTGTAGTTGTACGCGGCAAAATCAGAATAATTGATTTCTTATTGTCAAGTTATTTCGGAAGAACGCCTCGAAACCCCGAGGACGGGAATCCACGACCGAGTTCCCGACTTTGAGGCTCGTTGAGGCCCGACTCAGAGAAGATGGAAATCGAAGCCAAGACAAAGGGGGAAGCTCCCAAGGCACACGACTAAGTCTGATAGGGCCAGCCTATCCAGAGCCGATGCTGAGGCGTTACGTCAAGCCATCCCATCTCCATACTTTGTAATTAATGCCCATGTACTTGTAGCCAAGTTCCCCTCCTATATAAAGGGGACTTACACTACCTTGTAAGAGGCTGATGTTGCTTCATTTCTCCATGAGTTCATTAATCTCTCTCTCTCCCTCTCTCTTTTCTTTCTAACTTGGATGTTCCCAATGGCTCGAGGTCACCTAAATACCCATCGCTCTTCTAGTTGTTCTTTATCATATAGCTTAGTATTGGCTGTGAAGAGCCTTGCTTAATCATATCTTCAATTGTTATCCCATCCCCGACTATCCCCGATAGCTCGAACTCGACCTTAACGTCGACCTCGAGGTCCCCTATCGACCGGACCTATACTCGGGCAGAAGGCCCTTTGGTTTTATTACTATCTCGTTTTAGCTCGCATTCCATCATTAAAATTCATATTATCAGCATCAACTGCTGTAACAACTAGCTCGGGAATAGATCATGTATTTTTAGAACCTCATTTAAAATTTAATTGTTGTTACCATTTTCACGGTAAATAGTTTGGCACCCACCATGGGGCTAAAAATAATAGTGATTATATTCTTGCTGGTTCCATTGCATAAACGCACGCTATCTTTCACGCTTTTTCTTGTCCAAAGATCTCTTGATTTCAGGTCAAAATGTATGGCTCGGTAAACTGAGTCGAGAACTGCTACCCTAAAAATCACAACAGAAACGGTGAGGTTGTTCCAGTGGTTGGCACGATGCCACGGAACCCCGATAACGCATCTGGGCCAATTCCAGTGGACGCAGGTTCATGAGATGCACAAGTTAATGAAACTTCTCACACCGGCAGGAGCATACGGCACAACGACTAATAGCAGTTGGCTATTAGTCTTCATGATATTTTTGAAATGTTGCAGGCATAGCAGTTGGCTATCGCTCAGCTGCAGAGCCATCCGAAGACTCCCAACACAGTAGCGCCGAAAGCAGCTCCCTGCGCCGAATGAGTACCCGAAAGATCAAGCAACAACGGATCAATAACAGACCTTGCCACAACGAAGACGCTTGAGGATCTCTCCAAAAGAATCGAGTCAGGTTTGTGGAGGTTCATGCAACAGTTATCTCCCGGGGAAGCGGTCCCGAAACCCACTTCACAAAAATTCGGAATGCCGGAACTCCCTAGGTGTGACAGGACGTCAAATCCCGACGAGCGCACCATAACTTACACATGCACAGAAAAAGACAGCAACCTTCAAGATGATGAGTACAAGCCCGTCTTGTTGAAAAAATTCGGGGAAACGCTCTCGAAAGAAACGATGAAGTGGCATCGCAGCCTAGTGCCTGACCTCACAAACTCGCTTACCATATCAGCAGATCCTTTCGCATGAGCACACACTGATTCCATCAAAGTAGTAACGGAAGAGCCCAACATATCTGAGGGCAAACAAAGAGAGAGTGAAAAAACATAGGAAGTCGCACCTTAGTCCCTAATAGGACAAATGAGATCGCTCCCGGTTTCTGATGACTGGGCAACCCGGGCCTTCGCCCAAAGTTTTAATGAATCATGCTCGATGACTCCAGGTAATTTCAAATCATACTTAATCAGATACCCAGTTGAGACCTGGTCGGATGCCTGTACCCGGCACCGGCCACGAATTAGGGCCATGGACAACTGGACAACCGTCCGGGAGCCTCTATGGGCCCGGTATACCCAAGCAGGCTCCCAGCAAAGAACCTAATGCTAAACAGATGGAGGTACCATCCATACATTACGAATGGGAGGAACGCCATAGGATTCAACATACCTCGCAGTGGTAAGGAAATAGTTCGACGGCAACATCCTCGAGGAACCTTCATTGGAACCGGATCTAACGAGGTACAGCCGGTATAGTAACCTCCCCCAATAGAGTACGGTTTCAGCATCGCTATACCAAATATCACGATCACCATAAGCGAAACCAGGGACACTGAGCGACTCAGGCCTATTCGACCAAGACCCTTTCGAAGGAACTACAACCAGTGCGGGAACCGCAAGGCGCGCGCGACCGCAGGGTCAAAAATGGCCACCAGCTCAGAAGGACGACAACCGTTCTACTCAATAAAAATCACCGCCGAGTACCATCGAGCGGTCAGGCTCGAGCCCAGCCCCAAGGGAGGAAGGCAATCGGGAAGGATGAAGTGAACAAGCCGCGACGTATACCACAATAGTGAAGGAGTGGCGACAGCCTCTGAGGACTCATAAAATGGAAAGTGAAAATGTTCGTCGTCAGGGAAAAATGTGTCCAGGGAAATATTTCGGAGGACAACCTTTAATCCAGGGAAAAAGGCTCTTAGACTCCGCCTAGGTGTCACACTAACGCTTTGATAACCCTCTCCCTCATTTGATTTATCTTAAATAAAACATGTGTTCATGAATTCAGGTGGTTCGGTCACGTACAACAACGATGACGAACCAAAGTCAGTGGGGCGGTCCGGACTAACAGGCCAAATCGTTCCCGTATCCCGAAACCCTAGCAAATTCCAAATGACAAATCGCCACAAAGACCATTCTCTTAATACAACCCGTCTAAGCTCGGGCCAGGATGCCGAGCTCTCTACCATCAGAGGAGGCGCAAAGCACAGACATCTTATTCAGATGACCGCCCGCACACCACAATAGCGTCGGCACCATTTCACCAAAAGCATGAAACCCCTCGAAAAGGGCAGAACTAAAATAAGTCGACAGAGAGCAATATGCGACGAGAGATAATTCTTCACCATGTGGCGCGTCGCCGGCATCAATGCCCCCACCCTCGGAAGGATCAAAGGGTAAGTAAACCACATCTTCGGTCAAGCCTGATAAGACACAGCGGAGGGCTGTATCGGGCTCACGCCTCGAAAGGGTATGAACATACCAAATCTCAAAACGTCACCTACGCGTCCCTCGGTGAGCAATAACTGCTTTATTCCCTTGTTTTTTTTTCACTAACCTGTATGCAGACAGCTGGCCAGGACATTCGGAAGTTCTAACTCTACCTAGAGATCCCTAGGCCTTAAAAAGGGCCCGCCACGCTCTTTTCCTTCAATCGGGCTTCCCCCCCAAAGAGGGAATTGTTAGTAAGATTATTAGCGAAGCAACATACCCCCTAGAGGAGGATCTGATAAGGTCACAGGACTTCTCCTACAGTCCAACGACAAGTGATGGTCTTCTTCTAAGGGCACCGTCCCCTCAGGAGGACCAGGAAACTGCAGACTATGACCCAATCGGGAATTATGTACCGAATCAAATGGTTCGAGGAGCTGCGCCCGCGCGAGCCGAGCTCACAAAAATGAAACAATGTATTTTTACACCAAGCAATAAAAGGATATCTTTTCAGCATCCCATTCTCCAAACAAGGAAATCTCAAATATACCCCCAATAGGGGCCTCTCTACCAAACGCGTGCCGAGATACTCGGAGACTTAGCGTCAGCAAAGCAGAACCCGCACGACCCCAAGGTCCGAACTTCGGGCTCACAAAGCCCCTACAAGGAAACTCCGAGCTCACAAAAAGCGGTCTTCAAGCTTAAAAAAATTCAATGATTCGGAGACTATCATTCATCACCAATGGCTATGCACTGAGAAACCCGAAACTATAAGACCCCTAGTGGGCAGACTCGGCATGACAAACTGTAAGACCTCAATAGGCATGACAAACTGTAAGACCTCAACAGGCATGGCAACTGTAAGACCTCAACAGGCATGAAAATCCCGAAGTTCACGCTATACGTCGCATTTGCAAGAGTCCCAAAAGGGCATACCCCCGGTGTAGATGCCTAAACTGTTACTCGGGATCGAAAATGGATCTGGACAAACACATATGACTACAGTAAAAACGGCTGATACAGTCGCAGGCCACTACTTCGAATATACTTCGGAAAGAATTGGTTAAAACATGATTCCCTCAACATGCAAAAAACGAGGTTCGACCCCGTCGGCTCCAAATCGCAAGGCATCGATCTACTCGACCTACGAGCTATGAACCTTCTGAGGTGATCAAAATATTGTCGATAACGACTTGAAATTGAGGTTCTTTGTAACCAACGACGGGTCAGGCAAAACTATTTCATAATACCTTAACAAGCAGAAAATAGAGCCTACAAAAAGCCCACGGGCAAAAATAGCGCAATAGCCATTGTCGCCAGAAAACAAGCCTACAGGCCGCACATTGAAAGGTCTCTATGACCAAACAGCATAAGAGCCATTGTCGGCAATTTAAAAATGGAATATTTGAGGTTTAAAATGAGCTCAAATTGTAACACGATTCGGAGACAGGATCCAAAATAGTTAACTGTGCAAGCCTCCAGGCCACATATTAAAAGGTCTCAATGACCAAAACAGCATAAGAGGCATTTATCGCCGGTTTGAAAATCAAAAGTACTTAGGGGTCAATTAAAGCTCGAGTCACAATGCGACTCAGAGACTAGACCCAAAATAGTTAAACTACAACATGCCTAAGCGCACGGCATAAATGCCACTATCGGCAACTGAGTGAGCCTCCAGGGTTACCTACCTGTAAGGTCACTTCGACTCAAAGCACAAAAGGCCATCATCGTCCGCCCATGTAGGCAGGAAAGAACTTGAGGGTCAATTGATGCTCGGATCGCAATGCGATTCAGAGACTGGACCCAAAATAGTCGAAACAGCAAATGCACAAGGTCAATAAATAAGAACAACTACTACCTGCCCGCACGGGCATAGAAGATTTAAAGGAAGGAAAGAGCATAGAAGATTTAAAGGCAAGCAAGCTCGAGTCAAGACCCGACTCAAAGACTGGGACTAAACAACTAGGCAAAACACGGAGGCCCCGATGCCTACTTTAGTCCATGATCCCACTTAAAAGCTTCCTGGCCTGCCTGATAAACTTTGGACCTACAAGGATCCCGCCAAACTCTGAAACCAGCCCGCCTGGTCAAAAGCAATACAGAAAAAGATGTAGAAGAAATAAAGCTTCAAGTCTCCTCTTATCTTACATATGCAAAAAAGGGGCACTCTCCATCTACAAACATGCTCTACAAATATCAAATACAAAGTGGAAAAACGGCAAAATCTACATTCCTCTCCAAAGGGCTACAGTTTGCCGGATTCGCTCTTCGCATCGTCAGGAATAAGTAATCGCACGTCACGCTCGTCCGCCCTTGCACGAGCCAATTCCTCCGAGAGAACGAATACCCTTGCACCTATCTCCTCGAGTATCTCCCTTCGGGATCTGCAACGAACATATTCATCGATCCTCTTCTCCTGGTCGAGGGCTCACTTCAGCTCGACTTGGGAATCAGTAGCGTCCTTCATGTGAATCTCCATCTCCTGATCAGCCTTGGTTCATCTTAGTGCCGCTTCAGCCCGGGCATCAATTATCTTAGCCCTAATCTTTGAGAAATCAGATTCATGTTTCCAAATCATGTCCGCCTGAACAATGGCAATGTCACGAGCCAAGCGGAGTTGGGATTCGAAGGCAGGGACCTTGGCTGAGGCGCCTGTCTCCTCTGAAGCTTGAGCTTGCACCTGAGCCCTTAGCTCACTACAGGCAGTTCTAACGCGGTCAATATTGCCCTTGAGGAACTCCAAGGCCTCCGTCTTTTTCTGCAGCTAATATAACAAAAAGCTAGTTAACCTTAAGGTCCAAAGGGAGCAAAGCACAAGCTGCAAAAAGTTACCTGCTCCATCAAATAGCTCTCGTAATTCGAGCTCTGGTACGCCTCATATCGCCAATGCAGCAACTCAACCTCCTTCTCCTTGCTAAGGAGCCTAAGGGACTCGCCCTTGTCCAAACTTTTCTAAAGACTGGCCCCTTGACGGAGCAGCTCAGACATAAGCCTATCACAGGCCTGCACAAGGAAAGCTTAATAGAGGGAAGGGGACACGAAATACATGAAAAATGCGCCTAAACTCACCACAGAGTGAAGCCGACGGACTTCCTCAAAGTCAGAACACACCCCTAATGATCCTGGCTTTTTGGGCTCAGGAGAACCAACCTCGGGCAGAGCATATTCACTCGGAGGAACCGCCGCCCGAGAATCTGATACTCCAGTAACAACATGCCCAGACGATGCCCTCTCTTCAAAGATATGGGCCCATCCAGCACCGCTAAAAGCTCCATCACACCGCGGGTGCCAATCCGTCTTATCACCATCGTCCCTCTGCTCGGAGGCCGACGACTCCTTCCCCTCTTCGAAAGAGCACTACGTCATCCCCAAGAAGCGCCTGATACCTACAAACGGCAAAGCCAGTGCAAAACAAAGGAGGGAGATGTTATTTCAAATATACGAAGGCCAAGGCAAAGGCAGCATGCGCACATACCTTGGTATTTCACTCCCTATCGGGCACGAAATATAGCTCGCCACCGACGCTCATCATAGGTCGAAGGGGTCACCAGCCTTCGAACCCAGTCGGGTATGTCAAGGACTTCGCCCGGCGTCCATGAAGTTGCTGCAGCAAGTGAGAAAACACTATTATTCAACTAATTTTCGCTATAGGCAAAATCTGAAAAGGCACAATACGCTCCACTCACGTGCATAATTCCACCCTTCGAGAAATGGCAAAAGCTCCACAGGGATAATGTCGACCGTCTGGACCCGGATAAACCAACTGGCCCACTCTAGATCCCCATCCTCTTCGTCATCAACTACAAAGGGTGTGGACAAACGGCACCTCAGGGTTAGCAGACCCTACTGATGAAAGGGCCGGTATAGCCTGACGAGGTGGTTAAGCATGAATTCAAGCCCAGCCTTCTCCGCAAAGAACCTCATCAGTAGCACTCGCCAAAACGTCGGATGTATCTGCATGAAAGTAACCCGATACTTCAAGCAAAAATCAAGCACGACCCTATCAATGGGACTAAATGAGAAAAGATATAGGAATACGCTCAAGAATCCATCAGTAGAGTCCGTAATACTCCCATCCGGGGAAAGCACCTGCAGCGCTATCCCCTCGCTTCACCCACAATATCTCCTCACCAACTCCAGATGGACACCTCTTATCAAATACACCATTTTTAGAGTGAACTCCTACGGTTCCTGAGTGTCGGGAGCAGCACTCCCCACTCCCTGCCGGGGCGGCCCCGAAGTGGTTGCCATGATTATGGTAAAACTAATAGATCAGAGCAAGGACGTGCGCCAACACTTTTTGCACCTGAAGAAATGAAGAACCTTATACCAAAGAGGAAGAGCAGCTATCTAAAAATTGTGAGGTCTTACAAAGAAGCCGAAGCCGCCACGCATATCTGCGAGGAGCAGCGACGACTTGCCTACCCGGAGTGAGCAACGGGAAGCCAATAGCCTCGATACAGATCAACGGGGTGATACCTGATCCCGAAAGCATCCTTCAATGAGAAGCCAATACTCGAGGAATTGTCCGTATTGTCTCCAATCTCGAGGCAGCACTCTACCCCGAGGATCCCCGCCAAAAAAATGTCGGACTTTGAGAATCTTTGAACGCCATCACTCGACGTGAGGCAATACCTGATCTCATGGTTCCCTTTCTAAAAAGAGGAATAAGCACACGAAGGTCCAATCGCAAAAGCTCCACGAAGGTCCAAGGCAGCGCCTGAGTACAGGCAACTCTTTAGCAGAAGTCTATCCTATGCGTTTTAAGAAGGGTATTTGCAGCAAGATCAAAAGGGACCCCCAAGTACCCAAAGCTAACCTTTATTCAGGATAACATCCTCGAAGGCCCCGAAATTCGGCGTATTATCTCCATATAACTCGGAAGGCCACGACAGCCCGAGCCTATCAGATCAATTTAGGATTAGTCTGAGGTTTGACGATGGGTTCGGAAGAGAGCCGTGGCGATCGGTGGAGGATCAGAAAGAAGCCCGCGCCCAATTCAGATATCAACGGTCTGATATAAAAGAAGACATTTAAAAGGCCTCGAAGGGCATGAGAGCATACAAAAATAAGGCAAAGATCGAAAGCAAAAGTCAATAGAATATATTTGTTTCATACAAATCAGTGTACAAACGGCCCTCAAGGGGTCATTACATACAATTACAAAAGCCTACGGAGGATCTCTACGCATAAAGGAAGAAACAAAGGGATGCACACGCGAAGTAAAAACCCGAAGACCGGTCCACCTTCGAAGGTCCGAAATAGGTGCCTCTGGACACACGTCCTCAGAAGATTCATCCCAGCCTTCCACACTGATATCCCCAAGGGGTAAGGCAAGTGGTAGGAAGGGATGAAAAAATGCCATATCTCTCCAAAGCTTGAGGACCCTCGTTGGCCAAGAGAACCTCGGAGAGACAGTGGACCAAACAAGCCTCGGTCCCGCTTGCACGGCTACTTAGAGTCCACTTCTTGGAACATCTAGCCGTGCAAGCCCCCAACTCGGGGAAGAACACCACGTCGAGCCAGGGTATGAAGGTGAGCAGCGTTGTATAATCCAAGCCCCCTTTTGAGCAGTGGTATGAAATCCGAAGAGCTTCCTGCGAACAAGGAAATATGACCTTCGTATATCACCATCTCGAGCCAACAACTGCATAAAAGATGGGCATGTCAATGACCACAGCAGTAATGGGACAGCATGATCATGCTCGACAAAGGGAAGCCCTAGCAGAGGGCCGCAACACGATCTGAGGAAGCTCCGCCAAGCGGGCTTGAGGCCATGAACCCCAAGCATGATGTTCAAGGATAGAAGAAGATGATAAGAAGGAATGGGCAAATACGCCAGCAAAAGCACTGGGATAGGAAAAATAATGCCAAAGCACACTCATTTATAGGGGGTTACGACATGGTCGTCGAGGCTTTGGAAGATTGACTGACGGGCGCAGTTAATGCATCCATGGAAAACCGAACAGACGGTGGTACCTTCACCTTGGAGAGCAGGAATCGGGAATGCATTGAATGAGGTCGAAATATGCAAGCTCGTGGATGCCCGGTTACCATAAACTCACAGCAGGAGTCGCATCATCCGTATGATGTTGCTGTAAGAAGCTCGAGGAGTCGAGTGTCAGAATCATTTCTCATCACTTCATTATGGGAAATGCGGAGACTATCTGTACACGGCAAAATAAAAGGACTTGATTTCCTTCTGTCGAGTTATTTCGGAAGAACGCCTCGAGACCCTGAGGACGGGAAGCCACGACCGAGTTCCCGACTTCGGGGCTTGTCGAGGCCCGACTCAGAGAAGATGGAAATCGAAGCCAGGACAAAGGGGGAAGCTCACAAGGCACACGGCTAAGTCTGATAGGGCCGGCCTATCCATAGCCTATGTTTAGGCATCATGTCAAGTCATCCCATCTCCATACTTTGTAAATAATGCCCATGTACTTGTAGCCGAGTTCCCCTCCTATATAAAAGGGACTCACACTACCTTGTAAGAGGCTGATGTTGCTCCATTTCTCCGCGAGTGCAATAATATCTCTCTTCTCTCTCTTTTCTTTCTAACTTGCTTGTTCTTATTAGTCCGAGGTCACCTTAATACCCATCGCTCTTCTACTTGTTCTTCATCATATAGCTTAGTATTGGCCGTGAAGAGCCTTGCTTAATCATATCTTCAACTGTTATCCCATCCCTGACTATCCCCGATAGCTCGAACTTTACCCTAACATCGACCTCGAGGTCCCCTATCGACCGGACCTATAACCGGGCAGTAGGCCCTTTAGTTCGATTACTATCTCGTTTTAGCTCGCATACCATCATTAAACTTTATATTATCAGCATCAACTGCTCTAACAACTAGCTCGGGAATAGATCACGTATTTTTAGAATCCCATTTACAAATTTAAGTATTTATTTCCAACACTTGAATCTTGTTTATGGAAATATTCATGTTTAAAGTGTAGATTAAATACATTATTGTGCTTTATGTATTGAATGATTTTTATGCTTTTATGAAGTGAGTTATTGTTACTTTAATTATTCTTATTCTTTAATGTTTTCAAAGGGATTAGCTAACCCTAGGACTCTCCCATTAACTTCGAATTAATTTTGGGAAAGATTTTTTGGGGTTGGAAAAGATTAATTAACAAGAACTTGAAGCGTTAACCCTCACTTTATAGATTCTGCCTAGGGATAGGATTGAACTACTTGTAGCCATTTCGGGTGTACTTAATGTCTTAATTGTCTTAGGAATAATTCAATTAGGAAGTCTTGTTAGTCTTTGGAAGAAGCTAATATAGAATTATTACCCGCTGCTAATTCACATAAACTCGCTTATATTTGTAAAATCGTGAAAACATTGGATCGTTACTTGAGTGTAATTCCCGATGCATCCATGCTTGTAGCCATTGATCATTTTACTTGCTTTCTAGGTTAGTTTACATTTCCGCATTTAGGTAGAAATATTTTTTCTCAAAACAATTCTTAGTGTTTGGAATTGCATCATAAGTGACAATTCTCTTACATTCCTAACCGCCTACATATTGTTCTTTGTGGGATTCGACCCCGACTCATAGTTGGGTAAATTATATTTCATGCGACCGTGTCCATTTACTTTTTAGTAGAGGATTTGGACGTCATCAAAATTGCACCATTGCCGGAGAACAATTTGGCATAATCTAGGTTGTTTGAGAAATAAGCATAAATGCTTTGGTCCAAACTTGTGAATATTTGTGTAATTATTTTTCTTACCTTGGTCTATTTTTCTTGTTTGTTTCTTGTTTATTTTCTTATTTTTGAAAAATGGCATCATATAATAAAAATTGGTCGGATGGTAGTTATTCATACTTTGATGACCCTTGTCCTTATTGTGGAGGACCACACTCGTGGCAAAATTATTTAAATTCTCTCGGGGGTGGATTGTGCACACAATCTCAAACCTATGAGTGGAGTATTTGTGATAAGTGTGGTTGTCAAAATGGTCATTGGGATGATTGTGCTTATTTGTCCTTCCCTTCCCCAAGCCCCCGCTATGATGATTCTACTTTTTGTGATGAAAATGATAGGGCTATGGAAATGGAAGAAGTTGAGCATGGTCAAAATGGAGAGTTCAAGCTCATGTTAGAATGCCTACTTGAAGGAGGGAAAAAAGAACAAAGTACCTTGGAGGAGCTTTTGGAGAATAGTCTCCAAAATGACCTGGCACGTGAAAGATTGCACTCACAAATGGGAGAAATACTTGAAGCTTTAGAGGTCCAAAAACCCTCGAAAGATAATGATAGCCAAGAATTTTCCTTAGTTGTGGAAGCCGAAAATCCTTCCTTGGCGCTTAATCAAAACCAAGAAGAATTCTCAAATGCTTAAAATGATAAGATGATGCTCATATTGGAGACCATTCTTTCAAATGATGAGAGGCACAACTTTGCACACGAGGACTTAAAACAAGGCTTGGCTTACAATGATGAACATATCCGCACTTTAGAAGATCAAATGAAAACATTGGTTGAGGCTCACTATGCCCACCAACTTGAGAGTGTGGAAGGAAGTGAAGAAGAGTCCAATTTCAAGGAAGAAAGTGAGCTCTACTTTGAGAAATCAAGAATTGAACATCCGCCTACTGACTCCATGAGTGTTAGTGATGTCGAGAAAAATATGGAATTAGAGTCATCCGGTGTAAATAAAAATTTGGTTGAGATTAACTCTAGTTCGGGGGAAAAAAGGATGTCAAAATCCGGGAAGAATTGCAATTTGGAGGGTTGATGTCACATTCCAAGCATTTTTCAACATTGGAATTGTGTGGTGAAATGGGAATTGAACTACACAAGTCTAAGAGGGATTGCGAGGAGGAAAGACAAAGGCCATACATTTTACAATTTGAGGGAACAAGAAGGCAAAATGACATTCCTCATATGAAAGCCAAAAAATGCAAAATGAAGAAATTGAGGTTAGGCTTGATCATCAACTTACTCTACTTACGACCCCCCACCGCTCGTGGTCACAAGCTTGATTCCAAGTTGGGTGCCCAATTAATATCGTCCAAGTGGCGAGAAAAGTGGTAAAATTGAGTTGCTTCGTGCCACGACGTTAAATGCGACGCTTGGAGGGAGGTAACCCATCGTTTTCAAAATTTTTAGTCATTTTTGAAATTTTCTTTTTTAGAATAGCTTAGAATATTATTTGTAACTAATCTGCCAAGATTTAGATTTTTTGGAGTTGATTTGAGCAGGTCGGAGTGGTCCGGAGAGACAAAACCAGTAGCTGCCAGAATTGTACAACTGCAGAAACGAACAACTGTTCGCGTTCGCGAGGACATATCGCGTTCGCGTAGGTTTAGCAAATTTTAACCCTCCGCGTTCGCGTTAAAGTCACTCGCGTTCGCGGCCTTTGATAGTTTTTACCCTTCGCGTAGGCGACACATCCCTCGTGAACGCGTAGGGTCAGGTAAGTTAAAATACACAATGCCTACTGGAAACGAGAAAATCACCCCCTCTGCTCAAATAACAGTTCCCTCTACTCCTTAAGCCCCCAAAAATCAAATCATCCATAATCTTCAAGTCTTTTGCAATTTTCCATCTTATTCTCAAGGTATGTGATTTCTTCGCTTCCCTCTTCCATATTTCTTCTCTTTCTTGGTGTGAAACAATGGAAGAACAACCATGGTTGATTGGTGTTTAGGGTTCAAAAATTTTGTGATCTTAAATGTCAAATTTGTGTGTGAAATTTGTTGTGCTTTCTAGATGAGGTTGGTTGAGTGTGAGTGTATGTTGTTGAAGAATAATTTGGGTAAGATCTGTGCTTAAATGGTCTGTAAAATGAACCAAGAAAAGAGGGCACCCCAACTATTTGAAGAAAAGCCTAAAAGAAAACTAGGTCTGTGCGAGGAAGACAACCTTCGTGAACGCGAAGGCAAAACACAGGGGCAGAAACTTTTTTACCTTCACGAACGCGATGGTGTCACGACCCTAAACCTGGACCCGGTCGTGATGGCGCCTCTCGTGAAGACAAGGCCAGTGACACTACCCATTTTAGTATTTAATAGTTAAGCATTAAGAAGCAGTCTAAATCATGATCAAATAAACCAAGGTTTAAGCAGTTAATAGCATAATTCGGGGAAAATAACCCAACACAGCCCGATGTCGGGGTGTCACTAGTCATGAGCATCTAACAAAGCGAAATACTCCAAATCAAACTACAAAATTTACTATAGAAAACCAAGGACATGAACAAGTAAAATAGGGAAGAGCTCCGGGTTGCGAAAGCCAATAGCTACATTGAGACTCCTCGGATCCGCCTGAGCCGGAAATGATCAGCACTCGGGAGCGGGACCAGATACGCCTGAATCTGCACACAGAGTGAAGGTAATAAAGTGAGTACTCCAACTCAGTGTGTAATAATCATAAATAAAGACTGAAAGCAGGAAATCACGTAAGGCACAAAAGCATGCTATAATGAAGCAGTAAAACCATTAAAACAGTAAACCAATGAAAGATAGGTAAAAATCCTTTTTAACTCAAATTTAACTTCATGAAAAGCCTTTTTCAACAATTAAGCGTGGTAATTGGTAGTCAATTAAAAAAAATAAACACATAAAGGTTCGTCCCTCGGGCATAGTATCAATAATTCCGGCCCTCGGGCAACATCTCAGAACAATACTAGCCCCTCGGGCTCAATCTCACATCACAATGGGTACCGCGCTCACTGGGGGTGTGCAAACTCCTGGAGGGGCCCCTTTCAGCCCAAGCGCAATATCAAGTCATCTCGTGGCATCATCACTAGTCTCTCGGCCTCATATCAATCAAGTCACATCGTGACGTACATATCTCAGGCCCTCAGCCTCATAATCAATATCAAATGTTTCATCACAACATAGGCCCTCAGTCTTACTCAGTCAAAATCCTCACAAGCCACTCGGGCAATAATAAAATACGATTCTCAGCCCAAAATATCATTTAAAAGGTCATTTAAGTGTTAAAATATAGTAAACATGGTTGAGTATGAAAACAATGAAATATATCACGACTAAGTTCAAGTATAAAGTCAAAATAGTGAGAAAATATCAATAAAAATCACCGAAGGGTTCAAATAGTTGGCACAAGGCCCAAATATAGCATTCAGCCCAAATAATGATGATGGAAAATAGATATCAGCCAAATACGCGGTAAAATAGTCATTCGGGACGGACCAAGTCACAATCCCCAACAGTGCACGACTCCATGCTCGTCATCAAGCGTGTGTGTCACCTAAATATAGCACTATGATGTGCAATTCAGGATTTTAAACCCTCAGAACATCATTTACAATCATTACTTACCTTGAACCAAAAAAATCTCAAGATCACGACGCCTTTGCCCCTCGAATCAGGCTCCACTTGCGTCGAATCTATCAAAAATCAGAATCACGACATCAAAATATGCTAAGGGAACGAAACCCAAGCGACAATAATCAATATACGACACAAATTCCGAAATTACCAAACCCGATCCCCTGGCCCACGTATTGGAATTCGATAATTTTTACATCAATAGATTCCTTATCTCCCCACGAGTTCATACATATAAAAAGTTCTCTAATCCGACCTCAAATGGTCCTTCAAATACTCAATCAAAGGTCTAAGTTTCCAAGCCCTAGTTCTTCAATTTTTGGCTTAATTTCCACGATTATTTAGGTGGAATTCACATTAGAATCGAGTTTTAAGTCCAAGAATCTTACCTCCAAGTGATCCTCTTGAATCCCTCTTCAAACCCCTTAAAAATCTCCAAAAACGACCAACAATGGAAGAAATAAACCCCAAAATCGCGGACAAGACGAGTATTTAAACATTCTTTCCAGGCCTTAATTTTTTCATCGTGAACGCGGTCAACGTCTCACGTTCGTGAAGCACAAAATGACTTTGACCAAAAATCCTCTTACGTGAACACTACATGCCCATCGTGAACGCGATGGTTCCTCAGCCTAACTCTTCGCGAATGCACTCCCTCTCTCGCGAACGCGATGAACAACTTGACCTCAAACCTAGCTAACCAATTTCCTTTACGCGAACGCGGTCCCCTTCTCGCGAATGCGATGCACAACCATCCAGCCCTTCGCGAACACGGAGCCTTCCTCGCAAATTCAAAGGCTCAAATCATCTGCCTTCTCAACAAACCCTTCGCGAACGCGAGGACCTACTCGCGAACGCAAAGGTCAAATTCTCTGCAACACTTCAGCAGTTTTTCTGCAATTCCAAACAACATGAAATGGTTTGATTGACAACACGAAACTCACCCGAGGCCCCCGAGACCTCAACCAAACAAGAAAACATATCCCATAACTTCATTCAAACTTGTTCCACCTTTGGAAAGCTCAAAACAACATCGAAACACCCAATTCACATCGGATTCAAGCCTAAGAATTCCAAAATCTTCCAAATTACGCTTTTGATCAAAAGCCCAACCAAACCACGTCTGAATGGCCTGAAATTTTGCACACACATCCCAAATGACACAACAGAGCTACTGCAACTCTCAAAATTCCATTCCGACCCCTATATCAAAATCCTGCCTACCAACCGAAAATCGCCAAAATATCAACTTCACCAATTCAAGCCTAAATCTACTCTGAACCTCCAAAACTCATTCTGATCATGCTCCTAAGTCCCAAATCACCTCCCGAAGCTATCCAATCCATCAGAACTCACATCTGAACCCTCCAATACATAAGTCAACATTCAGTTGACTTTTCCAATTCAAGTTTCCTCAAAAGAGACTAAGTGTCTCAAACATTACCAAAATTCTTCCAGATTCGATCCGACCAATCCGATACCACATAACACGGATAAACAAAGCATAAAGAAGCAGAAATGGGAAAACGGTGCGGTAACTCATGAGACGACTGGCCGGGTCGTCACATCCTCCCCAACTTAAACAAATGTTCGTCCTCGAATGAGTCAAGAAACATACCTGAAGCCTCAAACAGATGAGGATATCTGCTCCACATCTCCCGCTCCGTCTCCCAGGTAGCCTCCTCCATGTTCCAACCTCTCCACTGCACTTTCACTAAAGCTATATCCTTTGAACTAAACTTTTGAACTTGACGCTCCAAAATAGCTGCTGGCTCCACATTATAAGTCAGATCACCATCCAACTGAATCGTGCTAAAATCCAGAACATGAGACGGATCCCCAATATACTTCCGGAGCATAGAAACATGAAATATCGGATGCACGCTCGACAAGCTGGGTGGCAAAGCAAGCTCATAAGCCACCTCCTCAATCCTCTGAAGCCCTTAAAAGGCCCAATGAACAGCGGACTCAATTTCCCTTTCTTCCCAAATCTCATAACACCCTTCATGGGCAAAACCTTCAACAGAACCCTTTCACCAGCCATGTAGGACACATCTCGAACCTTCCTGTCAGCATAACTCTTTTTCCTCGATTGTGCTGTACAAAGCCTCTCCTGAATCACCTTTACCTTTTCCAATGCATCCTACACCAAATCTGTCCCCAATAGCCTAGACTCACCGGGCTCGAACCAACCAATTGGAGATCTATACTGTCTCCCATACAAAGCCTTATATGGAGCCATCTAAATACTCGACTGGTAGTTATTGCTATAAGCAAACTCTGCAAGCGGTAGAAACTAATCCCAGACCCTCCGAAATCAATGACACAAGCACGCAACATGTCCTCCAATATCTGAATAGTGCGCTAGGATTGCCCATCCATCTGAGGGTGAAATATTGTGCTCAACTCAACCTAAGTACCCAATTCTCGCTGCACAGACCTCCAAAACTGCGAAGTAAACTGAGTGCCCCTATCTGAAATGATGGAAACGGGGACACCATACAAACAAACAATCTCCCGGATATAGATCTCTGCCAACCGCTCTGAAGAATAGGTAGTACACATAGGAATGAAGTGCGCGGACTTGGTCAGCCGATCCACAATCACCCAAATAGCATCGAACTTCTTCAAAGTCTGTGGAAGTCCAAAAACAAAGTCCATAGTGATTCTCTCCCACTTCCACTCTGGAATATCCATCCGCTGAAGCAAGCCACTTGGTCTCTAATGCTCATATTTTACCTGCTGACAATTGAGACACCGAGCTACAAATCCCACAATATCTTTCTTCATTCTCCGCCACCAATAGTGCTGCCTCAAATCCTGATACATCTTCGCAGCACCCGGATGAATGGAATACCGCGAGCTATGGGCCTCCTCCAAAATCAACTCCCGAAGCCCATCTACATTAGGCACACATATCCGGCCCTGCATCCTCAACACCCTATAATCACTAATGGTCACATATCTGGCATCATCGTGCTAAACTCTATCCTTAAGGACAAGCAAATCTGATGCGATCATATAAGCAAGACTGAGAAACCACACAAGCCAATACCCTACTGGGCTCTGAAATATCTAACCTCACGAACCGATTGGCCAAGGTCTGCACATCAACTGCAAGAGGTCTCTCCCCAACTGGAATATATGCCAAACTCCCCAAACATTCCAACATATCCCATAACCTCATTCAAACTTGTTACAACCTTAGGAACGCTCAAAACAACATCGAAACACCCAATTCGCATCGGATTCAAGCCTAAGAATTCCAAAATCTTCTAAATTGCACTTTTGATAAAAAAACCCAACCAAACCACCTCCAAATGACCTGAAATTTTGCACACTCATCACAAATGACACAACGGAGCTATTGCAACTCTCAGAATTCCATTTTGACCCCTATATCAAAATCCCGCCAACCAACCGGAAATCGCCAAAATATCAACTTCGCCGATTCAAGCCTAAATCTACTCTAAACCTCTGAAACTCATTCCAATCAAGCTCCTAAGTCCCCAATCACCTCCCAAAGCTATTCTAACCATCGAAACTCACATTTGAGCCCTCCAACACATAACTCAACATCTGGTTGACTTTTCCAACTCATACTTCCTCAAAAGAGACTAAGTGTCTTAAACCTTACCAAAATCATTCTGGATTCGATCCGACCAACCCGATACCACATAACACGAATAAACAAAGCATAAAAAGTAGAAATAGGGAAAACATAGTGGTAACTCATGAGAAGGCTGGCCAGGTCATCACAGATGTTAGCCTTGCGAAAGCAAAGGTATAATTCTAGGCAAAAAATTTTGCACTCCGCGAATGCGGTGGTCTGCTCGTAAACGCGAAGAGCATCCACTGGCAGTCCCAAAACTGGCGAAAAATAGTAGCTTCGCACAGCTCTGCCCAGGACCTTTTTCGCTTATTTCTTTGGCCTAAATACTTCCTAATACATTGTTTTAAGTGTATGTATAAGCTTTTAACATTGTTGGTCTATTTTGTAGGTACTTTGGGTATAAAATGGATCCGGAACACAATGAATTTGAGCAAGAATATGTCTTTGGAGCTGAACAAGAAGAACCCTTCGATCTGGAATAGTTTCTATCTACAATATGTGAGCGAAAATATGATGTTTTCCTGTCCAAGACCAGCGTCCGGGAAAGAGGTATAAACTTGGAAAAGGTCAAAGCTAAAATGTCGAGCTTCTACACACAGTTGATAGAAAGAAAGTGGATTTGTTTTGCTGAGCAACCAAATAATGCCAACCATACAATAATTTTGGAATTCTATGCAAACGCCTTGAGGACAGACTTCCAAGGTTCATTTGTTACTATTGTGCGGGGCGTGCAAGTCCATTTCAGCCCTGAGATAATTAATGGTATTTATGGCCTTCCAAATGCCAATAATCAGGTCTATAGAGACAGAGCTAAAGCATGAGGAAACCAGTGGATAGTGGATAAGTTACATGATGGGGTTACCCCGAAGTGGATGACAGTGCACAAGGGAGTTGATTCTCGTGATTTCACGGCTGAGGAAAAGACATAGCTCTCCATTATCTGTTCAAGAGTGTCGCCCTCTACAAATGACACTGATGTGACACCAGACAGGTCATTGATAATTGCTACTATCATGGATGGACTACCTATGAACGTGGGGGAACACATTGTCCGAGAAATTGAGGAAGCCACTCATGGGAGGTCCAATAGCTTGTTCTTCCCATCCTTGATCACTAGACTTTGCTATGATGGTGGGGTTACCAAACACCCCAATGATGTTGAGAAAGGTCCAGGAAAGCCAATGATTCATCCCTTGCTGATAAGGGGACCTAGTGACAAACAGACAAAATGGAGAATTGATGTTGCTTCCTCTTCATTTGGGCAGTTCTCTGAGGTCACCACTGATCTCGCCAGATCCTTTGCGCCTTCATCAGGGTCCTTTGAGACCATGGGACCACTTCAATCCGGTCCTCACACTATGCGCCACTTGTCCAATCAGATACATGGAGTAGATGCACATATTAGGCAGATTATAGCTAGCTTTCCCACTAGCCCACCTGGGGCTGCTGCCCCACCATCCATGGAGGATGTGGTCAAAGAGCAAAAAAGCAATCACGGGCAAGATGGAGGCCATTAACAGTAGGTTGGAGAACATGAGTCACCGGCAAGGAAAGATTGAGAAGAGGCAGAGAAAGTTCAAAGAGCATGAGAAGAAGAAAAGCAAATTTCTATCCAAGATGATGCAAAAGCTAAGTACGTCTTGTGGTTCACATGAATCGGAGGATGATGATGATGCGGACTTGGAGCTCAAATTTCCCACCACCTCCAACTCCGACTGATGCAGTATTATGTTTATTAGCTTCTTAACTTCTTGTTTATATATATATTATGTTTTAGTTACTTGATATTTATTAGCTTCTTAATTTTGGTTATTAGCTTCTTAAAATTTTTTTATGTAGTATGTTTTATGTTAGTGGCGATATCCTTGGTTTTCTTTGTACCACGGTTCTTTTTTCAAGGATGCCAATTTTCTTCTTGAACCGGGTAATTGTTAATAAATTTTTGTTGACTTTTTTCGATGTTGGATAACAAGGCAACTTTCTTAAGGGAATTAGTGTTCTAGTTTAGATATAGCTTATGTCATTTTAAGAAGAATAAATGGTTTGAGTTGTGGTTTGTGCCCATTGACCAAGTTGTGTCTTGCTTGGTACCATGTCACAACCCTGGTTCACCCTCCGTGAACCAACATCACGGCACCTAGTCTGTACGACTAGGTAAGCCTAAAATGCGGAAGATAAACCAAATTTGCGGAAGAAAACAATTTAAAATAGGAATAGAGTAATAAAACAGTGTTTAAAAGTGTCACTCGGCATACATAATATTAACTCTTAAAACCAATACATTTTTCCCAAAACCCGAAAACCCATGAATCACAAGATATGAATATAATAAAAATGCTCTAACTCCGGAATGTCTACATCAATGGAAGAAAATAGAAGGGCTATCACTACAAGATAGAATGGAAAGGGACTCCTCGATCTGCGGACGCGGCAAATATACCTCGAAGCCTCTAGAGCAGTCGCATCGCCTCAAGGGTGATAGGACTAAGTCAAAGTATCTAGATCTGCACATGAAAAACATGCGCAGAAAGGGAATGAATACACTACAACGGTACTTAGTAAGTGCCAAGCCTAACCTGGTCGGGTAGTGACGAGGAAGGTCAGGGCCCTACTGAGGTTAAATAAAATATAAAGTTCGACAGTGTAGAACATAACAGTATAAATAAGTACAGCAGTAAAAGTAACACAAGATATAAAGGGCAACAACAACTATTACAGAGACAAGGTAAACATAGAAAGAAATACGGCTCAGCACCAAAACAACAATCAGGGATCTCACAGGATACCGTCATGTAGTCCCAAATATACATATCCAATGGATCTCCCGGGATCTCGTCCCGTAGTCCAACTCATAGTGCGTGGGGATCTACCGAAAATATTCGTAGTCCCAAATGAAAATACCCAGTACTGGGGGAATCTACCGGGTGCAGTCCCATAGTTCCATATAACTGTGCAGGGGGGTCTACCGGAATCCCACATATGTAGTCCCAAATGTAATTACACAGCAGCATCAGGAAAAATATTCAGAAATATCAATTTCATAGCTAGGCAAATAAGTAATTCTAGCCTAGCATGCTGCACGGAATTCTGGTAAAGCAGTTTGAGAAAATAAGGCAATAAAAAAACACTTAGACATGCTTTCCTAAGCTAACAACAGGCTTTAAATGCAGGTAATATAACAGGAAAAGAAACATACTAGTAATTACTTAATGAAAAATCGAATTTTCACCAATTAGCACCAGTACACACTCGTCACCTCACGTACAAGGCATTTCAATTAACAGTGATACCAAATCCTAAGGGGAAGGTCCCCCACACAAGGTTAGACAAGCCACTTACCTCGAACCGGCTCAAAATCAACTCGAAACCACGTTCTTGCCACGAGTACTCGACTCCAAATATCCCAAATCTATTCACACTTCAAGCAACTGATTCTACAATTAAATTCTACAATAATATGAAAAATTAGGTAAAATGACAAAAATGCCCCTCGAGACCACATCTCGGAATCGGGTAAAATTTATATTTTCAAAATCCTCATACTCTTATGAGTTCATGCATACCAAAATTATTAGAATCTAAGGTCAAATCCCTAATCAAAAATCAAATTCTAGGTCTAAGAACTTTCTTCCAACTTTTCCCCAAATTTCATCTCCAATCCGAAATTAAATGATGAAACTAACTATATATTGAAGGAATATAACTAAAAAGGGTTAAATAATTGTTACCCAATTATTTCCTCTTCAACTTCCTCCCAAAATCGCCCTCTCCCGAGCTCCAATTTGATTTTTTCCATGTTTTGAAACTAAACCCTCGAAATCCCTATTTTTTGACCAGTGAAACCGCAGCTGCGGTCCCAAGGTCACATCTGCGACTTTTCATTAAATCACCATTTCTGCTTCTGCGACATGCTTCCCGCACTTGCGACCTTGCAGGTGCGGCCTAACTCCCACATCTGCGGATCCAGCCCATCTTCCTCCTTGACGCATCTGCGACTTCCCTTATCGCTTCTGTGGGCTCGCACCTGTGGTCCCCAAACCGCAGTTGCAGTTATGATAGCAGAACTGAACTTCAGCTGCAAACTCTCAGCTTCAAACTTACAGTTAACCACCCGAAATCATCCCGAGGCCTCCGGGACCTCAACCAAAAGTACAAACAAGTCATATACCACTATCTAAACTTGTACCAATCTTCCAAACACCTCAAACAACATCGAATCAACAAATTAGCATCAAATTCAAGCCTAAGAACTTCAAAACTCTAAAAATACGCTTTCGATCAAAACATCGATCAAAACTCGTCTGAATGACCTAAAATTTTGCACACACGTTACATTCAACACTATGGAGCCACTCCAACTTCCGTAATTCCATTCCGATCCTCGAATCAAAATCTAACTATCGAACAGGAAACTTCAAAAATTCAACTTTCGGCATTTCAAGCCTAAATTAGCAACGGACCTCCAAAACATAATCTGATCATGATCCTAAACCCGAAATCACCGAACGGAGCTAACGGAACCATCAGAATTCCATTCCGAGGCCGTCTTCACACTGTTCCAACTACGGTCAAATTTCCAACACATAAGCTCTCATTTAGGACTAAGTGTCCCAAAACTCTCCGAAACTCAAAACCGAATATCCTGACAAATCAAAATAGCATAAATAAACACATAAAAAGTAGTTAATAGGGGATTGGGGCATTAATTCTTAAGATGACCGACCGGGTCGTCACATACCAACATGATTTAAGCCTCGGTATATGAATTTTTGGTTGTTGAAAAAGAAAAATAATTGAAGTAAAGATGTCATGACTTTTAGACTCAAATTTTGGCTCTTTGATTCACTAAATAGCTTCATATGCTATATGTAACCTCTTTGAGTCGCTAGTTTCAATTGGATTTTGGATTTGTATTCCACTTGAGTGTTCATGTGCCATGTGTGGTGAGATTTATTGTGAGTTTTTTTGCATTACTTGTAGTCTAGAACTTGCCTGGAATGTGCTTTAAGGCAAAATCATAGACTAACTTGGTTTGAAAAATGATATTAGGCCTGCCTTGGACCGCCAATGTGCCTTAAATTTCCTACCCTTGAATATTTTCTCTAGTCAACCCATTTTGAGCCTTTAACCTTGTTCTTTGGAAACCATGTTACAAGCTTTAATCCTTTATTCTTTATTGATCAAGCTTTTGGAACCCTACCTCCCTAAGTACTTTGAAAGTGTAAACATAGGCTAAAAGCCTATGTTTGGGGGTAAAGTTTAGAAAAGTTGTGATATTGTCACGACCCCAAATACCCAGTCGTGATACCACCTATCACATTACTAGGTAAGCCAACCCAAACCATTAACTACAACAAATTACTTTTATAAAACCATTTTTCTAACACTGGTTTAAAGCCTCAATTTTTCATAAAAAGTGCATAAAACAGCCAAAAAGTGCGGAAATCAATACAATGTTAAACCAACACAACCCAAACATTTGGTGTCTCAAGTATAGAGCCTCTAACATATACAAATCTTACTGTCTGATACAAAACAAGTCTAAAGTGCAGAAAAACAACGATAAAGGAAGAAAGCAGGGTTGCAGACGCCATGCAGTAACCTTGTAGTCTCAGGCAAACTCTGATAATGCTGAGGACCCTTACTCTGCCGCTCAGGCACCTGGGTCTACACACACGGTGCAGGGAGTAACGTGAGTACACCAACTCAGTAAGTAACTAAAGTAAATAAGGTCTGCAAGCAGTGATGAGCAGTTAAAATCATATAAAGGAGTAAACAACAGGATAATAGATCAAACTCTACAGTTTAAAACTAGTTTCGTCATAAATCTCAAGTTTCATTTGGAATACTTGAAATCATTTACTTAGCAATTCATCAACAGAGGCTTATTTTAAAAAGATGAGTGAAAGCAGTGAAAATATCATAAATGGGCCCCTCGGCAAGATATCACTCAGAATATGGCCTCTCGGGCAGCCTCTCACTCACTCGTGACTCAGCTTTCGCCACTCAGTACTCACACTCAGCACTCGGGCTCATTAATATCTCATAATAGTAAGAATTTTAGTAACCACTACGGCGTGCAGCCCGATCCATAGTTTATAGCCGACTACGCTCACTGGGGGTGTACAGTCTGGAGGGGCTCCTACAGCCTAAGCGTCATATCGCTGCGGCGCGCAACCCGATCCATATAAGTATCGTTGCGGCATGCAGCCCAATCCATATAAGTATCGCTGCGGCTTGTAGCTCGATCCATATAAGTATCCAGAATTTAGCAATAATAATAACTTCCACATATTCAATTATCTCTACAATTTTATAGCACGATCCAACTTTAAAGCGACCCCAGAACAGCCTTAAAAGTTCAGCAACTCAAAACTTATTTTTCAGATTACTAAAACACGTTTCCGACTTGTCTTTTCTTTCAAATCTAGAAACACAACCAATAGTACATAATTAAGCATCTTCTCATATAAATAAGTCATGAATTCAACTTGAAAATAAGTTCACAACCAGCAAACAGTGACACAACCACAAACAGCATACTACTCTTTCGAAACTCGCAAGTTCTAGTCGTTGTGATCGAGCTACAACTCGTAGAAGTTTAGATAAGAGAAGAGAATCATAAAATTACCTCGTACTAATTAGAAAACACTAAACCTAGTCCCTATACATCCAAAACCAGTCCCCCAATGCAGCTACAAGAAGGAGAAAGAGAAACTAGCAAGCTGTCCGGGCTTTTCGGCACTAGAATCACATCATAACACCCGATATAACCTTGGGTTTGTGTGGGATTTTTGGGGAGGAGTTGTAGGGGTTCAATCTAGTTTTCTTGGTCTGAAATATGGGTGAAATAAATGAGTTTATAAGCCCCTCAAAGTCCCTTCTTGGATGACTTTGGAGCTTTTAATTGAGGTCTCTCCTTTTGGCAAGTAGGTGATGCACCTACTTGTCACCTACCAGTCTGTGTAGTCTCGTAAAAACATGAATATATATTTGCTCCAATGTTGTATCATTGAACAGTTTACTCCGTTGGAAAGAAGACTCATAGATCTTCAATTTGGTAGGTAGATCATCCCATAATTCCATGTACATTGGGAGAAATACTCACCTACATTTGACCTAACTTTCAACATATTTATGAATGTAACTTGTTATGATCTTTGCTAACTTTTGTTCCACAACTCGCATGACTTCAAAACATAACACACAACTATCATACGACTAAAATAACTCATAACATAATATCCTTATAATTTTAAGCAGCCTATCCTCACCCCAAAAGTACATGTTATAACATTCCCAACTTGTCGACTTTCGACGCAACTTATTTTCTTCAATTTGTTTAGCTTCTAAGCCTTCAAACCCTCTTGGTACTTGGTATTCATGATCTTAAATATTTGTAACCTCCACGTTAACATGATAAAACGACTTTGTAAACTTTTTCAAAGATGATTTCATTTCCGATCTTACGTCAATTGACTTTCGATGTACTCTTACGTCCGAAAACATGGGGTGTAACATGGCCTCACTCAGTCATCAATCTCTCCAGTCTCTTGGACTCACAATGTCATGAAAATCAGTCAAAAAATGATGATGTTATGTATAAAATAATGGTAACAGAGAGTGAGATATGATATGGAAATGAATGCATATGACTGAACATGTAGTTGCAATGTAAAAAATACTCAATGGTATAAAAGACCTCAGTGGGTCCGAACAGGATGAGCATTTAACCTTTACATAGTTTCAAATATAGATCAAGGCTATATTACTCTAGCACATAGAGATTTCATGGTCACACATAAGATTAGGTAAATACACAGTACCCCAGAAATAACTGAGTCATAATTCACACGGTGCATGCCCACATTCCCGTCACCTAGCATGTGTGTCACCTCAACAGCAAACACATATCATGCATTTTTATAGGTGCTAAGTTTATAAGTATTACTTACCTCGAACAAGCCAAATCCAATACCGAGCAAGCCAAACGATGATCCAAAAATGTCATCTTGTGCGTACCGATCTCCAAACGGCTCGAAACTAGCCAAAAGCAACTCAAATACATCAAAAAAAGCCCAAGGAAACAATTCCAAATGATAAAGGTCGAATCCTTAATCAAAATTCCAAAGTCAACCAAAACGTCAAACCTAGTCTTGCACATCAGCAACCGATAAAACTCACAAAATCCGAGAATCCATTCAATTACGAGTCCATTCATATTCGTTTCATTCAGATCCGACTCAGAATTGACGTTCATAAGTAAAAAAATCACTCAATGAAGCTTTAGGCAAGTATCCCTGATTTCTCTTTAAATTTCACAATTCAATTACCAAAAATGAAGATAGATTCACGAAATATAACCACACCAAGTAGAGAACAATCCCAATCTATATGGTGAAAATCGCATCAAAATTTGCCCAAATCCGAGCTCCCCTACTCAAAATATGACAATGAACAAAACTTCGATATTAATTATTTTTGCTCAGCTGTTCTGCCTCGTTTCGTATACCAAACAATCCTAACACTCGCTTTTGATGCCTCCAATGGATTGCTTGTGAAATTCCAGTCAAGTTAGACTTTTGAATCACTCCATTTGACCTTATAATGAAGGAAATATGTTGGTTTCAATATTTGGAAATAGTGCATATTTTTAAATAGGAATTCAGTGGTAATTTTGCAATTACTCTGAAAAATCTGGCAACCCAATTCTTAGTAAAATAACCATAAATTTCCCATACTATATCGAAACTTGATGATTCTAGTTGCTATGGTTCCAAAATTACGATACGGGTCTAATTCTTTAATCAAAAAAGAAATTAGAGCTCATTTGCTTAATGTGATACCAATTATGCTTGAAGAAACGACATCGAAACATCAAGAACGAATGCAACACAACCTAAACCTATTTGAAACTCATCCGAGTCTCTCGGGACCCCGTCTGAATATACCAACAAGTCCCATAACATAAAATAGACTTAATCAAGGCCTCAAATCATGCATAACAACATCGAAATGGCGAATTGCACCTTAAATCAAACTTAATGAACTTTTGAACTTTCAAGTTTAAAAACTCGCGCTGATACACATCAAATAAACTCGGAATGAACTCAAATATTGCACACAAGCTCCAAATGACCTAATGAAGCTATTCCATTCCTCGGAACAACAATTCAAACCCGATATTTTCAAAGTCAACTCTCGGTCAAACTTATGAACTTTCTAGAGCTTTAAATTTTCAACTTTCGCCAATTAGTGCCGAAACCTTTTTGAAATATCCAAATGCAAATCCAAGGCATACTCCCCAATCCAAAATTACCGTATGGACCTAACGGAACCATCAAAACTCCAATCTGAGGTCAAATACTAAAAAATCAAACTTGGTCAATTCCTCCAACTCTAAAGCTTCAATCATGAAATTCATTCTTCTAAATCAATTCTGAATAACCTGAAAACCAAAACCAATGATTCACACAAGTTATAATACATCATACAATGTTTCTCAAGACTTCAAATAGCTGAAGGAAATGCATATGCTCAAAATGACCAATCAAGGCATTACAAGAAGTTTCCATCTTTGTCTTGCGGCCTGTATAAGACAAGAATGAGTGCAATTGAGGCACATTCTATCGTAAACCAAAAGGTTACTAATTTCAATACTTTTGTACTTTATCATGATCATTGGGGCATCATGGATCAATTATGATGTGACGAATTATAGAAAACTCAAATGAGCATTTATTAAAGAATTTAAAAATTCTTTTAAATATTGAATTTTATTGAACTTCTTATTGTCAAGACAAGTCAATTATTAGACCATCACAACAAAGGTTGGGGTTGAGTCCCCTGTGCTTTCCGAACATATACAAAGGGATATTTGTAGACATATTCACCCACCTAGTGGATCGTTTAGATATTTTATGGTCTTAACAGATGCATCTTCTAGATGGTCTCATGTGTGCTTATTGTCATCTCGCAACCTAGCATTTGCAAAATTAATGGCACAAATAATTCGAGTGTGAGAGCAGCTGTCCAATAATCCAAGTATGTCTATTCAACTTAATAATGTTGCTGAGTTTTTGTCCCAAGTATTTAATGATTATTGCTTATCAATTGAGGATTAAAGTGGAACATCTTGTAGCTCATGTTCACACTCAAGATGGCCTTTCAGAGTATTTGATTAAACGTCTGCAATTGATAGCAAGACCGTTACTTATGAAAATGAGGTTTCACTTTTCTGTTTGGGGTCATGCCATTTTGCATAATACTAGTTCGTCTCAAACTGACAAATCATCATAAATATTCTCCGTTACAATTAGTTTTGGGTCATGAGCCTAATATATCCCATTTAAAAATTTTTGGATGCGTATTATATGTCCCCGAAGAAGGTTAGGCATATATGTTGGGTTTGAATTGCCCTCCATCATTTTCTACCTCGAAACATTAATGGGAGATTTGTTCACTGCTTGATTTGCTGTTTGTCAATTCGATAAGACATTTTCCCGAAAATTAGGGGAGAAAATGGTGAGATCAAATGGAAACTTTTGTGGAAAAATCTATCATTGTATCATCTTGATCCACGTGCCTCTATTTGTGAAAAAGAGGTGCAAAAGATTATCCATTTATGGAAAAAAACTCAAATGCCAGATGCATTTACGGATCTGAAAAGGATAACAAAATCACATATTCATGCAGAGAATGTTCCAATCCGTATTGATGTCCCTGTAGGAAAATCTTTTAGTGTCATAGCTAATGAATCAAAGGCACGCTAAGTGTGGCCGACCATTGGGTTCTAAGGATCGAAATCGTAGAAAAAGAAAAATATATGATTAACAATTAACTATGAAAAAGTATCATAAAGAAATCCATGATTTAACCAATCCTGAGATTCATGAGAAAATTACTAAGCTTGAGACTCAAGAAAATAAGGAACTATCAATAAATCCAATTGATATTGAGACGAATTCGCGATTGTATATACTGGTAGATTATGTCTTTGCATATAATATTGCATCTAGCATTATAAAAGATAGTGAGGATCTTGAACCTTAATCTGTTGGAGAATGTTGACAAATACGTGATTGGCCAATATGGCAAGAAGCAATCCAATCAGAGATGAATTCACTTGCAAAACATGAAGTTTTTGGGCCTATAGTCCAAACACCTAATGGTGTTAAGCATGTTGGCTATAAATGGGTCTTTTTTACACAAGAGGAATGAGAAAAATTAGGTACAAAGATATAAGGCACGTGTTGTTGCACAATGATTTTCACAAAGGCCCGGTGTTTATGAAGAGACATATTACCCATTATGGATACAATAATGTTTCATTATCCCATTGGTTTTGTTGTCCATGAAAAACTTGACATGTATTTAATGGATTCTGGTTATAGCCTACCTTTATGTCTCACTTGATAATGAGATATACATAAAATAATTCGAAGGACTTAAAATGTCTAATGCACATAATTCAAAGTCCCTGGAGATGTTTTCAATCAAATTGCAAAGATATTTGTAGGGTCTAAAGAATCCAGGATGAATGTAGTATGACCGTCTTAGTGGGTATTTATTAAATGAATGTTATATAAATGATGCCATTTGTCCTTGTATTTTTATAAATAAAACAACATCGGAGTTTGTTTTACTTGCCATATACATTGATGACATAAAGTGTGATGACCTTTTTCATCACTTGTGTTGCAAGTGAATTCAGTGTTCCAAGGCCCTAAAAAACTCCTTTTTACCTCACATTGATTTACATGCGTGGTCCGGACCTATATCCGGAAATCCTTCTATGTGAAAATATGAGAAATAGAAATTTCTAGAGTTAAAAAATTAATTTTTTGTTGACTTTGGTCAACATTTTTAGCAGACGGACTCGTATCCTTGTTCCGACGATCCCAGGAGGTCCGCAGTAAAATATGGGACTTGGGTGTATGCCCGAAAATGAATTCCGAGGTCCCAAGCCTTAGAAATCAATTTTTGAAAGAAAGTGTTTTACTAAATTATCTAAGAAATGAAGAAAAGAATTAATGTTTGAAACCATTGCTTTCGAGCTCGTATTTTGGTTCTAGAGCCTGATACAAACTTGTTATAGTATTTGAAAGATAATTATGAAATTTGGTGAAAAACGAAGTTTATTTGACGTGAGTTGGACTTCCGGTTGAATAGTAATGAACTTTGAGAGTTCTTGATGAAAATGTTAAGTTTTGAGGTTTAATTCATAATTTTACATGTTATTTTGATGATGTGATCGTACGAGTAGGTCCATGTGATATCTTTGAGTTAGTATGCACACTTGGTTTGGAGTTCCGAGGGCTCGTGTGAGTTTCGGGTAGGTTCCGGGATGTCTTAAAATTAAAACATAGTTGTTGCAGGTTTAGAGAAATGGAAGGCCTCTGAACAAACCAGTGCGGTCCGCACAAAATGGAATGCTACCGCGGAGGGGCCTGTGCGGCCGCACTGGATTTTGTGCGGTCTGCGGTGAAGAAAATATTTCACTGGTCCGACTTCGGAAGCCTATATCTTTTGATATACAAACAATTTTGAGATGATTCAAAAACGAAAGTTGTAGCCCTTCGTGTCTAGTTTTCTGCAAACTACAGAAATGATAATTTTGACATTGGTAGAAAAAGTTATGACCAAAATACTAAAGCATATCACTGCAGTCCACATGGGAGTTGTGCGGCCGCACTCGATTTTGTGCGGTCCGCACAGGGGGTCTGAGAGCGGTATATTAAAATGGGATTTTCAGTTA
The DNA here is from genome assembly GCF_000393655.2 of Nicotiana sylvestris. Lineage (NCBI taxonomy): Eukaryota > Viridiplantae > Streptophyta > Magnoliopsida > Solanales > Solanaceae > Nicotiana > Nicotiana sylvestris. Next base: position 61,558,798 of record NC_091063.1, read on the forward strand.
TTTTTCATTTTTCAAAACCCAAAGACAATAAGAGGCGATTTTCTAAACAACTTTTCTTCTCCAAAACATTGGTAAGTGACTTCCAACTCGTTTTCTTCAATCATTAACATCTTTTCACCTGATTTCAACACAAAATTAATGATTTTCATGGGGGGAAATTGTGTGTTTTGCGTAGGACCTAGGTTTTTCAAGAATTGGGGATTTGAACCTAAATTTGAGGTCCGATTCCAAAACAAATTATATATTTGGGTTCGTGAGGGAATGGGTAATCGGGTTTTGGTTCGAACCTCGGGTTTTTACCATGTGGGTCCGGGGGTGATTTTTGTTTTTTGGGTAAAACTTTGAAAAACTCATTTTCATTCATTGGAGTTGATTCATTTAGAATTTATTGATATAATTAAGTAAATTGTGGCTAGATATAAGTGAGTTGGAAGTGGAACCAAAGGGTAAAGCGATAGTTGAAGCTTGATTGTGCTCATGGCTTTGAGGTGAGTGTTTGGTCTAACCTCGGCTTGAGAGATTAGGAGTTTTGTCCTATTTTCTATGTGTTATATGTAGAATACGACGTATAGGTATGGTGACAAGTATCTATACGTTGGTGTCAAGGATGCCCGTGAGTCTTATATTATGATTAATGTGACTTTGTCTCGTATTGTTCATTCTCTATATGACAATTTCTATTAAGGAAAATGACTTATGGAAGTATTATTGTTAATTGAACATGGTAGAGAATTGGCTCAAGTTGAGAATTTAATTGTTGAACATGGTAGAGCGTTGGCTCAGGTTGAGAATTGAATTGCTGAACATTGTAGAGCATTGGCTCAAGTTGAGAATTGACTTGTTGAACATTGTAGAGCATTAGCTCAAGTTAAGAATAGAATTGTTGAACATTATAGAGCATTGGCTCAAGTTATGAATTGAGTTGTGAAGTAAATGTAAAAGAGAAAAGGAGAGAGAGAATCATGATATTGTCTCCCTTGCCGGGATGTTATTGTTTTGATATTGTTTCCCTTGCCGGGATTTGATTGTTGTACTATTGTTCCCTTGCCGTGATTTTATTGTGATATCATTATTTTCTTGCCCTTATTTCTTGTGATTGTTGTTTGGGTGAGGAAGAGTGTTAAAGCACGAAGGGTGATGTCGTGTATGATTTTGTGAGGAACAGTGTAAAGCACGAAGGGTGATACCATGTCGCACGATGTACAATTTCATGCCGATTATATTGATTTTATGGTGAGGATGGGAGTAAAATCATGAAGGATGATGCCGTGTAGTTTATACTAATTCTTATGGTGAGGACGATAGTAAAAGCACGAAGGGTGATGCCATGCACTTGTCCTTGATTTTCCTCATTCTTGCTGATAATTGAGTTATGTTGTCCTTTACGTTTATTTACTGATTTGCTGTTGTTACTTGATTTTATTTCGATGTTATAGATTCCCTTACCCTATTTGACTTGTGATTGTTGCTTGGGTGAGAAAGAGTGTAAAGCATGAAGGGTGATGTCGTGCATTATTTTGGTGAGAAAGTGTTAAAGCACGAAGGGTGATGTCGTGTATTGTTTTGGAGAGAGAGTGTTAAAGCACGAAGGGTAATGTCGTGCACTTGTCTTTGATTTCCTAATTTTTATTGATAACTGAGTTGCAGTTTCTCTACATTTAATTTCTGGTTTCCTGTTGATACTTGTTGTACCCCGCAGCATGATTCCCCCTTCCTATTTTCAATTGAACTGTGGTGATCCTCATATTTATTTGTTGTTTTTCTGTTATTATTTGATGTACCCGCATCATGTTACCCCCTCCCATACTTAACTGTACGTTATTGTTCTTCTTTTCCGCTGTATATGATTTAACTGAACAGGTTTATTTGGTGGTCTGGTCCTAGCTTCGTCACTACTTTGTCAAGGTTAGGCTAGGCACTTACCAGCACATGGGGTCAGTTATGCTGATACTACACTCTGCACTCTTTGCTGTAGACTTCGGACCGCAGTAAGATTGCTGCTTCGCGTTCATTAGGCGACCCGAGATAGTCCTGCAGGCGTCCGCAGGCCTTGGCGTCTCCTTCCATCTATTATTCCTATTTCTTTTGTATTCCTAGAGACAATGCTGTATTATTTCTTTCAGACCTTTAATTGTAGTACTCTTTGACAGTCTGTAAAGTTGTAACAGCAGTCTTGAGTAGATTTGTTATGAAATGGTATTAGCAGTGTTATTAAAACTTGAATTTAAATTTTCGCTTATTAAATTTTGTTCATTATTAACTGTTAGTTCTTAATTGTTAACGGATTTGGAATGGAAACAAGGTGAATAATTTAGTTGGTTGGCTTGCCTAGCTTTCACTAGTAGGCGCCATCACGACTCTCGAGTGTGGGTAAATCGTGTTGTGACAAGTTGGTATTAGAGCTCTAGGTTACATGATTCTCGCAGTTTGCAGACAAGCTTAGTAGAGTCTGAGGGATCGGTACAGAAACATTTGTATTTATCCCCAGAGGCTACAGAGTTAGGAAAAATATCACATATATTCTTTATTGTCGTGCAATTTTGTTCTCTCAATGCTAAATTGAAACATCTACTCTTGTCCTTTCGCGAATGGCGAGGTCACATTCCGCTTCTTCAGCCGAACAATAGCATAGACCGGTGTTAGATCAGCTACATCTTCGGAGGCTTTGCAAAGGTTGGATAGGTTTCACCAAGCCCTTCGCTACCACTTTTAGCGGTGCATCTTCTAAGGATCCCTAGGATTATCTAGACAGTTGGCATGAAGTTCTCAGGAACATGGGGATAGTGGAGACCAATGGGTTTGACCTTGTTACTTTTCGCTCGTCTGGATCCGCCAGACTTGTTGGAGAGATTATTGTTTAGCTAGACCAGCTGGGCATTAACTTTGACTTGGGATCAATTTCTTAGCTATTTCTGGAGAAGTTTCGTCCTGTCACTCAGAGAGAGATCTACCCGAGGCGGTTTGAGCGTCTCCAACAGAATTTTATGACTGTTACTCAGTGCGAGGCCAGGTTTAATGATTTGAGCTGTCATGCTCTTCTTATACTCCCACTAAGAGAGAGAGTGAGGAGGTTTATTGAGGGACTCGTTCAGCCCGCTCAATCAGCTAGAGGTGGAGGTTGAGGTATTAGAGGTGGAGGTAGAGGTGCTAGAGGTAGAGGTAGAGGTATTAGAGGTGGAGGTACAGATATTGTTCTGCTTTGTAGTAGAGATGCTTCGATTTTATTTGATCCAAGATCTTTATACTCTTAGGTGTCATCTTATTTTGCTCGTATCTGGTCATGCCTAGTGATTCTTTGAGTGCTCCTGTTTTTGTGTCTACACAGGTGGGTGATTCTATTATGGTAGACTGAATCCAACCTTCATGTATAGTTGTGATTGGAGGTCTTGAGACTCGTGTAGATTTGCTTCTTCTCGACATGGTTGATTTCGATGTCATATTAGGGATGGACTGGTTATCAACTTATCACGCCATCTTGGACTGTCATGCCAAGACTGTGACCTTAACCTTGCCGGGTTTACCTCGTTTAGAGTGGAAGGAGTTGAAGGAGTAGCTGCAAAACTTGCTTGAGAAGGGTTTTATTAGACCCGGTATTTTTCCTTGGGGTGCGCCGGTGTTGGTTGTTAAGAAGAAGGATGAATCAATGAGAATGTGCATTGATTACCGGCAGTTGAACAAGGTTACAATCAAGAATAAGTATCCATTGCCGATGATTGATGATTTGTTTGATCAGCTCAGGGTGCCAAGGTATTTTCAAAGATTGACTTGAGATCTGGCTACCATCAGTTGAGGATTAGGGCATCCGATATCCCTAAAACAGCTTTCCACACTCGGTACGGACATTATGAGTTCTGGGTGATGTCATTCGGGTTGACAAATTCCCCAGCCGCTTTTATGGATTTGATAAACCGAGTGTTCAGTCCTTATTTGGATTCATTCGTGATAGACTTCATTGATGATATTTTGATCTATTCCCGCAGTCAGGAGTAGCACGAGCAGCATCTTAGAGTGGTTCTTCAGACCTTGAGGTATAGTCAGTTATATGCTATATTTTCTAAGTTTGAGTTCTAGTCGAGTTCAGTTGCATTCTTGGGTCATGTTGTATCAGCAGAGGGTATTCAGGTTGATCCAAAGAAGATTGAGGAAGTCAAGAACTAGCCTAGACCAGCATCAGCTATAGAGATTCGGAGTTTCTTGGGATTGGCAGGCTACTATCGTCTGTTTGTGGAGGGGTTTTCATCTCAGCCCTGCTGACCTGGTTGACCCAGAAATGTGCCCAGTTCAGATGGTCAGACGAGTGTGAGGCGAGCTTTCAGATGCTCAAGACATCTTTGACTACGGCACTGGTGTTGGTTTTGCCCATAGGTTCAGGGCCTTATACAGTTTATTGTGATGCATCTTGTATTGGACTTGGTACGGTGTTTATGCAGGATGGAAATGTCATTGCATAAGCTTCACGGCAGTTGAAGATTAATGAGAATAATTATCCGGTTTATGATTTGGAGGTGGCAGTCATTGTTCACGCATTAAAGATTTGGAGGCATTATCTGTATGATGTGGCATGTGATGTGTTCACGGATCATAAGAGTCTGCAGTACTTGTTCAAGCAGAAGGAGTTGAATTTGAGGTAGAGAAGGTGGTTGGAGCTATTAAAGGACTATGATATCACCATCATATATCATCCGGGAAAGGCGAATGTGGTGGTTGATCCTTTGAGTAGGAAGTCAGCTAGTATGGGCAGTCTTGCTTATATTCCGGTCGGTGAGAGACCGCTTGCTTTGGATGTTCAGGCTTTGGCCAATCAGTTCGTGAGGTTGGATGTTTTTTAGCCCAGTCGTGTATTAGATTGCACGGTTTCTCGTTCTTCTTTATTGGAGCGTATCTGTGATCGGCAGTATAATGATCCCCATTTGTGTGTCCTTAGAGACACGGTGTAGCACGGAGGTGCCAAGCAGGTTACCTTAGGTGATGATGGAGTTTTGAGATTGCAGGGTCGAGTTTGTGGGTCTAATGTGGATGGACTTCGAGAGTTGATTTTAGAGGAGGGCCATAGCTCCCGGTATTGTATTCATCCGGGCGCCGCAAAGATGTATCAGGATTTGCGGCAGCATTACTGGTGGCGGAGAATGAAGAAGGATATCATAGAATTTGTGGCTCGATGTTTGAATTGTCAGCAGGTTAAGTATGACCATCAGAGGCCTGGTGCTTTGTTCTAGAATATTGAGATTCCTGAGTGGAAGTGGGAGCGGATCACTATGGACTTCGTTGTTGGACTCCCAAGGACTCAGAGGAAGTTCAATGCATTGTGGGTTATTGTTGCTAGGCTGACCAAGTCAGCACATTTCATTCCTGCGGCAGTCTCCTATTCTTCCGAGAGGTTAGTTGAGATCTATATCCGGGAGATTGTTCGTCTTCATGGTGTGCCCGAGTCTATCATTTCAGACCGAGGTACGCAGTTAACCTTACACTTCTGGAGAGCAGTTCAGCGAAAGTTGGGCACACGGGTTGAGTTGAGCACAGCATTTCATCCTCAGATGGACGGGCAGTCTGAGTGGACCATTTAGATTTTGGAGGATATGCTCCAAGCTTGTGTCATTGACTTTGGAGGCTCATGGGATCAGATTTTGCCTTTAGTAGAGTTTGCCTACAACAAAAACTACTAGTCAAGTATTCAGATGGCTCCTTATGAGGCTTTATATGGTAGGCGGTGTCGGTCTCCGGTCGGATGGTTTGAGCCGGGAGAGTCTCGGTTTTTGGGTACGAATCTAGTGCAGGATGCCTTGGAAAAGGTCAAGATCATTCAGGATAGGCTTCGTACAGCTCAGTCCAGGCAAAAAGAGCTATGCCAACCGCAAGGTTCGAGATTTGGCTTTCATGGTCGGTAAGCTGGTATTGCTTCGAGTGTCGCCTATGAAAGGTGTGATGAGATTGGGAAGAAGGAGAAGCTTAGCCCTAGGTTTATTGGCCCGTTTGAGATTCTTGATCAAGTGGGAGAGGTGGCTTACAAACTTGCATTGCCGCCGAGCATATCAGTTGTGCATCCAGTGTTTCATGTGTCCATTCTTTAGATGTATCACGGCAATCCATCCCACGTGTTAGATTTCAGCACTATCTAGTTGGACAAGGACTTCGTATTTCCCTTCTGTTCGTGTTCAGTGGAGAGGTCAGCCTGCTGAGACATCGATTTGGGAGTTCGAGTCCGATATGCGGAGCCGTTATCCCCATCTTTTTCGAAACTCACGTATTTCCTTCTTATGTCCATTCGAGGATGAACGGTTGTTTTAGAGGTGGATAATGTGATGACCCAAAAGGTCATCACTTGTGTTGCAAGTGAATTCAGTGTTCTGAGGCCTAAAAACCTCCTTTTTACCTCACTTTGATTTACCTGCGTGGTCCGGACCTGTTTCCGTAAAGCCTTCTATGTGAAAATATGAGAACTAGAAATTTCTAGAGTTAAAACATTGATTTTTTGTTGTCTTTCGTAGACATTTTTAGAAAACGGACCCGGCTCCTTGTTTTGACGATCCCAGGAGGTCCATAGTAAAATATGGGACTTGGTAGTATGCCCGGAAATGAATTCCGAGGTCTCAAGCCTTAGAAATTAATTTTTGAAAGAAATTGTTTTACTGAATTATCTAAGAAATGAAGAAAAGAATTAATGTTTGAAATCATTGTTATCGGGCCCGTATTTTGGTTCCGGATCCCGGTACAAATTTGTTATAGTATGTGAAAGATAACTGTGAAATTTGGTGAAAACGAAGTTTATTTGACGTGATTTGGACTTCCGGTTGAAGAGTTATGAACTTTGAGAGTTCTTCATGAAAATGTTGAGTTTTGAGGTTTAATTCATGATTTTACATGTTATTTTGATGATGTGATCGCACGAGTAGGTCCATATGATGTCTTTGAGTTAGTATGCACACTTGGTTTGGAGTTCCGAGTGCTCGGGTGAGTTTCGGGTAGGTTCCGGGATGTCTTAGGATGAAAACATAGTTGTTGTAGGTTCAGAGAAGTGGAAGGCCTCTGAACAAACCAGTGCGGCCCGCGGTGAAGAAAATATTTCACTAGTCCGACTTTGGAAGCCTATATCTTTTGATCTACAAGGAATTTTTGTTATGATTCAAAAACCAAAGTTGTAGCCCTTCGTGTCTAGTTTCCAAAAAGCAAAAGAAATCACAATCTGGACATATGTAGTAAAAGCTATGGCTAAAATACTAAAGCATTTCACTGTAGTCCACATGGGAGCTGTGCGGCCGCACTCGATTTTGTGCGGTCCACACAGGGGGTTTGAGAGGGGTATATTAAAACGGGATTTTCAGTTATTTTTCATTTTTTAAAACCCTAAAAACATAATAGGTGATTTTTAAAACAAACTTTCTTCTCCAAAACATTGGTAAGTAATTTCCAACTCGTTTTCTTCAATCATTAAAATCCTTTCACCTGATTTCAACCCAAAATTAATGATTTTCATGGGGAAAATTGGGTGTTTTGGGTAGGACCTAGGTTTTTCAAGAATTGGGGATTTGGACCTCAATTTGAGGTCCAATTTCAAAATAAATTATATATTTGGGTTCGTGAGGGAATGGGTAATCGGGTTTTGGTTCGAACCTCGGGTTTTTACCATGTGGGTCCGGGGGCGATTTTTGTCTTTTGGGTAAAACTTTGGAAAACTCATTTTCATGCATTGGAGTTGATTCATTTAGCGTTTATTGATGTAATTAAATAAATTATGGCTAGATATAAGCGAGTTGGAAGTGGAACCAAGGGGTAAAGTGGTAGTTGAAGCTTGATTGTGCTCGTGGCTTTGAGGGGAGTGTTTGGTCTAACCTTAGATTGAGAGATTAGGAGTTGTGTCCTATTTTCTATGTGTTACTTGTTGAGTACGACGTATAGGCATGGTGACGAGTATCTATACGTTGGTTTCAAGCATGCTCGTGAGTCTTATATTATGATTAATGTGACTCTATTTCGTATTGTTCATGCTCTATATGATAATTTCTATTGAGGAATATGACTTGTGGAGGTATTATTGTTAATTGAACATAGTAGAGCATTGGCTCAAGTTGAGAATTTAATTGTTGAACATGGTAGAGCGTTGGCTTGGGTTGAGAATTGAATTGCTGAACATTGTAGAGCATTGGCTCAAGTTGAGAATTGACTTGTTGAACATTGTAGAGCATTGGCTCAAGTTAAGAATAAAATTGTTGAACATTATAGAGCATTGTGTGCCGACCCGCCAAATTCACGACTAATATTCCCGCCTAAGGGGCCACAAACCGAGTCAAAACCTGGCTGCCAAAGGCTAGGGAATTTTTGCACATTGAAGACACGGTCCCACGGCCTGCTGGGACAATCATGGCAGCCACTATCTGCCAACAAAAACATGTGTTGCACAGCTGGGTAGGACCACAATCTGTTAGCACAATCATGGGAGCCAATCTGGGCCAACAGGAATTAGTGGACAGTAGCTGGACAGGGCCACTGGCAGAAAGTCTGCCAACACAATGATGAAAGTCACCTATGCTAGTAGAAAGCTATGCCACACAACTGGATGGGTCCACTGCGGGCAATACCCATCAGCGGACATTTTTGTGTATAAATAGATATGTTTAGGCCTTGTTAGAAGGTAAATCTCATATACTTAGCTTGTACTTCCCTTTGTATATCAAGTAAATCCGAAAATTGGACTTGGCCTCCAAACTTTTGTGTGTCTTTTACTTTATTATCTTTCCAGCCTTGTGTATTGTGCGCTTGCCATTCCTTAAGCAGGAATTTGTGCTTATTTTAGGTTAGTACTGAAGCTAGCAGTAGCATAAAGGCTGTCTAGTTGTCCGCACGTAGCTTACTGGAGTTAAGCCCGTGACAAATTGGTATCAGAGCGAGGTTAACATAATGGAAATGGATAGAGATAATATTGATCTAGGCAACATTCATGGAAGAGACGAGTCACCAACCCGAAAACCAAATCTGGGCGGTAAACCAAAAAGGATAGGGACGAGTAAGGGGCGACATCCCACCATAGCATCAACAAGTGAGGTACCACCCCTACAACAAGTTAGCTATGGTGTAGATGGAGTTTTGGCTGCACTTCCTCTAGAAGTATGATCAAGCCTGTTCGAGGCTGGTTTAAGTGTTGTAAACCAACGCATTGAAGTTGCTGAAGGCAACTTCTGCTTGCTTGAGTCTACTGCTCTAGAAGAACTGGGAGACGTCAAGGAGACTTTAGATCGTTTGACCTATGAGCACAAGGATGGACTGACCAACCTTGAGCTTAAGTTGACCGAGGCTATATCAGCATTGCGTGGGGAAGTTGAAGCCCTAAAGCAACAACTGAAGGCAGTAAGGCATGCTGAAGGCACAGGACATGTTACTGTGCGTAAAACCAAAATCGAGGGCCCAAAACCGAAGGAGTTTAGGGGCTAACGAAATGCTCAAGATGTAGAGAACTTCCTTTGGAAGATGGAAAACTACTTTGAGCACCTCAACATCATTGAGGAGGCTACCAAGGTTCGTGCAGCAATGATGTATCTTACTAACACCGCCATGTTATGGTGGAGACGGAAGAAAGTAGATATGGAGAAGGGTATTTGCTGCATCAAAAATTGGGAACAGTTCAAGTTCGAGCTGAAGCACCAGTTTTACCCACAAAATGTTGTCAATGAGGCTCGTCGCAAGTTGAGAGAGCTCAAGCAGACAACTTCTATTCGGGAGTACGTGAAGGAGTTCACCAAGCTCATTCTTCAGATCCCCAACATGGAAAGCGATGACTTGCTATTCTATTTCATAGATAGCCTTCAAAATTGGGCCAAACAAGAATTGCAGCGGCGTCAAGTTCAAGACGTCGATGAAGCGATTGCAGTGGCTGAATCCTTGAATGATTTCAGGACAGAAGCCCCAAAACCAAGGGACAACCACTTCAAACCTGATCGAGACCATGATTATCACGACGAAGGCAAACAAATTGCTACCCCAGACCGCGAGTCCAAAGAACGCAATAACGGACATAATTGGCGTGATCGGTACACACAAAAGAAGAAGGCGGTTAATCTGCGCAATGCTTGCTACCTCTGTAAGGACCCTAGTCATATCTTTAAGGATTGTGCTAGTTTTCAGAAACTTGGGGCCTTGATTGCAGCCGAGCAGAGGTAAACAGATGATAGAGTCGAAGCCGAAAGCCTAGGCGAGGAGGTAGTTCAACAATCGCCGGATCTAGCTCATCTTGCCAACTTAATATTGGGCGCAGTTGTGGTAAAGGAGCCTACTTTGAAATAGGTTGCCCAAATAAAACCTGACCTTGCCAAAATGGGTCGTATGTAGACAACGTGGTGATAGGCAAGGGCCCTCAAATGAGGAAGAAAGGATCCCTGTTCGTGGATGCAATGTTGAACTGACAGCATTTTCGCATTATGGTGGACACCGGTGCGACACACAAATTTGTGACTAAAGCAAGGGCTAAGTCACTTGGCCTTGCATTTAGTCCCGACAGTTCCATGTTAAAGACGGTAAACTCCAAACCCACCAACATATTTGGAGTTGCCCGCAATGTACAGTTCAACTTGGGAGCTTTGTTGGGGAGCGTGAATTTTGTTGTCGCTCCCATGGATGCATTCGATCTGGTACTGGGGCTAGACTATTGTGATAAGGTTAAAGCGTTTATTTTCCCTTACCTTTACCAGATCTACATTTATGATCCAAGGGGTCCATGTGTGGTACCAACAATTTGGGTGCCGCAAGTCGTTAGTCAACTGTCCGCAATGCAAATTGTGGAGGGCTTCGAGAAGGAAGAAGCCACAATTTTGGCTGCCATGATAGAGACAAAGTAGAACAAGGTTGAAAAGACCTTGTGTGAATGAAAACTGTGAGTCCTTAATAAGAATAAGGACACTATGTCAGGTGCAAAACCGTCAGCCATGAATCTCAAACATATGGCACCTCCGAAGTCGGAGGATCCAAGTAAGCAATCCAAAGAGTTGTTTAGGGAGGGGCATATCAGTCAATCAAAGGAACCCTTTGGAGACAAAGGTGTTATGGAGCAAGGGCAGTTCGAAGATCAAGTTCCCAATTCCTTGAAACTTTGCGGCGACGAAGGCGTCGCCATTTCAAGTGGGGGAGTATCTGCTGACCCGCCAAATTCACGACTGATTTTCCCGCCTAAGGGGCCACAAACTGAGTCAAACCTGGATGCCAAAGGCCAGGGAATCTTTGCACATGGAAGACACGGTCCCATGGCCCACTAGGACAATCATGGAAGCCACTCTCTCCCAAAAAAAACATGTGTTGCACAACTGGGTAAGACCACAATCTGTCAGCACAATCATGGGAGCCAATCTGGGCCAGCAGGAATTAGTGGACAGTAGTTGGACGAGGCCACTGGCAGAAAGTCTGCCAACATAATGATAAAAGTCACCTATGCCATCAGAAAGCTATGCCACACAGCTGGACGGGTCCACTGCCAGCAATACCCATCAGTGGACATTTTTATGTATAAATAGATATTCTTAGACCTTGTTAGAAGGCAGATCTCATATACTTATCTTGTACTTTTTTTTGTACCAAGTAAATCCGAAAATTGTCCTTGGCCTCCAAACTCTTGTGTGTCTTTTACTTCATTATCTTTCCATCCTTGTGTATTGTGCGCTTGTCATTCCTTAAGCACAAATTTGCGCTTATTTTGGGTTAGGACTGAAGCTAGCAGCAGCATAAAGGCTGTCTAGTTGTTCGCATGTAGCTTACTGTTGTTAAGCCTGTGACAATTGGCTCAAGTTGTGAATTGAGTTGTGAAGTAAATGTAAAAGAAGAAAGGAGAGAGAATCATGATATTGTCTCCCTTGCCGCAATGTTATTGTTTTGATATTGTTTCCCTTGCTGGGATTTGATTGTTGTACTATTGTTCCCTTGCCGGAATTTTATTGTGATTTCATTATTTCCTTGCCCTTATTTCTTGTGATTGTTGTTTGGGTGAGGAAGAGTGTTAAAGCACGAAGGGTGATGTCGTGTATGATTTTGTAAGGAACAGTGTAAAGCACGAAGGGTGATGCCATGCCGCATGATGTACAATTCTGTGCTGATTATATTGATTTTATGGTGAGGATGAGAGTAAAAGAACAAAGGTTGATGCCGTGTAGTTTATATTGATTCTTATGGTGAGGACGAGAGTAAAAGCATGAAGGGTGATGTCGTGCACTTGTCCTTGATTTTCCTGATTCTTGCTGATAATTGAGCTATGTTGTCCTTTATGTTTATTTACTGATTTTCTATTGTTACTTGATTTTATTTCGATGTTATAGATTCCCTTACCCTATTTGCCTTGTGATTGTTTCTTGGGTGAGGAAGAGTGTAAAGCACGAAGGGTGATGCCGTGTATTGTTTTGGTGGGAGAGTGTTAAAGCACGAAAGGTGATTTCGTGTATTGTTTTGGTGAGAGAGTGTTAAAGCACGAAGGGTGATGTCGTGCACTTGTCTTTGATTTCCTGATTTTTATTGATAATTGAGTTACGGGTTCTCTACATTTAATTGTTGGTTTCCTGTTGATACTTGTTGTACCCCGCAATATTATTCCCCCTTCTTACTTTTAATTGAACTGTGGTGATCCTCATATTTATTTGTTGTTCTTCTGTTATTATTCGATGTCCCCGGAGCATGTTACTCCCCTTCCATACTTAACTGTACATTACTATTCTCTTTTTCTGTTGTATATGATTTAACTGCACAGGTTTATTTGGTAGTTTGGTCCTAGCCTCAGCACTACTTCATCGAGGTTAGGCTAGGCACTTACCAGCACATGGGGTCGGTTGTGCTGATACTACACTCTGCACTCTTTTGTGCAGATTCCAGTGTTGTATACTTCGGACCGCAGTGAGATTGCTGCTTCGCGTTCATCAGGCGACCCAAGATAGTCCTGCAGGTGTCCGCGGGCCTTGGCATCTCCTTCCATCTATTATTCCTATTTCTTTTGTATTCCCAGAAACAGTGTTGTATTATTTCATTCAGACCTTTAATTATAGTACTCTTAGACAATCTGTGAAGTTGTGAAACCAGTCTTGGGTAAATTTGTTATGGAATGGTGTTAGTAGTGTTATTAAAACTTGAAATTAAATCTTCCGCTTATTAAATTTTGTTGATTATTAAATGTTAGTTCTTAATTGTTAACGGATTTTGAATGGAAAAAAGGTAAATAATTCAGTTGGTTGGCTTGCCTAGATTTCACCAGTAGGCATCATCATGACTTCTGAGGATGGGTAAACCGAGTCGTGACATAAAGCTTATTGGAACTCCTATAGAACTCCAAAAGGAAAGTAATTATTTAAAGAAGGAATTCGAGATGAAAGATCTCGGAAAGATAAAATTATGTCTCAGTTTACAAATCTGCTTGCACAGAAAAGGTATTGAAACGGTTTTACATGAGCACATCCGTTAAGTACTCTGATGGTTATTCGATCACATGATGTGAATAAGTATCCATTCCGACCTCAAGAAAAGAATGAAGAGCTTCTTGGTCCTAAAGTACCATATCTTAGTGCAATTGGTGTACTAATGTATCTTGCTAATACTACAAGGTCCGGCATAACGTTCTCAATTAATGTCTTAGCAATATATAGCTATGCTCCTACAAGGAGACAATGGAATGGAGTAAAACACATATTGCAATACCTAAAAGGGACTACCTATATGGGATTATTTTAAGGCAATGATTGCAGTCTCAATCTTGTTGGTTATACCGATGATGGGTATTTATCTGACTCGCACAAGGCTCGATATCAAACAGGCTATGTGTTTACATGTGGAGATACTGACATCTCTTGGCGATCGACTAAGAAATCAATCGTGGATACTTCATCTAATCATGTTGAGATAATTGTTATTCATGAAGCAAGTCGAGAATGTGTGTGGTTGAGGTCTATAATATATCTTATTTGAGAAAAATGTGGTTTGAAGTGTGAGAAACAACCCATGATTTTGTATAAAGACAATGCAGCATGCATAGCCCAATTGAAGGGAGGATTCATAAAAGCATATAGGACAAAGTACTTTTCACCAAATTTATTTTTCACACATAATATTCAAAAGAATGATGATATCAATGTGCAACAGATTTATTCAAGTGATAATATGACTGATTTGTTCACCAAATCTCTACCGACTTCAACCTTCAAAGATATAAATTGATGCTCTCATCATGCGGAATTAATACGCGTTGTACTCTTTTTCTCTTACAAGGTTTTGTCCCACTAGATTTTTCTTGCAAGGTTTTTAATGATGCAACTAAAAGGCATGTTTCTAAACATGTGTACTCTTTTTCCTTCGCTAGAATCTTTTTCACTGAATTTTATTTTAGTTAAAGTTTTAACGAGGCACATTATATAATAAATAGACACTCAAAGGGGAGTGTTATAAATATAGTTGTATTGTATGTGAATGTCTATCTTTTAGAGAGTTTGTTACTTTGTGCTAAGTTACTTTTCCTCTATAAATAGAGGGGTTTAATCCCATTGTAATTCATCTGAAAAATCAATAGAATTCTCTCTTTCATTATTTGCAATATTCTTCTTTTCTTTTATTGTTTTATTTCAAACATGTATTTTTAATAACATTTTCGACCGAATCGGATGGAAATTTCGACTGTCTTAAATTGGTTGGAAATATTCGGTCAGAATTTACACTGGTTTTAGTAGTGGTCGATGTGATCGAAGAAAAGAACGTTACCTAACAAGATCCTTCTACTTTTCGTCAATGGTGCTCGTGTCTACTATCCTCTATTGATGCCATATGGTGTTTCAACGCTTAAGGTCCAATCTCTCCTTTATTTATTTTCTATTGCAAAAGTTAGGGCTTTTTTATAAGTTTCTCATAAAGGTAGGCTTTTTTGGATTTTCCTTTGTGATGGACCTTTGGTGTTTTATCTACGGAAATATTATGGATGACTATATATTAACTCGTTCACTATGGATGTACATTTATCGAAAAACCTGCCCCAATATACGAAAGGAAATTAGATGACTTTTCGGTTGCTATCGATACAGACTATTTTAGTCTTGTTGAGTTGCACGCTTATGCTAAAGACCTTGGGTATACAGTTATCGAAGGATTTTTGTCAAAAGAAAAAATAGTGAATTTATCCAAGTCATATCTTATTTTTAATTATTTGAATTTGTGAAAGACTTACAACATGGTGATATTTTGGATGTTTATTTGCGTCATGTGGTGAGTCAGCCCGAAGTACTCAAAAACTCAGTTGGTATTTTATGTGGGCCAGAATAGGTGGGGGTGCAATGACCAATCTAAAGCTAGGGCAACACCTATGAGTAATATAAATACTAGAGAACCTATTGAGCCACCCGAGGAAGAGTTAGAAAACATCTTAGATCTTAATGATGCGCAATCAAATTTGAATTATGCTGAACCAACTCATAATGGAACTGAACCAGATCATAATGTTGATGATAATGGAGTGCAGTCAGATGTTGACAATAGTGACTTACAAGCAGATGTTATTCCTGATGAAGATGATTCAAAGGTTGATGATGAATTAAGATTTTTATGGGCTGAAAGGAGGAGCAAGCGGAAGGGTAAGCAGAGGAAAAAAAATCAGTTGGAACAGAGGAAATACCACTACGAGAAGCAAGTATTGATAGAGAATTTGAGAATAGAAGAAACAAGACTTCCAGATATGTAAGTAATTTAGGGGGGATGAACAATTTATTGACAGTTCAGAGGCTGATAATGAGGATAGCAAAATGAGTTAAATCCTGAAGCTATAAATAGTATTGATATACCAGCAAGAAGGAGGAGTACAAAAGTAAGGTATGATCTTAATTGTGTACTTGCTATATTTAAACTTGGGATAATTTTTGAGAATGCTATAGAGTTATGCAGTTGAGTACATGGTGCATAGGATGAGGGATAAGGGTAAATCAAAGAGATGCACATAGGTATGGTATGCTGGTATTGATAGAGATTCTGGTGATTTTAAAGTATATAACTACTACCACTACACAAATGTGATTCTTAAAACAAGAACAAGTTGTATACTTTTTAGTATGTTGCAATATAATTTAAAGATAAAATAACTAAGCAGCCTCACACAAGGATATAGAAAATACAGGATTTATAGAGGAATAAGTTAGGATTGTATGTTGGCGACAATTTATTATGGGGCTAAATGAGTATTCTTAGAGATTCCATGGGAGGGAAAGACTTTTAAGATAAATTTTTGTTCTAATATGCAGGCTGAAAATTGGATACCTTCACAACAAGGTTGATAAAGCTCACAAGGAGCAAGCCAACCTACTGCATCAAGAATCTCAAGCAACCTACAACCTCAAACTCTATTTGTGATGATAAAACAAGAGTTGGAAGAGTTCATGGAGCTAGAAGCTCAAGTCAACACCACCAACTTCTACAGATTCGTACAGTCCTACTAAGAGGATTAGGTAGTCAAATTCCTCCAACGGGTAAAGGAACTACTGTGATGACCTTACTCATTTTAAAAGTAAATTCTATAATATGAGGCCTTAAAACCCTCTTTTTGTCTCACCTCAATTTGCCTGCGTAGTCCGGGCGCGTTTCCGAAAAGCTTTTATATGAAAATTAAGTGAAATAAGGAAATTGGCTTGTAAAATTGAATAAAGTTGACTTTGGTCAACATTCATGGTAAATTGACCCGGACCCATGATCCGACGATCTCGTAGGGTCCGTAGTAAAATATGGGACTTGGACGTATGCCCGGAATCAAAATCTGAGGTCCCAAGCCCGAGAAATGAATTTTTAAAGAAAATTATTTTCTAGAAAATACAAAGGTTTTTAGAAGTGAATTGATGCATTTTCTTGATGGTATCTGTCATGAACCCGGTTCGCCCTCCGTGAACCATCGTGACGGCACCTAGTCTCTATGAATAGATAAGCCTAAAATGCAGAAGATAAACTAATTTGCGGAAGAAAATAATTTAAAACAGAAATAGAGTGATATAACATCGTTTAAAAGTGCCGCTCGGCATACACAATATAAATCCTCAAAACTAATACATTTTTCCCAAAACCCGGAAACCCATTAATCCACAAGCCTTGGAATGTCTACCAGTGTCTAACTCCAAAATATCTAACAAGGAAAAGGAAATACAGAAGGGCTAATACAATAGGGAGAGTAGAAAGGGACTCCTCAATCAGCGGACTCCTCAATCTGCGGACGCGGCAGATATACCTCAAAGTCTCTGGAACAGGTGTCTCACCTCAAGGGTGATAGGACTAGTCAAGGTACCTGGATCTGCATATGAAAAACATACGCAGAAAGGACATGAGTACACCATAGCAGTACTCAGTAAGTGCCAAGCCTAACCTCGGTCAGATAGTGACGGGGAAGGTCAGGGCCCTACTGAGGTTAAATAAAATATAAAGTTCGACAATGTAGAACAGAACAGTATAAATAAGTACAACAATAAAAGTAACACAAGATATAAAGGACAACAACAACTATTACAGAGACAAGGTAAACAGAGAAAGAAATATGGTTCAACACCAAAATAACAATCAGGGATCTCCCAGGATACCGTCATGTAGTCCCAAATATACATATCCAATGGATCTCCCGGGATCCCGTCCCGTAGTCCAACTCATAGTGTGCGGGGATCTACCGGAATCCCGTTCTGTAGTCCCAAATGTAAATACCCAGTACTGGGGGAATCTACCGAGTGCATTCCCGTAGTTCCATATAACTGTACAGGGGGATCTACCGGAATCCCACATCCGTAGTCCCAAATATAAACAGACAAGGGGGGAGCTACTAGAATCCCACATCCGTAGTCCCAATGTAAATACACAAGAGCAACAGGAAAAATATTCAGAAATGTCAAATTTCATATTAAGGCAAACAAGTAATTCTAGCCTAACATGCTGCATAGAATTCAGGTAAGGCAGTTTGAGCAAATATCGCAATTTAATCACTTAGACATGCTTTCCTAAGCTAACAGTAGGCTTAATAGTGCAAGTAATAAAAACAGGAAAGGAAACATATTAGTAATTACTTAATGAAAAACCGAATTTCCAATAATTAGCACTAGTACGCACTCGTCACCTCACGTACAAGGCATGTCAATTACCAAATATACCAAATCCTAAGGGGAAGGTCCCCCACACAAGGTTAGGTAAGTCACTTACCTCAAACCAGCTCAAATCAATCTGAAACCACGCTCTTGCCACAAGTACTCGACTCCAAATGGCCTGAATCTAATAAATTCAATCTCATAATGTAAAGAACACTTCAAGTAACTGATTCTGCAATTAAATTCTAAGTTAGTACGCTAAATTAGGTAAAATGACCAAAACGTCCCTCGGGCCCACGTCTCGGAATTGGGTAAAATTTATATTTTCAGAATCCTCACACTCTCACGAGTTTATGCATACCAAAATTATCCAAATTTAAGGTCAAATTCCCAATCAAAAGTCGAATTCTAGGTCTAAGAACTTTCTTCCAACTTTTCCCCAATTTTTCACCTCCAATCCAAAATTAAATAATGAAACTAACCACAGATTGATGGAGTATAACTAGAAAGGGTTAAAGAATTGTTACCCAATGACCTCCTCTTCAATTTCCTCTCAAAATTGCCCTCTCCCGATCTCCAAATCAAATTTCCAACTTTTGAAACTAAACCCTCAAAATTTAATATTTCTGCCCAGCTATTACTCTGCATCTGTGGTCAAGCTACCACATATGCGGTCCCGCTTTTGCAGAACAATGGTCGCACCTGCGACCTTTCACTTAAGACCAACTTCTGCATCTGTGACTCCCCATCCGCAGATGCGGTACTGCTTCTGCGAAAAGTCTACCGCTTTTGCTGCTCCTGCTGAACCTCCCCATTTCCGCTTCTGCGACCACAGAGCTGCTTCTGCGGTGCCGCACCTGCGGTCCCACACTCGCAGGTGCGGTTATGACAGAAAACCAGCAACTGAAGCTGCAACTCTAAACTCCAAAATCCTTTCGTCAACCATCCGAAATTACCCCGAGGCCCCCGGGACCTCAACCAAAAGCACCAACAAGTCTAATACATTTGTCCAAACTTATAGCAATCGTTAAAACACCTAAAACAACATCGAAACGACAAATGAACCACGGATTCAATCCTAAGAACCCCAAAACTCTATAAATACACTTTTGATCAAAAAGTTTATCAAACCTCGTTCGAATGACCTGAAATTTTGCACACACATCACATTTAACTCTACGGAGCTACTCCAACTTCCGGAATTCCATTATGACCCTCGGATCAAAATCTCACTATCGGACCGGAAACTTCAAAATTCGACCTTTCGACATTTTAAGCCTAAATTAGGTATAGACCTCCAAAACACAATCTGAACACTCCTCTAAGCCCGAAATCATCCAACTGAGCTAACGGAACCATCAGATTTCCATTCCGAGATCGTCTTCACACTGCTCCGACTACGGTCAACTTTCCAACACTTAAGCTCTCATTTAGGGACTAAGTATCCCAAAACTCTTTGAAACTCAAAACCAAACATCCCGGCAAATCAAAATAGCAGCAGTAAACACAAGGAAAGCAGTTAATAGGGGATCGGGGCGTAAATTCTTAAGACGACCAGTCGGGTCGTCACATCCTCCTACACTTAAACATTCCTTCATCCTCGAACGAGCATAGAAACATACCTGAAGTAGTAAAAAGATGAGGGTAATGGCTGCACATATCATGTTTAGTCTCCCAGTTCGCCTCCTTGACCGGCTAACCCCGCCACTGAACCTTCACGGATGTAATGTTCTTTGACCTCAGCTTTCAAACCTGCCTGTTTATTGCCACCGGCTCCTCAACATAAGATAGATCCTTGTCCAACCGGACTGAACTGAAATCCAACACGTGTGATGGATCACTGTGATACCTCCGAAGCATCAAAACATGAAATAGCGGATAAACTCCTGCAAGTTGGGAGGTAAGGCAAGCTTATAAGCAACCTCCCAACATGCCTCAATATCTCAAAAGGGCTAATAAACCTCGGACTCAACTTCCCCTTCTTTCCAAATCTCATAATGCCCTTCATAGGTGAAACCCGAAGCAGAACCTGCTCTCCAACCATATAGGAAACATCACGAACCTTCTGGTCCGCATAACTCTTTTGTCTAGACTGGGCTGTACGGAGTCTATCCTGAATCACCTTGACCTTCTCCAAAGTGTCCTGAACCATATCTGTGCCCAATAATCTGGCCTCACCCGGCTTAAACCAACCCACCGGGGATCTATACCGCCTACTATATAAAGCCTCGTACGGTGCCATCTGAATGCTGGACTGATAGCTTTGTTGTAGGCAAATTTCGCCAATGGCAAAAACTGATCCCAAGACCCTCCAAACTCAATCACACACGCACGGAGCATATCCTCAAGAATCTGAATAGTGTGATCGGACTGTCCGTCCGTCTGAGGGTGAAATATTGTGCTCAACTCCACCTGAGTACCCAACTCATGTTAAAAGGCTCTCCAGAATCGTGACGTGAACTGAGTACCTCTATCTGAAATGATGGAAACTGGAATACCATGCAGACGGACAATCTCCTAGATATAAATCTCCACCAACCGCTCCGAAGAATAAGTAGTACACACAGGAATGAAGTGGGCAGACTTGGTCAGCAGATCCACAATCACCCAAATAGCATCGAACTTTCTCAAAGTCTGTGGGAGACCATCTACAAAGTCCATGGTGATCCTCTCCCACTTCCACTCCGGAATCTCTATCTGCTGAAGCAACCCATCCGGTCTCTGGTGCTCATACTTCACCTGTTTACAGTTGAGGCACCGAGCTACAAATCTAACTATATCTTTCTTTATCCGCCTCCACCAGTAGTGCTGCCTCAAGTCTTGATACATCTTTACGGCACCCGGATGAATGGAATACCGCGAGCTATGGCCTCCTCCAGAATCAACTCCCGAAGCCCATAAACATTGGGTACACAAATCTGACCCTGCATCCGTAATACCCCATCATCACCAATAGTCACATCTCTGGCATCACCGTGCTGAACCTTGTCCTTGAGGACAAGCAAATGAGGGTCATCATACTGCTGCTCCCTGATACGATCAAATAAGGAAGACCGAGAAACCACGTAAGCTAGAACCCGACTGGGCTCTGAAAGATCCAATCTCACCAACTGGCTAGCTAGGGCCTGAACATCCATTGCCATAGGTCTCTCTGATGCTAGTAAATAAGCCAAACTCCTCAAACTCTTTGCCCAGCGACTCAAGGCATCGAACACCACATTTTCCTTGCCCAGGTGATACAAAATGGCGATATCATAATCCTTCAGACACTCTAACCATCTCCTCTAGCGCAAATTTAGATCCTTTTGCTTGAACAAGTGCTGCAAGCTCCGATGGTCAGTATAAATCTCATAGCGAACCCTATATAAATAATGGCGCCAGATCTTCAGGGCGTGAACAATGGCAGTTAACTCAAGGTCGTGGACAGGGTAATTCTTCTCATCTATCTTCAACTGTCTGGACGCGTAGGCAATCACCCTACCGTCCTACATCAACACCGTTCCGAGGCCAATCCTCGAGGCATCACAATAGACCATATAAGAACCTGAACCTATATGCAGTATCAAAATTGGGGTTGTAGTCAAAGTTGTCTTGAGCTTCTGAAAGCTCGCCTCACACTCTTCCGTCTACTGGAATGGAGCACCCTTCTAGGTCAGTCTGGTCATGGGGGCTACAATCGATGAAAACCCCTCAACAAAATGACAGGAGTAACCCGCCAAGCCAAGGAAACTACGAATCTCTATAGTTGAGGATGGTCTGGGCCGACTCTCCACGACCTCTATTTTCTTCGGATCCACCTGAATACCCTCACTCAATACTACGTGGCCTAGGAATGCCACAAAATCCAACCAAAACTCACATTTCGAGAACTTAGCATATCATTTCTTTTCTCTCAGAGTCTGAAGCATTGTCCTCAGGTGCTGCTCATGCTCTTCCTGACTCCAGGAATACACTAGAATATTATCAATAAAGACAATGACGAATGACTCAAGATACAGCCAGAACACACTATGCATCAAATACATAAAGGTTGTTGGAGCATTGGTCAGCCCAAATAACATAACAAGGAACTCGTAATGACAATACCGAGTCCTGAAAGCAGTCTTCGGGATATTTGGCCTCCGAATCTTCAACCGATGGTTAGTTAGAGCGTAAGTCAATCTTAGAAAACACCCGTGCACCCTGAAGCTGGTCAAGCAGATCATCAATACAAGGAAAAGGATAACGGTTCTTAATTGTAACTTTGTTCAACTGGCAATAATCAACACACATACGTATAGAACCATCCTTTATTCTTCAAAAACAAGACAGGAGCATCCCAAGGTGATACACTGAGCCGAATAAAACCCTTATCAAGCAATTCCTGTAACTGATCCTTCAACTCAGGAGGAGCCATACGATATGGAGGAATAGAAATAGGCTGAGTGCCCGGCAACAGATCAATGCCAAAATCAATATCTCTATCCGGCGGCATGCCCGAAAGATCAGCTGGAAACACATCGGGAAAATCCCGTACTACTGGAACTGAATCAACTGACGGGGTATCAATACTGACATCTCTCACATAGGCTAAATACATGTCAGACCCCTTCTCAACCATACGCTGAGCTTTAAGAAATGAAATAACTCTATTGGGAGTGTGATCTAAAGTACCCCTCTATGCAACACGCGGTACACCTGGCATAGCCAGCGTTACAGTTTTGGCGTGACAATCAAGAATAGCATAATGGGGCGACAACCAGTCCATGCCCAAGATAATATCAAAATCTACCATGCTGAGCAAAAATAAATTGGCTCTTGTCTCAAAATCACTAAGAGCAACCAAAGATGACCGATAAATACGATCCACAGCAAAAGAATCTTCCATAGGGGTAGAAACATAAATAGGGGAACTCAAAGAATCCCGAGGTACACCCAAATGCGGAGTAAAATAAGAAGACACATAAGAGTAAGTGGAGCCTGGATCGAATAGAACCGATGCATCCCTGTGACAAACCAGTATAATACCTGTGATGACAGAATCGGAGGCAACAGCCTTGGTACGGGCAGGAAGGGCATAGTATCTGACCTTGCCTCCCCCTCTAGGGCAACCTCTACCTCCTCGACCTCCACCTCTAGCTGGCTAAGCAGGTGGGGTAGCAACTAGAGCTGTAACTATAGCCTGAGAACTCTGTGGGGCACGCGGTGGCTGAGAAGCCTAGGAAGGTGCACTCCTCCCAAGTCTGGGTCAATCCCTCACCATATGGCGTGTGTCACCACACTCAAAACAAGCTCTTGGAGGACGTGGTGGTATGACTAGCTCGGGCTAGGTCTGCTGGACTAACCTCTGAAAACACCCTGCACAGGAGGCGCGCTAGATACCGGAGGTGCATAGTAAGGCTCTTGAGGTCTAGGAGGAGCTGGAATACCACTGGCTGCGGGAAGAGCTGAATGAATAGGGCGACTCATATAACCTCTACCATGACGACCTGGTGCTGGGGCACGGGCACTAGAGAAATGGCCCGACTCTCGAGACCTCTTGGCCTCCCTCTCCTCTCTCTCCCTAAAATGCATACTCTCAATCCTCCTAGAAATACTCACCACCTACTGATGAGAAATGTCCATCTCCAACTCACGAGCCATGCTAGACCTGATTCTGGGAATAAACCCCTCAATAAACTGGCAAACCCTCTCGCGAATAGTAGAAACCAAGGCTTGGGCATGTCTAGCCAAACTAGTGTAACAGACAGCATACTCTAAGATAGTCATAGCACCATGGCGCAAGTGCTTAAACTCTGCGTGCCATGCGTCCCTGAGGCTCTAAGGAACATACTCTCTCAGGAACAGATTTGAAAACTGAGTCCAAGTCAGTGAAGCAGCCTCATCCGGATAGTCTAACTCATAGGTGCACCACCACTCATAGGTGAATCATCGAAGCTGGAAAGTAGTGAAGGAAACCCTGCTCGACCCTAATATACCCATGGTACGGAGAATGCGGTAACACTCATATAGAAATCCTAGAGCATCATCCAATGCTAGACCACTGAATACAGGAGGCTTGTACTTCTTGAACCTCTCAAGCCTCAGCTGCTCATCCTTGGAATTCGCTGCCTTGTCCTCAGGCTGATCTCGAACTGCAGGCTGTACAGGAATAATCTCGAGGACCTTCTCAACATGCATTCACTGCTCAAGAGTACGGGCAGCGGGAGTCTGTGCCCCTCCCCTGGCCTGAGACGTAGCTACAGCAAGGGAAAGCAACCATGCATGAGCCAAAGTAGTGTACATGATCATGAACAGTACTAGAGTCTCCTGAAGTCTGGAGTAGTAGTAGTAGTAGGCATATCAGGTGCCTAGACTCCGGCTGAAACTGCTAGTGGTACATCGGTGGTAGCTCACGCAAGTGCTCTGGCTGCACCACGTATGCGTCCTCGGCCTCTACCCCAGCCCCAGCCTCTAACGGCTGCAGTAGGGGGCGCGGGTGCCTGATCATCTGGGGTAGTGCATGTCCTTACCATCTGTGAGAGAATAGAAGAAAGAAGTTTAGAGTTGAGGCATCAAATCTCGCACGACAAGGATATCAAATGAAGTGGTATTTTCCTAACAGTTATATAGCCTCTCATAGATAAGTACAGACATCTCCGTACCGATCAGCGAGACTCTAAAAACCGAGTTGTGATTCATGACTCTTATGAACCTAGAGCTCTGATACCAACTTGTCATGACCCCGGTTTGCCATCCATGAACTATCGTGACGGCGCCTAGTCTCTACGACTAGGTAAGCCTAAAATGCGGAAGATAAACCAATTTGCGAAAGAAAACAATTTAAAACAGAAATAGAGTGATAAGAGAGCATTTAAAAGTGATGCTTGGCATACACAATATAAATCCTCAAAACTAATACATTTTTTCCAAACCCGGAAACCCATGAATCCACAAGCCTTGGAATGTCTACCAGTGTCTAACTCCAGAATATCTAACAAGTAAAAGGAAATACAAAAGGGCTAATAAAATAGGGAGAGTAGAAAGGGACTCCTCGGTCAGTGGACGCGGTAGATATACCTCAAAGTCTCTGGAACAGTAGCCTCGCCTCAAGGGTGATAGGACTGAGTCAAGGTACCTGGATCTGCACATGAAAACATGCGTAGAAAGGGCATGAGTACACCACAGCAGTACTCAGTAAGTGCCAAGCCTAACCTCGGTCGGGTAGTGACGAAGAAGGTCAGGGCCCTACTGAGGTTAAATAAAAGATAAAGTTCGAAAATACTGAATAGAACAGTATAAATAAGTACAACAATAAAAGTAACACAATATAGAAAGGGAAACAACAACTATTACAGAGACAAGGTAAACATAGAAAGAAATACGGTTCAGCACCAAAATAACAATCGAGGATCTCTCAGGATATCGTCCTGTAGTCCCACATATACATATCCCATGGATCTCCCGAGATCACGTCCCGTAGTCCAATTCATAGAGCGCGGGGATCTACTGGAATCCCATTCCGTAGTCCCAAATATAAATACCTAGTACTGGGGGAATCTACCAGGTGCATTCTCGTAGTTCCATATAACTATGCAGGGGGATCTACCGGAATCCCACATCCGTAGTCTCAAATGTAAACAGACAAGGGGGAGCTACCGAAATCCCACATCCGTAATCCCAATGTAAATACACAGCAGCAACATGAAAAATATTAAGAAATGTCAAATTTCATATTAAGGCAAACAAGTAATTCTAGCCTAGCATGCTGCACAGAATTCAGGTAAGGCCGTTTGAGCAAATACAGCAATTTAATCACTTATACATGCTTTTTTAAGCTAACAACAGGCTTAATAGTGCAAGTAATAAAAACAGGAAAGGAAACATACTAGTAATTACTTAATGAAAAAACGGATTTTCAACAATTAGCACAAGTATGCACTCGTCACCTCACGTACGAGGCATCTCAATTACCAAATATACCAAATCCTAAGGGGAAGGTTCCCCACGCAAGGTTAGGCAAGTCACTTACCTCTAACCAGCTCAAATCAATCCGTAACCATGCTCTTGCCATGAGTACTCGACTCGAAATGGCCCGAATCTAGTCAATTCAATTTCATAATGTAAATAACACTTCAAGTAATTGATTCTAAAATTAAATTCTAAGCTAATACAAGAAATTAGGTAAAATGACCAAAACTCCCCTCGAGCCCATATCTCTAAATCGGGTAAAATTTATATTTTCAGAATCCTCACACTCTCACGAGTTCGTGCATACCAAAATTATCCAAATCTAAGGTCAAATTCCGAATCAACAATTGAATTCTAGGTTTAGAACTTTCTTCCAACTTTTCCCCAATTTTTCACCTCCAATCCAAAATTAAATGATGAAACTAACGATAGATTGATGGAATATAACTAGAAAGGGTTAAAGAATTGTTACCCAATGACCTCCTCTTCAATTTCCTCTCAAAATCTCCCTTTCCCGAGCTCCAAAATGAATTTCCAACTTTTGAAACTAAAGCCACATCTGCGACTCCCCATCCGCAGATGCGGTACCGCTTCTGCGAAAAGTGTACCGCTTCTGTGAAAAGTGTACCGCTTCTGCGGCTCCTTTTGAACCTCCCCATTTCTGCTTCTACGACCACAGAGCCGCTTCTGCGGTGCCGCACCTGCATTCCCACACTCGCAGGTGCGGTTATGACAGAAAACTAGCAGCTGAAGCTACAACTCCAAACTCCAAAATCCTTTCATCAACCATCTGAAATCACCCCGAGGCACCTGGGACTTCAACCAAAAGCACCAACAAGTCTAATGCCACTGTCCAAACTTATACCAATCCTTAAAACACCTAAAAAAACATCGAAATTCCAAATCAACCACGGATTCAAGCCTAAGAACCCAATACTCTAGAAATATGCTTTCAATCAAAAAGTCTATCAATCCTCGTCCGAATGACCTGAAATTCTGCACACACGTCATATTCAACTTTACAGAGCTACTCCAACTTCCGGAATTCCATTACGACCCTCTGATCAAAATCTCACTATTGGACCAGAAACTTTAAAATTTGACCTTTCGGCATTTCAAGCCTAAATTAGCTATGGACCTCCAAAACACAATCTGAACACACCCCTAAGCCTAAAATCACCCAACGGAGCTAAAAGAATCATTGGATTTCCATTCTGAGGTCGTCTTCATACTGCTCCGACTATAGTCAAATTTCCAACACTTAAGCTCTCATTTAGGGACTAAGTGTCCCAAAACTCTCTGAAACTCAAAGCCGAACATCCCGGCAAATCAAAATAGCAGCATTAACAATGGGGGAAGCAGTTAATAGGGGATCAGGGCATAAATTATTAAGATGACCGGCCGGATCATCACAGTATTGGGCCCGTATCTTGGTTCTGGATCCCGGTACAGGTTTGAAATAATAATTAAGTTGAATCTGTAAAATTTGGTAAAGATCGAAATTGGTTTGGTATAAAAGGGACCTATAGTTGAGAAAATAGTAATTTTGATGTTCTTGAGTGATTTCATGAATTTGAGGTTTAATTCATAGTTGTTGATATTATTTTGATGATCTGATTGTACGAGCAAGTCCATATGATATTTTTGGACTTGCGTGCATGTTTGGTTTGGAGCCCTAAGGGCTCGGGTAAGTTTTGGATAAGCCACGGAGTGAAATTGAACTTAGGAAAACGTTGTTGGTATCTGATATTTTGCCCTAGCCTCTGATCTCGCAATTGCGAAGCCCTCAGGCATGGGAATTTTGACCCAGGTGTCGCAAATGAGAACCTAGCCTGGGCAGGCCTTGGTCACAAATACGATGTCACAAATGCAACTAATTTCTCGCAAATGCGAAGGCAACAGGTCCTGAAGGGGTTCGCAATTGCGAACCCTGGTCACAATTGAAGCATCTGCGACCAGTGAATTAGGACTTAGACGCATTTTTCTTCATTTTTCAGACTCACTCCAACCCTAAGCTCTCTGGGCGATTTTCTAAAGAATACTTCTTCTCCAAATCAATTGTAAATCATTTTTAACTCGTTTTCTTCAATCCATAACATCTTTTTACATGATTTCAACTCAAAATAAAGGATTTTCATGGGGGAAATTGGGTGTTTTGGGTAGAACTTAGGATTTTCAAATTTTGGAGATTTGGACCTCGATTTGTGGTCCAATTTCAAAACAAAATTATATATTTGAGTTCGTGGGTGAATGGGTAATCAGGTTTTGACCATGTGGGCCTAGGGTCAATTTTTGACTTTTTGGGGAAATCTTTAGAAAACCTATTTTCATGCATTAGAATTGATTCATTTGGCATTTATTGATATCGTTAAGTAAATTGTGGCTAGATACAAGCGAATTGGTGGTGGAAAGAAGAGGTAAAGCGATATTTGAGGATTGAATTATGTTCATGGCATTGAGGTAAGTGTTTGGTCTAACCTTAGCTTGAAGGATTAGGAGTTGTGTCCTATTTGCTATGTATTAATTGTTGAGTGCGACGTATAGGTGTGGTGATGAGTATCTATATGTCAGTGTCAAGCATGCCCGTGAGTCTTATACTATGATTAACGTGACTCTGTTTGGTTTTGTTCATGCTTTATATGATGATTTCTATTGTTGATCAAGGCTTGTGGAAGTATTATTAGTAATTGAACATTGTAGAGCATTGGCTCAAGTTGAGAATTGAGTTGTGAAGTAATTGTGGAAAAGAGAAGAGGTTTATGATATTGTCTCCCTTGCCGGGATGTTATTGCTTTTGATATTATCTCCCTTGTCGGGATCTGGTTACTCATGATATTGTTTCCCTTGCCGGGATATTGTTGTTATGCTATTGTTCCCTTGCCGAGATTTTATTGTGATATTATTGATTCCCTTGCCCAAATTGCTTTGTGATTGTTGCTTGGGTGATGAAGAGTGTAAAGAATGAAGGGTGATGCCATGCATGATTTTGAGTGTTAATGCACGAAGGGTGATGTCGTGCCGATATTGTGAGGTAAAAACACGAAGGGTGATGCTGTGCCGCACGATGTACAATGTCGTGCCATGATATGAGTGATAATGCACAAAGGATAATTTTGTGCCATGATTATGTGAGATAAAAGCACGAAGGGTGATGCCGTGCTGATTCTATTGATTTTCATGGTGAGGATGAGAGTAAAAGCACGAAGGGTGATGTCGTACATGTGTTATTGAGTTCTTGATTCTTGCTGATAATTGAATTATGGCTTTCTTTACATTTTTCTATTGGTTTTCTGTTATTACCTGATATTCCCCGCAGCATGATTTTTCCCCTCCTATATTTATCCCCTCCTATCTTTAATTATAAATTTCTGCCTTTATTTTTCCGCTATATATGATTTAACTACACAAGTTTATTTGGTAGTCTTGTTCTAGCCTTACCAGCACATGGGGTCGGTTGTGCTAATACTACACTCTACACTATGTGTAGATCCTGGTGCTGCAGCTTTTGGACCATAGTGAGGTTGCTGCCTAAGTCCATCAGGCGGCCCGAGGTAGTCCTGCAGGCATCTGTAGGCCTTGACGTCTCCTTCTATCTTTCCATTCTGTTTCTTTTATGTATTTCGGAAATAGCTTTGTATTTATCTTTTAGACCCCTATTTGTAGTATTCTTAGACAGTCTGTGAGAATGTGACACTAATTCTGGGTAGCTTATATTTTTGGAAATGTATCAATATTATTTTAAATTATTACATTTCATTCTTTCGCTTTATTATTTCCGTTGTTTATAAAAATGTTACCTCAAAATTGTTAAGAGATTAAAAAAGTAAAGGGTTAAATAATTGGAATAATTGGCTTGCTAGCTTTCATTAGTAGGTTCCATCATGACTCCCGAGGGTGGGAAATCCGGGTTGTGACAAGTTGGTATTAGAGCTCTAGATTGCTTAGGTCTCACAATTCACGGACAAGCTTAGTAGAGTCTGAGGGATCGGTACAGAGACGTCTGTGTTTTTTCCCAAGAGGCTACAGAGTTAGGAAAAACTTCACATCTATTCTTTCATGTCGTGCGACTTGATTTCTCAATGCTAATTGAACTTCCACTCTGTTCTTTCGTAAATGGTGAGAACACGTACCACTTCATCAGCTGACCAGCAGCCCGAGCCCCCAGTAGTAGCTCCTGCAGAGGGCATAGGTTGAGGCCATGTTACGGCTTGAGGCAGAGGTAGGGCTCAGCCCAGAGCTCGAGCAGCAGCACCAGCGGCGGAGCCTCAAGTTGAGTTTGACGATGAGGTTCCAGCCCAGACAGTTCCAGTAGGACCAGCTTAGGTCCTAGAGGGGTTCATCGCCACCCCGGTACTTCAGGATGCTCTGGTCCGTCTAGTGGGCCTTATAGAGAGTGTCGCGTAGGTAGGCTTTCTTCCTGTAGAACCAGCCATCTCTAAGGCTAGATGAGGAACCCAGACTCCTACTACTCGCACTCCGGAGCAGATGGCTTCCCAGTTTAAGAATCCAGCAACTCAGCTAGTTGGGGTAGTTCAGCCTGGTATTGTGGCACAGACCGGTGAGGAGCCAGCTATGTCTGTTGATGCCTTGTGGAGATTGGACAGGTTCACCAAGCTTTTTACTACTACTTTTGGTGGTACATCTTCTGAGGATCCCCAGGATTATTTGGATAGTTGCCATGAGGTTCTTCCGAACGTGGGGATAGTGGAGACCAATGGGGTCGACTTTGCTACTTTTCATTTGTTGAGATTCACCAAGACTTGGTGGAGATATTATTGTTTGGCTAGAACAGCTGGGTCACCAGCTTTGACTTGGGATCAGTTCTCTCAGCTATTTTTGGAGAAGTTTCTTCCTATCACTCAGAGGGAGAACTATCAGAGGCAGTTTGAGTGCCTCCAGCAAGGTTCTATGACTGTTACTCAGTACGAGACTAGATTTATTGACTTGGTCTATCATGCTCTTCTTATACTTCCCATTGAGAGAGAGAGAGAAGGTTCATTGAGGGACTCTTTCAGCTTATTCGATTGAAGATGGCTAAGAAGACGGGGACCGAGATTTATTTTCAGGATGCGGCCAATGTAGCCAGGAGAGTTGAGATGGTTCTATCATAGGGGGTAGTCAGGGGTATGACAAGAGGCCTCTTCATTCGGGCAGGTTTAGTGGTGCCTCATCTGGAGGCAGGGATTCTTTTGGTAGGGGCCATCCTCCCAGGCCATTTCATTCAGCACTTCAGGCTTCTCACGGTGCTCTAGGTAGTCGTGGTTCTCATATGCAGTATTCTGATCAGCTGCCCTATAGTGCATCAATAGCTCCTATCAGTGAACCTCTGCTTTAGAGTTTTCAAAGTGGTTATTTAGTTCGTCAAGGTCAGCAGTCTCAGCAGCCGAGGGCTTGTTATAACTGTGGTGATACGAGGCATATTGCTAGATTTTGCCCTCAAGCACCGAGCAACTCTCAGCATCAGGGTTCCCGTGCCATGGTTCAGGCACTGAGTGTTCCACCGCCCACTCAGCTAGCTAGAGGTGGAGGTAGATGTTCTAGAGGTGGATCTAGAGGTATTAGAGGTGGAGCTCAGGCCGCTAGAGGTGGAGGCCAGCCAATAGGAGGTCGTCGCAGAGATGTAGTTCAGAGTGGTGGGGTCCAGGCCTGATGTTATGCTCCTCCAGCCAGGCCTGAGGCTGAGGCTTCCGATGCAGTTATCACAGGTACTGTTCTGGTCTGTAGTAGAGATGCTTCAGTTCTATTTGATCCAGGATCTACATACTCATATGTGTCATCTTATTTTGCACCGTATCAGATCATGCGTAGTGATTCTTTGAGTGCTCCTGCATATGTGTCTACACCGGTGGGTGATTCTATTGTAGTAGATCATGTCCATCGTTCATGTATAGTTGTGATTGGAGGTCTTGACACTCGAGTAGATTTGTTACTTTTGGATATGGTTGATTTTTATGTCATATTGGGGATGGACTGGTTATCACCTTACCACGCTATCTTGGACTATCATGCCAAGAATGTGACCTTAGCCTTGTTGGGTTTGCCTCATTTAGAGTGGAGAGGGACTCCTGGTTATTCTACCTGTAGGGTTATCTCATATATGAAAGCTCGGCATATGGTCGAGAAGGGGTGTTTGGTCTATTTGGCATATGTTCGTGATTCTAGTACAGAGGTTTCTTCTATGGATTCTGTGCCTGTTGTTCGTGAGTTTCCTGAGGTATTTCCTTCAGACCTTCCAGGTATGCCACCCGATAGGGATATTGACTTCTACATTGATTTGGCTCCGGGCACTAAACCCATTTCTATCACGACGTATCGTATGGCCCTGCCTGAGTTGAAAGAATTGAAGGAGAAGTTGCAAGACTTGCTTGATAAAGGATTTATTAGACCTAGTGTCTCTCCTTGGGGTGCGCCGGTGTTGTATGTTAAGAAGAAGGACGGATCGATGAGGATGTGTATAGATTACTGGCAGTTGAACAAGGTTACAATCAAGAATAAGTATCCATTGCCGAGGATTGATGATTTGTTTGATCAGCTTCAGGGTACCAAGGTATTTTCAAAGATTGACTTGAGATCTGGCTACCATCAGTTGAGGATTAGGGCAACCGATGTCCCTAAGATAGTTTCTCGCACTCGGTACGGGCATTATGAGTTTTTGGTGATGTCATTTGGGTTGACAAATGCCCCAGCAACTTTTATGGATTTGATGAACCGTAATTTCAAAAATTCGCAACCTATTTAATTCCAACATGGCATTTTGATTCAGGAGGAAGTATTACTACCATTTTGAGCATCTTATTTAACACTCAGCCAAGAATGTAAAGCTTATGACTTCTACCATAACCACTGATTTTCAGGGCCACACAAAGGAATGGGACGGAGGGAAAGACAGATGTGTGGACATACACAATTGTTTTTTGACACAAATGTCAGTGAAATTTCAAAATGTATAGCATCTCTACTGAAGTAGGTCTCTAGAATTTTCGAAGCCTTAAAGTCCACCATTCAATTACCTAAACATTTTCAGCATCTGCACTATACTAAATCTCAAGAGAAAGATAAGAACAACCAGATATGCAAGTAGATATTAAGTAAAAACTAAAAACATTTTGAAACTAACAGGTTTATTTTAAAATGGAATAGAATCCATCTGCAGTGAAAAATGACATAAAAGCTAGTGCAAGTTATTAGCAGGGACGTGACTTTTGTGATAATATTGGACATACTTAAGGGAGTGGAGTATAAGCAGATATTCCAACCACATGGCCTTCCCTAAATCATTGATGGAGTGAGGATAAATTAAGTGTGAAATCATAAACAACCCAACAATATTAGGGGAGGTGAAATAAGTAGAGAATTCATCCACTTTTCCTTTAGGTATTGAAGTTTTATCTTAATGTCCAACTTTCATTTTTTAACTTCAATTGCACTTCTCTTCTCCTGCTTTTGCCATCATATCACGTCATTTCCGAGTAATCTTTTTGTAGTTTTGTACTCCACCCATGTATGAACTGAGGTAAATCCCTCTAACTAAAGTAGCAGCTCAAAAGGACAAACAAATATGATTCCATCACATAAATCAATATGAAGAAAGAAGAAAACCACAATTATTACTTTGGGACCAAGTACAAGAAAAATAAGCATAATTGAAAACACTGAAGTTAATAAGAACAACTATGCCTCAGTCTTAAACAAGTTGAGGTCGGCTATATGAATCCTCACGGACCCTGTTTTCCATTCATCTTAGGCTAACATTATACATAACGCTGAAGTTAACAGAGTATCATAAATATTATAAGCTTGTCAGTATTTAAAGGTCATTCTTAAAGTAACAAAGGGCATCCATGCTTATTAAAGGATCTGAAAATCTTTGTCCATGCTACATACATCATTTTATACGGCACACGAATCACATGTACAAGAACATTAACCTCGGCAACTATATGAGTTTCTTTCCCAAAAGTTAGTTTAAACATAGGAGAAATTTAGATATAAGAGATAAGCGGCCGAAACAAACTTCCTAAATCAGGATTTTTTACATCCAAATAATAACATGACTTTTACCAAATTAATGTATACAGAATCTATTGTAAATCAATCAACAAGAATCAATCCAAAACATACTATAAATCGATTGCAAGTGACTGATTTAATAGGGGAAAAAGAGAAGTTAACAGGGGAAGAAGATGGACGGGCACTACGACAGGTTGTTGACGCAACAGCAAGTTAGGAACTAATTTAATGTAAATCAATCCACCAACATCAATAAAAATTCTACTGTAAATCGATTGGAAGAAGAGAAGTTAATTTACTGTAAATCGATTGTAAATCGAAGAGAAGAGAATTTACCAGTAAAAAGATGGATTGCCGTTGACGCACTCACACTGCCGTTGACACACTGTAAATCGCATTACTGTTGACGCAGTAGCGAGTTAGATTTTTTCGGCACCAAAGTTGACTCAAGAGGGAAATCGATTCTACTGTAAATCGAAGAGGAGAGAATTCACCCGGAAAAAGATGGCTGCCATTGACGCACTCGCACTGCCATTGAGACACTGTAAATCGCATTGTCATTGACGCAGCAGCGAGTTAGGATTCAATGTTTTATTGTTTTTCGTTCAACTGGGGAGTGAGTTAGATTTTTCGTTATATTTTTTTCTAATTGGGGAGGGAAAGAATAAAAGGTATCAAAACAATTGGAGGGAACTTTTTTGTGCGGAGGGATAGTTAAAATTATAAAAGATTAATTTCAATTAGTAATTTTTAGTGGTTATTATTTTTTATTGTCGGTAGAAGGATATCTTTTACTGGCTATTGATCATATGCCGCTAATATTTAAGCTTGAAGAATTTATTAGCGACCATTGCCTCATTGCCGCTAAATAATTGCCGCCAAAGGCCTTTTTTGTAGTAGTGTCCCCAAGCAGACCCTTTTCGTCTCGTTCAATTCATGCAAACACATCTCGTAGTCACATCACACTCATCACATAACTATCCAGTCACCACTTCCCTTAATAGGGACACTATCGGACGTATATATCCAGAAACGCACGATTGCTCAATCAATAGCTCAGGGCTCAAGCTACAGGCAAGGCCCGACCTCAAGTCCTCCAGACTGACCCAACATCAACACATAGAGATCACCCTCGCCCTTGATTAGGGAATCACAAGTTGTTTATGCACAGTCGATACCGAGTGCTCATGTGCGCATACGAATGCATGGAAGGAATTTAAAGAGTTACATTTCAAGTTGAATTAAGGACGCACAATAAGAATTCAAGAATGTGAAGTTTTTCCTAAAGGTTCTGCAGCCTTCCGAGGATAAGTACAGACATCTCCGTACCGATCTGCGAGACTCTACTAAACCTGCTCATGACTCACGAGACCTATGTAACCTAGGCTCTGATACCAACTTGTCACGACCCTAAAACTGACCTGGTCGTGATGGCACCTATCGTGAAACTAGGCCAGCCGACACAAGTCCTGAATTACCATTAATCAATAAAAATCATTTTTAAGCCTTTAATTAATCAAATACCTCATAATGTAAGTCTAAATGAACAGTGTGGAATAAATATACATGCCTGACCTCGGGGTGTCACAAGTCACAAGCATTTACTAAGGTCTGAATACAACGAAGAGTCTAAAAATATACTAAATACAATCTAAGGAAGACAAGAAGGAGAAGAGCAGGTTTGCGAACGTCTGGCAGCTACCTTGCTAACTCTAATGACACTGCCACTGAGTAACAACACCTGCTACCGGGTTCAGAAATACCTAAATCTGCACACAAGGTGCAGGGAGTAATGTGAGTACGTCAACTCAGTAAGTAATAAAAGTAAATGAAAGCTGAGCAGTAAGAAAATACGTAAACCACGTCATAATGCTACAGCAAATGCAGTACATTTCCCAAACAGTACAGAAATCATTTACTTCGTAAATCAAGCTCAGTTTCAGTAAATCCTTTTAAAAACAACTTTCAATAATTTCAAACGACAGACAAAACGGTGAGTAAAAATGATGGAAAGCGTAAACAGCCCCTCGGGCAAAACATGTACCATAAACCGTCCCTCGGGCATAATATCAACATAACCTGCCCCTCGGGCTACCTCACAATCACTCGTAATCAGCCCCTCGTGCATAACATGAATCAAGAACCGCTCCTCGTGCATAACATGATTCAAGAACCGCCCCTCGGGCAATAATATGAAACACCAACAACCCCTCGGGCTACATCATATCACTCACACTGGGTACCCGCGCTCACTGGGGGTGTACAGACTCCTAGAGGGGCTCCTACAGCCCAAGCGCAATAACAAGCCATCTAGAGGCATAATCAAACTTGTGACGACCTGGCCAGTCGTTGTTGATACCCTATTTTTCCCTATATATTTTTAATATGCAAAATACTTTTCAAAATAGCATATGTATGTATATATAAGTATGTCCAAATGTTTTATTATTTTTCCTTAATTTTTAAAAAAATTTAAATCAATTTATTGCCCTATATTATCCAGAAAAAATCCAATAATTCTTCCCAAAATTTTCATTTGTTGTGATTCATTTATTGGACTCTCATATTTATACTAAAATATAGCTAATGTAATTTTGCATATTTTTACAAATTTATTTAGTATTTTTAAAACTAAATTGCATATAATTGTAATATTAGCCTCTTTTAGATTTAATTATGTTTATGTCTATAAAAATTAGGTTCAATATGTTTAATTTGATAATTATGTACTATTATTTATTTTAGTACCTTTAATTTATTTCCAGAAATTATTCTACTATTTTTTATAAAATAAATAAGGGAAGAGTGGCTATTTAAAATATAGCCCAATTGTGTTTCAATTGTAGCCTGAATTGAACCCCAATTTTAAACCCAATTACCCAGTCCAAATCCTAATCTACCCAACCCACGACCCTTTTTAAATAACCCGCCCAGACTTCCTTTTAATCCCAGTCGTTGATCGCCTAGATCAACGGCTCACATCAGCCCTTTCCTTTTTTAGTCCCGACCTACCCCAAACCCTAGTCATTTCTCACCTACAGTCGCCTTCAAACCCCCCTTCTCTCTCAATTGTCTCTCAATCCTCTCTCAAACCCTAGCCTCCGCCTTCAACCACCACCCAAAAACCTCCCAAATCCATGGCTTCCAAGGTCATTGGAGGCCTGTATCTACCTCCTTTGTCTTCTACATTCTCTATTATCATGGTTTCAAGGCTAGATCCTGGAAAAGTTTGGTCCAGACCTTGGTTGATTTCTATTCTATGGCTATCTCCTGTCATCTTTGACTTCGCTCCAGCCAGCCATGGCAATTCAGGACTGACTTTTGACTTCTCATGCTTAGATCGATGATTTTCCAAGCCTTTCTCACCATCTAGGGTTCTTTTGAAACCCTAACCTTTAAGGTTATTTCGATTTTTTTTAGATTTATTTTAGATCTGTGTTTGCTCTAAACTTTTAAACATTTTCTCAAGGTTTTTTTCAAAACTCTACCTTCGAAACCCCTTTATCTTTTCCGATTTAGGTTTTTGTTAAGTTATTTCGAAACATTCTCTGATTTTCAATATGTTCTGTTGTGTTTCCTTATGTCATTCTTTTACTGTAGTTTGCATGTCAAGAGTCTTAGTTTCTTTTGAGGTTTCTAAATATATTTTTGTGCTAGTATTTGTCCGATTTACTTGCTTTTCATCTCTAGAACTCGATTAATGGTGAAAACCCTAAAATTTTGGGTTCATTCGAGTCCTGAGACTACTTGCTATGTGATTTACTTGTTTGTCATGCTCTGAATCCGATTGATTTCAAAACCCTAATTTCTTTAGATCTATTCGAACTTCTGAAAACTGCTTCAGCTGTTTGAATTAGCTCGACTGGATTCGAAGTCCTTTTTGTTTCAACTTTTGTTTCTCTATGTGATTTGGTTTCTTGCAATCATTGAAACTAGACTATACTTTTCAGAAGGGCCTTTTTACTTGACCCTTTGCATGCTTCTGATACCCTCTTTTCTCTATTACTAAGTTGACCTATGTGATTACCATGTTTCACTATCTACTGACTTTGTAGTTATTATTACATGTTGCTTCTCTTTGCCATAGTTTAACCTCACATGCCTAATGTTTTGTGCAATCTATTTATATGCTAAAACAGGACTCATGGTCCTCTCTTTGATTGATTCTGAGCTCCTTGTTTCTGGGCCTGATTTGAAAACTTTCCTTAGAGTTTCGATTCTCCTGTTTTTAACTTAGTTTACTTGCTTATTCTTGGGAACCCGTATGATTCTCCTTAAATCAGTAATTTTAAACCCTTGACTCCCTGATTTACTGTGAGTTGATTATCTACGTATTTTTCAAATCTATTGTGTTTCTTACCTTATTTGGTTAACCGAGTATTTTTACTAATTCTTCATTAGTTGTTTCCTTAATTGAACCTCTATGCACTTACCCCTAATTGTCTACTCTGCACATGAAGCTTACTTGATTTTTTTCCTTAAATGTTTTCTGCCCATTACCGTTGGATTTTAACTCCTTAATTAAAGGAAGTCCTTATACTGATTTGATTTTAATTGGTACATAGTTCCATAATTACTGCTAAACTATAACCTTGCCTTAGTTTCTCCCTGTTTTCAAACTATAAATACCCTGCTCTTTCATTAACACACACACGAACACATTTAGTTCTAAAATCACTTACACTCAAAATATTTTCTCTTGCTACTTGTACTATGGCCTGTCTTCAAAGTCCTGCTACCTGCTTTTACTATATTTTGCTTCTTTGAACTGGTATGTTCTGATTAAGATTTCAGTATCACAACAATATGTTTACTTAATACTTTTGCCTTTTTGTTTGCCTACTGCTTGATTTTAGTCCAGTACTTAATTTAGCATGTTGTAATTTCCTTCTACCTGTTTTGAATCTATTATGTGTCCTAAACCCCTACCCCTATGTGTTGATACTAATGGTTTGTTTGAGGCATGACAGTATTAAGTATTGCTGTCTATGACTCAAACGTGATTCCCCTGGGATCATAACCTCTATGTTACCATTATGTGATTGTGTAATCTGGTTGATTTTATAAGAATAACAGAACTCCCTATTGTTGTGCATGCCCAGAATTAACTAATGCCTAAATGCATAGGCTCTTTGCAATCCCCAATCCCTGAACCCCTTTTGTGTGAAGTCCTTAACTGTGTAACTATTTCCCAGCACCTCTCTCCCTCTTCTTTACTCTATTTCTTCACCTGCACTCTATCTTAGACTTAAGTTCTGACCCCTCCCCCCCTCTTGTGAGCCTTGACTTGGGACCCATGAGCTCTCTCTAAACTTGGACACTTGAGGGCTGGCACTTCCATACTGCACTTGTCCCTATTCTGGTAATACAATTTGGGTGTGAGCACTGCCCGAAGTCCCATTGAGACTCTTAGGGAACTCTAACACACTCAAATTGGAGAAAGGCTTTGGATAAATGGTCTTTGATTTGGTTTATCTCGTAACTCAGAGAGGAAGTCAAGAATCAGGCCTCCTCTGGATGTACTTTCTTTGTATTTTTCTATTCTGATGTAATTTGTTATTCTGGTTTGTAATAAGTTATAATAAACACTTGGGGCTGGCTAGTGAAAAGGGTTGGGTAACTATGCATGCAAGGGTAGAAAATATGCCTATAGGGTGTTTTAACTCCTGCATATTCGAACCTCACCTAGAGACCATGCCTATAGGATACTTTTAATTCTGCATATTCAACTTCACGTAGAAAACATGCCTATAGGGTGTTTTAACTCCTGCATATTCGAACTTCACCTAGAGACCATGCCTATAGGATACTTTTAATTCTGCATAATCAACTTCACGTAGAAAACTTGCATATAGGGTACTTTTAATTCTGCATATTCAACTTCATGTAGAAAACTTGCCTATATGGTACTTTTATTCTGCATATTCAAACTTCATTTAGATGTCATATCTATAAGGTATAAAACGAGTAATGCATAGAAATCATGCCTATATGGGTTTCTTAAATCAATCTGAATTACTTTCATTCACAGTCAATGTTAGATAACATGCTCCTAGGAATTAAAGTCGGTAACAATAGATACTACCACCTGCAGAACCTGTAACCAGTTAAGTTTTTTTTATTCATTCTGCTTCTCTTAATAACCTAATTCCCTCGCTTAACAAGGTTTAACAAGCATGCTTATAGGATTTCGAATAATTTATTTCAAGCTTCTACTATCTCATCACCTTTTAAATTCGGTAGATATCATGCCTATAGGACCTCGTCTAAGCACTTAGGCAAGCCTTAGAATAATAACTGTAAAACTGAATCTGTTAATCACTACAACCAGCAGGCAGGCCTGATTTGGACTTCTTATCTGAGTTATGCAATAAACTAAAACTGCCTCAACATCTCCCTCATCTTTAACGATTTTCAATCAGACCTAAATAGTATGTGTAAGACATACTACTTTATGTGTTTGTTCGAGGAGGTATACTTGAGCCTATATGCTTATGTGTTTCCCCTTTTATATGCAATATGTGTTTTTGTATGCCGCCTTAGAATTTTTACCTTTGAAACTCCAAATAAGCCCAGCATCTATCCCTTTTAGGATTAGTAGTCCTAAGTGCCTCCGGGATTGATAGGAATGGGATGGGTAATAGCATGCAATAAGTAATCAAGACCAATCTGTGCTTTAATAACTTAACAGGGTGGGAAGGGTAGATATGGATATGATGACCACGCGATAATGTCACTTGTAGCACCTCATTGAGGAGTGATTACCAGACATTGTGTGAGGTGACCATATTTTCAATAAAACTAGGACCCCCTTTCCTTTATTCTTTATTCTTTTAGCATTTAACTCCTTATTCTAAAACAATCAGCTTTTCTAATTGTTCTTTCAAAACTTGTTTACTTTCAAACCATTATGTGTTGAAATCCCCTATTATTTGAGCCTTATTTGCTTATACGTTAATTGCACCTCAATTCACAATAATTGTCTGACCGGGAACCACACTAGTGGATTCTGAGGGGTGCCTAACACCTTCCCCTTAGAATAATTTCAAGCCCTTACCCTATCTCTAGTTATTCAAATCGAACTCTTTTGGTGTCCTAATGTACCTTAATCATTTGGTGGCAACTCTCCAAATTCAAACCCAATACCCAAAAGGAATGAGTTGTCTCTCCAAATGACATAACCCGATTTCCGCTTAGGAAAAAAAGGGGGCGCGACAGCATGGCGACTTTGCTGGGGATTTTTAGGCTTTTACCATTTCAGACTATTATTGTGGATTTATACCTCTTTATGTGCAATTACTTATTTATTTCTTTTAAGCATTCAATTCCCTTTTCAACTGCAAAACTGACTTGTCTTCTTTGTTTCTTTCCTTACTACTGCTTTAAATTATGAAACTGCTGTATTTACCGCTTTCTTAACATGAAAATGTGTGCCAACATGCTCTTAATTATTGCATAATCATGCTCAACATCATATTCCACTCGTGCCAAACAAATACCATAGCAACGCTTATAATGAGTGGTTGCTCTCTTCCAATATATTATCACCCCCTAAATCCGGAAAAGGCATATTTGCGGTAAAACCAGTCGATCAACGGTGTAGTCGACGGTTCCGTGCCTTTTCCCCTTGAGTTTTCTGCTCAAGGGTACCAGGCTAAAACCCCATAGAAACCTTACTTTGTTTAAACTATGCATGCATCATAGTCAAACCTAGCCGAGTCAGTTATGGTTTCTGCATAATGACTCTTTAAGATAGCTTTGTCCAAAGTCCACTGGGTTTTCCCAAAATCCAAACGGACACTACCACGTTCTGTGCATTAATTTGGAGAACTAAATGTTTTTATGTCAATTGTTGATATTAAATAGCCGAGTCTGGTGGGGGTAAAGGACTAACCTTATTTATCTTGCAGGAATTTGAGGCACAAGGTCCCTAGTTTAGGGATGATTAGTACGCCCCCAGTCTTGCTAGACTGGTGGAGGAGTCTTCCATCAAATGACCAAATCTATGAGTGGAAAGAGAGGGTCGCCAAAGCTAGCGAAAATTTGGAATATCTGGAATACAGTCTGCTGAAATTGGAAGGAAAAGTGAGGAAGAGAGTCACCGACTGCCAGAACGCTGAGGAAAACGAAGGAGAACGCCTGGCAAAGGCATTTGTACTGGTGAACCTACGCGAACTGGAGGATTTGATCAATGAGAGCATTCAACTTGAGGAAGGTCCTTCTAGGACCAAATAGATAGGAGTTTTTCTTTTCGCTTTATAAAATGTAATAAGGCCAATGGCCATTAGTGATTTTCATTTCTTGTTTGTCTAGTGTTGATTTGGGATTCATCTTATTTTCTATCAATAAAACGAGGCATTTAGTATTCTAAGTTCTTCAAATTAATTTGTCGCTAGGCCTACCTCGGGCACAAAGAGGTACCTAAATTAGGACACGATTTACATTCCCGCATTATGTGTTTAAATATTGCAATACTTTCTATAATCCTCACTAACTTGTTACCTTTTTGTTTTTTACTTTTGTTTATTATTCCCCTCCCCAAAGGTTAGTTCGTGCACTCTGGCAACATCATCTTATTCCATGAGATCCAGGGGCCCTCCACCCACTCCTCCTCTTAGTCCTTTCAAAAACAAGAACAAATAGAAGATGGAAGATTTGAATAATGTCAGAAAAGAGAACTCAACTGAACGGGTAGAGGTCACTCATGGTCACGGTACTCAAGTTTCCAAAGAAAATGCATCCCAACTCGAACAAAAGCTGTTGTTCCAGGAAGAACTTGATCAGGTTCGGAATTTGGCAAATCTGTCATTTTCCCTCACCACTCCAGATATCAATTTCCCAAATGCTCAGAACCCTACACCTCCACAAAATATCCCAAAGCAACAAAACCATCCCGCTCCTCACCATTACTGCAACACTTGCCATACCACAAACAACACCCCGCTGCTCATTCCAGAACTCCAAAACTCCACAAATGACCACTTCTACACCCGCCATAACACCCCCATCTATGTGGAGACTATGCCACACTCCACCCAACCCATCTCAAGAACACCCAAGTTTGATGACAAGGATTTGCTCATCAAGAACCTGGCTAAAGAACTCAAGAAATTGACTAGCCGAATTCAAGACGTTGAAGGAAGTAAGGAAATGGAAGGGCTGAACTATGAAGATCTTTGCATATAGCCCGATGTCGAACTGCCCGAGGGGTACAAAACTCCGAAGTTCAAAATGTTTGATTGTACAGGGGATCCAAGGGTCCATTTGATAACTTACTATGACAAGTTGGTTGGAGTAGGGAAAGATGAAAGAATCCACCTAAAGTTGTTCATGAGGAGTTTGAAGGGAGATGCTTTGTCTTGGTACATTAGCCAAGATCCGAAGAAGTGGTCAAATTGGGTAGGCATGGCGTCTGACTTTGTGGACAGGTTCAGGTTCAACACAGAGAATGCGTCAGACGTGTTCTATATTCAGAATCTAAAGAAGAAGCCCACAAAAACATTCTGCAAGCATGCAACTCGCTGGAGGTCCGAAGCTGCTAAGGTCAGACCTGTCTTAGAAGAGGAACAGATGAACAAATTCTTCATCCGGGCTCAGGACCCGTAGTATTATGAACGACTAATGATGATCGAGAGCCACAAATTTTCTAACATTATCAAGATGGGTGAAAGGATTGAAGAGGGCATCAAAAGTGGTATGGTTACAAACTTCGAGGCCTTGCAAGCTACAAATAAGGCCTTACAGTCCGGTGGTGTGTCCAAGAAAAGGGACGTATGGGCCATATGGTTGCACAAAGAACCAAATCTCCCATCAAAGACCAAACCTCCCCAATGCCTCCACTCACATATCAGCCTACCCCGAACTACCTAGCACCCTCGCCCTCTTACCAAACTCTGCCACCCGCTTATCAATCACCTCCAACTCCCACATATCAGCCTACTTCACCCAGATATTCCCAACCTG
This sequence comes from Nicotiana sylvestris, assembly GCF_000393655.2. Taxonomy (NCBI): domain Eukaryota; kingdom Viridiplantae; phylum Streptophyta; class Magnoliopsida; order Solanales; family Solanaceae; genus Nicotiana; species Nicotiana sylvestris. The sequence continues at coordinate 61,602,735 of NC_091063.1, forward strand.
TACATGTTTACCAAGACTACAATGATCAACCATCCTACTATCAATCCCTCCTGCACGCCAAAACTTCCCTAGACCTCGACCAAATTTTGACCGCGGACCTCCGAAACAATATACAGCCATTGCTGAACCTATTGACCAGTTGTACGAAAGACTCAAAGCTACTGGTTATGTCACCCCCATCCTGCTGCAACTCCTGAGAACCCTTCTCAATGGGTTAACCCAGAAAAATCTTGTGCATACAACTCCGACATGAAGGGACACACCATCGACGAATGTCGTTCTTTGAAGGACAAGATCTAGACTTTAATTGACAACAAAATTATTGTGGCAAAGGAACCCGCTCCAAATATCCGCAATAACCTTCTGCCAGACCACACGGGTGGAGGCGTTCACATGATTGAAATAGAGGATGATTGGGATCCCGAGGGATCGATCGGTTTGATCACAGAAGGTGATGACCCAAAGAAGCCAATAGTTACTCTTAATCCGATTGTGGTCCAGATTCATCCATCTGGGGATGCTGAGGTAAATATGTCCATGCCACTTGAGTTTGAAATAGCGTCATCTGCAAAGACACCAGCTTCAATTGAGGTTGAATTCGTGTCTCCAGCAAATGCACCCACACCATTTGAAGCAGCGATTTTACCACCCAAGGCACATGCTCCATTCGGAGTAAAGATATCCACGCCGATTCCAGTGGCAATGTCAATCATGACACCATACCATTCAAAGGCTATACCACAAGACTATATAGCCGAGGCAAGGAGGAAATGTAAGGATAGGTTTGAAGAAACTATTGCCGCACAAGGTATGACGAGAATTGGTAGAGTTTATACCCCTGAACATCTGGCTGAGTCAAGCAAGCAGGCCTCCAATCGATCACCCATCATTGAGACTGGCCCAGGCAATCTTTGGATAAAGATACAGGCCAAGGAATACTCGGTCATCGACTAGTGGAACAAAACATCGGCACAGATCTCCATACTTGCTTTGCTACAAAATTCTGAGGCACACAAGAATGCTCTGTTGAAGGTGCTGAGTGAAGCATACGTGCCAAGCAACATCACTGGCGGGGAAATGGCCAACATGGTCGGACAGGTATTGGAAAGTCACAAAATTACTTATCATGAAGATGAGCTACCATCTGAAGGGTTGGGACACAACAAAGCACTGCACATCACTGTGCAATGCGAGGACTACTTCATCACCAGGATCCTGATCGACGGGGGTTCCAGTCTCAACATTTGTCCACTAGTAACACTCAAGAAGTTGGGTAAGGGACTGCACGAGATAAAGGATGAAGCCATCAACGTGAAAGCTTTCGACGGTTCCTAAAGGTCCACCATTGGGGAGATTAGTCTGTGTTTGCAAATGGGAACAACTTGGTTCGATGTTGATTTTCAAGTGATAGACGTGCCGGTATATTACAATCTACGATTGGGACGGCCATGGATTCACGCTGCCGGAGTCGTAGCATCAACACTGCATTAGGAAATAAAGTTTGAATGGAATCACCAGGAAGTGATCATTCACGGCGATGGTAGCAATCCTATATACAGTCTCCCGACCATTCCATCAATCGAGGGGAGAAAGAAGCTGGGAGGAGAGACTTACCATCACATCGAACGGGTAAATGCTGTTGATAAAGACAAATGGTGGGATAACAATATCAAGAGTATACTAAGTAGGAGTGGGTACGAACCTGGCAAAAGGCTCGGTAAGAACCTCCAAGGAATCGCTAAGCCTATAAAGCTCAAGAAGCATGGCACTACTTTTGGTCTGGGATATGAGTACACATGGGAGGAATTCAACAACCAGTCGCCACCATGGCGTGGTCCTTACTATCTGTTGGAGCAGCCAATACCATATTTGGAGCAGACTTTCCAACCGGCAGATGTTATCTATGGGTCAGAAGAAGAGGAAGCACTAGTAGCTATGAAAACCTTGTTCTTAGAGGACAATGACATGGATTATTGTGTTGTTCTCGAGGAGGAGGGGGAGGAAGGCCCTTTCGTATAGGCTATAACCAGAGGAGCACGCCTCAATAATTGGACCCTCAGAACAACCAAGGCCCGACGAGCCTCGGGGTAGCAAGGCTAAAACAAGCATTGTTTTGATTTACTAAAAGATTTTTATTTTTCGCATGTTTTCAATTCCTGCAATAAGATCTCCAATGTTCAAAACAATTATTATGCAATTTATCAAAGCATTTTGACTTTTCTTATAAATCAACACTTATTACTATTGTTTTCTTTTATTACTTTACTTATACAGCATTACTATTAATTATCTTGATGAACCGATGACTATGACATGCAACGAGACAATGCAACAAATGGACATAGATTCAGAGGAAGATGACATACCAGAAGATATTGTTAAAGAAGTAGAGAATTTTGAGAACAGACCTAAGTCCAACCTGGACAAAATCGAAGTTGTTAACCTGGGAGATGTAGAAAATGTCAAAGAAACATGAATCAGCATAAGGAATACACGGAATTTCTATGGGAATATGAGGACATATTCGGCTGGTCGTATGATGACATAACTGGTCTAAGTACATCTATTGTGGCTCACAGACTGCCAACTGATCTGACACGTCCGCCGGTAAAGCAAAAGCTCAGGAAATTCAAGCCTGATATGAGTCTGAAAATCAAGGAATAGGTCACTAAGTAGGTCAAAGCTAAGGTTCTCAGGGTAGTAGAATACCAGACATGGTTAGCCAACATCGTGCCAGTACCAAAGAAGGATGGGAAGGTCAGAGTCTGTGTCGACTACCGGGATCTCAACCGGACCAGTCCGAAAGACGACTTCCCCTTGCCAAACATACATATCCTGATTGACAATTGCGCCAAGCATGAGTTGTAATCATTCGTAGATTGTTTTGCTGGGTATCATCAGATCTAGATGGATGAAGAAGATGCTGAGAAAACGAGTTACAAGATGATGTCGTTTGGGTTAAAGAATGTAGGGGCCACCTACATGAGGGCCATGACTACCATTTTCCATGATATGATACACAATGAGATAGAGGTGTGCGTAGATGATGTTATTATCAAGTCCAAGAAAGCCACTGATCACATGGAAGATTTGAGGAAGTTTTTTAATAGATTGTGAAGGTACAACCTGAAACTGAATCCCGCAAAATATGCATTTGGGGTTCCTGCCGGAAAGATACTTGGGTTTATTGTGAGTCACCGAGGAATAGAACTATATCCATCAAAGGTCAAAGCTATTCAAGAATTGCCATCGCCAAAAAACAAGAAGGACGTAATGAGTTTCTTGGGGAGACTCAATTACATCAGTCGATTTATATCACAGTCTACAGTTATCTGTGAGCCAATCTTTAAGATGTTAAAGAAAGACGCCGCTACCAAATGGACTAATGACTGCCAAAAAGCTTTCAACAGAATCAAGGAATACCTGTCGACACCACCAGTTTTGGTCCCGCCCGATCCGGGTAGACCTCTATTACTCTACCTGGCAGTATTGGATAGAGCTTTTGGTTGCATTCTGGGGCAGCATGATGAGACGGGGAGGAAGGAGTAGGCCATCTATTATCTCAGTAAGAAGTTCACCTTGTACGAGGCCCGATATTCTCTATTAGAACGCACCTGCTGTGCTTTGACTTGGGTAGCTTAGAAACTGAGGTACTACTTCTGTGCTTACACTACATATCTCATATCAAGGATGGATCCTTTGAAGTACATCTTTCAGAAGCCCATGCCCACTGGCAAGCTAGCCAAGTGGCAAATCCTATTAAGTAAATTTAACATTGTCTACGTGACTCAGAAGGCAATCAAGGGATAGGCACTAGCATATCACCTTGCTAAAAATCTCGTGGACGGAGAATACGAACCCCTGAAAACGTATCTTTCCGACGAAGAGGTATCGTTCATAGGAGAAGACATTGCAGCAAATTTCAAAGGAGTTGGCATAGGAGCATTCCTAGTATCAGAAACCGGTCAACATTACCTGGTGTTTGCCAAACTCAGATTCCCGTAAACCAACAACATGGCCGAATACGAAGCTTGCATCTTATGGCTCAAGATGGACATCAACATGAACATTCAAGAATTGCTAGTGATTGGAGATTCAGACTTGCTTATACATCAGGTACGAGAAGAATGGGAAACCAAGAACTCCAAGATACTCCTGTATCTGCATCATGTACAAGAACTGAGAAAGAGGTTCATAAAGACAGAATTCCAGCATGTTCATAGAATCCAGAATGAGTTCGCCGATGCATTGGCTAACTTGTTATCCATGATACAACATCCAGACAAGAACTTAATTGATCCCATTCTAGTAAAGATCCATGATCGGCCAGCTTATTGTGCCCATGTTGAAGAAGAAGCAGATGGAAAGCCTTGGTTTCATGACATCAAGAAATATTTGGCAAGGGGCGAATACCCAGAACTTGCAAATCCTACTCAGAACGCACCCTTCGAAGGCTGTCCAACAATTTCTTCCACAGTGGAGGAATCCTGTATAGTAGGACTCCTTATTTGGGATTGCTAAGGTGTGTGGACGCAAGAGAAGCATCCAGGCTACTAGAGGAAATTCACGTTGGGACCTGTGGTCCACATATGAATGGCTTTGTCTTAGCAAAGAAGATACTCCGAGATGGTTACTTTTGGATGACTATGGAAACGGACTGCATCCAGTATTTTCGAAAATGTCACCGCTGCCAGATATATGCAGACATGATAAAGGTACCTCCAAACGAGCTTAACACAACAAGCTCACCATGGCCGTTCGCCGCTTGGGGAATGGATGTTATTGGACCAATCAAGCCTGCCGCCTCCAACGGGCACAGGTTTATACTAGTAGCAATCGACTATTTCACCAAATAGGTTGAAGCAGCATCTTATGGAGCAGTAACTAAGAAAGTTATGGTAGATTTTGTCCACGACCACATTGTTTGTCGATTCGGGATTCCATAATCAATCATTACCAATAATGGATCCAACCTCAACAGTGACTTGATGAAAGCCATGTGTGAAACTTTCAAGATCACGCATAAGAATTCTACAGCCTACAGACCTCAGTTGAATGGAGCCGTAGAGGCCACCAATAAGAATATCAAGAAGATATTGAGGAAAATGATAGATAAGCATAAATAGTGGCACGAGAAGTTGTCATTTTCTCTATTAGGGTATCGCACCATAGTTCGCACATCAACTGGGGCAACCCCCTATATGCTGGTTTATGGTACAGAAGTCGTCATTCCCGCCAAAGTAGAAATTCATTCCATAAGGATCATACAGGAAGCTGAGCTCGACGACGCAGAGTGGGTGAAAAGTCGTTATGAGCAACTAGCCCTTATAGATGGGAAAAGAATAAATGCAGTTTGTCATGGTCAACTTTATCAGAACAGAATGTCCATAGCCTTCAACAAAAGAGTCAAGTCGAGATAGTTTACACCGGGGCAACTAGTGTTAAAGAAGATTTTCCCGCATCAAGATGAAGCAAAAGGGAAGTTCTCTCCCAACTGGCAGGGTCCATACATGGTTCACTGGGTCCTGACAGGAGGAGCCCTCATACTTGCAGAAATGGACGGAGAAGTCTGGTCAAAGCCGATCAACTCAGATGCAGTCAAGCGTTACTATGCATAATCTTATGCTTTCCTATATGAGGTAAATTGAACTACGCCTGAACTGATTCCCATTTAAGAGCGGATATGTAGGCAGCCCTATGGGTTCGGTCACAATTCAATAAAATTTCCATTTTCCACCGCAATTGGAAACTGGGGCAGTCCGAAGTTGATTTCAGCCAATCATTGCAAGCAACAGTCAAAAAATCAACCCATTTAACTGGGGCAGAATTTTGAGGAGGACCCTCAAAATTTCGTAGCAAGAGCGGTTGCAATGTCCTAAACCATGCCACGGTTATTGGTTCATCTAAAAAATTATTATTATTATGTCATATTTTTACTAAATCATGCATGTCTATTACTGAAATTGCCTTGTTTAGCAATGTTACCCCAATGATACATACAGTATCACCAGTTCAAAGCCGAGCAGGTCAAGCAGAGCGAGCGGGGGATACGAACTAACTGCCCCCTTTTTTACAAAACTCATGATTTTTTGGATGCAGGCACTTGAATTGCAAAATCATCAAATATACTATACACTCACGAGACAAACACTGTTCAGGAATACAATTCTCAGAACTATTACACTTACTCACAGTTGCTATCCCCATACAACAGTGTCCCCAGCAGTCACAATATCGCATCTGCTATCAACTAAGAAAGCTCTATTACCATTTGCTATCTTATTTTTGCATAAGGCTACTATTCTGCCTTCCGAGGTTAAGCTCTACCTTCATCTGCATTCTTGCATTGCAAAAGACTGTCATTCTGCCTTCTAAGACTAAGTTATGTCCCCATATGCATTCTTGTATTGCATAAGGCTACCATTCTACCTTCCGAGACTAAGCGCTATCTCTATCTGTATTTCTGCATTGCATAAGGCTACCATTCTGCCTTCCGAGACTAAGCTCTGTCTCCATCTGCATTCTTGCATTGCATAAGGCTACCATTCTGCCTTTCGAGACTAAGTGTTGTCTCCATCTGCATTTCTGCATTGCATAAGGCTACCATTCTGCCTTCTAAGGTTAAGCTCTACCTCCATCTGCATTCTTACATTGCATAAGGCTACCATTCTACCTTCCGAGACTAAGCATTGTCTCCGTCTGCATTTCTGCATTGCATAAGGGTACTATTCTGCCTTCTGAGTTTAAGCTCTACCTCCATCTGCATTTGCATGGCTGAAAGATCGCCACATTATTTACATTTGCATGGCTGAAATATCGCCTCCTTATTTACGTTTGTATGGCTAAAAGACCACTACTTTATTTACATTTGCATGACTAAAAGATCATCACCTCTACATTTGCATGGATGAAAGATCGTCGCCTCTACATTTGCATGGCTGAAAGATCGTCGCCTCTACATTTGCATGGCTGAAAGATCTCCACCTCTACATTTTGCACGGCTGAAAGATCGCCACCTCCTGCATTGCATAGGCTGAAAGATCGCCAAATACTAAATCTCATGGGCTGAAAGATTTCCAAATTATCCGAAGGCGTCATTGTTCGGAGGTACCATTTTCATAGCCCGAGAACACCATGCCATGGCCTGAGGACCCCTTTTTATCTTTTGAATATCATTATTCAAAGGCATCATGGTTCGCAGGCATCATTCTCATAGCCCGAGAGCATCATTTTATGGCCTGCAAATCCTTTATTATACGCTTCATGGCCCAGGACATCATGGTCTAAGGACGTCATCCTAACTGCCCAAAGACAACATTCATGGTCCAATGGAAATTTGCATCATGTTTAAATTACGTACCATATATGCTTGTATTACTTATTTGCAGGAAATCCGATGAGCAACGGCTGTCTCGGCAGGAGCGATCCCACTCCGGTTCCTACAACCCTATCAAACTTCAACCATTCACCATGTCATTAATATTGCGTCCGTTCTTGAAAAGTCTCCATCGGCATACTCCGCCGACGGATCCTGAACTACATATTTCCTGATTCCTGTAAGACCAGGGATATGTAGGTAGCTCAGAAGCCAGAGCATGGCCTAAGTCTCCTCGAACCATTTCGTTCGGTCAAAATTGGCCATCATGCTTTTACCCGACAACTCTTTCATCCTTCCCGGGTAAAGAGGGGCAGTTGTTGATACCCAATTTTTCCCTATATATTTTTAATATGCAAAATACTTTCAAAATAGCATATGTATTCATATATAAGTATGTCCAAATGTTTTATTATTTTTTCTTTATTTTTAAATCAATTTATTGCCCTATCTTATCCAGAAAAAACCCAATAATTATTCCCAAAATTTTCATTTTTGGTGATTAAATTATTGTACTCTCATATTTATAATAAAATATAGCTAATGTAATTTTCGCATATTTTTAAAAATTTATTTAGTTTTTTTAAAGCTAAATTGCATATAATTGCAACATTAACCTCTTTTAGATTTAATTACGTTTATGTCTATAAAAATTAGGTCCAATATGTTTAATTTAATAACTATGTACTATTAATTATTTTAGTACCTTTAATTTATTTTCAGAAATTATTCTACTATTTTTTATAAAATAAATAAGGGAAGAGTGGCAATTAAAAATATAGCCCAATTGTATTTCAATTGTAGCCTGAATTGAACCCCAATTTTAAACCCAATTACCCAGCCCAAATCCTAATCTATCCGACCCACAACCTTTTTTAAATAACCCTCCCAGACTTCCTTTTAATCCCAGTCGTTGATCACCTAGATCAAGGGCTCACATCAGCCCTTTCCTTTTTTAATCCTGACCTACCCTAAACCCTAGTCATTTTTCACCTGCAGCTGCCTTCAAACCCCCCCCCCCCCCTTCTCTCTCAATCGTCTCTCAATCCTCTCTAAAACCCTAGCCTCCACCTTCAACCACCACCTGAAAACCTCCCAAATCCATGGCTTCCAAGGTCATTGGAGGCCTGTATCTACCTCCTTTGGCTTCAACATGCTTGATTGTCATGGTTTCAAGGCTAGATCCTGGAAAAGTTTGGTCTAGACCTTTGTTGATTTCAGTTCTATGGATGTCTCCGGTCATCTTTGACTTCGCTCCGGCCAGCCATGGCTATTCAGGCCTGACTCTTGACTTCTCCTGCTTAGATCGATGATTTTCCAAGCCTTCTCACCATCTAGGGTTCTTCTGAAACCCTAACCTTTAATGTTCTTCCGATTTCTTTTAGATCTGTTGTAGATCTGTGTTTGCTCTAAACTTCTAAACGTTTTCTCAAGGTTTATTTCAAAGCTCGACCTTCAAAACCCCTTTATCTTTTCTGATTTAGGTTTTTATTAAGTTATTTCGAAACTTTCTCTGATTTTCAATATGTTCTGCTATGTTTCCTTATTTCGTTCTTTTACTGGAGTTTGCATGTCAAGAATCTTAGTTTCTTTTGAGGTTTCTGAATATATTTTTGTGTTAGTATTTGTCCGATTTACTTGCTTTTTATCTCTAGAACTCGATTGATGGTGAAAACCCTAAAGTTTTGGGTTCATTAGAGTCCTGAGACTACTTGCTATGTGATTTACTTGTTCGTCATGCTCTGAATCAGATTGATTTCAAAACCATAATTCCTCTGGACCTATTCGAACTTCTGAAAACTGCTTCAGCTGTTTGAATTAGCTCGACTGGATTCGAAGTCCTTTTTGTTTCAACTTTTGTTTCTCTATGTGATTTGGTTTCTTGCAATCATTGAAACTAGACTATACTTTTTAGAAGGGCCTTTTTACTTGACCCTTTGCATGCTTCTAATACCCTCTTTTCTCTATTACTAAGTTGACCTATGTGACTACCATGTTTCACTGTCTACTGACTTTGTAGTTATTATTACATGCTGCTTCTCTTTGCCATAGTTTAACCTCACATGCCTAATGTTTTGTGCATACTATTTATATGCTAAAACAGGACTCATGGTCCTCTCTTTGATTGATTCTGAGCTCCTTGTTTCTGGGCCTGATTTGAAAACTTTTCTTAGACTTTCGATTCTTCCATCTTTAACTTGGTTTGTTTGCTTATTCTTAGGAACCCGTGTGATTCTCCTTAAATCAGTAATTTCAAACTCTTGACTCCCTGATTTATTGTGAGCTGATTGTCTCCATATTTTGCAAATCTATTGTGTTTCTTACCTTATTTGGTTAATCGAGTATTTTTACTGATTCTTCATTAGTTGTTTCCTTAATTAAACATCTATGCACTTACCCCTAATTGTCTACTCTGCACATGAAGCTTACTTGATTTCTTTCCTTAAATATTTTCTGCCCATTACCGTTTGATTTTAACTCCTTAATTAAAGGAAGTCCTTATACTTATTTGATTTTAATTGGTATATAGTTCCATAATTACTATTAAACTATAATCCTTGCCTTATTTTCTGCCTATTTTCAAACTATAAATACTCTGCTCTTTCATTAACACACACACGAACACACTTAATTCTGAAATCACTTACACTCAAAATATTCTCTCTTGCTACTTGTACTGTGGCATGTCTTCAAAGTCCTGCTACCTGCTTTTATTATATTTTTCTTCTTTGAACTGGTATATTCTGATTAAGATTTCAGCATCACAACAATATGTTTACTCAATACTTTTGCCTTCTTGTTTGCCTACTATTTGTGTTTAGTCCAGTACTTAATTTAGCATGCTGTAATTTCCTTCTACCTGTTTTGAATCTATTATATGTCCTAAACCCCTACACCAATGTGTTGATACTGATGGTTTGTTTGAGGCATGACAGTATTAAGTATTGTTGTCTATGACTCAAACGTGATTCCCCTGGGATCATAACCTCTATGTTACCATTATGTGATTGTGTATTCTGGTTGATTTTGTAAGCATAACAGCACTCCCTATTGATGTGCATGCCTAGAATTAACTAATGCCTAAGTGCATATGCTATTTGCAATCCCCAATCCCTGAACCACTTTTGTGTGAAGTCCTTAACTCTGTAACTGTTTCCCAGCACCTCTCTCCCTCTTCTTTACTCTGTTTCTTCACCTGGACTCTCTCTTGGACTTAAGTTCTGCCCTTCCCCCCCCCTCTCTTATGAGCCTTGACTTGGGACCCGTGATCTCCCTATGAACTTGGACACTTGAGGGCTGGTACTTCCACACTGCACTTGTCCCTATTCTGGTAATACAATTTGGGTGTGAGCACTCCCCAGAGTCCCATTGAGTCTCTTAGGGAACTCTGACACACTTAAATTGGAGAAAGGCTTTGGATCAATAGTCTTTGAGTTGGCTTATCTCGTAACTCAGAGAGGAAGTCAAGAATCAGGCCTCCTCAGGTTGTACTTTCTTTGTATTTTTCTGTTCAGATGTAATTTATTATTCTAGTTTGTAATAAGTTAAAATAAACACTTGGGGCTGGCTAGTGAAAAGGGTTGGGTAACTATGCATGCAAGGGTAGAAAACATGCCTATAGGGTGTTTTAACTCCTGCATATTCGAACTTCACCTAGAGACCATGCCTATAGGATACATTTAAGTCTGCATATTCAACTTCACGTAGAAAACATGCCTATAGGGTGTTTTAACTCCTGCATATTCAAACTTCACCTAGAGACCATGCCTATAGGATACTTTTAATTCTGCATATTCAACTTCACATAGAAAACTTGCCTATAGGGTACTTTTAATTCTGCATATTCAACTTCATGTAGAAAACCTGCCTATAGGGTACTTTTAATTCTACATATTCAAACTTCATTTAGATGACATGCCTATAAGGTTTAAAACGAGTAACGCATAGAAATCATGCCTATAGGGGTTTCTTGAATCAATCTGATTTGCTTTCATTCACAGTCAATATTAGATAACATGCTCCTAGGAATTAAAGTCGGTAACAGTAGATACTACCACCTGCAGAACCTGTAAACAGTTCAGTTTTTTTTGTTCATTTTGCTTCTCTTATAACCTAATTCTCTCGCTTAACAAGGTTTAACAAGCATGCTTATAGGATTTCGAATAATATATTTCAAGCTTCTACTATCTCATCACCTTTTAAATTCGGTAGATATCATGCCTATAGGACCTCGTCTATAACTGTAAAATTGAATATGTTAATCACTACAACCAGCAGGCAGGTCTGATTCGGACTTCTTATCTGAGTTATGCAATAAACTAAAACTACCTCAACATATCCCTCGTTTTTAACGCTTTTCAATCAGACCTAAATAGTATGTGTAAGACATGCTACTTTATGTGTTTGTTCGAGGAGGTATACTTGAGCCTATATGCTTATATGTTTCCCTTTTTTTAATCAATATGTATTTTTGTATGCCGCCTTAGAATTTTTACCTTTGAAACTCCAAATAAGCCCAGCATCTATCCCTTTTAGGATTAGTAGTCCTAAGTGCCTCCGGGATTGATAGGAATGGGACGGGTAATAGCATGCAATAAGTAATCGAGACCAATCTGTGCTTTAATAACTTAACAGGGTGGGAAGGGTAGATATGGATAAGATGACCACGTGATAATGTCACGTGTAGCCCCTCATTGAGGAGTGATTATTGGCATACAATATGTATTTTTGTATGCCGCCTTAGAATTTTTACCTTTGAAACTCCAAATAAGCCCAGCATCTATCCCTTTTAGGATTAGTAGTCCTAAGTGCCTCCGGGATTGATAGGAATGGGACGGGTAATAGCATGCAATAAGTAATCGAGACCAATCTGTGCTTTAATAACTTAACAGGGTGGGAAGGGTAGATATGGATAAGATGACCACGTGATAATGTCACGTGTAGCCCCTCATTGAGGAGTGATTATCGGACATTGTGTGGGATGATCCATATTTCCAATAAACCTAGGACCCCCTTTCCTTTATTCTTTATTCTTTTAGCATTTAACTCCCTGTTCTAAAAAATTAGCTTTTCTAATTGTTCTTTCAAAACTTGTTTACTTTCAAACAATTATGTGTTGAAATCCCCTATTATTTGAGTCTTATTTGCTTATACGTTAATAGCACCTTAATTCACAATAATTTTCTGGTCGGGAACCACACTAGTGGATTCTAAGAGGTGCCTAACACCTTCCCCTTAGAATAATTTCAAATTCTTACCCTATCTCTGGTTATTCAAATCGAACTCTTTTGGTGTCCTAATTCACCCTAATCATTAGGTGGCGACTCTCCAAATTCAAACCCAGTTCCCAAAAGGAATGAGTTGTCTCTCCAAATAACATAACTCGATTTACGCTTAGGAAAATAAAGGGGTGCGACAGTCATCTCATGAGTTACCGCTCTGTTTTCCCCCATTTTTGCTTATTATTGCTTTGTCTTTCGGTTCTATATGTGATCGGATTGTTTGGCTCCGGTTTGGAAAGGATTTGGTAAGGTTTGAGATGCTTAGTCTCTTTTGACGAAGCTTAAGTGGGAAAAGTCAACCGGATTTTGACTTATGTGTTAGAGGGCTTGGATGTGGATTCTGATGGTTCAGATAGCTTCGAGAGGTGATTTGGGACTTAGGAGCATGATCAGAATATGTTTTGGAGGTCCAGAGAAGATTTAGGCTTGAATTGGCGAAAGTGGATTTTTGGCGTTTTCCGGTTGATAGGTGAGATTTTGATATAGGGTTCGGAATTAAATTCTGAGAGTTGCAGTAGTTCCGTTGTGTCATTTGGGATGTGTGTGCAAAATTTCAGGTCATTCGGACGTGGTTTGGTTGGGTTTTTGACCAAAAGTGGAATTCGGAAGATTTTGGAAACTTAGGCTTGAATTCGATGTGTTTTGGTTGATTCAATATTGTTTGAGGTGTTTTGAAGATTGGTATAAGTTTGAATAAGGTTATGGGATATTTTTATGTTTTAGGTTGAGGTCCTAGGGGCCTCGGGTGATTTCGGATGGTTGACGGAAGGAACGGAAGTTTGAATTGCAGTTGAAGTTGGAAATCTACTGTCAAAACCTCATTTGCAGTTGGGAGGCCGCAGGTGCAACCCTCGCAGATGTGGAAATGAGTCGCAGAAGCGGAAGCTGGTGAAGTTGGCGGGAACTGAAGAAGCGGTAGAAGAACCGCACCTGCGATGACGCATGTGCGGGCAAGGCATCGCAGATGCGGAGCTGGGCGACTTAAGTGAGGACAGCAAATGTGGTACCGCAGAAGCAGGAATTTGGCCGCAGATGCAAAATCCCTGGGCCAGAAGGTATAAATTGTTTCCTTCGCAATTTTTGAGTTATTCCACCATTTCTAAGTCGGTTTTGGAGCATTTTGGGCGATTTTGAAGAGGGAATTCAAGGGAACTTCATTGAGGTAAGGATTTTGGACCTAAAACTCATTCCTATGGTATTATTTCACGGATTAGAGCTGTAATTAATGGAATTTAAGGGTTAAAATTGGGCAAACTAGGGTTTGGTATTGGAGACCTAGACTTGAGGATTTGAGGGACCATTTGTGGTTGGATTTTGGTACTTTTGATATGTATGAACTCGTGGGGAGATAAGAAATCTATTGATGTAAAATTTATCGAATTCCGAGATGTGGGATCGGGGGTTGGATTTTGGTAATTTCGGGATTTATGTTATAAATTGATCGCTTGGGCTTCGTTCCCTTAGCATATTTTGACGTCATGATTCTGATTTTGGATAGATTCAACACGAGTGGAGGCCGATTCGAGGGGCGAAGGCGTTGCGGGATAGAGTTTGGACCGGATTGAGGTGATTAATGATTGTAAATGTTGTCTTGAGGGTATGAAACCCCAAATTGCACATCGTTGTGTTATATTGAGATGATGCACATGCTAGATTACGAGCGTGGGGTCGTGCACTATTGGGGATTGTGAATTAGTCCATCCCAAATGATTATTTTACCGCGTATTTGACTGAAAACTATTTACTATTATCATGTTTTGGGTTGAATGCCATATTTGGCCTCGTGCCAACTATTTGAACCCTTAGGGAATTTTTACTATATTTCCTCACTATTTGACTTTATACTTGAACTCAGTCATACTATATTCTACTATTTTCATAACTCAGCCATGTTTACTCTGCTTTAAACTTAAATAATATTTTAGGCTAAGCGCCATGTTTTATTATTGCTCGAATGGCTTGTGAGATTTTGACTGAGTAAGGCCGAGGGCCTATGTTGTGAGGAAACACTAATTATGATTATGAGGACGAGGACGTGAGATTGTACGCCACGAGGTGGCTTGTTGATATGAGGTCGAGAGCCTATGTGATTATGCCACGAGATGGCTTGATATTGTGCTTGGGCCATAAGGGGGCCCTCCAGGAGTCTGCACACCCTAGTGAGCGCGGGTACCCATTGTGATGTGAGATATAGCCCGAGGGGCTGGTGTTGTTCTATGATATTGCCCGAGGGGCGATCCTTTATGTGTTTATCTTTCCTAGTTGCTTGTCATTTACCTGCTTAATTGTAAAAAAAGCATTTCATGAAGTTTGAACTGAACTAAAATGACTTTACATATCTTCACTGATTCACTATTTTTACTGGCTTTTACTGCTTCATTATAGCCTGTAATGTGCCTTACGTGATTTCATATTTCTCAGACTTTATTTATGATTATTACTCACTAAGTTGGAGTACTCACTTTACTTCCTGCACCCCGTGTGCATATTCAGGCATTATTGATCCTACTTGCGAGGGTTGAGAGCTCCCAGCAGATTTCGGAGTTCACAAGGTAGCTGCTCGGCATCCGCAG
The DNA here is from genome assembly GCF_000393655.2 of Nicotiana sylvestris. NCBI lineage: Eukaryota > Viridiplantae > Streptophyta > Magnoliopsida > Solanales > Solanaceae > Nicotiana > Nicotiana sylvestris. The sequence continues at coordinate 61,617,965 of NC_091063.1, forward strand.
CCCCGTGCTTCTTCCCCTTTATCTCATTTCCTTTCTCTTGTTAGTGATTCCGTAATAGCTTTGTAGACGCTTCAGACTTGTAGTATATTGGTAGATTCTCATGACTGGTGACACCCTGGTATTAGACTGTGTTAGGCTTATTTTTTGCAACTTTACTATTTAATCTTATATATTTGGGATAGTTAATGTGTTTAAGACTTACTTGCATTATCTTAACTATTTAAAACTGAATTGGGAATGTGTCGGCTAGCCTTGCCTTCACGAGAGGCGCCATCACAACCGAGTTTGGGTTTAGGGTCATGACAAGTTAGTATCAGAGCCTAGGTTACATAGGTCTTATGAGTCATGAGCAGGTTTAGTAGAGTCTCGCGGATCGGTACGGAGATGTCTGTATTTATCCTCGAGAGGTTGTAGAACCTTTAGGAAAAACTTCATATTCTTGAAATTCTTGTCGTGCGATTTGTTGATCCGAGTACTAAACTTCTGTTATTTTATTCTCTCACGGATGGTGAGGACACGTGCTACCTGTCAGGATGGACGACCACCAGTACCACCAACTGTGGCCACTAGAGGTCGAGGACGCGGTCGTGGTTGCGGTAGGGGCAGAGGTATGGCCCGCACAGCAGCTAGGGTAGCACCTGCAGATCTACCAGCATCCCCAGTTCAGGATCAGGTTCCAGTTGTGGATGCTCCAGAAGCACCAGCTCAGGCACCAGTTGTGCCCATTGTGACTCTGGGTCTTCAGGAGGCCTTAGCTCAGATTCTATTAGTTTGCACTGGCCTAGCTTAGGCGGTCTTAGTTACTACAGCCGCAGCTACTTCTCAGGCCAGGGGAGGCACTCAGACACCCGCCGCTCGCATACTTGAGCAGGTCGTGCAGGGACTTCAGACACTAGGGTACATCCAGCCCAGTTGGTTGCAGCTGCTCAGGACTATGTAGTTCCTGCTATGTCAGAGGATGAGCAGCGTAGGTTGGAGAGGTTTGGTAGATTTCAGCCTCCGACCTTCAGTGGTGCAAAGAGCGAGAATGCCTAGGGTTTCTTGGATAAATGTCAAAGGATGCTTCGTACAACGTGTATTCTAGAGACCAGTGGGGTCACTTTCACTACTTATTAGTTTTCTAGATATACCTTCACTTGGTGGGAGACTTTTGAGAGGCGTAGGCCTGTTGGTGCAGCGCCCCTTACCTGGCAGCAGTTCTTCGTTCTCTTTCTGGAGAAGTATGTGTCGCAGTCTCGCAGAGAGGAGATGCGCAGGCAGTTTGAATTGTTGCGTCAGGGGGAGATGACTGTGATGCAGAATGAGATGAGGTTTTCAGAGTTAGCTCGTCATGCTATTTGGTTGGTTCCGACAGATAGAGGGAGGATTAAGTGGTTTGTTGATGGCCTCACTTATCAGCTTCATATTCTCATGACCTGGGAGAGGGTGACTGGTGCTACTTTTGAGGAGGTGGTAGACACTGCTCGTGATATTGAGTCTGTTCGTCACCAGGAGCGAGAGGAGAGGGAGGCCAAGAAGCCTCGAGGATCCGGTAGTTATAGTGGTGCTCCTTCGAGAGATGAGTTTCAGCACAGCAGAGGCCATCCCATTAGGCATGCTCAGCCAGCTCGCTCAGGTTATCGTGGGGCGTCATCGGGTCATGGTTCTCACAGTTCTCATTAGGTCCAGTCATCACATAGTGCTCTTCCAACTCAAAGTTCGTCTCGTGCTCCATCAGTTCAGGGCTCTTCTATGCCAGGTGCATCTGCTAGTCATTCCGGTGGGAGGGGTTCCCTTCAGTATGCTTCTCTAGCACCAGGGAGTTGTTATGAGTGTGGAGAGATGGGTCATATGTGGAGGTAGTATCCTCGTCATCTCACAGGTCCATCTCAGTAGAGGGGTTAGTGATCAGCTTCAGCGCCAGTTACTTCATCATCACCCACCCAGCCAGCTAGGGGTGGAGGTCAGTCAGCTAGGGGTAGCCCTAGAGGGTGAGGTCGATTAGGTTGCGGTCAGGCCCGTTTCTATACACTTCCAGCTAGACCTGATGCTATTGCTTTCGATGTTGTTATTACAGGTATTGTTTTAGTCTGCCACAGAGATGCCTCTGTATTATTAGATCCCGGTTCCACCTTTTCTTATGTGTCATCATACTTTGCTCGTTATTTAGGTATGCCCTATGAGTCTCTTATTTTACATGTTCATGTATCTACCCCAGTGGGCGATATTGTTGTTGTAGACCGTGTGTATCGGTCGTGTGTGGTGACTATTGGGGGTCTGGAGACCCGAGTGGATCTTTTATTATTGTGTATGGTGGATTTTGATGTTATTTTGGGTATAGATTGGCTATCTCTGTGTCATGCTATTCTGGACTGTCATGTTAAGATAGTGACATTGGCTATACTGGGTGTGCCATGGATTGAGTGGCGAGGTTTGACTAATTATATTCCCAGTATGGTAATCTCATTTTTGAAGGCCCAGTGTATGGTTGGGAAGGGTTGTCTTTCGTATCTAGCCTTTGTGAGGGATGTCGGTGTAGAGACTTCCAGTATTGATTCTTTACCAGTTGTAAGGGATTTTCCCGATGTGTTTCCTGCAGACCTGTCGGGCATGCCACCGGACAGGGATATTGATTTTGGTATTGACCTAGTGCGGGCATTCAGCCTATTTCTATCTCGTCGTATCGTATGGCACCAGCGGAATTAAAGGAGTTAAAGGAGCAGCTTCAAGAACTCCTTGATAAGGGGTTCATTCGGCCTAGTGTGTCTCCTTGGGGTGCACCGGTTCTATTTGTGAAGAAGAAGTATGTCACTATAAGGATGTGCTTTGATTATAGGTAATTAAACAAAGTAACTGTTAAGAACAAGTATCTTTTGCCTTGCATTGATGATTTATTCGACCAGCTTCAAGGAGCGAGAGTGTTCTCCAAGATTAATCTCCGCTCAAGTTATCACCAGTTGAAGATCAGGGACTCGGATATTCTTAAGACAGCTTTTAGGACCCGATATGGTCATTATGAGTTCTTGCTGATGTCTTTTGGGCTGACCAATGCCCCAGCATCGTTCATGCATTTGATGAATAGCGTGTTCTGGCCTTATCTTGACTCGTTTGTCATAGTCTTCATTGATGATATTCTGGTGTATTCGCATAGTCAGGAGGAGCACGCGAAGCATTTGAGAGTTGTGTTGTAGAGATTGAGGGAGGAGAAGCTTTATGCAAAATTCTACAAGTGTGAGTTTTGGCTCAGTTCAGTGGCTTTCTTGGGGCACGTGGTGTCCAGCGAGGGTATTCAGGTTGGTCCAAAGAAGATAGAGGCGGTTCAGAGTTGGCCCAAACCATCCTCAGCCATAGAGATTTGCAGCTTTCTTGGTTTGGTAGGTTATTATCACTGGTTTGTTCAGGGTTTCTCATCTATCTCATCGCCCTTGACCAAGTTGACTCAGAAGGGTGCTTCATTTGTATGGTCGCATGAGTATGAGGAGAGCTTTCAGAAGCTCAAGATAGCCTTGACCACAGCTCCAGTGTTAGTTTTGCCATCAGCTTCAGGTTCATATAGCGTGTATTATGATGCTTCGAGAGTTGGTATTGGTTGTGTATTAATATAGGAGTGTAGAGTTATTGCTTATGCTTCTCGTCAGTTGAAGCCCCATGAGAAGAACTACCCCGTTCATGATTTGGAGTTGGCTGCCATTGTTCATGCATTGAAGATTTGGAGGCATTACTTGTATGGTGTGTCTTCTAAGGTGTTTACTGGTCATCGTAGACTCCAGCACTTGTTCAAGCAAAAGGATCTTAATTTGAGGCAGCGTAGATGGTTGGAGTTGCTAAAAGATATAATATTACTATTTTGTACCATCCGGGGAAGGCCAATGTGGTGGCCGATGCTTTGACCCAAAAGGCGATGAATATGGGGAGTTTGGCATATATTCCAGTTGGGGAGAGACCTCTTGCAGTTGATGTTCAGGCCTTGGCCAATCGGTTCGTGAGGTTAGATATTTCGAAGCCTAGTCGGGTATTGGCTTGTCTGGTCTCTCAATCTTCCTTGTATGATCGCATCAGAGAGTGCCAATATGATGATTCGCATTTGCTTGTCCTTAGGGACAGAGTTCAGCACGATGATGCCAAAGATGTGACTATTGGTGATAATGGGGTGTTGAGGATGCAGGGCCGGATATGTGTCCCCAATGTAGATGGGCTTCGGGAGTTGAATATGGAGGAGGCCCATAGCTTGCGGTATTCTATTCATCCGGGTGCCATGAAGATGTATCAGGATCTGAGACAGTATTATTGGTGCAGGAGAATGAGGAAGGACATTGTGGGATTTGTAGCTCGGTATCTCAATTGTCAGTAGGTGAAATATGAGCATCAGAGACCGGGTGGCTTGCTTTAGCGGATGGATATTCCAGAGTGGAAGTGGGAGAGGATCACTATGGACTTTGTAGTTGGACTTCCACGGAATTTGAAGAAGTTCGATGCTATTTGGGTGATTGTAGATCGGTTGACCAAGTCTACACATTTCATTCCTGTGTGTACTACCTATTCTTCAGAGCAGTTGGCAGGGATCTATATCTGAGAGATTGTTCGTTTGCATGGTGTCCCATTTTCCATCATTTCACATTGAGGCACTCAGTTTAATTCACAGTTTTGGAGGTCGGTGCAGCGAGAGTTGGGTACTTAGGTTGAGTTGAGCACAGCTTTTCACCCTCAGACGGACGGGCAGTCTGAGCGCACTATTCAGATATTAGAGGACATGTTGCGTGCTTGTGTCATTGATTTCGGAGGGTCATGGGATCAGTTTCTACCTCTTGCATAGTTTTCTTATAACAATAGCTACCAGTCGAGTATTCAGATGGCTCCATATGAGGCTTTGTATGGGAGGAGGTGTAGATCTCCAGTTGGTTGGTTTGAGCTGGGTGAAGCTAGGCTATTGGGGACAAACTTGGTGCAGGATGCTTTAGAAAAGGTGAAGGTAATTCAGGAGAGGCTTTGTACAGCGTAGTAGAGGCAAAAGAGTTATGCTGATATAAAGGTTCGGGATGTGTCCTACATGGCTGGTGAGAAGGTTCTGTTGAAGATTTCGCCCATGAAGGGTGTTATGAGATTTGGAAAGAAGGGTAAATTGAGTCCTCGGTTCATTGGGCCTTTTGAGGTGCTTCGGAGGATTGGGGAGGTGGCTTATAAGCTTGTTTTGCCACCCATCTTGTCGAGTGTGCATTCGGTATTTCATGTTTCTATGCTCTGGAAGTATATTGGGGATTTGTCCCATGTTCTGGATTCTATCACGGTTCAGATGGATAGAGATTTGACTTTTGATGTGGAGCCAGCGGCTATTTTGGAGCGTCAGGTTCGAAAGTTTAGGTCAAAGGATATAGCTTCAGTGAAAGTGCAGTGGAGAGGTCGGCCCGTGGAGGAGGCTACCTGGGAGACCGAGCAGGAGATGCGGAGCAGATATCCTCACATGTTTGAGGCTTCAGGTATGTTTCTTGACTCATTCGAGGACGAACGTTTGTTTAAGAGGGGGAGGATGTGACGACCCGGTAAATTGCCTTATGAGTTACCGCTCGGTTTCCCCCCATTTCTGCTTATTATTGTTTTGCTTATCGGTTCTATATGTGATCAGGTTGTTTGGCTTGGGTTCGGAAAGGATTTGGTAAGGTTTGAGACACTTAGTGTCCTTTGAGGAAGCTTAAGTTGGAAAAGTCAACTGAATGTTGACTTATGTGTTAGAGGGCTCGGATGTGAATTTCGATGGTTCGGATAGCTTCGGGAGGTGATTTGGGACTTAGGAGCATGATCGAAATGTATTTTGGAGGTCCGGAGTAGATTTAGGCTTGAATTGGTGAAAGTGGATTTTTGGCATTTTCCGGTTGATAGGTGAAATTTTAATATAGGGGTCAGAATGGAATTTCGAGAGTTGCAATAGTTTTGTTGTGTCATTTAGGATGTGTGTGCAAAATTTTAGGTCATTTGGACGTGGTTTGGTTGGGTTTTTGATCAGAAGCGGAATTCGAAAGATTTTGGAAACATAGGCTTAAATCCAATATGTTTTGGTTGATTCGATATTGTTTGAGGTGTTTTGAAGATTGGTATAAGTTTGAATGAGGTTATGGGATATGTTTGTGTTTTTGGTTGAGGTCCCGGGGGCCTCGGGGTGATTCCAAATGGTTGACGGAAGGAATAGAAGTTTGAATGGCAGCTGAAGTTTGAAATCTACTGTCATAACCGTATCTGCGGTTGGGAGGCCGCAGGTACGACCCCCGCAGATGCGGAAAAGAGTCGCAGAAGCAGAAGTTGGTGAAGTTGGCAGGAACCGCAGAAGCGGTAGAAGAACTGCACTTGCCATGGCGCAGGTGCGGGCTAGGCATCGTAGATGAGGAGCTGGGTGACTTAAGTGAAGACCGCAAATGCGGTTCAAGGATTGCAAATGTGGTACCGCAGAAGCGGGAATTTGGCCGCATATGCGAAATACCTGGGCCAGAAGGTATAAATTGTTTCCTTCGTGATTTTGAGTTATTCCACCATTTCTAAGTTGGTTTTGGAGTATTTTGGGCGATTTTGAAGAGGGAATTCAAGGGAACTTCATTGAGGTAAGGATTTTGGACCTAAAACTCGTTCCTATGGTATTATTTCACGGATTAGAGCTGTAATTAATGGAATTTAAGGGTTAAAATTGGGCAAACTAGGGCTTGGTATTGGATACCTAGACTTGAGGATTTGAGGGACCATTTGTGGTCGGATTTTGGTACTTTTGATATGTATGAACTCGTGGGGAGATAAGGAATCTATTGATGTAAAATTTATCGAATTCCGAGACGTGGGCCCGGGGGTCGAGTTTTGATAATTTCGGGATTTATGCTATAAATTGATTATTTTTGCTTGGGCTTCGTTCTCTTAGCATATTTTGACGTCGTGATTCTGATTTTGGATAGATTTGACGCGAGTGGAGGCCGATTCGAGGGGCAAAAGCGTCGCGGGCAAGAGTTTGGACCAAATTAAGGTGAGTAATGATTGTAAATATTGTCCTGAGGGTATGAAACCCCGGATTGCACATCGTTTTGCTATATTGAGGTGACGCACACTCTAGATGACGAGCGTGGGGTCGTGCACTATTGGGGATTGTGACTTATTCTATCCCGAATGATTGTTTTACCGCATATTTGACTGAAAACTATTTGTTATCATCATGTTTTGGGTTGAATGCCATATTTGGGCCTCGTGCCAACTATTTGAACCCTTAGGGGATTTTTACTAATATTTCCTCACTATTTGACTTTATACTTGAACTCAGTCATGCTATATTCTACTGTTTTCATAACTCAGTCATGTTTACTCTGCTTTAACACTTAAATGATATTTTGGACTGAGCACCATGTTTTACTATTGCCCGGGTGCCTTGCGAGATTCTGACTGAGTAAGGCCGAGGGCCTATGTTGTGAGGAAACACTAATTATGATTATGAGGTCGAGTTCTTGAGATTGTACGCCACGAGGTGGCTTGTTGATATGAGGCCGAGAGCCTATGTGATTATGCCAAAAGATGGCTTGATATTGTGCTTGGGCCGTAAGGAGCCCCTCCAGGAGTCTGCACACCCCAGTGAGCGCGGGTACCCATTGTGATGTGAGATATAGCCCGAGGGACTGGTGTTGTTCTATGATATTGCCCGAGGGGCGATCCTTTATGTGTTTATCTTTCCTAGTTGCTTGTCATTTACCTGCTTAATTGTAAAAAAGTCATTTCATGAAGTTTAAACTGAACTAAAATAACTTTACATATATTCTCTAATTCACTATTTGTACTGGCTTTTACTGCTTCATTATATGCATGTAATGTGCCTTACGTGATTTCATATTTCTCAGTTTTTATTTATGATTATTACTCACTAAGTTGGAGTACTCACTTTACTCCCTACACCATGTGCAGATTCAGGCATTGTTGATCCTGCTTGCGAGGGTTGAGAGCTCCCGGTAGATTTCGGAGTTCACGAGGTAGCTGCTCGGCGTCCGCAGCCCCGTGCTTCTTCCCCTTTATCTCATTTCCTTTCTCTTGTTAGTGATTCTGTAATAGCTTTGTAGATGCTTCAGACTTGTAGTATATTGGTAGATACTCATGACTGGTGACACCCCGGTATCGGACTGTGTTGGGCTTATTTTCTGCAACTTTACTGTTTCATCTTATCTATCTGGGATAGTTAATGTGTTTAAGACTTACTTGCATTATCTTAACTGTTTAAAATGAATTGGAAATGTGTCGGTTGGCCTTATCTTCACGAGAGGCGCCATCACGACCCGGTTCGGGTTTAGGGTTGTGACAAAACTGGCCATCGACCTCATAACAAGCCACCTCATGGCGTAACAAATTAGGCCCTTGGCATCAAAATCATGAATCAGTACAACACCGTTGTGGCGCGTGGCCCGATCCCATAATATCCTCAAAATACAGGTCCTCGGCCTCACTCGGTCAGAAATCTCTCAAAGCCACTCAGGCATAGTAAAACATGATGCTCAGCCCAAAATATCATTTTAAAATATCAAAACGGAGTAAATATGGCTGAGTTATGAAAACAGTAGAATACAGCATGACTTTGTACAATTATGAAGTCAAAATAGTGAGGAGTAGTAGTAAAAATCCCCTAAGGATCCAAAACAATTGGCACGAGGCCCAAATATGGCATTCAGCCCAAACCATGATAATACTTTCCAAAACACAATGATAGCAAACAGTTTTGAATCAAATACGCGGTTTAATAATCATACGGGACGAACTAAGTCATAATCCTCAACGGTGCACGACCCCATGCTCGTCATCTAGCGTGTGTGTCACCTCAAAGTAGCACAATGATGTGAAATCCAGGGTTTTATACCCTCAGTACAAACATTTACAATCATTACTTACCTCTATCCGGTCCAAACTCTAGCCCGCGATGCCTTTTCCCCTCGAATCGGCCTCCGGATGCTCCAAATCTATCCAAAAATAGATTTATACCATCAAAATATGCTAAGGGAACAAAGCTCACTCGAAAATAACCAATTCACACCAAAAATCCCGAAATACCCGACCCCCGGGCCCACATCTCGAAATTAGACAAAAATCACAAAACTGGAATCCTTATTCTCTCACGAGTCTACCCATATCAAATTCATCACAATCCGACCTCAATTGCCCATTCAAATCCCCAAAAAAAATCTCAAACTTTTCTTCCATTTTTTCCCAATTTCCACTCTAATTTCTCAAATTAAATGATGAAATTCAAGACTAAATCATGGAATTAAACCAAATATGAGTGAAGAATACTTACCCCAATTGCTCCACTAAAAATCTACTCAAATTTCACCTTCTCCCGAGCTCTCTAATGGTTCTTGTGATATTGGACTTAAACCCTCGATTTCCAAATATAATCTGCCTGCCATATATTTTCTTCATCGAGAACGCGGCATCACCCTCCCGTTCACGAAGCACAAAGCTTCACTGACCAAAATTCCTTCTACGCGAACGCGAGGGCCCTCTCGCGAACGCGATGCATAACTGACTCACCTCTTCGCGAACGCGATGCCTACTACGCGAACGCGTAGAACAAATGCCTTGGGGTCCCAGCTATTCCACTTCCTATATGCTAACGCGATACCGATCACGCGTTCACGATGCACCACTGTACATACCTTCGCGATCGAGGCTCCCACTTTGCAACGCGAAGAACAAATCCTCTCTTGCCTCCATTTCCCCTTTGCGAACGCGAAACTCCCCTCGCGAATGTGAAGAAGGGAAACCAGCAACTGGACACCAGATTTTTCTGCAATTCCAACAAGCCCAAAACTAGTCCATTAACCATCCGAAACTCACCCGAGGTACTCCGGACCTCAACCAAACATGCCAACACATCCCATAACATCATTCAAACTTGCTCCAACCTTCGGAACACTCAAAACAACATCAAAACATTAAATCATCATCGGATTCAAGCCTATGAATTCCAAAAACTTCTAAATTCCGAATTCGATCAAAAAGTCTATCAAACCTCGTCCGAATGACCTAAAATTTTGCACACACATCACAAATGACACAACAGACCTACTCCAATTTCCGTAATTCCATTCTGACCCCTATATCAAAATCTCACCTATCAACCGGAAAGAGCCAAAATTCCAATTTCGCTAATTCAAGCATAAATCTACCATGGACCTCCAAAATACTTTCTGGATGCGCTCCCAAGTCAAAAATTACCTAATGGAGCTAATCAAATAATAAAAATTCAAATCTGAGATCGAATACTAAAAAGTCAAAACTTGGTCAAATCTTTCAAATTTTAAGCTTCAAATTGAGAATCGTTCTTCCAAATCCATTCTGATTACCCTAAAACCAAAACCGATGATTTACATAAGTCATAATACATCACACGGGGCTAGCCATGCCTAAGAACTAGTGAGCGAATTATAAAAGCTCAAAACAACCGGTTGCGTTGTTACACTACTCTCACTTTACTAGAGGTTCTGGGGCTTCCTTGGTGAGGCTGGCTATCTATGTGGATGATATCATCCTTACTGGGGCCGATTTGCATGAAATTTTCTCTCTAAAGGGGTTCTTGCATGAGCAGTTCAGAATCAAGGAATTGGGCTCTCTTAACTATTTCCTTGGGATTGAAGTCTTTTATTCTGATTCTGGGGTACTCTTGCATCGAAAGAAATTCATTCATGACATGCTAGTCTCTTTTCAATCCTCTTCTTGCACCCCCTGCCTCTTGTCCTCTTGAGTTGAATGTCAAATTGACAGCCAAGGTTGGAGACCCTCTGCCTAAGCCCGAAGACTACAAATGTCTGGTTGGGAAGCTGAACTTTTTGACCCACACTAGACATGATATCAGTGTTGTAGTCCAGCATCTCAGCCAATTTTTGCAATTTCCTTCTGTTCGCCGTATGCATGTTACTCTACATGTTTTGAGGAATTTGAAAGCACATCTGATTATGGTGTGTTCTTCAATTTTTCTCCTGATTTGTCCTTATAAGTGTTTTGTGATAGTGATTGGGCTTCTTATGCTGATAGTAGGAGATTTGTTTCTGGGTTTTGTATCTTTCTTGGTGGGAGCCTTATCAGTTGGAAATCAAAGAAGCAATATGATGTCTCCCTTTCATCTGTTGAGGCTGAATATAGGGCAATGAGTAAGGCTGCTGCAGAGGTTACTTAGGTTCTAGGTTGTTCGCTGATTTTGGTGTCTCTTGTTCTTCTCATATTCCTCTATTCTGTGATAATCAGGCAGCTTTGCATATTGCTGGCAATCCTGTGTTTCATGGACGGACCAAATATATTGAACTTGATTGTTATTTTGTTAGACACAAGCTTGGTGAGGGACTGCTTAGTTTGCATCATATCTCCAGCTCTGTTCAGGTTGTTGATCTGCTCTGCATGTGCCTGCTCATTATTTTCATCTTCGCAAGTTGGGGGTTTTATCACCCTCCAACTTGAGGGGCAGGGGCGAAGCTATGTTGGTCAACTAACCACCCTTCGCCCAAAAATTATACTACATATAAGGTAAAATATTACTTGTTATTGATTAAAAATAGACTTTTAACACCCTTGCATAGCCCACTGGCAAAGGGTGTTCAAAATATGAACACTCTTATTGAATTTTCTAGCTTCACCACTGTTGAGGGGGGTTGTTCGAATAGGCCCAGTGGGTATAGGCTAATGTTAGACCCACATTGTATTGGGCCATATGTTGTAAATGAGGGAGAAATTCAAAAATAGCCAGAGTTACAACTGGTCGTTTAAAAATAGCCCAGTTTCATAAGTAATCGAAATTTAGCCACTTTTCATGTAAAAATAAATCTGAGCGAAAATACTGTTCAAAACCCGGAAAATACGCCAGTATATTATACTGGAGTTCCAGCATAAGTATGCTTGAACTCCAGCATATTATACTGGAGTTCCAGGATAAGTATGTTGGAACTCCAGCATAATATGATGGAGTTCCAGCATAAGTACACTAGAACTCCAGCATAATATACTGGAGTTCCAGCAAGTATAATTGTCCAGTATAATATACTGGAGTCAGCAAAGTATATCGGTCCAGCATAATATGCTGGAGTTCATACACAGGTGCACCGAATTCCAGTATATTATGTTGGACCGGTCTCTGTTGCAGCAAAATAGTGGCTATTTTTCATTGACTTCGTAAACGCTGGCTATTTTTTAATGCTCAGTCCGAAAACTTGCTATGTCATACTATTTTTACCGTAAATTATGCGGGTAGTCCAATTTTCTAGTGTTAGTTCTGGATCATATAAATTTGTTGGCCTAGTCTTTAATTGTACAGAACAATTCATTTTTTTCTCTTCTGATATAGAAAGTACCTCGAAGTTTCCTCTCAAACCAAAGATGAATCCTAAGTTTCATTTCTCCGATGTCACATGATTTTCACATATTTACAACATTATCAGCAAACCAGCTGGCACTAAAACAAGATCCAGCTCTCCCTTCCGCCAGGTCAGGTGCATCCTTAGATCTGCTTCCTCCAAAAGGAGTTAATCGTTTATTTTTCTGCTGCCGCCTCTAACAGAAGATGAATTAACTTAGTGGATTTTGGGCATTTTGACAATGGACAATCATGACTATGTATATAACTCGTTTAGTGGGTTCACTTAATTAAGTATGGCTAGAATTAATGGTTAGATCATGTTAATTGTATATTGAAGCCAAAAGAGAAGGAAAAAATTAATAAAGGAACAAAGAATTAGTCATGAGTGACCTTTAGATTCCTAGTATATGGATGTGTCATGAAATTCCGATGCATGTTTGTGTCACTACTCACTTCTACTAAGTGAAAACGAATTAAAAGTAGATCGACAGCTTGTAACAATTAACAAATTATCAGAAATTTGTTCATAGGGAGCACTATCATATACTCCTGTTTTTAAGTTTGTTAACCATGTTGCTGAACCGTAACTAGTACATTAGGCTATTCCTAATTTTTAGACGTAAAACAAGTGTGTCATAGTTACCAAAATTCTCCTTTTATTTTAGTATAAGATACTCTTAAATCTCGAGTGGGTAACACTCAAGAAAGCTGGTGGGTGTTGCTTTTCTCAGAAAAAGTAAAGATGTCTCATTTCTTTTTAATCCATTATAAGAAATTATTTAATCTCGAGTACATAACATTAATGATAGCTAGGGAGCTGTTTTTTTGTCAGATTAGCTCGTTTGACCAAGTTATCAAAATTTACTTATTTTGAAAAGTACTTTTTTTAGAAATATTTTTTTAAAAAATATTTTTGAAAAAAAACTATTTGTGTTTGGCCAATTCATTTAAGAAGTACTTTTTGGAACATTTGGTAAATAATTTGTGTTTGGCCAATCATTTCAAAAAGTACTTTTGAATGTCAAATTACCAAAAAGGATAGTACCAAGGTCGTATAATTCTTTTAAACATAAAAATAAACTTAAATATTTATCGTAAGAGACTTTTATCATTTTTTTTATTTTATTTAATTAAAATATAAAACAAGTAAAAAAATATATTAAATATTTAAATCAATTTTACATATATAGTTATACTAAAGTATATGATATTATCTAGTATAATTACTTATTTTTATATGATGATACTATAAATTAGAAGCCTATCCATAAATTACTATATATTGATAATCCATCATGAAATAATAAGTAAAGTCACCCACACAGGATAATACTTCTCAACAATTTCATCTCTACTTCTATCACAAAACGATTCAATATTAATAGAAGACTTGTCTCGCATTTCTAAAGGAATATCAGAAGGTTGATCTCCTTCATCAATCTCTGCAGTAATGTCTTCATTAGCATAATAGTTGAATTCTTTATCGGTAAAAGAATGTTGTCGGATGAAATTATGTATAGCCATGGTAGTTGTAACTAAATGATTTTGAGTGTCAAACTTGAAAGATGGTATTGAGCGTAAAATAAAAATAATTTTAAGTATATAAAAAAAATCGTAAAAGAGATAGTTAAGTATGTTTAAATTCTAATTCAAAAAGAGTAACTAATTATTAACGATACATAATGTATAATTTATTTATTTATAAAAAATTTAAATTCAAAAAGAAACTAATTATTACTTAAACTTACTAACTTTGTCCTAAAATGTCAAGTGGCCTATTGTGAGCTGTCACTTGACTAAATATGGATGCATTTTCTTCTTCTTAGATAGATTATGCAATGCAATTATAAATTTATTACCTTTTGTAGGTCATTTTCACAAATCAGGATTGATAACTGCTTTAAAGATTCAGGAACTAATAGCATATAATAGAAAAAATTATAAATAATTATTTGTAGAAAGAGAATTGATAATCTAAAGAAGATGCAGATAATTTGCTTTAGTGTGAAAAAAGAAGAAGATAATTTGAAAAGTTACGAGACATTACACGAAGAAAAGATCAAAAACAACAAAAGTCAATAAAAATTTTGAAAAGTTACAATATGATTCATATATATGATATCTTTAATTTTAATAGGATGGTAAAAACTAGAAACAAAAATGAAAAGAAAAAACTTAAATTAGTAAGGGATAATTTGGAGAATATAAATTTATGGTGAAGATAGTTTTGTCTTGAATAAATTAATTTTTTACTTCTACTTTTGCTTCTTGGAAGAAGGTAGAATTTTCTGCTTCTTCCCAAAGGCAGCAAAACTGCTTCTATTGTTGCTGGCAAAAAGTACTTTTCTGTATTGGCCAAACAACTCAAATTTTTTAAAAAGTACTTTTTGGGGAAAAAAAAAGTACTTTTGACCTGTGAAAAACTTGGCCAAACATGCTCTATAAGTCTACTACATGTTCCAATATCCAACAAAATATGAGTAAAGAAAACAGTGCCGCATGCATCTGATAAGAGACTTCTAATTTATGAATATTACTTTTACTTGTATCTATATGAACGTGTGTTGCACGTTAATAATAGCACGTGATGATTTAAACATTTATTTATATGAAGCAACAATAAAATTTGATTAATGAGATAAATTTTATGTATAATAATACAACAATCATCTAAATGCCGAAAAATATTATTAGAGCAGCATAATACATGAATTTAAAATAAAAGGACATTAACAAAACTTACACAAATGAACAATTTTGTCATGTTAGTTAGATAATTATATATTATAATTTAAAAGAATTTAATGCGATGGTATCTTAACGAATATTTTTTTTGTGGACAATATTTTTTTGTGTATGTCACTTCCTAATGCTTTGGTTACTCTGCCTTAGCCAAACCTCTTGTTGTCGATCTTGGTATCCCTATTGAAAGTGCAACAAACAATTATTTGTGCAAGAAAATATATTGCTTAAATATAGTCCAATATTTAGGATGTTTGTTCTTGTGCTTTATTTATTATATTTGCAAAACATAAACATACTAAAAATTATTTTCACACAAATTTAAAAGGATACTCCTTAGTTTCGAAAGACGAAAGTGGAATTCGGGGATAAGAATATACTTAGAAGCACATTGACCAGTATCATAATTTTTGCATGTATGGCGTTCTTGTCAAAACTTATATATATATATATCATCTGTGTGCTATTACATAAGCTATTCGGCGTATGTAAGTTTTTCAGTAGCATGACATGCATATTTTTCTTTAAAATCAACTTATATACAATGGAAGATCAATTTTAACTTAGTCTATTCTATGTACGGTGACACCAACATAGTTAAGAAATAATAAACTTGACAACAAACATATATGGCAGAAGACCATTTGGTATTAAAGTATTTAAGTATTCATCTTGGTAGTAATTATTGGTATCATTTTCTGCTGAGTCAAAAACAGAAAAGCATTTTATTTTTACTATAAAATTTTGCAATCAACATTTTATTTAGTTGATCAACATATTCATTTCTGCTAGCTAGATATTTTTTTTAATTCTATCATGTGATTTGTACAAATTGCGTTTTAATCTAATATAATAGAAATATTTCTCTAATTAAATGCACTACTATTACCATTGGGAATGATAACTAAGTGTTCAGAAAGAACCAAATCATCTTTTATTGAATGCTCTTATTTGTTTCCGACACGAAGCAAGAAGACACTGAATACTGGATTTGTTCTTAATTTATATTTCTTGTTTGTTGAATCTTTTTATTTGAGGCCAAAAGTATAACTTTGGCAAGCTCGCTTTTACAATCTCTGCTTTTGTTGATTTTGGAACTCCTGGTAATACTTGACATAAATTACCTCCAAAATCATTAATTTTCATCAAACGGTTCATTAATATCCAATATCTCTCTAGAACTCCGGGCAATTATTTTGATCGTTTGACACTTAGCCATAAGTGTTTCATCCCATATTATCAATATTATTTTCCTTATAAATTTAGCATCATTGCTCTGCTTTGATATATTTGTAATAGTTATTTAAGTTGTTTGAAGAGGTATATCAAATCTAATGTGAGTGGTCTCACAATAAAATCGTTATTTATATATCATTTGCTATTAGTACTAACAATGTCATGCTTCTTAATATGATATTTATACATAATGCATGACATAAAAATATTAAATTTTCAGTAATCGATCCCAGTTAAATTGCAAATATCAATTTCTTGGAAGTCTTTTTTAATTTTACCAAATTCGTGCGTGCTCCAATGAAAGAGGCAATGCCTCCTTTACGCAAGTAGTATGAAGCAGCGGTGGAAATTATCTACTATGGAACATAACAGTGGGTAGGAATCTTGCTTTGTATATGAACCTCATGCAAATTATTATAAATTAGTAAACGTTTTCAATGTTACAATTTTATCCGCACATAAAAATTAAAAGTAATATGATTATATGACTAAAAGTATTTAATTGTTCAATTTTATATGAATTAGACAGCTCGAAAGTAATTATACTAATAGGATTCTTAAAGGTAATTTTGTAGGATTACTAAAGTGTAGTATTATGTCCTAAAACTAATAGGATTATAAAGCTAATCGCTAGAATTCCGGTTATGTCCTTTTATTATAAGTTATTATGCTTAATATTATAAGGTTATTTTTGTAAACCGACATTGTATTCATGTTTTTATAATAATATAGATATTAAGTAATACTCCTTTCATTCTAATTTGCACGATGGTATTTGACTAGGAAGATTTTTAAAGTTAATCGTCTAAAATGGCCATAAATATTTGTGTGACTATAATTCATTTCATTATGAATAAATGAATATTTAAAGTTAAACTATTATTAAATATAAAAAAATATTATTGTTTTTAGGAAGCGTGTCACATAAATTGTGACAAAAGAAGTAAAAAAAAAAGTGTGTTACATAAACCGGGTACGAAAGAAATAATAAAAGATCGAAGGCCATTATTGAATGAAACCATGAGAGTGTCCTTTGGGCGTATAGCAGAAGCAAAGAAAACTATGGGTAAATACAACTACTATATAAATTATGCCCATCACTGCTCTCAACGTATTGGAATTGGAACCAGTTATATTCCCAGTGTTATCACGCTGACTTGGTACTCGCTTCTGTACGTTGGCTTTCTTTTTACTTTATTTCAAGAACGAATGTGCTCTCATTAGCCCTTCCATCATACATGGGTTATTCAATTAGTCTATTTCTAGCAAAAAATGGTTACGACGTTGGCTCTCTGTCCTTCCATTCTATATGGAGTAGTTCAATTGATAATCCAACTTTTATTTGGTATTACTATTATTATAAAAACAACTTGATATACTAATTAAGCTTTCGTTATATATATGAGCGGATACCCTAAAAGGGTCGGACCATATTGAATTATTTTGTATTTTTGCAAGTGTTGTCTCCCTTAAAATATAAATAACTTAATATTATTAAAAAATTTGAAATATATTTTAACTTGATTTAAAAAATAGATTAGGACAATTTTATATTAATAGGAGTAAAAAAAATTATAACATTGTTGTACCAAGTGCTATTGACAGTTGTGTAGAGCTAATTATATGTAATAAATTAGTGATATGGTTAGTTAGTACTTAGAAGGAGTTAGGCGGTTAAGTAGTTAGAATAGTATAAAGTGTACAGTAATCTTCCATATTCTGGTTAAGAAGATATACAGAAAAAGAGCTCAACTGCTCCTTAGCTCTCCTCTGCTTCCTCTTTCTCTTAACTTCCATCGCCATAGCTAGGAGTAGGATCTAGAGTTCATCATGATATCAGAGCTCGAGTTGACAATCTACATCACTTGATTTCAACTCTAGATTCATCATCCTTAATTCTCTCTGTTAGTCACTCATTTGAAATGAGCAATTGCTTCGATTCCCTAAAGTTAGGGCTAGATCGATTTTGAGCAATTGATATCGATTGTGTACAGCATTTGTGTGAGCTAGATTTTCATTGATATTGGTAATTGCTGACGAGGACAATGGATCAACTCAGGAAGCTGGAGTTGTAGCACCAGTGATCGATCAACATCATCCGTTGTTTCTGCAACCTAGTGACACTTCAGGTAGCTCTCTCATCTTTGTTAAACTCACAGGACCTAAGAATTACACTTTGTGGAGTAGTACTATACGAATTAGTCTGCTAGGAAAAAGTAAGCTAGGGTTTATAGACGGAAGGTATCCAAAAGAGAAGTTTCCTCCTGTTCTTCATGAACTTTGGGAAAAATGTAATTCTATAGTCCTATCGTGGATTATGAATTCTGTGAGTGCTGAATTGTTGAGTGGCATGGTTTATGCTTCGAGTGCTCACACAGTGTGGATGGATCTCAAAAAGACATTTGACAAAGTTAATAGTTCTAGAGTGTTATATCTGCATAAACAAATTGCAACTCTGACTCAAGGACTTTCATCTGTGTCTGCTTATTTCTCAAAATTGAAGGAGTTGTGGGCAGAGTTTGATGCTCTTATGTCGTGCCCTGGGTGTGGTTGTGAAGAGTCAAAAAAATATATTAAGCATTTTGAGTACTAAAAGCTATTACAGTTTCTCATGGGCCTAAATGAGACATATTCTTGGTCAAGCAATCAGATCTTGAACATGTCTCCTAGACCTTCCATAAACAAAGCTTACTCAATGATTATGTCTTAAGAAAGTAGAAGAGCAATGTCCCATTCCTCTCAAGTATATGAAATCAATGAAGGCACAACTTTGTTCAATAATAAAGGAACATCCTCTGGAGCTCCAGTTCAGCTGAATGCCAAAGGAAACCTTGGGCAAAGTCACAACTTCTTGGGAAATGAGGTGACAGGTCTGTTCAGTAGCAAAGGGAATGCAGGTGCTGGCTATGGTCATTCTGGAGGTGGTAATTACTCAGCTTCTAGATATAGACCGAGAAAAAACAATCTACACTGTGTTATTGCAACTTCAAAGGTCACACTAGGGAAACTTGTTACAAATTGAATGGATATCCACCAAATTGTAAGTCAAAGAAGAAGGGTGGATTTGGTAATATAGTTAACTATGCTCAAACCAATATTGGCAACTATATGATTGATTTTCCCACAAGCAAGTCAGAACTTCCAAGCTGGGATCCCTCAATTCACTCAAGAGTAATACAACCAGATTCTTTCAACTTCTAGGCAAACAACCTGAGTGCAGTGGTTCTGCTATGGTAGCAGATATGCCATTATGTGGTGACATTACTAAAATTCTGGCTAAATGGATTGTAGACTCAGGGGCTTCAAGTCACATGGTGAATGATTCTAGCTTGTTGACTAATGCTAAAACTGTTGGTGACAAAGGTGGAAAAGTTCACTTACCTACTGGTAGTGTAGCTCATGTTAGTCACATAGGTTTTGCTTTCATTCTTAAGGACCTAATAGTGTCTAATGTGATGTATATTCCTGACTTCAAATATAACCTTCTATCTGTGTCCAAGCTCGCAATAGAAATGAGATAGGTTGTTATGTTCTTCCATAATTTTTTCATTTTCCAGGAGCTCTACAGTGGACAGGTGAGGGGTATTGGTAGAGAGGAAGATGGACTGTATGTGTTCAACTCTACTTCAAAGAAGTCAGTAGCACTACAAGCTCAAAGTCCAAGTTCAGTTGCAGAAACCTTGAATGTTCCAAGGCTAATACACACTGTAAATATAATAAAGGCTCATAATAAGGTAGTGCATGTAGCTTTGTGGCATAAGAGATTTGGTCATGCACCTCTAGATACTTTGAAGAAACTGAATGGCTTTCATGATTTTCAAGCTGTTGAATGTAGTAGTAAAGACTTGTACAGTATGCCTTTTAGCTAAGCAGACAAGATTCTTTTCCTCTTAGTACTACATTGTCTAAATCATTCTTTCATACAATTCATATTGATCTTTGGGGCCCTTATAAAGTTCCTACATATGATGGAAAGAGGTATTTCTTGGCCTTGTCGGATGACTGTTCTAGGTATACATGGCTCTTTATTTTACCTACTAAAGCTGAGGTTGTTGTTGTTCTTAGATATTTCTTTGCTATGATTAAGAATGTCCACTCAACCTCTGTTAAGTTTTTTAGATCTGATAATGGGTGTGAGTTCTTCAACTCCCATATGTCTGAATTGTTACAATCTCTGGGAATTATACATCAGAGCTCATGCATCTACACTCTACAGCAAAATGGAGTTGCCGAAAGAAGACACAGGTACATTTTGGAGGTTGCTAGAGCACTCAGATTTCAGGCTTCAGTACCATTAAGGTTCTGGGGGGAATGTGTCAATACTGTTGTATACATCATTAACAGACTCCCTTCAACTATCCTTCACAAAAAATCTCCTTTTGAGATCATTTTTGGTCATTCACCTTCTTTGCAGCACATGAGAGTCTTTGGATGCTTGGGGTATGTGGCTACAGTTCGAAGACCTGATAAGTTTGCTCCCAGAGCATATCCTACAGTCTTTCTTGGTTACTCTACTACACAGAAAGGATATAGAATGTTTGGACTTCACACAAAAGATTTCCATATTAGCAGGGATGTAGTGTTTAAGGAAGATGTATTTCTTTTTCAGCACATAAGTCCTACCAGCTCAACCTTATTTCCTGTTCTGGATCTCGCCACTATTTTATCAGTTGCTCCTATATATTCTTCTTGGTCTGTACCTGCTCAATCCATACCTTCTTTCTTTCCCGTCTCTCCCGCATCTTCTGATTCAGCTAGACCTTCTATTCCTTTTTCACTTGCTAATGGTCTTACTGATCATGTCCTAATCAATGATTCCCCTATCATAGCTCCTAGTGTTGAGTCATAAGATGACACCAGAAAGTTCAATAGGGTGATCAAACCACCTATATGGATGAAAGACTATATTGTTCCTAGCAAAGGGAATGCACATTGTTGTTATCATATATCAGACTGTGTCAGCTATGCCAATGTGTCACCTTCCTTTGGAGCTGCAGTAGCTACTTACTCAGCTATTGTGGAACCTAAAACTTATAATAAGGCAGTCAAATATGCAAAGTGGATTGAGGCAATGAAGTGTGAAATATCAGCTTTGGAGGACAATCACACCTGGACAGTGGTGGATCTCCCTCCTAGTAAAGTTCCTATTGGATGTAAATGGGTATTCAAGATCAAATACATCTCCTCAAATGCAGTAGAAAGGTACAAGGCTCGGCTTATAGCAAAAGAATATAGCCAGTAGGAGGGGTTGGACTACACTGTCTCTCTTATAGCCAAAATGGTTACAGTCAGGTCAGTTCTAGCCATGTTGCAGCTAAGCATTGGGCCATCTTTCAAATGGACGTACACAATGCTTTTCTCTAAAGAGACTTACTGGAAGAAGTTTACATGAAAATTCCTCCAGGGTTTGCTAGCCAAGGGGGAAGCACAGTGTCTACAAACTTCATAAGTCCTTATATGAGCTTAAGTAAGCTCATAGGCAATGGAATAAAAAGCTAACAGATGTTTTACTACAGCTTGGATTCATTCAGATTCACTTTGAATATTCATTGTTCACTAGGAAGGTGGAGTCTGAGTTAATAGTGGTGTTTGTGTATGTGGATGACTTGCTTGTAACTGGAAGTAGCCAAAGGTTGATTCTTCATACCAGAAATGATTTGAAGCTCAAGTTCAAAATGAAAGACTTATATGAACTCAAGTTCTTCCTTGGATTTGAGTTTGCTAGATCATCTAAGGAGATAGTAATAAGTCAAAGAATGTATGCTTTGGAACTCATTGAAGAGATGGGGCTCAGTGGTTCAAAACCAGCTGGTACACCTGTGGAAACAAATGTAAAACTCACATCTGAAGAATATGACAAGTTTGTTCATAGTCAATCTTCTTCTGAAACAGAAGACAAACAACTAACTGATGATGGAAAATACTAAAGACGGATAGGCAGGTTACTCTACCTTACAATGACTAGAGTTGACACTGCTTATGTAGTGCAAGTTCTTAGCCAATACATGCACAAACCAAAGCAGTCATACATGCAATCTGCATTACGAGTGGTAAAATATATCAAAGGTTCTCTAGGACTTGGTCTTCTAATGCCATCTGTAGACTCAGAAAAACTAGAAGGTTTTGTGACTTAGAATGGAGAGGATGTCTGCAAATCATAAGATCAGTTACAGGTTACCTGGTGAAGTTTGGGGATGCACTGATTTCATGAAAGTCAAAGAAACAAGAAACTGTAGCTAGAAGCTTTGCAGAGGCAGAGTTCAGGAGCATGGCTTCAGTAGTTGCTAAACTTACCTTGCTTATAGGGCTATTAAAGGAGTTAGGTGTGGAGATTGAGTTACCTATAACTCTTAACTGTGACAGTAAAGCTGCTATCCAAATAGCAGCCAATCCTATAAAACATATAGACATTAATTGCCATTTTGTGCGCGAGAAGATAGTACAAGGCCCGATCAAAACACATCATATGTCCACCAAAGAGCAGCAGGCTGATCTCCTAGCAAAGAGCCTGGGTCGAGTGCAGCATGACTACTTAATGTCCAAGCTAAGGCTGAAAGATATCTTTCAAATCAGTTTGAGGAGGGGTGTTGAACCAAGTGCTATTGACAGCTATGTACAACTAATTATATGTAATAAATTAGTAATGTGGTTAGTTAGTTGTTAGAAGGAGTTAGGCGGTTAAGTAGTTAGAATAGTATAAAGTGTACAGTACTCTTTCATGTTCTGGTTAAGAAGATATACGGAAAAAGAGCTCAACTGCTCCTTAGCTCTCCTCTGCTTCCTCTTTCTCTTAACTTCCATTACCATAGCTAGGAGTAGGATCTAGAGTTCATCAAATATCATTGTAAAAAGGTTAAATAGTAACCCCCTCTCCCATGCCTCTTATCCCCATCTACCCCATCCCTTCTCCTCTCTTACCCTTACCTTATCTGTGGTGGTCATCCGGCGACCACGCCATTAGTAACCACTTCCGGCGACCCATTTCTGCCCCCTTTTCTTCTTCTTTTAGTTGTCAGCCTGCACACTCCCGGATGTTTATTTTTATACCGCTCGTCTTGTTTCTCTTCTTTTGTCCCTTTTTTCATCCATTTCTCTATTTTTTCACTTCTTTCCCTTGCTACTGTCAGGGCTACACCAGTGGTATCGGTGATAGCCCCCCTTTTGGTACCCGGTATTTTTGTGTTTTTCAGGGAATTTCTCGGAGCTGTTGGAGACAAGTTAGGTGCATGCGCACAAGCAAAGGAGAGCAACCTAGGCGAGTGTCAACAAAGGGGTGGCGGGATGCTGAACGTGAGCATGCAATAACATCGAGTACATCAAATCAATCACAGGTTCTGGTCTCGGGAGTTGGTACCTCCCGTTTTATTATTTCCCTCTTGGTGTTAGTTAAATTGATGTTATTTTAGTTCGCACTAGTTTAATCATACAACTAGTGTGCTAGTAGTTACTTGTGTCCTTCTAGTTTGGTTCATTGTTCGTGGTATGCTAAAAAGTCTTCTTTAGCTTGTCGTGAGTGTAGTGCCTGTAGTCTGGGATGATAGAGTAACGGCATGTCCTCGGGTGGGGAAAAGGGTGGGGTGAGGGGTCAGGCGGGGTCCAGGGGGTGGGACGGGTGGAAGAGGAAGTGGGGGGTGGGGGGCAAGGGAGCCTATAGGTTGAGAATCGGGTCATGGAATATAGGTTCATTAACGGGTAAGTCTATAGAGTTGGCTAAGATCCTCTGTAACGACCCGACCGGTCGTTTTGAGCTCCGGCGCGTTATTCAGTAGTTTGAGGCCATGAGCAGCTTCATCTCAGGTATATTGACTTGAGTGTATGGTCAGAATTAAAATTCAGGAAGTTTGGAGTCAAATCTAAATGGAAATTCTCATTTTGAAAGCTTAAAATTGAAGAAATGAACTAGGATTGGAATTTTGAGTAAAAGACCTCGGAATTGGGATCTGAAGGTTCCAGCATGTTCGTATGATGATTTCGTACTTGGGCGTATGCCCGGATCGGATTTTGGATAACCCGGGAGCGTTTTGGCGCCTATTGTGGAAGATAGCATTTTAGAAGAAATTGCATCAGTTTGGCTTAAAATGCATTTTAGTGTTATTGATGTCCGTTTGGAATTACGAGACGGGAAGTAGCTCCGTATGGTGATTCTAGATTTGGGAGCGCGATCGGAAGTGAATTCGGAGGTCCGTAGGTCATTTTGGAGCCGTTTGGCTAAATATAGAAATTTGAAGGTTTTTGATAAAATTCGACCGGAAGTGAAAATTTTGATATCGGGGTCGGAATGTGATTCCGAAAGTTGGGGTAAGTCCGTAATATTGAATGTGACTTGTGTGCAAAATTTGAAGTCATTCCTAAATGATTTTGGTAAGGTTTGAGACACTTAGTCTCTTTTAAGGAAGCTTAAGTTGGAAAAGTTAACCGGATATTGACTTATGTGTTAGAGTGCTCGAAATGCGAATTTTATGGTTCGGATAGCTTTGTTAGGTGATTTGGGACTTAGGAGTGTGTCCGGAATATTTTTGTGATGACCGGTGTAGAATTAAGCTTGAATCGGCAAAGTTAGTATTTTGGCGAATTCCGGTTGATAGGTAAGATTTTGATCTGAGGCTCGGAATGGAATTCCGAGAGTTTCTGTAGCTTCGTTATGTCATTTTGGACTTGTCTGCAAAATTTGAGATCATTCGGACTAGTTTTGACGTGTTCCGACATCGGATGTGAAAATTTTAAGTTTCAAAGTTCATAGGCTTGAATCCGTGGTGAATTTAGTATTTTTGCGTTATTTTTGGTGATTCAAAGGAACAACTAAGTTTGTGTCATATTATGGGACTTGTTAGTATACTTTGTTGGGATCCCATGAGGCTCGGACAAATTTTGGAAGAGTTTTTGGAAGATTTTTGCCGTTTTGAGCATAAATGTAATGATCTAAAGGTTCATTTTTAGTTCTAGAGATCCAAATTTGATTCCGAGACTTCCAGAATTTTGATAATGAATTATAGGACTGATATGAAAATTTTGGTCTAATTTCATCAAGTCGCGATTAGGTTTTTGACGCGAAACATGAGTAATTGTTTAACGAGCGAAATGGATATTGCACTGGGCAAATGAGCTCCGAATTGAGTTTCGATTGAAGGGTTGTGTTCGTATTATTATTTGGGACTCATAGGAACATGAATCGTCTAATTCCGAGTTCGTATGATGGAGTTAGAGCCATTTTAGTGAAAAATGGCTATGCTGCAATTTAAATTGGCTGCTGGTGCATTTTTTAGCAGCAGTGAACAGTAACCCGCGCGTGAACAGTACCGCGCGGGTGAACAGTAATTGCGAAAAATCTGGGCAGTGAGTTTATATCCGATTTTGGGTCATTTTTCCACCATTTTCAGTTATTTTGAGAGATTTTGGACGGGGATTGAAGAGAGTTTCAACTGAGATCGATTGGAGGTAAGTTTTATGAGTTAAATACATGATTTTATTGAAGAATCATCCTTGAAATCCATGAAAACATAGCCAAATTATAAGAAATTAGGGCTTGAGATTGAAATTCTAAAATGAAGATTTGAGGGGTCATTTGAACTCCGATTTTGGTAAATTTTATATGTACGGACTCGTGGCGAGACGAGGAATCCGATGATCTGACTTTCGTAATTTTTCGAGAAGTGGGCCCGGGGCTCGGGTTTTGCAAATTTCGTGATTTTCGATATTTTTCGAGTCTTTTCGATTGAGTTATATTCCCTTAGCCTATTGTAATATATTCCTTGTGGTTTTGGCAATATTCGACGCGCGAGGAGGTCGATTCGAAAGGAAAGGGCATCGCGGAGTAGACTTTTGGCTGTCTTAAGGTAAGTAGTAGATGTAAATGCTGTTCTGAGGGTTTGAAACCCCGGACTTTCACATCGTAACGCTATATTGAGGCGTGACACGCACTCCATGGCGAGTGCGGGGTCGGATACTATTGGGGATTATGACTTTGTCCATCCCGTGTGATGTTTATACTATACTGGTGATTGATACACATACTTCATTGATATTACGGGGCTTGATGCCATGTTTGGGGCCTTGTGCCGATTTGTAAAATCCTTCGAGGATTGATATTACTGCTTAGCATGATTTGCATATCATTTAATTTCAGTCCAAGGTTTTAAATGTTGTTTTGCAAACTCAACCATAATTCTAAGTGTTGAAAACTTAAATGATATTTTTAAATGTATTCCGGGCTGGGAATTTCTGTTTTGTAAATGCCCAAGGGGCTTATTATATTATTTTGTGGACTGATTATAACGTGACTTGAAATAGTGGTAACAATGACACTGTGTGATATACTTGAAACAGTGGTAACAATGACACTGTGTGATATACTTGAAACAATGGTAACAATGACACTGTGTGATATACTTGAAATAGTGGTAACAATGACACTGGATGATATACTTGAACAGTGGTAACAATGGCACTGTATGATATAAATTGGTCAGGTAACAATGGCTGACCGGTCAGGTAACAATGACTGACCAAGATATTGCGCTTGGGCTGTAGGAGCCCCTCCGGAGTCTGTACACACCCCCAGTGAGCGCCGTCGACGATAAATAAATATGGATGGCTCGGGCTGCACGCCGCAGTGGGTACTGGAATGTACCATCATATGCATTGCATTGCATTCATGTATTTCTATTTATACTGTTGTTTAGCTGCTTAGTTCCATATGTTGCTGTATATTTGGGTTTTAGCTTACTTTGTGTATTTACTGGATTTTCTTATCTTCGGACTGTAGTTACTTTTATTACTCACTGGGTCGGAGTACTCACTTTTCTCCCTGCACCTTGTGTGCAGATCCAGGGCAGTCTCAGGCTCAGTAGATCCAGTTGATCAGCAGATCCAGCTTCTGGGAGTATCGACGTAGCTGCACGGCGTTCACAGTCATTGATCTTCTCCCTCCTATCCTATCTCTTTATTTCCGCATTATCAGACTTTGGATATACCATGTATTAGGATGATATTTTGTATTCTAGAGGCTCAGATTCGTGACACCGGGTCCTAGTGAGATTATATTGTGTATTTTGTTAAATTCTTCAGTACTTTAATCTTTCTTAATTGATATTTCTTTCCGCTATTTTTGATAAATTGGGTTAAGTGTTGAATAATGGTCGGGCTTGCCTAGTAGTGTACTGGGCGCCATCACGACCGGGATTTGGGTCGTGACCGAGTTGGTATCAGAGCCTAGGTTACTTGGTCTCACGAGTCATGAGCCGGTTTAGTAGAGTCTCGCGGATCGGTACGGAGACGTCTGTACTTATCCTCGAGAGGCTGCCGAACCTTTAGGAAAACTTCACATTCTTGAATTCTTATCGTGCGTCCTTGATTCAACTTGAAAATAAACTTTTGAAATTCCTTCCGCGTGATCGTATGTACCAACGGGCGCTCAGTATCAGATGTGTCTCGATGGCTTTGATTCCCCGATCGAGGGGCGAGGTGTAATCTCTGTGAGTTTGAAGTTAGACCAGTCTGGAGGACTTGAGGCCAAATCTTTGCCAATGGCTTGAGCACCGAGGTGCTGATTTTGTGAGCAAGTGTTTTGAACTCATATGTTCATTATTGTCCTTGTTAGCCGGAATGGCGGTTGGATATCCACGTGATGAGTATGTTAGTGTTGCGAGGTGTATTTGTACGACTTGGTAGTGGCGAAGAAGCCTACTGGATAGTAGATGAACTGTTAAGTGATTCGTTTCTTATTGTGATCTGTTGAGTAGCCCGAGTTATGGGCGCGTGAAGAATATTTTTTCGTGTCTCCTAGTTAGATAAGTCTGGGAGCTGAGATCGCTTCCGTAAATGTATTATGACGAAATCGTTGAGTCAAGGAGACCACCTTGAAGGTCGAAAATATTAAAGAAAGAATATGTTCCTACTTGGTTGAATAGCCCAATAATGGAGGGTTGAAGGGTATTTTCTATGTGTTATGATTCAAATAGGTGCAACGCATGTCCATGTATCAATTTAGATTTATGTAATTGATATGCATTGTGATGCTTTGTCAAGTTGTGGATGTGTTGTTAGGATGGTTTTGGTGATTCTCTGGCAGGTGGATAGGACCAATTACAAAGGAGGCTCTGCCGAAATTTTTGAAAAATTTAGGACTTAGTAAAAAAAAAAAAAATTGGTCGCCTAGAGAGTGGGCTTAACTGTTGTGTGAGTAAATGCAAAAATTGTAGAAGAGTTAAAATTCCAGATGATTCGTGTTTCCATGAGCTTATGATGGAGTGAGTTTAATCTCACCATGATATTACGACAGCAATAGAGTATATGTGTTGTGATCTATGGCTTCGAGCCAAGTTGGGGAGCTTGTTGTTGATTAGCTGATTGCACGGTTTATTACCTGCGTGAATTCTGGTTATTGGCGTATTGGTGGGTTATTGCAGCTACGGAAAAGGACCATGAGTGGTAATTTGAGTAAATGAATTGTTGGATGCATGCTATGGTTAGCCTTATTGGCTCATATTTAGACTTGAGGGAAGATTCATGATTTATGCCTCGTATAGGTGCAGGCTTCGAGGGAAGTGATTCTGTTGGGTGCTTTATCGAGAGGGTATTCATATGTTATAAAATTCAGTAGAGTTGGTTGCATTCGGGGCCAAGTCAGAGCTGGGTGGCTCTCAATAGCGGTCCTAGTTAATTCAAGAGGTAAAGTGTGGTGCCTAATGATTTTGAGTCTATAAGTACGGTTAAGAGTCAAGCTTTTGAAGCAGCTTATGAAGAAAGGCACAGAATGTTCTATGATGTTTTGACTTGCGGTGTAGCATTTGAGAGACATGAAATGGTCATGGTATTTGAGACAGCATGGTCTCGTGATTTAAGGTCACTCGGGGTGAGTTTGGTTGAAATAAGTTAGGTGTTAAAGGGAGATATTATTATTTCTAAGGCAATCAAGGATAAATTGGAAGGAAGTAGATTGATTAGCCATAGTTGAGTTGGTATACTGGTGTCAGTGATCGGTTCGTTCAGCGTGATCGAGTTATGCATGTGAGGCTTGTCGGTCGCAGTGATTGATGTTATTCTGAAGCATTCTTTTGTTAGGGCCTATTATGAGTAGGCGGATCCTAGAAAGTGTTATGGTGGCTTGGACAACTACTTAGAGATTGACATATTCGACAATTATGAGGATTCGCCTGTATGCTGCTATAGTTCTCCTGAAGTGAGTTAAATGGAAAGTCTTATGTGATGAAGTATTAGCCTATCGGCGGTTCCAGAGTTGTGATGGAAATCGCGTCTATCGTATATTGGCACGTGAGGTGCAGTGAGTGGTATGGAATTTGAAGTAAGGACCAAGGTTGCAGTTTGGTCAATGACTGTGATGTCACGATCTCGGATGAGCAGTATATGAGTTTCAGTGTTTTGAGTAAGATGGGTATTGACGTCAGTATCACCTGAGGTCGGTGTTCTGTGAGAAAGGCTTTGCATCCTGGTTAGGGATTCTTGATCGCTTTTCAGCGTTAGTGCAGCCGGTGGTTTGGATGTGCAGACCCGTTAATTATTTCGGAAGATGGTGGGAGCTTGTCCCACAGGAATATTGTATAAGTGTGACATGTAGTCACTTGATTAATTAGAAATTTAAACCAAGTATGAGGATTTTGGTAATATCATCCATTTGAGAATTTATGCCTGGAGGGCACTCTGTTTATTGGGTTATGGACCTGTGAAAGATTATTGGCCTAGCTTGGCACGATCAGGATCGACTTGAGGTCGGTGGATAGATTTAAATGTGGAAGTGAGCCTTACGTCAGGCCAGTTGTGTTTATTTCAGCAATGCGCTCTTTATGGAAGGATAGTCGCGGTCTTATTTCGTGGTCAGTTAATTCATGTAAAGATATATTGCACCGTATGAGTTGTGAGACGGCTTGGTAAATTCCTTATGTGTTGAGGTTCCGCTCAGCGGTGATGTTATATGAGCAGGATGAGACTTAGATCATGTATCGCACCTCAGTTGTGCTTGAGTTTGTAGCCTATAGCGCTATATGTTTCCTTGGGAATGATATTATGCACCTTAGTGTGTTTATGACCGATATTCGGTATTTTGATGTGATGAGCTATTCAGCTCGACGTATATCTCCTTATGTGAGTTCTATATGTGAATCGGGTGGCACACCGCCATGGGTATGTTGTTTGGATCGGGTTGCACGCCGCAACAGTGTGATGTTCAGTTCAGTGCCCATATTTGCTTTTGTGTGTTCTATTTCCCTGTTTTCTGAGGAAGTCTATGTTAGTGTGCGAGTTGAGTAGTTCCTTCTAGAGTTCGCCTTCCTTTTGTATCGCGTTCGAATTGATAGCATACTGGCATATTGTGGCGTCTTGTGGGATTTTTGATTATGTCTGAGGTGGCTTATTGCCTGAGCAGTTCGTACTGGGTAAGACGAGGTTACTAGATTTGGGGTCAGTGCAAACTGATTATATGAAGTATATTATAGAGCAAAGATCATTCTTTGGTTTAGGACAAGGTAATGGAACTTGTCAGGAGTGTAGATCCAATGAATTGTTGATTCAGCAGTTGGTTGTGAATTTCGGCACATCTCTTCAGTCGTATCGGTGTTGAAAAAAAAACTAGAGCAAGACCTGTGTAGATCATGAGATGCAATGGGAGTATCAGATTCGTGGAATTTCGACTATTATATTTAAAGAATGTTATTGTGGTTCTATGAGTAAAGTGATGCAAAGTGTGAATTCAGCAAAGTTATGCAGTCATGTTTGGGTACAGCGTGTGGAGATTGATATGGTGGTCGTATGATGGAAACAGGCTTGGCAGGGAAATTCAGGATGTTGGAATTGGGCCTAATGGCTTATTTGCTTGAATAAATAAGTATATCTACAGAATTATCGAGCTAATGTGCTCAACGGAGTAGTGGTAGCATGGGAAGGTGCATGATGTGTTAAACAAGTGATTTCAGACTACTTCAGTGTAGTTCTCAGCACGTTCGAGGACGAACGTATGTTTAAGTGGGGGAGATTGTAACGACCCGACCGGTCGTTTTGAGCTCCGGCGCGTCATTCAGCAGTTTGAGGCCATGAGCAGCTTCATCTCAGGTATATTGACTTGAGTGTATGGTCAGAATTAAAATTCAGGAAGTTTGGAGTCAAATCTAAATGGAAATTCTCATTTTGAAAGCTTAAAATTGAAGAAATGAACTAGGATTGGAATTTTGAGTAAAATACCTCGGAATTGGGATCCGAAGGTTCCATTAGGTTTGTATGATGATTTCGTACTTGGGCGTATGCCCGGATCAGATTTTGGATAACCCGGGAGCGTTTTGGCGCTTATTGTGGAAGATAGCATTTTAGAAGAAATTGCATCAGTTTGGCTTAAAATGTATTTAAGTGTTATTGATGTCCGTTTGGAATTCTGAGATTGGAAGTAGCTCCGTATGGTGATTCTGGATTTGGGAGAGCGATCGGAAGTGAATTCGGAGGTCCGTAGGTCATTTTGGAGCCGTTTGGCTAAATATAGAAATTTAAAGGTTCTTGAGAAAATTCGACCGGAAGTGAAAATTTTGATATCGGGGTCGGAATGCGATTCTAAAAGTTGGGGCAAGTCCGTAATGTAGAATGTGACTTGTGTGCAAAATTTGAAGTCATTCCTGAATGATTTTGGTAAGGTTTGAGACACTTAGTCTCTTTTAAGGAAGCTTAAGTTGGAAAAGTCAACCGGATATTGACTTATGTGTTAGAGCGCTCGAAATGCAAATTTTATGGTTTGGATAGCTTTGTTAGGTGATTTGGGACTTAGGAGTGTGTCCGGAATATTTTTGTGATGACCGGTGTAGAATTAAGCTTGAATCGGCAAAGTTAGTATTTTGGCGAATTCCGGTTGATAGGTAAGATTTTGATCGGAGGCTCGGAATGGAATTCCGAGAGTTGATGTAGCTTCGTTATGTCATTTTGGACTTGTCTGCAAAATTTGAGATCATTCGGACTAGTTTTGACGTGTTTCGACATCGGATGTGAAAATTTGAAGTTTCAAAGTTCATAGGCTTGAATCCGTGGTGAATTTAGTATTTTTGCGTTGTTTTTGGTGATTCGAAGGAACAACTAAGTTTGTGTCATATTATGGGACTTGTTAGTATACTTTGTTGGGATCCCATGAGGCTCGGACAAATTTTGGAAGAGTTTTTGAAAGATTTTTGCCGTTTTGAGCATAAATGTAATGATCTAAAGGTTCATTTTTAGTTCTAGAGATCCAAATTTGATTCCGAGACTTCCGGAATTTCGATAATGAATTATAGGACTGATCTGAAAATTTTGGTCTAATTTCATCAAGTCGCGATTAGGTTTTTGACGCGAAATATGAGTAATTGTTTAACGAGCGAAATGGATATCGCACTGGGCAAATGAGCTCCGAATTGAGTTTCGATTGAAGGGTTTGTTCATATTATTATTTGAGACTCATAGGAACAAGAATCGTCTAATTCCGAGTTCGTATGATGGAGTTAGAGCCATTTTAGTGAAAAATGGTTGTGCTGCAATTTAAATTGGCTGCTGGTGCATTTTTTAGCAGCAGTGAACAGTAACCCGCGCGTGAACAGTACCGCGTGGGTGAACAGTAATTGCAAAAAATCTGGGCAGTGAGTTTATATCCGATTTTGGGTCATTTTTTCACCATTTTCAGTCATTTTGAGAGCTTTTGGACGGGGATTGAAGGGAGTTTCAACTTAGATCGATTGGAGGTAAGTTTTATGAGTTAAATACATGATTTTATTGAAGAATCATCCTTGAAATCCATGAAAACATAGTCAAATTATAAGAAATTAGGGCTTGAGATTGAAATTCTAAAATGAAGATTTGAAGGGTCATTTGAACTCCGATTTTGGTAAATTTTATATGTACGGACTCGTGGCGAGACGAGGAATCCGGTGATGTGACTTTCGTAATTTTTCGAGAAGTGGGCCCGGGGCTCGGGTTTTGAAAATTTCGTGATTTTCGATTTTTTTCGAGTCTTTTCCATTGAGTTATATTCCCTTAGCCTATTGTAATATATTCCTTGTGGTTTTGGCAAGATTCGACGTGCGAGGAGGTCGATTCGAAAGGAAAGGGCATCGCGGAGTAGACTTTTGGCCGTCTTGAGGTGAATAATAGATGTAAATGCTGTTCTGAGGGTTTGAAACCCCAGACTTTTACATCGTAACGCCATATTGAGGTGTGACACGCACTCCATGGCGAGTGCGGGGTTGGATACTATTGGGGATTATGACTTGGTCCATCCCGTGTGATATTTATACTATACTGGTGATTGATACACATACTTTATTGATATTACGGGGCTTGATGCCATGTTTGGGGCCTTGTGCCGATTTGTAAAATCCTTCGAGGATTGATATTACTGCTTAGCATGATTTTCATATCATTTAATTTCAGTCCAAGGTTTTAAATGCTGTTTTGCAAACTCAACCATAATTCTAAGTGTTGAAAACTTAAATGATATTTTTAAATGTATTCCGGGCTGGGAACTTCTGTTTTGTAAATGCCCAAGGGGCTTATTATATTATTTTCTGGACTGATTATAAAGTGACTTGAAATAGTGGTAACAATGACACTGTGTGATATACTTGAAACAGTGGTAACAATGACACTGTGTGATATACTTGAAATAGTGGTAACAATGACACTGTGTGATATACTTGAAACAGTGGTAACAATGACACTGTGTGATATACTTGAAATAGTGGTAACAATGACACTGGATGATATACTTGAACAGTGGTAACAATGGCACTGTATGATATAAATTGGTCAGGTAACAATGGCTGACCGGTCAGGTAACAATGACTGACCAAGATATTGCGCTTGGGCTGTAGGAGCCCCTCCGGAGTCTGTACACACCCCCAGTGAGCGCCGTCGACGATAAATAAATATGGATGGCTCGGGCTGCACGCCGCAGTGGGTACTGGAATGTACCATCATATGCATTGCATTGCATTCATGTATTTCTATTTATACTGTTGTTTAGCTGCTCAGTTCCATATGTTGCTGTATATTTGGATTTTAGCTTACTTTGTGTATTTACTGGATTTTCTTATCTTCGGACTGTAGTTACTTTTATTACTCACTGGGTCGGAGTACTCACTTTACTCCCTGCACCTTGTGTGCAGATCCAGGGCAGTCTCAGGCTCAGTAGATCTAGTTGATCAGCAGATCCAACTTCTGGGAGTATCGAGGTAGCTGCACGGCGTTCGCAGCCATTGATCTTCTCCCTCCTATCCTATCTCTTTATTTCCGCATTATCAGACTTTGGATATACCATGTATTAGGATGATATTCTGTATTCTAGAGGCTCAGATTCGTGACACCGGGTCCTAGTGAGATTATATTGTGTATTTTGTTAAATTCTTCAGTACTTTAATCTTGCTTAATTGATATTTCTTTCCGCTATTTTTGATAAATTGGGTTAAGTGTTGAATAATGGTCGGGCTTGCCTATTAGTGTGTTAGGCACCATCACGACCGGGATTTGGGTCGTGACATCCTCCAAAATAGAAAGATTAATATAGCGTGTGTTCAGGAGACTAGGTGGGTCGGATCGAGGGCAAAGGACGCGCATGGGTATAAGTTGTGATACACTGCAGTCCAAAGGAGTAAGAATGGAGTAGGTATCTTGGTATATAAGCATCTTAGAGAGTCTGTGATAGAGGATAGGCGGGTGAATGATAGATTAATGACTATTACGTTGGTGGTTGGTGAGTGTACTTTAAATGTCGTTAGCGCATACGCGCTGCAAGCAGGGTTGGCTGAGGAGATTAAAAGGCATTTTTGGGAAGGGTTGGATGAGATTATGTGTAATATTCTGCCCGCCGAGAGGTTATTCATAGGCGAAGATTTCAATGGTCATATTGGGTCGGCTGCAGGTGGATATACTGAGGTGCATGGCGGCTTCGGTTTTGGGGAAAGGAATAGAGGGGGCACTTCGTTGTTGAACTTCGCCAAGGCATTTGAGTTGGTGATTGCGAACTCAAGTTTTTCGAAGCGGGATGAGCACTTAGTTACTTTCCAAAGTTTGGTGGCGAAGACTAGATTGACTATTTCCTCCTCGGGAGAGGAGATAGAAGGTTGTGCGAGGATTGCAAGGTTATCCTAGGTGAGACCCCCGCAACACAACATAGGCTTTTGGTGATGGACGTTGGTATTATGATAAGGAGGAAGAAGAGGTTAGTATGAGGTCGCCCGAGGATCAAGTGGGGCACCTTGACAAAGGATAAAGCCCAAGAGTTAGAAGGAAGGTTATCGGTTATAGGAGCTTGGAGGAGTGATGGGGACGCAAACACTATGTGGTCGACGACGGCGGACTATATAAGGAAGGCGGCGAGAGAGGTGTTAGGGGTATCGTCGGGTTGCTCCGGTGGCCATAAAGGAGACTAGTGGTAGAATGAAGTTGTTCAAGGTAAAGTAGAAGTGAAGAAGGTAGTGTACATGCAGTTAGTAGGGAGCACTAACGGGGAGGAAAGGAGGATGAACAGAGAGAGGTATAAGGTAGCTAGGAAGGAGGCGAAGCTGGTAGTCACGGAGGCAAAGACATCAGCTTTTGCTCGTCTATATGAGGAACTGGGGGACAAAGGCGGGGAGAAGAAGTTATTTCGACTAGCTAAGGCAAGAGATAGGAGGGCTAGGTATCTAGAGCAAGTGAGGTGCATCAAAGACGAGGACGGCAGAGTTTTGATGGTGGATGACCAGATTAAGAGGAGGTGACAGACCTACTTTCATAAACTTCTAAATGAAGAAGGGGATCAGGATATTATGCTAGGTGAATTGGAAAATGTCGACAATCTCCATGACTTTAGTTATTGTAGGCACATTGAGGTCGAGGAGGTAATAAGGCAATGCGTAAGATGAGTAGGGGCAGAGCTATCGGGCCAGATGAAATTCTGGTTGAACTTTGGAGGTGTGTGGGTAGAGAGGTTAACTAGGTTATTTAATATTATATTCAAGACGAATAAGATGCCAGATGAGTGGAGGTGGAGTACAATGGTCCCGTTGTACAAGAACAAAGGTGATATCCAGAGTTGTAATAATTATAGGGGTATCAAATTACTGAGTCATACCATGAAAGTTTGGGAGAAAGTGGTAGAAATGAGAGTGCGAAGGACAGTGTCTATTTCAGACAACCAGTTCGGGTTCATGCCGGGGCGTTCTACCACATAAGCTATCCACCTTATTAGGAGGACGGTGGAACAGTACAGGGATAAGAAGAAAGATCTCCATATGGTGTTTATTGATCTGGAGAAAGCGTACGACAAGGTTCTTAGGGAGGTTCTATGGAGCTGCTTGGAGGCAAAATGGGTGTTGATTGCCTACATTAAGGTGATCAAAGACATGTATGATGGAGATAAGACTAGGGTTAGGACAGTAGGAGGCGATTCCGAGCATTTTCCGGTTGTTATGGGGTTGCACCAAGGGTCTGCGCTCAGCCCATTCCTATTTGCCCTGGTGATGGATGCACTGACTCATCATATTCAAGGAGAGGTGCCATGGTATATTCTATTTGCTGATTAAGACGCGAGGCGGCGTCAATGAGAGGCTGGAGGTTTGGAGACAGGCCCTTGAGTCTAAGGGTTTCAAGTTGAGCAAGACTAAGATGGAATACCTAGAGTGCAAGTTCAGCGTCGAGCAAACGGAAGCGGTGGTGGACATGAGGCTTGACTCCCAAGTTATTCCCAAGAGGAGTAGTTTCAAGTACCTTGGTTGGATATTCAGGGGATTGGGGAGATCGACGAGGATATCACACACCATATATGGGTGGGGTGGATGAAGTGGAGGTTAACGTCGGGAGTCCTGTGTGATAAGAAAGTGCCACCAATACTAAAAGGTAAGTTTTATAAAGCAGTGGTTAGGCCTGCCATGTTGTACGGGACCGAGTGTTGGCCGGTTAAGAACTCACATATCCACAAGATGAAAGTAGTAGAGATGAGGATGTTGAGGTGGATGTGCGGGCATACTAAGATGGATAAGATTAGGAATGAAGTTATTCGGGAGAAGGTGGGTGTAGCCCCCGTGGAGGACAAAATGAGGGAAGCAAGACTCAGATGGTTCGGGCACATTCAGAAGAGGAACACTGATGCTCCGATGAGGATATGTGAGCGACTAGCTATGGTAGGCACGAGGAGAGGTATAAGACGGCCCAATGAGTATTGGGGAGAGGTGATCAGGCAGGACATGGCACGACTTAGGATTACTAAGGACATGGCCCTTGACAGGGAATTGTGGAGGTCGAGCATTAAGGTTGTAGGTTAGGAGGTAGTTGTGAATATTTCTTCGGTGCATCAGAGTGAGACTTGCCAGTTAGGATTTAGTCTTAGGATGTTAGTGGTTTCTACTGATGCCGGTCTTTACCTACTGGTTATTGTTGTACTTACCATTTATTTCGTATTTTTTTATACTGCTGTTATTTTATTATGATTCTATTGATAGTGCTAATATATCGTCTCTTGTCGTCTTCTTGAGCTGAGGGTCTCCTGAAAACAACCTCTTTACCCCTAAGGGTAGAGGTAAGGTCTGCATACATGCTATCCTCCCCAAACTCCATTAATGGGATTATATTGGGCCGTTGTTGTTGTTAAATAATTGCATTAAGGAGCAGAGACGTACATGTGTTGAAGCACAGACTTATGCAGTGGCGGATCGAGAATTTTAAAGTCATGGGTGCTCGCCGATAAAAATTCTAAAAGAAGATGAAAAAGAAGTTTAATTGTGGGTGCTCTCTCAATATTATCTAAATATTTTTATAATTGCCTAAGTAAATTTACTAAATTTGGTAAAAAATAATGGGTGCTTGAGCACCCACAAGGAACAATGTAAATCCGCCATTGGACTTATGCATGTGAAGTGGGGCATGGCCCCATCATTAAGGAAAGAGTTTAGGCCCCATCTATTGTCTGTAACAGTAAAGACGAATCAAAATATAAAATCTCCTTTTCACCATTCACTTTTGCTAATCTCATTTTTCTTTTCCTTTTTGTTTTTGTTTTACTTGTTTCCTTTAACATATCTTGCATGGCTTCGATTGGATTCAGTCTCTTTAACAAAAAAAGTGCATAAAAGTGAGTACTCGATAAAGCAAGACAATTTAAGGTTGCAAAGAAAGAAAGATTGGAATCTTTGTCCACTAGGCAAAGTTGCAAAAGCTAGTGTTTGGTCAGCCCATGATTCCTATCTTTCGCTCAAATTTTATAGACGTAACAAATAACAATCCTTTAAATTACTTGTCACCATTCCTTTACTAGTATAAAATTAAAAATACTCCATCTGTATTTGAGAGCTAAATGCAATAATATTGACATAAAACTTTTAATACAAGTCTTTCATTATATTAATAGGAAAAAAACTAATCACTTATTATACTTTTCATGCAAATTTTAAATATTTAAACTTTATATCTAATACATGAATCAATCTGTATTTGATTTAGCTCCGAAATCACATAATGGATCTTAATAAGCAGGAAGCAACAACAAAAAATTGTGAAGAAAGAAATAGCGAACAGGCCAATATCCGATAAAAGGCCAGGAAGCGAATGAAAATTTTCCAATGAATATTACTTCCTTGTTCAAAGTATCTAAATGGAAACTAATAGAATAAAAATGTAACTCTCTATTCATTTTCTTCCTCTAATGAAGACGCCAATCTTCCTTCTTTGTCATTTAAGCATTTTCTTTCCTGGAGAGGAGGATTGCAAATGGCTATTGAAATACAAGTTATAGTCTTCTCAAAATTGTCTAAGAAACAATCATCTGACAGAATGAAATAAAATAATAATAATAATAATAATAATAATAATAATAATAATAATAATAATAAGATGAAGAAGAAGAAGAAGATGTATATCTAACGGTTTAATACAACTATACAAATGGTACATTGTTGAGGAAATAAATAGGGGAGCTGACTATCAACTTCCCAAAAAGAGAGGCTTCGGTCACATGACATTTAAAAACTCGACAAACAAGAATACAAAAAACCAGGCTGTCCATTTTTTAAATATCTTTTCGACCAAATACTTATCTCCCTGTCTGGTATTCCAATGCTTTCTTCTTGTGAATCTTTTAAATTTTTTTTTTTTTTTTGCTTTATTGTACGTTGAGTGATTGTATTTAGGAGTGCAATAGGATTATCTTCCTACATATAGTACAGATAAATCATGGTAGTCACGTGGCTGTCCAGATTGCCACCATCAAGATTAGTAGTTCAAAGCCACAAATTATAGTACAATTATTACTGCTTGAAATTTTGGCTTAGGTTGTCCATCTAGATTCAGTCAAATGTTTTTTGGTCATTCAATTATGAGTCTTTGTTTCATGACCATTATGTGGAACTACTTAATGAATAGCAAGAATGCACTATCTCTCCATATGATATAGATTGAGATTCCATATCCTAAAGATTGAGATTACTACTTGTTTGGACCTGTTTGTTTTTGTCTATTTTTTATTTTGCTAACCAGGACATTTCTTGGAAGAACTGAATTAAGAAGCCTCAAACTGCAAGTACAACCATTCACATTGTGCAGTAAAAGATTATAATTAAACATTTCACCAAAAAAGAACAGGGAGAAAAAACTATAACGAAGGAGGGTCACATCTTATCAGATAATACGAAAAAAAACATTCATATAAAACCTGTCCTCAGTTCTCATTGTCTACCTCCCCAACAAATCGATGTTAATTTAGACTACAGACGCCATTAACACTTGGGCCAGTTGAATTAAAGCCATTTAAAAGAATATCTGTTGTCTTCTCATTAATGTATTATTTCAATTATTCATTTTTTCCAGACTGGAAATTAAAGAATGTCCAACTAGTTATGGATGATATCATAAATTAAAAGAGCAAAGATCCAACTAATTACTACTCCTTATTAGGAAATAAACTGCTCGTGCAAGACCAAAAATGATACAGTAATTTCAACTACATAAATTAAAGAAAATGTACAAAGCTATACTAGACACAGAGATAGACTATGGTAACCAATAGGACAAACCACAGCATATCCTTTCCGGTTGGTTCAGAACCCGACCCCAGCCGCCCCGACTCCGAACGTTGCGGATCGATGAGGCTCAATCTTTCTATTCTTCCAAAAACAAGTATCCGGCGCCAGCTTAGCCGCCGCCGTCCTCATCGGCTCAGACTTGCACCTTGTTAACACAAACGGCTCGTAAGCCACTGCATTCACAAGCTTCTGCTCGATCATGGTTGCCATGGACATCCCCGTCGCCGCCGGTAAAGAACACGACGACCTAGGTGGTTGTAACATGTGTTTGTTCCTATGTTCCGTACTAGGTTTAGTGTCAGTACTCCGCCGCCTTTTGGGTTGTTCTTCAGGAACAATAACCTCTTTCTTTGGTTGTTTGACTTGTTGTTTCCTCTCTGGTAACCATCTGAGAAAGTCCCTTCGACAGACCCATGTTTCTTTTGATACCTCCATTGATAGCTTGGGTTCACACATCATTAGTAGCAAACACTCTGGCAAAACTGATTCTTTTTCTTCGTTTTGAGCCTCATTGGTATATTCAACTTTGTCTTGCTTCTCTGGTTCTGTAAATGGTGTATTTTCTGCTTGTTCTTGTTCTTCATATTCAGATTCATGTTGAGTTACTGTTGGCTTCTCCTCTATGCCTCTCAGCAGGAGTATGTCTTGAATTTCTTTTGCGATGGCTGACTTAAATTTTTCTTCTTCTTCCAATGTAGCTTGTTCACTTTCTGTTTTATCCTCTATTTCACTAGTATCAGAGGTCATTTCTGTTACTCCTTCCTCAAGGAGCTGTTGAATTTGGATATCTTCTTGATATAATTCAGTTGTTTGATTAACCAGTTGGGCTAATTGTTCAAGCTGGGAATCAACTTCTGCTACAAAAGACTCAATTTTGGTCTCTTCTTTTCCCTCTTCTTGCTCAATTTCTGCTGTTAATTCACAAGTTTCTAGCTTTGTTTCAAGCATTTCCTGCTCCCTGCTTTCTTCTTCCATTTCCATAATAACCTCTGCTTCTTCTGGATTAATCTCTTTTATTTCATCAAGATCTACTGAAACTCTATGTTCAGATGGTATAACCTCATTACTAGGTTCACATTTCTGACTATCTACTACTTCCATATGCTTATTTTCTCTCAAATTTTCTTCCTTGTCTAGTTCTCCCACTTCTTCCTCTTGTTCCTCATCATAATATTCATCTTCTGGAACAGGTGATGACTCCCTGAAGCGATTGGTAAGAGCTGCCATTTTCATAGGATCAGATCTACATCTCATTAGAAGCAGAGCATTCTTGGGCGGAATACAAATACTAACTCTACCTTTCTCTTCATTATGGCCCCTCTCCATTTCAACAATATTCTCATCCTTGAACTCAATATCTTCAAACACATGCCTTCTTGAACTCCTCATTGTACTACTATGCCTCCCCTCTGTTGTTCTTTCCTCTTCACCACTTGCCACTACCAACTCAATATCCCTCCTTTTTCCTCCTTCCCCATCTTGCAATGCCACTAACCATCTAGCAAACACAGCACCACATGATCTGTGTTCATTATCACCTTCCCTGTAAGCTTCAGCTTTTTCTTCCTTTTCTCTTTCATTAGTCGAAAAACACGACGAACGACATGGGAACAAACAGCTGAACTCCGCCCCAAAAGCCCTTAAAGCTTCACAAATTGTTAAAGGCAAATGAACCCACCTTTGATTTCTATGATTAACGCATTCTTGTTGCTGGTAATGCACGTTTGAGTTCCCTTGCGAGTACCTCTGATTCTTTAACAATAGTCTATCATCTGTTTGATTAAATGCCTCAGAGGCTTGCTCTAGTTTTCTAAAACTCACCTCGCCGCTTGCACTACGTCTTTTGGACAAGCTACGTGATTGTTTCACCTTCTTCTTGGTTTTCACCCGAACCTGACCAATACAAGTGACTTTTGGTGAAGATGGCTCCGGGTTTTCGAAACCCGACCCGCGTTTCTTACCGGTGATGGGAAACATAGGAGAAGCTTGGCCACCCTTAATGCTACCGTTTGATTTAAGTCTACGGCTGAGGGAAGTGGAAAGAGAGAGAGGCGCGTCACGTGCACGACCAGGACTGAGAATGGATTTGGAGAGTTTCATGGAAGAAGATGAAGAAGAAAGGCGAGAAGTAAAACAGATAAAGAGCTCACTTGTTGTACTGCTACTTGTTGTAGCGGCTGTGCGATGATGGGGTCGGTCTAAGTCCATTAAGCCCTAAAAAAATGACAGTGGTAATGTATGGTATTTGCTTTCATTAGTTCACTGCAATGGCCATGGACGGTAGTGACCACTGAGGCGCAGAAATTGAAGAGGAGAGAAAAAGTGGGTCCTTAGCAGAAGAAGGCAGTGTGCGTGTGGGCGGACTTATGGACTATGGCTTCCGCTCTCTTTAGCCTTGGCTTTTTATGATACCTCTCTAATCAATTTAGAGACTACTATTTTCTCCCTTAGGTAATTGTGTCGTTATAGAAACATAAACTCT
Source organism: Nicotiana sylvestris (assembly GCF_000393655.2). Lineage (NCBI taxonomy): Eukaryota > Viridiplantae > Streptophyta > Magnoliopsida > Solanales > Solanaceae > Nicotiana > Nicotiana sylvestris. The sequence goes on from NC_091063.1 coordinate 61,660,752, forward strand.
ACGGTACAATTTGCTATTATCTCTAGTTTAACGAAGAAACATTGCAGGACAGAACATGTCTTTACAAATAATTTCAAGTGGATTTGTCAATTAGTCTCGTACCTAAGTTCATAACGTTGGACCATCCAATCATTTTCGACCTTTGGACCCATTGAACATCATCTGTAGCTTGCATAGCACATGGTTCTATCGATTTTGGTTCTTAACATTTTCAAGAACAAATTACCTACTTGACCAATTAAAGGCACAGTGATTTGAAGAAGTGATAAGGTGGTGTAAATGTTTTATTATATTTCATCTCTAATAAATCCTCCTTGAACGTGGCCAGATCATGAATGACTGATCCAGCTACCAAAGGTCCAAAATTACCATATCTTTAACTTGGATTCCAATTGTGTAAAATCAATCTTTTTACTTTCCTCTTAGTTTGACTAAATAGGGAAATGTTGCCTTCTGTCAGGAAATCTATTGTAAATTACCGCGCATGGGACCCACCTATATTTTTCACCTGGCCGTTTGCGTTTGGAGAAAATGGGCATTTTCGTAATTAAATGGCATTGTGATGTCAAATTGGAGGACAGATCACATGGGGGAGTAAAAGTCGATAGAGACGAGGTGAAACAGAAAACTCCAAGAGTGCACGTGACTAGCGGAGTCCTTAAAACATGTACCTATAAAGAGTCCGTAATCCAATGTCCTACCCACGCGTCCTTTATATTCGTGTAGACTAATCGCCCCTGTCGTCAACGTAGATGTAATTCGTTGGATGTACGGTCCTACGGACGCTCTCAAGTCGAAGGTGGGCAAATTGTTGCTCTTCGTTAGCCGCATTTCTAACCTTGAGCTAGATGCTTCCAAGCACATCATAGAAAACTGCGCAGTAGTAGCGCGTGAACCTTCAAAAAGTTAGTTAAAATACGTACTAATGTACCAAAATCCACTATTATCATAATCCTAAAAAGCCTTAAATTATTTGCTTATGTGGCATACCTCTGTTAGCTGATTTTGCTGACGTGGTTCTATGGACCATTCGAATTCAATAAAATAAACAATTATATACATGAATAATGCAAAAGAATTTTACTCTAACTTGTTATGATGGAGAACCTGCTTTGTTTTTCAGCATACTGATCCTATTTATTGTATTGAATAGTTACATTTTACAAAAGATGTGATAGTGTAAATGAACTTATCATGTGACTGTAGAAGAGTAAATATATATATATATACACACTTGTAAAATGATTATGCAAATGCTTTACTTGGTGTTAGGGTTTTATGTAGAGGGGTGGAGAGTAGGAGGTAATGATAGTGTTTAGTCAAAGTCAGTCAAGGGTTACTTGAAAAGAAGGGATTTGACCAACATTTTATGAGAAATGGACAAAAGGACCATTGAAGGAGTAATAAAGAAAGCTTATATAGTGATTAGAAGTGAAAAGTAGAAGGATTAGTTGGGTTATCAATTTGCATTATCTTTGCACATGCCTACCAGATAAAGTGGTCCAGTGAAGTGACCCTCCAATTTAGTGAAGTGATAGTGAGTAGTGACTGTTTGTCTTTGGACTTTCCTATAAAGTTTAATTTTCAAAGTCAAGGTCCAACCTTAAACCCCTTAATCAGTTAATCATCAGCAAAAAGAAACCTGCAAACTAAATCCTTATGAGAATATATTTAAATAAAAATTGAGTGAAAAATGAACAACTTTTAACAGCTTATTAGTTTCATCACATTTAATTTTTCCTCTTCCTTGACGATATTTATATTTATATTATATTAAAAGGAGAATATCTTGACTTAATATTAAGCCAAATAACATATCGAGAACAAGCCACTTGGCACTACTAGAAAATCTATTTGTTGGATTCTATTTCCACTAATTTTGAGAAAAATTATTAGTTGATCAAGAGCCATTCAAATAAATAGATAAAACCAAGCCATTCAAGTACACTAGAAAGAGGGATGCAACTTTCTTAAGCATCAATTCCGCTAACAAAAATGTTCTCAGAATCTGTAGGTATCTTTTTTTTTTAGAAAGAATCATTAAAATTTCATTTGGTATATTACACATTAGTTTTAAGTTGAAATATTAATTCTATATTTAGTGCACGCTTTGTATCTGACCTTATTTGCGAATAATATACATTAATATAGATATCACATACATTACTATAAGTACTTTTAATTAAATTTTATGTATAATTTAGTTATGGTAGGAATTCTTTTTTAAGAAAGACTTAATTAAATAAATATTTTGTATCTTACATCTATATTATATTAAAGAAAATAGAATAAAAAAGTTCATAAAATAATCAAAGCCAAATATTTTAAGATTTAAACAAAAAATGTTCTCTTTTGAGAACCTGTTGGACGTACATACACAAAAATGAATGCAGTTTCACAAAGCAAACAAATATTCTGTAAGTATCTTTAATTAAATTTGTGTCTAATTCAATTATTGTAGGTATTCTTTTTGAGAAAGAATCAATTAAAATTTCGTTTTGTACCTTACACATTAATGTTAAGTTGAAATAATAATTCTACATTTAGTACAAGCTTTGTATCTCACCTTATTTGCGAACAATATACATTAATATAGGTATCATTTAGTTATGGTATGTATTCTTTTTTAAAAAAGAATAAATTATATATAAATTTTGTATCTTACATCCATATTTTATATCTTACAAGAAAGATCATACGTTGAAACTTCTACAAATATCCTTATAAATTGATTTACTACTATAGTCTTTTCTTACAAATCTTTATTTAAGCAGCTTTTACTTAGGTTTACAACAACAACAACAACAACGACCCAGTATAATCCCACAAGTGGGGTCTGGGGAGGGTAATATGTACGCAGACCTTACCCCTGCCCCGAAGGGTAGAGAGACTGTTTCCAGGAGACCCTCGGCTCAAAAAAGCAATAGGAGATAATATATTAGTACCATAAAAATGCGTAATAAAATATCAACAATATATAAGAGATACGAAATATGAAATACAGGATACGAAATACGAAATACGAAATAGATGGCTGGTATAGTACAACTAGAAGGTAAAGTCCTGCATCAATAGACGACCACTGACATTCCTAGTCTAACTCCTAACTAGATAGTCTCTCTCAGTTGTGCTGTAGAAATATTCACCCTCTTCCCTAACCTACAACCTTAATGCTCGACCTCCATAATTCCCTATCAAGGGCCATGTCCTCAGTAATCCTAAGTCGCGTCATGTCCTGTCTGATCACCTCTCCCCAATACTTCTTAGGTCTCCCTCTACCTCTCCGCGTGCCCACTACAGCCAGTCGCTCACACCTCCTCACCGGTGCATCAGTGCTCCTCCTCTGAATGTGCCCAAACCATCTGAGTCTTACTTCCCGCATCTTGTCCTCCATGGGGGCCACACCCACCTTCTCTCGAATATCTGCATTCCTAATCTTATCCATCCTTGTATGCCCGCACATCCACCTCAACATCCTCATCTCTGCTACTTTCATCTTCTGGGTGTGTGAGTTCTTTACCGGCCAACATTCAGTTCCATACAACATGGCAGGCCTAACCACTGCTCTATAAAACTTACCTTTTAGTAACGGTGGCACTTTCTTGTCACACAAAACTCCCGACGCTAACCTCCACTTCATCCACCCCACCCCTATACGGTGTGTGACATCCTCGTCAATCTCCCCGATCCCCTGAATAACCGATCCAAGGTACTTGAAACTATCTTTCTTGGGAATGACTTGAGAGTCAAGCCTCACTTCAACTCCCGCTTCCGTCGGCTCAACTCCAAATTTGCACTCGAGGTATTCCGTCTTCGTCCTACTCAACTTGAAACCTTTAGACTCAAGAGCATGTCTCCAAATCTCTAGCCTCTCGTTGACGCCGCCTCTTGTCTCGTCAATTAGAATAATGTCATCAGCAAATAGCATGCACCATGGAACCTCCCCTTGAATATGATGAGTCAGTGCATCCATCACTAGGGCAAATAGGAATGGGCTGAGCGCAGACCCTTGGTGCAATCCCGTAATAACTGGAAAGTGTTCAGAGTCGCCTCCTACTGTCCTAACCCGAGTCTTAGCTCCATCATACATGTCTTTAATCACCCTAATATAGTTACTCGGGACCCCTTTATCCTCTAAGCAGCTCCATAAGACCTTCCTAGGAACCTTATCGTACGCTTTCTCCAGATCAATAAACACCATGTGGAGATCCTTCTTCTTATCTCTGTACTGTTCCACCATCCTCCTAATAAGGTGGATAGCTTCTGTGGTAGATCGTCCCGGCATGAACCCGAACTGGTTGTCTGAAATAGACACCGTCCTTCGCACTCTCATTTCTACCACTCTCTCCCAAACTTTCATGGTATGACTTAGTAATTTGATGCCCCTATAGTTGTTACAGCTCTGGACATCACCTTTGTTCTTATACAACGGGACCATTGTACTCCACCTCCACTCTTCAGGCATTCTATTAGTCTTGAATATAACACTAAACAATGCAGTAAGCCATTCCAAGCCTGCTTGACCCACACACCTCCACAGTTCAACCGGAATCTCGTCTGGCCCGGTAGCTCTGCCCCTTCTCATCTTACGCATTGCCTCCATGACTTCATCGATCTCAATGTCCCTACAATTACTTACTTCATGGTGACTGTCGGCATTCCTCGATTCCCCAAGTATAATATCCTGATCCCCTTCTTCACTTAGAAGTTTATGAAAGTAGGTCTGCCACCTCCTCTTAATCTGGTCATCTCCCATCAAAACTTTGCCGTCATCATCTTTTATGCACCTCACTTGGTCCAGATCCCGAGTTGTCCTCTCTCTCGCCTTAGCGAGTCGGAATAACTTCTTCTCCCCACCTTTGTTCCTTAGCTCCTCATACAGACGAGCAAAAGCTGTCGTTTTAGCCTCTGTCACTGCCATCTTCGCCTCCTTCCTAGCTACCTTATACCTTTGACTGTTCTCTCTCTTCTCCTCCTCGTCAGTGCTCCCTACTAACCTTAGGTAAGCCGCCTTCTTTGCTTCCACTTTACCTTGGACAACTGCATTCCACCACCAATCTCCTTTGTGTCCACCATAGTGTCCCGTAGATATCCCTAACACCTCTCTCGCCGCCTTTCTTATACAGTCCGCAGTCGTCGACCACATTGTGTTTGCGTCCCCACTACTTCTCCAAGCTCCCATTGCCGATAACCTTCCTTCCAACTCTTTAGCTTTATCCTTAGTTAAGGCGCCCCACCTAATCCTGGGGCGTCCTTGTACTGACCTCTTCTTCCTCCTTATCCTAATACAAATGTCCATCACCAAAAGCCTATGCTGCGTTGAGAGGGTCTCACCTGGGATAACCTTGCAGTCCTCGCACAACCTTCTGTCGCATCTCCTGAGGAGTAGATAGTCAATCTGAGTCTTCGCCACCGAACTTTGGTAAGTAACCAAATGTTCATCCCGCTTCGTAAAACTCGAGTTTGCAATGACTAGATCGAAAGCCTTGGCAAAGTCCAACAGCGCAATGCCCCCTCCGTTCCGCTCTCCGAAACCAAATCCGCCATGCACCTCAGTGTACCCACCTGCAGATAACCTAATATGACCATTGAAATCTCCTCCTATGAATAACCTCTCAGAAGGCGGTATACTACGAACAATCTCATCCAACCCCTCCCAAAATTACCTTTTAATATCCTCATCCAAGTCTGCTTGCGGTGCGTACGCGCTAACGACATTTAAAGTACCCTCACCCGCCACCAACTTTATAGTCATTAGCCTATCATTCACCCGCCTGACCTCTACCACGGACTCCCTAAGATGGCTATCTACCAGGATACCCACTCCATTCTTACCCCTCAGGACACCAGAGTACCACAACTTATACCCATCCACGTTTTTCGCCCTCGATCCGACCCACCTAGTTTCCTGGACACACGCTATATTAATCTTCCTCTTCTGCAGGATTTTCGCCAACTCTATGGATTTACTCGTTAGTGAACCTATGTTCCATGACCCGATTCTCAACCTATATGCTCCCTTGCCCCCTCTACCTACCCTGCTACCCGACCCACCCCCTGAACCCCACCCCACACTCTGCCCCACCCGAGGACATGCCCTTATTCTATCATCCCAGACTGCAGCCACTACACCTACAACAATCTAGAGAAGTCTCGCTAGTGTACAACGTACACAAATCAAACTTGAAGGAAACACGTGGTAGCTAGTATCCTAGTTCAAGGTTTAACTATTGCGAAGTAAAATAACAGTAATTTAGCTAACACCAAAAGGGAAACAGTAAAACAGGAGGTACCAATTCCCGATAACAAAACCTGTGGCTGATTTGCTGTGCTCGATGTAGTTGTACGCTCCCGCCCACTTGCTGACACTCGCCCAGGTTGCTCTCCTTTGCCAGTGCTCGTGCGCCCAACTTGTCTCCAATACTCCGAGAATTCCTGAAAATACAGAAAATACCACTGCCGGATCTGAATTTTCTCAAACGCCAAGTTTGAAAATTCCACAGGTTTAGGCAACTTTCTTGGAGAAGAATAATTAGTGTTTTTTAGGCAAATGGAATAATTAATTAAAACTCATACAAGGGAATAATAATAAGATAATGATGGTAATAATAGTGGATTAAAAAGCTACTAGAATGGGCTGGAAAATAGGTTGAAAAGCAAAGCAGCGGCATATAAGGAAACTACTTGAACAAGTACCCTTTTACTTAGGTTTGACTTCTCTATATTGCTTAGAGTTTAGCTCCCACACAAACTTCTGCAAAGTATGGCTCCAAACTATAACTATATCAGCGAAATAGCAATGTCCAAAATGAGTTGGATTTTGAAAGTTCGTGTTGTTAGATTGTGGCACATTCCAGACCACGAAAAACCAGAAAATTCTAATTTAATCGAATTAATTATTCAAGATGAAAAGGTGCATACTCTTTTACATGTTATTTTTTTCGAGTTGCGATGTATTTTCTTCAACTTATGTGCCTTACTAACTTAAATTTCTTTTCTCATTTTTTATTTTAGGGCGATCGAATTCATGCAACTATTGGAAGAGTTGTTATGCGTATTTTCAAAATAAAAATACATGAAATGGGATTGTATGTTATGAAAAATTTTGTGGTTGGACCAAACAATCTGAAAACTAAGACCAACAAACATATATTGAAACTGATATTTTCTCATAGGACGAGTGTGGATGAAATTAGTGATCCACAGTTTAGTTTGAATAATTTCAACTTTAAGCCTTTTCAGCATCTCACAAATCAAGTTGAGGTTGATGAGAATGAACTATTCGATAATTGTTTTACCTTTCGCTATTTTTTGTTGAATGTTTTATCACCTTATTCATAACTATTATTTAAATGTGGCAGATATCGTAGGAGAAGCTATTAGTTATGGTAACGTAGAATCGTATAACCAAGATAGTAAAACAAGTACCTTTATGAACTTAGAGCTCGAGGATCATGAGTACGCTTGCAACCATGAATTGAATTAGTATAGAATCAATCACTATTATTTTCTCGTTATTAATTTGTGTATTTTACATATAGGAGGAACAATATTTCAGCAATATTTTGGGGAGAATTTGTAGGTGAAATCTTGCCCCACTTGGATGGATCACCCAATCAATCATTGCCTCAATACAGAGGCCAACCTTTGGAAAATTCACTGTAATATGTCATGAGCATTTGCTACAAAAATGTTCCCTTAAGCACATGCTTCATATCAAGCAAATTGTATAGCATCATTATTTTTCATGGAACATTCATATCAAACAAATTGTATAGTATTATTATTTTTTATGTAATATTTATTAGGAGATGGAATAAATGTTTTACTCAAGTCTTAAAATGATTTTAATGTTTGGTTGTAAAGGTGGTATTAACACTAACATATTACACTTTACAGTATAGATCATTCTTTTTACTTATCCGCGCATCACACAGATAATAATACTAATTTGGCTAATAATAAACTTCTATGTGATAGGAGGTGTTATAATTCACGTGTAATTGGTAGAAGTTAAATTGTGGCATGCAAACAAAGGCAACCTTACATCATCTTTTTCATAAAATAGATATAACAAGACCTTCTTCTCTTCTCTAATAAACTATTGATGTGCAAACTTAATACCTTCCCCTCTCCTCCTCGCAGGACCAAATCTGTCAATTTTGTATGGGCTAAAAATTGTCATAATTATATGTGAGCCTAATCAATATTAAGAAGGCCTTCGAAGGCCGCCACACGTCATCAAGTTGATTTCAACGAAGGATGAAAGCGAGGTCGAAGACTCAACGGAGGTCGAGGATGGGGATGAGTACTCCCTTTAGCAGAGCAGCGGCAGTTAGTTTTAGAAATAAGATTTTAAAGAGAATATTCAAGTGAATATTCCTCCTATCTGTACTATTAGGGCTTTGTTGCCTCTGTGCTCTTATAAATAGAAAAATATGTATAGCTATAGGAGGAGATTGGATACTCATTGTAAAAAATAACACAATGACATTCTCTGAAGATTCTTGCTTTATCATACATATACAAAACACCTTTTCTTCAAATCTTTATCTATCTTTTCTCCCACGATCCAAGGAGAATCTAAATATTCAAAGGTTTGTCAATCATTTATCATTATCAAAAAATATCAAAGATTCCCATTCTTTTGGGTGACTCGTATACTTTTATTCACATAAATGTCATTCATTGCTATACTGTTATTTAATGCTACCTCTTTTATTTTTGGATCATTGAATATAACATTATTGTCACCATTTATTACTACTCAAATAGTACACATGGTATCTCGCTATAAAATCGGTTAATCTATCTTTGGATATTAATATTGACTAGATTAACTCCATTTTATTAGAAAATTTAATTGTTTAAACCTAGATCTAAATTTTGGGTCAAGCAGTTTGGCGCCCTTTGTGGGAATTTTCTCAGCCAATTATATAATTTTCATTAGAACCACAACTCACGTGACTTGTTAACCTAACAAACCATCAAGTTTCTCTTTTCTTTGTGCATATGCAAATCTCTATGGTAGGTAACCAAGGAAACAGGACCAAAACAACAGATAATGTCCGCCTCAACCTCATGAATGCTATCAACGAAGGCTATGACACCCATGATGAGGGATAACGTCCATGACCTCCTCCAGATGAGAAAGGTTACCTCCACCTTTATACATCACAACAAAACCAAACAACAAAAGGGCCTCCACGACCACGGGAGAGGGGGCGTGTCACGACCCAAACTGATGGGCCGCGACGGGCACCCGGTACCTTACTCAACCGAGTACCAACGTAACGTATCTTTCTTATTACATCATCATATACACATGACATAGGGTCCTAATAGGCCAACATGACCCTTTATAAACTCAAACATAGGCTGACAAGGCCGTACAATCTTTCACGTACACGACATATGTCTACAAGCCTCTAAGAGTACATAAATGTCATAAAGGTCGGGACAGAGTCTCGCCATACCAAACAATACACCTCTAAATCATACTAACCATACGAGCAACTCCGAAGCAAATGGAGCCCACCAACATCTTTTGCTAAGCTGATAGCCTACTTGGAGCACTCTCGAACTATCTATCAGGACCCGCGGGCATGAAACGCAGCGTCACCAGACAAAAGGGACGTCAGTATGAATAATATACCGAGTATGTAAGGCACATAAATAAATACACAAGAGACATAGAAGAAATATAGAATACATGACTCAACATGTAAGTCTGAATAACTTTGTAAATCATAAATTACTTTTAGCGTCATGCATATGCGTATGAATGTCATGTATAGGTACATGTTTCATAACATCATCAGCCTCTGAGGGCATCCCATCATATCATATTGGCCACTGTGGGCAAAATCATCATCGCATACCAGCTAATCAGGTGGTGGTGCGTATATAACGCCACAACCTTTACCATATATATATATATATATATATACATATATACGCGTATATAACGCCGTCTGGTCATGGGTCAATGCACATGAATGCAATGCATGAAAAGTACGTTAATAATCTTTCAAAATTTCATAAGACCATTTTGTCTTTGAGCAATATCATAAAGTAAACTTTTTTCAACTTTTACATTTTTCTGAAACCCATGAATAGATGATAAAATATTATGACACATGAAAACTCAAAAATATAGATATCTCTGATACTTATATGAATAGAGTCATTTATGAAATTTGTGCATTTGCACATTTCGTTCGTATCGTATGGATCATGCCAAAAGAAAGAAGAGATATCCTTAACATACATGTTTTTTGAAATATTTGCATGAAATGAAGCTTCTGCTTCTTTGAATTTGAACGAAATTCCTGTCACACCTCCTTTTTACATACCCGCGAGGGTGCAAGGGAGTTTTTTCCAATTAAAGGACAATCGAAATGGGATTGGTTTATTTATTTCAGAGTCGCCACTTGGGAGATTTAGGGTGTCCCAAGTCACCAATTTTAATCCCGAATCGAGGAAAAGAATGACTCTATATTACAGTCCGCGTACCAGAAATTCGGATAAGGAATTCTGTTAACCCGGGAGAAGGTGTTAGGCATTCTCGAGATCCGTGGTTCTAGCACGGTCGCTCAACTGTTATATTTGGCTTATTTATCTGATTTTAAATACAATATGAACTTATGTGCAAATTTTAACTTTTAACCGCTTTTGTCGTTATTATTATTTTACAAAAATTGCAACGTCGTGAAAACATATCTCGAACCACGTTACATCAATGCACCCGTGGTTATCGATATATCTCGACTCGGTTGAGATTTGGATTTGGGTCACATAAATGTGCACCCGAATTAAGGAAAATAAATTATTAAGACGTGCCTAAAGCAACTAACGTATTGTTATATTGGGGAAGGCCGCAAAATTTGCTAAACGGCATGTCCCGAATTCTAAGTATTTTTAATATATATACATTTAGAGGGCCCCGCAGCTTCTACATTATTAACGAGGGCCCCGCAGCTTGTACGTTTTCTTTTATATTTTTTTTTGTCGAGGCTCATCTCGTCCTTATTTTAAAAGGATATCCTATAGCAACTACGTTTCTTGTCGCGTTTGTCTCTACTAATAGAAAACGGAGATAGTCCTAGTTAATTACATGCTTGCCGGCTTATTTATAACAGGATTCAAAATGCTTTTACAGAATAATAAAAACGTGATTACGCCCATGGACAACTAATCGAACATTATGGGCCCAAACCTAGCTCATGCGAGATGGGCCAGACTTGGGCCACTGTTTATCCGATACGGGCCTGCTTGGTCTGTTTCGATCTGGGCTCGACCTTCACGAGGTTGAGGCCCTGAACTGGTTCTTTGTTCTGAGAAATGAGTTTATCAATTTATATGCGACAATTTGACAGAAGGGAAAGAACTTAACTAATAGTGAATAGTTTTCATACTTGGCCTACATTAGAGAATACACTACACCATCAAACTAAGTCTAAGATACAAATTATGGCAATGGGAATATTTTCATCTAACATCATACATATATGAACTAGCATTCACTAACCTGCATCGATATACTAAGCATGTAGGCTACTTCTATTGTCCAAACGAAAATGTAACTATTATATATTACATGACATTTAATACAACAGTCCAACAATCTGCAGGTCTTCTCTTTTGCATTCATGCTCAAACTTTCAAATTACATTGGTGGTATTAATTGTGTACCTGGTAAGGAAAGGAAAGGAAGAAGGAGAGTAATCAGTTGAGTAGTATGCAACAAGCAACAACAACAACAACCAAACAGCAACAACACAGCAGCAAACCAACAACCACAAATGTTCTCCACAGTCCACAGACAAACAGCAACAGTTTCCAGAACAAAAGAACCCACAGATGGTCGAGCTCCAAACAAACAATCCCAGAAAAAGAGTAATGAACCAGCAGAAAACCCAAGATACCGAATGTAACAACAACAGAAAATCCAATAACCACAAAGCTCAGCAAGTACCCAATACAGTTCCGACAATCAGGAAGACTAAAACTCAATCCACAGCACACAGAAAACTCAGTGTGGCAACAATCACAGCAGAAAACACACAGCCTTCTCTTAATGGAACAGTAATAACCCTAGTTAGAATAACTAACTTGGCCAGAACAGCTCAACCAACTTAGTCCCTTGTGCAGTTTTGGGCAGTGTTTAGTTAAAGTGTTCTGAAAATTTTCTCTTTGTTTTCTCTTTTTCTGAAGACTAAAAGTCCACCCCTCTTAAGTTCTGAAATGGCCTATTTATAAGCCAAACAACCAGTGCAGTCAAGCTGCCTGGATTCTACCAATTTGCAGACTGCCCATACCCTTTAAACCCATGCCTAAGCATCTTTTGATGCCAGCCATTTGTTCCCCACGCCTGGCTTATTCTTTAATCAAGAGTTATGGGCTCATTTTAGTATTCATTTTAAACCCCATACTCTTGTGTCTTGTTCCCCATTGGTATTAGTTTAATCCCAAATTAGTACCCTACTTGTCAGCTCATTTAAACTAATCATTTTTGTTCTTTTCAAACCCCAGACTACCCCTGTCAACCTTGATTATTACTGCCCCTGCCTATTGCAGCCTCAGGGCATTTTGAACTTCTGAAAGTTCAATTTTAGAACTGCCCTAGCCTGGTTCTTTTAATTTTTTACAATGCAGTCACAAACTAGCATTCATAGATAATGTCCAACATTCAAATCACAATACAGGTCCGTTCAGTCAAATGAGGTTGTACGCATTAGCATATCTGAACATTCAGTCGTAGGAAGTTAATCGATGACATTTATCAAGTCGACTATACTAATTATAACAGGTAACAATCGGTCGTTCATATAAACAAACACATACAGGGACCTAAAGGGCTTCGGACAACTTTGGTCAATCACTGGGAACCTATATAAGTTATTTATGCGACGACTATCCTAATCGGACATGCTTATCACAGGATACATTCAAATCATACACGGAAAACAATCGACCAAATAAAGGTCTTTGACAGAGATGGAAGAAATTAAGAAAACTATCAGAAAATAACAAACAATCACAACAAAGCATGCTAACGACTTAATTAGCAGTTGAATAAAACAAAAAGGAAAAGAAAAACTTACCGAAAAATGTTTAAACCAAACTGACCCAAATCTGACTCAACTTTGACCATTTGAGGCCGAACAAACTTTAACCAGGGTGTTCTCACATGAGAACACCTTGGTTAAGGTCTATTAGACCTCAGACCCCTGTTAAGCCTGGCCGGATTCCACAGGTTCATGTGTTCTAGGGTCTGGATTTTCAGATCTGGTTTTTTAGAAGTTGTGGATAGATTCGGACCAAACCAAGCTTGGTTTGGTCACGAGGGAAGTCATGGGAGTGTCTGGTACGAAGATGGTGAGGTTTGGTATAGATCGAGTTTTGTCTCGAATCTTCAAATCCAGATTCGAGACGATGGGGGGTGATTCGAGGTACATGGTTAGTGGATTCGTGTTCAGGGTGGTTGGATGTTTCAGGGGTGTGAAGGGGGTGGTCACCGACGTTCATGCCGCCGGGTTCTGGTGAAAGGGAAACTAGGGCGGCTGCTAGGGTTTGGGGGTTTCAGGGCTTGGGGAAGGAGATGAGTGAAGGGTGGGGTTCGGATAGGGGGCGCGGGGTACGATGGAAAGCTTATATATGATCTAGGGGTTTAGATCCTGGCCGTTGGATCAAATGAGATCTATGGCCAGGATCTATTCACTTGGGGAAGACGGTGTCGTTTTGGGTTTGATAGTGGGTGAGACCGGGTGAGGCTGGATCGGGTCGAAGTTTGACGGGTTTAGGGGGAATGGCCTAGGTCCGTTGGATCAAGGGGTTGGACGGCTTAGATTAATCTGCCTGAAATGACGTCGTCGAAGTGAAGTGATCAACCTGATCAGGACCGTTTGTTTGAGTCAGATCAACGGTTCTGATAAGGACACTGATACGGCGTCGTTTGAATCAGTGTTTGGGCAGGCATGACTTGGACTGGGTCCTTGTGCCGGTTTTGGGCCTATTTTTATTTCATTTCTTGGGCCCAAATCACTCTTTTCTTTGTTCTCTTATTTTAAACAAAAATGAACTAACAAAATAAATAATAAAACAAATGAAATTAAAACAAACAACCATGTGACACTTCAACACAATTATCACACCAGATTAAAATATTTAAGTAAGTTAAATCACAACCTAGAACGAACGATGCATATATATTTTTTGAATTTTCGTTCTTTTTAATGACCGGATTATGGTTTTAATTACCCTGACATACATGCTTTGTATTTTGATTCGGTAAGATTAAATGCAGAATGGACAGACCCACAAATGACTAACAACACATGTCACGGAAAACTCGAAACATTGTACAGCGAAGTCATTTGTCACTATTTTTATTTTCTTTTGGAGCGATTGTCCGTGAAGCAAAAATCCCATGCTTACAGCTGCCCCTCTTTGCACGAAGACACGAAGGGTTTTCGCGCAAAGATAAAGCGGGCAATTTTTGCTCGTCCGAGTACTCCGTGTGAAGCATTTTTTGAAAAAGGTTTGACCGAACCTTTGCTTCAAAGGTTTCCTACGTATCCTGGGCTGAACAGGAATCAGGTCAATGTAGTTCGAGAAAATTTTGGTAGCTGGGACTACCGTGTGACTGTAGTGCTCGCTGCTGTTGTACGCTGTTGCATGCTGCTGTAGGATGCTACTGCTCACCGATCTCCTTGTTACATTGTTCTTGAAAGGAAAAACAAGAAGCTAAGCTAGAGTATGAGATCTCATCTATCTTCAACTTGTTCTTGTTGCCTTGCTTTCTTGTCGGCTAACGCTTTCCTCTGATGCCCTTATTTTGTGAGCTTGGGAGATGATGCGGGTCCTTCGCCTTTTCTCAATGCCAGTTTTCATCACTTTGCTTGATTTGCTGGGAACATGGCTTTCTTCTTTAAACCTTTCAATGGTTTCTTCAGTGGTATGGCTTTCTTCATCAAAATTGTTATATTGGGCATGCTACAACGTTCCCAAACTGCTTCTTCTGAGACACGTTCCTTCTTCCTTTTGAATCGCGCGCTTGCTTTTGCAGCCTTCTGCTTCTTGGCACTGGGGATTTTATTGTTTCCTACTTGGGGATCTCTGTTGTAACCTTCCGTCTTCATTTTACTGGTGGGCGACCTAGAACTTAAAAGTATTCCCGCATTTTACTGGTGGGCGACCTAGAACTTAAATGTATTCCCGCATTTTACTGGTGGGCGACCTAGAACTTAAATGTATTCCCGCATTTTACTGGTGGGCGACCTAGAACTTAAATGTATTCCCGCATTATACTGGTGGGCGACCTAGAACTTAAATGTATTCCCGCATTATACTGGTGGGCGACCTAGAACTTAAATGTATTCCCGCATTATACTGGTGGGCGACCTAGAACTTAAATGTATTCCCGCATTATACTGGTGGGCGACCTAGAACTTAAATGTATTCCTGCATTATACTGGTGGGCGACCTAGAACTTAAATGTATTCCCGCATTATACTGGTGGGCGACCTAGAACTTAAATGTATTCCCGCATTATACTGGTGGGCGACCTAGAACTTAAATGTATTCCCGCATTATACTGGTGGGCGACCTAGAACTTAAATGTATTCCCGCATTTTACTGGTGGGCGACCTAGAACTTAAATGTATTCCCGCATTATACTGGTGGGCGACCTAGAACTTAAATGTATTCCCGCATTTTACTGGTGGGCGACCTAGAACTTAAATGTATTCCCGCATTTTACTGGTGGGCGACCTAGAACTTAAATGTATTCCCGCATTTTACTGGTGGACGACCTAGAACTTAAATGTATTCCCGCATTATACTGGTGGGCGACCTAGAACTTAAATGTATTCCCGCATTATACTGGTGGGCGACCTAGAACTTAAATGTATTCCCGCATTATACTGGTGGGCGACCTAGAACTTAAATGTATTCCCGCATTATACTGGTGGGCGACCTAGAACTTAAATGTATTTGAAATTGTTTCCCCGTTCTTCCGAGAAAATTTTTGACAATCGGCAGAAAATTTTCTGCCCCGGTTTTTGGTGATTTCCCTGGCGTTGCATCTCGCTGCCATCATCAATCCTTTGTTTTCCTGAAGCAGACAAAAGGATTCAGTTAGTTTCAATCGTGGTGGTAGAAGGCGCCTTTCTGGCGGATGATTTTTCTCTCTTCCCCTTTTCTTGCTTTATGCCTCCATAATTGGTCGGTGGACAAAACTGCTTGCTGGGGGTTTCTAGCCTGCTGGGGCTGGTTTTCAATTTATCCCCTTTCCTGCTTTCTCTTTAAGCACATGCTGTGGGAGTCTGTTTTTTTACTCCCGAAACCACTCCCTTTAGGAGCTTACTTCCTCCAAAACTGCCAGGCATGATTATTGCATTGCCTGGGACCGGCTTTTAAGACTGTTTGTGTTATCCTGCATTGGATGAATTCCCCTTCGGTCTCTGGTAGTAAGCTTTGAAAAAATCCTTTTCAAGACAACTTTTAGGAAGAGAAATAAAAGATAGAAAAAGGAGAAAATCTTTCTGAACCAATATTTGGTGGGAGAAGAAACTCAGAAGGACTTATCTGGAGGACATGACTGGTCCCCGTGATCATGACGTGCACCATAGATTCCCGACCCAGTCTATTTGTATCAATCGATTTGCCCGATGGTTTGACTTGCTGGGGATGATAAATGACTGTCCATTTCGTTGCGAATGTGGTCGCTTTTTGTTGATCTGTCTTGTCGCCTCATGGTGCCCTTCGAGGGGTTCTCACCAATGAGACTCTCTCTTTTCTCTCATCTCCCAGCGCCTTACGGTGCCTGTGAAGGTTTTCACCAATAAGACTCTCTCATTTCATATCTCTCATCTTACATCGCCTTTCGGTGCTTGTGAAGGTTTTCACCGATAAGACTCTCTCATTTTATTTCTTCATCGAGGAATCGGGGTGTTGTTGATACGAACCTCTCTCCTGGAGATTCCTTTGACCATCAATTCATTCCCAGTCTTATGATCCTTTTCTTTGCTGGGGATCGGTGTATTATTCTCGGCCTTATTTGCCTGTCTTGGCATCTCTTGGATATTGATCGGGAGGTCTTTTGGACGTCGATGTTGGTTTTGGTGTGAGGTTAAAGAAAAGCTATGAAATAATTTGATGGGTGATCTGCTACAACTTTTGGAATCAAACCTTTGTTGGAACTTAAAACATAACCTCTGCCCCAGTTTTCTTGCTTGGGGAATTTTATTTTTATACTTGTGTTGAGCTACGTGCGTTACGCACACTGTGCCTATTATGCACACTATGTACATTATGCATCCTATATACACTATGATGCACACTATGACCGAGCCGTGAGGCGCCTACGTATCCTCTTTGAGGAATCAGGTCAAACGTAGTTCCCACGGTTTTGTATTTCTTATGATTTTTATCTTCCTTTTTTCTTTTTCCTTCTTTTCATTTTTCTTTTTCTTTTCTTTTCTCTTTTTTTTCATGTCTTTTCCATTAGTGATTCCAAAAGAGGGGTATGAAAGAATAACTTAAGGCTCAAAGGGGGAAGCAAGGGTTAAAAAGTGTTTGGATAGAAGAAAGAATTGCCTCCGTCATCTCATTATCCAATAAATGCCAAATACAAACAAATAAACCAAAAATTGCCATAATTAAAGAAATTACGCATAATATCTCTTGACTGCATCTGAATTGATAGCCATGTCGACACATCTACCTTCGACATCTGTCAAACACAAAGCACCGTTGGACAATACTCTGGTCACGATATAAGGCCCTTGCCAATTTGGGGCGAATTTGCCTTTTGCCTCGACCTGATGTGGGAGGATCTTCTTCAATACCTGCTGCCCTACTTCAAACTTCCTGGGGCGCACCTTCTTATTATATGTTCTCGCCATTCTCTTTTGGTATAGTTGACCATGGCACACTGCTGCCAATCTTTTCTCATCTATCAAGCTCAACTGTTCCAATCGAGCTTTGACCCATTCATCATCATTAATCCCGGCTTCAGCGACAATCCGGAGGGACGGAATTTCGACCT
Source organism: Nicotiana sylvestris (assembly GCF_000393655.2). Lineage (NCBI taxonomy): Eukaryota > Viridiplantae > Streptophyta > Magnoliopsida > Solanales > Solanaceae > Nicotiana > Nicotiana sylvestris. The sequence goes on from NC_091063.1 coordinate 61,678,804, forward strand.
CTGCTGGTATTACGGCCTCGGTTCCGTACACCAACAAATAAGGAGTTGTGCCTATGGAAGTTCGGACAGTAGTGCGGTAACCCAACAAAGCAAAGGGTAATCTCTCGTGCCATTGTCTGGATCCTTCCACCATCTTTCGCAGTATCTTCTTGATATTCTTATTGGCTGCTTCGACCGCTCCATTCGCCTTGGGACGATATGGGGTGGAATTGCGGTGTGTAATCTTGAATTGTTGGCATACCTCTCTCATCAGGCTGCTATTAAGATTCGCACCATTATCCGTGATGATCACTTTTGGGATCCCAAATCTGCAGATGATATGGGAATGCACAAAATCCACCACTGCCTTTTTAGTTACTGACTTGAAGGTTTTAGCCTCAACCCATTTGGTGAAGTAATCAATGGTCACTAGAATGAATCTATGGCCGTTGGATGCTGCTGGTTCGATAGGTCCAATGACATCCATGCCCCATGCTACAAACGGCCAGGGTGCTGACATCGTATGTAACTCTGTTGGCGGAGAATGAATCAGATCTCCATGTATCTGGCACTGATGGCATTTCCTCACGAAAGTGATACAGTCGTGTTCCATGGTGAGCCAATAACACCCTGTTCGAAGGATCTTTCTTGCCAATACATATCCGCTCATGTGTGGCCCACAAACTCCAGCATGTACCTCTGCCATAACCGTCGTTGCTTGACTGGCATCTATGCATCTCAACAATCCCAAATCCGGGGTTCTTTTGTACAATACTCCTCCGCTGAGGAAGAAACCATTCGACAAACGCCGAAGGGCTCTTTTTTGGTCTCCAGAGGCATGTTCTGGATATATCCCCATTCTGAGGTATTCCTTGATATCATGAAACCAGGGTTCGCCATCTGCTTCTTCTTCTATGGCATTGCAGTAGGCGTGCTGATCACGGACCTGGATGTGTAGAGGATCAACATACATTTTGTCAGGGTGGTGCAGCATTGATGCTAAGGTGGCCAAGGCATCCGCAACCTCATTGTGAACTCTCGGGATGTGTTTGAACTTCACCGATCGAAATTGCTTGCTCAGATCATGCAAGCATTGTCGGTATGGTATGAGTTTTAGATCTCGTGTTTCCCATTCACCCTGAATTTGATGTACCAAGAGGTCCGAGTCTCCCAAGACCAAGACGTCTTGGACATCCATGTCAGCAGCCAAGCGCAGACCCAGAATGCAAGCCTCATACTCGGCCATATTGTTGGTGCAATAGAAGCGTAGTTGAGCCGTAACAGGATAATGCCGTCCTGTTTCAGAAATGAGTACTGCTCCTATTCCAACCCCTTTCGCGTTTGCAGCTCCATCGAAGAAAAGCTTCCAACCCGGTTCCTCAGGTAATTCCAACTCATTTGTATGCATTACCTCTTCGTCAGGAAAATACGTTCTTAAGGGCTCGTATTTTTCATCAACGGGATTCTCTGCCAAATGGTCTGCCAGCGCCTGGGCTTTCATGGCCGTCCTCGTTACATAGACGATATCAAACTCTGTGAGCAGAATTTGCCATTTTGCCAACCTTCCCGTGGGCATAGGTTTCTGAAAGATATACTTCAATGGGTCCAAACGGGATATGAGATAAGTAGTATACGAAGACAGGTAGTGTTTCAACTTCTGAGCTACCCAAGTTAGGGCGCAACATGTTTTCTCGAGTTGAGTGTACTTGACCTCATGCACTGTGAATTTCTTGCTAAGATAGTAGATGGCCTGCTCCTTCCTTCCTGTGTCATCATGTTGCCCCAGTACACAACCAAATGAATTTTCCAAGACCGTCAGGTAAAGGATTAGGGGTTTCCCGGGCTTAGGCGGGACCAATACGGGTGGATTAGACAGATACCCTTTGATTTGGTCGAAAGCCTCCTGACACTCTGCCGTCCAACCTTCCGCAACATCCTTTCTCAGCAGCCGGAATATGGGCTCACAAGTTGCGGTGAGTTGAGCGATGAACCTGCTGATGTAATTGAGTCTACCCAGCAAACTCATTACCTCTGTTTTGTTCCTAGGCGGTGGCAAATCTCGGATGGATTCAATTTTGGATGGGTCTAACTCAATCCCCCGTCGACTGACGATGAATCCTAGCAACTTTCCGGATGGAACCCCGAATGCGCATTTGGCCGGGTTAAGCTTGATATCATACCTCCGGAGTCTTTGGAAAAATCTCCTTAGGTCTGCTACATGGTCCTCCTGACGCCAAGATTTGATGATCACATCATCGACGTACACCTCGATTTCTTTGTGTATCATGTCATGAAACACAGCAGTCATTGCTCGCATGTACGTTGCCCCGGCGTTCTTCAATCCGAACGGCATTACCCGATAGCAGTAAGTTCCCCATGGCGTAATAAATGCTATCTTTTCCGCATCCTCCTCGTCCATTAGGATCTGATGATAACCCGCATAGCAATCTACAAAGGATCCGATCTCGCGCCCAGCGCAATTATCGATCAAGATATGGATGTTGGGCAATGGAAAATTGTCCTTGGGACTTGCTTTGTTGAGGTTGCGGTAGTCGACGCACACCCTGATTTTTCCATCCTTCTTTGGGACTGGTACCACATTGGCCAACCACTCGGGATATCGAGTGACCCGAATGACCTTCGCCTGCAACTGCTTAATCACTTCTTCTTTGATCTTTACACTCATTTCTGTTTTAAATTTCCTTAGTTTTTGCTTGACCGGAGGGTATGCCGGGTCAGTGGGCAATTTGTGAACCACTAAATTGGTGCTTAATCCAGGCATATCGTCATATGACCATGCAAAAACATCTTTGAATTCCATGAGGGTTTTGATCAATTCTTCCCTGACATTCGGCTCAATGTGGATGCTAATTTTGGTCTCTTGGACGTTATCAACGTCTCCTAGATTCACAGCCTCAGTGTCATTTAGGTTAGGCTTGGGTTTCTCTTCAAATTGGCACAGTTCTCGGTTTATCTCTTCGAAGGCTTCACCTTCGTCATATTCAGATCCATCGTCACAAACGACCTCTTGCATCATTGAGTCGGATTCAGATTGATTTATTAGACTAGGTCGAAGATCCGCTGTGCATGCCATGTCATTAGAACCAGTAAAAAGAGAACTGTTTCAGAAATAAAAAGAACAAAACAAAATTAAAATGGGACAAAAGAAAAGAACTTTATTAAACTTGCGGGATAAAAGGGTTCACGCTTTTACAAAAACGAAAGTAAAATTTGGATTACACCCTTGAATAATCCGAACAAACAAACAAACAAAACATAAATCAAAGCCTACTACCAAGACTCCCCTCGGACAGGAAGAGGAGTAACTGTCCAATTGTTGGTCTTGGCCTCAGGCCCCACAAACTGTATCTCTGTTCCGCTGGAACCTTCTCCAGCTTCCACCATACTGACATCAGCGAATAGCCTCTCAAAACTCTGATTCAGGTCCTCATTTATACCGATCAATGGTCCTAGAATCTTCGGGACCGGTGACCCCCTGGCACTTGCTTTGACAAAAGACCTTGAGAGACGTGGCACTGGTTTGGGCAGAAACCAAACCTTCTTCTTCATTTTTCGCGTTTGCTTCCTATCTGCTGCGGTTGGTTTGAACCCCAATCCGAAAGTTTCCAGATTTTTAGGAAGGGAGACAGGTTGGACAATCCCTTGAAGCTCGACTCCCAGGCCTTTTCCTGGCACAAATCCATTACCCAGCATTTCTGAGACCATCATGACTGTTGCGGCAGCTACCCTAGGGTGCGGGATGATTTCTCCTTCAGAAATTTTGTTGGCCGACCCTGTATCGAAAATCTGGTAGACCCAAGGACCTTTGTCATCAGCGGTCTCTATGAAAGGTACAATGGCTCCGCCCATGGTACACGTTGTATCCTCGCCGTGTAACACGACCTCTTGTCTTTCCCACTCGAACTTCACCATCTGATGTAGGGTGGAGGGCACCGCTTTGGCTGCATGAATCCATGGTCGTCCTAACAGCAGGTTATAAGATACTGTGGCGTTTAACACCTGGAATTCCATGGTGAACAAGACTGGACCAATGGTCAGTTCAAGTACAACATCCCCCACAGTAGTTGTTCCGTTTCCGTCGAACCCTCGGACACAGATGCTATTCTTGTGGATTCTTCCGCGGTTGATCTTTAACTGGTCCAGAGTGGATAATGGACAAATATTGGCGCTTGAGCCGTTATCCACCAATACTCGAGTTACCACCAAGTCTTCACATTTGACAGCCAGGTATAAAGCTTTATTATGCTCCGTACCTTCCGTCGGTAGGTCATCATCTGAGAACGTTACCCTGTTCACCTCGAAAATATTGTTGGCAATGGTTTCCAGGTGGTTTACAGAAATCTCATTGGGTACATGAGCTTCGTTCAATATCTTCAATAGGGCCCGACGATGCTCCTCAGAATGGATCAGTAATGACAACAGTGAGATCTGGGCCGGTGTTTTTCTCAGCTGTTCGACCACAGAATAGTCTTGTACTTTCATCTTCCTCAGGAACTCTTCAGCCTCTTCTTCGGACACAGGTTTCTTGGTTGCAACTGGGTTGGTTCTTCTTAGCTCCACCGGAGCAAAACATCGACCTGATCGAGTCAGCCCTTGCGCTTCACAACTGACTTCTTCCACCTGTTTTCCTTTGTACATCACCACCGCCTTTTCATATTTCCAAGGCACAGCCCTGCTGTCAATCATCGGCAGCTGGACCACAGGCTTTATGGTCACCCGTTCTCTACATACCCCTTTCAACACGACCGCCGGTGTGGGCGGGATCCCTGGTATTACCAACTTGCTTGGCTCGGGTTTGCTTGTTATGGCGGACGGGCTCTTTCCCAATATCACTACTGGCTTGACGCTTTCTCCCTGTGACTGTACCTTCGTTCCCCCACTGGTTGAGACTTCCTTCGGGGCGGCTTGGATCATCATCACTATTTGTGAGGGTTTTTTCAACTCTCCTCCCTCATACACCAACTCAATCATGTGAGTCTCGTGGTGCGCTGGTAGTGGGTTTTGGTTGATGTTAGGAGCTTCCGGTGTTTGGACCTCGATCTTATTGGTGTCAATAAGATCCTGTATGGCATGCCTCAATTTCCAACACTTCTCGGTATCATGCCCGAGCATCCCTGAGCAGTATTCACAACTTATTGATCGATCCAAATTCTGAGGTGGGGGATTTGGTTCTCGAGTCTGGACAGGACTAACCAAACCCAATTGCCTCAGCTTGTGGAACAAAGCGGTGTAGGTTTCTCCCAACTCCGTGAAAGTTCTCTGTTTCCGCAACCTGTCATTCCTAGCATCTGGATTTCCCCGAAAGCCTGCCCCTGAAGGGTTTCTATACGCCCTTGGTGGTGGATAGGTATTTTGTGGTGGTGCATATATGTTCTGGGGAGCCGGCGCGCGCCATTGCGGGCGAACCAGAGGCTGGGTGTATGCCTGGGCCTGGTGTACGGAACAATGTGGTTCTTGAGGTGGATAGAAATTTTGTGGTGGGTTGTATGGGTAGTTTGACCTGTGAGGTCTGGGTTGGTTGTAGTGTGGCCTGCCAGCCCTAGACCAACTGCCTGCCTCGATCGTGGAAACCTCTTCTTTCTTTCTTCTCAACGCACCTCCCGTGCCGCTTTGAATAGCCTGGGTTGTGGCCTTGAGTGCCGAATAGTTTAAGATTTTGTCAGACCTCAGACCTTCTTCTATCATGACCCTTATCTTGACCACCTCGTTGAAAGATTTTCCAACCGTTGTCACCAAGTGACCAAAGTAGGTTGGATCCAATGTTTGCAAGAAATAATCCACCATCTCTCCCTCTCTCATGGGAGGATCGACTCTAGCTGCTTGTTCTCTCCAGCGGAACCCGAACTCGCGAAAACTTTCCCCGGGTTTCTTCCCAGTTCTTAATAAGGTGAGACGGTCAGGGACTATCTCGAGATTGTACTGGAAATGACCTGCAAAAGCCTGGGCCAGATCATCCCAAGTATACCACCTACTGGAATCCTGCCTGGTATACCATTCTAGTGCAGATCCGCTCAGACTTTGGCTGAAATAAGCTATCAGCAGCTCATCCTTGCCGCCTGCCCCTCTCATCTTGCTACAGAATCCCCGCAAATGTGCCATGGGATCACCGTGTCCTTCATATAAATCAAACTTAGGCATCTTGAACCCAGCCGGGAGTTGGATGTCTGGGAAAGGGCATAGATCTTTGTAAGCTACGCTGACTTGGTTGCCCAGTCCGTGCAAGTTCCTGAAGGATTGCTCCAGGCTTTTGAACTTTCTCAATACTTCCTCCTGTTCAGGGGACTTACCCGACTTCTCAATCTCTGCCGGCACTTCCAAATGTGGATTGTAAGCCTGTGGTTCGGGGGCATGAAACATAGGCTCGGGGGGATAGTATTGTGTATCGTGAGCGTGAAACAATGGCTCACTGGTCGTTCTTTGCAAAGGGGCTGATGTTGGTCCCACAAAAATGGGAATATTGGGTGTTGGGAGAGGTTGATGGGGTGGTGGAGCTTGGGAATCATGAGAGCTTCTTTCTTGATGATAAAGTGGATTTGGGCGGCTTGTGGAAGGGCCAGAGTGAGGGTATTCCGGCGTGTGTCCCAGTGTTTCAGGGCTCTTTTGTGTTTTGGCTATGGCTAGCTGCATTGCATTCATCTCTAGTCTCATCCTTTCAATCTTTTCCATCGCTTCTTTTAGCAACTGGCTCATCGGCCTCTCTTCCTCATTACTATTTTCTGAAGTAGTCATGCTTGTCGCTATCGGTCCTTTGGATCTGGTTTGATAGGAGTGTGTTGCCAGAGTTCTTTAACAACTAACTTGTCTGAATCAGACAACAACAAACTTTGTTAGCGTTAGTGTTAACAGATTTGATCACAACACATAGAGGATGCAATGCTCCTAGGCAGTTAACCGTTTCTACATGCTTTGTTTCATACAACATGCGTCATCCCGGCTTGGTCATTTGTCCCTTTTTAAAGTATTCTGGAAACCCTGTATTTTATTTGTATTTTCTTTTCTTTCTTTATTAAAAGCGGTCGAATCTTATGGGGATTGCCTACGTATCACGTTCCCGCGCGAATCAGACCAGGCGTAGTTCTGCCTTAAGGTAAAGAAATACAAAATTCTTGTGAAATCATTAAATTCATTCCCAAAATTTTGCTATTACAAATTACTTCAAACAAGGAATAACAACAATACAGATTCCACGGTTCTTTGACCCTATTTGATTGAAGGAAAAATAGAAAACAACATATGGGAAAACATCAAAGCCTAAATAAACAAGACTCGACCAAAGGTTAATTTTCCAACTTAAGGACCCGCGAGGCATCATTCGGCCTTTTCGCGGTTCTAGGTGCGAGATCCCTTTCGAGCTGCTCCAACTCGTGCATGGTCTGTTTGACATAACCCATTACTGCTGCGAGAATGGTAACGCTGGTCATGTTCTCACACCGCCGACACCGTCTGATGATGGCGTGGGCAATGGCCCTGATCTTATCTCTGGTTTGTTTTTTCTCTATGAGTAGGTGTCTTATCTGATCACTGCACGTCTTGAATACCTGTGAGTCCTGTATATGCTGATTCTTCAGCTGCCGCACTTCTGTCTTCATTTGGGCCAACAAGTCGTAACAGTATCTACTCTCCAATTGGAAATCCCTGGCCTGCTTAACTGCTTTAAACTCAAGTGTAGCCATCTCTCTCTTTATTTTGGCAACAGTCTTCTCGTGGTCACGTTTCAATTGGTTCAAGCATCGGCGATGCTTATCTACTCTTGTTCCCCACTGTGCCTTGAACTCTGCCATGACCTTCTCGGATTCTTCTAACCCGTCTCGCCATTCCGTGATTTCTCTTTTCAAACCCTTTATCAACTGCTGGTCTGATCGATTTCTGGGCTGCTCATCAAGAGACAATCTCAATTTTTTGATTTGGGCCTTAAGTTCTTCATTCTCTTGGATCAATCTATTCTTTTCGCTTCGATCCGCCGCGATTTGTACGCTGTTATCGAATTTCAGGCTATCCATTTGTAGCTTCAAATCACCAATATCTGCCCAATAACCCTTCTCTTTTGCTAACCAGTTCCATTGCCCTTGGGATGATTCTACGAAATCTTTGAGATGCGGTCTCTTAGCCGGTCTTTCGTAGGACAGGCTACCTCTAAACCAAGCGTGATATCCTGGGGCGACTTCCCCTTTTGCCGTATCAATCACACAAGTGTTTGCTGTCAGATGTTGGCACTCACTCCAGATTTGGCGAACTTCTTCTTCAGGGAAATGACCGTTCGGACTGATTTCAATCACTTGGGTACTCAAATCTTCATCTTTCGGTACCACTTGGTACCTCCCAAGTTGCCTCAAAACCCGATACAGTGCATAGGGTTGGATACTTTTCAGTCCCATCAACAGAAAGTGAGGCCGGGTTGCCAGCATGTATATGATTTCCTCAATAGGTGACCATCCGAGCGTCCACTGGATTTGGCTAGCAGTGAGAGTTCGGAGAAATGAGGTCCATGATGTGACTCCCTCAGGTAAATTGAGCCCTTTGATTCTCGTGTAGAATTCTCCAATACAAGTTTTCTCGGGCGAACCATAACCCAAGAGCGAGGAGCGATGGCATAAATGATCGGTCATCCACATTTGCAACAGTAGGTTACATCCTTCGAAAAAGTCGCCCCTGGCTCGGACAAGCAGTGAGAGCCCGGAAAATGTCAGCCATAATCATAGGCGCCAGAGTACTTTTATCTTGGGTAAGCAAAGTATTGACGACCCCGGTTACCTTTAGATCAATGTTTCCATCTTTCCTAGGGAACACTATAAGACCCAGAAAGGCTGTCATAAAAGCCACTAGCCTGTGTTCGCCCCACTTTTGTCGGTTGCCTCTACTGCATAGTTTGAAATCCGGCTTATTGAACCCGCCCACGTGGCCGTATCCAGCATATATGAGGTGGAGACTGCAGAACCCTTTGGCAAGATCTGGATGGTGGAACGTTCGAGGTATTTTTAGGAAATCCAGAAACCGGTGTACCGTGACAGCTCTAGGTGCAATCAAGTATTTGAACCTAAAAGGGGCTTCATCACTTCCGATGTACCCTGCTATTTCTTCCAACGTCGGGGTGAGCTCGAAGTCCGAAAAATGGAACACGTTGTGTGCGGAATCCCAACAAGTGACCAATGACCTGATAATATCACCCCGAGGCTGAACGTTTAGTAGGTCCGGGAGACCTTTCAGATATTTCCTTACTTTGTCTTGCCCTTCTTTGCCTAAGTCGTTCCACCATAACCGCAACTCAAAAGGGATCTTGGTCATTACTGAAAAAGGTTCGTTTTGTATCGTGCTCATCCTGCACATTTATTAGGGTGATTATGCCAAGTGAATAAAATAAAAACTTTATTACTGAAAAAGGTTCGTTTTTTTTTTTGAAAATTAGGGGTGTAAAAACTTTTCAAGACTTTTTGGCAAGACAAATATTTTTGCAACAAATAAAGACATATATTTATATATATATATATATATATATATTTTATTATTATTACTCGGATTTTCATAAAAATAATAAAAAAAAACATTTTTTTTAAAAAAATAAGACTCTTTTTCATCTTCATTTTTATGACAAGACAAACTATATATTTTTGAAAAACAAAACAGAACAACGACCCTTTTTTTCTTCTTTTTTTTATTTCTCCTTTGCTTTTAATAAAACAAAATAATAAGACGTTTTTTTTTTCATTTTCTCAAAAATTCGGCAGAGTTTTGACAGTATTTTGGCATTGGTTTTTTCCAAAAATAAACAATTAGCTCTTTAACCGCTATTTCTTCTTCTTTTTTGTTTCCAATTTCATATTATTCATAATATTCAAACACCGGTCAGCATGCAGGCACGAGACAAATAAATGCACGGAAAAGAAATAGGATGCATTAGGATGGTCCTTTCATATTAGGTTGCTAGTCTTAGACGGACCCAACCCCTGTGTTGAGTCCCCTAAGTCAAATGCAACGTGATGCAAATAAGCGTTCCTAATAGGGATCCGGCATGGAGTTTCGTTATACTAGGTTTATAACCTGGGTATATGTTCTAGACTGTGTACCCGAGCGGACAACTCGAGTCGAGGAGGGGCAACTTACCGGGAACCAAAAGGCCGTCCGGCTTCGTAACTTATCCGTCCTCTTTCTTATTTTGGGTATTGACACTAACAGAATAGGGAGCCTCGACCAGCGAGCTTCTCCCCGGAGGTAAGAAGAGAGAGGTTTCGGCACAGTTTATATACAGTTCAAATAATATCAAAGCGGTAAAAAGTAACATTTAGCACATTAGGCCTAAACATGTAAAAATTAGATAATAATAAAGCCAAATATAACAGTTACTATAAGCTTGAATTCTTGAACCCTGAACCAGAGATTCTGGGTTTCTTCCCCAGCAGAGTCGCCAGAGCTGTCACACCTCCTTTTTACATACCCGCGAGGGTGCAAGGGAGTTTTTTCCAATTAAAGGACAATCGAAATGGGATTGGTTTATTTATTTCAGAGTCGCCACTTGGGAGATTTAGGGTGTCCCAAGTCACCAATTTTAATCCCGAATCGAGGAAAAGAATGACTCTATATTACAGTCCGCGTACCAGAAATCCGGATAAGGAATTCTGTTAACCCGGGAGAAGGTGTTAGGCATTCCCGAGATCCGTGGTTCTAGCACGGTCGCTCAACTGTTATATTTGGCTTATTTATCTGATTTTAAATACAATATGAACTTATGTGCAAATTTTAACTTTTAACCGCTTTTGTCGTTATTATTATTTTACAAAAATTGCAACGTCGTGAAAACATATCTCGAATCACGTTACATCAATGCACCCGTGGATATCGATATATCTCGACTCGGTTGAGATTTGGATTTGGGTCACATAAATGTGCACCCGAATTAAGAAAAATAAATTATTAAGACGTGCCTAAAGCAACTAACGTATTGTTATATTGGGGAAGGCCGCAAAATTTGCTAAACGGCATGTCCCGAATTCTAAGTATTTTTAATATATATACATTTAGAGGGCCCCGCAGCTTCTACATTATTAACGAGGGCCCCGCAGCTTGTACGTTTTCTTTTATATTTTTTTTTTGTCGAGGCTCATCTCGTCCTTATTTTATAAGGATATCCTATAGCAACTACGTTTCTTGTCGCGTTTGTCTCTACTAATAGAAAACGGAGATAGTCCTAGTTAATTACCTGCTTGCCGGCTTATTTATAACAGGATTCAAAATGCTTTTACAGAATAATAAAAACGTGATTACGCCCATGGACAACTAATCGAACATTATGGGCCCAAACCTAGCTTATGCGAGATGGGCCAGACTTGGGCCACTGTTTATCCGATACGGGCCTGCTTGGTCTGTTTCGATCTGGGCTCGACCTTCACGAGGTTGAGGCCCTGAACTGGTTCTTTGTTCTGAGAAATGAGTTTATCAATTTATATGCGACAATTTGACAGAAGGGAAAGAACTTAACTAATAGTGAATAGTTTTCATACTTGGCCTACATTAGAGAATACACTACACCATCAAACTAAGTCTAAGATACAACTTATGGCAATGGGAATATTTTCATCTAACAGCATACATATATGAACTAGCATTCACTAACCTGCATCGATATACTAAGCATGTAGGCTACTTCTATTGTCCAAACGAAAATGTAACTATTATATATTACATGAAATTTAATACAACAGTCCAACAATCTGCAGGTCTTCTCTTTTGCATTCATGCTCAAACTTTCAAATTACATTGGTAGTATTAATTGTGTACCTGGTAAGGAAAGGAAAGGAAGAAGGAGAGTAATCAGTTGAGTAGTATGCAACAAGCAAGAGCAACAACAACCAAACAGCAACAACACAGCAGCAAACCAACAACCACAAATGTTCTCCACAGTCCACAGACAAACAGCAACAGTTTCCAGAACAAAAGAACCCACAGATGGTCGAGCTCCAAACAAACAATCCCAGAAAAAGAGTAATGACCCAGCAGAAAACCCAAGATACCGAATGTAACAACAACAGAAAATCCAATAACCACAAAGCTCAGCAAGTACCCAGTACAGTTCTGACAATCAGGAAGACTAAAACTCAATCCACAGCACACAGAAAACTCAGTGTGGCAACAATCACAGCAGAAAACACACAGCCTTCTCTTAATGGAACAGTAATAACCCTAGTTAGAATAACTGACTTGGCCAGAACAGCTCAACCAACTTAGTCCCTTGTGCAGTTTTGGGCAGTGTTTAGTTAAAGTGTTCTGAAAATTTTCTCTTTGTTTTCTCTTTTTCTGAAGACTAAAAGTCCACCCCTCTTAAGTTCTGAAATGGACTATTTATAAGCCAAACAACCAGTGCAGTCAAGCTGCCTGGATTCTGCCAATTTGCAGACTGCCCATACCCTTTAAACCCATGCCTAAGCATCTTTTGATGCCAGCCATTTGTTCCCCACGCCTGGCTTATTCTTTAATCAAGAGTTATGGGCTCATTTTAGTATTCATTTTAAACCCCATACTCTTGTGTCTTGTTCCCCATTGGTATTAGTTTAATCCCAAATTAGTACCCTACTTGTCAGCTCATTTAAACTAAGTTTTCTGTTCTTTTCAAACCCCAGACTACCCCTGTTAGCCCTTGATTATTACTCTCCTGCATCACTGCAGCCTTAGGGCATTTTGAACTTCTGAAAGTTCAATTTCAGAACTGCCCTAGCCTGGTTCTTTTAATTGTTTACAATGCAGTTACAAACTAGCATTCATAGATAATGTCCAACATTCAAATCACAATACAGGTCCGTTCAGTCAAGTGAGGTTGTACGCATTAGCATATCTGAACATTCAGTCGTAGGAAGTTAATCGATGACATTTATCAAGTCGACTATACTAATTATAACAGGTAACAATCGGTCGTTCATATAAACAAACACATACATGGACCTAAAGGGCTTCAGACAACTTTGATCAATCACTGGGAACCTATATAAGTTATTTATGCGACGACTATCCTAATCGGACATGCTTATCACAGGATACATTCAAATCATACACGGAAAACAATCGACCAAATAAAGGTCTTTGACAGAGATGGAAGAAATTAAGAAAACTATCAGAAAATAACAAACAATCACAACAAAGCATGCTAACGACTTAATTAGCAGTTGAATAAAACAAAAAGGAAAAGAAAAACTTACCGAAAAATGTTTAAACCAAACTGACCCAAATCTGACTCAACTTTGACCATTTGAGGCCGAACAAACTTTAACCAGGGTGTTCTCACATGAGAACACCTTGGTTAAGGTCTATTAGACCTCAGACCCCTGTCAAGACTGGCCGGATTCCACAGGTTCATGTGTTCTAGGGTCTGGATTTTCAGATCTGGTTTTTTAGAAGTTGTGGGTAGATTCGGACCAAACCAAGCTTGGTTTGGTCACGAGGGAAGTCATGGGAGTGTCTGGTACGAAGATGGTGAGGTTTGGTATAGATCGAGTTTTGTCTCGAATCTTCAAATCCAGATTCGAGACGATGGGGGGTGATTCGAGGTACATGGTTAGTGGATTCGTGTTCAGGGTGGTTGGATGTTTCAGGGGTGTGAAGGGGGTGGTCACCGGCGTTCATGCCGCCGGGTTCTGGTGAAAGGGAAACTAGGGCGGCTGCTAGGGTTTGGGGGTTTCAGGGCTTGGGGAAGAAGATGAGTGAAGGGTGGGGTTTGGATAGGGGGCGTGGGGTACGATGGAAAGCTTATATACGATCTAGGGGTTTAGATCCTGGACGTTGGATCAAATGATATCTATGGCCAAAATCTATTCACTTGGGGAAGACGGTGTCGTTTTGGGTTTGATAGTGGGTGAGACCGGGTGAGGCTGGATCGGGTCGAAGTTTGACGGGTTTAGGGGGAATGGCCTAGGCCCGTTGGATCAAGGGGTTGGACGGCTTAGATTAATCTGCCTGAAACGACGTCGTCGAAGTGAAGTGATCAACCTGATTAGGACCGTTTGTTTGAGTCAGATCAACGGTTCTGATAAGGACGCTGATACGGCGTCGTTTGAATCAGTGTTTGGGCAGGCATGACTTGGACTGGGTCCTTGTGCCGGTTTTGGGCCTATTTTTATTTCATTTCTTGGGCCCAAATCACTCTTTTATTTGTTCTCTTATTTTAAAACAAAAATGAACTAACAAAATAAATAATAAAACAAATGAAATTAAAACAAACAACCATGTGACACTTCAACACAATTATCACACCAGATTAAAATATTTAAGTAAGTTAAATCACAACCTAGAACGAACGATGCATATATATTTTTTGAATTTTCGTTCTTTTTAATGACCGGATTATGGTTTTAATTACCCTGACATACATGCTTTGTATTTTGATTCGGTAAGATTAAATGCAGAATGGACAGACCCACAAATGACTAACAACACATGTCACGGAAAATTCGAAACATTGTACAGCGAAGTCATTTGTCACTATTTTTATTTTCTTTTGGAGCGATTGTCCGTGAAGCAAAAATCCCGTGCTTACAATTCCTTGCTTGGATTTTATGAAACTTGGATAGAATTGCTTCTGATGAAGCTTTGAAATGCTTCTGCTTCAACGTTTTTGTTTGAGCTAAGATTGTTATATGAACAAGATTAATGGTTGTTCTAACACCTTTGAGATCTGATCATTTTGTCCAAAATGAACGAATCTTTACAAATAAACCAACTCATAAGACTTGGACGTACTTACTGTCTTTGTCTAAATGAACCAAACTCCAAGACTTTTAAAAATGACTCATTCGTATGAGTCCTTTAATGAGTTACACGTTATTTTGGTCTACTAAGCATATATGACAATGAGTCATATGCTTGAATAAAGGCCTAATGCCACGTGGGGAGTGAGAATTATTAATCTTTACCCACTTATTAGTTAACTGGGTAATGTTCTGTTACCCAGTATAACCAATTACCCGCATAATTTAAAAATTCTCTCAACTTAATTAAATACTACTTACTTTTAACATACCTTGTACACCTTATGGTCATGTAGTACCTTGTATGATACTAGTCCATAAATACCGGGTATTTTAGCTCGGGCCATATTTTATCCCAAAATGCCAAATTTCAACGAAATTCATTTTCTTCGACTTGCTTCCCCTCTCACCTTCATGAATTTACTAATCACTTGTGAAATAGCATAATCCTTATAATCTCCAAATAATCTTTTACTTGGACTAATGTCAATTATCTTACGACAAATTCAACGTACAATACTTCAGGGTGCAACATTGTCGCAACTTAATACTGCGAAGCATAACATCACTGTAATGGAATACTGCTGGGTGCAACACTGTCGTAACTTAATACTACAATCGTGCCATCACCGTAATGTAATACTGTGAGGCATAACATCATCATAATATAATACTGCAGGATGTAACATCATCATAATATATTACTGCAGAGGGTAATATCCCCGTAATATATTACTACAGAGCATAACATCGTCGTAATATAATACCGCGGGACATAATATCGACGTAGTATGGCGGGGTGTAACATCATTCCCCCCTTTGGAATATTCGTCCTCAAATGTTGACTAATGCTCATATCATTTTCATAACTTATATCTTTCGAATACTTTAGAACTTCCCTTGCCATCTAGGCGACTTGTGATGACCTGACCAGTCGTCTCATGAGTTAACGCTCCGTTTTACCCGTTTCTGCTTCTTTATGCTTTATTTATCCGTATTATGTGGTATCGGGTTGGTTGGATCGAATCCGAAATGATTTTGGTAAGGTCTGAGACACTTAGTCTCTTTTAAGAAAGCTTTGAAAAAGTCAACTAGATGTTGACTTATGGGTTAGAGGGCTCAGATGTGAGTTCCAATGGTTCGGTTAGCTTTGGGGGGTGATTTATGACTTAGGAGCATGATCGGAATGAGTTTTGGAGGTTCGGAGTAGATTTAGGCTTGAATTGGCGAAGTTGATATTTTGGCGATTTCCGGTTGGTAAGAGAGATTTTGATATAGGGGTCAAAATGGAATTCTGATAGTTTCAGTAGTTCTGTTGTGTCATTTGGCATGTGTGTGCAAAATTTCAGGTCATTCGGACGTGGTTTGGTTGGGTTTTTGATCAAAAGAGAAATTCAGAAGATTTTAGAAAGTTTGGCTTGAATCTGATGTGTTTTGGGTGATTTGATGTTGTTTGAGGTGTTTTGATGATTGGTACAAGTTTGAATACGGTTTTAGGTTATGTTTGTGCTTTTGGTTGAGGTCCCGGGGGCCTCGCGGTGATTTCGGATGGTTGACAAAAAAGTTTGGACTTTGTTGCAGCTGTTGAATTTGCTGCTTCTGGTATTTCCACACCTGCGGATTGGGGACCGCAGGTGCGGCGCCGTATAAGCGGATGATTTGATCACAGAAGCGAAAAGGGCTTGAAGAGCAGGAACCACAGAAGTGGCTAAGAGACCGCATCTGCAATGTCGCAGATGCGGGTAGGGGACCACAGATGTGGACTAAGGGGAATAAGTGATTTCCGTAGAAGCGGAGGAAGAACCGCAAATGCGGTACCGCAGAAGCGGGTACTAGGCCGCAGATGCAAAATGTCTGGGCAGAAAGTATAAATTATGGCCTTCGCGATTTTTAGCTAATTTTACCATTTTTTACTTCGGCTTTGGAGCTTTTTGGACGATTTGAAAGAGGGATTTCAAGGGAACTTCATTGAGGTAAGGAATTTGGACCTAAAACGCGTTCCTATACTAATATTTCACGGATTAGAGTAAGAAATTATGGAAATTTAGGGTGAAAATTTGGGAAACTAGGGCTTGGAAACTTAAACCTTTAATTGAGGATTTGAAGGACCATTTAGGGTGAGATTTCAGAACTTTTGATATGTATGAACTCGTGGGGAAATAAGGAATCTATTGATGTAAAAATTATTGAATTCTGAGACGTGGGCATGGGGGTCGGGTTTTGGTAATTTCGGGATTTGTGTCGTATTTTGATTATTTTCGCTTGGGCATCATTCCTTTAGCATATTTTGATGTCCAAGTTCTGATTTTAGATAGATTCGCCGCGAGTGGAGGCCGATTCGAGGGGCAAAGGCATCGCGAGATAGAGCTTTGACCGGTTCGAGGTGAGTAATGATGGTAAATGATGCTCTGAGGGTTTGAAACCCCGGATTTGCACATCGTAGTGCTATATTGAGGTGAGACACACGTTTGATGACGAGCGTGGGGTTGTGCACTGTTGGGGATTGTGACTTAGTCCGTCCCGAATGACTATTTTACCGCGTATTTGACTGAAACCTATTTGTTATCATCATGATTTGGGCTGAATGCCATATTTGGGACTTGTGCCAACTATTTGAACCATTCGGGGATTTTTACTGGTATTTTCTCACTGTTTTGACTTATTACTTGAACTCAGTCATGTTATTTTCTACTATTTTTCATACTCATCCATGTATACTCAGTTTTAATACTTTAATGATATTTTAAATAATGTTTGGGCTGAGAAACACATGTTTTACTATTCCCCGAGTGGCTTGCGAGGATTTTGACTGAGTAAGGCCAAGGGCCTATGTTGTGAGGAAACATTTGATACCGATTATGAGGCCGAGGGCCTGAGATATGTACGTCACGAGGTGGCTTGATTGATATGTAGCCGAGGGCCTAGTGATGATGCCACGAGGTGGCTTGATATTGCGCATGGGCCATGAGGGGCCCCTCCAGGAGTCTGTACACCCCCAGTGAGCGCGGGTACCTATTGCGATGTGAGATTGAGCCCGAGGGGTTGGTATTATTCTATGTGATTGCCCGAGGGGCGGATTTATTGATATTGTGCCCGAGGGGCGAGCCTTTATGTGTTTACTTTTCATAATTGACTGTCAATTACTTGCTTAATTATTGAAAAAGGCTTTTCATGAAACTACGTTTGAGTTAAATAATTTTACCTATCTTTCACTGGTTTACTGTTTTAATTATTTTACTGCTTCATTATAGAATGCTTTGTGCATTACGTGATTTCTTGCTTTGAGTCTTTATTTACCTTTGTTACTCACTGAGTTGGAGTACTCACTTTACTCCCTGCACCCCTGTGTGCAGATTCAGGCGTTGCGGATCCTGCTAGTGCGAGTTGAGAGCTCCCGGCAGATATCGGAGTCCACGAGGTAGCTGCTTGACGTCCGCAGTTCTGTGTTTCTCCTCTTTTATCATTTCTATCTCTTTTCAGACATCTGTACTAGCTTATAAACTTAGCAGACTTGTATTATGACTTATAGATGCTCATGACTAGTGACACCCCGGTATCAGGCTGTGTTGGGTTGTACTTCTGCATTTTATTGATATTACCTGCTACTTAGTATTATTAAATCATGTTTTAGACTGTTTTTTACTGTTTAACAATTTAACATCGAATTGGAAATAGTTCGATAGCCTTGTCTTCACGAGAGCCGCTATCACGACCGGGTCCGGGTTTAGGGTCGTGACAAGTTGGTATCAGAGCCTAGGTTTTATAGGTCTCACGAGTCATGATTAGGTTTAGTAGAGTCTCGCAGATCAGTACAGAGACGTTTGTATTTTTCCTCGAGAGGCTGTAAAACCTTTAGGAAAATTTTTACATTCTTGAATTCTCATCGTGTGTCCTTGATTCAGCTTGTAAAGTAATTCTTTGAATTCCTTCCACGCGTTCGTATGTGTGCATGAGCGCTCAATATTCGATGTGTATCGATGGCTTGTGATTTCCCTGATCAAGGGGCAAGATGTGATCTCTATGTGTTGATGTTGGGCCAGTCGGGAAGACTCGAGGCCGGATTTTTGCTTATAGCTCGAGCCCTGAGCTGTTGATTTCGTGAGCACGTGTTTTTGGATCCATATATTTTTTTGTGTCCCTATTAAGGGAGGTGATGACTGGATAGTTATGTGATGAGTGTGATGTGACTGTGAGGTGTATTTATATGATTTGGAAACGACCAGAAGGGTGTGCTAGAGGATAGAAGAACTATTAGGTACTTGATTTTCACCTTGATTTGAGGTATAGCCCCGAGTTATTTTTGTGTGAAGAATCTTTCCATGTTTCCTAGTTGGGAGTGGAGTAAATTTTATGTTGCGGTTTGAGTTCAGACTCATGAAGTTTAAGTGACTGCGTAAGGTATACATAAATGTTAGTTTGAGGCAAAGCAGGTGGGGTTATCTCCTGCGGATTGTTCTGAAGTTTGCATAATCCCTTGTGTCATTTATTGGAAGATCTCTGTTACCAGGGAAATATATGTTTTACAATTTGAATTTGGGTTGCTCAAGAGAGTAGGCTTGACTACTATGAGAGTGAATGCGAGATTTACAGAAGATATAAAGTACCAGATGGTATGTGTTCGACGAGCTTATGAATGATTGAGTTTAATCTCGCTATGGTATTATGGCAGCAATAAAGTATATGCGTTATGAGTTATTGTGTATGTTTTGGTCTATGGCTTCGAGCCAAGTGGGGGAGTCCACTATTAATTAGTCGATTGCACGGTTATGTGCTGTGTTGGTTCCAGTTTGAGGTGTGTGGGTGAATCAGTCATCGGCTTTAGCGCCAGTTACTTCACCACCACCCACCAGTCAGCTAGGGGTCATCCCAAAGGGGAAGGTCGATCAGGTAGTGGTCAGACCCATTTCTATGCACTTCCGGGCAGACCCGATGTTATTGCTTCAGATGATGTTATTACATGTATTGTTTCAGTCTGCCATAGAGATGCCTCTTTATTATTTGATCTTCCACTTTTTCTTATGTGTTATCATACTTTGCTCGTTATTTCGGTACGCCCCGTGAGTTTCTTGCTTCACCTGTTCATGTATCTACCCCGGTGGGCGATACTATTGTTGTAGACTGTGTGTACCGATCGTGTGTGGTGACTATTGGGGGTATGGAGACCCGTGTGGATCTTTTATTATTGTGTATGGTGGATTTTGATGTCATTTTGGGCATGGATTGGTTGTCTCCATGTCGTGCTATTTTGGACTGTTATGCTAAGACAATCACATTGGCTATACCGAGTGTGCCACCGATCGAGTGGTGAGGTGTGACTGATTATGTTCCCAGTAGAGTGATCTCATTCTTGAAAGCCCAGCGTATAGTTGGGAAGGGTTGTCTTTCGTATCTAGCCTTTGTGAGGGATGTCGGTGCTGAGACTCCCAGTATTGATTATGTTCCAGTTGTGAGAGATTTTCCCGATGTGCTTCCTGTAGACCTACCGGGCATGCCACCGGACAAGGATATTGATCTTGGTACTGACCTGGTGTCGGGCACTCAGCCCATTTCTATTCCACCGTATCATATGGCACCAGCGGAGTTGAAGGAATTAAAGGAGCAGCTTCAGGAACAACTTGATAAAGGATTCATTCGGCCTAGTGTGTCACCTTGGGGTGCGCCGGTTTTATTTGTGAAGCAGAAGGATGGTACTATGAGAATGTGCATTGATTATAGGCAATTGAACAAGGTAACAATTAAGAACAAGTATCCTTTGCCTCGCATTGATGATTTATTCGGCCAGCTTTAGGGAGCGAGGGTGTTCTCCAAGATTGATCTCCGTTCAGGTTATCACCAGTTGAAGATCAGGGACTTGAATATTCTTAAGACAGCTTTCAGGACCCGATATGGTCATTAAGAGTTCTTGGTAATGTCTTTTGGGCTGACCAATGCCCCAGCAACGTTCATGCATTTGATGAACAGTGTGTTCCGACCTTATCTGGACTCGTTTGTCATAGTCTTCATTGATGACATTCTGGTGTATTCGCGTAGTTAAGAGGAGCACGCGGAGCATTTGAGAGTTGTGTTGCAGAGATTGAGAGAAGAGAAGCTTGATGCAAAATTCTCCAAGTGTGAGTTTTGGCTCAGTTCAGTGGCTTTCTTGGGGCACGTAGTGTCCAGCAAGGGTATTCAGGTTGATCCTAAGAAGATAGAGGCAGTTCAGAGTTGGCCCAAACCATCCTTAGCCACAGAGATTCGCAATTTTCTTGGTTTGGCGGGTTATTATCAGCGGTTTATTCAGGGGTTCTCATCTATTGCATCGCCCTTGACAAAGTTGACTCAGAAGGGTGCTTCATTTGTTTGGTCGGACGAGTGTTAGGAGAGCTTTCAGAAGCTCAAGACAGCTTTGACCACAACTCTAGTATTGGTCTTGCCATCAGCTTCAGGTTCATATACCGTGTATTGTGATGCTTCGAGAGTTGGAATTGGTTGTGTGTTGATGCATGAGGGTAGAGTTATTGCTTATGCTTCTCGTCAGTTGAAGCCCCATGAGAAGAACTACCCCGTTCATGATTTGGAGTTGGCTGCCATAGTTCACGCATTAAAGATTTGGAGGCATTACTTGTATGGTGTATCTTGTGAGGTGTTCACTGATCATCACAGTCTTCAGCATTTGTTCAAGCAAAAGGATCTTAATTTGAGTCATTGGAGATGGTTGGAGTTGCTTAAGGATTATGATATCACTATATTGTACCATCTAAGAAAGGCCAATGTGGTGGCCGATGCTTTGAGCCGAAAAGCAGTGAGTATGGGGAGTTTGGCATATGTTCCAGTTGGTGAGAGACCTCTTGCAGTTGATGTTCAGGCCTTGGCCAATCGGTTCGTGAAGCTAGATATTTCAGAGCGCAGTCGGGTATTGGCTTGTGTGGTTTCTCGGTCTTCCTTATATGATCGCATTAGATAGCGCCAGTATGATGATCCGCACTTGTTTGTTCTTAAGGATAGAGTTTAGCATGACGATGCTAGAGATGTGACCATTAGAGATGATGGGGTGTTGAGGATGCAGGGCCGGATTTGTGTGCCCAATGTGGATGGGCTTCGAGAGTTGATTCTAGAAGAGGCACATAGCTCATGGTATTCCATTCATCCGGGTGCCGCAAAGATGTATTAGGATTTGAGGCAGCACTACTGGTGAAGAAGAATGAAGAAAGATATTATGGGATTTGTAGCTCGGTGTCTCAATTGTCAGCAGGTGAAATATAAGCATCAAAGACCGGGTGGCTTTCTTCAGCAAATGGATATTCCCGAGTGGAAGTGGGAGAGGATCACTATGGACTTTGTTGTTGGATTTTCATGGACTTTGAGAAAGTTCGATGCTATTTGGATGATTGTGGATTGGCTGACCAAATCCGCGCACTTCATTCCTGTGTGTGCTACCTATTCTTCAGAGCGGTTGGCAGAGATCTATATTCGGGAGATTTTTCGGCTGCATGGTGTCGTAGTTTCCATCATTTTAGATAGGGGCACTCAGTCTACATCTCAGTTTTGGAGGTCCGTGCAGCAAGAGTTGGGTACTTAGGTTGAGTTGTGCACAACTTTTCATCCTCAGATGGACGGGCAATCCGAGCGCACTCTTCAGATATTGGAGGACATGTTTCATGCTTGTGTCATTGATTTCGGAGGGTCATGGGATCAGTTTCTACCACTTGTAGAGTTTGCTTATAACAATAGCTACCAGTCGAGTATTCAGATGGCTCCATATGAGGCTTTGTATGGGAGGCGGTGTAGATCTTCAGTTGGTTGGTTCGAGCCCAGTGAGGCTAGGCTATTGGGGACATATTTGGTTCAGGATGCTTTGGAGAAGGTGATTCAGGAGAGGCTTCGTACAACGCAGTTGAGGCAAAAGAGTTATGCTGACAAGAAGGTTCGAGATGTATCCTACATGGTTGGTAAGAAGGTTCTGTTGAAGGTTTCACCCATGAAGGGTGTTATGAGATTTGGAAAGAAAGGGAAATTGAGTTTGCGGTTCATTGGGCCTTTTGAGGTGCTTCGAAGGATTGGGGAGGTGGCTTATGAGCTTGCTTTGCCACCTAGCTTGTCGAGTGTGCATCCGGTATTTCATGTTTCTATGCTCCAGAAGTACATTGGGGACCCATCTCATGTTCTGGATTTTAGCACGGTTCAGTTGGATGATGATTTGACCTATGATGTGGAGCCAGTAGCTATTTTGGGTCGTCAGGTTCGAAAGTTGAGGTCAAATGATATAGCTTCAGTGAAAGTGCAGTGGAGAGGTCGGCCCGTGGAGGAGGCTACTTGGGAGACCGAGCGGGAGAGGCGGAGCAGATATCCTCACCTGTTTGAGGCTTCAGGTATGTTTCTTGATTCGGTCGCGGACGCACGTTTGTTTAAGTTGGGGAGGATGTGATGACCCAGCCAGTCGTCTCATGAGTTACCACTCCGTATTCCCCGTTTCTACTTCTTTCAGTTTTGTTTATCCGTGTTATGTGGTATCGGGTTGGTTGGATCGAATTCGGAATGATTTTGGTAAGGTTTGAGACACTTAGTCTCTTTTAAGAAAGCTTGAGTTGGAAAAGTCAAACGGATATTGACTTATGGGTTAGAGGGCTCGGATGTGAGTTCCGATGGTTTGATTAGCTTTGGGAGGTGATTTATGACATATGAGCGTGATCGGAATGAGTTTTGGAGGTTCGGAGTAGATTTAGGCTTGAATTGGCGAAGTTGATATTTTTGCGATTTTCGGTTGGTAGGCGAGATTTTGATATAGGGGTCGGAATGGAATTTCGAGAGTTGCAGTAGTTCCGTTGTGTCATTTGGGATGTGTGTGCAAAATTTTAGGTCATTCGGATGTAGTTTGGTTGGGTTTTTGATCAAAAGCAAAATTTGGAAGATTATAGAATGTTTGGCTTGAATCCGACGTGTTTTGGGTGATTTGATGTTGTTTAAGGTGTTTTGATGATTGGTACAAGTTTGAATAAGGTTTTAAGTTATGTTTGTGCTTTTGGTTGAGGTCCCGGGGGGCCTCAGGGTAATTTCGGATGGTTGACGGAAAGGTTTGGACTTTGTTGCAGCTGCTGAATTTGCTACTTCTGGTATTTCCGCACCTGCGGATTGGGGACCGTAGATGCGGCGCCGCATAAGCGGAGGATTTGATCGCAGAAGTTAAAAGGGCTTGAGGAGCAGGAACCGCAGAAGCGACTAAGAGACCACATCTGCGATGTCGCAGATGCGGGTAGAGGACCGCAGATGCGGACTAAGGGGAATAATTGATTTCCGTAGAAGCGGAGGAAGAACCGCTAATGCGGTACAACAGAAGCGGGTACTGGGCCGCAAATGCGAAAATGTCTGGGCAGAAAGTGTAAATTGTGGCCTTCGCGAATTTTAGCTAATTTCACCATTTTTGACTTCGGCTTTGGAGCTTTTTGGACGATTTGAAAGAGGGATTTAAAGGGAACTTCATTGAGGTAAGGAATTTGGACCTAAAACTCATTCCTATGCTAATATTTCACGGATTAGAGCTAGAAATTATGGAAATTTAGGGTGAAAATTTGGAAAACTAGGGTTTGGAAACTTAGACCTTTAATTGAGGATTTGAAGGACCATTTGGGGTCGGATTTCAGAACTTTTGATATGTATGAACTCGTGGGGAAATATAGAATCTATTGATGTAAAAATTATTTAATTCCGAGATGTGGGACGGGGGTCGGGTTTTGGTAATTTCGGGATTTGTGTTGTATTTTGATTATTTTCGATTGGGCTTTGTTTCCTTAGCATATTTTGATGTCCTCGTTATGATTTTAGATAGATTCAACGCGAGTGGAGGCCAATTCGAGGGGCAAAGGCGTCGCGAGCTAGAGCTTTGACCGGTTCGAGGTGAGTCATGATTGTAAATAATGTTCTGAGGGTTTGACACCCCGGATTTGTACATCGTAGTGCTATATTAAGGTGAGGCACACGTTTGATGACGAGCATGGGGTCGTGCACTGTTGGGGATTGTGACTTAGTCCGTCTCGAATGACTATTTTACCGCGTATTTGACTGAAACCTATTTGTTATCATTATGATTTGGGTTGAATGCCATATTTGGGACTTGTGCCAACTATTTGAACCATTCGGGGATTTTTACTGGTATTTTCTCACTGTTTTGACTTATTACTTGAACTCAGTCATGTTATTTTCTACTATTTTTCATACTCATCCATGTATACTCAGTTTTAATACTTTAATGATATTTTAAATAATGTTTGGGCTGAGAAACACATGTTTTACTATTCCCCGAGTGGCTTGCGAGGATTTTGACTGAGTAAGGCCAAGGGCCTATGTTGTGAGGAAACATTTGATACCGATTATGAGGCCGAGGGCCTAAGATATGTACGCCACGAGGTGGCTTGATTGATATGAGGCCGAGGGCCTAGTGATGATGCCATGAGGTGGCTTGATATTGCGCTTGGGCCGTAAGGGGCCCTTCCAGGAGTCTGTACACCCCTAGTGAGTGCGGGTACCCATTGCGATGTGAGATTGAGCCCGAAGGGCTAGTATTATTCTATGTGATTGCCCGAGGGGCTGGTACTGTTCTGAGATGTTGCCCGAGGGGTGGATTTGTTGATACTATGCCCGAGGGGCGAGCCTTTATGTGTTTACTTTTCATAATTGACTGTAAATTACTTGCTAAATTATTGAAAAAGGCTTTTCATGAAACAATGTTTGAGTTAAAGAATTTTACCTATCTTTTACTGGTTTACTGTTTTAGTTATTTTACTACTTCATTATAGAATGCTTTTTGCCTTACGTGATTTTTTGCTTTCAGTCTTTATTTACCTTTGTTACTCACTGAGTTTGAGTACTCACTTTACTCCCTGCACCCCTGTGTGCAGATTCAGGCGTTGCGGATCCTGCTAGTGCGAGTTGAGAGCTCCCGGCAGATATCGGAGTCCATGAGGTAGCTACTTGATGTCCGCAGTCCCGTGTTTCTTGTCCTTTATAATTGCTATCTCTTTTTAGACATCTGTACTAGCTTATAGACTTAGCAGACTTGTATTATGACTTATAGATGCTCATGACTAGCGACACCCCGGTATCGGGCTGTGTTGGGTTGTACTTCCACATTTTATTGATATTACCTGCTACTTAGTATTATTAAATCATGTTTTAGACTGTTTTCTTGCTCTTTAACTGTTTAACGTCGAATTGGGAATAGTTGGCTGGCCTTGTCTTCACAAAAGGTGTCATCACGACTGGGTCCAGGTTTAGGGTTGTGACATGACTGTTCAGTGAATAAGTCCAAAGTCCAGGGCATCCCCCTCTTAGGCCTCCTTCTCACACCATAACTTGTATTCGGAATCCCTCCAATCTCGTAACTGTTGCTACCTTTCTTCATGCAGCCTATACAGTTTTGACCTTGTAAGTATGCCCAATCTCTAGGCTTCATTTGTATAGCTTGATAAGATGTCCCTTTGGGCATTTATGAGTATACTGAAGTTCTTCGCTCGGTACTTGGTTGAATTCACGAATATTGCTATATCTCATCACATAGGTCCGTTTAGCCTTCCGTATGAATTTACTGCCATAACTCTTACTTTAATTTATCGTTGCCGAGGTTTGTACCAAATCCCAGCTTACTCTCGTTGCTTATTCCATATATATAAATTTAAGTCCTTTAATGCTTCCTCATTACTACCATCTTTAGAATAACAACCTAATCTCATCTCATACTTTGTGACTTTTGTCCATCCATTGTTGATTCACCTCAATATTGATCTACAATATACCACTGATAACTCAAACTTCTTACGCAATACTTTGCCGCTAGGGCTTACATTACATCAAGGAATATTCGAAGTAATTTTTCTGATCCACTTAGCGGCGATACTGTACTTCAATAACCGTATTCTATAGCATCCCAAGGTGATTCTCTTACGTTGGTATTTTAATCTCATACAATTCATGAACCCCTTTTCTTTTTCTTTTTTTTTAAATCATTACTCAATCGAAGGCCCAAACGTCATCCTTTATCTATCACAATTACACCCTTATTCTACTATTACGGCAACATTCCATATCTTCTAAATGCTACTTATGAAGAGTAACTCCTTTGAGTCCATTCAGACTATACCGAGCTTACTATAACATAGAGAAGCCATTAGCTCCCTTATTTTAATGGGCCTAATCCTGAGAATCCATTCTCGTCACCTTCTCACTGCCCTTTCTTATCCGTATTTCTGTCTTCCTAAAACTTTGTCATTTTAACATACTTTAGCTTGCGACTTATACATATCTATTTATACTACTCATAATCTTCCTTCAACTTGCTTGAATTTCCTTGTGTTATTTTAGAATATCAAGCGAGGCATCACATCGTCTCTAACTCTTCTTTACTTTCTTAACTAGACCTCTTGATACCTAGAAATCATTGACTAGAAGATATGCCACTGAAGATGCCGATATCATTCTTGGATATTGAATCCTCGTGCTTTTGGACCTTTTATCCAAAGTATGGACTATTTACGATCATTTGCCTTTGAGTATCTCGTGCGTTGTTCACTTTTACCTTACTTGCCTTAAAATCTCACATCGTATCTTCTCTTTCTCTCTCATGACCTCCCTTCCACCTAGGTGCAATTCACGTCCATAACTTAAAGCTCTATAATAATACTTGCACCTCCGGTGCATACACAATCCCGGGGGAGTTTTATACTGACTTCTTATGAGACTGGTACCGTTCTAACTGGCTTTATCGTAGAGTCATTATAGAACATAGTTGTTGTGCTATCTCTCTTGCACCTCTAATATTAAGAGTGATTCTGCTATGTTCTCAATCATGATTCCTATAACTTTTGGGTCCAATAATCAGATTCCTGATTTACTTTATTGATATAACTTTTTAGTTTCCTTCTTCTTCTAATCGGCCTTTATGCTGACTTAAGTTATTTTCCAATCTGCGGCTCATGGTATTAGCTATTACTTTAGCCCTCCATGGATGCTATGGAATATCCATGATACAATCTTTTAACAATTCATTCCTTTATCTATGACCTAGGCTCAATTCTTTCTTTTAACTTATATCGGAATCTTTTATGGCTGTATGATTGTCAATATATATGGTGCATGTATAAAAATCCAAACTCCTAAGTGCGTTCATAACGTCACCAACTCGGGTTCATTGATCAAATAATTCCTTTTGTTCCTTCTCAGCTTTCTTTTAACGTAAGCTATTACCCTTCCTCATCTTTCTTCCCCCTTGTGACGTGCATATTTAGCTTATCTTAGCTCCCACGCATGCCAGAATTTCCGTACAACTCATATGATTTTCGAATATTTTTTTTATTTTTACTTCCCGTTCACTAGCCACGGTAGATTCCTCTTTCTTATGGAGGACGTACAATGTTGGTGTGAAACTGTTGTTACGAGACCATTCCCTCTTTAGTTCATTATGCTTAGGTAGAAGCCTTCTTCCTCATTTCCTCAGCTACTCCTTCACTGTAGTACTTAGGGAGGATCCTCTAACTCTTGTAAAGATGCGAGCTTATTATATCGTATTCCCGATAGAATTTTTGATGTTCGAGCTCACTTGTAATTATCCTTAGTTACTTACCTCCACACTCATCTACTCATACGACTGCTTCTGAATTGAAGTTTTGACTGTCTTCCCAGTGGAACTATCTTTTATTTCCGTAACACTCATACGGTACCTTTAATTACCCAAACTCATATTTGAATATTTCTCAAGTATTACAATGTCATAATTGCGGGGCTAAATTCACTATATTGGGTTTTACTATCTTTATCTTGCATGACCTGATGTCTTGTTTGTATACTCTTGACTAGCCATAACTAGGCTCTCCCTGAATCTACTACTAACTACTCGTTGGCCCATTCTTATGTCAATATTCCGTGAAATCTTTCTTGGGTTATTTCCTTGGTCTTAACTTACGTCTCGCACTGGCTCCTTAATTATTAATAACATCTCGGGCAGGAACCCTTACTTCTTCTCCTTGACATCGTGTTTGCATAATGTTCTGGAATCGTAGCGTATCTGTAGCATTTGGATAAGTGCAATCTTATCCCTTTCTCATTTTTATCGCATTCTTCCTTTTATCATTCCATATTCCCCCTTTTAGGGGAGTACTAAGAGTTGGAGCTACGATGACCTGCCTATAGATGTTTCACCTTTTTATCTTTGGCATCCTTTCACATCATCGATGACCCTTACTCGCCTTGTGGTAATCCTTTCGTACCAAGGATAGCAAAATTCCTTACTCACGAGAGTGAAACTTAGTATAATTGGCATATATAGTCCCTTAAGTTGAACTTTGCTCACATTGCTTGCTGTAGGGAAGCATCTTCCTGAATGACCATTCTCTGAATTTCTCATGAATATTCTTTTGTCATCCATTCTATTATTGGCGGAACAAAATCTGAAATTCTTATGATGGCGACTATCATCAGTCACTCAGTCCCTAATTCATGTTTAGTTTATCTTGTTCACCAATCCATATTGGTTCTATTACTCTAGGGTCTAACTTTTCCTCTTGGTAATCACGCTATAGTTGCGAAGTTATTTCTCGAAATGAGGACATGATTGTATGGCATATACTCTTTTATTGTCATAAGGCCTGTCACTTCTCGTTTCTTCCTTCACTTGACTATAGATTTTGTAATATTGTCATCTTTTGATCTACCGTTGTCATCCATGTATCACATCTTACTCATAATGCTTCATTAAATCTTTTCTTATTTCCCGCTAACATTTATGCCTATCACTTTATTCTGAAAACTTGAACAAGACATTCTTTTGCTCTTAGCTTCCCTTTGCTCTATCCAATGGCTCTTCAAGTTGCCTAACGTTCTCGCTTTACTAAGGACACGAGCCACACTAAGGTAATATTTATCCCTTCAAGGCTTATAGTGCATGTCTTTGTAGTACTCATATCTGGCTGCACTATTTCAGAGTGCACCATATGGGTGTCTCATAAAGAGATCTATTAGCATATTTGCAATATCCTTCGGAAATGTCAACTGACGCAAATAATTCATCCATCATATCTTCTTATACTACTTTTGTTAATCCCCATAGGGCATATCTGGAATGGTTGCGACCAATTGTATATACCTCTGTTACTGCGGAATATAACTTAAAAAGCTTATATTCCCCTGCCTGAATTATAAACACTATTAACCTTCATTAACTGGGCACCTCGTACCCTTCTTCATCTTGCTTCTTCTGCTTGTTGAAACTTGTATTTATCTTCTTAATCTCTCATTGTCTTTCACCACAAAAATTGATAGACATTCTTGCCCTAAGGCTTCTTATCAGGAAGCTTACACCTTTCAGTACACCCATGATCTGCTAGAGACCTCACATTTACTTATCGTAGGCATCATACAAAAATTCAATTCCTCTGACTTAGCTCTTCCACAACCATCTCTCTTTCCAACCTTCTTTTCGGATGTAGGTATTGTCTTATTATGAATAAAATAGAATTCGGAATTTGAATTCTTATAAATGAGTTCTACCACACAATCTAGAGTAAGAAGAAAGAGTGGCAATCCTAAATGTCATGTAGCCTCCTACTTATGAGTGTGGTGCACGACACACCCATAAACAAGACTCTACTAGACACGGCTTGTATACTCCCAAGGACAAAACTTCTCTAATACCACTTTTGTCACTGCCCAAACCGATAGGCCGCGACGGACACCTGGTACCTTACTCAACCGAGTACCAATGTAACGTATCTTTCTTATTACATCATCATATACACATTACATAGGGTCCTAATAGGCCAACATAATCCTTTATAATCTCAAAACATATCCCGACAAGGCCGAACAATCTTTCACGTACATGACATATGTCTACAAGCCTCTAAAAGTACATTAATTTCATAAAGATCGGGAAAGAGTCTCGCCATACCAAACAATACACGTCTAAATCATGCTAAACATACGAGTAACTCCGAAGCAAATGGAGTGCACCAACATCTTTCGCTGATTTGATAGCCTACTTGGAGGTCTCTCGACCTGTCTATCAGGACCTGCGGGCACGAAACGTAGCATCCCCAGGCAAAAGGGACGTCAGTACGAATAATGTACCGAGTATGTAAGACACATAAATAAATACATAAGAGACATGGAAGAAATATAGAGTACATGACTCAACCTGTAAGTCTGAATCACTTTGTAAATCATAAATTACTTTTAGCGTCATGCATATACATATGAATGTCATGTCGTGCATAGGTACATGTTTCATAACATCATCAGCCTCTGAGGGTATCCCATCATATCATATCGGCCACTGTGGGCAAAATCATCATCGTATACCAGCTTATCAGGTGGTGGTGCGTATATAACACCATAACCTTTCTCAAATCCCATACACACACACACACACACACACACACACACACATATATATATATATATATATATATATATATATATATAATGTCGTCTGGTTATGGGTCAATGCATATGAATGCAATGCATGAAAAGTACGTTAATAAAATCTTTCAGAGTTTCATAAGACCATTTTGTCTTTGAGCAATATCATAAAGTAAACTTTTTTCAACTTTTATATTTTTCTGAGACCTATGAACAGATGATAAAATATTTTGACACATGAAAACTCAAGAATATAGATATCTCTAATACTTATATGAATAAAGTCATTTATGAAATTTGTGCATTTGCACGTTTCGTTCGTATCGTATGGATCATGCCAAAAGAAAGAAGGGATAGCCTTAACATACCTGTTCTTTGAATTATTTGCATGAAATGAAGCTTCTGCTTCTTTGAATTTGAACGAAATTCCTTGCTTGGATTTTATGAAACTTGGATAGAATTGCTTCTGATGAAGCTTTGAAATGCTTCTGCTTCAACGTTTTTGTTTGAGCTAAGATTGTTATATGAACAAGATTAATGGTTGTTCTAGAACCTTTGAGATCTGATCATTTTGTCCAAAATGAACAAATCTTTACAAATGAACCAACTCATAAGACTTGGACGTACTTACTGTCTTTGTCCAAATGAACCACACTCCAAGACTTTTAAAAATGACTCATTCTTATGAGTCCTTTAACGAGTTACACGTTACTTTGGTCTACTAAGCATATATGACAATGAGTCATATGCTTGAATAGTGGCCTAATGCCACGTGGGGAGTGAGAATTATTAATCTTTACCCACTTATTAGTTAACTGGGTAATGTCCCGTTAGCCGGTAATTAACCAATTACCCGCATAATTTAAAAACTATCTCAACTTAATTAAATACTACTCTCTTTTAACATACCTTTTACACCTTATGGTCATGTAGTACCTTGTATGACACTAGTCCATAAATACCGGGTATTTTAGCTCAGACCATATTTTATCCCAAAATGCCAAATTTCAACGAAATTCATTTTCTTTGACTTGCTTCCCCTCTCACCTTCACGAATTTACTAATCACTTGTGAAATAGCATAATCCTTATAATCTCCAAATAATCTTTTACTTGGACTAATGCCAATTATCTTACAATAAATTTAACGTACAATACTTCAGGGTGAAACATCGTCGTAACTTAATACTGCGAAGCGTAACATCACCGTAATGTAATACTACTGGGTGCAACACTGTCGTAACTTAATACTGCGAAGCGTGACATCACCGTAATGTAATACTGCGAGGCATAACATCATCGTAATATAATATTGCAGGATGTAACATCATCGTAATATATTACTGCAGAGGGTAATATCCTCGTAATATATTACTGCGGAGCATAACATCGTCGTAATATAATACTGTGGGACGTAATATCGACGTAATATTGCGGGGTGTAATAGGGCGCCACCCGCTATGAAAAAGCTCTTCGAAGCATGGCTAACTGATACTCGATGATTATTTTTTTTTTCCAGTTTTTCAACCGATTTTGATCGGTATTCCTGAACGGTATTTCGCAGTTTTTTAGTAGTGTAGTTCTAATTGCGTGACAAGAAAATAGGCATTGAGCTTAATTCAATGATGAAAGGTAGCTCTTGAAATAAAGATTGCCCAAGACCATATATAAAGACCTTTTCATTTCTAAATAGCCAATGTTGGAACTCAACGTATATCAGTCTTATTTAATTGATCCATCTTATTTCACTTAAAGAAAATTGTACAAGTTATTTGCAGTTTAGACTTTTATGTACTCATTGTTTCTCTGTATAACCATTGTCCGCTTATCTATTTGCATCATCAATGCATGCATAATTAATTGGATTAAATTAATTGTCGTATCTGTTTTCTAAGCAATAACAACAACCAAAGCATGTTTAAGAAGTAAAAAAAAGACATTCCTATGTAGAATTTCTGGATAAATTTTATATTTGACGTTATGGCTAACCAGTGTGATAGTATTTTCAAATTAAATGAGTCCAAGTATCACTAAAAAGAAACATTAGAGTCGCAATTTGTAAAGGGAATTAAGGACAAGTGTATAAACACTTGTTTATATCTAAAACTATCTATAAGCCTATAAATAGGCACTCATTCTCTGATGATAAAGCACAAGAAATGCTTCCTATCTCTAATTCTTCTCTCCCTTATGCCTCTGTTCTTTCTTTCCAATTTAGTTGGTCTTATTCCTTTTTCTTATTTGCTAGATTTGAAAATTAATATTTTGCTGATTTCTGTATCCTCTAAATAAATAGAGATGAGCTTGTTTAATCCTGGGGAAATATTTTAAATTATTGAAATAGTTTCTTAGGACAGTGCCCAGCACGACTTAAGCCAATTAGTGTATATGCTTAAAAATAATATTATTGCAGTAGTATCATCGTTATTTTCCGATGTCATTGTCACGCCCCAAACCTGAAGGGGCGTGGCCGGCACCCGGTGCCATATGCAGCCCGAGCGTACCACTCTATAACTGTAAACTCTAGATGGGTAACCCTCAACTTAGGCCGATGAGGCCATATTCTAAATCATCTGAAAATAACGCCTCTCTCACCTATGGGGTAAACATACCCAAAAGCTGATATATATATATAACTATGCAGGCCGACAAAGCCGCCATGAATATCTACTGATATAAAATATATAGGACTCGTCTACAAGCCTCTAAAGATAACTGAACTGTACCATGGTCGGGACAGGGCCTCGACCTACCCATAAAACCTGTATATATAAAAGGGACTCGAAGGTCTAGACCTGGTAACTCCGAGGAAGTGGAGCTTACCAACCAAGCTGATGT
Source organism: Nicotiana sylvestris (assembly GCF_000393655.2). Taxonomy (NCBI): domain Eukaryota; kingdom Viridiplantae; phylum Streptophyta; class Magnoliopsida; order Solanales; family Solanaceae; genus Nicotiana; species Nicotiana sylvestris. Next base: position 61,712,747 of record NC_091063.1, read on the forward strand.
TTGACCCTGTCTGCTGGAAGGATCTATCTAATTGTCAATGAGGACTCACAGGCATGAAATGTAGCGTCTCCGGTAAAAGGGACGTCAGTACGAAATAATGTACCGAGTATGTAAGGAAACAAAATAACTGAAAGCTAAAATTGAACTGATAATATAATAGCTGAAAGTAATTGGGAGTCAAAGATAATCTGAAGATATACTTACCTGTTGATACTGACTTAATTCTCTCAATATAGTAAGTAAAATAGATGTCCGGCCATATAAGGCTCGGTATGTGTAACTGCTCTGCCGTAATAGGCTCGCTCATAGGCGCTCGGCCATAGTAGGCTCAGTATACAACTCACCATCTGATCTGAGGTTGCCCAATAGGGGTTTGCCCATTGATTATAGCTCGATGGTGGTGAAAATAATATAATAATATATATATATATATATATATATATATATATATATATATATATATATACTCACTGCTCTCTTGGCTGACAGAAGACAAAACTAAACAGAATATGAAGTCCTGATAAAGGAGAATGCTATAACTTATAAGACTAGAAAAATGTACATAAATTTAGGAATATAAACTTCTCTTTATGTCTCGTTATCAAGCACATGTAGTTACTGGATCATTCCAAAATGAAAGAAAGATTTCGCTTTAACATACCTGAGTCGATTCTCTTGGCAATCCCTTTAACATACGTCAATTTCGACAACACGTAATGGCGGATCGAAGTAAGGAATAATTCATATGATATTCTTGAGAAAGATTGCACCATACTCCCTTAGAATCGAAACTTCCACATTGCTATTGTATTAAGTAGTCTTTGTATGAAAGATTGAAGTCACTTCACGCTGCTAATGCAAATTTTTATCTTTGCTGGAGCCTTACACGTTACATAATAGTTGTAAGCATCCAAATTTTGTGAATTTAGATAGACTTTTAAGTCTTGGTGGTGTGGGCCCTACTTTGTAAGACTTGGCTACCCAAAAATCTCTTAAAATGACACCTATCTTCCTACACCAAGAGTCATTACTTAGTTTTCTTATCCAACCTTATGGGCTGCCACGTTGGGAGCCTTAATCTTATCCAAATAATTCATTAATTATCCACTAATCTTCTTGATTATCTTGTTAATCTCCCATTGATAGATAATTATCCAATTATCCACATAATTAAGAATTATCTCGAATTACTTAAAATGCTACTCACTTTAAACACACTTTATACACCTTACTATTATAGTCTTGTGGTACCTCATATGGCGCTAGTCCATAAATACGGGGTATTATAGCTTAGACCGTATTTTATCCCGAAATGTCAAACTTCGACGAAACTCATTTTCTTTGATTCGCTTACTCTCTCACCTTCACAAATTTACTTATCACTTGATTGAAATAGCATAATACTTATAATCTCAAGATAATCTCATTCCCGAGCTTACGTCGATTAACTTACGATGAAACTTTAACGTACGAAAATGCGGGATGTAATATCTCAATTCCGAGCTTATATCAATTTACTTATGGTGTACTTCCACGTAAGAAAACATGGGGTGTAGCATCATTCCCCTCTTTGGAACATTCGTCCTTGAATATTGACTGATGCGCTTATCATTTTTGTAACTTATGTCTTCCAAATACTTTAGTACTCTTCTTGCCATCTAGGCAACTAGTTTGTGAATAAATCCAAAGGCCAGGGCATTCCCCCTTTAGGCCTCTTTCTCATACTACGACTTGTGGTCGGAATTCTTCCAATCTCGTAACTGTTGCTACCTTTTGTCATGCAGCCTGTACGACTTTTTCCTTGTATGTGCACCTATGCGACTCTTCTCTCCTTTTTCCTCCAGCTTTCAGCCAATCTCTAGGCTTCACTTTGTGAACATATATAAAGTTATGACAAGCTGTCCCTCTGGGTGTCTATAGGTATACTTAAAGTTCTTCGTTTGGTACTTTGTTGAACTTACGAATATTGCTATATTTTGTTTTATAGCTTTAGTAATGTATCCTTATGGCTTTACTACATCTAGGTAGGTTAGTATACCATCACTCTTACTTCGATTTATTGTTACTAAGGTCTGCTATCAAATTTCGGTTACTCTCGTTGCTTATCCTATATGTATAAATCTAAGTCCTTTAATGATCCTTCACTACCGTTCATCTTAAGAATGATTTTCTAATCTCATCTCATACTTTATAACTTTTATTCATCTATTGTTTATTCCTTAATATTGATCTACAATCTACTATTGATAACTTGAAGCTTCTTACGTAATACATTGTCACTAGGGCTTACGTCTCATCAGGGGATATCTGGAGTGATTAGACTGGCCCACCTGGGGGAGATACTATACTTCTATAATTGTATTTCGTAGCATCTTAATGTGATTCACCTTACGTGGGTATTTTAATACCGTATAATTCATGAAATCCCTTTTTTTCTACAAATCATTACTCAATCGAATTCCCAAATGTCATCCTTTACCTATCACAATTTCACCTTTATTCTACTACCAAGGCAGCATTCCATCTCTTTTAAATGCTACTAGTCTTAGACTCCTTTGAGTTCATTTAGGCTATACCAAGCTTTCTATAACTTAGAGAAACCATTAGCTCTCTTATTTTCATGGGCTTAATCCTGATGACTTATCCATTCTCGTCACCTTCTCACTCGCCCTTTCTTATCCTTACTCTTGTCTTCTAGAACCTTATCGTTTTACCATACAATAGCTTGCGACCTATACATATCTATTTATATTACTCGCAACCTTTCAACTTGTTTGCATCATAGATCACCTTATGTCATTCTGGAACATCAAGCGAGACATCACATCGTCTCTAACTTTTTTACTCTCTTAATCCGGTTTCTCGATGCCTAAAAACCATAGGCTGGAAGACATGCCACTAATGACACCGCTATCCTTCCTGGATACTGAATCTGAATGCTTCTAGCCCTCTATCTGAAGTATGGATTATTACAATCTTATGCACCTGAGTATCTCGTACGTTGTTCACATTTACCTTACTTACCTTAAAATATTGCTTCACCTCTTCTATCTCTTTCATGACCTCCCTTCTATATAGGTATAATTAACATCCACAACTTGAAGTTCTATTATAATACTTGCACCTATGGTGCATACAAAATCCGCTGGGAGCTTCATACTGACTTCTTATAAGGCTAGTACTCTTCTAACTGGCTTTATCGTAGAGCCGTCATAGAATATGGCTATTGTACTATCTCTCTTGTACCTCTAATATTAAGAGTGATTATGCAATATTCTCAATCATAATTTCTATAAAACAAAATTGGGTCCAATAATTATACTCCTGATTTACTTGGTTGATGTAACTCTTTAGTTTCCTCTTCCCTCTGATCACCCTTCATATAGGCTTAAGCTATCTTTCAATCTGCAGCTCATGGTATTAGTTATTACTTTAGACTTTCATGGACGCTATGGAATATCCATGATATAATCTTCTAATAATTTAATCCCTTTTTTATGATCTGGACTCAATTCTTTCTTTTAACTTATACCGGAGTCTTCTATGGATGTATGATTGTCAACATATATGATGCATGGATAATACTCTGAAATCTTGAGTGCATTCATAATGTAATTCACTCTGGATCATCGATTGAATAATTCCTTTGTTCCTTATCAACTTTCTTTAAATGTAAGCAATTATTTTTCCTGGTCGTTCTGCCACTTGTTGCATGAATACTTGGCTTATCTTAGTGCCCACACATATTGGAATTCCATACAACCCATATGATCTTGAATATCACCTTTTGATTTTTTTTCTTCTTCCCGCCAATTAGCCACGATAGGTGTCACTTCCTTATGGAGTGCATACAGTGTTGTTGTGAGACTGTTGCTACAAGACCACTTCCTTTTTAGGATACTGTGCTTAGGTTGAAGCCTTCTTCCTTACTTCCTCAGCTAGTCTTTCATTGTAGTACTTACGGAGGACCCTCTGACTCTTGTAAAGCTGTTAACTTATTACATTGTATATTTGACGGAATTTTTGATGTCCTTTCTCGCCTATAATTATCCGTAGTTACTTACCTCCATGCCTTTGTGTTTGTAGGGTTGCTTGTGAATTGATATTTTGACTGTCTTCCCAATAGCACTATCTTTTACTTCCGTAACAATCATACGGTACCTTTAACTACCTTAACTCCTATCTGAATATTTCTCAAGGGTTACGATGTCATTATCTACGAAATTGGATTCACTATGTTGGAGTTCACTATTTTTATCTTGCACGATCTGCTAATTTGTCTGTATCTTCTTGTCTAGCCATAACTAGGCTCTTCCTAAATCAACTACTAACTACTTGTTGGCCTATTTTCATATCTATATTTCGCGTAATCTCTCTTGGGTTATTTCTTTGTCTTAAGTTACCTCTCGCACTAGCTCCTTATATCTCAAGTGTTCATTCACACTTATTTATTAATAACATCATGGGGGATAACCTTACTGCCACTCTCCGGCGTTGTACTTAAATAATGTTCTGGAGTCGTAGCATATTTGTAGGATTTGGATAAGTGCAATCTCATTCCTTTCTCATTTTTATCGCATTCATTCTTTACCATTCCATTATTACTAGAACCACTTAATTTTGACTTAATACCACATCACTCGATATTCCCCTATTTAGGGGAGTACTAGCGTTTAGTGTTACGATGATCTATGTATAGATATTTTACCTCTTCATCTTTGGCGTCTTTTTACATTATCGATGACCCTTACTCGCCTTACAATAATCGTTTTATACCAAGGATAACAAATTCCCTTACTCGCGAGGGTGACACTTGTGTAACTGGCACATACAGTCTCTTAAGCTTAACTTTGCTCGCATTTCTTGCTTTAGGGAAGCTTCTTCCTGGATGATCATTCTCTAAATTTCTCATGAATCTTCTATCGTCCATTCTATCATCGCCGGAATGCAATCTGAAATTCTCATGATACCGAACATTATCATATCACTCAATACCTAATTCATGTTTAGTTTATCTTGTTCACCAATCCATAATTTAAGTTTAGTTTATCTTGTTCACCAATCCATACCGATTTCTATTACTCTGGGGTATAACTATTTTTTTGGTAATCACGTTAGAGTCACGAACTTATTTTTCGAAATGAGGATATGACTTTATGACCTATACTCTTTTGTTGCCTCAAGGCCTATCACCTCTCGTATTTTCCTTCCCTTGTCTATAGACTCTATAATAAAGTCTTTTTTTTTTTTGATCTACCGTTGTTATTCATGTATCACATTTTACTCATAATGCTTCGTTAACTCTCTTTTTATTTCCCTGCTAATATTTCTGTCTATCACTTTATTCTAAAAACTTCAACAAGATATTCTTTTGCTTTTAGCTCCCTTTGCTCTATCCACTGGCTCTTCGGATTGCCTAACATTCTCTCTCTACTAGGGACGGGAGCCACACTAAGATAATATTTATCCCTTCCAGGCTTCCAATACCTATATTTGTAGTACTCATATCTAGCTGTACTATTTTAGAGTTCACCATCTGGGTGTCTCACAAGGAGATCTATTAGCATATTTGTAATATCCTTAGAAAATGTCAACTAGCGCAAACAATTCATCTACCATTTTGGGTTACTCTAAACCCAGCCAGATCCTGATATTCCGTCCTTCTCTTAAACCATATTTGTTAGCTCCCATAGGGCATAAATTAGATCGGTGTGGCCAATTATACATACCTCTGTTTCTGTTGAAGGTAACTCATAATGCTTATATCTCTCTTCCTGAATGGTAAATAATGATAATCTTCACTAACTGGGTACCTCGTACCCTTCTTATATTGCTTCTTTTACTTGTTGAAATTTGTATCTATCTTCTGGATCTCTTATTGCCTTTCACCATAGGGGTGGATAGATATTCTTTCCATAAGGCTCCTTATTAAGAGGCTTACACGTCTTAGTACACACATGATCTACTAAAGACCTTACATTTATCTATCATAGGAATGATGCAAACTCGAGTTCCTCTAGCTCAACTCTTCTAACGCCACATTCAATCCCTTACCAAACGTCTTTCTAAATGTAGGCATCGTCGTATTATAAATAAGATAGAGTTTAGAAAATTGAGTTCTTGTAACTGCGCTCTACCACACAATCTAGATTAAGAAGAAAGATTGACAGTCCTAAATGTCCTGTAGCCTCCTGCTTATAAATGTGGTGCACGACACACCCATAAACAAGACTCTACTAGACACAGCTTGTAGACTCCCTAGGACAGGATACCAAATTTGTCACGCCCCAAACCTGAAGGGGCGTGGCCAGCACAGGTGCCATACTCAACCCAAGTGTACCACTCTGTGACTGTAAACTTTAGAGGGGTAACCCTCAACTTAGGCCAGTGAGGCCATATTCAGAATCGTCTGAAAATAACGCCTCTCTCACTTATGGGGTAAACATACCCAAAAGCTGATACATATAACTATACAGGCCGACGAAGCCTCCATGAACATCTACTGATATATAAAATATACATGACTCGTCTACAAGCCTCTAGAGATAACTGAATTGTACATGGTCAGGACGTGTATATATAAATGGACTCTAAGGTCAAGACCTTGTAACTCCGAGGAAGTGGAGCTTACCAACCAAGTTGATGTTTGACTTTGTCTGCTGGAAGAGTCTATCCAACTGTCAATAAGGACTTGCAGGCATGAAATGCAATGTCCTCGGCAAAAGGGACGTCAGTACAAAATAAAGTACCGAGTATGTAAGGCAATATAATATCTGAAAGCAGAAACTGAACTGATACTATAATAACTGAAAGTAACTAGGAGTCAAAGATAATCTGAAGATATACTTACTTGCTGATACTGACTCAATTCTCTCAATATAGTAAGTGAAATAGTTGTCCATCCTTATAAGGCTCGGTATGTGTAACTACTCTTCTACAGTAGACTCGCTCATAGGTGCTCGGCATACTAGGCTCTGTATCTCGGCCATTTTGGGCTCGCTCATAGGCGTTCGGCCACAATAGGTTCAGTATATAACTCACCATCTAATTAGAGTTTGCCCAATAGGGTCCTGCCCATCGATTATAGCTCGATGGTGGTGAAAGTACTGTAATATTGTATATATATATATAGACTCTCTGCTCTCTTAGCTGACAGAAGATAAAACTAAACTGAATATAAAGTCTCGATAAGGGATAATGGTGTAACTTATGAGACTAAGAAAATGTACATAAATTCAGGAATATGAACTTCTCTTTATGTCTCGCTATCAAGCACATGTAGTTACTGGATCATGCCAAAATAAAAGAAAGGTTTAGCCTTAACTTACCTTAGTCGATTCTCTTGACAATCCCTTTAACATATGTCAATTGCGACAACACGTAACTGTGGACCGAAGTAAGGAAAAATCCATATGATATTTTGAGAAAGATTTCACCGTACTCCCTTAGAATCAAAAATCTTACGTTGCTATAGTACAAAGTATTCTTTGTATGAAAGTGAAGTCACTTCACGTTGCTAAGGCAAATTTTTATATCTCTCTTCCTGAATGGTAAATAATGATAATCTTCACTAACTGGGTACCTCGTACCCTTCTTATCTTACTTCTTTTACTTATTGAAATTTGTATCTATCTTCTGAATCTCTTATTGCCTTTCACCATAGGGGTGGAAAGATATTCTTTCATAAGGCTCCTTATCAAGAGGCTTACACGTCTTAGTACACACATGATTTACTAAAGACCTTACATTTATCCACCATAGGAATGATGCAAACTCGAGTTCCTTTAACTCAACTCTTCCATAGCCACATTTAATCCCTTACCAAACATCTTTCTAGATGTAGCCATCGTTGTATTATGAATAAGATAGAGTTTAGAAAATTGAGTTCTTGTAACTGAGCTCTATCAAACGATCTAGATTAAGAAGAAAGAGTGACAGTCCTAAATGCCATGTAGCCTCCTGCTTATAGAAGTGGTGCACGACACACCCATAAATAAGACTTTACTAGACACGACTTGTAGTGTCACGACCCAAACCGATGGGCCGCGACGGGCACCCGGTACCTTCCGAGTAACAACGTAACGTATCTTTCTTATTACATTATCATATACACGTGACATACGGGCCTAATAGGCCAACACAATTATTTATAACTCAAGACATAGGCCGACAAGGCCGTACAATCTTTCACGTACACGACATATGTCTACAAGCCTCTAAGAGTACATAAATATCATAAAAGATCGGGAAAGAGTATCGCCATACCAAACAATACATGTCAAAATCATACCACCCAAACAAGCAACTCCGAAGCAAATGGAGCGCACCAATACTTTTCGCTGAGCTGATAGCCTACTTGGAGGGCTCTCGACCTGTCTATCGGAACCTGCAGGCATGAAATGCAGTGTCCCCAGGCAAAAGGGACATCAGTACGAAAAATGTACCGAGTATGTAAGGAACATAAATAAGTACATAACATACATGGAAGAAATATAGGGTACTTGACTCAACTTGTAAGTCTGAATAACTCTGTAAATCATAAACTACTTTTAGCGTCATGCATATGCATATGAATGTCATGTCGTGCATAAGTACATGTTTCATAACATCATCAGCCTCTGAGGGCATCCATCATATCATATCGGCCACTGTGGGTAAAATCATCATCGTATACCAGTTGATCAGGTGGTGGTGCGTATATAACGCCATAACCTTTCCCATATCATATATGTCACACCTCCTTTTGCGCGCCCGTCCCCGAAGGGTTAAGTGCGCGGGTGGAGTTTTTCCAATTTAAGTGACAATATTCGAAATGGGATTATTTATTTAATTTAGAGTCGCCACGTGGGAAAGGTTTGGCTTTTGGTGTCCCAAGTCACCGGTTTATCTTGAATCCCAAATCGAGGAAATTTTCGACTTTTCCAAATGAAGTCTGCGAACCAGAAATTCTAAGTAAGGAATTCTGTTGACCCGAGGGAAGGTGTTAGGCACCCTCGAATCCCGTGGTTCTAGCACGGTCGCTCAAATTGTTACAATAGCTAAATATCTGATTTAAGTACATGTTGTGACTTACGTGCTTTTATTAAGTTTAAACCGCTTTTATTATTATCATTTATTTTTATAGAATTGCAATGTCGTGAAAATGCATCTCGAACCACATCACAATCAATGCACCCGTAGTTGTTAACACATTTCGACACCGTTGAGATTTGAATTTGGGTCACATAAATGCGCACCCGAATTTAAGAATGTAATTTAATTAAGTCGCGCCTAAAGAATCTAACGCGTTATTGTCTTTGGGGAAGGCAGTGGAATTCACTAAACAGCCCGTCCCAAATTCTAAGTATTTATTATGATCAATTATTGAGGGCCCCGCAATTTGCATTTTTATTCGGCGAGGCTCGTCTCATTATTTTAGAAGGGTACCCTACAATGACTACATTTCTACTACATTTATCTTTAAAGAGAAGGATGATGCCGAATTTTGCGGGTTTGGACAAATACGGACTGAATCCTTATTATGTTTGCCGAACCTAAACTTGTTTGATTACCTGATTGATTGTTCATGAGGTGAGGGTTACCGCATGCTTTGTCTTCATCGAGTGAATATGCTTATTAATTCGCTAAGTGAGATTGCAAACAAACTAACAACATATATTAAGTTATGTTTAACGACCTCCAAGTTCTATTTTTAACACTCTAACCTATTTGAAATTGATAAAACGAAATCGGCTGTTTTATTAGGGAAATTACTACTAATTGAACTCAAAAATGATTATTAGTTTTTCTCAACAATCATCACATCATTTCGAAACAAAGAATCTATACCGAAACCCAGTATCGAACCTGCATTGGAACGAATAAACTGACAGGAGAACTGGCATTCATAGCCAGACTCTTAATGTGACTGTATGGGAGTTTGTTTGGGATACATTTATCCCGGACCCAGTACCACAGTTTTGTCAATTCAGTGGTCTAGGCAAAATACATACAAGTGCTTACCATGACTCTATGTTATACAGTCATAACTAAACCAAACAAGTGTTATACTGAACTGAATATATACTAAATCAAAACATGCTGTCTATGTCATGCTGTCATTACTGTTGAACCATGCTATCTAACAGTTCATCTTAAACAGAATGTATGCTAGTTTATACAGAATATTTGCAGTTCGCAGTAAAAATACAGGCCCAACTAACATTCGAACTATCTTTTTACACCAGTGCTATAACATAAACTGATGTTCATTTCTTTATTTCTGCTTCAACTTCAAACTTTCAACAATACAAGGTTCAAAGGTTGTGTACCTGGGAGTATTTGCAATTGAAGAAGAGGGCAATCAGTAGAGTAACAATGAACAAATGCAGCAGCAGTAACAGCACTTAAACAGTAGCAACAGGGCAGAATAGCAGCAGGCAAAGCAATACAGCAAGAAACAGGCTCGAGTGCAGAAATGCAACTATGGCCAATAGAAAGCAATAGCCAAATAACAGCAAAACCCAATGGAGTAGAATCAGAATTCCAGATAGACCAAACCAGTAGTAAACCAATGAAAACACTCGACTAATAGACACAACTGGAATTTCAAAGAATCAGAATTGATTTGAACAAATTGAAACAACTGAAAACCCAATAATAATAGGAGGAAAAAGTTTCTGATTGTTGGTTGTATCCCTTCTATCCCTTAATCTCTCTCTATCTATGTGTATCTATTTTGTATGTATTTCAGCTCTCCTTTCCAAACTCCTCACAGTATGTTTTTCTTTTACAACCCTCAAAAGCCCAGTCCTCTCTTTATATGTCTCCTCACCTCCCCCCCTTATAGGCCTCAACACTATCCCCTTTAAACAGCCTGTTTTCAGAACACCCCAGTGCCCCTCCCATGTGCCTTCCATTTCAATTCCAACTTAGCTAATTAAATATTTAAACCCCATCAACATTCCCTGGCAGACTTACTTTTTAAAAGGTTTAACATTTTTTAAACTTAAAGCAAGGTATGGGCGGCAGAATATACCTGACAGCATATGCTGTCAAATTGTTTAAAACTTAAAAGCCTTCTTATGCAGAAAAAACAGGCTGTGCACGAGGCACATGAGGTGCACCAATGCACATGCTGTGCACGAGTGCACCTGCCTTCCAATTCAGAATTTAAACATAAACAATCCTTTTTACATTAACTGATCAATTCAAACAATCTATAAGTAAACAAAGCTAGTTCTTAATTGACTCAAAGCAAATGTTCATCAGAAGCAAATCGATTTACTTTGTTCAGACAGTTGAAACTAATTGACGACATATGTCGACTCGACTATATTAGCATTGACATACACAATCGTAACCAAAAATCCGACATTTAACAGTATCGATACATGGTTTGAATTATACTGACTAAGCAGAGATGCACTTGAGGAGTTAGCTAGTCAGTACAAACTCGAAACACAACCAATACACATGCCTTATCAGAATAAGAGGGGGGATTTAGACAAACACAGAGGTTTAAGCAAAGTGGACAAACAAAAATCAAAACAAATATGAACAGAGCCCTTTTTTAAAAAAACAAATCACACGAAATAAAACAAAAATAAAGAAAAGAAAAAGAAAACAAGACTCACCTCAAATCTTTTTAAGGAACAAATCAGAAAAATCCACTGGTGTTTGAACAGACCTTCTTTAAGGTTGAATGGACTTTTAAACGAAGTGTTTCTCGGATGAGAAACACCTCGATTAAGGTCCATTAGACCTTAATCTCTTCGTTTTGAACAAAACACGGAACATGCACAGGGAAAACTAGAGTTCAAAAACTTAGATCTGGGATTCGTGTTTCCCTGGTTAGATTCGGACCAAACCAAGTATGGTTTGGTCATGAGGAGGGTCCGGGGAGTGTCTGGTATGAAACTGGGGTTGGTTGGGTTAGATCGAGTTTTGACTCGAATCTTCAAATGAAGATTCGAGGACCTGGGGGGTGATTCGAACCAAACGGTTAACAGGTCTATGTTCAGGGTGGTGAGGGGGTTCTATGGTGTTCAAGTGGAGGTCACCGGCGTTCAGGCCGCCGGGTTTCTGGTGGAGGTGTGCAGGGGCGACTAGGGTTTGAAAGGGATGGGTTCGGTGAAGACGAAGGCAGGGGTGTTAGCTAGGGAGGGCAGGGTATGGTGAAGGGCTTATATAGTTAGTGGGTGGGTGAACCTCGACCGTTAGATCAATCTAGATCTACGGTCTGGATCTGAAGGCTTAAATGGAACGGTGTCGTTTTGAGGGTTTGGGTTCGGTCCGGGTGAGACGGGTCGGGTTTGTTAGTGGGTACGGGGTGTGAGATCTTGGCCGTTGGATCAGTTTGGTTTGAATGGTTGAGATGGATCGGCCTTGAAACGACGTAGTTTTGGTGTTAAACTACGTCGTTTTGTGTCCTGGGGGTGGGCTGTTCGGACTGGGGGTTTGGGCTGTTCAATTGGGCTCCAGATTTTGAAATGGGCACGGCCCAAATTCATTTTACAACAAATTTTGTCTTCTTTTTCTTTATTTCTAATTTCCTAAATACACAAACTAATTAAATAAAACCAAGCACCACTAATTAACACTTAACATATTTATTTCACGCGGATAAAATGTTAAAGGTAGGCAAAATTAAACACGGCAACAAATCAGGAAAAAAAAGAAAAAATGCGTATTTTTGTAATTTTCCATCTAACAAACGGGTCATGGTTTAAATTACGCATGACACATACATTTTTTAATTCTTTTTGAGCGATTGTCGCGTAAAACAAAAATCACGTGCTCACAGCTGCCCCTCTTTGTTCGGAAACACGAAGAGTTTTCGTGCAAAGACAAAGTGAGCGTGTATGAGCGATTTTTGCCTATGGACTACTCCGTATGAAGCATGTTTTTTGAAAGATCTGACCGAATCTTGCTTCAAAGATTTCCTACATATCCTGGGCTAAACAGGAATCAGGTCAATGTAGTTCGGGAAGTTTTGGTAGCTGGGACTACCATGGGATTGCAATGCTTGCTGCTACTGCTGCTGCTGTTGTCACTGCTACGTCACTGACCGCCTTATTACAACCAAACGAAAATTGGAAACTGAACTAACTACTTATATGCATGTCAACTGCTAGTTACAAGATTCCTATCTATGATTCTTTTACGACTTGATCTTGGGTCTTAGCTGATCCTGCTTGTATACTCCGATCTGAATCTTGATGCTTGCGAGTTGCGGCGACTTGTTCACCCTATGGGATACTGAGTGAGACACGATTGGCAGGGTTTAGGACCTTAGTCAAACGTTGGAGTCGATCTGCTCTCCATTCACTCTGATATCTCGGGATGTCTTCTTTTTTTTTTCTTTTTTTCTTTTTTTTTTCTTTTTTTTTGATTCCGAACTGGGATTCATCTCGTGGGTCATTTCGATCCATGTGGCTCTAATGCTGGCTGAAAGGAAAATTCAGTTTAGGGTTTAAAACCCTAATGCTGATTGCATGAAAAAGCTCAGTTTAGAGTTTAAAACTCTAATGCTGGCTGAAAGGAAAATTCAGTTTAGGGTTTAAAACCCTAATGCTGATTGCATGAAAAAGCTCAGTTTAGAGTTTAAAACTCTAATGCTGGCTGAAAGGAAAATTCAGTTTAGGGTTTAAAACCCTAATGCTGATTGCATGAAAAAGCTCAGTTTAGAGTTTAAAACTCTAATGCTGGCTGAAAGGAAAATTCAGTTTAGGGTTTAAAACCCTAATGCTGATTGCATGAAAAAGCTCAGTTTAGAGTTTAAAACTCTAATGCTGGCTGAAAGGAAAATTCAGTTTAGGGTTTAAAACCCTAATGCTGATTGCATGAAAAAGCTCAGTTTAGAGTTTAAAACTCTAATGCTGGCTGAAAGGAAAATTCAGTTTAGGGTTTAAAACCCTAATGCTGATTGCATGAAAAAGCTCAGTTTAGAGTTTAAAACTCTAATGCTGGCTGAAAGGAAAATTCAGTTTAGGGTTTAAAACCCTAATGCTGATTGCATGGAAAAGCTCAGTTTAGAGTTTAAAACTCTAATGCTGGCTGAAAGGAAAAAGTTCAGTTTAGGGTTTAAAACCCTAATGCTGACTAGAAGGAAAATTCAGTTTAGGGTTTAAAACCCTAATGCTGATTGCATGGAAAAGCTCAGTTTAGAGTTTAAAACTCTAATGCTGGCTGAAAGGAAAAGTTCAGTTTAGGGTTTAAAACCCTAATGCTGACTAAAAGGAAAATTCAGTTTAGGGTTTAAAACCCTAATGCTGATTGCATGAAAAAGCTCAGTTTAGAGTTTAAAACTCTAATGCTGGCTGAAAGGAAAAAGTTCAGTTTAGGGTTTAAAACCCTAATGCTGACTAAAAGGAAAATTCAGTTTAGGGTTTAAAACCCTAATGCTGATTGCATGGAAAAGCTCAGTTTAGAGTTTAAAACTCTAATGCTGGCTGAAAGGAAAAGTTCAGTTTAGGGTTTAAAACCCTAATGCTGACTAGAAGGAAAATTCAGTTTAGGGTTTAAAACCCTAATGCTGATTGCATGGAAAAGCTCAGTTTAGAGTTTAAAACTCTAATGCTGGCTGAAAGGAAAAAGTTCAGTTTAGGGTTTAAAACCCTAATGCTGACTAAAAGGGAAATTCAGTTTAGGGTTTAAAACCCTAATGCTGATTGGCTGGGGATAAAGCTTGAGAATACTACACGATCAATTTTTGAGTTTTCTTGTTTTAATAGAAGATAAAAGGGAGTTTTGCGGGAACTTACCTTTTGAGTGAATTCCTTATTGCCAAAATGTTTCTTGTACCCGTGTACCTTCTTCTTTGGGCGACACCTGCTTCTTGCACGGTTGTCTTGGATTAACACATGTTTCAACTTCTCAGACAAAGAACAATTGTTAGTTCGAAAATGACGGTCGGTTTGGTGACCTTGATCGTTCCCAATTGCTTCGTTGCGTCTTTACTTCTGTTGCGAAGTCCCGCCATTGATTCGAATTGAATGGCGAAACCTTTAGACTGCTCAGGCTTGTATTTCCGGATTCTGTGATGATTTGCCTCGTAAGGCCTCTTTTTTCTTTTTGTCCCGTTTTGATTGAAGGTTCTCAACGGGGATTTTATTGGAGGTGTTCTGTGGGAACTTGTACAAGAGGAAGCTATGTGGGGGAAATATTTACAAAGTGGATTCTTTGTGCGGATTCTGTACAATGGGGTATGCTGGGTTTTGGTTTCAAAACGGGTTTCCCAGGGTTTGTTGGGGTAAGCTTGTTGGGGAATATTTACAAAAGAACTCGCTGGGGATGTGCTGATGAAATTCCAACAGGGGATATTTTTTTTTTTTTTTACTGGGGATACTTTGTGGGAGATTGTACAAAAAGAGAGACTCTGTGGGGTTTTGTACAGGGGGAGACTCTGTGGGGATTTGTCCGAAGGTGGACTTGCTGGGGAAGATTTCAAGATTTCTCTCTTTTTCCTTTACTCCGGAACACCATCAAACGTCATGATTCATCATGCTTGGGTAATCATATCAACGAGATGAGGCGCTTTCCTTCATGAGATGGGATTCCGTGCAAACAAACTTGCCACCTGTCCTTTCCGGTGTGTCCTGAACTCGGGGTTAAAATGCGAAAGGGATTCAAAAAGAAACAAAGAAAGGGGAAAACAAATCAGAAAAGGAGTACCCTTTTCGGGATGAGAAAAACTTATCTGAGGAAGATAACGCTGGCTTTAAATGACATGACATGCCTTTTGGACTGGACGTCTGACCTTCTAAGAGCTTGCGTCTTCCTGAACCAGAACGGATCTGTGATTCCAAACTGGCGGCATTCTGCCGAAGACCTTCTTGGGGTGGCGTCATTCCTTTTCGGCCAACAGCGCCCTTTGCGGGTTTTCGCTGGCTGACCTCTCTCATTTCTCTTCCTGTCATCGCTTGATAGCACTCTTTGCGAGTTTTTACTAAACAAGCTCTCTCATTTTGGTTTCTCTTCTCCCGTCGCCTCGTGGTGCCCGAAGGTTTTCACCGCCGAGACTCTCTCATTTTATCTCTCTCAATTTCAGAGTGTGATGGTCTTCGTTTGTGACGCTTATTGATTCCCCACCATATTTGGTAATTGATTTGAAGGCTTGTGCTTGGTAAAGAGAGGTAGTGATACTAACTTCTCAACTGCTCGACGTGCCCCGGTTTTCAATTTCAGGGTGGATGGGATTTTATTGTTGGTGTGACTGAACCTCAGGGAGAGGCTGCCTACGTATCCTTTCGGAATCAAGTCAAACGTAGTTCAGGCCTCAATCAAATTTTGTTTTGTTTTCTCTTTTTTTTGTTTTTTTTTTGTTTTGTAAGTGGTCAAAAGTTGGTGGAGAGGATTGGGTAGTGTTTGGGAAGTAGTGGGGAACAAACGCCTTCGCCATTTTCAACGTGTCAGGACCACTGGAGTATGATTTAGACGTAATACCTCTTAACTGCATCTGCATTTACTGCTGTGTCGGGGTCATTTCCTTCGATATCGCCTAAATACAGTGCTCCTCTCGGCAATATCTTCCTTACGATGTATGGGCCTTTCCAATTTGGAGCAAACTTTCCTTTTGCTTCTTCATGATGCGGCAGAATACGCCTTAGTACCAGCTGACCTACTTCGAAATTCCGGGGTCGGACTTTCTTGTTGTAAACACGGGCCATCCTTCGTTGGTATAACTATCCGTGACAAACTGCAGCCATCTGCTTTTCATCAATCAACGTCAATTGCTCTAACCGAGTCTTAACCCACTCGCTGTCCTCGATTTCTGCTTCGACAATGATTCGAAGTGAAGGAATCTCTACCTCTGCCGGTATTACGGCCTCGGTCCCATAAACCAAAAGATAAGGAGTCGCTCCCACCGATGTGCGTACCGTAGTGCGGTACCCCAATAATGCAAAAGGTAACTGCTCATGCCACTGTCGGGAACTTTGTATTGTTTTCCTCAAAATCTTCTTGATGTTTTTATTTGCAGCTTCCACAGCACCATTGGCTTTTGGCCGATAAGGAGTGGAATTCCTGTGTGTTATCTTGAATTGCTCGCACACATCTCCCATCAAGTGACTGTTCAAGTTTGCTGCATTATCTGTAATGATAGTCGCAGGAATACCGAAGCGACAGATAAGATTTGAGTGTACAAAATCCACCACAGCTTTCTTAGTGACCGACTTGAGAGTGACGGCTTCTACCCATTTTGTGAAGTAATCGATGGCAACCAGTATAAACCTGTGTCCATTCGAAGCCTTTGGTTCAATTGGTCCAATGACGTCCATGCCCCAAGCGACAAATGGCCAAGGTGCGGACATGGGATGCAGTTCCGTGGGAGGTGCATGAATCAAATTACCGTGCACCTGACACTGATGACACTTCCGAACGAAAGCTAAAGCAATCCTTTTCCATGGTCATCCAGTAATAACCTGCTCTAAGGATCTTCTTCGCTAAGACATACCCGTTCATGTGAGGTCCGCACACACCTGCGTGTACTTCGTGCATGATCTTTCTCGCTTCCTCGATATCGACACATCTTAGGAGATTGAGGTCCGGAGTCCTCTTATATAACAATTCACCGCTCAAAAAGAAACCACTTGCATGTCGCCTAATGGTCCTCTTTTGATCTCCAGTTGCCTCTTTTGATCTCCAGTTGCGTGCTCGGGGTATTCTTGTGTCTTCAGGAATTTCTTGATGTCATGGTACCAAGGCTGCGTATTTGATCCCGCCTCGATTACACTGCAGTAACCGTGTCTTTCCTTGATTTGGATTTCCAAAGGATCGACGTGGGCGTCGCCCGGGTAGGGTAGCATAGAAGCCAGAGTAGCAAGTGCATCTGCCAGTTCATTGTGACACCTCGGAATATACCTGAACTCTATTGAGGTAAAGCGCTTGCTGAGGTCCTCCACATGTTGTCGGTATGGGATAAGTTTGACATCCCGAGTTTCCCATTCGCCTTGAACTTGCCGGATGATCAGGTCAGAATCTCCCATAATCAGTAAGTCTTTGACATCCTGATCGATTGCCATATGTATGCCCATAATGCAGGCTTCATATTCAGCTGTATTATTTGTGCAGAAGAAACGAAGTCTAGCTGTGGCGGGATAATGCTGACCGGAAGGCGAGATCAAAATTGCCCCAATCCCTATACCCTTGGCGTTCACGGCTCCGTCAAAGAACATCTTCCAAACA
This sequence comes from Nicotiana sylvestris, assembly GCF_000393655.2. NCBI lineage: Eukaryota > Viridiplantae > Streptophyta > Magnoliopsida > Solanales > Solanaceae > Nicotiana > Nicotiana sylvestris. The sequence continues at coordinate 61,730,912 of NC_091063.1, forward strand.
TGAGCTTCCTCCGAGATCACTTCTACGGTGTTTACCTCTTCATCTGGAAAGTAGGTATCCAATGGCTGGTATTCCTCATCGACCGGGTTTTCGGCTAAATGATCTGCTAACGCCTGGGCTTTCATTGCCGTGCGAGTGACATAAACTATGTCGAATTCCGTAAGCAAGATTTGCCATTTAGCCAGTCTCCCAGTAGGCATTGGTTTCTGAAATATATACTTCAAGGGATCCAACCTGCTTATGAGGAATGTAGTGTGGGCTTGGAGATAATGTCTCAGCTTTTGAGCAACCCATGTGAGAGCGCAGCATGTCCTTTCCAGCAGAGTGTATTTGGCCTCGTAGCTGGTGAATTTCTTGCTCAGGTAGTAGATTGCTTGTTCCTTCTTTCCGGTTATGTCGTGTTGCCCGAGGACGCAACCGAAAGAGTTCTCCAAGACTGTCAGATACAAGAAAAGTGGCCTCCCTGGTTCTGGAGGGACCAAGACTGGGGGATTCGAAAGGTATTCTTTGACTTTATCAAAGGCTTCTTGACACTCCGTTGTCCACTTAATCGCCGCATCTTTCCTTAACAGCTTGAATATGGGCTCACACGTGCTTGTCAGCTGGGCAATAAACCGACTGATGTAGTTCAACCTGCCCAACAGACTCATCACGTCTTTCTTCGTTCTCGAGGGAGGTAGATCTCTGATGGATTTTATCTTAGTTGGATCTAGCTCAATTCCTCTCCTGCTTACGATGAAACCCAAAAGTTTGCCCGACGGAACTCCGAAAGCGCATTTGGCTGGATTTAGCTTCAAGTCATACTTCCTTAGCCTCTCGAAGAATTTCCTCAAGTCTTGGATGTGATTATCCTGCGTCCTGGACTTGACTATCACATCGTCCACGTACACCTCTATTTCCTGGTGCATCATGTCATGGAAAATGGCAGTCATGGCCCTCATGTAAGTAGCCCCAGCATTCTTCAGACCAAATGGCATGACCCGGTAACAGTAGGTGCCCCAAGGCGTGGTGAAGGCAGTTTTCTCGGCGTCCTCTTCATCCATCAGTACCTGATGATACCCAGCATAACAATCTACAAAAGACTGTATCTCGTGTTTGGCACAATTATCAACGAGGATGTGGATGTTGGGCAGCGGGAAATTATCTTTAGGACTTGCTCTGTTCAGATCTCGGTAATCTACGCATACTCGAGTTTTCCCGTCCTTCTTTGGTACTGGAACCACATTCGCCAACCATGTTGTGTATTGGACTACCCGGATCACTCCTGTTTTCAGTTGCTTGGTGATCTCCTCTTTAATCTTGTCACTGACCTCGGTTTTGAACTTTCGTTGCTTTTGTTGAACTGGAGGACAATCAGGATGAATCGGCAATTTGTGAACCACTAGATCGACACCTAGTCCCGGCATGTCATCATATGACCAAGCAAACACGTCTTTGAATTCAAAAAGAAGTTGAATTATCGCCTCTCTCGTTTTCTTGTCCGTGTGAATGCTTATCTTGGTCTCCCGGATTTCTTCCGGGGTTCCTAAATTTACCGGTTCAGTGTCATTCAGATTTGGCTTAGGTTTATTCTCGAAATATTCCAACTCTCGGTTTATCTCCCTAAAAGCCTCTTCCGCATCATATTCTGGTTCTGGGTTCATTAATTCGCAGTTAAATAACTCATTGTGATCTGGGCGTGAAGTCCGCAAGCATGTCATATTTAAAGCCGCATTATTAGGACTGAAAAGGAAGATAAGAGGAAAAGTAATAAAAATCAGAACAAAAGAAAGAATAGGAAAGCAATGATGATTTTTTTTTGTATTTTGTATATTTTCTTTGGAAAGTTGGAAGACAACAATGTTTACAACTAGGAATTCAAAACAACAAATGAAAAGAAGAAAACGTTCAAGTTATGTCCCGGAGATAACTTGTGACACAGGAAAGGTGGCAGGGCAGGTCTACCCGGACTTCCGTCTAGTCGGGAATGGCGTGGCCTCCCAGTTTTGAAGTTGGGCGTTCGGTCCCATGTACAGCATCTCAGCAGTGCTTGTGCCTTCACCTGGTTGAACCATGTGGACCTCGTAGAGCATTTCTCTCATCGCCCCACATATTTCCTCGATTTCCTCAGCTGTGAAGACCTCATCATCTTCTTCTTCAGCGTACCTTGGCCTGACGAAAGTCGCATGTAAATCCGGCAGTGGTTGAGGCAACTTCCAGCCCTCATTTCTCCTTTTCTTTGCCCATTTTTCGTCTGCTGGAGTAGGTTTGAAACCTAGTCCAAAAGGTTTCTTGATGACTGGTAAAGTAATGGGTTCCGTCATTCCCTGAAGGGTTCGTCCAAGCCCCTTCCCTGGCCTAAATCCGTGTCGGATCATCTCTTTGGCCACCATGACCGAAGCGTTAGACAAGAAAGGCTGGGGGCAAGGTACTCCCTCTTCGTGCTGCTCTGCCAGTACCACCTCGAAAGCTTGATAGACCGTATGTTCGCTCCCTTCTCTCGGTTCAAGATACGGGATGGATGGGTCCCGATAAATGGCATGTTCGTCTTCCCCATGGACCACGATCTCTTGGTCTTCGTACTCGAACTTCACCATCTGGTGAAGAGTGGAAGGCACGGCTCCTGCCGCATGGATCCAAGGTCTACCAAGGAGAAAATTGTAGGATGTGTCCATGTCGATCACCTGGAAGGTTACTCGAAATTCGACTGGTCCTATGACCAACAACAGGTCTATTTCTCCCATGGTATCTCTCTTGATTCCGTCGAAAGCTCTTACGCAGACATTGTTGGGTCGGATTCTTCCGGTCTCAATTTCCATTCTTTGCAGCGTGGAGAGTGGGCAAATGTCAACACCTGATCCTCCATCCAACATTACCCGCTTGACATAATAGTCTTCGCATTTAACTGTTAGATGCAGAGCCTTGTTGTGTGCCGCTCCTTCCGGGGGTAGATCATTCTTGCTGAAAGAGATTTGGTTGACGGCGAAGAATCTTTCTGTCATCCGCTCTAGTTGCTCCACTGAGGTTTCAACCGGTACATATGCTTCATTCAGGGTTTTCAGCACGATCTTTTGATGCTCGACCGACCTTATCAATAATGATAGCATGGACACCTGCTCAGGGTGCTTGCGCAGCTGATCTATCACTTCGTAATCCGGCATCTTCATTTGTTGGAAGAACACTTCCGCCTCTTCAACACTCACAGGCTTCTTTGGAGGAAAGCGCCTTTGTGTGGCGTTGTTCAGTTCTTGGGTATTTGAGTACCCTCCAATGAAAGTATTTTCTGGAAGTTCTCCCATGACCTCTTTTCCTTTGTACATCACCAAAGTCTTTTGATAATTCCACGGCACTGTGGACAGGTTGGTCATTGGCTTTTGTGGCACGCGTCCGATAACCACTGGCTCATTCAGCCGAGGTGGTTGAATCGTCCCCCGGACCACATAGGCCCCTTTTGGCACGTACATAGGTTTTGTCTTTTTGATCCCGGATTTCTGCGTCTTCTCAGCTTGACCTCGCGGTACGTAAAGAACTCCGCCCTTTGCTGGTACCACTTTCTTCTCCACCTTCTTTTCAGACTTGCTCTCTGCAACCTTGGCCTCCTCCCCCTTTTCTGATTTTTGGTCTATTTCAGGCCTCTTCCCCGTGTCGACAATGGCAATTATGGCTTTCAAAGCAGGATCGAACTCTTTGTCTTCACAAATCATGCCGATCAGCGGCCCATTATTGTGAGCGGGCAATGGATTGTTTGTTACATTCGGGATCTCCTCGTCCCTTAGCACTATTTTCCCCTGCTCTATCAAATTTTCGACCACTCTTTTCAATGACCAGCAGTCGTTTGTATCATGTCCCTCGGCCCCTGAATGATAGGCGCATCTGACTCCGGCTTTGTAAGAAGGAGATGTCGGGTTTTGCCTTGTTTGAGGGATGGGTTGCAAGAAACCCAACTGGACCAACTTTGGGAACAAAGTTGAGTATGGCTCACCGATGGGCGTGAAAGTCCGCCGTCGAGGTGGCTCTTGGGGGCGGTAGTTATTCTGCGGGGGTTGTGGGTTATAGTGGTTGCGGTAAGGAGGCTGATTTCTGGGAGGTGGAGCTGGGCCTCGGTTGGCTTGTTGTGGTGGATGGTTATAAGGTTGGGCATTCATGACCATATAAGGTTGATGAGCATATGCCGAATTTGAATGGGGGTAATAGTGTTGTGGGGCTCTTTCCGGAAAATGGGGCCTGGGATGACGATACTCCCTTGCTTCAGAGGCTGCCATAGTCGTTTCTTCTTTCTTCTTCCCCCTTGTTGTTCCTCCAGACCCGCTTTGGACGGCCTGGGAGGTTGCCCTTATGGCTGCTTGACTCAAAATCCTTCCCGTTTTCAACCCATTTTCCACCATCTCTCCAATCTTGATCGCTTCCGCGAATGGCTTACCCATGGCCGACATCATGTTCTGGAAATAGTCAGACTCTTGAGCCTGGAGAAAGGTAGTGACCATTTCCACTTCATCCATGGGAGGCTTCACTCTCGACGCCTGTTCACGCCACTTAATAGCATACTCTCTAAAGCTTTCCGAAGGCTTCTTCTTCAAATTCGACAGAGAGTTTCGGTCTGGCGCAATGTCGATGTTATACTGGAATTGTTTTACAAAATCTCTGGCGAGATCATCCCATATATGCCATCGGGACATTTCCTGATCCATATACCATTCCGAAGCTATCCCTACTAAACTTTCCCCAAAGTATGCCATTAGCAGTTCTTCTTTTCCGCCGGCTCCCCGCAATTGGTTGCAGTATTTCTTAAGATGTGCAATGGGGTCACCGTGCCCATCGTATTTCTCAAACTTGGGGGTCTTGAAACCCGTTGGCAGGTGTACGTGAGGAAACATGCATAGGTCGGCGTAAGAGACGCTCTTTTGCCCGCTCAATCCTTGCATATTCTTCAGACTTTGCTCAAGGCTTCTCATCCTTTTGGCCATCTCATTTTGTTCTACAACTCTGGGGTTCTGATCCTGCCCTGGTACAAGCTCGCACTGAGGTGGTAGAGGATTAGTACTGGTAGAGAACCTAGTTGGTTCCATTGAGAATGACGGTGCTTTGAATGTAAAAGAGGATGAGTCAAGGCTTGGCTTGTACGTGGCAGGCTGTGCCGTAGCTGGGCAAGGCGATGCAGTAAAGATGTTCATGCTTGCATCAGTGGCCGACATTCGGGGATGAGGCTCAGAAGGTGATCCTGCAGAGAAGGCGGAGGTGGCTGGGTACCCAAATGGGGTAGCAGGGTAATTTATGGGGACATTAGAAGTCCCACTTGACCTGGAGAATAGTTCAGGGAATCCGGGGACGACACTTGGCGGCTCTTTCCCATTGTTCCAGTCATCCAGCATTTCCAACATGCGGAGCCGTAGGATCCTATTTTCCTCCGCAGTTGCGGATTCAGGTGTGAGGACGGCTGAGATTGAGCTCTCCTCAGAGACGGGGACTGTTTGCAATGGAATTTCCGAAGACATTTCCACACTTCCTTTTGACCTGGTGAAGTAAGTGTGAGTACTGCTTCTGGTCCTAACACCAGGTAGTTGAACACCTCTCCTTGACCTCGTGAAGTATGAGTGCGAGGCCAGACTTTCACCAAACCAACCGTCTTTTCAAAAACCCTGAGAAAAAATGCTCAATGACAAACGCACGGTTAATTTTGCAGCAAATAATAGATAGTTAATCTCACGTTGGGCATGATGCACCTATACAGTTAAGTGGATTACTATATGTTTGCTACGAGAGCATGCGTCATTCCGGCATTTTTCTCTTATTAGTTTTTTCCCCTTTTTTTCTTTTCTTTTCTTTTTCTCTTTTGTTTTCCTTTTATTTTATTTATTATATATATATATATATATTTTATTTTTTGTAGTAAAAGAAATACGACCGGATCCGATGAGGATTGCCTACGTATCACGATGCCTACGTGAATCAGATCATTACGTAGTTCGGAAAACACAAATGGGCGTAAAAGAAACAACCTCTTTATTGTTGAAACGTTCTATTACAGGCTACATTTTGCAAAAGAAAGAGCAAACTTGGAAAATGAACCTAGACTCAAAATAGACTGAAAATCACCTTGATGAAAAAATAGGCAGAAGATGCTAAAATACAGATTTGACCTATGGATGCATTATGGTTTTAAAAATTGGTTTCCGCGGGGCATCGTTCGGCCTCGCCGCGATCCTGGGCGTGAGATCCCTCTCAAGTTGCTCCAGCTCGTGCATAGTCTGCTTGACATAACCCATTACTGCCGAGAGGACGGTAGTGCTGGACATGTTCTCACATCGTAGACATCGTCTGGTGACGGCATGGGCAATGGCCTTGATCCTATCTCTGGTTTGCTTCTTCTCTATGAGTAGGTGCCTTATCTGATCGCTGCATATCTTGAAGACTTGAGTATCTTGTACATGCTGATGCTTCAATCGCCGTACCTCCGACTTCATCTGGGCTATAGAGTCGTACCAGTATCTGCTCTCAATTTGGAAATCCTTGGCCTGACTAGCTGCTTTGATCTCAAGTGTTGCCATCTCTCTCTTAATTTTAGCAACAGTCTTCTCGTGGTCACCTTCCAATTGATTCAGGTATCTGCGATGCTTATCTGCTCTTGTATCCCACTGTGCCCTGAGCTCTGCTATGATGTTTTCAGATTTCTCCAAACCATCTCACCATTCCCTGATTTCACCTTTCAGCCCTTTTATCAGTTGCTCGTCCGATCGACGCCTTGGTTGTCTATCTGCATCCAATCTTATTTGTTTGATCTGGGCTCTGAGCATTTCATTTTCTTGAATTAACTTGTTCCGCTCCCCCAGATCGGTGGCAACTTGCACGTTGTGTTCATATTTCAAGTTTTCCACTTGTTGCTTTAACCTGCTGATTTCGGCGCAATAGCCTCTTTCTTTTGCTAACCAATCCCACTGCTTTTGTGATGATTCGGTAAAATTCCGGATGTGGGGTCTCTTAGCTGGCCTTTCATGCTCGAGTTCCCTTCTGTACCATGCAAGGTAACCTGGCGCCGTTTCTCCTTTGGCTTGATCCCGCACGCAAGTATCTGATTTCAAATATTGACCCTCATTCCAGATTTGGCGAATCTTTGCTTCTGGGAACTGTCCGTTAGGACTTATCTCAACTGCTTGAGTGCTTAGATCTTCCTCATGAGGTACTGTCTGGTATCTTCCGAACTGTCTTAAAACTCGGCAGGGTGCGTAAGGTTGAATGCTCTTAAGCCCCATCAGTAAGAAATGAATTTTAGCTGCAGACATATATAGGATCTCATCAACAGGCAACCATCCCAACGTCCATTGTATTTGGCTGGCCGTAAGAGTTTGAAAGAACGAGGTCCATGCCAGGACTCCTTTGGGCAAACTGATCTCTTTGGTTCTCGTGTAAGATTCTTCAGATCTCGGAATGATGGCAGAGGTGCTCGGTCATCCATATCTGTAGGAGCAAGTTACAACCTTCGAAGAAATTTCCCCCAGCTTTATAAGCTGTGAGAGCTCGAAAGATGTCGGATACCACCATAGGCGCGAGAGTACTGTCACTTTGCGTGAGTAAAGTGCTGACGACTCCAGATATCTTCAAATCAATGTTCTTTCCTTGGAAATACCAGAAGGCCCAGGAACATCATCATGAATGCTACCCGTCTGTGCTCGTCCCACTTCTGACGAACTCCTTTGTTGCACAGTTTGTTGATTGGATTATTGAATCCCCCCTCATGACCGTACCTATCATATATGAAGCATGGAGTACAGAATCTGGCTGCTAGATCCGGGTTGTGGACTGTTCTAGGTATTTTCAATGAATCTAGGAACCGATTTACCGTGACGATTCTCGGGGCGACCAAGTATTTTTCCCTCAAAGGAAGTTCAGTATTCCCGATGTATCCGGCCATTTCTTCCAAAGTTGGGGTGAGCTCAAAGTCAGAGAAATGGAAAACATTGTGCGCCGGGTCCCAATAGGTAACCAAAGCTCTTATGATATCTCCCCGAGGCTGGATTTCCAACAGACCCACAAGACCTTTCAGATATTTCTTAACCTCATTTTGCCCTTCAACACCTAGATCATTCCACCATAGCCGTAACTTGACAGGGATTTTGGTCATTATTGAAAAATGTTCATTTTGCATCGTGCTCATCCTGCACATTTATTAAGGTGATTTTAACAAAAATGACTGACTCAAAATATTTTACAGAGGGGACCAAGCTTTGAACACGGCCTTTAAGCACTTCGGGGACGAAGATTTTAAGGCTGTGTGGGTCTAAAAATGATAAACAAAACCCAAAAGTGGCCATTTATGCAAAGTCAGCCTTCCGGCGTCCCTTTCGGGAACATTCGGCTATTCATGTCAAAACAGCGTCACCCTATTCATTTACGACTTTTTTTTTATCGTTTTTTTTTTAAAAAAAAAATTAGGAAACTCAATATTGCTAACACGACCTTTCAACGCCTAGGGGACGAAGATTTTAAGGTTGTGTGGGTCAACTGGACTAAACCTTAAAAATGACCCAAAGGTGGCTGTTTATGCAAAGTTAGCCTTCCGGCGTCCCTTTCGGGAACATTCGGCTATTTATGACAAAACAGCATCACCTGACTTATTTATGACTCTTTAAAAATTTGAAACATATTTTTTTGATTTTGGCTATTTTAGCAAAATGGGGGTTGAACCCGACGAGGGTTGCCTACGTATCTCACATCCGGTGAGAATCAAACCGGCGTAGTTCGGGAGATCGTAAAATAGGAAAAAATCGAATAAACCTAGAAATCAGGAATGCGTATTTTTTTTTTACATTTTTTTTTGAAAAGAGATAAAGATTAAAGAAACTATTTATTTTTTATATTATATTTTTTTTTAGGAAAAATTTGGACTATTATTCTGAATTCATAAAAGGGGTACTACGAAAGAAACAACACATTTTTTTGAATTATGAATTTTCGATTTTTTTTTTTTACTTTTAAAATAAATACCTTTCTTTTTTTTTGATTTTGAAAGTGATAAAAGAAAATTTTTTATATATATTTTTTTTTTAATAACTCTCAATAAACAAGACATTTGTTTTTAGAAAATTCCGGCGAGGTTTTGACACTACTTGGACATTGGTTTTATTTTCCAAAAATAAGTAATTATCTCCCCCTACGCTGCTATTTTCCCCCTTTTTTAGGAACCGGTCGACATGCGGAACCGAAGCAAATAAATGCACAACACAGATAGGAATGCAGCATGATGGTCTTTTCCATTTCAGGTTGCCTGTCCTAGACGGACCCAACCCCTGTGTTGAGTCCCCTAAGTCAAATGCAATATGATGCAAATAAGCGTTCCTACTAGGGATCCGGCATGAAGTTTCGTTATACTAGGTTTAAACCTTGGTATTTGTTCTAGACTGTGTACCCGAGCGGACAACTCGAGTCGAGGAGGGGGCTACGTACCGGGGACCCGCGAGATCGTCCGGCTTTGTAACTTGTCCGACCTCTTTCTTATTTCAGGTATTGACACTAACAGAATAGGGAGTCTCGACCAGCGAGCTTCTCCCCGGAGGTAAGAAAAGAAGGGTTTCGGCACAGTTTATATACAGTTCAGATAATATCAAAAGCGGTAAAAGACAACATTTAGCACTTTTATGCAAAACATGTAATAAAGATCAGATAATAAAGCCAAATATAACAATTATTCTAAGCTCGAATTCTTGGACCCTGAACCAGTGGTTCTGGGTCATTAATCCCCAGCAGAGTCGCCAGAGCTGTCACACCTCCTTTTGCGCGCCCGTCCCCGAAGGGTTAAGTGCGCGGGTGGAGTTTTTCCAATTTAAGTGACAATATTCGAAATGGGATTATTTATTTAATTTAGAGTCGCCACTTGGGAAAGGTTTGGCTTTTGGTGTCCCAAGTCACCGGTTTATCTTGAATCCCAAATCGAGGAAATTTTCGACTTTTCCAAATGAAGTCTGCGAACCAGAAATTCTAAGTAAGGAATTCTGTTGACCCGAGGGAAGGTGTTAGGCACCCTCGAATCCCGTGGTTCTAGCACGGTCGCTTAAATTGTTATAATGGCTAAATATCTGATTTAAGTACATGTTGTGACTTACGTGCTTTTATTAAGTTTAAACCGCTTTTATTATTATCATTTATTTTTATAGAATTGCAACGTCGTGAAAATGCATCTCGAACCACGTCACAATCAATGCACCCGTAGTTGTTAACACATTTCGACTCCGTTGAGATTTGAATTTGGGTCACATAAATGTGCACCCGAATTTAAGAATGTAATTTAATTAAGTCGCGCCTAAAGAATCTAACGCGTTATTGTCTTTGGGGAAGGCAGTGGAATTCACTAAACAGCCCGTCCCAAATTCTAAGTATTTATTATGATCAATTATTAAGGGCCCCGCAATTTGCATTTTTATTCGGCGAGGCTCGTCTCATTATTTTAGAAGGGTACCCTACAATGACTACATTTCTACTACATTTATCTTTAAAGAGAAGGATGATGCCGAATTTTGCGGGTTTGGACAAATACGGACTGAATCCTTATTATGTTTGCCGAACCTAAACTTGTTTGATTACCTGATTGATTGTTCATGAGGTGAGGGTTACCGCATGCTTTGTCTTCATCGATTGAATATGCTTATTAATTCGCTAAGTGAGATTGCAAACAAACTAACAACATATATTAAGTTATGTTTAACGACCTCCAAGTTCTATTTTTAACACTCTAACCTATTTGAAATTGATAAAACGAAATCGGCTGTTTTATTAGGGAAATTACTACTAATTGAACTCAAAAATGATTATTAGTTTTTCTCAACAATCATCACATCATTTCGAAACAAAAAATCTATACCGAAACCCAGTATCGAACCTGCATTGTAACGAATAAACTGACAGGAGAACTGGCATTCATAGCCAGACTCTTAATGTGACAGTATGGGAGTTTGTTTGGGATACATTTATCCCGGACCCAGTACCACGGTTTTGTCAATTCAGTGGTCTAGGCAAAATACATACAAGTGCTTACCATGACTCTATGTTATACAGTCATAACTAAACCAAACAAGTGTTATACTGAACTGAATATATACTAAATCAAAACATGCTGTCTATGTCATGCTGTCATTACTGTTGAACCATGCTATCTAACAGTTCATCTTAAACAGAATGTATGCTAGTTTATACAGAATATTTGCAGTTCGCAGTAAAAATACAGGCCCAACTAACATTCGAACTATCTTTTTACACCAGTGCTATAACATAAACTGATGTTCATTTCTTTATTTCTGCTTCAACTTCAAACTTTCAACAATACAAGGTTCAAAGGTTGTGTACCTGGGAGTATTTGCAATTGAAGAAGAGGGCAATCAGTAGAGTAACAATGAACAAATGCAGCAGCAGTAACAGCACTTAAACAGTAGCAGCAGGGCAGAATAGCAGCAGGCAAAGCAATACAGCAAGAAACAGGCTCGAGTGCAGAAATGCAACTATGGCCAATAGAAAGCAATAGCCAAATAACAGCAAAACCCAATGGAGTAGAATCAGAATTCCAGATAGACCAAACCAGTAGTAAACCAATGAAAACACTCGACTAATAGACACAACTGGAATTTCAAAGAATCAGAATTGATTTGAACAAATTGAAACAACTGAAAACCCAATAATAATAGGAGGAAAAAGTTTCTGATTGTTGGTTGTATCCCTTCTATCCCTTAATCTCTCTCTATCTATGTGTATCTATTTTGTATGTATTTCAGCTCTCCTTTCCAAACTCCTCACAGTATGTTTTTCTTTTACAACCCTCAAAAGCCCAGTCCTCTCTTTGTATGTCTCCTCACCTCCCCCCCCTTATAGGCCTCAACACTATCCCTTTTAAACAGCCTGTTTTCATAACACCCCAGTGCCCCTCCCATGTGCCTTCCATTTCAATTCCAACTTAGCTAATTAAATATTTAAACCCCATCAACATTCCCTGGCAGACTTACTTTTTAAAAGGTTTAACATTTTTTAAACTTAAAGCAAGGTATGGGCGGCAGAATATACCTGACAGCATATGCTGTCAAATTGTTTAAAACTTAAAAGCCTTCTTATGCAGAAAAAACAGGCTGTGCACGAGGCACATGAGGTGCACCAATGCACATGCTGTGCACGAGTGCACCTGCCTTCCAATTCAGAATTTAAACATAAACAATCCTTTTTACATTAACTGATCAATTCAAACAATCTATAAGTAAACAAAGCTGGTTCTTAATTGACTCAAAGCAAATGTTCATCAGAAGCAAATCGATTTACTTTGTTCAGACAGTTGAAACTAATTGACGACATATGTCGACTCGACTATATTAGCATTGACATACACAATCGTAACCAAAAATCCGACATTTAACAGTATCGATACATGGTTTGAATTATACTGACTAAGCAGAGATGCACTTGAGGAGTTAGCTAGTCAGTACAAACTCGAAACACAACCAATACACATGCCTTATCAGAATAAGAGGGGGGATTTAGACAAACACAGAGGTTTAAGCAAAGTGGACAAATAAAAATCAAAACAAATATGAACAGAACCCTTTTTTAAAAAAAACAAATCACACGAAATAAAACAAAAATAAAGAAAAGAAAAAGAAAACAAGACTCACCTCAAATCTTTTTAAGGAACAAATCAGAAAAATCCACTGGTGTTTGAACAGACCTTCTTTAAGGTTGAATGGACTTTTAAACGAAGTGTTTCTCGGATGAGAAACACCTCGATTAAGGTCCATTAGACCTTAATCTCTTCGTTTTGAACAAAACACGGAACATGCACAGGGAAAACTAGAGTTCAAAAACTTAGATCTGGGATTCGTGTTTCCCTGGTTAGATTCGGACCAAACCAAGTATGGTTTGGTCACGAGGAGGGTCCGGGGAGTGTCTGGTATGAAACTGGGGTTGGTTGGGTTAGATCGAGTTTTGACTCGAATCTTCAAATGAAGATTCGAGGACCTGGGGGTGATTCGAACCAAACGGTTAACAGGTCTATGTTCAGGGTGGTGAGGGGGTTCTATGGTGTTAAAGTGGAGGTCACCGGTGTTCAGGCCGCCGGGTTTCTGGTGGAGGTGTGCAGGGGCGGCTAGGGTTTGAAAGGGATGGGTTCGGTGAAGACGAAGGCAGGGGTGTTAGCTAGGGGGGCAGTGTATGGTGAAGGGCTTATATAGTTAGTGGGTGGGTGAACCTCGACCGTTAGATCAATCTAGATCTACGGTCTGGATCTGAAGGCTTAAATGGAACGGTGTCATTTTGAGGGTTTGGGTTCGGTCCGGGTGAGATGGGTCGGGTTTGTTAGTGGGTACGGGGTGTGAGATCTTGGCCGTTGGATCAGTTTGGTTTGAATGGTTGAGATGGATCGGCCTTGAAACGACGTAGTTTTGGTGTTAAACTACGTCGTTTTGTGTCCTGGGGTGGGCTGTTCGGACTGGGGGTTTGGGCTGTTCAATTGGGCTCCAAATTTTGAAATGGACACGGCCCAAATTCATTTTACAACAAATTTTGTCTTCTTTTTCTTTATTTCTAATTTCCTAAATACACAAACTAATTAAATAAAACCAAGCACCACTAATTAACACTTAACATATTTATTTCACGCGGATAAAATGTTAAAGGTAGGCAAAATTAAACACGGCAACAAATCAGGAAAAAAAGAAAAAATGCGTATTTTTGTAATTTTCCATCTAACAAACAGGTCATGGTTTAAATTACGCATGACACATACATTTTTTAATACTTTTGGAGCGATTGTCGCGTAAAACAAAAATCACGTGCTCACATATATATATATATATATATATATATATATATATATATATATATATATATATATATATATATATGCGTATATAACGCCATTTGAATCATATTTCAGCCACTGTGGGCAACTTCATCATCATGTACCAGTTGATCAGGTGGTGGTGCGTATATAACGCCGTAACCTTTTCCCATATCCCATATACATATATTTACATATATACGCGTATATAATGCCATCTGGTTATGGGTCAATGCACATGTATGAAATGCATTAAAAATACGTAATAATCTCAATATTTCTTCCAGACAATTTTTTCCAACTGCATGTTACTCTGAGACCCACGAGCAGAAAATAATAATATTTTTCATGGGGAATCAAGAATATAGACACCCCTACTATTTTTATAAATAGAGTAATTTATGAAAACTATGTGTTTATTTGTTTCTTCAGTATCATATGGACTATACCAAAAGAAAGAAGGGATAGCCTTAACATACCTAGAATAGGAAAAACTCCGTATAATACTCCGTTGGAAAATCTTCGTTGACTGAGCGAAACTTGCCCTTGCTTCTTAAGGATTCACGGATGAAAATTGTTTTTGGTTCCTAAAATTTTGGAATGAATTTGATCTGATTTGGAGTGAAGCTTGGACGTTAAATTGGAGCTTGAAATTGATTCTGCTTTTCACGTTGTTTCATAATAGAATGTAGCAATTGTTGTTGGTTTTGAAATGAAATGAATTTGAAGTCATTAGAATGAAGCTTGTCTTTTGAAATTGGAGTTTGCTTTGCTTTCCATTGTTCTTGGCAGATTATAGTCTTAAAGCTTTTTGTTCAAGATATTTTTACTAATGTCATGGGATAAAGTCTTACTAAGATTTTAAGATTAAGGTTCTTTAGACACATGTAAAGATTAACTATGACTCACCCTATACTAAAGAGGGGCTGCCACGTTTCTCCTTGGGGTGATTTTGTTTATTAGTTAATCGGGCAATGTTTCGTTACTCGGTAATTAATATATTACCCGCATAATTTAAAAATTATCACAAATTACTTAAAATTCTATTTATTTTCAAAATACTTCATATATACTTTATATATTACACTACCGTGGTCATATGGTACCTTGCATGGTACTAGTTTATAATTATCGGGTGTTATCGCTCGACCCGTAATTTATTCCAAATTATCTGTTTCCAACGAAACTCGTTTTCTTTAATCTATGTACCCTTTTATCCTTCATAATACATATTTATCGCTTGTTATAAACAACGTAAGTACGTTAACATCAAGATGATCTCATCCCCGCTTCTACGTTGGTTAACTGAAAACGAAATTATAACAACAAAAATGCAAAATATAATATCTCATTTTCGGACATTCATCACTTAACTTATGGCGTACTTTCATGCAAGAAAACATGGGGTGTAATATCATTCCCCCTTTGGAGCATTCGTCCTCGAATGTTAACTGATGCACTTATCATTTTCGTAACTTATGTCTTCTGAATAATTTGTACTCTTCTTTCCATCACGACAACTATTCTGTGAGTAAATCCAAATGCTAGGGCATTCCCTCCTTTAGGACTCTTTTCACACACCACGGCTTGTGGTCGGAATTTGTCCAATCTTGTAACTGTTACTACCTTTTGTCATACAGCCTATACAACTTCTTCCTACTATATGCGCCTATGGGACTCTTTCCTTTAGCTTTTAGCTAATCGCGTTTCCTTACTTTGGGAACATATACAAAACTTGACAAGATGTCCCTTTGGGTATCTATAGGTGTACTGAAGTTCTTTGCTCGGTACTTTGTTGAACTTACGAATATTGCTATATCTTGTTTCATAGACCCAGTTATCTATCTGTATGACTTTACTGCATCTAGATAGGTCATACTACCAAACTCCAGGTTACTTTCGTTGATTATCCTATAAGTATAAATCTAATTCCTTTAATGTTTCCTTACCGCTGTTCATCTTAAGAGGGACGGCCTAATCTCATCTCATACTTTATGACTTCTGTCCATCTATTGTCGATTTGCTTTAATGTAGATGTATCATCTATAAGTGATAACTTGATCTCTTATGTAACTACCTCTAGGGCTCACGTCTCATCGTGGAACATTTGAAGTGATTGTCTTGATCCACCTAGGGGCGATACGATACTATACTTCCATAATCGTAGTTCATAGCATCCCAGTGTGATTTTACCTTACGTGGATATTTTAATCCTGTACAATTCATGAAATCATTACTCAATTGAAGGCCCAAACGTCATCTTTCCTCTATCCCAATTACACCTTCATTATATTATCATAGTAGCATTCCATATCTTCTAAATTCCATTAGACTCATTTGAGTTCCTCTAGGCTATACTGAGCTTTGTATAACTTAGAGAAACCATAAACTCTTCTTGTTTTCGTGGGCTTAATCCTGAGGACTTATCCATTCTCGTCGCCTTCTCACTTGCCCTCTCTTATACTTACTCTCGTCTTCCTAAAACCTTGTTGCTTTACCATACTTTAGCTTGCGACTTACACATATCTATTTGTATTACTGGCAATCTTCCTTCAACTTGCTTGTATCATAGGTTCCCTTGTCTTATTCTGGAACATCATCCGAGAAATCACACCATCTCTAACTCTTTTTTACTCTCTTTACTAGACCTCTCAGTACGTAGAAATCATAGGCTAGAAGATATACCACTGAAGGCGCTGCTATCATTCCTGTATACTGAATCCCCGCGCTTCCAGCCTTATCCGTAGTACGAACTATTCACAACCTTCTACATTTGAGTATTTCATATGTCATTCACCTTTACATTACTTACCTTAAAATATCGCAGCATATCTTTTATCCTTTACCTGACCTCCCTTCCACCTAGGTGTCATTCACGTCCATAACTTGAAGCTCTATTATAATACTCACACCTATACTACATACACAATCCAATGGGAGCTTCGTACTGACTTCTTATGAGGCAGGTACTTCTTCTAACTGGCTTTCTTGTAGAGACATTATAGATTATGGTTGTTATGTTATTTCTCTTGAACATCTGATATTAAGAGTGATTCTGTCATGTTCTCAAGCACAACTTCTATAATTTTTTCTAGGTCCAATAATCAGACTCTTGATTTACTTGGGTGATGTAATTCTTTAGCTTCCTCTTCCTTCTGATCAACCTTTATGTAGGCTTAAGCTATCTTCCGATCTGTGGCTCATGGTATCAGTTATTCCCTTAGCCTTTCATGGGTGTTATGGAATATCCATGATACAATGTTCTAACAATTCAATCTTTTGTTTATGCCCTGGGCTCAATTCTTCTTTTTAACTTATACCGGAGTCTTCTATGGCTATATGATTGTCAACAAATATAATGCTCCAACATCTTGGGTGTATCCATAACGTACTAACCCTGGATCATTGATCGAATAATTCCTTTCGTTCCATCTCAGCTTTCTTTAAACGTATGAAATTACTTTTCTTGGTCTTTCTGCCCCTTGTTGCGTGCATACTTAACTTATCATAGTTTCTCCACATACCAGAATTTTTTGTGCAACTCATATAGTCTGGAATATTACCTTCGATATTTCTCCCCGTTCATTAGCCCTGGTAGGTGCCGCTTTCTTTTAAAGGCATACAATTTTTTGTTGTGAGACTGCTTTTACATGACCATTTCTTCATTAGGTCATTGTGTTTAGGTTGAAGCCTTCTTCCTCATTTCCTCAGCTAGTCCTTCACTGTGGCACTTAGGGAGGATCCTCTAACTCTTGTAAAGATGCGCGTATACTTGACGGACCTTCTATTGTCCTTCCTTGCCTATACTTATCCATAGTTACTTATCTCCACACCCTTGTGCTTATGGGGTTGCTTCTAGACTGATATTTTGACCGTCTTCCTAGTGGCACTTTATTTTATTTCCATAACACTCATACAATACCTTTTTAACTTCCCCAACTCATATATGCATATATCTCAAGTATTACAATGTCATAACTGCGAAGCTAAATTCTCCATGTTGGGGTTTACTATAGTTATCTTGCATGATCTGCTGATTTGTCTGTAACTTCTTGTTTAGCCATAACTGGGATCTTCCTGACCAATTACTAACTACTCGTTGGCCCATTTTCATATCAATATTTCTCGTAATCTTCCTTGGGTTATTTCCTTTGTCTTAACTTACGTCTCGCACTGGCTCCATTTCTATTAATAACATCTCGGACAGGAACCCTTATGTTTTGGAATTGTAGCATATACTTAGGGGCTGAATAAGTGTAATCTCATTCCTTTTTCGTGTTTACCGCATTCATCATTTATTACTCCATATTTCCCCCTTTAGAGGAGTACTAAGACTTAGAGCTATGACGACCTGCCTACAGATGTTTTTCCTCTTCATCTTTGGCGTCCTCTCACATTATCAATGACCCTTACTCACCTTGCGGTAATCCTTTTGTACCAAGGATAACAAAATCCCTTGCTCGCGATGGTGACACTTAATGTAACTGGCACATACAATTTCTTAAGCTTAACTTTGCTCACATTGCTTGCTTTAGGGAAGTGTCTCCCTGAATGAACATTTTCTGAATTTATCATGGTTCTTCTTCTGTTGTCCATTCTATTATTGCCGGAATGCAATCTGCAATTCTCATGATGCTGACTATCATCAAATCACTCAGTTCCTTATTCATATTTGGTTTATCTTGTTCACCAATTCATAATGGTTCTATTATTCTGGGGTCTAACTTTTCCTCTTGGTAATCGCGCTAGAGTTGCGAACTTATTCCTCGAAATGAGGGCATGACTATATGGCCTATACTCTTTTGTTGCCCTAAGGCATGTCACCTCTCGTCTCTTTCTTCATTTGACTATAGATCTTGTAATATTGTCATCTTTTTTATCTACCGTTGTCATCCATGTTTTTATATCTTACTCATAATGCTTCATTAACTCTTTTCTTATTTACCGCTAGCATTTATGCCTATCACTTTATTCTGAAAACTTGAACAAGACATTCTTTTGCTTTTAGCTTCCCTTTTCTCCATCCAATGGCTCTTCAAATTGCTTAACGTTCTCGCTTTACTAGGGACATGAATCACACTAAGGTAATATTTATCCCTTCAAGGCTTATAGTGCATGTCTTTGTAGTACTCATATCTGGCTGCACTATTTTAGAGTGCACCATCTAGGTGTCTCATAAAGAGATTTATTATCACATTTACAATATCCTTCGGAAATGTCAACTGACACAAACAATTCATCCATTCTATCTTCTTATGCTACTTCTATTGACCCCCATAGGGCATATCTGGAATGGGTGCGATAAATTGGATATACCTTTCTCAAAAAGCTCATGTGACTCTGCCTGAATTATAAACACTGTTAACATTTGTTAACTGAGCGGCTCGTACCATTCTTTATCTTGCTTCTTTTACTTGTTGAAACTTGTATTTATCTTCTTAATCTCTCATTTTCTTTCACCATAAAAGAGGATAGGCATTCTTGCCTTAAGGCTTCTTATAAAGAGTCTTACACCTTTCAGTATACCCATGATCTGCTAAAGACCTCATATTTACCTATCGTAGGCATCATACAAAATTACAGTTCCTCTGACTCAGCTCGTCCACAACTATCTCTCTTTCCAACCTTCATTCCGGATCTAGGTATTGTTTTTTTACGAATAAAAAAAATTTGGAATTTGAATTCTTATAAGTGAGCTCTACCACACGATCTAGAGTAAGAAGAAAGAGTGACAATCCTAAATGCCCTGTAGCTTCCTACTTATAAGTGTGGTGCACGACACACCCATAAACAAGACTCTACTAGACACGGCTTGTAGACTCCCTAGGACAGAATTGCTCTGATACCACTTTTGTCACGACCCAAAACGATGGGCCGCGACGAGCACCCGGTACCTTACTCAACCGAGTACCAACGTAACGTATCTTTCTTATTACATTATCATATACACGTGACATACGGGTCTAATAGGCCAACATAATTATTTATAACTCAAGACATAGGCCGACAAGGCCGTATCTTTCACATACACGACATATGTCTACAAGCCTCTAAGAGTACATAAATGTCATAAAAGGTCGGGACAGAGTCCCGCCATACCAAACAATACATGTCTAAACCATACTAGCCAAACAAGCAACTCCGAAGCAAATAGAGTGCACCAATAGTTTTTGCTGAGCTGATAGCCTACTTGGAGGGCTCTCGACCTATCTATCGGGACCTACGGGCATGAAACGCAGTGTCCCCAGGCAAAAAGGACGTCAGTACGAAAAATGTACCGAGTATGTAAGGTACATAAATAAGTACATAATAGACATGGAAGAAATATAGGGTACTTGACTCAATCTGTAAGTCTGAATAACTCTATAAATCATAAACTACTTTTAGCATCATGCATATGCGTATGAATGTCATGTCGTGCATAGGTACATGTTTCATAACATCATCAGCCTCTGAGGGCATCCCATCATATAATATCGTCCACTGTGGGCAAAATCATCATCGTATACCAGCTGATCAGGTGGTGGTGCGTATATAACGTCATAACCTTTCTCATATCCCATATACATATATATACATACATATATACACGTATATAATGTCGTTTGAATCATATTTCAGCCACTGTGGGCAATATCATCATCACGTACCAGCTGATCAGGTAGTGGTGCGTATATAACACCGTAACCTTTTCCCATATCCCGTATACATATATTTACATATATACGTGTATATAATGCCATCTAGTCATGGGTCAATGCACATGTATGAAATGCATGAAAAATACATAATAATCTCAATATTCCTTCCGGGTAATTTTTTTCAACTGCGTATTACTCTGAGACCCACGAGCAGAAGATAATAATAGTTTTCATGGGGAATCAAGAATATAGACACCCCTACAATTTCTATGAATAGAGTAATTTATGGAAATTGTGTGTTTGCTCTTTTCTTCAGTATCATATGGACCATGCCAAAAGAAAGAAGGGATAGCCTTAACATATCTAGAATAGGAAAAACTCCGTATAATACTTTGTTGGAAAATTTTCATTGACTGAGCAAAATTTGCCGTTGCTTCTTAAGGATTCACGGATGAAATTTGTTTTTGGTTCCTAAAATTTTGGAATGAATTTGATCTTATTTGGGGTGAGGCTTGGACATTAGATTGGATCTTGAAATTGATTCTGATTTTCATGTTGTTTCATAACAGAATGTAGCAATTGTTGTTGGTTTTGAAATGAAATGAATTTGAAGTCATTAGAATGAAGCTTGTCATTTGAAATTGGAGTTTGCTTTGCTTTCCATTGTTCTTGGCAGATTATAGTCTTAAAGCTTTTGTTCAAGATATTTCTACTAATGTCATGGGATAAAGTCTTACTAAAATTTTAAGATTAAGGTTCTTTAGACACATGTAAAGCTTAACTATGACTCACCCTATACTAAAGAGGGGTTGTCACGTTTCTCCTTGGGGACATGATTTTGTTAGTTTATCCACTTATTAGTTAATCAGGTAATGTTTCATTATCCGGCAATTAGTCTATTACCCGCATAATTTAAAAATTATCACAAATTACTTAAAATTCTATTTATTTTCAAAATACTTCATATATGCTTTATATATTACACTATCGTGGTCATATGGTACCTTGCATGGTACTAATTTATAATAATCAGGTATTATCACTCGACCCGTATTTTATTCCAAATTGTCCATTCCAGCGAAACTCATTTTCTTTAATCTGTGTATCCTTTTATCCTTCATAATACTTATTTATCGCTTGTTATAAACAGCGTAAGTACGTTAACGTCAAGATGATCTCATCCCCGCGTCTACGTCGGTTAACTGAAAACGAAATTATAACAACGAAAATGCGAAATATAATATCTCATTCGCGGACATTTATCACTTTACTTATGGCGTACTTTCACGCATGAAAACCTGGAGTGTAACATGTAGACTCCCTAGGACAGAACTGCTCTGATACCAAGTTTGTCACGCCCCAAACCTGAAGGGGTGGGCCGGCACCCGGTGCCATACTCAGCCCGAGCGTACCACTCTGTAACTGTAAACTCTAGAGGGGTAACCCTCAACTTATGCCAGTGAGTCCTTATTCTGAATTGTCTGAAAATAACGCCTCTCTCACTTATGGGGTAAACATACCCAAATTTTAATGCATATAACTATACAGGACGACGAAGCCGCCATGAATATCTACTGATATATAAAATATACATGACTCGTCTACAAGCCTCTAGAGATAACTGAACAGTACCATGGTCGGGACCTGTATATATAAAATGGACTCAAAGGCCAAGACATGGTAACTACGAGGAAGTGGAGCTTACCAACCAAGCTGATGTTTGACTCTGTCTGCTGGAAGGGTCTGTCCAACTGTCAATGAGGACTTGCAGGCATCAAATGCAACGTCTCCAGCAAAAGGGACGTCAATACAAAATAAAGTACTGAGTATGTAAGGCAACATAATAACTGAAAGCAGAAACTGAACTGATACAATAATAACTGAAAGCAGAAACTGAACTGATACAATAATAACTGAAAGTAACTAGGAGTCAAAGATAATGTGAAGATATACTTACCTGCTGATACTGATTCAATTCTCTCAATATAGTAAGTAAAATAGTTGTCCATCCTTATAAGGCTCGGTATGTGTAACTACTCTTCCGTAGTAGACTCGCTCATAGGTGCTCGGCATACTAGGGTCTGTATCTCGGCCATTTTGGGCTCGTTCATAGGCGCTCGGCCACAATAGGTTCGGTATATAACTCACCATCTAATCAGAGTTTGCCCAATAAGGGCCTGCCCATCGATTATAGCTCGATGGTGGTGAAAGTACTGTAATATTGTATATATATATATATATATAGACTCTCTGCTCTCTTAGCTGACAGAAGATAAAACTAAACTGAATATGAAGTCTCGATAAGGGATAATGATGTAACTTATGAGACTAGGAAATGTACATAAATTCAGGAATATGAACTTCTCTTTATGTCTCGCTATCAAGCACATGTAGTTACTGGATCATGCCAAAATAAAAGAAAAGTTTAGCCTTAACTTACCTTAGTCGATTCTCTTGACAATCCCTTTAACATATGTCAATTGCGACAACACGTAACTGTGGATCGAAGTAAGGAAAAATCCGTATGATATTCTTAAGAAAGATTTCACCGTACTCCCTTAGAATCACAAATCTCACGTTGCTATAATATTAAGTAGTCTTTGTATGAAAGATTGAAGTCACTTGACGTTGCTAAGGCAAATTCTTATCTTTGTTGGAGCCTTACACGTTACATAGTAGTTGTAAGCATTCAATTTTGTGAATTTAGAGAGACTTTTAAGTCTTGATGGTGTGGGCAAGCACCACTTTGTAAAACTTGGCCACCCAAAAATCTCTTAAAATACCACATATCTTCCTACACCAAGAGTCATTACTTGGTTTTCTTATCCAACATTATAGTCTGCCACGTTGGGAGCATTAATCTTATCCAAATAATTCATTATTTATCCACTAATCTTTTTGATTATCTTGTTAATCTCCCACTGATCGATAATTATCCAATTATTCATATAATTAAGAATTATCTTAAATTACTTAAAATGATATTCACTTTAAAATACTTTATACACCTTACTATCATGGTCATGTGGTACCTTATATGACACTTGTCCATAAATACGGGGTATTATAGCGTAGACCGTATTTTATCCCGAAATTTCAAACTTCGACAGAAACTCATTTTCTTCGATTCACTTACCCTTTCATATTCAGGAATTTACTTATCACTTGTTTGAAATAGCATAAATATTTATAATCTCAAGATAATCTCATTCCCGAGCTTATGTTGATTAACTTACGACGAAACTTTAACGTACGAAAATACGGGATGTAACATCTCATTTGCAAGCTTATATCAATTTACTTATGGTGTACTTCCACGTGCGAAAACATGAGATATAACAGTCATTTCCCTACAATCAGAACCCAGGGTCACTTATCGTATTACTGGGGGTGCTGGAGCTTTAGTTTGTCAAGTTACATAAATTAAATAGATCACATGATTTCTTCCTCTTTTCTATCATTATATTATTGTTTCCTAAACAACTAATAATTAGTCGACAATTTTAGAAATAAATAAAGCATTAACAAAGAGTTGAAATAGTTAAAAGAAGTTAAAAAGAGGAGTCTTGAGATAATTACCAAAGCAAGAACCATGAAGTACCTCATAATTATTAGTTCAAACATACTAACAATCATCCAGCTACAGATAATAAAGGAATCATAATACTAATTAAACTAAGTGTTATTTGTTCAAACATATAGACAATGTGTCACGGTCCGGAATTCTCACCATCGGAATTGTGATGGCGCCTAACGTTTCACTTGCTAGGCAAGCCAACGTTAGAGATTCATTAAGCCAATTCTTATACATTTCAATAATAACAGTAAATAAGCTAAAAATGAAATACAGCGAGTGCGGATTAGTATAAAAACTTCAGCATTTACTACTACCCGGATCTGGTGTCACAATTTCACGAACATTCTAAGATTTACTACAAGTACAAGGTCTGAAAGAAGTACAACTGTTTGAACAAGAGAAAACAGTAAAACAGAAAAGATAAACGGGGACTTCAAGGTCTGTGAACGCCGACAAATCTACCTTGAGTCTTCGGTGATCTGATCCAAGCTGCTATGCCTCTCGATCAACTAGGACCAATACTAAAATTTGCACAGAGAGCAGTGTAGTATCAGTACAACCAACCCCATGTACTGGTAAGTGTCGAGTCTAACCTCGATAAAGTAGTGACGAGACTAAGACAAGACACATACATAATAAACATGTGCAATTTAACAGTATATGTACAAAATAACGGCAAGTAAAAGCTAGACAAATAATAACGGGAGGGGATGCTGAGGGGATTACAAGATAGAGAATCACAATAGTAATGGGAGCTTGGTCAACCAATACACATTGAACCAATAATAACAAGTAACCGCAGTAAAAGAAAATGCACGACATCACTCTTCGTTCTTTTTCTCTCAACCTCACCATATGAATCAACAGAAATGGCACGGCATCATCCTTCGAGCATTAACACTCACAATATGGCATGGCATCACCCTTCGTGTATTAACACTCATAATATGGTACGACATTACCCTTCGTGCATTAACACTCACAATCATTGCACGGCATAACCCTTCGTGTAAACACTCACAAAGCATGGCACGACATCACCCTTCGTGCATTAATACTCTTCCTCACCAAAACAATGCACATCAACAGAAGGGAGATAGAATTATCAAGAACAAGTATTACTTCAATATTTGGTTCCACAATACCGACCTCAACCTTGAGTTAATACTCAATCAATACCAAAATCCATAAAAATGATAAGGATGATCAACATAACGATTCATTAGTCTAAGCATAGATAATATGATTACGGAAGGCAACAAATACAATAATAAGACCCACTCGCATGTTATGACCCGACAACAATGTATAGGTACTCGTCATCTCACTTATACGTCGTATCTAACATTCAAACACGTAGCAAATAGGCAAATAAGACCTAATCTCTCAAGCCAAGGTTAACCACGACACTTACTTCGCTCCATTGGCCAAACTCAAAGCTCAACCACAACTTTTTCTCTCAAACGAGCCTCCGTACGGATCGAATCTAGCATATTACCAACCAAACGATTCAAATTAAGCCTTAGGAACTACCCGCAATCATAAAGAATTCAATTTAGGCCATTATTGAAAAAGTCAACACCTAGGCTCGCTTGGTCCAAACCCGAAATTTGGATCAAAACCCGATTACTCATTCACCATCAAGCCTGGATATACAATTAGTTTTGGAATTCGACCTCAATTTGAGGTCTAAATCCCCAAATTTCGAAAACACTAGTTTCTACCCAAAAATCCCCAATTCCACCATGAAAACCTTATATTTTAGGTTAAAGATTTGTGAAATGTAATGAAAGATTGAAAGAAAATGAGTTAGAATTACTTACCAATATTTTGGGGAAGAAATGATCTTTGGAAAATCGCCTAGAGGGTTTCTTATTTTGAAAGTTTTGAAAAATGAGAAAAACTCCCGTCTAAATTTTACCAGCTTCAAATGTCGCAAATGCGACCTGGGCTTCGCAAATGTGAAGCCCTTCATACTCATGCTGCCTTTGCAAATGCGAAGATAAGTTCGCATATGCGAACTTGAACTTCCGCAAATGCGACTACATGATCGCATTTGCAATCAATGCCCTTCCCAGACTTGCTTCGCAAATGCGAAGTATATTTCGCAAATACGAAAACTGTTGGACCAACTTCTCTTCGCATTTGCGATGAGAAGCTCGCAAATGCGAACCCCTCAGAGGTCGCAAATGTGATGTCTTATCTCACAAATGCGAGATCAGAGACCTGCAACAATATTAGATACACCATCAATTCTTCCAAGTCTAATTTCACTCCCTAGCATATCTGAAACTCACCTGAGCCCTCGGGGCTCTAAATCAAAAGTGTCCACTATTCTAAAAATATCATACGAACTTCCTCGCGCGATCAAATCGCCAAAATAATACCTACAACTACGAATTTAGCACCAAGTCAAATGAAATTTTCAAGAAAACTTTGAAACTTCTAATTTCTCGTCCAGACGTCAGAATCACGTCAAACCAACTCCGTTTCTCACCAAATTTCACATACAAGTCATAAATATGGTATTGGATCTATACCGTGGAACAAAAATACTGACCCGATATCCAAAAGTCAAACCTTGGTCAAATATTTCCATTTCATTAAGCCTTTAACTTCAAATTTCGACAAAGTCCAATATCTCGGGTTAGGGACTTCCGATTTCGATTCCGGGCATACGCCCATGTTCTAAATCACGATACGGACCCACCAGGACCATCAAAATACGAATTCGGGTACGTTTACCAAAAAGGTTGACCAAAGTTAACTCAAATGTAGTTTTTAAGCAATTTTTTTTATTTTTATCAACTTTTAACATAAGAGCTTTCCGAAAACACGCCGGACTGCGCACGTAAATCGAAAAGGGTAAAAATGAGATTTTTAAGGCTTAAAAGCGTAGAATTGAGTTCTAAAACATAAGATGATCTTTCGAGTCATCACACAATGTAAGCCGACATGCCAAAATTTTACAATGTTTTAGGGCGTGTACAACGAGAAAAATACTAACTAAACTTAGTAATAACGAGTCATAATTATCATATACTAGCCAAGTTAAAAGCATTGTGTGTATGACTAAAGTAATTTTTTTAATTTTAAAACAGAGAATGCAATTATTTTAGTCCATTAAAATGGATGATAAAAGTGTTGTTTCACACGTTTCTTCATTTAATGAAAAGCGGTTTTACACATGGATAATTTAATCCCTCACGCCTTGAGAAAGTTGTTTTGGGGCAGGTCATGAATTTAGGGGCGGCAAACGGGCAGGTCGGGTCGGATACGGGCAGGTCGAAAACGGGTAATGCAATATTTAGCTTGTAGCCTGAGAGGAAGGTGCTGCTGTGCAATCCAAATTTGGACAGTTCATCGTCAAAACGGGTCAGGTAAATATATAATTGTGCTTTACTTAGGGAAAACAATTGTGAGAATAATTAACTCTAGTTTAAATAATTTCCAATTGGCAAAGCTACGACCATCGGGCAAGGCCAAATACTAACTCTTGAAGTCTCTTTTTCTGGATTTTAGAGTGTCCCCCTTGATACTGAGGAGAAAGCTATACGCAAAGCTGCCAAAGCTCTCGTTGTTTCTACGGTACCCTTTTACATTAATAAATTTGAGCAGCGAAGTCGAAAAATTGTGGAAATATTTAAGCAATAATGCTATTTAAATATGCCCTGTTACAATACACGTTATTTTGATTCTTACATCTTATTATTGTGGCAGGTAAATTAAGCATCAAAAGCAGCAGAATACAGCAGAAAGAGTGAATTCAGGCAGAGGCAGTTAACTAAGAAAAAACACCAGTGAAGGCAGTTAATGTAATGCTTGAAGAAGTAATTCTAAGGCACGTTACAATTTCTTTTTTCATGTTCATGTACACTAAGAGGCACCAAACATTGAGCTAATTGTTTCTCTGTGTTACTTATGCACTCGAATTAAGAATTTGAGGCACAAAACATTAATGAGCCTAAAGCATTTCAGTCCTTAATTTTAGTTGCTGTGATAGTAATGCAAATTCCTTTCAGTGTTAATTTTTATAACTCTCGCATGAACTTGCATATCTGATCACTTTCATCCTCACAAGCAACGATAATAGAAGAGATGCACTTCTACCTAATCAGAGGCCTATGTAGTGTTATAGTACCGGGTTCATTTGAATCTACTATTTTCAATACGGAGCATAAAGGTTATAAATTATTGTTTATCCAATTTCCCCAAATAGAATCATCTGGTGCATCCTAATGTAAACACCTAATAATGTTTTTATCATACCTGAGTTTAACACAATTATTATTGTTTAAATATATTTTTTAGGTCTACTCCTGATATTTTGACTTTTATTCCATTTCTAATAAATTTTACTTGTGAAAATTAAAAATCACACAAATAGTCACATTTTTAGAGAACAAGTAATTATGTTTTCATTTGAAAGAAATTTACAAGACATATATTGTTTTCCAGTTAGATTTTAATAAATAATATAAATTTTTCAGTTAGATTAGAGGCAGTTAATTAGCATTTTTATCTTGTTTTATATTCTTTTAAAAAGATAAAGAAAAGAAAAGAATTGAAAAGAAATAGAAGCAAGATCCAATTAAATTTTGCCACCTAGCCATATCTAATTTTGATTCTTCCTTATCCCAATTCCACTTGAACGTTATAGCTAAGTGTTTTGGTTAATACATGCCAGGGGTGATTAACATCCCCATCCAAAATAGGGTACCGAGCCAATGGATCATATTTACTATTTACAAGTTAGAATTTGGTCTTTGATATATAGCTCCTAGGATGTTCCTGTATAAGTCGAAATCTATCTTTAGAATATAACTCAAAATGATATCAAAATCTATCTTTAGTATATAACTCAAAATGATATCAGTAAAACATTTTCAGGTTGCAATGGGTCTAGGTGATCTAATTAACAATGAAGGTCGTGGTCGAAGGATCAGCAAAGATTGAAGTCGAGGAGTCGTCAATAACTGTTGCTAAGGTCGTGGGCTTCTGACAGAGTTATAACGGACAACTTTAAGATAAGACCTAAAGGAGAATATATAGTGAATATTCTCTGCACTTGTACTATTAGGATTTCTAGGAACATGTTCCCTATAAAAAGAAAGAGACACAATGATAGGGGCATGTGATGTTCGTTTGTAAAATACTCTTTGACTTTAAAGAAGAGAATCAGATCTTATTGCAATGATACAAACATAATCTTTTGGCTAACATTCCTGTCTACATTTTTTATCATATCCAAGAATAACTCACATATTCAAAAGATTGTCCGTCACTCATCATTGTCAGAAAAAATATTCACTGATTCCATCCTTTCTTGAGCGACTCATTCATTCTATTTACTTAAATGTCATTTATTACTATTCAACAATATTTAATGCTACATTATTTCTTTTGACTTCTTAAGTATTGATTGTATGTTGCCGCCGTTATTGAAATATATCTATGTAGTATTTATTGCACTTATGCGAACATCATCTTTGAAATATGATTATTAACTAAGATTGACTCTCATTTACATAAATTTAATTAGTTGTACCAATATTCATATATTTTGGTCAAACAATTTGACGCTGTCTGTGGGGACTTCTTTGTTAATTTTATAGTTTTCTTCAGATCTATAAATAACACAAGTCACTAACTTCACAAACCCCGAAGATCTTCTTCTCTCTTATTACGTACAGAAAACAACATGGCAGGTAACCAAGGAGAGAGGATGAGAATAACAAGTGATCTCCCCGGCAACCTCATGAATGCTATCAACAAAAGCTGCAAAACAGTAGGTGAGGACGTGATGCCCAACACTTCCCCTAGGCACGAGAGGCCGCCTCCCTCCCCGCTGTAGTATATCAAAACCCAATGGAAAAAGGCCTCTACGTCCGCAGAAAAAGGGACGGCCCCAGCTGTTAAAAAACTCCTCGAAACAAGTCTGACCGACACGCTGGTGAGCGTCCTCAATAGACTCGTTCCAGGAACGACCACAGAAACCGCAAGAGCTTGCATGATACAACAAACGGACGCGATTCAACCAACCAAGCCCTCTGACAACAAGTATAACTCACAATATTACTAAGAGTGCAGGTGACAGCGCCCTCGCTGGCATTCTAAAGAGGATAGAAGAAATGGAGAATGAAAACATAGCACTCTGAGATTAGATGAAAGAACACCAAGAACGAGTCGACAAGATAACGGACGCTCCCGATAGGTTCATAGAGCAGTCGTACAACGATAATGCAATCCCGCACGCCATACCAAAAACCTTCAAATACTGCCCTACCTCAAGATATACGATGGGATGACCGATCTAGAAGATCATGTGACCCATTATGTCACCACCGTGAATGGCAACGACCTTGCTAAGGAACAACTATCCTCTATTTTGTTGAAGAAGTTTGACGAAACCCTTATTGGAGGGGAATTGACATAGTACTCACAGCTACCAGCCCGCTCCATAGAAACTTTCGAGAAAATAGTCCCACGCAACTCCGAAGACGAGCATGGGAGAGACGCCCTACTTTTTGGTCTATAGGACCGAGGCAGTAATACCGGTCAAAGTTGGAGAACTCAGCCTAAGGTACTCGCATGAAAGTGGTATAAGTAACGATGAGAGCAGAAGGCAGGAACTCGACGAGATCGACGAATGCAGAGATATGGCGTACATAAGAGTGGTCACCCAAAAACAACAAACAGAATGCTATTACAACAAGAAAGCAAAAGTCCGTCCACTTAAAGTCAGGGACTATGTGTTGAAAGCCAAAACTCAAATGAGCAAAGACCTTCGGGAAGGCAAGCTGGGAACAAACTAGGATGGTCCATACAAAATCACAGCCAAAGAAAAGAAGGGCTTATTCCAACTAGAAATAATAGAAGGAAAGAAACTACCAAATAATTGGAATATCATCCACCTAACATACTTCAACTTCTGAGAGAAAGTGTCCCCTAAATCGTACTCTTTTTCCCTCGTTTGAGTTTTGTCCCATTTGGGTTTTCTCAAGGAGGTTTTTAATGAGGCGGCAAAAGGAACACAACGACTCGAAGTATGCGAGGGAGAAACTTGTTATTTTTATTGCTCGACTCCTCAACACTCTCCAAGTCTAACAATAAAGGCACTAGGTAGACACGGACTGGGACTGAAATGCCAGCCAACACCTAAAATTTGTAATTCTCTCCAAGTATGTAACCAAAACAACAACGTCAAAGTGATAAGAAACTTACGTTTATCACCTCTCTTACCTCTTTTGTATCAAGGTTATGTTCAACCACGCTCAAACAAACACCTACTGGCCTTCGGCCGCAATTTAACGAAAAGGTTATGTTCGACCTCACTCGAACAAATACCTACCGGCCTTCGGCCGCGATTTAATGAAAAGGTTATGTTCGACCTCGCTTGAACAAACACCTACCGGCCTTCGACCGCAATTTAACGAAATAGTTATGTTCGACCTCGCTCGAAAAATACCTACCGGCCTTCGGCCTCGATCTAACAAAAAGGTTATATTCAATCTCGCTCGAACAAACACCTACCGGCCTTCGACTGCGATTTAACGAAAAGGTTATGTTCGACCTAACTCGAACAAACACCTACTGGCCTTCATCTGTGATTGAATGAAAAGGCTATGTTCGACCTCGCTTGAACAAAAGCCCACTGGCCCTCGGCCGCGATTTAATAAAAGGTTATGTTCGACCTCGCTCGAACAAACACCTACCATCCCTCGATTGCCACTTAATAAAAAATCAAAATCGACAGTCTAATTAATACCTATCGGCTCTCGGCCAGAACTCAACGAAGAAACACACTCGGCCTATGTCAAGAAAGGGATGATATGACCCGCGAATATTTGGCTCCAAGAGCATGGCCAGCTGAAAGACAACAACAATAAAGAAGAATAGTGAAAAAAGCAAACAACAAAAGAAAAAAATACACAAGTACATAAGAGAACCACAAGAACAGAAGACGCAAGGAACGACTTTGATATTTCATATATGTTTTTTACAAAAGGCTTTTGAAGATGCCAACAAAAAGGTTAAAAGAAAACTACTGGCCATCATCATTGCAACATTTAGTGCCCTTTCCAGCTCGGTCTCCAACAGCATTACCACCCTGACCACTGATACCCTCACCGTCTCGGCCCCCAGCACCCTCTCCATCCTCACTAGAGGGTATATGGAATCATACCAAGCCTCGTCTTTGAGGCGATCTATAGCATCATCATCGTCCTCTTCCTCTCCAGGACGAGGAGTATTCAGATCATAACCGCAAGCAACCCGAGCCTCGTGAGCCTTGACACGAGTACCCTAAAAATTTGCCACAGAACGGAGCCTGCTACATGTAATTAACGAAGCACGTCTAGTTGGGCTTTGGCGTGAATCCACTCTTCATACAAGTCACATAGACGCCAGAAGCCGTAGATGAAGAAGGTCGTTCAAGTAGTTTAGCCTTCTCGGCCTCTAGAGCAGCAACCCGATCATAAAGAACAAAGTCTCTTTTTCCATCTCCTCAATCCTCTCATCGAGCCGCTCTTCTTTAAGTCTTTCCACTGACAAGTCATTTTCACGCTTGGAACTAAGAGTTCGAACCACCACCTCAAAGGACTCTGTCTTCCTCAAAGCCTCCGACCTGGTAGACTCTGCCTTCTCTAGCTCCTCCATCTTTTCAGTGACCTTGCCACTAAGAGCCTTCGCCCTGAATTGGCACTTTTCAAACTTACCTCACAACGAGATTACCTGAGCTTGGAGATCACTGTACTGGGCTTCTACCCCCCTGCTAAGCTCGAGCTCTTCTTCTTTACTCCTCAACTTCCCCTCCAAGATGCTACACTTTCCAACTACTCGCATCAGCTCCTCGTCTTTTTCCTTTAATTCCTCCCTTAGTTGTCGCACATCGCCGCTCTCGCTGAGCCGGCACTGAAGCTCTCGATACTTCTCAAGACTCCTAAAGTACTTGTCCTTCTATTTCACACACACACACACAAACACACACATATATATATATATATATATATATATATATATATATATCTTTACTTCTCTCCTCCCTACGAGCACTTTCAATCTCCAGAACGACCGTCTACAAAACGAACAAAAGAACTTAAAACCTATAAAAGGGAGCGAAATATGAGGAGAAGAACGAAAACAAACGCATTTACCCGAAGGGTGAGATCTACGATATTATTCGACAAAGTGCTATCACTTATGGTCTCAAGGATCGTACCCTCAATTTTAGAACAAAGATGGGTGAGAGAGGGAACTATCTCTTCGGTGTTCACGAGAAGGTTACAATCCATTGGGGTCGCAATACTCTTTGAACCACCCTCCAACTTGACTTCGAGTTGAGTAAGCCCCTCGCCGATCATCCTCAACTCGTTTGCATCCATGTCGGAGTCAGACCCGACATCCTCCTCAATAATAGTTTTCTATCACAAGCTGAAGAAGGTACATCCATCGCGACCCTAGAAGACGAGGCCTCATCATGCCTCGTCAGGGCAGGGTCGTTAGTACGCATCACGCCCTCGACCGTGTCCCTCACCGAACGCATGCTCGCTACCTCCAAGGGAGGGGCCTCAGACTTTCCTCAAAGGCTCTCTCCGATGTGCATTGTGGCCGTTTCTCGAAGGACGGAGTCACAAACTCCCACATTGTCACGACCCAAATCCTCCCTCCGTGAGATGTCGTGACGGTACCTAGTCTCTATGACTAGGTAAGCCTAACATTGCGGAATAATGAAACAAAAACATAAATTTAACAGCTAACTGTAATAGATAATTTAACAACTGATATAAGTGTCGCTCGGCATATACAATAACCACTCTCGAATATGCACAAACTCTCCCAAGACTCGGAACACCGTAAGTCATAAGCTTCTAAGATTTTGTCAAACCGTTCTATACATCAGTGCTAGAAGAAATAAAAAAAATGAACAACATAAGAAAGAATAGAAGGGGACTTTGAGGTCTGCGAACACGGTAGATGTACCTTGAAGTATCCGATACAGCAGCAGGTATGCAACTAATGACAAGGCTAGTAGGAGGTACCTGGATCTGCACATGTAGAGTAGCATGAGTACACCACAACGGTACCCAGTAAGTGCCAAGCCTAACCTTGGTCGAGTAGTGACGAGGTCAGGTCAGGTCAGAAGAGTAGCATGAGTACACCACAGTAACGCATGGTAGAAACCTCGTGCCACACTAACACTCCGCACGGTAGAAACCTTGTGCTAATAACACTCCAGACGGCAGAAACCTCATGCCAATAACACTCTGCATGGAAGAAACCTCGTGCCAATAACACTCTATACGGAAGAAATCTTGTGCCAATAACACTTTGCACGGAAGAAACCTCGTGCCTATAACACTACGCACGGAAGAAACCTCGTGACAATAACCAAACAGTCATCTCAACAAGAATCACGAAAGTCAACACGTAGTAAATGAAACAATGATATTACAAGTAAGGAATCCTATAATTAAAGAATGAATACGAAATCAAGGAAGCAGGTAATTCAACTAAGCATGTTGCACAAATTGCAATTAAGGGATGAGACACGTAGACATGTGAACTTAGCCTAAACATGATGATTACATGTGCTAGAATAACTCAATTAAGGCATAAAAAGAAAACTACTTAGCAAAGGCTGTAATTTCAATATTTAGCCCGTGTACGCACTTGTCACCTCGCGAACACGACACTCACATATCACAAATTGTTACAACAGTACCAAATCTTAAGGGGATTTCCCCCACACTAGGTTAGACAAGTCACTTACCTCAAACCAAGCTCAATCAGTCAATAAGAATGCCTTTCCCAAGACTTTTCGACTCTGAACGGTCCAAATCTAGCCAAAAGCAATTACATACTATCAATATAACTACAAGAAACTAATCCAATTAATGAAATTATGACTTTAACAAAGAATTAGAAAATTGCCCGAAAAAGTCAACCCGGGCCCACGTCTCTGAATCGGGTAAAAGTCACAAAATCCTAATACCCGTTCAACCACGAGTCCATCCATACAAAAATTACACAAATCCGATACCAAAAACTTGATCAAAACCTCAAAATTTGGTCTAAGAACCTTACACATTCCCCCCCCCCCCCACAATTTCTCAATCCAAATCCTTAATTAAATGAAGAATTAATGATAGATTAGTGGAACATGATCAAACATGAGTCATGAATCATTACCCAAATATTTTCTCTGAAATCCCCCAATATTTTGCCTCAATTCAAGTTCTTAATGTCCCAAAATGAAAATGGCAGACAAACCCTCGATTTTGAATATTTAATTCCTGCTTAGGTGTTTACACTACGCGATCACGGAAATTCCCACGTGATCACATAGAACAAAATTCCATCAGCTTAAAAACACTTTTATGCGAACTCAGAAGATTGGCCGCGAACGCGGTGAGAAACTTCTCCAACCTACGTGATCGCGTGCACCAGTTCGCGACCACAAAGTGAAATTCATCCACCTCCCAGGCCTCCCCTTTCTTCAACACAAACGCGGCACCACACACGCATTCGAGGTTCACTGACTTACCAAACTACACAATCTCATAAGCTTACACACTATTGCATAGCACAAAAACCAGGCCCACCAGTCTCAGAACTTCGCGATCACATCCTACCCTTTGCGATCACATAAGAGAAAACCAGAACTGGACACCAACAAATCTTCAGCAACCTTCTAAGTCAAATTTTCAATCCGTTATCCATCCGAAATCCACCCGAGGCCCCCGGGACCTCAACCAGACCTACTAACAAGTCCTAAAATATCATACAAACTTAGTCGAGCCTTCAAATCACATCAAATAATGCTAAAACCACGGACCATACCTCAATTCAAGCTTGATGAACTTATAAACTTCTAACTTCCACATTTGATGCCAAAACCTATCAAATCAAGTCCGATTGACCTCAAATTTTGCACACAAGTCATAATTAACATTACAGACTTACTCCAACTTTCGGAATCAAAATCCGACTCCAGTATCAAAAATCCACTCCCCGTCAAACTTTCCAAAAATCATCCAACTTTCGCCAATTAATGCCGACGTGACCTACGAACCTCCAAATCAACATCTAAACATGTTCCTATGACCAAAATCACCATACAGAGCTATTGGGACCGACGAAAATCCATTTTGGAGTCATCTTCACACAAGTCTAACTACGGTCAACACTTACAACTTAAACTTTAAACTTAGGGACTCTATGTCCTATTTCACTCTGAAACTCTCCCGAACCTGAAAGCAAGCACCCCGACAAGTCAAGTAATCATATAATGAAAAAGAGGGAGTAATAAATATGGGATCAGGGCTCATACTCTCAAAACAGTCGGCTGGGTCGTTACATCCTCCCCCTCTTAAAACAAAAGTTCGTCCTTGAACGAGGATAGAGACATACCTAAAGTGGTGAAAACATGAGTATAACGGCTACGCATATCATGCTTGATCTGCCAAGTCACCTCCTCGACTGGCTGACCCCTCCACTGAACCTTCACTGAAGCAATGCTCTTCGACCTCTACTTTCAAACTTGCCTATCCAAAATGGTCATCGGCCCTCAACATAAGACAAATCCTTGTCCAACTGGTCTGAGATGAAATCTAACATATGAGACGGATCGTTGTGATACTTCCAGAGCATAGAAACATGGAATACTGGATGAACTACAGCTAAACTAGGTGGTAGTGCAAGTCTATAAACCACCTCTCGAACCCTCTCAAGAATATCAAAAAGCCCGATATACCTAGGGCTCAACTTGCCCTTTTTCCGATCCTTATAACACCATTCATGGGTGAAACCCAGAGCAAGACCTGCTCTCCAACCATGAATGCAACATCACGAACCTTTCAATTCGCATAACCCTTTTGTCTGGATTGGGCTGTAGGAAGTCGATCCTGAATCAATTTAACCTTTTCTAAAGCATCCTGAACCAAATATATGCCCAATAGCCTAGCCTCACCCGGCTGAAACCATCCTACTGGAGACTGGAACTATCTACCATACAAAGCCTCATACAGGGCCATCTAAATGCTCGACTGATAACTGTTATTGTAGGCAAATTCTGCAAGTGGCAAGAGTTGATCCCAAGAACCCCCAAACTCCATCACACATGCATGGAGCATATCCTCCAATATCTAAATAGTGCACTCGGACTGTCCATCCATCTAAGGGTGAAATGTTGTGCTCAACTTAATCCGAGTACCTAACTCATGATGTACGGCCCTCCAGAACCATGATGTAAACTGTGTACCCCAGTCAGAGATGATGGATACTGGCACGCCATGAAGCCTGACAACCTCGAGGATATAAACTCGAGCCAGTTGTTCAGAAGAATAATTAGTCACCACTGGAATAAAATGAGCTGACTTGGTCAACCTATTCATAATCACCCAAACTGCATCGAACTTCCTCTAAGTCTGTGGGAGCCCAACAACAAAATCCTGTCATGACCCGAATTTCCCTCAACAAGATGTCATTACGGCACCTAGTCTCTAAGACTAGGTATGCTTAACAAATATGCGGAATAACTAAAATAATAACTTAAATATCAAACATCAACATCTATATAAATGTAAACTGCCGCTCAACAGGTACAAATCCAAAAACCCGATGAAATACAAGTCACAAGCTCTAGATACAATGTAGAACGCTCATATACATCACTATCTACAAGATAAAAAGAAATTAAAAAAGAACAAGAAAGAAGGGGACTCCGAGGCCTGCAGACCCGACAAGTATACCTTGAAGTCTCCGAACTGAGCTAGCCTCACTAGTGCCTAAAATGTTAAGAGGTACCCGGATCTGCACAAAAACGATGTGCAGAAACATAGCATGAGTACATCACAATAGTACCCAGTAAGTGCCAAGCGTAACCTAGATAGAATAGTGACGAGGTCAGGTCAGGGCCCTATTGGAAAATAATAAGAGATAAGACAGAAGATGTAATAAGGTGACAGGGAAGTGAAACAATAAGAATTCATGGAAGGTAATAGTTCAGAATCAAAGAAAAACAACTACAACACGAAAAGAAGCAGGAAGCTTACAAGTTAAGGAAACAACAACAACAACAACAACAAACAGCATATAGAGGCAAAATCAACAGGGGCACTCCCGAGGTACCGCCTCATAGTCCCAAAAGTAAATATCTCACAATATTTCTTCATAATAACAAACGCACTGCAGAAACCTCGTTCCACGATAACAATCTGCACGGAAACCTCGTGCCAAAATAATAATTTGCACGGCAGAAACCTCGTGCCACAATAAAAATCCACACGGCAGAAACCTTGTGCCACAACCAAACAATCGTCTCAACAATAATCACATAAACCAAACATAACAACTGAAATAATGATATTTCAAGGATAGCAATTTCAAGTAAAGAACCACACAGTTAAATAATGAATATGGAATCAAGAAAGCAGGTAATTCAACTAAGCATGGAACAAAAGTTGCAAACAAGATATAAGACAAGTAGACATGTGAAATTAGACTAAACATGATGACTACACGTGCTAAAGTAACTCAGTTGAGGCATAAAAGGAAACTACTTAGCGAAAACCGAAATTTCTAACACTTAGCCCATGTACGCAACTCGTCACCTACGTACATGGACTTCACATGTATCAAATTACTATAACAGTACCAAATCCTAAGGGGATTTGCCCCACACAAGGTTAGACAAGTCACTTACCTCAAACCAGCTCAATCAGTCAATAAGAATGCCTTTTCCTCGACTTTCCGACTCTGAAGGGCCCAAATCTAGAAAAAACAATTACATACTATAAATATAACTATAAGTAACTAATTTAATTAATGAAATCATGACTTTAATAAGAATTTAGAAAATTGCCCCAAAAAGTCAACCCGGACCCACGTCTCAGAATTAAGTAAAAGTCACAAAATTCGAACACTCGTTCAACCACGAGTCCACCCATACCAAAATTACTCAAATACGATATTAAAATCTCGATCAAAACCTCAAATTTTGGTCTAAGAACCTTACACCCTTTCCCCCCAATTTCACAACCCAAATCCTTAATTAAATGAAAAAATTAATAATAGATTAGTGGAATATAATAAAAAATGAGTCAAGAATCCTTGCCCAAAAGTTTCCTCTGAAAATCCCTCAAATTCTCTCCTCAATCCGAGCTCACAAGGTCCAAAAATAGATAATAAATCAAACCCTCGACCTTTCTCTTTTTCTGCCCAGTCAAACAGCACATGCGATCCAAAATCCGCTTCTGCAGTACCGCTTTGTGGTGAAATCTCCGCATCTGCGGAGCTCGCTTAAACTCCCAAATATTGCACCTGCGCACTACCATCCGCATTTGTGGAAGCGCTTCTGCACCTACTCGTCTATTTCTGTGGAAAACCTTGGCCACCTCAATTCCTTCACTCTCCGCTTTTGCGATCATCCTTCTGTAGGAGTGGCTCCACTTCATCGCACCTGCGACCACTGGCCACCCTCTTCATTTCTGCTTCTGCGCTCGCCCTCATGCTTCTACAAGCTCGCACCTGCAATCAATCTTGCGTAGGTGTAATTGCACTAGAACTGGTGCACCTCAGCCATTCTTCAAGTCCAAATTCAAATCTGTTAACCATACGAAATCGACCCAAGGCCCCCGAGACCTTAACCAAATACACCAACAAGTCCTAAAACACAATACAAACTTAGTCGAGCCCTCAAATCACATCAAACAACACCAAAACACGAATCGCACTCCAATTCAAGCCTATTGAAACTAAGGAAATTCCAACTTCTACAAATGATGTCAAAACCTATCAAATCACGTCTGATTGACCTCAAATTTTGCACACAAGTCACATTTGATATTACAGGCCTATTCCAACTTCTAGAATCAAAATCCAACCCCGATATCAAGAAGTCCACTCCCTGTCAAACTACCCAAAAAGCTTCAAATTTCCAACTTTTGCCAAATAATGCCGAAATAACCTACGGGCCTCCAAATCAACCTCCGAATACACTCCTAAGAAAAAAATCATCATACGGAGCTATTGGAATCGATGAAACTCCATTCCAAAGTCATCTTCACACAGGTCAAACAATGGTCAATTTAAGATCCTTCTGTTTGAATAGATGCTGCAGACTCTGGTGATCGTTGTAGATCTTATATGGGACATCGTACAAATAGTGCCGCCAAATCTTCAAGGCATGAAGAATAGATACTAACTTGAGGTCATACACAAGATAGTTCTTCTTATGCACCTTCAGTTGTCTAGATACGTAGGCAATCACCCTACCGTCCTACATCAACATCGCACCGAGACCAATACGCGGCACATCACAATATACAGTATAAGACCCCGAACCGATAGGCAATACCAATACTAGGGTTGTAGTCAAAGCAATCTTAATCTTTTGAAAGCTCTCCCCGCACTTCTCTGTCCACTTGAAGGGAGCACCCTTCTAGGTTAGCCTGGTCATAGGTGCTACAATAGATGAGAACCCCTCTACAAATCGACGATAATACCCCGCCCAACCAAGAAAATTATGGATTTCCGGAGCTGAGGATGGTCTGCACTGCTTCAACCTTCATCGGGTCCACCTTGATCCTCTCACTTGACATTACGTGACCAAAAAATGCCACTGAATCTAGCCAAAACTCGCACTTTGAGAATTTCGCATATAACTTCTTTTCTCTCAAGGTCTGGAGCACAGTCCTTAGGTGCTGCTCATGATCCTCCCAACTCCGGTATTACACCAGAATATCATCAATAAACACAATGACAAATGAGTCAAGATAAGGCCAGAATACACTGTGCATCAAGTGCATGAATGTTGCTGGAGTATTGGTCAGCCCAAATGACATCACAAGGAACTCGTAGTGACTATACCGAGTCCTAAAGGTAGTCTTCAGGATATCTGGCTCCCAAATCTTCAACTGATGATAGCCTGAACGTAAGTCAATCTTGGAAAACACTCTAGCACCCTATAGCTAATCAAATAGGTCATCAATACGAGGCAACGGATACCTGTTCTTCACTGTAACCTTGTTCAACTGGCGGTAGTCAATACACATGCGCATATAACCATCATTCTTCTTCACAAACTAGACTGGAGCACCCCAAGGCGATACACTAGGCCGAATGAAGCCCTTATCAAGCAACTCCTACAACTGCTCCTTTAATTCCTTAAACTCAGGTGAAGCCATACGATATGGAGGAATGGAGATAGGCTGAGTGCCCGGAAACAAATCAATACCAAAGTCGATGTCCCTATCAGGTGGCATGCCCGGAATATCTACTAGAAATACATTTGTATAATACATCACTATCATAACTGACTCCACGATAGGAGTACCAATACTGACATCTCTCACATAAGCTAGATATGCATCACACCCCTTCTCAACCATCCGCTGAGCCATTAGAAATAAAATAACTCTGATAGGAAAATAATCTAAGGTACCTTTTCACTCTAACTGTGGTAATCCTAGCATAGCCAGCGTCATAGTCTTGGCATGACAATCAAGAATAGCATAATGGAACGACAACTAGTCCATGCCAAAATAATATCAAAGTCTACCATACTAAGCAATAATAAATCGGCTTTGGTCTCAAAACCACTAAGAACGACCAAACACGACCGACACACACCATCAACAACAATAGAATCTCCCACAAGTGTGGACACATAGACAGGAGAACTCAAAGAATCATGAGATA
The DNA here is from genome assembly GCF_000393655.2 of Nicotiana sylvestris. NCBI lineage: Eukaryota > Viridiplantae > Streptophyta > Magnoliopsida > Solanales > Solanaceae > Nicotiana > Nicotiana sylvestris. The sequence goes on from NC_091063.1 coordinate 61,772,610, forward strand.
CACCCAAATACAGAGCAAAAATAAGATTACACATAGGAATAATTGGAGCCTGGATCAAATAAGATTGATGCATCTCTATGATAGACTAGAAAAATACCTATAATGACAGAGTCGGATGCAACTTCCTCTGTCCGAGTAGGAAGAGCATAATATCTGGCCTGGCCTCCCCCTCTAGGGTGACCTCTACCTGCCCGACCTCCACCTCGAACTGGCTAAGCAGGTGGAGTGGTAGCTGGTGCTCTAACCATAGCCTAAGGAACCTGTGGAGCACACGGTGCCTGAGTAGTCTGTGGAGATGCAACCCTCATGAATCTGGGGCTATATGGCAAGCGCCATCACACTAAAAATAAGCTCTCGACGGATGTGGATGTTGTGGCTAGCTCAGCCCAGATCGGCTGGACTAACCGCTGAAAACACCCCGTGTAGGATTTGCACAAGACAATGGTGGTGCATAATAGGGAGCCTAGGTCCTAGGAGTAGCCGGAATACCACTGGTGGCTAGAAGTGCTGAATGAACAGGGCGACTTCCATAACCCCTACCCTGACGAGCTATGGTTACGTAAGGAGTACTACTACATGTGCTAGACTCTAGAGACCTCTTAGGCTCTCTCTCATTTCTCTCCCGAGTCAGCATACCCTCCAATCTTCTAGCAATCCCTACAACCTACTTGTATGCAATGTCCATCTCTAACTCTCCGACCATGCTAAATCTGATGCTGGGGTTGAGACCCTCGATAAATCGACGGACCCGTTCTCGAATAGTAGCAACCAAGGCAGGCGCATGCCTAGCCAAATTACTAAACCGAATCGCATACTTTAATACGGTCATAGAATCGTGGTGCAACTTCTCAAACTCTACACACCATGCATCTCTGAGTGCAACAACCCGGCCAGTCGTTTTGAGAGTATCAACCCTGATCCCCAATTTACTACTTTCCCCATATCATTTTGTGCTTATGTGACTTGTCAGGAGGTTTTGTTTTTGGTTTCGGAGTGGTTTGGGACATTTAGTACCTAAAATGGAAACTTAAGTTCTAGGAATTTGACCATAGTTGAAACTGTGTGAAGACGACTCCAAAATGGAGTTTCATCAGTTCTATTAGCTATGTTGGGTGATTTTGGGATTAGTATCATGTCTATATTATAATTTGGAGGTCCGAAGCTGAATTAGGCTTGAAATAGCGAAAGTTGAATTTTTGGGAAGTTTGATCAGGAGTGGGCTTTTTGATATCGGGGTCGGATTCTGGTTCTAGAAGTTGGAGTAGGTCCGTAATGTCAATTATGACTTGTGTGCAAAATTTGGGATCAACCGGACGTGATTTGATAGGTTTCGGCATCGGTTGTGAAGTTTGAAGTTTCAAAGTTCATTAGGTTTGAATTGGAGTGAAATTCGTGTTTTTAGCATTGTTTGATGTGATTTGAAGGCTTGACTAAGTTTGTATGATGTTTTAGGACTTGTTAGTATGTTTGGTTGAGGTCCTGGGGGCCTCAGGTGGATTCCAGATAGTTAACGGACTAGAATTGGATTTGGTGTTATAGCTGAAGCATCAGATTTTGCTGGTGTCTGGTTCCTTCTACGCGTTCGCGAAGGTTCTCCCGCATTCGCGTAGAGGAGGTTTGTGTGCTTCTAGAATTTGTCCTTTGCGTTTGCGATGCAGGTCCTACGTTCTCGAAGCTCTGAGGTATTAGGTCTATGTGTTCGCGTAGAGAAGCTGGTTTGTGGGATCATCAGGCATTTAGCCTATGCATTTGCGATGAGGGTCCCATGTTTGCGTAGGGTCTGGCTGTGTAATCTCCTCATTCACACGAGGTCACTCACATTTGCGAAGGAGGATTTTGGCTGTTGAGTTTCTGGTGCTTCCCAAATGTGAGGAATCTTCCGCTTTCGCGATGAAGAAAAGACCTGGGCAGATATACACATTTCAAAATCAAGGGTTGCCATTTTTTTCCAAAACTTGAGATAGAGAGCTCGGATTTGGACGCAATTTTGAGGGATTTTCATGGGAAATTATTGGGTAATAATTCTTGACTTATTTTTGGTTATATCCTACTAATCTATTGTTAATTTCATCTTTCAATTAAGGTTTTGGGTTGAGAAATTTAGAGAAAAAGTGGGAAAGTTCTTCAACCAAACTTTCGGGTTTTGATTGAGATTTTGGTATCGGATTTGAGTAATTTTGGTATGAGTGAACTCGTGGTTAAATGGGTGTTCATATTTTGTGACTTTTACCCGATTCTGAGATGAGGTTTGGGTCGACTTTTTGGGGCGAATTTCTAATTTCTTGATAAAATCTTGATTTCATTAATTAGACTAGTTTCTTATAGTTATATTTATGGTATGTAATTGCTTTTGGTTAGATTTGGACTATTCGGAGTCAGAAAGTCATGCAAAAGGCATTCTTACTGATTGATTGAGCTTGATTCGAGGCAAGTGGATTGTCTAACCTTGTGTGGGAGAAATCCCCTTAGAATTTGGTACTATTGTGATACTTCTGTGATATGTGAGCGTTGTGTATATGAGATGACGAGTGCGTACACGACCTAATTATTGTAAAATCCGGTTTTTACTTAGTAGTAACATGTTATATCTTAATTGAGTTATACTAGTATGTGTAGTTATCCTATTTAACATAATATCGTATGTCTACGTGTCTTAAATACTTATTTAAAATCTGTGCAGCATGCTTAATTGAATTCCTATTTTTTTTCCTTGATTTGTATCAGTCTTAAACCGAAGAGTTCTTGTTGTTAATTGTTGTTTCCATCGATTTTGAGTTGTGGGTTTACTTTTGGGACTACGAGATGGTACCTCGGGAGATCCCCCTGCACATTTACTTTTGGGACTGCAAGGCAGTATCTCGGGAGATCCCCCTGCACATTTACTTTTGGGACTACGAGGCGGTACATCGGAGATCCTCCCCTGCACATTTACTTTTAGGACTACGAGGAGGTACCTCAGGAGATCCCCTTGCATATTTACTTTTGGGACTACGAGAAATACCCTACACATGGAAGATCCCCTTGCATCCCCTTGGAAACTCAGCAGCCTCCAAAACACCCGACGCGTTCGCGAAATATCACATGCGAACGCGTTGTTCACATGCACCTGCACTACGCGATCGCGACAAGAACAATGCGAACGCAAAGAAAAAGATCCTCAACCCCAGCTTCTCAACTCTACTCTATGCGGACGTGGACTGACCAATGTGAAAGCGTTTCTCAAGCCCAACATGTACCACAAATACGACTCAAAACTCGCGAATGCGAAGAGATAAAACAGCCCAATACTAAATCCTTATTCGCAATCGCGATGCCTCCCACGCGAACGCGATTCACTACAGACATCAGCAAAAACCAACAATCCGAAAACGAGAGGAAATGGTCCGAAAGCGATCCGAAACTCACCCGAGCCCCTCGAAACCCCGTGCAAATATACCAACAAGTCCCGCAATATAACGCGGACCTACTCGAGGCCTCAAATCATGCACAACAACATCAAAATGACGAATCGAACCTCAAATTAAACTTAAATAAACTTTGAACTTTCAACTTCTAAAACTCGCATCGAAGCATATCAAATCAACCTAGAATGAGCTCAAATTTTGCACACAAGTCCGAAATGATATAACGAAGCTATTCCAATTCCTAGAACCACAATCCGAATTCGATATCTTCAATGTCAACTCTCGGTCAAACTTATGAACTTTCTAAACCTTCAAATTTTCAACTTTCGCCAATTTATGCTGAAACCTTCTAGAAACATCCAAATGCAAATCCAGGCATACGCCCTAGTCCAAAATCACCATCTGGACCTAACGGAACCGTCAAAACTCCAATCTGAGGTGAAATACTAAAAAGTCAAACTTAGTCAACTCTTCCAACTTAAAGCTTCATTCATGAAATTCATTCTTCCAAATCAACTCCGAATAATTTGAAAACCAAAACCGACGGTTCACACAAGTCATAATACATCATATGGAGCTGCTCATGCCCTCAAACTATCGAGCAAAGTGCAAATGTTAAAAATGACTGGTCGAGTCATTACAATAATATTTTAAACTATGAAGCTACTTAGACATATATCAATTGTGTTGCGTAACGGTGAAACTATTTATCAAAAATTTAATAATTTGTATTATATCTAGTTGTTTGGAAGTAATACGAAAATTTTAGTTTTTTCTTTGTTAATGTTGCAGTTGTTATGCTAAAATAGATAGGAATATGTGTATGATTCTCTAATGAATCAGGTATGGATTGGGACTTTTTAGTTAACTCATTGTTGATACTTATGTTCTCACAAATTATTTGGGACAATGGATTGAGCAGTTGCCGGAGTCGTTATATAAGTATAAATTAGAATAAAATATATTTAAACAAGGAGAACATATAGAGCAACATAAATATACTATTTGGCAATTGGAATTGCTATTTACACAGAATAAAGAAAATTACAAAAATCAAAGATAAAATTCATTCAGTTAAGAATTACAAGTTAAGTTTTAGGAATTCATCTTCTTTTAGGACATGAGCATGGTTGTAGAAAATTATTAAAATTATCGTTAAAGTTTATTTAATTGAGACTAGTTATCGTTTACGAGATAATTTTTAGAAGAATTAACCTACAGAGTCTTGCTGAAAGTAAAAAACTAAGAGTCCGTTTGGCCATGATTTTTTTTTTTTTGAAATTTTTTTACTTTTTTTCAAAATCAGCGTTTGTCCATAAAATTTTTAATTTTCACTTGAAAATAAATTTTGAAATTTTTCAAAAATTTAAAAAACTTCAAAAAAGCTATTTTTAAAATTTTCACTGAGGTCACTCACAAAAATTCAAAAACAACCCAAAATTATATTCACGTCAAACACAACTCTAATTTTTCAATACCATTTTAATTTGAATTTTTTCCCACTTTTTCGGAATTTTACAATTCTATGTCCAAACACCCACTAAAAATAATCCAAACGTGTTATGAATAGAATTGTAATTAGAGTGAATGGCTATCTTATAGAGAGTTTTACTTTGTGGCTAAGTCATTTTTTCCCTATAAATAGAGGAGTCTTACCCCATTATAAATCATCCCAAAATTCAATAAGAATTACTTTCTCTTTCTCTGCAATATTGTTCTTCTACTTTTATTGTTTTATTACACTTTATCAGCACGAGACTCTACCGTTTCAAGAACCTCTTTGAGAAGATTAAGGTATAACTTTTCTCCTCTTTTTAATTATGACTAACATTATGAAAAGAAAGTCTATTGCCCTTGAAATTTCGGGCAAGAACTATATGACATGGGTGTTGGATGCTAAAATCCATTTAGATGCAATGAGTCTTGGAGACGCCATTAAAGACAAAAATAAAGCATCCACCCAAAACTGTGCTAAGGCCTTGATTTTCTTGCTCCATCACCTTGATGAAGGGTTGAAAATAGAATATCTCACAGTCAAAGATCCACTTGTTTTGTGGAAAGATTTAAAGGAAAGATATGACAACTTAAAGTTGGTCACTCTTCCACAAGCACGATATGATTGGGCTCATCTAATGCTCCAAGACTTTAAGTCTGTTTCTGAATATAATTCTGCGATGTTCAGAATTACTTCTAAATTGAAACTCTGTGGAGATACTATCACTGACTATAATATGCTTGAAAGAAGTTTACAACGTTTCATGCCTCCAATATGGTCCTGCAATAGCAGTATAGAGAGAAAGGTTTCAAGAAGTACTCCGAGTTGGTTTCTCTTCTCCTTGTGGCTGAACGAAACAATGACTTGCTCATGAGAAATCACGAAAATCGACCCACTGGGTCTACACCATTGCCTGAAGTGGATGAGGTGTATTCCCATTATGCTAAGCGTAGAAAAGTCTGTGGCCCTATTCGTGGTCGTGGTCGTGGTTGTGGCCGTAGACAAGGAAGGAATTCTCCTGGTGTTAATCACCCCCCCAAAGAAAAATAGCCACCAAAAGTGGAAAGGGAAAGATGAGAAGCCAAAGGCAAATGGTTCAGAAACTGAATGTTATCGTTGCGGTAGAAAAGGGCATTGGACAAATACTTGCCGTGTACTAAGACATTTGGTTGAGCTTTATCAAGCATCTCTAAAGAATAAAGGCCCTCAAGCTAACTTTATCTATGATAATGAATTTGACATCACCCACTTAGATATGGCAGACTTCTTTGAGTGTCCTGATGGAAAAATAGACCACTTGATCGGTGATGATCTGTGGTTAAAGAAGATTGAGTAGTTTGATTTTATTTTATTTTTCTTATTCGTATTAGTTAATGAATAAACATCATGTAATTATCGTAGTTTACATGAGTAGTAGTTTAAATAAGTATGTCGAATTAGTATATCTCTCATTGAATAAAGTTTGAGAATGGTCAAAATTTAGTCATATCAGTTGTAATTTATGTAAGAGTAATTTATGTTAGGAGTTGAGAATCGTGAAAAAAAATTACAAGAAAACTATCTCATAGCAAAAACATAGAGTAGTCAAGTTCTTTAACTCTTCATAAAATATATGCTAGTAATCAAATTCCATTTCCGTGGACTTTTGACAACGAGAGAAATTTAGAATTTTAAGAAACGTTTCATGAATCAAGCTAAGACACGTTGCAGTTTTATTTATACGTCAGGAACATGAGATCTGTTTCTTGGCTTAACGACATAGAGTTAAATTCACACAAAAATTTGCTTCTTCTATAGAGGAATAAAAATTAAAGATGTCAACTGACAACTAGAGGGTTTATTGATTTACCTATTTGAAAACTTGCAAACGAAAAAGTGTCTTACAGACTGGCGTGAAACTATTTGCTAAAGCTTTTTAATCAACTGACACTATACGAAATTTTTATTAAAATGCAATATTTGTTTTCTAATTAAGTTGTTATCAAAGATTGTGTCTTACAGAAAATTATCATCACACTTATTGAATAAGTCATTATTGAATTATTGACTTCACTTTGTTTCTTTTCTTTTATCTCTGAAAATATTAATATTTGTTCGTATATTTCTTTTGTATGTCAAACCGGTTTGGGAAGCAAATATGGATATCTCACAAAATAAACTTGGATCAAAGTTCAATTGTAAAAATATTTGTTTAATTGATTCATATACGACACATACAATATTCAAAGAGAAGAAATATTTCTCTCATTTAAGTATGTGTAAGGCAGATGTTACTACAATTTTTGGTAGTAGTAATTTAATTGAAGGCTCTACAAGAGTTGCTATAACTCTGCTCAAGGGAACAATACTTATCATAGATAATGCAATGTTCTCCTCCAAGTCCAAAAGGAACTTGTTGAGTTTTAAAGATATCCGCCGAAATGAATATCATATTGAGACAATAGATGAGAATAATCTTGAATATCTCATCATTGCCACAAATGTCTCTGGCCAAAAGAGGGTTATTGAGAAGTTCACATCTTTATCTTGTGGCATATATTGGACAAGAATTAGCGCAATTGAGGCACATTCTATTGTAAACCAAAAGGTAACTGATTGCAATACTTTTGTACTTTGGCATGATCGATTGGGACACCCTGGATCAATTATGATGAGACGGATTATAGAAAACTTAAATGGGCATCCATTAAAGAATTTAAAGATTCTTTTAAATAATGAATTTTCTTGCACTTCTTATTATCAAGGCAAGTTAATTATTAGATCATTACCAACAAAGGTTGGTATTGAGTCCCCTGCGTTTGTGGAACGTATACAAGGGGACATTCGTGGACCTATTCACCCACCTAGTGGGTCGTTTAGATATTTTATGGTCTTAATAGATGTATCTTCTAGATGGTCTCATGTGTGCCTATTGTCATTTCGCAACCTCGCGTTTGCAAAACTAATGACACAAATAGTTCAATTACGGGCGCAATTCCCCAATAATCCAATTAAGTCTATTAGACTTGATAATGCTGCTGAGTTTTTATCCCAAACATTTTCATGATTATTGCTTATCAATTGGGATAAAAGTGGAACATCCTCTAGCTAATGTTCACACTCAAAATGGCATTGCAGTGTCTTTAAGTAAACATTTGCAATTGATAGCAAGACCGTTACTCATAAAAATGAGGTTGCCCATTTCTGTTTAAGGTCACGCCATTTTACATGCAACAATGCTAGTTCGTCTTAGACCGACATGTTATCATAAATATTCTCCGTTGCAATTAGTTTTGGGTCATGAACCTAATATATCTCATTTAAGAATTTTTGGATGCGCAGTATATGTGCATGTAGCACTGCCATATCGCACCAAAATGGGCTCCCAAAGAAGGTTAGGAATATATGTTGGGTTTGAATCACCCTCCATTATTCGCTACCTCGAAATATTAACGGGGGATTTGTTCACTGCACGATTTGCAGACTGTCGATTCGATGAGACACTTTTCCCAAAATTAGGGGGAGAAAATGGTGAAACCAAACGGAAAATTTTGTGGAAAATCCATCATTGTCTCATCTTGATCTACATGCCTCTATTTGTGAAAAGAAGGTGCAAAAGAATATTCACTTGCAGAGAATAGCAAATCAAATGTCAGACGCATTTACGGATCTGAAAAGGATAACAAAATCACATATCCCTGCAGAGAATGTTCCAATCCAGGTATTGATGTCCCTATTTGACAATCTTCTAGTGTCATAGCTAATGAGTCAAAAGCACGCCTAAAACGTGGCAGACCATTAGGTTCTAAGGATCGAAATCCTAGAAAAAGGAAAACAAATGATCAAAATAACACTAGAAAAGAGTCTCATGAAGAAATCCACGATTTAACCAATCCTGAAATTCATGAGGAAATCACTGAGCCTGAGACTCAAGAAAATAAGGAACTATCAATAAATCCAATTGATAATTAGACAAATTTGAATCAATTGAATATAGTGGTGGATTATGACTTTGCATATAATGTTGCATCTAGCATTATGCAAGATAATGATGATCTAGAACCTCAATCTATTGGAGAATTTCGACAAAGACAAGATTGGCCAAGATGGCAAGAAGCAATCCAATCAGAGTTGAACTTACTTGTAAAACGTGAAGTTATTGGGCCTATAGTCCAAATACCTAATGGTGTTAAGCCTGTTGGCTATAAATGGGTCTTTGTACGCAAGAGGAATGAGAAAAATGAGGTACAAAGATATAAAGCACGCCTTGTTGCACAAGGATTTTCACAAAGGCCTAGTGTCGATTATGAAGAGACATATTCACCCGTTATGGATGCTATAAAGTTCCATTATCTCATTAGTTTTGTTGTCCATAAAAAGCTTGATATGCATTTAATGGATGTGGTTGCCGCCTACCTTTATGACTCACTTGATAATGAGATATACATGAAAATTCCTGATAGATTTAAAATGCCTAACGCACATAATTCAAAGTCCCGGAAAATATTTTCAATCAAATTGCAAAGATCTTTGTATGGTCTAAAGCAATCAAGACGAATGTAGTATAATCGTCTTAGTGAGTATTTATTAAAGGAAGTTTATATAAATGATGTCATTTGTCCATGTGTTTTTATAAAGAAAACAACATCGGAATTTGTTGTATTTGCCGTATACGTTGATGACATAAACCTTATTTAACTCCTATAGAACTCCAAAATGCAATTGATTATTTAAAGAAGGAATTCGAGATGAAAGATCTCAGAAGAAAAAATTATGTCTTCGTTTGCAAATTGACTATTTGGCAAACGGAATTTTTGTTCATCAATCTGCCTACATAGAAAAGGTATTGAAACAGTTTTACATGGATGGAGCACATCAATTAAGTACTCCGATGGTTGTTCGATCACTTGATATGAATAAGTATCCATTCCGACCTCAAGAAGAGAATGAAGAGCTACTTGGTCCTGAAGTACCATATCTTAGTGCAATTGGTGCACTAATGTATCTTACTAATACTACAAGGCCTGACATAACTTTTTCAGTTAATGTCTTAGAAAGATATAGGTCTGATCCTACAAGGAGACATTGGAATGGAATCAAACACATATTGCGGTATCTAAAAGGAAATACGGATATGGGCTTATTTTATGGCAATAATTGCAGTTTCGATCTTGTTGTTTATGCTGATGCTGGGTAATTATCTGACCTACACAAGGCTCGATCTCAAGCAGGTTATGTGTTTACCTATGGAGGCACTACCATATCTTGGCGATCGACTAAGAAATCAATTGTGGCTACTTCATCTAATCATGCTGAGATAATTGATATTCATGAAGCAAGTCGAGAATGTGTGTAGTTATCACGACCCAAAAACCAAACCGGTCGTGATGGCGCCTACGTGGTACTAGGCAAGCCGATACATTTCCAAAACCAATCAATATTTTCATTCTTAATATAAAATCAAAACTATTTAATAATAAACCTTCATAACGTGTTTAAATCAAAACAACAATGCGAAAAGAAAGCCCAACATTGGGGTGTCACTAGTCATGAGCATCTACTACTACCGTCTAAGAACAATAAGACTAACATAGCCTGGAAATAACTGATTACAATTAAGGGAGGATAAGGAGGGAGAGAAGCAGGGCTGCGATCGCCAGGCAGCTACCTTGCTAACTCCGATAGACCTGCCATTGAGTAATCAACACCCGCTACCGGGTTCAGAAATACCTGGATCTGCACACAAAGTGCAGGGAGCAATGTGAGTATACCAACTCAATAAGTAATAAAAGTAAATAGAGACTAAGCAGTAGGAAACAAATAAATCCACATCATGATAAACTCAGTAAGAACAACATGTCTTTAAATCAGAATATGAGTAAAATCATCTCATTTAAAATCCAATTTTTAGTAAAAATCATTTGAAGATGCTTTCCAACAGTTTCAATAGAGGTTCAATGCAGTTTATAGTAAAAGCAATGAATATCATAATCGGCCCCTCGAGCAAAACATAGTTCGTATACAGCCCATCGGCAAACATGAATCATAAACAGCCCCTCGGGCAAACCTTTATGTCACTCATATACATCTCATAAAATAAGAATCTAAGTGGAAATAACAAGGCCAAATCAGTAACTAAATTCCGAACATCTCGTAAAAACTCCAGTTTCAATAAAAGTTGTTTAAAACATTTGTTCAACATTTTCAATAGAGGCTCAGTATAAAGAGGCGTGAAAATAGAAATTTCATAAAACAAGCCCCTTGGGCAAAGCATCGCTCGTGTATATATAGCCCCTCAGGCAAGCCTATTAGTCACTTATGACTCAACTCTCCTCAATAAGCACTCATACTCAACAGTCACGCTCTATAGGTACCTTATAATAACTGCTGCGGCGTGCAACCCGATCCATAAATATATATAGTCAACTGCGCTCACTAGATGTGTGCAGACTCCCGAGGGGCTCCTACAGTCCAAGCTCTATATCGCTGCGGTGTGCAGCCTGATCCATAAATATATAATCCTCACAATCAGGCCCTCGGCCTCTCTCAGTCCTTAATCTCACAAGCAACTCGAGCATCTCGGTGAAAAATCAAGGAAACTCATCCCAAACAACTTTCATATATTTAAAAATAGATTAATGAAACTGAATCAAACAATGAACAGGTAAAGTCATGACTGAGGATATGCTTTCTAATCAGAACAATGCGAGGATAGTAACAAAATACCCTTGAGGGTCCAAACAGTACAGGCACAAGGACCCAAACATGGCATTCAGCCCATGTTATAAGAATTCTTTCTAAAACATATAGCTATTATACGACTTAAATCAAAATATGCAACTCTATAGTCGCTGCGGGACGGACCAAGTCACAATCCCTAACGGTGCACGCCCACACGTCCGTCACATAGCATGTACGTTACCTCACAATAGTGAAACGATGTGAAATCCGGGACTTCATACCCTCAGGACAAGATTTAAAATCATTACTTAACTCAACTCGGTCAATCCTCTACTCTGCAGTGCCCTTGCCTCTTGAATCGGCCTCCAAATGCCTCGAATCTGGTCACAAATAATTTGATACAATTAACACGAGCAAAAGGGACCAATCCCATAAAAAACTAAGCTTAAGTCCAAAAGTCAAAAAGTCAACTCAACAGCTAGGCCCCCAGCCCACGTCTCAAAATCCAACCCAAGTCACAAAATCCAACAACCCCCTCGATTACGAGACCAACTATACTAGTTTCACTCAATTCCGACTTCGAATCGGTTTTCAAATTCCAAAAGTTCATTTTATGAAGTTCTACTAATTTTTCCCAAATTTTTACCCCAAATCACTAGTCAAATGATAAAATCAATGATAGATTCATGTATTTTAGCCAAATTCAAGTTAGAATAACTTAACCCGATGAATTTCTTGAAAAACCTTCGAAGAATTGCCAAAACCCGAGCTTTCTAGGTCAAAATATGAAACAAAACCCGAAATCTCGTATTTATAGTGCACCTCTCAGATTTACATTTCCGTTAACAGCCAAAAATAACTGCCTCAGCGGACTTCCACCGCCCCAGCAGAAATTCCTCCGTTGACCGCGCTTCTGTTAGTTGCACAGACAGGCCTTAGTATTTTGGCCATAACTTTCTCTATAATGCCCAAATGATGATTTCTTTTCTTTTCTGGGAACTAGAAACAAATGGCTACAACTTTCGTTTTTGAATCATCTCAAAATTCCTTATAGATCAAAAGATATAGGCTTCCCAAGTCGGACTAACGAACCTATGGATTCTTCCCTGGAGTGCCTCAGCGCCCCTTTTTCCGCCCTCAACGCCCCTTTTTCCGCCCTCAGTGCTCCTTTTCCACCCTCAGCACTCCATTTTCGCCCTCAGTGGAATATTTAAGCACCAGAACCATGCCTGAGTTCCGGTAATATTCAGACTTTCTCAAAACTTACCCGAAACACACCCGAGGTGTGACGACCCGGCCAGTCGTCTCATGAGTTACCGCTCCATTTCCCCCATTTCTGCTTCTTATTGCTTTGTATAATGGTTCTATATGTGATCGGGTTTATTGGTTAGGGTTCGGAAAGGAATTGGTAAAGTTTGAGACACTTAATCTCTTTTGATGAAGCTTAAGTTGAAAAAATCAACTGGATGTTAACTTGTGTGTTAGAGGGCTCGGATGTGAGTTCCGATGGTTTAGTTAGCTTCGGGAGGTTATTTGGGACTTAAGAGCGTGATCAAAATGAGTTTTGGAGGTTCAGGGTAGATTTAGGCTTGAATTGGCGAAGTTGATATTTTGGCGATTTCCAGTTGGTAGGCGAGATTTTGATATAGGGGTCGAAATGGAATTTCGAGAGTTGCAGTAGTTCCGTTGTGTTATTTGGGATGTGTTTGCAAAACTTCAGGTTATTCGGACGTGATTTGGTTGGGTTTTTTATCAAAAGCGGGATTCGGAAGATTTTGGAAACTTAGGCTTGAATCCAATGTGTTTTGGTTGATTTAATGTTGTTTGAGGTGTTTTGAAGATTGGTACAGGTTTGAATAAGGTTTTGGGATATGTTGGTGCTTTTGGTTGAGGTTCCGGGGGCCTCGGGGTAATTTCGGATGGTTGACGGGGAGTTTGAGGAATTGTTGTAGCTGCAGATTGTGCTGCTTCTGGTATTTCCGCACCTGCGGATTGGGGACCGCAGGTGCGACGCCGCATGTGCGGGCGATTGGTCGCATAAGCGAAAAGGGGCTTGAAGAGCAGGGACTGCAGAAGCGGTTATGAGGACCGCATCTGCGAAGTCGCAGATGTAGGTATGGGACCGCAGATGCGGACAATGGGGAGTTAAGTGATTTCTGCAGAAGCGGATGAAGAACCGCAAATGCGGTACCACAAAAGCGGTAAATAGGGCCGCAGATGCGAAAATGCCTAGGCAGAAGGTATAAATTGTGTCCTTCGCGATTTTGAGGTATTTTCACCATTTCTAATTCGGCTTGGGAGCTTTTTGGACGATTTTGAAGAGGGATTTCAAGGGAACTTCATTGAGGTAAGGAATTTGGACCGAAAACTCGTTCTTATGCTATTATTTCACGGATTAGAGCTATAATTAATGGAATTTAAGGGCTAAAATTGGGGAAACTAGGGCTTGGAAACCTAGACCTTTGCTTGAGGATTTGAAGGGCCATTTGAGGTCGGATTTCAGAACTTTTGATATGTATGAACTCGTGGGAAGATAAAGAATCTATTGATGTAAAAATTATTGAATTCCAAGACGTAGGCCCGGGGGTCGGGTTTTGGTAAATTCGGGATTTATGTTGTAAATTGATTATTTTTGCTTGGGCTTCATTCCCTTAGCATATTTTGACGTCCTCATTCTAATTTTGGATAGATTCGACGCGAGTGGAGGCCGATTAGAGGGGAATAGGTGTCGCAGGCTAGAGATTTGACCGGATTGAGGTGAGTAATGATTGTAAATGATGTTCTGAGGGTATGAAACCCCGAACTTGCACATCGTTGTGCTATATTTAAGTGATGCACACGCTAGATGACAAGCGTGAGGTCGTGCACTATTGGGGATTGTGACTTAGTCCGTCCCAAATGACTATTTTTCCGCGTATTTGACTGAAATCTATTTGCTATCATCATTAATTGGGCTGAATGCTATATTTGGGCTTTGTGCCAACTATTTGAACCCTTAGGGGACTGTTATTGATATTTCCTCACTATTTGACTTTATATTTGAACTCAGTCATATTATATTTCACTGTTTTTGCACTCAGCCATGTTTACTCTGTTTTAACACTTAAATGATCTTTCAAATGATATTTTGGGCTGAGAATCATGTTTTACTATTGCCCAAGTGGCTTGTGAGGATTTTGACTGAGTAAGGCCGAGGGCTATGTTGTGAGGAAACATTTGATATTGATTATGAGGTCGAGGGCCTGAGATATGTACGCCACGAGGTGGCTTGATTGATATGAGGCCGAGAACCTAGTGATGATGCCACGAGATGGCTTGATATTGCGCTTGGGCCGAAAGGTGCCCCTCCAGGAGTCTGCACACCCCCAGTGAGCGCGGGTACCTATTGTGATGTGAGATTGAGCCTGAGGGGCTGGTATTGTCCTGAGATATTGCCCAAGGGGCGAATTTGTTGATACGGTGCCCGAGGGGCGAACCTTTATGTGTTTATCTTTTCTTAATTGCCTGTCAATTACCATGCTTAATTGTTGAAAAAGGCTTTTCGTGAAGTTAAATTTAAGTTAAAGGATTTTTACTTATCTTTCACTGGTTTATTGTTTTAATGGTTTTACTGCTTCATTATAGCATGCTTTGTGCCTTACGTGATTTCCTGCTTTTAGTCTTTATTTATGATTATTACTCACTAAGTTGGAGTACTCACTTTACTCCCTGCACCCTGTGTGTAGATTCAGGCGTATCTGGTCCCGCTCGTGAGTGCTGATCATTTTCGGCTCAGGCAGATCCGAGGAGTCTCTAGGTAGCTGTTGGCGTTCGCAGCCCAGAGCTCTTCCCTATCTTACTTCTTCATGTTCTTGGTATTCTGTATTAAACTCTGTAGTTTGATTTGGAGTATTCTTTTTTATTAGATGTTCATGACTAGTGACACCCTGGTATCGGGCTGTGTTGGGTTATTTTTCGCGAATTATGCTATTAACTGCTTAAACCTTGGTTTATTTGATCATGCTTAGATTGTTTCTTAATGCTTAACTGTTAAATACTGAAATGAGTAGTATCGGCTGGCCTTGTCTTCACGAGAGGCGCCATCACGACCGGGTCCGGATTTAGGGTCGTGACACGAGGCCTCCAGAACCTCAACCAAATATGCCATCAAGTCCTAAATTACCATACCAACTCAATTGAGCTCTCGAATCACCTTAAACAATAACAAAAACATGAATCGCACACCAATTCAAACTTAATGGACTTGAAACTTTCACAACATATGCCGAAACCTATCAAACCTCGTTCGAATGACCTCAAATTTTACACGCATGTCAAAAATGACATTACTAAATTCAGGCCTAATTTCACTACAGACCTCCAAATCATAAACTGGACGCGCTCTTAAGTCCAAAATCACCTAACAGAGCTAACAAAGTCATCAAAATTCAAATCTAAGGTCAAATACTAAAAAGTCAAAACTTGGGCAAACCTTTCAAATTTAAAGCTTCAAGTTGAGAATCTTTCTTCCATACCTGTTTTGATTAACCTGAAAACCAAAACCGACGATTTACATGAGTCATAATACATCATACGAGGCTAGTCATATGCGGGAACTGGCGAGCGAAGTGCAAGTGCTCAAAATGATCGGTCGGATTGTTACAGTGGTTGAGGTCTACAATATATCTTATTCGAGACAAATGTGGTTTGAAATATGACAAACGACCCACGATTTTGTATGAAGACAATGCAACATGCATAACCCAATTGAAAGGAGGATTCATAAAAGGAGATAGGACAAAGCACATTTCACCAAAGTTATTTTCCACACATGATCTTCGAAAAAATGGTGATATCAATGTGTAACAGATCTGTTCAAGTGATAATATAGCTGATTTGTTCACAAAATCTCTACCGACGTCAACCTTCAAGAAGCTAGCACACAAGATTGGGATGCGAAGGCTCAAGAATGTGAAATGATGCTCTCATTAGGGGGAGTTTAATACATATTGCACTCTTTTTCCCTTACAAGATTTTGTCCCACTGGGTTTTCCTTGCAAGGTTTTTAATGAGGCAAAAAAGGCGTATTATTAAATATGTGTACTCTTTTTTCTTTTCTAGAATTTTTTCCCATTGAGTTTTATTTTAGTTAAGGTTTTAACGAGGCACATTACTTATTGAGTAGACATTCAAAGGAGAGTGTTATGAATAGAATTGTAATTAGAGTGAATATCTATCTTGTATAGAGTTTTACTTTGTGGCTAAACCATTTTTTCCGTATAAACAGAGGGATCTTACTCTATTGTAAATCATTCCAAAATTCAATAAGAATTAGTCTCTCTTTCTGTGTAATATTATTCTTCCGTTTTATTACAGAACGCTAAATTTAAGGGGCTATGCGGAAATTAAACAAGTGTGGTCATAATGGAAACAGCCACGTAGCAGTTAATAGCAAATAAAATAAAGAAAAAAGTAATACTACTACACAAGTTCATAGTTTCTGAAGAACATGTGCTAATGCTTGTCTCTCTTCAAGTTATCAAAGATTTGTCATTTCTCTCTCTACCGTCCATTTGGAATCTTTTGATCAATCTCTATTTGGTTGGTTTTTCAGCTTTATCGTAATAATTTAATTTAAAATTTCAGTCTTTATACTTATCAAAAAAACAAATATTGTAAATTTTGGTTGTTTAGAGCTTTTCTATTATTAATTAATCTTGTGAAAGTGCATGCACTTATTTCCCAGAAGAAGCACTTTTTTTTTTTTGCTGGATTTTATTTGTATTATCATTGATCACCATTTCTTTTAATATATATCTGACTCAAATTAGGGGTTTTTCCTTTCTTTTCTGGTTATTTATGCAGGGGTCTGCACTAGTGGTGAAATTATTTCAAAAAATTTGTGCTATAGTTATTGGCGATACAGAGAAAAAATCGCTTATGCGGATGGTAAAAAGGTAGTAATATTTTTGATTAATCATATACTTTTTTTTTTGCTTCTCAATTAGTGAATTGCATGTGTTTGTATGTCAATTGCATTCTAATTTCCCCTAAATAATTACTATTAAAGATTAGTTTTTTCTATATCTATTTCTGGGTTTGTGCACAAATTTATTTTCCCTTTTGTTAATCCCAAAGTTCAAATGTAGCTCTTGGCTGTTCATATTATCAATGTTTTTAGCTTCTATCTTGAGTGATAATATGTTTTAAATAAAGAATGCGTTTGATGTTTTTTAGTTTTCGAAGTTATGCTTTATAAAGAAAACATTGAACGCTCAAACATTCAAAGTTATCATTGCCTCGGTTAACCTCAGGAATCAAGGTTTGTTGAATTTGTAAACTACTAGGAGTAGTTCCGAAACTGAGTGAGTGTTTGAGTGTTCTTTGATGCAATAGTTTATCCGCGTTTCCCTTAGGGAACGTACTTTCTATGGTGAGCCAGTATGGTAACCAGCTGCCCTCACATTAATGGTTCAGTTCTGTGAACATTTTTTGCTTGTGTTTTTCCTTTTTATTTCATAACTTTAAGTTGTGTGATGTTGTATCTTTTGCCATTGCAACACTTGCAAGATAGATTTTGCGTATATCTTTACCTTCTCAGCCCTCCTGTCTTCTGTTATGGAAATCCATATCAATCTAATGCCATCCACTCGGAAGAAGCTATCATAATTCGACGAACTAATTTGCAGAAAAGGTTTCACTTTTTAATGATATGAATAGTTTGTTTGCCTCGATTAGGAGTTAATTTCTAGGCGCATAGTTTCAGGGGTTGGGTCAACTATTTAATCAAATGATATTGAGCATTATTAAGCATGTTTCACATCTCTCTGCAAAGCTAACTATTTAGACTTAGGGCTGTGAGAACACATACTCTATGAAATGGTTCTCCATGTGTCCAAGAGCAACATTATGTAGATATAGAATTTGACCTAATTTATGATAATTACATATGTTAGTTAAGATGTTGTTCTTGGGGGGGGGGGGGCAGAGGAATTCATTAAATATACTTAGAAGAGAAAAATATAACTAGAAGTTTAAACATCGTTTCTCCTTGTCTCGGGGAAAGGAAAAAACCCAATTAGTTATTGAGAATTTCCACCTTTCTGCAAGTTTTAGTCATGCATAGAAAAGAATGCATGAACTGAATAAGATGTTCCGGGGGCATGAAATAACAGAGAAACGTGGTCCTAATCTTGCTTAAACTATGATGGAGACTGCCTGCTATGCCAATGAGGAGTGCGAAGTTAACTCTTTTCTGGTTATATTTGTTTTCTGTCAAATTTTTCTATTTGGTCGTTTGGTGGAGGTTGACTTTTGTAAATGATGTAAATGACTTACTAGATCTACTAAGTGATATACATGATCCATAATATGTTGTAGTACCTTCTTATTGCTGCTTTTTGTTGACAATATTATCTTTCTTCAACTGTCAAAACAAGTTTCTCCTATCTGGTTGACTTTTCTAAAGCTTCTTGTTCCTTAGAGCTAAACTAGGAAAGAAAGGCAAATCTTCATAGAGCGAGCTCTATTTTGTGATACAAACGTTTAACTTCCGGAACTGTTGGAGTTTTTAAGCTTTTGTATGAGAAGTGGATGGAAGGAAGATAGATTTGGGGTTCCAAAGAGAGGTCTCAATTGGAGGGTACTTACCTTTAACTTACGGGTTTTTTATCTAATATATCTCGTATTGAGTGTAACATCTTGAGTTTTTAAACATGGTCATGTGATCCCATGAATGATGGAGCTCCTTATGCGGATGCTACTTGTTGAACCTTTTTCTACTCTTTGAAGTGTTTAGTAACTGCTTGGCAAATTCGGCTTAACCTGTAATGGAGATCTGATATTTTTGATAGCTGATAGTTACCTCTATCCTACCCAATGCTTTTTTTCTTGTCACATCTTGATCATACTAAGTTTCATATCCTCTCTATGAGCTTTATTTTTCTTTTTTTATGTGCAAAAGAATTAATACTGTGTGAATGCAAAGCTAGAAGTCTCTTTTTCCCCTGCTGGTGTCGCTGTCATCACTGTCATGTGAACTTCTGTAGACTTCGAGGTTCAATTTGGTCTCTGACTGGCTAAGGGGGTAAAGGTGGCCTTTTTGCAACAGTGAATGCGTGAAGGTTTTATCCGGGTTGTCAATTTTTTCACAGCTTCTACTCTGAAAGACATATCTAAACAATTGAAAGAAGGGTACTCTTTCATGTTTGCCTTTATCTAGTCCAGCAGGATGTTTCAAGGAAGAAGGTCTTGGCATGTTAACACGCATTTAGGGGAAGAAATCCGTCATAAAGAGCCTATTGCTATGAAACTTTTGCCTATTCCGAAGTGTGATTAAGCAATAGACACTAATGTGATTTCCATTTCTCTGTCTTCGCTCAGATATATGGCAGCATGTTTTGAGCGGAGACCTATTTGAAATGCTTAGTTATTTCCTCTATTTAATACATGTTTCCTAGATCCAATTTTACTGTTTTCATTATTAAAGTATATTGCAGTTTTCTGTAAGTCCATTATCAAAAAAAGTTTTCTTTAAGTCCGATTTTTTATGTTAGTAATTCTTGGCTGTAGCAGATGCATGAATTGCTGCTAATTATCATCTCTGTAGCCTGTTTAAGGATGGTACGAGTAATAATTAGTACATAAGAAAAAGTATGGTAACAATTAGATTCATCTAGGCTTAGCTGGGAATTTATTGCAGATTACGGGCACATTATTTCGTCTCGCGATAAAGCTATAATCTGTAATCATTGTGATGTAATGATGTCAGTGATACGTTTTTATATAAAAAAGAATTAATGCCAGCGACACATCCAGGTCAGGCATTTGGCTTCTGAGGGAATTGAATGCTATAGAAATGTAATTCTATTCTTTTATATGATGTTATTAATAAATATAGAATCTACACCTTTTTTTTAATCTGCAATCTTATTATTGGTTAAATGGTATGTTTAGTGTAAATCCTATGAATGCATAGCTGCAAATGGGCTAGGCAATCGGTTGAACTTCACAAGGCTACATTTAATTGAAGCCTTATGGCTGCTGCTTGAGTAATTAACTATTATGCTTACTGCAATACCATTAGTATCCTGCAGCTACCATCTCAGTTTCAATAAAATTGAAATATTTCGCCTCTTATGGTTTAATATTGCAACAGAAACGGCTTAATTGCTCTAATGAACTCAATTCCTTTTCTGACAAACTATAGCCTCTGCTCGTCGGGTGCATCTTGCACATCTTCTTGTACCTTTGCTTTCCGCCTCCCAACCATTTTATACTAGAAAATTTATGAATTTAGCTACTTTAGGACGTTATAAGATTCACTATGTATATCACTTTATCGGTGCTCACTCACCACCTTCACCCATGCAATTTCCAGTAGCCACGTTTAACCCTCTCTCTCCCTGCTGCTTTCTTTGTCTCGACGTCATCCTTTTCTCCATCTGTATCGGGCTGTAAGTATTCTTCTTTATTCCAATGGGTTCCTGTGTTGCTGCCCTGTGTATCTACTACCGGAGTGTGAATTTCTTTTTTCAACTAGCTGGGAATGTGGCTTTTTTACCTTAGCTTCTCTTAAGCATCCATAGAAGTGGTGTTGTACTTGATTTTTTGGAGAGAATCTAAGTTGGGGTAGTAGATCCTCTCATTTTTGTGTTTTACTACATCAATTGATCTTTCTCCCACAGTCAGTTTGCTTGACCTGAATATGGATAGTTGGATTACTGTCTTTCAATGACGGGAGTGGATCTTATTTATCTCTTCCCTCCCCCCTTCCAAAAGTAAAAGTAAAGAGGGCAACATAGTTTTCCATCTTGAAGATACTCTTTTCTTGGCTAGTTACTAGTGAGCTCGCGGTTCTTAAAGCTGGAATAGTAGCTTGATGTCTATCCACGTGCCATATTCGCTTCAGTTAATTCCCACTCCCCTTTGTCCATGGTTTGGATGCTTTTTACCAAATGTAGCAACTGCAAATGGCTCTATTGTTACTTGGTGTAATGTCTATGATGGTTTGTATTACAGAAGCAAATTTCTGAATTAAAGAGGGTAATCCTAATACTTTCGAATGGGATCGTGGTAACTTTGCAGTCACTTTTGAAGTGTGCTCTTTGGGATGAATGTCGAGAAAAATCTCAAAATAAGCATTGAACTTCAAGTTTAATTTTATCTGTATCTGTTAGCATATACTGAGTTATGTGATCTCTTAGACAATGTATGTACCGGGATGTAGGTATGACGTGTTATTCTTCTTTAAACCAGGAATTATCCACAACATTGTACTTGACATCATGGGGCAAAGGAGCATGTCATACAATAATCAAATAATTGATTTGGAAGCAGATCAGCGGAGTCAAGAGTATATCCGACCGGAGCCTTGTGTGTTGTACAGGAGCTTTATAGCTTTTCCACATCCAAATGTCCACACTATAGTATCAGCTCTAGGAAACAGTGCTAATTTCTATTTGCACCATCTACCAGACCCTCGAGAAGGCGGTTTACGTTATGGGATGTCATCGTCCAATGGGGTTCAACCGCGCCATCCTGCCACCAACGTTGACACAGCAATTGCAACATCATCAAATCACTATAACCCTAGCGTGGCTGCTCCATCTGCATCGACAGATGTTCCAGATCCAGTAAATCATGGGTTACATGATCAGCGTCCATTCTCCAGCACTCACGGCATCCTTGGAATTAGTGCACACAGTTTTGGTAGGAATGATCCGTATATGGACAGTGTCAGAGGCTCAGTGAAGCAAAAGAATCATTCTGCTTTGGCGGGACCTAATACTTCCGTCATCCCAGTGATCACAAGAGCACGTGAATCTGATGTTTCTTTGACAGATACTGTATCATTTCCTCCATATGGAGGGAATGGGTCATCATCGTCCATTGAAGATGGAGTACAGAGAAGTGGTAGGAACAGATCTGCTAGTGGTCCATATACTGTATCGCAAAATAACAACAATCATCTGCTTCAAGGAAACTATGTTGGCCAAGCCTATCAGTTTCCTGGCAATCCTTGGTTGGATCTGCCTTTCAATAGTAGCGGTGGTGAGGCTGAAACTTGGGCCTGGAATCAGGCTGCTCCTTTTCCATATACGCCCGGTAGTTACTCCTTTCTTTTAAAAAATAAAAACCAAAAAAATACTTCTATGAGTTTTTGAGTACCTATTTCAGCCTACTTTTTGTTTGATAGGTTATCTTCTCCCCTTCATTAAGGTTTTCATCAAAGTCCTTGTTCTTCCAAGTTTTGTTTTCTTATGAGCTATTAGCATGCCGCCAAGTTGAGCAATGCATCTTCAGTTGTTTTTCTTTCTTCTTACATGTTTAAAAGGGACAATCCACTGGAGACACGTCTTGTTCTTTCCTTTTTCCATTTTCATAGCATTATTTCTCTCTTTTATTCCAAGTTCTGAAAGTTAACTTTTGTAACTGATTGTTTATCTCACTTCTCTTTTTAATAATCTTGGCAAACCTTTGTTATTTCCTTTACTCAAATTATCAACAGTAAATCATGATCTTTATTCCAAGTACTAGAAGTTAACTCAGTAACTGATTGCATATTTCTTCTGCTTTTTTTTTTCTATTACTTTAGGTGGCTGTATGGATGCTGGAAACATGGGTGTGCAAGGTTATCAAGTAACTGCCAGCAACGGAGGTTTGACTAGTTTTCTGTATCCACCCATTCCTCACGGACCACCCAACCATCATCACCCGCCACCTGATACGCAATGTGTGGGGGGCCGCAATATGAGCTTCTCTCCGCAGATGACATCATCTTCACACAGAAATCTACGAAATAGTTCGTCCAATCACACTAATAATCCATTCCAAGGTGTTGTAGACGGAGGGTCTAGATATATCGGACCCTTCCCACCGACTGGCTTTAGGTTTTACAGACCTCTTCGAAGGGAATTCATGCTTGAAACAAATACTCAACAAGGCAACCTCCCTAACATGAGAGTTTTGCTAGAAAATGTAAAACATGTTCCATTTGACCAGCTCTTCTCATTCTCTTTGTCGTATTGTTGTTCGTTCAGTTAAAGTAATGGGATTGGATGTTGATGGGTATCTCTTTTTTTGGTGATTTTATTAGGGAGTGGCAATGCTGGATGTTCCTGGGTACCATGAAGTTGGTGATGCTGTTGATCAGCACAGAGATATGCATTTGGACATAGATCACATGTCTTATGAGGTGAGGAAAATTGTAGGTTAAGTGCATGTATCATCACATATTTTCCATGACGGTTGATAAGTAAAAGCTGTGGTAATCCTTGGTCAATTATTTGCCAGAACTTCGGCTAACTTATCCTTCAATATAAAAATCCTATCCAGGAACTTCTTGCACTGGGGGAGCAAATTGGCGATGTGACCACTGGTTTATCAGAGGAAGCCATTGTTAGCAATTTGAAAACGAGAATATTTTTGTCTTCCGAGACTCCTTGCCCTCATGAAAGTGCTACATGCTTAGATCACAAAACAGATTTCTGTGTCATATGCCAGGTATTACCCCTTTGCCAACTTATATTCGATATAAGATTTTTTGGTAGGGGTCTAGTCAATTTGTGACCTATAGTTTTTATAAAATTATAAAATTCGAATTGATGCTATGTACTTGTTATATTTAGGCCAAACCCTTAAGCGGCCCCTTTAAGTTGGCTCCGCTTTTCATTTTGGCACCTCTAGTCAGACCTTTTCCTTTTTGACACTCCAACCCCTTACCTCATGTGTCATTTTAACACAAAATACTGACCTGTCACATTGAGTGAGCCTCGTCACCCAGGTCACGCGTGAGGCCTCTAGGAGGGGTAAAATCACTCCCCTTTTCATGGTATTAAATTTTACCGTTGGAGTCCCATTTATACCCCACTTTCCCCTACCCTTTCTCCATTATGAGATGTAAAAAAAAAAATCCCTAATTCTCAAAAGCTCCATTGCCATGAATATTTAAAGGTTGCTTTCTTTTCTGCAATTTGTTGAAGCTTTAGTCGAAATTAATAGGAAAGCGAACTGTATTGCCCTAATTTGTTAGTTGCTTCTTCTTCTTCTTCCCTGATTTTTAACTCGAACTCCATAGCCCTAATTTGTTAGTTGCTTCTTCTTCTTCTTTCCTGATTTTTAACTCGAACTCCATAGCCATGTCGGAAAGAGCAGAGGGTTCTCAACACAAATTGACTGGAACTGACTGCAAACTGACTGCATTTTAACAGCTGAAATTTAACAACACAAATTTAAGAACAGAACATTGGTGATATGTAAAGCAAACAATGACGGTCCACTGTAAGAATCGATCCAAACAAAAACTGAACACAATGAAATACAAATGAAATTTCAAACGAAATTTGGATTATCTGGCTTTCAAACGAACGAACAAAGACTGAGAATTCATGGTTTCATCTCCTAGGGCTTGGGATTTTGGTTTAGCGGGGTGAGAGAGACGATGTGTGCTTTTGGGAAATTAAGTGGGTGTGGGTTATTTTACTTATTAAGTGGGTGGATTATTTTCACGGGTGCGGGTTATTTTAACGGGGCAGGTTATTTACATGGTACGGGATCATATTTTATGATAGGGAGTTACGTGGATAATTAATCCAAGTGGCAGAAAATAATTTGCTAAGTTTACATGTGGGCATCAGTTATGAACACGCGCCTGAGTTATAAGTATATGTCAGTGTTTTGTGTTTAAATGGCACATGAGGTAAGAGGTTAAAGTGTCAGAATGGAAAAGGTCCGAGTAAAGGTGCCAAAATGAAAAGCGGATTATGGGTTTAGCCTTATATTTATATATTTTTAAAATTTCCTTATTTGACTTATTCTTACAGCACTTTGCTTAATGTTTATGTTGCCATTCTCTTTGGAAATCTTGAATTCATCAAAACATTGTCGTGAATCTTTATAAGGGTTCCTTATCACGGGAATGAGATAAACTTTTGGTTGTCCACCTGGTACAGTGCTGCCTCGGCTTCTTTGTTGTGATTATTTCCTTGTTCATTCTTTGAAGATTGCATCTTATTTTCTTCTGCATGATTATTATACAAATATATGCTATTAAATTTTCCAAGCTCTACTTTCCAGTGGAGCTGTATCCCTTTTCTTGTTGCTTGTTTCTTTGAGATAGGTCTGACGGCCTGCATATGTTTAAACACGTTATTGCAGACTGATTACGTAGACCAAGAAAAGATTGGCATTCTTGAGTGCAGGCACGAGTATCATGAAGAGTGCGTAAAGAAATGGTTGATTGGGAAGAATACTTGTCCTATCTGCAAATCCACAGCATTGTTTACAGAGAAACTCGAATTGTGAATACAGGGAGTCGGTTCAGTTGATGGTGTGGGTCGATAAGTTAAAAAGAGCGGACATTTTGTTCTCTTGCTAAATATTTATTCTCCAAGAAGAGGAAAATGTTCCTGACACTGTATTATAATTTGTACATACTTTGTGCAGCAGTCCACCTCTGTTGAGCTGAACTTGTACAGACTTTGTAATTTTTGTTCAATCTTGCATGCTTTCTGTATGGACGTTCCTGTTTATATCTTATGTATCAAGGAATATCCACAGTGGAATATAGGCTTTACATTTTAAAATTCAATTGAAATCTGTGGTTATGTGCAACTCGGCTTTTGATTTATGGTAGTGCTAATTTCTTGTTTTTCATCATCAAATGGATACTACTTACCAAGAATCGTCGTCTTAAAACCTCACTACAGGAACAGGTTTTTCTATCACGAAAAATATGGGAGAAATTCAAAAATAGCTAGATTTACAACTGGTCGTTCAAAAATAGCCCAAATTTAAAAGTGATTGAAATTTAGCTAGGTTTCATGTAAAGATAAATTTGAGCGAAAATACTGTTCAAAACCCGGAAAATACGCCAATATATTATACTGGAGTTCCAGCATGAGTATGCTTGAACTCCAGCATATTATACTGGAGTTCCAGGATAAGTATGCTGGAACTCCAGCATAATATGATGGAGTTCCAGCATAAGTACACTAGAACTCCAGCATAATATACTGGAGTTCCAGCAAGTATAATTGTCCAGTATAATATACTGGAATTTGGGGCACCGGTGCTCCAGTCTCCAGTATATTATACTGGAGTCAGCAAAGTATACTGGTCCAGCATAATATGCTGGAGTTCATACACAGGTGCACCGAACTCCAGTATATTATGTTGGACTGGTCTCTGTTACAGCAAAATAGTGGCTATTTTTTATTGACTTCGTAAACGCTGGCTATTTTTGAATGACCAGTCCGAAAACTAGCTATACCGTGCTATTTTTACGAAAAATATACAGGCGATTGTAATGAGAAAATTTCATTACTAGCCATTCGTTTGAAACTAATATCATCCGCTGGCCATAAATTATAATAGGCACTTTATAGCCCACAACCAATTCTAATGGCTAGCCACTAAAATTTAACAAACCCAACTGACGGTACTTATGGCGCAGTTCACTCATGCCACCATTGAATCCATTGTACATTGAATGCAAGTACCCCCGACTCGTAAAGTAAGTATTCTTGCGTGAATTTTCTAGTCCTTTTGTCCTAAGCCTT
This sequence comes from Nicotiana sylvestris, assembly GCF_000393655.2. Taxonomy (NCBI): domain Eukaryota; kingdom Viridiplantae; phylum Streptophyta; class Magnoliopsida; order Solanales; family Solanaceae; genus Nicotiana; species Nicotiana sylvestris. The sequence continues at coordinate 61,799,708 of NC_091063.1, forward strand.
TTCCTGATTCTATGGACGATTATATTTATTTTGCCCATCAAGAAGCAAGTTAAAAGCTTGTTTTACAACTCTGATTCGGATACAAATTCTTCCATTCAAGAAGTGCTTTTATTTGATTTATTATTTCTTGATCTTACTGGTTTAGATGATAGCGAGGAAGAAGTTAAAAACTTTTTATCACATTTGCGAGATCTTGAACATTTTAAAGTATTGCATTATAGTATTTCTTTTTTTTTTTGTTTTTTTTTTTTTGTAAAAGAAAGAGAATTGTAGTGTATTTGTTTAACCTATATATGTCGATTGCCAAGATGATTTAACCTATGGGAGCGAGCCTTTTGCCGTGGTCATACCAAAAATATACAAAATAAACTGTCACTATATAATTTATATACTAAATAAATTGTCACTATACAAAAAATATACAAAATAGATGTTACTATACAAAATATATACAAAATAAATGTCACTATACAAAAAATATATAAAAAAGACTATCACTATACAAAAAATATACAAATAGGGATGCAAATGGGCGGGTGCGGGGCAGGTTCTGTTTTAACCCACAAATTTTCAACTCACCCCACATAACATGTTCACCCGCATCCACCTGTCCCGCAACTGCACCAACATCCACCCTCCCCGCCCCGCTCCTTTTTTTTTTACTTTGAATTTTCTGCTCAAGCTTTTTAACTTAGTTAATTATATTTACTTTCATTAAACTAATTTATTTTCCTTTTTCTTTGATATTTTTCAAATGGAACGTTTCTTTTGGGATTTCAAATCTGGGTTACATTTAAGATTAAGGCATTTTGGTTGCTTCAGTTGTGTCTAGTTGAAAAATATGCTTTTGAGCTATTAGGAGTTTAATCCAAAAAAAAAGGGAAAATAATTAATGTAGACAGAATTTTGTGAAGACAAAATTCAATCACTTGAGATAGAGAGAGAGACTCTGGCGAAATTTTGGGCGATTAGAGAGAGAAAGTGCGCTGCTAGTCGTCATGGCCACTCCGGCCAGTGGCCCACCACTTACTATGGCGGGGCTGCCTCCCCAACCACCCCCCAACATAACCCAACCATCTACAACACCAAACAACAACCAAACACCGCTGGATTATTCAAAAATTTTGAAGCCTGCTATGATGAACAGTGTCATGCACGAGAAAGCTTCAGCAGTTGATCCAATCCCCCTTTGTCGTGCTACACTGTTTAATGGACAACCTATGGTTCAGTTTACGGAAGCAGAAGTGGAAAGGATGAACGTGATCGAGGGACTTCAATATGCAGTCGTTGGAAAGCTCTCATATGGATGGCCTGATCTACAACAATTGCGACATATGATCCCTACGCAATGTGGAATCAAAGGAGAATGTAGTATTGGATATCTTAGGGACAAGCATATTTTAATTCGTCTGACTTTGTGGGAGGATTTCTTGAATTTTAATTCAAAGGGCACTTACTATATCAAGGATAGAGATGGATATGAGTATCAGTTAAGGCCGCTAATTTAAGAAGCAAAATTTAAAGCCGGAGAAGAAACTCCAAAAGCTATGGCATGGATATCTTTTCCAGGTTTGTTGCCTACATATTTCGTTAAGGATTGTTTGTTTTCCCTAGCCTCAGCTGTAGGGAAGCCTTTGCAATTGGATATGGCAACTATCACTAAAACAAGACCTAGTTGTGCTAAGGTTAAGGTCTTAGTTGATCTACTTGCTGATTTACCCAAGAAGGTCAGGATGGACATACTGAATGAGGCAACAGGAGAGGTACGTACTGAATGGGTGAATATTAGATATGATATGCTGCCTAAATATTGTAAAGAGTGTAAATTACAAGGCCATGACATGATGGAGTGTTGGAGATTACATCCTGAATTGTTTGAAGACAAGAATAGTGCAAAACAGGCTGCAGATCACACTGAGCAAAGTAGGGGTAATAACCAGCCTCTAATGATCTTATCAAGTGGGAAAGTGGTAGGCAATTTGGCAGGCAATGAGAAGGAACAATGGAAAGAAGTAAGGGTTAATCGAGTTAGAAACGGTGCAAATCAGAAGGAAACACAAGTTACTGGAGCTGAAATTACTGGAAAAGAATTAGTACCAGTTGGAAGAGAAATGGTTGCTGTTGAAAAATCTACAGATCAAAGGGTTCAAACAGCCAACAAATTTGCATTATTGGAGGTAATTGATGATGGGAATAATGAGAACAATCAGTTGGCAATAGTAGAAGTGAATGCAAGTCAAAAGAGTCATGTTCAAAACTCTAATGAAGTTGGGAGATTAAATCTAGCTGCTCCAGCTTTTAGACCTACTGATTCTGGGATTGCATCTTCTAAAGTTGGTAACACTCCAAATTCAAAGGAGGCTGGGAAAGGAGATAGAGTTACAATTGATCAAGGCGTTCCTAAAGAGACTACTGCTCAATGGGTTGGTAGAACATTTGTTAATAATGCTGCAACAAATCAGTCATATCAGGATGTTCCCTCACAGTCAGTGGAATTTACTGCAATAGATGGGATAGTTGAGGGAGATGAAGGACTGCAACTAGATGGGAAGAAACTGTGGCATCAACAAACTGAAGTGGATTCAGAAGAAGGAGAAGTACTAGATGGTGCTAATGGGGAGGAGGAATCAGCAGATGAAGAGAATGATCAGGAAGAGCAAAGTGTAAATAACAAAAACAAAGGGCATGAAACAAGGGTAGAAAGCAGTAACACTGTGAAAGAAAATGTACAAATTGCAGAAGTGCAGAGGGTCTCAGAAGAAGATGGAAATAAGCAGCTATTGAGTCCTAATCCTAGCAAGGAGTTGCCTCCAGCTGATCCAAACATAGGCCCTGCAAAACCTACTGGTGGTACAAAGAAGGGAGTAGAATCCAATGATCCTCAACTACCAAAGGCTAGCAATGAAGAAATAATTGAGAGGCCTACAGATCCTAAACAGAGAAGAAGTGCAGAGGGAGTCAAAGACAAACAGGGTGATACAAATAAAGAGTAGCTAATTAAAGAGAAAGCAGCTACTGCATTGATCCCTATCAATATACAATAACAACTTGCAGCACAAGGTGATGATCTTAGAGAGGAGGACAACATGGAAGAGGCAGGGAGAGACTTTGATGAAGAATCAACAACACAAAATTTTAAGAATGTGGAAAGGATGGGTGATCTATCTCCTAGGCATCTGGAAAGAGGAAAATCAGCGGGAGAGGAAAGAAGAAGAACCCAAAAGAGTTTCAAGGTGTAGTTCCTGGGGTCCAAACAAGAAGGACCCTATCTAAATCTCACAATTAATCATGAATTCGATCATATGGAATGTGAGATCAGTCAAGACAAAGAAAGCATTTGAAAGACTAATCAATATGAATAGGCAGCATCACTTTCATTTCATAGGGATTATGGAACCAAAACAGAAGGCAAGAAAGCTGGAATGGTACAAAAGAAAAATTGGAATGTTACAAGCTTTTGGTAACATATCAAACAAAATATGGGTGTTTGTAGATAAAGATCATATAGTAGAGGTTCTGATTAACATGGAACAGCAGATGACAATGAAGATCACCAATATGAACACCCAACTGTCAGTCATAGTAACCTTTGTGTATGCTAAACGTAATCTCATTGAGCGTAGAGAATTATGGGATAGCATGTACTATTTGGCCAGAGATATGTCACTTCCTTGACTTGTGGGGGGTGATTTCAATGTTATTTGGGATGAGTTAGAGAAGTTTGGTGGATTGCCTGTATCACTGAATGAGGTTAATGATTTTAGGCATTGTGTTAACACATGTAATCTCACTGATCTAGGCTTCAAGGCAGCATATATACTTGGTGGAATGGACATGCTGGAGATGATTGTATTTTCAAGAGATTGGATAGGTGCTTGGCTAATGCAGAATTTCAACAGATGTTTCCTGCTCTTGAAATCACTCACTTATCTAAAGTAGGGTCTGGTCATAACCCTATGTTATTGAAGTGTAGAGAAGATGTAGCACCAGTAAAAAAGGCATTCAGATTTCTCAATTTTTGGACAAAACATCCCACTTTCAAGGCTGTTGTAAAGGACAACTGGAGGGTTGATTTTGCTGGTGATCCTTTTATTCTGTTTAATCACAAGTTGAAGAAACTAAAGAAAGTGTTATCAACATGGAGTAGGGCAACCTATGGGGATATATTTCAGAAAATAGCAACTTTAGAGGAAGTGGTAATGGTGCATAAAGCTGAGTTCTAGAGGCATCCAATAACTCAAAATAGGAAAAATTTGCTGAAAGTCCAAGCTGAACTTATTAGATATTTGGCTCTTGAGGAGGAATTTTGGAAGCAAAAATCTGGTATGATTTGGTTCCAAGATGGAGACAGGAGCACAAGGTTTTTTCATGCACAAGTAAATGGTAGAAGGAAGAGACTCCAATTGAAAAGAATACAGAATGAAGCAGGAATCTGGTTGGAAGAGGAGGCAGAGATGGCAGAGGAAGCAGTAAGGTTCTATCAAGCACAATTCCATGAAGAATCAGTCCCTAGCTCATTTGACATTTTGCAACATATCCCTACAATGGTGGACAGTGGTAAAAACATTGAATTAGTGCAACAGCCAACCAAGGAAGAGATAAAAAGTGCAGTTTATAGGCTCAATGGAGAAAGTGCTGGAGGTACAGATGGTTTTAATGGTACATTTTTTCACTCATGCTGGGGACATAATAGGTGATGATATAATAGATATGGTGCAAGTTTTTTTCAATGGACATGAATTTCCAAGATTTGTAACTCATACAAATTTGGTTCTTCTTCCAAAAAAGAAAGAAGTTGTGACCTTTTCAGATATGCGACCTATTAGTCTCAGTAATTTTGTAAACAACATTTTTTCAAGAGTTGTTCATGAAAGGCTGGTAAGCTTGCTGCCTAGTCTAATATCTGATGAACATGCATGCTTTGTGAAAGGGAGGAGCTTAGTGGAGAATGTGTTATTAACGCATGAAATAGTTACAGATATTAGACTAAGAACTAAGGCAGGTCCAAATGTAGTGATCAAATTGGATATGGCAAAAGCATATGATCGATTGTCTTGGTTGTTCTTGTCAAAGGTGTTGAGGAAGATGAGATTTGGAGAAAGATTTATAAGGCTGGTGTTTGGTTTGTTTCCAATAACTGGTACTCTATCCTATTAAATGGACAACCTCATGGTTTCTTTAGATCAACTAGAGGTGTGAAGCAAGGTGACCCACTGTCATCTGCACTTTTTATTCTGGCTGAAGAAGCATTATCTCGAGAGCTGAACTCTTTACACAATAACCTGTATTTCTATGGATTTGGGCTGCCCAAATGGAGTCCCAAGATAAATCATCTAGCATATGCTGATGATATAATTATCTTGTCATCATCAGATGCCACATCTTTACAACTCATAATGCAAATCTTGTCATCATATAAAGCTGCGTCTGGGCAATTGATAAACAAGAGTAAATTTGTAGTCTATATGCATCATTCTACCAGTGCACAAGTGATTGATAAGGTTCAGAGGATTACAGGTATTCCAAAGCAGGAGTTTCCATTTACTTACCTTGGATGTCCAATATTCTATCTTAGAAGGAAAATGGATTACTATAAAGATCTTATAACAAAGGTAATGGACAAGTTGCAGAGTTGGAAGGGGAAGTTACTATCCATTGGAGGAAGGGCAATGCTTATTTCTCATGTTTTACGAGCATGCCAATTCATTTACTTTCAGCAGTCAATCCTCTAGCTTATGTGATCAACAGACTTCACAAGATCTTTGCTCAGTTCTTTTGGAGTGATTCAGTGGGCACATCAAATAGACACTGGGCATCTTAGAACAACTTATGATTGCCATGTGAAGAGGGAGATGTGGGCTTCAGATCACTACATGATATGGCTACTGCTTTGTTCTATAAACTTTGGTGGAATTTCAGAACAAAACCAACCCAGTGGAGCTATTTCATGTGCCAAAAATACTGCAAGAAACTCAAATCCTATCATAGTTCCTTGGAGGGGTGGATCCCATGTGTGGATAAAAATGCTAGAGTGTAGGGATATCATAGAGCATCAGATTTTATGGCAACTCAAGATGGGATCATCCCTATTTTGGTATGAAAACTGGACGAGGCTGGGTGCACTATATTTTGTTACCCCTTCAGATTTTGTGGGAGATGAAGAAGTGCAGAACATATATGATGTGGTAATTGAGGGACAGTGGAATGAAGAAAGAATAAGAGGGATTCTTCCAGAAGACCTTGCTACTCATATATTGGAGAACATTCAACCTCCATCTAGGAATGATATGATTGACAAGCCTGTTTGGATGCTTGAGACAAGGGGGGAGTTTAGTGTCAAGTTTTCCTGGGAGTATTTGAGGAGGAGATAGGAGCCTAGAAATGCTTACAGGAATATATGGGTGAGAGGAGTTCCTTTCAAGATTTCATTCTTCATGTGGAAGGTTTGGAGTAACAAGCTTCCTTTAGATGATTGCTATAAAAGGTGGGGTTATCAAATGGCCTCTAAGTGTTGGTGCTGTATAGAACCTAAGGAAGAAACACTGCAACATCTATTTTTTACCTCACCTGCTGCCAATACTGTATGGAAATACTTCCTTGGACATGCAAGAATCACAGTCGAGGGGATCACTTTGCATCAAGGCATTACAAAATGTTGGACTGTTGATGTTGTTCAGAGAATGAAGCCTATTATGCAAGCACTACCTTTAGTCATAATATGGGAGTTGTGGAAGAGGAGGAATAACTACAAATATGGTGATGCTGTCACAGTTAACAGGGTTATCTATCAAATATCTACTACTATGCATTATCTAGTCAAGCTCAGGAAACCAAGGATCCAAAATCTTCCTCACAAATGACCAGAACTGATTAGGGTGTTAGAACAATATACACCCAAGTTGAACTATACAAAGGTGTTGTGGGAGCTACCCAGTCAAGGTTGGATTAAGGTGAATACTGATGGGGCTTCAGGGGCAACCCTGGTAGGAGTTCAGTAGGCTTTGTTTTGAGAAATGAGGATGGGGATGTAGTGTATGCTTGTGGTAAGGAGATTCAGGAGGGATCTAATTCTGTTGCAGAAGCAAGAGCAATCCTTGAAGCACTGAAGTACTGTGTTGGGAATGGCTATGTGTTAATTGAGTTGAACACTGATTCAATGATGCTGAAAATATAATAGAAGGAGTATGGAAAATACCATGGAATATCAGTGAGATTGTTGAGGAGATCAAGCAGATGATGACAAGGTGTAATACAATAGTAGCTCACATACTTAGAGAAGGGAACAGTCTAGCAGACTACATTGCAAATTATGCACTAGATCATGGTCCATTAGAACGCTTTGGATTTCAGGATCTGGATTCACATGCCAGGAGATTAGTGAACAGTGATAAACTACAATGTCCATACATAAGGGTGAAGGTAGCAAGGAGGTAGATATGGAAGAGGAGGAGAGGGTGAGGGTAGGAGTTGTGCCATCTGTTCACCATATTCGAATCCTTTTGGAGGAGAGTATGGTGAGGTCCTTTATTTTTAACATTGTTTTCTTTTTGCAGGAAATGTTACTGTGCCTATGCCCTATTTTTTGGTGGAATTCCAGTTGGTGGTATTAGTGCTAAGCACTCATTCCACTGGAAGGAAACCAAGGATAGGCACACGCATAGGAGCAGGATATGATAGTAGGCTGTCCAGTTTTTCAGTGATGGATAAGCAACTTTGGCAAGCAACACTATTGAAAGCTGAATTGGTTGGAAAGAATAAAAAAGTGGAGGTTAACACCTCATTAACACCATCAGTGATCCAACCTTTTTCAGACAAAGAAGAGTAGTAAGAAACAGATTTTGGTGATACCAAAAATTTCACAAACACTCAGGTATATAGCAGGTACAGAGTTGAAGGACAAATCTCTAAGAGGAACAGTTTGAAGCAATCGTTGAGGATATCCCCACATACAGGGTGCCAGTCAAATGAAGAACAACAGAAGAACCACCAGATACTGAAAGAGGACACAAGACCATTTGGAAAATGTAAACACAAAGAGCAAGAAATATGTATCTCAAGGAAAAGGCAACAGTTTTCAACTGGAGCGGTGAGAATTATTTCCAAGTGTAAACAAAGGAAATCAATACCTATAGATATAAGGATATACAAGAAACATAGACGAAGAAGAAGTTCACATACTCATTGAAGAAGCACAGCTGAAATGTCAAAATGCATACGCAATACAGAAGTGTGGAACTGGGCAGTGTTACTAGCAATCATACACAGCTGGAGGGTGCAAGATATCAAAACTGATGAATGCAACTTATATGATTACGGAAAAGCTAGGGAGCTATGCTATACAACTGGGAAGAAACACAAGGTGACGGGCTAGAATGGCAACCAAATATGCAACAACGCAGAAAGTGGCTATATTTGTAATTGGCTAGTTGTGATACATGTCTTAAGTTTTTAATTGTTAATATCAGTATTGGATCTACAATCCCCCAAATATTGATAATAGGAGCTCTGTAGTTGACAAATTATATCGTCTTACTTCTAGTAAGATAACATGTGACTTTGTTTTCTTTCCTTGTTTATATATATATATATATATATATATATATATATATATATATATATATAGCCCTAGGCGCTCAGCCTAGTGGATTTTAAAAAAAAAAAATCACTTGTGAAGCTGTATTTTAATCTCCAGCAGTGAATACAGAAGACGACATCGTAATTGAGATATTTTACATTAATACAACCATAGGTTTGTGTAGAATTGATTCATCTATTTCTTTAATTTTGTGCGAGGATTTGAAACCGCCCCGCAACCGCAAGTTTTTTAAAGTCAACCCGCCCCACACCACCCCGCCCCGCCCCGCAATCGCACAGGGCCAAAACCACCTCGCAACCGCATAGGTTCAAACCAGCCCCGCCCTGCTCCGCCCCACCTCATTGTCATCCCTATATACAAAATAGATTTCACTATACAAAATAGACCGTTACTGTAACATTTATATACAATAGACTATCACTATACAAAAAAGGGTTTTTTCATTCCTATACACTATTGGAAACTTTATTACCCGAAATGTCTATGTTTAGTTAATTACCCAACATAAACAAGTTTTGTTTACAAAATATATACAATCTACTTTAAAAAGCTCCAAATCCATTATTTGTGCCTTCAATCAATAGATTTAGTTATACCCCATAAAAGAGAATTTTTCCAAAAAGAGCTATTAAATCTGGCTTTACTTTTGTCATATCATCAGCTTCTTCCATCTCACGCTTCACACGTTGAAAAGAAAAAAGTAAATCTTGCTTCACATTTTCCTCCAACCAAAGTTCTGGCTTTTTATTGGGTAAATTACGCTAGACAGTAGACTCCTCTGTAATACTAACTATTGTAGATACATCCCTGTTTTCTTTTTAAAACCCAAACACTTACTAATATTTTTTGGTACATAGGAAAGACTACATAAAATTATTTAAATCTCTCGTAAGCTATATTGCCTTGAATCAGCCGGGAGAAGAAACTCCATTTTCTTGAGCGGCACTCCCAAATTATTATAGCTTCTTCATTGTTATGACCTTCATTAGCTAAAAAGTCTGCACATTTGTTCGTTTCCCTCCAAATATTTGTAATACTAGCCTTGAAGATTTTCAACAAATACTTGCAGTCCTCAATAATAGCCCTAAGGGGTGACTCTGTATGTCGTCCTCGTTGATAAACTTGAGAACAAGTAGCCAGTATGTTTCCACTTGCTAATGAGTTAGATGAAAAGATATTTTGACTTTAAACTAAATTTTATAATAAATTTATATAGCTTACCCTTAACTTGTTCGGTATTTGTTAATTGATTCATATGCCTTCTGGAAAATACTCAGCTCTTTACCCCTTTACCCTCCTCCCAACTTAGTTAAGAGTACTGAATTAAGATCTCAGAAATAAAAATCAAAGTTGAATTCCACGAAATCGGACCAAAGGCTTTAGAGATCATATACACCACTTGTTGTTTCAAAGGTTGTCTAGTGACCTAGAAAACACAGCAGAAAACAAAAAGGTTGCCATATAACACCAACTAGTTAATTATAGATCATTAATCATTCATCCCATAATTTATCTGATTTATATTATACAAATCAGATTTAAAAGTTGTATCTGATTTATACATAGTAAAAAATAAATTTCATACAACTAATTATATATTATACAATTTATCTATAACTTTCACACATTATTTCTATCCAGTTAAATACAACTACAATAAGATACAACTTAAATACAAATTTTATACAACTAATTATATATTATACAACTTATCTACATTTATCATACATTATTTCTACTCCGTTATATACAACTACAATATCATACAACTTAAATATAATTTTTATACAATGTTGTTTAACTTTCATACAATAGTTAAATAAAAAAAATATAAACAACATAATACAATTTTTCTACAGTTTTTCTACAAATTTTACTACAATTTCGTAAATATAATGTATATCGTGTCTTCTTCTTCTTCTTCTTCTTCTTCTTCTTCTTCTTCTTCTTCTTCTTCTTCTTCTTCTTCTTCTTCTTCTTCTTCTTCTTCTTCTTCTTCGAGTTTCAATATGAAATTCAGCCAAAATCAAGTCTAATCTTCACCAAAACACCCTCAAAATTGAGATATAAACTCCAGACCATATTCCCAATTGTTTGCAACAACACCCAATCCAAACAAATAATAATTTTTGAAAATTCAAATTCAAATTCAAAGCTTCAAAGCTTTTTAATGGTTGTCAATGGTGGAATTGTTGCTCTCTTTTCCTTTGCTTTACATTAGTGAAACTAGGGATTGTGAGATAGAGAGAGACGTAGAGAGAATTCCCAGTTTTTTTTGCAACAACACCCAATTCAAACAAATAATGTTTTTGAAAAACTAAATTCGAATTCAAAGCTTTAAAGCATTTTAATGGTTGTCAATGGTAGAATCATGGGTGAGTGCACGATACGTGGTGGAGGGAGTGGAAGATATGTTAGAGTTATTTTAGGATACTAATTATTATCATTAATTCCCTTAAAATGTATATAAATGGTAATTGGGTATATAAAATGTAATTATAGTAAAACTTGAGTAGGGAGGGTAATATAGTTTCATATAGTGTATAGGAATGTAAAAATTCCATACAAACAATATACTAAATAGACTGTCATTATACAAAAAATATACAAAATAGACTATCACTATACAAAAAATATACAAAATAGACTGTCACTATACAAAAAATATATAGACATTTCGGGCTATTAGATGTAATATGTTTGGGCCGGAGGGCCATTTCGTGTCAATGGGGAAAAATCATTTTCTCGGGGGATTTGCAGTCATGCCCTATATTTGTGCCACCTTTTAACATGTACCCTATTTTTAAAAATTATTGATTTGGTAGCCAACTGACAAAAAAACCCGTAATAATATGACAATTACACACCTGACAAAAGATATAAAACCTGCATCACGCATTAATCGCGTGATCTGCAACCTCATTCATGAAAAAAGATCTCCTCCTCTCCTCTCAGTGGCTTTATCAAAAATTAGAAACTTATCTAGATTCATCTTCAGAATCACACTTGCATGAAATTGTTTCACGTTGAAGCTAATATTTCATGCTAATGTAGCATGAAGTTGTTTCATGTTGAAGCTAAAACATCATGTTCATGAGTTTTATCCGAAACTTCAGTCTAAACATGCTGAAGTTATTTAGTTCATTTGCTAAAACTTCAGTCTTTAAGTTTTTTTGTACATTTGCTAAAACTTCAGACTAAACATGCTTAAGTTTTTTGGTTCATTTGCTAAAATTTCAGACTAAACATGCTTAAGTTTTTTGGTTTATTTGCTAAAACTTCAGACTAAACATGCTTAAGTTTTTGTCTTGCAGTATGTAATTTTCTAATGAGTTTTTGCTAATGCATGCTGAAGTTATTTAATTCATTTGCTAAAACTTCAGATAAAACATGTTGAAGTTATTTAGTTCATTTGCTAAAACTTCAGACTAAACATGCTTAAGTTTTTTCGTTCATTTTCTAAAACTTCAGACTAAACATGCTTAAATTTTTGTCTTGCTGTATGTAATTTTCTAAAGAGTTTTTGCTAATACATGCTGAAGTTACATTTGCTAAAACTTCATACCAAAACATGCTGAATTTTGTAACGCAGTTTACAGTTGTGTCCTGAGTTTTATCCGTCTAAAGAAGCTAAAGTTTTTTTAGTTCATTAGCTAAAACTTCAGCCTAAACAAGCTTAAGTTTTTGTCCTGCAGTTTGTCAATAGTCTTTTATTAAAGAAGGTAAGAATTATCTTTTAAAACGCTTTTAACAAAAAAATGGGTATGAACGCAAATGAAAAAATAAAACGGGTATAAGTAAAAAGAGGGCGGCCAAATAAGGCGCCCCGTGCAATTTTTACCATTTTCTCTATTCATAATTGAGTATTAGTGTTTGGTGACCTCGTAGTTTTAGAGCCGCCTCCTGTTTGTTAACCATTTTATTAGCAGTAGAAAAATAGAACTGTTTTGTGCTAGAGATTTTAATTGCATAATGCGAATGGAAATCTACTTATACATAAGGTTAATAATTTTACGAAAACAACAAATTCAGTATAATCCAGTAAATAAGATCTGGGGAGGATAGTGTGTATGCAGACCTTACCCCTACCTTGAGAAGGTAAAGAGACTGTTTTCAATAGACCTTCGGCTCAAAGAGAGATAAAAAGAAAGTAGTAACAACAACAAGATAATAAGAAAACGAAGCGAAAAGAAACAACATGTTAGTAATAGAAATCTAAGAATAATATAATACAAGACAAACACTAATACTGCTGGTATGAAAAAGAAAAAGTCTGACTACCTATTAACCCTCTAGGCCTCTACCCTAATTCTCGACCTTCACACTCTCCTATCAAGGGTATCGTTGGTAAGCTGAAGCAATATCATATTATGCCTAATCACATATATCCAATACATCCTTGTAGGGAGAGTATCGGTTGGTTCAGTTCAGTTGTAAATATTATCGATTGGCATATCGGTTATCGGTTTATAAATATGCTAAACCGATAACCGAACTGATAAGATATTAGTTATCGGGTATCGGTTAATGGGTTACCAATCCTTGTCGATTCGCTTATCGGTTTGCCCGATAAGAATAAATATATCCAGAATTTATATTTTTATTATAGAAATCATGATTATATCGTTAAGAGAAATGGACTAAATTTTTGTTCTTAACAAAAAAAGGATTAAATTTCAACTTTAGAAAAGAAAGCTATCTTTGCATGTGTCTAACGAATGATCTCAATTTCCAAAGATATAATTTAGTAGGAGTAAGTAATAAGATATACAATAATTTAATTTTACTAATTATTCAATACATGTAGGAATAATTCAAAGAAATATAATAAAATAAAAAATCTAAACAATTAATTTTTAAAGTTTAAAACTAAAAAACATAACTGAAGAATGAATATGAGAAATTCAGAAAAGTTTAAAACTTATGTTAAGGATTACAATCTGCAGATGAGAGTAACAGTTAAGAGAATTAAGATAATGAGAGAATGAATCCATAAGGTGGTTTATATAATTAATGGGTAAAATTATAATTTTGATAAAGCTATTGGTTTATCGTGTTACATCCCACATTTTTGTAACATTGAAATTTCGACGTAAGTTCGGGAATGAGATTATTTTGAGATTATAAGCATTATACTATTTCAAACAAGTAATGAGTAAAGTCGTGAAGTTGAGAGGGTAAGAAATCGAAGAAGACGAGTTTCATCGAAATTTGGCATTTTGGGATAAAATACGGTCCAAGCTATCGTATTTATGGACTAGTACCATACAAGGTACTACATGACCATGATAGTAAGATGTATAAAGTGTATTAAAAGTGAGTAGCATTTTAAGTAATTTGACATAATTTTTAATTATGTGGATAATTGGGTAATTATGAATTTTTAAGTGGAAGATTAACTTGTAAATTGAATTTTGTAGATAATTAATTATGTGACATTTTGGATAATCACTAGGGGACACTACTTCCACGTGGATTTATGGAATTATGGCAGCAAGTTGCAACCTAATTAAGTGCTTAAGGAGGTGGTGGCAAGACTTTAAAGATATATGCGCCCTATCTCATTTTTGTTGGATAATTATATTAAGAGACCTTTCTATAAACCACAAAATGCAATGGAAATGTTTTATATCTATTGTGTAACGGATGGAGTCTCAGCAAAAAATTCATATGGAATTATCGCGTTATACCAACGTGGGAATTTCAGATCTAAGGGAGTACGTTGCAATCTTTCTCAAGAATATCATACGGATTGTTCCCTATTTCAATCTCACCGTTACGTGTTTCGTTGCGATTGACATGTGTTAGAAGGATTGTCAAGAGAATCGACTCAGGTATGTTAAGGCTATCCCTTCTTTCTTTTGGCATGATCTATAAGACACAAGGGAAACGAGCAAATGCCTAACTTCCATAAATTACTCTATTCGTAGAAATGCTAGAGATGTGTATATTCTTATTCTCCCACGTGTCATATTATTCTATCATCTGTTCATGAGTCTCAAAAATACGTAAGTTGGTAAATTTTATTTCATGATATTAATCAGAGGCATAATGGTCTTATGACGTATCGAGAGATTTTATTAACGTATTTCATATGCTTTTCATGCATTTATAAATGCACATTGAACCATGACCAGATGGCGTTATATACGTGTATATATGTATTTTATATGTATATGGGATATGGGAAAAAGTTACGACGTTATATACACACCACCACCTGATCAGCTGGTATACGTTGATGATTTGCCCACAGTAACCGAGATGATATAGTGGGATGCCCTCAGAGGCTTGATGATGTTATAAACGCATATACCCATGCACAATATGACATTTATACGCATACGCATGACATTATTAATATTAAAGGATTCACAGAGCTATTCAAACTTACATGTCGAGTCTTTTACTCCATGTTTCTCTCATGTCTATTATTTACTGATTTTCATTCCTTACATACTCGGTACATTATTTGTACTGACATCCCTTTTGCTTGGGGGCGCTGCGTTTCATGCCCGCAGGTCTCGATAGACAGGTTGAGAGTCCTCAAAGTAGGCTATCAACTCAGCGGAAGATGTTGGTGCGCTCCATTTACTCCGGAGTTTATAATTTGGTCAGTATGATTAATTCATGCATTGATTGGTATGGCGGGGTTCTATCCCGACCTTTATGATAATATGTATTCTTAGAGGCTTGTAGACAGATGTCATGTATATGGATTCTTGTATGGCCCTGTCGGCCTATATTTTGAGTATATAAAGGGTCATGCTGGCCTTATAGGCCCGTACATCATACGTATAAGTTTGGATTACATGTTGGGTCGTCCAATGTCGAGTATTTCCCTATGTTTTATTCTACTTATTTCACAATAGCCTCTCTAGCTCATTTACCTATGATAGTATAATACAAAAGATACGTTATGTAGGTATTCAGTTGAGTAAGGTACCAGGTGCCCGTTGTGGCCCATCGGTTTGGGTCGTGATAAAAGTAGTATTAGAGCAGTTCTGTCCTAGGGAGTCTACAAGCTGTGTCTAGTAGAGTCTTGTTTATGGGTGTGTCATGCACCACACTTATAAGCAGGAGGCTACAGGAAATTTAGGAATGTTACTCTTTCTTCTTACTCTAGATCGTGTGGTAGAGCTCAGTTGTGAGAACTCAATTTCCTAAAATCTATTTTATTCATAATATGACACTGCCTACATCTAGAAAGACGATTGGTAAAAGATTGCATGTGGCTATGGAAGAGTTGAGCTAGAGGAACTCGATTCTGCATGATGCTTATGATGAGTCAATGTGAGGTCTTCAACAGATCATGTGTGTACTAAAAGGTGTAAGCTTCTTAATAAGGAGCCTTAAGGCAAGGATATCTATCCACCAATATGGTGAAAGGCAATGAGAAATTCAAAAGCTAGATACAAGTTCAACAAGTAAAAGAAGAAAGGTGAAGAAAGAAACGAGGTGCCCAGTTAATGAAGATTATCAGTATTTTCAAATCAGGCAGAGAAATATAAGCATTTTGTGTTATATTCAACAGTAACAGAGGTATGTACAATTGGTCACATCTATTTCAGTTATGCCCTACGGGGGCTAACAGAAGTAGTATAAGAGAAGGACGGATATCAGGATCTAACTGGGGTTAGAGTGACCCAAAATGGTGGATGGATTGTTTGCATTAGTTGACTTTTTTCGAAGGATATTGCAAACGTGCTAATAGATCTCCTTATGAGACACCCAGATGGTGCGCTCTAAAATAGTACAGCTAGATATGAGTACCATAAAGATAGATAGTAGAAGCTTTGAAGGGATAAATATTACCTTAGTGTGGCTCCCGTCCCTAGTGGAGAAAGAATGTTAGGCAATTCGAAGAGTCAATGGATGGATCAAGGGGAGCTAAAAGCAAAAGAACGTCTTGTTCGAGTTTTCAGAATAAAGTAATAGACATAGATGTTAGCGGAAAATAAGAAGAGATTAATGAAACATTATGAGGAAGACGTGATACATGGACGACTGTCACACCTCTAGTACCAAATTGACTAGCAAGTTCAGGATAGATCACAACACAAATTTGTGCAATGCAGCCTGTGCTATAGCTCTTTATGACATCAAAACAAAAACAGGATTTCCATCAAGTAACTCAAATATATATACATGTTTCAATCCCAAACTCAACAACCCCTGCTATCATATGGGCACAATTTAATGAAAGCATTTTTTTTCTAATGGAATGTAATGAGAAACATGTTTCACGAGCCAATTTTCCTTCCATTGGGTTTCGTGATGGCACCTAGTCTTAAAGACTAGGTAAGCCTACTAAAATGCGGAATAACAATAATAACTAATAACAACTAAAATTCTTCTGAGATGAATCCTTTATACAATGAACAACTTCCCAAAATCCGGCAGTACAAGTCATAAGCTCTACAGAGTTTCGCTACAACTTCTAAACAAAACGTATGAAAATAAATACAACAATGTGAATATACAATAGGAAGGTGACTCCGAAGCCTACGAACACAACAACAGGACTACCTTGAGTCTCCTCAGCAAGAATTCACACAGCTACTAACGAATAATACCTGGATCTGCACAAAAACAATGTGCAGAAGTGTAGTATGAGCACACCACAACGGTTCCCACTATGTATCAAGACTAACCTCGGTGGGGTAGTGACGAGGAACAGTCAAGATACCTACTGGTCTAATAAGCAGAACAAGTATAAGTATAGAAAAGAACCGAACATGATATCTATGACTAAGCGATATTTTTAACAATACGGAAAATACAATAAGGAAAAGAAACAACAAGTATAGTGGAAAAACCATAATAAAGCTCATAAAAGTGAACAAAAAAATACAACCCAACTCGAAATCACAAACACAGTAAGGTCAAATCATAACTCCACAACTACGACATCCCTCACCTTGAGTCTTAACCAACAAGTATCAATCAAATAATCAAACTCTTTTCAAGTGGTAAAAATTGGTTTGAATTATACTTCCTTCAAATAAGTGTCCTTGTAAAATGTGTTTCTTTCAAAATAATGCTTCAAATATTATCTTTACTGAAAAGAAAATCCTTCGAATATAAGTCACCCTGTGACACCTCATCTCATAATCATACAATACGGATCTCAATACCTGAACCCTAACATTTGGCATCCTGTGCCCTCATCACCCCTCATAATCATACTGACAACTCACGTGCCCAAAGAGTCATTCTCACATGGAAGGAAAATAAACAAGTGGTGCGTTTATACTCAGAAATCTCAAAGAGCCTCCTATCCTATAAGGGTGATTAATCACGTGTATGCTTATGCAAGTGTCCTAACATAATTCGCACCAACTAGTAAGTATAAGTAATGGAACGGACAACACCCATAATGTTTACACACGGATAGAATCAATGAAAACATTAGCTCAAAACATAATGATTTTAATAGGGGATCTCCCAGGATATCATCCCGTAGTCCTAAATGTAAATATGTGTGCTAGGGATCTCTTGGTATCCCGAGGATCTCGTGGTATCCTCAATATATGTACTAGGGATCTCTTGGTATCCTGATGATCTCTTGGTATCCTAAATATATGTGCTGGGGATCTCTTGGAATCCCGAGGATCTCTTGGTATCCTCAATATATGCGCTGGGGATCTTTTAGTATCCCGAGGATCTCTTGGTATCCTAAATATATGTACTAGGGATCTCTTGGTATCCCGGGGATCTCTTGGTATCCTCAATATATATGCTGGGGATCTCTTGGTATCCCGAGGATTCCTTGGAATCCTCAATATATGTACTAGGGATCTCTTGGTATCCTCAATATATGTGCTGGGGATCTCTTAGTATCCTGCACTACAGCCAAAATCAATATATGTGCAGGGGAATCTCCCAAATATCGTCCACTAGTCCCAAAAGTAAATTCGCAGCTCAACCAACAGAAATAACAGTCACATCACAACAGAAAACTCGTATATCACCACGTAATATATAACAATAGCAAAAATGACAATAATACAAGGTAAGACAAGTAATCAACTTAAGGACTGTAAATAACAAGGAAACGGTCAAATCAGCTTACAAAGAATAACCACAGAAAAGAATGATGACATAAAGGGAACAGTTTAACACGGGAGAGCTAACGTATAGCGACGATCCCCTAATATACAAGTCAATATCAAGGAAATCAACGCGAGTCAAGTAGTCCCAAATGAGGGCAAGTCAGCAAGGATATAGATTATCTAACTCCTTTTTAAGGTGGGACGAATTCCGAGGATATTCGACAATTCAATTAGGGAGAGATGATCTTTAGCTTCACTTAAGACAAAACAAAGTTTCAGGAAGGATGCTAATGGTTGAGTAACATCTACGAAAAGATAGCATGACAATAGGAGAGGTGAAATTCTTCAATTAAATAAAATAGGAGTCAGTTAAACAATCAGAGTGAATCATGAAGCAATTATTTCCAATCAAGCATGTAGATGTGAAACTAGTAATTAGGAAACTCAGTCATGTCAAGAACACATTCATACACAGTGAATATAAGGGTTTAACAACTCTAAAAGACCAATTTTTCACAGATAAGTCCGAGCACGCACTCGTCACCTCGCGAACACGAACTACAATCAATCATAGAAGACTCAAATCCTAGGGGAAGTCCCCCACACAAGGTTAGGCAAGATACTTATCTCGAACCGGCTCAAAATCAACCCGAAACCACATTTTTACCACGAGTACTCAACTCCAAATGGTCCCAACCTATTCAATTCAATTGCATAATGTAAATAACACTTCAAGTAACTGATTCTACAAACAAATTCTAATCTAATACGTGAAATTAGGCAAAATGACCAAAATGCCCCTCGGGTCCATGCCTCGGAAATCGAGTAAAATTTATAGTTTCAGAACTCTTGTACTCCCACGAGTTTATACATATCAAGAACACTGAAATCGAAGTTCAATTGATCAACTCAAATACCCATTTTAAGGTCTCTTAATCTCAAGCCTTAATTACCCATTTTGCACTAATTTCCAAATTTTCACCACTAATTTGACCTTTAATCACATATAAACGAGTTATGAAGACAAGAATATTACCTCCAAGTGATTCCCCTTTGGTTTCCTCAAAAATCTCCCTCAAAAGCTTTAATCTCGTTCAAAAATGGTGGGAAAATGAAGAAGGGCCGCGGATGGGCAATACTGCCCAGTATTTGTACATCGCGATTGCGGGAGAAGAGATGCGATCGCATAGAAGAAATAGTTGTTGGCCCAAAGTGTGCTACGCGATCGCGGACAAATCAATGTAATCGCATAGAAGGAAAATGCTACTGTCCAAATTTTGTGCTACGCGATCACGGACAAATCAATGCAATCGCATAGAAGGAAAATGCTACTATCCAAATTTTGTGCTACGCAATCGCGAACAAATTAATGCAATTGCATAAAAGAAAAATTCTACTGTCCAAATTTTGTGCTACGCGATCGGGGACAAATCAATGCAATCGCATAGAAGGAAAATGCTACTGTCCAAATTTTGTGCTACGCGATCGCGAACAAATCAATGCGTTCGCATTGAAAGAAAATATGATAGGTTGACATTGTACTACGCGATCACGGCTATGCCTATGCGATCACATAGAAGGAAATACCAGATAGCAGAACAGCAGTTCAAACATAGGGAAAAATGACCCGTGGCCCACCCGGAACACACCGAGGCCCCTGGGACCCCGTCGAAACACATAAACAAGTCACATAACCTACCACGGACTCACTCGAGGTCTCAAATCACATCAAACAACGTCGAAACGACGAATCACACCATGAATCAAACTATGAACTTCCAAATCTTCCAAATTCGAAAACTTGTGCCGAAACCGATCAAATCAACTCGGAATGATGCCAAATTTTGCAGACAAGTCCAAAATGACACAACGGAGCTGCTCTAACTCTCGAAATCGCATTCCGACCCCGATATCATAAAAGTCAACTTTGGGTCAAACTTTCTCCATTTTCCAAACTTCAACTTTTCCAACTTTTGCCGCAATGGCTCAATTTACCCTACGGACCTCCAAATCTGAATTCGGACGCGCGCTAAGTCCAAAATCACCATACGAAGCTGTTGGAATCATCAAAAATTCATTCTGGGGTCGTTTACTCAAAAGTCCAGTTCTGGTAAAATTCTCACCGTTCAAACTTCCAAAACTAGATTCCTTCTTCCAATTTGACTCTGAATCATCCATTAACTGAATTCAACCATGCACGCAAGTCGATTCTCATATTATGAAGCTGTTCAAAACCGTGCGCCGCCAAACAGAGCTTAAATTCTCAAAACGACCGGCCATGTCGTTACATCCTCCTCCTCTTAAAACTAACATTCGTCCTCGAACGTGCCGAGATTTGCCTCGAAGTCCTCAAGTCACTGAATGCACACTTCCAACATACACCCGCGGGTGATCCCACGTTACCCCAATCCACATAAGCCTGACAACACCATCTCAACTGAAATTTAGCCTTTCTAGCAATACCAATAAGCCTTAGAATCAAAATTCTCACATTTCATCTATTTCCAAAAGACCCGATTCTAAATCCATACCCGGTATCAGTCTCAACCAGCTACATCAACTCGTGCCACACCCATAGGGTACAACCACACAACATGACACATCACACATAGGCCCATAATAACATTTCTGATAGCAATACTTGCCCGAAATCAAATCCCGCACCGGCCATAAGCCTCATATTCAATAGGAACTCGTTTCAAACCTCTATAACCCTGGCGATGATATATTAAACATGAAAGCCACATAACTAAACACCTGAATCACCAAATCTCAGCTAATACCAACAGGCTCACACCCCACAGCTAAAACTCAAGAAGCACATAACGAAAATGACTGGATATGGAAAGGGAAACACATAAGGGAACTATCAAACAAGTCCGACAAGCACAAATCTTTTTTTCCAATCAATACTAATCGACAAAAACAATCTAACAAGAAAGAACTAAAGCATATAAAAGAATCACAAGGATATCATACTGATATAACTCCCACTACGGTACACACCCCGGTCTCAACACATCAAATCACATGAAATCACGAGGGTTCTGCCCTCAACTCTGAATCTCAAGTATGGTACACATCACATCAGCTAGAAGCTCTTACTAGATCAATTCCGCCACAATTTACAAAAAGTACTGGCTCCCACACTAGTGAAGCATAAACATCACGGCTCATAGACCAAATACTCATAAATCACATCAGGCCTACCGAAAAGGACAATAGGAATTTACCTATAGTCACATAACTCTCAACAATGAATAAAACAGACGATAGACACTAGCAGTCACTCATAAATCCTCCAAACAGGGAAATCACAAAAATAGGGTGCTAATCATAAAACACACCCATAAGTGAAGCAACAAATAGGGGAACTCACCCCGATAAGTAGAACTGTAATGAACTACGGATGGTGCTCCTCTGTAACAAATCAAAATCATACCTGAATGACATCATCTGGTGCAACGGCACTAAACCTACTATATGAAACACATCAACGGGCCGGCCTCCCCCTTTTGGGTGCCCTTTACTCACCTGAATATCTTGTTGTGGTACATCGGCCCGAAGTCTGGGACAATCTCTCACCATATGGCTAGTATCTCCACACTCAAAGCGGCCTCTCTACTGACGAGGATGTGGGAACTGTACGATATTGGTACCCCGAGACCCATGAACACCTTGAATGACTATGCAAAGCCTGAAGCGCGAACTAAACTGGCTAACTCACAAAACCTCTACCATGTTACACCTTGTCTCCAAAATAAGGACCGGTAGATCTCCCTGGTCTACGAGGCCTCCTTGCCTTCTCAAACTCTCTCTCCTAATCTCGTCTTCCCTCTCTCTTATGGCCCCGCCTATCCTCTCTCTCCTGGGCTCGCCTGACCTCCTTCTCCCCTCTGTCTCAACAGTAGAAACCAAGGTCGGTGCATGTGTGGACAAGTCACTAAATCTGACAACATACTCTATTACTGACACGGTGCCCTAACGCGGCTACTCAAACTCTGAGTGCCATGCATCCCGAAGTGACTGAGGTACAAAATCTCTCAAAATATTTCTGGATGCCGAACCCATGTAAGTGAAGCTGCATCAGCCAGCTACCCAACTCATACGTTCGCCACCACTGATAAGCCACTCCGTCAAGCTAGAACGTAGTAAAAGCAACCCACTCATCTTTACAATACCCATAGTGCTGGTAATGCAATGGAAATCCTCTATGTAACCCATTGTGCTCTCTTAAGCCAACCCGCTGAATGTAGGAGGGTCACATTCTCTTGAACCTTGCAAATCTAAGTTGTTCTCCCTTGGATGCTGCTGCCCTGACCATGGGCTGAACTAGAACCACAGATTGTGCCGCCATGACACCTGGGACCTGACTAATGGAAACTCACTACTCTGAGTGTAGTCTAGTTGCGGCACATACTCCTTGTCGACCTCTACCTCTGCCTCTAAAGACACCTGCTCTGGGAGCAGCACCGTCGATAACTGCAGATCGTGTCCCCACCGTCGGTGAGAGAATGAAATGATAAAAGTTCAAACTCCGAGATTAATAAGCTCGTACGATAGGAATGAAAGAAGTTAGATTTTCCTATTAGTTCCGTAGCCTCTCGAAGATAAATACAGACGTCTCTATATCGATCCGCAAGACTCTACTAAACCCGCTTATGACTCATAACACCTATGAACCTAGATCTCTGATACCAACCTATCACGAGCCAAGTTTCCTCCATTGGGTTTCGTGATGGCACCTAGTCTTAAGGACTAGGTAAGCCTATTAAAATGCGAAATAACAATAATGACTAATAACAGCTAAAATTCTTCTGAGATGAAAACTTTATATAATGAAAAACTTCCCAAAATCCGGCAGTACAAGTCATAAGCTCTATAGAGTTTCGCTACAACTTCTAAACAAAATGTATGGAATAAATACAACAATGTGAATATACAATAGGAGGGTGAATCCGAAGCTTGCGAACGTAGCAGCAGGACTACCTTGAGTCTCCTCGGCAAGAATCCACACATCTACTAATGAACAATACCAGGATCTGCACAAAATAAATGAGCACAAGTGTAGTATGAGCACACCACAACGGTTCCTAGTAAGTATCAAGACTAACCTCAGTAGGGTAGTGATGAGGAACAGTCAAGACACCTACTGGTCTAATAAACAGAACAAGTATAAGTATAGAAAAGAACCGAACATGATATCTATATAAAGACTAAGCAATATTTCTAACAATACGGAAAATACAATAAGGAAAGAAAACATCAAGTATAGTGGAAAAACCATAATAAAGCTCATAAAAGTGAACAAAGAAAATACAACCCAACTCAAAATCACAAACACAGTAAGGGCAAATCATAATGCAGCAACTACGGCAGCCCTCACTTTGAGTCTTAACCAGCAAGTATCAATCAAAAAATCAAACTCTTTTCAAAAGGTAAATATTGGTTTGAATTATACTTCCTTCAAATAAGTGTCCTTTTCAAAAGGTTTCTTTCAAAATAATGCTTCAAATATAATCTTTACTAAAAAGAAAATCCTCCGAATATAAGTCACCCTTTGACACCTCATCTCATAATCATACAATATAGATCTCAATATCTGAACCCTAACACTTGGCATCCTGTGCCCTCATCACCCCTCATAATCATACTGATAACTTATGTGCCCAAAGAGTCATTCTCACATGGAAGGAAAATAAACAAGGGGTGTGTTTATACTCAGAAATATCAAAGAGCCTCATACCTGATAAGGGTGATTAATCACGTGTATGCTTGTACAAGTGTCCTAACATAATTCGCACCAACTAGTAAGTATAAGGAATGGAATGGACAACACCCATAATGTTTACAAATGGATAAAATCAATGAAAACATCATCTCAGAACACAATGATTTTAACAGGGGATCTCCCAGGATATCGTCCCGTAGTCCCAAACGTAAATATGTGTGCTAGGGATCTCTTGGTATCCCGAGGATCTCTTGGTATCCTCAATATATGTACTAGGGATCTCTTGGTATCCTCAATATATGTGCTGGGATCTCTTGGTATCCTCAATATATGTGCTGGGGATCTCTTAGTATCCCAAAGATCTCTTGGTATCCTCAATATATGTACTAGGAATCTCTTGGTATCATCAATATATGTGCTGGGGATCTCTTAGTATCCCAAGGATCCCTTGATATCCTCAATATATGTACTAGGGAACTCTTGGTATCCTCAATATATATGCTAGAGATCTCTTGGTATCCTGCAATACAGCCAAAATCAATATATGTGCAGGGGAATCTCCTAAATATCGTCCACTAGTCCCAATAGTAAATATGCAGCTTAGCTAACAGAAATAACAGTCACAGCACAACAGAAAACACATAGATCACCACGATACATATAAAAACACCAAAAATGACAATAATACAAGGTAAGACAAGTAATCAACTTAAGTACTGTAAATCACAAGGAAACGGTCGAACCAGCTCACAAGGAATAACCAAAGAAAAGAATGATGACATAAAGGGAACAGTTTAACACGGGAGAGCTAACGTATAGCGACGATCCCCTAATATACAAGTCAATATCAAGGAAATCAACGCGAGTCAAGTAGTCCCAAATGAGGGCAAGTCAACAATGATATAGATTATCTAACTCCTTTTTAAGGTGGGACGAATTCCGAGGATATTCGACAATTCCATTAGGGAGAGATGATCTTTAGCTTCACTTAAGAATAAACAAAGTTTTAGGAAGGATGCTAATGGTTCTCAAATAAGACTAACAGCTACAAAAAGATAGCATGACAATAGGAGAGGCAAAATTCTTTAATTAAATCAAATAGGAGTCAGTTAAGCAATCAGAGTGAATCATGAAGCAATTATTTCCAATCAAGCATGTAGATGTGAAACTAGTAATTAGGAAACTCAGTCATGTCAAGAACACATTCATACACAATGAATATAAGGATCTAACAACTCTAAAAGACCAATTTTTCACAGATAAGTCTGAGCACGCACTCGTCACCTCGCGAACATGAACTACAATCAATCATAGAAGACTGAAATCCTAGGGGGAAGTCCCCCACACATGGTTAGGCATGATACTTACCTCGAACCGGCTCAAAATTAACCCGAAATTACGTTCTTGCCACGAGTACTCAACTCCAAATAGCCCAAATCTATTCAATTCAATTGCATAATGTAAATAACACTTCAAGTAACTGATTCTACAAACAAATTCTAATCTAATACGTGAAATTAGGCAAAATGACCAAAATACCCCTCGGGTCCATGCCTCGGAAATCGAGTAAAATTTATAGTTTCAGAACTCTTGTACTCCCACGAGTTTATACATATCAAGAACACTGAAATCGAAGTTCAATTGATCCCTCAAATACCCATTTTAAGGTCTCTTAATCTCAAGCCTTAATTACCCATTTTGCACTAATTTCCGAATTTTTCACCACTAATTTGACCTTTAATCACATATAAACGAGTTATGAAGTCAAGAATATTACCTCCAAGTGATTCCCCTTTGGTTTCCTCAAAAATCTCCCACAAAAGCTTCAATCCCGTTCAAAAATGGTGGAAAAATGAAGAAGGGTCGCGGATGGGCAATACTGCCCAGGTATTTGTACATCGCGATTGCGGGAGAAGAGATGCGATCACATAGAAGAAATAGTTGTTGGCCCAAAGTGTGCTACGCGATCACGGACAAATCAATGTAATCGCATAGAAGGAAAATGCTACTGTCCAAATTTTGTACTACGCGATCACGGATAAATCAATGCAATCGCATAGAAGGAAAATGCTACTGTCCAAATATTGTGCTACGCGATCGTGAACAAATCAATGCAATCGCATAGAAGAAAAATGCTACTGTCTAAATTTTGTGCTACACGGTCGGGGACAAATCAATAAAATCGCATAGAAGGAAAATGCTACTATCCAAATTTTGTGCTACGCGAACGCGAACAAATCAATGCGATCACATAGAAGGAAAATATGGCAGGTTGACATTGTACTACGCGATCGCGGATATGCCTATGCTATCACATAGAAGGAAATACCAAATAGCAGAACAACAGTTCAAATATAGGGAAAAATGACCCGTGGCCTACCCGGAACACACCCGAGGCCCCCGGGACCCCGTCGAAACACATAAACAAGTCACATATCCTACCACGGACTCGCTCGAGGTCTCAAATCACATCAAACAACGTCAAAACGACGAATCACACCATGAATCAAACTATGAACTTCCAAATCTTCCAAATTTGAAAACTTGTGCCGAAACAGATCAAATCAACCCGGAATGATGCCAAATTTTGCAGACAAGTCCAAAATGACACAACGGAGCTTCTCCAACTCTCGGAATCGCATTCCGACCCCGATATCATAAAAGTCAACTGTGGGTCAAACTTTCTCCATTTTACAAGCTTCAACTTTTCCATCTTTCGCCGCAATGCCTCAATTTACCTTACGGACCTCCAAATCTGAATCCGGATGCGCGCTAAGTCCAAAAGCACCATACGAAGCTCTTGGAATCATCAAAAATTCATTCCGGGGCCGTTTACTCTAAAGTCCAGTTCTGGCAAATTTCTCACTGTTCAAACTTTCAAAACTAGATTCTATTTTCCAATTTGACTCTAAATCATCCATTAACTGAATTCAACCATGCACGTAAGTCAATTCTCATATTATGAAGCTGTTCAAGACCGTGCACCGCCAAACGGAGCTTAAATTCTCAAAATGACCGGCCAGGTCATTACATCCTCCTCCTCTTAAAACCAACGTTCGTCCTCGAACGTGCCGAGATTTGCCTCGAAGTCCTCAAGTCACTGAATGCACACTTCCAACATATACCCGCGGGTGATCCCACGTCACCCCAATCCACATAAGCCCGACAACACCATCTCAACTGAAATTTAGCCTTTCTAGCAATACCAATAAGCCTTAGAATCAGAATTCTCACATTTCATCTATTTCCAAAAGACCCGATTCTAAATCCATACCCGGTATCAGTCTCAACCATCTACATCAACTCGTGCCACACCCATAGGGTACAACCACACAACATGACACATCACACATAGGCCCACAATAACATTTCTGATAGCAATACTTGCCCGAAGTCAAATCCCGCACCAGCCATAAGCCTTATATTCAATAGGAACTCATTTCAAACCTCCATAACCCTGGCGATAATACATTAACCACGAAAGCAACATAACTAAACACCCGAATCACCAAATCTCAGCTAATACCAACAGGCTCACACCCCACAGCTATAACTCAAGAAGCACAGAACGAAAATGACTGGATATGGAAAGGGAAACACATAAAGGAACTATCAAACAAGCCCGACAAGCAGAAATCTTTTTTTTTAATCAATACTAATCGACAAAAACAATCTAACAAGAAAGAACTAAAGCATATAAAAGAATCACAAGGATATCATACTGATATAACTCCCACTACGGTACACACCCCGGTCTCAACACATCAAATCACATGAAATCACGAGGGTTCTGCCCTCAACTCTGAATCTCAAGTATGGTACACATCACATCAGCTAGAAGCTCTTACTAGATCAATTCCGTCACAATTTACAACAAGTACTGGCTCCCACACCAGTGAAGCAGAAACATCACGTCTCGTTGACCAAATACTCATAAATCATATCAAGCCTACCGAAAAGGATCACAAGAATTTACTACTAGTCTCATAACTCTCAACAATGAATAAAACAGTCAATAGACACGAGCGGTCACTCATAAATCCTCCCAACAGGGAAATCACAAAAATACGGTGCTAATTATGGAACACACCCATAAGTGGAGCAACAAATAAGGGAACTCACCCCGATAAACAGAACTGTAATGAACTACGGATAGTGCTTCTTTGTAACAAATCAAAATCATACCTGAATGACATCATCTGGCGCTACAGCACTAAGCCTACTATATGTAACACATTAACGGGTCGGCCTCCCCCTCTTGGACGCCTTCTACTCACTTGAATATCTTGCTGTGATACATCGGCCCGAAGTCTGGGACAATCTCTCACCATATGGCTAGTATTTCCACACTCAAAGCAACCTCTCTGCTGATGAGGCTGTGGGAACTGTGCGATATTGGTACCCTGAGACCCATGAACACCTTTAGTCACTATGTAAAGCCTGAAGCGCGAATTGAACTGGATGACTCACAAAACCTCTACCATGTTGCACCTTGTCTCCAAAATAAGGATCGGTAGATCTCCTCGGTCTACGAGGCCTCCTTGCCTTCTCAAACTCTCTCTCCTGATCTCGTCTGCCCTCTCTCTCATGGCCCCACCTGTCCTCTCTCTCCTGGCTTCGCCTGACCTCCTTCTCCCCTCTCTCTAAATAGTAGAAACCAAGGTCGGTGCACGTCTGGACAAGTCACTAAATCTGACAGCATACTCTATTACTAACAAGGTGCCCTGACGCGGCTACTCAAACTTTACGTGCCATGCATCTCGAAGTGACTGAGGTACAAAATCTCTCAAAATATCTCTGGATGCCGAACCCATGTAAGTGAAGCTGCATCAGCTGGCTACCCAACTCATACTTTCTCCATCACTAATAAGCTGCTCCGTCAAGCTAGAACATAGTAAAAGCAACCCACTCGTCTCTACAATACCCATAGTGCTGATAATGCGATGGAAATCCTCTATGAAACCCATTGTGCTCTCTTAAGCCAACCCGCTGAATGTAAGAGGTTCACATTTTCTTGAACCTTGCAAATCTAAGTTGTTCTCCCTTGGATGCTGCTGCCCTGACCATGGGCTGAACTAGAACCATATATTGTGCCACCATGACACCTGAGACCTGACTAATGGAAGCTCACTACTCTGAGTATGGTCTAGTTGCGGCACATACTCCTTGTCGGCCTCTGCCTCTGCCTCTAGCGACACCTGCTCTGGGAGCAGCACCGTCGATAACTGCAGATCGTGTCCCCACCGTCGGTGAGAGAATGAAATGATAAAAGTTCAAACTCCGGGATTAATAAGCTCGCACGATAGGAATGAAAGAAGTGAGATTGTCCTATTAGTTCTGTAGCCTCTCGAAGATAAGTACAGACGTGTCCGTATCGATCCGCAAGACTCTACTAAACTCGTTTATGGCTCGTAGCACATATGAACCTAGATCTATGATACCAACCTATCACGACCCAATTTTCCCTCTGTTGGGTTTTGTGATGGAACCTAGTCTTAAGGACTAGGTAAGCCTACTAAAATGCGGAAAAACAATAATGACTAATAACAGCTATAATTCTTCTAAGATGAATCCTTTATACAATGAACAACTTCCCAAAATCCGGCAGTACAAGTCAAAAGCTCTACAGAGTTTCTATACAACTTCTAAACAAAACGTATGGAAATAAATACAACAATATGAATATACAATAGGAAGGTGACTCTGAAGCCTGCGAACGCAGTAGCAGGACTACCGTGAGTCTCCTCGGCAAGAATCCGCACAGCTACTAACGAACAATACCTGGAATGAGCACAAGTGTAGTATGACCAGACCACAACAGTGTCCAGTAAGTATCAAGACTAACCTCAGTGGGGTAGTGACGAGGAACAGTCAAGACACCTACTAGTCTAATAAGAAGAACAAGTATAAGTATTGAAAAGAACCGAACATGACATCTATATAAAGACTAAGCAATATTTCTAACAATACGGAAAATACAATAAGGAAAGGAAACAACAAGTATAATGGAAAACCCATAATAAAGCTCATAAAAGTGAACAAAGAAAATACAACCCAACTCGAAATCACAAACACAGTAAGGGCAAATCATAACCTAGTAACTACGGCAGCCCTCACCTTGAGTATTAACCAGCAAGTATCAATCAAATAATCAAACTCTTTTCAAGAGGTAAATATTGGTTTAAATTATACTTCTTTCAAATAAGTGTCCTTTTCAAAAGGTTTCTTTCAAAATAATGCTTCAAATATAATCTTTACTAAAAAGAAAATCCTCCGAATATAAGTCACCCTGTTACACCTCATCTCATAATCATACAATACGGATCTCAATACTTGAACTGTAACACTTGGCATCCTGTGCCCTCATTACCCCTCATAATCATACTGACAACTCATGTACCCAAAGAGTCATTCTCATATGGAAGGAAAATAAACAAGGGGTGCGTTTATACTCAGAAATCTCAAAGAGCCTCATACCCGATAAGGGTGATTAATCACGTGTATGCTTGTGCAAGTGTCCTAACATAATTCGCACCAACTAGTAAGTATAAGGAATGGAACGGACAACACCCATAATGTTTACACACGGATAGAATCAATGAAAACATCAGCTTAGAACACAATGATTTTAACAAGGTATCTCCTAGGATATCGTCCCATAGTCCCAAACGTAAATATGTGTGCTAGGGATTTCTTGGTATACCGAGGATCTCTTGGTATCCTCAATATATGTACTAGGGATCTCTTGGTATCCCGGGGATCTCTTGGTATCCTCAATATATGTGCTGGAGATCTTTTGGTATCTCGAGGATCTCTTGGTATCCTCAATATATGTGCTGTGGATCTCTTGGTATCTCGAGGATCCCTTGGTATCCTCAATATATGTACTAAGGAGCTCTTGGTATTTATATGTGCTAGGGATATCTTGGTATCCCTCACTACAGTTAAAATCAATATATGTGTAGGGGAATCTCCCAAATATCATCCACTAGATCCAAAAGTAAATAAGCAGCTCAACCAACAGAAATAACAGTCACAGCACAACAGAAAACTCGTACATCACCACGATACATATAACAATAGCAAAAATGACAATAATACAAGGTAAGACAAGTAATCAACTTAAGGACTGTAAATCACAAGGAAACGGTCGAACCAGCTCACAAGGAATAACCACAGAAAAGAATGATGACATAAAGGAAACAATAACACGAGAGAGTTAACGTATAACGACGATCCCCCAATATACAAGTCAATATCAAGGAAATCAACGCTAGTCAAGTAGTCCCAAATGAGGGAAAGTCAACAAGGATATAGATTATCTAACTCCTTTTTAAGGTGGGACAAATTCTGAGGATATTTGACAATTCAATTAGAGAGAGATGATCTTTAGCTTCACTTAAGACTAAACAAAGTTTCAGGAAGGATGCTAATGGTTCTCAAATAAGAGTAACAGCTACGAAAAGATAGCATGACAATAGGAGAGGCAAAATTCTTCAATTAAATCAAATAGGAGTCAGTTAAGCAATCAGAGTGAATCATGAAGCAATTATTTCCAATCAAGCATGTAGATGTGAAACTATTAATTAGGAAACTCAGTCATGTCAAGAACACATTCATACACAATGAATATAAGGATCTAACAACTCTAAAAGACCAATTTTTCATAGATAAGTTCGAGCATGCACTCGTCACCTCGCGAACATGAACTACAATCAATCATAGAAGAATCAAATCCTAGGGGGAAATCTCCCACACAAGGTTAGGCAAGATACTTACCTCGAACCGGCTCAATATCAACTTAAAACCACGTTCTTGCCACGAGTACTCAACTCCAAATGACCTAAATCTATTCAATTCAATTGTATAATGTAAATAACACTTTAAGTTACTGATTCTACAAATAAATTCTAAGCTAATGCGTGAAATTAGGCAAAATGACCAAAAATCCCCTCGGGCCCACACCTTCGAATCTGGTAAAATTTATAGTTTTAGAACCTTCGTACTCCTATGAGTCTATACATATCAAGAATACTGAAATTGGAGTTCAATTGACCCTTCAAATAGCCATTTTAAGGTCTCTTAATTTCCAGCCTTAATTACCCATTTTGCACTGATTTCCCTAAATTTTCACCACTAATTATACCTTTAATCACATATAAATGAGTTATGAAGTCAAGAATATTACCTCCAAGTGATTCCCCTTTGGTTTCCTCAAAAATCTCCCTCAAAAGCTTCAATCCCGTTCAAAAATGGTGTAAAAATGAAGAAGGGTCGCGGATGGGCTATTTATGTACTGCCCATGTATTCGTACATCGTGATCGCGGGAGAAGAGATGCGATCGTATAGAAGAAATAGTTGCTGGCCCAAAGTGTGTTACACAATCGCGGACAAATCAATGCAGTCGCATAGAAGGAAAATGCTACTGTCCAAATTTTGTGCTACGCGATCGCGAATAAATCAATGCAATCGCATAGAAGGAAAATGGTACTGTCCAAATTTTATACGCGATCGCGGATAAATCAATGCAATTGCACAGAAGGAAAATGCTACTGTCCAAATTTTGTATTATGCGATCGTGAATAGATCAATGCGATCGCACAGAAGGAAAATATGGCAGGTTGACATTGTACTATGCGATCGCGGCTATAACTATGCGATCGCATAGTAGGAAATACCAGATAGCAGAACATCAGTTCAAACATAGGGAAAAATGAACCGTGGCCCGCCTGGAACACACCCGAGGCCCCCAGGACCCCGTCCAAACACATAAACAACTCACATAACCTAACACGGACTCGCTCGAGGTCTCAAATCACATCAAACATCGTCGAAACGACGAATCACACCATGAATCGAACTATGAACTTCCAAATCTTCAAAATTCGAAAACTTGTGCCAAAACCGATCAAATCAACCCGCAATGATGCCAAATTTTGCAGACAAGTCCAAAATGACATAACAGAGCTGCTCCAACTCTTGGAATCGCATTCCGTCCCCAATATCACAAAAGTCAACTATGGGTCAAACTTTCTCCATTTTCCAAACTTCAACTTTTCCAACTTTCGCCAAAATGCCTCAATTTACCATACGGACCTCCAAATTTGAATCCGGATGCGCGCCTAAGTCCATAATCACTATACGAAGCTGTTGGATTCATCAAAAATTCATTCCGGGGCCGTTTACTCAAAAGTCCAGTTCCGATCAAATTCTCACCTTTCAAACTTCCAAAACTAGATTCCTTCTTCCAATTTGACTCTGAATCATCCATTGACTGAATTCAACCATACATGCAAGTCGATTCTCGTATTATGAAGCTGTTCAAGACCATGCGCCACTGAACGGAGCTTAAATTCTCAAAATGACCGGACGAGTCGTTACAACAGTAGCCTAGTTTACTTCTCTTTTTCAATCAAGCACATAGAGTACAACACAAATAGATATACCTAGCAGAGATTTTATAACAACAAACACTTAAGGTTAATTAGAAGCTTGATTCATAAATTTCAGATGAGCACACACAAAAATTTGACTTGAGGCAGACATAGTCAAAAATGATCCTAACACTTCAAACAGACTTCTCGTTTGAAAAACCGAGAGTCAGTAAAGGCAACTTCAAAAGGATTCAACTAGTCATTCTCAGAATCAGCTCGCAAATAGTAAAACACTGATAACAGGATTCAAAAGAATCTAAGCTCGAATTAAGAGTAAATGAACATAAAAGGGTCCAAAGTTCCACTTAGCATACATGCAATTTGAATGTAAGACCAAATAAGACCTTGATTCACTCAAAATCCATGCCAAAAGCCAAACAACTTTATGGAAAGAAACTGACGAACCAAGACGATATTTCAAAGCACCTATCTCTTTAAATAAACCATTTAGAAACTAACACCATTAGCAGCAAAACCAAACCGATTCAAATGTAGAAGAAATTAATGTGAACTTAAAGAGAACTAATTGCAAAATAAAAAATATTCAAATCTGTTCTTGATTTTTAATCTAGCAACGTGTATACTAATTTAAGACTCTCAAAGAAAGTTAAACACCAAATTAATGCAACCAAGTAACCGGATATGCAGCCATAAACTAGATTATTCACATTTCCATAAAGATACATGAATACCATATTCAGAATAGAGTAACAGAATGGATGCCTCAGTTTTTAAAGCTTGCATTCACAACTTCAGGAAAATTGACACATGAATACAATCAAAGCGACATAAAAAAACCACGGCTCTTATCATGTTTTCAACCAATCATCAAAAGCAATTAAGGAAGAACCAAGAAATGAACCTGAGAATGCAAAATTCTTCAATTAAACTTGTTTGGACTCGAATACAATAAATCCGACAATGAATACTTAAAACAATAGCAACAGACAAATAGGAACCGAACCAACGACAAAACTCGAATGACAAACTTGATTTTCGGCTCAATCAATCTCCATGTTGAAACCAAAATTCAAAATTAAAATTGAAGATATATATATATATTTTCTGAATTCAAAATCTAAAAAAAAATAGAATTCAACAAGCAAACCCCCCCCCCCCCCCCAAAAAAAATCAAAACTAGAAATGAGAAGAAAACCCCTTTTTGTGAAACCCTAATTTTTCTTCCAAATCTCCTCCTCTTTTCCGAATCAAATCCTCTCTTTTATAGACACATTTTGAAAAGATAGAGGGATAGGATTAACCTTAAATCAATCCTAAGGCTCCTATCTCTCTAGCACATGTCTTCTAGAGAGATCGATGCGTGATTTTGGTTAGTAGGAAGCGAGTGAAAGAGGGATGTGAGTATTGAGAATATTCCTTCTGTCAGAGGCCGTTAGGGTTGGTGACGTGGAAGAAGGTATAGAGACGGGGTGACCATGTGTAGGTTTAGAGGTGAACTCGCCTGAAACTCAGACGAGTTTTGGGCGATCTTGGACGAGACAGAAACGGAGCTGGGGGTGGGCGCCATTTTGGTTGTGAGGGGATTAGGTCTAGGGTTTATTTTGTGTTATAAGTGAGATTTTATATATTTTGGGAATGGGGCGGGTCGACCCGGTCTAAGATGGGTTGGTGGTGGGGGGGGGGGATTTGGGCTTCTAAAAATATTTGGCCCAATTCTAGTCCAAACAGACCTTCCTTCCTCTCTTTAATTAATTTTTTTTTCTTTTCTTTCAATTTCGATTTTAAATGCCAATGAAGATTAATTAAAAGCCTATATTAAGTTCTAAATAACTATAATTGTGAAAATAAACTTAGTTACCTATTTTATCAATTAAATAACATAACTAATTAAAACTAATGAAAGAAAAACTACTAATTTGCAATTAACATTAAAGTGCAAGAATGAACAAATATTTTGTTATTTTTTTTGCTTATATTTTAAATGCAATTGAGACCTAAAATGCAATGCATAATATTTTTTTTTATATTTTTCATGATTTTAAATAATTAAATATGCAACTAAATGCAACCAACAATTACCCAAATATTCCTAAAAATTCTATAAAAATTAAAATAAACTAGAAAAAATCTATTTTGTGACTTTTGTAGGAATATTATTATTCGGGAAATAATCACATGCTCACAGCTGCCCCTTGTTGCTCGGGAACACGAAGAATTTTCGGGCAAAGATAAAGTGAGCAAATATGAGCGATTTTTGCTCGTTTGGATATTCCATGGGAAGCATTTGAAAAGTTTAACCGAACCTTGCTTCTGAAGCTGCATACATATCCTTGGCTATAAAAGAATCAGGTCAGTGTAGTTCTGGAAAATGATGGGAGGATGAGTTGGAGAGTCGAGTGAGGTGCCGTTCCGCCGAGGTTCCGGTCTACGGACCTGCTATTACATCAATATCAAAATCTAAAAGAACTAACTAAGCCTATTAGCTATGAGTTACAAGATTCATATCTATAAGTCTTCTGAAGCTTGATCTTGAGTCTTCTATAGTCTGTTGTGCATATAGAGCTGTTGGCTCGCATTCTCGAGGCGAACTTCCGTTACTCTAACGTGAATTGACCCCATTCTTCAGGTGGGTTCCTACTATTGTCTTGGGCTTAACTCTGATATGTATTCCCTCATCCCCCAGGTGGGTGCCTGCTACTTGACTTGATACTTGAAGTGAATTCCCTTATTCTCCAGGTGGGTGCCTGCTACTTGACCTAATACTTGAATGAATTCCCTTATTCTCCAGGTGGGCACCTGCAACTGATGCTGACTTAAAATTTGAAATAAATTCCTTTGTTCTCCAGGTGGGCACCTGAAACTTAAACTTGAAATGAATTTCCTTGTTCTCCAGGTGGGCGCCTGATGCTGACTTAAAATTTGAAATAAATTCCCTTGTTTTCCAGGTGGGTGCCTGCAACTTAAACTTCAAATGAATTCTCTTGGTCTCCAGGTGGGCGCCTGCAACTAGGGGTATACATAAGTCGAGTTGGTTCGGATTTTATAATTACCAAACCAAACCAATTGTGTCGGGTTATTAAATCTAAAGACCAAACCAAACCAATAAAACTCAGGTTTTTCAATCTCGGTTTTTTTGGATTTTATCGGGTTTTCGGGTTATTCGGATTTTTTTTTCAAGTAAAATCTTTGTAGAACAAAACATATAACTTGTGCTCAAAATATTTCTTTAATCCTAGTAAGATGCAACTATATAAAGTATTTTCCAAGAAAATAATATAAAATATGAGAAGTGTCATGGCATTATCCTAAAATATTCAACAATAAAGACAATAAAATTATGTAATATAAATATTGCTAGTTAAAAATCCATAATAAAAATAAACATAATTTAAAAGTACTAAGTCGTGTTAAAATAAGTAGACTAATAAGGGAGTATTAATTACATGACTAAACGCTAAAGAAAAAATAAAAATAGGTTATGCATTTTTATCCAAAATTATTGCAAAACAAAAATAGATATTCAATACATTCCCATTCGTAGTATTGAATTGAATGTCTTTTGTTAGTATTAGTATTGATTTGATTTTGGTTTGGGCTTTTGTTAGCATTATTTAATTTACTAATATTAATGGCTATAAAACTTATTGGAACATTCAAAAGTTCTAAGTCCAACCTTGAAATAATACCTTCAAAGATAAAATTATGAATTTTTTAAGAAATATTTATAAATTACATTACAATAAATATATTTATATATTAAATATATCTAAAATTTCTATATATTTAATGTCGGGTTGGTTTGGTTTAACTTTCTTTGGTTAAAGCCAAACCAAACCAATTATGGTCGGGTTTTTTTCCAATACCAAACCAAATCAAACCAAACTATAGTCGGGTTTTTTTTCTCGGTTTGACTCGGATTATCGGGTTGGTGCGGTTTATCGGTTTCCTTTGTACACCCCTAGCTGCAACTGATGCTGACTTGAAATTTGAAATAAATTCCCTCATTCTCCAGGTGGGCGCCTGTAACTTAAACTTGAAACGAATTTCCTTGTTCTCCAGGTAGGCGCCTGATGCTGATTTAAAATTTGGAATAAATTCCCTTGTTTTCCAGGTGGGCGCCTGTAACTTAAACTTGAAACGAATTCCCTTGTTCTCCAGGTAGGCGCCTGATGCTGACTTAAAATTTGGAATAAATTCCCTTGTTTTCCAGGTGGGCGCCTGCAACTTAAACTTGAAATGAATTCCCTTGTTCTCCAGATGGGCTCCTGCAACTTAAACTTGAAATGAATTACCTTGTTCTCTAGGTGGGCGCCTGCAACTTAAACTTGAAATGAATTCCTTTGTTCTCCAGGTGGGTGCCTGCAACTTAAACTTAAAATGAATTCCCTTATTCTCCTAGTGGGTGCCTGCAACTGACGGTGACTTAAAATTTGAAATAAATTCCCTTGTTCTCTAAGTGGGCACCTACAACTGACTTAAAACTCGAATGAATTCTCTTGTTCTCTAGGTGGGCGCCTGCAACTGACTTAAAACTCGAATGAATTCCCTTGTTCTCCACGTGGGTGCCTGATGCTAACTTAAAATTTGAAATAAAGTCCCTTGTTTTCCAGGTGGGCGCCTGCAACTGACTTAAAACTCGAATGAATTCTCTTGTTCTCCAAGTGGGCGCCTGATGCTAACTTAAAATTTGAAATATATTCCCTTGTTTTCTAGGTGGGTGCCTGCAACTGACTTAAAAGTCTAATGAATTCCCTTGTTCTCCAGGTGGGCACCTGAGACTGACTTAAAACTTTGAAATGAATTCCCTCATTCTCCAGGTAGGCGCCTGCAACTGACTTAAAACTCGAATGAATTCCCTTATTCTCCAGGTGGGCGCCTGAGACTGACTTAAAAATTTGAAATGAATTCCCTCATTCTCCAGGTGGGCTCCTGCAACTTAAACTTGAAATGAATTCCCTTGTTCTCCAAGCGGACGCCTGGTGCTTAAACTTGAAATGAATTCCCTTGTTCTCCAGGTGGGCGCCTGCAACTTAAACTTGAAATGAATTTCCTTGTTCTCCAGGTGGACGCCTGCAACTTAAACTTGAAATGAATTCCCTTATTTTCCAGGTGGCGCCTGATATTGTGACAAAACAAACAAAACGAAAGAAACATTTTTGCCCCAGTTTGGTACCGGGAACATATGTGAGTAGTAATCGAATCCTATTATCCAAAAGAGCTATAAAAATTTAAAAACTAAATCCCATTATCCAGGAGGGCCATGAAAATTTAAAATTAAATCTCATCTTAAGAGTGAAAACTTCAAAGCTAAATTCTATTTCTTAAAAGTAAACTTGCGAAAAATCTCATTATCTATGAAGGTCTTGAAAACTTAAAACTAAATCTCATTATCCAAGAGGGTCCTGACGGACTTGAAACTAAATCCCATTATCTAGGAGGGTCCTGAGAACTTGAAATTAAATCCCATCATCCATGAGGGTCCTGAGAACT
Organism: Nicotiana sylvestris; assembly: GCF_000393655.2. Taxonomy (NCBI): domain Eukaryota; kingdom Viridiplantae; phylum Streptophyta; class Magnoliopsida; order Solanales; family Solanaceae; genus Nicotiana; species Nicotiana sylvestris. Next base: position 61,838,975 of record NC_091063.1, read on the forward strand.
TACGGTTGAACCTATCTGGCGCGCGCTTTCCTCACGGAGGGTTCCTCTAGAACATGAAATTTCCTGCCTTTGTTTCAATCAAAGAAAATCTTATCAGTTTGAAATGTGGTGGTTAGTTTGCGACATTCTTGCTGAAGGTGGACTTTCTACTGCCATGCTTTGTTCCGATTAGCTGCATTGGGATAGCAAAGAATTGTTTGACCTTCTGATCGAATCTCAACCACAGAACCCTGAATGACCCGAGTGCCTCACACTCATCCTACTGTTTTACATTTCTGTCCTTCCAATTTGAACCTCTATATTTCCTCAAAATTCACGAAACCACTTGACCACTTGAACTCCCACTAACACCTTATTTCTTATGTTGAATCATGCTATTTCTGGTATGCTTTGGCCGCACTTTGCTTTGTGCAATTGAAAGTTGGTAATAAGCTTTGAAATCCCTTCTTGCTTGCTTAACAAGGCTAACATTGAAAAAGACTTAGAGAAGTAGACCCAAAAGAAAACTAAGCAAAATGACTTCAAGAGACAAAGCCAAAGAGGAAATTCTAGACAGAGATGACTATTTGAGGAAGAGTAGAAAAGAGACTTATCTGAGTGAAGCAGCTGGCTCCAATGATCATGACATTCATTTCGGATTAATCAGCCCAACTCATTCACCCAATCACATTTCAGTTCGTGCACCATCTTCATACTTTACGACCGAGATTCCCATAATCCAATCTCTTTACAAAATCACAAACCTCATTCGTCTTGTAGTGCCCTGACGGGTTTTCACCAACAAACCTCTCTCATTTGTTCATCTCTCGACTCACTGTTGCCTTACGGTGCCCGCGAGGGTTTTCACCAATAAAACTCTCTCATTTTAGTTTTCTCTCAGTTTTCCATCGCATCACGGTGCCCGTAAGGGTTTTCAACAATAAGACTCTCTCATTTATTCATTGTTCCTTGTGCTCCTGAAAAAAGTGTTACCCATGATGTAAATCATACCTGTAGCTAGCTTGGAATGACCCGACCAGTCGTTTTGAGCTTTTGCACCTTGCTCGCCAGTTCTCAGGCATGACTTGCCCTTGTGAAGTATTATGAATTATGTAAATTGTTGGTTTTGGTTTTCAGGGTAATCGGAATGAATTTGGAAGGACAGTTCTCAGTTTAAAGCTTGAAATTTGAAAAGTTTGACCAAGATTTGACTTAATGGTATATGATCTCAGATTGGAATTTTTATGATTTGGTTAGCTCCGTTAGGTGATTTGGGACTTAGGAGCGTGATCGGAATGCATTTTTGAGGTCCGTGGAAGGTTTAGGCTTGAATTGGCGAAATTAAGATTTTGGCGTTTTCCGGTTGATAGGTGAGATTTGATATAGGGGCCGGAATGAAATTTAGAAAGTTGTAGTAGTTCTTTTGTGGCATTTGGGATGTGTGTGCAAAATTTTAGGTCATTCGGACGTGGTTTGTTATACTCTTTGATCGAAAGCGTAATTCGGAAGATTTTGGAAGCTTCGGCTTGAATCCGATGTATTTTGGGTGATTCGATGTTGTTTGAGGTGTTTTGAAGATTTGTACAAGTTTAAATGGTGGTATGTGACTTATTTGTGCCTTTGGTTGAGGTCCCGGGGGCCACGGAGTGATTCCGGATGGGTGACGGAAGAATTTGGAATTGAGTTTTGCAGTTGAAGCATTTGGTTTCTATCAGAACCGCACCTGCGGTTGGGAGGCCACGGGTGCGATGATCGCAGAAGCGTAAGGCAGCCGCAGATGCGGCCAAGTTAAAATCTTTCAGGAACCGCAAAAGTGGTATTGTGGGCGCACCTGCGATAGCGCATGTGCGAGTTTTTAACCGCAGATGCGGAAATTGGAACTTAATAAAAATCACAGATGCGGTTGATTTGGTCGCAGAAGCGATACCGCAGAAGTGAGAAATGGACCACAGGTGCGAAAATGCCTGGGTCAGAAGGTATATAATGTTCCTTCGCGAATATTTTCTAAGTTTTCCATTTTTGAAGACGGGAAGCGAGCTAGGGCAGTGAATTCAAGGGAAAATCAAAGAGAATCAGTTGGGTAAGTTCCCTGATCTTCATTACTCATGTTTATGATCATTTTTTCATTGTTGAATCATGGTATTTGTGGAAATTAAGGAAGACAATTGTGAGATTAGGGCTTGAGATTAAGAGACCTTTGAGTGGGGATTTGAGGGGCCATTTGCGGTCCGATTTTGATGTTCTTGATATGTATAGACTCGTGGGAGGACAAGGATTCTATTGATGTTAATTTTTTTGGATTTTGAGATATGGGCTCAGGGGCCGGGTTTGAGCAATTTCGAGATTTTCGATGTAAATGGGATATTTTTGAGTGGGCTTTGTTCCCTTAGCATATTTTAATGGTTATGTTCTGATTGTGGCTAGATTTGGAGCATCCGGAGGTCGATTTGTGAGGGCAAAGGCATCGCGGGCTAGTGTTTGGACCAGATCGAGGTGAGTAATGATTATAAATGTTGTCCTGAGGGTAAGAAACCCCGGATTGCACATCGTTGTACTATATTGATGTGACGCACACACTAGATGACGAGTGTGGGGTTGTACATTGTTGGGGATTGTGAATTAGTCCATCCCGAATGACTTTTTTACCGCGTATTTGACTGAAAACTGTTTGCTATCATCATACTTTAGGCTGAACGCCATATTTGGGCCTCGTGCCAACTATTTGAACCCTTAGGGGATTTCAATTGATATTTCCTCACTATTTTGACTTTATACTTGAACTCAGTCATGCTATATTCTACTATTTTCAAAACTCAGCCATGTTTACTCTACTTTAACACTTAAAATGATATTTAAAATGACATTTTAGACTGAGCATCATGTTTTACTATTGCCCGAGTGGCTTTTGAGATTCTGACTAAGTAAGGCGCCTATGTTGTGAGGAACACCTGATTATTATTATGAGGCCGAGGGTTTGAGATTTGTATGCCACGAGGTAGCTTATTGATATGAGACCGAGGGCCTAGTGATGATACCACGAGATGGCTTGATATTGTGCTTGGGCCATAAAAGGCCCCTCCAAGAGTATACACACCCCCAGTGAGCACGGGTACACATTGTGATGTGAGATATAGCCCGAGGGGCTGGTTTTGTTTCTGAGATATTGCCCAAGGGCGGATTTGTTGACATTGTGCTCGAGGGGCGATCCTTTATATGTTTATCTTTCCTATTTGCTTATCATTTGCTTGCTTAATTGTTAAAAAGGCATTTCATGAAATCTAATTGAACTAAAATAACTTTACATATCTTCATTGATTCACTATTTTTACTGGCTTTTACTGCTTTATTATAGCCTGTAATGTGCCTTACATGATTTCATATTTCTCAGTATTTATTTATGATTATTACTCATTGAGTTGGAGTACTCACTTTACTCCCTGCACCCCATGTGCAGATTCAGGCGCAATTAAGCCTGCTTGCGAGGGTTGATAACTCCCGACAGATTTTAGAGTTCATGAGGTAGTTGCTCGGCGTCCGCAGCCCCGTGCTTCTCCCCTTTTATCTTATTTTGTTTCCCTTATTAGTGACTCTGTAGTAGTTTTGTAGACTCTTCAGACTTGTATTCGGTTGATAGATGCTCATGACTAGTGACACCCCGATGTCGGGCTATGTTGGTTTTGTATTCCACAAATTGTATTATTCATCGTATTTTAGGATTTTATTATGTTTAATGACTGAATTTGTACTATTTTAAAATTGCGTAAGATGAATGGGAAACCTGTCGGCTGGTTTAGTAGAGTCTCGTGGATTGGTACGAAGACGTCTGTATTTATCATCGAGAGGCCGCAAAACCTTTAGGAAAAATGTCAACATTCTTGAATTCTTATCGTGCGTCATTGATTCAGCTTGAAATATAATACTTTGAATTCCTTCCACACGTTCATATGCGCATATGAGCGCTCGGTAGCAGATGTGCATGAATGGCTTGTGATTCCCTAATCGAGGGGCGAGATGTGATCTCTATGTGTTGATGTTGGGCCAGTTTGGAAGACTTGGTACCAGATTTTGCCTATGGCTTTAGCCCTGAGCTGTTGAATGTGTGATCGTGTGCTTCTGGATCTATATGTTCTATTGTGTCCCTATTAAGGGGAGTAATGACTGGATAGCTAGGTGATGATTATGTTATGATTGTGAGGTGTATTCATATTATTTAGAAACGACGAGAAGGGTCTGTTGGAGGATGGAAGAACTATTAGGTACTTGATGTTCATCTTGATTTGAGGTATAGTCCCGAGTTACGGCTGTGTAAAGAATCTTTTCATGTTTCCTAGTTGAGAGTGAAGTAGATTTCATGTTGCGGTGGGAGTTCAGATTTAGGAAGATTAAGTGACTGCGTAATGTTTATGACGGTGGAAGGTATACAGAAATGTTAGTTGGAGGCAAAGTAGGTGGGTTATCTCCTACGAAGTGTTCTGAGGTTGTGTGATCCTTATGTTGTCTGTTAGAAGATCTTATTTACAAGTGAAATATATGTGTTGAAATTTAAAGTTGGGTCGCTTAAGAGAGTGGGTTTAACTGTTACGAGAGTGAATGTGAGATTGCAGAAGATTTAAAGTACTAGATGATCTGTGTTTCACGAGCTTATGAAGGATTGCGTTTAATCTCACTATGGTATTATGGCAGTAATAGAGTATATGCATGATGAGTTATTGTATGTTTTGATCTATGCCTTCGAGCCAAGTGGGGGAGTCTGCTATTGATTAGATGGACTGCATGGTTATGTGCTATGTTGGTTCCAATTGAGGCGCACAAGAGAATCAGTTATGGCCTACGGAGATGGAGATCGAGGATGGCTTGAGTAAAGGAAAAATTCTTGACAAAGGTTATAGTATGTTTCATAGGTGTGTGAGAATCATGGAATGCCTTGTGTTGTTATCGGTAAAGGATGCTCGGTGCATAGAGCAGGAAGTTGCATGGTTGTATTAGGATGAGGTTACATTCTGCGGTGTTAGAGTGCTAATGAGGCACAGGTTGTTCGGTTCGTTTGATCAGGCTAATTGCCGTTTGAGTAGAGTGAATGACTCTCGAGAATGGTTCTAATATGTTCAAGATTGTACATTTAATAATTGGAAATTTTCAAGTGTATGATTTGGCTAGAAACTGAGGGTTGCATTGGTGGGTGTCAAGACTTGTGTCATTTCTATATCAATTAGGGGATTCTATACCTTAGTATTAGGAAGGTAAAGACTTCAGATTCGCAGGAAGTCTCTTCAGGGTAGGTATTATGAATGTGGTGCTTTTGGAAATATTAAGGAGAGTATTTAGTGGCTTATGAGCCTTTGACGGTGTGATTTTAGGCTTGGGTCTCGTGTGGTGAGTCTGGGTTAAGGATTGTGGTATTATGGCAAGGATAAGTATTAATTCAAAGGTAATTTCGAAGGAAATCAGACAAATAGGGCAGCTTGGTAGTAGGTCGGATCGGCATGGTAAGGGATACGATTAGTTCTTTGGGTTCTTATGAGATAATGAGTTTCTACAAGTGCTTCAAGGCAATGCTCTTAGGTTTTGATGACTTGTGTAGCTTGGTCGAGTTAGAAGGATTCAGTCCTGACAGGTCTGGTTTGTGCAAAGGGAACCCGAAGAGTTCTTGATGGTTTCTACCACAATTAGAGATGTATATTTTCTACGAGCATGAGGAGCATGGGATGCATAGTGATTTTCTTCTAGATGGGATCAATGGAAAGTTCTTGGCTAGCTGAGTACATAGTTTCTTGTGGCTTAGAAGGGATATGAAGTCCTCATGGTTATCCTAGGATGGTATGGTTTATGCAATATGTTGTGTAGGATTGAGATTTGCATGTGTAAGGTCATGGTTCAGTTCTGAAAGGAAGGTCATAAAATTCTTAGGCAGCACGAGAAGCTTCAGGTGATTAGGAAAATGATCTTCAGATGATTAAGGAAATGGTATTGCTAATTGGTGTGACTTGACGAGGGTATACGTTCCAGAAAAAGGCAATGTGATTAAGTTGGTGGTACATCAGTAGTATTGTGGCACTCTCTTGTTAGATCGACTGCTGATATTCGAGTTTGCTTAGTGGCACAGAAGAATTGTGAGAGTACCTCTCATGGAAAGATTGTGTATTAGAGGTGTGTTGTATATTCAGACTGCGAAATTGGGATCGGATATAGAGACTCGTATGCTATATGGAGCTGGAGACTAGGAGTTCCCATATTCAGGTTATGTTGTGGTTGTGGGTCGCATGTATCAGCACTGTATATTGACTATCGGGTTTTGGAGAGACTCGTGTGAATCTTTTGCTACTCGGTGTGTTAGAGTTTGATGTAATATTGGGTATAGAGTAGTTGTCTTTGTGTTGTGTTATTCTGGTCTATTGCGCTAAGGCGACGATGTTGGTTATGCCGGGAATGCCACGGAGGGAGTGGTGAGGTTCGATGGATTATGTTCCCAGTAGGGTAATGCCATCTTTGAAGACCCAGCGGATAGCTAGGAAGGGTTGTCTATCTTATTTGGCTTTCGTGATGAATGTCAGTGCAGAGACTTATACTATTAATTCAGTTCTAGTGATGATGGACTTTTTCGAATATGTTTCTTGTTGACAGGCATGTGTCGGACAAGGTTGTTGATTTCGATATTGATTTGGTGCTGGGAACCGTATTGTATGGCACCGACGGAGTTAGAGGAGTTGAAGGAGCAGCTTCAAGAACTCCTTGATAAGGGGTTCATTAGTATACCTATATGGGTGTGTGTTCTGCATCAAGATGGCTTGGTTGGCTCCGAGTTGTATTGCTGAGGGATGTGTTGATTCGATTGTTATTGAGCCTATTAGTAATCTAGGGAGTTCTATGAGTTACCTTTTCGTGTTGCGAGGCATTGGGATTGTTGGATATAGGCACATGTGGTGCGGTTTTATTAAGGTCTCTCAGTGGAATTCGAATGGGTAGAGTATTGGGTATTGCTCGGTGGATGGTGTATCGGTTATGTCCTTTCGGGTATGTGTAACGTTATGTTAATTGCTTCACGGTGGTTATGATGATTGCTTTGGTTTTAGACATCATATTGCGCATGGTTGTCGATTGTGAGCATAGTGACTTGAGGTGTTTCATGCTGACCAGTGTTTGGACGAGGTCGCGCATTAGAGCGAAGCTATGTAGAGGTATGATCCTGCGGGTTAGATTCATGTGTTCTGTTTCTATGATGTGTGACGGGTTCTCAGCATTTTGTGTGGTGGTACTAGTGATCTTGCGGTACATCTCTTTTATTTGAGTCATTTTCATGATTTGAGCATGTTCGGATTGTTGCTTATTGGTGCGCGGATTGCGTGAGTTGTGGCTTTAGTCTGTATTGAGGTGTCATGTCACTAGAGTATTTGTGTTGGATTAGATGAGATCGTTGGGATCTTTAATGAATACAAATGGATTCGATTTCAGCATGTTGGAAGAATAATATCGAGGTTCGGCTCAGAAATCTGCTATGGTCTTTGCCAAAGGAGAAGTGGCTTCATGAACGGTTGATCTAGGAAATGGTTATGGCTTACTACGTGTTTCATTTATCATTGGCAGTATATGAAAGTGTTAGAATAAAACTTTAGTTGATAAGATGTTTTCTATCGGTATTCAGTTGTTGTGTGCAGCTACTATGATTAAAAGTTATTGCTACAAGTGTTTGAATTATGTGGTATATCATGTAATTGCACCTAAGGTTGTAGGTATGGGTTATTATCGCTTGTTCGGACTTATTCAAAGTATAGATGTGAGATTTCGATCGTATTGATGATTTCAGAAGTAGAAATGTGGTTCTATGGTTTATGGGCTAGATTGGATTGTGAAATTTCAGTTACATTGTGTTATCGAACCGATATGAGATAGGGTGACGTGGGATCACCCCGGATATGTGCATGGTAAGGTTACACAGCGATTTGATGGTTTTCGGAACAACTCTAGGCACGTTCGAGGACGAACGTATGTTTAAGTGGGGGAGGATGTAACGACCCGACTGGTCGTTTCGAGCTTTTGCACCTTGCTCGCCAGTTCTCGGGCATGACTTACGCCGTGTTATGTATTATAACTTATATAAATCGTTGGTTTTGGTTTTCAGGGTAATCAGAATGAATTTGGAAGGACAATTCTCAATTTGAAGCTTGAAATTTGAAAGGTTTGACCAAGATTTGACTTGTTGGTATATGATCTCAGATCGGAATTTTGATAATTTTCATAGTTCCGTTAGGTGATTTGGGACTTTGGAGCATGATCGGAATGCATTTTGGAGGTCCGTGGAAGGTTTAGGCTTGAATTGGCAAAATTGAGATTTTAGTTGTTCTTTTGTGGCATTTGGGATGTGTGTGCAAAATTTCAGGTCATTCGAATGTGGTTTGGTATACTTTTTGATCGAAAGCGTAATTTGGAAGATTTTTGAAGCTTCGACTTGAATCCGATGTAGTTTGGCTGATTCGATGTTGTTTGAGGTGTTTTCAAGGATTGGTACAAGTTTGAATGGTGGTATGTGACTTGTTTGTGCCTTTGGTTGAGGTCCCGAGGGCCTCAGGGTGATTTCGGATGGGTGACAAAAGAATTTGGAATTGAGTTTTGCAGCTGAAGCATTTGGTTTCTATCATAATCGCACCTGCAGTTGGGAGGCCGCAGGTGCGATGATCGCAGAAGCGTAAGACAGCTGCAGATGCGGCCAAGTTGAAGTCCTTCAGGAACCGAAGAAGCGGTGTCGTGGGCGCACCTGCGATAGCGTAGGTGCGAGTTTTTAATCGCAGATGCTGAAGTTGGCAACTTAATGAAAACCGCAAATGCGGTGGATTTGGTCACAGAAGAGATACCGCAGAAGTGGGAAATGGACCGCAGGTGCGAAAATGCCTGGGTCAGAAGGTATATAATGTTCCTTCGCGAATTTTTGCTAAGTTATCCATTTTTTAAGACGGGAAGCGAGCTAGGGCAGTGAATTCAAGGGAAAATCGAAGAGAATCAGTTGGGTAAGTTCCCTGAGCTTCATTACTCATGTTTATGATCATTTTTCCATTGTTTAATCATGGTATTAGTGGAAATTAAGGAAGAAAATTAAGAGATTAGGACTTGAGATTAAGAGACCTTTGAGTGGGGATTTGAGGGTCCATTTGAGGTCCGATTTTGATGTTCTTGATATGTATAGACTCGTGGGAGAATTTTGTTGGATTCCGAGATGTGGGCTCAAGGGCCGAGTTTGAGCAATTTCGGGATTTTTGATATTAATGGGATATTTTTGAGTCGGCATTGTTCCCTTAGCATATTTTAATGGTTATGTTCTGATTGTGGCTAGATTTGGAGCATCCAGAGGTCGATTCGTGAGGGCAAAGGCATTACGGGCTAGAGTTTGGACCGGATCGAGGTGAGTAATGATTGTAAATGTTATCCTAAGGGTATGAAACCTCTGCACATTGTTGTGCTATATTGAGGTGACACACACACTAGATGACGAGTGTGGGGTCGTGCACCATTGGTGATTGTGTCTTAGTACATCCTGAATGACTATTTTACCGCGTATTTGACTAAAAACTATTTGCTATCATCATGTTTTAGGTTGAACGCCATATTTGGGCCTCGTGCCAACTATTTAAACCCTTAGGAGATTTCTATTTATATTTCCTCACTATTTTGACTTTATACTTGAACTCAGTCATGCTATATTCTACTATTTTCAAAACACAACCATGTTTACTCTGCTTTAACACTTAAAATGATATTTAAAATGATATTTGAGCTGAGCATCATATTTTACTGTTGCCCGAGTGGCTTTTGAGATTCTGACTGAGTAAGGCCGAGGGCCTATGTTGTGAGGAACACCTGATTATTATTATGAGGCCGAGGGCCTAAGATTTGTACACCACGAGGTGGCTTGTTGATATGAGGCCGAGGGCCTAGTGATGATGCCACGAGATGGTTTGATACTGTGCTTGGGCCGTAAGGGGCCCCTCCAGGAGTCTGCACACCCCCAGTGAGTGCGGGTACCCATTGCGATATGAGATATAGCTCAAGGGGCTGGTTTTGTTTATGAGATATTGCCCGAGGGGCAGATTTGTTGACATTGTACCCGATGGGTGATCCTTTATGTGTTTATCTTTCCTATTTGCCTGTCATTTGCTTGCTTCATTGTTAAAAAGGCATTTTATGAACTCTAAACTGAACTAAAATGACTTTACATATCTTCACTGATTCACTGTTTTTACTGGCTTTTACTACTTCATTATAGCCTGTAATGTGCCTTACATGATTTCATATTTCTCAGTCTTTATTTATGATTATTACTCACTGAGTTGGAGTACTCACTTTACTTCCTACACCCCGTGTATAGAGTCAGGTGCAACTGATCCTGCTTGCGAGGGTTGAGAGCTCTTGGCAGATTTTAGAGTTCACGAGGTAGCTGCTCGGCATCCGCAGCCCCGTGCTTCTCCCCCTTTATCTCATTTCTTTTCCCTTATTAGTGACTCTGTAGTCGCTTTGTAGACTCTTCATACTTGTATTCGGTTGATAAATGCTAATGACTAATAACACCCCGATGTCGGGCTGTGTTGGTTTTGTATTCCGCAAATTGTATTATTCACCGTATTTTGGGATTTTATTATGTTTAATGACCTAATTTGTACTATTTTAAAATTGCATAAGATGAATGGGAAATGTGTTGGCTGGCCTTGCCTTCACAAGAGGCGCCATCATGACCGGGTTCGAGTTTAGGGTCATGACATTGCTTGACTTAGCATATTTCAAAGATTGATCGGAAGGTCTTTCTTTGGACTGGGGTGCGGGCTTTTGGATGGGGGTTAGAACAAAAAGGTGGCATGCCAGCTTAAAAAACAATATAAATAACAAGGTTCAAAATTACAACTTTTGGAATCAGATCTTTTGCAAAAATCCCAATTTCTTCGAGTCTGGGTAATTTTGGATTTTTGTTTTGATGGGACCAAACCGTGGGCTGCCTACGTATCGTTAAAAGGAATCAGGTCAAATGTAGTTCAAGACATAGGAGTTTCTTTGTTTATGTTACTTTTTTTTCTCTTCTTTTATTTCTTTTTCTTTTCTTTCTTTTGCTTTACTTTTTTTTATTTTTCTCTTTCTCTTTTTCCTCGTTTCTCTTTTTTATTTATATTTTTTGTATTTGTATTTCTAAACTCTGCTTCTGATTCCAAAAGAGGGATGTGAAAGAAAATAAATAAGGCTAAAAGGGGTAACAAAGGATAAAAGTGTTTAGATAGCTGAATAAAATGTCTTCGTCATTCCAATCTTCGAAATATGCCAAATACAAACAACACAAATGCAAACAAACAAAAGAAATCATACATAATTTCTCTTGACTGCATCAGAATTGATATCCATATCTACACATTTGCCTTCTATATCTACCATTGGACCACACTCTTCTTACAACGAATGGCCCCTGCCAATTTGGGGCGAACTTGCCTTTAGCTTTAGCCTGATGTGGAAGGATGTGTTTTAACACTTGCTGACCCACTTCAAATTTTCGGGGACACACCTTCTTGTTGTATGCTCTTGCCATTCTCTTTTGATACAATTGTCCATGACATACTACCGCCAGTCTTTTCTCATCATTCAGACTTAACTGCTCCAAATGAGTTTTGACCCACTCTTCGTCATCAATTTCAGCTTCAGCAACAATCTGAAGGGATGGAATTTCAACTTCTGCGGGTATAACTGCTTCAGTACCATATACCAACAAATAAGGAGTTGCACCTACTAAAGTGCGAAGAATAGTGTGGTAACCCAGCAAAGTAAAAGGCAATGTTTCATGACATTGCCTCGAACCTTGCACCATCTTTCAAAGTATTTTCTTTATGTTCTTCGTTATATGTCGCGTTTTTGTACGTTAAAAATTCGTCTTCAGTTAATTGACGTAGACTCGGGGATGAACTCATTTTGACGTTAACGTATCTACGTTATGTATAACAAGAGATAAATAAGTGTCCTGAAGGATAAAGGATACATGAATTAAAGAAAACGATTTCATTGAAAGAGGCCAATTTGGAATAAAATACGGATCGAGCGATAATACCCGATAATTATGAACTAGTACTATGCAAGGTACCATATGATCACGGTAGTATAATATATATATATATATATATATATATATATATATAGTATATTAAAACTAAATAAAACTTTAAGTAATTTGGGGCAATTTTTAAATTATGCAAGTAATTGGTTAATTACCGGATAACGGGACATTACCCAGTTAACTAATTAATGGGAAAATATTAATAATCTTCACCCACCCTTCCACGTGGCATAAAGCCACAATGGCTAAACATGACTCATAAGTCATTTAAGTCTGTGTGGCCACCTAAGGTAAAATGTAACTTTAGTAGGAATCTTATTTCATTTAGGATCAGAACATGGATCATGGTTAATGTATTAACCTTAGCTTAAAAGAAGTGTTGAAGCAGAAGCAAAATTTCACTTCAAAACAATAATTTGTCTTGGCTTAAAACCAAGGACGTGAGGTAGAAGCTTTTTAAAGCTTCATCAGAAGCAATTTTATTCAAGTTTCATAGAATTCAAGCAAGAATTTCGTTCATATCTCACAAAAGCAGAAGCTTCATTTCGTGCAACTAATTCAAGGAACATGTATGTTAAGGTCATCCCTTCTTTCTTTTGGCATGGTCCGAATTATATAGAAGAAACGAGCAAACGCACAGTTTCCATAAATTACTCTATTCATAGAAATACTAGGGGTGTCTATATTTTTGATTCCCTATGAGAATTATTATAATCTTCTATTCATGGGTCTCAGAATAATACGTAGTTGAAAAATTTTATCCGGAAGGAATATTGAGATTATACATATTTTTCATGCATTTCACCTATTTATATATGTGCATTGACCCATGACCAGAAGGCGTTATATACGCGTATATATGTAAATATATATATATATATGGGATATGGGAAAAGGTTACGGTGTTATATACGTACCACCACCTGATCAGCTTGTATATGTTGATGATGTTGTCCATAGTGGCCGAGACTATATGATGGGATGCCCTCAGTGGATTGATAATATTATGTACACCCATACTTATGCATGGCACGACATTTATACGCACGTGCATGACATTATAAACGTTTCAGAATTTACAAAGTTATTCAGATTTAAAGATGTGTTTCCTTATTCCATGTTTCATCTATGTCTTTTACGTACTAATTTTCATGCCTTACATACTCAGTACATTTTTCGTAATGACGCCCAACTTCACGGGGCCTGTGTTTCATGCCCGCAGGTGCAGGTAGGCAAGTTGACGGTCCCCCTTCTTAGGATCTCTAATCAGCGAGAGTTGGCGTGCTCCATATATATATATATATATATATATATATATATATATATATAGGTATGATGTAGCTTAGTCTCGTCTTTGTATAGTTATGTTTCTATTAGAGGTCTGTGATAGTATGTAGTTAGGTTGTATGTGGCCTTATCGGCCTTCAGTTTTGGATGTATAGTTGTCTATAGCAGTCTTGCCGGCTCACCCATTATATCCTTCATGTATATGTACATATGCCTTTTTGGCAGGTTTCCTTCATATATGTTATTTTCGTAATTCAACAGATATTATTCAGATTCATATCTTAGATGAATGCTTAGGGGTGTTTGATAGGTAGAACTCAGGCACCCGTCGTGGCCCATCGGTTTGGGTCGTGAAAAAAGTGGTATCAGAGCAGTTATATCCTAAGGTTGTCTACAGATCATGTCTAGTAGAGTCTTATTTATGGGTGTGATGTGCACCACACTTATAGACAGAAGGCTACAGGACATATAGGATGATATCCTCTCTTCTTATCTTAGATCGTGCGATATAAGCATTTATGTTCCTAATGATGTGTTACGTTTTTAGCGATGCCTCCGAGGACTACAGCCACTAGCACAGGTCAGAAGGCTACGAAGGTGTTAGAAAAAGATATAAGTTATACTATGGAGTCAGATCCATTAGAGATCATGGTTTCTATTGAGGAGGATCCATATGAGTCATCCGTTCAAGTTGCTTCGACCACTCCGGTAGCAGATAGGGTGAGGGGAGTTCCGACCGCACCAAGGCCCTTAGTTTCATTATTATAGCCTATTTATCAGGGTATGAGGGGAGTAGTGCATGGATTGGCACAGCTGGGTTTCCCTCAGGCTAAAAACTATGTCAAGGTATTTGTGGACATCAGCTCTTTTGAGGTTCCAGATAGTCCACAGTCTTGGGAGTCCGTCAATCAAGGTTCATCGGTGTATGTTATGGGATACACAAAGGAAGAAGATAGTAGTTGGGCCAAGAGGAGGAAGGTAACTAATAAGGGCATGAAGATTCTGCTTCGAAGTGTGTCCGATCGAGGTTCTTATACAGGACGAGGCAAGGACCCTCTACTTTAGACTTCCTCCAAGTGTTAGTTTTTGGTTGATGAGTTCCATCTTTTTTTGTAATATTACCAAGTCAGGGTTCTAAATGTGTTAGGTTGTTTTATCAGGACCTAGGGAGCCCCGTCCCAACTTGTATATAGTATGGTTATGCCTACTTAGAGGTTTTGCAGACAGTATCCTGTATATAGTTTTGGGTATGACATGTCTATGGCCTAGTCGACCCCTATTTATATAAACCTTTTTGTAAATTAGTTATGCAAGTTATGTTTTAATATTATTATCTATATATATATATGGATGTGGACAGAAATGGCCCGTGATAGGTTTGATAATAAAAAGGGATAAGATACATGGTGTTTGGTTGGGTAGGACTTGATATTATAATAGGTATGGATTGATTGGCCTTTTGTTATGCTAACATCAAGTGTAGATCAAAGATGGTTAGATTTCAGTTTCCAGGAGAGCTTGTTTTGGAATAGAAAAGTAATACCGCATCGCCAAGAGGTACATTTATCTCCTATCTCAAGGCAAGAAAGATAATCAGAAAGGACTATATTTATCACTGAGTTCGGGTTTGGGATGTGGAAGTAGAGTTTCCAACCATTCAGTTCTTTTCTATAGTTAATGAGTTTCCTGATGTTTTCCCGATGTTTGTCTCGATGAGCTTCCGGGTCTTCCGCCATAGCGAGAAATTGAGTTTGTCATTGACCTACTACTACCAGATATTCATCCAATATCTATTCCCCCTATAGAATGGCCCCCGCAGAGCTGAACGAGTTAAAGGAACAACTAAGGGGTTTGCTGGAAAAAGGTTTTATCAGATCTAGTACGTCACCGTGGGGAGCACCTGTGTTGTTTGTGAGAAATGAGGATGTTTCCTTACGAATGTGTATTAATTATAGGCAGTTGAATAAGGTGAAGATCAATAATAAGTACCCGCTCCCAAGGATTGAGGATTTATTTGATCAGTTACAAGGTACCAAGTGTTTTTCAAAGATAGACTTGAGGACTGGGTACCATCAAGTAAGGGTTAAAGAGGAAGATATTCCGAAGACAACATTCAAGACTGGATATTGGCACTTTTAGTTTCGTGTTATGTCATTCGGTTTGACCAATGCCCCAGCAGTATTCATGGATTTGATGAACTGTGTTTTCAGGCCCTTTTTAAGATCTATTTGTAATCATATTTATCGGCGATATATATTGGTATATTCTCGATTAGAGCATGAGCATGAAGATCACTTGTGTACTGTGCTCAAAGTTCTACAAAAAAGGAAGTTGTATGCAAAATTCTCTAAATATGAATTCTAGTTGAACTCTATAGCTCTCCTTGGGCATATCATTTCGGGTGAAGGCATCCAGGTGGATACATAAAAGGGTGAGGCATTGAATACTTGGCGTAGACCCACAACACCGACAGAGGTTCGTAGCTTCTTCGTTTGGCAGGTTATTATAGGAAACTTGTAACGAAATTTTCTTCTCTTCTAACCTTTGACCAAAGTGGTATGTGGTGTCTCGCTTGATGTTCCGGAATAATATAAGGAAATCTATGATGCAAGCAAGTTGAAGAAAGGTTACGAATAAGTATAAATATATATATGTGTAGGTCGCAAGCTAAAGTATGGTAGAGCGACAAGGTTTTAGGAAAACAGGAGGAAGTATAAGAAAAGATGAGTGAAAAAGGTAACGAGAATGGATAAGTTCTTGGGAATAAGTTCATAAGAAAGGTGATGATTTCTCGAAGTTATAGAAGGCTCAGTATAGCCTGAAAGAACTTAAAGGAGTCTAAGACTAGTAACGTTTAGAATAGATGAAATACTACCCTAATAGTGGGATAAAGGCGTAATTGTGATGGATAAAGGATGAAGTTTGGGCCTCCGAAGAGGGGAATTTCCTGAATTGTAAAAAAAATTAGGATACCCATGTAAGTTAACTCAGAAGGGAACTAAGTTTCAATGGACCAATCCTTGCGAACGGAGTTTCCGGACATTGAAGGACAAATTAACTTCAGCACTGGTTCTACTGCTCCCAGAAAGGACCGATGGTTATGTTATTTATTGTGATGCTTCAAGCGTTGGATTGGATCGTCTGCTGATGCAGCTTGGTAAGGTTGTAGCTTATGCTATTGGAAAACTAAGTAAGCACGAGAAGAACTACCCAGCCTACGATTTAGAGTTAGCCTTGATGATTCATGCACTAAAAATGTGGAGGCACTACTTGTATGGCATTCATATTGGCATCTATGCGGATTATAAGAGCCTCCAGTATATCTTCAAGAAAAAAAAGAATTGAATTTACATCAAAGAAGATGGTTGTAGCTATTTAAAGATTATGAAGTTGATATTTCATGCCATCCGGGGAAAGCGAACATAGTAGCCGACGCCCTCAGCCGTAGATCTTTGGGTAGCCTGTCATATTTACTGCCAAAAAAGGAGAATAGCCCATGAAGTTCACCAGCTAGCTAGTCTTGGAGTTCGGTTACTAGACTCATGTGATATTGGAATTACTATTTAGGATACGACAATATCCTCTTTAGTAACTAAAGTAAAGGAACGCTAGTACGAGGATCTTGTGTTAGTTCATTATAGGGATACCACCCCTCAGTAAGAGAAGACACCGCTTGAGATTACAGAAGATGGGGTCCTTAGATATCGAGAATGATTATGTGTCCCTAATGATGCAGGGCTGCATCAGCAGGTTATGTGAGAAACTCGCTATTTTGGTTATTCTATCCATCCAGGAGCGACAAAGATGTATCATGATATCTGGGGAGTATATTGGTGGGACAGAATGAAAAAGGATATAGCAGAGCTCATTGCTCAATGTCCTAACTGTTAGCAGGATAAGATTGAGCATCAAAAACCCAGTGGATTATTGTAGGCTATGGAGATTCCGATTTGGAAATGGGAAGTAATCAATATGGATTTCATCATAGGCTTACCTCATACTCAGCGTAAGTTCGATTCGATATGGGTGATTGTTTATAAGTTTACAAAGTCAAACCATTGTTTGCCCCGTTAGGACTACATATTCCTTAGAGGATTATGCAAGGCTTTATGTTAATAAAATAGTACAACTGCATGGTGTCTCGATATCCACTATCTCGGATAGAGGAGCTCAATTTACAGCTAACTTCTGGAGGTCCTTCCGAAAAGGATTGGGGATTCAAGTAAGTGTTAGTACAACAATTCATCCCCAGACAGATAGATAGGCTGAGCGTACTATTCAAACACTGGAGGATATGTTACGAGCTTGTATGATAGACTTCAAAGGTTGCTGGGATGATCATCTGCCGCCTATTTAGTTCGCATATAATAATAGCTACCATTATAGTATTTAGATGGCTCCATACGAAGCTCTTTACGGGCGAAAGTGTAGGTTGCCTATTGGGTGGTTCGATGTTGGGGAAACTACGTTAGTAGAACTAGAATTTGTACAACATGCAATCTAGAAAATTAAGCTTATACAGGAAAGTCTATTGGCAGCTCAAGACCATTAGAAGGCTTATGCGGATAATCGACGACGAGACTTGGAATATCAGGTGGATGATTGGGTATTCCAAAAAGGTATCACCGATGAAAGGTATTATGAGGTACAGAAAGAAAGGAAAACTTAGCCCTTGGTACATGGGACCATAAAGGATCATACGCAAAGTAAGCCAGGTAGTATATGAATTAGACTTGCCTTTGGACTTGGAGTCTGTACATTCAGTCTTTCATATGTCTATGCTCCGTAAATGTATCGGAGATCCTTCCAGAATTCTATTAGTTGATGACGTTCAGGTCACAGAGCAGCTATCATATGAATAAACTCACATTGCTATATTAGACGGACAGATTCGGAGATCGAGAACTAAAGACGTAGCTTCGGTAAAAGTACTTCGAAGAAATAACAATGTGGAAGAAGTGACTTAGAAGGTCGAGGAAGACATGAAGTATAGATATTCCTATTTATTTTCTCCTCAAGAGAAGGATCCGACTGAGACATCATAACCTTAAGTTTCTACAGGAAGAGTTAGTCATAGTATTGTTACCAAGGGCGACTCTGCCAAGGTTATATAGATCCCAAAAGGTTAAACATTCGAGGACGAATGTTTCTAAGAGGATAAGGATGTTACATCTCACGTTTTGGTATGTTAAAAGTTTTGTCTTCAGTTAATTAACGTATACTCAGGTATGAGCTCAGTTTGACATAAATGTATTTACGTTATTTATAACAAGTGATAAATCAGTGTCCTGAAGGATAAAGGGTACACAAATTAAAACAAAAACGAGTTTCGTTGAAAGTGGCCAATTTGGAATAAAATACGGGCCGTGTGATAATCCCCGATAATTATGAACTAGTACCATGCAAGGTACATATGACCGGGGTAGTATAATATTAAGTATATATATAGTATATTGAAAATAAATAGAATTTTAAGTAATTTGGGGCAATTTTTAAATTATGCGGGTAATTGGTTAATTACCGGATAACGGGACACTACCCAGTTAACTAATAAGTGGGTAAATATTAATAATCTTCACCCACCCTTCCACGTGGCATAAAGCCACAATGGCTAAACATGACTCATAAGTCATTTAATGCCACCTAAGGTAAAATATAACTTTAGTAGGAATCTTATTTCATTTAGGATCAGAACATGGAACATGGTTAATGTATTAACCTTAGCTCAAAAGAAGTGTTGTAGAAGAAGCAAAATTTCACTTCAAAACAATAATTTGTCTAGGCTTAAAACCAAGGACGTGAGGTAGAAGCATTTTAAAGCTTCATCAGAAGCAGTTTTATTCAAGTTTCATAGAATTCAAGAAAGAATTTCATTCATATCTCACTGAAGCAGAAGCTTCATTTCATGCAAATAATTCAAGGAACAGGTATGTTAAGGTCATCCTTTCTTTCTTTTGGCATGATCAAAATTATAGAAACGAGCAAACGCACAGTTTTCATAAATTACTCTATTCATAGAAATACTAGGGGTGTCTATATTTTTGACTTCCCATGAGAATTATTATTATCTTTTGTTCATGGGTCTCAGAATAATACGCAGTTGAAAAAGTTTATCCGGAAGGAATATTGAGATTATTATGTATTTTTATGCATTTCACTCATTTATACATGTGCATTGACCCATGACCAGATGGCGTTATATACGCATATATATGTAAATATATGTATATCGGATATGGGAAAATGTTACGGTGTTATATACGCACCACCACCTAATCAGCTTGTATATGTTGATGATGTTGCCCATAGTGGCAGAGACGATATGTTGGGATGCCCTCAGTGGCTTGATGATATTATGTACACCCATACCTATGCATGGCACGACATTTATACGCACGTGCATGACATTATAAACGTTTCAGAATTTACAAAGTTATTCAGATTTAAAGATGTGTTTCCTTATTCCATATTTCATCTATGTCTTTTACATACTAATTTTCATGCCTTACATACTCAGTACATTTTTTTGTATTGACTCCCTATTTCACGGGGCTTGCATTTCAAGCCCGCAGGTGCAGGTAGGCAAGCTTACGGTCCCCCTTCTTAGGATCCCTGATCAATGAGAGTTGGCGTGATCCACTTGATCTAGAGATGCTTTTAATTTTGGTATGATACGTTTGTATAGATATATGGGTATGACATGGTTCAGTCTCGCCTTTGTATAGTTATGTTTCTATTAGAGGTCTGTGGACAGTATGTCTAGTTGGGTTGTATATGGCCTTGCCGGCCTTCAATTTTAGATGTATAGTTGTCTATAACATCCTTGTCAGCTCACCCATTGTATCTTGTATATATACATACATATGCCTTGCTGGCAGGTTTCCTTCATATATGTTATTTTTGTAATTCAGTAGATATTATTCATATTCATATCTTAGACGCATGCATAGGGGTATTTGACAGGTAGAACTTAAGCACCCATCACGGCCCATCGGTTTGGGACGTGACAAAAGTCGTATCAGAGCAGTTTTGTCCTAGGGTTGTCTCCAGACCGTGTCTAGTAGAGTCTTGTTTATGGGTGTGATGTGCACCACACTTATAGACAGGAGGCTACAGGACATATAGGATGTTTTCCTCTTTTCTTATCTTAGATCGTACGATATAAGCATTCATGTTCCTAATGATGTGTTACGTTTTTAGCGATGTCTCTGAAGACTACAGCCGCTAGCATGGGTCAGAAAGCCACGAAGGTGTTAGAAAGAGATATAAGTTATACTATGGGGTCAGACCCATCAGAGATCATGGTTTCTATTGAGGAGGATCCGTCCGAGGGTCCATATTAGTCATCCGTTTGAGCTGTTTCGACCACTCCGGAAGCAGATGGGGTGAGAGGAGTTCCGACCACACCGAGGCACTTAGTTTTGTTATTAGAGCCCGTTGATCAAGGTATGAGGGGTGTAGTGCATGGATTGGCACAGTCGGGTTTCCCTCAGGCTCAAAACTATGTCAAGGTATTTGCAGACACCAACTCTTCTGAGGTTCCAGATAGTCCACAGTCTTAGGAGTCTATCAATCAAGGTTCATCGGTGTATGTTATGGGATACACAGAGGAAGAAGATAGTAGTCGGGCCAAAAGGAGGAAGGTAACTAATAAGGGCATGAAGATTCTGCTTCGAAGTGTGTCCGATCGAGTTTCTTTTATAGGACGAGGCAAGGACCCTCTACTTTAGACTTCCTCCAAGTGTTAGTTTTTGGTTGATGAGTTCCACCTCTTCTTGGAATATTACCAAGTCAGGGTTCTAAATGTGTTAGGTTGTTTTATGAGGACGTAGGGAGCCTCGTCCCGACTTGTATATATTATGGTTAAGCCTACTTAGAGGTTTTGCAGGCAGTATCATGTATATAGTTTTAGATATGACATGTCTACGTCCTAGTCGACCCCTATGTATATAAACCTTTTTGTAAATTAGTTATGCAAGTTATGTTTTAATATTGTTACCTATATATATGGATCTAGCCTAAAATGGCCGGTGATAGGTTTGATAATAAACAAGGATAAGATACGTGGTATTCAGTTGGGTAGGACTTGATATTATAATAGGTATGGATGGATTAATGAGTTTCCCGATGAGCTTCCGGGTCTTCCACTAAAGCGAGAAATTGAGTTTGTCATTGACCTACTACTACCAGATATTCATCCAATATCTATTCCCCTCTATATAATGGACCCCACAGAGCTGAACAAGTTAAAGGAACAATGAAGGGGCTTGCTTGAAAAAGGTTTTATCAGATCTAGTACGTCGTCGTGGAGAGCACCTATGTTGTTTGTGAGAAAAGAGGATGTTTCCTTACGAATGTGTATTAATTATAGGCAGTTGAATAAGGTGACGATAAAGAATAAGTACCCGCTCCCAAGGATTGAGGATTTATTTGATTAGTTACAAGGTGCCAAGTGTTTTTCAAAGATAGACTTGAGGACCGGGTACCATCAGGTAAGGGTTAAAGAGGAAGATCTTCCGAAGACATCATTCAGGACCGTATACGGGCACTTTTAGTTTCGTGTTATGTCGTTTGGTTTGACCAATGCCCCAGTAGTATTCATAGATTCGATGAACTATATTTTCAGGACCTTTTTTAGATCTGTTCGTAATCGTATTTATCGGCGATATATATTGGTATATTCTCGATCAGAGGCTGAGCATGCAGATCACTTGCGGTACTGTGCTCAGAGTTCTACAAAAAGGGAAGTTGTATGCAAAATTCTCTAATTATGAATTCTGGTTGAAGTCTGTAGCTCTCCCTGGGCATATCATTTTGGGTGAAGGCATTCAGGTGGACACACAAAAGAGTGAGGCATTGAAGACTTTTCCTAGACCCACAACACCGATAGAGGTTCGTAGCTTCTCCGTTTGGTAGGTTATTACAGGAAGCTTGTAACAAAATTTTCTTCTCTTCTAAGCACCTTTGACCAAAGTGGTATGTGGTGTCTCGCTTGATGTTCCGTACATAAGGAAATCTATGATGCAAGCAAGTTGAAGAAAAGTTGCAAATAAGTATAAATAGATATGTGTAAGTCGCAAGCTAAAGTATAGTAGAGCGACAAGGTTTTAGGAAGGCAGGAGGAAGGATAAGAAAAGATAAGTGAAAAAGGTAACGAGAATGGATAAGTTCTTGGGAATATGTTCATAAGAAAGCTGATGATTTCTCTAAGTTACAAAGGGCTCAGTATAGGCTAAAAGAACTTAAATGAGTCTAAGACTAGTAACGTTTAGAATAGATGAAATACTACCCTAATAGTGGGATAAGGGCGTAATTGTGATGGATAAAGGATGAAGTTTGGGCCTCCAAAGAGGGGAATTTCCTGAATTGTAAAATAAATTAGGATACCCATGTAAGTTAACTCACAAAGGAACTAAGTTTCAACGGACCAATCCTTGCGAACGGAGTTTCCGGACATTGAAGGATAGATTAACTTCAGCACCGGTTCTACAGCTCCCAGAAAGGACTGATGGTTATGTTATTTATTGTGACGCTTCAAGCGTTGGATTGGATCGTATGTTGATGCAACTTAGTAAGGTGATCACTCCCAACTCTAGTCCTAAGAAGGATAAGCGGTCGCTGCAAATATAATCCGGTCTAAAAGTCCGGAGTCGAATCCCATAGAGAACTAAGACTTAGCTATATCTGTTTAATATCACTAAAAAGACAAGTTTGAATAATTTTCTAAATTATAAAGATTGAGATTTATATTTCTAACTAATTAACTAGCAAATACTAGAGAACGGTAAAATTATCAACTAACGAGACAAAGGGTTGGAGACTAAATTCAGGAGGTCTAGAGTTATGATTTCCCCAATTGTCGGAATCCTTCTAGCTATGTTCCCTACAATTTTGCCAATGTATTCTCTACTGATCGTGATAACTTTAGATGTCGTAATTCTCTCTCGAGCAACTACATTAATTTACTAGACATATTCTTTCGAACTACACTATTTGGCTTTATCTAACCGCTTATTATGACCACATCAAGGCTTTGTTATTTCTAAACCTACCTTTACACCAATTATATTGATTTCTCACATACGTTAGGAGTGACGTTGTTCAACAATTACCTAAATATGTACTCTTTCTCGAGTACTACACACTAAATAGGCAAAGTCAATTGAAGGCCATTCAATCAACAACAACAAACACGTAGTTGAACAAGTAGAGAAATCCAACGACTCAATTATATAAAAACATAACAAGAATTTATCCTACAAAAGGTTCTATCAAAACCCTAGATAACAAATTAGCTATTCATAATAGTATGTAAAACGACAATACTAAAATTCATATCCAACAATGAAAAAATAGGAAGAGGAAGGAAAAACTCGTAGAAGAATTCTCCGCCTTCCTCCTATTGTGTCTCTGCCTCCTTAGGTCGAATCTGTGTCAAAAATTGGTCTCCTCCTTCAAAATACCATTTTTCCATGTATATATACCAACTAGGGTCGGGACCAAACAATTATACCTTCTCCTACGCGAAAAAGGACATGTTTCCAGGCTTGAACATCCGCGGCCGTGGCCCGGGCGCAGTACGGGCGCGGTACTTTCCTAGTGTACTGCCTCAGCCCGCCTTAGGTCCGCAGTCGCATTTTCGACTGCATTTTTCACCCTGTTCCATTAGAAATTTACAAAAATATAAAACATGAAAGTTGTATCCCATTGCGTTAGTTTTCAAACCATATATTGTGGAGCCCAAATGGAGTTCTGAGGAAAAGATTATGTGCATTTTACTAGATAGTGCGCAATATGCCTACTCGATTCTTCGTTTTGTTGCTCTATCATCCGTTGATCCCCGAATACGATCCTGGCTTAATTACTTGGGCTTTTACTCAGACTTCAAAGCTCCAAATCACTTGAATTCATTCCATAACATCTATATAGCTCGTAATCACTCCTACAAGAAATAAAACACACAATTAGTGCAAGACACTAGAGATTAAAGCTCAAACTCAATTAAAGTGCAGTAAATTTGAGTGTAATAAGCGACTAAAATACGTAATTATAACCTATCATCAACACCCCACACTTAAACCATTGCTCGTCCTCGAGCAATCAAACTATATTTTTTTATAGACACGATCTTTTTAAACAATTCTCCTAACTCATCACACCAAGATTATTTAAAATAGACTAAGCACAAAAGCGTAATATCTTCACCTCAAGATTTGACTCACAAGTACCACGCATTATTCACAACTCACCCACTTACTCTAACATAGAGGTCACTGACATTATCTTTCCTTCTTGAATCAAGTGCCCTCATACAACAAAAGAGAGTAGTTCCACACAATAAGATTTAAGAACACTTAGGAACTCAAGATAGACAGAATTCACTCACTCTCAGAAATAACATTCATATGCCACAAAAGATGCACCATAAGCTTGTCCGTAGTGTACTACTCCACTAATCGAGCTCATTCAATCTAGGATCAATTAGGAGTTTATTTGGTTGTAATATAGGCTACAGGACGGGTTGGATATATTTAGATATAAGAGTGACTACACCTCCCTAAGCACTTTAATACACATACTTTAACATTCAAACCACATACTTATGTCAAACCAAAACTCCACCTTCATATCAATGTATATTACCCCATTCTTCTTTAAGCACACTTACATCAAGAGCCACCACTTATTAAGGATTTTTTTTACAACAATCCAACTCTTTTTTTTCAATTCAAGTGGCTCTTACTTTTTCAAAATAGTGCACCTTTCTCCTTATTTCATTAGTTAATTCAAAAGCCAAACCAACCACCCCACACTTTAACTTTTACAAAGTTCATAAACAATTCAAGTGCTCATGAGAGGTTACAATGGTTCAAATAGATGGTTAATTCAAACAAATGGGTAAGGCTTGTAATGTGGTTGCCAAAGAAACAATATTACATGCTCAATTGGGTAAACTACGATACATAACAATTAGGTGGGTAAAATATGCATATCTGGCTCAACAAAGAAACGCCTATATCACTTCCAAGACTGAACAAAACTACTATTTCGCTTTGCAAACACAAGGCAAGTTCTAGGCATCAAATGCAATGCACAGAATATAACAAATCCTTACACACACATGGCACACAACTCACTCAGGATTGGTTTCATCAAGACACTCTAGTCAAAGCCGTTAAGCAAATTTAAGATCATAAATTTTAAGGTACTTATACAAGAGTCAAAAACTGAGCCTAAGCGTCACAACCAAAGTACTCACTATTCTCAAGGCATAACAAAGTCAAGAGATATTGCTTCAATTCAAAACACAACACATTGGCTCCTACTCCCAAAAAACTAACTACACCCGGTTCAAACAAAACCCTTGGAAATGAACCGCGGCACAAAGAAAAACCAAGGAAAAATTGCTACACTACCTAACAAACGAAAATCTTTTTATTTTTTTTATTCTTTTAGACTTAAATCCCTCAAGAAAATTATCTAATAGATCCATCGTCGGGAAAAGTCCAATATTTTCTATTTAAAAAAAATTATTCAATTAAACTAACACAACTAAAATAGTATAAAAAGTCACCCACACAATCTCCTCACCCCACACTTAAAATTGTGCATTGTCTCCAATGCACACCATAACTAATAAAAGGCTAAAATAGACTCCCTGGTAGGCCAAAAGCCGAAGCACTAACAGCTCATGGAGTACTCAAACTTCTCCCAAGCTTGGTCATTCGTGCGGGTACCTCACACTTAGTTCCAACCATTTGGTTTGCTGTTGCATCCTTCCAATACCTTTGCTTTCCATGCTCCTAGAACATAAAAAATTGACACTACAAAAATAATACAGTTAAAAAAATAAAAGATAAATAAAAGAAAGCAATAAAGCTGGGTTGCCTCCCAACAAGTGTTTGATTTAACGTCGCGGCACGACGCAAATCACTTTTTTCCTCCACTTAGAGCTTATGAATTGAACCCCCAATTTGGCATCAAGTTTTTGGCTATGCTCCAGGGGTGGAGGAACAAATCTAATTGGCCCAAGCAACCATTGTACTATTCTACACTTCTTGGCTTTTAGATGAGGTATGTAATCCTGTCTTTCTGGCAAGAAAAATTCCAGAATGTAGGCACCTTGTTCCTCATTCCTTGACTTCTCAATCGGCTCACATGAATCTATTTCCATATCGTCATCCGATCACAATGTAGAAAAATGTTTGGAGTGGGTACCAATGCGCTCACACACATGAACTTCAAGACTTTCAACATCCTCAACATCAATGATACTAGAGTCAACAAAATTTGTATCCTCAATATCCTTGGCTGACTCTCGTCTCACTTCTTCAACACTGACATCCTCAAATTGTAGTTGGCTAGGTTGTTGATATTCTACTCTGACCTCCCCAATTAGCACCTCAAATTCATGCTCTTCTTGGCTACTATCCCCAATATTGGCTTGTTGAGCATTGACAGCTCCAACCACTTAACTCAATTGAGCCTCCAAGTTGCGAATAGTTGCCTCTTGCCTCTCTATCTGCAGTTGTTTCTCATTATTTTGTTCCATAGGCACTTTAACATATCCTTGATCTCCTTCAGGCCCGCATCCTCAGGTTCTTTGTTCCTATTAACTTCACAAGAAAAGGTAGAACCATCAAAGTAAGGGTTGGGGGAAGATAAGAAATATAAGCACAACCATTAAAGTGAATATTTTTACTACCACACACATCACACACATTCCACAAATAAGATTGTGTTGGTGCACATAACTCGCTCTCGGGAATATTTTGATACGGGTGATTTCCTTCACAATATGTATGAGGATCAATAGTAGAATTATCTAGACGTAAATTCCCATAATTCCAAGATGTCATGTTTCTCAAATCAATAGTTATAAGAAAAATACAAAAAAAAAAACAAAAAAAAAACAAAAGAAAAGTTCAAACTTGAACCCTAGCAATATATACAGCTACAACTACACCGTTAGCTCCCCGGCAACGGCGCCAAAATTTGATCATGCCCAACTCTAGTCCTAAGAAGGATAAGCGGTCGCTGCAAATATAATCCGGTCTAAAAGTCCGGAGTCGAATCCCACAGAGAACTAAGGCTTAGCTATATCTGTTTAATATCACTAAAAAGACAAGTTTGAACAATTTTCAAAATTATAAAGATTGATATTTATATTTCTTACTAATTAACTAGCAAATACTAGAAAAAGGTAAAATTATGAACTAACGAGACAAAGGGTTGGAGACTAAATTAAGAAGGTCTAGAGTTATGATTTCCCAATTGCTGGAATCCTTCTAGCTATGTTCCCTACAATTTTGCCAGTGTATTCTCTACTGATCGTGAGCACTTTAGATGCTGTAATTCTCTCCTGAGCAACTACAATAATTACTAGACATATTCTTTCGAACTACACTAATTGGCTTTATCTAACCGCTCATTATGACCATATCAAGGCTTTGTTATTTCTAAACCTACCTTTAAACCCGCCGTATTGATTTCTCACATACATTAGGAGTGACGTTGTTCAACAATTACCTAAATATGTACTCTCTCTCGAGCACTGCACACTAAATAGGCACAATCAATATATGGTTATTCAATCAACAATAACAAACACGTAGTTGAACAAGTAGAGAAATCCAACGGCTCAATTATATAAAAACATAACAAGAATTTATCCTACAAAAGGTTCTATCAAAACCCTAGATAACAAATTAGCTATTGATAATAGTATGAAAAACTATAATACTAAAAGTCATAACCAACAATGAAAAAATAGGAAGTGGAAGGAAAAACTCGCAGAAGAATTCTCCGCCTTGATCCTATTGTGTCTCTGCCTCCTTAGGTCGAATCTGTATCAAAAATTGGTCTCCTCCTACAAAATACCATTTTTCCATGTATATATACCAAGTAGGGTCGGGCTCAAACAATTATACCTTTTCCTATGCGAAAAAGGACATGTTTCCAGGCTTGAACGTCCGCGGCCGCTGCCCAGGCGTGGTACTTTCCTAGTGTACTGCCTCAGCCCGCCTCAGACCAGCGGCCGCGGTTTCGACTGCATTTGTCACCCTGTTTCGTTAGGAATTTGGAAAAACGTAAAACATGACAGTGGTATCCCTTTGCGTTAGCTTTCAAACCATATATTGTGGAGCCCAAATAGAGTTCTGAGAAAAATGTTATGTGCATTTTACTAGATAGTGCGCAATATACCTACTCGATTCTTCGTTTTGTTGCTCTATCATCCGTTGATCCCTGAATACGATCTCGGCTTAATTCCTTGGGCTTTTACTCAGACTTCAAAGCTCCAAATCACTTGAATTCATTCCATAACATCTACATAGCTCGTAATCACTCCTACAAGAAATAAAGCACATAATTAGTGCAAGACACTAGCTATTAAAGCTCAAACTCAATTAAAGTGCAGTAAATTTGAGTGTAATAAGCGACTAAAATACGTAATTATAGGTTATCATCATAAGGTTGTATCTTATGCTTCTGGACAACTAAGTAAGCACAAGAAGAACTACCTGACCTATGATTTAGAGTTAGCCTTGGTGATTCATGCACTAAAGATGTGGAGGCACTACTTGTATGGCATTCATGTTGGTATCTATGCGGATCATAAGAGCCTCGAGTATATCTTCAAGAAAAAAAGAATTGAATTTACGTCAATGAAGATGGTTGTAGCTACTTAAAGATTATGACGTTGATATTTCATGCCATCCGGGGAAAGCGAACTTAGTAGCTGACGCCCTCAGTCGTAGATCTAAGGGCAGCCTGTCATATTTATAGCCAAAAAAAGGAGAATATCCCATTAGGTTCACCAGCTAGCTAGTCTTGGAGTTCGGTTACTGGACTCAGGTGATATTGGAACTACTATTTAGGATACGGCAACATCCTCTTTAGTAACTAAAGTAAAGGAACGCTAGTACGAGGATCTTGTGTTAGTTCATTATAGGGATACCACCCCTCAGAAAGAGAAGACACCATTTGAGATTATAGCAGATGGGGTCCTTAGATATCAAGAATGATTATGTGTCCCTAATTTTGCAGGGCTGCATCAGTAGGTTATGTGAGAAACTCATTATTCTCGTTATTCTATCCATCCAGGAGCGACAAAGATGTATCATGATATCAGGGGAGTATATTGGTGGGATGGAATGAAAAAGGATATAGCAAAGTTCATTGCTCAATGTCCTAACTGTCAGTAGGATAAGATTGAGCATCAAAAACTCGGTGGATTATTATAGGCTATGGAGATTCCAACATGGAAATGGGAAGTAATCAATATCAATTTCATCGTAGGCTTACCTTGTACCCAGCGTAAGTTCGAATCGATATGGTTGATTGCTTATAGGTTTACAAAGTCACCCCATTTTCTACCCGTTACGACTACATATTCCTCGAAGGATTATGCAAGGCTTTATATTAAGAAAATAGTACAACTGCATGGTGTCCCTGTATCTACTATCTCGGATAGAGGAGCTCAATTTACAGCTAACTTCTGGAGGTCCTTCCAAAAAGGATTGGAGACTCAAGTAAGTCTTAGTACAACATTTCATCCCCAGATAGACGGACAGGCTGAGCATACTATTCAAACACTGGAGGATATATTACGAGCTTGTGTGATAGACTTCAAAGTTAGATGGGATAATCATCTATCGCCTATTGAGTTCGCATATAATAATAGCTGATATTCCAGTATTCGGATGTCTCCATACGAAGCTCTTTACGGACGAAAGTGTAGGTCACCTATAGGGTGGTTCGATGTTGGGGAAACTACATTAGTAGGACCAGAATTGGTACAACAGGCAATTGAGAAAATTAAGCTTATACAGGAAAGTCTATTGGCAGATCAAGACCGTCAGAAGGTTTATGCGAATAATCGACGATGAGACTTGGAATTTTAGGTGGACAATTGGGTATTCCAAAAAGGTATCACCGATGAAAGGTGTTATGAGGTTCGGAAAGGAAGGAAAACTTAGACCTCAATACATGGGACCATAAAGGATCATACGCAAAGTAAGCCAGGTACTATATGAATTAGACTTGTTTTCAGACTTGGAGTTTGTACATCCAGTATTTCATGTGCTCCGTAAATGTATCGGAGATCCTTCTAGAATTGTGTTAGTTGACGACGTTCAGGTCACAGAGCAACTATCATAAGAAGAAACACCCATTGCTATATTAGATGGACAGATTCGGAGATCGAGAGCTAAAGACGTAGCTTCGGTGAAAGTACTTTAAATAAACAACAATGTGGAAGAAGTAACTTAGGAGGCTGAGGAAGACATGAAGTCTAGATATTCCTATTTATTTCCTCCTCAAGAGAAGGATCTAACTAAGACGTCATAACCATAAGTTTCTACAGGAAGAGTTGGTCGTAGTATTGTTACCAAGGGCGACTCTGCCAAGGTTATATAGATCCCAGAAGGTTAAACATTCGAGGACGAATGTTTCTAAGGGGGAAGGATGTAACATCTCGTGTTTTGTACGTTAAAAGTTTCATCTTCAATTAATTGATGTAGACTCGGGGATGAGCTCATTTTGACGTTAACGTATTTACATTATTTATAACAAGCGATAAATAAGTATCCTGAAGGATAAGGGTACACGAATTAAAGAAAATTAGTTTCGTTGAAAGTGGCCAATTTGGAATAAAATACGGGTCGAGCGATAATACCCGATAATTATGAACTAGTCCCATGTAAGGTACCATATGACCACGGTAGTATAATATATAAAGTATATATATAGTATATTAAAAATAAATAGAATTTTAAGTAATTTGGGGTAATTTTTAAATTATGCGGGTAATTGGTTAATTACCGGATAACGGGACATTACCCAGTTAACTAATTAATGGGAAAATATTAATAATATTCACCCACCCTTCCACGTGGCATAAAGCCACAATGGCTAAACATGACTCATAAGTCATTTAAGTCCATGTGGCCATAACTTTAGTAGGAATCTTATTTCATTTAAGATCAGAACATGGATCATGGTTAATGTATTAACCTTAGCTCAAAAGAAGTGTTGAAGTAGAAGCAAAATTTCACTTCAAAATAATAATTTGTATTGGCTTAAAACCAAGGACGTGAGGTAGAAGCATTTTAAAGCTTCATCGGAAGCAATTTTATTCAAGTTTCATATAATTCAAGCAAGAATTTCGTTCATATCTCACAAAAGCAGAAGCTTCATTTCGTGCAACTAATTCAAGGAACATGTATGTTAAGGTCATCCCTTCTTTCTTTTGGCATGGTCCGAATTATATAGAAGAAACGAGCAAACGCACAGTTTCCATAAATTACTCTATTCATAGAAATACTAGGGGTGTCTATATATTTGATTCCCCGTGAGAATTATTATTATCTTCTATTTATGGGTCTCAGAATAATACGCAGTTGAAAAAGTTTATCCAGAAAAAATATTGAGATTATTACGTATTTTTCATGCATTTCACCCATTTATACATGTGTATTTACCCATGACCAGATGACGTTATATACGTGTATATATGTAAATATATGTATATGAGATATGGGAAAAGGTTATGGTGTTATATACGCACCACCACCTGATCAGCTTGTATATATTAATGATGTTGCCCACAGTGGCCGAGACGATATTATGGGATGTCCTCAGTGTCTTGATGATATTATGTACACTCATACCTATGCATAGCACAACATTTATACGCATGTGCATGACATTATAAACGTTTCAAAATTTTAAAACGTTATTCAGATTTAAAGATGTGTTTCCTTATTTCATTTTTCATCTATGTCTTTTACGTACTAATTTTCATGCCTTACATATTCAGTACATTTTTCGTACTTACATCCTCTTTCACGGGGCCTGCGTTTCATGCCCGCAGGTGCAGGTAGGCAAGCTGATGGTCCCCCTTCTCATGATCCCTGATCAGCAAGAGTTGGCATGCTCCAATAGATCCGGAGCTGCTTTTGAATTTGGTATGATACGTTCGTGTGTGTGTGTGTATATATATATATATATATATATATATGGGTATGACATGGCTCAGTCCCAGTTATGTTTCTATTAGAGGTCTGTAGACAGTATGTCTAGTTGGGTTGTATGTGGCCTTGTCGACCTTCAGTTTTGGATGTATAGTTGTCTATTGCAGTCTTGCCGGCTCACCCATTGTATCCTTCATGTATATGTACATATGCCTTGTTGGCAGGTTTCCTTCATATATGTTATTTTCGTAATTCAGCAGATGTTATTCAGATTCATATCTTAGACGCATGCTTAAGGGTGTTTGACAGGTAGAACTCAAGCACCCGTCGCAGCCTATCGATTTGAGTCGTGACATTCTTGTTAGCCATCTCAACAGCTCCATTTGCCTTGGGGAGATACGGAGTGGAATTTCGATGCATACTCTTGAATTGTTTGAATACTTCCTTCATCAAAGACTATTAAGATTAGCACCATTGTCCATGATGATTACCTTGGGGATCCCGAACTGGCAAATGAGGTTTGAATGAACAAAATTGACCATTGCCTTCTTGGTCACAAATTTGAAAGTCATAGCTTCAACCCACTTAGTGAAATAATCGATGGCCACCAGAACAAACATGTGCCCATTTGATGTCGCAGGCTCAATTGGTCTAATGACATCCATGCCCCAAGCAACAAAGGGCCAAGGTGCAGACATTGTATGCAACTCAGATGGCGGAGAATGAATCAAATCACTGTGTACCTGGCATTGATGACACTTGCGCACAAAACTGATGCAATCTCATTCCATGGTGAGCCAATAATACCCTACTCGAAGAATTTTTTTTGCCAAAACATACCCACTCATATGCGGCCCGCAAACTCCAGAATGCACTTCGATCATGATAGCCGTGGCTTGTTTAGAATTTATGCATCTCAGCAGTCCAAGATCTGGAGTTCTCTTATACAAAATTCCCCCGCTCAAGAAAAATCCACTAGCCAAACGTCAAATTGTTCTCTTTTGATCACCTGTGGACTGTACCAGATACACCCCTATTTTGATGTATTCCTTGATATCATGGAACCAAGGTTCACCATCAAGTTCCTTCTCAACTACATAACAATAGGCATGCTGATCACGAACTTGAATATGCAGAGGGTCAACATAAGCCTTATCCGGATGGTGTAACATAGATGCCAGAGTCGCTAAGGCGTCGGCAACCCCATCATGGATCCTTGGAATATGCTTGAATTCTAATGACCTGAATCGTTGATAAAGGTCATGCAGACATTGCCGATATGGTATAAGCTTCAAATCCCGAGTCTCACATTCTCCCTAAATCTGGTGCACCAATAGATCTATATCTCCCAAAACCAAGACTTCCTGGACTCCCATGTCTACAGTTAACCTCAAACCTAGAATGCATGCCTCGTACTCAGCCATGTTGTTGGTGCAATAGAAATGAAGCTGGGCTGTAACAAGGTAGTGGTGCCCTATTCAAAATGAGCACAGCCCCTATTCCGAAACCTTTCATGTTAGCGGCTCCAACAAAGAAAATTTTCCAACCTGCCTTTTCATCCCGCTCAACCTTGTCGATATGCATCACCTCTTCATTAGGGAAATAAATTCTCAATGGCTCATACTCTTCATCCACCGGGTTTTCGGCTAAATTATCGGCCAATGCTTAGGCTTGCATCGCGGTTCAAGTCACATAGATGATGTCAAACTCTGTGAGCAAAATCTACCACTTTGCAAGTCTTCCTGTGTGCATAGGCTTCTGAAAGATATACTTTAAAGGATCCGGGTGAGAAATGAGGTAAGTAGTGTAGGACGATAGATAATGCCTCAACTTTTGTGTCACCCAAGTCAGGGCTCAACATGTCCTTTCAAGGGGAGTATACTTAACCTCATAGGATGTGAACTTCTTGTTGAGATAATAGATGGCTTGCTCCTTCTTGCTAGTGATGTTGTGTTGACCTAACACACAACCGAATGAATTATCCAGGACTGTCAAATAGAGAATTAAAGGTCTCCCGGGTTCTGGTGGGACCAACACAAGTGGGTTTAATAGGTACCCCTTGATTTTATCAAATGCCTCCTAGCACTCGTCAGTACATTTGACCGTAGAATCCTTCTTCAGCAACTTAAAGATGGGCTCACAAGTTGTCGTGAGTTGAGCAATAAACCTGTTGATGTAGTTTAAACGCCCGAGCAAACTCATCACCTCACTCTTATTCCTTGGCGGTGGAAATTCTTAGATAGCTTTGATCTTTGACGGATCCAACTCAATGCCTCGCCGACTGACTATGAGCACCAACACTTTCCCAGACAGAACACCAAATGCACACTTTGCAGGGTTGAGCTTAAGATTGTACCTGTGGAGCCTCTGGAAAAACTTCCTCAAGTCTCCGACATGGTCGGGTTGCTGCTTTAACTTTATGATCACATCATCTATATAAACCTCAATCTCCTTGTGTATCATGTCATGAAACACAGTAGTCATTGCCCTCATGTAAGTTGCCACAGTGTTTTTCAAACCAAATGGAATTACCCGGTAGCAATATGTTCCCCATGGAGTGATGAACGTTGTCTTTTCTACATCTTCCTCATCCATCAAGATCTGGTGATACCCCGCATAACAATCCACAAAAGACCCGATTTCATTATTGGCATAGTTATCAATAAAAATGTGGATATTTGGCAATGGGAAGTTACCCTTTGGACTTGCTTTGTTGAGATCACGGTAATCAACGCACACCCTGGTCTTGCCATCCTTCTTTGGTACTGGTACAACATTAGCTAACCAAGTGGGGTATAGCGTGACTTGAATGACCTTTGCATACAACTGTTTTGTGATTTTTTCATTGATCTTCGCACTCATGTCAGTCTTGAACTTCCTTAACTTCTGCTTGACGGGAGGGAATGTCGGATCAATTAGCAATTTTTGAACTACCAAGTTAGTACTCAAACCCAGCATGTCGTCATATGATCATACAAAAATGTCTTTATATTCAAACAATGCTTTGATTATTTC
Source organism: Nicotiana sylvestris (assembly GCF_000393655.2). Classification (NCBI taxonomy): domain Eukaryota; kingdom Viridiplantae; phylum Streptophyta; class Magnoliopsida; order Solanales; family Solanaceae; genus Nicotiana; species Nicotiana sylvestris. The sequence goes on from NC_091063.1 coordinate 61,874,303, forward strand.
TTTCTTGATTTGTGGTTCCAAGTGTATACTTATCTTGGTTTCCCTGATATTATCTGGATCTCCTAAATTGATTGCTTCATTTTCATTCAAATTAGGCTTGGGTTTCTATTCAAAATGATTTAGTTCTTTACTAATTTCCTCAAATGCCGCTTCTTCATCATATTATGTTTCATCATCACACTCTATTTCTTGAATTATTATTTTAGGGTTAGATTGGTTTTTAAGACTTGGCCGAAGATTCCTCATGCATGTCATGTCATTGAAATTAGCATAAAAAACTCTACAAAGAAAGACAAAAATGACACTATCAGGAGTAATGGAAAAAGGGAAATTGCATTTCATTGAAAATAAATGATAGAAGTGTTTATACATCAAAACAAGCGAAAAATAAAAATCTGGATTACAACCCTGGAATAATCTAAATAACAGAAAGGAAAATAAAGCAAACTACCAAGACTCCTTCCGAGTAGAGAGATGAGTAGAATTCCAATTGTTAAGCTTCACTTTTGGCCCAATAAAATGCACATCTGCTTTGCTGGAACCTTCCCCAATTTCCAACATGTTCACCTCATCAAATAGGCTCTGGAACCTTTCAATCAGCTCTTCATCAAAGTTGACCACATGCTTTGGAACTGCTGACACCGGGTGCTTCACAACCCCTGACTTGATGAAGGACCTAGAGAGGCGTGGGATAGGCTTAGGGAACGACCATGCCTTCTTTTTCAACTTTTTAGCCTTCTTCACATCATCCCATGTGGGATTGAACCCCAAACCAAATGTACCCAGATTTTCATGTAAAGACACTGTTGCATGATACCTTGCAAAGATGCGCCCAAACTCTTGCCCGGTACAAAACCATTCTACAACATTTCATTTGCTACCACGGCGGTTGCAGAAGCTAGCTTTGGACCTAAAATACATTCCCCTTCCGGAACCTTCTCAACTGACATTGTTTCAGAAACTTGGTAAACCTAAGGCCCCTTATCGTCTTCGACCTCAATAAATAGGACGGATGTATCATCGTAAGCACATAAGTTCTCATCACCATGTACTACGATTTCCTATCTGTCCCACTCGATCTTTACCATCTGGTGCAAAGAAGACGGGACTGCTTTGCCAACATGAATCTACGGCCTACCCAATAGCAAATTGTAAGAGACAGCCACATCTAGTACCTGGAACTCCATGGTAAATTCAACTAGTCCTATTGTCAGTTCGAGCACGATATCGCCAACAGAATCTTTTCCCCATGCGTCAAAACCTCAGACACATATATTGTTCTTGTAGATCCTTTCAGTATCAATTTTCAACTTGTGCAGAGTCGAGAGAGGGCAAATGTTTGCACTAGAGCCATTGTCAACCAACACCCTCATGACCATAGTTACTTCGCATTTCATTGTGAGATAGAGAGCCCGATTGTATTCCGTACCCTCCAAGGGCAACTCATCATCCGAGAAGGTGATCCTGTTCGCCTCGAATATCTTGTTGGCAATCTTCTCCAGATGGTTCACTATGATCTTATCAGGGACATGAGCTTCATTCAGAATCTTCATGAGGGCTCGATGGTGCTCGTCTGAATAGTATCAACAATGATAGAAGAAAAATTTGAGTGGGGTATTTCTCAATTGTTCCACTATGGAGTAATCCTACACCTTCGTTTTTCTCAAAAATTCTTCCGCCTCCTCTTTGGTGACTGGTTTCTTCACTAGAATTGGACTATCTCTGAGTGGCTTAGCTTTCCTTAATTCCTCTAGGGCAAAGCATCTCCCCAAACAAGTCAAACCCCGGGTTTCATTAACTTCCTATTCCACTTCTTTCCCTTTATAAGTTACTATCACTCGCTTGTAATTCCATGGGACAGCCTTAATGTTATCTATCGGCAACTGGGTCATATGTTTAATAACAATAGGGGCAATGCGGGCCCATTCCACGATAATGACATGCTTACTTGCTAAATCCAACACGACCACTTTCGGCTTTCCTTGCTTTGTTTCAACATCATCTAGGAACCCCTTCACGACTACCACAGGAGGCATATCATCGGCGTGCTTAGCTTGTCTGTCAGCCCTTCAGCTATCGAAGATGTTGCCTTTGTAAAAATTGAAATTTTGACTAGCTTACTTTCACTGGCACAAATCATCATAACAGACTTTGAAGGCTTCTTGGGCTCCCCATCCTTATGCATTATCTCAATCATGTGTGTTTCGGCATGGGCTGGCAATGGATTTTGATTGGTATTTGGTGCTTCCAGGCTCTGGACCATAATTTGGTTTGTATCAATAAGATCATAGATGGCGCTCTTCAAATGTCAACACTTTTCTATGTCGTGCCCTGGAGCGTCAGAACAATATGCACATAGGAGGGAGGGAATAATCCAGGTTTTTCGGAGGGGGATTTGGTAATTTTGACTCAATCGGCCTTAGAGCCTCAACCTCTGAAACATACTGGCATAAGACTCTCCAAGCGGGGTGAAAGTTTGTTTCTGCTATTGCCTTTCCCTTTTATACTCCGGCTTGGGTCAAAAGTTGGGACCAGTAGGGTTTCAGTATGTTTGTGGAGGTGGGTAAGGATTTTATGGAGCTGGGGCATGCTATTGCGGGTAAGGAGGGGGTTGAGCATATGACTGTGCATGGTGGACATGGTATTGGGGTAGCCTAACTAAATACTAAGGTTCTGGTGGTAGGAAGTAGTGTTGGGGTGGATTATATGGAGTTTGGGTATAGTTCTGAGGCTAGGGTCGCGACTGGGTGTAATGGTGAGGTGAGCCCCTTGGGCCATGCCATGATCCTGAGACGGCCATAGCAACATCTTCTTTCTTCTTTTTCCCTAAAACGCCCCCGGTGCCATTCTGGATTGCTTGTGTAGTTGTTTTGATGGCAGAGTAACTCATGATCTTGCTCGTGAGTCCTTCCTCTAACATTCCTCCCATCTTCACCACTTCATTGAAAGACTTACCTATGGCCGAGATCAGATGACCAAAGTAAGTAGGCTCCAAGGCCTGAAGAAAATACTCCACCATTTCATCTTCTTCCATTGAAGGGTTGGTTTGTGCCTCCTGTTCTCTCCACTGGAAACCATACTCCCTAAAACTCTCACTGGGATTTTTCTCTATCCTAGTCAAGGATAGGCGATCTGGGGCAATCTCTATGTTGTATTGGAAATACCGAGTGAAAGCCTGGGCTAAGTCATCCCAAGTGTACCACATGTTGTTGTCCTGGCGGGTGTACCACTCTAACGTTGCACCACTCAAACTTCGATTAAAATATGCCATCAACAGTTCATCTTTACCACCGACACTCCTCATTTTGCTGCAAAATCCTCTTAAGTGGGCCACAGGGTCTCCATGCCCATCATACAAGTCAAATTTGGGCATTCTGAATTCGGTAGGTAGGTAGACTTCGGGAAACAAGCATAGATCCTTATAAGCCACACTCACTTGGCCCCATAACCCTTGCATATTTCTCAGCGACTGCTCCAAGCTCTTTACCTTCCTAAATATCTTCTCTTGCTCCGCGTTTTTGGGTGGCTTCTCAGTTTTGACAGGATGTTCAAAGTGAGGAGTTTAGGAGTAGTGATACGGGACCTTGAAGGTGGGCTCTGGGGCATAGTACTGGTTATCTTGGGCTTGGATTGCCGGCTCACTAGAAGAACAATGGAGTGTAGCTGGCAGAGGTGCTACGAAGACAGGGGTAGCCGACAGAGCAGGGTATGTGGTCATTTTGGCTGGTGGAGCTTGGATAGTTTGGGAAGTGGTGCCATGATAGTGGTGGTAAGGGGTGAAGCTTGCTGCGTGTTTTGGGGATAGATCAACAATGGGGGGCTCTTGAGATTGAGCTAGTGGTGGGATGAAAGCAGGGTTGGCGGGGTATGACGATGGAGGATCCTTCCCTTTCATCCATGTCTGGTACATTTCGGCCATTTGGTGCTTCATCTTATGTAACTCTTCTTTCAAACCTGGCTCAGATTCCTCCACCTCTCTCGGTGGGTCAATAACACTCGCGTCCAATTCTTTGCCAGCCATAATCGCCTTGTGTTTAAACCTGGTATTATATGGGTGGCTTGCCAGAATGCCAAACAAACTAACCACCTTCCTGTACTCAACGACAACAGCAAACTTGTTAGTGTTTAAGGGTTTAATAGATAGGTAACCGCACGTTTGGGATGCAATACACCTAAACAATTAAAAGTTTCTATTATGTATTTGAACGGTTGCATATTTCATCCCGGCCTTAACTAACTCTTTTCACTTTGCACTTTCTCTTCTCTTCTCTTTTCTTTTTCACTCCTGCCTTTTTTAGTCACTATTGATTTTCCCACTTGGTTCTTGTCGCTCCCTTTTTATTTTTTGCACTCGCTTTTGTTCCCTCATTTTGCCATTCTTCCTTTCCACTCAATTTTTTTATTCTCTTTTCATTTTATAGTTATGATCGAATCCTATAGGGATTGCATATATATCATGATGCCGCATGAATCAGATCATCACATAGTTCAGGAATAAATGTGAAATAAAAGCAACAAATATTTATGGGTTTTCAATATTTCATTAAATAAAATTTTGTGGGGTTTTCTATTACCAAGACACTGACATACAGACTTAGAAAGACAAAAAGACAGAACAGGCTCAAAGAAAACTAACAGACTCTATAAAAACTGAAACACAGACTTGAAAAGAAAAATCAGGAATACATAAGTGCCTCCAAAACTACTCCAGGGGTCCGCGAAACATCAGTTGGTCTCGACACGGGCCTACGTGCAAGATCTCTTTAGAAGCGATCCAGGTCGTCCATTATCTGACGAACAAAAGTCATCACTGCAATGAAGAAAGTGGATCTAGTCATATCTTCGCACTCATGCCATTTCACGACGATATAATCAACAATTACTCTAATCATTTCTCTAATAATGCCTTTCTCTTGGAGCATGCGTCCAATTTGTTGAGATCTAGCTTCCAGAACTTGGGTGTCATTATGGATTTGCTCCTACAACTGTTTCATGTCCTCTTCCAGTCGAGACATCAATGCATAACAATGTTTCCTCTCTGCCATGAAGTTCTTTGTATGTTTAGCCATTTCATTCTCGAGGGTAGTTAGTTTCTTCTTTAGATTTTTGACCTCTCTATCATATTTTCCTTTTAATTGCTGAACAAACCCTGCCCGTCCTTCTGCGTTCTTCGCCAACTTTGCACGGTCTCTTGCCAATTCCTTTTCAGCTTCTTCCAAATCGGCCCCATAATCTCACACTTTCCGCCTAAGACTGTTTATAAGTTTTTCATCTGTTCCGCTCCTGACCGAGTTTTCAGCAACTATCTTTATCCTTTGAATCTGGGCTCAGAAGGCTTCATTTTCTCGGGCCAACTTCTTCTTCTCACCTTCATCCGCAGCGGCTTGCATAATACTATCAAATTTAAGATCTCTGGTTTGCCCCTCTAATTTGCTTATCGTAATCCTGTAGCTTTTCTCTTTTGCTAACCAATCCCATTGTTCTTGTTGTGCCCCATCAATGAACTATTGTACGTGGGGCCTTTTGGCGGGCCGTTCAGGCTCTTGATGGACTTGAACGCTTTTACCATACCAGGCCGTGTAGCTAGGCTCTACCTCACCCTTGGACAAATCCCGTACTCGAGTCTGTGGCTCTAGGAACCTACACTGATGCTAAATCTGGTGAACTTTTTCTTCCGGAAATGCATCTTTTGGACCTGGTTCAATGATTTGTCAACTCAAATCTTCATCATAAGGGACAGTTTGGTACCTGCCCAGCTGGCGTAGAACCCTGTATGAATACTCCGAAGACCCATTAATAAAAGATAGCACACTCCGGCCGACATATAGATAACTTTGTTGACCGGGAGCCAACCGAATGTCCACTCAATTTTTCTTGTAGTCAAAGAACTCAAATGTGCGAACCATGCCTCCGTACCTTCTGGAAACTCATGACCATCCACTCGATTTTCGTGTTCTTCAATGCAGTTAAGACCAGGCAGACCATAGTTCATGTATCCCGGACGATGGCAAAGGTGTTCTTCCATCCAGAGTTGTAAAAGCATGTTGAAACCCTCAAAAAAATTCCCCCTTCTCGGCAAACAGTTAGAGCTCGATAAAAATCTGCTAGGATCATTGGTACAATAGTGCCATTAGCCTTTTTGATCATGACGTCAGCCATTCCTACGAGCCCCAACTCTATATGTCCATCACTCCTCGGGAAGATTAGGGTGCCTAAGAATGCCACTACGAAGGACAGTCCCCGACGTGCTTCCCATTTGTCTTTATTCCCTTGATGACTTAAACCGGTATTCGGAGCCTCAAAACCATGGGGGTCCCCATAGCCCTATATAGGAAGTAGAATATGCAAAATCCTTCAGCCAAATTTCCATCTTTGACATCCTGACTAATACTCAGAAGATCCAGAAACTTGTGAGGGGTTATAGCTCTTGGTGCCACTAGGTATTGGCTCCTGAGATTCTCGTTAAGGCCAGCATAGCCTGCTATCTCCTCAAGTGTAGGGGTTAACTCAAAATCAGAGAAATGGAACACATTGTGCGTCGGGTCCCAAAACGGTATCAAAGCTTCAATTATGTCTAGCCTTGGTTTAATCTTCAAGAGACCAGTGAGCCCGCCTAAAGCTTTTATTGCAGCACCTCTGCTGACTTCCCGTAGATCATTCCACCACATATGGAGTCCTATCGGAATTTTCTCTACAACTTTGAAAGGTTCATTTTCAATAGTGCTCATCCTGCGCATTTATTTAAAGTGATTGGTTAAAAAACATAATTTGACCCAAAAGGAAGATTATTATTTTTTTGCAAAATTACAACTCAAACAACTTGCTCAAAACGAAACACCTTTGTGAATGCGACCTTTCAGCACTTCAGGAAAGAAGATTTTAGGGTTGTGTTCGCTAATTGGCCAAAAATTTAAAAAAATACCATAGGTGGCTATTCTTGCAAAAACAGCCTTCCGGCACCCTGTCGGAAAATTTTTGGCTATTTAAACAAAAAAGGCATCACCTAAATTTATTTAAAAATGACAACATTTCATATTTTTGGGTTATTTAGCAAAAAACAGGGTTGAACCCGATGAGGGTTGCCTACGTATCTCACATCCGATGAGAATCAAACTGCGTAGTTCGGGAAATTTTAACGCGACGGAAAAACATGAAATATTTTGAAATAATTTTTCTTTTTTTTTCCTTTTTTCATTTTTCTCTCTTTTTTCAAAATTCCGGCAGAGTTCCGGGATATTTGGATACCAGGTTTTTTCAAAGGCGGGTAATTTTCTCTCCCCTACCTCAATTTGATTTTTTCTCGATTTTTTTTTCTTATTCTAGAAGCCGGTTAACATGCAATCCGAATCAAATAAATGTACAAGTAGCATGTAGAATGCATCAGGATGGTCTTTTATTTCGGGTACACTTGTCCTAGACGGCCCCAACCCCTGTGTTGAGTCCGCAAAGTCAAATGCACGTGATGCAAACAAGCGTTCCTACTAGGGATCAGGAATGAGGCTATGTTATTCTAAGTTTAAAACCTGGGTGTATTTGTTCTAGACCTGGCTTGCCAGAGCAGACAGCTCGAGTCGAGGGGGCAGCGTACTAGGAATACAGAAGCTTCACCGGCTTTGCAACTTGTCCGAACCTCGTTCTAAAATTGGGATATGACTCTAACAGAAAAGAAATCACACAAAGTGCACACTTCCCAAATGATTTAGAAGACTCAGAGAGAAGAAAGGTTCCGTAACAGTTTTATATACAGTTCAAACAATATCAAAGCGGTAAAAAGAGGCATTTAGCGCATTAGGCTCAAACATGTAATAAAAATCAGATAATAAAAGCCAAGTATAACAGTTATTCTAAACTCAAATTCTTGAACCCTGATCCAGAGATTCTGGGTTCGATCCCTAGCAGAATCGCCAAAGTTGTCACATCTCCAATACCAAATTGACTAGCAAGTTCAGGATAGATCACAACACGAATTTGTGCAATGCAGCCTGTGCTATAGCTCTTTATGACACAAAATGAAAAACAGGATTTCCATCAAGTAACTCAAATATATATACATGTTTCAATCCCAAACTCAACAACCCCTGCTCTCATATGGGCACAATTTAATGAAAGAATTTTTTTCTAATGGAATTTAATGAGAAACAGTAGCCTAGTTTACTTTTCTTTATCAATCAAGCACATGAAGTATAGCACAAATAGATATACCTAGAAAATCTGACTTGAAGCAGACATAGTCAAAAATGATCCTAACACTTCAAACAAACTTCTCATTTGAAAAACCAAGGAGAGTCAGTAAAGGCAACTTCAAAAGGATTCAACTAGTCATTCTCAGAATCGGCTCGCAAACATTAAAATACTGATAATAGATTCAAAAGGATCTAAGCTCGAATTAAGAGTAAATGAAAATAAAAGGGTCCAAAGTTCCACTTAGCATATATGCAATTTGAATGCGAGACCAACAGAGACCAAATGAGACCTTGATTAACTCAAAATCCATGCCAAAAGCCAAAGAACTTCATGGAAAGAAACTGACGAGCCAAGATGATAATTCAAAGCACCTATCTCTTTAAATAAACCATTTAGAAACTAATACCATTAGCAGCAAAACCAAACCGATTCGAAGGTGGAAGAAATTAATATGAACTTAAAGAGAACTAATTACAAAAAAAAATATTCAAATCTATTCTTAATTTTTAATCAAGCAACGTGTATACTAATTTAAGACTCTCGAAGAAAAGTTATGCACCAAACTAATGCAACCAAGTAACCGGATACGCAGCCATAAACTAGATGATTCACATTTTCATAAAGATACATGAATACCATATTTAGAATAAAGTAACAGAATGGACGCCTCAGTGTTTAAAGCTTTCATTCACAAATTCAGAAAAATCGACACATGAATACAATCAAACTGACATAAAAAAACCAAGGATCTTATCATATTTTCAACCAATCATCAAAAGCAATTAAGGAAGAGCCAAGAAATGAACGTGAGAATGCGAAATTCTTTAATTAAACTTGTTTGGACTCGAATACAAATAAATCCGACAATGAATACTTGAAACAACAGCAACAGACAAATAGGAACCGAACCAGCGACAAAACTCGAATGGAAAACTTGAATTTCGGCTCAATCAATCTCCATGTTGAAACCAAAATTCAAAATTAAAACTGAAGAAGGCAGAACTATGTTATATATTTTATTTTTGTATTTTTTTTTTGAATTCAAAATTTAAAAAAACAGAATTCAACAACCAAAAACCCCAAAAAAATCAAAACCAGAAGTGAGAAGAAAATCCCTTTTTGTGAAATCCTAATTTTTCTTCCAAATCCCCTCCTCTTTTCCGAGTCAAATCCTCTCTTTTATAGACACATTCTAAAAATATAGAGGGATAGGATTAACCTTAAATCAATCCTAAGGATCCTATCTCTCCAGCACATGCCTTCTAAAGAGATCGATGCGTGATTTTGGTTAGTAGGAAGCGAGTGAAAGAGGGATGCGAGTATTGAGAATATTCCTTCTGTTAGACGCCGTTTGGGTTGGTGACGTGGAAAAAGGGATAGAGGCGGGGTGACCATGTGCGAGTTTAGAGGTGAACTCTCCTGAAACTCAGACGAGTTTTGGGCGAGGCAGAAACGGAGCTGGGGGTGGCGTCGTTTTGGTTGTGAGGGGATTAGGTCAAGGGTTTTTTTGTGCGTTATAAGTGAGATTATATATATTGAATGGGACGGGTCAATCTGATCTAGGCTGGTTTGGGGGGGAAATTTGGGCTTCTAAAAATGTTTGGCCCAATTCAAGTCCAAACAGACCTTCCTTCCTCTCTTTAATTATTTTTTTTCTTTTCTTCCAATTTTCAATTTTAAATGCCAATGAAGATTAATTAAAAGCCTATATTAAGTCCTAAATCACTATAATTGTGGAAATAAACTTGGTTACCTATTTTATCAATTAAATAACATAACTAGTTAAAACTAATGAAAGAAAAACTACTAATTTGCAATTAACATTAAAGTGCAAGAATGAACCAATATTTTGTGATTTTTTTGCTTATATTTTAAATGCAATTGAGATCTAAAATACAATGCATGATGTATTTTTGTATTTTTCATGATTTTAAATAATTAAATATGCAACTAAATGCAACCAACAATTACCCAAATATTCCTAAAAATTCTATAAAAATTAAGTAAACTAGAAAAAATCTATTCTGTGACTTTTGTAGGAATATTATTATTCGGGCAAAAATCACGTGCTCACAATGACAACGGTAGATTAAAAAAAATATAAGAGTATTACAGAGTCTATAGTCAAGTGAAAGAAAAGACGAAAAGTGACAGGCCTTGAGACAACAAGAGAGTATAGGCTATAAAGTCATATCCTCATTTCAAAAAAATAAGTTCGCGACTCTAACGTGATTATCAGAAGGAAAAGTTAGACCCCAAAGTAATAAGAAATAAGTATGGGCTAGTGAACAAGGTAAACTAAACATGAATTGGGGACTAAGTGATTTGATAATAGTCGGCACCATAAGAATTTCATATTGCGTTCCGGCGATAAAAGAATGGACGATAGAAGAATAATCCTTAAAGGTCATTCAGGAAGACGCTTTCCTAAAGCAAGCAACGTGAGCAAAGTTAAGCTTAAAGGACTAAGTGTGCCAGTTACACTAAGTGTCACCCTTGTGAGTAAGGAATTTTATTATCCTCAGTGCAGAAGGATTATCGTAAGACGGGTAAAAGTCATCGATGATTTGAAAAGATGCCAAAGAGGTAAAATATTTATACGTAGATCATCGTAGTGCTAAATCTTAGTGCTTCCCTAAAGGGGGGGAATATGGAGTGATGTGGAATTAATTCGGAATTAAGTGGTTGTAGTAACTATGGAATAATAAAGGAAGAATACGATAAGACTGAGAAAGGGATAATATTGCACTTATCCAAATCCTACAGGTATGCTGCAATTCCAGAACATTATGCAAACACGACATCAAGGAGAGTAAGTAAAGGTTCCTTCCTGAGATGTTATTAATTAATAAGGAACAAGTACGAGAGATAAGTTAAGAAAAAGGAAATAACCTAAGAAAGATTACACAAAATATTGATATAGGAATGGGCCAATGAGTAGTTAGTAGTTGATTCAGGAAGATCCTAGCTATGGCTAGACAAGAGGATACAAACAAATCAACAAATCGTGCAAGATAAACAAAGGGAACCCAACATGTGGATTCAGCCTCACAATTATGACATTGTGATCCTTGAGAAATATTCAGATAGGAGTTGGGGGTAGATAAAGATATCATATGAGTGTTACGGAAATAAAAGAGAGTATCACTGGGAAGTCAGTCAAAATATTAGTTCGAAAGCAACCCTATAGGCACAAGGGTGTGGAGATAAGTAACTACGGGTAGTTATAGGCGAGGAAGAACATCAAAAGTTCCGTCAAGCATACGATGTGATAAGCTCGCAGCTTTACAAGAGTTAGAGGATCCTCCCTAAGTACTACAATGAAAGACTGGCTGAGGAAATAAGAAAGAAGGCTTCAACCTAAGCTCAGTAACTTAAGGAGGAAATGGTTGTATAACAACAGTCTCACTACAAAATTGTATGCACTCCAAAATAAAGCAGCACCTACCATGGCTAATGAGCGGGGAGTAAATCAAAAGTAACATTCGAGACCATATGAGTTGCACAAAAATTTCAGCACGCGTGAGAACTCAGATAAGCTAAGTATGCACACAATAAAGGGGCAAAAAGACCAGGAAAAGTAATTGCTTACATTTGAAGAAAGTTAAAATGGAACGAAAGGAATTATTCGATTAATGATCAGCCGTAAAAAACTCCGGTATAAGTTAAAATAAGGAATTGGGTCCAGGTCATAGACAAAGGATTGAATCATTAAAATATTATATCATGGTTTTCCATGGCATCCATAAAAGGCCAAATAATAACTATATTCCATGGGTCGCAGATCAGATAACTTAAGCCTGCATAAAGGCTGATCAGAAGGAAAAGGAAACCAAAGTGATACATAAACCAAGTGAATCATGAGTCTGATTATTAGTCCAGACAATTATAGAAATCATATTAAGAACATTGCAGAATCACTCTTAATTTCAGAGGTACAAGAGAGTACAACAACCATATTCTATAATGACTCCATGATAAAGCTAGTTAGAAGGGTATCAACCTCATAAGAAGTCAGTATAAAGCTCTCACTAGATTGTGTAAGGAGGTGCGAGTATTATAATAGAGCTTCAAGTTGTGGATGTGAATCATACCTATGTGGAAGGGAGGTCATGAAAGAGATACAAGATGTGATGTAAGATTTTTAAGGTAAGTAAAGTAAAGGTAACAACGTACGAGATACTCAAATGCAAAAAGTTGTGAATTGTCCACACTTTGGACAAAACGCTAGAAGTACTGGGATTCAGTATCCAAGAATGAAAGCGGTGTCGTTAGTGGCATATTTTCCAGCCTATGGGTTCTAGGTATCGAGAGGTATAAATTAAAAGAGTAAAAAAGAGTTTGAGACAATGCGATGTCTCGGTTGATGTTCCTGAAATAATATAAGAAAATCTATGGTGCAAGCAAGTTGAAAGGACGCTGCGAGTAGTATAAATGGATATGTGTAAGTGGCAAACTAAAGTATGGTAAAGCGACAAAGTATACAAAGTTATAAAAATCTCAATATACTAAGGTATACAAGCTCATTATAGCCTGAATGAACTCAAAGGAGTCTAAAATTAATGACATTTAGAAGAAATGGAATGCTGCCCTGGTAGTAAAATGAGGGTGTAATTGAAATGGATAAAGGATGACGTTTGGGTCTTCGATTGAGTAATGACTTGAAGAGGATTTGACGAATTGTACGGGATTAAAATACCCACGTAAGGTGAATCACATTGGGATACTATGAAATACGGTTATGGAAGCATGGTATCTCCCCCAGGTGGATCAGTTTTAAAATGTTCCCCAATAAAACGTGAGCCCTAGCGGCCATATTACATAAAAGCTCATGTTATCAGTGGTAGATCGTAGATCAATATTGAGGTGAATAAACAAGGGATGGATAAAAATTACAAAGTATGAGATGAGATTTGGTCATCAATCTTAAGGATAAGCAACGAGAGTAACCTAGAGTTAGTAGCAAACCTCAATAACGATAAAGCGAAGTAAGAGTTATGGTATAGTATGGCCTACTTAGATGTAGTAAAGCTAATGACGCTCAGACGGACAACTTGACATAATTTAGTATATGTTCACAAAGTGAGGCTTAGAGATTGGTTAAAAGCTAGAACAAAAAGGTAAGGAGTCATATAGGCACACTCACAAAGTCTTTGTCGTACATGCTGCATGACAAAAGGTAGCAACAGTTACAAGATTGGAAGGATTCCGACAACAAGTCATGGTGTGAGAAAGAGGCTTAAAAGGAGGATGCCCTGGCCTTTGGACTTATCCACGGAATAGTTGTCTAGATGGAAAGAGAAGTACTTAAGTATTCACAAGAACTATGGGTTATGGTAATGATAAGTGCATTAGTCAACATTCGAGGACGAATGTTCCAAAGGGGGGAATTATGTTACATCCCGCATTTTCGTAACGTTGAAATTTCGACGTAAGTTAGGGAATGAGATTATTTTGAGATTATAAGAATTATGCTATTTCAAAAAAATGATGAGTAAATTAGTGAAGTTGAGAGGGTAAGCAAATCGAAGAAGATGAGTTTCGTCGAAATTTGACATTTTGGAATAAAATATGGTCCAAACTATCATATTTATGGACTAGTGTCATACAAGGTACCACATGACCATGATAGTAAGATGTATAAAGTGTGTTAAAAGTGAGTAGCATTTTAAGTAATTTGACATAATTTTTAATTATGTGGATAATTGGGTCATTATGAATTTTTAAGTGGAAGATTAACTTGTAAATTGAATTTTGTAGATAATTAATTGTGTGACATTTTGGATAATCACTAGGGGACACTACTTCCACATGAATTTGTAGAATTATAGCAGCAAGTTGCCACCTAATTAAGTGCTTAAGGAGGTGGTGGCAAGACTTTAAAGATATAGGCACCCTATCTCATTCTTGTTGGAGAATTATATTAAGAGACCTTTATTTAAGCCACAAAATGCAATGGAAATATTTTATATCTATTGTGTAACGGATGGAGTCCCAGCAACAAATTCATATGGAATTATTGCGTAATAGCAACGTGGGAATTTCGGATCTAAGGGAGTACGGTGCAATCTTTCTCAAGAATATCATATCGATTGTTTCCTATTTCAATATCGCCATTACGTGTTTTGTCGCGATTGACTTGTGTTAGAAGGATTTCCAAGAGAATCGACTTAGGTATGTTAAGGTTATCCCTTCTTTCTTTTGTCATGATCTATATGACACAAACAAAACGAGCAAATGCACAACTTTCATAAATTACTCTATTCGTAGAAATGCTAGAGATGGGTATATTCTTATTCTCTCATGTGTCATATTATCCTATCATCTATTCATGGGTCTCAAAAATACGTAAGTTGGTAAAGTTTATTTCATGATATTAATCAAAGGCATAATGGTCTTATGACATACCAAGAGATTTTATTAACGTATTTCATATGCATTTCATGCATTTATAAATGCAAATTGACACATGACCAGATGGCATTAAATACGCGTATATATGTATATTATATGTATATGGGATATGGGAAAAAGTTACGCCATTATATACACACCACTATCTAATCAGTTGGTATACGTTGATGATTTGCCCACAATGGCCGAGATGATATGATGGGATGCTCTCAGAGGCTTGATGATATTATGAACGCATATACCCATGCACGATATGGCATTTATATGCATATGCATGACATTTTTAATATTAAAGGATTCACAGAGCTATTCAAACTTACATGTCGAGTCTTTTAATCCATGTTTCTCCCATGTCTATTGTTTACTGATTTCCATTCCTTACATACTCGGTACATTATTTGTACTGACATTCCTTTTGCTTGGAGATTCTATGTTTCATGCCCGCAGGTCCCGATAGATGGGTCGAGAGTCCTGTAAGTCGGCTATCAGCTCAGCGGAAGATGTTGGTGCACTCCATTTGCTCCGGAGTTACTTATTTGGTCAGTATGATTAATACATGCATTGATTGGTATGGCAGGGCTCTGTACCGACCTTTATGATATTATGTATTCTTAGAGGCTTGTAGACAGATGTCATGTATACGGATTTTTGTATGGCCCTGTCGGCATATGTTTTGAGTATATAAAGGATCATGCCGGCCTTATAGGCCCGTATGTCATATGTATAAGTTTGGATTACATGTTGGGTCATCCAATGTCGAGTATTTACCCATATTTTATTCTACTTATCTCACGATAGCCTCTCTGGCTCATTTACCTATGATAGTATGATACAAAAGATACATTATATAGGTATTCAGTTGAGTAAGGTACCCGGTGCCCGTTGCGGCTCATCGATTTGGGTCGTGACATATCGGTTAAACTGTTAATACAATTAGACAAACCAAGACCCGAACTAATAACCCAATAGTCAAATAATATTAAACTATTACTAAACCGTTCACCCAATAACCCGATATCAATAACCTAATAATATTTTATCGGTTCGGGCTATCGGTTATACCCGATATATGCCCAGCCCTCTTTACTTGGACTACCTCTACCTCTCCTCATACCCACTAAGGACAACCTTTCATACTTTCTTACTGGGGCAGCTGTGCTTCTCCTCTTCACATGCTCAAACCATGTAAGCTTCGTTTTTCGCATCTTGTCCTCTACCGGGCCCACTCTCTCTCCCTATTCCGAATATTTTCTTTCCTAATCGTATCAATTCTAGTATTCTATTACATCTATCTCAACATCTACATTTATGCTACTTCATTTTTTAGATGTGGGCGTTTTTGACTGTCCAACATTCTGGACCATACAGCATGGTCGGTCTAACTGTCACGCTATAGAACTTACCCTTAAGTTATGGTGGCACATTCTTATCACACAAAATACCGGATATAAACCTCTATTTCACCCACCATGCTCTAGTGTAATGTGTAACAACCTCGTCAATTTTCCCATTTTCTTGGATTATCGACCTAAGGTACTTGAAATTTCCTCTCTTGGGGATGACTTGTGTATTATACCACACATCCACGCCCGCTTCATGAGTCACGTTACTGAACCCACACTCCAAGTATTCTTTCTTGGTCCTACTCAGCTTGTAACCTTTAAACACTAAGGTCTGTCTCCAAATCTCCAGCCTTGCATTAATACCACATCACGTCTCATCTGTAAATAATACGCACCATGTCATCTCCTCTTGAATGTGGCGTGTCAGTGCATTCATCGCTAAGGTATACAAAAATGGGCTAAGAGCTAATTCTTGGTGCAATCCCATCACAAATGGAAAGTTGTTTGAGTCTTCGCCCACTATCCTAACGCCGATGTTAGCTCCATCATACATGTCCTTAATCACCACAGTATAAGCTACAAGAATACCTCTAACCCCCAAACATCTGCGTAGAACTTCCCTTTGGACTTTCACATATGCTTTCTCTAGATCAATGAACATCATATGTAAGTCTCTCTTCTTCTTTCTATACTGCTATACCAACCTCCTTACAAGCTGAATGACTTTTGTAGTCGAACGTCCCATCATGAATCCGAACTAGTTTATCACGCAGCTAAAATATGTTGAAAATAGAGCTCAACTACCTAACTATAAAAGAGATGAACATATTTCAGCAAGCTAACTCCTAAAAGTTATTTGGCACGCTCAATTTATGCAATACTTTTTGCTTCTCGAACAAGCAGCGTATGTTCAGGAGCGAATCTAGAGTTGATGCTACGGGTTCATCTGAACTCATAGCTTTCACCCATACCTTATATTTTTGCCTAAAAATTATTAAATATGTACAAATAATAAGTTTTAAACCCATTAAATTAAATGAGATATAGTAAAATTGTAATTTTAAACCTATAAAATTTAAATTTTGGATTCGACTATGAGTATGCTAATCCACGCTCCATGCATTACACTCTTATCATTAAATCAAAATTCAGGATGTAAAAAAGAAGCGATGGAGGTCCATTTTCGACCTCTATTTTTCAATAAATAAGCCTCGGGTTGCCGGAAAACACTTACAGCTTGTTTCGATGGTTGTTTACCCTATTGTATCGTATCGTATTGTTACTTTAAATGCAATGTTTGTTTTGATTGTTACTTAAATTTTATCGTATCGTTAAATCCGTCATTACGTAACAACGAAAGGTGCCACTTTATGTAACGACCGATATGATGTGGTCACGTCGTTACCTAATTTTTTTTTTCTTATCTCGCCCTTCATTATTAATAAATAATCTTATTTTATCCTTTTCCCTATCTTCTTATATAATAATTCTACCTCGTATCATAATTTTTCTTTATAATATTGCTAGTTTATTCCTTATATTGCAGGTGCGTGATATCATGAAACGATGACAAACGATACAGTCTATCCAAATATTGTATTCATCAAACGATACAATACAATATAATACAATACAATACGTTATGAAACGACCCGTAACAACCATCCAAACAAGCTGTTATCTGTTCTATTCAGAAAAACAATTCAGTTTCTTTGATTCAGAAAACAGGATTTGTGAGTGGGAGGCCGTGGTATATCACATTGTCTACCATAAGTTGATGAAAATGTGCTAAATCAGGACCCACTCTTTTAGTATTTACACATTTGCACCCCATGTTTTTGGGTTCCCGCAAGTATTCTCTCTCTTTTTGTTTAAAAGAAAACTATAATTGCAGTAAAAAATTAATTGTTGGAATGGTCCTTCAACCTTTTGGGCTGTTTCCGTTTGGTTATAATTTCTGAATGAAATGAACAAGTAGGGTCCTGCTGGCTCCTCCCACGTGCAATAATGCTACTTTTGTGTCCTAATCTCCTTTTCTGTACGGACCCTTTGAGAATTTTTTGGGATTCCCAACTCTCCAAAAATTAGGATTTTTAGACAATTATGGAGAGCGACATTGACTAATATATTAGCCAAAAGAATCTTTGTTGCATATAGCATTTGGTATCATCTTTCTCAAATTTCTTCCTTGATTGCACATGCTAATCCTCTTGGATTGCCATGACCCAACTATCTCTTTTTTTAAAGACTTGATTCTTTGTTATAACATAATTCCATCATAATTCAAATTGAATTTTGTTTTTGTAATTTCAGTGAAGGAGGTTTGCATTTTTCGTTAACAAATTTATTTTAGGTCTTCTGCATAGATATAAAATAAGATATACTGAGGGTTGCTCCCTATCAAATAGGGTTGTGCACGGATCGGATCAGATCGGATTTAGCATATTTCGGATTCGAATTTCGAATTTCGGATTCTAGAAAATGCAATCCGAATCCGATCCGAATTATATCGGATCAGATTTTAAAGTTTGGATCGGATCGGATATCGGATCGTATTATTATGCCTCAAAGTTAAACTAATATGTATATTTTCTTTGTAAAAGAGGCAATACATTAAGAAAAATTCATGTTTATGCAATTATGAGAGTACTATGGTGCCAATATAGCTAAATCTAGCAATTGTAAAGGTAATAACTTGGAGGTTGATGTAAATTAAAGTGTAGTATTTATACATGTCCTAATAATTTCGGATTTCGGATTGGATTGGATTAAAATATACCAATCCGAAATCCGATCCGAAATCCGAAATTTTAATAAACATAATCCGAAATCCGATCCAATCCGAAATCCGAAATTCAAAATTGAATGGATCGGTTCGGATTTCGGATATCCGATCCGAATGAACAGCCCTACTACCAAATAGAACTCTATTCTAGCACTCAACAGTCAATCCCAACATGAAACATCTAATTAAGGATGAAAGAATTTTCATCATTCTTCTACTGCCACAGGTTTTGTGGTAATTTTTTTTTTGAAACATCACTTTTTTTCACACCACAATGAGATAATATTAATTTGGTGAAAAAGAGATAATCCCACAAGATTCTGAACCGCGTTCGAATATCAAAAGGCGTGAACTTAAAACCAAGAATATGCTCCAAGACTATTTGGTTACTCTCTCAAACAGGGGGAAAGTAAAAGAGGAGAGCAAAAGACGTCATATTCAAGTTAACTTGAACAAGGGGTTGGCAATTTTTGTTTAATAATGCATGGCAAGGGGGAATCAAAATTATAGAATAAATAAATCAACAATCTCAAACTTTTCAAAAACAGAAGATAATACTATTGTATCGATATATAGTAGGCACATGCAGTAGACAAGGTTTCTGCGTGACAGAGGTACTTAACATGCCTTTGAACTTATCACTAATCATTATTAGTGTCTCCTATATATAGTTTCTTTCAATTAAACAAAAAAGAGAATCATAACAATTAATGCGATGGTGCAAGGAAGCTACATTCAAGAAATTAATTAAACTAATATATGGTTTGGGATTTGGTTGAAGTCTTGAATTAATGTAAGAGGTGGGGATTCTTTATTTTTATTTTTTTGTGTAAAAGGGACATTCACATAGTCTCCATGTGACTGTGATTTGAGGACAAAGGAAAGAGGAGAGAGGGGTTGCTATTACAAAACAGTTCACATGGGGGAAGAGGAAGACATGATTCTAACATCTCCTACTTTTTCTTCACAAACTCATCTTCCCTACTATATCTTTATCCTTTAATTCAACCAATATAATACTACATATATATGATCTTTTATCCAATTTGTAGGGATTTCTCATTTCTATGCCTTTCATTTTGAGGTCTTTATTTTATGCAAATATAGTATTTTTTAAAAAAATTCTGATATCTGCTTTAGAGCTTGACTAATTTGGATTCGCTTCGAGATTTATTACTTTAAAATACTCTATACCAAAGGCAATTATATTCTCAAGGTTTAGACATGAAATCTCTAGTTGAGGATGTAGTATTACCACTTCACCATGATAAGAATGGACTTTGAGTCTAACTCAACCCCAAAAGTTAGCTTGTGAGGTGAAGATTGACCAAAATACCCATAACCCATCGATGTGGGACACAATTCAACACCCCCCCCCCCATGCTCAGGCCTGCAACTGGAGCGTGGACAATATAAATAGGGGCCGGCCCAACATCAGTAATAATAAATTAGGATGTGTCTGACTCTAATACCATGATAAGAATGGACCTTGGGCCTAACTCAACCCCAAAAGCTAGCTTGTGAGGTGAGGATTGCCCAAGACCATATAAGAAGACCAAGATACCCATAACTCATCGATGTGGGACACAATTCAACACACCACACCTTTAGTGGTAAATTGTGCAAATTATTAAGGTAAGGGTACAACGATTTAATCAACCAACGAATAAAATTATTTTTCTTTAAACGAAGTTATATATAAATTTCCCTAAATTCATTGAATAACAATGAATGAGTCGAGTCATTCAAGCTTTACCGAGATTGTAAATAGAAAAATGAGAAGTAAAATTCTCTTGTTATCTAGTCATTTTTCGATTGAAGAAAATACTGAAAAGACATTGGTAAAGGTTTTACTTCAAATTTTTAAGCAAATACCTTATATATTAGCAATTTGAAATTCATAATTTGGCCTGAATATATCCTCCTCTCTATTGTAGTTCCAATTGAATGTACCTATCAAGTCAAAAAAATCATACATAGCACCAAAAATAGTGCATCGTCTATTTATCGTTCTTACTAGGGAACCAAAACGAACACGTCTATTACCTACGAAACTGAATCTTCGACCAAACATTCTATCAGAACCTAAAATTACTGCATTGCGCTCCAACAATTGAGCTGCCACTTGCCAGTAACAAGAAAAAGTTTTTAACTGTCAAAACGATAATGGTGATAATTTACTTTACTACATATAAAATTAGAGGTCGTTTGGTTGGGAAACATATTATCCCATAATTAGTTATCACACCTTCCCATAGAGATAAAAGAACATTATAATCATGGTGTTTGACCAAAAAGTATGAAACCTTTTGCTAAACTAATTAAGTAAGAAGATAACGGGTAAATTCTAGTTAAATATAATGATTTGTAGATCCAAAAAGTGTTTGCACAGATAACGTGGGATTATGTTAAAGCCGATTTAATGCAATGTATATTAAATGGTGCTGCTATTAATGAGTGGGGAATAATGATAAACAATAATGCTAAATGGCAACGAATGTAAATAGAGAGAATGTTGCACCCAAATATTGAATGAGGTGGATGATTCTTCTCTCTGACAATGATGTAAGACAAGAACATGAGAGAATATTATATACTTTCTCGGATCTGTTGGAAATGACAATGGATAGAATGTAAAGATCGAATCTCTCTCTGAAAGTTGTTCTTTGTACTATCTAGTGAGCTTCTTTTCAAAAGTGTTCTTATCAAATGGAATATTACTTTCCCTCTTTTCTTCTCTCAACTTTTCTATTTATATAGGACATACCCCTTACCTAACCTAAAGTACAGATGCAGAGAATATTCGATAGAATATTCCCCTAAAATATCTTATCGCAGAACTAGCCGTTATTATTGGCCTGAGTGCCTGACCTCGGGCCCGATTAATCAGCTCGCCAGTAGGTTCCTTCAATCTTATATTCAACCTCAACCCTGATGAGCCACTCAACACTTTTTTCCGTTCGCAACTAACCGACCTCGACCGAACTGCCTATGATAAATTACAATTCTCACGATAATTACCCTCCTCATGCTAAATCTCCTCGATTGGATTTTGACTCATACAGTTAGTCCCTCCGCTTATCGAGGCCGCCTTTTGGTCGACCTCGATGAGCGTACTTTGTTAGTCTCAGTTTGGGGAGATTCAGATGGGGAGGTCGAAGAGTGAGAATTGCGGCCGAGTTGGTGACGTGACATTCTGAGAGCCATGCTTAATGACATCAGTTCTGAAATGACATCACAGCTCAATGCGTCATCATTATGCCGCTTCCCGGTGCATTGCTTGTTTCCTGTGTCCGTGATGTTTCGATCCCAGTGCATTTGACAGTTATTTTTCTTGATTTGTGCGCCGGATTTCTCTATAAATAGAGGGGGGAAACCCTTTGCATGAGACTTTACATTTTCCAATCTTTCGAACTTGTATATCTGTTCCTCTTCTTCTTCTCCCTGCGTTCCTATTTTCTGCAATTCTTGCCATTATCACTTCTTGCATTTTCAATTCTTACACTTTCATTTCCTCACACAGATATAACAAAAGATGGCTAGTGTATCTTCTAATCCCGAGGAGACCCTTGACCCGGTTCCGTTATCAGTGGCCTTACCTACTCACAATGAAGGAGAGGCTGTTGCTATGGAGGAAGAAAGCTTTCCATGGTGGAAGAAATCGTTCCTCGTGGTGATAAGACTATGTTGAACTTCTCGAAATCACCCGCGGACGAACCTGAGCCTGTAAAATCCAAGATGGGAGCGGTCCATCTTACCGGGCTTAAGGCCAAGTACAACATCCTTGCTCACATCGACCTGGTCCTAGCTAGGAACGATGTGATCCACATTCACAGTCCTGGGTATTGCGCATTTTACGCGTACCTATTTCAAGTGGGCTATTATCTACCTCTTCCCCGGTTGGTGGAGGAGTTCTGCTGCTATTACGGTATCTGTCCGGCCCAACTCACCCCCTATATTTACAAAAATTTTCTCATGCTGATAAAGTACGTGGAGTTGGCCAACCGTGGGATCTCCATCTGTCATCTGCTACATCTTTCGCGCCAAGCTTCCACAAGAGGACGATGATACATCTCCATCTTTATGGGACCAAGGGGTTGGTGGTGAAAATGGATGATAAGACGAATCGTCGATTTTGGGTCAACGCTTTCTTCATTAAAACTGAGCACGTGGTGGCGAACCCTAGCGGATTCCCTAAGGAGTAAAACTTCGCTCGTAAGTATTTTTGTTAACTGATCGTTAGCCGAGAAGGATCCTCCTATGCTGGTCGCCGATATTCACGATTGGGTGGCTCAGATTTTGCCTTACACGGTGGAAATCTGTGAATGGTCGTCATTCAACAAGAAGTTTGGGCATAAACCTTCTTCGACCGGTAAGTCGGAGTCCCAATATCCAGTCACTTCGACCTTAATACCGTCCTCTTAATGTGGTTTTTATTTGTTATTAGATTAGGGAGTTCCAAGGAAAGTGAAGACTCCCACTCCCATTTTTCGTTAGTCGGGTACCTCGACTGGATCTCGTCTCGCCGTGACTGTAGGCGGGTCTGCACAGACAACTGCTACTCCTCAGGTTCTGGCCCAATGTAGGGCCTGATCATCGAGCAGTTGCCCCATCAACGGAGACTCCAACTTCTCCTTTATTGCATTTGGTAGATGAGTCATTGCTGAGCAAGGGGAAATTAGTTTCGCTAAAAATGCGGAGAGTAGAGGTAGCGAGGAATGAAGAGCCAGCAAGGGGCGATCCCGAGATGGCCGCGGTTGAGCCCGAGGGCAGCATAGTTTTGGACACGGATACTGCGTCCCTTCAAATGTAGAGATTGCTTCTTTATTAGAGGTCGTCGTGGGAGAAGGAGGGCGAACAGAGGCGATCAAGGTCATTCCGGGGAGCGAATCGTCAATGTCAAAGTGGGTTGACGTTCCTTCCTCTATCAAAGTGAAGAAAAAAGGTGTGGCCATAGATGACTATGAATCCGGCTCCAATGTCTACCCCGAAGAGGAGAGGATATTTGATGAGGGTTTTACCTGGGTTGAGGTGCGAGTAGATGAATCTTCTTATTTTATAGTCATCCCTCTGGATTGTGACCTATTGACTAACACAAAGAGCATGGTCCCTTCTTTGGTCCCTCTTTGCTATGGCGCCGAGAACATGACTCTACGGTCATTTAAGGATGTCAATATGTCGTTAGGCATATCTGGAATGGCTCTGAGGGTGAGTTTGTGTTTTCCTTTTTGTCATTTCTGTATTTTGCGTCCTTCCCCCTTTCTATCTTTACTGGCCCTTTTTAGCTCTTCCTTTTTGTTTCTTAGACCCTTATTTTGGAGATCGAGAGCGTCCGCCAAGAGGAGAAGCATGAGACTATTTTCAAGAAGATGGTTTTAAAGTATCGCAAGTATCGTGATAATTACTTGAGATGCATGCCCGATTCAACGCGGACAACAACTTCCAATCCCTTAGAGATGAGTTGGTGTAGAAGGACGATGAGCTCGTGATGGTCATTGGCAGATGCAATGAGTTTAAGGGGGCGCTTAGAGCCAAGGAGGACGAACTCGAGGTGAGCAAGGGGGTCGCGGCTGAGTGTGTTGACCTTCAAGCTTAAGTGGCATCCCTACGAGCTAAGCTTGAGCAGAGTTTGATCAAAGCAAACGCCTTAAGTGATGAGTTGATCGAGAAAGTGGCAGAGTTGGCGAAGTCCGAGGAGGCCAGGATGACAACTTTGGCGAAGGTGGAGACATGGAGGAATTCATTCGTGTGCTTATATCTGAACGGGTGAGTGAAGCGAAAACGGTCGTGGTAAGGGAGGCACAGCTTGATGAATGAATTGGTGGGCTCGAGAGAGAGGTTTCGAGCCTTAGTGATCAAGTCGCTACTCTTGAGGGCGAGAAGGCGCAGCTGTTGGCCCAGTCGTCCTCTCATACTTCTGATTTTCCTGACGTTCCGCAGCACTTATACGAGATATGGATCCACGCCGAGGCTTAGCTGGACATTCTCAAGAATTTGATGACGGAGGGGAAGGTTCTTGAGGCCAATTTTGAAGATGCTCGTGTCTAGGCACGTGCGGCCAGAGTTGCTTGCGGTTATGACCCAGCTACTCCGACGACCGGTGATGGCGAGGAGGAGGAAGAATTGGACTAGCTTGAGAAGGATGCCTTGTATGAAAATGAATATCCTCAAGGCAATGGCAGAGATGTCTCTGTTGCGCCGGATGGTGAAGGCGAGGATGACGTGGAGTAATACTTTGTACTTAGTTTTTGCCTTCTTTTTTTTGTGTGGGCTTCTTTTGGCCCTTTGTAAGATATTTTTTGGAATGGAATGATAATATCCCCTTATTGTACGTTGTTGGGTCTTTTATTTTTCTTCGAACATTTTTCAAATAGTTGCCTTAGAAGAATTGTGTCAGTATGTGTTATCTCGAACATAGTCGAGTACATCTTTGATTGAATCTTAGTGAAGTCCCATGTCGTCGTGCTTAACTCAAACGAAGTTGACTTATAAATTGAACTCAATTCAGGTTGAGTATAGGTTGAATTCGAGTGCAGTCGAAAATAATTCTTTACTAATTCAAACAAGGTTAAGCGTATTAATTCAAACGAGGTCGAATGTGAGTTGTTTCGAACAAGGTCGAACGTGTTAATTCGAGCGAGGTTGAATGTCACTTTAATTAATTCTAACAAGGTCGAACGTGAGTTGATTTGAGCGAGGTCGAATATTGACTCTTAGTTGATTCAAATGAGGTCGCATGTGAGTCGATTCGAGCGAGGTCAAATATTGACTTTTAGTTGATTCGAACGAGGTCGAATGTGATTTGATTTGAGCGAGGTCGAATGTTGACTCTTAGTTGATTCGAATAAGGTTGAATGTGAGTCGATTCGAGCGAGGTCGAATGTTGACTCTTAGTTGATTCGAATTAGGTCAAATGTGAGGTCGAATGTTGACTCTTAGTTGATTTGAACAAGGTTGAATGTGAGTCGATTCGAGTGAGGTCGAATGTTGACTCTTAGTTGATTCGAACGAGGTCTAATGTAAGTCGATTAGAGCGAGGTCTAATGTGATTCGATTCGAGCGAGATTGAATGTGAGTCGATTCGAGCGAGGTCAAATGTTGACGCTTAGTTGATTCGAACGAGGTTGGATGTGAGTGCATTGATTGGTGCGGAGTTAAAACTTGGAGACAGGCGAACGTCATGTGTTTGTATGCTTTGCTTATATATATACATTGGAGAAGTTTACATGTTTTTCGGGCTGCTATTCCAGTCCCAGTCTATCTAGTCCCTTTATTGTTCGACCTGGAGAAATATTCGAGGGGTCGAGCAATAAACTTGCTAACTAGTAATCTCACCTGCTTGTGCTTTAACTTCGAAATGTCCTCTTCGTCGCCTCATTAAAAACCTCATCGAGAAAACCCAATTGGCACTAAACTCAGTTGAGGGAAAAAAGTACACCTCGGAGAACATCTTTCATTAGAAGTTGAAGTACTTGAGGTGGGCGATGTTCCAGTTGTTTGGTAGTAGCTTTCCCTCCATTGTTTCTAGGTGGAATGACCCTTTGCCTACTGCCGCTGTAATTTTGTATGGGCCTTCCCAATTAATCCCTAGTTTTCCTTCTCGTGGATCCTTACTTGCCTATGTTTTGGCTTTTAACACGTAGCCTTCGACTTTGAGTGGTTTGGTCTTGGCTTTTTTGTTGTAGTATCGCTCTTCCTGTTGTTTCTGAGCGACCATTCTTATTTAAGCCATCTCTTCACTCTTCAGCCTCGTCGAGGTCTTGCCTCCTACTTTCGTCGTTCCTTGGCCCGCTCTCGTGTGAGTACCTTAGACTTGGTTTTTCGACCTCGACCGATATTACTGTATCAGTCCCATAGACCATTGAGTATGGTGTTTCCCCTATGCTTGTTTTTGGCGTTGTACGTTATGCTCATAGTATTTCCAGCCACAGTCCCTTGGCGTTATCAAGCTTCTTCTTTATGATATTCAATATTAACTTGTTGGAGGACTCCATTTGCCCATTGCTCGCGGGATGATATGGCATGGAGAGTATTCTTTTGATATGCTATTTCTCAAAGAACTCAACGATCTTTTTTCCAGTGAATTGGATCCCGTTGTCACAACTGATTTCTTTGGGGAGGCCGAAACGACACACGATATTTCTTCATATAAAGGTGATCACTTCTTGCTCTCGTATTTGGGTGAATGCACCTGCTTTTACCAACTTGGAAAAATAGTCAGTTAAAACTAAAAGAAATCGTACATTACCTCATCCCGCTGGGAGGGGTCGGACGATGTCCATTCCTAATGATGAAAGGCCAGGGTGACGTGACTGCGTAGAGGTTCTCGCCCGCTTGGTGGATCATAGAGGTGTATTTTTGGCATTGCTCGCATTTTTCTATGAAGTCATTGGCCTTTTTTTCATTGTAGGCCAGTAGTAGCCTGCTCATATGAGGCATCTAATGAGAGTATGAGCTCCGCAATGACGTTCATGAACTTCTTTGAGGACGCGACACGTCTGGTTTAGGCCTAAGCATTTTGCTAGGGGCCGCCATATGTTCTTTTGTACAAGTCGTTATTGATGACGGTGTACCTGGCTGCCTGCATTCGAAGCTTTTTGGCTTTTTTTTATCGTCTGAAAGCACTCCATCCTGCAAATTTGAGACAATACGATTGCGCCAGTCCCAAGTTGAGTTTATAGTTCGTACCTCGATTTGATTGATCAACGAGTGGAGGAGAGTGATCATATCCCCTTCTCCGGTTATGCTTCTAGTGGCCGCTGCCAGTTTGGCGAGGCCTCCTGCTTCAATGTGTTGTGCCTGTGGGATTTGGTCAAGTTGACATTTATCGAACTCGGGTAACAACCTGCAGATCTCGGCTTGATATTTTTGCAGTCTTTGTTCCTTAATTTGGAAAGTCCCTATGACTTGATTGACGACGATCTGAGAGTCGCACAGCAGGACAACTCACTTTGCTCTGTACTTAAGTGCTAGCTTTAGACCTGCGATCACGGCTTAACTCGGCTTTGTTATTAGTCATATCTGGGCATCTTTTGGACTGACGAATTACCTCACCTGTTGGGACCTCAAGTCCTAATCTCGATCCCGACGCGTTAGAGGTGTCATATATATACAACACCCATAGGTCGTGTGTTTTGGAGGAAGTATGAGTGGCTTCTTTTTCGACTTCAGGCATAATTTTCGTGCTTACGTCGACCACGAAGTCAGCAAGTACTTGCGACTTTATCGCCATTCGCGGCTGATCGGTTATATCGTGCTCGCTCAATTATATATCCCATTTGTCTAATCTACCCAATAGCTCGGGTTTATGCAGAATACTCCTCAGGGGAAATGTCGTTACCACCGAGATGGGGTGGCACTGGAAATAGGGTCTAAACTTTCGTGAAGCTACGACTAAAGCCAGGGCTAGCTTATTGAGGTGGGGATACCTCGTCTCGGCATCAACCAGAGTTTTGCTAATATAATAAATGGGAGATTCCGTACTTTTATTTTCTCGGACCAAGACCACGCTCACGGTTCACATCAGATATGGCCAGATAGACGAGGAGACGTTCATCAGATACTTCTTTCTTTCTAGTCAAGCTCTCTGGTATTCCTTCTTAGCTTTTATTTGGTCGGGGTTGACCTCAATGCCTCGTTGTGATACTAAGAAACCGAGGAACTTTCCTGAGGTTACTCGAAGGCGCACTTCTCGGGGTTCAATTTCATATCGTAACGCCTGTGTATGTTGAAGGCCTCTTTTATATGGTCGATGTGATCCTCCTTCATTTTCGACTTGACCAACATGTCGTCGATGTAGACTTCCATTATTTTGCCTAACTGGTCTTTGAACATTCGTGTCATCAATCTCTGATACGTCACACCCGCGTTTTTCAGTCTAAAAGACATCACTTTGTTGCAGTACGTTCCCTGATGAGTGATAAAGATGGTCTTGCTCTTCCATGAGGATCTGATTATAGCCTGAGTAAGCGTCTAGGAAGCTGAGCAACTCGTGTCCGGAAGTCGCGTCAATGGGTTGATCGATATGAGTAAGTGGAAGCGAATCTTTCGGGCATGCTTTGTTTAAGTCTGTGAAGTACACGCACATCTGCCACTTTCCGTTCTTCTTTTTCACCATGACCGCATTGGTGACCCATTGAGGACATCTCGACACCCTGATGGAGCCATTTTCCAACAAATTTCTACCTCTTCGCGGACCATGTCATTAATGGCAGTGTTGAATTTCACCTGATTTGACTTACCAGGGGGTGGAATGGGTCGACTTTCAGCTTGTGCATTGCTATCTCCTTTGGAATACATGGCATGTCTGCATGGGAAAAAGCAGACAGGTCTACATTACTATTTAATATTGACGAAATTTACCTGGCTCTTGGAGCTTGTGGCCGATGAAAGCTTTCTTGTTGTGGTCGTTATCATTGAGTTGGATGGGGTTGAGGTCTTCTATGGTAGATCCGGTAGCTTCTATGACTTCAGGATCTTTGATCACATACTTCTCGTCCTCGCTCGACCTCCACCCTGTTGATTGCTATGCTTCTTTGGCTTTACCCTTTAACTGTTGGGTGTGTGTGCAGTCTTGGGCGATGCGGTAGCATTCCCTGGCAATGCGTTATTTTCCTCTGATGCTGAGCACCCCCGAAGGGATGGGAAATTTGATGACTTGATATAAGCTGGAATGGACGGCTTTCATCGTGGATCCAAGGTCGATCTGAGATGGCGTTGTACGCCGTATCCTGGTCCATGATATGGAACGTGGTCTCCAAAGGGACTCCATCTTCCAGGACGGACAACGTGATTTCTCTAGATGTCCGCTCAATTACATTGTTAAAACCCATTACTGTGATGTAGCGTGGCACTATCCTATCCTCGAGTTTCATTTGGGTGAGAACTCGAGGGTGGATGATGCACGCGCCACTCTTGTCATCGACCATAATATGTTTTACATCAGTATCTAAGATGCGTAAAGTAATGACAAGGGCATCATAGTGAGGGAAAACCTAACCGTGGGTATCTGACTTATCGAAGATGATACTTTCTTCGTCATACCGTTCATGAGTGATAGACCGTTTAAGTTTGTGGGTGGTGTTGAACTTCACATTGTTGATTGACGCATCGTCGCCCCCTCCGATGATCATTTGACTGGTTCGAGTCGGGGAGGGTGGTTTGGGTGGTCCCTGGTGCTGTTCTCGTCCACGGACGAAATTGTCCCTCCCTCGGTCGCTCATCAACTCTTTCAAGTGCCCTCGATGAAGCATGTTCATGACCTCTTGTCTTAAGGCGATACAATCCTCGGTTTTGTGACCCTGCTCCTGGTGGAATTCACAGAGACTATTTGACTTTCTAGTGCTCGGGTCAGACCTCATCTTCTCCAGCCACTTTACTTTTGGGCCGAGCTTCTCCAGTGCGCAAAAACATTATGAGGGGGAAACACAGAAATTCTGAGCAGATAATAAGGGGGCATACCTCTCTCACTGCAGTGAGTTCCTGTTCTTGGCCTAGATGGGCCTTCGTCGTGGTGGGGAGGCGGCATGAGTGTGCCTCGGCTGTAAGGCTGATGTCTTTCCCAATTAGGTCGAGGTCCTGCT
The DNA here is from genome assembly GCF_000393655.2 of Nicotiana sylvestris. Classification (NCBI taxonomy): domain Eukaryota; kingdom Viridiplantae; phylum Streptophyta; class Magnoliopsida; order Solanales; family Solanaceae; genus Nicotiana; species Nicotiana sylvestris. Next base: position 61,904,611 of record NC_091063.1, read on the forward strand.
AGATCTCTCTTATTGTCATATCTCTAGTCCTTCCTACATTCAGCTTGTACCGAAGTTAGCCATTGAGTTGGCCCATTTAGATCATCTTTGTCAGCTCGAACCTCGACGCAATAAGCATTGTGTATTTCTTCCCAAGTGGTCGGGGGATATTTCATAAGGCGGCTCAGCAGCTTTCTGGTCGCACTCGAACCACTACTATTCAGCCCGTTCTGAAAGGCTACCACAACTATTCCTTCCAATACATATGGTAAGGTCATTCTTACTCGGTTAAATCTAGCAAGGAAGTCCTTGAGTCCCCCTCTAGGTGATTGTTTGATGGCAAATATGCTATTTACTCCCGCCTCTGCCTTTTTTGCTTCGGCATGGGCTGTCACGAAATTATCAGCCATTTCCTCAAATATTTCAATCGAGCGCGCGGGCAGCTATTAATACCAAGTCAATGCACCCCTGGTGAGGGTTTTGCCGAACTTCTTCAGTAAGATGGAGGATATTTGCTCTTTGGCGAGATCGTTGCTTTTTACAGCGGTGACGTAATGAATCACATGATCTTTAGGGTCCGTTGTTGTCGTATATTTTTAGGTAAGATGGCATTTTGAAGGTTTTGGGTATTGGGTGTGGCGTAACTTCGTCGATGTATGGCTGCTCAATGAATCGACCGATGTCCCTTTTTGGTAGGAGTTTTTGGGTGCCCGGTATTTTGTTTACCCTTTCTTGATGCTCTTTCATTTGGTCGCGGAGCATTTTTTCTTTTTCTCCATCTCCTCCATTTTCCTCAAAATGGTTGTGAGGGTGTTGTTACCTGTATCACTAACATTGTGAGTAATACCTGTTATATGGGGGGCGTTTTGCTCGTTTGGTGTCGATACAATGCAGACTTCTGCATCTTCTTTGTTCGTCCTTTGAGCGGGCTTATTGAGAATGTTGGTCAGCGTGTTTGTCAACCATGCCTCAAGTAGTTTTTTCGCTGTCGGTGGTGCCTCTTCTGTTGTGGATGTAGAGGCCCCTTTACCGTGCGAGGTCGTGACGCTACCATGAGGTGGGGGCGAAATGTTTCGCCTGGGAGAGGTGTTTGATGTTGCATCTTCGCCCTCCGTTTCATCCACTTCGTTGATGGTGTGGAGGAGGTTAGTGGTGAGGTCGGCTATTGCCTTCCTTTTTTCCTCTCTGTTGCCTGCCATGTTAGATTTGTGCACACAAGGAAGTATAGGGTTTTTTGCGTTGTTTGTTTAGATCTAAAAGAAACTAAAATTTTAACTAGGAAGACCCACGGACGATGCCAAATTGTATGGCAAAAAATATGAAACATTTTGTTAAACTAATTAAGAAAGAAGATAACATGTAAATCCTAGTTAAATATAATGATTTCTAGATCCAAAAAGTGTTTGCACATACAACGTGGAATTACGTTAAAGCCGATTTAATGCAATGTATATTAAATGGTGCTGCTATTAATGAGTGGAGAATAATGATAAGCAATAAATATGCTAAATGGCAACGAATGTAAATAAAGAGAATGATTTACCCAAATATTGAATGAGGTGGATGATTCTTCTTTCTGACAGTGATGTAAGACAAGAACATGAAAGAATATTATACACTTTCTCGGATCTGGTAGAAATGACAATGGATAGAATGTAAAGATCGAATCTCTCTCTGAAAGTTGTTCTTTGTATTATCTAGTGAGCTTGCTTTTTTAAAAGTGTTCTTATCAAATGAAATATTACTTGCCCTCTTTTCTTCTCTCTACCTTTCTATTTATATGAGACATACCCCTTACCTAACCTAAAGTACAGATGCATAGAATATTCGATAGAATATTCCCCTAAAATATCGTATCGCAGAACTAGCTGTTATTACTGGCCTGAGTGCCTAACCTCGGCCCTGATTAATCAGCTCGCCAGTAGGTTCCTTCAATCTTGTGTTCGACCTCGACCCTGATGAGCCACTCAACACTTCGTTCTGTTGGTCACTGACCGACCTCCGCCGAACTGCCTATGATAAATTACAATTCTCACGATAATTACCTTCCTCGTGCTAAATCTCCTCGGTCGTATTTTGGCCCATACACCCCGAATAACTAATTTTGAAATTAGTTATACCACGATTTTATTCTAATTAAATATATAATAAACTCATCTCAAACAAACGAGTTTCGGACAGGAAAAGAGGAAAGGCGAAAAGGGTCACATCGAAGGGCACGTGGTGACCGATTCCGCCAGTTAATAAACCGTTGAAAGAAAGACTTATTTCACTCTCTTCACAGCTGTTGCTAGCTGTCCTAATCCCTCTCCCATGTGACCCACTATTCCCTCTCCCTCCAAAAAAATAAATAGAAAACAAACCTTAACTTTGGTCCCCTTAAAATTGCTAGTAATAACTCTTAAACAACTTAACCTCTTAAAATAGAGATACTCACATCACACCATTTTTGCCATTCAATTATTACCCTAAATACACCTTTTCTTTCTTCTTCATTCTTCTCTTTTTATACTACCCATATCTCAATTCTTGAACCACAATAAAACCTTGCCATTTTAGTTTGTGCATGGCTCAACTACCACCAAAAGTTCCTACAATGGCACACAATTGGCCTTTTCAAACTATGCCCCCATTGCATAACAATAACATTAATAATAATTCTTGGGTTGATGATTTTCTTGATTTCTCATCAGCTAGGAGAAATTCTCACCGAAGATCAGTGAGCGACCCGATTGCGTTCGTGGAGGCCGCTCCGTTTCTGCAGCAATGCCACGGCGGCGCTAATTCTAGTATTGGGTTTGATAAGTTAGATGATGAACAGCTTACTACTATGTTTTCAGATGATAGCGGCGGTGCTGCTGCATTTGCTGTTACTACAGCGCCGTCTTCTAATCCGTCTAGTACGAATCCTTCTACACCGTCTGATCAAATCAGCGAAAATGAAGATCAGAAGTTTGTCCCACAGGTCGACGTTAACCAAGTAATTCAGCCGAAGAATGAACCTGGAGAGGTTGATAGTTCTTGTGATACTCAACCACCACCACCTCCTGCTAGTGATTCTTCAGATAATAATCCTATTGTGGACCCAAAGAGGATTAAGAGGTAAATAATATGACTAATCCAGTTGCTAAAGTATTCATCTTTAGGCATTTGCAGATTTAAATATTTAAGAGTTTAAACTGGTAGCCTGAATATTTTTCATGTGACAAGTACACGAAAACTATTCTTGCTCTTTATCCCTTATTTAATTGTGTAACAAATTCATCTATAAAAACTTAAAGAATTAAGGTGAATTTACTTCTATATACTTAGTTATATCTTCAATAGTAATTTCAAATAAAAAAGCAATTGAAACCATTGGGCACTTAATTCCAAATATGTTAGTAGCAGAATAAAAGTTTATGTACAACAAATTGCTCTTATGTCTTATTTAATAATGATTTGAGTTTGTTTGTTTTCCAGAATTTTAGCTAACAGGCAATCAGCTCAGAGATCAAGAGTTAGAAAGCTACAGTACATTTCGGAACTGGAAAGAAGTGTAACCAGTCTTCAAGTAAGTTTCTACTTTTAATATAATTAACTGACTTCTTCTTCATTAAAATATATAATCATGTTCTTATAATAACTTGAAAAATAACTTATATTGTTTTTTTAATTCTTCTCAGACTGAAGTATCAGCATTGTCACCAAGGGTTGCTTTTCTAGACCATCAAAGGCTGCTTCTGAACGTTGATAATAGTGCACTCAGACAACGAATTGCAGCTTTGGCTCAAGATAAGATTTTTAAAGATGGTAAGAGACCATAAAAACTTTAATCATTCTTAATTAGCGAAATTGATTTTAATTTGCTCTTCCTAATTAATCAATGTGATTTGATGACTTAACATAATGAACGAACGACATGCATGCAATTCATGATTTTTTTTGTACTAATTATGTTTACACCTGGTCACAATGCAATCAATTATTCACCTAAATTTCACGTGCCGTGAACAGAATAGTTCCTGTAGTAGTACTATGATTTCATTTTAACTTACTAATGTCATGGAAAAGTAATTGCGTGATTAATGCAGTAATTGCTCATACTTTTGACGAAAAAATAGGTCATGTCATGACAATATTGTAGTGACATAACTTATTCCTCCAAGATAAATTATCGTCTATATAAGTTTCAACCTTGTCATTCACGCAACCATAGTATTTAATTATCAGAACCTATAATGAGTAATTTTTCGAACTATCAGGCATCTTCAGATAATTATAGGTAATCGTAAAAATTTCTAACCTGAAAGATAAATCAGATTATTCGCTACGACATAAAATTCTACACACTTTCTGTGTTTATAAATTAAATCTATTCTTTATTCGGCTCATTTTTTTTTTGCATGTTATATGGCAGCTCATCAAGAAGCACTGAAGAAGGAAATTGAGAGATTAAGACAGATTTATCATGAACAGAATATGAAGAAAATGGGCAACAACGGAACCGCCCATGCACCACCGTCAGCGGCGGCGCCACCATCAACATTTAACAAGATGAGTTGCACGGAAGAAGCGTAAGCTTCTCAATTCCAGTGTTACCCTCAGCTGACAGCTGCGCCTTCACGTGATGTGTTCCCCAATTTTTTTTTCTTCCGATTCTCTTGTGGACCCCTGTGATAATTAACATGATTTTAGAATATTCCTACTTGATTTAAAATAGAGGTAGTAAAGAATTCATTTGATATTTGGAAAAAAAATAAACCCCCCCAAAAAAAAAAGCAAACCCAAAAGTTTGCTTTGTTTGTATTTTATTGTGACTATTTTTTTTTATTTGATTTGTTGTAGCATTACTTTGGTGTTAGGGTTGAGATTGAGTCGATTTGGTGTCTGATTGTGAATCTTGTATTTTATTTGGATGTACAAGAAAAAGGGTTGTTAATTAGGACCTGCATATGGATGGTGCCATATGGTTTGGATGTTTAACAATTGTAATTTGTAAGGGATAGTAATTTTTATTGTTTGATGAATTTCATTGTTAATTTCCTAATTCTGGTATGATAACTTGTATACCTTCTTATTTGTTCTTAAGGAATGTAAGGACAAATGAGGAAAGAGAATAAAAGGAAAAATTGAATGAAGGATTGTTGCAGATGTTTAATTGTTTATACAATTTTGTGGATTAAATATTACGTTATGTTGATTTCTTTTTTATATATCAGAGCCACTAAGACCACTAGACAAATAATTGGACCTATAAACAGAGAGCGTAACCAATGAAATGATAAGTTAAGTCACGGAGAAATTCAAAAATAGCCAGATTAACAAGTGGTCATTCAAAAATAATCACAGTTTCAAAAGTAATCGAAATTTAACTATTTTTCGTGTAAAGATAAATTTGAACGAAAATACTGTTCAAAATTCGGAAAAATACTCCAGCATAATGTACTGAAGTTCCAGTATAATATACCGGTCATAATATGCTGCAAGTTCATACACAGGTACACCGAACTCCAGTATATCATGCTGGACCGGTCTCTATTGCAGCAAAATAATGATTATTTTTCATTGACTTGGTAAACGCTGACTATTTTTGAATGACCAGTCCGAAAACTGGCTAGACCGTGCTATTTTAACGTTAAGTCAAGAGCTAGGGGTGTACATGGACCGAGTTGGTTTGGTTTTCATTAAAACAAATCAAACCATTTACATCGGTTTGGATTGGTTCAGTTTTATCGGATTTTTCGGGTTTTCGGATTTTTTTGTTACATGAATAATATGTCAATGTTACTCTTAACAAAAATTTACAAGTAAATATACATTTAAACTATTCTTATGATAGAATTTTCTTATAAACACATGATAGTTATTTTCTTAGTTGTCTGACAATAAATTTTTATTGATGTACACTTTCGAAGTTAACCGAATTTAAATTAAACATAAAATCAATATAAAACCTAAATAATAATATGTTCTATTTAATTTTTAATTATCAAATCACTTCAAATTTGAAAAAGATATAAGAATATAATAAATATGGAAAAACAAAGAGATCGAGTGATAAGAAAGTTATCGTACAACACATTGTGTAAAGTTAATAAAAATGGAGTACTTCATATTCTATTAAATATTACATCCCATAAGAGAATCCCAAATATTTCTAGACATTTTTGTAAGGCCCCGGAAATTTCACCAAGTAATTTAGGATTTCGTGGTACCAGGTAGGCTAATTATAATATTTTATGTGATATTAACATGATGAGCATCAATTGAATTTGGTAAATAAGTGTATAAGTCTTATAATGTGTAATGTGGGGTCTAATGGGAGGCGTAAGTCTAGGTCAAATTGGAAACTTTCATACTAGGTTACAATTCCAAATGAGTTCGCACAAGTCCACTATTTGGACGAGCATATCTAAATATATATAAGGTTTTATGTAGTGAACAACCTATCAAATGAAAGGTCTTCGAGTCTATTTTATAACACTTCAAATTGTTCGTCATTTAGACATTCCTACACAAAGTTATGATAAAATTACCAAAGGCTGGATTTGCGACCAATTTTGCGATCGCAAAACGACTATACGAACCGCATTTGCGTCGCATAATGAAGCAGTATCGGGCAAAACGTTATGTTGTCGCATGTTGATTATGCTGCAAAAATGCTACCCACATTTCGATTATGCTATAGCATAATTGCACCATATATTTGACTTCGGGGGTCATTTTTGGAAATTTTCATATCCGAACTCACTTTGATAAATAAGCTTTGGGGCTTCATTTGGGACCATTTTATACTAAATCTAGAGAGAGGTGAGAGCATTTTAGAGAGAGAAAGAAGGAACCTAGCCTCCTAATCATCAATCTTGCACAAACCCTCAAGAATCAAGCATGCTAATCTCTAGCTCACTATCTTCCGGGTAAGTCCTACTTCTAATATTTCATATATGAGATTATGAGTTCAAAAATATATTGTGGGGTTAGAAATAGGCCGTGCATGTGCCACTAAGCTATAGTATGTGGGATTAATGAACTATTTTGGGTAGTTCTTGATGAAATTTGATGAGGGAAGAAGGAATTTCCATTGTAGAACCTTATAGTCTATTTCACATGATTAGGTGTTTGATGAAATTCCTAAGAAAGTTATACCATGGGAAATCCTTCTAAATTGTTAATTGATTTCGCTTTCTTCTTATAGATTGTTATTGCTACAGGTGTTGGTGGATTATAGAAACTTAAGAAAAGCTTAAACAAGGTATGTATGGCTAAAACCCTCCTCTTCTTAGAAATTGAGCTCCCATGGTATCCCCGCATATGTTGTAAGTCCGGAATTTGATTTATGTAGTATTTGTTATTTCAAAGGATTTGGTGTTGCAAGAATATATTTGAAAGGTATGTCTCAATGTATTCAATATGCTATTCTTGGTAAATTAGGGATATGTGAAGAATGTGAACTATATGCTAAATTGCCTAGATTTTAAGTCAAGTTTAAATTGTGATTATTATGCCGAATCATGAGAATTACTCTCTATGCTTACAACTTGAATTGCTCTTGTATGTGCCCATTATCTTAAATTGCAAGTTTGATGTTGAAAGTGAAAGTGATGTGGAATGTGAGTTATGAAATGTGGCCTAATGCCAAGTATGATGTGATAATTGTGGCTCTAAGTGCCTATGAATTGATATATGTGAAATAAAGATTGAAATGAGATGATTAATGAGAAAGTAACAACGCCTTGATAAGGCTGCCTAGTCGATCGGGCCGTTATCAGACGTCATGCCGCACACATGGTGGTATTGTGCTGATATTAAATTCCGGAAAGTGAGAATGAGATTGTGATTGAGGTACATGTCTCAAATGAGGCAACCTAGCCGATCGGGTCATGATCGGACTTTGCTCAAGAAAGCGGTGGTATTGTGAATGATGATGAACAGTATTAAATGCCCCAAACTAAAGCTATGGAAATTATGTGAAAGCTATGTGATTCCCTTTATATGATGATGTGGTTATTGTTTAAAGCTTTTGTTGAATCCTTATGATTTCTTTGTTCTTGTATGGTTGTTCTTTCTAATGAGACGGTGTTTAGTTATACATACTAGTGCTATTTGATGGCACTAATGTCCCTTTTGCCGGGGGCGCTACGTTTTTAAATGGATGTAGGTGGTTCTATAGCAGACAGTGGTGGTCGCAGCTTGTGACGCATCTTCCTTTCAGCTGGCATGTTGAGCCCCACTTCATTTCGGGGTCCTGTATCAATTGTTTATCATGTACTTTGTATTTTGAGGTATAACCAGAGCCTTGTTGCCGGTATTTCCATATTACCCTTCAGTTGTATTTAGAGGCTCCATAGACAGGTTGTGGGTGGTGTTTGATAATGGAAAATTGAGTTAGAAATCTTGATATTTGACAAAGATTTATACAACTTGTAATATTTTTGATAATTATGAATTAAGCTGCTAATGGAAATAAAAAGGAAGTTGTTAATGAAATACTTACAAAGTATGATTAATGGGGTCCATCTCCTATTTATTCATGAATTAGTTTGGGTAGAATGAAACCTAACAGGCTTGCTTAGTCGGGTTTACTCGGTTGAGTGTCGGTCGCGCTCCCTGGTTTTTGGGGCGTGACAAACTTGGTATTAGAGCCTAAGGTTTTAAAGTGTCCTAGGATGTCTCGGAGCCGTGTCTAGTAGAGTCCTTCTTATCGGTGTGTTGTCGACCGCATCTATAAGTTGGAGGCTATTTGGACATTTAAGAATTTCACCTTTCTTTGATACTCCAGATCGTGCAGTAGAACCCAAGATAGGGAGCTAATTTTCTCGCTATGTCTTACTCTCAAGATGAGTAATCTTGAAACCATAATCCATGAGTTTGAAGAAGTAAGGAGGGAATGACCCCACCATTGAATCTGAGGGAGATTGCCCAAGAGTTTGTTAGAAGAATGTATCGAGCCATGGAGGGATTGATAGAACTTGTTGCTAAGGAGAGTACCCTTGTTCCTATTAATGTCACTGCACCACCGGATCATGTAGTATATCAGTATGTTACCAATGTATGTTACATGTGTGGAGTCAGGGTGCATCAGTTAAGGCACTGCCCCACCAATATAAAGTTACCAAATAAGTCACTCCTTGCTATATCATTATGAACACCACATGATTTCCTTTTTGTATATGTGCACCCATATTGAAGAGTTCACATGAACATGGTCGTAATAAGATGTTGAGTCACAAAATATTGCATGTACCTACTCCGTGAATAAGACATATTATTCGTGAATCCACTCTATCACAAATTCTCTTATTTACATACTCTTGTGGAATTAAGTTCTATAATGATGTCCTTGAATTGAGTTATAACTCTAGGATTAACACTTTCCACTTACTTTCCTAAATTCTCAACAAGGGACTATACCTGATAAATTTCTTATAGGATCTTTCTATTTAAATGGACAATATCTGCTCATTTGTGCCTATGCATGCTCCGTCGTAAAGTTTACCTATGTGGTGTCAAGTTCCATGTAAAGCATTCTAATGTTGCGATCCTTCTTGAGTCACTCTTTTACTCACTGGTGTATATGGCTTCTATGGTCTGAACAATCACTCTACTCTTTTTTGAGTATCATCATGAGAGCTTCTAGTAACATAAGAGCATACCTTAACACCTATCACATGAGTGCATGATGGTCACCGTGTGCATAAAGTCTCTTTGAAAATTGACATCCTCACATCCCTGTCATAGGAAGATCTTGTGTCGCCATCTTAGTATAACTTTCATGTTAACTTGGGACATCTTGTAGTAAGTAGCTCACTTTGTTCCTAGTATTGTGGTTGCTCGTGTCGTGGTCGTGTGTTGCAGTTGGGAGTTAATATAGCAGAAGCATGTCCAGCTCATAACAAATGTTTATTTTCTCTTTACACCTCCACAACATGTGTTAATTGTGTTCCTTAGTTAGTGAATTCATTGTGCTAGTTTCCCAACACTTGTTTGATAACCATGAGAGAACATATCCTTCTATGTGTCATTGTAACACTTCCTTTCTCATAAGGACCCTTACTAGGCTCTCCGTCAAGACCAAGCGCACCTTTGGGGGTTATCATAGCACAACGCCTGTTTCTTATGTTTTTCTGTCTTTCATTAGCATCTGGGTATTTCTCAAGTCAAAATCCATGGAGAACTCATTATGAACACCTGAAAACCTTCAATAATTATTTTATACTATCTCATTGGGTTCCCACCTCACTTTAAGTTCATCAAGGGTTGATAGCATGCCGCAATTTCTGAGATTGAATGATCTCCTTTCTATAATGGATTATCTACACATATGCTAGTCCAACTATCTGCTTATCAGTCTAACTCTCGCCTTTTGGTTTTGGGTTGACCAAGGAGCAATACATGTAGTAACACATTCGTATGTCAAAGCCTTTCTCTCAATCAAGTCTTATAGCATCTCCCAATGTGGCTGGTAATAGCTGGTTGTGTAGAAGTGTGTTGTAGTGCTTCATTGTAAAGTAGAGTTGCTAAACATAATTGGATTTTTGAATTCTGGAGCTATACATCACGTGACTACATATAGAGATCTTCTTTAAAAAATTTAGCTTCTCGTAATCCCTTATATTACCACCCTTCCTAGTGGTTACAATGTAAAGGATACTTCCATAGGCTCTCTCACTTTCTTTTCATTTACCTTGCATCATGTGTCATTTCTCCATATTTTTCAATACGATCTTATCTCATTTTCTCGACTAGCTATCCAACTATATGATTCGATTCAATTCACCTCACTTTTATGTACTCTACAAGCCCCCTTTTAAAAAAAAGACACTGGAAGTGGGTAAATTCCCCTTTACTATAAACTTCTAATGTCTTCAACTCAGTTTAATCTTGTTGTTTCCAAATGGTGCTCATTAGTCTTGTTGCCCTACTATCTATTTAATATGATAACTCTCATTGTAAAATTCATTTATGTTTTATGGCATCAAAGAGGAAGTCTTATAGCATCAAGGATGGGGACATATTCCTTTTGTTAGAATAAATAAATATTGTTGGTATTCCTTGTAGATGTTCTTCTAACAACCATTTACCTGCGCTGCTTGTCCCTATGAGTAGATAACCAAGGTTACTTTTCCCCGATAAATACATTAAAATGTCTCATTCTTTCAAACTTATTCATGTGGACACTTTGAGGCCTTACTCTACACCAACTCGTAATGGTTTTAAGAACTTTCTCTCCATTGTTAACGATTTTCTAGGGCTACGTGGGCTTGTCTCATGGGTTCCAAAAGTAATTATTTCCCTTAAATTCAGGCTTATATTGCCATGATTTCAAACCAAAGTGCGTCCTCTTTTCAAAAGTCTTAAATGGGTCGGATTGTATGGGTTACGTGGCCTTCATCTCACTCAGCTTCTAGGATTATTGACGATATCATTGTCATGTGCGGAGAGTTTTTCTACCCTTGGTATTCCCCCTTCCTGGGTGGATAGGAGTGTTCTTTGTCTTTCTCCCCGGAGCATCATGTTAACCATTAGAACCCCTCTAACCAATACATAATTTCGTCCCAATATTAAGATATCCTAGCTATGTGGTTTCACTCGTGAAAGGTTGAGATTAGATGCCTTCAGATTTTTGCACATATCATGAGCATATTGATTTGGAAAACAAGTTGTCGTATCTTTAGTTCTCTCATATAGGATCAATTATCAAGAAGGGTTAAGCAGTTTGAAACATGATAATCTCATAAGTGTTCAACTCCTTTTCATCCTCATGGTCTTGTGGCATAGATTCCCTGTGTTAGTTAACGATAGAAGTGTAATTCAACTTCATGTACTTTGAAACCCATATCACATTCAAGGTGACAGAGTATTCTCCTTCCTGATAGACTGATTTTCCCACGTACTTGAATATTCCTCCTTAATGATTCCTATTGCCAATGTACTAGTTACCCATATGCCTCATTTGTCTAATAATTAATGTCGTCAAAATAATTAACCATGTCAGTATTGTTAGTAGTAATCTTCGTGTCTATTAGCATATAACCTCATAAAATACTCTGATCAGCACATTAATGGATTCCTGGATAATTTCAGCCTGATCTTGAATTTCGTTACTCCTCATTGTATTAAATCTAGTGGGTATTGAAGGTTCAAACATGTCAAAGAGGAAGCATCCCCATATGATCACATATATTCAATAGGTAATTTTATGGCCAGTTTATGATAGCACATCTTAGAGTAATTGTTGAAGGTCATCAAAGGTTTAGCGTGGGTGTTCGTATAGAGATTTAGAATTGAGGAGGGTGAACCGGTTATTCACAATACTTTCCCCTGAGATGTTATGTGAGTTGATAGTGAAAGTTGCATAAGTGTATTTCACATTAGGCCACACTAGGAGTATGAAGTTTTCCCATAGTTGTTCCCCATATATTTTGTGTTTTCACGTGTCTATGTCTAAGAAGGTAGTTGGATATCCTTTGTGTATCATTCCAGTGGAAATTATTGAAGGTGAAGTTAATGGATAGTTAGCTTATGTGAGGTATCTAGCTGCCATCATTGTTAGATAAGTTTGGAGGTTGGGGTTGTTTCCGTGAATATGTTATGGTAAAGCCTGTAAGTATAAGAGGCCACATTGAAGATCGAGAGTGTTGTGGAATTAAGGTATTTTCTATTGATTGTATAGCAATTGGTTTTGACTTGAAAGGTACCTTCTAGGTATTATGATTTAGAAATGTGCAGTTCATGTCCAGGTACCCTTATGATAATGTAGTACTTGTAATGGTGAGATTAGTATTGTTGATATATACATTATGGTGCTTTGTCTCGTTGTGTATGTGTTGTTAGGATGGTTTTGGTGATTCTCTGGCAGGTGGATAGGCCTAGTTACAAAGGAGAATCTGCCGAAATTTCTGCAAAATTTAGGAGTTAGTCAAAATTTAGGGACTTGAGATAGGTGAGAAGAAAAGATATATATTATGTTAAGCATTTAGGGTGGACTCTACTCCTCATTCGAGGACAAATGATCCTAAGGGGGGGGATAAATTTTGCCAAGTAATTTAGGATTTCGTGGTGCCAGATAGGCTAATTGTAATATTTTATGTGATATTAACATAATGGACATCAATTGAATTTGGTAAATAAGTGTATAAATTTTATAATGTGTAATGTGGGGTCTAATGGGAGGCCTAAGTCTAAGTCAAATTGAAAAATTTCATACTAGGCTAAAATTTCAAATGAGTTCGCACAAGTCTACTCTTTGGACGAACATATCTAAACATATATAAGGTTCTATGTGGTGAACAACTTATTAAATGAAAGTTCTTCGAGTCTAGTTTCTAACTCTTCAAACTGTTTATCATTTTGACATTCCTACACAAAGTTATGATCAAATTACCAAAGGCTGGATTTGCAACCAATTTTGCGATCGCAAAACGACAATGCAGACCGCATATGCGTCGCATAATGAAGCAGTGTCGGGCAAAACGTTATGCTATCACATGTTGATTATGCTGTAGCATAATCGATTATGCTATCGCATAAAGATTATGCTGCAAGAATGCTACCCACATTTCGATTATGTTATAGCATAATTGCACCATATATTTGACTTCAGGGGTCATTTTTGGAAAATTTCATATCCGAACCTACTTTGATAAATAGGTTTTGGGGCTTCGTTTGGGACCATTTTATACTAAATCTAGAGAGAGGTGAGAGCATTTTAGAGAGAGAAAGAGGGAACCTAGCCTCCTAATTATCAATCTTGCACAAACCCTTAAGAATCAAGCATGCTAATCTCTAGCTCACTATCTTCCGGGTAAGTCCTACTTCTAATATTTTATATATGAGATTATAAGTTCAAAAATATATTGTGGGATTAGAAATAGGCCATGCATGTGCCACTAAGCTATAGTATGTGGGATTAATGAACTATTTTGGGTAGTTCTTGATGAAATTTGATGAGGGAAGAAGGAATTTCCATTGTAGAACCTTGTAGTCTATTTCACATGATTAGGTGTTTGATGAAATTCCTAAGAAAGTTATACCATGGGAAATCCTTCTAAATTATTAATTGATTTCGCTTTCTCCTTATAGATTATTATTGCTAGAGGTGTTGGTGGATTGTAGAAACTTAAGAAAAGCTTAAACAAGGTATGTATGGCTAAAACCCCATCTTCTTAGAAATTGAGCTCCCATGGTGCCCCCGCATATGTTGTAAGTCCGGAATTTAATTTACGTAGTATTTGTTATTTCAAAGGATTTGGTGTTGCAAGAATATATGTGAAAGGTATGTCTTAACGTGTTCAATGTGCTATTCTTGGTAAATTGGGGATATGTGAAGAATGTGAACTATATGCTAAATTATCTAGATTTTAAGTCAAGTTTAAATTGTGATTATTATGCAGAATCATGAGAATTACTCTCTATGCTTACAACTTGAATTGCATTGCAAGTTTGATGTTGAAAGTGAAAGTGATGTGGAATGTGAGTTATGAAATGTGGCCTAATGCCAAGTATGATGTGATAATTGTGGCCCTAAGTGCCTATGAATTGATATATGTGAAATATAGATTGAAATGAGATGATTAATGATAAAGTAACAACTCCTTGGTAAGGCGGCCTAGCCGATCGGGCCGTGATTGGACGACATGCCGCACACATGGTGGTATTGTGCTGATATTGAATTCTGAAAAGTGAGAATGAGATTGTGATTGAGGTACATGTCTCAAATGAGGCAACCTAGCCGATCGGGTCGTGATTGGACTCCGCTCAAGAAAGCGGTTGTATTGTGAATGATGATGAACAGTATTAAATGCCCCATACTAAAGCTATGGAAATTATGTGAAAGCTATATGATTCCATTTATTTGATGATGTGGTGATTGTTTAAAGCTTTTGTTGAATACTTATGATTTTTTTGTTCTTGTATGGTTGTTCTTTCTAATAAGATGACGTTTAGTTATACATACTAGTGCTATTCGATGGCACTAGCGTCCCTTTTACTGGGGGCGCTACGTCTTTAAATGGATGTAGGGGGTTCCATAGCAGGCAATGGTGGTCGCAGCTAGTAACGCATCTTCCTTTCAGCTGACATGATGAGCCACACTTCATTTCGGGGTCTTGTATCAATTGTTTATCATGTACTTTGTATTTTGAGGTATAGTCGGAGCCTTGTTGCCGACATTTTCATATTACCTTTCAGTTGTATTTAGAGACTCCGTAGACAGGTTATGGATGGTGTTTGATAATGGGGAGTTGAGTTAGAAATCTTGATATTTGATAAAGATTTTTAAAACTTGTAATATTTTTGATAATTATGAATTAAGCTGCTAATGAAAATAAAATGAAAGTTGTTAATGAAATACTTACAAAGTATGATTAATGGAGTCCATCTCCTATTTATTCATGAATTAGTTTGGGTGGAATGAAACCTAGCAGGCTTGCTCAGTCGGGTTTACTCGGTTGAGTGCGCTCCTCGGTTTTTGGGGCGTGACAATTTTTTAAAGAAAATTCTATATAAAGTTTTAAAAGTATATATAAAATTATATATTTATATGTCGGTTTGGTTTGACTGTTTTTACTCAACACCAAACCAAATCAAACCAAACTTCATTGGGTTTTTTAATCAGCTTGTTTTGACTTTTTGTGGTGCGATTTTCCGGTTCGATTTGTACACCCCTATCAAGAGGTATAAAGAATAATGGAGTATATAATTGAAAAACGGTTAATATATTTCGGTAGTCTTAATTCTTCTATTTAATCGTATCAAGAAGCTCAATGGAAAAAATCAAGTTAATCGCTTTTATGAAATATTTAAGAAGATAAACTTAAGAAACCTTATAAGCTTTACACATGGTTAGAATTAAGGAATCTATATATCTTCCTGATACATAACGGGAAAAATGTATTAGTATTCATATATTTTCGTCAAATCAATAAATATACTGCATTTAACGTGCTCATATTGAGTGGATTAGGGGTGTACATGGACCGGATTGATTCGATTTTATCAAAACCAAACCAAACCAACTATATCGGTTTGGATTGGTTCGGTTTTGACGATTTTTTTTGGATTTTCTATTACTTAAATATTATTTCAATCTTATTTTATTAAATTTTCTATAAGTAAATATATGTTTAGTAAGAATTTAGAAAATGGACAAATATATTATCTATTAAGTATTTTTATGGGAGAATCTACTTAGTAATACATGGTAATCAATTTTTTTTAGTCGTCTGACAATAATTTTTCGTTGATGTACACTTTCAAAGTTAACCGAATTTAGTAATTCAACATACGAATCAATATGATACCTAAATAATAATAACCGCTTCAAATTTGAAAAAGATATAAGAATTTAATAGATCTTGACATATGAATATGGAAGAACAAAGAGATTGACGCGTTTCAGTAACACTTGATAAGAAAGTGATCACATAACCCATTATTTAAGGTTAATAAATATGGAGCACTTCATATTTTATTAAATATTATATCCCATAAGAGAATGCCAAATATTTCTTGATATTTTTTTAAAGAAAATTCTATATAAAATCTTAAAAGTATATATAAAAATTATATATTTATATGTCGGTTTGGTTCATTTTTTTTACTCAATACCAAACAAAATCAAACCAAATCTAGTCGGATTTTTTCGATTTGGTTTGACTTTTCGGTTTGGTGCGGTTTTCCGGTTCGATTTGTACACCCCTAGAGTGGATCGCTTACATATAAATGGCTCCCTATGCATACCTTATAGATAAAGGCTTTCTCCTTAATTTATTCTTTATTTCACATAATCATTGACAGTCTCATTCTTGAACTAATTCAAGGATAATGATGTGAATTAGTCGTGATGTGTTTGCTAATTCATAAAACTAAAACCATTGTCAGTCAGCTCAAATGCAAGAGGTAAGACAATAACATGATCATCCCCATGAATAAAAGCGTCCAAATAAGAAAATACGAATTTGCATTCGATTTCGATGCATGTAATAAAACAAGTGTACGTGATATTTGTCTTTTTAAGTGTTTGTATTAATAAAAAATGATTGATTAATATCGAACTATTATTATTTCCGTTTATTACTTATGATAAATAATATGATTTGAAGTGCATGAATCAAGTTCCACTAAATTCTATTAATATTCGGCCAAAAATGCATATATTTACCTATTGTTATTTCATATTCTAATACTGTTAATCGTCATTTAAGTATTAGATATATTATTTTATGCTTAATATTATATTTTAACCTTATAAGAATAAAGCAGTATAAAAATCAAGAGATTTGAAGTAAAATTAAATAAAATACAGAAAAATAATAATATAAGGATGGGGGATACCATTTGGTATTTGTGCCCCCAAGTGGAGGACAAAAAAAAGGAAACATGATAGCATACAATTGCTGAAGAAACGCAGCAAAGGAATTCAAAAGGCAAAACGTTACTGCCTTCAGCGCCAGGACCAGCGCTTGGCGCTAGCCTGGACGCTGTGTTGCGCGGGTTTTTCCAATTTGTCTGGGACAAAGTTATTTCGGCCTTATACGGTCTTAATTTATATAAAAGGGTTCCTAAATCTAATTTGTGGGAGATCTAACATATTTTGAAGGAGAATTCACGTGGAGGAACACAAACCACGCTTGGAGGAGGCTTCTAATTAGTTTTTCTTCTCTTCTCTTCCTTTAATTTCATAGTTTTTTAGTTCTAGAGTTTTGAGTGCTACATGAACGTTGTAGTTTGAAACTTGAATATTACTTATTATTTTATTATATTGGTTTATTTATTCAACCTTGCGCTTAATTATTTGATCGTTTGATCACCAATTGAATACTATCTATGAATCTAGGAATGAACTCGGGATAGAGAATTCTAGATTGCATATAAGATTGAGTAGAGTAAGATCTTAACTCTGGGGGAGGGGGCAGATTTGCGGTTAGGATAGAAATATACTTAATCGCCTTACTTGGTTACTATACGGAAATTATAAATGTGTTCTTGTTAATTCTAATTCCATAGGAATATAGGCGTTTGATTAGCTTGAATATGCGAGTTGTACTTCGGGAGAAGGTTACGAGCAATATTAACCCTGTCAACCAATAAATCAGATAAATTAATTAGACAATTTAGGTAGAAAACTTAACAGGATTGTTAACTAACCCATAGCTCTAGAATATTTCTCCCATTGAATTCATCTTTAAGCTTGCCGTTGTTTTCTTTAATCTCTTAAGTTATTACTTTAGATTAATTTTAGTTAAATATTCATACAATAAGACTCGCTTGAATAGATTAATTGTTTGGTTTAATTTAGTTGATAGTTAATCACAAGTCTCTGTGGGTCGATATCTGGACTTACAATCCTATATTACTTGTTGACCACGTATACTTGCGTGTGAGTTTGGGAACAACGAGTTTTTGGCGCCGTTGCCGGGGACTTAGAAATTAACTAGTCTACTAGATTATATTTTTACTTTTTGTCTACTTAAGTTTTTTTTTTATATATATTATTTTTATCTTAGTTTAATATTTAGTATCTTTGTTGATATGACATCTTGGAATGATAATTGGTCAAATATTGGTTATTCTTATTATGGTGATCCTTGTCCGTATTATGGGGGACCACACTTGTGGCAAAATTGTGAATCTCAATCATATGGATGGAACTTTTGTAATGTGTGTGGTTGTCAAGGTGGTCATCGGGATGGTTGTCTTAATTCTTATTATCCTTCTCAGAACTCTTATTATGATGTTTCTAATAAAATTTGTGAGTTTGATAGGGATAATGAAGTGCAGGAGATGAAACCTGATGCATATATTAGGGATATTTTGAGGCAAGTAGCAAAGCAACATGATAAACTCAATAAAGATATGAAAAGAATGAGGGCAACAATCACAAGAATAATGGCCAATATGGAAGAACTAAATAAAGAGAGCGAGTACCAGCAAAAAGAAAATTTTGAAGAAGCAGATATAGTGAGCCAATCTTGGCTAGAGGAACAAGCTCAACTGATAAAATCTCAAGAGTTTCTCCGTGATGGTCTTTCAAATATAGAAGAACAACTAATAGAAGGAAGAACTGAGCTCAAGTAAGAGATAGACCAATTTGGCTCAGATATCCATGACCTGCAGACTCAATTGAATAAAAAGGTTGAGGCGTCGAATGCCCTACAACCAATTGTCGTAGATACTGACCAACTTATGGAGCGGAAAGAGGAATTCCAACAATTAAACCAAAATATTATTAATGATGCCAATGTTGACGAAGAGTGCAAAATTGAGAATGTCAAAAATAATGCAATTTTGGAGTTGGAGCGTATTGGACCTCATTCTAAACACTTTTCAACATTGTGGTTGGCTGGTGACATGAGAATTGATCCAGTCGAGCATATGAAGGAGTCAATGGATGAGGAACAAAGTTTTATATTCTGAAATTTGCCATACCAAGGAGGCAAAACGACATTCCTCACTTAAGGGCCAAGAAGTGCAAGATGCGATATCTATTGTTTGGTTCCTTTATTTTTATACTGCCGCCCCAGGAACGTGACAGAAAAATTGATGCAAAATTGGGGGCACAATCAAAGTGGAAGGAAATGTGGTGAAAGTGATGATGTCGTGCCGCGACGTTAAATAAGGCGCTTGTTGGGAGGCAACCCAATTCTATTTTTTTTTCTTTTTCTTTTTGTTTATTTTATTTTTTTTGTGTTATTTTCATTAGTGTTATTTTAGTGTTTTGTAGGAATAGGAGCATGGAATCAAAGCCAATAGGCATGTGAAAAATCAAGCAGGTGGTTAAAACTAAGTGTGAGGTACCCGCACAAAAGAATCATACCTGGGAGAAGTCTGAGTATTCCGTGAGCTACTAATTCTTCGGCCTTTGGCCTACCAGGGAGTCTCTTTTACCCTTTTGTTATTTTCAGTGTGCATTGGGGATATTGCACAATTTTAAGTGTGGGGTGAGGAGATTATTTGGGCAATTTCCGTGCGATCCTAGTTTAATTGTAGTACTCTTTCTTAGTATACTAACTTTTATGTAAAAAAAAAAAATCAGAAAATTGGGACTTTTTCTGATGGTGGATTTTGTGGACAGCTTTCTCGAGGGATTAAGGTCCAATAAAATAAAAAAGCCTAAAAATATTTTCTTTTTGTTCTAGTTAGTTTTAGTTAGGTAATAATCCCCCTTGGTTTTTCTTTGTGCATCGGTTCTTTTCCAGGGGATGTAACTTGAACTGGGTAATCTTTTTTTTATTTTTTATTTTTAGGATTAGATTTTTTTTAGGAGTAGAAAAAGAGGGAGAAGAAAAAGCTTTGTAACTTGTTTGGTACTAGCATATTTAGGCCTGAGTTTGAGTAGTACTTTCCTCTGAGTGCTTGAGTAATGAATAAAATAGCAAACATTTGACGCCTAAGCTCAGGGTTGTGACTATGTATATAGCTTATTCTTATTTTGTCATTTGCTATGACCCTGTCTGTCATAGAGTAGAATTGATCTATCTTGAGTGATACTTGTGCCATTTGTGGTGAGGATTTCTTGCATATGCCATATTATGCATCTTAGTCTAGAACTTGCCCTGCAAGTTATTGAAGCGAAATAAAAGTGTTGCTCTATTTAGAAGATGATAATAGGCTTTTTTTGATATATTTTGTGAATTTTAGCCTTTTCAGATATTATACCACTAGTTAGCCCTTTGAGCCTGTAGCCTTTTATTTGGAAGCCGTATTTTTGCCTTGATCCTTTTGTTGAATCCCTAGTTGTTGCACCCTGCTTCCTTTAGCATTGTTGCTTAGACCATAATATTAATTGATAAATTTTGAAGAATGAGATGGTTAAGTGAAAAATGGTGACTAATGATGGCTGAAAGGTGATGAAAAGACCTTCTTGAAAAGAATGTTACATGAAAAAAAAATATTTTGAAAAAAAAAATGAAACGTTCTTGATATGAGGGAAATACTTGTGAAACAATAGATGAAGAGAGAGCTTAAAAATAAAATGAAGAGTAGAAAATAATGGGTGATGAAGTCTAAAATTGCAAAGTGCTTAGGGAAGAAGTCACTATTATATAATTCTTCTATCCGTCCCCTAGCCAACATTACAACCCGTTAAAGTCCTATTTGATTATATTCGAGCATACTTAATTAGTAGGGATGTACATAATGGGAAAGTCTATGGTTCGGCCGAACCCAGTAGCTTTGTAGAGAATGGGCCATTATCTCGGGCAGAGGCGGAGCTAGAGTGCCGCCAACGGGTTCAGCCGAACCCAGTAGCTTTGGTTCGAACCCTGTATTTGTCTTAAATTTTTTATTGAATATGTATAAATTATTAAGTTAGAACTCAGTAACTTAAACGATTAGAATCCCGAACCCATAAATTTGAAATCCTGACTCCGCCTCTGATCTCCGGACTCGAGTTGGTTCAGTGGTGTTTTCAGCGATGAAGAAGAATGAGGGTAGGAATATAATGTGGGAATGTGATATAAAGAAAGTTTTTATCACCGTTATTTTCCGACTCAATAACTTTAAAAAGGGCTCGTGCGCTCAGGATGGACTTAAGTGTTTAAAAATCACACCTAAGATGAGTTCAAATGTCTATCCGATCACTTTGTAAGTTTATATGTCGATCTTATAAAACGTGTCTAAGTTATGGGTATTTGGCCTATCTTGAGACCTCACCGATGTTGGAAATTAAGCGTTAAAAAAAGAAGGAGAAATGGCTTCTTGCCACTTAAACTTGCATCAGTTTTAAAAGCCAATATATGAACTTGCACTTTTCCCATTTGAACATTCCAACTTGATGCAATAAATACTAATAAATACATTTGACCGTTGACTATGCCTATGTGGAAGCGGCACAACTGGCATGGCTAAATTGTGTGCATATCACGCTACAAATACGCGTGGATAGTCATTATTTTTATTAAAAAATAAAAAAAGACCTTTCCCTTTCCCTTCTATTTTCCCCTCGTCTTCCCTGCCAAACTTCCCCCTCCCCTTTCCCCCTCCCCCTTCTATTCTACCATAGCCACTTCTAGCAAAACATAGAACACAACCCAAACAAAGGAAAAAGCTCAGAACCTTAGCACACCCCAACGTACTCGCGTAACTCCTTCCAAGATATCAACAACAAACTCCAATAACTATGGGAAGTAAAATCGGAGCTTATGTTTACAGTCTTATTCAACAGTAAATTGGTGGACATCCCTTTAGTATTGTGAGTGGGGCTATTGATGAGATATTGGTCGTGTTAACAGACGGCAACTTTAAGAACCCTGAAAAGAAATTGGAAATTAAAAAGCTGTTAAACCCTATTTCGGACCAGGTGTTTGATAAGTTGGTTCAAATGGGCAACTCATTACTAACTACCAATTAGATGGTCGCGATGATAGCGATGAAGCTCTTGATTATGATGTTGGTGTAGCAGTTGAGTTTGAGGATAATGAAGACGAAGAAGAAGATGAAGAGAGTGATCTTGATGATGAAGAGGAGGATGATGTTGTGCTGGAAGCCGATGGTTCTGGCGCTATGCAGATGGGCAGTGGCATTGAGGAAGATGAGATGCAAGAGGCAGATGAAGGATGACTTTGAATGTTCAAGACATAGATTGTTATTGGCTTCAAAGAAAGATTTCTCAAGGTTATCAGGAAACTTATTATTTAGGCTGGTATATCAGAACTCGATTGAACTTCAGTCTCCATTATCGAAGCTTATATTTACAGTCTCCATTATCGGAGCTTTTGTTTACAGTTCGTGAAGAAGGAAAAGAGAAGAAAAAATAGAAATTTAATAAATTAATTTTGGAAAAGGACAGGGTCCACAAATTGGGACCTTGAACATACAGGTATCAACAAAATGTGAATGAATGGATGATGTGACTATATAAAATATTAAATTAAATCCATGTCAGCAGCAATTGAACAACACGCACCATCACACGTATTTATTAGTAGCCATTTTTTCAAGTAAAGGTATTCAAATGGAAAACTCAAAAGTTCATATATTGGCTTTACAAACTGATGCAAGTTTAAGTGGCCAGGAAGCCATTTTGCCAAAAAAGAACTAAGTCAAATTTTGAGAAGAAATAAGGCTTTGGATTAAACAATTGAATATACTTTTTTATTTTGTGTAGGGCTTCTTCTCTTAGTTTTTCTTTGTTCTCTCACGTACTAGCTTTCCACATGAAAATAGTACGTGCTAATCAGTTTTCGGACTGATAATTGAAAAATAGTCAGCGTTTGCCAAGTCAATGAAAAATAGCCATTATTTTGCTGCAACACGGAAACTTTCAGTATAATATACTGGAGATTGATGCACAAACTTCCAACATATTATGCTGGAATTTCAATACACGGAAAGTTCCAGCATAATATAACAAAGACTGGAGCACCTGTGTATGAACTTCTAGCATATTATGCTAGAACTTCAGTATATTATGCTGGAACTCCAGTATATTATGCTGGAATATTTTTTTGGATTTTAAATAATATTTTTGTTCAGATTTATTTTTACATTAAAACTGTGGCTGTTTTTCAATTACCACTCGTAAATCTGGCACTCACACTGTCACAAACCCACTAGCCCACTAGAGTTTTTTCCATTATACCATCCCCCCCCCCCCCCTTTAAAGCTCTTTTATAAGAAACTGGTGGTAACAATGTTGGTGATGCAAGTTTCTAGTTTCGGTAGTAATCCATTATTGAAATATATTTTGCTAGTTTTTCCAAGAATTGACCATATATTGTCTCTACAAAATTATAATAGAAGCATTGATGCTTTTGATCTCTTAAGATCCACTTTCATAAACTAATGAAAATCCTTACATGTGGATGATTCGACCAATAGGTGAAGTTCTAGAAAAGGTATTTTGTAGTACAACTGTATAGCCCTAATTGCGGAACTTTTAATATGCGCCAAAAATTGTATTTTCTTACTTAAATTTCGTTTTTAATCAAACACAACAATATAAAATAAAAAGGAAGGAGTGTCACACCTCCTTTTTCGCCCGCGCCGCCCGCAAAGGGGCGCGGAAGAGAGTTTTTCCAATTAAAGGACAATCGAAACGGGATTTATTTATTTATTTCAGAGTCGCCACTTGAGAGATTTATGGTGTCCCAAGTCACCGGTTGAATCCCGAATCGAGGAAAAGAATGACTCTGTTTAACAGTCTGCGCGCCAGAAATCCGGATAAGGAATTCTGTTAACCCGGGAGAAGGTGTTAGGCATTCCTGAGTTCCGTGGTTCTAGCACGGTCGCTCAACTGTCATATTCGGCTTGATTATCTGATATAATACATGTTGAACATATGTGCGAATTTTAACTTTTAACTGCTTTTATCATTATTATTATTTTATCGAGAATTGCAACATTATGAAAATATATCTCGAACAACGTCACATCAATGAATCCGTGGTTATCGACATATTTCGACTCTGTTGGGATTTGGATTTGGGTCACATAAATATGCACCCGAGTTTAAGAAAATAAATTGTTAAAGGTGCGCCTAAAGCGACTAGCGTATCATTATTTTGGGTAAGGTCGTGAAATTTGCTAAACGACCGATCCCGAAGTCTATACAATTATTAACCATTTATTGAGGGCCCCGCAACTTGTGCGTTTTATTGGGTGAGGCTCATCTCATTTATTTTACTAAAGTGCCTACGTTTTTTCTATTAAATTTGTCCCTAAAAAATGAAAGAGAAATGATCCTAATTTATTTACATGCTTAAATTAACCAATAGTATCTAGCTAAACAATATTCCTATAAGTTCCGAAACGGTCTATTCGTTTAATGAGCTAACTGTTGAATGTTTAATAATAGTCTAAATCAACTAACATGCTTTTTGAGATATGATAATCTTCAAATAATAACAAACTATCTGAACAGAGTTACTACACCATTTATTTATTTTTAGCAATACATGGATAGTTCGTCGACTAAGCTATTGTCAGATGTTCGATTATATATATTAAACAGCTATATGATTCTAATTAGAGTAAGCTAAATAATGTATATATACAAATAAAATTCAGAATATAATTAAGATAAATTCAGAGCTTCAACTCTTCATTTCATATTCATGCTTCACGTTTCAGTTTACATTAACCAGCGTGTCAGTTGTGTACCTGATATTGGAAGCAAAAGAAAAGGTAGATCAGCAGAAATGCGGTAGCATACAACAACAGCAACACCCAGCAACCAGTAACAACCAGCAACGATAAACCAGTGACAGATTTTGAAATCAAGATAAAATCCAGAAACACCGACAACAACCAACGGACAGAAGCCAAGGGAATCTTTTCAGATTTGAAAGACTAATTAATGTTCAACCCTTAATTTCTGAATCCGTATATCAGAATATTTAAATTGTATATCAGGTATATACTACTCTCTCTTTTAATTTCCAGAATGTTTTTATTTGTATGTTTGGAAGTCTTAATATTTTCGGAATTTTTTTTTCTCTTCAATATTCAGCTCTTTTTTTTTTCTCTCTCTCTCTCTTCTCTTTTTTCTCTCCCTCTTTAAATCTGTCCAAGTCCCCCTATTTATTACCATCTTTCAGCAATTTTTAAAAATTAAAAACCCACTATCTTCCACTCATCCCCCTTTTAATCCCTACTACCTAATGTTTTGTCCCCCACTACATTAAATAAATACCCCATTATATCTTGTCCCCCATGCTTATATTAAACAATTGCATTATTCTCCACCATTATATCTTGTCCCCCCATTATTGATTATTTTAATATTATCTTAATCTTAATGGACAGAACACTCAAAATAAATAATTGTTCAGAATTTTAATTCCAAAAATACCCCTCTGACCTTACAGAAATTACCATTTTGACCCTGAAAACATTGTAATTTACCAATCTACCCCATCAGCTATAACAAGTTCAACTAATCAATTCTAACCAAAATATAGCAGCTATAACCAATTCCTAATCAGATTTTATGAACAAACTCAAACTATATGATGAACAACAAAAAAACAACTTGAATTATTTTGACTGAACAATGTTTTTACACAACAAACCTATTTTCAGATTCACCAACAATTACAAACAAATATATTCAAAGCATGAGCTCAAATTCAAATTAAACTTAAACAAAATAAATAAACAGATTCAAATCACTAAACTCAAATAATCAATTGATCTTCAAATTAAATCCAACAAAATACAACAAAGATACATGATTCAAACTAAATCAAAGAATTAAAAACCAAAACATAAAGTCACATTAAATCACTGAATTAAAAACGAACTTCAAACAAAAATGAACACGAATTAAATCTATATTAAACAACAAACATGACGGATTCAAATGATTTAAACTAACACTTTTCTATATTAAAACTAAATCCTTTTAAATTAATAAAACAAAC
The DNA here is from genome assembly GCF_000393655.2 of Nicotiana sylvestris. NCBI lineage: Eukaryota > Viridiplantae > Streptophyta > Magnoliopsida > Solanales > Solanaceae > Nicotiana > Nicotiana sylvestris. Next base: position 61,930,935 of record NC_091063.1, read on the forward strand.
TGAAAACAAATAATTAATTGAACTTCAATTTAAATCTAACAATATTATAATTAAACTAACAATTTCTACAAAAATAAACAAGAAAAATGAAACAAACTGAAGAAAATAACAAAACGATAAGCATGAAATTAATATCGAACATATCTAATTTTAGATCCGAAAATATCAAACAAATTACGGACAAAAATGAAACTCAAACCCACTAACCGGATCGAAACGACGAAGAACTTGAATGAAAGCAAATCTGTCCGGAGACAATTATTGCACCAAAATCACTCGAATCTGCCTGGAAACTTAAACAATAGACGAAGCCCGATGGAGGGGTGTTTGGCGACGACGAGAACTGAAGTAGCAGCAACAAAGCAGCCATGGCCGCACGAAGCTGGAGAAGAAGAAGCATCGAGCAGCAGCAGTGATGATGGGAGCTGGACGCAGAGCAACTGCTCGACGAGCTTGACGCAGCCATGGCAACGAGGATGAAGAACGCAGCAGCAGCGACGGAGGAGAAGAAGATGCAGCCATGGCAGAAGGAAGAGAAGCAGCAACGCAGCCGCAACGATGGTGTCATGGTGGAGCTGGGTTTAAAGACGGGCTGGGGCTGGAGATGACGGCGTTGGGGGGTTGTTTGACATGAGGAGATGGAGTTGGAGAAGGTTGCTGGTTCGGGGAGTTCAGAGTTCGTTTGAGATGGGTCGAGAAAGAAGAAGACGCAGCGATGGGTGGTTGTTTGTCGAGGGAGGCAGCCATGGTTGATGATGGGCGTTTTGGAGAAGAAGATGAAGAAGAGAGTTGTTTGGACGTGAAGGAACAGAAGTATCGGGTAGCCATGGTTGAGTTTTGGTGAAGCTTGGGGAGGAAGAAGGAAAAGAGAGGGGGGGGGTAGTTTAGGGTTTCTTAGGTTTGGGTTTCAGCAAAAATGAAAAATGGGAGGGGGTTGGGCGATAGTTTAGTTATGGGGCGGACCGGGTCGACCCGTGTTGAAATAGACCGGGTCATGGGGAAGGTTGGGTATTTTTTGGGCCTGTGGTTTGAAATTTGGAGAAGAGACCCAATTCCGATTTTCTTTATATTTTTTGCTCTATTTTCTTCTACTTTCTAATTAATAAAACTAAAATTCTAAATTAAGTTATAAACTAAATTAACTTATCAAAAACACTAAATAATTCCAAATAACTATTATAGCACATTTAAAAAGCAATTAACGATAAAATCGCACAATTTAGACGTTAAATGCTAAAAATGCAACGTACATTATTTTTTTATGATTTTCTCATTTTTGTAAAACAAACTTAAATAATTACTAATTGAAAATGCGACTTGTTTTATATTTTTATTAATTTAAACAAATAAACATGCACAGACAAAAATACAAATAATTATACAAAAATACCACAAAAATTCAAAAAATTGCACATCAAGGAAAAATCATTTTATTTTGAATTTTTTTGGGAGTAATTCTTTCATAGGGAAAAAATCATGTGCTTACAGCTGCCCCTCTTTTCCCAAAGACACGAAGGGTTTTCGTGCAAAGATAAAGTGAGCGACTTTTTGCCCATCCAAGTACTCCGTGTGAAGCATTTTTTGAAAAAGATTTAACCGAACCTTTGCTTCAAAGGTTTCCTACATATCCCTGGCTAAAGGGGAATCAGGTTAATGTAGTTCGGGAAGTTTTGGTAGCTGGGACTACCATGGGACTGCAAAGTTACTGCTGTTGCATGCTGTTATCACTGCTTACCGATCTCCTTGTTACACCGTCCTTAAAAAAAACAAGAAGCTAGGCTAGACTACGGATCATAAGATCTCATCTATCTTCAACTTGTTCTTGTTGCCTTGCTTTTTTGTCGGCTTGTGTTTCTTTTGGTGCTTTTCTTCCATGAATTTGGGTATGACTCCGGCCTTTTGCCTACCAGTTTTCCTCATTTTGCTCGGTCCGCTGGGGATATGACTTCCTTCATTAAGCTTTTCGGCGGTTCCTCTGGGGATACGGCTTCCTTCATCAGATTTGTTATGCTGGGCATAAATTAATGTTCACAGGCCGCTTCTTTCAAGACGCGTCTTTTCTTCCTTTTGACTCATGCGTTTGAATTTGTGCCGGGACCTCTTGTTGCAACCTTTTGCTTTTCGGTGCTGGGGATTTTTATTGTTTCCTGCTGGGGATTCCTGTTGTAAACTTCTGTCTTTCGGTGGGGTTACTGATTTCAAGATCTGAAGTATAAGACTCAAAAGTATTCCTCTCGTTATACAGGTGGGTGCCTGAATGCCAAAATATGAAATGTATGCCCGCATTATACTGGTGGGCGACCTAGAACATGAAATGAAAAGACAGAAATGTATTCCCGCATTATACTGGTGGGCGACCTAGAACATGAAATGAAAAGACAGAAATGTATTCCCGCATTATACTGGTGGGCGACCTAGAACATGAAATGAAAAGACAGAAATGTATTCCCGCATTATACTGGTGGGCGACCTAGAACATGAAATGAAAAGACAGAAATGTATTCCCGCATTATACTGGTGGGCGACCTAGAACATGAAATGAAAAGACAGAAATGTATTCCCGCATTATACTGGTGGGCGACCTAGAACATGAAATGAAAAGACAGAAATGTATTCCCGCATTATACTGGTGGGCGACCTAGAACATGAAATGAAAAGACAGAAATGTATTCCCGCATTATACTGGTGGGCGACCTAGAACATGAAATGAAAAGACAGAAATGTATTCCCGCATTATACTGGTGGGCGACCTAGAACATGAAATGAAAAGACAGAAATGTATTCCCGCATTATACTGGTGGGCGACCTAGAACATGAAATGAAAAGACAGAAATGTATTCCCGCATTATACTGGTGGGCGACCTAGAACATGAAATGAAAAGACAGAAATGTATTCCCGCATTATACTGGTGGGCGACCTAGAACATGAAATGAAAAGACAGAAATGTATTCCCGCATTATACTGGTGGGCGACCTAGAACATGAAATGAAAAGACAGAAATGTATTCCCGCATTATACTGGTGGGCGACCTAGAACATGAAATGAAAAGACAGAAATGTATTCCCGCATTATACTGGTGGGCGACCTAGAACATGAAATGAAAAGACAGAAATGTATTCCCGCATTATACTGGTGGGCGACCTAGAACATGAAATGAAAAGACAGAAATGTATTCCCGCATTATACTGGTGGGCGACCTAGAACATGAAATGAAAAGACAGAAATGTATTCCCGCATTATACTGGTGGGCGACCTAGAACATGAAATGAAAAGACAGAAATGTATTCCCGCATTATACTGGTGGGCGACCTAGAACATGAAATGAAAAGACAGAAATGTATTCCCGCATTATACTGGTGGGCGACCTAGAACATGAAATGAAAAGACAGAAATGTATTCCCGCATTATACTGGTGGGCGACCTAGAACATGAAATGAAAAGACAGAAATGTATTCCCGCATTATACTGGTGGGCGACCTAGAACATGAAATGAAAAGACAGAAATGTATTCCCGCATTATACTGGTGGGCGACCTAGAACATGAAATGAAAAGACAGAAATGTATTCCCGCATTATACTGGTGGGCGACCTAGAACATGAAATGAAAAGACAGAAATGTATTCCCGCATTATACTGGTGGGCGACCTAGAACATGAAATGAAAAGACAGAAATGTATTCCCGCATTATACTGGTGGGCGACCTAGAACATCCTATTTGAGGGCGGATGAACCCAACATATCCTATTTGAGGGCGGATAAACCCAAAATATCCTATTCGAGGGCGGATGAACCCGACATATCCTATTTGAGGGCGGATGAACCCGACATATCCTATTCGAGGGCGGATGAACCCAAAATATTCTCAAAACTTGAAAATGTCTTACCTCGAAAACTTGCTGGGGATTATTTTGCTGGGGATGAATTTTCCTTTTCTTCCTTCCCCACTCTGGGTTGTCCGACCCTCTTGAAACTTGGTCGAAAATCTGTCGAAGATGCTTATACATCTCGATGATCCGCTGGGGATAATACTGCGAACCGATGAGTAACGCTGCTGGGGATAACACTGCCGAGGATAACTCTGCTGAGTAAAATATGTTATCTTACTCCTTCCAAAACTATTTCCTTTCAAGTAGGATGTTCCATTCCTCTGCAAACTGTTTTCTTTTGCAAAACTAGTTTTTTTTTTAAATTTTTTTTTGCTAGCTTCTTCCTTCGAAGACTACCTCCCTTAAAAACTCATTTTGCCTTTCCCCGAAAAATCGTTGAGGATACCGATTTTCACCAAACTTGTGTTGGACTCTTCGAAAATTTTCGAAATGAACGAAAATTTTCTGCCCCAGTTTGACAATCTTTCTTGCGGTGCCTCTTTCTATCATCGGTAGCCTTCCCTGTCCCTGCTTTAAATCAAAGAAAATTTGGTCAGTTTAAAACGTGGTGGTTGGTTGCGATACTCCTGCTGGGGATGCCATCAACCACTCTCCATCTATGCGTTGTCTGTCCATCTTGAATCTTGGGATGATACCTTCCGCCCTTCTTGACGATTCATTATTCCCAAGCCTCTTAACCATTTTCCTGGTCTCCTTATCTGACCTCACGCATTTTCATGACAGCTGATGTAACTTGAAGATCGTGCATGTTCATTGAGATGATCTGCTGGGGATAACACTCCAAATCTCTATTTATTCGTGTCGCTGAAAGCAACCTTTCCGTTGGGGATATCCCTCTTCTTTTGCGACATAGCAAGTGAAATTGGAAAGCTGATGGTAGATTTTGAAGTCATTTCTCACTTGTTCTGACCAAACAGACTCTACTGGGGAATTTTTCTACGGAAGGAGAAAGATTAACAAAAAGGTAACCGAATAAAAGACAAAGGAAAAGATGACTCTTTAACAAGAGAAACTATAAATAAAAGCCTATCAAACGCAGATACCGACTCTAATAATCATGACATGCACATGTGGCCTATCCTCTGCTGTCAATCGTCTTTCAAGATCTTCCCTTGGCGATTCCCCATCTGATTCTTAATCTTATTCGACTTGTAGTGCCCGAAGAGTTTTCACTATCAAGCCTCTCTCATTTTGGTTTTTCTCTCAGCTTTCATCGCCTTATGGTGTCCGTAAAGATTTTCACCGATAAGACTCTCTCATTTGTATCACTTTCCAGCTGGGGATTTGGAGTGTTGCCGATATGACTCTCTCTGCTGGGGATTAGAGTCTTTTCTGCTGTGGAACAGAGTGTTATGTTCACCGGTAAGACTCTCATTTGTCTGACTTGGCATCTTTTGAAGACTGATCAGAAGGTCTTTCTTTGGACCTTAATGTGGTTTTTTGGACAGGCTAGAAAGAAAGGGTATTAAAGGCTCAAAAATAAATAAATTTGGGGTTCAAAATTACAACCTTCGGAACCATATTTGTTTACAACAAGCGCAACCCTTGCCTCAGTTTCTTGCTTGGGGATTTTTTTTAATTTTTTGTTACACTATGCACACCATGCACACTATGACCGAGCCGTGAGGCGCCTACGTATCCTCTTTGAGGAATCAGGTCAAACGTAGTTCTCAATTCCTCTGTTTTCTTCATTTACCTATTATTTTCTTTTCTTTTTTCTTTTTTTTCTTTTTCTCATTTCTCCTTTCTTTTTGTCGTTTTGTTGTTTTCTTTTCTTTCTCTTTTTTTTCCTTTCTCTTTATCTTCCATGTTTGTGTTTCTATCCTGTTGTTACTGATTCCAAATGAGGGGTATGAAAAGAAAAATAAATAAGGCTCAAAAGGGGTAACAAAGGATAAAGTGTTTAGGTAGCAGAACAAAATGTCTTCGTCATTCCAGTCTTCAAAACATGCCAAGTGCAAACAACATAATTTAAACAAAGATTTGTAGCCTCTTCTGATGGTGCTGGACTTGACAATTATATTCACACATTTGCCTTTTTATTTGTCATCTCTAAAGCACTGCTGGGCAACACTCTCACTCTCATTATCATGAACGACCCTCATGTCAATTTGGCGAATCTTGCCTTTAACGGTTTTCTTTATGTTTTACTTGCCCCAGTTCCACATGACTCGAGCTCCGAATAATCTCAAACCGTCCTTATTTCTTTTAAATGTTTCGATCACCTCTCAATGGTTTTATGATTAACTTTTAAGATTAGGCCCAAACTGTGTGCGCATGTCATGTTACTAGAATCGGCGCTGAACAAAAAATGATAAAAGAACTAAACAAAAAAGATGACTGGAAATAATAAAAGACCGGATTTTGCATCAGACTAACGGTGAAATGGTTTGAATAACAAAACAAACAAAAACAAACCAGAATAAAATCCCAAAACAAACTTGGACAAAACTAAGCAAACCGCTATGACAAAAATGGATAGATAAGAGGATTTGACACAAGACAACATCCGTATTACAATCCTAAGAATAACCCGGACAACAGAAATGACAACAAAATAAGCCACCAAAAGCTTCTCTCTTGCTAACCAAGGAATGGAGCGTCCTCCCACTTTGTCAAAACTGGCATCTTAGCCACTGAGCCTCGCATCAGTATTGCCCAGACCATTGCCAACTTCAATATCATCAACCTTAGTCAACAAGTCCCCAATAGAATTCGAGTGCTTCTGCCATCAGGCCTGATCCCCGCAAAGTGTGCTTCTGGATCTTGTATTTCTGGCTTACCACAAACCAACCACCTTAACATTCTTTGTGATTCAAAACAAAACAGGTTAGAATGGACTCAGTCGGTCCTCATTATTAACAACATCTTTTTCCTTCTTTTTTTTTTCATTTTTCATCTTTTTTTTCGATTTTTTTTTCATTTTTTTTCTCTTTTTTTTTGTTGTGGTCGAATCTTATGGAGATTGCCTACGTATCATGACCCCGCATGAATCAGACTTGCGTAGTTCGGACCAATAAAAGATAAACAATAATAAACATTTTTTTTCACAATTTTCATATTAAAACAAACTGGGTTTCAAAGGTTTGAAGATGACCTACAAACTCGAAAATCAAACAACCCACATATTCTAATCAAAAGATTTACAAACTCCAAAAACAAATGGCCAGCTTCCTTTCTCCGTTTGACAAATGCAACAAAACGGTTATTTTTGCAAATGTGGCCCCTTCCAAATTTCACATGAATTTTGAGGCCGGGGAGGATTATTTTATGACACTTTACAAACTCGTCTGTTCTTTTACGAAAATAGCCTTTCGACAACTGAAAGATACTCTAAGGCTATTTCGGCAAGAACGGTTTAAGACACGGCCGAAGCTGGCTCGACTTATTTTTGACTAAAAATCCAAACAGTATTCACCTGGCCGCTGACTCTTTGTTTTTTTTTCAAATTACAATAAAAACCTGGTGTTGCAATCACGGCCCTTCAGCGCCTCGGGGACGAAGATTTTTAAGGCTGTGTGGGTCAACTGGACCAAAATCCTAAAAAAATGACCCAAGGTGGTTGTTTATACAAAGTCAGCCCTCCGGCGTCCCTTTTGGGAACATTCGGCTATTTTTGACAAAAACAGCATCACCCGACTTATTTATGACTCTTTTTATCATTTTTCAAAATAGAAAACTCAATATTGCAAACACGGCCTTTCAACGCCTTGGGGACGAAGATTTTTAAGGCTGTGTGGGTCAACTGGACCAAATCTTAAACATGACCCAAAAGGTGGCTGTTTATGCAAAGTCAGCCTTCCGGCGTCCCTTTCGGGAACATTCGGCTATGTCTTGACAAAACAGCGTCACCCGACATTCTTCATGATGAAATTAAAATTTGACATATATATATATATATATATATATATATATATATATATATATATATATATATATATATTTTTATATATATATATATTTTTTGCTATTTTTTTTTGCAAAAGGGGAGGTTGGACATCACCCGACTTATTTATGACAAAATTAAAATTTTGACATGTTTTTTGTTTATTTATTTGTTTTTGGTTATTTTAGCAAAAGGGGAGGTTGGACCCGATGAGGGTTGCCTACGTATCTCACATCCGGTGATAATCAAACCCGCGTAGTTCGGGAGATCATGAATAAAGTAAATAAACTAACTTTTTTTTGTTAATTTTATTTTTTGAAGGAAAGACTTATAAAGAAGAAAGAAAATATTTTTGGAATTTTACTTTTAATGAAAGATATGCTTACAAAAATATTTTTGAATTTTGAATTTTCTTTTCAATTAAAAAGACTTTCTAAAGAAATCAATGATGGAAAATAAAGATATATATTTTTCTTTGCAAGACATATTTTTTTTTTGAAATTTTACTTTGAATTTTCTCGGCAAGATAAATACTTTTTGTAACAAATAAAGATATATATATATATTTTGGAAATAAAAAAAAATACTTTTTGGATTATTTATATATATATATATATATATATATATATATATATATATATATATATATATATATTGCAACAAATAATAAAACCACGTTCAACGCACGACTCTTTTTATTTTTATTTTTGGCATTTTCATAAACAAATAAATAAATAAAAAAAACCATTTTAAAAACAAGACTCTTTTTCATTTTCATTTTCATGGCAAGACAAACTATTTTCCTTTTCTAGTTTTTTTTTGAAAAACAAGACAGAACAACAACTCTTTTGTTATTCTATTTTTCCTTTGCTTTTAATAAAACAAACTAATAAGACATTTTTTTCTCATTTTTTCAAAATTTCGGCAGAGTTTTGACAGTATTTGGGCATTGGGTTTTTTCAAAAATAAACAATCAATTCCCTAACCGCTATTTTTTTTTCTTTTTTTTTTTCAATTTCACCATATTCCTAATATTCAAAAATCGGTCAACACACAAGTCTGAATCAAATAAATGCACAAGTAGCAGCAGGTAAGATGCATCAAGATGGTCATTTTCATTTTTTGGTACACCTGTCCTAGACAGACTCAACCCCTGTGTTGAGCCTCCAAAGTCAAATGCATGTGATGCAAACAAACGTTCCTACTAGGGATCCGGCATGAAGCTGAGTTATTCTAAGTTCATAACCTGGGTATTTGTTCTAGAGTGTATACCCTAGTGGACAACTCGAGTCGAGGAGGGGGCTACGTACCGGGGACCCGCGGGATCGTCCGGCTTTGTAACTTATCTGGCCTCTTTCTTATTTCAGGTATTGACACTAACAGAATAGGGAATCTCGACCAGCGAGCTTCTCCCCGGAGGTAAGAAGAGAAGGGTTTCGGCACAGTTTATATACAGTTCATATAATATCAAAGCGGTAAAGGCAATCAATTAGCACATTAGGCATATATCATGTAATAAAATCAGGTAAAACCAAATATAACAATTTATCTAAGCTCGAATTTCTAACCCTGAACCAGTGGTTCTGGGTTACGTCCCCAGCAGAGTCGCCAGAGCTGTCACACCTCCTTTTTCGCCCGCGCCGCCCGCAAAGGGGCGCAGAAGAGAGTTTTTTCCAATTAAAGGACAATCGAAACGGGATTTATTTATTTATTTATTTTAGAGTCGCCACTTGGGAGATTTATGGTGTCCCAAGTCACCGGTTGAATCCCGAATCGAGGAAAAGAATGACTCTGTTTAACAGTCTGCACGCCAGAAATCCGGATAAGGAATTCTGTTAACCCGGGAGAAGGTGTTAGGCATTCCCGAGTTCCGTGGTTCTAGCACGGTCGCTCAACTGTCATATTCGGCTTGATTATCTGATATAATACATGTTGAACATATGTGCAAATTTTAACTTTTAACCGCTTTTATCATTATTATTATTTTATCGAGAATTGCAACATTATGAAAATATATCTCGAACCACGTCACATCAATGTACTCGTGGTTATCGACATATTTCGACTCTATTGAGATTTGGATTTGGGTCACATAAATGTGCACCCGAGTTTAAGAAAATAAATTGTTAAAGGCGCGCCTAAAGCGACTAGCGTATCATTATTTTGGGTAAGACCGTGAAATTTGCTAAACGACCGATCCCGAAGTCTATACAATTATTAACCATTTATTGAGGGCCCCACAACTTGTGCGTTTTATTGGGTGAGACTCATCTCATTTATTTTAAAAAGGATAATCCTAAAGTGCCTACGTTTTTTCTATTAAATTTGTCCCTAAAAAATGAAAGAGAAATGGTCCTAATTTATTTACATGCTTAAATTAACCAATAGTATCTAGCTAAACAATATTCCTATAAGTTCCGAAACGGTCTATTCGTTTAATGAGCTAACTGTTAAATGTTTAAGAATAGTCTAAATCAACTAACATGCTTTTTGAGATATGATAATCTTCCAATAATAACAAACTATCTGAACAGAGTTACTACACCACTTATTTATTTTTAGCAATACATAGATAGTTCGTCCACTAAGCTATTGTCAGTGTTCCATTATATATATTAAACAGCTACATGATTCTAATTAGAGTAAGCTAAATAATGTATATATACAAATAAAATTCAGAATATAATTAAGATAAATTCAGAGCTTCAACTCTTCATTTCATATTCATGCTTCACGTTTCAGTTTACATTAACCAGCGTGTCAGTTGTGTACCTGATATTGGAAGCAAAAGAAAAGGTAGATCAGCAGAAATGCGGTAGCATACAACAACAGCAACACCCAACAACCAGTAACAACCAGCAACGATAAACCAGTGACAGATTTTGAAATCAAGATAAAATCCAGAAAGACAACAATCAACGGACAGAAGCCAAGGGAATCTTTTCAGATTTGAAAGACTAATTAATGTTCAACCCTTAATTTCTGAATCCGTATATCAGAATATTTAAATTGTATATCAGGTGTATACTACTCTCTCTTGTAATTTCCAGAATGTTTTTATTTGTATGTTTGGAAGTTTTAATATTTTCGGAATTTTTTTCTCTCTTCAATATTCAGCTCTTTTTTTTTTCTCTCTCTTTTCTCTTTTTTCTCTCCCTCTTTAAATCTGTCCAAGTCCTCCTATTTATTACCATCTTTCAGCAATTTTTAAAAATTAAAAACCCACTATCTTCCACTCATCCCCCTTTTAATCCCTACTACCTAATGTTTTGTCCCCCACTACATTAAACAAATACCCCATTATATCTTGTCCCCCATGATTACATTAAACAATTGCATTATTCCCCACCATTATATCTTGTCCCCCCATTATTGATTATTTTAATATTATCTTAATCTTAATGGACAGAACACTCAAAATAAATAATTGTTCAGAATTTTAATTCCAAAAATACCCCTCTGACCTTACGAAATTACCATTTTGACCCTGAAAATATTGTAATTTACCAATCTACCCCGTCAGCTATAACAAGTTCAACTAATCAATTCTAACCAAAATATAGCAGCTATAACCAATTCCTAATCAGATTTTATGAACAAACTCAAACTATATGATGAACAACAAAGAAACAACTTGAATTATTTTGACTGAACAATGTTTTTACACAACAAACCTATTTTCAGATTCACCAACAATAACAAACAAATATATTTCAAAGCATGAGCTCAAATTCAAATTAAACTTAAACAAAATAAATAAACAGATTCAAATCACTAAACTCAAATAATCAATTGATCTTCAAATTAAATCCAACAAAATACAACAAAGATACATGATTCAAACTAAATCAAAGAATTAAAAACCAAAACATAAACTCACATTAAATCACTGAATTAAAAACGAACTTCAAACAAAAATGAACACGAATTAAATCTATATTAAACAACAAACATGACGGATTCAAATGATTTAAACTAACACTTTTCTATATTAAAACTAAATCCTTTTAAATTAATAAAACAAACTGAAAACAAATAATTAATTGAAATTCAATTTAAATCTAACAATATTATAATTAAACTAACAATTTCTACAAAAATAAACAAGAAAAATGAAACAAACTGAAGAAAATAACAAAACGATAAGCATGAAATTAATATCGAACATATCTAATTTTAGATCCGAAAATATCAAACAAATTACGGACAAAAATGAAACTCAAACCCACTAACCGGATCGAAACGATGAAGAACTTGAATGAAAGCAAATCTGTCCGGAGACAATTATTGCACCAAAATCACTCGAATCTGCCTGGAAACTTAAACAATAGACGAAGCCCGATGGAGGGGTGTTTGGCGACGACGAGAACTGAAGTAGCAGCAACAAAGTAGCCATGGCCGCGCGAAGCTGGAGAAGAAGAAGCATCGAGCAGCAGCAGTGATGATGGGAGCTGGACGCGGAGCAACTGCTCGACGAGCTTGACGCAGCCATGGCAACGAGGATGAAGAACGCAGCAGCAGCGACGGAGGAGAAGAAGATGCAGCCATGGCAGAAGGAAGAGAAGCAGCAACGCAGCCGCAGCGATGGTGTCATGGTGGAGCTGGGTTTAAAGACGGGCTGGGGCTGGAGATGACGGCGTTGGGTGGTCGTTTGACATGAGGAGACGGAGTTGGAGAAGGTTGCTGGTTCGGGGAGTTCGGAGGTCGTTTGAGGTGGGTCGAGGAAGAAGAAGACGCAGCGATGGGTGGTTGTTTGTCGAGGGAGGCAGCCATGGTTGATGATGGGCGTTTTGGAGAAGAAGATGAAGAAGAGAGTTGTTTGGACATGAAGGAACAGAAGCAGCGGGTAGCCATGGTTGAGTTTTGGTGAAGCTTGGGGAGGAAGAAGGAAAAGAGAGGGGGGGGGGTAGTTTAGGGTTTCTTAGGTTTGGGTTTCAGCAAAAATGAAAAATGGGAGGGGGTTGGGCGGATAGTTTAGTTATGGGGCGGACCGGGTCGACCCGTGTTGAAATGGACCGGGTCATGGGGAAGGTTGGGTATTTTTTGGGCATGTGGTTTGAAATTTGGAGAAGAGGCCCAATTCCGATTTTCTTTATATTTTTTGCTCTATTTTCTTCTACTTTCTAATTAATAAAACTAAAATTCTAAATTAAGTTATAAACTAAATTAAATTATCAAAAATACTAAATAATTCCAAATAACTATTATAGCACATTTAAATAGCAATTAACGATAAAATCGCACAATTTAGACGTTAAATGCTAAAAATGCAACGTACATTATTTTTTATGATTTTCTCATTTTTGTAAAACAAACTTAAATAAATACTAATTGAAAATGCGACTTGTTTTATATTTTTATTAATTTAAAAAAATAAACATGCACAGACAAAAATACAAATAATTATACAAAAATACCACAAAAATTCAAAAAATTGCACACCAAGGAAAATTCGTTTTATTTTTAATTTTTTTGTGAGTAATTCTTTCATAGGGCAAAAATCACGTGCTTACAAGGAGTAGTATATATATATATATCATGTAACCATCTTATTCATAGATATAATTCAACTTGTAAGGTATGGCAACATTCTTGAACTTTTGTGGATATGAATTGAACCTTTAGGATATGAATTGAAATTTTGGTTTATGTATTGGAATTTTAGTTTATAAATTGAAATTTTAGGATATGACTTGAACTTTTGTGGATATGAGTTGAACCTTTAGGATATGAATTGAAATTTTGGTTTATGTATTGGAATTTTAGTTTATAAATTGAAATTTTAGGATATGACTTGAACTTTTGTGGATATGAGTTGAACCTTTAGGATATGAATTGAAATTTTGGTTTATGTATTGGAATTTTAGTTTATAAATTGAAATTTTAGGATATGACTTGAACTTTTGTGGATATGAGTTGAACCTTTAGGATATGAATTGAACCTTTAGGATATGAATTGGACTTTTAGTTTATGTATTGGAATTTTAGTTTATAAATTGAAATTTTAGGATATGACTTGAACTTTTGTGGATATGAGTTGAACCTTTAGGATATGAATTGAACCTTTAGGATATTAGTTTAAGTATTGGAATTTTAGTTTATAAATTAAAATTTTAGGATATGACTTGAACTTTTGTGGATATGAGTTGAACCTTTAGGATATGAATTGAACCTTTAGGATATGAATTGGACTTTTAGTTTATGTATTGGAATTTTAGTTTATAAATTGAAATTTTAGGATATGACTTGAACTTTTGTGGATATGAGTTGAACCTTTAGGATATGAATTGAACCTTTAGGATATTAGTTTATGTATTGGAATTTTAGTTTATAAATTAAAATTTTAGGATATGACTTGAACTTTTGTGGATATGAGTTGAACCTTTAGGATATGAATTGAACATTTAGGATATGAATTGGACTTTTAGTTTATGTATTGGAATTTTAGTTTATAAATTGAAATTTTAGGATATGACTTGAACTTTTGTGGATATGAGTTGAACCTTTAGGATATGAATTGAACCTTTAGGATATTAGTTTATGTATTGGAATTTTAGTTTATAAATTGAAATTTTAGGATATGACTTGAACTTTTGTGGATATGAGTTGAACCTTTAGGATATGAATTGAACCTTTAGGATATTAGTTTATGTATTGTGTATCACACACTTTCATGGGTTGTCAGCGTATAGGGGAGTCGCGAATATCAAATTGTTAAGTTTAGGGGTAATTAGGCAAACGTACGATTCAGGTGTGAATTAAATAAAAGTCGTCAAATTCAGGGAGTTCCTTATCTATTCTACATATTCCTATTATACATGAATGCTTATTCTGCAATGGCGGTGCGGTGTCGTTCAACGTGGGACTTGCACTACTAGAATTCCGGAAAAAACCGACCAAACATTAGCGACCAAAGTTGGTCTGTCAAGAAAAGTGACCAAAGTTGGTCGCTAAATTGGCGAAAATAATAAAATAATTATTTGATATACATTAGCGACCAAGGTTGGTCGCTACTTGGTCGCTAATTTTGTCAAAATATTGACCGGACTGGTCAGACTTGCTTGGTCAAAGGTATACTGAGATTAGCGACCAACGTTGGTCGCTACAGGGGGACCAACGTTGCAATTATTTATAAGCTATAATATATATACATAACATACAATATATATATATATATATATATATATATACATAACATACAATATATACTACAAGAAAATTTATAAGATAATATATATACATAACATACAATATATACTACAAGAAAATATATAAGGTAATATATATACATAACATAACATACTATATATATATATATATACTACAAAACATTATATCTATATATATATATATATATATATATATACATACTTACACTATACTATGCTCTAAGTACCAGTGCATTAGCTAATATTATATCGAATATAGCTTATATATATAATATATATACTTACACTATACTATGCACTAAGTATCAGTGCATTTGCTAATATTATATCGAATATAGCTTATATATATATGTACATACCTACACTATACTATGCTATATATATATATATATACTTACACTATACTATGCACTAAGTATCAGTGCATTAGCTAATATTATATCGAATATAGCTTATATATATATAATATATATACTTACACTATACTATGCACTAAGTATCAGTGCATTAAGTATCAGTGCATTAGCTAATGCACTGATACTTAGAGCATAGTATAGTGTAAGTGTAGTCCACTATGTATATATATATATATATATATATATATATATATATATATATATATATATATATATATATATATATATATATAGGTGCCAAACGCACACGCAAGTATACGCGATCGTCAAGTAATAAAGTGAATAAAAGTCGGATGTCGAACCCACGAGGACTTGTGATTAACTATCAACTAAATT
Source organism: Nicotiana sylvestris (assembly GCF_000393655.2). Lineage (NCBI taxonomy): Eukaryota > Viridiplantae > Streptophyta > Magnoliopsida > Solanales > Solanaceae > Nicotiana > Nicotiana sylvestris. Next base: position 61,946,630 of record NC_091063.1, read on the forward strand.
AGACTATCCTAATTATCTAAACAAGAATTAAACCTAGAAATATTTGACTCTAAACTAATTAAATAAAGAAATATAAATAATGAACTTTGAACAGAGAAAGAGCAAATTTTTATGATATCAATGTAATAAAAACAATCTAGGGTTATGAGCTATCTAATAATTCTATTGTATTCTTCAATTGAATTGACTGACTAATTTATCTAGCTTATTGGTTGACAGGGTTAATATTGCTCATAAGAATCTGTCGAGTTCTTGCTCGCCTATTCAAGCTAACCTAACACTTATATATCCATGGAGTTAGAATCAACAAGAACGCATTTTTAACTCCTGTAAATCAACCAAGCAAGGCAATTAGGTATATGTCTATCCTAACCACGAATTTGTTCCCCGATACCCAGGTTCAAGAACTTGCTCTATTAAATCCTATGTGCAATCTAGAATTCTCACTTTCGAGTTTAATTCAAAATTCGTAGATAGTATTCAATTAGTGATCAAGCAATTAAATAATTAAGCGTAAGATTGAATAAATAAACCAATATGATAAATCAAGAAGGCAAAATTAATATCCGAATAATAATAGTCATGAGAGAACCACAACCCTAGAACGTGAAGTTTAGCTCCACATAGACATGGTAGCCAAACAACAAATCATATAAAGAAACATAAAAATTACTAAGTTTGGTGGAAGAAAAGATGAAACCCGGCCTCCACGGCGGCTCTATGCTCTCCCTAGGTCGAATTCCCTTCAAAAAGTGTGTTAGAGCCCTAAAAGGGGTGTTTTTGGCCTATATATTCCGTACAAAAGTTGTGGGCCAACGTTTTCTTTTTCCTAATCCGACTCATCTTCAGGGATTGATGCTGGGGTGGATGTTTCGCATCCACCCATTGTTCCTCCATCTTTGTTATACCCAGGTGCGGATGCTAAGGCGGATGCTATGGCCCGACTTCACTGCTGGGGTGGATGTTTCGCATCCACCCATTGCCTTCACGCTTCCACCCTTTTCTCCTCTAATTGGAGCATCTTTTCTTCATATTTGTGCACTCCAAACATCCTAAATCATCACACATAACTTAATTAGTCATAAAACTAATAATTAACACATATTGGGCATTTTAAAGACCAAATAGCACCAAAAAGCAGTTAAAAAATAGGTGAAGTAACATTATAACATATAAAAATATGCACAACATCATATGTTATATACAAAAATTATATATATATATATATATATTTTCAGCTATCGAATTTAAATAGTTTTTTACACGGATAAAAGCGAAAAAGCCCAAAATAAGGAAGGGGAGATATAACGAGAGAAAGAAAGATGAAGATAATTGTCGTTTTCCAAAGCGAAAGGACACTAAAATTTTCCGCATCTTTTCATTTGGGTTTTGACAAAATATTTAAATTAAGGTTCGACGGAGCAACAACAAATTAGCCCGGATAGATTTTTGAGAAACTTTAAAAAATCACTATGTTTTAGTGGTTATTAGCTAGTTGTAGCTATCATTTATTCTATTACTTCTTATAGCCATCATTTATCATTTATTTTTGTATTCGACTGTATTCACCACATGAAACATGAGATTACAGCTAGACAAATTATTGTATTCGGCTGTATTCGACTGTATTCACGATATGTATTTGTGAATACAGTAACATAAATAGTGCAATTCATGGTCTATTCAGCTGTATTTAAACGGAAAGTGAATTAATTAACATAATAGACTCCTAATATAACTCAACAAACTTAATTATAACACATAAAATTTGTATTTCCAATTATAATAAAGATTCTCAACCTAAAAACACCTCAAAAACATAGCAATCTTCAGAGAAATATGCTGAATATTTTTCCCAGCCGATAAATACAACAAAAACAGAGCAATTTGAATATATATATATATACATCTGAATACATAAATTATATTAATTAAAAAAATATATGAATACATTCATGGAATACAACGAGACGGTGAATACAATGAAATACATGGAATACAACGAGATACTTTGAAATACAATTAAAAAAAAGACAATGAATACAATGAAATACATGTAAATACAACAAGATACATTGAAATACATTGAAATATATTAATAGAAAATTCAAGTTGCTCAACCCCAAACTCCGTTGTCTTTGTTCAAGAACAAACCCTAATATTTATTTTCGCTCAATTCCCCTGTCCGTTTCTAGGCCAACAACACTGTCATTGATCTATGGGCAGATAGCATATCAGTAAAGCCATTTTCTCTAAAGGAGTGAAAATCTCATCAAGATCTAAGCACTGAAGAGATGAAAGAATAAGAAATTCCTTTATTTTCAATAGCAGTTTGTCTTCAAAAGGAAATAAAGGTTTGGAAAGGAAAATAGCAGTACTGCTCGCATTGATTGAGAACACTTTAAAGAAATGGGGATGCAGTTTCGCCACTTCTTCCTCAAATAAAACTACAATTTACAAACTTCAATTGAGACAGAAAAATAGCCTCCAGATTGTTGATTCCATGAAACTGAAGAGAAGACAAAAAAAAAAAGGAGAAATTTCCCCGGCATTTCATAGGCAAAGCAATGCCTTCATACTCTTGATTATAAAAGTGAAACTTATTAGCATCCAAATGGAGCAGGGTGGCAAATCAACGGCCATTAGAATGGGGTGGATATTTCTCTCTAGGACTTGATTTCAACATTGATTCAGAGCCCCAGCCTACTAACAATGAAACTTTCGCGAGACAATGGAGATGAATCAGTGGAGAATAGTGGTTGTATTTATGGAGAAAGACTGGCGTTGAGAGAGAGAGAGAGAGGGTGAAGAAAAATCTGAAAGAATGAGAGAGAAAAATAATACAAAGAGCATTTTATGGCTTAAGGGTATGAGGTAATCATAAATAGATATTTGGCTATAAAAATCAAAAGGTAGCTATGGAATATAATTTTTTAAAAGGGTATTTATTTAAAATAAATAAGGTATCAACCTTTGCTATAGGAGGTAAACATTCCTAGTTTTTTTAGACAATCGATATATTTTGATCCCTGTTGGTGTTAGTGCATTGTAATATTAAAATTATAATATTAAAGTGCATTATTTCTGGTGAAATAGTGGTTATAAATTTGCAAGAAAGTGGTCTTTATTTTGGTGTAACTCTTGAAACCACTAATGCCATGATCTACAACTTTTACCTACTAAAACTTATATCTTGTAACCACCAACCCATGTTCTACTATTTTATTATCCCACTATCTTATTATTTATTTCATGGAAGAGATTCTACAACTATAAATAGTGGTGTTTCTTCCTTGTGTTGTAGATGAAAAAATATGGTAGTGAGTATGAGAAAAGTATTATGGTGTACATGAAAAAGTTATGGTTAGTATTGTGAAAAAGAGAGTTAAGAGAAGGAGAAAATCTAAGTCTCCAACTTATTCTCTACAAAAGAGAATATTATTTTTGTTGAAGGAAGGTGTTCATTTTGGTGGAGCTTTGCACTCAACAACTTGTCCAGAGTTTGTTCGAGTCATACGACATTGTCAGGTTGTTGTATCCTGGAGGGGACAAGTCAAGAGTATTACTGTTGAACCGGTGAAGTTGCTATCGCATTGGGCTTGAATCTCCTTAAAGAGAGCTAGATATCCGTGCTTCAACCTGAAGAATATTTATTTATTTTTCTTTATCTTATTTTTCAACTGTAATTAATTGTATTTTCACCAACAATCCCAATAAGAAAATTTGATGAAATAGCCTCACTTTTACAATTTTTGAAATCTCTGTCAGAATTTTGAAGTACACCTGCAGAAATATCCCATATGAAAAATTCTGATAATTATCATATTTTGTGTCAAATTTTGGTGATCACCATATGAAATTATTTGGTAATTGCTATGTTTTTACAAGTTCTGGTAATTGCCATATGAAATTTTTTGGCTAACGCTATATTTTGTGGCAAATCCTGATGATCACCATACAAAAAATTCTGGCGATTGCCATATTTTTGTGGCAATTCCCAGGAGCTTTTTCAAAATAATGCCTGAGGCTTTTTACCAAAATTTTTCTTGTCGGTGTACAAAAATCAAGGAGAACTTTCATAAAGCACTACACTTTAGAACCTAATTACCATACGTAACTATAGTTTGCCAAGTTACTATTCGTAGCTACTATTTAATTGTCACTAGTTTGTATCACGTGTATTGACGCGCAACAGATACAATATATATCAACTGTACTGTATTCATTCATGCAACGAATACAACCTGTATCAATTGTATTCGTGCGCTTAATCATATTTGTACGTAGAACGAATACAATCTATATCAACTATATTCATTCGCACCACAAATACAACCAAGGCGAAATACATGGGTGTGTACAAATGATACAACTTGTATCGACTATATTCGTTCCCTCAATGAATACAACCAAGGCAAAATACAGAAATATAAAAAATAAAATGCTCTTGTTATGAGTCAAACTCAAGACCACTACTTACTAAGCGAGTGCTCTAACGAACTAAATTACGAGAGCTTGTTGTTTTCTTGTTTCAGTTCAAAACAATTGATTTTTTGTTTCAATACTATAGGTAAATTTGCTATTAACTTCAAATATAGAAACAAATACTCCCTATGTTCTAATTTATGTGAACCTGTTTGATTAGACACGAAGTTTAAGAAAAAAATGAAGACTTTTGGAATTTATGGTCCTAAACAAGTTAAAATGGGGCCCAGAGTATTTTGTGGTTATGGGTAGAATTGGAAGTTTAAGCTAAATTGCTTCCAAATTTAAAAAGGGGTCATTCTTTTTGGAACGAACCAAAAAAGAAATAGGTTCACATAAACTGGAACGGAAGTAGTAGTAATTACTTGAAAAGTATAGTTATGAATGGCAAATACAGTTGTCACGACCCAATTTCCTATAGGCCGTGATGGTTCCCAACGTCGCCGCTAGGCAAGCCAACGGTGAACTAGCCATGTATCCATTATTTTTAATATTTTAGAAATAATTAATTTTTAATTATTAAATAAGTTCTTGGTAAGAAAATTTAATAAAATAAATTGTAACAATTATAAGAACAAGTAAGGTGAAATAAATACCCAAAATCATCAAATGTCTACTAGCATATTCCAAAACCTGGTGTTACAAGTGTATGAGCTACTAGTAGAATATACAAAACACTAAACTATAGTCTGAAATAAAGTAGACATAAAATAAATACAAAAGATAGACTTCGAGTGCTGCATAACGGACTCGGAAGGCAACTCACCACTAAGTCTCGGAGTATTAGGAGTGCGCGCTGGGATGACTACCAGATTCACTTGCCTCAGATCCTACACGGTTAGTGCAGAAGTGAAGCGTGAGTACATAAATAATATGTATTCAGTAAGAGTCCAGTCTAAGCTCGAAGAAGTAGTGATGAGGGCGTTGACATCGACATTTACTATGGGCCTATAATAAAATACAAAAATTATAAACAAGTGTGGAACATGAAAATAATGACAATAATAACAAAATAACAAGCAGTGAATAAATGATTCTTTCACTAATAGTAAATTCCAACATCTCTACCCATGACCTACTAACTCCAAGTCAATTTCTGTCAATAAATATATTAAAACCTCTCCAACTATAAGAAAATATCAAGTGTAATTAGGCTCCGATTATTATCATGCACGATTTATGCAGAGGTCGTACGATCCAATCCAAAAATATATTGTGTGCACTGCGGAGGGTCGAACGACACGAAACATAGATGCATCTATAAACCTGCCGAGGCAAACGACCCGCTCCCATGAGAGTATAGGAATTTACCTCGCTCGCGAAAATACTTGCGACACGAGTGGACATGGATTTCTCAAAGTTATTATATAATTCTTTATTTCTTTCCAAAAATAATAAATCTAAATTGGAGACTTTAAATCTTAAAATCTTTAATCTCAACTCTATTTAAAATAATTAATATACATAATCAATATGACAGTGCAAACAAAGCATGATGTAAATCTAAGGCTGCCCGAAAATCACATGAAATATAGCTACACACAGACGATCATCACCTAGTGCGTACATAGCTTCCCACAAAATTAATTCACAATCAAATACACCTAAGGGGATGAGTTCCCTCTTACAAGATTATGCAAGAGACTTACCTCATTTTCAAGCTTGCTTCCGGTCCACAAATGCGCTTTAAATCCTCAACTCGGTGCCAAATAATCCGAAACTAGCTAAACATTATATAATTAAGTCAATATATACTCAAGAGTGCATAATTTAACTATTAGGCAATTACCCACCCATAATTGGAAGATTCCTAAAATTTACCCAGGGCCCACGTACCCGAATTCCGAAAATTTTCGAAGATAAGTATTACCCATAACCTCACGAACTCAAATATATAATTTTCACACAATTCCATAATCATTTTCGTGGTTAAATCTTATATTTATCAAAACCCTAGGTTCTTCACAATTTCCACAAGTTTAACAATCTTTCAATGTTTAACCTTGATAAAACCTGCATAATTTACTCACAAATGGATGGGAGTTACTTGCCTTAGGATATTAATGAAAATCCCCCTCCAATGAGCTCTCAAAATCCCCAAAGACTAAATGAGAATGTGAGGAAAAAAACCTTAGTCCCGCAATAAAAGCCTTCGCTGCCCCAGCGATGTTCGCATCTGCGACCAAAACAGTCGCGCCTGCGGCTTCGCTTCTGTGAAAGAATCCACATAGGTGAGATCCTCGCCCAGGCCGCCTCTTTTCGCTTTTGTGGACAGGCTTCCGCTTCTACGGACAGGTTCATCGCACCTGCGACCCAGGCCTGGCCGGCCTCCACTTCGCTTATGCGGCCCAGCCATCGCAGAAGCGAGGCCGCTTATGCGGAACTCCCTTCGCTTAGGTGGACCACTGGCCACCTAAACCCCGGTTGCTTTTGCAATCAAAAGCTCTCACCTACGGACCCAAGCCACGCAGGTGCGAACGCACCAGAAAAGAAACAACAACACTTCCCAAATTTCAATGTTCCAATCCATTTTCGATCCGAATTCCATCCAAAGCCCCCAGAACCCTGTCCGAGCATACCAACAAGTTTGTAAACATAATACGGACCTGTTAAACTCTCGAAACATGAAAAATAACATCAAAACTAAGTATCACACCCTAAAACCCAATCGAATCAACTTATGAACTTCAAGTTCTTCCAACTCACCCCGAACACGCCGAATCATACTTAAACTACTCGGAATGACACCAAATTTTGCATGCAAGTCAAAAATCACCATGCAGAACTTTTTCAAGGCTTGAAATCTCAATCGGACCTCGATAACACCAAATACCACTTCAAGCTAAATTTAAAGAACTTGAGAACCTTCAATACGCCAACTTCTAATATTAAGCGCCGAAATGCTCCCAGGTCACCCAAAACCTGATCTAAACATACGCCAAAGTTCAAAATCATCATACAAACCTATTGGGACCGTCAAATCCAGGTTCCGAGGTTGTTTACTCAAAATATTGACTTATGTCAAATCTAACCAATTAAGCCAATATTAAGGAATTAAATATTCCGATTTCAACCCGAACCCTTCCAAATCCCAAAATAACCATCCTCGCAAGTCATGAAATAGTAAAAACCTATACATGGAGTCTTAGTTAGGGGAATGATGTTCTAGAAGCAAAAACACCAGTCGGGTCATTATATTCTCCACCTCTTAAACAAATATTCGTCCTCGAACGGGTATAGAATCATACTTGGAGTTTCGAATAAGTGTGGATATCTGCTTCGCATGTCTACCTAGGCCTCCCAAGTCGCTTCCTCTACTAGTTGGCCCTCCACTGAATATTTATCGTAGAAATCATCTTGGACCTCAACTGGCGAACATGCTTGTCAACAATGGTAACTGGCTCCTCCTCGTAACCCAGGCTCTCATCTAGCTGAACTGTGCTGAAGTCTAACACATGCGACCTGTTGGCATGATACCTCCGGAGCATAGACACATGGAAAATCGGTTGAACTCCCGATAGACTGGAGGCAAAGCAAGCTCATAAGCAACCTTCCTAACTCGTCTCAACACCTCAAATGGACCTATAAACCTTGGGCTCAACTTACCCTTCTTCCCGAACCTCATAATTCCCTTTATTGGTGAGACCTTCAAGAGAACATTCTCGCCCACCATATATGATAAATCACGCGCCTTTTGATCCGTGTAACTCTTCTGTCTGGACTCTGCTTTGCGAAGTCGCTCCTGAATCAACTTTACCTTTCCAAGACATCCTTCACCAAATCAGTACCAAATAACTTAGCTTCGCTGGCTCAAACCATCCGATGGGCAAACAACATCGCCAACTATATAAAGCCTCAAATGGAGCCATATCGATGCTAGATTGATAACTGTTGTTGTAAGCAAACTCGACTAAAGGCAAGAATCGATGCCACTACCCTCTGAAGTCAATCACACATGCTCTAAGCATGTCCTCCAAGATCTGAACAGTTTGCTCCGACTGCCTGTCGATTTGCAGATGAAAGGTTATGCTGAGCTCTACCCGGGTCCCCAACTCACTCTATACTGCCCTCCAAAAATACCAAAGTAAACTGAGGGCCTCTATCTGATATAATGGAAATAGGCACACCATGCAACTTAACAATCTCTTGTATGTAAATCCGGGCTAGTCTCTCTGAAGAATACGTGGTCATAACCGGAATGAAGTGTGCCGACATGGTCAACCTGTCGATAATGACCCAAACTGCATCAAACTTCCGCAAGGTCCGTGGCAACCCAACTACAAAGTCCATAGTAATGCGCTCCCATTTTCACTTAGGTATAAACATCTACTAGAGTAGGCCACCTGGCCTTTGATGCTCATACTTAACCTTCTGGCAATTTAGGCACCTCACTACATACTCAACTATATCCTTGTTCATTCGTCTCTACCAATAATGCTGCCTTAGGTCGTGATACATCTTCATAACAACTAGATGAATAGAATACCGAGAACTGTGTGCCTCCTCTAGAATCTTTTCCCTCAATCCATCAACATTAGGGACATATAGATGACCCTAGAGTCGTAGAATGCCATCCTCACCGATAGTAACCTCCTTGGCACCACCCTGCAATACCGTCTCTCTGAGAACCAATAAGTGTGGGTCATCATAATGGCGAGCCTTGATCTGCTCGATTAGTAATGACTGGGCGATGATGCATGCAAGAACTCGACTGGACTCTAAAATATCCAACCACACAAGTTCGTTAGCCAAGGACTGAATGTCCAAAGATAATGTCCTCTTCTCTGCTGAAATGAATGCCAAACTACCCATACTCTCTGCCTTTCTGCTCAAGGCATCCGCAAACACATTCGCCTTGCCCGGATAAAAAATGATGGTGATAGCATAATCTTTTAGTAACTCAAGCCACCTGCACTGCCACAAATTTAGATCCCTCTGCTTGAGCAAATGTTGCAAGCTATGATGATCGGTGTAAACCTTATAAGACACCCCATAAAGATAATGCCTCCAGATCTTAAGAGCATAAACTATCGTGGCCAACTCCAAATCATGCACGGGGTAATTCTTCTCGTGGGGCTTCAGTTGATATGAAGCATATGCAATAACTAGTCCCTCCTGCATCAATACACAACCCAGGCCAACGCGTGAAGCATCGCAATACACAGTATACATCCCTGAACCAGAAGGGCACACTAATACCAGTGCTGAAGTCAATGCGGTTTTGAGCTTCTGAAAGCTCACCTCACAATCATCGGACCATTGGAATGGAGAACCCTTCTTGGTCAATCTAGTCAAAGGTGCTGCAATAGATGAGAAGCCCTCTACAAACCGACGATAATAACCTGCTAACCCCAAGAATGTCTTGATCTCGATCGCCGTGGTAGGACAAGGCCAACTCTGAACTGCCTCAATCTTTTTGGGATCAACCTTAATACCCTCTCTTGATACAACATGACCCAAGAATGCCACAGAATCTAACCAAAACTCACACTTGGAGAACTTATCATATAACTTCTATTCCTGCAATGTCTGAAGCACCACTCTCAAATGCTGCTCGTGCTCCTCCATGCTACGCGAGTAGATCAAAATGTCATCAATGAAGACAATGACAAATGAGTCAATATACGACCTAAAAACCCAATTTATCAAATCTATAAACGTCGTCGAGCTGTTAGTCAAATCGAAGGACATCACTAGAAACTCACAGTGGCCATATCTAGTTCGAAAAGTTGTCTTCGAAACAACTGAATCACAAATCTTCAACTAATGGTACCCCAATCTAAATCTTAGAGAAGACTCTGGCACCCTATAACTGGTCAAACAAATCATCAATTACGCGGCAACGGGTACTTGTTCTTAATGGTAACTTTATCCAACTGGCGGTAATCGATGCACATACGCATAGTACCATCCTCCTTGTTCATGAATAACACTGGTGCACCCCAAGATGATACACCCGGTCTGACGAACTCCTTTGCTATCAACTCCTCAAGCTGTTTTTCAACTCTTTCGGAGCCGTGCGGTACAGTGGGATAGAGATGGGCTGGGTACCTAGAGTCAAATCAATACAGAAATCAATATCACGATTTGGTGGCACGCCTGGAAAATCAGAAGGAAAGACATCAGAGAACTCTCAGACCATGGGCATTGAATCAATCGTTAGATTCTCTACAGTAGTATCCCGAACATAAGTTAGATAAGTCAAACAACCCTTCTCGACCATGTATCAGCCTTTAGAAAAGAGATAACTCAACTAGATGCACTAACAGATGAACCCTTCCACTCTAATCTAGGCAACTCTGGTATCGCGAAGGTAACAGTCTTAGCATAGAAATCAAGGATGGTGTGATATGGAGATAACCAATCCATGCCTAGGATAATCTCAAAGCGGTCATATCGAGCAACAAAAGATCTGCTTTAGTCTTATAACCATATAAAGTAACAATGCAGGACCATAGATCCGATCCACAATAACATAATCGCCCACTAGTGTGGACACATAAACAGAAGTAACCAAGGACTCATGAAGAATACCCAAGAAATGAGCAAATAGAGATAAAACATATGAATATGTAAACCCTTGATGAAATAGTACCGAACCATCCCTACCGCAGATAGAGATAATACCTGTGATAACGGCATCTAAGGCCACTGCATCTGGTCTGGCCGGAAAATCATAAAATCTAGGTAGATCGCCACCTGATTGGCCTTCACCTCTAGGACGGCCCCTACCCACCTGCTTTTCGCCTCTGGGGGCCGGATGGCTGGTGCGACAACAGGTGCTGTAATCATAGGTTGATGTGCCTACTGTAGTGCCTTGCCCCAAAGTTTAGGACAAAACCTCTTCGTGTGGCCAGGATCCCCGCACTCATAACAACCCCTCGGAATGGAGGACTGCTAATCTGAAGTTTGACCGTAATGGCCTGAATACCCAATGGAGGAACTCTGAATAGCTGGTGAGTGGTAGGAACTCTCTAGCATGGCATTGAAATAGGGTTGTACTGGGGTACCCCGAGAAGGCGGTAGTGTTGGATATATGGGCCTACTAGGCCGACCTCTCCCAAACTGACCTCTGCCCCTAGACGGAGCACCACTAAACCCTCTAGAATAATAGAACTACTTGTCCCTCAACATCTGTTCTCAGCTCCACTGACGAACACCCTCAATCCTCTGAGCTATCTCCACAACTAGCTCATAAGAAGTCCCCATATCAACCTCTCGGGCCATAGTGGCTTGGATACCATAGTGTAAACTTATAACAAACTCCGCACTCTCTCTGCATCGGTAGGAAGTATCATAAGTGCGTGGAAAGACAACTTATAAAACCTTACCTCACAGTCGGTCACTGACATCTGACCCTACTGGAGCTGCTCAAATTGAAACCGCAACTCTTCCATCTGAGAGGGTGGAATATAGATATCCAAAAAAATACGTGTGAACTGGACGCAAGTCAATGGAGGAGACCCTGCTAGTCTGCCGAGTAGATATGACTGCCACCACCTATGGGCCCTGCCCTCAAACTGAAAAGTAGTAAAGTCCACCCCGTGGGACTCCAATATCATCATGTTGTGCAGTCTATCCCTGCACCGATCAATAAAGTCCTGGGGATCCTCATGTCGCTCACCTCCAAAGACAGGAGAGTGTAGCCTGGTCCATCTTTGCAATAGCTTTTGCGGCTCGCCGACCATAGCTAGTCTGGGCTCAGGTATAGGTGTTGCATCTGGCTGGGCTCCGCCCATGGGTAGTGAGCCCGGGGTCTGATATACGGTAGTTGCATGCCTAGGAGCCTGAGCAGTAGGGGTCATTTCTCCCCCTCCCGCCTGAGATGTGGTTGGGTCTGCTGGAAATAAAACAGTCAGAGTCATAGAATCCATGAACCGCAACATACGGCCCATGACCTCCTAGAATCCTGGTGCGGATATGAAATCCACGGGACTAGCTCTGCTGCAGACACCTCGCCTTGCTCCTCAATACTCTACTGGATCCATTGGTGGAATAACTGGAGCAACTCTAGGACATCCTAATCCTCTACCACGAGCTGGAGCTTTTCCTTAGCCATAGTCTGGGCCTCTAGCAACAAGGGGAGCAACTCCTCCATGGTCCGGAACATCTGGCGCGCGCGTTTTCACCGTATGTGAGAGAATAAGAGAAAGATACTTAGCATAACATCAACTGCATGATAGGATATGAAGAAAGAGAAGTTTCCTAACACCATATAGCCTCTCGAAGATATGTATGAACGTGTCCGCACCGATCCACAAGACTCTATTAGGCCTACTCATAACTTGTGAGACCTACGTGAACCTATTGATCTGATACCATGTTGTCACGACCCAATTTCCTATAGGCCGTGATGGCGTCCAACTTCGCCGCTAGGCAAGATAATGATGAACTAGCCACGTATCTATTCTTTTTAATATTTTAGAAATAGTTAATTTTTAATTATTAAATAAGTAAGAGGTGAGAAAATTTAAGAAAATAAAGTGTAGCAATTATAAGAACAATGAAGGTGAAATAAATACTCAAGATCATCAAGTGTCTACTAGCATAATTCCAAGACATGGTGTCACAAGTGTATTAGCAACTAGTGGAATATACAAAACACTAAACTACTCTCTGAAATAGAGTAGACAGAAAGTAAATACAAAAGAAAGACTTTGGGTGCTGCAAAACGGACTCGGAAGGCAGCTTACCACTAAGTCTCGGAGAATCAGGAGTGCGTGCCGGGATGACTACCAGATGCACCTGCCTCAGATCCTACACGATTAGTGCAGAAGTGTAGCGTGAGTACATTAACATACATGTACCCAGTAATAAAATGCAGAAATTATAAACAGGTATGGAGCATGGAAATAATGATAATAATAACACAATAACAAGTAGTGAATAAATGATTCTTTCACTAATAGTAAATTCCAACATCTCTAACCATCACCTACTAACTCCAAGTCAATTTCTGTCATTTAATATATTAAAACTTCTCCAGCCATAAAAAAATATCAAGTGATTAGGCTCCTAGTATTATCACGCACGATTTATGTCGAGGTCGTACAACCCGATCCAAAAATATAATGTGTGTACTGCCGAGGGTCGAACGGCACGAACCATAGATGCATATATTAATTTGACGAGGCGAACGACCCGCTCCTATGAGATTAGAGGAATTTACCTCACTCGCGGAAATACTTGCGACGCGACTAGACATGGATTTCTCAAAGTTATTATATAATTCTTCAGTTCTTCCCAAAAATAAGAAATCTAAACTAGAGACTTTAAATCTTAAAATCCTTAATCTCAACTCTGTTTAAGACAATTAATATGCATAATCAATATAATAGTGCAAACAAAGCATGATGCAAATCTAAGACTATCCGGACATCACATAAAATATAGCTACACACGAACTCTCGTTACCTAGTGCGTACGTAGCTCCCCACACAATTAATTCAAAACCAAATACACCTAAGGGGATGAGTTCTCTCTTACAAGGTTAGACAAGAGACTTACCTCGTTTTCAAGCTCACTTCTAGTCCATAAATACACTGTAAATCCTCAACTCAATGCCAAACAACCTGAAACTAGCTAATCATTATATTAATAAGTCAATATATACTCAAGAGTTCATAATTTAACTTTAGGGCAATTACCCATCCCTAATTGGAAGATTCTTAAAATTCCCCACCAGGCCCACGTGTCCGGATTCTGATTTTTTTTTAATATAAGTGTTACTCATAACCTCACGAACTCAAATATATAAGTTTCACCCAATTCCATTATCATATTTGTTGTTAAATCTTTTTTTAATCAAAACCCTAGGTTCTTCACAAGTTTTACAATCTTTCCATGTTTATTCTAGCTAAAACCCGCATAATTAACTCAAAAATGGATGGGAGTTACTTACCTTAGGATATTGATGAAGATTCCCCTTCAATGAGCTCTCAAAATCCCCCAAGACTAAATGAAAATGTGAGGAAAAGGCCTAAATACCGCAATAAAAGCTATCACTGCCCCAACGATGTCCGCATTTACGACCAAAATAGTCGCGCCTGCAGCTTCGCTTCTGCAAAAGAATCCACAGAGGTGCGGTCCTTTCCTAGGCCGCCTCTTTTTGCTTCTGCAAAGAGGCTCCCACTTCTGTGGACCCGCTTCTGCGGGCAGGATCGCCGCACCTGCGACCTAGGCATGGCCGGCCTCCCCTTCGCATCTACGACCCAGCCATCGCAGAAGTGAGGCCTTTTCTGCGGAACTCCCTTCGCTTTAGTAGAACACTGCCCACCTAAACCCACACCGCTTTTTCAATCAAAAGCTTGCACCTGCATCCCCAAGCCACGCAGGTGCAAACGCACTAGATCTGAAGCACCAGTACTTCCTAAGTTTCATAGTTCCAATCCATTTTCGATCTGAATTCTACCCGAGGCCCTTAGAACCCCGTACGACCATACCAACAAGTTTTTAAACATAATACGAACATGCTAGAACTCTCAAAGTATGAAAAGCAACATCAAAACTAAGAATCACACCCCAAAACCAAATCAAATCAACTTATGAACTTCAAGTTCTTCCAACTCACTCTGAGCATGCCAAATCATACTTAAACTACTCGGAATGACACCAAATTTTGCGTGTAAGTCACAAATCACCATGAGAACTTTTCCCAAGATCGGAATCCCAATCAAACCTCGATAACACCAAATCCTACTTCAAACTAAATTTAAAGAACTTGAAAACCTTCAATGCGCTAACTTCTAATATTAAGCGCCGAAAGGCTCCCAGGTCACCTAAAACCCGATCTGAACATACTCCCAAGTCCAAAATAATCATACAAACCTATTGGGACCGTCAAATCCCGATTCCGAGGTTGTTTACTCAAAATATTGACTCAAGTCAAACCTAACCAATTAAGCCAATATTAAGGAACTAAGTGTTCCGATTTCAACCCAAATCCTTCCAAATCCCGAACTAACCATCCCCGCAAGTCATGAAATAGTGAAAACACATACGATCAGTCAGGTCATTTCAATAGTTTAAATATTTATTCCGTAGCGTAAATTTTTCAAAATCAATTGTGACACCAAAGTATCTTATTTCTGCCATTAGCCACACTAACAAATCCACCCACATTCGATGGCCCAACATTTTTTAATTTGGGCTACTCTTTTATTAGTTGGTAATCTGATCTGTTTCTTTCTGAAAAATACTTAGTGAGTTTTTGTGATGACTTCACTTGTTTTGAAATGAAATTTTGTGTTCTGAGGCCTTAAAAACCTCTTTTAGTATCACTTCAATTTGCAAGCACAGTCCGGGCGTGTAGCCGGAAAGCCTAGATGTAAAAATCTGTGAAAAATGATAAATGTTGACTGTAAAATGAGCTAATTTGACTTCGGTCAACATTTTGGGTAAACGGACCCGAACCCGTGATTTGACGGTCTCGGAGGGTCCGTAGGAAAATATGGGACTTGGGCGTATGCCTGGAATCAAATTCTGAGGTTCCAAGCCTGAGGAACGAATTTTCAAAGAAAATTATTTTCTGAAATTGTTTAAAGAAATTTGAAATCAAATTTGATTAGAACTTGATGGTATCGGTACCGTATTTTGGTTCCGGTGCCAGGTACAGGTCTTATATATGATTTAAAATATTTCTGTAAAATTTGGTGAAAAACGGATGTCATTCGACGTGATTCGGGCCTAAATTGCTAAATTTTATGTTTTAAGAAGTTTGAGAAAATTCTATGATTTCGAGGTTTAATTCGTTGTTATTGAGGTTATTTTGGTGATTTTATTACACGAATAAGTTCGTATGATGTTTTTCAGGTTGTGTGTATATTTGGTTTGGAGCCTCGAGGGCTCGGGTGAGTTTTGGATAGGCCATGGGTTGCATTTTGAACTTAGAAATTGCAGAAATTTTGCTGGTATGAACAGGCCTGCATGCTTTGTATTGGCGAAGCCTGGCTCGCAAATGCGAAGGCTGGATCGCAAATGCGAAACCATCCCAGGCCTGCCTTGGCCGCAAATGCGAGGTTTTCTTCGCAAAGGCGAAGGATTGCCTATTGGCCAGGGATCGCAGATGCGATGTCTTCTTCGCAAATGCAAAGTCGCAAATGCGACAATAGTTTCGCATATGCGAAAGTTTGGGATTTCTGAAGGGTTCGCAAATGTGAACCCTATTTCGCATTTCCCAGCTTATCAGGGGTCGGGGCTCGCAAATTGCAAACCCCTGCTTGCAATTCCCATACCTGCAACCTGCAACTTTTATACTTTACCGATTTTAAAACCCATTTTTCATATTTCCTCAAACATAAACACACTTAGGCGATTTTTCAAGGATTCCTTCTTCTCCAAATCAATTATAAGTCATTTTTAACTAGTTTTCTTCAATCATTAACATCTTTTAACATGATTTCAACTTAAAATCAAAGATTTTTATGGGGAAAATTGGGTGTTTTGGGTAGAACCTAAATTTTTCAAAAATTGGGGATTTGGACCTTGATTTGAGGTCCGATTTCAAAACAAATTATATATTTGGGTTCGTGGGGGAATGGGTAATCGGATTTTGCTTCGAACCTCGGGTTTTGACCATGTGGGCCCGAGGGCAATTTTTGACCGTTTGGGTAAAACTTTAGAAAAATCATTTTCATGCATTGGGGTTTATTCATTTAGTGTTTATTGATGTAATAAAGTAATTTGTGACTAGATACGAGCGAATTGGCGGTGGAATCAAGGGGTAAAGCTATAATTGAACCTTGAGTTGTGTTCGTGGCATCGAGGTAATTGTTTGGTCTAACCTTAGCTTGAGGGATCAGGAGTTGTGTCCTATTTTCTATTTGTTTCTTGTTGAGTACGACATATAGGTATGGTGACGAGTATCTATACGTTAGTGTTAATCATGACCGTGAGTCTTATGTTGTGATTTTTATGATTTCGTTGTATTATTAATGCCTTGGTGAAGATTTCTATTTGTTGTGTAAAGAATTGTGACCTATGAACTTTGAGGAGCGTTGGCTCCAGTTGTATAACGAATTGTGAAAGTATAAATGATAATTGAAACTCTAGAGCATTGGCTCGAGTTGGGAAGTGAATTGTGAAGTAAAAATGAGAAAGAGAAGAGATCATTATGTTTCCCCTTGCCGGGCTATTTTTGAGTTGTGGTTCCCTTGCTTTGTGTTCTTAAATGATATTACGGACGCTTAGGTTGATGATTCTTTGTGTTGGGTAAGGATTGTGGTTATAGCTACGGTAGTTAAATGTAGGAACAAGTTTGGTTATAGCTGAGGTAGTTAGGTGTTGTAACAAGTTTGGTTATAGCTATGGTAGTTATATGTTGGAACAAGTTAGGTAGTTAGGTGTTGTAACAAGTTTGGTTATAGATGTTTCTCCATTGCCAGGATGTAATTACTTATACCGTCGAATCCCTTGCCGGGATTGTGCAGACCTAATTGATCCCTTGTCGGAACACTCGTTATAATTGTAAATATTATATATCGATCGGGTTGCACACCGCAACAATATTATATATGGATCGGGTTGCACGTCACAACAATATTATATGTGGGTCGGGTTGCACGCCTCAACAATGTTATAAATGGGAGCGGGTGGTACGCCTACCACAAGATATAATTAAATGGGAGCGGGTGGTACACCTACCACAAGATATAATGAAATGGGAGCGGGTGGTACACTTACCACAAGATGTAACGAAATGGGAGCAGGTGGTACGCCTACCACGAGATGTGAAAAGAAAGCGAAATCTGCCTTTGTTTTCCTTACTCTTGTTAGTGGTTGAATTTTGATTCCTTTATAGTTCTTGTGATAATCTCTTCTTACCTGTTATTCCCCGAAGCATGTTTCCCTCTCCCATCTTTACTTGTTTATTTCTGCTTTACTTTCTGATGTATATCATATAACTGCACATGTTTATTTCGTAGTCTGGTCCTAGCCTCGTCACTACTTCGCCGAGGTTAGGCTAGGCACTTACCAGCACATGGGGTCGGCTGTGCTGATACTACATTCTGCACTCTTTTGTATAGACCCTAGTGTTGTAGACTTCGGACCGTAGTGAGATTGCTAAATCTTGTTCATCAGGCGACCCGAGGTAGCCCTGTAGGCATTCGTAGGCCTTAGCGTCTCCTTCTATCTACCTTCATATTTCTTACATGTATTTCCAGAGACAGTGTTGTATTTAATTCTTTCAGACCTTTATTTGTAGTATTCTTAGATCATCTGTGAAACTGTGACACCAGTTTTGGGTAGTTGAGACTCAAATAGTTGTATTAGATATTCAAGTTCAGATAGCTTATTGTTTCTTTCTTCTGCTCGTGTCAAATTCCGCTATTTAAATGATATTATTTCGAAATTGTTAATGAATAAAAAATGGGTAAAAAGGTAAATTGTGCAATTAATTGGCTTGCCTAGCTCGTACTAGTAGGCGCCATCATGACTCTCGAGGGTGGGAATCTGGGTCGTGACAAGTTGGTATCAGAGCTCTAGGTTACATGGGTCTCACAGTTCACAGACAAGCTTAGTAGAGTTTTAGGGATCGGTACAAAGACGTTTGTATTTTTCCCCCAGAGGCTACAGAGTTAGGAAAAGTTTCACTTCTATTCTTCCCTGTCGTGCAATTTTGTTCTCTCAATGCTGAATTGAAACCTCTACTCTTGTCATTTCGCGAATGGCGAGGTCATGTACCGCTTCTTCAGCCGAGCAGCAACACAGATCGATGATAGAACAACTACGTCTTCGGAGGCTTTGTGGATGTTGTATAGGTTTCACCAAGCTCTTCACTACTACTTTCAGCGGTGCATCTTCTGAGGATCCCCGACATTATTTAGACAGCTTTCATGAGGTTCTTAGGAACATGGGGATTGTGGAGACCAATGAGGTCGATTTTGCTACTTTTCGCTTGTTTGGATCCGCCAAAACCTGTTGGAGAGATTATTGATTAGTTATACCAGTTAGGTCATTAGCTTTGACTTGAGAATAGTTCACGCAGCTATTTCTGGATAAGTTTCTCCCCATCACTTAGAGAGAGGCCTATCAGAGGCAGTTTGAGCGTCTCCAGCAGGGTTCTATGACTGTTACTCAGTAGGAGATTAGATTCATCGACTTGGCATATCATGCTCTTATCATACTTCCCACTGTGAGAGAGAGCGAGGAGGTTCATTGAGGGACTCGTCCAGATCGCTCAGTTAGCTAGAGGTGGAGGTAGAGGTAATAGAGGTGGAGGTAGAGATGCAGAGATGGAGGTAAAGTTATTAGAGGTGGAGGTATAGGTACTGTTCTGGTTTGTGGTAGAGAATCTTTGGTTTTATTTTGCGACGTATCTGGTCATACCTAGTTGATTCTATTGTGGTGGATCGCGTCCATTGTTCATGTATAGTGGTTATTGGAGGACTTGAGACTCATGTAGATTTTCTTCTTTTGGACATGGATGATTTCGGTGTCATATTAGGGATGGACTGGTTATCACCTTACCATGCTATCTTGGACTGTCATGGCTAGACTGTGACCTTAGCTTTGCCAAGTTTATCTCGTTTAGAGTGGAGAGGGACTCCTGGTCGTTCTACTCGTAATGTTATCTCTTTTGTGAAGGCTCTATGTATGGTCGAGAAGGGGCGTTTAGCCTATTTGGCATATGTTCGTGATTCTAGTGCTGAGGTTCCTTCTATTGATTCTGTGCCATTTGTTCGTGAGTTTCCTGAGGTTTTTCCTTCAGATCTGCCAGGTATGCCACCCGACAGGGATATTGATTTCTATATTGATTTGGCTCCGGGCACTCAGCCTATTTCTGCCGTATTGTATGGCTCTGCCTGAGTTGAAAGAGTTGAAGGAACAGTTGCAAGACTTGCTTGAGAAGAGTTTTATTAGGCCGAGTGATTCGCCTTGGGGTGCGCCGGTGTTGTTAGTTAAAAAAAAGGACGGATCGATGAGAATGTGTATTGATTAGCGACAGTTTAACAAGGTTATAATCAAGAATAAGCATCCATTGTCAAGGATTGATGATTTGTTTCATTAGCTTCAGGGTGCAAGGGTATTTTCGAAGATTGACTTGAGATCTGACTACCATCAGTTGAGTATTAGGGCATCCGATGTCCCTAAGACAACTTTCTGCACTCGATACGGGCATTATGAGTTCTTGGTTATATCATTCGGGTTGACAAATGCCCCAGCAGCTTTTATGGAGTTGATGAACCAAGTGTTCAGGCCTTATTTGGATTTGTTCGTGATAGTCTTTCTTGATTATATTTTTATATATTCCCGTAGCGGGGAGGAGCACGAGCAGCATCTTAGAGTGGTTCTTCAGACCTTGATGGATAGTCAGTTATATGCTAAGTTCTCGAAGTGTGAGTTCTGGTTGAGTTCAGTTGCATTTCTAGGTCATGTTGTATCAGTAGAGGGTATTCAGGTTGATCCGAAGAAGATTGAGGCAGTCAAGAACTAGCCTAGACCAGCATCAGCTATAGAGATTTGGAGTTTCTTGGGATTGGTAGGCTACTATCGTCGATTCGTGGAGGGGTTCTCATCTATTGTAGCCCGATGACCAGGTTGACCCAGAAGGGTGCCCAGTCCAGAAGGTCAGATGAGTGTGAGGCGAGCTTTCAGAAGCTCAAGACAGCTTTGACTATGGCACCGGTATTGGTTTTGCCCATAGGTTCAGGGCCTTATACAATTTATTGTGATGCTTCTCGTATTGGACTTGGTGCAGTGTTGATGCAGGGTGGCAAGGTCATTGCCTATGCTTCGCGACAGCTGAAGATTCATGAGAATAACTATCCAGTTCATGATTTGGAGTTGGAAGCCATTGTTCACGCGTTGAAGATTTGGAGGCATTATCTATATGGTGTGGCATGTGAGGTGTTCACGGATCACAAGAGTCTTCAGTATTGGTTCAAGCAAAAGGAGTTAAATTTGAGGCAGAGGAGGTGGTTGGAGTTGTTGAAATAATATGATATCACTATCTTGTATCATCCGGGAAAGACCAATGTGGTGGCCGATGCGTTGAGTAGGAAGTCAGCCAGTATGGGTAGTCTTGCTTGTATTTCGGTCGGTGAGAGACCGCTTGCTTTAGATGTTCAGGATTTAGCCAATCGGTTTGTGAGGTTGGATATTTCTGAGCCTAGTCGTGTATTGGCTTGAACGGTTGCTCGTTCTTCTTTATAGGAGAGTATCCGTGATCGACAGTATGATGATCCCCATTTGTGTGTCCTTAGAGACACGGTGCAGCGCGGAGGTGCCAAGCAGGTTACCTTAGATGATGATGGAGTTTTGAGATAGCAGGGTCGAGTTTGTGTGCCTAATGTGGATGGGCTCCGAGAGTTGATTTTAGAGGAGGCCCATAGCTCCCGGTACTCTATTCATCCGGGCGCCGCGAAGATGTATCAGAATTTGCAGCAACATTATTGGTGGCGGAGAATGAAGAAGGATATCGTTGCATATATAGCTCGGTGTTTGAATTGTCAGCAGGTTAAGTACGAGCATCAGAGGCCTGGTGGGTAATTTTAGAGGATTGAGCTTCCTGAGTGGAAGTGGGAGCGGATCACTATGGAATTCGTTACTGGACTCCCGCAGACTCGGAAGAAGTTCGACGCAGTATGGGTCATTATTGATAGGCTGACCAAGTCAGCGCATTTCATCCCTGTGGCAGTCTCCTATTCATCCGAGATGTTAGCTGAGATCTATGTCCAGGAGATTGTTCGTCTTCATTGTGTGCCTGTATCTATCATTTCAGACCGAGGTATGTAGTTTACCTCGTGTTTCTGAAGAGCAGTTCAGCGGGAGTTGGGCACCCAGGTTGAGTTGAGTACAACATTTCATTCTCAGACTGACGGGCATTCTGAGCGGTCTATTCAAATTTTTGAGGATATCCAAGCTTGTGTCATTGACTTTGGAGGCCCGTGGGATCAGTTTTTGCCTTTAATAGAGTTTGCCTACAACAACAACTACATGTCGAGTATCCAGATGGCTCCTTATGAGGCTTTATATGGTAGGTGGTGTCGGTCTCCGGTTGGATGGTTTGAGCCGGGGGAGGTTCGGTTGTTGGGTACAGATCTGGTTCAGGAGGCCTTGGACAAGGTCAGGATTATTCAGGATAGGCTTCGTACAGCTCAGTCCAGGCAAAAGAGTTATGCCGACCGTAAGGTTCGAGATTTGGCTTTCATGGTCGGTGAGCGGGTATTGCTTCAAGTGTCGTCTATGAAGGGCGTGATGAGATTTGGGAAGAAGGGAAAGCTTAGCCCTAGGTTCATTGGCCCGTTTGAGATTCTTAATCGAGTGGGAGAGGTGGCTTATAGACTTGCCTTGCCGTCGAGCTTATCAGCTGTGCATCCAGTGTTTCATGCGTCCATGCTTCGTAATTATCACGGCGATCCATCCCACATGTTAGATTTCAGCACTGTCCAGTTGGACAAGGATTTGTCTTATGAGGAGGAGCCGGTAGCTATTCTAGACCGGCAGGTTCATCAGTTGAGATCAAAGAGTTTTCCTTCTGTTCGTGTTCAATAGAGAGGTCAGCCTCCTGAGGCATCGACCTGGGAGTTCGAGTCTGATATGCGGAGCCATTATCCCTATCTTTTCCCTGACTTAGGTACTTGAAACAAAATTCTATGTTCTGAGGCCTTAAAAACCTCTTTTAGCATAACCTCGATTTGTGTGCGTAGTGCGGGCGTGTAGCCGAAAACCTAGATGTGTAAATCTGTGAAAAATGATGAATTTTGACATAAAATGAACTAATTTGACTTTGGTCAACATTTGGGTAAACAGACCCGGACCCGTGATTTGACGGTCCTAGAGGGTCAATAGGAAAATATGGGACTTGGGCGTATGCCCGGAATCGAATTCCGAGCTCCCAAGCCCGAGGAATGAATTTTCAAAGAAAATTATTTCTGAAATTGTTTAAAGAAATTTAAAATGAAATTTGATTAGAACGTCATGGTATCAAGCCTGTATTTTGGTTTCGACGCCCGGTACAGATCTTATATATAATTTAAGACATTTCTGTAAAATTTGGTGAAAAACGGATGTCATTCGACGTGATTCAGACCTAAATTGCTAAAGTTGATGTTTTAAGAAGTTTGAGAAAATTCTATGATTTTGAGGTTTAATTCGTTGTTATTGAGGTTATTTTGGTGATTTTATTGCAGGAATAAGTTCGTATGATGTTTTTGAGGTTGTGTGTATATTTGGTTTGGAGCCCCAAGGGTTCGAGTGAGTTTTGGATAGGCCACGAGTTGCATTTTGAACTTAGAAATTGCAGAAAAATTTTGCTGGTATTAACAGGCCTGCAAGCTTCGCATTTGCGAAGCCTGGCTCGCAAATGCGAGCTTGCAAATGCGAAGGCTGGATCGCAAATGCGAAACCAGCCCAGGCCTACCTTGGCTCGCAAATGTGAGGTTTTCTTCGCAAGTGCGAAGGTTTGCCTATTGGCCAGGGATCGCAAATGCGATGTCTTCTTCGCAAATGCGAAGTCGCAAATGCGACAATAGTTTCGCAAATGCGAAAGTTTGGGATTTCTGAAGGGTTCGCAAATGCGAACCCTATTTCTCATTTCCCAGCCTATCAGGGGTCGGATTTCGCAATTGCGAACCCCTGTTCGCAATTTCCATACCTGCAACCTAAAACTTTTATACTTACCGATTTTAAAACCCATTTTTCATATTCCCTCAAACATAAACACACTTAGGCGATTTTTCAAGGATTCCTTCTTCTCCAAATCAATTGTAAGTCATTTTTAACTAGTGTTCTTCAATCATTAACATCTTTTAACATGATTTCAACTTAAAATCAAAGATTTTCATGGGGAAAATTGGGTGTTTTGGGTAGAACCTAGGTTTTTCAAAAAATTGGGGATTTGGACATTGATTTGAGGTCCGATTTCAAAACAAATTGTATATTTGGGTTCGTGGGGGAATGGGTAAACGGATTTGGCTTTGAACCTCGGGTTTTGACCATGTGGGCCCGAGGGTGATTTTTGACCTTTTGGGTAAAACTTTGGAAAACTCATTTTCATGCATTGGGGTTGATTCATTTAGCATTTATTGATGTAATTAAGTAATTTGTGACTAGATACAAGCTAATTGGCGGTGGAATCAAGGGGTAAAGCTATAATTGAACCTTGAGTTGTGTTCGTGGCATCAAAGTAAATGTTTGGTCTAACCTTAGCTTGAGGGATTAAGAGTTGTATCATATTTGCTATTTTTTTCTTGTTGAGTACGACGTATAGGCATGGTGACGAGTATCTATACGTTGGTGTCAAGCATGACCGTGAGTCTTATATTGTGATTTTTATGATTTCGTTGTATTATTCATGCCTTGGTGAAGATTTCCATTTGTTGTGTAAAGTTGTGGAAAGAATTGTGACCTATGAACTTTGAGGAGCGTGCTCCAGTTGTATAACGAATTGTGAAAGTACAAATGATAATTGAAACTCTAGAGCATTGGCTCGAGTTGGGAAGTAAATTGTGAAGTGAAAGTGAGAAAGAGAAAAGATCATTATGTTTCCCCCTTGCCGGGCTATTTTTGAGTTGTAGTTCCCTTGCATTGTGTTCTTAAATGATATTATGGACGCTTAGGTTGATGATTCTTTGTGTTGGGTAAGGATTGTGGTTATAGCTGTGGTAGTTAAATGTAGGAACAAGTTTGGTTATAGCTGAGGTAGTTAGGTGTTGTAACAAGTTTGGTTATAGCTATGGTAGTTAGATGTTGGAACAAGTTAGATAGTTAGGTGTTGTAACAAGTTTGGTTATAGATGTTTCTCCATTGCCAGGATGTAATTACTTATG
Source organism: Nicotiana sylvestris (assembly GCF_000393655.2). NCBI lineage: Eukaryota > Viridiplantae > Streptophyta > Magnoliopsida > Solanales > Solanaceae > Nicotiana > Nicotiana sylvestris. The sequence continues at coordinate 61,971,886 of NC_091063.1, forward strand.
CCGTTGAACCCCTTGCCGGGATTGTGCAGACCTAATTGATCCCTTGTCGGAACACTCGTTATAATGGTAAATATTATATATGGATCGGGTTGCACGCCGCAACAATATTATATATGGATCGAGTTTCACACCGCAACAATATTATATATGGATCGGGTTGCACGCCACAACAATATTATATATGGATCGGGTTGCACGCCGCAACAATATTATATATGGATCGGGTAGCATGCCGCAACAATATAATATGTGGGTCGGGTTGCACGCCTAACAATATTATAAATGGGTGAGGGTGATACGCCTACCACAAGATATAATAAAATTGAAGCAGGTGGTACACCTACCACAAGATAATGAAATGGGAGCACGTGGTATGCCTACCACAAGATATAATGAATACGTCTACCATAAGATGTAACGAAATGGGAGCGGGTGGTACGCCTACCACGAGATGTGAAAAGAAAGTTAAATCTGCCTTTGTTTTTCTTACTCTTGTTAGTGGTTGGATTTTGATTCCTTTATAGTTCTTGTGATAATCTGTTCTTACCTGTTATTCCCCGAAGCATGTTTCCCTCTCCCATCTTTACTTGTTTATTTCTGCTTTACTTTCCGCTGTATATCATATAACTGCACAAGTTCATTTGGTAGTCTGGTCCTAGCCTTGTCACTACTTCGCCGAGGTTAGGCTTGGCACTTACCAGCATATGGAGTTAGTTGTGCTGATACTACACTCTGCACTCTTTTGTGCAGACCCCAGTGTTGTAGACTTCGAACCGCAGTGAGATTGCTGAATCTTGTTCATCAGGCGACCCGAGATAGCCCTGCGCGCGTTCGTAGGCCTTGGCGTCTCCTTCTATCTACCTTCCTGTTTATTACATGTATTTCAGAGACAGTGTTGAATTTAATTCTTTCAAACCTTTATTTGTAGTATTCTTAGACTGTCTGTGAAAGTGTGATACCAGTTCTGGGTAGTTGAGACTCAAACAATTGTATTAGATATTCATGTTCGGATAGCTTATTGTTTCTTTCTTCCGCTCGTGTTAAATCCCGTTGTTTAAATGTTATTATTTCAAAATTGTTAATGAATATAAAATTGGTAAAAAGGTAAATTGTGCAATTAATTGGCTTGCCTAGCTCGTACTAGTATGCGCCATCATGACTCCCGAGGGTGGGAATCCGGGTCGTGACAGTTTTATATCTTTACCCACAAAAATCAAACTAATTACCCTTGCCTGCCCATTTACTTTTCTACCCATTAAACTAATTACCTTTCTTACCCATTTATGTTTTTTGGTAATTGCAACTTTTTTCTCCGTTTTCTTTATTTTTTGCTCTTTCTCCTTTTCATTTATTGTTTTTCAATTATATTATTTTTTAATTTTTTTATCCCATACTCAATTTTGGCTCCTTTATTTTTGTTTTTTCTTTCCTTTTTTTCATTTTTCTTATTCTTGTTCCTTCTAATTTCGTTTAACTCTTTTTTTTTCTTTATCGTTTTCAACATAATCTAATCACATTCACTTTTTTTGCTTCCTTTCTTTGTTCTTCATTATTTTGTACAGTAATACATTAATAGCATTATTATTTCAACATTTCTCTAAGTATCCATACCTTTTATTTCTTGTTTTTTTGTGTGTGTGTGGGGGGGGGGGGGTTTCAAGATCTCATGCATTCCAAACTTTTTATTTTGCAGGATTTACTTTTATATTATTTTAATTTATATAAATGGGTATTGGGCTAGGTTGGGTTGAGTCATAAATATTTTAAGGAAAAATATAAAATTGACTGATCAATCGAAACTAATTATATTCTCTAGCCAGAAAATGTATAGAAGATATATTATATGTATACAATTGTCACGACCCAAAACTAACCCGTCGTGATGACGCCTAACATAGAACTAGACAAGCCAACTACTCAACCATTTCAATACATCAAAAGCTTTAAAAATACGGAAAACAGTTAATATTCAGGGAAAATTTTAAAAGCAGAATAAAATTTGCAACTCAAAACAAATCTCTCCCAATACCGGGGTGTCCCGAGTACATGAGCATTTATACATAGATATAGTCTAATACAATGTCTAGAGAATAAGAACTGAAGCATAAATGAAGATAAGGAAGGAGAGTCAAGGTTTGCGAATGTCATGCAGCTACCTCGATAATCTCCAAAGATCCTGACTCCACAACTCAACAACCGCCATGACCTAAAGTACCTGGATATGCACATGAGGTGCAAGGTGTAGCGTGAGTACAACCAACTTAATAAGTAACAAATCCAACCTTTGGACTGAAAGTAGTGACGAACTGAACCGATACAGTTCAATATAGAAATAACAGTGCAGAAACATAGACATGCTTTTAAGTTTAACAGTTAAACTCAATAAAGTAAGATAGATCAATTCTGAATGATATGAAGAATATAACTTCTCTACTTCTACATGCTAATGCACATGTTGTATGTGATGCACCATGTTGAAGCCTCAAGTGCTCACACTCTCGAAATGCTCCATCACTCAGTATTGTATATGGCCAATTCGACCCAGGGAAGATCCATCATGGAACATATAAATCAACTAACCATCAGTCACTCAGTATGGGGTAAGACCAATCCAGCCTGTGGGGAAGATCCATCCCCAGGTATAACTGCTTCAGACAAGATCCATTTACAGGGAAGATCCATCCCTCAATATAAATCAACCGCACTCATTGGGGGTATGTGCAGACTGCGGAGGAGCTCCTTCAGCCCAAGCGCTATCATAAATCAGTTAAACATACTGCGGCGTGCATCCTGATCCAATAAATGTAACTCATAACAAGCCCTCATCCTTACTTAGTCTTCAATCTCTCCCTCACAGGCTCACAATGTCATAAAACAGCCCGAAAATGATAGTATGATGTATCAATAAATAGTAATAGAGACTAAGATATGATATGTAATGGATGAAAATGACTGGGTACGAAATTTCAATGAAATCAATAAGTCAACAGCAAGAAACGACCACTATGTGTCTCAACAATACCAGCATATAGCCTAAAAATGATCTCTAGCATAATTGATAGCTCAATTACTTTATTACATGATGAATAAACGAATATTAATAAGATAAATCTACTATACAGTGCCATGAAATCGACCAGGTCATAATTATCCCGGTACATGCCTGTACGCCCATCACTTGGCCTGTGCGTCACCTCAACCCAATCATATATCACATAATTTGGGGTTTCGAATCCTTAGAGCCAAGTTTAGAAGTGTTACTTACCTCAATCCGAGCAAATCCCTACTCCAATACACCTTTGCCTAGAAAATCGGCCTCCAAATGTCCCGAATCTAGCCACAAGCAGTACAATACAATTAACATTGTCTAAAGGAATCAATTTCACAAGAAAATACGAAGTTATTTATAAAAAATCCCTAATCGGCTAAAAGTCGGCCCCGAGCCCACATCTCGAAATCTAACAAAAGTCACAAAACCCGAAAGCCCATTCAACTACGAGTCTAACCATACAATATTTACTAATATCTGACACTAAAATTGCCACCCAAATCTCCAAATCAAATTCTCCAAATCCCTAGCCTCTAACCCCAATTTACACCTTAAATACACACCAACTAGGGGGGAAAATCAATGGGAAAACAAGATTATTGATCAAAAATGAGCACAAGAGACTTACCTCAAGAATTCCCTCAAACCTTTCTCCAAAATCGCCTTAGACCGAGCTCAAAATGTTAAAATGAAGCCAAAATCGTGAACCCTTAAATTTATATGTTCTGCCCAGTCATTCCGCTTCTGCGGTCAACTTAGTCGCTTTTGCGGTCGACCATCTGGTTTTGCGGAGTTCACTCTTACTGACCAACCCCTTCTGCGGTCTCAACTCCGCTTCTAGGTGTGCGCATCTGCGCAAAAGCGTCCACTTCTGAAGACCAGCCTTCCCGACTCATTCTCGCTTCTGCGAGTCACCACGCACAAGTGCGAGTCCACAACTACGTAATTCCTTCCGCACCTGCGAAGATCCTCCAGCTCAAGCAAACCTCATTTCTGTGCCACTCCAGCCGCACCTGCGGCCAACCCCACACACCAGAAGACTCCCAGTTAAAAAATGCACTAAGTCCAATTCTTGATCCGTTAACCATCCGAAATCAACGCGAGGCTCCTAGGACCTCAACCAAACATACCAACAAGTCCTAAAACATTATACGAACTTAGTCGAGCCTTCAAATCACCTCAAACAACATCAAAAACACGAATCGCACATAGATTCAAGCCTAATGAACTAAGGAATTTTCAACTGCTACAAACGATGTCGAAACCTATCAAAACACGTTCGAATGTCCTCAAATTTCGCACACCAGTCACAAATCACACTACAGACCTACTACAACTCCCAAAATCCCAATCCGACCCTAATATCAAAAAGTCCACTCCCGGTCAAACTTTCCAAATATCCAACTTTCGCCATTTCAAGCCTAATTCAACTACGGACATCCAAATCACAATCCGAACACGCTCCTAAGTTCAAAATCATCCAATGAAGCTACTAGAACATCAAAACTCCATTCCATAGTCATTTACACATAACTCAACATCCGGTCAACCTTTTCAACTTAAGCTTCCAACTTTGAAACTAAGTGTCTCAATTCATTCCGAAATCTCTTCGGACATGAACCGACTACTTTGGCAAGTCACAAAATAGTGATAAAGTAAAAAATGACCAGTAAATAGGGGAATGAGGCTACAACTCTCAAAACTACCGGCCGGGTCATTACATACTCCCCCTCTTAAATAAACATTTGTCCTCTAGCGAGTCTAGAAACATACTTGAGTCTCAAAGAGGCATGGATATCGGCTCCGCATCTCCTGCTTAGTCTCTCAAGTAGCCTCCTCAATCGGCTGACCTCTCCACTGCACCTTCACTGAAGCTATGTTCTTTGACCTCAACTTTCGAACCTACCGATCCAAAATGGCCACCGGCTCCACATCATAAATCATATCACCATTTAACTGAACCGTTCATAAATCCAAAATATGAGACAGGTCGCTGACATAATTTAGGAGCATAAAAACATGAAATACTGGATGCACACTCGACAAAATAAGTGGCAAGGCAAGCTTGTAAGCCATCTCTCCAATCCTCTGAAGTACGTCAATGGCCCAGTATACCGATGGCTCAACTTTCCCTTCTTCCCGAATCTCATAACACCCTTCATGGGTGAGACCTTAAGCAGAACCTTCTCCCCAACCATGTAAGCAACATCACAAACCTTCAGATCAACGTAACTCTTCTACCTAGAGTACACCGTGTGAAGCCGATCCTGAATCAATATACCCTTGTCCAATGCATCTTGAACCAAGTCGGTACCCAATAGCCTATCCTCACCCGGCGAATACCAACCCACCGGAGATCTACACCATCTCTCATACAAAGCCTCAACAGAGCCATCTAAATGCTCGACTGGTAGCTGTTATTTTAGGAAAATTTCGCGAGCGACAGAAACCTATCCCAGGAACCCCAAAAATCAATGACAAAAGTGCATAGCATGTCCTCCAATATTTGAATAGTATGCTCGGACTGTCCATCCGTATGAGGGTGAAATGTTGTATTCAACTCAACTTGGGTGCCCAACTTTCGCCGGACAGATCTCCAAAACTGCAATGTAAACTATGTGCCCCGATCTGAAATGATAGACACTAGCACACCGTGAAGGCGAACAATCTCGGGGATGTAAATTTCTGCCAACCGCTCTGAAGAATAAGTAGTCCCAACTAGAATTAAGTGCGCGAACTTTGTTAGCCCATCTACAATTACCCAAATAGCATCAAACTTCCTCGAAGTCCGTGGAAACCCAACTACAAAATCCACGGTGATCCACTCCCATTTCCACTCTGGAATCTCTATCCTCTAAAGCAATACACCCGGTCTCTGATGCTCATACTTTACCTGCTGACAGTTAAGGCACCGAGATACAAACTCCGCTATATCTTTCTTCATTCTCCTCCACCAATAGTGCTGCCTCAAGTCCTGGTACATCTTCACGGCTCCCAGATGGATGAAATATAGTGAACTGTAGGCCTACTCAAGAATCAATTCACGTAGCCCATCTATATTAGGAACACATATCTGCCCCTGCATTCTCAACACCCCATCATCCCCGATAGTAACATCTCTGGCATCACCGTGCTAAACCTTGTCCTTGAGAACAAGCAAATGAGGATCATCATACTGGCACTCTCTGATGCGATCAAATAAGGAAGACCGAGAAATCACGCAAGTCAGAACCCGACTAGGCTTCGAAAAATCTAATCTCATGAACTGGTTGGCCAAGGCCTGAACATCAACTACAAGTGGTCTCTCTCCAATAGGAATGAACGTAAGGCTACCCATACTCGCTGCCTTCCTACCCAAGGCATCTGCCACCACATTGGCCTTCCTCGGATGATACAAAATGGTGATATCATAGTCCTTTAGCAGATCCAACCATCTCCGCTGCCTTAAATTTAGATCCTTCTATTTGAACAAGTGCTGGAGACTCCGATGATCTATAAATATCTCGCAAGACACACCATAGAGATAGTGCCTCCAAATCATTAATGCATAAACGATGGCAACCAACTACAAATCATGGATAAAGTAGTTCTTCTCATGGGGCTTCAACTGATGCGAAACATTTGCAATCACTCTACCCTCTACATCAAGATACAACCGATACCGATCCGAGAAGCATCATAATATACTATATAGGAGCCTGAAGCTGAAGGCAAAACTAGAACTGGAGTTGCAGTCAAGGCAGTCCTGAGCTTATGAAAGCTCTCCTCACACTAATCCGACCACCTGAATGAAGCACCCTTTTGGATCAATTTGGTCAAGGGCGATGCAATAGACGAGGAACCCTCCACGAAGCAATGATAATAACTGGCCAACCCAAGAAAGCTCTGAATCTTCGTAGTTGAGGACGGTCTAGGCCAACTCTGAACCACCTCAATCTTCTTTGGATCCACCTAAATCCCCTCACTAGACACCACGTGCCCCAACAATGCCACTGAATTGAGCCAAAACTCACACTTAGAGAACTTTTCATAAAGCTTCTCCTCCCTCAACCGCTGCAACGCAATCCTCAAATATTGGGCATGCTCCCCCTCGCTATGAGAGTACACTTGTATATCATCAATGAATACTATGAAAAATGAGTTGAGATAAGGCTAAAATACACTGTTCATCAGATGCATGAACGCTGCTAGGGTGTTGGTCAACCCAAAAGACATCACAAGGAACTCCTAATGACCATAACGGGTCTTGAATGCTGTCTTTAGAATGTTCGAGTCCCAAATCTTCAACTGGTGATACCCAAACCTCAAATCAATCTTAGAGAATACCCTTGCTCCTTGAAGTTGGTCAAAATAGATCATCAATACGCGGCAAATGATACTTTTTCTTGATTGTGACTTTGTTCAACTACCTATAATCAATACACATCCTCATAGTACTATCCTTCTTCTTCACAAAAAGAACCGATGCACCCCAAGGTGACACATTTGGCCTAATGAACTCCTTATCAAGAAGTTCCTGAAGCTGCTCTTTTAACACCTTCAACCCAGCCGATGTCATACGGTACAGAGGAATAGAAATAGGCTGAGTGTCTACCGTCAAGTCAATACCAAAATCAATATCCTTGTCGGGCGGCATGCTCGACAGTTCTATAGGAAACACATCCTGAAAATCTCAGACCACCAAAACAGAATCAATAGTGGGAGCATCAACACTAATATCCCTCACAAAGGCCAAATAAGATAAGAAACCGTTTCCAACTATCCGCTAGGCCTTCAAGTATGAAATCAGTCAACTGGAACATAGTCTAGAGAACCTTTCTACTCAATCTTTGGTAACTCCGACATCGCCAACGTCACGGTCTTAGCGTGAAAATCCAAAATAGCATGACATTGAGACAACCAATACATATTCAAGATCATGTCAAGATCGACCATACTAAGCAGCAAGAGATCAACTCCAGTCTCCAATTCCCCAATAGTCACTACACACGACTAGTATACATGGTCCACAACAATAGTATCGCCCACTGGAATAGATATATGAACATATGAAAATAAGGAATAGGCATATCCAAAAAATGGGAAAAATATGATGATATATAGAATAAGTGGAACCAGGGTCAAATAATACAGATGCATCCTTGTGGCATACTGAGACAATACCTGTGATCACTGTGTCTGAAGCCATGACATCTGGTCTGGTAAGAAGAACATAGAATTGGGCCTTACTGCCACCTGATCAGCCTCCCCCTCTAGGGCGACCCTTAGTTGCCTGAGACCCACCCTAGACTGGCTAGGTAGGTGGTGAATTAATTGGTACTGAAGTCGTAGCCTGACTCCCCTACTAAGCTGACCTACCCGAAAGGTGGGGCTAATGCCTCTTAATGTGACCCAAATCTCCATACTCGAAGCAACATCTCCTTGTGAATGACGGTGAGTACTGGGACAGACCCCGAGAACCAAAGTAACTATCAAAAGGACCCGATACAAATGAACCTTGAGCTGATGGTGCACAAGACAAACTATGAGCTGGAAGGGCACTGAGAGATGAATGATCCTGATGTGCACTGTATGAACTATGGTCGGATGATGCATCACGGTGAACTGGACAAGCCATCTAGGCATGCCTATAAGAACGTCCCCTATTGTGGCAGAACTGAACCCCAGAAGAAACACCACTAAAGCCACCCGATGCACGAGGCCTCTTGACCTCCCTCTCACCCCACTATTGATTGTGGACCATCTCTATCTATAGAGCAATGTCAACCACCTCATCAAAAGTAGCACCAGATACCCTCTCCCTGGTTATAAGAACCCGCAGCTAATACGTGAGACCATCAACGAACCTTCTTATCCTCTCCTTATCAGTGAGAACCAACCAAACTGCATGACGGGCCAACTTAGAAAACCTCTCATACTACATCACAGACATGCCATCCTGACGTAGTTGCTCAAACTGTCTACACAGCTCCTCTCTGTGAGACTGCGACACGAACTTCTCCAAGAAGAGATCGGAGAAATCCTTCCATGTAAGTGGTGCTTCACTAACCGACCTACGCCTTTCATAAGCCTCCCACCAATTGAAGTCAGCCTCAAAGATATGAAAAGTAGTGAATGAGAGCCCACAGGTCTCCAGAATACCTGTTGTACGAAGAATCCGCTGACACTTGTCCAAGAAACCCCGTGCATCCTCCGGCTCTTCCCCACTGAAAGTTGGAGGCTAGAGCCTCCGAAACCTCTCTAGTCTCCTCTGCTCATCATCAGTCATAGCAAACTCTCCACCATCTCTCCTGGTTTGGTCAACATATAATCTCTCCACCACCTCTTGGCAGAACCAGTTATCCGAAACACAACAAAATCGACCCCATTGGTTTCAACTATGCCCATGGTCTGCGACACCTCATGGAAGTGGTCAAAATAATCCTATGGGTCCTTAGAAGGTGCACAACTGAAGTGAAATTGAAAGAGTTTAGTAAACTTTCCCAATCTCAGTTAGTGAAATTGAAAGAGTTTAGTAAACTTTCCTCAGTTAAAACATTTTTATCATTAATGAGATTGTGGTAAGTATCAATTAAGACATTAGCTAAAGATACCAACTTCTTTTGAGAATAAGACAACTTTCTTTGAACGTCTAGAAATTTTACCTCATCGTCGTCATCATCTTCATCCTCATCAGATTTTACTATCAGGGCAAAGATAGAGTCATATTCTGCTTCTTCGCTTTCAACGACCATCATGGAGGTGTCGCCTTGTTCATCATCACTCTCAAATTCACTAGAGGAATCTCCCCATGCAGGAAGAGTTTGTTTCACAACATTATCAGCGACATTTCTTCTCTTGAATTTCCTATTGGCAATGGGGTTCCTCTTAGCCGTCTTGTTTGTGTTGTGCTTGTAATTGTCCTGCTTGTGGAGAGGTAAATCATTGATGAAATATCCCGGCTTCCCACATTTGTGAGAACAATCATATCCTTTTGTGTTTCTGTTTTTTTAGGAATACCTCCATTTGTACGAACCATTTTCTGAAATCTCCGTGTCAGATAGGCCATATCAGCATCATTACCAATTGAGTCACTGTTGTTTGCTTTGAGAACCAGGTTCTTCTCCTTTTTTGGATTCTCTTCTTTCATGATCCTTTTTCTAATTCTTCTTCTTCTTCTTCTTCTTCTTCTTCTTCTTCATTTCATAGGTCTTAAAATTTCCAAAAAGTTCGTCAATCATCAGCTTTTGTAGATCTTTTTCTTCTGTAATTGCATTGACTTTGCTCTCCCAGGAACCAGGTAACATACTGAGTGTTTTTTTGACCAATTTGTTCTTTAGGATGATCTCCCCTAGAGAATGAAGCTCATTAATGATGGAAGTGAAACGAGTATGAATGTCCTGAATAGACTCATCCTCGTTCATCTTGAAGAGTTCATACTTAGTGTTGAGCATGTCGATTTTTGACTGCTTGACTTGAGTGGTACCTTCATGTGCAGTTTGGAGAACCTCCTAGATCTCCTTGGCAGATTAACAAGCTGAGATTCGGTTATACTCATCTGGTCCAATATCACAGACGAGGATCTTCTTTGATCGGAAGTTTTTTTTCGATGGCTTTACGATCGACTTCATTATACTCCTTCCTTATTTTTGGAACTGTGGCTGCTGTCTTGCCAATGGTCTTCATATGGACAAAGGGTCCATCATAGATGACATCCCAAAGCTCTGAATCTTCAGCCATAATAAAATTATGCATTCTTGTCTTCCACCATCCATAGTATTATCCATTCAATCTTGGTGGTCCGTAGGTTGATTCACCTTTTCAAAATTTGGTAGAGCAGCTATGTAGATCCTTTTTAGATGTTAGCCTTACAGAAAGAACCTGCTCTGATACTAATTGATGTAAATTAAGAGTCCACCAAATAGTATAGAGAACCTGGTCCTCTATTAGTTCCCACAGAACACACACATAACAGATAGTAAGTAACACAACAATATTTGTGTGAAAAACTCCCAGCTCACGGGATTAAAAACCACGGCTTACACTCATAGAATTTCAACTTTACTAACCGAGCAACTTTAGATTACAACCTATTGTAACCTAGGAATTAAACTCTTAATCTCTCACCTACTTATAATAACTATATTGCAAGCCTTTTTGTAATAACTCTATTACAAAGATAACGACTTTGACTAACTCTAGTCAAACACAAACGCGGGGTTTATGGATTATAAAGGTATCCCAAGAGATGCTTCTAAATAAGCTGAGTAGGAGTTACAAGTGAATAACATAAACAAATACCTAACAATACTAAGGACACAAGATGTACTCAATGCTGAGATATGGTCCTTCGTTATGTTGCTGCTTTGTTCTTCAATGCCTTAGAGTAAATGAAGGCGGCTGCACACTTAAGAGTTAATGTGTTTTAGGGTTTGCAAGTGTGTGTAATCGCCTCATGTTTGTAATCTATAACTGAGGTCATCAACGATGATATAAGGAAGTGTCCGGTACACAGTATGCTTCAACAGTGACTGTTGCACTATTGCGTGCACATTGCAACATCTTTAAGAGGTGTAAAGAGTTGACTTGTACTGCGACTGGAGGAACTGATATCTATCTGTTCTCTCTGTTGTTTCCTTAGTTGATTTCATTGGGACTTGTGCCAGTTTGACTTGTTGTTCTGAGCACGAAGAGGTTTTGTATCAGGTTCCCTATCTGATTCTCACACGAAGTTTGTTAAATTATCAAAACAAAAAGACATAACTTATCAAGAACTAGTAATAATTTTGATGTTACACAAACCTTCTTAGAATTACATAATACTCGTAAAAAGTCATTTATAAGGGAGTTAATATTTTTTTTATTATGTAATACTTAGTGCCAATATAATTTTTTTTATCGTGAGTCACTTTATTTATTCTTGGACTAGATAGGTATATTCGTGCAAAGCCCGGGCCCAACATGAAAGTCAATACTATATTCTAAGTTTGTCTCGAACTATAAAACTAAAGAACAAAAATTTAAGCAATTAGTTTTCTTGCTCTGGGTAAAGATAAATTGATGGATGATATTGAATACAGTATTAATTTGAGATAAAGTATACATTTATTTGGCGAACTGACTAAATGAGAAACAAAGGATAGAGAATAGCACACCAACAAAAATTCACACTGACAAAACTAAAAATCTGCAGTCCGCTGGATTAGCAAGATGACTAAGGTCCAGTTGTTTTAGTGCTACATATACTTGATAATAATATCAGTACCATTCACACCATCTTGATATAACTTGTTCTATTTATGCAAAGGCAAAAATGTGAAAAGTCATACTATTCATTTTTCATAAGAGGAGCAAGTTTTTGCAAACAAATTAAAATCACTTAGCTAATAAAAAATATCACATTGTGTCTCTTATATCGCTCTAAACTCACTTGATTAAATTTCCTACTCACAGGCATCCCAATTTTTTTCTTAAAAACAACTCAGTCGAGCCACCAATTTTTGAAGTGAAGTATCAAACACAACCTACAAATAAAACACGAAAGCATCCTTAGTAGATAAAAAATAATTTATCATGACTAACCTTTGAAAGGAATCGACATGACCAAAATGGCAAATAAACAAAAGTAAAGGGACATATATTGGTCATAATTATAAAAAATAAGTGCGGATAAAACTAATGAATATGTATATAGCACTGAATAAGACAAATAGAAGATTGATCTTCACACTTATCAACATGTACCATTTACCAAAGTTAACTTAGAAACATAATCAGGAACTCGGAAGGTCCATGATTTCCAAGAAAATGTAAAATTCCTCCTTCCCGTGGCCTTACTAACAAATCTTCAAAATTCTCGCTGAAAAGCTTATTAGTTTCTCATTTGAAGTATAATTAGAGATTAGGGCAAAAACTTCAATAGACAAACCAAGCACTGTCATAAATATTTTTATATATAATATAACATAAAAATAAAAAAATAAAATTAGTAAGTTAGTAAAAAATTCTTCTTAATGTTCAACACTCTCCGTGATCCCTTACTTGGCTCGATCAGAATGTTTTTAATTTCTATCAACTTATTTTTGTTTATGGCTTTTGTTCTTGCTCAGAAGAACCTGAGCAATCTTTACCCAAAGTACAAATTTGGGCGTTCAAATATTTCTTGAATAGTCATGCTTCACTTCTATTACATACTTCATAAACTACTCCGGTTGTTAACTACCACGAAATTGTAGGGAGAGAGTTTACATTTATTATTTTAGAAAAAGCTCCACCAACATGTTTACTCTTTCAACTTGATCACAACCTATCAAAAAGCTAGTCCTTTCATCTTTGTGCATGAGCAATTAAAATACATAAAGTAATGATATTAATTCCAGAATAAAAATCTTGAATATATTTACTGACTTGAGGTTTTTTTGTTCATATAGACCAGGCACACATTTTCATCATTGCACACCTAAGAATTAAGAATGCATCAGAAACAAAAATCAGCAAGTAGATAATTGAATGATCTTTTGTAAGAGATGGTGAAATATGGTTCTTTTACATAAATCAATATTAACTTTTCTTGTTGGCTGCATCAATTCACCTCAAAGAGAGAATCATATCCATCCATGTCCATAGGAAGCACCAGAATTGTTACTTTCTTCATGCTTTTGCAACATGAACTTTCAGATACATTCCTTATAATTGTCACCATTGTAACTGTTACAGTATTTTTCTTAAATTTTTTTGAAATCTATTTCAATTGAATGAAAAAAAATGACAGAAAAATATCCAAGTCGATATCTTATTTAGAAAGATATATTCAAGTTGATAAGTCTTATGTTTTGAGCACATACGTTTGACATATCCTTATTCAATATATTAAGAACATAGTTTCTTCCCCACTTATCATTCTTCTCTTTAACTGTCCATAACTACTTTATATATTTTTACTGGTAAGTTATCCCTCATTTTTGTGATTCGGACTGCGAGTTAGAATTATATTACGTGCCAAAGAAGAGAACTGAAAAGTAAAGTATGTCAATACCTTTTCTTTCAATTACATCTGAAATGAATTAAACAAATTTTATTATAAAATAGTTGCTCGAAATTATGAGGTTAATTCAGATTTGCCTGAGGCAGCATGTTCTTTTCTAATAAGTTAGTAGTAAAGAATTTTAAGCATATGCAATATGAATGCTGACACGACATAATATAATACTTCTTTAAAGGCATTCCTGATGTGGCTCATGGTGTGACCGGGCAACTATATCTAGTTTAAAAAAAATCATATCTTGAGTGTTTTATAAGCTCACAAGCTTCTACATAATCTCTTCATGTTGCCTTAATCGACTAGAGTTAATATATGTTAGTATATTAAAAAAATACCCTTTCTTATTAATTATTTTCGATTAAACTATAAAATAATTCAAAAACTAACTACAATTTTATCACGTATATGATCTTAAAATCACATACTCCACATCGATCAACGAATTAAGCACATTATATATGCAACTCTTGAAAATATTTTAATAATAAAAATAACAAAACAAAGGAAGTAAAAATAAAAAGTTGTCATTTCGGATCTGTATGGGTCAAAATCTGATCAAAAGAATTCTATTTAAGGAAGAATGACCAAGAAGCAACCAAGCCGAAGTCACGTATAGGAAGCAATATACTGGCGAGTGATTTAGCTACGGTCGAGGTCGAACACTTAATTCGACCGAACGGATAGTTCAACACTTAGACATTTCAGAGGAATATTCTACGGGTTATTCCAAGAATCTAGGTACTTCGGTTAAGGACCGCTGAGTAAGAAAAGTGTGTTATATAAATATCATGGGAGAGAGTAGCGGGGGGAGGGGGGAGGGGGTCTGAGAAGAACTCACACACAAAAACGTATACTTCTCTCTAGAAGTGAAGATATTTCAAGAATCTGAGGCTCCTCGGCGAAAAATAAGATAAGAGCTTAGAATCTCAGTGTGTATATGTAATTCAACTTTATCAAATGCGCGGAAGTCGATCTTGTTCAAGAATGGTGACTCTTTTCATTTATGTATTCTCTGTTGTCATTTGATATTATTGGAGTAATCATTTATTTCTTACATTATGATACTCAATCGCAACTGTAATTAAATTTTATGTTCAGTCATGCTTGTTTATTCCCATCCTCTATCTCAGATCTAGAATGAATTACCTCTGGCTAGGATTTGCCCCAAATCTCCTTATTCAGTTGGTTTAACAAAAGGCCTAATATTTTTTAGTCAAATAATTTGGCACCGTCTATGGTGATTTCCTAGCCAAAATTTTAGTTTCCTCTAGATCTAAACTCGGTTCAAGTTCTACTTCCCGTTCGCTGTAACTTCATCCTTTCGCTTGTGTGCTTGTGGTGCAGCTTATGTTTTAGTGTCTTCACGCACTCGGGACTTGAACCCGAATATCCCAACGAGCGAAGTAATTCATCAATCGCCAAGGTGCCCAGATTCGACTAACACCGCAGCTAAGTGCGAAGCTGAGATCGGATCTGAAGCTAGCATTCTCAGTTCATTACCAACCAGATCGAAGGGACTTTCTAGATCCAAGTAGCGGAGAAGGCAAAAAGACCAAGCCAAAGACCCATAGGAAGCGGTATATGACATTCTTACACAATACCAAATTTACATATCACACCGATGCAAAGGAAATGTACATTCGACCTCGCTCGAATTAACTTACATTGGACCTCGTTCGAATCAATCGACATTCGACCTCACTTGAATTAACTTACATTGGACGTCGTTCGAATCAATCAACATTCGACCCTGCTCGAATTAACTTACATTCAACCTCGTTCGTATCATTCTACATTCGACCTCGCTCGAATTAGCGAGACAAACTCGGCCTCGCTCGAATTAGTAAGTCGAATTCGACCTCGATCGAATTAGTAGGCCAAAATTCGACCTCGTTTGAATCAACTACCGAAAGTCAGGGACTCATTGCGAAATATCCAAGAAATTCAAAAGAAAAAAGAATGAAAGGCTAAAGACACACAATCAAAGACAAATCAACTTTTCCATTCAAAAAGAAAATAGCGTCTTACAAAGGCCCAAAAGGGGGTCCTCATCCAACTAATTAAATACAGGAGAAATTTTATTTTTAAGTACAAAAGCTTCACTCAACATTATTCCCATCCACGCCGTCATCTCTATCTCCACTCGGTTCAGCGGCTTCTCCTCCACTGTCACCCTCTCCATCAGGATGCTCATCATCAAAGGAAACCACGTCCTATGCATCATCGTCTCCACCGCCTTCGGTGCCGCGGGGTCATAGCCGCAGGCAAGCCGGGCCTCACGTGCTTTAACACGAACCTCTTCGAAAGCAGCCTCAGAGACATTCCCCGCTTCCAACAAGCCCTTATATATCCTGCTGAGCCACAGTGTGGACCCATGTCTCTTACAAAGGGCGAGAAACGTCAACAAAGGCGGCGCAGGAGGAGTCGAAGCCAATAATTGCGCGCTCTCCGCCTCAAGAGTAGTAATTTGATCACCCAGGCTTGAGTTGTCCCTCTCAAGCTCGCTAATTCGCTTATCAAGCCGCGCCTCTCTCAGAGCGGCTGTCTCCATCTCAGTGGCACTTTCAGACCTAAGAACGCGGATAGAATCTTCCAGCGCTGCAGGCTTCGCCAATGTCACTACTCGGCTCCTTCAGCCCTCTCCAGCTCAGTCAACTTCCCTTCCAATTCGGTCACCTTCTCCGCCAATTCAATACTTAAACCGGCAACCCTAATGTCACTCTGCTCAAGCTCCGCCCGCAGGGCCACCACCTTCGTCTGAAGATCAACACACTCACCTGCAACACCTTTGCCCACCTCGAGCTCGTCTTCCTTTGCCCGAAGCAGCTCCGTGAGGTTGCTGCATTTGCTTATAGACCGCATCAAGTCCTCATCCTTCTGCTCCAACTCCCCCCTAAGGGACTAAGGATTGTTGCCCGCCTTGAGTCGTTCATGCATCTCACGACAGTTGTCACGGTATTGGTGGTAATTTGAAATCATTTTCTGAAAAACGGCAGCCCGCCTCTCCTCGCGGCGGATACCCTCCGTATCCAAAATGAAAGTCTGAAGAAAGAAAAGAGAATAAAAAGAGAAAATTAGCAAGAGTAGAAGACGTAAAACGAAGAAAGCAATAGACTCACCCTGAAAGCCATTCCGACTATACCCCGTGATAGGCTGGCATCGTTGATCTCCTGAAGGGACCTACTTTCGGTAGTAGAACAAAGAAGGGAAAATTGGGGAACTAGGCTCAGCGTGTCCTCCAACAAGTCAAACTCCGGGGCAATCTCGATCATGCGGGAGGAATCATTCGTCCTCGCCTCCACTCGAGTGAATCCCGCCTCAAACATGCTTATGTCTTCGGGGTCAATATCTGAACCGGATTTGTAGTCATCTATGACTATGCCCTTTCCCTCTCACTGGTCGAAGAGGGAGCACAGGCCTGTTGTGAAGTCGATGGACCAAGCGAAATGATCGCAGTGACTTCTGAGTTCTGCCCCCTACCACGGTAGACTCACCCATGTCAAAAATGGGCACCACCTACACGCCTGAGGGGGATACGGTCTCCTCAATAAATTTGCATCACCAGTAGGCTCAAACACCTCCAACACGGGATCGCTCCTCGAAGTCCCCTGGTCTTGGGTACCCCATCGACCCTTATTTTTTGCCTCTTTAACGGAGCCTCTTCACTGTCGTCCTGGGACGACTAATCCACCAAATGAACCACGACAAGTAGAGCCTCTGCTTAATGCGAAACCTCACGACGACCGAGCCGGGGAGGGGCTATAGTCTGTAAAGTAGCAGCGGTTTAAATGCTCTCACTTGCAGCCACAATCGTTACAGGTCCGGTCGAGAGACTCAACTGATGGAAAGCAGGTACGGGAGCCCTTTCCCTCCTCGTTACCCGTCTACCTACCAACGAAAGAAGTTTAAACCAAAGAGGAAAATACAAAGCAAAGTACAAAGCAACTAAGGGCAGGACGAGATGACTCACTAGCAGAAGGTCTACGCCTGAATCTCTCGTGGAACGGAGACTATTCATGAATCCCCATCGCATGGGGAAAAACCTGGCTCACCCACTGGCGAATATCAGCGACTAGCAGGGGAGGTGCCTTCTCGGCTGTGAAATAGAAGGAAAAAGAAAAATAATCAGATCACCGGAAGGGGACAATGAGAAGTCATTTTTAAATGAAAATAATATATATATATATATATATATATATATATATATATATATATACACACACACACACACACATACAAAAAGAAACTTACGGGCAAAATTCCACTCCTCAGGAAATCCGTTAGGATTCGACACCATATGCTCCGTCCTCACAAAGAAGAAGCTCACCCAAAAGCGGCGTTTGGTCTTGTCGTCCATATTTACCACCAAGCCCTTGGTCCCGCGGTGACGAAGATGTATCATAGTACCCCTGTAAAAACTGGGTACGAAGAGGTAAAGTAGGTAACTATCAAGGAAGGGAAAGTGTGTAACCGATGACAAAAGGTACGCATAAAACGCGCAGTACCCCGGGCGATGTATCTGCACGACGTCATTACCTGTGGGAATGAGTTCAACATGATCAGGAATCCTCCACTTAGCCCTAAGCGCATCAAGTGCCGCAACGTCCATTACGAAAATAACGGGCTCAGGATTGGCGTCAGGTAAGTGCTTGAAATCAATCTTGGCTTTCCCCGAGTGTGGAATTATCTTATCCACGGTGGGAAAATTCTTATCTTCCACAATGGTCGTCCCTTCTTCATGGGAGGGCACATCCGTTTCCGAAGCAACGGTACCGGCGACTCGATCGGAAGTAGAAGGTGCCCTATCCATGTTTTCTTTGGTTATGTAGGTGATAGGTGCTAGGGTAGAGGGAGTAACAATGGCAAGGAACTTCGAAAGAAGAGAGATGGAGAGGTAAGAATCTGAGGAAGGATACAAGAGAAGCCCGGAGTTTTTCAAATAATATGAAGGAAACACATCAACCCCAAATGAAGAGTTCTCTTCTCTATTTATAAGAATACAAACATCCTGAGCAGGAAAGCCAAACGTCGCCACGGTAATTCCAAAGTAGAGGAGGCACGAAAAACTATGTAACGTATAGGGAACGTGCGCCATAGTGACACATGATAGATTGATGTCATTTCAAACTGGCAGAGCGGTCGGGTATGGCTCCCAAAATATTGCACCGTCATCTCGCTATGAAGGGTCTCTCTTCGGCCAATGTGCTCAAATTTCTCAAAAGGTGCAACTGGGGAAGTCTGCCCACCGAGCTCACCCAAAGACAACCCCGATGGGCTGGGGGACTAACTGCATGAGTTAAAATCTGATCAAAGAAATTCTACTTAAGGAAGAACGACCAAGAAGCAACCAAGCGGAAGTCACGTATAGGAAGCAGTATACCGGTGAGTGATTTAGCTATGGTCGAGGTCGAGCACTCAATTCATCCCGAACAACTAGTTCAACACTTAGACATTTTAGAGGAATATTCTACGGAATATTTCAAGAATCTAAGTACTCCGGTTAAGGAACGCTGAGTAAAGACAGTATGTTATATAAATATCATGGGAGAGAGTAGCAGGGGGATGGCTGAGAAGAACTCACACACAAAAACATATACATCTCTCTAGAAGTGAAGATATTCCAAGAATCTCAGGCTCCTCGCCGAAAAAGGAGATAAGAGCTTAGAATGGACACTGTGATTCAACTTTATCAAATGCACGGAAGTCGGTCTTGTTCAAGAATGATGACTCTTTTCCTTTATGTATTCTCCGTTATCATTTGATATTATTGGAGTAATCATCTATTTCTTACATTATGATACTCAATCATAACTGTAATCAAATTTTATGTCCAGTCATGCTTATTTATTCCCATCCTCGATCTCAGATCTAGAATAAATTACCTCTGACTAGAATTTTCCCCAGATCTCCTTATTCAATTGGTTTAACAAAAAAGCCTAATACTTTTTAATCAAACATGATCAATGGATCAACTTCAAACCTCATTCAAGTGGAGGTTAGGAAGAAGAATGAAAAGAGAAGTAGCAGAAAGATAAAATTTGATCTGGGAAAGAATAGGACTATAAGAGCATAGGTGAGATCCATTGATCATGTTTCAATCAGGGGGTTGTATATTAAAATTTTCAATCAGTGGTCATCAAAATCGTCACCGATTTTACATCTCAAAAAGTAAAGTTTCAAAAGAGCTACACCTCAATATTAGTAGGGAATCGACCTTTATCTTATTAATTTAATAAATAAATAAAATAAATAAAAAATGCATAAGCATTTAAAAAAACAATTGAAGGGGTTATACCTTAATATTTTAATTCAGCAGTTTGAAAGCTCCAAAAGTGCTCCATCCCGCAAGAATGAAACTGAGCATTTTCTTTGATCGGCACAAGTATTTAGAAAGCAGTAGCACACAACTTTATCATTAT
Source organism: Nicotiana sylvestris (assembly GCF_000393655.2). Lineage (NCBI taxonomy): Eukaryota > Viridiplantae > Streptophyta > Magnoliopsida > Solanales > Solanaceae > Nicotiana > Nicotiana sylvestris. Next base: position 61,992,374 of record NC_091063.1, read on the forward strand.
TGTGAAACACAGTTGCATTCGAAGTCTGATTCCTTCTTAATTCATTAAACCGCCAATGTCAAGAGCACAATCCATCATCGATTTCACCACCTTTAGTCAAACTTCGATCTTCTATTTTATTTACTTAATAAGAAAAGTTAGTCCAAAATACTTGAACAAGTCCCTTGCATTAGTCTGAGCATAAAGGGTGGAAAGAAGTGAAAAGAATTAAATTACAAGTAAACATAAAAAAAATTGGCATATACTTCGACAATTCACCTCTGTAATTCAACTATGGGTAAGAAGTTGTTAACCATTAGGATACCGCGGTGAAATAATTAGAAAACAAATAGAAGCAAAAATGAAAGACGATTGGACAAAGTAAAGGTGAGAAGAAGTTGGAGGATTAGCTGTGGAGGATTCTAGATGAAGAATGTTAGAAAGGCTACGCATTATGAGTAATAAAAATTCAATTTAGGTCAGCTGAAATTAAATATACCCTTGGTCGACCAACTCCTCCTTTCTATATAATAGAAAATAATTTTTTTTTTTAAAGAATGAATAGAAAGAAAAAGATTGCAACGTGTGGAAAAGGATTATTGAATTAAGTGGCTAGACACTATTTCATAAACACCAAATGAAGAGGAATAGTTCTATTTCATTATATTCAAACTAGTGATTTTTCTAACCTTGTGAGCTTAAATAGTAATTTATCTGAAATAGAAGAAATAACAGTAAAGCACAAATACAATAGGATAAAACCAGGCATATAAGAGATTGAAGGATTAGTCTCTTTATTACCCCTTTTTTTTTGGGGGGGGGGGGGAGTGGTGGACGTACTATTACTTTTTTTGTGATAACTGAGCAATCATCTAATACCGTGTGTCCTTCTGAGAGAAATCTCCGGGATCAGCAAAACACAAATTAAAATTCGATGGATTATGAACCCGTCCATTTACTCATTTTCACTTAAATATCTAGCTTTTTTTGTGGTAGAGTTCAAAATCATAACATGCGCCTGACCTCCACTTAAATACCATCATAACGTGCGACTAACTTATGCATCTGAAATGTTACACCCCATGTTTTCGTACGTAGAAGTACGCCATAAGTAAATCGATATAAGCTTGAAAATGAGATGTTACATCCCGCATTTTTTGTACGTTAAAGTTTCATCGTAAGTTAAGAAACAGTTCAGGAATGAGATTATTTTGGGATTATAAGTATTATACAAGTGATAAGTAAATTCGTGAAGGTGAAAGGATAAGCAAATTGAAGAAGATGAGTTTTGTCGAAGTTTGACAATTTGAGATAAAATATGATCCAAATTATAATACTCAATATTTATGGATTAATACCATATAAGGTACCACATGACCATGATAGTAAAGTGTATAAGGTGTGCTAAAAATGAGCAATATTTTATGTAATTTGAGATAATTCTTAATTATGTGGATAATTAATTAATTATTAAATTAGTGGGGAATTACCAAGTTAATTAAGAAATTGATAATTAATAATGATTTTGGATAATTCTTAAACATTAGGTGGCAACCACAAAGAGTCTAAGGGATGACTATTCATTTATGTGCTATGTGGCATATGTAAGAGAATTGGTGGCCTATAAGAATTATTATGCATAAAGTAAGAGGAAATTACATAAGTTTGCCAAAAAGCTTACGGATGAAGCTTTAAAATTCCAAGAATCTCTAAGACTTTAATTATTATCACGTCTCTAACTTCAAACTCATTGCGATTCTTGACGACAATATCGTACATGTGCATGGACTTAAACTTGTTGAAATTTTTTGGGAGAGAAATGAGATGAACAGTAGATCTTTTGTGGTACTGAAGAAGGTCAAGATCATCATAATACCCTTCCCAACCAAGAGAATAAAGCTTCCTTTCAAGTACTGCATAGGATGTGATGACTTCATTACTTGGAACATGAACTAGCACTTTTCGACGACCACTTGAGCCTTGACAATCATCAAGTCTAATTCACAAGAAACCTGAATTAAAACTAAGGAAAGTGACGGATTTTGGGCAAAATTTTCATACAAAGTTATACTGCGTAATAGCAATGGGATTTGCAATTCTAAGAGAGCACGGTACAATCTTTCTCAAGAACATCATACGAACTCCTACTTCGATCCGTCGTTAAGTATTGTCGCAATCAACGGATGTTAAAGGAATTGTCAAGAGAATCGATTCAGGTATGTTAAGACTATCCCTCCTTTATTTTGGCATGATCTGTACGACATTAACGAAACGAAAAAATGCCCAACTTCCATAAATGACTCTATTCATAGAAGTATTAGAGGTACTTATGTTCTTAATTCTCCATGTGTCATATTATTCTATCATCTGTTCATGGGTCTCAGAAAATATGTAAGTTGATAAAGTTTATTTCATGATATTAATCAGAGGCATAATGGTCTTATGATGTTCCGACAGATTTTATTGACGTACTTCACATGTATTGCATTCATTTATACATGTACATTGACCCATGACCAAACGGCGTTATATACGCGTATATATATGAATAAATATGTATATGGGAGATGGAAAAAAGGTTACGGTGTTATATACGCACCACCACCTGATTAGCTGGTATACGTGGATGGTTTTTCCCACAGTGGCCGAGATGATATGATGGGATACCCTTAGAGGCTTGGTGATGTTATGAGCATATGTACTTATGCACGACATCATATTCATACGCATATGTATGACACCATAAGTATTTCATGATTTGTAGAGTTATTCAGACTTACATGTCAAGTCTTTTACTCTATGTTTCTCTCATGTCTATTACTTATTAATTTTTATTCTTTACATACTCGGTACATTACATGTATTGACGTCTCTTTTGCCTGGGGACGCTGCATTTCATGCCCGCAGGTCCCGATAGACAGGTTGAGAGTCCTCTGAGTAGGCTATCAGCTCAGGGGGAGGTATTGGTGCGCTCCATTTGCTCCAGAGTTGCTTCTTTGATCATTATGATTAGTACATGTATTGATTGGTATAGCGGGACTCTGTCCCGACCTTTAAGATATTTATGTATTCTTAGAGGCTTGTAGACATATGTCGTGTACCTGAAAGATTGTACGGCCTTGTCGGCCTATGTTCAGTGTACGAGTGATCATTTTGGTCTCATAGGCCAGTATGTCATATGTAAAAGTTTGTATTCCCTCATACTTTACTTCGGTTTATTCACCTATGATAGAATGATACGAAAGATACGTTACGTTGGTACTCAGTTGAGTAAGGTATCGGGTGCTCGTCGCGTCCTATCTGTTTGGGTCGTGACAAAAGTGGTATCAGAGCGGTTCTTTCCTAGGGAGTTTACAAGCCGTGTTTAGTAGAGTCTTGCTTATGGGTATATTGTGCACTATAATTATAAGCAGGAGGCTACAGGGCATTAAAGACTGTCACTCTTTCTTCTTACTCTAAATCGTATGGTAGAGCTCGGTTGTAAGAACTCACCTTCCTAAACTCTATATTATTAATAATATGATAATGCCTACATCTAGGAAGACAGTTGGTAAGGTATTGAATATGGATGTGGAAGAATTGAGTCAAAGGAACTCGATTTTGCATCATGCTCATGGTAAGTAAATGTAAGGTCTCCAGTAGAACATGTGGATGCTAAGACGTGTAAGCTTCTGGATAAGGATCCCTAAGGCAAGAATATCTATCCACTTTTATGATAAATAGGAACAAGAGATTCAGAAGATAGATACAAGTTTCAACAAGTAAAAGTAACAAGGTAAGAATGGTGCGAGGTACCTAGTTAATTAAGATTAACAGTATTTACGATTCAAGCAGAGAATATAAGTATTTTGAGTTACCTTCAATTGTAACAGAGGTATGTATAATTGGCCATACCCATCTTAGTTATGCTTTATGGGAGCCAACAAATATAGTTAAGAGAAGGACAGGATATCAGGATCCAGTTGGGGTTAAAGTAACCCAAAATGTTGGATGGATTATTTGTGTTAGTTGACATTTCCGAAGGATATTGCAAATGTGCTAACAAATCTCCTTGTGAGACACCCAGATGGTGCACTCTAGAATAGTACAACTAGATATGAATACTAGAATATTCAAAAATAGGCACTAGAATCCTTGAAAGGATAAATATTACCTTAGTATGTCTCCCGTACCTAGTAGAGAAAGAATGTTAGGCAACCCGAAGAGCTAGTAGATGGAGCAAGGGGAGCTAAAAACCAAAAGAATATCTTGTTTGAGTTTTCAGAATAAAGTGATAGACATAAATATTAGCTGGAAATAAGAAGAGACTTAATGAATCATTATGAGTAAGATGTGATACATGAATGACAACAGTAGATCAAAAAGATGACAGTATTACAGAGTCTATAATCAAGTGAAGGAAAGACGAAAGGTGACAGTCCTTGATACAACAAAATATTTAGACCATAAAGTTATATCCTCATTTCGAGAAATAAGTTCGTGACTCCAACGCGACTACTAGAAGGAAATGTTAGACCCTAGAATAATAGAAATTAGTATGGGCTGGTGAACAAGATAAACTAAACATGAATTAGGGACTGAGTGATTTGATAATGGTCGACATCATGAAAATTTTAGATTTCGTTCCGGCGATAACAGAATGGACAACAGAAGAAGATTCGTGAGGAATTCAGAGAATCACCATTCAGGAAGACGCTTCCCTAAGGCAAGCAATGTGAGCAAAGTTAAGCTTAAGGGACTGTATGTGCCAATTATACTAAGTGTCACCCTCGCGAGTAAGGAATTTTGTTATCATTGGTATAGAAGGAACCACAAGGCGAGTAAGGGTTATCGATGATGTGAAAGGATGCCAAAGATGAAAAGATAAAATATCTATAGGTAGATCATCGTAGCTACAACTCTTAGTACTCCCCTAAAGAGGGGAATATAGAGTGATGTAGCATTAAGTCAGAATTAAGTGGTTCTATTAACTATGGAATGGTAATGAAAGAATGCGATAAAAATAAAAAAGGAATGAGATTGCACTTATCAAAATACTGCAGAAATGCTACGATTCCAGAACGTTATACAAATACAACGTCAAGGAGAGGAAGTGAGGGTTTCTGCTCGAGATGTTATTGATATTCTCACACCTCCTTTTTCTACCCCGAAAGGGGTATATAGGAGTTTTTCCAATTAAAGTGATAATAATCGAAACGAGATTATTTATTCGAATTCAGAGTCGCCACTTGAGATAATTTATGGTGTCCCAAGTCACTGGTTTAAAATCCCGAATCGAGGAAGTTGACTCTTATTTACGGTCTGCGAACACATAAATCCGGGTAAGGAATTCTGTTAACCTGGGAGAAGGTGTTAGGTATTTCCGGGTTCCGTTATTTTAGCACTTTTGCTCAACTATTAATATTGGCCTAATTATCTGATTTAATACATCTTTAAAACCTATGTGCATTTTATTTTTTTTAACCGCTTTAATCATTTATGGAGCAAAACGATTGTCATACACTTGCGAACCGCGTCACATGAAATACCCCCGCGATTTATAATATATTTATTTTTATTACTATTTGAAGTTGTGGCCGGGTCACATGAAATACACACCCGAATTGGGATTTACGTATCATGACTATGCCACGGAAAGCGTACCCATAGTCACGATAATTTATTATTGGTCGCGCATAAAGCAAACTACGATGTTCATATGTTCCTAAGATTTTGAGATTAATGAACTCTATGAAAAATGGGTGAACAAACAATAATCTCGGATAGTTTGGATGGATGTGTATGAATCAAAGTTAGCATTACAGAAGCAGAATCAACATTGGAGAAGAACAATGGAAACATCCGCAGGCCAAGAACTAGAGACGCTGCTCTTCTCCAAATGTCACAAGAACTGGAACTACTACATCGACAATGTCCCTGCCTAGACAAGCCATATCCACATAATTTCTCCCTAAATTTGGCCTAAAAAAAAGAAAACATATACTTAACTATACTTATATTACAATTGAAACAAATAAGCAAAAGCTAAACTATGGAGTGAGTTATTAAATCCAAAATACGAGGAAAAATAAAACTAACGTGAGAATGGTCCATATTTCAACAATCGACAATCAACAACATGTATTCCATTTCAAATTTGCATTCATGAACATATGATCACATTAGACAAAACTATTCAACACATGTACTAATTTAACTAATGAATCATGACAAAAAAAATAGCTACAAAGATTAACTAAAACAAGATTTGAAATATAGCCAAAACTGAAACTATTCAAGCTAAGAGATCATGTTAAGGGTGGACCTTCAAAGTAGAAAAGAGGAGCCTTAGACCATAAGCAAAAAAAGCCTTGACGGCAACGTGAACCCGAACACAGCTTTCCAAACTCCCTGGAAAAACCCAAATCTCGATAGCAACAAATTTGGTGGTTGTGTAGATCTGATTTCGGGATCGATTTCAGCAGGGTTTCGTAGCTAATTTTTCTTCTTTTTAGGACTATTTCATTGCGTTTCAAAGTTGGAGTTCTTGGTTGGTTTTCATGGCTTTTCAGGATGGTTTTAATGTTATTTTGAGCTGTCTTATGGTTTAATGAGACTTGAGTTTTAATGGAAATCTAAAGAGAAAATTTATCTTGAAGAAAAAGAAGGTGCAGTTGATTTTCGTTTGATGAAAGGCCATCCGCGAGCCCCTATTTCTCGCCCATCCTCATCCCTCTTGTCACTATCTCTGCCCGTTCTCTATCTATATATGTGTGGAGGGGTGAGTCATTTGGTGTGAGGTCGGGTCGTGAGCATCTCGGCTGCTTAGGGGTGTTGTTTGAATGGAGAAGAAGAAGTTCAGGGGGAGGGCGCTCTATGTGTGTGTTCATAACTGATTTGTGATGTGGGTGAAGAGGTCTTGGTCGCTGATGGCGTGAAGATGATGAAGGAATACGACTGGTTTCCTTTAGGTCGTAGGGTGTCCCCTTTTAAGAATTAGGTCTCTTAGGTCATAGGGTTAGGTCAATTGGGTATTGGACTTGGATTTATGGGCTAGAAACTTGGGCCTTTATGACTAGATTTGCTTAAAATTAGTCTAATTAACTAAAAATCTATCCATCGAACATCAAATTTTGCCTATTAAATAAAAAAAAAACAAAGAATATTAAAATAATTAGCCATACTTTACTAAAAATAATTATTAAAATAAAATTAACCGTTAAAAAAAATTATTTTTGGTATTTTCAAAGAGAATATTAAAATAAAAATAAGGTACTATTTTTGTATTTATTATTTTTTTTTAGTTTTACGAAAGGTATATAGACTAAAAGCATCTAAAAAAATATTTTTGTAATTTTCATTTTTGTGATAAAATAAAGTAAAAAAAAAGTCAGAATTATTTAGAATAACGATACTAAACCTAAACTAAATATTTATGCCAAAATGTGTAAATTCTTTGCCCCTCTTTGACTGGAAACATGAACTATTTTCAGATAAAGAATGAGTAGATAGATTTTTTTACCCGACCCTTATTCAGGGAGACCAAAAACTAAGAGAAAAGAGAATGTGACCGAGCCCTGGTATCTGAGCTGCCTACATATCCTTGGCTATAAAGGAATCAGACTATGTGTTGTTCAGAAGTAGGAACAGTGATGAAGTGCACCGAGGTGGAGAGCCGATTGAGGTGCCGTCGAGGTTCCGGTCTGCGGTTCCTGCCATTACATCAAAATAAAAGGAAATATTATAGCAAAATATAAAAGAAAAAAATACAAGATCCTATCTACTTTTTGTCTTGAATCTTCCTTGAATCTCCACTTGCTCATTCCATATGAAACTAAAAATTGACCCCGTTCTTCAGGTGGGCATCTTACTAACTTGAATTTGAACAAAACTGGAAGTTAACCCTGTTCTTCAGCTGGGCATCCTACTGCTTGCACTTGAAATAAACTTGAACTTGGAGTAGACTTTAAGCTTGAAAACCTTGTTCCTCAGGAGGCTCGTGCTACTTCTGATTAGAATTAAAAATTACCCCTATTCTCCAGGCGAGATCCTGCTGTCTTTGACTTGAATCTTGAAAACTGAAAGTTGAGCCTGTTCTTCAGGCATGATTCTCCTGATGCCTCTGACTTGAACTTGAAAACTGAAAGTTGACCCTGTTCTTCAAGGGGGCATTCTCCTGATGCCTCTAACTTGAACCTTAAAAACTAAAAGTTGACCCTATTCTTCAAGCGGGCTCCTGCTGGTGCCTCCTATTTGAACTTAAAAACTGAAAGTTAACCCTGTTCTTCAGGCGGGATTTTCCTGATGCCTTTGACTTAAACCTTGAAAACTGAAAGTTGACCCTATTCTTCAGGTGGGCTCCTCCCGATGCCTCTGACTTGAACTTGAAAACTGAAAGTTGACCCTGTTCTTCAGGCGGGATTCTCCTGATGCTTCTTGAACTTGAAAATTGAAAATTGACTCTGTTCTTCAAGTAGGCTCCTGATGCCTCTCTGACTTGAAATTGTAAACTAAAAGTTGACCCTGTTCTTCAGGCGAGATTCTCCTGACGCTTCTATAACTTGAAATTGAAAGTTGACTCTGTTCTTCAGGCGGGATCCTCCTGATGCTTCTCTAACTTGAAATTGAAGGTTGACCCTGTTCTCCAGGCGGGCTCCTGATATTTCTCTGATTTGAACCTAAAACCATTTTCTGAAACATTCTCCTTGTTCTCCAGGTGGGTGCCTGCAATCAAAAACAAAAAAAAACAAACAAAATTTCTTCCCCAGTTTGCACTAGGAAGATTTGTGAGTTGTTAGCAAAACTGTAAATCACCTATGCTATTGATGAAGGATGCAAAGACGAGGGTAAAACTAAAAACTCGACTAGGATGTGCGTATCCTGTGAGATCGAGCTTAATAAAAACTATAAGCTAAGCTTGACTAAACTAAAAATTGCCTCTATTCTTCAGGCAGGACCCTGAACTCAAGAAAAAATAGAGATTGAAAACTTAAGGAAACTAAGAATTGACCCTATTATCCAGGTGGGACCCCTAAACTTTAAGAGAAACTAAATATTAAAATCTTAAGGAAACTAACAACTTACCCTATTCTCCAGGCGGGACCCCTGAACTCTAGGAAACCTAAAGACTAACCACTTAAGAAAATTAAAAATGACCCTATTCTCCAGGCGAGACTCCTGAACTTAAGGAAAGCTAAGGATTAACAACTTAGGAAAACTAAAATTGACCATATTCTCCAAGCGGGACCCGTGAACTTAAGGAAAACTAAGACTAACAACTTAAGGGAACTAAAAACTGACCATATTCTCTAGGAGGGATTCCTGAACTTTAAGAGAAACTAAATATTGAAATTGCCGCGCCCCGTTTTCTCCCTCCTCGCGGGGAAGGTCCGGGTTGCGACATTCATGGGATGTAATGACTCTTATGCTTTTGAGAAATGAGTATTTGAAGAGTTTCCACCTAACGGATTACGGTGCGTAAGGGCACCTAGAGTGATTAACTCTTGGATTGGTTTGCATTACCAGAGATTAGGGTAAGGGCTCGAAGTAACCTCGAGGGGAAGGTGGTAGGCACCCCTCTTGGTCCACAACTGTGGGTCTCGACCGAACTTATATTCACAAATTAGTCCATATAAATAAACAATTGAATCAAATAGGTTTCAAGTAAAACACGTTAGGTAACTCAAGTAATAGAATAAATATTTTTTGAACAAAGTTGTAAACAAAAGTTTAAATAGAAAAGGAATTTTGGTAAAGGAGGAGTCCTAGGTTGGTTAGCATATAGGATCACCCCACACAATGTTTGGTAAACACTCCTCGATAAGGGGCTACACGTGACATTAGCGTGTGGTCATCGTATCCCATATCTACCCTTCCCATCCCTTAGTGGTCATGCAAAGCGAGTGTTTGGTTAGCGATCTCTATTGCGTGCGGCTACCTGTCCCTTCCTAACGGTCCTGGAGAGAGTTAGGACCTCTACCTATAGGTGGTTTTAGACGGACCCCTAAGACTTTAAAGGTTAAAATTCTAATGCGACAAGCAAAACACATAGGACTTTCAGCACATAAAAGGGAGCAATTAGAGGATCAAAGTTTCCTCCTCAAACAAGGCACATAAATAGCACGACTCAAGCACAATTAAGGGCTTTTATTAGATAGTATCTTAAGGCAGGATGCCTAAGTGAATATGCAGAAGACAAACAATTTTTTTAGACTCAGAAGTGATAACCCTAGCAGTTTCCTATCGATTTTAAAAAGCCTGTTAGGATCAGAAAACATTAAATAATAGGAACAGTTTCAGAGATGCAGTTTTGGAAATGCCCTAAAGGCTTGCCTATACGCGGAGTACTGATGGCTACATTTATAATGAAACAAAGCAGGTTTTGAAATAGACTTTTTAATACCTATAGGCATGCTGTCTAATGATAGATTGAGGCAGTTTAAAAGAACTTGTTTCAGAAATATAAACTATGTACTTAAACCAATCAGAAGTGAATTAAGCATGGTAAGTTGAATTACTTAGACTAGTTTAGATTGACAGGAAAAATTTCGAATATGGTTCGTTATAGGCATGATATCTAACTATGTTAATCTGATTTTAAGACAAGCAGACATGAAAACATACATAAACACTTGCCATAACAGAATCTGGATTAGGTCCTACAGGCATGACATCTATTAGTTAATCCGATTTTAAGTCATTAAAGGCATACATGAACACTCATCATAACAGAATCTGGATTAAGTCCTATAGGCATGACATCTATTAGTTAAGCCGATTTTAAGACATTGAAGGCATGATTATTTGGAACCTATAGGCATGGTTTCTAGAATGGTGATATGACAAAATGTAAAGCCTTATAAGCATGATTTCTACTTGATAAAGCAATTAGATTAAATGTAAAGTCCTATGAATATGATTTCTACCCGTATTATCCCATAAAACATGTATCTACCCATCCCTTTCACTAAATACCCCAATATTTGTTTACAAGTTATTATAGACCAATGAATGAATTACATAAGTAAAAAAGAAAACAAAACGCTATTCTATAGGGAGCCTTCGATTAGGCCAGGATTTCCCAAAGCCTCCAATAGCCTCAAATGCCTTAATTCCATAGACGATGTCAGAGTCTAGGTGCATCAAAGTTCCCTAAGGATCTCAAGGATCCCGGGTAGTGCTTACACCTAAACTTAGCAACAAAAATTGAACAAGTGTAGTGTGGAAATGCCAGCCTCAGTATGCCATAGTTCAGAGGGTTCTCAAGAGGATCCCAAGGCAGTGCACATACTAGAGGAGGCAGAACTTATTGACTAAGAGTAGAGTGAAAGTGATTTTAGTGAAAAACTGTATAAAAGAAGGCTTGTTTGAAAGTAATTTAGTAAAACTCAAAGACTATTTGAAAAGAGATTGATGAAATGAACAGAAGTCCAAACACAACACCTTAGGACAAGTTTATACACAGCCAAGAGTCACAGAACCAAGGCAGGTTCAGTAGTCACAAACAAGGCTCAATGGGTTTGGGAATACATGGAACACATGGTGGTAAACAGATAGAGATAATTGGTGCAGACATGTTCAGAGACAACACAGAGGGGTAACATGCTGATCTAAAGGAAGGGGAGTACATAATAATGTAAACATCAATTACAAGTTTCACAACAAAACCACAAATAGAAGCAAACTAGAAATAGGATGAACTGAAGTAATACGAAAATCATATTGTTGTTGGAACTTTGAATTAAATTTAAACATACCAGTAAAGAGGAAAATAATCAAAGTAAAAGAACAGTAGGACACAACGGTTAGCCTTGGCTTGCAGCCGGCTAACTTAGAGCAATAACAAGTAGCACAAAAGAGAGCAGAAAGTTTTTAAGTTTGAGAGATAGTTTTTGAACCAAGAGTGTTCGTGTGTTGTGTTGATGAAAGACTAAGCTATTTATAGTTTGAAAGCAGGTAGCAAATAAGGCAATAATCAAAGTCCATTAGTAACTAAATCAGTCAGTCAGGTAATCAAGGTAAATACTCCCCTTAAGTTAAGGGAATTAACTCAAACGACAAGAACAAGTGGTAAATAAGGAAAGAAATCAGTATACAACTACTAAAGAAAGATTCAAGTTTAGTAAGTATAGGGTAGACAATTAGGACTAAGTTCAGAAAACTCCAATTAAGGAAATAGTTTAGTAAGAATAATGTACCATAGCAAATAAGGTAGGGGAATCAGTTTATTTAGATAGATGAGGTACAATTTTAGGGTTTAAAAGAGGATCTTTCAATCAAACCATGAAATAAGGAATCCAGAATCAATCAAAAGGAAATTATGATTCCATGTTAGACATATAAATATAGTAAGAACAACTAGACGTATCAAACAGGAAAGGTAAACAATATCGACAGAAAGTGTCACGACCCAAATTCCACTAAGGATCGTGATGGCACCGGACATCGCTGTCAGGTAAGCCAACCAAAATACTTAATTAAATTCTCGTTTTAATAATTTTGAAAACTATAATTTTCCTTCAATTTTACCAGTAAAATATAATCGTTTGAAATCAAATATGATTATCAAGCAGTTAATACAAGATACCCCATAATCAACTCAGAACCTGGTGTCACAAGTGCATGATCATTTACTAGGGAATGAAATAAAATACGGTAACTATCCCAAATACAAAGTGGACAAAAATAAAAAAAACACAATACAATACTCTGAATGGGATTCTGCTCGCTGCGAGTCGTCTCGATAAATGCAGCTCACCTAAGTCTCCATATAAACCATGCCACTATGCCACTAAGTCACTAGCCACATATGAACCTGTGAAACAAAAATGCACAGCAAGTGTAGTATGAGTACGAAAACAACGTGTACCCAATGAGTATCCCGTCTAATCTCGAAGAAGTAGAGACGAGAGGTCGACTTCGACACTTGCTAGTGGTCTAATAGTAATATTATTAATGCGATGAATCACGGATTTATTAAGAACAACAGTAAATTCAAATAAGTCACGAAATAGGTAAAAGTTCTTTTTTATTTAAAAGTCTCTGCATTCATAACTCATTCATTAACAATTATCTCAAGTCGGGGAGAGCAAATATCAATATCAATACATCTCCAGGCAAGTAATACAAGCATGCGAAAATCATGCTAAGGTCGTACGGCCCGATCCAACATGAATGTAAATGTGCATTGCCGTGGGTCGAACGGCACGAACCATAGATGCATCTATTACCCCGCTCGTGAATCATACATGTGACGCGGTCAAATTTAAATAAACAATCACCCTGCTCGTAAATCATACATGCGACGCAAGTACACATTAAAATACATGCTCATACAACCAATTAAGAATTTATCGGGGAACATTTATCCAAATAAAAGCCAATTCTCTTTTAATGATTTAAGAAAATGAAGTTTAATCCTTTTAGAAATTCATTTACCAATTCGATAGGATTTAGGCAATTCAACTGTCAATAAGATCACAGATATTCCAAGTATAGCTTGCTTTTGGGTCCTAGACTACAAGGACTTACACATATTAGTAGCTACGCCCGGAATCTCGTCGCCTCGTGCGTACGTAGACCCCACAAATAGGAGCACATAACCAAATATTTCACCTATAGGGACAATTCCCTCTTACATGGTGTCACACCTCCTCTTTCCGCCCCCGCGAGGGTACAAGGGAGTTTTTTCCAATTAAAGGACAATCAAAACGGTATTTGTTTATTTATTTCAGAGTTGCCATTTGGGAGATTTAGGGTGTCCCAAGTCACCAATTTTAATCCCGAATCGAGGAAAAGAATGACTCCATATTACAGTCTGCGCACCAGAAATCCGGATAAGGAATTCTGTTAACCCGGGAGAAGGTGTTAGGCATTCCCGAGTTCCGTGGTTCTAGCACGGTCGCTCAACTGTCATATTTGGCTTGATTATCTGATTTTATACATGTTAAACCTATGTGCGAAATTTTAACTTTCAACCGCTTTTATCATTCACTGTTATTTTTATCAAGAATTGCAACGTTGTGAAAATGTATCTCGAACCACGTTACAATCAATGTACCCGTGGTCGTCGACACACTTTGACTCCGTTGAGATTTGGATTTGGGTCACATCAATGTGCACCCGAGTTTAAGGAAATTAAATTATTAAAGGCGCGCCTAAAGCGACTAGCGTATTTATTTTGGGTAAGACCGTGGAATTTTACTAAACGGTCCATCCCGAAGTCTAAATACTCAATTAAACATTTATCGAGGGCCCCGCAATTGGTGCATTTTATTGGGCGAGACTCATCTCATTTTATTTTTAAAAAAAGGTCAGTCCTAAAATGCCTACATTTTTTATTTGAAATTTGTCTCTACAAAATAAAAGAGAAAATATCTTAATTTATTTACATGTTATTACCTAGTTACATTATACTAGGCATGTTCTCAGTTTGTCAAATTAAAAAAAAATAGCAATTCTAATTTTAATCCTAGACCATTTACATGCTGAAATTAACCAATATTATTTAACTAAACAATATTTCTACCAACTTCCTACTAGATGGCCTATTCGTTTGATTTTTGACTCGACGGAATTACTACACCATTTATTTATTTTTAGGCAATAGATGTAGATAGTTCATTTGTTAAGCTATCGTCGAATGTTCCACTATATGTATTAAATATCTACATGATTCTGATTTTTTGCAAGCTACATAATTTATACATACAAATAAAATTCAGAATATAATTAAATATAATTCAGAATTTCAACTCTTCATTTTTTCGTATTCATGCTTCATATTTCGGATTACAATAACCAGCGTGTCAGTTGTGTACCTGATATTGGAAGCAAAAGAAAATGAAGATGAGAATCAGCAGCAGTAATAACAATACAGCACAGCAGCAACAATCCAGCAACAGTAACAACCCAGGAACAGAGTTTGCAAACCGGTGGAGTATTAATCCCAAAACAAAAACTTCAAGCTTTTATGACACAACAACAATTAATGTTAATTTCAAACAATGAAAGAAAGCAGAATATTTTTTTAGTTTTTTTTATTTGAAAGTTTAAATATTTTTTCGGAATTTTCTCTCTCTTAAATGTTCAGCCCTTTTTTCTCTCTCTTATTCTCTTTCTGTCAGATTTTTTCCTCTCTACCTGTATTCTGTTCTGTCCGTGTGTTCTCTCTGTTTTTTTTTCTTCTGTCCCCCCAAAATCTAATTTCAAGACCTCTACTTATATCCCATCCCATAAATCTTTTAATCAATTAAAATCAACCCATTTTCTCTACCAAACCAATTATCTTCCCACTCATCCCCATTACATTAAATAAATATATCACACCACCTCATTATATTTTGTCCCCCATGCTTCACTAAACAAATACAAGATTCCTCCCCACTAAATTTTGTCTTGTCCCCCCTTTATATTAAACAACTATATCACAACCCACCCCATTACATTTTGTCCCCCATGCTTCATATAAAAAATTACAAAAATGTACAATTCCTAAACTACCCCTCCGACCTTAATGAAATTACCAAACTAACCCTGAACGTACTGTAAATTACCAAACTACCCCATCAGCTATAACAAATCAATTAATCAAACTCAACCAAAATATAGTCAATATGACCAATTTCTACATAAATTCAAACAACAAATCTCATGAACATGATTTCTTCAACATTTCAACAACAAATCACATGAACATGATTGAACAACAAAGAACAACTAAAATTTGATTGAACAATATTTTTAGCAACAAACAACCTATTTTCAGATTCAACAATAATAACAACAAACAAGTATATTTAGATTTCTAAATTCAATAATATTGAACTTAAAATCAACTCTAACAACATTACAACCAACAATTCCTATATTAAACTTAAACAAGATTATGAGACAAATTCAAGAAATAATCATAAATGATAAACAAGAAATCAAACTATACAAATTTCGGATTCAAGATCAACCAAACAAAGTATGAACACGAATGAATCCATTTTTTAAAACAACAAACATGACGGATTAAATGACTCAAACAACATTAATAATTTCTGGAAAATATATAACACATGAAACAAATTGAAGAAATAATTAATTAAATTTCAATTTGAATCTAACAAACATTAAACTAACAAATATTTACCTAAACAATAATACAAACATGAAATAAACATGAAAAACAACTAATTAAACTTCCATTTGAAATCTGAAAATTAATTTAACAAAACATATGAACATGAACAAAACCATGAATCAAATATCTACCGATTTTAGATTCGAAAAATATCAAAACGAAATACGGGGAAAAAAAAACTCAAAAACTACTAACCGGACTGAAACGAAGAATGTATGGACTGACTCGACAAACCTCGACCAAACCTCGAATTTAAGAAGTTGACTGGAGAAGCTGGGGTGCGATTTACGTGAAGAAGCTGAAAGCAAGAAGAAGCAGCGCGGCTGGGTTCGTTTGGACGATAAAACAGTAGCAAAACGAGACAGTAGCGTCGACGGGGTGGTAAGGTTCGCTTGAAGCTGAAAGAAGAAGAAGCAGCTGCGGCAATAGCTGCCTGAACAGCAGCAGCAACGGCTGGACGCGAGGAGGAGGAAGGTGGTCGACGCAGCAAATAGAAAGCTCGAGCTTGAAGTAGCGTCAATGGCGGGAAGGCAGTGCCGCCATGGATGACGATGGCAAAGCTCAGAGACGACGGAGCAACATCAGTGACGCTGCTGGAGCAGGCTGAAGAAGATGAAGCAGTAGCAACACACAAAACATGGCATCCATGGCGATGGGTTTTCCTTCCATTTTGGCCGAGGGTTTTCCGGCGAAGCAGCGGCGAAGCAGACGGGGAGGTCGACGTGGATGGTGGTGACGTTTGTTGTTTTGAGTAGACGAAGAAGAAGGTAAGGGCAGCCATGGTTGTGTGCTTGGAGCTTTGGAGGAGAAGTGAAGAAGAAGAGAGGGGATGGGGGCGGGTGAGTTAGTGTTAGGGTTTTTGTCTTGTTTTTTTTATTTTTTTTGTTTTTGTTTTGTGTTTTGAAAAATGAAGAAGGGTGTTGCGTATTTGGGTTAATGGGGTGGACCGGATCGACCCGGTTTGAATTGGACTGGGTCATGGGGAAGATTGGGCATTTATTTGGGCCTGGGGTTGAAATTTGAAGAAGTGGCCCAATCCGATTTTTCTTTGTATTCTTGTTCTTTTTCTTCTTTTTATTTTTCTAGAACTAAATTATAAAATACTTAAATTATTATTAAGAACAAAATTAAGTTATAAAAGTGCAAATTAACTCCCAATAACAATTAACGCATAATTAAGTAATAATTATGCATAAAATTGTATATTTGGACATTAAATGCTAAAAATGCAAACGATGCCTATTTTTGTAATTTTTATTTTTTGTAAAACAAAATTAGTTACTAACAATTGTATAATTAAATCCTACATGCGAAATGTGACATATTTTGTATTTTTAATCATTTAATAAATAAACATGCACAGACAAACATACAAATAGTTACACAAAAAATCACAAAATTGCACACCAAGAAAAATTATTTTATTTTTGATTTTTTTGGGAGTAATTCTCATATAGGGCAAAAATCACGTACTTACAGCTGCCCCTCTTTGCCCGAAGACACGAAGGGTTTTCGTGCAAAGATAAAGCGAGCGATTTTTGCCCATCCGAGTACTCCGTATGAAGCATTTTTATTTTTTTTTGAAAAAGATTTGACCGAACCTTTGCTTCAGAGGTTTCCTACATATCCTGGGCTAAACAGGAATCAGGTCAATGTAGTTCGGGAAGTTTTTGGTAGCTGGGACTACCGTAGGACTGCAATGTTACTGTTGTTGCATGATATTACCACTGCTTACCGATCTCCTTGTTACACCGTGCTTAAAAGAAAATAAGAAGCTAGGCTAGACTGCAATTTGTTCTTGTTGCCTTGCTTTCTTGTTTGCTTGCATTTCTTCCGGTGCTTTTCTTCTGATGCTTTTCTTCCTTTTGACACAAGCACTTGAGTTTGTGCTGGGACCTCTTGTTGCAACCTTCTGCTTCCCGGTGCTGGGGATTTTTATTGTGTCCTGCTGGGGATTCCTGTTGTAACCCTCTGTTTTATTGTCCTCTGACTTGATCTTGAAATGTATGCCTCTGTTGTATGGGCGGGCTCCCAACATCAATACTTGAAATGAAAAACTGAAATGTATGCCTCTGTTATCTAGGCGGGCTCCCAACTTCAACGCTTGAAATGTAAAGACTGAAATGTATGCCTCTGTTCTATAGGCGGGCTCCCAACTTCAACGCTTGAAATGAAAAGACTGAAATGTATTCCTCTGTTATATGGGC
This sequence comes from Nicotiana sylvestris, assembly GCF_000393655.2. Taxonomy (NCBI): domain Eukaryota; kingdom Viridiplantae; phylum Streptophyta; class Magnoliopsida; order Solanales; family Solanaceae; genus Nicotiana; species Nicotiana sylvestris. The sequence goes on from NC_091063.1 coordinate 62,010,668, forward strand.
GGGCTCCCAACTTCAACACTTGAAATGAAAAGACTGAATGTATGCCTCTGTTCTATGGGCGGGCTCCCAATTTCAACACTTGAAAATAAAATGCCATTCCTCTCTTCAGGTGGGCTCCTGATTTCAACAAACAACTTTAAAATAAAACGCCTTTCCTCTCTTCAGGTGGGCTCCTGATTTCAACAAACAACTTTGAATATAAAACGCCTTTCCTCTCTTCAGGCGAGCTCCTGATTTCAACAATCAACTTAGGAGGAAATGCCTCTCCTATGGGTAAAAACAAACTTAGGAGGAAATGCCTCTCCTATGGGTAAAAACAAACTTAGGAGAAAATGCGTCTCCTATGGGTGAAACTAAACTTAGGAGGAAATGCCTCTCATATTGGTTAAACAACAACTTAGGAGGAAATGCATCTCCTATGGGGTAAAAGTAAACTTAGAAGGAAATGCATCTCCTATGGGTGAAACTAAACTTAGGAGGAAATGCCTCTCCTATGGGTGAAACTAAACTTAGGAGGAAATGCCTCCCCTATGGGTAAAAACAAACTTAGGAGGAAATGCATCTCCTATGGGTGAAACTAAATTTAGGAGGAAATGCCTCTCCTATGGGTGAAACTAAACTTAGGAGGAAATGCCTCTCCTATGGGTAAAAACAAACTTAGGAGGAAATGCATCTCCTATGGGTGAAACTAAACTTAGTTAGGAGGAAATGCGTCTCCTATGGGCGAAACTAAACTTAGGAGGAAATGCATCTCCTATGGGTGAAACTAAAACAAACTTAGGAGGAAATGCCTCTCCTATGGGTGAAACTAAACAAACTTAGGAGGAAATGCATCTCCTATGGGTGAAACTTTAATGATTTCAAACTAGGAAGTGCGTCTCCTATTAATGAAATCTTCACTTAGGAAGTGTGTCTCCTATGCGTGAACCATTTCCTTCTTCCTGAATTATTTACTTACCTGTGTTGTCTTCCCTCGAAACTGCTGGGGATTATTTTGCTGGGGATGACTTTTCCTTTTCTTCCTTACCCACTCTGGGTTGCCCGAAACTCTGTCGAGGATGCTTCTACATCTCGATGATCCACTGGGGATAACACTGCTGTGGATAACTCTGCTGAGTAAATATGTTATCTTACTCCTTCCAAAATTACTTCCTTTTGAGTAGGATGTTTCATTCCTCTGCAAACTACTTCCCCCTTTTTCTTTCTTTTTTCGTTTTTTTTCTCTTTTTTTTTGAAATGAAAAGACTGAATGTATTCCTCTGTTATATGGGCGGGCTCCCAACTTCAACCAACAAATCACCATTCTGTTCTTCAGGGGGCTCCTGACTTCAACCAATAATGTCAAAAATAAAACGCCATTCTGTTTTTCAGGGGGGCTCCTAATTACTTAAAATTTGAATTGTATTCCCTTATTCTCCAGGTGGGCTCCTGATTGTTGATACTTCCATTGTATTCCCTTATTCTCCAGGTGGGCTCCTGATTGCTGATACTTTAACTGCTCTTCCTTGTTCTCCAGGTGGACGCCTGATTGCTAATACTCCAACTGCTCTTCCTTGTTCTCCAGGTGGACGCCTGATTGCTAATACTCCAACTGCTCTTCCTTGTTCTCCAGGTGGACGCCTGATTGCGGGGGATAATACTACTGGGGAAGTCTCCTATCTTCCCCTCCTTCAAATTCAATTTTTTTAACACTGCTGGGGATAAAAGTGTTATCTTCTCGGGATAACGTTGTTGAGGATAACGCTGCTGGGGAATTTTATCCCTTCAAGTCGATGCTTCATTCTTCTGGAAGCTGCTGGGGATGATAATGGCTTTTTGCTTTTCTGAGCACAAGTGTCATCCCTTTATTCTGTCTGCTGGGGAATACTTCCTCCATTTAAACTTATTATGTTGGGGCAACACTGGTTCAAACACCACTTCCCTTGAGACTGGTGCTATCTTTATTCTTCCTCGAATGGGTACCTGACTTCCAGAAAATTTTCCAAATGAAAGGAAAATTTTCTGCCCCAGTTTGACAGTCTCCCTTATGGCATGCATTTCTGTCATCAATGCCATTTCCTTTACCTGTTTCAAATCAAACAAAATTTGTTAGTTTAAAACGTGGTGGTTGGTTGTGATACTCCTACTGGGATGGCTTTTCCTTTTCTCCTTCCTTGCTCTGCGCTCCACAACTTGTTGGGGATGATATTATTTGCTGAGGATAATCCCTTTCTGCTGGGGATATCCCTCTTCTTTTGTGACATAGGTCGGAAACTTGCATTTTTCCGACCTTTTAGTCTCGCATGAATTTCTCCAAATCATGCTCACTGCTTTCCTTGCTTTGTTCATGGGCCTTGGCCTTGAGGTTTATAACCTTGGTTTTGGCAAGGATATCCCTCTTGACACTCGTCAATCCTTTTGTCAATTCCCTTTTGCTGGGGATATCTTTTTTGACACTGGCCTTGCGCTTGTTCCTTTCTGACTATACCACTTGGATGTACTAGCTAGATCTCATCTTGCATAATTGGAAAGCTGATGGCCTATTTTGAAATCATTTCCCACTGGTTCTGACCAAACAGACTCTACTGGGGATTTTTCTATGAAAGGAAAAGATAAAAGGGAACAGAATAAAAGACAAATGAAAAAGATGACTCTGTAACAAAAGAAACTATAAATAAAAACCTATCAAGCGCAGACACCGACTCTAATGGCCATGACATGCGTATGTGGCCTATCCTCTACCGTCAATCATCTTTCAAGATCTTCAATTGGCGATTCCCCATTGGATTCTTAATCTTATTCGACTTGTAGTGCCCAAAGGGTTTTCACTATCAAGTCTCTCTCATTTTTTGTTCTTCTCTCAGCTTTCATCGCCTTATGGTGCCTGTGAAGGTTTTCACCGATATGACTCTCTCATTTGTATCACTTTCCAGCTGGGGATTTGGAGTGTTGCCGGTATGACTCTCTCTGCTGGAGATTAGAGTCCTTTCTGCTGTGGAACAGAATGTTATGTTCGCCGGTAAGACTCTCATTTGTCTGACTTGGCATCTTTTGCAGACTGGTCAGAAGGTCTTTCTTTGGACCGTAATGTGGGTTTTTGGACAGGCTAGAAAGAAAGGGTATTAAAGGCTCAAAAACAAATCAAATTTGGGGTTCAAAATTACAACCTTCGAAATCATATTTGTTTACAACAAGCGCAACCCTTGCCCCAGTTTCTTGCTTGGGGATTATTTATTATTATATTTTTTATTACACCATGTACACTGTGACCATTGTGGCCATTATGCACCCTATGACCGAGCCGTGAAACGCCTACGTATCATCTTTGAGGAATCAGGTCAAACGTAGTTCCCAATTCCTCTGTTTTCATTTGAGTTTCTTTTGTTATCATTTTTCTCTTCTTCTTTTTTTTTTGTTTTTATTTTTTTTTTATTTTTTACCTTCCAGGCTCGTATTTCCTAGTCGTTGCTATTGATTCCGAACGAGGGGTATGAAAGAAAATAAATAAGGCTCAAAGGGGGGTAACGAAGGATAAAGTGTTTAGATAGCAGAACAAAATGCCTTCGTCATTCCAGTCTTCAAAACATGCCAAGTGCAAACAACACAATTGATCATAGATTTATAGTCTCTTCCGATGGTGCTGGACTTGACAATTATGTTAAACACTTGCTTTTTCATTTGTCATTTCTAAAGCACCGTTGGGCGACACTCTCACTCTCATGAACGACCCTCATGCCAATTTGGCGAATCTTGCATTTAACGATTTTCTTTATGTTTTACTTTCCCCAGTTCCACATGACTCGGGCTTCAAATAATCTTAAACCGTTCTTATTTTCTTTAAATGTTCTGATTTCCTTTCCGGGGTTTTATGATTAACTTTAAAGACTAGGCCCAAACTGTGTGCGCATGTCATGTTACTAGAATTGGCGCTGAACAAAATGATAAAAGGATCAAACAAAAAGATGAATGGAAATAATAAAAGACCGGATTTTGTATTAGACTACTGGTGAAATGGTTTGAATAACAAAACAAACAAAAACAAACCATAATAAAATCCTAAAACAACCTGGACAAAACTTAAACAAACCGCTATGACAAAAATGGAAAAATAAAATGGTTTGACACAAGACAATATTAGGATTACATCCCTAAGAATAATCCGGACAACAGAAATGACCACAAAATAAGCCACCACAAGCTTCTCTCTTGCTAACCAAGGAACGGAGCGTCCTCCCACTTTATCAAAATTGGCATCTTAGCCACTGAGCTTCGCATTAGTATTGTCCAGACCATTGCCAACTTCAATATCATCAACCTTAGTCAACAAGTCCTAATAGGATTCGCGTGCTTCTATTATCAAGCCTGATCCCCGCAAAGTGTGCTTCTGGGTCTTGTATTTCCGGCTTACCACAAACCAACCACCTAACTTTCTTTGTGATTCAAAGCGAAACAGGTTAGAATGGACCCCGTTGGTCCCCATTATTAATAACATCTTTTCCTCTTTTTTTTCATTTTCTTTTTCATTTTTTTTTTCCGATTTTTTTTTCTTTATTTTTCTTTTCTTTTTTTTTCGATTTTTTTTTCATTTTTTCTCATTTTTTGTTGTGGTCGAATCTTATGGAGATTGCCTACATATCATGACCCCGCATGAATCCGACCGAGCGTAGTTCGTGACCAATAAAGATAAACAATACTCAACATTTTTTTTTAATTTTCATATTAAAACAAACTGGGTTTCAAAGGTTTAAAGATGACCTACAAACTTGAAAATCAAACAACCCGCATATTCTAATCAAAAGATTTACAAGCTCAAAAATAAACGGCCAGCTTCCTTTCCCCGTTTGTCAAATGCAACCAAACGGCTATTTTTGCAAATGTGGCCCTTCCAATTCTCACATGAATTTTGAGGTCGGGGAGGATTATTTTATGACACTTTACCAACTTGTCCATTCTTTTACGAAAATAACCTTTCGACAACTGAAAGATACCCTAAGGCTATTTCGGCAAGAACGGTTTAAGACGCGGCCGAAGCTGGCTCGGCTTATTATGACAAAATTCAAACGGTATTCACCTGACCGCCGACTCTTTGTTTTTTTTTCTTTTCAAATTATAATAAAAATCTGGTGTTGCAAACACGGCCCTTCAGCGCCTCGGGGACGAAGATTTATAGGGCTGTGTGGGTCAACTAGACCAAAAATCCTAAACATGACCCAAAAGTGGCTGTTTATGGAAAGTCAGCCTTCCGGTGTTCCTTTCGGGAACATTCGGCTATTTATGACATAACAACATTACCTAACTTATTTATGACTCTTTTTATCGTTTTTCAAATTAGAAAACTCAATATTGCAAACACGGCCTTTCAACGTCTCGGGGACGAAGATTTTTAAGGCTGTGTGGGTCAACTGAACCAAATCTTAAATATGACCCAAAAGTGGCTGTTTATGCAAAGTCAGCCTTCCGGCGTCCCCTTCGGGAACATTCGGCTATGTCTTGATAAAACAGCGTCACCCGACTTCTTAGAAATTTGACATATATATTTTTGCTATTTTTTTTTAAAAGGGAAAGTTGGACATCACCCGACTTATTTATGACAAAATTAAAAATCTTGCCATGTTTTTTTTTGTTTTTTTTTGTTTTTGGCTTTTTTAGCAAAAAGGGGGGTTGGACCCGATGAGGGTTGCCTACGTATCTCACATCCGATGAGAATCAAACCCGCGTAGTTCGGGCAGATTAACCGAACTATTTTAAAACATGACTCTTTTCCATTTTTATTTTTTCCTGGCAAGACAATCTATTTTCCTTTTCTATTTTTGAAAAAAACAAAATAACGATTTTTTTTCCATTTTCAACAAACAATAAAACAATCTATTTTTCCAAAAATAAAAGACTCTTTTTTTTCTATATTTTTAGTAAAACAAAATAAAATATTTTGCTCTTTTTTTTTCTTCAAAATTTCGGCAGAGTTTCGCCAGTAATTGGTCATTGATTTTTTCTTAAATAATCAATTAACTCCCTAACTGATATATTCTTTTTCCTTTTTTTCTCTTTTTTTTCCTTCAGTTTTCCGACATTCCCGAGATTCAGAAACCGGTCAACATGCAAGTTCGAAACAAATATATATACAGAGCAAGTAGGATGCATCAGAATGGTCTTTTCATTTCAGGTTGCTAGTCCTGGACAGACCCAACCCCTGTTTGAGTCCCCTAAGTCAAATGCAACGTGATGCAAATAAGCGTTCCTACTAGGGATCCGGCATGAGGTTTCGTTATACTAGGTTTATAACCTGGGTATATGTTCTAGACTGTGTACCCGAGCGGACAACTCGAGTCGAGGAGGGGGCTACGTACCGGGGACCCGCGAGATCGTCCGGCTTTGTAACTTGTCCGGCCTCTTTCTTATTTCAGGTATTGACACTAACAGAATAGGGAGTCTCGACCAGCGAGCTTCTCCCCGGAGGTAAGAAGAGAAGGGTTTCGGCACAGTTTATATACAGTTCAGATAATATCAAAGCGGTAAAAGACAGCATTTAGCACATTATGCAAAAACATGTAATAAAGATCAGATAATAAAGCCAAATATAACAATTATTCTAAGCTCGAATTCTTGAACCCTGAACCAGTGGTTCTGGGTCCATTAGTCCCCAGCAGAGTCGCCAGAGCTGTCACACCTCCTTTTTGCGCGCCCCGTCCCGAGCGGACAACTCGAGCCGAGGAAAGGGCTACGTATCGGGGACCCGCGAGATCGTCCGGCTTTGTAACTTGTCCGACCTCTTTCTTATTTCAGGAATTGACACTAACAGAATAGGGAGTCTCGTCCAGCGAGCTTCTCCCCGGAGGTAAGAAGAGAAAGGTTTCGGCACAGTTTATATGTACAGTTCAAATAATATCAAAGCGGTAAAAGCAACATTTAGCACATTAGGCTCAAATATGTAAAAATCAGATAAAACTAAATATAACAATTTATCTAAGCTCGAATTCTAACCCTGAACCAGTGGTTCTGAGAATTTCCCCAGCAGAGTCGTCAGAGCTGTCACACCTCCTCTTTCCGCCCCCGCGAGGGTACAAGGGAGTTTTTTCCAATTAAAGGACAATCGAAACGGGATTTGTTTATTTATTTCAGAGTCGCCACTTGGGAGATTTAGGGTGTCCCAAGTCACCAATTTTAATCCCGAATCGAGGAAAAGAATGACTCCATATTACAGTCTGCGCACCAGAAATCCGGATAAGGAATTCTGTTAACCCGGGAGAAGGTGTTAGGCATTCCCGAGTTCCGTGGTTCTAGCACGGTCGCTCAACTGTCATATTTGGCTTGATTATCTGATTTTATACATGTTAAACCTATGTGCGAAATTTTAACTTTCAACCGCTTTTATCATTCACTATTATTTTTATCAAGAATTGCAACGTTGTGAAAATGTATCTCGAACCACGTTACAATCAATGTACCCGTGGTCGTCGACTCACTTTGACTCCGTTGAGATTTGGATTTGGGTCACATCAATGTGCACCAGAGTTTAAGGAAATTAGATTATCAAAGGCGCGCCTAAAGCGACTAGCATATTATTATTTATGGGTAAGACCGTGGAATTCACTAAACAGTCTATCCCGAATTCTAAATACTCAATTAAACATTTATCGAGGGCCCCACAATTGGTGCATTTTATTGGGCGAGGCTCATCTCATTTTATTTTTAAAAAAAAGGTCAGTCCTAAAATGCCTACATTTTTTATTTGAAATTTGTCTCTACAAAATAAAAGAGAAAATATCTTAATTTATTTACATGTTATTACCTAGTTACATTATACTAGGCATGTTCTCAGTTTGTCAAATTAAAAAAAAATAGCAATTCTAATTTTAATCCTAGACCATTTACATGCTGAAATTAACCAATATTATTTAACTAAACAATATTTCTACCAACTTCCTACTAGATGGCCTATTCGTTTGATTTTTGACTCGACGGAATTACTACACCATTTATTTATTTTTAGGCAATAGATGTAGATAGTTCATTTGTTAAGCTATCGTCGAATGTTCCACTATATGTATTAAATATCTACATGATTCTGATTTTTTGCAAGCTAAATAATTTATACAAACAAAATTCAGAATATAATTAAATATAATTCACAATTTCAACTCTTTATTTTTTCGTATTCATGCTTCATATTTCGGATTACTATAACCAGCGTGTCAGTTGTGTACCTGATATTGGAAGCAAAAGAAAATGAAGATGAGAATCAGCAGCAGTAATAACAATACAGCACAGCAGCAACAATCCAGCAACAGTAACAACCCAGGAATAGAGTTTGCAAACCGGTGGAGTATTAATCCCAAAACAAAAACTTCAAGCTTTTATGACACAACAACAATTAATGTTAATTTCAAACAATGAAAGAAAGCAGAATATTTTTTTAGTTTTTTTTATTTGAAAGTTTAAATATTTTTTCGGAATTTTCTCTCTCTTAAATGTTCAGCCCTTTTTTCTCTCTCTTATTCTCTTTCTGTCAGATTTTTTCCTCTCTACCTGTATTCTGTTCTGTCCGTGTGTTCTCTCTGTTTTTTTTTCTTCTGTCCCCCCAAAATCTGATTTCAAGACCTCTACTTATATCCCATCCCATAAATCTTTTAATCAATTAAAATCAACCCATTTTCTCTACCAAACCCATTATCTTCTCACTCATCCTCATTACATTAAATAAATATATCACACCACCTCATTATATTTTGTCCCCCATGCTTCACTAAACAAATACAAGATTCCTCCCCACTAAATTTTGTCTTGTCCCCCCTTTATATTAAACAACTATATCACAACCCACCCCATTACATTTTGTCCCCCATGCTTCATATAAAAAATTACAAAAATGTACAATTCCTAAACTACCCCTCCGACCTTAATGAAATTACCAAACTAACCCTGAACGTACTGCAAATTACCAAACTACCCCATCAGCTATAACAAATCAATTAATCAAACTCAACCAAAATATAGTCAATATGACCAATTTCTATATAAATTCAAACAACAAATCTCATGAACATGATTTCTTCAACATTTCAACAACAAATCACATGAACATGATTGAAACAACAAAGAACAACTAAAATTTGATTGAACAATATTTTTAGCAACAAACAACCTATTTTCAGATTCAACAATAATAACAACAAACAAGTATATTTAGATTTCTAAATTCAATAATATTGAACTTAAAATCAACTCTAACAACATTACAACCAACAATTCCTATATTAAACTTAAACAAGATTATGAGACAAATTCAAGAAATAATCATAAATGATAAACAAGAAATCAAACTATACAAATTTCGGATTCAAGATCAACCAAACAAAGTATGAACACGAATGAATCCATTTTTTAAAACAACAAACATGACGGATTAAATGACTCAAACAACATTAATAATTTCTGGAAAATATATAACACATGAAACAAATTGAAGAAATAATTAATTAAATTTCAATTTGAATATAACAAACATTAAACTAACAAATATTTACCTAAACAATAATACAAACATGAAATAAACATGAAAAACAACTAATTAAACTTCCATTTGAAATCTGAAAATTAATTTAACAAAACATATGAACATGAACAAAACCATGAATCAAATATCTACCGATTTTAGATTCGAGAAATATCAAAACGAAATACGGGGGAAAAAAAACTCATAAACTACTAACCGGACTGAAACGAAGAATGTATGGACTGACTCGACAAACCTCGACCAAACCTCGAATTTAAGAAGTTGACTGAAGAAGCTGGGGTGCGATTTACGTGAAGAAGCTGAAAGCAAGAAGAAGCAGCGCGGCTGGGTTCGTTTGGACGATAAAACAGTAGCAAAACGAGACAGTAGCGTCGACGGGGTGTTAAGGTTCGCTTGAAACTGAAAGAAGAAGAAGCAGCTACGGCAATAGCTTCCTGAACAGCATCAGCAACGGCTGGACGCGAGGAGAAGGTGGTCGACGCAGCAAACAGAAACCTCGAGCTTGAAGTAGCATCAATGGCGGGAAGGCAGTGCCGCCATGGACGACGATGGCAAAGCTCAGAGACGACGGAGCAACAGCAGTGACGCTGCTGGAGCAGGCTGAAGAAGATGAAGCAGTAGCAACACACAAAACATGGCATCCATGGCGATGGGTTTTCCTTCCATTTTGGCCGAGGGTTTTTCGGCGAAGCAGCGGCGAAGCAGACGGGGAGGTCGACGTGGATGGTGATGACGTTGGTTGTTCTGAGTAGACGAAGAAGAAGGTAAGGGCAGCCATGGTTATGTGCTTGGAGCTTTGGAGGAGAAGTGAAGAAGAAGAGAGGGGATGGGGGCGGGTGAGTTAGTGTTAGGGTTTTTGTCTTGTTTTTTTTATTTTTTTGTTTTTGTTGTGTTTTGAAAAATGAAGAAGAGTGTTGGGTATTTGGGTTAATGGGGCGGACCGGGTCGACCCGGTTTGAAGTGGACTGGGTCATGGGGAAGATTGGGCAATTATTTGGGCCTGGGGTTGAAATTTGAAGAAGTGGCCCAATCCGATTTTTCTTTGTATTTTTGTTCTTTTTCTTCTTTTTATTTTTCTAGAACTAAATTATAAAATACTTAAATTATTATTAAGAACTAAATTAAGTTATAAAAGCGCAAATTAACTCCCAATAACAATTAACGCATAATTAAGTAATAATTAAGCATAAAATTGTATATTTGGACATTAAATGCTAAAAATGCAAACGATGCCTATTTTTGTAATTTTTATTTTTTGTAAAACAAACTTAATTACTAACAATTGTATAATTAAATCCTACACGCGAAATGCGACATATTTTGTATTTTTAATAATTTAACAAATAAACATGCACAGACAAACATACAAATAGTTACACAAAATATCACAAAATTGCACACCAAGAAAAATTATTTTATTTTTGAATTTTTTGGGAGTAATTCTCATATAGGGCAAAAATTACGTGCTTACACAAGGTTAGAAAGTAGACTCACCTCGCTCCGAAGATACATAATCGGCATTCCACGCCCTTCCGTAGACTCGAATCGATGCACAATGCTCCAAAACTAGCAAATAATTATGTAAATCCATTAATATATGTTCAATTACTCATTACAATCCCATTTATAGCAATTCCTAACCCCGATCGAAAAGTTGACAAAATTGCCCTCGGGTCCACGTGCCCGGATTACGAAATTTTTCGAAGATAAAGCTTACCCATGAACTCACGAACTCAAATATATGATTTTCTCTTAGTTTCATACCCAAAATGGTGGTCAAAATCCAAGAATACGAATTTTCTAGGTTTTCCTCAACCCCCCAAATTTTTACCCATTTAAATGCTAAAATCCATACATAATCAATATATTTAACTCAAGATAGGTGGGGTTAGCTTACCTTGTCGTTGATGATGAAAAACCCCATTTGAAGCTCTCCAAAATTGCCTACACCAAATGAAAATGGGAGAAAAATGGCCATCTCCCGATTTTAAAAGAATACACTGCCTCCAGCCCTTTCCGCACATGCGGTGCACTGGACGCATCTGCGGAAATTTCTATCGCAGGTGTGGTCTCAGCCAACTCGCTCAAGTCCACTTATGCGGAGCCAGGGCCGCTTCTGCGGTCTCGCTTCTACGAAAGATTCGTCGCCACCTACGACCCCGGCCAAGCCCAGCCATTTTCCACTTCTGCGACACAATGGCCGCTTCTGCGGCTCCGCACCTGCAGCGCAAGTCTCGCAGGTGTGGTTACACCAGCAACCAACAACTTCAGCTCTTCCTCCATGTTCCAATTCGATCCGTTAACCACCAGGAATCCACCCGAGGCCCCGTAACCCCGACCAATCATACAAACCAGTCCCAAAACACATTACGGACTTGCTCGAGGCCTCAAATCATATCAAACAACGCTAAAATCATGAATCGACCTCCAATTCAAGCTTAATGAACTTTAGAATTTCAAACTTCAACATTCGATGTCGAGACCTATCAAATCACATCTGATTGACCTCGAATTTTACACACAAGTCATATTTGACGTTATAGGCCTACTCCAACTTCCGAAATTGGAATCCGACCCCGATATAAAAAAGTCAACTCTTGGTCAAACTTCCCACAAACCTTCAAATTCCTATCTTTAGCCAAATGACTCCAAAAGGACCTACGGACCTCTGAATTCACTTCCGATCACGCTCCCAATACCAGAATCACCATACGGAGCTTTTCCCAGACTTAGGATCCCAAACAGACATTGATAACACTGAAATGCACTTCATCCCAAACTTATGAGATTCTTCCAAAATGGTAACTTCCACAATAGGCGCCGAAACGTTCCCGAATTTTCCAAAACCCAGTCCGGACATACGCCCAAGTCCGAAATCATCATACAAACCTGCACGAACCTTCGAATTCCGATTCCGAGGTCGTTTACTCAAAAATTCAACCTTAGACAATTCTTTTAACTTAAAGCTTCTGAAGTAAGAATTCTCTTTCCAAATCAACTCTGAACTTCCTGGAATTCAATTCCGACTGTGCGCACAAGTCATAATACCTGAAGTGAAGCTGCTTATGGCCCCAAACTGCTAAACGACGCGCTAGAGCTCAACACGACTGGTCGGGTCGTTACATTCTCTTCCACTTAAACATACGTTCGTCCTCGAACGTGCTAAGAACTGCGTTGGAGTTACCCGAAATCAATGTTTAACACCTCGAGCACCTACCCGTGCTACCACAACTCAGTTGGGGACCCTAGATCGATCAATCTAAAGATACCCCTTTTCACTTAGGCAAATAAGCCTTAGAGACCAATTCCAACATCCGAAATTCTTTGCCAGTCCTGTTCCAACATACGCTCACCAAATCAATAACTACACGCAGCACCAAAACATGACTGCATACCTTAGCTGAATTCACACCTTGCACCACTTTACTCACAGGACCACAATAACATTCTCTAATCAATTTAGTCGAAATTCCATGAATCTGACGCTCCCATTGCACCTCATGACATACATAGGTCTTGCTTTAAATCATACAATACTGCCACAATGAAAGAGATGTGTAGAAATGCATAACTAACTGCCGAATCAACAATTCATTGGATCAATACTCTTGTCAGGAACTGCTCAGGCAATAAGCCACCCCAGACATGATCAAAAAGTCTCATATGCTATCACAATATGCCAATAGGCTACCAATTCGAACATGATACATAAAGGAAATGAACTGTGAAAAGGAAATCCAATTACCCGGCTCGCGAATCATACATGTAATGCGGTCAACATAATTGAACAGACACCCCGCTCATGAATCATACATGCAACAAGGTCAACATAATTGAACAGAAACCCCACTTGCGAATCATACATGCGACGCGGGCACACAACTAATATGAGTTTTCCTCAGAAAAATAGGAAACAAAACACATAAAAACAGATATAGGGAATTGTACTCATCATCACACTGTTTTAGCACGCAACCCTATCCAAACAACATACCCATGGCGGCGTGCCACCCGATCCACACATAAAATTCACAAAGGAGTTACACACCGAGCTAGATTTCTCATTACAACAAAATACCGAGTATCGGTCACAAGCATGCTAAGTGCATAATACCATCCCTGGGGATACACAGCGTTACAAGATATGAACTCAAGCTCAACTGTGGTGCGATATACGATCTGAATCTCAAGAGCCATTCCTCTCATATAACATCATCACTACATGGAACCTCAACACATAGGAAATTCACCAAGTCGTCTTACAACTCACACAGTGTAATTTATCATTACATGAAATAGCTGACGATGAAATAACACCCTGACTATTCTTCCATAAGGAGTGCATTGTTGAAATGAACACATCTGGCATGATATAGAGCCCATATTCATATTTAAATCCATCCACAGACCTCAAGCTGATTCTGATCGCACTGAACTAAGCTAATAACCTTTCAAAAGTCCATAATAACTCCCTTTTTCTCCTAACACACAAGAACAACCATCATAACCGGAGTATCCATAGTCCACAACCCAATAGACCGAGTGCCCCCCAGACATCAATTCTCAATTTAACGTCATCACCACAATCTTCATACTTGGTTTAACTCTTCAATCAATCAAGTGACTACATGTCACACTTATACAACCTTCCCGTGGGGCACGCTCCCACAACCTTGCATGACAGATAATAGGTCTGTACATCTAAACCACCGGCCGCACTAACGCTGAAAAGCGATCAAGAATCCTTGACCAGGATGCAAAGCTGTTTTTCACAAAACACTGATCTCACGTGACGCTGAAGGCAATACCCACTTACTTTAAACATCAAAACTCCTTTCCTTCTCATCCGAGCTCGTGACATCCTTGTCAGCACCGAACTGCAACCTTGATCCTCAATTCAAATTCCATACCACTCACTGCACCCTTCATGCCAATATACGATAGAACACGATTTTTGTCATAACTCTGGAACTAGTAATAGATTAACACTTCATCATATAAAAATCTTTCACTTAACTCACTTTAGGAGAACCATAGCAACACACAAGTGAATTCTCATAACCGTAAAATATGCAAATCTCTAAGTAGTGGTATAAGCCACCATAGCCCTTCCGGGACCCGCCTACACATAACAGGCCATAACAGTAGAGTACTTCTAAATAACATCAATTACGGCGGCCGACAAGCCTCACACGTACCATCACAAATCACTTGCATAACTTGATCACACTGAAGGAACTAATCACTACCACCAATATGCCAATTCAACTATGGCTAGCCAATCTATCTTCGTCCAATTTATCCTTGATTGCCTTTGAAATAATAATAACACCATTCAACACATAGCTCACTCCATCCGTACTCATCCCGAGTGACCTTGAATCACGAGACCATGCTATCTCGAATTCCACGAAATATTTCATACCTCCCTTGTGCGCACATTCGCATCCTCAACTGGTATGCCCATTCTGATAATCTCTCTACAAATCCGAAGTCCTTTGTCATTTTCCTCCCAAATGCAGCATTGCAAGTCAAAACATCATAGAACATTCTAGGCCTCTTCTCATAAGATGCTACAAAGCTTGATCCTTAACCGTACCTATAGGCTCGAAATCATTAAGTACCACACTTTACCCCTTTGAATCCACCAGGACCGTTGTTGAGAGCCACCTGCTCTGACTTGGCCCCAAATATAATCTACTTCATGACCTTCTAGCACATAAATGCCCTCTCGACGAAGCACCCGGCAGACTCATTTTCCTTGAAACCCGCATTTATACAAGGCATAAATCCTGAATCCTTCCCCAAGTCTGAACATGAGCCAATAACGCCAACTATAGCACACTTTTAACAATCCTTTTGCTCAAATTACCACTTATGTCCTTTTCCCGTAGCTGAAATAACCCATTAACATGCTAATAACCAAAAACCTCACAAGCAGTTAACCATGCAACCCAATCATAGGCGGTGGGACTCTTCCACTTAGGTTGAAGCCATTATTACACACCTTTGGAATTCACCAAGATTCTTTATATCTTATTGACATGACCTCGTGCAATTAAACCGCCAGATTCCTTGAAATCCTTCCATTAGCACTTCATGAACACCCTGAATTTCCATCAACATTCACATATTCGACCTCTTACTAGAATGGCCAGTAAAATCCTCCGCAAAAGCTTCGCCAACCACGTGACCGCTAACCTGCTCACAGGTAATAAACCACCTTTGGAAATCACTTTCCGACATCTTCCAACGCTGCTGCACAGGGTACAATCACTGCGACATCAATAACCCATCCTGAGTCCGAGCTCACTCTCTAGCTGCATAAGTCCATCCACCCCTCGTGGACATCAATTAGATGTTTGGAAACATCCTTCCAATTCAAAGTTATGTTGTATTCTTCTTCATTTCAAGCAGCTCCTTTCCTTTATATCAAATCTGCTGCCGCATAATAGCCCATGCTCCAAATTAAATTTGTACGCCACAATCACCTATCTCTAAAATTCCCAAATCATTCCAAACTCTCCTCAAGGTGCGTGGTCATCCTACCACCAAGCCCATATGCAACTCCGCCACTCTCCCACTTTGGCAGAACGCACCCCTTTAATCGACTACTCGACCTTTGCTTCTTATACTTGGCCTTCTAGAAATTTTAACCATCGCCCCCACATGTCCTTCCTCATCCTTTGCTGCTCAGTTTTTGCCTTAAATAAAATCTATCTTCGTAACACTTGAACCCAAAAATCGCTACTATCTTTAAAACTCTCCGAAGATCTTTTTTTCTCGAGCCGTCATCATTAGAAACACTGATTCAATCCAGAACCACAGCATCCTGCGATATCTAACAGTCGTTTCTCCAATATTATTTCACAATATCTTACCCCAAATGCGAATTGCAGAAGACTATAACACTGGCGAGCTTAACACATTCAATCACGGATGATGACACCACATCGCAGATGAAAATCCCATCGCGCTTGAAATCACCAAGTCTTGTTACTCCATCACTCCAAATCTGGACATCCCCAGGCCAATTACTTTTTCTCTACCAGAAATGAAATATCAGATCTCTTAATCGTGCACTGAGTAGGCTTCCTTTCAAATCATTTACTGCCCCAACACTTAGGCAAATATCCTGCTATCAATTCATTACTGTGCGATAACCAATTGTGAGAATCATAACAACCTATGCATATCCTCTAAGCTCTTAAAAGTACAACTACCAAGCTGAAACAATAGAAAAATCTTTTCGCAAAGAGAGGACAATAGCCCAATCAACTATACCGGGAGAAACATCCCGCACCACGTCCGTAGTACCATTACAATTCCTCAATTCTTGATTTATAAGAAGTGATTCGTGTCACATAAGGTTGAGTAGGAAGTAAACAAGGGCATAAGCCTCAAAGGAATCAAACAGCAACATGAGGAATCAAGAAGGGAAGTGTTCTTAACAGTCCTGTAGCCTCTCGAAAATAAGTATAGACGTCTCCGTACCGATCCGCGAGACTCTACTAGACTTGCTCATGATTCGTGAGACCTAAGGGAACCTAGTGCTCCGATACCATGTTGTCACGACCCAAATTCTACTAAGGTTCGTGATGGCGGCGGACACTAATGTCAGGCAAGCCAACCAAAGTACTTAATTAAATTCTTGTTTAAATAACTTTGAAAACTATAATTTTCCTTCAATTTTACTAGTAAAAGATAATCGTTTCAAATAAAATATGAATATCAAGCAGTTAATACAAGATACCCCATAATCATCCCAAAACTCGGTGTCACAAGTACATGAGCATTTACTAGGGAATGAAATAAAATACGGTAACTATCCCGAATACAAAGTGGACAGAAATAAAAAAAATACAGTATAATACTCTGAAGGGGACTCTGCTGGTTGCGGGTCGTCTCGATAAATGTAGCTCACCTAAGTATCCATATCAACCATGCTACTATGCCACTAAGCCACTAGCCACATATGAACTTGTGCAACGAAAATGCACAACAAGTGTAGTATGAGTACGAAAAAAACGTGTACCCAATGAGTATCCTATCTAATCTCGAAGAAGTAGAGACGAGAGGTCGACTTTTACACTTACTAGTTGTCCAATAGTAATATTATTAATGTGATGATTCACGAATTTATTAAGAACAACAGTGAATTCAAATAAGTCACGAAACATGTAAAAGTTCCTTTTTATTTAAAAATCTCCGAATTCATAACCCATTCATTAACAATTATCTCAAGTTGGGGAGAGCAAATATCAATATCAATAAATCTCCAGGCAAGTAATACAAGCATATACAAATCATGCAGAGGTCGTACGACCCGATCCAACATAAATGTAAAATGTGCACTACCGAGGGTCAAACAACGTGAACCATAGATGCATCTATTACCCCGCTCACGAATCATACATGCGACACAGTCAAATTTAAATAAACAATCACCCTGCTCGCGAATCATACATGTGATGCAGGTACACATAGAAATATATGCTCAAACAACCAATTAAGAATTTATCGGGGAACATTATCCAAATAAAAGAAAATTCTCTTTTAACGATTTAAGAAAATGAAGTTTAATCCTTTTAGAAATTAATTTACCAATTCGATAGGATTTAAGCAATTCAACTGTCAATAAGATTACAGATATTTCAAGTATAGCATGCTTTTTGGTCCTAGACTATCCGGACTTACACATATTAGTAGCTACGCACGGACTTTCGTCACCTCGTGCATACGTAGCCCTCACAAATTGGAGCACATAACCAATTATTTCACCTATGGGGACAATTCCCTCTTACAAGGTTAGAAAGGAGACTCACCTCGCTCCGAAGATCCATAACCGGCATTCCAAGCCCTTCTGAGGACTCGAATCGATGCACAATGCCCCAAAAATAGCCAATAATTATACAAATCCATTAATATATGTTCAATTACTCATTAAAGTCCAATTTATAGCAATTCCTAACCCCGATCAAAAAGTTGACAAAATTGCCCTCGGGCCCACATGCCCAGATTCTGAAATTTTTCGAAGATAAAGCTTACCCCTCATGAACTCAAATATATGATTTTCTATTAGTTTCATACCCAAAATCGTGGTCAAAATCCAAGAATACGAATTTTCTAGGTTTTCCTCACCCCCCCCCCAAATTTCTACTCATTTACATGCTAAAATCCATACATAATCAATATATTTAACTCAAGATAGGTGGGGTTAGCTTACCTTGTCGTTAATGATGAAAAACCCCACTTGAAGCTCTCCAAATCGCCCACACCAAATGAAAATGGGAGAGATATGGCCATCTCCAGAATTTAAAAGAATACACTGCCTCCAGCCCTTTCAGCACCTACAGTGCACCAGCCGCACCTGCGGAAATTTCTATCACAGGTGCGGTCCCAGCCAACTCGCTCAAGTCCACTTCTGCGGAGCCAGGGCCATTTCTGCGATCTCGCTTCTGCGGAAGATTCGTCGCACCTGCGACCCCAGCCAAGCCCAGCCATTTTCCGCTTCTGCAACACAAGGGCTGGTTCTACTGCTCTGCACCTGCGGTCTAAGTCTTGCAGGTACGGTTACACTAGAAACCAGTAACTTCAGCTCTTCCTCCAAGTTCTAATTCGATCTATTAACCACCCGAAATGCACCCGAGGACCCCGGGACCCCGACCAATCATACCAACCAGTCCCAAAACACATTACGGACTTGCTCGAGGCCTCAAATCATATCAAACAATGCTAAAATCATGAATCAGCCTCCAATCCAAGCTTCTAGAATCGGAATCCGACTCCGATATCAAAAAGTCAACTCTCGGTCAAACTTTCCAAAAACCTTCAAATTCCTATCTTTAGCCAAATGAATCCAAAAGGACCTACAGACCTCCAAATTCACTTCCGATCACGCTCCTAATACCAAAATCACCATACGGAGCTATTCCCAGACTTGGGATCCCAAACGGACATTGATAACGCAGAAATGCACTTCATCCCAAACTTATGAGATTCTTCCAAAATGCTAACTTCCACAATAGGTGCCGAAACGTTCCTAGGTTTTCCAAAACCCAGTCCGGACATACACCCAAGTCTGAAATCATCATACGAACCTGCTGGAACCTTCTAATCCCAATTCCGAGGCCGTTTACTCAAAAATCCAACCTTAGATAATTCTTTCAACTTAAAGCTTCCGAAATGAGAATTCTCTTTCCAAATCAACTCCGAACATCCCGGAATTCAATTCCGACCATGCGCACAAGTCATAATACCTGTAGTGAAGCTATTCATATCCTCAAACTGCTGAACGACGCACTAGAGCTCAAAACCATAGAATTTTAACAAGAATCGAGTAGTCATGCTGACACACAGGACCAAACAAAAAAGATCTAAAAAAATTAGGGATTTTAACATAGGCAAGTTGAAAAAGCAGTAAGAACATAGAATTTGTCGAGATATGCAAAGGATATAAGTTTAAACATAAAAATCGGTTTAAACAAGGTGTAGAAGAAGTTCCAAAAAATCCTAACTTTAGAAGAAAGTTTGCAAAAGATGTTCAAGAATAATGTAAAACATAAAAGGAACAGACTCGAATCGTTTAAAAATAGACAGATCTAGGAGATGTAAAAAAATTAGGGTTTCAGAAGAAACCCAAGTAGAGATGGAAGAACCTGTTTAGAAACTCAAAGATCATAACAAATACGGTGTGATTTTGCTCGAAATCACATCAGAGTAGCCATGAAAAGTCAAAATAGCAAACCCTTGATATAGGTCGGTGTGGCCCATGGCCCTTGAAGGCCTCAGAGAAGATGAGCATGGCAAAGGAGGAGCCATTAGAGGTTTAGGGGTCGAAGGATGGTCACCGAAGAAGACCAGAGAAGGGAGGCGGTTGAAAGGGTTAGGGTTAGGTTGAGAGAATAGAGGAGATGAGAGGATTTGAGGGCGGTGTTGTGTAGAGAATGATTAGGGTTAGGGGTCGTTGAGGATTAAAAAAGGAAAGAAACAATACGGGCCGTTGATTTGAAAGATCAACGACCATGATCTAATGGGTTCTGGGTCGGGTAAGTGTATATAGGGTATGGGTCGGGTAATTTAGTAGGAAATTGGGCTGGGTTTGGGTTCAATTTAGGCTATAATCGAAATGCAAATTTGGCTATAATTTAAATAGCCAATTTTTTCTATTTAGTTTATAATAAATAAACAATTTTTGAAAAATAATTTTATGTACAAAAATTATTTAAAATATATATTTATTATTTTAAAAATATAGGGACCAATTGTACGCATATAAAAAGTAATTATACATTAAATGGGCCAATATTGCAATTATATGCAAATTAGTTTTAAAAATATAAATGCAATTATAAAAAAGGCACAAAAATATTTAAACAACATTTTGGCATAAAAATAGGATTTAGATGATCAAATTATCACAACAATAATTTAAAGGATAATTATTGGAAATTTTATAAGTGAAAAAGGAAGAAATAAATCAATTTAAAACCTTTTAAAATTATAGAAAAATTATAAAGACCTTGTGTATGCTTATATTTGCATAGGTATGCTATTTTGAAAGTATTTATGTATCTTAAAAATATATAGGGAAAAATTGGGTGTCAACAGAAATCTTAAGGAAACTAACAACCGACCCTATTCTCTAGGCGGTACCCCTGAACTTAAGGAAAACTAAAGACTAACCACTTAAGAAAATTAAAAATGGCCCTATTCTCTAGGATGGACCACTGAACATAAGGACAGCTAAATATTAACAACTTAAGAAAACTAAAATTGACCATATTCTCCAGGCAGAACCCCTGAACTTAAGGAAAACTAAGACTAACAACTTAAGGGAACTAAAAACTGACTCTATTCTCCAAGAGGGATCCTTGAACTTTAAGAGAAACTAAAGACTATCCACTTAAGAAAATTAAAAATGACCCTATTCTCCAATAGGGACCCCTAAACTTAAGGAATGTTAAAGATAAATAATTTAAGGAAACTAAAACTAACCCTATTCTACAGGCGGGACCCTTGACTTAAGGAAAACTAAAAACTCTTCTGACTAGGGAGAATTCCTAGGAGGTTATGGTCATCTCAACTAGGGGAACGCTTAGCAAGTAAAATCATTCTCAAACAACCTTTGTGCTGACCAGATTTGGGCACTCCACTTAAAAAATTTAAGCTTCCAAGCTTTGATTTGGACATAGTCTTCATTCCTGTTTCAAATAAGAAAAACTTGTGAGTTTAAAAATGATGGTTGGTTTGTGGCCTTGACTTTGAGGGTGACTGCTCCATCACTTGCCACGATAACTTTGATTTCAACTTGAAATACCTTTCTTGTTTATTGACTAACCACTTTCTCTGTCAACCCTTATCAATGAAAATAGCTCTGATCCGTTCAAACCCCAAATCCCTCTATCTGGTTCATTGTGTTCATGAATTGACATATACCGCACCTTTGCATTTTACATGAATCCCAAAGCACGTTGATTGTTACTAACTCAGTGTGCTATTGTTTTTTCCTGACTTATGCCACTTTGATGTGCTAGCTAGATTCCATTTTGTGCCATTGGAAAGCTGGTAGCAAATTTCAAAGTTATTTCTCACTTGTTCTAACCAAACAAACTCAAGAAGAGGAAGTAAATAAAACAAAAGGAGAGGAGTAAAGGACAATGGAAAGAGATTATACCTAACAAGAAAATTACAAAGTAGAAACTTATCAGATATGGATACCAACTCTAATGACCATGACATGCACCTTTGGATTAAGTGGCCTAATCTGTCAAGCAAGTCTAATGTTCAACTCTTGTTGTACCTTTTCACCTTGAAACTGGGCTTCAATGCTCTGATTATTCTATATGATTCACGATCCTTATTCGACTTGTAGTGCCCAAAGGGTTTTCACCATCAAGCCTATCTCATTTTGTTCTTTCTCTCAACTCACGTTGTCTTATGGTGCCTGTGAAGGTTTTCACCAATAAGACTCCCTCATTTTGTTCTTGACAAGGCATTAACCGTGGTAAAATTATGATATGCTCTTGGCATGACTAACTCGACACTCTCAAAGATTATCTGGGAGGTCTTTTTTGGACTGTAATATGGCTTTTGGACAGGGTTGGAAAGAAAGTATATCATAAAGGCTCAAAATAACTAAGATAACAGGGTTAATTTATTTACAAATTCTGAAATCCATTTTAAAGCTTTTCCCCAATTTCTAAAACAAGAGAATTTGGTTCTCTCTTCTTTTTTTTTAGATGGAATTTCTAAGAAATATTGCCCCACTCTTGACTTCGTGGGAATATGAAATATTTTATTTGGTGCGACTGAACCGTAAGGCTGCCTACATATCTTGTGGTGACAAGAATTAGGTCGAACGTAGTTCACAAGACCACTCTTTGTTGCTGCTATTTTCCTTTCCTTTTCTTTTTGTTTCTTCTCTTTTCTCTTTTTTTCCTTTTTTCCTTTTTTTGTTTTTGTTTTTTAGTTTTCTTTTTTGAATTTTCTAAAACAAACCTTATAGGGCATGAATATTTTTTTTTATATGTAACGACTCTAACTCGATTCGAATAGAGGGGAGGTCAAGAAAATTAGCATAGGCTCAAAAGGGGTACCGAATGGTATAAATTATTTAGGTAGCTGAAAGAGGGCCTCCCAATACCTGAAAATGCCAAGTACAACATTTCTTTTGCAGCTTCGGCATTGATATCACTGATATGTCTTCCACTTTTCTTTAGTGCCTTGTCATGTACGAAACTCTCAGTGGGTGACTCCCTCTTCACAATGGACATCCTCCGTCAATTTGGAGCAAACACTCTTGACTTTATCTTGTAAATTGAGGTGCACTTGAACTCAAAACTGCTTGCTTCAAATTATCTAGGATGCACCCTCTTGTAACAAATTCTTGTCATCCTATTAACTTCCTAAATGATTTGCCCTAGTTTCACACAGTTCGGGCTTCAAATGATCTCAAATGTCCAAATCTGTACTTATTTCCCTCAAGTGTCCCTATCATCTTCAAAATTATTTCATTGCTTATGACTAACTTTTAAGATGAGGTTGAGAATTATGCGTGCATGTCATGTCGAAAGAGTCAACATGAAAAAGAACTATAAAAGGAAAAGAGAACTCAACAAAAAATGACTAGAAATAACAGAAAACAAAAAATTGCATTAGACAGACGGTAAAAGGGTTTGAACAACAAAACAAGCAAACTAAACTGGGGTTACAGCCCTGGAACAAACCTAGATAACACTAAACGAGTTACTACGACTAAACGAACTAGAAAAAAAATAGAACGATAGAAGGGTTTGAGCCACAAGACAATATCCGGATTATAACCCTAAAATAAACCGAACAACAGAAATGACAACAAAATAAACCACCAAGACTCCTCCCTGGCTAGCCAAGAAAGGAGCATCTTTCCAATTTACCAAGCTCAACATCTTAGCCACTGAGTTCCGCATCTACAGTACTAGTAACTTCACAAATCTTCATCACATTAACATTAGCAAATTGTTGTTGGGTCCCTTTTGTCGGCTCGTTCTTAAGATCAACTTCCAGAACCGAGACTGACAGCGTTGAAAGCTTTGCGACAAGTGGCCCTTCGAGGAACTTAGAAAAATTATCATATTCCTTTTAACATAAATCATACCCACCATATGTGTCTCATTATAAACAAGCGATGGACTTTGGCTAGTGTCTACTGCATCTGGATTTTCCACGACAATGTCACCTGCATCAATAAGCTTTTGAACTGCTCTTTTCAGATTCCAACACTTTTCTATGTTGTGCCCCGGGCATTAGAGCAATATGCGCACCTTCGAGAATAATCAAAATTCTTTAGAAGAGGGTTTGCCATTTTTATCTGAATCGGCTTCAACATGTCTAATGGCCTCAACCTTTGGAATAAACTGGCATATGGTTCTCCAATAGGAGTGAAAGTCTTTTCGTTTTCCTATTGCCTTTTCATTTTGTACTCTGGCCTCGGTTGGAACCTTTTGCAGGTAGGTGGTTGATATGCTTGAGGAGGCGGGTAAGATATTTGCGAAAATAGTGTAGGCCATCGCGGGTCTTGTGGATGTGGAGCATATGGTGGTGCATTGTGGATGGAGTGCTGGGAAGGTGAGGTATGACTTTGGGGATTTTGTGGAGAGAAGTAGCATTGGGGAGGATTCTCTAGAGCAGAGGGATATCCATGGGGTCAGTATTGAGGCTGAAAGCGTTGAGCAGAAATGCCCACTGGATCCTGTCGTTGGCAGGGTTCAACAACATCTTTTCTATTTCTCTTTCTCCCCCCCCCCAAGTTCACTGAGATGTTCTGAATGTCTTCTGTAGTATCTTTCAACACAGGATAGTTCATGATTTTCCCTGACATGATTCCTTCTTCTACCATGTCCCCCATTTTTACCACATCATTGAAAGGTTTACCCAAAGCAGAGATCAAATGACTGAAGTAGGTGGGTCCCTGAGCTTGTAGAAAAAGCTTAACCATTTCTTCTTCATCAATCGGAGGATTGACTCGAGCAACTTATTTCCTCCATCTGAGCCCAAATTCCCTAAAGCTCTCACTAAGCTTCTTTTCCATCTTAAAAAGGGAGGAGCGTTCTGGGATAATGTCTATATTATACTGAAAGTGTCGAACAAAATCTTGAGATATGTCATCCCATGTATGCCACTTACTGACATCTCGACGAGTATGCCATTCCAAGGTTGCCCCAGTCAGGCTTTCACTGAAATATGCCATCAACAACTCATCTTTCCCCCCAAGACTTCTCATTTTGTTGCCATAACCCCTCAGATGGGCTATTGGATCTCCATGTCCATTATACAAGTTAAACTTTGGAATTTTAAACCCCGCGGGCAGATGAACATCAGGAAACATACATAAGTCATTGTAAGACACATTAATCTGATTTCCCTTATATTGCATATTCTTTAAGGATTGCTCTATACCTTTCAGCTTTCTGGATATCTCATCTCGCTCTTCTTTCCTTGTGAACTTTTCATTCTCAACATGAGGCTCATTCTGAGAGATATGATCATATGCGTCCAGGACCTGGTGGGCCAGCTCTGGGGGTAGTAGGCATCAAGGGGTTGAATTGGTGTTCACGGTTGCACCTGAGGAGAGGTTGTTGAGAAGTTGTGATCGTGGAGGAAGTGGATATGACATGAGGGCTATTTTTGGGAAAGGTAGCTGGAGGATGAACGATGGAGCCGCTAGGAAGGTTGGGAAAGCTATGATAAGCGGGAAAATCTGGAGAGTATGGTGGATGATCTGACACTGTATCTGGAGCTTGGGTAAGGGTAGCATCTAGGATGCTAGGTGGTGGCGGGGGTGGTGGCGTGGGTGGTGCCTTCCCAACCGTCCAAGCTTGATGCATGTCCGCTATGTGTTGTCTTAATATCCTTACCTTTTCAACCAACCCATTGTCCAGTTCAACCAATTGCTTTTGGGTACTAGTATCAACCAACTCAATTCTGTTGTCATTTTCCATTGCCGTTCGACTTTATGTTGTAGAGAAGAGTTACCACTTTAAGAACCACAAACCAACAACCCTTCTGCTATAATGAAGATAACAAAGAGGAACAAAATAAAGTCATCATGTTAGCATTACGACATTTAACATAAGATAATCTCACTTTATGTGCAATGCACATAGTCACAATTATCGGTTCTAAAATGACTTCGAGTGTACGAAGGTCAGATGACATCATCCCAATTTCCCTCTTCAATATTCTCTTTCTTTTCTTTTCTAACACTTCTTGGCTTGCTCATTTTCCTTTATCTTTTTTTAATTTTCACTCTTTTCTATCCTCTCATTTCTCACATCCCATAATTTCATCTCTCTCTTTTTTCCTTTTTCTTTTTCTTTTAACTTAAAAAACATAACTCAATCGAATCCTATGTAGGTTGCCTACGTATAATGACACCGCATAAATCAGATCTTTGCGTAGTTTGGGAAAATCGAGAATAGACTAAACAAACTAACGTTTTTTTTACATTAATGACTACTCTGACGAGAAAATAGAAATAAAAAAGCAAATCCCATTTTTTTTTTAATTTTCTGAACTTGATGTTCTATAACCTATTCTAAACTCAAGCATAACGAAGATAAATTTTTTTTGTCTTTTATTATTTGAAACAGATACTCTATGAGAAATTATTAAGAAAAAAACCCTACAAGAAAAAAATATTTTTTGATTTTTTTAGGAAGGAAATTTAAAGAATAAACCAAAGAAAAATATTATGAATTTTCATTGATATCCTGAAGAAAGATTTCGAAACGAGAAATAAAAAAGATAAAAAATATTTTTAAATTTCAGTTTTTGATTACCTAAGGGAGAAACTCTGAAGATAAACAAAAGATAAAGTATGTTTTTTTCTTCTATGTACAATGTCCTAAAGTTCTAGTGAAAATATAAAGAATATTTTTTTTATGTTTTATATATATTTCCCAAAGAAGAAACTCAAAAGAAAGTCTTTTTTTTTGGATTTATGGAATTAATATCTTAAAAAACTACGAAAGAGGTACTAAATAAAATTCTCTTTTTTTTTTTTTGAATTTTTAGTCTTAATTACAAAAGGAAATATAAAAGTAATTTCTATTTTAAGTTCTAGATATTATCATCCTAAGGAAAACCACCTAAAATAAATTCTTTTTTTTTTCATTTCTAGAATTAGTATTCTAAAGAAAACTTCTAACGGAAATATAAAACGCAAAATCTCTTTTTTTTCTTGGATTTTTGAGTTATAACACACTTTTTCAAATACAAAATAGAAAATACAATAACAAAAGACTCGATATTACTGTACAAAACTAGAAGGTAAAGACGACATAAAAAGAAAAACTGACTCAACACATAAAAAATAAAAAATAAAAAATATCCTTATGCAACTCTTGAATGAGCGATCCTGACTGGATGGTCCCGGGGTGTCTGTCATGCTCAAACTCTGGTAAGTAGATCCACACCTGTATGAGGAAATTAAGACCAAATAAATTTAAAGACCTAGAACATTATGTGAGACAATAACACTTATTGTTAGACACATGCAATACATAATTGAGACTATTTTGGCAAAACGAAAGATGAGAATCAGGTATGCATAGTTTGGGAAGATTGGATACGTGCGAGAATAAAAAAAATAACTAATTTGGAGAAAACATATTTTTTGTTACTTTTTTTTTTTGAAAAATGATGGGAAAGTGCAAAATCTTTTTGGATTTTTCATTTTAATTTTTTTTGTCTTTTTCTTGGAAAAAAATGTGAAAGAAAAATATAACTGGCCCTAATTGCTTCATTTTACACTTCACCCTCTTTTCTTTCTCATTTACCCTCAGCCATCATTGGTCCGCCAAATGACCCCTTTTTACCTTTGAAGAATGGAACATGTAGCACATAAGATGCATCAGGATGGTCTTTAATGTTTGGGGTACACCTGTTCTAGATGGAACCAACCCCTTTGTTGAGTCCCCAAAGTCAAATGTACATGATGCAAACAAACGTGCCTACTAGGGATCCGGCATGAGATTATGTTATTCTAGATTTAAGATGTGGGTGTATTGTTCTAGACCTGGCTTATCCGAGCGGACAACTCGAGCCGGGGAGGGGGAGGGGGCAGCATACCAGGAATACAGAAGCTTCACCGGCTTTGCAACTTATCCGAACCTCGTTCTAAAATTGGGATATGACTGTAACAGAAAAGAAGTCACACGAAGTGCATGCTTCCCATATGATTTAGACGACTCAGAGAGAAGAGGCTTTCGTAACAGATTATATACAGTTCAATCAATATCAAAGCGGCATCTAGCACATTAGGCTCAAACACGTAAAAATCAGATAATAAACAAAAGCCAACTATAATAGTTATTCTAAGCTCGAATTCTGAACCCTGAACCAGAAGTTCTGAGTTCTTTTCCCTAGCTGAGTCGCCAGAGCTGTCACAACTCCTTTTTCTATCCCGAAAGGGGTACATGGCAGTTTTTCCAATTAAAGTGACAATAATCGAAACGAGATTATTTATTCAAATTCAGAGTCGCCACATGAGATAATTTATGGTGTCCCAAGTCACCGGTTTAAAATTCCGAATCGAGGAAGTTGACTCTTATTTACGGTCTGCAAATACAGAAATCTGGGTAAGGAATTTTGTTAACCCGGAAGAAGGTGTTAGGCATTCCCGGTTCCGTGGTTTTAGCACAATCACTCAACTATTAATATTGCCTAATTATCTGATTTAATACATCTTTAAAACCTATGTGCATTTTATTCTTTTTAACCGCTTTTAACATTTATGGAACAAAACGACTGTCATACACTTGCGAACCGCGTCACATGAAAAACACCCGCGATTTACAATTTATTTATTTTTATTACTATTTGAAGTTGTATCTTGGTCACATGAAATGCAAACCCGAATTGGGATTTACGTATCATAACTATGCCCCGAGAACCGTACCCATATTCACGATAATTTATTATTGGTCTCGCATAAAGCAAACTACGATGTTCATATGTTCGTAAGATTTTGAGATTAATGAACTCTATGCAAAATGGGTGAACAAAGCAATAATCTCGGATAGTTTGGATGGATGTGTATGAATCAAAGTTAGCATTACAGAAGCAGAATTCAACATTGGAGAAGAACAATGGAAACATCTGTAGGCTAAGAACTAGAGACATTGTTGTTCTCCAAATGTCAAAAGAACTGGAACTACTACATCGACAATGTCCCTACTTAAACAAGCCATATCCACATAGTTTCTGCCTAAATTTGGCCTAACAGAAAAGAGAACATATACTTAACTATACTTATATTACAATTGAAACAAATAAGCAGAAGCTAAATTATGGAGTGAGTTATTAAATCCAAAATACGAGGCAAAATAAAACTAACATGAGAATGGTCCATATTTCAACAATCAACATTATGTATTTCATTTCAAATTTGCATTCCAGAACGTAGGATCACATTAGACAAAACTATTCAACACATGTACTAATTTAAGTAATGAATCATGACAAACAAAATAGCTACAGAGATTAACTAAAACAAGATTTGAAATATAGCCAAAACCGAAACTATTCAAGCAAAGAGATCAAGTTAGGGGTGAACCTTCAAAGTAGAAAAGAGGAGCCTTAGACAGAAAGAAAAAAGAAGCCTCAACAGCGACGGGAACTCGAACACGGCATTCCAAACTCGCCGGAAAAAC
Organism: Nicotiana sylvestris; assembly: GCF_000393655.2. Classification (NCBI taxonomy): domain Eukaryota; kingdom Viridiplantae; phylum Streptophyta; class Magnoliopsida; order Solanales; family Solanaceae; genus Nicotiana; species Nicotiana sylvestris. Next base: position 62,040,356 of record NC_091063.1, read on the forward strand.
CCAAATCTCGACAACAACGAATTTGGTGGGTGTTTAGATCTAATTTCGGGATTGATTTCAGCCGGGTTTCGCAGCTAATTTTTCTTCTTTTTAGGACTATTTTATTGCGTTTCAAAGCTGGAGTTCTTGGCCGTTTTCATGGCTTTTCAAGGATGGTTTGAATGTTATTTTGAGCTGTTTTGTGGTTTAATGTTGAGACTTTAGTTTTAATGGAAATCTGAAGAGAAAATTTCTCTTGAAGAAAAAGAAGGTGCGGCTGATTTTTGTTTGATGAAAGGCCATCCGCGAGCCCCTATTTCTCATCCATCCTCCTCTTTCTCGTCACTTTCTCTACCCATTCTCTATCTATATCTGTGTGGAGGGGTGAGTCATTTGGTGTGAGGTTGTGTTGTGAGCAGCTCGACTGCTTAAGGGTGTTGTTTGAATGGAGTAGAAGAAGTTCAGGGGGAGGGCGTTCTGTGTATGTGTTCATGGCTGGTTTGTATTATGGGTGAAGAGGTCTTGGTCACTGATGAGGTGAAGATGATGAAGGAATACAACTGATTTCCTTTAGGTCGTAGGGTGTCCCCTTTTAAGAATTAGGTCTCTTAGGTCATAGGGTTGGGTCAATTGGGTATTGGGCTTGGATTTATGGGCTAGAAACTTGGGCCTTTATGGCTAAATTTGCTTAAAATTAGCCTAATTAACTAAAAATGTCACGACCAAAAATCCACTAAGGGTCGTGATGGCGCAGGACACTGCTGTCAGGCAAGCCAATCATAAATACTTAATTTAGGACTTATTTTAATAATGTTGAAAACTATGATTTTTCCTTCAATCGTACTAGTAAGAGATAACTGTTTCGAATAAAATAAAAATGTTTGGAATTAATACAAATACCCCATAATCATCCCAGAACCGGTGTCACAAGTGCATGGGCATTTTCTAGGGAATGACATAAAAATACAATAACTGTCTGGAATACAAAGTGGATAGAAATGAAATAATACAATACAATATTCTGAAGGAGACTCTGTTGGCTGCGGGGCGTCTAGATAAATGCAACTCACCTAAGTCTCCGTATCAACCATGCCTCTATGCTACTAAGCCACACATGGACCTATGCAACAAAATGCACACCAAGTGTAGTATGAGTACAAAAGCAACGTGTACCCAGTGATTATCCCGTCTAATCTCGAAGAAGTAGAGACGAGAGATCGACTTTGACATTTACTAGTGGTCCAACAGTAATATATTAATAATGCGAATAATCAATGGATTTATTGAAAATGGCAGCAAATTCAAGTAAGTCAAGAAATAAGTAAACATTCCTTTTTATATTAAGAAGTTTCCAAATTCATAATCTATTACTTATCAATTTATCTCAAACTAGGGAGAGCAAATATCAACATCTATAAATCTCAAGGCAAGCAATGCAAGCATGCGCAAATCATGCCGAGGTCGTACGGCCCGATCCAATAGGTATTTAAGCTGTGCACTGCCAGAGGGTCGAAGGGCGCGAACCATAGATGCATCTATTTAATCTACCTAGGCGTTCGGCCCGTTCCAAAATTAAACACACACAGACAGTCAATCAAGAAGTCATCAAGGAACAATTATCCAAAGAAAAGCCAATTCTCCTTTAACTATTCAAGAAAATGAAGTTTAATCTTTTTGGAAATTCATTTATTAATTCGATGCGATTTAAGCATGTTTAAATCGACAACAAGATTCCAAATATTACAAGCAGAGCATGCTTTTGGGTCCTAGACTACTCGGACATAAACATAATAGTAGCTACACACGGACTCTCGTCACCTCGTGCATACGTAGCCCCCACAAATAGAAGCACAAATCTAATTAATTCACCTATGGGGACAATTCCCTCTTACAAGATTAGAAAGGAGACTCACCTTGCTCCGAAGCCCGCTTTCCGGTCCAAGATTATGCTCAAGCCCTCAATTCAGTGCGGAACATTCCAAAACTAATGAAATAGTATATAATCAATATATGTTCAAAAATTCATATTACAACTATTAAGGTAATTACCCAACCCTAAATGTAAGGTTCCTAAAATTCATCCCCGGGCCCACGTGCCCGGATTTCGGAAATTTCTCAAGAAAGTTGTTACCCATAAGCTAAGGATCACAAATATATGATTTTTACTCCATTCCCTATCAAATTTCGTGGTTAAATCTTGTTTTTACCAAATTCTAGGTTTTTCATCTAAAACCCTTGATTTTCCCTAATTTTCACATGTTAATCTACCCATAATCTATATATTTAACTCATGTTGTGTAGAAATTACTTACCTGAAGGTGCTAGGTGAAAACCCTCTTCCAAAAGCTCCAAAAATCGCCTAAGAGGATGAAGGGAATGAGCTAAATGGTCTAAGTCTCAAAATTAATAGCTGGACACAGCCCTCTGAGGTTGCATTTGCGACAGGGAGATCGCAAATGCGAGCTTCGGAAATGAGAAGATTTCATCGCAAATGCGACCCCCCACTGAACTGGACTACTTCGAAAATGCGATAAGGGTTTCGCAAATGCGAACCCTTCAGGTCGCAAAAGCGACCCAATTGTCGCAAATGCAAACGATCCCCCTAGCCGTCCAGGTTTGCAAATGCGAACACAACCTCGCAAATGCGATGACTGCATTTGCGACCAATACATCGCAATTGCAATCATACCAGCAATCATATTCCTTAGCAAATCACTTCGAAGCTATCCTGAATCACACCCGAGCCCCCGGGGCCCCAAACCAAACACCTGCACAACTCTAAAAACATAACACGGATTTGCTCGAAGCCTCAAATCACATCAAACAACACTAAAACCATGAATCGCACTCCAATTAAAGCTTAAAGAACTTTAAAAATTCAAATTTCTACTTTCGTTGCTTAAACCTATCAAATCACGTCCGATTGACCTCAAATTTTGTGCACAAGTTATTTGACATTACGGACCTACTCCAACTTTCGGAGTCAAAATCCGACCCTGATATCAAAAGTCCACTTCCGGTCAAACTTCTCAAAAACCTTCAAATTTCCATATTTAGCTAAATGACTCCAAAATGACCCACGGACCTCCGAATTCACTTCCGATCGTGCTCCCAACACCAGAATCACCATACGGAGCTATTCCTCGACTAAAAAACCCAAATGGACATCGATAACACTGAAATGCACTTCAACCCAAACTTATGAAATTCTTCCAAAAATGCTAACTTCCACAATAGGTGCCGAAACGTTCCCGGGGTCTTCAAAAACCCGATTCGGACATACACCCAAGTTCGAAATCATCATATGAACCTACTGGAACCTTCGGATCCGGTTTCCAAGGTCGTTTACTCAAAAATCCAATCTTAGTTAATTCTTTCAACTTAAAGCTTCCGAAATGAGAATTCTCTTTCCAAATCTACTCCGAACTTCCCAAAATTCAATTCCGACCACACATACAAGTCGTAATACCTGAAGTGAAGTTGCTCATGGCCTCAAACGATAGAACAACGCACTAGAGCTCAAAACGACTGGCCGAGTCGTTACATTCTCTCCCACTTAAACATATGTTCGTCCTCGAACGTGCTGAGTACTGTGTTGGGGTTGTCCGAAATCACTACTTAACACATCGCGCACCTACCCGTGCTACCATAACTCAATTTGGCACCTTAGCTTGATCAACCTGAAGATATCCTTTTTCACTTAAGCAATTAAGCCTTAGAGCCCAATTCCAACATCCGGAATTCTTCGCCAGGCATGATTCCATCATATGAACACTGTATCAATCACCACATGATGTACCAGAACATGACTGCATACCCTTGTTAAATTCACACCTTGCACCGCTTTATTCACAGGACCACAATAACATTCTATGAACATAACAATCGAAATCCCACGAATCTGATGCTCCCATTGCACCTCATGATATATAAGTCTTGTTCCAACTCTTGCAATATTGCCACGACAGAAGAGATGTGTAAAAATTCAAAACCAACTACTGAGTCAACAAATCATTGAGTCTACACTTCTGACAAGAACCATCACCTCATATGAACAAAATAATGATCTTCACTTCTTAATATACTTCATATGATCCGATTGCACTGATCTCTGATCCAAAAATCTTGTCTCACCCTGTACGAGCTGCTCGGGCAATAGCCACCCCAGACATGACCAAAAGTCTCATACGATGCCACAATGTGCCAATAGGCTATGAACTCGAACAAGATAAAAAGGGAAATGAACTCTGGAAGGGGCTACTCAACTCACGCACTAATATGGACTTTCCTTAGAAAATAGGAAACAAGGCACACAAAAATAGCATATAGAAAACTGTACTCAACATCACACTGTTGCGGTGTGCAACCCGATCCAAATAACATACCCATGGCGGCGTGCCACCTGATCCACGCATAGAATTCACATGAGGAGATATATATCGAGCTAAATTGCTCATTACAACAAAATACCGAATATCGGTCACAAGCACGCTAAGTGTATAATGCTATCCCTAGGGAGACATATAGCGCCATAAGCTAATAAACTCAAGCACAACTGAGGTGAGATATATGTTCTTAAACTAAAGAGCCATCCTGCTCACATAACGCCATCGCTACGCAGAACCTCAACACATAAGAAAATTATCGAGACGTTCACATCTCACACGGCACCATATAGCATTACATGAAACAGTCGATGATCAAATAACATCCAATATCCGAATACTCCTCTATAAGGAGCACTATGCCGAAATGAACACCTTCAGCCTGATATAGAGCCCATATTTGTACTTAAATCCATTCATATACCTCAAGCCGATTCTGATTGTACCGAACTAAGTCCATAATCTTTCCTGGATCCATAATAACCCTCTTTTTCCCATACACACAGGAACAACCATTACAACCGGAGCAATCCTCCATGGTCCACAACCCAATAAACTGAGTGCCCTCCAAGCATAAATTCTCAAATTAACGATATCACCACAATCTTCATACTTGGTTTAATTCTTCAATCAATCAAGTGACCATATGCCACACTTATACAACCTTCCTGTGGGGCACACTCCCATGACCTTCCATAACAGATAATAGTTCTGCACATCCCCACCACCGGCTATACCATGCTATAAAGCGAATCAAGAATCCGCAAATCAATACACGCAGCCTCTGGTACAAGGCACTGATCTCAGGTGACACTGAAGATAGTACCAACTTACTTTAAACTTCCAAACTCCTTTCCTGCTCATCCGATCTCGCGGCATCCTTGTCAACACCGAACCACAACCTTGATCCTCACTTTCAAATTCCATACCACTCACTGCACCTACCACGCCAATATGCGATAGCACCAGAATTGTATCATAACTCCTGGGCCACTAATAGATTAATACTTCATCATATAAAAGCTTTTCACTTAACTCATTTCAGGAGAACCATAGCATCACGTGAGTGAATCCTCATAACTGTAGGACATTCAAATCCTCAAGTAGTGGTCTGAACCACCATAACCCTTCTAGGATCCGCCTACACATACATGCCATAATACTTGAATACTTCCAAATATAATAAATTACGGCGGTTGTCGAGCCCCACACACACCGCCATCACTACGCTGATTCAACCATGGCTAACCATTCTATCTTCCTCTAGTTCATCCTTAACTTGCCTTAGAGATAATAATAGCTCCATACCTTATATCGCCAACCTGAATCTGCACTAACCTTGAGTGACCCCATTCCATGAGACCACCCTGTCTCCAAACCTATGAATCATTTCATACACCCCTTGCACGCACATTTGCATATTTAACTGATAGACCCATTCTGATAACTCCTTTACAAATCCAAAGTCTTTTTTTTCTTTTTCCTCCTAATGCTACACTGCAAGTCAAAAATATCATGGAACATTCCGAGCCTCTCATCATCATCTTCTACAACAGCTCGATTCTTAGCCATACTTAAAGGCTCAAAATCATTCGGTACCACACCTTAACTTTTGAATCCACTAGGACCATTGCTGAGAGCCACCCACTCTGACTTGGTCCTGAATATAGTCAACTCCATGAATCTTCTAGAACATGAATACCCCATCGACGAAGCACCCGACCGAATCACTTTCCTTGAAACCCGCATCTATACAAGACATAATCCTGAATCCTTCCCCAAGTCTGAACATGAGTCAATAAGGCCAACCATAGCACACCTTAACAATTCCTTTGGCCAGATTACCTCTTATGTTCTCTTCCCTTAGCTGAAATAACCCATCAATATGCTAATGACCAGAAATCTCACGAATAGATGACCATGCAATCCAACCACAGGCGGTGGGACTCTCCCACTTAGCTTGAAGCCACTGTTACACATATCTGAAACCCACCAAGTTTTTTATTTCTTACTGACATGACCATTGCGAAATTATACCGCCAGATTCCTCGAAATCCTTCAATTAGCATTTCATGAACACTCTGAGTCTCTATCAACATCCACATATTCCACCGCTTATCGGATAGCCGGTAAAATCCTTCGCAGAAGCTTTGCCAACCACGCGACCGCTAAATTGCTCACAGGGGATAACTCACCTGGGAAAATTACCTACCGACATCTTCCAACGTCGCTGCACGGGGTACATTCACCACGACATCCATAACCCATCCTGATCTTGTACTCATTCACTAGCTGCACAAGTCCATTCCCTCCTCGTGGACCTCAACTAAATGTGGGGAAATATCTTCCAATTCAAAGTTATGTTGTATCCTTCTTCATATCAAGCAGCTCCTTTCCGTTATATCAAATCTCCCGCCGCATAATAGCCAATACTTCAAATTAAATCAGTAGACCCAATCACCGTCCACTAGAACTCCGAAATCACTCCAAACTTTCCTCAAGGATGTAATTATCTTGCCACTGAATCCATATACTACTATGCCACTCTCCCATTTTGGCCGAACCCTCTTCTTTTAGAAACTATTCGACTTTTGCTCCTTACTCCTGGCTCCCTTGGAAATTTAACAATCGCATGACACTTCCCACCTGTCATTCTTCTTCCCTTGATGCCCAGTTGTTTGCCTTGATTTGAACCCTATTTCTACAGCATTTGAATCAACAGATCGTCGCTGACTTTAAATCTCCCTGAAGAATATATTTCTCGGGCCATCACCACTAGAATCACCAGTTCGATCCTGAACCACCGCGTACCGCGATCTCTGACAGTCACTTCTCCAATACTATTTCACAATATCAGTCCCAAAAGGCGAATCACATAAGATCACAACACCGGCAACCTTAACATATTCCATCGAGGATGATGACACCGCGTCGTAGATAAAAAATTTCACCATACTTGAAAACACCAAGTCTCGTTACTCCATCGATCCAAATCTAGACATTCAAAGAACAATTGCTTTTCTCCGCCGAAAATGAAATACCGAATCTCGGAATCATGCACTGAGTAGACCTCTTTTCAAGTCATACACTACTTCCATGCATGGACAAACATCCCACCATCACCTCAAATACCGTGCGATAACCATTCATGAGCATCATAGCAACCTGTGCATATCCTCAGCGCTCTCAGAAATACAACTACGGAGCTGAATTGATAGAATACCCTTCCGCAAGGCGATGACAATAGCCCAAACAACCGCGCGGGGAGAAACATACCGCACCACATCTGTAGTACCATTAAAATTCCTCAATTCCTGATTTATAATAAGCGCTTCGCGTCGCATAAGATCGAGTAGGAAGGAAACAAAGGCATAAGCCTCAAAGGAATAAAATTTGCACGATGACGAATCAAGAAGGGAAATGCTCCTAATAACCATGTAGCCTCTCGAAGATAAATACAGACGTCTCTTTACTAATCTTCAAGACTCTACTAGACTTGCTCATGACTCTTGAGACCTAAGGAAACCTAGTGCTCTGATATCATGTTGTCATGACCCAAAATCCACTAAGGGTCGTGATGTTTCCGACCACTGCTATCAAGCAAGGCAATCATAAATACTTAATTTAGGACTTGTTTTAACAATGTTGAAAACTATGATTTTTCCTTCAATTGTACTAGTAAAAGACAACCATTTCGAATTAAATAAAAATGTTTGGAATTAATACAAATACCCCATAATCATCCCAGAACCCGGTGTCACAAGTGCATGAGCATTTACTAGGGAATGACATAAAATACAGTAACTATCCGGAATACAAAGTGGATAGAAATGAAATAATACAATATAATATTCTGAAGGAGACTCTGTTGGCTGCGGGGCGTCTCGATAAATGCAGCTCACCTAAATCTCCGTATAAACCATGCTGCTATGCCACTATGCCAAACATGGACCTGTGCAACAAAATGCATAGCAGGTGTAGTATGAGTACGAAAATAACGTGTACCTAGTAAGTATCCCGTCTAATCTCGAAGAAGTAGAGACGAGAGGTCGACATCGACACTTACTAGTGGTCCAAAAGTAATATATTAATAACGCGAATAATCATGGATTTATTGAAAACGACAGCAAATTCAAGTAAGTCAAGAAATAAGTAAACATTCCTTTTTATATTAAGAAGTCTCCAAATTCATAATCTATTGCTTATCAATTTATCTCAAGCCAGGGAGAGCAAATATCAACATCTATAAATCTCAAGGCAAGCAATGCAAGCATGCGCAAATCATGTCGAGCTCGTACGGTCCGATCCAACAGGTATTTAAACTGTGCAATGCCAGAGGGTCGAATGGCATGAACCATAGATGCATCTATTTAATATACCGAGGTGTTCGGCCCATTCTAAAATTAAACACACACAAACAGTCAATCAAGAAGTCATTAGGGAACAATTATCTAAAGAAAAGTCAATTCTCTTTTAACAAATTGAGAAAATAAAGTTTAATCATTTTGGAAATTCATTTATTAATTCGATGCGATTTAAGCATGTTTAAATTGACAACAAGATTCCAAATATTACAAGTAGAGCTTGTTTTTGGGTCCTAGACTACCCAGACTTAAACATAATAGTAGCTACTGCACGGACTCTCATGACCTAGTGCGTACGTAGCCCCCACAAATAAAATCACAAATCCAATTAATTCACCTATGGAGACAATTCTCTCTTACAAGGTTAGAAAGGAGACTCACCTCGCTTCAAAGCCCGCTTTCCGGTCCAAGATTATGCTCAAGCCCTCAATTCGGTGCGGAATAATCCAAATCTAATGAAATAGTGTATAAACTAATCAATACATGTTCAAAAATTCATATTCCAACTATTAAGGTGATTACCCAACCCTAAATGCAAGGTTCCTTAAATCCATCCTCGGGACCACGTGCCCGGATTTCGGAAATTTCTGAAGAAAGTTGATACCCATAACCTAAGGATCACGAATATATGATTTTTACTCCATTCCTTAACAAATTTCGTGGTTAAATCTTGTTTTTACCAAATTCTAGGTACCAACAATCATATTTCTTACCAAATCACTCTGAAGCTATCCCGAATCATACCCGAGCCCCCGGGGCTCCAAACTAAACACCTGCACAAGTCTAAAAACATAACACGGACTTGCTCGAAGCCTCAAATCACATCAAACAATGCTAAAACTATGAATTGCACTCCAATTCAAGCTTAAAAAACTTTAAAATTTCAAACTTCTACTTTCGTTGCTTAAACCTATCAAATCACGTCCGATTGACCTCAAATTTTGCGCACAAGTCATATTTGACATTACGGACCTACTCAAATTCCGGAATTAAAATCCGACCCCGATATCAAAAGTCCACTTTCAGTCAAACTTCTCAAAAACCTTCAAATTTCCATCTTTAGAAAAATGACTCCAAAATGACCCACGGACCCCCGAATTCACTTCTGATCCTGCTCTCAACACCAGGACACCATACAGAGCTATTCCCAGACTCGGAATCCCAAACAAACATTGATAACACTGAAATCACTTCAACCCAAACTTATGAAATTCTTCCAAAAATGCTAACTTCCACAATAGGTGCCGAAACGTTCCCGAGTCTTCCAAAACCCGATCCGGACATACGCCCAAGTTAGAAATCATCATACGAACCTACTGGAACCTTCGGATCCCGATTCCAAGGTCGTTTACTTACAATTCCAATCTTAGTTAATTCTTTCAACTTAAAGCTTCTGAAATGAGAATTCTCTTTCCAAATCAACTCCAAACATCCGAAAATTCAATTTCGACCATGCATACAAGTCGTAATACCTGAAGTGAAGCTGCTCATGGTCTCAAACTACGGAATGACATGCTAGAGCTCAAAACAGCCAGTCGGGTCGTTACAAAAAATCTATCCATCCAACATCAAATCTTGCCTATTAAATAAAAAACAAACATAGAAATATTACAAAAAATATTAATTAGCCCTATTTAAGCAATAATATTAAAATAAAACTAACTGTTAAAACAAAATTATTTTTGGTATTTTCAAATAGCATATTAAAATAAAAATAAGGTACTATTTTTGTATTTATTATTTTTTTGTTTTACGAAAGGTATATAGACTAAAAGCAACTAAAAAGAAAAAAAATATTTTTGTAATTTTTATTTTTGTGATAAAATAAAGTAGAAAAAAAGTCAAAACTATTTAGAATAACGATACTAAACCTAAACTAAATATTTACGCTAAGATGTGAAAACTCTTGGGGATGGTCAAAAATTACATGTCTACAGATATGAGAATGGGCCAACGAGTAGTCAGTGGTTGATTCAGGAAGAGCCGAGTTATAGCTAGACAAGAGGATACCGACAAATTAACAAATCGTGCAAGATAAACATAGTGAACCCCAATATGGGGAATTCAGTCTCGCAGATATGACATCATGATCCTTGAGAAATATTCAGACAAGAGTTGGGGTAGTTAAAGGTGTCGTATAAGTGTTACGGATATAAAAGAGAGTGCCACTGGGAAGACAGTCAAAATATCAGTCAGAAGCAATCCCTACAAGCACAAGGGCGTGGAAGTAAGTAACTACGGATAATTATAAGCGAGGAAAGACATCAAAAATTCTATCGGGAATACGATGTAATAAGCTCGCGGCTTTACAAGAGTCAGAGGGTCTTCCCTAAGTACTATAACGAAAGACTAGCTGAGGAAATAAGGAAGAAGGCTTCAACCTAAGCACAGTGACCTAAAGAGGAAATGGTCTTGTAAAAACAGTCTCACTACAAAATTGTATGCACTCCATAAGAAAGTGGCACCTATCGTGGCTAATGGACGGGAAAAAGAAAAAAATCAATCAAAAGGTGATATTCAAAATCATATGGGTTGTATGAAATTCTAATATGTGTGGGCACTAAGATAAGCCAAGTATTCATGCAACAAGTCGCAGAACGACTAGGAAAAGTAATTCCTTACATTTAAAGAAAGTTGAGAGGGAAAGAATGGAATTATTCAATCAATGATCCAGAGTAAGTTACGTTATGAACGCACTTAGGATTTTGGGAGTATTATCCATGAAGTATATATATTGACAATCATACAGCCGTAGAAGACCCTGGTATAAGTTAAAAGGAAAAATTGACTCCAGGTCATAGATAAAAGGTTGAATTATGGTATCACGGATATTCCATAGCTTCCATAAAAGGCAAAAGTAATAACTAATACCATGAGCCGCAGATCGGAAGATATCTTAAGCCTACATAAAGGCTGATTAGAAGGAAGTGGAAATTAAAGAGTTACATCAACTAAGTAAATCAGGAGACTGATTATTGGACCTAAACAATTATGGAAATCGGGATTGAGAACATTATAGGATTACTCTCAATATCAGAGGTACACGAGATAAAGTACAACAACCATATTCTATAACGGCCCTACGATAAAGCCAATTAGAAAAGTACCAGTCTAATAAGAAGTTAGTACGAAGCTCCCATCAGATTGTGTATGCATCAGAGGTGCGAGTATTATAATAGAGCTTCAAGTTGTGGACGTGAATTATACCCATGTGGAAGGGAGGTCATGAAAGAAATAGAAGATACGATGCAATACTTTAAGGTAGTAAGGTAAAGGTAAAAAATGTATGAAATACTCAAATACAAAAGTTTGTGAATAGTTTATACTTCAGATAGAAGGCTTGAAGCACGGGGATTCAGTATCCAGGAATGATAGAAGCATCGTTAGTGGCATATCTTGCAGCCTATGATTTTTAGGTATCGAGAGATTTAGTTATGAGAGTAAGGAAGAGTTTGAGACGATGTGATGTCCCGCTTGATGTTCCAGAATAACACAAGAAAATCTATAGTGCAAGTAAGTTGAAGGAAGGATGCGAGTAGTGTAAATGGATATGTGTAGATCGCAAACTAAAGTATGGTAGAGCGACAAGGCTTTAGAAAAACAAGAGTAAGGATAAGGAAAGGGCAAGTGAGAAGGTGATGAAAATGGGTAAGTCCTCAAAATTAAGCTCATGAAAACAAGGAGGGTTGATGGTTTCTCTAAGTTGTAGAAAGCTCAGTATAGCCTGAATAAACTCAAAGGAATCTAAGACTAGTAACATTTAGAAGAGATGGAATGTTGCCCTAGTAATAGAATGAGGGTGTAATTATGACAAATGAAAGGATATCAAGAATTGTGCGGGATTAAAATACCCACGTAAATGAATCACATTGGGATGCTATGAAATACGGCTATGGAAGTATAGTATCGTATCGCCCATGTGGATCACAAAAATCACTTCAAATGTTCCACGATGCAACATGAGCCCTAGTGATTACGTAAGAGGTTTCATGTTATCAATGGTATATTGTAGATCAATATTGAGGTGAATCAACAATGGATGGACACAAGTCACAACGTATGAGATGAGATTAGGCCGGCATTCTTAAGATGAATAATAATGAGGAAGCATTAAAGGACTTAGATTTATACATATAGGATAAGCAACAAAAGTAATGCAGAGTTTGGTAGCGCAATAAATCGAAGTAAGAGTTATGGTATTGTATGACCTACTTAGATGGAGTAAAGTCATACGCATGGATAACCGGACATATTAAGTGAAATATAGCAATATTTATAAGTTCAACAAAGTACCGAGCAAAGAACTTTAATATACGTATAGATGCCCAGAGGGACATCTTGTCAAGCACTATATATATTTACAAGTGAGGCCTAGAGATTGGTTACAAGCTGGAGGAAAAATGAGAGAAGAGACGTATAGGTGCATTCACAAGGTCAGAGTCATACAAGCTGCGTGACAGAAGGTAGCAACAGTTACGAGATTGGAAGGATTCTGACCACAAGTCGTGACGTGAGAGAGAGGCCTAAAGGGGGGAATGCCCTGGCCTTTGGATTTATTTGCCGAGCAGTTGCCTAGATGGCAAGGGAAGTACTAAACTATTCAGAAGACATAAGTTATGAAAATGATAACTGCATCAGTCAACATTTGAGGATGAATGTTCCGGAGGGGGAATAATGTTACACCCCATGTTTTCGTACGTGGAAGTACGCCATAGGTAAATTGATATATGCTCGAAAATGAGATGTTACATCTCGCATTTTTCGTACGTTAAAGTTTCGTCGTAAGTTAAGCAACATAAGTTTGGGAATGAGATTATTTTGGGATTATAAGTATTATGTTATACAAGTGATAAGTAAATTCATGAAGGTGAAAAGGTAAGCAAATCTAAGAAGATGAGTTTCGTCGAAGTTTGGCAATTTGAGATACAATACGGTCCAAGCTATAATACACGGTATTTATGAATTAGTACCATATAAGGTACCACATGACCAGAATAGTGAGGGATATAAGGTGTGCTAAAAATGAGAAGTATTTTAAATAATTTGAGATAATTCTTAATTATATAGATAATTGGTTAATTATTAGATTAGTGGGGAATTACCAAGTTAATTAAGAAATTGGTAATTAATAATAATTTTGGATAATTCTTAAACATTAGGTGGCAGCCATAAAGAGCCCAAAGGATGACTATTCATTTATGTGCTATGTGGCATGTGTAGAAGAATTAGTGGCCTGCAAGGATTATTATGCATAAAGTAAGAGGAAATTACATAAGTTTGCCAAAAAGCTTACGAATGAAGCTTTAAAATTCCAAGAATCTCTAAGACTTTAATTATTATCACATGCCTCTAACTTCAAACTCATTGGGATTCTTGACGACAATATCATACATGTGTATGGACTTAATCTTTTATGGTATTGTTATAATGATTCAGCTGGTCGTTTCATGAGTTACCACTCTGTTTCCTTCATTTTTGCTTCTTTATATATTGTTCAGTTATATTTCATCGCATCGTGTCGGTTAGTTTGGGTTCAGAGTGGTTTTGTAGAAAAATGAGACTCTTAGTCTCTTAAGTTGGCCTTTTAGTTGAAAAAGTCAATTGGAAGTTGACTTGTGAGTAAACAATTTCGGAATTTGGTTTTTATGATTTGGATAGCTTCGGGAGGTGATTAAAACTTAGGAGCATGATCAGAATGCAATTTGGAGGTCCGGGGTAGATTTAGGCTTAAATTGGCGAAATTGGAATTTTGGCATTTTTCGGTTGGTAGTGGAATTTTGATATCAGGGTCGGAATGGATTTCCAAAATTTGGAGTAGGTCCGTTGAGTCATTTTTGATGTGTGTGCAAAATTTAAGGTCATTCAGACGAGGTTTTATAGACGTTTTGATCGAAAGCAAAATTTAGAAGTTTTTGGAATTCTTAGGCTTGAATCCGATGATGATTTGATGGTTTAATATTGTTTTGAGCATTTCGAGGGTTGGAATAAGTTTAAATAGTGTTATGGGATGTGTTTGTATGTTTGGTTGAGGTCCCGAGGGCCTCAGGTGAGTTTCGAGTGGTTAAATGGATCAAATCCTTGTTTTAGAAGTTGTAGATTTTTCTTCAGTTCTGTTGAAGAGTTTTGCTCTTTGCGTTCGTGAGAGGACCCTCGCGTTCGCGAAGAGATATTGAGTGAGTCTGGCCCATTTCCCTTCGTGTTCACGATGTTGGTCCCCCATTCGCAAAGGTTGAGGCTATGTGTGTATCATGAACGCGATGTGGGTCCTGCGTTCACGTAGAGTAATTGGAATAGCTAGGTCCCCAGGGTTTTGTGCTTCGCATTTGCGTAGGTATAGTCGCGTTCGCGAAGGCTTGGATGGCTGGAGCATCTCGTTAGCGTGGGGTATGTCGCATTCACGTAGATGGAATAAGTGGTCAATGGATTTTTGTGATTCACGAACGCGAGGCTTTGACCGCGTCCGCGAAGAAGGATATGTCACCAGGGCAGAATGTTTAAATAGCCATGTTCGCGATTTTTGGTCTATCTTCCACCATTTTTGAGCGATTTTAGCTTTTGACAAGGATTGAAGAGGGAATCAAAGGAAAACACTTGGAGGTAAGATTTTTGGACTGAATACTCGATCCTATTGTGATTTCTACCTAATTAGACATGAAATTTGTAGGATTTAAAGCCTAAAATTGGGGAGTTAGGGCTTGAAATTGGAGACTTAGATTTAGAGATTTGAGGGGTCGTTTGTGGTCGGATTTTGATGTATTTGATATGTATGAACTCGTAAGAGTGTAAGGATTCTAGTTTTGTGATTTTTATTGAAATTCGAGACGTGGACCCGAGGGTCAAGTTTGACCAATTTCAGAATTTTTGATGTAAATTGGTTATTTTTGAGTGGACTTTGTTCCCGTAGCATTTTTTGAGGGTATAAATATGTTTTTGGCTAGATTTGGAGCATCTGAAGGCCGAGTCGAGAGGCAAAGGTATCGCGGGCTAGAGTTTGGATCGGATTGAGGTAAGTAATGATTGTAAATGTTGTCTTGAGGGTACAAAACCCCAGATTTCACATCGTTGTGCTACTTTGAGGTAACGTACGCACTAGATGACGAGCGTGGGATCGTGCACCATTGGGGATTGTAACTTAGTACATCTCGTATGACTGTTAAGTTGCGTATTTGATTGAAAATTATTTACTATCATTGTGTTTTGGGAAGTATTACCATGTTTTGGGCTGAATGCCATATTTGGGCCTCGTGCCAATTGTTTTGGACCCTTATGGGGTTTTACTACTATTTCCCACTATTTTGACTTCATATTTGTACTCAGTCATGATGTTTTCTACTGTTTTCATAACTCAGACGTATTTACTCCATTTCGACATTTTAAATGATATTTTGGGTTGAACATCATGTTTTACTGTTGCCCGAGTGGCTTGAGAGATATCTGACTGAGTGAGGCCGAGGGCCTGTGTTGTGAGGATATTATGGGATCGGGCTGCACGCCGCAGCAGGTTGTTACTGATTCATGATTATGAGGCCCACGACCTGATTTGTTATGCCATGAGGTGGCTTGTTATGAGGCTGATGACCTGTTTGATTATGCCACGAGATGGCTTGTTGTAGCGCTTGGGCTGTAGGAGCCCCTCCGGAGTCTGAACACCCCCAGTGAGCGCGGGTACCCAGTGTGAGATGTGATATTGCCCGAGGGGCTATTGTAGTTTCATGTTATTGCCCGAGGGGCTGCTTACGAGTGATTGTGAGATAGCCCGAGGGGCTAGTTCTATTGATAATTTACCTGAGGTGTGGTTGTGGTACATGTTTTGCCCGAGGGAATGTTTACATTTCTATTCCTTTTCTCACTGTTTTCATCACTCATTTGAAATTACTGAAAGATGTTTTAAAAAGGTTTTACTGAACTGAGATGTTTTTACGAGTTTTATTGCTTTACTGCATTGTTTTGGACTTATACTATTTTGCTTTAGCATTATGTTGTGGTTTACGTGTTTTATTACTGCTCAGCTGCCTTTACATTTATTACTTACTGAGTTGGCGTACTCACATTACTCCCTGCACCCTGTGTGCAGATCCAAGAGTCCTGGGTCGCGATTGCTAGTGTTGATCAGCTTTCCAGCAGGTTTCCAGAATCGACTAGGTAGTTGCTTGACATTTGCAGCCCAGTCTTTCTCCTTCCTATTTTATTCAGCTTTGTATTAGTATTTGTTTTTCCGACTATGTTGTCTTTTCTTATTCCTTGACGAGTTGTAGTTGCTCATGACTAGTGACACCCCGATGTCAGGCTGTGTTTTGTTTCTGCACTGTTTATTCTACCATATTCTATGGGATTTTAGCTAATTAATGATTTTAAATGACTTATTATGAACTTATAGTCGGTTTTGGGGTTTTTGTCGGCTATCCTAGTTTCACGATAGGCGCCATCATGACCGGGTCTGTTTGGGATCGTGACAAGTTGGTATCAGAGCCTAAGTTACATAGGTCTCACGAGTCATGAGCAGGCTTAGTAGAGTCTCGCAGATCGGTACGGAGATGTCTGTATTTATCCTCGGGAGGTTGTAGAACCTTTAGGAAACTTCATATTCTTGAATTCCTGTCGTGCGAATCTGTTGATTCTTGTACTAAACTTCTGCTATTCTATTCACCCACAGATGGTGAGGACACGTGCTACTGGTCAGGATGGATGACCACCAGTACCGCCAGTTGTGGCCACCAGAGGTCGAGGATGCGGTCGAGGCCGTGATAGGGGAAGGGGTGTAGCCCGCACAGCAGCTAGGGCATCACCTACACATCCACTAGCCGCCCCAGTTCATGATCAGGTCCCAGTTATGAACGCTCCAGCAGCACCAGCTCAGGCACCGGCTGTGCTTATTGTGATTCCAGGCCTTTAGAAGGCCTTGGCCTAGATTTTATCAGTGTACACTGGCCTAGCTCACGCGGTCTCAGTTACTACAGCCGCAACTACTTCTCAGGCCGGGGGAGGCACTCAAACTCCCGCCGCCCGCACACCTGAGTAGGTCGTGCAAGGACTTCAGACACTAGGGGTACCTCCAGCCCAGCCGGTTACAGCTACTCAGGACTATGTAGCTCCTGTTATGCTAGAGGAAGAGCATCGCAGGTTGGAGAGTCTTGGTAGACTTCAGCCTTCGACTTTCAGTGGTGCAGAGGGCGAGGATGCCCAAGGTTTCTTGAATAAGTGTCAGAGGATGCTTCGGACCGCAGGTATTCTGGAGACCAATGGGCTCTCGTCCACTACTTTCCAGTTCTCAGGGGTTGCACTTAGTTGGTGGGAGGCTTACGAGAGGCGTAGGCTAGTTGACGCATCGCCTCTTTTTGGAGAAGTTTGTACCTAAGTCTCGCCGAAAGGAGCTGTGTAGGTAGTTTGAGCAGCTTTGTTAGGGTGACAAATCTGTTACATAGTATGGGATGCGTTACTCTGAGTTAGCTCGTCATGCGGTCTGGTTGGTTCCCACAGATCGAGAGAGGATCAAGAGGTTTATAGATGGCCTCAGTTTTCATCTTTGGTTGCTTATGACCAGAGAGAGAGTATCTGGTGCTACCTTTGATGAGGTTTTTGACATAGCTCAACATATTGAGATGGTTCGTGGTCAAGAGAGGATTGAGAGGGAGGCTAAGAGGCCTCATGGTTAGGGTGGATTCAGTGGTACTTCTCATGAGAGTCAATTTCAGCATGGCAGAGGCCATCCATTCAGGCATGCTCAATCAGCTCGCCCAGGTTATCGTGGGGCATCATCGGGCCATGGTTCTCACAGTTCTCATCAGGGCCATTCATCACTTAGTGCCCTTCCAGCCAAGAGTTCATCCCATGCTCCATCAGTTCAGGGCTCTTCTATGCCAGGTTCTTTTGCTAATCATCGTTATGCTAGGGGTTCCCTTCAGTCCCCGTCTCCAGCACTAGGGGGTTGTTATGAGTGTGGAGAGTTGGGTCACATGTGTAGGTAGCGTCCTCGTCATCTTGGGGTTTCATCTCAGTAGAGGAGTCAGCCATCGACTTCAACACCAATTACTTCACCACCCACCCACCCAACTAGGGTTGGAGGACAATCAGCTAGGGGTCGCCCTAGAGGTGGAGGTCGATCAGGTGGTGGACATTCCTGTTTCTATGCATTCCCAGCTAGACCCGATGTTATTGCTTCAGATGCTATGATTACATGTATTGTCTCAGTCTGCCACAAACATGCCTCTGTGTTATTTGATCCCGGTTCCACTTTTTTATATGTGTCATCATATTTTGCTCATTATTTCGATACGCCCCATGAGTTTCTTGTTTCATATGTTCGTGTATCTACTCCGGGGAGCGATACTATTGTTCTGGACGGTGTGTACTGGTCGTGTGTGGTGACTATTGGGGGTTTGGAGACCCGAGTGGACCTTTTGTTGCTTTGTATGATGGACTTTGATGTGATATTGGGCATGGATTGGCTATCTCTATGTCGGGCTATATTGGACTGTCATGATAAGACAGTGGCGCTGGCTATACCAGGTGTGCCACGGATTGAGTGGTTAGGTTCGACTGATTTTGTCCCTAATAGGGTGATTTCGTTTTTGAAGGCGCAACAGATGGTTGGGAAAGGTTGTCTTTCATACTTAGCCTTTGTGAGGAATGTTAGTGTAGAGACTCTTAGTATTGATTCTACTACTGTAGTGAGGGATTTTTCCGATGTGTTTCCTGCAGACCTGCCGGGCATGCCACTGGATAGGGATATTGATTTTGGTATTGATCTGGTGCAGGGCACTCAGTCCATTTCTATTCCACCGTATCGTATGGCACCAGTAGAGTTGAAGGAATAGCTTTAGGAACTGCTTGATAAGGGGTTTATTCGACCTAGTGTGTCGCATTAGGGTGCGCCTATTCTATTTGTAAAGAAGAAGGATGGCACGATGAGAATATGTATTGATTATAGGCAGTTGAACAAAGTTACAATCAAGAACAAGTATCTTTTGCCTCGTATCGATGATTTATTTGACCAGCTTCAGGGAGCGAGAGTGTTCTCCAAGATTGATCTCCGTTAAGGTTATCACTAGGGTAAGATCAGGGACTCAAATATTCTTAAGACAACTTTCAGGACTCGATATGGTCATTATGAGTTCCTTGTGATGTCTTTTGGGCTGACCAATGCCCCAGCATCGTTCATGCATTTGATGAACAATGTGTTTTGGCCTTAACTTGACTCATTCGTGATTGTTTTCATTGATGATATTTTGGTATACTCACGTAGTCAGGAGGAGCACACTGAGTATCTGAGAGTTGTGTTTCAGAGATTGAGGGAGGAGAAGCTTTATGCGAAGTTCTCCAAATGTGAGTTTTGGCTCGGTTCAGTGGCTTTATTGGGGCACGTGGTGTCTAATGAGGGTATTCAAGTTAATCCTAAGAAGATAGAGGCAGTTCAGAGTTGGCCAAGACCGTCCTCAGCCACAGATATTCGCAGCTTTCTTGTTTGGCAGGTTATTACCGTCGGTTCGTTCAGGGATTTTCATCTATAGCATCACCCTTGACCAAATTGACTCAAAAGGGTTCTCCATTCAGGTGGTCGGATGACTGTGAGGAGAGCTTTCAGAAGCTCAAGACTGCCTTGACCACAGTTTTAGTGTTAGTTTTGCCATCAGCTTCAAGTTCATATACAGTATATTGTGATGCTTCAAGAGTGGGTATTGGGTGTGTGTTGATGCAGGACGATAGAGTTATTGCTTATGCTTCTCGTCAGTTGAAGCCCATGAGAAGAACTACCTTGTTCATGATTTGGACTTGGCTGTCATTGTTCACGCATTGATAATTTGTAGGCATTATCTTTATAGTGTGTCTTGTGAGGCGTATTTGATTGAAAACTGTTTGATATCATTATGTTATGGGAAGTATTACCATGTTTTGGGCTGAATGCTATATTTGGGCTTCGTGCCAACTGTTTTGGACCCTTAGGGGTTTTTACTACTATTCCTCACCGTTTTGACTTTATATTTGTACTCAGTCATGTAGTTTCCTACTGTTTTCATAACTCAGCCATATTTACTCTGTTTTGATATTTTAAATGATATTTTGGGTTGAGCATCATGTTTTACTGTTGCCCGAGTGGCTCGAGAGATTTCTGTCTGAGTGAGGCCAAGGGCCTGTATTGTGAGGATATTATGGGATCCGGCTGCACGCCGCAGCAGGTTGTTACTGATTCATATTTATGAGGCCAAAGGCCTGATTTGTAATCCAACGAGGTGGCTTGTTATTAGGCCGAGGGCCTGTTTGATTATGCCACGAGATGTCTTGTTATAGCGTTTGGGCTGTAGGAACCCCTCTGGAGTCTGAACACCCCAAGTGAGCACGAGTACCCAGTGTAAGATGTGATATTGCCTAAGGGGCTATTGTTGTTTCATGTTATTGCCCGAAGGGCTGATTAGGAGTGACTGTGAGATAGCCCGAGGTGCTGGTTCTATTGATATTTTACCCGAAGGGCGGTTGTGGTACATGTTTTGCCCGAGGGGCTGTTTACGTTTCAATTTTTTTTTTCTCACTATTTTCATCACTCGTTTGAAACTATTGAAAGATGTTTTAAAAAGGTTTTACTGAACTGAGATATTTTTACGAGTTTTATTGCTTTACTGCATTATTCTGGACTTATACTATTTTGTTGTAGCGTTATGCTGTGGTTTACGTATTTTCTTATTGCTCAGCTACGTTTACTTTTATTACTTACTGAGTTGGCGTACTCACATTACTCCCTGCACCCTGTGTGCGAATCTAGGAGTCTCGGGTTGTGATTGCGAGTATTGATCAGCTTTCCAGCAGGTATCCGGAGTCGACTAGGTAGTTGCTTGGCGTTCACAGCCTAGTGTTTCTCCTTCCTATCTTATTCAGCTTTGTATTAGTATTTGCTTTTCAGACTATGTTGTCTTTTCTTATTCCTAGACGATTGTAGTTGCTCATGACTGGTGACACCCCGATATCGGGCTGTGTTTTATTTTCGCACTATTTATTCTACCTTATTCTATGGGATTTTAGCTAATTTATGGTTTTAAATGACTTATTATGAACATATAGTCGATTTTGGGGTTTATGTCGACTGGCTTAGTTTCACAATAGGCGCCATCACGACTGGGTCCGTTTGGGGTCGTGACAACTGTAGAAGGTCAAGATCATCATAATACCTTTCCCAACCAAGAGAATAAATTTTCCTTTCAAGTACTACATAGGATGTGATGACTTCATTACTTGGAACATGAACTAACACTTTTCGACGACCACTTGAGCCTTAACAATCTTCAAGTCTAATTCACAAGAAACATGAATTAAAACTAAGGAAAGTGACAGATTTTGGGCAAAATTTTCATACAAAGTTATACTGCATAATAGCAACGGGATTTGCAATTATAAGAGAGCACGGTACAATATTTCTCAAGAACATCATACATATTTTCCCTACTTCAATTTGTTGTTATGTGTTGTCGCAATCAACGGGTGTTAAAGGAATTGTCAAGAAAATCGGTTCAGGTATGTTAAGGCTATCTCTCCTTTCTTTTAGCATGATCTATACGGCATGAACGAAACAAGAAAATGCCCAACTTCCATAAATGACTCTATTCATAGAAGTATTAGAGGTGTCTATCTTCTTGATTCCCCATGTGTCATATTATTCTATCATATGTTCATGGGTCTCAGAAAATACGTAAGTTGATAAAGTCTATTTCATGATATTAATCAGAGGCATAATGGTCTTATGACGTTCCGAAATATTTTATTGATGTACTTCTCATGCATTGCATTCATTTATACATGTACATTTACTCATGACCAAACGACATTATATACATGTATATATATGTATAAATATGTATATGGGATATGAAAAAAGGTTACGACGTTATATACGCACCACCGCCTGATCAGCTGGTATACGCTGATGATTTTGCCCATCGTGGTCGAGATGATATGATGGGATGCCCTCAGAGGCTTGATGATGTTATGAGCACATGTACCTACCTATGCATGACATCACATTCATACGCATATACATGACACCATAAGTATTTTATGATTTGTAGAGTTATCCGGACTTACATGCCGAGTCTTTTACTCCATATTTCTTTCATGTCTATTATTTACTGATTTTCATCCCTTGCGTACTCGGTACATTATTTGTACTGACGTCCCTTTTGCATAGGGACGCTGCGTTTCATGCTCGCAGGTCTCGATAGACAGGTTAAAAGTCCTCCGAGTAGGCTATCAGCTCAACGGAAGGTGTTGGTGCGCTTCATTTGCTCCGGAGTTACTTCTTTGGTCAGTATGATTAGTACATGTATTGATTGGTATGACAGGGCCCTGTCCCGACCTTTAAGACATTTATGTATTCTTAGAGACTTGTAGATATATGTCGTGTACGTGAAAGATTGTACGGCCTTGTCGGTCTATGTTCAGTGTAGTGATCATTTTGGTCTCATAGGCGAGTATGTCATATATATAAGTTTGTATTCCCTCATGTTTTATTTCGGTTCATTCACCTATGATAGAATGATACGAAATATACGTTACGTTGGTACTCGGTTGAGTAAGGTACCGGGTGCCCGTCGCGGCCCATCAATTTGGGTCGTGACAAGAAACTGTGCTCTTACAAGTGTGTCTAGTATATACCTATGAAAAAAACGAAAAATAGAAATATCATATTAAGAAAGATAATAAAAACTTATAACAATAGAATTTAATTTTTTGGGGTTGAAGCTTAATAATTAATATCAAAATAAATCAATCTATGAGAGTTCCGTTGTTTTACTTTACGTCAATACTTGAAAACATTCAACAGAATAAATAGAATGTGCAATTCATGCTCTAATATTTTGGTTTGAGAAAAAGAAAAGCATAAGTACAAAGAAGAATCAAGAACATAAAACCTTAAAAGGAAATTAAAGTGTAATATGCACCATATCTGATATCTCCTTTCTTAACATGTCCTTTTTGGATAGTTCTTTCCTTCTATAAAACTTTTGTGCATTTTTTCTCCACCAACTTCAATCTTTTATAAAAAGGATTAAGCTATACATTAATTACTAGTAATAAAAATTTGGGGCCTCATGAGCTTGGGGCCTAAAGCAAATGCTCTATTTGCTTGGTCTTTCAGCTGCCCCTGAATCTAATATATCGAATTTAAGCTCTGAATATGAAATCGTCTTTGTTAGAGAACGTTTTATCTTATAATATAGGATTTTCCGACGTAATGTCGAATTTAGTGGGGTCTCAATATCTGTCCGGAATACTGAACGATTTTCCTTTTTAAAAAAAAAAAAAAAGAGACAGCACCAGAATGAGCACCGTCGAATTGAATTTCTAACTAGCATTAATTATTCATCTATCATGAACTGCGGCGTGATAATTGTTCATGGAGCTTTGACTTTGAGCAATATATGCTTTCGTCCTACGTTTGGTGAACCAAGTCATTTATTAATTTACTTCTAAGTCATTTTTTATTAACAAATAAAGTAGGTAATTTGTTATCAATTCTTTAAATCACCCTAAGAAAAAAGAAAAAAAAAAACAATTGCGTATGCGTTGGTTAAAGGCACTTAATTCAACTATTTTTTTTATATTGAGAATCTTCTTTCATAATCAGAATTTTCCAAGCCAAATATTCCACAAATAAATAAATAAATAAATATATATATTGAACAACACCTTTTCATACAAATTATCTTTTATCCAAGTCCTAGAAGCAATCATACAAAATTATATTAAAAATATCATTACATAATAGTATTTGTTAGTTGCCCCTTGAAGTTGGCATAATTATAAGAGAGAATACGCATTTAAAATTTTGCGAGCTTGCCTATAAATTTGGATACTTGCAACTTTTTAAGAGGCAAATAGGGAAAAAAAGATCAAAGTTGAGATTTGAGAGTTTAGAGATGGCAGCAAACTCCACCCCAGTTCCTCTCCTTACTCCTTACAAAATGGGGAGATTCGAGCTCTCTCATAGGTTCGTACTGTGTAGTTTTTTGCCATGGCGAAATTAAAATTTCGCTAAGAATATTTAACATTTAATATATATTTGACTTATATACACTGTGTATAATATTTTGGCGTGAAAATTTATATTTGACTTATATGAACAGTGTATAACATTTTGGCGAATTGTTTTCAGTTTACACATATATCTACTTCTCAATTTATTTTGCTTTCCTTTTTTACTTTTGCATGATAGAGCCACTGAAGCATGTATTGTTTTGTTTGATTTTGCAGAGCAGTGATGCCACCAATGACAAGGAACAGATCATACAATAATACTCCACAACCACATGCTATTGAATATTATGCTCAAAGAGCTAGTGAGGGGGGTTTTCTCATTTCTGAATCAGCTAGTGCCTCTGATATCTCCAAAAGGTAAGTAGTTTTCTGTAATAAAAAAACAACTCAATTATGTCATATATATAACAAAAAACAAAAAACACAAGAAAATATTTTATTCGATCCTGTAAAACACAAATAGACTGTTGCCATATGTACAAAATTACCGTAATAAAAATTCACATAGTCGACCTTAATTAACTACTACGTAGGATTAAATCTTAAGTTGTTGTATTTGAAGGTCCCCAAATATGCCTGGAATTTGGACAGAAGATCAAAAAGAGGCTTGGAAACCTATTGTTGACTCAGTTCATGGTAAAGGTTGTATCTTCTTCTGTCAAATTTGGCATCCAGGGCGCCTGTCCGACTCAAACCTCAACAATTTCATTTTTGGTTAGGGTTTTGTTGCAGGTAATAAATTTTTTAACTTGAATTTCATAGTTGAGGGTATTGATATAATCTCTTTATATGGTCTTAAATAATCAGCACATCTTCAGCAAGAATTGTGGTACCTAATGTTGTAGCATGTTATGTTATCCACGCTCCAGATATCCAAACTTTTTGGTGGCGGGATAGGGTGGGGAAGTGCTAGCTAGAGTTCTCCCGCATTGGTTAAGGATAAGTTGTGTAGTCTTTTTGTATAATCTCGAACAATCTTCACCTCTTCAACTTGTTCTTGTGATTGTGTAGCACCTGATGATAGTGTGTACGCCAAACCGACACCAAGGCAACTAAGCGCTAATGAAATCCCTTTCATTGTCGATGATTTTAGAATTGCAGCTCGCAATGCTATTGAAGCTGGTGAGTAATCTATTAATTGAGGATTAACTACATAGAAAATCATTCAACGTGTGGTATAACTATAGTAAAATCGCCAAACTTATTTTTCTCACAATAAAATCACTCAAATTTCACTTAATTTCCTAAATTATCATTCTACCAATGCAAAAATTCAATTAAATTGGCTGAAAATCGCCCTATTCCCCTGAGTTATTCAATCTTGAACCATACTTCAATCAGGCAAACCTATCTTATAAGTTACTAAAACAAATAGCTTTTGCTTAAACTCTTTATATTGTTGAATTTGGCAAAACATTTTGTTCCACATCGGTGGGAAAAGAAGGGTTGGGAGGATTTTCCCCCTATAAAAGAAGGTTTGCTCAAACTCTTTATATTGTTGAATTTGGCAAAACATTTTGTTCCACATCGGTGGGAAAAGAAGGGTTGGGGGGATTTTCCCCCTATAAAAGAAAGTTTAATGTTTAGGATTTAGACACACCTCTCATTTGCCTTCTCATCTGTTTAAGGCATTTGTATTTCTCTCTTTAGTATTATTTCACTTGTATTTTTGGAATGAAATAAAATATTGGTTGTGTCCGAGGAGTAGGCAAAATTAGCCGAACCTCGTAAATTCTGGTGTTCCCTTTATTGTTGCTTTATTGTCTTATTCATTATTTGGTGGCTGTCATAATTTTTGGTATAGTAGTTGTGACTTATTCACACTATATACATTTGACTTCCGCAACAATTGGTATCAGAGCCAAGGTACTGTCTTAGTATACTCTGTGGTTGCAGCTTAGTCTGATCTTCCATACCAGAAAGGAAATAATCTTGATTGTGTCGTCAGCTATTAAATAATATTTGTGTCAAAGATGGGAGACAATAAACAAGAAGAATCTACATCAAGTGTCAATAATACGTCATCATTGGCATCTTCGCTTATGACAAGAATTGTGTCAAATGCGAAATTTGCGGTAGAAATATTTGACGGGTCCGGACATTTTGGGATGTGGCAAGACGAGGTTCTAGATGTCCTTTTTCAACAAGGGCTAGATCTTGCTATTGAAGAAAAGAGACCAGATGCTATTGGAGAAGAAGATTGGAGAATTATTAATCGTGTTGCTTGCGGTACTATTCGATCCTACCTTGCTAGAGAGCAGAAATATCCATACACAAAGGAAACTTCTGCAAGTAGATTATGGAAAGCACTGGAGGATAAATTTTTGAAGAAAAACATTCAAAATAAATTGTACATGAAGAAGAGATTGTTTCACTTCACCTATGTTCCTGGTACCACGATGAATGAACATATCACCAGTTTCAATAAGTTGGTCACAGATTTGCAAAATATGGATACAATTTATGATGATGGTGACTTGGCCTTGATGTTGTTGGCGTCACTTCCTGATGAGTACGAGCACCTTGAAACTACTCTACTCCATGGAAATGACGAAGTTTCTCTCAGAGAAGTTTGTTCGGCTTTGTACAGCTATGAACAAAGAAAGCGAGAAAAACAGAAGGGCGGAGAAGGAGAAGCACTATTTGTGAGGGGTCGTCCTCAAAGTCAAACGAGGACAAAGAAGGGAAGATCCAAGTCAAGATCCAGACCCAGCAAAGATGAATGTGCCTTTTGTCGAGAAAAAGGGCACTGGAAGAAAGACTGTCCGAAGTTGAAGAATAAGGCCAAACATAACAATGGAAAGGCCATTATGGATTCAAATGTAGCTGATTGTGATGATTCAGACTTCTCATTAGTTACAACAGAGTCATTAACATCATCAGACATATGGTTGATGGACTCGGCTTGTAGCCATCATATGTGTCCCAACAGGGACTGGTTTGTGGAATTTCAAGAAGGAGAATATGGAGTCATCCACACAGCGGATAACAGCCCTCTTACCTCATATGGCATTGGTTCAATACGATTAAGGAACCATGATGGAATGATCAGAACATTAACAGATGTTCGATATGTACCGGATTTGAAGAAGAATCTCATCTCTGTGGGAGCCCTAGAATCAAAAGGGTTCAAAATCATTGCAGAAAATGGAGTGATGAGAGTATGCTCCGGTGCACTAGTGGTAATGAAGGCTAATCGGAAGAATAATAATATGTACCGCTATCGTGGCAGTACAGTTATTGGGACAGCGACAGTGACATCCAGTGACGACAAAGAGGCAGAAGCAACCAAGCTATGGCACATGCGCTTGGGACATGCTGGAGGAAAATCCTTGAAAACTCTATCAGATCAAGGATTGTTAAAAGGAGTAAAGGCTTGCAACTTGGAGTTTTGTGAGCATTGTGTCAAAGGGAAACAGACAAGGGTTAAATTTGGTACAGCGATCCATAATACTAAAGGCATTTTGGATTATGTACACTCTGATGTTTGGGGTCCTTCCAAAACACCTTCATTGGGTGGGAAGCACTATTTTGTAACCTTTGTTGATGATTTTTCTCGAAGAGTGTGGGTGTATACAATGAAAAACAAAGATGAAGTGCTGGGAATTTTTCTCAAATGGAAGACGATGGTGGAGAATCAAACAGGCAAGAGGATCAAGTGTATTCGCACAGACAATGGAGGTGAATACAAAAATGATCATTTCAATAAGGTCTGTGAAAATGATGGCATCGTCCGACACTTCACTGTTAGACATACACCACAACAGAATGGAGTGGCAGAACGTATGAACCGGACCTTGCTGGAGAAGGTACGGTGTATGTTGTCCAATGCTGGCTTGGGCAAAGAATTTTGGGCTGAGGCAATTACATATGCATGCCACCTCATTAATCGCTTACCATCTGCTGCTATTGATGGCAAGACACCATTTGAAAAATGGTATGGAAAACCTGCTGTAGATTATAACTCTTTGCACGTGTTTGGCTCAACTGCATATTATCATGTGACGGAGTCAAAATTGGATCCAAGGGCAAAGAAGGCTATTTTTATGGGAATTACTTCTGGAGTCAAAGGATATCGCTTATGGTGTCCTATGACAAAGAAAGTAATATTCAGCAGGGATGTTACCTTTGATGAATTCTGCTATGGTAAATAAGGTAACAGAAGATACCAAACAAAATAAAGGTGCTTCTAAGCAGGTGGAGTTTGAGGGAAAATTTATTTTTCCTACACAAGAAGCAGAGGAGGAAACAAATGAAGATTACCCTCTGGAAGGAGAGCCAGTAGAGGAGATTCCAACTCAGGAACCTCAACAACAACTTGAATCAATAGCAACCAGCAGGCCAAAAAGAACAATAACGAAACATGTTCGTCTCATAGAGACGGTTGCTTGTGCAACCTCAATTGTAGCTGATGATGTTCCTACTACTTATAAAGACGCTGTCCAAAGTTCAGAAGAAGATAAGTGGAGGATTGCCATGAATGATGAAATACAGTCCCTTCATCAGAATCATACATGGAGATTGGCCAATCTCCCGAAGGGAAAGAAAGCAATTGGGTGCAAATGGGTATTTGCAAAGAAAGAAGGATTTCCTAACCAAGTAGATGTTCGCTACAAAGCAAGATTGGTGGCCAAAGGATATGCTCAAAAGGAGGGAATTGATTACAATGAAGTGTTTTCTCCAGTTGTAAAACATTCCTCCATTAGAATTATGTTGGCTTTGGTAGCACAATTGGATTTGGAACTAGTTCAGATGGATGTAAAAACTGCGTTTTTACATGGAAACTTGGAGGAGGAAATCTACATGACTCAGCCAGAAGGATTCAAAGTTGCTGGAAAAGAAAATATGGTGTGCAAACTTGAAAAATCATTGTACGGATTGAAACAATCTTCTAGACAATGGTACAAGCGATTTGACGAGTTTATGTTGCAGCAAGGGTACAAGAGAAGCAAATACGATCATTGTGTGTATTTGCACAAGCTTAAAGATGGTTCCTTTGTATATCTTCTCCTATATGTTGATGATATGTTGATAGCTTCCAAGAATTCGGAAGAAATTGATAAGTTGAAGATTCAACTGAAGAAGGAGTTCGAGATGAAGGATTTGGGTGAGGCAAAGAAAATTCTTGGCATGGAGATAATTAGAGATAGACGTTCAAAGAAACTCTGTTTATCTCAAAAGGAATATTTGAAGAGAGTACTTCAACGTTTTGGCATAGATGACAAGACTAAGCCAGTTAGTACTCCACTTGCTTCCCATTTTAAGCTAAGTACTATTATGTCGCCAATGGATGAAGCTGAACGAGAGTATATGTCAAAGGTACCATACGCAAATGTTGTTGGTAGCTTGATGTATGCAATGGTTTGCACAAGGCCTGACATTTCACAAGCTGTTGGAGTTATTAGCAGATATATGCACAATCCAGGGAAGGAGCATTGGCAAGCTGTGAAGTGGATTCTACGGTATATTCATAATACTGTAGATGTCGGGTTAGTTTTTGAGCAGGAAGACAATCAGTCTGTAGTTGGATATTGTGACTCAGATTTTGCGGGTGATCTGGACAAACGAAGATCAACTACTGGTTATGTGTTTACTTTTGCAAAGGCACCAGTTAGTTGGAAGTCTACTTTGCAGTCAACAGTTGCTTTGTCTACAACAGAGGCAGAGTACATGGCTATTACAGATGCTGTGAAAGAGGCAATTTGGCTTCAAGGATTGCTAAAGGAGCTTGGTGTTGAACAAAAAGGTATCACAATTTTTTGTGATAGTCAAAGTGCTATTCAATTAGCGAAGAACCAAGTTTATCATGCAAGGACGAAGCACATTGATGTTCGGTATCATTTCGTACGAGAAATCATAGAAGAAGGTGGAGTCACGGTGAAGAAAATTCATACTACAGAGAATCCTGCTGATATGCTGACAAAGGTGGTGACTGCGGTCAAGTTTCAACATTGTTTGGATTTGATCAACATTGTTGAACACTGAAGATTGAAGATGAAGACACAATCAAAATTTGTTATTGAGAGAAAATTAAAGATGTGGAATTTTGCCAAGGTGGAGATTTGTTGAATTTGGCAAAACATTTTGTCCCACATCGGTGGGAAAAGAAGGGTTGGGGGATTTTCCCCCTATAAAAGAAGGCTTAATGTTTAGGATTTAGACACACCTCTCATTTGCCTTCTCATCTGTTTAAGGCATTTGTATTTCTCTCTTTAGTATTATTTCACTTGTATTTTTGGAGTGAAATAAAATATTGGTTGTGTCCGAGGAGTAGGCAAAATTAGCCGAACCTCGTAAATTCTGGTGTTCCCTTTATTGTTGCTTTATTGTCTTATTTATTATTTGGTGGCTGTCATAATTTTTGGTATAGTAGTTGTGACTTATTCACACTATATACATTTGGCTTCCGCAACAATTGGTATCAGAGCCAAGGTACTGTCTAAGTATGCTCTGTGGTTGCAGCATAGTCTGATCTTCCACATCAGAAAAGATTTATCTTGGTAACTGAGTCAAGGTTCTGTCTGAGTATGCTCTGTAGTTGCAGCTTAGTCTGATCTTCTACATCAGAAAGGAAATAATCTTGATTTGTGTCGTCAGCTATTAAATAATATTTGTGTCAAATATGGGGGACAATAAACAAGAAGAATCTACATCAAGTGTCAACAATACGTCATCATTGGCATCTTCGCTTATGACAAAAATACTACAAAGACCACTACAACACTCAAAAGACATAACCCTCTTTTGATATTTCACCTCACTACAATATCACTCACTCTCTATTTTCTTCACAGACTATTTTCTTATACCCTATCTGTGAAACCTCACTCTTTCTTTCTAGCTCTCAGATATATTTTCTTCTGAGATTGTGATGATAAAAATGAGAGCTAGCAGAATACAGCCTACCTCATTTGACAGCTTCATCTCTGCAGCGTGCCATTTTTGACAGAAAACAAAAACGTGGGCTGCTGCTATTACCAACTTTGACAAAAGTGAGGAAGAAAGAAAATTTCTTCCTTGAAATGTGGGCTGGACCCCACAAATCTCCCCCTCCAGTCCCATTCACCTGAAGGAGGTAACTTCGCAGTTTCTAGTTTGAGTGTATGCGGACAAGTTCTTTGCATAGCTCAAACTTGTCTCTTGGTACCACTTTGGTCAGCATATCGGAAGGATTCTCACTTGTATGAATCTTTTTGTCCTGTAAAGATTCGTTCTCCACCTCCTCACAAATCCAATGATATCTCACATCTATGTGTTTGGTCTTTGCATGGTACATAGAGTTCTTGCTAAGGTCTATTGCACTTTGACTGTCACAATAGATGACATACTCCTTCCGATGCAATCCAAGCTCTTGAAGGAACTGTTTGAGCAATATCATCTCCTTACCAGTTTCTGTAGCGGCAATGTACTCTGCTTCAGTTGTTGAAAGTGCAACACACTTCTGCAACTTAGACTGCCATGATATAGCTCCCCCTGAAAATGTAAACAAATATCCAGTACTGGATTTTCTGTTGTCAATGTCACCTGCCATATCAGCATCTGTATAGCCCTTCAAGATTGGATCAGATCCTCCAAAGCACAAACAATCTCCCGTGGTACCTCTCAGGTACCTGAGTATCCACTTGACTGCTTCCCAATGTTCCTTTCCAGGATTTTCAAGAAACCTGCTGACAACACCAACTGCGTGAGCAATATCAGGTCTAGTACATACCATTGCATACATCAAGCTTCCGACTGCTGAAGAATAAGGAACTTTAGCCATGTTCCCTTTCTCCTCCACTGTTGTAGGACACATCTTCTTACTCAACTTTAGATGACCAGCAAGAGGTGTGCTGACTGGCTTAGCATTCTTCATGTTGAAGCGTTCTAGTACACGTTCAATGTACTTCTCCTGAGATAGCCACAACTTTCTACTTGTTCTCTCTCGAACTATCTTCATCCCTAGAATTTGTTGTGCTGGGCCCAAGTCCTTCATATCAAATGACTTGGACAGATCTCCTTTCAACTTTGCTATCAACCCCTTGTCTTTTCCTACAATTAACATGTCATCCACATACAACAACAATATAATAAAGTTATTCTCAGAAAATCTTTTGAAGTATACACATGGATCAGAATAGGTCTTTAGGTATGTTTGACTTTTCATGAATGAGTCAAACTTCATGTACCACTGCCTTGGTGCCTGCTTCAATCCATAAAGACTCTTATTCAATTTGCACACCATGTGTTTCTTTCCAGCTACTTCAAATCCTTCTGGCTGCTCCATATAAATCTCCTCTTCCAAATCTCCATGAAGAAATGCAGTTTTCACATCCAACTGCTCCACTTCAAGATCTAGGCTAGCTGCTAAGCTCAAAATTGTTCGAATAGAAGTCATTTTGACAACAGGTGAGAAAATTTCGTCAAAATCAATACCTTTCTTTTGTTCGAAGCCTTTAACCACCAATCGAGCTTTGTATCTGACCAGCTTGCCATTTCCATCTTTCTTGAGTTTAAAGACCCATTTGCATTTGAGTGGTCTTTTACCCTTTGGAAGTTCAACCAGCTTGTATGTGCCATTTTTCTGTAGAGATTCCATCTCTTCTTGCATAGCTTTCATCCACTGGTTCTTTTCTGGATGGGACAACACCTCCTTAAGACTTTCTGGCTCCCCCTCATCACTGATGAGGACATACTCTGTGGAAGGGTACCTGCATGACTCTACCCTTGGCCTCTCTGATCTCCTCAGAGGTTGAGGTTGTTCTTCTCCCTGAGTGGGGTGCTCCACTTCCTCGACACCTTCATCAAGTTGCTCCCCCTGCTCAATAACCTCACCAGGTTGCTCCCCCTGCTCGGCAACCTCGTCGGTCGTACTTTCTGCACTTGTGGGATTGTTAGAAGTAGAAGGAATAGTAACAAAGTTAGGAATTATACCATTCTTCGCCTTTTCTGACATATCAGCAGCAGTTCCAACTTCACTTTCTCGGAAGACTACATCTCTGCTTCTGATGACCTTCTTCTTTACAGGATCCCACAGTCTGTACCCGAACTCTTCATCTCCATATCCGATAAATATGCAGGGAACAGATTTATCATCCAGCTTTGTTCTCTGCTCTTTTGGTACATGTGCAAAAGCTCTGCAACCGAACACCTTCAGATGCGAGTAGGACACCTCCTTGTTGGTCCAGACTCTCTCTGGGATTTCAAACGCCAACGGAACTGATGGACTCCTATTGATCAGGTAACAGGCTGTCTGAACTGCTTCACCCCAGAATGACTTAGGCAGTTTAGCCATTCTGAGCATGCTTCTCACCTTCTCCACAATGGTGCGGTTCATCCTCTCGGCTACGCCATTGTGCTGTGGGGTTCCAGGAACTGTCTTTTCATGTCTGATCCCATGACTTGAACAATACTCTTCAAATTCCCTTGAAGTGTACTCACCTCCATTGTCACTTCGGAGACGCTTTAGCTTTCGACCCGTCTCCCTTTCTACTAGAGCATGAAACTTCTGGAAAACTTGAAACACCTGATCTTTGGTTTTCAAAATATAAACCCATAATTTTCGTGAAGCATCATCAATAAAAGTAACAAAATATTTGTTACCGCCCATTGATTCAATTTCCATTGGGCCGCAAACATCAGAATATACTAAATCAAGTATATTCAATTTTCTTTCAGACGATGTCTGAAATGAGACTCTATGCTGCTTACCAAATAAACAGTAGTCACAAGGTTTTACCGTTGTACCTTTGGCATAAGAAATGAGTGATTTCTTGGCAAGAATCTGCAATCCCTTCTCGCTCATATGACCCATTCTTTTGTGCCACAAATCTACAGAAATCTCATCTTGTGCCGCGTTCAATTCACCTTGGCATATTTCTGCATTTGTCCTGTACAACGTGCCACGAGCAACTCCCTTTGCAATCACCAATGATCCCTTAGTGAGTCTCCACTTTTGATTTGCAAAATAACTCTCGTATCCATCTCGGTCTAAAGCAATTCCCGAGATCAAGTTCATCCGCAAATCAGGTACATGCCGCACATCCTTTAGAACCAATGTGCATCCGACATTTGTCTTGATACAAATGTCACCAATCCCCGCAATCTTTGAGTAACTTGTGTTACCCATTTTCACTGTGCCGAAATCACCTGCTACATATCTGCAAAAAAGATCTCTTACCGGTGTGGCATGGTGAGATGCCGCTGTGTCAACCACCCATTCCGACTCTGGACCTGACAGGTGCATGCATTCCTCTTCCTCATTTATAAAGAGGACAACATTATCATTATTTTGCACCATGGCGGCTGTGTTGTCGTCATTCTTCTGGCCACTGGTTTCACCTTTGCCCTTCCTTGGATTTGGGCAATCTCTTTTGAAGTGACCTGGTTGATTACAGTTGTAGCAATTTCTGACTCTTGATTTGGATCGGTTCTTTGACTTCCCACGAGCTCCGGATCTACCATAGTTGTTCGAACTCCTTTGATAACTCCTGCCTCTACCTTCTGTGATGAGAGCCTGTCCTTGATTTTCAGGCTTCTTTCTCATCTTCTCATTGAGTAGAAGAGCCGATGTGACATCTTTCAACTCAATAGTAGTCTTACCGTGCAGGATGGTTGTTGCCAAATTATCGTACGAAGATGGCAACGAGTTCAATAGCAAGATGGCTTTATCTTCTTCCTCGATTTTCACTCCGAGGTTGGCAAGCTGTGTGATTAGTCCGTTAAACACATTTAAATGTGACAAAAAATTCGTACCTTCACTCATGTGTAGGGCGTATAACTGCTTCTTCAGGTACAATTTATTTGTCAGCGTTTTGGACATGTATAGGCTTTCCAACCTTGTCCAAATTCCACGTGCAGTGTCTTCATCAATGATGTTATTTACCACATCATCTGATAAGTGCAACCTGATTGCACTAGCAGCTCTTTCATCCAAGTCAGCTCAATCCTCAGCTTTCATGGTATCAGGCTTTTTGGAATCAACATCTAGAACCTTGTGTAATCCTTGTTGGATGAGCAGATCTCTCATCCTTCTTTGCCATGTTGAGAAACAGTTATCTCCGTTGAATTTTGCTACCTCGTACTTTACTTCGGACATTTTTATTTTTCACCAAGTATAGTACTACCGACAGTGAATAGTATTTCAGTGAACGAGCAGAACCTGTGCTCTGATACCAGTTGTTGGAAAATAAACCCTCTACCAAAATAATATTCACGGTAATAAAAGCGGAATAATAATGTAGCACCGAGATACGGTAATTAACAAGAATAAAAGAGTAACAATAATACCAAGATTTTTACGTGGAAAACCCTTCCGAATAAGGGACAAAACCACGACCCCGAGAGGAGTAACTGATATCACTATAGTAAGAATTTTACACTTTGTAGGCCCGAGTGAAATACTACAAACCCACTACAACACTCAAAAGAAATAATACTCTTTTGATATTTCACCTCACTACAATATCACTAGATTGTGATGATAAAAATGAGAGCCGAAGCTCTCATTTTATAGGCAGAATACAACCTACCTCATTTGACAGCTTCATCTCTGCAGCGTGTCATTTTTGACAGAAAACAAAAACGTGGGTTGCTGCTATTACCAACTTTGACAAAAGTGAGGAAGGAAGAAAATTTCTTCCTTGAAATGTGGGCTGGACCCCACAATTTGATGGAGTGGAGATCAACACAACAAACAGCTTTATAATCGAGCAATTCTTGAATGATCAAGTCAACGATAGGACCGATGAGTATGGTGGAAGCATTGAGAACCGTTGTCGACTCGCTCTTGAAATTATAGGAGCAGTAGCGAGGGAAATTGGAGCAGATAAAGTTGGCATAAACCTCTCTTTTTTATCCGAAGTATACGGTAAAAAAAACTCGAACCCAGAAGCTTTGGCGACATATTTGGCTAGTGAACTCACTAAACTCGGAGTATTATATCTTCATGTATCTGAGCCAAAGGAGCAACATCGTAATTACCTAAAATCCATCGGAAGGGCTTTTGAAGGGACTCTTATTGCTTCTGGTGGATATCATAAAACTGAGGGAAATGAAGCTATAGCTGAAAGTTATGCAGATTTGGTCTCATTTGGACGTTTGTTTTTGGCAAATCCTGATTTACCTAAACGTTTTGAGGTAAATGCACCATTGAACAAACATGATAGGAGCACTTTTTACAAGACTGATCCAACTTTGGGTTACACTGATTATTCATCTCTTGAAGTGGCTTAATTCTACCTCATAACGCTAGAGGTAAATAAAAATACGTGAATTTTTTACCGGTGTTCTTGGCGAAAAGGTCATTGAAATTGTTTTCTGACGAAAAACATTTCGATAGATTCTGTTGGAAATACGCGTGAGCAAGCTTGCTTTGTGTGATGACGATGATGATTAATTTACTAGCATCTATTGGATGTGGAGTATACGTAAATCATCTCAAATTATTATGTACTAATTTGTTTGATATTCTGTAAGCTAATCGAAGTAATTAATGTGTGGTGTAATTATGTTGCTCCTATGATTATATAATGGTAAATGGTGCTGCATGCCTTGTTTTCAGAGAAAATAAATGAAGTGAATATAATCCTACCCTTTTAATTTCTTAAACCTTTCTTATTTTTCTGCATTCTTTTCTAAATTTCAAATATATGAAATTACGTTTTATTTAAAAGAGAAAAAATCAAATCAAATCGAATCAAATTCAAACAAACTCACAAAATAAAAAAGAGCAAGTCAAACTCAAAGAAAGAAACACTTATCACATATAGATGTAACAGATTCATAGTAACGAAATCAATTGCCAAGAAGACGAAAAATTACTTATGATATATAATGTTAGCATCATATAAAGTACAAAGCTCATTAGTT
Source organism: Nicotiana sylvestris (assembly GCF_000393655.2). Taxonomy (NCBI): domain Eukaryota; kingdom Viridiplantae; phylum Streptophyta; class Magnoliopsida; order Solanales; family Solanaceae; genus Nicotiana; species Nicotiana sylvestris. The sequence goes on from NC_091063.1 coordinate 62,077,953, forward strand.
TTTTTTTTTAAATGTATTACTTTGAAATTAATGCCTCTCTGAATTATTATTGCATATCTATCATCATCATCATTTCCATCTTCTCCATCAAAATCTTTTCTCATACTATTGCCAGAAGAGCAAGCCCTATAAACATAACTCACGAGATGGAAAAGATTTCAATAAAGAAGATAGAAAGTGAAGATGCTTGATACACAACTTTTAGTATTCAGAACGTATTGGCCCGACTAATTTGTACTCTAAGTTACACAAGACAACAATGAGCTTTGTGCTATATAATGCTTTACTTGACAAACCTATAATTAGGAAACGAAGACGGATGATCTTTTTATACTACTGTCCGGCACAAGAAGATAATTCTAATTAAATATTTGATTTAGAGATTAATTAATGATTTGGAAAAACCAGATTTGCATTGTATTCTAGATCCTACGGTTACCATTTTTCTGAGTAAACATGCTAATTTTTTTTCATTTTGTTTTTGTTCTTTAGAATTTTTTAGTTAAATCGTTAACGTAACGAGACATGATATCATGTTTTTAATATCTTGACATACTGAGTTTTAAAGTTTCTTATATTAGTACCAGTTAAATGTGATACCTAATGTGAATAGGCAAGTGTTTAAATGTACCTACTAAATATGATGGTTTTTTCCCTTTATGGTGAATATATGATTCTTGTCACGACCCAAAACTAATTTTGTCGTGATGGCGCCTAATGTGGTACTAGGCAAACTGACACATTTCCTAAACAAAATGATATTTTCATTTTCAGGATAATTCCAAGTTATTTTATATAAAACTTTCATAAGGAGTTCAAATCAAAACAAAAGTGCGGAAAAGAAAGCCAGACATCGGGGTCTCAGTAAGTCATGAGCAACTACTGCAAACTGTTCTGAAAATAGCAAGACTAACATAGTCTGAGAAGAATCAAAATACACTAAAGGGAAGATGAAGAAGGAGAAGAGCAGGACTGCGATCACCAGACAGCTACCTTGATATATCCGATGATCCGCTACTGAGTAAATCAACAACAGTTACCGTGTCCAGAGATGCCTGGATCTGCACACAAGGTGCAGGGGGTAATATGAGTACACCAACTCAGTAAGTAACAAGTCCAAACTACGGACTGATAGGTAGTGACGAACTTACCCTCAACAAGTAATAGAAATAAACTGTGCAAAAAAGTAGGCATGCTTTCAATTCAAGTATTCAGTTCAAACAGTAAAGTAAACACAAATCTGGACAATGTGAGGTGTAAAGCTCAGCTAATCTCTACATGCCAATGCACATAATGTATGAAAATGCACTATGTACCTCCACTCTCAAGTACTAAACCACTCGCTACTATATATGGTCATCCGGCCCAGGAAAGATCCATCCCGAAATATATACACATCACTAACAACAGTCACTCAGTACCGAGGAAGGCCATTCCAACCCTGTGGAGAAGATCCATCTCTAGGTATCAATTTCAGACGAGATCCATGTCCAGGGAAGATCCATCCCTCAATAATATCAACTGCGCTTATTTGGGTTGTGTTATAGACTCCCGGGGGGCTCCTACAACCCAAGCGCTATCTTCATCATCAACATAACCGCTGCGATGTGCAACCCGATCCCACAACTGTCACTCATAATCAGGCTCTCGACCTCACTCAGTCATCACTCTCCAGTCTCACACACAGGCTCACAATACCATAAAACTAGCCCGGAACAATGATATGATGTTCCAATAAATAACAACTGAGAATGAGACATGATATGAAATGCATGAAAAAGACTGAGTACAGAATATCAATATAATTAGTGAGATGACAGCAAGAAACAACCACTCGGGTCCCAACAGTATCGGCGTAAAGCCCTAACATAATATCTAGCATGATTTACATCTCATTTACTCAATCACATGATGAAATCACGGATATCAGCAAGAAAGAGTCACTAAACGGTACCATGAAATAAACCAGGTGTCGATTCTCACGGTGCACGCACATACGCTCATCACTTGGCATGTGCGTCACCTCATTACTAATCGCAAAACCCATAGTTCAGGGTTTCGAACCCTCAGAATTGAGTTTGGAAATGTTACTTACCTCAAACTAAGCCAAAATCTTACTCCGCAGTGCCCTTGCCTCTCGAATCTGCCTCCAAACATCCCGAATCTAGCCAAAAGCAATACAATGCAATTAATATAGGCCAAGGAACCAATTCCACACAAAAATTTACTTAATTGAACACAAATCCTAAAATTCACCCAAACCCAGCCCTGGGGCCCACATCTCGGAATCTGACAAAAATCATAAAAATATAAAGCCCATTCACTCACGAGTCCATACATACTAAATTATTAAAATCCGACTTCATTTGGTTCCTCAAATCCTCAAATCAAACTCTTCAAAATCCCAAGCTCTAACCCCTCATTTTCACCTCTATTTCCACTAATTAATTAATAAAACAACGAAAAAATGCCATAGATAGGAGTATTAGAGCTCAAGCAACTTACCTTACTAAAAATTCCTTGAATCTCCCTTAAAAATCACTCCAAAAGCTCCAAAACCATCTTAAAAAAATGGTGGAAAATGAACAAATTCGCGAAGTCTTCAATTTATAGGTTCTGCCCAGCAAAATCGCATTTGCGGTAAAATACACGCTTCTGTGACGTCGCACCTGCGAAAAATCCATCGCAGGTGCGGATTCCACTTACTCCCTCAATATCCGCATCTGCGATCAAAATATCGCACCTACGGACCCTGCCCGCTTCTTCGATCATCCATCCCCATGCGTCTTTCCGCATCTGCGCTCCAATACCGCATATGCGATCTCGCAGGTGCGCTCCAAATCTCGTACATGCGCTTCCAGTCCACTGCATCCTTGGCCCCATCTACGGCTCCTTCTCCGCATCTGCGGGCTCGCACCTACGGTTCCCACTCCGCAGGTGCGGTTATGACAGCTGAGTTCAACTTCAGCAAATCCCCCAATTCCAAACTTGTTCCGTCAATCACCCGAAATCAACCCGAGGCCCTTGGCACCTCAACCAAATATACCAATATGTCCCATAACATCATACAAAATAGTCCAATCACCAAATCAGCTCGAACAACATCAAAAACACGAATTACCCTCGGATTCAAACCTAAGAACTTCTAAACTTTCAAATTCCACGTACGATGTCGAAACCTATCAAATCACATCCGAATGACATAAAATTTTGTACATAAGTTAGAAAATGACACTACGAACCTACTCCAACTCCCGAAATTCCATTCCGACCTCGATATCAAAATTTCTACTGTCGACCAAAATTGCCAAAATTCCAACTTTAGCCAAACCATGACTAATTCCACCACGGACCTCCAAATCCCATTTCGGATGCGCTTCTAAGTCTAATATCACATAACAGAGCTAAAATAACCATCAAAATTCAAATTCGAGGTTGTTTACATATAAGTCAACATCCGATCAACTTTCTCAACTTAAGTCTTTACAAAAGAGACTAAGTGTCTCAAAACATTTCCAAAACCACTCCAGACCTGAACCGACTGACCCAACATATCATAATATATCCAATGAACACAAAAAAGAAGAAAAAATAGGGAAACAGGGCTATAACTCTCAAAATGATTGACCGAGTCGTTACAATTACCTAATATATATTTGAACATATTATTGGATAGACTCGATTTAGGGTTTCAAAATGTATGAACTATGAACTCAAATTTTAAAAGAGAAACTAAAGGATGTAAATTTGGATAGTTTTTGTGCTTTTCAGCTTCTCGCTACTAAGAGACAATGAAATTGAGACATTCTTTGTGTTTTCCTCTATTTTCTCAGCAGTGCATGTGTTCCGATACTATTTTAGATTCAAATGTTGAACATTTTCAACTTTTACATAGTTGTTTACCGTGAAAATGGTAATAACAATTAAATTTTTTGATGGGACTCTAAAATACGTAATCTATTTTTATGCTAGTTGTTTATACAGGTGATGCTAGATATGTGAAGATAAAAAATGAAATGCGAGACTAAAGTAGAGTATAACCAAGTCGAGGGGTCAGCTACTCGGGCCTCGGACTGATCGATGAGGGGCCTCGAGGTCGATGCCTGGGCTCGGGCTCGAGATATCGGGGGTATTCGGGAAAGGGCTAACAGTTACGATATAATTAAGGGAGGCTCTTTATGGCCAATGACAAGCAATAAATGAAGAACAAGTATGCAGGCAATTAATGTGAGCAATGATACCAAGAGAATATTTTAGAGAGAAAAGAAAGAGTTCTTGTATATTTCGTGTAGAATAGTTGGAGCAATAATAGCCCCTACAAAATGGTAAGGATCCCTTTTGTATAGGGAGTTCCAAGACAGTGCAAAAAGCATTAATTACAAAGATATAGAGATGGGACGGCTAGACGCGAGACCCTAATATAGATACTGGGCAGGCCGACTTTGTCAGACTTAGCCGTGTGCCCTAGGAACTCCCCATTTTTGCTCTAGCTTTGAGCGACATTCCCTTTAGGTCGGGCCCCGACGAGCTTCGAGGGAGGGAACTCGGTCACAACTTCACGTCCTCGAGGCCTCGAGGTGTTCTTCTGAAACGAATTAGTAGCAACAAATTGGACCCTCTGATTTCGACGCATATAGATAGTCTTCGCGTTTCCTAGAACGAAGCGATGGGAAACGATTCTGATACCTGACTTCTTGGGCTTTCTGTGACGGCGTCATGCCGATGATGTAGCCTATAAAGTGTGTTTTCATGATAACCGGGACATCCCAGGGACTTGTCTTTTCGATGCCATTCAATGCGCTATCGATTCCCATTCTTCAAAGTGATAGTACCACCGTCGATTCAATTCTTCAAGAACGCATTAATTGTACCTGCCGGTCAGTTTTCCAAAGGCATTAATGGCCATGTCATTATCTCCTATAAATGGGGATATTCCGGCGTTATCTTTCTATACAAGTGCCTTCCTCCATTCATTCATCCCTTTATTCTTGCCATCTTTCTCTATTGTTAATCACCATGTTTGGAGTTCACGGCCTTAAGGTTGTTTGGTAGCATTCCCATCGGCTGTGTGGTGGCCTTTTACCTGAGCTTCTCTTTGTCGAGCGAGATCATACCATCTTGTCATTGTTGTTGTTGTTGTTACGCCTTCTACTGCTGTCTTTATTGGCTCGCGATGATGATATGGGGGCGCTGGCTTCCTCTGATCTAAAAGGGCATTTGGACTTTACACCGCTGCTCGGGAGAGTATTTGGACTATGCACAGCTGCTCACTCTCCTACCCTGGCCTGGTGTGGCACTTTATCCCGGGCTGTTGCACGGCTCAATGTCCCAAGAAGTGAATTTGAAGTAGCCGTGCAAGCGAGGCCGGCGTTCGCTATGTCTGTTTCCTCTCTGAGGTTCTCTTGGCCAGTGAGGGTCCTCGACCGTTGGCGGGCTAAGGCATTTTTTCATCCCTTCCTACTATCCTTTGGGGATATCAGTGTGGAAGACCAGGATGAGGTTCCCAAGGAAATAGAACTTCGGAAGATATTGCCTTTGAGGACACATGCCAGAAGAAAGGATGTCCGAAGGCGTTGCTGCAGGAGGTGGATCTTCGCGAGTAGACTAGGCTCTAGGCTTTTACTATGTGTATCCCTTCACTTCTTTGTTTCTGTGTAGAGACCCTTTGTAGGCTTTTGTAATCATATGTAAGGAACCAAATGTTTACGAATATGAATGTAAAACTATTTTCTTGACTATTGCCTTTGATGCTTATCATATTCTTTTATATTTGTGGGAATTCTGAATGTATGTTTTTGTTGACGATTGTCAATTTCTAACTCGGATGTGAGTATTCCTTCTGGTCTTTGGTTGATAGAAATGGATCCTTTCCGATCCCATCGCCTCGGACAAAGCTTGAAACGGTCTGATAGACTCAGGTCATCGGGACCCTCGGGTCACATGAAGACAGCACATCGAACCTTGAAATTTTTGAGAGTAGTCTCTGAGTGAAGGTCAGCTTCAAGAACCTGGAGATTTACTTTGAACATGATGTATATAACCTTTTAAGGTGTTGTAGGTAGGTCCCAGAGAAGGGGCTACCCATATTTAGGCGATGTCCTGAGGTCGAGCCCTCATGGACGGGGCCCGAAGTGCTTACTTTTCTTCTTGAGAGCAACCCTCAAGGTCGGATACCACCTCGGAACTAGAGATGATGTTATTGGCCTTTTAAAGACTAACTTCCTTTTAATAGAGGTCCTCGAGGTCGGGTACCACCTCGGGACTAGAGATGATGTTGTTGGCCTCTTGAAGCCAAACTTTCTTTCGATGGAGGTCCTCGAGGTTGGGTACCACCTCAGGACTGGAGATGATGTTGCTAGCCTTTTAAGGCCTAACTTCACTTTGATAGAGATCCTTGAGGTCGGGTACCACCTCGGAACTTGTATTGAAGTCATTGGCCTCCCGGGGCCTAACTTGGATAGGCAGACCGTTACTGTTTCCCCACATATATATAGGGTTGCTCCCGCTGTATGGGAGATCCCATTATTTTAGATAGATATCCTTCCATTTCAGCATCGAGTCCTTTGTTACCTTAGCACCAAAACATTTGTGTAGGTTCCCGCTTCAGTTTGCTAGTTCCACCATAGCTATGACTGCTCCTTCAGGGTCTGCTGGGCAGAGAGGGGAAAGTTCCACTCCTAGTGCTCAGGATCCACGGGAGGTTACTTTGAAGACTATGTCTTTGATAAGAGAAAAGCACCTTGAGCTAGTGAAGAGAGATTGTGGATGGGGCGAGGGGGTAGCGTTGCAGGTGCTTCCCCCGGATGAGGGTATCACGGACTTTGCCGATGGATTCTTGAATGTGTACTTGTACCCTTTCTCACTAAGCCCCCTTGATAGGGTCGTGCTCGATTTCTGTTTGAAGTATCGGGTTACTTTGGTGCAGATACGTCCGTCGTTTTGGCGAATAGTGTTGATTATGAGGTTCTTTGCGGAGAAGGCAGGGCTTGAATTCACGCTTAGTCATCTTGTCAGGCTGTACTGGGACTTTCATCATCGAGGTCTGCTAACCTTGCGGTGCTGTTCGTCCACGCCCTTTGTTGTTGATGATGAGGAAGATGGAGATCGAGAGTGGATTAGTCGGTTCGTCCAGGTCCGGACGGCTGACGTTATCCTCGTGGAACTTCTGCCATTCCCCAATGAATGGAATTATACGCATGAGTGGAGCGTCTCGTGCTTTCTCAGATTTGCTCATGGTAGAAACTAGTTTATTAATTGTGTTTCTCCCTTCTCTGCAGCAATATCATGGGCGCCGGACAAAGTTCCTGATCTGCCTGGTTGGGTCCGGAAGCTGGCGACCCATTCGACTTGTGACGAGCGCAAGTGGCGAGCTATATCTCGGGGTAGAAGGGAAGAAAAACATCATGGTATATGTGTGTACTGCTTTTTCCCTGTCCCCCGTATATTTGGGAAGACATTTTTCCCTTTTCACGTATTAATCTTGCCGTCGTAGGTATCGGAGGGTCTTTAAGGGCGAGGTTGTGCTCCTTTGGAGAGGGGGACGGGTTTCCAGTTTTCGAGCTAAAGGGTGTCACACCTCCTTTTCACGCCCGAAAGGGGTATATAAGGGAGTTTTTCCAATTAAAGTGACATTATTCGAAATGAGATTATTTAATTAATCAGAGTCGCCACTTGGAATAAATTATTTGGTGTCCCAAGTCACCGGTTTATTTTAAATCTCAAATCGAGGAAGTTTTCAACTTTATTTAAAAGTCTGTGAACCAAAAATTCTCAGTAAGGAATTCTGTTAACTCGGAGAAAGTGTTAGGCATTCCCGGGTTCCGTGCTTCTAGCACGGTCGCTTAGCGATTTATACTTGGCTTAAATTGTTTAATTACTCATTTTAGGACATATGTGCATTTATCCCTCTTGGCTCTTTTATTTGCTTGACTTATTCGTAATTAAAGAATTATCTTTAAATGAGCCACGCGTACGTGTACTCATTTCGTTTGGCGCGTCAAGAATCATGTCACGCGTACGTGTCTACAATTAATCACGCTTTATTAGTTTTAAGAGAGTTTAGTCAAAGTTACGCAAACGCATACTCTGATTTTATTTTTAAGATCGTAATTATGTCACGCGAACGTGTACACAATCACGATAACAAGTTATAAGCGTGCATAAAGCAAGCTACAAAATTTATGAATTATTTGAACTAAACTTTGGAATTATTATGCAACCCAACATGCTTTTTTTTTTTCTAAAAATCAAAACCAATCCTACAGCCCCTTTAAACTAACAATATAGTCCATTACCAAAAATTTCATTAGCTTTATTTTGTTAGACGAAAACCATATGGCCTTTATAAAGAAAATGAAGATATGAAAATATTTGCAACAAATTGCACACAATCTCAAACCATATGATACCAAACGATTTCCAACCAAAATCTCTGCCATTATTTTTTGTATATAGCAATGTCAAAAGTAAAAGACTATACAACTATTGAAATAAGGACTCTCGCAATAAACATTTCATTCAGAATTGGTGATAGGACCAAGGCCTTCTTTATTGTGTTTTTTTTTTCATGTGGACATTCAATGTAATGCTCAAACGAAGTAAAAAGAAAAGATAGCTACTATGTTCAAACGAGAGGCTACTAATGGTATTTTAATGACAATAAAGTATTGAAAGCAAATTTTTAAAAGTCTTACCTAGCATGTTTCTATCTCAAACAACCGACCAAATGATTGGAATCCAAGAAACAAGATAAGTTTAACAATAATATTAAGTTGAAATAATAAAAAGAAATGGACTACTAAGTTTTCAAAATATTAACAAAATTTTTTAAAAAAAACAAACCAATAATCAACAATGAAGTACATACATCTTAATATGCCAAATAAAAAGATAATCTGCCCAGAAAATTGCAGAAATTTTATCAACAAGAAAGATCCAAAAAATTACAGAAAAGAAGGGTAAATTGCAGATGAAAATAACGAACTTAGCTTTCCTTTTAATTAGCGAAATACAATTATGGCAAACTTTGGTGAGCTAGATGCGAATGGAGGATGGAAAACAGGGACTAGCTTGAACCGCGAACCTCGTTGGCAACCTCGAACTCGGGACCTCTTGACCGGGAACTCACCGGTGACTTCGCCATGGATTCTACCATTTTTAGCGTGATGAAAGGGCTGCTTTGGAGCTGATTTTCAGAGAAGTTTTTAGCAGTTTTTTTTAGCTTCGTTTCGAGAAAATTTAAACTGCGTTTTGGCTCAATTTCGTGATTGTTCTTCAGCTCGTTTTGGGTTAGGTTTGGAGCTGAAATGGGATGGTTTGGAAGTACTTTTCGGGTCGTTTTTAGCAGCTTTTGGACCTATTTTGCAGCATAATTTTTGCTGCTTTTTTGAGCTGCTTTTGTTGCGTTCTTGAACTGGTTTTCTGGTGGAAATAGGGGCTGTTCGGGTGAGGTTTTTTGTGTGATTTTCAGGCTATTTTTCTGGCTAAGGGAGGTTCTTTATGGAGGAGGAAGAAGGCAGCAGCAACTGCTGCATTTTTGGCCTCAAACATCTGCGATTTTTCTTTCAAATGCTGCTGTAAATCCTGGGTTTTGAAAATGGCTGAAGCTTTTGTAATTGGGGGTGAGTGGTTGCGTTTTTGTTTCTTAGCCTTAGGAATTTTTGGAATTGAAGATTGTCTTCAATAGTTTCCTCTTTCAAAATGGCTGTCGTTCCTTTGTTGTCTAGCTTTTGGGTCTCGCCGTTTCTTCTTTTTTGTTGTAGTCTTAGGTTTTTAGGGTGTAGGTCTTTTTATAGTCTAAGTCTAGGGTTTTGGGGATATTGGGCTTCGGTTATTATGAGGCAGGTTCAAAAATTAGGCCTAAAAATGGGTTGTTTGAGCCCAAATTTATTCTTTCTCGGTGAACGAGACTAAAAATACGACCTCATTTACTAATTAATCTTACTTAAGTAAAATAACTATTAAAATAAGACTAACTGTTAAAACAAACCTATTTTTTTGGTATTTTCAAATGTCATGTTAAAATAAAAATAAGATACTATTTTTGTATATCTTTTTCTTAGCTTTATAAAAGGTACATAAAATAAAATATTTTTTTGTAATTTTTATTTTTGTGACAAAATAAAGTAAAAGAGTCAAAATTAGTTGAAATAACTATATTAGGCCTAAACTAAATATTTACATGCTAAAATATATAAAATCTTGGGGAGAGTAAAAAATCACATGTCTACAGCTGCCCCTCTTTGACTGGAAACGGAAAGAGTTTTCAGACAAAGAACGGCGAAACAGGTTTTTTGACCCGACCTTTATTTATAGAGACCAAACGCTAAGAGAAAGGAGAATGTGACCGAGCCCTAGTATTTGAGCTGCCTACATATCTTTGAAGGAATCAGGCCACGTATAGTTCAAAATTAGGAAGAGTGATGGAGTACTGAGGTGGAGAGCCGATTGAGGTGCCGTCGAGGTTCCGGCCTGCGGTCCTGTAATTACATCAAAATCAAAAATGAAAAGATTAATTAAGCCTACCAGCTACGAGTTATAAGATTCATATCTATGATTCTTTTGAAGTTTGATCTTGAGTCCTTGTTGTTTTTTCATGCATACTCTGATCTAAATCTTGATGGTTGTTAGCTGCGAACCCTGGTTCATTTTTCTTCAGCTCTTCGGATCAAGGCGTGATATGCAAAGCTTGTGACTTCAATCATATATTGGGCAGTCCGCATCTTTTCTCCGCTTCTGCACTTAAAGTTCAACTTCTTTTCTTGTTCCTCCTTTCTTTTATTTAGATTGAGATTTCTTCTTTTGGTCATCTCAAACCTTGTGCCTCACGGTATAAACCTGTTCAGGCACCAAAGAAAACAAATGAACAAAATTTTCTGCCCCAGTTTTCACTAGGAAAATTTCGTGAGTTATTTGTAACAAAAATTTAAACTATTTCTTTATTGAAAGCAATAAAATCAGGATTGTGTATCCTTGGGAAAAAGATATTAGAGAGTGGAGCCCTATATTTATAATGAAATCAACTAGGGAGTGGAGACCCTATGTTGGAAAAGAGACTAGGGAGTGGAGACCATATATCTAAAATAAATTCAACTAGGGAGTGGAGACCCTATGTTGGAAAAGCAAACTAGGGAATGGAGACCCCATGGCTAAAATAAAATTAACTAAGGAGTGGAGACCCTATGTTGGAAAAGCGATTAGGGAGTGGAGACCCTATGTCTAAAATAACTTCAACTAGGGAGTGAAGACCCTATGTTGGAAAAGTAGACTAAAGAATGGAGACCTTATGTCTAAAAATAAAATCAACTAGGGAGTGGAGACCATATATTGGAAAAGCGACTAGGGAGTGGAGACCCTATGTCTAAAATAAAATCAACTAGGGAGTGGATACCATATGTTGGAAAAGTAGACTAGGGAGTGGAGACCCTATGTCTAAAAATAAAATAAACTAGGGAGTGGAGACCCTATGTTGGAAAAGTGACTGGGGAGCGGAGACCCTATGTCTAAAATAACTTCAACTAGGGAGTGGAGACCCTATGTTGGAAAAGCGACTGGGGGGTAGAGACCCTATATCTAAAAATAAAATCAACTAGGGAGTGGAGACTCTATGTTGGAAAAGCGACTGGGGATCGGAGACCCTATGTCTAAAATAACTTCAACTAGGGAGTGGAGACCCTATGTTGGAAAAGCGACTAGGGAGTAGAGACCCTATGTCTAAAATACAATCAACTAGGGAGTGGAGATCCTATGTTGGAAAAGCGACTAGGGAATGGAGACCGTATGTCTGAAATAAAATCAACTAGGGAGTGGAGACCCAATGTTGGAAAAACGACTAGGGAGCGGAGACCCTATGTCTAAAATAAAAAGGAGTAGAGACCCTATGTCTAAAATAACTTCAACTAGGGAGTGGAGACCCTATATCTAAAATAACATCAACTAGGGAGTGAAGACACTATGTTGGAAAAGCGATTAGGGAGTGGAGACCATATGTCTAAGATAAAATCAACTAGGGAGTGAAGACCCTATGTTGAAAACAACGTAACTAGAGATTGGGGACCCTAGGCTACAATGTTTTTGAATTTTTTCTTCTTATCTTTTTTTTCTTTTTTTTTTCTTTTTTGTCCTTCTTCTTTATTTTTTTTTTAATTTCATAGAATGTGTAAATGCGGTAAAGAATTTTGGAGGGGACTTCCATTTATGGATTGTTGCTACAAAGTTGTTTCTAGCTCTTATGCAGTTTCTCTTTGGTTGCACCTGCTTCTTGCAAGGTTGCTTTGGATTGCACTTGTTTCAAGTTTTCAAACAAAGAACAATTGTTAGTTTGAAACGGTGGTTGGTTTTGTGGCCTTGATTATTTCAATCACTTGATCTTAGACCGGCTTCTTTGATGAAGATCTCAACTGCAACTGCTTGTTCCCTGAGGACCAATTTCATTTCAGGCCTTGGAGCACCTCTAGGTTTTCCAGACTTTGCCAAGATGGTTAATCGGTGGAACTCAACTTTATAGACTTTATTTTGCCTTCGTAGGTCTTTCCCTTTTGACTTACTCTTTTTTTTTTCTTCTGTTTTTTTTTATTTTGTTAAAAAACTTTGGAGCATTGGGGGAATTTTGGCTCCTCAAACTTTGTCGCAACGGCTAGTCGCGTGGGACTTAACCTTTTTCAACTTTATTTCACCTTTGTAGGCCTTTTATTTTTGGCTTCTTTCTTCCAACTTTAATTTCAGATCATTTGGGCACCTTGTCTTTTCAAACTTTTGCCGAGATGGTTGGCCATGTGGGACAGAACCTTTTCAACTTCATTTGCCTTTATAGGCACTTCAATTTGATTTTCACCTTCCAAGAATTTTGATTTCGAAGCATCGGTTTCCATGGCCAGTCGAGGCCGACTTATGCCCCAAGCGAGGCTGGATTTTTGCATATTAGCTTGTATCAAATGGGAACCCTGTAAATTAGTCTTACCATCCCTTCTTTATCTTAGTTTTGGAACAGAGTTAGACCGAAAGGGATTCAAAGAAAACAAACAATGGAATGGAGAATGAGTTTAAGAGAAGAAGTGTCCCTTTAGGGGAAAGGAAAGAAGGACTTATCTGGAGTACATGCAGATTTCAATGAACATGAAATGCTTTTTGGACTGGATGCCTGATCTGTGTAAACCGTCTGACTCTCAGAAATTCATCACAACATTTACCTCAAAATCAAGAAACCTAGCCATGACTTTGTTGATGCCGATGGTTGTGAGAATCCTCTTTTCGATCACGGGCGCCCTTTGCGGGTTTTCACGAGCTGACCTCTATCATTTCTCTACTCACCATAGCCTTATAGTGCTCTTTGCGAGTTTTCACTAACAAGACTCTCTCATTTCAATTTCTCTGCTTAATGTCGCCTCACGGTGCCCGTGTGAGTTTTTACCAATAAGACACTCTCATTTTATTTCTCTCATTTGATTACATCGGATCCAAGTAATGTATCCTCCAATTTTGGACATCTTTACTGATTGATCGGAAGGACTTAAACAGGATTTGGGGTAAATAGAATTTGGACTGAATTACAACTTTGGAACCTTTCAGGCGAACCATCGCCAAACCATTATAACATCTGCCCCAGTTTCACTTTTTGTGAGGAAATTTGGTTTTTTATTTTGGTATGACTGAACCCCAGAGAGATGCTGCCTACGTACCCTTTCGGAATCAAGTCGAACGTAGTTCAGGGAACTTTGTTTTATTTTTCTTTTGTTTTTCTTCTGTTTTGTTTTCTTTTATCTTTGTTTTTCCTTTCCTTTTCCACTTCTCTCTTCTTCTTTTTTCATTTCTTTTTTTTTCATTTTCTTTGTCTTTTCTTCTTTTTTTGTATTTTTCTTTTTCTTCTCTTTTCATTTTTTTCATTTTTTATTCATCATTTTCAATAATAACTTTCAGGTTCCAAAGAGGGTAATCAAAGAATGGGAGCCGGCTCAAAGGGTTTGCAAAGGATTGAATATTTAGATAGTGAGAATGAAAGTCTTCTTCATCCCAATCGGAGAACATTAATGCTATATAGATAATCCAACATAGTACATTTTGACTGCATTTGAATTGACAGTTGTTTCAGGGATATTTCCTTCGATGTGTCCCAAGTACAACGCACTCTTTTGGCAGTACTCTTGTTGCAATATATGTACATTTCCAATCTGGAACAAATTTTCTTTCGGATGTTCCGAATCTTTGTTTTATTTCCTTAAAATTATCTTCATTGCGATCTAATTCTTGATTCATTATTTCGGGGTCTGACAGCTTTCAGGATCTGGGCATGAATTCCGCAAGCATCTCATGTTATTGAAATCTGCATTTAACAGAACTGAAAAGAGAATAAGAAAAGTGACAAGATTAAGAAAAGAGACATTCCTAGATAGTGAAATATTAATTTAACTTGATTTTTTTTTTTGATGATTTTTTTTGAATTTTTAAAAGATAGAAGGGTTAACAACGGAAAGTAAGACAATAAAGTAAAACATCCGGATCACACACTGAGGTAATCCGGACGCAGAAAGGATAGCAAGACTGGCTACCGAGATTCCCATCTGATAGGGAACTTTCAGGCTTGGCAATCATTTTTTTGGCTTTTCTTCTGTCGCAGCAATGGCTGCAATAGCCTTCAATGCTGGATCAAATTCCTGATCTTCACAAATCATCCCAACTATTGGCCCGCTATTGTGGGCAGGCAACAGATTGTTCATCACATCAAGAGCTTCTTCATCCTGAAAAATAATTCATTCAGCTTCAATCAAATCTTCAACTGCCCTTTTGAGGGTCCAACAGTCCTCTATACTGTGTCTCACTGCTCCAGAGTGGTATTCATATCTAGCATCAGCTTGGTGCGAGGTTGACTCAGGGTTCGGCTGGTTCGGGGCTACTGGCTTCAATAGATCTAGCATGATTAGCTTTTGGAACAAGCTTGAATACGATTCACCAATAGGGGTGAACTGATTCTTTTTGAAAGGCTCTCTTGGGCGAGGATTGTACTCGGGACATTTGGTTGGGGATTATATGGAGCTTGGTAAGGATGGGCATTTATGCGAGGTGGAGCTCGATTTTGTGTATAATGTTGTGTCCGCGTGTAAGGTTGTGCATTCATCACCGTATAAGGATGTGGTTCCACGACATAAGCAACATCTTGAAGGGGATAATAGTGTGGTGGGATGATGGGAGGCACATATGATTGGATGAATGACATGCGGGCCCCCTCGAGCTTGAAGCCATCATGGCTCCCTCTTTACTCCCGTTGTTGTTCATCAAAACCTCCGAACCATTCTGAGTAGCCTATGAGGTGGCCTTAAAAGCAGCATGACTCAAGATTCGCCCTGTTTTTAAACCGTTTTCAACTATTTCCCCAATTTTGATAGCCTCAGCGAAAAGCTTACCCATATCAGATATCATATTCTAGAAGTAGTCCGTTTGTTGGGCTTGTGAAAAAACTGTGACCATTTCAATTTCGTCCATTGGAGGCTTTACCCTGGCAGCTTGCTCACGCCATTTGACAGCATATTCGCGGAAGCTTTCCGTGATTTTCTTTTTCAAATTGGAGAAAGAGTTTCTGTCGAGAGCGATGCCCGCATTATGCTAGAACTAGCAAACAAAATCTCGGGCCATATCGTCCCACGCATGCCAATAGGTAATTTATTGATCCGTGTACCACTCAAAAGCGATTCTAGTGAGGCTTTCCCCAAAATAGGCCATTAGCAACTCCTCTTTTCCACCAGCACGCCTTAACTTGCTACTGTATAGTTTTAGATGAGCGACCGGGTCTTCGTGCCCGTCGTACTTTTCAAATTTTGGCATCTTGAAGCCAGCTGGCAAGTGGACATGAGGAAACATACATAGGTCAGAGTATGAGACACTCTTCTGGCCACTCAAACCTTGCATGTTTTTCAGGCTTTGTTCCAGGCTTTTCATCTTCCGAGCCATTTCCTCTTGCTCGGGACTTTTAACAACCTTTTCTTGCTCCACTGAGAAATCATATTGCGGAGGTTGAGTGAAAGAGTACGGGGTCACATATGCTATTTCTGATTGAAGTTGTGGACCCTGAAAGGTGAACATGGAGGCTCAACATACGGCCGTGGTAAAGTTGGTTATGTTCTGGTACAGACTGGTGCTGCAGAGAACAATATTGGAGGTGCTATAGAAACTGGCGCCTAGGGGCAAACCACAGAAGGCATGCCAGGAACATTGGATGGCATTGGAGGGTGCCCGCATGGGATGAGCGGGTTGGGTATAACTCTAACATCAAATGGGCCACGCAAATGTGAGCACCGTTTTTAGACGACTCAGAAGGGAGACGTAAGAAGACATTTAAATACAGTTCAAGTAATATCAAAGCGGAAAATGACAATTAACACATTAAGTCCACAAAATACAGTAATATCAACAGTAAAGCCAAATAAAAATCACATTAACAAGCTAGAATTCTTGAATCCTGAACCGAAGTTCTGGGTTAGGATCTCCAGCGGAGTCGCCAGAGCTGTCACACCTTCTTTTCACACCCGAAAAAGGTATATAAGGGAGTTTTTCCAATTAAAGTGACATTACTCAAAATGGGATTATTTAATTAATCAGAGTTGCCACTTGGAATAAATTATTTGGTGTCCCAAGTCACAGGTTTATTTTAAATCTCAAATCGAGGAAGTTTTCAACTTTATTTGAAAGTCTGTGAACCAGAAATTCTAAGTAAAGAATTTTGTTAACCTGGGAGAAGGTGTTAGGCATTACCGGGTTCTGTGGTTCTAGCACGGTCGCTTAGCGATTTACACTTGGCTTAAATTGTTTAATTACTCATTTCATGACCTATGTGAATTTATCCCTCTTGCCGTTTTTATTTGCTTGACTTATTCGTAATTAAAGAATTATCTTTAAATGAGCCACGCGTACGTGTACTCATTTCGTTTGGCGCGCCAAGAATCATGTCACAGGTATGTGTCCACAATTAATTATGCTTTATTAGCATTAAGAGAGTTTAGTCGAAGTTGCGCGAATGCATACTCCGATTTTGTTTTTAAGATCGTAATTATGCCACGCGAACGTGTACACAATCACGATAACAAGTTATAAGTGTGCATAAAGCAAGCTACAAAGTTTATGAATTATTTGAACTAAACTTTGGGATTATTATGCAACCTAACATGCTTTTTTTCTTCTAAAAATCCAAACCAATCCTACAGCCCCTTAAAACTAACAAATAATAGTCCATTACCAAAAATTTAATTAGCATTATTTTGTTAGACGCAAACCATATGGCCTTTATAAAGAAAATGAAGATATGGAAACATTGGCAACAAATTGCACACAATCTCAAACCATATGATACCAAACGATTTCCAACCAAAAATTCTACCATGATTTTTGTGACGAAATAAAGTAAAAGAGTCAAAATTAGTTGAAATAACTATATTAGGCCTAGATTAAATATTTACATGCTAAAATATATAAAATCTTGGGGAGGGTAAAAAATCACATGTCTACAAAGAGCGACAATAATAAACGGGATATGCATTTGCAGTGCGATGGCGCTCATAGCAGGGCAAAATGGGGCCGAGTTCTTGAGGAGAAAACATCGTCCGAGCCTGTTGCACCCGAAGTTTATGGTTCTGGAGAGGTGGTTCCTCTAAGCGATCGTGCTTCGACCGGGGTTGATTCTTCCAAGGCCGAGGGTACTAGATTAACAGAGGTGTGCTCGGCCTTCGAGGAAGTCCGCCGATTTCACTTTGCGTTGAGCTTTGGCACAGGCCTTCCGAATCTCGCGTCTTGCCTTCCTTATTGAGTTTTTCTTTTGCAGGACTTTGACAAGCTTAGGTCTGAGCTGTTTCGTCATGGGGCTAGGCTCCAGAAAGCTCTAGATGAGGGTAGGTCCCTTGGGCTCCTTTGTGAGGAGAAGGAGGTTGAGTTGGCACACTGGCGATATGAGGCGTACCATACCTCAAATTACGAGAGCTATTTGATGAAGTAGGTAACTTCCCATTCCGGGCGGGTATGCATTTCGCTTTTTAACTTCTCAGGTTAACTCTTCGTCTATTCCAGCTGTAGAAAAAGACAGAGGCCCTGAAGCGCCTTAGGGGTGAAGCCAACCGAGTCAGGAATGACTGTGGCGAGCTAAGAGCTTAGGTGTAGGCTCAAGCTTCAGAGGAGAAAGGTGCCTTGACTAAAGTTCCTAATTTCGAGGTCCAACTCCGCTTATCTCGTGATAATGCTTCAGTTCAAGCTGATATGATCACGAAGCTGAAATCCGAACTTTCGAAGGTCAGGGCTGAGATCGTTGATGCTCGGACCGAAGCAGAACTGAACCGGACTAAGGATGATCAGGAGATGGCTATTTATTTGAAGGATGCTACCGATACCCAATCCGAGTTAAAGAGGGTCCTCGATCGCGAAGAGAGGATCAAAGAATATTCTTGTTACAGATCCCAAAGAAGGGTTCTCGAGGAGATCGGTGCCTGGGGTTTTGTTCTCCCGGAAGAGTTGGCGCGAGCAAGGGTGGATCAGCGTGGTGCTCGGTCACTCCTATCTGGCATCGAGGAGAGTGAAGATGAGGCTGATAGGTCGTAGCCCTCAGGGGCAGGGCGTAGACTTTGCCATCTTGTATGTGATATCTTCAGAGCACGCTTGTAGATGGAGAATACATTTTTTCACATTTGTAAAAAAAATAAAACTTGAGGTTTTATTTCTTCTGTACCCCTTTCTGCTTTGCCTCTGACCAAGTGGACTGGTTTTAGAGTTGGTGAGAATCCTTAGATTTGTGATATGGCCCTGGGGCTCATTAGGCATGCCCGGGGGCTCTTACGCGCTCGGTTCGTGCAACCTTTAGTATAAGCTAGCGTTAGAGCTCTTTTGGTTTTGTTCAACTGTTTTGGGTTTAGTCTCCGAGTCGGGCTTCGACTCGAGCTCATTCGACCCTCAAACTTTTATTTTTGCATGAGCGGGCGACATTGGCTCTTACACATTGCCCTTGGGCATTTGTATTTTAACTATTTTGGGTTCAGTCTCCGAGTCGGGTTTGGACTCAAGCACAATTGACCCTCAAATTCGGTATTTACATGGGCTAGCGACAATGGCTCTTACGCCTTGGGTCGAAGCGACCTTTTATATGCACGGCCCTGAGGTTCATTAAGCTGGCGACAATGGCTCTTACGCTTTGCCCCTAGGCATGTATAGTTAACTATTTTGGGTCCGGTCTCCAAATCGGGTTACGACTTGAGCTCATTTGACCCTCAAGCTTTCAAATTTTAAGCTGGCGATAGTGGCTCTTACGCTTTTGGTCGTTGTGATCTTTTAGTGTGTGTGGCCCTAGGGCTCATTAGACTGGCGACAATGGCTCTTACGTGCTTGGTCGATGTGACCTTTTATGTAAGCTTTATTTTCCTCTCATTAAGGACTTTTGAATGATTTTTCCTGTCCCATTGTCAGTTCAGAAAGAACCTCGATTTCAAGTCATTTGTGGCGATGTTCGAGCACCTTGAAAGGTTTATCTCGTAGGCTGAGTAGCTTGAAGCCTTGTGATTTGTGTTGACATGGTTGAAGCTCTTTTGCCTATTGAGGGTAGCTTGTTTAACCGGTTCTTTTCAAAGAAGATTCGAAGTAATGGCCTATGATTTTGTAGTGATGGTCGGGCATCCCCGAGTCGCATTAATTCGGCTGGTACAACCGTATGACCGTAGTCATTTGTGTTTGGCCGGAGCCATTTGTGCTCGTCGTTCCATGGTTCTTCTGAGTGGATGACCTCTCGAGAGGGTTCCCTCCAGTGTTTGGGGTTGGTTTCAAAAGAAGCCTTGTACGCTTGTTGGATCCTCCTTAGGTGGTGCGTGGACGTTGCCTCATTAAAAACCTTTCTGGTGAAACACTCTTCAGGACAAAAGCATGGCCGAAGGAAAAGAGTGCAACGTATGCCTTTAAGGCCATGAGATCTTCGGGTTGGGTTAGCACTTTCGACTGACCTGATCGGGCGCCTACATATGGGTTAGTGTAAAATAATGAAAAAGGGGGGTGGTATTACCTTATCGTGGGATGCGTCGGCGATGTTCCAAGGTCTGATGTGTCCCTATTGTTTGGAGCGAGGACTCGGTATGGTCCTCTGCAATATTTAATTGAGCTTAGCCGAAGGCGTAGTTTGGTTATCCTTTGGCTCTTTTGAAAGTTGAGATATTGGTGCCAACACTACGTTACATACCGAAAAGACTTCCATTGCCATATGTTGTTCCACGTAAATGGTTTTAACATCATCCTCTGTCAGAAATTTCATCATTTGGTGGATGGTGGATGGTGTCGTTCTCATGCAGTGTATCCTTGGTCGCCCGAATAAGGCGTTGTATCTCATGTCACTTTTATGGAATTTGACATTTTGGGTTGTGCCGGCCACGGTGACCAGGAGGATGATTTCTCCTTTCGTTGTTTCACTTGCCATGTTGAATTCATTGAGGACCCGAGTGGCAGGCACGATTTGGTCGAGCAGTCCGAGCTGCTCTATCACCCTCAACCTGATAATGTTGGCCGAGCTACCTGGATCGCCGAGTATACGTTTTATTTGAAAAGAATTTACAAGGAAAGAGATTACCAGTGCATCATTGTGAGGTTGAGATAAGGTCTCGGTGTCCTCTTTCCCGAATGTGAGGGTGTCTCGGGAATATATCCTCGGGTTCGCTTTTCTCTGGTGATGGATATTTTTGTCCTTCTCATTATGGGTTCCTGTGGGGCATCGACACCCATGATCATGTGGATGACATGTTGTGGCTTGTTTTCCTCGTTCTTCTTGGTCGCCTCTCTTTCCCGAAACTGATTTTTGGCTCGATCGCTAAGGAATTCCTGGAGATGCCTTTTTCTAAGTAGTCGGGCTACCTCTTCTCCGAGTTGGTGGCAATCCTCGGTCCTGTGGCCGTGTGTGTTATGAAACTCGCACATTAAGTTGTTCTTCCTTTGTGAGGGATCCGATTGTATGGGCCTGGGCCACTTGCCATCTTTGATTTTGCCAATGGCAAAAATGATGTCTGATTCATTGACGCTGAAGTTGTATTCTGATAGGTGAGGTGGCCCCGTTTGCCCTGTGTCCCCGTCGAATCCACCTCTGTTGATGAGTCCCTGAGGGTTCTGTCCTCGGTTCACCAATCGATCGTTGCGAGGCGGATTGCATCTCGAGGCATTCCTCCCATCTTTTAGGTACGGCTGTTCGGTTTCGACTCCTTCGCCAGGAGTCTGCTCGGATACACTAAGCCCGAAGGGGCTCCCAGCTGGTTATCATCGACCCTGATCTTTGACTGGTACCGGTTGTAGATGTCCGACTAGGTTACGGAGGGATACTCGATCAGTTTCTCTTTCAACTGTCTTGAGGCCCCTGAGCTTCGTTCATTCAGGCCTTGAGTAAAGGCCTGCACCGCCCAATAGTTGGAGACCGAGGGTAGTTCCATTAGTTCCATTTGGAAGTGAGATACGAATTCTCGCAGCATTTCATTCTCCCTCTGCTTAATCTTGAATACGTCGGACTTCCTTGTTGCTACTTTGATGGCACCAACGTGTGCCTTTATGAAGGAGTTTGCTAGCATGGAAAATGAGTCTTTGGAGTTGGGAGCTAGGTTGTGATACCACATCATGGCACCCTTCGAGAGCGTTTCTCTGAATTTCTTCAGTAAGACGGACTCGATCTCATCATCTTTTATGTTGTTTCCTTTACTACGCACGTATAGGCAGTGACGTGTTTGTTGGGATCTGAGGTCCCACTGTATTTTGGGGAGTTCTGGCATTCTGAACTTCTTTAGAATGGGTTTCGGAGCCGCTTCCTCTGGGAACAGCCGTTGCACGAACTTCTTCGAATCTACTCCTTTCAGGACTGGGGTGCGTCCGGGATTTGGTCGACCACGAAGTTATAGGTTTCGACCTTCCTATTGTTAGCTGCTATCATTTTCTTGCCCAACTCAATCCTTTTGGTGAGGTCCTCGAGCATTTTTACGATGGTAGGATCGGCTACCGATCCGTTGTTGCTCGACCTCTCTGGTACCTATTTGGCCGGGGGAGTAGCTTCGGGTGCTACTATGCTGAGAGTGTTCAGAACAACTCAAAAAGGAGTGAAACATGCACAAGTACCAAGAACAATTCCAGGCACAGTGCAACAGATCCATCGCGGCCGCACTCCATTTGGTGCGGTCCGCAGTGAGGAGATTCAGAGAGGTGCATATTCTGGAAAATCAAGCAATGCGACCGTAAAGCTTTTTATGCGGACCACAATAGTCTCACCGCGGCCGGACTTGATATTGTGTCGTCCACAATAATGGAGTTCAGAGAGTTGGAGCTTGGAAATTTATTGCCAATTCGGTCCGCGGTCCTTTTTGGATGGACCGCAATAGAAACCATCGCGACCGCGGTGCATTTTGTGCGGCCCACGGTGTCCAATTTCAGAGAGCAGATATTTAAAGCCAAGAAGCCTCACCGCAGCCGCACTCGATTTTGTGAGGACCACACTACCCACGCAGGGGTATTTTTGTCCAGAACATTTAGCCTAGTATAAATACTTTCTTTTCCCATTTTTAGGTCATCAGTTGTAATCTGACGTTGAGTCGCGCTTGTGAATAGTAGTTCTTAACCATTTTGAGTAATTTTAGGGTAGTTTTATCATTGAATCTTCAAGTATTAGCTTGTAATTAAATCTTATGGATTTTTCTTCATCTATTTCTTTGTTTTCTTCTATTATCATGAGTAGCTAGACCCATTAGCTAGGGTTGTGGCTCAACCCTAGTGTGGGTATTTGATGGGTCTTGAGTTTTAGGGCTTGAATGTCTATGGGTGTTTGATATTTGGACTAATTTGTGTTTTCCATGTTGAATTAGTGGTTGCAAACACTAATTTGTGCCTTTTTGACTTGGGCTCTTCTTGAGAAGAGATCGTGAGTCTAGGAAAATTATTCCAACAAGGAATTGGGGTGTATTCAAGATATTGATAGCCCCAATTAAAGGGTTAAACCTAGAGATAGTAATACCCGACTTGAACCTCAATTGCTTGCACAAATTATCATACCCAATTGGTCTTGAGAAAGTCAATTAGGGCAAAATCACTCAAACTACTGAGAAGTATAGAGTGAGAAGTTTCATGCATTGGTTATATCGTAATCCCCAACATGACAACCTATCCTTAGACTTGAGAACCTATCAAGTATCAACATAGAAGAAAGTCATTTCCCTAGTGCCTCCTTAACTATTTAGACAACCTTTCAAGTATCTTACTCTTAGCTTAATTTAGCATCATATTAGCATAATATTAGAAGTAATCAAAAGACCAATGATGTTTTGAAGAGTAATTAAGAGCAATTACACATCTCTAGTTTAGATAGAAACCTAATTCCCATTTCTAGCTCCCTGTGGAATTCAATCCCGACCATCTCGGGAAAAAGCTGATTCGACAACTCTCGCTACTTTGTAGTGGTGCAGGTTTGGCACCGATCAATTAGCCTTAAGGCGGTGTGATTTTGTTCTAGGATATCGTGGGTGAGTTTTGGTTAACGATTGTGGTGTTCTGGCAAGGAAAAGTGTCACCTTGAGGGTAATTTGGAGGGAACTTGAAGAAATATGACAGTTTGATAGTAGGTTGGATCAGCACGGTAATGGGTATGATCGGTTCTTTAGGTACTTATGATGTGGCGAGTCTCTACTAGTGTTTTATGGCAATACTCTTGGGTTTAGCAACCTGCGTGGCTTGGTTGAGTTGGATAGATTTAGTTCTGATGACGTGGAAAGTGCGAATGAGTTTCAAGAGTTCTCGATGGTCTCTACCATGGTTTGAGATGGATATTTCCTACCGGCATAAGGAGCGTGTGGCGTATTATGATTTTCTTCTTGATGGGATCAATGGAAAATTTCTGACTAATCGGGTATGCATCCTGCTGGTGAGTCAGAGTTGATTATGAGATTCTCGTGCTTTTCATATGATGGCATGATAGATGCAGTGTATTTTTGGGGATTGAGATTTGCATGTGCAAGGTCATGGTTTAGTTGTAAGGGAAGGTTATGAATTCTTAGACAACATGAACGATTTCATATTACTAGATTAATGCTATTACTACTTGGTATTTCCTGAGAAGGGTGCGCATTTTAGAAGGCGTACTGTGTTTTGGCTTACGGATGCTTCATTGATATTAGGGTACTCGCCTTGTTGATCGACTGCTGATGTTCATATTTTGCTATATGGCATGGATGATTTATAGAAGTATTTCTCATGGGGATGATTATGTAAAAAAAGATATATTAGTCATTCGAGTGGTGGAGTTGGGATCGACTATGGTGATTAATGTGTTCTATGGATTTGGAGATTGGAAGTTCTCAAAAGAAGATTGTTTCGGGGTTGCAGGCTATGAAGATGTGGCCAAATTTAGCTAGATAGTAGTACGTGCTACGGTTAGGTCATTGTGGACTTTTAGAGGGCCATTTGTCTATTTGGGGATGGCTGAGGTTGATTTGGGGCTTATTGGTAGACTCAATGAGGATATGTATTCTACACCAGATCGAATTTGTTGGCTTAGCACCGTTATTATTAAAGGGTGTGTCATTCAGCTAGAGTTGAGGTAGTTCGTGTTCTGATATGTTCTATATGTTACTCTTCTATGCTACGAAGGGTTGTGATTTGTTGGCTATATGCACACATGGCGTGGTTCTATTTGGACCTTATAGCGGACTTCGTGTGATTTGGTGATTGGGGTGTGGAATGGTCGATTGCACCCTGGCTATGGTCCTTTCGGGTTTGTGGTATTGAGTTATTTGCTTCTCCGTGGTAATGGTCATGGACCTTGGGTACTTGATGTCTAATTGTGCGTGGTTGTTTATTTTGAGCATGGTGGCTTGCGGTATTTCATATGGGCCAGTGTTTGGATAAGGTCACACATTGCAGGTGGGTTATGTCTGGATATGATCCCTTGTGTTAGATTCGTATGTTTCAGTCCTATGGTGTGATAGGTTCTTAGCATTGTGTTGTGGTGGTACTTGTTGAGTTTGAAAGACGGTTCTCTCATTTGAGTCATTTTCCATGATTGAGTACATTTGAATTGTGCTTATTAGTGTAGGGATTGCACGGTTTGTGGCATAGGGTTGTATTGGCGTGGCATTTCAATAGAATGGTTGTGTTTGATATGATGGGGTCATTGGACCTAGAATGGGTACTATCAAATTTGATTACAATATAGATGGGGGAATAATGTTGGAAATCGGCTTTGGGTTTGGCTTTGTTTCTTATCGGATGAGAGAGGGATCCATGACTTGTTGATGTGATAAGCGGTTAAGAGTTTTTGCTTGTTTCTTTCATCATCGGTAGTGTACGAATGTTTTAGAACGGGGTTTTGTTCGATATGAGGTTTATTACCAGTATTGGGTTATTTTGAGCAACTAATGTGATCGAGAGTTATTGTTATGAGTATTGGAGTTATGTGGTATATCATGTGATTGTGCCTTTTGGTTATGGCTTGATGCAGTTTGTTCAGGCTTATATAGGGTGTAGATACGAGATTGGGGTCTTATAGGAAATTCCAGATGTTAGAAACTAGATTCAAGTTTTATGGGCTAAAGTTGAATTAAGGATCTTCAGCTAGGTTGTGTCGTCACGTGTATATTAGTGTGACGTGGGATCTCCCCCAGGTATGTTCATGGTAAGGTTACACAGTGATTTTACGGCTTAGGAACAACTCTTGGCATGTTCGAAGACGAACGTATGTTTAAGTGGGGGAGAATGTAACAACCCGACCGATCGTTTTGAGCATATACATTCCGTTCAGCTATTTGAAGTCTTGAGCAACATTGTATGATGTATTATGACTTGTATGAATTGTCGGTTTTGGTTTTAGGGTTATTCGAAATTGATTTGGAAGAATGAATTTCATGATTGAAGCTTTAGAGTTGGAAGAATTGATCAAGTTTGACTTTTTAGTATTTTACCTCAGATTGGAGTCTTGATGGTTCCGTTAGGTCCGGATGGTGATTTTAGACTGGTGCGCATGCCCGGATTTGCATTTGAATATTTCAAAAAGGTTTCGGCGCTAATTGACGAAAGTTGGAAATTTAATGGTTTGGAAGTTCATAAGTTTGACCGAGAGTTGACTTTTAAGATATCGGGTTCAAATTATAGTTCCGGGGATTGGAATAGCTTCGTTATATCATTTGGGACTTGTGTGCAAAATTTGAGTTCATTCCGAGTTGATTTGATATGTTTCGGCACGAGTATTGGAAGTTGAAAGTTCAAAAGTTCATTAAGTTTGATTTGAGGTATGATTCGTCGTTTTTGATGTTGTTATTCGTGATTTGAGGCATCAAGTAAGTCCATGTTATGTTATGAGACTTGTTGGTAAGTTCGGACAGGGTCCCGAGGGGCTCATGTGAGTTTCGGATGGGCTTGGATTGTGTTGCTCTCGTTCTTGATGTTTCGACGTCGTTTCTTCAAGCTTAAATGGTACCACATTAAGCAAATGAGCTCCAAGTTCTATTTTGATTGAAGCATTAGATCCGTATCGTAAATTTGGAATCATATCAACTGCAATCATCAAGTTTCAATATCGTATGAGGAATTTATGGTCATTTTACTATGAATTGGGTTGCCAGATTTTTCAGATTAATTACAAAATTGGCATGAATTCGTATTTAAAAATCTGCACTCTTTCCAAATATTTAAACCATCATATCTCTTTCATTATAAGGTCAAATGGAGTGATTCAGAAGCCTAACTTGACTAGAATTTCACAAAGAATCCATTTGAGGCATCAAAAGCGAGTTTCGAGATTATTTGGCACATAAAACGAGGTAGAACAGCTCTGCAAAAATTATTTAATATCGAGAGTTTGTTCATTTGGTCATATTTTGAGTTGGGGAGCTCGGATTTAGGATATTTTTTATGCGACTTTTACCATATGGATTGGGATAAGTGTTCTCTACTTGGTATGATTATATTTTGTGAATCTATCTTCATTTTTGGTAATTGAATTGTGAATTTTAAAGAGAACTTGGGGGTTTTTGCTTAAAGTTTCATAAACTGAATTTTTGATTGCTAAACGTCGATTCAGTTCCGGATTTGTGTGAAACTAGTATGGATGGACTCATAATTGAATGAGTTGGCAGATTTTGTAATTTTTATAAGGTTCCGAGGTGCGGACCCGGATTTGACATTTTAGTTGACTTTGGGCTTTTGATTAAAGATCTGAGCTTTATCAATTGAAATTGTTTCCTTGATCTTTTTATATATTTAAGTTGCTTTTGACTAGTTTCGAGCCATTTGCAGGTCAGCACGCGCTAGATGGCATTTTTGGAGCATCATTTGGCTTGTTCAGTATTGGATTTGGCTTGTTCGAGGTAAGTAACACTTCTAAACTTGGTGCTGATGTTATGAAACCTTGAATATGTGTGGTATGTGTTTGGTGTTGAGGTGACACACATGCTAGGTGATGGGCATGTAGTCGTACACCGTGTGAATTGTGGATCAGTTATTTCTGTATATTGTGTAGTTACCTAATCTTATTTGTAACCGTGAAATCTCTATGTGCTAGAGTAATTGAGATGTGATCCATATTTGAAACCATGTCTAGGCTACATGATTATCTTGTTGGGACCCACTAAGGTCATTTCTGTTTTTGGGTTATTTGCTTACATTGCAACTACATACTTAGTCATATGCATTTATTTGCATATCATATCACAGTCTCTATTATCATTTATTGATACATCACATTATTATTTTTAGGCTGATTTTCATGTCATTGTAAGCCCGAGAGACAGGAGGATTGATGACTGAGTGAGGCCGAGGCCTAATTGTGAGGATATTTATGGGATCGGGTTGCACGCCTCACTATGTTTATTTGATTCATGCCACGATTGGCTTATTATAGAGCTTGGGCTGGAATTGCCTCTCCGGAGTCTGCACATCCACAGTGAGCGCAGGTACCTACTGAGTGCGAGTGCTGAGAGAAAGTGCTGAGTGATTGTGAGGATTGAGTAATTGTAAGAACTGTGTGACTGTGAGGACTGAGTGATTGGGAGGACTGAGTGACTGGGAGGACTGAGTGAATTGATACTTTGAGAGTATGCTTATGGTTTTATCACTGAGTAATCGACATGCATACTTGATGTACGAGCATTGAGATGCATTTTCCTCATGTTGTACAATATTGCGTCATTCATTACTTCACATACACATTGACATGTAGGCATAGATATGTATTTTCCTCTTGCCATTCGAAAATGAATAATTTTCCTGTTGAAAGCATTGGAAAAAATCATAGTTCTACAAACTTACTCATATTTTGGTGACCTAGATAAAAGATTTGGTTTTCACTGGTATACTTAAAAAGCATGCCTATTTTTATGGAACTGTGAACGAGTTGACATTTTATCTCTAAATTACTTATTTAGCACTTTTATTATGTTGTTATGAACTGTTGTTAGCTATTGGTAGTGGACTCTGACTTTTGTTCCAGCTCGTCACTACTTTCAACCTAAGGTTAGATTTGTTACTTATTGAGTACATGGTGTCGGTTGTACTCATACTACACTTTTACACCTTGCATGTAGATTTTTTATGTTGATGTTGTTGTGTATGGCGGGAGATGGAATTGAAGACATAATTGAATTCTGGTCATTATTGCATTTTGTTCTTGGTAGCTTTTGAATTATTAATTTATTCAAGTATATTTCGAACAGATGATGTATTTATTTCATACGAGCTTTGTAAACTCTAAATTTTAGAAGCTCATGATTTGTACAACCAATCCTTGTGAATTCTTTGTGTAATAGTTCAGTTGTATTATCATTTCTTCTCTTAATAAATCTTATTTGAACTGGTTTATTGTTAATTGTCTTACCTAGCGAGTTGGGTTAGGTGCCATCACCGCTAGTTTGTGTAACGACCTGGTCGGTCGTTTCAGGAGTTACTGCTCCGTTTCTCCCATTTCTACTTCTTATTTTCTTTTTCTGCTGTATTATGTGATATTGGGTTGGTTGCTTCAGATTCAGAGAGGTTTTGGAAAGGAATAAGACACTTAGTCTCTTTTGAGTAAGCTTAGGTTGGAAAAGTCAACTAGATATTGACTTGTGTGAAAAAGGGCTCGAATTGAATTCCTATGGTTTGAATAGCTTCGGGAGGTCATTTGGGACATAGGAGCGTGATCGGAATGTTTTTTGGAGGTCCGGAGTAGATTTAGGCTTGAATTGACGAAATTGGAATTTTGGCATTTTCTGGTTGATAGGGGAGATTTTTATATAGGGGTTGGAATGGAATTCCGGAAGTTGGAGTAGGTCCATTTTGTCATTTGTGACGTGTGTGTAAAATTTCAGGTCATTCGGACCAGGTTTGATTGACTTTTTGATCGAAAGCAGAATTTGAAAGTTTTTGGAATTCTTAGGCTTGATTCCGATGATGATTTGATTTTTTGATATTGTTTTGAGCGTTTTGAGGGATGAAACAAGTTTGAATGATGTTATGGGATATGTTGTCATGTTTGGTTGAGGTCTCCAGGGCCTTGGGTGAGTTTCGGGTGGTTGAACGGATCAAATCTTGTTGTGGGAAGTTGTAGAAAATCTGCTGTTGGTGTTGAAGACTTTTGGCCTTCGCGTTCGCGAAGAGATGTGGTGTGAGGCAGGATGTTTGGCCTTCACATTCACGATGTTGGTCCAACATTCTCGAAGAGTTAGGTTCAATGCTCATCGCGAACGCAATGAGGTTCCCGCATTTGCGTAGAGTAGATGGGAGCAGCTGGGGTCCATGTTCATTTGTGCTTCGCGTTCGCGAGCTAGAGGTCTCGTTCGTGATGGGTTGAGGAGCTGAAGCTTCACGTTCACGTTCAGGATGTCGCATTCATGAAGAAGGATTTAATAGGTCAACGAATTTTGTGCTTCGCGAATGCGAGGCTTTGACCGCGTTCGCGAAGAAGGAAATGGTCACCTAGGCAGAATGTTTAAATAGCCATTGTCCGCGATTTTAGTTCTAACTTTCACCATTTTTGAGCGATTTTGGAGTTTTTTGAGAAGGATTGAAGAGGAAATCAAAGGGAAATACTTGGAGGTAAGATTTATGGACTTAATACTCAATCCTATTGTGATTTCTACCTAATTAAACATGAATTTTGTCGAATCTAAAGCCTAAAATTGGAGAGTTAGGGCTTGGAATTTGAGACTTTGATTTGAGGATTCGATGGGTCGTTTGTGGTCGGATTTTTTGATTTATTTTTTATGTATGAACTCGTGGGAGTGTAAGGATCCTAGTTTTGTGATTTTATTGGAATCTGAGATGTGGGCCCGGGTGTCGGGTTTGGCCAATTTCGGGATTTTTGATGTAAATTGGTTATTTTCGAGTGGACTTTGTTCCCTTAGCATATTTTGATGGTATAAATCTATTTTTAGTTAGTTTTGGAGCATCCGGAGGCCGAGTCGAGAGATAAAGGCATCACGGGCTAGAGTTTGGACCGGATAGAAGTAAGTAATGATTGTAAATGTTGTTCTAAGGGTATGAAACCCTGGATTTCACATCGTTGTGCTACTTTGAGGTGACACATACGCTAGATGACGAGCGTGAGGTCGTGCACCGTTGGGGATTGTGACTTAGTCCATCCCGTATGACTGTGAAATCGCGTATTTGATTGAAAACTATTTGATATCTGTTTACCATGAAAATGGTAATAACAATTAAATTTTTTGGTGGGACTCTAAAAATACGTGATCTATTTTTATACTAGTTTGTTAAGCAGTTGATGCTAAAGTATATGAGATTTAGAGACGAAATAAAGTTAAGGAGGGAGCTAAAATCAAACCGGTAGGTCAGTTATTCAGGGCCTCGAGCTTGTCGATCTGGAGCCTCAAGGTTGATTCCGAGGCTCAAACTTGAGCTATCGTGGGTGATCGGGGTAGAGCTAACAGATATGAAATAATCAATGAAGGCTCTTTATGGCCATTGATAAGCAATAATTGATGAACAAATAGAAGATAAGAAATGAAAGCAATAATATCAAGAGAGTATGTGAGAGAGCAAAGAGATTGTTTTTCTATATTTCTTTATGGAACAGCGGGAGCAATAAAGTTTACAATAATGGTAGGAATGCCCCTTATA
The DNA here is from genome assembly GCF_000393655.2 of Nicotiana sylvestris. NCBI lineage: Eukaryota > Viridiplantae > Streptophyta > Magnoliopsida > Solanales > Solanaceae > Nicotiana > Nicotiana sylvestris. Next base: position 62,109,021 of record NC_091063.1, read on the forward strand.
TAGGAGGGGAATCTTAACATAGTACAAAATACATTAACTACTCGGATAAGGGGATGGGACGGCTAGACATGATGTCCTTACGCCCGTTAGGCTCTATCAGTCTTAGCCAAGCGTCTTGGGAATTTCCCTCTTTTTAATATAGCCGTTGGTCTGCGCTGCCCCGAGATTAGGCCTCGATGACCCTTGACAGTGAGCCTCGACCTTGGTCTCGAACCTCGAGAAGCACGTTCGTGGGGCACCACAATGACGACGAAATTGGACACCCCCAATTTTATCGTACACAGATAGTCTCCGCATTTCTTAGAGTTAAAGTGATAAGAAATGACCTTGAATTTCTTCCCCCTCCGATGCTCTCTTAATCGACGTAAGGTACAAGGCGCCAAGGCTTGATGCACACGCAGCCCCTGAAGATTTTCGCATGACTATGGCAGTTGGTTGTCCCTTGGCTTTCATCAATATGCACGCAGGGTTTCTATAAATACTCCCCTTCCTGTTTTCTATAACTCATTGTATTCCCAAGCCTCAGAAAAGGTTCGTTCTTCCTTTGCTTTCATTTTTTCTTATGAACACAACTCTCCTTCTTCTTCCAGAAATTTCTGGAAATGGCAAAAAATTTTGTCTCTGCTTCTCAGGAGGCCATGGCCTCATCCTCTTCACTCTTATCTCAAGGTGAAGTGATGATGCCTCCTCGTGCGGAGGAATATGTTCCAGGGTCTTTCGCGATGGCTTCTGATTTCAGGGCCGAGAGACCTTCTTCGAAGCCGGGGCGCAGCGAGCCCGTGACTTAGTATATTAGCTTGATAACAGACATTGAAGGAGTGAAAGCTGATTATCGCTGGGGGGAAGCGGTGATTGTGGATATCCCTTTTCTGGAGGAGGATATTACAACACACAAAATAGGTTTCCTTAATGTGTACACCCATCTGTTTACTCTATGGCCGGTGGGGCCATCTTCGCTCCCGATCGACCCCATGATTCTTGACTTCTGCCAACGATGCCAAGTGACCCTTAGCTAGATTCATCCTTCATTCTGGCGTGTTGTTTACATGATCAGGTACTATGCGAACATGATCGGGGAGATGCCCTTCACTTTTGATCATCTAATCAGGATGTACAACCCCCGCCTCTTCCGTGGGGGTTTAGTCAAACTACGCTACCGAGCCCCGAGGTCCTTCTTTACCTGTAGCAAGGAGCTCGAAAAGGGTTGATGGATAAGTCGATTTGTCCGAGTTAGAACTTCTGACCTGATCCCAGCGGAAAGATATCTTTCCCCGAGAGGTGGAATGTGGAGCGTAAGTAGACATGCTACCTTGCCTTCCATCGCTTCTCTCCGGCTATGTTCTTTCAAGTACTTAACATGTATTATTTTTTGTTACTGCAGCTGTAGCAATTTACCCAGACGTGGGTTCGGACCTCCAGGATTGGGCAGGTCGTTTGTACTCGATTTGCCCATATACTGAGCGAGTGTAAAGTGATTTATCCCTAGTCCCGGTGGGAATCTAAGGATGATGTGAGCCTCTACCTTTGTCGTAGTCATCCCTTTCGACTTAAATCACTACTAGTGGCACTCATGTTTCCTGTGCTTACCTCTTGCCTTTGTGTAGGTTTTGGGGAAGTCCCCTTGATAAAGGGAGCTTTACCCGGTGGGGAAGGCACTTTGGTACCCGATGAAGGGAAGAAAATACAAGGGGATTCGTTGGACGAACCTTCCGAATCTAAGAGGATTAAGGCAGAAGAGATTGAGGCCGACTCGGCAGATCTAACCCTGAAAATGAAGGGAAACCCTCAAGTTGGGGGGTGAGGAGGAAAACAACTTCTCAACAATGCCCGAGGGAGGGATACACCTGTCCGATCCTAGGGCCGTATTGATGGTGGCTTCCGAGCCAAAGATTGATATCGTTGCGGCCTCACTTTGTGGCGGAGAGACAATTGAGGGAGTATCGGGTTCTGCCCCTGAGCTGATTGGTGGTCAGAGTTCTCCTCGATCTGAGGTGCCTTTGTTAGGTGGTTTAGAAGGGCCTAGTTCAGGGACCCTGAATGGACAAAGGGTGGCCCTAACTGACCTTGCCAGTGTTGCGGTCTTGATTGATTCTCCTCAGAAAGCGACCCTACCTTTTAAAGGAGTCTAGGATGCCCCATGTGAAGAATCTCCTGATGTGGGGATGCCCATCAAAGCCGGAGATGTGCCCGAAAGGCTCCCAACCGTGTCCGAGGGAGTTCCTGAGGTTGATGCTTCCCTCATCTCTAGTGAAATGAGCAGGCTTTGTGAGTAGGTAATCTTCGCTTTCCTAGTCTGTCGTTTGGGCCTCGGTTGCCTCGACCTTTTTCTTTCAAACTTGTCTTTTTTCGTGGCTTTAGTCCAAGGTGAAGTCTCTGAACTCAAACGGCGTGAGAGAGAGATATCTTCCAAGAGGGATGCCCTCTAGGAGAAGGTGATATTGGTTGGGCGTCAGCTTAGTAAGGCGAAGGAGGATAGTGGCAAATACAGAGGTCTTCATTGCGAGCTGGTGGCTGCATTATCTAGGATAAAGACTGAAGCTGAGATGCTTATATCTTTGCATGGAGAAGATACCATTATGACAAGTGCCTAAGCCAGAGGGGCGCCCAAGGGGACCAAGCTGAGGTTGACTCGGGTTGTGGATATACATGTGGGAGATATCATTTTGCCTGCTGAGTTCGAGAGAATGGAGTCCCTGGAGAAGAGATATGCTACCTTACTTGCTTTTGGGGGTGCACCGAGCGGTGAGCTCAAGAGGTGACAAAAGAGAAGGCGAAGCCCCCAGAGGGGAGGAGGCCATCGAAGAGAGGTTGTTGAAGGACTCGTAGTCGTCGGGATGCAGCCTTTTGTGGAGACACTAAAGACCTCCCTTTCGATGGTGGATTAAGATTTTGTTTGGTTCTCTCTTTATAAGAGTTTTTTCTAGACTTGTAACCATCCCCTTGGAGGTTATTAGAAGGATTTTATTTTTTGTTCCTCCCTTTCTTTTTGCTTTTGGGAAATGCTATGTGATGTTCTTTGACTTTCGAACCAGGGTCCCATCTTCGGGTTAGACCCCGAGCTTTACTTATCATTGAGACTAGTGACAGTGACTCGTACATACTGAGTCGGTTACTTCTTAGAGTAAGCTAGCATTTGAGCTCTTGTGTTTTTGCTTTCAGGCATTTTTATTAGGTCGAGCTCAGTCTCCGAGTCGGATCTCGACTTTAGTTCATCTGATCCTCAAGTTTTTAGGATTTCGAGCCGGTCCTTGGGCTCTTGCGTGTTGGGTTGGAGTGATCTTATGTGCGGGTGGCCTTGGGGCTCATTAGGCTGGCAACAATGGCTCTTGCGCTTTGCCCTTAGGCATATGTAGTTAACTATTTTGGGTTTAGTCTCCGAGTCGGGTTTTGACTTGAGCTCAATTGACCCTCAAGGTTTCGAATTTGTGTGGGCTGGCGACAGTGGCTCTTATGCCTTAGGTCGAAGTGACCTTTTATGCGTGCGGCCCTGAGGCTCATTAGGCTGGCGACAATGGCTCTTATGCTTTTCCCTTAGGCATGTATAGTTAACTATTTTGGGTCTGGTTTCTGAATCAGGTTACGACTCGAGCTCATTTTGACCCTCAAGTTTCCAGATTTCAAGCTGGCGGCAATGGCTCTTATGCTTTAGGTCGATGTGACCTTTTGTGTGTATGGCCCTAAGGCTCATTAGGCTTTACTTTCCTCTCGTTAAGGACTTTTGAAGTAATTTTTGCCTGACTCGTTGTTGGTTCGGGAAGAACCTCTATTTCGAGTAACTTGTGGCGATGTTCGAGCACTCTGGGAGGTTTGGCTCGAAGGTTGAGTAGCTCAAAGCCTGTGATTTGGAGCTGACATGGTCAAAGCTCTTCTACCTATGCCAAGGGTATCCTATTTAACCGGTTCTTTCCAAAGTAGATTCGGAGTAATTGAAGGCCTGTGTGGGCTGGCGACAATGGCTCTTACGCCTTGTAGCGATGGTCTGGCGTCCCTGAGTCGCGTCAGCTCAGCTAGTATAGTTGTGTGACCGGAGTCACCCGTGTTTGGCCGGAGCCTTTGAGTCCCGAGTGAAATAGATTCAGCATCTATATTGAGGGTATGCCTTTTTAGGGGTCTTACAAGTTCGATATATAGACGAAACTTTGGGATCAAGTCTATGCCTTTAGTGAGGTCTTACAAGTTTACATGTAGTTGAGGTCTTACTGGTTTTACATGCCGTTGAGGTCTTATTGGTTTTTGCATGTCGTTGAGGTCTTACAAGTTTTTCATATCGTTGAGGTCTTACAGTTTTTACATGCAATTGAGGTCTTACAGTTTTTGCATGCCGTCGAGGTCTTACAGATTTTGCATGTTGTTGAGGTCTTACAAAATCTAGTTTGCCCGCTCGGGGTCTTACGGCCTCAGGTTTTGATAAGTCGATGGAGATGGCACTTGACGGTAGTCCCCGAGTCGTAGGGGATTTCTTGACTCGGGAGCCATTATTTGCAAACTTCATATTGCCTCATCGAGGGCTTACAATTTTGGAGATCCCGACCCTAAGGTCGCATGTTTTTTGAGATTTTGGCATTAGTCTCCTAGTGTTCGTGGCACCTTCAATTTTGGAGACGTTTTACGATCTCTATGTTGCCTCGTTGAGGGCTTACGAGTTTGAAGTTTTGACCCAGGGGTTGTTCAGGTGTCGAATTGTTGATGCCAGTCTCCGAGTGTTCGGGATATTTTTATGGAGGAGTCCTCTTTGCTGAAACGCCGAGTTTCTTTTGAAGCATGAAGAGCTTTGATGAAAAGTGTTCTTTGATTATCTGATACAAGTACACATGTTTTTGCCGTTAAAAGCTCGGTGGCTATATATGGGCACAGTTCGTTCGACCGTTTGTCCCTGTACATTACTTTCCCCATCGGGATCACATTTGGGATACCTTGGCTTTCCCGAGTAGATTACCTTCCGGGGAGTAGGCCTCCCAGTATTCGAGGTGGGTTTAAAAGAAATCTCGAATACTAGTTAAGTCTTCTTCAGGCGTCGTATGGTCGTTGCCTCGTTAAAAACCCTGCAGGTAAAACCCTCACAGGGACAAAATCTGGCCGAAGGAAAAGAGTGCAAATGATGCTCGAGGATGTTCTCGAAATTTTCCATCAGATACCCTAGCAATAATTTTGTTTTAGCATAGATATGTTCCAGTTTCTTGGAAGTTGTTCGCCCTCCATGGTGTCGAGCCTGTAAGACCCTTTGCCGATTACTCCAAGGACGCGGTATGGTCCTTCCTGATTTTTTTTGCCCAGCTTTCCTTCATTAGGGTTTTAGTGTTATGGGTGACTTTCCTTAGAACCAAGTCCCCAGTTCCAAAATATCGGAGGTTTGTTCTCGTGTTATAAAATCTTTCGATCCTTTGCTTTTGGGCGGCCATTCGGACCAGCGAGGCTTCCTGCCTTTCATCTAGCAATTCGAGGGCCGTTGTCATGGCCTCGTCATTCGAGCTCTCAGTAGAATGTTGGACTCTGGCGCTCAGCCCCCCAACCTCCACTAGTATCAAAGCCTCGGCACCGTATACTAGAGGGAAAGGTGTTTCCCTAGTGCTTGATTTTGAAGTTGTTCGGTATGCTCACAACACCTCTGGCAATATTTCTCTCCACTTTCCCTTGGCGTTTTCCAGTTTCGTTTTTAAGTTTTGGATGATTGTTTTGTTTGTGGACACGGCCTAGCCGTTCACACACGGGTGGTCGGGCGTCGATAGGATCCTCTTGATTTTGTGATCCTCAAAAAATTATGTTACCTTGCTCCCGATGAATTGTTTCCCGTTAGCACAGGTTATCTAGTTAGGAATCCCGAATCGGCACATGATGTGGTCCCAGATGAAGTTGATGACTTCTTTTTCCTTATTTTTTCGAAGGCGTGTGCTTCCACCCATTTGGAGAAATAGTCACTTATAAACAAAATAAATCTAGCCTTACCTGGTGCCATTGGCAGGGATCCAACGATGTCCATCCCTCACTTCATGAACGTCCATGCCAACAAGACCGAGTGTAGTCGTTCACCCGGTTGGTGAATCATCGGGGCAAATCTCTAGCATTTGTCGCACTTCCAGACGTATTCTCTGGTGTCCTTTTCCATGTTGTCCCAATAGTAGCCTGCTCTGATTACCTTTTGGACCAATGCATCGGCTCTAGAGTGATTTCCACAGATGCCTTCGTGAATTTCTCGGAGTACATAATCTGTGTCCCCCGGCCCCATACATACGGCTAGTGGGCCATCAAAAGTTCTTCTATATAAAGTCTTGTTTTCATCGAGAAATAATCAGGCTGCTTTGGTTCGCAGGTCCCTCGATTCCTTTGGTTCCTCGGGCAATTTTCTGTCTTTCAAATAATCAATGTACTTATTTCTACAGTAACATGTTAGACTGGTGGAATTAATCTCTGCATGACCTTCCTCAACAGATCATCCTAGGTTTGTGAGGGCATCAGTTTCGCTGTTCTGCTCTCGAGGTACATGGACTAAAGTTCATTCTTTGAAGCGACGTAATGCTACTTGGAGTTCGTCCAAATATCTCTACATCCTATCTTCTCAGACCTCGTAGATTCTATTCACCTGGCTCACTATTAGGAGTGAATCACATTTTGCTTCAATGGTCTCGGCTCCCCAGCTTTTGGCCAGTTCTAAACCTGCAATCATAGCCTCGTACTCGGCCCCATTGTTAGTCAATTTTGTAGTTTTTATGGATTGCCTAATCACGCCGCCCGTAGGTGGCTTTAGGACTATACCTAGTCCGGAACCTCTCACGTTCGTGGCACCATCAGTGAACAGGGTCCATACCCCGGAAGACATGCTTGATTTCAATAAAAGTTCCCTTTCTACCTCGGGCACGAGGGAAGGCGAGAAATCAGCCACGAAGTCTGCCAGAATTTGGGACTTGATTGTTGTTCGAGGTTGATACTTGATATTATACCTCCCAAGCTCGATGGCCCATTTGGCCAATCGACCTGATAGTTCGGGTTTGTGAAATATGCTCCGGAGGGGCTATGTTGTTAGAACACAAATGTGATGGCATTGAAAATAGGGTTTCAATTTTTGCGATGCACTTATTAACGCGAGAGCCAATTTTTCGAGGTGAGGATACCTAGTTTCAGCATCCCTTAGGGTCCGGCTTAGGTAATAAACAGGGAATTGCGTACCTTGCACTTCCCGAACTAGCACGCCGCTTACTGCTATCTCGGATACGGTCAGGTATAGATATAGTGTTTCATCCACCTTTGGTGTGTGGAACAGAGGTGGGCTAGTCAGATATCGCTTCAGCTCTTCTAATAAGCATTGGCACTCTAGAGTCTATTCAAAGTTGTTCTTTATTTTGAGTAAGGAGAAGAAATGATGGCTCCTGTCGCATGATTTGGATATGAATCTGCCAAGAGCCGCTATCCGACCTGTTAGCCGTTGCACGACCTTTACATTATTTACCATCGTGATTTCTTCGATGGCCTTAATTTTATCAGGACTAATCTCGATCCCCCTGTTTGATACTATGAAGCCTAGGAATTTCCCTGAAGCTACTCCGAAGGCACATTTCTCGGGGTTGAGCTTCATGTTGTAACTTCTAAAGCTGTCGAATGTTTCCTGCACATGAGTTAAATGGTCCTCTACGCGCAGGGACATAACTAGAATGTCGTCAATACAAACTTCCATGGATTTGCCTATTTGACTCTCAAACTTTTTATTAACTAAATTCTGGTATGTAGCCCCTGCATTTTTCAGTCCGAAAGGCATTACATCGTAACAATAGGTGCCATACTTTGTGATGAACGAGGTCTTCTCCCTGTCTTTGTGGTTCATCTAAATTTGATTGTACCTTGTATAGGCATCGATAAAGGTAAGGGTCTTGTGACCGGCCGTAACATTGATCAGACGATCGATGTTAGGTAGCGGGAATGAATCCTTGGGACACGCCTTATTTAAGTCTTTATAGTCTATGCACATTTTTAAGTTATCCCTTTCTGGGTACCACTACTACGTTGGCCAATCACTCGGGGTACTTTACCTCCCTAATGGACCCTATTTTAAGGAGTTTCGTTACCTCATCCTTGATGAATGTATGTTTTATCTCGGACTGGGGTCTTCTTTTTTGATTCACCGGTTTAAACCTGGGGTTGACACTCAATCGGTGGGAGGTTATTTCCGGCGGGATACCTGTCATGTCTAAGTGGGACCATGTGAAAAGTCGATATTATCGATAAGAAATTGAATAAAAATTTTCCTAAGTTCGGGGGTTAATCTCGTTCCCAGATATACCTTACGATCGGGGAGGTGCTTGATCAAAATAGCTTGCTCCAAATCCTCGATTTTCGATTTCGTCGTATCCGACTCTTTGGGGGTAACGAAGGTTTGAGGAACAAGGAAATCTTTCTTGTCATCCTCGGAGGCCTGTTTGTTCCCAGACGCGTCCGAGGTCGGGAGTACGGGGATCGACTCTCCTGGTAAACCGCGAACATTTCTTTCGTTGGACGTTGTTCTCCGTATATGGTCGTTATGCCATCCTTTGTTGGAAATTTAATCATCTGGTGCAGGGTTGATGGTACTGCCCTCATGCTGTGTATCCACAGCCTGACGAGCAATGCATTGTACCTTATGTCTCCATTGATGACTTGAAACTTTGTGTTCCGAACCGTGCCGGACGTGTCGACTGGGAGGGTGATTTCTCCTTTTGTTACTTCGCCGGTGATGTTGAAGCCGTGAAGGACCCGGGAGGCGGGTATGATCTGGTCGAGTAACCTGAGCTGCTCTACTACCCCTGACCTGATCACGTTGGCCGAGCTACCTGGATCCACGAGCACACATTTAACTCGGATGATGTTTAAAAGAAATGAGATTACCAGCTCGTCGTTGTGTGGTTCTGTCAAAGTCTCGAGATCTTCTTCACTAAATGCGAGGGTGTCTTCGGCTGCGTGGTCTCGGATTGGCCCTTCTGTTGCGGTGGATATTTTTCTTCTCTTGATCATGGGAACTTGGGGAATGTCGACCCCTCCAATAATCATATGAACGGCGTGCTGATGGATCTATTTTTATGCCCAGGCTGGACCAGCCACCGCACTTTCTCCCTGGTCACCTAGGCAATTGTTTTCACCTCTTTCTGATGAGTTAGGCATTTCAACCTGAAATTTGAAGATCTTGGACAAGAACAGATGTGAAAGATAACTTGCGTTGTGTAACGAAACCAGCAGGAAATAATCACTATTATTTTTAGCCGCATGGTGGGCGCCAAACTGTTTACAGTGAAAATGGTAATAACAATTAAATTTGTTGATGGGACTCTAAAAATACGTGATCTATTTTTATGCTAGTTTGTTAAGCAGTTGATGCTAAGTATATGATATTTAGAGACGAAATAAAGTTAACGAGAGAGCTACAATCAAACCGGTAGGTGAGTTATTCAGGGCCTTGAGCTTGTCAATGCGGAGCCTCGAGGTTGATTCCGGGGCTCGGACTTGAGCTATCGTGGGTGATCGCGGTAGGACTAACAGATATAAAATAATCAATGAAGTCTCTTTATGGCCAATGATAAGCAATAAATGATGAACAAATAAGAAGATAAGAAATGAAAGCAATAATATCAAGAGAGTATGTGAGAGAGCAAAGAGAGTATTTTTCTATATTTCTTTATGGAACAACGGGAGCAACAGAGTTTACAAGAATGGTAGTAATGGCTCTTATATAGGAGGGGAATCTTAACATAGTACAAAATATATTAACTACTCGGATACGGGGATGGGACAGCTAGAAATGATGTCCTGATGCCCGTTAGGATCTGTCAGTCTTAGCCAAGCATCTTGGGAACTTCCTTCTTTTTTAATATAGCTGCTGGTCTGCGCTGCCCCGAGATCGGGCCCCGATGATGTCCATATAGCCGCTGGTCTGCGCTGCCCCGAGATCGGGCCCCGATTAATATAGCCGCTGGGGATGGGACGGCTAGAAATGATGTCCTGACGCCCGTTAGGCTCTATCAGTCTTAGCCAAGCATCTTGGGAACTTCTTTCTTTTTTAACGACGTGCTGATGGATCTATTTTTATGCCCAGGCTGGACCAGCCACCGCACTTTCTCCCTGGTCACCTAGGCAATTGTTTTCACCTCTATCTGATGAGTTAGGCATTTCAACCTGAAATTTGAAGATCTTGGACAAGAACAGATGTGAAAGATAACTTGCGTTGTGTGACGAAACCAGCATGAAATAATCACTATTATTTTTAGCCGCACGGTGGCCGCCAAACTGTTTACAGTGAAAATGGTAATAACAATTAAATTTGTTGGTGGGACTCTAAAAATACGTGATCTATTTTTATGCTAGTTTGTTAAGCAGTTGATGCTAAGTATATGATATTTAGAGACGAAATAAAGTTAACGAGAGAGCTACAATCAAACCGGTAGGTGAGTTATTCAGGGCCTCGAGCTTGTCAATGCGGAGCCTCGAGGTTGATTCCGGGGCTCGGACTTGAGCTATCGTGGGTGATCGCGGTAGGACTAACAGATATAAAATAATCAATGAAGTCTCTTTATGGCCAATGATAAGCAATAAATGATGAACAAATAAGAAGATAAGAAATGAAAGCAATAATATCAAGAGAGTATGTGAGAGAGCAAAGAAAGTGTTTTTCTATATTTCTTTATGGAACAACGGGAGCAACAGATTTTACAAGAATGATAGTAATGGCTCTTATATAGGAGGGGAATCTTAACATAGTACAAAATACATTAACTACTCGGATACGGGGATGGGACGGCTAGAAATGATGTCCTGACGTCCGTTAGGCTCTGTCAGTCTTAGCCAAGCATCTTGGGAACTTCCTTCTTTTTTAATATAGCCGTTGGTCTGCGCTGCCCCGAGATCGGGCCCCAATGACCCTTGACAGTGAGACTAGACCTTGGTCTCAAACCTCGAGAAGCACGTTCGCTGGGCACCACAATGACGAGGAAATTGGACACCCCCGTTTTTACCGTACCCAATATCATTGTGTTTTGGAAAGTATTATCCTATTTTGGACTGAACGCCATATTTGGGCCTCGTGCCAACTGTTTTGGACCCTTAGGGGAGGGTTTACTACTATTCCTCACTGTTTTGACTTCATATTTGTACTCGATCATGTTGTATTCTACTGTTTTCATAACTCAGCCATATTTACTCCGTTTTGATATTTTAAATGATATTTTGGGCTGAGCATCATGTTTTACTGTTGCCCCAGTGGCTTGAGAGATTTCCAACTGAGTGAGGCTGATGGCTTGTGTTGTGAGGATATTATGGGATCGGGATACGCGCCGCAACAGTGTTGTACTAATTCATGATTATGAGGTCGAGGGACTGATTTGTTACGCCACGACGTGGCTTGTTGTGAGGCCGAGGGCTAGTTGATTATGCCACAAGATGACTTGATATAGAGCTTGGGCTGTAGGAGCCCCTCTGGAGTTTGCACACCCCTAGTGAGTGCGGGTACCCAGTGTGAGATGTGATATTGCCCGAGGGGCTGATGTTATTTCATGTTATTGCCTGAGGAGCTGATACAAGTGATTGTGAGGTAGCCTGGGGGGCTGGTTCTGTTGATATTTTGCCTGAGGGGCTGTTTTACATTTCTATCCTTTTTCTCGCAGTTTTCATCACTCATATGAAACTAATGTAAGATGTTTTAAAAAGGTTTTTACTAAACTGAGATGCTTCTACGAGTTTTACTACTTTACTACATTTTGTTGTAGCATTATGTTGTGGTTTACGTGCTTTCTTACTGCTCAGCTGCCTTTACATTTATTTTTTATTGAGTTGGCGTACTCACATTACTCCCCGCACCCTGTGTGCAGATCCAGGAGTCTCGGGTCACGCTAGCGAGTGCTGATTTGTCATCTAGCAAGCTTTCGGAGTTGACTAGGTAGCTGCTTGGCATTCACAGCTCAGTGCTTCTCCTTCCTATCTTTATTTTGCTTGTATTAGCTTTGTTTCAGACTATGTTGTCTTTTTAATATTTGTAGACAAGTTGTAGGTGCTCATGACTGGTGACAGCCGATGTCGGGCTGTGTTTTGGTTTCCGCATTGTTTTATCCTACTTTATACTATGGGATTTTAGCTTATTAACGTCTTTAAATGACTTATTATAATTGTTTGGTTGGTACTGGGGTTTGTGTCGGCTGGCCTAGTTTCATGATAGGCGCCATCACGACTGGGTCCGTTTTAGGGTCGTGACAGTAGGATTTTGGGTCGTGACAAGTTGATATCAGAGCTCTAGGTTCATAGGTTCATGTGTCGTACATGAATTAATTAAACAAATATTTTTACAAATGAACTTTGATCCAAGTTTACTTTGTGAGATATCTATAATTGTTTAGTCTTTCCAATGAGCTTTTTGAGACGGTGAGTTTCGTGCTTATAACGTGAAGTAAAACAATAAAGGAAAAGAAGAACATTATAAAGAAAGAGAGAATTCTACTGATTTTTGAGTTGAATTAAAATGTGATGAAACCCCTCTATTTGTAGGAAAAAAGTAACTTAGTGAAAAAGTAACAAACTCTTTAATAAATAGACATTCACGTAGAATACAACTCTATTTATAATATGTTAATTTATTTTTTTTATTTTTGGCTACAGATTTGGATTCTTTCAGTCGCTCAATTACGCGGAAAATTTTGCAAAAATACTTTTTAGGGATTCCGACTGTTGCTGCCAAACGCACACATAAGTATACGTGGTCGTACAAGTAATATAATGATAAGTCGAGTGTCGAACCCAGAAAGACTTGTATCAACTACCCACTAAATTTACCAAGATTGTTATGCAGTTGAGCCAATTTGAGTTCAAAAGTGTAATTATACTAAATAATAATTCTAAGTAGTAACTAAATTATCAAGCAGTTAAATGGTTGTTGTGTATTTAGTAGAGACAAATATTCCAAGGTTCTGATCGATTCACCAATCCTATTGTGTTCTAGTTAACTTCCCCTTTCATACAATTCACTCATGGTTGCTAATTAATCGAACAATTTCTCTCATAGCTTTCTCCCGAAGTACTACTCGCCTATTCAAAAATGATTAACGCATATATTTCTATGAAATCAATCTATTAGGAACACATTAAGATTATAATATTTAATTAAGCATGGTGACAAGGTATATTCCTATCGTAACCACAAATTTGCCACTCCCCCTCCCCCCCCCCCCGCCAAAGGTAAGATCATGCTCTCTTTAATTCTTCTCTAATATAAACATGGCTTTCCCAAGCATATCATAGCTAGTAAATAGAAACTAACTGCTGGCCAGACATTTAAGTAACTAATCAAAGAATTGAAGAAATAACCATATATTGGTGAATTATAATCAAGGTTAAGTCAATGTTCTCCAATGTTCCTCGTGTATAATTTCTCTTCAATGTCGCGTCTCCTACCTCACAAAAGTCATGTTCTCCCCCAATAAAGTGAGTTTAAAGACTATTTGTAAGGGATAGGATTAGCATGGGGTGAAATAATCCAAGCCTACTTTGAAACAACCTTTTTAGGTTAGCCCGTTCATTCTCTCGTGCAAATACAAGAGTGAACGAGCAAAGTTCTTCTCTTTTTCTTTTTCTTCCAGGTCTCTCGTGCCCTTCCATGCCTTTTTGCTATACTTTGCTGTTTTATTTTTCAAGATTTTCCTTCGTAGCTCGTTCACTCTCTCGTGTGCACGCAAGAGTGAACGAGCAAAGTCCTTCTTTTCTCTTTTGGTCTCAAATCAACTTCTTTTGCTCACATTTCGTCCAACTTGCTCCTACACATAAGAATGCACGCAATGAGCATAATTCACTACAAAAACACATGTAACCTACTATAACCACACAAGTTATGAGATGAAAGTACACCGACAAATATGCATTTTTGGCCATTTATCAACTCCCCACAATTAAACTCTTGCTCGTCCTCGAGCAACTTTCTACACTTTACAACAACACGACCTTCTTAAACAACTCTCATAACTCATCATACCAATAATATTTAAAATAGACTAAGCACAAGAGTGTAACATCCTCACCTCAAGATTTTACTCACAAGCACCACGCATCTTTCACAACCCACTCACTCACTCTAACATAGAGGTCAACGACATTATCTTTCCTTTATGAATCAAGTGCCCTCACACAACAAAAGAGAGTAGTTCCACAAATATAAAATTCAAGAACAATTAGGAACTCAATATAGAAAGAATTTACTCACTATCAGAAACAAGTGACTACACCTCCCTAAGTACTTTAATACATACACTTTATCCTTTAAAACCCCACATTTATGTCAAACCATAACTCCACCTTCATATCAATGCATATTAACTCCATACTTCTTTAAGCATAATTACATCAAGAGTACCACTATCAAGGAATACTTTCACAACAATATATATATATATATATATATATATATATATATATATATATTCTTTTCTCAATTCAAGTGACTCTTGCTTTTTTCAAACAGTACACCTTTCTCCTTATTTTATTAGTTTCACTCAAAAGCCAAACCAACCACCACACACTTTAACTTTTATAAAGTTCATTACAATTCAAGTGCTCATGAGAGGTAAAAATGTTCAAATAGATGGTTAATTCAAAGAAATCGCTAAGGCTTGTAATGTGGTTGCCAAAGAAATAAGATTACAGGCTCAAATGGTTAACTACGATACATAACAATTAGGCGGGTAAAATATATAACCGGTTCAACAAAGAAATGCCTATATCATTTCCAAGACTGAACGAAACTACTATTTCGCTTTGCAAACACACGGGGCAAGTTCCATACATCAAATGCAATGCACAGAATGACACAAACAAACCTCACACACACATGGCACATAACTCATTCACGATTGGACTAATCAAGACACTCTAGTCAAAGCTGTTAAGCAAAGTTAAGAACATACAAGTTAAGGTACTTATAGAAGAGTCAAAAACTGAGCCTAAGCGTTACAACCAAAGTACTAACTATTCACAAGGCATAACAAAGTCATGAGATATTGCTTCAATTCCAATCACAGCACACTAGCTCTTACGTAGTCCTAAAAAATACAACTAACTACACCCGGTTCAAACAATTCCCTTGAAAATGAACCGCGACACAAAGAAAAATCAAAGGGAATTATTAAACTACCTAATAAAAGAAAATCTTTTTATCATTTTTCTTTTGAATTAAATCCCTCAAGAAACCTGTCGAATGAGATCCATCATTGGGAGAAGTCCAATTTTTCTACTTTTTTCATTTTTTTTAAAATAAAAACTACTACACTCAGAACAAGTACTATAACTAAGCTAAGATAGAACAAAAAAACTCTCAGATAATCTCCTCACCCCACACTTAAAATTGTGTAATGTCCTCAATGCACACTATAAATAACAAGAGGATAAAAGAGACTCACTAGTAGACCGAAGGCCGAAGAATTAGCAGCTCAGGGGATACTCATACTTCTCCCAGGTATGGTCCTTTATGTGGGCACCCCACACTTAGTTCGCACCATCAAGCTCGCTTTTGCACTCTTCCAATTGTTTTGTTTCCTATGCTTATCATCCTACAAAATCAAAACAAACACTACAAAATAATATAGTTAAAATAAAAATAAAAGAAAGCAGTAAAGCTGGGTTGCCTCCCAACAAGCGCCAACATTGGTCTTATCACGATCAATTGTTACTCCCCAATAGTGCTTGATTCTTTGTCTATTCACTAAAAATTTCCTTTCACCATTTAAAGAACGCAACTCAATTGCACCATACAAAGTGACTCTTACCACCTTAAACGGGCCTGACCATCTCAATTTTAACTCCCTAGGAAACAGGTTGAGCCTAGAATTTAATAATAATACCTATTGTCCTGACTCGAAGTGATGTGGCTTGATATGCTTGGCATGCCATCTTTTTGTTTTCTCTTTTTACAGCTTAGCATTTTCATAAAAGTGCAGCCTAAACTCATCTAACTCATTCAACTGCAAGAGTCACTTCTCACCCGCTGCTTCAAGGTCAATGTTCAACTTTTTAATGGCCCAGTACGCTTTCTGTTCAAGTTCAACAAGCAAGTGATATGTCTTCCCATAAACAAGTTTATATGGCGATGCCCCAATTGGCATTTTGTATGCAGTTCTATACGCCCACAAGGCATCATCTAACTTTCCAGCCAAATCCTTCCTATTCACCCTCATCGTCTTCTCTAAGATTTGCTTTATTTGTCTGTTAGACACCTCAGCCTGTCCACTTGTTTGAGGATGATATGTTGTAGCAACTCTATGCGGACTCCATCTTTAGCTAGAAGGTTATTCAACAAAAAATTGTAAAAATGTGTCCCTTCATCACTAATCAAGGCACGTGGAGTCCCAAACCTTGAGAATATGTTCTTTTTCACAAACGCAGCTACCACCATGGCATCATTTATTGGCAATGTGATTGCCTCTAACCATTTTGATACATAGTCAACTGCTAGCAAGATGTATTTGTTTCCTCTGGACAATGGGAATGGTCCCATAAAACTATCCCCCATACATAAAAAATCTCGACCTCCAGGATGTTATTCAAAGGCATCTCATGCCTCATTTTGTATGTTCCTGTTCTTTGATAGTGGTCACACTTCTTAACAAATGCATGGGCATCCTTGAATAATGTTGGCCATAAGAAATTGAATTATAATACTTTTGCAGTTGTTCTATTGCCTCAGTGATGCCCCCCCCCCCAAAAGGTGATGCATGACAATCATACAACACTAATTCCACCTTTTTTTTGGAATGCATCTCCTCATCAACTGATCGGCACATTGCTTGTACAAGTATGGCTCATCCCAATAATAGAAGTTCACGTCATTTAGAAACCTCTGCCTAGCTTCAGATTCAATTTCAGGAGGAAGTACCCCACTCAGAAGATAGTTCACATAGTCTGCATACCATGGGGGGGGGTCTTGGGTGATAGCAAGAATTTGCTCTTCAAGAAAGGCTTCTTTAATTTTTCCACCCTCCTCCACGTGGTCATGATTTCCCAGCCTTGATAGATGGTCAGCTACTTGGTTCTCGGTGCCCTTTCGATCTCGTATTTCTACATCAAATTCCTGCAATAACAAAACCTACTGCATCAATCTAGCCTTAGATTCCTTTTTTGTAAATAGATACCTGATTACTGCATGATCAGTATGGACTATGACTTTTGTTCCCACCAAGTATGCTTGAAATTTCTCAAAGGCCCACACAAGTACTAACAACTCATTTTTAGTGGTGGTGTAATTCACTTGTGCATCATCCAGAGTCTTACTTGCATAGTAGATGGAATAAAATACATTTTCTTTCCTCTGGTCTAGCACTGCCCCAACAACATGGTCACTTGCATCCCACATAAGTTCAAATGGCAAGGACCAATACGGTGCCGCAATAATGGGAGCAACCACCAACTTCTTTTTGAGCTCTTCAAATGCATTCAGGCAGACGTCGTCAAAATTGAAAGTTACATCCTTTTCAAGTAATCTGCACAAAGGAGTAGCAATTTTAGAAAAATCCTTAATAAAACGCCGATAGAACCCCGCGTGTCCCAAGAAACTCTAGACAGCCTTCACCAAAATGGGTGGAGGTAATTTTTCAACTGCCTCCACCTTCACCTTATCAACTTCAATGCCGCTTCTAGACACTGTGTGACCCAACACGATGCCTTCTTGTACCATAAAATGACACTTTTCCCAACTAAACACTGGATTTGTTTATTCAGAACGGGCTAACACCTTGCTCAAGTTCTTCAAACAGTCGTCATAAGAAGACCCAATGACTGAAAAATCATACATAAAGACTTTCTCAAATTTTTCAACCATATCGATGAAGATAGCCATCATGCATCTTTGGAAAGTGGCTGGAGCATTACAAAGACCAAACAACATACGCTTGAAGGCGAAAGTGCCATAAGGACAAGTAAAACTAGTCCTCTCCTGATCCTCTAGGCATATGACAATTTGGTTGTATCCCGAATAACCATCAAGAAAACAGTAATATTCATGCCCCGCCAATCTATCCAATATTTGATCAATGAATGGAAGTGGAAAGTGGTCCTTGCGGGTTGCTTTGTTGAGCCTTCTGTAAACAATGCAAACTCTCCACCCTGTCATGGTGCGAGTAGGAATTAGTTCATTTTTCTCATTCTCTACTACTATCATCCCCCCTTTTTGGGCACACATTGCACTAGGCTTTACCCAGTTGCTGTCAGAGATAGGAAAGATGATACCCGCATCAAGCCACTTAATTACTTCCTTTTTCATGACCTCCTTCATAATGGGATTTAACCTCTTTTGCTGCTCAACACTGGGGTGGTGTCCATCTTCTAAGAAGATTTTATACATGCAAAATGATGGACTGATTCCCTTGATGTCAATAATTGTTCACCCAATAGCCTTTTTATGCTCGTGAAGTATTATGAGCAGATTTTCTTCATGTATATTAGTAAAACTGGTTGAGATAATCAATAGAAATGTCTCAGAGTTCCCTAAATAATCATAGCGCAGATGCGCTGGAAAGGGCTTAAGTTCTAGCCTTGGAGCTTCTTCAATATATGGCTTAGGAGGAGCCGGAATGACATGCCAGTCCAACTCCTCAAATCTCCCAATCCCAGGAGCATAACTGCAAGACATGTCATGTACTTTCTCAATTTCTCACATCACTTCATCTTGACTATCTTCTTCATCCCCAATCAAAGCTTGTTCAACAAGGTCTATAGGGCTCAAATAAGGCACCAATGACGTAGCATCACTTTCCACCACAGAAATTAGGGATAGCTCTTTATAGTGGGCTTGCAATCTGAGTGCTTTATACACATTGAATACCTCCCCTCGATCACCTACTCCCATCGTCATCTTTCCTTCGCATACATCAATAATAGTTGGGCCCATGGTTAAGAATGAAGGTCCCAAAATAAATGGGACTTCCTGATCAGGCTCATAGTCAAAGATAATGAAATCAACAGAGAATATGAAAGAACCAAATTGAACTAACACATCTTTAGGATGAGCAAGGGAGCCATCAGCCAACTATAAGATTATCGTTATTGGGCATGGCTCACCCAACCCCAACTGTCTGAACACAGATAACAGCATCAAATTGATGCTCGCTCCAAGATCACACAAAGCTCTCCCGACTGCATGCTTACCAATCGAGATTTGGAAAATGAAACTACCTCGATCCTTCAATTTCTAAGGTATCTTGCTTTGAATTCTTGAGCTACATTCCTCAATGAGTTCCATAGTCTCGAACTCGGTCAACCTCCTTTTAGTTACTACTATGTCCTTGACGTATTTTGATTATTTGGGCACTTCTTGCAAGATGTCTACCTGTGGAATATTAATTTGCACCTGCTTCAAAATATCAAGAAACTTTTTATGCGCGGCATTATCCTTCCTTTTCTACAATCTTTGAGGGAGTGGAGGTGGTGTCCTCACAACTAATGGTGGGGGTTGCTTAGCCACTGCCTGTTCAGCTGGCTTCTCTAACTCCTTTGATTTTTTGATTCTAACTCTATAGTGGTTGGCTTCTCATTAAAGGTCACTTGTTTTCTCTTTTTCGAGTGGACTTCTTCTAATTGTCTCCCATTCCTCAATGACATAGCATTAATAGATGCCTTAGGATTAGCCTCAGTGTCGCTTGGAAGAGATCCAACTAGTCGAGTATTTTGGGAACTAGCAAGTTGTCCCATTTGTCGCTCCAAATTTCTTATCTCTACTGCTTGGGCCTAGTTGGCCAACCATTAATTTTTTATCGTCTCTGCTATTTTTGGGCTTACTGGTCAGCCATTAATTTATTCATCATCTCCTCAAAGTTATTTGTCGAGTTTGCCTGTTGTTCAACCTCTGGGGGTCTATATTATTATTGAGGTGCTTGTGACTTGTACTGATTCTGAGCACCTTGGTTTCCACCCCAAAAGAGGTTTGGGTGGTTCCTCCAGTTAGGATTGTAAGTGTTCCAATACTGGTTTGTCTGGCCCCTAGTTGCATTACGCACAAAACAGACACACTCTGGATTAAATGGGCATAAGTTGCTCGTATGAACTTCTCCACATACTTCACAAAGCACTTGAACCTGTTGCACTGGCTGGGATTTTCTCTTGTTAATAACCAAGGTCATCTGATTGACTTGGTTGGTCAATGTGGAAATCTGTGCTGATAATGCAGAGACGACATCTAACTCAAGAACCCTTATCATAAATGCAACATCGCGAACCTTCTGACCCGTATAACTACTCTTCTATCTAGATTGAGTTGTACGAAACCAATCCTGGATCAACTTGACCTTTTCCAAGGCATCTCAAACCAAATCCATGACTAATAACTTAGCCTCTCCCGGCTCAAACCAAGCAACGGTGGAACGACACCATCACTCATATAGGACCTCATAAGGAGCCATTTGAATATTCTATTGGTAGTTATTGTTGTAGGCATAGTTACCACCGAAATGAAATGAGCCGACTTGGTCAACCTATTCACAATCAACCATACAACGTCAAATTTCTTCTAAGTCTGTGGGAGCTCAACAACGAACTCTATGGTAACCCGCTCCCATTTCCACTCGGGAATCTCAAGTCTCCAAAGCAAATTACCTCCTAGCCTTTGGTGCTCATACTTCACCTGCTGATAATTTAGGCACCAAGCTGCATATTCCACTATGTCTTTCTTCATTCTCCTCCACAAATAGTGTTGTGTCAAATCTTGATATATCTTAGCAGCACCCGGATGAATTGAGTACCGCGAACTGTAGGCCTCATCCTCTAGACAGAATGAGGCTCCCGTTGAGAGATCTATTAGTGATTGGGCCACCCCTCCTGGCAAAGAAAGAAAGGCAGGTTGAAGAATCAACTCATGTAACCCATCCACATTGTGCACACACAATCAGCCCTAAATCTGCAATACACCATCATCTCTGATAGAAACCTTCTTGGCATCGTCGTGCTGTACCGTGTCCTTAAAGACAAGAAAAAAGGGGTCGTTATACTAATGTTGTCTTAGGCAATCATATAATGAACACCGAGAAACTATGCAAGCAAGAACCCGAATGGGATCCGAACCATCCAATCTAACAAACTGGTTGGCCAAGGCCTGAACATTCAATGCTAATGGCCTCTTCGCTACTGGTAGATATGCCAAACTACCCAATCTCTCCACTTATTGACTCAAGGCTTCAGCCACCACATTCTACTTACTGGATGATATAAAATTGTAATATCATAGTCCTCAAGCAACTCTAACTACCTCCGCTGCTACAAATTAAGATCCTTTTATTTTAACAGATGCTGGAGTCTCCGGTGTTCGGTATAGACCCCACAAGGGGCACCATACAAATAGTGTCGCCAAATCTTCAAGGCATGAATAATAGTTGCCAATTCTAAGTCATGGACTGGATAATTCTTCTTTTGGGTCTTCAGCTTCCTAGATGCATAGGCGATTATTACCGTCTTACGTCAACACCGTACTAAGGCCAACACGTGATGCATCATAGTACATAATGTAAGATTCTGAACCCCTAGGCAATACCAACACTAGGGCTATAGTCAAAGCAGTCTTGAGAATTTAAAAGCTCTCCTCACACTCCTCAAACCATCTTAAAGGAGCACCATTCTGGGTCAATTTGGTCATAAATGCCACAATGGATGAGAAATCCTCTACGAAATGGTCATAATATCCACCCAACCTAAGGAAACTTCGAATCTCAAAGCCGAAGAAGGTCTGGTCTAACTTTGTATTGCTTCAATTTTCTTCGAATCTACTTAGATCCCCTCACTTGACACCACATGACCTAAGAATGCCTCCGAAAAAATTGCGTACAACCTCTTTTCCTTCAAGGTCTGGATCACAATCCTCAAATGCTACTCATGATCCTCCCAGTTGTAGCAGTACACCAAGATATGGTCAATAAACACAATGGAGAATGAATCAAGATATGTTGGAATACACTGTTCATCACTTGCATGAATTTTGCTGGGGCGTTGGTCAGCCCAAATGACATCACAAGGAACTCGTAGTGACCATAATAAGTCCTAAAGGTAGTTTTCGGGATATCTAGATCTCGATTCTTCAGCTGATGATACCCTGACCGCAAATCAATCTTTGAGAATACTCTGGCACCCTGTAGCTTGTCAAATAAGTCATCAATGCACGACAATGGGTACATGTTCTTCACTATAACCTTGTTCAACTACCGATAATAAATACACATGCGCATAGAACCTTCCTTCTTCTTCATAGATAAAACTGGATCACCCCAAGGCGATACACTAGGCTGGATGAAACCCTTGTCAAGCAACTCTTGCAACTGCTCTTTTAACTCCTTTAACTCCGCTGGGGCCATACGATATGGTGGAATAGAAATGGGCTGAGTTCCCGATAACAAGTCAATACTAAAATCGATATCTCTATCGGGCGACATGCCCGGAAGATCTGCCAAAAATACATCTGGATAGTCTCTCACTACCGGAACTGACTCAATGGTAGGAGTATCAGTATTGACATCCCTCACGAAGGCTAGATATGCATCACACCCCTTCTCAACCATCCATTGTGTTTTAAGGAAGGACACAACCCTACTAGAAACATAATCTAAAGTACCCTTCCACTCTAAATGTGGTAAATCTAGCATAGCCAATGTCACAGTTTTGGCATGACAATCTAGATTATCATAACTGGGTGACAACCCGTCCATGCCCAAGATAACATCAAAGTCTACCATGCGTGACAAAAATGGGTCAACCCTGGTCTCAAAACTATTAATGACAACTAAGAACGACCGATACACACGGTCAGCAACAATAGAATCTCCTACAGACGTGGACGCATAGAGATGAGAACTCAAAGAATAACGAGATATACCCAAATACAAAGCAAAGTAAGATGATACATATAAGTAAGTGGAGCCTGAATCAAATAAAACTGATGCATCCTTATGACAAATCGAAACAATACCTGTGATAACTGCATTTGATGCAACTTCCTCCGTCCTACCCAGAAAAGCGTAACATATGGCCTGACCTCCCCCTCTAGGGAGACCCCTACCTGCCTAACCTCTACTCCTAGATGGCTATGCAGATGGAGCGGTAATTGGAGCAGTAACCACGACCTGAGAAGTCTGGGGACCCTATGGAATACGTGGAAACTGAGTAGTGAGTCACCCTTTCTGAGTCTAGGGCAGTCACTCACTCTATGATGGGTATCACCACATTCAAAATAAGCTCTCGGAGGGCATGGCTGCTGAAACTGGCTCGGGCCTGGTTGGTTGGAGTGACCACTAAAAGCACCTTGTGCAGGAGGTGCACTAGACAGTGGCGGTATATAATAGGCAACCTGAGACCTGAAAGTAGCCGGAGTACCACTAGAAGCTGGAAGTGCTGAATAAAGTGGACAGCTCCCATAGACTCTACCATGATAGGCTACAAATGGGGCACAAGCATCGTTATATCCGCCAGAATCTTGAGGCATCTCGGCCTCCCTACTCTCTATCTCCCGGCCTCGCGTTCCCTCCAATCTACATGTGATCTCTTCTACTTGCTGATATGGGGTATCCTTCTCCAACTCTTGAGCCATGCTGAATCGAATACCATAGTTTAGCCCCTCGATAAATCGAAGCACTCGCTCTCTAACTGTATAAACCAAGGCATGTGCATGTATGGACAACTCACTGATTCTGACAGCTTACTTTGACACTATATGGTACCCTAGCGCAGCTACTCAAACTTCGCGTGCCATGCATCCCGAAGGCTCTGCATAACCAACTCTCTCAAGAACATCTCAGAAAAAATTGAGCCTATGTGAGTAAAGCATCATCTAGGCTACCCTCCTCGTAAGTCTGCCACCACTCATACACTAGTCTTGAAAGCTAGAATGTAGTAAGAGTAACCCCGCTCTTCTCCACAATACCTGTGGTATGGTGAGTACGGTGGCACTTCTCTAAAAATGTGCATCCTCTATAGCTAGGTTGCTAAAAGTAGGAGAGTGGTACTTCTTGTACCTGTCAAGTCTAAGTTTCTCCTCCTCAGATGATGCTGCCCTAACCTCAGTTTGAACTGGAGCAACAGGTTGTACTTGTATAACCTCTGGAACCTGATCAACATGGACCCGCTTCTCTGGGGTGCGGGTTGTGGGAGTCTGAGCTCCTCCTCCAGCCTGAGATGTGGCTGGTGCAAGTGGAATCAACCATGTATGAGCTTGTGTCCAAACATGCTTAAGAAATGTGAGAGGGTCTCCCAAAGTGCAGAGGTGGTAATAAGCGCCATTGGTGTCTGACCCCCAACTAGAGCTACTGGTGGATCCTCTGTCACAGCTCGGGTAGGTGCTCTGGCTGCACCACATATTCAGTTGGCTGACCCAACGGGAGATGATATTGTTGGGGATAGTGAGATGTACAAGGATCCTTAGGGAGTTTTCTTCGCCCTCTCTCTTTTCACTTTTATTTTATTAAGAATTGGGGACAATGCTTACTTTTATTTAGGGTTGTGGGGTAGAGTTTATTTGATTTGACATTGACACATTTTGGATACATATAGACTGTAATAGTTGGATGATTCTGTTCATTTTCTTATTTGTAGTTTATTTGTAGTATTTTGTAGTTGTAATAGTTGATTTTGGAGAGGCGTTTTACATATGCCTCAGCAAGGCGTAAGCCCCATGGGTATTTGATTTTTAATATTTAATAATTTCATTACATTAATTATTTACAAACAGATTAAATTGTATAAAAATTGAAGAAAACTATAAATATGCAAAAAATATGTATAGATGTGCTCCATCCCCACAAAAAATTAGTCAGAACAATCTATTATACGCTACTTACAAGCATAAGTAACTTGAGTCGACAAGAATAAAGATTTCTACATGGATGAACAAAAAGGATGACTAACCTGCAATTTGAACTTTGAATTTGCTGCAACGAAGGAGAATGGAGTTCTCTTTGTATTTGTAAAAAATTGAATATTCCTTGCTTTTGAGAGTTATTAGCAGACAAGCAAACAAGATAAAGAATTGAAAAAGACCATAAATTAGGGCTTCAATCAGTAAAAAAAGGTCTAGACTTTTAAATTTAATAGATTTCAATTCTTTATTAAAACTTTTGAGTAATTACAAGCTGACTTTTTTGAATTTGGATATCATATGAATGACTTGTTCAAAAAATTTTGTTTTAATTTGAAAAAGTATATGGGCTTACGCCTCACTATAAAAATGTGCCTCAAAAGCCCGGACGTACTCCCAGAACACCTGGGCGTAATCCTCGAATTGCTGGGCATGCACCTGGTGAGACTTTCTCCCCACACCAACGCCTTAGGTTTTTTTTAGTGCGCCTCACCCTAAGGCTCGCCCTAAAAACGCCTTTTAAAACATTGATTGTTCATTAGCTTCTTTATTTTTCCACTATAATTCTTGTTTTGTTAGTAGATTTTTTTATGTTTTCATAAATAATAAGCCTTTGGTTTTATTAGTGCCACTGTTCTTTCCAAAGGTAAATTTTATGTAAACTAGGTGACTCGTCCCAATAATGGATGGTGTCAACCTTTTTAAGGGAATGAGTCTATTTTTGTATTTAGGCAATAATAATAGTAGTAATAATGAATAAAAGGCCTAATCAAGTCGTTCTCGAAAAGGAGTTATTCATGCTTCATTTTGCACCAACACACTTAACTACGTGCTTATAGCTTCAAACAAGGTTTTAAAAAAAATCCTATAGTTAGTGACTTTAAGACTTTTGAGTTGACTTTGGTAATCATCGAGTGGTTTATTGGACCATAGTGATTTTTAACTTGATTGTGGTTGTTGTAAGCTCTCTACACGATCCACTTATACGATCTAGTTGCGTGAGCCATGAGGCGATCTGTTGCTAGTCCTAAGTATCTGTGCAAATGGTCTATAACTTGCCCAATATGCTTCAAGGTGAAATTCCTATGTTTTGATTGGTTTGGGAAATGTTGGTAGGATTTCCTTGATCCGATTGAGATTTCTATTGCCAACCAATCTCGTTATCCCTAGTCAACCCCCTTTGAGCCTCTAGTCTTTCTCATTTGATAACTATGTTACAAGTTTTTACCCATTTTGTCGTGATCCTCTCTTGGCACTCGGACCTTCCTTAAAGCTTTTGTGAAATAAGTGGCTTAAGGCATAAGTTTGGGGGAGAGATGAGGAATTTAAAGAGGTATCAAGGCACCAAAAAGTGAAAAGAAATTATCTCTATGAAAATAAAAGGCAAGAAAAGAAAAAGAGCAAAAAGAAAAATACAAGAAAGAGAATAAAAGGAAAGGTTGTTGGAATAAAAAAAGAGGTAATTATCCCTAAAATGAGCACCAAGGGAGAAACAAAAGAACGAAATGAACAAGAAAGAGTGATGTAGTCTCTCTAACCCCTAAAGAGATAATGCCTCTAAGAATTTGTAAATGCAAGCCAAGAAATAAAAATGTGGAGTTCTTAAGAAAAGGCGTAACCACTTACCAATATGGTATCCTACCCGAATCCAAAAACCTTCCTTACAACGCGAAAAAGGTCCTACTTGATTTAGAACCAAGCGAGCTTACATTATTGGTGATCTACATGAAGGGCAAGCCTATGGTACTTGAAACCGCACTTGTGCATTCACTTAGGAGAGAAGAGCGAACCTTTCATGAATCTTAAGATTTATTACCAGATTTTGAAGTGAGATTGGCAAATGGAAGGAAGAGGAGGAAGCGTTTGAAGCCCACCATGACCTATACGATAGAACAAGAGTCCTTGATAAGTAAAGTTGTAATGACCCGACCAGTCGTTTTGAACTTTTGCACTTTGATCGCCAGTTCTCGGGCATGACTTGCCCCGTGTGATATATTATGCCTTATGTAAATCGTTGATTTTGGTTTTCAGGGTAATCGGAATAAATTTTGAAGAATAGTTCTTAGTTTGAAACCTTAAATTTGAAAGGTTTGACCAAGAGTTGACTTGTTTGTATATGATCTCGGATCGGAATTTTTATGATTTGGTTAGCTCCGTTAGGTAATTTGGGACTTAGGTCGTGATCGGAATGCATTTTGGAGGTTCGTGGAAGATTTATGCTTAAATTGGCGAAATTGAGATTTCGGCATTTTTCGGTTGATAGGTGAGATTTTGATATAGACATTGGAATGAAACTCCGAAAGTTGGAGTAGCTCCGTAGTTTTGAATATGTCGTGCTTGCAAAATTTCAGGTCATTCAGACGACATTTGATAGACTTTTTGATCGAAAGCATAATTTAAGAGTTCTTGGAGTTCTTAGGCTTGAATCCCATGTTAAGTTGGTGATTTGATGTTGTTGTGAGCGTCCCGAGGTTTTGAACAAGTTTGAACGATGTCATGGGATGTGTTGGTACAATTGGTTTGATGTCCTGGGGATTCGGGCGAGTTCCGGGATGTTTTAGGCCAAAAATTATAGCTGTAGCAGGTCTAGAAGGGTTGCAGGCCTCGGAACTCACCAGGGCGGCCCGCACAAAAATAAGTGTGTCTGCAGTGAGTGTTGTACGGACCACACAAAATGGTGTGCGGCCGCGGTAGGTGTTGTGCGGACCGCACAAAATGGTGTGCGACCGCGGTGAAGAACATTCTGCTGGTCCTGCTTCGGAAGCCCATATCTTTTGATCTACAAGGAATTTTGAGATGATTCAAAAGAGAAAGTTGTATCCCTTCCTGTCTAGTTTACATAAAGGTAATGATATCGCAATTTGGACATATGTAGTGAAAGTTACAGCCAAAATACTAAATCATGTCACTGCAGAGGAAAACCTGTGCGGCCGCAGTCATTTTTGTGTGGACCGCACTGGTTTTGTGCGGAACGCGGTCGTTTTTGTGCGGCCCGTGGATGTGAAAATATGTGGGGTACTTTATTAATACGAGATTTTGGTGTTTATTTGATATTTTGACCTAGAGAGCTCGGATTTTGGCAATTTTTCGAAGGTTTTTCAAGAAATTCATCGGGGTAAGTGATTCTAACTCAAATTTGGCTAGAGTACATGAATTTATCATTGAATTCATCATTTAATTCGCGATTTGGAATGGAATTTTGGAAGAAAATTGTGAAATCTTTCAAAAATGTAAAATGATGATTTGAAGGACCAAATGGTATCAGAATTGGACAATTTTTATGTGGATAGACTCGTGAGAGTATAAGGATTTTAGTTTTGTGAATTTTTTCAAATTCCGATATGTGGGCCCGGGGATCGGGGTTGACCAATTTCTGGAATTTTGTGGTTATTCGATTATTTTTGCTTGGGCTTTGTTCCCTTAGCATATTGTGACGTATTCATTTTGATTATGGATTGATTCGACGCATGTGGAGGACAATTCGAGGGGCAAAGGCATCGCGAGCTAGAGAATTAGCCGGTTCGAGGTGAGTAATGATTGTAAATGATGTTCTGAGAGTTTGAAACCCCGGATTGCACATCGTAGTGCTATATTGATGTGAGACACACATTTGATGATGAGCGTGTGGTCGTATACTATTGGGGATTGTGACTTGGTCCATCCCGGTTGATGATTTTACCCCGTATTTGATTGAAACTTATTTGCTATCATCATTATTTGGGCTGAACGCCGTATTTGGGCCTCGTGCCAACTATTTGGGCCCTTCGGGGATTTTTATTACTATTTCCTCACTATTTTGACTGATTAATTGAACTCAGTCATGTTATTTTAAATGATGTTTTGGGCTGGTAAATACTGTTTTACTAATGCCCGAGGGGCTTGTGAGTATTTTTGACTGAGTAAGGCCGAGGGCCTAGTTGTGAGGAAATACCGATCCTGATTTGAGGTCGTGGGCTTGAGATATGTACGCCACGAGGTGGCTTGTTGATATTATTTATAAGGCCGAGGGCCTGAGATATATACGCCATGAAGTGGCTTAATTGATATGAGGCCGAGGGCCTAGATTTGATGCCATGAGATGGCTTGATATTGCGCTTGGCCGTAAGGGGCCCCTCCCGGAGTCTGTACACCCCTAGTGAGCGCGGGTATCCATTGTAA
This sequence comes from Nicotiana sylvestris, assembly GCF_000393655.2. NCBI lineage: Eukaryota > Viridiplantae > Streptophyta > Magnoliopsida > Solanales > Solanaceae > Nicotiana > Nicotiana sylvestris. The sequence goes on from NC_091063.1 coordinate 62,137,984, forward strand.
TGTGAGATATATCCCGATAGGTAGATATTGTTCTATGTGATAGCCCGAGGGGCTGATATTGTTCTATGTGATAGCCCGAGGGGCTGATATTGTTCTATGTGATAGCCCGAGGGGCTGGTATTGTTCTATGTGATTTGCCCGAGGGGCTGATACCATTCTATGTGATTGCCCGAGAGGCTGGTATTGTTCTGAGATATTGCCCGAGGGGCGAAGTTGTTGACATTGTGCCCGAGGGGCAAATCTTTATATGTTTATTTTTCATATTGACTTAACATTTTACTTGTTAAACTATGGTATTTGTGCCCGAGAGGCGGATTTCTGTGCTTATCTGCACTTACTGTTTTTGGCATTCATTTGCGTAACTTTTGGAAAAGTCATTTTCAAAGATGTTTAAACTGAGCCAAAATATTTTAAAGAGATTTTTACAGCTTCACTGCTTTCTTACTGGTTTGGACTGCTTCTATATAGCATCTTGATATGTTTTACGTGATTTCTTTCCTTTAGTCTTTATTTATTATTATTACTCACTAAGTCGGATTACTCACATTACTCCTTGCACCTTCTGTGTAGATTCAGGTATGTTTTGGATGATTAGAGGCAGAGTCATCAGAGTTTAGCAAGGTAGCTACCAGCGTTCGCAGCATTGCTTTTGTCTCTCTTCATTTCATTAGACTGAATTTGTACACTTCAGACCTTCAGTTGTATTAATACCCTAGTAGATGCTCGTGACTTGTGACACCCCGGTTAGGGCTGTGTTGGGTTGTACTTCCGCACTTTATTGGCATTATTCGCTACTTAGTATTGCTATATCATGTTTCAGACTGCTTTTATATTATTTAATTGTTTAAAAAGTGAATTGGGTTAATTGGCTGGCCTTGTCTTCACAAGAGGCGCCATCACGACCGGGTCTGGGTTTAGGGTTGTAACAAGTTGGCATCAGAGCCTAGGTTACATAGGTCTCATGAGTCATGAGCAAGTTTAGTAGAGTCTCGCGGATCAGTACGGAGACGTTTGTATTTATCCTTGAGAGGCTGCAGAACCTTTAGGAAAACTTCACATTTTTGAATTCTAATCATGCGTCCTTGATTCAGCTTGAAAAGTAACTCTAGAATTCCTTCCACATGTTCATATGAGCGCATGAGCACTCATTATCGATGGCTTGTGATTCCCTGATCGAGGGGCGAGATGTGATCTATGTGAGTTGATGTTGGGCCAGTCTGGAGGACTTGAGGCCGGATCTTTGCCGTATTTCTTGAGCACAGAGGTGTTGATTGTGTGAGCAAGTATTTTTAAACATATATGTTCGGTATTGTCCCTATTAGTGGAAGTGACAGTTGGATAACTATGTGATGAGTATGTTGATGCTGCGAGATGTATCCACATGATTTGGAAGTGACCAAAAGATCTGCTAGAGGATAGAAGAACTATTAGGTGCTTGAATTCCATCTTGATTCGAGGTATAGCCCCGAGTTATGGGCGTGTGAAGGATCTTTTCATGTTTCCTAGTTGTGAGTGAAGTAAATTTCATGTTACGGTATGAGTTCAAACTCAGGAAGACTAAGTAACTGCATACAGTTTATGACGGTGGAAGGTATACAGAAATGTTAGTTAGAGGAAAAGCAGTTGGGTTGTCTCCTGTGAAATGTGCTTAGGTTGTACGATCCTTATGTGTCTATTAGAAGATCTCATTTGCGAGTGAAGGATTTGTGTTACAACTTAAATTGGGTTGCTTAGAGAGTGGGTGTAACTGTTGCGAGAGTGGAATGCGAGATTTGCAGAAGAGTTAAAATTCTAGATGATCTGTGTTTTCACAAGCTTATAAAAGATTTGAGTTTAGTCTCACTATGGTATCATGGCATCAATAAAGTATAATCGTTATGAGTTATTGAGTGTGTGTTTATCTATGGCTTCGAGCCAAGTGGGGGAGTCTACTATTGATTAGACGATTGCACGGTTAGGTGCTATGTTGGTTCCAGTTTGAGGTGTGCTGGTGAATCAGTTATGGCTTGCGGAAATTGAGACCGAGGATGGCTCGAGTAATGGAAAATTTTGACAGAGGTTATATTATGCTTCATAGGGTATGAGAATCACGAAATGTCTTGAGTTGTTATTGGTAAAGGATGCTCGGTGCATAGAGCAGGAAGTTGCTTGGTTGTACTGGAATGAGGTTACATTCTGCGGTGTCAGAGTGCTAGTGAGGCACGGGTTGACGGTTCGTTTGATCAGGATAATTGCGGTTTGAGTAGAGTGGATGACTCTCGGGAATGGTTCTAATGGGTTCAAGACTTTCAGGTAATAATTGAAGATTTTCAAGTGTATAATTGGGCTAGAAACTGAGGTTTGCATTAGAGGGTGCCAAGACTTGTGTTACTTCTATATAAATTATGGGATCCTATGTATCAGTATCAGGAAGGTAAACGTAACGGATTTAGATTCGCAGGAAGTTTCCTCAGAGTAAAGTATTTTGAATGTGGTGCCTTTGGGAATAGATAAGAGTGTATTCAGCGGTTTATGGGTCTCAGATGGTGTGGCTTTATGCTTGGGTCCCGTGTGGTTAGTCCGGGTTGAGGAATTGTGGTGCTACAACAAGAGGGGATATCAAGTTGAAGGTAAATCAGAAAGAAACTCTGATAGATGGGATAGCTGGGTAGTAGGCCGGATCGGTATGGTAAGGATATGATTAGTTCCTTGGGTTTGTACGGGGTAATGAGTTCCTACAGGTATTTCGCGACAATGCTCTTAGGTTTTAGTGGCTTGCGTAGCTTAGTGGAGTTAGAAGGATTCAGTCCTGATGGTTTAGTTTTTGCAAATGGAATTCGGAGATTTCTTAATGGTTTCTACCACGGTTAGAGATGTATATTTTCTACGAGCATGAGAAGTATGGTATGTATAGTGATTTTCTTCTTGATGGGATCAATGGAAAGTTCTTGGTTATTTGAGTACGTAGTTGCTTGTGGTTCAGAATTGATAGGGAGTTCTCATATTTATCCTAGGATGGTGCGGGATATGCAATATATTGTGTAGGATTGAGATTTGCATGTGTAAGGTCACGATTCAGTATTGAAAGGAAGGTCACAAATTCTTAGGTTGCACGGTTAGTTTCATATGGTTAGAGAAATGATACTAATTGGTGTGGCTTAATTAGGGTATACTCTTTGAAAAAAAAGGGCAATGTGTTTGAGTTGACGATACTTCATTAGTACTGTGGCGTTCTCTTGTCGGATTGACTGTTGATATTCGAGTTTGCTTGGTGGCACGAAAGGATTTTGTTTTTGATGTATCTCTCGTGGAATTATTGGGTATTAAAGGTGTAGTATGGATTCGGACGGCGGAATTAGGATTGGATATGGGGATTCGTGTGCTATATGGAGTTGGATACTGGGAGTCCTCATAAATAGGTTATGTTGTGGTGGTGAGTCGCGTGTATTAGCATTTTATGATGACTATCGGGGTTTGGAAACCCGGGTGGATCTATTGTTGCTTGGTATGTTAGATTTTGATGTGATATTGGGTTCAGACTGGTTGTCTCCGTGTTGTGTCATTTTGGACTATTACACTAAGGCGGCGCTGTTGGCTATGCCGGAAATGCCACAGATTGAGTGGCGGGTTCAACGGATTATATCCTATTGAAGAGGCTTTATATTTCGAAGACCCAGCGGATGGCTGGGAAGGATTGTCTTTTCTTATTTGGGCTTTCGTGATGGATGTTAGTGCAGAGGCTTCTACCCTTGATTCAGTTATGATGGTGAGGGACTTTTCAAATGTGTTGTCTTGTGGTCAGGCATGTCGCTAGGCAAGGTTGTTGATTTCGGTATTAATTTGATGTCGGGCACTGTATCGTATGGCATCGACATGGTTGAAGGAGTGGAAGGAGCAGCTTCAGGATTTCCTTGATAAGGAGTTCGTTGGCAGGCCAATGTGGATGCGTGTTCTAATTTGAGTCGGCTTGGTTGGCTCTGAATTGTACTGTTAAGGGGTGTGTTGATTCGATTGTTATTGAGCTTATTAGTAATCTGGGGAGATCCATGAGTTACCTTTCTGTGTTGCGAGATGTTGTGATTTGTTGGTTATGGGCACATATGGTGCTGTTCTATTGGGGTTTCATTGTGGAAGCCGAGCGGGAAGAGTGATTGGGTATTGCTCGGTGAATGGAGTATCGGTTATGTCCTTTCGTGTTATTGTGGTGTATGTTATTTGCTTCACCATGGGTATGATGATTTGCTTTGGTTCCAGACATCGAATTGTGCGTGGTTGTCGATTTCAAGCATAGTGACTTAAGGTGTTTCATGTAGAGCAATGTCAGATAGGATCGCATATCGCAACGAAGTTATGTGGAGGTATGACCTTGCGGGTTAGATTCGTGTGTTTTGTTCCTATGATGTGAGACGGGTTCTCAATCTTGTGTTGTGGTGGTACTGGTGAGCTTGAGGTACAACTCTTTCATTTGAGTCATTTTCATGATTTGAGTATGTTCGGACCGTTGCTTATTGGTGCGCGTATTATGCAAGTTGTGGCTTAGGCTTGTAATGATGTGTCATGTAACCAGAGTAGTGTGTTAGAGTAGAGTAGATCGTTGGGATCATTAATGAATACGAACGGATTTGATTTCAGCATGTTGGAAGGATAACATCGAGATTCTGCTCGGAAATTTGCTATGGTAGTTGCCAAAGGAGAAGTGGCTTCATGAATGGTTGATCTGAGAAATGGTTATGGCTTACTGCGTGTTTTCGTTATCATTGGCAGCATATAAAAGTGTTGGGATGAGACTTTAGTTGATAAGAGTTTTTCTATCGGTATTCGGGTGTTGTGTGCAGCTGCTGTGATTAAGAGTTATCACTACAAGTGTTCGAGTTATGTGGTATATCATGTAATTGCACCTGAGATAGCAGGTATGGGTTATCACAACTTGATCGGTCTTATGCATAATGTAGATGTGAGTTTTTTATCTTGTGGATGATTTTTGTAGTGGAAATGTGGTTCTGAGGTGTATGGGCTAGGATGTATTGTGAAATTTTAGTTATATTGTGTTATCTTACCTATATGAGATAGGGTGACGTGGGATCACCCCCGGGTATATGCATGGTGAGGTTATTCAGCGATTGGTTGGCTTTTAGAACAATTCCGGGCACGTTCGAGGACGAACGTACGTTTAAGTGGGGGAGGATGTAACGACCCGACCGGTCATTTTGAACTTTTGCACTTTGACCGCCAGTTCTCGGGAATGACTTCCCCGTGTGATATATTATGCCTTATGTAAATCGTTGGTTTTGATTTTCAAGGTAATCAGAATGAATTTGGAAGAATAGTTCTCAGTTTAAAGCCTTAAATTTGAAAGGTTTGACCAAGAGTTGACTTGTTTGTATATGATCTCGGATCAGAATTTTTATGATTTGGTTAGCTCCGTTAGCTGATTTGGGACTTAGTGGCGTGATCAGAATGCATTTTGGAGGTCCGTGGAAGGTTTAGGCTTAAATTGGCAAAATTGAGATTTTGGCATTTTCCGGTTGATAGGTGAAATTTTGATATGGAGATTGGAATGAAACTCCGAAAGTTGGAGTAGCTCCGTAGTGTTTAACATGACGTGCTTGCAAAATTTCAGGTCATTCAGACGAGATTTGATAGACGTTTTGATCGAAAGCATAATTTAAGAGTTCTTGGAGTTCTTAGGCTTGAATCCCATGTTAAATTGGTGATTTGATGTTGTTGCGAGCGTCCCGAGGTTTTGAACAAGCTTGAATGATGTCATGGGATGTATTGGTACAATTGGTTTCAAGTCTCGGGGATTCGGACGAGTTCCGGGTAGGTTCAGGGATGTTTTACGGCAAAAATTATAGCTGTAGCAGGTCCAGAAGGGTTGCAGGCCTCGGAACTCACCTACGCGGTCCGCACAAAACAAGTGCATCCGTAGTTAGTGCTGTGCAGACCGCACAAAATGGTGTGTGGCCGCGGTAGGTATTGTGCGGACCGCACAAAATGGTGTGCGGCTGCGGTGAAGAACATTCCGCTGGTCCTAGTTCGGAAGCCCAGATCTTTTGATCTACAAGGAATTTTGAGATGATTCAAAAACAAAAGTTGTAGCACTTCGTGTGTAGTTATGGCCAAAATACTAAAGCCTGTCACTACAGAGGAAAACCTGTGCGGCCGCAGTCGTTTTTGTGCAGACCACACTAGTTTTGTGCGGAATGCGATCGTTTTTGTGCGGCCCGCGGAGGTGGAAATCTATGGGGTACTCTATAAATACGAGGTTTTGGGTTTTATTTGATATTTTGACCTATAGAGCTCGGATATTGGCGATTTTTCGAAGGTTTTTAAGAAATTCATCGGGGTAAGTGATTCTAACTCAGATTTGTCTAGAGTACATGAATCTATAATTTAATTCATCATTTAATTCGTGATTTGGAATGGAATTTAGGAAGAAAATTGTGAAATCTTTCAAAAATATAAAATGATGGTTTGAAGGACCAAATGGTATCGGAAATGTATAATTTTTGTATGGATAGACTCGTGAGAGTATAAGGATTCTAGTTTTGTGAATTTTGTCAAATTTCGAGATGTGGGCCCAGGGGTCGGGTTTGACCAATTTCTATAATTTTTTGGTAATTCGATTATTTTCGCTTAGGCTTTGTTCCCTTAGCATATTGTGACGTAATCGTTCTGATTTTGGATAGATTCGGCGCACGTGGAGGCCAATTCGAGGGGCAAAGGCATCGCGAGCTAGAGAATTAGCTAGTTCGAGGTGAGTAATGATTGTAAATGATGTTCTGAGTGTTTGAAACCCCGGATTGCACATCGTAGTGCTATATTGATGTGAGACACACGTTTGGTGACGAGCGTGTGGTCGTATACTATTGGGGATTGTGACTTGGTCCATCCCGGTTGATGATTTTACCGCGTATTTGACTGAAACTTATTTGCTATCATCATTATTTGGGCTGAACGCCATATTTGGGCGTTGTGCCAACTATTTCCTCACTGTTTTGACTTATTAATTGAACTCAGTCATGTTATTTTCCCTTGTTTTACTACTCAGCCATTTTTACTCTGTTTTGAGACTTAAATGATATTTAAAATGATGTTTACGGGCTGAGAAATATTGTTTTACTAATGCTCGAGGGGCTTGTGAGTGTTTTTGACTGAGTAAGGCCTAGGGCCTAGTTGTGAGGAAACACTGATCCTGATTTGAGGCCGAGGGCCTGAGATATGTACGCCACGAGGTGGCTTGTTGATATTGTTTATGAGGCCGAGGGCCTGAGATATATACGCCACGAGGTGGCTTAATTGATATGAGGCCGAGGGCCTAGATTTGATGCCACGAGATGGTTTGATATTGCACTTGGGCCGTAAGGGGCCCCTCCCGAAGTTTGTACACCCCTAGTGAGCGCGGGTAACCATTGTGATGTGAGATATAGCCCGATAGGCTTATATTGTTCTATGTGATAGCCCGAGGGGCTGATATTGTTCTATGTGATAGCCCGAGGGGCTGATATTGTTCTATGTTTTAGCCCGAGGGGCTAATATTGTACTATGTGATAGCCCGAGGGGCTGATATTGTTCTATGGGATAGCCCGAGGGGCTGGTATTGTTCTATGTAATTTGACCGAGGGGCTGGTACCGTTCTATGTGATTGCCCGAGGGGCTGTATTGTTCTGAGATATTGCCCGAGGGGCGAAGTTGTTGACATTGTGCCCGAGGGCCAAATCTTTATATGTTTATCTTTCATATTTACTTGTCATTTTATTTGTTAAACTATGGTAGTTATGCCCGAGAGGTGGATTTCTGTGCTTATCTGCACTAACTATTTTTGGCATTCATTTGCGTAACTATTGGAAAAGTCATTTTCAAAGAAGTTTAAACTAAGCCAAAATATTTTAAAGAGATTTTTACAGCTTCACTGCTTTCTTACTGGTTTTGGGCTGCTTCTATACAGCATCTTGATATGTTTTACCTGATTTCTTGCCTTCAGTCTTTATTTATTATTATTACTCATTGAGTCGGAGTACTCATATTACTCCCTGCACTTTGTGTGCAGATTCAGGTATGTTTTGGCTGATCGGAGGCAGAGTCATCAGAGTTTAGCAAGGTAGTTGCCGGCGTTCGCAACATTGCTTTTCTCTCTCTTCATTTCATTAGACTATATTTGTACAGTTCAAACCTTCAGTTGTATTAATACCCTAGTAGATGCCCGTGACTTGTGACACCCCGATTAGGCCTGTGTTGGGTTGTACTTCCGCACTTTATTGGCATTATTCGCTACTTAGCATTGTTATATCATGTTTCAGACTGCCTTTATATTATTTAATTGCTTAAAAGTGAATTGGGCTAATTGGCCGGCCTTGTCTTCACGAGAGGCGCCATTACGACCGGGTTCGGGTTGAGGGTCGTGACAAAAGTCAATTCTTGAAGCTCAAATGTCATATTAGAACTATATGTGAATGGTACTTGACTTGTCACCTTGTTGATAATGCATGAGTAGTGTGGGTAATTATTAGTCCAAACTGAGTATGAATGTCTTACCATTGACTCACTAAAACGACATTTCACTATGAGGAGGTGGGAACTAATCTATTTTCTTGAGGACAAGCAAAGACTTAAGTTTGGGGGAGCTGATAAGTGTGGATTTTAACCACTTATTAGTACCTTTTTACTTTTGTTTCAGTTCAAAAGTGTTGATTTATGTTCCAAAAATAAATGAAAATGTACAAATTGTAGGAATGTTCGAGATTTGGACTCAAATGAAGAAATTCAACTCAAAAAGGATTGTTCCGGCTCACAAGGAAAGAAGGGGTACAACAGACCAAAAGTGCGGTACGCAGAAGAAAGCGTGGACTGCAGAATTCTCTCCACAACCGCAGATCTGTTATTAAAGCTAAGAGGTGGAATGAAGAGAAGTGTTGATCGTACAAAATTTGTGTGGCCGCAGAACATGGTTGCATTGATAAGAATTCAAAAAGTTCAGAGAGTGTACAAAATGACCAAGACCGAAGCCTTTCCTGAAGTACGGACCACACATGAATTGTGCGATTGCAGAAGCTGAAGTGCAGCCACAGATCAAATTGCGTGGTTTTAGAATCTCTCAACCTGCAATCTCAAGCAGTGTGTGGACCGCACATGGAATTGTGCAGCCACAGAACCTCCCGAAGGGCATTTTTGTCAGCAAATATTGGGCAACTATAAATAGATGGGAATCACCTTTTAGGTCAGGTTTAGAAGTTTTCTCAGTTGTAGCCATTGTAGTTTACCATTTCGGGAAATTTGTGATTATTTTGGGACAAAAACATCATAGTTTATCATTTTAATTTGATATCATGACTTTAATTAGTCTTTCTTCTTTGTTTTCTACAAAAGGTAGTTAGACATTTACTATGATTGTGACACAGCCCTAGTGTGTAAACCTAATGTATATTTAATTTAGTGCTTATTTATGATTGATTGTTTGTTATTTAGCCTTGTTCATGCTTTAATTTTAGAATCAATAGTTGCAAACATTGATTCATGCCTTTTTGACTTGGTCTTTACTTGAGAAAGAGGGACCTAGTCTAGGAAAGCTTGGCTAACAAGAAATTGGGCTAGTTAAAGATTTGACTAGCCTAGTTAAAGGGTTTGAACTAGAAATAGGAAAACCCCAACTTGAGATCATATCAACTACTTAGCATAATAGCTATTTGGGCTTGAGAAAGCAAAATTAGGCAAAATCGCTCTATGAACAAGAGGTATTGAGTGGGTAACTTAGAGTTGACATTTATAATACACCCCAATCAATAAAATAAGTGTTAGCGTAATTAACCCATTAGGTGAACACCTAGAGGAAGATTACATCTCTAGGCTTTTTACCTATTTGAAAATAACCAAAAATAATTAGTCAATTTCTAGTTTCATTTCTCTAGTTAATCATAAATAGTGTAGTTTATAAAAGTAATTGTAAAACTGACTTGATTGGAAATGTATTTAAGTTGTTTCATTTTTACCCATCCGATATACACTCTAACACCCATTGTTAGTGTAACGATCCAGCCGGCCAGTTCGAGAGTTACAACCTCGTTCCCCCATTTCCTGCTTCTTTTGTGTTCTTCAACTGTATTTTGAATTACCAGGTTAGTTGGTTTGGGTCCGGGGCAATTTTGGAGTGAGTTGAGACACTTAGCCTCTTGTAAGAAGGTTTAAGTTGGGAAAGTTGATTGGATGTTGACTTATATGCAAACGACCTCAGATCTAAATTTTGATAGTTTTGTTAGCCCCGTTAGGTGATTTTGCACTTAGGAGTGCATCCAGAATATTATTTGAAGGTCCGTAGTAGAATTAGGCTTGAATTGGCGAAAGTTGGAATTTTGATGATTTTGGTCGGCAATGGAAATTTTGACATTGGGGTTGGATTGGATTTTCGGAGGTTGGAGTAGGTTCATAGTGTCATTTCTGACTTGTGTGCAACATTTGAGGTCATTCGGACGTGATTTGCTAGCTTTCGGCATTGTTTGCGTAATTCGAAAGTTTAGAGGTTCTTAGGCTTGAATCCAAGTGTAATTTGGCTTTTCGATGTTGTTTTGAGTGATTCAAAAGTTTGACTAAGTCCATATGATTTTATGGGATGCATTTGTATATTTGGTTGAGGTCCCGAGGGCCTCGGGGTGATTCCGGGTGGTTAAGGGAAGGTTTGGAGTTGAAGACATGCAGCTGAAGCTGCTGGTTCTGGTGTTTCCGCACCTACAGTAAGGAGCCCGCAGGTGCGATCCTGCAGGAACGACTGAGGAGCCGCAGATGCGGCCAAGAAAGAGTTGGGCAAAGTCCACATGTGTGAAGTGATTCCCTCACCCGCGAGAGTCGTAGGTGCGGACAGCTAGGCATAGGTGCGAGATGGAGCCGCAGGTGCGAGGTTGTTTCCGCACCCGCAATGATCGCAGATGCGGTCTTTGGTCGCAGATGCGGTCACAGTGCTTTAAGTGATTTTCAGTAGAAGTCCGCATATGCGGACCCGCAAATACGCGATTTGTATCGCAGGTGCGGTTTTGCTGGGCAGAAAGTATCAATGGAGGACTTCGGGAATTCTTCTTATTTCCACATTTTTGAACAGAGGCTTTGAAGATTATGAAGAGAATTTTGAAGGGAATTTGTGGTTTATCACTGAGGTAAGTTTCTTGAGCCTAACTATCCTTAGCAATGTTGTTTTCCAATTGATTTTCCCACTTAATTAGTGAGGTTTTGAAGTGAAAATTGGGGGTTAGGGCTTGGGAATTTGGAGAGTGAATTGTAGGGTTTTGGAGGGGCAAATGATGTTGGTTTTTGATGAATTTAGTATGGTTAAACTAGTGAGTGAATGGGATTTCCGGTTTTGTGACTTTTGTCGGATTTCGAGATGTGGGCCCGGGGTGCCGTGTATGAGCCGATTTCGGATTTCGGTTATAATTTGACAATTTTTCTTGTGGAATTGGTTCCTTTAGCGTATATTGAACGTATTGTGTTGCTTGTGGCTAGATTCGGGATGCTTGGAGGCCGATTTGAGAGGCAAAGGCATTGCATAGTAGGAATTTTACTTGGTTTGAGGTAAGTAATGCATTCAAACTTGTTTCTGAGGGTTCGTAACCCCGAAATACGTGTTGTATGTTTAGTGTTAAGGTGACCCACATGCCAAGTGACGGGCGTGTGAGCGTGCACCATGAGAATCATGACCTGGTTCATTCTATGGCACCATTTAATGACTCTTTCTTATTTATATCCGTGTTTCCATCATGTGATAAAGTAAATGGGCTGTAAATCATGTTAGATATCATGTTTGGGCTTTACGCCGATACTTTTGGGACCCTTAGTGGTCGTTTCTTGTTGTCATCTCATTGATTCCATTGATATTATGTACTCAGTCATATTCATGCATTTGATATCATATATCAGTGTCAGTTGTTATTTATTGGCAAATCATATCATTGTTTCGGGCTAGATTCATGACATTGTGAGCCCGTGGGTGAGACTCGAGAGTGATGACTAAGTGAGGTTGAGGTCTTGATTATGAGTGATAGTTATGGGATTGGGCTGCACGCCACAGCGGTTGTATTGATCTATGATAACGCTTGGGTTAAAGGAGCCCCTCCGGAGTCTGTACACACCCCTAATGAGCGCAGTTGATATTATTATTTGGAGATGGATCTTCTCTATGAGGCTGGATTGGACTATGTCCTCGGTACTGGATACTGATGGTCAGTTATGTATATATTCCAGGATGGATCTTCCCTGGGCCGTGTAAGCCGTGTACAGTACTGAGTGGTTGTGAGATTATTATTATTATTACCTGGAGATGGATCTTCTCCATATGACTGGATTAGCCTTCCTTAGTACTGATTGACTGCTGTCAAAGATGTATATAATCCGGGATGAATCTTCCTTGGGCCATATGAGCCATATACAGTACTGAGTGGATGAGCATTTGAGAGATTGAGCACATGAGATATTCATTATGGTGCATCACATATAGCATGTGCATTGACATGTAGATGTAGCAGAATTTTATTCTTTACCTTGTTCGTATCTGCTCTATTTTACTGTTTGAACTACCTATTAATTGAAAGCATGCCTAGTTTCTGCACATTTATTTCTATTATTTAAGTTGCGGTTAAGTTCGTCACTACCTTTCAATCCATAGTTTGGACTCGTTACATACTGAGTTGATGTACTCACGTTACCCCCAGCACCTTGTGTGTAGATTCAGGCACTTTTGGTCCCAGTGGCAGTCGCTGATCGAGGCTTCAGGCTTTAAGAGACTATCGAGGTATCTGCATGGCGTTCACAGGCCTTGACTCTCCTTCTTTATCTCCAAATGTATTTCAGTTTGTTCCTTTAAACATTGTAATAGACTATGTTCTCCTCTAGACACACATACACTCAGTGACACCCCGGATTTAGGCAGTTGTATCGTAATTTGGATTTCATTATGTTTTTAAAATGTTCCTTAATAAATTTTCGCTTCCGTATTTATTATTTAAAATATTTTTGCGATGTTGGGTTATTGAGTTGAGACTGGCCTAGTTCAACAATAGGCGCCATCATGACGGGTCGAGTTTTAGGTTGTGACAGTTAGCTCCTTGAGAAAATTGACCCCGAATCATAGTTGGGTATATTCTTCCAACGAACTTTTCCACTCATTGAGTGTGAATTGGAAGTGGATCAATTTTTGGTGCTGTTTTCGGGGAGTTAAAAAGGTGTTAGCTATATATTTGAGTGTGTTTTTGAAATATCTTCTTTCCCTTCCGTGTTACTAATCTGTTTAAAAAAACATAGATACAAACATGGGGAACAATGAGCTCCGAAATTTGCCTTTGGGGGGACTTGGATGGCAAGGAGTAACAAGTAGATGAGGTACCTCAAGAGCCAGAAGGTAATCAGAGAGGCCGGGTACACAATGACAATGTGCCCATTCCAACCCACCTCCACCATGAGCGGCTCAATACAATATATTGCCCAACAAAGGTTATGCTAGTGCAATAGTCCCTCCCCGTACTAGGGCGGACAACTCTCAAATCACCAATGTGATGTTCACATTACTTGAGCAACGAGGTTTCTTTACCGTTGCACCACCAAATCAAAATGGCAACAAAGATATGAAGGATTTTGTGGATACATTTTGGGGGAGCAAGCAAACGAATGTTTTTGAGGATGCATTGAGGCTAAGGCTTTATCGCTTCTCTCTACGAGGGAAAACCTTAGATTGGTTGGAAAGATTGCCGAACCACTCGATTCACACTTGGTGAGTTGGCGACCAAGTTCATTGCTAAGTTTTTCTCTCCGGGGAACATGGCTACACTTCGGGATGAAATTTGGCATTCAAACAAGAGCCGAATGAACCACTACATAAAATTTGGGAGCGCTATAATAAAATGGTTAAGGAATGTCCCAACAACGATATGACGGAAAACATGTTTCAACAAACGTTTTATCGTGGGATTAACACAACCAACCAATGTATAGTGAATGAACTAGTCGGTAGGAACTTTAGGACTACGCCTTATGAGGAGGCGTGTGATATTCTAGATGAAATGGCAGAGACGTCATCATCCTGGAAATCTTGGGTCAATGTTCCACAAGGTGATCCGAACATGATCCACCTCCACAAAGAATTGCAAGACCACGGGCAAGTCATTGCCGAATTAACCACTACCATGACTCACCTAGAAAAGGCCCAACTAAACCAAGTGCAAGCCCCTAAGCAAGTTCATGTTATGGAGGGAGTGAATGTTTTGGTGAAACATAGGAGGGCCAAGGGTCCACAAGTGCAAACTCGAGTGGAGAACTATGTGCAATACAATGTCGGTTTTGATCAAGATGATTCTTATAATGAGCAAGAGGAAGAAGTGCAATATGTGAACAATTTTCAAGGGCAAAGAAACAACTTCCAAGGTCCAAACCACAAAAAATCATTGCAATTGGAGTTCTAACAATAAAAGGAATTGGCATAACAACAACAATCAAGGAAATTGGAGTGGAAACAACCAAGGAAGTTGGGGACCAACAACCAAGGAGGTTTGGGTAACAATAAAGGCAACTGGGGTTGGGTTTTCAAAGTCCCCCAATGTATCAACAACCGAGCAACCTACCTCCTTATCCTTCCCATGGTTCAAGTTCTTCAAACAATGAGATGGGACATGTTGAGAATATGTTCAAACAAATGATAGAAAAGAATGCTGATTGGGATGCCCAACTTGCCTCATACAACATGTGAGCACCTAATTTTTGCCCTACATGAAAATAACTCCTAAAAATAAATCAAAAATATTTTTTAAGGGATTTTAGAAGTTTTTCATTATTTAGTTGCATTTCTTGCATTTTTAATATTTTTAAATCATAGAAAAATCATAAAAAATTGTCATGTTTTAATTTCATGCCATCTTAGATTCAATTTTCATGTAAGAATTAATTTCATTAAGAAAAATCACAGAAATGGTCATTTTTACATATTTAGCTTTTAGTCTTTAGAAAGTAGTATTTTTATTTAGTTTTAAGTTAATTAGTTTTTTTAATAGATAAAAAATTTAATTTTTACAAATTAGATTGAATTAGGATTAATTTAGGATTTTAGTAGATTTTAAAATCAAAGAAAAAGAAAATGGAAAAAAGATTTTGATTTAGTTTTAGTGTATTGGGCCAAAGTTAATTAGCCCAAATTCATGACCCAAATCCCTTTAGGCCCAATACCCATTAAACCCAACACCCTAAAAAATCCTACTCGCTCACCTTTAATACACAATTTTTTAGACTACCTATACCTAGAGATCTAACGCCTAGACCCTTAGGAGTTATCCGTCGTTTTTCTTCTTGAAAAAACAAAGAAAAAAATCAAAAATGAAGGAAAATCAGCAGCTAACCTAGAGACCTTTTTCAGCCGCAAAAACAAAAAATCGGACCCCCCCTCGACTCATCTTCAAGCAGCCATTTCCCATGGCTGATTCTTAACCAAAAAAAAGAAAAAGAAAAACACTCGTTCCCCCTCATCTTCAGATCCCTCTCTCTATCGTTTTTTTTGTCTCACCCCCATTGGCGAAAGCCACCCCCCCCCCTCCTGGTCGTCGTCAACCACCAGCAGCCGCAAGCTGCAGAAGAAAAAAAAGAACTCAGTTTCTTCTTGCATTTTCGGGCCCTTGTTTAGTTTTTAAGTTTGGTTTAAATCTCAAAAAAATACAAAAATATATTCTGCATCTTCAGTTTGAATTTCGGGATTTTAGTGTTCAAATCGTGGAGTTCGATTAAGAAGTTGTCGTTCGAGGTTAGAGGTCGCGGCCTTTGTCCCATTATGTAGTTGTTTTTTTATCAGATTTCGTCATTCGACATTCTTTGTGACACATCTGAGCAGCAATTTGATTAAGAAAACTTCATGAGGGGTCTATTTCTTCCCTTCCCTTCATTCATTTCATGTTCTATGGTGATAAGTTTATATGTCTTGTTAATGTATATTTGATCTTCCTGGGTTTGAGCTATCAATATGTTGCTGTAGAAATCTTAGCTGAATCATCTATCTAATAGTTTCATGTTTGCATATGGGTTCATTAAATTTGGTTATAAGGAAGATTGAATCTGTTTTTTTTTTTTAATTTAATTGTTTAGTTGAGGTCTCTAGTTTGATAATCACTCATAGAATGTTATAGAAGTTAAAAAATGTCATAGTGCTGTTTCTGAACTTTAGTGACTTTACCTTAGGATTTTATTCTCTTTCTTTTATCATGAAAAATTGATTACTCAGTTTCTTTTTGTGAGGCCCTAAGTATGTGTTTGAGATTATATATTGAGTTTGTTATTTAAAAAAGAAAAAGAAAAAACGTGCACAGTTCATATCCCACGATGAGATTCTCGTTAGACGTATTAGATATGCAATCAAGTGCTAATTCTTATACCTGATGAAAGCAAGTTATAGTTAACATCAATCTTTGGTTTTGGTTATTAATGCAAATGGTGCACAGTTAGTGCTAAATTTTCGGATCTGATTTATTGCATGGTGTTTGATTTTAGTTAGCTGTGTTATTAAGTAGCCAAAGTGAATTTAGGCCAGACTGATAAAGTGACCAACTTGAGGTTGTTTAAACAAGCCTGGACACTCTAGGTCATTGGGCCTTAGAGTTAACCCATTAAATTTTGTTCGAAGGAATGGATTGACAATCTAACGTTATATTCTATTACTTGTGTGAAAATATGAAATCATTTTTTCCCATTGTTTGTTACTTTGGATTAAATTGCATGCTTCACCATTGTTATCAAAATGAAGTTGAATAAGGGAAATTTAGCGAGCTCAGCTAATTCTGTTGTGCGAATTCGACGGAAATGTCAGCTTTAACTAATGAATTACTAGTAGTTGAGTATAATCTTTTGAAATAAATAGAGGCGTGTCATTCACAAATGAATCACATAATCTATGACCCTCACATTAATATTGTAACTAGAGTAAAAACACTTTCAAACATTCGTAGTTTGGTTTAGGCACGTTTATAATAAAATCATCAAAGCTACGGATATGGTTCCCCTGACGTAGTTGTGATACCTAATTCCCAAATTTGGAGGTACATTTATGTGACCCGATTGAAACTTCTAATAACTTTAAATAAATTAAACATGTTGTAGATCGTGGGTATAGTTCCCGTGATATAATTCACAATGTGTATCAAACAAATAATTGTACGAAAATCGTAACTTGTTCTAGATTAATTGCATAAAATAATTAAAAGCGGCTATATAGCTAAAAATGCACAATAGGTTAAAACATATAATAAATCAGATAATAGGCTAATTATTAATAGTTTAAGCGACCGTGCTAGAGCCATGGAACCCGGGAATGCCTAACACTTTCTCCCGGGTTAATAGAATTACTTACATAGAATTTCTGGTTCGTAGACTTTTTAAATAAAGTCGAAATATCCTCGACTTGGGATTTTAAAATAAACCAGTGACTTGGGACACCCAAATAAACTATTCAAAGTGGCGACTCTGAAAAATAAATAAAATAATCACATTTCGAATAGTATCACTTTAATTGGAAAAACTTCCTTATATCCCCTTCGAGTGGTAAAAAGGAGGTGTGACAGCTCTGGCGACTCTGCTGGGGATCATAACCCAGAACTTTTGATTCAGGGTTCAATAATTCGAGCTTAGAATAACTTTTATAATTGACTTTTACTTATTATCTGATTTTTATTACATGTTTGGGCCTAATGTGCTAAATGCCGCTTTTTACTGCTTTGATACTATTTGGGTTGTATATAAACTGTTGCGAAACCCTTCACTTCTCATTTTCGTAGAAGTGCATGTTGGCGTGACTTCTTTTCTGTTAGTGTCATACCCTAATTTAGTATGAGGTTCGGACAAGTTACAAAGCCGGATGGCCTTTTGGTTCCCGGTTCGTAGCCCCCCCACTCCAGCTCGAGTTGTCCGTTCGGGTAAACTAAGTCTAGAACAATACACCTAGGTTTTAAATCTAGAATAACTCAGCCTCATGTCGGATCCCTAGTAGGAACGCTTGTTTGCATTATGTGCATTTGTCTTTGGGGACTCAACACAGGGGTTGGGTCCATCTAGGATAGGTGTACCCAAAAATCAAAAGACCACCGTGATGCATTTTTATGTTCTTCTTGTACAATTATTTTCTTCGGTTTGCAGGTTGACCGGTTGCTAGAATAGGGGAAAAAATTTGAAAAAATTAAATTGAGGTTTGAGAGAGATAATTACCCGCTTTTGAAAAATTTGGTGTCCAAAATATATCGAAAATCTGCGGAAATTTTGAAAAAAGAGAAAGAATAGAAAAAGAAAGGAAAATTATTTCAAAATACTCCATGTTTTCTGTAGCATCAAAACTGACCGAACTACGTGGGTCTGATTCTCATCGGATGTGAGATACGTAGGCAAACCTCATCGGTTCCGGTCCCAATTTTCAAAAATACAAAAATATTTTTCTTTAGTTCCTTCTTTAGAAATCTTTTCTCAGAAAATTCGGAAAAAAGTTTTTTTTTTTTTAAACTCAAGAAAGAAGTTTCCTTCTTTCTAAAGTCTCATATGGAAAAATGAAAAAAAAAACAAAATCAAAAAAATCAAAATCCAAAATACGGGTTTCCTTCATTTTGAAGTATTTTTTACAAAAAAATCCAAAAAATAATCAGAAAGTAAAATTCAAAAATATTCTTTTCTTCTTTAGAAGTCTTCCTTTTTTAAATGTCCATAAAAATTTGAGAAATAAAATCCAAAAATATTTTTGCTTTTATTTAAAAGTACTTTCGTAAATTAAAAAAGAGAAAAAAAGAAGAAAGAGAAACTCAGAAATCCAAAATAGTTTTTTAAAAATCGTTCTTTCGGAAATCCACAAGTCAAATCAAAATCCAAAAAGCAAAAATATTTTTCTACCTTTTTAAGAAGTCCTTTCCCCAAAAATTCAAAAAAAAAGCCAAAAAAAAAAAAGAATAAAAACAATTCTTTTCCTTGTTTAAAAGTCTTTCTTTCCAAAAAAAATATTTTAAAAATTGAATTCTAAAAATATTTTTGTTTTTCTGTAGAAGTATTTTTTTAAATTTAAAAACAAAAAAAAAACCCTCAAAAATCCAAAATATTTTCTTAAAAGTCTCTCTTTCGGAAATTAAGAGAAAATATCCAAAATCCAAAAAATATTTTCTTTCTTCTTTAGAAAAAGAGAAAACAAATAAAAATTCAAAAAAAAAAAAGTATTTTCCTTTTACTTTTGAAATTCCTAAAGTTCCAATCAAAAGAAAAGAAATTTTTAGAAGTCTCTCTTTCAAAAATAAAAGAAAAATCAAAATCAAAAATCCCCCCAAAAAAATTTCTTCTTTTAAAGCATTTTTTTAGAAAGCTCCAAAAGAAAAAAATCAAAAAATCAAAAATCAAATATGTTTTTCTTTTGCATAAAGCTTTCACGGTCTGAGTTTTATAAAAGCAAACAAAAAAAAAAGAGTTAGCTTATTTACTCCATTCTCAATCTTCCCGAACTACGTAGGATCTGATTCATGCGGCATTATGATACGGAGGCAATCCCCATCAGATTCGATCATATCCATAAAATAAATTGAGTGAAAAATAAACTGAAAAAAAATTGTATAAAAAAGAGTGACACAAAAAAAAGAGTGCCAAAAAATAAAGAGCGATAGAAACGAAAGGAAAAAAATCAAGAGTGATTAAAGAGAGGCAAAAATAAAAGAAAAGAGGTACATACTGAAAGAGTTAGTTAATGTCGGGATGAAACATGCAACCATTCAAACACATGGTAGAAGTGTTTAACTTTTAGGTGCATTGCATCTTAACGTGCGATTTCCTATATGTTAAATATCTCAAAACTAACAAGGTTGTTGGGTGTGCAAATTAGCCAGGTTTTGGTGGTTGGTTTTGTTGGTAGTCTAGCCTCCCCTCCTTCACAAAATCTAAAGGCACAGATGGCCTCCGCAAGAAATCTACCAATCATCGTGCCTGAGGATAGCCCAACATCAGCCATTCTGCAGCTAGAATCAGCAGCTACTGAAGAGAATAAGATGTTGCATCTGTGAATATTGGAAATGTGGGATGCCTGGTCTAATGGTAGGGAACCGCCAAGTGCAATCCTTGGGTTCCTTGAGTTGATCCCCAGGTCAGGTGAGGTTGCCAACGCCCCCGTACCCAACCCGCTCATCCCATGCGGGCACCCTTCAATGCCATCCAATGTTCATGGCATGCCTTCTGTGGTTCGCCCCAGGCGCCAGTTTCCAGGGCACAACCAACTTTACCACAGCCGTATATTGAGCCTTCAATGTTCACCTTTCAGGGTCCACAGCTTCAATCAGAAATAACATATGTGACCCTGTACTCTTTCAATCAACCTCCGCAATATGATCTCTCGGTTGAGCAAGAAAAGGTCGTTAAAAATCCTGAACAAGAGGAAATGGCTCGGAAGATGAAGAGCCTAGAACAAATCTTGAAAAACATGCAAGGCCTGAGTGGCCTAAAGAGTGTCTCATACTCTGACCTCTGTATGTTTCCCTATGTCCACTTGCCAGTTGGCTTCAAGATGCCAAAATTTGAAAAGTACGACGGACACGGAGACCCGATCGCTCATCTGAAACAATATTGTAACCAGTTAAGGGGTGCTGGTGGAAAAGAGGAGCTGCTAATGGCCTATTTTGGGGAAAGCCTCACCGGAATCGCTTCCGAATGGTATATGGATCAAGAAATTACTCATTGGCACGTGTGGGACTATATGGCCCGAGATTTTGTCCACCAGTTCTAGTATAATGTGGACCTCGCTCCTAACAGAAACTCTTTGCCCAATTTGAAAAAGAAAACCGCGGAAAGCTTCCGCGAATATACTGTCAAATGTCGTGAGCAAGCTTCCAGAGTAAAGCCTTAAATGGACGAAATTGAAATATTCATTGCCTTTCTACAGGCCCTAGAGGCGGACTACTTCCAGAACATGATGTCTGTTATGGGTAAGCCGTTCGCTGAGGCTATCAAAATTGGGGAAATGATTGAAAGCGGTTTAAAAACAATGCGAATCTTGAGTCATGCTGCCTTTAAGGCCACATCACAGGCTGCTCAGAATGTTTCAAAGGGTTTGATGAACAAAAATGGGGTTGAAGAGGGAGCCATGCTGGTTTCAAGCTCGAGGGGGTCCCGCAGGTCATTCAGGCAATCATATGTGCCTCCTATGGTCCCACCACACTATTATCCCCTTCAATATGTTGCTTATGTCGTGGCACCGCCTCCCTATGCGGTGATGAACGTACAAGCTTACCCGCGGCCACAACATTATACACTAAACCGAGCTCCACCTCCCAAAAATGACCATCGTTACCAAGCTCCATATAATCATCAGCCAAATGATCTCCAATACAATCCTCGCCCAAGAGAACCTTTCAGAAAAAATCAGTTCAACCTTATTGGTGAATCGTATTCAAGCTTGTTCCAAAAGCTAATCAGGCTAGATCTATTGCAGCCAGTGGCCCCGAACCGTCCGAACCCCGAGTCCCCCTCGTACCGAGCTGATGCTAGTGTGAATACCACTCTGGGGCAGTAGGACACAGTACATAGGATTGTTGGACCCTCAAAAGGGCAGTTGAGGATTTGATTGAAGCCGAAAGAATTGTTATTCAAGATGAACAAGCTCTTGATATGATGAATAATATGTTGCCTGCCCACAACATCGGGCCAATAGTCGGAATGATTTTTGAAGATGAGGAATTTGATCCGGCATTGAAGGCTATTGCAGCCATCGCCGAGATAGAAGAAAGGCTGAAAAATGGTCACCAAGCCTAAAAGTTCCCCATCATGCGGGAGTCTCGGTAGCCAGTTTTGCTATCCTTTTTGCGTCAGGATTATCTCAGGGTGTGATACGGATGTTTTACTTTAATGTCTTACTTTCCAATGTAAACCCTTCTATCTTCAAAAAATTGAAAAAAATCAAAAAAGTCAAAAATCAAATGAAATTAATATTTCATTGTCCAGGAATGTCTCTTTTCTTAATCTTGTCATTTTTCTTATTCTCTTTTTAGTTCTGTTAAATGCAGATTTCAATAACATGACATGCTTGCGGACTTCATGCCCAGATCCTAAAACGCTGTCAGACTTCGACATAATGAATCAAGAATTGGATCGCAATGAAGATAAGCTGAAGGAAATAAAACAAAGAGTTGGAACAACTGAAGGAAATTTGGGTCCAGATTGGAAAGGTCTGTATATTGCAACAAGAGTACTGCCAAAAAAGTGCGTTGTACACATCGAAGGAAATATCCCTCAAACAATTGTCAATGCAAATGCAGTCAAAAGGTACTATGTTGGATCCTCTTTATAGCATTAATGTTCTCCGATTGGGATGAATAAGGCTTTATTTCTCACTATCCAAATATTTAACCTTTTGCAAACCGTTTGAGCCGGTCACTCTTCTTTGATTACCCTCTTTGGAACCTAAAAGTGTTATTGAAAAATGAAAAAAAATGAAAAAAGAATAAAAAGAAAAATACAAAAAAGGAAGAAAAGGGCAAAACGAAAAAGAAATGAAAAAAGAGAAGAAAAGAAAGAAAAAAGAAAACGAGGAAGAAACGACAAAGAAAATGAAATGAAAAATGAAAAAAGAGAGGAAAAGGAAAGGAAAAAGAAAGGGAAAATAAAACAAAACAGAAAAACAAAAGAAAAAAACAAAGATCCCTAAACTAAGTTCGACTTGATTCCGAAAAGATACGTAGGCAGCCTCTCTCTGGGGTTCAGTCACACCAAAACAAAGATTCAAATTCCCCCAAAAAGTGATACTGGGGAAGATGTTATAATGGTTCAGCGATGATCCCGCCTGAATGATTCCAAAGTTGTAATTCAGTCCAAATCATTTTTACCCAAATCCTTTCAAGTCCTTCCAATCAATCGGTGAGAATGTTCAAGGATCAGAGAATATAGTTACTTGGATTTCATACAACAAAATGAGAGAAATAAAATGAGAGAGTCTTATCGGTGAAAACCCTCACCGCCACCGTAAGGCGGTGGTAAGAAGAGAAATAAAATGAGAGAGTCTTATTGGTGAAAACCCACACGAGCACCGTGAGGCGACAATAAGTAGAGAAACTAGAAATGAATGAGTCTAGTTAGTGAAAACTCGCAAAGAGCACTATAAGGCGATGGTGAGAAGAGAAATGAGAGTGGTCAGCTAGTGAAAACCCACAAAAGGTAGAACTGATCGAAAAAAAGATCCTCACAACCATCGGCATCCATAGAGAGGCAAGGTTTCTCGATTTTGAGGCAAACTTTGTGATGAATTTCTAAGAGCCAGACGGTTTATATAGATTAGGCATCCAGTCCAAAAGGCATGTCATGTCCATTGAAGTCTGCATGTACTCTAGATAAGTCCTTCATTCCTTTCCCCGAAAGGGACACTTCTTATTCTAAACTCATTCTCCATTCCATTGTTTGTTTCTTTGAATCATTTTCGGTCTAACTCAGTTCCGAAACTAAGACAAACAAAGGATGGTAAGGCTAATTTATAGGGTTCTCATTTGATACGAGCCAATATTCAAGAAGATACCCACCCTCGGCGGGTGCATCGAGTCAACTTCGACTGGCCATGATGGTTGATGCTTTGAAATAAAAAAAACTACTGAAAAGTTAGGAAGTCAAAGTCAAATGCCCACAAAGGCAAAATAAAGTTGAAAAAGGTTCGCGTGGCTAACCGTCTATGCAAAGATTTGAAAAGCTAAGGGATCCCAAATGCCCTGAAGCTAAAGTTGGAAGAAAGAAGCCAGAAATGAAAGGCCTAGTAAGGCGAAACAAAATTGGAAAAGGTTAATCCCATGCAACTAGCCGTTGTGCCAATGTTTGAGGAGCCAAAAGTTCCCCGATGCTCTGAAGTTGAAAAAAAAGTAGAAAAGAAAAAGGAGTCAGAAGTGAAAAGGCCTACAAAAGCGAAATGAAGTCGAAAATGTTGAGTTCCACCGACCAACCGTCATGGCAAAGTCCGGAAAAACCAGAGGTTCTCCAGGACCTGAAATGAAATCGGTCCTCAGTGAACAATTAATTTCAGTTGAGATCTTCATCAAAGAAGTCGGGCGAAGATCAAGTGATTGAAACAATCAAGGCCACAAAACCAACCACCGTTTCAAACTGACAAATTGTTCTTCGTTTGAAAAAACAGGAAAACAGGTGCAATCCAAAGTAACCTTGCAAAAAGCAGGTGCAACCAAAAAGAAACTGTACAAGGGCTAGAAACAACAACCCAAAAGGGAAGTCTCCTCTGAATTCGTTCCTACATTTTAATTCATTTTTTCTTAGATTTTAAAAAAAAAAAAAAGAAGAAGAAAGATTCAAATCATGGTAGCCTAGGGTCCCCAACCTCTAGCTACGTTTTCCCAACATAGGATCTCATTCCCTAGTCACTGCCAGCATAACCTGATAGTCTTTTCTAGTATAGTGTTCCACTCCCTAGTTGATCCCCGGCATAACCCGAGGACATTTTTCCAGCATAACCCGATGACTTTCCTGGCATAACCCGTGGACCTCCCCGGCATAACCCGAGGACCCTTTTCTGGCATAACCTGATGACTTTCCCGGCATAACCGTGGACTTTCGTGGCATAACCCGAGGACCTTTTCCGCATAACCCGATGACTTTCCCGGCATAACCCATGGACCTCTTCGGCATAACCAGAGGACCTTTTTCGGTATAACCCGATGACTTTCCCGTCATAACCCGTGGACTTTCTCGGCATAACCCAAGGACCTTTTCCGGCATAACCCGATGAATTTCCCGGCATAACCGTGGACCTCCCCGGAATAACCCAAGGACCTTTTTCCGGCATAACCTGTGGACCTCTCCAGCATAACCCGAGGACTTTTTTACGGCATACCCGATGACTTTCTAGGCATAACCCGTGGACCTTCTGGTCATAACTCGAGGACAATTTTTTTTGGCATAACCCGATGTCTTTCCCAGCATAACCCGTAGACCTCCCCGGCATAACCCGAGGACCTTTCTCTGGCATAACCCATAGACCTCCCCGACATAACCGGATGACCCTTTTCCTGCATAACCCGATGTCCTCCCCGGCATAACCTGAGGACCTTTTCCGACATAATCCGGTCATTTTTCCAGCATAACCAGGTAATCTTCCCAACTTGGGGCCTCCGATCCCCATTTGATTTTATTTTGGAATATAGGGTCTCTACTCCTTAATCTATTTTTTTAGGGATACACAATCCCGATTTTATTTCTTTCAATAAAGAAATAGTTTAGATTTTGTAAAAATAACTCACGAAATTTTCCTAGTAAAAACTGGGGTAGAAAAATTTCATTTGTTTGTTTATTTTAGTGTCTGAGCAGGTTATACCTCAAGACATAGGGTTCGAGATGACCAAAAAAAGAAGTCTCAATCCAGAATAAAAGAAAAGAATAACAAGAAAAGAGGTGAGCTCTAAAGTGTAGACGCAGAGAAAAGATGCGGACTGCTCAAGACATGATTGAAGTCACAAGCGTTGCATATCCCGCCTTTATCCGAAGAGCTAAAGAAAAATGAACCAGCTTTCGCAGCGAACAAGCATCAAGATTCAGATCAAAGTCTGCAGGAAGAACCAGCCAAGACTCAAGATCAAGCATCAGAAGATTTATAGATAGGAATCTTGTAACTCGTAGTTGATAGGTTTAGTTAGTCTTTTTCATTTTGATTTTGATTTAATAATAGGACCGCGGACTGGAACCTCGACGGAACATCACTCGACTCTAGAACTCATCACTACATCATCCTTCCAAAACAACACAAACCTGATTCCTTTATAGCCAAGGATATGTAGGCAACCTCCGAAGCAAGGTTGGGTCAAACTTTTTCAAAATGCTTCCAAATGGAGTTTCAAACGGGCAAAAATTGCTCATAATTGCTCACTTTATCTTTTCCCAAAAACTCTTCATGTTTTCGAGCAAAGAGGACAGTTGTGAGAACCTAATTTTTGCCCTACATGAAAATAACTCCTAAAAAAACCAAAAATAATTTTTAAGGGATTTTAGAAGTTTTTCTTTATTTAGTTGCATTTCATGCATTTTTAATATTTTTAAATCATAGAAAAATCATAAAACATTTTCACGTTTTAATTTCATGCCACCTTAGGTTCAATTTGCATGTAGGAATTAATTTCATTAAGAAAAATCATAGAAATAGTCATTTTTATATATTTAGCTTTTAGTCATAGAAAGTAGTGTTTTTATTTAGTTTAAGTTAATTAGTTGTTTTAATAGATAAACAATTTTAATTTTTACAAATTAGATTGATTTAGGATTAATTTTGGATTTTAGTAGATTTTAAAATCAAGGAAAAAGAAAATGAAAAAAAAAGATTTTGATTTAGTTTTAGTGTATTGGGCCCAAATTCATGACCCAAGTCCCTTCAGGCCCAATACCCATTAAACCCAATACCCTAAAAAATCCTACTCACTCACCTTTGATACACATGTTTTTAGACTACCTAAACCTAGAGATCTAACGCCTAGACCCTTAGGAGCTATCCGTCGTTTTTCTTCTGAAAAAATCAAAGAAAAAAAAACAAAAATGAAGGAAAATCAGCAGCTAACCTGGAGACCTTTTTCAGCCGCAAAAACTAAAAATTGGACCCCCCCCCATCGACTCATCTTCTTCAAGCAGCGATTTCCGATAGCTGATTTTTAACAAAAAAAGACACAAACAGTCGTTCCCCCTCATCTTCAGATCCCTCTCTCTATCGTTTTTTTTGTCTCACCCCATCGCCGGAAAGTCACCCCCTGTCGCCGTCAACCACCAGCAGGCGCAAGCTGCAGAAGAAAAAAAAAGAACTCAGTTTCTTCTTTCATTTTCGGGCCCTTGTTTAGTTTTTAAGTTTGGTTTAAATCTCAAAAAATACAAAAATATATTCTGCATCTTCAGTTTGAATTTCAGAATTTTGGTGTTCAAATCGTAGAGTTCGATTAAGAAGTTGTCGTTCGAGTTTGGAGGTCGCGGCCACTATCCCATTTTGTAGCTGTTTTTTTATCAGATTTCCTCATTCGACATTCTTTGTGAAACATCTGAGCAGCAACTTGATTAAGAAAACTTCCTGAGAGGTCTATTTCTTCCTTTCCCTTAAGAAAACTTCCTGAGAGGTCTATTTCTTTCCTTCCCTTAAGAAATATTCATGTTCTATGGTGATAAGTTTATATGTCTTGTTAGTGTATATTTTATCTTGCTGGGCTTGAGCTATCAATATGTTGGTGTAGAAATCTTAGCTGAATCATCTATCTAATAGTTTCATGTTTGCGTATGCGTTCATTAAATTTGGTTTTAAGGAAGATTGAATCTGTTTTTAATTTATATAATTGTTTAGTTGAGGTCTCTAGTGTGAGAATCACTCATAGAATGTTATAGAAGTTAAAAAATGTCATAGTGTTGTTTCTGAACTTCAGTGACCTTACCAAAGGATTTTATTCTCTTTCTTTTATCATGAAAAATTGATTACTCAGTTTCTTTTAGTTAGGCTCTTAGTATGTGTTTGAGATTATATATTGAATTTTTTATTTAAAAAAAAAAGAAAGAAAAAACGTGCACAGTTCATATCCCACGATGAGATTCTCGTTAGATGTATTAGCTATACAATCACGTGCCAATTCTTATACCTCCTGAAGCAAGTTATAGTTAACATCACTCTTTGGTTTTGGTTATTAATGCAAATGGTGCGTAGTTAGTGCTGAATTTGGGATCTGATTTATTGCATGGTGTCTGATTTTTGTTAGCTGTGTTATTAACTAGCCAAAGTGAATTTGGGCCAGACTGATAAAGTGACCCAATTAAGGTTGTTTAAACAAGCCTGGACACTCTAAGTCATTGGGCGTTAGAGTTAACCCATTAAATTTTGTTCAAAGGAATGGAATGACAATCTAATTATATTCTATTACTTGTGTAAAAATACGAAATCATTTTTTTTCATTGTTTGTTACTTTGGATTAAATTGCATGCTTCACCATTGTTATCAAAATGAAGTCGAATAAGGGAAATTTAGCGGTCTCCGCTAATTCTGCTGCAAGAATTCGACGGAAATGCCAGCTTTAACTAATGAATTACTAGTAGTTGAATATAATCTTTTGAAATAAATCGAGACGTGCCATTCACAAATGATTCTCATAAATCTATGGCCCTCATATTAATATTGTAACTAGAGTAAAAAAACTTAAAAACATTCGTAGTATGCTTTAGGCACATTTATAATAAAATTATCATAGCTACGGGTACGGTTCCCATGACGTAGTTGTTCTACCTAATTCCCAAATCTGAGGGTACATTTATGTGACCCGGCCAAAACATCTAATAACTTTAAATAAATTAAACATGTTGTAGATCGTGGGTACGGTTCCCATGATATGATTCACAATGTGTATCAAAAAAACAAGTGTACGACAATCGTAACTTGTTCCAGATTAATTCCATAAAATAATTAAAAGCGGTTATAAAGCTAAAAATGCACAATAGGTTAAAACATGTAGTAAATCAGATAATAGGCCAATTATTAATATTTTAAGCGACCGTGCTAGAACCACGGAACCCGAGAATACCTAACACCTTCTCCAGTCTTAACAGAATTCCTTACTTAGAATTTCTGGTTCGTAGACTTTTAAAATAAAGTCAAAATTTCCTCGATTTGGGATTTTAAAATAAACTGGTGACTTGGGACACCCAAATAAACTATTCCAAGCGGCGACTCTGAATTAAAATAGTCCCATTTCGAATAATGTCACTTTAATTGGAAAAAACCCCTTATATCCCCTTCGGGTGGTAAACAGTAGGTGTGACACAACACATCAATTTGAAATCAAGAAGTAAAAATGGGGCAAATCTCTCAAGATCTAAATTCTCGTCCTAAGGGTGCACTACCAAGTGATATAGTGGTGAACCCATAGGGTGGTCACAATACGGGGCATGTTATGGCGGTTATCACAAGAAGTGGAAGAGGCGGGAATGCGCCCACCTTAAGTGAAAGGAGACGTGTTGATGATGACTAAGTGATACCAGAAGAAGAGATCCGAAACAATGTGGTTCAAGCAAACGAGGAAGTTTAGATTGATAGTGATGATAGTGTAGAAGAGACTCAAGAGGAGGTGAACCTGTCTAGGGAACACTTAATTGACATACCGAAACCGGTAGTGCAAAAGTCAAAGGCACCATTGCCTAAGACTCCACCTCCATACCCTCAATGACTTTCCAAGAAAAATGGTGAGAATCAATTCAATAAATTCATTCAAATGATGAAAAGTCTCTCAATCAATGTACCATTGGTCGAAGATTTGGAACAAATGCCCGGTTATGCAAAGTTTATGAAAGATCTTGTGACAAAAACGTGGTTGATGAATTTTGAGACTGTCAAAGTCACTCATCAAGTAAGTGCGATTGTTCATTCAATGGCTCCTAAGTTGGAGGATCTTGGTGCTTTCACGATTCCTTGTCCAATTGAAAGTGTCGAATTTGCTAAAGCTTTTTATGATCTTGGGGAAAGTATAAATTTGATGCCCTATTCAGTTTTCAAGACCTTAGGGATTGGGAACCAAGACCTACTTCTATGAGATTGCAAATGGCCGATCGTACCATAAAAAGACCGTTGGGTGTGATTGAAGATATTTTGGTCTGGGTTGATAAGTCATTCTTTCGGCAGACTTTGTCATTCTAGATTGTGAAGTTGATTATGAAGTGCCAAACATTCTTAGAAGACCTTTCCTTGCCACGAGTAAGGCTTTTTGTGCTGTAAAAGTCGAAGAACTCACTTTTTGTGTTAGTGATGAAAAAGTGGTATTCCATGTGTGTAAGTCCATGTGACAACCAAATAGCAATGAGGTGTGTTTTTTTGTGGACTTGGTGACCGATGTTATTGTTGATGATACAAGTGCTACTATCAATGTTGGAGGTTGTCTTGCTCAGCTTTGATGATGACGAGATGGATGGATTTATGGAATGTGTGAACTCTTTGCAAAGAATGGGGTCGTACAACTATGAACCCCAAAAATTGTCTTTGGATCTTGAAAATGGGAAGACTCATCCTACAAAACCTTCTATTTAAGACCCACCTATCTTTAAGTTGAAGCCATTGCCTCCACTCATTCAGTATGAATTTCCTGTCCCTTGTTCTACTTTACTAGTTATTCTTTCCTCTTATTTGACTAACGTGTATATAGATTCCACATTTGTAGTGTTAAAAAAAAGAAAGAAGGCTATTGGGTGGACCTTGGTGGATATTCGGGGTATAAGCCCTTCCTTTTGCATGCATAAGATAAAGTTGGAGGATGGATCTAAACCATCCATTGAACATTAAAGACTTAATGAGGCTATACAAGAGGTTGTCAAGAAGAAGATTATCAAGTGGTTGGATGCCGAGGCTGTCTACCCCATCTCCGATAGTTCATGGACCTCTCCGATTCAATGTGCCCCAAAGAATGGGGCATGATGGTGGTTACCTATGATAAGAATGAATTGATTCCTACGAAAACGGTGACCGGTTGAAGGGTGCATATGGATTATTGCAATCTCAACAAAGTAACAAGGAATGATCACTTTCTACTTCCTTTCTTAGATCAAATGCTAAATAGATTGGCCGAACTTGCTTTCTATTGCTTTCTTGATGGGTACTCGGGCTAACACCAAATTCTCATTGCTCTAGAAAACCAAGTGAAAACAACCTTTACATGTTCCTATGGTACTTTTGCTTTCATGAGGATGCCATTTGGTTTGTGCAATGCACCGACAACTTTTTAACGATGTATGATGGCTATTACCACAGACGTGGTAGAGGAGTAACATGAAATTTTCATGGATGACTTCTCGGTGGTTGGGGATTCTTTTGATGATTTTCTTGTAAACTTGGACAAAGTGTTGGCTAGATGTGAGGAAATCACTTGGTACTCAGTTGGGAGAAATGCCATTTCATGATTGAGAATGGTATTTTCCTCGGCCATAAAATCTCAAGGAATGAAATTGAAGTTACAATGCAAATATTGAGGTGATTTTTAAGCTTCCACCCCAACTTCGGTGAAGGTGTGCGGAGTTTTCTAGGCCATGCAGCTTTTTACCGGCACTTTATCAAAGATTTCTTTAAAGTGGTGAACTAATTGTGCAAGATCCTTAAGAAGGATGTCAAGTTCAATTTCAATGATGATTGCATGAGAGCATTTGAATTGTTGAAGCTCACGTTGACAACTACTCTTATCATTACCGCTCCAAATTGGAGTGTTCCCTCTTTTGAACTTATGTGTGATGCAAGTGATGAAGCGATTTGGGCTATTTTGAGGCAGCATATCAACAAGATTTTCCATCCGTTCTTCTGTACTAGTAAGACCATGAATAGTGGCCAAGTAAATTATACGGCTACAAAGAAAGAGCTCCTTACTATTGTGCTTGCAACTGAGAAGTTCCGCCCGTACATGATGGGTGCAAAAATTATTGTCCACACGGACCATACAACAGTTTGGTATCTTATAAACAAAAGGATTTTCAAGTCGGTTGTGTTAGTTTACTTTTTGAAATTTCAGTTCTTTTTTGGCCATATGTTATTAGAGTTCATATATGTGTCCATGTGGGGTAGATATGAACAAGGTAATTTATAATACATGCTCTAATAGGATTGAAATCTGCGGCTGCACTTGAAATTGTGATGTCCGTAGTTTGGTGTTTTGAACGAATTGTTGAAGGTCACTACGACCACATTTAAAATGTGGGGAATGCAGAATTTAAGAGCTGACCGCTAACCTAAAAATCTGCAGATCACAGATTTATTCTGCGGTTACAAAATAACATTTACACTGTCTTTAGAGAGAGGTTTCTGAGCAGCCTCTTAAGTTTGATTGTTTGAAGTGCGGTCGCACTTGCAATTGTATGGTCCGTACTTCCATTCTGTTGCCGCACATAAATAATGTGTGGAATGTAGAACTCAATTTCAGCAGCTTGATGTTTTGTCGTAACCTTACTATGTCCACAATGTTTTTCCCTTACCTACATAAGTATGAATGTTTTAAATGATGAACTTCAACTAACAATCCTCTTTGATTTGATATATACAATGGTTTGATCGTGTGGCCAGGGCGAAACAAAAAAAGGTAGAGGTGAATCTTCTAAGGGTCGAGGTAGAGGTACCTTGCCCCTTGGCCAACAAAAAACTATCCAGAAGAAGTCCACAGCTGGCAGAGGGAGTGGTGCATACCTCTCCAAGTCTAGTTTTTATATCATGTCTAGGGAAGCTTCCGAGGGCAACTCAGCCTCTATTTAGGAGGAGTAGGCAGCCATACAATCTAGGCCATAAGGGCAATTTCATCTCATAGATGAGGCATCTTCTTCTCACACCACCTTCGAGGAATCCGAAAGTGCTAGCCAGACCACTAAGCCAACAGTTTCCCCAGACACAAAGGCACAGACTATATAGGACATACCCGATGATGGTAGAGAAGGAGAAGGTACATCCACAGTGTGGAGAGATCGAAGAAGATGGAGATATAGGAATATAGGCTTGTTATCTTAGCTGCCTTTACGAATTTCCGCATATGGTGGCCGGTGAGATTCTTGACACTTGAATGGCAGTTTCTCTTGAAGGATTTAGATAAATACTACCCGACAGTATTGAGGCAGTATAGAGGAAGAAAGGGTTATATGTGGTTTACTGAACCTAGAATTTTTAGAAAACCACGAGGGGTGTGATTCTCTGGCCCTAGTAATCTTGGACTATCCCACGGCAACTTAGTGAAGCCTCCTATTTCTTCTAGGATCTATGTCACCAAAGCAGAAAATGACCCTTTCTCATCCCAAAACATAGTAGCAGCCTCAATCAATACCCTATTTGGTCGGATGTCAAGAAAAGATGGCAAGTCACCAAGTACCCTTCTCACATGATTTTTGTTGCAAGACGCGAGGTTTTTCCACCAGTCAAGTAGCAAAGGTGGAATGTTTTGAACAATGCCGAATCTAGCGACTTCGTGCTTCATTTTCTACAAACAAGCAAGGTTAGCCCTTTCCCCCTCAAGATTCGACCACTTACACTATAATGATCAACATATTGGCATATTTTCTCCAAGTAATGCGAATAACATGACAGTGTCCTTTGGGAATGTGGAAATCCCGTCGGACTTTGGACAAAGCTTATCTTAGTGGGCTATTACGTTAACAACGTCCTAACCCGTACTAGGTTTAGCATGATGCATGTACATTTGATATTGGAGTAAGGTTTCTAAAATGGTCTAGACTGGTACTCTCAAGTGGACAACATGAGAGTGAAAGACACGGAACCGTCGACTACACTGCTGATCCATTATCATACCACAAATAAGCCTTTCCAATTTATAAGGGTAATTTTGGAAGAGCACGGACACTCATCAAGCGCCACTATGTTGATAATTGGCACGAGTGGAGTATGATGTGGAGCATGCTTTATGCAGAGATAATAACACGTCGCCAAGTATCTGAATGATAGACATGTAAAAGCAGTAAGTATAGTAGTAAGGTAAAACATGAAAAACAAATAAGCTAGTTCGTGGGATATGTGCGAAAATGTAATAAAGCAAGTAATGGAGTAGGGATGAGAGAGGTATGATATGACAGTTTTAGAAAAGATGAAAAGAAACAAAGAGTAATCATAGCAGATAAAGGTGTACGGGGAAGGGATGTGCATGTCAAAACAAATTTAAACAAATAAAGATGGAAAACAGAAGGGATGTGCCCATCATAACAAAGAAAATAATCCACTTAAGCCAAGTTCATTATGGAAAGAGCCTAAGTATATCCTCAGTGGAGTCGCCATGCTGTCGCGCCCCATTTACTCGGGAAAAGTTGGTTTCGACGTTGTGACAACTCTTTTAGATGGAAGATAGAGTGCTAAGAAATAGAGTCGCCACCTAACGATTTTTAAGGTGTGTTAGGGCACCTATTATGCGGATAACTCTATTTGACTGGTCAACGCCAATAAAGTTCAGGTAAGGGCTTAAATTACCTCAAAGAGAAGGTGTTAGGCACTCTTCGAGGTCCACAACTGTGGGTCCCGGCAAAACTTAAGACTATGTGAATTATAATTGGACAATATAAACAAAGAGAATAAGGGTCAAAGAAATTTATTATAACACGATGAGAAATAATGATTACAAGGATATAATTATAACAGTCTATATTAGATGCCTAAATGTACAAAGAGGAGGGGGTCCTAAGTTTTTTAACCTAAAGGATCACCCCGTGCAACATAAATAATACTTCGCAGCTCCCTTAAAGTAAGGAATCACTCATATTATTCAGCGGGCACAAACTATCATCTCATGCTACCCGATTACTATGTTAAAGTTGTTTTCTATAGGCGCTCTAATTCAATTCTAAGTCGTACCATATGCATGCACTACCCGTCCCATGCCTATGGTCCAGGAGACATTGGACCTCTATTTAGGGTGGTCCTAGACTTCACTTAGGCCGCTTAAAATGATAAATCTAGGTGACATACAAAACAAGTTAGACTTTATGAAGGGGCAGTTAAGGGCTCAAGTTAGCCTCCACAATTAAACAACAAATGTAGGCAAATAGATTCTCACATTAGGCGTTAGACATTTTTAGAATTGAGGCAGATTAAAGTCATTAAGCTATATAGACATGGTTTCTATATGACACTGGATTCAAACGTGCAGGCAATTTCAGATGGAAGGCACCACTTTAAACTTGTAGAAATTATTTCCTAACAACTACACAGTTTAAGAGTATTTGGTATTGCATGCTGATTATTGAGATCACAGGTTATAAGTTATTAATCCTATAGACATGATTTCTAAGTGATTTACAAAGTAAGGGGCAGTGAAAACCATTGGAAATGCTCAGAATTATTCGTGTTTGGGCGTGCTTTCTAATAATGGCATGGCTATGCAATGAAACAGTGTTTGAAAGTTCAGCATCAACACTTTAAAGCGAGTGGTAATACCCTATAGGCAAGATTTCTAATGATTGATGATTGAAACTGGGTTTTTATACTTAGACCCTATAGGCATGTTTTCAAGGTGAGCAGTATGATAACAATAGAAAATTAACCAATTAAAATCCTATAGGCATGGTTTCTAGATGAAGATTAGTAGAACATAAGCTAGTATAATCCTATAGGCATGGTATCTAATAAATATGCTACAGTTATGCAAACTGAAGGAATCTTTATTAGCACTTGTTTCCTATAGACTTGATGTATAGTAACATATAACAGTAGTCATAGGAATAAATAAAGCGCTTATGCTTTGATAGTAGACAAGTTGTGTGAGTGTGTGATTCTCCTAATGACATGATTTCTACCAGTGTTCACAGAAATTGAATAGAATATATGGCAGGTTTGATAAAATAACTAGTAAATCATATGAACTCTATAGGCATGTTTTATACCCTTTCATGCAAACATTAGAGTATATCCATTTCCCCAATTTCACTAACACCCCAATTATTTATTACAAAATTATTACAGACCCATTGACGAATGTAATTACAAAATATTATACAAGAAATAACAGTAGGCCTATAGTAGGCCCAAAAGGATATACCTAGTATTGCCTGGGCCTTCAACAAACTCCTTCTTCACACATAGCATACCCAGACCCCAACAGGGACTATATTCATCAGCACATCCCAGAAACAATAGAGGAACTCAAGCCAAACCAAACAGCCACAGATTGACCATATAACCCAAACATTGAATTACATAGAAATCATTTGACAACCCAGTTTGAGGAAAGAACTGAGTGTTCGAGATAGCCCAAGTCTCAGTGTAAAGAGAGTGGCCGAAGGACCCCAAATCCTAGTGTGTCAGAGTTCACAAGGGTCTCAAATGGACCCCGACCAGTGCTCACATTAGGGAGGTCAATAGTAATAGTCTTAGTGGCCTTGGATTTTGGCCGGCCAAGAGCGATAGATTCAGAATAGTGAGAGTGAGAGAACAATGATTAAAGGACATAATATGAAGAGATGCACTTGTATTTTAGAAAGCAGACATAGCAAAGGTATCAAAAACACAGAACATGCTAGTTAAGAGGGTCAACAAGATTTAGGGACATGTTGCTATTATAGGTTCAACAGTTACCATATTGGTAGAAAACACATTGAGAGAGTTAAAGGAGAAACAAGTTCTTTCAGAGATTATAAGATTAGCATACAAAGGTGCATAATACCAAACGAGTTTAAGTAGAGCACTAACTTAAAGGGTTTAACACCTAAGGGTCCAAATTATGCTATGTATCCATCACAATACCAAAACACAGACATGTTAACTTACCACATGGAGCAAAATAGTATCAAACATGGTAAGGAAACACAAGTTGAGATAGCTACTCCAAAGTCTCACAGAATCACTAAAGGATATGGGATTCAGCAAATAAAGATATGATGAAGTGCCAAAACAAGCATGGGATAAGATCATAGTTAAATGTGAAGGTCTTAAAATAGATTACAACACATTACAGATGCGAGTCAGTTATTACATAAATTCAGAACAGAGAAGGAAAGCAAGCTCATGTCAAACAACAATTGTAAACATTCAGGTATTAACACATTAGGCTAAATGAACTTAAGAGGGTCTAAATTATTCAGGTGAAGCATATTTAAATAACATATCTCAAAACTGGAGATTTTAGGTAAAAACCAAAGGCTAAAGAGGTTTAAATCATAAGACAAGTTCAATGCTAGCAAAGTTACACACAAAGATAGTCCAGAAACACATTAGGTCACGAATTCAGAAGTATGAATATGCAAATCATGAATACAACAACAACAACAACAACAACAACAACAACTCAGTATAATCCCACACGTGGGGTCTGGGGAGGGTAATATGTACGCAGACCTTACCCCTACCCCGAAGGGTAGAGAGACTGTTTCCAGGAGACCCTCGACTCAAAAAGCAACAGAAGCCGATATATTAGTACCATAAAAATGCATAATAAAATAACAGCAATACAATAATAGCAATACAATAGATATGAAATACAGAATACGACATACGAAAAAGATGACTGGTATAGTAAGACTAGCAGGTAAAGCCCTGCATCAATAGATGACCAATGACATTCTTAGTCTAACTCCTAACTGGCTAGTCTCACTCTATTGTGATGTAGAAATATTTACAACTCTCCCCTAACCTACAACCTTAATACTCGACCTCCATAATTCCCTGTTAAGGGCCATGTCCTCAGTAATCCGAAGTCGCGCCATGTCCTGTCTGATCACCTCTCCCCAATACTTCTTAGGTCGTCCTCTACCTCTCCGTGTGTCTACTACAGCCAGTCGCTCACACCTCCTCACCGGTGCATCAGTGCTCCTCCTCTGAATGTGCCCAAACCATCTGAGTCTTGCTTCCCGCATCTTGTCCTCTATGGGGGCCACACCCACCTTCTCTCGAATATCTTCATTCCTAATCTTATCCATTCTTGTATTCCCGCACATCCACCTCAACATCCTCATCTCCGCTACTTTCATCTTCTGGATGTGTGAGTTCTTTACCGGCCAACACTCAGTTCCATATAACATGGCAGGCCTAACCACTGCTCTATAAAACTTACCTTTTAGTAACGGTGGCACTTTTTTATCACACAAGACTCCCGACGCTAACCTCCACTTCATCCACCCCACCCATATACGGTGTGTGACATCCTCGTCAATCTCCCCGATCCCCTGAATAACCGATCCAAGGTACTTGAAACTACCCCTTTTGGGAATGACTTGAGAGTCAAGCCTCACTTCAACTCCCGCTTCCATCCTGAATAACCACTGCTCCAAATCATGAATACAGAAGAACAAAATTGTAAAAGCCAAGTGACTTACCAGTTAAACGGACAATAAGAACAAACAAATTCCACAATACTCTGAATATCAACAAAGAGAAAGAACTTAGAAACTTAGCGCGTCAGAGTTCCCAAGGGCTTCAAATGAACCCCGGGCAGTGCTCGCACCAAGAAAGGTTGAAAAATTGAATTCCGATGGCCTTGGTTTTCAGCCAGCCAAGAATCAAAGTATAGAACAAGAGAATGAGAGAACAATAGAGTAATAGCTTCAATTTTTAGTGAATCTGGTGATAAAAAGTTCGTCTATAAGGGGAATAGGGGAGGGATTTATATAGTGTTGAAACTAAATGAACAAACAAGGAAAATAACTTATTAAACATAGATAAGGAAAGAAATCAAGTGAACATGGACGAAAAAAGGTAAAATCTCGATGCAAGTCATTAGAGTAATAGGAAAGGAAAAGTATCAAACTCCAAACCCTAGTTAGGATTTTAAACTCAAAATCGGCCAACTGGTATAAAGAATCCAGTTTCACTTTGTGTATATTGATGGGATATCATCTGAATCTTCAAGATTGACTTGATTCTCGTCCGATATAGAGGTGGTATTTACCAAAATTGGCCAAATACCTAAGTAATACCGAAACCGTGTAACCAGTACCAAAAGGATCCAGATATGGTAAGCAAATAGTGGTCGAATCCCATTATCAGTGAGATTAGGAGAGGGAATTAAGAGGAGGCGGCTATGGTTCTTCAAAAGAGAGAAGGGGAGATTGAGAGAATTTAGGGATGGCGGGTTAAAGGGGAATAGGTTAGGGTTTAAGGTCTAGGGTAGTTAAAAGGGTGGGGTGATTGTAGACCGTTGATCTTGAAAGATACTGTCGAGATTAAGGAATAAATCGGGTGGGTCGTTTAAAACGGGTACCGACAGGGTTAAGGGGTCATTTGGATTGGGATTTGGGGGTTATTTGGGCTAAGGTATGGGTGCTTGTACCATTTAATTGGTCTGGAATTAGCCTTGTATTAGACTATAAATTAAATACATGAAAATTGTTTAATAAAAATAATTTATAAGAATTAATTATTAGATAATAAAATATTACTTGTGAAATAAAATAATTAAAAATAATAACATAATATTATAAAAATATAAAAATGTATTTTATCCCAAATAATGTAATTATGCATAGTGTGTACGCTATTAGAAGATGCTTGCATAAATCTTGTAAATTAAATAATGATGCAAAATGGTGTTTTGAACGTATATATATACTATTTGAGAAAATGTGAGGGCAAATTATATATCAACAGCTGCCCCTCTTTACCCGATAATGATGAAAGAGTTGTCGGGTAAAGAAAATAATGACCAATTTTGGTCGAATTGAGCGAGGAATGATGTGATTAGAAAAAATGGAAGCCAAACCTTGGTACCTAAGTTGCATATATATCCCTGGTGTTACGGGAATCAGGCCGTGTGTAGTTCTAGATCCAACGGTGAATGAAACAGAGGGAGTTGTTATAGGAATGGTCGTATATTTTAGAAAGGGTTCTTCTGGATAGGATAGTATCAGATGAATTTATGTGAAGTCATGAATGTGAATCTAAAACGTTACGGATGTATCACAGAGCAAATATCTGAATGGTCATAGAGTGAAAAATGGGCAACTGCTGGTGGTCGGTTACGTTTCAAACAACTGAAGGATGTGAATGAACGAAAACCGGAGCGAATATTGCTCCTGTTTGTAGAACATTTACTTCCTAGATTACTTGCAAACATAAAACACGGTGCATACGAATAAATATGGGTTATTGCAAAATTTTCAACATGATGCAAATTCTCTTTGGACCATGAAGGTTGTCTTCGGTCGGTGAGGATGATATCCTTAGACCATGACATCCTGGGCCATGAAGCATATGATAAGGGATTCGCAGGCCATGAAATGATGTCCTCGGGCCCTGATGATGGTGCCTCCAGATGAGGACGCCTTTGAATAATAATGTGCAATATTGAGAGATCCTCAGGCCATGACATAGTGTCTCCCGGCTATGAGGATGAAGCCTTCGGTCTATGGCGCCTTTGGACAAGATGGTGTTGTTTCAGCCTATGAAATGCAAATATAGGATGCGTGGGCACATGCGAAGATGAGACAAAACAAGGCTTAGTCTTGTGTAAGAAGAGGTCAGTGCTTAGCCCTAGGTGAACAAAGAGGTAGTACTAGGTTTTAGGTAGTGTAGTGGAGATAGTATTTAATCTTATGCAAGGAAAATGGAATGCTTAGCCTTATGCCAAAAGGGGGAGACAACTCTTAGTTTCGTGTGGGGAGAGACACTATTTAGCCTTATACAATTAGGGAGGCAATGCTTAGCCTTATGCAGGGAAAGACAGTGCTTAGCCTTATACAATTAGGGAGACAATGCTTAGCCTCATGCAAGAAGAGGAGACAATGCTTAGTCTCATGCAAGGAAGATCAATGCTTAGCCTTATGCAGTTAGGGAGACAATGTTTAGACTCATGCAAGAATAGGAGACAATTCTTAGTCTCATGTAGGGAAAGGAAGTTCTTGGCCTTATGAAATTAGGGAGGCAGTGCTTAGCCTCATGCGAGGGAAGGCAGTGCTGCGCCTTATGCAATTAGGGAGGCAGTGTTTAGTCTCATCCAATAAGTGGAGACAATGCTTAGTCTCATGCAAGGGAAGGCAGTGCTTAGCGTTATGCGATTAGGGAGGCAATGCTTAGCCTTATACAAGAAGAGGAGACAATGCTTAGTCTCATGCAAGGAAAGGTAGTGCTTAGCCTTATGCAATTAGGAAGGCAATGCTTAGCCTAATGTAAGAGGATGAGACAATGCTTAGTCTAATGCAATTAGGGGAGACTATGCTTAGTATCACGCAAAGAAAGGCAATGCGTATCCTTATGCAAGAAAACGATGAGTGACAGTGAGAAAGTAAAGTATTTCTTAGCTAGAGGCGTTTGCGCTAGGTAATTTGTCGTCATAAAGGTAGTGACTTGATGTATCTGCGGATATTGTTGTCTTATCGTGCCTGCATCCGAAGAAAAATTGTGAGTTTTGTGGGGGGAAAGGTCGGTTCATTCTTGTTTTCTTGCTCTTTCTTTACTCCTATCTTGAGATCCTATTTGAGTTACCTAGGCAACATCTGGCTGTCATAGCAACAATGTTTTCGAAAAATATGCATGCATTTGATAAATATAGTTATCTGAAATGTAGTAGTATGCGATATCAAATAATTTAGATGAACCGGTGATTGTGACACATTTTAGAGACATTGCGGCCTTCTTGCCTTCCCCCTTAAAATTCTACCCCAGTTTAAATGCAATACTTCTAACAATACTTTTCGTTGTTTCGCATATGATAAAGTTGGCTAAACTTGATCTTGCCCCAATTTCTGATCATGTGGAAAATGGAGATTTTATTAAGATGTGACCAAACCCACAGGGCTGCTTACGTATCCCCTGTTAAACGGGAATCAGGTCAAGTGTAGTTCTGTTACATCAAGTGAAGAAATGCAAGCAATCCTAAACATAGTATCTCTTGATAGCATTTGAGTTGATAGGTTTTGGCCAAATCTCTCCGTCCATATTGGCAAGTATGAGTGCTCCTCTAGTTAGTACTCGATGAACTAAGTAGGGACCTGGCTAGTTGGGTGAAAACTTCCCTTTGGCTTCATCCTAATGTGGGAAGATCTGCCTTAGCACCAACTGCCCCAATGTGAATTGCCTCGGTCTGACCTTTTTGTTGAAAGCTCTTGCCATTCTATTCTGGTAAAGTTGATTGTGACATACTACATTAATTCCTTTTCCATCAATGAGAGCTAGTTATTCATAGTGACTCTGTATCTATTCTGCATCACTGATCTCAGCTTCTTGTATGATTTTTAGAGAATGGATTTCTACTTTGGCAAGAATAACCGCTTTAGTACAACAAACCAATAGGTAAGGAGTTTCCCCAAATGATGTGCGAACCGTGGTACGATACCCGAGCAAAGTAATTAGCAACTTCTCATGCCATTGCTTGTAGTTATCTACCATTTTCCTTAGTATCTTCTCGATGTTCTTGTCGGCGGCCTCTACAGCTCCATTCATTTGTGACCTATATGCTCTGGAATTCTTATACATGATCTTGAAAGTTTCACACATGGCCTTGATTAAATCACTATTGCGATTGGCGGCATTATCGGTGATGATTAACTCTAGTACTCCGAACCGACAAACAATGCGATCCTGAACAAAATTTGCGACGACCTTCTTTGTTACAGCTACTATAATGAACCTATGCCCATTTGAAGCAGCGAGTTCGATTGGACCGATGACATCCATTCCCCAAGCGGAGAAAGGCCAGGGTATGTTTGTTGCATTGAGTTCATTGAATAGCACTTGTATCATATCATCATGTATCTAGCTTTGGTGACACTTCTGGACATACTTGATGAAGTATGTTTCCATAGTCATCCAGAAATATCCTGCTCTTAGTATTTTCTTGGCTAAGACAAAGCCATTCATGTGTAGTCTGCAAGTTTTGGCATGTATTTCCTCGAACAATCTGGATGCCTCCTTGGCATCGACACATCGTAGTAACCCCGGTTCAGGAGTCCTTTTATATAGAATTACTTCGCTTTGAAAGAAGTGGTTGGCTAACCTTTAAAGTGTACGCTTCGGAGTATGGGTTGCGTGCTCCGGGTACTCTCCCTTTGCTAAATATTCCTTGATGTCGTGGAAGCACGGCTTTCCATCACTCTCTTCTTCAACATGAGCACAGTAAGCTGGTTGCTTATGAATTCCTATTGGAATAGGATTGATGAAATTCCTATCGGGGTGTTGTATCATGGAAGATAAAGTGTCCAACGCAGCTTCAAACTCGTTATGAACGATCCTTGGAACATGTTTGAACTCTATCTTTGTGAACCTCTTGATCATCCCCTGTACACAGTGCAAATATGGAAATATTTTAGTGTTCTTGGTATCCCATTCTCCTAGAACCTGATGCACCAAAAGATCAAAATTCCTAATTACCAGCAACTCCTGAACATTCATGTCAATAGCCAACCGGAGTCCCAAGATGTAGGCATCATATTCTGCCATATTGTTGGTGCATGGAAACTTGAGTTTTGCAGATACCGAATAATATTGACCGATTTCTGATACTAAAATGGCTCTGATACCCACTCCTTTAAAGTTTGCTGCTCCGTCAAAGAACATTCTTCAACCATCATATTCTTCGGTG
The DNA here is from genome assembly GCF_000393655.2 of Nicotiana sylvestris. Classification (NCBI taxonomy): domain Eukaryota; kingdom Viridiplantae; phylum Streptophyta; class Magnoliopsida; order Solanales; family Solanaceae; genus Nicotiana; species Nicotiana sylvestris. The sequence goes on from NC_091063.1 coordinate 62,180,934, forward strand.
ATATCTTCTCCTACGAATGACACCTCCTAATCGGGAAAATATGTTTTCAATAGTTTGTATTCTCTTTCTATAGGATTTTTTGCCAAATGATCTGCCAACGCTTGCCCTTTGACTGCCTTCTGAGTTACATAGATAATATCAAACTCACTCAGCAATAGCTACCATTTTGCTAACTTTCCCCTAAGCATGAGTTTCTGGAAGATGTATTTCAGCGAGTCCATCCTTGATATGAAATATGTGGTGTATGCACAGAAATAATGCCTCAACTTTTGAGCTATCCATGTCAACGCGCAGCAGGTGCACTCTAGCAAAGAATGTCGGGCTTTGTAAAGTGTGAAATTTTTAATTAGATAATATATCGCCTACTCCTTTCTTCCAGTTTCATCATGTTGTCCCAAAACGCAGCCGAAAGCCCCGTCCAATACGGACAACTAAAGAAACAGATGTCTTCCTAGTTCTGGTGGGACCAGAACGGGTGGTTTAGAAAAATACTCCTTGATTTTGTCGAAGGCCTTCTAGCATTCTTCAGTCCAACTTGTTGAGCATATTTCTTTAGCATTTTGAAGATTGGCTCACAGATCACGGTTGATTGTGCTATGAAACGGTTGATGTAGTTGAGATTCCCTAAGAAGCTCATCACATATTTCTTATTCTTCGGAGGTGGCAGGTCTTGGATAGCTTTGACCTTTTACGGGTTTAATTCAATACCTCGGCGACTGACGATGAACCCTAGTAATTTTCCAGCAGGGACTCTGAAGGCACACTTTGTAGGATTGAGTTTTAGACCTCTATTTTCTTGTGTATAATGTCATGAAAAATGGTTGTCATGGCTCTCATGTTGGTGGCACCAGCATTCTTCAAACCAAACGGCATCATTTTATAGCAGTACATCCCCCATAGCGTGATAAAGGATGTCTTTTTGGCATACTCTTCATCCATCCAGATATGATAATACCCCACTAAACAATTCATAAAGGATTGGAGTTCATGCTTGGCATAGTTTTTGATCAGTATGTGTATATTGGGCAACGGTAAATCATATTTAGGACTCGCCATGTTTAAATCTCGGTAATTAACACACAATCTAACTTTTAGATCTTTCTTTGGAACAGACACAATGTTGGCCAACCAAGTCAGATATTCAACCACTCTAAGAACCTTGGCTTTGATTTGGTTGGTGACCTCCTCTTTTATCTTCAAACTCATATTTGGCTTGAACTTTCTGAGCTTCTATTTTACGGGCGGACACATGGGATTGGTAGGAAGCTTGTGAGCCAATATGAATGTGCTCAAACCAATCATATCATCATAGGACCATGCAAAGATATCTTCATACTCTTTTAGGAATCAAATATACTCTTCCTTCTTTGATAGTGATAGGTGAATGCTTATGCGTGTTTCCTTGACTGTTTCGGAATCCCCTAAGTTAACTGTCTCAATCTCATCCAAATTAGACTTAGGCTTGTTTTCAAAGTTTTCCACTTCTCTGACGATTTCCTCAGGTATTATATCATCTTCCAGATCCTCTGAATCACTATCCTTATGTTGCGTTGTCTCATTACATGTCACAGTCGTAGGTTCATCGGGATAGGTAATAATAATGTTGTAGAGAGAAGGTCTAAAGCATAATTTTACTAAAAATAGCAATGCATTAATAAAATCTTGAAAACATCAACAAATACGGCTCGATGACTCGAGCAATTATTTCAAAACAAAATACGTTCAGAATAAAATACTAAAAATGTCTTAGATGCTCAAAATTTTCTTAAAAATAATTGGTGCTAATTGCCAGGCTACCCAGGAACTCAACGGGCCCGGGGTGGTGTAGCAGTCCAATTCTTGAGAAGAGCTCCATTCTCCATGATTTGAATGGTAAGGTGTTCCTCCTCCTCCTTAACTATGACACTGCAATCAATGTCTTCATCATCTAGAAACAACTTCCTCATGCCAACTAAGGCTTTATCTTCCTCAGACCCCTACATCATGTCTCTTGATGAAATGTCTGGTGCAAATATAGTACCGGTTGTTCCAGCAGATAATAAGGACCATGCCATAGTGGTGACCACTTCTGGTAATTGTGCCAAGTATATGCATACCCAAGTCTAAAAGTTGTATCATGACACTTCAGCTGTATTGGTTTGGTGATCCCTTGGAGGTTCTTATCGAGACCTTTGTCAGGTTCATACCTTGTCCATAGCATTATGCTTTCTATCTTGTTGCTCCACCATTTGTCCTTTTGAATTGCGTTGACACACTCAATAACATGGTATGTTGCTCCACCTATCTTCTTCCAATTCTCGATGACTAGAACGGTCTGATTGGTATAAATGGGATTACTCTCTTCCCCATGGATGATCACCTCATGATGGTTCCATTCAAACTTCACAGCTTGATGTAGAGTAAAAGCCACTACCCCAGCAACATGTATCCATGGCTGCCCTAACAATTGGTTATTGGTAGCAGATATATCAAGCACTTAAAACTCAACATCAAACCAAGTTGGGCCTATTTGTTGGCCGAGGTTGATTTCTCCGATTGTGGCTCTTTGAGATCCATAAAATGCCTTCACATTGATGATTCCTCCTCGTATTTCGTGTGGGCCTTTACCCAACCTCTTCAGAGTTGTTAGTGGACATATATTGAGACTTGAACCCCCATCTATCAGGACCCTGATGATGAACTTATCCCTCAAATTGCACCGTGATATGTAGTGCCCTATTGTGACTTAGTCCTTCTAGTGGTAACTCATCTTCATGAAAGGTGATTTTGTGGCTTTCCAGTACCTGCCCGACCATGTTGGCCATTTCCGCATTAGTGAGGTTGGTGGGTACATAAACTTTACTTAGCACTTTCATCAAGGCATTCCTATGTGTCTTTGAGTTTTGCAGCAGTGATATGATGGACATCTGAGCGGGAGTTTTGCTCAAATGGTCAACCACATAGTATTCTCTTGCTTGCACTTTTCTCCAAAAGTCGTCAGGGCCAGTCTCAATGACAGGCAGCTTAGGTGAAGCTTCTTTGCTTGTTCCTCCCAAGTGCTCAGGTGTATAAACCCTGCCAATTCTAGTCATGCCTTATGTTGCACTTGTTTCTTCCATTTTTGCTTTTCCTTTCCTCCTTGCTTCCACAACATAATTCCATGGTATAGTATCAGACTTGTAAGATGGCGTGGGTTCTATCATAACAGTGAAGGGTGTGGTTTCCTCGAGTTCAGACGGTGTTGGGCGGTTACCTCGACTTTATGCGGTGCTTAGGTATGTACCACAATGGGCATGAGGGTGACTGGAGATGTTTTAGGATCATCCCCCTCCTAAATGAGTCCAATTGAACCCTATGAATCCCAATATTCATCGATATCTATCACATTCACTCCCTCACCTCTGTGATCTGGGAGAGGATTGTTACGAACATTTGTTGTAGCTTCCTTTGCCTGTATGACTTTGGTGTCGATCAATGTCTGAATCTTGTCCTTCAGCGTGCAACACTCATCAATGATATGGCACTTCATGCCCGAGTGATAGGTGCATGTCTTGTTTGGGTTAATCCACTAAGAAGAGTTTTCCATAGCAACGACAGGGATATGAGTGACATAACCAGCAGCCTTTAGTCTCTAATACAGTTGGTCTACGGGTTCAGAAATTGGAGTGTATTGTCTGGATGGTCTGCGGTCAAAGTTTGGTCTTGGTATTTGGTAATTTGGCGGGCGGGTGATGGTGAGTGATAATATGCAGGTTGGGTGTTATAGGCATGGTAGGTGGCAGCGGGTTATTGGCATCTAGGGGGTGAAGGCTGGTATGTGGGTGGAGGTGTTTGGTATGTGAGAGGAGACATTGGACCTTGGGCTACCATTACAGCACCTACCTCTTTCTTCTTCGAGATACCTCTTAATTGCAAGGATTTATTTGTGGTCTGCAATGCTTCGAAATTCGTCACCATTCCACTCTTAATTCCTTCTTATGTTATTTCTCCCATCTTGATGATGTCAAAGAATTTATGGTTTTCAATAACCATCAGCCTTTCATAGTACTACGGGTCTTGAGCTCTGACAAAGAACTTATTTATTTGTTCTTCTTCAAGCACTATCCTCACCTTTGCAGCTTCATATCTCCACCGAGTAGCATACTCGTGAAAAGTTTCTTTTGGTTTCTTCTTGAAATTTTAAATGTAGAAAATGTCTGGAGCATTTTCTGTGTTGAACCTGAATCTATCCATGAAATCTGATACCATGTTCACCCAATTAACCTACTTCTTCAGGTTCTGACTGATGTACCAAGACAAAGCATCTCCGGTGAGGCTTCTCATGAACAACTTCATACGGATTTGTTCATCTTTGCCCACTCCTACAAGTTAGTCACAATATGTCCTTAGATGTACATTTGAATCACTAGTTCCATAGAACATTTTGAACTTAGGAGGTTTGTAACCCTTGGGCAGTTCCACATCTGGTTGAATGCACAAGTCCTTATAATTCAAACCTTCAATGCCCTTACCGCCTTTGACACTCTAAACTCTGTCAGTGAGCTTCTTGAGTTCTTCTGCCATGTTCTTGATGAGCAGGTCCTTTTTGGTTGATTCAGATATATATAGGGTTTGGGGTGTGTGGTAAAGTTTCCACATATATGGGATTGCTTTGATGAACTCCGGGAATTTAGGCATAAGAGTGGCCATTGGTTGAGTTTTGGGGATCTGGAGTAGGTTGTGGTGCATTCTGAGGAGTGTGATAAGTGGTGGTTTGTGTGTATTGAGTTGGATAATGATGTTGTTATTGAGGAGTAGGTATCGGTGGAGGGTTATGGTTCTGAGGAGGTGTGGGGGTATTGATGTGGTGCGGGAGGATTTGGAGGTGGGATTTGGTTCTATGTGTTTTGAGGTGGTGCTGGGTTTTGGGTATTTGGATTTTGTTGGTTAATATCAGGGAAGTTTAGGGTGAGAGAAAGGTTTGCCAAGTTCCGGACCTGCTCAAGTTCTCCTTGTAGCTCCAGGATTTTTTGTTCTAGGCGTAAGACCAATTCATTCTGTGTTGGAGTACTTCGGCCATCTGAAGTTTTAATGTTTTCTGCTATAGTAGCTTTGTCTTTTCTGATACCACTTAAATCATCCATTTTTCCTTTTCCTTTGCCTCTGCCTTTAGGATCACTTGCTGGTGGAGGAGGTGGAGGAGGACCTCTGGATCTAGTGTGATATGCGGATGATGCCAGTATGCACGAACCATCCTTCTGTAATGGGAATATTAAAAAGAAAGAAAAACAAAAGGTAACCAAGTTAGTAGGGGATATTGAAAGAATTGTTGTAATATTAAACATGTTTTGCAAAACCACGTAATAAATCACGTTCTAATTTGGGGGACCTCGTTGTGCCCGAGGTAGGCCTAAGCGACACATAGACTTGGAGAGAATTGATACCAATAATTATGTCATTTCATTAATATGAAAATGAATCAAATCCTTACTAAATCGACAATAATAAGAATGTTACTAACACCATTTAGCCTTATTACAATCGAAATTTAAAACTAAGCTATAAAGCAGTAAAGAATATCATTTCCTAATCTACTTGGTCTTAGAAAAACCTCCCCCGTGCTTGGCTCTCTTGACTCCACCAATTAGGTTCCCCAAGTCGTGCATATCCAACAATAGGTAAGCCTTTGCTAGATGCCCTCCTTCACTTCCATCCGTGTTTTGACAATCTTAAAGACTCTTCCTAATCTTTCCCTCAAGCTCCATGAACCCTTGTTCCAAATATTCCAATCTCTCTATTGACTTAGTGGAAATTTCCCTCCATTCGTTAATTGATTCCATATCCACTTTGTGTTGTTCCAGATGCCTAGCTTCAGACTCGAAGACCTTTTTGCGTAACCTCCTATACTTGACATGTGCTTTAACGGCGTCATCTATGATCCTGTTCTTTAGATTAATTCCTGGCTTGACGTCTCCTTCTATGTCGTCCACCAGCCTTGATGGGTAGAAGTACACATGACCATCATGATACCTGTCTGGCTCAATACTTCCCTTTTCCACAATGACATTTTGGTTCCACACATGTTGTGCCTCGAACTTGAATGGAATGACGTCTTATTTAAAATCTGCTTTGTACTGGACCATGCTGGAAACCTGGGGTATAACCTATTTTCTTCCCCCTTGTCTTATTACCTTTATAAGAGCATGGGTATAGATGCCCCTCAACCCGATCAATACCAGATGAGTAGTCTCTGTTGACCTGGTGATGAACTCACTGCTAGGAAACCATTCAAACATCCAATGTACCTGCTTGTCTGTCAGATTGCTGAAGAAGCGCACACAACTTACAACATTTCCATGTTGTGCAAACTTATCTGGGATAAATGTCATTTTCTTTGGGTGATGGTAAGCAATGTAGTCATTCAACGGCCGCCGCATAAGCTTCTGATGATATTCTCCCCGTTGAAAGTGTTCAAACAACCAAACTTGCAGTAATAAATTACAACCTTCGAAGTGCCTAATTCCTTGCTTGCACCAATCTAGAGCACGGTACATTTCGGCTAAGATCATAGCGATGATGGTATAAGTTTGTCCCTCGATGCCTTCCATCAAAGTTCTGGAGACCATGGCTAGATGGGTATGGATCCTTCCTCTTTCATTGGAAATATCAACAACCCCAAGAAACAGACAATGAACACATAAACTCGATAGTGCGTCCAACCCAAGGAAGTAATGGCGAGTTCCTCATGATGAAGAAGATATGACTTACTATGATCGTAACACTCATAAAGAAACTCAAATGGGATGTATGATTTCTCAAACAAAGAAACTCATCATTTTTCTTAAAACCTAGCATTTTTAGAAAATCGCGATGGGTGCGATTCTCTTGCACTAGTAATCCTGGACTATCCCACGGCAACATAGCGAAGCCTCCTATTTCTTCTAGGTGGGGAGTCATTTCTATGTCACCAAAGCAGAAGATGACCCTTTATTCTCGTTCCAAAACATGGTAGCCGCCTCAATCAATGCCCTATTTGGTCGTATGTCAAGCAAAGATGGCAAGTCACCAGGTATCCTTCTCACATGATTCTTTTTGCAAGGCGCAAGGGTTTTCCACCAGTCAAGTAGCAGAGGTGGGATATTTTGGAAGTGATGTGCATGTTACATCAAATTTAAACAAATAAAGATGGAGAAGGGAAGGAATGTGCCTGCCATAACAATGAAAATAATCCACATAAGCCAAGTTCACTATAGTAAGAGCCTAAGTATATCCCCAGTGCAGTTTACATGCTGTCGCTCCCCCATTTCTCGTGAAAAGGGGGTTTCGACATTGTGACAACTCTTTTAGACGGGAGATAGAGTGCTAAGAAGAAGAGTCGCCACCTAATGGGTTTTAAGGTGTGTTAGGGCACCTATTATGTAGATAAATCTATTTTACTGGTCAACACCACCAAAGATCGGGTAAGGGCTTAAGTCACCTCAAAGAGAAGGTGTTAGTCACTCTTCGAGGTCCACAACTGTGGGTCTCGGTAGAACTTAAGACTATGTGGATTATAATTAGACAAGAAAAACAAAGAGAATAAGGGTCAAAGAAATTTATTATAACAAAATGAGAAATAAGGATTACAAGGATATAACTATAACGGTCTATATTAGACGCCTAAATGTAGAAAGAAAAGAGGGGGGTCCTAAGTTTTTTAGCCTAAAGGATCACCCCGTGCAACATAAATAATACTTTGCAACTCCCTTAAAGTAAGGAATTACCCATATTATTCAGCGGGAACAGACTATCATCTCCTTCTACCCGATTACTATGTTAAAGTTGTTTACCTGAAGGCGCTCTAATTCAATTCTATGACGTACCGTATGCGTGCACTACACGTACCATGCCTATTGTCTAGGAGGCGTTGGACCTCTATTTAGGGTGGTTCTAAACTTCTCTTAGGCTACACATAATGATAAAGCTAGGTGACATACAAAACTAGTTGGACTTCATGTAGAGGCAGTTAAGGGCTCAAGTTAGCTTCCACACTTAGACAACAAATGCACACAAACATATTCTCACATTAGGCGTTATACAGTTTCAAAATTGAGGCAAATTAAAGTCATTAAGCCATATAGACATGGTTTCTATGTGACCCTGGATTCAAACGTGCAAGCAGTTTTAGATGAAAGGTGCCACTTTAAAATTATAGACATGATTTCCAAAAAACTATACAGTTTATGAGTATTTGGTATTGCATGCTGATTATTGTGATCACAGGTTATAAATTATTAAACCTATAGATATGATTTCTAAGTGATTTCCACAGTAAGGGGCGGTGAAAACCATTGGAAATGCTCAAAATTATTCGTGTTTGGGAATGCTTTATAATAGTGGCATGGCTAAGCAATGACATAGTGTTTGAAAGTTTAGCATTAACACTTTAAAGCGAGTGGTAATACCCTATAGACAGGATTTCTAATGATTGATGATTGAAACTGTTTTGTTATACTTAGCCCCTATAGGCATGTTTTCAAGGTGAGCAGTATGATAACAATAGCAAATTAACAATTAAAGTCCTATAGGTATGGTTTCTAGATGAAGATCAGTAGAACATAAGCTAGTATAATCCTTTAGGTATGGTATCTAATGAATATGTTGCAGTTATGCAAATTGAAGGAATGTTTATTAGCACTTGTTTAATATACACATATTTTCTAGTAACACATAGCAGTACTCATAGGAATAAATAAAGCACTTATGCTTTGATAGTAGACAAGTTGTGTGAGCGTGTAATTCTCCTAATGGCATGATTTCTACCAGTGTTCATGGAAATTGAATAGAATATATGTCAGGTTGGATAAAATAACAAGTAAATCATACGAACCCTATAAGCATGTTTTCTACCCTTTCATGCAAATATTAGAGTATACCCATTTTTCCAATTTCACTAACACCCCAATTGTTTATTACAAAATTAGTATAGACCCAATGGCAAATATAATTAGAAAATATTATACAAGAAATAATAGTAGGCCTATAGCAGGCCCAAAAGGATATACCCCATAGTGCCTAGGCCTTCAACAAACTCCTTCTTCACACATAGCTTACCCAGACCCCAATAGGGAATATATTCATCAGCACAACCCAGAAACCATAGAGAAACTCAAGCCAATCCAAACAGCCACAAATTTACCATATAACCCAAACATTGAATTACACAGAAATCACTTAAACAACCCAGTTTGAGGAAAGAACTGAGTGTTAGAGATAGCTCAAGTCTCACCGGTATAGGGAGTGGCCAAAGGAACCAACATCCTAGTGTGTCAAAGTTCACAAGGGTCTCAAATGGACCCCGAGGATTTCTCACACTAGAGAGGTCGATAATGAGAGTCTTGGTGTCCTTGGCATTTAGCCGACCAAGAGTGATAGATTTAGAATAGTGATAGTGAGAGAATAATTATTAATGGACAGAATTTGAAGATATGCTCCTGTATTTAAGAAAGCAGACATAGCAAAGTTGTCTAAAACACAAAACATGCTAGTTAAGAGGGTTAACAAGATTTAAAGGCAGGTTACTATTATAGGTTCAACACTTAGCAAGAAGTAACATATTGGTAGAAAACACATTGAGAGAGTTACAAGAGAAACAAGTTTTTTCAGAGATTATGAGATTAGCATACAAAGGTGCATAATACCAAACGAGTCTAAGTAGACTAACTTAAAGGTTTTAAACCTAAGGGTCTAAATTACGCTAAGTATTCATTATAATATCAAAAGACAGACATGTTAACTTACCTCATGAAGCAAAACATTATCAAACATTGTAAGGAAACACAAGTTGAGATAACTACTCCAAAGTCTCAAATAATCACTAAAGGATATGGGATTTAGTAAATAAAGACATATGAAGTGCCAAAACTAGCATGGGAGCGGATCATTGTTAACATTGAAGATCTTAACATAGATTAGAACACATTATAGATGTGAGTCAGTCATTACAGGACTTCAGAACATTGTAGGAAAGCAAGCTCATGTCAAACAACAAATGTAGACATTCAGGTATCAACACATTAGGCTAAATGCACTTAAGAGGGTCTAAATTATTCGGGTGAAGCATATTAAAATAACATATCTCAAAATAGGAGATTTTAGATAAAAATCAAAGGCTAAAGAGGTTCAAATCATAAGACAAGTTCAATGCTAGCAAAGTTACACATAGTGATAGCCCAGAAACACATCAGGTCACGAATTCAGAAGTATGAATATGCAAATCATGAATACTGAAGAACGAAATTGTAAAAGCCAAGTGACTTACCAGTTAAACAGACTACAAGAAAGAACAAATTCCACAATACTCTGAATATCAACAAAGAGCAAGAATTCAGAATCTTAGTGCGTCAGAGTTCCTAAGGGCTTCAAATGAACCCTGAGCAGTGCTCACACCAAGAAAGGTTGAAAAATCAAATTCAATGGCCTTGGCTTTCAGCCGGCCAAAAATCAAAGAATAGAACAAGAGAATGAGAGAACAATAGAGTAATAACTTCAATTCTTAATGAATCTAGTGATAAAAAGTCCGTCCATAAGGGGAATAGGGGAAGGATTTATATAGTGTTGAAATTGAATGAACAAACAAGGAAAATAACTAATTAAGCATAGATAAGAAAGGAAACCAAGTAAACATGGACGAAAAAAGGTAAAATCTCTCATGCAAGTCAGTAGAGCAACAAGAAAGGAAAAGTATCAAACTCTAAACCCTAGTTAGGGTTATAAACTCTAAATCGGCCAACTAGTATGAAGAATCCAGTTTCACTTTGCGTATATGGATGGGATATCATCAAAATCTTCAAGATTGTGTTGATTCCTGTCTGATGTAGAGGTGGTATTCGCCAAAATTGGACAAATACCTAAGTAATACCAAAACCATGTAAGCAGTAGCAAAAAGATCTAGGTATGGTAAGCAAATAGTGGTCAAATCCCATTATCAGTGGGATTAGGAGAGGGAATTAAGGGGAGGCGGCTAGGGTCTTTCAAAAGAGATAAGGGGAGATTGAGAGAATTTAGGGGCATCGGGTTAAAGGGGAATGGGTTAGGTTTTCAAGTCTAGGGTTATTAAAAGGGGTGGGGTGATTGTAGACTGTTGATCTTGAAAGATCAATGGCCGAGATTAAGGGATAAATAAGGTGGGTCGTTTCAAACGGGTACTCACCGGGTTAAGGGGTCGTTTGGATTGGGCTTCGAGGGTTATTGGGCTAAGGTATGGGTGCTTGGGCCATTGAATATGTGTGGAATTAGCCTTGTATTAGGCTATAAATTTAAATTCATGAAAATTATTTAATAAATATAATTAATAGATAATAAAATATTACTTGTGGAATAAAATGATTAAAAATAATAACTTAACATTATAAAAATATAAAAATGCTATTTTATCCCAAATAATATATGCATAGCGCATAGGTTATTACTACAGAATTATGTAAATAGCCTAAAAATACAAAATATAATTATAAAAAACAAACTAAAATACTATAAAGCATATATATCGATGCAAAATAATTAATCTGGATGATTGAGTCATCATAAAATAATTTAAAGGGTAACTAATAAATATTTGAACAATCAAAATGAAAAAAAAATCAATTTTAATGCTTTATAATTATGAAAAATTGTAGAAAATGCTTGGATAAATATTTTAAATTAAATAATGATGCAAAATGATGTTATGAAAGTATATATACTATTTGAGAAAATGTGAGGGCAAAATTGGGTATCAACACTGTTGTTATGCCTCCGCCACTATTTGTAGATCCTACCATAGCCCCCAAGGTAGCCCCTACTCCAGCTTCGAGGCCAGTGCCCATGCCTACAACTCCATTATCAGTTTTGCAAATCTCTTAGACATTGGAGAGTCTCAACAACTGGATAAAGATAGTTACATCAAAGTTATCTGACATATCTAGTACTATTGCAGCACAGTCATCTACACAAGCACCACATGTCTCCTCAAATCTTGATGAGAAGTTGAAGAGCATTATGGACAACCAGAAGATGATCATGGACACTCTGGTATGACATGGGTGGGTTATTGAGGAGTTGGCCAAATAATTGAAGAAGATGAGGAAGTCCTAGGCAAGAAAGAAATAGGTTGACAAGCTTCGGAAGGAGGTGACTAGACTTGAGACGGCTGGGGATCTACCTTTTGATATGTTCCTTGACCCTAGTTTGTCCCAGATCCATCTGCACCGGTTGCACCAGCTGGCCAGTTTGATGAGCCATGCCTCGTTGTTGACACTATTGAGACGGTGCGTGCGATATTTGCCACTCCCAGATATGATGATGATGAGATTCAATTGGCTGACCCAATGGGAAATGAAGTTGCGGGGGAATTTGAGATGCCCAAATATCCTTATGGAGGTTTCTTCGCCCTCTCTCTTTTCACTCTTATTTTGTTAAGAATTTGGGATAAAGCTTACTTTTATTTAAGGGGTAGAGTTTATTTGATTTGATATTGACACATTTTGGATACATTTCGACTGTAATAATTGGATGATTCTGTTACTTTTCTTATTTGAAGTTTAACTATCTTTAGTAGCTATTGTTCATTAGCCTATTGATTTTTCCACTTTAGTTCTTGTTTTGTTAGTAGTGTCTTTTTATGTTTTCGTAAATAATAAGTCTTTGATTTTCTTGATGCCACTGTTCTTTCCAAAGGTAGTTTTTGTGTGAACGGGGTGACTTGTCCCAACGATGGACAACCTTCATAAGGGAATGAGTCCATTTTTGTGATTAGGTAATAATAGTAGTAGTAGTAATGAATAAATGGCCTAATCATGTCATTCTCGAAAAAGCATTACTCATGCTTCATTTGGTACCGACACACTTAACTACGTGCTTATGCTTTCAAACAAGCTTTTTGGAAGAAAATAGCTCTAGTTAGTAACTTTGACACTCTTGAGTTGACTTTGGTAATCGTCGAATGATTTATTGGACCATAGTGATCTTTCACTTAATTGTGGTTGTTGTGGGCTCTCGACTCTATCCTCTTTTACGGTCTAGTTGCGTGAGGGGTGAGGCGATATGTTGTTAGTCCAAGTATCTGTGCGAATGGTCTAGAACTTGCCTCAAATGTACTTCAAGGAGAAATTATTAAGCTTTGCTTGTTTTGGGAAATGATTGTAGGCTTTTCTTACTCCGTTTGAGCTTTCTATTGCCAATCAATGTTATTATCCCTAGTCAACCCCCTTTGAGCCTCTAGTCTTTCTCATTTTATAACCATGTTATATTCCTTTACCTATTTTGTCAAGTCTCTCTAACCTATATGGTATCCTACCCTAATCCTAAAGCCTTTATTATAACCCGAAAGAAGTCCTACTTGATTTCGAACCGAGTGAACTTACATTAGTGGTGATCTACATGAGAGGCAATCTTGTGGTACTTGAAGCCATACTTGTGACATTCTCTTGTCAAAGAAGAGTGAACCTTTCATAAATCTTTAGATTGAGTGCTAACCTTTAAAGTGACATTGGCAAATGGAAGGTAGAAGAGTAAGAGTTTGGGGAACACCATGACCTATATGATAGAACAAGAGTCCCTGATGAGTAAAGTCAATTCTTGAAGCTCAAATGTCGCATTACAACTATATGTGCATGAAACTTGACTTGTCACCTTGTTGATAATGCATGAGTATTATAGGTGATGTTTTAGACTTTAATTCCACACAAGGGGGGAGTGATTTGTGTGGTAACTTGATTATAGAAGGTCCTGGTTCTTTTATGTGTTCCAACTACTATTGTTGCGGAATGATACGTACAGAAAATAGAGAACACGGAGATTTTAAGTGGAAAACACATGGCTCAAAAGGTGAAAAAAACTACGACCTACCTTCCAGTAGGATTTTCCCAAACTCTCCACTAAAATCACTGAGCCAAAAATTGTATTTACAAAAACTCTTTTGTAAACCTAGGATTAACTCTAATCCCGTTGTGGCACACAACCTCAGCTGTTGCGACAACTTGAAGTTAAGTCTAACTTGAAAACTCTAAGTACCTAATACAATTTCTTCTATAAATGCTGAAAGGTACAATGTAAAATCACCTACTACAATTGAACTAGAATAAAAGATAGACACTTGGAACTGATTCTTCTATATGGTTCAAGTAGCTTCAGGATTGCACGCTTGAAGCACACATAAATTGCTTGCAAAATTGCCTTGCTATTTTGCTCTCAATTCATGTTTAACTTCTACTTATGTGCATTACCTGTAAAAGAGAACAACATTGATATTTAAGGGTTTAGTAATAAGAGATTGACTGGGATACAAATACTACTCCTCTATGGTAGAAGAGTTCTAGTTGATCTCATACTCTAACTCTATCATTTTCCTAAACTGTGTTCTTTTTGTGTAAGGAGTCTTTCTCTCCTTATCCAATATGCAAACTTTTCGATCAGATCATGAGATATTACTTCTGATAAGTTAGATTTATCTCCTTCACGTGCATCTCACATGTCTAGGTTGATCATGACTGTACTTCAAAAGATGGACCTGGTCCATGTATGAGTTCTTTTGTCAGTCTTCAAAACTTCACATTTACTTGGGCCAACAAATTGCCCCTTTTTGATGATGACAAACCTTGTGCTTTTTACTCACTTAGACCCTGTAAGAACTCAGCTTAATCATCAATACAAAGTTTAGAAAAATTCACTTATCATCAACGACCAGGTTAATTAGATTATAAATATCACATATTCAGAATATGTAAAGCACAATATCTTTTCCCCCTTTTTGCATCATCGAAAAGTTGCATAAACAAAGGGTGAGTCCGAGATTTTAATAAGTACTCATGGCCACTGGGGCAACTACAAGTGCAATCATGAATTAATCATCAGTAATCAAGCAAACATATTTAAACTATCAAGGAAATATTAACAGTCAACAAGAGCAAAAAAGTAGGTATCATTGTAGAAGATATGTTGTTACCACAATCCACAACCAGAAAGTAAAAATATTCAAAACATGAGTAAAAAGAAAGAAAAATCCCTAATCCGAGTCACTGATGGTACTAGACAAGTTTAGGAGATAAAGGCTAGAATTCATAAGGCTTGTGGGAGCTAGAGGGATTAGTTTTGGGCTTGGAGAAGATTCAGTATATTGTGAAGAATCCCATCATTCTTCTCCTTTTCCTTGGTAAGCCTAGTTCTAAGAGCATCTCTATCAGATTCAGACTCTGCTAAGCGATCCTTCAGCCTAGCTATCTCAGCATCCTTGGCCTCACTTTCCTGAACTAAAGCACTGACTTTACTGTTGATAGGTGTCTTCTTGGATGAACTAGGTTCATTTGGAATGGCATTGACTAGATAGTCACAAGCAATCAGAGTATTGATTCCAAAGTAGTCCTTGCTTGTTGCCATTTCCCATTTCTTCAGAGGCACCTTGCATCGATCCAAAACAGTAGTCAGAATAAAACCATAGGGGGTGGCATGGGCCTTGTAGCCATTGATAACCCTGTCTAGTAGCTTGATGATGAATGCATGCCAGTTGATTTGCCTTCCACTTTCATGGCACTCCATCAGAACTAAGTCCATATAGTTAGCAATATTCCTTCTTTCTTGCCTGGGCAGTAGGCACTTGTTGACAAACTCAAAGAGAACTTTGTGTTGTGGCTTCATTTCAATCTTGTGCACAAACTTTTCCTTATTCACTTCTTCAACATCACAGAATCTCCTAGTTATTTCAAGGGAAGGAGGAAGGGAATCCAAACTTGGCCTCAGCAGGGATGTCAAGAGTCTCTTCCAGCTTCTCTACATCAAATGTCATTTGAACTCCTTTTACTTGGCTGGTGACTCTGCCTTCTTTGACCTCAGCATTTTCCATGAATTCAATGATCTCATTCCTGGCTAGCCTTCCATCCATCTGAAGGACCATGTCCTTCCAACCCTGAACGGCTAGGGAATGAACCAAACAAACCATTCCTGGTTCCACTAACTCTTTCAGCAGTCTTCCCTTCAAAAATTTTCTTTTGCCAAACTTGGCCAGCTTGTCTTGTTCACTATCAGACTCACTTTCATCTTCACTACTCCACTCCTCATCTTCAGAAACTTGAACTTGTTTTCTTTTCACTGTAGACCTTGTCCTCTTGGCCAATGAAGGTTTAGTAGCCTTAGACACAGATTAAGACTTCTTGGAAGAAGTCTTGGTCTTTTTAGGCTTGGGGGTCTGAACCTCCATTATTATATGGTCTTTCTGATGAACCTATTCCATCTCCTCAACATCAACAGCTTTAGAGGACTTTGCAACCTTACCTTTTCCTTTATCCATCCTCTTCTTCTTACTTTCAGCCAAAGCCTTTTGTAGGTCACTCTCACTCTATTTCACCCTGTTTCTTGTGGTTGTTCCCTTTGGCAAGGGAGTTTCAGTAGTTGTTGGGGAGGAATCCTTTCATTTCTTGGAAGGTTTAGTGGTGTTGGAGTTCTTCTTTTGTTTGGGTCATAACTAGCACCAACTTTCTTCAGAAGGTCTGCTAGGGTCTCCTCAATAGATGAACCAGGTTCATCTGCCTGTGAACTTAGATTCACCAATCCTTTAGCAGCCTCCCCTGAACCACTTCCCCCTGACTTCTTGCCACTTTCTTCCGCAGTTTCCTGTGCAACCCCACAGATAGCTGGTAACAGCAATTCAGAAGTGGGTGAAGAACCAACCACTCCATTCCCTTTTCCCCTCACATCACCACATACACCCTCTCTCTCTCTTACTTTTTCAATTTTCTTTTTACCTCCACTCCTTCCCAATTCAGGCATTTCCATATCCCTAATAGGTCCAACCAAAACAAACATATTTTTTAAATTTTCAGCCAAAGCAAAACTTACCTTAGAAGGGGGGTTTTGAATCTTCTCAGAGTCAGATGACCCAGGTCCTTCCCCCTTACTCGCAGATTTGAGTGAATCATCTGAGTTCTTAGAATCTTGGGCTTGGGAAGCCTTCAATTGTGCGTTTAATTTCTTTGACAATGCACCTGAGGCGACAATATTTAGTGCTAGCATTTTAATACGTCTTTTCTTAGGCTAGGGGTTTGTACTAGGTGGAGGATGCATGGAGGAACCAGAAGGGGATGGTGGTAGAGGATTCCCTGGGTTATCTTGATGGTTCGACATGGTAGCTAATGGCTTAAGAGAGTTTGTGAATTAGGCTTCCAGAGAAGAAAATAATTTAGTGTGAAAAAGGATTTTTGATGGTTTAGAATTATGAGGGTGGAAGAAGGTAATAATAGGTATTTAAATATAAAGAGTCATTTAATGGATAACGATAGCTTTAGCAGTCAATTAGAGGTTTAATTAGTTTGAAATTGCAGGTTGAACGAACGGTTAGGCTTTCATAGATTTTTGGCATTTTTTGTGGTGAGAATTCTAATAAGGACGGAACTGGTTCAAAAACAAACTGATAGGATTTTCTAATGCGTTGATCAATGGTAGGACTCTACTCATGATTTAAATATTTATATTTCTAATTATGCAGAATATATAAAAGGCTGAATACATACAGAGATACTTAAAGTTGGCACGATCATTCATTTAGACACCTGAACTTAAGAGAGTTCCTATTGAGCACTTATACTACCCGAAACTTATTACAATTGAGCATTTATTTGACAATCAGCCAAACTTACAAAGTTTGTGCAATGCACTCGCTGCTGACGTGGCGAGTGACGAATCAAAAAATGACATATATTATTTTGAGTAAAAAAAAACTATGTTAAATCTATTTAATAAACAAAATAAAAATAACATTCTAAAAAGAAAAGAAAAGCTTAATTTACACCCAACCAAGAAAGAAAACGTTTAAAAAAATTGAAAATTGGTGTTCTAGAAATCAGTGGTCTTGGTGTTGTTCACTTTATTCATGTGTGTTCTTGTTCCAAACACGATTTTAATCCAAATTATTAAGAGAAACTTCTCCAAATTTGTTATAACTTCAGCTAAAGATTCCCCATGACAACCCGAAGACAACCCCAATATTAATTTCCTAAACTTTCATCAAATCAAGTAACCTATTTTAAACCTTCAAGCTTTTTAAAGACCCCATTAATGGTGTTTACGGTTTAATCAATGGGTCTCCAACCCAGCGACCCATCTCTGCTTCTTCTTTTGCTCATTCTTCTTCTTCTTCTTCTTCTTCTTCATTTTAGTCTCAGTTCTCTGCTTCTTCTTCTTCATTTCTGTTAGGCATACGATTGGGTTAGGCTTCTTTTTCTTCACTTTATCCTTTTCGTTTTCTTCCAATCACAAATACTCACCTTTTTGTTTTCGGCTGAATTTGAATCTGGTATGGGATTTGAAAAAAGAAGAGGAAAATGAGTCGGAGAAGATGATGGAAAGTGGATGACACAATGGTGGAAATGGTGGTGGACATAAAAAAGAAGAAGGAAATAAAAAAAACCAAAAAAAATATCTGTTTTTTGGGCTTTTCACGTGCCTATATTGGGTGAAACTCACTTTATATAACAACTCAGCAAGAAGTGTTTAATTGGAACAAAGTTCATGTAATGTACGTGCTCAATAGGAACTCTCTTAAGTTCAGGTGTCTAAATGAAAGATCGTGCCAACTTTAAGTGTCTCCGTATGTATTCAGCCTATATAAAACATACCTTGTCATTCAGAAGAACCAATACTGATGAAACAGGTTCTTCATTTAGAATTCTCTTGATCATGCCTAAATTTACCACAATAGAGAAAATTTTGTTAGTGATCAGTGAGTCATATTAACACATGTCACAGGAGTTTAACTATTTACAATATGAAACTGAGTAAAAATTAATCTAGATATTTACACAAGTTCCAAATTTCCTAGCCAATTTGTTTTTCAAATGTTTTCAATTTTTTATTTTTTTCATTGTGCATTCTGAGCTGGTCCCATTAGGTGATCTTAATCATCCCTAATTCTAACATGTTACTTTAAAAGCTTTCTCTACTCTGTGCTTTAGTAAAGATGTCAGCAATTTGTTTATCAGTAGCACAGAATTCTATGGTAATCAATCATTTCTCATAGTTGTCCCTTAAGAAGTGATGTCTAACATCTATGTGCTTAGTCCTCTTATGATGAACTGGGTTCTTTGTCATACTTATAGCACTAGTGTAATCACAAAAGATAGAATGCAACCAACTTCAATGCCAAAATCTATTAGGTGTTTGATCCACAAAAATTGAGCACAACAAGAGGTAGCAGCAACATATTCAGCCTTAGCAGTGGATAAGGCCATTGAATTCTGCTTTTTAGTGGCCCATGATACAAGACATGAACCAAAAAATGAGCCATACCTGAGGTGCTCTTCCTATCCACAAGGAAACCTACATAATCCGCATCAGCATATCCCACTATATTAAAGTTACTACCTTTAGGGTACCAAAGATAAAGATCAATAGTGCCTTTCAAATATCTCAGTATCCTCTTAACAACAGTCAAATGAGATTCCTTAGGATTTGCCTAAAAACGAGCACAAAGCCCTACACTGAAAACTATGTCAGGTCTGCTAGCAGTAAGATACAAAAATGAACCAATAATACCCCTATACAACTTCTTATCAACAGATGAACTAGGTTTATCTATGTCTAATTTAGTAGATGTTGCAATGGGCATGTCTATTTCCTTTGATTCATCAATTTTAAACTTTTTAATCAACTCTTTTGCATATTTATGCTGATGGATCATGGTTCCATTTGGGTTTTGTTTGATCTGTAAGCCTAAGAAAAAGTTAAGCTCACCCATCACACTCATTTCAAACTCACTCCCCATTAATTTGGCAAAGTCCTTACTTAGTTTGTCATTGGTTGCCCCAAAAATTATTTCATAACATATATTTGTACTATAAGAAGATCCTTACCCTTTTCCATCAGGAATAGAGTACTATCAATTTTACATCTCTTGTAGCCATGTTCAAGTAGGAATTTGGACAGTCGTTCATACCATGCTCTAGGAGCCTGTTTGAGTCCATAGAGAGCCTTGTCTAATATGTACACATGTTCCAGACGCTCCTTGCTCTCAAACCCTAGAGGTTGTTTGATAAACACTTCTTCTTTTGGGTAGCTATTCAGGAAAGCACTTTTGACATCCATCTGATGAAGAGTGAATTCCATGAGTGCTGCAAAGGCTATGGGGAGTCTTATTGCCTCCAATCTTGCAACTGGAGCAAAGGTCTCATCATAATCTATGCCCTCCTCTTGGTTATAACCTTGGATCACCAGCCTTGCCTTGTTCCTTGTAACTGTTCCATCTTCATCAAGCTTGTTTCTAAAGACCCATTTAGTGCCAATTACTGATCTCTCCTTGGGTCTTGGAACTAGATGCCAAACTTGAC
Source organism: Nicotiana sylvestris (assembly GCF_000393655.2). Classification (NCBI taxonomy): domain Eukaryota; kingdom Viridiplantae; phylum Streptophyta; class Magnoliopsida; order Solanales; family Solanaceae; genus Nicotiana; species Nicotiana sylvestris. Next base: position 62,201,222 of record NC_091063.1, read on the forward strand.
TTCTCTCAAACTAATTGAGTTCATCTTGCATTGCATTCACCCAATGTGCATCCTTCAAAGCCTCAAAAACATTTTTAGGTTCAATAAGAGATAAGAAAGCAACTAAAGCACACAAATTCTTTAATTATGATCTAGTTTTAACTCCAGATGTTGGATCAGTAATTATGTTCTCAATGGGATAAGAACTTTGATACTTGTAAGGTTTAACAACCAACTGGTTTCTGTTTGATGTTTTTCCCATGTTCTGTTGCTGAGGAACAGGCTCATGGATATGTTCCATTAGTGGATTGGTTTCAGTTCTTCTTTGTTCAGTTCCCCCTGTCAGATTTCCCTAGATGGAAGAACTTGTTCCATCACTTGTTCCTTCTTTTGGTACATCTTCAGCTTGAGCTATTACTTCACTCAATTCTTTTACCAGCCCAGTAGCTTCATCTTCATGTTCCTATCTCTCAGAAAGAATGATATTTTCATCAAAAACTACATGTACACTTTCTTATACACATAATTTTTTTTATTGTACACTTTATAAGCTTTGCTATGTGAAGAATATCCCAAGAATACTCCCTCATCACTTCTGGGATCAAACTTACCTAGGGAGTCTTTTCCATTATTATGCACAAAGCACTTGCATCCAAATGCCCTAAGATGGGATATATTTGGTTTTCTCCCTTTAAGTAACTGATAGGGAGTCTTCTCTACAAGAGGTCTAGTCATGCATCTATTAATGATGTAACATGCAGTATTTACAGTGTCTGCCTAGAAGCTATATGATAGTTTACTAGAAAGAAGCATAGTCCTAGCCATATCTTCAAGAATCCTATTCTTTCTTTCAACTACTCCATTTTGTTGAGGAGCCCTAGGGGTAGAGAAATTATGATCTATACCATGTTTATCACAAAATTCAGCAAACTTAGCATTTTCAAATTCAGTTCCATGATCAGACCTAGTTGATGCAAGTTGATTACCTAGTTGTTTATGAGTTTTCCTAATAAAGGCAGTAAACATGTCAAATGTTTCATCCTTAGAAGTTAAAAACAGTACCCAGGTAAACCTAGAATTATCACCAATAGGTACTATCACATATTTCTTACCACCTCTGCTCAATGTTCTCATTGGACTACAGAGATCCATATGAACCAGTTCCATCATCCTGCTTGTGCTTACCATTTTCTTACTTTTAAAAGATGATCTTACCTGCTTACCCCTTGCACAAGCCTCACAAACTTTATCTTCCTTGAACTTGATGTTATGTAACACTATCACCAGGTCCTTGGAGACTAATTTGTTGAGTTGATTCAGACTTGCATGACCAAGTCTTTTGTGCCACGTGAGGGGATCATTGTCCAACACACTCAAGCAGGGGAGTTCATTTTTTGAAAGAGTGGACAAATCTACAATGTAAATATTGTCAACTCTTTTTTCCTGCAAAACAATTTTGTCAGTGGTAAGATTAATCACAAAACATTTGGTATAGGTGAATGCTACCAGGTTACCTCTGTCACATAGTTGTGATATACTGATTAGGCTATATTTCAAGCCATCTATCAAGTAGATATTCTCAATAGAATGTACAACCCCAATGATCTCACCTTTCTTCCCATTTCCAAAGGAGACATTACCTCCTTTTTGATCCTCAAGTGAAAGGAACTGGTTCTTGCTTCCAGTCATATGCTTCGAGTAGCCACTATACATGTACCATATTTGGCTGCTTCCTTTAACTTGGACCTCTTGTTCATCACCTAATTCTCCAATGGCCATAAGTGCTTGTTCATCTCCAGCTGCATCTTCTGAATCCTCATTTGAGGTTTCTCCCCAAGCAACAACCATAGCCTTTGTTGATCTTTTGTTCCTTTTGGGTTGAACATGTTCCTTCTTACTGTTTCTTCGTTCAGCGCTTTCCTTTTTCCATTCAATTTCCCACTGGGGACAATTTTTGATCATGTGGTCAGTATTACCACATTTGTAGCAGCCCTCGTTGGTCTGTTTTTTAGGAGCCCTTGGTTCGGTGAAGGTTTCACCTCTTGAATAACCCTTCCCTCTCATTTGGTACTTCTTGAAATCCCTTGTGATCATAGCCATTTCATCATCCTCTAAGTCTTCACCTTCAGCTATTCTGAGAGCCAGGCTTCTTTCCTTCTTGGGAGCATCCATCTTCATGGTTTGCCTTCTCAGTTCTTAGGCAGTTAGATTCCCAATCAGCTCATCCAACTTGAGGGTAGCAATGTTCTTTGATTCCTGAATAGCCGTGATTTTTTTTCCCAAGTTACTGGCAAGAACCCTGTCAAGATTTTCTCAACCTTGTCTTCTTTAAGGATAATTCTTTCAAGAGACTTAAGTTCATTTGTTAGTGTTGTGAACCTTATGTACATTTCTTAGATGGATTCTCCTTCCTTCATGGTGAAATTCTCATATCGAGAATATAGCAGTGTTCCTCTTAATCTCTTTACTTGAGGAGTTCCTTCATGGGCCACTTGTAGGGTGTCCCATATCTCCTTAGCAGTGGTACAACTTTGAATCCTGCTATACTCATATGGACCTAGTCCACACAAAAGCCATTTCTTGGCCTTGGCATTCTTTTCCCATTTCTTCAAATCTTCAGCAGTACAGTCAGCTCTTGTATTTGGCACGTCCACTCCTTCAGCATTCTTCTTTGTAGTAGACAGGGGACCATCAGTAGCTATGTCCCAGAGTTCATAGTCTTCTCCTATGGTGTGTTCCCTCATCATGTTCTTCCATCAAGAATAGTATTGGCCATTAAAGAGTGAAGGCCTAGCAGTGGATTGCCCTTCCTAGTTTCCAGGTGGTGCACTCATCTTGATCTATTCCTAAGGTGTTAGTCTCTTCAAGGATAACCCACTCTGATACCAATTAATAGTTTAGACATCAATACTACACAAGAGGTAGGTAATTTGTGTTGTACCCAATTTTTGCTTAACTTGATTATAGAAGGACCTGGTATGTGTTCCAACTACTACTATTGCGGAATGATAAGTACAGAAAATAAAGAATACTGAGATTTTACGTGGAAAACACCTAGCTTAAAAGTTGAAAAAAAACCACGACCGACCTTCCAGTAGGATATTTCCAAACTCTCCACTAAAATCACTGAGCCAAAAATTGCATTTACAAAAACTCTTTTGTAAACCTAGAATTAACTCTTTTGTTAGTCTACTACACATGAAGAAATAACAAAAGAAATAATAGAACTTCGAATTTAGACCAACCAGTTATCATAAAAGAACTCTACAGTACAGCTGATAATAACCCCCAATATCAAGTGAGACTGAGTCATAAGCTCTACACGAATAAACTGAATTAATCCCTAATACATCAGTGTCTAAGTAATGAGTACGCATGTCACGACCCTAAATCCGGACCCGATCATGATGGCACCTATCGTTAAGCAAAACCAGCCGACACAACTCCCAATTTATTTTTAACAGTTATAATAATTCAATTTAAGTCATTAACATGCTATAAATCCCCAAATTTAAAGTGAAATAGTACAATTTGCAAAAACAAACACACCCCGACATCGGGGTGTCACTAGTCATGAGCACCTAACATAAGTCTAAGAGTACAGAGAAGGACTACACAGTCTATTACAGAATCTAGTACAAGGGGAAAATAAAGATAACAGGGAGAAACACTGGGCTGTGAATGCCGAGCAGCTACCTAGTAAACTCCAAATAGCCTGTTGGAAGCAATCAGCCCTCACTAGCGAGACCCGAAGCTCCTGAATCTGCACACATGGTGCAGAGAGTAATGTGAGTACGCCAACTTAGTGAGTAATAAAAGTAAAAGCAGTTGAGCGATATGAAAACACGTAAAACACAGCATGATGCTACAAAGAGGCAGGGTAAAACCAATGCAATGTAATAAAATAGTGAAAACTTGTGAAAACACCTTAGTTCAATATAAGTTCTTTAACACATCTTTTAAAAGTTAAATGAGTGAATGAAAAATAGTGAAAAAAGATAAACACATAAAACTAGCCCCTCGGGCAAAATACCAACAGAATATGCCCCCCGGGCTATCTCACAATCACTCGTAGCAGCCTCTCTCGCAATAACATGGAACAACATCAGCCCCTCGGGCTATATCACATCACAAACTGGGTACCCGCACTCAGTGTGGGTGTACACACTCTGGGAGGGGCCCATTACGGCCCAAGCGCAATATCAAGCCATCTCGTGGCATGATCAATAGGCTCTCGGCCTCATATCAAGCTACCTTGTGGCATAACAACTCAGGACCTCGGCCTCATAATCATAAATCAGTACAAGACTGCTGCAGCCCGATCCCATAATAATCTCACAACACAGGCCTTTGGCCCTACTTAGTCAGAAATCTCTAAAAGCCATTCGGGCACAATAAAATATGATGCTCAGCCCAAATTATCATTTAAGATGTCAAAATAGAGTAAGCATGGCTGAATTATGAAAACAGTAGAATAAAGCATGATTGAGTACACATATAAATTAAATACAGTGAGAAATAGTAGTAAAAATCCCCTAATGGTCCAAAACAGTTGGCACGAGGCCTAATTATGGCATTCAGCCCAAAACATGATGATAGCAAACAGTTTTCAATCAAATACGTAGTAACATAGTCATTCAGGATGGACTAAGTTACAATCCCCAACAGTGCACGACCCCACGCTCGTCATCTAGCGTGTGTGTCACCTCGAAATAGCACAACATTGTGAAATCTAGGGTTTCATACCCCAGGACAACATTTACAATCATTACTTACCTCAATCCGGTCCAAACTCTAGCCCACGATGTCTTTGCCCCTCGAATCGGCCTCAACTCGCGTCGAATCTATCCAAAATCAGAATTATGACGTCAAAATATGCTAAGGGAATGAAGCCCATGCAAAAATAATCAAATTACAACATAAATCCCAAAATTAACCAAAACCCGACCCCCGGGCCCACATCTCAGAATTTGATAAAATTTACATCAATAAACTCCTTATATCCCCACGAGTTCACACATATCAAGGTACTAAAATCCGACCACAAATGACCCCTCAAACCCTTGTTCAAAGGTCTCCAATCTCAAGCCCTAGTTTCCCAATTTTAACCCTTAATTTCTATAAATATTAAAGCCAAATCAGTGATACAACACCATAGAAACGAGTTTAGGGTCCAAAAAACTTACCTTTATGAAATCCCTCTTCAAATAGCCCCCCTCAAGCTCAAACCCATATGAAAACGGTGAAGAATAACTCAAAATTCGCGAAGGAAATATTTTATACCTTCTGACCAAGGCTTTTCGCACCTGCAGTCCCATTACTGCTTCTGCGGTCCAAGACACTGCATCTGCGATCCTCACTTGAAACCCAGGCACCGCATCTACAATCGATCTCCCGCACCTGCGATACTGCAGATGCACTCAAATTGCCGCTTCTGTGGTTCCAGCCCCCATGGCCCTTTTCCGCATCTGCGACCCATTGGGTGCTTCTGCAAGCCCGCACCTACGGTCCCCTAGCCGCATGTACGGTTATGACAGTAGACTTAGATTCAGCTGCCATTTCCCAATTCCTAATTTTCCGCCAACCATCCGAAATCACACCGAGGCCCCCAAGACCTCAACCAAAAGCACAAATAAGTCGTATACCACTATTCAAACTTATACCAATATTCAAAACACCTCAAAAAACATCAAATCAACTAAAACACATCGGATTCTAGCTTAAGGTTCCAAAATCTTCTGATACGCTTTTGATCAAAAAGTATATCAAACCACATCCGAATGACCTAAAATCTTGCACACACGTCCCAAACGACACCACGGAGCTACTGCAACTTCCGGAATTCCATTATGGCCCCTATACCAAAATCTCACCTATCACACAGAAAATGCAAAAATACAAATTCCGCCAATTCAAGCCTAAACCTACTACGGGCCTCCCAAAACACGTTCCGATCACACTCCTAAGTCCCAAATCATCCCCTAAAGCTATCCGAACCATCGAAATTCACAAGCTTACTCAAAAGAGACTAAGTGTCTCAAACCTTACCAAAACCATTTTGAATTCGAACTGACTAACCCGATACCACATAATATAGCTGAACAAGGCAATAAGAAATAAAAATGGGGGAAACGGGGTAGTAACTCATGAAACGACCGGCTGGGTCGTTACATCCTCCCCTTCTTAACCAAACGTTCATACTCGAATGAGTCAAGAAACATACCTAAAGCCTCAAATAGGTGAGGATATCTGCTCTGTATCCCCCCCTCGGTCCCTCAGGTAGCCTCCTCCACGGGCCAACCTCTCCACTTCACTTTCACTGAAGCTATATCCTTCGACCTCAACTTTCAAACCTGACGCTCCAAAATAGCTGTTGGCTCCACATCACAAGTCAGATTACCATCTAACTGAACTGTGCTGAAATCAAGAACATGAGACGAATCCCCAATATACTTCCGAAGCGTGGAAACATGAAATATCGGATGCTTACTCGACAAACTGGGTGGCAAAGCAAGCTCATAAGACACCTCCTCAATCCTCTGAAGCACCTCAAAAGGCCTAATGAACTGAGGACTCAATTTACCTTTCTTCCCAAATCTCATAACACCCTTCTTGGGCGAAACCTTCAATAGAACATTCTTGCCAACCATGTAGGACACATCCTGAACCTTCCTGTCAGCATAACTCTTCTATCTCGACTGCGCTGTATGAAGCCTCTCCTGAATCAACTTCACCTTATCTAAAGCATCCTACACTAAGTCTGTACCCAATAGCCTAGCCTCACCCGACTCAAACTAACCAACTAGAGATCTACACCGCCTCCCATACAAAGACTCATATGGAGCCATCTGAATACTCGACTGGTAGCTATTGTTATAAGCAAACTCCGTGAGTGATAAAAACTGATCCCATGACCCTCCGAAATCAATGACACAAGCACGCAACTTGTCCTCCAATATCTGAATAGTGTGCTCGGGCTACCCGTCCATCTAAAAGTGAAAAGTTGTGCTCCACTCAACCTGTGTACCCAACTCTCGCTGCACAGACCTCTAAAACTGTGAAGTAAACTGAGTGCCCCTATCTGAAATGATAGAAACTGGGACTCCATGCAAATGAACAATCTCCCAGATATAGATCTCTACCAACTGCTCTGAAGAATAGGTAGTACACATAGGAATGAAGTATGCAGACTTAGTCAGCCGATCCACAATCACCCAAATAGCATCGAACTTCTTCAATGTCCGTGGGAGCCCAACTACAAAGTCTAGGGTGATCCGCTCCCACTTCCACTCTGGAATATCCATCCGCTGAAGCAAGCCACCTGGTCTCTGATGCTCATATTTCACCTGCTAACAATTGAGACACCGAGATACAAATCCCACAATGTCCTTCTTCATTCTCCTCCACCAATAATGTTCTCTTAGATCCTGATACATCTTTGCGACACCCGGATGAATGGAATACCGCGAGCTATGGGCCTCCTCCAGAATCAACTCTCGAAGCACATCTAAATTAGGCTCACATATCCGGCCCTGCATACTCAACACCCCATAATCACCAATAGTCACATCTCTGGCATCATCATGCTGAACTCTATCCTTAAGGACAAGCGAACGATGATCATCATACTCGCGCTCTTTGATGCGATCAAATAAGGAAGACTGAGAAACCACACAAGCCAATACCCGACTGGGCTCCGAAATATCCAACCTCACGAACCTATTGGCCAAGGCCTCAACATCAACTACAAAAGGTCTCTCCCCAACAAGAATATATGCCAAACGCCCTATACTCACCGCCTTACTACTCAAGGCATCGGCCACCACATTGATCTTCCCCGATTGGTACAAAATAGTGATATCTTTAGCAACTCCAACCATCTCCGCTGCCTCAAATTGAGATCCTTCTGCTTGAACAAGTGCTGGAGGCTACGATGATCAGTATATACCTCAAAAGACACACCATACAAATAATGCCTCCAAATCTTCAATGCGTGAACAATGGCAGCCAACTCCAAATCATGAACAGGGTAGTTCTTCTCATGGGGCTTCCACTGACGAGAAGCATAAGCAATAACTCTACCCTCCCGCATCAACACATACCCAATACCAACTCTCGAAGCATTACAATACACGGTATATGAACCTAAAGCTGATGGCAAAACTAACACTAGAGCTGAGGTCAAGGCAGTCTTGAGCTTCTAAAAGCTCTCCTCACACTCAGCCGACCACATGAAAGGAGCATCCTTTTGAGTCAACTTGGTCAAAACAATGCGATAGATGAGAATCCCTGAACAAACCAGCGGTAATAATCCGGCAAACCAAGAAAGGTGCAAATCTCTGTGGCTGAGGACGGTCTGGGCCAACTCTGAACCGCCTCTATCTTCTTTGATCAACCTGAATACCCTCACTAGACACCACATGCCACAAAAACGCCACTAAATAGAGCCAGGACTCACATTTGGAGAGCTTTGCATATAGTTTCTCCTCCCTCAATCTCTGCAACACAACTCTCAAATGCACCATGTGCTCCTCTTGACTACATGAATACACCAGAATATCATCAATGAAAACTATGACAAACGAGTCAAGATAAGGACGAAACACGTTGTTCATCAAATTTATGAACATTGTTGGGGCATTGGTCAGCCCAAAAGACATCACCAATAACTCATGTCCTGAAAGACGTCTTAAGAATATCCAAACACTGATTTTCAACTGATGATAACCTGAATGGAGATCAATCTTGGAGAACATTCTCGCTCCTTGAAGTTAGTCAAACAAATCATCGATGCAAGGTAAAGGATACTTGTTCTTCACTGTTACTTTGTTCAATTGCCTGTAATCAATGCACATTATCATCGTGCCATCCTTCTTCTTCACAAATAGAACCGGCGCACCTCAAGGCGACACACTAGGCCGAAAAAATCCCTTATCAAGGAGTTCCTGAAGCTACTCCTTCAACTCCTTCAACTCCGCTGGTGCCATACGATACGGTGGAATAGAAATAGGCTGAGTGCCCAGCACCAGGTCAATACCAAAATTAATATCCCTGTCCGGTGGTATGCCCCGCGGGTCTACAGGAAACACTTCTGGGAAATCCCTCACAACAGAAATAGAATCAATACTAGGAGTCTCTCCACCGACATCCCTCACAAAGGCTATGTACGAAAGAAAACCCTTCCCAACCATACGCTGGGCCTTCAAGAATTAAATTACCCTACTGGGAACATAATTAGTCGAACCTCGCCACTCAATCCGCGGAACACCCGGCACAGCCAATATCATTGTCTTAGCATGACAGTCCAAAATAGCACGACACAGAGATAGCCAATCCATGCCCTATATAATAGCAAAGTCTACCATACATAACAAAAACAGATCTACTCGGGTCTCCAAACCTCCATTAGTCACCACACATGATCGGTACACATGGTCTACAATAACAGTATCGCCCACCAGAGTAGATACACGAACAGATGAAACAAGAGACTCACGGGACGTATCCAAATAACGAGCAAAGTATGATGACACATAAGAATAAATGGAACCAAGATAAAATAATACAGAGGCATCTCTGTGGCAGACTAAGACAATACCTGTGATCACGGCGTCAAAAGCAATAGCATCGGGTCTAGTTGGGAGTGCATAGAAATGGTCTTGACCGCCACCTGATCGACTTCCCCTTCTAGGGCGACCCCTAGCTAACTAACCTCCACCCCTAGGTAGCTGGCTGGGTGGTTGTGAAGTGATTGGCGCTGAAGCCAATGGCTGACTCCAATGTTGAGATGAACCCCTAAGATAACGAGGACACTGCCTCCATATATGACCCATCTTTCCACACTTATAGCAAATCCCGAACGCTGGTGACGGGGAATAACGGGGACTGATGGGAACCCCTAACACCGGAATGACTAGTAGATGCACCTGGCATAGAAGAGCCCTAAATCGACGGAGCACAAGGCGAACTCTGAGCTGGAAGGGCACTGAGTGATGACTGGCCCTGATGAGAACTATGATAACTATGACCCGATGATGCCCCATGATAACCTGGGTGAGCTGACTGAGCATGAGTAAAGGGACGACCTCTACCGTGCTGAAATTGACCCCTCGAATGAGCACCACCATAACTACCAGATCCCCAAGGCCTCTTGGCATCCCTCTCATCTCGATCCTAGCGACGAACTGACTCAATCTCGCGAGCAATGTCTACAACATCCTCAAAGGTAGCACCAGACACCCTCCCCCTGGTCATGAGAATACAAAACTGATAAGTGAGGCCATCAACGAACCTCCTGATCCTCTCTCTATCTGTCGAAACTAACCAAACAGCATGACGAGCTAATTATGAGAACATCATCTCATACTGCATCACAATCAAATCTCCCAGGTGCAGCTCCTCTTTGCGAGACTGTGGCACATGCTTCTCCAAAAAGAGAACGGAGAACTACTGCCAGGTAAGGGGTGTTGCACCAACAAGCCTACGCCTCTCATAAGCCTCCCACCAAGTGAAGGCAGCTCCAGAAAACTAAATAGTAGTGAAAGCGACCCAGCTGGTCTTTAGAATACCTACTGTACGAAGAATCCTCTAACACTTGTCCAAGAAACCCTGGACATCCTCGCCCTCTGCACCACTGAAGGTCGGAGGCTGAAGTCTACCAAACCTCTCCAACCAGCAATGCTCGTCCTCTGGCATGGGAGGAGCTACATAGTCTTGAGCATCTACAACCGGCTAGGTTGGATGTGCCCTCGGTGTTTGATGTCCCTGCACAACCTGCTCAGGTGTGCGAGCGGTGGGAGCTTGAATGCACCCCCTGTCCTGAGAAGTAGTTGTGGCTGTAGTAACTGAGACTGCCTGAGCTAGGCCAGTGCATACCGATAGGATCTGGGCCAAGGCCTCCTGAAGACCCAGAATCACAATGGGCACAATTGGTTCCTGAGTTGGTGCTGCTGGAGCGTCCACAACTAGGACCTGATCCTGAACTGGGGCAGCTGGTGGATCTGTAGGTACTGCCCTAGCTACTGTGTGGGCTATAGCCCTACCCCTACCGCGACCTTGACCACGTCCTCGGCCTCTAGTGGCCACAGCTGGTGGTACCGGTGGTCGTCCATCCTGGCCGATAGCACGTGTCCTCGCCATCTGTTAGAGAATAGAATGGCAGAAGTTTAGTACTCGGATCAACAGACTCGCACGACAAGAATTTCAAGAATATGATGTTTTTCCTAAAGGTTCTACAGCCTCCCGAGGATAAATACAGACGTCTCCGTACCGATCCGCGAGACTCTACTAAACCTGCTCATGACTCGTGAGACCTATGTAACATAGGCTTTGATACCAACTTGTCACTACCCTAAATACGGAACCGATCCTGATGGCGCCTATCGTGAAACAAGGTGTCACGACCCAAACTAGAGGGCCATGACTAGCACCCGGCCATACTTGCCGAGCACCAACATATATTTTATCTAACCTTGTTTATTATCTTTTAGGGCCGACGAGATCAATATAAATGATAGACATGGATCATGGACAACCAACAATAAAAGATGATGGCATAAACATATATAACATCGGATGACCAAACAATCAAGAAACTATATATAAGGTACGAGCTACCATGCTACCATGAAAGACTATACAACAAAAATCAGCCAACTATACATGTGTCGATACCAATCTATGAGCCTCTAAAGGAATATAAGTGCTGCAACATTGTCGGAATAGGGCCCTGACATACCCATAATATCTATAACAAAAATGCATACCAAGACTACGGCAAGTCCGGAGAAGGGATCTCGCCAATAACCGCTGAACTGGGAAGCCTACTGTGGTGGGGGAGCTACGTCTACCCATTTATCAGGACCTGCAACACGACATGCAGCATCAACAAATAAAAAGGACGTCAGTACGAATAAAATACTGAGTATGCAAGGCAGGAAATCATGACTATGAACAATAATGTGAATAATGATAGAGAATATACAACCTGTAATATCTGGTTATCTTTGTGGGCTACTGACATGAAATGCACGATATAGACATATATATACATAAACTTTTAAAACACATGCCTCTGTGGGCATCATCATCATCATAACCTACCCGGCCTCAAAGAGAACTTAGTAAAAACGTACTCGGCCATCATAAGGCTCGGTAGAATCGTACCTGACCACGTGGAGCTCTGTAAAACCCAACTGATCAGTGGTTCCACAATAAGGTGCCATACCCGGGTGACTATAGCGCGGCTCGGTAGAGTAAAATAGATACATATATATAATGCATGCTTGACTTATGGAGTCATGTTGTAAACCTTTCGGAGTGACGTAAGGTCAATATCCTCTGTACATATTATTAAGACTAACTCTTCACTATGAACTTTATAAAAATCAGGAAGTACCAACAACATAGATAACATAAGAATACGAGAAGCAACATCAACATCAATTGTTCCATAAAAGGGGAAACAATGTAAGTACTACTAGCTTCTAAGAGTAGAGTATCTTTGGAAGCTCGTTCATTACATTATGTACAATCGGAGTCGTGCAAAAGAAGGAAAGGGATAGCCACACATACTTTGTATATACTGCCCAACCTCAAGCTATGCAAATGTCACGACTCCTTAGTCTACAATAGGAGAAATGACACTATCGTTAACATTTAAGCGTCATAACTATTATATACTGACCACAACCTACATTATGATGAAACCGACAGAACCTCCCCTATATATATGACTAAACACAAGTCAAAATAATCACTAAATAGCCCAACATTCCCGTATCACTTCATACACAAAATGACAACCATAATAGTGTCAAACGATCCGAAGATGTTACGACGAACGACCAAGAAACCACCCTACCATTATGTTGTGTTTCTCCACACCCTTTCTCTTCTCAAATCCATGAAAACAGTTGCAAAATAGACAACCCAATAGCAACACGAAACAGTCCACAAAATAGCCCCACAAGATCCGCAACTCAAAATTCATTTTTCGGTTTATTTAAATATGTTTCAACTTGTATTTTCTTTCAAATTGAGAAACACAACAAAAAGTACATAATTAAGCCTCTTATCCAATAAACCATCCATGAATTCAACTTAAAAATAAGTTCAAAAACAGCCAACCATGACGCAAGAACAAACAACATACCACTCTTTCAAAACTCGCTAGGTCTAGTCTTTACAATAGAGTTACAACTCGTAAACGCATAGATAATGGAAGGAGGAGCATAACCTTAACTTGTACTGAATATAACCCACGAAACCTGGTCCTTCTTAATCAAAAACCAATTCCTCAACGTAGCTACAAGAAGGAGAAAGAGAAACTAGCGAGCTGTCCGGACTTTTCGGCACTAGAATCACGTCGTAACACTAGAAATACCCTAGGGTTTGTGTGGGATTTTTGGGGAGGAGTTGCAGGGGTTGAATTTGGTTTTCAAGGTCTGAAATATGGGTGAAATAACTGAGTTTATGATCCCTTAAAAGTCCTCTTGGTCTACTTTGGGGTTTTAATTTTGTCCTCTCATTTTGGCATGTAGGTGATGCACTTACTTGTCACCTACCAACCTGCGCAGGCTCGCGAAAATACGAATATCTCTACTTCGAGATCGTATCGACAAACAGTTTAATGCGTTGGAAACTAAACTCATAGATATTCAATTTGGTGGGTAGATCACCCGGTAATTCCAAGTAAATTGGGTGAAAAGTTTAGTAATATTTGACATAATGTTTAAGTAAAATTATGAACCTAAGTTACGACAACTTTTGTCGACTTTTGTTTCATAACTCGTTTGACTTCAAGACTTTTGATACGGATATTATATGATTCAAATACCTTAAAACACGACCCCTTGATTGTATTAAGCACCTATAGGTTTACCCGAAAATACGGCCTACAACATCCTTGATTTGGTTAACTTCTAATACTTGTTAACCACCCTTATACACCTTTGTATCATTTAAGACCAATAGGATTAATTTCTTATCATCTTAAAGATAATCTCTTCATGGATTTATGTCGACTACCTTATGGCATGAACTAACGTACGTGAATATGGGTTGTAACACAAGGCCAGCAGACACAACTCCCAATTCATTTTTAAAAGTTATAATAATTCAATTTAAGTCATTAACATGCTATAAATCCCCAAAGTAAAAGTGAAATAGTATAATTTGCGGAAACAAACACAGCCCGACATCGGGGTGTCACAGTCACAAGCACCTAACATAAGTCTAAGAGTATGGAGAAGGACTACACAGTCTATTACAAAACTAGTACAAGGGGAAAATAAAGATAAAAGGTAGAAACACTAGGTTGCGAATGCTGAGCAGCTATCTAGTGAACTCCAAACAGCGTGCTGGAAGCAATCAGCCCTCGCTAGTAGGACCCGAAGCTCCTGAATTTGCCCACATGGTGCAGGGAGTAATGTTAATACGCCAACTCAGTGAGTAATAAAAGCAAAAATAGCTGAGCGATAAGAAAACACAGCATGACGGTACAAAGAGGCAGAGTAAAACCAATACAATGCAATAAAATAGTTAAAACTTGTGAAAACACCTTAGTTCAATATAAGCTTCTTTAAAACATCTTTTAATCATTAAACGAGTGAATGAAAAACAGTGAGAAAAGATAAAAACATAAAACCAGCCCCTCCAGCAAAATACCAACAGAATCAGCCCCTCGGGCTATCTCACAATCACTCATATTAGCCCCTCGGGCAATAACATGGAACAACATCAGCCCCTCAGACTATATCACATAACAAACCAGGTACCCGCGCTCACTGGGGGTGGAAAGACTCCGGGAGGGGCCCCTTACGGCCCAACCGCAATATCAAGCGATCTTGTGCCATAATCAATAGGCTCTCGGCCTCATATCAATCCACCTAGTGGCATAACAATTTAGGTCCTCATCCTCATAATCATAAATTAGTACAACACTGTTGTGGTGTGCAACCCGATCCCATTATAACCTCACAACATAGGCCCTCGGCCCTACTTAGTCAGAAATCTATAAAAGCCACTCAGGCATAGTAAAATATGATGCTCAGCCCAAATTATCATTTAAGATGTCAAAACATATTTAATATGGCTGAATTATAAAAACAGTAGAATAAAGCATGACTACGTACAAATATAAAGTCAATATAGTGAGGAATAGTAGTAAAAATCCCCTAAGGGTCCAAAACAGTTGGCACGAGGTCCAATTATGGCATTCAGCCCAAAACATGATGATAGCAAATAGTTTCCAATCAAATACACAGTAAAACAGTCATTCGAGACGGACTAAGTAACAATCCCCAATAGTGCATGACCCCACGCTCGTCATCTAACGTGCGCGTCACCTCGAAATAGCACAACGTTGTGAAATCCGGGGTTTCGTACCCTCAAGACAACATTTACAATCATTACTCACCTCAATTTGGTCCAATCTAACCCGCGATGCCTTTTCCCCTCGAATCGGCCTTAACTCGCGTCGAATCTATCAAAAATTAGAATCATGACGTCAAAATATGCTAAGGGAACGAAGCCCATGCGAAAATAATCAAATTACAACATAATTCCCGAAATTAACCAAAATCCGACCCTCGGGCCCATATCTTGGAATTCGAGAAAAATTACATCAATAAACTCCTTATCTCCTCACGAGTTCACACATATCAAAAGTACTAAAATCCAACCACAAATGACCCCTCAAACCCTCACTCAAAGGTCTCCAATCTCAAGCCCTAGTTTCCTAATTTTTAACCCTTAATTTCCATAAATTTTCAAGCCAAATCAGTGAAATAAGAACATAGAAACGAGTTTAGGTTCCAAAAACCTTACCTCTATGAAATCCCCTTGAAATCCCTCTTCAAATAGCCCCCCTCAAGCTCAAACCCGTATGAAAATGGTGAAGAATAACTCAAAATTCGCGAAGAAAATCTTTTATACCTTCTGACCTAGGCTTTTTGCACTTGCGGTCCCATTACCGCTTCTCTGGTCCATCTTCTATGGTCCAAGACTCCACATCTGCGGTCCTCACTTAAAACCCAGGCGTTGCATCTGCGATCGATCTTCTGCACCTGCAATACCGCAGGTGCAGTCAAATTTCCGCTTCTGCGGTTCCAGCCCCCATGGCCCTATTCCGCATTTGCGGCCCATTGGGTGCCTCTGCGAGCCCGCACCTGCAGTCCCCTAGCTGCAGGTGCGGTTATGATAGCAGACTCAGTTTTAGCTGCCATTTCCCAATTCCTAACTTTCCGCCAACCATGCAAAATCACTTTGAGGCCCCCGAGACCTCAACCAAAAGCAAAAATAAGTCATATACCACTATTCAAACTTATATCAATCTTCAAAAAACATGAAACAACATCAAATCAACCAAAACACATCGAATTCAAGCCTAAGGTTACAAAATCTTCTGAATTACGCTTTTGATCAAAAAGTCTATCAAATCACATATGAATGACCTGAAATCTTGCACACACGTCCAAATGACACCACAGAGCTACTGCAACTTCTGAAATTCCATTCCGTCCCCTATATCAAAATCTCACCTATCAACCGGAAAACGCCAAAATACCAATTCCGCCAATTCAAGTCTAAACCTACTACGGGCCTCCCAAAACACGTTCCGATCACACTCCTAAGTCCCAAATCATCTTCCGAAGTTATCCGAACCATCGAAATTTACATCCGAGACATTTTTCACATAAGTCAACATCCGGATGACTTTTCCAACTTAAGCTTACTCAAAAACGACTACTTATCTCAAACCTTACCAAAACCATTCCGAATTCGAACTGACTAACCTGATACCACATAATATAGCTGAACAAGACAATAAGAAGCAGAAATGGGGAAATGCATCGGTAACTCATGAAACAACCGGCCGTGTCGTTACAACTCAATAGAGAAGAAACAAGTATAGAGGGTGACTCCAAGGCCTGTGAATGCCGGCAGGTATACCTTGAAGTCTCTGATCTGAAAGCTCAACTCAAGGATGCCTAGCCTATTATAAGGTATCTGGATCTGCACAAAAAGATGTACAAAAGTGCAGTATGAGTACATCAAAATAATACCCAGTAAGTATCAAACCTAACCTTGGTATAGTAGTGACGAGGTTAGGTCACAACCCCTAAATAAAGAAGTTGAACAGGTATGGTCGAGTATAATAAAGGAAGCAAGGAAATGATACAATGATGAAATACAACAAGATAAGTTATACTGAAATTAAAGCAATAAAGGCATCAAGGGAGGAACACATAATAATAGCACAAAGGAAACAATGCAGACAAACATAAATAATGTAAATGAAAGATAACAACAAGAATCATGTCAGAGATACCGCCTCGTATTCTCATTTCACAATTACACAATATTTTCTTATATAATCGCGGAAGCCTTACATTTAGTTTTGAAAATTATTTTCCTGAAATAGCTACCCGTGATTTAGCCCACCTTATTACACCGTGTGGCTTTAAGTAGTTCTCCTACTAGCATCACACGTATCAACCCCAACTTATCTCACCGCATGCGTATCAACCTCTATCCTTATACCACCACATGCATATAAATATCACAACACATCACATCTCATACCACAACTTGCCAAAAGAATCAAATAATAACTATATTTCCACAATAAATAGCACATGGCTCAACCACGATGTGTACAAGAGTCTCAACAATAGCAACTGAAAGTGAATAGCTCAACAAGAATAGTATTTCAACAATTCATCTTTGCCTCAATGTGATCACGGCTTTTACAACTTCAACACAAAAACTCAACACTAAGATATTCCCAAAAATAATAACTTCAAGTAAAGTAACTCAACAGTCAAACACTTAACAAGGCAATAAGGAAACAGTAACTTCAACTAAGCAAGTAAAGGAAAATAACAAGCAAGAGATGGTACAAGTATTAACAATGTCAAATAAAGAATGTAAGGATGGATTAACGATGATAAATATAACATGTTATGGCAATTCGAGTAAAGGCATGAAAAGAGTCTACAAACCTTAAACCGGTTAATTACCACATATAGCTCGTGTACCCATTCGTCACGTTGCGTACACGACTTTCACATACCATAAATGACACAAACAACTCCAATCTTAAGAAGTAATTTTCCCAGACTAAATTAGGCAAGATATTTACCTTAAACGCGCTAACTCAATCCATTAGTAAGCCTTTTCCATGAATATTCAACTCCGAACGGCTCGAATCTAGCTAAAATAACTTTATACCATAAATATAAACCATTGGAAACTATGCTAGATAATAAAGTTGCAATCTTTAAAGAAAATCAAAAAGTCAACCTTGGGCCCGCGTTTCGAAATCCACCAGACTTACAAAATTCAAATACTCATTCAATAACGAGTCCAATCATACTAAAATTATTCAATTCCGACCTCAAAGCGACCTTCAAATCCTCAATATTCAAGTGGCGGTATTAGTACTATGTACGGATTCTACTGGAAGGGAATCAAGAGTAGGCATAAGCATGGAACTAAGGATGACATTAGAGGTACTAGGATATGCAACTGTCGTGGTGACCTTCGAGCATCGAAGTGTCAATAGTAACACCACATATCATAGTACTCTAATCTCTAATACTAATACCGGTAGCTTACATGTGCTGCTACACAAAGAGGAGATACAACAATGTATAAGCAAGACATGGTTGCCCAGATTTTTCTCTCCTGCCATTGTCCCTAAGATCACAAGTTGTTTTCAAATGAGGCTACAAACAAGGGACACAAAACAAGGGAATTACAAGAGAAGGGTGCCCAGAATATTCATCAACTCACTCATGAGAAGTATGCACTTTTGGTACTCACGAACCGGGAAAATGGATGTATTGTGGAGTAATAACACAATACATTTCATTAGTACAACACATCATGGCTGGTACCATACAGTGAGTTCATTTGAAGGTTGCTTGTGATCACACGAAATCCTCATCAAACAGGGCATGTATATCTACGTGCAAAACTGCTCATTAATAGCAGAGACAAGGAATTCGTGTGGATCTGTCAATTTTTGTGATAATATTAGGACATTTCTGAACTCTAGACACCAAGAGGAAACAGCACTGGAATGTGATTCGTCTGGGAATTGGAATAATATACAAGACATGGAGATGACACATCAAAAAAGTGGCAAGGCAGTAGAGCTTACGATTTGATTTGCAATTCATTATAGGGAAGATCCTGTGAGATACAACGACAAGGAAGAAGCTGCTGGAGGAAAGGAAAATAGAATTAAGGCATCACAATGGGATTCACCATGCTTTCATCTATTAGGCGAACGATACAACAAAAGAAGATTAAGTATGAGCTTCAACTGCGGACATAGCATGGCTAGTTTTTACAACTGCATATTTTTACTTTATATTTGATTGCATTATGTAATATCATTGTTGAGTACCATACTCAACAATGATAATAGGGGATATGTACTAGTCAAATTTTATTTATTTTGTTATGAAACAATAAAAGAAGATGAAGAACATTGAAGAGAAACGTAGGGAGAGAGAATTCTTATTGATTTTGGGATGAATTATAATGGAATAGAACCCCCTATTTATAGGTAAAGAGTAACTTAGCCACCAAGTAATAATCCCTAGAATCTCTCTAAATATAGACATTCACCATAAATAGAATTCTATTTATAATACTCCTCCTTGAATATCTATTCAACAGATAATGTGCCTCGTTAAAACCTTAACTAAATAAAACTCAATGGGAAAAAAATTCTGGAGAAGGAAAAAGAGTACACATATCTAACAATACGCCTTTTGGTTGCCTCATTATAAACCTTGCAAGGAAAACCAAGTGGGACATTTTAAGGGAAAAAGAGTACAACATGTATTAACTCCTCCTAATGAGAGTATCAATTCACATCTTCAAGCATTTGCATTCCAATCTTGTGCACCATCTTCAAAAGATCTTTGGTAGAGATTTGATAAACAAATTAGCCATATTAACTTGAGCGAATTTGTTTCACCTTGAAATCATCATCCCTAATAGATGTATTGTCTTCATATGATCTTGTTAGAATTGTTAGATCAATATCTTTACATAGAGGTGAAAACTCTTACTATCATATTATCATGCATATAGTTATAACAAGATATTTGTGCACAAATTGCACAAGATGTGGTACTTCAAGATCAAAAATTGCATATGCTTCAAGAAACTTAAATCCTTCATAGATTGTCATATAAGTTCAGTCATATAAGCCATATAATAGGCTTTAGATACATATCATGTTTTTATGTCATGCTAGACATATATGATATCGAAAACTGATTGCACATACCATTGACTTTATACTTTCAAGTGTTTGAACTACATGTTCAAAACTACATGTTGTTCGTATGAAACCAATTATATTTGAATTATGTTTCTTCCATTTGGCCAATATTTTTGTGTCTATATTCGACAGACTTAAGATCCTCATCTGTATTTAGCGCTATGATAGATGTCGTCGACGAACAATTTATATCGGTTCCAATATTTTTTCATAAAGACATAACATAAAGATCTCTTCATTCATTTCAGGCACCTGAATCTCTCATGAGATTTTATGAAGTATTATGTCATGTGATCTTCTAGATCACTTGTCTCATTATTATAATCAATTTGATCATTTGCTCATCTTCTTTATCAAGAAGTTTTATTTGAAACCGATTTGTCTATATGATTTAAGCGTACCATAGACTTTGTCCTTCTAGGACTTAAATGAGCATTTGCAATGAGAATATAGTTACTTTCTTTGAGTCAGCAAATGTTTCTGGCATGCTTTGCAATATATTGCAGATGAATTATCTTTTTATAAACTTCAAGTTCATATTATCTTATCCGAGGATCTCGATATACAAATGATAATTCATTTCACGTAACTTTTTCTCAACTGTTTATCATGTCTCCCCCTCATGTTAGAAAAACTAACTTGCTTCCTCAACTTTGAAAACCCATCTTTGTGCGTTATGATGTTAATCAAAATATACACTGTACATCAATAATAATAATAATAATAATAATAATAATAATAATAATAATAATAATAATAATAACATCAATAATAATAAGATGGAATTATTTGGTTCCTGACCCTGAACCACTTGTGAGGGGAGAATGTAATATACTTTTGTATATAACCTATATCAAACTGATATAGATAACTTTGTTCTCATAAGCAATAGTTTAGCTATTAGGTGGAGGCACTTAATAAATTATTTTGCTAAACCAGTTGTGATGTAAACCAACTTATCAAGATAAACTATCTTGAATAGAAAATCTGGAATTTATGCTCTAAGTTAAATTATTGAGCAAGTTACCTCGCAACACCAAGTTGCAGTTCAACAATAATTGCACATGTAACCATCTCATAGATGCATCTTATGTGGTATACATGGAACATAAATGGGCCTATATTCACTTTTGATATTTCTATTATTCATGAGATTCAATCCCAATTTTAGTTGGTCTATTAATTAATGAGAACATATAACATAAGAGAATTCGTAAAGAACTTTCTAGTTCTTTAATATTTACCCATGTGAATTCTCTTTTGTTTTTACACATCATACTTAAATTGATATGGCTAAACCAATTATGCCAACTGAATAAATTATCAATAGTGATAAAGTTCTGGTTTACACCATGACATGTGCAATTATCGATAAACTCCAAGTTTATTATGATATGAGTTTTTATATCAATAAACATCCACTTTAGTGTCGTGTTCTTTTATTTGTGTAGTATAAACTGGAGAATAAAGCGGGTAACTTTTTACATACACATTACCCCACTACAAGTTGTTGTAATAGAAGATATTAAATCTTTCCTTTATTTATAGTCTCAATATAATTAATCATTTTCGTGTATACTTTGGAAACTGAATAAGTTTCTCTGAGACTTACTACAACACAATACCTTATTGGTAATCAATTGTGTTTCTCCAAAATAGTATAATTGGCTCTTGCAGAGTTCTCAATTAATTTTGTAGTACCACATATTCATCAACATCTATATGGTGAATATCTCATTTAAAGAGAAAGTTGTACCATTATGGTCATGGTCAGAATTCTATACAAAATCTGTTCCTTGCATTACTGTTGCCCTTTAATAATCACATCGCCAAAATATTTTGGCGTACAATAGGTACGTGACCAATGATCATTCATGGCATAATAATGACATTATTTTCTTATATCATCTCAAACCTCCTTCTAGAGGTGAGTGTGGTATATTCACTACCACTAGCACGTTGATATCTTCCAAAAATTAATATGTATTCATAAATCAGATGTTGTCACATTCACATCATGAATGGACCATGATCATCTATATGTGCTTTATAAAATCTCATGTCATATCGATGACAAATATTACTTTCATAGAGTGAAGGATTATTTTGAGAATCCTTATTTTTCTCATTACCACAATAATGACAATTATAATTTTGTCTATTGTCATGTCCACATCCATTGATACATTCATAGTAATAATTTTATCTTCTTTTAAACTTATCACATTCTGCTATCACATTCTCTTAAGGGAATGAGAATGAAGCAAATTCAATGGGACGGGTTTGCACTTCTTTGCCCACAATCATACATGAATTTGATCATGGCAAGACATAGAAATTTTACCACTTCGAGTGGTTATAATTTCTTACTAACTTCATTAGAGTTATAATTAGAATTTATTTTCTTTGCTTGTATTTAAAATCAAATTATATAATAAAAGAGAAAAATACGGTAAAATACATACCTTAAATTCAGAATTTAATCATGAAGGAAGTTTATGGAACAATTGACAATCATTATACTCAATCCCAAATCTTCTACTCAATTGGTTAGAGTCTCGTGCTAATAACTTTTTATGAAACAATAAATGAAGAAAAAGAACATTGCAGAGAAACGTAGGGAGAGTGAATTCTTATTAATTTTGGAATGAATTACAATGGAATAGAACACTCTATTTATAGGTAAATAGTGACATAGCCACCAAGTAATAATCCCTAGAATCTCTCTAAATATAGACATTCACCGTAAATAGAATTCTACTTATAACATCTTTTACATTGTCAGACGTCCTGACATTTGACGTTTTTTTTAGTTAAGTATTTCTAAAAATTAGCCCTAGGCACTAAGCCTAGTGGATTTGATTAAAAAAATGGTAAAAACAATAATGGATTCATATATAATAATTAAATTTGAGTTAAAATTACTTATCTCGATAAATTTCTTGAAAATCTCTTCAAAAATCGCCAAAAACTTATGTCTCTAGCTCAAAAGATGAAAAATGGAACAAAACCCTCGATTTGGAATAAAATATCTGTTACCCAGTTATTACCTTACGCGATCGTGGAAAACCACTCGCTATCGCGGAGAACAAATCCTCACTGCTTACAAAACCTCTTCCGCGATCACGTGATCTCAGTCACGAACGCAAAGACCAGTCATCCTCAGCTTACGCGGTCACATTCCTGGCCACGTGAATGCGAAGAACAATGTGTGCCTCCCCATTGCCTTTTTTCCTTATACGCGAATGCGGTCCCACACACGCATTCACAATGCACAAGCTCCCAACAATCGCGATTGCATCCTTGACTTCACGATCGAAGAATAAAACTCCCTCAGTGACTAAGGTCTGTACGCGGTCACGGCGGCTTAATCTTTGCAAATGCGAGGAAGGAAACCAGAACCTCAGAAAACCATCAATCCCAATTTAAGAAAAAATGCTCCGAACTCAATCCGAAATACGCCCAGGGCCCCGTCCGAATATAAACAAGTCCTAAAATGCACTACAAACCCGTTCGATGCCCCAAATCATATCAAACAACACTAAAATCATGAATTGCACATCGATTCAAGCTTAATGAACTTATGAACTTCTAACTTCTAAAACTAATGCTGAAACATACCAAATCAACTCCGATTGACCTCAAATTTTGCATAAAAATCATAATTGATACAACGGACCTATTCCAACTTCAAGAATTGAAATCTAGACCTGATATCAATAAAGTCAACGCTCGGTCAAACTTATCAATCTTCCAACCTTCAAGTTTCCAACTTTTTCCAATTCAAGCCAAAACGACCTACGGACCTCCAATCAATATCCGTACACATACCTAAGTCCAAAATCACCATATGAAACCATTAAAACTCCATTCTGGAGCCATCTACATAAAAGTCAAACTCCGATTAACTCTTTTAACTTAAGCTCCCAACTTTGGGACTAAGTGTCCCAATTCACTTCGAAATTCACCCGCAACCAAACCAACCACCCCGGCAAGTCACATAACCTTAATATAACTTAGAGAGGCAATAAATAGGGGAACCAGGCTAAATAATTCAAAATGACTAGTCGAGTCATTACAAAGGGGCTAGTATACTTGTAGGTATCCAATAATAAATCAAGAAAAAAATTAGAAGAATTTGGGTATTTTCTACAATTATGAAATTGTTGTTTATAATAAAAATATCTTAAGTGCTAATACTTTTTTATTAGAGTTGAATAATATTTTAAGGAGTTAGGATTTTGATACATTCAAGTTAGGTTAGTTAAGAGTAGAGGTGGGCATAAAATCTGAAAAATCAAAAAATGGACCTAACCGAATTAATTTGGTATTTCGGTATCGGTTATTCGGTATTAATTCAGTATGAAATTTTGATTATTTGGTACTTCGGTACGTATTTCGGTTTTAATGTTTTGAGTTTTTAGTATTTTGGTATATACCGAAATATTTCCTATAACTATAACTATAATCCAACCGGTCAACCCCAGTTACCCAACCCCATAATGAATAATCCAGTAACTATTAGTAATAAAAATAAGCACAAGCCCAACTCAAGTCAATCAGCACGTTAGGTTAGGATTCATTTCTCAATCTCACTTTATTTCTCAATCTCACTTCTCAGTTCTTCTCCCCCTTATTTCTAACGCCCTCCTCGATGAGATGATGACTGCAATTGCGTGCCTACGGGTCTGTGACTTCTTCAAGTCTTCTATGATGCCTTTGCATCCTTGACGACTCCTTTCCTAACTCCTCTCCTTGGCAAGAATTCAAGCTTTCAACACTCAACAAGTTCGCGTGCCTCAATCTTAATCATTCCTCATACTGCGATGATAGGTCTTAAAGAAATTAATTTAGTAAGTAGAAACTTAATTTAACTCTTCAATTAGGAAGATAAAATAATTTTCTGGTAGTTCTTTTATTCAATTTAATTTAACAAAATTATTGCTAAGAGGATGTCATTTACAAGCAACTTTGTGTGCTCTATTGTTTAATTTTTAGGGTTAGAAGTAGAATGAAATTTCTTTTTTGATTAAAATTAATGAATAAGGATTCATATTGCTGACCATGAGATTTTCTCCTTCTTTATTCTCACTATAAAAATGAGAATTGCTGGATCTGTGTTTGTTTGACCCAAAAGATATTGAAACCTTTTTGATTAAATCAATTAAATAACATGAAGAGGTAAATCTTAGTCATGTATAATAAACTCTAGATTGAAAGAGGCAAGGGATGAATAATGTTTCTTGATGTCATGAAACTGAATGATTAAGCGTCAATATGACAACTTTGAATGTAGAAAGATATTATAATGGATGCTCTAAGCCAAAAGTCAGTAGTCTTAGAGTCTTTACCTCCTATTTATAAGGGACAACCCCCTCTTGAGCCCTAAAATATATAGCATAGAGAATATTCGAAATTATATTCCTACTGCCTCCTGTTGTACATACACTACTACAAAAGTCGTGCGTTTTCTAACTGGTGTTAGTCGTCGCTGTCTTCGACAGCCACAGGACGTCGTGTCCTAAGGATCTTGTCCTTTATCGTATTCGTTAGTAGCCGTGGTCATCCAAATTTGGACATATACAATTAGTCCCTCCGCTTGTCGAGGTTGCGCCTTGATGCATCCTCGATAAGCGGACATCGATATCCTGGGTGGAGTGTCTTGTCGGGAAATGACGTTAATTCCACGTGCATCATCATTATGCGTGTTTTTGAGATAGAGGCTGATGGTTTGTTGCTTCGATTTCTGTGCCATTTTGCAGCCTTCCGCTTCGTTTCTGGGGCCACCCAATCCTTTAAATAGGTGGAGGGTTTGTTTTTTCAAAAACTCTTGGCCATTTCGTCTCCGGTTATTCCTTCTCATCCCTTCCGTGTTTGCTCTAACGATTTCTTCGCTTTCTCTCTTTCATTCTCCGTTCTTAGATTTTTCTGCTATATTAACACATCTCCTGCCATAGATATGCCTAGAACACATTGATATCATGAGTGGATTTCTGACACCACCGCATTGTCCATGGCGCTCCCCTCTAGTGGTGAGGACATGATGGTAGAGGAAGGGGATAGTTTTCCCACCCTAGAAGAGTTACTGTCGAGACACCTCATGTCTCAAAGTGACTTTCTTAAAGAACCTCCTCCTACTCCCGCCTCAGTATTTTTCTGAAACTGAGCAGGTCCATATCGATGCCCTCCGTGCAAAATACAACTTTCCCACTCATATTAAGATGGTTCCAATGGGAAGGGACTTCGTGGAAGTCCATAGACCGGGGTACTGTGCTTTTTATGAATACCCTTTTGTGATTGGTTATTCCTTCCCATTTCTCCCCTTAACGGAAGAATTCTATCGATTCTATCAGGTTTACTCGGCGCATCTTTCCCCGTACACATGCGAAATGCTCCTGGTGTTGACCAAATACACGGAGTTGGCGGGGTGCAAAGTTACCATTCACCACCTCCTACACTTGTTTTCTCCTAACTTTCACAAGGGTACTATGGTATATCTGAGGCACCATGGGACAAAAGAGCTGGTGGTCGGAACTAACGACCAGGCGAGTCGCAAATTTTGGCATAAGTACTTCTTTTTCAGAACTGAACACATCGTGTCTCACCCAGCTAGATTCCCGGAGCGGTGGAATGAGAATCGTAAGTGTCACAACTTGTTTACTCTTTCTTTTTTCTTCGTCCATCCTAGTATTTATTTGTGGCTCTCTTTTGCAGCTATGAGGCATCCACCCCATCCCATTGCAAGTATAAGGGATTGGGTATCCCGTCTGCTACTTCATGCGGCAGAGACTCGAGACTGGCCCGCTTTTGTGAAATGCTTTGGGCTGAAAGTTTCATCTGGTAAGTGTCTTCCTCTGTATCACTCTTTGGCTATATACCATTGTCTAGTGATATGACTCTTTATGATGACAGGTTATGGAGCTTCTAGGCGGAGGGTCCCCGTCCCTGCATGTCGCCAAGTCGTTGCCTCCGCAGGAATGCAATTCACTTTAGACGAGTCCACCCAAGAGGGTCGTGCTTAGCCGGTGCAGGCGAGGGACTTCTCTCGGGATATATTTAAGGGAGGAGAGATCTCTTTTTTACCTGTCTATCACCTTGTGGATGAGTCCTCTAATGGGGATGAATCTTTATTGAGAAAAACGAGAAGGATAAATCTCGGGAAGAACATGGTCGTTGATATCGGTAAGAGCAGGACGGATGTATCGGAGACGGCACCAGTACCCACGTTTATGGCCGACGCCATCTTGGTGGGGAGGTCTCCTCAAATAGAAGGGGTTTGTCAAGGAAGGGGCTCTGTACGCTCTGTCGAGGGTGGCGCATCATCTACTATCGGAAGGGACTTACACACCAGGGCGATAGCTCAGGCTCGGATGTCAACCTAGGGGATGTTCGCGAGTTTTTAGAGCATCACCCTCACGTAGAGGTTAGAATGTAGGGTTCTGATCGACACATAATCGTTCTTGGGGACTACGACTTGCTATCGAGCTGTGATCAGGTGGCATCTATTTTTTCCCCTTTGTGTGCTGCCCTTGAGAGGAAGGCACTTAGAGCGATGAGTGATTAGGAGTTGTCTCAAACCATTTCTGGCATGTCTCTACATGTAAATATATTTCTTTTCATTTCGTTGTTGGATCTGTGTTACTATTTTTGGCCCATCCTTTTATTTTAACTCTATTTTTCGTGCTAGACCCTCATTATGGAGATCGAGTGTGAGCGTCAGGAAAGGAGGAGGAAGACCATCTATGGAAAGATGTCTTCCAAGTATCAAGAATATTGCACCAAGCATCGTGCAAGGGCCGACATCTACAATCAGGATCGCTACTTTCGACTATTTCACGAAGGGCTCAAGCAGAGGGAGGACCAACTGGCACGTAGGGTCAAGGACTTGAAGGAACAAAATGAGGACCTTATGAAGGCCTTTTCCCTTAGTAGTAAGCTCGAGGCAGCCCTTAAAGCTAGGGAAAATGAGCTTGAGCTAAGTAGGGGTGTAGTGGCCGAAAATGCCAACCTCTAAGCAAAGGTGGCCAGTTTAACTGCCAACTAGATATGAAGATAGTGGAGGTCGATGAGCTTAAGGGTAAATTGAGTGTGAATGATGATAGATTGGCACATACCGAGAGGGAGATGGAGACGGCCATCTCTGAGGCGGCGGTTTCAGAAGACGCCCTCCGTGTTTGTAGGTTAGAGCGGGCTAAGGAGATAGAGACGTCTGCGCTTAAGACAATGGAACTTGAGGGGCGTATTCAAGGGTTGGAGGTGGAACTATCTGCATTAAATGAGAAAGTGGCTTCATTGAAAGCGGAGGACGTACGATGACGGTCGCAGCCTTCTACATCTCATGCTTCAGCCGATCCTGTCGTGCCTCGACATGTGTATGAGTTGTGGGTTCACACCGAAGCCCAACTTGATGTGTACAAGGCTCGTCATGTTGATGGGAGGGCGTCTGACTCTTGGTATGAAGACGTGTATGCTACCAGAAATGATGTGTAGTAATTGGTTTGTACTTATTTTTTGCTTCATAATTTTTGTAAGGGTGTCTTTGAGCCATTTGTAAAAACAAATATTTCTAATATATTTGTTGTAATGAAAGTCATTTTGGACGTGTATCTATGAGTTGTTTTTTTTCTTTTCTTCGGTTTGTTTAACAATGACTTTTGTCGTAGTCACGTTATTTCGAAGCTTTGTTGAAATGTTATTGTGTTGCGAGTTAAGTTGAACTCTTTTCGTTAGCAATGGCCTTAGCCTTAGGGATATTACTTTCGAGCTGGTGCCAAAGTAGTATCCCGTCGTGGTTCAAACGAAGTCGAACTCATTTTCGTTGATGGCCTTGGCCATTGGGATGTTACTTTCGAGCTGGTGCCGAAGTAATATCCCGTCGTGGTTCGAGTGATGTCGAACTCATTTTTTGTTGATGGCCTTAGCCATTGGGATATTACTTTTGAGCTTGTGCCGAAGTAATATCCCGTCGTGCTTCGAGTGATGTTGAACTCATTTTTCGTTGATGACCTTGGCCATTGGGATGTTACATTCAAGCCGGTGCCAAAGTAATATCCCGTCGTGGTTCGAGTGATGTAAAACTCATTTTTCGTTGATGGCCTTGGCCATTGGAGTGTTACTTTCGAGCTGGTGCCGAAGTAACATCCTATCGTGAAGGTGGCATTCTATTTTGTTTGTTGGAGTATCGTAGATGCCAATTTCATTCATACATTGGAGACATGTGTTGATTTCGTATACATAATGGAATGATTTTAATCATATGTCGGATATACATGTCGATTTCGTACATATAATGGAGATTCTTTATATCTAGTCCCTTCATTGCTCGGCCTAGAGATATAATCAGTAGGCGAGCCAATGAAAAATACTTCAAACCTCGAGACATCCCCCCGGTGCCTCATTAAAAACTTCCCCGAGAACACCCGATTGGGACAAAACCCGTCCGAGGGAAAAAAAAGTACGACTTGGGCGGCGTCTCTTTTCAGAAGTGGAAGTACTTGAGCTGGGCGACATTCCAGTTATTTTGTAGTAGTTTCCTTCCATTGTTTCTAACTGGAATGCTCCTTTGCTTGCTACTGCTATGATTTTATACGGCCTGTCCCAGTTTGTTCCAAATTTCCCTTCACTTTGGTCCTTCGTCGCTTGCGTTTTGGCCTTTAGTACACAGTCCCTGACTCTGAGCGGTCGTACTTTGGTCTTCTTATTATAGTACCTTTCTGCTTGTTGTTTTTCGGCCACCATCCTTATGTGTGCCATATCCCTTCGTTCTTCGACCTCATCCAGGTCTTGTAATCTTCTTTCGTCGTTGTTTTATCCACTCTCATTGAAGTATCTCAGTCTAGGTTCCTCGAACTCAACGGGTATGACTGCATCAGTGCCGTAGACCAGTGAATATGGCGTCTCACCCGTGCTGGTCTTCGGCATTGTACGGTAGGCCCATAGCACCTCCGGTAGCAGTTCGGGCTATAGCCCTTTGGCGTCTTCAAGCTTTTTCTTTAGTATGTTTAATATTTTTTTATTGGAGGATTTCGCTTGACCGTTGCCGGCAGGATGATATGGCGTGGAGATTATCCGCTTGATATGCCATTTTTGAAGAACTCAGTCATCTTTTTCCGGACAAATTGGGGTTCGTTGTCGCAACTGATTTCTTTGGGGATGCCGAAGCTGCATATGATGTTTTTCCATATGAACGCGATGACTTCTTGTTTGCGTATTTGAGCGAATGCACCTGATTCCACCCATCTGGAAAAGTAGTCAGTTAAAACCAAAAGTAAGTGTATCTTACCTCGCCCTACTGGGAGGGGCCCGAAGGCAACGGAATGTAGGCGTTCCCTCGCCAGGTGTATTATAGGGGCGTATATTTGGCATTGCTCACATTTCTTGACGTACTCCGCGGTCTCTTTTTTCATAGTGGGCCAGTAGTATCCTGCACGAATAAGACACCTAACGAGGGCTCGGTTGGTGGTATAGGCACCGCAGTGGACTTCGTATACCTCTTTGAGCATATGCCTTATCTGATTTGGTCCATGGCATTTGGCTAACGGGCCACCGAACGTCCTTTTGTAAAGGTCGTGGTTTATGAGACTATATCTAGCCGCTTATATTCGGATCTTTTTGGCTTCTTTTTTATCTTGTGGGAGTGTTCCTTCCTGTAGATATTATATGATGTGATTACGCCAGTCCCAAGTTAAATTTATAGAATGTACCTCAACTTGGTCTATTGATGAGTGTAGGAGGGTGACCACGTTCTCCTTGGTGATGTTTTTAGGTACTATTGCCAGCTTGGCGAGACCGTCTGCTTTGATGTTTTGTGCTCGAGGTATTTGGTTGAATCAGCATTCATCGAATTCTGGCTGCAGTTTGTGGATTTTGGTCTGGTATTTCTACAACCTCTGCTCCTTAATCTGGAAAGTCCCAGTAACTTGATTTACAATGAGTTGAGAGTCGCAGCGGAGGATGACCCGCCGAGCACCATACTTGAGGGCCAGTTTCAACCCTGCAATTACGGCCTCATACTCGGCCTCATTGTTAGTTATTTTAGGCCATCATATAGAGCGAATTACTTCGCCCATTGGGACTTCGAGTACGAGTCCCAGTTACGATCCCGATACGTTGGACGCGCCATCGGTGTAGAAGACCCAAAGGTCGGGTCGCTCAGATGAACTGCGAAACGCTTCTTGCTCTACTTCGGGCAGTATCTTTATGCTAAAATTGGCGAGCACTTGCGACTTTATTGCGGTTTGCAGTTTATATGTTATATCGTGCTCACTCAGTTCTATGGCCTATTTGGCCAGTCGACCCAATAATTCGGGTTTGTGCAGGATACTCCTGAGAGGAAAGGTTGTCACCACCTTTATGGGGTGGCACTAAAAATATGGTCTAAGCTTTTGTGAAGCTACGACTAGCGCTAGAGCCAGTTTTTCAAGGTGGGGGTACCTTGTTTCGGCATCAACTAAGGTTTTGCTAATATAGTAAATTGGAGATTGTGTACCTTTGTTTTCTCAGACTAGAACTGCACTTACTGCGACTTCGGATATGGCTAGGTAGACCAGGAGGCACTCGCCTGGATTTGCTTTAGCGAGCAAGGGTGGCGAAACCAATTATGCTTTTAGTTTCCTCAGGGCGTCGACACATTCTGAGTTCCACTGAAGACCATTGTCTTTCCATAATATATTAAATAATTTATGGCATCTATCCGATGACCGTGAGATGAACCTCGACAAGGCGGTTATCCATCCCATCAATTTTTATACCTACTTTTTGTTGGTTAGTGTTTCGAGTATTCCTTCGATGGCCTTAATCTTTTCTGGGTTGACCTCGATGCCTCTTTGTGATACTAGGAAACCGAGGAACTTTCCTGAGCTTACGCTGAAGGCGTATTTTTTGGGGTTCAATTTCACACCGTACCGTATTAATATGCCGAAGGCTTCCTTCACATGATCGATATGATCTTCTTTCTTTCTCGACTTAACCAGCATGTCGTCGATGCAGACTTCCATTGTTTTACCGAGTTGTCTTTTGAACATTTTTGTGACCAATCTCTGATATGTCGCCCCAGCATTCTTTAGTCCGAAAGACATAACCTTATAGCAATACGTTCCTTGGTGAGTGATGAAAGTGATTTTCTCCTGGTCTTCTTCTTCCATGAGGATCTAGTTGTAACCCGAGTAGGCATCCAAAAAGCTTAGCAACTTGTGTCATGTGGTTCCATTGATGAGTCGGTCGATGTATGGTATTGGAAAAGAGTCTTTTGGACATGCCTTGTTTAGGTCCGTGAAATCTACAAACATTCGCCACTTTCTATTTCTCTTTTTCATCATGACCACATTGGTGACCCACTGAGGGTATTTTGACTCTCAGATGGAGCCATTTGCGAGCAGCTTATCAACTACTTCACTGACGGCTTCGTTGATCGCGGCATTGAAGTTCCTTCTTATTTGTCGTACCGGCGGGTAAAAGGGGTCAACATTTAACTTCTGTGTGGAGATATCCTTTGGGATACCTAGCATATCTGCATGGGAAAAGGCAAACAGATCGGCATGGTTAGTCAAGAACTTATGAAACTTACCTGGTTCTGAGATTTTATGCTCGATATAAGCCTTTTTTGTGCTGTCGTTGCCGTCTAGCGGGACGGGATCAAGATTTTCTATCATTGACTCGGATGCTTCCACGATGTCGGGGTCCTTGATAACGTATGTCCGTACGTCATGTTTGGCTCCCGACATCGCTGATTGGTATGCTTCCGCATTTGCTCCTTTGAGTTGTTGGGTGTGTGCGCAATCTTGGGCGATGATATAACATTCTTGTGCGATGTGTTGCTCTCTTCGAATGTTGAATATTTCTTATGGGGTAGGAAACTTGATCACTTGATAGAGACTAGAAGGGACCGCTCGCATAGCGTTGTAAGTTGTTTCCTGGTTCATGACGTGAAATGTCGTTTCCAAGGTGACCCCTCTGGATAGGGTGGGTAGCACTATCTCTCCAGATGTCCGTTTAACTATATTATTAAAACCTGTTAGCGTTATGTAGAGTGGTATTATTTTTTCTTCGAGTCTTATCTGCATGAGGACTCGAGGATGGATAATACACGCACCGCTCCCCGTATCTACCATTATTTTTTTACATCAGTATCTGCAATACGTAAAGTGATAATAAGAGCATCATAGTGAGGGAAACACAAACCGTCAGCATCTGACTTATCGAAGATGATACAGTCTTTGAGGTCATCATACCTTTCATGGGTGATTAATCGTTTGAGTTAATGTGTGGTGGTGAACATGACATGATTGATTACTGCACCATCACCCCCGCCGATAATCATCTGTATAGTGCGAGCGGGAGATGGCAATTTGGAGGTCCTTGAGGCTGTTCGTGTCCGCGGGCGAAGTTAGCCCGTCCTCGATCTCTCAGCAACTCCTTCAGATGTCCCTGGTTTAACATTCGCACTACTTCCTGTCGTAGTCCTATACAATCTTTGGTTTTGTGACCCCTTTCTTGGTGAAATTCGAAGAATGTGCTCGACTTCCGAGTGTTGGGGTCTGACCTCATCTTTTGCAGCCATTGCACCTTTAGACCGAGTTTCTCTAGGGTGTACGCTATTTCTAAAGGAGAAACACAAAAATTGTGAGCGGATATGAGTGGAGGCATACCTTTCTCATGTCGATATGATGTTGTATGTTGAGGAAGAGCATCTGTGTGCGCGGTTGAGGCAGGGCAGACGTCTTGACATAGGGATGATGCCTCTCCCGACCGAGGCGGGTCCCCAACTGATCTCTTCGACCGTCGTTGTGACGATCTTTCCTTGATTCAGTTTGAAGTGACATTAGCCATTGGGTCGGACCGTTGAGGTCGTCCTCGTCGGCTCGTACCTCAGCACAGTAGGCATTATGGATTTCTTCCCAGGTAGTTGGAGGGTATTTTATGAGCCTGCTTAGCAATTTTCTGGTCGCTCTCGACCCATTTCTATTTAATCCGTTCTGGAAGGCTGCTACTGCCATTCCTTATAACACATTCGGCAAGCTCATTCTCACCCTGGTGAATCGAGCTATGAAGTCTCTAAGTCCCTCGCCATGCAACTGTCTTACGACAAATATATCATTTACCTTGGCTTCTGCCTTTTTGGCTCTTGCATGGGCGGTGATGAATTTGTCTACCATTTCCTCGAATGTTGCTATCGAGCGTGCCGGTAGTTGAGAGTACCATGTCAAGGCTCCCCCTATTAGGGTTTCGCCGAACATTTTCAACAGCACCTTTGGTACCTACAATTTTGAAAGATCCTTACCTTTTATGGATGTAACGTAGTGGATGATATGATCTTCTGGATCGGTAGTACTATCATATATCTTTAAGTAGGTCAGCATTTTGATGGTCTTTGGAATGGTGTAGGGGGTCGCTTCATGAATTGACCAACATCGTGTTGTGGCATCAACTTTGGAGTACCTTGTATTTTGTCAACCCTCTCTTGGTGTTCCTTCACTTGGTCAGGGAGTACCTTATTCTCATTTTCCATCTCCTCCATTTTATTTAAAACGGCTGCAAGTGCATCATTGCCTACATCATTAGCAACATAAGCACTACCTGTACGGAGGTCATCTTGCTCATCAATGTTTATCGTAACATCTGCATGTGCAACATTCATGTTATCCCTTTGGGCGGGTTTATCAAGTATGGTGTTCAGAGTACTTGTTAGCCATTCTTCCAGCAATCTTCTTACTGTTGATGGTGCCTCTCCTGTTGCAGATATGGATGCTTCCCTTTCGCGCGAAGCAGTCACGCTCTCGTGCGGAGGAGGTGAAGCGTCTCCCCCGGGTGAGGTGTTTGGTGTTTCATTTTTGTTATCCTCTCTGCTATCTTCGTTGATCATGTCGAGGAGGTTAGTTGTGATGCCTACTATTTCTTTTTGCCTTGCATCTCCTTTCCCTGCCATTGTTCATTTGTACCAAGCTAGGAAGAGGTGATTATCCTTTTCAGGAGTCTAGTTGAAACTAAAATCTTAGCTAAAGAAATCCCCACAGGCGGCGCCAAATTATTTTACCCAAAAGATATTGAAACCTTTTTGATTAAATTAATTAAAGAACATGAAGAGGTAAATCTTAGCAATGTATAATAAATCTAGATTGAAAGAAGCAAGGAATGAATAAGATGAATAATGTTTCTTGATGTCATGAAACTGAATGATTAAGCGTCAATATGACAACTTTGAATGTAGAAAGATATTATAATGGATGCTCTTAGCCAAAAGTCAGTAGTCTTTATAGAGTCTTTCCCCCTATTAATAAGGGACAACCCCCTCGTGAACCCTAAAATATATAACATAGAGAATATTCGAAAGTATATTCCTACTGCCTTCTGTTGTACCTACACTACTACAAAGTCGTGCGTCTTCTAACCGCTGTCAGTCGTCGCCATCTTCGACGGCCATAGAATGTCATGTCGTAAGGATCTTGTCCATTATCGTGTTTGTCAGTAGCCATGGTCATCCAAATTTGGACCTATACAGTGTTGCCTTAGAAGTAAGAACATACAAAGGAACTCATAATATGGAATATGTGTTGAAAAACTAAAATCTACTTTAACAGATATGTTGTCATTGAGGTGAACCGAGCTATTCTGTGATGACCCGGCCAGTTGTCTCATGAATTACCGCTCCGTTTCCCCCATTTCTGCTTCTTAATGCTTTGTCTATCAGTTTTATATGTAGAGGCAGTGTCATCGTCGTCTTGCGGGTTCATCTCAGTAGAGAGGTCAGTCATCAGCTTCAGCTCCAGTTACTTCACCACCACCATCCCAACCAGCTAAGGGTGGAGGTCAGTCAGCTAGGGGTCGCCCTAGAGAGGGAGGTCGCTCAGGTGGCGGTAAGGCCTGTTTCTATGCACTTCCAGCTAGTCCCGATGCTATTGCTTCCAATGTTATTATTACAGGTATTGTTTCAGTCTACCACAGAGATGCCTCTGTACTATTGATCCCGGTTCCACCTTTTCTTATGTGTCATCATACTTTGCTCGGTATTTGGGTACGCCACGTGAGTCTCTTGCTTCACCTGTTCATGTATATACCCCGGTGTGCGATACTATTGTTGTAGACCGTGTGTACCGGTCGTGTGTGGTGACTATTGGGGGTCTGGAGACCCGAGTGGATCTTTTATTATTGTGTGTGGTGGATTTTGATGTCATTTTGGGCATGGAGTGGTTATCTCCATGTTATGCTATTCTAGACTGTCATGCTAAGACAGTGACCTTGACTATACTGGGTGTTCTATGGATTGAGTGGTGAGGTTTGACTGATTATGTTCTCAGTAGGGTGATCTCATTCTTGAAAGCCCAGCATATAGTTGGGAAGGGTTGTCTTTCATATTTAGACTTTGTGAGGGATGTTGGTGCAGAGACTCCTAGTATTGATTCTGTTCCAGTTGTGAGGGATTTACCAGATGTGTTTCCTACAGACCTGTCGGGCATGCCACCAGACAGAAATATTGATTTTGGTATTGACCTGGTGCCGGGCACTTAGCCCATTTCTATTCCACCATATCGTATGGCACCAGCGAAGTTGAAAGAATTGAAGGAGCAGCTTCAGGAACTCCTGAATAAGGGGTTCATTCGGCCTAGTGTGTCACCTTGGGGTGCGCCGGTTCTATTTCTGAAGAAGAAGTATGGCATGTGCATTGATTATAGGCAATTGAACAAAGTAAAAGTTAAGATCAAGTATCCTTTGCCTCGATTGATGATTTATTTGACCAGCTTCACAGAGCGAGAGTGTTCTCCAAGATTGATCTCCGTTCAGGTTATAACCAGTTGAAGATCAGGGACTCGGATATTCTTAAGACAACTTTTAGGACCCGATATGGTCAATATAAGTTCTTGGTGATGTCTTTTGGGTTGAACAATGCCCCAGCAGCGTTCATGCATTTGATGAACAACGTGTTTCGGCCTTATCTCGACTTGTTTGTCATAACCTTCATTAATGATATTCTGGTATATTTGCATAGTCAGGAGGAGCACGCAGAGCATTTGAGAGTTGTGTTGCAGAGATTGAGGGAGAATAAGCTTTATGAAAAATTCTCCAAGTGTGAGTTTTGGCTCAATTCGGTGGTTTTCTTGGGGCACACGGTGTCTAGTGAAGGTATCCAGGTTGATCCGAAGAAGATAAAGGCTGTTCAGAGTTGGCCCAGACCATCCTCAGCCACAGAGATTTGCAGTTTTCTTGGTTTGGCAGGCTATTATCGCTGGTTTGTTCTGGGATTCTCATCTATCGCATCTTCCTTGACCAAGTTGACTCAGAAGGGTGCTTCATTTGTATGGTCGGATGAGTGTGAGGAGGGCTTTCAGAAGCTCAAGATAGCCTTGACCACGACTCCAATTGTTAGTTTTGCCATCAACTTCAGTTTCATATACCGTGTATTGTGATGCTTCAAGAGTTGGTATTGGTTTTGTATTGATGCAGGAGGGTAGAGTTACTGCTTATGCTTCTCGTTAGTTGAAGCCCCATGAGAAAAACTATCATGTTCATGATTTAGAGTTGTCTGCCATAATTTACGCGTTGAAAATTTGGAGGCACTACTTGTATGGTGTGTCTTGTGAGGTGTTTACTAATCATCGTAGCCTCCAGCACTTGTTCAAGCAGAAGGATCTTAATTTGAGGCATCTGAGGTGGTTGGAGTTGCTAAAGGATTATGATATTACTATATTGTACTATCTGGGAAAGGCCAATGTGGTGGCCGATGCCTTAAGCCGAAAAGTGGTGAGTATGGGTCATTTGGCATATATTCCAGTTGGGGGGAGACCCCTTGCAGTTGATGTTCATCCTTGGCCAATCGGTTCGTGAGGTTAGATATTTCGGAGCCCAGTCGGGTATTGGCTTGTGTGGTTTCTCGGTCTTCCTTATATGATTGCATCAGAGAGCGCCAGTATGATAATCCGCATTTGCTTGTCCTTAAGGACAAAGTTCAGTATGATGATGCCATAGATGTGACCATTGGTGATGATGGGGTGTTGAGGATGCAGAGCCGGATATGTGTGCCCAATGTTGATGGGCTTCAGGAGTTGATTCTGGAGGAGGCCCACAACTCGCAGTATTCCATTTATCCGGGCACTGCGAAGATGTATTAGGATTTGAGGAAGCATTATTGGTGGAGGAGAATGAAGAAAGACATTGTGGGATTTGTAGCTCGGTGTATCAATTATCAGCATGTGAAATATGAGCATTAGAGATTGGGTGGCTTGCTATAGCGGATGGATATTCCAGAGTGGAAGTGGGAGTGGATCTCTATGGACTTTGTAGTTGGACTTCCATGAACTTTGAAGAAGTTCGATGCTATCTGGGTGGTTGTGGATCCGCTGACCATGTTCGCGCACTTCATTCCTGTGTGTACTACCTATTCTTCAGAGTGGTTGGCGGAGATCTATATCCGGGAAATTATTCGTTTGCATGGTGACCTAGTTTCCATCATTTCAGATAGGGGCACTCAGTTTACTTCGCAGTTTTGGAGGTCTGTGTAGTGAGAGTTGGGTACTCAGGTTGAGTTGAGCACAGCTTTCACCCTCAGATAGACGGGCAGTCCGAGCGCCCTATTCAGATATTGGAGGACATGTTACGTGTTTGTGTCATTGATTTCGGAGGGTCATGTGATCAGTTTCTACAGTTTGCAAAGTTTGTTTATAACAACATCTACCAGTCAAGTATTCAGATGGCTCCAAATGAGGCTTTGTATAGGAGGTGGTGTAGATCTCCATTTGGTTGGTTTGGGCCGAGTGAGGCTCGGCTATTGGGGACAGACTTAGTGCAAGATCCTTTAGAAAAGTTGAAGGTAAATTAGGAGAGGCTTCGTACAGCGTAGTCGAGGCAAAAGAGTTATGCTAACAGGAAGGTTCGGGATGTGTCCTACATGGTTGGCGAGAATGTTCTATTAAAGGTTTCGCCCATGAAAGGTGTTATGAGATTTGGGAAGAAAGGTAAGTTGATTCCTCGGTTCATTTGGCCTTTTGAGGTGCTTCGGAGGATTGAGGAGGTGGTTTATGAGCTTCCTTTGCCACCCAACTTGTCGAGTGTGCATCCGGTATTTCATGTTTCTATGCTCCGAAAGTATATTGGGGATCCGTCTTTTGTTCTGGATTTCAGCACGGTTCAGTTAGATGATTATTTGACCTATGATGTGGAGCTAGTAGCATAATAAGGTCAAAGGATATAGCTTCAGTGAAAGTGCAGTGGAGAGGTCCGTCCGTGGAGGAGGCTACCTGGGAGACCGAGCGAGAGATACGGAGCAGATATCCTCACCTGTTTGAGGCTTCAAATATGTTTCTTGACTCGTTCGAGGACAAACGTTTGCTTAAGTTGGGGAGGATGTGACGACCCGACCAGTCATCTCATGAGTTACCGCTCCATTTCCCCCATTTCTGCTTCTTATTGATTTGTCTATCGGTTCTATATATGATCAGGTTGTTTGGCTCGGGTTCGGAAAGGATCTGGTAAGGTTTGAGACACTTAGTCTCTTTTGAGGAAGCTTAAGTTAGAAAAGTCAACTGGATGTTGACTTATATATTAGAGGGCTCGGATGTGAGTTCCGATGGTTCGGATACCTTCGGGAGGTGATATGAGACTTAGGAGCGTGATCAGAATCAGTTTTGGAGGTTCGGAGTAGATTTAGGCTTGAATTGGCGAAGTTAGTTTTTTGGCGATTTCCGGTTGATAGGTGAGATTTTGATATAGTGTTCGGAATGGAATTCCGAGAGTTGAATTAGTTCTGTGGTGTCATTTGAAATGCGTGTGCAAAGTTTCAGGTCATTCAGACGTGGTTTGGTTGGGCTTTTGATCAAAGGCGTAATTCGAAAGAATTTGGAATCTTAGGCTTGAATCCGATGAGTTTTGGTTGATTCGATGTTGTTTGTGGTGTTTTGAATGTTTGTATAAGTTTGAATAAGATTATAGGATATGTTTGTACTTTTGGTTGAAGTCCCGGGGGCCTCGCGGTGATTTCGGATGGTTGACGGAGGAGTTTGGAATTTTGGTAAGTTGCATATTTTCTGCTTCTGGTATTTTCGCACCTGCAGATCGGGGATCGCAGGTGCGATGCCGTAGATGCGAGGTAAAAGACTGCAGAAGCAGAAGAAGGTGAGGTAGGTTGTGGCCGCAGAAGCGGTTGGGGAACCGCACCTGCGATGGCGCAGTTGCGGAGATAGCATCGTAGATGTGGAAAGTTGGGAATAAGTGAAAAACCACATAAGCGGCTCTTGGACCACAAAAACGGTACTGCAGATGCGGTGGACTGACCGCAGATGCGAAAATGCCTGGGTCAGAATGTATATATTTCTTCCTTCGCGATTTTCAAAGGGTTTCACCATTTTTAAGTCGGCTTTGGAGCTTTTTGGACGATTTTGAAGAAGGATTTCAAGGGAACTTCATTGAAGTAAGGATTTTGGACCTAAAACTCGTTCCTAGGGTATTATTTCATGGATTAGAGCTATAATTAATGGAAATTAAGGGTTAAAATTGGGGGAAACTAGGGCTTGGAAACTTAGACCTTTGATTGAGGATTTGAAGGACCATTTGAGATCGGATTTCAGAACTTTTGATATGTATGAACTCGTGGGGAGATAAGGAATCTATTGATGTAAAAACTATCAAATTCCATGACGTGGGATTCGGGGTCGGGTTTTAGTAATTTCGGGATTTGTGTTGTAAATTGATTATTTTCGCTTGGGCTTCATTCCCTTAGCATATTTTGACGTCGCGATTCTGGATTTGGATAGATTCGATGCGAGTGGAGGATGATTCGAGGGGCAAAGGTATTGCGGGCTAGATTTGGACTAGATTGAGGTGAGTAATGATTGTAAATGATGTCCTGAGTGTATGAAACCCCAGATTGCACATCGTTGTGCTATATTGAGGTGACGCACACGCTAGATGACGAGCGTGAGGTCGTGAAATTTTATGGATTGTGACTTAGTCCATCCCGAATGACCATTTCACCGCGTATTTGACTGAAATCTATTTGCTATCATCATGCTTTGGGCTGAATGCCATATTTGAGCCTCGTGCCAACTATTTGAACCCTCAGAGGAATTTTATTGATATTTCCTCACTGTTTTAACTTTATACTTGAACTCAGTCATGCTATATTCCACTGTTTTCATAACTCAGCCATGTTTACTCTATTTTAACACTTAAAAGATCTTTTAAATGATATTTTTGGCTGAGAATCATGTTTTACTATTGTCTGAGTGGCTTGTGAGGACTTTGACTGAGTAAGGCCGGGGGCTTATGTTGTGAGGAAACACTTATTACGATTATGAGGCTGAGGGTCTGAGATATGTAAGCCATGAGGTGGCTTGTTGATATGAGTCCGAGAGCCTAGTATTGATTCCACGAGATGGCTTGATATTGCGCTTGGGCCATAAGGGGCCCCTCTAGGAGTCTGCATACCCCCAGTGAGCGCGGGTACCCATTGTGATGTGAGATATAGCCCGAGGGGCTTGTATTGTTGATATTGTACCCGAGGGGAAATCCTTTATGTGCTTATATGTCTGTCATTTACCTGCTTAATGTTAAAAAGGCATTTCATGAAGTTTGAACTGAATTAAAAACGACTTTACACATTATCACTGCTTCACTATTTCTACTGGTTTTACTGCTTCATTATAGCCTGTAATGTGCCTTACGTGTTTTCATATCTCTCAGTCATTTATTTATGATTATTACTCACTGAGTTAGAGTAATCACTTTACTCTCTGCATCCCGTGTGAAGATTCAGGCGTTGTTGATCCTGCCAGTGCAAGTTGAGAGCTCCCGGCAAACTTCGGAGTCCACGAGGTAGCTGTTTGGCGTCCGCAGTCCCGTGTTTCTCCCCCTTTATCTCATTCCTGTCTCTTTATCAGTTATTCTGTAATAGTTTAGTAGGCATTTCAGACTTGTAGCATACTAATAGATGCTCATGACTAGTGACACCCCGGTATCGGGCTGTGTTGGGTTGTATTCCGCAAATTGTTCTGTATTGTCACTGCTTACTTTTGGATTTATACCATGTTTAAGACTAAATGCTTATTGTTTAATTGCTTAAAATGGAATTGGAAATGTGTCGGTTTGCCTTTTCTTCACGAGAGGCGACATCCCACGACTGGGTCTGGGTTTGGGGTCGTGACATATTCAAGCTTGAATTCTTTTTTTAACAACCTTGTCTTTTTCACAAATAATTTCTTGTATCAAACAGAAGTTATCAAATATCAATCAACTAACTTTGTTTGATTTCATGATCAATTCACTAATTTTTTATCTACAAAGACTTGGTATGATACCAATTGGGCGGACCCACGTGGGGCCAAGAGGGTTCATATAAACCCGCTTCGCCGAAATGTTTTAGTATTTTATATAAGTTATATTCTGCAAAGTTGGATATATTGCTATTAATGAACCCAATTGAACAAAGCTTAAGCCTTGTAAAAATGGTTCAGTGGGTTCAAAGTTTCTCGGATGTCAAGTGATCGAGTTTGGGTCCTAGCTGCAGCTATTGTCCATTCTTGATTCTATTTTTTTTTGTCATATATTTTCCACATGTGGACGTACAGCCATCAATACTAACGCAAGCCCCATTAATTTATTTCCCTCCTACTTCATGAGTTTCTTTTTCTAATCTTTGTTTTCTATTTTAGTTTAAAGTTGATATTTAGAATTGCTGAAGATGAGGAATGGAGTGGTGAAGAAGAGGTGAACAAGACAAGTTAGCCAAGTTTGACTAAAGAAAATTTTTGAAGGGAAGATTGCTGAAAGACTTGGTGGAACCAGGAATGGTTCATTTGTTTGATGCACTAGCTGTTCAGGGCTGGAAGGACATGGTCCTTCCGATGGATGGAAGGCTAGATAGGAATGAAATCATTGAATTCATGGCCAATGCAGAGGTCAAGGATGGCAGAGTCACCAACCAAGTGAAAGGAGTTCAAGTGACCTTCGATGCAGAGAAGCTGGGAGAGATTCTTGACATCCCTGTTAAGGGATATGATGACTACACTAGGCAAATATGGCCAAGTCTGGATTCCCTTCCTCCTGCTCTTGAAATCACTAGGAGATTATGTGATGTTGAAGAAGTGAATGAGGCCAAGTTTGTGCACAAGAGTGAAATGAAGCCACAACACAAAGTCCTCTTTGAGTTTATCAACAAGTGCCTACTGCCCAGGTAGGAAAGAAGGCACATTGCTAACTATATGGACTTAGTTCTTATGGAGTGCCTTGAAAGTGGAAGGCAAATCAACTGGCCTAGATTCATCATCAAGCTACAGGATAGTGTTATCAATGGCTCCAAGGCCCATGCCACCCCTTATGGATTTATTCTGACTACTGTTCTGGATTGGTGCAAGATGCCTCTGAAGAAGTGGGAAATGGCCACAAGCAAGGATCATTTTGGCATTAATACTTTGATTGCTTGTGACTATATAGTCAATGCCATTCCCAATGAACCTGGTCCATCCAAGAAGACACCTATCAACTATAAAGTCAGGGCTCTAGTTCAGGAAAGTGGGGCCAAGGATATTGAGATAGCTAGACTGAAGGCTCGCTTAGCAGAGGTTGAATCTGAGAAGGATGCTCTCAGAACTGAGCTTACCAAGGAAAAGGAGAAGAATGATGGGATTCTTCACAATATGCTGAATCTTCTCCAAGTCCAAAACCAACCTTCTAGCTCCCCTAAGACTTAGGAATTATTGCCTTCATCTCCTGAACCTTTCTAGTACCACCAGTGACCTAGATTAGGGATTTCTCTTTCGTTTTGCTCATGTTTTGAATATTTTTGCTTTGTGTTTGTGGATTGTGGTAGCAACATATCTTCTATCAATGATATCTACTATTTTTACTCTTGTTGATTGTTAATAATTCCTTTATAGTTTAAATATGTTTGCCTGATTACTGATGATTGATCCATGATTGCACTTGCACTTGCACTTGCCCCAGTGGCCATGAGTAATTGTTAAAATTCTGGGACTCACACTTTGTTTATGCAACTTTGATGATGCCAAAAAGGGGAAGAGATATTGTGCTTTACATATTCTGAATAAGTGATGTTTATAACCTAATGAACCTGGTCCTTGATGATAAGTAAATTTTTCTAACTTTGTATTGATGAATAAGCTGAGTTCGGAGTCTCTACAAGCATCTCATCTCAAACGTGATAAGCCTGAGTAGAAGTACCTAGATCTGCATATGAAAAACATGCGCAGAAAGGGCATGAGTACACCACAACGGTACTAAGTAAGTGCCAAGCCTAATCTCGGGTGGG
Source organism: Nicotiana sylvestris (assembly GCF_000393655.2). NCBI lineage: Eukaryota > Viridiplantae > Streptophyta > Magnoliopsida > Solanales > Solanaceae > Nicotiana > Nicotiana sylvestris. The sequence continues at coordinate 62,245,756 of NC_091063.1, forward strand.
TAGTAATGAGGAAGGTCAGGGCCCTACTGAGGTTAAATAAAATATAAGGTTAAATAGTGTAGAATAAAACAATATAAATAAGTACAACAGTAAAAGTAACACAGGATATAAAGGACAGCAACAACTACTACAGAGGCAAAGTAAACACAGAAAGAGATACATTTCAACACAAAGATAACAACCGGGATCTCCCAGGATACCGTCCTGTAGTCCCAAATGTAAATATCTAGTGGATCTCCCGGGATACCGTCCCATAGTCCAACTCATAATGCGAGGGATCTCCCGGAATACCGATCCGTAGTCCCAAATATAAGTACTCAGTACAGGGGGAATCTACCATGTATTGTCCCATAGTTCCAATACAAATGTGCAGGAGGATCTCCCGGAATACCGTTCCGTAGTCCCAAAGTAAACATACAGGGGGATCTCCCAAGATACCGTCCCATAGTCCCAAAGTAAACATACAACAACAATAAGAAGAGTACATAGTTCAATTCAAGTTCCATACCAAGGTAAAATAGGTATTTCTAACCTAGCATGCTGCACGTAATCCAAATAAGGCAGTTTGAACAAGTAAGGCAATTAAGTCAATTAGACATGCTTTCATAAGCTAACAACAGGCTTAAATTACAATTAATATAAACGGAAAAGGAAACATACTAGTAATTACTTAATGAAAATCAAATTTTCAACAATTAGCACAAGTACGCACTCGTCACCTCAAGTACAAGGCATTTCAATTATCAATAATACAAAATCCTAAGGGGAAGGTCCCCCACACAAGGTTAGGCAAGCCACTTACCTCAAACCGGCTCAAAGTCAACTCGTAACCACATTCTTGCCACGAGTACTCAACTCTAAATGGTCAAAATCTATTCAATTCAATACATAATGCAAATAACACTTCAAGTAACTGATTCCACAAAGAAATTCTAAGATAATACGCGAAATTAGGTAAAATGAACGAAACGCCCATCGGGCCCACATCTCGGAATCGGGTAAAATTTACCTTTCCAGAATCCTCACACTCTCGTGAGTTCAGTCATACCAAAAGTACCAAAATCGGACCTCAAATAGTCCCTCAAATCATCACTCAAAGGTCTCTAATTAATCAAGCCCAAACCCCCAAATTACCACTAATTTTCCTTAAATTTTCATGCTTATAATGATAAAAATCACCTCAATAACGAGTTTAAGGACCAAAGACCTTATCCCAATGAATTCCTTTGAAAATCTCCCTTAAAAATGCTCCCCAAGGTTTCTTCCCGTTTGAAAAGAGGTGAAAATAACTCAAATTTGTGAAGGCAACAATTTATATGTTCTACCCAGCTAATCCGCTTCTGTGGTCCCGCTTTTGAGGAACAAAGGTCGCATCTGCGACAAATCACTAAACTCAGTTTTCCGCACCTGCGACTCCCCATACGCAGATGCAGTACCGCTTCTGTGGTTAATCTCCCGCTTCTTCAGCTCATGTTGTTTCTCCCCTTTTCCGCTTCTGCGGCTATGCTCATGCGGGACCCAACCGCAGGTGCGGTTATGAAAGATGATCAGCAGCTGAAGCTGGTCAAACAACTCCCCATTCTTCCGACAACCCTCCAAAACCATCCCGAGGCCCCTGGGACCTCAACCAAAAATACAAACAAGACTAGTACCACTGTCCAAACTTATACCAATCCTTAAACCACCTAAAACAACATTGAAACAATGAATCAACCAAGGATTCAAGCCTAAGAACTCCCAAACTCTAAATTTACGCTTTCGATCAAAAAGTCTATCAAACCTCATCTGAATGACCTGAAATTTTGCACACACGTCACATTCAACACCACGGAGCTACTCCATCTTCCGGAATTCCATTCCGACCCTTGGATAAAAATCTCACTATCGAACCGGAAACTTCAAAAATCGAATTTTGGCATTTCAAGCCTAAATTAGCTACGGACCTCCAAAACACAATCCGAACATGCCCCTAAGCCCGAAATCACACAACAGAGCTAATGGAACCATCGAAATTCCATTCCGAGGCTGTCTTCACACTGTGCCGACTACGGTAAAATTTCTAAAACTTAAGCTCTCATTTAGGGACTAAGTGTCCCAAAACTCTCCGAAACTCAAGACCGAACATACCGGCAAATCAAAATAGCAAAAATAAACAATGGGAAAGCACTTAATAGGGGATCGAGGCATTAATTTTTAAAATGACCGGCCGGGTCATTACATCCTCCCACGCTTAAATATTCATTCGTCCTCGAACGAGCATAGAGACATACTTGAAGTGGTGAAAAGACGAGGGCAACTGCTGCGCATATCCTGCTCAGTCTCCCAGGTCACCTCCTCGACCGGATGACCCCACCACTAAACCTTCACTGATGCAATGTTCTTTGATCTTAGCTTTCGGACATGCCTATCCAATATTGCCACTGGCTCCTCAACATGACATAGATCCTTGTCCAACTGAACTGAACTGAAATCCAACACGTGCGACAGATCACCGTGATACCTCTGGAGCATCGAAACATGAAAAACCGGATGAACTCCTGCCAAGCTGGGAGGTAAGGCAAGCTCATAAGCAACCTCCCCATCACGCCTCAATATCTCAAAAGGGCCAATAAACCTCGGAATCAACTTCCCCTTCTTCCCAAATCCCATAACGCCTTTCATAGGTGAAACCCGAAGCAGAACCCACTCTCCAACCATGTAGGAAACATCACGAACCTTCCAGTCCGTGTAACTCTTCTGTCTAGACTAGGCTGTACGGAGTCTATCCTGAATCGCCTTAACCTTCTCCAAAGCATCTTGAACTAAGTCTGTGCCCAATAATCTAGCCTCACCCGGCTCAAACCAACCCACCGGGGATATGCACCGCCTACCATATAAAGCCTCATACGGTGCCATCTGGATGCTGGACTGATAGTTATTGTTGTAGGCAAACTCCGCCAATGGCAAGAACTGATCCCAAGACCCTCCACACTTAGTCACACACGCACGGAGCATATCATCAAGAATTTGAATAGTGCGCTCGGACTATCCGTCCGTCTAAGGGTGAAATGTTATACTCAACTCCACTCGAGTACCTAATTCATGCTGAACGACCCTCCAAAATTGTGATGTGAACTGAGTACCCCTATATAAAATGATGGAACCTGGGATACCATGCAGATGAACAATCTTCCAGATATAAATCTCCTCCAACTGCTCCGAAGAATAAGTAGTACACAGGAATGAAGTGCGCAGACTTGGTCAGCTAATCAACAGTCACCCAAATAGCATCGAACGTCCTCAAAGTCCGTGGGAGCCCAACTACAAAGTCTATGGTAATCCGCTCCCACTTCAACTCCAGAATTTCTATCTGCTAAAGCAACCCACCCTTCTCTGGTGCTCATACTTCACCTGCTGACAATTGAGGTACCGAGCTACAAACCCAACTATATGTTTCTTCATCCGCCTCCACCAATAGTGCTGTCTCAAATCCTGATACATCTTCGCGGCACCCGAATGAATGGAATACCACAAACTATGGTCCTCCTGTAGAATCAACTCTCGAAGCCCATCAACATTGGGTACACAAATCCGACCCTACATCCTCAATACCCCGTCATCACCGATAGTCACATTTCTGGTATCCCCATGCTGAACCTTTTCCTTGAGGACAAGAAAATGAGGGTCATTATACTGGCGCTCCCTGATACGGTCAAATAAGGAAGATCAAGAAACCACACAAGCTAGGACCCAATTAGGCTCCGAAAGATCCAATCTCACAAACTGGCTGGCTAAGGCTTGAACATCCATCGCCATAGGTCTCTTCGATGCTGGTAAATAACCCAAACTTCCTAAACTCTCTACCCGGTGACTCAAGGCATCGGCCACCACATTGGCCTTGCCGGGGTGATACAAAATAGTGATATCATAGTCCTTCAACAACTCTAACCACCTCCTCTGACGCAAATTAAGATCATTTTGCTTGAACAGGTGCTGCAAGCTCTGATGATCAGTATAAATCTCATAAGGAACACCTTACAAATATTGGCGCCAGATCTTCAGGACATAAACAATGGCAACTAACTCTAGATCATGGACAGGGTAATTCTTCTCATGTACCTTCAACTGTCTGGATGCATAGGCAATCATCCTACTGCCCTGCATCAACACCGCTCCAAGGCCAATCCTCGAGGCATCACAATAGACCATATAAGACCCCGAATCTGTAGGCAATATCAAAACTGGGGTTGTAGTAAAAGCTATCTTGAGCTTCTAAAAGCTAGCCTCACACTCTTCCGTCCATTGGAATGGAGCACCCTTCTAGGTCAGCCTGTTCATAAGGGCTTCAATCAATGAAAACCCCTCCACAAAACAACGATAGTAACCCGCCAAGCGAAGAAAACTACGTATCTCTATAACTAAGGATGGTCTGGGCCAACTCTGCACTGCCTCTACTTTCTTCGGATCCACCTGAATACCCTCACTCGATACCACGTGACCTAAGAATGCCACGTAATCCAACCAAAACTCACACTTCGAGAACTTAGCATATAACTCATTTTCCCTCAAAGTCTGGAGCACTGTCCTCAGGTGCTGCTCATGATCTTCTCGACTCTTGGAATACACCAGAATATCATCAATAAAGACAATGACGAACGAGTCAAGATACGACCGGAACACACTGTGCATAAAATGCATAAAGGCTACCGGGGCATTGGTCAACCCAAATGACCGAGTCCTGAAAGCAGTCTTCGGGATATCTGGCTCCCGAATCTTCAACTGATGGTAACCTGAGTGTAAGTCAATCTTAGAAAACACTTGTGTGCCCTGGAGCTGGTCAAACAGATCATCAATACGAGGCAAAGGATAACGGTTCTTCACTGTAACTTTGTTCAACTTCTACGGCTATGCACCTGCGGGAACCAACCGCAGGTGCGATTACGAAAGAAGATCAGCAGCTGAAGCTACTCAAACAACTCCCCATTCTTCCGACAACCTTCCGAAACCATCCCGAGGCTCCTGGGACCTCAACCAAAAACACAAACAAGACTAGTATCACTGTCCAAACTTATACCAATTCTTAAAGCACATAAAACAACATCGAAATGATGAATCAACCACGGATTCAATCCTAAGAACTCCCAAACTCTAAATTTACGCTTTCGATCAAAAAGTCTATCAAACATCGTCCAAATGATCTGAAATTTGGCACACACATCACATTCAACACCACAGAGCTACTCTAACTTTTGAAATTCCATTCCGACCCTTGGATCAAAATCTCACTATTGAAACGGAAACATCAAAATTTTACTTTCGGCATTTTAAGCCTAAATTAGCTATGGACCTCCAAAACACAATTCAAACACACCTTTAAGCCCGAAATCACACAACAGAGCTAATGAAACCATCGAAATTCCATTCCGAGGCCGTCTTCACACTGTTCCAACTATGGAAAATTTCCAAAACTAAAGCTCTCATTTAGGGACTAAGTGTCCCAAAACTCTCCGAAACTCAAGACCCAACATCCCGGCAAATTAAAATAGCAGAAATAAACACAAGGAAAGTAGTTAATAAGGTATCGAGGTGTTAATTCTTAAAACCGGTCGTTACACCAAAATAGAGAAAATTTTGTTAGAGATCAGTGAGTCATATTAACACATGTCACAGGAGTATACTATTTACAGTATGAAACTGAGTAAAAATTAATCTAGATACTTACACAAGTTTCAGATTTCCTAGCCAAAAAAATTCAATTTTTTCATTTTTTTTATTGTGCATTCTGAGCTGGTCCCATTAGGTGATCTTAATCATCCCTAATTCTAACCTGTTCTTTTCAAAGCTTTCTTTAATTAGTGCTTTAGTAAAGATGTCAGCTATTTGTTTATCAGTAGCACTGAATTCTATAGTAATCAATCATTTCTCATAGTTGTCCCTTAAGAAGTGATGTCTACATCTATTGCTTAGTCCTCTTATGATGAACTGGGTTCTTGGTCATACTTATAGCACTAGTGTTATTACAAATGATAGGGATGCAACCAACTTCAATACCAAAATCCATTAGCTGTTGTTTGATCCACAGCAGTCGAGCACAATAAGAGGCAGCAACAACATATTCAGCCTCAATAGTGGATAAGGCCACTAAGTTCTGCTTTTTAGTAGCCCATGACACAAGACATGAACCAAGGAAGTGTGTCATACCTAAGGTTCTCTTCCTATACACAAGGAAACATGCATAATTAGCATTAGCATATCCCACTAGGTTAAAATTACTACCTTTTGGATACCAAAGGCAAAGGTCAGTGGTGCCTTTCAAGTATCTCAATATTCTCTTGACAGTAGTCAAGTGAGACTTCTTTGGATTTTCCTGAAATCGAGCACAAAGACCTATACTGAAAACAATTTCAGGTCTGCTAGCAGTAAGATACAAAAGAGAACCAATCATTCTCCTATACAACTTCTGATCAACAGATGAACCAGGTTCATCTATATCCAATTCCGTGGATGTTGCAATAGGAGTGTCAATTTCTTTTGATGTTCCTTCCTGGTTTTGTTACTGAGGAATAGGTTCATAGATAGGTTCCATCGAGGTTTGAGGATCAGTTCCTCTCTAGTTTGTTCCCCCTGTCATATTGCCTAGGTGGAAGGACATGTTCCTTCCTGTGATGCATCTTCAGGCTGGACTATGGTTTCACCATTTGAATTTCTTATCATCCCAATCTTTTTATTATCTTGTTCCTGCCTCTCAAAAAGAATGTTAGTTCTAAAAAAATAACATATATATTTTTTCTACACACATAGTTCTTTTACTGTATATCTTATAAGCTTTATTATATGAAGAATACCCCAAGAATACTCCCTCATCACTTCTGGGATCATACTTACCTAGGGAGTCTTTGCCATTATTGTTCATAAAGCACTTGCATCTAAATGCCCTAAGATGGGATATATTTAGCTTTCTCCCTTTAAGTGACTAATAGGGAATCTTCTTAACAATAGGTCTAGTCATGCAATTATTTATGATGTAGCATGCAACAATTCAGCAAACTTAGCATTTAAATTTAGTTCCATGATCAGACCTAATTGATGCAAGTTGATTACCTAGTTGTTTCTGAGTTTTTCTAACAAAATAAGTAAACATGTCAAATGCTTCATCTTTAGATGTTAAAAACAATGTCCAAGTAAACTTAAAATAATCATCAACAAGCACCATCACATATTTCTTACCACCTCTGCTCAATGTTCTCATTGGACCACAGAGATCCATATGAACCAGTTCCATAGACCTGGTCATGCTTACCACTTTCTTGATTTTAAAAGAGGATTTTACCTGTTTCCCCCTTGTAAAGGCCTCACAAACTTTGTCTTCCTTGAACTTGATGTTAGGTAACCCTATCACCAGGTCCTTGGAGACTAGTTTGTTGAGTTGATTTAGACTTGCACGACCAAGTCTTTTGTGCCATAGGTGGGGATCATTGTCCAACACAGTTAAGAAAGTGAGTTCGTTTTCTGAAAGAGTGGACAAATCTACAATGTAAATTTGGTCGAGGTGAATGCTACCAAGTTACCTTTGTCACACAGCTATGATACACTTATTAGGCTATATTTCAAGCCATCTATCAAGTAGACATTCTCAATGGAATGTGAGTCTGTCTTACCTACCTTTACAACCCTAATGTTCTCATATTTCTTTCCATTTCCAAAGGAGACATTACCTCCTTTTAGGTCCTCAAGTGAAAGGAACTGGTTCTTACTTCCAGTCATATGCTTTGAGCAGCCACTATCCATATACCATATTTGGCTACTTTCGTTCACTTGGACCTGCAAAACAAAATCAGGGGTTAGTCTTAAAAACCCAAACTAGTTTGGGTCCCTTTCTATAGGCAAATAGGCAAACTAGTTTGGGTCCCTTTTAGCCCATCCAAGCAGTATATTTTTCTCTTGAACAAAGATTTTATTCTTTTGACTAGCCTATACTATTGCATTAAATTCACTTTTATAATGACCAGTCTTGCCACAGCGTGTGCAGATTTTATTCTCAGGAGTCTGATGTACTTGCTTTTGGGATCATACTTAGGTGTTGGGGTCGCATAGACAAGTCCTCTCTTATTGCTACTTTGGTGCTCTTGTATCCAGGATAGTGCATCAAAGGACTTATTCCATTTGTAATTTCTATCTAGTTCATGCTTCACCTTGCCTAGATCTTCTTTTAGGATTCTTATATGCTCATCTCTCTTATACAACTCATCCTTCATTTTTCCTAGATTTTCTTCTAAGGTGAGATGTGTGTGATAGCTTTCTTTTTACCTATTCCTAATTTCAGTTATAGATTTTCAAATCTAAGTTCTAAGACAGTGGTGTCAAGTTCAAGAACCTGGTTCTTCGACTCAGTATTTTTATTGTCACTTTTACTAGCCCTGAGTTCCAAATTTTTGCACTTGGCTTTTAGGATCACACATTCCCTATACAGCTGTTCCTTCTCATTCTTTATAATCTCAGACTCATCAATGAAGTCTAGCAATAATTCAGATAACTTTTCTTTATACAAAAATTTAATCTTGTCTTTGAGATGAATCATACTTACCTTTTGTTCATCTGATTCTCCAATGGCCATAAGTGTTTATTCATCTCGAGCTTCATCTTTTGAATCCTCATCTGAGCTTTCTCCCCCAAATAGCAACCATAGCCTTTGTTGATCCTTTGTTCTTCTTGGTTTGAACTTGTTCCTTCTTCTCGTTTCTTCGTTCAACCCTTTCCTTCTTCCCTTCGATTTCCCATTGAGGACCGTTCTTGATCATGTAGTTAGTCTTGCCACATTTGTAGCAGACCTCGTTGGTCTATTTTTGTAGGGGCTCTTGGTTTGTTGAAGTTTTCACCTTTTGAAGGACCCTTTCCTCTCATTAGGTACTTCTTGAAATCCCTTATGATCATAGCCATTTCACCATCCTCTAAGTCTGCACCTTCAGCTATTCTTAGAGCTAGGCTTCTTTCATTCTTGGGTGCATCCATCTTAATGGTTTGCCTTATCAGTTCATAGACAGTGAGGTTTCCAATCAGCTCATCCAACTTGAGAGTAGCAATGTTCTCAGATTGAATAGCAGTGATTTTGCTTTCCCAAGTTACTAGCGAGACCCTTGTCAAGATTTTCTCAATCTTGTCTTCTTCAAGAATAATTCTTACAAGAGACAAGTTCATTTGTTAGTGTTTTGAACTTTGTGTACATCTCTTGGATGGTTTTACCTTCCTTCATGGTGAAATTATCATATTGAGAATACAGCAGTGTTCCTCTTGATCTCTTTACTTGAGGAGTTCCTTCATGGTCCACTTGTAGAGTGTCCCAGACCTCCTTAGCAGTAGTACAACTTTGAATTCTGCTGTACTCGTCTGGACCTAGTCCACATACAAGCCATTTCCTGGCCTAGGCATTCTTTTTCCATTTTTTAAATCTTCAGCAGTACAGTCAGCTCTCGTCTTTGGCACGTCCACTCCTTCAGCATTCTTCTTTGTATTAGCTAGGGGACCATCAGTAACAATGTCCCAAAGTTCATAGTCTTCTCCAAAGATGTGGTCTCTCATCATGTTCTTCCACCAAGAATAGTACTGGCCATTAAAGAGTGGAGGCCTAGCAGTGGATTGTCCTTCCTAGTTTCCAGGTGGTGCACTCATCTTGATCTATTCCTAAGGTGTTAGCCTCTTCAAGGATAACCCACTCTGATACTAATTGATGTTTTATACTTCAATACCACACAAGGGGGGGGGTGATTTGTGTGGTACCCAATTTTCGCTTAACTTGATTATAGAACAATTTGGTTCTTTTATGTGTTCCAACTACTACTGTTGCGGAATAATAAATACAAAAAATAAAGATCACAGAGATTTTACGTGGAAAACACCAGACTCAAAAGGTGAAAAACCACGACCTACCTTCTAGTAGGATTTTCCCAAACTCTCCACTAAAATCACTAAGCCAAAAACTGCATTTACAAAAAGTCTTTTGTAAACCTAGGATTAACTGTAATCCTATTGTGGCACACAACCTCAACTACTGCGACAACTTCAAGTTAACTCTAACTTGAAAACTCTAAATATCTAATACAATTGTTTCTATATAAGCTAAAAGTAACAATGTAAAATCACCTACTACAATTGAATTAGAATAAAAGATAGACACTTGGAACTGGTTCTTCTATCTGATTCGAGTAGCTTCTGGTTTGCACACTAGAATCACACATAAATTGCTTGCAAAATTGCCTTGCTATTTTTCCTCTCAATTCACGTTTTGCTTATGCTTATGTGCATTACCTGTAAAAGAGAACAACACTGATATTTAAGGAGTTAACAATTAGAGATTGACTAGGATACAGATGCTACTCTTCCTTGGTGGAAGAGTACTAGTTGATCTCATACTCTAACTCTATCCTTTTTCCTAAACCGTGTTCTCTTTGTGTAAGAAGTCTTTCTCCTTATCCAATATGCAACATTTTCGATCATGATTAGGAGATATCACTTCTGATAAATTAGATTTATCTTCTTCACGTGCATCTCACATGTTTGGGTTGATCATAACTGTGCTTCAAAAGATGGACCTGGTCCATGTCTGAGCTCCTTTATCAGTCTTCAAAATTTCACATTTAATTTGGCCAACAAGGCAATAACGGGCTCAAGTTAGCCTCCATACTTAGACAACAAATGCACGCAAGCAAATTCTCACATTAGGCATTAGACAGTTTCAGATTTGAGGCGAATTAAAGCCATTTAAGCCCTATAGACATGGATTCTATATGACCTTGGATTTAAATGTGCATGTAGTTTCAAATGCAAGGTGTCACTTATAGACATGATTTTCAAACAATTTTACAGTTATTGCATGTTGATTATTGAAATTACAAGTTATTAAACCTATAAACATTGTTTATAAGTGATTTACGCAGTAAAGGACTATTGGAAATGCTCATAATTACTCGTGTTTGATCCTATGGGCATGCTTTCTAATAGTGCATAATGAAACAGTGTTTGAATGTTCAGCAACAACACTTATAGGGTGAGTAGTAATACCATATAGGCAGGATCTCTAACAATTGGCGATTGGAACTAATTTTTATTATACTTAGCCCCTATAGACATGTTTTCTAGGTAAGCATTATGATAACAATGGCAAATTAACTAATTAAAATCCTATAGACACGATTTCTAATGAATATACTGTAGTTATGCAAATTGAAAGAATGGTCATTGACATTTTTGTTTCCTATAGGCATAATGTCTAGGAGTAGATATAGGAATAAATAAAATACTTATGCTTTGAGATAGACAAGTTGTGTGAGTGTGCGATTCTCCTAATGGCATTATTTCTATCAGCGTACATGGGAATTGAATGGCATATATAGTAGGTTGGATAACAAGTAGATCATATGAACCCTATAGGCATTTTTTCTACCCTTTCATGCAAACATTATAGTATACCGGTTTTCTGAATTTCACCAACATCCCAATTGTTTATTAAAAAGTTATTATAGACCCGATGATGAATGTAATTATAAAATATTACACAAGCAATGATAGTAGGCCCATAGCAGGCCCAAAAAAAGAGATACCTAGCATTGCTTGGGCCTTCAACAAACTATTCCTTCACCAATGGCGTACCCAGATCCCAACAGGGGAATATATTCATCAGCACAACCCAAACACCATAGAGGAACTCAATCCAAACCAAACAACCACGGATTGGCCAGATAGCCCAGATATTAAATTACACAGAAATCACTTAGACAACCAATTTACAGATTCAATAGATAGAATGAGGAAAGAACTGAGTGCCAGAGGTAGCTCAAGTCTCAATAGTAAAGAGAATGGCCAAAAAATCCCAAATCCTAGTGTGTCAGAGTTCACAAGGGTCTCAAGTGGATCCCTAGCAGTGCTCACACTAAGGAGGTCAATGGTGAGAGTCTTGGTGGCCTTGGCTTTCAGCCGGCCAAGAGTGATAGTTTTAGAATAGTGTAGGTAGCAAATGAGAGTGAGAGAACAATGATTGAGGGACAGAATTTTGAAGAGATACACTTGTATTTTTAGAAAACAGACATAGCAAAGTTAAAAACACAGAATCATGTTAGCTAAGAAGGTCAACAAGACTTAGAGGCAGATGACTATTATAGGTTCAATACTTAGCAAGGAGTAACACCTTGGTAGAAAGCACATGGAGAGTTAGAAGAGAATCAAGTTCTCTGAGATTGCAAGGTTAACATACAAAGGTGCATAATACCAAACAAGTCTAAGTAGGGCACTAACTTTGAAGGTTTAAAGCTTAAGGGTTCAAATTATGCTAAGTATCCATCATAATATCAAAAGACAGACATGTTAACCTACATCATGAAGCAAAACAATATCTAGCATGGTAAGGAGACATGAATTAAGATAGCCATTCCAAAGGTCCCAAATAATCACTAAGGCTACAGAATCATGAAAACCAAAGACAAGTTGAGGGACATATTAACAGAGGAGAAAGTCATAGTTGATAGTGATGATATTAACATAGATTAGAACACATTACAAAAGTAAGTCAGCAATTACAGGAATTTAGAACAGAGTGGGAAAGCAAGCTTATGTCAAATAGAAAATGTAGACATTCAGGTATCAATACAGTAGACTAATATGCACTTAAGAGGATCTAAATCATTCAGGTGAAGCATATTCAAATAACATATCTCAGAACTGGTAACTTTAGGTAAAATTAAATGCTAAAGAGGTTCAAAACAAATGCAAAGCTAACGAGATTGCACATAGAAGTAGCCTAGAAAACACATTAGGTCATTAATTTCAGAGGTAAGAATATGTAAATCATGAACACATAAGAACGAAATTGTAAAAGCCAAGTGACTTACCAGTTTTCAGTTGACAAAAACAGAAAACAAGAAAGAACCTACTTCCACAATATTCTAAATATCAATAAAAGAGCAAGAACCCAAAATCTTAATGCGTCATAGTTCCCAATGGCTTCAAATGAACCTCAGACAGTGCTCACACCAATAAAGGTTGAAGAATCGAATTCTGGTGGTCTTGGCTTTCAGCCAACCAAGAACCAAACTGTAGAACAAGAGAATGAGAGATCAATAGAGTAATAGCTTCAGTTTTTAGTGAATCTAATGAAAAAAAGTATGTCTCAAAGGGAAATAGGGAGTGGTTTAAATAGTAGCAAAATTAAATGCACAAACAAGGAAAAACAGTCAATTAATCATAAAAAGGAAAGAATAGCATGCAAAATTGATTTAGAATCAATTTAAGAGAAGTCAAGCAAACCCTAATTGTAGTCGGTTTTAGGGCAAATCGTTCACAAGCCTCAATCATGATAGAATCACTGGAGATATACCATATACAAGAGAAATTTCTCTTTTTAGGTGTGTATAACCACACTCATACCCAGAACCAAGAATCAAAACTAAATTTGGCTTGCCATAAGCGAAGCGATAACGAAAGTAACTATAAAACGAGTAATGGTAACAAGAAAAGGCAAGTAAATCTACGTATGGATGTGTATAAGGAAGGAATAGGTAAAAATCTCCATTGGTCGGCTTGGGTTTAGGTTTGGGAGATGAAGGGAGTGCTGAGAGATTTTAGAGGTGGCAATTTAGGAGGAATGGGTTAGGGTTTGGGTTATGGAGATATAAGGAGATGGGTTAGTTTATTATGGGTCGTTGATCATTTGAGATCAACAGCCAGGATCAAAGAGGAAGTGGGGCGGGTTATTTAAAAGAGGTCTGATCGGGTTGGGTATGGTTTGGGCTTGGGGTTATTGGGCTGGGTTGTTGGGCTAATTTTTGTCCGAAAATTGGCTCAAAGTTTGGGCCAACCTTTTAAATACACACAATTTAACAAAATAATTTATAAAAATGCTTACTAAATAAATAAAAATATTTTTTAAGCATTAAATAATTTAAAATAATAATTTAGTATTATAAAAATATAAAATGCTATTTTGACACAAATAATACAAATAAAAAGCATTCGTGTATGAATATAGGCTATTACTGAAAATTATGCAAATAGCTTAAAAAATATTAATGTAATTATATAAAAATGAAGTAAAAATATTTGAAACATGAATTATAGGTGAAAATAATAATTTTAGGTGATTAAGTCATCACAAAATAATTTTAAGGAGTAATTATTAAATATTCAAGTACTTTAAATGCAAGAAAATCAATTTTAAAACTCTAAAAATTATGAAAAATTATAAAAAATGCTTGTATAGATTTCGTAAACTAAATAATGATGCAAAAATGATATTTTGAAAGTATATATACTATTTGAGAAAATATGAGAACAAAATTGGGTATCAACAACAGGACTATCGGCCCATGATTACCTCGCTAGCTGCCGCACCAGTAGTCCGGCCACCTAGAGGCAGAGGGCGGGTGGGTAGGGGCCGTACTAGAGGTAGAGGCTAGTCAGGTGGCGCTCCAGTCATGTTCTATGCTTTTCCAGCCAAACCAGATGCAGTAGCCTCATATGCCATAATCACAAGTATTATTTTTGTGTGTGGTAGGGATGCTACAGTGCTATTTGATCTAGGGTCTATGTATTCATATGTTTCATCTTTGTTTGCTCATTTTCTCGGTATTCCTCGTGAGTCCTTGGGTACTTCTTTATATGTATCCATACCAGTGGGCTATTCTATTGTTTTGGATCGGAATTACTTGTCTTGTATCGTGACTATCTGTGGTTATGAGACTAGAGCGAATCTTCTGTTGCTCGATATGACCGAATTTGAGGTCATCCTGGACATGGACTGGTTTTCTTCATATCATGCCATCCTTGATTTCCATGCCAAGACTGTTACCTTGGCGATACAAGACTTGACGCGATTGGAGTGGAAGGGTTCATTTGTCAGTGCATCTAGTCGGGTTATCTCTTTCCTTAAAGCTCGACACATGGTCGAGAAGGGTTACTTGGCTTATCTAGATTATGTTCGGGATAATACTACAGAGACTCCGACTATTGATTCAGTGCCCATGGTATGGGAGTTCTCTGATGTGTTTCCTTCTGATCTCTCAGGCATGCCACCAGATCGTGATATCAATTTTTGTATTGATTTGGCTCTAGGTACCTAGCCTATCTTTATTCCACCATACTGCATGGCTCCGAAAGAGTTGAAGGAGTTGAAGGAATAGCTTGAAGAGTTATTATCAAAGGGTTCGTCAGACTAAGTGTGTCGCCTTAGGGTGCACCGGTGTTGTTCATAAAGAAGAAGGATGGGACTATGCGGATGTGCATTGATTGCTTCCAGTTGAACAAAGTTACCATTAAGAATAGGTACCTGTTGCCGTGTATTGATGATTTGTTTGACCAGTTGCAAGGTGCTAGGGTGTTCTCTAAGATCAACCTGAGATCTAGGTATCATCAACTGAGGATTCGTGCTTCAGATATTCCGAAGACGGCCTTCCGGACTAGATATGGTCACTATGAGTTTTTGGTGATGTCCTTCGGCTTAACTAACACCCCGGGGGAATTTATGGATTTGATGAACTGAGTGTTCAAGCCATATCTTGATTATTTTTTCATTATCTTCATTGATAACATATTGATCTACTCGCATAGCATGGAGCGGCACGAGCAGCATTTGAGAGTTATGCTTCAGACCCTGCGAGAACATAAGCTATATGTTAAGTTCTCCAAGTGCGAGTTCTAGTTGGATTCTGTGGCATTCTTGGGGCATGTTGTATCAGGCGGGGGTATTAAGGTAGATCCCAGGAAGATCGAGGTAGTCTAGAGTTGGCCTCGTCCTACCATAGCGACCGAGATCAGGAGTTTCCTAGGGTTAGCAGGTTATTATCACTGGTTTGTAGAGGGATTCTCATCTATTGCAGCACCTTTGACTAGATTGAACTAGAAGGTTGCCCCGTTCCGATTGTCCGATGATTGCGAGGCAAACTTTCAAATGCTCAAGACAGCTTTGACTACAACACTGGTGTTAGTGTTTCCTTCTAGTTCGTGGATGTTTACTGTGTATTGCAATGCTTTACGCATTGGCTTGTGTTGTGTATTGATGTAGGAGGGGTGAGTTATTGTATATGCTTTACATCATATGAATCCCTACGAGAAGAATTATCTCGTACATGATTTGGAGTTGGCTATGATAGTTCATGCGCTTAAGATCTAGAGGCATTATCTTTATGGGGTGTCCTGTGAGTTTAACACTGATCATCATAGCTTGCAACATTTGTTTAAATAAAGGGATATTAATTTGAGGAAGCGCAGGTGCTTGAGTTACTAAAGGATTATAATATTACCATCTTTTATTATCTGGGAAAGGCGAATGTGGTTGCGGATGCCTTGAGCAGAAAGGCTGAGAGTATGGGCTGTTTGGCATTCATTTCAGCAGAGGAGAGGCCATTTTCATTGGACATTCAGCCCTTAGCTAATAGACTTGTGAGGTTGGATATTTCAAAGCCCGATCGGATTCTTACATGTGCCATGGCTTAATCTTCATTACCGATCGGATCAAGGCTCATCAGTACGATGATCTGCACTTGTTGGTTCTTAGATAGGTGGTACTACGGGGTGGTGCCAAGGAGGTTACTATTGGTGAGGATGGTGTTATACGGCTCAAGGGTCGCCTATGTGTTCCTAATGTTGATGGCTTGAGGGAGGAAATTTTAGAGGAGGTGGACAGTTCTCGGTAATCTATTCATCCAGGGGCTACAAAGATGTATCACGACCTGAGGCATCATTATTAGTGGATGCAAGGACATAGTGGAGTATATGGCTAGATGTCTAAATTGCCAGCAGGTCAACTATGAGCACTAGAGGCCAGGTGGCCTACTTCAGCAAATGGCTATACCTGAGTGGAAATGGGAGAGCATTACTATCAGTCCAGCATTGAGATGGCTCCTTTTGAGGCTCTATATGGTTTGCGATGTCGTTCGCCCATCGGATGGTTTGAGCCCGGTGAGGCTAGGTTATATGGTACTGATTTAGTGAAGGATCCCTTGGAAAATGTGAAGTTTATCTAGGAGAAACTTCGTACAACACAATCCATATAGAAGAGTTATACAGATCAGAAAGCGCGTGATTTTTCATTTATGGTGGGTGAGACAGTTCTCTTGAAAGTCTCGCTGATGAAGGGGATCATGAGGTTCAAGAAGAAAGGGAAGTTGAGCCCAAGGTTTATAGGTCCATTTGAGGTACTGAGGTGAGTTGGGGAGGTTGCTTATGAGCATTCTTTGCCTCTTAGTTTATTGGGTGTTCATCCGGTTTTCGACGTATCTATGCTCCAGAAGTATCATGCCAATAGGTCGCACGTGCTAGACTACAGCATAGTTCAGCTAGATGAGAGTCTAGGTTATGAAGAGGAGCCAGTTGCCATTGTTGACAAGCAGGTTTGCTAGATGAGGTCCAAGAGGATTGCCGTAGTGAAGGTCCAGTGGAGGGGTCAACTAGTTGAGGAAGCGACTTAGGAAGACGAGGAGGACATGTGGAGCAGATATCCAAATTTACTCATCACTCCAGGTATGATCCTAGACACGTTCGAGGATGAACGTTTGTTTAAGAGGTGGAGAAGGTAATGACCTGACCAGTCATTTTGCTTTCTAGATCTACGTTTCCCTAATTAAGGCTTCCTGTATGTGCTTTTACTATTTTATGACCTGCAGGAATGGTTGGTTTAGGTTTAGAAAGGTTCGGGTTGAAATCAGAACACTTAGTTCCTTAATAATGGCTTAAAATTGTTAAGTTTGACTTGAGTCAACATTTTGAGTAAACGACCTCAGAACTGAGATTTGATGGTCCCAATAGGTTCATATGATGATTTTGGACTTAGGAGTATGTTCGAATCAAGTTTCTGATGACCTAGGAGCCTTTCAGCGCTTAATATTGGAAGTTGGCGCATTGAAGGTTTTCAAGTCCTTTAAGGTCCGTTTGGGATTCTGAGCCTGGGAACAATTTTGTAAGCTGGTTTATGACTTCCACGCAAAATTTGGCATCATTCTGAGTTAATTTGATAGGAATCGTACGTGGGGAAGTGTTTTTAGAAGTTTTTAGTTTCATGATTTAATTCATGCATTTTGGCATCCGATTCGTGATTCTAGATGTTATTACGGTGTTTTGATCAAGCGAGCGAGTTCATATGATGTTTTTAGACTTATGTGGACATTTGGTGTTGAGCCCCAAGGGCTCGGGTGAGTTTCGGACGCATTCGAAGGGGTGGAAGGACTTCAGTTTTATGCTTATTTTGTTGGTGCCTCAGGTTGCACAAATGCGAAGTTGGGATGGCACTGAGGATTTCGCATTTGCGAAGATACTGCCACTTTTGTGAAACTGTCTGTCTTTGCATTTGCAAAGTTTTTGGTTGCATATGTGACCATGGCAGAGACGGCCAGCCTTTGCATTTGCAATGATTTTGTCACATTTGTGAACAAGATGTCGCAAATGCGAAATCTACGACTGGTGCAAGAGCTTTTTATTACAGGACTTAGCTTTATTTACCTCATTTCCCAATTGGTCTTAGGCGATTTTGAGAGCACTTTGTGGAGAGATTTCATAAACATCAAGAGGTAAGTGATCCCTATCAATTCTTTAGCTAAATACGCGAAGCATAGATAGATTTAACATGGAAAAATGGTGAAATAAATGGGATTTTGAGAGAAACCTAGGGTTTTGGTAAAAATAAGATTAGACCACGAAATTGGTTATGGAATTAAGTAAAATTTATATATTTGAGTTTGCAATTCTATGGGTGACATTTTCCTTTGAAATTTTCCGGAATCAAGGCACGTGGACCCGGGGGCGAATTTTAAGAATCTTTCAATTTGGGTTGGGTAATTCCTCTAATAGCTAAATTATGAACTTCTTAGTATATATTGGTTAAATTATATAATATTTGACTAGTTTCGGGTTGTTCGGCATCAACTTGGGGCTTTTAGAGAGGATTAGTGGATCGAAAATGAGCTTGGAAACAAGGTAAGTCTCTTGCCTAACCTTGTAAGAGAGAACTCATCCCCTTAGGTGTATTTTGTTGTGTATTTCTTGTGTGGGGAGATATGTACGCACGAGAGTCTGTGCGTAGCTATATTCCATGATATGTCCGGATATAGTTACATCCACACCATGCTTTTAATTGTACCATTGTGCTAATCTTGCATATTTTCTGACTTGAATAGAGACTGAGACTAGGGATTTTAAAGTTGCAATTATGGATTTAGCCTCCTTTTTTTGGAAAAATTGAGGAATACTTAATGACTATGAAAAATCCATGTCCTCTTGCGTTGCAAGTACTTCCGCGAGCGAGATAAACTTTTCTACTCTAATAGAATTGGGTCGTTCGCCTCGGAAGTATAGTAACACCACTCTTATGGGATTGGGTTGTTCACCTAAGCAGTATAGTAACACCAATATTATGGAATCGGGTCGTTCGCCTTGGCAGTATGGTAGCACCACTCTTATTGGATCGGGTTGTTCGCCTCGGTAGTATAATGGTAACAATATTCATATGGGATTGGGTCGTTCGCCTCGACAACTTCGTGCTTAATAATCAAAACGAGTTCCAGTTTGAATAATTGAGTTAGTGCCTTCACGACCAGTTATGAGATGTTGGTGATGTGTTACGGGCTCCTGCTGTATTTATTGTAGTTCCTTTTATTTGACTCATCGATACCTGTTGTATACCCACCATGTCTACTTTATGCACTTTTATTATTATTAGTGACCTCTAGTAAGCGTCAAGTCGATCCCTCGTTACTACTTCTTCGAGGTTAAACTAGATACTTACTGGGTACGTATTGTTCTTCGTACTCATACAACACTTCTGCATTGATGTGCAGGTACTGAGACATGTTCCACCAGTGGTCATGTGGGCGCGTAGCCGATATTTATGGAGACTTAGGGGTGGGTTGTTTGCCTTGCTACAATCCACAACACAGAGTCTCCTTCCATCGTGTTTACTATTTCTGTCTATTACCTTCAGACATTAGTCTTAGCAGTTTTCTATATTCCTTAAATTGCTCATGTACTTGTGACCCCGGGTTTTTGGGATTTGTAGCATTTTTTTGTACTGTTGTACTTGTCACTTTTATTACAGCATACTATTTACTTATTATGTTGATATTTGTTTAGAAATACCTATCACTGTTGCATGAAATTTAGTTAATTAAAAATATATTAAAAAATATAAATGAATGTAGTTTCGCTTATGGGCTTGCCTAACGGTGGCGTTAGGTACAGTCTCGACCTAGTGAGAAATTTAGGTCCTAACAGTTTTATGGTGGGGTCTTAGAGGTTGAAAGTGGGGAACCAAGATATGCGGGTGGGGTAATGACTGAATATGTGAATGTTGATGTGGATACTATATCTTATTTTACGTTGGTAGACTATATTAAAGAATTGGGGTACAACAGCAGTTGCACATTTAGTGTTAGGCCACCAAACTGTAGAATTATAAAAAATATAAACAATGACAGTGAGCTTTCAAGAATTTCATAGTTGTTGCAAAATGGAGCTATTTTGGAAGTATATGTCCAGCACATAGGTGTAGAGGAATCTGGTTCAGCCTTTAATAAAGGGGATGGGACCATTGAAGCACGTGCTAGTCAAAATATTAGGGTTGGTGAGGAGGCTTTAAATGGTGCAGCAGCAACTTCACCTAAACCTACTGATCCAGCAGCTCCTCTACCAGATTCAGATCCAGATTCATCCTCAACTAGGGAGGAATCTGATAACTCAACTGAAGATAGTATAAGTTATGAAGACAGTGATTTTTTGTGATGGTGTAGAGGATTATGGCAGTGATATACATGAAGCGTTCATAGAGTTTAAGGCTGAGAGAAAGTCTTTCCAAAGAAGAAAAAGAAAGGAGAGAGCTCCTGCTGACCCTGATAATATTCCATCTGGTGTAGCTGGACCAGATCTAGAGTTTGATGAAACTGAAACAGGTAAAAAATGTGTAAAAGGTAGGATAGGGGTGATGAACCATATTACCCAAGTTCTTATGCATGTTGCTTTGAAATAGATAAATATGAATTTTGGGTTGAATATGGGGAAGAATTTAGGGTAAATCTACCAAGAAGAAGATCTTCTTCTACCAAGAAGGTGGTTTATGATCTCACAGCTAAAAAAGTTGTGTGGCAGCTGGGTATGATTTTTGCAAATGTGGATGAATTTAGAGATTCAGTAACCAAGTATGTTGTTTAAAGGAGGGTTCAGGTGTAAAAGTATATGAATGAGCCAACAAGAGTCAGGTGGAAAAGTATGTGAAAAGTATGTTTCAAGATGAAAATGGCTTCAAAACTTTGTATGTAAGTGTATATTCTTTGTGATATTAATATGTTTTGTATATTTGTGATAACTTATTTAGTTATTCTTTCTCTATAGCCTAGCGCCAAGTAGTAGGATAATATCCACGCCAAGTACTAGAATAGTATCCACTGGACCAACAATGATAACAACATCAGCTAATGTAATAGGTGACATTAATTTCAAACCAAGTAGTTACTGAAATGGAAGGTGAAACCAGTAATCACAACAAGAAGGCTTCAAGAGATTTGAGGGCAACATAGATTTCAAAGAAGGACAGGTGGTTCAAACAACCTAAGCCGGAATAGTAGTTCTTTACATCTCAATAGATTTGGTTGTTTATGTTGACTGCAATCTGCGAGCAAACAATTATTTGATATTTTCGATTGACTACAAGCAGACATTGTTTATCCTAAGCTAGACGTTTGGTTATTTTTGTTGACTGCAATCTGCAGTTTTTATCCTTTTAGAACGATAATATATTAGTTTTCAAATGCTGCCTTAGTACATTTGATGTTTTGTTGACTGATTTTCGTGGTATTCATGGAATGTTGCAACTATATTTCTATGAAATTCAGTGGTGTCTTGCCATTTATACAACCTCAATGTGACTTATACATAGTAGTTGAAAGAATATGGGAATCGATCATACCAAGTGAGCAATTTATACATCTTTAACTTCCCACATAGCATATACCAAAATGAAGTTACATAACACAATGACAACAAAACAGAGTCATTAAAACCTTAACTAAACACTTCTAAATAATTGCTACAACACAAAATAACTGCTATTGCGGCTTTATTTGATCTCTCTCCAAGTTGCTGTCACGACCCCAAATACCCGATCGTGATGGCGCCTATCACATTACTAGGTAAGCCAACCCAAACTATTAACTACAACAAATTCCTTTTATAAAAGCATTTTCTAACACATGTTTAAATACCAAATTTCCATAATAAGCATTTAAAACACAATTACATATGCGGAAGTCAAATGAACATGAAAACTACACAGCCCCAAATATTTGGTGTCACGAGTCTAGAACATCTGCTATATAACTGACTGTCTGATACAACATATGCCTAGAAAATGCAGAAAAGAACAAGATAAGAAGTAGAAAACAGGGTTGCGGACGCCACGCAACAACCTTAAAATCTCCGGCAACCTCTGGATCAGCTGAGGACCCTTACTCTGCCACTCGGGCACCTGGATCTGGACAAAAGATGCAGGGAGTAATGTGAGTATGCCAACTCAGTAAGTAACTAAAGTAAATGACGTCTGAAAGCAGTGATGAGCAGTTAAAAATCATATAACTGAATAAACAATAGGATAACAGGTCAACTTCACAGTTTAAAACCAGTTTCGTCGTAAAATCATCAAATTTCAGTTTAGACACTTGAAATCATATGCTTAGCAATTCTTCCAATAGAGGCTTATCTTAAAAGAAGAGTGAAATCAGTAAAATATCATAACTAGGCCCCTCAGACAGCCTCTCAGTCGCTCGTGACTCAACTCTCGTCACTCAATACTCACTCTCAGCACTCATGCTCATTAACATCTCATAATAATAGAAATCATAGTAATCTCTGCGGCGTGCAGCCCGATTCATAATTTATAGTCGACTATGCTCACTAGAGGTGGACAGACTCTGGAAGGGCTCCTACAGCCCAAGCATCATATCGCTACGGCGCGCAGCCCGATCCAATATATATATATATCGCTGCGGCGTGCAGCTCGATCCAATATAAGTATTATTGCGGCGTGCATCCCGATCCATAATATATATACATATAATATCCTCACTATTAGGTTCTCAACCTCTCTCAGTCATTAACCTCACAGCCTCTTGGGCACAATAATAGAAATTAGGGAACTCAGCGAAAACAGTCCTCACAATTAAAAGTGGTGTGATAAAACCAGTTTTAAATATTTAAATAGGTAAAACATGACTGAGGATATGCTTTCAACAAGTAAAGTGAGGGAAAACAGTAAAAATGCCCATAAGGGTCTCAACAGGTCGGCACAAGGCCCCAAATATGGCATACAGTCCATAATACAATATAAATGACTAAAGTATGGAATATCATAAGGTTTCAAATCAAATACGCGACTCAATAGTCGCTACGGGATGGACCAAGTCACAATCCCTATCGGTGCACGCCCACACGCTCATCACCTAGCATGTGTGTCACCGCATTTATCAAAACAAGTCAAATACCGAGGTTTGTACCCTTAGTTCCATATTTACAATGGATACTTACCTCAAACCGATGAAAAATACTACTCAGCGACGCCTTTGCCCCTTGAATTGGCCTCCACTCGCGTCGAATCTATTCAAAATCAGAATCACGGCATCAAAAAATGCTAAGGGAATGAAGCCCAAGCGAAAACCATCAAATAATACCAAAAATTCCGAAAATAGGGATAATTCCTCAATTTTAGTCTTAAATTCCATGATTTATTAGGTAGATTTCACAATAGAATCGAGTTTTAAGTCCAAAATTCTTACCTTCAAGTGATTCCTCTTGAATCCCTCTTCAATCCTTTTCAAAAAGCTCCAAAAACGACAACAATGGAAGAATTAAACCCCACATTTGCGGAAGAGATGACCTTTTAAACCTTCTGCCCAGGTCTTAATTTCCTTCTTCGCAAACGCGGTCAAATCTTCGTGTTCGCGAAGCACAAAAATAACCTTGACCAAATTCCTCTTTTGCGATCACGACCTCCACCTCGCGAACGTGATGCTTTAATCGGATAGACCTTCGCGATCGCTTTCCCCTATCGTGAACGCGATGAATAAATTTTCCCTGAAGCTCAGCTACCCTCTTTGCTTTATGCGAACGCGACTCCTCCCCCGCGAACGCGATGCACAAATTTGTAGCCCTTCGCCAACGCGTAGCCTTCCTCATGAATGTGAAGGCTTAAATTACACCTTCCTCAGTTGACTCTTCGCTAATGCGAGGGTCCACTCGCGAACGCGAAGAGTAAAATACCTGCAACAGCTGAACATAAATCTGCAACTTTTCTTTAACTCAAAATTGTGCGTTCAACCCTCCGAAACTCTCTCGAGGCCCCCGGGACCTCAACCAAAGGCACCAACATATCCCAAAACCTTATTCAAACTTGTACCAATCTTCAAAACACCTCAAACCATATCAAATCGACCAAAACACATCAGATTCAAGCCTAATTTTCAAAAAACTTCTAAATTCCTCTTTTGATCAAAAACCCGGCCAAACCACGTCCGAATGACCTGAAATTTTGCACTCACATCCCAATGACACAACGAAACTGCTACAACTCTCAAAATTCTATTCCGACCCCTATATCAAAATCTCACCTATCAACCGGAAATCGTCAAAAAATCTGATTTCGCCAATTCAAGCCTAAATCTACTCTGAACCTCCAAAACTCATTCCGATCATGCTCCTAAGTCCCAAATCACCTCCCGAAGCTAACCGAACCATCGGAACTCACATCCGAGACCTCTAACACACAAGTCAACATCCGGTTGACATTTCCAACTTAAACTCACTCTAAAGAGACTAAGTACCTCAAACCTTACCAAATCCTTTCTGAACTCGATCCGACCAACCCGATACCAAATAACATGGATAAACAAAACATAAAGAAGCAAAAATGGAGAAAATGGAGCGGTAACACATAAGATGACTGGTCGGGTCGTCCCATCCTCCCCAACTTAGATTAGGCTGTAATTAACACATAACAATAAAGACAAATTACAATACACAAAATGAACTACCTATTAAACCAACACCAAGTCCTTTTCTTTTTCTCCTTTGCCCCTTTCTCTTTTTCATCGTCAGTCACAACCAAATTAATGTTGGCATTTTTTAGACTTTCAAGCTCAACCAACTACATCTTGAGGATGTCATAATGCACCAAATCTTCTTCCATCTCTTTAATTTTGTTGAACAATCTTGAAAGAATAAACTTCGATCTTTCGTCAACTTCATTGTCCCTCCATTGAAAATCTTTACAACTCATGGCCTGAAAATTTCACAAATTGGAATTATTTTAATAACAATACACAAAGTTAATAAACCACAATAGATGGGTTAGAAATGAACACATACACCATAGTAGGGGCAAGATCAAAATCTTCTGCAAGATTACGCTTCGACAAAGAAGTCTCCATTTGCAACAAAATTTCATGTTTGCATCGCACTTCAAAATTGAGCATTGAGTCTTCATCGTCCATACAAAGTCTATTCAAATTGGTATTTGCCATTTTATAACCCTAATTCCTAAAATATAGAAATTGGGAAAGAAATTTCAAACCCTTAAATAAAGGTTATGAAATTGAATTGACTAAAGATTAGTAATTACTAGTCTATAAATTGAAACTCACCTCTTTCAATTTCAGCACCACCAGAAAAATTTCTTCAACAATGGCAGAGAGTCCCTTTAAGTTTAGAAAGAGTAATAAGATAATGGGTTCAAATAAAATAGGTGAGTTTAACATTTGGGACCCCTTAGAATAACACGTGGAGATTAAATAGCAGACGGGTCTTTTAAATTTAGTCTTCACGCGCTTGGAAGATGTAAAGTCACGGTTGGATTTAATTGAGCATATAATGTTAAATAAATTCTGATAAAAATAAGTTCAGGGATGTAATAGGATCCCCCAAAAAAAAGGTGTGTAGTGGGTAATATAGTTATAGGTTGGGGAGGATTTTACGCATTATCCCTATCACTTTTTCTTGTTGTCTATTTTTTTTCTAAATACAACTTTATCAAAATAAGAGTTTAGGTAAATTCTCTCCGATACTTTATTAAATTTACATTCCCTGAGGTAAATTAATTAGACTAAATAGATAAAAATTAAATATTTTTAGTTAAAGTAAATTAATATTTTTTAATTTTTTGCCCAACAATTCTTTTTAAAAAGGTATCGACCTCAACTTTCATAAAATTTTCAATTTGTGGTAGCATTATAAAACAAAACAAAAAGATATAAATCTTTTTCGTTATGCCGGATAATATCCCAATAGTCAATTAATATCTTTAATTGCTGAACCCGCTTGTATAAAATCCTGGATCTGCCACGGATAACGAAATCGTACCGAACCAAACAAGAAAATTCTGAACTATTTTGGTACGGTATTTTGTGTGCACAATTAATATACCGAATATCAAAGTATCAACTCGTAATTTTAAATACCGTACCAAAGTATCGAATGATCACCCCTAATTAAGAGTTAAACATCTTAGTTGCAAATAAACATTTTGGGTTAATTTTCGTATTAGGGTTTTACTATTGCAAATGAGAATGTAGTAGAGCTTTATAGCAAGGTTTGTATTTGTAAAAAAAAGGTTATAATGCTTTATATAACATGTATCATTTTTATTTCAGGAAAAGTATCATAATGATCTTGATGCATGGCGACAAACTCAGCCTGAAGGAACTCAACCGACCTCGGAGGATATGACTGTAATATGAACACATGCGGCAGGTGGCGTGAATAAAGGTATAGATATTATGTAAAATTATCTATTTTAGTATTAGTTTGAAAGTTGTGTATTTTTTTCTTATTCCTTTTACTTTTTTCTTTGTTTCTCATAAAAATAAATAAAGGTCGAGTCTATGGGCTTGAAATATATCCATCATCCAGTCATCCAGCAACATTATTCGTTGGTGCATCAGTTTCTCAAGAAAATATGGAAGCTATGCGTCAAAAAATGGATCAAATGTTGCAAGAATGGAGCGCACCTCATGCTTTGATCCAGAAATTATTAAAAAGAAAAAGCAAGAAAGGTAGTCAATCTGCAATAGAGGAATCTGAATCTGAGGAGAAGACCGAGTCTGACAAGGACTAGTTGTATGAATGTGCATGTTATATTTTAGACTTGTAGATAGACATGTTTAAATTATGAATGTGAGTTAGTATTTTGATAATTGTTGTTTGATGTTTTAGCTATTGGATAATTATAAATATTAGTGTTCGATTTATAGTAAATATTAGGTTTGGTTTGTTATGATAAATTAGGTGTTTGGTTAGTTGTTTTATTTGGCAGGTGGTGTAGTTCAAAATACAACATAATTCTACTAAAATATTTTCAGATTTAGGGCTAATTTGAGACCGAATCAGTCGAAAATGTCACAAGAAATGTTTCAAATTTGCGACTGATTCGGTTGCAAATTATGAATTTCTAAAATTTTATAATTAATTTATTATCAAAATGTATGACTATTTCGGCCAGAAATTATAAATATTAATTTTATTATTTAAATTTCCAACAGGTTCGGTCAGAAAAGTATTTATTTTATTATTTAAAGTTGCGACCGAATTGGTCGATAAATTTCCTACTGATTCGGTCGCAATTCCCTTAAATTAAAATGTGTCCTTGATTTTTCATTTTTGACGAAATCCGTCGGAAACTAACAGCCGATTCGGTCGCAAAATATTTGTGACTGTGTATTTGTCACGATCTCGGTTCGTCCTTCATGAACCATCGTGACAGCACCTAGTCTCTACGACTAGGTAAGCCTAACAATGCGGAATATAAACAACAATTGCGGAAGAATTAATTAAAACCGATATAGTAAAATAAAACAGTATTTAAAATGCCACTCGGCATACACAATAACAACTCTGACAACTAATAACATTTCCCAAAACCCGGAATCTCATGATCACAAGCCTTTGAATGTCTATAAGGATCTAACTCCAGAATATCTAACAAGGAAACGAAAGTATAGAAGGGAGAGTAGAAATGGATTCTTCGGTATGCGGACGCGGCAGATATATCTCAGAGTCTCTACAAGCTCCTCGTCTCACGAGTGGTTTGTTTAAACGGAGGTACCTGGATCTGCACATAAAAAACATGCGCATAAAGGGCATGAGTACACCACAGCGGTACTCAGTAAGTGTCAAGCCGAACCTCGGTCGGGTAGTGACGAGGAAGGTCAGGGCCCTACAGAAATTAAATAAAATATAAGGTATAGCAGAATAAGATAAGCAGTACAGTTGAAAACTAACAGTAAGAATTAATACAGGATAATAAGGATACAACAACTAAAACAAAGACAAAACAATCACAAGGAAATACCACTCTTCACAAGAATAATAACCGAGGATCTCTTAGTATCCCGAGGATCTCTTAGTACCCTCAATATATGTCGGGGATCTCTTGATATCTCGAGGATCTCTTGGTATCCTCAATATATACTAGGGATCTTGAGGATCTCTTGATATCTTCAATATATGCTAAGGATCTCATGGTATCCCGAGGATCTCTTGGTATCCTCAATATACGTGATGGGATCTCTCGGTATCCCGCACGTCAGTTCAAACCATAAATACGTACAGGAGATCTCCCGGGATGCCGTCTCGTAGTCCCAAATTAAAAACACATAGCAATAGCACAAAGAATACTCAATTAAACTCAACTTCATACTAAGGTAAAACAGGTAATTCTAATCTAGCATGTTTCACGTAATACAAATAAGGCAGTATAAGCAAATAAAGCAATTAGGTCTATTAGACATGCTTCCCTAAGCTAAAAGTAGGCTTAAATTTCAAGTAGTATAAGCAGGAAGGAAAAACACATTTAAAGCTACTTTAATGAAAACAGGATTTCCAACAATTAGCACAAGTACACACTCGTCACCTCACGTATAAGGCATTTCAATTATCAAAATACCAAATCCTAAGGGGAAGGTCCCCCACACAAGGTTAGGCAAGCCACTTACCTCGAAGCAGCTCAAAATCAATCTGAAACCACGCTCTTGCCATGAGTACTCCACTCCAAATGGCCCGAATCTATTCAATTCAATTACATAATGTAAATAACACTTCAAGTAATTGATTATACAAATAAATTCTATGCTAATACGCAAAATTAGGTAAAATGACCAAAATGCCCCTCGGGCCTACGTCTAGGAATCGGGTAAAATTTATATTTTCAGAATCCACATCCTCTCACGAGTTCATGCATACCAAAATTAACCAAATCCAAGGCCAATTTTTCAATCAAAACTCGAATTCTAGGTCTAAGAACTTTCTTCCAATTTTTCCCCAATTTTCACTTTCAATCCGAAATTAAATGACAAAACTAATAATAGATTAATGGAATACGACTAAAGAGGGTTAAGGAATTGTTACCCATTGATTTTTCTCTTCAAATTCCTCCCAAAATCGCCCTCTCCCGAGCTCCAAATCAATTTTCCCACTTTTGAAACTAAACCCTCGAATTTCCCATTTTCTGCCCAACAATTCTGCTTCTGCGGTCAAGGTACCGCACCTACTATCCCGCTTCTTCGGAAGAACAACCGCACCTGCGAAAACTCATTAATTTCCCAAGTCCGCATCCTGCGACCTGCTTACCGCATCTACGGTCACGCAGGTGCGTGAACTCATCCGCACCTGCGGCTTCTTGCCTTTCCTCATCTGGTCGCTTCTGCAGCTGTTGATACCCAAGTATCTCCAAATGTTTTATTATTTTTCCTTAATTTAAAAAAAAATTAAATTGATTTATTACCTTATTTTATCCATAAAAATCCAATAATTATTTCCAAAATTATCATTTTGGTGATTCATTTATTAGATTCTCATATTTATGTTAAAATATAGGTAATATAATTTTTGCATATTTTTACAAAGTAATTTAGTATTTTTGAAGTTAAATTGTATACAATTACAACATTAGCCTCTTTTAAGATTAATTATGTTTATATTCATAAAAATTAGGTTTGGTATATTTAAATAGTTAATTATGTGCTATAAATCATTTTGGTACCTTTAATTTATTTTCAGAAATTAATTTTTTTATTTTTTATAAATTAAATAGGAAAAATTGGCTATTTAAATGTTAGCCCAATTTCATTTCGTTTATAGCCCAATTCTGACCCCAATTGAACTCAATTGAAACCATTTGAAACACCCAATTCTGATTTAATCCGACCCAAATCCATCTTCATAACCCGCCCACTCGCCCATTTTGATCCAGGCCGTTGATCATTCAAATCAACCGCCAACAACCATCCTTGCCTTTTTAATTCAAACGACCCCTAACCTTAGCCTCGTTTCCAAATTTCGCCGCCTCTGAATCCCCTTCTCTATCAACTCTCTCTCAAATCCTCTCAAACCCTAGCCGCCACCATCAACTAAAACCCTAATACCTCCCCAAATCTATGGTTCCCAAAGTCATCAGAGACCTATATCCACCTCTCATGGCTTCTACGTGCTCGATTATTATGGTTTCGAGGCTAGTTCTCGAAAGATCTTGGTTCAAGCTTGTTCGATTGTAGTTCATGACTATTCTCCGGTCGTCTCCAACTTTTTCTCCGGCTAGCCATGGCTATTCGAGTCAGACTCTTGACTCTCCTACTTAGATCGTTGGTTTTCAATGCCTTTCTCACCACCTAAGGTACTTCTGAAACATTAGCCTTTAAGGTTCCTTCGATTTCATTTTAGATCTGTTTCAGATCTATGTTTGCTCTGAACTTCTAAGTGTTTTTCTCAAATTTTCTTTTAAAACTCTGCTTTTAAAACCCCTTATATTTCCAATTAGGGTTTTTGTTAAGTTATTTAAAAAAAATTCTCTGATTCTTTGACATGTTTGGCTATGTTTGCTTATATCGTTCTTCTACCTGAGTTTGCATGTTAAAACCCCTAATTTCTTTTAACTGTTTACTAAACGAATATTTGTTTTCCTGAGTTTTGTCCTATTAGTTTGCTTAGTCTCTTTTAAAACTCTCCTATTGTTGAAAATCCTGGGGTTTTGGGTCTAAGACTGTTCGTTTAAGTGCATGACTCAATTTGAAGTTATTTATTTCGAATTCTTTTGCTCCATTTGTGTGATTCTTCTGATTGTTGGGTTTCTATCTTCTCTAAAACTCAAATATGCTTGAAACCCTATTTTTTCTAAAGGGGTTTTCCTCACCTGCTACTGTGAGACCTTCGCATGCTTTTGATATTCTATGTTTTCTTCACTATTTGACCTACTGGGCTATCATGCTTCGAATGTTGCTATCTACTGAATCTTTGTGCTACTGTTGTGTGCTATTTCTTCTTGCCATCAGGCCTAGCCTGTCATGTATAATATTTATGCACCCTATTTATATGCTGAGTCTTCTTCTTTGATTAATTTTCAAACTCGTAACTAAGTTTAAACTTTTCCTTTGTGAGATTCTGATTTCACTCGCCTATTAAGGTTAATTGATTTCTTTCCTGTTTTGCCTTACTGAATCCTTTCCAAAATTAGAGTATCTCTGTACCTAGACTCGAATTGCTTACTTGTTATTTTACTACTTCTTTAATGGCAACTTTCAGCCTACTTTTTTAATTGATTACTTTCCTTATTTTGAACCTGATACTGCCCGTTAAGCAAGTGAACCCTTAATTAAGGGCAATCACTTGTATAATTGATTCTGAATCATGATTGTTTCCATGTTTGTAGCTTATTACCTCTTTCTTACTCGTTTTCAAAAAACTATAAATACCCGTTACTTCTTCTCTTTCAAAAACACGAACACTTTTAGTTCTGAACTCACACTTACACTCAAACACTCTCTCTTGCTTTACTACTACTTGTGCTACTGTCTGTTTAGCCAGCTGAAAGCCAAGGCTATATTTCAAAGTCCTGCTACTTTTCTTTACTGCACTTTGCTTCTTTGACTGGTATGTTCTAATTAAGTTTTTCAGCACCAACAACAACGTGCTTACTTACTGATTTTGCATTCTTGCCTGCCTACTGCTTGTATTTAATTCAGTACCATTATTTAGCATGCTATAATTTCCTTTCTACTCTGAATCAATGTATTATGAATCCCAAGTCCCTACCCCAATGTGATTAATACTTGTGGTTAGTTTGGGGAATGACAGCATAGAACATTGTTGAGCTTGACCCAAACTTGATCCTCCTAGGATCATAACCCCCATGTTTCCCTTATGTGTTGTTTGTTCTGGATGATTTACAAGTATGACAGCACTCCCTATTGTTGTTCATGCCCAAAATTAACCCATGCCTAAGTATATAGGCCCCCTTGCAATGGATTCCCAATCCCCTGTCCCTTTGTGTGAATTTATCAATTCTTTGAAGTGTTAATGGTTGACTCCCCTTACCCTTTCCCTCTCCTTTATTACTTCAGTTCTTAGAACTCAGTTTTTGCACTTTTCACTCTCTTCTTATACTTAAGTTCTGCCCCCCTCATGTGAGCCTTGCCTTGGGACCCATGAGCTCCCTCTGAACTTGGACACATGAGGGCTGGCATTTTCATACTACACTTGTCCTTATTCTGGTTATGAAACTTGAGTGTGAGCACTGCTCGGGGTCCTATTGAGGCCCTTAGGGAACTCTAACATACTCAAGGCTGAGAAAGGCTTTGGATCAATGGTATTTTAAGTTGGTTTATCTCATAACTCAGAGAGGAAGTCAAGAATCAATCTTCCTCTGGTTGTAACTTTTCTTTGTACTTTTTCTGATATAATTTATTATTCCTGGTTTGTAATAATTTGTAATGAACATTTGGGGCTGGCAAGTGAAAAAAGGGTTGGGAAAGTATGCATGCTCAAGGGTAGAAAACATGCTTATAGGACTGCATTCTCTACTTGTTCAAATCGCATTTAGATAACATGCCTATAGGACTGCTCCAATTCTACATACTCACACTACATTTAGAAACCATGTCTATAGGACTTACTTGTTCAACATCACATCTAGATAACTTTCCTATAGGGATTGTCTAAAATTCTGCACATTTGTCACTGTTTAGATATCATGTTTTTTTAGGGCCCAATTGGTTATAACCTAGTAGCATGCTCAAATCAGTAACGCATAGAAATCATGTCTTTAGGGGTTCTTAAATAAATCTGAGTCATTCCGTCCACATTCAAATATCGTGCTCATGTGAATTAAAATCAATAATAGTAGATACCATCACCTGTAGAATCTGGAACTGGTCTAATTTAAATTCGTCTATTCTGAACCTCTGTTTAATAATTCCCTTATTTTCAACAAGGTTTAGCAAGCATGCCTATAGGATTTCAAGCAGTACATTTTGAGTTATCACTGTCTCACCACCTTCTGAATTAAGTAGATATCATGCCTATAGGACCTCGTCTACACACTTAGGCAAGTCTTAGATTAATAACTGTAAACTGGATCCATTTTGTTAATTGCTACAACCAACAGGCAGGCCTGATTCAGACTTCTTATCTGAGTTATGTAATAAAATAATCTGCCTCAAGAATTAACTTCCCTAGTCTTTATGTGCTTTAAATCAGACCTAAAAAGTATGTGCACGTCATGCTAGTTATGTGCTTTTGTTTTGAGGAGGTATACATGACCCTTTTGTCTGTTTACATGCTTCCCCTTTATATGCCATATTATCTGTTTTTGTATGTCGCCTTAGATTTTTATCCTTTGAAATCAATCAGCCTAATATCCCTTCCCTTTAGGAATATTAGTCCTTAGTGCCTCCGGAACTGATAGGAATGGGACGGAAAATAGCATGCAATAGTAATCCAGACCAATCTGCACTATAATACCTTAACAAGGTGGGAAGAGTAGATATGGATATGATGACCGTTGCGCTAATGCCACGTGTAACTCCTCTTTTGAGGAGTGATTATCGGGCATCGCATTGATGTAATCCATATTTTTTTGTAAACCTAGGACCTCCTTTCTTTATTTCCCCCTTCTTCTTTTTTTAAGCATTGTAACTCCTTATTTAAGATCAGCTCTTTTAATTGATCTTTCAAACTTTGTTTACTTTCAAACTATTGTGCATTGAAATCCCCTCTTATTTGAGCCTTATCTTCTTATATATTAATTGCACCCCAAATTCACGACAACTATCTCGTTGGGAACCATACTAGTAGATCCTGAAGGGTGCCTAACACCTTCCCCTTGGGATAATTTCAAGCCTTTACCCAATCTCTGGTTACCCAAACAAACTTAAAATTAAATCTTTGTTGGTGTCCTAATGCACCTTAATCATTAGGTGCAAAAACCCAGTTCCCAAAAGGAACGAGTTGTCCTTCCAAATATCATAAACCCGATTTCGCAAGAAAAAGGGGGCGCGACAGCATGGCGACTCTGCTGGGGATTTTAGGCTTTTACCACTTCAAATTGTTATTGTGAATTTGTACCCTCCCTTATGTGCAATTACTTGTTTAATTCCTTTAAGCATTCAATTTCCTTTTAAACTGCAAAACTGACTTATCTTCTTCGTTTCTTTCCTTTGTTACTGCTTTAAATTATGAAACTACTGTATTTATCGTTTTTTTAACGTGCAAATCCGTGCCAACATGCTTTTAGTTATTGCATAATAATGCTCAACATCATATCCACTTATGCCCAAACAAATACCATAGCAACGCTTATAATGAGTGGTGGTGCTCTTCCTATATTATTATCCCCTAAATTCGGAAAAGGCATATTTGCGGTAAAACTAGTCAATCAACGGTGTAGTCGACGGTTCCGTGCCTTTCCCCCTTGAGTTGTCCGCTCAAGGGTACCAGTCTAAAACCTCATAGAAACTTTACTCTGTTTTAACTGTGCATGCATCATGGTTAAACCTAGCCGAGTCAGTTATGTTGTTCGTATAATGACTCTTTAAGATAGCCTTTTCCAAAGTCCACTAGGTTTCCCTAAACTCAAACGGATACCACCATGTTCTGTGCATTTATTTGGAGAACTAAATGCTTTATGTTAATTGTTGATATTAAATAGTCGAGTCTGGTGGGGGTAAGGGCCTAACCCTTTTGTTTTGTAGAAAATGAGGCACGAGGTCCCCAGTTTTGGTATGATTAGCACGCCCCCACTCTTGCTAGACTGGTGGAGAGTCTTCCATCAAATGACCAAATCAACGAGTGGAAAGAGAGGGCCGCCAAAGCTAGCGAAAAGTTGGAATATCTGGAGTATAGTCTGCTGGAATTGGAAGGGAAAGTGAGGAAGAGAGTCACCGACTGCCAGAACGCCGATGGAAATGAAGAAGAACACCTGGCAAAGGCATTTTTACTAGTGAACCTACGCGAACTGGAGGATTTCATCAATGAGAGTCTTCAACCTGAGGAAGGTCCTTCTAGGACCAAATAGATATGAGTTTATCTTTTCGCTTTATCAAATGTAATAAGGCCAATGGAAATTAGTGATTTTCATTTCCTGGTTATTTAGTGTCAATTTGGGATTCGTCTATTTTTATCAATAAAATGAGGCATTTAGCATCCTAAGTTCTCCAAATCAATTTGTCGCTAGGCCTACCTCGGGCGCAAAGAGGTTCCCAAATTAAGGCACGTTTTACATTCTGCACTATGTGTTTAAATGCTGCAACCCTTTCTATAATCCTCACTAACTTGTTACCTTTTATTTTTTATTTTTTTTATTATTCCCCTACCCAAAGGTTAGTTCGTGCACTCTGGCAACATCATCTTATTCCACGAGATCCAGGGGCCCTCCACCCACGCCTCATCTAGTCCTATCAAAAACAAGAACAAAGGGAAGATGGAAGATTTGAACAACACCAGAAAGGAAAACTCAACTGATAGAGGTCACTCATGGTCACGGTACTCTGGTTCCTAAGGAAAATGCATCCCAACTTGAACAAGAACTACTGAAATTTTAAGAAGAACTTGATCAGGTCCGGAATCTGGCAAATTTATCATTTTCCCTCTCCACTCCAAATATCAATTTCCCAAACGCTCAGAACCCTACACCTCCACAGAACATCCCAAAGCAACAAAACTATCCCACTCCTCACCACCACTGCAACACCTGCCATGACTCAAACAACACCCCGCTGCTCATCCCAGAACCCCAAAACTCCACAAATGACCACTTTTACACCCACCATAACACCCCCATCTATATGAAGACTATGCCACATTCCACCCAACCCATCTCAAACACACCCGAGTCTGATGATAAAGAATCGCTCATCAAGAACCTGGCTGAGGAACTTAAGAAATTGACTAGCCGAATTCAAGGCGTTCAAGGAAGCAAGGAATTGAGGGGCTGAATTATGAAGATCTTTGCATACAACCCGATGTCGAACTGCCGAGGGGTAAGAACCTCCAAAGTTTGAAATGTTTGATGGTGCAGGGGATCCAAGGGTCCATTTGAGAGCATACTGTGACAAGCTGGTTGGAGTAGGGAAAGACGAGAGAATTCGCATGAAGTTGTACATGAGGAGCTTGAAGGGAGATGCTTTGTCTTGGTACATTAGCCAAGATCCGAAGAAGTGGTTGAATTGGGTAGGCATGGCGTCCGACTTCATGGACAGGTTCAGGTTTAACATAGAGAATGCGCCGGATGTGTTTTACATTCAGAATCTAAAGAAGAAGCCCACAGAAATATTTCCCGAGTATGCTACTCGTTGGAGGTCTGAAGCTGCTAAGGTTAGACCTGCCTTAGAGGAGGAACAGATGAACAGATTCTTTGTTCGGGCTTAAGACCCGCAGTATTATGAACGACTAATATTGATCGAGAGCCATAAATTTTCTAACATTATCAAACTGGGTGAAAAGATCGAAGAAGACATCAAGAATGGTATGGTTACAAACTTCGAGGCCTTGCAAGCTACAAATAAGGCCTTACAATTCGGTGGTGTGTCTAAGGAAAAGGACGCAGGGGCAGTAATAGTTGTACAAAGAACCAAATCTCCCATCAAATACCAAACCTACCCAATGCCTCCACTCACATATCAGCCTACCCCGAACTACCAAGCACTCTCACCCTCTTACCAAACTCCACCACCCACTTATCAATCACCTCTACCTCCTACATATCAGCCTACTTCCCCCAGATATTCCCAACCTGGACATGTTTAACAAGCCTACAATGCTCAACCGTCCCACTATCAATCACCTCCTGCACGCCAAAATTTCCCTAGACCTCGACAAAATTTTGACTGCAGACCTCCAAAACAATATACCGCCATTGCTGAACCTATTGACCAATTATACGAGAGACTCAAAGCTGCTGGTTATGTCACCCATATCCCTGCTGCAACTCCTGAGAACCCTTCTAAGTGGTTAACCCAAACAAATCTTGTGCATACCACTCCGACATGAAAGGACACATCATTGACGAATGTCATTCTCTAAAAGACAAGATCCAGAATTTAATTGTTAATAAGATTATTATGACAAAGGAACCTGCTCCAAATGTTCTCAATATCCTCTGCCAGACCACAAGGGTGGAGGTGTTCACATAATTGAAATAGAGGATGATTGGGATCCCGAGGGATCAATCGGGTTGATCGTAGAGGGTGATGACCCAAAGAAGCCAATAGTTACTCTTAATCCGATCATAGTCCAAATGCAGCCCTCTAGGGATGTTGAGGTAAATATGTCTGTGCCACTTGAGTTCGAAACAACGTCATCTACAAAGACACCAACACCAATTGAGGTCGAATTCGTGTCTCCAGCAAATGCACCTACACCATTCAAAGTTGCAGTTTTACCGCCCAAGGTACACGCTCCGTTTAGAGTAAAGATACCCGCGTCGATCCCAGTGGCAATGTCGACTATGACACCATTCCATACAAAGGCTATACCATGGGACTATACAATCGAGTCAAGGAGTAAAGGCAAGGTTAGGTTCGAGGAAACTGTTGCCGCACAGGGTATGACGAGAACTGGTAGGGTCTATACCCGGAAACACCTAGCTGAGTCAAGCAAGTAGGCCTCTAACCGGTCACCCATTATTGAGACAGGTCCAGATGATCATTGGAGAAAGATACAGGCTAAGGAATACTCGGTCATCGACCAGTTAAACAAAATACCGACGCAAATTTCCATCCTTGCTTTGCTACAAAATTCTAAGGCACACAAGAATGCTCTGTTGAGGGTGTTGAGTGAAGCGTACGTGCCAAGCAACATCACTAGCGGCTTAATGGCCAACATGGTAGGACAGGTATTGGAAAGTCATAAAATTACTTTTCATGAGGATGAGCTGCCATCTGAAGGGTTGGGTCACAACAAAGCACTGCACATCACTGTGCAATGCGAGGACTACTTTATCACCAGGATCTTGATCGATGGGGGTTCTAGTCTCAACAATTGTCTGCTGGTAAAACTAAAGAAGTTGGGCAAGCGAATGCACGAGATAAAGGATGAAGCCATAAATGTGAAAGCCTTCGACGATTCCCAAAGGTCCACTATTGGGGAAATTAGTCTGTGCTTACAAATGGGGCCAACTTGGTTCGATGTTGATTTCCAAGTGATAGATGTGCTAGCATCTTACAATCTGTTGTTGGAACGGCCATGGATTCATGTTGTTGGGGTCGTGCATCAACACTGCATCAAGCAGTAAAATTTGAATGGAATCACCAGGAGGTGATCATTCACAGTGACGGTAGCAACCCTATATACAATCGCCAGACCATTCCGTCATTCGAGGGAAGAAGGAAGCTAGGTGGAGATACTTACCATCACATCGAACGGGTAAATGTTATTGACAAAGACAAATGGTAAGATAACAAGATCAAGAGTATACTGAATTGGAGTGGGTACGAACCTGGCAAAGGACACGGAAAGAATCTCCAAGGAATCACTAAGCCCATAAAAATCAAGAAACACGGCACAACTTTCGGTCTGGGATACAAGTACACTTGGGAAGAATTCAACAACTGGTCGCCACCATGGCGTGGTCCTTACTATCCGCTAGAGCAGCCAATACCACATTTAGAGCAGACTTTCCAACCGGCCGATGTTATCTATGGGTCAGAAGAAGAGGAAGCACTGGCAGTGGTAAAGAACTTGTTCCTAGAAGACAATGACTTGGATTGTTGTGTTGTTCTTGAGAAAGAGGGGGAGGAAGGCCCTTCCATCTGTAAGTAGAGGGGCACGCCTCAATAACTAGACCATCAGGACGACCAGAGCCCGACGAGCTTCTGGGTAGCAAGGCTAAAACAAGCACTGTCTTATTTACTAAAAGATTTTTATTTCTCGCATGTTTTCAATTCCTGTAATAAGATCTCCAATGTTCAAAACAATTATGCAATTTATCAAAGTATTTTGACTTTTCTTATGAATCAACGCTCATCATTATTTTTCTCTCATTATTTTACTTACACAACATTACTATTACTTATCGTGATGAACCAATGACTATGACATGCAACGAGACAACGCAACAAACGGACATAGATTTAGAGGAAGATGGCATACCAGAAGAGATTGTTAAGGAGGTTGAGAATTTTGAGAATAGACCTAAGTCCAACTTGGATGAGACTGAGATTGTCAACCTGGGAGATGTAGAAAACGTCAAAGAAACACGAATCAACATCCACTTATCGTCATCAGAAATGAAGGAATACATAGAATTTCTAAGGGAATATGAGGATATATTCGCCTGGCCATTTAATGACATAACTGGCTTGAGTACGTCAATTGTGGCTCACAAATTGCTAACCGATCCAATATTTCCGCCCGGTAAAGCAAAAGCTCAAAAAATTCAAGCCTGATATGAGTATGAAAATCAAGGAAGAAGTCACCAAGCAGGTCAAAGCTAAGGTTCTCAGGGTAGTAGAACACCCAACATGGTTAGTCAACATCATGCCAGTACCAAAGAAAGATGAGAAGGTTTGAGTCTGTGTCGACTACCATGATCTCAACCGGGCCAAGCATGAGCTACAGTCATTTGTAGATTGCTTCGCCGGTTATCATCAGATCTGGATGGATGAAGAAGATGCTGAGAAAATAGCTTTCATTACGCCTGGGGAATGGATGTCATTGGACCAATTGAGCCTGCTGCATCCAACAGACACAGGTTTATATTAGTAGCAATCGATTATTTCACCAAATGGGTAGAAGATGCATTTTACAAAGTTTTAACCAAGAAAGTCGTTGCAGATTTTGTCAAGGATCATATTGTGTGCCGATTCGGAGTTCCTGAGTCCATTATCACTGACAATGCCGCCAACCTCAATAGTGATCTGATGAAAGCTATATATGAAACTTTAAAAATCAAGCATAAGAATTCCACCGCCTACAGATCTCAGTTGAATGGAGTCGTAGAAACCATCAACAAGAACATTGAAACGATACTAAGGAAAATGGTAGAGAATTACAAGTAGTGGCATAAGAAGTTACCCTTTGCTCTATTAGGGTACCGCACCATAGTTCACACGTCAACCGGGGCAACCCCCTACATGCTGGTTTATGGTACCGAGGTTGTCATCCCAGCCGAGATAGAGATTCCTTCTTTAAGATCATACAGGAAGTTGAGCTCAGTGATGCGGAATGGATAAGAAGTCGCTATGAGCAGTTGGTCCTTATAAACAGAAAAAGAATGAATACAGTTTTCCATGGTCAACTTTATCAGAATAGAATGTCCATAGCCTTCAACAAAAGAGTCAAGCCGAGACGGTTCGCACCGAGGCAACTGGTATTAAAGAAAATTTTCCCGCATCAAGATGAAGCCAAAGGGAAGTGCTCTCCCAACTAGCAGGGTCCATACATGGTTCACTGGGTTCTGACAAGAGGAGCCCTTATACTCACAGAAATGGACGGAGAAGTTTGGCCAAAATCGATCAATTCAGATGCAGTCAAGAGCTACTATGTGTAATCTTTATGCTTTCCTTATATGATGTAAATTGAACTATGCCTGACCTGATTCCCATTTAAGATGGGATACATAGGCAGCCCTATGGGTTCAGTCACAATTCAATAAAATTTTCATTTCCCCCTACATTGGAAACTGGGGCAGAATTTTGAGGAGGACCCTCAAAATTCCGAAGTAATTTCAACCAATTATCGCAAGAAACAATCAGAAACATCAACCCATTAAACTGGGGCAGAATTTTGAGGATGACCCTCAAAATTCCGTAGCAAGAAAGGTTGCAATGTCTTGAACTACGTCACAGTCATCGGTTCATCTAAAAACTATCTTAATTATATACCTATGTCGTATCTTTTACAAATTCATGCATGTTTATTACTAAAATTTCTTTGTTTAGCAACACTACCCCAATAATACATACAGTATCACCAGATCAAAGCCGAGCAAGTCAAGCAGACCCAGCGGGAATACAAACTATCCTTCCCCCTTTGCAAAATTTACGATTTTTCTTTGGATGCAGGCACTTGGATTACGAAAGCATCAGACATGCTATACACTCACGAGACAAACACTGTTTAGGAATAAAATTCTCAGAACTATTGCACTTACCAACATTTGCTATCCACGCACGCCGGTGATATTCCGTGTGGAATAATGTTCCCAGTAGTCACAATATCGTAATCTATTATCAGCTAAGAAAGCTCTATTACCATTTGCCATTTTATTTCTTGCATAAGGCTACCGTTCTTCCTTCCGAGACTAAACGATGTCTCCATCTGCAGTTTCTGCATTGCATAAGGCTACCTTTCTACCTTCCGAGACTAAACAATGTCTCCATCTGTATTTCTACATTGCATAAGGCTACCATTTTGTCTTCCGAGGTTAAGCTCTACCTCATCTACATTTTCATGGCTGAAAGATCACCACCTTTACATTTGCATGGCTGAAAGATCGCCACCTCTACATTTTGCATAGCCGAAAAATCGCCACTTCTACATTTGCATGGCTGAAAGATCGCCACCTTCACATTTGCATGGCTGAAAGATTGCCACCTTCACATTTGCATGGCTGAAAGATCGCCACCTCTACATTTGCATGGCTGAAATATCGCCACCTCTACATTTTACATGGCTGAAAGATCGCCACTTCTACATTTGCATGGCTGAAAGAACGCTACCTTCACATTTGCATGGCTGAAAAAATCGCCACCTTCACATTTGCATGGC
Source organism: Nicotiana sylvestris (assembly GCF_000393655.2). Taxonomy (NCBI): domain Eukaryota; kingdom Viridiplantae; phylum Streptophyta; class Magnoliopsida; order Solanales; family Solanaceae; genus Nicotiana; species Nicotiana sylvestris. The sequence continues at coordinate 62,287,777 of NC_091063.1, forward strand.
TGAAAGATCGCCACCTCTATATTTGCATAGCTGAAAGATCGCCACCTCGTCATTCTGCATGGCTGAAAGATCGCTACCCCTACATTTGTATGGCTGAAAGATTGCCACCTCTACATTTGCATGGCTGAAAGATCACTACCTCTTCATTTGCATGGGCTGAAAGATTGCCACCTCTACATTTGTATGGCTGAAAGATCGCCACCTACTGCATCTTATGGGCTGAAAGATCACCAAATTATCCAAAGGCGTCATTGTTCGGAGGCATCATTTTCATAGTTCGAGAACGCCATGTCATGGCCTAGGGACCCCTTTTAATCTTTTGCATATCATTATTCAAAGGCATCATGGTTCAGAGGCATCATCCTCATAGCTCGAGAGCATCATTTTATGGCCCACGAATCATTTATTACATGCTTCATGGCCCAGGACTTCATGGTCTAAGGACGTCATTCTAACCGGCTGAAGACAATCCTCATGGTTCGATGGGAAATTGCATTATGTTTGAATTTATGCATAATATATGCTTGTATTGCGTATTCGTAGGTAAACTGGAAAGCAACGGCTATCTCGGCAGGAGCGGTTCCGCTCCAGTTCCCGCATCCATATCAAACCTAAACATATCCACAAACCTACCACACACCCGACCCTAGATATTGCATCTGTTCTTGAAAAGTCTCCATCGACATACTCCGCCGACGGATTCGGAACTATATACAGCCTGATTCCTGTAAAACCAGGGATATGTAGATAGCTCAAAAATCAGGGCATGGCCTAAAACTCCTTGAACCTTTTCGTTCGGTCAAAATTGGCCATCATATCTTTACCTGATAACTCTTTTATCCTTCCCGGGTAAAGAGGGGCAGTTGTTGATACCTAATTTTTTTTGGTATATTTTAATATGTAAAATACTTTAAAAATAGCATATGTATGCATATATAAGTATGTCCAGATATTTTATTATTTTTTCTTAATTTATAAAGATTTTTAAATTGATTTATTACCCTATTTTATCCATAAAAATCCAATAATTATTTTCAAAATTATCATTTTGGTGATTCAATTATTGGATTATCATATTTATGTTAAAATATAGGTAATATAATTTTTGCATATTTTTACAAAGTCATTTAGTATTTTTAAAGTTAAATTGTATATAATTACAACATTAGCCTCTTTTAAGATTAATTACGTTTATATTCATAAAAATTAGGTCTTGTATTTTTAAATAGTTAATTATGTGCTATAAATCATTTTTGTACCTTTAATTTATTTCCAGAAATTAATTTATTATTTTTTAAAAATTAAATAGGGGAAATTGGCTATTTAAATGTTAGCCCAATTTCATTTCGATTATAGCCCAATTTTGACCAATTGAACTCAATTGAAACCATTTGAACCCCTGACCCAATTTCGATTTAATCCGACCCACCCATCTTCATAACCCGCCCACTCGCCCGTTTTGATCCAGGTCGTTGATCATTCAGATCAACGGCCAACAACCATCCTTGCCTTTTTAATTCAAATGACCCCTAACCCTAGCCTCATTTCCGAATTTTGCCGCCTCTGAATCCCCTTCTCTCTCAACTCTCTCTCAAATCCTCTCAAACCCTAGCCGCTGCCATCAACTACAACCCTAATACCTCCCTAAATCTATGGTTCCCAAAGTCATTGGAGACCTATATCCACCTCCCATGGATTCTACTCGATTATTATGGTCTCGAGGCTAGATCTCGAAAGAGTTTGGTCCATACTTGTTCAATTTCAGTTCATGACTGTTCTCCAGTCGTCTCTGACTTTTTCTCCGTCCATCCATGGCTATTCGAGTCAGACTCTTGACTCTCCTGATTAGATCGTTGGTTTTCAAAGCCTTTCTCACCACTTAGGGTTCTTCTGAAACCTTAGCCTTTAAGGTTCCTTCGATTTCATTTTAGATCTATTTTAGATATATGTTTGCTTTGAACTTCTGAGTGTTTTTCTCAAATTTTCTTTTAAAACACTGCTTTCAAAACCCCTTATCTTTCTGATTAGGGTTTCTGGTAAGTTATTTCAAAATGTTTCTCTGATTCTTTGACATGTTTGACTATGTTTGCTTATATCGTTCTTCTACCTGAGTTTGCATGTTAAAACCCCCAATTTCTTTTAACTGTTTACTAAATGAATGTTTGTTTGCCTGAGTTTTGTCCGAATGGTTTGCTTATTCTCTTTTAAAACTCTCCTATTGTTGAAAATCCCAGGGTTTTGGGTCTGAGACTGTTCGTTTAAGTGTATGACTCAATTTGAAGTTCTTTATTTCGAAATCTTTTGCTCCCTTTGTGTGATTCTTCTAATTGTTGGGTTTCTATCTTCTCTAAAACTCAAATATGCTCAAAACCATAATTTTTCTAAAGGGGTTTTCCTCACCTGCTTCTGTGAGAACTTCACATGCTTTTGATATTCTATGTTTTCTTCACTACTTGACCTACTGGACTGTCACGCTTCGAATGTTGCTATCTATTGAATCTTTGTACTACTGTTGTGTGCTATTTCTTCTTGCCATCAGGCCTAGCCTCGCATGTATAATGTTTATGCACCCTAATTATATGCTGAGTCTCCTTCTTTGACTAATTTTCAAACTCGTGACTAAGTTTAAACTTTTACTTTGTGAGATTCTTATTTTACTTGCCTATTAAGGTTAATTGATTTCTTTCCTGTTTTGCCTTACTGAATCCTTTCCAAAATTAGAGTATCTCTGTACCTAGACTCGAATTGCTTACTTGTTATTTTACTTCTTCTTTAATGGCAACTTTCAGCCTGCTTTTTTAATTGATTGCTTTCCTTATTTCGAACTTGTCACTGCCCGTTAAGCAAGTGACACCTTAATTAAGAGCAATCACTTGTAAAATTGATTCTGAATCATGATTGTTTCCATGTTTGTACTTTACCTCTTTCTTACTCATTTTTAAAAAACTATAAATACCCGTTACTTCTTCTCTTTCAAAAACACGAACACTTTTAGTTCTGAACTCACACTTACACTCAAACACTCTCTCTTGCGTTACTACTACTTGTGCTACTGCATGTTTAGCCGGCTAAAAGCCAAGGCTATATTTCGAAGTCCTGCTATTTTTCTTTACTGCACTTTACTTCTTCTACTAGTATGTTCTAATTAAGTTTTTCAGCACCAACAAACAACGTCCTTACTTACTGATTTTGCATTCTTGCCTGCCTACTGCTTGTATTTAATTTAGTACCATTATTTAGCATGCTATAATTTCCTTTATCCTGATCTGAATCAATGTATTATGAATCCCAAATCCCTACCCGAATGTGATTAATACTTGTGGTTAGTTTGGGGCATGACAGCATTGAACATTGCTGAGCATGATCCAAACTTGATCCTCCTAGGATAATAACCCCCATGTTTCCCTTGTATGTTATGTGTTTTGGTTGATTTACAAGCATGACAGCACTCCATATTGCTATACATGCCCAAAATTAACTCATGCCTAAGTATATAGGACCCCTTTCAATGGATTCCCAATCCCCTGCCCCTTTGTGTGAAGTTATCAATTCTTTGAAGTGTTAATGGCCGACTCCCCTCACCCTTTCCCTCTTCTTTATTCCCTCAGTTCTTAGAACTCAGTTTCTGCACTTTTCACTCTCTTCTTAGACTTAAGTTCTGCCCCCCTCATGTGAGCCTTGCATTGGGACCCATGAGCTCCCTCTGAACTTGGACACATGAGGGCTGGCATTTCCACACTGCACTTGTCCCTATTCTGGTTATGAAACTTGGTTGTGAGCACTGCCCGGGGTCCTATTGAGGCCCTTAGGGAACTCTGACATACTCAAGGCTGAGAAAGGCTTTGGATCAATGGTATTTTGAGTTGGTTTATCTCATAACTCAGAGAGGAAGTCAAGAATCAGGCTTCCTCTAGTTGTAACTTTTCTTTGTACATTTTCTAATGTAATTTATTATTCGTGGTTTGTAATAATTTGTAATGAACATTTGGAGCTGGCTAGTGAAAAAAAGGGTTGGGAAATTATGCATGCTCAAGGGTAGAAAACATGCCTATAGGACTGCATTCTTTACTTGTTCAAATTGCATTTAGAAAAATGCCTATAATACTGCTCCAATTCTGCATATTCACACTACATTTAGAAACCATGCCTATAGGACTTACTTGTTCAGCATCACATCTAGATAACCTGCCTTTAGGTATTGTCTAAAATTCTGCACATTTATCACCATTTAGATATCATATTTTTTTAGGGCCCAATTGGTTATAACCCAGTAGCATGCTAAAATCAGTAACGCATAGAAATCATGTCTATAAAGGTTCTTAAATAAATCTGAGTCATTCCGTCCACATTCATATATCGTGCTCATGTGAATTAAAATCAATAATAGAAGATATCATCACCTGCAGAATCTAGAACTGGGCTAATTTAAATTCGTCTATTCTGAACCTCTGTTTAATAATTCTCTTATTTTCAACAAGGTTTAGCAAGCATGACTATAGGATTTCAAGCAGTACGTTTTGAGTTATCACTGTCTCACCACCTTCTGAATTAAGTAGATATCATGCCTATAGGACCCTGTCTAAACACTTAGGCAAGCCTTGGAGTAATAACTGTAAACTAGATCCATTTTGTTAATTGCTACAACCAGCATGCAGGCCTAATTCGGACTTCTTATCTGAGTTATGTAATAAACTAATCTGCCTCAACAGTTAACCTCCCTCGTCTTTATGTGCTTTAAATCAGACCTAAAAAGTATGTGCAAGTCATGCTAGTTATGTGCTTTTGTTTTGAGGAGGTATACATGAGCATTTTGTCTGTTTACATGCTTCCCCTTTATATGCCATATTATATATTTTTGTGTGTCACCTTAGATTTTTATCCTTTGAAATCAATCAGCCTAATATCCCCTCCCTTTAGGAATAGTAGTCCTAAGTGCCTCCGGGACTAATAGGAATGGGACGGGTAATAGCATGCAATAGTAATCAAGACCAATCCGCGTTGTAATACCTTAACGGGGTAGGAAGAGTAGATATGGATATGATGACCGGTGTGCTAATGCCACGTGTAACCCCTCTTTTAAGGAGTGATTACCGGGCATTGCATTGATGGGATCCATATTTTTTTGTAAACCTAGGACCCCCTTTCTTTATTTCCCCCTTCTTCTTTTTTTAAGCATTGTAACTCCTTGTTTAAGATCAGCTCTTTTAATTGATCTTTCAAACTTTGTTTACTTTCAAACTATTGTTCATTGAAATCCCCTCTTATTTGAGCCTTATCTGCTTATATGCTAATTGCACCCCAAATTCACAACAACTGTCTGGCCGGGAACCATACTAGTGGATCCTGAGGGGTGCCTAACACCTTCCCTTGGGATAATTTCAAGCCCTTACCCAATCTCTGGTTACCCAAACAAACTTAGAATTGAATCTCTATTGGTGTCCTAATGCACCTTAATCATTAGGTGGCGACTCTTCAAAAGCAAAAACCAAGTTCCCAAAAAGAACGAGTTGTCCTTCCAAATGTCATTAACCCGATTTTGCGAGAAAAAGGGGGCGCGTCAGCTGCTTAATTCCGCATCTGTGGGAGTTGCATCTGCAGCCTCTCAACCGCAGATGTGGTTGTGACAGCAGCCCAAAGATCTTCAGCTGTAACTCTAAATTTCCAACTTCCCGTTAACCACCCAAAATCATCCCGAGGCCCCCGGGACCTCAACCAAAAGTACTAACAAGTCTTATACCACGATTCAAACTTATACAAATCCTTAAAACACCTAAAACAACATCAAAACATCGAATTAACCATGGATTCGAGCCTAAAAATTCCAAAAACTCTCAAAATACGCTTTCGATCAAAAAGTCTATCAAACCTCGTCCGAATGACATGAAATTTTGTGCACACGTCACATTCAACACTACGGTGCTATCCTAACTTCCGGAATTCCATTCCGACCCTCGGATCAAAATCTCACTATCAAACCGGAAACTTCAAAAAAATCAACTTTCGGCATTCCAAGCCTAAATTAGCTATGGGCCTCCAAAACACAATCCGAACATGCACCTAAACCAGAAATCACCCAACGGAGCTAACAGAACCATCGGAATTCCATTCCAAGGTCGTCTTCACACTGTTCTGACTACAGTCAAATTTCCAAAACTTAAGCTCTCATTTAGGGACTAAGTGTCCCAAAACTCTACGAAACTCCAAATAATTCCTCCCGACAACTCACAATAGCAGATACAAACATGGAAAAGGCAGTTAATAGGGGAGCGGGGCATAAATTCTTAAAACCACCGGTCGGGTCGTTACATCATCCCACACTTAAACATTTATTCATCCTCGAATGAGCATAGATACATGCTTGAAGTAGTGAAAAGATGAGGGTAACAGCTGCGCATATCCTGCTCGGTCTCCCAGGTCGCCTCCTCGACCAGCTGACCCCCCCACTGAACCTTTACTGATGCAATGTTCTTTGACCTCAGCTTTCGAACCTGCCTGTCCAATATCGCCATTAGCTCCTCAACATAAGATAGATACTTGTCCAACTGGACTGAACTGAAATCCAACACGTGCAACGGATCGTCGTGATACCTCCGGAGCATCGAAATATGAAATACCGGATAAAATCCTGCCAAGTAGGGAGGTAAGGCAAGCTCATAAGCAACCTCCCAAACACACCTCAATATCTCAAAAGGGCTAATAAAACTCGGACTCAACTTCTCTTTCTTCCTAAATCTCATAACGCCCTTCATAGGCGAAACCCGAAGCAGAACCCGCTCTCCAACCATATAGGAAACATCATGAACCTTTCGGTCCGTGTAACTCTTCTGTCTGGACTAGGTTGTACGGAGTCTGACGTGAATCATCTTAACCTTCTCCAAAACATACTGAACCAAGTCTGTGCCCAATAATCTAGCCTCACCCGGCTCAAACCAACCCACCGGGGATCTACACCACCTACCGTATAAAACCTCATATGGTGTCATCTGAATGCTGGACTGGTAGTTGTTGTTGTAGGCAAACTCTGCCAATGGCAAGAACTGGTCCCAAGACCCTCCAAACTCAATCACACACGCACGGAGTATATCCTCAAGAATCTAAATAGTGCGCTCGGACTGCCCGTCTGTCTGAGGGTGAAATTTTGTACTCAACTCCACCCGAGTACCCAACTCACGCTGAACGGCCCTCCAGAACCGTGATGTGAACTGAGTTCCTCTATCTGAAATGATGGACAATGGAATACCATACAGACGAACAATCTCCCGGATATAAATCTCTGCCAATCGCTTCGAATAATAGGTAGTACACATAGGAATGAAGTGCGCAGACTCGGTCAGCCGATCCACAATCACCTAAATGGCATCGAACTTCCTCAAAGTCCATGGGATCCCAACAACAAAGTCCATGGTGATCCGCTCCCACTTCCACTCCAGAATCTCTATCTACTGAAGTAACCCACCCGGTCTCTGGTGTTCATACTTCACCTACTAACAATTGAGGCAGTGAGCTACAAACCCAACTATGTCTTTCTTCATCCGCCTCTACCATTAGTATTGTCTCAAATCCTAATACATCTTCGCTACACCCGGATGAATGAAATACCGCGAGCTATGGGCATCCTCTAAAATCAACTCCCAAAGCTCATCAACATTAGGTACACAAATCTGACCTTGCATCCTCAATACCCCGTCATCACCAATAGTCACATCTCTGGCATCACTATGATGAACCTTGTCCTTAAGGACAAGCAAATGAGGTTGTCCTATTGACGCTCCCTACTACAATAAAATAAGGAAGACCGAGAAACCACACAAGCTAGAACCCGACTAGGCTCCGAAAGATCCAATCTCACAAACTGGCTAGCTAAAGCCTGAACATCTATCGCCATGGGCCTCTCCGCTGCTGGTAAATAAGCCAAACTCCCCAAACTCTCTCCCCAGCAACTCAAAGCATCGGCCACCACATTGGCCTTGCCCGAGTGATACAAAATAGTGATATCATAGTCCTTCGGCAACTCTAACTACCACCTCTAGCGCAAATTAAGATCCTTTTGCTTGAATAGGTGTTGCAAGCTCCGATGGTCAGTATAAATATCATAAGGCACAAAGTACAAATAATGATGCCAGATCTTCAGGGCGTGAACAATGGCAGCTAACTCGAGATCATGGATAGGATAATTCTTCTCATGCACCTTCAACTGTCTGGACGCGTAGACAATTACCCTACCGTCCTGTATCAAAACCGCTCCTAGGCCAATCCTCAAGGCATCATAATAGACAGTATAAGACCCCGAACCTGTAGGCAATATCAAAATTGGGGCTGTATTCAAAGCTTTCTTGAGCTTCTGAAAGCTCGTCTCATACTCTTCCGTCCACTAGAATGGAGCACCCTTCTGGGTCAGTCTGGTCATAGGGGCTGCAATCGATGAAAACCCCTCCACAAAACCACGGTAGTACCCGCCAAGCCAAGAAAACTACAAATCTCTATAGCTGAGGATGGTCTGGGCCAACTTTGCACTGCCTTTACTTTCTTCAGATCCACCTGAATACCTTCACTCGACACCACGTGGCCTAAGAATGTCACGGAATCCAACCAAAACTCACATTTCGAGAACTTAGCATATAACTTCTTCTCTCTCAAGTCTGAAGCACTGTCCTCAGGTGCTGCGCGTGATCTTTCTGACTCTGGAAATACACCAGAATATCATTAATAAAGACAATGAAGAACGAGTCAAGATATGGCCAGAACACAATGTGCATCAAATGCATAAAGGCTGCTAGGGCATTGGTCAGCCCAAATGACATAACAAGGAACTCGTAATGACTATACCATGTCCTGAAAGTAGTCTTCGGAATATCTGGCTCCCGAATCTTCAACTGATGGTAACCTGAACACAAGTCAATCATAGAAAACACTCGTGCACCCTGTAACTGGTCAAATAGATCATCAATATGAGGCAAAGGATAGTGGTTCTTCACTGTAACTTTGTTCAACTGGAGATAATCAATGCACATACGCATAGAACCATCCTTCTTCTTCACAAACAAGACAGGAGCACCCCAAGATGATACACTGGGCCGAATGAAACCCTTATCAAGCAATTCCTGTAACTAATCCTTCAACTCTTTAAACTTAGGAGGGTCCATACGATATAGAGGAATAGAAATGGGCTGAGTTCCCGGCAATAGATCAATGCCAAAATCAATATCTCTATCGGGCAGCATGCCTGGAAGGTTAGCGGGAAACACATCAGGAAAATCCTGTACTACTGGGACTGAATCAACTGTAAGGGTATCAATACTGACATCTCTCACATAAGCTAGATACGTGTCACACCCCTTCTCAACCATATGCTGAGCCTTAAGGAAAGAAATAACTCTACTGGAAGTATGATCTAAGGTACCCCTCCACTCTACTCGCAATACACCTAGCATAGCCAGCGTCACCATTTTGGCGTGACAATAAAGAATAGCATAATGGGGCGACAACCAGTCCATGTCCAAGATAACATCAAAATCTACCATGATGAGCAATAACAAATCGGCTCTGGTCTCAAAACCACTAAGAGCAACCAAACACGACTGATAAACGCGGTCCACAATAAGAGAATCTTCCACAGGAGTAGAAACATAAATAGGGGAACTCAAAGAATCCTGAGGTACACCCAAATGCTGAGCAAAATAAGAAGACACATAACAGTAAGTGGATCTTGGATCGAATAGAACCGATGCATCTCTGTGACAAACCAGTATAATACCTCTGATGACAGAATCAGAGGCAACAACCGCAGTACGGGCAGGAAGGGCATAGTATCGGGCCTGGACTCCCCCTCTAGGGTGACCTCTACCTCCCCGACCTCCACCTCTAGCTGGATGGGCAGGTGGAGTACCAACTGGAGCTGTAACCATAGCTTGAGAACTCTGCGGGGCAAATTGTGGCTGAGAAGTCTATGGAGGTGCACACCTCCCAAGTCTAGGGCAATCCCTCACCACATGTTATGTGTCATCACACTCAAAACAAGCTCTGAGAGGACATAGCGGCTGTGACTGGCTCGGGCCAGATCTACTGGACTAGCCTTTGAAAGCACCCCGCGCAGGAGGCGCACTAGATACTGGAGGTGCATAATAAGGCTCCTAAGGCCAAGAAGGAGCTGGAATACGTCTGGCTGCTGGAAGAGCTGAATGAATAGGGCGACTCATATGACCCCTACCATGACGACCTGTAGCTGGGGCACGGGCACCAGAATAATAGCCTGACTCTCGAGACCTCTTGGCCTCCCTCTCCTCTCTCTCCCTATCATGCATACCTTCAATCCTCCTAGCAATGCTCACCACCTGCTAATAAGAAATATCCATCTCTAACGCACGAGCCATGCTAGACCTGATGTTGGGGATAAGTCCCTCAATAAACTGGCAAACCCTCTCGCAAATAGTAGTAACCAAGGTTGGGGCATGTCTAGCCAAGCTAGTGTAACGGACAGCATACTCCGAGACAGTCATAGTACCCTGCCACAAATGCTCAAACTCTACGCGTCATGCGTTACTGAGGCTCTGAGGCACAAACTCTCTCAGGAACATATCTGAAAACTGAGTCCAAGTTAGTGAAACTGCCTCATCCAGACTATCTAACTCGTAGGTACGCCACCACTCATAGGCGGCTCCTCGAAGCTGGAAGGCAGTAAAAGAAACCCCACTCAATCTTGATATACTCATAGTGCGGAGGATACGGTGACACTCCTCCAGAAATCCCAAGGAATCATCTGAAGCTAACCCGCTGAATACAAGAGGATCATACTTCTTAAACCTCTCAAGCCTCCGCTACTCATCCTCTGAAACCGCTGCCCTATCCTCGGGCTGACTTGGGTCTGCAGGCGGTACAAGAATAATCTTTGGGACTAATCAACATGCACTCGCTGCTCAAGAGTGTAGGTGGCGGGAGTCTGTGCTCCTCCCTAGGCCTGAGATGTAGCTGCAGTAAGGGGAAGTAACCCTGCCTGAGCCAAAGTGGTGTACATGCTCATGAACTGCGTCAGAGTCTCCTGAAATGCTGGAGTAGTAGTAGTAGTAGGCGTATCAGGTGCCTGGACTCCTGCTGGAGCTGTTGGCGGTACCTCGGTGGCAGCTCGCACGGGTGCTCTGGCTGCACATGCGCGTCCTCGACCTTTACCCCTACCCCGGCCTCTGACGGCTGCAGTAGGGGGCGCGGGTGCCTGATCATCTCGGGTAGCACGTGTCCTCACCATCTGTGAGAGAATAGAAGACAGAAGTTTAAAATTGTTATGTCAAAATCTCGCATGACAAGGAAATCAAATGAAGTGGAATTTTCCTAACAGTTACATAGCCTCTCGCAGATAAGTACAGACATCCTCGTATTGATCCGCGAGACTCTAATAAATCGGCTTGTGATTCATGACTCCTATGAACCTAGAGCTCTGATACCAACTTATCATGACCCCGGTTCGCCCTCCATGAACCATCGTGACGGCGCCTAGTCTCTACGACTAGGTAAGCCTCACAATGTAGAATATAAACAACAATTGCGGAAGAATTAATTAAAACTGAAATAGTGAAATAAAAAAGTGTTTAAAATTCCACTCGGCATACACAATAATAACTCTAACAACTAATAACATTTCCCAAAACCCAAAATCTCATGATCACAAGCCTTTGAATGTCTACAAGCATCTAACTCCATATCTAACAAGGAAACGAAAGTACAGAAGGGCTAATACAAAAGGGAGAGTAGAAAAGGACTCTTCGGTCTGTGGACGCAACAGATATACCTCGGAGTCTCTACAAGCGCCTCGTCTCACGAGTGATAAGTCTGAAAGAAGGTACCTAGATCTGCACATGAAAAACATGCGCAGAAAGGGCATGAGTACACCACAGCGGTATTTAGTAAGTGCCAAGCCTAACCTCGGTCAAGTAGTGACGAGGAAGGTCAGGGCCCTACTGAGATTAAATAAAATATAAGATATAACAGAATAAGATAAGCAGTACAGTTGAAAACTAACAGTAAGTATTAATACAGGATAATAATGATACAACAACCGAAACAGAGACAAAACAATCACAAGGAAATACCACTCTTCACAAGGATAATAACCGGGCATCTCTCAGTATCCCGAGGATCTCTTAGTACCCTCAATATATGCTAGGGATCTCTTGGTATCCCGAAGATCTCTTGGTATCCTCAATATATACTAGGGATCTCTTGGTATCCTGAGGATCTTTTGGTATTCTCAATATATGCTAGGGATCTTTTGGTATCCCGAGAATCTCTTGGTATCCTCAATATATGTGCTGGGATCTCTCAGTATCCCTCACTTTAGTTCAAACCATAAATACGTACAAGGGATCTCCCGGGATGACATCCCGTAGACCCAAATTAAAAATGCACAGCAATAGCACAAAGAATACTCAATTAAACTCAACTTCATACTAAGGTAAAACAGGTAATTCTAATCTAGCATGCCTCACGTAATACAAATAAGGAAAATTAAGCAAATAAAGCAATTAGGTCAATTAGACATACTTCCCTAAGCTAATAGTAGGCTTAAATTCCAAGTAGTATAAGCAGGAAGGAAAAACACATTTAAAGCTACTTTAATGAAAACAGGATATCCAACAATTAGCACAAGTACGCACTCGTCACCCCACGTACAAGGAATTTCAATTATCACAATACCAAATCCTAAGGGGAAGGTTCCCCACACAAGGTTAGGCAAGCCACTTACCTCGAACCAGCTCAAAATCAATCTGAAATCACGCTCTTGCCACGAATACTCAACTCCAAATGGCCTGAATCTATTCAATTAAATTGCATAATGTAAATAACACTTCAAGTAACTGATTCTACAAATAAATTCTAAGCTAATACGCAAAATTAGATTAAAAATGACCAAAATGCCTCTCGGGCCCACATCTCGGAATTGGGTAAAATTTATATTTTCAGAATACGCATCCTCTCATGAGTTCATGCATACCAAATATATCCAAATCAAAGGTCAATTTCCCAATCAAAATTTGAATTCTAGGTCTAAGAACTTTCTTCCAATTTTTCCCCAATTTACACTTCCAATCCGAAATTAAATGACAAAACTAAAAATAGATTAATGGAATACGACTAGAAAGGGTTAAGGAATTGTTACCCACTGATTTTATCTTCAAATTCCTCCCAAAATCACCCTCTCCCGAGCTCCAAATCAATTTTCCCACTTTTGAAACTAAACCCTCGAAGTTTCTATTTTCTGCCAAGCAATTATGCTTCTGTGGTCAAGGAACGCACCTGCGGTCCCGCTTCTGTGGAAGAACGACCGCACATGTGAAAACTCATTAATTCCTCAAGTCCGCATCTGCGACCTGCTTACCGCATCTACGGTCACGCAGGTGCGTGAACTCATCCGCACCTGCAGCTCCTTGCCTTTCCTCATCTCGCCGCTTCTACGGCTTAATTCAGCATCTGCGGGAGTTGCATCTGCAGCCTTACTAACATGAGGTGGCGAAGAAAAGTGACAACAAATGGAAAAATATGTTTTCAAAATGGTGGTGATAGTAGGCCCACTAGTCCAGATGTAATGTTCGCACCATTTTTCATTTAGACACTTAAACGGAATTTTTTTCCATCGGAACATATTTAATAGGTATATAATGTACCACTTAGATACTTTCTGCGCAAGCTTATGAATTCACCAAGCGCGTGCCTGCAATCTCTGTCTACGTAGAACAAATAGCCATTAATATCGTACAACATCAGTTAAGTGTCCACTTCATCTATATAGTCTTATTTACAATCAAACACACAAATAAAGAAAATTATCTACATTCCTTTTCCATCCACTACTACTATAAAAAATCCAATTTCTAACCGTCAAAACGGTCCCAAATTGATTGGAAATCAAGATTTTCCAATGCATTATCATTCGAAAGAGGTCGGTCAAAAAATACTGTAACGATTCGGCTGGTAGTTTTAAGAATTTACGCCCCAATCCCCTATTAAGTGTTTTCCCCGTGTTTGTTTCTGCTATTGTGAATTGCCGGGAGGAATTATTTGGAGTTTCGGAGAGTTTTGGGACACTTAGTCCCTAAATGAGAGCATAAGTTTTGGAAATTTAACCGTAGTTGGAACAGTACGAAGACGGCCTCAGAATGGAATTTTGATGGTTCCGTTAGATCCGTTGGGTGATTTCGGGTTCAGGGGCGTGTTCGAATTGTGTTTTGGAGGTCTATAGCTAATTTAGGCTTGAAATGCCGAAAGTTGATTTTTTTTAAGTTTCCGGTTCGATAGTGAGATTTTGATCCGAGGGTCGGAATGGAATTCTGGAAGTTAGGGTAGCTCCGTAGTTGTGAATGTGACGTGTGCGCAGAATTTCAAGTCATTCAGAAAAGATTTGATAGACTTTTTGATATAAAGCATATTTTGAGAGTTTTTGGAATTCTTAGGCTCGAATCCATGGTTAATTCGATGTTGTGATGTTGTTTTAGGTGTTTTAAGGATTGATATAAGTTTCAATCGTGGTATAGGACTTGTTCGTGCTTTTGGTTGAGGTCCCAGGGGCCTCGGGATGATTTTGGGTGGTTAACGGGAAGTTGGAAATTTAGAGTTACAGCTGAAGTTCTTTGGGTTGCTGTCATAATTAACTTTCTACTCCAAACTAGCAGCTGCAGGATACAACAATGATGGTTTTGTATCAGATTTTTTCCTTGTTTAATAGAGTATAAGATTTGAAAATTCTGTCCTCAAAATTGATATCCTTTAATTGTTTTCAGTATTTGAAAAAGACAAAAAAGCTAGAAACTGGGATATCGTCTATGAATAACAGGAAAATGATTGATTATAACTCCAAAGAGATTTCACACCCCTTATTCAATGATGTTTCATTTCTACTGTTGCTTCATCTTGAATTTTTTCCGATGATTTCTTTGGCGATTGCAAAATACCCTAAAAGGTTAATCTACAGACCTAGAAACAGAACATTTACAAATAGTTGAAGAACTTTTTTAGAATGTTTCAAAATGGCGGTGGCGGTGGGTCCCGCTAGTCTAAATACATTGAGGGGCCTCGTACAACCAGTGCTTTAAAAGGATTTTCTGGGTCTCACCTCGCTGCGAGGCACTACCAAAACGCCTTGAGGCTTATGTGTGTGGCTTAGTTCTCCCTAAGCGCCCTACTCTGCGCCCTAAATACACTTAACGCTCAATTCTCGGGACTCACCCAATAGTTTCTATGCAAATCATGTGTTGAATTCACTAATTAGCACTGTTGACTCTCAAAAAAATTTAACAAATAAATAATTATAGTTCCTTTTATCTATAGGAATATGAATATTGTGAATAACGAACCATTTCTAATTGAGAACATTGTGAAGATGAATATCATTTATTAGTATTTCTTCTAAAAATAGATAATATATCTTTACTTGATAGATCTTTATGTCTTAGTTTTATGCCTCTCAAAATTATCATACATTTATTATTTTAATATTTAAAAAATAATTTTGTATTTACTCATGAAGGAGTAAATACAAAAGACTCTTGTGGTCCGGCTCTTTTTTGGACCCCGCGCATAGCAGGAGCTTAGTGCACCGGGCTGCCCTTTTTTTCTTTCATGAAGGAGTAATATTTTAACTTAGAGTGTTGATAAAATTTATTGAGTATTTACTTTTCTAGAGGTAAAATATGCAGTTTGATAATATATTTTAAGAAATTATGACTTTTAGTTATTTATATTTTCTAGTAATTTTAACAGTGTTGCATTATTTTATAGTTGTCAAATATGCTAGATATTTATTTTATATGTGAGGTGCACGGTGGCTTCAAATTTGGTGATAGGAACGGGGGTGGTACCTCACTGTTGGATTTCACTAGAGCTTTTGAGTTGGTGATTGTGAACTCTATGTTCTGGAAGGGGAGGAACATTTGGTTACTTTCTAGAGTATAGTTGCTAATACTCACATTGACTATCTCCTCCTCGGGAGGGGGTTGTGCAAGGATTGCAAGGTGATCCCAAGTGAGAACGTCGCAACTCAACATAGGCTCCTAGTGATGGACGTCGGTATCTTGATAAAGAGGAAGAAGAGGTTTGTACGGGGTCAGTCCAGGATCAGGTAGGGAGCTTTGTCTAAGGATAATGTGCAGGAGTTGGAGGGATGGATAACGAATATGGGTGCCTGGAAGAGTGGTAGGGACGCTAGCGCTATGTGGACGATGACGGCGGACTATATAAGGGAGGCAGCAAGAGAGGTGTTGGGAGTTTCGAAAGGTTACACTAGCGGGCACTAAGGTGACTGGTGGTGGAATGACGTGGTTCAAGGTAAAGTGGAAGCCAAGAAAGCGGCTTACATTAAGTTAGTAGAGAACACCGACGAGGATCAGAGAAGAGCGAATAGAGAAAGATATAAGGAGGCTAGGAAGGAAGCGAAATTAGCGGTCACAGAAGCTAAGACTGCTGCTTTTGGTCAGCTTTATAAGGAACTTGGGGGTAAAGGTGGAGACAAGAAATTATTTTGGTTAGCCAAAGAAAGAGAGAAGAAGGCTCGCGACCTGGATCAATTGAGGTGCATCAAAGATGAGAACGGTCGAGTATTGATGGAAGAGGCCCATATTAGGCAAAGATGGCAGTCGTACTTTCATAAACTTCTGAATGAAGAGGGGGTTGAAAACATCGTGTTAGGGCAATTAGGGCACTCCGACAGTCATCGAGACTTTAGGTATTGTAGGCGTATTACGGTTGAGGAGGTCGTGTGTATGATGAGTAAGATGAGTCGGGGCAAAGCGACCGGACCAGACGAGATTCTAGTAGAGTTTTGGAGATATGGGGGTAGAGCAGGCTTGGAGTGGCTGACTGGGTTGTTTAATGTTATCTTCAGGACAAAAAGAGGATGCCTGATGAGTGTCACGACCCTAAATCTGTACCCGATCGTGATGGCGCCTATCGTGAAACAAGGCCAGCCGACACAATACCCAATTCATTTTAAACAATTATAATAACACAATTTAAGTCATTAACATGTTAATAATCCCAAAATAAAAGTGAACTAGTACAATTTGCGAAAAACCAATACAGCCCGACATCGGGGTGTCACCAGTCATGAGCATCTAATATAAGTCTAAGAGTATAAAAGTGTTTATACAGTCTATTACAGAACTAGAACAAGGGAAGTAAAATAAGACGGAGAAACACTAGGCTGCGAACGCTGAGCAGCTACCTAGTGGACTCCAAATAGCCTGCTGGGAGCAATCAACCCTCACTGGTGGGACCCGAAGCTCCTGAATCTGCACACAGGGTGCAGGGAATAAAGTGAGTACTCGAACTCAGAGTAATAAAAATAAATGAAGACTGAGCGATAAGAAAACACGTAAAACACAGCAAAATACTACAAGAGGCAGTGTAAAACCAATACGATGCAATAAAACAGTGAAATCTTATAAAAACACCTTAGTTCAGTATAAGTTCCTTTAAAACACATTTTTAACAGTTAAACAAGTAAATGAAAAGTAGCAAGAAAAGATAAAAACATAAAATCAGCCCTCGGGCACAATGTCAACAGAAATCAGCCCCTTGGGCAATAACCTGGAACAACCTCAGCCCCTTGGGCTATATCACAAATCATACTGGGTACCCGTGCTCACTAGGGGTGTACAGACACCGGGAGGGGCCCCTTACGGCCCAAGCGCAATATCAAGCCATCTCGTAGCATAATCAATAGGCTCTCGGCCTCATAACAAGCCACCTAGTGGCGTACAACTCAGGCCCTCGGCCTCATAATCATAATTAGTACAACACTGTTGCGGTGTGCAGCCCGATCCCATAATAATCCTCACAATACAGGACCTCAGCCCTACTCAGTCAGAAATCTCTAAAAGCCACTCGGGCACAGTAAAATATGATGCTCAGCCCCAAAATATCATTTAAGATGTCAAAATAGAGTAAACATGGCTGAGTTATAAGAATAGTAAAATATAGCATGACTGAGTACAAGTGTAAAGTCAAAACAGTGAGGAAATAGTAGTAAAAATCTCCTAATGGTCCAACATAGTTGGCACGAGGCCCAAATATGGCTTTCAGTCCAAAACATGATGATAGAAACAGTTTTCAATCAAATACGCGGTAAACAGTCATCCGGGATGGACTAAGTCACAATCCCCAATGGTGCACGACCCCATGCTCGTCATTTAGCGTATGCGTCATCTCAACATAGTACAACGATGTAAAATACGGGGTTTCATGCCCTCAGGACAACATTTACATTCATTACTCACCTCTATCCGGTCCAAACTCTAGCCCGCGATGCCCTTGCCTCTCGAATCAGCCTCCAGATGCTCCAAATCTAACCAAAATTAGTGCAAAACCATCAAAATATGCTAAGGGAACAAAGCCCACTCGAAAGAAATCAAATTACAAAATAAATCCCGAAATTGGCCAAATCCGACCCCCGGGTCCATGTGTCGGAATCCGATAAAATTACATCAACAGACTCCTTATCACTCCCCGAGTTCATTCATATCAAAAGCACCAAAATCCAACCACAAACTGCCCCTCAAATCCCAAATTCTAGGTCTCTAATTACAAGCCCTAGTTCTTCAATATTTAGGCTTAAATTCTACAAATTTCATGATTAATTAGGTAGAAATCACATTAGGATTGAGTATTAAGTACATAAATTTTACCTCCAAGTGTTCCCCCTTGATTCCCTCTTCAATCCTCTTCAAAAAGCTTCAAAATCGCCCAAAAATGGAGGAACTTAGGCTAAAACTCGCGGAATAGGTTGTTTAAATCATTCTGCCCAGTTATTTTAACTCCTTCTTCGCGAATGCGGTCAACGCCTCACGTTCGCGAAGCACAACTTAAGTTGACCAGAAATTCCTCTTACGCGAATGTGACCACCAATCGCGAACGCGATGCCTCAGCAACTCGACCCTCCGCGGACGTGGCAACACCCTCGCGAACGTGATGACCAAAGATCTTAACCCTTCGCGATTGCGGGACATCCTTCGCGAACGCGAAGGCCAACTTCACAGCCTCCCATCCTAACCCTTCGCGAACGCAAAGAACAATTGTCTACAACATCAACAGTAGATTTTCTGTAATTTTATCCAACTTAAAATGGTCTGTTTGACCACCCGAACTCACCCGAGGCCCTCGGGACCTCAACCAAACATGACAACATATCCCATAACATCATTAAAACTTGTTCCAACCTTCGGAACGCTCAAAATAACATTAAAATACTAAATTTGCATCGGATTCAAGCCTAAGAACTCTAAAAACTTTTAAATTCCGCTTTCGATCAAAAAGTCTATCAAACCACGTCCGAATGACCTGAAATTGTGCACACACATACCAAATGACATAACGAACCTACTGCAACTCCCGAAATTCCATTCCGGACCCTATATCAAAATCTCACCTATCAACCGGAAAACGCCAAAATTCCAATGTCGCCAATTAAAGCCTAAATCCACTCCGGGCCTCCAAAACACATTCCGATCATGCTCCTAAGTCCCAAATCACCTTCCGAAGCTATCTGAACCATTGGAACTCACATCCGATCCCTTTAACACATAAGTCAACATGCGGTTGACTTTTCCAACTTAAGCTTACTCAAAAGAGACTAAGTGTCTCAAACCTTACAAAAACCTCTCCGAACCCGAGCCAACCAACCCGATAACACATAGTACCGCTGAACAAGACAATAAAAAGCAAAAATAGGGGAACGGAGCGGTAACTCATGAAACGACCAGCCAGGTCGTTACATCCTCCCCTTCTTAAACAAATGTTCGTCCTCGAACGAGTCAAGAAATATACCTGAAGCCTCAAACAGGTGAGGGTATCTGCTCTACATCTCCCACTCAGTCTCCCAGATAGCCTCCTCCATGGCCCGACCTCTCCACTGCACTTTCACTGAAGCTATATCCTTTGACCTCAACTTTCTAACCTGACACTCCAAAATAGCTACTTGATCCACATCATAAGTCAAATCATCATCTAACTGAACCGTGCTGAAATCCAAAACATGAGATGGATCCCTAATATACTTTTGGAGCATAGAAACATGAAATACCGAATGCACACTCGATAAGCTGGGTGGCAAAACAAGCTCATAAGCCATCTCCCCAATCCTTCGAAGCACCTCAAAAGGCCCAATAAATCGAGGACTCAATTTACCCTTCTTCCCAAATCTCATAACACCCTTCATGGGTGAAACCTTCAACAGAACCTTCTCATCAACCATATAGGATACATCCTGAACCTTCCTGTCATAATAAATCTTTTGTATCAACTGCGCTATACGAAGACTCTCCTGAATTACCTTCACCT
Source organism: Nicotiana sylvestris (assembly GCF_000393655.2). Classification (NCBI taxonomy): domain Eukaryota; kingdom Viridiplantae; phylum Streptophyta; class Magnoliopsida; order Solanales; family Solanaceae; genus Nicotiana; species Nicotiana sylvestris. The sequence goes on from NC_091063.1 coordinate 62,308,093, forward strand.
TTTCTAAAGTATCTGCACCAAGTCTGTCCCAATAGCCTAGCATCACCCAGCTCAAACCAACCAACTGGGGATCTACACTGCCTCCCAAACAATGCCTCATATGGAGCCATCTGAATACTCGACTGAAAGCTATTGTTATAAGCAAACTCTGTGAGCGGTAGAAACTAATCCCATGACCCCCCAAAATCAATGGCACAAGAACGCAACATGTCTTCCAATATCTGAATAGTGCGCTCGGACTGCCCATCTGTCTGAGGGTGAAAAGTTGTGCTCAACTCAACCTGAGTACCCAACTCTCGCTACACAGATCTCCAAAATTGCGAAGTAAACTGAGTGCCCCTATCTGAATTGATGGAAACTGGGACACCATGCAAACGAACAATCTCCCGGATATAGATCTCTGCCAACTGCTCTGAAGAATAGGTAGTACACACAGGAATAAAGTGCGTGGACTTGGTCAGTCGATCCACAATCACCCAAATAGCATCGAACTTCTTCAAAGTCCGTGGGAGCCCAACTACAATGTACATGGTGATCCGCTCCCACTTCCACTCTGGAATATCCATCTGTTGAAGCAAGCTACTGATTGAGGCCAACCCTATACCACTACAAAGCACCAAGAGTGGTCGAAGCAGCTTTTACCTGAGAAGGTCAGGATCGATTTCCACAGGGAGCTAGAGATTGGAGTTGAGTTTCTATCTAAATTGGAGTTGCGTAAATGTTCCTAATTGCACTTCTATTCATAATTGGTTTTGATATTACTTCTAATTTTATACTACTAAGATGCTAAATTAGGCTAAGTGAAGCTAAGAGTAAACTATTGAAGGTTGTCTAAATAGTTAAAAAGCACTAGGGAAGTGACTTTCTCCAAGGTGGCTAATTAATGGATTCTTGAGTCTAAGGCTAGATTGTTATATTTGGGGAGTATGATATAACCATTGCACGATTCTACTCAGTCTACACCTCTCGGTAGTTCGAGTGATTTTGCCCTAATTCACTTTCTCAAGACCAATTGGGTATGATAATTTGTGCAAGCAATTGAGGTTAAAGTTGGGTATACTATTTCTAGGTTTAACACTTTAATTGGGGCTATCAATCTCTTGAATACGCCTCAATTCCTTGTTGGACAAATTTCATAGACTTAGGCTCTCTTTCTCAAGAAGAGCCAAAGTCAACTAGGCATAAACTAGTGTTTGCAACCACTAATTCAACATTAATACCCTAAATTAGTCCAAATATCAAACACTCATAGACAATCAAGCCTTAAAACACGAGACCCATCAATTACCCACACTAGGGTTGAGCCACAATCCTAGCTAATGGGTCTAGATATTCATGATTATAGAAGAAAACAAAGAAATAGATGAAAAACCCCATAATATTTAATTTCTAGATAAAACTTGAAGATTCAGCGATGAAACTAAGCTAAAATTACTCAAAAGAGAAAAGGAGTACTAGTCACGAGTGCAGCTGCTGTGAAGAATACAACCCATGACCTAAAAATGGGAAAAGAAACTATTTATACTAGGCTGAAAATTCTGGACAAAAATACCCGGCGGGGCTAGTGCGGACCGCACAAAATCGAGTGCGGCCGCACTAAGGCTCTTGGATGAAACAATCTACTCTCTGAAGTTGGCTACCACGGCTGTCGTGGCTTCTATTGCGGTCCGCACAAAATGGACCGCGGACCGCATTGGAAATGTTCCTCCAACTTGGCACCTCTCTGAACTTGAGCTTTGCGGACTGCACAAAATCAAGTGTGGCCGCAATGAAGTCAATGCGGTCCGCATGCAATGTTTTGCGGCCGCATTGCTTGGCTTCCTGAAATGCACACTCTCTGAACCTCCTATTTGCGGACCACACAGAATGGTGTGCGGCCGCACTAGTCCTGTTATACTGAGCTTGGCCTTGTTCTTAGTATTTGTGCATTTTTCACTCCTTTTTGAGCTAGTTTTGACAAATTGTCACTTTGTTGACCAAACCCTGCAATCAAGTACAACATGTGAGCCTTTGGGACTATTTTGTACACATTTCTAATAACCTAATCAAGGAGTGTAAAATGCATCACAATCCCTAGTTATCAACTCCCCCAAACTTAAGCTTTTGCTTGTCCTCAAGCAAACAAAATAAGAGCCACCCCTTAAGAGTAAATCCAAGAAAATTTAGCTAACCTAAAGTGACCTCATCTAGCATCAATTGGGACTAACAATTGCCCTCAATTCAAATGAATCATTAACAATTGCCCTCAATTCAAATGAATCATTAACAACATTCACTCTTTTAAACATCATGGATTTAGTGCAACACAAGAGCCTCAAGAGTTGACTCAACACATCAAAGAAACTCTTTCTATTACTTCGGTCATTGTGGAACCCAAACTCACACATCCTCGACTCTCCCTGAGCAAACCTCACATTTGGAATAGTAGCACTCGGAATGAGGTTAATGGAAATACATTCATCTCTCTCAAGGAAATGTCACAAGTCCAGCTCTAAGTACCATATGCTTGCCCCTTATGTGAGTCACCACTAATGTAAGCTTCATTTAACTCAAGATCATATAGAGCTTTTGTGGAGACATAGTGAAGGCTTTTGGTTCAGGGTAGGAAATGTTTGGTCTAAGTAGTTTCCATCTTCCCTTTAGCACTTCTTTTGCATCGTTTTGGCACGCACTCACTTGACTTTTTAAGTCATTTCACTTCTTTGTAAGGAGTTAGAGAGACACACTATCACTCTTTCTTGTTCATTTCAAATCTTTTCTCCTTTCTCAACTTTCCACACCTTTCATTCTTTGCTTTTATTGAATCCCTTCATTCTTTTCTACATTGAACATTCTTTTTTGTCTTTTTTGCTTTTCTTTCTTTTTCATTACCTTTCCTTTTCTTAATTTTGTACCTTTTTACCACTTTGTTGCAATCCTCGTCTCCCCCCCCCCAAACCTATACGTTTTCCATGTGCTAAGGAAAGATCGGGTGCCAAGAGAGGGTATCTTTAGAACGGGTAAAGGCTTGTATCGTGGTTCTTGAAGGAAAAAGGTCTAAGGCTCAAAAGGGTTGACTAGGGATTTTATCATTGGTAGGCTATGGAAGTGTTCAAGATATCATTCAGATCAAGAAGAGCCTATAATCATGTCTCAAGTCAAATTACACTTAAAATTTTTCCTAGACAAACATTCAGGGCAAGTTCCAGACCAATGGCTCGGGACTTAGACTTGTAATTCAAATTCTCACCACACAATCTATGGGATTGCTAAGGACATAGAGTCGGGGGCGCACAACATCCTTATATAAGATTTGAGCACACAATGGTCCCGAAAAACCACTTGATGATTATCGGTCAACACAAGAGTCTCAAGGTCACAACTTTCACCATCCTATACACAACAATTTATTTTGACCATAGGATCAAAGGCAAATGTGTTAGGCCCAAGTGAAGCTTTTCTTGAGGCACCCTTACCAACTAACTACTAAAAAGCAAAAAGGAAAACAGACTCAAACCCTTAAGAAGGTTGTCATGCCATCCATCATCGGGAAGAGCCACCCGGTTCACACAAATTCTACCTTTGGAAAGAACTGTGGCATTAAGAAAACCAAAGGCTTATTGCAAAAACTCAAAACAAGAAGCTACGAACATAAAATAAAAAGCTAAGAAAGGAAAATTGCGGAATGTAAAATGAATATGTATAAGAGGGGATTTAATCAAATATATAATAGGGGGAATGAATATATACATAAGAACGTAACTTTTATATACATATCCAAAGTGAAAAGTACGAAAAGTGCAATGAAATGCTAAAATTATATAAATACCAAAGATAAAAAGGAAAGAAAGCATAAAATATTATGATATGTACAGTCATCCAAATATCCAAATAGGGCTACCCCCTAAAATGAAAGCTGGCATTGTCCTCAATGCCAACTAACCAAAATAAGCACAAAAATAGATAAGAGAGGAAAAAAAAACTCCCTATAGGTCCTCCGTCTGCATGGGATCCTGAGTCTGGGTCCCTGGGTCCTCTGTCTGCTCGAAAACCTGTGACTGGCTCCCTGTGATCTGTGGCTCTGCTGGGACCTGGGCCTGGACCTTGATTGAGTCCTGGGCTGAATCCTGGGGCAGGCTGGAGGAACCTCTCTGCGGGTCCTCCAACTGAATAATTGCATCGTCAAACCGGGGGATTACCCTCTTCCTCTTGGAAGGCCTCTCGGACTCCTGCTCTGACTGGGGCTAGGCTGTTGGTATTGGGTCATGCAATAGAAAATCTAAAGGCAGGTTATCCACCTTTAATCTCTCAACCTTGACCCGTAGCACCTTCACCGACTCTTTTGAAGCCCGAGTCTTCCTCATTTTCTTTGCCTCTCTATCAAGTTCCTTGAGTGCCTTTACATGTGAATTAACAGCGTACGTAAGCAATTTCTGGTTCTTTAGGATCTTCTTCTGGTTGTCCAGAAGATCCTTGAGAGTGTCCTCAATGGACTGTGGGACCTGTGGAGGAGGAGGTGCTGACTGAGCTGCCACCGTGGTAGATAGTACAGACAGCTTAGAAGTAGTTGTCTGCATCCAATTGTTGATGTTGGCGAGGGTCTAGCTCAGGCGGTGGGCAGTCAATGGGTATGCAGTAGTGTAGGGTATCTCTGGAGCTGTAGAAGTGTATGGACCTGGGGCCATGTCTGCTGAGGTGGAAGGAGGCTGAGTAGGAGCCACTACCACTACTGGCTCTTCAGACTAGCCAGTCGATGTAGTGGCTTTGCCCTTGAAGTGCTTGCCCTTAGGGTTGTCATCACCCTCTAGGCTATACCATGAGAAAGGTGCATTCGCCTTCACTTTTATATCAAACTTCCGCTTTTCCACATCTTGGTCCTCCAGGTACATGGTCAGGAAGTTGGGGAAGGGATAAGATCTGTCACCTTTGTTCACCACCCGAGTAATAACCCAGGACATCACATTCCTGACGTTAATCAGGTACCCTGCCATGATAGATGCTACCAAAATTTCCCGGTGAATAGGGAGTGAGTTGTTGTGGGTGGTGGGGTCTAGCCTGTTGCAAACAAATGTCTCCCACCCCTTAGCCTCAAAGTTCAAAGTTCTCCTCAAGATCTTCACTCCCGCAGTCAACCAATCTGGGGTGGTATGTGGGATTGCAAAGTACTCCGCCAACCAAGGACGAGCTTCCTCGCCCAATGCCATCTTCTCCAAGTACAAGGACTCATCATCCTCCAACAAGGCCAGGTAATTATTTATGGTCTTTCTATCGAATTTCACCTTCAAGTTCCGCACTTTAGTGATTGTGGTGCCCTTTTTGATGTCGGCCACATTTGTGTAGAACTCCTTCACTAAATGCTCATTGGCATCCTTCACATGGCCTATGAAGTAGTCCCATCCAACTCTCTCTCTGAATTGCCTCAACACATTGGGGTTGTGAGGCAAAAGGTCCCAGGTGATAAATTTACGCTCAGGTATCAATTTCCTCTCGGGCCACCACTCTCGGAATTTGTGGTACGCAACCTCACTTACAAACTGGTCTTGCCATGCCTCCGGATTTCTAGTCCTCTCTACCCCACCTACTTGGGGATCACCCCTTTTTACTTCTTCCCCTTCTTCTGCTACGGGACCCTCTCCGGACAATAAAGCTATAGGAGAGGTGGAATATTCATTTCCACTGCCGGCAGCTGAGCCCTCAGATGACTTAGAAGATATACACACTGATTCTTGGGCAGTGGGAGAGCCTGGAGGTGTATCCCTCAACTTGTTCCTCTCCGGCCAGTCAGGAACATACTCTGGCACGAAGCCTGAAGATGCCTCTCGGGAAGGCTCATACTCACTCCCTGACTAGTCAATGGCTTTGTCAGCAGCTCTGATGATATTCCTTGTGTTCTTTATGTTTTGTCGGACTTGTGGGGTCAATCTTAGCATTCCTTGTCCCCTACCCCAGGAGGACTCTCCTCTTCCTGATTGTTTACCAACTTTGCCTCAAGATTTCACCATTGTCTGCAAACAACATTCAATTGTTTACCACCTTTGCCTCGAGATTTCACCATTGTCTGCAAACAACATTCAATTATGGTTTGTTAGTATTAGCAAAAACAATGAAATGCAAAGTTGTAGAAAAATTTATTGTAGACAGTTTAAATGTTGCAGAATCGAACTACAAAAAATGAGGTGCGGCCGCAAAGGGCTACCGCGGATCGCACAAAATCCATTGTGGTCCACACAAAGGTGGGGTTCTGACTCCCCACTCTCTGAATCTATGCACCGCGGACCGCACAAAAAGGTATTGTGGTCCGCATTGAGGCACCGCAGACCGCACAAAATTCATTACGGCCACGGTCCTCAAATGTCAGCATTCAGTACTTGGTCCATTGCTGTAACCACAAAATAGTATTGCGTACCGCACAGAGGCACTGCGGACTGCACAAAATCCACTACGGTCTACACTAAGTGCCCAGCAGCAATACCAACCTAGGGTTCATGTTTTATTTATTTTTAGTCCAATTATTCACCTATTAATGATTCCCTAAGTGTTGCCTCAGTGTTTTTAACTACCTATTCCTAATTAAAATAGTATTTAACTAACCTATTCTATAAGATTGAAAGAAAAACGGGAAGGGAAGGGAAAAGGAACTAAGAAAAACAAAAAATTCAAAGAAAATAAAAAATTTAAACAAATGAGAAGGAATTAAAGATACCAGAAATGAAATGTAGTGATGATCAATGAGCCTTAGCAGTTAATTGCGTGCAATTTAGTGAGATGAACTGTAGTTTTGTGCTTTTGAGATTAAAAAGATCGAAAAGTTCAAATGGAGGGCCTCAGGTCCTATTTATAGAAAAAGGTCTTGGGCCACAGCTCACCAACCCACCGCGGACCGCACAAAATTGCACAACATTCTGTGGTGCCCAAAACCATGAGGCACTGACAAGTTAACCACTGCGGACCGCGAGAAATCCAGTGCGGCCGTAGTAGACCACCGCGGACCGCACAAAATGCAATGCGGCCGCGGTGGAAAACTTCAGAGACTCCCTACCTTTGTCAAATCACTTCTGCGGTCCACATTAATTTCTTGCCCCCGCACAAAGGCCTTTGCGGCTGCACAAAATGAGTGCGGTCCGCATTACCAACTTCAGAGAGTGAGCATTTTCCAATTGTTCCTGCACTGCATCAACACAATCCTACAGCATCTCACAACCAGTCAGTCCAAAAGTAAATCCTATACTACAATGAAAATCAAAGAAAAACAAGAAGAAAGACACATGGGTTGCCTCCCATGAAACGCCTGATTTAACGTCGTGACATGACGCAGGTTACTATCAAATCACTTGAGATGAAGGAGTGCCAAAACGTGGCTATCATCAATCTTGCCCAGGTAGTGCTTGACCCTGTGCTCATTCACTCTGAAAACTTCCCCATTTTTGTTCTTCAAATCAAGTGCACCAAACAAAGTCACAAACACCACTTCAAAAGGTCCACTCCATTTTGACTTAAGCTTTCCCAGAAACAGACGTAACTGAGAATTGAACAAGAGAACCAAATCACCCACTTTGAACTCTTTGCCACGAGCATATTTATCATGAAGGTACTTTATCTTGTCCTTGTACAAGGACAAACTGGAGTAGGCATGGAATCGGAATTCATCAAGTTCATTAAGCTGCTCCACACGAAGATTTGCTTCCACATCCCATTCAAGATTCAGTTTCCTCAAAGCCCACATGGCCTTGTGCTCTAGCTCAATCGATAGATAGCAAGCTTTCCCAAACACCAACCGATACGGAGACATACCAATCGGAGTCTTGTAAGCAGTCCTATAAGCCCATAGAGCATCATCCAACTTCTTTGACCAATCGGTCCTATTTGCATTGACCGTCTTTAAAAATATACTCTTGATTTCCCTGTTTGAGACTTCAACTTGGCCACTCACTTGAGGATGATAAGGAGTAGAAACTTTGTGGTTGACACCATACTTTGGAAGCAAAGTGTCAAAAGCTCTATTACAAAAATAAGACCCCTCATCACTTATGATTGCACGAGGAGTGCCAAACCTTGTAAAAATGCTCTTCTTGAGAAATGCAACAACACTTCGGGCCTCATTGTTGGGTAAAGCCACGGCTTCAACCCATTTTGAAATATAGTCAACTGCCACAAGAATGTATGTGTTCCCGTACGAGCTAACAAACCGGCCCATAAAATCAATGCCTCATACATCAAAAATATCAACTTCAAGGATGGTATTGAGATACATCTCATCTTTCTTCAAAATTTCACCCGCTCTTTGACATTTGTCACACCTCTTCATAAGTTCACTTGCATCTTTGTACAAATTTGGCCAATAAAATCCACAACTAAGAACTTTGGAAGCCATCCTTGCCCCTCCATTATGGCCTCCATAGGGAGAGGAATGACAAGCCTCCAGGATACTCAATTGCTCTTCCTCCAGGACACACCTTAGGATCACACCATCCGTGAAAATCTTAAACAAGTACGGATCATCCCAATAGAAATCCAAACTATCCCGTTTGAGCTTCTTCATTTGGTTAGAAGAGAGCTCACACGGGATTATACCAGTCACAAGGAAATTAGTAACGTCTGCAAATCATGGCATACCATTCAACAAGACCGAAAGGAGTTGTTCGTCAGGAAATGAGTCATTGATCTCTAGGCCATCACGAGGCCTCCCCTCCTTCTCCAAGCGGGACAAGTGGTCCGTCACTTAGTTTTCACTACCTTTCCGGTCCACAATCTCCAAATCAAACCCTTGAAGTAACAAGACCCATTGCATCAGTCTAGCTTTGGAATCCTTCTTCGTCATCAAGTACCGGAGTGCGGCATGATCGATATGGACTATGACCTTGGCACCCATAAGATACAACCAAAATTTCTCCATGGCAAACACAATAGCCAAAAGTTCTTTCTCGATCAATGTGTAGTTCACATGAGCATCATTCATTGTCTTGCTTGCATAGTACACCGGATTAAACATTTTATTCACTCTTTGACCCAAAAATGCCCCAACCGCAACATCGCTCGCATCACATATGAGCTAAAAGGGTAAGCTCCAATTAGTTACGGTAATGATAGGAGTGGTGGTCAACTTGTTCTTGAGAAGTTCAAAGGCTTGCATACATCTCTCATCAAACACAAACTTGGCATCTGTTTCCAATAGCTTGCATAAGGGGTTCACTACCTTCGAAAAGTCTTTGATGAATCTCCGGTAGAACCCCGCATGCCCAAGAAAACTTCTAACTCCCTTGACAGAGGTAGGGGGAGGGAGTCTTGAAATCATATAAATTTTTGCTTTGTCCACATCGATACCATGCTTTGAAATTTTATGCCCAAGAACTATGTCCTCTTCCACCATGAAGTGGCATTTCTCCCAATTAAGAACAAGATTGGTTTCTTCACAACGGGCCAACACTCTATCAAGATTTTTCAAACACTCTTCAAATGAATCACCCACAACACTAAAGTCATCCATAAACACCTACAAAATATCTTCTACCATATCGGTGAAAATGGCCATCATACACCGCTGAAATGTAGTCGGTGCATTACACACTCCAAAAGATGTTGATACCCAATTTTTTACTATATATTTTCAATATGAAAAATAACTTCAAAATAGCATATATATTCATATATAAGTATGTCCAAGTATTTTATTATTTTTCCATAATTTTTAAAGGTTTAAATTGATTTATTTTCTCCCTTTTTATCCATAAAATCCCAATAAGTATCTCTAAAATTATTATTTTTATAATTCATCCATTGGATTTTCATATTTATGCCAAAATATGGCTAATGTAATTTTTACATATTTTTACAATTTTATTAGTATTTTTAAAGCTAAATTGCATATAATTGCAATATTAACCTTTTTTAAGGTTTAATTAGGTTTTATATTCATAAAATTGGATCCTATAGTTTTAAATTATTATTTATGTGTTATAAATCATTTTAGCCTTTTAAATTGGTTTTCAGAAATTATTTATTATTTTTTATAAAATTAAAAGGGAAAAATGACTATTTAACTTATAGCCAAAATTGGCTTTAAAATCTAGCCCAAATCGAATCCCCAATTCCAATTCAAATCTGACCCTAACCCAATTTTAACCCAAGCCCAAATCGAATCCCTACCTACCCATTTGATCATGACCGTTGATCATTCAAATCAACGGTCCCCTTTTCCCCTTACCATTTTTAACCCAAAATGACCCCTAACCTAATTCATTTATTACGGTCCGCCGCCCTTGAATCCCCTCTCCTCTCAAACTCTCTCTGAAACCTAAAGCCAACCCTAGTCGCCGCCACCCAAATTAACCATAATCCCCTTCGATCCTCACCAATCCATGGATTCCCATGGTTGTTCGAGATGTATATCGGTCTCATATGTCTACTGGTTGCTTGTTTTTGTGATTTCCTGGAAAGATCTCGAAGAGATCTAGTCCAGACCTTGCTCAACTTTTATCCATGGTCTCTTTCCGGCCATCCATGGTTGTTCGAGTCAGATCCTTGACTTTTCTAGCTAGATCGGTAACTTTTCGAAGTCTTTCTCATTTTTCTGGGTTCTCTGAAACCCTAACTTTAAAGGCTTTCCGATTTTCTTTCAGATCTGTGTTAGATCTGTGTATGTTATGAACCTCTTAAGTGTTTTCCTTAAAGCTTTTCCGATTTTTCAAAATGGCTCTTCGTTTTCAACAATTAGGATTTTCTCAACCTCTTTTAAAAAGATCTCTTTTCCGATTTTCAGTGTTGTTTTATGATTTTACTATGTTTAAATGATTGTTATGTTTTCTTATACCTGGTTCATCGTGTTAAAACCCTAGGTATTTTTGGTTTTATCCTAGTTCTGAAACTATCTTTGTTTGTTTTGTATGTATACTTATTTCGATTAAGTTCTTTGTGTTTAGATCCTCTTCTTTGTTGACTGATTCAGAGTTCTTACTATTTTTAACTCGACTATTGTTAAAACCCTAATTTCCTAAAACTTTTCTCACTTGTTATTATGAGTTTTTAAAGACTTCCTCTACTTATTTACGTGTGTTGGTCTGATCTCCTTTACCTATTGATATGTGTTAGACTGGTTTCTTCACTTTGGTTCTATGTGTGAGCCATGACTACTTGACCTATTGATTGCCATGTTTCTAATGGGTTCTTTTACTATTGAATCCTTATCCTACTCGCGTTGCTTCTGTATGTTTATCTAGTTACTTCTTTTGCCAATATGTTTAACCTTGCATGTCTGATACTCATGTTCATTCTTTCCTATTTATATGTCGAAGTGCAGAATCATGACCCCTTTCTTGATTGATCTTGATTTCCTTAAGTTACGGTTTGATTGCAAGGTTTTCTTATAAACCCTCAATTTTACTCATTTGTTGATTCCCTTCCTTTATTTGCTGTGATGTTTCACCCTGCTGAATCCTTTCCCCAATTAAGTATATTTTGTACATAGACTCAATTGTATACTCTATATTCTTACTATCCTTTATATGATCAGAAATCAATCTTCCTCAAATTGATTTTCTTTCCTTAATTATCCCTATTAGTATTCGTTAAGCAATAATTCCTTGATTAAAGGGAAGTACTTGTATTAATGGGATTCTTATTGTGATTATTTCCATATTTGTGTTAAACTTTTACTTGTTACCTTGTTTTCTACTCGTTTTCAAAGCTATAAATACCTTACCCTCTCTTCTCTAAAGGGACGAACAACTAAGTTCAGAACACACACACACATTCAACCTCTCTTTTCTTTCTCCACTACTTGTGCTACTGTTTTGTCTAGCCGGTGGAAAGCCAAGGCTAGACTGTAGAACTCTACTCGCTTTATTTTCTGCACTTTGCTTCATTAACTGGTATGTCCTAGTTTAATTTTAAAGCTTCAACAACAACATGCTTCTTTATTATTCAGTTTCTCTTATTCTTGATCTACTTCTGCTTGTGGTTCTGTTGTGAAACCTACATTTAAGTTACATTACCATCATGCTATAATGTCTCCCCTTCCCTTTTTAGATTAATGCACTCCCATGTGTGTGTTTCAAGGCATACTTTGTCAGTCGCTTATTGTGTATTTGCCATCCTGTGAATCCCAAGTCCCTATCCCTTCAATGTGTTTATGATCTTTCTGACCAGTTTGTGATTGTGCCAGTACCAGCTATTGTTGTGCATGTCCAACTAGTCCTAAGACCCTTGATGGGGCTATGTGTTTATAGTCAAATATTCTCTATGTCCCCAACCCCTCTACTCCCATGTTTGTAACTGCTGAAGCATGTACTCCTTTCTGAATTTGTTCTGTGTGTATTATTGTAACTCCTAGTCCCTTTCCTTTTCGAAAACTATTTTATTAGGCAATCCTTATATTGTTTTACAAACTCACTTCAAACATGTTGTTTCTTAAAAACTATTTTCCAACTCAACTCCGGTGAGTCTATGTCCAGCACTCTCACATGCGCTCTTAGATCATTAGGTTCTTCCCCTCTTATGTGAGTCTTGCTTTGGGACCCTTGAGCTCCCTCTGAACCTGGACACATAAGGGTTGGCTCTTCCACACTACATGTACTTTTGGTTATGCAGTTTGGGTGTGAGCACTACCCGGGATCCCTTGAGGTCCTTAGGGAACTCTGACACACCCAGGTATGAGAATGGCTTTGGAACAGTATTGACATTTGAAGTGGTTTATTACATAACTCAGAGAGGAAATCGAGATCAGGCTTCCTATGATTGTAACTTCTTATTTTTGCATTTCTTATGTAATTCTATCACAGGGTCTGTAATAATTTGTAAACAAGTAGTGGGGTGGCTAGTGAAAAGGGATGGGAAATATGCATGCCATGGTTGTTCAAGGGTAGAAAACATGTTATTAGGTTTATATTCCAAGTTGTTCAATAAAAATTATGTTTATGATTCATACAATGCATTAGAAATCATGTTCTTAGGATTCATGTTGTCTGCTTCAGCATCTCAATCATTAATCATTGTCTTATGTCTATCGCTTAGAAATCCTGCTCCTAGGGCAATAACAATAATGGTATAAAATGATGTTATTTCAAAGATTTTGCAATTCTTGTGTACATTTAGAAAGCATGCCTTAGGGATTCTGTTTTCAACAACCCTGCCATTTGCATGTGCATACTAGATACCATGTTCTAGGATCCTGTTTGCATTTTTAAAATACTTAGTTAATTATTGATTCAGGAGAAGTTAGTAATTTCACATTGCATTTTCTGAATAAAATTGGCAACGATCTTTGCGAATAGAACAACATGTTTTAGGTAATCAAAATAATCTCCAAACTATCTTAATGACTTGGAACAACTGATGTATCTCGCTTTGCGCCTAGGCAAGCCTTAGGTAATTACTTAAATAAAACTGGAACTGCCTTTGTTTAATCATCAACTGTCACAACCAGCACGCAGGCCTGATTCGGACTTCTTTTCTGAGTCATGTGAAAAATCTGGTTCTGACTTAAACACCCTGCTTAGGACTTTAAATTCAGACCTTAACTGTGGATAAGTCATGTTGTCTATGTGCACTATTTGTGGAGGTATAACTGAGCCTTTTACTTGCTTATATGTTCCCCCCTAATTGCAGTCTTATATGTTTTTGTAGGGGTACGGTCTGCGTACACTCCACTCTCCCCAAACCCCACTAGTGAAATTTTACTGGGTATGTTGTTGTTGTTGTTGTATGAGTTTCTTTAATTCTTTTTAGTTTTATTGAACTTTTAATGTATCTTTTATATTTTTTAATATTATCATGCTATATTATTAATTCATATATTTAAAAATTAAAGATCTGCACGGCTTACGCCCCATGTCTCTAGGCTTTCGCTTCGCCCCTTATTAAGTAAAATACCTCGCCTCACGCCCTCGCATTTTAAAACACTACATACAACAATGGGAGAATAACACGGTTACACACAAAAATAAAACTATTTCCCCTTGTCTACCCATTTATTTTTCTACCCATAAACTAATTACATTTCCTAGCAATAGTAGCTTTTTGTGGGAAATTTTTTCTTTATTCTCCAATTCTTTTTTATTTCTATGCTTCTTTTCTTTTCTTTTCTTTTTTTTCTTTTCTCCTTTTCTTTTTTCTCGTTTTCTTCTTATTTTTTTTCTTTTTTCCTTTTCTAATTTCGTTTAACTTCTTTTTTTTTATATTCTTTTTCTCTTCATAATCTAATTTCATTTACTATTTTCACTATTTTTGATTATTATTTTTTTTAATACTATTACTAAAGAAAAATCAAATTGTGTACCAATTAAATGTAGCTAATACAACAAAAAAATATTAACTGACAGTATATAGCTATACCAACAGGGTATACATTTGTATGCAAAGAGTTAAAAAAAACCTTGTTTTGAGTTTCAAAATAACCACAAACTCAACAAACCCAATTTATGAGTTTCAAAGCTTCAAGGTCCTCCAACGGTAGATTAATGTTTTACAAAAGTCAGAAGTCTTGGAATTCAAGTCATAGAATAAATCCAAACGAAAAAAAGATTTGAATTTTCACTTTACCCCTCACGCTGGGTAAAAGCTTAAAGCAAATTAAAAGAGAAAAGGCAAGTGAATTTACGGGTAATAAGTATACTATTATGGTATATTGTATACTATTACAGCATATTGTTACAGTACATTGCATATTATTACAGTATACTATAATAATATATTGCACACTATAATAGTATACTTCATACTATAATAGTATACTGTCAACAGTATAACTATATAGTCCTATAGTATATTGTATACTATAGCGGTATACTGTTAGGTAACTGTGTTCTTTTTCGATTATTAAAATATAACGTTGCAGTATATTATAAACTATAATAGTATACTGTTGCAATATAGCGATATACTTCTACAGCATATTGTATACCGTAGTAGTATATTATTGGGTAGCTGTGTTCTTCTTCGATTTTCAGCTGAAAATTTCAATCTCAATTACCTCAAATCAGCTCCAAGTGCTATCAAATTTCAGTATGAATTTCTAGAAGGTATTATAAGCAATATTTAACAGCACTCACTTTGAATCAAACAAGAAATCTTCGAAATATAAAAAATTTAAATTCAAGAGCTTTAAGCCCAACAATGGTGAATATTCAAATACACATAAAAATTCAGATCCAGGAAGCTTACTTGAAGGTACTATAATCAATATTTTATAGCACCCACATCGAATCAAATAATAAATCTTCAAAATAAAATTTTAAATACAGGAGCTTTAAGCTCATCAATGGTTGATTTTCATATACAAACACAAATTAGAGCTGGAAAACTTAATATATAACTACAACAATACATGGCTTCAAAAACACAAATAAATACAAAAGTGTATTTATTTGAAACTTGCAACTGATGTTGCAACCAGAGCTGTTAGTTCTTTGGAAGGTGCAGGGGCGTTTGCTATTGAGTTGTTTTTTTTATAGAGGACAGTCAGGTTGTTAGTGCGAATAGAATAAAGGCCAAGTAAATAGTTTGGGCCGCATAGGCAGGAGAAATAAATAATTTGGACCTAGACATTAAAAGGTAAATAATTTAAAATTAATGGGTATAAAGTGAAATTTTCCCTACAATAATGACATGTTAGACACAAAGTAAAATTTCTCGTATTCAGTGATGTGCGCCTCACTCTTAAGTTACGTGGTACAACGACAAACAGATATCTGCTACCCAATTAACTAAACAAGAATGGCCCAATGGGCTTATACTCCCTTAAATTCTCTTAGAGAATTTTTGCAAAAAGCACCATCTTTTAGTCCTAATTAGCCATTTATAGATGCCTTTTGTTAGATTACGCTCTATAGATATCTTTTATGTTTTTATACAATGTATTTCATGTATTTAAATGGTTGTATTCATTAATACAAGAAAAAAAATAGGCGTAAAAACGGGAAATCCAGCTAAGTGTTATCTGTATTTAACTGTATTCAAGCGAAATTTCAGTTGTATTTAACTGTATTCAAGCAAAATTTCAGTGAAATACAGTAACTTTTTTGCGCAAATTCTGGGAACTTAAACTTGTTAAAAACGGAAGAAAATCAAATCACATGATAGTCTCCTAATTTAACTCAAAGAACTAAAACGAGTACACACTAATTTGTATTTTGCTCAAAGAAAGCAACTCAAAAACGTGAAAAGAAGGAAAAACCAGAGCAACACATCTGATCGAACTTCTCAATTCTCTTCTCCTTTTTTCTATTGAATACAACAAAATACAATTGAATACAGCTGAATAAAACTCTTGAATGCAACAAAATACAACTAACTTCTGCTGAATAAAATAGTTGAATATAACTAACTACAACTGAATACAACTGAATACAGTTGTATAAAACACTTGAATACAACTAACTACTGCTGAATAAAATAGTTAATTACAACTGATTAAAATTGAATACAAGAGAATAATCACAACTTTTTAATACATCTAAAATATATAAATGAATGTTGCTGAATACATGTGAATACAGTTTCACCTCTTTCATCTGTAAACATGGCTTTCGACAAAATCAAGGTTGAAAACCCTATCGTTGAGATGGACGGTTAGATCTCTTTCTCCTCTACTTTCTCTATCTCTATATTTCTTCCGTTTTTCTTGCTGAAATTTGTTGTTTTATAGATCTGTTTTTGTATGTCAAATAATAATAAAGATTGATTATGCTATGAAAATACAGAGAGGACAAAGAATTTGAGTAACGTGGGTATGTGGGAGAAGAGAGTAGAGGTGACAATGGCGGAGAAATAGAGATTTAGGGTGGGAGAAGATTTATGAAACGTAGGTTTGTGGAAGAAGAGGGTAAAGTGTATGGAAGAAGAGAGAGAGAGAGAAAAGCTGGTCAGAGGAGATATACGCTAATTAGGTGAGAGAAAATATAAAAAATGAGAGAAAAATATTTTGTAGCATATATGGTGCCTTAATTGTAGGATGAAACTATATTTAGATTTTTTGCTATAAACTATAAAAGGTATTTACAGGATGTAATATTTTAAAATGGTATTTATTTAATATAAATAGGGTACTAACCTATTCTATAGTGGTAAAATTTCCATTCTCTTATCTTCTCTTCTTTAGAAGAGGAAGAGTTTTCGACATGTGTGTTTCATGTCTTTTTTATAAAGTTTGAGGGTAATTTAGTCATTTCACATAAGCTCCTACAAGTTTCATATACGTGGCTGGGTTTGTGTACTCAAAACTATACGTGTAATTTTTATATGATTCCACCTGTATTTTAAGAAGATAACACGTTAGGTTTTCCATTAATTTCTTTAAGATTACTTCTCAGATTACAGTCTTTCATGTTCCTCTTCTCGCTCAAATTGCAGGTATGTTTCACTTTCAATCAATTTTTCCCATATCTTTTTTCTCCTTTTTCCTTTGTTCTTTCTTCACTCTGAGTTTTTCTCCATCTACTATGAATTGTGTTGAGTTTCTATGTACTTTGTTCCCTTAAATTTGGTTTACCCATTTCTTGGTGATGGTATGTTGGCAGATATGTGTCGGTTTCCTTCAAACAAGAATTTGATAAAGCACAAACAGTCTATGTATTGCTTGCTATTTTGTTGATTTCTCAATTCCGTGTCCCTTATTAGTCTTTTTGTTTCTATTATTTTGCGCCTTTCTCCAATTTTTTGAGTTGCGCCTCCCTATTTTTGCAGGATCCATTGATGGTGTACATAATGGTATGTATATGTGCTACTAATTGCTTTTTACTATTATTTCATATAGTTGGTATTTTTTCCACAACCAACTACGCAATCGATAGCGGTCTCATTCTTTTCATGACCCAATTTTGATTCCTTAGGTAAAAACCTCTGATGTGGAGGTGTTTGATAAAAAAAATTCAATGAATTGGATTTTCTATTTGATTTCTTATGCATTTGTAGTCTTTTCCATCCTTCGAAGGTAAGGGAGAAAATAGAAAATTGCCAGCGAATGTTCGACACTATTAGCTACACCTCTATCATGTTTTCTATTTTCACCACAGAGCATGAGAGTTATAGTTACAGAGCGAGATTTGTGGATTTTGGTTGTAACTATTTGTATTTCATGTCTTTCATTTCTTCTTCACGAATGAAAGAAACTAAATTTTGACGAATTAATTAAAGCTGGACTGAAAATTTAAATCCAGTGTAAAGAATTTCAGAAAATTCAAATTTATTCTTGATTTTATTTATCCTCCATGGAGAAGCTCCTTGCAGTTTAACTATAAATTGAGCATGATTTACTGAATTTCATGACTTTCAGATACAATCACTACTTCACTAGGTGATGAAGCAGTCTATTATTTGATTATAGATATCATCTGCTGAAACTAAGAATCTCATTAGCCATGTAAGTTGATTAGAAGATATTCATAAGTTATGTGAAGAATTATGCTGATGATGTATCTATTGATGATGTAGCTATATTTGTTTGTCCTGTATCTTATGACGGACATTTCAAAGAGACTTTCCCTTCAGGAGATCTTGGACCACCCTTGAATAATTAAGACAGCTAATCCGAATGGAGCCTGCTAAAAGTGATATTTTCTCATACTGCTCTCACCTCGAGTCTTTCATCCTGTTTTCACCAGTTGAATAACGTCTAGCATCACAAAATTTGACAGAAGATTCGTAGTGGACGTGAAATTCTTGAGAGTCTATACCTCTTGTGCAGGCAGATGACAAAAATATTAAGGTTGCAAGAAACGAAGTCAACAACGAGATCTTTTGAGAATTAATAGGCTGGATCTAAGGGGAATCTGTTGGAAGACATTTGTTATTGAAACACAAAATTAAGTAAATTTTCCTGAAGCTATAGAATTTGGTAAGTGACTTCTACTGTAAATCAGACATATAGCTATTTATATGCGTAAAGCAATTGATTTCAAAGTATATATCTGTTTAGCTTTTAATATGCCTGAATGTTTTTTATATTCATTAAGTATCAAGTTTAACATTTGTAAGGGCAACTAATCTGTCATATCTGCCTGACGAAATTGATATTCACATTTACAAGGTTAAAGAGGAAACTTTTAGTAGGAGAGACATGACCGGCCTTGAAAAGGCAGCGGAGTGGTTGGATGTATGTCGCCGATGAGTACCGGCTGGAGGAGTACAAGATGTTGGAAATTATGTTGTGTTTTTAGCCGCTTATGCATATTTCTGCACCATTCTTCTTTTTTAATAGTTCCCGCATAGAAAAAGAAGTTCTTGATGTAACAGTTATAGCCTCAAGTCTATATAGAAGGAATATTCAAATACAAAAAACAACAGTCAACGACATATGGATAATTAAACCAATACCAACTCATGATACAAGTACAAACTTTCAAAAGTCAACGACATAAATCTTTATATCCTCCTTCAATAAAAATTATAACAACGTGATAAAAATTAAGTAAGTTAACAAAAAGATAAAAACTTAATATATGCTACTTAAGTAAAGAATATGATGCTTATCAGAGTTTTAGAGTGAATTCAGGCAACTTAAATATTGAAATGACGGAGGTAAATCTACAAGTTCAGATCTGGAGCACCGCCAAAGGAACATATTGCTTGGACGGAGGGAGAGCACAGGTCAAGTCAATAACCGTTGAGCTTCAGTCTGTTGTGCAATATTAAGCTAGATATCTTTTTCTTATGTGCTTATAAGAATTCATGAGTATATATCTTCTGTGTCATAGATTACTGTAGATCGTTTGTTTTAGCCTATGTCATGTTTCCGTCACCTTTTTATCTATGTGGATCCACCATATAAATGACTAAGAAAATATTGCACTTAAACGATTAGTAAGTTCCAGATAAGTTAATAACACTTTGTAGCCTTCTTTGGGAGATAAATGCGAAAATGGATTGCCATCTATCAAATTCTCCCCGTAGTGAGAAGAAGATTCAAGCGGAGTCTTCCAAGTTTCTAATATACTACTTCTTTTACTTTCTTAATGCCTACTAAATGCATAATTAATTATATCATAGTACTTCTATCAATTCCATATATTCACCTGCAAATATATACTTTCATAGTTGGTTGGTGTTTATTTATTTTCGGAAGCTATTTTAGTAGTATATAGTCTTCTCCTAAGCTGATTTTTTTTAATGACAAAGGTTGGCTGCTAAGTTGGACAATATAGCAAGTTATTGATAGCGAATGTTGAGGATGTGCGTATGTTGTACTTGAAATTACAAACAATGGATATTATTTTTTATAATAGTTAATTGTGGTAGGACTAAACAATTCTAGAGGCACATAATATTCTTATGTCCTCTTTTGCTCATATTTTTGTATAGAAAAGTTTCATATTATGCCCATGTTGTACAAAAAATAATTTTTCTTGTGGATATCCATATTGATTTCTGTATGGACTACTATTTTCACTAAGAACCAACACAGTTGAAAATATAAACTTTAGATAAATATTTTACTTTCATAAAAAAAATAGATAATATTTTAATTCCAGTCAGGCTGGAATTCTGTTGCTTTAGGTCAGAATGTTGTTCATATTTTCTCTGCCTATTTAAGTAATTACATATGTTATATTAAAATTATAGATGGCTATTTTCTAATTTGAGTTATTTTCTTTAGGAAAAACCATATGACTTTCCCGGAAGGGTCTGAACTAAAAGAAAAATTCTTAATCATAATGTATATGCCAAGAAGCAAACACTTGATAGCTGATATTTGACCAAGATTAATCTGTTTGAGAAAGGAGAGAAACAGATACTTTAAAGATAGTAAAACTTCAGTTCAACATTTGAAATATCGGACTCTTTTATCATACTTTTGGTGTAAAATATAGATCTTTGAATATAAATAATATAGAACTAATGCTAGATTTTATTAATTTTCTCAATAGCTAGAAGCACTGTTATGCCATTGGTATTTTGTCATACTGAATATTTTGGTTGATACTGCTGAAATCTGTTGGTCTATGTCTGATTAGTGCGTAAAAAGATATTAACTTGCTTATTGAGAGAGAAAAGCATCAGTTTTGGACTTATATATGATTGATTTGTTTGAAGATCAAAGTGATTCAATGAGCTTTGGTTTGGTAACCCTATGTGTTATAATTTATTTTTTACTGAATTGGTTGTTTTCTCAACTAAGAGACCGTAGTAGTGCCTTTTTTGCTTGTGTAATATCTATACATGAGACATTTTCTATTTGTGGGTTTGACTTGTAGGATTATGATGGAATTTTATATAATTGTATGAACTATGAAGCATGACGGATTTAGTCATTGACACTGTTATTTCTGCTAATGAATCTGGTTTTCGAATTGGAGTTTAACTTGCAGAGATTGTTGCAGGCATACCCAATGAGATGTTGTCCAGATTTTTCAGTGATGGATTCTCATCTTGTAGTTCCAATGAAATTTGCAAGCTGAATCCATGAGCGAAACAAAGAAAAAAAAAAGATTGGACGTAAATAGCAAAGTGATGGATTCTCATCTTGTAGTTCCAATGAAATTTGCAAGCTGAATCCATGAGCGAAACAAAGAAAAAAAAAAAGATTGGACGTAAATAGCAAAGAGAAGACGGATGTATAAGGTGTTGCAAGCATCAGAGAAGATGAAATCTAAAATACTTTAAGAGAAAGGTCGAAAAGAAAAGCAAAAGGAGTGTATCGGTCCTTGGTATGATTGTGAGTATTGGTTTTGGAACATATGCTTTGCTGTTTTGCATTGCTGTAAGCAATAGGCAGCTGGAAAAAATTGGTGATTTCAGTACTCATAGGTTTTTGATAGAACAAATCAAATGATGTAGTTTATGATAAAACACCACAATAAGTCTTTTATATCATTCCCAACTTATCTCTTTTGTGAAGATTTTTTTCTTCCTTCTAAACTATGCAGGAATCCAGTGGCCTTAGATGTCCTAATAGGGGCTTTGCAAGATGCTTATTTTGAGGAGCATTTTTTTGACAACAAAATATAAGAGTTTTCCATTTTATGTCACATGCCATGCCAACTGTTTATCGAGACTTCGTTGCAGGCTATCCGATTCTAAAACAACACAGGAATTGATATACTTTACCGAAAATAGGATAAATATATTTATGACATCAAGCTTAAAAATGCAAAATCGCGCCTGTGCTACTTCGTATTTTCTGCACTTCTAGCATAGGTATGTATACATCATTGACTAAATAATCAATTGACTACTGGAATTAGCAATAAACAAGCAACAACCGCTTCAAAATCCAAATGTTGGGCCTGTGCTGGCACAGGTCATGCCCCATCTATACTATTTAGAAGCGGCAGTTTAGGTGTACGAACATTGTTGTCTTGACTCTTGAGTAGTACAAAAAGCTTTGTAAATAGTAGGAGTATTATATTTGGGCTTAACTTATTGGTGAATTAACACGTGGGCTGCACTGTTCCTTTACCCAACCACGTTTACTTCAATATTTCAGATACACTATAACTCTACAGTTTTCCATCTCTTCCCTCGCCTGATTCTCTCTCTTTGGCTTTTCTCTGCATTTTTTTTCTTGCTTTACTACTTCAAGAGTTCAAGGTGTCATCTTCTTTGAGTGAGTTTTTAAATTCATGTGGTGTCTCTGGTCGCGGATCCACCTCACAAATTGTGGTGCACTTGCACCCATCCTGTTTGGAGCTATAAGCTAGACTTTCAATATAATTTTATGAAAATTTTGTTGTATAGTGCAGTGTGAACCCATGGTCAAAAGTGGGCGTTGGGTCCCCAGACCCTATGGCCACATATTTTATTTTTATTTTGACCTATCTTTTCTTTTCTTTTCTTTCTCTTACCCTTTCTTTTCATTTCTCTTTTCTTTTGACTTCATCCAATTTAATAAATGGTAAATAATAGATTAAGAATTCTGCTTTTAGCTATTGATTATTTCTTGTTGAGATTTGTTTTTATCTTGAACTACTCTAACTTTGTTTTAAAATAAATAATTCTAAAAGATTAGTTACGCAGTACATGATAAAACTTGCTTCATATTTTTTTATTCCAATCAAATTTTTGAATTTTTGTATTCAATTTTTGAATAAGTAAAATACTTTTTTTTGGGTAAGCAACTCACATACAAAGAATTAGCCATATGCTCTTAAGGCTTTTTGATATCTTTGTGTTTCTTTTTGAACTAAAACACGCAAAAATTTAAATGTTTACGGCATTACTTTGCCATTAACATTCTACGTACCTTAATCCTCTTTGCTTTGACAGTACAGTACGAACCAAATCAATTTAAGACTATATTATTCAATAATTGTTTAAGATATTAATGATATAAAAGATTTATCAAGTATGAAGTTTATCTATTTAGATAATGTGCAAAATTGATTAGTTGTAAAACACTATGACAAGTATCAACTTTAGCTAAAGATAATGGTGCACCCCATGATATTAAAATCCTGGATCCGCCTCTGTTTCTGGATCTTCATGTAGTTTTTCCACTTTCTATGTTCAAAATTCTTTCATAAATTCTGTCTTTTCCTGATTTTACAGTATATTTGCTACAATGTTTTACGCTCTATTGTGTATGTTAAGTCTGGTAAAAATTTTCCCCTGTTTTTCTTTCTTGCCCCGGCTTCTGCCTTCCTCTTCTGTATTTCTTTGAAAGTTGTCCATTTTTTGTTCGATGTTGGTCTTTCTATAATTCTTACTGTCTTTTGTACATCATGCATGTCTGGAATTCTTATCTGATTTTTGATGTTTGGAAAGAAATACCTAGGTGCAACTTCAGTGTTTCTGATTTTGGGAATTTAAAGATGGATAGGGACATTGTGGATGTCCTATATCCTTTCTTTCTTCTGTCAGTTTGCTTTAACGGATATTACAATTGCTTTACATTATGTAGAGTGAGGGGTAAAGACACTTGTACTAAAAGATTTTAGCAGAGTTTTGCCTCACTGATACAGAAAACTAGACTTGCTAATTAGCTGATGGCCTTAATTAAAGATTTTAAGTTTGATATCTGTCTTTTGTTTATTCTTTTTCGTTGTTGCTTTCAACATTCATGGAAGATGGAACTAGGCTGCTTCTTCTTGTTATTCTTTGTAAGTGTAGATTTACTTATATTTTAGCAAGGAGATAGTCCATTACTGAAGCTTTCCAAAATAAATATTCTATTACTAAAAAGACAAATATGGCTTCTTCAGACAGGACCAACTATATGTCAAGTTGTGAAGTGAATGGTTAAAAAGATAGGTTATGCAGTAAGTTTAATATTTGTGAAGTACTATCTTATAAGTAGATGTTCTCTCTTTGTGAGTTTAATATGACATTAGATGTTGCTTCAAGGTTAAGAAGGTCCGGATTACCAAAAGAATGCATGAAGTTCAACAAACTTCTTTTATTCTTTGTTTATTTAAAACTTCCTAACTTTATGCATGTAGATTATTTGCTCATTGTGGCGATACCAAGCTATGTCTACTTTTACTTTTATTAGTATCATTTATGATCAATTACATTCAAGAAGAATATCAGTAGATGATTGAAATTACCGGAGGCCAAAAGCTACTTTCTTTCCAACTTAAGGGTCTGAAGATTGTACAGGTGTCGTGGTTGTTATCAACCGGTGAATATCATGAACAGAGGTGGATAGAACCTAGCTATAGTAAAATGTTCCTTTGTTGCTGACATATATTGTATTAACTATAGTTTTGGAGCTTTTATATGGTTCAAAGAAGATCTTTTAAAGATGTAAAAATAAATATTGAATTTGACAAACTAATGGGCTTCAAAGAAGATCAAATGATTGAGCATTTTGTTGACAAAACCACTCGCTCAAGAGCATCCATTGCTTCCTTTGATTCTTTTTGCAATTAGGACAAATTTAATTGGCATTGCCTCAAATGACAAAGTTCTGAGAGGGAAATGCATACTGGTCTTGAGAGTACCTTATAACCATGCTTATTATTTCCTTTACTTTGTCTGATGTATTATAGATTCACTGTCAGATCTTTGTATCTCTTTATTAATTCGTCTTGGTACTTTTGATCTTTCTCCAAAATTAACTACGTGTAATGACTCATAAGCAAGGACAAATTATGGAACTTTTATTCTTCTAATATCTGAATGTTGAAATCATCTTCTCTCTTTGATTTGGAGAGCTATAAGTGATCAGTTGTGTATTTCTATCAAAGAACTGCAATCAGCCATACTGCAAGGACCAGTTGGTGGAAGCCTCTCAAATTAAAGGTGCATTCTAAATTTACGACAGGCAAAACCCAGTAAGAAATCCTCCTCTCCTTCTCCAAAATTCTTTATGGTTTTGGCTGAACAAGCTTTTCCAATAAAGGCAAATTCAAGTTACTAATAGCATTACTACCTTTTCTGAACCACGAAGCCAAAAAATTTAAAAGCTAGCCAGGTAGCCTTAGAAGTTAGAAATGCTGCTGAATTTTTATTTTTTTTTCATGACCTTTTTAACTCTATGGACATGATATGTACCATTAGCATGGTAAATATATAGAAAAGGTTGCTGCTTGAAAGTTAGTTGTTGGATTAATTCTCTACTATTGAATAGTTCAGATACATAAATTAACTATTCTGCTTCTTACATACCTTTTTACATACCCCTTTCACCTGGTAATTTTTATTTTTTTCTTTAATAATTACATAGTAATTTTCTGTTATGGCTAGGTCATGGTACAAGTCCTACTGCTCATTCTGTTGTGAATGTAAAGACTATATAGAAGCGCTGATTCTACCTCTTTTTTCATTTGGATTTGGTGGTTAGGTGTTGAGTTGAAACATCAAAAGGACCATAAATATGGTAACACGCAATTTGAGGAACACTAGTTCCGGGAGAGTGACTTTTGATTTGATAGCATATCAAATGCTGAAGAACGTATTTAGGATGGATAAGGTAGTTAACATGAGATGTTGAAGAATGTATGTTAGGATGGATAAGGTAGTTAACATGTATAAGCTATTTGTGTGTCTTATATTTTTCTTTTAAGATGAGAGTTATTATTTTCTTATTCCTCTTTTGTAAGACCAATAAGTGAAAACATGAATTTTTTATTCTTCATGAAGTGCTTACATACAATATTGGTCCCCTAAATGGTACGAATTTCCTTATGCCATTGTTTATCGTATGTATAGGTCATCCTCGATCAACATCTAATATGTTGAACCCGTGCTATGTTGGGCTGTGCTTAGCACAGACTTCATTTCTAGTATTCTATAAGTGAGAGTTTAGCAGCTCTCCGTCAACATGTCCCTTTCACTATAAGGGTATTTCCGAAATTTTTTACTTTATTTGCTTTATAGGTATTGTACGTGTTAGCTTTATCATTTGTACACGCTAATAAATTTTCAAGGCCCCATGAATTTCCCAGTTTTTTTGAAATAATTATTTCCTAATTATGTGGGTCCCCCAATAGTACATAGCAACATTTTTACGCTCTCAGTTTGCAGCCACGTTTATCGGCTATACCCAACCCTCTTTTTCCTTGTATTCTCCCGTCTACCAAAATACTTTCAGTATCACTTTCTATGCAAATTTTTATATTAGCTTAATTTCAAAGTTATTATTCATTCTAATTTAAGGTCAATTTTGTTAGAGTTAAAAAAATAACAGTATATGAGCCTAATACAGTGGAGATAATACAAAATATTTACTGTAGTAAAGAAAATTGCTTTTTCTTACTAATAGATTACTATAAAAAATACATAATACATACCTAATATTGTAGAAATAATGATATTCATTTCCAAAGAAGCAAATATTTTTTATTCAACAAATTGTAATAAAAGTAAAATGAATTAGGCACACATAATGATATGAAGATTAAATTCTGAAAGAAACAATAAGCAGGCAAAGTTCAATAGTTTAAATACAAGTATATATTATCAGGCTACATAATTTTACCTTACGCAATATATTGTAATATTGTTGGAGGTATTAGTTATTTTACAATGATATTAAAGATAGATTCTCTAATAAAGTAGAAGACCATATACATTATGCTAATTATAAAAAAGGCGCAAGGACTTACTGAATTTTTACAGAAGAATAAAAGAGACAAAGAAGGATTTAATTGTGACCCAGAGACAAGTGAGGCTTGCTCAGTTGGTAAAAGCACCTCCACCTACGACCGTTAGGTCTTGGGTTCGAGTCACCATGGAGGGGAAGTGTGGAAACACTATAGATCCTCCTAATTTGGGAGGGGTTTAAAAACAAAAAAAAAAAAAAAAATTGTGACCCAGAGGTAAAAAGATAAAATGATGAAGTACTACTTAGGTAACTATCTATAATTATAGGAATAAAATTGAATTATGATATTAATGAAAGGGAATTATTACCATACTTAAAATATAAAATAAAAATTAGATATTTTGATCATTATACCATACCATTGTCGTTCTTATAACGACAAAGAAAATAATATAGTTATAGCTTAATATAGGTTTTAGTCAAATTTTATTATATATCCTTTTCCGTTGAAATAAAGTGTCTAACACAAGTTAGTTTATGTATACTCTTGTAGGATTTGAATTTTTTTTAAGCGTTCAATAATATTCGATTAAGGTGTAAAAAAGTATTTGAAATTGAAATTGAAAAAAGATTGTTCATTATGTTTGGACATGGACTTGACTTCAATCATGAAAATTTGTGACTGAAAATTACATTTATTTCGTAACAGGATTAAAATAAATTATTAATTAACTGGAATTATATTAGTTTTTTCATCTGCGCTTGGGTCACTAGTAGTGGAAAAAGAGCGAAGGCTTTACGCACCTTTCAGTCGTATAATTGGAAACCACATATTGAAAAGTTTGAAATTTCACAAGTGAGACTTTTGATTTACATAGACCACTATAGTTTAGAGCCTAGGAATTGCCTAACTACCATTTATAGTTACTATTCAATTATTATTAACTTATATTACTTGTATTCAAATGCACAATAATATGTATCAATTGTATTTGTTCGCGCAACGAATACAACGCGTATCAACTGTATTCGTTCGCGCAATTGCATTTATTTGTGCGACGAATACAATATGTACTAACTGTAACCAAGACAAAATATAAGGGTATATACAAAGGATACAACTTGTATCGATTGTATTTATTCGCACAACGAATACAAGTAAGGCGAAATACATAATACAGAAAAATAAAATGTTCTTGTTAACAGTCAAACTCAAGACCTCCGATGGCTAAGCGAGCGCTCTAACAAACTGAGCTACAAGAGCTTATTGCTCTTTTGTTTCTGTTCAAAGTAATTAATCTCTTATTTCATGAATTTGCTATAAAATTCAAATATAACTATAAATAATAAATTTATTAAAAGTATAACTACAAATAGTAAATACAATGTAAATATTTGATCTGTCGCGTAATTTTTCTGACTTCAAAAGTCGCTATGTGTGACTTTTATCCGAAATTATTCGCATTCAATTCATTGGGGGAAAACATGCCGTACTACAATTTTTAGACTTTACGTGAAAATGTGGCAAACTCAGTAGCATCAGACACTACAGAGGAATGAAAGAGGAAAATAGATGTATCTCCTTCACCTTTACCGTTATTTAACTATCAGGTTATTTACTTTTTGGGTTTCTTGTAAGTAACAATTCATGCCCAATGTAAATAATCATCTTTGGTTGATTTTTAAAAAACATAAAAATCTTTATACTGAGTTATCTACAACTATACAAGTTATACTAGTTTCATAACACCTGAATGATAGTTGTTTGGAGAAATACCGTATAGCTAAGCTAACTTGTATGGAGTAATTAATAAGTTGAACTAATTTTGCTATTTAGGTTTTCATATTTCAGTTGACACTTTAAGCATTCCAATCGTATCAAATGTTGAGTAGATTTTTATCACTTACTTCCAAACCACTAGAAAATTAATTAATAAATAAATAAAGGGAATTTTACCTCCTATAGCAAAGATATACACCCTAGTTATTATAAACTAAAATTATTTTAAAATATTATTTTCTATAATTACCTTGTATTCTGTACAAATTCACTCAAACATGTTGTATTTTTGTATAAATATTTTTTTGCATGTATTTATGTATTTCGAAATTTTATTTTTTTAATACAGCTGAATACAGAATATAAATTGAAATACACTGAATATAAATATTAAAATAGAATAGATTATAAACAATGAATACATTTAATTTTAAAATACAGTAAAATACACTGGATACAAATAAAAATACAATGAATACAACCAATAAAAATACTGAATATAAAATAGTGAATATAGTAAATACAAACATTGAATCTAATGAATGCAACACTAAAAAAAAATTGAAACATACTAAATACAAAAGTAAAATACAACAATTATATACAACTGAAAAATTATTCTAATTAATTGGCTTGATAATAAGGCATGTTAGAATTGATTTTGTTGAATTATTTGGAGTGTATCACACTAATTGATATATTTCCGTTATTAGACAATTGGACAAAGTTATTTTTAAGGTGATTGTTGTTACTGTGTTCATGAATATATGGCGCAAATACATGCGCGTACAACTGGACTGCCTGATTTTTAGGCGCTTTTTGCTGTTGTGTTCATGAATACAGCAGCACGAATACAGCGAATATACTACTGTAACAACTGAATAGTAGTTATAGGAAGTAATTATATATATATATATATATATATATATATATATATATATATAGTTATAAAAAATATAATAATCATTAAACAATATGGTTTCTCAAAATTTGTAGTAATAAATAACGAAGGAACAAAGAGAAAGATGATGAGGAAACAATTGTTTTCATTGTTCCGGTGATATGCTCACCTAACAATCGTGTATATAAATGAACGGAAATTTTTTCATGAAAAAGAATAAGTTGATTCCAATACTACAAGATACTTTACAAAATAAAATAAAATTTAAGAACCAATTACTTGCTGTATTGTAATGTCATTTTTTTTTGGCGGATGATTAGGTATAAAAATACATATTGCACAAGGTGTGTGATAATATTGTTATGACCGCAAAAAATCAGGTGTCATACGAAAGCTAGCAAAGCAAACTTGAACGACGATAAATCAGACAACAAAGAGAAATATATCAAAAGAGACACAAACATATAACGTGGTTCGGTCAACTGACCTACGTCCATGGCGGAGATGAGCAATCCACTATATAAAAGAGAGTACAAAATATCGATAGAACAACCTCACGAAGAGGCTAACACAAGTACACACTAACACTTGTCCCATAAAATTCTCCCCCTAAACACGACTCTCAAACCCCATATGGCTACATTGTGGATGCTACTGAATGAGAAGGATGGATCTTCAATTTATAAAACTCCAAACATTTTCCTACAAGAAAAGGGACTAGCCAAATATGGAAGAATTATATTTTCCTTCTAGGAAAAGAAAAACCCAATTATGATAAATATGTTGTCCTTTCCTTCATGAGATGGGAAAATCAATTATGGTAAGAAAATCAGGACAAACATCTAACAATTCTCCCCCTTGGCCTGAATTTTCTGACGAAAGAAACTTGATCCACCTTCTTCACATAGCCTTCAACAGGTCGCATCTCCAAATCTCCACCACAAAGTTTGTGTCAACGTGCGTAGCACATCGGCCAAATTTCTCAGACAAAAATCACGATTATCGTCAAATATGTTGTCGCTAGAACTGAACCCGCCAAGATGAACATGTCTTGAACATCGCTCTGATACCACTTGTTAGGATCAAAATAATTAAGTGTCATATGGAAGCTAGCAAAGCAAACCTTGAATGACGATAAATCATATAACAAGGAGAAATATACCAAAAAGAGACAAATATTTAACGTGGTTTGGTTAATTGACCTACGTCCACGACAGAGAGCAATCCACTATATAAAAGAGAGTACAAAAATGGAGAGAACAACCTCACTAAGAGGCAAACACAATTGACACACTAACACTTGTCCCGTAAAGTTCTCCCCATAAACACGTCTCTCAAATCCCATATGGCTACATTATGGATGCTACTGAATGAGAAGGAGGAATCCTCAATTTATAGAAGCCCTACATTATGGATGCTACTGAATGAGAAGGAGGAATCCTCAATTTATAGAAGAATAATATTTTCCTTCTAGGAAAAGAAAAACTCAATTATAGTAAATATGTTCTCCTTTCCTTCATGATATAGGAAAACCAATTGTGGTAAGAAAATCTGGACAAACACCTAACAATTCTCCCCCTTGGCCTGAATTTTTTGACAAAATAAACTTGATCCACCTTCTTCACATAGCCTTCAACAGGTCACTCCAAATCTCCACCACAAAGTTTGTCTTAACGTGCATAGCACACTGGTCAAATTTCTCAAGCAAAAATCATGATTATCATCAAATATGTTGCGGTTTGAACTAAACCTGCCAATATGATCCTGTCTTGAACCTTGTTCTGATACCACTTGTTAGGACCGAAAAAAGTTAGGTGTCATGCGAAAGCTATTAAAACAAACCTTGAACAACGATAAATCACACAACAAAGAGAAATCTACCAAAAAATACACAAATATTTAACGTGGTTAGGTCAATTAACCTACGTCTATGGCGGAGATGAGCAATCCACTATATAAAAAGAGAGTATAAAATATCGAGAGAACAACTTCACAAAGAGGCAAACACAAGTGACATACTAACACTTGTCCCATAAAGTTCTCCCCCTAAACACGACTCTCAAATCTCATATGACTACATTGTGGATGCTACTGAATGAGAAGGACTGATCTTCAATTTATAGAACTCCAAAACTTTTTCTACAAGAAAAAGGACTAGCCAAATATGGGAGATTTGTAATTTTCTTCTACAGGAAGGAAAACCCAATTAAGGTATACATATTTCCCTTTCCTTCAACAAATAGGAAAACCAAATATGGTAAGAAAATTATGGCAAACACCTAACAATTCTCCCGTTAGCCTGAATTTTCTAACAAAATGATCATCATGGTGTAGATGTTATGGATGCTTCAATTGATGAAGTTATGGTTGATCAGCAACCAATTCCTACTCAGGTAACTACTTCGAATACTCCTGAAACCTCTCTTAGAAGATGTAAAAGGGAGCAGTAAAAATCCATGCGCTATCCTCCTGATGAGTATGTAGTTTTGACTGACATGGAAGAACCTGACAATTATGATAAAGCCATGCAAGATACTCACAAAGATCAGTGGATTGAAGCCATAAAAGATGAGATGAATTCACTCCATGAGAATGGAACATATGAGTTAGTGAAATTGCCGAAAGGTAAGAGAGCTTTATCTGACAAATGGATATTCAGAATAAAGCAAGATAACCATACCTTTACTGTAATGACCCGGCCGGTTGTTTTAAGAATTAATGCCCCAATCCCCTATTAACTTCTTTTCCCGTGTTTGTTTCTACTAGTTTGATTCGCCGGGATGTTTGGTTTTGAGTTTCGGAGTGTTTGGGAATACTTAGTCCCTAAATTAGAGCCTAAGCTTTAGAATTTGGACCGTAGTTGGAGCAGTGTGAATACGGCCTCGGAATGGAATTTCGTCGGTTCTATTAGCTCCGTTGGGTGATTTCGGGTTTGGGGGCGTGTTCAGATCGTGTTTTGGAGGTCCGTAGCTGATTTAAGTTGAAATGCCGAAAGTTGAATTTTTGAAGTTTTCGGTTCGATAATGATATTTTGATATCAGGATCGGAATGAAATTCTGGAAGTTGGAGTAGTTCTGTAGTGTTGAATGTGATGTTCTTGCAAAATTTCAGGTCATTCAGACGAGGTTTGATAGACCTTTTGATCGAAAGCGTAATTTGAGAGTTTTTGGAGATCATAGGCTTAAATCCGATATTAAATTGCTGTTTTGATGTTTTTTTGAGCGTGCCGAAGATTGGAACAAGTTTGAATGATATTTTAGGATTGGTTTGCATGTTTGGTTGAGGTCCCGGGGCCTCGGGTGTGTTTCGTATGCTCAATGGGTCATTTTGGAACTTAGAGAAATTGCAGAAAATTGCAGCAGCCCAGTTCTGGTTTCCTTCTTCATGTTTGCGAGTGGGGTCTCGCATTCGCGAAGAAGATCTGGGGCTGGGGGAGGTTTAATGCTTCGCATTCGCGAAGTTTCTCCCGCGTTCGCGAAGCTGGGAGGTTTTATATATACACATTCGCGATGGTGTTCCCGCGTTCGCATAGGAGGAGGAGATTGTGTACCGCGTTCACGACCAGGGCATCGTGTTCGTGATGAAGGAAAGCTGGACCAAGCGAAGTTGTGCTTCACGAATGCGAGGGTCCTTGCTCGTTCGCGAAGAAGGAAATACCTGGGCAAAATGTTTCAGTTCAAAGTCGAGGGTTTAGCCATTTTTATGAAAACTAGAGCTTGGGAGCTTGGATTTGAGCGAGGTTTTGAGGGATTTTTAGAGATATCGATTGGGTAACGATTCTTAACTCCTTTTTTCTTGTAACCCATTAATCTAAACATGAATTCATCATTTAATTTCGGAATTTGTATGAAAATTTTGGGGAAAGTTCTTAGACCAAAATTCGAGTTTTGATTGGGATTTGACATAGGATTTGAAATTTTTTTATATGGTTAGACTTGTTAGAGTATAAGGATTTTGAATATGTAAATTTTACCCGATGCTGAGATGTGGGCCCGAGGGACAATTTGGTTATTTTACCTAATTTCGCGTATTAGCTTAGAATTTGTTTGTAGAATCAGTTACTTGAAGTGTTATTTAGATTATGCAATTAATTGAATAGACTTGGGCCATTTGGAGTCGAGTGCTCATGGCAAGAACGTGGTTTCAGGTTGATTTTGAGCCGGTTCGAGGTAAGTGGCTTGCCTAACCCTGTGTGGGGGATCTCCCCTTAGGATTTGGTATTATTGATACTTGAAATGCCTTGTACGTGAGGTGA
The DNA here is from genome assembly GCF_000393655.2 of Nicotiana sylvestris. Classification (NCBI taxonomy): domain Eukaryota; kingdom Viridiplantae; phylum Streptophyta; class Magnoliopsida; order Solanales; family Solanaceae; genus Nicotiana; species Nicotiana sylvestris. Next base: position 62,341,919 of record NC_091063.1, read on the forward strand.
CGAGTGCGTACTTGTGTAAATTGTTGAAAAATTCGGTTTTTCTTTCAGTAAATTTAATTGTGTTTATTTTTTTCCTGTTTGTACTACTTGCAATTTAAGCATGTTGTTAGCTTAGGAAAACATGTCTAATTGACTTAATTGCTTTACTTACTCAAACTGCCTTATTTGGATTACGTGCAACATGCCAGGCTAGAAATACCTGTTTTACCTTGGTATGGAATTTGAATTGAACTGTGTATTCTTCTTGTTGTTGCTGTGTATTTACATTTGGGACTACGGATCGGTATTCCGGGAGATCCCCTCGCATTATGAGTTGGACTAGGGGACATTATCCCGGGAGATCCACTGGATATTTATATTTGGGACTACATGACGGTATCCTGGGAGATCATCAATTGTTATTTCTGTGTTGAGCTGTATTTCTCTGTGTGTTTACTTTGCCTCTCTAGTAGTTGGTGTTGTTCTTTCTATTCTGCGCTACACCTTACTGTTGCACTTATTATACTATCTTATTTTACTGTTATACCTTGTATTTCATTTAATCTCAGTAGGGCCCTGACTTTCCTAGTCACTACCCATCCGAGGTTAGGCTTGGAACTTACTGAGTACCGCTGTGGTGTACTCATGCCCTTTCTGCGCATGTTTTTCATGTGCAGATCCAGGTACTTTTACTCAGTCTTATCATCCTTGAGGCGAGGCTTTTCTGTAGAGACTTCGAGGTATATCTGCCACGTCCGCAGACCGAGGAGTTCCTTTCTATCTTTCTGTAATAGTATAGCCATTCAGTATTTTCCTTTTTGTTAGACATTTCCGGAGTTAGAGCTTCTTATGTATCTCTTAGTTTGTCATTCATGGAGTTCCGAATTTTGGGAAGTGTTAGGTTGAGATTCTTGTACTATTATGTTCCAGGCGGCATCTTAAACACTATTTCATTTTGTTATTTCGGTTTTATAATATTTTCTTTCTGCAAATTGTTTCTTTTCCGCATTTGTTAGGCTTACCTAGTTAGAGAGGCTAGATTCTGTCATGACAGTTCATGGAGGGTGAACTGGGGCCATGACAAGTTGGTATCAGAGTTCTAGGCTCATAGGAGTCATGAATCACAAGCCGGTTTATTAGAGTCTCGCGAATCGGTACAGAGACATCTGTACTTATCTGCAAGAGGCTATGTAACTATTAGCGAAAATCCACTTCATTTGATTTCCTTGTCGTGCGAGATTTTGATGTCATAACTCTAAACTTCTGTCTTCTATTCTCTCACAGATGGTGAGGACACGTGCTACCCGAGATGATCAGGCACCCGCGCCCCCTACTACAACCACCAGAGGCCGGGGCCGAGGTAGAGGCCGAGAACGCGCATGTGGTACAACCAGAGCACCCGCGCGAGCTGCCGCCAAGGTACCACCAGCAGTTCCAACTGGAGTCCAGGCACTTGATACGCCTTCTGCTACTACTGCTCCAACTCTTTAGGAGACTCTTGTGTTGTTCATGATCATGTATACCACTCTAGCTCAGGCAAGGTTGCTTCCCCTTGCTGCAGCCACATCTCAGGCCAAGGGAGGAGCACAGACTCCCGCCGCTCGCACTCTTGAGCAGCGAGTGCATGTTGATCAGGTCCCAGAGATTATTCCTGTACCATCTGCAGTCCCAGTTTAGCCCGAGGACAGGGCAGCGGCTTCAGAGGATGAGAAGCGAAGGCTTGAGAGGTTCAAGAAGTATGATCCTCCTATATTCAGTGGGTTAACATCAGATGATGCCTTGGGATTTTGGAGGAGTGTCACCGTATCCTCCGCACTATGGGTATATCAGGATAGAGTGGGGTTTCTTTCACTGCCTTCCAGCTTTGAGGAGCTGCCTATGAGTGGTGGTGCACCTATGAGTTAGACAGTCCGGATGAGGCAGCTTCACTGACTTGGACCCAGTTTTCAGATATGTTCCTAAGGGAATTTGTTCCTCAAAGCCTCAAGGACGCATGGCACGCGAAGTTTGAGCATTTGCGCCAGGGTACTATGACTGTCTCAGAGTATGCTGTCCGTTACACCAGCTTGGCTAGACATGCCCCAGCCTTGGTTTCTAATGTTCGCGAGAGGGTTCGCCGGTTTATTGAGGGGCTTATTCTCAGCATCAGGCCTAGCATGGCTCGTGAGTTGGACATGGATATTTCTTATCAGAAGGTGGTGAGCATTGCTAGGAGGATAAAGGGTATGCATGATAGGGAGAGAGAGGAAAGGGAGTCCAAGAGGTCTAGAGAGTCGGGCCATTATTCTGGTGCCCGTGCCCCAGCTGCATGTCGTCATGGTAGAGGTTATATGATTCGCCCTATTCATTCAGCTCTTCCAACAGGCAGTGGTATTCCAGCTCCCCCTAGGTCGTAGGAGCCTTATTATGCACCGCCAGTATCTGGTGCGCCTCCTGCGTGAGGTGCTTTCAGTGGTCAGTCCATCAGATCTGGACCAAGCCAGTCACAGCCGCCACATCCTCCCAGAGCTTGTTTTGAGTGTGGTTACACACACCATATGGTGAGGGATTTCCCTAGACTTAGGAAGGGTGCACCTCCACAGACTTCTCAGCCACAGCGTGCCCCGCAGAGTTCTCAGGCTATAGTTGCAGCTCCAATTGCTACCATAGCTGCTCAGCCAGCTAGAGGTGGAGGTCGGGAAGGTTGAGGTCTCCCTAGAGGGGGAGACCAGGCCCGATACTATGCCCTTCCTACCCGTACCAAGGTTGTTGCCTCCAATTCTGTCATCACATGTATTATGCTGGTTTGACACAAAGATGCATCGGTTCTATTCGATTCAGGCTCCACTTATTCTTATGTGTCTTCTTATTTTGCTTCGTATTTGAGTGTACCTCGGGATTCTTTGAGTTCCCATGTTTATGTTTCTACTCATGTAGGAGATTCTCTTATTGTTGACCGCATTTATCGGTCGTGTTTGGTTACTCTTAGTGGTTTTGAGACCAGAGCCGATTTATTGTTGCTCAGGATGGTAGATTTTGATATTATCTTGGGCATAGACTGGTTGTCGCCCCATTATGCTATTCTTGATTGTCACGCCAAAACCGTGACGCTGGCTATGCCAAGTGTACCGCGTGTTGAGTGGAGGGGTGCTTTAGATCACACTCCCAGTAGATTTATTTCTTTCCTTAAGGCTCAGCGTATGGTTGAGAAGGGGTATGACGCGTATCTAGCTTATGTGAGAGATGTCAGTATTTATATCCCCATAGTTGATTCAGTCCTAGTAATATAGGATTTTCCTGATGTGTTTCCAGCTAATATTCCGGGCATGCCTCTCGATAGAGATATTGATTTTGGCATTGATATGTTGTCGGGCACTCAACCCATTTCTATCCTTCTATATCGTATGGCCCCTCCTGAGTTGAAGGATCATTTACAGTAATTGCTTGATAAGGGTTTTATTCGGCCTAATGTATCACCTTGGGGTGCTCCTGTCTTGCTTGTGAAGAAAAAGGATGGTTCTATGTATATGTGTATTGATTATCACTAGTTGAACAAAGTTACAGTGAAGAACTGTTATCCTTTGCCTCGTATTGATGATCTGTTTGACCAGCTTCAGGGTGCACGAGTGTTTTCTAAGATTGACTTGCGCTCAAGTTACCATAAGTTGAAGATTTGGGAACCAGATATCCCGAAGACCGCTTTCAGGACTCGGTATGGTCATTACGAGTTACTTGTTATGTCTTTTGGGGTGACCAATGCCCCAGCAGCCTTTATGCATTTGATGCACAGTGTGTTCCAGCATATCTTAACTCGTTCGTCATTGTCTTTATTGATGATATTCTGGTGTATTCCCGGAGTCGGGAAGATCATGAGCAGCACCCGAGGACAGTGCTCCAGACTGTGAGGGAAAAGAAGTTATATGCAAAGTTCTCAAAATGTGAGTTTTGGTTGGATTCCGTGGCATTCTTTTGGCCACGTGATATCGAGTGAGGGTATTCAGGTGGATTCGAAGAAAGTGGAAACAGTGCAGAGTTGGCTCAGACCATCTTCAGCTACAGAGATCTGTAGTTTTATTGGCTTGGCGGATTATTACCATGGTTTTTTGAGGGGTTTTCATCAATTGCAGCCCCTATGACTAGGCTGAACCAGAAGTGTGCTCCATTCCAGTGGACAGAAGAGTGTGAGGCGAGCTTTCAGAAGCTCAAGACAGCTTTGACTACAGCCTAGTTTTGATACTGCCTACAGGTTCGGGATCTTATACTGTCTATTGTGATTCCTCAAGGATTGGCCTTAGAGCAGTATTGATGTAGGGTGGTAGGGTGATTGCCTACGCGTTTAGACAGTTGAAGGTACATGAGAAGAATTACCCTATCCATGATCTCGAGTTAGCTGCCATTGTTCATGCCCTGAATATCTAGCGTCATTTTTTGTACGGTGTTCCCTGTGAGATTTATACTGATCATCGGATCATGCAGCACCTATTCAAGAAAAAGGATCTAAATTTGCGCCAGAGGAGGTGGTTAGAGTTGCTGAAGGACTATGATATCACTATTTTGTATCACCCAGGCAAGGCTAATGTGGTGGCCGATGCTTTGAGTCGTCGAGCAGATAGTTTGGGGAGTTTGGCTTATTTACCAACATCGGAGAGGCCTATGGCGATGGATGTTCAGGACTTAGCTATCCAGTTTGTGAGATTGGATCTTTTAGAGCCCAATCGGGTTCTAGCTTGCGTGGTTTCTCGGTCTTCATTATTTGATCGTATCAGGGAGAATCAGTTTGATGACCCTCATTTGCTTGTCCTCAAGGACAAGGTTCAGCATGGTGATGCCAGAGATGTGACTATTGGTGATGACGGGGTATTGAGGATGCAGGGTCGGATTTGTGTACCCAATGTTGATGGGCTTCGAGAGTTGATTCTAGAGGAGGCCCATAGTTTGCGGTATTCCATTAATCCGGGTGCCGCAAAGATGTACCAGGATTTGAGGCAGCACTATTGGTGGAGGCGAATGAAGAAAGATATAGTTGGGTTTGTAGCTCAGTGCCTTAATTATCAGCATGTGAAGTATGAGAACTAGAGACCGGGTGAGTTACTTCAGCAGATAGAGATTCCGGAGTGGAAGTGGGATCGGATCACCATGGATGTCAAAGTTGGGCTCCCACGGACCTTGAGGAAGTTCGATGCCATTTAAGTGATTGTGGATCGGCTGACCAAGTCCGCGCATTTCATTCCTATGTGTACTACCTATTCTTCGGAGCGTGTAGCGGAGATTTATATCCGGGAGATTGTTTGTCTGCATGGTATTCCAGTGTCCATCATTTCAGATAGAGGTACTTAGTTCACATCACGGTTCTGGGGGGCCGTACAACATGAGTTGGGTACTCGGGTGGAGTTGAGTACGGCATTTTACCCTCAAATGGACAGGTAGTCTAAGCGCACTATTCAGATTCTTAAGGATATGCTCCGTGCGTCTGTTATTGAGTTTGGAGGGTCTTGGGATCAGTTCTTTCCATTGGCGGAGTCTGCCTACAACAACAACTATCAGTCCAGCATTCAGATGGCACCATATGAGGCTTTATATGGTAGGCGGTGTAGATCCCCGGTGGGTTGGTTTGAGCCGGGTGAGGCTAGATTATTGGGCACAGACTTGGTTTAGGATGCTTTGGAGAAGGTTAAGGTGATTCAGGATAGACTTCGTACAGCCCAGTCCAAACAGAAGAGTTACGCAGACCGGAAGATTCGTGATGTTTCCTATATGGTTGGAGAGCGGGTTCTGCTTCGGGTTTCACCTATAAAGGGCATTATGAGATTTGGGAAGAAAGAGAAGTTGAGTCTGAGGTTTATTGGCCCTTTTGAGATATTGAGGCGTATTGGGGACGTTGCTTATAAGCTCGCCTTACCTCCCAGCTTGGCAGGGGTTCATCCGTTATTTTATGTTTCGATGCTCCGGAGGTATCACGGTGATCCGTCGCACGTGTTGGATTTTAGTTCACTTCAGTTGGACAAGGATCTATCTTATGTTGAGGAGCCAGTGGCAATATTGGACAGGCAGGTTCGAAAGCTGAGATCAAAGAACATTGCATCAGTAAAGGTCCGGTGGTGAGGTCAGCCGGTCGAGGAGGCGACCTGGGAGACCGAGCAGGATATGCGCATTCGTTACCCTCATATTTTCATTACTTCAGGTATATCTCTATGCTCGTTCGAGGACGAATGAATGTTTAAGTATGGGAGGATGTATCGACCCGACCGATCATTTTAAGAATTAATGCCCTGATCCCCTATTAACTGCTTTCCCGGGGTTTGTTTCTGCTATTTTGATTCGCCGGATGTTTGGTTTTGAGTTTCGAAGTGTTTTGAGACACTTAGTCCCTAAATGAGAGCTTAAGCTTAAAAGTTTGGACCGTAGTTGGATCAGTGTGAATAAAGCCTCAGAATGGAATTCTGTCGGTTCCGTTAGCTCCGTTGGGTAATTTTGGGCTTAGGGGCGTTTTCGGATCGTGTTTTGGAGGTCCGTAGCTAATTTAGGCTTGAAATGCCGAAAGATGAATTTTTGAAGTTTCTGGTTCGGTAGTGAGATTTTGATATCGGGGTCTGAATAAAATTCCGGAATTGGAGTAGCTCCGTAGTGTTGAATGTGACGTGTTTGCAAAATTTCAGGTCATTCGGACGAGGTTTGATAGACTTTTTGATCGAAAGCGTAATTTGAGAGTTTTTGGAGTTCTTAGGCTTGAATCTGATGTTAAATTGGTGTTTTGATGTTGTTTTGAGCGTGTCGAAGATTGGAACAAGTTTGAATGATGTTTTAGGATTGGTTGGCATGTTTGGTTGAGGTCCCGGGGGCCTCAGGTGTGTTTCGGATGCTCAACGGGTCATTTTGGAACTTAGAGAAATTGCAGAAAATTGCAGCAGCCCAGTTCTGGTTTCCTTCTTCGTGTTCGCGAATGGGATCTCGCGTTAGCGAAATGGAGCTGGGGCTGGGGGAGGTTTAATGCTTCGCGTTCGCGAAGCTAGGAGGTTTTACACCTATGCGTTCGCGATGGTGTTCCCGCATTCGCGTAGGAGGAGGAGATTGTGCACCACGTTCGTGACCAGGGCATCGCGTTCGCGATGAAGGAAAGCTAGACCAAGCGAAGTTGTGCTTCGCGAACGCGAGGGTCCTTCCGCGTTCGCGAAGAAGGAAATATCTGGGCAGCATGTTTAAGTTTAAAATCGAGGGTTTAGCCATTTTTGTGAATACTAGAGCTTGGGAGCTCGGATTTGAGTGAGGTTTTGAGGGATTTTCAGATATATCGATTGGGTAACGATTCTTAACTCCTTTTTTTCTTGTAACCCATTAATCTAAATATGAATTCATCATTTAATTTCAGAATTTGTATGAAAATTTGGGGGAAAATTCTTAGACCAAAAATTCGAGTTTTGATTGGGGATTTGACATTGGATTTGAAAATTTTTGGTATGGTTAGACTCATGAGAGTATGAAGATTCTGAAAGTGTAAATTTTACATGATTCCGAGACATGGGCCCGAGGGGCGTTTTGGTCATTTTACTTAATTTCGTGTATTAGCTTAGAATTTGTTTGTAGAATCAGTTACTTGAAGTGTTATTTACATTATGCAATTGAATTTAATAGATTTGGGCCATTTGGAGTCGAGTACTCGTAGCAAGAACATGGATTCGGGATGACTTTGAGCCGGTTCGAGGTAAGTGGCTTGCCTAACCTTGTGTGGGGGAACTCCCCTAAGGATTTGGTATTATTGATACTTGAAATGCGTTGTACGTGAGGTGACGAGTGCGTACTTGTGCAAATTGATGAAAAATCTGGTTTTTCTTTAAGTAAATTTAATTGTGTTTCTTTTTTTCCTGTTTGTACTACTTGCAATTTAAACCTGTTGTTAGCTTAGGGAAGCATGTCTAATTGATTTAATTGTTTTACTTGTTCAAACTGCCTTATTTGGATTACGTGCAGCATGCTAGACTAGAAGTACCTATTTTACCTTGGTATGGAATTTGAATTGAACTGTGTATTCTTCTTCTTGTTGTTGTGTATTTACATTTGGGACTACGGATCGGTATTCCTGGAGATCCCATCACATTATGAGTTGGACTATGGGACGGTATCCTGGGAGATCCACTGATTTGGGACTATAGGACGGTATCCTGGGAGATCCCTAGTTGTTATTTCTGTGTTGAGCTGTATTTCTCTTTGTGTTTACTTTGCCTCTGTAGTTGTTCGTGCTGTTCTTTCTATTCTGTGCTACACCTTACTGTTGCACTTATTATACTGTCTTATTTTTACCCTGTTATACCTTGTATTTCATTTAACCTCAATAGGGCCCTGACTTTTCTAGTCAATACCCGTCTGAGGTTAGGCTTGGCACTTACTGAGTACCGATGTGGTGTACTCATGTCCTTTTTGCGCATGTTTTTCATGGGCAGATCCAGGTACTTCCACTCAGTCTTATCATCCTTGAGGCGAGGCTTTTCTGTAGAGACTTCGAGGTATATCTTCCACGACCGCAGACCGAGGAGTCCCTTTCTATCTTTCTGTAATAGTATAGCCCTTCAGTATTTTCCTTTTTGTTAGACATTTTCGGAGTTAGAGCTTCTTATGTATCTCTTAGCTTGTGATTCATGGAGTTCCGAATTTTGGGAAGTGTTAGGTTGAGATTCTCGTACTATTATGTGTCAAGCGGCATCTTAAACACTATTTTATTTTGTTATTTCAATTTTATAATATTTTCTTTCTGCAAATTATTTCTTTTCCGTATTTGTTAGGCTTACCTAGTCGTAGAGACTAGGTGCCGTCACAATAGTTCACGGAGGGAGAACTGGGGTCGTGGCATCTACGCCTAGGTACAAGGTGAGGTTAATTGTTAAAGGTTTTGGCCAGAAGAAGGGAGTTGACTTTGATGAAATTTTCTCCTCTGTTGTAAAAATGTCTTCTATTCGTGTGGTTCTAGGCTTAGCCGCAAGTCTAGATTTAGAGGTTGAACAGATGGATGTCAAGACTGCTTTTCTTCATAGTGATTTAGATTAGGAGATTTATATGGAGCAGCATGAGGACTTCGTAGTTAAGCTTACAGTTAAACATGAATTTTGCAAAAAATTGACAGGCAGGAAGCCTCTCAATAGTTCCTCTACTTGAAGAAATATTTGGCCCCTTGGCTAGAGGGGAAGTTTGTTGGGCTCATGCCCATGTTGTCCAGCCAAAGGCCCAATGGACTAATCCTATTCTCTTTTGGTTTCCATTCCTATTCGGAATTGGATTCGGTGTTTATTCCTATTTTGAGTGGGTTTTGGCTTTAAGAGAAAGCACCACTCATGATCTATAAATAGGATAACCTTGGAGAATTATTCTATGCTCATTGGTAGAAGTCTTTGTAAGACTTAAGCATATAAGAGTGGTTTTGAGAGAGCTTTCATCAAGAGAGAAGAGAGAAGAAAAGTATTTGTGTTGCTGCAGATTTTATCTCGACCAGCCAACTTCAAATCGCGTTTTCCGATTCGTTAACCGTTGGATCAGGTTGAAATTTTTATTAAGTGGTTTTAACATCTTGATCTTTGATTTGAACGGTAAAAATCATATTTGGAGGCACGTAGAATCTAAATTCGAGCCTCGAACAGAGGTTTCATTTTTGTGAATTCTCCTCTTTCTTCAATTGATTAGTTGTTGCTCTTTTTGCTATTGTTGCTTCGTGTTTGGCACTTGTTGTGTAGCCAATTTGGAGAACTTTTGTAACCCTCTTATTATTATAGTGGAGCTTTTTGGATCTTTGTGATCCCGTGGTTTTTACCTTCGATTTGAAGGATTTTCCACGTCACAATTTGATGTTCTTTATCTTCTTTATTTTCGGATTTGCCTATTCCTCGACATAACAAATATGGCATGAGAATATGCTTTGGTGATTGTCTTGAATACCAATGGAAAATGGCTTATGCCCCCTAATTATGTAAGTCATATTCTGTAAAACATTTTCAGTGAGGACAATATTTTCAACATTAATTAGCCAAATACTGAAAAACAATTTACTGAAGAAAAACATTGTCTGAAAAGTAAGCTTAGATCAAAAGTGTGGAAGTCCAGATGCCCTTGATTAAACTAAAGAAAGATTGAAGCACAACTATGAAAAAAAACGAGTTTTGTTATGAATATATTATATTATAGATGTTCATTTAGTACTCTGTTGTAAATAAGCTTCCTGAAAAAGCTAATCCATATGGGACTCCATCGTAAGTATGTTTATCTATTTAGTACTCTATTGGAAATAAGCCTCCTGAAGAAGCTTATCACTTCGGTACCCGATTATGGATAAACATTATCCCTGGTAGAAGATTATCCGTACCAAGTATAATAAGCTTATCCTTTCGATACTCGGTTATGGATAAATATTACCCCTGGTAGAAGATTATCCATACCGGGTATAATGAGCTTATCATTTCAGTACTCCGTTATGGATAAACATTACCCCCAGTAGAAGATTATCTATACCTGGTACAATGAGTTTATCCTTTCAGTACTCCATTATGGATAAACATTACTCTCAGTAGAAGATTATCCATATCTGTTATAGTAGCAGCTTACACATCATCTTGCAGTAGCATCTTACACAACAACTTCCTTTCTTCTATAAGTATAGGAGATTTCAGTTCATTATGTACATCAGTTATTCAAATAATATATCAGTTTCTCTCTATACTTGTCTTTACTTTCCAGTCTTTATTTTATAACATGTTATCAGCACGAGACTCTGCCATCTCGAGCAAATACTTTAAAAGTATCAGAGGTACGAACTTTCTTTTTCTATATAATGTCAAATCTTTCTAAACTTAAATTTGTAGCCCTGTATATATCGGGCAAAAGCTACATGTCTTGGGTGCTTGATGCTGAAATTCATCTTGATGTGATGGGTCTGGCAGACACCATCAAGGATAAAAATCAGGCATCAAACCAAGACCGTGCCAAAGTAATGATATTCCTACGCCATCACTTTGATGAGGACCTGAAAATGGAATATCTCACTATTAAAGATCCAGTCATACTGTGAAATAATTTGAAAGATAGATATGATCACCTGAAGATGGTCGTTCTTCCACAGGCACTTTATGATTGGACTCATCTAAGACTACAAGATTTTAAATCTATAAGTGAATATAATTCTGCTATGTTCAGAATTACTTCCCAATTGAAATTATGTGGTGATAATATTACTAATCATGATATGTTGGAGAAAACTTTCACCACTTTTCATACCTCGAATATGCTCCTGAGCAGCAATATCGAGAAATGAGATTTAAAAAGTATTCTGAAGTGACTGAGACAAACCATGAAAACCGACCTATTGGTTCTTGTCCATTCCTTGAAGTGAATGAGACGAATTTCCACCAAGCTAGACGTGAAAGAGTTAGTGTCCCCGGTCGTGGTCATGGCTGTGGTCGGGGAAGAAATTTTAATCATGGTAATAATAATGCACCAAAGAACCCTCCTCACCGCCAGCAGTGGAAAAGGAAAGAACAAAAGCATGAAGCGTTGTAAGCACCAAATGCAGAAAATGCATGCTATAAATGTGGAGAAAAAGGGCACTGGTCACGTAATTGCCGTACGCCAAAGCACCTGGTTGAGCTTTATCAAGCCTCCCTAAAGAAGACAGAGAAAAATGCTGAAGCAAATTTTATTTCTAAAGATAATTTAGACTTCATGCATTTGGTTGTAGCTGATTACCTTGCACTCCCAGAAGGAGAAACAAATCATGTAATCGGTAGTGAATCTGTAGAAATATAAATATTTTAATTTTTATTGTTTGTAATAGATAGTATGGTTATGTAATTGTTGTACATAAAGAAAAATTATAATTTGATAATGGTGTTTACTATAATATATCTTATTTATGTCATTTTGAATAATATGGATAACCTTATTAGATCAACTTAAACTCTAGCAGAGTTTGCAAGAAATATACAACCACCATAAGTGGTTATATTTCGTATCTCATTGTAATTATATTTTGTTAACCACCAGAAGTGGTATATGCCTATGATCACCAGAAGTGATAATTTAGGCTTTCTATGGTTACAGTTGAAGATAAGCTACATAAATATTTTCTATATTAAATGCACGCCTCGATTTGCTCCTGAAGTAGTAAATATCTTAAAAGAGGTTGAGGCATCTCAATTTGATGTGATTAATGTGCATTCAAATAATTATGTTCGATTTCCTGAAGGATGAGAACTTTTGATAATATTAATCCATTCTATGAAGTGAATGTGACAATATTAATAAATCTGGTAAATATGAACGCGATCTTGATGTGAATATATTACATTTCACCTCCAAAAGAGGTAATATAATTGAGAGAATATATACTCAATATTTCGTATTTTACATTTGCTCCTGAAGAAGTAACACAACTGAAATTGCCTCCTGAAGTAGGAAAATATTATGAAGAAGAGTTTTCTTGTGCTTAAACAATTGTTTTACATTGTTTATTTTATTGTGATTTTCTCTCATTATACCAGAAGTGTATGAGCAATATTTGATAGTACAAAATGTATCAACAACTCCTGAAGAACTAACTGTTTGCCCAGAAGAACATGACACCAGTAGTGTCCGATAAATATTAGATTGTGGATAATAAATGAACGCTCTCGAAGATCTTATATACAAATATGTCATTCATATTATATGATTATGGTCAAAACATATATTGTATTAAACCTGAAGTTTACTAATACAAATGACTATCATATTGAGACTACAAATGACTGGAAGATTGAAAATCTTCATGTTTCCACAATCATAGGGGTAAAATAATATGTATGTGAGAAGTTACCCGCCTTATTCTTCAATTTATATTATATCATGTATCGTAATAAATCAGAAGTTTACTAATGCAAAGGCAGTCACGGTAAATCAGAAGTTTACTAAAGCAAAAGTTTATGCCATATTAACCAGAAGTTTACTAAGAGATAGCACATGACATGATAAACTTGAAGTTTTCATTTGCCATTTTTAAATAAGCTATTTGAGAATTCGGAGTATATATTGAAGAACTAGAAGATTCTTCAAGAATTCTCATGTGTTGCTTGTTCTCATAATAAATTGATTATACCAACTAAAGTTGGGACTAAGACCCCTGATTCTGAAATATATAAAAGATGGATATGGGCTCATTCACCTGTCATGTGAACCACTTATAGATGCATATATAAGATGGTTACATGTATGTTTATTGTCAACCTGTAGTTTGGCATTTGAGATTGCTTTTCTCAATTAAGAGCATAACTCTCAGATTATGAAATCAAGACAGTTCATCTTGATAATGCTGGTTTGTATCCAAGTTGGTTTAGCATTGAATACCTCCTACTAATGGCTAAACTATTACTTATGAAAACAAAGCTTCATGTGTTGGTCTAAGATAGTCTAAATTACATACAACAGCACTTGTATGCATCATACCAACAATATATGATAAAACCCTCCCCTCACAATTAGTTTAGGATCATAAATCAAATATTTTTACTATCTTTTGATGTGTGGTATATGATTAATTTCTCCACCACAATACACAAAGATATGTTTCCCAAAGAAGATTGGGGATAGATGTTAATTTTTCTAACATTGGGGGGATGAAATAAATAGCTGTAAAATATGCTATATGAATCGAATTATCATTAATATGATCCTCACTTAGAAGATAATTCAAGTCAAATTCCAGAAGCATTTGCTGATCCAAAATTTAATATCATATTTCAGCTACAAATGCTCCTATTAAAATTAAAGTCCCTGAAGGATAGAGTTTACTGTATGCATGAAGTGTGGTAGACCAATCAGTTTCAAAAGTAACAATCCTTGAAAAATGGTAGGAGCTAATGATCATAATGAGGAGGAAATAATCTCTAGAAGAGCCCACGACATAACATTTCATGAAACTCCTAAAGAAGTTTAGGTACCTGAAAATAAAGAAAGTGATGAGATCTCTACAAGTTATGTCGCTTAATGTAACGACTCGGTCGGTCGTTTCATGAGTTACCGCTCCATTTCCCCCATTTCTACTTCTTATTGCTTTGTTTATCAGTACTATGTGTGATCGAGTTGGTTGGCTCGGGTTCAGAAAGGTTTTGGTAAGGTTTGAGACACTTAGTCTCTTTTGAGGAAGCTTAAGTTGGAAAAGTCAACTGTATGTTAACTTATGTGTTAGAGGGATCGGATGTGAGTTCCAATGGTTTGGATAGCTTTGAGAGGTGATTTGGGACTTAGCAGCGTGATCGGAATGTGTTTTGGAGGTACGGAGTAGATTTAGGCTTGAATTGGCAAAATTGTAATTTCGCCATTTTCCGGTTGATAGGTGAGATTTGGATATAGGGGTTGGAATGAAATTCCAGGAGTTGCAATAGGTCCGTTGTGTCATTTGGGATGTGTGTGCAAAATTTCAGGTCATTCGGATGTGGTTTGGTGGAATTGTTTTATCAAAAGCAGAATTCGGAAGATTTTAGAATCTTAGGCTTGATTTGGACGTGATTTGGTTGATTCGATGTTGTTTGAGGTATTTTAAAGATTGGTACAAGTTTGAGTAGTGGTATATGACATGTTTGTGCTTTTGGTCGAGGTCCCGGGGGACTCGGGGTGATTTTGGATGGTTGGCGAAAAGTTTGGAAGTTGGTTTTGGCAGCTTAAGATGCTCCATTGCTGTCATAACTGCACTTGCGGCTAGGGGACCGCAGCTGCAGGCTCACAAAAGCGTAGGGGGATCCGCAGATGCGGCCAAGCAGAAGGTTAGCTAGAACCGCAAAAGCGATCGAGGAAGCGCACCTGCGGTGGCGCAGGTGCGATATTTCAACCGCAGATGCAGAAATGGTCAAGTAAGTGGAAACCGTAGGTGCGGTGGTATAGAACGCAAAAGCGGGACCGTAGGAGGTAGATCTGGACCACAGGTGCAAAACTCCTGGGCTAGAAGGTATAAAAGACTTCCTTCGCGATTTTTGAGTTGTTCTTCACCATTTCAAGTCGGTTTTGGAGCTTTTTGGGAGATTTTGAAGAGGGATTCAAGGGATAACGTCTGGAGGTAAGATGTTTGAGCCTAATAATAGATCCTATGGAATTATTTCACGGATTAGGCTTTTAATTATGGAAATTAAGGGTTAAAATTTGGAAAACTAGGGCTTGGTATTAGAGACCTTGACTTAAGGATTTGAGGGGCCATTTGTGATCGGATTTTGGGACTTTTGATATGCATAAAATCGTGGGGAGATAAGGAATCTATTAATATAAATTTTATCGAATTCTGTGACATGGGCCTTGGGGTCGGGTTTTGGTTAATTTCGGGATTTATGTTGTAAATTAATTATTTTTGCATGGGCTTCGTTCCCTTAGCATATTTTGACGTCGTGATTCTGATTTTGGATAGATTCGACGTGAGTTGAGACCGATTCGAGGGGCAAAGGTCACGAGCTAGAGTTTGGACCGGATCGAGGTGAGTAATGATTGTAAATGTTGTCTCGAGGGTATGAAACCCCGGATTCCACATCGTTGTGCTATATTGAGGTGACGCATACGCTAGATGACGAGCATGGGGTCGTGCACCGTTGGGGATTATGATTAGTCCATCCCGAATGACTATTTTATTGCATATTTGATTGACAACTGTTTGTTATCATCATGTTTTGGGTTGAATGCCATATTTGGGCCTCATGCCAACTATTTGGACCCTAAGGGGATATTTTACTGCTATTTCCTCATTGTTTTGATCTTATAATGTACTCAGTTATGCTATATTATGTCGTTTTCATAAATCAGCCATGTTTACTCTGTTTTAAACACTTTAAATGATAGTTTGGGCTGAACATCATATTTTACTGTGCCCGAGTGGCTTTTAGAGATTTCTGACTAAGTAGGGCCGAGAGCCTATGTTGTGAGGATACTTTTAGATTGGGCTGCACGCCGCAGCAGTGATACACTGATTTATAATTATGAGGTCGAGGGCCTGAGATTGTGCGCCACGAGGTAGCTTGATATGAGGCCAAAGGCCTATTGATTATGCCACGAGATGGCTTGATATTGCACTTGGGCCGTAAGGGGCCCCTCCCGGAGTCTGTATACCCCTAGTGAGCATGGGTACCTAGTGTGATATGAGATATAGCCCGAGGGGCTGGTGTTATTCCATGTTGTTGCTCGAGAGGCTGATTCTATTGGTATTGTGCCCCAGGGGCGGTTTTTATGTGTTTATCTATTCCAGCTGCCTGCCATTTACTTGTTTAACTATTAAAAAGGTATTTTAAAGAAGCTTAAACTGAACTAAGGTGCTTCTATGAGATTTTATTGTTTTCGTGCACTTTGCTGGTTTTACTCTACCTCTATATAGCATGTTGTTGTGTTTTTACGTGATTTTTTATCGCTCAGTCTTCATTTGTTGTTATTACTCACTGAGTTGGAGTACTCACTTTACTCCCTACACCCTGTGTGCAGATTCAGGTGTTTCAGGTCCTGCTAGAGAGGGTTGATAGCTTCCAGCAGAGTTTCGGGATCCACTAGGTAGTTGCTCGGCGTTCGCAACCCAGTGTTCCTCCCTCTTATCATTATTTCTTTCTCTTGTACTGGATTTTGTAATAGACGGTGTAGTTCCTTATCCATATTCCTATACTTGTGTTAGATGCTCATGACTGATGACACCTCTATGCTGGGCAGTGTTAAATTTTCCACAAATTATACTATTTCGCTATTTCTTTTTGGGATCTAATTATGCTAATGACATAAATTATGCTATTTCAATTGTTTAAGAATGAATTGGGTATTGTGTCAGCTGGCCTTGTCTTTATGAGAGGTTCCATCATGACTGGGTTCGGGTTTAGGGTCGTGACAAGTTGATATTAGAGCCTAGGTTACATAGGTCTCATGAGTCATGATTAGGTTTAGTAGAGTCTCACGGATCGGTATGGAGACGTCTGTATTTATCCTCAAGAGGCTGTAGAACCTTTAGGAAAAACTTCATATTCTTGATATTCTTGTCGTGCGAATCTGTTGATCCGAGTACTAAACTTCTCTTATTTTATTCTCTCGCAGATGGTGAGTACACGCACTATCGGTCAGGATGGACGACCACCAGTACCACCATCTGTGGCCACTAGAGGCTGAGGATGCGGTCGTGGTCACGGTAGGGGCAGGGGTGTGGCCCACACAGCAGCTAGGGCAGCACCTGCAGATCTACCAGCCGCCACAATTCAGGATTAGGTCCCAGTTGTGATCGCTCCAGCAGTACCAGCTCAGGCACCAGTTGTGCCCATTATGATTTCGGGTCTTCAGGAGCCCCTAGCTCAGATTCTATCAGTATGCACTAGCCTAGCTCAGGCGATCTTAATTACCACAACCGCGAATACTTCTCAGGTCGGGGGAGGCACTCAGACTCCCGCCGCTCGCATACCCGAGCAAGTCATCAGGGACTTCAGACACCGAGGGCACATCCAGCCTAGCCGGTTGCAGCTGCTCAGGACTATGTAGCTCATGCCATGCCAGAGGACGAGCAACGCAAGTTGGAGAGGTTTGGTAGACTTTAGCCTCCGACTTTCAGTGGTGCAGAGGGCGAGGATGCCCAAGGTTTCTTGGACAAGTGTCAGAGGATTCTTCGCACAACGAGTATTCTGGAGACTAACGGGGTCGCTTTCACTACTTTTCAATTTTCTGGAGCTGCCTTCACTTAGTGGAGGGCTTATGAGAGGTGTAGGCCTGTTGGTGCAGCACCCCTTACCTGGCAGCAGTTCTCCATTCTCTTTTTAGATAAGTATGTGTTGTAGTCTCGCAAAGAGGAGTTGCGCAGGTAGTTTGAGTGGTTGTGTCATGAATATATGACTATGACGCAGTATGAGATAAGGTTCTCTGAGTTAGCTCGTCATGCTATTTGGTTGGTTCCGATAGATATAGAGAGGATCAGGAGGTTCATTGATGGCCTCACATATCAGCTTTGTATTCTCATAACTAGGGAGAGGGTGTCTGGTGCTACTTTTGAGGAGGTTGTTGACATTTCTCGTGAGATTGTGTCAGTTCGTCACCAGGAGCGAGATGAGAGGGAGGCCAAGAGTCCTCGAGGATCTGGTAGTTATGGTGGTGCTCCTTCGAGAGGTTAGTTTCAGCACGACAGAGGCCATCCATTCAGCCATGCTCAGCCAGCTCGCCCAGGTTATCGTGGGGCGTCATCGGGTCATTGTTCTCACAGTTCTCGTCAGGGCCAGTCATAACTTAGTGCCCTTCTAGCTCAGAGTTTGTCCTGTGCTCCATCAGTTCAGGGCTCTTCTATGTCGGGTGCATCTTCTAGTCATTCCGGTGTTAGGGGTTCCTTTTAGTCCCCATCTCCATCACCCGGGAGTTGCTATGAGTGTGGAGAGATGGGTCATATGTGGAGGCACTATCCTCGTCGTCTTGCGGGTTCATCTCAGCAAAGGAGTCACCCATCGGTTTTAGCGCCAGTTACTTCACCACCACCCGCCCCGCTAGCTAGGGGTGGAGGTCAGTCAGCTACGGATCGCCCTATAGGGGGAGGTCGATCAGGCCCGTTTCTATGCACTTCCAGCTAGATCCAATGCTATTGCTTCTGATGTTGTTATTACATGTATCGTCTCAGTCTGCCACAGAGATGCTTCTGTATTAATTGATCCCGGTTCCACTTATTCATATGTGTTATCATACTTTTCTCATTATTTGGATGCGACCCGTGAGTCTCTTGTTTCACCTGTTCATGTATCTACTCCATGTAGATATGTGATTTTTTACCCTCCCCAAGATTTTTTATATTTTAGCATGTAAATATTTAATTTAGACTTAATATCGCTATTTCAACTAATTTTGACTCTTTTACTTTATTTTATTACAAGAAAATAAAAATTACAAAAAATAGTTTCATTAATATTTTGTAGTCATTTTTAATCTTGGAAAATACCAAAATTAAGTTTGTTTTAATGGTTAGTATTATTTAATAGTTATTTTGTTTAAGTAGGCTTAATTAGTAAATAAGGTAGTATTTTAGTCTTGTTCACGGAGAAAGAATAAAAATTAGGGCTCAACAACCCATTTTTAGGCCTAATTTTTGGACCTAGCCCATAACAACCCAAGCCCAATACCCACTAAACTAACCCTAATACCCTTAAAACCCTAAAAACCTAGTCTTTAAAAAGGGGATCCGCCATTTTCTATGGGACAAGACTATCATCGAAAATACAACAAAAAGACTAGACCTAGGGACCTAAGGAAAAAATCTGAAAAAAGCAAACCTATACCCCTAAGGAGACTGATATGTCAGTGATACCCAAAAAGAACCCCACCCCCGGCGATCCTCTTCTTCTCCATTCCAAAACCAGCGAAACTTCACTCCTTCCCCTCCATGACTTGAACTCCGGCCAGCAACCACACTCATAACCTACAGCAGTGACCAAACAGAGCTACCACCAATATTGCCGCTCACTCCTCAGCCCTCTCTCCCTCGGTTGATTTTCAGCATCACTGTTGTCCTCCAGAGTTGGTCACCGGCGATGGCTAGGCAACCACGGTGACTCCCATCGTCGCTTCTCTTCGAAGAGCTCCACTGGTTGGAGAAATCGACACTTCTCGTTGGAGTTTGGCTAGAAAGTTCAGATCGGACAATGAAGCTTGAAAGCTGATCTATTTGGTTTCGAGTTCTGGTGACCACCATTAAAACTGGCGAACACACACACACACATACGAGGGACAAAAAACGGGCAGAACAAAACAAAACTATATAACAAAAAGGGGATTTGAAGTTAAAATCAGACTTTTGTTTAAACTTTTAAGTTGGCTTGAAATCTCAGAAAATTAGAAAATATATCTTGCATCTTCTGCTTCCTCCCATCGATTTCGAACATTTGGTTTTCAAATGGAGTTCAATTATAGTGAGTTGTCGTTTGAGTCGTCGAGGTCGAGTTTTCCGGCGTGGTCTTTGGTTAACGGGTTTGTTTGAGCAATAAAGTGGGAGTAGGTATCTACTTTCTGGCGAGGAGTTTTGTTTTAGCATTTTGTATTAGGATCTGCGTACACATTCTTGTAAGAATTGTTGCGTTCATCATTCTACTATGTTTGGTTTCATTTTAAATTCCATTTAGTTAGCTATTAATCTTGTTTTATTCGTGCTCATTTACCACACCATGAATCTGATCTCAACTTTGAACTTCGGTTTAGTGTAGTGTTAGTAAAAGATTTGAATTCGGGCCATGGGGTGGTTGGTTAAAAATTGGATTTGGGACTTTGGTAAATAATGAAAAGGAATTCGAGCTTAAAAAAGATTATGTTAATTTCGTGTTGTTTCTCTTTTAATTATTCGGGTCGTTAGGAGCATACTTAGGAAAAAATCACTTATGAACATTGTAGCTTGCTTTAGGCGCCTTAGCCTATTATTGTGATTATGTATACGTTCGCGTAACATAATTATGATTTCATTTCTAAAAAAATCAAATCGGAGTATGTGTTCGCGCAACTTTGGCCAAACTTTCTCAATAATAATAAAATTATTATTAGTGTAGCCCTTTTAGGCCGAGGTGTGCCATCCATAATTAAATCACATATGGCCCTCGCATTAATATTATAACTTAGGTATTAAGAATGAATACTCGTAGTTTGCTTTAGGCATGAATTAATCTATCGTCGTGATTGTGGACACGTTCGCATGACATGGTTACGATTTTAAAAACAAAATCGCAGTATACGTTCGCGCAACTTCGACTAAACATTCTTAATAATAATAAAGTGTCACTTATTATGGACACGTTCGCGTGACCTGATTTTTAACGCACCAAACAAATGGGTACACGTGCGCGTGACCTGTTTAAGATAATTTCTTAATTAAAAGAGGTAAATGCACATAGGTTCTAAAATAAGTAATTAGACAATTTAATAAGTCGAGTATGATCAAAGCGACCGTGCTAAAACCACAGAACTCGGGAATGCCTAACACCTTCTCCCGGGTTAGCAGAATTCCTTACCTGGATTTCTGTATTCCCAGACCGTAAATAGAGTCAATTTCCTCAATTCGAGATATTAAACCGGTGACTTGGGACACCATAAATTATCCCAAGTGGTGACTCTAATTTTTAAATAAATAATTTCGTTTTAATTGTCACTTAAATTGGAAAAACTCCCTTATACACTCTCGGGGATAGTAAAAAGGAGATGTGACAGCTCTGGCGACTCTGCTGGGGAACGAACCCAGAATCTCTGGTTCAGGGTTTAAGAATTCGAGCTTGTTAATATGATTTTTACTTGGCTTTATTTATTGTTGATATTACTGTATTTTGTGAACTCAATGTGCTAATTGCCGTCTATTTATCGCTTTGATATTATTTGAGTTGTATATAATTGTCTTCTTACGCCACCCCTCTTAGTGTTCTAAAAATGGTGCACATGTTTGCGCGACCTGCTTTTTCTGTAGAAGTCATACTAAATAGAACGAGGTTGGGACAGTAACAAGGTCGGGTAGACTTTAGTGCTCCCAGTACATTGCCCCCTCTTCGGCTCGAGTAGTCCGCTCGGGTAAGCCAGGTCAAGAACACAACCCCAGGTTTAAACTTAGAATAACATAACCTCATGCCGGATCCCTAGTAGGCACTTTTTTTTGCATCATGTGCATTTGACTTTGGGGACTCAACACAGGGGTTGGGTCCGTCTAAGACAAGTGTACCCAAAAATAAAATACCATCCTGATGCATCCTATGTGCTACATGTTGCATTTCTTCTAGGGTAAAAGGTTCATTTGGCGTACCAATGATAGTTGAGAGCAAATAAAAAAAGAAAATAAATGAGAGGGTGAAGTGTGAAAAATAAAGCAAGTAGGGCCCAATTATGTTTTCTGTCACATTTTTGTTAAGAAACAAAACATGAAAAATTCAAAAAAAAAAAGATGTTGCACTTTTTCATCATTTTCCGAAAATCAAAAATAAAAAAAAAAGGGAAAAGAAAATCCAAAAAGAGTTTACATGTTTCATCATTTTTCAAAAAAAAAAAAGACAAAAAACATATTTTTCTCTAAATTAGTTGTTGTTTTTTTTAATTCTCGCCCGTATCCAATCTGCCCGAACTACGCGAACCTGATTCTCGTCTCTCGGGGCGGGATACGTAGGCAACCCACATAGGGTCCGGTCTTCCTAGTAAATCTTAGGTTCTTGGCTTTGCGGGGTCTTAGCCAAATTTTGCACTTCTAGCCATCTTTAGGCCGCATAAGCCATTTTGCAAAAATAGCCTCAATCATGTCTTGCATGTTGTCCAATATGAAGTGTTATAAACTCACATAGTGTTTCAGGTCTTTAATTTAATTTAGTTTTAATTTTCTCATACAGGTGTGGATTTACTTACTGGAGTTTGAGCATGACAGAACCCCGGGACCATCTAGTCAGGATCGCTCATTCAAGAGTGTATTAAAAGGAGATTTTCTTTTCTTTTTTATGTTTTGAGTCTGTTTTTCTTTTTATGTCGTCTTTTACCTTCTAGTTTTGTATATTAATGTCGAGTTTTTTTTATTATTATTGTACTTTCTTTTTTGCATTTGAAAAAGTGTGTTATAAATCAAAAATCCAAAAAAAAAGAAGATATGTTGCATTTTATATTTCCATTAGAAGTTTTCTTTAGAATACTAATTCTAGGAATAGGAAAAAAATCATTTGAGGTGGTTTTCCTTTATTGAATTAATATCTAGAAATAAAAAAAAATTGCTTTTATATTTCCTTAAGTATATTAAGACTAAAAATTCAAAAAAAAAAGAATTTTCTTTTAGTACCTCTTTAAAAGTTTTCTTTAAGATATTAATTCGAAAAATCCAAAAAAAAAAGATTTTCTTTTGAGGTTTTTTTTTTTTTTTTTTTTTGCTAAATTACTGAAAAAATGAATAGAAAAAAATCGTTTTATTGTCACTAGAACTTTAGGACATTGTACTTAGAAAAAAAAAAGAAAACAAACATACTTTATATTTTGTTTATCTTTAGAGTTTCTCCCTTAGGTAATCAAAAACTGAATCCAAAAACATTTTTTATCTTTTTCATTTCTTCGTTCGAAATCTTTCTTTCACGATATCAAACGAAAATTCAAAATATTTTTCTTTGGTTCATTCTTCCTTAAAAAAAGTCAAAAAATATTTTTCTCTTCTAGGATTTTTTCTTAATAGAGTATTTGTTTCAAAAAGGAAAAAAATCCGTTAAGCTTTAGTTTAGAATAGGTTATAGAACGTTAGGTCTAGACAACTCAAAAAAAAGAGATTTGTTTCTTTTATTTCCCTTTTCTCATCAGATTAGTCATTAAGGTAAAAAAAAGAAAAAAAAGAAAAAAAAAGAACGTTAGTTTGTTTCCTTTATTCCCGATCTTCCCGAACTGCGCAAAGATCTGATTCATGCGGCGTCATGATACCTAGGCAATCTACGTAGGATTCGATCGAATCATTTTTTTATTATTTAAAAGAAAAGAAAAAGAAGAAAAAAACACAAAAAAGAGAAAAGAAAAAAAGAGGGTGAAGTCGTGGAACGTGAGAAATGAGAGAAAAGAAAATAGCGATAATCAGAAAGAAAAAAAAGGAAGGAAAATAAGCAAGCCAAGAAGTGCTAGAAAAGAAAAGAAAAGAGAAGATTGAAATGAACAAAACTGGGATGATGCCAAGTGACCTTGTGACCGTCGAAGTCATTCTAGAATCGTTAATTGTTGCTAGGTGTATTGCACGCAATGTGATATTTTTAGCTGTAAAAATTCCCTAACGCTAACGTGATGACCTCATTTTGCTCCTTTTATTATCTTCACTAAGCAGAAGGGTGGTTGGTTTGTGGTTCTTAAGTAGCGCATCCATACAACATAAGGTCAAAGAGCAAGGTAGCCATGGCTAGCAAAGACTTGGACACAGGGGTTATTCGATCCGTCTAAAGGAATTGTTGAATCAGAATCTGAGTTGAAAGAAGAGGTCTTAAGGTTGAAAGGATAGATGGCCGAAATATACCAAGCCTAGATTAGTGGGTGTCCTCCACCATCAGTTACCACTAACTACACTGAAAGCCTTGTCACCATTCCGCCACTTTCACAAGTCCAGGATATCTCCTCACAACCTTTTCACACTCCACCCCCCAGAACCACCTCATATCCCGCTCCTTTGACCACTCATGTTTTTGTAGCTCATCCACCTGCTACTTTTCCTCGATCCTCTGGCGAGACTGTGTTCAAAATTCCCGAGGCCCAACACTATGCTCTAGAACCAATTTTCAAGGTCTTGGGTCCATACTCTTACGCTCCTCATTTTGAGCCTCCCGGTGAGACCGCAAAGCCCACTAAGACAGTGGAGCAAGATGAGATATCCAGAAAATTGAAAGAGTTTAAGATGCCAAAGTTTAATTTGTACGATAGGCGTGTAGATCCAGTAGCCCATCTGAGGGGTTATTGTAGTGAAATGAGAAGTGTTGGCAGGAAAGATGAGTTGCTGATGATGTATTTCAGTGAGAGCCTGACTGGGGTAGCTTTGGAATGGCATACTCGTCAAGATGTCGGTAAGTGGCATACATAGGATGACATGGCTCAAGATTTTGTGCGACACTTTCAGTATAATATATACATTGTCCCAGATCTCTCCTCCCTATCTCAAACGGAAAAGAAACCCAAGGAAAGTTTTAGGGAATTTTGGTTCAGATGGAACGAACAAGTTGCTTGGGACAGTCCTCCCTGTGATAGAAAAGATGTTGCTGAGCCCCGCCAACGACAGGATCCAATGGGCATTCCTACTAAACGCTTTCAGCCTCAATACAGACCCCATGAACATCCCTAAACTCCACACAATCCACTCTAATATTATTCTCTGAACAACGTCTGGCCATTTGTCCAACCACTAGGTCACTCCAAAAGGCGAGCACGAGCACCGCAAAAGCTTCACCAACCTCCACAAAATTTTCAAGTGCCCTATAACCCACATTCAAGCCAAGGGTAGGGAAGAGAACAAAGGCTGAAAGATAATTTTACACCAATAGGTGGGTCTTATGCAAGCTTGTTTGAGAGATTAAAACATTGCGACATGATTACACCTATTCCTCTAAATTATATAGACCCACGTGCGAGAAGCTTTGACCATGCTAAAAGATGTGAATACCATTCCAATGCCCAGGGGCACAATGTTGAAGATTGTCGTGCTTTGAAAAGGGAAATAGAAAGAATGATTCAAGAAGGAATAATTGTGGTCCAAGGCAGTAATACCCCAAGTGTCACATATAATCCCCTACGGGTACATGGCAACGCACAGATTGTTGGGATGGTTTGCAATGCGAAGGTTTGGTCTAAGGAGCTAATGAGCCACTTGGTGAAGTTAATGATATTGAAATTGGTAGTGGTCTTAGTAATATTGATGTGTAACTAAGTGGATAAGATGTCGAGCTTGGTAATTGGAAAGATGCTCCTTTCTTGGCTAGCCAGGGATGAGTCTTGGTGGTTCATTTTGTTGTCATTTCTGTTGTCCGGGTTATTTTAGGGTTATAATCTGGATATTGTCTTGTGACTCAAACCCTTTTATCCTTTTATTTTTCCTAGTTCCTTTAGTCGTAGTAACTCATCTAGTGTTATCTAGGTTTGTTCCAGGGTTGTACCCTAGTTTATTTTGCTTGTCTTGTTGTTCAAACCCTTTCACCGTCTGTGTAATGTAATTTTCTGTTTTCTGTTATTTCTAGTCATTTTGTTTCGTTCTCTTTTCCTTTTATAGTTCTTTTCATGCTGGCTCTAGTGACATGACATGCACGCATAATTTTTAGTCTGGTTTTAAAAGTTAGTTTAATTATGAAGCAATGAAACAATTTTGAAGATGATAGGGGCACTTGAGGAAAATAAGTACAGATTTGGACATTTTGAGATCATTTGAAGCCAGAACTGTGTGAAACTGGGGCAGATAATTTGGGAAGTTAATAGGATGACAAGAATTCGTTAAAGTAGAGTGCATCCTGGATAATTTGAAGCAAACAACTTTGAGTTCAAGTGCATCTCAAGTTACAAGATAAAGTCAAGAAAGTTTTCTCCAAATTGACGGAGGATATCTATTGTGAAGAAGGAATCACCCAATGAATGTTCTGTACTTGACAAGGCACTAAAAAGAGTGGAAGGCATATCAGTGATACCAATGCTGATGCTGCAAAAGAAATGCTATGCATGATCTTCATTTTTATTTTCAAGTTGCATGTGTTATACTTAGTGTTCTTAGAGATTGGGAGGCCCTCTTTCAGCTATCCAAAAACTTTATACCCTTTGGTACCCCTTTTGAGACTGTACTGATTTCTTTGACCTCCCCTCTTTTGGAATCAAGTTAGAGTCATACGAAAAAAGTTCATGTCCCCATAGGTTTATTTTAAAAAAAAGTTCATTCCAAAAGGAAAATTCAAAAAAAAAACAAAAAAGAGAAAAATAGAGATAAAGAAAAATGAAAATAGTAACAAAAAGTAGCCTTGTGAACTACGTTTGACCTGATTCTTGTCACGACAAGATATGTAGGCAGCCTTACGGTTCGGTCATACCAAATAAAATATTTTATAATCCCACGAAGTCGAGAGTGGGGCAGTCTTTCTTGGTAACTCCATCAAAAGAAAAAGAAAAAAAAGAATCAGATTCCCTTGTTTTAAAAATTGGGGCAAAGTTTTTATAATGGATTCCAAAAGTTGTAAATAAATTAACCCCGTTGTCTTAGTTATTTTGAGCTTTTATGATATCCTTTCTTTCTAACCCTGTCCAAAGGCCACATCACAGTCCAAAAAAGACCTCCCAGATAATCTTTTAGAGTGCTGAGTTTAGATATGCCAAGAGTATATGATGTTTTTACCATGGTTAATGCCTTGTCATCTGCAGAATCAGAGGAAATAAGGAGAAAAGAACAAAATGAGAGAGTCTTATTGGTGAAAACTTTCACAGGCACCATAAGGCGATGGTGAGTTGAGAGAAAGAATAAATGAGAGAGGCTTGATGGTGAAAACCCTTCGGGCATTACAAGTCGAATAAGGACCGTGAATCAGATAGGATAATCGGAGCATGGAAGACCAGTTTCACAGCTCAGAGGTACAAAAAGAGTCGAACATTAGACTTGCTTGACAGATTAGGCTACTTAATCCAAAAGTGCATGCATGTCATGGTCATTAGAGTTGGTATCCACATCTGATAAGTTTCTACTTTGTAGTTTTCTTGTTAGGAATCATCTCTTTCCATTGTCCTTTACTCTGTTCCTTGTGTCTTATTTACTTCCTCTTCCTGAGTCTGTTTGGTCAGAACAAGTGAGAAATGACTTCAAAATTCACCACCATCTTTCCAATTGCACAAAACGGGATCTGTCTAGCACATCAAAGTGGCATAAGTCAGGAAAGAACAGCATGCGCACTGAGTTGGTAACAATCAACATGCTTTGGGATTCATGTGAAATACAAAGGTTTGGTATATGTCAATTCATGAATAGTGCAACAGATCGAGGATGTTGGGTGAACGGATCAAAAGTATTTACTGTGATAAAATTGACAGAGAAAGTGGTTAACCAATGACAAGAAAGGTCTTCCAAGCAGAAATCAAAGTTATCATGGCAAGTGAAGGAGCAATAGACCTCAAGGCCAAGGCCAGTGGTTTAAGTTAGGAAAGAACAGCATGCACACTGAGTGGGTGAAAATTGACGTGCTTTGGGATTCATGTGAAACACAAAGGTTCAGTATATGTCAATGCATGAGCACAATGCAATAGATGAATGGTATTGGGTTTGAACGGATCAGAGGTATTTTCCGTGATAAGGGTGACAGAGAAAGTGGTCAGTCAATAAACAGGCAAGGTCTTTCAAGTTAAAATTGCAGTTATCATGGGAAGTGAAGGAGCAATCGCCCTCAAAGTCAAGGCCGCAAACCAACCACCATGTTTGAACTCACAAGTTTTCTTTGATTGAAACAGGGGCAGAAAATTTTGTTTGTTCCGAAGAAACCCTCCATGAGGAAAGCAGGTGCCAAACAGGCTCGGCAGTAAGTTTCTAGTACCCTCCTGGATAACGAGATTTATTAAGTTTTAAGACCCACGCAAGTGACAAGGTCTGACGAGAGTTTTACTTTTGGGAAGTATAATTTAGCATTTATGTTTTTCACTTTTGAGATAAGACTTGGTTTGAAATTTTTTAGGATAAGGGAATTTAGCTTAGAACTTATTTTGATAACAAGAATTGGTTAACACTCACAGATGTTCCCAATATCAAACTGGGGCAGAAAAATTTCTTTTGTTTTGTCTGTTTTGTTGTAATCAGGCGCCCACCTGGAGAATAAGGAAAGATGGCACAAGTTCAAAGGAAAGTTGGTCAAGCTCAGCAATCAGGCACCTACCTGGAGAAAAAAGGGAAAATGGTTCAAGTTTCAAGGGATAGCAGCTCAAGTTTCAAGGAAAAGCAGTTCGAGTTTCAGCAATCATGCGCCCACCTGGAGAATAAGGGAAGATAATTCAAGTTTCAAGGGAAAGCAGTTTCAAAGGAAAGCGGGTCAAGTTCAGCAACCAGGCTCCCACCTGGAGAACAAGCGAAGACAGTTCAAGTTTCAAGGAAAAGCAGTTTCAAAGGAAAGCGGTTCAGGTTAAGCAATCAGGCGCCCACCTGGAGAACAAGGGAAAACAAC
Organism: Nicotiana sylvestris; assembly: GCF_000393655.2. Taxonomy (NCBI): domain Eukaryota; kingdom Viridiplantae; phylum Streptophyta; class Magnoliopsida; order Solanales; family Solanaceae; genus Nicotiana; species Nicotiana sylvestris. The sequence continues at coordinate 62,370,481 of NC_091063.1, forward strand.
TCAAGTTTCAAAGGAAAGCAGTTCAAGTTTCAAAGGAAAGCAGTTCAAGCTTCAAGAGAAAGCAGTTCGATTTTCAGCAATCAGGCGCTCACTTGGAGAACAAGGGAAAACAACTCAAGTTTCAGGGGAAAGTGGGTCAAGTTTAGCAGTCAAGCGCCCACCTAGAGAACAAGGGAAAGCAGCTTAAGTTTCAAGAGGAGTCAGTTTGAGTTCAACAATCGGGCGTCCACCTGGAGAACAAGGGAAGACAGTTCAAGTTTCAGGGAAAAGCAGTTCGAGTTTCAGCAATCAAACTCCCACCTGAAGAACAAGGGAAAACAACTCAAGTTTCAAAGGAAAACAGTTCAAGTTTCAAAGGAAAGCAGTTCAAGTTTCAAAGGAAAGCAGTTCAAGTTTCAAGGGAAAGCAGTTCGAGTGTCAGCAATCAAGCGCCCACCTGGAGAATAAGGGAAGACAGTTCAAGTTTCAAGGGAAAGCAGTTTCGAAGGAAGACAGTTCAAGTTCAGCAATCAGGCACCCACTTGAAGAACAAGGGAAGACGGTTCAAGTTTCAAGGGAAAGCAGTTTCGAAGGAAGACAGTTCAAGTTCAGCAATTAGGCGCTCACCTGGAGAACAAGGGAAGACAGTTCAAGTTTCAAGGAAAAACAGTTTCAAAAGAAGACAGTTCAAGTTCAGCAATCAAGCACCCACCTAGAGAACAAGGGAATACAGTTCAAGTTTTAAAGGAAAGCATTTTCAAAGAAAAGCAATTCGAGTTTGAGCAATCAGGCGCCCACCTGGAGAACAAGGGAAGACAGTTCAAGTTTCAAGGGAAAGCAGTTTTGAAGGAAGACAGTTCAAGTTTTGGCAATCAGGCACCCAACTGGAAAATAAGGGAATTCACTTCAGAATGTAATTCAAGTCAGCAACAAAAGAAGCTCGCGGCAAAAATGCGAGCCAACAGTCCGAGATGATCAACGGACGTTAGTCACAATCAAGAATAAAAATAAAAGAAAGGCAAGAAGTGAATCCAAATGCAGAAGTTGATGAAAGATGTGAGCTGCTCAAGACATGACTGAAGTCACAAGCATGGTATGTCCGGTTTTGATTCGAAAAGCTGAAGAAGAATGAACTAGCACCTGCAACTAGCAAGCATCAAGGTTTAAATCCAAAGTCTGAATGAAGAACCATTCAAGACTCAAGATCAAGCTTCAGAAGACTTATAGATAGGAATCTTATAACTCATAGTTGACAGGCTTAGTTAGTCTTTTTCATTTTTTGATTTTGATATAATAACAGGACCACTGACCAGAACCTCGACAGAATGGCACCTTGATCGGCTCTCCACCTCGGTATACTCTATCATATCACTCACTTCTGAACTATACATGGCTTGATTCCTTCATAGCCAAGGATATATAGGCAACTCAGATACCAGGGCTCGATCACATTCTCCTTTAGCTTTTGGTCTCTGTAAATAAGGGTCGGGTCAAAAAACATGTTTAGTCGTTATTTGTCTGAAAATATTTCGTATTACCAGTCAAAGAGGGGCAGCTGTAGACATGTAATTTTTGACTCTCCCCGCGATTTTTTATATTTTAGCATGTAAATATTTAATTTAGGCTTAATATCACTATTTCAACTAATTTTGACTCTTTTACTTTATTTTATTACAAGAAAATGAATATTACAAAAAATAGTTTCATTAATATTTTGTAGTCTTTTTTAATCTTGGAAAATACCAATAATAGGTTTGTTTTAACGGTTAGTCTTATTTTAATAGTTTTTTTATTTAAGTAGGGTTAATTAGTAAATAAGGTAGTATTTTAGTCTTGTTCACAGAGAAAGAATAAAATTTGGGCTCAGCGACCCATTTTTAGGCCTAATTTTTGGACCTAGCCCATAACAACCCAAGCCCAATACCCACTAAACTAACCCTAATACCCTTAAAACCCTAAAAACCTAGTCTTTAAAAAGGGGATCTGCTGTTTTCTATGGGACAAGACTATCAGCGAAAATAAAACAAAAAGACTAGGCCTAGGGACCTAAGGAAAATATCTGAAAAAGCAAACCTATACCTCTAAGGAGAGTGATCCGCCGCTGACACCCAAAGAACCCCACCCCCAGCGATCCTCTTCTTCTCCATTCCAAAACCAGCAAAACTTCATTCCCTCCCCTCCATGACTTGAACTCCGGCCAGCAACCACACTCACAACCTACAGCAATGACCAAATGGAGCTACCACCAATATCGCCGCTCACTCCTCAGCCCTCTCTCCCTCGGTTTATTTTTAGCATCACTATTGTCCGTCGGAGTTGGTCACCGGCGATGGCTAGGCAACCACGGTGACTCCTATCGTCGCTTCTCTATGAGCTCCACTAGTTGGAGAAATCGACACTTCTCGTTGGAGTTTGGCTGGAAAGTTCAGATCGGACAGTGAAGCTTGTACGCCTATCTATTTGGTTTCGAGTTCCGGCGACCACCATTAAAACCGGCGAACACACTCACACACATACGAAGGACAGAAAACGAGCAGAACAAAACAAAAATATATAAAAAAAAGGGGGATTTAGAGTTAAAATCGGACTTTTGTTTAAACTTTTAAGTTGGTTTGAAATCTCAGAAAATTAGAAAATATATCTTGTGTCTTCTGCTTCCTCCCATTGATTTCGAACTTTTGGTTTTCAAATGGAGTTCAATTACAGTGAGTTTGTCGTTCGAGTCGTCGAGGTCGAGTTTTTCGGTGTGGTTTTTGGTTAACGGGTTTGTTTGAGCAATAAAGTGGCAGTAGATATCTATTTTTCGGCGAGGAGTTTTGTTTCAGCGTTTCGGATTAGGATCTGTGTACGCGTGCTTGTAAGAATTTCTGCGTTCATTATTATACTATGTTTGGTTTCATTTTAAATTCCATTTAGTTAGCTATTAATCTTGTTTTATTCGTGCTCGTTTACCACACCATGAATCTGATCCCAACTTTGAACTTCGGTTTAGTGTAGTGTTAGTAAAAGATTTGAATTTGTGCCATGGGGTGGTTGGTTTAAAATTGGATTTGGGACTTTGGTAAATAATGAAAAGGAATTCGAGCTTAAGAAAGATTATGTTAATTTCGTGTTGTTTCTCTTTTAATTATTCGGGTCATTAGGATCATACTTAGGAAATAATCACTTATGAACATTGTAGCTTGCTTTAGGCGTGACTTAGCCTATTATCGTGATTATGTATACGTTCGCATAACATAAATATGATTTTATTTCTAAAAAATCAAATCGGAGTATGTGTTCGCGCAACTTCGGCCAAACTTTCTCAATAATAATAAAATTGTTATTAATGTAGTCTTTTTAGGTCGAGGTGTGCCATCCATAATTAAATCACATATGGCCCTCGCATTAATATTATAACTTAGGTATTAAGAATGAATATTTGTAGTTTTCTTTATGCACGAATTAATCTATCATCGTGATTGTGGACACGTTCGCGTGACATGGTTATGATTTTGAAAACAAAATCGGAGTATGCATTCGCGCAACTTCGACTAAACATTCTTAATAATAATAAAGTGTCACTAATTGTGGACACATTCGCGTGACATGATTTTTAACGCACCAAACAAATGGGTACACGTGTGCGTGACCTGTTTAAGATAATTTCTTAATTAAAAGAGGTAAATGCACATAGGTTCTAAAATAAGTAATTAGACAATTTAATAAGCCAAGTATGATCAAAGCGACCATGCTCAAACTACGGAACTCGGGAATGCCTAACACTTTTTCCCGGGTTAACAGAATTCCTTACCCGGATTTCTATATTCGCAGAGCATAAATAGAGTCAATTCCTCGATTCAAGATTTTAAACCGGTGACTTGGGACACCATAAATTATCCCAAGTGGCGACTCTGATTTTTAAATAAATAATCCTGTTTTGATTGTCACTTAAATTGGAAAAACTCCCTTATACCCTCTCGGGGGTAGTAAAAAGGAGGTATGACACTCTGGTGGGCGATACTGTTGTTGTAGATCGTGTGTACCAGTGGTGTGTGGTGACTATTGGGGGTCTGGAGACCCGAGTGGATCTTTTGTTGTTATGTATGGTGGATTTAGATGTTATTTTGGGCATGGATTGGCTATCTCTGTGTCGTGCTATCCTGGACTGTTATGCTAAGACAGTGACATTGGCTATGCCGGGTGTGCCACGGATTGAGTGGCGAGGTTCAACTGATTATGTTCCCAGTAGGGTAATTTCATTCTTGGAGGCACATCGTATGGTTGGGAAGGGTTGTCTTTCATATCTAGCCTTTGTGAGGGATGTCGGTGCAGAGACTCCCAATATTGATTTTGTTCTAGTTGTGAGGGATTTTCCCGATGTGTTTCCTGCAGACCTGTTGGGCATGCCGCCGGATAGGGATATTGATGTTTGTATTGATCTGGTGCCGGGCAATCAGCCCATTTTTATTCCAACGTATCGTATGGCACCAGCGGAGTTGAAGGAGTAGCTTCAGGAACTCCTTGATAAGGGGTTCATTCCGCCTAGTGTGTAGCCTTGGGGTGCGCCGTTTCTATTTGTGAAGAAGAAGGATGGCACTATGGGGATGTGCATTGACTATAGGCAGTTGAACAAAGTAACACGTAAGAACAAGTATCCTTTGCATCACATTGATGATTTATTCGACCAGCTTCAGGGAGTGAGAGTGTTCTCCAAGATTGATCTCCGTTCAGGTTATCACCAGTTGAATATTAGGGACTCGGATATTCTTAAGATGGCTTTTATGACCCGATATGGTCATTATGAGTTCTTGGTGATGTCTTTTGGGCTGACCGATGCCCCAGCAGCGTTCATGCATTTTATGAATAGCGTGTTCCGGCCTTATCTCGACTCGTGTGTCATACATTGATGATATTCTGGTGTATTTTCGTAGTTAGGAGGAGCACGCGGAGTATTTGAGAGTTGTGTTGCAGAGATTGAGGGAGGAGAAGCTTTATGCAAAGTTCTCCAAGTGTGAGTTTTGGCTCAGTTCAGTGGCTTTCCTGGGGCACGTGGTGCCCAGTTAGGGTATTTAGGTTAATCCGAAGAAGATAGAGGTGGTTCAGAGTTGGCCCAGACCATCCTCAGCCACAGAGATTCGCAGCTTTCTTGGTTTGGCGGGTTATTACAGACAGTTTGTTCAGGGATTCCCATCTATCGCATCGCCCTTGACCAAGTTGACTCAAAAGGTTGCTCTATTCAGGTGGTCGGACAAGTGTGAGGAGAGCTTTCAGAAGCTCAAGACAGCCTTGACCACAGCTCCAGTGTTAGTTTTGCCATCAGCTTCAGGTTCATATACCGTGTATTGTGATGCTTCGAGAGTTGGTATTGGTTGTGTATTGATGTAGGAGGGTAGAGTTATTGTTTATGCTTCTAATCAATTGAAGCCCCATGAGAAGAACTACCCTGTTCATGATTTGGAGTTGGCTGTCATTGTTCACGCGTTGAAGATTTGGAGGCATTATTTGTATGATGTGTCTTGTGAGGTAGTTACTGATTATCATAGCCTCTAGCAATTGTTCAGGCAGAAGGATCTCAATTTGAGGCAGAGGAGGTGGTTGGAGTTGCTAAAGGATTATGACATTACTATTCTGTACCATCCGGGGAAGGCCAATATGGTGGCCGATGCTTTGAGCCGAAAGGCAATAAGTATGGGGAGTTTGGCATATATTCCAATTGGGGAGATACCTCTTGTAGTTGATGTTTAGGACTTGTCCAATTGGTTCGTAAGGTTAGATATTTCGGAGCCCAGTCAGGTTTTGGCTTGTGTGATATCTCGGTCTTCCTTATATGATCACATCAAAGAGAGCCAGTATGATGATCCTCATTTGCTTGTCCTTAAGGGCAGAGTTCAGCACAATGATGCCAGATATGTGACTATTGGTGATGATGGGATGTTAAGGATGCAGGGCCGAATATATGTGCCCAATGTAGATGGGCTTCAAGGAGTTGATTATGGAGGAGGCCCATAGCTCGCGATATTCCATTCATCCAGGTGCTGCGGAGATGTATCAGGATCTGAGACAGCATTATTGGTGGAAGAGAATGAAAAAGTACATTGTGGGATTTGTGGCTCGGTGTTCAATTGTCAGAAGGTGAAATATGAGCATCAAAGACCGGGTGGCTTGCTTCAGCGGATGGATATTCCAGAGTGGAAGTGGGAGCGGATCGCCATGGACTTTGTAGTTGGGCTCCCACGGACTTTGAAGAAGTTCGATGCTATTTGGGTGATTATGGATAGGCTGACCAAGTCCGCACACTTCATTCTTGTGTGTACTACCTATTCTTCAGAGCGGTTGGCAGAGATCTATATTTGGGAGATTGTTTGTTTGCATGGTGTCCCAGTTTCCATCATTTCAGATAGGGGCACCCAGTTTACTTCATAGTTTTGGAGGTCTATGCAGTGAGAGTTGGGTACTCAGGTTGAGTTGAGCATAGCTTTTTACCCTCAGACGGATGGGCAGTCCAAGCGCACTATTCAGATATTGGAGGACATGTTGCGTGCTTGTGTCATTGATTTCGGAGGGTCATGAGATCCGTTTCTACCGCTCGCAGAGTTTGCTTATAACAATAGCTACCAGTCGAGTATTCAGATGGCTCCATAGAGGCTTTGTATGGGAGGCAGTCTAGATCTCTAGTTGGTTGGTTTGAGCCAGGAGATGCTAGGCTATTGGGGATAGACTTGGTGCAGGATTCTTTAGAAAAGGTGAAGATAATTCAGGAAAGGCTTCATACAGCGCAGTCGAGACAAAAGAATTATGTTGACAGGAAGGTTCGGGATGTGTCCTACATGGTTGGTGAGAAGGTTCTGTTGAAGGTTTCGCCCATGAAGGGTGTCATGAGTTTTGGAAAGAAGGGTAAATTGAGTCCTCGGTTCATTGGGTTTTTTGAGGTGCTTCGGAGGATTGGGGTAGCTTATGATCTTGCTTTGCCACCCAGCTTGTCGAGTGTGCATTCGGTATTTCATGTTTCTATGCTCCAGAAGTATATTGAGGATCCGTCTCATGTTCTGGATTTTAGCACGGTTCAGTTAGATGGTGATTTGACTTATGATGTGGAGCCAGCAGCTATTTTGGAGCGTCAGGTTCGAAAGTTGAGATCAAAGGATATAGCTTTAGTGAAAGTGCAGTGGAGAGGTCGGCCCGTGGAGGAGGCTACTTGGGAGACCGAGTGGGAGATGCGGAGCAGATATCCTTGATAACTAGGGATTTTAACGCATTTTATACTCCTTCTTGCTTATGCTTTGATTAGAAATTCATACAAAATAGTCCAAAAAGGCTCACAAGTTGTGCTTGATTGCAGGTTTAATCAACAAAGTGACAAGATGTCAAAGATCAGCTCAAAAGGAGTGAAACTTGCACAAATACCAAGACAAGACAAAGCTCAGGCAAAGCAAGGCCAGTGCGGCCGCACTACATTCTGTTCGGTCCGCACTGTGAGGTTCAGAGAGCATGACTTTCAAGGCACAAAGGCAATGCAGCCGCACTAGGATTTGTCCGGTCCGCACTGAAGGCAATGCGGCCGCACTCAATTTAGTATGGTCCGCAAAACCCAAAATCAGATAAGTGCCAGTTTCAAAGATTCAAGTCAATGCGGTCCGCATTCTATTTTGTGCTGACCGCACTAGAAGACTCCGCGGCTGCAGTCTATTCTCGGCGGTCCGCAGTGCCTGAGTTTAGAGAGTCAGATATTCAGATTCAGAGCCCTAGTGCGGCCGCACACCATTTTGTGTGGTCCGCACTAACCCCGCAAGGGTATTTTTTTCTAGAATTTTCAGCTTAGTATACATAGCTTCTTTTCCCATTTTTAGTGTACCAGATATTGTATTAAGCAGCTGCGCTCGTGGGTTCGAGATTCTTAGCTATTTTGGGCAATTTTATCTACTTTTCATCATTGAATCTTGTTATTTAGCTTAGTAATTAATTAATATGAGTTGTTCTTCATCTATTTCTTGCTTTCCTTCTTTAATTATGTGTATATAGACCCATAAGCTAGGGTTGTGGCTCAACCCTAGTGTGGGTAATTTATGGGTCTTGTATTTTAGGGCTAAATTGACTATGGGTGTTTGATATTTGGGCCTATTTAATGGTTAATTTTTGAATTAGTGGATGCAAACACTAGTTTGTGTTTAGTTGACTTGGGTACTTCTTGAGACAGAGAACCTAAGTCTATGAAATTGGTCCAATAAGGAATTGGGGCGTACTCAAGAGATTTATATCCCCAATTAAAGGGTTAAACCTCGAGAGAGAGTAATACCCGACTTGAACCCTAGTTGTTTGTGCAAATTTGCATACCCAATTGGTCTTGAGAAAGTCAATTCGGGCAAAATCACTCGAACCACCGAGAGGTGTAGAGTGGGTAAAATAGTGCAACAGTTATATCATACTCCCCAATCATGTCAATTGTGCCTTAGACTCAAGTACCCGTCAATTGACCACCTAGGTGGAAGTCACTACCCTAGTGCCTTTTAAATCATTTGAACAACCCATAGCATTAACTCTTAGCTTAATCTAGTTGCATTTACCATTTGTAGTTTGATAATAGTAGAAGTAAAAAAGAAAACCCCAAAAATGATTAGAAGTGTAATTCGGAACACATACACGATCCTAAACTAGATAGATACTCGATTCCAAATTCTAGCTCTTTGTGAAAATCGATCCCGACCCAAAATAGGGTAAAAGCTGCTCTAACCCTCTTTCGCTACATAATTAGTAGCGTGGAGTAGGCCGCGATCACCTTTTTGGCGTCATTGCCGGGGAGATAACGGTTTAGGCTATCTATTTAGTTAGTTTTGTGTATTGTTCTTCTTTCCTTCTTTGCTACTTACTTGTTTGTGTCACAACTCAGGTACCAAATGGCAGCGAACAACGCTAATCCCTCTTGGAAACGTGATTGCGGGGGAGGAGGTAGATGATGTCGGGGAAGATGAGGTGTCTCTTATACCTCAAGGACAACGAAGAGGCCGCAACTTCAATGTTAATCCGAATGGTAATATTCTTGACCCTCCTCCGCCACCTCCAAGAGTGGCTCCCAGAGTACTTCTGAACTAGAGATATGCGAGTGTTATTGTCCCACCCCGAATTCGAGCGGGCAATTTTCAGATAACCAATGTGATGTTGACCTTACTTGAGCAGCGTGGGTATTTCATGGGTGCTGCAAATCAAAATGCCTACAAATATCTCAAGGGGTTCGTGGATACATGCTGGGGGAGCAAGCAGACGAATGTGTCCTAGGATGCTCTTAGGTTGAGACTTTTCCCATTCTCACTTCAAGGGAAGGTATTAGATTGGCGCGAGAAACTTCCCAACCATTCCATCACAACTTGGGATGAGTTGGCAGATAAATTCATTGCTAAATTTTTCTCACAGGGGCATATGGCGGCATTGCGTGATGAGATATTGGCTTTCAAGCAAGATCCCACGGAACCTTGCATGAGATTTGGGAGCGTTATAGAACAATGGTGAAAGAATGCCCCAACAATGATATGACCGAGGATATGATACAACAAACTTTCTACCGGGGCATCATTACAACAAATCAATGCATAGTGAACCAACTTGTTGGGGGAAACTTTATGAAGTTGTCGTATGATGAGGCATGTGATATACTTGACGAGATGGCTGACACTTCTTCCGCATGGCAAAGTAGAGCCAATGTGCCTCAGGGTGACCCCACGGTTATTCATTTGCACAAGGAATTACATGATCATGGGCAGGCTATAGCAGAGTTGACAACTACTATGAACCAATTGGCAAAGGCACAGTTGCAACAAGTTCAAAATCCTCGCCAAGTGAATGCTATGGAGGGTGTCAATATGCTTGTCAACAAAATAAGGCAAAGAAGGCAACAAAACCAAGGGAATTCTGAGCAATTTCTTGATGACTGTGATAGATTTCAAAATGATGGTTATGATGACTAAATTGAATAGGTTCAATATGTAAACAATTATCAAGGCCAACGGGGCAACTCTTCCAACTAACAACAGTGGAGACCTCAAGGCAATTGGGGCAACCAACAACAAAATAGTGGTAATTGGGGGAACAACAACCAAAACAACAACTGGGGCAATCAGAGAAACAATCAAGGAAACCAAGGGAATTGGAATGGTAATAACAACAATTGGGGTGGCAATAACAGTCAAGGTGATGGAACAATGGAAACCAAGGAAATCGGGGGAAAGGCTTTCAAAGGCCCCCAATGTACCAACAACCGAACAATCCACCCCCATTTCAATCTCAAGGTCCTAGTTCTTCTCGCAATGATATGAGTAGAATTGAAATGATGTTTGAACTGATGATGAAGAAGAATGTGGATTCTAATGCACAGTTAGCTTCCCACAATACCTCTATCAGAGACTTGGAGGTACAATTGGGCCAAATCTCTCAGTCTTTAAATACTCGCCCTAAGGGTGCTCTACAAAGTGATACGGTAGTAAACCCAAAGGGTGGGAACAATCATGTTATGGCGGTTACAACGAGAAGTGGGAGAGGCGTTGATGTGAATGCCTCCAACCAAAAGTAAATCTTGGATGATGATGTTGAATTGCAAGAAAATGAAGTCCCTTTGGTAGTTGAAGATGTGGTTGATGAAAATGTGAATAACGAAGTGAGGATTGATATTCAAGATGTCGAGGTGGAAACTCAAAATGATGTGAACCCATCTAGGGAACACATAATTGACATGCCGGAGTTGGTTGTGCCTAAAGCCAAGGCCCCTTTGCCAAGGCCACCTCCACCTTATCCTCAAAGGCTCGTGAAGCAAAAGAATGATAATTAGTTTAAGAATTTCATTGATATGATAAAGAGCTTGTCCATTAATGTTCCTCTGGTGGAGGCTCTTGAACAAATACCGGGCTATGAAAAATTCATGAAAGACTTGGTCACAAAGAAGCATTCTATGGATTGTAAAACTATAAAGATGACTCACCAAGTTAGTGCTATAGTGCATTCAATGGCCCCGAAGCTTGAAGATCCCGGTGTTTTCACCATTCCTTGCACCATTAAGAGTGCGGATTTTGCCAAGGCTCTATGTGATTTGGGAGATAGTATAAATTTGATGCCCTACTCAGTTTTCAAAACTTTGGGTATTGGGCAACCTAGGCCGACTTCCATGAGGTTACAAATGGCAGATAGATCGATAAAGAGACCCTTGGGTATTATTGATGATGTGTTTGTCTGTGTGGACAAATTTATCTTGCCAACTGACTTTGTGATCTTGGACTGCGAGGTGGACTACGAAGTTCTGATCATATTGGGAAGACCTTTCCTAGCTACGGGGAAGGCATTGGTAGATGTGAAAGCAGGGGAACTCACCTTCCGGGTGGGTGATGATAAGGTGGTCTTTCATGTGTGCAAGTCTATGAAGAAGCCCGACAGTACCGAGGTGTGCTCTTTTGTTGACCTCGTCACAGCAGTGATAATTGATGACACCAGTGCAATGATCAATGTGGAGGATCCATTGGAGGCTGTATTGTTGAATCTTCATGTCAATGAGGATGCAAGTCGAGTGGAGTGCATGAATGCTTTACATGGAATGGGCTCTTATTCTTATGAGCCTAGGAAATTGTCTTTGGATCTCGATAATAGAAAGACTCCACCAACCAAATCATCAATTGAGGAGCCTCCGGTGTTAGAGTTGAAACCATTTCCTCCACACCTCAGGTATGATTTCTTAGGCTCAAATTCTACTTTGCCAGTTATCTTCCTTCTTGCCTTACTAACATGCAGGTTGATGCCACATTGGCGGTGCTTCAAAAGTGGAAAAAGGCAATTGGATAGACTTTCGCTGATATTCGGGGAATAAGCCCCACATTTTGTATGCACACGATTATACTAGAAGATGATGCAAAGCCCTCCTTATAGCATCAAAGGAGGTTGAACAAGGCAATGCAAAAAGTTGTGAAAAAGGAGGTGATCAAGTGGTTGGATGTCGGGGTTGTGTACCCCATCTCTGATAGCTCTTGAACTTCACCGGTGCAATGTGTACCGAAGAAGGATGGCATGACCGTGGTGACAAATTCTAAAAATGAGTTGATTCCGACAAGAAAAGTTACCGGTTGGAGGGTATGCATGGACTATCACAAGTTGAATAAAGTGACCCGAAAGGATCACTTTCCTTTGCCATTTCTGGATCAGATGTTAGATCGACTTTCTAGGCGTGCCTTCTATTGCTTCTTGGATGGGTATTCTGGGTACAACCAAAATCTTGATTGCTCCGGAAGATTAGGAGAAGACCACATTCACTTGTCTGTATGGCACATTTGCTTTCTCTAGGATGCCTTTTGGGTTGTGTAATGCACCGGCTACATTTCAGCGGTGTATGATGGCCATTTTCACCGATATGGTAGAAGACATTTTGGAGGTATTTATGGACGATTTTAGTGTTGTGGGAGACTCATTTGATTAATGCTTGAAGAATCTTGATAGGGTGTTGGCTCGTTGTGAAGAAACTAATCTTGTTCTCAATTGGGAGAAATGCCACTTTATGGTGGAAGAAGGAATTGTTCTTGGACATAAAATTTCGAAGCATGGTATTGAGGTAGATAAAGCAAAGATCGATGTGATTTCAAGGCTCACTCCCCCTACATCCGTCAAGGGAGTCCGAAGTTTTCTTGGCCATGCGGGGTTCTACCGTAGATTTATCAAAGACTTTTCAAAGGTAGTGAATCCTTTGTTCAAGTTATTGGAAAAAGATGCTAAGTTCGTGTTTGATGAAAAGTGTATGCAAGCCTTTGAATTTCTCCAGCATAAGTTGACCACCACTCCTATCATTATCGTGCCTAATTGTAGCTTGCCCTTTGGGCTCATGTATGATGCGAGCGATGTTGTGGTTGGGGCGGTTTTGGGTCAAAGAGTAAACAAAATGTTTCATCTGGTATACTATGAGAGCAAGACAATGAATGATGCTCAAGTGAACTACATGGTGACCGAAAAAGAACTTTTGGCTATTGTGTTTGCTATGGAAAAATTCTGGCCGTATCTTATGGGTGCTAAGGTTATTATTCATACCGACCATGTCGCACTTCGGTACTTGATGACGAAGACGGACTCCAAAGCTAGACTGATGAGATGGGTATTGTTACTTCAAGAATTTGATTTGGAGATTGTGGACCAGAAGGGTAGTGAGAACCAAGTGACGGACCATTTGTCCCACTTGGAGGAGGAGGGGAGGCCTAGTGATGGCCTAGAGATCAATGATTCATTTCCTGACGAACAACTCCTTTCGGTATCGATGAATGATATGCCATGGTTTGCCGATGTTGCTAATTTCCTCGTGGCCGGTATAATCCCGTCTGAGCTTTCTTCTAACCAAAGGAAGAAGCTCAAGTGGGACAGTTTGGACTTCTATTTGGATAAGCCCTACTTGTTCAAGATTTGCACGGATAGTGTGATCCGAAGGTGTGTCCCGGAGGAGGAGCAATTGAATATCTTGGAGGCTTGTCATTCCTCTCCCTATGATGGCCATCATGGCGGGGCGAGGACGCTTCTAAAGTTCTTAGTTGTGGGTTTTATTGGCCAACCTTGTTCAAAGATGCGGGTGATTTTGTGAAGAGATGCGACGAATGCCAAAGAGCGGGTGGAATTTCAAAGAAAGATGAGATGCCTCTCAATGCCATCCTTGAGGTTGATATTTTTGATGTATGGGGCATTGACTTCATGGGCCCATATGTTAGCTCTTGTGGGAACACTTACATTCTTGTAGCGGTTGACTATGTTTCAAAGTGGGTTGAAGCCGTGGCTTTGCCCAACAATGAGGCCCGGAGTGTTGTTGCATTCCTCAAGAAAAGCATTTTTACAAGGTTTTGTACTCCGCGTGCAATCATCAGTGATGGGGGGTTTCATTTTTACAATAGAGCTTTCGACACTTTGCTTTCAAAGTATGGTGTCAATCACAAAGTTTCTACTCCCTATCATCCTCAAGCAAGTGGTCAAGTTGAAGTCTCCAACAGGGAAATCAAAAGAATATTGTCAAAGACGGTCAATGCAAATAGGACCGATTGGTCGAAGAAGTTGAATGACGCTCTATGGGCTTATAGGACTGCTTACAAGACTCTGATTGCCAATCTTCGTGTAGAGAAGCTTAATGAACTTGATGAATTCAGATTCCATGGCTACTCCAGTTCATCCTTTTATAAAGACAAGATGAAGTACCTTTATGATAAATATGCTCGTGGAAAGGAGTTCAAAGTAGGTGATTTTGTTCTCTTGTTCAACTCCCGGTTACGTCTATTTTCGGGAAAGCTCAAATCAAAATGGAGTGGACCTTTTGAAGTGGTGTATGTGACCCCGTTTGGTGCTCTTGATTTAAAGAACAAAAATGGTGAAGTTTTCAGAGTTAATGGGCACCGGGTCAAGCATTAACTTGGAAAAATTGATGACAGCCACGTGGTGGCACTTCTCCATTTCAAATGATGTGATGATAACTTGCATCGTGCCACGACGTTAAATCAGGTGCCTCTTGGAAGGCAACCCATGTGTTTTTCTTCTTGCTTTTCTTTGATTTTCATTATAGGATAGGATTTATTTTTGGGCTAACTGGTTGTGAGATGTTACAGGATTGTGTTGGTGCAGTGCAGGACATAGTGGAAAAAAGTGCCAGGTCTCTGAAGTTGTTAGTGCAGACGCACTACATTTAGTGCGGACCACACTAGTAAAGGACAATGGTAAAACAACGAGGCAAAGGAACTAAACAACCTGGCAGAGGTGGATCTTCCTGGGGAGGGAAGCAGAAAAAGATAAAACTCACTCCCTAAGCTACGCAAAACATCAAGAACATGAGGAAAGCGATAAAAGCTACTGACAAAGCCATTGACATGTCGGGGAGTGAGTACGAGCCTTCCCGGGAGATCTCTTCGGACTCTGAGCTAGAATATATCCCTGATTGGCCAGAGAGGCATAGACTGAGAAATACACCTCCACCATCCCCCACTGCCTAAGCATCAGTGAACATCTCTTCTGGGTCGTCTGAGGGCTCAGGTGATGGTAGTGGGGAATACTCCACCTCTCCCATAGCTTCATTATCTGGAGAGGGTGCAGTAGGTGATGAGGAGGAAATAGGGGGAGACGAAGAAGTAGGAGAAGGAGGTGAACCACAAGTGGGGGGTATTGCCCGAACTAGGAAGCTGGAGGTGTAGCAGGACCGGTTTGTTAGTGAGGTAGCGTACCACAAGTTCCGGGAATGGTGGCCGGTGAGGAAGTTAATCCCGGAGCGGAGTTTTATTGATAGAGACTTGCTACCTCACAACCCCAACGTTGAGGAGGCAGTTTAGGACAAGAGTGGGCTGGGAACACTTTCTAGATGAGTGTGTGGATGCCAATGAACACTTGGTCAAGGAATTTTACATCAACGTAGCCCAAATCAAAAAGGGCTCCAAAGTGACCAAGGTTCGAAATTTGAAGGTGTTGTTCGACGGGAAGACAATCAATGATTACCTTGGGTTTAATGAGGAAGATGAGACCTTGTACATGGCAAAGATGGAAATGGGTGAGGAGGTTCGTCCCTGGATAGCACAGTACCTGGCAATCCCAGGTACCACCCCCGACTAGTTGACTGTCGGATTCAAGATCTTGAGACGGAGTTTGAACTTAAGGCACGTGGGTGGGAGACCTTTGTATGTAGAAGGTTAGACCCCACGACACATGACAACTCCCTCCCTCTCCACCGGGCTGTGTTAGTGGCTTCGATCATGGCGGGGTACCCAATCAATGTGGGGAATGTGATGTCGTGGATTATTACTATTGTAGATGCCGAGCATGACAGAAACTACTCGTTCCCCAGTTTCCTCACTATGTACTTCCGGGACCTGAAAGTGGAGAAAAGGCCCTTTGACATCAAAGTCAAAGCGAAGGCCCCTTTCTCCTGGTACAGCATGCAGGGGGATGACAACCCCAAGAGCAAGAACTTCAAGAGTACAATTACTGCTCCAATTGGCCAGTCTGAAGAGCCAGTTGTTTTATTGACTCCAGCTAATCCTGCATCTACTTCCACTGCTGCCCCTCCTGGTCCATCCACCTCTACGGACCCGGAGATTCCATCTTCCCGGGCCCATCCTATTACTACCTACCGACTGAGCCAGGCACTTCTGAGTATCAACAACTAGATGCAGACTGCCTCATCCAAGTTGTCCATCCTAACTACCACGGTAGAGGCTCAGTCGGCACCTCCAGCCCCACAGGTTTCCTAGTTGATAGAGGATGCTATGAAAGAGATTTTAGACAACCAGAAGAAAATCCTCGACACTCAGAAGGTGCTCATAGATGTAGTTGCTTCACACATCTAGTCTCTCAAGGAGCTTGCTAGGGAGCACAAGAAGCTGAGAAAGATACGGGCATCCAAGGAGTCCGTGAAGGCGTTGAGAGCTGATATTGACAGACTGAAGGCAGATCAACTGCCTTTAGACGTACTGCTCCAGGACCCAGTACCCGCAGCTCATTCCCAGCCAGAGTAGTCACAGAGGCCTCCCAAGAGGAAGAGGATAATTCCTAGAGCGGATGATGCAGTCATCTAGTTGGCCGACCCACTAGAGGCTTCCTCCAATCAGTCCCAGGATGCACTTTAGGAGCCTGTCCAGGTCCAGGACCAGGTCCCAGCACCACAGCAGCAGGCTACCGGGAACCAGTCTGAGGTTCTCGAGCATAGTGAGGACCCTGGGACCACTCAGGAGCCTATGCAGACAGACAAGCCATAGGGAGTCCCTATATCATTTTTCCTATCTCTTTTTGATGCTTTATTTGGTTTAGTTGGTATTGGGGATAATGCCAGCTTTCATTTGAGGGGGTAGGCCCTACATTTTATTCATTCGGATGATTGTATATATATATTTTTATTCATTCGGATGATTGTATATATATTTGATACTTTTTTATGCTTTCTTGATTTTTCACCTTTTGGTTGTATATAATTTTAACATTTCATACATTTATCGCACTTTTATTTTACTTTGGGTCGGTATATAAAGTTATGTTACATTGTACATATTCATCCCATCTATTGTATATTAAAATCCCTTCTTGTATATATTTATTCTACTTTCCGCAAATATTTTGTTCTTAGCTTCTTATTTGTGATTTGTAGCTTCTTGTTTCTCAAGTTTGCAATAAGCCTTTGGTTTTCTTAATGCCACGATTCTTTCCAAAGGTGGAGTGTTGTGTGAACCGGGTGGCTCTTCCCAATGATGGATGGCGTGACAACCTTCTTAAGGGTTTGAGTCCATTTTTCTTTTTGTTTTTAGTAGTTAGTAGTTAAGTGTGCCTCAAGCAAAGCTTCACTTGGGCCTAGCACATTTTCCTTTGATCTTACAATCAAAAACAAATTGTTGTGTTTAGGATGGTGAAAGTAGTGACCTTGAGACTCTTGTATTGACCAATAATGATCAAGTGGCTTTTCGGGACCATTGTGTGCTCAAATCTTATCTAAGGTCGTTGTGGGCCCCTGACTCTGCGTCTTAAGCAATCCCATAGCTTGTGTGGTGAGTAATCACATTGCAAGTCCAAGTCCCGAGCCATTGGTCTAGAACTTGCTCTGAATGTTTATTGAGGCAAAATCCTAAGTGAATTCTGACTTGAGACATGATTATAGGCTCTCCTTGGTCCAAATGATAGTTGAACACACACATAACCTACCAATGATAAGATCCCTAGTCAACCCTTTTGAGCCTTAGACCTTTTTCCTTCAAGAACCATAATACAAGCATATACCCGTTCTAAAAGATACCCTCTCTTGGAACCCAATCTTTCCTTTAGCACATGGCAAAAGTATAAGTTTGGGGGGAGACGAATATTGCAACAAAGTGGTAAAAAGGCACAAAAATGAAGAAAAGGAAAGGCAATAAAAAAGAAAGAGAAGCAAAATGGCAAATAGAATGTTTAATATGAAAACGAACAAAAAGGGATTCAAGAAAAGCAAAGAATGAAAGGTGTGGAAAGTTGAAAAAGGAGAAAAGGTTTGAAATGCATAAGAAAGAGTGACAGTGTGTCTCTCTAACCCCTTAGAAAGTAGTGAAATGACTCAAAGAGTCAAGTGAATGTGTGACAAATGAATCAAAAGAAGTGCTTAAGGGAAGATGGAACTTACTAAGACCAAAACATTTCCTACCCCGAACCAAAAGCCTTCACAATGTCTCCACAAAAGCTATATATGATCTTGACTTGAATGAAGCTTACATTAGTGGATACTCACATAAGGGGCAAGCATATGGTATCTAGATCTGGACTTGTGGCTTTTTCTTGAGAGAGATGAGTGAACTTCCATTAACCTCATTTTGAGTGCCACTATTCTAAAGCTGAAGTTTGCTTAGGGAGAGTTGAGGATGTGTGAGTTTGGATTCCACAATGACCAAAGTAATAGAAAGAGTCCTTTGATGTGTTGAGCCAACTCTTGATGCTCTTGTGTCGCACTTAATCCATGGTGTTTCAAAGAGTAAAAGTTGTTAATGATTCATTTGTATTGAGGGCAATTGTTAGTCCCAATTGATGCTAGATGAGGTTACTTTAGGTCAGCTAAAAACTTCTTAGATTTTCCCTTAAGGGGTGGGTCTTATTTTGTTTGCTTGAGTACAAAATAACTAGGGATTTTAAAGCATTTTATACTCCTTCTTGCTTATGCTTTGATTATAAATTCATACAAAATAGTCCCAAAAGGCTCACATGTTGTGTTTGATTTCAGGTTTAATCAACAAAGTGACAAGATGTCAAAGATAAGCTCAAAAGGAATGAAACTTACACAAATACCAAGACAAGACAAAGCTCAGGCAAAGCAAGGCCAGTGCGGCCGCACTACATTCTGTGTGGTCCGCACTGTGAGGTTCAGAGAGCATGACTTTCAAGGCATAAAGGCAATGCGGCCGCACTAGGATTTGTGCAGTCCGCACTGAGGCAATGCGGCCGCACTCAATTTAGTGTGATCTTCAAAACCCAAGATTAGAGAAGTTCCCGTTTCAAGGATTCAAGTCAATTCGGTCCGCATTTCATTTTTTGCGGACTGCACTAGAAGCCTCTGCAACCGCAGTCTATTCTCGATGGTCCGCAGTGCCTGAGTTCAGAGAGTCAGATCTTTAGATTCAGATCCCTAGTGCGGCTGCACACCATTTTGTGCGGTCCGCACTAACCCCGCAGGGGGATTTTTGTCCAGAATTTTCAGCTTAGTATAAATAACTTCTTTTCCCATTTTTAGTGTACCAGATATTGTAATTAAGTAGCTGCGCTCGTGGGTTCGAGATTCTTAGCTATTTTGGGCAATTTTATCTACTTTTCATCATTGAATCTTGTTATTTAGCTTAGCAATTAATTAATATGAGTTGTTCTTCATCTATTTTTTGCTTTCCTTTTTTAATTATGTGTAGCTAGACCCATAAGTTAGCGTTGTGGCTCAACCCTAGTGTGGGTAATTGATGGGTCTTGTATTTTAGGGCTAAATTGACTATGGGTGTTTGATATTTGGGCCTATTTCATGGTTAATTTCTGAATTAGTGGTTGCAAACACTATTTGTGTTTAGTTGACTTGGGTTCTTCTTGAGGCAGAGAGCCTAAGTCTCTGAAATTGGTCCAACAAGGAATTGGGGCGTACTCAAGAGATTGATATCCCCAATTAAAGGGTTAAATCTCGAGAGAGTAGTACCCGACTTGAACCTAGTTGCTTGTGCAAATTTGCATATCCAATTGGTCTTGAGAAAGTCAATTCGGGCAAAATCACTCAAACCACAGAGAGGTGTAGAGTGGGTAAAATAGTGCAACGATTATATCATACTCCCCAATCATGTCAATTATGGTTTAGACTCAAGTACTCGTCAATTGATCACCTAGGCAGAAGTCACTACCCTACTGCCTTTTAAATTATTTGAACAACCCGCAGCATTAACTCTTAGCTTAATCTAGTTGCATTTACCATTTGTAGTTTGATAATAGTAGAAGTAAAAAAAAGAAAACCCCAAAAATGATTAGAAGTGTAATTTGGAACACATACGTAATCCTAAACTAGATAGATACTCGATTCCAAATTCTAGCTCTCTGTGGAAATCGATCCCGACCGAAAATCGGGTAAAACCTGCTCTGACCCTCTCTCGCTACATAATTAGTAGTGCGGAGTAGGCCACGATCAATCCTCACCTATTTAAGGCTTCAGGTATGTTTCTTGACTCGTTCGAGGATGAATGTTTATTTAAGAGGGGGGATGTAACGACCCGGCCGGTCGTTTCATGAGTTACCACTCTGTTTCCCCCATTTCTGCTTTTTATTGCTTTTTTATTGGTACTATGTGTGATCAGGTTGGTTGGCTCGGGTTCGGAAAAGTTTTGGTAAGGTTTGAGACATTTTGTCTCTTTTGAGGAAGCTTAAGTTGAAAAAGTCAACCGGATGTTGACTTATGTGTTAGAGGGCTTGGATGTGAATTTCAATGGTTTGGATAGCTTCGAGAGGTGAATTAGGATATAGGAGCGTTATCGGAATGTGTTTTGGAGGTACGGAGTAGATTTAGGCTTGAATTGGCGAAATTGGAATTTCGGTGTTTTCCGGTTGATAGGTGAGATTTGGATATAGGGGTCGGATTGGAATTCCGGGAGTTGCAGTAGGTCTGTTGCATCATTTGGGATGTGTGTGCAAAATTTCATGTCATTTGGACGTGGTTTTGTGGACTTTTGGAATCTTAGGCTTGATTTCGATGTGATTTGGTTGATTCGTTGTTGTTTGAGGTGTTTTGAAGATTGGTACAAGTTTGAGTAGTGGTATAATATGTGTTTGTGCTTTTGGTCGAGGTCCTGAGGGCCTCGGGGTGATTTCGGATGGTTGGTGGAAAGTTTGGAAGTTGGTTTTGGCAGCTGAAGATGTTCCATTGTTGTCATAACCGCACATGCGGCTAGGGAACCGCAGGTGCGGGCTCGCAGAAGCATAGGGGGGAGCCGCAGATGTGGCCAAATAGAAGGTTAGCTGGAACTGCAGAAGCGATCGATGAGGCACACCTGCGGTGGTGCAGGTGCGGTATTTCAACCACAGATGTGGAAATGGTCAAGTAAGTGGAAACCACAGGTGCGGTGGTCTAGACCGCAAAAGCAGGACCGCAAGAGCGGGATCTGGACCGTAGGTGCGAAAAGCCTGGGCCAGAAGGTATAAAAGACTTCCTTCGCGATTTTTCAGTTGTTCTTCACCATTTCAAGTCGTTTTTAGAGCTTTTTGGGAGATTTTGAAGAGGGATTCAAGGGATAACGTCTGGAGGTAAAAATTTTGAGTCTAATAATCGATCCTATGGCATTATTTCACAGACTAGGCTTGTAATTATAGAAATTAAGGGTTAAAATTTGGAAAACTAGGGCTTGGTATTGGAGACCTTGACTTAAGGATATGAGGGGCCATTTATGGTCGAATTTTGGGACTTTTGATATGTATGAACTCGTGGGGAAATAAGGAATCTGTTGATGTAAATTTTATCGAATTCCGAGACGTGGGCCCGGGGGTCGAGTTTTGGTTAATTTCAGGATTTATGTTGTAAATTGATTATTTTTGCATGGGCTTCGTTCCCCTAGCATATTTTGACTCCGTGATTCTGATTTTGGATAGATTCGACGTGAGTTGAGGCCGATTCGAGGGCAAAGGCGTCGTGGGCTATAGTTTGGACCGGATCGAGGTGAGTAATGATTGCAAATATTGTCTTGAAGGTATGAAACCCCGGATTTCACATCGTTGTGCTATATTGAGGTGACGCACACGCTAGATGACGAGCATGGGGTCGTGCACCGTTGGGGATTGTGACTTAGTCCATCCCGAATGACTGTTTTATTGCGTATTTGATTGAAAACTATTTGATATCATCATGTTTTGGGCTGAATGACATATTTGGGCCTCGAGCCAACTATTTGGACCCTTAGGAGATATTTTATTGCTATTTTCTCACTGTTTTGATTTTATATCTGTACTCAGTCATGATATATTATATTGTTTTCATAACTCAGCCATGTTTACTCTGTTTTAAACACTTTAAATGATATTTTGGGCTGAGCATCATATTTTACTGTGCCCTAGTGGCTTTTAGAGATTTCTGACTGAGTAGGGGCCGAGAGCATGTGTTGTAAGGATACTTTTGGGTCGGGCTGCACGTCGCAGCACTGATACACTAATTTATGATTATGAGGCTGAGGGCTTGAGATTATGCGCCATGAGGTGGCTTGATATGAGGCCAGAGCCTATTCATTATGCCACGAGATGTCTTGATATTTCACTTTGGCCGTAAGGGGCCCCTCCCGGAGTCTGTACACCCCCAGTGAGCGCGCGTACCTAGTGTGATATGAGATATAGCACAAGGGACTGGTGTTGTTCCATGTTGTTGACCGAGGGGCTGATTATGTTGGTATTATGCCCGATGGGTGGTATTTATGTGTTTATCTCTTCTAACTGCCTATCATTTACTTATTTAACTGTTAAAAAGGTATTTCAAAGAAGCTTAAACTGAACTAAGGTGCTTCTATGAGATTTCACTGCTTTCGTGCACTTTACTGGTTTTGCTCTACCTCTGTATAGCATGTTGTTGTGTTTTTACGTGATTTCTTATCGCTCAGTCTTCATTTATTGTTATTACTCACTGAGTTGGAGTACTCACTTTACTCCCTGTACCCTATGAGCAGATTCAGGCGCTTCAGGTCCTGCTAGCGAGGGTTGATAGCTTCCAGCAGAGTTTCGGGGTTCACTAGGTAGCTGCTCGGCGTTCGCAGCCTAGTGTTCCTCCCTCTTATCATTATTTATTTCTCTTGTACTGGATTTTGTAATAGACGGTGTAGTTCCTTTTGCATATTCCTAGACTTGTGTTAGATGCTCATGACTAGTGACACCCCGATGCCGGGCAGTGTTGGTTTTTCCACAAATTATACTATTTTGTTGTTTCTTTTTGGGATCTAATTATGTTAATGACTTAAATTATGATATTTCAATTATTTAAGAATGAATTGAGTGTTGTGTTGGCTGGACTTGTCTTTACGAGAGGTGCCATCACGACCTTGTCCGGGTTTAGGGTCGTGACACTTAGGAACTGATACAAAATGATTGTTGTACGCGGTGAAATCAGAGGATTTGATTTCTCTCTCTCAAGTCATTTCGCAAGAATGCCTCGAGACCCCGAGGACAGGAAGCCACGGCCAAGTTCCTAACCTCGGGGCTCGTCAAGGCCCGACTCAGAGAAGACAGGGATCGAAGCCAGGATAGAGGGGGAAGCTCCCAAGGCACACGGTTGAGTCTGACAGGGCCGGCCTATCCAGAGCCTATGCTGAGACATCGCATCAGGCCATCCCATCTCCATACTTTGTAATTAATGCCCACGTACTTATAGCCAAGTTCCCCTCCTATATAAAGGGGACTCACCCTACCTTGTAAGGGACTGATGTTGCTCCATTTCTCCACAAGTGCAATAATATATATCTCTCTCTCTCTTTTCTTTCTAACTTGCTTGTTCTCATTGGCCCGAGGTTACCTTAATATCCATTGCCCTATTATTTGTTCTTCATTATATTACTTAATATTAGCCGTGAAGAGCCTTGTTTAATTATATCCTCAACTGTTTCCCATCCCCGATAGCTCGAGCTCGACCCCGACGTCGACCCCGAGGTCCCCCATCAACCAGACCTATACCCGGGCAGTAGGCCCTTCGGTTCAATTACTATCTCGTTTTAGCTTGAATTTCATCGTTAAACTTTATATTATTAGCATCAACTACTCTAACAACTAGCTGGGGAATAGATCACGTATTTTTAGAATCTCATTTACAAATTTAATTGTTGTTACCATTTTCACGGTAAACAGTTTGGCGCCCACCGTGGAGCTAAAAATAATAGTGATTATTTTCTTGCTGGTTTCATTGCACAAATGCACATTATCTTTTACACCTTTTCTTGTCAAAGATCTCTTGATTTCAGGTCAAAATGTCTGGCTCGGTAAACAGAGTCGAGAACAGCTACCCCAAAAATTGCGACGGAAATGGTGAGGTTGTTCCAGTGGTTGGCACGACACCGCGGGACACTGATAACGCATCTGGGCCAATTCCAGCGGATGCATTTTCGCGAGGCGCGCAGCAGGTTGACGGGGCCTCGCACACCGATGGGAGCGTTCAGCATATCGACCAATAGGAAGCCCAACAAACCCCGGCTCGGGAAACACAGGAAGTTAGTCTTCATGATATTTTTGAAATATTGCAGGCACAGTAGTTGGCTATCGCTCAATTGCAGAGCCACCCGGAGACTCCCGGCACAGTAGTGCCGGAAACAGCTCCCTACGCCGAATGAATACCCGAAAGATCAAGCAACAACGGATCGATAACAGACCCTGCCATAACAAAGACGCTTGAGGATCTCTCCAAAAGAATCGAGTCAGGTTTGTAGAGGTTCATGCAAAAGTTATCTCCCGAGGAAGCGGTCCCGGAACCCACTTCACAAAAATCTAGAATGTCGGAACTCCCTAGGTGCGACAGGACCTCGGATCGCGACGAGCGCGCTGCCGCTTACGCGTGCGCGGGTAAAGGCAGCGACCTTCAAGATGATGAGTTCAACTTCGTCTCATTGGAGAAGTTCAGGGAGACACTCTCGAAGGAACCCGTGATGTGGCACCGCGGCCTAGCGCTTGACCTCACAAACTCGCTTACCGTACCAGCATATTCCTCCGTAAAAGCACATGCCGATGCCATAGAAGCAGTAACAAGAGAGCCCGACACATCTGAGGCCGAACAAAGAAAGAATGAAATACCACGGAAAGTCGCGCCTCATTCCCTGATAGGACGAATGAGATCGCTCCCGGTTTCGGATGACTGGGAAACACAGGCCTTCGCTCGAAGCTTAAACGAAGCATGCCCAATGATCCCGTAAAGACAAGTCCAGCCGACATAATCCACGACAACCGGGAACAATCCGAGGACTCATAAAATGGAAAGTGATAATGTTCGTTGTTAGGGAAAAATGGGTCCAGGGAAATATTCCGGAGGATACCCTTACATCCAGGGAAAAGGGCACTGAGACTCTGCCTTGGCGTCACACTGACGCATTGGTAACCCTCTCCCTCATTTAATTTATCTTAACTAAAACATGTGTTCATGAATTCAGGTGATTCGGTCACGTACAACAACGATGTCGGACCAAAGTCAATGGGGCGATCCGGACTAACGGACCAAATCGCTCCCGCATCCCAAATCCCTGGCGAATTCCAAACGACAGTCGCCACAAAGACCATTCTCTTGATACAGCCCATCAGCGCCTTCTCTGATGGTACAGAGCTCGGCATCCTGGCCCGGGAACAGCGTCGGCCCCATTTCGCCAAAAGAATGAGATCCCTCGCAAAGGGCGGAACTAAAATAAGTCAACAGAAAGTAATACGTGATGAGAGGAAATTCTTCACCATATGGCACATCGCCGGCATCAATGCCCCCACCCTCAGAAGGATCAAAGGTTAAGCAAACCACATCTTCGGCCAAGCCTGATAAGACACAATGGAGGGCTGTATCGGGGCTCACACCTCGAAAGGGTAGGAACGTACAAAATCTCAAAACGTCGCCCACGCGTCCCGCGGTGAGGAAGAACTACTTTATTCCCTTGTTATTGTTTCACTAACCTATATGCAGACAGCTGGCCAGGACATTCGAAAGTTCTAACTCTACCCAGAGATCCCTAGGCCTTAAAAAAGGGCATGTCATGCTCTTTCCCCTCAATCAGGCTTCCGCCCCGAAGAGGGCCTCATCAGCAAGATTATTAGCAGAGCAACGTACCCCCCAGAGGAGGATCCGATAAGGTCGTAGGCCTTCTCCTACAGTCCAATAGTCTTCTAAGGGCACCGTCCCCTCGGGAGGACCGGGAAACGGTAGACTATGACCCAATCGAGAATTATGTACCGGATCGAATGGTCCGAGGAGCCGCGCCCGCGCGGGCCGAGCTCACGACAATGAAACAATATATGTTTACACCAAGCAATAAAAGGATATCTTTTCAGCATCTTATTCTCCAAACAAGGAAATCTCAAGTATACTCCCGGCAGGGACCTCTCTAAGAAATAGCATCAGCAATTCAGCACCCACACAACCCCAGGGTCGGAACTTCGGGCTCATAAAGCCCCTATAAGGCAACTCCGAGCTCATGAAAAGCGGTCTTCAAGCTTAAACAAATTCGATGACTCGGAGACTGTCATTCATTGACAATCGCCATACACTGGGAAACCCGAAATCGTAAGACCCCTAGAGGGCAGACTCAGCGTAACCAGATCTATTCTACAAAACAACAAAAACTGTAAGACCTCAACAGGCATGACAAACTATAAGACCTCAACAGGTATAAAAATCCCAAAGTTCAGGCTATACGTCGCATTTGTAAGAGTCCCGAAAGGGCATACCCTCGGTGTAGACGCCTGAACTATCACACGGGATTGAAAATAACTCCGGCCAAACACATATGACTACGGTCAAAACGACTGATACAGCCAAACTAACACGACTCGGGGACGCCCGATCGTTGCTAAACAAAAATCGCGGGCCACTACTTCGAATATATTTCTGAAAGAACCGGTTAAAATAGGTTTCCCTCAACAGGCAAAAAAATGAGCTTCGACCACATCGACTCCAAATCGCAAGACGTCGATCTACTCGATCTACGAACTATGAACCTTCTGAGGTGCTCAAAACATCGCCTATATCGACTTGAAATCGAGGTTTTTCGAAACCAACGACGGGTCAGGCAAAACTATTTCAAAAGACCTTAATGAGCGGAAAACAGAGCCTACAAAAAGCCTACGGGCAAAAACAGCGTAATAACCATTGTCGCCAGCAAAACAATCCTACGGGTCGCACATTGAAAGGTCTCTATGACCAAACAGTGTAAGAGCCATTGTCGCCAGCTTAAAATTTGACAACTTGAGGATTAAAATGAGCTCGAATCGTAACCCGATTCAGAGACCGGATCCAAAATAGTTAACTTTGCAAGCCTCCGAGCCACATATTAAAAGGTCTCAACGACCAAAACAGCGTAAGAGGCACTATCGCTGGTCTGAAAATTGAACGAACTTAAGGGTCAATTAATGCTCGAGTCGCAACGCGACTCTGAGATTGGACCCAAAATAGTTAAACTACAACATGCCTAAGGGCACGGCATAAATGCCACTATCGCTAGCCGAGTGAGCCTCCAGGCCATCCACCTGTAAGGTCACTTCGACCCGAAGCACAAAAGGCCATCATCGTCCGCCCATGCAGGCAGAAAACAACTTGAGGGTTAATTGAAGCTCGAATCGCAATGCGACTCGGAGACTAGACCCAAAATAGTCGAAATGAAAAATGCCCAAGGGCAAGAAATAAGAAAAACTACTACCTGCCCGTACGGGCATAGAAGATTTAAAGGCAGGCAAGGGCATAGAAGATTTAAAGGTTTCACACCTCCTTTTTTACCGCACCCCCCGTAAAGGGGTATATAAGGGGAGTTTTTTTAAACTTAAAGTGATAATCGAAACAGGATTATTTATTTATTAAATTCAGAGTCTCCACTTGGGAGATTTGTGGTGTCCCAAGTCACCGGTTCGAATCCCGAATCGAGGAAAAGATTGACTCTGTTTAACAGTCCCCAAACCAGAAATCCGGGTAAGGAATTTTGTTAACCCGGGAGAAGGTGTTAGGCATTCCCGAGTTCCGTGGTTCTAGCATGGCCGCTCAACTGTTATATTTGACTTAATTAACTGATTTTAAAACATTTTAAACCTATGTGCAAATTTTAATTTTAATCGCTTTTATTCATTTTTTAGAGAAAATTGCAACGCTGCTAAAACACGTCTTGAACCACGTCACATAAATGCACCCGCAGTCTTCGACATATTTTAACATTGTTGAGATTTGGATTTTGGTCACATAAATGCGCACCCGAATTTAGGAAGGTAAAGTTATTAAATGACACGCCTAAAGCAACTACGCGTTAGCAACTTTGCGAGGGCCATGGAATTTTGTTAATGTCTCGCCTCGAACTCTAAGGTTAAGTTAAAACTAATTAAAACGAGGGCCACGTAATTGTCATTTTTGGCTTGGCATGGCACACCTCAATTCTAAATTAAAAGGATTAATTCAACTACATTCAGA
The DNA here is from genome assembly GCF_000393655.2 of Nicotiana sylvestris. NCBI lineage: Eukaryota > Viridiplantae > Streptophyta > Magnoliopsida > Solanales > Solanaceae > Nicotiana > Nicotiana sylvestris. Next base: position 62,398,541 of record NC_091063.1, read on the forward strand.
GGGCCATAACTGACTATGTTATTGGTACTTCCTTTAATTGGTGACTTATTTCGCTAAAGTTAAGTCAAAAGACCAGCCCAGCACAACGATTATGTGGCCCAATTGACGAAGCCTAGTTTGAACAACCATTGATGCAGGCCTAATACATGAAGAGACTGAGCTCCAGGTGAAGCCCAGTCCAGCGACCACGCTATTTTAACAAAAGGAGACTAACACAATCGGGCCAAAACTTGGTAGCCCAATATGCCATGGCCGGGGAACTGGCTATTTTTTAATGGTTTGGGCCAGACCTCGATAGTAGGCCCAATTCAAGAATATTACAATTGAAAGACAAGGGCCCAGGATCGAGCCCTTGGAGGAGTCAATCTAATAGGGCAAATATGCTGATCCACAAATCCTTTCAAACAAAAAATTAAAACTCAATTTGATACTGAATAATGTGCAGCTTTAAACTACAAAAAAAACTCGAGCTACCTTTAAATACCAAATAGGGAAGCAAAACTTAGCAAATCCTAAGAAGTTAACCACTAAACAGCTATGACTGATTACTTCTTAAGTCATTGCAACAATTACTAACATTAAACTAACAACCATTTCAAACCATTTTGAGTCCAAACATATTCATGTGATAATCATTGAATTACTCACAACTTGACAGCCATTAAAACACTAACAGGATGAAATCCTTACACTTAAGCAATTGATTAAGTACCCCAAAGGATTTAATCAAACACCCAAGGTTAAAACCTTAATGATCTACAGCAAGGAACGACCCCAGAATTATTTTTCATGACAGTAAAGCAAAAGAAATAAAGCTGAACAACTGAAATTTATAGTTTAACTATTTGTGCAAACTCAAATTCACTCCTATTTTCAGGCATATGTTCGTGATACCATGAACACGCATGACTTCAATCACAGATTCATCCTACATCAGGCTAAATAATGTTAAACAGTCCTAAAGTTCACCATTCACAGTACTGTCCTATTTATACACACCATAATAATAAATTGATCATTACACTAATTGAACACTTTGAAGACTAAACATTACAAACATATTGAAGCTTAGACAACAGGAATAGGATTCATTTCATTTCATTTTCAAATTCCAATTCCAGACTTCAAATTCATCTAAATGATATCCACAAGGCTGAATAATACCTGGAGATTGAAATGGAAAAGCAAACGGGAAGGGTCAGCAGAATAACAGCAAAAATGGAGCAGGAACAACATAACCAAGATTCAGTTCCATATCTCCAACTTCAAATTAAAACAGCGTCCCAAACACAAATTGAGCTCAAAATCTGCCTTCTAACACCAAACTAATCAGCTTCAAACCATTGAATCAAAGGAACTCAAAACTTTGGAAATTAGAAGAAAAGAACCAATGAAACAGTATTTTTCAAAGATTTTCAGCTATTTTTTTTTGCTATTTGCAGAATTTTCTTCTCTTAGGTCTCTTAGAAGGCAAGAAAAGGTGCCTTTATAGGCAAGGAAAGCAGGGCAGGCTAAACAATTCAGTTTTGCATTTTGCCCCTTTTCCAATTTTTCGTTTTTGCCTAGATAACCTTAATTAGAAATCTGAAAATCAAGTTAAACCCCCACCCAGCTTCCTAGAAGCTTCTCAGTTGGTTACAAAGAGATTCCCTACTTAAACTACCCACCTTACCCCCGAAAGACCCTGAAATTACCCCTTAAGCCTAAATCATTTTACCCTTCAACTCTTGGGTCAAATTGACCCAAACAACAATCTCAAATCAGTTTTGCAAAACTTGCCCTATTCCCCTTCCCGGGCCTCTGTCCCAATCAAAATCAGAACAAAAATAATGGGCTGAATGGGGTTGCCCAGAACTGGACAACTTTTCAAAATGGAACCCAAAACAAACGAGACAGAATTAAAACTAAACATGAATCGCAACTAACATGCTTTCCCTAATCACGCAAAGCAGAACACTACTTAGAATGACAAATAATGACAAAGAAAAGGTGAAGCAGAAAGAGATGAGGTCGGAGAGAAGGACCCAACGAACAAAAAACGAAGTAAATGAAAGATGATACCTACTGCAAACCGCAACGAACATGGCTTGAAAATAAATTCTGAAGATTCGAATTTGAGCCGAAATTGGCCTCAATCGCATGTTCTTGTTAAGAGCAACCGAGCAAGGCCAATTTCGACTCCAAATCACCTCGTCAAACTGGAAAACACTCGAGTGATTTTGTTTTCCTATCTGCCTTCCTAGACCTGAAATTTGTCTTTGTTGGTGATGAATTGAGGGAATATGGTGATGGATTAGGGGTCAGGGGTGAGTGAGGGTTGTATGGTGTAATTTTGGGTGGTGGTTGGAGCTCTTCTGTGGTGAAAATGGCGGAACTAGGGTTCAAGGGTGAGAGGTCTCTTAGGGAGGGGGCTTCTGGAAGAGACGATTGAAAAGGGGGGTAGGGATTTTCGGACAATTAAATAGAGACAACCCTATCAGCTCCAGGCCGTCAGATTAGAGGACATCAACGGCTGAGATTAGATTCCACTTAGTCAAACGGGTCATTTTATTATCAGGGGAAACGGATCGGGTGAGGGTGGATTGGGCCTGATTTAATGGGTTTGGGGGAGGAGTCCGTTTGGGCTGAGTGTTTCAAACTTCCAATCAGAGATGGCCCAAGACCTAATTTCTTCATTTCCCATTAATTCTTTTTAGTTCCCGTTCTTTCTCTTTTCTTTTTCTTTTTTTTTCTCTGAAAATTAAAACTAAAAATACTAAATTAAATTAAAAACCAAACTAACTCATAAAAAAAACTAACTAATCCTAAATAAGTAACACCATTAATAAATTAAAGAAAACAAACTACTCGAAAATCAAAAATTAAAATTAAAGAGTGCAAAATGACTATTTTGTGATTTTCCTTTTTATAAAACAACTTAATTACTAAACAATTCTTAAAATGCAAAATTAACTCCTAAATGCACATGCAATACATTTTTTTTGTATTTTTTCACTAATTAAAATGCACAAACAAAAATGCAAACAATTAACAGAAAATCCACAAAATTGCAAACATTGTAAGAAATTATTTTGTTTTGAATTTATGGGAGTAATTCATATAGGGCAAAAATTACGTGCTCACAAAAGGCAGGCAACCTTGAGTCAAGACCTGAATCAGAGACTGGGCCTAAACAACTGGGCAAAACACGAAGGTCGCGACGCCTACTCTCGTTAATAATCACACTTAAAAGCTTCCAGGCCTGCCCGATAAATTCCGGACCGACAAGGATCCCGCCAAACTCCGAAACCAGCCCGCCTGGTCAAAAGCAATAAAGAAAGAGATGTAGAAGAAATAAAGCTTCAAGTCTCCTATTATCATACATACACAAAAAACGGGCACTCCCCATCTACAAATATGTTATACAAGTATCAAATACAAAGCGGGAAAACAGCGAAATCTACATTTCGCTCCAAAGGGCTACAGCTTGCTGGATTCGCTCTTCGTGTCGTCAGTAAGACGTGACCACGCGTCACGCTCGTCCACCCTTGCTCGAGCCCATTCCTTCGAGAGAACGAAGCCCCTTGCACTGATCTCCTCAAGTATCTCTCTTCGGGATCTGTAACAAACATATTCCTCGATCCTCTTCTCCCGCTCGAGGGCTCGCTTCAGCTCAGCTTGGGCATCAGCAGCGTCCTTCATGCGAATCGTCATCTCCTGATCAGCCTTGGTTTGGCTTAGTGCCACTTCAGCCCCGGGCGTCAATTATCTCAGCCCTGATCTTCGAGAGATCAGATTCAAGTTTCTCGATCATATCCGCTTGAACTTTGGCATTGTCACGAGCCAAGTCGGAGTTGGGCTTAGAAGGCAGGGACCTTGGCCGAGGCGACTGTCTCCTCTAATGATTGAGCTTGCACCTGAACCCTTAGCTCTCCACAAACAGTCCTGACGCGGCCAATGTCGCCCTTGAGGTACTCCAAGGCCTCCGTCTTTTTCTGCAGCTAATATAACAAAAAGGGCGTTAACCTTAAGGTCCAAAGGGAGCAAAGCACGAGCTGCAAAAAGTTACTTTCTCTATCAAATATCTTTCGTAATTCGAGCTCTGGTATGCCTCATATCGCAAATGCAGAAACTCAACCTCCTTCTCCTCACTAAGGAGCCTAAGGGACTCGCCCTCATCCAGAATTTTCTGAAGCCTGGCCCCTTGACTGAGCAGCTCAGACATAAACCTATCACAGGCCTACACAAGAAAAGCTCAATAAAGGGAGGAGGACGCGAAATATAGGAAATATGCGCCTAAACTCACCACGGAGTGAAGCCGGCGGACTTCCTCGAAGCCAGAACACAATCCTGATGATCCCGCCTTTTCGGCCCCAGGAGAACCAACCTCGGGCAGAGCATATTCACTCGATGGAACCGCCGCCTAGGAATCTGATACTCCGGGAACAGCAGACCCGGACTATGCCCTCTTCTCAAACATATGGACCCGTCTAGCACTGCTAAAAGCTCCATCACACCGCGGGAGCCGATCCCTCTTATCGCCATCGTCCTTCGACTCGGAGGCCGACGACTCATTCCCCTCTTTGGAAGAGCACTGCGTCATCCCAAAGAACCGCCTGATACCTGCAAATGGCAAAGCCAGTGCAAAATAAAGGAGGGAAATGTTACCTCAAATATACGAAGGCAAAGGCAGTGTACGCACATACCTTGGTATTTCACTCCCCATCTGGCACGAAATACAGCTCTCCACCGACGCTCATCGCAGGTCGAATAGGTCACCAGCCTCCGGACCTAGTCGGGCAGGTCAAGGACTTTGCCCGGCGTCTATGAAGTTGCTGTAACAAGGGAGAAAACACTATTATTCAACTAATTTTTGCTATAGGCAAAATCTGAAAAAGCACCAGACGCTCCGCTTATGTGCATAATTCCACCCTTCGGGAAATGGCAAAAGCTCCACGGGGATAATATCGACCATCCGGACCTGAATAAACCAATCGGCCCACTCTCGATCCCCGTCCTCTTCGTCGTCAACTACAAAGGGCGTGGACGAACAACATCTCAGGGTTAGGAGGCCTGGTGATGAAAGGGCTAGTATAGCCTGACGAGGTAGTTAAGCGTGAATTCAAGCCCAGCCTTCTCTGCAAAGAACCTCATCATCAGCACCACCCGCCAAAATGACGGATGTATCTGCACCAAAGTAACCCGATACTTCAAGCAAAAATCAAGCACAACCCTATCAAGGGGACCAAATGCTAAAGGATATAGGTATATGCTCAAGAATCCATCAGTAGAGTCCATAATACTCTCATCCGGGGAAAGCACCTGCAGCGCTATCCCCTCGCTCCATCCACAGTATTTTCTCACCATCTCCAGATGTTCCCCTCTTATCGAAGACGCCGTCTTTAGAGCGAACTCCCGCGGTTCCCGAGTGCCGGGAGCAGCACTCCCCACTCTCTGTTGGGTCGGCCCCAAAGTGGCTGCCATGACTATGGTAAAACTAATAGATCAGAGCAAGGGCGTGCGCCAACACTTTTGCACCTCAAGGAAAGAAGAACCTTATGCCAAAGCGAAAGGGCAGCTATCTAAAAATAGTGAGGTCTTGCGAAGAAGCCGAAGCCGCTCCACATATATGCGAGAAGCAGCCACTAACTCTCCTACCCGGAGCGAGCCCCAGGAAATCACAGCCTCGATGCAGATCGACAGGGTGATACCCGATCCCGAAAGCATCCTTCAACGAGAAGCCAAGACTCGAGGAATCATCTGTATTATCTCCAATCTCGAGGTAGCACTCTACCTCGAGGATCCCCACCAAAAAGAAGTCGGACTTCAGGAAGCTTTCAATGTCATCACTCGATGCGAGGCAGTACCTAATCTCATGGTTCCCTTTCTAAAAAGAGGAATAAGCACAGGAAGCTCCGATCACGAAAGCTCCACGAAGGACCGAGGTAGCGCCTGAGTACAAGCAACTCCTCAGTAGAAGTTTATCTTATACGTTTTGAGAAGGCTATCTGCAGCAAGATCAAAAGGGGCCCTCAAGTACCCAAAGCTAACCTTCATTCAGGATAACATCATCGAAGGCCCCGAAATTCGGCATATTATCTCCATACAACTCAGAAGGCCCCGATAGCCTAAGCCTATCATATCAATTCAGGATTGGTCCAAGGTTCGACGATGGGTTCGGAAGAGAGCCGTGTCGATCGGCAGAGGATCGGAAAGAACGCTTGCACCCAAGTCAGATATCAGCGGTCAACAATAAAAGAAGACATTCAAAAGGCCTCGAAGGGCATGAGAGCATACAGAAATAAGGCAAAGATTGAAAGCAGAAGTCAATAGAATATATTCATATTCATAAAAATACGTGTACAAACAGCCCTCGAGGGGTCATTACATACAATTACAAAGTCCTACGGAGGATCTCTATGCATAAAGGAAGAAACAAAGGGATGCACATGCGAAGTAAAAGCCCGAAGACCGGTCCACCTTCGAAGGTCCGCAACATGTGCCTCTGGACGCACGTCCTCAAAAGTTTCATCCCAGCCTTCCACACTGATATCCCCAAGGGGTAAGGCGAGTGGCAGGAAGGGATGAAAAAACGCCATAGCTATCTAAAGCTCGAGGACCCTCGTTGGCCAAGAGAATCTCGAAGAGACAGCGGACCGAACAAGCCTTGGTCCCACTTGCACGACTACGTAGAATCCACTTCTTGGAACATTTAGCCGTGCAATCCCCCAACTCGGGGCAGAGCACCACGTCAAGCTGGGGTATGAAGGTGAGCAGCGGTGTGTAATCCGAGCCCCCTTTTGAGCAGCGGTATGTAATCCGAAGAGCTTCCTGCGAATAAGGAAAGACGGCCTTTATATGTCACCATCTCGAGCCAACAGCAGCAGCAAAGACAAGAATGTCAACGACCACAGTAGTAACGGGACAGCATGATTATGCTCGACAAAAGGAAGCCCCGGCAGAGGGCCGCAACACGATCTGTGGAAGATCCGCCAAGTGGGCTTGAGGCCATGATCCCCAAGCATGATGTGCAAGGATAGAAGAAGATGATAAGAAGGAATGGGCAAATAAGCCAACAAAAGCACTGGGATAGGAAAAACAACTCCAAAGCAACCTTATTTATAGGGGGTTACGACACAGTCGTCGAGGCTTTGAAAGATTGACCGACGGATGCAATTGATGCATCCTTGGAAAACCGAATCGGCGGCGGTACCTTCACCTTGGAGGGTGGGAATCGGGAGTGCATTGAATGAAGTCGAAAATACATAAGCTCGTGGATGCCCCGGTTATCACAAAGCTCGTGCCAGGAGTCATATCATCAGAATGACATCGCCGAAAAAAGCTCGAGGAGTCAAGCGTCAAAATCGTTTTCCATCACTTCGCTCTGGGAAATGCGGAGACTATCTGTACGCGGTGAAATTAGAGGATTTGATTTCTCGCTCTAAAGTCATTTGAATGCCTCGAGACCCCGAGGACAGGAAGCCACGGCCGAGTTCCCAATCTCGGGGCTCGTCAAGGCCCGACTCAGAGAAGATGGAGATCGAAGCCAGGACAGAGGGGGAACCTCCCAAGGCACACAGTTGAGTATGACATGGCCGGCCTATCCAGAGCCTATGCTGATGCATCGCATTAGGCCATCCCATCTCCATACTTTGTAATTAATGCCCACATACGTATAGCCGAGTTCCCCCTATATAAAGGGGACTCACCCTATCTTGTAAGGGACTGATGTTGCTCCATTTCTCCACAAGTGCAATAATCTCTCTCTCTCTCTTTTCTTTTTAACTTGTTTGTTCTCATTGGCCCGAGGTCACCTTAATATCCATTTCCCTCTTACTTGTTCTTCATTATATTACTTAATATTAGTTGTGAAGAGCCTTGTTTAATTATATCCTCAACTGTTATCCCATCCCCGATAGCTCGACCCCGACGTCGACCTCGAGGTCCCCCATCGACCAGACCTATACCCGAGCAGCAGGCCCTTCGGTTCAATTACTATCTCGTTTTATCTTGCATTTTGTCGTTAAACTTCATATTATTAGCATCAACTGCTCTAACAACTAGCTTGGAAATATATCACGTATTTTTAGAATCACATTTATAAATTTAATTGTTGTTACCATTTTCATGGTAAACAATCGTCGACGATATATTTGATACAATATAGTGCACAATATTATAAAAGATTGTGAGGATCAGACCTGTAGTCCAGGCACTTGGAGATGTCATGCCATTTAAATGTAAGGCATAACCTATATGACTCATTTGATTAAGTCTATATGAAGATCCCTGAAGGATTTAAAATGACTGAAGCATATAATTCAAACTCTCGAAAAATGTATTCGATCAAATTACAAAGATCTTTGTACGGTTTAAAGCAATTTGGGCGCGTGTGGTATAATCGCCTCGGTGAAAATTTGTTGAAAGAAGGTTAGATAAATGATATTATTTGTACATATATTTTTATAAAGTTTTGGCAAAATACATATGTTACCACCTGAACTATGGACCAAATCCCCCTTACACACTTTCTGACGGCAAAAATCATCTTACACATTCAACCTTTCAAAAGTGAGTCTAAGACACACCATTTTTTCCAGATGGCATACGCGTGTTTAACTAAAACATTGTGCGCATATAACCTCTAAAATTTTATTCAGACCCTTAATTAAATGCCACATGTCATAATTTGTTTACTTATATTTTTTCTTAATCTGATAGTAAAAAGAAACTAGAAAAGGGGAAACCAGATCTGGCTTTCTTTTTGTTCCTTGTCATCCCAGCTTAGATCCATCCTCCCACTTCCCCCCCACCCCTACACACAAAAAAAAAATCATAACCCCCCACCCATACACAAAAAAATTATTTTACATTTCTTCCCCAAATCACCTTCCGGCAAACTCTCACTACAACAAATTAAAGCCAATTTAAAGTGGTTTTTGCATTTGAAGTTATAATCCAGCTTGATATTATGTTTCTTCCCATGTATAAAAAGAATCATAACAAACATTTAAAGTATTTTCCTCTTCAATTGCTGTTGGATTTCTCGTTTTCAAATAAAGGTTTCTTTTTTTAAATGGGTGTGGAGAAAGGGGACTGTGGTATTTGTTGATTTGTTTTGAACATTAATGGTGATGGTGGTAGCTACAACGTTGGTGGCAGCTATGGCGGTAACAATAGTGATAAGGTGGTGATAATGAAGGAAGGAAAAATTATTTTAATTTTTGGTGGATTTTTTCTTGTTGTCGGCAGGGGATACTTTGTCGGAGAAGAGAAAGAGATGAGAGGGAGAAGATGGTTAAAGGGTGGAGTTGAAAATTTAAGTGTTTTATTCTTTGAAAAACAGTACTGACACGTGTCACGATTTTATTGGTGCGTGACATTACACATGTTCTACAAAACTGGTCAAGAAAAAAAATAGTGTGTATTAGATACACTTTTGAAAGGTTGAGTGTGTAAGATGATTTTTGCTGTCAGGAAGTGTGTAAAGGGGATTTGGTCCATAGATCAGGTGGTAACTTATGTATTTCGCTTAAAGAAAATGTCATCAAAATTTGTTATACTTATTATTTATGTTGATGGAATAAATCTTATTGGAACTCCAGAAGAGCTCCAAAAGGGTCTTAAAAATGCTTTTACATGGACAAAGTGTACCCATTAAGTACACCAATGGATATTCAATCATTTGAAGTGAATAAGGATCCGTTCTAACCTCTAGAAGAGGATGAGGAACTCCTTGGTCCTAAAATACTCTATCTCGGTGTAGATGGTGCACTTATTTATCTTGCTAATGCTAACAAAAGTGATGCAGATCGTATTGGTTATGCAGATGCAGGTTATTTATCCGATCCCCATAAAGCTCGATCTCAAACCGGCAAGCAGGGAGTGCATATGATTGAGATCAATGATTCATTCGAGAAACATGTGGGTTGGAATGTGATAAAAGACCCACAATATTATACGGAGACAATGTTTCATGCATAGCCCAATTAAAGTGAGGATTTATAAAAGGAGATGGAACGAAGAACATTTCACCAGAATTATTCTACACACATGATCTTCAGGAAAATTGTGACATTGATGTGCATCAAATTAGTTCAAGTGACAATCCAGCAGATTGTCTTTACCAACTTCAACTTTTGAGAATATGGTATACAAGATTGGAATGCGGAGACTCAAATATTTGAAATAAGGTTTCTTCAGGGGGAGTAAAATGTGCGTTGTACTCTTTTTTCCTTACTAAGGTTTTTCCCACAGGGTTTTCCTTATAAGGTTTTTAATGAGGCAACCAGCAATGCGTATTACTAAATATGTGTACTCTTTTTCCTTCACTGGATTTTTTTCACGGGGTTTTTTCTAGTAAGGTTTTAATGAGGTACATTATCTTTTAATGAACATCCAATGGGGAGTGCTATGAATATATTATATTATGGATGTTCATTTAGTACTCCGTTGTAAATAAGCTTCCTGAAGAAGCTTATCCATATGGGACTCCGCCGTAAATATGTTTATCTATTTAGTACTCTATTGAAAATAAGCCTCATGAAGAAGCTTATCACTTCGATACCCGGTTATGGATAAACATTATCCCCGGTAGAAGATTATTCATACCGGGTATAATAAGCTTATCCTTTCAATATTCGGTTATGGATAAACATTATTCCCGGCAGAAGATTATCCATACCGGGTATAATGAGCTTATCCTTTCAGTACTCCGTTATGGATAAACATTACCCTCATTAGAAAATTATCTATACCTGGTACAATGAGCTTATCCTTTCAGTACTCTGTTATGGATAAACATTACTCTCAGTAGAAAATTATCCATATCTGGTATAGTAGCAGCTTACACAACAGCTTCCTTTCTTCTATAAATAGAGAAAGTTTCAGTTCATTATGTACATCAGTTTGAATTCGAATAATATATCAGTTTTTCTATATACTTGTCTTTACTTTCCAGCCTTTATTTTATAACAAGTTTCAAGTTAAATGAATTTTATTTTCTGATATTAACAGGATAATTTTGAAAAATATAACATCTACTCCGCAACAAAAATGAGTGCAAATGCCAAAAGGGTGTCCACAACCTTTTCCACTTTGACACCTTAAAAAAGAAAAAGAAAAAGTAACTCACAAAAACACATGACTTAAGCAGTTTTCTGCTTTGTTGTTTACCTTTTTTTCTTTTTGGAGTAATATGACAACTTTATGGATCATGAATCTTACATTTCCAAAGTATCGAAAAGGATAAAGCAATAAATCATATGAAGCTTTTGGGCTGAATTTAGCATTTTCTCTTCTTTTTTCTTTCTCCTTTTTGTTCTTTTTCTTTGGTAGTTTCTTGTTGTCATTGAATGTAAGATTATTTAAGTCCTTGATTGCAGAGTCTTTTTGGTTTTCTTATATCTTCTTAAAAAATATTGGTAAGTACTCCCTCCGTTTCATATTAAATGAGGTAATTTGACTCGGCATCGAGTTTAAGAAAAAAGAAGAAGACTTTTGAAACTTGTGGTCTTAAAAGCTTAAGGGGCAAAAAAATTGTGGGGTCATGACATTTGTGTAGCTATAAAAGCTTCTCATTAAGGGTAAATGGGTAAAATGAAAGAGTTTAAAGTTGAACTATTTCCAAATTTAAAAATGTGTCATTTGTTTTGGAACGGACTAAAAAGGAAAGTACCTCACTTAATATGAAAAGGAGGGAGTATGAATTTAAAAAGCAATCTTAGGACCGTTTGTCCATAAAAAAATATCTTTTCTTTAAAAACATGTTTGTCCATGAAAATGTATAAATTTTTGAATAAATCTTGAAAATGAGTTTTTCAAAATCAAAAAGTTGTTTCACCAATTTTTTTTTCAAGTCTTTCGGATTTCTTTTCCCTATTCATAAAACTGTAATATTTTTTCAAGTGAAATGCATGTCCAAACATAATTTTAAACTTTAAAAACTATTTTTCAACGTAATTCCAAATACTACTTTGTTCAAAAAATCATATTTTTTATGTCCAAATGCCTACTTAGATCACGTTTGGCCATAGATTCTGACTACATTTTTTCAAATTTTTTTGAAAATATTTCTTTCACTAACAAAACATCAACTTTTCTTCAAATAAAATGTTTGTCCTTACACAATTTCAATTTCTAAAAATTATTTTCCAACACAACTTCATAAATCTTTTTTTCAAATTTCAATCAAATCTATGTATAAACGCTAGGTTAGTATCTACATAAATCTACACTGAAGTTTTTTTTTTACATGTTATCACTACTATTATAAAAAGAAAATGCCGTTCCTAGTCCATGTTTGGACAGCACAATAAGCCAAGAAATTGGGGACACAAATTTATTTGACACCATTTTCAGCAACTATGCAACAGTTTTCAGTTTAGGAGAATTTTTTTTATAAGTTAACCGGAAAAGACAAATTAAAGATTCACTTGAGTTCTACGTTTTTTTTCCCTCCTTATTTACAAACTATAATGTTTTTCCATGAATTAACTGCTTGTATAACACGGCCGAAAACATCTCTGGGGAAACTTATATTTACACCATCAAGCGTTAATTGACAAGAGTTTCAATTGATCTTGGCACATTTTCACAAGTAACCTTTAGCACTTAAATTTCACAGGATGCATTTAGATTAAATAGGTGTAAACTGGTATAATTGATTTTTGAAAAACATGTTATAGCTAGTATTCAGAAGCAACACGTAAAAATGTTGCGAAAAATCAATCTTTTCAAATAGCAGTTAACAAATGTGTTACAAAATTATTCCCCTAATGAATACTTTAATTATGCAACAAGTTTTGTAACAATAAATTTTGTCTATGGCAAAGGTTATTAGTGTAGAAACAGAGGATGTTTCTGTAATCAGAGAGTGAAAAATCAGCATAATATCCTAAACTAAAATTCCAAAATCAGCATTTTTAGCGCACATTAGATGCCACAGTTCTAGCCCAAAACTTGATCTGCTCTTTCATGTGATCTTCTGGTGAATAAGGTGGTTTTCTGATCTTGTCTAATTCTGATAAGCCAACAGGTTTCTTCTTGTTCTTCTCATTGTAGCCTGGAATTGTATTTGCCATTTTTGGGATTGAATCCTTCTTTTCATAGGTTAAGTCTAAGTTCTTAAAACCTTGCAAATCTTCAATCTCACTTGAACTATTTCTAGTCTTGCTTTTTTGCTCTTGTCTTCTCCTTGAATGCTGCCTTATGGTGCTTGATATGGTTGGACTTTTGGTTAGACCCTGCAACATGGTGACAAATTAATGTGGTTGAACTAATAATATACCACGAAAACAAATACCATTAAGGGCTTATTTGGTACGAGGATAAGGGATAATTAATCCTGGGATTAAATTTGAGGTCTATTTATCCGACGTTTGGTTGGGATAAAATCAGGGTATAACTAATCCATAGTAGTATTTTTTTTATCCCTATGGGAGGGTGGGATAACTAAATCCGGGATAACTGGTTTTCCAACCAAACAATCCCTAAGGGTTTAAACCAATGGTGGATTCAGAATTTAAACTTAACGAGTTAAACTTTAAGGAATAACATCAACTCATTGTATTTTTGAGATTACGAGTTCAGATTTTAATATTAGTTGAAATTTAGTGTATTTTACATATATATTCAAATTATGTGTCGAATATACTGAGTTCAATTGAATTCATTAGTCATATAATTCATCCTCCTCAGGTAAAAACCATATTAAAAGCTACTTGGAAACAATTAGATCTAAGAAAAAATCACGTAAGTTGGAAATTTAAATACCTTTGAAGTATGTTTAGGAGGCAAGACTCGTGCATGGTTTAAAGATGCTTGTCTTATCAACTTTCCCATAGAAAAATCATTTTCCTCATCATGAATTTCTTCCCTTTCTGCAAAAACTGGCAAAGAAGGTGCCCTCTGCAGACTGCTCTGTGGTGCTTTTGGTAAATTAATCTGTGAACTTTGTTTTGGATGTGAGACTTTTACATGGTTTATAGATGCTTGTCTAATCAACTTTCCCATAGAAAAATCACTTTCTTCATCTTGGATTTCATCTTTGTAGTCTACAAAAACTGGCAAAGAAGGTGTCCTCTCCAAATTACTACTCTGTGATGCTCTTTGTAATTTTGGATTACTTCTTCTTGAATCAAGATTTAATTTTTCCCCTTGTGGGAGTTTCTGAAGTGAAGAAAATGTTTCTTCTAAAGATTTTCCAGCTAACATATCTTGAGTATTTTTAGAGGAAGGACAAGGATCAGAATAACATCTCAACATTCTTGATTTTCTATCAAGCAAATTACCAAAAAACCAACTTTCCTCAAGAAGTAATCCGGGTTCCATTTGGTCATCTTGAGTGGTTTTAGGAGAAGATGGAATAGAGGTATCATCAAACAAATCCATGGCTACAAAACAAAGTTAAAATTTTCTTGTCCTCACAAAAATAAGCTGGAGTCCCACATGGGATTCTTGGGGTGTCTTTTTATACTTTATTTATAGGAAAAAAGCTGTCAAATGGGGCTGATTAGAGAGGCCATGTTGTGGGATTGGATGTCATGTGCTCATAAAACAGTTGCGTATTTATTCAATATAATGTGGACACAAAGACTATGAAAAAAAAAAGACAGAGATATGTGTAAATGTTTTATGTGAGAGAGAGGAAGAAAAAGACATGAAATTAAGAAATTGATGTGTGTGAGAGAGAAAGGAGAAATTAAAGGGAGGTGTATGCATTTAATTGGAACAAAAAAGGAAATATGGGGAGGTATTTGAAGGCAAACACTTAGCTCATGCCAGCACATACCATGTGATGGAACCTGTATTTTTGTTTGATTACAGCATCAACAAAATATTTGTTTTCTTTCTCATAATGTAACAGCTAAGTTTACTAATAATATATTTAGTTGGACAACCCAAGAAAGAATAAGTCTTACCTGATTGCATTTTTTTGACGTTTATTTAAGAGACCTTATAATTTATTCAATCATATCAAAGAGGTGCTTCAGTTTGTTTAGTACTTTAGTTGCTGAGAATATGAGATAACTTGTATGTTTATCTTCAAATTTTGAATTTAAGATTTTATACAAGATACTTATGGATTATCTATAAGTAATACCTAACTGAACAAGAGGAAGAATAAGTTGTTTTAGTCGCTTAACTTACATTGTATTTATAATAAATAAATAAAACATTAACGTATTATTGGATAAAAGATAAATCCTTAAATCTACATAAGCTTACTTGTTTTTTCTACCAATGTCTTTTCTCTATCCAACATAAAATGCTTATTCGAACCCAGTGTTTACATCAAAATAAATGATGAAAATAAACATATATCTTGCATAAGATTTTTATAATTTAACACAAAAATATATACTTTAACTTGAATTTATTACTGTTGAAATTAAATTGTCTAGTTTAGCTCAAACACAGTTTTTTTTCACCCTTCAAACAGCAAAAGCCAAGCTGGATCTCAAGTCTAGTGTAGGATCCTCTTTGTCTTGTTTGGGCCTCAACCAACATCCGGATCTCACATAGGTCTACGCTTTGTCCTCATGTTATTTTCCAAGTTTTGGCAAGTCTTTGTTGCCCTTTGCCATATATTGTTAGCTTAAGCAATTGCACTTTGATGCATTTAGTTTGTACCTTCTTGCTATGAGATGATAATATAGTCCCTGGTGTTGGTTTAGTAACTGTGACCGCATGTGCATGTGCAGGGCCGACGTCCAAACGTGTTGGCCCCTGAACAGATGCACTAATGTTAACCAAATTAAATACTTTTTGGACCTTGTGTTATTTTTGGTCTTATTGTTTATATTCCAAGTACCAAATACCTCTTCTTTTGGTTCATTGAATTGACATTGGTGAAGCAAAAACATTATTCCTTCGACTTTTTATTTAAGCAATGTTGCATTTTTAATGGTTTTTTGTGTTTCTTTAAAATGAGTTTGGTGATTCAATTCAGAATTTTCTAAATCCTTGAACTAGGGGCGGAGGTAGAAACTCAATACAAACTCGGTATAACCCAGAAATTTTGCTCGATAATCTATTGTTTATAGATTCAGTAAATATGTACACATATTAAATTTAAAATTCAATTATTAATACTTGAAATAATTGTTCTAAAATCCAAAACCTAGAAAGTTAAAATCTTGATTTTGTCTTTGCTTGTAAGCTGTAATTGGGTTTCTTTCACAGGTATCAACCATTACCCCTTTTTTTTTTCTTTTACCGACAGTCAAACTGCCCATATTTTAACAGTTGCCGTCTTAAATTCTAAGTACCAATTTCCACCTGCTGCTCCTTTGATTCACATCTTCAACGAAACTCGATTTCTCCTTTTTTTTTTCAGATTGATATCGTCCACTTTGTTTTGTACCTGTTCTCCCTCAGCATTATCCAAAGGCATGCAACCTTTTGATCTCATGAACTCCATGCTTATAAATCGGAGTCATCTTTAATTTTATCTCCGATAGAACCTATATTAGTTTTTAAGCTTTTTCTTAGGGGAATGACTAGCAGAGATTATTTTCCTATAATATTTTGTTTTCATCTCGATTTTTATTTTAGGCTTCAGGAAGAAGTAAGGTAGAAGTAAGTTATTTGCAAATTGGTTATTTAATGGACGGATTTATTAGTCTAATCTCTAAAATGTTAAGAATTATTTTGGTTCTTTATGGATCAAAAGTGACCCCAAATTACACTTGTGCCTGATACTATTAGAGTAGTTTTTAAGGACCAAGTTAAAAATTGCTAAACTAAAGACCCGTTTATCTATAGATTTTTTTTTTTTAATTTTTTTTCAAAAATGTGTTTGTCCTCAAAATTTTGCAAGGTTTTGGAGATTTTTCAAAAATGAGTTTTTCAAAACCCATTTTCTATTAAAAATGTAGCTCAAAGTAACAATATAAAACAAGAAAATAAGTAATAGAATAAGAGAAGAAGAGATAACTTTCTTATTTATCAAGTGTTCAGGTGTGTCTCATATCACATTTTATGTCTATATTTATGCTATTACATAGAAGGTTACAAAAGGATTGTCTTAAACATGACATTAACAATTGAGATCATGGGGAAGATCATGGGGAGGGGTTATGGAGGTGTGAGAGTTACAATCATAATAGTGATGAATAGTGAGAGGTTATTTACATCATTGGTGAATGTAATGGGAGTAGTAGACATCCACATTTACTAATAGTTTTACAACACTCCCCTTTGAATGTCCAAAAATAGATAATATGCCTCGTTAAAACCTTACTAAGAAAAATTTATGTGGGAAAAAAAATTTAGTGAAGGAAAAAGAGTACACATATATGTAATACATTTTATTTGCTACCTCGTTAAAAACCTTACCATGAAAACTCAGTGGAACAAAACCTAGGCTAAGGGAAAAAGAGTACAGCTCGTATCTTACTTCCCCTCATGCAAACATCACTTTATTTCCCGAAGACGGCGCATTCCAATCTTCTACCTCAACTTTTCAAATGTTGATGTTGGTAATGCCTAAGTGAACAGATCAACCAAATTTTCACATGAACGAATCTGTTGAACATTAGTTTCACCATTTTGTTGAAGATCATGCGTAAAAAAGAATTTGGTAAAATGTGTTTTGTTCTATCTCCTTTGATGTATCCTCCTTTCAGTTGAGCAATGCAAGTAGCATTGTCTTCATATAGTGTAATTAGATTATCTTTTTTCATAAGAAAACCATACATTTCCTGAATATGTTGAGTCATTAATCTCAACCAAACACATTCCCAGCTAGCTTCATTAATGGCTATTATCTCAACATGATTTGAAGATGTGGCAGCTATTGTTTGCTTCATTAAATGTCATGATATAGTTGTACCTTCATATGTAAACAAATAGCATGTTTGAGATCGGGCTTTATGTGGATCAGGCAAATAACCTGCATCAGCATAGCCAATCATTTCTGACTTAAATTCATTCGAATAAAACAATCTCATATCTATAGTTCCCTAAAGATATCTAAATATATTCTTAACACCATTCTATTGCCTTCTTGTTGGAGGAGATGAATCTTACTAATAAGTTTAATGCAAAAGTAATATCTAGTCGGGTATTGTTGGCAAGATACATCGGTGTTCCAATCGCACTAAGATATGGAGTTTCATCACCAACAAGCTTTTTATCATTTTCTTGAGACCGAAATGGATCTTTATTTATATCAAGTGGTCTCACAACCATCGGGGTACTCAATGTATGTGCATTATCCATATAAAATAGCTTTAAAACATTTTCAGTGTATGTTGATTGATGGAAAAATTCCATTTGTTACATGCTCAATTTGTAGGCCAAGATAAAATTTTATCTTACCAAAATCTTTCATTTTAAATTCTTTCTTCAAACACTCTACAGCCTTTGGAAGCTCTTTAGAAGTGGCAATGATATTCAAGTCATCAACATATATAGCTATGATGACATATTCAGATCTAGACCTCTTAATAAAGACTCAAGGACAAATAGGGTTATTTTTGCACCCTTCCTTTAGCAAACACTTGTTATGGTGATTGTACCACATCTTCCCTGATTACTTCAATCCGTATAAGGATTTCTGAAGCTTTATTGAACAAGTTTTCCTTGAACTTTTATGTGCTTCAGGAACTTTAAATTCTTCAGGGATTTTCATAAAAATTTCACTGTCTAGTGAGCCATATAAGTAGGTTGTGACAACATCCATCAATCGCATATCAAGATTTTCATGGACTGCCATATTTATTAGATACCTGAAGGTAATTGCATCTACCACAAGAGAATATATCTCCATATAATCAATGACAAGCCTTTGCAAAAACCCTTGTGCCAAAAGTTGTGCTTTATATATTACGTCTTTACCTTTCTCATTTCGTTTTCGCACAAAAATCTATTTGTATACCACTGGCTTGACAATCGACAGATTTTAGCTCAAGATCATCATCTTGTTGTATTATTTCAACTGCAACATTATACGCAAAACTGTTGTCAACACCAACATTATTTTGGTTCCCTCTTTTTCCCATAGAGACATAACTTATTGAGATCTCTTCATTTTCATCATTTTCAGGTACTTGAAACTCATGTAAGGTCTTACCAATTGTTATTTCTTTTTTCCCCCTTGAGCAATTGCATCTACATTATGATCAACTTGATTATTTGCTCCTTTCTTTTTTCGGGGATTCTTATCCTTGGAACCGATTGGTCTACCACGTTTAAGGCGTGTCCTAGACTCATTTGCATTATCATATCGCCCAGCTGGGACATCAACTTGATTTGGAGCATTTACAGCTGGAATATGCGATTTAGTAACCCGTGGAAGGTTAGTAAATGCATCTGGCAGTTGATTTATAATATTTTGCATATAAATGATCTTTTGAACTTCTTTTTCATATTGATTTGTACAAGGATCCAAATGAGATAGAGATAATACATTCTAATCTATCTCTTTTTCTATCTTTTTATTTTCTCCCCCTTATGTTAGAAAAATCGATTCATCAAAATGACAATCAGTAAATCTAGCTGTAAACAAATCTCCTGTCATAGGCTCTAGATATTTAATAATAAAAAGAGATTCATAACCAACATATACTCTCAACCTTCTTTGGGGACTTCGTCTTTGTGCGTTGTGGTGGAGAAATTGGAATATATACCGCACATCCAAAAATGTAGATGAGAAATATTTGGCTCCTGACCAAAAACCAACTGTAATGGGGAAACTTCATGATAACTAATTGGCTTTATGCGCACAAGTGTTGTTGCATGCAAAATAGCATGTCCCCACAAATAAAGGGGAAGTTTTGTCCTTATTAGCAATGGTCTAGCTATTAATTGGAGACGCTTAATCAACGATTCTGCTAGACCATTTTGAGTATGAACATGAGCAACCAGATGCTCAACTTTTATTTCAGTGGCTATATAATAATCAGTAAAGGACTGAGATGTAAATTCATCAACATTATCAAGATGAATTGTCTTAATTGCATAATATGAAAATTGTGCTTTTAATTTTATTATTTAGCCAACAATCTCGTAAATGTCATATTGCGAGTTGACAATAAGCACACATGTGTCATCTTGTATATGCGTCTATCAAGACCATAAAATACTTGAATGGTCACATGGATGGTGTATAGATCCACATATATCATCCTGTATATTTTCCAGAAATGTAGGGGATTCAATCCCAACTTTAGCTGCTGATAGTTTAATAATCAATTTTTCTTGAGAACAAGCAGCACAAGAGAATTCCTTATATTGAAGAATCTTCTTGTTCTTCAATGTCTACCCATTTGAATTCTCTATTATTGTGCGTATCATGTTAGAACCAGAATGGTCCAACTGATCATGCCAAATGATAAAATCATTAGAAGTAGTAAACCTTTTGTTTACTATGGCATGTGATTCAACCACATCAATATTTGTGTGGTACAACCCAAAAGAAAATGCATGTAATTTTTCATGGGCGTAATGACTTCCTAGCCACTTAAACTTGCATCAGTTTGTAAAGCCGATATATGAACTTGTACTTTTCTCATTTGAACACTCCAACTTGATGCGATAAATACTAATAAACACATTTGGCCGTTGACTATGCCTATATGGAAGGGGCACAACTGACATTGCTAAATCGTGTGCAAATCACGGTACAAAGGCGCATGAATAATATTATTTTTATTTTAAATAAAATAAAAAAAAACCTTCCATTTCCCCCTTCTCTTTTCCCCTCGTCTTCCCTACCAAACTCTCATCTCTCCTTCCCTCCCCCCCCTCTATTCTACCATAGCTACTTCTAGCAAAATCATGGGAAGTAAGGTGATGTCAAGACCAATAACGTTACCAATCAGAGGAAACCCAGTGAAGGAGCTCTGCAGAGCTGCCATTGCAAAGGGCGTACTTCAAATCCTAAGAAAGAACACATCGAGCGAGTTTTGGAGGATAGGATAATAAACTAGCAAAGCAGCACCTTCTTCTTCTCTCTCTATCTATATGTCCAGGCAGCCGCTCCGACTGACTGGACAGGTCGAGTCCGACCCAATAAAAAACAGCCTATTCAAATCTGAAACTGATTTTGTTTGAGCCCAATATGACGTGGTAGTAGGAGTTTTGAGAAAAAACAAATATTAGAATTCCATTGAACTTCAGTCTCCATTATCGAAGCTTATGTTTACAATCTTCATTGTCGGAGCTTTTGTTTACAGTTCGTGTCCGGGAGGTGAAGAATAAAAGAAGGGAAAGAGAAGAAAAAATAGAAATTTAATAAATTAATTTTGGAAAAGGATATGACCCACAAATTGGACCTTAAACATACAGGTGTCAACAAAATGTGAATGAATGGATGATGTAGCTATATAAAATATTAAATCAAATCTATGTTAGTAGCAATTGAACAACACGCACAATCACAAGTGTTTATTAGTCACTATTTTTTCAAGTAAAGGTGTTCAAATGGGAAACTCAAGAGTTCATATATCGATTTTACAAACTGATGCAAGTTTAAGTAGTCAGGAA
Source organism: Nicotiana sylvestris (assembly GCF_000393655.2). Classification (NCBI taxonomy): domain Eukaryota; kingdom Viridiplantae; phylum Streptophyta; class Magnoliopsida; order Solanales; family Solanaceae; genus Nicotiana; species Nicotiana sylvestris. Next base: position 62,420,012 of record NC_091063.1, read on the forward strand.
GCCATTTCGCCTTTTTCATGCACACATTTTCCCCCCGCTTTTATTGTAGTAATATAAAGGTATTCAACATTTCATTCGTTAGAGGTCTCAACATGGTAGCTATTTTGGCGAATAGCTTTGAAACTCAACAAGTTTTTTTGAGACTTACTATAATACAATACATTATTAATAGTCAATATCGTTCCTCCAGATAGTAATAAGGCCGCTCTTCCAGAGACCTCAATTAATTTTATGCCAGATATTGTATTAACGTAAGCCTTTTTCATAACCAAATAAGAGAAATTTTGTATATCTTAATATTGTATGAGTTGTAGCACTATCAAAAAGGCATAAATCTTCATTACTCATCTTGAATCCAATCAAAGAGTGGAAAATTTTATTTTATTTTTTAAAAAAGTACACCATAAGAAATACGGAAAAACTAACAACACCAACAACAACATAAGACAACTTAAGTACTACTTGAAATTAAAAAAACTTTAGAACGAGACAAAAAAAATACTAAAAATAAAAATAGCAAAATAATTGCATTCCCCAATAAAATGATCAAACTTTAGTTTTGATCTCCAAAGAAGTCTTCAACTTTCAAATGAGTAATATCATTGAGGCCTTTAAAATCATCATCATTCAAAGCAAGATTTGCCTCAACATTATCATCAGTTTTGTTTGAAGCCCCTGCCTCAAAATTATTTTTAAAGGCCAAGTGAGACTTTATTGGGGCATTAGCAGAAGATGTTCCAACAATATTTGCCTTTCTTTTGATGGAGTTTTGATAAATCCTGACAAAATACTCAGGTGCACAACATTCAATTTTTCAGTGACCTTTCATGCCACAGCAGTGGCAATTACTGCTTTTGTCTCTTGAAGGATTGTTTTGAGAACTCATATTGTTCTCTCGTTTGCCATGACCACTATGATGACGATGATTACATCGTCTCTTGCTATTGTTATTCCCATGTACATTCATATGGCCGTGATAATTATTCTGACTTTTTCCAGACTTATCACGCCTCGCTACCATATTCGGTTCAGGAAAAAGAGCTGACTCTGTGGGATGGGCTTCATGATTTTTCATCAAAAGGGTATTATATTGCTCAACCACCAGAAGACATGAGATCAATTTAAATATTTTTTAAAAACTCTTTCCTGGTATTGCTGTTGTAATACCATATTTGAGGCATAAAAAGACGTAAGAGTCTTTTCCAACAAATCCTCATCATTCATAACATCCCCACATAATTTTAATTGAGAAGTTATTCGAAATACAGTAGAGTTATACTCACTTATGGTCTTAAAATCTTGCAACCATAAGTGCATCCACTCATATCGAGCCTTTGACAATACTATAGCCTTAAGGTGATCATACATTTTCTTCAAGTCAGTCCATAACTCAAGTGGATTTTTCACTGTCAAATATTCAACCTTCAAACCTTCATCCAACTGATGACAAAGGAAAATTATAGCTTTCGCTTTGTCCTGGCTCGATGCCTCATTACTCTGAGTAATAGTGTCACCAAGATCTTTAACGTCTAAGTGAATCTCAGCATCTAGAACTCATGATAGGTAATTCTTTTTAGAAATATCAAGTGCCACAAACTCAAGATCTGATAAATTTGACATAGTGAAAACTTTCGGATGAAGAATCGCACTTAACTTTGGAGAAGACTAGAGTCGTGCTGATAACGTGTTAAGAAATGTAGCTCAAAGTAACAATAAAAAACAAGAAAATAAGTAATAGAATAAGAGAAAAAGAGATAGCTTTCTTATTTATCAAGTATTCAAGTGTGTCCCATATCACATTTCAGGCCTCTATTTATGCTATTACATAGAAAGTTACAAAAGGATTGTCTTAAACATGACATTAACAATTGAGATCACGGGGAAAGATCATGGAGAGGGATTATGGAGGTGTGAGAGTTACTATCATAGTAGTGATGAGTAGTGGGAGGTTATTTACATAGTGGGTGAAAGTAATGGGAGTAATGGACATCCACATTTACTATTAGTATTACAAAAAAAAAAACTTTCATAATTTTTTTTTTCTCCACTCACAAAATTGCAACATCTTTTCAAGTGAAATGCATGTCCAAACATAATTCCAAATTCCAAATATTATTTTTTAACTTATCGTTTCATAATGTATTATATTGTATTGTACTGTATTGTATTTTTATTGTTTTATGAGTGCAACATTTGGATAGATTGTATTGTTTACTATCGTTTCATGATGTAACGCACCAACAATATGAAGAATAAACTTGTAATATTATTAAGAAAAAATAGGATACATAGAATTATTATATAAAAACTAGGGTAAATGATAAAATATGATTATTTAATAATAAGGAAGGGCAAGATGAGAGAAAAAAGCAAGGAAACAATGTCACCACACCAGATCCGTCTTTCTATAAAATGATACTTTTTGTCATCACGAAATAATAGATTTAACGATACGATACAATAAAATTTAGGTAACAATCACAATAAATATTGTGTTTAAATTAACAATACGATATAATACAATTGGTAACAACCATCCAAACAATCTGTTAACTTTAAATACTACTTTTTTTTAAAAAAAAATGACAATTTTTATGTCCAAACGCCTACTAAATGACCATTTTCTTAATCGTTTTGAAAAGATATAAAGTCACTATTAATCACAAAGTTAGTTGTTTAGTTGTATTGGTGAAAGTCTCTCACATAACAAGGGAGGCTAATTTCCTTTCCTTTTGTTCCTTCTTTTATACCCTAATATACTACAGTATAAATGTGTAATAAAGATGAATTTTAAAAAGAGTTGCAGGATAGTTTTGATATTTCGCGAGTTGAATAGATTTTTTTTTATTTAAAAAATACAACTAAGAACCTCTCAACCCAATTTTCATTTCAGTTCTTTCATATCCTAAACTATTTCAATATGTGCATATTCTAAATTTCTGTTATCTAGAAATATTAAATTTCAAATAAATATTGATCAAATATTAAAAAATTTATTAGAAGAAGTGAAATGTATACTCAAACTCAAATTTTTTTTCTTTCAATTTTCAACTGTACATATTTTTAAAAATTTCGCGTCAACCACATATTTGACCAGATGCCTACTAAAATCACTTTTAGCTAATAGAGCACGACTCAGCAGTCACAAGACTCGCCACCGTATCCTTCATTTCTTCTTCAGGAAACTCACTCCTCAAAGGAGCCGTTTAATTCCAATGGCTACGGGATTTTGTAGGGTCCCCTTGCTGCGGCGGTTCCTTGTATCTCCGCCGGTACTACCTTTTTCGTACTCACTTCAGCCCAGCCGTAAAATCAGTATCTCCGCCTCTCTTTCTACCACCGAAGAATCTACTTCTTCCCTAATTCAGCCCACAACTTCCCGTACCCGTTGGAAGCCAACATGTCTCTATTTTACTCAAGGTAAGTGCACTAAGGTAATACACTCATCCTTCTCATACACACCTCTCTTGTAGCTATTTACTTGATTTCAACATTAGTACTTCCTCTAATCCAATTTATGTGACTAGTTTGACTTACACACGGAGTTTTTAGAAAATAGGAGAACTTTTAGAACTTGTAGTGGTAAATATGCCATAACATTTTTGAGGTTATAAAAGTTTATCATTTAAATTGAGAAGTTTAGGTTAAATTATTTTTAAATTTAGAAAGATAGACCGTAAAGGAAATAGTGTCATATAATAGGGAGTATGTTTCTTAACTTTCCTTTTTTAAAATTGTATAGATGGATGATCCTATGCATATTGACAAGTTTAATCATAGTTGCTCCCTTGAGCTTATGCAAAATGTTGCGGGACTTAAGAATTTGCGGCAGCAGGAGTTGGAATACTTTTTGGTGCTTGATTTGGAGGGTAAAGTTGAGATTCTTGAGTTTCCAGTTCTCCTATTTGATGCCAAAACCATGGACGTCGTCGAGTTTTTCCATAGGTCAACTTCCGTTATCTTAGTTTTAACATCCTGTTAAATGCAATATGACTGTCACGTTGTCACAATGTCAAATGTTTTATTTGCTTGAGCTATTATTTTAAGTATGAAATTTTGTGCTAACAGTCAACCATCATGATATGTTTAGGAAATAGATAATCCAGTAGCAAACATGGGCTTGTGGACTCTTAACGACCGATTTTATCTGCACCTTTTTTGAAAGATAGGATGGAATAGGGTTGGTTAGTTAATATTATGTGGAGTGGGATAGCCTCTGGATAGAGAGTAGAACTTCCCACAATGAACACACAATCAAAATGATCATAGTGGACAGTTTGACTGGTATAATATTTCTAGAGAAACATAAGTAGGAAATTAAAGCAGGTAAAAATGCACTTATCATGCTAATAGAGCTATTAACTTTGCTTTGCGAGGATTCTATAACAACTTCTTAAAGAGGAAGGATAACATTGTAAAACATTCAAGGAAACTATTGAAAATATCTTGAAAGGGAATGTCACACATACTTTTCAAACCCACAACTGCGAGGGAGTGGTGAACTCCATGTGGATTGAAAATTTGCAAGCGAAATAGCTGTCTGGACAAGTCCTGGTTCACATAGAAAGCAGAGGAAGAAAACAGAAACAAGGCTGTTAGGATTTTAGAAAATTGAAAGATGGGGAAGTTAGTCTTATCTTTTTAACATAGCATTTTCTTCTCTAGACTGTGTTGCTGACCAATTAGATCCATTAGCACAGTCAGTGAACTTTCCTAGCCGTAACAAAAATAGGTGGCATAACCCTTTCCGGAAGACACACTCAACCTTTATTTTATTTTATGCTGTGTGTAACATTGGGCAGTTTGGTATGTATTTTCCACCATGAACTAGTGGCTTCTCAATGTAATCTATCATATCATATTGCTACTACATGAAGTGGAATAAGTCCATATTATTGATTGTATGACATCTTGACATTTGTTAAGTCGTTAGATTTTAACGTCTTGAACTTCTGTGAAAGACTTTCTTTTTCTTATAGTTTGAACTTTTGTGTAAAACTATGTTTTGATCCTGAAAATGTAATGATGTGTTTTATTGTCTATTTCTCATATTTGATATTGCTACAGGTTTGTGAGGCCGACAAAAATGCATGAAGACAGAATAAATGAATATATAGAAGGGAAATATGGAAAGCTAGGAGTTGATCGGTATGGTATCTTCTATAGTAGTTTAAAATACGATTCAGCACTCGGCACTTGTGCCTCTTGCTTCTATATCAAGAACTGCAATGTAGTTGTTTCACACGTTAAACTAGAAGCACGTCAGTCTATGTCTTTTAGTTCATTTCTTCATGAAAAGCAGTGTTTCTCTCTTTTCTTGAATTATGTAACCGAAGAGCTCCAATGATAGTTCTTTCTTTGTAAAATGAAGATATGACAATTAGCTTCAGCATAAAAATTATTGCCTAAGGTCCACTGATTTGATTATCTGATGGGAGAACCCTCTTGGCTTCTCATGAATCCCTATATTTCTGTCATGAAGACCCGAAGAAGTGTTTCTTTTGGGTCTCAGCTGTGTGTGCAGAGTCCATTATTGATTCCTTCCCTTTTTTCCATGAGAATAAGAATGTGGTCTTTGTGGGTAGCTCCAGAGGTGTAGCTTTCCATTGTGGCATCAACGTAACAGGTTAAGATATGTAAAGCAGCATGTAGGCTAAGGGTAAAGTTGTACGCATATTTATCTTCCTGCACCCTGTAATGTTGCTATTATTATATGCTGGACTACCTGCTAAATAAGATTGTATGCACGGGAAAAAACTTGCACTGAGAAAGTTAGCTATTGGAATTATATTAGGAATATCCAAATCTGTTGTTAAATCATCAACAACGGAAAGAAGATTTCTATTTATATGTTTTGGTGATACACAATGGTGATTGCTATGTAGATTGATAGAAATTGGATCGCTATGCATGCTTAATTGCTTATAGAATAATAGAAATTAATGCCAATTCATCCTCATTAACCATTGATGCATGCACCAGTTTTGCAACAATAGTTGATTCCTGGATCGGATGTTTAATGTTTTTCATTTGTATGTATGCCAATTCTTGTAGCGTCTGGCATGATACAGCTATCCCATTTGGAGAAGTTATCGAGCAGTTTGAAGTTTGGCTGGGTGAACGTCAATTGTGGAGAAATGAACTGGGCGGCTGTCTAAATAAAGCTGCCTTTGTTACTTGGTGAGTTGTTGCAATGAAAGCATGAAATAATAAAAAATACTGCTGGATATGAAATATCAGTTGATGATTAAACTTTTTATTAGACATTATAGTAAACAAGATGCAAACTGAAATGTTTAGGAAAAGTCATTTGGTTTTGCTGTGTCCTATATGGATGATTTGCAGATGCTCCTAACCCCAAAAGGTTATAATGCTATTTTCTTATGTTGCACTTGTCACTAATCAGAAATTTCCTGTTTTTCGTTGTATTAGCCCATCTTAGAGCTTGCCCTGTTTGGCAGCAAGAGCATCTTCACTTCTAAGGCAAAATTTGCATCGACATATTAGCTTGAAGGGTATATCATGATTTGGGACTTGCTTATTGATGATTAGTATGTTATACTTGAATATCTTGCTTTTAAACCTTTCATTCATATTTGAGTATTAAAATAATATTTTATTTTTATCTCCACCTAAAAAAAGGTAGGGGGTTAGGACATTTTTTGTATCATTTGCATTATAGAGTAGTATTATTTTTAAAAAAATTAAGACCAAGGTGCTAATGTCCACATTAAGTGTAAATATATAGGAATCAACAGAGCGAGTAAATTCTTCTGAGTGGCTGAATTATCAATTTGTATATGGTAGTGGGAACTGGGATCTGAAGACTAAAGTTCCTCAGCAATGCAAAGTAGCAGGGATGACAGTGCCACCGTATTTCATGGAATGGATTAATTTGAAGGATGTGTTTTTGAACTTCTACAAGAGGAGGGTGAGTATGCAAACTTTTAACAGTGCCATTCTCTCATATTGATTTAGGAAATTTAGGTTTTCTCAACTTCTCTATTCCATTCCTCTTCCTTTTTTTATACTTCCAGAAGAACTAACCGAAGTATGGTTTTACTTCATTAATGGTAGGCCAAAGGAATGCTTTCAATGATGAGGGAACTCCAGATGCCTTTGTTAGGGAGCCATCACCTTGGAATAGATGATGCAAAAAACATAGCAAGAGTACTGCAACACATGCTAAGTGATGGTGCCCTTGTGCAAATCACAGCTAGAAGAAACCCTCATTCTTCCGAAAAAGTTGAATTTCTTTTTGAGGATCGCATTGTATAACTAGTTTCTGCTGAACCATTTTGTTATCGCCTAAGCATTTTTAGATGTCCTTCCTCTTAATTTGTTCAAGTTTCATTTGAGGTCTCTTGTATTCAGCAAAGCATCATACCCGCCCATGCACTCCAAGTCTCCAACCCCTGCTAAGAAAACGGAAAAGCAAAAAAGAAAAGTGAGGAAGAAGGTAAAAGAAAAAACCTATTGGTGGAGACTTGCAACAGTGACTGTACGTTAATATCATTTCCTTTCAATTGGTAGACTATGCACTAAGTTGGTGGAGTTTTAGCTTGAAAATCATCAACATTTCTTGGTTGGTTGGGCTGGTTTTTTGGATTTGATCTAATTTGATAGTAGGCTACTATTAGTAGCATTTTGTTCTTTCTACTGGGAGGAACAGCCTGACAGTAAGTTCTAATTGAGCTGGAGACTCGTTAGTTTTCCTTTCAATCCAAGACTTCCTTTGAGTTGCAGTGAAGTACTCTCAACAGGGAAATTACCTATCCTTTTTGATATACTTTTTCTATGACCAACAGACGTTGGGCTCAGGGCAAATGGATCCTTTCTTTTATCCCTTTTTGTTCCTGAGTTTCTCTCCTTTTCTCTGCAACAATAACAACAAATCCGGTGTAATCCCACAAGTGAGATTTGGGGAGGTTAGTGGCTCCTTTTCTCACAAGTGGAGCTAGAATCATCTTGGAGTATTTCCGATTGTGTCAATTTGCTTTTTCTCCCTTGTTTTTTTTTTTTTTTTTTTTTTTTTTAAATATATCAGTTGGTCACGTTCTTAAGTCACATTTGTAAACTTGTTCCTTTTTCTCCAAGGGTTTTTGCCGAATAAGCTTTTAATATTAGTGGACCACAATAAATAAGTAAATAAATAAAGAGAGCTTTTAATGTTATTACTTGTTAGTGAAATTGAGTTTAGCTTCCAAAGTAAGAAAACTATGCGAGTCTACAGTCCTTCAACTTACAAGAAGTATATGGACACAATTAAACCTTCTATGCGCCGTGGAAAACCTGGCAGGCCAACCCACCAATACGATCCAATGGCTCTATACCATGACTCACATACGTTCCATCTCATTCCATAGTAAAAATAGCACGGTATAACCAGTTTTCGGACTGGTCATTCAAAAATAGTCAGCGTTTACGAAGTCAATGAAAAATAGCCACTATTTTGCTGCAACAGAGACCGGTCCAGCATAATATACTGGAGTTCGATGCACCTGTATATGAACTCCAGCATATTATGCTGGACCAATATACTTTGCTGACTCTAGTATAATATACTGGAGACTGGAGCACCGATGCTCCAAACTCCAGTATATTATACTAGACAATTATACTTGCTGGAACTTCAGTATATTATGCTGGAGTTCAAGCATACTTATGCTGAAACTCCAGTATAATATACTGACGTATTTTTCGGATTTTGAACAGTGTTTTCGCTCAGATTTATCTTTACATGAAAAGTGGCTAAATTTCGATTACAACGACCAGTTAAAATCCTGACTATTTTTGAATTTCTCCCCATTCCCTAATAACTTCCAGCCACCACTTTAATTCCTTTTTTTTTCTTCTATGGCATTTATGGTCGATGCGTAACAATAACACATTCAACACCCTCTCCCAACAGGTTGACTACCATGTTGATAAGAGCCTCGGAATTTTACTTCCTTACTTCCCCTAACCCCAACAAAAGACTAAAAACACCTATGTATGTAAAATGACAACCTCCAAAACATGGGTTCTTTAAACTAAATACAGATGGAACTACATGTATGGACAATCGATCAAATGGGATTGGTGGGGTTTTCCGTAATTCTACAGGAACATGGGTTCTAGGATTTACAGGACACATCTGCCTTGGCTCAAGCGTTGAAATGGAACTCACAGCTCTATTGAAGGGGCTGCAGCTGGCTGATCATTGTCATTTTTGGCCATTGAAAATTAATGTCGACGCCATTGCTACTAACTTCTTGCTACACAATAATAATACTCACTTCTCCCCCTTCATCGATGACTGCAGGTGCATGCTCAGGAAACTGAACTAGCAAAAAATGGAATTACCCTAGTAGATAACAGTGTTGTGCATCTCATCGACTTACCACCACCTTTTGCCATTGATGCCTACAATACTGACCTTCTTGGAGAAGCAACACCACGCCTCGTTAGTGCTTGTTTTATGGATACTCTTTTATAACTACTACTGTATATCCACCACAAGCAATGACTAGTCTAAGACAACGTTTTGATCCAATTATGGATACTTAGCCTGGATCCTTCTTGGAATCCATCACATGTCTAGTGCACTTAACTCCCTGTAATCGCTACTTTTGTTTAATATAAGTCGTTATCTTTCCTGATCAAAAAAAACTTACAAGAAGTATCTGCAAATTCTAAATTATACTAGTAAAAGAGCAATTACATATTTACATTGAGAAGATAAGATTGTTTTGAAGTTCACTAAATTTATCATGGAATGTGTTTAGCCGTAAAACGGTACAGTTGAATTTATACGTGGTTTACAGACAAGCAAATCGATTTGATCCCAAAATGATAAATAACTTAAATAAGAATGAAGGACTTAGCATTGAAATCGAGATAAGACAGCAGATAGCTTGGTTCGGGGAGCACAGCTTCCGAAGGCAATAATAACAATATTCATAAGCAAGAAATAAAATGTTATTGCACTACTAGAAATCCGGAAAAAAACGACCAAAGTTGGTAGCTTACAGGTCAAAAAGCGACCAAAAAGCGTCCAAACTGGCTTGGTCGCTATTTTGTTGGTCGCTTTACCTTAGAGACCAAAGTTGGTCGCTAATTAGCGACCAACTTTGGTCTCTAAGGTAAAAGGACCAAATATTTCGGGTTTTAAATATAGAGACCAACTTTGGTCGCTTTAGTATTTTAATAATATAAATTTAGCGACCAAAGTTGGTCTCTATATTTAAATTACGTTATTTATTTATATATTATTAATCAAAATATAGCGACCAACTTTGGTCTATAAACCAAATATTATATTTTAAAATCTGGAAAATAGCGACCAAAGTTGGTCGCTTTTTAAATTTTTTTAATTTTTTTAAACATAAGCGACCATAATTGGTCGCTAATTGCAAGAATATAATTATTTTTAAATATATTTTTACGAAATTATTTTTTTTAATAGAATAGCGACTAAAGTTGGTCGCTTTTTAAGAAATCTGGGTTAATTAGCGACCAAACTTGGTCGCTATTGCCCAGAAAATATTTTTTTTAATAAGAAAAGCGACCAAAGTTGGTCGCTTTTTTGGGTATAATTTTGGCAGAAATTGCCTGTTTTGGCAGCTACACCACCTGTCAGCATACCAAATTCCCTATTACAAGCAACAACAACAACAATACCAACAACAACAACAACAACACCACCACCACCACAACAACAACAACAACATTAAAACCAACAAAGTATAAAGTTCAATACAACTAACACATTAAGCTAACAAAACTCAGTTAACGCTTATTACAAGCCCATTCGAAAATTGGTTCTATTGTCTAGTTCAAAGTATATAAAGTACTCAAGGAGTGTTCTTTCAGCATCCTCGTCCGAAAGTTGGATGGCCTCGCCCGACTCATTAGGTGGCTGACTGCCTTTGAATTCCTCCACGTCAGCTGTGAAGCGAACCTATAAGAAAAATTACATTGAATTAGTATTTCAAAATTTATACAAAAGTATATCAAAATACTTAATGAAAAATAAAAAACTTACATGTATAGTCGAGGCTCGGCCCTCGACCCACCTTTCTGGATCAGTCTCTTTCTTTTTCTTTACAATACGAGTCTCATTGAATAGCTCATCTTGCTTCATTGGCATCAATTCATATCCTAAAATTTTAATTTATAAACTAAAATTCCAATACATAAACTAAAAGTCCAATTCATATCCTAAAGGCTCAATTCATATCCTAAAAGTTCAATTCATACACAAAAATTTCAATTCATATCCTAAAGGTTCAATTCATATCCTAAAGGTTCAACTCATATCCACAAAAGTTCAATTAATATCCTAAAATTACAATTTATAAACTAAAATTCCAATACATAAACTAAAAGTCCAATTCATATCCTAAAGGCTCAATTCATATCCTAAAAGTTCAATTCATACACAAAAATTTCAATTCATATCCTAAAGGTTCAACTCATATCCACAAAAGTTCAATTCATATCCTAAAATTTAAATTTATAAACTAAAATTTCAATACATAAACTAAAAGTCCAATTCATATCCTAAAGGTTCAATTCATATCCTAAAGGTTCAACTCATATCCACAAAAGTTCAATTCATACACAAAAATTGCAATTCATATCCTAAAGGTTCAATTCATATCCTAAAGATTCAACTCATATCCACAAAAGTTCAATTCATACACAAAAATTTCAATTCATATCCTAAAGTTTCAACTCATATCCACAAAAGTTCAATTCATATCCTAAAATTTCAATTTATAAACTAAAATTCTAATACATAAACTAAAAGTCCAATTCATAAACTAAAAGTCCAATTCATATCCTAAAGGTTCAATTCATACCCTAAATGTTCAACTCATATCCACAAAAGTTCAATTCATACACAAAAATTTCAATTCATATCCTAAAGGTTCAATTCATATACTAAAGGTTCAACTCATATCCACAAAAGTTCAATTCATATCCTAAAATTTCAATTTATAAACTAAAATTCCAATACATAAACTAAAAGTCCAATTCATATCCTAAAGGTTCAACTCATATCTCAAAAGTTCAATTCATACACAAAAATTTCAATTCATATCCTAAAAGTTCAATTCATATCCTAAAAGTTCAATTCATACACAATAATTTCAATTTATAAACTAAAATTCCAATACATAAACTAAACCCTAGATTCTAACTAAACTATCAAGACAATACAAAGTATAATTCAAATCTAACTAAACTAAATTCAATACTAATTAAACTAATTAGTTAATAAAATTAATTAACAAAGCTAACTAAAACAAGACCTAAACCCTAATCCTCAATAAAATACAATGTTCAAAGAATTTAAACACTAATTCATATCCTTAAACTACAATATTGAAATAATTGAAGCAAAAACTAGAAATAACAAAGATTCAAGGTTATAATTCAAGCCTAGTTTTTTTTAGGTGGAGAAGGAGAGAAAGGGGCAGCGACAGCGGTGGTAGCGACGGCTCCGGCGGTGGCTCAGGCAGTCACAGTGGTGGCGCGGGGTGGGGGGATTGATTTGTGTGAGGGAAATAGAAAAGGGGTGGGGAATGTGTTGAGAGAGAATTTGGGAAAATTTTGGGAAGAAAATAAGAGAATGGGAGGGGGAAACCCGTTTTTGAGTCTGGATTTACAAAAAAGCGACCAACGTTGGTAGCTATGTTTGACTATTTGACCAAAATAGCGACCAAAGTTGGTCGCTATTTCTAAAAAAAATAACTTTTTTTTTCTATTTTGGTTATATATATATATATATATAGTAAGTTGGTCGCTATTTCTAAAAAAAAATTTAAATAACTTTTTTTTTTCTATTTTGATTTATATATATATAGAGAGAGTATAGTGTATTATATATACTAAGTGCATAGTATACAAGCTATATTCGATATACATTGTATAGTATAGTATATAGTATATAAGCTATATATACACACACACACACACACACATTCATTCGATATATGTAGTATAGTATAGTATAGAGTATATAAGCTATATATATATATATAGTATAGTGTATTATATATACTAAGTGCATAGTATACAAGCTATATTCGATATATATTGTATAGTATTGTGACGACCCAAAAGGTTCATCACCTGTTTCTAATTGAAATCTGTGTCTCCGAGGCCCTGAAAACCTCATTTAGAGTTGTCTCGATTTGTGTGCGCAGTCGGAGCGCGTAGCCGGAAAGCTTAAATGTGAAATCTTGTGAAAATTGCTAAGTTTTGACCTCGAAATGAATAAATTTGACTTCGGTCAATATTTTAGGTAAACGGACCCGGACCCGTGATTTGACGATCCCGGAGGGTCCGTAGGAAAATATGGGACTCGGGCGTATGCCCGGAATCGAATTCCGAGGTCCCCAGCCCAAGTTATAAATTTTTAAGTGAAATTGTTCTCTGAAAATGTTTAAAGAAAATGGAAATGAAATCTGATTAGAAAGCAATGGTATCGGGCCCATATTTTGGTTCTGGTGCCCGGTACGAGTCTTATATATGTTTCGAATCACTCCTGTAAAGTTTTGTAAAAAACGGACGTCGTTTGACGTGATCCGGACCCAAATTGAAAAAATTGATGTTTAAAAGGAAATCTGAGAAATTTCATGGATCTTGAGGCTCAATTCGATGTTCATGATGTTATATTGGTGATGTGATCACACGAATATGTTCGTAGGGTGTTTTTGAGGTAGTGTGCATGCTTGGTTTAGAGTTTCGAGGGATTGGGTGAGTTTTTAGTAGGTTCCGGGATGCCTTAGGTTTTAGAAGATCAGATGTTGCAGGTTTAGGAATTTTGACAGGTCTCTGAACCCTCTTGCGCGGTCCGCGAGCAATCACGTGCGGCCCCGGAGGGGCCAGTGCGGTCGCGGTCGCCTTGAGCGGTCACGGTGGGTGCTGTGTGGCCGCGGCCGGCTTGGTGCGGTCCGCACGGGGCAATGATCCGCAGGTTTTCAGGGAGCCTACGCGGCCGTGGTCCTTCTTGCGCGGTCCGCGGTGGGAACTTCAGAGGGGTATAAATACACGCGAATTTCAGTTATTTTACACTTTTCAAAACCCAAAACATAAGAGGCGATTTTCCAAACAACTTTTCTTCTCCGAAACGATTGGTAAGTGATTTCTAACTTATTTTCTTCACTTCTTAACATCTTTTAACATGATTTCAACTTCAAATCAAAGATTTTCATGGGGAAATTGGGTGATGTGGGTAGAACCTAGGTTTTTCTAAAATTAGGAATTTGGACCTCAATTTGAGGCCCGATTTCAAAACAAATCATATATTTGAATTTGTGGGGGAATGAGTAATCGAATTTTGGTCCGAACCTCGGGTTGCGACCACGTGGGCCCGCGGGTGAATTTTGACTTTTGGGTAAAACTTTGGAAAACTCATTTTCATGCATTGGGGTTGATTCATTTAGCATTTATTAATGTGATTAAGTAACTTATGACTAGATTCGAGCGGATTGGTGGTGGAATCAAGAGGTAAAGCTATAATTGAGACTTGAGTGGTGTTCAAGGCATCGAGGTAAGTGTTTGGTTTAACCCTAGCTTGAGAGATTAGGAGTTGAGTCATATTTGTTACTTGCTTCTTGTTGAGTACGACATATAGGCATATTGACGAGTATCTATACATTGATGTCAAGCATGACCGTGAGTCTTAACTTGAAAGTTGTTGTGTTTTTGAATGACACCCTGTATACTTTAATTAATGATCCTCTATGATTAAGTATTTCCATTAATTGAACTGAGTACTAGCAAAGTGAGATTGGTTATAGCTGATTCTCCCTTGCCGGGATGACTATTTCGATATCCTTGTTCCCTTGCCGGGAAGTTATTATATTACTTGTGTTCCCTTGCCGGGATTTCTTGTGATTGTGTGATATTATGAAATGGGAGCGGGTGGTACACCTACCACAAGATTGATGAAATGGGAGCAGGTGGTACGCCTACCACAAGATATTATGAAATGGGAGTGGGTGGTACGCCTACCACAAGATATTATGAAATGGGAGCGGGTGGTACACCTACCACAAGATATAATAAAATGGGAGCGGGTAGTACGCCTACCACAAGATATTATGAAATGGGAGCGGGTGATACGCCTACCACAAGATATTATGAAATGGGAGCGGGTGGTACGCCTACCACAAGATATTATGAAATGAGAGCGGGTGGTACGCCTACCACAAGATATAATGAAATGGGAGCAGGTGGTATGCCTACCACGAGATAGAATGAAATGGGAGCGGGTGGTATGCCTACCACGAGATATGAGAAATGGGATCGGGTTGCACGCCTGCAACAAGAGGAAACTGAAAGTGAAAGTTGCCTTTGTTTTCTTCATTTATGATAGAAATTATAGTTCTACCTTCCTTATTATTCCCTGTTATTTCTTTTAACTGCTATCCCCGAAGCATGTTCCCCTTCCCCAGCTTTAACTGCTTATTACTTGTTTACTTTTCCGCCATATATTATATAACTGTACAGGTTTATCTGGAGTCTGGTCCTAGCCTCGTCACTACCTCTCCGGGGTTAGGCCAGGCACTTACCAGCACATGAGGCCGGTTGTGATGATACTACGCTTTGTGCTCTTTTGCACAAATCCAGGTTTTGGACAGCAGCAGTAGCGTGAGAGCCAGCCTTCAGTCCAGTGAGACACTGAGGTAGCCTTGCAGGCGTTCGCAGGCCCGACATCTCCTCTATATTTTATTTCCGTCTGTTATCTCATATATTCGAGACAAACAATTTATATTTTCTTTCAAACGGTTGTATTTAGCACTCTTAGACGTTCGTGAGTAATGTGACACCAGTTCTTGGGTAGAGGCATATGTTGATTCTCGCATTATTGTTCAGTTTTCTTTAAATTTAAGTCTTTCGCATATTTATTTAATTCCGTTTCTTTCATGTCGTCGCCGATAATTGTTAAAAGAAGTAATTGTTAACGATGTAAGCAGTTAAGGATTGGCTTGCCTAGCTCTCATTAGTAGGCGCCATCACGACTCCCGAGGGTGGGAAATCCGGGTCGTGACAAATTGGTATCAGAGCTCTAGGTTACATAGGTCTCACAACTCACGGACAAGCTCAGTAAAGTCTGAGGGATCGGTACAGAGATGTCTGTATTTATCCCCCAGAGGTTACCGAGTTAGGAAAACTTCACTTTTGTTCTTTCTTGTCGTGTGGATTTGTTCCTCAAATGCTATTTGAACTTCTACTTTGTTCTTCGCAGATGGTGAGAACACGCGCTTCCTCATCTACTGCTCAGCAGCCCGAGCCCCCTACAGAAGCTCCCACTAGGGGCAGAGGGTGAGGTCGAGACCGTGCTAGAGGCTGAGGTAGGGGCAGAGCTCAGCCCCGAGCAGCGACACCAGTGGCGGAGCCTCAGGTTGATTTTGAGGAGGAGGTTCCAGCCCCAACAGTTCCAGTGGGCCCAGCTCATGTCCCAGAGGGGTATATCACTACCCCAGTTCTTCAGGATGCTCTGGTTCGATTGGTGGGCCTTATGGAGAGTGTCACCCGAGCAAGTTTGCTTCATGTAGCACCAGCCACTTCTCAGGCTGGAGGAGGGGCTCAAACTCCTGCTATACGCACTCCGGAGCAGGTAGCTCCCTAGATTCAGGTTCCAGCGGTTCATCCAGTGGTGGAAATTCAGCCGGGTGTAGTGGCTCAGACCGCGATGGAGCAGCTATGTCTGCCGATGCTTTGTGGAGACTGGACAGATTCACCAAGCTCTTCACTACTACTTTTAGCGGAGCTCCTTCTGAGGATTCCCAGGATTTCCTATATAGCTGCCATGAGGTTCTCAGGAACATGGGCATTGTTGAGACCAATGAGGTCAATTTTGCTGCATTTCGCTTATCTGGATCCGCCAAGACTTGGTGGAGGGATTATTGCTTAGCGAGACCAGCCGGATCGCCATCTTTGACATGGGAGCAGTTTTCAGTGTTGTTTCTGGAGAAGTTTCTCCCCATGACGTAGAAGGAAGCCTATCAGAGGCAGTTTGAGTGCCTTCAGCAGGGTTCCATGACGGTCACTCAGTATGAGACCAGGTTCATCGATCTAGCTCGCCATGCTCTTGTCATTCTTACCACCGAGAGAGAGAGGGTGGGGAGGTTTATTGATGGTCTTATTCAGCCGATTCATCTTCAGATGGCCAAGGAGGCCGGGAGTGAGATTACATTTCAGGAGGCGGCCAATGTGGCCTGCAGAGTTGAGATGGTTCTGTCACATGGAGGTGGTCATGGGTCGGATAAGCAGCCCCGTCATTTAGATAGATTCAGCGGTACCTCGTCTGGAGGTAGAGATTCATATGGTAGAGGCTATCCTCCTAGGCCCTTTCAGTCAGCTCTTTAGGTCTCCCATGGTATTTCAGGTGGTCGTGGTTCTCAAACGCACTATTCTGATCAGCAACCTTACAGTGCACCATCAACACCTATCAGTGCACCACCGCTTCAAAGTTTCCAGGGTCGTTAGCCCCAGCAACCAAGAGCTTGTTTTACTTGTGGTGACACGAGGCACATTTCTAGGTATTGCCCTCGAGCTTCGAGCAGTTCTCCGCATCAGGGTTCTCGTACTATGGTACAGGCACCAGATGTCCCACAGCCTGCCCAGTTAGCTAGAGGCGGGGGCAGAGGTGTTAGAGGTGGAGGTAGAGGTCCTAGAGGTGGAGCTCAAGCCGCCAGAGGTGGAGGCCAACTAGCAGCAGGCCATACCAGAGAGGCAGTTCAGGGTGGTGGGGCCCAGCCCCGATGTTATGCACTTCCAGCCAGGACCGAGGTTGAGTCTTCAGATGCAGTCATTACAGGTACTATACTGGTTTGTGATAGAGATGCTTTAGTGCTATTTGATTCAGGGTCTATGTATTTGTACATGTCATCTTATTTTGCCCCGTACTTGGTCATGCCTAGTAATTCATTGAGTATTCATGTTTATGTGTCTACACCGGTGGGTGATTCTATTGTGGTCGACCGAGTTCATCGTTCTTGTATTGTAGTGTTTGGGGGTCTTGAGACCCGTGTTGATTTGTTGCTTTTAGACATGGTCGACTTCGATGTTATATTGGGAATGGATTGGTTATCCCCGTACCATGCTATCTTGGATTGTCATGCCAAGACCGTGACCTTAGCCTTACTGGGTTTGCCCCATTTAGAGTGGAGAGGGACTCCTGGTCATACTACCCGGAGTGTTATTTCGTATGTGAAGGCTCGACGCATGGTCGAGAAGGGGTGTTTGGCATATTTGGCTTCTGTTCGTGACTTCGGTGCTGAGGTTCCCTATATTGATTCTGTGCCCGTGGTTCATGAGTTTCCTAAGGTTTTCTCTTCAGACCTTCTGGGGATGCCACCCCACCAGGATATTGATTTTTGCATTGATCTGGCTCCGGGAACTCAACCCATTTCTATTCCGCCATATCGTATGGCCCCGCTGGAGTTAAAAGAGTTAAAGGAACAGTTGTAGGATTTGCTTGAGAAGGGTTTCATTAGACCCAACGTTTCGCCTTGGGGTGCGCCAGTTTTGTTTGTAAAGAAAAAGGATGGTTCGATGAGAATGTGCATTGATTACCGGCAATTGAACAAGGTTACAATTAAGAATAAGTATCCACTGCCGAGGATTGATGATTTGTTCGATCAGCTTCAGGGTTCCAAGGTATTTTCAAAGATTGACTTGAGATCTGGCTACCACCAGTTGAGAATTAGGGCATCCGATGTCCCTAAAACAGCTTTCCACACTCGGTACGGGCATTATGAGTTCTTGGTTATGTCATTCGGGTTGACCAATGCCCCAGCAGCATTTATGGAGTTGATGAACCGAGTGTTTAGGCCTTATTTGGACTTGTTCGTGATAGTCTTTATTGATGATATCCTGATATATTCCCGCAGCCAGGATGAGCACGAGCAACACCTCAGAGTGGTTCTTCAGACTCTGAAGGATAGTCAGTTATATGCTAAGTTCTCGAAGTGTGAGTTCTGGTTGAGTTCAGTGGCATTCCTGGGTCACATTGTATCAGCAGAGGGTATTCAGGTTGATCCAAAGAAGATTAAGGCAGTTAAGAACTAGCCTAGACCAGTATCAACTACAGAGATTTGGAGTTTCTTGGGATTGACAGGCTACTATCGTCGGTTCGTGGAGGGGTTCTCATCTGTTGCAGCCCCGATGACCAGGTTGACCCAGAAGGGTGCCCAATTCAGATGGTCGGACGAGTGTGAGGCAAGCTTTCAGAGGCTCAAGACAGCCCTGACTATGGCGCCGGTGTTAGTTTTGCCCACAAGTTCAGGGCCTTACACCATTTATTGTGATGCATCTCGCATTGGACTTGGTGCAGTGTTGATGCAGGATGGCAAGGTCATTGCCTATGCTTCGAGGCAGTTGAAGGTTCATGAGAAGAACTATCCAATGCATGATTTGGAGTTGGCAGCCATTGTTCACACATTGAAGATTTGGAGGCATTACCTGTATGGTGTGGTATGTGAGGTGTTCACGGATCATAAGAGTCTTTAGTATTTGTTCAAGCAAAAGGAGTTGAATTTGAGGTAGAGGAGGTGGTTGTATTTGTTGAAAGATTATGATATCACTATCTTATATCACCCCGGAAAGGCCAATGTGGTGGCTGATGCCTTGAGTAGGAAGTCAGCCAGTATGGGCAGTCTAAGACCCGGAAATCCACGAATCACAAGCTAAGATCAATACTACATAGTTCTAACTCCAGAATGTCTAATAAGAACAGGAAAGTACAGAAGGGCTAAATACTAAAAGCAGGAATAGAAAGGGACTTCTCGGTCTGCGAATGCAGCAGATGTACCTCGAAGTCTCTAGAGCATTCGCCTCCTCAAGAATGATAGGCCTGAGTAGCGGTACCTGGATCTGCACATGAAAAACATGCGCAGAAGGGGCATGAGTACACCACAACGGTACTCAGTAAGTGCCAAGCCTAACCTCGGTTGGGTAGTGACGAGAAAGATCAGGGCCCTACTGAGGTTAAATAAAATAATAAGGTCAACAGTATAGAACAGAACAATATAAATAAGTACAACAATGAAATAACACAGGATGTACAGGACAACAACAACTATACAGAAACAAGGAAAACACGGAAAGCAAATATAGCTCAGCACCAATCATAACAATCGGGGATCTCCCATGATATAGTCCTGTTGTCCCATATGTACATATCCAATGGATCTCCCAGGATCCCGTCCTGTAGTCCAACTCATAGTGCGCGGGGATCTATCGGAATCCTGTTCTGTAGTCCCAAATATAAATACCCAGTACTGGGGGAATCTACCAGGTGCATTCCCGTAGTTCCATATAACTATGCAGGGGGATCTACCGGAATCCCACATCCGTAGTCCCAAAATAAACAAACAAAGGGGAGCTACCGGAATCCCACATCCGTAGTCCCAAGATAAAAAGACAAGGGGGAGCTATCGGAATCCCACATCCGTAATCCCAAAATAAATACACAGCAGCAACAGGAAAATATATAGAAATGGCAATATTTCATATGAAGGCAACAAGAAATTCTAGCCTAGCATGCTGCACAGAATTCAAGTAAGGCAGGTTGAACAAATAGAGCAATTAAGTCACTTAGACATGCTTTCCTAAGCTAACAACAGGCTTGATAGTGCAAGTAATAGAAACAGGAAAGGAATCATGGTAATAATTACTTAAAGAAAACTAGATTTCCAACAATTAGCACAAGTACACACTCGTTACCTCACGTACAAGGCATTTCAATTACCAAATATATCAATCCTAAGGGGAAGGTCCCCCACACAAAGTTAGACAAGCCACCTAACTCGAACCGGCTCAAAAATCAATCTGAAACCATGCTCTTGCCGCGAGTATTCGACTCCAAACGGCCCAAATCTATTCAATTCAATTTCATAATATAAATAACACTTCAAGTAACTGATTCTACAATTAAAGTCTAAGCTAATACGCGAAATTATGTAAAATAACCAAAATTCCCCTTGGGCCCACGTCTCGGAATTGGGTAAAATTTATAGATTCAGAATCCTCAAACTTTCACGAGTCTAACCATACCAAAATTATCCAAATCCGATGTCAAATCCCCAATCAAAACTCAATTTCTTGGTCTAAGAACTTTTCCCCAATTTTCATACAAATTTCGAAATTAAATGATAAATTCATGTTTAGATTAATGGGTTACAAGCAAAAAGGAGTAGAATCGTTACCCAATCGATATCTCTGAAAATCCCTCAAAATCTCGCTCAAATCCAAGCTCCCAAGCTTAAGTTTTGATAAAAATGACTAAACCCTCGATTTTGAAATCTTATATCTGCCCAGGTAATTCCTTCTGCGTGAACGTGAGGCTACTATTGCAAACGTGACGCACAAAAGTCTTACTGGCCAAATTCCTGTTTCATGAACACGAGGTCCACTCGCAAACGCATAGCTTACACGGGCAAACCCTATGCGAACGCGAGGACCATGTCGCGAATGCGAAGACCAACGGGTCCTTACCTTCGCGAACGCGGGACATCATTGCGAACGCAAATCCCATTTCAGCTGCTTCACCTAGATGCTCTACACGAACGCGAGATCCCCTCACGAACGCGATGAAGGTTTTCTCTGCAACATAACAGCAGAAAATCTGCAATCTTTCCAAGTCCAAAAATGGTCCATTGAGCATCCGAAACACACCCGAGGCCCTCGAGACCTCAACTAAACGTGCCAACCAATCCTAAAACATCATTCAAACTTGTTCCAACCTTTGGAATGCTCAAAACAATATCAAAACCCTATTTTTCATCGGATTCAATCCTAAGAATTCCAAAAACTCTAAAAACACTCTTTCGATCAGAAAGTCTATCAAACCTTGTCCAAATGACCTGAAATTTTGCACACACGTCACATTCAACACTACAGAGATACTCCAACTTCCGTAATTCCATTTTGACCCTCGGATCAAAATCTCATAATTGGACCGGAAACTTCAAAAATTCAACTTTTGGCATTTTAAGCCTAAATTAGCTACGGACCTCCAAAACACAATCCGAATACGCCCCTAAGCCCGAAATCACCTAACGGAGCTAACAGAACCATCGGATTTCCATTTCACGGTCAACTTTCCAACACTTAAGCTCTCATTTAGAGACTAAGTGTCCCAAAACTTCTCGAACTCAAAACCAAACGTCCCGGCAAATCAAAATAGCAAAAATAAACTCGGGGAAAGCAGTTAATAGGGGATTGGGGCATTAATTCTTAGGACGACCGGCCGGGTCGTCACATTGTTTAAAGCTTGAAAATGGCCAATGTTTTCCAGGAAATGTTAAGAAGGCTAACATTTGTTTTGGATGGCAAAATGCTAATAACTTTGACTTGTAAAGTTCCAAAGGGTCTGATTGTTGAAAGCTTTTGAAATAGCTAACTTTCTTTGGATTGTAAGGATTTGTACAAGGAACATAAAATATGATGTGTCTCTTTATTTACTAACCTAGTTGCCACCTATCCAAGAAGACTAAAGAGTCACTTATCTTAGGTTGTGGCTAGTTGCCACGTTTTTAGAGGGGTGGGGTGGGAATTAGTAATCTTTATCCATTTATTAGGTAATTAGATAATGTTTCATTACCCGGTAATTAACCAATTACCGCATAATTAAAAATTATCTCAAATTACTTAAAATTCTATTTATTTTTAATATACTTTATACATCATACTACCGTGGTCATATGGTACCTTACATGATACTAGTCCATAATTATCGAGTATTATCGCTCGGTCCGTATTTTTATTCCAAATCGACCACCTTCAACGAAACTCATTTTTTTTAATTTGTGTACCCTTTATCCTTCATGACACTTACTTATCGCTTGTTATAAATAGCATAAGTACGTAAACCTCAAGATAATATCATCCCCGAGACTACGTCAATTAACTGAAGATGAAACTTTTAACGTACGAAAATGAGAGATGTAAACTCTCGGACCTTTTCACATTGGAAGCTCCATCCTTGAACAAGGTCCAAACTCCCGATGTCGATTCTGACACCATCACTGCTTCTTTGGTAGCCAAATGCAGTAGTCCTGGACTGAAATCAACCATAAAGTTTTTCAAAACAAGCGGTCAGTCTACCTGACCAGGCCCAAGTCAGTCTTAGCAACCATGTCCTCCAAGAGCTTGTTTTAAGTGTGGTGACACTCATAATATAGTGAGGGACTGACCCATACTCAGGAGGGGTGCACCTCCATAGATTACTCATGCCCCACGTATTCCACAGGGTCCTCATGCATCTTAGGCCGTGGTTACTACACCAGTTGCCACTCCACCCGCCCAACCAGCTAGAGGTGGAGGTCGAGCAGGTACAGGTCACCCTAGAAGGGGAGGCCAGACTAGGTGTTATGCTCTTCCGACTAGGGCTAAGGTAGTTGCATCAGACTCAATCATCACAGGTATTGTTCTGGTTTGTCATAGAGATACATCACTATGTTTGATCCATGCTCCACTTATTCTTATTTATCATCTTACTTTTCTCCGTATTTGGAAATATCTCATGATTCTTTGAGTTCTCCTATTTATGTATCCACGCCTGTGGGAGATTTTATTATTGGTGACCGTGTGTACCGGTCGTGTTTAGTTGTTTTTGGTGGGTCTGATACTAGAGCCAATCTATTGTTACTCGGTATGGTAGATTTTGATATTATTTTGGGCATGAACTGGTTGTCGCCCTATCATGCTATTCTTAATTGTTATGCCATGAAGATGATGTTGGCTATGCCAAGTTTTCCGCAGTTGGAGTGGAGGGGTATCTTAGATTATGTTCCTAGAAGGATGGTGTCTTTCCTTAAGGCACAAAGGATGGTTGGGAATGTAAGCACGTGATTTTCTCCCTATGAGAGAATTACTCCCAAAAAATTCAAAATAAAACAATTTTCCTTTGTGTACAATTTTGAGAATTTTCGTGGTATTTTTGGATAATTATTTGTATTTGTCCATGCATGTTTATTTGTTAAATTAATAAAACATACAAAAATATGCCGCATTTTCATTTAGGATATAATTTTACAATTAGAAGTAATTAAGTTTGTTTTACAAGGATGAAAATTACAAAAATATGCATTGTTTGCATTTTTAGCATTAAATGTCCAAATTGTGTGATTTTATCGTAATTGCTATTTAATTGTGTTTTAATTGTTATTAATAATTAATTAACACTTTTATAAGTTAATTTAGTTTTATAGGATAATTTAGGATAGTCAGCCTTCCGGCGTCCCTTTTGGGAACATTCGGCTATTTTTGACAAAAACGGTCATCACCCAATTTATTTATGTCTAAAATTAAAGTTTTTGACACATTTTTTTACGGCTATTTTTGCAAAAGGGAAGGTTGGACCGATGAGGGTTGCCTACGTATCTCACGCCCTGTGAGAATCAAACTGGCGTAGTTCGCCCAACATAAACTAAACTTGTAAACAAGACTTTTATGGGTCTATCCGCCCTCGAATAGGATATGATGGGTCTATCCGCCCTCGAATAAGATATTTTGGGTTCATCCACCCTCGAAAAGGATATTATGGGTCTATCCGCCCTCGAATAGGATATGATGGGTCTATCCGCCCTCGAATAGGATATTTTGGGTTCATCCACCCTCGAATAGGATATTTTGGGTTCATCCACCCTCGAATAGGATATTTTGGCTTCATACGCCCATCCGGCATGAGGTTTTGTTATATTAGGTTTAACCTGGGTATATGTTCTAGACAGTGTACCCGAGAGGACAACTCGAGTTGAGGAAGGAGCTCCTTTCCGGGAACCAAAAGGCCAGCCGACTTAGAAACTTTCCGAGCCTCTTTTATTTCAGGGTATGACACTAACAGAATAGGGAGTCTCAACCAGTAAGCACATCCCCGGAGGTAAGAAGAGAAGGGTTTCGGCACAATTTATATACAATTCAGATAATATCAAAACGGTAAAAGCAACATTTAGCACATTGGGCTCAAATATGTAACAAAATCAGATAAAACTAAATATAACAATTTATCTAAGCTCGAATTTCTAACCATGAACCAGCGGTTCTCTTTATCCCCAGCAGAGTCGCCAGAGCTGTCACACCTCCTTTTTTGCCCGCGCCGCCTCAAAGGGGCGCGGAAGGGAGTTTTTTCCAATTAAAGGACAATCGAAACAGGATTTATTTATTTATTTCAGAGTCGCCACTTGGGAGATTTATGGTGTCCCAAGTCACCGGTTGAATCCCGAATCGAGGAAAATATTGACTCTATTTAACAGTTTGCGCGCCAGAAATCCGGATAAGGAATTCTGTTAACTCGAGAGAAGGTGTTAGGCATTTCCGAGTTCCGTGGTTCTAGCACGGTCGCTTTCTCTCTTTTTCTTTCCAAGCGCACCTTCCGTGCCGCTCTGAATGGCCTGAGTCATTTCCTTGATTGCCGAGTAACTCAGGATCTTATTGGACTTAAGTCCCTCTTCTATCATAACTCCCATTTTCACTACTTCATTGAAGGATTTGCCAACTGACGTCACCAAGTGACCAAAGTACGTTGGCTCTAGAGTTTGCAGAAAATAGTCCACCATTTTGTTTTCCCTCATTGGAGGATCAACTCTGGCTGCCTGTTCTCTCCACCGGAACCAGGACACCATAAATCTCCCAAGTGGCGACTCTGAAATAAATAAATAAATCCCGTTTTGATTGTCCTTTAATTGGAAAAAACTCCCTTCCGCGCCCCTTTGAGGCGGCGCGGGTGAAAAAAGAGGTGTGACAGGGAAAGGGTGTGAGGCATATCTAGCCTTTGTGAGGGATGTCAGTGTTGATGCTCTTACGGTTGAGTCAGTTCTAGTAGTAAGGGATTACCTAGACATATTTCTGATAGAATTTCCGGGAATGACACTTGATACGGATATCGATTTTGGTATTGATTTATTGCCAGGCACTCAGCCAATTTCTATTCCACCACATTGTATAGCCACGATAGAGTTGAAGGAGTTAAATGAGCAGTTGCAAGAGTTTCTTGAATAGGGTTTCATTCGACCTAGTGTGTCACCTTGGGGTGCTCCCGTCTTGTTTGTAAAGAAGAAAGATGGTTCTATGTGCATGTGTATTGATTATTGATAGTTTAACAAGGTTACAGTGAAGAACAGGTATCTATTGCCACGCATTGATGACCTATTTGATCAGTTACAAGGTGCTAGAATGTTATCAAAGATTGATTTGCGGTATTTGCGGTCAAGCTATCATATATTGAAGTTTTGGGAGCCAAATATTTTGAAAAATGCCTTCAGGACTTCGTATGGTCATTACGAGTTCCTTGTGATGTCATTTGGACTGACCAACACCCCCATCAACATTCATGCACCTGATGAACACTATAATTCCAGCCCTATCTTGACTCATTCATCATTGTGTTTATTAACGACATCTTGGTAAAGTCCCGGAGCAGGGAGGATCATGAACAACACCTAAGGACCATGCTCCAGACCCTGAGAGAAAAGAAGTTGTATGCAAAATTTTCAAAGTGTGAGTTCTGGCTTGATTCGATGGCATTTTTGGGTCATGTAGTGTTGAGCGAAGGGATCAAGGTAGATCTGAAGAAGATTGAAGTAGTGTAGAGTTGGCCCAAATCATCTTTAGCTGCTGAGATCCGGAGTTTTCTTTGTTTGGTAAGATATTACTGTCGATTCGTAGAGGGTTTCTCATCTATTGTTGCACCTATGACCAGATTGACCCAAAAGGGTGCTCCGTTCAAGTGGACCGAGGAGTGCGAGGAGAGCTTTCAAAAACTCAAGACTGCTTTAACTACATCCCTAGTGTTAGTGCTGCCTTCGGGATCGAGTTCTTACATGGTGTACTGGGATACGTCACGTGTTGGCCTCGACGCGGTGTTGATGTAAGATGGTAGGGTGATTGCCTACACATCTAGACAGTTGAAGGTGCATAAGAAGAACTATCTTGTCCACGACCTTGAGTTAGCAGCTATTGTTGATGCCTTAAAGATTTGGAGACACTATTTATACGGTGTCCCTTGTGAGGTCTATACCGACCAATTGAGTTTACTGCATATGTTCAAATAGAAGGATCTTAATTTGCATTAACAGAGGTGTTTAGAGTTTCTTAAGGACTATGATATCACCATTCTATATCATCCCGGGAAGGCTAATATGGTGGCCGATGCCTTGAGTCGGAAGACGGAGAGCTTGGGCAGTTTAGCATATCTGGCAGTGGGGAGGCCATTAGCCTTGGATGTTCAGGCCTTGGCCAACCAGTTTTTAGATTGAATATTTCAGAGCCGAGTCCAATTTTGGCTTGTGTGGTTTCCTGATCTTCTTTTTATGATCGTATTAGAGAGCGTCAGTATGACTACCCCCATTTGCGTGTCCTCAAGGTTACGGTTCAACACTGCTATGACAAGGAGGCCACTATCGGAGATGATGGTGTGTTATAGATGCAGGGCAGTCTATGTGTGCCCAATGTAGATGGGTTGCGTGCGTTGATTGTTCAGGAGGCTCACGGTTCACGATACTCTATTCATCGGGGTGCCGCTAAGATATCATGACTTGAGGCAACACTATTGGTGGAGAAGGGTGCAGAAAGACATAGTGAAGTATGTAGCTTGGTGCCTAAATTATTAGCAGGTGAAGTATGAGCATCAGCGGCCAAATGGATTTCCTCAGAGGCTAGAGATTCCGGAATGGAAATGGGAGCGGGTTACTATGGATTTTGTTGTTGGGCTCCCATGGACTCAAAAAAGGTTCAATGCAGCATGGGTGATTGTGGATAGGTTGACCAAGTCGACTCATTTCCTTTTGATGGTGACTACTTATTCTTCAGAGTAGCTGGCTCAGATTTATATTCGCGAGATTGTTCGCTTCATGGCGTGCCGGTATCCATCATCTCTAACCGAGGTACACAGTTGACATCACAATTCTGGAAGGCCATACAGTGAGAGTTGGGAACACGGGTTGAGTTGAGTACATCATTTCACCCTCAAATGGACGGACAACCCAATCGCACGATTCAGATATTGGAGGATATGCTCCGTGCATATGTGATGGAGTTTGGGGGGGGGGGGTTCTTGGGTTTAGTGTTTGTCACTTGCGGAGTTTGCCTACAACAACAACTACCAGTCGATCATTCGGATGGCTCCGTATGAGGCCTTGTATGGGAGGCGGTGTCGGTCTCCGGTAGCTTGGTTTGTGCCTGGTGAGACTAGGCTATTGGGTACTGACTTGATTCAGGATGCTTTGGAAAATGTTAAATTGATTCAAGATCGACTTCACACAACCCAATCTAGACAGAAGAGTTATGTGGATTGGAAGGTTTGCGATATTGCACTCATAGTTGGGGAGTGGGTCATGCTCCGGGCTTCGCCCATGAAGGGTGTTATGAGGTTTTGGGAAGAAGGTCAAGTTGAGTCCTAGGTATATCAGACAATTTGAGATTCTTGAGAGGATTGGAGAGGTGGCCTACAAGATTGCACTGCCACCTAGTCTAACTGCAGTTCATCCAGTATTCCATGTTTCTATGCTCCGGAAGTATCACGATAATCCATCTCATGTGTTGGATTTCAGCTCAGTCCAGTTGGACAAGGATTTGTCTTATGTTGAGGAGCCGGTGGCCATTTTGGACAAGCAAGTCTAAAATTTGAGATCGAAGAATATTGCTTCAGTAAAGGATCCGTAAAGGGGTCAACCAATCGAGGAGGTGACTTAGGAGACCGAACATGTTATGCGTAGCCGTTATCCTCATCTTTTCACACTTCAGGTATACCTCTATACTCGTTCGAGGACGAACGTTTGTTTTAAGAGGGGGAGAATGTAACAATTTGGCCAGTCATTTTGAGTACTTTTGCCCCGATACCATATTTATTGCCTCCTTTATGTTGTATTATGGTTATGTGACTTGCCGGGGGTGTTTGGTTTTGGTTCGTATGAGTTTCGGAGTGAAACGGGATACTTAGTCTCTAAGTTAGAGCTTTAAGTTGAAAGAGTTGACCGTAGTTTGACTTTTGTGTAGACGACTCTAGAGTATGGAGTTTTGACGGTTTCAATAGCTCTGTATGGTGATTTTGAACTTTGGAGCGTGTTCGGATGTTGATTTGGAGTTCTGTAGGTCATTTCGGCGTGAATTAGTGAAAGTTAGAAAGTTGAAGGTTTGGAAGATTTGGAAAGTTTAATCGGGAGTTGACTTTATAAATATCGGGGTAGGATTTTGATTTTTGAAGTTGGAATGGGTCCCTCATGTCATTTTTGACTTATGTGCAAAATTAGAAGTCAATCGGAGTTGTTTTAGTATGAATCGACATTAGTTTCGAAATTCGGAAGTCCATAGTTTCATAGGCTTGAATTGGGGTTGCGATTCGTAGAGTCGATGTTGTTTGATGTGATTTTTGGCCTTGAGTAGGTCCATTATGTGTTTTGAAACTTTTTGGCATGTTCGGACAGGGTCCCGGGGGCCCCAGGTGTGATTCGGATTGAATCCGGAACAAGTTTGGACAGTGCATTGCTGAAGCACTGCTGCTTCTGGTGCAATCGCACCTGCACATTTTGGGTTGTAGGTGAGCCACAGAAGCGAGAGTTGGTTAGGCCATTTGGTTCCACAGGTGTGGACAATTACGCGTAGGAGCGTCATCGCGGGTGCGAGAGAATCATCGCAGAAGCGGAAAGGGCTAGCCAGCCCTGGCATCGCAGAAGCAAAAATATTCTGTAGGCGTGCGTTCGTAGGTGCGCAATTCTTGTTCGAAGAAGCGGAATCCCCTGACCTTAGAGGAAACTGCACCTGCGATGGTTTTTCCGCAGGTGCAACTAAAAGGCCGCAGATGCGGAATCTCTAGGCAGAAAAGGGGTCTTCGAGGGTTTGAGTTTCATAATCCATTTTTGGTGCTAGAGAGCTTGGTTTGTGGCGATTTTTCGGGAGATTTTCAAGGAAAATATTGGCGGTGAGAAATCCGAAATCGATTTTGCTTATATTACACAAATCTATTGTTGATTTCATAATTTAATTAGTGATTTGAATTGGAACTTTGGAGAAAAATTTGTGAAACTTCTTAGGCTAAAATTTGGGGTTTTGAAAAGAAATTTGAGGTCAGATTTGAGTAATTCTTATATGGTTGGACTCGTTATCGAATGGGTGTTCGGATTTTATAATTTTGGTCGGGTTCCCAGATGCGGTCCCAGGTTAACTTTTTGAGTTGACTTTTTATTTCTTTGCAAAGATCGTGATTTTATTGTTTGAAATAGTTTCATATAGTTTATATTTATGGTATGAAGTTGTTTTGGTTAGATTCGAGTTGTTCGGAATTGGATAATCGAGGGAACGACTTACTAGTGGATTGAGTTAGCGTGTTTTGAGGTAAGTGTATTGTCTAACCTTGTGTGGAAAAAAATACCCCTTAGCATTGGTGTTGGTTTGTGATAATTGTGATATGTGAAAGCCGTGTACTCAAGGTGACGAGTGCATACACAGGTTAAATGTGGAAGTATACCGGTTTTAGCTATGTAGATTCCTTTCATGCCTTAATTGAGTTATCTTATCATGTTATATTCATCATTATTAGAATATTTTCACATGCTCTACTTGTTTTGTCTCTTACTTGTTAATTGCTCTACATGCTTAGTTGAAGTTCTTGTTTCCTCTATTCATTATTCATTATTTAACTTTGAATTCTTTAATTGAAGTTGTTATTCTTGGAATATCTTTTTGACGAAACTAGTATTGAGTTATAAGGGCCATGATTCACATTGAGGCAAAGCGTTGTGAAATACTATTCTATTGAGTTACTCACTTCCTGTTGTAATTGTTGAGACTCTTTGTATATTGTGGTTGTGCTGGGGGCTCTTTATTGTAAAAATACTATTATTGTTGCTTTCTTGGGCAAGTTGTGATATTAGGAACTTGAGGTGCGATTTGTGATACGCTAAGATTTTGGGGTTGAAACGCATACGGCGATATAAGGTGGGTTTGATACGCGTGGCTAGTAGAGGAACTACTAGAAGCAACGTGGTGTGATAAGGTGGGCTAAAAAGCGGGAAGCTATTTCGGAAAAATAATTTTTAGAACTAAATGTAAGGCTCCCGCGGTGATATGAGGAAAGATTGTGGATTGTTTTTGTAATTTGAGACTACGAGTCAGTGGTGACTCTTGTTGGTTTTCCTCTATTAATTCACTTGTGTTTGGTTGGTTGTTTCCTTATCTAAACATTTCTTGTTTTCTTCCGTGATGCATTATTTGCCTTGATTTTGTGCAGTTGAAATTTTGGCATATTCCTTCCTTGTTTCATTTCAATTGTTAATTATTGCACCGTTAAATTATTCGTCATGTTTCTTATTTATTTCAGTAGGTCCTTAACCTGACCTTGTCACTACTCTACCGAGGTTAGGCTTGGTACTTACTGGGTAAGGTTGTGGTGTACACATGTTACGCTTCTGTACATATTTTTGTGCAGATCCAGGTACCTCTACCAGTCTAGCACTAGCAAGAGCTCGGCTTCAGAGACTTCAAGGTATACCTGCCGGCATCTGGAGGTCTCAGAGTCCCCCTTGCCCTAGATCTCTTTATTTCATTATCCTTTTATAGAAATTGATGTATAGAGTTATTCAATTACTCTGGATCGACCGAATTGGTATGGAAGTTGTAACATGGGAAAACCACGAAAAACACGACTCATTTCATAGAGCTTGTGACTTATATTCAGAGGGTTTTAAGAAAATGTAAATGCTGAGTTGCAGAGTTTATTTCATATTAGTGGTTGTGTTATTGAGGCTTTTTTTTATTATTTCAGTTATATTCTACATGAATGTTAGGCTTACCTAGTCTTAAAGATTAAGTGCCATCACGACATCCTACGGAGGAAAATCGGGATCGTGACAGTGAAACATTTGAAAGATAATTTGGATGATCAGCAGCTTGAGATGTTTAGAAGAATATGTTTTGGTTATTTTGTGGAGTTGCTCGAAATTTTTATACAGAGTCAGCTTATTCATTCACTATTGCTTAGGAAAGTGGTGTCAGCAAAAGATGATGAGTTATGGATTAAAGTGAATATCACCAAGTATCATCACAGATTTAAAGTATAATGGCAATCCCAATAAGGATTATGAATTTGTCCAGTCGAGTCAGTTGATGCAATTGTACTTTCCAAACATGTCGAAGTGTCCAAGAAATTATTAACTGACTGTTTCTTTAAAAAGATATGAAAATATGATGAGGACGCATTAAAGATTGCAGTATTGCATTTCATTCACACTTTCCTATTTTCTATTACGAATGCTGGTTCATAACAAAGGATGAGTTTCTATTGGTTGAGTCTGGTGATTTTGAGACATTCCCTTGGGAAAGAGTGATTTTCAATGCTATGTTGGAGTCAATGACGGATAAGATAGGAGAGAGATATACTGATATGGTGGTTTGCCTTTGGCATTCTAGTGTTGGTTTTATGAATGTTGCCCTTATACTCATTAAAATCTTGCTTACCGGATAGAGATCTTGTTCACGCATACTAAACTAGACTGTAAAGAAGAAGGTGACATTTAAGAGGTTGAGAAAAGATTTTTTTTTTTCTTTTAAGTCGAGAGCAAGTAAATAATATTTTTGTTTACTTTAAAAAATTTGATGCAATGCTAATATTAATTTACTTCATATGCTAACAATATACATAAATTATACATTTATGATATATTTTTATACCTTTAATATACATAATATCAACTACCTGTATGATGTGTAGTTCC
This sequence comes from Nicotiana sylvestris, assembly GCF_000393655.2. Taxonomy (NCBI): domain Eukaryota; kingdom Viridiplantae; phylum Streptophyta; class Magnoliopsida; order Solanales; family Solanaceae; genus Nicotiana; species Nicotiana sylvestris. The sequence goes on from NC_091063.1 coordinate 62,452,726, forward strand.
TGCAAATAATGTTTGGTTGCCTTTTATTTTTTTTAAATTGCATGATTTCTAAGTATCTTTTTTTTTATTTGTAGTTGGTGTTTGGTAACATTTTTCCAATAAATATTGAACAAATAAGGCTTGAATTGCATGATTTTGTCCCGATATATGAAGATAAAAATGAGATGGATATCGAATTTGGAGCTTTTCATGAAGTTAATCCGAGAGATGATATTGATGATTTTAACACTCGACCTGGAAAAAATGCTAAGAAGCAGCCCAAAAGTAAGCTGAAATCCAAACCTATAAACAATCCAATCCACAGCCCAATAAATTGAGTTCAAGCAACAATAAGCTGAAACTTCTGAGAAGCGAAATCAACAAAATACATACATTATTTCTATTTGGGTTTTGAGCAGTTCTGACTTCTCAATTATTATTCGATTTCACTTTTTCTTTTCTAGGTAAACAACAAGGTTTCGTCATTGGAGCAGTTAATGATTTTCTCATTTGAAAAGGTTTGTAAAGCTCCAGGTGAATGCGATGCTTCAAAGGTATTCTCATGACTATGATGGTTTGTTATTTTTACTTGTTACTATAATTTTGATAACATTTTGTATATTTTTCCTGAACAGGGTGATAGAAGAGATGACGACCATCATGATAGTCATGGCCATCATGATACTGGTAATAGTCTTAATGATTATTTTGGTGATAAAGAAGTTGTAGAGAAAATTTTTGGTAGTGAGTAAGTTATGGAGAAAAATATTGGTAGTGAGGAAGTTGTAAAAAGAATGTTGACAGTAAGGTAGGTGTAGAGAATATTGTTGATGTTATGGAGGATGTAGTAAAGTATTATATAGGAGCTAGTAAAAGTTGTGAAGGAGTTGGTGATGACAAAGCCTAAATTAAGGATGTCGAGCCTGAAATTACCGCAATTACCCAAAACTTTTGTGATGAAAATGACGTAGATGGTGATAGTGCAGTTGATATTAAAAACAAGTGAAGAAAAATACTGCTAATATGGAGGGAGAGAGGGGAGATGGAAGATTCTGTACTAGTTGTTGGTAAAAATGGTTATGAGGAAGTTGGTGAGGACAATGGTCGGACTAGCGATGCCTAGGCTAAAATCACTGCAATCACCCAAAATTATTTTGATTAAAATATTATACATGGTGATTGCCTAGGAGTGGAGAAAAATGTTGCTACTATGGAGGGGGATCGTATAGTTGTTGTTGATCATGACACACCTGAAATGATCCTTATATAAAGGAACCAACAAGGGTCATAAAGTCACTATTCCGGAACACATTTGACTCTGGTGGCAACATCCAAACTCCTCTAAACAAGCCAGGTAAGTCTAAGAAGTCCGTCTTAATAAATAAGTCAAATAAGTTAATCTTCACTATAAAGTATTCTTTTCGGGGAAATGTTGACAATCCTGTTGATTTCAAAATATTGTGTAAGTGGAACACTTTTATCACTAGAGGCTTAATATTACGACCCAAAAACTAACCCTGCCATGATGGCGCCTATCGTGGTACTAGGCAAGCCGACACATTACCAAAACAAATCGATACTTTCATTTCAAAGATAATTCCAAAGCTATTTAACATAAAACCTTCATAAAGGAGTTCAAATCAAAATAAAAGTGCGGAAAAAAAAGTCCGACATCGGGGTGTCACTAGTCATGAGCATTTACTACAATTTATCTAAAAATATTGAGACTAACGTAGTCTAGAAAAAATAACTAAATACAACTAAAGGAAGATAAGAGGGAGAAGAGCAAGGTTGCGATCGCCAGGCAGCTACCTTGTTATCCCTGAGAAAATCTGCAACTGGAATAGTCAACAGCCGCTACTGTATCTAGATATGCCTGGATATATACACAAGGTGCAGGGAGTAACGTAAGTACGCCAACTCAGTAAGTAAAAATAGTAAATAAAGGCTGAGAAGTAGTGACGAGCAGTAATGCAAATAGAGTTCATGTCACAAAAATTCAGTAAAATAGAGCACGTTTTTTAAACCATAGTTTGCATCAAATCAGCTTGTTTAAATCTAGTTCCAGTAAAATCATATTAAGATATCTTTCAACAGTTTTCAAACAAAGGCTCAATGCAAAGGTGATCGAAAATGATGAAATCATAAACAGCCCCTCGGGCAATCCTCACCATTACTCATATACAGCCCATCGGGCAAACCTCACCATCACTCATGCCTCCCAGTCACTTAGCACTCGACACTCGCACTTAGTAGGTACCTGCGCTCATTGGAGGTGTGCAAACTTCGGAGGGGCTCTTCCAGCCCAAGCGTTATAACAAGCCAATCATGGCATAAATCAACTAGGCCCTCGGCCTCACTCAGTCACGAATCAGTAAAAACATGTTGCGGCGTGCAACCCTATCCCATAAATATCCTCACAAATCAGGCTCTCGGCCTCACTCAGTCATAAACCTCTCCAGCCTCTCGGGCTCTCAGAATAACAAAGTTTTCAGCCCAAACAATATTTATATGATGCATCAAAAGTAGAGTAATGGAGACTGAGTTATGAAATAAATAAGTATAAACATGAGTGAGTATAGATTTTCAATCGAAAATAATGAGAGGATAGCAAGAAAAGACCTTTAAGAGTCCAAACAACACTGGCATAAGGCTAAACATGGCATCCAGTCTAATTTATGGAAATTCTTTCTAAAAAAAGTGAGAAGCATGTAATTTCAACAAAATATTCAACTTTACAGTTGATACGGGACGGACCAAGTCACAATCCCCAACGATGCACGCCCACACGCCCGTCACCTAGCATGTGTGTCACCTCAAAATAGTCACATGACACAAAATCCGGGATTTCATACCCTCAAGACTAGATTTACAATCGTTACTTACCTCAAACCGATCAAATCCCTACTCCGCGATGCTCTTGTCCCTCGACTCGGTCTCCAAACGCTCCAAATCTATTCACAATAGTACAATACAATCAATATAAGCTAAATGAATTATTTCCACGAAAAAACTACCAAATTAGGCCAAGAACCCGAAATCGGCTCAAACCCGGGCCCCGGGCCCACGTCTCGAAATCCGACAAAATTACAAAACTTGAAAACCCATTCACTCATGAGTCTACCCATACCAATTTTATCAAAATCTGACCTCATTTGGTCCCTCAAATTCCCAAATTACTTCCTCAAGAACTCTTCCATTTTCCCCCCAATTTTTACCCCAATTCCCAATTTAGATGACAGAAATCAAGATACAATCATGGAATTTAACCAAAATCAAGTGAAGAACACTTACTCCAATCAACTCCCTAAAAATGCCTTCAAAGGTCATCCAAATCCGTGGTTTCTAGCTCAAAATATGAAAAATAGGCTCAAACCCTCGATTTTAAATATAACATTGTCTGCCCAGATTTTCCTCTTCGCGAACGCGGTAGTGCCCTCGCGTTCGCGAAGCACAAACTACCTCTGACCGAAATTTCCTCCTTCCCGAATGTGAGGCCCCACTCACGAACGCGAAGCCTACACTGGTTGACTCTACGCGAACGCGTAGCCTTACTGTCATACACCTTCGCGAACACAGGAAGTACTTTGTGAATGTGAAGGACAACCCAGCTGCCCTTCTCAAATGCCTTACGCGAATGGGAGAGCCCTCTTGCGAACGCGATGAAGGAAATCTCTTCAACATCACACCAGAAAATCTGCCAACTTCTAAAGCAAAGAATTAATCCGTTAACCACCAGAGGCCCTCGGGACCTCAACCAAACATACTAACATATCCCGTAACATCATTCAAACTTAGTCGAACCTTCGAATCACTCAATAAAATGTCAAAACATCAAATTACCCTCGGATTCAAGCCTAAGAACTTCTAAACTTTCAAATTCCACAAACGACGCCGAAATCTATCAAATCACGTGCGAATGACCTTAAATTTTTCACACAAGTCAGAAATAACAGCATAAACCTACTCCAACTTCCGGAATTCCATTCCGACCCAGATATTAAAATTTTCACTACAGGCCAAAATCGCCAAAATTTTAACTTTCGCCAATTCATGCCTAATTCTACCACGGACCTCCAAATCACATTCTGGTTGCGCTCCTAAGACCAAAATCACCTACCGGAGCTAACGGAACCATCAAAATTCAAATCCGAGGTCGTTTACATATAAGTCAACATCCGGTCAACTTTCCCAACTTAAACCTTCACAAAAGAGACTAAGTGTCTCAATTTACTCCAAAACCACTCCGGACCCAAACCAACTAACCCGGTAAGTCAAAATACAGCTGAAGAATACAAAATAAGGAAGAAATGGGGGAATAGGACTATAACCCGGGTCGTTACACTTTAGGACTTATGCGCCGTAAATTTTATGTTTCAGCTTTTTCTTTTTCTTTTTTTGTTTATTTTTCTTATTTTATGCTATGAACCATATCTTATTATCATGATTCATCAGGGATGGTGTTTATACAGAAATTAGCAATAAAATTACTAAAATTTTGAATTTGGAGTTGATGATATTAGAGGAAAAAAACGGTTCTTCATATTTGCATATCCTGGTCTACCCCTGTGTTATTCAGTAAGTCAATACTATACCGGATAGTTAAAATATTTTTATTGATGCTTTTTTTAACTGTATTGTATAAAATAAGATTTTAGAATGTAAAATAAATGTATATTTTTATGATTTGCTTTGCATATTTATTATTAAGTATAATAAGTGAATTTTTTTTATATGATCCACTTTTCTATTTATTGTATCTTTATGATTCAATTGTGTATTTTTAATATCTCCTGTAGAATGCATAATTAGTTTGTACATAAAATATACATTTAGTTTTCTCATAAAGTAATTTTCTGACTATGTGTGTTTATTTTTCATATTTCAGCATATTGATGTTATTTTTTACTATTTGAGAAAGAAAGGGAAGTATGGAGATGATGTTCCAGTAAGATTCACAACTACTAATTATTAGTGTAGCTGCTTGATTTTAAATTTTGGACAAAGAGTTTTTGGAAAAAAATAGAGGCATCAATTTTATTACTGAAAAAGATTCAATTGTTAAGTATATACTTGGGTATTTTTTAAGATATAATGTTCCTTGGTCTACTGTTGATGAAGTCTGTTTCCCTATAAATCTGCCTGATAAGTGGTAATGGATATTGGCGAGACTGTCATTCAAAGATCGATGCATTTATATATACGATTCTATGTGTGGCACACTGCAGAATATTACAGTCCAGGGATGAATTAAGCCATACTCAGTATTATTCCAATATTTCCTTCATCGTATTGGTTTTTGGGATACAAAGGAGAATCCTATGGGAATTTTTTCCACTACCTCTTTTGAGATTCATATCGTTATGAGTTGCCAACGCAAAATAACATGTAAATTATTATTGATTATTTACAATTCTTATTCATTTTTGTACATCAATTCCTACTTGGATATTATAGTAACTTATTCAACGTTTATGTGCGACCTTGTATGTAGTGGCTGTGGTGTTTATGTTGATGCATTTCTTGAGTACGTAATTCAAGGCAACAAAATTCCTAAAGCTATTGATATTGATGAGATACGAACCCGATATGGTATATTGCTATGGGATTATGGAGTGAGGAAACAAAGAGCACGTGCAGTTAGTGACAATGAGTCTACTAATAGATTGAAGGATCTGACAAAAATGGGCAAGTCGCATGTTGTTGGTGATGAAAAGTCTTTAAAGTATAACAAGAAAAAGGGCAAGTTGCATGTCGTCGGCGATAACGAGACTTTGAAGGATATCAAGAACAAGGGCAAGTTGAAGGGCAAGATGAAATAGTTTGGGATAGTTTAGCAGAAAATGTACATGTAGTTTAAGATGAAATAGTTTGATTATGACATTATCTTATGACTGGATAAAGTTGCATAGTTATATCACATTTTATACTTTTGTTTGGGATATTTTTGAACAATATGTTTAAAATGCTAATGTTGAATATTACTTTTAATTGCGACTGTAACGACCCAACTGGTCGTTTTAAGAGTTGTAGCCCAGATCCCCTATTTACTGCTTATTTTATGCTTTACAATTATTATGAGACTTGTCGGGGTAGTCGATTCGGGTCTGGAGAGGTATTGGAATGAGTTTCGATACTTAGTCTCAAAGTTGAAAACTTAAGTCGAAATGGTTGACAAGATGTTGATATATGTGTAAACAACTCCGAAATAGAATTTTGATGGTTCTGTTAGCTCCGTCAGGTGATTCTAGACTTAGGAGCATGTTCGAATTGTGATTTGGAGGTCCATAGTTGAATTAGGCTTGAAATGGCGAAAGTTGGAAATTTGGAAGTTTGACCGAGAGTGGACTTTGTGGTTACCGGGCTCGGATTGGGGTTCCGGGAGTTAGAGTAGGTTTGTGGTATCATTTGTGACTTGTATGCAAAATTTGAGGTCAATCGGACGTGATTCAATAGGTTTCAACATCGAATGTAGAAATTAGAAGTTCAAAAGTTCATTAGGCTTGAATCGATGCATGATTCGTGGTTATAGCATTGTTTGATATGATTTGAAGGTTAGACTAAGTTCGTATGATGTTTTAGGACTTGTTGGTATGTTTGGTTGAGGTCCCGGGGGCCTCGGGTGAGTTTTAGATCATTAACAGATCTATTTTGGAAGATAGAAAAAGAATTTCTGGTGTGTCCAATTCTAGTTTCCTTCCATGTGATCGCAAGGGTAGGCACGTGATCGCGAAGGCTTGATTGGGGCAGCTAGGATTTTTACTCAATGTGTTCGTAGAAGGTGGTACATGATCGCGTAAGACTGACCAGGTAGTGCATCACGAACGCGTTGGCGTAGCCGCGTTCGTGAATAGGAGATGAGGCAGCTGGGATCCCACGCGTTTGGTCTACGCGTTCACGAAAGGGGGATCACATTCACGAAGCATGCGTTCAGTAAAGCACCACATTCACAAATGGTACAACTCGTTCGCGAGAAGATTTTTGGGCAGCAGATTTATTTGTGCTATGCGAACGCAGGAAGAGGGCCGCGTTCGCGAAGAAGGGTCACCTGGGCAGACTTAAATATTTCAAAACTGAGGGTTTGAGTTCATAACACATATTTGATTTTGGGAGCTCGGTAGGAGGCGATTCTTGGAGAGATTTTCAAGTGGGTGATTGGGGTAAGTGATTCTTACCTAGTTTTGTTAAGTTTCATGTTTATATCTTTGATTTCGTCATTTAATTAGTGATTTGAGGTGGAAAATTGGAGGGAAATGGAGGAAAGTTCGTAGTCCGAATTTTGAGGTTTTGATCGAGATTTCGGTATCGGATTTATGGGTGGATTCGTGGTTGAACGGGTGTTCGGTTGTGATTTTTACCTTATTCCGAGACGTGGTCTCGGGGGCGGGCTTTTGAGTTGACTTTTTAACTTTTGATTAAGAATTTAGTGTTTTCTTATGGGATTGATTCCTTTAGCTTGTGTTGATTGTATCGAACTGTTTGTGACTAGATTCGAGCCATTTGGAGGCTATTTCGTGAGGCACAGGCTTGTCGGAGTAGGAATTTGCACAGCTTGAGTTAAGTAACACTTCTAAACTTGGTTCTGAGGGTATGAGACCCCGAAATTTGTGTTCTGTGATTGGTGTTGAGGATACATATATGATAAGTGACAAACATATAGGCGTGTATCGTAAGAATTGTGACTTGGTCAATTCCATGGAATTGAATAGTTGTTAAATCTTGCTGTTACCCATATTTTTATCATGTGTTAGAGTTATTAAGCTGTCAGTCATATTAGAAACCTTGCTTATGCTATATGATGGTACTATTGGGACCCACAGTGGTCGTTCCTTGCTATTAAATTAATTTCTTAATCTGTCCATTTGTACTCGATCGCAGTTATTACTTCCATATTATGTCTCAATCTTTGTTATCTTTACTTGTTATATCATATCATCATTTTGGGATGATTATTATGATTCTGGTGAGAACGAGAGACTGGAGAGGTTATTGACTAAGTGAGGCTAAGGACCTTATTGTGAGTGATAATTAAGGGATCGAGATGCACGCCGCAGCATATTTTTATTTATTTATGCCTGGATCTCGCTTATTATAGTGCTTGGATTGAAGGAGCCTCTCCGGAGTCTGCACCCCCACTGTGAGCGCAATGTATAATATATTTGGGATGGAGTTTCCTGGCATGGAGTTGCCCTATATATTCATATTTGGGATGGAGTTCCATGGGCATGGAGTTGCCTTATACATTTATATTTGGGATGGAGTTCCCTAAGTTGAACCTGCCTCATACTGTACTGAGTGATTGAGTACTCTGAGAGTGTGAGTACGGGAGACTTCCATTGTAGTGTACCATATACAGCATGCAGAGTGGCATGTAGGTATAGAAATTCCATATCCCTCATATCATTCAGAGTTGATCTATTTTACTTATATTGAGTTTTTATCTAATGAGCTTGAAAACATGCCTATATTTTTGTACTATTAATTCTATATTGAATTGTACCTACTGAGCTCGTCATTACTTTCAGTCTAAAAGTTAGATTTGTGACTTATTGAGTTGGTTGTACTCACACTTCACACTGCACCTTGTGTGCAGATCCATCTGCTTCCGGTCACAGCGGTTGTGGAGTTACAGAGTCCAGACCTTCGCAGATCATTGAGGTAGTTGCTTGGCGTTTGCAGACCATGACTCTCCTCCCTTATATTTCATATTATTATTTAGTTTTATTTTCTAGACGGTGTACCAGACTATATATTTATGTAGATGCTCATGTACTCGGTGACACCTGGGTTTTTTTGAGAGTTTATGTATTGAATTATGATTTCCTATTTTGTTAAAGATTTCTCCTTTATTTAAACTATCTTGGTGTTTTTCAAAGGTTCACGCTGTTTGAAATGTCTGAGTAGTCGGCTTGCCTAGTACTATGATAGGCGACATCACGACGGATTGGTTTTGGGTCGTGACAGCGACTTATTTGTTTTCAGTTAAATATTGGAATATTGAAGTTTCAAATTTTGTGTTGTTTTGTAATTTCTACAGTTTTAATCTGTTTCGATAATTTTTGCAAATTTAGTTGGTGTTGCTAAGTTGTTCTAGGCAGTTTTATGAATGAATATTTGGGGCAGCTAAACTGTATATAAATTGTAGAGTGACAGTCTATTTATATATTTTGTTTATAGTAATAGTCTATTTATATATTTTTTGTATAGTGAAAGTCTATAATTGTATGATTTTTGTATAGTGATAGTCTATAATTGTATAAAACTATTATTTATACATGCATAATTTTTAGCAAACAAAATAATAGCTTAAAGGATACAAATATCAATTTAACATTATTTGGAATAAAACTTCTACCATTACTTTCATTACGACAAAAATTAGTATCTTTATTCATACATCAAAGAGCATTTGATTGCAAATCTCATTTTTTTCCAATATTCTAATTGTGACACTTAAAAGGAATTTATTTAATAAAATAGTAAGTCATTGTAGCAACATCTACTAGTCGTTCGAGCATTCCTACATGTTCTTCTGTTGTGTCCTTGTTTTCCACACAGTCCAAATGTAACTATTTCAGTATACAGATATTCATAAAGTCTCTTGCGTCGCGACTTTGCCGATCTTCCTAATTTGCCCTTCACTATTGGTGTTAGGACCACATTATCTAATATCTCTGTTGGAAGGTCCCGTGTTGTCTCATCTGGAGTGGATTAACTAGCACTTCATATGTCTTCCTGAAGTATTCCTTGGTGTAATAGGCAGAATAATATTTGGGTGCTTTTATGTGTGTGTAGTCCAATACTGTCATTGTAACAATTCGATTGGACGTTTTTGTGTAATTGTGTCTCATTTCCCTCTTTACGTTTTACACATGTATGTTTATGCCTTTTTGACTTACAAGTTGATTAGTTTCGTTTCGGAAAGATTTCAGATTGATTTAGACCCTTTGATTCTTGGCTTAGAAGCCTAAGTTAGAAATGTTGACCAAACTTTGACTTTTATGAAAATGACTCTGAAACGGTATTTTGATGGCTCCATAGCTTCATATTGTGATTTTTAAACTTGGGCGTATGCCCGAAATTAATTTTGGAAGTTCATAGGTTGATTTACGTTATTGCCGAAATTTGGGAATTTGAAGTTGAAAAGTTTGATCGTAAATTGAATTTTAGATATCGAGTTTGGAATTTGATTTTGGGACTTGGAATAGGTCATTATAATATTTAGAACTTGTCTGCAAAATTTGGTATCATTTGGAGTTGAATTAGTAGGATTCTGACGCTTAGTTGCAATTCTAGTAGTTCTTGAACTTTACTTAGAAATTCATGCGTTTTAATGTTTGATTTGTAGTTCTAGATGTTAATTTTTGCATTTTGATCATGAGAGCGAGTTCATATGATGTTTTTAAACTTGTGTGGATGTTTGGTTTAGAGCCCCGAGGGTTCGGATGAGTTCTGAATATGTTTCAGAATGAATATAACTGAAAATAAATTGATTGTGTTGTTGGTGATGTGTTATCGCAATTATGAGCACTAGCCTCGCAATTGCGAAGGTAATAGTAGGAGATCTTATGTCGTAATTGCGATTTTCCCTTCGCATTTGTGAAGGCAACAGGTCTAAGGGCTAGTTCGCAATTGCGGCCATTTGGTCGCATTTGCGATATTGGCCAGCTTGATAATTTTGATGTCTTTGTCGCAATTGCGACATATCTTGAGGTTGTCAGGGTTCGCAAATATGACCCCTGATTCGCAATTGCGAGGGTTTGCAAATGCAAACCCGGTGTCGTAAATGTGACATCTGCAGCTGGTCATAAGGGCTGGGAGACGTGATTTTTCAACATATTCTCTCATTTTAGAACCCTAGACTCCGTAGAGGCGATTTGGAGAGGGAATTTAGGTAAGTGATTCTAATCTATTTTCAACTATATTTCATTAATATATCTTATATTTAACATCAAATCATGTGAATCAAAGTGAAAATTTTCTGAAACTTTGTCAGGTTTTTGAAAAATAAGAATTTGAGTTTTGAGAGTCGATTTGGACTCAAATTTAGAAACTAATCATATATATAGACTCTATGAATGTTAGGCTTAACTAGTTATAGAGATTAGGTGTCATCACGACATGTTATGGTGGAAAATTGGGATCATGACAAGTTGGTATCAGAGCTGTAGGTTCATAGGCATTATGATTCATAAGTATGTTTACTAGAGTCTTGCGAATCAGTACGGAGACGTCTATACTTATCTTCGATAGGCTACGAAACTTTTAGGAAAATTCCACTCCTTTTATCCCTTATCATGCAAATTGGTTGACTTTGGAATCTATAACTTTGACTTTCTATTCTCTTACAGATAGTGAGGACGCATTAATGGATCCGACGATCAGACACTTGCGCCCCCTGCTAGAGCCGCGAGAGGCCGAGGCTGGGAAGAGGCAAATGAAGGGCACATGGTGAAGCTAGAGCACCTTCTCAAGCTACGACAAAGGATCCACCAGTAGCTCCGGTTGGGGGCAGGCACTTGAGGCACCGGTTGCCACCCATACAATTCAGGAGACCCTCACACAATTATTGAGCATGTTCGATACTCTAGCTCAGGCGGGGTTGATTCCACTTGCACCAACGATATCTCAGGTTGTGGGAGGAGCTCAGACTCCCGTATCTCGTACTCTAGAGTAACAGTTCCACGTCAATTAGGTCCCAGTGGTTATGCCTGCGCGGCCTGTTATTCCGGTTCAACCCGAGGTTAGGGCAGGGGAATCTGAGGAGGATCAACTTATACTCGAGAGGTTCAAGAAGTATATCCCCCTACTTATAGTGGCTTAGCATCAGAGGATGCATATGGTTTTCAAGAGAAGTTCCATTATATTCTCTGCACCATGGGTATCGTGGAGACGAGCAGGGTTGCTTTTACTATATTCTAGCTAACGGGAGCAACGTATTAGTGGTAGCGGGATTATGAGAAGGGTAACCTAGCCAATGCAGCTTCACTTACATGGACTCATTTTTCAAAGATGTTCTTGAGAGAGTTTGTTCCCTAGATCCTTCGGAATGTATGGCACGCGGAGTTTGAGCAGTTACGCTAGGGTACTATGTTAGTGTCAGAGTATGTGGTTAGATTCAGTGATTTGTCCATACATGTACCTAATTTGGTTTCTACAGTTAGGGAGCTAGTCTACCAATACATCGAGGGGATCAACTATGGTATTAGGTTCAATATGGCTCGAGAGTTGGATACAAATACCCTATATCAGTAAGTGGTGGACATTGCACAGAGGTTGGAGGGTATGCAGGGCCATGAGAGAGAGGACAGGGAGGCCAAAACAGCTCGAGGTACTGGAGAGTTTAGTGGTGGCCACGCTGTAGCTACGTCCCATCATGGTAGAGGCTATGTAAGTTGTCTAGTTCATTCAACACTTCCAGCTTCTAGTGGTGCTCCAGTAATTCCGAGGTCTCAGGTTGCACAATTTGCTCAGTCACTTTCTAGTGGACCTCCTGCACAGAGTGCCTTTAGCGGTCAATCCAACCAACTGGGCCTGAGTCAGTCCCAACAGCCACGCCCACCGAGAACTCTCTTTGAGTGTGATGACACCCGTCATATAGTGAGAGACTACCACAAAATTGGGAGGGGTGCACCTACATAGACTATACGGATTCAGTCAGGTCCACAAGCTTCACAGGCCATGGTTGTTGCTTCAGTTACTGCACCACCCCTACAACCAGCTAGGGTGGGGAACGAGAAAGTAGAGGTCTCCCTAGAGGGGAGACCAGGCCATATTCTATGCTTTTTTGGGTAGGACGAAGGTAACCGCTTTAGATGTAATCATTATAGGTTTGGTTTCTGTTTATCATAGAGATGCATCCATCTTATTTGATCCTGGATCTACTTATTCTTATGTGTCCATGCCTGTGGAAGATTCTATTATTGTGGACCATGTGTATCGAACGTGTTTAGTTGTTGGTGGTGGTTTTGAGACCAAAATTGATCAATTTTTGCTCGGTATGGTAGACTTTAATGTTATCTTGGGCATGGACTGGTTGTTGCCCTATCATGCTATTCTGGATTATCATGCCATGACTGTGACATTGGATATGCCATATTTGTCGCGGTTAGAGTGGTGGGGTACTTTGGATTATGTTCCTAGAAGGTTTTTGTCACTTCTAGAGGCTCAACAGATGGTTGAGAAAGAGTGTGATACATATCTAGCCTTTGTGAGAGATGTCAGTGCTGATACTCCTACCATTAAGTCAGTTCCGGTAGTGAGAGACTTCCCAAATGTATTTCCAACAGATATTCCCAGCATGCCGCTCAATAGGGATATCCATTTTGGTATTGACTAGCTGCCGGCACTCAGTCCATTTCTATCCCACACTATCGTATGGCATTGACAGAATTGAAGGAGTTAAAGGGGCAGTTGAAATAGTTGCTTTGTTTACCGTGAAAATGGTAATGACAATTAAATTTGTTGATGGGACTCTAAAAATACGTGATCTATTTTTATGCTAGTTGTTAGAAAAGTTGATGCTAGATACGTGAAGATAAAGATGAAATGCGAGCTAAAACAGCGTTACAATCAAACCGACGAGTTAGCTGTCCGAGCCTCGGGCTAACCGATGAAGGGCCTCGAGGTCGATGCCTGGGCTCGGCATCAAGCTATCGGGGGTAATCGGGAAGGGACTAACAGTTAGGATATAATTAAAGGAGGCTTTTTATGGCCAATATCAAGCAATAAATGAAGAACAAGCACGAAAGCAATAAATGAAAGTGGTAGTCTAGAGCGAGTAAAATAGAGAGAAAAGAGAGAGAGATATTATTGATCTTGTGTAGAATGGTTGGAGCAACAACAGCCCCTTACAAAAGTGATGAGGATCCCCTTTATATAGGAGGGGAAATCCAACATAGTACAAAATGCATTAATTATAAAGGCGTGGAGATGGGACGACTAGACGTGACATCTTGATACAGGCTCCGGGTAGGTCAGTTTCGTCAGACTTAGCTGTGTGCCTTGGTAATCCCTATTTTACTCTAGCCTCGATCAATATTCTCTTTAGGCCGGACCTCGACAAGCTTTAAGGAAGGGAAATCGGTCACAGCTTCACGTCGTCGAGGCCTCGAGGTGTTCCTCTGAAATGACTTAATAGAAAGAAATTGGACCCTCTGATTTCGCCACATATAGATAGTCTCCGTGTTTCTTAGAGCGAAGCGATGGGAAACGATTCTGATACCCGACTCCCCGGGCTTCCCGCGATGACGTCATGTCGATGATGCAATCTATGGCATGAATTTTCACGATAAGTGGGACATCCCATGGACTTGTCTTTTCGACGCCATTCAATGCACTATCAATTCCCGTTCTTTAAAGTGGCAGTATCGACGTTGATTCAATTTTTCAAGAAAGTAGTAATTGTGCACACCGGCCAGTCTTCCAAAAGCCTCGATGATCGTGACATTATCTCCTATAAATGGGGGCATTATGGCGTTAGTTTCTATCCAAGTGTCTTCATTTGTTCATTCATCCCTTTCTCATCGCCATCTTTCTCTATTGTTAATCACTATGTTAGGAGTTCACGGCCTTAAGGTTGTTTAGCAGCATTCCCATAGGTCGTGTTGTGGCCTTTTGTCTGAGCTCCCCTTTGTTGAGCAAGATTATACCATTTTGTTGTTGTTTTTGTTGTTACGTCTGTTGTTGCTATCCTTATTGGCTCGAGATGATGATATACGGGGATCGATTTTCCTCGCTTTAGAAAATTATTCGGGCTATACACCACTGCTCACAAGGGGGCTCGGATTACACACTGCTGCTCCCCTTCATACCCCGGCTCGACGTGGCGTTTTGCCCCGGGCTGCCAGCTTGCATGGCTCAATGTCCCAAAAAGTGGATCCAAAGTAACCGTGCAAGTGAGGCCAACATTCTCCAGGTCTGTTGTCTCTCCGAGGTTCTCTTAGCTAGTGAGGGTCCTCGACCTTTGGCGGGCTATGGCGTTTTTCATCCCTCCCTGCTTCTCGGCCTATCCTTTGGGGATATCAGTGTGTAAGGCCAGGATAAGGCTTCTGAGGATGCGTACCCGAAGAGAAAATGTCCGGAGGCGTTGTTGCAAGAGGTGGACCTTCGAGAGTAGACTAGGCTCTAGGTTTTTACCACGTGTGTGCACCCTTTGTTTCTTTGTTTCTGTGTAAGGATCCTTTGCGGGCCTTTGTAATCATATGTAAGGACCCATCGAGGACCATTGTAAGCCAATGTTTATAAAATATAAAGACATCTTCTTTACTTCTGCTTTTGATATTTGCCATATTCTTGTATATTCTTGTGCATTTGCGGGGATTTTGAATGTATGCCTCTGTTGACGATCATCAATATTATTTTAGGTCTTTGGTCGACAGAAATGGCTCCTTTTCGAGCCTACCGTTATTCCTCGGACCAAGCCTGAAGCGATCTGATAGACTCAGATCGTCGGGACCCTCGAGTCACATGAAGATGGCGCATCAAACCTTGAGCTTTTCGAGAGTGGTCTCTGAGTGGAGGTCAGCTTCGGGTACCTAGAAATTTACTTTGAACTTGATGTAGATGATCTTTTAAGGCGTTGTAGATGGGTTCTGGTGGAGAGGTTACCCATGGCTATGTGATGTCCTGAGGTCGAACCCTCATAGATGGAGCTTGAAGTGCTTACTTTTCTTCTTGGGAGGAACCTTCGAGGTCGGATACCTTCTCGGGACTGGAGACAATGTCGCTGACCTTTTGAATCCTAGCTTCCTTTTGTCGGAGGTCCTCGGGGTTGGGTACCACCTCAGGACTGGAGATAATACGGTTGGCCTTTTAGAGCCTAACTTGGGCAGGCGAACCATTGTTGTTTCCCCATATATATATGGGGTTGCTCCCGCTTCTTGGGATATCCCATTATTTTAGATAGCTATCCTTCCGTTTTGGCATTGAGTCCTTCGTACATTTGGGAAGACATTTTCCCCTTTTTCAAGTACTAATATTGCCGTCGTAGGTATCGGAAGGTCTCCAAAGGTGAGGTTGTGCTCCTCCGGAGAGGGGGAGGAGTTGCCCGCTTCCAAGCTAAAGGACGATAGTGATAAATGGGATATGTATTCGTGAGGAGAAGGAAGTTGAGTTGACACGCTAGCGATATGAGGTGTACCAGAGCTCGAATTACGAGAGCTATTTAATGGAGCAGGTAATTTCTCGTCCCGGGCGGGTATACATTTCGCTTTTTAAACTTTTGGGTTAACTTTTTGCCTATCCCAGTTGTAAAAAAAGATGGAGGCTCTGGAGTGCCTTAGGGGTGAAGCCGACTGAGTTAGTAATGACTATGGCGAGCTAAGAGCTCAGGTGCAGGGTCAAGCTTCAGAGGAGAAGGGTGACTTGGCTAAAGTTCCTGCCTTCGAGGCCCAACTCTACTTGGCTCGTGACAATGCTTCAGTTCAAGCGGATATGATCACGAAGCTCGAGTCCGAACTTTCGAAGGTCAGGGCTGAGATCGTTGATGCTCGGGCTGAAGCAGCATTGAGCCAGACTAAGGCCGATCAGGAGATGGCGATTCATTTGAAGGATACTACCGATGCCCAAGCCGAGTTGAAAAGGGTCCTCGATCGTGAAGAGAGGATTGAAGAATATGCTCGTTGCAGATCCCGAAGAAGGGTTCTTGAGGAGATCGGCACCAAAGGTTTTATTATCCTGGAAGAGCTGATGCGAGTGAGGGCAGACGAGCGTGATGCTCGGTCATCCCTGTCCGGCGTAGGGGATAGCGAAGATGAGGCTGGTAGGTCATAGCCCTTAGGGGAGGGGCGTAGACTTTTCCATCTTGTATGTGATATTTCCAGAGCGCGTTTGTAGATGGAGGATGCACTTTTTTCATGTATGCAAATAAAAGAGAACTTGAAGCTCTATTTCTTGTGTACCCCCTTCCGTTTCACTTCTGACCGGGTGGACTGGTTTTGGAGTTGGTGAGAATCCTTAGATTTGTAATATGGCTCCGGGGCTCATCAGGCAAGCCTAGGGGCTCTTACGCATTCGGTCGATGTGGCCTTTAGTGTAAGCTGGCGTTAGAGCTCCTATGCTTTTGCTCAACAATTTGGTGTTTAGTCTCCAAGTCGGGCTTTGACTCGAGCTCATTTGACCCTCAAGATTTTGTGTTTTCGTGGGCTGGCGACATCGGCTCTTACACCTTAGGTCGAAGAGACTTTTTATGTATGTGGCCCTTAGGCTCATGAAGCTGGCGATGATGGCTCTTACGCTTTTGGTCGTTGCGACCTTTTGGTGTGTGGCCCTGAGGCTCGTTATGCTGACGATAATGGCTCTTACGCTTTGCCCTTAGGCGTATGTAGGCTTTGTTTTCCTCTCGTTAAGGACTTTTTGAAATAATTTTGCCTGACCCGTCGTCGGTTCGGGAAGAACCTAGATTTCAAGTCGTTTGCAGCGATGTTCGAGCACCTCGGAAGGTTTATCTCATAGGTTGAGTAGCTCGAAGCCTTGTGATTTGGAGCTGACATGGTCGAAGCTCGTTTGCCTATCAAGGGTAGCCTATTTTAATCGGTCTTTTCGAGTAGATTCGAAGTAATGGCCTGTGATTTTATAGTGACGGTCGGGCATCCCCGAGTCACGTTAATTTGGCTGGTGCGCCATATTGATCGTAGTCATTTGTATTTGGCCGAAGCCATTTTTGATCCCTAGTATGGTAGTTTAGGCGTCTATATCGAGGGTATGCCCTTTTGGGAGTCTTACAAATGCGACATATAGCCTAAATTTCGAGATTGAGTTTATGCCTGTAGTAAGGTCTTACAAATATTTCATGCCTTTTGAGGTCTTACAGTATTTTCATGCCTGTTGAGGTCTTACAGTATTTTCATGCCTGTTGAGGTCTTACAGTTTTTCATACCTGTTGAGGTCTTACAGTTTTTTATGCCTGTTGAGGTCTTACAATTTTCCATGCCTGTTGAGGTCTTATAGTTGTAGTTGCTGATACTCGATACGAGTTTTTATTCGAGACCGAGTCTACCCACTTGGGGTCTTATGGCCCCGGCATTTTTAACGAGTGGCGATTGGTGACAGTCCTCAAGTTGTCGAGTTTTCATAGGCCCGGAGGTCGTTACTCATGGGCTCGGAGTTGCCTCATTGACGGCTTATGATTTTGGAGATTCTGACCTCGGGGTCATGCGCTTTCTGAGTTTGCGATGCCAGTCTCCTAGTGTTCGGGACATTTTTTCCCTTTTGGAGATGTTTTGTGATCTCCCTGCTGCCTTGTTGAGGGATTATGAGCATGGAGTTCTGACCCTGAGGCTATGCGGGTGTCGAATTTTTGACGCTAGTCTCCGAGTATTTCGGGGCATTCCCGATGGAGGGATCCTTGCTATAAAAATGCTAAATTTTCTTTGGAGTACGAGATGCTTTTGGTGAAAGATATTCTTTGATTGTTTGGCATAAGTACATGTTGTTTTGTTGCCGTGAGCACAGCTTGTGTGGACACGGCTCTCTTGACCGTTTGGCCCGGTACTTTCTTTTCTATTGGAACTTAGTTAGTCGTTCCCTGGTTCCTCCGAGTGGATGACCTCTCAATGGGGTGCCCTCTAGTGTTCGGGATTGATTGCAAAAGAAGCCTTGTAAGCTTGTTGGGTCATCCTTAGGTAGCACGTGGATGTTGTCTTGTTAAAAACCTTGCTGATGAAACCCTCTTCGGGATAAAAGCTCGGCCGAAGGGAAAGAGTACAACGGATGCCATTAAGGCCTTGAGATCTTCGGGTTGGGTTAACACTTTCGACCACCCTAACCGGGCGCCTACATATGGGTTAGTGTAAAATAATGAAAGAGGGAGGTGGTCTTACATTATCTTGGGGTTCGCAGGCAATGTTCCGAGGCTTGATGTGTCCCTATTGTTTGGAGCAAGGACTCGGTACGGTCCTCTGCCATGTTTAATCGAGCTTAGGTGAAGACATAGTTTGATTACCCTTTGACTCTTTCGAGAATGGAGATATTGGTGTCGGCGCTACGTTACGTAACGGGAACACTTCCCTTGTCGCATGTTATTCCCCGTAGATGATTTTAATTCCGTCCTTTGCTGGGGGTTTCATCATTTGATAAAGAGGGGATAGTACCGCTCTCATGCAGTGCATCATTGGTCGCCCAGATAAGGCGTAGTATTTCACGTCTCCTTTTAGTGACATGGAAATTTGACGTTTTGGGCCGCGCCGGCCATGTTGATTGGGAGAGTGGTCTCTCCTTTCATTGCTTCGATCGTCGGGTTGGATTTGTTAAGGACTCGAGATACGGGCATGATTTGGCCTGGCAGTCCGAGCTGCTCTATCACCCTTATTCCGATAATATTGCTCTAGCCATCTGGATTCACGAGCACATGTTTTATTTAAAATGAACGAATGAGAAAGAAGGTCACCAGTGCGTTGTTATAAGGTTGGGGCGAGGTTTCGGAGTCTTCCTCACCGAACGCGAGGGCATCTTCAGGTACGTATCCCCGGGTCCATTTTTCTCGGGTGATGGATATTTTTGTCCTCCTCGTCACAAGTTCCTGGAGGGTGTCGACGACCATCCAATATCATTATAACATGTCGTGGCCATTTGATTCGTTCTTCTTGGCCACCTTTCTTTCTCGTAATTGAACTTGGGCCCCATTGCTCATCTCGGCGGTGACTTTTATTGAATAGCTTGGCTATTTCCTTTCAGAGCTGGTGGCAATCTTTGGTCCTGTGGCCGCGCGTATTATGAAGTTCACATACCAAGTTGTGATTCCTCTGGGAAGGATCTGACTGAATAGGCCTGGGCCAATTGGTGTCCTTGGTTTTGCTAATCGTGAACACGATGTGCGATACAACAACGTTGAAGTTGTATTCTAACAGGTGAGGTGCCCCTGTTGGCCTCGCGTCTCCGTCAAACCTGGCTCTGTTGATGAGCCCTCGAGGATATTGTCCTCGATCCATTCTCCGACCGTTGCGAGGTAGGTTGTTCTTCGAGGCATTCCTCCTATCTTCGGTGTACGACTGATATCTTTCTTTATTTGGTTTTGGTTCCTTTGCAAGGAGCCTGCTTGGGAATACTGAGCCCGAGGGGGATCCCAACTGGTCGTCCTCGACCCTAATTTTCGAACGGTACCAGTTGCGAACATCCGACTAGGTCATAGCTGGATACTCGATCAGGTTCTGTTTCAACTATTCTGAAGCCACCGAGCTTCGTTCATTCAGGCCTTGAGTGAAAGCTCGCACCGCCAAGTCGTCGGAGATCGGGGGTAGTTTCATTCGTTCTGTTTGGAAATGAGATATGAATTCTCGCATCATTTCATTCTCCCTTTGCTTAATCCTGAATACGTCGAACTTCCTTGTTTCTACTTTGATGGCACCGGCGTGTGCCTTTTTGAAGGAATCTGCTAGAACAACAAATTAATCTATGGAGTTGGGAGCTAGGTTGCGATGCCACATCATGGTCCCCTTCGAGAGCGTTTCTCCGAACTTCTTCAACAATACAGACTCGATCTCATCGTTCTTTATCTCGTTGCCCTTTATCGCGCAAGTGTAGGCAGTAACGTGTTCATTGGAGTGTGTGGTCCCATTGTACTTAGGGAGTTCTGGCATTCTGAACTTCTTTGGAATGGGTTTCGGGGCCGCTTCTTCGGGGAACGGCCTTTGTATGAACTTCTTCGAATCCATACCCTTCAGGATCGGAGGTGCGCCCGGGATTTGGTCGACCCTAGAGTTATAGGTCTCAACCTTCTTGTCATTGGCTGCTATTATTTTCTCACCCGATTCGATCCTTTTGGTGAGGTCCTCGAGCAGTTTTAAGATGGCGGGGTCGGCTATCGATCCGTTATTGCTCGATCTCTCAGGTACCTGCTCGGTTGGGGGAGCTATCCCCGGTGCTACCGTGCTGGGAGTCTTCGGGTGGCTTTGTAGCTGAGCAATAGCCAGCTATTGTGCCTGTAACATTTCGAAAATAACATGAAGGCTAACTTCTCATTCTTCCCGAGCTGGGGGTTCTTTGGGCTTCCAATTGGTCGCCATGTTGTATGCTCATGTCGGTGTGTGAGGTTTCGTCAACCTGTTGTGCGTCTTGCAAACCCATGTCCGCTGGAATCGGTCCAGGTGTGTTATCAGGGTTCTGTGGTGGCGCGCCAATAACTGGAATGGTCACACCATTTTCTCGGTGGTTTTCAAGGTTGTCATTCTCAACTTTGTTCACTGAGCCAGACATTTCGACCTGAAATTGAAGATCTTGGATAAGAAAAAGTGTGAAAGATAACTTGCGTTGTGTAATGAAACCAACAAGAAAATAATCACCATTATTTTTAGCCCTACGGTGGGCGCCAAACTGTTTATCGTGAAAATGGTAATGACAATTAAATTTGTTGATGGGACTCTAAAAAAACGTGATCTATTTTTATGCTAGTTGTTAGAGCAGTTGATTCTAGATAGGTTAAGATAAAGATGAAATGCGAGCTAAAATAGAGTTACGATCAAACCGATGAGTTAGCTATCCGGGCCTCGGGCTAACCGATAAAGAGCCTCGAGGTCAATGCCTGGGCTTGAGTTCAAGCTATCGGAGTTAACCGGGAAGGGACTAACAGTTAAGATATAATTAAAGGAGGCTCTTTATGGCTAATAGCAGGCAATAAATGAAGAACAAACACGAAAGCAATAAATGAAAGTGGTAGTCTCGAGCGAGTAAGTTAGAGTGAAAAGAGAGAGAGAGATTATTGATCTTGTGTAGAATGGTTGGAGCAACAGCAAGCCCTTACAAAGTGATGAGGATCCCCTTTATATAGGAGGGGAAATCCAACATAGTACAAAATGCATTAATTATAAAGGCGTGGAGATGGGACGGCTAGACGTGACATCTTGATACAGGCTCCGGGTAGGTCGGCTTCGTCAAACTTAGCCGTGTGCCTTGGGAATCCCTATTTTACTCTAGCCTCGATCAATATTCTCTATAGTCCGGGCCTCGATGAGCTTTGAGAGAGGGAACTCGGTCACAGCTTCGCGTCCTCAAGGCCTCGAGGTGTTCCTCTGAAATGACTTAATAGCAAGAAATTGGATCCTCTGATTTCACTGCATACATGCTTGATAAGGGTTTTATTTGCCTAGTGTGTCGCCTTTGGGTGCTCCAATTTTGTTTGTGAAGAAGGATGATTCTACGCACATGTGTATCAATTATCGACAGTTGAACAAGGTTACAATGAAGAACAAATATTTGTTGTCGCGCATCGATGACTTATTTGATCAGCAACAGGGTGTCGGGTTGTTCCCAAAGATTCATTTGTTGTCAGGGTATCAACAGCTGATGATTCGGGATCCGGATATCCTGAAGCTACCTTTATTACTCAGTATGAACACTACAAGTTCCTTGTGGTGTCATTTGAGCTGACAAACTCCCCAATAACATTTATGCACCTGATGAACAGTATATTCCAACCATATCTTGATTCATTCGTGATTACATTTATTGAAGGCATCTTGGTGTACTCCCGCATCTAAGAAGATCATGAGCAACACGTGGGGATCGTGCTTCAGACCTTAAGAGATAAGAAGTTATATGAAAAATTCTCAAATTGTGAATTCTGGATTGATTTGGTGGCATTTTTGGGTCATGTGGTGTCGAGTGAAGGGATTAAGTTAGATCCTAAGAAGATTGAAGTAGTTCAGAGTTGGCCCACACCGTCTTCAACTACTGAGATTTGGAGTTTCCTTGGTTTGGCCGGGTATTATCGCTATTTCATAAAGGGTTTCTTATCCATTGTTGCACCTATGATCAGATTGACCCAAAAGGGTGCTCCTTTCATATGGTTCAATGAGTGTGAGGCGAGCTTTCAAAAGCTCAAGACTGCCTTGACTATGGCCCTAGTGTTGGTGTTGCCTACGGGTTTGAGGTCTTATACTGTGTATTGTGATGTGTCACATGTTGGCCTTGGTGTGGTGTTGATGCAAGACGGTAGTGTGATTGCCTAAGCATCTCGGCAGTTAAAGGTCCATGAGAAGAATTATCCAGTCCACAACTTGGAATTGGCAGCTATTGTTCATGCATTAAAAATTTGGCGGCACTATTTGTATAATGTTCCTTGTGAGGTGTATATCGACCACCAGAGTCTTTAGCATCTATTCAAATAGAAGGATTTTAATTTGCAAAAGCAAAAATGGTTAGAGTTGCTTAAAGACTATGATATCACTATTCTATAACATCTCGAGAAGACCAATGTGGTGGCTGATGTCTTGAGTCGAAAGGTAAAGAGCTTGGGCAGTTTAGCATATCTACCGGCATCAAAGAGGCCACCAGCCATGGATGTTCAGGCTTTGGCCAACCAGTTTGTTAGATTGGATGTTTTAGAGCCCAGACGAGTTCTTGCTTACGTGGTTTCTCGATCTTCTTTATATGATCGCATTACATAGCGTCAGTATGACGACCCCTATTTGCTTGTCCTTAAGGATATAATATAACACGGCGATGCCAAGGATGTTTCTATTGGAGATGACGGTGTGTTATGGATGCGAGGCTAATTATGTGTACCCAATGTAGATGGGTTTCATGAGTTGATACTAGATGAGGTTCATTGTCTGTGGTACTCCATTCATCTGGGTTCCGCTAAGATGTATCAAGATATGAGGCAGCACTATTGGTGGAAGAGAATGAAGAAAGATATAGTGGAGTATGTGGCTCGGTGCATAAATTGTCAGCATGTAAAGTATGAGCATCAGAGTCCAAGTGGTTGCTTCAGAGACTTGAGATTCCCGAGTGGAAGTGGGAGCGTGTCACCATGGATTTCGTTGTTGGGCTCCCACGGACTCGGAAGAAATTCAACATTGTTTGGATGATTGTGGATGGGTTGACCAAGTTGGCTCATTTAACTCTAGTGGTGACCACTTATTCTTTAGAGCAGCTGGCTCGGATCTATATCCGGAAGATTGTCTGACTTCATGGAGTGCTGGTAACCATCATCTCTAACCAAGACAAAAAGTTTACATCGTACCTGTGGAAAGCTGTGCAGCATGAGTTAGGCACACCGATTGATTTGAGTACAACATTTTACACCCAGATGGATGGACAGTCCGAGCGCACCATTCAGATATTGGAGGATATGCTTTGTGCCTGTGTTATGGATTTCGAGGGGTTTTGGGATCAGTTCTTGTTCGTTGCAGAGTTTTCCTACAACAATATCTACCAATCGATTATTTAGATGGCTCCTTATGAAGCCCTATATGGGAGACAGTATCGTTCTCCAATTGGTTAGTTTGAGCCTAGAGAGGCTAAGTTATTGGGCACGGATTTGGTTCGAGATGCCTTGGAGAAGGTCAAGCTGATTCAGGATTGGCTTTGTACAACCCAGTCTAGACATAAGAGTTATGTTGATCAGAAGGTTCATGATGTAACATTTATGGTTGGGGTGCGGGTTTTGCTCCAGGTTTCACCCATGAAGGATGTAATGAGGTTCGGGCAAGTTGAGCCCTAAGTATTCGGACCTTTTGAGATTCTTGAGCGGATTGGTGAGGTGGCCTACAAGCTTGCATCGCCACCTAGTTTATCTGCGTTTCACCCGGTGTTCCATGTTTCTATGCTCCGAAAGTATCATAGTGATCCATCTCATGTTTTAGACTTCAGCTCACTCTAACTGGACAAGGATTTGACTTATATTGAAGGGTCGATGGCCATCTTGGACAAATAGGTCCGAAAATTGAGATCAAAGAACATTGCTTTAGTGAAGGTTCAGTAGAAGGGTCATCCGGTCGAGGAGGTGACCTGGGAGATCGACCACAACATGTGGAGTTGGTAGCCTCATCTATTATTGCTTCAGATATGTCCTTATACACGTTCAAGGAGGAATGTTTGTTTTAAGAGGTAAGGAATGTAATGACCCGGCTGGATATTTTGTGTAATTGTGCCCCATTTGTCCTTTTATGTTTCACACATGTATGTTTATTGTCACACCTCCTTTTTCACTACACCTACACCCCTGCAAGGGCGTAAAGGAGTTTTTCCATTTAAAGGACAATCGGAACGGGATTTAATTATTAATTATTCAGAGTCGCCACTTGGGATATTAATGGTGTCCCAAGTCACCGGTTGAATCCCGAACCGAGGAAATTTATGACTCTGTTAACAGTCCGCAAACCAGAAATCTGAGTAAGGAATTCTATTAACCCGAGAGAAGGTGTTAGGCATTCTCGGGCTCTGTGGTTCTAGCACGGTCGCTTAACTGTTGTATTTGATTTCATCTGATTTCAATACACGCTAGCTTATGTGCATTTTATTCGTAAACCGCTTTTTATCATTATTTGTTTTATAAGGATTACGATGTCGTGAAAACGTGTTTCGAACCCCGTCGCAATCAATGCGCCCGTGGTTGTTGACACATTTCGACTTCATCAAGATTTGGATTTGGGTCGCATCAATGCGCACCCGAATTTAAGAAAGTAATTTAATTAAATCGTGCCTAAAGATGCTAACGTAATATTATTTTGGGGAAGGCCGTGAAGTTCGCTAAATGGCCCTCCCAAATTCTAATCATTTTTAATAATCAATTGTTGATAGCCCGCGTATGTGATTTTATTTGGGCGAGGCTAGTAGCAATCCCGAAGTAACTATGATTTACTATTTATTTATGTGTCTTTAAAAGACTAACGAATTCGGAATTTGAATTACATTGAAGTAAACTAAAAAAAATAAATTTAAATAAAAAGGGCCTGCCTCACGACGTTGATACAGCCCAATTAGCCCAATGAATATGGGTACAATTCCAATGTCACATTTGAGATAACATCAACGAACCACTACAATGACAATGCATACCCTCATTTAACTGATAGCCGTGAATTCCAGAATCACTATATCGATTTGTCCTACTAATCACCTATCGAGACCTGCTGCTCTAATGAACCAAACCAATTATGAATGTATCTTGTTTCATGATTTTTAACTGGTTTCGATACCAATCACCCAACAATAACTATGTTTTGCCTACCCAACGATTTCAGAAAACTTTAATCAAAGGCAGACCTTCTACCACACTATCACGACCAATGACAAAATTACTAGTAAACAGGCTGAATGTCACCAGACTTATTCCTGAATTCACATATCATTTACACAGATCCAATTGCTACTGATTGATATTGAATTCACACAAATTTTCAAATTAGACCACATATGCTCAATGCTATTTCAAATGTCCAATTCAACAGTTCAACATTACGCAACTTTTAACATGTAATCAACCTTGCTGAACAGGTTTAATTGCACATAACTGCCAGTTATATAACAGGAAACTACATTATTAATATCAGTCAAGATACAAACTGCTCTCAGTTGAATAACAGGCCCCTTGAACATTTCATTTCAACTTCAACAATCATACATCAGTGAGGTTCAGGGGAATGTACCTGGAAATTGGAATGTAAATAGAGAAAAGGAGAGGAGTCAGCTACTTTGAACAGCAACAGCAACAAACTCAGCAATATTACACCACAGAAATATAGGCAGATTGCTTTGAAAACCAGAAATATAGGCAGACTCCACAGATCAGTTCAACATACTTCAAATGCATTCTTAGCCCTTCCAGCTGAACCTAAGCACCTCTATAATAATGCTAAACCCAAAACCCAAAATGAAATTCAAAACTAGTAATGAAACTGTGAAGTTGTTTCGGATTTCTCCATTTTTGATGTTTTTGCTTTCTGAATAAACTTGGAATTAAGATGCCAACTGAAATCAAAAGCAGGAATGAAAGCTCAAATTGAAACTCAGAGCTCAAGGCAGAAGAAGAAAACCAGCCCCTTTTCCAAGGCATTTCATGCCCTTTTATAGGCAACCCCAACGAGAATAGATCAGATTCTCATTTTCTATTTAGTCTCCTCCCTATTTTCAGTTTGGTCCCTCTATTCTTAACTTTCTAAACAAGTAAATGCATTACAATTATTAAAATCTACACTTGTACCCCATTCTAGAAGGCCCTAGGGTATTCATCTACCCATACAATACCTATACTGCCCTTCCATATACCTTGATATTACTATTCCTATCAGAACTACCCTTTTCCCATACCCAGATTACCCCTGAAAGCCCCTCAAAGTTACCGAACCTACCCTCATCCTTAACAGCTATAACCAATACCCTAATCCAATCTAAAATTAACTGAGAATGATTAACTAGCACTCAGAAAACAATTAATCGGACTGACCAAACCCAATTGTTCAATCATATTAACTCAATCAAACTGAATGATATCAAACTAAGCTTAATCTAACATGAACAACATTAAATGAACTAAAACTAATTCTTAATCCATAAACTCGTAATCATTCAAACAAATATCAACTCAAGACTAATCAACAATTGGCAGAACTTAAACTAATACGAATAAATCATAAAATTAACAGAAAAATTAACGAAACAACAAACTGTAACTAAAACTTCAAACATGCGAGTAAAAAGAAACAGTAAAAACTCACAGAAGCACAAAGAACTCCGGCCAGTCAGAAACATCTGAATCCTTTCAGATTTTTGACGCGTAACATCCCTAACCATGTGTTCTCACAAGAGAACACATGGTTAAGGATACTACGGTTCGAAATCACAAAGATTTGGTTTTAGGGTTTGGGCAGAAATTCCCATATCTAAGATTCGGGCCGTTTCACAGAGATTTGAAAGAAAATAACCATGGATTAGGGTTGAGGGAAGAACGGGATTATGTGGTGTGATTTTGGGCTGATTGGGATGAACTTGTCACTTGGCCGGAAAACTTCAAACTAAGATTTGACGAGTTCCGGCCTTATTCGAGGGGAACCAGTGGGTGCAATGGAAAGAGGAGAGTGAGGGGGATCTGTGGTGTTAATCTAGAGGTGAACGACGTAGGTTGCGTTCACCGTCGGCGAGGGGTTTGGAGGCGGCGCGAATTAGGGTTTGAGAGGAGGGGTGGGGTGAGGAAGATGAGGCAAATGGGGGTAGGGGGAGTTTCGGACACTTATATACAGGTAACCTAGTTAGATCCGTACCGTTGGATTGATGAGATCCAACGGTCGTGGTTAAATGATGGGGAAACGACGTCGTTTGGACTTACTGGGGGGCCCGGGCGGGGGACTTGGGCTGGGCTGATTTGGAATGGGTCTAAGGCGTTTGGGCCTAAAAATTCTTTTAAATTGGCCCAAAATTTGCCATCCTTTTGCCTCTCACTCAATTTCCTTCCTTGTTTTTTTTATTTCATTTTATCTATTTATTTTCCACTTTGCAAAAATTTTTATAATTTTTTCTAATTTTTATGGAAATGTAAAACTAACATGAAATCCTAGATATTTCAAAACAAAGACTAATTAATTCCTAAAATTGTTTTAAAAAAACTATTTCATGACAAATTCACAATTAAAACGCAAAAGTGAACTAATTTTGTGATTTTTCTGTTTTGTCTAAACAAATTAACCCTTAATTGATACTAAAATATAAAACTAAAACCTAAATGCAAAAATGCACATTTTTTGTATTTTATATAAACTAAAACGCGACAATTATCAAGGAAATGACACCGAAATGCACAAAAATTGTAGAACATAAAGAAAAAATTATTTTGTTTGAATTTTGGGAATTATTCATATATAGGGCAAAAATCACGTGCTCACAACTGCCCCTCTTTGCTCGGAAACACGAAAGGTTTTCGGGCAAAGATAAGTGAGCAAATACGAGCGATTTTTGCCCGTTCAAATATTCCGTTGTGAAGCAACTTTGAAAAGTTTGACCGCATCCTGCTTCAGAGGTTGCCTACATATCTTGGGCTAAACAGAAATCAGGTCAGTGTAGTTCGGGAATGTCTGGTAGCTGGGACTACCAGGAACTGTGATTGCACTGCGCTTGCTGTTGTTACTGCTGCTGTTACTGCTTGCTGACCTCCCTTATTACACCCCGTCAAAGATAAAAGAAGCTAAACTAACTATGCTCTATGAATTACAAAAATCCTATCTAAATTCTTCAACTTGCTCTTGTACTTCCTTGCTGCCTTGTTGTCTTGTGTCTCCTTGTTGCCTCATTGTCTTGTTCTTTCTCGATAAAATTCCCTGTTACTATTTCCCCTGGTGACTTGAGATGTTATTCCCTCTCTCCAAACTACTGAACTTGAATAAACTCGAACTCGAATGTATTCCTCTATTATCTGGGCGGACTCCCAACTTCTGAAACTTGAACTGTATGTATTTCCTCTGTTATCCAGGCGGGCTCCTGAATTCACAACACAAATATAACAACGAAAACTTTCTGCCCCAGTTTGAAAACTGAGCACATGTTACTGGCTGAGATTTTAAAAATTAAAACTTGAATTATAATACCTCTATTCCCCAGGCGTACTCCTGACTTCAACTACAACTTAACATATAACAACCTCAATTTTCCAGGCGGGCTCCTGACTTCAACTCCATTCTTCAGGCGGGCCCCTGACTTCCGAAACTTGAATTGCCTGCCTCTATTCTTCAGGCGGGCTCCTGACTTCAAAATAGACAAAGAGATTGATTGAAAACTAAAATTGACTTATGTCACCTCTGTTCTCCAGGCGGGCTCCTGATTTCGACTGCTAAAAATATTTGACACCTCCATTTTCCAGGCGGGCTCCTGACTGCTGAACTTAAAATTAAAGCTGCTCCTCTATTATCCAGGCGGGCTCCTGACTTCGACTGCTTAAAATATTTAACACCTCCATTTTTCAGGCGGGCTCCTGACTGCTAAAATTAAACCATATGTCTCTATTCTCCAGGCGGACTCCTGATTTAAAAATAAACAAAGAGATTGACGGGAAGCTAAAAACTTGAATTGTATCACCTCCGTTCTTCAGGCGGGCTCCTGATTGCTTAAAATCTGAATAGTATGTCTCTATTCTCCAGGCGGACTCCTGATTTCTGAATTTGAAATTGAACGTATTCCTCTGTTATCCAGGCGGGCTCCTGACTGCTCCAAACAATTATGAACCTAAGGTGTTACTTCTCACTGTACCAAGGTATCTTACCCGGGTGTATGAATTACGTCCTATTATCCAGAAAGGTCCTGACAACTTGCACTTATTCTAATCATGCAAACTTTGCAACCAAATTACATTCCCCTTATGTTATTCAGGATTATCTTGTGTTTAATCCAACCGCACTTTGCGATCAAACCTGATTACTGTTTGTTTTTCCTTCTTGGAGAATTCCTTCTCAACGGCTAACTTTCTGCTCCTGTTACAATCAAAGAAAATTTCGTCAGTTTAAAACGGTGGTTAGTTGATGGCCTTCTTGCTGAAAAATCCTTCCACTGCCTTGCTTTGTGTTGACTGCCTTCCACGCACTGACCCTGAAGCGCTTGATTTTCTGACCAACTTTTAAATTTCCCAACATCCGGCGACCTAAATGTTTTACACCCACGCTGTTATTTCATTTTTCTGACCTTTTGTTTAAGCTTTTGCCTTTCCCACGACATTCCCCAATCATTTCACCGATGAAACTTACGTTAATTCCCTGTATTCCACTTGACATCAAGTTGTTTTTGACATGCTCTGACCACGTTGTGCTTTATAATTCTAGAAACCGGTAGTGAGCTTTGAAGTCCTTTCTACTTGCATTAACCAAGACTAGTACTGAAACATCTCAACTATATAAAAACTCTCAAAAGAAAATGAAATGCGATGATTTTTGAGTCAAGGATAAGAAGAATCCAAAACCAGATGGCTGTTTTTTTTTAAAAAAAAAGAGAAGGAAAAGAAACTTATCTGAGCGAGACAGCTGGTACCAATGGTTATGACATGCATTTTGGATTGATCGGCCTAATCCGTCCAAATAACCAACTTTCAATTGCCATACTTTGTTGCCCAGAACTTCCATCAATTGTTTTGAATTACCCATACCTTAACTTTGCTTTCCTGCGGTACTTCGAAACATTTTTCCACCCACAGACCTTTTGCTATTTAAACATTTTCCAACTCACTTTCGCCTCAAGGTGCCCGCGAGGGTTTTCCCAATAAGACTCTCTCATTTATTTTCTCTCAGCTCTCGTCGCCTTACGGTGCCCGTGAGGGTTTTCACCCATAAGACTCTCTTATTTTATCTTTTGTTCTTTTTGCTTGAACCAGATTGTTGCCACTGTCACGAATTACCGTTACCTGCTTGATTTGGCATTTCCTAAAATTGATCAGAAGGTCTTTTTTTGGACCATAATGTAGACTTTTGGATTGGGTTAGAAATAAAGGTATGAAAGGCTCAAAACAATTCGAATGGGTTCAAATTACAACTTTCGGAATCCAACTTCCACAACAATCACCACTTCTGCCCCAGTTTCTTGCTTGGAGATTTTTGGATTTCTATTTTGGTATGACTGAACCTCGGAGTAAGGTTGCCTACATACCCTTTCGGGATCAAGTCAAACGTAGTTCACTGTATTATAATTAACTTTTGTTGTTGTGTTTTTCTTTCTTTCCTTTTCTTTCTCTTTCTTTTTCTTTTCCTTTTCCTTTGTTTTTCTCTTCTTTCTTTTCTTTTGCTTTTCTTTCTTTTCCTTTTCTTCTTCTTCCTTTTCTTTTATGTTCGGCAACTGTGTTCCTTGATAGTGCCGTTGATTCCGAAAGAGGGGTACGAAAGAAAATAAACACGGCTCAAAAGGGATGACAATGGAAAAAAGTGTTTGGATAGCAGAACAAAACGCCTTCCTCATTTCAATCTTTAAGATATGCCAATACAAACAGATACATTCAGAAAATAAGGAAATCATACATAATATCTCTTGACTGCATCGGAATTGATGGCCATTTCTATACATTTTCCTTCTACATCTGTCAAATACAATGCTCCGTTAGACAACACTCTGGTTATTACAAATGGTCTCTGCCAGTTTGGGGCAAACTTTCCTTTTGCTTCAGCCCAATGTGGCAAGATCCGCCTCAGTACTAATTGTCCGACTTCGAATTTCCTTGGACGTACTTTCTTGTTGTATGCTCATGCCATTCTTCGTTGGTACAGTTGGCCATGACACATTGATGCCAATCTCTTCTCGTCAATCAAACTCAACTGCTCAAGACGGCTTTTCACCCATTCATCATCATCGATCTCAGCCTCTGCAATGATTCGCAAAGATGGGATTTCCACTTCTGCGGGTATTACTGCCTCAGTACCATATACCAAAGAATAAGGAGTTGCCCCCACCGAGGTACGAACGGTGGTGCGATATCCTAACAAAGCAAAAGGTAATTTCTCATGCCACTGTCTAGATCCTTCAACCATCTTCCGGAGTATTTTCTTTATATTCTTATTAGCTGCTTCAACCGCATCATTCGCCTTGGTACGGTATGGAGTAGAATGCCGATGGGTAATCTTAAACTGCTCACACATCTTCTTCATCAAATGACTATTAAGATTAGCCCCATTATCTGTGATGATTACCCTTGGGATCCCAAACCGACAGATGATATTTGAATGCACGAAGTCGACTACAGCTTTCTTAGTCACAGACTTGAACGTCTTAGCTTCCACCCATTTGGTAAAATAATCTATAGCTACCAGAATAAACCTGTGCCCATTTGATGTTGCTGGATCAATTGGCCCAATAACATCCATGCCCCACGCAACAAAAGGCCATGGTGCGGACATCGTATGTAATTTTGATGGTGGAGAATGAATCAAATCTCCATGTACTTGGCATTGATGACACTTACGCACAAAATTGATACAATCCCGCTCCATCGTGAGCCAATAATAACCCACTCGGATAATCTTTTTTGCTAGCACATACCCACTCATATGCGGTCCACAAACTCCGGAATGTACCTCAGTCATGATAGGTTTGGCCTGCCTTGCATCTATACATCTCAACAACCCGAGATCTGGGGTTATTTTGTACAGCACTCCTCCACTAAGGAAAAACCCGCTTGCCAATCGCCGAATAGTTCTTTTCTGATAACCAGTGGCCTGTATCGGATATACTCCCATTCTAATGTACTCTTTGATATCATGGAACCACGGCTCTCCATCAATTTCCTCTTCTATCACATTACAGTAAGCATGCTGATCACGGACCTGAATCTGCAATGGATCAACATAAGCTTTATCTGGATGGTGCAACATTGACGCCAAAGTAGCCAAAGCGTCAGCAACCTCATTATGAATCCTTGGAATGTGCCTGAATTCTATGGCCTGAAAACGCTGGCAAAGCTCGTGCAGACACTGCCGATACAGTATAAGCTTCAAATCCCATGTTTCCTATTCTCCTTGAATCTGGTGTACCAGTAAGTCCGAGTCACCCATGACCAAGACTTCACGTACACCCATATCCACAGCTAATCTCAATCCCAATATTCACGCTTCATATTCTGCCATATTGTTTGTACAGTAGAAACGAAGCCAAGCTGTAATAGGGTAATGCTGACCTGTTTCCGAAATAAGCACCGCTCTTATTCCCACGCCTTTCATATTTGCAGCCCCATCAAAGAAAAGTTTCCATCCCGACTTCTCAGATTGTTCCAATTCATCAATGTGCATCACCTCTTCATCAGGGAAATAGGTTTTCAAAGGCTCATAACCTTCATCGACGGGGTTCTCAGCCAAATGATCGGCTAATGCCTGTGCTTTCATGGTGGTCTGTGTCACATAGATAATGTCGAACTCGATAAGCAAGATCTGCCACTTTGCAAGCCTTCCTGTGGGCATGGGTTTCTGAAAAATATACTTCAATGGGTCCAAGCGAGATATAAGGTAAGTAGTATAAGATGACAAATAATGTTTCAACTTCTGTGCCACCAAAGTTAGGGCACAACATGTCCTTTCCAGATGAGTATACTTAACCTTATGTGAACTTCTTGCTGAGATAGTAGATAGCCTGCTCCTTTCTGCCCGTAACATCGTGCTGCCCTAGTACACAGCCGAAGAAACTGTCCACAACTGTCAGATATAAAATCAAAGGCCTCCCTGGTTCTGGCGGAACCAACACGGGTGGGTTTGACAAATACCCCTTTATCTTATCAAAAGCCTCCTGACATTCGTCGGTCCATTTGACCGCGGCATCTTTCTTTAACAACTTGAAAATTGGTTCACACGTTGCCGTGAGCTGAGCAATGAACCTGCTGATATAATTCAGTCTTCCCAATAAACTCATCACCTCAGTTTTGTTTCTTGGAGGTGGCAATTCCTGAATGGCTTTGATCTTCGACGGGTCTAATTCAATACCCCGCCGGCTAACTATAAACCCCAACAACTTCCCAGATGGCACCCCGAAAGCACATTTTGCAGGATTGAGCTTAAGATTGTACCTGCGAAGCCTTTGAAAGAACTTTCTCAAATCTCTCACATGGTTGGATTGCTGTCTAGACTTCACGATCACATCATCCACGTACACCTCGATTTCCCGATGTATCATATCATGGAATATGGTTTTCATGGCCCTCATATAAGTTGCCCCGGCGTTTTTCAAACCAAACGGCATGACTCGATAACAATACGTTCCCCACGGCGTGATGAATGCCATCTTTTCTGCATCTTCCTTGTCCATTAGAATCTGATGATAACCCGCATAACAATCCACAAAAGAGCTGATATCATGTTTGGCACAATTGTCGATCAGTATATGGATGTTGGGCAATGGGAAATTATTTTTTGGACTTGCCTTGTTAAGGTCTCGATAATCGACGCACGCCCTGGTCTTGCCATCTTTCTTCGGCACAGGCACGACATTAGCTAACCAAGTGGGGTACCGTGTAACCTGAATGACCTTTGCCTCAAACTGCTTGGTAATCTCTTCTTTGATCTTCACACTTATGTCCGTTTTGAACTTTCTCAACTTCTGCTTGACAGGGGGAAGTGTCGGATCAGTGGGTAATTTGTGAACCACCAAATCGGTGCTCAAACCTAGCATATCATCATATGACCATGCAAAGACATCTTTGTACTCATGCAATACTTTAATTATCTCCTTCTTGAGTTGTGGCCCCAGATGAACACTTATTTTAGTTTCCCGCACATTGTCTTGGTCCCCTAGATTAACTGCTTCTGTGTCATTTAGGTTAGGTTTGGGTTTTTCTTCAAAATGACTTAATTCTTTACTAATTTCCTCATAAGCTTCATCATTGTTACAATCCACCCCATCATCACACTCGATTTCTTGTATTATTACTTCTGAGCTAATTTGGCTTTTAAAACTGGGCCGAAGATTCCTCACGCATGTCATATCATTGATATCAGCATAAAAAGAACTGTACAAAAAGAAAAGAAAATGGAAAGAGAATTAGGGACGAAGAAAATTGCATTTCATTAAAGGTAAAGACAACAAGGTTTTAACTCATCCAAACGGACGGAACATAGCAACTGGATTACAAAACCCTGGAATAATCCAGGTGACAAAGGAAAACAAAACCCACTACTATGACTCCCTCCGAATTGGAAGAGGAGTAGCTTCCCAATTGTTGATGTTAGCATGTGGTCCGATGTGCTGTATGTCTGCTCCACTTGACCCTTCCCCGGCCTCAATCATGTTTACTTTAGCAAATACTCTCTCGAACACCTTATCCAAATTCCCCTCTGCCCCAATCAACGAACCTGACATCTTTGCCAATGACTGTTTCTTACTACCCGGCCTAACGAAGGACCTGGACAAACGTGGAATAGGTTTAGGAAGAACCCAAGCTTTCTTTTTCAATTTACGGGCCCTTCTAACATCTGCCGCTGTTGGCTTGAAACCTAATCCGAAGGTGTCCAGATTTTTGGGAAGGGACACAGGTTGAATAATGCCCTAAAGTTCAGCCCCCAGACCTTTCCCTGGCACGAACCCGTTATTCAGCATTTCTGATACTACCATGACGGTCGCAGTTGCCACCCTAGGACATGGCATGTTTTTACCTTCGGGCACTCTACTCACTGGGACCGTGTCGAAGACCTGATAAACCCATGGTCCCTTATCATATTCAGTTTCTA
Source organism: Nicotiana sylvestris (assembly GCF_000393655.2). Classification (NCBI taxonomy): domain Eukaryota; kingdom Viridiplantae; phylum Streptophyta; class Magnoliopsida; order Solanales; family Solanaceae; genus Nicotiana; species Nicotiana sylvestris. The sequence continues at coordinate 62,488,590 of NC_091063.1, forward strand.
TAAAGGGCACAATGGCATCATTCATGGCACATGTGGGATCTTCTCCATGTAACACAATTTCTTGTCTGTCCCACTCGAACTTGACCATCTGGTGCAGCGTGGAAGGCACGGCTTTGGCTGCGTGAATCCATGATCGACCCAACAAAAGATTGTAGGACACTGCAGCATCCAACACCTGGAATTCCATAGTGAACTCGACTGGGCCAATAGTCAATTCGAGTACAATATCCCCTACTGTGTTTGTTCCCCCTCCGTCGAACCCTCGAGCACAAATACTATTTTTGCGGATTCTATCCTCATCGATTTTCAACTTGTTCAATATGGACAATGTGCAAATGTTAGCGCTCGACCCGTTATCGATTAGTGCCCGAGTAACCATTGAACCTTCACACTTGACCGTCAAATAGAGATCTTTGTTGTGTTCTGTGCCTTCCACAGGCAATTCATCATCAGAAAACGCTACCATGTTCACTTCAAAGATTTTGTTGGCAATTGTCTCTAAATGGTTCACTGAGATTTTGTCAGGCACATGAGCCTCATTCAATATCTTCATCAAAGCTCGGCAATGCTCGTCAGAGTGAATCAATAATGACAACAACGAGATTTGGGCCGGTGTTTTTCTCAGTTGTTCAACAATGGAATAATCTTGTACTTTCATCTTTTTCAGAAACTCTTCTACCTCTTCTTCCGTCACAGCTTTTTTGACTGGCACTGGATTGTCTTTAGTGCCCTTAACCTTTCTCAACTCTTCGGGAGCGAAACAACGTCCCGACCGGGTTAGTCCTTGTGCTTCACAACTTTCTTCTTCAACTTCCTTTCCTTTGTATGTCACCATTACCTTGTCATATCTCCACGGTACGGCTTTGCTATCAACCACGGGTAACTGGACTACCGGTTTTATGACAACCGGTTCCACGTAAGCTCCTTTCACAACCACCACAGGTGCAGATGATGACCCTGGTACCATTAACTTGACTGGCTCTAGCTTCTTTGCAGCCACCAACGGTCCCTTTCCCATTACCAACACTGGCTTGTCTTTTATTGCTTTTAACTGAACCACTGGCCTTGCACTCACTGTCTTTTCTTGGGCTTCCGTAGAACGAATCACCATAACCACCTGCGAAGGTTTTTTAGGCTCTGCCCCTTTGTGTATCAGTTCGATCATGTTGGCCTCATAATGCGCTGGTAAAGGATTTTGATTGATGTTCGGGGCTTCTGGAGCCTGTACTTCAATACCGCGATTATCAATGAGCTCTTGTATCGCGTTTTTCAACTTCCAACATTTTTCAGTATCATGCCCCGGCATCCCTGAGCAATACTCGCAGCTAACAGAATGGTCCAGGTTTCTGGGAAGGGGGTTTGGTGCTTTGGATTCAATCGGGGTCAACATTCCCAACTGTTTCAATCTATGGAAGAGAGCAGTGTAAGATTCTCCCAGCGGAGTAAATGTTTTTCTGTTCGGGGCCTTCTCACTTCTAAAAACTTGGTTTGGGCGGAAGTTGGTTCCTGGTCTATTTGCCCTGGGAGGGGGATAAGTGTTTTGCGGGGGTGGATGTGTGTTTTGGGGATTCGGTGTACGCCATTGCGAGTGCACCGGGGGTTGAGTGTAGGTCTGGGCGTGGTGGATAGAAAAATGTGGTTCTGGTGGTGGGTAATAGTGTTGTAGTGGGCCATATGGGGTATATTGGTAGTTTGGGTGGTGGGGTCTGGGTTGGTTGTAGTAGAGTGGAGGGTTATTGGGCCTGGACCAAGCACTAGCTTCAACTGTAGCAACTTCTTCTTTCTTCTTCTTCCCAAGCACACCACCAGTACCGCTTTGGATGGCCTGGGTGGTTGCTTTCAACGTTGAGTAACTCAAGATCTTGTTAGATTTCAATCCTTCTTCAATCATGGCTCCCATCTTTACCACTTCATTAAACGACTTTCCGATAGATGTTACTAGATGACCAAAATAGGTAGGTTCCAATGTTTGCAAGAAGTAATCTACCATCTCACTCTCCCTCATGGGAGGATCAACCCTTGCAACTTGTTCCCTCCAGCGGAAACCAAACTCTCTAAAACTTTCCCCAGGCTTCTTTTCCAGCTTCAACAATGACAGACGATCGAGGACTATCTCAAGGTTATATTGAAAATGGCCAATGAATGCCTGTGCCAAATCATCCCATGTATACCATCGATCGGGGTCTTGCCTCATGTACCATTCTAGCGCTGACCCGCTCAGGCTTTGACCGAAATATGCTATCAACAATTCATCATTTCCCCCAGCACCTCTCATTTTGCTACAAAAACCACGCAAATGGGCTACTGGGTCACCGTGCCCCTCATATAAGTCAAACTTCGGCATTTTAAACCCCACAGGCAACTGGACATCAGGAAAAGGGCACAGATCTTTGTATGCGACGCTGACTTGGTTACCTAAACCATGGATGTTCCTGAAGGATTGCTCCAGGATTTTGACTTTACGAATCACTTCCTCATGTTCTGTATTCTTAACCGGTTTCTCAACTCCTCCCGGGATTTCAAAATGGGGAGAATAGGCATATGGCTCAGGTGCTTTGAAAGTGGGTTCGGGAGGGTAATATTGGGTGTCGTGAGCTTGGAATAGCGGCTCACTGGACGATCTATGTAGTGGAGCTGGGGGAGGTGCCACAAAGACGGGAACCATGGGTGGTGGAGGATTCTATTTAGGGGGTGGAGCCGGGGGAGCGTATGAAGTGGTACCATAACCCTGGGCCTGATAAGGGAAAGCTGAAGATGCGTGGGGAGTGGTAGGCTCCTGAGCTTGAGCTAGAGGTGGGATGTAAGATGGGTTAGCAGGATATAGTGGTGTCGGATGTCCCTGAGACCATGCCCGATGCATTTCAGCCATTTGTGCTTTTAATTTCCTCATCTCTTCTTTCATAGCACCCACATCTGTTACTTCAACCTCATTTGAAGGGTCTACGATGCTGATTTCCGAATCCTGCCCTGTCATTTTTACTTGATCTTTTGACCGGGTGTTGTACAGGTGAGTTGCCAGAATTGCCAATCAACTAACCACCTTCCTGGACTCACACATTTAGACAACCACTTTGTTAGCGATTAGGTCTTAACAGATTTAACAACCGCACGTTGGCATGAATGCACTTATACAGTTATTCATTTCTATTATGCGTTTGCTCGATTGCATGCGTTATCCCGGCATTTCGTTCCTTGTTTCTTTTTACCTTTCTTTCGAATTTCTTCACCTTATCCCTCCCTTGTGCTTCTTCTTTCTCTTTCTGTTTTTCCGCTCTTTTCTTTCTTTCTCTCTTTCTCGGTTTTCCTTCTATTTTCCTTTTTCTTCTTTCTATTTTTCTTACAATTATGGTCGAATCCTATGGAGATTGCCTACGTATCGTGACCCCGCACGAATCAGACCAAGCGTAGTTCGTGAAGATAAATGCAAAAAATAAGGGTGGAAATAAAATTTTCAACTTTCATTAATAAAACAAACTCTTACAAACTCAACATCTTTTGTTTTGGAAAGAAACTAACAGACGCGACCTAAAAGCAAATCAAAGACTCTAAGCCTGCAAACATACTCAATCCGGAAAGATAACGGACATACAAAAGACTGACTCGAAATGGTAGAAAATACAGACACGGACTAGGCATATTCTAGTGCTTCAAACTTAGGTGTCCGCGGGGCGTCGTTCTGCCTCGCCGCGGGTCTAGGATCCAAATCCCTTTCAAGCTGCTCTAACTCATTCATGGTTTGCTTCACATAGATCATCACTGCTGAGACAAAAGTAGTATAGGTCATGTCTTCACAAACCCGACATCTCCTGAAAATAGCATGAGCAATGGCTCTAATCCTGTCTTTTGTTTGCTTCTTTTCTGTGAGCAAGCGTCTTATCTGATCACTGCACATCTTTAAAGCTCGAGAGTCTTGCAGGTGTTGGTCTTGCAGCTGCTGCACTTCTAACTCCATTTGGGCCAACAAGTTGTAACAATGTCCGCTTTCAATTTCAAAATCTCTAGCCTGCCTAACCGTTTTACCCTCAAGGGCAACCACTTTTCTCTTTAAATTGGCAACAACTTTCTCATGGTCCCTTTTCAACTGATTCAAGTATTGGCGACGCTCCTCTGTTCTTGTCGCCCACTGTGCTTTAAGTTCTGCCATGACATTTTCAGATTTTTCTAACTCATCCCGCCATTCCCTGACTTCATTTTCCAATCTTTTTACCAATTGTTCATCGGATCGGCTCCACGGTTGCTTATCGATGGTTATCTTCAACTGTCTGATTTGGGCCCTAAGTGCTTCATTTTCTCGAGCCAGTATATTCTTTTCACCTTGATCCGCGGCAACCTGTACACTGTTTTCGAATTTCAAACTCTCAACTTGCTGCTTTAGTTTACCAATCTCAACTCGATAGCCTTCTTCATTTGCTAACCAGTCCCACTGTTCTTGGGACGACTTGGCGAAGTCTTCGAGATGAGGTCTTTTAGCCGGTCTCCCACATGCCACGTCACCTCTGAACCAATCATGATACCCTGGGGCAACTTCCCCTTTAACCCTATCTGGCACACAAGTGTTTGCCATCAGATGTTGACACTCACTCCAGAATTGGCGAACCTCTTCCTCGGGGAACCGACCGTCAGGACTAATTTCGACCACCTGGGTACTCAAATCTTCATCTCTCGGCACTACTTGATACCTCCTGAGTTGTCGCAGAACCCGATATGGTGCATAGGGCTGGATGCTTTTGAGTCCCATCAGCAAAAAATGCGGCCGGGCTGCTGGCATATATATGATTTCTTCGACAGGTAACCATCCAAGCACCCACTGTATCCGGCTGGCATTGAGGTTCCGAAATAATAATGCCCAAGCCGTGACTCCTTCCGGCAGGCTAGTCCCTTTGATTCTTGTGTAAAATTCACCTATACAAGTTTTCTCAACCAAAACATAACTTAATAACTGAGAGCGAGGGCACAAATGCTCGGTCATCCACATTTGTAACAGCAGGTTACATCCCTCAAAAAATTTGCCCCCAGCTTTGCACGCAGTGAGAGCTCGGAAGATATCATCCACGATCATAGGTGCTAAAGTGCTTTTCCCCATGGTTTGCAAGGTACTGACGACCCCCGCTACTTTCAAATCAATATTACCATCTTTCCTTGGGAATATTACGAGACCCAAATAAGCTATCATAAATGCCACTCGTCTGTGTTTCTCCCATTTTTGTCGGCTATTTCTGTTGCATAGCTTAAAGTCTGGATTATTGAACCCGCCCACATGGCCATATCTATCATACATGAAGCGGAAACTGCAGAAACCCTTTGCAAAATCTGGATGATGAACTGTTCGGGGTATTTTCAAGGAATCCAAGAATCGGTGTATGGTAATGGCCCTAGGAGAAATCAAGTATTTGAATCTCAATGGAGTTTGATCACTTCCAATGTACCCCGCTATTTCTTCCAATGTTGGGGTGAGTTCAAAGTTTGAAAAATGAAATACATTATGTGCCGAACCCAATGGGCGACCAATGCCCTGATAATATCCCCCCGAGGCTGAATGTTTAATAAATCCGGAAGGCCTTTCAAATATTTTCTCACTTCGTCTTGCCCCTCTTTGCCTAAATCATTCCACCATAATTGCAGCTCAAAAGGGATTTTGGTCATTATTGAAAAGGGCTCATTCACCATCGTGCTCATCTTGCACATTTATTAAAGCGTTTTAAGCAAGAGAAAACTCTTGTTTGACACAAAAAATAAGCTGTCTATATTTGCGACTCAAAATTACCTATTTATTGTCAAGCGAAGAACTTGCCTTTCAAACATGGCCTTTCAGTGCTTTGGGAAAAGATTTTAAGGCTATTTATGACTAGACGGCTCTACTTAGCTTCTTTTTTTCATTTCAAGATAAAATAAAAAACGAAAACACATGACCAAAGGTGGTTGTTTATGCAAAGTCAGCCTTCCGGCGCCCCGTTTGGGAACATTTGGCTATTTTTGACAAAAACGACATCACCTGGTTTATTTATGACAAAAATTAAATTTTGGTTATTTTTGCAAAGTGGAGGTTGGACCAGAGGAGGGTTGCCTACGTATCTCACGCCCTGTGAGAATCAAACCATGCGTAGTTCGGGCAAATTGACCGAACTATTTTAAAATATGACTCTTTTCCATTTTTATTTTTGGCATTTCATAAGCGAATAAAAACTATTTTTAGAAACAAGATTCTTTTTTTTTCTTTTTTCTTTTCAACAAATAATAAAACAACCTATTTTCCAAACTAAAAATAACAGACTCTTTTTCTTTTTCATTTTCCACAGACAATAAAACAACCTATTTTTCCAAACTAAAAATAAAAGACTCTTTTTTCCTTTCCTTTTCCAACAAACAATGAAACGACTTATGTTTTTCAAACTAAAACAAAGACTCTTTTTATCCTTTTCTTTTTCAACAACCAACTTTCCAAAATTAAAAGACTCTTTTTTTTTTATATTTTTCTTTGCTTTTTTTTTTAGTAAAACAAAATAAAACATTTTTTTTTTCAGAATTTCGGTAGAGTTTCGCCAGTAATTGGTCATTGATTTTTATTTCTAAAATAATCAATTAACTCCCTAACTGATATTTCTTCTCTCTTTTTTTTCCTCTTTTCTCTTTTTTTCTCAATTTTCCAACATTCCCGAGATTCAGAAACCGGTCAACATGCAGGTTCGAAACAAATATATGTACAGAGTAAGTAGGATGCATCAAGACGGTCTTTTCATTTCAAGTTGCTAGTCCTAGACAGACCCAACCCCTGTGTTGAGTCCCCTAAGTCAAATGCAACATGATGCAAATAATCGTTCCTACTAGGGATCCGGCATGAAGTCATGTTATTCTATGTTCAAATCCTGAGTCGGTGTTCTAGACTGTGTACCCGGGAACCAAAAGGCCATCCGGCTTCGTAACTTGTCCGGCCTCTTTTTTCATTTCAAGGTATGACACTAACAGAATAGGGAGTCTCAACCTATAAGCACATCCCCGGAGGTGAAGAGAGAAGGGTGTCGGCACAGGTTATATACAGTTCAGATAATATCAAAGCGGTAACATTTAACACATTCAGCACGAAACATGTAGGAAAATCAGATACAATCAAATACAACAATTTATCTAAGCTCGAATTCTGAACCCTGAACCAGAGATTCTGGGTTCGATCCCTAGCAGAGTCCCCAGAGCTGTCACACCTCCTTTTTCACTACACCTACACCCCCGCAAGGGCGTAAAGGAGTTTTTCCATTTAAAGGACAATCGGAACAGAGTTTAATTATTAATTATGTGGTGTCCCAAGTCACCGGTTGAATCCCGAACCGAGGAAATTTATGACTCTGTTAACAGTCCGCGAACCAGAAATCCGAGTAAGGAATTCTATTAACCCGGGAGAAGGTGTTAGGCATTCCTGGGCTCTGTGGTTCTAGCACGGTCGCTTAACTGTTGTATTTGATTTCATCTAATTTCAATACACGCTAGCTTATGTGCCTTTTATTCGTAAACCGCTTTTTATCATTATTTGTTTTACTAGGATTACGATGTCCTGAAAACGTGTTTCGAACCCCGTCGCAATCAATGCACCCGTGGTTGTTGACACATTTCGACTTCATCGAGATTTTGGATTTGGGTCGCATCAATGCGCACCCGAATTTAAGAAAGTAATTTAATTAAATCGTGCCTAAAGATGCTAACGTAATATTATTTTAGGGAAGGCCGTGAAGTTTGCTAAATGGCCCTCCCAAATTCTAATCATTTTTAATAATCAATTGTTGACAACCTGCGTATGTGATTTTATTTGGGCGAGGCTAGTAGCAATCCCGAAGTAACTATGATTTACTACTTATTTATGTGTCTTTAAAAGACTAACGAATTCGGAATTTGAATTACATTGAAGTAAACTAAAAAAACAAATTTAAATAAAATGGGCCTGCCTCACGACGTTGATACAGCCCAAATAACCCAATGAATATGGGTACAATTCCAATGTCACATTTGAGATAACATCAACGAACCACTACAATGACAATGCATACCCTCATTTAACTGATAGTCGTGAATTCCAGAATCACTAAATCGATTTGTCCTACTAATCACCTATCGAGACCTGCTGCTCTAATGAACCAAACCAATTATGAATGAATCTTGTTTCATGATTTTTAACTGGTTTCGATACCAATCACCCAACAATAACTATGTTTTGCCTACCCAACGATTTCAGAAAACTTTAATCAAAGGCAGACCTTCTACCACACTATCACGACCAATGACAAAATTACTAGTAAACAGGCTGAATGTCACCAGACTTATTCCTGAATTCACATATCATTTACACAGATCCAATTGCTACTGATTGATATTGAATTCACACAAATTTTCAAATTAGACCATATATGCTCAATGCTATTTCAAATGTCCAATTCAACAGTTCAACATTACGCAACTTTTAACATGTAATCAACTTTGCTGAACAGGTTTAATTGCACATAACTGCCAGTTATATAACAGGAAACTACACTATTAATATCAGTCAAGATACAAACTGCTCTCAGTTGAATAACAGGCCCCTTGAACATTTCATTTCAACTTCAACAATCATACATCAGTGAGATTCAGGGGAATGTACCTGGAAATTGGAATGTAAATAGAGAAAAGGAGAGGAGTCAGCTACTTTGAACAGCAACAGCAACAAATTCAGCAATATTACACCACAGAAATATAGGCAGATTACTTTGAAAACCAGAAATATAGGCAGACTCCACAGATCAGTTCAACATACTTCAAATGCATTCTTAGCCCTTCCAGCTGAACCTAAGCACCTCTATAATAATGCTAAACCCAAAACCCAAAATGAAATTCAAAACTAGTAATGAAACTGTGAAGTTGTTTCGGATTTCTCCATTTTTGATGTTTTTGCTTTCTGAATAAACTTGGAATTAAGATGCCAACTGAAATCAAAAGCAGGAATGAAAGCTCAAATTGAAACTCAGAGCTCAAGGCAGAAGAAGAAAACCAGCCCCTTTTCCAAGGCATTTCATGCCCTTTTATAGGCAACCCCAAAGAGAATAGATCAGATTCTCATTTTCTATTTAGTCTCCTCCCTATTTTCAGTTTGGTCCCTCTATTCTTAACTTGCTAAACAAGTAAATGCATTACAATTATTAAAATCTACACTTGTACCCCATTCTAGAAGGCCCTAGGGTATTCATCTACCCATACAATACCTATACTGCCCTTCCATATACCTTGATATTACTATTCCTATCAGAACTACCCTTTTCCCATACCCAGATTACCCCTGAAAGCCCCTCAAAGTTACCGAACCTACCCTCATCCTTAACAGCTATAACCAATACCCTAATCCAATCTAAAATTAACTGAGAATGATTAACTAGCACTCAGAAAACAATTAATCGGACTGACCAAACCCAATTGTTCAATCATATTAACTCAATCAAACTGAATGATATCAAACTAAGCTTAATCTAACATGAACAACATTAAATGAACTAAAACTAATTCTTAATCCATAAACTCGTAATCATTCAAACAAATATCAACTCAAGACTAATCAACAATTGGCAGAACTTAAACTAATACGAATAAATCATAAAATTAACAGAAAAATTAACGAAACAACAAACTGTAACTAAAACTTCAAACATGCGAGTAAAAAGAAACAGTAAAAACTCATAGAAGCACAAAGAACTCCGGCCAGTCAGAAATGTCTAAATCCTTTCAGATTTTTGACGCGTAACATCCCTAACCATGTGTTCTCACAAGAGAACACATGGTTAAGGATACTACGGTTCGAAATCACAAAGATTTGGTTTTAGGGTTTGGGCAGAAATTCCCATATCTAAGATTCGGGCCGTTTCACAGAGATTTGAAAGAAAATAACCATGGATTAGGGTTGAGGGAAGAACAGGGATTATGTGGTGTGATTTTGGGCTGATTGGGATGAACTTGTCACTTGGCCGGAAAACTTCAAACTAAGATTCGACGAGTTCCGGCCTTATTCGAGGGGAACCAGTGGGTGCAATGGAAAGAGGAGAGTGAGGGGGATCAGTGGTGTTAATCTGGAGGTGAACGACGTAGGTTGCGTTCACCGCCGACGAGGGGTTTGGAGGCGGCGCGGATTAGGGTTTGAGAGGAGGGGTGGGGTGAGGAAGATGAGGCAAATGGGGGTAGGGGGAGTTTCGGACACTTATATACAGGTAACCTAGTTAGATCCGGACCGTTGGATTGATGAGATCCAACGGTCGTGGTTAAATAATGGGGAAACGACGTCGTTTGGACTTACTGGGAGGGGGCCCGGGCTGGGGATTTTGGCTGGGCTGATTTGGAATGGGTCTAAGGCGTTTGGGCCTAAAAATTCTTTTAAATTGGCCCAAAATTTGCCAGCCTTTTGCCTCTCACTCAATTTCCTTCCTTGTTTTTTTTATTTCATTTATCTTTTTATTTTCCACTTTGTAAAATTTTTTATAATTTTTTCTAATTTTTATGGAAATGTAAAACTAACATGAAATCCTAGCTATTTCAAAACAAAGACTAATTAATTCCTAAAATTGTTTTAAAAAAACTATTTCATGACAAATTCACAATTAAAACGCAAAAGTGAACTAATTTTGTGATTTTTCATGTTTTGTCTAAACAAATTAACCCTTAATTGATACTATAATATAAAACTAAAACCTAAATGCAAAAATGCACATTTTTTGTATTTTTATATAAACTAAAATGCGACAATTATCAAGGAAATGACACCAAAATGCACAAAAATTGTAGAACATAAAGAAAAAATTATTTTGTTGGAATTTGGGAATTATTCATATATAGGGCAAAAATCACGTGCTCACATTTATGGCATTATAACTTACAGATTTGATTAGTTCTTTCGGGAAGATATCTGGTTGATTTAGACCCTTTGATTCCTGGCTTATAAGCCTAAGTTAGAAATGCTGACCAAAGTTTGACTTTTGTGAAAACGGCCCTGAATGGTGTTTTGATGGTTTTGATAGCTTCGTATCATAATTTTGTACTTGGGTGTATGCCCAAAAATTAATTTCGAACGTTCGTAGGTTGATTTATATTGTTTTGCCGAAATTTAGCAATTTGAAGTTGAGAAGTTTGACCGTAGGTTAACTTTTAGCTATCGAGTTTGGAATTTGATTTTTGGACTTGGAATAGCTATGTTATGATATTTAGAACTTGTTTGCAAAATTTAGTATCATTTGGAGTTGAATTGATAGGATTCGAACGCTTAGTTGCAATTCTAGTAGTTCTTGAACTTTACTTTAAAATTCATGCATTTTACTGTCCGATTCATAGTTCTAGATATTATTTTTGCATTTTAATTGTATGAGCGAGTTCGTATGATGTTTTTTAGACTTATGTGGATGTTTGGTTTGGAGCCTTGGAGGCTCGGATGAGTTTTGGACATGTTTCCGAATGAATTGAACTAAAAATAATTGTTGGTGTTATTGGTGCTCTATTATCACAATTGTGAGCACAAACCTCGCTATTGCGATCATTTGGTTATATTTGCGATATTGGCCAGCTTCGCAATTTTGATGCCTTTGTCACAATTGCGACTTATTTTGAGGCTGTCAGGGTTCCTAAATGGGACCTGTAATGGCCCGACCGGTCGTTTTGAGCAATTGCATTCCGTTCAGATATTTGAAGTCTTGAGAAGTATCGTATGATGTATTTTGACCTATGTGAATTGTCAGTTTTGGTTTTTAGGTTATTCGGAAGTGTTGGCCTGGGAGCAGAGTCCGCAGGTGCGGAAGTTTGAGCGCTGAAGCAGGTCTGCAGATGTAGACATTTTGATCATAGGAGCGAAATTGGACTATGGGCGAGAAGGTCGCAGATGCGGTATCTTTAGCACAGAAGTAGAGAAATAATCGCAGAAACAGTGGCTGCTAAGTTGGGTGTGTTCGTAGAAGCGAAGGCTAGGCAGCACGTGCGAGTTCGCAGAAGCAAGAATATGTTCGCAAATGCAAAAATAGTTGGGCAGAAGCTATATTATCTAGGGATTGGTTATTTTATTCACATTTTGAGGCGCTTTTGGAGGCGGTTTTCACCATATGGATTGGGATAAGTGTTCTATACTCGGTTTTGATCATATTTCATAAATCTATCTTCGTTTTGGCATTTGATTGATGATTTCAAAGTGAAACTTGGGAGGTTTTGTCTAAAATTTCATAAAATGAATTTTTGAGTTTTTAACATTGATTCGGAGTCAGATTTAAGTGAAACTAGTATGGTTGGTCTCGTAATTGAATGGATAGTCGGATTTTGTGAGTTTTGTCGGTTTCTGAGATGGGGGCTCGGGTTTGACTTTTTGGTTGATTTTGGGCTTTTGATTAAAGATTCTACCTTTATTGATTGGGTTTGTTTCCTTTGGCATTATTTGATGTTCTTGAATTGCTTTTGGCTAGTTTTGAGTTGTTCAGAGATCGGTACATGGGATGGCATTTCTAGAGTATTGTTTGGCTTGCTCGGTAGTGGATTTGGCTTGTTCAAGATATGTAACACTTCTAAACTTGGTGTTGAAGGTATGACCCCTGAATATACATGCTATGTGTTTGGTGTTGAGGTGACATAATTGCTAGGTAACGGGCGTGTGGGCGTGCACTGTGTGAATTATGACTCAGTTGATTTTGTGGTACTGTGTAGTTACCTAACCTTGTTTTATCTATGAAATTTCTACGTGCTAGAGTAATTGAGCTATGATCCATTTTAAAAACCATGTTTAGGCTATATTCTTATTCTGTTGGGATCCAGTAAGGTTATTTCTACTATTGAGTTATTTGCTTAAATGGCAATTACACACTCAATCATATGCATTCATTTGCTTATCATATCTCAGTCTCTATTATCACTTGTTGTCACATCATGTTCTCATTGTTGGGCTGATTGGCATGAGATTTGTGAGGCCGAGAGACTGGAGAGGATGATGACTAAGTGATACTGATGGCCCGATTGTGAGTGATATTTATAGGATCGGGCTGCACGTCGCAATAGGCTTTATTGATTTATGCCATGATTAGTTTATATTAGCGTTTGGGCAAGATCCGTCCCTCTGGAGTCTGACATACCAGTAGTAAGCACAGGTACCTACTGAGTAGAGTGTCGAGTGCGAGTTTTGAGTAATTGGGAGGAATGAGTGACTGGGAGTCTGACATACCAGCAGTAAGCCCATGTACCTACTGAGTGAGAGCACTGAGCGCGAGTGCCGAGTGACTGGGTGGATTGAGTGTTGAGCGTGTTGAGTGAGGTTGACTGCTCCGAAAGCATGAGCATATGATTTTATAATTGTGGTTCATTACACTTGACATGCATACTTAGCATGTAGGCATATAGATGCATTTCCTCATGGTGTACGGTATTGTGACATTCATGACTTCATATGCACGCTGACATGTAGGCATAGAGATGTATTTTCATGAAATATCTTATCTGTTATTGAAAATTTTTGGGAAAAATCACATCTTTTCAGATATACTCACATTTTAGTGATTTCGATGAAAGATTTGGGTTTTTTATTGTTATATCTGAGAAGCATGCCTATTGTTCGTAACTGCGAACGAGCTGAGCATCATATCTTTGAGTATTACTTGTATTGTTTTCATCATATTGTTAGGAGTTGTTTTTGGATGTTGGTGTTAGACTCTGACCGTGGCCCAAGCTCATCATTGCTTTCAACCTGTCGGTTGTACTCATACTACACTTCTGCACCTTGCATGTAGATTTTGGAGTTGATGTTGTTGTGTATGTTGGAAGCTGGCATTGAAGATGTACCTGTGTTCCGGTTGTAGCTGCCTCTTGTTCATGGTAGCTTTAGATTTATAAAAAGCTATTTATGTATGTTTCGAACATATGATGGCTTATTTCATACCATCTTCGTAAATTCTAAGTCTTAGAAGCTCGTGATTTGTACTACTAGTCCTTGGGGATTCTTTGTATTAATGTTCAGTTATATTATCATTATTTCTCTTAGTATGTCTCATTTGAAATTGGTTTATTATTGAATTGGCGTACCTAGTGGGTTGGGTTAGGTGTCATCACAACTGGTTGGATTTTGGGCCGTGATAAGTTGGTATCAAAGCTCTAGGTTCATAGGTTCTATGAGTCATGATCAAGTGTCTAGTAAAGTCTTGTGGATCGGTATGATGGAGTCCATGCCTATCTTCAAGAGGCTACAGGGCATTTAGGATAAATTTCCCATCTTTCTTTCCTTATCGTGAGACATTGATTCAGATTGAAGCGTATCTTTTTGAATTCCTTCCATGCACTTGTATGCGCATCTAAGAGCTCGGTATCAGCTGTACATCAACAGCTTGTGGATTCCATGGACGAGGTGCAAGATGTGTTTTCTGTGTTTTGGTGATGGGCTAGTCTGGAGGGCTTGAGGCCCAGTTTAGACTGCAGCTTAGGCTCGGTATTTCGGTTGTGAGAGCATTTATTTTTGGACTTCTATGTCCAGTGGTATCCCTATGAGTAGGAACGATGGCTCGGTAGATGGTTGGATGGCTATATGATGAGTAGGATGTGACTATGGGATATGTTCAGATGGTTTGAATATGGCGGGAAGAGTTTGCTTGAGATGTGAAATGAACTATTGGATGCTCGATTTCTGTGGATGTGTCATACATTATTGAAGGTTTTTGAGAGATTCTTTTATGTTATTCACTTGTGGAACGAAGTAGATTTTCATCTTTTGTTGATGAGTTCAGACTCAGGAAGATTAAGTGGTTGCATAGTAGTTATGGTTGTGAAAGGGTATAGAGAGATGTCAGTTTGAGGCTAAGCATGTGGATAATCACCTGAGGGGTAATTTACGGATGTGTGATCCTTATGATGTTGTATGGAGGATTTATTTTATATCAGTGGGTTATAGTGTTTACCCGTAAAATGGTACAGTTGAATTTGTATGGGGTTTATAGACAAGTGAATTGATTTGATCAAAATAATAGATGAATTAGACAAAAATGTAAGAGTTAGCCTTGAAATTGAAATGAATCGGCAGTTATCTTAGTCCCGGGCGTAGAGCTCCCTGAAGTAGTAAGAACAATATAAATAAGCAAGAAATTAAAATGTTATTGAGCTTTTGATAGAGTATAATGTATGCTTCTCAGAAAATTCCACCCTTACAGTGATGGTAGAGTTCACTATTTATAGCTACACCTAGGGAACAAGGTCCTAGGATCAAGCCCCTCTTAATGGACAATTATGAGGGCCATTGAAGAATGTGTAATAGTGGGCAATAAATGCTATATTCTCTATTACGGATTATGCACTTAATGTTGTAGAATACTCTTTATTGAATGTTACCGGATGACAGAAATTTATTTTGTCTTTATGAATATCATCCTCTCCAATGACAAACAAGATCATTGCATTCGGGTTCGAATGTTTTCTGTCTTTGGCTTCACGTGTCATTTTCTCATGCGATCATAAATTATGAACATATTTTACCCCATACAGATAGTCCCCCTATTTTCTGGTGGCATAACTTTGTGTCACCAGGAAGTTGGTAGAGATGCCTTTTTTGGAGGGAAATTCTCTAACCCCCTCTGAAAAATTTCTAACGGTTGATTAGACGTACATCTCTCCGCATTTAATATCCTGAACACACGTCATCCCACTATTCAGCATTACTTTTGCCGGTTGTCGAGGTTTACGACCACGGTTTTAGCCACATATTCCTTTACTTATACGCATCAAACTTTTCATTTACACTTCATAATTCTCCGAATTTTCTCAAACTCTCTTTACTCAACTCGTATTTTGTCTTAAATCTTTCTTTAACCTTCTTCTTGATAGAAAACCTTCCTTCCTTTCTAATAAAAATGGTTTCTTCTTCTAAAAACCCTAGTTCCTCAAAGAACAAAGGTAAAGCCGATGAGGCTGCTCCTCTTACGGTGAGCACCATCATCCCAAGAAGTCTCGTCACAACTAAAGACTTCGAAGAGAAGTTTCCTTCTACTAAAGCCCACACGTGGGCCATTGGCATGTATCCTTATTCCATCCATCCTTCCAGCATTTTCTCTATGAAGAAAGATTACCATTGCCAAGATTTAGACGTTATCGCTCCTGATTTAGTGGAGCAGATAACCTTACCCAAGAAGGGTTTCGCGTAATTTTATATATATCCCTTCTCTTTGGGGCCATTCTCTTTGAGCGGGGAGCTTGATTCCGTTATTATGGAGTTTTGCATCCGCTATCAGGTGCGCCTGGCACAAATAAGTCCTTTTCTGTGGAGGACAGTCGCTTGTCTTTGGCGTTTGTGCCAGGAGATGGGAGAGGAGCTAACCCTAGCTCGACTAATGAAGGATAGTCCTAAGTTTATATTATATGTCAAATTCATTCATTTCGACGGCCCATTTGGCCAGCCTACCTGAAAGTTTGGTCTTATGAATAATATTCTGCAGGGGAAAAATGGTCACCACACTTGCATATTTCCCTATCAATCATGTTTCCCAGATCGCACATATCAAGCAACAAGTAAGCCTTTTGCCAACTTTCCTCCTTCATCATCGTCCACGCCTTGACAATCCCAAAGTCTCTTTCTCATCTTCCCTTCTAGCTCCATTAGTCCTTGCTCCAAGTATTCTAATCTTTCCGTTGACTTAGTGGAAATCTCCTTCCATTCTTTTATCGCCTCTATATTCACTTTGTGTTGCTCCAGATGCTTAGCTTCAAACTTGAACACCCTTTTGCGTAGCCGCTTGTACTTCACCTATGTCTCAGCCACTTTATCTATGATCTTATCCTTCAGATTGTCTCCTGGTTTGACGTCCCCAGCTACGTCGTCTTCCAGCCATGGTAGATAATAGTATATATGACCGACGTGATACCTGTCTGGCTCAATAGTTTCTCCTCCCACAATGATCTTTTGGTTCCATATGTGTTGCGCTTCGAACTTGAATGGGATGACATCTCCCTTGAAATCTGCCTTGTATTGGACCATGTTGGAACCCGAGGTATGACCTATTTTCTTTCAGCTTGTCTCATTACTCTTATAGGAGCATAAAAGTAGATGCCTCGCAGCCCAATCAGCACCAAGTGAGTATTCCCCTACGATTTGATGATGAACTCACTACTACGAAACCATTCAAACATCCAATGCACCTGTTCGACTATCAGATTGCTAAAGAAACGCACTCATCCTATAGCATTTCCAGGCATTGCAAACCTGTTTGGAATAAACGTTATTTTCTTTGGGTAATGGTTGGCTATGTAGTCATTCAGTGGCCCTCACATAAGCTATTGACGATACTCACCCCTCTGAAAGTGTTCCAGCAGCCAGACTTGTAGCAATAGATTGCAACCCTCAAAGTGTCTGAACCGGTGCTTGCACCGATCTAGGGCACGATACATCTCAGCTAAGATCATTGGGATGATAGTATAAGTTTGTCCTTCGATTCCATCCATTAAGGTCCTGGAAACCATGGCTAAGTGAGTATGAATCCTTCCTCCTTGCATTGGAAAGACCAACAACCCCAAGAAGCAAATAATGAAAACATAAACCCGGCGATGCACCCATCCAAGGAAGTAATGGCTAGCTTATCATGATGAAGATGATATGATTTGCTATGACCATAACACTCGTAAAGAAACTCAAAAGGGATGTATGATTTCTTTAGACAGAGCAGTTTATCATTGTTCTTAAAACCCAACATTTCCAAAAAACCGTAGGGAGTACGATTTTCTGGCACCAGCAGTCCCGGACTATCCCGTGATAATTTGGCGAAACCCCCTACTTCATCCAGGAGAGGAGTCATTTCTATGTTGCCAAATCAAAAAACAACTCTTTTCTCGTCCCAGAACATGGTAGCGGCCTTGATTAGTTGCCTATTTGATCGAATGTTCAGCAAAGATGGCAAGTCACAAAGTACTCTCCTCACATGATTTTTGTCACAAGGTGCAAGGTTTTTCCACTAGTCAAGTAACAAAGGCGGATATTCTGGACCATACCAAACCTGAGGATTTCGTGCTTTATTTTTTGCAAACAAATAAGAGTTAGCCCTTTCCCTCTCCAGATTCGACTGCTTATGCAATAATGATCAACATATTGGCATATTTTTCTCCAAGTAATGCACATAACATGACAGTGTCCTTTGGGATTATGAAAATCCCGTCAGACTTTGGACAAGGTTTATCTAAGTGGGTTGTTACGTCAATAACGCTTCAACTCGTACTAGGTTTAGCATTATGCATGTACATTTCAAATTGGAGTGGGATTTCTAGAAGGGTCTAGACTGGTACTCCCAAGTGGACAACTTGAGAGGGAAAGGCACGGGACCATCTACTGCATAGCTGATCGACTAGTCTGCCACAAATAAGCCTTTCCGATTTAAAAAGGGTGATTTCAAGAAAGCACGATCACTCATCAAGCGTCGCTATATTAACGAGTGGAGTATGATGTGGAGCATGATTTATGCAGAAATAGCAACACGTTTCTAGTTATTTATCATGATAAGAATACATAAAAGTAGTAAATAACATAGTATAGGTGATCATGAAAAGAAGAGAAAAAAAAGAAAGACAAAGAGAGGAGTCAGTTTAGCTCATGAAAATGTGAGAGAACGTAATGAAACAGGTAGGAAAATAGGGATGGGAGAGTCGTAATATAGCAGTCTTAAACAAGATGAAGGAGATGGAGAAAGGTCATACATGTCATAGCAAATAAAGGAGAATAAGGGAAGGGATATGCATGGCATAGCTATTTAAAACAAATAAAGATGAATAAGGGAAGGGATGCGCATGTCATAGCAGTTTAAAACAAATAAAGGTGAATAAGAAAAGGGATATGCATGTCATATTAGTTTTTAAACAAATATAGGAAAATATGGAAAGTAAGCCACATAAGTCAAGTTCGTTATGGTAAGAGCCTAGTATCCCCAACAAAGTCGCCATGCTGTCGCGCCCCATTTTCTTGCGAAAGTGATTTTCGACATGACAACTCTTTTAAAGGAGGTATTAAAAGAGAAGAGCCGCCAACTAACGATTTTAAGGTGCGTTAGGGCACCTATTTGCAAATAACTCTGTTTGACTAGTCTATGTCACCAAAGATCGGGTAAGGGCTCTAGTTACCTCGAAGAGAAAGTGTTAGAAACTCTTCGAGGTCCACAATTATGGATTATGTAATTAGGCTAGGTGATCAAATAAACAAAGGAAAATATAGAAGTCGAAGAGCCTTATCATAACACATGATAATCAATACAAATCTTTAATGGTTACAAGTCTACAACTGCGTTGGTCTACATTAAATTACTAGGTGTAAATAGCAAGCATAAAAATAAATGGAGGAGAGTCATAAGTTTTTTAGCCTAAAGGATCACCCCGTGAAACATAAATAATACTTCACAACTCACTTGAGGTAAGGGTTATTCATATAATTTAGCGAACACAGACTATCATCCCCTGCTATCCACTTACTATGTTGAAGTTGTTACTTAAAGGCACTCTAATTCAATTCTAAATCGTATCCTATACGTGCACTACCTGTCCCATACCTGTGGTCCAGGAGGCTTTGGACCTCTATTTGGGTGGTTCTAGACTTTACCTAAGTTGCTCAAAATGATAAAACTAATTGTGCATTCAAAACAAGTAGGACTGCATATAATAGCAAATAGTGGCTCATGTTAGCCTCCACGCGTAACAACAAAGGCATGCAAACAAGTTCAAGACTACACAGTAGAGAGTTTCAGGATTAAGACGTATTTGAGGCGTTAAGTCCTATGGGCATGATTTCTATATGATTATGATTTCTAGTATTATGCAGGCAATACTACAATTTTTAGACTAATGCTTAGGTAGATTACAGGCATTGGAAATTCTATAGGCATAATTTTTAATTGTTTGCGAATTGAAACCATCCCAGAATTATGAATTACCAGTACTGATTTTATAGACGTGCGTCTCAAGAAGGTGACAGTATCCTATATGCAGGATTTCTAATAGTTGATAACTAAAGCAATGAAACAACCTTAAAAGTCTAGTATTAACAACGTTGATCTCGTAAACAATTTTTAAGCGAGTGACAATATCCTATAGGTAGGATTTCTAACCATTGACAACCAGGCTTGATTTTATACACTTTACTCTTTTAGGCATGTCATCTAGGCGAGGCAGTGTAATGAAAACAACATGGATTAGTGTCTTATAGTCATGATATCTAGATGGGCAGTATACTAAAAGTAATAGAAGCAATCGACCAATGTATTATTTGAAGTCATATAGGCATGGTATCTAGGTTGACAAAAAATATATGTTATACATCCTATATCCATACTGTCTAAATGCACACTAGTAACATAGAATCGAGTATGGTAAATACTTGAACTAACATGTTTGAATAGTGTGCAAGTGAGATATGCGTGATTCCTATTGCCATGATTTTTATTAATATGCAGAAATAAAGCAAGTTAAACAAAGTAGCACATAAAGCATGTAAACCATATAGATGTGTTTTCTACCCTTTCACGTGAATATTAGAATACCTCAGCCCCCTTTCATTAATCTCCCCATTATTCATTATTACAAATTATTACAAGCCCAAATGACATAGTATAAACCTAAATATGACTAGTTACAGGATGAAACCACCACAAGCCCAATAGAACAAACACAGGCCCAATGCAGAACAACCCAGGGATGTCCCCAACCTTCGATGGTCTTAATCTTTGCACAACAGCAAACCCATACACCGCTTACCATCACAACTTGAGTTCCATACTCAAAGCCAACATGTATGGCCCAACAATAGTCCTAACAAATAACCTTACTTACTCAAATCAGCCATACAAGTGACAAAATATTCATAGAATTAACTAAACAACTTAAACACTTAGTTTTTAGAGTTGTGGATAACAACAACTCTAGCCAAGACATATAAACATGATCAGGCTAGATTGGGAAGCACACAAGGCAAATTTATGCTCTTAGTTCTAGTGACAAAGTTTAAGAGTGACCTAATTGACCACATAGGATAGTAAACCATTCCAAAGAGTTTCAATAATGAAGCATGATCCAGAGTCTAACCTAGGGAATCTTAGATAAAGGTCTAAAAAATTCAAGCAAGAGGCAAACAAAACACAGTCAACATATGAAAATGTTCTTCATGAAAACCCAAAGGAACAAAGTATTAGAATTAGCTCACGCTCAAACAATTTCTTAATGGAACCCTAGCATGCTGAACATTAATCATAATATAAGAGACATGTAAATTCTCAGAAGCAAGTTAGGCTAGTATTGAACCTGATACTAGTTGACCATATATGAGAGGAGAGACTAGTTATGAGGTTTCCTAAGGTCTCAAACACTGTTGAAGAGCACAAGATTGCATAAGTCCAAGCATACATTAGAACTTAAATAGCATGGAAACATAACTAGTACAACATCAGGAACTCAGCATGTTGGGCTGGAATGACTTAACAAAGTCTGGCACATATGTATTGATTATTACAAAGATATAAGACAGAGTAGGGAACATGCATTAGTTTACAAGTAGCAGGGAAAACAGGTTTAGGCTAGTAACATGATCATGAGTTAACTCTAGTGAAATATTAAGTTATACATGAATGACTCAGCAAGAATTAGAAAAGGTTCTAGGCATGACTCGTCTCATCACAAGAGTACATAACAAAGTAAGAAGCTAAACTCAGAAGAAGGAACAATAATAAGCATTAAAACATACACATTAGAGCAAACAGATTTGAGAAAACATACTCAAGACAACAAATAGGCAGATTCGATTACTAGAAAGCATAGAGCCTCAAGAATAGCTCCAGAGTAACAATAGCATGTTGATTCATAAAAATCTCAGAGACATAGATATGCAGAACATGAACTCAAATGAAAGAGAACGGAATTGCAAAGGTCATAGGTACTTACCAGTTACAGATTAAGGAACAAGTAAATACGAAGCATAATTTCAGTAATACTCTAATGTCAATAGCAAATCGAATAGTAGAACCCAGGAATCTCAGTGCGTCGGAGTTCCCAAGGGTTTCGAATGAACCCCAAGAAGTGCTCACATAAAGGAAGGTTCAATAATTGAATTCCGGTGGCCTTGGCTTTCAGCCGGCCAAGAAATTGAGCCTCGGAGTGGTATAGTATGTGTAAGAATAAGAGAGTAATAGTAATTTTTCAGTGATTCATAATCCGTCCAAAAGGGAAATTGGGGAGGGGTTATATAGTGGTAGAAATCGAACAAGCAAACATGGAAAATAATTAATCAATCACAAATAAGGAAATAATATCACATGCAATCAATAATAGAACTGGTAAAGAAAAAAAATTGAAATTTCAAACCCTTGTTTGACGAAAATCAATGATTGGCCGAAGATCTTGGTAAATCGGACATATATAACCCGGTAGTGAGTGTATATAGGTGAAATATCATCTAAATCTCGAAGGTATGGAGATAATTATACTTGATTTAGGACCGTATACTTGCCAAAGATAGGCAAGTATTATGTGATACCAAAATTGTGTAAATAATAGAGAGATCGAGCATATATGGAAGAAAAATCATGGAGAGATTCCATATTAGAACTGAAATTGGGGAGGATAGAGGAGGCGACTGTTAGGGTTTGAGAGGAGAAGAGAGTAGATAGGGTTCAAAGGCGATTGTCTCTAAAGAATGGTGCTAGGGTTTGGGGCGAATGTAATTAAAAAAGGTGTGATTATCGTGGACCGGTCTAGATTAAAGAATAGGCGGGGCGGGTTATTTGAAGTGCGTCGCGACCGAGTTAATCACAAGGGTCGTTTGGATTGGGCTTTCGGGTTATTGGGCTAAGGTGTGGGTGTTTGGGCCGCTAATTCAGTCAGAAAATGGCCTGGTTTGGGTCATATTTTAAAATGCATAAATTGGTTAAAACAAAAATTATTAAAACGTCTAATAAATAATAAAAATTATTATTTATGAAATAAAAAGCTTAAAATTAATAACTTAGAATTATGAAAATATAGTTTGCTATTTTGGCATAACTAATATAATAAATGCAACTATTTATAGAATATAGACTATTATTTGCAAAAATTGTGTAAATAGCTAAAAATACAAATGTAATTATATAAATGAAGTAAAAATATTATGAAACACATATGTGAGTGTAAATAATAAATTTGATTAAGTCATCATAAAAATAATTTGAAGGAGTAATTAATATACATTTTCAAATAATTTAAATGCAAGAAGTCAATTTTAAGCCTTAAAAATTATGAAAAATCATAGAAAATAATTGTATGACTCTTGTAAATTGGTGATGATGCAGGAATGATATTTTAAAAGCATATATAACTTTTATAAAAATATGAGGACAAAATTGGATATCAACATTATTCACATTTTTAAAAGCATTTTTTCGCTATTTCAGAAAGAAGTATAATATAATTTATGTTATTTGGTTCCACATATTTAAATTTTAACTTTAGAGAATGCATTATTTTAGTCAAATTTAACAATTTTTTATCAAATTATGCAATATTTAGGGAATTAATAACATGATTAGAGGTTGCCAAACCGGAAGCATCAAATCCAATTAGATATGTTATTATTTCTATTTTTGTTAGGCTCTCTCCACCTGCTTCCTAACGTATAACACGCACCAAATTCTTGATACTTTCCGCACTCGTGCGAAAAATTGAAACTCCACACCCTTTTATACGAAAAAGAAGAAAATCAATTTGGCGGTAACGTTTGGTGCGAAATACCAATAAAATTTGCAATTCACTCTGTTCTACAAAACCCACACGCTTCTAATCTAGAGCGTGTTATCCACCTCCAGAAATCAACTTAAATAAGAGCCACGCTTACGTGCTAACAGACCATGCTTACTAGACGTGACTTCCACATTCATTAGACGCGCGTGGGTATTAGTGATATATCACAACGCTTTCAAGTGAGAACCCTTCTTCTATATACCTCCGCCTCAGTTTCTTTTTCCTCGTCTTATAACAGCAAAACACCAAGAAATTTCAGCAACAATAGCAAAAAGCATAGACCAAAGGATATAGAGAGAGAAAAAGAAAAAAGAGAACTGAACCAAACGAAACCCTAACTCATGAAGCCAAAACGTGAGAAGCAAAGTCGATGATTTTCAACTTTTTTCCCGTTCGCTGTATGATTTTGATCAATCAATTGAAGGTCAGTCGCATTATTTTATCTAATTTACGGTTTTTCAGAGGTCCAATTGAACAAAAACAAGGACATTCGATCCTCATTGTTGCTTATTGAGTGTGATAATTACATAGGGATTTGATTTAATTCTGAAACGCGTAATTTTTATATATATTGGGGTAAGGACTGTAAAATTAACGTATATATATTGTCATGCGATTGTCGCGGACGGCGTCGGTTGCAAGGAGAAGCAAGGATAAGAAATTGGTAAATTCTAGGGCTAAGAAGAAACACAAAAGACTAGACGCTATTTGTGAAAAAGCATATAATCACAACCATAATGATGTCGTGGAGAATGCCGAAACGATCGAGTGGAATGTCGATGGTGCTGAGCTTGAGCTCCGTAGGAGCACTAGGGCTCGAAAAACTCCCGTTTTGCTCGATGCATCGCCTCCTCCCCCGAAGAAGCGAAGGAAGATTGATAGGGGGAGTGGGATGAGCAGTGGTAGCAGGGTGGAGAAAGGAGCTGCGGTGAAGCTGGAGTTGCCTTGTTCGACTTCCAAGGATTTGGAAGAAGGCTCTAGGGCTTGGCAATCGAGATTGAGATCTAGGACTAAGGGTGCGGGTAACAGAAAAAAGAATAATGTAAAGTCGTCGCCAGTGGGTAAAAGGAAGCTTTTTCAGGATCTTGACGGGTTGAAGGAAGAAATGGAGTTAGAGGTTGGAGAGTTAGATAAACAAGAAGCTCGTGAATGTGAAAAGTCAACTATAGTTAAGTCGAAGAGACCTGGAAGAGTAAAAGCTTCGAATATAATGGTTACTGAGCAGCAAGAAAATGATACAGGTGGTGGTATGGAGGATGGCAAAATGATAAACCTAGAGGAGCTGCTACAAGTGAGGGATGAAATAGATGACGACTTTTCAAAGGCTGGATTTATGGAGGGAGTTGAAGACGGCAATGTGCCATTGCCATTAGTTAGTGAAGATGAGGATCAGTTAGAAACTTGTGTAGTGCCAGAAGAATGCCACACAACTGACCAGGTGGGTACTCTGGAACATGATTTACAAGGTAAAAATGAAGTGAGTGTTGGAGTGAATGATCAAAAGGATGCTGGGGGAGGTGGTTTACTTGCTGATGCTGAAAAAGATGGCGGCACAAATAAGCAAGCTAAAGATGGAGTTAGCAGAGTTGATGATACAGAGGAAAATGCTGAAGGTGTTTCTGGTGATAACCCTCTGGAAGTGGAGAAGGTGGTCAAAACAGATTGTGCTTCTGATCTTATTTTGAGAAAGCGTCGAATTAGAGAGGGAAGACACTGTGGTTTGTGTGGAGGAGGTACTGATGGTAAACCTCCAAAAAGGCTCGTTTATGGGGCTGCCAGTGATGATGAAGCACATAGTGGGTCCTCCGCTTCTGATGAACCTAACTATGACATGTGGGATGGATTTGGTGACGAACCTGGCTGGCTTGGGCGTCTCCTGGGGCCCATAAATGATCGCTATGGTATAGCTGGGATTTGGGTTCATCAGCAATGTGCTGTATGGAGTCCAGAGGTATGATACATTTCCCTACTCAACTTTATTTCCCTTAATCTATGTCTTCAATTTAATACTTGATGAAATTTCAACTGCCTCATCCAACTGTCATACTAGAAACTTGGTCTTTTACATAGTGAGATTTGGGGTGAAAACAAAGAGCAAGCATTTTCAATTTTGTTTCAGTAAAAAGGAACGAGGAGCATGCTATTATTGGTTTAGCTATAGTGAATTTGGAAAAGATGAGTTGAAACAAGTGCAATAGATGCAACATGTCTTTGAAACAAGTTTGAAAGGAAGAAGAAGATTGTTTGAACTATAATAGTGGTCAGCATATTTCTCTCAATACAGAAGGGGAGTAACTCTCAGTTCCATGGTATAATTGAGACGGTTTTACTCTAGTTTCCATTAACCTTGTGTGGTTTGATTCTTTTCTTCATTCATTTTCTTTGATAAATATTTTCTCCATTTTCGTCCAAATAGATAGGAAAGAATATTGAAGATTCACATAGCCAAATTCAGCTAGCTTTGGACTAAGACGTAGTTGATTGATTGATTGATTTGACTTTTCTCCATTTATATTACTCATGTGGTGTGTTTATAAAAGTTATTAGGCCTCACTATTATCATCTGCAGGATGCATTATGATGGAAATACTAGTAGAAAGTAAGCAGCAGACTGAACTGTTTAATTTCAGTTTCTATTGTTTTGTATTGGTATATGGCCTTCATACTATCTGGATTCTTTCCTGATTGGGTCCTCAATTTCCAAGTCATGTTTTCATGGGCAATGCATAAATGCTACTTTTACTTTCGATCTCAGGTTTATTTTGCTGGTTTGGGATGCTTGAAAAATGTTAGGGCAGCGCTCTGTAGGGGAAGGGTTTTAAAATGCAGCCGCTGCGGAAGGCCTGGGGCAACAATTGGTTGCCGTGTTGATAGATGTCCAAAAACTTATCACCTGGTTAGTTTAAATTTCCTGAATCATGTCATACTTCAAAAGCTCAAGATAGACCACTATCTTGCATCTCCTGATGCCTATTGATTTTTTTACTTTTGGTCATTGCTTCTTTGCTGTATCTATATATCTTGATTACCTCACTTCTTGTCAGTGTAATATTAATTTTCGACTAAGCATGCATTAAATTTTGCAGCCTTGTGCACGGGCCAATGGCTGCATCTTTGACCATCGCAAATTTCTCATAGCCTGCACAGATCACCGCCATCTCTTCCAACCATATGGAAGTCACTATTTGCAGCGTATAAAGAAATTGAAAGCTAGAAAAATGAAGTTTGAGCTGAGAAAGTTGTCAAATGATGCCTTGCGCAAGGATGTTGAAGCAGAGGAAAAGTGGTTGGAGAACTGTGGAGAGGATGAAGAGTTTTTGAAACGTGAAAGCAAGAGACTTCATCGAGATCTATTGAGAATTGCGCCTGTATATATTGGGGGCTCAAACTCTGATGCTGGTATACAGTTTCAGGGTTGGGACTCTGTTGCCGGGCTCCAAGATGTCACCCAATGTATGAAAGAGGTTGTTATTTTACCTCTTTTGTATCCTGAGCTCTTTAGTTCTCTAGGGCTTACACCTCCTAGAGGAGTTCTTTTGCATGGATATCCTGGGACAGGGAAAACTTTGGTAGTACGGGCACTGATTGGTTCATGTGCTCGTGGTGATAAACGAATAGCATATTTTGCCCGTAAAGGAGCAGATTGTTTGGGGAAGTATGTTGGTGACGCTGAGCGTCAGCTAAGACTTCTATTTCAGGTAGCTGAGAAATCTCAACCATCTGTCATTTTCTTCGATGAAATAGATGGTTTGGCACCTTGCCGTGGTAGGCAGCAAGACCAGACCCATAATTCAGTTGTCTCCACTTTGCTTGCTCTAATGGATGGTTTAAAATCTCGAGGTTCAGTTGTTGTAATAGGAGCCACAAATCGTCCTGATTCTGTTGATCCAGCATTAAGGCGTCCGGGTAGGTTCGACCGCGAGATTTACTTTCCACTTCCATCTGTTAAGGACAGAGAAGCTATTCTCTCCTTGCATACAAAGAAATGGCCTAAACCTGTCTCTGGACCAGTACTCAAGTGGATAGCTAGCAAGACAGTGGGCTTTGCTGGTGCTGATTTGCAGGCTCTGTGTACTCAGGCAGCCATAATTGCTTTAAAAAGGAGCTTTCCCTTGCATGAGCGACTCTCTGCAGCGGTGAAAGTTCCCAATGCTACATCTCCCCCTCTTCCCAATTTTAAGGTGGAGGAGAGGGATTGGGTAGAGGCTCTTACATGTGCACCACCTCCATGTTCACGTAGAGAAGCTGGAATGGCTGCTAATGATGTGGTTTCAGCGCCTCTACACACCTTTCTTGTTCCATGTTTGCTAAAACCACTTAGTAGATTGCTTGTATCCCTTTATCTAGACGAACGCCTCTGGTTGCCGCCCCTATTCTCTAAAGCTTCTGAGTTGGTAAAAGACGTTATTCTTTCTCAATTGGTTAAGAAGAAATTACCATGCAATAATTGGCAGTCCTACGTTAATGATTTGCTTCAAGAACCAGATGTTATCAGTCAGATTGAGGATCACTTTATACGTGCCAACATTCTGGTTGGAGATGTTAGTGTTGGTGGTTTTGATGCTAGTGATGATGATATTGTTCACAGTCTCACTGATTCTGAACTATCAAAGTTGCAGTGTGCAGGGGCTCAGCCTAAATTGTTGAAGAATATCTTTCATATGCCTGGAAAGAAATCGGGATTTAGAATACTAATTTCTGGAAATCCAAGATCTGGCCAGAGGCATCTTGCTTCCTCTCTTCTTCATTGTTTTGTTGGTAATGTTGATGTCCAGAAGGTGGATTTGGCCACCTTTTCTCAAGAAGGACATGGAGATGTCATTCAGGGGTTGACACGGATACTCAGTATGTTCCTTCTCTGTTTTTATTTATCTCACTCCTAATGGCTGGAAGTGCTTACTGGAAGTACAAACATCTACTGGACTTGCCTTTATGAGTTCGAGATACCTTATTTCCATGATGTGATATCAGTTCTCAAAGCATTTTTATACCCAGAAGTTCAGTTCCATTCCAAAGAGAGATACCTTATTAATGGGCTTCCATCTTGTGAAAGTTTTCCTTTAATTATCTTCTGAACTTGTTACCACCACTAGGTTTGCAACATTGGTGCTAACTTCCTTGTTACATGACTCTACAAAATTCATTCTGAAAACAGCTATTATCAAGGTTAATTGTGCTTGCAATCAGAAACACGTGAAAGTTATTTAAAATTCGAGTCGCGCATATAACTGTTCATAGCCCTGAGGGATGTTGGTAATATGGCTCCTTTTTTGGCTGTTTTCTGTGTTTTGGTTCTGTATCAACATTGTCACATGGTTGTGTTTTGTAGCAATGAGTGCCAATATGTGTGTGTGTGTGTGTGTAAATCCATCCATCAATTGATTTTTCTTGTTTGGTTTTTTTGAGGGTGCTAAATGATCAGTTGTGCATGAATGACCCCTGAAAACATTGCTGGTATGCTATTTGTTTTAAGTTTATGCTTTTGATTTTTCTCATCTTGCTGAAGGAAGTAGTAAATTTGTATCTCTTGTGCAGTGAGATGTGCTAGTTTGGGGAAGTGCATGATATTTATGCCAAGAATTGATTTGTGGGCCGTGGAGACATCTGATCAAGTCTATCAGGAGGATAGTTGTTCTTCAGTAAAGCCTGAATCAGTAGGCAAGGAAGCTCATTTGCATAATAATGGTGACGATGAAAGGAACTTTAACCATAGTGCTGAACAGGCTGGGGATGCTCTCAAAAGAGCCTCATATCTGTGGAGCTCCTTCGTTGAGCAAGTGGAAACGATATGCGTGTCCACATCTGTGATGCTTCTGGTATGTACCTTGTCTCCTTAAATTTGCCTTGAGATTTTATATATCTTTCCAAATATTATGTGAAAGGAGTACACCTTGATATTTTTTCATATTGTATTAGCAAGTTTGCATGCGAAAACAAAAACTGCTTCTGGCATACAATGTGATTCTCTTTAGTGCTTTTAAAGGCTATCCTAGATTGCACAAATGCTTTACAACTTTTAATCATTAAAGAACTTACTCTTTTGCACCCACCGCCTTCTGTTTCCTGTTTCCCTTAAACAGGCTACATCCGATGTACAGTTGGAAGCACTCCCTGTTAGAGTGAGGCAGTTCTTTAAAAGTCAGATGTTGAACTGCAGTATCCCAATTCCCTTGGAGGATTCAGTTTCTAGATATACTGAGCAGCTTGATAGAAATTTTAATCAAGAATGTCTGATTGATTCCTCAGCAGCAAAGTTGTCAAAAGATTTAGCTCAGCACTTCATTCAGCTGATTCATCGTAAAAACCATGTCCACTTGCACACCTGCAATAATGAAGCTAGTGACAAATCTGAGGGCAATGTTGCCGTAGAATGTCAGAGGTCAGATCTTAGACCAACCATTGAGCATGTGCATAAACAATGTCCAATTCCTACTACTGCAATAGTTAACAGTAGAAATGTAAAAGCGAAATCAAGCTTGATGTTAGCAATTACCACATTTGGCTATCAAATTCTGCTATATCCTCATTTTGCTGAACTTTGTTGGTTTACATCCAAGTTAAGAGAAGGTCCTTGTGCTGACATAAATGGACCTTGGAAGGGTTGGCCATTCAATTCTTGTGTTATTCGACCTATTAACTCAATGAGAAAGGTTATCCTTTCTTCCAACAATACTAAAGGCAAAGAGAAATATTGTATGGTGCGAGGCCTGATAGCTATTGGATTGTTGGCATACAGAGGCAAATACTCATCCGTTAGAGAAGTTTTTTCAGAGGTTCGAAAAGTTCTCGAGCTTCTGGTTGAACAGATCAATGATAAAGTTCAGAATGGGAGGGATAGGTATCAATTTGGTCGTCTTTTATCGCAAGTGGCTTATCTTGATGACATGGTTAGTAGCTGGGTTTATACATTGCAGAGGTAAGTTTGGCTCTACTTGTAGTTCGTGTAAAGTTTCTTTTGGCTTCTTATTTCCAGCCTTACATCTAATGCAAATGGCTTTACTTTCAGTTTAGAGGGAGGCTCTCAACTCGCAGTGGCAAACCCAAAGATTGGTTGTGCTGGACTTCCGGAAAGCGCTAATGCTCCTGAGGATACACCTCAAAGGGAGGGAGATCGTGAGCTAGAAGCATCCCTTGACAAACCGGAGACACTGGAAACATATCGGCCAGAACTAACTGCTGAAAATTGTAGTCGTGTTAATCCAGAAGCACATTCTAATGGGCTCATGGAGTTAAATATTGATGATGTGCAAGAGGATGGTAGTAATTCTTCCAAGGACAGGTGTGGCATTGAGCTTTCCAATTATAGTATGAGTTCCAACACAAATGGAAGATTGCCCACTCCAAACAATGTTCAAATTGGAGATAGCAACCAAAAGTCGGTTGGCAATAGCATAGGTCTTGAATGTTCATCAAATAGATCTTCCAATCTTTCAACTGACTCTAGTGTAGTGTGTTTATTTCGGTGCTGTTCTCAGTGCCTGCTGAACCTTCAGTGCACCTTGAGAAAAATGCTTTCCCACGAGTTGGGACTAAAAAAGGTTGAGTGTATGGTAGAGGATGCTTATGACTTTCTGGCCTCATTAGCTGCACATCTTCATTCGGCTTTGAGGATTTGGTTGCTGGCTAACACTTCAACTTCGCTTGATGAGAAGCGAGTACAAGAAAGGCACAGTGAATACTTTGAATGCAAGGAAACTAACATGTGTGGATGTCGAAACTTAGGGGACAATTTAATCGAGCTAAGAGATTGTGATTGTCATTTGAAAGGCAATGGCATAACTGAGAAATGCAAATCTTCTCAGAATTTGCCTCAGGAGCTTGATACTGAGTTTATCCTTAGAGATGGTGTACTGACCAACTTAGACAAGAAGGGTGTTTCTACTCATTGTAAATTTGAGACGTTATGCCTTTGTTCTCTTGTAGAGTGGATAGTAATGAGAAAGGAACCTTTTGATTGACTGGCATATTCCGAATTTTTTTGTATGACTGCAGAGTAAGAGTGGAACTACGAGATGTAAAAATCAAAATTTTGGTTTTCTATTTCATTTTGATTTGATTTTCTTATCAGCTTCAGTGATCAGTAGATCGACTTCTTTTGTCAATTTTCCGTATCCTTCAACTGCTGCTGCTTTTGAGGTCCTGTACAATGTATGATGTTATCCAAAAAACGCAATTTCATTGTTCACTAATATTTAAATTCCAAAGATTATGAATTGATTGTTGTCGAGCTTGGAAAGAATTAATTTAGAAGAACGAATCTTATTTCAGATTCTGTCTTTATAAAAGTTTATCAAAATACTGTTTGTATGTTATTTTAAGACCAGGTTGGAACATAGAAAGCTGTAATTCTTCTATCTCAATTTATATCGCATATTTATTTTGAAACACTGACACTTTTCATTATTAATATTAATGTTATATAATACAGTTTTTAGAACTCCTATTAAAATTTTAACTCTTACCAACCTAATATTTCAATCGTTTAGTTTAGTATTTCTTTAACACCGCGCCGTAATACTCTTGTTGTTGGATGTAAAACATCCAAAAAAGGAAAGTAGGATTGCTCTGGCTGGAACCAGTAGTTGATAAAGCGGCAACCACGTGACTTGCAAGTGTTACGCCCCACATACGCCTCTGCCCCCTGCCTTTAGGCGGCAAAATGGCAGTTTCAGAGCCAATTAAACAAGGGAGACCTGTCAACTCATGTTCCAAAAGCAGTTATTGAAACGGGTCCTTCTCAAGAACCACTTTGGTCCCAAAAGCACATGACACAACCGAGCCTGGGTCAAATTGTTGCAGCCAATTTCGCCCACTGGTTCATCCAAACGCTCATTTGATGGTTCAAGCAAGAGGGGTCCAGTTAGAAGCACCGGTTTTCCATATAGACAGGATAAATAATTCCATGACCTCTCTAGTTCTGTGCATGCCCTCATTGCGATAGCACTAAAACTCTTCAATGCCATCGTGACATGGTTAATTTCTCTGCTCTGTCACCCAGAGGGAAAGCTTCTTACCTTTTGTTTCCAGACTCCGTTTTAAGTTTTTTTTATATAATCACAATATAAAAATCTGGACCGCCAGTTCTTGAACAGAAAATGGTCCATTGGCAATTTATACAAGTATGCACAAGTTGTTCCTTTCCAAAAATTACAAAACTTTAATTATCCCCTCTTGGAAAAGAGGAAAAAAATAGTTTTGCCCCCAAACTTCCTAAAGATTAAAACATGGTTTCCCATTGCTTACACAAAAAAATAAGCTGTTCATGAGCAGACCCTGTATATTTGGACATATAAGAGGGTCAACAGTCTGTCAGGGCCCCAAATATCCTCAATCCTCTTCATCAAGTGTAGTAAAATCCTCTATCGCATCAGGTCCAGCATTTTGCTTACTCATGGAGCGGACTTCATCAATTTCTATAAGTAAGAAAGGGTCACATAACACCCTTTGAGCCTGGAGAACTTTAGGACAACCTGAAAGAAAGTTAACTTTCATTTAGTAACTGAATGAACAGAACCTGTGTTGGATAGAAAAAGAACAAATACCTGCAACGGGACATTGGCCACGTGAGGTTTTGGACTTAATAAACTGCAGAATAGCCTTCTTCTCATATATATGCTTGCAGTCCATGCTGCAAGTAGAGCAAAATATGTAAACCAAATATCAAAATTAACATGTAGCAATTGAAATTTGTAAGACAAATATCAATCAGCCCATTACTGCTATAACACGCCTGCATACAAGAATACTTGGTAAAAAGTATAAAACTCAGTATGCAAATAAAAATGAGATTGTGTATGGAATCTCTAATGTGGGAAGAAGAAGAGAAAATATAAGGAAGCATTCCAGCACCCTAATAACTAGAAAAAAGAGACATATTTCCAGTGCGCATTACAACTTAATAACAGAAAGAGACTACAATAAAGCCGATCCTTGGCTCACAGTTATATAAGAGTTAGTTATTATATAGTGGTAAAAAGCCATGTATGAGACAGAAACACCGAACTAGCAAGAGGTTCTACAGCATCTAAATCGAGAACACGTAAGGCAATGAAGCCTTAGCATAGTCGCAAAGGTGGGAAAGTAGATTATATAAAATATGAATGTAAATGCAAAGTACTTTCTTCAGTAACTATCTACTAATGCTAATGTCTAAAGTACTCTCTGCATTGTAAACCTAGATATATGAAGTAAAAGAAGGATATTCACTATACCTACGAACTGGATCTACAAGTTCAGTAACAGGCTTTCCACTTAGCGGGCAAGTCACATTCAGAAGGTTGCACTGCATACTGGTCATTACTATGTCCTCCTGCTCTTCACCTGGCATTGGCTGTCCCGCATGATGAACATGCTGCAGAAGAAAGAAAGAGCTCAATTACCCTTAAGTTGTTACTCAACAGTGGCCCCTAACAAAAAGGAGGGGTTAAAAGATTTAGAATACAAATTAATCAAACTATAACTGGAGACTCCAAATGGATATAGTCGTCTGGTGCACATGGTTAAATGGAAAAGAAAGATGCTGATTTCAGAGGAAAAAGCCTCCCCTCTTGCTGGGACCATACTCCCTCTTCTTTTTCCTTTTCTCTTTCATCTTCTTAGCCGCTCTTTTTTCTTTTTCCCTTTTTCTTTGGCTTTGGCACGGGAGGGTTATTTGTTCATGTGTGGCCTCTTGTTCACAGAAAACTATCACAGTAGCATTTATATAATACCTCTGCTGCTCTGTATAAGCTAGGAAACTGACAACAAGCAAAGGAAACTGCTATGACCAGTCCACCATGTACTACAAGGACCCTTTGAACATGCTAAAACATTGGCGCTCACAGGAAATGGATCTTTTATTTGGGGGTGCATTGGTGTAGCTTTTCAGTAGACTGCTAATTTAGCCAGTGAAATCACAACTCTTGTTTTTGGCAACATCACACAGTGAGAATCCTCCGGAGCCCAGATTGGTGCTTTCCTTGTCAGTTGGAGAAAGGTCTTTAATCCAATCCTGACAATTATTCCCATGTACTTATACTGGAGATCAATATACCATTAGAACTTAGTCTGGAATGGGACACCAGTACAAAGCTTAGCTATTTTCCAAGATTCATGTAAACTTTGGACCAAGGAGATCTGGTACTAAGAGCTTAGAGCTAGACATGACTTGCATAACCCACTCATATTTTCTTCTCCCGTAAAGGAGTTGACCTTGACGTGCTGAAGAAGATTAAAGTTGAAGAATGAAAAAAATCATGAAGTTAACTTGTTCAGTGTGATCATTCACGTGCAGAATTCTTAATGCAACTAAGAAAAATCATCTAAAATTTTTCTGGACCTCGAAAACAAAAAGAAGCATTTTTGGAATCAAAGTCATTACATCAGATTCAATCAGAAAATACTCGAATCTCTTATTAATCCCTAAACATCCATTTTAGATTTTGGTATGGTAATAAAAATTAAAGTTCACAACACAAAATTCTGTCTCTCAATAAGTTTGATCGAGCACTAAAGTGATGAGACAAATTCAACTATCTGATAAATTCTCAAGAAGCTTTGTATTTCAAAACAATTTCTAAAGAGAAGGAAACGCTACTGCGAAGTAACTTGAGAAGGAAACAATCTTAAAGACTTTCCTAAGATAGAGGAGAAGCATAAGGTCAATAAGGGCTGCAATAACAATGTCCCTTTAAATTGTTATGTAGAAAACAAGCTTCTTACTAAGCTGAAGACGACTTACAATACAAATAAGTTTTAGTTGTTTAAAGGGACCTCCCTCAGCTCATTTGGGACTGAGGTATAGCAGTTGTTGTTTGTTTAAGAGAACTTCTGCTGCTTCACCTTCACATGATAAACTTTTAAGTATCAAATATCTGGAATTTGGTCATAGAAACAAATAGAAAGTTTCTTTTCAGAAGATATTTGCTAGATGTACTGTGGTATTGTTGAGTTGTCCCATATTGATGGGATTTGAGGTCTTTGGTCTCCTTATATGGTCTTGGACAATCCTCACCTCACAAGCTAGCTTTTGAGGTTGAGTTAGGCTCAAGGTCCATTTATCATAGTATCAGAGTCAGGCCCATCCCCATTATTGTTATAGATGTTGGGCCCCCATTTAAGTTGTCCACACTCCAATTTGCAGGCCTAAGCGTGAGGGGGTGTTGAGTTGTCCCACATCGGTGGGATTTGAGGTCTTTGATCTCTTTATATGGTCTTGGGCAATCCTCACCTCACAAGCTAGCTTTTGAGGTTGAGTTAGGCTCAAGTTCCATTTATCATTTAGTTAGAGCCTGATGCACATTTCATGGGACTTAGAGGTTCTTTTGTCCACTATGTGGTTCAAAGTTGTAGGCCTCATAGAACAGGAGACCTCTATGTGCTCTTAATTTATTTTGGCTATCCTGAGACATCGACACCAGGTCCTCTTCTCTGTGCTCTTGTTCCATATTGGTAGGTAGGGGTGGCAAAATGGTTAAAAAAAAAGAGTTAACCATCCATATTATCCACTAAAAAATGGGTTGGATAATGAACTTTTTAAAAATGGGTCAAATATGGATAAGAACCATATTATCCATTTAGAAAATGGATAACCAATGAGTAACCCATGGATAATCAATGGGTCTAACTTTTACATTTGTAAAGCCTCAAATTGGGGGTTCCTCAAGTTAGGGAGACTAAGAATTCTCCCAAAAGTGATTATATGCAAGAATTCATGGATAATATGGTTACCCATATTATCCGCCGATTAACCCGTTTTTTATCCGTATTAAATATAAGTAGGGTCAGATAATTGATCTGTTTTTTCATTACCCATTTTCGACCCGAACCATACCCGACCCGACCCGCCCGTTTGCCACTCCTATTGGTGGGTTTCTTGTAAACAAGAAAGCAGAAAGTTGTACAACTAGCAAGAAAAACATACCCAGACGGCTTCCCGGAATTGTCTCAACAAAGGCTGGCTCTGAGCGCTAGACGATGATCTAGCCTTTGATTTTGCAATTTCTTCATCAAACTTCTTCTTAAAATTTGTTGGCTGCAGACAAATGAAATCTTAATGGTCCAAGCTGAGAAACAAAAGATCAACATATATATTTTGGACGAAAAGTCACCTCTGGCCCAGGCTCTAATTCATCACCTATAGACTGAATTGCCTCGGAAAGATGCATGCACTCATCAGACGCCTCCAACAACTGAATAACACCAGCTTCGAGATCCTTTACCTGCAACAGTATAAGACAACCTCATCTACAATCCATCAAGAAAGAAATTGTAAGGTTTCCTAATGAGCAATATTTAAAGTCAGTTTTTTATTTATTAACATCAACATTGACATTAAACCACAGCATCTGCTAGTTGTCTGTATTAAGAACATATAATTCACCAAAACATTCTGAGAAAACTAGCATTGTGGCTCTGTCATCAAACATCACATTCTGATAGGTGGAATCGAGTACTACAATGAATTTTTCCTCAGTTAGTATATCCATAACCTTCAAATTAACTTAGTTCAACCAGTATTTTCTTCAATTTCTAACGAAATTTTCAGTTTGTATTGCATATTACACCGGCACCAAAAGAAACACAATGGACTGTGTATATTAATGATTATTGTCAGAAACTAAACACAAGTGTGACTTATATAAATGATTGGTAATACTAACTGCTTGTTTAAACTTTTTATTTTTTGGGTAACCATATAAAATTACCATTAACACCAAAAACAATTACACTTATAAGGCAACCTTAATCTGACCACAGATCAAGACCCCCAACTCCACAATATCTAATTACACAGTAGACGTTGGATAAAACTCCTACACCTATAAGCTTTCTTTGACATCCTCATATGATCTACTCTCTCTGTAATTTCCCTCTTAATTTGTGTTACTATCTCTAATCTATGTACATTTTTGCCTTGAAAATTTTTAAAACTCCGAGCTCTCCTAGTGTGGTATATCACTGCTCCATTGACTGCTGCTATCACCTCTTTTTTAAACTGCTTCCAATGCTTTCTTTTAATCATTTCCAGCATCAACTTGAAATCCCCTTCCTGTACTGATTGTCCTATCCACTGGTTGATCTCTTGTCTAACTGCTTTGATCCAGCCACAGTCAACAAACAGATGCTCCTTTGTTTCCAGCTGCTCTGCTTCGCACAAGCTGCAGTTTATGTTTTCCACAGGGATTTGCATCCCTATTAGCCTTTCTTTGGTAAGTAGTCTCCCTTGAATTGTCAACCACATGACAAATCTATGTCGAGGTAGAGCCACAGCAGTCAATACCAAGTCTGTTGTCTCTAATCGTGGTTGCTGATTTATCATAGCAAGATAAGTGTTAGTTATAGAGTAGCTACCTCATGAAGTTAGGCTGTATCTGTCTTGTGAATACCATTCTTGCATCTCTCCTTTTAGGGAGTTTAACTTCCTCTAATACCAACTACTATCTATAGGAGGAATATGTGTCCAAATATTACGATCAACTTTCATATATACACCATGAACCCATCGCACCCAAAGGGACTCTTTGTTCATTACCAATTGCCACAATAACTTTCCTACTGATGCTATGTTCCATATTTTACAGCCTTTCACATTCAGACCTCCTAGTTTCTTTGGGCAACAAACTTTCTCCCATGCAACCAATGCTACTTTCTTCTGACCCTCAGTCTTCCCCCACAATGTGAAGCTGTGAACAAATAACTAGACATAAGGAAGGGGAATCCACAAGAATGTCAAGATACAAGATGCAAGAGCCCACAATTAGTTAACATTTCATGCAACAAATATTTGAAGTAAGCCTTTCACCCAGTTCAACTTTCCATCTTTGGCTTTCAATAATAACATAAATAGTTTTAAGAACAAATTTATCTCAGCCTATTTGGTCTTTTCCAGCAAAACTTAAATGGTTTGCTAGAATTTTACCCCCTCCCAAAAGATTGTGAGATTTGCAGTACGAGTGTTAACACATGTGAGTTCCAACATGGATTTCTTAGCTTCTTTTAAATAAACTTTTACAATAAACTACACAGAGAACACTTCCATA
This sequence comes from Nicotiana sylvestris, assembly GCF_000393655.2. Taxonomy (NCBI): domain Eukaryota; kingdom Viridiplantae; phylum Streptophyta; class Magnoliopsida; order Solanales; family Solanaceae; genus Nicotiana; species Nicotiana sylvestris. The sequence goes on from NC_091063.1 coordinate 62,527,346, forward strand.
CTTAAAAATGTTTGAAATTGTGTAGTCAAAGAAAAGTTGTTTTAACACTCCAAATGGTAATATTACACATTTCTATACACAGAAATGCTAGTCTAAGTATTAATTTTTTATGACGGTGGTGTTCGGACCAGCTTGCATCTCGACTACTCCACTGGTAGCAACTACCTCCCACCAACACGAGCGTAGAGTAACTCTGGCTTAGGCAAATAGGAAGAAATCACCAAGTGATTTTTGCTTATGCTGGGATTTGAACCAAAGACCTCATGGTTCTTCTTCCACTATATTGAAGACTAGGCCACATGCTTAGGTGCGCTTGCCTAGTAGTATTATTTTCAAAGCTTTTTGTGAGCCTAAGTTTGTTCATTTGACCAACACATCAAGTCACTGGAACGGACTGACTAAGATAAAGTACAAATTACCGGACCTACTACAAGATAGCTGATTATTAGCATTCAGACTAACCAAGGTAAAAGGTAAAATATTAAGGTGAAAGTCAAATTCAATAACACTACGTCTTCCTAAAGGTATTCACTTATTACAACGCGAATGATGGAGAACATTTGAGAATTAAAAGTAAATGATGAACATATAACTAGGGTTTATCATGAAGTACCATCTCGGTTCTCTCATCTCTCTCCAAATCCACCGCGATATCCTTCATCATGGTCACAGCCTTCCTAATTTCCTGTAATACAAAACGAAATCAGTCATATTAACAACTAAAAGAAAAAAAAATTAGAGGTAATTTCAAAAGTTGCGCGCGCAAGGTATGATACACGGATGAGGGATTGATTGTCGGAGTATATCGCCGATGTATGAGATCTAATTCTTCCGGCAGCTACGCCACTGCCAGCGCCGGACGTCGACGCCATTCTGAGTCTTTTACGAAGTTGTTTCGACTGAGAGACTGGCTTTTATTTGTTCCTTTTCTGATTTGGAGGGAAAGAGCGAGCTTTTTTGATAGTAGGAGCGCGAGGACAGAAGCCATTTTTTTTGAAAATACACATTTAGGCATAAATTTTGTATCTACTACAAAGAGGTCCAGAAAGTTCCATTTATGATGCGCCCCCCCCCCCCTCCCCTCCCCCCAAAAAAAAAAAATTTCAATCATTTTAATGTAACGGGTATTATTTTGTTCACTTTTTACCTTTGGTAAAGAGATAGTCTTTGATGTTATTGACCCGATTCGAGGGGCGATTCATTTTTGGCTATATAAATATTTTCACAAATAAACTGTCCAACATCATATACAAAACATATTGAATTCTTTTTTAGGACTAGCATTATTTTGACACATATTTTAAACTTCTACTATCAATCTACCATGTTATTATAATTAACAATGCGATAAATATGATGGCTGCAACTTGCTTGGTCCATCTTCTCAGCAAAAAAAAAAAAAAACAAGAATATTACTTTCAAGATGTCCATTAGCCACTTGTTGGTATTAAACATTTATCGCCTATCAAAGGAAAAGAAAGAAACAAAAATAGGATTGATGTAAATTTGATTAACAAAGATGATAGTACAATTGAGAGTATGAAATTCGATCTCATTTGATTTCCCAAAATTCTTATTCATTTTACCAAGCTGAACGACAGTTATTGGACCCTTCTTCTAAACCTATCAAAGCATAAAGCTCATTAAATTGCAGATTATTAGCCTCATGAGCATGTACCCATGTAGTACTATAGCTGATCACATCTTGAAAGCTAGAGCTCCCTCTTTCCTCGCAACAACTAGATAGTGAAACATCACATGAAGGAAAATTTATTGCACTCTCTCCATTTAGTGCAATTAACATTTGGTTTACTTTTTGCAACTCCCCTCGTAGACGTTCAGTTTCTTTTTCCAATTGTAACTTCTCAGATAATGCAGTTTCAAGCTTGAGCTGAAGGGCATTATAGTCAATCTCCAGATTCTGATTCTTCCACCTAGCTCTCCTGTTTTGGTACCAAATGGAAATTTGTCGTGGAGGAATCCCTAATTCTCTTGCCAATTGGAGTTTTTTCTCCGGCTCGAGCTTCTTAGTTGAGTCGAAACTTGATTCCAAAAGCTTAATTTGCTCTTGGTTTAGCCTCTTTTTGTTGTGATTTGGTAAGGACTGGTATTTTTGCAAATTTTGAGAATTCATGTTAGAGAATGATGTAGCTTAGGAAGAGTTTGGGATTTGGAATCAAATGATAGAGTAATGATTTTCTGTTGTTCAATACACATTTATATAGGTGTAGAGGTGACAAATGAATAAATCGGGTCAAACATGAGCAAGTTATAATGGAACAAATTAACAAACAAGTCATATGACCAACCCGTCCATATTATAGTTTGCTTGAGTTGTCAAACAATATGTCATAATCCAATTAGTCCAACTCATATTTGATCTCCCTTCCTTTTTTAGTGTTACTTTTTGGAGAATTTTTTTTTGTAAAATCCTATGTATTTTTCTTAATTTATTACCTTGAGTTCTTCAAATCTAATTTATATTTGCCGCTTTAATCCAATGGCTTGATGGGTCATTTCAAATTTAATTCATAAGATCAAATTAAGCAAGTTTTTAAAAATGAGTTAATTTTGGCATGGCTAATATAAGAAATATATGCAAAGGCTTCAATGCAATTGTAACCAGATTGAGTTGTTATTAAACTATTCTCATAGTATTTGTTTAATCAACATGGGGATGCTTCAAAAGATTGTGTAAAGAAAGAAATATACGAAGAGATGGATATGGCTGACTTCTCATGCAGTGAGCTTAAGTGTTCACGTGAAGTTGGTCCTACTATGTTAGGAGCGAACAGTATTAATTTAGTAAGTAATTACAGTATTTAATTTTATCTGTTACGGACTAAAGAGTTGCTAATCAAATAAAGTAGCAATATCTTCTACTTTTTAGCCAAAAAAATAGTAATATCAAACTAGTTCCAATCTTGATTTCATGTACTTGGTCTTCTTTTTGTTGCTCCAGTACAACATTATTTTATTTACAGAAAGAAAGCACAGAAAGAGAATAGGAAATAAAACTATCTAAACTAATTTTATCCATTTTTCTTCCTCATCAAAACTAAAATTAATAGCTTTATATATGCAACATATTTTTAATTTAGTCTTTATGTTTTTCTTTTCAAGTTCTTATATATAATTGCTGGAGCTTTTTGATCAATCAAGTTTTCTTTGGTGAGAAACTATTACTTCTTAAAAGGATATATATATATATATATTCAAAGAATATACACACCATATATATACAAAATATTATAAGCGAATTAATTCCAAGCGTTTGATTATTCATATTGACCGCTTTTGTATATCTCAACATCGTTAGTAAACAGAAGCTGAAATTACTAAAGAAGAAGCTTAAGACACTCAGAACTCAGTATAGTCACTCAATTGTAGCAGAAGCTGAGGAGGATAAGAAAGCACTAAAACAAGCTCAGATACAGTTGCAGAGCAGTCCAACGAGTGCAGCTCATCAACAAACTGAGGCTCAAGCGTACCCAAAGTTCAGACAGACATCCTACTTGGCTAAAATCTACTTACAACAAAGAAGTAAAGCTACCTGGATAAAGTTGGGGGATGATAATACTAAGTATTTTTATTCAGTAATAAGGCATAAAAAATTAAAGCAGACCACTACACAGCTAAAAAATCTCAATAGGAGATTGACATATAGATCCTGAAATTATTGCAGATCTATTTGTCAATTACTATAAAGAGTTGCTGGGAAGGAGATCACATACTAGAGTGCCAGCCTTCAATAGCCTTTTGAGAAATGGCCATGTTCTTACAACTGAGCAACAAATCACATTAGCAAGGCCTTTTGCGGAGAAAGAAATGAAAGAGGCAATGTTTCAAATAGATGGAAATAAAAGTCGTGGTCTAGATGGGTATGGTAGTGATTTTTACAAGGCAGCTTGGAAGATAGTGGGACAGGATGTTACAGAAGCTTTGATGAAATTTTTTTCAGAATAGAAAATTGCTTAAACAACTCAACTCAATTGTTATAGCACTTATTCCAAAGGTGGAAGGCCCAGAAGAAGCTAGCCAATATAGATGAATCTCATGTTGCAATGTATTATATAAGTGCAAATCAAAACTGATCTGCAATAGACTGAAAGTGGATGTGTATCAATTGGTGGCAGATAACCAATCAGCCTTTGTCTAGGGGAGATCTATATTGCACAAGATCCTTATATGTCATGATATTCTGAGGCATTACAATAGAAAGATATCTCCTAGACGCCTTATGAAAATATATCTAAGGAAAGCATATGACATGATTAGCTGGGAATTTCTTGAAGAAGCACTAAGGAGCTTTGGGTTTCCTGATAAATTCATCTAGTGGATTATAACATAGTGGATTATGATATGTGTATCAACTACAAAGTTCTTAGTCAAGATTAATGGAGAAAATCACAGTTTCTTTGTAGGGAAGATGGGACTTAGGCAAGGGGGTCCTATCCTATCGCCCCCCCCCCCGCTATTTATCATTATAATGGAGTATCTATTAAGAATGCTGAAGACTGTTAGTGAAACTTACTCACCTTATCTTTGTGGATACTTTTCCATATGTTACCAGATTTCAAATATTATCCCATGTGTAATTCAGTGAAACTTACTCACCTTATCTTTGTGGATGACTTAAAATGATTTTTTGTAAAGGGAATGAAAGTTCAGTAAATAGAGTCATGGAGGCACTTAATCACTTTAGTAATGTCACTAGATTGGTTGTAAATATGGAAAAGTATAGTATTTTTATGGCACGGATTGATGATAGTTGTGATGACTCAAAAGGTCATCTCGTGTTTTAGAACCCAATTCGGAGTTTCGAGACCTTTAAAATCTCATCTTACTTTTTTTTTTATATGCGTGCGCAGTCCGGGCGCATTTTCGGAAAGCCTTTATGTGAAAATTTGAGAAAATAATAATTTTTGTCTTTAAAAGTAATTTTAGTTGACTTTGGTCAACGCTTTGAGTAAATGGACCCGAACCCGTATTCTGACGGTCCCGGAAGGTCCATAGTAAAATATGGGACTTGGGCATGTGCCCGAAATCGAATTCCAAGGTCCCTAACCCGAGAAATGAATTTTTGATAAAAATTGTTAAACTGAAATTATAATGGTTTTGTGAAAATGGTTAATAGTTGATCTTGTTGGTATTGGGCCCGTATTTGGTTCCGAAGCCCGGTACATGTTTAATATGGTATTTATGCCTTATCATGAAATTTGGTGAGAAACGGAACTGATTTGACGTGATTCGGACCTTTGATTGAGAAAATAGAACCTTTGAACTTTCTTAAAAATTTCATGCAATTTTATGCTAAATTCGTAGTTCTAGGTATTATTTAGGCGATTTGATCACGTGAGCAAGTCTGTATGATGTTTTAAGACTTGTGTGCATGTTTGGTTTGGAGTTCCGAGGGCTCGGGTGAGGTTTGGATAGGCTACGGGATGTTTTAGACTTAGAAAATCTGGTGTGTTTTGTTGTAGCTAGTATTCTGATCCTTTGTGCTTCGCGATAACGAAGGGGGAACTGGGCTGGGGGAGGACTTCACTCTACGCGAGCTCAAGACCAGGGCCACGAACACGGAGTATTGGAGGGAGTTGCTATACGCGAACGCGACCGGTCGACCGCGTAGCTTTAGGAAGGCTGGTCAGGGGATCTGGGAAACCCTATGCGAACGCGAGCCCCGTATCGCGAACACGAAGGTAGTGCGGGTCTAAACCTTTGCGAACGCGTAGTGTTTCCCCCGATCGTGTAAGTTCTGGTAAGGCTGCTCTTCGCGAATGCGATAGTGTTCATGCAATCGCGATGAACACCGTTGCCCAGCACTTAAAATAGAAGCAGAAACGGGATGAGCCTTTTTTTTCATATTTTCAAAAACTAGAAGGCATAAAGACGATTTTCAAGTTCTTCCCCAAAGTGTTGGTAAATGATTCTAAACCACTTTCTTTCAATTATCCATTATTTTTCACCCATTTTCAACCTAAATCTAGGGTTTTCATGGTAGAAATTGAGGATTTGGGTAGAATTAGGGTTTTTTGTATAGTTAGAATTTAGACCTCGATTTGGGGTCGAATTCCGAAACTAATTACATATTTGGGCTCGTGGGCTCGTGAGTGAATGGGTTTTGGTCCGAACCTCGAGTTTTGACCAAGCTGGTCCGGGGTCGATTTTTGACTTTTGGGGGGAAAGATTGGGAAAACTAAATTTATGCAGTGTAGTTGATTCCTTTAGCAATAATTGATGATATTGAGTTAATTGTGGCTAGATACGAGTGGTTCAGAGGTGGAAACTAAGGTAAAAGCGGTGATTGGGGCTTGAGTCCGGCCGTGGAATCGAGGTTAGTGTTGGGTCTAACCCTGGCTTGAGGGATTAGGTATTATCTGCCTATTTGCTACATGTTTTGATGTTGTGTACAATGTATAGGTAAGGTGACGAGTACCTATGTGTTGTTGTCGGGTCATATCATGCGAATTAGCCTTATTCTTGTAACTGGGGTACTCTTTGGTCGTATATTCCATGTTTAGACTTGATATTCCATGTGTCGAGAAATTCTTATCATGTTTTGTGGAATTTGGTATTAATTAAGTATTGACTCAGAGTTGAGGTTGGTATTGTGGAATTAAACGCTGAAGTAAGACTGGTTTATGATATTTCTATCTCCTTGTTGTTATTGATCATTATTTTTGGTAAGGGAGAGTATTAAAAGCACGAAGGGTGATGTCGTGCAATATTTTGTGAGTGAGTGTTAAAACACGAAGGTTGATGTCGTGTAATGTTTTGTGAGTGAGTGATAATGCACGAAGGGTGATGCCGTGCTATGTTTCTGTAAGTGATAATGTATGAAGGGTGATGTCGTGCCGTATTTTGCGAGTGATGATGCATGAAGGGTGATGTCGTGCCATGTTATGAGAGAGTAAAAGTACGAAGGGTGATGTCGTGCCATTTCTATTGTTTCTTATGGTGAGGAGGAGAGTAAAAGCACGAAGGGTGATGTCGTGCACTTGTTTGCTATGTTTATTACTGGCGTTGGTGCAAAGCATGTTATTTACTGCGTTTTATTACTGTACTATTTTCAGGATTTGATATTCCCCTGAGCATATTTTCCCCATTCCCGTTATTAACTGTTTAATTTCTACTTGTTGTTATTTTCTCGTATATGATTTAACTACACAGGTTCATGTTATTATCGTGTCCTAGTCTGGCCACTACTTCGCCGAGGTTAGGTTAGGCTCGGCACTTACCAATACATGGGGTCGGTTGTACTGATGCTGCACTCTGCACATTCTGTGTAGATTTTGGTACCGGTCCGAGTTGAGGTGCTGCCTTCAATCCTTCAGGAGACCCAAGGTAGATCTACTGGCATTCGCAGACTCTGGAGTCCCCTTCCAATTATTTCAGTTCACTGTTTTTATTTTAATTCAAAGACAATTGTATTTTCTTCCAGTCAGTATTTGTAGTGGCTCTTAGAAGTTTGTGAGTTGTGACACCATATTTTGGGTAGCTGTATTGAGATATTTGAGTAATTATAAACTTCTGCATTTCATTATTGTCATGTTTTAAATTATTGTCATTTAGCGAATTGCTGTAAGGGTTAGCATATTTAAATTTTATATGTTGGCTTGCCTAGTGATCGGTGCCAACCCTGCACTACTACAAAGTAGCGCGAGTGGTTGAAGCAGCTTTTACCCGAGATGGTCGGTATCGGATTCCACTGGGAGCTAGAAATGAGAATTGGGTTTCTATCTAAATTAGAGATGCGTAATTGCTCTTAATTGCACTTCTAATCATAGTTGGCCTTTTGATTACTTCTAATATTATGCTAATAAGATATTAAATTAAGCTAAGAGTAAGATACTTAAAATGTTGTCTAAATAGTTAAGAAGGCACTAGAGAAATGACTTTCTCCTAGGTGGATACTTGACGGGTTCTCGAGTCTAAGACAAGGTTGTCATATTGCGGATTACGATATAACCAATGCACTAAACTTCTCACTCTATACCTCTCGGTAGTTTGAGTGATTTTGCCCTAATTGACTTTCTCAAGACCAATTGGGTATGATAATTTGTGCAAGCAATTTAGGTTCAAGTCGGGTATTACTATCTCTAGGTTTAACCCTTTAATTGGGGCTATCAATCTCTTGAAATACACCCCAATTCCTTGTTGGACTAATTTTCCTAGACTCAAGTTCTCTTTCTCAAGAAGAATCCCAAGTCAAATAGGCACAAATTAGTGTTTGCAACCACTAATTCAACATAGAAAATACAAATTAGTCCAAATATCAAACACACATAGACATTCAAGCTTTAAAACTCAAGACTCATCAAATACCCACACTAGGGTTGAGCCACAACCCTAGCTAATGGGTCTAGATACTTATGATAATAGAAGAAAACTGATAAATAGATGAAGAAAAACCCATAATATTTAATTACAAGCTAATACTTGAAGATTCAATGATAAAACTACTCTAAAATTACTCAAAATGGTTAAGAAACCTTGTTCACGAGTGCAGCTCAACGTCAGAATACAACCGATGACCTAAAAATGGGAAAAGAAACTATTTATACTAGGCCGAATTTTCTAGACCAAAATACCCCTGCAGGGGTAGTGCGGTCCGCACAAAATCGAGTGCGGCCGTAGTGAGGCTTCTTGGCTTTAATCCCTGCTCTCTGAACTTGACCACCGTGGGCCGCACAAAATGCACCGCCGCCGCGGTGGCTTCTGTAGCAGTCCGCACAAAAAGGACCGCGGACCGCATTGGCATTGATTCTCAAAAGTCCCAACTCTCTGAACTCCTTCTTTGCGGACCGCACAATATCAAGTGCAGCCGCGGTGAAGCCATTGTGGTCCGTACAAAATACTTTGCGGCCGCGGTGAAGCCATTGCGGTCCACACAAAATACTTTGCAGCCACAATGCTTGATTTTCCAAAAATTGCACTCTCTAAATCTCTTCACTACGGACCGCACCAAATGAAATGCAACCGCAGTGGATCTGTTCCACTATGCTTGGACTTGTTCTTGGTACTTGTGCATGTTTTACTCCTTTTTGAGCTGGTTTTGACTAGCTGTCACCTTTTTGGCCAAACCGTGCAAACAAGTACAACATTTAAGCCTTTGGGACTATTTTGTACACATTTTTAATCAAAACTCAAGAAAGAAGGAGTGTAAAATGAACCGTAATCCTTAGTTATCACCTAGCAATTATAAGGTTTGGCACCATCACGATCCCGACGGTGGGAAATCCGGGTCGTGACAATAGCATGAAGGAAACATTGCTGGTCAGAACAGGTTTCACTCTTGGAACCCTTCCTATCAAGTACTTGGGCCTTTTTCTTTCTCCAAAAAAGTGGAACAAGCTGGAGTACTAGTGTGCAAGTCATAACTGCAGTACTATTCTCTATACACAGCTTCTGGGGCATAGTGTTCATCCTCCCTCAAAGTATGCTTAAGGATAAGATATGTAAGGATTACTTGTGGGGAAGTTTTGAGGAGAAGAAGAAGATACCATTAGTAGCTTGGGAAAAAGTTTATCGTCCTAAGAAGTTAGGGGGGCTGAACATTAAGGGAAGCAAGATCTGGAACATAGCTTCAATAGGAAAATTGATATGGCAGTTGCTTATGTGCAAAGAATCCCTGTGGGTTAAATGGGTTCATGGGATATATGTGAAGACAAAAATAAATTTTTGGGATCATAAGCCGCCTACAGACTGCAGTTGGTATTGGAACAAATTTAGTAGTATAAAGGCTCAAATGCAGGGTTGGTACTCACATGACAAGAATACTCTAATAGTGAAAGGTGACTATTCCATTACGAGTAGTTATCGTGTACTCTTAGGTGACAAACCAAGGCTAGAGATAACATACTTAATATGGACCTCTCTGGCAATTCCAAAGTAGAGAATCACACTTTTGGCTGACAATGCAAGGAGGGCTACTCACTAAAGAAAGATTGCTCAGGATTCAAATACCAGTGGTTGACATAAGATGTTGTCTCTGTGAAGCTCAGGCTACAGAGACTAATTCCCATCTGTTTGGCACTTGAAACTGATCTCAGACCATAAGACATGAGATAAACTTATGGACAGACATCAAATTACTAGAAGGAGACATCAAATAAGTTCTGGAAAACATACAAAGGAAGCATTAGAAGAAGTATAAGAAGGACCTGACAACTGCACTCTATGGAGCTCTAATATATCACACTTGGCGAGCTAGAAGTTGAAAATCATTTAGCGGTATAAATGTACATATAAAGGAGGCAGTAGTACAGATTAGGAAGGAGATATTAGTAGAAATTCGAAAAGAGCTAGTAAATGTAGAATACTAGTGCAACAAGTGCTTTGTAATTAGATAGTTAAGTTTGTTGGAGACCTTCCTTTTGCATGGCAGAAGGAGGGAGTCCTTTATTTGTAACAATTTTTTTGGAGTTAATGGTAATTGACAATTATTACAAAAGAAATATCATTAGTAAACAGAAATTAATCCTAAATAATGATGTTGATGCAAACTAAGGGCTATAAATGTAGGTTAGAGTTGATCCAATCTTCGTGATCGTAATCGCACCTATTACTTTTGCTCAAAAGCAAAAGAAAAAGAGAGTTACATTACCCAATATACTAAACTAATATAATATGAACACATTGATTTTAGATTTTGAAGTCCTTTTAGCTGCCCGTACCAAAATGTACTTTCTGGTCACACTATGAGTGTGTTTGGTATATTTTCTTGAAAAATGAGTGATTTTATTACTTATGTTTCCTTGTTTGGTTGGTGAGTGAAAAACTTTTTCGGAAAATATCTTTTAGTGTTTGGTTAGAGAGTAAAAAAAATTTTGTTAGAAAAATAATTTTTATGCTACTCTCCTCACCCTTCCCCCCAAATCCCCATGTTCCTTATGCTTTCCCCTACCCCCAAACCAAATACCCAATATTTTCAGGATTTTATTTTCTTCAAGAATTTAATTATTCTTTTAAAAATTCACACAAACCCAAAGGAACGAATGTGTTGCTTTACCTTTTTCACACAAAAACAACGTTTGAAATTTGTACTCCATAACTAAAAAAAATACTTTTTTTGTTTTAAAAAAGTATTATTTCTACAACATGAAAAGAAAGTACTCATTTTGTTGAAATGAAAAAAAATACTTTTTACTACATCATTTTGTTAAAATGAAAGAAAATACTTGTTTTGCATTAAAAAACTAAAATACTCATTTTGTTAAAATGAAAAAGAAAGTAATTTATCTACAACATGAAAAGAAAGTACTCTTAATAATATTTTTATTTAGGGCGGAGGGCGGGGGGGGGGGAAAGGGGGTTTGGGTAGGGGTGAGGGGTGGGGATGGGGAGGGGTGGTGTTGGGGGTGTGGGTGGGTTGGTGGGGTGGGGTGGGGGTGGATTGGTGGGAATATGATGGGGAAGGTTGAAGAAGAGTTTTGAAAAATATTTTTCCTTCTTTTGATAAAGAAAATATTTTTCCCCAATTGGAGGAAAATAAGTTCATGAGAAAAATATTTTCTAAAATATTAAGCCAACCAAACATGGGAAAATTGAAAAATATTTTCCTTCGTACCAACCACACCCTATATATACACCATTTGAAATAGGTGACAGTGCATAAAACATCAAGTTTCCACTATTCTGAATAAATGGCAAGTGTAACAATACTTGGTAAAAGTTTGTCTAGTATTACACCAAAGCAATAAGGCGAAATAATAAACGACCACTTTAAGTTGTTCTCAACGATCAGACAAACGCCTCAACTGACACGATTATCAATTAGACACTTCTTCTTGACTGAAGTAGGACCTCGTAAATCCCTCACACTGACAGGGCAAAGTATGTGTTTTGTATTTACATCTGAGCGCGTGAAACCCTCAAAATAATTTTTTTTTTCCTTTTTCTTTTTTAAATTTTAACCTTATTTTATTTGGACACACCATAATTTTTATGTGGGTCCCACTAGATTTTTTTTTTTTTTTCACATTAATTTCACTTTCCTAACCTAAATATAGCAACATCAGTAGCTCCTCCACCTTCCGCCATTTATCCACTTTCTCTCTTTCAATTTTGAAAAAAAACAATCAATAACAACTACCATGTTATAATAATATCACTGACCACCACAATAATTCAATCCCATTTCCGGCGATTTTAACCCATGACCTTCCCCTATTAATCCGCCTCCTCTCCTTCAGTCTTGAAAAATAATCAATAGAAGAAACCATGCCATAACAATATCATTGACAACCATAAAATTTCAATCTCATTTTCGGCAATTTTTACCCATGGTTAAAGCTGCTGGGTCTTCACGATTATGCAGGAAAAAATAAATGGTGGTTGATTTTAGTGTTGTATTTTATGGCGTTAAGGTGAAGTTCTGAAAATGAAAACAGAAAAAAGAAAAAATAGAGAGATGGGTGCCGCTTTTTCTTTTGAGTCTTGCTCCGTTTTCTCATAAAAGAAGAAGACCTCAAATGATTTTCTTATTTGATATTTTTATATGTGGGTATGTATCATCCAATTTCTTGGAAGGTGCTAGGGAATCAGAGTGAAGGGTTATTTGGGGGAAGGGGTGGGGGGCGAGAGGGGGAGTGTGAAGAAAGAAGATGAAGGGGGGGGGGGTTAATACTAAAAAGGATTTTTTAATGTGTTTAGTTTATACTTATCAAAATTTTTATTATAATTTACACATGTCATTCTTTAATTGGTTCATTTAACATGTCACTAGCGAGTGGAACTCACACATATGGTCTGTCAGACTCGGGTGTTCACGAGATACATTTAATAATCACTTGAAATGTTAAAATAAAAAGGGACCAGTTGAGGTGTCTGTCTGATCGTTGGGGACAACTTAAAGGGGCCATTTATATATTTCACCAAGCAATAAATATAAGATATATGCTTCTCATATATACTTAATCATATTATCATTTATTATGGTTTGATGATATTAGTGGTGGCAAAATGGATTAATAAATAATTATCCATCCATATTATCTACTAAAATATGGTTTGGATAATAAACTTCTAAAAAATGGGTCAAATGTGGATAGGATCCATATTATCCACTTAACCAATGTGTTTAACTTTTACAGTTGCAAATACTCAAATTGAGGTTCCTCGAGGTTGGGAGACTAGGAATTCTTCTAAAAGTAATTATATTTAACAAACCATGAATAATATGGATATCCATATTATCCCCCGGTTAACCCATTTTTTATCCGTATTAAATATGGGTCGGACTGAATATTTATCTGTTTTTGTATTACCCGTTTTTGACCCGCTCATACCTTACCGATCCGCCCATTTATCACCCCTAAGTGATATATATTCTTATTTTAATTAAATGCTAGATTTTTTAACTTATCTCACTTGTAAGGAGTGACATTCGACCATCCTCCTATGTATAGTTGTCAAAAATGTAATCTGTTGGAAGGACACCTTTTTAATTCCCTACTGATTACGTAAGGTGTAGTGGTTGAAATCTTTGTTCATGCACCTGCGCAGTGGTGGATCCAGGATTTTGTGCAAGCGGGTTCAGTCGGAGAAGTCCATAACTAACATAAACTGTATAAGTGGGTTCAAAAATAATTTATATACAAAATTTACCTTGCTTTAGCCATAATTTATATATATACACGATATTATTTTTTGACGAAACGGGTTTAGTTGAACCCACTTCTCACCACTTGGTCCGCCCCTGCACCTGCGGCTATATGTTGTACGTATATCGATATGACTACTGATTTCCTTTTGATATAAATTCGGGATCTTAATCAAAATCTGGCCCTGGCCCCATTTTTACTCACCAGCCCCTACCAGCATGTATGCACAAGAAGAAGCAAAGGTGGATAAAGATCCAATAAGATTTATAGAGATCAAACTCTTTGTATTTAATTTATAACAAAAAATTAAAGTACTTTGCAAAGTCCCCATAGATTGAGTTAATCTTTTATGATTGTTTTTTTTTTGGGGGTGGTGGTGGTGGATATTGGATTAGGGTTGGCGGAGGGAATAAAATCAGTCATCTTTAATAAAACATTAAACAAACTTATCCGTCACATGACTTGTTAAGATGTCTGCTAGGTTCGACGGGCTTCTTCAACTTCATGAAACCATGATATTTTTAGGCAAAACAATAAGGGCAAAGATCACTTTTAGCTTGCTTATATATATATATATATATATACTAGTCCCCATGTTACGCGTGTTGCGCGTGTATGGATAGCAGATTTTAAAAAATTACTTAAGAATTAATTAGAATTATCTATTGAGTTATAAAATAAAAGTTTAAAATGTAATTTAAATTCCTTAAAATGATGGATATTGATTCCACTTAGCAAACTTAATAACGGAAAATATATTATTTCACAAAGTCCTCATAGTCTCAACTCAAATTATTTACTAATTTATTTTTTGATAGAATGTTTTATTTATTCTAAGAGAATGATTTGAAGTCCGAATTGGAAATATATACTACTAATTATCTCTACAGTGTGTTTGTTCAAGTGGGATTTATATTTAGAAAATTCTTTTAGTATTAGTTAATTTCAAACCTTAAATATTTTTTACTACTAGTTTCGGACTTCGAAGCTCGTCTTTGTAGTTTTGTAACCACGTATAATATTAGTAGACTCTATCATTTCATATACTTGAAAACTATGATAGATATTTATCAAAAATTAAATCAAAACGTACAATAGTTAATTTTGAAAAAAATCTCTATTTTTTGCCTTATAAATATGGTTCTTGCAAAGAAGTAATTAGTTGAACTCATATAATATGTACAAACATGTAAAATAAAAACCTTAACAATATAAATGATAAATAAAATTTGAAAAAAAAACTTGCCTTTAAATCCCATCCTAGCCAGTATATATAAAACAGTATAGATATAGATAGATATATAGATATGGATATAGATAAATATAATCAATCTTTATTTTATTATTTTAGCAATAAATTCAATCTTGTATCCACTGATAAAAATATCCTTGAACTTAGTAGTCTTAAATATGTTATGTGAAACGATGGAGTTAAATAGTTACTAAACATAAAAAGATACTTTTTTTTAAAAACAAACTAATAAAAAACTATAGTAAAACACATAAATTGAAATAGAAGGAATATTACTACTCAAAGCACTTATTAACCTTTAAAGTAGACGGCAAAAATCAGAAGGCTAGAATGTAACTTCATTATATTGGATTGATGAAATTAAATGAACACCTGAATTCCAATTGCAGAAAAGACAAGAAAAAAGTTGGGTAATTTTCGGAGGATGTAGGTACCGTGTGCTAGTCAAATAGTCTAGTTAATAAATTGTTTGATTGCACAAGTTAAATTTTAATTGATTTTGATGTCCTAAATATTAGAATTTTTGATGTAGTAGTTCAAATAAGGAAAACTTTAATAAGAAAAATTTTACTTGATTTCAAAGTGCTAAATATACGGAAAATAATATAATGACTATTTTGTCTAATGTAAACTTTATTTTAAAAGGGTAAAAAAGGCGAACAATATTTCACTAAGGGCCTTCGTGTTTTTAATATATATATATATACTAGTCTCTACGTTCGTCGATGCACGAATATTTTATGTCAAATAGTATGAAACACATATAAAAATAATAAGCTTTCAATCGCATAATATTTTAAAACTAATTGCAACTGAATATGTACGAAATTCGATATGTATAAAGTTTAATAATCTATTCCTAAGAACAAAAAAAATATAATATATAATTCAAACCAACAAATTAATAATGTTTTGGCACAATGAAAGGACAAAATAGAACTAAATATTATGGAATCATACAATTATACGATTAAGTTTGTAAAATCACTTACCGAATGCAACAATACTTAATATTAATTTTCTGATTACATGATTTTCTTTGATTTAATTAAGCCTTAATGATTCAAATATATAAAAATTATATTCACTCAAGATACATTAGTAACAAAAAAACCAAAGATAGAAAGTCATTTAGTAATTCTTACCTTCTTTGGATTTTTTTTTGTGTTGCACGTTATCCTACATTAATTATTACGAAAGTTATAATTAATGAAATATAAATTCTTAACTATATAAATATTCAAAAGAAAATTGTTACAGCTAGGAAATAATTCTACTTAACTCCAATGCTGACCAGTGCAATCTCTAAACTCAACTCCAATTATAATTAATCCAATCTCTAGTTAAAAAGCACGTAAATTTTTCATGTTTCATCCATGAGTATTCTTGCTCGTGCAAATCTAAAACTCCACCATACTTGAAGTTTCATGAATGCAAAAAATAGCTTCAAGTTGATCTACTGTCAAATTGAATCATTAAAGATAAGTTAACAACAAGAAACTATAGATGACAAGTTGATCGAAAGGAGGGGAAAAAAATAAATTGGTTTAAAAAATTATCACCTTAACCGTCACTTCCTTTCTGCTAAAGAATCTTTTCTACCAAATTCAAGAAGGCGGTTCACTTAAAATATATGGTGTTGTTCACTGCAACGAAAATAACAACATAAAGTTAAGTAAGTATATATTAAAGACGTAAAATATGTATATGGTATAAAAGGAGAACATAGTTCGGCATAAAATATGTATACATCATAAATGATATGCAGAATTAAGAAAAAAATAAAATTTAATAAAATATTAGAGATATAATTGATATCCATTAATAAAAAAGGTCAGGCTTTTAAAATCTTGTGGCGTGGCCAATATATTGAGCTTGTTAAATAGAGCCGCCATTATGTAAAAACATATTTTAGATGTATGAAATTGCGTTTGGTTGTGTATCAAAGGATTCAAATTTGTAACGGAGAAAAAGTTTTAATTCCATGTAAGCTTGTGCTTTGGGAGACTCTTCGAACAAAAGTCAGAATCAATATTGTCCTAATCAACGAAAAATTCAATTTGGTTTCAAACTCCTAGCATTAGGTAGAAAAAAAAAATATAATACAATTTTGTCCCAATTGAATTTTTTCGTTGATTAGGACAATATCCTTTAAAAGTGAAATTATTCTTTTCCAAAAATAATAGATGACCGGTAGGATCAACTTTGTGGGGTCGACATATGTGTAGTTTAAATTGGAAAAGAATTTCATCATTAGATTATTTACAATTAGATCCTTAAATTATATAAATACTTAAGGGCATAAAAGTCTGTCAATATTTCAAGGATATTTTAGTCGTTCAACCGTTAGCATAAATTATTCGTGCTTTTATAATAAATATAAATATAAATATAGATAGATAGATTAATATAGTATAAATATTCGGCTATTATATTGAGAGCGGCTATATGCTTGAAACTTGCCTAGCTATATATATACCATGGCTTTAGATTAAAAAAAATAAAAAATACCGGTGAGTAAACCATGGCTCTAATAAGACGAACCTTAACATCTCAAGTTGAGGAAAGACGGTTGAATAGGGGAAAGTGCTTGACCCGTTTCACAGAAGAAAAGAAGACTATGAAAATTTGTTATCGTAGTGTTGGATTAATTATAAAACTCCAAATTCACTCGTTTTCAGAAATTTCAGTATGTACGTAGTACACATATTTTCCTCAAAGCATCAAAGCATCTTAGTCAGTTGATTGTACCATCGTTCCCTTCTAAACTCATGCAGGAAGAATAAGCCAACGTCATAATATAAGATCGAGATATTCAGGTAAATGAAGAAGAGATACCCAATCAACCTCCCAACAATTACAAAAAAGGGAAACGTTAAGAATGATAAAGGAAAATTATATATCAATGCACAAGCCAAGGCATTGCATACCACCTCGAAGAATTTAAACTTTATGTATTAGCAATGTATAAATTTTTACACAATCATGTTAAGCCGACTTACAATATCAAGTAACTATAACTTATAGAGAATGACATAATAAATACATAAATTCATCTTGATAAACCTCTGGTAAGAGCATTGGCATGTTCATTGGCCTTGGGGTTGCGCAAGGCCAGCCAAGCAGAACTAAAGAATGGTTAATGAGTACCATAGTCGTTTTGTCACGCATACAAATCGAACTAATTAGTGCATACTCGTGTTTTTTCTTTTATTGTCCATAGGGATACTATAACGCATGCACATTAAACGTACAATATCTATAGACAAAAGTTTTGAGCACCACGTACGAAAATTTCATTACCACTCAGCAGGGGATCTTTTGAATAAACCATAAAATGACTCCAACAGGAAGCTTCACCAACTTTACGGCCATATTTCCAATTCCGGCACAGCAAATACAATAAGGACACAAACAGCTCAACAAGGACCTGCAATATTAAGAACCAAAATCTCAAAAAGAACTAAGCTAACAACAAACAATAATGCATAGGGGATCAAAATTTAAATTTATACGAGTTCTTCACATTTATATTGATGAAAATAGATAGAGTACGAATATGCTTGAAACTTGCCTAGCTACTCAAATGACCTAAATGTTAAATGTATGGTCCTATAATTGGGAGAACAGAAAAATGGCGCAGATGTGCTCATACTAAGTGTTAAAATAATAGTAGCACGCACAATTTAAATTGAACAAAAGAGAGAGAAAGGAAGAAGCAACGGAAAGAAGAGAACGAACCCCAGGAGCCAGACGACGGCTCCGACGAGAGACAAGAGCAATGCAATTAACGCAAAAAGCAAAGCTAACAAGAATGCCAATGGCCTGCAATATTCTATCATTCTGTTTCCTTTTTTTCTTTTCTTTCCCTTTCTTCCACTTTTTGCACCAAATAGCCTTTACTAGACCAGTAATGACAATAAAACTATAAAAGAAGAGCATTAAAAAAGTAGAAAAGGATTGAGGCTGAGGGACGACTATCGGAGGAAGACAGAGTTCAACAGAGGTTGTATTAGGATGGTTTAACTGTTTTTTGGATAAAATTATGTGAGCAGTTTTCACCTTGAACTGGGCATATAGCGAATCGCTTCGAGCGTTAGCTTTTCAAGTATGTAAAAAATACCGGTACAGATCTCAATTTTTACTTTTTTTTTTAAATGCCTTTAAAGTTGTAAACTCTTATTTTCTCTCCTCCATTTTCCTATTTCCCCCCGGTAATAATAAGTATAGCGGAAGACAAATTTCATTTTTGAGTATGACGTAATACAAAAAGAAGGCCAAATTCATAAGAAATCCATCCACCCGCGTAATAAAGTGTGATAACGTGCTAAATCCTAAGTTTGAAACGTTGACCATCACATTACCTCTAGCTATCAGCGTAAGAAAACAGATAAAGCCGCACCAAATTGATAGAGTCAAACCGAGAAAAAAGTCCTAATTGTGGTTTGGTATTGGAAAAAAAAAATCCGATCATAATTGGTTTAGTTTGGTTTTAACTAAAAAAGTCAAATCGAAATAAAACCAATCCGATATTATATTTATAAAATTTTAAAAATATTTTAGATATATAAATATTTATTGTAATATAATTTATACAACAACAACCCAGTATAATCCCACTAGTTGGGTCTGAGGAGGGTAGAGTGTACACAGGATTCACCCCTACCTCCAAGAAAGTAGAGAGGCTGTTTCCGGTAGACCCTTGACTCGAAAAAGATAAAAGGACAACAACAAGCATATCAATCTGAAAACCAGAGCAAAAATACAAAACTGATAGTAAGTACTGTAATCAGAAAGCCGAAACGAAAGCACCAACAAGTAATAACAGAAATCAAATGATATGACAATAAACAGACAGGACAACACTCGGCTACCTATCCTAACCCTTAACCTTTATTCTCAACCTCCATACCTTCCTATCCATGGTCATGTCCTCAGTAAGCTGGAGCAACGCTATATCCTGCCTAATAAGCTCTCCACAATACTTCTTCGGCCTGCCTCTACCTCTCCTCAGGCCCTCCAGGGCCAACCTCTCGCACCTCCTCACCGGAGCATCTGTGTCTCTCCTCATCACATGTCCGAACTATCTAAGTCTCACCTCCCGCATCTTGTCCTTCACAGGGTCCACGCCCACCTTGTCCAGAATAACTTCATTTCTAATTCTATCTATCCTCGTATGCCCACATATCCATCTCAATATCCTCATTTAAGCTACCTTCATCTTCTAGACATGGGAGTTCTTGACTGGCCAACACTCCGCCCCATACAACATAGTCGGTTTGACCACCGCTCTATTGTATCGACCTGGCCGGTCGTACTGAGAGTTGTAGCCCCGTTCTCCTATTCATTGCTCATTTTGTACTTTATAGCTGTTATGTGACTTACTGGGATAGTCAGTTCGGGTCCGGAGGGATTTTAGAATGAATTGAGACACTTAGCCTCAAGGTTGGACGCTTAAGTTGAAAAGGTTGATCGGATGTTGACTTATATGTAAACCACTCCGGATTGGACTTTTGATGGTTCTGTTAGCTTTGACGGGTTATTTTGGACTTAGGCGTGTGCCCGGATAGTGATTTGGAGGCCCTTAGTTGAACTAGGCTTGAGATGACAAAAATTGGAAATTTGGAAGTTTGACTAGAGTGGACTTTGTGGTTATTGGGCTCAGATGGGGTTCCAAAAGTTGGAGTAGATCCGTGGTGTTATTTGTGAGTTGTGCACAAAATTTGAGGTTAATCAACGTGATTTGATAGGTTTCGACATCGTTTGTAGAAGTTGGATTTCCTTAGTTTCATTAGGCTTGAATTGGGGTGCGATTCATGTTTTTGATGTGGTTTGAGGTGATTTGAGGGTTCGACTAAGTTCGTATCGTAGTTTAGGACTTGTTGCAATATTCGATTGAGGTCCTGGGGGCCTTAGGTTGATTTCGGATCGAAAATGAGACTTAGTGAATTGCTGAAGCTGGGAGTTTTCTGGTGTGATCGCACCTGGGAGGGGTTGACCGCATGTGCGATTGGATTTGTGCAGGTGTAGAGCTGGGCTAACCTGGGGCAGGACGCATGTGCGGGGTGGGTGGGTTAACCGCATCTGCGAGCCCGCAGGTTCAAGCAAGGGTCCGCAGATGCGGAGAAGAGGGGCTTAGGCTGTTCCGCAGAAGCGCTTCAGCAGGTACAAAACTTGGAACGCAAGTGCGAGCCCTGGGTGTTGATACCCAATTTTTTTCCATATTTTTTATATGAATAGATACCTTCAAAATAGCATATACATGCATATGTAAGCGTGCACAAGGTTTTTATAATTTTTCCCATAATTTTAAGGATTTAAATTGATTTATTTCCTTCCCTTTTATTCATAAAACCCCAATAATTATTCCCCAAATTATTGTTATGGTAATTTAGTCATTTAATTTCTATATTTATGCCAAAATATTGTTAATATATTTTTTATGCATTTTTATAATTTCATTTGATATTTTTCAAGCTAAATTGCATATAATTGCAACATTAGCCCATTTAATGTATAATTACATTTTATTTGCGTAAAATTGGTCTCCTATATTTTTAAAATGTTAAATACCTATTTTAAATCATTTTGGTACATAAATATTTTTCCAGAAATTATTTATTATAAATTATATAGGGAGAAGTGGCTATTTAAAATATAGCCAGATTGGCTTTCAATTGTAGTCCAAATCGAACCCCAACCCCAGCCTAATTTCAAATTAAAACACCCGACCCAAGTACTAAATTCGCTTACCCGATCCAAGACCCGCTAAATCCTGGCCGTTGATCTAAAAGATCAACGACCCTCATAATTCCTTTCCTTTTTTAATTCTAACTACACCCTAACCCTACCTCATTTCCAAATACCGCCTCCTTTGTATCCTCTCTTCTCTCAACCGCCCAACCTAACCCTAACTCCCTTCAACCGTTGCCTCCTTCTCCATTGACCAACCCTCAACTCCTAAGCCTCCAATGTCTCCTCTATTACCATGCTCATCTTCTCTGAGGCCTTCAAGGGCCCTGGCCACGCCGACTTGTATCTAGGATTTTCTATCTGGCTGTTCATGGCTAATCCGATGTGATTTCGAGCAAAATAACACTGTATTTGTTACGATCTTTGGGTTTCTAAACAGGTTCTTCCATCTCTACTTGGGTTTCTTCTGAAAACCTAATTTTTGTTTACAACTCCTAGATCTGTACGATTTTTAAACACTTTGAGTTTGTTCTTTTGATGTTTTACACTGTTCTTGAATCTCTTTTACAAAATCATCGATTTTCTTCTCAAACTAGGGTTTTCGAAACTTCTTCTACGCTTCGTTTAAACCGATTCTTTATGTTTAAACTTCTATCCCTTGCATATTTCGACTGATTCTATGATTTTACTCTTTTTTCAACTCGCTTATGTTGAAAACCCTAATTTCTTAGTTCCAATCTTGGGTTTCTGAGTTTTGTTTGATAACGTGTTCAGTTAATTTGTATGTTTCTATGATTCTGTTATTTTTGCCCTATGTTTGCTTGTTAGGGTTTCTAATTGTGGTTATCCCTGCCTATTGTGTGATTTTGCCCTATTTTGTTCACAAATGTTCTGATTCTTCACTTGTCCTACCTGTATCATGCTTAGCTTACTAATTCAGACTATGCTCTACATGAATCCCCAATTATATATATATATATATATGATTCTTGTCCTACTCGACGTCTTAGGGTTCTGGTTTTGCTTACCATGTGTTTGTTCTTATAAAGTGGTGCTAAATTAGTACTATCTTCTATTTTTGAATCCCTAAATCTTTGTGATTGATCCTTCACTGATTCCGCATGATATATCTACTAATTTTAACCTTGTAGAATATTTTCTGACCTTATTCTATGGTCAATTATGCTATTAATTGATTTCTTATGTCTTTCCTTGATTGAAATATATTGGACCTAGCCTCTATTACATGTTGTGTACTTGTATTATGCAGAAAATATTTCCTTATTTGTCATGTTCAGCTTTATACGATTTCCTTCCTTATTTGTCATAT
Source organism: Nicotiana sylvestris (assembly GCF_000393655.2). Classification (NCBI taxonomy): domain Eukaryota; kingdom Viridiplantae; phylum Streptophyta; class Magnoliopsida; order Solanales; family Solanaceae; genus Nicotiana; species Nicotiana sylvestris. The sequence goes on from NC_091063.1 coordinate 62,550,228, forward strand.
ATCTATTACCGTTTGAAGTTAACTCCTCAATTAAAGGGAGTACTTACCTTGATTTCCTGACTGACTGATTCTGAGTTCCACAATTACTAATGGACTTTGATTTTTACCTTATTTTGCTACATGCTTTCAAACTATATATACACACTCTCTTATCAGCACAAAGACACAAACACTCTTGTTTCAAAACTCTCTCTCTCACACTTAAAATTTTCTGCTCTCTTTTGTGCTACTTGCTACTACTCTAAGTTAGCCGGCTGCAAGCCAAGGCTAACCATTGTGTTCTCCTGCTCTTTCACTTTGCTTACTGTCCTCTTTACTGGTATGTTCTAGTTTCAATTCAAAGTTCCAACAACAATATGATTCTTTTATTGTTTCAGTTCATCCTATTTCTAGTTTGCTTCTATTTATGGTTTTGTTGTGAAACTTGTAGTTGATGTTTACATTATTATGTACTCCCCTTCCTTAAGAACGGTATATTACCCCTGTGTTTATTTCTGAACATGTCTGCACCAATTATCTCTATGTGTTTACCACCATATGCTCCATGTATACCCAAATCCCTATCACCCCTGTATGTGAGTTTGTTCTTTATGTTTGATTCTGTGACTATGTCTGGTCAGCTGTTTCTGAGCATGTCTATACCAATTCCTAGACTTTTGCTTGTGTCCTATGTATCCCCAAATCCCTTGACCCCTGTTTTGACTACTGAAACTTGCTTTGGTTCTGTGACTAATGGCTGTGTATGAACCTGTCTTAAAGGTGACTACTTCACTCTCTTTCTAACTGCCCCTGTTGTGTTACTGAATTACTTTCAAACAAACTTCCTTTTTAATACAGTTTTTCATTAAAACCTTTCAACTTCTGTCAAGCACTTTCACTCTACTCCTAAGTCAATAAGTTCTGCCCCCTCCAGTATGTGTACTGCCTTGGGATCCTCTTGAGAACCCTCTGAACTCTGGTGTCCTGAGGCTGGCCCTTCCACACTGCACTTATTCAATTTTGGTTACCAAGTCTAGGTGTAAGCACTGCACGGGATCCTTGAGATCTTTAGGGAACTTTGATGCACCTAGACTATGATTTTGTCTATGGAATTGAGGCATTTGAGGCTATTGGAGGCTTTGGAAATCTGAGCCTAATTGAAGGCTCCCTATAGACTAGCTTCTTATTTTCTTATTTACTTATGTGATTCATTCATGTGGTTTGTGTGTAAACAAATATTGGGGTAACTAGTGAAAGGGATGGGTAGCTACATGTTTATGGGGTAATACGGATAGAAATCATGTTCATAGGAATTTACATGTTAATCTGATTGATTTACCAAGTAGAAATCATGCTTATAGGGCTTTACATCTTGTCATCTTTCCATGCTAGAAACCATGCCTATAGGTTTCAAATAATTCCGTAATAAAATCATGTCCGCAAGGTCTTAAAATCAGTTTAGCAAATAGATGTCATGCCTATAGGATGTAATTTAACCTAGATTCTGTTATAACAAGTGTTTATGTATGTTTCCATGCCTGCAAGCCTTTAAAATCAGTATTAAACTTAGATATCATGCCTATAGGGAACAATATCAAATCCTGCCTATGGATCTCGCCTAAGTTTAGTTTAAATAACTCAATTCGGTTAACGTTTAGTTCACTTCTAAATTGGTTTAATTAAGTAGTTTATATTTCCTGAAACAAGTTCTTTTAACAACTGCCTCAATCTATCATTAGACAACATGCCCATATGTCTATTTTTAAAATCTACCCTGTCTTACTATACAATGCTGTCATCAGTATTCCGCGTATAGGCAAGCCTGTAGGGCGTTTTCAAAACTGCATTTCTGAAACTATTTCTATGGCTTAATGCTTTCTGACCCTAACAGGCTTTAAGAAACCAATAGGCAACTGCTAAGGTCATTACTCTGGGTTTATAAGATAATCAATTGCTTGTATTCTGCATATTCACCTAGATATCCTGCCTTAAGATATTATTTAATAAAAGACCTTAATTGTGCTTGAGTCGTGCTGTGTATGTGCCTTGTTTGAGGAGGAAATTTTAAGCCTCTAGTTGCTTCCTATTATCTTATGTGCTAAAAGTCCTAATTGTTTTGCCTGTCGCATTATAATTTTCACCTTTGAAACCTTAGAGGTCTGTCTAGAACCACCTATAGGTAGAGGTTCTAAATCCCTCTAGGACCATTAAGATGAGACGGGTAACAACACGCAATAGATCGTTGACCAAACACTCGCTTTGCATGACCACTAAGGGGATGGGAAGGGTAGTATGAGATGTGATGACTACGCGCTAATGTCACATGTAGCCCCTCATCGAGGAGTGTTTACCGGACATTGTGTGGGGTAATCCTATAGGCTAACCAACCTAGGACTCCCCCTTTACCAAAATTCCTTTTTAAAACCTTCGTTCAAAAACCTTTATCTTATTACTTGAGTTGTCCAACGTGCTTTACTTGCAACCTATTTGATTCAACTGTTTATTTATATGGACTAATTTGTGAATATAAGTTCGGCCGGGACCTACAGTTGTGGACCAAGACGGGTGCCTAACACCTTCCCCTCGAGGTTATTTCGAGCTCTTACCCTAATCTCTGGTAATGCAAACCAATCCAAGAGTTAATTACTCTAGGTGCCCTAACACACTGTAATCCGTTAGGTGGCGACTCTTCAAATGCCCAATCCCCAAAAAGGAAACGAGTTATTACCCCCATGGAATCTCAAACCCGGACTTCCCCACAAAGGGAAAAAGGGGGCGTGACAACATGGCGACTCTGCTGGGGATAATATTTTAGGCCTTACCATAACAAACTTATCTTTTACAAATTAGTCCAAGCATGCTTTATCCTGTACCCCTCTCCATTTATTTGAATTTAATTGCATGTTTTAAGCATTTATGTTTCTTTTATTCATGAAACTGACTCGCCTCTTTGTTTTCTTTTCCTGTAACTGTCTTTCCATTATTTAAATACTGTATTTTTCTTTCTACGTGCAAATACTTGAATACATGTTATTAATTGCTACATAAATCATGCTCCGCATCATATTACACTCGTGCGTTTCAAAACCTATAGCAACGTTTTAATGAGTGGTTGCGCTCTTCCTATTTACTACCCTTAAATTCGGAAATACTTATTTGCAGTAAAACCAGTCGATCAGCGGTGCAGTCGACGGTTCCGTGCCTTCCCCCTCGAGTTGTTCACTTGAGGGTACCAGTCTAAAACCTCATAGAAACCTTACTCTGGTTAAAATTGTTCATGCATCATGGTCAAACCTAGTCGGATCAGTTATGTTGTCCACATAATGATCCTTTAAGATAGGCCTTATCCAAAGTCCATCGGGTTTTCCATAATCCCAACGGACACAACCACGTTTTGTGCATTAATTTGGAGAACTAAATGCCGATATGTTGATCATAAATGTATAAATAGGCGAGTCTGGTGGGGGTAAGGTCTAACCCTTTTGTTTTGCAGAAAATGAGGTACGAGGTCCCCAGCTTTGGTATGGTTAGCACACCCTCACTCTTGCTAGACTGGTGGAGGAATCTTCCATCAGATGATCAAATCAATGAATGGAAAGAGAGGGCTGCCAAATCTAGCGAGAAGCTGGAATATCTGGAATACTGCCTGTTGGAATTGGAAGGAAAAGTGAGGAAAAGAGTCACCGACTGCCAGAACACCGAGTGAAATGAAGGAGAACATTTGACAAAGGAATTTTTACTGATGAACCTACACGAACTGGAGGATTTGATCGAAGAGAACATTTAATCTGGGGAAGGTCCTTCTGGGACCAAATAGGCTAGATTTATTTGTTTTTTCCTAAAATGTAATAAGGCCAAGTGCCAGTAGTGACTTATTTTATTATTATCTTAGTGTCGTTTTGGGATTCGTCTATTTTTATATATTATGAAATGAAGCATTTATTGGCATTTAAAGTTCTCCAAATCTATTTATCGCTACGCCTACCTCGGGCACAACGAGGCTCCCAAATTAAGACGCAAATTTACATTTTCGCAATCTGTGTTTAAGTACTGCAAACATTTCAGGATCCTCACTGACTTGTTACCTTTTTTGTTTTTGTCTTATTTTTATTGTTATTCCCATCCCCTTAGGTTGGTTCACTCATACTGTCCTCATTATCGTACCATACCAGATCCAGAGGCCCTCCACCTCCTCCTCCAAGCAATACAAAGGGCAAAGGAAAATCAAAGATGGACGACTATCCGAAAGGAAAATATTGAGAATGCAGAGACTTCAGATGGTCGTAGTACTCCCGCCCCAAATGATCTGGTTTTGAGACTGGAACAAAAGATACTAGAACTACAAGTAGAACTTGAGCAAGTCCGCAACTTGGCAAACCTATCACTTACCCTCAATGTCCCTGATATCCACCAATAAAACACAAAGAACCCAACACCTACTCAGAACGCACAAAACCAATAGCCACAAAATCCTACTGCACCAAATCAATACACAACTCCACCCCAAAATATCAATCCGCTGCCAATACCAACTCTACCACAACATTATCATCAACCAATTCAGTACCCACCAACCGCCACTTACCACACTCCCAAAACACACAACCCATTCCCGATCCAAAAAAATCCACCAATGACCATCACCACACCCAAGTTCCTGGCACCCATCAAAGCAATCCCATATATGTGGAAACTATACCTCATTCTACCCAACCAATCTCTTGTGCACCGGAATCCTCCGAGAAGGACCTGCTCATTAAGAACATGGCTGAAGAACTCAAAAAGTTGACAAGACGAGTTCAAGGTATTGAAGGCGACAAAGGAATATAGGGTTTGAACTATGAAGATTTATGCATATAGCTGGATGTCGAACTGCCAGAGGGGTACAAAACTCCCAAGTTTGAGATGTTCGATGGTACATGTGATCCTAGTGTTCATCTAAGGACCTACTGTGATAAGCTTGTTGGGGTTGGAAAAGATTAAAATATTCGGATAAAGCTCTTTATGAGGAGCCTTATTGGGGATGCTTTGTCTTGGTATATTAGCCAAAATCCCAAGAAATAGTCCAATTGGGTAAGCATGACGTCGGATTTCATGGACCGGTTTATGTTCAACACAGAGAATGCACTGGATGTCTTCTACATTCAGAATCTTATGAAGAAACCTACTGAGACTTTGCGTGGGTATGCTACTCGTTAGAGGTCGGAAGAAGCCAAGGTCAGGTCTGCTTTGAATGAAGAACAGATGAATAAATTCTCCGTCAGGGCACAAAATCCACAATATTATGAGAGGTTGATGGTTATTGAAAATCACAAGTTCTTTGACATCATCAAACTCGGAGAAAGGATCGAGGAAGGAATCAAAAGCAGGGTGGTAACAAACTTTGAGGCCTTGCAAGCCACGAATAAGGCACTACAATCAGGTGGCATATCGAAGAAGAGAGATGTTGGGGCAGTAATGGTGGCCCAGGGCCCAAATCTCCACCCACTTATCAGACACCTCCACGCACATATCAGACACCTCCACCCATATATCAAACACCTTCGCCTAGATACCAAGCATCACCGCCTACATATCAACCTTCATCTCCCAGATATTCCCAACTAGTCGCTGTCCATCACACCTATAATTCCCAACCATCCCACTTCCAATCACCGCCAGCTCGCCAACATTATCCAAGACTAAGACCCAATTTTGACCGCAAGCCACCCAGACAGTACACCCCCATTGCTGAGCCCATCGACCAACTGTATGAAAGGTTAAAAGCCGTAGGTGTTGATACCCAATTTTTCCCTAGGTATTTTTGTACCCAAAATACTTCCAAAATATCATGTATGTGCATATATAAGCACACTCAAGAGTTTTAGTATTTTTAACGATTTTTAAACCGATTTATCACCTATTTTAATACCACAAAATCCAATAACTATTCTCAAAATTATCGTTTTTGGTGAATAACTTATTTCATTCCCATATTTACACCAAAATATAATTAAGGTGATTTTTGCATATTTTTTACAAATTTATTTGGCATTTTTAAGCTAATTGCATGTAATTGCAATTATGGCCTATTTTATGATTAATAGCATTTTATAATTATAAAATTGGTTCCAATATTTTTAAATTGATATTTATATAGTATTTGTTTGCTCAGTATTTTTACTTTTTTAAATCATTATTACTATTTTTATAAAATAAAAAGGGGAAAATTGGCTATTTAACACTTAGCCTATTTCTATTTCAATAACAATCTTTTCTCCCTTTCAATTGTAGCCTCAATTGGCCCAATTCCGCCCCCAATTAAACCCAATCTCAGAGCCCAATTACCCTAACCCACGACCCTTTAAAAAACAACCCGCCCGGATCCCTTACCTACCCATTCAATCCAGGCCATTGATCAAAATGATCAACGACCACTTTTTACCCTTTCCTAAATTAATCCCGACCTACCCCCAAACCCTAGCCATTTTTGTTTAGTTCGCCGCCTCTGAAATCCACTTTTCTCTCAACCTCCTCCGAAACCCTAGTCACCTCCCTCTGATTACCACCTAAAATTGCCTGAATCCATGGCTTCCAAAGTCATTAAAGGCCTGTACCAGCCTCCTGAGACTCCTACGTGCTCGATTATCATGGTTTCCAGACCATACCTTTAAGAGGCTTGGCCCAGACCTTGTTTGATTCGAGTTCTTTGGCTTGTCTCCAACCTTGCTCCGGCCAGTTATGGCTGTTCAAGCTTGGTTTTGACATCTCCTGCTCAGATCGGTGACCTTTTCAAAGCTTTTTCTAGGGTTCTGCTGAAACCCTAACCCGTCGAGGTATTCCCAATTTTTCTTTTAGATCTGTTGTGTATCTGTGCTCTACTTGAGTGTTCAAATGATTTCCCTAACTTTTCTTTCAAAAATTACTTTCTGAAGCCTCTTTTACCATCTAGGGTTTTCTGAAAATACGTAAGTGTTTATCTGACTTTATTCTCCTTTTCTTTTGTATGTATTTGCCTCTACTGTGTTCTTATGTTTTCCTTCTACCACATATGTTCCTATACCGTGCTTTCTATATTCCGTTTTTGTATGACCTTCTATTGTGTTTTCTACACTATGTCCTTGTATGCTTTTCTACTATGTTCTACTATTTTCTTCTACCATGTTCTGGTATGTTTCACCTACTGTGTTCTCCTATCATGTTCTTAAGTGCCCTTACTATTTTTTCCTTCTACTGAACTTTGTTTAAGACTCTTTTAAAAGATCTTCTTAAGCATGCTTCCTTCTATTGTTCTTATCAGTTTTTCTCATCATGTTTCAAATTAGTTTCTTTACTCTGTCGCTTTGGACTTTTCTATTGTATTTACATGCTATTCATGAGTTTTGTTGCTGCGAGAAACATGTTAGAAGTTTCAGTTCTTTTCAGAAACCTCTGAACATGTTTCGATTCAACTGGTGGCCCCCTCATCTTTGCTTTATGGTTTGCCCAAACTGGGGTTCTTATTTCAAAACCCCCAACTCTTTTAGATCAATTTCGAAGTTTCATATGATTCTGACCTTTTGATAAAATCTTCTACACTATGTTACTGGATTTTCCACTGATTTACGATGGCAATCAATTTTTACTTTCATACTTAACGTGTATGTATGCTCTTATATGTGATGAACCTTTCTGTAAAAGGGCTTTCCAACTTGTGATTGATTCAGATTCCCTTTTAATAGGTCTAATTGATTGCTATTGATTTTCCTTAAGTTAAAATCTTTCCTCTCTTTCTGACTTGGTTCATTGGTAATGTCGAATCCCTAATTCCTTGATTTACTAGGTATTAATTGATTTACTGTGTTCTTGCCTTATTTGGGCTAACCGTATATTTTAAAATTTTCTTTCCTTAGTTAAACCCCTATGTATTTACCCCTAATTTCCTACTTTACGCAAGATGTTTACTTGATTCTCTTTCCTTAACTGATTGTTATCCATTATCGTTTGAGGAAGTTCTTATGTTGATTGATTATAATTGATACATAGTTCCATAATTACTATGATTCTTCCCTTACTCTCTACCTGTTTTCCAAGCTATAAATACTCGACTCTTTTTTTTTTCACCTTAACAGAATACACTTCCGAGCTTCACTTAATTCTCACAACCCCTTCTAAAACTTTCTGCACTTTGGCTTTTCTCAAGACTTCTGCTTTCATTTGTTTTCCTAAAACTGGTATGTCCTAGTTTTGATTCCAGCATCAACCCCAATGTGTTTACTTACAAGTTTTTATGTCTATGCCTACTTTACTGCTTTGTAGAATTTAACTTCTATGATAGTATGCTTATGTCTTGCTATCTGTTACTGCAATGAATCCCATTCCCCATACCCCTTTATGTGCTTGAGCTGTGGTTTAAGACATGACAATACACAGAGTTATTGTCCATGGATTAAAACTGGATCCTTTGGATCCTAGGTTCTTTCAAATTCCCAATACCCCATTCCTTTAGGTGTGTTGAGTTGAGGTATAACCTAGTAGCATCCAAGTTGATGTCCAGGGCTAAACCTGACCTTCAATAGGTCCTAACTCTCTAATTTTTAGTTGACAGGATGGTTAGGGGTGTGCCAGCACTCCTAATTGCTGGGCATGACCACCAGCCTGCCTTGGCATTCCCTATTTCCCCTTGTGCACTTACACCTATTCCTAGAATCCTAAGTTCTGTCCCTCTCTTTTGAGCCTTGCTTTGGGACCTTGAGTTCCCTCTGAACTTGGACATTTGAGGGCTGGCTTTTCCCACACTGCACTTTACTATAATTCTGGAATGATGTTTGGGGTGTAAGCACTACCTGGAGCTCCTGAAGCTCCGTGGAACTTTGACACATCCCAAAATAAGAGAAGGCTTTGGAAACCTGGATCTTTGGAAGTTGGTTTACTACCTATGTCAGACTGGGAGTCTAAATTAGGCCCTCCTTGGTTGGAATTCTGATTTCGGATGTATTTTTTTTTGATTAATTCTGGTCTGTAATAATTTTGTAATAACATTTGGGGTTGACTAGTGGAAAAGGGCAGGGAACTATGCATGCAAGGGGTAGACATCATGCCTATAGGGGTTATCATTTCTGGAATTCTATATCCCATCTAGAGATCATGCTTATAGGAATTACTATATCTAAAAGTTCTGTGTTTTACAAATCACTGAAACTCTGCATTTTTATATAGATGTCATGTCCATAGGAACTCTGCATTCTCATACTATGCCTATAGGGTTTTCTGCACTTTTATATAGATACCACGTCTATAGGATTTTCTGCAATTTTGCATGTGCATCTGTCATTAGGAAAACTTGCTATATGATTTAAACAACTAACTAATTGCATATAGATGACCTGCCTATAGGATTTCTGTATAATAATAACAATGTTTAAAAAAAACAGTATTTAAAATCACTGACACTTAGAAAGCATGCCTATAGGAGCTATTAACTAACTTGAATCGCCAATTCGTCTAAAATCAGTAGCAATAACGCGTAAGCACCTGCAGAACTTATGTTTTTGTAACTGACAATTCTTTTCTGCAATCAGTCTCCTTCTTTATTTCTGAAACTTATAGATATCATGCCTATAGGTTCTGTCTAACTCCTAGGCAAGCCTTAGGGTAAAGTTTTATAATTGCTTCAGTTTGATAATTACAACCAGCAGGCATGCCTAATTTGGACCTCTTATATGAAATATGTGATAAGTTAGCCACCCTTCATACGTTAAGTTTAATACATACCAAACCAGTATTTGTAAGTCATGCTAAATAATCTGCTGCTTTGAATAAGGAGGCCGACTTGAGCCTTAACTGCTATTTGTATCCCTTTTAACTACTATATGTTATTGCTTGTCGCCTAGATTTTTACCCTTTTGAAACTTCGCAAAAGCCCCAACTCCCTCCCCTTTAGGATTAGTAGTCCCATATGCCTCCGGGACTGATAGGATTGGGACGGGTAATAGCATGCAATAAATAACGATACCATTTCGCGCTTTAACACCTTAACGGGGTGGGAAGGGTAGATATGGATATGATGACCAATGCGCTAATATCACGTGCGACCCCTCTTCTGAGGAGTGATCGCTGGGTATTGCATTGAAGTGATCCATATTAATTATAAACTTAGGACCCCCTCCTTTTATTTGCTTTCACCTCTTCTTGTAAAACTGTTCAAATCTCTTTTTCATGAATTTCTGCCCTCTCTACTTACCTTCAAAAATTTTCAACTTGGTTGCAATGTTATGTACGAATCCTTATTTGAGCCTTGATTGTTTACTTGTAAAGTCACAATTGTAATATGGCCGGGAACCACACTAGTGGATCCTAAGGGGTGCCTAACACCTTCCCCTCGGGATAATTTCTAGCCCTTACCCTAATCTCTGGTCTCTTCATCTCAAACCCTTCTTAAAGTGTCCTAATGCACTATAATCATTAGGTGGCGACTCTTTAACTTCTAAACTCAATTCTCGAAAGGGAATAGAGTTGTCCTCCTAATGTCGTATACCCGATTTCTGACCCCACGGTTAGAGAAAAAGGGGGCGTCGACAGCAGGTTACATCACTCTTATTCCCACCGTGGCATTAGAAAATCCATCCCATTGGGTCAATCCGAACAAAACCTGTGCGTACCATTCCGTATGAAAGGGCACACCACCGCTGAGTGCCGAACATTAAATGATAAGATCGAGACACTCATTGACAACAAGTTCATACAAGCAAAGGAAGCTGCACCTAATGTCGACAACAAACCCCTCCCTGATCACAGAGGTGATGGTGTACATGTGATAGAGACAAATGAAGAATGGGACCCTGAGGGGTCGATTGGGCTTATTCGAGAAGGCGATGACTTTAAGGTTACAGTCACACTTACTCCTATTGTGGTTCAGACTCAGGCACTAATCAAGGTTGAGGTAATTGCATCAGTTCCATTCGAGGTGGAAGTGGCTCCGCCCGCAGCCACCCCCGCTCCATTTGAGGTAGAAGTGGTCACACCTTTCAATGTGACAGTATCAACCACACCCCTATTCAACTCAAAATCAATACCCTGGGATTATGTCATTGAGGCTCGGCGGAAAGGGAAGGATAGGGTAGGGGAATCTGACGCTGCACAAGGAATGACTAGAACCGGAAGAGTCTATACACCTGAACACCTGGGAGGTTCAAGTAAGGAGGCCACTACTAGGCAGCCTATCATTGAGACCGGGCCAGGCAAAGGAGTATTCTGTTGTTGACCACTTGAACAAAGTCCCTGCTCAGATATCTATCTTGTCACTATTGCAAAATTTAGAAGCACACTAGAACGCTTTGATGAAAGTACTGAGCAAGGCTTATGTACCCAATAATATCACTGGTGGAGAAATGGCCAACATGGTCGGTCAAGTGCTGGAGATCCATAAGATTATCTTCCACGAAGATGAGCTACCGCCCGAAGGTTTGAATCGCAATCGACCGCTGCATATCACGGTACAATTTGAAGACAAGTTCATTGCTAGGGTCCTAGTTGATGGAGGTTCGAGCTTAAATATTTGTCCATTGGACACCCTGAAAAGGTTGGACAAAGGTTTCAAGGTAATATGGACAGGAAGCATGAATGTGAAGGCTTTTGATGGGTCCTAGAGGGCTACGATCGAGGAAATCAACCTTTGCTTGCAAATGGGGCCAACTTGGTTCGACGTTGAATTCCAAGTGCTTGACATACCGGCCTCATATAATCTTTTGTTGGGCCGCCTATGGATCCATGCTGCTGGAGCCGTGCCTTCCACACTACATCAAGTCGTGAAGGAGGTAATCATTCACGGAGATTGAAGTAACCCCATCTACACTAGCCAAACCATCCCAACCATTGGACATAGAAGAAGGCTAGGAGGGAAAACCTATTATCACACCGAACGGGTCAATGCCATCGAGAAGGATAAGTGGTGGAGTAACAAAATAGAAAGCATACTAGCATGGTCCGGATATGAACCCGGCAAAGGGTTGGGAAAGAACCTCCAAGGTATCACCAAGCCAATACAACTAAAAAATCATGGTACAACCTTTGGGCTCAGATACAATATACATGGCAAGAGTACAGGGATTGGTCGCCTCCATGGCGTGGACCATATTACCCTCTTGAGCAACCGGTTCCATGTTTGGAACAGGCTTTTCATCAGGCTGACACAATATGGGGAACTGCAGAGGAAGAAGTGCTCGCTGGGTTGAAGAATTTGTTGTTAGAGGATGAGGACATGGACTGCGGTGCCATAATTGAGGAGGAGGAGGAAGAAGGCCTCACTATTCAGACCGTGGTAAAGGGAGTTATTCTCAGAAACTGGACCGCCACACTATCCCGAGCCCGCAGAGTCCCTGGGTAGCCTGGTAGGATTTACCTCTATAGCCGTTTTAGGCACTTAAAATTTCCTGTAGTTTTGTTTTAATCTTTACTTGTTTCCAAATAAATGCTCGATTCATCGAGCCCTACTTTGCCTGAACAATTTCTCAAGTTTTAATCAAATGCATTTGCTCTTTATTATTCACTACTATCTTTACACTTTTTCTTTCCACAATGCTATTATTACTTTTCCTGATGAACGAATGATTGTGACATGTAATGAGGCAACACAACATGAGAATAGTGGTTCAGATAAGGAAGACGAGATACCTGAGGAAATTGTCAGGGAGGTTGAAAATTTTGAAAATAAGCCCAAGTCCAATATGGACAAGACCGAAGCAGTAAATTTGGAAGACGCCGAGACCATCAAAGAGACCCGTATCAGCATTCACTTGTCACCAACAGAGAAGGAAGAGTACATTCATTTCCTAAAGGAATATGAGGACATCTTTGCATAGTCATATGATGACATGACCGGTTTGAGCACTTCCATAGTGGCTTTCAAGTTGCCTACTAATCCCATGTGTCCGCCAGTCAAGCAGAAACTCAGAAAATTCAAACCAGACATGAGTCTAAAAATCAAGGAGGAAGTTACCAAGCATATCAAAGCCAAGGTTCTCATGGTGGTTGAATATCCAACCTAGTTAGCTAACATTGTGTCGGTTCCGAAGAAAGACGGGAAGGTTAGAGTACGTGTTGAATATCAGGATTTAAACAGAGCAAGTACCAAAGATGATTTTCCACTACCAAGTATACACATCCTGATCGATAATTGCGCCAAGCATGAACTCCAATCCTTTGTATATTGCTTTGCGAGTTATCACCAGATTTGGATGGATGAAGAAGATGCCGAAAATACAGCTTTCATTATACCATGAGGTGTATATTGTTACAAGATGATGCCATTCCATTTAAAGAATGCTGGGGCCACTTACATGAGAGCCATGACAACTATCTTCCATGACATGATCCACAAAGAAATAGAGGTGTATGTGGACGACCTCATTATCAAATCCAAGAGGGCCACATATCATATAGCAGACTTGAGGAAGTTCTTCGACAGGCTAAGGAGGTATAATTTGAAACTGAACCCCGCAAAGTGTGCATTCGGGGTTCCCGCAGGGAAGTTACTAGGATTCATCGTCAGTCATCGAGGGATCGAACTGGATCCATCTAAAGTCAAAGCTATTCAGGAGTTACCACCACCTAAGAGCAAAAAGGATGTGACGAGCTTCCTAGGACGTCTCAACTATATCAGTCACTTCATAGCACAGTCCACTGTCATATGTGAACCCATCTTCAAGATGCTAAGAAAGGATGCCGAAACAAGCTGGACCGAGGATTGCTAGAAAGCTTTTGACAAGATCAAGGAGTACCTGTCCACACCACCAGCTCTGGTCCCGCTAGAACCAGGACGACCTTTGCTACTTTATCTATCTATACTGAATGGAGCCTTCAGATGTGTTTGGTGAAACATGATGAGACATAAATAGAGGAGCAAGCCATATATTACTTGAGTAAGAAGTTTACGCCTTATGAAGCACAATATTCTCTGCTTGAACGCACTTTCTACGCTTTGTCCTGGACAACCCAAAAATTAAGGCAGCCACTACGTATCTCATATCTAGGATGGATCCACTGAAGTACATATTTCAGAAACCCATGCCTACTGGAAAGTTGGCTAAATGGCAGATACTACTAAGTGAGTTTGATATCATCTATGTAACTCAAAAGGTGGTCAAAGGACAAGTATTGACAGATCACCTTGCTGAAAATCCGGTGGAAGGAGAATATAAACCCTTGAAAACATATTTTCCTTGGGAAGAAGTATCATTCGTAGGAGAAGACATTACCGAAGAATATGATGGTTGGAGGATGTTCTTTGACGGAGCCGCAAATTTCCAAGGAGTAGGCATTGGAGCAGTTTTGGTATCAGAAACAGGTCAGCATTATCCGGTATCTGCTAAACTCAGATTTTCCTACACCAACAACATGACAGAATATGAAGCCTGCATACTAAGGCTCAACATGGCAGTCGACATGAACATTTAGGAGCTGTTGGTAATCGTTGATTCAAATTTGCTTGTGCACCAGGTACAAAGAGAGTGGGCCACCAAGATATTGCCATATCTGTACCACATGCAGGAATTGAGAAAGAGGTTTGCAAAGATAGAATTTCGACATGTTCCCAGAGTTTAGAATGAGTTTGCTGATGCATTGGCCACTTTGTCATCTATGATACAACATCCAGACAAGAACTACATTGATCCCATTCTAGTAAAGATCCATAATCAGCCGGTATATTGTGCCCATGTCAAGGAAGAAGCTGATGGAAAGCTTGGTTCCATGACATCAAGGAGTACTTATCAAAGGGAGAATACCCGTAGCATGCAAACCACACTCAGAAACACACACTCCGGAGATTATCCAATCACTTCTTCCATAGTAGAGAAAACTTGTATAGAAGAACTCCCGATCTGATTGCTAAGATGTGTCAACGCGAAGGAAGCTTCTAAGCTACGTGAGGATGTGCATGCTGAGACTTGTGGTCCACACATGAATGGTTTCGTCTTGGCAAAGAAGATACTCAAGGCAGGTTACTTTTGGATGACCATGGAGACGGATTGCATTCAGTATGTCAGCAAATGCTTTCAATGTCAAGTATATGCCGATATGATAAAAGTGCCGCCAAATGAGCTCAATGAATAAGCTCACCTTGGCCATTCGCCGCTTGGGGAATGGATGTTATTGGTTCAATTGAGCCCACTGATTCAAACGGACACAGGTTTATTCTGGTAGCCATTGATTACTTCACAAAATGGGTAGAAACTGCATCTTACAAATCTATAACCATGAAAGTCATCGCAGATTTTGTCAAGGATCATATTGTCTGCCGATTCGGAGTTCCCGAGTCCATTATTACTAATAATGCTGCCAACCTCAACAGTGATCTGATGAAAGCTATGTGCGAAACTTTCAAAATCAAGCACAAGAATTCCACAACATACAGACCTCAGATGAATGGAGCCGTAGAAGCCGCCAACAAAAACATCAAGAAGATACTAAGAAAAATGGTAGAGAACCAAAAACAGTGGCAAGAGAAGTTACCCTTCGCTTTGTTGGGATACCGCACTACAGTTCGCACATCAACCGAAGTAACTCCCTACATACTGGTTTATGGTACCGAGGCTGTCATTCCAGCCGAGGTGGAGATTCCTTCTTTAAGAGTCATACAAGAGCTGAACTCAGTGATGTGGAGTGGATAAGGGGTCGCTACGAACAATTGGCCCTTATCGATGGAAAGAGGATGAACGTAGTATGTCACGGCCAACTTTATCAGAAAGAATGTCCAGAGCTTTCAACAAAAGAGTCAAACCAAGGCAGTTTGCATCGGGTTAGTTGGTGCTGAAAAAGATCTTCCCGCATCAAGATGAAGCCAAGGGGAAATTCTCTCCCAACTGGCAAGGTCCATACATGGTTTACAGAGTACTGACAGGAGGAGCACTCATACTTGCAGAAATGGACGAAGAAGTCTGGCCAAAATCGATTAATTCAGACGCAGTCAAGAGATACTATGCTTAGATACTTTACATTTCCTCATTTGATGTAATTGAACTACGCTTGACCTGATTCTGGTTTAAGAGGGGATACATAGGCAGCCTTATGAGTTCGGTCATATTATTATAAAAACTTCATTTCCCCCAAGATCAGAAATTAGGGCAAAATTTTGAGGAGGGTCCTTAAAATTCCGGAGCAAGTCTGGCCAACGCCAACATGCGTCAGGCGGTCAGTAATCAGTTAAGAAACTGGGGAAAAATTTTGAGAAGGATTCTCATAATTCTGAATAAGGTTCAGCAAGGCCTATTATCCGCAAACAGCGGAAGGATCATCTACCAAACTGGGGCAGAATTTTGAGGAGGACCCTCAAAATTTCATAAGATAATTGTAATGTCTTTGAGACGTGTCACAACCACTAGTTCATCAAAATTACTTGATATATCAATACGTTTCTAAAACAACTCTATTTTTCAAATATTGCATATTTTGAAAAACTCTACTTCCAAAATAGTTAGGTGTCACCCAGGGGAACTCGAAAGGCTTTCAGAACGAAGCAGAGCAAGGCCGGCAGACGAAGCAAGAACCAACCTCCCCTCACCAAACTTATAATTTTTCTTTGAACGCAGGTACATTCGACGTAAAGATAGCATTCACAAAACATGTATACACAAAGATAATTTGCTATCAATCAGGCCATCAGACATCGAATGCATCTCCGGCTAAGAAATACACTACTCTTACCTACTATTCCCTATTTGCATGAGGCTAATCCTTACCTCCCCACTGCATGAGGCTAATCCCTGCCTCCCTATTTGCATGAGGCTAATCCTTGCCTCCTTATCCGTATGAGTCTAATCCCTGCCTCCCCATACTTGCATAAGGCTAATCCCTGCCTCCATATTTGCATGAATCTAATCCCTGACTCCATGTTTGCATGAGTCTAATCCTTGACTCCCTATTTTCATGAGGCTAATATTTGCCTCCCTATTTGCAATCCTTGCCTCCATACTTGCATGAGTCTAATCCTTGACTCCATGAGGCTAATTCGTGCCTCCATACTTGCATGAGGCTAATCCATGCCTCCCTATTTGCATGAGTCTAATCCTTGCCTCCCTATTTGCATGGGGCTAATCCTTGCCTCCATACTTGCATGAGTCTAATCCTTGACTCCCTATCTGCATGAGTATAATCTTTGACTCCCCACTTGCATGAGTCTAATCCCTGACTCCACATTTGCATGAGGCTAATCCTTGCCTCCCCATTGGCATGAGGCTAATCCTTGCCTCCCTACTTGCATGAGTCTAATCCTTGACTCCCTACCTGCACGAGGCTAATCCTTGCCCCCACTTGAATGAGTCTAATCCTTGACTCCCTATCTGCGTGAGTCTAATCCTTGACTCCCTATCTGCGTGAGTCTAATCCTTGACTCTCTATCTGCATGAGGCTAATCCTTGCCTCCGTACCTGCATGAGGCTAATCCTTGCCTCCATACCTGCATGAGGCTAATCCTTGCCTCCATACCTGCATGAGGCTAATCCTTGCCTCTACGTTCGCATGAGACTAAGCACTGTCCCTTTTTGCATAGATATTGCTCTATTTTACTATCTATTTACTTTCCAATCGGGCTAAGCTTTGCCCTCCATTTCACAAGACTAAGCCTTGTCTTGTCAACATCTTACAATTGCATATCATGGGCTAAATATCGCCAATCTATCCGAAGGCGTCATAGTCTAATGACATCATCCTCATATCTGGAAGACACCATGCCATGGCCTGAGGATCCATCAAATTTGCATATCATTATTCAAAGGCATCATGGTTCGGAGGCACCATTTGTCATGGCCCAGGACGTCATCTTTAACAGTCCAAAGACAACCTTCATGGTCCAAAGGGAATCTGCATCATGTTTAAATTTTCGCAAATACACGTTTGTAGCATCTTTATCTGCAGGTAACCAGTAAGCAACCGCTATCCTAGTAGGAGTGATCTTGCCCAGTTCCCTCCAACCGTCTCGAGCTTTAACCGCTCACCGTAGCCGCTTCTGCATTGCATGTTCGTTCTTGCAGTAACTTTATCGGCATACTCCACAGATGAATCCAGAACTATACATGGCTAGATTCCTATAAGACCAGGGATATGTAGGCAACTCGAAGATCGGAGTCTAGCCTCTGTCTTTCAAAACATCCAATCCGGTCAAAATTGGCCATCATTTCTTTACCCGAAAACTCTTTCATCCTTTCCGGGTAAAGAGGAGCAGTTGTTGATACCTAATTTTTTACTATATTTTTTTATATGCATAGATACCTTCAAAATAGCATATAAATGCATGCACAAGGTTTTTATAATTTTTTTTATAATTTTAAGGACTTAAATTGATTTATTTCCTTCCCTTTTATTTATAAAACCCCAATAATTATTTCCCAAATTATTGTTATGGTGATTTAGTCATTCAATTTCTATATTTATGCAAAAATATGGTTAATATATTTCTTATATATTTTTATAATTGCATTTGATATTTTTTAAGATAAATTACATATAATTGCAATATTCGCCCATTTAATGTATAATTACATTTTATATGCATAAAATTGGTCTCCTATATTTTTAAAATGTTAAATACCTATTTTAAATCATTTTGGTACATAAATATTTTTCCAAAAATTATTTATTATAAATTATATAGGGAGAAGTGGCTATTTAAAATATAGCCAGATTGGCTTTCAATTGTAGTCCAAATCGAACCCCAACCCCAGCCCAATTTCAAATTAAAACACCCGACCCAAGTCCTAAATTCGCTTACCCGATCCAAGACCCGCTAAATCCTGGCCGTTGATCTAAAAGATCAACGACCCTCATAATTCCTTTCCTTTTTTAATTCTAACTACACCCTAACCCTACCTCATTTCCAAATACCGCCGCCTCTATATCCTCTCTTCTCTCAACTGCCCAACCGAACCCTAGCTCCCTTCAACCGCCGCCTCCTTCTCCGGTGACCAACCCTCAACTCCTAAGACTCCAATGTCTCCTCTATTGTCATGCTCATCTTCTCTGAGGCCTTCAAGGGCCCTGGGCCACGCCGGCTTGTATCTAGGATTTGCTATCTAGTTGTTCATGGCTACTTCGGTGTGATTTAAAGCAAAATTACATTGTATTTGTTATGATCTTTGAGTTTCTAAACAGGTTCTTCCATCTCTACTTGGGTTTCTTCTGATAACCTAATTTTTGTTTACAACTCCTAGATCTGTACGATTTTTAAACAATTTGAGTGTGTTCTTTTGATGTTTTACACTGTTCTTGAATCTCTTTTACAAAAATTATCGATTTCAAGTATCTTTTTACCTTATTCTCAAACTAGGGTTTTCGAAACTTCTTCTACACTTCGTTTAAACCGATTCTTTATGTTTAAACTTCTATCCCTTGCATATTTCGACTGATTCTATGATTTTACTCCTTTTTCAACTCGCTTATGTTGAAAACCCTAATTTCTTAGTTCCAATTTTGGGTTTCTGAGTTTTGTTTGATAACGTGTTCAGTTAATCCGTATGTTTCTATGATTTTTTGATTTTTGCCCTATGTTTGCTTGTTCGGGTTTCTAATTGTGGTTATCCCTGCCTATTGTGTGATTTTGCCCTATTTTGTTCACCAATGTTCTAATTCTTCACTTTTCCTACATATATCATGCTTAGCTTACTAATTCAGACAATGCTCTACATGAATCCCTAATTATATATATATGATTCTTGTCCTACTCGACCTATTAAGGTTATGGTTTTGCTTACCATGTGTTTGTTCTTATAAAGTGGTGCTAAATTAGTACTATCTTCTATTTTTGAATCCCAAAATCTTTGTGATTTATCCTTCACTGATTCCGCATGATATCTCTACTGATTTTTACCTTGTAGAATGTTTTCTGACCTTATTCTATGGTCAATTATGCTATTAATTGATTTCTTAAGTCATTCCTTGATTGAAATATGCTGAACCTAGCCTCTATTACATGTTGTGTACTTGTACTATACAGAAAATATTTCCTTATTTGTCATGTTTAGCCTTATACGATTTCCTTCCTTATTTGTCATATGTCTATTACCGTTTGAAGTTAACTCCTCTATTAGAGGGAGTACTTACCTTGATATCCTGACTGACTGATTCTGAGTTCCACAATTACTGATGGACTTTGATTTTTACCTTATTTTTCTACATGCTTTCAAAATATATATACACACTCTTTTATCAGCATAAAGACACGAACACTCTTGGTTCAGAATTCTCTCTCTCACACTTAAAATTTTCTGCTCTTTTTTGTGCTACTTGCTACTACTTTAAGTTGGCCAGCTATAAGCCAAGGCTAACCATTGTGTACTCCTGCTCTTTCACTTTGCTTACTATCCTCTTTACTGGTATGTTCTAATTTCAATTCAAAGTTCCAACAACAATATGATTCTTTTATTGTTTCAGTTCATCTTGTTTCTAGTTTGCTTCTATTTATGGTTTTATTGTGAAACATGTAATAGATGTTTACATTATTATGTACTCCCCCTCCTTAAGAACAGTATATTACCCCTCTATATTGTTTCTGAACATGTCTGCACCAATTATCTCTATGTGTTTACCACCATATGCTCCATGTATCCCCAAATCCCTATCACCCCTGTATTTGAGTTTGTTATTTATGTCTGATTCTGTGACTATGTCTGGTCAGCTGTTTCTGAGCATGTCTATACCAATTCCTAGACCTTTGCTTGTGTCCTATGTATCCCCAAATCCCTTGACCCCTGTTTTGACTACTGAAACTTGCTTTGGTTCTGTGACTAATGGATGTGTATGAAACTGTCTTAAAGGTGACTACTCCATTCTCTTTCAAACTGCCCCTGTTGTGTTACTAAATTACTTTCAAACAAACTCCCTTTTTAATACAGTTTTCATTAAAACCTTTCAACGTGTGTCAAGCACTTTCACTCTACTCCTAAGTCAATAATTTCTGCCCCTCCAGTATGTGTACTGCCTTGGGATCCTCTTGAGAACCCTCTAAACTCTGGCGTCCTAAGGCTGGCCCTTCCACATTGCACTTATTCAATTTTGGTTACCAAGTCTAGGTGTAAGCACTGTCCGGGATCCTTAAGATCCTTAGGGAACTTTGATGCACCTAGACTATGATTTTGTCTATGAAATTGAGGCATTTGAAGCTATTGGAGGCTTTGGAAATCTGGGCCTAATTAAAGGCTCCCTATAGATTAGCTTCTTATTTTCTTATTTACTTATGTGATTTATTCATGTGGTCTGTGTGTAAACAAATATTGGGGTAACTAGTGAAAGGAATGGGTAGCTACATGTTTATGGGGTAATACGGATAGAAATCATGCTCATAGGAATTTACATGTTAATCTGATTGCTTTACCAAGTAGAAATCATGCTTATAGGACTTTACATCTTGTCATCTCGCCATGCTAGAAACCATGCCTATAGGTTTCAAATAATTCCGTAATAAAATCATGTCCGCAAGGTCTTAAAATCAATTTAGCAAATAGATGCCATGCCTATAGGATGTAATTTAACCTAGATTCTATTATAACAAGTGTTTATGTATGTTTCCATGCCTGCAAGTCTTTAAAATCAGTATTAAACTTAGATATCATGCCTATAGGGAACAATATCAAATCCTGCCTATGGATCTCGCCTAAGTTTAGTTTAAATAACTCAATTCGGTTAACGTTTAGTTCACTTCTAAATTGGTTTAATTAAGTAGTTTATATTTTCTGAAACAAGTTCTTTTAAAAACTGCCTCAATCTATCATTAGACAGCATGCCCATATGTCTGTTTTAACATCTGCTACAATGCAGTCATCAGTATTCCGCGTATAGGCAAGCCTGTAGGGCATTTTCAAAACTGCATTTCTAAAACTGTTTCTATGACTTAATGCTTTCTGACTCTAACAGGCTTTAAGAAACCAAAAGGCAACTGCTAAGGTCATTACTCGCGGGTTTATAAAATAATCAATTGCTTGTCTTCTGTATATTCACCTAGATATCTTGCCTTAAGATATTGTTTAATAAAAGACCTTAATTGTGCTTGAGTCGTGTTGTGTATGTGCCTTGTTTGAGGAGGAAACTTTGAACCTCTAATTGCTTCTTTTTATCTTATGTACTAAAAGTCCTAATTATTTTGCCTATCGCCTTAGAATTTTCACATTTAAAACCTTAGGGGTCTATCTAGAACCACCTATAGGTACAGGTCCTAAATCCCTCCAGGATCATTAAGAAGGGACGAGTAACAGCACACAATAGATCGTTGACCAAACACTCACTTTGCATGACCACTAAGGGGATGGGATTGGTAGATATGGGATATGATGACTATGTGCTAATGTCACGTGTAGCCCCTCATCGAGGAGTGTTTACCGGACATTGTGTGAGGTGATCCTATAGGCTAACCAACCTAGGACTCCCCCTTTACCCAAATTCCTTTTTAAAACATTCGTTCAAAAATCTTTATCTTATTATATGAGTTGTCCAATGTGCTTTACTTGCAACCTATTTGATTCAACCGCTTATTTATATGGATTAATTTGTGAATATAAGTTCAGCCGGGACCTACAGTTGTGGACCAAGAGGGGTGCCTAACACCTTCCCCTGGAGGTTATTTCGAGCCCTTACCCTAATCTTTGGTAATGAAAACCAATCCAAGAGTTAATTACTCTAGGTGACCTAACACACCGTAATCCTTTAGGTGGCAACTCTTCAAATACCCAATTTTCAAAAAGGAAACAAGTTATTACCCCCCATGGAATGTTGAAACCCGGACTTCCCTACGGAAGGAAAAAGGGTGAGACACTGGGGACTTAGTGATTTCCGCAGAAGCAGAGGATTATCCGCAGATGTGGTCAAGTGGAGCGCGGGTGCGAGACCCATGGGCAGAACATTTAAATTCAAGGGTTCACAATTTTTCTTCATTTTGAACATTTCAAGCTCGGGATTGGGCAATGTTTGAGAGGGATTTTGAAGGGACTATTTAGGTAAGTCACTCTTGCTCATTTTTATTCAATAATCTTGTTTCTCCATTGAATTTCCCTCCTAGTTTGTATGTATTTAAGGTGGAATTTGGGGGTTTGAGGTTAGGGATATGAAGAGTTTGATTTGGGGATTTGAGTGACAATTTGGTGTTGGATTTTGATAAATTTGGTATGATTGGAGTCGTGGTTGAATGTGCTTTCGAATTTGTGACTTTATCAGATTCCGAGATGTGGGCCCAGGGGGTCGACTTTTGAGTTGACTTTTTGACTTTTGATTAAGAGCTTAGTATTTCCTTATGGAATTGATTTCTTTAGCTCGTGTTGATTGTATCGAATTGTTTGTGGCTAGATGCAAGGCATCAGAGGCTGTTTCGCAAGGCAAAGGTATGTTGGAGTAGAGATTTGCACGGTTTGAGGTAAGTAACAGTTCTAAATTTGGTTCTAAGTGTATAAAACCCCGTATTATGTGTCATGTGATTGGTTTTGAGGTGAAACACATGCTAGGTGACAGGCGTTCACCGTAGGACTTATGACTTGGTCAATTCCATGGAACTGTATAGTTGAAAAATCTATTGTTATCCGTATATTTTCCATATGTTATAGAAATTAAACTTCAAATCATGTTAGGAATCATGTTTAGACTATGTGTTGGCTGTAGAAACCCACAAAGGTCGTGTACATGTTGAATTATCTGCTAAATTGTTGTTTTGTACTCGGTCACAATTTTACTTGCATATTATATCTCAGTCTCTATTATTATTTATTGATACATTATATCATTGCTGTTTAGGCTGATTATCATGATTACTGAGGGCCCGAGAGACTGAAGATATTGATGACTGAGTGAGGCCGAGGGCCTGATGGTGAGGATATTTATGGGATGTAGCTGCACACCGCAACATGTTTTATTGATTTATACCATGATTGACTTGTTATAGCGCTTGGGTTGAAGGAGCCCCTCCGAAGTCTATATATACCCCCAGTGAGCGCAGGTAGATACTGAGTGCGGAGTGCCGAGTGAGAGTGCCGAGCGACTAAGAGAAATGAGAGAATGTGAGGAATGAGTAATTGTGAGGTTGGAGTGAATGAGAGGACTGAGTGACTGTTGCTCTGGGATTATGCACTTGATTTTCATTACTGTTGTACTTCAACTAGCATATATCAGTGTCATGTAATTTATGAGAGATATTATATCCTGTTCCAATGAACTTGACTTGAATTAACTATTTTGGCCTTAATCGTCGAATTTGAAAGCATGACTATCTTCATATGTTGAAATTTCTGTAATTGAACTATATCCGCGAAGCTCGTCACTACTTTCAATCCATTGTTTGTTCTTGTTACTTATTGAGTTGGTTGTACTCATGCTACACCTTGCACTTCGTGTGCGGATCCAGGTGTTTCTGGACACAGTGGGTATTGATTTCTCTGCGCAGCTTGATCGTTTGGAGATTTCAAGATAGCTTCCCGACGTTCGCAGACCTTATCTCTCCTTCCCTATCTTTCAGATTTATGTATTTAGTTTTAGTATTTCATAGACAGTATTTTCAGACTTGTGTGGTATAGACGCTCATGTACTCAATGACACCCCGATGTTGGGGTTTCCATATTGGATTTTTACCTTCTATCCAGGTTTTGAGAGTTTTGATGATTTAAACCTATGTTATTTTATTTTTAATTTAAAAGTGTTGGAAGCATTTTGAAGTGTCAGCTTGCTTAGTACCACGTTAGGTGCCATCACGACAGGCTAAGTTTTGGGTCGTGACATATATTATCACGACCCAATCCTCCCTCCATGAGATGTCATGACAGCACCTAGTCTCTACGACTAGGTAAGCCTAACATTTGCGGAAATAACCAAATGAAAGCAAAACCTTAACAACTAACAACAACAGATATTTAAATAACTGATAGAAATGCCGCTCTACATGTACAATAACCAACTCTCTAAATATACACAAAATTTCCCCAAGACCCAGAACACCATAAGTCATAAGCTTCTAAGAATTTATCTAAATGTTTCTATACATCAGTAACTAGAAGGAGTAAAAGAGGAACAACATAAAAGGGATAGAGGTGGACTTCGAGGTCTGCGGACACGGGCATATGTACCTTGGAGTTTCCGGAGAAGCAACAAGTGTGCAACTAATAGCGGGGCTGGTAGGAGGTACCTGGATCTGCATACGAAAACATGTGCAGAAGATTAGCATGAGTACACCACAATAGTACCCAGTAAGTGCCAGCCTAACCTCGGTCGAGTAGTGACGAGGCCAGGTCAGGGCCCTACTAGTATGCATAAATTAAGTAAGACAGAATAAAATTATCACAGTGTAATAAAAGGCTGAAATTCAATAAAAAGGAAATCACAAAAGAATAACAGTACAATACACAAGGGTAAAACAACAGGTGATCTCCCGAGATACCGTCTCGTAGTCCCAAAAGTAAATATACAGGGGGATCTTTCGAGATACCGTCCTGTAGTCCCAAAATAAATATGCAGAGGGATCTCCCAGGATACATCTCGTAGTCCCAAAGTAAATATGCAGGGGATCTCCCGGGATACCGTCCTGTAGTCACAAAGTAAATATGCAGGGGGATCTCCCGGGATACTGTCTGTAGTCCCAAGGTTAATATGCAGCTCAAAAAATTGAAAATTATAGGTACAACAAGAAAATCCTATAGTTTAGACTAAGTACACGTCAAGGAAGAACAGGAAAATCCACTAAGCACACTGCACAGAGTTCAGATAAGCATTTAAGACAAGTAGACATGCTATACTAAGCTAAACAGAATAACTACACATGCTGGTATAACTCAATTAAGATGAAATAAGTTATTACTCAGTAAAAAATCGGATTTTACAACAAATAGCCTATGTACGCACTTGCCACCTCACGTACACGACGCTCACATATCACATCAATACCAAAACCTAAGGAGAGTTCCTCCACACAAGGTTAGGCAAGCCACTTACGTTGAACCAAGCTCAATCAATCGGTAACAATGCCTTTTCCACGATTATCCGACTCCGAATGTCCCAAATCTAGCCAAAAGCATATACATACCATAAATATAACTATAAGAAACTAATCTAATTAATAAAATCAAGGCTTAAGCAAGAAATTAGAAAATCGCCCGAAAAAGTTGACCCGGGCCTACGTCTTGGAATCGGGTAAAAGTCATAAAATATGAACACCCATTCACTCACGAGTTCAATTGTACCAAATTTATCCAAATCCGATGTCAAAATCCCAATCAAAATTTAAAAACTTAGTTGAAGAACTTCTCCCATTTTTCCCAAATTTTCCAACCCAAATCCAAAATTAAAGGATGGAATCAACTATAGATTAATGGAATATGATCATAAAGGAGTCAATAATCGTTACCCAATAGTTTTCTCTGAAAATCCCCCAAAATTTCGTCCAAATATGAGTTCTCTATCTCAAGTTTTGATGAAAATGGCTAAACCCTCATTTTTGAAATGTTATAGATTGCCCAGGTACTTCCTTCTTCACAAACGCGGCCATACCCTCGCGTTCGCGTTGAACAATTAAACACTGACCAAAAACTCTCCTTCGTGAATGTGACTGACCTCTCACGAACACGTAGGTCCAACTGCCTACTGCTTTGCTAACGCGATCTCCACTACGTGGATGCGTCGAACAACACCTTGGGGTCCCAGCTGCTCCATTTCCTCTACGCGAGCGCGTTGTCCTTCACGCGTTAGCGATGCACTGCTGAACAAGCCTTCATGAATACAACCCCACTTTGCGAACGCGAAGAACAATTCTCCACCTACTTCCAGCTCCTCTTTGCGAACGGGGGACTCCCGTCGCGAACGAGAAGAAGGAAACCAGAACTGGAGACATCAAAAAACTTGCAAGATTCCTAAGTCCAAAATGATCCGTTAACTACCCGAAATCAACCCGAGGCCCCCGGGACCTCAACCAATCATACCTACAAGTCCTAAAACACCATACGAACTTAGTCGAGCCCTGAAAACAGATCAAACAACAACAAAAACACGAATCATCCTCCAATCCAAACTTAATGAACTTGAAACTTCAAATTTTGACAACTGATGCCGAAACCTATCAAACCACGCCCGTTTGACCTCAAATTTTACACACAAGTCATATTCAACATTACGGACCTACTCCAACTTCCAGAATCGGAATCCGGACCCGATATCAAAAAGTCCACTTCCGGTCAAACTTCCCAAATATTCGACTTTCGCCATTTCAAGCCTAAATCAGCTACACAACTCCAATTCACAATCCGGACACGTTCCTAAGTCCAAAATGACCCAACGGAACTGACAAAACTCCATTCCAGAGTTGTCCTCACATAGTTCCAACTACAGTCAAAATACTAAAATTTAAGCTTCCGTTTTAAGGACTTAGTGTCCCAAAACACTCTAAAACCAAAAACAAAACCGCCCGGCAAGTCACATAAGCAGAAAAAGATACGGGTAAAGAAGTAAATAGGGGATCGAGACTATTACTCTTAAAATGACCGGCCGGGTCATTGCATCCTCCTCTTCTTAAAACAATCATTCGTCCTCGAACGAGCATTGAGACATACATTATGTGGTAAAAAGATGGGGATAACGGCTACACATATCATGCTCAGTTTTCCAAGTCACCTCCTCGACTGGCTTACCCCGCCACTGAGCCTTTACTAAAGCAATGTTCTTTGACCTCACCTTTCGGACCTGCCTGTCCAAAATAGCCACCGGCTCCTCAACATAAGATAGATCCTAGTCCAACTGGACTGAGCTGAAATCCAACACATGAGATGGATCACCGTGATACTTTCGAAGCATAGAAACATGGAATACCAGATGAACTCCGGTTAGACTAGGAGGCAAGGCAATCTCATAAGCAACCTCCCCAACTCGTCGCAACACCTCGAATGGACCAATAAACCTGGGGCTCAGCTTGCCCTTCTTTCCAAACCTCATAACGCCCTTCATAGGCGGAACCTGGAGCAAGACTCGCTCTCCAACCATGAATGCAACATCGTAAACCTTCTGATCCGCATAACTCTTCTGTCTGGACCGGGCTGTGCAAAGTTGATCGTGATTCACTTTTACCTTCTCTAAAGCCTCCTGAACCAAGTCTGTGCCCAGTAATCTAGCCTCTCCCGGCTCGAACCAACTCACTAAAGACTGACACTGCCTACCATACAGAGCGTCACAGGTGCCATCTGAATGCTCGACCAATAGCTATTGTTGTAGGCAAATTCTGCAAGTGGCAAGAACTGATCCCAAGAACCTCCAAACTCCATCACACATGTACGGAGAATATCCTCTAGTATATGAATAGTTTGCTCGGACTGTCCATCCGTTTGAGGGTAAAATGTTGTGCTCAACTCAACTCCAGTACCTAACTCATGCTGCACGTTCCTCTAGAAACATGATGTAAACTGCGTACCCCGGTCAGAGATGATAGATACCAGCATGCCATGAAGCCTAAAAATCTCGCGGATATAAACTCGAGCCAGCTACTCGGAAGAATATGTAGTCATCACAGGAATGATATGAGCTGACTTGGTCAACCTATCCACAATCACCCAAATTGCATCAAACTTCCACTGACTCCATGGGAGTCCAACAATAAAATCCATAGTGATCCACTCCTATTTGCATTCCAGAACCTGTAACTTCTGAAGCAATCCACCCGGCCGTTGATGATCATACTTCACCTGCAGGCAAATTTAGGTACCAAGCTACATATTCCACTACGTCCTTCTTATTTCTCCTCCACTAATAATGCTGCTTTAAGTCTTGATACATCTTTGTGACACCCGAATGGAGTACCACGAACTGTAAGCCTCCTGGAGAATCAACTCACGCAATCCATCTACATTGGGCACACATAGCCTGCCCTACATCCTGAATGCACCATCAACTCCAATAGTGACCTCCTTAGCATCACTGTGCTAAACCGTGTCCTTAAGGACAAGTAGATGGTGGTCATCGTACTGACACTCCCTAATATGATCATAAAGAGAAGACTAGGAGAGCACACAAGCCAAAGATCGACTCAGCTCAGAAATGTCCAATCTAACAAACTGGTTGGTCAAGGCCTGAACATCCAATGCCAATGGCCTCTCTGCTACTGGTAAATATGCTAAGCTCCCCAAACTCTCCACTCTGGACTCAAGGCATCGGCCACCACATTGGCCTTTCCGGGATGGTATAGAATAATGATATCATAATCCTTAAGCAGCTCTAACCACCTCCGCTGGCGCAAGTTAAGATCCGTCTGCTTGAAAAGATATTGAAAACTCTGGTGATCAGTGTAAATCTCACAAGGGACACCGTACAAATAGTGCCGCCAAATCTTCAAGGCATGAACAATAGCTGCTAACTCAAGGTCATGGACATAATAGTTCTTTTCATGTACCTTCAGCTATCTAGTTGCGTAGGCAATCACCCTACGATCCTGCATCAGCATCGCGCCAAGACCAATCCGTGATGCATCACAATAAATAGTATGAGACGCCGAACCTATAGGTAATACCAATATTGGGGCTGTAGTCAAAGCTATCTTGAGCTTTTGAAAGCTCTCCTCACACCCTCTATCTATCTAAACAGAGTACCCTTCTAGGTCAGCCTGGTCATAGGTGCTGGAATAAATGAGAAACCCTCTATAAATCGACGGTAATACCCCGCCAAACCAAGGAAACTCCGGATCTCCATAGCTGAGGACGGTCTAGGCCAACTCTGCATTGCTTCCACCTTCTTCGGATCCACCTTGATCCCCACATTCGACACTACGTGACCCAAAAATGCCACTAAGTCTAACCATAACTCACACTTTGAGAATTTTGCATATAACTTCTTTTCTTTCAAGGTCTGAAGCACAGTCCTCAGGTGCTGGTCTAAAGCACAATCCTCATGTGCTACTTATGATCCTCCCGACTTCGAGAGTACACTAGAATGTCGTCAATAAATATAATGATGAAAGAGTCAAGATAGGGCCGGAATACACTGTGCATCAAATGCATAAACGTTGCTGGGACGTTGGTCAGCCTAAATGACATCACAAAAAACTCGTAATGACCATACCGAGTCCTGAAAGTAGTCTTCGGGATGTCTGTCACCCGAATCTTCAACCGATGATAAATTGAACGTAAGTCAATCTTGGAAATCACTCTGGTATCCTGTAACTGATTGAATAAGTGTAATAATAGGCAATAGATACCCGTTCTTCACTGTAACTTTGCTCTACTGGTGATAATCAATGCACATATGCATAGAACCATCATTCTTCTTCACAAACAAGACTAGGGCACCGCAAGGTGACACACTAGGTTGAATGAAACCCTTATCAAGAAATTCCTATAACTGTTCCTTCAACTCCTTCAACTCACGAGGAGCCATACAATATGGAGGAATAAAGATGGTCTGAGTTCCTGGCAATAAATCAATACCAAAGTTGATATTTCTATCAGGCGTCATGCCCAAAAGATCAACTGGAAATACATCGGGATAATCCCTCACTACTGGAATGGACTCAACTGTAGGGTTATCAATACTGACATCTCTCACATAGGTTATATATGCGTCACACCCCTTCTCAACCATTCGCTGAGCTTTAAGAAATGAAACAACTTTCATGGGAGTATAATATAAGGTATCTGTCCACTCTAACCGCGATAAGCCTGGCATAGCCAACATCATAGTTTTAGAGTGAAAATCAAGAATAGTATAATGGGGAAATAATCATTTCATGCCCAAGATAATATCAAAATCTACCATACTAAGAAATAATAAATTGGCTTTGGTCGCAAAACCACTAAGAACAACCAAACACGACCAATACACACAGTCAACAATAATAGAATCTCCCATAGGTGTAGACACATAAATAGGAGAACTCAAAGAATCACTAGATACACCCAAATACGGGGCAAAATAAGATGACACATAGGAATAAGTGGAGACTGGATCAAATTAAACCGACGCATCTCTATGACAGACCAGAACAATACTTGTAATGACAGAGTCAGAAACATTTGCCTCTATACGAGCATGAAGGGCATAATATCTGGCCTGGCCTCCTTCTCTAGGGCGACCTCTACCTCCACAACCTCCACTTCGAGCTAGCTGAGTAGGTGGAGTGGTAGCTAGTGCTATAATCATAGCCCAAGGACCCGGTGGAGCACGCAGTGCCTGAGAAATCTGTGGAGGTGCACCTCTCCTAAGTCTGGGATAATTCCTCACCATATGGTGAGTGTCACCACACTCAAAACAAGCTCTTGGAGGGCGTGGCTGATGTGGCTGCCTCAGGCTAGGTCTGCTGGATTGACCGCTGAAAGCACCCCGTGCAGGAGGCACACTAGTTATTGGGGATGCATAATACGACTCCTGGGGCCTAAGAGTAGCTGGAATATCTCCGGCAGTTGGAAGTACTGGATGACCAAGGCGATTCACACAGCCCCTACCATGGAAAACTGTAGATGGGGTACGAGTACCAGTATAAGAGCCAGACTCTCGAGACCTCTTGGCCTCCCTCTCCTCTCTTTCCCAATCAAGCATGATCTCTACTCTCCTAACAATACTCACAACCTGCTGGTACGAGATATCCATCTCCAACTCCCGGGCCATGCTAATCCTGATGCTGGGATGGAGCCCCTCAATAAACCGACGGACCCTCTCTCAAACTGTAGCAACAAAGGATGGTGCATGTCTAGCCAAATCACTAAAACAAACTACATACTCTAACATAGTCATCTCACCCTGGCGCAACTACTCAAACTCGGGGCGCCATGCATATTTGAGGTTCTGAGAACATACTCCTTCAAAAACATATCCGATAACTGAGTTCATGTAAGTGAAGCTGCCTCAGCCGAACTGTCCAACTCATAAGCACACCACCACTGATAGGCTGCTTCTCTAAGATGGAACGCAGTGAAAGAAACCCTACTCGACTCCGCTATGCCCATAGTAGAGAGGATATGGTGTCACTCCTCAAGAAAACCCTGAGCATCCTAAGACTCCAAACCACTGAAAGTAAGAGGGTGGTACTTCTTATACCTCTCAAGCCTACGCTGGTCCTCCTTATAAACTGTTGCCCTACCCTCGGGTTGAACCGGGGCTACTAGTGGCACTTGTATAACCTCTAGAATCTAAACGACCTGATCTCGCTACTCTGGAGTGCTGGTGGCAGGAGTCTGTGCTCCTCCCCCAACTTGAGATGTGGCAAGAGTAAGGGGAGTCAACCCTACCTGAGCTAGAGTAACGAACATGCTTAGGAACTGCGCAAGGGTCTTCTGAAGAGCTGGTGTAGTAACAAGCGTCTCAGCTGCCTGCGCTCCGATTGGAGCTACTGGTGGCTCCTCTATAGCAGCTCGTGCGGGTGCTCTAGCTGCACCACGTGGACGTCCTCGGCCTCTACCCCGTCCTCGACCTCTGGCAGCTCTAGCAGGGGCGCGCGTGCCTGGTCATCTGAGATTGTACGTGTCCTCACCATTTGTGAGAGAATAGAAGACATAAATATAGAATTTCAAAGCCAATAATTTCGCATGACAAGGAATCAAAAGAAGTGAATTTTGCCTAACTATTCCATAGCCTCCTGAAGATAAGTACAGACGTCTCCGTATCGATCCGCAAAACTCTACTAAACATGCTTGTGACTCACGAAACCTATGAACCTAGAGATTTGATACCAACTTGTCACGACCCAATCCTCCCTCCATGAGATATCGTTACAGCACCTAGTCTTTACGACTAGGTAAGCCTAACATTTGCAAAAATAACCAAAAATGAAAGTATAACCTTAAAAACTAACATCAACATATATTTAAATAACTGATAGAAATGCCGCTCGGCATGTACAATAACCAACTCTCAAAATATACACAGAATTTCCCTAAGACCCGGAACACCATATGTCACAAGCTTCTAAGAATTTATCTAACTATTTCTATACATCAGTAACTAGAAGGAATAAAGGAGGAACAACATAAAAGGGATAGAGGGGACTCCAAGGTCAGTGGATGCGGGCAAATGTACCTTGAAGTCTCCGAAGAAGCAGCAAGTACGCAACTAATAGCGGGGCTGGTAGGAGCTGGATCTGCACACGAAAACATGTGTAGAAGAGTAGCATGAGTACACCACAATGGTACCAAGTAAGTGCCAAGCCTAGCCTCGGTCGAGTAGTGATGAGGTTAGGTCAAGGCCCTACTGCTATATATAAATTAAATAAGACAAAATAAAAATATCATAGTGTAATAACAGACTAAAATTTAACAAAAGGGAAATCGCAGAATAACAACAGTATAATACACATGATCTCCTAGGATACCGTCCCATAGGCCCAAAATAAATATATAGGGGGATCTCCCAAGATACCGTCCCGTTGTCGCAAAGTAAATATGCAAGGGGATCTCCCGAGATATCGTCCTATTTGTCCCAAAGTAAATATGCAAGAGGATCTCCCGGGATACCGTCCGCAGTCCCAAGGTAAATATGTAGCTCAAAACAACGGAAATAATAGGTACAACAAGAAAATCCTACAGTTTAGACTAAGTACACGTTAATGTAAAAAAGAAAAATCCACTAAGCATGCTA
Source organism: Nicotiana sylvestris (assembly GCF_000393655.2). Lineage (NCBI taxonomy): Eukaryota > Viridiplantae > Streptophyta > Magnoliopsida > Solanales > Solanaceae > Nicotiana > Nicotiana sylvestris. The sequence continues at coordinate 62,583,720 of NC_091063.1, forward strand.
CACATAGTTCATATAAGCATTTAAGACAAGTAGACATGCTATACTAGGCTAAGCAGGATAACTACACATGCTGATATAACACAATTAAGATGAAACAAGTTATTACTCAGTAAAAAAATCAGATTTTACAACAAATATCCCGTGTACGCACTCGTTACCTCACGTACACGGCGCTCACATATCACAACAGTACCATTTCCTAAGGGGAGTTCCACCCCACAAGGTTAGACAAGCCACTTACTTCGAACCAAGCTCAATCAATCAGTAACAATGTCTTTTCCACGATTATCCGACTCTGAATGGACCAAATCTAGCCAAAAGCAATTACGTACCACAAATATAACTATAATAAACTAATCTAATTAATAAAATCAAGGCTTAAACAAGAAATTAGAAAATCTCCCCAAAAAGTCGACCCGGGTCCACGTCTCGGAATAGGATAAAAGTCACAAAATATGAACACCCATTCACTTACGAGTTCACTCGTACCAAAAATATCCAAATCCGAGGTCAAAATCCCAATCAAAATTCAAAAACTAAGTTGAAGAACTTCTCCCATTTTTCCCAAATTTTCCAACCCAAATTCGAAATTAAAGGATGAAATCAACTATAGATTAATGGAATATGATTATAAAGGAGTCAAGAATCGTTACCTAATAGTTTTCTCTAAAAATCCCCAAATATTTCATCCAAATCCGAGCTCTATCTCAAGTTTTGATGAAAATGGCTAAACCCTCAGTTTTGAAATGTTATAGACTGCCTATGTAGTTCCTTCTTCACGAACGCGGCCACACCCTCGCGTTTGCGTTGAACAATTCAACACTGACCAAAAATTCTCCTTCATGAACACGACTGACCTCTCGCGAACATGTAGGTCCCACTGCGTACTACTTCGCGAATGCGATCTCCACTACGCGGACGCGTAGAACAAAACCTTGGGGGTCCCAGCTGCTCCATTTCCTCTATGCGAACACGATGCCCTTCACGCGTTTGCAATGCACTGCTGAACAAACCTTTGTGAACGTGGCCCCCACTTCGCAAACTCAAAGAAAAATTCTCCATCTGCCTCCAGCTCCTCTTCACGAACACGGGACTCCCTTCACGAACGCGAAGAAGGAAACCATAACTGGAGACATCAGAATATCTACAATTTTTCCCAAATCCAAAATGATCCGTTAACCACTTGAAATCAACTCGAGGCCCCCAGGACCTTAACCAATCATACCTACAAGTCCTAAAATATCATACAAACTTAGAGCCCTCAAAACACATAACACTATTACAAAAACACAAATCACCCTCTAATCCAAACTTAATGAGCATGAAACTTCAAATTTCTACAACCGATGCCGAAACCTATCAAACCACGCTCGATTGACCTCAAATTTTGCACAAAAATAATATTCAACATTACGGACCTACTCTAACTTATGAAATCAGAATTCAAACTCGATATCAAAAAATTCACTTCTGATCAAATTTCCCAAATATTCGACTTTTGCCATTTCAAGCCTAAATTAGCTATAGACCTCCAATTCACAATCCGGACACGCTCCTAACTCCAAAATTATCCAACGGAGCTAACAGAACCGATGAAACTCCATTCTGGAGTCATCTTCACACTGTTCCAACTATAGCCAAAATCCTAAGACTTAAGCTTTTATTTTAGAGACTAAGTGTCCCAAAACTCTCCGAAACCAAAAATAAAACCTCCCGACAAGTCACATAAGCAGAAAAAGATACAGGGAAAGCAGTAAATAGGGGATCGGGGCTATTGCTCTCAAAACAACCAGACGAGTCATTACATCTATAGAACTTACCCTTAAGTTTTGGTGGCACATTCCTATCACACAAAACACCAGAAGCGAACCTCCATTTCATCCACCCCTCCCAATACGATGTGTAACATCCTCATAGATCTCCACATTCCCTTGAATAATTGACCCAAGGTATTTAAAACTTTCTTTCCTAGGAATGAATTGAGAATCAAGGCTCACGTCGTCATCCACTACCTGAGTCTCACCACTGAATTGTAATGTAATTTATAAATATTTTTTTAAATTTTCTCACAGTTTTATTTTCTTAACATATTATTTCAAGTTTAGAATTAACATTCTTAAATGGTAAATAGATTTTATAGCCCATAAATGTAATAACTGAAACAAAGTTCAAATCCATAATAATGCTAATGAAAGAAATTCAATTCAAAACTAGGAATGACAATAATGTTGGATATCTATTTTTTTAGTTTTACATTGGTTTATAATAAAAATGCATAACTTAGTTTATCTTTTTCTTTAGTGCTTAGATATGTTATTAATAATACTTATTAGCTATACTTATAGCATGACCTATATAATACTTTTAGATTATGTTAATTTTTATTATGACTTATTAATTAGCAATATTTGCTTTATGCAATTTTATTCTTTTTTTTGAACGATAAGGATATTATATTAGAAACTAAACATCCAACATATTACATAATATTAGCAGTGCCTTGCAAGGCATCAATGTTTCCTAAAGCAGCCAACTTAGAACATACATTAGTAGAAACATATTTAACAGAAGAAACTTCCTCCAGATCCTTTTGATATTGTTCTATTGCAAGTTCTGGTGGGGTTGCCAAAAGAGAGATTTTATTCATGTTGGTCTGCAGTAGTCCCATTCTTGCCAAGGCATGTGCCACCTCGTTTCCTTGTCTGAAGCTATGCCTGAGTACCACTTGACCCTTCTTCCTTGCTTGTTCCATCAACCATCTGCAATCATAGATTAGTTTTGTGTAAGTAGGGTGATCGCTATCTAGCATATTAATAACCTTCGATGCATCAGTTTCTATTTCCAGTGGTGTCAAGTTGTGCTCCATTATAACTTGAAGGCATTCTCTCAAGGCTTGAAGCTCCACTTGTGCTGCGGAGAAGGTTGCCACTTTTTTGTGGAATGCTATGATCCAGCTTCCTGAGCTATTCCTTGTTAATCCATCTATACCACCTTGACAATTATTTCCATTGAAAGCTCCATCTATGTTGAATTTGAACCATCCTCTTGGTGGTTTATGCCATTGTATTTTGATAGGTTTAAGGTTTGTACTATTCATACCTTTTTTGTGAGTAGGTTATATTCTACTGCATGCTTTGTAATAGAATTCCAATTTAGGCAGCAATTAGTATTATTATGATTATTATGGTTTCTATTTTTCCAGATTAACCAAATTGCAAAGGTGTAGACGTCTGTCCATTGAAGGTATTTATGATGGAAAATGTGGCTCGTCCCCTTTATGTTACGACCCAAACTGATGGGCCGCGACGAGTGCTTGAGTCCTACCTGTTAAATACCCCTAAGCATGCGTCTAAGGTATGAACCTGAATAACATCTGCTGCATTACGAAAATAACAAACGTTAAGGAAACCTGCCATCAAGGCATTTGTACGTATACATGCAGAATACAGTGGGCGAGCCGGCAAGGCTGCTATAGACAACTATACATCTAAAACTGAAAGCCGATAAGGACACATATAACCCAACTAGACATAGTGTCTACAGACCTCTAATAGAAACACAACTGTACAAAGACGGGACTGAGCCACGTCATACCTATATATATATATATATATACACACACACACACAAACATATCATATCAAAATCAAAAGTAGCTCCGAATCAAGTGGAGCATGCCAACTCTCACTGATTAGGGATCCTAAGAAGGGGGACCGTCAGTTTGCCTACTGATCGAAGCCAATACTGCACTACTATTGAGTAGCAAGAGAGGTCAAAGCAACTTTTACCCGATTAAGGTCGAGATCGATTTCCATAGGGAGCTAGATATTGGAGTAGGGTGTCTATCTAAAGAGGAGTTGTATATTTTCTCTTAATTACATTTCTAAACATTTTAGGTTTTGATTTATTTCTAATTGTATAGAACTACAATGCTCAATTAAACTAAAATAAGCTAAGATTAAACTATTGCGAGTTGTTCAAATGATTAAAAGGCACTAGGTAGTGACTTTCGCCTAGGTGGTCAATTGACAGATACTTGAGTCTAAGGCATGATTGTCACATTCGGGGAGTATGATATAACCATTGCACGATTCTTCTCACTCTATATCTCTCGGTAGTTCGAGTGATTTTGCCCGAATTGACATTCTCAAGACCAATTGGGTATACAAATTTGTACAAGCAATCAAGGTTCAAGTCGGGTATTACTATCTCTAGGTTTAACCCTTTAATTGGGGCTATCAATCTCTTGAGTACACCCCAATTCCTTGTTGGACCAATTTCAGAGACTTAGGCTCTCTTTTTCAAGAAGAGCCAAAGTCAACTAAACACAAACTAGTGTTTGCAACCACTAATTCAACAATTAAACATGAAATTAGTCCAAATATCAAACACCCATAGACAATCAAGCATCAAAATACAAGACCCATCAATTAACCACACTAGGGTTGAGCCACAACCCTAGCTTATGGGTCTAGCTACTCATGATTAGAGAAGAAAACAAAGAAATAGATGAAGAAAAACTCATATTAATTAATTGCTAAATTAAACTAGAAGACTCAATGTTGGAATGAAGCTAAAATTACTCAAAACAGCTAAAAATATCGAAGTCACGAGTGTAGCCTTCAGTACAAACTATCTGATGACCTAAAAATAGGAAAAGAAGCTATTTATACTAAGCTGAAAAATTTGGACAAAAATACCCCTGCGGGATTAGTGCGGACAACACAAATCACGTGCAGCCGCACTAGGGCTCTGAACTTAAATAAACAGCTCTCTAAACTCGGGCAATGCGGACCGCACAGAATTGAGTGCGGCCTCGATGGCTTCTAGTGCGGTCCGCATGAAATGGAGCGCGGACCACATTGGGCTTCAAACTTGGAACTGGCTACTCTCTGAACCTTGGCTCTGCGGACCGCACTAAATCGAGTGCTGCCGCATTGATCTCAGTGCGGACCGCACAAAACCTCGTGTGGCCGCATTGCCTTTTTTGCCTGAATAGCAGCCTCTTTGAACCTTACTTGCGTGGGCCACACAAAATGGTGTGCGGCCGCACTGGCCCTGTTTTGCCTGAGCTTTGTCTTGTCTTGATACTTGTGCAAGTTTCACTCCTTTTTTGAGTTGATCTTTGACATCTTGTCACCTTGTTGATCAAACCTGCAATCAAGCACAACTTGTGAGCCTTTGGGACTATTTTGTACACATTTCTAATCAAAACTTAAGCATGAAGGAGTATAAAATGTATCAAAATCCCTAGTTATCAACTCCCCCAAACTTAAGCTTTTGCTTGTCCTCAAGCAAACAAAATAAGATCCACCCCTTAGGAGAAAATCTAAGAAAATTTAGTTGTCCTAAAGTGACCTCATCTAGCATCAATTGGGACTAACAATTGCCCTTAATACAAATAAATCATTAATAACATTTACTCTTTTAAACACCATGAATTAAGTGCGACACAAGAGCATCAAGAATTGACTCAACACATTAAAGAACTCTTTATATTACTTTGGTCATTGTGGAACCCAAACTCACATATCCTTAGCTCTCCCTAAGCAAACCTCTCTTTTAGAATAGTAGCACTCGGAACGAGGTTAAATGGAAAATCACTCATTTCTCTCAAGGAAAAGTCACAAGTCCGTCTCTAAGTACCATATGCTTGCCCCTTATGTGAGTCACCACTTATGTAAGTTTCATTCAACTAGAGATCATATAGGGCTTTTATGGGGATATAGTGAAGGCTTTTGGTTTCGGGTAGACAATCTTTCGTCTAAGTAGGTTCTATCTTCCCTTAAGCACTTCTTTTGTTTCATTTTGGCACACCTTCACTTGACTTTTTGAGTCTTTTACTTCTTTCTAAGGGGCTAGAGAGACACACTGTCACTCTTTCTTATACATTTCAAATCGTTTTTTTCCTTTCTCAACTTTCCATACCTTTCATTCTTTACTTTTCTTGAATCCCTTTTATTCATTTCTACATTGAACATTCTTTTTGTTTTTTTTGCTTTTATTTCTTTTTCATTGCCTTTACTTTTCTTCATTTTGTACCTTTTTACCACTTTGTTGCAGTCCTCGTCTCTCCCCCAAACTTATACTCTTGTCATGTGCTAAGGAAAGATGGGGTGCCAAGAGAGGGTATCTTTTAGAATGGGTAAAGACTTGTATTATGGTTTTTGAAGGAAAAAAGTCTAAGGTTCAAAAGTATTGACTAGGGACTTTATCATTGGTAGGCTATGGAAGTGTTCAAGCTATCATTTGGATCAAGGAGAGCCTATAATCATGTCTCAAGTCAAAATTCACTTAGGATTTTGCCTCAACAAACATTTAGGGCAAGTTCTAGACCAATGGCTCGGGACTTGGACTTGCAGTGCAATTTCTCACCACACAAGCTATGGGATCACTAAAGACATAGAGTCGGGGGCCCCACAATGACCTTAGATAAGATTTGAGCACACAATGGTCCCGAAAAACCACTTGATGATTATCGGTCAACACCAGTCTTAAGGTCACGACTTTCACCATCCTAAACACAACAAACAACAATTTGTTTCTAACCATGAGATCAAAGGCAAATGTGCTCGGCTCAAGTGAAGCTTTGCTTGAGACACCCTTACCACTAACTACTAAAAGCAAAAAGAAAAACAGACTCAAACCATTAAGAAGGTTGTCACGCCATCCATCATTGGGAAGAGCCACCCGATTCACATAAACTCCACCTTTGGAAAGAACCGTGGCATTAAGAAAACCAAAGGCTTATTGCAAACGTTCAAAACAAGAAGCTACAAACATAAATAAGAAGCTACGGAAAAGAAAATTGCGGAAAGTAAAATGAATATTTACAAGAGAGGATTTAATCGAATATACAATAGAGGGGATGAATATATACAATGTAACATAAACTTTATATACATGCCCAAAGTAAAAAGTACGAGAAATGTAAAGAAGTGCTAACATTATATACATACCAAAGATGAAAAATAAAGAAAGCATAAAAACTATCAAATGTATACAATCATCCAACAAGTCAATGTTGGGCCTACCCCCTCAAATGAAAGCTGACATTGTCCTCAATGCCAACTAAACCATATAAGCACCAAAAATAAAAGGGAAAAGGATATAGAGACTCCCTATGGCCCGTCTATCTGCATGGGATCCTGAGTGGTCCCTGGGTCCTCAATATGCTCGGGAACCTCAAATTGGTTCCTTATGGCCTACTGCTCTGCTGCTGGGACCTGGGCCTGGACCTGGACCTGGACAGGCTCCTAGGCTACACCCTATGGCTGACTGGAGAGGTCTCCGGTAGGTCTGCCAACTGGATGACTGCATTATCTGCTCAGGGAATCATCCTTTTCCTCTTGGGAGGCCTCTGAGACTGCTCTGGCTAGGGATGAGTTGCTGGCACAGAGTTCTGTAGCAATAAATCCAAAGGCAGATGATCTGCCTTCAACCTGCCAACTTCAACCCTCAACTCCTTCACGAACTCCTTGGAAGCCCGCGTCTTCCTCATCTTCTTGCCCTCCCTAGAAAGCTCTTTGAGAGCTTTCCCATGAGAATCCACAGTGTCCGTAAGAACTTTCTGAGTGTCAAGGATTTTCTTCTGGTTGTCCAGAATATCCTTGAGGGCGTCCTCAATAGACTAAGGGACTTGTGGAGGCGGGGTGCCGACTAAGCTGCTACTGTAGTAGTGCGGACAAACAACTTAGAGGAATCTGTCTGCATCTAGTTGTTGATGCTGAGAAGAGCCTGGCTCAAACGGTGTGCAGTCACAGGGTGGGCCGGGGTGGAGGGTATGCCTGGTGCTGATGAAGCGGATGGACCAGGGGGCATGTCTGCTGAGGTAGATGAAGGCTGAGTAGGAGCTACTACCACTACTGGCTCTTCAGACTCGCCAGTTGCAGCAGTGGCTGTTCCCTTGTAGTTCTTGCTTTTAGGGTTGTCATCACCCTTCATGCTGTAACATGAGAACGGGGCCTTTGCTTTCACTTTGATATCAAATGGCCGCTTTTATACCTTTAGGTCCATGAAGTACATGGTTTAGAAGCTAGGGAAGGGGTAGTTTCTATCACCTTCACTGCCTACCTGTGTAATCACCCGAGACATCACCTTTCCGACGTAAATCGGGTACCCCGCCATGATTGATGCTACCAATACTACCCGGTGAAGAGGGAATGAGTTGTCATGATAGTGGGGTCCAATCTGTTGCACACGAATGTATGCCACCCCTTGGCCTCGAAATTCAAACTTCTCCTCAAAATTTTCACTCCCGCATTCAACCAATCGGGGTGATACCTGGGATTGCCAGATATTGTGCCAACCAAGGACGGACCCCCTCACCTAATTCTATCTTTGCCAAATACAATGACTCATCCTCCTCATCGAAGCCCAAGTAGTCATTTATCGTTTTGCCATCAAACAACACTTTCAAATTGCGCACCTTGGTCACTTTGGTGCCTTCTTGATGTGGGCAACATTGGAGTAGAATTCCTTGACCAGGTGCTCGTTTTCATCCTCATAGTTGTTTAAGAAATACTCCCAGCCCACTCTCTCTCTAAACTACCTTCTCACATTGGGGTTGTGAGGCAAAAAGTCTCTATCTACAAAACTTCTCTCCGAAATTAATTTCCTCACAGGCCACCATTCTCTGAATTTATGGTAGGCCACCTCGCTCACAAACCGGTCTTGACACACCTCCGGTTTTCTAGTTCTAGCAATTCCTCCCACCTGAGGTTCACCCCCTTTTCCTACTACCTCTTCTTATCCTGCTGCCTTATCTTCTCCTACTGCACCCTCTCCGGATAATGAAGCTGTGGGAGAGGTGGAATATTCATCCCCACTGTCTTCAGCTGAGCCCTCAAACGACACAAAAGATACATTTACTGACGCTTGGGCAGTGGGGGAAGGTGGAGGAGTGTCTCTTAATCTGTTTCTCTTCGGCCAGTCAGGGATGTACTCTCGGATTGACTCTAAAGATATATCCCGAGAGGGCTCATATTCACTCCCAGACTGGTCAATGGCCCTATTAGCAGCTTTAATGAGCTTCCTCATGTTTTTAATGTTTTGCCGGGCTCGGGGAGTCAATCTTAGCATATTTTGTTTCCCTCCCCAGTAGGATTCTCCTCTACCAACTTGTTTAGAACCCTTGCCTCTTTGTTTCACCATTGTTTGCAAATATCAGTCATTAAGCTTGTTAGTATCCAGAAAGACAGTGAAGTTCACAATTGTAGGAAATAAAATATTGCAGACAATATCAAATGTTCCAGAATGCGAACCATACAAAATGTAGTGCGGCCGCACTGAGGCCAATGCGGACCGCACAAAATGCTAATGCGGTCTGCACAGAGGTGGGGTTTAGATTACCCACTCTCTGAACAATTGCTCCGCTGACCACACAAAATAATAATGCGGTCCGCATTAAGGCACCACGGACCGCACAAAATGCAATGTGGCCACGATCCTCAAAGATCAAGTTTCTGAACATTCTTCAATGCAGTTCGCACAAAATGCCATTGCAGACCGCACTAGGGTACCGCGGACCGCAAAAATTCCACTGCAGTCCGCACTGAGTACCCAGAAGCAGCACTAACTTAGGGTTCAATAAATTTTGATTTTAAGTCCAATTTTACACCTAAGAGAGGTCCCTAAGTGTTTGCCCAGTGATTTTAACTAACTAATTCTAACTTTAACAAGAAATTAACTACCCTAAGCTACCAAATTAAAATAAATACGGGAAGAAAAAGAGAGAAGCTAAGGAAACAAAAATTAAAAGACAATAATCAAATCAAACAATCAAAAAGAAGCAAAAGTTACTAGATGTGAGAGTTACTGATGATTAATCGAGGATATGCAGATGAGTTTGTGCAAGATTATTAATGAACAGTGATTTTTTAGGGTTGGGAGTTAAAAGATCGAAAAATGTAAAAGGAGGGCCTCAAGCCTTTTTTTATAGAAAAGGACCTGGGGCCCAGCTTACCTACCCCAATGTGTTCCACACAAAATGCAATGCGGTCCACACCACATACTGTAATGCAAAGTTTGAGAAATGCAACAACACTCCGGGCCTCATTGTTGGCAAAAGCCATGACTTCAACCCACTTTGAAACATAGTCCACTGCCATAAGAATGTATGTGTTCCTACACGAGCTGACAAACGGGCCCATAAAATCAATGCCCCATACATAAAAAATATCAACTTCAAGGATGGTATTGAGAGGCATCTCATCTTTTTTCTAAATTCTGCCCGCTCTTTGACATTCGTCACACCTCTTCACGAGTTCACTTGCATCTTTGTACAAAGTTGGCCAATAAAACCCACAACTAAGAACTTTGGAAACCGTCCTCGCCCCGCCATGGTGGCCACCATAGGGAGAGGAATATCAAGCCTCCAAGATATTCAATTGCTCTTCCTTTGGGACATACCTTCGGATCACACCATCTGTGCAAATCTTGAACAAGTACGACTCATCCAAATAGAAATCCAAACTATCCCATTTGAGCTTCTTCCTTTGGTTAGAAGAGAGCTCACACAGGATTATACCAGTCACAAGGAAATTAGCAACATCAGTAAACCATGACATATCATTCATCGACACCGAAAGGAGTTATTCGTCGGGAAATGAATCATTGATCTCTAGGCCATCACGAGGTCTCCCCTCCTCCTCCAAGCGGGACAAGTGGTTCGCCACTTGGTTCTCACTACCCTTCCGGTCCATAATCTCCAAATCAAACTCTTGAAGTAACAAGACCCATCACATCAGTCTAGCTTTGGAATCCTTCTTCATCATCAAGTACCAGAGTGCGACATGGTCGGTATGAATTATGACCTTGGTACCCATGAGATATGGCCAAAAATTTTCCATTGCGACACAATAGCCAAAAGTTCTTTCTCGATCACCGTGTAGTTCACTTGAGCGTCATTCATTGTCTTGCTTGCATAGTACACCGGATGAAACATTTTGTTCACTCTTTAACCCAAAACTTCCCCAACCGCAATATCGCTCGCATCACACATGAGCTCAAAGGGTAAACTCCAACTAGGTATGGTAATGATAGGAGTGGTGGTCAATTTATGCTTGAGAAGTTCAAAGGCTTGCATACATATATCATCAAACACGAACCTGACATCTTTTTCCAACAACTTGCACTATGGATTCACTACCTTCGAAAAGTCTTTGATAAATCTCCGGTAGAACCCCGCATGCCCAAAAAAACTTTGAACTCCCTTGACAGATGTAGGAGGAGGGAGCCTTGAAATCACATTAATTTTTGCTTTGTCTACCTCAATACCATGCTTTGAAATTTTATGCTCAAGAACTATGCCCTCTTCCACCATAAAGTGGCATTTCTCCCAATTGAGAACAAGATTGGTTTCTTCACAACGGGCCAAAACTCTATCAAGATTCTTAAAGCATTCATCAAATGAATCTCCCATAACACTAAAGTCGTCCATGAACACCTCCAAAATGTCTTCCACCATATCGGTGAAAATGGCCATCATACACCACTGGAATGTAGCCGGTGCATTACAAAACCCAAAAGGCATCCTAGAAATGGCAAAGGTGCTATACGGACAAGTGAATGTGGTCTTCTCCTGATCTTCCGGAGCAATCAAGATTTGGTTGTACCCAGAATACCCATCCAAGAAACAGTAAGGAATGCCCAGCAAGTCGGTCCAACATCTGATCAAGAAAAGGCAAAGGAAAGTGATCCTTACGGGTCACTTTATTCAACTTGCGGTAGTCCATGCATACCCTCCAACCGGTGACAGTTCTGGTAGGAATCAACTCATTTTGTGAATTTGCAACCACGGTCATGTCACCCTTCTTCGGCACACATTGCACCAGTGAAGTCCAAGAGCTATCAGAGATGGGGTACACAACCCCGACATCCAACCGCTTGATCACCTCCTTTCTCACAACTTCTTGCATTGCCTCGTCCAACCTCCTTTGATGCTCCAAGGAGGGCTTTGCATCATCTTCCAGAATAATCTTGTGCATACAAAATACGGGGCTTATCCACCGAATATCAGCTACAGTCCATCCAATTGCCTTTTTCTGCTTTTCAAGTACCGCCAATATGGCATCAACCTGCATGTTAGTAAGACAAGAAGAAAGAATAACTGGCAAAGTAGAATTTGAGCCTAAGAACTCATACCTGATGTGTGGAGGCAACAGTTTTAACTCCAACATCGGAGGCTCCTCAATTGAAGGTTTTGTTGGTGGAGTCTTCCTACTTTCAAGGTCCAAAGATAATTTCCTAGGCTCATAAGAGTAAGAGCCCATTCCATGTAAAGCATTCACGTACTCCACTCGGCCCTCATCATCATTGACATCAAGATTCAACAGTACGACCTCCAATGGGTCTTCCACATTGATCATTACACTGGTGTCATCCACTATCACTGCTGTGACAAGGTCCACAAAAGAGCACACCTCAGTATTGTTGGGTTGCTTCATTGATTTGCACACATGAAAGACCACTTTTTCATCAACAACTCGGAAGGTGAGTTCCCCGGCTTCTACGTCAACTAAGGCCTTCCCCATAGCAAGGAAAGGTCTCTCCAATATGATTGGAACTTCATAATCCAGCTCACAATCCAAGATCACAAAGTCAGTTGGCAAGATAAATTTGTCCACCCGGACAAACACATCATCAATAATACCCAATGGTCTCTTCATCATTCTATCCGCCATCTGTAATCTCATGGAAGTCGGCCTAGGTTTCCCAATACCTAAAGTTTTGAAAACTGAGTAGGGCATCAAATTGATACTAGCCCCCAAATCACATAGAGCCTTAGCAAAATCCGCACTCCCAATGGTGCAAGGAATGGTGAAAGCACCGGGATCTTCAAGCTTCGGGGCCATTGAATGCACTATAGAACTAACTTGGTGAGTCATCTTTATAGTTTCATAATCCATAGAACGCTTCTTTGTAACCAAGTCCTTCATGAATTTAGCATAGCTTGGCATTTGTTCAAGAGCCTCCACCAAAGGCACATTAATGGACAAGCTCTTCATCATGTCAATTAACTTTTTAAACCGATTCTCATTTTTTTTGCTTCGTGAGCCTTTGAGGATAAGGTGGCGGTGGCCTTGGCAAAGGAGCCTTGACTTTGGGCACAACCGGCTCTGGCATGTCTATTATGTGTTCCCTAGATGGGTTCACATCATTTTGAGTTTCCACCTCGACATCTTGAATATCAATCCTCATTTCCTCATTCACGTTCTCATCAATCACATTTTCAACCACCAAAGGAACTTCATCTTCTTGAAACTCAACATCATCACTCAAAACTTGCTTTTGTTTGGAGGCATTCACATCACCGCCTCGTCCACTCCTTGTAGTTACCACCATAACATGATTGTTCCCACCCTTCGGGTTCACTACTGTATCACTTGGTAGAGCACCCTTAGGGCGTGTATTCAAGGACTGAGAGATTTGGCCTAACCGAACCTCCAGATTTGTGATTAAGGTATTGTGGGAAGCCAACTGCGCATCAGAATCCGCATTCTTCTTCATCATTTGTTCGAACATCATTTTAATTATACCCATATCATTGCTTGAAGAACTAGGACCTTGGGATGGAAATGGGGGCGAATTGTTCGGTTGTTGGTACATTGAGGGTCTTTGAAAGCCTTGCCCCCGGTTTCCTTGGTTTCTATTGTTCCATCCACCTTGATTTTTGTTACCACCCCAATTGTTGTTGTTACCATTCCAACTTCCTTGATTGTTTTGATTGTTGTTCTGATTACCCCAGTTATTGTTTTGGTTGTTGTTCCCCCAATTACCATTGCCTTGTTGTTGTTGATTGCCCCAATTTCCTTGGGTCTCCATTGTTGTTGATTGGAAGAATTGCCCCTTTGGACTTGATAATTATTCACATATTGCACCTCTTCATTTTGTTCATCATAACCATCATTTTGGAATCCACCACAATCATTGTCAAATTACTCCGAATTCCCTTGGTTTTGTTGCCCTCTTTGTCTTCTTTTGTTGACAAGCATATTGACACCCTCCATGGCATTCACTTGGCGAGGATTTTGAACTTGTTGCAACTGTGCCTTTGCTAGTTGGTTCATCGTAGTTGTCAACTCAGCTATAGCCTGCCCATGAACATGTAACTCCTTGTGCAAATGAGTAACCGTGGGGTTATCCTGCGGCACATTGGCTCTACTTTGCCAAGCAGAAGAAGTGTCAGCCATCTCATCTAGAATGTCACAAGCCTCATCATAAGACAACTTCATGAAGTTGACCCTAGCAAGTTGGTTCACTATGCATTGGTTTGTGGTGTAAATACCTCGGTAGAAAGTCCGTTGGATCATCGCCTCTGTCATATCATTGTTGGGGCATTCTTTCACCATTGTTCTAAACGCTCCCAAATCTCATGCAAAGGTTCCGCGGGCTCTTGCTTGAACGCCATGATCTCATCTCTCAATACAACCATATGCCCCGGTGAGAAAAAGTTTGCAATGAACTTATCCGCCAACTCATCCCAAGTAGTGATAGAATGGTTGGGAAGTCTCTCAAGCCAATCAAGTGCTTTCCCTCTAAGTGAAAATGGGAAGAGTCTCAACCGAAGTGCATCCTCGGACACATTTGTTGCTTGCTCCCCCAACAGGTATCCACGAACCCCTTGAGATGTTTGTAAGCATTTTGATTTGCAGCGCCCGTGAAATATACACGTTGCTCTAGCAATGTCAGCATCACATTGGTTATTTGAAAATTGCCCGTCCGAATTTGGGGTGGCACAATAGCACTTGTATAGCCCTGGTTCGGAAGCACTCTAGGAGCTACTCTTGGAGGTAGCGGGGGAGGGCCCGGAATATTATCATTGGCCTGGTGGCCTATCCTTTATCCGTGAGGCACAACAGGGACCTCATCTTCAACATTAACATCTACTTCCTCCCCCGGTGGAAGATCTCCAAGAGGTGCATTGTTTAGGTTCACTGCCATTTTGTACCTGAAGTTGTGACACAAACAAATTAGTAGCAAATAAGGAAAGAAGAACAATTCACAAATCTATCTAGATAGATAGCCAAAACTGTTAGCTCCCCGATAGCGGCACCAAAAAGTTGGTGGGAGCCAACCCTGCACTACTATTGAGTAGCGAGAGAGGTCGTAGCAGATTTTACCCGATTAAGGTCGGGATCGATTTCCACAAGGAGCTAGATATTGGAGTCGGGTGTCTATCTAAAGCAGAGTTGTTTATTAACTCTTAATTACACTTTCAAACATTTTGAGTTTTGATTTATTTCTAATTGGATAGAACTATAATGCTCAATTAAACTAAAATAAGCTAAGATTAAACTATTGCGAGTTGTTCAAATGATTAAAAGGCACTAGGGTAGTGACTTTCGCCTAGGTGGTCAATTGATGGATACTTGAGTCTAAGGCATGATTGTCACTTTCGGGGAGTATGATATAACCATTGCACGATTCTACTCACTCTACACCTCTTAGTAGTTCGAGTGATTTTGCTCGAATTGACTTTCTCAAGATCAATTGGGTATGCAAATTTGTACAAGCAATCAAGGTTCAAGTCGGGTATTACTATCTCTAGGTTTAACCCTTTAATTGGGGCTATCAATCTCTTGAGTACGCCCCAATTCCTTGTTGGACCAATTTCAGAGATTAGGCTCTCTTTCTCAAGAAGAGCAAAAGTCAACTAAATACAAACTGGTGTTTGCAACCACTAATTCATCAATTAAACATGAAATTAGTTCAAATATCAAACGCCAATAGACAATCAAGCATCAAAACACAAGACCCATCAATTACCCATACTAGGGTTGAGCCACAACCCTAGCTTATGGGTCTAGCTACTCATAATTAGAGAAGAAAATAAAGAAATAGATGAAGAAAAACTCATATTAATTAAATGCTAAATTAAGCTAGAAGATTCAATGTTGGAATGAATCTAAAATTACTCAAAACAGCTAAAACTATCCATGTCACGAGCGTGGCCTTCAATACAAACTATCTGATGACCTAAAAATAGAAAAAGAAGCTATTTATACTAAGCTGAAAAATCTGGACAAAAAATACCCATGCAGGGTTAGTGCGGACCGCAAAAATCACGTGTGGTCACACTAGGGCTCTAAACATGAATAAACGGCTCTCTAACTCGGGCAATGCAGACCGCACTGAATCGAATGCAGCCGTGATGGCTTCTAGTGCGATCCGTATGAAATGGAGCACAGACCACATGGGGCTTCAAACTTGGAACTGGCTACTCCCTGAACCTTGGATTTGCGGACCGCACTAAATCGAGTGCGGCCGCATTGATCCCAGTGCGGGTCGCACAAAACCTCGTGCGGCCGCATTGCCTTTTTTTGCCTGAATAGCAGTCTCTCTAAACCTCACTTGTGCGGGCTGCACAGAATGGTGTGCGGCCGCACTGGCCCTATTTTGCCTGAGCTTTGTCTTGTCTTGATACTTGTGCAAGTTTCACTCCTTTTTTGAGCTGATCTTTGACATCTTGTCACCTTATTGATCAAACCTGCAATCAGGCACAACTTGTGAGCCTTTGGGACTATTTTGTACATATTTCTAATCAAAATTTAAGCATGAAGGAGTATAAAATGTATCAAAATCCCTAGTTATCATCTACCTGCACCTGCAGGCATGAAACACAGGCCCCGTGAAATAGGGCATTAGTACGAAAAATGCACTGAGTATGTAAGCTATGAAAATTAGTACATAAAAGACATAGATGAAACATGGAATATAGAAACACATCTTTAAACCTGAATAACTTTATAATTATGAAATGTTTATAATGTCATGCACGTGCGTATAAATATCGTGCCATGCATAGGTATGAGTGTACATAATATCATCAAGCCACTGAGGGCATCCCATCATATCGTCTTGGCCACTAAAGGTACATCATCAACATATACCAGCTGATCAGGTGGTGGTGCGTATATAATGCCGTAACCCTTTTCCCATATCCCATATACATATATTTACATATATACACATATATAACGCTATCTAGTCATGAGTCAATGCATATGAGTGAAATGCATGAAAAATACGTAATAATCTCAATATTCCTTCCGGATAAACTTTTCCAACTGCGTATTATTCTGAGACCCATGAACAGAAGATAATAATAATCCTCATGGGGAATCAAGAATATAGACACCCCTACTATTTCTATGAATATATTAATTTATAAAAACTATGTGTTTGCTCGTTTCTTCAGTATAATTTGGATCATCCCTAAAGAAAGAAGGGAGGGCCTTAACATATCTGTTCCTTAAATTATTTGATCGAAGTGAAGCTTCTACTTTCGTGAAATATGTCGGAACAAGAAAATGAAGCTTCTACTTCTAAAATTGGAATGAAACTTTGCTTGGATTTGTTGAAACTCTGATAAAATTGCTTCTTTAAATTCAATCGAACTTTGGCTAAGGATTTGGACGAAAATGACTTCTGTTTCATGTTCTTGGTTTCAAACCACAACATATTATTGTTTTGAAGTGAAATTTTGCTTCTGCTTGAACATTCTTTTGAGCTAAGGTTAATATATTAATCATGATCTATGTTCTGATCATAAATGGAATAATACTCCTACATAAAGTTACATTTTATCATAAGTGTCCACATGAACTTAAATGACTTATGAGTCATGTTTTAGCCATTGTGGCTTTATGCCACGTGGAAGGGTGGGTGAAGATTATTAATCTTTACCCACTTATTAGTTAACTAGGTAATGTCCCGTTATCCGATAATTAACCAATTACCCGCATAATTTAAAAATTACCTCAAATTACTTAAAATTCTACTTATTTTTAATATACTATATATATACTTTATATATTATACTACTATGGTGATATTGTACCTTGCATGGTACTAGTTCATAATTATTAGGTATTATTGTCTGACCCGTATTTTATCCCAATTTGGCCACTTTCAAGGAAACTCGCTTTCTTTATTTTTTATACCCTTTATCCTTCATGAAACTTATTTACCGGTTGTTATAAATAGTGTAAGTACGTTAACATCAAGATGATCTCGTCCCCGAGTCTACATCAACTAAATAAAGACGAAACTTTTTACGTATGAAAACGCGAGATGTAACATCCTTTCCCCCTTAGACACATTCGCCCTCGAATGTTTAACCTTCCGGGATCTATATAACCTTGGCAGAGTCGCTCTTGGTAACAATACTATAGCCAACTCTTCCTGTAGAAACTTAAGGTTATGACATCTCAGTCGGGTCCTTCTCTTGAGGAGGAATGAATAGGAATATCTAGACTTCATGTCTTCCTCGGCCTCCTAAGTCACTTCTTCAACATTTTTGTTTCTTCAAAGTACTTTCACCGAAGCTACGTCTTTAGTTCTCGATCTTCAAATTTGTCCTTCTAATATAGCAATAGGAGTTTTCTTCATATGATAGCTGATCTGTGACCTAAACGTCGTCAACTAACACAATTCTGGAAGGATTTCCGATATATTTATGGAGCATAGACACATGAAAGACTGGATGTACAGACTCCAAGTCCAAAGGCAAGTCTAATTCACATACTACCTGGCTTACTTTGCGTACGATCCTTTATGGTCCCATGTACTGAGGGATAAGTTTTCTGCTCCTTCCAAACCTCATAACACCGTTCATCGGTGATACCTTTTTGGAATACCCAATCATCAACCCCGAACTCTAACTCTCATCGCCTCACGTCAGAATATGACTTCTGACGACTCTGAGCTATCAATAGTCGATCCCGGATAAGCTTTACTTTTTCCATGGCTTGCTGAACTAGGTCTGGCCCATGTAATTTAGAATCTCCAACATCGAACCACCCTATAAGTGACCTACACTTTCGTCCGTAAAGAGCTTCATATGAAGCCACCTGAATGTGGAATGGTAGCGGCAGATGATCATCCTAGCTACCTTTGAATTCTATTATACAACTTATACAACCTCGTAACATATCCTCCAGTGTCTGAATAATACGCTCAGCCTGTCCGTCATAAGCTCGTAACATATCCTCTAGTGTTTGAATAGTAAACTCAGCCTGTTCGTCTATCTAGGGATGAAATGTTGTACTAAGACTTACTTGAGTCCCCAATCCTTTTTGGAAGGACCTCCAGAAGTTAGCTGTAAATTCAGCTCATCTATCCGAGATAATAGATACAGGGACACCATGCAGTCATACTATCTCCTAAATATAAAGCCTTGCATAATCCTCTGAGGAATATGTAGTTGTAACGGGCAAAAAATGGGCTGACTTTGTAAGCCTATCAACAATCACCCATATCGAATCGAACTTACGCTGGGTACGAGGTAAGCCTACGATGAAACCCATATTGATTACTTCCCATTTCCAAGTTGGAATCTCCATAGCTTACAATAACCCACCGGGTTTCTGATGCTCAATCTTAACATGCTGATAGTTAGGACACTGAGCAACAAACTTTGCTATATCCTTTTTCATTCCGTCCCACCAATACACTCCCCTGATATCATGATACATCTTTGGTGCTCCTGGATGGATAGAATAACGATAATAGTGAGCTTCTCCCATAACCTGCTGACGTAGCCCTGCAACATTAGGCACACATAATCGTCCTCGATATTTGAGGACCCCATCTTCTGTAATTTCAAACAACGTCTTCTCCTTCTGAAGAGTGGTATCCCTATAACGAACTAACATAGGATCCTCGTACTGGCATTCCTTTACTTCAGTTACTAAAGAGGATGTTTCCATATCCTAAAGAGTAATTCCAATGTTACCTGAGTCCAGTAACCGAACTCCAAGACTATCTGATGAACCTCATGAGCTATTCCCTTCTTTTTTTGGCTGCAAATACGATAGGCTACCCATAGATCTATGGCTGAGGGCATCGGCTACTACGTTCACTTTCCTCGGATGGTATAAAATATCAACGTCATAGTTTTTAAGTAGCTCCAACCATCTCCTTTGACGTAGATTCAATTCCTTTTGCTTGAAGATGTACTGGAGGCTCTTATGATCCATATAGATATCAACATGAATGCCATACAAGTAGTGCCTCCATATCTTTAGTGCATGAATCACCGCGGCTAACTCTAAATCGTGGGTCGGGTAGTTCTTCTCGTGCTTACTTAGTTGTCCAGAAGCATAAGATACAACCTTACTAAGATGCATCAACACACGATCCAATCCTACGCTTGAAGCATCACAATAGATAATATAACTATCGGTCCTTTCTGGGAGCGGTAGAACCAGTGCTGAAGTTAATCTGTCCTTCAATGCTCGGAAACTTCGTTCGCAAGAATTGGTCCATTGAAATTTAGCTCCCTTCTGAGTTAACTTACATGGGTATTATAATCTTTTACAATTCGTGAACTTCCCCTTTTCAAAGGCCCAAACTTCATCCTCTATTTATCACAATTACTCCCTTATTCCACTACCAGGGCAACATTTCATATATTCCACCTATTACTAGTCTTAGGCTCCTTTAAGTTCATTCAGGCTATACTGATCCTTCTATAACTTAGAGAAGCCATCAGCTTTCTTATGAGCTTAACCCCAAGGACTTATCCATTCTCGCCACCTTTTCACTCATCTTTTCTTATCCTTCCTCCTGTCTTCCTAAAACCTTGCCGCTCTACCATGCTTTAGCTTGCGATCTACACATATCTATTTATACTTATTCGCAATCTTTCTTCAACTTACTTGCATCATAGATTTTCTTATGTTATTCTGGAACATTAAGTGAGATAATTACAAGTTTCCTGTAATAACCTGCCAAATGGAGAATCTACGAACCCCCGTCGATGTTGTGGGTCTAGGCCAAGTTTTCAATGCCTCACTTTTTTGTGTACCCACCCGGATGCCTTCACCCGAAATGATATGCCCAAGGAAAGTTACAGAATTCAACTAGAATTTACATTTAGAAATTTTTGCATATAACTTCCCTTCTTATAGAACTCTGAACACAGTACGCAGATGATCAACATGCTCATCCTCTGAATGAGAATACATCAATATATCATCGATAAATACAATCACGAACAAATCAAAAAAAGGGCCTGAACACACGGTTCATCGAATCCATGAATACTGCTGGGGCATTGGTCAAACTAAACGACATAACATGAACCTCAAAGTGCCCGCATCTGGTCCTGAATGTTGTATTCAGAATATCTTCCTTCTTAACCCTTACTTGATGGTACCCAGACCTCAAGTCTATCTTTGAAAAACACTTGGCACCTTGTAGCTGATGAAATAAATCATCAATTCTCGGGAGCGGGTACTTATTCTTGATCATCACCTTATTCAGTTGCCTATGATCCATACACGTTAGTAAGAAATCATCTTTCTTCCTCACAAACAACACAGGTTCTCCCCACGGTGACGTACTAGGTATGATAAAGCCTTTTTCAAGTAAGTCCTTTAATTGTTCTTTCAACTCGTTCAGCTCTGCAGGGGCCATTCTATAGGGAGGAATAGATATTGGATGAGTATCTGGTAGTAGGTCAATGACAAGCTCAATTTCTTGCTCTGGCGGAAGACCCGAAAGCTCATCGGGAAAAACATCGGGGAACTCATTAACTACAAGAAAAGACTGAATGGTTGGTGACTCTATTTTCACATCCCAAACCCGAACTCAGTGATAAATATAGTCCTTTCTGATTATCTTCCTTGCCATGACATTGGAGATAAATTTACCTTTTGGCGATGCGGTATTACCTTTCCATTCTAAAACAGGCTCTCCTAGAAGCTGAGATCAAAACCATCTTTGATATACACTTGATGTTAGCATAACAAAAGGCCAATCAATCCATACCTATTACAATCTCAAGTCCTACCCAACCGAACACCACGTATCTTATCCTTGTTTAATATCAAATCTATCACGGGCCATTTCGGGCCACATCCATATATATAGGTAACAATATTAAAATATAACTTGCATAACTAATTTACAAAAAGGTTTATATACATAGGGGTCAACTAGGCCGTAGATATGTCATACCCAAAACTATATACATGATAATGTCTGCGAAACTTCTAAGTAAGCATAACCATAATATATACAAGTCGGGACGGGGCTCCCTCCGTCCTCATAAAACAACCTAACACATTTAGAACCCTAACTTGGTAATATTCCAAGAAGAGGTGGAACTCATCAACCACAAACTGACACTTGGAGGAAGTCTAAAGTAGAGGGTCCTTACCTCGTCCTATATAAGATCCTCGATCAGACACACTTTGAAGTAGAATCTTCATGTCCTTATCAGTTACCTTCCTCCTCTTGGCCCGACTACTATCTTATTCCTCTGCGTATCCCATAACATACACCGACAAACCTTGATTGACGGACTCCCAAGACTGTGGACTATCTGGAACCTCAGAAGAGCTGGTGTCCTCAAATACCTTGACATAGTTTTAAGCCTTAGGGAATCCCGGTTGTGCCAATCCATGCACTACTCCCCTCATACCTTGATCAACAGGTTGTGAAACTAAGGGCCTTGGTGAGGTCGAAACTCTTCTCATCCCATCTACTACCGGAGTGGTCGAAACAGCTCAAACGTATGACTCATATGGATCCTCGGATGGATCCTCCTCAATACAACCCATGATATCCGATGGGTCTGAATCCATAGTATAACTTATCTCCCTTTATTAACACCTTCGTAGCCTTCTAACCCGTGCTAGTGGTTGTAGTCTTCGGAGGCATCGCTGAAAACGTAACACATCGTTAGGAACATGAATTCTTATATCGCACGATCTAAGATAAGAAGAGAGGATAACATCTTATATGTCTTGCAGCCTCATGTCTATAAGTGTGGTGCACAACACACCCATAAACAAGACTCTACTAGACACGATCTGTAGACAAACCTAGGACAAAACTATTCTGATACCACTTTTGTTACGACACAAACCGATGGGCTGCAACGGGTGTTTGAGTCCTACCTGTCAAACACCTCTAAGCATGCGTCTAAGGTATGAAGCTGAATAACATCTGTTGCATTACGAAAATAACATACATTAAGGAAACCTGCCATCAAGGCATATATACGTATACATGCAGAATACAGTGAGCGAGCCGGCAAGGCTGCGATATACAACTATACATCCAAAACTGAAAGACGACAAGGCCACATATAATCCAACTAGACATACTGTATACAAATATCTAATAGAAACATAACTGTACAAAGACGGGACTGAGCCACGTCATACACACACATATATATAGAAACGTATCGTACCAAAATCAAAGCAGCTCCGAATCAAGTGGAGCATGCCAACTCTCGCTGATTAGGGATCTTAAGAAGGGGGACCATCATCTTCCCTACCTACACCAGCGGGCATGAAACGCAGGCCCCATGAAATAGGGCGTCAGTACGAAAAATGTACTGAGTATGTAAGCCATGAAAATTAGTACGTAAAAGACATAGATGAAACAAGGAATATAGAAACACGTCTTTAAACCTGAATAACTTTATAATTCTGAAATATTTATAATATCATGCACGTGCGTATAAATGTCATGCCATGCATAGGTATGGGTGTACATAATATCATCAAGCCACTGAGGGCATCCCATCATATCGTCTCGACCACTGTGGGCACATCATCAACATATACCAGCTGATCAGGTGGTGGTGCGTATATAACGCCGTAACCTTTTCCCATATCCCATATACATATATTTACATATATACGCATATATAACGCTATCTAGTCATGGGTCAATGCATATGAGTGAAATGCATGAAAAATACGTAATAATCTCAATATTCCTTCCGGCTAAACTTTTCCAACTACGTATTATTCTGAGACCCATGAACATAAGATAATAATAATTCTCATGAGGAATCAAGAATATAGACACCCCTACTATTTCTATGAATAGAGTAATTTATGAAAACTGTATGTTTGCTCGTTTCTTCAGTATAATTTGGACCATTCCAAAAGAAAGAAGGGAGGACCTTAACATACCTGTTCCTTGAATTATTTGATCGAAGTGAAGCTTCTGCTTCCTTGAAATATGTTGGAACGAGAAAATGAAGCTTCTACTTCTGAAATTGGAATTAAACTTTGCTTGGATTTGTTGAAACTCTGATAAAATTGCTTCTTTGAAATTCAATCGAACTTTGGCTAAGGATTTGGACGAAAATGACTTCTGTTTCACGTTCTTGGTTTCAAACCACAATAGATTATTGTTTTGAAGTGAAAATTTTCTTTTGCTTGAACATTCTTTTTTATCTAAGGTTAATATATTAATCATGATATATGTTCTGATCCTAAATGGAATAAGACTCCTACATAAAGTTACATTTTATCATAAGTGGCCACATGGACTTAAATGACTTATGAGTCATGTTTTAGCTATTGTGGCTTTATGCCACGTGGAAGGGTGGGTGAAGATTATTAATCTTTAACCACTTATTAGTTAACTGGTTAATGTTCCGTTATCCGGTAATTAACCAATTACCAGCATAATTTAAAAATTGCCCCAAATTACTTAAAATTCTATTTATTTTTAATATACTATATATACACTTTATATATTATACTACTGTGGTCATATAGTACCTTGCATTGTACTAGTTCATAATTATCAGGTAATATTTCCTGACCCGTATTTTATCCCAAATTGGCCACTTTCAACGAAACTCGCTTTCTTTAATTCGTGTACCCTTTATCCTTTATGATACTTCTTTATCACTTGTTATAAATAGCGTAAGTACGTTAATGTCAAGATGATCTTGTCCCCGAGTCTACGTCGATTAACTGAAGACGGAACTTTTAACGTACGAAAATGCGAGATGTAACACTTTATTTGGTATATCCAAGGAGCAGTGTAGGAGGGATTAAAGTGAATCCCAAGGTCTTTTCAAATGTGTTATAGAATCACAAACCCAAAAACTATGATGGATTATTTCATCGCAATGTTTACAGATGGGGCATTTAGGGTTAATGTTTATCCCTAGGTTGGTTAGGTATACTCGAGTTGGGATCATGTTATGGTAGCATTTCCAGATAAGGATTTTTATTTTATTAGGACATTGAAGTTTGCGAATCCTGTCATAATTATTAAAGCAAAGCTCGTTTTTATCATTAATTTTATAATAGGAAGAAGTTGAGAAGATCCCATTCGAGGTAAGACTCCATATGTTATGTTTATTAGCAGTAGGAGAAGCACTGTACGCCATAATAGCATTTATGTTGTTTAAAATTCTATTTGGCAGCTCAAAAGATAATTTGGTAAGATCCCATTTATTCCCAGATCTTAAATTACTAATAATGATTTTGTCCTCATCAAGGTTTAGGGGGCCTTCAATCAATTTTCTAAGGTTTATTATATTAGGAATCCAGTTTGATTCCCAAATGTTAAGAGAGGTGTTATTGATGTCCCATCTAGTCCCTATATTACAATAGTGCCAACCTTTCAAAATACTTTTCCATATGAAAGAGTGATGATTTTTATTTTTGGTATTAGCATATTTGCTAGCTATGACTTGTGTCCATAAAGAGTTAGTATTAATCAGTCTCCATGCTAGACTAGTGAGTAAAGCTAGGTTTTTACTTCTAGCCTTCCTGATTCCCAGTCCCCTCTTTACTTTGTCCCTTGTAATGGAGTCCCAGCTAAGGAGGTGAATTTTTCTTTTTTCTGGAGTGGAGTTCCATAAAAAATCTCGTTGAATCTTATCAATATCCTTAAGGATTTTTATAGGAAGATGAGAATATTTCATAATATGGTTTGGTATATTGTTAAGGGTGGATGTGACTAGAGTACATCTTCCAGCCATATTTAGCCATCTAGCTTTCCAACTTCCCAATTTCGTTCTCATTTTATCAACCACAAATTGGTAGTCTTTGTGGTTAGGATTCGAGTTAACAATAGGAAATCCTATGTAAATACCAAAATTTATGCAATTTTATTCACTACAATAAATTTGATTATCAGTGATGAATTATTTTGTCACCTATGAATCACTTTTCGTCACCAAATATCTTTTGTGACAATTTTTTTGTCAATCTTTCGTCTCTAAAACGCTGTAACTAATAATATATAAAGGCAACTTTGTGTTTAGTCTCCAAATAGTGATTTACTAAATACGAAATCTTTTTTCGTCCCCAAATATATGATGTTTACAATGGATTTATTTGTCATAAAAAGTACAAAAAAAATCGAACTTATTAGTGTGGTTTCATCACTAAAAAGTGCATTAATGTAGACGAAACTACCTCGTCGCAAAATATTTAGTTCAATTAGTGACGATATCAAATGTCTCTAAAGTTATGTGTATTTCGTAGTTGAAAACCGTAATTTTGTCACTAAAGACTGCCTATTATCTATAAAAACTATTTCGTCCTTAAATATATAAATTAGTGATAATTATAATTTTGTAGTTAAACTATCATCTCGTCATTAAAAATATTATTTTTACCGACAAAACAAAGTTGTCACTATAAATTATTATAATTAGTGACAATTACAATTGTCAAAAAATACAAAGTTAATTCGTGGTCAATAAAAAGATGATTTTGGGACATAAATTATTTTTGTCTTTAGTGAATTTATGACGAACTTAATTTGTCTCATGACGAAAATATGATTCTCCTAAATTCTATACATAACTGAACTTTTTTGTGACTAATAACAAATGTTTGATGACGTTTATATTCGTATTTGTTTTAGGTTTGCGGTATACGAATTTGAAATAACATAGTAAAACAATCAAGGTTATATCAGAAAAATAAAAACAATCAAGGAAGTAACAAAATATTCACCGATGATCATACAACTAATACTAAAACTATATTGAGATAAAAGCTCCTTAAATTAAATGAAATATAATCAAAGTAAATCTATCCAACATAAAAGTCTAATTGAGAACTGAGATATACTAAATATTACTCCTAAACTAGGAATGAGAAGTGGAGGAATGCAACGACATTTCACTTGCAATTAGTCTTGATCCAATATTTACCTTCATATACCTATATAAAAGATAGAGAAGAAATTAAAATATTTTAATACTTTATGATATCACGGTATAAATAAAATAGGTGAAAATAATTTACATACTCCCCTTTTATGTCCTCCTGTCACGACCCGAATTTCCCGCCGTCGGGATCGTAATGGCTCTAACATTGAACCCGCTAGGCAAGCGAACGTTACTGATTATTTTACCTTTTACTTTATCCTTTAACAGTTTGCAAGCTAATATAAAAGAACATTGGAAAAAAATACGGAAGAACGAAATCTAACAATTTAACTTAATACAAATACGAATTCAATTCTACCCAGAACTGGTGTCACAACGTCACGGACTATCTACGAATACTACAAATAGTGGTCTGAACAAGGAAAATACACATCTGTCTCTGAAATAAGTAAAAACATAATGGAAATAATATAGAAGGGGATGCCAAGGCCTTCGGATGCCTGCAAGACTACCTCGGGTCTCCACTGGACTGAAGGCAGCAACCTCGAACTACAGTCCGTAGGGTCCAGTAGCGGGATCTGCACAAAAGAGTGTAGAGTATAGTGTCAGTACAACCGACCCCATGCACTGAGTAAGTGTCGAGCCTAACTTCGGCGAAGTTGTGACGAGGCTAGGACGCGAAAACCACATAAACCTGTGCAATTAAGTCATATACGAGAAGCAATAATAACAAGAATGAAATAGAATAAGACGGGAAAAGGGGAAACATGCTGAGGGGTATATCAGGTTATGACAATAAGGAAGTAAAGCGACAAGTAAATATCAAACTTGAAGCAACGGAAACAATAATACGGAAACAAGTGCACGGCATCACCCTTCGTGCTTTTACGCTCGTCCTCCCCATAGAAATCAACAGAAACGGCACGGCATCACCCTTCGTATTTTTAATTTCATTTATATGGTACGACATCACCCTTCGTGCATTAATACTCATAATATCGGCACGACATCACCTTTCGTGTATTAACACTCGCTCACAATATCATGCACGACATCACCCTTCGTGTTTTACACTCTTCCTCACCCAAACAAATACAATGACAACGTCCTGGCTAGGGAATCAACAATAGAAACAACACCGTCCCGGCAAGGGAGTTAACAATAGAAACAATATCATCCCGGTAAGGGAATCAACTATAACTAACCTAGTTCAACAGTTATTTCACAAAATAATCCTCAACTTGAACCAATACTCGACAATGGACAATTACCAAGAATTTATCATAAGTTTTGTTCCACAGTGCTAATCATCAATTTAAGCATGAACAATACATAATAAAATCACAACAATCTCAATATAAGACTCACAGGCATGCTTGACACCAACGTATAGATACTCGTCACCTCACCTATACATCGTACTCGACACATAGCAAATACGATACAACACCTATTCCCTCAAGCTAAGGTTAGGCCAAACACTTACCTCGAATTCCATGGCCAAACTCATGACTCAAATACTGCTTTTCCTTTTGATTCCACTTCCAATTCAATTGTATCTAGTCAATATTAACTTATTAACATTAATTGAAGCTCAAGAAACCAATTCAAATGAAAAACTACATATTTCCTAACATTCTTCCAAAAAGGTCAAAACCCGACCCCGGGCCCGCTTGGTCAAAACTCGAGGTTCGAACCAAAATTCGTTCACCCATTCACCCATGAGCCCAAATATATAATTAGTTTCGGAATCCGACCCCAAATCGAGGTCTAAATTCCCAATTCTCTTAAAATCCCTAATTTCTACCATTGAAGAACTAGATTTAGGCCTAGAAATCTAATGGGTGTTGATGGAAAATGAAAGAAATGAGTTCAAGAACACATAACTATGATTTAGTGTTGAATTTTCTCTTTAAAAATAGCCCTAGGTCGGATATTATTGAAGGAGATATGAAAATATGACTTATTCCCGTTCTGCCTTTGTTTTTAAGTGCTGGGCGATAGTGTTCATCGCGTTCGCGTGAGCACTGTCGTGTTCGCGAAGAGCTGCCTCCTGAGGACTTACGCAATCGTGGGAAAGGCTACGCGTTCGCGAAGTCTTAGCCCAGCCCTACCTTCCCGTTCGCGATTAAGGGGCCGCCTTCGCGTAGGTTTCCCTAGGTTCCCTGACCGGCCCATCCTAAAGCTACGCGTTCGAGGTTGACTGGTTGCGTTTGCGTAGAGCAGTCCCCCCAATGCTCCGTGTTCACGACCTTGATCTCACGTTCGCGTAGGTTAAAATCCTCCCCAGCCCAGTTTCCCCTTCACGATTGCGAGAATGACTACGCAATCGCGAAGCATGGTGCAACAAACACCAGATACAACAACTATACCAGATTTTCCTAAGTCAAAAACACACCGAAGCCTATCCGAAACTCACCTGAGCTCTCAGGGCTCCAAACCAAACATGCACACAACCCTAAAAATATCATACGGACTTACTCATGCGATCAAATCACCAAAATAACACTTAGAAGTACGAGTTTAGCATCAAAATCAGAGAAAAATCTCAAGAACTCTTAAAGTTTTCATTTCACAACCGAGGGTCCGATTCACGTCATATGAATTCCGTTTCTTACCAAATTTTACAGGAACAACATTAATACCATATTAAACCTGTATCG
Organism: Nicotiana sylvestris; assembly: GCF_000393655.2. Lineage (NCBI taxonomy): Eukaryota > Viridiplantae > Streptophyta > Magnoliopsida > Solanales > Solanaceae > Nicotiana > Nicotiana sylvestris. The sequence goes on from NC_091063.1 coordinate 62,613,282, forward strand.
GGCTCCGAAATCAAAATACATGCCTGATACCACCAGATTCAAACATCTCTAAATTTCCAAAAACTTATGTAATTTTAGTTAAACAATTTCTTTCAAAAATTTATTTTTCGGGCTTGGGACCTCAGAATTCAATTTCGGGCATACGCTCGAGTCCCATATTTTTATACGAACCCTCCGAGGCCGTCAAATCACGGGTCTGGATTTGTTTACCCAAAATATTGACCGAAGTAAACTTAAATTCAATTTTTAAAGCAAAATTAGCATTTTCTCAAATTTTTCACATAAGGGCTTTCCGGATATACGCCCGGACTGCATACACAAATCGAGGTGAGACAAAAGGAGGTTTTTAAGGACTCGAAACACCGAATTGACTTCAAAACAAGTGATGGCACATTCTCCACCTCTAAAATAACTGTTCGTCCTCGAACAAACATAGAACAGTACATAAGTCAGTGAAAAGATGAGGATAACGGCTCCGCATATCGGACTCGGACTCCCAGGTCGCTGCCTCAACCGGCTGACCTCTCCACTGCACACGAATTGAAGGGAAATTCTTCGATCTCAACTAACGAACCTGTCGATCTAGAATAGCTACTTGCTCCTCCTCATAAGTCAAGTCTTTGTCCAACTGGACAGTACTGAAGTCTAACACTTGAGATGGATCGTCGTGATACTTTCGAAGCATGGACACATGAAACACTTGATGCACAACTGATAAACTCGGCGGCAACGCAAGTCTATAAGCCACTTCTTCCAATCGATCAAGAATCTCAAAAGGACCAATAAATCTAGGGCTTAGCTTGCCCTTCTTCCCAAATCTCATCACGCCCTTCATGGGCGACACTCGAAGCAACACTCGCTCTCCGACCATGAATTCCACATCACGAACCTTGCGGTCGGCATAACTCTTCTGCCTGGACTAAGCTGTACGAAGTCTATCCTGAATAATCTTAACCTTATCCAAGACATCCTGTATTAAGTTTGTACCCAACAGCCGAGCCTCTCCCGGCTCAAACCATCCAACCGGCGACCGACATCACCTACCATATAATGCCTCAAAGGGAGCCATCTGAATGCTCGACTGATAACTGTTGTTGTAGGCAAACTCTACTAATGGCAAGAACTGATCCCAAGAACCTCCAAAGTCAATAACACATACTCGGAGCATATCCTCTAAAATCTGAATAGTACGCTCGGACTGTCCGTCCGTGTGAGGATGAGATATTATGCTCAACTCGACCAGTGTACCCAACTCACACTGTACTTCCTTCCAAAAATACGAGGTATACTACGTACCTCGGTCAGAAATAATATACACGGGCACACCATGAAGACAAAAAATCTCCCGGATGTAAATCTCTGCTAACCGCTTAGAAGAATAGGAAACTGCCACATGAATGAAATGCGCTAACTTAGTCAGTCGATCCACAATAACCTACACTGCATCAAACTTCCTCTGAGTCTATAGGAGTCCAACAACAAAGTCCATAGTAATATGCTCCCACTTCCACTCAGGAATCTCAATCTTCTGGAACAAATCACCAGGTCTCTGCTGGTCGTACTTTACATGCTGACAATTCAAACACCAAGCTACATACGCAACAATATCCTTCTTCATCCCCCTCCACCAATAATGCTGATGCAAATCCTGATACATCTTAGCAGCGCCCAGATGAATAGAGTATCAAGAACTATGGGCCTTCTCTAGAATCAACTCACGAAGTCCATCAACATTAGGTACACAAATACGACCCTACATCCTCAAAACTCCATCATCTCCAACTGTAACCTGCTTGGCATCCCCGTGCCGCACTGTGTCCCTAAGGACACGCAAATGAGGATCATCATACTGTCGATCTCTGATACGCTCAAATAATGAAGAACGAGCGACTGTGCAAGCTAGCACACGGCTGGGCTCAGAAACATCCAACCTCATAAATTGATTGGCTAAAGCCTCAACATCCAAAGCAAGCGGTCTCTCACCGACCGGAATATATGCAAGACTGCCCATACCGGTTGATTTCCTACTCAAGGCATCAACCACTACATTGGCCTTCCTCGGACGATACAACATGGTAATATCATAGTCCTTTAATAGCTCCAACCACCTCCTCTGCCTCAAATTTAGCTCCTTCTGCTTGAACAAGTATTGCAAACTCTTGTGATCCGCGAACACCTCACACGACACGCCATATAAATAATTCCTCCAAATCTTCAACGCGTGAACAATGGCTGCTAGCTCCAAATCATGAACTGGATATGTCACGCCCCAAACCTGGGGAGACGTGGCTGGCACCCGATGTTGTAGTGGCCCGAGCAAACCACTCTGTAACTCATTCATTCTTTTCGTAACTATCATGGGCTAACATGGCTACAACTCATAATGTACAATTGTAAGTAGGAAAATGTTATATCAATGAACCATCATTCATAAAAATGTGAATACATATGGGCCGTCAAGACCTCTGACATACTGTACAAAATGTACCTCTATCTACAAAGCCTTTAAGATTATTTGACATCAAATTGGACAGGGTACCAGCCTACCCATAAGTATGTAATAAAACTCTGACATGATGATTCATAGACTTGGATGCACTCTGAATGGGGTGGAATCTTATCGATTCTTCGCTGAATGTCAATCTCGTCTACTATGAGGGTTCGACAAACTGATTGTCTATACTTGTAGGAATGAATGCAACGTCTCCAACAAAAGAACATCAGTATGAATAATGTACCGAGTATATAAGGCGGAACTGAAACATAACAGTAAGTCATCATTAATTAAGGACATGGAAGAAACATGGGGTAAATGACTCAACCTGTAAGTCTGGATAGCTCCGTAAATCATGAAATATTTATAATGTCATGCATATGCATGTGAATGTCATGTAATGCATAGGTCTGTACGTACATAATACCATGAAGCCTCTGAGGGCATCCCATCATATCATCTCAGCCACTGTGGAAAAAATCATCAACGTATACCAGCTAATCAGGTGGGGGTGCGTATATAACGATGTAACCTTTTCCCATATCCCATATAAATATATTTACATATATATGCTTATATAACGCCATCTGGTGCCATCGTGGGAAAAATCATCAACGTATACCAGCTGATCAGGTGGTGGTGCGTATATAATGCCGTAACCTTTTTTCATATCCCATATATATATATACATACATACATATATACGCGTATATAATGCCATCTGGTCATGGGTCAATGTACATGAACTCAATGCATAAGAAGTACATCAATAAATCTCTTGGAATGTCATAAGACCATTATGCCTTTAAGTAATGTCATGAAGTAAATTTTTTTTTCAACTTACGTATTTTTCTGAGACCCATGAATAGATGATAATATGACACATAGGGAATCAAGAACATAAGCATCTCTAGTATTTCTATGAATAGAGTTATTTATGAAAATTGTGCATTTACTTGTTTCGTTTGTGACGTATAGATCATGCCAAAAGAACGAAGGGATAGCCTTAACATACCTGAATTTCCCATCACTAGGCCGAGGTAATACCTTACCGCCAAAGCTAGAGATCGTCTTAAGCTTTGCCACTGAATCATCACATGCTCGATCTTTAGGAGCTAATTAGTCATAGCGTTGCTCAATAATGAAAACCGATGAGATTAAAACCTTATGAACATTCCCTACGGTATAGCGATCAATATTTCTTTTCTTTGGTTGCCCCACTTCTATATGCCATCAAGCTCCCTGACAGCTCAAGGTGAATAAGAAATAGCAAACATCATTATCAAAATTTACATTTAGGTAGTCAGTTGTATTGGTCAATCGCAAAGAAAAATGTTTTCATATGTAATGAGATCTTATTTACAAGCTGACAGATAAAGGACGATACATTTGTCCAGAAGATACAAAAAAGAAGATTCAACAAGTACAAGAACAGACTCATAGCTCTGAAGCTAAGACAGTCTGCTTGATACTGTAATAAGAAGACATGATGAATTAGAGCTTTAGTATACCAACTACCAAGTACCACTTTTCAAAATTTGCCACCTTTCCCATGACTTTAAGAGTCATCTAAATTTTAAGGGGGAATTTAATCATTATCCAATTTATTAGTTAATTAGGTAATGTTTCATTATCCGATAATTAACCAATTACCCGTATAATTAAAAATTATCTCAAATTACTTAAAATTCTACTTATTTTTTAATACACTTTATATAACTTACTATCATGGTCATGCGGTACCATATAAAATAAATACATACACTATTATTTAAAACATCCATGTAAAAAGAAAAAAACATATATTTTTCTCAACTTCTATTTTTCCTAATCTCATATAAAGAGTAAATTTTTCGTACGCTTAATTCTTAAAATGGTAAAAATATATTCTTTTTTTGTGAGAAAAAAATTTCTATCTTTACAATAAACAAAATCTCATAAATTTTCTTATATTATGAGTATAATTTACCATATCCAAAAATAGTAATAATGGTAACTATGCAAAATTATACTTATAAAACTTTACTTAAAAGAAAATACCACACTAACATAACATCTAACGGAATTAAGGTTGTTAAACTTTCGGGGTCTTAATCCTTTCAACCTCATATGGATTACTACGACTTATCCTAATATTAAAGTACGAGGTTTGACAAGATAATTCTTCTCGTGGATCTTCAACTGTTGTGAAGCATATGCAATAACCTTGCCATTCTGCATCAACACCGCACCAAGTCCAATACGAGATGCATCACAATATACTGTATATGGCCCTGAACTTGTGGGCAATACCAACACTAGCACCGTAGTCAAAGCTGTCTTGAGCTTCTGAAAGCTCGCCTTACACTCGTCTGACCACCTGAACTAGGCACCCTTCTGGGTCAACCTGGTCATCGGGGCTGCAATAGATGAAAACCTCTCCACAAACCGACGGTAATAGCCCGCAAAACCCAAGAAACTCCGGATCTATGTGGCTGATGTGGGTCTAGATCAGTCCTTGATTGCCGCAATCTTCTTAGGATCTACCTAAATACCCTCTGCTGATACAACATGACCCAAGAATGCAACTGAACTCAACCAAAACTCATATTTTGAAAACTTAGCATATAACTGATTGTCCCTCAAAGTCTGGAGAACTACTCGAAGATGCTGCTCATGCTCCTCCCAGCTGTGGAAATAGATCAAAATATCATCAATGAAGACAATCACGAAGGAATCCAAATAAGGCTTGAACACTCGGTTCATCAAATCCATGAAAGCTGCTAGTGCATTTGTCAACCCAAATGACATTACTAAGAACTTATAATGCCCATACCTAGTGTGAAAAGCTGTCTTAGGGACATCAGACACCCTAATCCTCAACTGATGGTAGCCAGACCTCAAATCAATCTTTGAAAATACCTTAGCACCCTAGAGCTGATCAAACAAATCATCAATCCTCGGCAACAGATACTTGTTCTTGATGGTGGCTTTGTTCAACTGCCAATAATCTATGCACATCCTCATCGATCTATCCTTCTTCTTAACAAACAACATCGGCGCACCCCTAGGCGAGACACTAGGCCTAATAAAGCCTTTATCAAGCAAAACCTACAACTGTTCTTTCAATTCTTTCAACTCTGGCGGGGCCATATGATACGGCGGAATAGAAATGGGCTGAGTGCCCGGAGCCAAATCAATACAAAAGTCAATATCCCTGTCGGGTGGCATACCCGGAAGGTCTGCAGGAAATACCTCTAGAAACTCACAGACAACAGGCACAGAATCCATGGGAGGAATCTCAGCACTAGAATCACGAATGTATGCCAAATAGGCCAAACATCCATTATCAACCATACGCCGAGCCTTTATATATGAGATAACCCTGCTGGTAGAATGTCCAGGAGTCCCTCTGCACTCCAAACGAGGCAATCTCGGCAATGCTAAAGTCACGGTCTTGGCATGACAGTCCAAGATAACATGATAAGGGGATAAACCAATCCATCCCCAAAATGACATCGACATCCACCATATCGAGAAGTAGGAGATCTACACTAGTCTGAAGACCCTTAATAACAACCACACACGAATGATAGACACGATCTACCATAATAGAATCACCCACCGGAGTAGACACATATATAAGAGCACTCAAAGAATCACGAGGCACAACCAATAAGGATCAAAATAAGATGATGCATAGGAATATGTGGACCCTGGATCAAACAGAACTGAAGCATCCCTACTACAAACTGAAACCGTACCTGTGATAACTGCATCGGAGTCCTCGGCCTTAGGTCTGGCTGGAATAGCATAACATCGAGGCTGGGCCCTATAATAGCCCAACCCGCTAGTTATATTGTTAGCTCTGGGCCTAGGCCCTCACAGATTTAAAATATGTCACTAGGGTCTAAGGCTTGTTAACTTATATAACCAACATCCCTCTTGTGTTTTGCCGATGTGTGACTCTGTCTATAGTCTAGGGTGTTACATACACCCTCTCTTATGGACTCAGTGTCCACGCTGAGATTTCCCCCACCGCATGGGATTTGCCTAGACTCAGCACTAAGGTTTGCCCTGCCTAACAGGGATTTTCCTAAACTCAGATGAACTCTGATCTGACCCACCATCGGCAAGGCAGACACAAGAGTGGCTCTGATATCATCTGTAACAGCCCAGCTCGCTAGTGATATTGTCCACTCTGGGCCTAGGCCCTCATGGATTTAAAACGCGTCACTAGGGTCTAAGGCTTGTTAATGTATATACCCAACATCCCTCTTATGTTTTGCTGGTATGGGACTCTGCCTATAGTCTGGGGTGTTATATATACTCCCTCTTATGGACTCAGCATCCTCGCTGAGGTTTGCCCCACCGCATGAGATTTGCCTAGACTCAGTACTAAGGTTTGCTCCTTCTAATCGAGATTTGCCTAAATTAAGTTGAACTTTGATCTGACCCACCATCGGCAAAGCTGACACAAGAGTGGCTCTGATACTATCTGTAGCAGCCCAGCCCGCTAGTGATATTATTCGCTATGGGCCTAGGCCCTCACGGATTTAAAACACATCACTAGGGTCTAAGACTTGTTAACTTATATACCCAGCATCTTTCTTGTGCTTTGCCGATGTGGGACTCTGTCACTACTCGACCGAGGTTAGGCTTGCACTTACAGGGTACCGTTGTGGTGTACTCATGCTACTTTTCTGCACATTTTTTGTGTGTAGATCCAGGTACCTCCTACTATCCTCATTTTTAGTTGCAGTATACTGCTGCTCCGAAGACGTCAAGGTACTTTTGTCTACGTTCGCAAACCTTGGAGTTGCCCTCAATCTCTGTTGTGTTGTTCTTCATTACTTCTTCTAGATACTGATGTACATAATAGTTAGACAAATCCTAGTAGCTTGTGACTTATGGTGTTCTGGGTCTTGGGAGAGTTTTGTGTATATTGAGAGTTAGTTATTGTATATGCCGCACGACATCTCTATCGTTTATTTGAATATCTGTTATAGCAAGTTGTTGAATTTATGTTTTTATTTCATTATTCTACAAATGTTAGGCTTACCTAGTCATAGAGGCTAGGTGCCATCATGACTTTTCATGTATGGAGGATTTAGGTTGTGACTAGTTGGTATCCAAACTTTAGGTTCATAGGTGTCATGAGTCACACGCATGTTTAGTAGAGTCTCAAGGATCAATGCGAAGATGTCCGTATTTATCTTCTGGAGGCTATGGAACTGTTAAGAAAATTTCACTTCTTTTGATTTCTTGTCGGGCGAAATTTGTTGACTCTGAGAATCTAAACTTTTGTCATCTATTCTCTCATAGATGGTGAGGACACATACTACCGGATCAGATGACCAGGCACCTGCACTCCTTGCTAGAGCTGCTAGAGGTCGGGGTAGAGGCCGAGGAAATCCATGTGGTGCAGCCAGAGCACCCGCACGAGCTGCCATAGAGGAGCCCCTGGTAGCTCCAGCCGGAGGACATACGCTGAGGTACTAGTTGCTGCACTAGCCCTCCAGGAGACTCTAGCCAGTTTCTGAGCATGTTCAGAATCTTAGCTCACGGTGGATTGATTTCACTTGCTCCGACCACATCTCAAGCCGGGGAGGGAGCACAGACTCCCGCCGCCCGTACCTAGAGCAGCGAGTTCCGGTCAATCAGGTTCCAAAGATATACTGATACAACCAGTAGCCCCAGTCCAGTAAAAGGGTAGGGCAGCGGTTTCTGAGGAGGAGCAGCGTAAGCTTAAGAGGTACAAAAAGTACCACCGTCCTACCTTCAGTGGTTTGGCGATAAAGGATGCTCAGGGCTTCCTGGAGGAGTGCCACCGTGTCCTTCATACTATAGGCATAGCAAAGTCGAGTGGGGTTTCTTTCACTGTGTTTCAACTTAGAGGAGCATCCTATTAGCGGTGGCGTGCTTATAAGTTGGACATTCCGGCTGAGGCAGCTTCACTTTCATGGACTCAGTTCTCAGATATGTTTTTGAGGGAGCATGTTCCCCAGAGCCTCAGAGATACATGGCGTGCCGAGTTTGAGTAGTTGCACTAGGGTGCTATTATTGTGTCAGAGTATGCAGTTTGTTTTAGTGATTTGGCTAGACATGTACCGTCCTTGGTTTCTACAGTTCGAGAAAGGATCTGTCAGTTTATCGAGGGGCTTCATCCTAGCATCAGGACTAACATAGCCTGGGAGTTAGAGATGGATATTTTATACCAGCAGGTTGCGAGTATTACTAGGAGAGTGGAGGGCATGCTTGCTCGGGAGAGGGAGGAGAGAGAGGCCAAGAGGTCTCGAGAGACTGGTTCTTATTCGGGTGCTCGTGCCCCAACTGTAGTTCGACATAGTAGGGGCCATGTAAGTCGCCCCGTTCATTAAGCTCTTCTAGCTACTAGTGGTATTCCGGCTACTCCTAGGTCTTAGGAGCCTTATTATGCACCTTCAGTATCTAGTGTGCCTCTTGTACGGGGTGTTTCTAGTGGTCAGTCTAGTAGACCTGGTCTGAACTAGCCACATCAGCCAAGCCCTCTGAGAGCTTGTTTTGAGTGTGGAGACACTCTCCATATGGTGAGGGATTTTCCCAGACTTAGGAGGGGTGTACCTTCACAGACTTCTCAGGCACCACGTGCTCTATCGGGTCTTCAGGCTATGGTTACAGCACCAATCACTACTCCACCTGCTCATCCAGCTCGAGGTGGAGGTCGAGGAGGTAGAGGTCGCCCTAGAGGTGGAGGCCAGGCCAGATACTATGCCCTTCCTGCTCGTACAGAGGCAATTTCTTCCGACTTTATCATTACAGGTATTGTTCCGGTCTATCATAGAGATGCATTTTACTATTCAATCCAGGCTCCACTTATTCCTCTGTGTCATCTTATTTTGCTCTTTATTTGGGCGTATCCCTTGATTTTATGAGTTCTCTTATTTATGTGTCTAAACGCGTGTGAGATTCTATTATTGTTGACCGTGTGTATCAATCATGTTTGGTTGTTATTAGTGGTTTTGAGACCATAGCTAATTTATTATTTCTTAGTATGGTAGATTTTAATATTATATTGGGCATGGACTGGTTGTTGCCCTATTATGCTATTTTTGATTGTCATGCCAAGACTGCGACGCTGGCTATGCCAGGCTTACTGCAGTTTGAGTGGAGGGGTACCTTAGATTACACTCCCAGCATAGTTATTTCATTTCTTAAAGCTCAACGAATGGTTTGAGAATGGGTGTGACACATATCTCGCTTATGTGAGAGATGTCAGTATTGATACCCCTGCAATTGAGTCAGTTCCAGTAGTGAGGGATTTCCCTGATGTGTTTCTAGCTGATCTTTCGGGCATGCCGCCCGATAGAGATATTGACTTTGGTATTGATTTGTTGCTGGGCACTCAAACCATCTCTATTCCTCCATATCGTATGGCTCCTCCTGAGTTGAAGAAGTTGAAGGAACAATTATAGGAATTGCTTGATAAGGGCTTCATTCGTCCCAGTATGTCACCTTGTGGTGCTCCTATCTTGTTTGTGAAGAAAAAGGATGGTTCCATGCGTATGTGCATTGATTATCGCTAGTTGAACAAAGTTACAGTGAAGAACATGTATCCCTTGCCTCATATTGATAACTTATTTGACCAGTTACAGGGTGTCGGAGTGTTTTCCAAGATTGACTTATGTTCAGGTTATCTTCAGTTGAAGATTCGGGATCCAGATATCCCGAAAACTACTTTTAGGACTCGGTATGGTTATTACGAGTTCCTTGTGATGTCATTTGGGCCGACCAATGCCCCAGCAGTATTTATGCATTTGATGCATAATGTATTTCGGCCCTATCTTGACTCTTTTGTTATTATGTTTATTGATAACATTTCAGTGTACTCCCCGAGTTGGAAGGATCATGAGTAGCACCTAAGTACTGTGCTTTAGACCTTGAGAGAAAAGTAATTATATGCAATGTTCTCAAAATGTGAGTTTTGGTTAGATTCCGTGTCATTTTTGGGTCACGTAGTGTCGAGTGAGGGGATCAAGGTGGATCCGAAGAAGGTAGAAGTAGTGCAAAGTTGGCCCAGACAGTCCTAAGCTACGGAGATCCGGAGTTTCCTTAGTTTGGCATGATATTACCATCGATTTGTTGAGGGATTCTAATATATTGTAGCACCTATGACCAGGTTGACCCAGAAGGGTGCTCCATTCAGATGGATAGAGGAGTGCGAGGAGAGCTTTCAAAAGCTCAAGATAGCATTGACTACAGCCCTGGTATTGGTATTGCCTACAAGTTCGGGGTCTTATACTATTTATTGTGATGCGTCGCGGATTGGTATCGGCACGATGTTGATGCAGGACCGTAGAGTGATTTCCTATGCATCCAGAAATCTGAAGGTGCATGAAAAGAACTATCATGTACACGACCTTGAGTTAGCAGCTATTGTTCATGCCTTGAAGATTTTGCGGCACTATCTGTATGGTGTCCTTTATGAGATCTACACTGATAACTAGAGTTTGCAGCATCTATTCAAGCAGAAGGATCTCAACTTACGTCAGCATAGGTGGTTAGAGTTGCTTAAGGATTATGATATCACCATTTTATACCATCATTGGAAGGCCAATATGGTGGCCGATGCCTTGAGTCGTAAGGGGGGGAGTTTGGGGAGCTTAGCATATTTACTAGCAGGAGAGAGGCCATTGGCGTTGGATGTTCAGGCCTTGGCCAACCAGTTTGTTAGATTGGATATTTCTGAGTCGGGTCGAGTTTTGGCTTGTGTGGTCTCCTAGTCTTCTCTTTATGATCGTATCAGGGAGAGTCAGTATGATGACCCCCATCTGCTTGTCCTTAAGGACACGGTTTAGCACAGTGATGCTAAGGAGGTCACTATTGGAGATGATGGTGCATTGAGGATGCAGGGCAGGCTATGTGTGCCCAATGTAGACGAATTACATGAGTTGATTCTCCAGAAGGCTCACCGTTTGTGGTACTCCATTCATCTGGGTTCCACAAAGATGTATCAGGACTTGAAGAAACATTATTAGTGGAGGAGAATAAAGAAGGATATAGTGGAATATGTAGGTCGGTGCCTAAATTGCTAGAAGGTGAAGTATGAGCATCAGCGGCCAGGTGGATTGCTTCAGAAGTTAGAGATTCCGGAGTGGAAATGGGAGCAGATCACTATGTATTTCGTTGTTGGACTCCCACGGTCTCAACCGATGTTTGATACAGTTTGGGTGATTATAGATAGGCTGACCAAGTCAGTTCATTTCATTCATGTGATGACTACTTATTCTTCCGAGCAACTGGCTCGTGTTTATATCCGTGAGATTGCCAGGCTTCATGGCGTACCAGTATCTTTCATATCTGACCTGGGTACGCAGTTTACATCACGATTTTAGAGGGTCGTACATCATGAGTTAGGTACTAGAGTCGAGTTGAGCATAACATTTCACCCTCAGACGGACGGGCAGTCCGAGCGCACTATTCAAATTCTAGAGGATATGCTCCGTGCGTATGTGATGGAGTTTGGAGGTTCTTGGGATCAGTTCTTGCCACTTGCAGAGTTTTCCTACAATAACAATTATCAGTCCAGCATTCAGATGGCACCGTATGAAGCTCTGTTTGGTAGGTGATCTCGGTCTCTAGTGGATTGGTTTGAGTCAGGCGAGGCCAGATTATTGGGTATAGACTTGGTTCAATATGCTTTGGAGAAGGTTGAGGTGATTCAAGAAAGACTTCGCACAGCCCAGTCGAGATAGAAAAGTTATACGGATCAGAAGGTTCGCGATATTGCATTCATGGTTGGAGAGCGGGTCTTGCTCCGAGTTTTGCTTATGCAGGGCGTTAGAAGTTCGGAAAGAAGGGAAAGTTGAGCCAAAGGTTTATTGGCCCATTAAAGGTGTTGCGGCGAGTTGGCGAGGTTGCTTATGAGCTTGCCCATTAAAGGTGTTCTATGCTCCGAAAGTATCACGGTGATTCGTCTCACGTGTTGGATTTCAGCTCAGTCCATTTGGACAAGGATCTATCTTAGGTTGAGGAGCCAGTAGCTATTTTGGACAGGCATGTTCGGAAGTTGAGGTCAACGCTTTAGTGAATGTTCAGTGGAGGGGTCAGTTGGTCGAGGAACCGACTTGGGAGACCAAGCAGGATATGCGTAGCTGTTATCCTCATCTTTTCATCACTTCAGTTATGTCTTTAAGCTCGTTCAAGGACGAACAATTATTTTAAGAGGGGAGGATGTAACGACCCAGCTGGTCATTTTGAGAGTAATAACCCTGATCCTCTATCTATTGCTTCCCCCGTATCTTTTTCTGCTTATGTGACTTACTGGGAGATTTTATTTTTGGTTTCAGAGTGTTTTGGGACACTTAGTCCCTAAAACGAAAGCTTAAATCTTAGGATTTTGATCGTAGTCGGAATTGTGTGAAGACAACTCCAAAATGGAGTTCCATCAGTTTCGTTAGCTCCGTTGGATAATTTTGAACTTAGGGACATGTCCGGATTGTATCTTGGAGGTCTGTAGCCGATGTAGGCTTGAAATGGCGAAAGTTGAATTTTTGGGAATTTTGACCGGTAGTGGACTTTTTGATATCGGGGTCGGATTGGATTTTCGTAAGTTGGAGTAGGTTTGTGGTGTTATTTATGATTTGTGTGCAAAATTGAGTTCAATTAGACGTGTTTTGATAGATTTCGGCATCGGTTGTAGAAATTTGAAGCTTCAAGTTTATTAAGTTTGGATTGGAGGGTGATTCGTGTTTTTGCTGTTGCTTGACGTGTTATGAGGGCTCGACTAAGTTTGCATGGCATTTTAGAACTTGTTGGTATGTTTGGCTGAACTAAGGGAGCCTAGGGTGTGTTTTGGATGCTTAATGGATTGAGATTTGGACTTGTGCAATTGCTGAAGTCTTCTGATTTCTGGTGTTTTCGCACCTGCGGTGGGGGGACTGCAGGTGCGGGATCACATGTGCGGAGAGGAAAGAACATAAGCAGAAAAAGGAGGAGTTTCCAGGGATCGCAGGTGCGAGAGAAATGCTGCATCCATGCCCGCAGATGCGCTTAAGGTCTCGTAAGAGCGGTGAAGGAGCGCAGAAGCGGACCAATGTCTGCAGGCGCACACTTGCAAGTGTGTCCCCTTTAATCGAAGAAGTGGACCAAGCCTTTTTAGTCATTTCCGCACCTGCGGCATCGCAGGTGCAATTTTAGGCCCGCAGATCCGAAATCACTGGGCAGAAAAAGAGGATTTTGAGGGTTTTATCCCATTTTCAATTTTGGGACTTTGGGAGCTTGGATTTGGGCGATATTTTGAGAGCTTTTCAGAGGAAGCTTTTGGGGTAATAATTCCTAACTCCATATATTTCACTAATCTATAGTTGATTTCTTCATTAATTAGGGAATTTGGGTGAGAAATTTGGGGAAAATGTTGGAAGTTCTTCAACTAGGTTTTTGAGATTTGATTGGGACTTTGATATCGGATTTGGATAATTTTGGTACGAGTGAACTCACGAGTGAATGGGTGTTCATATTTTGTTACTTTTACTCGATTCCGAGACGTGGGCTCGAGGAGACTTTTTAGGGCGATTTTCGAATTTCTCATTAAAGTCTTGATTTCATTAATTAGATTAGTTTATTATAGTTATATTTATGATATGTAATTTCTTTTGGCTATTCTGAGTTGGATATTCATCAAAAAGGCATTGATACCGATTGATTGAATTTGGTTCGAGGTAAGTGGCTTGCCTAACCTTGTGGGGGGGGGGGACTGCCCTTAGGATTTGGTACTTTTGTGATATGTGAGCATTGTGTACGTGAGGCGACGAGTGCGTACACGGGCTATTTGTTGTAAAATTTAATTTTTTGAGTAATAACCTGTTTCTTCTTATTGATTTATACCAGTATGTGTAGTTTTCCTGTTTAGCCTAGAATAGCATGCTTCATGCCTTAAATTCTTATTTGAACTCTGTGCAGCATGCTTAGTGGATTTTCTGCTTTTTCCTTGACTTGTAGTTAGTCTAAACTGTAGGATTTTCTGGTTGTAATTGTTATTTCCATTGTTTGAGCTGCGTATTTATTTTGGAACTACGGAACGGTTTTCCAAGAGATCCCCCTGCATATTTATTTTGGGAATACGGAACGGTATTCCGAGAGATCCCCTGCATATTTATTCTGGGACTACGGAACGGTCTTCCAGGAGATCCCCCTGCATATTTAGTTTGGGACTATTGGTGTCTATATATATATAGACACCAATAGGGCCCTGACCTAACCTCGTCACTACTTGACCAAGGTTTGGCTTGGCACTTACAAGGTACCATTGTGGTGTACTCATGCTACTCTTCTGTACATATTTTCGTGTGCAGATATAGGTACCATTCTGCCAACCTCATTTTTAGTTGCATTATGATGCTGCTCCGGAGACTTCAAGGTACATCTTCCCACGTCCGCAAACCTCAGAGTCCCCCTCGATCTTTGTTGTATTGTTCTTCATTACTTCTTCTAGATACTGATGTGTTCAGAATAGTTAGACAAATCCTAGTAGAATAGTTAGACATATTGAGAGTTGGTTATTGTATATGCCGAGCGTCATCTCTATCATTTATTTGAATATCTGTTATAGCTAGCTTTTGAATTTATGTTTTCATTTCATTATTCCGCAAATGTTAGGCTTACTTAGTCGTAGAGACTAGGTGCCGTCACGATATCTCACAGAGGGAGGATTTGGGTTGTGACACCAAGACTGTTTAAATATAGATTTTCAAATACAAGAAGTAGTGTATGACCACCTGTTGATAAAAGGAATTATGGGATGTTACTTGTAATGGATATACCATGGGGAACAATCACAAAGGAGATATAAAGATGAAGCAATTTATAACGAAGACGAAGATGAAGATGAAGATGAAGATGAAGAACATGACAACAATGATGGAATTTATGTTAGAAGATTTCAGTGGACGATCATTTGCCAATTTTTCAGATGAGACAACAACTGGTAATAATATATGTGGTAATATGCATGAGAAGGAAGCCAAAAAGTTTGACAAATTGTTGGAAGAAGCTGAACATGAATTATATCGGGATGTCAGAAATTCTCAAAGCTTCCATTTTTTGTGAAGTTGCTACACTTGAAACTGTACAATCATTAGAGCAATAAGTCATTTAATATGTTGCTAGAGTTACTAAGAGAGGCATTTCCTAATGGGGACACACTTCCTAAGTCATATTATAATGCTAGAAATATGCTACAAGGTTTGGGATTAGGATACATTTCAATCCATGCTTGCAAATATGGTTGTGTGCTCTATTGGGGGTAAGCGTAAAAATAGACAAGAATGTCAACATTGTGGTACTTTGAGGTGGAAAATTAATAACGGAAAGGATAAAAAGATTCCTCATAAATTCTTGCAATATTTTCCATTAAAGCTGAGACTTCAAAGATTATTTATGTCTAGAAAAATAAGTGAGGACATGCGGTAGCATAAAGAAAATTGTCTTGATGAGCCAAATGTATTAAGGCATCCCGCTGATTCTGAAGAATGGAAAGAATCAGTAGTGGTTTGCACAAGAACCTCAAAATATTAGACTTGGCCTTGCAAACGATTGTTTTAAACCATTTGGTAACATGAGCATAACTTATAGTATGTGGCCTGTCATTCTAGTTACTTATAATTGTAATGACACGACCGGTTGTTTTGAGCTCTAGCATGTTGTTCAGCAGTTTGAGGCCTTGAGTAGCTTCACTTCAGGTATTATGACTTGTACATGTGGTCGAAATTGAATTTCGGGAAGTTCAGAGTTGACTTGGGAAGAGAATTCTAATTTCGGCAACTTTAAGTTGGAAGAATTGACTAAGGTTTGACTT
This sequence comes from Nicotiana sylvestris, assembly GCF_000393655.2. NCBI lineage: Eukaryota > Viridiplantae > Streptophyta > Magnoliopsida > Solanales > Solanaceae > Nicotiana > Nicotiana sylvestris. The sequence continues at coordinate 62,629,589 of NC_091063.1, forward strand.
TTAAGTAAATGACCTCAGAATCGTGATTTGAACGTCTCAATAGGTTCATATGGTGATTTGAGACTTTAGCATATGTTCGGGTTGAGTATCGGGTGGCCCGGAAGCATTTCGGCGCTTATTATATAAGGTTGGCATTTTGAAGATTTAAGAATTTCATAAGTGTGGTTTGAAGTGAATTTTAATGTTATCGATGTCCGTTTGAGGTTCTGAGCCCTGGTGTAGGTTCATATCGTGATTTGTGACTTTCACACAAAGTTTGGCATCATTCCAGAATGTTTAAATTTGTAATGTGGATGCGTTCGACGAAGTTTGAAGGTTGGAAAGTTGAAAGAAAGTTTTTGATTGTCCATTCATAATTTTAATATTGTTTGACATGATTTAAGGCTTCGACTAAGTCCGTATCGTGTTTTGGGATGTGTTGGTATGCTTGGACGGGATCCTGGGGGCCTCGGGTGCGAATTAGATTGGAAACAGATCGAGTTTGGGCTTGGAAGAATTGTTGAGGCATCTAAGATCAGGTGCACTCGTACCTATATGGAGAGGGCCACAGGTGCGAATGATTCTATTTTATTGAATCATTAGATCTTTATCATAATTACAAATCCATAGCAAAAAGAATCGTCGAATTTGGATATCGTGTGAGGAAGTTATGCTCATTTTAGTGTCGGAGAAGAGAGCTGGTATCGGTGCTTCGCAGATGCGAAGTTGGGTCCACATCTGCGATGCTGCAGGTGCAAAATATGGTCTGCAAATGTGGAAATTACAGCTGTAAATGCACATGTGCGGATTATTTTGTCAAAAAGCGAAACTCCCTAAGAATAAAAAAATCAGGCTGCACTATTTTGGTATTTTGAGCATATCTTGAGTTCTAGAGCTCCGATTGAGGTGATTTACGCGGCGTTCTTCTCATATTTTCATGTGGGTCGGTATCTAACTATAGATTAGAATTTTAGTATTATTATATAAGTTCATTTTTGAACTAATCCATGTTTTGATTAGAGAATTGGGGGTTTTTATCAAAAATATTTCTAAAGAGAATAATTGAATTTTGAATATCGATTCAGAGTCGGAATTGGATGAAATTAGTATGGTTGGACTCGTAATTGTATGGGCATTCAGGTTTTGTGAATTTTATCGAGTTTCGAGGTGCGAGCCCGAGGGTTGACTTTTGGCTTGACTTTTTAGTGTTTGTTCAAGATTGAAGCTCTATTATCCGAAATGGTTTCTTATGAGTTTTATTTATGATTTGAAGTTATTTTGGCTAGATTTTAGCCGTCCGGATGGTGTTTCACTCGAGAAGTACATTTTAGAGTAAAAGTCTATCTTCTTTGAGGTAAGTATCTTGCCTAACTTTGTATGGGAAAACTATCACTTAGGATTTGAGTCTTTGGTGCTAATTGTGTTATGTGAAGTCCGTGTACGCGAGGTGACGAGTATGTGCTCGGGCTTATTTGTGGAAATTTGACTGTTTAGGGCTCTTAGGTTCTTATGTCCATTAAATACGAAGTTCTGTTATCATGTTGAATTTCTCATTTACTAAATCCACCCTTACGTATCTTAATTGGAATTAATTGCTCCATGTTTTACCCTTGTTGCTAATTAAACCCTTATGTGACTTCACTGAAGTTGTTGCCTCTTTTTTTTATTTCTATGCTATCCTTTCCGTAATTGTTTATCCTTGATTGAATTTATTATTATCTTTTCCATAATATGCTTATCCTTAATTGAATTGTTGAATCTCTTCCATAATTGCTCCACCCTAATTGAAGTTTTTGTTATCCCTGATCATTGTTGATTTACCTTTAATTGGAGCCATTGATTCATGTCATCCCTCTTATCATTGAATTGTACCTATGTGGAATCATTCCTATACAATATCTCTTTCTTGCCGAGCTATTGCTATGTGGTATTATTATTTCCTATTGTGTCTTTCCTTGTGAGTTTGTTCTTCTGTCTCTTTGTATTCTGGAGTTCCTGAGTTGATTTACTTGTTGTATTCTTGTGTTATTGTCATTATTATTCTTGTATTCACTATTGTGTTTGCACGAGGTTTCTACTGTACGGTTGTTATTGTGGCACGAGGTTTCCGCCATACAGATGTTAGTGTGGCATAGGGTTTTTGCCATGCGGGATGTTATTGTGGCACGAGGATTCTATCGTGCGGGTTGTTATTGTGGCACGAGATTTCTGTGGTGCGGATGTTATTGTGGCACGAGGTTTCTATTGTGCGGATGTTATTGTGGCACGAGGTTTCTGCCTTGCGGTTGTTATTGTGGCATGAGGTTTCTGCCGTGCGGTCGTTAGTGTGGCACGAGGTTTCTACCATGCGGTCATTATTGTTGCATGATGTTTATGTCATGCGATGGTTGCATGAGGTTTCTGTCACGCCGTTGTGATTCATTTTACGATTTGAGACTACGAGGCGGTACCTCGGGAGGGCTTTGTTGTCATTTCCCCTTTTCTGTGCACTTATCTTTGATTATTGTCTTCCTTAGCAAACTATTAATTGCATTCCTCTATGTTGCATTATTTGCTCAGTTCTATGTAGCTAATCTTGTTGTGCTGGTCGTTGCTTCAAATTTCGTTGTTGTCTTATTTACACTGTATATTTTGTGGTGATTGTTTCTTATGTGCCATTCATTGTCTTTGCTCTTATTTTTTGACTTGGATTGTGGTAGAACACTTACACAAGCATACATGTAGATTAATTACCCATATCAATGTAAGAAGATGAATGGTGACGTTATTGACCATTATGTGTATTCTTGACTACTTGCCTTCTGTATGAGTGTTGTTTCCATTGGCACGTGAGTCGTCCGTGTGGTTATGAATTGAAATGTAGGCACAAGATGCCAAATGATTAGGGCTCAAGAATTGGGACCCGTGAGCTATGATTATGAGGTTTGGTACCTCGCAGAAATGCTTGAACAGGTCGGGTGTGAAAGCGGTTGTTCTTATTGAGTTGTTGCTGGTTTTCCCTTTATTTGATTTTTCCCTGGACTTAGGTTCTGATTAGTTACTCTATAACATTATTACCTAATTGCTTCTTGTTGCCTATTGTTGTTACTAGTGTATCATTGTAAGTATTATTTTATAGTCCTTATTATGTGTCTTGACTGCCCCTTATCACTACTCCACCGAGGTTAGTCTTGAAATACTGGGTACCACTGTGGTGTACTCATACTATACTTCTGTATTTTTTTGTGCAAATCCAGGCCCCACGGTTGTTGTTAATTATTAGCTGGCTAGTCAAGTTGTGGAGGCTCAAGGTAAACCTATCGTCGCGTTCGCAGGCCTCGAAGTCACCTTTTGATTTTGTTTTTGTACTGTTTGATTTCCATTGCGAGAAGTTTTACTTAAGGATTTTCTTAGCGAATTCAGTAGAGCTTATGACTTGTACTACCGGTTTTGGGAATTGTAAGTTGTGTATAAAGGTTTTTATTTCATATTTAGTAGTTAATGGTGAAATTCTTCTAATAATTACACTAAGTGTTAGGCTTACCTAGTCTTAGAGACTAGATGCTGTCACGACATCCTATGGAGGGAAATTAGGTCATGACAAGTTGGTATTAGAGCTCTAGGTGCGTAGGTGTTCCTAGTCATAAGCGAGTTTAGTTGAGTCTTGCAGATCGGTACAGAGACATTTGTACTTATCTTTGAGAGGCTACATAATTATTAGGACAGTTTCACTTTATTTCTATCGTGTGAGTTTATTGATCTCAAAATTGAGCCTTTACCATCCTATTCTCTTACAGATAGTGAGGACACGAGCTTCAGTTACCGAAGACGCTGCCTCCAGAGCCGATATTGCTAGTGGTCGGGGTAGAGGCAGAGGTAGGGGTCGATGAGGAGCACGTGCTACAGTTAGAGCACCTATCAGAGCAGCAGTTGAGGAGCCGCCAATAGATCTTGTTGGGGGACAGGCACCGGAGGTGCCTGTTGTTGCCCCCGGACTTTAGGAGACTTTAGCACAATTCCTGAGCATGTTTAGAACATTGGCTCAGGCGGGGTTTATCCCAGTTGCATCATCTACTTCATAGATCGGGAGAGGAGCTCAGACTCCCGCCGCCCGTACTCCAGAGTAGCGAGTACACATTGGTCAAGTTTCAAGTGTCATGACGACACAACTTGTTGTTCCAGTTCAGCCCGTGGTTAGGCAACAACATCTGAGGAAGAGTAGCTTAGACTTGTGAAATTTACGAAGTTTTACCCTCTTACTTTCAGTGGTTTGGCTTCAGAGGATGCCCATGGTTTTCTAGATGAGTGCCACCATATTCTTCGCACAATGGGTATTAAGGAGACGAGTGGGGTTGCTTTTACTACAGTCCATCTTAAGGGAGCAGCATATCAGTGGAGGCGAGCATTTGAGTTGGGTAGCCGGCCGAGGAAGGTTCACTCACATGGGATTGGTTTTTAGAGTTCTTCTTGAGGGAGTATGTTCCTCAAACTCTTCGAGATGCCTGGCGTGCGAAGTTTGAGCAACTGTGCCACGACACTATGTCAGTGTCAGAGTATGCCATTAGATTTAGTGATTTGTCCAGACATGTACATGCTTTGGTTTCTACAGTTAGAGAGCGAGTCTGTATGTTCATTGAGGGGATCAATCATGATATCCAGTTCAACATGGCGTGGGAATTGGAGTCGAATGTTCCATTTCAGTAGGTGGTACAGATCGCTTGCCGACTAGAGGGCATGTAGGGTCAGGAGAGAAAGGATAGGGAGGCTAAAAAGCCTCGTAGACCAGGAGGATATACTAGTCCCTATTTTGGAGGCAAGGTACGCCATGGTAGAGGTTTTGTAGGTCAATTAGTTCAGTTTGCATTTCAGGCTTCGTGCGGTGCTTCATATATCTATGGGTCCCAGAGTGCCCGTGCCGAATAACTTCCATAGCCATGCCAGCGGAGAGGTTGCTTTGAGTGTAGAGATACCAGCCACATGGTGAGAAATTGTCCCAGACTGTAGAAAAATGCATCACAACGGGGTATTCAAGCTATGAGTTCATCTCCAGTTGTTAATATCCCTGCACTGCCAGCTTAGGGTGCAAGTCAGGCGAGTAGAGGGCACCTAAGAGGGGGAGGCCCGACCCGATGATGTGATTTCTACGGTAGTTCTGAGGCCACTGCACCAGATGATGTTGTACATGTATGGTTTCAATTTGTTATAGAGGCGCATCATTCGTATTTTGTTTCGGTTCCACTTATTGGGGTGAATCCTCCTATTTTGCTTCACATATGGGTGAGTTTCATTATTTTGTACTATGCTTATGTGTTTACCTCTATTGGGAGATTCTATAGTGGTAGCCCATGTCATTTATTTTATTTTATTCATTATTGAGACCTATGAGACTAGAAGTTAATTTCTATTACTCATTATGGCAGTTTGATGTGTTTTCTGGATGGTTGGTTATGATTTGTGGTTTAGATGCTCCCCAGGTGTGGGAGTTCAGTATGTGTTGTGATTTTATTGGCGGAATTGAATTAGTGGAAGGTTTCGAATGGTATGATATGTATACTACTTGTGATTCAGAGCGGAGGATGGGATCCTCGCGTTCCATGTGGTTTGATATGTTTGAACTGGGCTATGTGCCACGGTGAAAGTTATATCAAGATAAGATCCTTGTGATTAGTTCATATGTTTTGATTCTCCCTTGTGGAATTGATTTGTGGTGTGGTATTGATAGGAAGTTGTGCCTGTCGTGCTTGTTCAGTAGTTCTCTCCATGTTTCTCTTTGCATACTCGGTCACTTTCGCATTGTGCTTATTGGGTTTTAGCTTGAGAGGTGTGTGCCCGGGTGGCGTAATGTGACTTGTTGATTCGAGTGAATAGTTATGTGGTCTGCACATTTCTTGTATCGTTGTCGGTATTGTGAAGGTTTGGAACATGGTTCTAGCTGATATGAGGTTAATTATCAGTACTGGGTTTGAGTATGGACGTCTATTGTGATCAGAGATGCTACTTCGTGTGTTTGTATATGGTGAGTGTAGACATAGGTTATTGCAGCTAGTTGAGGCTAATACTGTGTGTTGGTGTATGAATCAGGTCTTTTGAAAACGATCGGATGGTGAGAAATTTGTTTCTAAGGCCTATTGGTATGGGTGGAAGGAAAAATCTTCAGTTGAGGTGGTGTTGTCGGGCTTACGTAGATTTGGGGTGACGTGGGGTCACTCGCGGGTGTATGTATGGTAACTTCACTCAGTGACTGATGACTTCGGAACGATTCTTGGCACGTTCGACGACGAATGTTTATTTAAGAGGGGAAAAATGTAACGACCCGACCTGTCGTTTTGAGAATTAGCATTCTGTTTGGTGGCTTAAAGTCTCGATCAGCTTCGTATTATGTATTATGACTAGCGTGTGTGGTCGAGTTCAAATTTCGGATGATTTGGGATCAATTTGGGAGAAAGATTCTTGTTTAAGAAGTTTAAACAGTAAGAGTTGATCGGAGTTTGACTTTTGTGAAGACGGCTCCGAACTATCATTTTGATGATTCCAATAATGTATTATGATGTTTTTAGGCATTTTATTTATTTTATCACATGATGTAGTCTAATAGTTCAGAGTAAATTGAGTTTGTGTTATGCATGTTTATTGACGGATAGAACTCCAATTTTTGTTGTATTTTGATATATGTAATTTTGGGCGACTTAGGTTAGTTAGCCTAACAAGTATTCATGTGATGATAGACTTATTAATTGTGATAAGTGAGCTAAAGAAGTGTGCTATTTATTTTTAATAAAATGATGAGCTAGATATATGAGGTTAAAATGGCAAATAAAGGAGGATCATTTATGGGACTAACCTTCTAATCGCAAGAAATTGTGAAGTGGAAGCTAAATTTTTGTAGCAACAAGTGATCGTGTTCTTTGGTTGGTCCGGTTCTATTAAATTTAATTTGGCCTTTTGATTTTCTATTTTCTAAAATTAAAAATGGCAATTGAATCAAAATAAGTACGGTTTTAATTTGATTTTTTTTTCCAATTTTGCAATAGACTTTATAATAGAACTTTACAAAATGGGATTCAAGTTTCTCGAACTTGATAATTTTTCAATATGGGTGCTTTAGTCCTAAAGTAATTTTATGTATCATACATGAACAAAAGTATGTCTTTTAGTTTTTAACTATGAATCTTTTTCGTCTCCAATAAGTGTCCTGTTCAACTACAAAAGTCGTAGCCACTTAAAATTATATTTTCCGTGACAAATTTTTTGTTGTGACTAAATTTTAGGTTAAACAGAGATAATTAAATAATTGTCACTAATTATTTACAATATTAGTGACAAAAACTAAGGTCATAATTAAATATAAACTTTGGTAGCTAAAGTTTACAATGGTTAACTATAAATTTCAATTTGTCACTATTTTAATACCATATTTTTTGCGACGAAATTTTTTCGTGTCCAAAGTTTTACCAATTTTAAGACAAATTATGATTTGTCACAAATTAGATACACCATTAGTGACAAAATAAAGTCACTGATAATATAAAATTCATGGCTAAAGTTATTCAATAATGGCACCAACTTATTTTTTTTGGTGGGAAACTTTAGTGGATAAAATATTTGCTACAAAATTTTATGTTTTGTCACTAAAAGTATGTGGCTTATATATTTAAATACGAAATATAATTTTCGTCACGAAAAGTGAATAGTTAGTGACGAATTTCGTCGTGGCTAAAAGTTTTGTAGGAAATATTATATTTGTTGTAGTGATTATCTTTGTTATTGAATATTTTAGTACAATGCTATGACTCTTCTCATATTATTGTATTATTTTCTTGAAAAATATATTATATATTTATATCGTGCTAGGACTACAGAAATATTTGGAGCATAAGTTACATATTTTGTGCTATGAAGATTTACCAGGAAAAAAAACCCGAAAAATCGAAAAAAACTGAGGAAAATCGAGATTGAAAAACTCGGCTTTGTTGGTTTGGTTTGGTCTATAGATTTAAAAACCCAACACTATTGGTGTGGTTTGATAATTGAAAATTCCAAACCAACCCGACCTATGTACATCCCTAGTCAGCATATGTGGTGGAATTCTATAATTATAAATCACTTCAAGAGATTCGAGAAGAGAAAATGCACAGTATTATCAATGCAACTATTACCCATTTTCATCTAACTGATTAGTACGCCCAATTGGGAGGTCGAAGAGGTTAAAACCCCACAGGAAAATAAAGAAAATTCATTTGTACTTATACATTTATGTACTATAGGAAACGCAAAATGCCCAGAAGGAAATGAATTTCTTGGATACGAGTTCAGTTCAAGCATCAAGAGAAACCATCTGGCTAAGAAATGGATTCGTAGTAGTTAACTCAGAACCATATGTCAAATGAAATTGAGAACACTGTATTGTGTAGAGGCAAAAATGATTGGATCAATATTCTGCATTCTTTCAAGCATTCTATTCCAAACACAAAACAGAAAAGTTCATGTACCAATACATTGCAAGACTATTTGGTTGACTCACTTCTGACAGTCAATACTTGAAAAACATTGTGCAATGCTGGAGAATCTCCACACAAAGTAAAGCTTAAGTCATACTTCTGTGCCACAGAACCAAGGAGCAACCACCCACTACTTAGAAAATAGAATGACATTGATTTCAGAGCATCCTATCAGAGCATATTCTTCGATTTGAGATTGAGTTCCTACGCATATGGAACTGGAATTCTCTGTGTTTCTGGGCCAGCTGCCATATCTTCCCAAAGTAAATCCGAGAGTGCCATTGTCAATTCTCCAACTTCCCCTGTCACAATAAACAATGTTATTCTTCTCTCCTATGCTTGCAAGTTGCAAATTATCGATATCCATCCAATTTTAATTCAAATGGGTCAGACATAAACTAGAAGAGCACGCCAACATTTCCAGCTTCCATTTAAGATATTGCATATTAAGCATTCATCATAGCAACCTTGTTGTAAAGGAAGTGACAAAAAAAACTAGTTGAGTGGACTTACCATTTCCAATAGGTTTCTCATCCCACATAATGATAGGTAATAAAGGAAGTGTGCTTCCAACATACATCATTTCAGCAGCCTTTTTGGCATCTTCAACCATAATGTCAGTAGTTTTGACGCTTTTCAAACGTCCCTGCTCAATCAACTTGGGTGCAAGTTGAAGAAGCCTCATAGCAGTACAGCCACTTAAGATCTTATCAAAGCTAGGCAAAATCAGCTCCTCCTCAGAAGTTATGAAAGCAACATTCACATTTGGACCCTCAGCGATATAACCTTCTTCGTCAACCCAAATAGAAGCGAATGCTCCCTTATCCTCGGCTTCCATTTTGGAGAGGACATTCGGCAAGTAGTTCACATTTTTCATAGTGGCAAAAAGAGGTGATTTCATGGGGATTGCAGAAGTTATCACTTTTACCCCTTCTTTGCATTGTGAGAAATCCTCGTCAATCACCACAGCGTAGAATGCAGATGTTGGGCATCCAGCTGGGGAGAGTAAGAAGTCCCCAGGCCCTGCGCTCAACCAATATCTCAGAGTGCCTTTCCTCATCTTTGATGCTGCAGCAAGTTGAATTAGAATCCTTTTAAGTTCTGAAAATGTAAATGGAGACGCGACTCTGGCTTTGGATGCTGATCTAAGGAAGCGGTTAAGATGGACATCCAATTCGTACAAATAACTGCATTAGAAGACCAAAGAGAAGCTGAATCAACCACAACTACAGCTTAGTATCTTAACTCCATTAGAGCATCTGTTACTTTAGTAAATCTAAGAATACATGAAGTGTAAAATTATTCTAGCATACACGTCCATTATATTGCCACTTATCCCAGAGTCTAACATAAAGTTAATACTTTGAGAGATCAATTCACAAATTATAATATTATTGTTTTCAGGAACTAGAGTAGACTCATACCCATCCAAAATAATAGCGGTGTCAAAGACACCATGACCTCGATGAACCATGTGATCATCAATTGGAATAACCATCATTGCTGGATCAAGAATGATTCCGCCAAATATGCTAGAATACATTACCGGATAAGGTTGCTGCTTCACTGAATTCCATTTCTCGTGCAACTTTTCAAGTAACTGTTTCAACAAAAACATCTAACTATAGTCAAGACGCACTAAAAATGTGGACGACTGTCAATGGCTAATAGTCGAAATATTGCACATGCTGGGAACTTATTTGATTCATTTTCTTTTGCTTTAGATCATTAACTTTTAACAATTAGACATGATCTGTGCCTAGCTTAAATTTGAGAAAAAGAGCACGCATAAAAAGATGCCAAGAATCAAGTTCGCTGGACTTCATTCATCTTATATCACATGCTGCATTACTTTGATTTTCTCAAAACACTGAAACTCTTTTCTTTTTGAAAACCAAGAAAGCACGGTTCGAAACTTGGTGAATAATGGGCCCGTCCCTCAACCCTTCTCATTAAAATACTGAAACTACTATATCAAGAAATATTATAATAGCTATGAGCTAAAACTGAAGGTCTAGCTATGAGAAAAAACTGAATAATATCCACCAACTAAATACTCACTAGTAGCAGAGGAACTACTAGCAATTGAAAGAGGAGAAGTGCATATGTTTCAAACACAATCTTATTTTTGAGCACAAAGCAATTATACTGGAGTTTACCATAAGAACTAGCATCTCAAGGAGGGTCCCTACAAGCAAATTAATTTCCCTTCCCTCCGGTCACAGTTATATCATAAACTATTATCTATCAACTCATTCAACATTTTATATGGGTTGATAGTAAAAACTATTATCTATCAACTCATTCAACATTCAACCATCGCCACGCAAACCCCATCTCCAAGAATAACATGTTAAGAATAGTCTTTTATCTTTGATCGCTTTTTTGTGCACTCATATAGCCCCTACTTGTATAGAAGATTGGTCTTTTATAGAGAATCATGTTCTGATGTAAATTCTCTACTTTTTGGTATACTTCCACGGGAGTTCTCTCCCTTTTGATTAATACAATTTTACCTTATCAAAAAAATCATAAATTTTCCAATATTGGGATTCCGGAACAAATAACTCTGTGGAACTACAAAATTGCCAAAAAAGCCAATAATGGAAATGGAACAGTATCTAGTCAAGCTAAAGATAAAAAGGGATTTAACAATTTCACCTCGTCAGAGGACGAGAACACATGAACTTTGAAATCTTCCATATTCGCAGTCTCTGTTGCTATAGCTGCTTCTCGGGAAAAACCATATCACAAACACCAAACAGCAAGTTATGTTTGAAAATCATCAAAACTAGTTAGAGAAAATCCAACATAATTAGATAGAGAGTACCTGATGTTTGATCAAAAGAAGAGTTGGATGCAGCCATAGCGCAAACGATTGAAACTTTACAAAGGAATCGGAGATGGGTATTGAACTTAAGGTGTAAGAGGAAGTTTTATAGTAGCAGAAAATAGATGAAATATGAGACAAAAGCAGTCCTGTTGGTCCCATTAAACTAGTGTAAAGAACAGAAAAGAATCAAATTTTGTCTTATAGTTTGTAGTTGGTACTAGATTGTATTGGATTTTGGATAATGGTCTGATGCTTTAAGACGGGAGCTGCCGTCCAACAATTCTATTTTACAATTTCATCATGAATTTCGCCCCAAAATTGGATTTCAAAGTGTCTTTTCTGCTTTGTATAGAACAGCCCCGGAGCTCTCTCCCACCTATAATGTACAATGATGCAGTTCGCTATGGGCTTACAGAGCATATGAAATGAGCGTCCACTAGATGTTACAAGAAATTAAGAGAAAAATAAATAGAATGATAATTCATTTGCCAAATATTAGCAGGCGCATTTGCTGACCCAAAATTAAATATTATATTTCAGCTATTAATACTCCAAATAGAATAAAGTCCATGATGGACAGAGTTTATGGCACGCATAAAGCGTAATAGACTAATCGGTTCCAAAGATAAAATTCATTGAAGAAGGAGAGAAGCAAATGTTCAAGATGATCATAATAAAGAGGCAAGTGCTCTATAAGAGCACCAAGACATAACACTTTATAAGACCTCATGGAAGAGGCTGAGGCACCTGAAAATAATGAGATCTCGATAAGTTATGTCTTTATCGTGTGATGATGGAACCGATATAAAATGATCGTCAACGATATTGTTGATATAATGTAGAGCTCAATATTATTAATATTGACGAGGATCTTGAGCTCAAATCTGTCATGGAATTTGGACAGATAAATGATTGGCTAAATGAAAAATAAGCAATGAAAATTGACTTCACCTGAAAAATATGAAATTGGACGGATAGTCCATTGTGCAAAAAGTGAAATGAAAAATTAAGTCGATAGACATAAAGACGACTTGTGGCACAAGATTTTCGTAAATATCCTCGTATTCTTTATATGGAGACATGTTTTACTGTGGTGAATGGAGCCATTTCAGATTTTGGTCTGACAATACATTTGATATGCATATAATAAAAATTCTTGAAGGATTTAAATTGTTCTAAGCATATTAAGTTCCCAAAAAATTTATTAAATAAAGCTTCGACAAATCCTTATGTAGATTAGAGCGATTATGGCGTACATGTTTTGTTTCTGTGTCTAGTGCAATTGGTGCACTAATATATCTGGCTAGAACCACGAGTATAACAATATGCTAGCCAAATATAGTTTTATTCGTATGTGGAGATATTGGAATACAAGTAGTGTTATATTTCAAAAGGAATACTTGATGTAGATCTGTTTATTCTAACAAATATTGCCAAGATTTTATTAGTTATGCAAATGCAAGCATTTTCCTGAAGCTCGTTCTTCAAACAATCTATTTGCATGTGAGAGTACTGCCATATTATCATATTACAAGGCAGTTAATTGTTGATACTTATTCAACTCATGCCAAGATAAGCAACTGATAAAGCAAGGAACTCAACACACAATAGGCGTGTGACTTTTCTTTGAAGAGAAGATTCCAATAATACTGAAGATAATGATGTTTGCTTATCTCAATTGGAAGAAGGATATATTGAAGGCAACAAAATAAAGCATATTTCACCAAAATTCTTTTCAGACATGAACTTCGATAGATTGGTGATATAGACGTTCAACAAATTTATTTGATTAATAATTTGGTGGATCTGTTCAATGAATCATTACCAACCCCAGCATTTGAGAAGCTGGTATACGAGATTGGAATGCATCATTTCCGAAAAGTAAAGTTGTTTAACCAAAAATCTGAATCTTTGGTCAAAGTTAGAAAGAAATTCGGGTTACTGATAATCAGGAGACGAAAATAAAATATTTTTGTGAATGATGGTAAAGCAGTAAATAGTTTTGTATTTCAGTAAGATCTCAATAGTATTTCGTGTCCTTACAGATGTTGAGTCCTTCTCCTTTTATAGTTGATTCTAGGAGAAGGTATTATGCTTTTGTCTTAATGAAACAATTATGGGCAATAAATGACATTAAATAAGACGTTACACAATCATTCCTATTTAATACCAATTCTCTAACGTATTGAGTATTAATATTGAATTTAAACTCCTTTTTGTCATCATATCCATGTCTTCAATGCCTTCTGATCTCTTGGCTTTATATGACCTAAATAGGTACGAAGCGTGTATTATTCAAATTGCCTCTCGTGCCTATTTAACTTTCCTTTCCCCGTATCTGTTGTCACTCGTGCCTCTTAACTGATCATCATGTTTTGACCATTTGACCAGTACACGTGTCATGCCACGTCACCTTTAATGTAAATTCAGTTTTTTCCCAATACAAAAGTGATGTTTTCATCCGAGGGAATAAGATATGCGCTGCACTCTTTTTTCCTTAGCTGAGGTTTTATCCCATTGAGTTTTCCTAGCAAGGTTTTTAACGAGGCAGCAAACAATGCGTATTACAAGATATGTGTACTCTTTTTCCTTCACTAAGATTTTTTTTCATGTGGTTTTTATAGTAAGGTTTTAACGAGGCACATTATTATGGACATCCAAGGGAGAGTGTTATAAAATATAATTATAGTGGATGTCCATAACCACCAAATGAGTAATACCCACTACTCTTCTCCATTATCTCCATAACTCCCACCACTCTAATACTTATGGAGTTATGGTTGTAATTCTCATACCTCCCCCATGATCTCAAATGCTTAATGGCATATTTATGAAATTCTTTTGGTATACCTCTATGTAGTACCATAAATAGAGGATGAAAAGTCATTTTGTAACACACTTGGAATACATGGAAGAAATAAGATTCTCTCCTCTCTTGCTCCCTACATTCTTGTCTATTTGCTTGTTTTATATATTACTTTGAGCTAAGTTTCTTAACAGGCTAATCTTTTTTTTTTATTTATAAAAGAATGTAATTATTTATTATTTATTATTGAGTTTTTGACCAATATTGTCCCTTATTTTTGAGGGTATGTCTATTTTGGTTCCTCAAATATAATCTTGAGCATATTTAGCCCCTTAAGTATGCTAAAGTGGAGCACCTTTAGTCTCACTGACACAATGTGTTCAAAAACTAACAGTGTTACCTAACTCTGATTCATGAAGCAAATCTTCTGCTTTGAAGCAAAACGTTTCCTCTCGTTTTATTGGATAATGCAAATTATCACTTTAATTCCTTATTTTTATATAATGTCTTCTAAAATTTTGACCTTGAAAATATCCCCTTCTGTGCCTGTTTTCAATGACAAAATGATATTGTATAGCCGCTGCAAAAATAATAGCCGAAAAAATATATAAAAATATGTATATTTTTTTTGTATATATATACATTTAAAAATGACAAAATTACATAATAATGCACTCCATAAGTTGATCTTGCATTATTTTAGCCCACTTACAAGTTTGCAAATGTGTAGCCAAATATCAATAAGCTTAGATCTGAATTTTTTTCCAGTTTTTTTATTCTCTATATCTTCAAGCGTGAAATATTTCCATTCTCCTTTTTCCTCAAGTTTCTACATACCTATCACAACTACGAAAATTCACAAACAGACACGAGAAATCTAAAATCTCATCTTCTTTAATGCTAATCTTGTTAGTTTTTGAATATGATTTTATGAGAAATTTGGAGTGGGTATTGTTTGAACTTATTAAAATTAGTCTAAGTAGACTGTATACAAAGTTTGAAGTCCTTTAGTGGAGATTTGGAATAGTCTTAATCAAGAATTGCAAGTGAAAATCGTACAAAGAATTCATCAGAGATGCTTATACACTTTTATACAAAGAAGTATATTATATATATAGTTGTATAAAAGTGTATAAAAATGTATATATAAAAATATATAAGCACAATAGTGAAAATGTAAAATGTTAGTGATAAGAAATGTGAGAAATCCACCAAATACTTATAAATAATGTATTAGCCTTGTATAAAATAATGTATAAGATATGTTTATACACTATTATACATTACTTATACAATATTTTACACTATTATACAAATAAATCCTATTAATGGAGCTTCACTGGTTCTTCTTCTTCTTTGGGCATCTTCTGAAATTCAACTCAAATCTACCTCAAATATGCTCCAAAGCACTTCAAATTTGAGTTTTGAACTTCCCTTGACGATCCCAATCAATTGGGTTAAAACCCAATCCAAACAACTAACAAAATCGAAAAATTTAATTTCTGAAATTCAACTCAAATCTACCTCAAATCTGCTTCAAATCACTTCAAAATTGAGTTTTAAACTTTCCTTGACGATCCCAATCAATTGGGCCAACACCCAATCCAAACAACTAACAAAATCGAAAAATTCAATTTCTGAAATTGAAGCTTCGAATGACCTTTAATGGTGACTCCAAAAATAATAATTCTCTTAAGTGGTATTTCTTCTTCTCATCTTAATAGTGATTATCAACTTTGAATCTGGAAGGAGAATTGAAGAATATATATAATAATAGAGAAACTTTGGGGTGCAAAGTCGTGAAAGAGGAAGAAGAAGAACGAAGAAAAGAAAAAAATAGGGTGGGCTAACTGATGAAAAATAATTTTCAGATTATGTACAACCTGGGCCATATCATGTAAGGGCTTCAAACGTGGGCCATTTTTTGATGGACTGTTGGGCCAAGTGACAAGGAGCGTAATTCCCCCTTTAAAAATTTTGGTTGATTTTTTCAAAAAGAAAAGTTAAAATTTGAAAAAAATAGAGCTACCTGGATCACTTCTAGGCATATTATTGAAGCAAAGAATAACCAGGTTGTATTATCAGTTTTAGCCCGTGCCAGAAACTATTTACATCTGGTAATCGAAAAAGTATATAAAATTTGTATAGTTTTTGTATATTAACATACAAAATGTATATATATACAAAAATATATATATATATTTTGTACATTTTTTCGGCTATTATTTTTACAACGGTTATACAGTATGATTTTTCAAATCCCTTTCAAATATTTTACTTTGTAAATTATGATTTTATTGTATTTTTATATAGTCTTTTAATACGTAATTTTTTATTTCAAAATCATATTTCCTTATATTTACACTAAAAATTAGATTTGCTCCAAACCTCTTTTCTTCTTCTTTTTGTGTGCGCACGTATGAAGACCCTAGTAGTGCTACCATGTTGGATCTTCCCCTAGAAAAATGAGTTAATATGAGATTAATTAAGTCTATTCCAAACCCTACAATATCTTATTGGAATCGAGAAAAATATTATTCAAAGTCAGATACAGTAATTTTTAAACCAAAATTTCTTAAATAGCATAATGTGAAGAAAGTGATGAAGATTATGAAATTTTCTGTGAGTATTTTCATTCAGCACTATACAATATTTAGACAAAATATAAAAGAATCTATTATAACTAACTTATCCGGCTGTCCTATTTTCTATTGGCTAAAAATAAAGAATAAATAAAATTTGTACAGAATTCTTGTTATTCTAGAAGCTTATCCAACGATCCAGATGTTGCTAAGACAATAAGGATCAATGTCTCTGATGAAATTAACACATTTAATCCAACACTAATTAGGCCTCCACGTGTAGCTCTTTAGTCCAAATGTGTGAAGACTAATATCTTTACTTCTTTACTTTGTTTATGTCGAAGACAACTTTGTAGCTTCTCTGATTTTTTTTTGTTCATCAGCCGTCTTCTTCAAATCATTTTGCTTCATACAAATTATCTCCATTAGTTGTGCCAACACTCCCTCCCCCCCTCCCGGTCAAGATGGAGGGGAGAGGAGAGATGCCCATCTTGCGAAGATTCAAAGAATGAGAAGGCCCGGAAAGGGATTTTGTGACGATTTGGGAGGAAGAAGGAACAAAAGAGAGGGAAATCAGGCCAGAAAGTTACTATTTCCGTATAAAATGGCAATCGAGCTCGACAAGTTTAGTATGCTAATGAAAGACAAGATTTTTAGTTATGTGAATCGCCGATTAACTGTCGGAATGAACTGGTATTGGTACCCAATTTTTTCCTCATATATTTTAAATATGAATATATATTTTCAAAATAGTACACACGCATTGTTATTAGATTTACAAGCATGTCCAAGTGTTTTCACAATTTTTTCTATAAATTTTTAAAGGCTTTAAATCAATTGATCCCTGCATTTTAGTATACAAATATCAAATAACTATCCCTCATATTATTTTATGATAATTTAATCATATAAATTCTTCATTTACGCCCATATAGTATTTAAATATTATTGTATTTTTATAGTTACATTTGCATTTTTAGGCTAGAATTGCACATTTTATAATAATGGCCTATATACATGCATAATTATATTATTTACACGGAAAATGACTTTTATATTTTTTATAATATCAAGTAATTATTTTAAATTATTTTCATGCACAAGTGATATTTTTATCATTTAAAAATTATTTTATAAAATTATTTTACTAAATTAAATGGGTATTTAACTAATAGCCCTAAAATTCCTATTTTTTTGAACCTAGGCTACCAAACCAGCCCAATGCCTAAAATACCTAGCGCAATTACCCTGACCCAATAATCCAACCCGTTCATAACCCGCTCAGCCCGGAATCTATCCTGGCCGTTGATCTCAGAAGATCAACGGTCCAAAACCCTCTTTCCTTTTTAATATCCCTAACCCCAAACCCTACCTTATTTCCAAAATGATGCCGCCTCTCAATCCTCTCCTCTCTCAGCCTTCCCCTAACCCTAGCCCGCTGTCACCTGAACCCCTTCGATCTATGGGGTTTCTCTTTGATCTTGGGCCTTATCTGGCCTCCTATCTCTACTGGTTATACGATTTCTACGCTGTTTGATGTGAATATTAAGAGCCTCGAACCAAATCTGGTTCAAAGTCTCTCCTTTCTCGACTATTCCGTCTATGTTCACTCCGATACTTGTGAGTGTGAGTATCTTCTTATTTGTTTTTGGGTTTCAAATCTCTGGTTCAAACCAGATTTGATTCGCTTCTGTCCTTCTTATGAACCTAGCTATTTTCTGGTTGAATTCATCTAGATCTCTCTAGATCTAAAACGATTTTGTGTTTGTTTGGTATTTCTCCTTTAAGATTTTCTGTTATTACTATTGTTATTGACCGATTTCGTTTACTCTAAAAGCTAGGGTTTTGATTTCTGAGGGATTTCTGCAAAAAGGTTTTAGCATTTAAATGTTCTCATCTCTGACTTTCTTATTTACTCTTCGAGTGATTTTTACTTGATTTAATCCAGCTCCATGTGTATGTCTTTGTGTTTTTAGGGTTTTGATTATTTGATTGTTTATCCTGCTGTCTTTTGCCCATTTACCTTTAATCATGTCAATTAAGTGTTAATTGATTTTATTACCCAAATTTGGGTTTGAATTTAGTACCTGTATCTCCTTATTAAGATTTTACCCGCTTTACCTTATTTATGTGATTAATTATCCGTGCTACTGGCTTGATTTTGTGTTCTGACTTTAATTAACTTCTAGACCTACTACTTACCTTATTTAGACCTCAATCTCGGCTGCTGATTTATTCCGTGTTAATTTAAGTGATACCTCCATGATTCTGCCTATTAATTGATTCCTATTAAGCCTTAATTGACTGATTGATTGATCTCTTTGCCTTATTTGTGTACCATTGATTCTCCTACCTTATTTGGTATTACTCTACTATATGCTATAAAACCCTTCATCATTCTGATTTTTAGACTCAGACTCACACACCTACGCTTACAAACACACACAGATACATACGAACTCCTACTTACACACTTACACAATTTAAGTTGCTTGATTTGCAGCACTGTCTATCCGGCTAAAAGCCAAGGCTAGACTCTTGGATTCCACTTGCCTTCACCTTCTTGTTTGTTATCTCCTCAACTGGTATGCCTCAATTTCTGTTACCATGCTGTATTCTATATGCTATGTAGTCCGTTCACAATAGATATCAACATGCCTCGGTTTCATGTTTGGTTCTCTCTTAACTAGCATGCCTCAATTCCCGTTAACCCATCATGTTCTGTGTGCTAGTATGAATAGTTTACCTTAACATGTTTCTGTTTGATCCATGATTTCTCTGTACTTCGTTCTAGACTGATATGCTTCAATTTCCTACTATCCTGCTCTATGTGTTCATTTGGTTGGTTATCTTAACTTCAGCATGCTTCTGTTCAATATATGTCTACATGTTTGCACCTAGTGGTAATTAATAAACCAAATCAACTTCAGTCATATGAAACCTTACTGATTCAGTTGTATGCCTCTATTCATAACATGTTTAGATATTGCAAATATGTATGGTCAGTTCTGTTTGTAGCTCAAGTGACCCTGCTCTTTTGTGATTGCTTTAGTTGACACAGTATTTATACCAATATGTCTGGATTCTGCCTGTCTAGGTAGAATTCTATTTCTGTTTGCTCCTGAAGAAAACTATTTTCTAAAAACTATCCCCTATTCTTTATATGTACTAATTTTCAAATTTCCACTCTTAGCTACCTAGGTTCCTACCACCTCCATTGTATGGATCCAATGTGAGCATTGCCCGGGGTCTTTGAGGCTCTTTGGGAACTTTGACACACTAGAAGCATGGCTTAAGGTGTTATGGATCCTACTACCTGTGTATATCAGACTTTCTTGCTTGACGGCTTGGTTTCCAGGATTGATGTTGGTCCTGTCAAGGCTCCATATAGTGCAATGAATAGCTTTGTATAATTTATTCATACCGGTCCGTGATAATAATTTCTGTAATGAACAGATCTGGGGTTTGCTAGTAAAAGTTGGGGGGTTTATTCTATATCTTTACTTGAAACTTGGGTAGAAAACCTGCCTATAGGTTCATTGATGATTATGTGAGGGTTACTGCTTGTTTAACAATCATGTCTATAAGGCTTCCTGATTGCTTTGTTCTATACCTCATGCGCATACCAAAAATCCTGTTCATAGATTCTTTGCACTAGAAATTCTGTCCATAGGATCCATGAACAGTTTTACATGCATTAGTAACTGTCGCTGGGGTGATTTTTGTCATTCGAATTCTGCCCGAGGTTCAGCTCCGTACGGCAGTCAAGCCCAGCCTTGACTTCATCCTTTCCAACACTTAGATTTATTTTTAGGATGTTTGAGACTTAGATGAATTTAGGCAACAAAATGAAGTAAAAGGCACACACAAAAATTACTGGAATTTCTCCCCAACTTATATTAAAATGTGAATACAAGAACACAATAAGCCAACCCTATGGACAAGATAAAGAATTCCCTAATTCCCTGCCCCAAAACGATTTCCTACCCTTAGGAATATACTTAAACGAAATTGGCAAACACTTGCCACAAGACTCTATTTTTCTGCCTTGTTTAGGATAACCTATACACATATTTATAAGGCAGGATTATACAATCAGTTGACAAGCCCCAAATGATAAGCAAACATAGGGAAACATGCTAAAAACATGTAGCACAAAGTCACAAAGTCAACCATGACTTAAAAACGTGCCCATGATTAGCCATGTTTGAAATGGGCAGTTGTAACCGCTCAACCGCCCTATCATGTGCACTGCATGTGTTTGATTTGGCCAATTCCTGAACGCCCAAGGCTCGCATTGTGCCCAACCTTGCCCTTTGACATTGCTCCTTCCTAATGCCATAATCATAGCTTGCTGCCCACTGACTTAGCTGCACCCGCTCATTGCCACAGTTGCCCGCTTATGTCAAGTCGCCCCCAACTTGATCAAATCTACCCGCATCAATTGCCATTGCTTGTCCTGCATTGCCTTGTCTTGCCTTGCCATGTATTTTCCCCTGCTTTGACATGGCCTTGCCTTGCCATTGTTATGCCAACCCGCACGTTCAAGTGAAGTGCGCCTTGCTTCCTTTCAAGGTGCATTTGTCAAGCCCGCATAGTCCGTCATGCCGAGCTGCCCGTCATGATGTTGCCCCATTTTTTTAGGTTGTGTGCTAAGGCCATCATGAAAATCCTTATCACAACCCATACCTACCGAGGAACCTTGTCAACGGGCTAACAAACCATCCCCACCCGAAGAATTCGTCGTCCTCGACGTAGCAATTTTCACATTTTTCAGCACCACTATAGGCTCCAAATATGTTGCCTCCTGCTCATGTTCTTCTTCCTTTGGCTCATCTTTTCTTCAGCAAACAAAGTTGAAAGTCATTCAAATTTTGGACAGTACCTCACCATGTGTGGTCCTTTGCAAATAAAACAACCATCAAACTTGCTATTTTGTCCCTTGTTTGTCGAAGGTCCAACACATTGCTTTTTCTTTCCATTGCCATTACCCTCAACAACATTACCCTTGTCATTTTCGTTTTTCCTCCACTCTTTTGCCTTGTCCTTGTTACCGTTTTTAGACTTTGAAGTAGTAGAGAAATAAGAACTATCTTGCCCCAACTGGATATCACCCAACACATCCGCAGTAGCGATGGCACTAGGAAGGTCTTTCACATTCTGCCTTCGTAGTTCCATCTGCGCCCATGACTGCAACCCGTAAAGGAAATTGTTCAACTTGTCTTCCTCAGACATGTTGCTTATGTCCAGCATCAAAGAACTGAAATCTTTGATATATTCCTTGACCGTTCCAGTTTGTTTCAACTTCTTCAATCTATCTTTAGCAATCTAGCCCACATTACTAGGAAAGAATTGATCCTTCAACTCTTTTTTTCAGCCCTTCCCAAGAGTCAATCTTCGGCCTACCAGCACTAACGTCATCTGCCACACGCGTTCGCCACTAAAGCTTTGCATCATCCACCAATTACATAGTCATAATGGTGACCTTATCTTCATCTCGCACATGGGCAGCCTGAAAGTACTACTCCATATCCCACAAAAACTTTTTGAGTTTCTTGGCACTCCTTGTACCACTAAACTCTTTCGGCTCCGGAATTCTGACTTTGGTACAATTTGCCCCATGCTGTTCTTCATCATCGCCAACAACATGATGCAACAACACATTTTTCGCTTTCAGATCTGTGCACTCTTGGCTCAGCCTGTTCATCTTGGCCTCAAGATAGGCGAGACAAGTCATAATGGTCAGAAATTGATCCCCATCAATAGTTCCGACGAGTGCCTCCAATGCAGTAACGTTTTCCCTTAGTTTGGCGTTGCCACCAGCCATCTTTCACGAAATTCAACCAACGAACATTGTGTCTTCGCCCTGATCCAATCACGCTTTGATACCAATTGTCACAGGGGTGATTTTTGTCATTCGAATTCTGCCCGAGGTTCACCTCCGTGCGGCAGTCAAGCCTAGCCTTGACTTTAGCCTTTTCAACACTAGATTTATTTTTAGGATGTTTGAGACTTAGATAAATTTAGGCAGCAAAATAAAGTAAAAGTCACACACAAAAATTATAGGAATTTCTCCCCAACTTGTATTAAAATGTGAATACAAGAACACAATAAGCCAACCCACACCTACCGAGGAACCTTGTCAAGGGGATAACAGTAACCATGTCTATAGGGTCCTATATGTTCGATTAGTAATTTTCTTGGCAATGTGTTTAAAGAATTCTGCCCACATGTAATTAATAGATATCATGCCTATAGGTTTACAATCATAGATACCATGCCTATAGGAAATAAAGGAACCAGTTTCAAACATAGAAATCATATCCATAGGATTTAATCTAATAGATATCATGCCTATAGGGTGAAATCAGTTTATAAACTTAGGAATCCTACTTATAAAATTCAAATCAATTTCTGCAATTTAGATATCATGCCCATAGGGTTTATCAGTTTCTGCGTTTAAATATCATGTCTATAGGAAATAATGCTTATAATTAGTTTTAGCACTTAGAAAGCATGCCTATAGGATCTAAAAAAGATGAAAACCTATTTGTTAAAATCAGTAGCTGGTTTATAAATTGTTATCGTTAATTAACAGTTTTAGATACCATGCCCATAGGATTCCACTTTGGTCATCACTTAGGTATACTGATAGAGTAATTGAAGAATTTTGGGATTAATATTATGATTTCTTGCTGGTTGAAAACGCGCCTAAACTCAGGTTATTAATAAATCAGTAGACAAACCTGATAGGTCCAGCTGCCCACCTTAGTAAACTACTGTTATATTCTGTTTATGCTCATATAGATATCCTGCCTATATGGTCTTAAATTTGATGAAATTCTCTGTCTGAATCGCATGCATTTGCTATTTACTTGTGGAGGTTAACATGAGCCTTTACTTGCTTCTTATGTGACTGTCCTATCTGAATTTTTGATTGTCACTTAGCTTTTCCCATTTTTAATCAACGTAGGTGAGTCTAGATCTGTCTAAAAATAGAAGTCCTAAACACCTCCAGGACCATAGATAAGGGACAGGTAGTGCACGCATAAGATACGAATCAATTAGTGTGCTTAAGTAATAACTGGGGGATGGTAAATGGGTAGTAAAGGAAATGATGACTTGTGCACGAATGCTATATGTAGCACCCAACTTGGGAATGATTACCAAGTATGGCAAAGAAGTGATCCTATAGGATAAAAAACCTAGGACCCCTTTTACTCATTGTTTTAAAAGTAACATATGTTTGTTTAAATTGCTTATTTTCTTATAAGACTAATTTGCTTAAAACTGAGTTTGGCCGGGACCCACCATTGTGGACCTCGAGGGGTGCCTAACGCCTTCCCCTCAAGGTAATTTCGAGCTCTTACCCAATCTCTGGTGATGCAAACTAGTTCACGAGTTATTTGCTCTAGATGCCCTAATGCACCTTAAACCGTTAGGTGGCGATCTTTAAATCTCTTACCCCATCCCAAAAGGAAAAGGAGTTGTCCCAAAATGTCGAAACCCGGACTCCATGAGGAAAAGGGGGCGCGACAGCACTGGGGATATTTTTAGGCTCTTACCATAACAAACTTGCTTTTATGAATTAGTCTTAAGTATGCTTTATTCTGTTAATACGTCTGCACCCTTTCCCCTTTCCCATTTAGCTGGATTTAATTGCCTATTTGCAAGCATTTATGGTTTCCTTTACTACAAAAACTGACTTGTCTCCTTGTTTTCTTTCTTAAACGTCTTTCAATTATTAAATACTACATTTATCATTCTTTTTAACGTGCAAATACGTGATAACATGCTATTTATTGTTGCATAAATCATGCTCAACATCATATTCCACTCATGCATAATCAATCCTATAGAAACGCTAGATGAGTGTTTACACCTTTCCTATATATCACTCTTTAAATTCGGAAAGGCGTATTTGCGGTAAAACTAGTCGATCAGCGATGCAGCCGACGATTATGTGCCTTTCCCCCTCAAATTGTCCACTTGAGGGTACCAGTCTAGACCTCTATAGAAACCTTACTCTGATTAATTGTACATGCATCATGATCAAACCTAGTTGGGTTAATATATTGTCCATATAATAACCCTTTAAGAGAAGCCTCGTCCAAAAGTTCACCGGGTTTTCCATAATCCCAACGGACACAACCATAATTTTATGCATTAATTTAGGAGAAATAATGCCAATATGCTAATCATTGATGTATAAATGGTCGAATCTGGAGGGGGAAATGGCCTAACCATATTTGTTTTGCAGAAAATGAGGCACGAAGTCCCCAGGTTTGGCATGGTCTGTAACATACCACCACTGTTGCTAGATTGGCGGGAGGATCTTCCATCAAGTGATAAAAATCATGTGAAAAGGGTCTTGGGAAATTTGACTTCTTTATTGGACCTCCAGCCGAACAACATATTAATCGAAGCTGCCACAATGTTCTGGGACAAAGAAAGAGCCGTGTTTCGCTTTGGAAACATAGAAATGACCCCTATCTTGGAAGAAATAGGGGGATTTGCTGGGCTACCTTGGGATAGTCCTGGTTTATTGGTGCCGAAAAATTGCACTACTAGGGGGTTTCTGAAGATGATGGGATTAAAGAAGAATGATGACGTGGAGTGCCTGAAAAATTCCTACATACCCTTCGACTTCCTTTATGAATGATACGGTCACAACAGATCTTATCGTATTTTTGATGACGAATTGTCCATCACTTCCTTGGGTTGGATTCACCGCAGGGTTTTTGTGTTCATTGTCTGTTTCTTAGGTATAATAGTATTCTCGATCCAAGGGGATAGAATCCACACCAGACTGGCCATGGTAACCAAAACCTTGATGGATGGGATCGAGGGGCAGACATATACCATTGTCCCTATGATCATAGCTGACATATACTGGGCCTTAGAGTGCTGTCAGAAGGGGTACAAATACTTCGAAGGTTGTAATCTGCTGCTACAAGTTTGGTTGTTAGAACATCTCCAAAAGGGTCAATATCGTCAAGAGCTTCCGCGAAGGTCGTGGAATGATCACATAGCTTTCCATTATCTTAAGAGAATGACTTATATCCTAGACAGGTTTTCTCAACCCAAAAATGCTATAGGGTGGGCGCAGTTTTTAGCAATTTGACCGAGGATCGGGTTCAATGGATGTTCGAATGGCTCCCTACCGACGCGTTCATCATCAGATGTAGGGATGTTCCACATTTGGTACTGATCGGGTTAAGGGGCATATACCCTTATGCTCCCATTAGGGTTATGAGACAGGCAGGCAGGAAGCAGGTCATACTGCGAGTTGCTAAAATGAGTCACTACAGGGCAGATTTTCAGGATGATTACATCCCATACAAATGTGAAGCTCAACATATGTGGCATTTGAAAATTATCGTGGAAAAGGATACCATCGAGCCAGATCGATATCATGCCGGTCATGTGTACTTTTACCCATCATGGTTAGAAGATAACATAGCAGTAATATTCGAGCCATGGGTTGGTCCAGGAAATAGAGTCATAGATGAAATTGTCGAGGCACAAGTGAAGTATAACAAACTGCGCAAAAGAGTTCACATGTCTGAGGCTGAGCATCGGGAGCTACACAAGACCGACATGGAACTAATTAATGAATGGAGGGAGATGACCGTTAAATTAAGCGAAAGGTTGAAATATCTGGAGTACAATTTGATGGAATTGGAGGGAAAACTGAGGAAGAGAGTCACCGATTGCCAGAACATCGAAGGAAGTGAATGAGGACATTTAGCAAGGGCATACTTAGTGCTGAACCTACGTGAACTAGGGAATTTGATCGACGAAGTCAAGAACATCCAGCCTGGAGAAGGTCCTTCTAGGACCAAGTAGATTAGGTTTATTTACTTTTTCAAATGTAATAAGACCAATTGCCATCAGTGATTTATCTTATTTAGTGTCATTTTAGATTCATCTATTTTTACATTATTGAAATGAGCCAATTATTAGCACTGAAATTCTCCAAATCAACATGTCGCTGGGCCTACCTCGGGCATAACGAGGCTCCCAAATTAGGACGCGGATTTACATTCCCTCAATATGTGTTTAAATATTGTCGCGCCCCTTTTTTTACCTTTTGACGGGGGAGTCCGGGTTTCGACATTTATGGGGGGGGGAATAACTCGTTTCCTTTCGGGAATTGGGTACTTGAAGAGTCACCACCTAACGGATTATGGTGCGTTAGGGCAACTTAGAGTGATTAACTCATGGACTAGTTTGTATTACCATAGATTTAGGGTAAGGGATCAAAATAACCTTGAGGGGAAGGTTTTAGGAACCCATCGCGGTCCACAACGGTGGGTACCGACCGAAATTAAACTATGTGAATTAGTCATTTTAGCAAATAAACAGTTTTAACACGTACTTGAAAGTAAAGGCATGTTTTGACATTCTAAGCACATGCATGATTCAAGTAATGGAACAAGGAAAAAGGTGTGAACAAGTTATATATATAAAGAAAAAGTAAATTGATTTAAACAACGGGAGTTGGGAAAGAGGGTCCTAGGTTGGTTAGCCTATAGGATCATACCCACGTAATGCCCGGTAAACACTCCTCAACGAGAAGCTACACGTGACATTAGTGCGCAGTCATCATATTCCTTACTACCAATTCGCTCCGCTTGGTTATAGACTAAAGCGTTCTAACAACCTCGAAAGATACTCTATGCGTGCACTACCCGTCCCTTCCTTGCGGACCTGAAGGTATTTAGGACCTCTAACTTTAGGTGGTTCTAGACCATCCTAAGGTTTTTAAAGGATAAAAGTCTAGGCGTCAGTCAAAAATAATTAGGACTGCATTTAAAGGTGAACAATTAAAGGCTCACATTTTACCTGCACATGTAGAACAAATATGTGCATGTCTCAAACAACAGCTTAAAGTATTTAAGAGAAAATCCTAGAACATGATATCTAGGTGAACAGAGATTACACAGTACTGAATTAGAACCAAAGTGTCCAAAGACCTATTGAGCTTGCCTACGGGTTTTATACCTGTTGAATGTGAGCAGTCTCAAATAACAAAGTGCAGTCTTATAGTTGCAGGATTTTTAAATCGCCCTATAGGCTTGCCTAGGCGTATAACAATGATGTCCTATGAACATGATATCTATTACTGATTAAGAATGTAATTAAACAGTAAACAATTTTAGACGACATGTTGGATCCTATAGGCATGCTTTTTAGCAATATTATTTAAGGCAGTGTTGAAACTTATTAAGGAAGTGTACAGATTAGTTAATTAAACCAATTCAGAATAACACACATGAATTAAATTGGTTTTAAGTCCTATAGGCATGATTTCTAATTGGGCATAAGGTGAAACAAACTACATTCATTTGATCAAAGTGAAACTCCAATAAGCATGATTTCTATTAAAGCTGATTTTAACGACCATAGGCATGGTATCTAATTATTAAAAGCTGATTTATATCCTATAGACATGGCTTCTAATTGTGTGAAGGTAAAGCGTGCATAGTTTATTTTAAACCAAAGCAGATCCTATAGGCATGTCATCTAATAGATCATATTTGAATCAAAATAGACCGTATAGGCATGTTATCTATCCAATTTACCCATAATATACAACTATCCACCCTTTTCCACTAATCAACCCAATGTTTGTTTATAATAATTATTACAGACCAAGAATTAAATAAATAATTACATGAATAGAATAGAAATTAATCTATAGGGAGCTTGAAGCAGGCCCAAAACTGTCATGGTGTACCAAGCCTTTACTGATCTCAAACACCCAAAGTTCCATAGCCCAATTCATGTCTAGGTGTGTTAGAGTTCCCTAACGACCTCAAGGGTCCCGAGCAGTACTCACACCCAGACTTTCCTCAAACAAAGATTGATTATGTACAGTGTGGAAGTGCCAAACCTGATATGACAGAGTTTAGAGAGATCTCAAGGGTCTCAAAGCAGTACACATATCTGAGGGGTAGAACTTAGCAATCCAGGAGTAAGGTGAGAGTGCATAATGATTTGAAAGAGTTTGGTAAATAATATAAAGAAGGTCTTAGGAATGAAAATAGTTTTCTGAAAACCTGTACTAGTTTGAATGGAAAATAGTTTGAGAAAACATGAAGAACATGTTGGGATCAGAGAACAAGTCACAGAACACACAATTTCAGAACAGACTTCACATAAGGGAAAAAGGGGTAGGGGACACCTAGAATGCACCTTAGTGATGGAAAACAAATACACAGATTCCTCAAGAAGGCAAATTAGTTACAAATATATATTGAGAACACAAATGTCTTAGACACAAACATGATCTCATTGGTGAGGTAGAGCAAGTTAGCCTTAGATGCACAAACTAGACAAACACTTCATGAAGAATTCAAGGTTTTAGAAATACTAATCATATAAAAAACAAGCAGAATCTAGACATGCTGAGTGAGATAGTAAACATACAATGCAACTTAGACATACTAGTGAACAAGTTTTCTAAAGCAGTATTGGCATACTAAACAACATACTAGTTATAGCTTTTAACATAATAGATTTAAACATGCTGTGTGATATAGTAATCTAGGCATGCTGACTGCATATTGAACAGAGTAGCAAATAGAACTGGAAATCACAACTAATGAACTACAGCAACTAAGAAACACATAGTTTTGGAATGTGAATTGAATCAGGACATACTAGTTAAGGATAGAATACAGAGTATAGAGCAGAGATGGTGCAAGTAGCCAGCCTTGGCTTATAGCCGGCTAGATTAGTAAGAATTACAAGTAACAGAAGAGAATAAAGAGATTTTGAGAGTGTGAGAGTGTAGATGAACTATATGTTTGTGTGTGTTTAAGTGAGGAGTAAAGGAGAGCATATATAGCAGTTAAGATTAAAGAAAAATAAGGTAAAAGGAATCAACCCTTCTACAATGAAGGAAGCTTCAGAATCAATTATACATCAGTTAGTATAATTTTCCCTTAATTAAGGGTAATCAACCAACGGAAAAGCAGAACATATTTAAGGAAAGAAAAGCAAACGAGAAATTAGGGGTAAATAGACAACATTTTAATTAAGGAAATGATTGGTAAAGAATTAGTAAATCATGGTTAATTGAACAAGGTAAGAAAGCTACTCAGGATTGTGAATAAAGGAAATAGACAAGAATAGGTCTTAACAAAACAAGTTGATAAATCAAGAATCCAAATCAATTACTAATTTAAGGAGAAAAGTATAGGTTTACCATGAATAGGTAAAAAAAAATGAACATAGACATAGAGAATCAGTAGAAGAGTCGAACCAAAAACATCAATAGAGGTACATTAGGATCAAAAGTCATCGAATTAGGCTAAGAAGAATCAAAGAAACCAAAGCATGGGACAAAGTTAGTACCCAAGTAACCTAGACAAACTCAGAATCCAAACAATAATGTCGAAAAATTAGGGCTTTTAGCATAAACAAGTAAGGGTTAAAGAAATCTTCGTGAAATCGGTCAAAACACACAAGAAACAGAAGATTAAATACTCGAAATCATTAAACGTTTTGGAGAAAGAAAATTTTGGGAAACACTTGTCATAGAAATCAAAACCTGGAGTATTGTAGTGTTTAAAATCAGTCAGTAGTAGAGGGAATCGGAGAAACTTAAAGAAAAATCATAGAAACTTGCAAAAAATTTCAAGTATGCAGGGATTCAAACAGTAGATAGCAAAGAAACCAAGATGTAGTGCTAAAATAGGTTGACAGTAAAGAAACAAGAGGTCTTTAAAGAAAAGTCATTGACAAACTTAGAATCCTTCCAGACCTACAAAGATCGGACGGATTCATGTCCAAAGATTAAGGTTTTGGGGAGAAAAAGGAGGGTTAAAGAGAACCTGGTTTTGAACCATGGGATTTCAGTAGAAATCACTCGCAAACCATGGATGAACCTTTGAAGAGCTTTGAACGAGATCTGGACCAGATCTCTTCGAGTTCCTTCCACAAGAACCACATAATCAAACAACCAAGGGGATAAGAGACAAGTAAAGGCTTCGTACAGCCATAGGATGCCATAGATCAGACAAGGATTAAAGGATTAGGGCTTGGTGTTGGGTGACGACAATTGGAGATTAGGGTTTAGGTTGAGAGCATTTGAGAGATGAGAGGAATAGATGACAACGGTGAAAGGAGGAAAATGATTAGGGTTTGAGGGGCTATATGTTAGTTTATTTTAGGTAAGGGGAGATCTGGACAGCTGATCAAAATGATCAACGGCCAAGATCTAACAAGAGCCGGGTCGGGTAGATTTGTTAGGGTCAGACAGGTATTGGGCCTGGGGCTTTTGGGCTGGTTTAGGGGTTAAAATTGGGCTTAGTTAATAGGCTATGTTTTAAATAAAAAGGCTATTTGTTAAATACGTAATTAATTGCAAAAACCATTTCTAAGAAATGGTTAATAAATTATAAAAAATGATTTTAATGCATGGAAATGTTTTAGAGTAATTACTTAATATTTAGAAAATATAAAGGCCTATTTTTCTGGTAAAATAATGTAATAACGCATGCATAGGCTATAATTGCGAAGTAATTGCAATTGTATCTTAAAAAATACAGATGTGGCTATTTAGGCAATAATTGAAACTTAATACGAATGCAAAGGATAAAATTAAGCCACAAAATTATTAAAAATTATTTTGTGATGCAGTTTAATGATTGTTTTATAAAATAAATGTTGGGAGAAATTAGTTAAAAATATTTAAAAATACAGAAATTGTATGAAAAATACCAATTGATGCCCAGACATAGTTTTGAAAAATATTATGGGAAAACTTGGGTATCTGCAGCTGCCCCTCTTTACCCAGGAAGGATGAAAGAGTTTTCGGGTAAAGAAATAATGGCCAACTTTGACGGGATGTGATGTTTTGAAAGACAGAGGCCGGACTCTAGTCTTTGACCTACCTACATATCCCTGGTTTTACAGGAATCAGGTCACGTATAGTTCTGGATTCATTGGCGGAATATACCGATGAAGTCATTACATGAACGGGTGCAAGACTTTGGAGTGGATGTGAGAGTGGTGAATGGTCCAAGTTTGAGATGGTTGAAGGAACTGGAGTGAGGTCGCTCCTACTAGGATAGAGGTTGCTTGCTGGTCATCTGCAGATAAAGAGATGCTACGAACATGTATTTATGCAACAATATAAACATGATGCAGATTCCTTTTGGACCATGAAAGTTATCTTTGGATGGTTAAGGATGACGTCCTCAGACCATGAG
This sequence comes from Nicotiana sylvestris, assembly GCF_000393655.2. Classification (NCBI taxonomy): domain Eukaryota; kingdom Viridiplantae; phylum Streptophyta; class Magnoliopsida; order Solanales; family Solanaceae; genus Nicotiana; species Nicotiana sylvestris. Next base: position 62,661,490 of record NC_091063.1, read on the forward strand.
GTCCTGAGCCATGAATTGTTTAGTGAGAGATTCGTAGGCCATGAAATGATATTCTCGGGCCATGACGATGGTGCCTCCAAAACATGATGCCTTTGAATAATGATATGCAAATTTGAGGGATCCTCAGGCCATGGCATGGTGTCTTCCGGCTATAAGGATGACACCTTTTAGACTATGATGCCTTCAGATAGGTTGGAGATATTTCTGCCCATGAGATTCAATAATATGATGCTACCAAGACAAGGCTTAGTCTTGTAAAATGAAGGGTAGAGCTTGGCCCAATTGAAAAACAAACAGATAGTACCAGAATAGATTGATATTTATGTAAGGAGGGATAGTTCTTAGTCCCACGCAAGTATGGAAGCAAGGATTAGCCTCATGTAGGTATAGAGGCAAGGATTCGCCCCATGCAGATATGGAGGCAAGGATTAGCTTCATGCATACGTAGAGGCAGGGATTAGCCTCATGCAAATATGGAGGCAAGGATTAGCCTCATGCAAATATGGAGGCAGGGATCAGTCTCATGCAAATATAGAGGCAAGGATTAGCCTCATACAAATATGGAGGCAGGGATTAGCCTCGTGCAAATATGGAGGCAAGGATTAGCCTCATGCAGCTATAGAGGCAGGGATTAGCCTTATACAGCTATGGAGGCAAGGATTAGCCTCATGCGAATATAGAGGCAAGCATTAGCCTCATGCGAATATGGAGGCAGGGATTAGTCTCATGCAAATATGGAGGCAAGGATTAGCCTCATGCAAATATGGAGGCAGGGATTAGCCTCATGCAAATATAGAAGCAGAATTATCCTCATGCAGATATGGAGGCAAGGATTAGCCTCATGCAAATATGGAGGCAAGAATTAACCTCATGCAAATATAGAGGCAGGGATTAGCCTCATGCAAATATAGAGGCATGGATTAGCCTCATACAAATATGGAGACAAGGATTAACCTCATGCGGGTATGGAGGCAAGGATTAGCCTCATTCAAATATGGAGGCAAGGATTAGCTTCATGCAGGTATGGAGGCAGGGATTAGCCTCGTGCAAATATGGAGGCAAGTATTAGCCTCATGCAAATATGGAGGTAGGGATTAGCCTCATGCAAAATGGAGGCAGGGATTAGCCTAATACAGATATGGAGGCAAGGATTATCCTTATGCAAAAATGGAGGTAAGGATTAACCTCATGCGAATATGGAGGTAGGGATTAGCCTCGTGCAAATATGAAGGCAAGGATTAGCCTCATGCAAATATGGAGGCAGGGATTAGCCTCATGCAAATATGGAGGCAGGGATTAGCCCCATGCAGATATGGAGGCAAGGATTAGCCTCATGCAGATATGCGAGACAAGGATTAGTCACATGTAAAGAGCAATTAGCAAATAAGAATAGTATATTTCTTAGTCGGAGATATATTCAGTGTCTGATGGCCAAATTGATAGTGAATTTATTTTGTGTATACATGTTTGCGAATGCTGTCGCTACGTCAAATGTGGTTGTGTTCAAAGAAAAATTGTAAGTTTTGTGAGGGGAGGCTGGTTCGTGCTTCCATCTTCTAGCCTTGCTTTGCTCCGTTCTGAAGGCCTTATTCGAGTTTCCCTAGGTAATACCTGGCTGTTACAGAAATAAAGTTTTCAAAAATATGCAATTATTGATAAAAGATAGAGTCATTTTAGAAACCCATTGATATATCAAGTGATTTTTAGATGAACTAGTGACTGTAATACATTTCAAAGACATTGCAACTCTCTTATGTTAGAATTTTGAGGGTCCTCCTCAAAATTTTGCCCCAGTTTGGTAGATGATCATTTGACTGTTTGCGGGTAATAGGCCTTGCTAAAACTTCTTCGGAATTTTGAGAATCCTTCTTAAAATCCTGCCCTAGTTTATTTACCGATTTCTGACTGTCTGATATATGCTGGCGTTGGCTGGACTTGCTCCGAAATTTTGAGGATCCTCCTCAAAATTCTGCCCCAGTTTTTGATCTTGGGGGGAAATGGAAATTTTATTATGATATGACCGAACCCATAAGGCTGCCTACGTATCCCCTCTTAAATGGGAATTAGTTCAAGCGTAGTTCAATTACATCAAATGAGGAAATGTAAATAATCTAGGCAAAGTATCTATTGACTGCATCTGAATTGATTAGTTTTGACCAAATTTCTCCGTCCATTTCTGCAAGTATGAGTGCTCCTCCTGTCAGCACCCTATGAACCATGTACAGACCTTTCCAGTTGGGAGAATTTCCTTTTGGCTTCATCTTGGTGTGGGAAAATCTTCTTCAGCACTAGCTGTCCTAGTGCAAATTGCCTTGGTTTGACCTTTTTGTTTTAAGCTCTGGACATTCTGTTATGGTAAAGCTGACTGTGACATACTGCGTTCATCCTTTTTCCATCTATGAGGGCCAATTGTTCATAACGGCTCCTTATCCATTATGTGTCGCTGAGTTCAGTTTCCTGTATGATTCTTAAAGAAGGAATCTCTACCTCGGCTGGGATGACAGCCTCGGTACCATAAACTAGCATGTAAGGGGTTGCTCCGGTTGATGTGCGGATTGTAGTGCGGTATCCTAACAAAGCAAAAGGTAGCTTCTCGTGCCATTATTTGTGGTTTTCTACCATTTTCCTTAGTATCTTCTTGATATTTTTGTTGGCGGCTTCTATGGCTCCATTCATCTGAGGTCTATAGGCTGTGGAATTCTTGTGCTTGATTTTGAAAGTCTCACACATGGATTTCATCGAATCACTGTTGAGATTGGCATCATTATTAGTAACAATGGACTCGGGAACCCCGTATCGGCAAACGATACAATCTTTGACAAAGTCTGCGACGACTTTCTTGGTTACAACTTTGTAAGATGCAGCCTCTACCCATTTTTGAAGTAATCAATGGCTACCAGAAAAAACCTATGCCCGTTTGAAGCCGTGGGCTCAATCGTACCAATGATATCCATTCCCCAGGCGACGAATGGCCAAAGTGAGCTTGTTGCATTGAGCTCGTTTGGAGGAACTTATATCATAATGGCATGCACCTAGCATTGGAAGCATTTGCAAACATACTAGATGCAGTCTGTCTCCATGGTCATCCAAAAGTAACCGGCCCTAAGTATCTTCTTAGCCAAGACAAAACCATTCATGTGCGAGCCATAGGTCCCGACATGTATATCCTCAAGTAGCTTAGAAGCTTCTTTTGTGTCAACACATCTTATCAATCCCAAATCAGGAGTTCTTCTGTACAAATTTCCTCCGCTGTGGAAGAAGTGATTGGACAATCTCCGAAGTGTGCGTTTCTGAGTGTAGTTTGCATGCTCCGGATATTCTCCCTTTGACAAATACTCTTTGATGTCATGGAACCAAGGTTTTCCATCTGTTTCTTCTTCAACATGAACACAATACGTCGGTCGATTATGGATTTTTACTGGGATGGGATCAATGAAATTCTTATCTGGATGTTGTATCATGGATGATAAAGTGGCCAATGCATCGGCAAACTCATTTTGAATTCTGGGCACATGTCGGAATTCTATCTTCGTGAACCTCTTTCTCAATTCCTGCACATGGTGCAGATATGGAAATATCTTGGAATTCTTGGTGGTCCACTCTCCTTGTACCTTGTGCACAAGCAGGTCTAAATCACCGATTACCAATAGCTCCTGAATGTTCATGTCGATTGCCATATTGAGCCCTAGTATGCAGGCTTCATATTCCACCATGTTGTTGGTGTAGGGAAATTTGAGTTTAGCAGATACCGAATAATGTTGACCCGTTTCTGATACCAAAACTGCTCCAATGCCCACTCCTTTGAAATTTGTAGCTCTGTCAAAGAACATCCTCCAACCATCGTATGTTTCGGTAATGTCTTCTCCTACGAATGACACTTCTTCATCAGGAAAATATGTTTTCAAGGGTTTGTATTCTCCTCCCACCAGATTTTCAGCAAGATGATCTGCCAACACTTGTCCTATGATCGCCTTTTGAGTTACATAGATGATATCGAACTCACTCAACAGTATTTGCCATTTGGCTAACTTCCCAGTTGGCATGGGTTTCTCAAATATGTATTTTAGAGGGTCCATACTGGATATGAGGTATGTGGTGTAGGCACAGAAGTAATGCCTCAATTTCTGACATGTCTAGGTCAAAGCACATCAAATGCGTTCCAATAGAGAGTGTCGTGCTTCGTAAGGTGTGAACTTCTTACTTAAGTAATATATGGCTTGCTCCTTTCTCCCTGTCTCATCATATTGTCCCAGAACACATCCGAAGGCCCCATCCAAAACAGATAGATAGAGTAACAAAGGCCATCTTAGTTCCGGCGGGACCAGAACTGGTGGTGTGGACAGGTACTCCTTGATCTTGTCAAAAGCTTTCTAACAATCCTCGGTCCAACCTGTCTCGAAATCTTTTCTCAGCATCTTGAAGATGGGTTCACATATGACTGTGGACTATGCTATGAAGCGACTGATATAATTGAGATATCCTAGGAAGCGCATCACGTCCTTTTTGCTCTTAGGTGGCGGTAACTCTTAAATAGCTTTGACTTTAGACGGATCCAACTCGATCCCTCAACGACTGACAATGAATCCCTATAACTTTCCTGCGGGAACCTCGAATGCACATTTTGCTGGGTTCATCTTTAAGTTGTACCTCCTTAGCCTGTCAAAGAACTTCCTTAAGTCCGCTATGTGATCTGCGGCCTTCTTGGATTCTATAATGACGTCATATACATACACCTCTATCTCCTTATGTATCATACCATGGAAGATAGTTGTCATGGCCCTTATGTAGGTAGCCCCAGCATTCTTTAGACCAAACGACATCATCTTGTAGCAGTATACCCCAAGGTGTGATGAAAGCTATTTTCTCCGTGTCTTCTTTATCCATCGAGATCTAGTGATAACCTGCGAAGCAATCTACAAAGGATTGGAGTTCATGCTTGGCGCAGTTGTTGATCAAAATGTATATGTTTGGCAGTGGATAGTCATCCTTAGAACTTGCTCTGTTTAAATCCCGATAGTCAACACATACCCTAACTTTCCCATCCTTCTTCAGAAATGGCACAATATTAGCTAACTAGGTTGGGTATTCAACCACCCTGAGAACTTTGGCTTGATATGCTCGGTAACTTCCTCCTTGATTTTCAAGCTCATGTCTGGTTTGAACTTTCTGAGTTTCTGCTTCACTGGCGGACGCATGGGATTAGTAGGCAGCTTGTGAGCCACTATGGACGTGCTCAAACCGGTGATGTCATCATATGACCATGCGAAAATGTCCTCATACTCTTTTAGGAAACTGATGTACTCTTCCTTCTCTGTTGGTGACAAGTGAATACTGATGCGAGTCTCCTTGACGTGCTCGACATCCCCCAAATTTACTGCTTCGGTTTCGTCTAGATTGGACTTAGGCTTATTCTCAAAGTTTTCAACTTCTCTGACAACTTCCTCGGGTATGTCATATTCTTCATCTAAATCACTATTCTCATGTTGCTTTGCCTCATTACCTCTCACAGTCATCGGTTCATCAGGAAAAATAATAATAACGCTGTAAAAAGAAAAAGTGTAGAAAATAGTAATGAATAATAAAGAGCAAATGCATTTTATTAAAATTAAACAACATTTAGACAAGTGCGGCTCGATGAATCGAGCATTTATTTTGAAACAAGTAAGTCTTTAAATAAAAATTACTGAAAATCTTAAATGCCTAGAATGGATATAGAAATAAAATCTGTCAAGCTACCCACGGAGTCGGCGAGCCCGGGATGGTCTAGCGGTCCAATTCTTGAGAATAACTCCTTTCTTCACAGTCTAAATAGTGAGGCCTTCTTCCTCCCCCTACTCAATTATGGTTTCAGTGCCGGGGTGCTACGACCATCTGAAGCTTCTACATTCTCAGCATTATCCTTTTGAATACCACTTAAATCGTCCATTTTCACTTTTCCTTTGCCTTTTGTGTTGCTTAGAGGAGGAGGAGGTAGAGGGACTCTAGATCTGGTGTGATATGCTGACGATGCCAGTATGAGAAAACCAAGCTTAGGGGATGGGAATAAAGAAAATAAAGAAAAAACAAAAAGGTAGACAAGTCAGCGAGGATTCTGAAATGTTTGCAGTATTTAAACACATATTGCGAGATGTAAATTTGTGTCCTAATTTGGGAGCCTCGTTATGCCTGGGGTAGGCCTAGCGACAAGTAGATTTGGAGAGCTTTAGACGCCAGTACATACTTCATTTCATAATGTAGAAATAGACGAATCCCAAAACGACACTAAGACAGTAAAAAAGTAAGTCGCTACTGGCACTTGGCCTTATTACATTTAGGTAAGCAAATAAATCTAGCCTACTTGGTCTCAGAAGGACCTTCCCTAGATTCGATCTTCTTGACTCCATCATACAGGTTCCCCAGCTCGTGTAGACCCAGTAGCAGGTAGGCTCTGGCCAGATGTCCTCTTTCACTTCCTTTAGTATTCTGGCAATCCTCAATCCTCTTTATTACTTTACCCTTCAACTCCACTAATCCTCGCTCTAGATATTCCAACTTTCTGTTGGAAGTGATAGCTATCTCTTTCCACTCATCGATCAATCTCATGTTTTTCTCGTGTATTTCCCGGTGCTCATTCTCGGAGTCGCCCTCTTATGCAGCCTGTTGTACTTAACTTGAGCTTCAGCTTCTTCGTCTATGATCCTATTCCCTTGACCAGCCCCTGGCATCACCATCCTCTTCAGATTGTCCTCTAACCATTCTTAGTAGAGAGGTTCACACCCCGCATGATACCTGTCTGGATCAATGGTGTTCTTTTCCACAATGATCTTGCAGTGCCACATGTGCTGAGCTTGGCACTTGTAAGAGACATCGTCATCCTGAAAGTCTGCTCTGAAATGACTCATTTTGGCAATCCTAGGTACAACCTATTTCCTGCCTGGTTGCATCATGACTCAGATAGGGACATAAGGGTATATCCCTTTCAACCCAATCAGTACCAAGTGTGGAGCGTCCCTGGATCTGATGATGAATTCATCTATTGGGAACCATTCAAACATCCATTGCACCTGTTCCTCGGTCAGATTGTCAAAGAACTCTACCCACTCTTTGGCGTTTTCCGGCTGAGCAAACCTATTTGGAATGTAAGTCATCCGCTTGGGGTGATGGAAGGCAATATGGCCGTTCCAAGCCCTTCACAGAAATTCTTGGTGATAGTGACCTTTTTGAAGATGTTCTAATAACCACAACTACAGCAACATGTTACAACCCTCGAAATGCTTGACCCCTCTTTGACAGTGCTCTAGAGCCCTGTAGATGTCGGCTATGATCATGGGGACTATAGTGTATGTTTGTCCATTGATCCCTTCCATCAGAGTCTTGGCGACCATGGCCAACCTAGTGTGGATTCTTTCCCTTTTCATTGGGAATACTATCAAGCCCAAGAAGTATACGATACACGAACACTCTGCGGTGGATGTGCCCTAGAGAAGTGATAGAGAGCTCGTCGTGGAAGGTACGATAGGACTTGCTATGGCCATACCTCTCGTACAGGTATTCGAAGGGTATATAGGACTTCTCCAGGCATCCCAAGTCAGCATTTTTCTTCAAACCCATCATCTTTAGGAACCCCTTACCAGTACGGTTCTCCGGTACCAACATCCCAGGGCTATCCCAAGTCAATCCCACAAGTCCCCCAATTTCCTCTAGGAGCATAGTCATTTCTATGTCGTCGAAATGGAACACAGACCTTTCACTATCCCAGAACAAAGTGGCAGCCTAGATCAACCTGTTGTTTGGCTGAATGTCTAGTAGGGAAGGCAAGTTGCCCAAGTACTTTCTTACATGTTTTTTGTCACTTGAGGAAAGGTCCTCCCACCAATCTAGCAGCAATGGTGGAATGTTCCTAACCATACCGAATTTGGGGACCTCGTACCTCATTTGCTGCAAAACAAAAGGTTAGGCCCTTCTCTCCCACCAGGCTCGACTATTTATACATTCATGATTAGCATATTGACATTTAGTTCTCCAAATTAATGCACAGAATGTGGTTGTGCCCGTTGGGATTATGGAAACCCCGGTGGACTTTAGGATAAGGCTCGTCTTAAAGGATCATTATGTGGACAACAAATTAATCCGACTAGGTTTGACCATGATGCATGCACAATTTCAATCAGAGAAAGGTTACTATAGGGGTCTAGACTGGTACCCTCAAGCGGACAACTTGAGGGAGAAAGGTACGGAACCGTTGACTGCACCGCTGATCAACTAGTTTTACTGTAAATAAACCTTTCCGAATTTAAGGGTAATAAATAGGAAGAATGCAACCACTCATTAAGCATTGCTATAGGATTTAATATGCACGAGTGGAGTATGATGTGGATCATGATATATGTGGCAATAAATAGCATGTAGTCAAGTATTCGCATGTTGGAAAAAATAAATACAATATTTAAATAATTGAAAGACAGTTACAGAAAAAGAAAACAAGGAGACAAGTCAGTTTCAGGAGTAAAGAAATCATAAATGCTTGAAAATAGATAGTTAAATTCAAATAAGGGAAAAAGGTACGTGGGATAGAGCATACTTGGACTAATTCGCAAAAGATAAGTTTGTTATGGCAAGAGCCTAAAAAATAATCCCCAGCAGAGTTGACATATTGTCGAGCCCTCTTTTTCCCTTTTGACGGGGAAGTCCGGGTTTCGACATTCATGGGGGGAATAACTCGTTTCCTTTCGAGAATTGGGTATTTGAAGAGTCGCCATCTAACGGATTATGGTACGTTAGGGCACCTTAGAGTGATTAACTCATGGACTAGTTTGCATTACCAGAGATTTAGGGTAAGGGCTCGAAATAACCTTGAGGGGAAGGTGTTAGGCACCCCTCGCGGTCCACAACGGTGGGTCCTGACCGAACTTAAACTATGTGAATTAGTCATTTTAGCAAATAAACAGTTTTAACAAGTACTTGAAAGTAAAGGCATGTTTTGACATTCTAAGCACATGCATGATTCAAGTAATGGAACAAGGAAAAGGTTTGAACAAGTTACATATATAAAGAAAAAGTAAATTGATTTAAACAATGGGAGTTGGGAAAGAGGGGTCCCAGGTTGGTTAGCCTATAGGATCATACCCACACAATGCCCGATAAACACTCCTCAACGAGGGGCTACACGTGACATTAGCGCGCAATCATCATATTCCTTACTACCCAATCCCTCTCCTTAGCATAGCCTAAAGCGTTCTAGCAACCGCGAAAGATACTCTATGCGTTCACTACCCGTCCCTTCCTTACGGCCCTGGAGGTATTTAGTACCTCTAACGTTAGGTGGTTCTAGACCATCCTAAGGATTTTAAAGGATAAAAGTCTAGGCGTTAGTCAAAAACAATTAGGACTGTATTTAAAGGGGAACAATTAAAGGCTCACATTTTACCTCCACAAGAAGAACAATAAATGCACGTCTCAAACAACAACTTCACATATTTAAGAGAAAATCCTAGAACATGATATCTAGGTGAGCAGTGATTACATAGTATTGAATTAGAACCAAAGTGTCCAAAGACCTATTGAGCTTGCCTACTGGTTTTATACCTGTTGAATGTGAGCAGTGTCAAATAACAAAGCGCAGTCTTATAGTTGCAGGATTTTAAATCGCCCTATAGTCTTGCCTAGGCGTATAACAGTGATGTCCTATGAACATTGTATCTATTACTGATTAAGAATGTAACTAAACAGTAAATTTTTAGACAGTAGTTTGGATCCTATAGGCATGCTTTCTAGCAATATTATTTAAGGCAGCGTTGAAACTTATTAAGGAATTGTACAGATTAGTTAATTAAACCAATTCAGAATAACACACATGAATTAAACTAGTTTTAAGTCCTATAGGCATGATTTCTAATTGGGCATAAGGTGAAACAAACAACATTCATTTGATCAAAATGAAACTCCTATAAGCATGATTTCTATTAAATCTGATTTTAGCGACCATAGACATGGTATCTAATTATTAAAAGCTGATTTACATCCTATAGGCATGGCTTCTAATTGTGTAAAGGTAAAGCGTGCAGAATTTATTTTAAACCAAAGCAGATCCTATAGTCATGTCATCTAACAGATCATATTTTAATTAAAATAGACCTTATAGACATGTTATCTACCCAATTTACCCATAATATACAACTACCCATCATTTTCTACTAATCATCCCAATGTTTGTTTACAATAATTATTCCAGACCAAGAATTAAATAAAAAATTACATGAGTAGAACATAAATTAATCTATAGGGAGCCTGAAGTAGGCCCAAACAGTCATGGTGTACTAAGCCTTTACTGATCTCAAACACCCAAAGTTCCATAGCCCAATTTATGTCTAGGTGTGTCAAAGTCCCCTAAGGACCTCAAGGGTCCCGGGCAGTACACATACCCAAACTTTCCTCATACAAAGATTGATTATGTGCAGTGTGGAAGTGTCATCCCTGATATGCCAGAGTTCAAAGAGATCTAAAGGGTCTCAAAGAAGTACACATATCAGAGAGGAAGAACTTAGCAATCTAAGAGTAAGGTGAGAGTGCATAATGATTTGAAAGAGTTTGGTAAATGATATAAAGAAGGTTTTAAGAATGAAAAGAGTTTCATGAAAACCTGTACTGGTTTGAATGGAAAACAGTTTCAGAAAACATGAAGAACGTGTTGGGAACAGAGAACAAGTCATAGAACACACAGTTTCAGAACAGACTTCACACAAGGGAAAGAGGTAGGGGGCACCTAGAAAGCACCTTAGTGATGGCAACCAAATACACAGATTCCTCAAGAAGGCAAATTAGTTACAAAGATATGTTGAGAACACACATATCTTAGACACAAACAGGATCTCATTGGTGAAGTAGAGCAAGTTAGGCTTAGATGCGCAAACTAGACAAACACTTCATGAAGAATTCAAGGTTTTAGAAATACTAATCATATACAAACAAGCAGAATCTAGACATGCAGCGTGAGATAGTAAACACACAATGCAGCTTAGACATACTAGTGAACAATTTATCTAAAGTAGTATTGGCATGCTAAACAACATACTAGTTATAGCTTCTAACAGAATAGATTTAAACATGCTATGTGATACAGTAATCTAGGCATGCTGACTGCATATTGAACGGAGTAGCAAATAGAACTGGAAATCACAACTAATGAACTACAGCAACCAAGAATCATATTGTTTTGGAATGTGAATTGAATCAGGATATACAAGTTAAGGAGAGAATACAGAGTATAGAGCAGAGATGGTGCAAGTAGCCAGCCTTGGCTTATAGCTGGCTGGATTAGTAAGAATTACGAGTAACAGAATAGAATAGAGAGCTTTTGAGAGTGTGAGAGTGTAGATGAACTATATGTTCGTGTGTGTCAAAGTGAGGAGTAAAGGAGAGCATATATAGCAGTTAAGACTAAAGAAAAATAAGGTAAAAGGAATCAACCCTTCTGTAATTAAGGAAGCTTCAGAATCAATTATACATCAGTTAGTTTAATTTTCCCTTAATTAAGGGTAATCAACCAACGGAAAGGCAAAACATATTTAAGGAAAGAAAAGCAAACGAGAAATTAGGGGTAAATAGACAACATTTTAATTAAGGAAATGATTGGTAAAGAATCAGTAAATCATGGTTAATTGAACAAGGTAAGAAAGCTACTCAGGATTGTGAATAAAGGAAATAGTCAAGAATAGGTCTTAACAAAACAAGTGGATAAATCAAGAATCCAAATCAATTACTAATTTAAGGAGAAAAGTATAGGTTTACCATGAATAGGTAAAAAAAATGAACATAGACATAGAGAATCAGTAGAAGAGTCGAACCAAAAACATCAATAGAGGCACATTAAGATCAAAAGTCATCGAATTAGGCTAAGCAGAATCAAAGAAACCAAAGCATAGGACAAAGTTAGTACCCAAGTAACCTAGACAAACTCAGAATCCAAACAATAATGTCGCGAAATTAGGGCTTTTAGCATAAACAAGTTAGGGTTAAAGCAATCTTCATGAAATCGGTCAAAACACACAAGAAACCGAAGATTAAACAATCGAAATCATTAAACATTTTGGAGAAAAAAAAATTCGGGAAACCCTAGTCATAGAAATCAAAACCTGGAGTATTGTAGTGTTTAAAATCAGTCAGTAGTAGAGGGAATAAGAGAAACTTAAAGAAAAATCACAGAAACTTGCAAAACATTTCAAGTATGCAGGGATTCAAACAGTAGATAGCAAAGAAACCAAGATGTAGTGCTAAAATCGGTTGACAGTAAAGAAACAAGAGGTTTTTAAAGAAAAGTCATTAACAAACTCAGAACCTTTCAAGACCTACGAAGATCGGACGGATTCATGTTCAAAGATTAGGGTTTTGGGGAGAAAAAGGAGGGGTAAAAACCTGGTTTTGAACTAGAGATTTGAACCATGGGATTTCATTAGAAATAACTCGCAAACCATGGACGAACCCTTGAAGAGCTTTGAATGAGATCTGGACTAGATCACTTCAAGTTCCTTCCACAAGAACCACATAATCGAACAACCAAGGGGATATGAGACAAGTAGAGGCTTCGTACAACCATAGGATGCCATAGAGCGGACATGGATTAAAGAATTAGGGCTTGGTTTTTGGTGACGACGATTGGAGATTAGGGTTTAGGTTGAGAGCATTTGAGAGATAAGAGGAACAGATGACGACGATGAAAGGAGGAAAATGATTAGGGTTTGGGGGGATATAGGTTAGTTTATTTTAGGTAAGGAGAGATCTGGATTGTTGATCAAAATGATCAACGGCCAGGATCTAACAAGAGTTGGGTCGGGTAGGTTTGTTAGGGTCAGACGGGTATTGGCCTGAGGCTTTTGGGCTGGTTTAGGGGTTAAAATTGGGCTTAGTTAATAGGCTAAGTTTTAAATGAAAAAGGCTATTTATTAAATACCTAATTAATTGCTAAAACCATTTTTAAAAAATGGTTAACAAATGATAAAAAATGATTTTAATGCATGGAAATGTTTTAGAGTAATTACTTATGTTTAGAAAATATAAAAGGCTATTTTTCTGGTAAAATAATGTAATAATGCAGGCATAGGCTATAATTACGAAGTAATTGCAATTGTATCTTAAAAAATACAGATGTGGCTATTTGTGCAATAATTGAAACTTAATACGAATGCAAAGGATAAAATTAAGCCACAAAATTATTAAAATCATTTTGTGATGCAGTTTAATGATTGTTTTATAAAATAAATGATGGGAGAAATTAGTTAAAAATATTAAAAAATACAGAAATTGTATGAAAAATACCAATTGATGCCCATGCATAGTTTTGTAAAATATTATGGGAAAAATTGGGTATCAAAAAATACTCCAAACATTTTTAGAATCCTTACTAACTTGTTTACCTTTTGTTTTTCTTTATTTTTATTATTCACATCCCCTAAGGTTGGTTCGCACATACTGGCATCATCAGCATATCACACCAGATATAGAGGCCCTCCACCTCATCCTTCTCTTCTGAGTAATACGAAAAAGCAGAGGAAAAGCTAAGATGGATGATTTGAGGGGTATCCAAAAAAAATGCTGAGAATATTGAAACTTCAGACGATTAGAGTACTCCGACCCAGAATGATTTGTTCCTACGATTGGAGCAGAAAATACTGGAGTTACAAGGAGAACTTGAGCAGGTCCGCAACTTGGCAAATCTCTCCCTCACTGTGAACGTACCAGACGTTTACCAACAAAATTCTCAAAACCTAGCACCTCCTCAAAATACGCCAAACCAACATCCACAAATCCTCCCGTACTCCATCAATATACAACTCTTCCCCAAAATCCTAATCCTCCACCGGTACCAACTCCTCCACAACACCATCATCAACCAACCTAATACCCACAAACCACTACCTATCACACTCCTCAAAACACACCACAACCTATTCCCGATCCTCAAAACTCAACCAACTATCACCACTACACCCAAATCCCTGGCACCCACCAAAATAATCCCATATACATGGAAACCCTACCTCACTCCACTCAACCAATCTCTTATACACCAAAATCCACTGAGAAAGACCTGCTTATCAAGAACATGGTCGAGGAGCTCAAGAAGTTGACAAGTCCAGTTCAGGGTATTGAAGGAGGTAAAGGGATAGAAGGTCTAAACTATAAGGATTTGTGCATACAACCAGATGTGGAACTGCCGGAGGGTTACAAACCTCCCAAGTTTGAAGTATTTGACAGAATAGGTGATCCCAAGGTTCATTTAAGAACTTATTGTGACAAGCTCGTAGGGATCAGAAAAGATGAAAGGATAAAAAAATGAAGCTCTTCATGAGAAGTCTTACAGGAGATACCCTATCATGGTATATAAGCCAGAATCCTAAGAAGTGGGCCAATTGGGTGAGCATGGAATTAGATTTTATGGACCGGTTCAGGTTTAATATGGAGAATGCACCGGATGTCTTTTATATCCAGAACCTAAAGAAAAAGCCAACTGAGACTTTTCGTGAGTATGCTACTAGGTGGAGGTCGGAAGTAGCCAAGGTCAGACCAGCATTAGACGAGGAACAAATGAACAAGTTCTTTGTCAGGGCACAAGACCCACAATATTATGAAAGACTAATGGTTATTGAGAATCATAAGTTCTCTGATATCATCAAACTCGGGGAAAGAATTGAAGAGGGTATTAAAAGCAGGATGATGACAAATTTTGAGGCACTGCAAGTCATGAACAAAGCATTGCAATCAGGTAGCGTATCAAAGAAGAAATAAGTAGGGGCAGTAATGGTGTCCTAAGGCCCAAAATCTCCATTCACATACCAAACACCTCTACCTATATACCAACCCTCACCTCCTAGATATTCTTAACCCGCCACTGCCTATCACACTTATAACACCCAGCCAGCCTACTGTCATTCACCTCTAACTCGTCCAAATTAGTAGAAACCACGACCTAAGTTTGATCGCAATTCACCCAGATAATACACCGCTATTGCTGAATCCATCGACTAGCTGTACGAAAAATTGAAGGCTGCTGGTTATGTCACCCCTATTCCTGATATGGCAATGGAGAATTCATCTCAATGGGTCAACCCGAACAAACCTTGTACATATCATTCCGGTATGAAGGGGCACACCATTGATGAGTGCCGGACATTGAAAGATAAGATCCAGACATTGATTGATAATAAGGTCATATAGGCGAAGGAAGGTGCACCCAACGTCAGCAACAATCTTCTTCCAGATCATAGGGGCGAAGGGATCAGTGTGATAGAAACTAATTAGGAGTGGGATACCGAGGGATCAATTGGACTTATCAAAGAGGGAAACAATCCTAAGAAGCCCGCAGTCATGCTAAATCCTATTGTGGTCCAGGTACAGCCGCCAGTTGAGGTTGAGGTAGCCGCATCGGTTCCGTTTGAGGTAGAAGTAACACCACATGCAGCCACACCTGTTCCATTTAAGGTAGAAGTGGCCACACCTTTCACAATGACAGTAACAACCACACCTCCTTTTAACTCCAACGCTATACCTTGGAATTACGTTGAAGAAGCTAGGCGAAAAGGAAAAACAAAGATGAAAGAATCTGGTGCCGCACAGGGAATGACCAAAACTGGAAGAATTTATACACCCGAAAATTTGGGAGGATCAAGAAAAGAGGCTGCTACCAAACAACCTATCATTGAAACTAGACCGGATGATCTTTGGAGGAAAGTACATGCGAGGGAATACTCTGTCGTCGATCATTTAAACAAGACCTCCGCCAAGATATCTATCTTGTCACTATTGCAAAATTCAGAGGCGCATAAGAGTGCTCTGATGAAGGTGTTGAATGAAGCTTATGTGCCCAACAATATCACCAGTGGAGAGATGGCCAACATGGTAGGGCAAGTACTGGAATGTCACAAGATCACCTTCTATGAAGATGAACTACCACTTGAAGGATTAAGTCATAACAAGGCATTGCATATCACAGTACAATTTGAGGACAAATTTATCGCCAGAGTCTTAATAGATGGGGGTTCAAGCCTCAACATTTGTCCATTAACTAATCTGAAAAGGTTGGGCAGAGATTGCCATGAGATACAGGCAGGAAGTATGAACGTGAAAGCATTTGATGGGTCTGAAAGGGTCACGACTGGGAAGATTAAACTTTGTCTGCAGATGGGACCAACTTGGTTCGATGTTGAGTTCCAAATACTAGACATATCAGCTACATACAATCTTCTATTGGGACGACCTTAGATGCATGCCGCTGGGGCTATGGCTTCCACGTTACACCAGGCCATGAAGTTCGAATAGAACCATCAGGAGGTAATCATTTACGGAGATGGAAGTAACCCCATTTACACCAATTAAACTATCCCGGTTATTCAGAATAAAAGAAGGCTGGGTGGAGAAACTTATCACCACATTGAACATATCACCGCAGTTGAGAAGGACAAGTGGTGGAGCAACAAAATAGAAAGCATACTGGCATGGTCTGGGTATGAGCCCGACAAAAGGGCTTGGGAAGAAACTCTAGGGCATTACCAAACCGATACAGTTGAAACATCACGGCACAACTTTCAAGCTGGGATATCCATACACCTGGCAAGAATATGATGATTGGTCGCCTCCATGGCGTGGTCCTTATTACCCTCTCGAGCAGCCGGTACCACACCTAAGTCAGACTTTTCACCAGGCCGATACAATATGGGGATCTGCAGAGGAAGAAGCTTTGGCTGGGTTGAGAAACTTGTTCCTAGAAGACGAGAATATGGATTGCAATATGTTAATTGACGAGGATGAGGAAGAAGGCCTCACCATTCAGATTGTGGAGAAGAGAGCTATTCTCAGGAATTGGACTGCCACACCATCCCGAGCCCGCCGAGTTCCTGGGTAGCTTGGCAATTAGCCTGATTTGTTTTTATAGCCAGGCTAGGAATTTAAGATATTTTCAGTAATTTTATTTTAAAAACACATTTTTTTTAAAGAATTGCTCGAGTCATCGAGCCGTACCTGTTTTGGATATTTTCAAATGTAATTAATGCACTGCTATTTAGTATTCATTATTATCTTTCACATTTTTCTTCTACAATGTTATTATTACTTTTCCCGATGAACCGATGACTGTAACATGTAATGAGACAATGCAACATAAGGATAGTGACTCAGAAGAAGAGGATGAAATACCTGAGGAAGTTGTCAGGGAAGCTGAGAACTTTGAGAACAAACCTAAGTCCAACTTGGACGAAACCGAAACAATCAATTTGGGAGATTCTGAAACCGTTAAAGAGACTTGCATAAGCATTCATTTATCACCGTCAGAGAAGGAAGAATACACTTATTTACTAAAAAGGTATGAGGATATTTTTTCATGGTCGTATGATGACATGATCGGTATGAGCACATCCATAGTGGCTTATAAATTGCCCACCAACCCGATGTGTCCACCGCTGAAGCAGAAACACAGAAAATTCAAACCAGATATGAGTCTCAAGATCAAGGAAGAAGTCACTAAGCAGTCCTCAGGGTAGTTGAGTACCTAACCTGGTTAGCCAATATCGTACCAGTTCCGAAGAAATATGGGAAAGTCAGAGTGTACGTCGACTATCAGGATTTAAATAGAGAAAGTCCCAAGGACGATTTCCCACTACCAAATATACACATCCTGATCGATAATTGTGCCAAGCATGAACTCCAATTCTTTGTAGATTGCTTCGTAGGTTATCGCCAAATCTAGATGGATGAAGAAGACACAGAGAAAACAATTTTCATTACACAGTGGGGAGTGTACTACTACAAGATGATGCCATTCGGTCTAAAGAATGCTAGGGACACCTACATGAGAGCCATGAAGACTATCTTCCATGATATGATACACAAGGAAATAGAGGTGTATGTTGACGATGTCATCATCAAATCCAAGAGGACCACAGATCACATAGTAGACTTGAGAAAGTTCTTTGATAGGCTCAGGAGGTACAATTTAAAATTGAACCCCACAAAATGTGCATTTAGGGTTCCCGCAGGTAAACTGTTGGGATTCATCGTCAGTCGCAGAGGAATCAAGTTGGACCCATCCACAGTTAAGGCTATCCAAGAATTACCACCACTAAAGAGCAAAAAGGACATGATGAGCTCCCTAGGATGTCTCAACTACATCAGTCGCTTTAGAGCACAACCCATAGTAATGTGTGAACCCATCTTCAAAATGTTGCGGAAGGATGCTGAAACCGGTTGGATCAAGGACTGTCAGAAGGCTTTTGACAAAATCAAGGAATACCTGTCTATACCGCCAGTCCTAGTCCCGCCAGAACCTGGGAGACCTTTGCTACTCTATCTATCCATGTTATATGGAGCTTTCAGATGTGTTTTGGGATAACATGATGGGATAGGAAGAAAGGAGCAAGCCATATACTACTTAAGTAAGAAGTTCACGCCTTATGAAGCACGATACTCTCTGTTGGAACGCACTTGCTTTGCTTTGACCTGGACAACTCAGAAATTGAGGCATTACTTCTGTGCCTATGCCACGTACCTCATATCCAGGATGGACCCTCTGAAATACATCTTTCAGAAGCCCATGCCAACCGGGAAGTTAGCTAAGTGGCAGATATTGTTAAGTGAGTTTGATATCATCTATGTAACTCAGAAGGTGGTCAAGGACAAGCATTGGCAGACCATCTTGCTGAAAATCCTGTTGGAGGAGAATACGAACCATTAAAAATGTATTTTCGTGATGAAGAAGTATCATTCGTAGGAGAGGACATTCCTAAAGCCTATGACAATTGGAGAATGTTCTTCGATGGGGATACAAACTTCAAAGGAGTAGGCATTGGAGCAGTTTTGGTATTAGAAACAGGTCAACATTACCCGGTATCCACAAAGCATAGGTTTTCATGCACCAACAATATGGCAGAATATGAGGCTTGCATTATGAGGTTCAATCTGGCCATTGATATGAATATATAAGAGTTACTTGTAATTGGTGATTCAGATCTTCTGGTACATCAAGTTCAAGGAGAATGGGCTACAAAAAACACCAAGATGCTACCATACTTGTTTCATGTGCAAGAATTAATGAAGAGGTTCACAAAGATAGAATTCAATCATGTTCCAAGAGTCTAGACCAAGTTCGCAGATGCACTGGCCACTTTGTTATCAATGATACAACATACAGATAAGAATTTCATCGATCCCATCCTGGTGAAAATCCATAACCAGCCAGCTTACTGTGCTCATGTTGAAGAAGAAACGGATGGAAAACCTTTGCTCCACGACATCAAATAATATTTAGCGAAAGGAGAATATCCAGAACAGGAAAACCATACTCATAAGCGCACACTGCGGAGGCTGTCCAATCACTTCTTCTAAAGCGTAGGGACCCTGTATAAAAGAACTCCTAATCTGGGGTTGTTAAGGTGTGTTGACGTAAAAGAGGCTTCCAGATTGCTTGAGGAGATACATGCCAGAACTTGCGGACCACTTATGAACGGTTTTGTTCTTGACAAAAAGATACTCAGAGCTGGATATTTTTGGATGGCAATGAAAATAGACTACATCAGGTACGTCCAGAAATGTCACCAATGCTAGGTACATGCAGACATGATAAAGGTGCCACCAAACGAGCTCAACGCAACAAGTGCACCTTGGCCTTTTGCTACCTGGAGAATGGATGTCATCGATCCAATCGAGCCCACGCTTCTAACAGGCACCGATTCATTTTAGTAGCTATCGACTATTTCACAAAATGGGTAGAGGTTGCATCTTACAAAGTTGTAACCGAGAAAGTTATCGCAGATTTTGTCAAGGATTGTATTGTTTGTCGATTCGGGGTCCCCGAGTCCATTATCACTGATAATGCCGCCAATCTCAATGGTGATCTGATGAAAGCCATGTGTAAAATCTTCAAAATCAAGCACAAAAACTCTATAGCATACAGGCCTCAAATGAATGAAGTTGTGGAAGCCGCCAACAAAAACATCAAGAAGATACTAAGGAAGATGGTAGAAAATCACAAACAATGGCACGAGAAGTTACCCTTTTACCTATTGGGGTACCGCACTACGGTCCGCACATCAACTGGGGAAACTCCCTATTTACTAGTTTATGGTACCGAAGTTGTCATTCCAGCTGAGATAGAAATTCCTTCTTTAAGGATCATACAAGAAGCCGAACTTAGTGATACAGAATGGATAAGGAACCGCTATGAGCAACTATTCCTCATAGATGGAAAAAGAATGAATGCAGTATGTCACGGTTAGCTTTACCAAAATAGAATGTCCAGAGCTTTCAACAAAAGGGTTAGACTAAGACAATTCGCACCGGGGCAGCTAGTGCTGAAGCGGATCTTCCCGCATCAGGACGAAGCTAAAGGAAAATGTTTACCCAACTGGCAAGTTCCTTACATGGTTCACCGGGTGATAACAGGAGGAGCACTCATACTTGCAGAAATAGAGGGAGACGTTTGGCCAAAACCTATCAATTCAGATGTAGTCCAGAGATATTATGTTTATATTGTTTACATTCATTCATCTGATGTAACTGAACTACACTTGACCTGATTCCCGTTTAAGAGGGGATATGTAGGCATCCCTGTAGGTTCGGTCATATCTTAATAAAATTTTCATTTCCCTCAGAACCAGAAACTGGGGCAGAATTTTGAGGAGGACTCTCAAAATTTCAAAGCAAGTCTAGCCGACGCCATCATATGCCAGAAAGTCAGAAATGGGTTAAGTAACTAGGGCAGAATTTTGAGAAGGATTCTCAAAATTTTGGAGCAGATCCAACAAACTTCGTTGCATGCAGAACGGCCAAAGGATCAAATTGGGGCAGAATTTTGAGGAGGACCCTCAAAATTCTAATGCAAAAGCCGCAATGTCTTTAAAATTGTTACAGTCATTAGTTCATCTAATTTACTTGATATTATATACCATTATTTTTCTAAAATAACTCTATTTCATCAAATAAGTGCATATTTTCTGGAAAACTTTATCTCTATGGCAGCAAGGTATTACCCAGGACGACTCGAGTAGGTCCTCCAAAGCAAGCAGACAAAGGCATGAACTAGCCTCCCCTTAGAAGACTCACAATTTTTCTTTGGATGCAGACACGATAAAAATAACAGGAGTATTCGCAAATATACACATATCAAAATCACTATCAATCAGGCTGCCAGACACAAATACATCTCCAGCTAAGAAATATTCTACTCATATCACTGCATAAGGCTAAGCACTGTCTTCCCTTTGCATGAGACTAAGCCCTGTCTCCAATCTTGCATGAGGCTAAGCCCTGCCTCCATATTTGCATAAGGCTAAGCATTGCCTTCTCTTTGCATAAGACTAAGCCCGGTCTCAAATCTTGCATAAGGCTAAGACCTGCCTACACATTTGCATAAGGCTAAGCGTTGCCTTCCCTTTGTATGAGACTAAGCCCTATCTACAATCTTGCATGAGGCTAAGCCCTGCCTCCATATTTGCATAAGGCTAAGCATCGCCTTCTCTTTGCATGAGACTAAGCTTTGTCTCGATTCTTGCATGAGGCTAAGCCCTACCTCCACATTTGCATAAGACTAAGCATTGACTTCTCTTTGCATGAGACTAAGACCTGTCTCAAATATTGCATGAGGCTAAACCCTGCTTCCATATTTGCATAAGGCTAAACACTGCCTTCTCTTTGCATAAGACTAAGCCATGTCTCTACTCTTGCATGAGACTGAGCCCTGTCTCAAATCTTGCATGAGGCTAAGTCCTGCCTCCACATTTGCATAAGGCTAAGAACTGCCTTCCCTTGCATAAGACTAAGCCTTGTCTCAAATCTTTCATGAGGCTAAGCCCTACCTCCGTATTTGTATAAGGCTAAACATTGACTTCTCTTTGCATGAGACTAAGCCTTATCTCAAATCTTTCATGAGGCTAAGCCCTGCCTCTCTATTGGCATAAGGCAAAGCACTGCCTTCTCGTAAGATTAAGTGTTGTTTCCCCTTGCATAAGTGTTGCTTTATTCTAAACTTTGCATTATCTTCTTCTCTCGGGGCTAAGCTCTGCCCCCAAACTCTGCACAAGGCTAAACTTTTCCTTGTTGCTACCTTTGGTATCATGTCTCTACATTTTATGGGCTGATGTAAAGCCAATTTGTCCAAAGGCGTCATAGTCCGAAGGTATCATCCTCATAGCCTGATGACACCATGTCATGTCCTAAGGATATCTCAATATTGCAAATCATTAGTCAAAGGCGTCATGGTTCAAAGGCACTATTTTCATGGCCCGAGAACATCATTTCATGGCCTGTGAATCTCTTATCTCATGATTCATGGCCCGAGACGTCATGGTCTAAGGACGTCATCTTCACTGTCCAAAGATAACCTTTCATGGTCCAAAGGGAATATGCATCATGTTTAAATTCTCGCAACAATCTATATACTCACATGCACCGTATTTTAAGTTTACTAGGTAACCCAGGAAATAACCGTTCTTCAAACAGGTACAACCTTCGCTCCGCTTTCTGCTCGTACCACTTATACCTTGCCATTTAACTTATTCCTATCAATTACCCGCCTTTACTCTGTGACCATTCAAATACCCGCCAAGTGATACGACTGTTACAATTCAGATTCGCCTTCATAATTCCGCACAAACCCATCCGATACTACCCTTCACAAAAGAAGCTTTTCTGAAACTTGCTACCATTCCTATAACAATTCCATTGGCCTCATTCACCGTTGGGTCCAGAACTACACATGGCCTGATTTCTGTAAAATCAGGGATATGTAGGTAGCTCAGAGACCAGGGTGAGGCCTCTATTTTTTTCAAAACATCCCACTCGGTCAAAATCGGTCATCATTTCTTTACCCGAAAACTCTTTCATCCTTCCCGGATAAAGAGGGGCAGCTGTTGATATCCAATTTTTCCCTCATATATTTTAAATATGTATATATATATATATATATATATATATATATATATATATATATATTCAAAATAGTGCACACATAATGTTATTAGATTTACAAGCATGTACAAGTATTTTCACAATTTTTTCTATAAATTTTTAAGGCTTTAAATCAATTGATCCCTGCATTTTAGTATACAAATATCAAATAATTATTATTTTAAGTTGATTTAATCATCAAAATTCATCATTTATACCCATATAGTGTTTAAATATTTTAATTATATTTTTATAATTACATTTGCATTTTTAAGGCTAGAATTGCACATTTTGCAATAATGGCCTATATACATGCATAATTATATTATTTACACGGAAAATGACTTTTATATTTTTTTATAATATCAAGTAATTATTTTAAATTATTTTCATGTACAATGGATATTTTTATCATTTACAAATTTTTTTATAAAATTGTTTTACTAATTTAAATGGGTATTTAACTAATAGCCCTAAAAATCCTATTTTTTTCGGACCAAGGCTACCAAACCAGCCCAATGCCTAAAATACCTAGCCTAATTACCTTGACCCAATTATCCAACCCATCCATAACCCGCCACAGCCCGGAATCGATCCTGGTCGTTGATCTCAAAAGATCAATAGTCCAAAACCCTCTTTCCTTTTTTAATATCCCTAACCCCTCAAACCCTACCTCATTTCCAAAATGTTGCAGCCTCTGAATCCTCTCCTCATCTCTCCTCTCTCAACCTTCCCCTAACCCTAGCACGGCGTCACCTGAACCCCTTCGATCTATGGGGTTTCTTTTCGATCTTGGGCCTTATCTGGCCTCCTATCTCTACTGGTTATACGATTTCTATGCTTTTTGATATGAATCTTAAGAGCCTCGAAACAAATCTGGTTCAAAGTCTCTCCTTTCTCGACTATTCCGTCTATGTTCACTCCGATACTTGTGAGTGTGAGTATCTTCGTATTTTTTTGTGTTTCAAATCTCTGGTTCAAACCAGATTTGATTCGCTTCTATCCTTCTTAACCTAGCTATTTTATGGTTAAATCCATCTAGATCTCTCTTGATCTGAAACGATTTTGTGTTTGTTTGGTATTTCTCCTTTAAGATTTTCTGTTATTACTATTGTTATTGACCGATTTCGTTTACTCTAAAAGCTAGGGTTTTGATTTCTGAGGGATTTCTGCAAAAGGTTTTAGCGTTTAAATATTCTCATCTCTGACTTTCTTATTTACTCTTCAACTGATTTTTACTTGATTTAATCCAGCTCCATGTATATGTCTTTGTGTTTTTAGGGTTTTGATTATTTGACTGTTTATCTTGTTGTCTTTTGCCCGTTTACCTTTAATCCTATCAGTTAAGTGTTAATTGATTTTATTACCCAAATTAGGGTTTGAATTTAGTACTCGCATCTCCTTATTAAGATTTTACTTGTTTTACCATATTATGTGATTAATTATCCGTGCTACTGACTTGATTTTGTGTTCTGACTTTTAATTGACTTCTAGACCTACTACTTACCTTATTTAGACCTTAATCATGGCTGCTGATTTATTCCGTATTAATTTAAGTGATACCTCCATGATCCTGCCTATTAATTGATTCCCGTTAAGCCCTAATTGACTGATTGATTGATCTCTTTGCCTTATTTGTGTAGCATTAATTCTCCTACCTTATTTTGTTTTACTCTACTATATACTATAAAACCCTTCATCATTCTGATTTTTAGACTCAGACTCACACACCTACACTTACAAACACACACTAATACACACAAACTCCTACTTACACACTTATACAATTTAAGTTCTTTGATTTGCTGCACTGTCTAGTCGGTAGAAAGCCAAGGCTAGAGTCTTGGATTCCACTTGCTTCACCTTCCTGTTTGTTATCTCAACTGGTATGCCTCGATTTCTGTTACCATGCTCTTATATGCTATGTAGTCAGTTCGTAATAGACATCATCATGTCTCTATTTCATGTTTGTTTCTCTTTTAACTAGCATGCCTCAATTCCTGTTAACCCATCCTATTTTGTGTGCTAGTATGAATAGTTTACCTTAACATGTTTCTATTTGATCCATAATTTCTGTGTACTTCTTTCTAGACTGGTATGCTTTAATTTCCTACTATCCTTCTCTATGTGTTCGTTTGGTTGGTTATCTTAACTTCAGCATGCTTCTATTCAATATATGTCTACATGTTTCCACCTAGTTGTAATTAATAAACCAAATCAACTTCAGTTATATGAAACCTTGCTGATTCAGTTGTATGCCTCTATTCATAACATGTTCAGATACTACAAATATGTATGGTCGGTTCTGTTTGTAGCTCATGTGCCCCTGCTCTTTTGTGATTGATTTAGTTGACAAAGTATTTATACCAATCTATCTGGATTCTACCTGTCTAGGTAGAATTCTATATCTGTTTGCTCCTGAAGAAAAACTATTTTCTAAAAACTATCCCCTACTCCTTACATGTACTACTTTTCAAATTTCCACTCTTAGCTACCTAGGTTCCTACCACCTCCAATGTGAGCACTGCCTAGGGTCCCTGAGACTCCTTTGAACTCTGACACATTGGAGCTAGTTTCCAATCTCTTACGAATCATGTGTTGAGTGTATGGATCCACTATGAGCATTGCCCGAGGTCCTTGAGGCTCTTTGAGAACTTTGACACACTGGAAGCATGGATTAAGGTGTTATGGATCCTGCCACCTGTGTATATTAGACTTGCATGCTTGAAGGCTTGGTTTCCAGGATTGATGTTGGGCCTGCCAAGGCTCCCTATAGTGCAATGAATAGCTTTATGTAATTTATTCATATTAGTCTGTAATAATAGTTTTTGTAATGAACAGATCTGGAGTTTGCTAGTAAAAGCTGGGGGGTTTATTCTATATCTTTACTTGAAACTCAGGTAGAAAACCTGCCTATAGGTTTATTGGTGATTATGTGAGGGTTACTACTTGTTTAACAATCATGTCTATAAGGCTTCCTGATTGCTTTGTTCTGTACCTCATGCACATGCTAAAAATCCTATTCATAGATTCTTTGCACTAGAAATCATGTCCATAGGATCCATGCGTAGTTTTACATGCATTAGTAACCATGTCTATAGGGATCTATTCGATTAGTAATTTTCATAACAATATGTTTAAAGAATTCTGCCTACATGTGATTAATATATATCATGCCTATATGCTTACAATCGTAGATACCATGCCTTTAGGAAATAAAGGAACCAATTTCTAACCTAGAAATCATGTCCATAGGATTTAATCTAATAGATATCATACCTATAGGGTGAAATCAGTTTATAAACTTAGGAATCATGACTAATAAAATTCAAATCAGTTTCTACCATTTAGATATCATGCCTATAGGGTTCTAAAATCAGTTTCTGTGTTTAGATATCATGTCTATAGGAAATAATGCTTATAATCAGTTTCAGAACTTAGAAATCATGCCTATAGGATCTAAAAAAGATGAAAACATGTTTTTTAAAATCAGTAGCTAGTTTATAAACTTTAGTCGTTAATTAACAGGTTTAGATACCATGCCCATAGGATTCCACTTTGGTCCTCACTTAGGCATACTGATATAGTAATTAAAGAATTTTGGGATTAAAATTATAATTTCTTGCTACTTGAAAACGCGCCCAGACTGAGGTTATTAATAAATCAGTAGGCAAAACTGATAGGTCCAGATGCCCACCTTAGTAAACTACTGTTATATTCTGTTTATGCTCATATACATATCCTGCCTATAGGGTCTTAAATTGATGAAATTCTCTGTCTGAATCGCGTGCATTTGTTGTTTAGTTATGGAGGTTAACATGAGCCTTTACTTGCTTCTTATGTGACGGTCTTATCTGAATTTTTGATTGTCGCTTAGCTTTTCCCATTTTTAAGCAACATAGGTGAGTCTAGATCTATCCAAAAATAGATGTCCTAAACACCTCCAGGACCATAAGTAAGGTACGGGTGGTGCACGTATAGGATATGAATCAATGAGTGCGCTTAAGTAATAACTGGGGGATGGTAAATGGGTAGTAAAGGAAATGCTGACATGTGCATTAATGTTGTGTGCAGCACCCCAACTTAGGGACGATTACCAAGTATTGCACAGAAGTGATCCTATAGGCTAAAAAACTTAGGACCTCTTTTACTCCATGTTTTAAAAGTAACATCTGTTTGTTTAAATAGCTTATTTCCTTATAATACTAATTCGCTTAAAATTGAGTTTGGCCGGGAACCACAGTTATGGATCTCGAGGGGTGCTTAACACCTTCCTCTCATGGTAATTTTGAGCCCTTACCCAATCTCTGGTGATGTAAACTAGTTCACGAGTTATTTACTCTAGGTGCCCTAACGCACCTTAATCCATTAGGTGGCGACTCTTTAAATTTCATACCCCATCCCAATAGAAAAATGAGTTATCCCAAAATGTCAAAATCCGGACTCCGCGAGGAAAAAAGGGGGTGCAACAACTGGGATAGGAAGTGCTGGTCTTACAGAGATATCTTCAAGAAGACGAACCATCCAAGTGACTTCAACTACAACACAACACATTGATCTGTATTTATTTTCGGCTGATGACAAAGAAATTGAAGCTTGTTTATTGGATTTTCAAGAAATCGGAGATCCGCCTAGGCTAGTGAAATAGCCGCTTACTGAACGAAGTGAATATGGGCAAGAAGCCTAGTCGGAGTCACAAAAAGCAAGAAGCTTGAAAGAAGGACTGAAGAGAAGAAGATCCTTTGTGAAAAAACGGATCTCATATAGCGAACCGCACGAAGCCTTGCAAGGAAATGATGAAGTCGTGGAGTCTGCATATACTGGTTGAAATGTCGGACTAGGAAAGAGAGGTCTGGTCGAGTATGGGTGAGAAAGTTCAATTTTCCCATTAAACGATGAAAAATAGTTGGATCAGAGAGCAATTCCCCTTCATCTGCTCGAAACTTATAGGACGGATCAAGGGGAGAGGAGACAACTGGAGAGTCTGTACAATCAAATTCTCAAGCAAATCCAAGGTAAAATTTCTCTGGCTAAATATAATTCCATGTGATTCTCTGATAACTTCCATCCCCAAAAAATAATGAACATCTCCAAGGTCCTTTATTTTAAACTCTGCGTCCAAAAAGGCTTTAAGATTATTGAGTTCAGTAGAGTCATTCACAGTCAAAAAGATATCATCAATATAAACCGCGATAATAGAAATTGAATCATCTATCTTCTTGAAAAATAGAGAATAATTATTTAGGGAAGATGTGTATCCCTTGAAATTGAGGGTTGCAGTTAATCTTGCATACCACTAACGTGATGCCTGCTTTAAAACATATAATAATTTGTGCACTCTACACACTAGACTGGAATTAGGGGGCTACATCCTTGGAGGAAACTTCATGTAGACCTCTTCTTGTTGGTCTCCATATAAGAAAGTATTGTTTATATCTAACTGGTAAATTCTCCAGTTCTTATTCATTGCTACTACAAGAATACACCTAATTATAGTAATTTTAACTACTGGTGAAAAAATCTCATTGAAATCAATTCCTTCCCTTTGATTGTCCCCTCTAACCACAAGTTTAGCTTTAAGTCTTTCCACACTCCCATCTGATTTATACTTTATTTTGTACAACCATTTACATTGCAAAGCTTTCTTACCAATTGGAAGCTCAACAACTTCCCATGTTTGACTGGAGATTAGGGCTTCAAACTCGTTAGTCATGGCCTATTGCCATCCTGGATGCAGTGCTGCCTGTATATAACTTAATGGTTCTAAAATATGGGATATAAAATTTAATAATTGCTGGTTGGTGTGGGAAAATACTGAAAAGGGAAAGATGGTGGATGAACTGGTGGAATGAAACAAGATGGAGTGAGGTTAGTGAGGTACGCTGCATTGCACACATAGTCTATAAGAGGAACTGGTTGTTGGTGTTCTATGGTTGATCTCCTCAATTGAGGCATATGAGGAAAAGGAAGAGGAATAGGAGAAATAGAGTGATTATGTGATCTGGAAGAAAAGATAGAAGAAAGAGGTGATGGAGTAGAAACAGGCAATATAGGTGAGTGGGTAAAGGCAGGAGAAGAAGGAGAATTGATAAATGGAGTAGGGATAAGAGGTTCTGCTAATGCAAAATTGTCAGCTGTGGTGTTAGAGACAAGTTGCTCACTAGAGGTAATAAAAGACATATGAGGAATAACTGAATTTGGAAAGATATGTTCAACAGAGGTGACAAAAGAGAAAGGGTAAATGTTTTCATGAAAAACAACATCCCCAGACATAAAAACTTTTCTAGATAGTAGATTCATGACCTTGTAACCCTTATTTATTTATTTATTTATTTGGATATCCTAGGAAGATACGTTTTGTTGCTCTAGGATCCAACTTCTTTCTATGTGCAGAGAGAGTAGAGACATAACATACGCAACCAAACTTTCTGATGTTTTCATAAGAAGGTGGCTTCTTGTGAAGGATGTGATAAGGTGTTTTGAATTGTAGCACTCTAAAAGGTAGTCTATTGATTTAAAAAGTAGCAGTCAGTAGGCAGTCCCCCTAAAAAGAAACTGGAACCTTAGATTGATGCAACAATACCCTATAGACTTTAAGAAGATACCTATGTTTTTTCTCTACAATCCCATTTTGTTGTGGAGTATTTACACAAGTAGTTTGATGGATAATTCCTTGGACTTGAAAAATTCAGAAGTAATAGCACTTGTACCTAATTCAAAAGCATTATTAGATCTGATGGACTTGACTTTTGTGGAAAATTATCTTTCAACCATGCTTATGAAAGAGTTAAGTATGGTGAAAACATTACTTTTTGTCTTCAAAATATAGGTCCAAGTACTCCTACTATACTCATCTACAATAGTAAGAAAATATTTATATCCATCATAGGTAGGGGTTTTACAAGGCCCCCAAGTGTCAATATGAATTAATTCAAAAATTGAACTTGATGGGAAAGGTAATTTGGCTTGTCTTGCTAAAGGGCAAACTTCACAAGGAATATTAAATGAGAAATTGTACAGATAGACTTGATATTTCTCAAAGCTAAAAAAGGAAGATGGCCCAACCTAGTATGCCATAACATTACATCAACTTTAGAGTTTACTGCTGCAAAAACTGAACTAGTAACAGGAAATAAACTAGAATGTTGATTACAAACTGAAACATCAACATTTTTCTTAGACAAAGGCAAAATACTAGAGTGCCGATTACAAACTCAAAGAGTAACATTGTTCTGAGAGATGATCCTAGACAAAGCTCTTAAAGGCTGAAGTATATAAAGACCACCCTGTAAATCACCAAGAACCAAAGGCCTCTTCAGTGAAAGGGCCTGCAAAATGCAATGAGTAGAAGAGAACATTAGTTAACACTAATATTGTTGACACAATCTTTGAGTTGAAAAAAAGATTGAAATTGAAATCTAGGATCAAAAGCACATTCCTAAGGATTAAATTGGGAAGAATTCAAACATTTCTCTTATGAGTTACCTTTAACTTTTTTGAATTAGGTAGATTTACTGTTAAATATATAGGAAGAGGGATGATCTCAGAAAAAATAGTGATGTTAAAAGCCATATGTACAGTAACACTTGAGTCTAGAATCTAGAAATTAGACTTAATATGAGTACAACATGAGATAGAATTATGTATGCAAGAGATGCATTGTAAAATGGGATTAGTTATACCAGCACATGTAACAGAATTAACAACAGCCTTAGAAGAAGTAGAACCCTTATGTCCTCCTTTCACTTCTTAGAGTAACTGAGTGAGTTGAGTGAATTGGTTTTGTGATAATTGGTGCTGGACATTCATTCCGGAATCAATGTTAAACCCATAAACTGATCCTCCATCATTTATGGCTGCATTGGTCTGGGCTCCTCCTTGAAATTTCTTAGACTTTGTGAACTTAAAATCAGCAGGAAAACCTATAATCTTGTAGCACTTATCCACAATATGTTCATATTTCTTACACTATGAGCAAATCTTATTGTTTTTCTTGTAATCTCCCTTTCCTTTTCCACCTCTAGAATCAGAGTATCCAAATTTCTGAGAACCACTAAATTAGCAGCCATAAAAGAAAATGAATCACTAGGAAACTGATTGTTAACATAGATTTCTATTTGTTTTTCATCTTGAATCAACAATGAATACGCATGATTAACACTGGGTAGAGGTGAAATTATTAGAATGTTTCCGTTTACGGCAGCATAAGAATCATTCAATCCCACAAGAAATTGAACGAATCTTTCATCTTGAAATGACTTAGAGAATTTGGCCTTACCTTCACATGTACAGTCATATCCACAACGTATATTTGCATTGAGAGTATCTAGTTCATCCCAAAGCCTTTTTACCTTTGAGAAATATTATGTTATGTCATTAGACCCTATACTAAGTCATTGAGCTCCTTTTGTAGGTGATACAACTTTGCTCCATTGGACTTCCCAAAGCAATATTCCAAATCAGTCCATAGATCTTTGGCTATCCTAGAGTAGATAACACTGCCTGCAATTTCTTTGGAGAGGAAGTTGAGGAGCCAAGATAAAACCATGTCGTTGCATCTGCTCCAAAGCTTGAAGTCTGGTGAATCAGGAGATGGAGGGGAGCAAAATCCATTGATAAAGCCAACTTTATTTTTGGTTGATATAGCGATGAAGACTGACCTACTCCAGCTTCCATAACCTCTGCCATCAAAGGTGAAATTCACAAGATTCATCCCTGGAAAGTCAGAGGAATGAAGATAATATAGGTGACTAGAATCCATAATTATGATCTTGGGATCTACTGATGTGACTTCAGTAGATTTCCTTGCAGAAGAAGCATCAATAATCATGGTGGAAGAAGAAAACGAGGTTGAGTAGTGCACAAGAACGTCACTACTCTGATACCATGAAGAAAGTGATGAAGATTATGAAATTTTTTGTATGTATTTTCATTCATCACTATACAATATTTATACAAAATATAAAAGAATCTATTGTAACTAACTTATCCAGTTGTCCTATTTACTATTGGTTAAAAATAAAGAATAAATAAAATTTGTCCTGAACCGAGGGTCTATTGGAAACAGCGTCTCTACCTGTATTAGGTAGGGGTAAGGTTTGCGTATAGACTACCCTCCCCAGACCCCACCTGCTGGGATCAAACTGGGTTTGTTGTTAATAAATAAAATTTGTACATAATTGTTGTTACACAGCTGTAGCTTCTAGAAGCTTATCCAACGGTCCAGATGTTGCTAAGACAATAAAGATTAATGTCTCTGATGAAATCAACACAATTAATCCAACGCTAATTAGGCCTCCAAGTGTAGCTCTTTAGTCCAAATGTCTAAAGATTAATATCTTCACTTCTTTATTTTGTTTGTGTCGAGACAACTTTATAGCTTCTATGAATTTTCTTTGTTCTTCGGTCATATTCTTCAAATCATGCTTCATACAAATTATCTCCATTATTTGTGCCAACATAATAATAGATTGGGGACTAATTATAATTTTTATTTATTAATGATATATTTAAATTATAATGCTAGTCTTGTTTAAAAGTCAATAATTGAATCTATTGAATTCTGTCACTTTTATTATATGAATGAAGCAGAAAATGTAATTACAGATTCTTTTGACAACAACAGGTAACCCCCCCCCCCCCCCCCAGCGTCTGAAATCCTCACCTCTCAAATTTTCACCTTCACGTCATGTGAAAATGCATCAGAGTGAATCATAAGGCAAAAATATCTTAGCGCCATTCAACTTTTCTCCTCTTTGTGATCTAGTCATTGCTCTTAAGGCTTTCTTCACTGGGAAATTGTCATCTTTTGGATATTTGACATACTGATGCTTAAGCAAAAAAACCTGCTTCGTATATAGTCTTAACGACACTGCAAGTTTTTGGTGGAAAACTGAATTCTTGCTGCTAATTTACCACCAGCATTTACTGGGCCATGTTTTCTTCTGCAGTTTGTTTGCCAACAACAATTCTTCAAATTCACCCATCTTACTCTTCAAATAACACAAACCGCCTCAAAACCCACAAATGTAAAAGCTATACTCATGACAAAAAACTCCCTTGTTACTCAGCTCAGTATGATATTTCTGCAAATACAGAAAGCCCATTGGGCGGCTCTAGAGACTCCGAAATAGTTACTCAATTGGAAATGTGTTATGATGAAACTTCTTCCAGTTCTGATGCTTCAGTGAATAATTTTGTAGCTGACTCCAGTTTGCTTGGCCGTTTGCTTCAATCTAGTTCTAGTGTAAAAGAAGTTAAAATACTGCACGCTATAATTTTAAAGTGCATGAGAAGTAGTACTATATTCATTGAAAATAATTTGATTAGTGTGTTGGTGAAGTTGGGGAGATTGGATGATGCTCGTAAGGTGTTCGACCATATGCTTGAGAGAAATGTGGTTTCTTGGACTGCTATGCTTAATGGGTATATAAGATTTGGGTTAGATAATGAAGCTATGGATTTTTTTGGTGAATTTGTACGACGTGGTTTGCAGTGGAATTCCAAGACCTATGTGTGCGTGTTAAGCATGGCTGGGAGGAGCTGTGATTTTGAGCTAGGGAAGCAAGTGCATGCTGGTATTATAAAGGGTGGATATAGTAATTTGATTTTGGATAGTTCTGTTGTGTTTTTTTACGCGCAATGTGGGGATTTAGAAGGCGCTTTCCGCGTATTTGACGTGATAAGAAGGCCTGATGTAGTTTGTTGGACAACTATGATTACTGCTTGTTCACAACATGGGAGAGGAAAGGAAGCTTTACTCATGTTTTTGCAGTTGTTCTCTGATGGGTTTGATGCCAATGAATTTACTGTCTGCAGTATTTTGAATGCGTGTGGGGAGGAGAGGGAATTGATGTTCGGGAAGCAACTACATGCGGCGATTATTAAGAATAGATTTAGAATGGATGTCTTCATAGGCACTTCATTGGTAGATATGTATGCAAAGTGCAGTGAGATAGACGATGCTAGGACAGTGTTTGATGGGATGGGGAAAAGGAACACGGTGACGTGGACGTCTATTATCGCAGGATATGCTCGTAATGGTCATGCGGAAGAGGCCATAAGACTCTTCCGGATAATGAAAAGGCGAAAGATTTTTGCTAATAACTTGACTATGGTAAGCATCCTTCGAGCATGTGGCTTACTTAGAGCGTTACCAACTGGAAAGGAAGTGCACGGACAAATTATCAAGAGTGATCTCCAAGATAATATTTATTTAGGAAGTGCTTTAGTGTGGCTTTATTGCAAATGCAGTGAAAATTCAGCAGCACATAAGGTCCTTCAAGACATGCCTATTAGAGATGTAGTTTCGTGGACTGCTATGATTTCCGGTTGTGCTCATGTAGGCCATGAGTATGAGGCTCTCGAATACTTGAAGGAGATGCTAGGTGAAGGCGTGTCCCCCAATCCATTTACGTATTCATCAGCCCTGAAAGCATGTGCAAAGCTGGAAGATATTGAGAGAGGGAAGCTGATCCATTCCTCCATAAGCAAGACACCTGCTCTGTCCAATGTGTTTGTGGGCAGTGCATTGATCAATATGTATGCAAAATGTGGACATATTCCTGAGGCAATTCAAATATTTGATAACATGCCTGAGAGGAACTTAGTTTCTTGGAAGGCAATGATTGTTGCTTATGCTAAAAACGGATTCTGTGGAGAGGCATTGAAGCTCATGTATCGCATGCAAGGAGAGGGTATTGAGGTGGATGATTATACCCTTGCGACTGTCCTCACAGCGCGTGGAGAATTTAAGGAAAATATCAAGTCCAAATCGAAGTATTTCATGAGCCCAAAATAGTTCTATAGTTTAGACAGAAATGAGGTCGGTCTTGGAAGTTTCAGCAAAATCTTCAAATGAATTCTCATGGTTCGTTCATGTAATAATGACACCTGAGCACCGAATGCTGCTTCATATTTTGGAGCCAGTTATTGGAGTCTGGTTGGTAGCTGCACTTCCATGGCTATCTTCAGGACCTTCAATGAACAAGTCTAGTAGTCCCTGGCTAGCCTGTCTTGCTGAAAAAAGAATGAGGTGAAGATTACTGGTAACTGCTGGGACTGTGCTTTTAGAGGTCCGTAATATCTAATGTTGTATATTCTAACCTCAGGGATACTCTGTATTATAGTTGTCGTTAGGTGCCTGCAACCATGTATTATTATATATTAAGATCATGTATACCATCATGCGATCAGAATGTTTGTATGACTTGCACTTTTGTTCGGTGAAAAGAATCAACAACAACAATGAAATGTACTAAATTTTTTAATGTTAAAAACATATTGTTTTAATAGTATTTCATCCACAGGATTGTCTTCAAGTGTTTAGTGAGAACTTCTATTGATGATTACTTGAAGCAAAAAAGATGAATTATTTTGGATCGAAGCAAGTAAGAGTTAATGCCCAGCTCCTACACACTAGTGATTGACAGTAATTACATTGTATGTGGCACTCAATATGTATGATACAAATGAGGTAGTGTATTGGAAACTATATTGACAGTTCGTGTAATTACCATGCAACTATGCTCTGAATTCTGCAATTGCTATAGTCAATGTCGCATGTACTAAGAAAATACAATTGTAACCATTGCTCCAGGTGCATAACAGAGAAGAATCTGGATCAGGGATTGCAAGTCAGTAATGACCAATTTGTTTATAGTAATGCATTTGACAGAATAACTTAAGTCTTCTCAGTTAGAAAATGGTTCATAGCGAAAGTGATTCGGAGCCAATTCTCGAGACTCACAGCAAATGTTCTGTTGATGGATGTCCATATTGAGCTTCTACTTTTCCCTCTTTAAACTCATCAATTCTTTCCATTTGTTAGTACAAATTCCTCTTCAGCCAGCTTGAAAGTCGAATCCCTCTCTACTGTCACTTTTGAAGTGAAGTGACAGATTCTCTCTGCAACTGCACTGCAGATGTTAGAGAAATTAATTTTTTTTTTTTTTTAAAAAAAGAGAGCATAAATATATATCAATACTCACCGCTACAGCCATTGATCCTTCAGTTTTATGTGGGCAACTAATGCAGGGAATCACCATCAGCTTTTCACACAACTATCTGAAATCCACTTTAACATGTTAATGGTCTTCATTAACGAAAACCTTCTTCAGTTTGCTCAATATACGAGGAAGGGGTGTTCAAACCAAACCGAAAAACCATACCAAGTCGTGTATGGATTAGGTTAGGCCCAAGTTCTGCAATAAGACCATCGGTGGTAGACAGGTAGAGGAGCCTTCCTTATATGGGTGTCTAACGGGCCGGGTTTAACCGTAACCGGCCCGGACCGGTACAAGGGGGCTGGGTGGGGTTGGGTTAAAGGGGTGGGGGGTTGGTTCGTCTACTTAAATCCTACCGATTAACTGGACCGGTCAAACCCTGTCAACGATTTTTACTGTTCAACCGGTTAACCGGCCCAGACCGGTATAACGGCTAACTAAATTTTTTTTAATAGTGGGCCTTATTTCTGACCGTTGGCAACAGTCTTTTGCCCTTATAGCCGTTGCCCAACGGTAGATTTTACCCATTTTTGGGTTTTTTTTAAAAAAAAATATTAACACCCATTTGAAAAACTATAAATACACCCCCATCCCTCTTCATTTCTTCACTCATCTCTCATTTCTCAATCTCAATTCTCATATTCTCTCATTCTTCAATCTTCACCTAAAGTGCAATCAACTATTTGGCTCTTTTTTTTGGAATTTAATTTATCGTAGTATTTATTATTTGAAGTTTGAACAATTGAACTTCAAAATTGGAATAATTGATGTTTCTTCGTGATAACATTGGAGTTGCGAAATCATCAAGTGCTCAATTTATTGCCGAATTCGGTGCACCCCCTCCAACTCTTTCTCTTATTTACTATTTTATTTGTATATTTAATTGTTGCTAGTAGTTAAATTTTTACAATATATTTAATGATGCAAAAAGAATTTGTAATAAGGTTACTAATCGGGGAAATAAAAAAAGAGGTAGTACTTCAGCATCTGGTAGTAATTTAAATGACTCTACAAATATTCCTGAAATATTACCTGATAATAATATAGATTATGAATAATTCCAGGAAGATTTCAGTATAGAAGATAATGTATTAGAAATAGAAGATGAAATACTACTTACACCTAGTAGTGTTGGAGCTGGTAGTCGAGGTGGTGGTCGTGATGCTAGTAGTAGACCACCTGTGGCCCCAACTAGTAATCAGAGAAAAAGAAGTAAAGTTTGGAAATTTTTTGACGAAATAGAAGGTACTGATAGGGTTAAATGCAAACTTTGTAATGATACTTTTAAACATAAGACTGGAGGATAATTAGGAGGGGACTGAGACACTTAGTAGACATATGAGAATTGAGCATCCTATATAATGAGGCTCTGATGGAGATGGAAATCAAGCAACTCTAAACCCTACTACTGGAGGTCTTGAAATATGATAAAATGAAGGATCGTGAGGAGTTAACAAAAATGATTGCTTTGGGTTGTCTACCTTTTCCTTTAGCTTCTTCATCATATCTTATTATGTATATTCAAAGGATTTACAATCCTTTATTCAAAAGGTATCCCTAGAAGTATTTGTAGATCTGATATCTTTAGACTTCTTGGACAATATCAAACATACATACGTTATTTGTTTAGCCACCTTCCTTGTAGAGTTTCTCTAACTTCTGATATTGGCCATGTTGTTAATGAAAATGATTATTTCAAAATTACATGTCATTGGATAGATGATAATTATTGTATGCAAAAACGTATTATCACTTTTAAATATGATGAAGATCAGAGTCATACTGTTGCGTTTATAAGTACTACTATTTGTGAAGTTGTTGAATTTTATAATCTCAACTACAAAGTATTGTGTATGTATTTCTAACAATAATGCCGCAATTTCAATATTAAAACTGCATTTGCAACCACCATTTGATGAAACTTTTCATGTTAGGTGTGCATGTCATGTTTATAATTTAATTGTTAAAAGAGGCCTTGATTTATTTTCAACTGAGATTACTCATGTTAGAAGAGCAGTTGGTGTTATTCAAGGAAATAATAGACAATCTAGAATAAAGCAATTTAAGAATAGGTGTATCCAGTATAACCTTAAACCCAGATTCATGCCAGACGAAATTGTTACTAGATGGAATTATACACATATATATTTTTTAAATGTTGCTACAAATATAGATTCCCAATAATTGAAGTTGCTAATGCGCATTGTGCTGATCCAAACCGTATGTTAAAAACTGCTACTTGGGAGGTCATTAATGATGTTGTTAAATTTTTACATAAATTTTATACAGCTACTGTTGAGTTTTCTGGAGCATATTACCCTACTGTTACTATGGCTTTAGTACATATAGCTGAAATTTATTTTCTACTCTTTGAATTTAAGAAGGAAGAAAAATATAGGGATATTGTTGAAAAAAATGCAAGCAAAATTCAAAAAATATTTCTTTTCAATTCCTCTCATTTACTTAATTGGTACTGTTTCAAATCCTTCTATTAAGATGTCTGATTGTCGCCAATTAATGAATGATTTATATACTTATATGAAGATTGGACCAACTGAAACCCCTGATATATATGCTTGTATGAACAAGCTAAATGATTGTTTACAACAATTATATAATTATTATGCAAATATAATTGATGATGCTGCTCTTAATGTAGGCAATGTTAATCCCACTATGCACTGTACCACTTCTACTACTGTGGATGATGATGAAGGCCTTGATAGTTTTAATATTTTTTCTACATTTTCTAACACTCAAACCAGTAGCAGGAACATTGATGAACTTTAATTCTACTTGCATAAGCAAAAAGAGCCTCGCACAAAGGAATTTTCACCATTGGGATGGTGGCATGAGAATGGAAAGTAATTTCCTTATCTTTCCGCTATGGCTCGGGACGTGCTAAATGTGCCAATTTCAACTGTTGCATCAGAGAGTGCATTTAGCCAAGCAAGACAACAACTTGGAGACACCTGTCACTCATTGGGAAGCAATGCTTTGGATGTTTTAGTATGTTTCAGAGATTGGATTAGATTGGAACGAAGAAATCAAGGACGTGAAGATGTTGATAGCCCAGAAGACGAGGCACTTGGAGATATATTAACACATGGTAACCCATCCAAATTTAACACTCCAGAAGCAGGCCACTCAGTTCATATTGATTATGACGAACTTACTAAGGGAATGCAAAACCTTTGAATTTACTCTTTTTTGGTTAATTTACTTGTTGTTAAATGTAAACCTTTCAATTTGTAAGTTTGAATTTTGAAATAAATGTAGCACTTGCAATTTATAAGTGCAATGTTTTCCCATCTTCATTGTATTCTTTATATTTTTACTTTATATTAATATAACTTACAATAGTTATACAAAATACAAAAAAAATTAAAAATTATACTTACCCGGCCCGGCCCGGCCCCTTGTACCTGTAACCCTTACGGTTCATTTTTAACCCGGATGAACCCGAAACCGTTAAACCCGGTAAGCCCCAACTCGTAACCGGCCCGGACCCCAACCTATGCGGTTACTAATTTTCCCTACCCAGCCCAGCCCGGCCCACCCGTTAGATACCCTTACTTCCTTACCCAATCTCTCTATTTTCTTTTTCAAAGATTACAATAATAACAATTACACCTCACTAAAATTATTTGCGATTGACTATATAAATCCTCTATAATCATTCTACTCAAATTAAGCTGTTTTCTACTACTCAATAAGTTTTTATAACATAAAAGTTTAGGAATTCTTCAAATCTCACACCTGTGTCTAGTATACTAACATACGCAACAACAACTATAATAACGTCTTAGTTCCAAACAAGTTGTGGTCGACTATATGCATCCTCGTTCCTTTTATGTAGTTCTACTCGTATGTATATATATGTGTGTGTGAGAACAGGAACAACAAAACCATGCTGATTAGAAAAAGGCAAGGAACCTTTTCAATTGAGATCGTGTGAAAAACAATTATTGTTTACCCGTAAAATGGTACAGTTGAATTTATATCAAGATTTATAGACAAGCGAATCGATTTGATCCCAAAGTAATAAATAAATTAAATAAAATGCAAGACTTAGCTTTAAAATCGAGATAAAATAGTAATAGCCTGGTTCCTGGAGCAGAGCTTCTGAAGGCAGCAATATGAATCTTAATAAGCAAAAAATGAAATATTATTGAGCTCTTGATTAGTATATGGCATAAGTTTGTCAGAAAATTCCCGTAGCTCTAATGGCGGTTAAAGTCACTATTTATAATTGCACCTAGGGAACAAGGTCCTAGGATCAAGCCCCTCTTAAATGACAGTTATGGGGCCACTGAAGAATGTGTAACGACAAGCTATGAATGTTATATTCTCTATAACGAACCATATATTTAATATTGTAGCATATTCTTCATTGAATGTTATCGGGTGGCAGACATTCATTTCTCTTCCTGAGCAACATTCCCTTCGGGGGCTTACCAGTGCCTATTGAAATTACTGCCCCCGATCTTGATTTCCACCTATCTCGCTTTTCATCTATCTCCGGTTCCACGTGTCACTTTATTATATGAGTATTTGATATGAACTAATTTTATCCTATACAGATAGTCCCCCTATTTTTTGGTGGCACATCTTTGTGTCATTGGGAAATTGGTGAAGATACCTTTCTTGGCGGAAAATTTTCTGATCCATGTAAAAAGTTTCTGACGCTTGATTAGATGCACGTCTCTCCGTATTTAATGCCCCGAACACGCGTCACTCCACGTTTCAGTAATACTTTTGCTGGTTCTCGAGGTAATCATGGCCACAATTTTAGCCGCTTATTCCTTTACTTATATGCCTCATTCTCCTTCTTTCACACTTCATAATTTTTCGAAATCTCTCAACTTTTCTTACTCAACTCTCTCTTGCTTTCATCTTTCTTTAACCTTCTTCTTCAAATAAATTCTCACTTCCTTCTACTAACCATGGCCTCCACTTCTAAGAACTCCAGCTCTTCAAAGAACAAGGAAAGCACTGATGATGCTCCTCCTCCTACGGTGAGCACCATTATCCTCAGAAGGCTTAATACAACCAAGAACTTTGAAGAGAAGTTCCCTTTTGCTAACTCCCGCACATGGGTTGTTGGTGTGTACCCTTCTTCCATCCGCCCTTCTAGCATTCCTGCTATGAAGAAAGACTATGGTTGCCATGATTTGAACATCATCACTCCTGATCTGGCGGAGCGGGTAACCTTTCCCAAGAAGGGTTTTACGTATGTTTATACGTACCCCTTCACTTTGAACCCATTCTCATTGAGAGGGGGGCTTGACCCCATAATCTTGGAGTTTAACTTCCGCTATCAAGTTTGCTTGGCAAAGGTGAGCCTTTATATGTGGCGGGCGGTAGTTTGTCTTCAACGGTTATGCCAGGAGACGGTGGAATAGTTCTCCCTAACTTGAATAATGAACCTTTATTCTCCCAAGATTTTCCGTAGGGGATGATAAACTTTAGTAAACGTGGTCACCATGCTTTTCTCACCAGCATGGATGACGACAATGATTATGGATGGCTGGAGCGGTTCGTTGTAGTTGCCACTAGGGATATCATCCTGGCCACAACTCCATCCTTTCATGAGCCATGGACTCGTACACGTAAATTCAACGTCAGTATTTTCTCTAATTAAAGATTGTTTCATGATGTTATTGATCCTTCTCTTTTTATTATTTCAGCAACTCGGTGGACACCACCGAGGGTTGAAGTCTTAGACTAGTGGGTCCAGAAAATTTTGGATGTTACTACACCTGAGACCCACTGATGGAAAGAACTAGTCGTCAAATACGGGTGGAAGGCCAAAAATCATGTTAAGTTGATTTTCGAACTAATCTTGTTTTTACCTCGAGTATAAGAAAACTGGTTAACTTCCTTTTTTGTTGAATTCAGGTCTTCTGCAGGGTTTTGTTACTGTCCTTAAGGAGGATATTTTGGATGATCGCGTATATGCGGTGAGGTTGCTGCAGGAGGTCTTCGCCCTAACGGGTGTCATCAGACTTACTTCCAATGCAGGTGCTTCCTCTCGGAGTCCCCGACCGGAGAACATGCAACAAAAAAGGCGACGTTCCTCTACGACCAAGGGTAAAAATAAAAAAGTAAAGAGCATCGCGCCTGAGCTAGCTGCAGACACTGTAGTGATCAATGATGATGGGGGAGTTAGTGATGAAGATGATTCTCTGCGAAGGAGACGACGACCTTCATCAGCTCAATAAAATGCTCAATCTGTTAAGCTAGTTACACCAATCGAGGATGACGTCTAGGTGCTCTAGGGAGAGCTTGATATAGTGGAAGACGCCAACTTTCACTTCTAAATCCCAGTCGCTGCTCCTGGTATTGTGAGGCTGGGTACTAGGCCTTTTCTGTTTTCCGTTGATGAGCAACTGATAATTAGAACTATTTTTGCCGTAGCTGCTTCTCAACCCACAACGCCATTAGCTTCATCTTCTTCTTCACCAATTATGCCTTCACCACCAGCAACTGCTACATCATCCCCACCGGTTGCAGACACTTGAGAGGAGGATGTCCCTTCTCCCAGTGCCCAGTCCATGGGAATTTGGGGCGTAACTATTCTCCCCCACCGCAGATCCTTAGAGGAGGAGGAGCGTCTCCTTCTCAGTTTCTACCGAGTGTCATCTACTGTTCTGACCGGTGGAACTCACCAATTACCTGAAGCCTCTGGCTTTAGAGAAAGATAAAAATAATGTACATTCTCTCTCGGGGCAGTGTGTGATAAACTATGCCATGCATAATGCAGCAACGGTACGAGATTTGTTCCCTTTACTATTTCTTCTATTTTCTCTACGACAAGATTTTTGATTTGAACTTTTGCTTTGCAGAATAAATTTCTTGCTTTCGATGTTGATCCTTGATTAAGAGAACCTCACATCTAAGTTGGATCAATTGTTGGCCGAGCGGGAGCAAATTGCTGCTCGCCTCTCGGCACTAAAAGCACAAGCTGCCGAAGACGTTGAGTTGGAGGCTCGATTGCAGTAGAGCAAACAATAGGTGGTGACCCACAGCCAAGAGTCCATCCTGTTAAGGATAAAATTTGAAGAGGCCAAGGCAAAGTGGTCCGAGGTCCAAAATGTTGTTCTTGCTGCTGCCGAGTGTGAGGCTGCCTCTATTGAAAGACTAAATAATTTGAGGCAGCCTTGAATTCCAAAGCTAAAGAGGTTATTGTTGCTGCTGCAGAGGAGAAGTATGTCCGCATGGAAGAGAAGTATAAGAAGGTCATAGAGCACAATAAAGTTTATAACTCCACAATCTGTGACCTTGATGTCATCCTTCAGGCCGCTAGATCCGAGCGGAATAACCTTTCGATTGAGGTTGACTAGATTAAGGAAGAGCTTTAGCAGCGAGCGGCTTCCCTCATTGTTGAAAAAACATATTCTATGTATCGCATGAGGAGAAAAACCTTGAAAGAGGCCAAAGTGGGCGGACTTTGACTCTTCTGGTTCCGATTATGTATTCTCAAGAACGGAGGAGTAAATTGAAGGGGATGATGATGAAGGCCAAGGACCTGAGCCGACGGTAGATCTGCCTATTTCTTAGTGTGGTGCAGATGCTGTTGGGGACACAATAGTTTAACTTTTGCTTTCTTTTCATATATTTGTACTTGTGTTGCTTGGCACGTTTGTTATATATAAAAGTGTTTTTTTCGTTTGAGCATTGTATAAATTTTACTTTTTGCGTCGAGTTATGCAAGGCTATGGGTGAACTTTTACCCAATGGCATTTGGATTCCGGGCATAAGTTCTTCTGGAACCAACACTTTATTGGGAGGTTTTCATAAGAGAGGACCCTATTATGTTTACGGTGCACTTGAAGTGGACGTCTCTTGTTCATTCCAGCAGTAGCATTTGAAGTACTTGATTAACTTTCAAATGATAAAATTAATTCATCGTTTGGACAAGAAACAAGATAAAAATAAAAGACTTTACTTTAGTCCTTCTATTTTCAAAAGGACATAAGAATTCGTTGTGCTGAAAAGAAATTGCCATTACTTGCGACTAATTTGTACAACTTGTATCTACGGGGCGGCCGCATAGTTCCCGGTCTCAATGATACATTTTTGTAACCGTATTTTGTAGTCCCGGTTTATGTGGCAACCATGTTTCCGTATTCTCATATCATCCCCCACCCCCAGGGTTCGAATGCGAGAAATATGAATTTGAACACTTGATGTTTTGTCCCTTTGATGACTCTACTAGTGAATGGCTGGATAATCTTTGGTTCTATAGCAGGCTTCACTTCCCATTAGGAATTTTGCTATAAGTCCAAATACTATCTAACCACCCCAGTGGCTTGCACTCTAGTCGGGTAACATTTGGCCCGATAGCAAGCCGTATTTCCCAGTAACAACCTTGCTACTGAGCAAAAGATTATCTAACCGTCATGTAACGGTTCATTGTTTCCACTCCTTGTCGTTTAAAGGTTTTATTTTTGCTGATGATGCTTCCTTCGTAGTAAGCTTTTCATTGCTGCCTTGTTAAAAACCTTTATAGAAAAACTCAA
Source organism: Nicotiana sylvestris (assembly GCF_000393655.2). NCBI lineage: Eukaryota > Viridiplantae > Streptophyta > Magnoliopsida > Solanales > Solanaceae > Nicotiana > Nicotiana sylvestris. Next base: position 62,705,924 of record NC_091063.1, read on the forward strand.
TTGAGACAAAAACTAGACGAAGGGAAAAAAAGTGCAGCACATACTTTTAGTATAAGCGGTTCCTATCAGTAATAGTACCTTTTGAGGTGTGCCATGTTCCAGTTGCTCGATAATTTTACCCCGTCTTGATTTTCTAGTTCATATGATCCTTTCCAGCGATAGCTAAAACCCGGTAGGGGCCTTCCCACGTTAGATCCAGCTTTCCTACATTGAGCTCCTGAGTTTTTTGAGTTAGTTTCCTTAAAACCACGCCTCCTACTTTGAAATAACGGAGATTTCTCCTTCGATTGTAGTATCTTTCCATTCTTTGTTTCCGAGCTACTATCCTTATATGCGCCAAGTCCCTGTATTCGTCGAGCAGGTCCAATCTGACCAACAATGCTTCGTTGTTTGCTTCTTCGTTTGCCTGGAAGTATCTTATGGTAAGTTCTCCCACTTTCACCGGGATCTAGGCCTCTACTCCGCACATGATAGAGAAAGGTGTCTCTCCTGTGCTTGACTTGGCCATCGTTTGGTATGCCCATAGCAGTCCTAGTAACACTTCGGGTCATTTGCCTTTGGCTGCTCCAAATCTCTTTTTGAGATTTTGAATAATCACTTTATTCGTTGATTCCGCTTGATCATTTTCTCTCAGGTGGTATGACGATGATGTGATTCATATGATTTTCAAGTCTTCAAAGAATTTCGCGGCCTTTGCACTTAGAAATTGTGGCTAGTTCTCGTAGACTATCTTTTTTGGTATCCTAAACTTGAAAAATATGTTCTCCTACAGGAAATCATCCACTTCGCGCTTGCAAATTTTTTGGTAAGGAGCTGCTTCAACCCACTTAGAAAAGTAGTCAGTTAAAATCAAAAGAAATCTTACCTTACCAGGAGCCGATAGCAGCGGACCGACTATGTCCGTCCCCCATTTCATGAATAGCCATGGAAACAAAACTGAGTACAATAATTCCGCCGGTTGATGCACCAACGATGCATGGCGTTGACACTTATCGCATTTCTGAATATATGTCTTAGCATCTTGTTCCATGCGGGGCTAGTAGTGTCTTGCCCTAATTAGCTTTAATACCAAGGAGTCTGCACCCGAGTGATTTCCCCATATTCCTTCGTGAACTTCTCTCATGACATAATTAGCCTCGGATGCACCTAAACATCGAGCTAACGGGCCTTGGAAAGACTTTTTATACAATTTGACCTCTCCTGAAGTAGTAACAGGCTACTTTAGTGTGTTGTGCCCAAGATGCTTTGGGATCTTCGGGTAGTTTTCCATACTCGAGAAAATCAATTATCTTATTTCTCCAGTACCAGACCAAATTGGTCGGGTTTACTTTGTAATAACCGTCTACATCCAATACCGAATGCATAAGCTGCACGACCATACCAGAGTCTGATCCCTTTATTTTCGTGGACAAGCCCAGATTGGCCGCGCGTCTGCTTTCGCATTTTCTTCCCTCGAGATGTGGGTGATTGACCATTCCCTAAATTGTTCGAGCAGAGTTTGGACCTTTACTACATATTACTGCATGCGTTCCTCTTTGGTGTCGAAGATCCCTTAGACCCGATTTACTACTAGTTGGGATTCACATTTGATTTCTATGATCTCGGAGTCCAGTATCTGGGCTAGATCAAGTCCTGCAATTAAAGCCTCATACTCGGCTTTATTGTTAGTCAAAGAAAAAGTTCGTTTGGCTTGCCTTAGGGTTTTCCCCGAGGGCATGATTAGTACTACCCTGAGCCCGGACCCTTTCACATTGGAATCTTCGTCTATGAACAAGGTCCAGACTTCCGATGTTGATTCCGTCACCATCACCGCGTCTTTGGTGGCCAAAGGAAGCAGTCCGGGATTGAAATCGGCCACAAAGTCAGCCAAAACTTGTGACTTGATCGCAGTCCTAGGTTTATACTCTATGTCAAATTCACTCATTTCGACTGCCCATTTGGCCAGTCGGCCTGATAGTTCAAGTTTGTGAAGGATATTCTGCAGGGAAAAAGTTGTCACCACGGCTATCAAATGACATTGAAAATAAGGCTTAAGCTTTCAAGCAGCGGCTACGAGATCTAAGGCCAATTTTTCCAGATGTAGGTAGCGAGTTTCCTCTCCCGTTAAAATTTTACTAACATAATAGATAGGAGATTGTGTACCTTTGTCTTCAAGGACTAAAATGACACTTATCGCTACCTTCGAGACCGCTAAGTAAATCAGCATTTGCTCTCCTTCCTCTGGTTTCAATAATAATGGAGGTCTCGATAAATACTTTTTCAAACCTTTCAGAGCCTGTTTGCATTCCGATTTCCATTCAAAGTTGTTCTTCTTTTTCGGAAGTGAAAAGAAGTGATGACATTTTTCTGAAGACCGGGAAATGAATCTACATAAAGAGGCCAGTCTTCCTGTTAACCTTTGAACCTCTTTCATGTTTGATAACTGGTCGGGTATGTCCTCAATGGCTTTAATTTTATCAGGATTGATTTCTATCCCCCCTCTTTATGATGTCAAAGGTTTCTTGTAGGTGTTTAAGATGATCACCTACGTTCAAAGACTTAACCATCATATCATCTATATAAACTTCCACGGTTTTCCCTATTTGATTTTCAAATATTTTATTCACAAGCCTCTGATAAGTGGCTTCGGCGTTCTTAAGCCCGAAAGGCATCACATTATAGCAATATGTGCTAAAGTTTGTTATGAACGAAGTTTTTTCCTTAACCTCTAGGTTCTTTTTGATTTGGTTTTACCCAGGATAGGCATCGAGGAAACTCATCAACTCGTGCCCGACCGTCACATCAATCATTTGATCAATGTTTGGCAATAGGAACGAGTCTTTTAGGCACGCCTTATTCAGATCCTTATAATCTATGCACATGCACAATTTATTATTCTTTTTTAGAACTACTACTACATTCGCTATCCAGTCAGGATACTTTACCTTCCCGATTGAACCGATATCAAGCAATCGAGTTACCAGTTCTTTGAAAAATTTGTTTCTGACCTCGGTAATAAGGCGTTTCTTCTACCTTACTGGAGGGGTGTTAGGATCCTGGATTAACTTGTGCATGGCCACCCCTGGTGGAATACCTGTCATATCCGCATGCGATCACACAAAACAATCAACGTTAAATTTAAGTATTTCTATAAATCCTTACCTGAGCTCGGGGTTTAGTCATGTCCCCAAGTGGAAATTCCTCTCCAAGAATTTCTTAAACAATGCGACTTGATCAAGTTTTTCCGTTACCGATTTGGTTGCGCCCATTTCTTCTGGTAACTGGAAATTTCTTGGTACCTAAAAGGATTCCGGTGATTCCTCTCCCTTGTTGAATTTGTTTGGCTCGAGAGCAGGTGTCGGTTCCTATAATTTCTATGTTGCATGCTCCTTCTCTTTGCTACTGGAAATTTAGATCGCGTTCATCTCCCTTGCCGCTGGTTGATATCCTTTTATTTGTTTAATTACCTCCAGAGTTGGGAATTTCAAAAGTTGATGGTATGTTGACGGCACAACCTTCATCTCGTGTAGCCATGGCCTTCCAATAATAATATTGTAGCCCATATCACCGTCTACTACTTCAAAAAGGGTCGTCATCATTACCCCTAGGCATTTATGGGTAGTAGAATTTCCCCTCAGGTCGTCACGCTTGCTAAATTAAACCCGGCGAGGAGTTTGTGGCCGGAATAATGCTTCTGATTAGCTTGGCTTGTTCCAGCACTCTCCATTGGATAATATCGGTTGAGCTCCTTAGGTCCACCAAAACATGTTTAATTTTAAAATCTAAAACATTAAGAGAAATTACCAGTGCATCATTGTGCGAAAGTAGAAGTCCATCTGCGTCCTCCTCCGTGAAGGTGATGTCATCCTTAGTGATTTCTCGGAGTCTTTTGTTATGGGTCACCATTACATTTATTTTTTTCGTAGCCGAAAAGGTTACACCATTAATCTCGCCCCGCCTGAAAATCATGTTAATGTTCAGACAAGGAGGATCTTCTCCTTCTTTCGAGGGTTGCGCGTTATCTTTGTTGCGGTTGTAGTTGTTCTGAGATGGCCATTTTTCAATAATATCGCCACCTCCTCACGCAGATGTTGGCAGTCCCCAGTCCGGTGGCCGTTGGTCCCATGGTACTCACACCATAGATTATGATCCCTTTTGTGAGCACGTGATTTTTGCCTTACGAAAACTACTCCAAAATAAATCAAAAAATAAAATAAATTTCTTTTACTGTGTAATTCTTGAATTTACGTGGTGTTAAATATTTGTGTTATGTCCGTAAATGTTTACTTTGTCATAATAAAATGAAAATTAAAATAAAATACATGTTGCATGCATATAGGATTTAATTATGCATTTGAAAGATAATTTAAATAAAATCACAAAAATATGCATTCGTTCTATTTTTAAATATGTTACTGTGTGATTAATGTTTTGTCTATGTGTTAAATAATTGTTATAAAGTAATTAATATATTTTTGTGAAGTTAAAATTGTTTTATAATTAAAATTAGAAATTTAAATTAGAAAAATGAAATAATTGAAAAGGAAATAAAAAATCGGACCTGGATTAAAATCCAGGCCCAAAAATAAGTTAACCCCCCTCAGCCCAATCAAAACAACCCAGGTCCGGTCAGACTCAGGAGCAAATCCAAACGACGACGTTTGGTCCCGCTTCATCAAGGACCGTTGGATTAAATCAATCCAACGGCTGAGATACCTTGCGCTTACCCGGAACCCTCTACCCGACCCAATGACCCGATCCAGGCTGACCCTGAACTTAGACCAAACGACAACGTTTGGTTAAGTGGATTGATCTCAACCGTGCATCTTAATTGATCCAACGGATGAGATCAATCCACCCCACCCCTATTTAAGGATCAAACCCCTACCCCGGCCCCTAACTTAACACCCCCTCCTCTCACTGTTCATCATCGTTCCCAAACCAAACCCCTAACCCTAGCCGCCCCTATTCCCCTTCGCTTGAAACCCGGCGGCATCAACGCCGCCGGTCACCACCTTAACACCCCAGAACCCCCTGAACACCCTCTATCCGAATATGTTAGCCTCTTGGCTCGAATCTTCCTGAAGGTTCTCGAATCTTCATTTGAAGATTCGAGCCAAACTCAGATCTAAACCTAACAGCCCCAAATCGACACCATAGCTTCCCCTAACCACCCTAGGTATGGATCTGTTGCTTGTTTGGATCGAATCACTTCCGAGCTTCTCGAATCTTCTTTTGAAGATTCGGACCAAACAAGAACAAACTCAGATCTGTTCTAAATTGACACCAAATGACCCCTAGGTTACCCTCACCCTTGTGTCGTATTTGGTCCCCCTCGAATCTGACCAGAAATGGTTAAGTCCCAAATCGAATCTTCAAAAAAACCTAAGAAATACCAGACTTTTGGATTCTGTCCAAATTAAATAAAGATTGAGGTTTAATCGACCTTAGTCGAAGTATTTTCAGTGGAAAATACTTCGACTAAGGTCTGTTTGATTTCAAACAAAGTCCGAACCCCAGTTGAGTTCGAGTCTGTATGAAGTTTAAAGATTCAGAGGTATTTTTTCTATTTCTTTTGTGTATTCTACGTGTATTTTATGTTTGTTTCATTAGTCTGTGTAATTTTCCCATCTTTTATTGTTATACTGTCTCATACTCGTCTATATGATCAAAATATGAAAACTGTTTCTGTTGGTTGTGATTATTTACAATGTGAGTAATCGACTCGATTAAGTTCGTCGATTAGTTATATTACGAATTCTCATTTATGATAATACTGATTGAAACAATCTGTTTCTATTTTTATGGACTGTTTGTTGACAGATGTTATAGATAATCATTTTTAATTAATACTCGTCAGTTAAATCATCCTGGTTTATATGAATCTGTCAAAATAAGTGTTGTATATATGTTATTGTCTGAACATTAAGTTTCAGGGCATTGTCAATATATTGACAATGCTCCTGTATTTGTTTGATTTTAGTTCAAAGTTGAAGTTTAGTATAATTTGTTATGTTGAAATTCAGTATAATGTTGTTGAGATGTTAGGTAAATTCAATTTCACAATTGTTGGGTAGATACAACTGTGTTAGGAACTTAAGAGAATTGGTATTAGCTGTTTTAAATCAGGTTGATAATTAGGTTTGAACAGATTTTTAAATCTGTTTCATAATAGATTATGATCTTGTATTAATGGGCAGTAATAACAGTAGGATTTCAGGGCATTTCTGGGAATGAAACAGTAAAAAATAGTGTTAGTGCTAGTGTGCTGGAAGTGGAGTGTTAGTGGCTGTTAATCTAATAGGATAATCGGAAACCAAAGGAAGTGGAGGGGCTGAAAATAAAGTAAAGGTATCCTTAGTGCTGTTTGAATAAGAAAAAGCAGTTCAGTGGCAGATTTTAAGGGAAAATCTACCTTAGATAACAAAAAGGGGGTCCAGGCAGCACTTAAAAAGAAAGGGACAGACCTGTATAAATACAGGGAGCTGGACTGATTTAAGGGACAGACTTCAGGAGATTTGAGAGAGAAAAAATCAGATTTGAAGAGGAGAGCCTTTTTCAGACAGAAAAGAAAGGAAAGAGAGAAAATCAGGAGTTCAAAGGAAAAATCAGATTTAGATCAGATTTTAAGGGAAGAAAAAAGAGAGTGTGAAGAGAGACAAATTTAGATTTTGAAGAGGAAAAAGAAACAGAAAAGAAACCAAAAGAGAACACTCACACACACACACAATCTGACACATACAAATACAGAAACAGAAAATCAGGAAGCTGAATTTGAAATAGGAAAGAAACTGAAAAATCTAAAAAAAAAAATGTTGTTCTAGAATCTGTCCGTTGTTTGTTTGTGGATATTGTTCAGTTTGAAATCTGAAATTTTCCCTCAAGTTACTGTCACTGTTCATCTGGGTTAACGGGTCTGGTTCAGACTTGCTAAATACTGCTATTCTGCTGATTTTGTTACTGCTGCAACTGCTGAAAACTTACTTCTTCTACCTTCATTTCTAGGTACTTATCTCTTAAATTCTATGTTGGAAAAAAGATTCAGCATGACAAATCAATGAAGCTTGAATTGCAAAATTCTATTTTTCATTTTGTCCAAGTTCATTAGTTTAAATTTCATTTTTTTTTGTTTCATGTTAGTTAACTAGTAGTGAATTCAATTTGATAGTTATGAGTTAATTGTCTTTATTTGAAATTCATATAAAACTTTGTAATAATGTTTTCCATTCTAAATTTTCATTAAAGTATAGTTATGATTGAATTGTTAATATAGGGAACATGACATGAAGTTGGCTATTAGTTAAGTCCTATGACATTGTTAGTCAGATATAGAGTATTCTGAAATGTCAAGAAAATGCATAGTTAGTGTATTTCGATTGTTTGGTTGTGGATTAAGGTTAGATGTTGTTAGTTGAATAAAGAGTAGTATAAAAATGTCAAAAAAAAAACCATATTGCTAGTTTTACCTGATTTAGTTATGGATTGAATGATGTGAGTTATACGTTCATATATGGCGTGATAATAGGTATATATATAACCATTAAGGGATGATGAGTTGATGTATCTCATTATGATGTTAAAATGCTATGAATGTTTTAGACATACAAACTATGTTGCATGTAAGGCAATATTATTAATCGATTTATAATTCCCTTTCTTATCAATTTGATGCCTATTTACCATCTTAAATAAATAATTAGGCCTATTAGATTAAAAGCAAGTATATGAGAATAAGATGAGATATACAAATTGCAACACTTTATATCAATGACAATTAGAAATAGGATTTGCACTAATTAAATAATGAAAAATTGTTCAAAAATACTTCTTCCCTTCATAAATCATGTTTGTTAGTTTCATATACAATTCATCCTTTGGCATATATATGTTGTATTTGTTTGAATCATATTTTTATTCTTTTCTTTGAACTTGAATAGTTGGGCTGAATATAATTTATATCCGAAAATTATAATCGACGGTCTATATTTAATAAATTGTGAATTCTTTTAAAAGAATTCAAAGCTCCCTTAAATGTGAATTTCTCAGGATTTTCATATAAAATGTGTAGATATAATAAACAATTTGTGAAAAATCCATAATATTATTACAAAGATTTTGCGCAATTAGGGATGCGTTCGCGCACCCTGATTATATTAAAAAAAAATTCGGATTATGCGTACGCGCAATTTCGAGCGAATGTTTAATAAAAGAATTTTTCCAAGGATGTTAAATTAATTTCATAAAAACCCGAGATGTGCGGTTCACTATTTAAGAAAAACAAATATTCTTGATTCGACACAATTTCGAAAAAATGATTGTTTAATAAATATATTATCAAAAGTTATCGTGTACACGTACGCGTGACACAATTCCGCATTTTTAAATTTATAACACGAATATACGTACGCGTAATTCGATTCAAAGAAGGATCCTTAATCACAATAAGTAAAAGCGGTAGTAAAATCACGTAACAAAAATATATTTAATAAAATCAAGATAATTAAGCCAATAATAAAAACAGTTAAGCGACCGTGCTAGAACCACGGAATTCGGAAATGCCTAACACCTTCTTCCGGATTAACAGAATTCCTTACTCAGGATTTCTGGTTCGCAGAATAATAAACAGAGTCATATTCTCCTCGATTCAGGGATTATAATTGGTGACTTGGGACGCCTTAAAATTCCCAGGTGGCGACTCTAAAACAAATAAACAAATCCCGTTTCGACTGTCCTTCAATTGGAGAAAACTCCCCACGCGCCCTGCGGGCGCGGCGAAAAGGAGGTGGGGCAGCTCTGGCGACTCTGCTGGGGACAAAAGGTGTAAACTGTAACCCAGAATCATTGGTTCAGGGTTTAAAGAATTCGAGCTTAAAATATCTGTGTTAATTGGCTTTATTTACTATATGATTTTCAACTGTTTATATGCTTAACATGCTAAATGTTTTTTTACCGCTTTAATATTATTTGAATTGTGAATATATACAACTGCTACGAAACCCCCTTCTTTCTGAGTCTTCTGAATTTATGGTGTACACGTGCGCGTGACCCACCTTTCTGTTAAAGTCATACCAAATAAGACGGAGTTGGGACAAGTAACTAGGCCGGGCAGACTTTCGTGCTCCCGGTACGTTGCCCCCGCTTCGGCTCAAACTGTCCGTTTGGGTAAGCCAGGTTTAGAACAATCAACCTCAGGTTTTTCACTTAGAATAACTCAGCCATGTACCGGATCCCTAGTAGGAACGTATATTTGCATCATGTACATTTGGCCTTGGAGACTCAACACAGGGGTTGGGTCTGTCTAGGACAGGTGAACCCGAAATAAAAAGACCATCATGATGCATCCTACTTGCTACTTGTGCATTCATTTGCCTCGAACATGCTTGTTGACCAGCTTAAATGAAATCATGGTGAGAAGAGAGGAATAAAATGGGTTGTTTTAAAAATTTCAAAAAAAGAAAAATAGTTTTAAATCTTGAAATAAAGGTATTTAATAAATAAAAAATTTTTGAAAATGATTTTGTTTTAGTATAAATTTTCAAAATGAATTTTGACTTTATTAAAATTAAATTTCAGATACAAAATGAGCACCACACAAAGCCCCTCATCCACGAGTACAGAAGAATTTCTATTTCAGCTTCAAATGTGGTGGTATGATTTAGGCGAAGATGGTCAAAAATGGGTCGTCAAGCATTTGGGAAATCTCACGGACATTATGAAAGTTAAACCCCGTGATGATCTGATTGCGGCGTTAGTAACTTTTTGGGACCCTGTTCACAATGTCTTTCGTTTCTCTGACTTCGAGCTTACTCCTACATTAGAGGAGATAGCTGGATATGCTGGTTTTGACGGAAGTCTAAGAAATCAAAGCTTGATATTCACAAAGGCTCCTTCGGTACATCGATTCTTCGGTCTTCTGAACATCAGCAGTCAAATCAGGAAAAACAATGTCATCAATGGATGTTGTTCCTTCAACTTTTTGTATTCAAGGTTCGGAAAGTCAGATGGGTTCGAAATTCATGAGAAAGGCCTTACTAACAAGCAAAACAAAGACACTTGGCAGATTCACCGTCGCTTTGCCTTCATGGTGGCTTTTCTAGGAGTCATGGTCTTCCCAAACAAAGAGCGAACAATTGATATTCGCACCGCGAAAGTTGTGCAAATCCTCACCACCAAAGAAAATCACACCCTTATCCCCATCATTCTATCAGATATTTATCGGGCTTTGACTTTATGTAAATCAGGAGCAAAAGTCTTCGAAGGATGCAAAATTTTGTTGCAAATGTGGGTGATGGAACATCTCCAACAACAGCCCAAGATCATACAGTATGGGTCAAACAATGATAATTGCATCGAGAGCTATGAGGAAAGAACAAAAAATTATCAGGCTCCAGAAGGGATAGAAGCATGGGTATCTCATCTAAAGGCTTTAACGGCAAATCAGATTGAATGGACTTTGGGATGGCTCCCGATGAGGGAAGTAATACACATGTCAACCTCAAATAGTTATCTACTACTATTGGGATTGAGAAGCATTCAGCCGTATGCGCCACTAAGAGTCCTAAGGCAATTAGGGAGATATCAAGTAGTTCCTGATGATGAAGATTTGAGTATGCAAGTAATCGAATTACACCCAAAAGCCACTATTCCCGAGGCTCTACTTCAGCAGATGTGGAATGGATGTCGATACTTGAAAAGTGATACTCAAGTCCCAGACACTACAAAGGGTGAGATAAATCCTGGATATGCAAGGTGGTTTGAAAAACGGTCTCGCGTGGATGATGTACCAGAGCCTGAGCTAAGAAGGCCAACAAAAAGACCCCATGTTCAAAACTTCAATGATAAAATCCAAGAGCGGTTGATCTGGGGAGAAAAGGAAAAAGGGTACAAAGCAACTATCCATGCCCTAAAAGAAAATCTGAGAAGCCTCAGTTTGGAGAAAGATTTGCAAGCACAAGAAGCCGAAGGCGAGAAGAAGAGTCTAGCTTGTGAGAATGAAAATCTTCATGCTCGATTCCAAAGAATGAAAAGAGTTTCTGAGACACCAAAGAGGAGCTGGAAGGATCAAAAAACCATCGCCAATCTTTTTGAAAGAATGCAAGATTATGATTCTATTCTTGCAGAGAACGAAAGGGCATTGAGCAAAGCAAAAGAAAGGATCCAGCAATTAAACGAAGAAGCCAGATCTAATAAGGAACGCCAAGATAGGCAATCCAAAAAAGACAGGGCACAAATCCACGACCTGACAGTCTTCACATCTCAAAGTTATGTAAACTGCCAAGGAATGGATTATGAAAGGTTTACAGAGCATGCGCCCACTTTTGCTCGTCATCTAGCAATGGAGTTGGAAAGGATGTATCGTACGCTGGGAGGCCATCCAGGTCAAGCCCCACATTGAGCAGATAATCCAATATTTGACAACAAAAGTGGAAAGTGGGGCATGTTGTGAGATGTTAAGAATTGTATCTTTTATTTTGATTTAAGTGTGTGTGTTTCAAACCATTTTCTTAAAAGTTTTCAAATGTAATTCCATCTTTGTATAATGAACAAAAGTGATTGCCTTTAGTCCGAACTACGCAAGGTCTGATTCATGCGGGGGCATGATACGTAGGCAATCTCTATAGGATTCGACCACCACAATAAAAGATATATATAATAAATAAAAGTGAATAACAATAAAAATTTCAAGAAAGCTGGGACGACACAAGCAGCCGAGCAAATGCATAATAGAAAGGGATTATTTGTCTAGGAGCATTGCATCTCAACGTGTGATTATATATGTGTTAAACTCTCAAAACTAACAAGTTTGTTCATTTCCAGAATTCAAGCAGTTAGTTTCTCTAAAGAGTATACTGGCATATTATCACTATCACACAAGATCAAAAGGACCAATACCCGAAAGTATGTCTATCCCAGATGTTGACACAGGTATGGAGCTAGAGGAGATGGATGTCGGGAAAATGAAAGAAGAGATGTTTAAACTCAAGCAGCAAATGGCTGAGATGTACCAAGCCTGGTCTACAGGACAGTTACCCCCATCTTACCCAAATAACCCTGCTCCATCAATGACCCAAACTCAGGATAATATTACCACTGAATTATCCCCAAACTTCCCCATTTACCAGCATTACCGAGGCACCACCTCTCAGACACCACAGTCTCCACCTCCGAAACCAGTTCCATACTTTCCTCCACCTATGACTCCTGTTTTCGTAGCACCTCCCCCTGCTACATTTCACAAATCTCCTAGTGAGCCTACATTCCAGGCCCAGGACAACCAATATTACCCCCGGAGCCTACCCTCAAAGCCTCCGAAATTAATTCAACTGCTCCTCGTTTTGATCTCCCAACCAAAATTGACAAGCCAGCCAAAAATGCTGAGCAAGAAGAGATGTTCAGGAAGGTCAAGAGTTTGGAACAATCGTTCAGAGACATGCGAGGATTAGGTGAGCAAGTCAGTGTAGCATACAAAGATTTGTGCTTATTCCCCAATGTACAATTACCAGTTGGCTTCAAGATGCCCAAATTTGACCTATACAATGGGCACGACGACCCAGTAGCCCACTTAAGGGGTTTCTGTAGCAAGATGCGAGGAGTTGGGGGTAAGGATGAATTATTGATGGCTTACTTCAGTCAAAGTTTAAGCGGATCAACTTTGGAGTGGTATACACGCCAGGACCATGGGAGATGGTACACCTGGGATGACCTGGCACAGGCCTTCGCATACCATTTCCAATACAATATGGAAATCATCCCAGATCGATTATCTTTGACAAAATTTGAGAAGAAATACAATGAAAGTTTCAGAGAGTATGGTTTTCGGTGGAGAGAACAGGCAGCAAGAGTGGATCCTCCTATGAAGGAGAGCGAAATGGTAGACTACTTCCTCCAAGCCTTGGAGCCAACTTACTATGCCCATCTGGTTTCAGCGGTTGGAAAATCATTCAACGAAGTGGTGAAGATGGGAGGTATGGTGGAAGAAGGTCTCAAAACAAATAAAATTATGAGCTATTCAGCAATTAAGGCAACTACTCAAGCTATTCAAGGCGGGGTAGGAGGAATCGGAAGAAAGAAGAGGGAGGAAGCAGCGGTAGTTGATTCAGGAATTTGGTCGGGACCCAGAGGTTCACCGCTTTACTATAATCAACAACGACCTCGCCAATCAGCTTACCACCATGATTCATCCCAACACTACTATCACCCTTCAGAGCCTCATTTTTCCATTAACCATGCTCAAGCATACAATCAGCCACCTGTTCACACCAATTGGCGTGCTCCTGTCACACCAAATACTTACCCACGAGCCTATCCCGGACCAGGTTTCAGGCCTAGGCCAGCATTCAGGGGAGAAAGGGAACAGAAAAAGAAAACTTACACTCCATTGGGAGAGTCTTACACTAGTCTGTTCCACAGGCTGAGACAGCTAGACATGCTGAGACCAATACAATCCAAGCTACCCAATCCTCCTCCAAAGAATCTGGATTACACCATTAGCTGTGAATATTGCTCCGGTGCACCAGGCCATGATACGGAGAAATGCTGGCATTTAAAAAATGCAATACAAGAGCTGATTGATACTAATAAAATCGAGGTTCAAACCCCCGAAGCTCCCAATATCAATAGAAATCCAATGCCAGCCCATCAAGAGGCCAATATGATAGAAATCATACAAGCTGATGGGGAGACAAAGAAGCCGTCACAAACTGTCATGATGATCAAGTCTCATGAAGCCAAACCAGATAAGCAGTTAACAGAGGAGAAGCCGGTACCTAAACAGAGCAGAAATGGCGATGAATCATCTGTGGTAGACAAGGAGGGATCATCGAGCAAAGTTGCCCCAAAACAAGAAAGGCCGAAAGTGATAGTACCTGGGGTTGCTAACAAACCCATTATATTCGTGGAAGGAACCCGTACAGATCGGGTCATCATCACACCTGTGACCCAGCTGCCAGTCATCAACAACAAAGCCATCCCATGGAACTATGAATGGGTGACTGTAATGTACAAGGGAAAAGAAGTCAAGGAAGAAGTGTGTGAGGTGCAAGGCTTGACTCGTTCAGGAAGATGTTTTACGCCCGAAGAGTTAAGAAAAACTAAAAATAGTCCAACACCAATAAAGAGAGTTGTGACGGAAGAAGAGGCGGAAGAGTTTTTAAGAAAAATGAAACTCCATGACTATTCTGTTGTGGATCAATTGAAGAAGACACCCGCGCAAATTTCATTGTTGTCATTACTGATCCATTCAGAGGAGCACCGTCTGGCTTTAATGAAAATCCTGAATGAGGCTCATGTTCCTGAAAAGATCTCTGTAAATCATTTGGGAAGAATAGCCAACAGAATCTTTGAGACAAACAGAATTACATTTGCTGATGATGAATTACCTGTGGAAGGTACCGAGCATAACAGAGCTCTTTACCTCACCGTGAAATGTGAAAACTCCGTAGTAACCCGGGTATTGGTTGACAATGGGTCAAGTGCAAACATATGCCCTCTCTCCACTTTAAGCAAATTAAAAATTAAAGAGGAGAGGATCCAGAAGAATAGTATCTGCGTACGGGGGTTTGACGGTGGAAGCAGAGATTCATTTGGCGACATAGTGTTGGAACTAACAATAGGGCCAGTTGAATTCACAATGGAATTTCAAGTGGTGGACATAACTGTCTCTTACAACTTGTTGTTGGGCCGACCATGGATCCATGCTGCTAAAGCAGTCCCGTCAACACTACATCAGGTTGTCAAGTTTGAATGGGATCATCAAGAAATAGTTGTGCATGGGGAAGAAAGTTTAAATGCTCGCAGCAGTACCATTGTACCAGTCGAGGGAACAGAAAATGACCAGGGACCATGGGTATACCAAGTGTCCAACACAATGTCGGTGGAGAAAATTCCAGAAGGGAAATACCTTCCGAATCCAAAGATATCCTCTGCATCAGTCATGGTAGCTTATGAAATGTTAAAGAATGGTTTTATACCCGGCAAAGGTCTGGGCTTATCTTTGCAAGGAATTATACAACCAGTATCTCTCCCCGAGAACTGGGGAACATTCGGTTTGGGGTTCATACCCACCGTAAATGACGTGATAAAAGCCAGAAAGTTGAAACACCAAGCATGGGTTCTTCCAAAACCAGTCCCACATCTGTCAAAATCTTTTGTCAAGATCGGCGTTAAAAACCGCCCGATAACAACAATTCCTAAATCCCGGGTCAATCCTGAGGAGGAATTAATTGAAAGATTCGCGAAATTGTTTAATGATGTGAATATGTTGGAAAGCGGAGAAGGGTGTAGCAACGCAGAAGTTCAATTCGTTGGGCCAGAAACAAAGCTTAATAATTGGAAAGCCACTCCTCTCCCCATTCGAAAGGAGTCTTGGTAGTTTATTTTGATTTTCTTTCAAGTTTGTTTGGGTTACTTCAGGGTTGTAATCCCAAAGCTTATCTTACAGTTTGTTTGAAGTGTGCAAACCTTGTTATCTTTCATCATCCAATAAAAAGCAGTTTCCTTTTTATTATCATTCCTGATAGTTTTCTTTTCTTTTTCTTCTTTCCTGTTCTTTTTACGCTGGCTCTAGTGATATGGCATGCATGAGGAATCCTCAGCCCAGTCTTAAAAATCAATCTGGTTCCGAAATATTAATTCAAGAAATATATTGTGATTATGAATCAGAATATGATGAAGATGAGGTTTTTGAAGAGATTAGTAAAGAGTTAATTCACTTTGAGGAAAAAATCAAACCTAACTTGAGTGATACCGAGGACATCAATATAGGGGACACGAGTAATATCCGAGAAACTAAAATAAGTGTCCATCTGGAACCAAAGATCCGAGAGGAGTTAATTAAAGCACTCATAGAATTCAAAGATGTTTTTGCATGGTCATATGACGACATGCCGGGCCTGAGCACTGATTTAGTGGTTCACAAATTGCCCATCGATCCAACGTTGCCTCCTGTCAAGCAAAGGCTGAGAAAATTCAAGTCTGATATAAGTGTGAGAATTAAGGAAGAAATCACCAAACAATTGGAAGCAAAGGTCATTCGAGTCACTCGATATCCTGTTTGGTTAGCTAATATCGTTCCTGTGCCAAAGAAAGACGGCAAAATTAGAGTATGCGTCGACTACCGCAATCTCAACAAAGCCAGTCCGAAGGATAATTTCCCATTACCCAATATCCATATTTTGATCGATAATTGTGCCAAGCATGATATAGGATCTTTCGTGGATTGTTATGCTGGGTATCATCAAATTCTAATGAATGAAGAAGATGCAGAAAAGACGGCATTCATCACACCATGGGGAACTTATTGCTACCGGGTAATGCCATTCGGTTTGAAGAACGCCGGAGCAACCTACATGAGAGCGATGACCACAGTGTTTCATGATATGATACACAAGGAGATTGAGGTATACGTGGACGATGTGATCATAAAATCAAAGCATCAAGGCCGACCACGTTGGGGATTTGAGGAAGTTCTTCTTAAGACTTCGCAGGTACAACCTCAAGCTTAACCCTGCCAAATGCGCATTTGGAGTTCCATCTGGAAAGTTGCTGGGATTCATAGTCAGTCGGCGAGGCATCGAGCTAGACCCATCAAAAATCAAAGCCATCCAAGAATTGCCACCTCCAAAGAACAAAACTGAAGTAATGAGTTTGTTGAGAAGGTTAAATTACATCAGCAGGTTTATTGCTCAGCTCACAACAACCTGTGAACCAATTTTCAAATTGTTGAAAAAGGATGCTGCAGTCAAATGGACCGATGAGTGTCAAGAAGCGTTCGATAAGATAAAAGGGTACTTGTCAAACCCACCCGTGTTGGTCCCTCCAGAGCCAGGAAGACCTTTGATTCTTTACTTGACAGTCTTGGAAAATTCATTTGGTTGTGTATTGGTGCAACATGACCTCACTGGCAGAAAAGAACAGGCCATCTATTACCTTAGCAAGAAATTCACACCCTATGAGGTTAAGTATACTCATCTGGAAAAGACATGTTGCGCCCTGACTTGGGTAGCTCAAAAGTTGAAACACTATTTGTCGTCCTATACTACTTACCTCATTTCTCGTCTGGATCCATTGAAATATATTTTTCAAAAGCCTATGCCAACGGGAAGACTTGCAAAGTGGCAGATATTGCTCACAGAATTTGACATCATCTATGTGACTCGGACTGCAATGAAAGCCCAAGCACTGGCCGATCATTTAGCCGAAAACCCGGTCGATGAGGAATACGAGCCGTTGAAAACCTATTTTCCTGATGAAGAAACAATGCATATCGACGAGGTGGAGCGAATTGAAAAACCTGGCTGGAAACTTTTCTTTGATGGAGCCGCTAACATGAAAGGAGTCGGGATAGGAGCCGTAATCATTTCTGAAACAGGGCATCACTATCCTGTTACGGCTCAATTGCGATTTTATTGCACCAATAATATGGCTGAATATGAAGCTTGCATTTTGGGGTTAAGGCTAGCCGCAAATATGGGTATCCAAGAAATCTTAGTCATGGGAGATTCGGATCTTTTGGTACATCAAATTCAAGGAGAATGGGAAACCCGAGACTTGAAGCTCATACCATACCGACAATGTCTACATGATCTTTGTCAGCGGTTTCAATCAGTGGAATTCCGGCATATTCCGAGGATCCGTAATGAGGTTGCCGATGCATTGGCTACTTTGGCATCAATGTTTCACCATCCAGACAAAGCTTATGTGGATCCACTACATATTCGAGTCCACAACCAGCACGCTTATTGCAATATGGTCGAAGAAGAATTTGATGGTGAGCCATGGTTCCACGAAATCAAGGAGTATATCAGGATGGGGATATATCCCGCACAAGCCACAGGAGATCAAAAGAGGACTATTAGGCGATTGACAAATGGATTCTTCTTAAGCGGAGGAGTTTTGTATAAAAGAACACCAGATCTTGGATTATTAAGATGCATAGATGCCAGACAAGCTACAACTGTCATATCTGAAGTACATTCGGGAGTTTGCGGACCCCACATGAGTGGATATGTATTGGCAAAGAAAATCCTCCGAGCTGGTTACTATTGGCTTACCATGGAGCGAGATTGTATCAGTTTTGTGCGCAAGTGTCATCAATGCCAAATACACGGAGATTTGATTCATTCTCCACCATCCGAATTGCACACAATGTCGGCACCATGGCCCTTCGTTGCTTGGGGCATGGATGTGATTGGACCAATTGAGCCGGCAGCATCCAATGGGCACAGGTTCATTCTGGTAGCTATTGATTATTTTACCAAATGGGTTGAGGCCAAGACATTCAAATCAGTGACCAAGAAAGCTGTGGTCGATTTTGTCCACTCAAATATCATATGTCGATTCGGAATCCCAAAGGTGATCATCACAGATAACGGTGCTAATCTTAACAGCAACTTAATGAAGGAAGTATGTCAACAGTTTAAGATTACACATCGCAACTCTACCCCATATCGGCCCAAGGCGAATGGAGCAGTCGAAGCAGCCAACAAAAACATAAAGAAGATACTTCGGAAAATGGTAGAAGGTTCAAAACAATGGCATGAAAAATTACCATTTGCATTATTGGGATACCGCACTACTGTTCGCACTTCAGTAGGAGCAACTCCTTATTTGTTGGTATATGGCACTGAAGCAGTAATTCCTGCAGAAGTTGAGATTCCTTCCCTTCGGATCATCGCCGAAGCAAAGATTGATGATGATGAATGGGTCAAAACCCGTCTGGAACAGTTAAACTTGATTGATGAAAAACGATTGGCCGCAGTATGTCATGGTCAATTATATCAAAGAAGAATAGAAAGAGCATACAACAAAAAGGTGCGTCCACGGAAGTTTGAAGTGGGTCAGCATGTGCTGAAACGTATTCTTCCACATCAGGTTGAGGCAAAAGGCAAATTTGCCCCGAATTGGCAAGGACCATTCATTGTGACCAGAGTATTATCAAATGGTGCACTATGCTTAACAGACATTGAAGGCAAATGCATAGACATGGCAATCAATTCTGACGCGGTAAAGAGATATTATGCATAACTTTTTGAATGTTTGTATTTAGTATTATTTCGAAGATTGGAATGACAAAGGCAATTTATTCTGCTATCCAAACACTATACCATTTGTTTCCCCTTCGAGCCATATTTGTTTCTTTCTTACCCTCTCTTGGAATCAATAAAAAAAAAATAATAATAATAAAAAAAATCATCACTATTATCTAGTGAACTACGTTTGACCTGATTCCTCAAAGAAGGATACGTAGGCGCCTCACGGCTCGGTCATAGGGTGCACAATATACATAATGTGCACAAAAAGTTATGTCAAGCGACCCCAATCAAAAACTGGGGCAAAGAAACTGTATTGCAAATAAGAAAAAGATTCCAAGAGTTGTAATTTTTAACCCATACCAAGAACTGTTTAGCTTTTAATACCTTTTCCATTTCTAACCCCATACCAAAAAGACCTTTCGATCAATCTTAGAAAAATGCTGAGACAAGCAAATGAAGATGGTTCATAACACTCTGGTACAAACAAGAAAAGAAAGTAAAAATGAGAGAGTCTTATAGGTGAAAACCCACACGGGCACCATAAGGCGACGGAAGTTGAGAGAAAAGTAAAAATGAGAGAGTCTTATTGGTGAAAACCTTCGTAGGCACCATAAGGCGAAAAGGAAGTGAGAAATGAACAAATGAGGAAGGTTTATCGGTGAAAACTCTTTGAGATATTGCAAGTCCAACAGGTCTGTGAAATGAAAAATGAAGTTGGATTATGGAAATTTTGGGGAAAACGAAAATAAGACAATTGAGAGGAGATTGATTAAAAGACTGGGTTGATTAATCCGAAATGCATACCCTGATCATTGGCGTCAGTAACTCCAATCAGATAAGTTTTATTCCTTCTCCGACAGTCATCTAAATTTGGATTTTTCTTTTCATTCTATAATTGTCGAAATCAGCGGGTTTCGTCACTAATAATCTTACTTTTCTAAATCTTTGAGATAAGTTTTATTCCAAACAAATAAGAAGGAATGTCAAGGTATACTACCAAGATTCAAGGTTACATGATACATAATACGGCCATGAAAGGCGGGAGATAAAATAATAGGATATGGGTGTAAGAAAAGTGAAATCAAAAGTGGATCGGCAATGTCAGGAGGGACATATGATTACAGCTGAAGAATTAAAGAAGTCAGGCGTCCACCTGGAGAATGAGGATGAGAATTAAAGAAGTCAGGCGTCCACCTGGAGAATGAGGATGAGAAAAGAAGAAGTCAGGCGTCCACCTGGAGAATGAGGATGAAGAATTAAAGAAGTCAGGCGTCCACCTGGAGAATGAGGATGAGAATTAAAGAAGTCAGGCGTCCACCTGGAGAATGAGGATGAGAAAAGAAGAAGTCAGGCGTCCACCTGGAGAATGAGGATGAAGAATTAAAGAAGTCAGGCGTCCACCTGGAGAATGAGGATGAGAATTAAAGAAGTCAGGCGTCCACCTGGAGAATGAGGATGAGAAAAGAAGAAGTCAGGCGTCCACCTGGAGAATGAGGATGAGAATTAAAGAAGTCAGGCGTCCACCTGGAGAATGAGGATGAGGAAAGAAGAAGTCAGGCGTCCACCTGGAGAATGAGGATGAGAATTAAAGAAGTCAGGCGTCCACCTGGAGAATGAGGATTAAAGAAGTCAGGCGTCCACCTGGAGAATGAGGATGAGAATTAAAGAAGTCAGACGTCCACCTGGAGAATGAGGATGAGAATTAAAGAAATCAGGCGTCCACCTGGAGAATGAGGATGAGAATTAAAGAAATCAGGCGTCCACCTGGAGAATGAGGATGAGAAAAGAAGAAGTCAGGCGTCCACCTGGAGAATGAGGATGAGAATTAAAGAAGTCAGGCGTCCACCTGGAGAATGAGGATGAGAATTAAAGAAATCAGGCGTCCACCTGGAGAATGAGGATGAGAAAAGAAGAAGTCAGGCGTCCACCTGGAGAATGAGGATGAGAATTAAAGAAGTCAGGCGTCCACCTGGAGAATGAGGATGAGAATTAAAGAAATCAGGCGTCCACCTGGAGAATGAGGATGAGAAAAGAAGAAGTCAGACATCCACCTGGAGAATGAGGATGAGAATTAAAGAAGTCAGGCGTCCACCTGGAGAATAAGGATGAGAAAAGAAGAAGTCAGGTGTCCACCTGGAGAATGAGGATGAGAATTAAAGAAGTCAGGCGTCCACCTGGAGAATTAGGATGAGAATTAAAGAAGTCAGGCGTCCACCTAGAGAATGAGGATGAGGAAAGAAGAAGTCAGGCGTCCACCTGGAGAATGAGGATGACAATTAAAGAAGTCAGGCGTCCACCTGGAGAATGAGGATTAAAGAAGTCAGGCGTCCACCTGGAGAATGAGGATGAGAATTAAAGAAGTCAGGCGTCCACCTGGAGAATGAGGATGAGAATTAAAGAAGTCAGGCGTCCACCTGGAGAATGAGGATGAGAATTAAAGAAGTCAGGCGTCCACCTTGGAGAATGAGGATGAGAAAAGAAGAAGTCAGGCGTCCACCTGGAGAATGAGGATGAGAATTAAAGAAGTCAGGCGTCCACCTGGAGAATGAGGATTAAAGAAGTCAGGCGTCCACCTGGAGAATGAGGATGAGAATTAAAGAAGTCAGGCGTCCACCTGGATGAGGATGAGAATTAAAGAAATCAGGCGTCCACCTGATGAATGATCTGGGTTTCTCGGGTCTCATTATTGTTTAAGTCTGTGGAAAGACTGCTATTCTGCTGATTTTGTTACTGCTGCAACTGCTGAAAACTTACTTCTTCTACCTTCATTTCCAGGTACTTATCTCTTAAATTCTATGTTGGAAAAAAGATTCAGCATGACAAATCAATGAAGCTTGAATTGCAAAATTCTATTTTTCATTTGTCCAAGTTCATTAGTTTAAATTTCATTTTTTTGTTTCATGTTAGTTAACTAGTAGTGAATTCAATTTGATAGTTATGAGTTAATTGTCTTTATTTGAAATTCATATAAAACTTTGTAATAATGTTTTCCATTCTAAATTTTCATTAAAGTATAGTTATGATTGAATTGTTAATATAGGGAACATGGCATGAAGTTGGCTATTAGTTAAGTCCTATGACATTGTTAGTCAGGTATAGAGTATTCTGAAATGTCAAGAAAATGCATGGTTAGTGTATTTCGATTGTTTGGTTGTGGATTAAGGTTAGATGTTGTTAGTTGAATAAAGAGTAGTATAAAAATGTCAAAAAAAAAACCATATTGCTAGTTTTACCTGATTTAGTTATGGATTGAATGATGTGAGTTATACGTTCATATATGGCGTGATAATAGGTATATATATAACCATTAAGGGATGATGAGTTGATGTATCTCATTATGATGTTAAAATGCTATGAATGTTTTAGACATACAAACTATGTTGCATGTAAGGCAATATTATTAATCGATTTATAATTCCCTTTCTTATCAATTTGATGCCTATTTACCATCTTAAATAAATAATTAGGCCTATTAGATTAAAAGCAAGTATATGAGAATAAGATGAGATATACAAATTGCAACACTTTATATCAATGACAATTAGAAATAGGATTTGCACTAATTAAATAATGAAAAATTGTTCAAAAATACTTCTTCCCTTCATAAATCATGTTTGTTAGTTTCATATACAATTCATCCTTTGGCATATATATGTTGTATTTGTTTGAATCATATTTTTATTCTTTTCTTTGAACTTGAATAGTTGGGCTGAATATAATTTATATCCGGAAATTATAATCGACGGTCTATATTTAATAAATTGTGAATTCTTTTAAAAGAATTCAAAGCTCCCTTAAATGTGAATTTCTCAGGATTTTCATATAAAATGTGTAGATATAATAAACAATTTGTGAAAAATCCATAATATTATTACAAAGATTTTGCGCAATTAGGGATGCGTTCGCGCACCCTGATTATATTAAAAAAAAAATTCGGATTATGCGTACGCGCAATTTCGAGTGAATATGTAATATAAGGGATTTCTTCGAGGACGTTAAATTAATTTCATAAAAACCCGAGATGTGCGGTTCACTATTTAAGAAAAACAAATATTCTTGATTCGACACAATTTCGAAAAAATGATTGTTTAATAAATATATTATCAAAAGTTATCGTGTACACGTACGCGTGACACAATTCCGCATTTTTAAATTTATAACACGAATATACGTACGCGTAATTCGATTCAAAGAAGGATCCTTAATCACAATAAGTAAAAGCGGTAGTAAAATCACGTAACAAAAATATATTTAATAAAATCAAGATAATTAAGCCAATAATAAAAACAGTTAAGCGACCGTGCTAGAACCACGGAATTCGGAAATGCCTAACACCTTCTTCCGGATTAACAGAATTCCTTACTCAGGATTTCTGGTTCGCAGAATAATAAACAGAGTCATATTCTCCTCGATTCAGGGATTAAAATTGGTGACTTGGGACGCCTTAAAATTCACAGGTGGCGACTCTGAAACAAACAAACAAATCCCGTTTCGACTGTCCTTTAATTGGAGAAAACTCCCCACGCGCCCCGCGTGCGCGGTAAATAGGAGGTGAGACACCTTTGACTGGGGTTGGATCTCATCGGCCTTGGGAATTATGCTTCCTTAATGTTCCTCATCGCCGATACTAGTTCCACTATGCTGGCATTGAAGTTATATTCGGACAACCTGAGGTAGGTGGAATCCCAAGAGCCCAATACCTCTTTGCCGATACTAGTTCCACTATGATCAGCTCTTCTACAGGTAGCAAATTTATCCGCCGACCGAAAACCTCCGTAGTGTCCTTCAGCCTTTTCGTAGGGAAAACCCTGACATCTAGAAGACCATTAATCTACATCGAAATCATCTTTCACCTTTTCTGTATTTTTTTCTCGGCCCCGACCCTTGGTTGATTCCAGGACACTGAGTTGGTCATCCTTTATTCTTATCTTCGACTAGTAGCGGTTGTGTACATCTGCCCATGTTGTTTCCTCAAACTCGAGCAAACTTTCTTTCAGTTACGGGAAGCTTTCGAACTCCTCGAATCCAGCCCTTTAGTAATTGCATAAGATGCCCATTTATCCAACATGGCCGATAGCAACATCCTTTCCTTTTAAAATCTAGTGACAAACTCCCGCAGCAATTAAGACTCTCCTTGCACAATCCCGAATATGTTGGCCTTCTAGGTATGTACCTTCATGTGCCCGACATAGGCCTTGATAAAAGAATCCGCGAGCATCTCGAAGGAATCTATTGAGTGCTCGGGTGAAAGTGAATAACATGCCAGGTCCCCTTTCATGAGGGTCTCCCCAAACTTCTTCAACAAGACTGACTCAATCTCGTGCGGAGCTAAGTCATTTCCCTTCACCGTCGTTGTATAGGTGGTGATATGCTCTTAAGGATCTGAAATCCCATCATATTTTGGTATGTTGGCCATTTTAAACCGCTTCGGGATCAACTCTGGTGATGTGCTTAGTTTGAATGGCAACTAGGTATATTTATTTGAGTCCAGTCCTTTCAATACTAGCGGCGCGCCTGGGATTTGATCCATTCGGGCATTTATTTCCCTCATAAACCGCATGAGTTCAGTTTTAAAGGGATTGTTCTCGTTATTGTTACCAGATCTGCTGCCCTTCTTCCCATCCCTATCAAAGCTGACTTTACCCCTTGGGGTGTTGTTATCATCCTTTTGTGTTATTTGGTTTGCGGGAGCACTAGGAGGAACTAGACCTCTTCCATTCACATTGATGGAAGCACTTGACAACGCCTCCCTCAAATACATCATGACCTGATCCTATTTCGAGAGATGGCCTATAATAGCCTTTTGTTGTTCCCTCAAGATTCTCACTGTTTGTGCAACATGATTGTCTTCATCATCATAAGGAGTCACCTCCCGAATATGTCGTGGATATTGCCTGCCACGGGCCGGCGTGGCCTCATCGCCCTCGTTGCGGGTATCACTGATCGAATCTTCGTGTTGAGGCTGATTTCCTTGGGCCTCAATGTTGTGCGTGATGTTGACATTGTTATTTGGCATTTTTATGATTATCTCTAAGAAACAAAAAATTAAACATGTTAGTAACAGATGCAAGGATCAACCCAATTACGTAACTGGCTAAGCCCTATGGTAGACTCCAAACTGTTTACTCGTAAAATGGTATGTTTGATTATATCGTGGTTTATAGAGAAGGGAATTAATTTGATCCCAAAATGATAAATTGTTACATCTCGCATTTTTCGTACATTAAAGTTTCATCTTCAGTAAATTAACATAAACTCGGGGATGAGATTACCTTGATGTTAGCATATTTATGCTATTTACACCAAGCAATAAGTAAGTGCCATGAAGGAAAGGGTACACGAATTAAAGAAAATGAGTTTCGTTGAAGGTTGTCGAATTGGGATAAACTACGGGTCGAGCAATAATACCCGATGCTTATGGACTAGTACCATGAAAGGTACTATATGACCACGATAGTATGCTGTATAAAGTATATTAAAAATAAGTAGAATTTTAAGTAATTTGAGGTTATTCTTAATTATGCGGGTAATTGAATTACCGGGTAACGGAATATTACCTAGTTAATAAATAAATCACAAAACGTGGTAGCAAACCCTTATTAATAAAATGACTATTGGTCATTTTATATAAGGTGGCATCGTAATGCTTTAGTGCAAGACACCTCCTACTTTAAAATATTCAAAACAACCATTCCAATTTCATTTCAAAAGTTTCAATACTAAGACACAAAAACGTTAGTCATTCTTAAACTCTTTCAAATTTCATTCCTGAAGACTTTTAAACCAGAATATACATATTTCATTAAGCAACATGATTTCCTACACGTTTCGATGATTCCAACAAGATTTAGCGACGTAAAATTTTGCGGTTCTAAGGGAGTACAATGTAACTTTTTCCAAGAACATTATACAGATTTTTCGCTACTCCAAGTATGTTAATTCAAATCTCTTGCTTCATTCTGGCATGATCTCATCATTACATAAGGTTTGATAACGAGGCATAAAGAAAAATTCATATCTCGGAATTTACGTATATTTTGCTAGTCTCGCAAGTTATGTATATTTTCCTAGTTTTGTAAGTTAATACCATGTATTTTTGGAGGTCACCCTCTACAAGCATGAACCTCTACTGGAACAAAAGCATGAATGCAGCTTTCTGAATTGCAAGACTATTATATACGTGTTGTAAAAAGGATTGTCTAGTTGAATATTTCTTCTTTTCTTCTTTTGGCATGAGAGAAAAGAAAAGTAATCAGTCACCAACTTCTCACTTTAAGCATCCTTACAAAGGTTGGAAATTAAGTGAAAATAAAAAGGAAGTGTAAATTTTACTCAGGAGGCAAAGAAAGTTTGTACCTTAAGCAAATAATTAGATAAGCAAATCACTTTTTGGTTTTGAATTTTTGACTAATATTGAAGTAAAGCTTTTTTCGGAGTATTAGTGATTAGTTGTTGAATATTGAGATGTTGAAATACTTACCTTATTGCCCCTAATTTTTTTACGCCTACTGATTTTTTTTTATCATTGTTATGGTACCAACCATCCTTCTTTTAACCAAACGACGAGTATTTCCTTCTTCGAGTCAAGAGAGCAGAGAGTTTATATATACAGTATTAAAGTATTTTTATTACCATCGAGCTATAATCGATGAATAGGCCCCTATTGGGCAACCTCTGATAAGATATTAAGTTATATACCGAGCCTACAGTGGCCAAGCGCCTATGAGCGAGCCTAATTGGTCGAGATACAAAGCCTAGTAGGGTCGAGTGCCTATGAGCGTACTACGGTAGAGCAGATATATATATATATATATATATATATATATATATATATATATATATATATATATATATAAGGCTGGACCGCTATTTTACTTACTATATTGAAAGAGTTGAGTCTGTATCAGCATATGAGCATATCATCAAGGTTTCCTCAATCCCCATTTGCTTTCTGTTATTATATTATCAGCTCAGTTTCAGCTTTTAGTATATTGCCTTACATACTTGGTACATTATATCGTACTGACGTCCCATTCTAGGGGCGCTGCATTTTATGCGTGCAGGTTCAGACAGACAAACGGGTAGATCTCCTCAGTAGGTGTTGCTCAGTTCAACTTTATCAATAAGCTCCCCTTCTTTTGGAGTTGCCGGGTCTAGCATTTTAGTGTACATATTATGTATATAAGTAGATAGGTTATGGGTAGGTCGGGGCCCTGTTCCAATCAAAGTACATCTATCAGTAGAGGCTTGTAAACATATCCTATCAGTTAGTGCAGTATGTTGGGCTTGTAGGCCCTGTACGTATATTTTGTTGGTTTGTCAGTTGTAGTTATTATGACTGTCTTCCCGGCCCAGCTTTATATTGACATTTAGTCAGCGTTAGTCACTATTCAGTTTTATATTTTGCATTGCAAATTATCTTGTAATGTGGCCCATGGCCAAACTATGACATTACATGTTTAGAGTCTCTTAGTCGCAAGTGATACACAAGGATAGGTGAGACACTGGGTGCCGGTCTCGCCCCCAGGCTCGGGGCATGACAAAAGTGGTATCAGAGCAGTTCTATCTTAGGGAGTCTACAAGCTGTGTCTAGTAGGGTCTTGTTTATAGATGTGTGGTGCACCACATTATATGAGCATGGGACTACAGGGCAGTTAGGAGTTGGTTACCCTTATTTCAAATATAAATCGTGTTGTAGCACTGAGTTATAGGAAATTTGAGTTAAACTTACGTGTTGACGTTTGTATGCACAAATGATGGCAACTAGGAAGACTACGCTAGCCAGAGGAGAGAAACAGTAGTATGTGAGGGGATTTGTAGGATACCCCCAGCATATGCGGCCCAATTGGAGTCATAGGGAGAGACCCCTACCCAGCAATTACCGGCTCTTCTTCCACCTGAGGAAATTCCTAGGGAGACCGCACATCTAGCTCCCCCTCCACTTCCATCAGACCAGGACTTAAGGAGTGCGGTGCATTTGTTTGCACAATTGGAAGCTACCCAACAACAAACTAGGGCATTCGATAGTATAGGACCTTCCGAGGGATCTGGTAGTTTAAGGGTCCGAGAGTTTATTGCTTTGGGTCTCCTAGAGTTCACGGGGACAGATCAGAGGGAGGACCCACATGATTTTATATATCAGCTTTACAGGATTTTTCAGGTTATGCATGCCATAGAAAAAGAGGTAGTTGAGCTAGCAGCTTTTTGGCTCCGAGATATAGCCATCATTTGGTATGAGGGATGGGAAAGGTCCAGGGGACGTGATGCACCTCTAGCTAATTGGGAGAATTTTTCAGATGCCTTCCTTGACCAGTACTTATCGCGAAAGAGCCGACAGGCCCGAGTTGATCAGTTTCTAGCCCTCAAGCAGGGCAATATGAGTGTTCGAGAGTGTAGTCTCCATTTTGACTCATTGGCCAGATATGCACCATCCATAATTGCTACTATGTGGGACAGGATCCACAGGTTTATAGCAGGGTTGGCCACAAAGTTGACTGAAGCATGTGCCACCGCTGCATTACAAGATAGTATGGATATCTCCCGGATTCAAGCATTTGCCTAAAATATAGAAAGGGGTAGGCGTCACCAGTAGGGTGCGGAGAGGACTGAGTCAGGGCAGCGTAAAAGGATGAGATTCGCCAAGTCTCAGGAGCAGTATCAGGGTAGTTACAGGACCTAGTACTTTGAATGGCCACCTAGACCTCCACTACCTTAGTCACAAGGTTATAGGTATGACCGTTATACTTAGTCAGGACCAGGTGAGAGCTCCCAGGTGTCAAGTTTGCAGCGACAACAAGGTTCGAGGCAGACATGGCCATTCCCACCGTGGTGTGCCATCTCCGGCAGAGGACACTTGGGTATATGCCGAGCCAGTTCTAATGCTTGTTATACATGTGGACGTTCAAGGCATATGATGCGAGCTTGCCCAAATAGAGATTCTGGGGGTACGACGAAACCAACAAATTCAGCAACAGGATCAGCTATTTCCGTGCATTCTTCGGGGTGCGAGTCTCAGTCTTCGACTGGTAGAGGTCGAGGCAGAGGTAAAGGGTCCAGTTCAGGTGGTAACCAGAATCATATCTATGCCTTAGTGGGTCGACAGGACCAAGAGTCCTCACCAGATATTGTGACAGGTATGTTGACCATTTGTTCTCACGATGTTTATGCCTTGATAGACCCAGGATCTACTTTATCATGTATTACCCCATTTGTTGCGAGGAAATTTGGTATAGTGCCTAAAATACTAAGTGATCCTTTTGCGGTATCTACACCAGTCGGTGAATCGATTATCGTTAGACGAGTTTACCGAGGTTGTACGGTGACAATTTGTAGTTGTCAGACCTCAGCCAACCTAGTTGAGCTAGAGATGTTGGATTTTGATGCTATCATGGGCATGGACTAGTTGGCAGCATGTTATGCCACAGTTGATTGTCGAGCAAAAACATCCAGATTTCATTTTTCGGGTGGGCCTGTCCTTTAATGGGCAAGTAATACAGCGACACCCAGAGGTATGTTTATTTCCTATCTGAAAGCGAGGAAAATAATCGTAAAAGGGTGCATTTATCATATTGTGCGAGTTAAAGATGTGAATGCTGAGATACCTTCACTTCAGTCTATTCAAATAGTCAAAGAGTACACAAATGTATTTTCGGATGAACTTCCAGGTATTCCTCCAGAGCGAGAGATTGGTTTTGGCATCGATTTGCTTCCGAGAATGCAACCAATATCTATCCCTCCGTATAGAATGACACTTACCGAATTAAAGGAGTTGCAGGAGCAGATAAAATATTTGCTGGAGAAAGGTTTCATCAGGCCCAGTACTTCACCTTGGGGTGCACCGGTACTGTTTGTATGGAAGAAAGACGGCTCGCTGAGGATGTGTATCGATTATAGGCAACTGAACAAGGTAACTCTTAAGAACAAGTATCCACTACCAAGGATAGATGACTTGTTTGATCAGTTACATGGAGCTAGATGCTTTTCAAAAATAGATTTGAGGTCGGGGTACCACCAGGTCAGAGTTAGGGAGAAAGATATTCCCAAGACAGCCTTCAGGACCCGATATGGCCACTTCGAGTTCCTTGTCATGTCCTTCGGGTTGACGAATGCACCTGCCATATTTATGGACTTGATGAATAGCCTATTCCGACCATAACTGGATCTGTTCGTGATAGTCTTTATTGATGATATTTTGGTTTATTCACGTTTAGAGGTTGAGCATGTGGGCCACCTGCGAGCGGTACTCCAAACCCCCATGTGATAATAAATTGTATGCTAAGTTTTCTAAGTGTGAGTTATGGTTGAAGTCTGTAGCATTCTTGGGGTACATTATATTTGATGGACGTATAAAGGCAGACACTCAGAAGATTGAGGCTGTGAAATCTTGGCCTAGACCTGCCACTCTGACAGAGATTCGTAGCTTTATAGGCTTAGCAGGATACTACTGGAGGTTCGTAGAGGGTTTTTCTTCTCTTTCAGCACCATTAATGAAGCTGACGCAGAAAGTGACTAAGTTTCAGTGGACAGAGGCCTGCGGGCAGAGTTTTCAAGAGCTTAAGAACAAGGTGACCTCAGCACCAGTTCTAGCACTTCTAGAGGGTCCAGATGGTTATGCCATGTATTCTGATGCCTCAGGTATCGGGTTAGGACGTGTCTTGATGCAACATAGGAAATTAACCGCGTATGCTTCAAGGCAGTTAAGGAAGCATGAGCGAAACTATCCGACCCATGACCTCGAATTAGCTGTGGTTGTCCATGCACTTAAGATATGGTGGCATTATTTATATAGGGTTCATGTTGATGTGTTCACAGATCATTAAAGCCTGCAATATATCTTCAAGCAAAAAGAGTTGAATTTGCGATAGAGGCGATGACTTGAATTATTGAAAGATTACAATGTTAACATTCTCTACCATCCAGGGAAAGCTAATGTTGTAGAAGACGCCTTAAGTCGCCGATCTATGGGTAGCTTAGCACATGTAGAGGCCGAAAAAAGACAATTAACCAGAGAGATTCATCAATTGGCTTGTTTGGGGGTTCAGTTAGTAGACTCTGGCAATGGAGGAGTTGTACTCCAAAATACCGCAAAATCATCTCTCATAATTGAAGTAAAGGAGAGGCAGTACGAGGACCCAGAGTTGGTCGAGTTGAGAGAGCGGGTTCCATAACAGAAGAAGCCATTGTTAGAACAAGACATGGGGTTCTTAGATATAGATAGGGTTCTTAGATATAGGTTTTGTTTATGTGTTCTAGATGTAGCAGGGCTACAAGACACGATTATGTCAGAGGCACATTATTCGTGGTACTCTATTCACCCTGGGTCGATGAAGATGTATCATGACATTAAGAAGGTGTATTGGTGGAACGATATGGAGAAGAACATTGCTGAGTATGTCGCTCAGTGTCCTAGTTTCCAACAGGTGAAGATAGAGCACCAGAATCCTGAAGGGCTAATGCAGACTATAGAGATCCCAACATGGAAATGGGAGGCGATAAACATGGACTTTATCACAGGTTTACCTCGTTCTTATAGTAAGTTCAATTCCATATGAGTGATAGTCGATAGGCTCACTAAATCAGCTCATTTCCTACCGGTTAGATTCGTATATATAGTAGAAGATTATGCAAAGTTATATATTAAAGAGAAATTGCAACTACACGGAGTGGCAGTATCTATTATATCTCACAGTGGGCCCCAGTTCACAACACATTTTTGGAGGTCATTTCAGAAAGCTCTAGGGACTCAGGTGAATCTCAGCACAACTTTTCATTCACAAACTGATCGACAAGTCGAGCTCATAATTCAGACGCTCGAAGATATATTACAAGCATGTCTGCTGGATTTTAAAAGAAGTTGGGATGAACATCTACCTCTTATCAAGTTTGTATATAATAACAGCTACCAGTCCAGTGTCCAGATGGCTCCATACGAGGCTTTGTATGGGCGTAAGTGCAAATCTCCTATAAGGTGGTTTGATGTTAGAGAATTTGGGTTCAATGGGCCAGACCTGGTTCAACAGGCGATATAAAAAGTAAAGCTTATTCGGGAGTGACTGTTGATAGCTCAGAGTCGTCAGAAGTCATATTCTTACGTGCAGCGATGAGATTTAGAGTTCGAAGTTGATGACTAGGCATTCTTAAAGGTGTCACCTATGAAGGGTATGATGAGGTTTGGCAAGAAAGGCAAACTTAGCCCTCAGTATATTGGGCCTTATAGGATCATTTAGAGAGTGGGCCAAGTAGCTTATGAGTTAGAATTGCCCTTGGAATTGGAGTCTGTCCATCCGGTTTTTCATATATCTATGTTATGGAATTGCATTGGTGATCCTACCCGAATAGAGCCAACAGATGATGTATAGATTATAGAGGACTTGTCATACGAGTAAGTTTCGGTTGCCATCCTAGACCGACAAATCCGCAAGCTACAAACTAAGGAGGTAGCCTCCGTGAAGGTTTTATGAAGAAGCAAGAATGTGGAAGAGATGACGTGGGAAGTGGAGGAAGTAATGAAATCTAAATACCCCCAACTATTTCAAACTGGAAGTATGGCTCGAGATGGGATACCTCAGCACAATCCTATTCAGGCCAGTAGGTTCTCCAGTAAGCTCTTATTTTTTACCTTCCGAATTTATAATAGACAGCTGTGTGAGGCCAAGTATGGAATATATAGTATGTTTTTTGGCTGCGTGCAGGGTGGTTTTAGTCTACTGTACGAAAAATATCACAAAGTATCCAAGAGTAGACATTCTAGGATGAATGTTTCTAAGGGGGTGAGGATGTTACATCTCGCATTTTTCGTACGTTAAAGTTTCATCTTCAGTAAATTGACATAAACTCGGGGATGAGATTACCTTGATATTAGCATATTTATTCTATTTATACCAAGCAATAAGTAAGTGACCGGAAGGAAAGAGTACACGAATTAAAGAAAATGAGTTTCGTTGAAGGTTGTCGAATTGTGATAAACTACGGGTCGCGCAATAATACCTGTTACTTATGGACTAGTACCATGCAAGGTAATATATGACCACGATAGTATGTTGTATAAAGTATATTAAAAATAAGTAGAATTTTAAGTAATTTGAGGCAATTTTTAATTATGCGGGTAAATGGTTAATTACCGAGTAACGGGATATTACCTAATTATTAAATAAATCTCAAAACGTGCCAGCAAACCCTTACTAATAAAATGACTATTAGTTATTTTATATGAGGTGGTATCTTAATGCCTTAGTGCAAGACAGCTCCTACTTTAAAACATTCAAAACAACCATGCCAATTTCATTTCAAAAGTTTCAGTACTAAGACACAAAAACGTTAGTCATTCTTAAACACTTTCAAATTTCATTCCTGAAGACTTTGAAACTAGAACTACATATTTCATTAAGCAACATGATTTCCTACACGTTTCAATGATTCCAACAAGATTTAGCAAGGTAAAATTTTGTGGTTCTAAGGGAGTACGGTGTAATTTTTTCTAAGAACATCATACAAATTTTTTCCTACTCCAGGTATATTAAGGCTAAGCTCTTTTTTCATTTTGGCATGATCTTGTCATTACACAAGTTTGATAACGAGGCATAAAGAAAAATTCATCTCAGAGTTTACGTATATTTTGCTAGTCTCGCAAGTTACGTATATTTTCCTAGTTTTGTAAGTTAATACCATGTATTTTTGGAGGTCGCCCTCTACAAGCATGAACCTCTACTGGAACAAAAGCATGAATACAACTTTCTGAATTGCAAGACTATTATATACGTGTTGTAAAGAGGATTGCCTTGTTGAATATTTCTTCTTTTCTTCTTTTGGCATGAGAGAAAATAAAAGTAATCAGTCACCAACTTCTCACTTTAAGCATCCTTAGAAAGGTTGGAAATTAGGTGAAAAGGAAAAGGACTTGGAAATTTTACTTTGGAGGAAACGAAAGTTTGGACCTTAAGCAAATAATTAGATAAGCAAATCACTTTTTGGTTTTGATTTTTTGACGAATATTGAAGTAAAGCTCTTTTCGGAGTATTATTGATTAGTTATTGAATATAGGAGATGTTGAAATACTTACCTTATTTCCCCTAATTTTGTTACTCCTACCGATTTTTTTATCATTGTTATGGTACCGACCATCCTTCTTTTAACCAAACGACGAGTATTTTATAAATTGAGTATTTTCTTCTTCGAGTCAAGAGAGAAAAGAGTTTATATATACAGTATTAAAGTATTTTTATTACCATCGAGCTATAATTGATGGGCAGACCCCTATTGGGTGACCTCTGATCAGGTGGTAAGTTATATATCGAGCGTACTGTGGCCGAGCGCCTATGAGCGAGCCTAGTTGGTCGAGATACAAAACCTAGTATGGCTGAGAACCTATGAGAGAGCCTACTACGGTAGAGAATATATATATACACTAAGCCTTATAAGGCCGGACAACTATTTTACTTATTATATTGAGAGAGTTGAGTCACTATCAGCATATGAGCATATCTTTAGGTTTTCCTTAATCCCTAGTTGCTTTCTGTTATTATATTATCAGTTCAGTTTCATCTTTCAGTATATTGCCTTACATACTCGGTACATTATTTCGTACTGACGTCCCTTTCTGGGGGCGCTGCATTTCATGCATGTAGGTTTAGACAGACAGACAGGTAGACATCCTCAGTAGGTGTTGCCCGAGTTCAGCTTTATGGGTAAGCTCCCCTTCTTTCAGAGTTGTCGGGTCTAGCATTTTGGTGTACATCTTGTGTATATATGTAGATAGGTTATGGGTAGGTCGGGGCCCTGTTCCGATCATAATAAATCTATCAGTAGAGGCTTGTAGACATATTCTGTCAGTTAGTGCAGTATGTTGGGCTTATAGGCCCTGTACATATATTTTGTTGGCTTGTCAGTTGTTATGATGGCCTTGCCGGCCCAGATTTATGTTGACATTTAGTCAACGTTAGTCTCTATTCAGTTTTATATTTTGTGTCGCACATTATCTTGTAATGTGTCCCATGGCCAAACTAGATATTACATGTTCAAAGTCATTTAGTCGCAAGTGATACACATGGATAGGTGAGGCACTAGGTGCCGGTCTCACCCCCAGGCTCGGGGTGTGACATAAATAAATTAAACAAAATGCAAGACTTAGCATTAAAATTGAGATAAAACAGTAGATAGCCTGGTTCTGGGAACAAAGCATCCGAAGGCAGCAATATGAATCTTAAAAAGTAAGAAATGAAATGTTATTGGGCTCTTGAATAGTATATGGAATAAGTTTGCCAAAAAATTCTTGTCGCTTAATGGTTGTTGAAGTCATTGTTTATAGTTTCACCTAGGGAACAGGGTCCTAGAATCAAGCCCCTCTTATATGACAATTATGAGGGCCATTGAAGAATGTGTAAAGGCAGGCTATGAATGTCAAATTCTCTATAACGGACTATGTATTTAATACTACAGAATATTCTTTATTGAATGCTATCGGGTGGCTGTCACGCAACATTTTCTCGCGAAAGCGGGTTTTAACATGTGACAACTCCCTTAAAGGCTTAAGGTAGGGGTTGCTCATATTATTCAGCGGGCATAGACTATCATCTCATGCTACCTAATTACTATGTTAAAGTTGCTTACCTAAAGCGCTCTAGTTCAATTCTAAACCGTATCCTTTGTGTGCATTACCCGTCCCATGCCTATGGTCCAGGAGGCTTTGGACCTATTATTTGGGTGGTTCTAGACTTTACTTAGGGTGCTCAAAATGATAAAACTAGTCGCACATTCAAAAGAAGCAGGACTGCACATAATAGAAATTAGTGGCTCATGTTAGCCTCCACACATAGCAACAAAGGCACGCGAACAGATTTCAGGTTATGCAATAAGGTGTCATAGGCAGTTTTAGATTTGAGATGCATTAAAGTCGTTCAAAACCTATAGGCAGGGCTTCTATGTGACCACATGGTTTATCAAAATCTCGTGGGCAGTGCTGCTATTCAGATTATCGAAGTTGTATATTAGAACTGTTATTAAGAGCCTATGATCTCTAGGTGATTCGCTCTTGGGCAGTGAAGCCGTTGGAAAAGTCTGAATTATTCATCTTTAGTCCTATAGGCATGATTTCTAAGCGAGTAGCTATATCTTATAGGCATGCTCTCTAAATAGTTGGTATTTGAACACGAATTCGCCATGCTTATTCCTATAGGCATGTTTTCTAAGCGGGTGGTGTGATAAGAACAACAAAACAGCCAATTAGTTAATCAATTAAGGCCATATAGACATGGTATTTAGATGTTACGACCTAATTTACTACTATAGGTTGTGATTGCGCCCAATTTCGCCGCTAGGCAAGCCAATGGTGAACTATCCATGTAATTGTTTATTTTAATATTTTTAAAACCATTGATTTTTATTTAATAAGAGAATGATTAATAAATGATTGTAATAATGTAAATCATAAAATTAAGAAAGAGTGAAGTAGTGAAGTTTATAATCAAAACCGTAAAATATCTACTAGAATCTCCTAAAACTCGGTCTCACAAGTGCATGAGCATCTAGTAGAATATACAAAACTCTTTAAGAACTACTGTCTCAAACAAAATACGCAAGAAATGATAAAACATACCAAGAGAAGGCTCTAGATGCTGCAGAACAGAGCATGAGAAGCAGCTCGCCACTAAGCCTCAGGGTAATACGGATATGCGCCCGTACTAACTCCAGATGCCCCGCCTCAGAACCTGCACAATACGTGCAGAAGTATAACATTAGTACGTAAACAACATGTACCCAGTAAGTATCTAGTCTAACCTCAAAGAAGTAGTGACGAGAGGTCGACATCGATATTACTAGTGGTCAATATACATGATGTAAAAGAATATTTACTAGGCATGAAATTTAACATCAATAATGGAATAAGAGGCAGTAATTAATTGATCCTTTAGCAAAGTAACAATTTAAAATCCCTAAACATCACATGCTTATCTCAACAAGTAAGGGCTCAACATGTATTTATAAATCCTCAAGTCATGAAAGACATATCAAGTATAATCGGACTCCGAGTGAAAACACACACGAGTTATGCTGAGGTCGTACGGCCCAATCCATAATAATCATGTACATACACTACCGAGGTCGTATGGCCTGATCCATGGATGCATCCCATAATATATAAATAACTATTGCCGAGGCGTTCGGCCCGCTTCACGGGAATAGGGAAACTCTTCGAATTACGAAGTATGTATTTACAACTCAAGGTAAGCCCATAAAAGAATATAAATTTCCATCAATGACTAAACATTCTGCCAAATCTCTAAGTAATGAAGCTTGATGTAACATCATCTTTAACCAAATCGTACTTATTAATTCAAGCAAATAAATTAGCAAGCTGAGTTCAAATAGTGCAAGTAATAGCATAACGAAGGCCCATGTTTACCCAGACATAATATGAATTTTAGCTACGCACAAACTCTCGTCACTTCGTGCGTATGTAGCACCCACAATTAGTAGCAAATAATAATTTTAAACACCTATGGGGTTAATTCTCTCTTACAAGGTTAGTCAAGAGACTTACCTTGTTCCTAAGTCCTCTTCCCGGTCCACAATTCACCCTAAAGCCTCAAATCTATGCAATGCCCAATCCAAAACTAGCCAAATATTTATGAATTAATCAATATAAGTTTGAAAGTTTATAATTTTACTATTAGAGTAATCACCCAATCCAAATTGAAAGATCCCTAAATTTTACCCCTGGCTCGCGTGCATGGATTTCAAAATTCTTTTCATAAATAAATGTTACCCATAACTTGATGAGTCCATACATGTGTTTTGTTTCAAAGTCCGAGTCCAAAATCGACTCTCGACACTCAAATTCTCATTTCTCAAAACATAGCCAAAGTTTCTCAAAATTTCACTTTGATTCTCATAATTTTTATGTTAAATCTCATGTATAGTCATGTAAAATAGTTGGAAATTGAACAAAATCACTTACCCAAAGATTGTACATGAAAATCACTTTTCAAAATCGCCTCTTGCCGAGCCTAGAGTTTCAAAAATGAGAGAATGTCTCAAAATTCCCGTCTCCCAACCCGTTTACCAGTTGCAGATATCGCATTTGCGACATTTGCGAACCCTCACAATTGCGGACAAGGGTTCACATTTGCAAACTCTAACAGCCTCATGACACTTTGCATTTGCGAGAAAAGGGTTCGCAATTGCAAAGCTGGGAGTTTGGCAAATGTGAACAATTGTTCGCAATTGCGAACCAAGGGAAATCTGGCAGACTTCGCAAATACAAAGGGGACGTTGTGATTGCGATAACTGAGCCCCATCGTCATCTTCGCAATTGCGACACTGGTGCTCACAATTGCGATACCTGAGCACCAGCAACACCAATAGTCATATTTTTGTTCAAAACCATTCTAGAACATGTCCGAAACTCATCTGAGCCCTAGAGGCTCCAAAACAAACATCAAATCAAGTCTAAAACATAACATGAACTCGCTCTTGCGATCAAATTATCAAATAACATCTGAAACCATGAATCAAACCTCCAAAACACATGAATTCTACAAGAAACTCAAGAACTTTTAAAAAACACAACTGCGCGTCCGATTCCAATCAAATCAACTCGTAACGACGCCAAACTTTGGGGATAAGTTCTAAATGACAAAATAGACCTATTCCAAGTCCTGAAATGGAAATCAAAACACAATAGATATGAAGTCAACCTACGGTCAAACATATCAAAATTTTAAGTCTTTAAATTTCCAACTTTTGGCAAAATAACACAAATCAACCTACGGACCTCCAAATTCAATTTCGGGCATATGCCCAAGTCCAGAATCATCATGCAAACCTATTGAAACTATCAAATCCAGGTTCCGAGATCGTTTACTCAATATGTTTACTCAAGGCATACTTGGTCATCTTAGGCCACTATTTAAGAACCAAGTGTTCCGATTTCAACCCGAACCTTTCCGAACCCAAGTCAACCATCCTCGCAAGTCATAAAATATTAAAGGCACAAACAAGGAGTCTTAATTGGGGGGAACGAGGGACCTAAAATGAAAAACAACTGATCGGATCGTTATATTCTCTACCTCTTAAACAAACGTTCATCCTCGAACGGGTCTAGAATCAGATTTGGAGTGCTGAATAGGTATGGATATCTACTCCGCATGTCCTCCTCGGTCTTCCCACTTTCCTCCTCGACTAGTTGACCCCTCCACCAGACCTTTACCACAGAAATCTTCTTAGACCTCAACTGGAGAACCTGCATATCAACAATGGCAACTAGCTCCTCTTCATAACCTAGGCTCTCATCTAGCTGAACCATGTTGTAGTATAACATATGCGACTTGTCGGCATGGTACTTCCAGAGCATAGACACATGGAAGACCGGATGAACTCCTGATTGACTGGGAGGCAAAGCAAGTTCATAAGCAACCCCCCCAACTCGCCTCAACACCTCAAATGGGCCACTAAATCTTGGGCTCAACTTTCCCTTCTTCCCGAACATCGTGCTACCCTTCATCAGTGAGACTTTCAAGAGAACCTCTTCGCCCACCATAAATGATAAGTCATGTGCCTTCTGATCCGTGTAACTCTTCTGTCTGGACTGTACTATGCAAAGTTGCTCTTGAATTAACTTTACGTTCTCCAAGGCATCCTACACTAAATTAGTGCCATATAACCTAGCCTCGCCGGGCTCAAACCATCCAATGGGCAAACGACATCATGGACCATATAAAGCCTCAAATGGAGACATCTCGATAATGGACTGATAACTGTGATTATAAGCAAGCTTGGCCAAAGTCAAGAAGTGATCCCACTGCCATCCAAAGTCAATCACACACGCTCTGAGCATATGCTCCAGAATCTGAATTGTCCGCTCTGATCCTACACCTCTGTTGATGATAGAAACATGCTCACCATGCAACCGGACACTCTCTTAAATGTAAATTTGGGCCAACCTCTCTGAAGAGTACGTAGTCACAATCGGAATAAAGTGTGCCGACTTGGTTAGCCTGTTGACAATGACCCAAACGACATCAAACTTCCTCAACGTCGACGGCAACCCAACTAAAAATTACATAGTGATCCACTCTCACTTCCACTCCAGTATAACAATCCGTTGGAGTAGGCCACCTGGCCTCTGGTGCTTATACTTAACCTGTTAACAATTTAGACACCTCGCTACATACTCAACTATGTCCTTCTTCATCCGCTGTCACTAATAATGTTGCTTTAGGTCGCGATACATCTTCGTAGAACCTGAATGAATAGAATACCAAGAACTGTATGCCTCTTCTAGAATGTTCTCCTTCAATCCATCAACATTAGGAACATATAGGTGACCCTGGAGTCATAGAACACCATCCTTCCTGATAATAACCTCCTTGGCACCACCCCGTACTACCGTTTCTCTAAGAACTAGAAGGTGCGGATCATCGTACTAACGAGCCTAGATCCGCTAAAATAATAAAGATGGATCCGCAACATATACAAGAACTCGACTAGGCTCTAAAATATCCAATCTCACAAGTTTGTTAGCTAAGGACCGGATGTCCAAATCCAGTGGCCTCTCTTCTGCTGAAATAAATGCCAAACTACACATACCCTTGGCCTTTCTGCTCAAGGCATCCGCAACCACATTCGCCCCGAATGGTAAAGGATGGTAATATCATAGTCCCTTAGTAACTCAACCCACCTGCATTGCCTCAAATTAAGATCCCTCTGCTTAAACAAATGCAGCAAGCTATTTTGATCGGTATAAACCTCACCAGACACCCCATAAAAATAATGCCTCCAGATCTTGAGAGCATGAACTATCGCGGCCAACTCCAAATCATGTACGAGGTAATTCTTCTCGTAGGGCTTCAACTGACGCGAATCATATGCAATAACTCGCCCCTCCTGCATCAATACACAACCCTGGCCAATACGTGAAGCATCGCAATACACAGTATACATCCTAGATCCGGAAGGAAACACTAAAACCAGTGTCATAGTCAATGCGGTCTTGAGATTCTATAAGCTCGCTCGCAATCATCAGAACGGGGCACTCTTCTGGGTCAATCTACTCAAAGGTTCCATAATAGATGAGAAGCCCTCCACGAACCAACGATAATAACCTGCTAACCCCAAGAAACTCCTGGTGTCGATTGCTGTGGTAGGACGAGACCAACTCTGGACTTCCTCGATCTTCCTAGGGTCCACCTTAATACCCTCACATGATACAATATGCACCGGGAATGCTACAAAATCCAAGCTCTGAAGCACAACTCTCATATGATGCTCATGCTCCTCCATACTACATGTGTACATCAAAATGTCATCAATGAATACAATGACAAATGAGTCAAGATATGGCTTGAGTACCCGGTTCATCAAATCCATAAACACCACCGGGGCATTGGTCAAGCCGAAATACAACACTAGAAACTCATAGTGTCCATATCTAGTCTAGAAAGTCGTATTCAAAACAACCGAATCACGTATCTTAAGGTGATGATACCCATATCTCAATTCAATATTAGAGAACACCCTGGACCCCTACAACTAGCCAAAAAAATCATCAATACACAGCAACGGGTACTTGTTCTTAATGGTAACTTTGTTCAACTGGCAAGTAATCAATGTACATCCGTATAGTCCCATTCTTCCTTTTCACAAACAATACTGGCGCACCCCAATGCGACACACTCGGCATAACGAACTCCTTTGCTAGCAACTCCTCAAACTGGTCTTTCAACTCCTTCAACTCTTTTGGAGCCATGCAGTATAGTGGAAAAGAGATAGGTTGGGTACCTGGCGCCAAATCAATACAGAAATCGATATCACGATCTAGTGGCATGCCTAGTAAATCAAAAAGAAAAGCCATCGGAGAACTCCCACACCATGGGCACTGAATCAATCGTAGGAGTCTCTGCAGGACTATCTCAAACATAAGCTAGATAAGCCAAACAACCCTTCTCGACCATGTGTTGAGCCTTTAAGAAAGAGATAACACGACTAGATGCACTAATAGATGAACCTCTCCACTCCAATCTAGGCAACTCTGCATCGCCAAGGTAATAGTCTTGGTATGGCAATTAATAATGGCATGATACAAAGACAACCAATCCATGCCTAGGATGACCTCTAAGTCGGTCAAGCCGAGCAACAATAGGTCCACTCTAGTCTCAAAACCACAGAAAGTCACAATGCATTATTGGTAGACCCGATCCACAACAACAAAATCACCCACAGGCGTGGACACATATACAAGAGCACCCAAGGACTCATGAGAGACATCCAAATGATGAGAAAATAGAGAAGAAACATATGAATATGTAGACCATGGTTCAAATAATACGGAAGCATCCCTACCACAGACAGAGATACTACTTGTGATCATAGCATCTGAGGCTACTACATCTAGTCTAGCTGGAAAAGCATAGAATCTAGTTGGAGCAACACTTGTCTAGCCTCCATTTCTAGAGTGACCCCTACCTGCCTACATTCTGCCTCTGGCAGGCTAAACGGCCGGCGCGACATCTGGTGCAGAAATAATAGGCTGATGGCCCTACTACACTACCTTACCTTGAAACTTGGGGCCAGATCTCCTTATGTGACCAAGATCCCCGCACTCATAGCAACCTCTAGGTGAGAAGGACGACTGACCCTGAGTTTGAACATAGGGACCTGAATACCTTCTAAAGGGCCCTGAATAGCCGGTGGATGGTAGGAGCTCTCTGTAATGGCACTAAAATAGGGCCGCACTAGTACACCCCGAGAAGGCGGTGGTGCTAAATAAGTGGATCTGTTGGACTGAACCCTCATGAACTGTACTCTGCCCCCAAACAGGGCACTGCTGAATCCTTCAGAATGCTGATTCCTCTTCTCCCATGTTGTATACAATCAGCCCTGGGTGCAAATACCCCCTCAATACGCCGAGCTATCTCTACAACCTGCTTATAAGAAATCTCCATCTCAACATCTCAAGACATAGTAACCTGAATACCATAATGCAAGCCCCAATAAACGTCTGCACTCTCTCTGCATCGGTGGATAGCATAAGTGCTTGGCAAGGCAACTTAGAGAATCTCGCTTCATAATCGGTCACAAACATCTGACCTTGCTGGATCCGCTCGAACTGACCTCGTAGCTCTTCCCTCTGAGAGGGTGGAATATATCTCTCCGGAAAGAGATGTGTGAACTGATCCTAAGTCAAGGGAGGCAAACCCGCTAGTTTGCTAAGAAGATAGGACTGCCACCATCTACGGGCCTTGCCCTCCAGCTAAAATGTGGTGAACTCCACCCTGTTGGATTCCAATACCCTCATGTTGTGCAACCTATCTCTACACTGGTCAATAAAATCTTGGGGGTCCTCATGTCACTCACTGCCAAAGGCAGGAGGATACAGTC
Source organism: Nicotiana sylvestris (assembly GCF_000393655.2). Lineage (NCBI taxonomy): Eukaryota > Viridiplantae > Streptophyta > Magnoliopsida > Solanales > Solanaceae > Nicotiana > Nicotiana sylvestris. The sequence goes on from NC_091063.1 coordinate 62,749,306, forward strand.
TGGTCCATCTATCCAACAACTTATGCGGCTCGACAACCATATCTGGTCTGGGCTCTAGTATAGCCGCTACAACTGGTTGTGTGGAGTAATGCACTTGGAGTCTAATATACGGTAGAACATGCACTGGAGCCTGAGCGGTAAGGGTTTGTACACCCCCTCCCACCTGATATGTGGCTGGGTCCGCTGGAAATAAACCAGCCTACATCATAGAATCCATGAACAGGAGCATACATCGCATGACCTCCTGAAATCCTGATGCGAACGTGAAATCTGTTGGGGCCGGCTCAGATGTAGGCACCTCACTGCTCTTCAATGGTAGGATCCTTCACTGGATCCGCTGGTGGAACAATAAGAGCAACTCTAGGACGCCCTCGTCCTCTAGCAGTAGCTGGAGCTCTCCCCTGGCCTCTGCCTCGGCCTCTAGCAATAAGGGGAGAAGCTCCTCCACCATCGGGTACATCTGTGCGCGTTCTCACCATCTGTGGGAGAATAAGAGAAAGATACTTAGGACAACGTCAGCTGCACGATAGGAGATTAATATAAAGAGAAGTTTCCTAACACCCTATAGCCTCTCGAAGATAAGTATGGACGTCTCCACAGTGATCCGGAAGACTCCATTAGGACCGCTCATGACATGTGAAACCTATAGCTCTAATACCAAGATGTCACGACCCGATTTCCCACTATAGGTCATGATGCGCCCATCGTCGCCGCTAGGCAAGCCAATGGTGAACTATCCATGTAATTGTTCATTTTAATATTTTTAAAACCATTGATTTTTATTTAATAAGAGAACAATTAATAGATTATTGTAGTAATGTAAAGAATAAAATGACGAACGAGTGAAGTATTAAATTTAATAATCAAAATCGTAAAATATCTACTAGAATCTCTCAAAACCCGGTGTTGATACCCAATTTTTTTCTATATATTTTTATTACGTATATATACTTTCAAAATAGCATATATGCATATATAAGCATGCATAAGCATTTTTTTTATAATTTTTCTATAATTTTAAAGACTTTAAATTGATTTATTTCTTCCCTTTTACTCATAAAATTTCCAATAATTATCCTTCAAATTATTTTTTGTGGTGCTTCAACCATCTAAATTTGTTATTTTATGCCAAAATATTGTTTAAGTATTTTAGTGCATTTTTTTACAATTGCATTTGCATTTTTAAGCTAATTTTCATATATTTGCAATACTAGCCCTATCAATGCATAATTACATTGTTGATGCATAAAATGATCTTTTATATTTTTAAAATGTTAAATAACTATTTTAAATCATTTTAGTACACAAAATTATTTTTCAGAAATCATTTATTATTTCTTATAAATTATATAGTTTTAAAATGGCTATTTAAAATCTAACCTAATTTCATTTCAATTTCAGCCCCAATACCCAGCCCAATTTTTTATTACATTACCCAAGCGCAATAACCGTCTGACCCTAACAAACCTACCCGACCCGACTCTTGTTAGATCCTGGCCGTTGGTCATTTTGATCAACGGTCCAGATCTCTCATTACCTAAAATAAACTAACTTATACCCCCCCCAAACCCTAACCATTTCCCACATTACACTGCCACCCTAAAATCCTCTCTGCTCTCAAACGCTCTCACCCTAACCCTAATCCCCAATCTCACTGACCCCCATCTATGGTTATCTCCGGTAATCTCTCACCACCTCTCAGGCCTCCAATGGCCTCTCTCCTGTCATGATTGCCATCTCTAAGGCCCTCAAGAAACCAGGGCTATGTCGACTTGTATCTAGGATTCATCTCTTGCCTGTTCCAGGCTATTCTGGTGTGATTTTGAGTGAGATCGTCCTATATTAGCCACGATCTATAGTTTTCAAAACAGGTTTCTTCATCTCTGTATGGTTCTCTTCGAAACCCTAATTTCTTTTCTAAGAACCTCCTAGATTTGTACAGATCTAAGGTGATTTGAGTTTGTTTCCTGTGAGTTTTACAATAGCCTTGAGATTCTTTACAAGAATCGTATGATTTCAAGTGATTTTCATCTTTTTCTAAAATTAGGGTTTCCGGAATTTCTTTTTAAAATTTGTAAAATGATTCTTTGTGTTTAAACATCCGCTTCTCATACATTTTTTGACTGACTTTATGAACCTGCTACAACTCTAGCACGTTTGTACTGAAAACCCTATTTTTTGGGGGTTCTTCGTTTGATTTCTAGATATTGGTACATCTGATTGTGTTCTTGTCTTGGGTTCTTGTGACTTCTCGTGATTTTCTTGTCCTAATATGCTTCTACTGAATTTTCCTAGTTCGAACTTCACTGATATTATGTACTTGTGTTCATACTGACCATTCGTGCAAGACTTGTATACTTCTCCTTGAATCAATGTTGTTTAAATTTTTTTTGGTTAAAATTATGTATCGATTCCTGACTACTCATGCTTTACCTCATTTTATATGCTAAGCATGCTAATTCTTCCATGACTTTCTCTTTGACTGAACCCTTGATTATTCTAAATCCCTTAATCCCTGGTTTAATTTGAATACTTTCCTTTAAACATTTGATTCTTACCTCTTTACTCAATTTGATTGAATTTGCTTACCTTAATTGTTTTTCTCTTCCTTGTTTGTATTTTACTGATTATTATTGATTTGCTTCCTTAATTAAACTATTGTGCATTTATTCCTAGTTACCTATTATGTACCTAAACTTTACTTTATTCTTTTCCTTAAATACTTAGTATGTTTTACCGTTGATTGAGGATCTTGCTGATTTACTACTTTCGATCTCTTACCTTGTGTGTCAAGCTTTTGATTATTATATAAACCTCCTCTTCTTTTAATTTCAAAAAACAATAACAATGAACACTAGTTCAAAAGCTCTCTCTTATACTTAAGCTTTTTGCTCTTTTCTGTTACTTGCTACTTCTATTGAACTAGCCGGCTATAAGCCAAGGCTAATTATTGTACTACACTGCTCTATACTTTGTGTCTGCTCTCCTTAACTGGTATGTCCCTAATTAAGTTTTGAAAATCAAATCCTATGTGTTTCATTCCTGCATTAGTCCATCAATTGTGATTTCAACTTGTATTCCTGTTCATTTCTTTGCTCGACATGTCTAAAGTTTTGTCTTGTTCAATGTATATTTTACATTCTGCCCTCTCTCCTGCTTACTCCTTTGCTTAATATTTCGAAAATTCTATCCTGTTCAATGCATGTTTTACACTCTGCTTACTTCTTTACTTAGCATGTCCAAACTATATGCTTAAATCCTATTCAAGACAGGCCAACTATTATTTATGTTCTAAACTATTTACTAAGTCTCTAAGATCCTAAGTGTGTATGCAGTTTGTGACTGTATGTTTCTACAATCCCTATCCCTGTACCCTGAAGTGATTCTTATGTGCCACAATCCTTTTATTCCCATGTGAAGTTTTGTTGTTAAGTGATATGAATATGACCAATTGATTGTGTGCTGCTTGGTACTCTTCTCAAACTGTCTTTTACCACTAAGTTATTTCCTGTTTTCTGAAAAAACTTTCCTACTTCTGAAGTCATCTCTGTACTATTTTCAAAACAAAACTATGTCAAGCGCTCTCACACTACTCTTAAAAATATTAGGTTCTGCCCCTCTGGCATGTGTACTGCCTTGAGATCCTTGAGATTTCTCTGAACTCTGGCATGTCAGAGCTGACCTTTTCACACTGCACTTAAATCAGTTCTTTTTTGAGAAAAGACTAGGTGTGGGCACTGCCCGGGATCCTTGAGGTCCTTAGGGAACTCTGACATACCTAGACAAGATACTGTCTATGGAACCTTGGCATTTGAGGCTATTGGAGGCCTGGGGAAGTCATTTGGGCCTACTTCAGGCTCCCTATAGTTAACTTCTTCTTTTTCTTTATTGTTTGTGTAATTTATTCAGCTGGTCTGTAATAATTATTTGTAAACAATATTAGGGTGATTAGTGAAAAGCATTGGGTAGCTACATATCTGTTGGGTAACTCGAGTAGATACCATGCCTATAGGATAATGTTAATACTTTGCTATATTTGCTTTGCTTTCACGATATTAGAAATCATGCCTTTAGGATCTAAATGGATTCAATTATAGAAACCATGTCTATAGGGTTAAAATCAACTTTATAATTAGATACCATGCCTGTAGAGTGTAAAGTGATTGGGTTCAATTTCTGTTACTGCATGTATCTACATCCGTCTCACTAGAAATCATGCATATAAGTTCGAAAATCAGCTCTTAACAATTAAATACCATGCCAATAGGAATTAAAATCAGAAATCCTACCTATAGAACTTAAAATCAATTTAGTTCCTTTTGAATTGGTTTAATCAACTGTCCGCTTCTTTAATGCGTTTTCAAACACTGCCTTAATTTACTACTGCTAAAAATTATGTCTATAGGATCTCAAGTATACGTTTAAAACTGTTCGTTGTTTTACTGCATCAATGTAGATATCATGTTCTTAGGACATCACTATTCTGCGTTTAGGCAAGCCTATATGGTGATTTAAATTCTGCTACTCTGAAACTGTGCTTTTGTTATTTAAAACTGTCCAGATTTAACAGGTTTAAATCAGTAGGCAAGCCAAATAGGGGTTTGACACTTTGTCCTAATTCAATACTATATAATCCCTGCTCACCTAGATATCATGTTCTAGGATTTTCTCTTAAAGTACCTGACTATTGTTTGTAGGCGTGCATTTACTTGTTATATTTCTGGAGGTAACAGTGGGCCTATAACTTATTCCCTTTAAATGCAGTCCTAACTATTCTTGATTGACGCCTAGACTTTTATCCTTTTAAAACCTTAGGATGGTCTAGAACTGTCCAAAAATAGAGGTCCTAAAACACCTCCAGGGCCACGAGGAAGGGACGGGTAGTGCACGCATATGACATTTTTAAGGTTGCTAGAACACTTTAGGCTATGACCAAGGGGAGGGAACTGGGTAGAAAGGGATATGATGAGTACACGCTAATGTCAAGTGTAGCCCCTCATTAGGAGTGTTTACCGGGCATTGTGCGGGGTGATCCTATAGGCTAACCAACCTAGGACCCCTTTTCCCAACTCCCGATGTTTAAAATTTACTCTTTTATATGCAACTTGTTCAAATTCTTTGTCTTATTATTTGAGTCATACAATGTCCAACATGCTTTTATTTGCAATTACGTGTTTCAACTATTTATTTGTTAAAGGACTAGTTCATAAGTATAAGTTCGGCCAGGACCCATCGTTGTGGACCGAGAGGGGTGCCTAACATCTTCCCCTTAAGGTTATTCTGAGCCCTTACCCTAAATCTCTGGTAATGCAACCAATCTAAGAGTTAATCACTCTAGGTGCCCTAACGCACCATAATTCGTTAGGTGGCGACTCTTCAAAATATTCAAATTCCCAATAAGGAAATGAGTTATTACCCCCATGAATATCGAAACCCGGACATCTCTGTTCTCAAAAAGGGAAAAAAGGGGGAGAGACAGCATGCCGACTCTGCTGGGGATACTTTTAGGCTCTTACCATAACGAACTTATCTTTGATGAGTTAGTACAAGCATGCTTTATTCCGTATCCTTTTTCCTTATTTGAATTTAACTGACTATTTTCTTTTAAGCCTTTATGATTCTTTATTCCTGAAACTGACTTGTCTCTTTATTTTTTTCCGTAACTGTGTTTCAATTATTTAAATACTGCATTAATTTTTCCACGTGCAAATACTTGACTACATGCTATTAATTGTTGCATAAATCATGCTCCACATCATCTTCCACTCGTGCGTATCAAATACTATAGCAACTCTTGATGAGTGGTTGCGCTCTTCCTATTTATTACCCTTAAATTCGGAAAGGCTTATTTGCGATAAAACTAGTCGATCAGCGGTGCAGTCGACGGTTCCGTGCCTTTCCCCCTAAAGTTGTCCGCTTGAGGGTACCAGTCTAAACTCTCATAGTAACCTTACTCTGGTCAAAATTGTGCATGCATCATGGTCAAACCTAGTCAGATCAATATGTTGTCCACAATGATCCTTTAAGATAAGCCTTATCCAAAAGTCTATCGGGGTTTCCATAATCCTAACGGACACAACCATGTTCTGTGCATTAATTTGGAGAACTAAATGTCGATATGCTGATCATGAATGTATAAATAGTCAAGTCTAGTGGGAGAGAAAGGCCTAACCCTTTTGTTTTGTAGAAAATGAGGCACGAGGTCCCCAGATTCGGTATGGTTAGCAACATTCCACCATTTCTTCTAGATTGGTGGGAGGATCTTTCCTCAAGTGACAAGAAACATGTAAGAAAGTACTTGGGTAACTTGCCTTCCCTGCTAGACATTGAGCTAAATAACAAGTTGATCGAGGCTGCCACTTTGTTTTGGGACAGTGAGAGGTCTGTGTTCCGTTTCGGCGACATAGAAATGACACCACTTCTAGAAGAAATTGGAGGGCTTACGAGGTTGACTTGGGATAGTCCCGGGTTATTGGTGTCAGAGAACCGTACCGGTAAAGGGTTCTTACAGATGATGGGGCTGAAGAAAAATGCTGATCTGGTATGCCTGAAGGAATCTTACATACCCTTCGAATATCTGTATGAGAGGTATGACCATAGCAAGTCCTACCATACCTAGCATGATGAGTTCTCTCTCACTTCTCTGGGCCACATCCACCGCAGAGTGTTTGTATTCATTGTATGCTTCTTAGGCCTGATGGTATTTCAAATGAAAAAGGAAATAATTCACACTAGGTTGGCCATGGTTGCCAAGACTTTGATGGAAGGGATCAATGGACAGACATACACTATAGTTCCCATGATCATAGCCGACATCTACAGGGCTCTGGAGCACTGCCAAAGAAGGGTTAAACATTTCGAGGGTTGTAATTTGTTGCTGCAATTGTGGTTGTTAGAACATTTTCAAAAGGGTCACTATCGCCAAGAATTTCCACGAAGGGCTTGGAACGAACATATTGCCTTCCATCACCCTAAAAGGATGATTACATTCCAGATAGGTTTGCTCATCCGGAAAGTGCCAAAGAATGGGTAGAGTTCTTTGACAATCTGACCGAGAAATAGGTGCAATGGATGTTTGAATGGTTCGCAACAGAGGAATTCATCATCAGATCCACGGACGCTCCACACTTGGTGCTGATTGGGTTGAGAGGATATACCCTTATGTCCCTATCTGAGTTATGAGGCAAGCAGGAAGGAAACAGGTTGTACAAGGGTTGCAAAGATGAGTCATTTCAGGGCAGATTTTCAAAACGACGACGTCCCTTACAAGTGCCAAACGCACCACATGTGGCACTGCAAAATCATTGTGGAAAAGAACACCGTTGAGCCAGACAGGTATCATGCGGGGTGTGAGCCTCTCTACCCAGCATGGTTAGAGGACAATCTAAAAGGAATGGTGATGCCAGGAGCTGGTCGAGGGAATAGGATCAAAGACGAAAAAGTTGAGGCTCAAGTCAAATACAATAGGATGCGCAAGAGGGTCCACAACTTTGAGAATGAGCACCGTGAAATACATGAGAGGAATGTAAGGTTTATCAAAGAATGGAAAGAAATGGCAGTCACTTCCAATAGGAAATTGGAATATCTGGAGCTAGGAATAGTAGATCTGGAAGGCAAAGTCATAAAGAAGATCGAGGATTGCCAGAACGTTGAAGGAGCTGAAGGAGGACATCTGGCCAGAGCCTACTTGCTGCAGGGTCTGCGCGAGCTGGGGGACTTGTATGATGGAGTTAGGAAGATTGAATCTGGGGACGGACCTTCTGGGACCAAATAGGCTAGATTTATTTGCTTTCCGAAAATGTAATAAGGTCAAGTGCCAATAGTGACATATTTTTCTTTTATCTTAGTATCGTTTGGGATTCGTCTATTTTTACATTATGAAATGAAGCATTTATTGGCATCTAAAGTTCTCCAAATTTATTTGTCGCTAACCCTACCTCGGGTACAACGAGGCTCCTAAATTAATACACGAATTTACATTTCCGCAATATGTGTTTAACTACTGCAAACATTTCAGAATCCTCACTGACTTGTTACCTTTTTGTTTTACCTTATTTTGATTATTCCTATCCCTTAGGTTGGTTCACTCATACTGGCCTCATCAACATATCATACCAGATCTAAAGGCCATCTACCTCCTCCTCCTCCTTCAAGAAATACAAAAGGCAAAGAAAAAGCAAGAATGGATGACTTAAGTGGTATCCGAAAGGAGAATGTTGAGAACGCAGAAACTTCAGATAGATGAAGTACTTCGGCACCGAATGACCTAGTCTTGAGATTGGAACAAAAGATATTGGCACTACAAGGAGAACTTGAGAAGGTTCGCAACTTAGCAAACTTGTCACTCACCCTAAATGTCCCTGACATCAACCTACAGAACACAAAGAACCCAACACCTCCCCAAAACACACAAAACCTACATCCACAAAATCCTCTCGTACCAAATTAATACGCAACTCCACCCCAAAATCTCAATCCATTGCAAATCCCAACTCAGCCACAACATCACCATCAACCAATTCAGTACCCACCAACCACCACTTACCACACTCCCCAAAACACACCACAACCCATTCTCGATCCCCAAAACTCCACCAATGACCATCATTACACCCAAGTCCCTGGCACCCATCAAAGAAACCCTATATATGTGGAAACTATACCTCACTCTATCCAACCAATCTCCTATACAATGGAATCCTCCAAGAAGGACATGCTCATTAAAAACATGGCTGAAAAACTCAAGAAGTTGACGAGCCGAGTTCAGGGTGTTGAAGGTGACAACAGAATAGAAGGTTTGAACTATGAAGACCTATTCATATAGCCAGATATAGAATTGCCAGAGGGATACAAACCTCTCAAGTTCGAGATGTTCGACGATAAAAGTTATCCCAAGGTTCATTTGAGGACCTACTGTGACAAGCTTGTTGTGGTCGGGAAAGACGAAAAGATCTGAATGAAAATCTTTATAAGGGGTCTTAGTGTGGATGCTTTGTCTTGGTACATTAGCCAAGATCCCAAGAAATGGTCCAATTGGGTGAGTATGGCGTCGGATTTCATGGACCCATTCAGGTTCAATACAGAGAACGCACCGGATGTTTTCTACATTCAAAATCTTAAGAAGAAACCTACTGAGAATTTTTGCGAGTATGCTACTCATTGGAGGTCGGAAGCAGCCAATGTCAGGCCATATTTGGACGAGGAACAGATGAACAAGTTTTTTGTCAGAGCATAGGATCCGCAATATTATGAAAGGTTGATGGTTATTGAAAATCATAAATTCTCTGATATCATCAAACTTGGAGAAAGAATCGAAGAAGGAATCAAGAGCGGGATGGTAACGAGTTTTGAGGCACTACAGGCCATAAATAAGGCATTACAATCAGGTGGCATATCGAAGAAGAGAGATTTTGGGGCAGTAATGGTGGCTTAAGGTCCGAATTCTCTACTTACATATCAAACACCTCCACCCACGTATCAAACACCACCACCCACATATAAAACACCCCCACCCACGTACCAAGAATCACCACCCATATACCAACCCTCATCTCCTAAATATTCCCAACTAGCCACTGTTCATCACACCTATAACTCCCAACCATCCCATTTTCAATCACCCCCAACTCGCTAAAACTTCCCAAGACCAAGACCCAACTTCGACCGAAAGCCACCTAGACAATATACTGCCATTGCTGAGCCCATTGACAAGTTGTATGAAAGGCTGAAAGTCGCGGATTACGTCACTCCTATTCCAGCTGTGGCATTAGAAAATCCATCCCGATGGGTCAATCCGACAAAACTTGTGCGTACCACTTTGCTATGATGGGGCACACCATTGATTAGTGCCGAACATTAAAGGATAAGATCCATATGCTAATCGACAACAAGGTCATACAGGCCAAGGAAGCCTCACCTAATGTCCGCAACAACCCCCTCCCTGATCATAGAGGTGGTGGAATACATATGATAGAGACGAACGAAGAATGGGAACCTGAGGGGTCGATTGGGCTTATTCGAGAAGGCGATGACTTTAAAGTTGCAGTCACACTTACTCCTATCGTGGTTGTCATGACCCCGATTTGCCCTCCGTGAACCATCGTGACAGAACCTACTCTTTACGACTAGGTAAGCCTAACAATGTGGAAAATAAACCCATTTGCGAAAGAAATAATAAAAATGAAATAGTGAAATAAAACAGTGTTTAAAAGTGCCGCTCGACATACACAATAACAACTCTCGAAATTTGAATACATTTCCCAAAACCCAGAATCTCATGATCACAAGCCTTTGAATGTCTACAAGTATCTAACTCTAGAATATCTAACAAAGGAAAGGAAAATACAAAAGGGCTAATACTTAAAAGGGGAGTAGAAAGGGACTCTTCGGTCTGTGGACGCGGTAGATATACCTCGGAGTCTCTACAAGCACCTCGTCTCAAGCGTGATGAGTTTGAGTGGAGGTACCTAGATCTGCACGTGAAAAACATACACAGAAAGGGCATGAGTACACCATAGTGGTACTCAGTAAGTGCCAAGCCTAACCTCGGTTGGGTAGTGACAAGGAAGGTCAGGGCCCTATTGAGATTTAAATGCAATTTAAGATGCGACAGTAAAAGATAAAGCAGTACAGTTGAAAGATAACAATAAGAATCAATACATGATAATAAGGATAACTACCACTGAAATAGAAACAGAAACAATAACCAGGAATACCACTTTTCATAAAGATAATAACCGGGGATCTCTCAGTATCCCGAGAATCTCTTAGTACCCTCAATATATACCAGAGATCTCTTGGTATCCCGAGGATCTCTTGGTATCCTCAATATAAATGCTGGAGATATCTCAGTATCCCGCACCTCAGCTCAAATCATCAAATACATACAGGGGATCTCCCGGGATGTCGTCCCGTAGTCCCAAAGTAAAACAGACAACAATAACACAAGGAATACTCAACTAAACTCAATTCCATACCAAGTAAAATAGGTAATTCTAACCTAACATGCTTCACATAATACAAATAAGGCAGTTCAAGCAATAAGGCTATTAAGTCAATTAAACATGATTCTCTAAGCTAATAGCAGGCTTAAATTTCAAGTAGAATAAGCAGGAAAGTGAAAACATAATTAAAGCTACTTTAGTGAAAACAAGATTTTCAACAATTAGTACAAGTACGCACTCGTCACCTCATGTACAAGGCATTTCAGTTACCACAATACCAAATCCTAAGGGGAATGTCCCTCACACAAGGTTAGGCAAGCCACTTACCTCGAACAAGCTCAAAATCAACCTGAAATCACGCTCTTGCCACGAGTACTCGACTCTAAATGGCCCAAATCTATTCAATTCAATTGCATAATGTAAATAAAACTTCAAGTAATTAATTCCACAAAGAAATTCTAAGCTAATACGCGAAATTAGGTAAAATGACCAAAACGCCCCTCGGGCCCACATCTTAGAATCAGGTGAACTTTATATTTTCAAAATCCTCATACTCTCACGAGTCTATACATAATAAGAACTCTGAAATCGGAGATCAATTGACCTCTCAAATACCCATTTTAAGGTCTCTTAATCTCAAGCCCTAATTACCCATTTTCCCATATATTTCACCACTAATTAGACCTTTAATCACATATAAAAAAGTTATGAAGTCAAAAATGTTACCTCCAAGTGATTCCACTTTGGGTTTCCTCAAAAATCACCCTCAAAATCTTCAATACCGTTCAAAAATGGTGGGAAAATGAAGAAGAGTCGCAGATGGGCTATTTAAATACTGCCCAGATATTCCTTCTTCGCGAACGCGGAAGGCCTCTCGCATTCGCGAAGCACAAATTCGCTTGGGTCCAGATTCCTTCATCGCATACACGATGTCTAGGTCACGAACGCGATGCAACACATCTTCCTCCTATGCGAACGCGGGAACAACATTGCGAACGCGTAGGTATAAAACTTCCCAGGTTCGCGAACACGAGAGAACCTTCGTGAACACGAAGCTTTTAACCTCCCCCAGCCCCAACTCCTCTTTGCGAACGCGAGATCCTACTCGCGATCGCGAAGAGGGAAACAAGAACTAGGCTGCTGCAATTTTTCTGCAATTCCAACAAGTTCCAAAATGCCCCGTTGAGCACCCAAAACACACCCGAGGCCTCGGGAGCTCAACCAAACATGTCAACCAATCCTAAAACATCATTCAAACTTGTCCCAATCTTCGGAATGCTCAAAACAAGATCAAAACACCAATTTAGCTATGGATTCAAGCCTAAGAATTTAAAAAACTCTCAAAATGCGCTTCCGATCAAAAAGTCTATCAAACCTCGTCCAAATGACCTGAAATTTTGCACACACGTCACATTCAACACTACGGAGCTACTCCAACTTCCGGAATTTCATTCCGACCCTCGGATCAAAATCTCACTATCGAACTGGAAACATTAAAAATTCAACTTTCGGCATTTCAAGCCTAAATTAACTACGGACCTCCAAAACACAATCCGAACACGATCCTAAACCTGAAATTACCCAACGGAGCTAACAGAACCACCGAAATTCCATTCGGAGGCCGTCTTCACACTATTCCGACTAGGGTCAAATTTCTAGAATTTAAGCTCTCATTTAGGGACTAAGTGTCCCAAAACTCTCCGAAACTCCAAATAATTCCTCCTGGCAACTCACAATAGCAGAAACAAACACAGGAAAAGCAGTTAATAGGGGATCGGGGCATAAATTCTTAAAATGACTGGCCGGATTGTTACATCCTCCTACACTTAAACATTTATTCGTCCTCGAACGAGCATACAGACATATCTGATGTAGTGAAAAGATGAGGGTAACGGCTGCGCATATCCTGCTTGGTCTCCCAGGTCGCCTCCTCGACCGGCTGACTCCACCAGTAAACCTTTACTGATGCGATGTTCTTTGACCTCAGCTTTCTAACCCGCCTGTCCAATATTGTCACTGGCTCCTCAACATAAGATAGATACTTGTCTAACTGGACTGAACTAAAATCCAACATCTGCGATGGATCACCGTGATACCTCCGGAGCATCGAAACATGAAATATCGGATGAACTCCTGCCAGGATGGGAGGTAAGGCAAGCTCATAAGCAACCTCTCCAACACGCTTTAATATCTCAAAAGGGCCAATAAACCTTGCACTCAACTTCCCCTTCTTCCCAAATCTCATAACGCCCTTCATAGGCAAAACTCGAAGCAGAACCCGCTCTCCAACCTTATAGGAAACATCACAAACCTTCCGGTCCGCGTAACTCTTCTGTCTGGACTGGGCTATACGAAGTCTATCCTGAATCACCTTGACCTTCTATCCTGAACCAAGTCTGTGCCCAATAATCTAGCCTCACCCGGCTCAAACCAACCCACCAAGGATCTGCACCGCCTACCATATAAAACTTCATACGGTGCCATCTGAATGCTGGACTAACAGCTATTGTTGTAGGCAAACTCCACCAATGGCAAGAACTGATCCCAAGACCCTCCAAACTCAATCACACACACACGGAGCATATCCTCTAGAATATGAATAGTGCACTCGGACTGTCCGTTCATCCGAGGGTGAAATGTTGTACTTAACTCCACCCGAGTGCCCAACTTATGCTGAACGGCCCTCCAAAATCGTGATGTACTCTGAGTACCTCTATCTGAAATGATGGACACTAGAATACCATGCAGTCGAACAATCTCCCAGAAATAAATCTCCACCAACCACTCCGAAGAATAGGTAGTACACATAGGAATGAAGTGTGTAGACTTGGTCAGCCGATCCACAATCACCCAAATAGCATCGAGCTTTCTCAAAGTCCGTGGGAGCCCACCTACAAAGTCCATGGTGATCTGCTCCCACTTCCACTCCGGAATTTGTATCTGTTGAAGTAACCCACCCGGTCTCTGGTGCTCATAATTCACCTGCTGATAGTTGAGGCATCGAGCTACAAATCCAACTATATCTTTCTTCATCTACCTCCACCAATAGTGCTGCCTCAAATCCTGATACATCTTCGCGACACCTAGATGAATGGAATACCGCAAACTATGGGCCTTCTCGAGAATTAACTCCCGAAGCCCATAAACATTTGGTAGACAAATCCGACCCTGCATCGTCAATACCCCGTCATCACCAATAGTCACATCTCTGGCATCACCATGTTGAACCTTGTCCTTGAGGACAAGCAAATGAGGGTCATCATATTGACGCTCCCTAATACGATCAAATCAGGAAGATCGAGAACCACGTAAGCTAGAACTCGACTGGGCTCCGGAAGATCCAATCGCACAAACTAGATAGCTAAGGCCTGAACATCATTGCCATAGGCCTCCCCGATGCTGGTAAATAAGCCAAACTCCCCAAACTCTCTGCTCGGTGACTCAAGGCATCTACCACCACATTGACCTTGCCTAGGTGATACAAAATGGTGATATCATAGTCCTTCAGCAACTCTAACCACCTCCTCTGGCGCAAATTTAGATTTTTTTGCTTGAACAGGTGCTGCAAGCTCCAATGATCAGTATAAATCTCACAAGGGACTCCGTACAAATATTGACGCCAGATCTTCAGGGCATGAAGAATGGCAGCTAACTCAAGGTCGTGGACAAGAAAATTCTTCTCGTGAACCTTCAACTGTCTGGACACATAGGCAATCACCCTACCATCCTGCACCAGGACCGCTCCAAGGCCAATCCTCGAGGCATCACAATAGACAGTGTAATACCCCGAACCTGTAGACAATATCAAACTTGGGGCTGTAGTCAAAGCTGTCTTGAGCTTCTGAAAGCTCGCCTCACACTCTTTCATCCGCTGGAACAGAGCACCCTTCTGGGTAAGTCTAGTCATAGGGGCTACAACTGATGAAAAACCCTCTACGAAATGACGGTAGTAACCCGCCAAGCCAAGAGAACTGCGGATCTCTGTAGCTGAGGATGGTCTGGGACAACTCTGCACTGCCTCTACTTTCTTTGGATCCCACTTGAATACCTTCACTCGATACCACGTGGCCTAAGAATGCCACAGAATCCAACCAAAACTCATATTTCGAGAGCTTAGCATATAACTTCTTTTCTCTCAAGGTCTGAAGCACTATCCACAGGTGCTGCTCATGATCTTCCTGACTCCAGGAATACACCAGAATATCATCAATAAAGACAATGATGAACGAGTCAAGATACGGCATGAACACACTGTGCATCAAATGCATAAAGGCTTCTGGGGCATTGGTCAGCCCAAATAACATAACAAGGAACTCGTAATGACCATACCGAGTCCTGAAGGCAATCTTCGAGATATCTGGCTCCCGAATCTTCAACTGATGGTAACCTAAGTGCAAGTCAATCTTAGAAAACACTCGTGCGCCTTGAAGCTGGTCAAACAAATCATCGATACGAGGCAAGGGATAATGGTTCTTCACTGTAACTTTGTTCAAGTGGCGATAATCAATAAACATACGCATAGAACCATCCTTTTTCTTCACAAACAAGATAGGAACACCCCAAAGTGATACACTGGGCTTAATAAAACTATTATCAAGCAATTCTTGTAACTGATCCTTCAACTCCTTCAACTCAGGAGGAGCCATACGATACGGAGGAATAGAAATGGGCTGAGTTCCCGAAAATAGATCAATACCAAAATCAATATCTCTATCAGGCGACATGCCCGAAAGATCAGCTGGAAACACATCAGGAAAATCCCGTACTACTGGGATAGAATCAACTGAAGAGGTATCAATACTTACATCTCTCACATAAGCAAAATACCTGCCACACCCTTTCTCAACCATTCACTAAGCCTTAAGGAAAGAAATAACCCTACTGGGAGTGTGATCTAAAGTACCCCTCCACTCAACACGTGGTACACCTGGTATAACCAACTTTACGGTTTTGGCATGACAATCAAGAATAGCATAATAGGGCGACAACTAGTCCATGCCCAAGATAATATCAAAATCTACCATGCTGAGCAATAAAAAATCGGCTCTGGTCTCAAAACCACTAAGTGCAACAAAACACGACCGATAAATACGGTCCACAATAAGAGAATCTCCCACATGAGTAGAAACATAAATAAGGGAACTCAAAGAATCCCGAGGTATACCTAAATGCGGAGCAAAATAAGAAGACATATAAGAGTAAGTGGAGCCTGGATCGAATAGAACCGATGCATCATTGTGACAAACCAGTATAATACCTGTGATGACAGAATTGTAGGCAACAACCTCGGTACGGGCATAGTATCGGGCCTAGACTCCCCCTCTAGGGTGACCTCTACCTCCCCGACCTCCACCTCTAGCTGGTTGAGTAGGTGGAGTAGCAATTGGAGTTGTAACCATAGCCTGAGAACTCTACGGGCACGCTGGGGCTGAGAAGTCTATGGAGGCGCACTCTTCCCAATTCTAAGGAAATCCCTCACCACATAGCGTGTGTAACCACACTCAAAATAAGCTTTGGGAGGACGTCACGGCTGTGACTGGCTCGGGCCAGGTCTACTGGACTGACCTCTGAAAGCACCCCGCGCAAGAGGCGCGCTAGATACCAGAGATGCATAATAAGGATCCTAAGGCCTAGGAGGAGCTGGAATACCACTAATTACTAGAAGAGCTGAATGAATAGGGCGACTCATATAACTCCTACCATGACTACCTGAAGTTGGGGCACGGGAACCTGAATAATGGCCCGATTCTCGAGACCTTTTGGCCTCCCTCTCCTCTCTCTCCCTAGCATGCATACCCTGAATCCTCCTAGCAAGCTCACCACCTGCTGATAAGAAATATCCATCTCTAACTCATGATCCATGCTAGAAATGATGCTAGGAATAAGCCCCTCAATAAACCGGTGAACCCTCTCGCTAATAGTAAAAACCAAGGTTGGGGCATGTCTAGCCAAACTGGTGTAACGGACAGCATACTCCAAGACGGTCATAGCACCCTGGCGCAAATGCTCAAACTCTGCGTGCCATGCGTCCCTGAGCCTCTGAGGAACAAACTCCCTCAGGAACATATATGAAAACCGAGTCCAAGTTAGTGAAGCTACCTCATCCGGACTATCTAACTCATAGGTGCGCCACCACACATAGGCGGCTCCTCGAAGATGGAAGGCAGTGAAAGAAACCCCACTCGATCCTGATATACCCATAGTGTGGAGGATACTATAACACTCATCCAGAAATCCTAGGGCATCATCTGAAGCTAACCCACTGAATACAGGAGGATCACACTTCTTGAACCTCTCAAGCCTCCACTGCTCATCCTCTGAAACTGCTGCCTGTCCTTGGGCTGACCTGGGGCTGCAGACGGTACAGAAATAACCTCGGGAACCTGATCCACGCGCACTCACTGATCAGGAGTGCAGGCAGCGGGAGTCTGTGCTCCTCCCCCGTCCTGAGATATAGCTGCAGCAAGGCGAAGCAACCCTGCCTGAGCCAAAGTGGTGTACATTCTCATGAACTGTGCCAGAGTCTCATGAAGTGCTGGAGTGGTAGTAGCAGTAGGCGTGTCAAATGCCTGGATTCCGGCTGAAACTGCTGCTGGTACCTCGGTGGAAGCTTGCATAGGTGCTCTGTTGCACCACATGCGCGTCCTCAGCCTCAACCTCGGCACTGGCCTCTAACGGCTGCAGTTGGGGGCGCGGGTGCCTGATCGTCTCGGGTAGCATATGTCCTCACCATCTGTAAGAGAATAGTAGACAGAAATTTAGAATTGTGACATCAAATCTCGCACGACAAAGAAATCAAATGAAGTGGAATTCTCCTAACAGTTACATAGCCTCTTTTAGATAAGTACAGACATCTCCGTACCGATCTGCGAGACTCTAATAAACTAGCTTGTGATTCATGACTCCTATGAACCTAGAGCTCTGATACCAACTTGTCACGACCTGGTTCGTCTCCATGAACCATCATGACGACACCTAGTCTCTATGACTAGGTAAGCCTAACAATGCGGAAAATAAACCCATTTGTGAAAGAAACAATAAAAACAAAATAGTGAAATAAAATAGTGTTTAAAAGTGTCGCTCGGCATCCATAATAACAATTCTCGAAATCTGAATACATTTCCCAAAACCGGAAATATTATGATCACAAGCCTTTGAATATCTACAAGTATATAACTCCAGAATATCAAACAAAGGAAAGGAAAATACAGAAGGGCTAATACTTAAAAGAGGAGTAGAAAGGGACTCTTCGGTCTGCGAACATGGAAGATATACCTCGGAGTCTCTACAAGCGCCTCGTATCAAGCGTGATGTGTCTGAGTGGAGGTACCTGGATATGCACATGAAAAACATGCACAGAAAGTGCATGAGTACACCACATCAGTACTCAGTAAGTGCCAAGCCTAACCTCGGTCGGGTAGTGACGAGGAAGGTCAGGGCCCTACTGAGATTTAAATGAAATATAAGATGCGACAATATAAGATAAAGCAGTACAATTGAAAGATAACAATAAGAATCAATACATGATAATAAGGATAACTACAACTAAAACAGAAACAGAAACAATCACCAGGAATACCACTTTTCACAAAGGTAATAACCGGGGATCTCTCAATATCCCGATGATCTCTTAGTACCCTCAATATATACCAGAGATCTCTTGGTATCCCGAGGATCTCTTAGTATCCTCAATATACATGTTGGAGATCTCTCGGTATCCTGGACCTCAGCTCAAGTCATAAAATACGTACAGGGGATCTCCCGGGATGCCGTCTCGTAGTCCCAAACTAAAACACACAGCAATAACACAAGGAATACTCAACTAAACTCAATTTCGTACCAAGTAAAATAGGTAATTCTAACCTAACATACTTCACACAAAATAAATAAGGTAGTTCAAGCAATAAGGCAATTAAGTCAATTAAACATGATTCTCTAAGCTAATAGCAGACTTAAATTTCAAGTAGAATAAGCAGGAAAGTGAAAACACAATTAAATCTACTTTAGTGAAAACAAGATTTTCAACAATTAGCACAAGTACGCACTGCTCACCTCACGTACAAGGCATTTCAGTTACCACAATACCAAATCCTAAGGGGAATGTCCCACACACAAGGTTAGGCAAGCCACTTACCTCGAACAAGCTCAAAATCAACCGGAAACCACGCTCTTGCCACGGTACTTGACTCCAAATGGCCCAAATCTATTCAATTCAATTGCATAATGTAAATAACACTTCAAGTAATTGATTCCACAAAGAAATTCTAAGCTAATACGCGAAATTAGGTAAAATGACCAAAATGTCCCTCGGTCCCACATCTCGAAATCGGGTGAAATTTATATTTTCAGAATCCTCATACTCTCACGAGTCTATACGTAACAAGAACACTAAAATCGGAGTTCAATTGACCCCTCAAATACCCATTTTAATGTCTCTTAATCTCAAGCCCTAATTACCCATTTTTCCAAAAGTTTCACCACTAATTAGACCATTAATAACATATAAATGAGTTATGAAGTCAAAAATATTACCTCCAAGTGATATCCCTTTGGTTTTCCTCAAAAATCACCTTCAAAATCTTCAATCCTGTTAAAATATGGTGGAAAAATGAAGAAGGGTCGCGGATGGGCTATTTAAATACTGCCCAGATATTCCTTCTTCGCGAACGCGGAAGGCCCCTCACGTTCACGAAGCACAAATTTGCTTGTGTCCAGATTCCTTCATCGTGAATGCGATGCCCAGGTCACAAACACGATGCAACACTTCCTCCTCCTACGCGAACGCGGGAACAACATCGTGAACGTGTAGGTATAAAACCGCCCAGCTTCGCGAACACGGGAGAACCCTCGCGTATATGAAGATTTAAACCTCCCCAAGCCCCAGCTCCTCTTCGCGAATGCGACACCCTACTCACGAACACGAAGAAGGAAACTAGAATTGGGATGCTGCAATTTTTTTGCAATTCCAACAAGTTTTAAAATGCCCCATTGAGCACCCGAAACACACCCGAGGCCCCTGGGACCCCAACCAAACATGCCAACCAATCCTAAAACATCATTCAAACATGTCCCAATCTTTAGAATGCTCAAAACAACATCAAAACATCAATTTAGCATCGGATTCAAACCTAAGAATTTTAAAAACTCTCAAAATATGCTTTCGATCAAAGAGTCTATCAAACGTCGTCCGAATGACTTGAAATTTTTCACACACGTCACATTCAACACTATAGAGCTACTCCAACTTTTGGAATTTCATTTCAACCCTCGGATCAAAATCTCACTATCGAACCGGAAACTTCAAAACTTAAACTTTCGGCATTTCAAGTCTAAATTAGCTACGGACCTCCAAAACACAGTCCGAACACGCTCTTAAATCCGAAATAACCCAACGAAGCTAACGGAACCAACATAATTCCATTCCGAGGTTGTCTTCACACTGTTCCGAATATGGTCAAATTTTTTAGAACTTAAGCTCTCATTTAGGGTCTAAGTGTCCCAAACTCTTCGAAACTCTAAATAATTCCTCCCTGCAACTCACAATAGCATAAACAAACATGAGGAAAAGTAGTTAATAGGGGATCGGGGCATAAATTCTTAAAACAGCCTGTCGGGCCATTATAGTGGTACAGACTTAGTCACCAATCAAAGTTGAGATAGTTGAATCAGTTCCATTTGAGGTAGAGGTGGTTCCGCCTGCGGCCACTCCCGCTCCATTTGAAGTAGAAGTGGTCACGCATTTTATAGTGACAGTATCAACCACACCTCCCATCGATTCAAAAGCAATACCCTAGGATTATGTTGCCGAAGCTCGGCAGATAGGAAAGGCCAAGGTAGAAGAATCTGACGCTGCACAAGGAATGACTAGGACTGGAAAAGTCTATACACCTGAACACTTGGGAGGATCGAGTAAGGATGCTACTACCAGGCAGCCTGTCATTGAGACATGGCAAGATGACCTATGGAGGAAAGTATAAGCGAATGAGTATTCTATTGTTGATCATTTGAACAAAACCCTTGCTCAGAAAACTATTCTCTCACTGTTGCAAAACTCAAAGGCACATAAGAATGCTTTAATGAAGGTGCCGAGTGAAGCTTATGTACCCAATAACATCACTGGTGGAGAAATAGCCAATATGGTAGGGTAATTATTGGAAAGTCAAAAGATTATCTTCCACGAAGATGAGCTACCGCTTGAGGGGTTGAATCACAATCAAGCGTTGCATATTACTGTGCAATTTGAAGATAAATTCATTGCCAGGGTCTTGGTTTATGGAGGTTCAAGCCTAAAAATTTATCCATTGGACACTCTGAAAAGGTTGGACAAAGGTTTCCATGAAATACGGGTAGGAAGCATGAACGTGAAAGCTTCCGATGGGTCCCAAAGGGCCACAATTAGGGAAATCAACATTTTCTTACAGATGGGGCCAACTTGGTTTGACGTCGAATTTCAAGTGCTTGACATACCAGCCTCATATAATCTTCTGTTGGGCCGACCATGGATCCATGCTGCTGGAGTCGTGCCCTCCACACTACAGCAAGCCGTGAAGTTTGAATGGGAATCGTCAGAAGGTGACCATTCACAGAGATGGAAGTAATCCCATCTACACCATTCAAACTATCCCGACCATTGGACATAGAAGAAGGCTAAGAGGGAAAACCTATTATAACATTGAACGGGTCAACGCTATCAAAAAGGATAAATGGTGGAATAGTAAAATAGAAAGAAAATTGGCCTGGTCTGGATATGAACCTGGCAAAGGGCTGGGAAAGAACCTCCAGGGTATCACTAAACCGATACGGCTAAAATATCATGGTACCACTTTTGGGCTCGAATATTAGTACACATGGCAAAAATACAATGATTGGTCGACTCCATGGCGCGGACCATATTACCCTCTCGAGCAACCAGTGCCATGCTTAGAACAAGCTTTTCACCAAGCTGATACAATATGGGGGACTACAGAAGAGGAGGCACTAGCCGGGCTGAAGAATTTATTCTTGGAGGACGAAGACATGGATTGTTGTGCCATAATTGAGGAGGAGGAGGAAGAAGGCCTCACTATTTAGACCGTAAAGAAGGGAGTTGTTCTCAGGACTGGACCGCCACACTATCCTGAGCCCACCGAGTCCCTGGGTATCTTGGCAGATTTTACTTCTATAGCCATTCTAGGCATTTAAGACTTCCAGTAATTTTGTTTTAAGATTTACTTGTTTCAAAATAAATGCTCGATTCATCGAGCCGTACTAGTCTGAATGATTTTTTGGTTTTAATCAAATGCATTTGCTCTTCATTATTCATTACTATTTCTACACTTTTTCTTTCTACATCATTATTATTACTTTTCCTGATGAACCAGTGACTGTGACATGTAATGAGGCAATGCAACATAAGTATAGTGATTCAGATGAAGAAGATGAGATACCCGAGGATATTGTTAAGGAGGTTGAAAACATTGAGAATAAGCCTAAGTCCAATCTAGACGAAACTAAAGCAGTAAATTTGGGGGACGCTGAGACCATCAAGGAAACTCGCATCAGCGTTCACTTGTCACCAACAGAGAAGGAAGAGTACATCTGTTTCTTAAAAGAATATGAGGACATTTTCGTATGGTCATATGATGATATGACCGGTTTGAGCACGTCCATAGTGGCTCACAAGTTGCCTACTAATCCCATGTGTCTGCCAGTGAAGCAAAAACTCAGAAAGTTCAAACCACATATGAGCTTGAAAATCAAGGAGGAAGTTACTAAGCAGATCAAAGCCAAAGTTCTCAGGGTGGTTGAGTACCCAACTTGGTTAGCCAACATCGTGCTGGTTCTGAAAAAGGATGGGAATGTTAGAGTATGTGTTGACTATCAGGATTTAAACAGAGCAAGTCCCAAGTACGACTTCCCACTACAAAACATACATATTTTGATCGACAACTGCGCCAAGCATGAACTTCAATCCTTTGTGTATTGCTTCGCGGGTTATCACCAGATCTAGATGGATGAAAAAGATGCAGAGGAAACAGCTTTTATCACATCTTGGGGGTATACCGCTACAAGAATATGCCATTTGGTCTAAAGAATGTTGGGTCTACTTACATAAGAGCCATGACAACCATCTTCCATGATATGATACAGAAGGAAATAGAGGTATATGTGGATGACGTCATTATCAAATCCAAGAGGGCCGCAGATCACAAAGCAAACCTAAGAAAGTTCTTTGACAATCTAAGGAGGTACAACTTGAAACTGAGCCCCGCAAAGTGTGCATCGGGGTTCTCGTAGGAAAGTTATTGTGATTCATCGTCAGTTGTCAAGGGATCGAGCCGGATCCGTCTAAAGTCAAGGCTATTTAGGAGTTACCACCATCTAAGAGCAAAATGGATGTGATGAGCTTCCTAAGACGTCTTAACTACATCAGTCGCTTCATAGCGCAATCCGTAGTCATATGTGAACTCATCTTCAAGATGCTGAGGAAAGATGTCGAAACAAGTTGGACAGTGGATTGTTATAAAGCTTTTGACAAGATCAAGGAGTACCTGTCCACACCGCCAGTTCTGGTCCCGCCAGAACCAGGACGACCTTTGTTACTCTATCTATCTGTATTGGATGAAGACTTCGAATGTGTTTTGGGATAACATGACGAGACATGAAGGAAAGAGCATGCCATATACTACCTGAGTAAGAAGTTCACACCTTACGAAGCACAGTACTCTCTGCTGGAATGCACTTGCTGTGCTTTGACGTGGATAGCTCAGAAATTGAGGCACTACTTCTATGCCTACACTACATACCTCATATCCAGGATGGGCCCTCTGAAGTACATATTCCAAAAACCCATGCCGACTGGAAAGTTGGCCAAATGGAAGATACTATTATGTGAGTTCGATATCATCTATGTAACTCAAAAGGCGGTCAAAGGACAAGCATTGGTGGACCATTTGCTAAAAATCCAGTGGGAGGAGCATATTAACCTTTGAAAACATATTTTCCTGATGAAGAAGTATCGTTCATAGGAGAAGGCATTACCGAAGCATACGACGGGTGGAGGATGTTCTTTGATGGAGGTGCAAATTTCAAAGGAGGGGGCATTGGAGCAATCTTGGTATCAGAAACAGGTCAACATTCTGCTAAACTCAGATTTCCCTGCACCAACAACATGGCAGAGTATAAGCCTGCATATTAGGGCTCAATATGGCAGTCGACATGAACATTCAGGAGTTAGTGGTAATCGGTGATTCAGATTTGCTTGTGCATCGGGTACAAGGAGAGTGGGCCACCAAGAATTATAAGATATTTCCATATCTGCACCATGTGTAGGAATTGAGGAAAAGGTTCACGAAGATAGAATTCTGACATGTGCTTAGAATTTAGAATGAGTTTGCCGATGTGTTGGCCACCTTGTCGTCTATGATACAACATCCAGATAAGGATTATATTGATACCATTTTGGTGAGATCCATAATCAATCGGCATATTATGCTCATGTTGAAGAAGAAACAACCGGAGATTGTCCAATCACTTCTTCCACAGCGGAGGAAACTTGTACAAAAGAACTCCTGATTTGGGTTTGCTAAGATGTGTCGACGCAAAGGAAGCTTCTAAGCTACATGAGGAGGTACATGCCGGGAACTGCGGCCCACGCATGAATGGCTTTGTCTTGGCTAAGAAGATATTCAAGGCCAGTTATTTTTGGATGACCATGGAGACAGATTGCATCCAGTATGTCAGCAGGTGCTTTCAATGCTAGGTGCTTGCCGATATGATAAAAGTGCCGCCAAATGAGCTCAATGCAACAAGCTCACCTTGGCCATTTGCCGCCTGGGGAATGGATGTTATTGGTGCGATTGATCCCACCGCTTCAAAAGGACACAGGTTTATTCTGGTAGCCATTGATTACTTCACGAAATGGGTAGATGCCGCATCTTACAAAGCAACCAAGAAAGTCATTACAAATTTTGTCAAGGATCATATTGTTTGCCGTTTCGGAGTTCCCGAGTCCATTTTTACTGATAATGCCGCCAATCACAACAGTGATCTAATGAAAGCTATGTGTGAAACTTTCAAAATCAAGAACATGAATTCCATAACCTACAAACCTCAAATGAATGGAGTCGTAGAAGCCGCCAACAAAAAAATCAAGAAGATACTAAGGAAGATGGTAGGGAACAACAAACAATGGCATGAGAAGTTACTTTTTGCTTTATTGGGATACCGCACTATGGTTTGCACATCAACTGGGGCAACTCCCACCATGCTGTTTTACGGTACCGAGGCTGTCATCCCAGCCAAGGTAGATATTCCTTCTTTAAGAGTCATACAGGAAGCTGAACTTAGCGATGCAGAGTGGATAAGGAGTCGCTATGAACAATCGCCCTTATAAATGGAAAGAGGATGAACGCAGTGTGTCACAACCAACTTTATCAGAACAGAATGTCCAGAGCTTTCAATAAAAGATTCAAACCAAGGCAATTTGCACCAGGTTAGTTGGTGTTGAAGAAGACCTTCCCACATCAAGATGAAGCCAAATGGAAATTCTCTCCCAACTGGCAAGGTCCGTACATAGTTCACAGGGTGCTGACAGAAGGAGCACTCATACTCGTAGAAATAGATAGAAAAATCTGGCCAAAACCAATAAATCCAGATGCAATTAAGAAATACTATGCTTAGATTATTTACATTTCCTCATTTGATGTAATTGAACTACGCTTGACCTGATTCCCATTTAAGAGGGGATACGTAGGCAGCCTTATGGGTTCGGTCATATCATAATAAAATTTCCATTTTTCCAAGATCAGAAAATGGGGCAGAATTTTGAGGAGGACCCTCAAAATTCCAGAGCAAGTCCATCCAACGCCATCACATGCCAGAAAGTCCGAAATTGGTTAAGAAACTGGGGCTCAAAATTCCGAAGAAGGTTCAACAAGACCCATTATCCGCAAACGGTCAAAAGATCATCCACCAAACTGGGGTAGAATTTTGAGGAGGACCCTCAAAATTCCAATATAAGAGAGCTGCAATGCCTTTGAGATGTGTTACAGTCACTAGTTTGTAAAAAATTACTTGATATATCAATACGTTTCTAAAACAACTCTATTTTTATCAATAATTGCAATTTTTCGAAAACTCTATTTCCATAACAGTCAGGTGTCACCCAAGGAAACTCGAAAAGGCTTTCAGAGCGGAGCAAAGCAAAGCCAGCCGACAAAAGCATGAACCAACATTCCCCTGACAAAACTTACAATTTTTCTTTGAATGCAGGCGCATTTGACGTAACAATAGCATTCGCAAACATGTATACACAAAGAGATCACTATCAATCAGGCCATCAGACACTGAATATATCTCCAGCTAAGAAATATACTACTTTTATTTTCTACTTGTTATTTCATGAGTCTAATCCTTGCCTCCCTATTTGCATGAGACTAATCCTTGCCTCCCTAATTGCATAAGGCTAATCCCTGCCTCCATATTTGCATGAGGCTAATCCTTGCCTCCACACCTGCATGAGGCTAATCCCTGCCTCCCTATCTGCATGAGGCTAATCCCTACCTCCACATCTGCATGAGGTTAATCCTTGCCTTCATATTGGCATGAGGCTAATCCCTACCTCCATATCTACATGAGGCTAATCCCTGCCTCCATCCTACATGAGGCTAATCCCTGCCTCCATATTTGCATGAGGCTAATCCATGCCTCCATATCTGCATGAGGTTAATCCCTGCCTCCACATTGGCATGAGGCTAATCCATGCCTCCATATTTGCATAAGGCTAATCCTTGACTCCCTACCTGCATGAGGCTAATCCCTGCCTCCAAATCTACATTAGGCTAACTCTGCCTCCATACTTGCATGAGGCTAATCCTTGCCTCCCTCTTTGCGTGAGGCTAATCCCTTCCTCCATATCTGCACGAGGCTAATCCCTTCCTCCATATCTGCATAAGGCTAATCCCTGCCTCCCTATTTGCAGAAGGCTAATCCCTGCCTCCATATCTGCATGAGGCTAATGTCTGCCTCCCTATTTGCATGAGGCTAATCCTTGCCTCCATATTTGCATGAGGATAATCCTTTCCTCCTATTTGCACGAGGCTAATCCTTGCCGCCCTATCTGCATGAAGCTAATCCATGCCTCCCTATTTGTATGAGGCTAATCCTTGCCTCCATATTTGCATGAGGCTAATCCTTACCTCCATCCACATCGGACTAATCACTATCCATCTTTGCACGAATATGTCTCTATTTCTAGTACTATTTATTTGCTTTTCAATCGGGCTAAGCTCTTCCCTTCATTTCATAAGACTAAGTCTTGTCTTGTTAACATCATGATTATTGAATATCATGGGCTGAAATATCGCCAATCTATCCAAATGTGACATAGTATAAAAGGCATCATCCTCATAGTCGGAAGACACTATGTCATGTCCTGAGGATCCCTCAAATTTGCATATCATTATTCAAAGGCAACATGGTTCGGAGGCACCATCTTCATGGCCTGAGAATACCATTTCATGGACTGCAAATCCCTCACTAAATAATTCATGGCCAAGGATGTCATCTTTAACCATTCAAAGACAACATTCATGGTCCAAAAGGGAATCTGCATCATGTTTAAATTTTTGCAATACATGTTTGTAGCATCTTTTATCTGCAGGTAACCAGTAAGCAACTGCTATCCTAGCAGGAGCGATCTCGCTCCAGTTTCTTCAATTGTCTCGAACCTTAACCGCTCACCATAACCGCTTTTGCATCCCGTACCCGTTCTTGCAATGACTTCATCTGTATATTCCGCCAATGAATCTAGAACTACACATGACCTGATTCTTGTAAAACCAAGGATATGTAAGCAACTCAAAGACCAGAGTCTGGCCTCTGTCTTTCAAAGCATCCCGCCCAGTCAAAATTGGCCATCATTTTTTTACCCGAAAACTCTTTCATCCTTCCTAGGTAAAGAGGGGTAGCTGTTGATACCCAATTTTTTATATATATTTTTAATACGTATATATACTTTCAAAATAGCATATATGCATATATAAGCATGCATAAGCATTTTTTATAATTTTTCTATAATTTTAAAGGCTTCAAATTGATTTATTTCTTCCCTTTTACTTATAAAATTTTCAATATTTATCCTTCAAATTATTTTTGTGGTGATTCAGCCATCTAAATTCGTTATTTTATGCTAAAATATTGTTTAAATATTTTAGTGCATTTTTTGCAATTGCATTTGCATTTTAAAGCTAATTTGCATATATTTGGAATACTAGCCCTATCAATTCATAATTATATTGTTAATTCATAAAATAATCTTTTATATTTTTAAAGTGTTAAATAATTATTTTAGTATAGAAAATTATTTTTCAGAAATCATTTATTATTTCTTATAAATTATATAGTGTTAAAATGACTATTTAAAATCTAGCCTAATTTCATTTCAATTTCAGCCCAAATACCCAGCCTAATTGTTGATTAAATTACCCAAGGCCAATACCCGTCTGACCCTAACAAACCTACCCGACCCGGCTTTTGTTAGATCCTGGCCGTTGATCATTTTGATCAACGGTCTAGATCTCCCATTACCTAAAATAAACTAACCTATACCCCCCCCCCAAACCCTAACCATTTCCCACCTTACACCGCCACCCTAAAATCCTCTCTGCTCTCAAATGCTATCACCCTATCCCTAATCCCCAATCTCACTGACCCCCATCTATGGCTATCTCCGGTAACCTCTCACCACCTCTCAAGCCTCCAATGGCCTTTCTCCTGTCATGCTTGCCATCTCTAAGGCCCTCAAGGGACTAGAGCTATGTCGACTTGCATCTAGGGTTCATCTCTCACCTGTTCCAGGCCATTCCGGTGTGATTTTGAGTGAGATCGTCCTATATTAGCCACGATCTATAGTTTTCTAAACAGGTTTCTTCATCTCTATATGGTTCTCTTCGAAACCCTAATTTCTTTTCTAAGAACCTCCTAGATTTGTACAGATCTAAGGTGGTTTGAGTTTGTTTCCTGTGAGTTTTACAATAGCCTTGAGATTCTTTACAAGAATCGTATGATTTCAAGTGATTTTCATCTTTTTCTAAAATTAGGGTTTCCGGAATTTCTTTTTAAAATTTGTTCGACGATTCTTTGTGTTTAAACATCCGTTTCTCATACATTTTTTGACTGACTTTATGAACCTGCTACAACTCTAGCCCGTTTGTACTGAAAACCCTAATTTTTTGGGGTTCTTCGTTTGATTTCTAGATATTGGTACATCTGATTTTGTTCTTGTCTTGGGTTCTTGTGACTTCTCGTGATTTTCTTGTCCTAATATGCTTCTACTGAATTTTCCTAGTTCGAACTTTCACTGATATTATGTACTTGTGTTTATACTAACCATTCGTGCAAGACTTGTATACTTCTCCTTGAATCAGTGTTGTTTAAATTTTGTTTGGTTAAAATTATGTATCGATTCCTGACTACTCATGCTTTACCTCATTTTATATGCTAAGCATGCTAATTCTTCCATGACTTTCTCTTTTACTGAACCCTTGATTATTCTGAATCCCTTAATCCCTGGTTTAATTTGAATACTTTCCTTTAAACGTTTGATTCTTACCTTTTTACTCAATTTGATTGAATTTTCCTGCCTTAATTTTTTCCCCTACCTTGTTGGTATTCTATTGATTATTACTAATTTGCTTCCTTAATTAAATTGTTGTGCATTTACCCCTAATTACCTATTCTGTACCTAAACTTTACTTTATTTTTTTCCTTAAATACTTAGTATGTTTTACCGTTAACTGAATTGTTCCTTGATTAAGGGAGGATCTTGCTGATTTACTGCTTGATTGATCTCTTACCTTGTGTGTCAAGATTTTGATTATTATATAAACCTCATCTTTTTTTAAGTTCAAAAAACAATAACAACGAACACTAGTTCAAAAAATCTCTCTTATACTTAAGCTTTCTGCTCTTTTCTGTTACTTGCTAGTTCTATTGAACTAGCCGGCTGTAAGCCAAGTCTAGTTATTGCACTATACTGCTCTATGCTTTGTGTCTGCTCTCCTTAACTGGTATGTCCCTAATTAAGTTTTGAAAATCAAACCCTATGTGTTTCATTCCGCATTAGTCCATCAATTGTGATTTCAACTTGTATTCCTGTTCATCTCTTTGCTCGGCATGTATAAAGTTTTGTCTTGTTCAATGTATATTATACATTCTGCCCTCTCTCCTGCTTACTCTTTTGCTTAATATTTCTAAAATTCTATCCTGTTCAATGCATGTTTTAGACTCTGCTTACTTCTTTACTTAGCATGTCCAAACTATATGCTTAAATCCTATTCAAGACAGGCCAACTATTATTTATGTTCTAAACTATTTACTAAGTCTCTAAGATCCTAAGTGTGTATGCAGTTTGTGACTGTATGTTTCTACTGTCCCTATCCCTGTACCCTGAAGTGATTCTTATGTGCCACAATCCTTTTATTCCCATGTGAAGTTTTGTTGTTAAGTGATATGAATATGACCAATTGATTGTCTGCTGCTTGATACTCTTCTCAAACTGTCTTTTACCACTAAGTTATTTCCTGTTTTCTGAAAAAACTTTCCAACTTCTGAAGTCATCTCTGTACTATTTTCAAAACAAAACTATATCAAGCGCTCTCACACTACTCTTAGAATATTAGGTTCTACCCCTCTGGCATGTGTACTGCCTTGAGATCCTTGAGATTTCTCTGAACTCTGGCATGTCAGAGCTGACCTTTCCACACTGCACTTAAATCAGTTCTTGTTTGAGAAAAGACTAGGTGTGAGCACTGCCCGGGATCCTTGAGGTCCTTAGGGAACTCTGACATACCTAGACAAGATACTGTCTATGGAACCTTGGCATTTGAGGCTATTGGAGGCCTGGGGAAGTCATTTGGGCCTATTTCAGGCTCCCTATAGTTAACTTCTTCTTTTTCTTTATTTTTTATTTAATTTATTCAGCTAGTCTGAATAATTATTTGTAAACAACATTGGGGTGTTTAGTGAAAAGGGTTGGGTAGCTACATATCTGTTGGGTAACTCGGCTAGATACCATGCCTATAGAATAATGTTAATACTTTGCTATGTTTGCTTTGCTTTCACGATATTAGAAATCATGACTATAGGATCTAAATGGAGTGAATAATAGAAACCATATCTATAGGGTTAAAATCAACTTTATAATTAGATACCATGCCTGTAGAGTATAAAGTAATTGAGTTCAATTTCTGCTACTGCATGTATCTACATTCGTCTCACTAGAAGTCATGCCTATAAGTTCGAAAATCAGCTTTTAACAATTAGATACCATGCTTGTAGGAATTAAAATCAGAAATCTTTCCTATATAACTTAAAATCAATTTAGTTAAACCAATTAGTTTAATCCATGTTAGTTCCTATTGAATTGGTTTAATCAACTGTCCGCTTCTTTAATGAGTTTTCAAACACTGCCTTAATTTACTACCGCTAGAAAACATGTTTATAGGATCTCAAGTATCCGTTTTTTGACTGCATCAATGTAGATATCATGCTCTTAGGACACCACTGTTCTGCGTTTAGGCAAGCCTATAGGGCGATTTAAATTCTTCAACTCTGAAACAGTTCTTTTGTTATATAAAATTGTCCAGATTTAATAGGTTTAATCAGTAGGTAAGCCAAATAGGGTTTTGACACATTGTCCTAATTCAATACTGTGTAATCCCTGCTCACCCAGATATCATGTTCTAGGATTTTCTCATAAAGTACATGACTATTGTTTGAAGGCGTGCATTTACTTGTTATATTTTTGGAGATAACCGTGGGCCTATAACTTGTTCCTTTTAAATAGAGTCCTAGTTGTTCTTGATTGACGCCGAGACTTTTATACTTTTAAATCCTTAGGATGGTATAGAACTGTCCAAAAATAGAGGTCGTAAAATACCTCCAGGGCCACGAGGAAGGGACGGGTAGTGCACGCATAGGACATTTTTAAGGTTGCTAGAACGCTTTAGGCTATGACCAAGGGGAGGGAATTGGATAGAAAGGGATATGATGACTACGCGCTGATGTCACATGTAGCCCCTCATTGAGGAGTGTTTACCAGGCATTGTGAGGGGCGACCTTGTAGGCTAACTAACCTAGGACCCCTTTTCACAACTCCTGATGTTTAAACTTTACTCTTTTATATGCAACTTGTTCAAATTCTTTGTCTTATTATTTGAGTCATACAATGTCCAACATACTTTTATTTGCAATTATTTGTTTCAACTATTTATTTGTTAAAGGACTAGTTCATAAGTATTAGTTCGGTCGGGACCCATCGTTGTGGACCGAGAGGGGTGCCTAACACCTTCCCCTCAAGGTAAATCCGAGCCCTTACCCTAATCTCTGGTAATGCAACCAATCTAAGAGTTAATAATTCTAGGTGCCCTAACACACCATAATTCGTTAGGTGGCGACTCTTCAAAATACCCAAATTCCCAAAAAGGAAATGAGCTATTACCCCCATGAATGTCGAAACCCAGACTTCCCCGTTCTCAAAAAGGGAAAAAAGGGGGCGCGACACCCGATCTCACAAGTGCATGAGCATCTAGTAGAGTATACACAACTCTCTAAGAACTACTGTCTGAAACAAAATAGACAGAAATGATAAAACATAACGAGAGAAGGCTCCGGATGCTGCAGAACGGAGCATGAGAAGCAGCTCACCACTAAGCCTCCAGGTAGTGTGGATATGCACCCGGAAGAATTCTAGATGCCCCTACCTCAGAACCTGTACAATATGTGCAGAAGTATAGCATTAGTACATATACAACATGTACCTAGTAAGTATCTAGTCTAACCTCGAAGATGTAGTGACAAGGGGTCGACATCCACACTTACTAGTGGGAAATATACATGATGTACAAGAATATTTACTAGTCATGAAATACAACACCTTGACCCTTTAGCAAAGTAACCATTTAAAATCCCCAAATATCACATGCTAATCTAAACAAGTAAGGGCTCAAAGTGTATTTATAAATCCTCAAGTCATGAAAGACATATTAAGTGTAATCAGACTCCGAGTGACAACACGCATAAGTTATGCTGAGGTCGTACGACCCGATCCATAATAATTGTGTACATACACTACGAGGTCATATGGTCCGATCCATGGATGCATCCCATAATATATATAAATATTGCCGAGGCGTTCGGCCCGATCCATTGGAATAGGGAAACTCTTCGAATTACGAATTATGTATTTAAAACTTCAAAGTAAGCTCATAAAAGAACATAAATTTCTATCAATGACTAAACATTCCGCCAAATCTCTAAGTAATGAAGCATGATGTAACATCAGCTTTAACCAGATCATACTTATTTATTCAAGAAATTAAATTAGAAAATTGAGTTCAAATAGTGCAAGTAATAGCATAATGAAGGCCTATGTTTACACGAACATAACATGAATTTTAGCTACGCACGGACTCTCATCACTTCGTGCATATGTAGCACCCACAATTAGTAGAAGATAACAATTTTAAATGCCTATGGTGTTAATTCCCTCATACAAGGTTAGGCAAGAGACATACCTCGTCCCAAGTCCTATTCCCGGTCCACAATTCACCCTAAAGCATCAAATCGATGCCACGCAATCCGAAACTAGCCAAATATTGTATAAATTAATCAATATATGTTAAAAATATTATAATTTAACAATTAGAGTAATCACCCAACCCAAATTGGAAGATCCCTAAAACTCAACCCGGGCCTGTGTGCCCGGATTTCGGAATTTGTTTTGTAAATAAATGTTATCCATAGCCTCATGAATCCATACATGTATTTTGTTTCAAAACCCGAGTCCAAATCGACTCTCAACACTCAAATTCTCATTTCTCAAAACATAGCCAAAGTTTCTCAAAATTTCACTTTGATTCTCATAATTTTGATGTTAAATCTCATGTATAAAATAGTTGGAAATTAAACAAAATCACTTGCCCAAAGATTGTAGATGAAAATCCCTCTTCAAAATTGCCTCGTACCAAGCCTAGGGTTCCAAAAATGAGAGAATGTCTCAAAAATCCCGTCTCCCAGCCCTTTTACCAGTTGCAGATATCATATTTGCGACATATGGTTTGCAAATGCGAATGCTCGCAATTGTAGACGAGTGTTCGCATTTACGAACCCTGAAAACCTCATGACACCTTGCATTTATGAGAAAAATCTTCTCAATTGCAAAGCTATGAGTTTGGCAAATGCGAACAAATGTTCGCAATTGCGAACCAAGGCCAATCTGGCAAACTTTGCAAATGTGAAGGGGACGTCGCAATTGCGATAACTGAGCCTCACTATCACCTTTTACAATTGCGATACCTGAGTACCAGCAATAACAACATTCAATATTTTTTTCAAAACCATTCCGGAACATGTCAGAAACTCATCCGAGCCCTCGGGGCTCCAAACCAAACATCAATACAAGTCTAAAAAAATAATATGAACTCGCTCGCGCGATCAAATCATCAAAATAACATCCGAAACCATGAATCTGACCTCCATAACACCCGAATTCAATATGAAACTCAAGAACTTTAAAAAACACAACCACGCGTGTGATTCCTATCAAATCAACTCGGAACGATGCCAAACTGCGAAAAAGTTCCAAATGACAAAATTGACCTATTCCAAGTCCCGAAATAGAAATCCAAACATGATAGCTATAAAGTCAACCTATGGTCAAACATATCAAAATTGTAAGCCTTTAAAGTTTCAACTTTCGGCAAAAAACACAAATCAACATACGGAACTCTGAATTCAATTTCGGCATACGCCCAAGTCCAGAATCATCAACGAACCTGTTGGAACCATCAAATCGCGGTTCTGAGGTCATTTACTCAAAACATTGACTCAAGTCAAACTTGGTCATCTTAGGCCACTATTAAGGAACCAAGTGTTCTGATTTCAACCCAAACCCTTCCGAACCCAAGTCAAACATCCCCGCAAGTCATAAAACATTAAAGGCGCATAAAGGGAGTCTTAATTAGGGGAACATGGACCTAAAAAGAAAAATAATCGATCGGGTCGTTACACTAGATTAATATCGGTGGAAGTATATCTTAATTACTTAACAAGATCCTATTAGTATAGTATCTAACAATCACAACAATAGCACAAGTTGAGTAAGTAATGAGTGATGTTTGAATTCTATAGACATGTTATCTAATATCGTATAGAAGTAAGCATGTGAACAAGTGAAACACTTAGGTTCTTATACACATGTTTCTGGTACTATACATGAGTAAGACATATAGGCATGCTTTCTATTAGCATATAGAAATAGAGCATGTCAAACAAAGTAGCAGACAAACATGTAGACCCTATAGGCATATTTTTCTACTCATTCATGTGAGAATTAAAGTACCCTACCCCCTCCCCTCGTTTCACTAATTTCGCCATCTATTTTGTTTACAAATTATTACAGGCCCAAAATAATGAATACAAGTGCAAATATTACAAACTGAAAGACTGTAGGCCCAATAAATAGAGCAGGCCCAAAGAAAAAATAACGCAGTACTGTCTGTGCCTTCGACATGCTCGCTTTTCACACAAATAACAGACCCAAATCCCAACACATTTTAAATAGAAGAATGTATAAATTGCACAGCTCGGGGCCACACATGAACTCATACCAGGCCTAAATGGAGGACCCATTTACCCAGCAATTGCAGATTAACCACTCAACCACATAAGTTAACAAACCACACATGACAACAAATTAACAGCTCTGAAGTCTTTTAACAGTAATACACGATTACAGAAACATATTAGAAGTTGTATTTAGAAGCTAAGGGAACAAGATTGGTCAAACAAGAGGGCTTGAACATGACAACTAGGTGGACCAACTACACTCAGTTTAATATGGCAAGTTTGACACAGAAAACTAATACCATAAGTTCAAGATTGAGCAATTATTAAACAAAGGCAAGAGTATAGCATGCTGGACATAGTCACACATTAGGAGGACTTAATAAGAAGGTCTATTGGGTTAACAGGATTAACACACACACATGCCAAGTTTTCCAGAAACAAAGTTAGCACAAGATATGACCCAGAATTAGTCAAAATGGACTTTAGACATAAGAATTTTAATCATAGAAGTTATAGTCAGAGGGATATCAATTTCACATAAGGATTTCTAACATGGGGGCTTAACATGATCAAAAGCAGTTCAACAACATGCTAGTGGTATAGTCTACAACATACTACAAATAGACTACCATGCTTAACATATAAAAAGTCAAAATCCAAAGAATTCATGCAAGCATATCAACTTAAGTAGAATAGGACAGACAAGCTTTATAACTTATTCCGTTTACCCATACATAAGAGAAGAAGCTAACATGGAAAGTACCCTAGAAGCAATGATAAAGACATATGGTTAACAAGTACATCTACAATTATCAGAGCCACAAATAATAGAGAAACATATTTAAGACAATATTGCAACATAAGATTCAATGATCATGGTCAGTTTGCAGAGAAACGGTACATAACATATATAGTTTTAGGGGAAGGAAGTTCATTCGGGCAAATACCAGCAGAGGATGATCCCCTAAAAGTTTCAGTACAAGAATCCAAGGTGAGGGACTCATGAAAAACAACAAGTGATCAGAATAGCAGAGCAGGCTTAGGGTTATTAGAACTATTCAAGTTGCACACACAAAATAGGCATGCATCGAAGCTTAGAATTCAGGCAGATTTAAATACTAGAGAAGCACGGAAGGATAGAGTAGTTCTAAGGCAAACATGAATGCGAACAGAGGCAAACAACAACATATTGATTCATAAAGGCCTAAGTGACATGAGTGTAGAGCATGAACACAGGCAAAAGAATGGAATTACGGAGTCTAAGTACTCACCAGTTGCAACTTAGCGAAGAAGTAGACGAGAAAATTAAGTTCCAGTAGCAGCTCAACTAGCATTAGTAAAGAAAGAACAACAAGATTCTCAATATCCCAGTGCGTCAAATTTTCCAATGGTTTCAAGTGAACCTCAAGCAGCGCTCTCACTAAGAAAAGGGCAACAATCGAATTCTGGTAGCATTGGTTTTCAGCCAGCCAAGGTCTCAAGTTTTAGAACAGTAGAGTGAGCGAGAGTGAGATTAATAGTAGTGATTAAGGTTTGTTAGGGGAAACAGGGAAAGAGGTTCATATAGTGACAGACTAGGATGAACAAACATGGAAAACAACCAATTAAGCACAAATAAGGAAAGAAAATCTCACGTGCAATCAGTAACAGAACCGGTAAAGGGAGAAATCGAGTGCCAAACCATAATTAGGGTTCAATGTTTGAAAATCGGCCAGCCGGTGTGAGGAATCAAGCCCCTCTTCATGTATATGGATGAAATACAGTCCAAATCTCTAAGATCAAAGTTGATCTACTCCGATCCCAGAAAGCCATACTTTCCAAAATCGAATAAATACTCAAGTAGTTCCACGTGCGCGTTCACAATAGCGAGGTATTACAAGTAACGTAAGTAAAGTATGAGATGATTCCATCTCCCCGTTACGAATCAGAGAGAGATTGGTAAGGCAGTTAATAGGGTTTTATAGAGAGAGGAGGGAAGGTTGAGAGTGTGTTGGGGGTGGCGGAGATGGGGGAAGGAGATTAGGATTCAGGGCTTGGGTAATTAAAATAGAGGGGTGGTTTATGGGACGTTGATCATCTGAGATCAACAACCACGATTTAAGGTGAAAGCGGGGCCAATTATTTAAACGGGTTCCGACCGAGTCTCACTAAGGGGTTGTTTGGTTTGGTCCAGGTATTGTTGGGCTTAGGGTCTGGGGTCTTTGGGCCTGGGGTCGGTATATTGGTCAAAAATTTGCACCTCTTGTTGGGCTACAATTAAAAATACAAAAAAAATTAAATAAAATAAATTATAAATGGTTAATGAAATGATAAAAAATTCTATTTTCTGAAATTAACACTTTTAAAAATAATATATTATAATTGCAAAAAATTATTTTGACCCAAATAGCATAATAAAGGCAATCGTTGGAAAATAGTGACTATTATAAAATGATATAAAATGCAATTATAATTGTATACAAATAAAGAAAGTTGTTATGCATATGGAGATAAATAATAAATTTGGATGGTTAAATCATCCCAAAATAATTTGAAGGGATAATTAATAGATATTTGAACAATTTAAATACAATAAAATTAATTTTAAAGGACCCTTGTAAATTAAGTAATGATGCAAAATGATACTTTGAAAGTATATGGAATACTTTATAAAATATGAAGGCAAAATTGGGTATCAACAGAGGCAAGCATTCATTTGTCTTCCTGAGCAACATTTCCTTGGGGAGCTTCCCGGTGCCAATCGAAACTGCTGCCCCCAGTCTTGATTTTCACCTGTCTCGCTTTTCATCAGTCTCGAGTTCCACGTGTTGCTTTATTATACGAGTATTGAATACAAACTAATTTTACCCTATAGAATACACAAAGCTAATTACTCGTGTTTTCAAGCTGGATATTGAGCTTTGTTTAAGCTAAGTTAATGGTACTGAATAAAACAACAACTAATGGAATCCCACAAGTGAAGTTTGGGTGTACGCAAACCTTACCTCTACTTTATGAAGGTGGAGAAATTGTTCCGATTGCTTCTCTTCTTTATTATTTAACTTATTATGCACAATAGAAATATATTTATTGTTTTCCAATTTCAACACATATCCCATAATCACCCAGAGTCCGGAGTCACAAGTGCATTATCAATCACTAGGAAGTAAAATGAAGTACAATAACTGTCCGGAATACAAATTTGGATAGAAAAGAAAATATAATACTCTGAAGGAGACTCTGCTGCTGCGGGTCGTCTCGAGAGATGCAGCTCACCTAGATCTCCGTATCAACCATGTCGTTGCGCCCACTAGGCATGTGCGTGTGCAACAAAAAAAATGCACAGCAAATGTAGTAGGAGTACAAAAACAATGCATACCTAGTAAATATCCAGTCTAACCTCAAAGAAGTAGTGACGAGAGGTCGACTTAGACACTTACTAGTGGTCAAATAATATCAGATATAATAAAGAAGTGAATAAATAAGAAACGGGGTAAATATATGAAATAAACATGTATAAAATACGTGGTATAATTTTCCTCTTTACAATTTTACTCAAGCTCTCAACTAGCAAGTCCCCTCCGTAACCGGAGCATGCATATATATATATATATATATATATATATAGGAAATGTCGAGGCGTACGGTCCGATCTAACATAAAAGTAAATTTTGCACTGCCGAGAATCGAACGGCATGAACCATAGATGCATCTATTAACTTGCCGAGGTGAACGGCCCGCTACCATGAGCATGTGGTACATAAATATTGCAGAAGCAAACGGCCCGATCCCATAAGAGTAATAGAAGGAAATACCCCGTTCGTGAATCATACATGTGACACAGTCAAATATAAATTTAAGGAATCGCCCCGCTCGCAGATCATACTTGCGACGCGGTCAAATATTAATTTAACATTAAATCATATCTCTTTCTTGATTCTTTTCAAAATAAGGGAAATTCAGCTTGTAGCTTTTTAAGGAAATTACCCCGCTTGCAAAACATACATGTGACGTGGTTACACATTGATTTATTACGCTATTATAATATTCCACAATTCCTTTCGAAATTACGAAGTTCAAGTGAAACCTTTTAAATCTTATATTCTTTAATTTCACTCCTTTCAAAAAACCTAATAAGCAAACTCAATCTCACTCCCTCTCAAGGCAAGGAATAAACATATATTAGTAACAATATCAACAAGGCATGATGTGAGCCTAAAACTAATCGGACATAGGCATATCTAGTAACTACGTACGGACTCTCGTCACCTCGTGTGTACGTAGCCTCCCACATATAAAAGCACACAATAATTTAGTTCACCTATGGGGTTAATTCCCTATTACAAGGTTAGAAAGGAGACTTACCTCGCTCTGAAGTTCCATAACCGGCTCCCAAGACCTTCCGACGACTCAAACCGATGCCCAATGTTCCAAAACTAGTCAATAATTATGCAAACCAATTAATACATACTCAAATACTTATTGTAATAATGTTTTCAACAATTTCCAACTCCACTTAAAAAGTCGATAAAATCATCCTCGGGTCCACGTGCCCGGATTCCCAAATTTTTTGAAAATAAACTTTATCCATAACCTCACAAACTCAAATATATAATTTATTCTCAATTCTATGTCCAAAATCGTGGTTAAAATCCAAGAATACTAATTTCTAGGTTTTTCTTCAAAATCTCGAATTTCTACCAATTTTCATGCTTGAATCCACAATAAAATCATATATTTAACTTACAAGAGGTGGGATTAACTTACATCATGTTTGATGATGAAATCCCCCTCTTCAAAGGCTCCAAAATTCCCCAACCAAAGTGAAAATGTGTGGAAAATGAGCCAAAACTCGTTTTTTATAAAACACACTGCCAGCCCGACCACTCGCACCTGCGGTCAATCAGCCGCATCAGTGCTTCCGCTTCTGCGGCCTCTCCTTCTGCACCTGCGGTCCTTTTCGCTTCTACGGCTTCTGACATC
The DNA here is from genome assembly GCF_000393655.2 of Nicotiana sylvestris. NCBI lineage: Eukaryota > Viridiplantae > Streptophyta > Magnoliopsida > Solanales > Solanaceae > Nicotiana > Nicotiana sylvestris. The sequence continues at coordinate 62,789,820 of NC_091063.1, forward strand.
GCACCTGCGCCATCGTAGGTGTGCACATTTTTCCGCTTCTGCAGTTCCTAGTGATCTTGTCTCATCCCGCACATGCGAGCCATCTCCCGCACCTGCGGACTCGCATCTGCGGCCCTCTTCACGTAGGTGTGGTTACGTCAGATGCCCAGCTGCTTCAGTTCTTCCTTAACTTCAAATTTCAATCCGTTAACCACCCGGAATCCATCCGAGGCCCCCGGGACCCCATCCAATCATACCAACCAGTTCCAAAATATGATGTAGACCTACTCGAGGCCTCAAATCACATCAAACAACGCTAAAACTATGAATCACAATCCAATTCAAGCTTTATGAACTTTAAAATTTCAAACTTCTACATCCGATGTTAAAACCTATCATATCACGTCCAATTGACCTCAAATTTTGCACACAATTCTCATTCTACATTGCAGACCTATTCCAACTTCCGAAATCGGAATCCGACCTCGATATCAAAAAGTCCACTTCTGGTCAAACTTTTCAAAAACCTTCAATTTCTTACTTTAGTCAAATGACTCCAAAATGACCTACGGACCTCCGAATTCACTTCCGGACGCGCTCCCAATACCATAATCACCTTACGTAGCTACTCCCATGCTTGGAATCCCAAATAGAGAACGATAACATGAAAATACACCTCCACCCCAAATTCATGAAATTCTTCCAAAATGCTAACTTCCACAATATGCGCCGAAATGCTCTCGGATCATTCAAAACCCGATCCGAATATAAACCTAAGTCTGAAATCATCATACAAACCTATTAGAACCTTCAAATCCCAATTCCGAGGTCGTTTACTAAAAAATCCAACCTTAATCAATTCTTCCAACTTAAAGTTTCTGATGTGAGAGTTTTCTCTCCAAATCAACTCCGAACTTCCCAAAATTCAATTCCTACCCCGCGTCCAAGTCATAATACTTGAAGTGAAGCTTCTCATGGCCTCAAACCACTAAACGACACGCTAGAGCTCAAAATGATTGGTCGGGTCATTACATTTATTCTCACCATTTACTTTGACTTCCACATGTGGATCCCTAAAATGGCATATTTTAACAACGAAATGCTCTTAATGAACTTTTAAAATTTATCTTTTAAAAAAGAAATAGGTATTTTTATAATTGAAGATATTTAATATATATCTAATAAAATGATAGCAGTCAGTAATCAGTTATGAAAAAAACATGAGGATCGTTTGGTTGAGCAACAAGTTATACATGGATAATAATATAAGAATTGGCACCACTAGAAAATGTTATTATTCCGACCACCATTTCTGACAGAAATGAAGTGGTTGGAATATAGATGGTCGCAAAATATTTTCGACCAAAATGGTCGGAAATTTGTGACCAAAATAGTCACAAAGAAGAAAAAATTGGGTGACCGGATAAATTCAACTTTTGCGACCAATTTGGTCGGTAACTTTGCCACCGAATCTGTCGCACATTTAAAAATACATATTATATTTTTTTATAGTTTTCGACCGACTTGGTCGGTACATTTAGTAATAAATTTAAATTAAATTCATCATTTCCAACCAAATCGGTCAGAAAAATTAAAATTAAATTAATTAATATTTAAATTTTTCGACCACTTCAGTCGTAAATCTTGGAATACCCATTTAAGTTTACCGATCAAAATAGTAAGAAATCGGTCATAAAATTTGACTTTTTTTAGCAAAATACTGTTGTATTTTAAGCTACACCACCTGAAATTCAAACCAATCATTCAACTAATATGTGTCTCAATTGCTCAAGCAATTGAACACAAAACATCAAATATCAAACTGCGAAACTATACAATACTTTCAAACAAGTGTAAACACATATATTAAAACGCATTAAAATATAAAAACTTCAACCAAATGATAGTCAAGTCTAAAATACATAATCCAAGTATAAAACGAACCAAGCCGAAACTAATAAAGTCTAAATATCATATTAAATTCAAAATTACTAGCGATCCTCATCAGTTTTAGTCTCCTCATTATTATATTCTTCCATTGTACGTTGCTATGGTTTGCCGTGAATGTCCGTATCATACTTATTGTTTCTTGAGCATTATTCCATTCTTAAGACAATTCATTGATTTGCATCTGCATTGTCTCAATTTCTTTGGGTGAAGAAGAAGCACTACTAAATCATGCAGCTAGATGACTGGATGACGGTAGCATTCCAAGTTCGTCGACTCTACCTTTATTTATTTTCATTAGAAATAAGAAGAAATTTTAAATGAGCAAGAGAAGAAACATACAACTTGTACAAAATAATATTAAAACGAAGTCATATCTAAAAAATTACTAAAATATTTTATACATTTATTTACTCCACCGACTACCTGTGTCCATATCGAAGTTATATCTTCAAGCATCGGCTGAGAATCAGTTTGAGTTTGTTGCTACTCTTCCATTCTTCTATTATACCCTTCCTGAAATATTATTGACAAACATTATATAAACGAATTAATCTTAACCAAGAATAAAGGTAGTACTATTAGAATCTTACATATGTCTCCGATGCACGCGGTTCGACCCATGCTTTTCTTGTTCCATCTTTCTTCTTCTTCCTATATGTCTCCTCAAAGACAGTGGCTTGAGACACATCTCCTCCATGTGCCTTTTCCTTTCAAAATAAAAAATATGAGTTTATTACTTGAATCTAATATAAGTAAAACTAAGTAAATTTTATAAATAAATTACCAATCTCAATTGATGGGCCACAAAACTGATTGAACCTCCAGTGTGCAATGAGCCACCCTTATTGGAAGCTCTATTTTCCTTCGCCTTTTCACTCCTCTGCTTCCATTCATCGGTATTCCACTTCGCCAATAGTTGAGACCAACCATCTTCATGAAATCACAAAGACTTGCTCCCACCTTTCCGAGCAACAAAGTGAGTACCTTTAATTCTTTTCTAATCTCTCTTCTCGAAATTTTCATTCACCTGGTTTTTATGATGAGGATGACATACGCACACAGTTTGTAATTAAAATAAATGTTAGACGAACATAATAAATGTTATATAAATTATATTTATTCGTATCTTAAATTGAAGACACATCTTAACTCTAATTTGGTATGGAATCTCTCTCCAGGAATTCCGCGGTTCATGAAAAAATGGCTTCATAACTTCCACAACCATATGTGTGGCCTGAAAGGATGGTAAAAACCTGCATTATATGTAAAATAAATATTTGTAAATATGTGTAAATCTTTATTCTAATAATTAAAAATTAAAAAAAAATACTTACCCGTCCCTATAGGGTACAATAATCAATCGGTGCATATGATCATACTCTACAATCTCACCAGCATACTGTCTTTGTGAAGGAGCTATTGAAGCAGCACTAGTAGATGGGGATGCAACCGCCTGAGATCCTCCAATATCAAGTCTAGAAATACTAATAGTAGATGATGATGGAGATGATAATGGAGTGGACAATGATGGAGGCACAAAATATGAACCATTATATTCACCATGTGTTGTACCCTATTTTGCACTAGTCAAAACAAGATTCAACATGTGGTTTTTCTGTTGTTGATGAAAGTGAGTCGCCACCTAATATTTAACGGTACCCTATGGTACCTATTTAATTGCTAAAGGTTATATTCTTTATTGGTTTGCCAACGGGTGAGATTTTGGGTAAGGGTTCTTGTTCTTCTAAGAGGAAGGTGTTAGGCACCCCTTAAAATCTACCTGAAGTAGCTCCATAGGACTTAGACTAGATTCGGAATTAATTCATTTGTAATATGCCTTAACTAGTGTTCAAAGAATAGCTTACCATATATATTAGGACATTATTTCTACAACGGAGAGTAAGGTTTAAAGAGGATGAAATTAAATAAAGGCCTTTAGGAAATTAGTGTATAAATAAGCTAAAAAAAGAACTTTGAAAGATGGAACGTTTGTTAAGAAAGCGCTTTTAAAAAAGGAGCTTAAGTTAGTGCACTTTGTTTCTATTGCATGGAATTTCATATCATTCTAACGTGGTGAAAGCGTTATAAAATGATCCTAAGACATACTTTGGTTTTAAAATAGAAAACCGTTTGAAAACCCTTTGTTTTAGTGCAGCGGCACTTTAATCTTTTCGAAATAGCTGATTTCTTTTTGGAATATTAAATCGCTATAATTTTGATTTTTTTTTGAAAAAAGGTTGCCACCTTTGTTAACATTTGAGCTTCAAAATCTTTAAGCAGAAGGTCAGCGAAGGATAATGAATTGATAACAAGCTGGTGATTAGTAGTTATAGAATTAATTGATAACTAAGGCTTCTTTTAAATCTTAAGCTCTTTGAGGCTTGCCTAAGTCATTTTATGAATTAAAATATAAGGATAAACATTCTAGTCAATATACACGTGTCATATATATAATGAGAGATAACAAACAGGAAAACAGCAATGAGCAATGACATATTGTGATTGGAGAATCACAAAACAGTAAGTAAAGAGATAAAAGGAAAGGAGTGTCTCTGGGAGGTCTGGGCTTCAAAGGACAGGGCCAACAGTAGAAAATCACAAGCGATGGCAGACTCTTGGACCATAGTGGAGCTGGACTTGGACCTGAGTTCTTAAAGAACTCAACAAGCCCAAATCATTATACATACCAAAATAAAATAAAAGAGGAGGTCATTTAAATAACAGTATTGCATACATGTCTGTGTATAAAATTGTCAAACAAAGACTAAAAGAAATCATTAATAGTGTTTAAATACTAAGGAATCATACTAAGCAAAGATTACAAAAAGAAGAAGTTACTATCAGTACCCAAATGCTAAGGGAATCATGCTAATGTGGAGGTTGTGTATAGTGAATGATTCACATTGAATACCTTTCGTTGGCATTAAACACCAAACCAAAAGAGAGTAATTATTGTCAATGAGTTAAAGGCTAAGGAGAGAGTTCTACTCAAGGCAGATTCCCTTTTGAATACCCCGGCAACTTAAATTTTCCAAGGGTCTTAAGGCATAGGGAAATGCTTGCGCTGCGGAGTGTAGCCCAACCTAGAGTTAAACTCTACTCCCAAATACCTTTAACCACTAACGACTAACTCTTCCCTATAGGGTTGAATGCAAATGAGGCCCTTTCAATGCAAATCAACCACTATGACATTTCCCACCACATAAGCCTACTTTCCTTAGTAGAATAACACAGAGAACATACACATAGAAATAGTCCCTATACTTCATCATTAAGTGAGTAGAGCACACATTTTGATAGGCTTAGAAACTCAGATCTCAAGGCACATATAATAAAAGGGACATTTATGTTGTTATGGCTAAATATCAGACATACAAGAATCATACATCTCGTAGATAGATAAGGCACATAGTTTGGAATTGTAGCAGCTTTAAGATGTAGATACTAATAACTCAACATTGATCACAGATTAGTATGCACCTAGGTTAATGACATTACTTGGATCCCTTGAGATCCTTAGCATAGACTCAGACGGAGATACAAACAGGGTATTGCATCTAATCAATAACAGTAGAAGGTTTCCCTTACACTAGATTCAATCCAGAATAACAAAGGAAGGAAAATACTGAGTATAAGTTTGAAACAATATTCAAAATGTGAGGTCATGGAGGATAAACAAAGTTCATATCAAACTCCCCCTCACACAGAGATTTCAATCAAGATTTTGACTTCACAAGACATGATGAATCCCAAATACTGAAGAATTAGGTAAAAAGTATCATTAGGGGATAAGGATAGTGGATACATCACACTTAACAGACTTAAATCAGATACACATGCTTGATTGAATAGCTAAACATGATGGGGTTATATTCAGATTATAGAAATGGTCAACATAGCACAACTATAGTCTGACTCAGCGGAGATAGGCTGATCATGACTAATACTACTGATGTTCAAAGGAAAATCTATCCCAGTAGGACTATTTACAAGCTAACAGTTAGACATAGATGTAAAGCACTCATAATAAAGATTCAAATGATACTTAAGGGCTAAGAAACATTTACGAAAGCATTTTGAACACTCGGGGTTTCATAAGCCCTAACCTAGTAAGGCAGGGTTATCCTATGTATTTCATATATACCCTAGCTAAAGCCATCTAAGAACATCCCAAGTTTGACAGAACCCTAAAGGACATGGCATGTTAAACATGGAGACTGCAATAACAACCTTATGTATTGCATGATAGAACTCGAAGGATATGGTATGATAAATAGAAAATCCTAGGTAGGATAACAGAACTTATAAAGGTGTTGCATGCTAAACATGATGACTATGACATAACCTAAATATAGAACTCAAGAGAACATAACAGGATGAGTCATGAGGGCTTATAATAGAACATCAAGTGAAGCAAAATTCAAAATACAGCATGATGAACGTGAAGGTTGTAATAGAGAATTAAGTGGAACAAAACTCAAAATACAACATCAATATTATGAAATGTCACCACCAAAATCCACTATCGGTTGTGATGGCGCCTAACGTCGTCGTTAGACAAGCCAATGGTGATTGATCAACTTAATTAATCATTTTTATTACTTTGAATTCATAATTCCCATTTATTAAGGAGTATAAAAGTTGGTATTCATAGAAAACCCATGGTTTTATTTTCCAATTCCTGTATTAAAATATAAATTTTAAGGTGAAATGTTAATAATTACATGAACTACAATAATAAACAATCAGTAAGAACCCCCCAAAACCTGGTGTCACAAGTTCATGAGCATGTATTAAGGAGTACAATAATAATACAACATCCGTCTGGAATACAAGTTAGACAGGAGAATACAAATAACTCTTATGGAGACTCTGTATGCTGGGGATCGTAACATGGATTGCAGCTCACTGTAAAGTACCTGAAATTCCGTGTTATTTATGAACTCTTAACCTCATTTACCTTATTTTATTTACTCTACTCAATGCTATATAAGCCTCACTTTATTTTTAAACACACACGCACACATATAGAGAAAAGCACAAAAAGGTTCTTGCTCTTATTCACACAATATCCTCCATCACAATCTTCCTATTCTTTGTTTGTTGCACTGTCTAGCCGGCTGAAAGCCAAGGCTAGACTCTTGGATCCTGTTTGCTTTACTTTCCTGTTGCTATCTTTTAACTGGTATGTCTCCACATCTGCTACCATTTAAACTTCTATGTGACCAAATCTGTGTGCTACCTGTCGTCAGTATGTCTATTCCTATCTAATTAGACCTATGTACTTCATGTTATTACTCTTAATCTGCATGCCTACATCCATGTGATTAAACCTAGATAATTTCTATTTTTAGTATGTCAACAGGTCTACTTCTATCTAATTAGATCCAATGCTTCATGCTTATTGATCCTAATCAGCATATCTACTTCTGTTTAATCTGACCTATGTGTTTCCTGCTTTCAGCATGTCTACATATTTGCTTCTGTGTAAATTAGACATATGTCTACTTGTTTCTCATCTAGCATGCTTTCTGTTCAGTTTTAAGTGTTCACCTACTAGCAGGCTCCTGATTAGTTCATGATTTCTATGCCTCCAACTTCTGCTACCTTCCTGCATGTTAGTCTGAATGATAATCTGATCCCAGCCTGTTGTTCTTTGTTTAATACATGTCCATATGCCCATCTAGTAGTAATTAATGAACTAAATCGAATCTAGGCAATGTGAAATTTTATTTGAAGTGGTTGTGATCCTGTTTCTGTCTACTATTTGATTGCTGGAATCTTTGTTTGAATTTCGAGTGTTGAAATGACTCTGTTTGTTTCTATTCACCCCAGAAAATCCAAACTGTTTTCTTAAAATTACCTCCTATTTTCAACTCCTACTCTTAGAATATCTAGAGTTCTTCCCCTCCAGTATGAGCACTGCCTAGGAGTTCTTGAGATTTCTCTGAACTCTGACACACTAGGTCTGGCTTTTCCAAAACTTGCTCATAAAAATGTTTCCTTAAAGGGTTTTTTGGTGTAAGCATCGCTCAGGGTCCCTGAGGCCCTTGGGAACTTTGACGCACCAGAAGACCATTGGGTGTAATATGAGAATATTGGCATGTTTCAGACTTGGTTGAAGGCCTGGCTTCTAGGTTTACGTTTGGGCCTATCCATGGCTCCTTACAGTATGGTGATTTCATTCTGTAATTCATTCATATTTGGTTTATAATAATATTTCTTTGTAAACAGATATTGAGGTTATTAGTAAACATGGGAGGGATTCTTATATATGTCTTTGTTGGGAACGGGTAGAAATCATGCCTATAGGTTGTTGCAATGCTTGTTTACTTATGTGCATTAGAAATCATATTTCCAGGATTTTCCGTGTTGAGTCTGCTTGGCAATTGATTGATGCTTTACTCGCCTAAAAATCATGCCTATAAGGTTTTAAGTCAGGTCCTGCATTTAGATACCATGTCAATAAGGTTTTTAATTAGTTCCTACATTTAAATACCATGCCTATAAGGTTTTAAAATCAGTTTTTGCACTTAGAAGTCGTGCCTATAGGATTTCAACATGTTTCAACACCAGGAAACCATACCTATAGGAGTTAAAGATAAAATCTTCCTGTTAAGAACTAGCATCTGGTTTACATCTTAGATATCATGTCCATAGGTTTCTGCCCGATCATCACTTAGGCAAGCCTATAGGTTAATCAAATTCCCGGTCTAAAACTGTGATGGTTTGTTTGAAACTAGCTCAGATTCAGGAAGTAATAAAATCAATAGGCAAATTGATTAGGTATTTGCTGCCTCGCTTTAATGAAACTGCTGCATATTTTGTGCTCATCTAGATATCCTGCTATAGGACTTCAACTCGTTTTAAAACTGTTTGTTTGAGGCATGCAATTGTTTGTCTATTTGTGGAGGTAAATATGAGCCATTAATTGCATCTTTATGTAATAGTCCTACTTGGATTTTTCTTTGTCACTTAGTTTTATCTTTTTTAAAGCAATATAGGCAAGTCTAGAACTTCCTTAAATAGAGGTCCTAAACACTTCCAGGGCCACAGGCATGGGATGGATAATACACGCATAAGGCACGTACTGGATACTATTCGAGCTCTTAGATAACAATAATTAAAGGGAGGGTAATCGGGTAGTAAAGGATATGATGACATGTGCGCTAATTCTATGTGTAGCACCCCAACTTGGGGACGATTAACAAGTATTGCACAGAAGTGATCTTATAGGCTAATAAACCTAGGACCCCTTTTATCCCCGTTTAAATAATCTCTATTTGTTTAAATTGCTTTGTTTTCTTATAAGACTAATTCACCTAATTCAAGTTTTGCCGGTACCCACCGTTGTGGACCTCGAGGGGTGCCTAACACCTTCCCCTCGAAGTTATTTTGAGCCCTTACCCAATCTCTGGTAATATAAACCGGTTTATGAGTTATTTGCTTTAGGTGCCCTAACGCACCTTAAATCCATTAGGTGGCGACTCTTCAAATTCCATACCCTATTCCCAAAAGGAAATGAGTTATCCAAAAGAAATGTCGAAACCCGGACTCAGCTAGGAAAAAGGGGGCGCGACAGCATGGCGACTCAGTTGGGGATATTTTAGGCTCTTACCATAATGAATTTGTTTTTGTGAATTAGTATTAAGCATGCTTTATTTGGTTAATACACGTACACCCTTTCCCTTTCCCCTTATTTTGATTTAATTGTCTATTTCTCAAGCATTCATGATTTCCTTTATTACAAAAACTAACTTGTCTCCTTGTTTTCTTTCTTAACGTCTTTCAATTATTAAATACCGCATTTATCATTTTAACGTGCAAATACGTGACAGCATGCTATTTATTGTTGCATAAATCATACTCAACATCATATTACACTCGTGCTAATCAATCATATAGCAACGCTTGATGAGTGTTTGCGCTCTTCCTATATATCACCCTTTAAATTCGGAATGGCATATTTGCGATAAAATTAGTCGATCAGCGGTGCAGTCGTCGGTTTCGTGCCTTTCCCCTCAAGTTGTCCACTTCAGGGTACCAGTCTAGACCTTTCTAGAAACCTTACTCTGATTAATTGCACATGTATCATGGTCAAACCTAGCCGGGTTAATATGTTGTCTGCATAATAACCTTTTATGACAATCCTTGTCCAAAAGCCCATCGGGTTTTTCATAATCCCAACGGACGCAACCACGATTGTGTGCATTAATTTTGGAGAAATAAGTGTCAATATGATAATCATTGTTGTATAAATAGTCCGATCTAGTGGGGGAAGGGCCTAACCATATTTGTTTTGCAGAAAATGAGGTACGAGGTCCCCATGTAAGGCATGGTTCGTAACATACCACCATTGTTGCTAGATTGGTGGGAGGATCTTCCGCCAAGTGAGAAGAATCATATGAAAAGGGTCTTAGAAAATTTTCCTTCTTTATTGAACCTTCAGCCAAACAACATGTTAATCGAAGTTGCCACAATATTCTGGGACAAGGAAAAGGTCGTGTTTCGCTTTGGAGACATAGAAATGACCACTCTCTTGGAAAAAATAAGGGGATTCGCTGGGCTACCTTGGGATAGTCCTGGTTTATTGGCACTGGAAAATCGCACTACTATGGGGTTTCTAAAGATGATGGAATTAAAGAAGAACGATGACTTAGAGTGCCTGAAAAATTCCTATGTACCCTTCGACTTCCTCTATGAACGATACGGTCACAACAGATCTTATCGCATCTTTGATGACGAATTCTCCATCACTTCCTTGGGTTGGATCCACTGCAGAGTTTTTGTGTTCATTGTCTGTTTCTCGAGTATGTTAGTATTCCCGATCCAAGGGATAAAATCCACAGCAGATTGGCCATGGTAGCTAAAACCTTGATGGAGGGAATCGAAGGGTAGACATATACTATTGTCCCTATGATCATAGCAGACATATACCGGGCCTTGGAGGTTTGAACATCTCCAAAAGGGTCAACATCGTCGAGAATTTCTGCGAAGGCCATGGAATGATCATATAGCCTTCCATCATCCCAAGAAAATGACCTATATCCCAGACAGGTTTGCTCAACTAGAGGATGTTGTAGGATGGGTGTAGTTTTTCAACAATTTGACCTAGGACCAGGTTCAATAGATGTTCAAGTGGTTCCCTACCGATGAGTTAATCATCAGATCCGGGGATGTTCCACACTTGGTATTGATTGGGTTAAGGGGCATATACCCTTATGCTCTCCTAGGGGTTATGAGACAGGCATGTAGAAAGCAGGTCATACCGCGAGTCGCTAAAATAAGTAATTTCATAGACTATTTTTAGGGTGACACCATTCCATACAAAAATGAAGAATAACACATATGTCACTTGAAGATCATCATGGAAAAGGATACCATCGAGCCGGATCGGTATCATGCTGGTCACGTGTACTTCTACCTCTTATGTTTGGATGATAACATAGGGGGAATATTAGAACCAAGGGTTGGTCCAGGAAACAGGGTCATAGACGAAGTTTCCAAAGCATAGGTGAAATATAACAAACTACGCAAAAGAGTTCGTGAGTATGAAGCCGAGCATATAGAGCAACACAAGGCCAATATGGAAATGATCAATGAGTGGAAAGAGAGGGCTATTAAATCCAGTGAAAGGTTGGAGTATCTGGAGTACAGTCAGATGGAATTACAGGGAAAGATGAGGAAGAGAGTTACAGATTTCCAGAACACTGAGGGAAGCGAAGGAGGACATTTAGCAAGGGCATACTTACTGCTGAACCTGCGCAAACTGGGAGATCTGATCAACAAGAGCATCCAACCTGGGAAAGGTCCTTCTGGGACCAAGTAGAATAGTTTTATTTGCTTTTTCAAATTTAATAAGGCCAAGTGACATTAGTAACTTATCTTATTTAGTGTCGTTTTGGGTTCATCTATTTTTACATTAATGAAATTAGGCAATTATTGGCACTAAAATTCTCCAAATTAACATGTCGCTAGGCCTACCTCGGGCACAACGAGGCTCCCAAATTAGCACACTATCACGACCCCAGTTCACCCTCTGTGAACTATCGTGACGGCACCTAGTCTCGACGACTAGGTAAGCCTAACAAATGCAAAAAATGATATAACTTGCAGAATAAATAATCAAAAGCTAAAAACAACTGAAAGAAAACAATATTTAAATGCCGCCCGACATATACACATAAATTCTCAAAATTAGATACACTATCCCAAAACCCGGAAACTCACGGATCCATAAGCTATTAAATAAAACACTACATAGCTCTAATCTCTGGAATGTCTAACAAGAACAAAAGTACAGAAGGGCTAAATACTAAAATGCAGGAATAGAAGGAGACCCATCGGTCTGTGGACGCGGCAGATATCCCTCGAAGTCCCGTAGAATCGCCTCGCCTCAAGAATGGTAAGCCTGAGTAGAGGTACCTGGATCTGCACATAAAAACATGTGCAGAAAGGGGCATGAGTACACCACAGCGGTACTCAGAAAGTGCCAAGCCTAACCTCGGTTGGGTAGTGACGAGGAAGGTCAGGGCCCTACTGAGGTTAAATAAAATATAAAGATGACAGGATAAGATAAGCAGTGCAATTAAGAATTTATACAAGATAATAAGAGTACAATAACGGAAATAGAGATGAAGGCAAACCACAAGGAAGTACCACTCATAACAAGGATGATAACTTGGGATCTCTCGGTATCCCGAGCATCTCTTGGTATCCCGAGCATCTCTTGGTATCCTCAATATATGCTAGGGATATCTCGGTATTTTGAGGATCTCTTGGTATCCTCAATATACGTTCTAGGGATCTCTTGGTTTCCCGCACCTCAGTTCAGATCATAAATACGTTCAGGATTTCCCGGGATGCCGTCCCGTAGTCCCAAAGTAAAACACATAGCAGCAACACAAGAATACCCAATTAAGCTAAATTTCATACCAAGTAAACAGTTAATCCTAGCCTAAGATGCTTCACGTAATGCAATTAAGGCAGTTTAAGCAAATAGACAATTAAGTCAACTAAACATGCTTTTCTAAACTAGCAACATGCTAAATTCACAAGTAGAATAAAACAGGAAAAAGAACTCAATTGAAGTACTTAAGGAAAAATAGGATTTTCAACAATTAGCTCAAGTACACGCTCGTCACCTCACGTACAAGGCATTTCAATTATTGAATATATTATATCCTACGGGGTAGGTCCCCCACACAAGGTTAGACAAGCCACTTACCTCGAACCAGCTCAAAATCAACCCGACACCACGTCTTTGCCATGAGTACTCGACTCCAAATGGCCCAAATCTATTCAATTCAATTGCATAATGTAAATAATACTTCAAGTAACTGATTCTACAATTAAAGTCTAAGCTAATATGTGAAATTATGTTAAATGACCAAAATGCCCCTCGGGCCCACATCTCGGAATTGGGTGAAATCTACATTTTCAGAAACCTCATACTCTCAAGAGTCTATACACAACTGGAACACTGAAATCGGAGTCCAAATGCCCCTCAAATCCTCATTTAAAGGTCTCTTAAACTCAAGCCCTAATTACTCATTTTTCCAAAAAAATTCACCACTAATTAAGTCTTTAATCACATAAAAACGAGTTATGAAGTCAAAAATATTACCTCCAAGTGATTCCCTTGAATCCCTCTTCAAAAAGCTTCAAAATCGCCTAAAAATGGAGGAAACTAGGCTAACATTCACGAAATAAACCTTTTAAAACATTCTGCTCAGGCATATAATTCCTTCTTCGCGAACGTGGTCAACGCCTCGCGTTCGCGAAGTACAAAAATGACGTTGACCAAAAGTCCTCTTACTCGAACGCGACAAGGCCGTCGCGAACGTGATAATTTACCCAGACAAGCCTTCGCGAATGCGGTCATCTCATCACGAACGCGATGAGTAAATTCTACTGGGCCAATTTTCCTCCTACGCGAACACGAAGCCCAATCCCGAACACGGTTCACCAGTATCCAGCCCTTCGCGAAAGTGAAGGCTAAAATTTCACTAACCTCCATTGAGTCTTCACGAACGTGAGGGTCCACTCGTGAACGGGAAGAGTAAATATCTACAACAACTGAACCTGCAATTCTGCAACTTTTTAACAGCTAAAAATGATCCATTGAGCATCCGAAACACACCCGAGGCCCCCGGGACCTCAAACAAAGGCATCAACATATCCTAAAACCTTATTCAAACTTGTACCAATCTTCAAAACACCTCAAACGACATAAAATCAACCAAAACACTTCGGATTCAAGCCTAAGATTTCCAAAATCTTCCGAATTACGTTTTTTTATCAAAAACCCAACCAAACCACCTCTGAATGACCTGAAATTTTGCGCACACATCCCAAATGATATAACGGAACTACTACAACTCGTGGAATTCCATTCTGACCGTCAGATCAAAATCACGCTATCGAACCGGAAACTTTAAAAAATCAACCTTCGACATTTCAAGCCTAAATTAGCTACGGACCTCCAAAACACATTCCGAACATGCTCCTGATCCCGAAATCACCCAACAGAGCTAACGGAACCATCGGATTTCCATTCCGAGTCCGCCTTCACGCTGTTCAGAATATGGTCAACTTTACAACACTTAAGCTCTCAGTTAGGGACTAAGTGTCCCAAAACTCTTTGAAACTCAAAAGCGAACATCCCGGTAAATCTAAATAGCAGAATTAAACTTGGGGAAAGCAGTTAATAGGGGATCGGGGTGTTAATTCTTAAAATGACCGGCCGGGTTGTCACATCCTCCTACACTTAAACATTTGTTCATCCTTGAACAAGCATAGAGACATACCTGAAGTAGTGAAAAGATAAGGGTAACGGCTGTGCATATCCTGCTCGGTCTCCCAAGTCGCCTCCTCGACCGGCTGATCCTGCCACTGAACCTTTACCGATGCAATGTTCTTTGACCTCAGCTTTCTGACCTGCCTGTCCAATATTGCCACCGGCTCCTCAACATAAGATAGATCCTTGTCCAACTAGACTGAACTAAAATCCAACACGTGCGACGGATCCCCGTGATACCTCCGGAGCATCGAACCATGAAATACCGAATGAACTCCTACCAAGCTGGGAGGTAAGGCAAGCTCATAAGCAACCTCCCCAACACGCCTCAATATCTCAAAAAGGGTCAATAAACCTCGGACTCAACTTCCCGTTCTTCCCAAATCTCATAACACCCTTCATAGGCAAAACCCAAAGCAGAACCCGCTCTCCGACCATATAGGAAACATCATGAACCTTCCGGTCCGCATAACTCTTCTGTCTAGACTAGGCTGTACGGAGTCTGTCCTGAATCACCTTCTCCAAAGCATCCTGAACCAAATCTGTGCCCAATAATCTGGCCTGACTCGGCTCAAACCAACCCACCAAAGACCTATACCGCGTACCATATAAAGCCTCATACGGTGCCATCTGAATGCTGGACTGATAGCTGTTTTTGTAAGAAAACTCTGCCAATGGCAAGAACTGATCCCAAGACCCTCCAAACTCAATCACACACGCACAGAGCATATCCTCAAGAATCTGAATAGTGCGCTCGGACTGTCTATCCGTCTGAGGGTGAAATGTTATACTCAACTCCACCCGAGTACCCAACTCATGCTGAACGGTCCTCTAGAACCGTGATTTGAACTAAGTACCTCTATTTGAAATGATGGAAACTGGAATACTATGCAGACGAACAATCTCCTGGATATAAATCTCCGCCAACCACTTCGAGGAATAAGTAGTACACATAGGAATGAAATGAGCGCACTTGGTCAGCCGATCCACAATCACCCAAATAGCATCAAACTTCTTCAAAGTTCGTGGGAGCCCAACTACAAAGTCCATGGTGATCCGCTCCCACTTCCACTCTGAAATCTCTATCTGCTGAAGCAGCCCACCCAGCCTCTGGTGTTCATACTTCACCTGCTGACAGATGAGACACCGAGCTACGAACCCAACTATATCTTTCTTCATCCACCTCCACCAATAGTGCTGTCTCAAATCCTGATACATCTTCGCGGCACCCCGAATGGATGGAATACCGCGAACTATGGGCCTCCTCTAGAATCAACTCTCGCAGCCCATCAATATTTGGTACACAAATCCGACCATACATCCTCAATACCCCATCATCACCAATAGTAACATCTCTGGCATCACCATGATGAACCTTGTCCTTGAGGACAAGCAAATGAGGGTCATCATACTGTCGCTCCCTGATACGATCAAATAAGGAAGATCGAGAAACCACACAAGTTATAACCGACTAGGCTCCGAAAGATCCAATCTCACTAACTGGCTGGCTAAGGCCTGAACATCCACCTCCATAGGCCTCTCCGATGCTGGAAAATAAGCCAAACTCCCCAAAATCTCTGCCCGGTGACTCAAAGCATCGGCCACCACATTGGCCTTGCCAGGGTAATACAAAATAGTGATGTCATAGTCCTTCAGCAACTCTAACCACCTCCTTTGGTGCAAATTTAGATCCTTTTGCTTGAACAAGTGTTGCAAGCTCCAATGGTCAGTATAAATCTCACAGGGAACCCATATAAATAATGGCGTCAAATCTTCAGGGTGTGAACAATGGTAGCGAACTCAAGGTCGTGAACTGAGTAGTTCTTCTCATGTATCTTCAACTGTCTGGACGCGTAGGGAATCACACTACCGTCCTGCATCAACACCGCTTCGAGGCCAACCCTCGAGGCATTACAATAGACCGTATAAGACCCCGAACCTATAGGCAATATCAAAATTGGGGTTGTGGTCAAAGCTATCTTGAGCTTCTGAAAGCTCGCCTCACACTCCTCCGTCCACTGGAATGGAGCACCCTTCTAGGTCAACCTGGTCATAGGGGCTGCAATTGATGAAAACCCCTCCACAAAACGACGGTAGTAACATGCCAAACCAAGGAAACTACGGATCTTTGTAGCTGAGGATGGTCTGGGCAAACTCTACATGGTTTCTATCTTCTTTGGATCCACTTGAATACCCTCACTCGATATCACGTGGCCTAAGAATGCCACTGAATCCAACCAAAACTCACATTTCGAGAACTTAGCATATAATTTCTTCTCTCTCAAAGTCTGAAGCACAGTCCTCAGGTGCTGCTCATGATCTTTCCGACTCCGGGAATATACCAGAATATCATCAATAAAGACAATGACGAACGAGTCAAGATACGGCCGGAACACACTGTGCATCAAATGCATAAAGGCTGATGGGGCATTGGTCAACCCAAATGACATAACAATGAACTCGTAATGACCATACCGAGTCCTGAAAGCAGTCTTTGGGATATCTGGCTCCCGAATCTTCAACTGATGTTAACCTGAGCGCAAATCAATCTTAGAAAACACTTGTGCGCCCTGAAGTTGGTCAAATAAATCATCAATACGAGGCAAAGGATAACGGTTCTTCACTGTAACTTTGTTCAATTGGAGATAATCAATACACATACGCATAGAACCATCCCTTTTCTTCACAAACAAGACAGGAGCACTCCAAGGTGATACATTGGGCCGAATAAAACCCTTATCAGGAAATTCTTGCAACTGATCCTTCAACTCCTTCAACTCAGGAGGGCCATACGATACGGAGGAATAGAAATGGGCTGAGTGCCCGACAACAGATCAATGCCAAAATTAATATCTCTATCAGGCGGCATGCCCGGAAGATCAGCTGGGAACACATTGGGATAATCTCGTACTACTAGGACTAAATTAACTGAAGGGGTATCAATACGAAATCTCTCACATAAGCTAAATACGCGTCACACCCCTTCACAACCATACGCTGAGCCTTAAGGAAAGAAATAACTCTACTGGGAGTGTGATATAAAGTAACCCTCCACTCAACAAGCAGTACACCTGGCATAGCCAGCGTCACGGTTTTGGCGTGACAATCAAGAATAGCATAATGGGGCGACAACCAGTCTATGCCCAAGATAATATCAAAATCAACCATGCTGAGTAACAAAAGATCGGCTCTGGTCTCAAAACCGCTAAGAGAAACCAAACACGATCGATAAACGTGGTCCACCACAAGAAAATCTCCCACAGGAGTAGAAACATAAATAGGGGAACTCAAAGAATCCCGAGGTACACCCAAATGCGGAGCAAAATAAGAAAACACATAAGAGTAAGTAGATCCTGGATCGAATAGAACTGATGCATCTCTATAGCAAACTAATATAATACATGTGATGATAGAATCAAAGGCAACAGCCTCGGTACAGGCAGGAAGGGCATAGTATCTGGCTTGACCTCCCCCTCGAGGGAGACCTCTACCTCCCCGACCTTCACCTCTAGCTAGCTAAGCAGGTGGGGTAGCAACTGGAGCTGTAATCATAGCCTGAGAACTCTGCGGGGCACGCTGTGGCTGAGAAGTCTATAAAGGTGCACTCCTCCAAAGTCTAGGGCAATCCCTCACCATGTGGCATGTGTCATCATACTCAAAGAAAGCTTTGGGAGGACGTGGCGGCTGTGACTGGCTAGGGCCAGGTATGTTGGACTGACCCCTAAAATCACCCCGCGCAGGAGGCGCGCTAGAAACCGACAGTGCATAATAAGGCTCCTGAGGCCTAGGAGGAGCTGGAGCACTACTGGCTGCTGGAAGAGCTGAATGAACAGGGTGACTCATATAACCCCTACATGATGACCTGCAGCTAGGGTACGGGCACCAAAGAAATGGCCCGACTCTCAAGACCTCTTTGCCTCCCTCTCCTCTCTCTCCCTAGCATGCATACGCTTAATCCTCCTAGTAATGCTCACCACCTGCTGATAAGAAATATCCATCTCCAACTCACGAGCCATGCTAGATCTGATGCTAGGAATAAGACCCTCAATAAATCGGCGAACCCTCTCGGGGATAGTAGAAACCAAGGCTGGTGCATGCCTAGCCAAACTAGTGTAACGGACAGCATACTCTGAAATAGTCATAGCACCCTAGCGCAAATGCTCAAACTCTGCGCGCCATGCATCTCTGAGGCTCCGAGGAACATACTCCCTCAGGAACAAATCTGAAAACTAAGCCCAAGTCAGTGAAGCATCCTCATCTGGACTGTCTAACTCATAGGTGTGCTACCACTTATAGGCGGCTCCTCGAAGCTGGAAGGTAGTGAAAGAAACCCCGCTTGATCCTGAGATACCCATGGTACCGAGAATGCGATAACACTCATCAAGAAATTCCAGAGCATCCTTCGATGCTAGACCACTGAATACAGGAGGCTTGTACTTCTTGAAACTCTCAAGCTTCAGCTGCTCATCCTTGGAAGCCACTGCCCTGTCCTCGGGATGAACTGGCACTATAGACGATCTAGGAATAATCTCAAGGACCTACTCAACATGCACTTGCTGCTCAGGAGTGCGAGCGGCGGGAGTCTGTGCTCCTCCCCCGGCCTGAGATGTGGCTGCAGCAAGGGGAAGCAACCCTGCCTAAGCCAAAGTGGTGTACATGCTCATGAACTGTGCCAAAGTCTCCTAAAGGGCTGGAGTAGTAGTAGCAGTAGGCGTATCAGGCGCCTCGCCTCAAGAATGGCAAGCCTGAGTAGAGGTACCTGGATCTGCATATGAAAAACATGCGCAAAAAGGGGCATGAGTACACTACAGCGGTACTCAGTAAGTGCCAAGCCTAACCTTGGTTGGGTAATGACGAGGAAGGTCAGGGCCCTACTGAGGTTAAATAAAATATAAAGATGACAGGATAAGATAAGCAGTGCAATTAAGAATTTTTACAAGATAATAATAGTACAATAACGGAAATAGAGATGAAGGCAAACCACAAGGAAGTACCACTCATAACAAGGATGATAACCGGGGATCTCTTGGTATCCCGAGGATCTCTTGGTATCCTCAATATATGCTAGGGATCTCTAAGTATCCCAAGGATCTCTTGGTATCCTCAATATATGCTAGGGATATCTTGGTATCCTCAATATATTCTAGGTATCTCTTGGTATCCCAAGGATCTCTTGGTATCTTCAATATATGCTAGGGATCTCTCGGTATCCCGAGGATCTCTTGGTATCCTCAATATACGTGACAGGTATCTCTTGGTATCCCGCACCTCAGTTCAGATCATAAATACGTACATGGGATCTCCCGAGATGCCGTCCTTTAGTCCCACATTAAAACACACAACAGCAACACAATAATACCCAATTAAGCTAAATTTTGTACCAAGTAAATAGTTAATCCTAGCCTAACATGCTTCACGTAATGAAATTAAGGCAGTTTAAGCAAATAGGCAATTAAGTCAACTAAACATGCTTTTATAAACTAGCAACTGTCACGACCCCAACACCGGTCGTGATGGCGCCCAACACATTGCTACGCAAGCCTGACCAACTATCAACCACAATCCATTTTCTTATAAAGTCCAATATCAGCTAACACAGTTTAATTGTCAAATTAACACAATAAGGTTCTGAAACAACAAGTTAAATATGCGGAAGTCAAAAGATAATACTACTACATAGCCCACATCGATCCGGTGTCACAAGTCTCGAGCCTCTAATACAAGTTCAACAGACTACTACACAAACAGTCTAGGAATGCGAAATACAATAGAAAGGAAGGTAGAAATCAGGGCTGCGGACACCATGCAGCTACCTCGATACTCTCGGATAATGCTGATCGACTGGAAAGCTCTCACTTAGCCTCTGAAACATCTGGATCTACATGCAAGGTGCAGGGAGTAATGTGAGTACTCCGACTCAGTGAGTAATAAGCATAAATAATGACTGAAAGTAAGAAATTACGTATACATAGGGTAATCTATAATGCGGTCGTTAAACAAGTAGTATAAAAGCAATAAACCAATGAAAAGCGGAATGAGATAATTCTACAATAGATAAGTAGTTAAGTGACAGACAGTTAAAGAAAAATAAACACGTAGAACAGTACCAGCCCCTCGGGCTCTCTCTCTCATATCACAACTAGGTACCCGCGCTCACTGGGGGTGTGCAGACTACGGTAGGGGCCCCTTACGGCCCAAGCGCAATATCAAGCCATCTCGTGGCATCAAATCTAGGCCCTCAGCCTCATATCAATATCAGCCACCTCGTGGCGTATGTATGTATCTCAGGCCCTCGGCCTCATATCAGTATCATTGTATCCTCACATCTGGCCCTCAGCCATACTCAGTCTAGAAATCATATAAGCCCCTCGGGCATTAGTAAAACAGTAGTCCTCAGCCCAAAACATCATTTAAAATATCATTTTAGTTCCAAAACCGAGTAAAAAGTGGTTGAGTTGTAAAACAATGGAAAATAGTACGACTGAGTTCAAATAGTAAGTCGACACAGTGAGGAAATAGTGATAAAAATCCCTAGAGGGTTCAAATAGTTGGCACGAAGCCCAAATATGACAATCAGCCCAAATAATGATGATAACAAATAAGTTTCAATCAAATAGTAAACGATGTGCAAACGACCCCACGCTCATCATCAAGCGCGTGCCTCACCTCAATATAGCACTACGATGTGCAAATCCGGAGTTTCAAACCCTCAGGACATCATTTACATTCATTACGCACCTCAAACTGGCTAAATCTCTAGTTCGCGACGCCTTTGCCTCTCAAATCAGCCTCCTCGCACGTCGAATCTAACCAAAACCAGAACAAATACATCACAATATGCTAAGGGAACAAAGCCCAAGCGAAAACAATCGAAAAATATCAAAAATCCCGAAATTAGCAAAACCCGAGCCCCGGGTCCACTTCTCGAAACTCAGAAATTTTCACATCATTAGATTCCTTATCTCCCCACGAGTTCATACATATCAAAAACACCAGAATCGGAGTTCAATTGACCCCTCAAATCCTTAATTTTAAATCTCTTAAACTCAAGCACTAAACCTCCATTTTTAGTCCATTAATTCCTTAAATTTCAGTCCTAATTCATAAAATACTACCATAGAAGTGTGTTTTAAGTCCAAAATCCTTACATTATGGAAGTTCCCTTGAAATCTCTCTTCAAAATCGCCCAAAAACTCTAAGTTCGAAGTTAAAAATGGTTAAACCCTTCAAAAATCGTGAAGAAGAAACATATATACCTTCTGCCCAGACATAACTGCATCTGCGGTCAAATAGACGCTTCTGCGGTACCACTTCTGTAGTCATATCTCCGCATCTGCAGAATTTCACTTAATGGACCAACACCGGATCTGCGGTCCACTCGATGCTTCTGCGGCTCCGCAGGTGCGGTCCCCCTTCCGCATCTGCGGTTCTAGGCCTTCCTCAGCCTTTCCGCTTCTGCGATCCAATCAACGCATCTGCGATACCGCACCTGCGGTCCCCAAACCGCAGGTGCGAAAACACCAGAAGCAGCAGAAAAATCTGCAATCTCTCAAGTTCCAAACTTCCCGTTAGCCATCCGAAATCACCCTGAGGCCCCGGGACCTCAACCAAAAGCACCAACACAACCCAATACCTCATTCAAACTTGTTCCAATCATCAAAACACCTCAAACAATGCCAAATCCATCAATTCACATTGAATTCAAGCCTAAGTTTTCTAAAAACTTCTAAAATACGTTTTCGATCAAAAACCCAACCAAACCACGTCCGAATGACTTAAAATTTTGCACACACATCCCAAATGACATAACGAAGCTACAGCAACTCTCGGAAATTCCATTCTGACCCTCGGATCAAAATCTCTCCAACCAACCGGAAATCGCAAAAATACTAACTTCGCCAATTCAAGCCTAATTCTACTCCGAACCTCCAAAACCAATTCCGATCACACTCATAAGTCACAAATCACCTCCCGAAGCTAACCGAACCATCGGAACTCGCATCCGAGCCCTCTAACACATAAGTCAACATCCGGTTGACTTTTACAACTTAAACCTTCTTAAAAGAGAGTAAGTGTCTCATTTCTTACTAAATCCACTCCGAACGCAAACTACTCAATTTGATCATATAAAACACGGATAACGAAGCATAATGAAGCAGAAATGGGAAAAACGGGTCGTCACATCCTCCCCAAATTAAACAAACATTCGTCCTCGAACGAGTTAAGAAACATACTTGAAGCCTCAAATAAGTGAGGATATTTGCTCTGCATCTCCCGCTCAGTCTCCCAGGTAGCCTCCTCCACGGGCCGACCTCTCCACTGCACTTTCACTGAAGCTATATCCTTTGACCTCAACTTCCGAACCTGACAACCCAAAATAGCTACTGGTTCCACATTAAAGGTCAAATCATCATCCAACTGAACCGTGCTGAAGTCCAAAACATGAGACGGATCTCCAATATACTTCCGGAACATAGAAACATGAAATACCAGATGCACACTCGACAAGTTAGATGGCAACGCAAGCTTATAAGCCACCTCGCCAATCCTCTGAAGCACCGCAAAAGGCCCAATAAATCATATACTCAACTTTCCTTTCTTCCCAAATCTCATAACACCCTTCATGGGTGAAACCTTCAACAAGACCTTCCCACCCACCATATAGGACACATCCCGAACCTTTCGGTTCGCATAACTCTTCTAACGCGAATGCGCTGTACGAAGCCTCTCCTGAATCACCTTCACCTTCTCTAAGGCATCCTGAACCAAATCTGTCCCCAATAGCCTAGCCTCGCCGGGCTCGAACCAACCAACTGGAGATCTACACCGCCTCCTATACAAAGCCTCATATGGAGCCATCCGAATACTCGATTGGTAGCTGTTGTTGTAGGCAAACTCTGTAAGCGGTAGAAACTTACCCCATGAACCTCCAAAATCAATAACATAACCAATCCCAACTCTTGAAGCATCACAATACACGGTATATGAACCTGAAGTTGATAGCAAAACCAATACTAGAGCTGTGGTCAAGGCTATCTTGAGCTTCTGAAAGCTCTCCTCACACTCATCCGACCATGCAAATGGAACACCCTTCTAAGTCAACTTGTTCAAAGGCGATGCGATAGATGAGAATCCCTGAACAAACCGACGATAATAGCCTGCCAACCCAAGAAAGCTATGAATCTCTGTGGTTGAGGACGTTCTGGGCCAACTCTGAACTGCCACTATCTTCTTTGGATCAACCTGAATACCCTCGCTGGACACCACATGCCCCAAGAAAGCCACTGAACTGAGCCAAAACTCACACTTGGAGAATTTTGCATAAAGCTTCTCCTCCCTCAACCTTTGCAATACAACTCACAAATACTCCATGTGCTCCTCCTGACTACGCGAGTACACTAGAATATCATCAATGAATATTATAATGAACGAATCCAGATAAGGCCGAAATACACTGTTCATCAAATGCATGAACGCTGCTAGGGCATTGGTCAGCTCCAAAGACATAACAAGAAACTCATAATGACCATATTTGGTCCTAAAAGCAGTCTTAAGAATATCTAAATCCCTGATCTTCAATTGGTGATAACCCGAACGGAGATCAATCTTGGAGAACACCCTCGCTCCCTGAAGCTGATCAAATAAATCATCAATGTGAGGCAAAAGATACTTGCTCTTAATTGTTACCTTGTTCAGTTGCCTACAATCGATGCACATTCTCATTGTGCTATCCTTCTTCTTCACAAACAGAACTGGTGCACCCCAAGGTGACACACTAGGCCGAATGAACCCCTTATCCAGGAGTTCCTAAAGCTGCTCCTTCAATTCTTTCAACTCTGATGTTGCCATACGATACGGCGGAATAGAAATGGGCTGAGTACCCGGCACCAGGTCAATACCAAAATCGATATCCTTGCCCGGTGGCATACCCGGCAGGTCTGCAGGAAATACATCGGGAAAATCCTTCACAATTGGTACAGAATCAATACTAGGAGTCTCATCTCCAACATCCCTCATAAATGTTAGATATGAAAGACAACCCTTCCCAACCTTACGTTGGGCCTTCAAGAAAGAGATCACTCTACTAGGAACATAATCAGTCACACCACGTCACTCGATCCGCGGTACACCCGGCATAGCCATAGTGACTGTCTTAGCATAACAATCCAGAATAGCACGACACAAAGATAACCAATCCATGCCCAAAATGACATCAAAATCCACCATGCTCAATAGCAATAGATCCACTCGGGTCTCCAGACCCCCAATAGTTACCACACATGACCGGTACACACGGTCTACAATAATAGTATCGCCCACCGGGGTGGATACATGAACAGGTAAGGCAAGAATCTCTCAGGACCTATCCAAATAATGAGCAAAATATGAGGACACATAAGAATAGGTGGAGCTAGGATCAAATAACATAGAGGCATCTCTGTGGCAGACTGAAACAATACCTGTAATGACATCATCTGAAGCAATGGCATCTGTCTTGCCTGGAATAGCATAAAAATGAGCCTGGCCACCACCTGATCGACCTCCCCCTCTGGGGAGACCCCTGGCTACCTAACCCCCACCCCTAGCTGGCTTAGTGGGTGGTGAAGTATTTGGAGCAGAAGTAGAGGGCTGACCCCTCTGCTGAGACGAGCTGGCAACACGGTGAGGACACTGCCTTCACATATTCTCAAAGTGTTTGCACTCAAAACAATTCCCAGCTACTGGAAAGGGGACTAATGGGAACCCCTTGCACCAGAGTGACTAGCAGATGCATTCGGCGCAGAAGAACCCTAAGCTGACAGGACACGAGATGAATTATGAGCTGAGAGGGCGCTGAGTGAAGGTTGGCCCTGCTGAGACCCATGATGACCATGACCTGAAGATGCCCCACGATACTCTGGACAGGTTGACTGAGCAGGCCTGAAAGACCGATCTCTACCATACTGGAACTGGCCCCTCGAAGGAGCACCACTATAACTGCCCGATCCCCGAGGCCGCTTGGCCTCCCTCTCCCCTCGCACCCGACAATGAACCATCTCAATGTCACGTGCGATATCAACCATCTCCTTGAATATAGCACCCAATACTCTCTCTCTAGTCATAAGAATACATAGATGGTCATTAAAGCCATCAACAAATCTCTTGATCCTTTCACGATCCGACAGAATCATCCAGATGGCATGACAAGCCAACTTAGAAAACCTCATCTCATACTGGGACACAGTCAAATCCCCCTGCGTCAACCACTCAAACTGCCTACGCAACTCCTCTTTGCGGGACTGCAGTACATACTTCTCCAAGAAGAGAGCAGAGAACTGCTGCCAAGAAAGGGGTGATGTACCAACAGGCCTACGCCTCTCAAACTCCTCTCACCAAGTGAAGGCAGCCCCCGAGAACTGAAAGGTGGTAAATGCCACACCACTAGACTCAAGAATCCCTGTTGTACGGAGCATCCGCTGACACTTATCTAGAAAACCCTGGGCATCCTCATCCTCAGCACCACCGAATGATGGAGGTTGGAGTCTACCAAACCTCTCGAGACGACGCTACTCATCATCCGGCATAACTGGCACCACAAACTCCTAAGCTAGTACAACCGACTAGGCAGGAGATGTCACCGGCGTCTGAAGTCCCTGCACTACCTGCTCAGGTGTGCGAGCAGCATGGGTCTGATTGCCTCCCCCGGCCTATGAAGTAGCTGCTGCTGTAGTGGCTGAAACTGCCAGAGCCAAGCCAGTGCAAATTGATATGATCTGTGCCAAGGCCTCCTGAAGATCCTGAACTGGTGTTGTTGGAGCATCCATAGCTGGAGCCTGATCCTGAGCTGGGGCAGCTGGTGGATCAACAAGTGCTTCCCTTGCTGCTCTGTCTCTGTCGCGACCACGACCGCGTCCTCGGCTTCTGGTGGTCTCAGTAAGTGGCACTGGTGGTCGTCCACCTCGTCCGGTAGCTCGTGTCCTCACCATCTATGAGAGAATAGAATAACAAAAGTTTAGTACTCGGAATAACAAGTTCGCACGACAAAAATTTCAAGAATATGAAGTTTTCTTTCCTAAAGATTCTGCAGCCTCTCGAGGATAAATATAGACGTCTCCGTACCAATCCATGAGACTCTACTAAACCGACTCTTGACTTGCGAGACCTATGTAACCTAGGCTCTGATACCAACTTGTCACGACTCTAACCCCGGTCGTGATAGAGCCCAACACATTTCTAGGCAAGCCTTACCAACTATCAACCACAACCCATTTTCTTATAAAGTCCAATATCAGCTAACGCAGTTTAATTGTCAAATTAACATAAAAGGTTCTGAAACAGCAAGTTAAATATGCGGAAGTCAAAAGATAATACTACTACATAGCCCACACCGATCCGGTGTCACAAGTCTCGAGCCTCTAATACAAGTTCAATAGACTACTACACAAACAATCTAGGAATGTGGAATACAATAGAAAGGAAGGGAGAAATTAGGGTTACGGACTCCATGCAGTTACCTCGATACTCCCGGATAATGCTGATTGACTGGAAAACTCTCACTCAGCCTCTAGAACACCTGGATCTGCACGCAAGGTACAAGGAGCAATGTGAGTACTCCGACCCAGTGAGTAATAAGCATAAATAATAACTGAGAGTAAGAAATCACGTATACACAAGGTAATCTATAATGCGGCAGTAAAACAAGTAGTATAAAAGCAATAAACCAATGAAAATCGGAATGAGATAATTCCACAACAGATAAGCAGTTAAGTGACAGACAGTTAAAAAAACAAACACGTAGAATAGTACAAGCCCCTCGGGCTCTCTGTCTCATATCACAACTTGGTACCCGCACTCACTTGGGGTGTGCACACTCCGGCAGGGGCCCCTTACGGACCAAGCGCAATATCAAGCCATCTCATGGCATCAAATCTAGGCCCTCAGCCTCATATCAATATCAGCCACCTCGTGGCATATGTATGTATCTCAGGCCCACGGCCTCATATCAGTATCATTGTATCCTCACATCTGGCCCTTGGCCATACTCAGTCCAGAAATCACATAAGCCCCTCGGACATTAGTAAAACAGTAGTCCTCAGCCCAAAACATCATTTAAAATATCATTTTAGTTCCAAAACTGAGTAAAGAGTGGCTGAGTTGTAAAATAGTGGAAAATAGTACGACTGAGTTCAAGTAGTAAGTCAACATAGTGAGGAAATAGTGATAAAAATTCCCGGAGGGTTCAAATAGTTGGCACGTAGCCCAAATATGACAATCAGTCCAAATAATGATGATAACAAATAAGTTTCAATCAAATACGCGGTAAAATCATCAATCAGGACGGACCAAGTCACAATCCCCAATAGTAAATGACCCCACGCTCATCATCAAGCACGTGCCTCACCTCAATATAGTACTATGATGTGCAAATCCGGTGTTTCAAACCCTCAGGACATCATTTACATTCATTACTCACCTCAAACCGGCTAAATCTCTAGTTCACGCGCCTTTGCCTCTCAAATCGGCCTTGTCGCACGTCGAATCTAACCAAAACCAGAAAGAATACATGACAATATGCTAACGGAACAAAGCCCAAGCGAAAACAATCGAAAAATATCAAAAATCCCGAAATTAGCAAGCCACCGGGCCCACTTCTCGAAAATCATAAATTTTCACATCGTTAGATTCCTTATCACCCCCACGAGTTCATACATATCAAAACACCAGAATCGGAGTTCAATTGACCCCTCAAATCCTTAATTTAAGCCATCTTAATCAAGCCTAAACCTCCATTTTTAGTCGATTAATTCCTTAAATTTAAGTCCTAATTCATGAAATACCACCATAGAAGTGTGTTTTAAGTCCAAAATCCTTACCTTATCGAAGTTCCCTTGAAATCTCTTTTCTAAATCGCCCAAAAACTCTAAGTTCGAAGTTAAAAATGGTTAAACCCTTCAAAAAGCACGAAGAAGAAACATATATACCTTCTGCCCAGACATAACCCCATCTGCGGTCAAATAGCCGCTTCTGCGGTCATATCTCTACATCTGCGTAATTTCACTTAATGGACCAACACCGCATCTGCGGTCCACTTGCCGCTTATGCGGCTTCGCAGGTGCGTCCCCCTTCCGCATCTGCGGTTCTAGGCCTTCCTAAGCCTTTCCACTTCTGCGATCCAATCAACGCATCTGCAGTACTGCACCTGTGGTCCCTAAACTGCAGGTGCGAAAACACCAGAAGAAACAGAAAAATCTGTAATCCCTCAAGTTCCAAACTTCCCGTTAGCCATCCGAAATCACCCTGAGGCCCCCGGGACCTCAACCAAAAGCACCAACACAACCCAATACCTCATTCAAACTTGTTCCAATCATCAAAACACCTCAAACAACGCCAAATCCATCAATTCACATCGAATTCAAGCCTAAGTTTTCTAAAAACTTCCGAAATACGTTTTCGATCAAAAACCCAACCAAACCACGTCCGAATGACCTGAAATTTTGCACACACATCCCAAATGACATAACGAAGCTACATCAACTCTCGGAAATTCTATTCCGACCATCGGATCAAAATCTCGCCAACCAACTGGAAATCGCGAAAATACTAACTTCGCTAATTCAAGTCTAATTCTACTCCGGACCTCCAAAACCAATTTCGATCACACTCCTAAGTCATAAATCGCCTCTTGAATCTAATCGAACCTTCGGAACTCACATCCGAGCCCTCTAACACATAATTCAACATTTGGTTGACTTTTCCAACTTTAACCTTCTTAAAAGAGACTAAGTGTCTCATTTCTTACCAAATCCACTCCGAACGCAAACTACTCAATTTGATCACATAAAACATGGATAACGAAGCATAATGAAGCAGAAATGGGGAAAACGGAGCGGTAACTCATGTGCCAATTGGCTGGATCGTCACAGCAACATGCTAAATTCACAAGTAGAATAAACACAGGAAAAAGAACTCAATTGAAGTACTTAAGGAATAAATGGATCTTCAACAATTAGCTCAAGTACGCGCTCGTCACCTCACGTACAAGGAATTTTATTTATCAAATATATCATATCCTAATGGGTAGATCCCCCACACAAGGTTAGACAAGCCACTACCTCGAACAAGCTCAAAATCAACCCGACACCACGTCCTTGCCACGAGTACTCGACTCCAAATGGCCCAAATCTATTTAATTCAATTGCATAATGTAAATAACACTTCAAGTAACTAATTCTACAATTAAAGTCTAAGCTAATACATGAAATTATGTAAAATAACAAAAACGCCCCTCGATCCCACGTCTCGAAATCGGGTGAAATTTATATTTTCAGAAACCTCGCACTCTCATGAGTCTATACATAACTGGAACACTGGAACCGCAGTCCAAATGACCCCTCAAATCCTCATTTAAAGGCCTCTTAAACTCAAGCCCTAATTACCCATTTTTTCCAAATTTCTCACCACTAATTAGGTTTTGAATCCCTCTTCAACCCTCTTCAAAAAGCTTCAAAATCGTCTAATAATGAAGGAAACTAGGCTAAAATTCGCGAAATAAACCTTTTAAAACATTCTGCCCAGGCATATAGTTCCTTCTTCGCAAACGCGGTCAAGGCCTCACGTTCGCGAAGCACAAAAATGACGTTGACCAAAAGTCCTCTT
This sequence comes from Nicotiana sylvestris, assembly GCF_000393655.2. Taxonomy (NCBI): domain Eukaryota; kingdom Viridiplantae; phylum Streptophyta; class Magnoliopsida; order Solanales; family Solanaceae; genus Nicotiana; species Nicotiana sylvestris. Next base: position 62,820,184 of record NC_091063.1, read on the forward strand.
ACGCGAATGCGACAAGGACCTCGCAAACGAGATGATTTACCCAGACAAGCCTTCGCAAACGCGTTCATCTAATCTTGAACGCGATGAGTAAATTCTACTGGGCCAATTTTCCTCCTACGCGAACGCGAAGCCCAATCGCGAACGCGGTTCACAAGTATCCAGCCCTTCGCGAACGCGAAGGCTAAAATTTCACTAACCTCCATTGACTCTTCGCGAACGTGAGGGTCCACTAGCGAACGCCAAGAGTAAATATCTGCAACAGCTGAACCTGCAATTCTGCAACTTTTTAACAACTAGAAATGATCCGTTGAGTATCCGAAACACACCCGAGGCCCCCGGGACCTCAACCAAAGGCATCAACATATCCTAAAACCTTATTCAAACTTGAACCAATCTTCAAAACACCTCAAATGACATCAAATCAACCAAAATATATCGGATTCAAGCCTAAGCTTTCTAAAATCTTCCGAATTACGTTTTTGATCAAAGACTCAACAAACTACCTCCGAATGACCTGAAATTTTTCACACACATCCCAAATGACATAACGGAACTACTGCAACTCTCAGAATTCCATTCCGACCCTCGAATCAAAATCTCGCTATTGAACCGGAAAATTCAAAAATTCAACCTTCGATTTCAAGCCTAAATTAGCTATGGACCTCCAAAACACATTATGAACACGCTCCTAACCCCAAAATCACCCAATGGACCTAACAGAACTATCGGATTTCTATTCCGAGGCCGTCTTCACACTATTCTGACTACGGTCAACTTTCCAACACTTAAGCTCTCAATTAGGGACTAAGTGTCCTAAAACTCTTCGAAACTCAAAACTGAACATCTCGACAAATCAAAATAGTAGAAATAAACTTGGAAAAAGTAGTTAATAGGGGATCGGGGCGTTAATTATTAAGGCGAACAGCCGGGTCGTCACAGACGCGAATTTACATTCCCGCAATATATGTTTAAATAATGCAAACTCTTTTGAATCCTTAATAACTTGTTTACCTTTTTGTTTTTCTTTATTTTTATTATTCCCATCCCCTAAGATTGGTTCGCACATACTGGCATCATCAGCATATCACACCGGATCTAAAGGCCCTTTACCTCCTTCTTCTCCGAGTGATCCGAAAAGTAGAGGAAAAGCTAAGATGGATGACTTGAGTGGTATACGAAAAAAACATGCTGAGAATGCGGAGACTTCAGATGGTCGGAGTACTCCAGCACAAAATGACTTGGTTTTGTGATTTGAACAAAAGATACAGGAGTTACAAGGAGAACTTGAGCAGGTCCATAATTTGGCAAACCTCTCCCTCACCCTAAATATCCCAAACGTTAACCAATAAAATGCTCAAAACCCAACGCCTCCCCAAAATACACCAAATCAACGTCCACAAATTCCTCTCGCACCCCATCAATATGCATCTCCACCTCAAAACCCCAATCCGTTACCAATATCAACACCTCCACAACACCATCATTTTCCTACCTAGTACCCACAAACCACTACCTATCACACTCTACAGAATACACCACAACCCATTCTCGATCTTCAAAACTCAACCAACGACCACCACTACAGCCAAATCCATGGCACTCACCAAAACAACCCCATATATGTAGAAATCATACCTCACTCCACTCAACCAATCTTCTATACACCCAAATCCGCTGAGAAAGACCTGCTCATCAAGAACATGGCCGAGGAGCTCAAGAAGCTGACAAGTCGAATTCAGGGTGTTGAAGGAGGTAAAGGAATAGAAGGTCTAAACTACGAGGATTTATGCATACAACCAGATGTGGAATTACAGGAGGGTTACAAACCTCCCAAGTTTAAAATGTTTGATAGAACAGGTGAAAATTACTCCGCTCGCGAAATATAGATGCGACGTGGTTACACATAAATTTCTTAAAGCTATTATAATATTCCTTCAATTCTTTAAAAAAAATGAAGTTCAAATGAAAATTTTTAAGATCACAAATTCCTCAATTTCAACTCTTTTCAAGACATTTACTAAGCAAACTCAATCCCGCTTCTTCTCAAGGCAAACAATAAACATAAATTAATAAAAATATCAACAAGGCATGGTGTAAACCTAAAACTACCTGGACATAGGCATAGCTAGCAGCTACGTACGGACTCTCATTACCTCGTGCATACGTAGCCCCCACAAATAGAGGCACATATTAATTTAGTTCACCTATGGGGTTAATTCCCTCTTACAAGGCTAGAAAAGAGACTTACCTCGCTCCGAAGTTCCATAACCAGCTTCCCAAGCTCTTCTGACGACTCAAATCGATGCACCAAGCTCTAAAACTAGCCAAATAATGGGCAAACCAATGAAAATACACCCCCATACTTATAATAATTAAATTTATATAAATTCTAGACTCTGGTCGAAAAGTTGACAAAATCGCCCTCAGGCCCATGTGCTCGGATTCCGAAATTTTTCGAAGATAAAGTTTTCCCATAACCTCACGAACTCAGATATATAATTTACTCTCAATTTCATGCCCACATTCATGGTAACAATCCAAAATACCAAATCTTCGGTTTCCTACTAAAACCCAACAATTTCCCACTAATTTCCATGTTCAAATCCGTATATATTCATGTATTTAAATCAAAACCAGTACAAACCACTTACCTCATGCTTGGTGATGAAAATGGCACTCCCAAGTTGGTCCAAAAATCGGCTCCCATGAAAGATTTTACATAAAATGAGCCAAAACTTATTTTTAAAACACTTCACTGCCTAGTGACGTTCGCACCTGCGGTCACGCGATCGCATTTGCAGTTCCGCAGGAGCAAACCAGATACCGCTTTTGCAGTCCAGGGCTCCCAGCCTATTCCCGCTTCTGCGCCTTCTCTTCCGCATGTGTGGTCTCGCTTCTGCAGCGAGATGACCGCATCTGCGGTCCCAGCTCTCCCCCACCAAAATCGCAAAATCATACACAGGGCCGCTTTTGCGGCTCCGCACCTGCGGCCCAAGCCTCGCAGGTGCGGTTACACCAGAAGGCAGCTGCTCAATTCTTCTTCTAACTCCAAATTCGATCCGTTAATCACCTGAAATCCACCCGAGGCCCCTAGGACTTCATCCAATCACACAAACCAGCCCCAAAACATAACACGAACCTGCTCAAGGGCTCAAATCACATCAAACAATGCTAAAATCACGAATCACGTTCCATTTCAAACTTGATGACATTTAGAACTTTGAACTTCTTCATTCGATGCCGAAACCAATCAGATCACAACCGATTGACCTTAAATTTTGCACACAAGTCATTGCGAAACTACTCTAACTTTCAAAATTGAAATCCGACCCGATATCAAAAATTCCACTTCCGGTCAAACTCTCAAATCCTTCAAATTTCTAACTTTAGCGAAATGACTCCATAATGACCTACAAACCTCCAAATTTACTTTCGGATGCGCTCCCAATACCAATTCACTTTCGAACACGCTCCCAATACCAGAATCACCATACAGATCTATTCCCAAACTCAAAATTCCAAACAGACATCGATAACACTGAAATACAGTTCAACCCGAACTTATGAAATTCATCCAAAAATGCTGACTTCCACAATAAGCGTCGAAACGCTCCCGATTCATCCAAAACCCGATATGGACATACGCACAAGTCCAAAATCATCATTCGAACTTGTTGGAACCTTCAAATCCTGATTCTGAGGTCATTTTCTCAAAAGTCAAACCTTAGTCAATTCTTTCAACTTAAAGATTTCGAAATGAAACTTTTCTTTCCAAATCAACTCCAGATGTACCGAAATTCAATTCTGACCATGCGTACGAGTCATAATACCTGAAGTGAAGCTACTCACGACCTCAAACTGATGAATGATAGGACAGAGCTCAAAACAACCAGTCGAGTCGTTGCACCAGTTTTGTAAACTCTACATCTTAGAAGCTAATGATTTGTACTACCAGTCCTTGGGGAGTTGTATAAAATTCAGTTATTTCATTTTTGACTCTTATCATTAACATTATATTATATTTTATTGTTAATTGGCTTACATAGTAGGTTGGGTTAGGTGCCATCACAACTAGTTAGATTTTGGGTCGTGACAAGTTGGTATTAGAGCTCAAGGTTCATAGGTTTTACGAGTTATGAGCAAGTGTCTATTAGAGTTTTGCAGATTAGTATGATGACATCATACCTATCTTCAAGAGGCTACAGTGCATTTAGGATAAACTTCCCATCTTTCTTTCTTTATCATGCGACATTGATTCAGCTTAAAGTGTATCTCTTTGAATTCCCTTCCACTCACTCGTATGCGTTTGTGAGCCTCGGTATTAGCATTGCATAGTTGACTTGTGATTCTATGGATTAGGTATGAGATGTGTTTTTGTGTTTTGGTGATGGACTGGTCTAGAGGACTTGAGTCCTGATTTGGACCGCAGCTTAGGCTCGATAGTTTCAATTTTGTGAGCATGTTGTTTTGGACTTCTATGTCCATTGGTGTCCCTATGAGTGGGAATAGTGGCTTAGTGTGTGGTTGGATGACTATATGATGAGTTGGATGTGACTGCAGGATGTGTTCAAAATGTTCAAACCACAATTCTAGGATAAACTAGCGATCTACTTTAAGATTTCTATCCTTACCTATTATTTGTATTATTATTGTTATTCTTTAATTTACTAAGAAAGTGAAGTAATTTCGGTTATCAATAAACCAATCTATTTTTGGGGTTAAACAGTAACCGCGAATCTATTCCCCGATTCCCAACTTCAAGTACTTGCTCTATTAACGTGTTTGGCCAATATTTTAGAAGTAAAAAAAGTACTTTTGAGTAGAAGCAGAAGCATTTTTTAAGAAGCAGAAAGAGTAGGTTCTTTTTAAAAGCACTTTTTAAAAATTAATTTTAAGAAAAATACACTTAGCAACACTTTTTAAAAGCTTGGCCAAACTCTAATTGCTGCTCAAAAGTGATTTTCAAATTAATTGCCAAATACAAACTCATTCTTACCGAAAATACTTTTCTAAAATGTACTATTAAAAAAATACTTTTCAAAGTAAGCTGAATTTAGAAGCTTGGCCAAACAGACTATAAATTGGTATAACAATACATAGCTTATGTTATATTAAACTATGGATTTAATCAAATTAAAATTAAAAGACAAAATTCCTTTAACGACTCGGCAAGTCGATTTGAGTGTTGTAGTCCGTTCCTCTCATTTACTGCTTATTCTAACCTTAATTGTTTTTACGTGACTTGTCGGGTAGTTGATTGGTTCCGAGGATATTTCGGACTGAATTGGGATACTTAGTCCTAAGGTTGGAAGCCTAAGTTAAAAGAGTTGACCAGATGTTGACGCATGTGTAAATGTCACCGGAATGGAGTTCTGATGATACTGATAGCTCCGTTTGATAATTTTGGACTTAGTAGTGTATCTGGATATTGATTTGGAGGTCCCTAGGTGATTTTGTCTTGAAATGACGAAAGTAGAAAAAATGGAAGTTTTTGGAGAGTTGAGAAGTTTGACCGAGAGTTGGCTTTGTGGTTACCGGGCACTGATTTTGGTTACGGAAGTTGGAATAGGTCCCGTTGTGTCATTTACAACTTTTGTGCAAAGTTTGAGGTTAATCAGAGTTGATTTGGTAGGTTTCGGCATTAGTTTTGAAAGTTAGAAGTTCATAAGCTCATTAGGCTTGAATCGATGTGGGATTCGTGGTTTTAGGGTTGTTTGATGTGATGTGATGCTTCGAGCGAGTTTGTATCGTATTCTAGGACTTGTTAGTATATTTGGTCGAGGTCCCTTGGGGCCTTAGGTGGATTTTGGATGGTTAACAGATCAAATTTGGCTAAGGTGATATGCTGAAGTGTTTCAGGTCTGGTGTCGTCGTGCCTGCGGATGGATTGGCCGCAGGTGTGGAGTCGTAGAAGCGACTAGGTGTGCGCATGTGCGAAAAGGGAGGAAGATGCTAGGAAGCGCAGGTGCAGAAGAGAACCCGCAGAAGCGGCCGCGCTCCTGCGTAATGTTTTTCTGTAGAAGCGGAGCTGGGCAATGTGGATTGGATCACAGAAGCGTTGGGTTGTCCGCAGATGTGACCCCGTAGATGCGAAGAGTAGACCGCAGGTGTGCAAGGTCGGGAGTTAGTGGGCTTCGCAGAAGTGACATTTTTATCGCAAAAGCGATTCCGCAGATGCGGATTTTTGGCCTGTAGAAGCAAAAGGCATGGCAAGTGTATTTAATTGATGAGTCCCGAGCTTTAATCATTTTTTGGACTTTGGGAGCTCAGATTAAGGCAATTTTTAAGGGGATTCCACTAGATTTCAAGAGGTAAGTCACTTTTGATCATTTTTATTCAATAATATTGACTACCCATTGAATTTCCCACCTAGCTTATGTGTTTTTTGTCGCAACCCAAAACCTATTATAGGCCGTGATGGCACCCAACGTTGTTGTTAGGCAAGCCGACGGTGAACTACCAACTTAATTGTTCATTTTATTATTTTCGAAATAATGAATCTTATTAGATAGAGAGATAGATGCATCAAAACTCATAGATACGTATGATTTAGGTAAAATATAAAGTAAAAGTGTCTAAATGGTAAGCAAAATCATAAACAAATTCTAGAACACCCCAAAACTGGGTGTCACAAGTGCATGAGCATCTACTAGGAAGTACAATAACAATACAACATTTGTCTGGGATACAAGATACACCGGATAATTTAAATAATTATGATGGAGACTCTGTATGCTGCGGATCATAACATGAGATGCAGCTCAACGTTAATTCCCCATATTAGCTGCGCCTTTGCGCCCAAAAGACCACCAAAAATATATACTTGCACAACAAGTGCAGAAGTATAGCATAAGTACATAAATCAATTCGTACCCACTAAGTATCTAGCCTAACCCCGGAGAAGTGGTGACGAGGGGTCGACATCGACACTTACTAGTGGTCCAATAACTCAAGTACAGTAGAAACCAAACAAGTATGAAGCATGGTAATTGAATAGTGAAAGCAAGTATAGGTACATGATACGATCCTCATCTAAACAGTAAACATAAGTCCTCAAATATCGGTAACCTCCTCAAATGGAGTATATAATGTGGTCCCCACCGGATAGGTCATCACAACTCAAGTCAAGAAAACTTACGGATATATTGGCTTCTTGTAAAATATTACACACGATTCTACCAAGGTGAACGACCCGATCCCATAAGAGTATTTTATAAATTGCCGAGGCGAACAGCCTGATCCCAGAGGAGTGTGATACATGATACTGCCGAGGCGAACGGCCCGATCCCATAAGAATGTGTTACATGATACTGTCGAGGCGAACGACACGATCCCATAAGAGCGTGTTACATGATATTGTTGAGGCGAACAACCCGATACCATAAGAGGGTGTTACATGATACTGCCGAGGCGAATGGCCCGATCCCATAAGAGGGTGTTACATGCTACTGCCGAGGCGAATGACCATAGCCCATAAGAGTGTGTTACATGATACTCTCAAGTCAAGAAAACTTACGGATATACTGGCTTCTTGTAAAATATTACACACGATTCTGCCAAGGTGAACGACCCGATCCCATAAGAGTATTTTATAAAGTTGCCGAGGCGAACAGCCCGATCCCAGAGGAGTGTGATACATGATACTGCCGAGGCGAACGGCCCGATCCCATAAGAGTGTGTTACATGATACTGCCGAGGCGAACGACACGATCCTATAAGAGTGTGTTACATGATATTGCTGAGGCGAACAACCCGATACCATAAGAGCGTGTTACATGATACTGCCGAGGCGAATGGCCCGATCCCATAAGAGGGTGTTACATGATACTGCCGAGGCGAATGGCCCGATCCCATAAGAAGGTGTTACATGCTACTTCCGAGGCGAATGACCATAGCCCATAAGAGTGTGTTACATGATACTCCCGAGGCGAACGACCCGATCCTAGAAGAGTGTGGTACAATATCTTGCCGAGGCGAATGACCTGATCCCGTAAGAGTATTTCATGAAGTTTCCAAGGCGAATGGCCTGATACTATTAGAATATAAAGCTTTAACGAGTCTTTGACCCCACTCACGAATATACGTGTGAGATATGACATTCAAGACAACTTTTTGATGGATACGCATAACGCGAAAGAAATCAATAAGGGAAGTACAATTTCTACGGCTGAATAAGTAGCTTCTCAAGTATCTAAAAGAGTGAGTCCATTACTTTACGCGAGTCTAGTCTCAGGTCATAATGCGAATTAAAGCAACTGAACAGGCAAGAATAACACAAATAATACAATTAAAGCATAGCGTGAGTCTAATTCTACCCGGATATAATCAGGAATTCTAGCATATGCACGGACATTCGTCACCTCATACGCGCGTATCTCCCACAACATGTAGCACATAACAAAATATAACACCTACAGGGTAATTCTCCCCTCACAAGGTTAGACATGAGACTTACCTCACTCCGAAATCCGATAACTGGCTTCAACACCTTTTTAACACCTCAAACCGATGCCAAATGATTCAAAACTAATCAAACAACGTGCAAACCAATCAAAATATTCTCCAATACTCATAATTTAACAATTAGAAATATATTCTCAACTCCTAAAGAAAAGTCAACAAAGTCAACCCCCGGGCCCACACGTATGGATTCTAAAAATTATTGAAAATAGTTATTATTCATAACTTATATAATATATATCCAAAATAATCCAATTTCATTCATGAATTGACCCTCAATCAAGGATTTACCATCTCATAACTTTGGGGCTCAAAACCCTAATTTCTACAATCCAAACATGGATATAAATGATAACCGATGAAAATAATCATTTAAAAACATCAAAATAAAGGTTATATATTTACCCCCTCGTTGATACAACAACAACACCATGAAAATCACCTCAAACGGAGCTCTAGAACTCAAGATATGCTCAAAATACTAAAATGCTCGGTCTATCCATTTAAAAACTGTCCAGACGATTTTTGTTCTTCGCCTTCTCGGGACCCTTTGCGCTCACGAAGAGCAATTTTTTGCATTGATCGTTCAACCCAATTTTCCTTCTTCGTGTTCGCGGGACCTCCCTCGCATTCGCGAAGAACAAAGTCCGCACCAGAAACCAACAATCTTTCCCACGAAAATGGGCATAAATCTCACATACGACCTCAAAATTTGACGATTCTTGTTGCTATTGTTCCATAATTACGATACGGATCTAATGCTTTAATACAATCATAAATAAAAGGTTGTTTTCTCAATATTTTACTCTTTATGTCCAAAGAAACAATGTTGAAACATCAAATTAGAGCGCGACACAACCCAAATACATTCGAAACACAATCTGAGGCCCCCGGGACCCCGTCCAATTACACAAACCAGTCCCAAAACATAACACGAACCTAATCGAGGCCTTAAATAACACCAAACAACATCAAAACCATGAATCAACGATCAAATCCTCCTTTTAACTTTCAAACATTCAAACTTCAACGAACGCGTTCGAATTACACTTAAACATTCCGGAATGATGCCAAACTTTACGTACAAGTCATAAACCACGATACAAACCTATTACAAGGCTTAGAAACCCCAAACGGACATCGATAATACCAAAGTCCACTTCAAACCAAACTTAACAAATTTTAAAATCTTCGAATTTCTAACTTTCTATAATAAGCGCTGAAATGCTCCCGGACCACCCGATACTCAACCTGAACATACGCCCAAGTCCAAAATCATCATACGAACCTATTGGAACCTTCAAATCCCAATTTCAAGATCGTTTACTCAAAATTCAAATCTTGATCAACTCTTCTAACTTAAAGCTTCCGAATTGAGAATTTTCCATCTAAATCAATTCTAAACCTCCCCAAATTCAACTCCGACCGCACGTACAATTCATAAAACATGAAGTGAAGATACTCAAGGTCTCAAACCATCGAATGACATGCTAGATATCAAAAAAACCAATTGGGTCGTTGCATTTTTAAGGTGGAATTTTGGGCTAGGGATTTGAGAGTAAGAATTGGGAATTTGATGGCATTTTGGTGTCGGATTTGATTAATTTTGGTATGGTTGGACTCATGGTTTAATGGGTGTTCGGATTTTGTAACTTTTGTGGGATTCCAAAATGTGAGCCCATGGTTGACTTTTTGAATTGACTTTTTGGCTTTTGTGTAGGAACTTAGCTTTATCATATGGTATTTATTGTTATAGCTTATGTTGATTGTATTAAGTTGTTTGTGGCTAGATTCGAGTCGTTTGGAGGCCGATTAGCGAGGCAAGGGCTTATTGGAGTAGAGATTTGCACAGTTTAAGGTAAGTAACACTTCTAAACTTGGTTTTGATGGTATGAATCCCTGAATTACGTATTGTGCGATCAGTATGGAGGCGACGCCCATACTAGGTGACAGGTGTGTGGGCGTACACCATAGAAATTGTGACTCAGTCGATTCTGTGGAATTGTGTAGTCATCTTATCTGAATATTATTACTCTACTCTATGTGTTAGAGAATTTGAGTTGTGATTTATGTTAGAAATTATGTTTAGCCTATGTGCTGGTAGTATTGGGACTCGTAGTGGTCGTTCTTTTACTGTTGAGTTATTTGCTTAATTTGTAGTTATGTACTTAGTCGCATTCATCTTTGCATATCATATCTCAGTCTCTATTATTACTATTTATTGTCACATTATATATCATAGATTTGGGCTGCTTGGCATGAGTGTTGTGAGCCTGATAGATTGGAGAGACAGATGACTGAGTGAGGTCGAGGGCCTTTTTGTGAGTGATATTGATGGGATTAGGATGCATGCCACAACGGATGCTATTAACTCATGATGGGATCGAGATGCATGCCACAGCGGACACTATTGACTCATGATGGTATCGGGTTACACGTTGCATCAGGTATTTATTGAGTCATTATGGGATCGGGTTGCCCGCCACAACAAGTATTTATTGATTCATGATGGGATCGGGCCATGTGCTGCAGTAGGTTTTATTAGCACTTGGGTAGGATCCGCCCCTCTGGAGTGTAACATACAAGTAGTGAGTGCAAGTACCGTGCAATGCTAAGTGACTGAGTGTGATGAGCGAGAATTGAGACAACCGGATTGAGTATTCTGAGCGTATGAGTACATGAGGTTTTCATTGTGTTACATCACATATGATATGCACATTGGTATATAGATATAGAGATGTAATATTTCTCATATCAGTCATAATTGGCATATTTTATCTGTATTGAGCTTAACTGTAACCTGGAAGCATGTCTACAATCATGTACTGTGTACCAAAAGATTATGAGTTCTCCGAGATATTATTGTAATATTTCCTATCATTTCCATACATTTAAACTCTGTATTTGGATTGTATTGGTTGAGCTCGTCACTGCTTTCAGTCCAAAGGTTAGTCTTGTTACTTATTGAGTACATTGGTCGGTTGTACTCATACTATACTGTGCACTTCATGTGCAGATCCAGGTACTTCCGGGCACGGAGGTTGCTAGTGTTGGAGCTTATTCAGTTCGGAGACTATCGAGGTAGCTGCCTTGGCGTCCGCAGACCTTGACTCTCCTCTTGTATTTTAGTTTTATTTATACTGTTCTACCTTACTAGACAGTTATTCGGTAGTCAGACCATGTTATTATATAGATACTCTTGTACTCAGTGACACCCGAATTTTGGGGGATATTGTATTGAGTCGCAGTATTTTCTTATCAGTGTTTATGAGATTTTTCTCTTAAACTTATATTGTTATGTTTTCTAAACTTAAAGATGCATGCTTTTATTGTGATTGTGTCACGACCCAAAACTAACCCGTTATGATTGTGCCTATCATAGTACTAGGCAAGCCGACTAGTCTGACACTTCCAACACTTTAAACCTTTAAAAGATAAAAAATAGTTTAAATAAAGGAGAAAGCTTTTTGAAACAAGATAGGAAATCATATCTCAATACTCTCCCAAAAATCGGGGTGTCACCGAGTACATGAGCATCTACATAAAAACACAATCTGGTACACTGACTAGACATTAACAATGGAAAATAAACTGAAAGACAAGGGAAAAGAGTCAAGGCCTGCGGATGCCAAACAACTACCTCGATGATCTCCAAAGGTCTGGTCTCTATAAATCAGCAACTGCCGTGACCAGAAGCACATGTATCTGCACACGAGGTGCAGGGTGTAGCGTGAGTACAACTAACTCAATAAGTAACAATTCTAACATATGAATTGAAAGTAAAGACGAGCTCAGCAGGTACAGTTCAACATAGAAATGGCAGTACATAAATGTAGGCATGTTTTCAAGTTCAACATATAAAAACTCAATACAAGTAAAATAGATCAACTCTAAATTATATGAGGGGTATGACATTTCAATATTTACATGCCACTGTACATGTTGTATGTGGTACACTACAATGGAATCCTCGCGTACTCACACTCTCAAAGTACTCAATCACTCAATACTGCACGGGGCAGGTCCAGCCCAGGGAAGATCCATTCCTCAATATAAATAGTGACTGACAGTCAGTCACTTAGTACTCTATAGGCCCAATCCAGCCTAGGGAACTCCATCCCAATTATAAATATATAGGGCAACTCCATGCCTAGGGAACTCCATCCCAAATGTGAATATATATAGGGCAACTCCATCCCAATATAATATCCACTGCGCTCACTGTGGGGGTGTAGATTCCAGAGCAGCTCCTTCATCCCAAGCGCTATAATAAGCCAATCATGGCATGAAACAAAAAAAAATGTTGCGGTGTGCAGCCTCAGACCTTAATTATCACTCACAATTAGGCCCTTGGACTCACTCAATCATTAATCTCTCTGTCTCTCTGGCTCACAACGCTCATACTAAGCATCCCTAATCAATTATACAAGATGTGAAAATATACAATAACAGAGATTGAGATTATATATGAATGATAAATACGACTGAGTACATGACTGCAATTAAAAAATTAACTCAACAGCAAGGAACGACCACTGTGGGTACCAACAGTACCATCATATATCCTAAACATGATTTTTAGCATAAATTACAGCTCAACTTCTCTAACACATGGAGTAAGGTAAAAATGTTTAGTTAAGGTAGCTACAAAATTCCATGAAATTGACTAATTCACAATTTACATGGTGCACGCCCGCACACCCATTATTTAGCATGTGTGTCACCTCAGCATCAATTGCATAACCCATAATTCAAGGTTTCATACCCTCAGAACCAAGTTTAGAAGTGTTACTTACCTCAAGCTATGCAAATCCCTACTCCGACAAGCCCTTGCCTCACGAAACGGCCTCCAAATGCCTCGAATCTAGCCACAAATAGTTCGATACAATCAAAATGAGATAAAGTAATCAATTTCATAAGAAAATACTAAGCTCTTAGTCAAAAGTCAAAAATTCAACTCAAAAGTCGTCCCCTGGGCTCACGTCTCGGCGTCGGGTAAAAGTCACAAAATCCGAAAGCCCATTCAACCATGTTGATACCCAATTTTTCCCTTATACATTTTTAATATGAAAAATACTTTCGCAATAGCATATATTATGTATGTATAAGTATGTTCAAATGTTTTATCATTTTTCCTAATTTTTAAAAGATTCTTTTTAACAATTTTATTCACCTATTTTATTCATAAAACCCAATAATAATTCCCAAAGTTATTATTTTGGTGATTCATTTATTGGTTTCTCATATAAAATATAGCTAAGATATTTTTGCATATTTTTATAAATTGATTTAGTATTTTTAAAGCTAAATTGCATATAATTGCAATATTAGCCTCTTTTAGATTTAATTGCATTTATATCTATAAAAATTAAGTCTAGTGTTTTTAATTTGATAATTATGTACTGTAAATGATTTTAGCACCTTTAATTTATTTACATAAATTATTTTATTATTTTTTTATAAATCAAATAGGAAAAATTGGCTATTTAAATGTTAGCCCCATTTTATTTCAATTATAGCCTGATTTTGAACCCCAATTTGAAGCCCAATTACCCCGACCCAAACCCTATCCCATTAAACCGGCCCAGTTACCCATTCAATCCAGGCCGTTGATCAAAATGATCAACGGCCACCAGACCCCCTTACTGTAATTAATACCAAATGACCCCCTAAACCCTACCATTTTCCACCATACGCCGCCTCTGAATCCCCCTCCTCTCTCAAATTCTCTCTACAACACCCTCAAACCCTAGCTGCTGCCACCTTAATCTGCCCTAATCCATGGCCTTCCAAGGTCATCAGAGACCTGTATCGACCTTCCATGGCTTCTACGTGTTCGTTTCTGTGGTCTCATGACCAGATCCTGAAGGGGCTTGGTTCAGTTTTTGCTCGATGACTGTTCTCTGGTCGTCTCTGACTTTCCTCCAGCCAACCCTGGCCATTTGAGTCAAGCCTTTGACTCTCCTGCTTAGATCGATGGCTTCGAGGCCTTTCTCATCACTTGGGGTTCTTCTAAAACCCTAATCTCTAAGGTTCTTTCGATTTCTTTCAGATCCGCTTCAGATATATGTTTGCCTTGAACTTCTAAGCACTTTTCTCGAAGTTTCTTTTAAAACTTTGCTTTCAGAACTCCTTATCTTTTCCGATTAGGGTTCTTGTTGAGTTATTTCAAAACTTTTCTTTGATTTTTGACATGTTTTGCTATGTTTGCTTATATCATTCTTCTACCTGAGTTGCATGTTAAAAGCCCTAATTTCTTTTGACTATTTATTAGACGAATGCTTGTTTGCTTGAGGTTTTGTCTTATTTGTTTATTTATCCTCTTTTAAAACTCTACTATTGTTGAAAACCCGATGGCTTTGGGCCTGAGACTGTTCGTTTAAGTACGTGACTCGATTTGAAGTTCTCTTGTTACTTTGTGTGATTCTTCTGATTCTAGGTTTCTATCATCTCTAAAACTCGATTATGCTCGAAACCATAATTTTTTCAAACAGGGTTTTCCTCACCTGCTACTGTGAGATCTTCACATGCTTTTGATATTCTATGTTTTCTTCACTACTGATTCAATGTGACTTGACCTACTGGACTATTATGCTTCGAATGCTGCTATCTACTGAATTTTGCGCTACTATTGCATGCTATTTCCGTTTGCCAATAAGCTTAACTTCGCGTGTATAGTGTTTGTGCACTCTATTTATATGTTGAGTTTCCTTCTTTGATTGATCTTCAAACTTGTGACTGATTTTAAACTTTTCCTTTGTGAAATTCTGATTTCACTCACCTGTTAAGGTTAATTGATTTCTTTTCCTATTTTGCCTTACTGCATCCTTTCCAAAATAAGTATATTCCTGTACTTAGACTTAATTACTTACTCGATTGTTTTACTACTACTTTTATGGCAACTATCAGCCTGCTTATAAATTAATTTCTTTCCTTATTTTGGACCTGTCACTGCCCGTTAAGCAAGCGATCCCTTAATTAAAGGCAATCACTTGTATAATTGATTCTACATTATGATTGTTTACATGTTTATAGCTTATTACTTCTCTTTTACTCGTTTTCAGAAAGCTATAAATACCTTGTACTTCTTTTCTTTCAAACACATGAACACAAGGCATAAAACACTTGGGGTTCAGACACACACTCCACTAAAATCTCTCTCTTTCTCTGTTGCCACTTGTATTGCTGCCTTACCTAGCCGGCTGAAAGCCAAGGCTAGGCTGTGGGAAGTTTGCTTATTTTTCCTGCATTTGCATCTTAACTGGTAAGTTCTAATTTAGCTTCTGCATCAACAACAACATGCTTCTCTATTGTTTCTTGCATTCTTGTTTGTCTCCTGTTTGTATTTAACCAAGTTCCATTATTAAGCATGTTGTAATCTGCCCTTTCCGGATTCTGAGTTAATGTTTTTTCCATTACTTATCATGACTTGTGAATCTTAAATCCCCACCCAATGTGTTTAATACTTATGGTTGGTTTGGGGCATGACAACATTAGACATTACTGTGCATAACCCAAACCTGATTCCCCTAGGATCATAACCTCCATGTTTCCTCCAGATGTTGTGTGTTCTGATTGTTTTATAAGCATGTCAGCACCTTCTATTGCTATACATGCCCAAAACGGATCCATGCCTAAGTGCATGGGCTCCTTTAAATGGATTCCCAACCTTTGACCCCCCCCCCTTTGTATGAAGTTATTAACTCTATGTGTTATTGATTACTGTCTCCCTATCACCCCTTACCCTCTCCTTTGTCCCTTCAATTTTGAAACTATGTTCCTGCACTTTCACTATCTTCTTAGAACTTAAGTTCTACCCCCCCCCCCCTGTGTGAGCCTTACCTTGGGACCCATGAGTTCCCTCTGAACTTGGACACATAAGGGCTGGCACTTCCACACTACACTCATTTCTATTCTAGTTATGTAACTTGTGTGTGAGCACTGCCCCGGGTCCTAGTGACCCTTAGGGAACTTTGACACACTCAAGTCTGAGAAAGGCTTTGAATCAATGGCATTTGAGTGGTTTATTCCATAACTCAGAGAGGAAGTCAAGAGTCAGGCTTCCTCTGGTTGTAACTTTTCTTTGAACTTTTCTGATGTATTTCATTATTTCTGGTCTGTAATAATTTGTAATAAACACTTGGGGCTAGCTAGTATAAAGGGTTGGGAAATCATGTATGCTCAAGGGTAGAAAGTATGACTATAGGACTATTTTTTTTTTCTGCGTGTTCAATTCTGCATTTTAGACAACATGTCTATAGGATTTATCTTAATTTCTTCATGATCAATTGCACATCTAGATAACTTGCCTATAGGACTTATTTAAAATTCTGCATGCCACTTAAATCTCATGCTTTAGGTTCTAAACGGCTATAAGTAAGTATTATGTTCATGATGTTGAAATCATTCAATGTTAGATATCATGCCTATAGGGATCAAAATCAGCAACATTAGATACCATCGCCAACAGAATCTGGAGTTAGTCTAATTTAAATCAGTCTATTCTGAACCAGTTTTAAATAACCTAATTCCCTTATTTAACGAGGTTTAGCAAGCATGCCTATAGGATTTCAAGCAATTTGTTTTGAGTTATTATTGTTTCACCATATTCTGAATCAATTATATATCATGTTTATAGGACCTCATCTAACACTTGGGCAAGCCTTAGAGTAATAACCATAAAATTGAATCCAGTTTTGTTAATTGCTATAACCAGCAGGCAGGCCTGACTCGGACTTCTTATCTGAGTTATGTAATAAACTGATCTGCCTCAATGATCAAACTCCCCTCGTCTTTAGTATTTTAATCAGACTTAAAAGTATGTGCAATTCATGCTATATATGTGTTTTCGTTTGAGGAGCTGTACATGGGCCTTTATCTGTTTATATGCTTCCCCCCAACATGCAGTATATGTGTTTTGTATGTCGCTTTAGATTTTTACCTTTTGAAACCAAAATCAGCCTAATATCCCTCCCCTTTAGGAAATAGTAGTCCTAAACTCCTCCGGGACTGATAGGAATGGGACGAGTAATAGCATGCAATAGTGATCGAGACCAATCTGTGCTTTAAATACCTTAACGGGATGGGAAGGGTAGATATGGATATGACGACCGGTGCACTAATACCACGTGTATCCCCTCTTTTGAGGAGTGTCATACCGAGTATCGCATTGATGTGATCCATATTAAATATAAACCTAGGATCCCTTCCCTTTTATTTGCAAACTTTTTTCAAAACTCTTCTTTTAATTATCCCTTCTCTTATGTGTTTAATCTAAATTCCCTCTTATGTGAGCCATATCTGCTTACTTGTTAATTGCACAAATTCACAATAAACTGTCTGGCCGGGAACCACACTAGTGGTTCCTGAGGGGTGCCTAACACCTTCCCCTTAGGATAATTTCAAGCCTTTACCCTATCTCTGGTTATTCAATCGAACTTAGAATTGAACCCTATTGGTGTCCTACACCTCAAATTATTAGGTGGCGACTCTTCAAATCAAAAATCATTTCCCAAAGGGAATGAGTTGTCCCAACCAAATGTCATAAACCCAATTTCGCGAGAAAAAGGGGGCACGACAGCATGGTGACTCCGCTGGGGACTTTTAGGCTTTTACCATTTCACACTATTATTGTGAATTCGTACCTCTTTATGTGCAGTTACTTGTTTAATTCCTTTAAGCATTTAGTTCCATTTTTAATTGTAAAACTGACTTGTCTTTTTGTTCCTTTCCTTTATTATTGCTTTAAATTATGAAATTGTTATATTTACTGCTTTCTTAATGTGCAAATACATGTCAACATGCTTTTAATTATTGCATAACCATGCTCAACATCATACTCCACTCCTGCCAAACAAAAGTACCATAGCAACTCTTATAATGAGTGGTTGCGCTCTTCCTATATTATTACCCCCTAAATCCGAAAAAGGCATATTTGCGGTAAAACTAGTCGATCAGCGGTGCAGGCGACGGTTCCGTGCTTTTCCCCCTTGAGTTATCCGCTCAAGGGTACCAATCTATGACCCCATAGAAACCTTACTCTGTTTAAACTGTGCATGCATCATGGTCAAACCTAGTCGGGTCAGTTATGTTATCCACATAATGACCCTTCAAGATAGCCTTGACCAAAGTCCACCAGGTTTCCCTGAACCCGAATGGACATCACCATATTTTGTTCATTTATCTGGAGAAATAAATTCTTTATGCTAATTGTTGATATTAAATAGTCGAGTCCAGTGGGGGTATGGTCTCAACCCTTTTGTTTTGCAGAAAATGAAGAACGAGTTCCCCAGCTTCGATATGGTTAGCACACCCTCATTCTTTCTAGACTGGTGGAAGAGTCTTCTATCGAATGACCAAATCAATGAGTGGAAGGAGAGGGCTACAAAAGCTAGCAAAAAGTTGGAATATCTGGAATACAGTCTACTGGAGTTGGAAGGAAAAGTGAGGAAGAGAGTCACCGACTGCCAAAACACTGAGGGAAACGAAGGAGAACACCTGGCAAAGGCATGTTTACTGGTGAACCTACGGGAACTGGATGATTTGATTAAGGAGAGCATTCAACCTGATGAAGGTCCTTTTGGGGCCAAATAGATATGAGTTTTTCCTTTCGCTTTATAAAATGTAATAAGGTCAATGTCCATTAGTGACATTTATTTCCTATTTGTTTAGTATCGATTTGGGATTCGTCTAATTTTTTATCAATAAAATGAGGCATTTAGCATTCTAAGTTCTACAAATTAATTTGTTGCTAGGCCTACCTCGAGCACAAAGAGGCTCCCAAATTAGGACACGTCTTACATTCCACACTACGTGTTTAAATATTGCAACATTTTTTATGATCCTCACTAACTTGGTTACCTTTTTGTTTTTACTTTTATTTTATTATTCCCCTCCCCAAAGGTTAGTTCGTGCACTCTGGCAATATCATCCTATTCCACGAGATGGGCCCTCCACCCACTCCTCCTCTTAGTCCCGTCAAAAACAAGAACAAAGAGAAGATGGAAGATTTGGACAACGTCAAAAAAGAGAATTCAACTAAACGGGTAGAGGTTGCTCATGGTCATAGTAATAAGGTTCCTAAGGAAAATGCATCCCAACTCGAACAAAAGTTGCTGAAATTCCAAGAAGAACTTGATCAGGTTCGGAATCTGGCAAATCTGTCATTTTCCCTCACCACTCCGGATATCAATTTCCCAAATGCTCAGAACCCTATACCTCCACAGAATATCCCAAAGCAACAAAATCATCTCGCTCCTCACCACCACTGCAACACCTGTCATACCTCAAACAACACCCCGTTACTCATCCCAGAACTCTGAAACTCCACAAATGACCACTTTCACACCCACCATAACACCCATATCTACACGGAGACTGTGCCACATTCCACCCAACCCATCTCAAGCACACTCGAGTCTGATGATAAGGACTTGCTCATTAGGAACCTGGCCGAAGAACTTAAGAAATTGACTAGCCGGATTCAAGGCATCGAAGGAAGCAAGGGAATTGAAGGGCTGAACTATGAAGATCTTTGCATACAGCCCGACGTCGAACTGCCCGAGGGGTACAAACCTCCGAAGTTTGAAATGTTTGATGGTATAGGGGATCCAAGGGTCCATTTGAGAACGTACTGTGACAAGCTGGTTGGAGTAGGGAAAGACGAGCGAATCCACATGAAGCTTTTCATGAGGAGTTTGAAAAGAGATGTTTTGTTTTGGTACATTAGCCAAGATCCAAAGAAGTGGTCAAACTGGGTAGGCATGGCATCTGATTTTATGGGAAGGTTTAGGTTTAATAAGAGAATGCTCCGGATGTGTTCTATATTCAGAATCTAAAAAAGAAGCCCACAGAAACATTTCGCGAGTATGCTACTTGCTGGAGGTCTGAAGCTGCTAAGGTCAGACCTGCCTTAGAAGAGGAACAGATGAACAAATTCTTTGTTCGGGCTCAGGACCCACAGTATTATGAATGACTAATGATGATCGAGATCCACAAATTTTCTGACATCATCAAGCTAGGTAAAAGGATTGAAGAAGGCATCAAAAGCGGTATGGTAACAAGCTTTGAGGCCTTGCAAGCTACAAATAAGGCCTTACAGTCTGGTGGCGTGTCCAAGAAAAGGGACGTAGGAGCCGTAATGGTTGCACAAAGAACCAAATCTCTCGTTAAATACCAAACCTACCTAATGCCTCCACTCACATATCAGCTTACCCCGAACTACCAATCACCATCACCCGCATACCAAGCTCCACCACCCACTTATCAATCACCTCCGCCTCCCACACACCATCCTACTTCACCCAGATATTCCCAACCCGCACATGTCTATTAAACCTACAACGCTCAACCAACTCACTATCAATCACCTCCTGCAAGCCAAAACTTCCCTAGACCTCGACCAAATTTCGATCGCAGACCTCCGAAACAATATACAACCATTGCTGAACCTATTGACCAGTTGTATGAGAGACTCAAAGCTGCTGGTTATGTTACCCCCATCCCTGCCACAACTCCTGAGAACCCTTCTCAGTGGGTTAACCCAAACAAATTCTGTGCATACCATTCCGGCATGAAGGGGCACACCATCGACGAATGTCGTTCTCTGAAAGACAAGATCCAGACTTTAATTGATAACAAGATTATTGTGACAAAGAAAAATGCTCCAAATGTCCGCAATAATCCTCTGCTAGACCATAAGGGTGGAGCCACATGATTGAAATAGAGGATGATTGGGATCCCAAGGGATTAGTCGGGTTGATCGCAGAAGGTGATGACCTAAGGAAGCCAATAGTTACTCTTAATCCAATCATAGTCCAGATCCATCCATCTGGGGATGCCGAGGTAAATATGTCTATGCCACTTGAGTTTGAAGCAACATCATATGCAAAGACACCAGCGACAATTGAGGTTGAATTCATGTCTCCGGCAAATGCACCCACACCATTTGAAGTTGTAGTCTTGCCGCCCAAGGCACATGCTCCGTTCAGAGTAAGGATAGCCACGCCGATCCAAGTGGCGATGTCGACCATGACACCATTCTATACAAAGGCTGTACACTGGGACTATACAGCTGGGGCAAGGAGGAAAGGCAAGGTTAGGTTCAAAGAGACTGTTTCCGCACAGGGTATGACGAGAACTGGTAGGGTTTATACCCCGGAACACCTAGCCGAGTCAAGCAAGCAAGCCTCCAACCAGCCACCCATTATTGAGACAGGTCCAGACGACCTTTGGAGAAAGATATAGGCCAAGGAATACTCGGTCATTGACCGGTTGAACAAAACACCGGCGCAAATCTCTATTCTTGCTTTGCTACAAAATTCCGAGACACACAAGAATGCTTTGTTGAGGGTGCTGAGTGAAGCATATGTGCCAAGCAACATCGATGGCGGAGAAATGGCTAACATGGTAGGACAGGTATTGGAAAGTCATAAAATTACTTTTCATGAGGATGATCTGCCACCTAAAGGGTTGGTCATAACAAAGCACTGTACATCACTATGCAATGTGAGGACTACTTTATCACTAGGATCCTGATTGACAGGGGTTCTAGTCTCAACATTTGTCTACTGGTAACACTCAAGAAGTTGGTTAAAGGACTGCACGAGATAAAGGATGGAGCCATCAATGTGAAAGCTTTCGATGGTTCTAAAAGGTCCACCATTGGGGAGATTAGTCTATGCTTGCAAATAGGGCCAACATGGTTCGACGTTGATTTCCAGGTGATAGATATGCTAGCATCTTACAATCTGCTGTTGGGACGGCCATGGATCTATGCCGTTGGGGCTGTACCATCAACACTACACCAGGCAGTAAAATTTGAATGGAATCATCAAGAGCTGATCATTCACAGCGACGAGAGCAAACCTATATACAGTCGCCAGACTATTCCGGCAATCGAAGGAAGAAGGAAGTTAGGTGGAGAGACTTACCATCACATTGAACGGGTAAATGTTGTGGACAAAGACAAATGGTGGGATAACAAGATCGAGAGTATACTGAATTGGAGTGGGTACGAACCTGGCAAGGGGCTCGGCAAGAACCTCCAAGGAATCACTAAGCCCATAAAACTCAAGAAACATGGCACCACTTTCGGTCTGGGATATGAGTACACCTGGGAAGAATTCAACAACTGGTATCCACCATGGCGCAGCCCTTACTATCCGCTGGGGCAGCCAATACCACATTTGGAGCAGACTTTCCAACCGACCGATATTATTTATAGGTCAGATAAGGAGAAAGCACTGGCAGCGGTGAAGAACTTGTTCTTAGGAGACAATTACATGGATTGTTGTGTTGTTCTCGACGAGGAGGGGGATGAAGGCCCTTCCATACATGCTATAAGAAGATGGGCACGCCTCAATAACTAGACTATCAGGACAACCAGAGCCACCAACGAGTCTCGGGGTAGGAAGGCTAAAACAAGCATCATGCATTGTTTTTATTTACTAAATGATTTTCTTCTCGCATTTTTATTCCCACAATAAGATCTTCAATGTTCAAAACAATTATGCAATTTATCAAAGCATTTTGACTTTTTTTATGAATCAACACTCATTATTATTTTTCTTTCATTACTTTACTTATACACCATTACTATTACTTATCTTGATGAACCAATGACTGTGACATGCAATGAGACAACGCAACAAACGGACATTGATTTAGAAGAAGATGACATACCAGAGGAGGTCGTCAAAGAAGTTGAGAACATTGAGAATAGACCTAAGTCCAATCTAGACGAGACAGAAATTTTTAACTTGGGAGATGAAGAGAACGTCAAAGAAACGCGAATCAGTGTTCACCTATCGCCGTCAGAAAAGAAGGAATACACAGAATTTCTAAGGGAATACGAGGACATATTCACCTGGTTGTATGATGACATGACTGGTCTAAGTACGTCTATTGTGGCTCACAAACTGCCAACCGATCCGACATGTCCGCCGGTAAAGCAAAAGCTTAGAAAGTTCAAGCTTGATATGAGTTTGAAAATCAAGGAATAAGTCACTAAGCAAGTCAAAGCTAAGGTTCTCAGGGTAGTAAAATACCCGACATGGTTAGCCAACATCTTGCCTGTGCCAAAGAAGGATGGGAAGGTCAGAATCTGTGTCGACTACCGGGATCTCAACCGGGCAAGTCCAAAAGACGACTTCCCTTTGCTGAATATACACATCCTGATTGATAATTGCTCCAAGTATGCATTGCAGTCATTTGTAGATTGTTTCACTGGTTATCATCAGATCTGGATGGATGAAGAAGATGCTGAGAAAACAGCTTTTATTATGCCATGGAGAATGTACTATTACAAGATGATGTCGTTTGGGTTAAAGAATATAGGGGCCACCTACATGAGGGCCATGACTACTATTTTCCATGATACGATACACAAGGAGATTGAGGTGTATGTAGATGATGTTATCATCAAGTCCAAGAAGGCCACAGATCACAAGGAAGACTTGAGGAAGTTCTTCAATATACTACGAAGGTACAACCTGAAACTGAATCCCACGAAGTGTGCATTTGGGGTTCCTGCTAGAAAATTACTTGGGTTTATTGTGATTCGCCGAGGAATAGAACTGGATCCATAAAAAGTCAAAGCCATTCAAGAATTGCCACCGCCAAAGAGCAAGAAGGACGTAATGAGTTTTCTGGGAAGGCTTAACTACATCAGCCGGTTCATAGCACAGTCTACAGTCATCTGTGAGCCAATATTTAAAATGTTGAAAAAGGACGCCGCTACCAAATGGATTGATGACTGCCAAAAGGCCTTCGATAGAATCAAGGAATACCTATCAACACCACCAGTCTTGGTCCCGCCTGGGTCAGTTAGACCTTTATTACTCTACCTTGTAGTATTGGATGGAGCTTTCGATTGCATTCTGGGGCAGCATGATGAAACGGGGAGGAAGGAGCGGGCCATTTATTACCTCAGTAAGAAGTTCACCCCGTACGAGGCTCGGTATTCTCTGTTAGAGCGCACATGTTGTGTTTTGACTTGGATAGCTCAGAAGGTGAGGCACTACTTCTGTGCCTATACTATATATCTCATATCGAGGATGGATCCTTTGAAGTACATCTTCCAGAAGCCCATGCCCACTGGCAAGCTAGCCAAATCCTGTTGAGTGAGTTTGACATTGTCTACGTGACTTAGAAAGAAATCAAGGGACAGGCACTAGAAGATCACCTTGCTGAAAATCCCGTAGATAGAGAATACGAACCCCTGAAAATGTATTTTCCTGACGAAGAGGTATCATTCATAGGAGAAGACATTGCAGAATCCTATGATGGTTGGAGAATGTTTTTTGATGGAGCGGCAAATTTTAAAGGAATTGTCATAGGTGTAGTCCTAGTATCTAAAACCGGTCAGGCATTATCCGGTGTCTGCCAAACTTAGATTCATGTGCACTAATAACATGACTAAATATGAAGCTTGCATCTTAGGGCTTAAAATGGCCATCGATATGAACATTCAAGAGTTGATAGTGATTGGATATTCAAACTTTCTTATACATCAGGTACAAGAAGAATGGGCGACAAAGAACTCCAAGATACTCCCGTATCTGCATCATGTACAGGAATGAGGAAAAGGTTCATAAAGATAGAGTTCCAACATGTTCCTAGGGTCCAGAATCAGTTCGCCAATGCATTAGCTACCCTGTCATCCATGATACAACATCCAGACACAAATTTCATTGATCCCATTCCTGTGAAAATCCATGATCAGCCGGCTTACTGTGCCCATGTCGAAGAAGAAGCAGATGGAATGCCTTGGTTTCATGATATCAAGGAGTATTTAGCAAAAGGCGAGTACCTAAAACTTGCAAATCCTACTCAGAAATGCACACTTCAGAGGTTGTCCAATAATTTCTTTCACAGCGGAGGAATCCTATATAGGAGAACTCCTGGTTTGGGATTATTAAGGTGTGTTGACGCAAAGGAAGCATCCAGACTACTAGAGGAAATTCATGCTGGGACCTGCGGTCCACATATGAACGGTTTTGTCTTAGCAAAGAAGATACTCCAAGCTGGTTACTTTTGGATGACTATGGAAACGGACTGCATCCAGTATGTCAGAAAATGCCACCGCTGTCAGATACAGGCAGACGTGATAAAGGTACCTCCAAATGAACTAATGCAACAAGCTCACCATGGCCATTCACCGCCTGGGGGTGGATGTTATTGGACCAATCGAGCCTGCCGCTTCCAATGGAAACCGGTTTATCCTAGTAGCAATTGATTATTTCACCAAATGGGTCGAAGCATCATCTTTCAGAGTAGTAACCAAGAAAGTCGTGATGGACTCCGTAACCGCATCGTTTGTCGATTCGAGATTCCAGAGTCAATCATTACTGATAATGGCTCCAACCTCAATAGTGACTTGATGAAAGCTATGTGTGAAATTTTCAAGATCAAACACAATAATTCTACAGCCTACAGCCCTCAGATGAATGAAGCCGTAGAAACCGCCAACAAGAATATCAAGAAGATATTGAGGAAAATAATAGAGAAGCATAAACAGTGGCACGAGAAGTTATCATTTGCTCTTTTAGGATATCACACCATAGTCCGCACATCAACCAGGGACACCCCCTATATGCTAGTTTATGGTACAGAAGCTGTCATTCCCGCTGAGGTAGAAATCCCTTCCTTAAGGATCATACAAAAAGCTGAGCTCGACGATGCAGAATAGGTAAAAAGTCGTTATGAACAACTAGCCCTTATGGATGGAAAAAGAATGAATGCAGTTTGCCATGGTCAACTTTATCAAAACAGAATGTCCAGATCCTTCAACAAAAGAGTCAAGCCGAGACAGTTCACACCAGGGCAGCTGGTGTTAAAGAAAATTTTTCCGCATCAAGATGAAGCCAAAGGGAAGTTCTCTCCCAACTGGCAGGGTCCATACATGGTTCACCGGGTCCTGACACGAGGACCACTCATACATGCAGAAATGGACAGACAAGTCTGGCCAAAACCAATCAACTCAGATGCAGTCAAGCGTTACTATGTGTAATCTTTATGTTTTCCTATATGATGTAAATTGAACTACGCCTGACCTGATTCCCGTTTAAGAGGGGATACATAGGCAGCCCTATGGATTCGGTCATAATTCAATAAAATCTTCATCCTCCCCTCTCCCCCCCCCCCCCCAATTGGACACTGGGGCAGAATTTTGAGGAGGACCCTCAAAATTCCGAAGTAACTTCATCCAATCATCGCAAGCAACTGTTAGAAACATCAACCCATTAAACTGGGGCAGAATTTTGAGGAAGACCCTCAAAATTTTGTAGCAAGAGAGGTTGCAACATCTTGAACCACGTCGTAGTCGTCGATTCATCTAAAAATTGTTTTTTTAATTATATATACTTATGACATATTTTTATTACGAAATCATGCATGTTTATTACTGAAATTGACTTGTTTAGAAATGCTACCCCAATGATGCAAACAGTATCATCATATCAAAGCCGAGCAGATCAAGCAGAGCCAGCGGGGATACAAACTAACCTTCCCCCTTACAAAACTCACGATTTTTCTTTGAATGCAGGCACTTGGATTACGAAAACATCAGACGTACTATACACCCATGAGACAAACGTCGTTCAAGATCAGAAATGTCGTATTTACTCACATTTGACATCCATACACACCGGTGACGTTCCGTGCAATCACAATATCGCAATCTACTATCAGCTAAGAAAGCTCTATTACCGCTTGCCACTTTATTTCTTGCATAAGGATACCATTCTGTCTTCTGAGACTAAACATTGTCTCCATCTGCATCTTTGTATTATATAAGGCTACTATTCTGCCTTCCAAGACTAAACACATTCTCCATCTGCATTTCTGCATTGCATAAGGCTACTATTCTGCCTTCTGAAACTAAACGCTGTCTCTATCTGCATTTTCTGCATTGCATAAGGCTACCATTCTGCCTTCCGAGGTTAAGCTCTACCTCCATCTACATTTTTATGACTGAAAGATCACCACCTACTGTATCTGCATGGCTGAAAGATCGCCACCTACTGCATTTGCATGGTTGAAAGATCGCCACCTACTGCATCTGCATGGTTGAAAGATCGCCACTTTATCTACATTTGCATGGCTAAAAGATAGCCACTTTATCTATATTTGCATGGCTAAAAGATCGCCACTTCATCTATATTTGCATGGCTGAAAGATCGCCACCTACTGCATTTGCATGGGCTGAAAGATCGCCAAATACTGCACCTCATAGGTTGAAAGATCGCCAAATTATCCAAAGGCGTTATCGTTCAGAGGAACCATTTTCATAGCCCGAGAATACCATGTCATGTCCTGAGGACCCCTTTTAATCTTTTGCATATAATTATTCAAAGGCATCATGGTTCGGAGGCGTCATCCTCATTGCCCGAGAGCATTATTTCATGGCCTGCGAATCCTTTATTATACGTTTCATGGCCCAGGACATCATGATCTAAGGACGTCATTCTAACCATCCAAAGACAATCTTCATGGTCCGACGGAAAATTGCATCATGTTTAAATTTACGTACAATATACGCTTGTATCGCTTATTTGCAGGTAAACCGGTGAGCAACGACCATCTCGGCAGGAGCAATCCTGCTCCAGTTCCCGCAGCCATGTCAAACCTTAACCATTCACCTCGCCCTGGATATTGTGTCTGCTCTTGAAAGTCTCCGCGGCCTAAACCTCTTTGAATCGTTCCGCTCAGTCAAAATTGGTCATAATATCTTTACCCGATAACTCTTTCATCCTTCCCGAGTAAAGAGAGGCAGCTGTTGATACCCAATTTTTCTCTATATATTTTTAATATGCAAAATACTTTCGAAATAGCATATATATGTCTGTATAAGTATGTTCAAATGTTTTCTCATTTTCCCTAATTTTTAAAAGATTCTTTTTAACCAATTTATTCCCCTATTTTATTCATAAAACCCCAATAATAATTCCCAAAGTTATCATTTTGGTGATTCATTTATTGGATTCTCATATAAAATATAGCTAAGATATTTTTGCATATTTTTATAAATTGATTTAGTATTTTTAAAGCTAAATTGCATATAATTGCAATATTAGCCTCTTTTAGATTTAATTGCATTTATATCTATAAAAAATAAGTCTAATATTTTTAATTTGATAATTATGTACTGTAAATCATATTAGCACCTTTAATTTATTTACAAAAATTATTTTATTATTTTTTTATAAATAAAATATGAAAAATTGGTTATTTAAATGTTTGCCCCATTTTATTTCAATTATAGCCTGATTTTAAACCCCAACTGAACCCAATTTGAAGCCCAATTACCCCGGCCCAATTACAATATGAACCGACCCAAACCCTATCCCATTAAACCGCCCCACTTACCCATTCAATCCAGGCCGTTGATCAAAATGATCAACGGCCACCAGACCCTCTTACCGTAATTAATCCCAAACGACCCCCTAAACCCTACCATTTTCCACCATACGCCGCCTCTGAATCCCCCTCATCTCTCAAATTCTCTCTACAATACCCTCAAACCCTAGCCACCGCCACCCTAATCCACCCTAATTTGCCTTAATCCATGGCCTTCCAAGGTCATCGGAGACCTGTATCGACCTTCCATGGCTTCTACGTGTTCGTTTTTGTGGTCTCATGACCAGATCCTAAAGGTATTGGTCCAGTCTTTGCTCGATGGCTATTCTCCGGTCGTCTATGACTTTCCTCTGGCCATTCGAGTCAAGCTTTTGACTCTCCTGCTTAGATTGATGGCTTTCGAGGCCTTTCTCATCACTTATGGTTCTTCTGAAACTCTAATCTCTAAGGTTCTTTTGATTTCTTTTAGATCTGCTTCAAATCTATGTTTGCTTTGAACTTCTAAGCACTTTTCTCGAAGTTTCTTTTAAAACTTTGCTTTCAAAACTCCTTATCTTTTCCGATTAGGGTTCTTGTTGAGTTATTTCACAACTTTTCTTTGATTTTTGACATGTTTTGCTATGTTTTCTCATATCGTTCTTCTACCTGAGTTTGCATGTTAAAAGCCCTAATTTCTTTTGACTGTTTATTAGACGAATGCTTGTCTGCTTGAAGTTTTGTCTGATTTGTTTGTTTATCCTCTTTTAAAACTCTACTATTGTTGAAAACCCTATGGCTTTGGGCTTGAGACTGTTCGTTTAAGTACGTGACTCGATTTGAAATTCTCTTATTCCTTTGTGTGATTCTTCTAATTCTGGGTTTCTATCATCTCTAAAGCAAGATTATGCTCGAAACTCTAATTTTTTCAAAAAAGGGTTTTCCTCACCTGCTGTGATTCCTTAAATTTATATTTTATCGCATCGCATGTACGATTCGCGAGCGGTGTATTTCCTTCTGCTACTCTTATGGTATCGGTCCGTTTTCCTCAATAAGATTTATGTACCACACTCTCATGGGAGCGGGCCGTTTGCCTTAGCAGGTTAATAGATGCATTTATGGTTCGCGTTGTTCGACCCTCGACAGTGCACAGTTTACTTTTATATTGGATCGGGTCGTACGCCTCAGCATTTTCTATATATATTATCCTCATGGAATCGTGCATAATATTTAGCATGAAGCCAGTGATTCCGAGGTTTTTCCCTGATTTGAATCATGACAACTCCCTTGATGAAATCCACTATATCTATGTATATGCTCCAGTTACGGAGCGAGCTTGCTAGCTAAGAGCTTGAGTAAAATTATAAAGAGGGGATTGTATCATGTATTTTCTATTTATTTATTTCATATATCTACTCTGTTTCATATTTATTTACTCATTATTATACCTGATATTATTGGACCACTAGTAAGTGTTGAAGTCGACCCCTCGTCACTACTTCTTTGAGGTTAGACTGAATACTTATTGGGTATGCATTGTTTTCGTACTCATACTACACTTGTTGTGTATTTTTGTTGCACAGGCACATGTATCTCTAGTGGCCTAGTGGCATGGTTGATACGGAGACTTAGGTGAGCTGCATCTCTCGAGATGACCCGCAGCCAGCAGAGTCTCCTTCAGAGTATTGTATTTTCTTTCTATCCAAAATGTATTCCAGACAGTCATTGTATGTTACTGTAAATTCCTAGTAGATGCTTATGCACTTGTGACATCGGGTTCTAGGGTGATTATGGGATATTCTGTAATGGAAATTGAAAACACTTTTATTCTTTCTATGAAGATTATCTTCTATTAGTTAAGTTAAAGGAAATTTATGATTTCAAAGGTATTAAAACGAGAGCTTAATTAACTATTTAGTGTTGGCTTGCCTAACAGAGGTGTCTGGCGCTATCATGGCCTTTAATGGATTTTTGATCGTGACAACATGGTATCAGAGCACTAGATTTACTTAGGTCTCACGAGTCATGAACAAGTCTATTAGAGTCTGGTGGATTGGTATGGAGACGTCTGTACTTATCTTCCAGAGGCTACAGGGCTGTTAGGAGTACTTCCCTTCTTGATTCCTCTTCGTGCGATTTGATTCCTTTGAGTCTTATGCCTTTGTTTCTTTCCTACTCAATCTTATGCGACGTGAGCACTTATTATAAATCGGGAATTGAGAAAAAGTAATGGTACTACAAATGTAGTGATGGATTTTCCTCCCTACGTATTTGATCGGGCTATTGTCATCACCTTGCGGAAGACCGTTCTGTCAATTCAGCTCAGTATCAGTACTACTTAAGGTTTTGAGATTTAGCATTAATTGTTATGACGATTCGTGCATTGTTATCGCACAGTATTGGTGTAATGGTAGAGTGTTTGTCTATGCGTTGAAGCAGGGAATGACTTGGAAGGACATTTACTCAATGCAAGATTCAGAGATTCAAAATTTTATTTCCCGGTAGAGGAAAGAAAATCAGAATATGAATGTTCAGGTTTGGGTTAACGGAGTAACGATCTATTGGTTCAAGTGCTACAAAGATAGATTTTGATTTAAGGCAACAGCTGGGTAGCGAAGGATGGGGATGGATATGTGGGAAGTGTCATGCGGTGGTTAAATTTCTAGAAGGTCGGGTGTAAGAAGTAGGAGTCGAGTAGTTGCTTAAAGGAGGGGGGTTTGACCAAAGTGGGAGAATGGAATAGTAGCATATAGGTTATGTGGTAGGATAACCACATGCCTTGTGGAAATTATAGAGTGACTTGGGATTTATGGTGGATGGTGACTAGACTTGTGCACTTAATTTGAAATGTTGGCTATTATACGACGGAAGATTTGGTGCAACGAGAAGGATTTGCTTGATATGAAGAAGGATACAACATTACTTTGAATTGGAAGTTATTGTCACACATTTAGTTGTTGTCCATGAAGAGTGAACGGGCTTTTATGACTGGCGGATAAGCACGGGCTTAGGATGGTTACCAATTTTGTAGCAATTGTACCCAGTGCAGCAACGAAGGAAGAATCTTGGTGGGTTCCAGGTTTACGCAATGGCAACTTTAAGCTAAGTGGGATAGTCTCACCGCTTACGATTGGATTGTATGGTTATCTACTTATAAGGTTTCTAGTGATAATCATATTGATGGGTTATCACGACTAAGTAAAGAGACCATCAGTGGTGATTTGAGCAAAGGATTTGAAGAATGTGTGTTATAATTGGCCTTGTCAATTTATGTTCAGGCTTTGAGAACACTCAGGATTTATGCTTCATGTAGAGGTGGTTTGCAAGAAAAGTGATTCAGCCGGGTGTTTCTTTGAGAGGGTGTCCATGTGAGAGCATAGCCTTAAAGTTGATTATATTCAGGGCCAAGTCAGAGTAGGCAACTCTCAGCCACGGTCCTAGTGGATTCAAAGGGTAAAGTGTGGTGCCTAAGGATTTCAAGTCCATAGTATGGTTGAGTATCGAGCTTGTTGCAAAGGGTTATGAAAAAAAGGCTTATAATGTTCTTTGTTATCTTCGATCTGCGGTGTAGCATTGGAGAAAATGGAAGAAAATAACTTTAGACTCATAGAGGAAGTATCAGAATGAGTGTACCAGTTAACAATAGTTGAATTGACATGCTGGTGGTAGTGATCAGTTCCTTCAGCGTGTTAAGTTATACATGTGAATTGTGGCAGTGTGTGCGAGGCTTGAGGGTCTCCGTAATTGATTTTATTTGGAGGCTTTCGAGTATTATGGCATGTTATGTGCAGATGGATCCCAGAAGAGTTATAGTGGTGTAGACCACTACTTGAGGTTGGTATTTTCTGCGGGTATGAAAATTCAGTCACGTGTTGCAATGGTTCTCTAGAAATGAGTTAAGTAAAAGGTTTCTATATGATGAAGTGTCTACCCTACTAGTAGTCCAGAAGTTAAGATGAAATTCTTGTACTCTTGCGCATTGGCATGATTAAGTACAGTGAACTGCATGGGATTCGGAAGTTGAGGATCAAGGTTGCGGTTTGGTGTCGACAAGAATGTCAAGAGCTCGGATGAGCGGGAAAGGATTCAGATGGATAGTGTAAGTTGGTATTGTCTTTAGCGTCATCGGAGATCGGTGACTTGTGTAAGAGGCTTTGAGTGTTGATTTTGGATTTTTGATTTGCTTTACAACATTTGTACGGCCAGTGGTATGGATGTGCAGACTTGTTATCTGGTGTGGAAGGTCATGGGAGCATGTCCCACGGGAAGATTGTATAAGTGTGACATATAGTCACTTGATTGAGTGAGGGATTTATACCAAGTATGGAGATTATGGTAATATTGCAAATTCAGAATTTATGCCTGAAGGGCACTCAGTTCATTTGGTTGTAGACTGTGGAAGTTTGTTCTGGTTATGATGGATATTCTTGTGTGTTGCGGTGCGATCAAAATCAGCTTGAGGTCTGTGAATGGATTTAAATATGAATATGGGCTCTATATTAGGCCAAATGTGTTCATTTCAGCATAGCGCTCCTCATGGAGGAGTATTCGGACGTTAGATGTTACTTCGTTGTTGGTTGTTTCATGTAATACTATATTGTGTCGTGTGAGTTGTGAAACGACTTGATAATTTTCTTATGCGTTGAGTTTCCTCATAGCGATGGTGTTATGTGAGCAGGATGGCTCTTAAGATGCAGATTGTATATTGCACCACAGTTGTGCTTTAGTTTTGTAGCGCATGGTGATGTTTGTCTCCCCAGGGATGGTATTATGCACTTAGCGTGCTTGTGGTCGATATTCGGTATTTTATAGTAATGAATAATTTAGCTTAGTATCTCCTTATGTGAATTTTATGTATGGATGGGATGGCACGCCGCCATGGGTATATTGTTTGGATCGGGTTGCACTCAACCACAGTGTGATGATGAGTACAGTTTCCCATATCTATTCTTATGTGTTTTGCTTCTCATTTTCTGAGAAAAGTTCATAACATCTTTCGGTTTTTTAAATTAGTTATATGGGTTGAGCAATTCTTTCCAGAGTTCGTTTCCTTATGTATCATATTCGAGTTTGTAGTTGGTTGGCATGTTATGGTACCATATGAAACTTTTGGGCAGTGTTTGAGGTGGCTTACTGCCTGAACAGCTTATACTGGATGAGACGAGATTATTGGACCTGGGATCAGTGCGATAGAATTTATATAAGGCACATTAAAGAGTGATTTTCGATATTCAGTTCAGAATGAGGTAAAGTTTCTGGTCAAGAGAATAGACCCAATGATTGTTGACCCGGCAGTTGGTTAGGAGTTTTTACATATCCCTTCCATTATGGCAGTATTGCAAGAGTTGGAACAAGACTTATATGTGTCATGAGGTGCATTGTGAGCATTGAATTCGTGATATTTCAGCTATTGTTATCAAAGGATATGATTATAGTTATGTGAGTCATGCAATGCATAATGTGGATTTGGCAAGGGTGTGCAATCATGTTCTAGTACAACGTGTAGTGATTGATACAGCATTCATATGTTGGAAGCAGACCTGGTAGAGAATTCCAGATGTTGGAACCAGGCTCTAAGGCTTATTTGCCTAAATGAAAGAGGATATCTTCAGATTAGATCGAGATAATGTGCTCAACTGAGTTTTGGTAGCACGGGTAGGTGCACGAGGTATTAAGCAGTGATTTCAGACAACTCCGGTGCAGTTCTTAGCACATTCGAGGACGAACGTATGTTTAAGTGGGGGAGAATGTAACGACCCGACCAATCGTTTTGAGATCTCGCCTATCGTTCAGCAGTTTGAGGCTGTGAGTAGCTTCACTTCAGGTATTATGACTCGTACGCATGGTCGAAATTGAATTTCGGGAAGTTCGGAGTTGATTTGGAAAGAAAAGTCTCATTTCGGAAGCTTTAAGTTAAAAGAATTTACTAAGGTTTGACTTTTGAGTAAACGACCTCGGAATCGGGATTTGAAGATTCGACACGTTCGTATGATAATTTTGGACCTGAGCGTATGTCCGGATCGGGTTTTGGATAACCCAGGAGCGTTTCGACGCCTACTGTGGAAGTGTGCATTTTTGGATGAATTTCATAAGTTTGGGTTGAAGTGCATTTCGGTGTTATCAATGTCTGTTTGGAATTTCGAGTTTGGGAATAGCTCTGTATGGTGATTCTGGTATTGGGACCACGTCTGGAAGTAAATTTGGAGGTCCGTAGGTCATTTTGGAGTCATTTCACTAAAGTTAGAAATTTGAAGGATTTGAGAAGTTTGACCAGAAGTGGACATTTTGATATCGGGGTCGGATTCCGATTTCGAAAGTTGGAGTAGGTCCGCAATGACTTGAGTGCAAAATTTAAGGTCAATCGGATGTGATCTAATAGGTTTCGCCATCGAATGTAGAAGTTCGAAGTTCTAAAGTTTGTCAAGTTTGAAATGGAGTGTGATTCGTGATTTTAGCATTGTCTGATGTGATTTGAGGCCTGGACCAGGTCTGTGCTATGTTATGGGACTGGTTTGTGTGATTGGATGAGGTCCCGGGGGCCTCGGGTGGATTCCGGGTGATTAACGGATCGAATTTGGAGTTAGAAGAAGAATTGAGCAGTTGCCTTCTGGTGTAACCGCACCTACGAGGCTTGGGCCGCAGGTGCAGAGCCGCAGAAGCGGCCCTGTGTTCGTATATGCAATTTTGGTGGGGGAGAGATAGGACCGCAGATGCGGTTATCTCGCCGCAGAAGCGGGACCGCACCTGCGAAAGAGAAGGCGCAAAAGCTAAAATAGGCTGGGAGCACTGGACCGCAGAAGCGGTATTTGGTTCGTACCTGCGAAACCGCAAAATTGGTCGCGTGACCGCAGGTGCGAATGTCGCTGGGCAGTGAAGTGTTTTAAAAACGGGTTTTGGCTCATTTTATCTCAAATCTTTCATGGGAGCCGATTTTTGGAGCAACTTGGGAGTGCCATTTTCATCACCAAGCATGAGGTAAGTTGTTTGTACTAGTTTTGAGTTAAATACATGAATATATACGGATTTGAACATGGAAATTAGTGGAAAATTGTGGGGTTTTTGTAGGAAACCTAAGATTTCGTATTTTGGATTGTTACCACGAATTTGGGCATGAAATTGAGAGTAAATTATATATTTGAGTTCATGAGGTTATGGGTAAACTTTATCTTCTAAAAATTTCAGAATCCGAGCACGTGGGCTCGAGGGCGATTTTGTTAACTTTTTGAGCGGAGTTGGGAATTTATATAATTTTATTATTATAAGTATGAGGGTGTATTTTCACTGGTTTGCCCATTATTTGGCTAATTTTGGAGAGTGGTGCATTTATTTGAGTCGTCAGAAGGGCTTGGGAAGCCGGTTATGGAACTTCGGAGCGAGGTAAGTCTCTTTTCTAACCTTGTTAGAGGGAATTAACCTCATAGATGAACTAAATTAATATGTGCCCCTATTTGTGGGGGCTACGTACGTACGAGGTGATGAGAGTTCATACGTAGCTACTAGCTATGCCTATGTCCGGGTAGTTTTAGGTTTACACCATGCCTTGTTGATATTGTTGTTGATTTATGTTTATTGTTTGCCAAAAGAAGAATCGAGATTGAGTTTGCTTAGTAAATGTCTTGAAAAGAGTTAAAATTGAGGAATTTGAGATCTTAAAAGTTTTCATTTGAATTTCGTATTTTTGAAAAGAATTGAAGGAATGTTATAATAGCTTAAGAAATCTATGTGTAACCGCATCGCACGTATGTTTCGCGAGTTGAGTAATTTACTTAAAAAGCTACAAGCTGAATTTCCCTTATTTTAAAAAGAATCAAGAAAGAGATATGATTTTAATGTTAAATTTATATTTGACCGCGTCGCAAGTATGATCCACGAGTGGGGTGATTCCTTAAATTTATATTTTACCGCATCGCACGTATGATTCGTGAGCGGGGTATTTCCTTCTGCTACTCTTATAGGATCGGGCCGTTCTCCTTGGCAGGATTTATGTACCACACTCTCATGGGAGCGGGATGTTCGCCTCGGTAGGTTAATAGATGCATCTATGGTTTGCGTCGCTTTTCAGGTATAACAGTAAAATCCAAATTTTTCACGGAAGTCACCAAAATGTGAGTATGTTAGAAAAACTATGATATTTCCCAAAAACTTTTAGCAATAGATAAGATGCTTTATTATCATATAGCATGAGGAAAGTACATCTCCATGCCTACATATCAATGTGTGTGAGAAATCATAAATGTCACAATACTGTATAGCTTGAGGAAATGCATCTCTATGCCTACATGACAAGTATGCATGTCAAATATAATGCAACACAATGATAAAATCATGTGCTCATGCTCTCGGAGTATTCAACCTGACTCAACACGCTCAATCACTCAGCACCTCCCAATCACGCAACACTCTCAATCACTCGGCACCTCCCAATCACTAAGACTCTCAATCACTCGGCATTCACACTCGCACTCATCGGTACTTGCACTCACTACTGGTATGTTAGGCTCAGGAGGGGCGAATCTTGCCCAAGCGCTAATATAAGCCAATCATGGCATGCTGCGGTGTGCAACCCGATCCCATCATGAATTAATAAAGTCTGTTGCGGCATGCAGTCCGATCCCATAAATATACAATCAGGCACTCAGCCTTACTCAGTCACCAATCTCTCTAGTTTCTCGGACTCACAAATCTCATGCCAATCAGCCCAACCAATGAAAACATGATATGACAATGAATGATAATAGAGACTGAGATATGATAAAAAAAATGAATGAATATGACTGAGTATGTAATTGTAATTTAATCAAATAACTTAACAACAGAAATGACCTCATTGGGTCCTAACAGAATAAGCATGTAGCCTAAACATGATTTCTAACATGATTCACAACTCAATTTCTCTAACACATAGAAATTTCATGGATAGAAACAAGATTAGGTAACTACATAGTATCACAGAATCAACCGAGTCATAATTCACACGGTGCACGTCCACATGCCCGTCACCTAGCATGTGCGTCACCTCAACACCAAATACATAACATGTATGTTCAGGAATTCATACCCTCAGCACCAAGTTTAGAAGTGCTACTTACCTCGAACAAGTCAAATTCAATACCGAGCAAGTCAAATAATACTCTGGAAATGCCATCCCACATGTACCGATCTTCGAATGGCTCAAAACTAGCCAAAAGCAGCTTAAGAACGTCAAATAATTCAAAAAGAAACAAACTTAATCGATAAAGGTCGAATCTTTAATCAAAAGCCCAAAATCAACCAATATGTCAAACCCGGTCCCGCACCTGGAAATTCAACGAAACTCACAAAATCCTAGAACCCATTCAATTACGAGTCCAACGATACTAGTTTCACTCAAATATGACTCTGAATCGATGTTCAAAACTTCACTTTATAAAACCCCCCAAATTTTACTTTGAAATCATCAATCAAATCCAAAAATGAAGATGAATTCATGAAATATAACCAAAACGGATTATAAAACATTTATCCCAATCCATGTGGTGAAACCCGCCTCCAACATTGCTCAAAACTGAGCTGCTCAACTCAAAATATGACCAAAATAACAAACCCTTGATATTATATGTTTTTGCCCAGTTGTTCTGCCTCATTTCTTGTGTCAAATGATCCTGAAACTTTCTTTTGATGCCTCCAATTGATTTCTCATACAATTCCAGTAAGGTTAGGATTTTGAATCACTCCATTTGATCTTATAATGAAGGAGACATGTTGGTTTCAATATTTGAAAATAGTGCAGATTTTTACATACGAATTCTGTGGCAATTTCGTAATTAATCTGAAAAATCTGACAACTCAATTCTTAGTGTAATGATCATAAATTCCCCATACAATGTAGAAACTTGATGATTTCAGATGCTATGATTCCAAAATTATGATACATATATAATGGTTTAGTCGAAACATGAATTAAAGATTGTTTGCTCAATATGGTAACCTTTATGCTCAATTCGACACCGAAACCGAAAATAATTACCATACAATCCAAACTTATCCAAAACTCATTGGAATTTAATCAAACTTTATGGACATGTCCAAATCATCATACAAACTTATTAGAATAATTATAACCCGATTTTGAGTCCGTTTACCCAAAAGCCAAACCTTGCTAACCTCTTCGAACTTAAAGCTTCTAAAACGAGAATCATTCTTCCAAATCAATCCTGAAGCGCTCGAAACCCGAAAATAATACACGCAAGTCATAATACATAATATGAAGCTACTCAAAGTCTCAAAATACCGAATGAAACACTAAAGCTCAAAACAACCGGTCGGCTTATTACATGATGACTCCTAGTGCTAATCAAAGAATCACCTCTTACCATGAAGGTTATTCGTTTGTTTACACCTATCCTTTTACTTTAGGATTTAATCCTACCATTGATCCCGTGATTATTGAGTTTTTTCTCTATTTCAATGTTTGCCTCGGTCAAACTAGTCCCTATGTTTGGAGGGTAGTTGCTTGCCTTCGCTATTTGTGAGGTTTAGTTTTCGCCCCTTTTACCTTCCGTCACTTGCTCCACTTATATTCTTCGAACCTTTTCTATTAAGGTGTTTTTTCCCTCGTGGCTAGAAATAAAATGGTTTTAGTCAACACTAAGGATGACCTTGACCGTGGCTGGTATGCTCGATTTGTTGTCCCCCCCCCCCCCCCCCCCACTCATGGGTTAATGGGTGATGAGAACATGCCCTTCCCTGAAAAGTGAAACTTTGCTCGTAAGTATTTTTCCTCTTATTTATTTTCTTTCCTTGACACTTTAATTTTCTTCACATGAGTGTGTGTTTTTTAACAACCGTGGAAGTCTTTGAAGAAATTACTGACTTCCATGATTGGATAGAAAAAATGTTAACCACTGTTCCCATGCATAAAAGATCTTGGAAATTTTTCTCACAAAAAATTGGATAGAAAGTGAAGACCCGCGGTAATTTTTTATCCCCGTGGTTTTCCTTCTCTCCGTTCTTTCCTTTCTTGTGATACATATACTTTTCCCTTTTTTAGGGTTTGTCAATCATGACATCAGCCCCGCTTTTGTTCCTTTTGCTAGGCTTTGTGTAAGCTCGCATAAGAGCAGATTTTAAGTGTGCCTTCCTCCAAGAGAAAGAAGGCTAAAGCACGTGGCTCTAAAGATGAAGGGGATACCAAAGGGGGTTCCTTGGTGAGAAACCACAAGTCAGAAAGCGTGTGGCTTCAAATGATCCATGTCTCTCAAGACCACCACCACCCCCCTCCAAGTTCAGTTCGTTTTAGCCTCACTGATGAGCCATAGAGTGTCCACTTAGACATATCTAATGAAGATTTTGGTAATTTTGATCATCCCCCCTCAAGTCCCATTGACAAACTCTTCGCCCAGGGATTTGAGGGCGAAGAATAATTTGGTCCTGTCTCAGAAGATCTACCACTTGCCTCTCTTTGATGACTTATGTTGCCCCTACTATCAATCTTCCTGCTTCCCTGCCTACAACCACCCCAATTGTTGCCCCCGTTGTTGTTTCTCGTGAAGAAGCTGAGCCTTCTAGCGGCATACGAGGTATGAAGAAAGTTTTAATTGAAGTCCCCAATGGTGGGAATCTTTTGAAGAAATCTGGACAAGCTGTTGTGTGGTTAAAACCATTGCTTGGTCATGTGGAGAGGAAGAAGCTTGAGTCCCATAGTTCTTTAACTCTGATGAATGATATCATACATTCCTCCCTCAAGGTATATATTATTTTTTTACTTTCCTCCACTTCCTTTCACGTTTGTACCTCCTTTTCTTTGTCTTTTTATAGAGCTTATGAGAAGGATTTCGTAAACAGATCAGCAGGTGATTGAGTTAAACACCGATGTTGATAATTGGAAGGAGCAATTTTAAGGCCTTCATTTGGAGAAAGTTGTTTTTGTTGAGGACGAGGGAGCTTTAAAAAAACAACTGAAGATAATTATCGTCGAACTAGCTATAAAAGCTTCCTCCAATCAAGTTGAAAAGGACAAGGACAGATTGGCATCCTCCTTTGTTGAGCAGCACTCCAAGGCAACTGAAGAAATAAGAAGCCTCAAAGAGCTTCTTAACCAGAAAGAGGTGTACGTGGGTGATTTGGTGCAGATGCTCACCCAAGCTCAAGAAAACCTTCGTGCCTTATCGAACAAGATTCAGTCCTTTGAGAGTTCTCTTACTCCTTTGAAGGCATATTATGAAGCTTTAGAAGCGGAGAAAGAAGAGTTGAAGGTTGAAATTGAGTAGTGGGAGAAAGATTATAAGGCCCTTGAAGATAAGTTAACACTTGATGTTAGCTGGACTTTCTTGAACACCCGCTACGAGACTCTAACTGGAGCTAGCTAGGAAGGTTTTGACCTTAATGCTGAAATCGCAAAGGCTAAAGAAGCGATTGAACAAACTCAGCAACGGCAAAGCTTCTCAATACCAGAGGATAAAGGTTCCAAAGGTGATGGAGATGGACTTACTCCGGGTGAAGCTGATACTCAACCTTCATCTTCTCAAGTTGATCCTTCTTCCCCCGTGGATGATGCTCCCTAGTTTTTTTTACCCTTTGCTCTTGTGAAAGTGATCCAACTTTATTCTAGTTTTTGTTGAAAATCGTTTTTCTTTGGGTAGTTATTGGGAGATTTCCCCTCCCCTTTTAAATGATATAAATATCTTTTTGTTGCATATTATGCTTTTTTCTCATTAAGTTTTTGAGCTTATACTTGCATTAAAATGCTTTAGTAGACCGCGTCTTCAATATGCACGGGTTTTTTTTATAAAAGAGAGCCATTTTACATTAACAACACTAATGAAGATGGCGTCTCATCTGCATATTGGTGCAAAGATATGAAACATGAAGTAATGTGGGGAAGTTTTATTTTTTGAATTTTCAAATAAATAATCTTGTATAATATTTTCATAACTGCTTTCTTTATAGCAGGTTTACAAATATGGGTATATTTTCCCGTGATTAAATCTATGGCCTTAACCTAGAAGCTTGTGGGAATATTTTATAGGTTCTTTAACTCTCTACGGCCCATTCTTTCCTCGAGCTTGATCGCCTTTGAAATATTATCATTTTCTTCAAGGTTTTACCTCTGGATAAACTATACTTTTGCGGTGTACGTCTTCTTTCATTGTGTATCCTTCCATATGCATAGTCTCCCCCCCCCCAGTGTTGTAGCATTAAAGCATGAGATCTCGAATACTGGATCAGCTCCTTACTTTTGGTCCTCTTCCTGAAAAAGAAAATACATACGGGACTCGGAGGTAATATTTTAGATGATGACTACATAACTCTTTGTCATTAAAAATGTTGTAACCTAGACCAGGAATAATAAAGCATTCCGCATGTATTTTGGATCCAATATCATTATTTGGTACGGGTCATCTTTTTGCCTATCATCTAAAATGATTAGTAAAGTTTAAATGAATAAAATAAAATTGAACTTGCGAGATAACTGACCATGGGTATTAACCTCTTCTAGAAGTAATACCTTTTCAAATGGATTGTATTCCAAAGAGATGGTAACCTCTTGTCGTCCATATACAAGTGAAAATGGGGCTTCTCCTATGCTATGTTGTGTCGTTGTTCGGTAAGCCCCTAACATACCTGGTAGCACTTCTGGCCACTTGCCTTTTGACTCCTCCAATCGCTTTTTTAAGTTATTGATGATGACCTTATTTGTCGATTCAGCTTGCCCTGTAGCCATAGGGTGGTAATTAGGTGCAGAAGCAATCTGTTTAATCTTCCAGCTTTGGAAAAAGTCAGTAACTTTCGCACCTATGAATTGTGTCCCATTATCACAAACGATCTCCTTTTGGGACTCCCAATCTACATTTTATATTTCTCCAAATGAAATCCATAACTTCCTTTTCTTGTACCCATTTAAAGGAACCTGTTTCTACCCATTTTGAGAAATAATCCATTAGAATTAACAAAAACTGTACCTTCCCCTTAGCTTGAGGCAATGGTCCTACGATATCCATCCCCTATTTCATGAATGACCAAGGCGATATAACTGAATGCAACAATTCCGTCGGTCGATACATATTATTAATGTATCGTTGGCATTTATCGCACCTTGCTACAAAGTTTTCTATTTCCTCTTTTATTTTTGGCCAATAGTATCCCGCTGTTATTATAGGTTTTATCAACCCCCGGCATGATTGCCACAATGCCCCTCATGTACTTCTCTCATTATGTATTCTATTTGTGAAGGTATTAGGCATCATGCTAAAGGTCCACCAAATATTTTGTGATATAAATTCTCACGAATTAAGCAATACTGAGCAGCTTTCAACCGTAGCAATCGGGAATTCTTTTTCTCCTCAAGAAAAATACCATACTGCAAAAAGTTCATAAATTTATTTCTCTAATCCCAAGTTAAATTATTTAAATTTACCCCACTCTTGGTTAAGTCGAGGGCTGAATGAAATAAGTGTACCATAACAGCATTTTTTGCATTTGTCATATCTGCAACAAATGCAAGATTTGCCAATGCGTCTGCTTTTGTATTTTCCTCCCTGGGTATTTGTACAGCTTTCCTTGCTTAGAGCTTCCTAAGCAATTCTCGTACCTTTTTGAGGCACTGATGCATTCATGTCTATCTTGCCACGTAATTCCCTTGTATTTGATTGACTACTAGCTGCAAGTCACTTTTGATTACGATTTTATCAATACCAAGCTCTCATACGAGCTCCAAGCCTGCAATCATAGGTTCATACTCGGCCTCATTGTTAGTAATTGGGTAATATTTTATCGCATGTCTTATAGTTTCACCTGAGGGCGGAATTAAAACTATCCCTAAACCTTCTCCTTTAACATTTGAGGAACCGTCAGTAAACAAGATCCAAGTCCCCAGATTAGCTCCAGTAAATACTCGTAGCTCTTTTTCTGCTTCTGGAATCAAGTTTGAGCGAAACTATGCTAATACCTGAGACTTTATAGCAGTTTTAGGCTGATATACAATTTCCTATTTACTAAGCTCTATGCACATTTAGCTACCTCCCTGACAATTCTTGCTTATACAATATATTCCTTAGCGGAAAAGCAGTTACGACAGAGATAGGATGACATTAAAAGTATGGTCGTAACTTCATTAATGCCATAATCAGAGATTTTTTACCTTTATCCTCTCATACCAGTATCGCGCTTACCGTCACTTCTGACACAACAAGGTAGATGAGCACTCTCTCTCCGTCTTTTAGTTTTGCTAACAGGGACGGATTTGACAGATATGTCATTAAGCCTTTCAGAGCTTGTTGACATTTGTCAATCCATTCAAACTAATTTTGCTTTTTCAATATTGAAAAGAACTTAAAGCACTTCTACGATGACTTGGATATAAAACTTCCTAGAGCGGCTACCCTACTTGTTAACCTCTGTACTTATTTCTTGCTCATGAGTACATTAGGTATATCCTCAATAGATTTAATCTATGCGGGATTTACTTCAATACCCCTGTTAGAAACAAGAAAACCCAAAAATTTACTTAAAGTTACGCCAAATGTGCACTTTTCTGGATTCAACTTCATGTTGTATTTGCAGAGAATTTCAAAGGTCTCAGCTAAATGTTGAAAATGATCCCCTGCCTGTGTTGACTTGACCAACATATCATCTATGTAGATCTCCATAGTTTTCTAAAGTGTTCTTGAAACATTTTGGTCACCAATCTTTGATACGTGGCTTCAGTATTTTTCAAGCCAAATGAAATGACTTTATAGCAATAAGTCCCCTTGTTTGTGATAAATAAGGTTTTTTCCTCATCTAAAGGGTCTATTTTTATCTGATTATAACCAGAATAAGCATCTAAAAATTTAAAAGCTCATGACTTATGGTAGAAGCAATTAATTGTTCTATGTGTGGTAAAGGAAATGAATCTTTAGGAAAGCCTTATTTAAATTGGTATAATCTACACAGACTCGCCATTTTACATTCTTTTTTGGAACCACAATAGTATTAGCTAACAAGTTAGGGTATTTTATCTCTCGTATTGAACCGATTTTCATAAGCTTTACACCTCATCCTGGATCACTTGATTTTTAAAGGCCCCTTGCTTTCTTTTCTTTTGCTTGACAGGTGGATGTAATGGATCCTCGTTTAGCTTATAGGTCATAACCTCCGGTGGTATGCATGTCATATCTGAATCCGACCAAGCAAAGCAATCTGCGTTA
The DNA here is from genome assembly GCF_000393655.2 of Nicotiana sylvestris. NCBI lineage: Eukaryota > Viridiplantae > Streptophyta > Magnoliopsida > Solanales > Solanaceae > Nicotiana > Nicotiana sylvestris. The sequence goes on from NC_091063.1 coordinate 62,865,144, forward strand.
GCACGTAAAAATTTGATTAACTTACCTTTCATTTCTTGACTCAAATTTGCACCGATGTAAACTTTTCTATCTCACCAATGGACAAATAATATCACAGGTTTGAGCTCCTCCGTGGTTGTTTTGATGTTCTCGTTTTTCTCTGGCTCTTGAATAATATCAGGTCTTGAATCCATATCAGTCTGACCTTGTGTGCGTTCAGTTGAGGAGTGATAGAAGCATCCCCAATTGAATTCTTTAATTGATATTTTGTGTCTACATCGTTGGTTGTTGTATTTGCAATCACCACTGAATTAATACTCTATGAGGCCTGTTGATCTTCCCGGATTTGTCGGATCCCCCAATGTAATGCAACATGGACTGGACAGAATATATATCATAAATCCACGGACTACCCAAGATTATATTTTAGGACATGTCCGCGTCTATTACCTAAAACTTTGTGTCTTTGATGACTCATTCTGCAAATGTAGCCAGCACAACTTCTCCTTTCGTAGCGATGCTGGAATTATCAAACCCAGATAATGACCGTGCATTTGGTATGATCTTATAATTAGCTTGCGTTTCATTTACCACTCTCAGTAAAATGATATTCACTGAGCTACCTGGGTCAATCAAAACTCGTTTAACATTAGTATCATGTATAAGTAAGGATATTACTAGTGCATCGTTGAGAGGAATCATCAAGTCATCCACATATTCATCATCAAACACTATATTGTCACATTCCAAGACTTGGTGAACTCTTTTCCTGTGAGTGACAGTTACCTTTGACATCTTTTTTGCAGCCGTGTACGTTACCCCATTAACTTCATATCCTCCGGTTATGACATTTACCATTCTCTTTAGTGATGGAGGCTTTGGGGGTTCTTTCCTATTTTTCATGTATAATTGTTTTCCTTTCTCACTGAATAGATTAGTAAGATAACCTTGCTCCAGTATATATTCAATTTCCCCTTGCAAAAGCCTGCAGTCTGTTGTTTCTATGGCCATGATCATTGTGAAACTCACACCAGAAATCTGGGTTACTTTTGTTTGGATCTAATCTTATCTCTTTTGGCCTTCGCACCTTGTCTCCCATTCCTCTTAGAACAGCCACCAATTTAGAGGTGCTGGCGTTAGAGCTATAATCTCCTATTCTTGCTTGAGTACAAGAATTGTTGCTCCTGACGTCTCGCTCTTTTTTGAATCGGGAAGAAGTACTTGCCTCTTTTTTACTTGATCTTGAATCAAAATGTGCATTCTCTTGTTTATGTCAGGAATCTAGCCCTGCAGGTCCCATGTAAGGCTCGTACATGTTCTTACCAGACCTTTTCTCTAATTTTGAGCATCTTGACCCTAGCCTTTCATATGTCCTTGGTTGTGTAACCGTATCTTCTTCTATCCGCGGTTTCGTGTTGTATCGATTGTACACATCATTCCAAGTTGTTGCAGGAAACTTCCCTAAACTTTCTTTCAACCTCCTTGTGGCTTCTGAACTTTTCTCGGTCAAATTTCTTGCGAGTATCGCGGCCACCTAATTATGAGGTACTTGTGGCAGCATAATTCTCTCACATTGGAATCTATCTACTAATTCTCTAAGTAATTCTGTACTCCCCTATTTGTCACGACCCAAACTGGAGGGCCATGACTAGCACCCGACCACACTTGCCGAGCACCAACGTATATTTCATCTAACCTTCATTATTATCTTTTAGGGCTGACGAGATCAATATAAATGGTAGACATGGATCATGGACAACCAGCAATAAAATATGACGACATGAACATACATAGCAGGGGATGACCAGACAATCAAGAAACTACATATAAGGTATGAGCTACCACGCTACTATGAAAGACTATACAACAAAAACTAGCCGACAAGGCATACCAAACTATACATGAGCCGACACCTGTCTATGAGCCTCTAAAAGAACATAAGTGTTGCAACATAGCCGGAACAGGGCCCCGACATACCCATAATGTCTATAACAAAAATTGCATACCAAGACCAAGGCAAGTCCGGAGAAGGGATCTCGCCAATCACCGCTGAACTAGACAGTCTACTGTGGTGGGGGAGCTGCACCTGCCTATCTATCAGGACCTGCAGCACGACATGCAGCGTCCACAAATAAAAGGACGTCAGTACGAATAAAGTACTGAGTATGTAAGGCAAGGAACCATAAATACGATCAGTAATGTAAGCAAGGATAGAGAATATACAACCTGTAACATCTTAGTACCTCTGAGGGCTACTTACATGAAATGCATGATACATATGTATAAATACATAAACCTTTAAAGCATTCGCCTCTGTGGGCATCATCATCATCATATCGTACCCGGCCATAATAGGCTCGGTAAAAAAAACGTACCCGGCCATCATAAGGCTCGGTAGAATCGTACCCGGCCACGTGGAGCTCGGTAAAACCCAACTGATCAGTGGTTGCACAATAGGTGCCGTACCCGGCCAACTATAGCGTGGCTCGGTAGAGTAAAATAGATACATATATATAATGCATGCTCGACTCATGGAATCACATTCTAAACCTTTCGGAGTGACGTAAGGTCGGTATCCTCTGTACACGTTATTAGGACTAACTCTTCACTATGAACCTTATAAGAATTAGGAAGTACCAACAACATTGATAACATAAGAATAAGAGAAGCAACATTAACATCAATCGTTCCATAAGAGGGAAAACAATGTAAGTACTGCTAGCTTCTAAGAGTAGAGTATCTTGGAAGCTCGTTCATTACATTATGTACAATCGGAGTCGTGCAAAAGAAGGAAAGGGATAGCCTCACATACCTTGTATATACTGCCCCAATCTCAAGCTATGCAATTGTCAAAACTCCTTAGTCTACAATAAGAGAAATGATACTATCGTTATCATTTAAGCGTCATAACTATTATGTATCGACCACAACCTATTTTACGATGAAACGAACAACACCTCCCCTATATTTATGACCTCACATCATTCAAAACAGTCACCAACCAGCCCAAACAACATCAATAATAAACATATTGAGCCTCCCAAAATAGTCCACACACAGCCTAATCACTTCATACATATGACGACCACCGTAGTCGTGTCGAACAACCTGGAAATGTTACGAATAACTATCAGCCCATAAACCTACCTATATATGGTGTTTCTCCACACCCTTCCTCCTCCAAAACTCCACAAGATAGTAGTAAAATACGCAGCCCAACAGCAACGCAAAACAGTCCACAAAACAATAACATTACTACCAAGCCTTTCGATATATATTTCACAAGTTCTAGCTTCAATGGCTTAGCCGCAACTTGGATAATCTTAAATACATATAGAGTAAGAGGTTCCTTACCTTTATACAGAAATAAAAACTCCAATTTGACCTTAAATTTCCATGAAATATCCCTCCAATGCTGCCACAACAACAAAAAAGCGAAACTAGCGATCAATTAGTGTTTTTCGGCACTAGAATCACTTTAGAAGGCTTGAAATCACCTAGGATTGATATTAAGAACATGAGGGAGTATTTACAGAACATAAACCCTTTAAAACAACCTCCCACACGAGCTGGAACGACACAAAAATGAGCAACAACAAGAAGAACAAGAGACTTACTAGCGCCACGGAATTCCCGACACTTGATTTGTGTTGTTTGCCCTTTTTTTGGGTCTTGAATCTTGAGAGAACCTTGAGAGGATGTTCCTAGGGTTCTAAGGTCTGAAAATAGTGAAAAGAAATGACTTAAAACGGGTTGGAGGCATCCTATATAGGTCCAAATATCTTAAACCACCTTAGTGGGCCCCATAGAGAGGTGCTTGGCGCAGTCTCGCGAATACGCGAATATCTCTCTACTCCGAGATCGTATCGATGAACGGTTTAATGCGTTGGAAACTAGACTCATAGATATTTAATTTGGTTGGTAGATCACCCCGTAATTCCTTGTAAATTATGAGAAAAGATTAGAAACATTTGACCTAATGTTTAAGTAAAATTATGAACCTAAGTTGCGACAACTTTTGTCGACTTTTGTTTCATAACTCGTTTGACTTCAAGACTTATGATACGGATATTATATAATTAAAATACCTTAATAAATGACCTCTTGAGTGTATTAAGCACCGCTAGATTACCTGAAAATATGAGTTACAACATCTTTGATTCGTTTAACTTCTAATACTTGTTAATCACTCTTATACACTCTTGTATCACTTAAGACCAATAGGATTGACTTCTTATCATCTCAAAGATAATTCCTTCTTGGATTTATGTTAACTAATATATGGCATGAACTAACACATATGGATATGGGTTGTAACACCCTCCCCCTTAGGAACATTCGTCCTCGAATGTAAGGGTTCATGGGGAGTTTAAATCATCGTGGATTCCAATGGAAATTTCCGATCAATTTTCCCCTATAAAATGGTCACTAGCAAAACTTGCAAGTAATTAAGCCCAACATATGGCTTCACAAGGCTACACAAAGCATTATGCGTATTTACATTATCTACATATCACCATTTTGTATTAAGGAGGAGTATTCTCAAATTATTGCTTACCTCATAGAGCCGTTTCACCTTCCAATGTATCCTGTCTTCCACCAGCATCCTTGTTATCTTCATTCTGGAATAAGTAAGGGTATTTAGACTTCATCTCCTCTTCTGCTTCCCATGTCATTTCTTCCATATTTTTGTTCCTCCACAATACTTTGACGGAAGCTACATCTTTTGTTCTCAGCTTGCGGACTTGCCGATCTAATATCGCCACTGGCACTTCTTCATATGATAGGTCCTCTGTAACTTGTACATCTTTGATAGGGACGACTCGAGAAGGGTCTCCAATACATTTTCTCAACATAGATACATGGAATACCGGGTGGACAAATTCCAATTCGGATGGCAATTCTAACTCATAAGCAACCTGTCCAATTCGTCGAAGAATTTTATACGGCCCGATATACCTTGGACTCAGCTTACCTTTCTTCCCAAAACGCATAATACCCTTCATTGGTGAGATCCTCAGGAAAACCCAATCACCAACCTCAAACTCTAGATCACGACGTCGGACATCAGAATAAGATTTTTGCCTGCTTTGTGCCGTCCTCAATCGCTCATGTATCACTTTCACCTTCTCAATAGCTTGGTGAATCAAATCTGGCCCATATAATTCTGTTTCACCGACTTCGAACCATCCAACTGGTGATCTACATCTCCTCCCGTATAGTGCCTCGTATGGGGCCATTTTAATACTGGAATGGTAGCTATTGTTATAGGCGAATTCTATGAGTGGAAGATGATCATCCCAATTCCCCTTAAAATCTAGAACACATGCTCGTAGCATATCTTCCAGTGTCTGAATGGTACGTTCAGCCTGTCCGTCAGTCTGCGGATGAAATGCAGTGCTGAGATTTACTTGTGTGCCTAAACCCTTCTGGAAAGACCTCCAAAAGTTAGCCGTAAATTGAGCTCCTCGGTCTGATATAATAGATATGGGCACACCATGAAGCCTAACAATCTCCTTGATATACAACTTCGCATAATCTTCAGCCGTGTAAGTTGTCTTCACTGGCAGAAAATGGGCACATTTTGTAAGTCGATCAATTATCACCCAGATGGAGTCAAACTTATGATAAGAGCGAGGTAATCCAATAATGAAGTCCATATTAATCACCTCCCACTTCCAGGTCGGAATCTCTATATTTTGAAGCAATCCACCGGGTTTCTGATGTTCTATCTTTACTTGTTGACAATTGGGACACTGGGCTACAAATTCTGCAATAGACTTCTTCATATTATCCCACCAATACTGCTCCTTGACATCATGATACATCTTTGTCGAGCCGGGATGGATGGAATATCGGGATTGATGAATCTCATTCATAATCTTCTCTCGCAACCCTGCCACATTAGGCACACACAATCGGCTCTGGTATCTCAGTGCCCCATCTTTTCCGATCCTAAAAGCCATACTTTTACACTGTTGAATGCTTTCTCTTAATCGTACTAAGATAGGATCTTCATATTGTCGTGCTTTTACCTCGGCTACCAAAGATGATTCTGATGTATTCTGTACAGTAACACCTCCGTCATCAGAGTCTAACAATCTGATTCTCATATTGGCTAGCTGATGAAGCTCTTTAATCAACCCCCATCTACCTGCCTCAATATGTACTAAGCTTCCCATTGATTTACGGCTGAGAGCGTCTGCCACAACATTGGCTTTACCGGGATGATACAATATCTCGACGTCGTAGTCTTTCAATAATTCAAGCCACCTACGCTGCCTCAAATTCAACTCTTTCTGCTTGAAGATGTATTGTAAACTCTTGTGATCTGTGTAGATGTCAACATGGACGCCGTATAAGTAGTGCCGCCATATCTTCAAAGCATATATTACTGCAGCCAATTCCAAATCATGGGTTGGATAATTCTTTTCATGCTTCTTCAATTGTCTTGATGCATAAGCAATCACATTCCCACGCTGCATCAATACGCACCCCAAACCTATACCTGAGGCATCACAATATACCACATAACCTTCTGTTCCTTCAGGAAGAGTGAGCACTGGTGCAGATGTCAATCGATTCTTCAACTCCTGAAAACTACGTTCACAAGTGTCAGACCACTGGAATTTGGTAGCTTTTTGTGTTAACTTAGTCAATGGTGATGATATAGAGGAAAATCCTTCTACAAACCGCCTATAATATCCTGCTAGCCCTAGGAAGCTGCGGACTTCTGATGGTGTTGTAGGTCTCGGCCAATTCTTTACTGCATCGATCTTCTGAGTGTCGACACTAATACCCTCATCAGATATCACATGGCCAAGGAATGCTACTGAGTTCAGCCAGAATTCACATTTGGAGAGCTTAGCATATAACTTACGATCCTGAAGCGTCTGTAATACTATCCGCAAGTGGCCCGCATGTTCCGCCTCCGAACGAGAATACACTAGAATGTCATCAATGAATACAATCACGAACACATCAAGATAGGGCCTGAATATAGTATTCATGAGATCCATAAAAGCTGTTGGGGCATTTGTTAGCCCGAACGACATCACCAAGAACTCAAAGTGCCCATATCTTGTCCGGAAGGCCGTCTTTGGAATATCCTTCTCCCTAACCCTCACCTGATGATACCCTGAACGTAAATCAATCTTGGAGAAATACTTGGCACCCTGGAGTTGGTCAAACAGGTCATCAATTCTTGGAAGTGGATACTTGTTCTTTATAGTAGACTTATTCAACTGTCGATAGTCGATACACATCCGTAACGACCCGTCTTTCTTCCGCACGAATAGGACTGGTGCACCCCAAGGTGAAGTGCTAGGCCTAATAAAGCCCTTATCCAGCAAGTCCTTCAACTGCACCTTCAACTCTCGCAACTCTGTCGGGGCCATTCTGTATGGAGGAATAGAGATCGGTTGAGTGTCAGGCAACACATCAATGCTAAACTCAATCTCCCTTTCAGGAGGAAGATCTGGGAAAACATCTGGGAATTCGTTGACCACAGGGATTGATTGTAAAGTAGGCGGTTTCGCCTCCACATCCCTAACGCGAACGAGATGATAAATGTAACCTTTTGAGATCATTTTCCTTGCCTTAAGATAGGAAATAAACCTACCTTTCGGTGTAGCAATGTTCCCTTTCCATTCAATGACGGGTTCACCCGGAAATTGGAACCTAACCATCTTCGTACGACAGTCAACATTTGCATAGCATGAGGCCAACCAGTCCATTCCCATTATCACATCAAAATCAACCATTTCTAACTCAAATAAATTTGCCGAGGTTTGACGACTACAAATCATCACAGTGCAACCTCTATATACCCTTCTAGCAATCACAGAATCTCCTATCGGAGTAGATACCGCGAGGGGTTTACTTATCAATTCAGGTTCAATGCCAAACTTATTAGCCACAAAGGGTGTAACATATGATAATGTAGATCCTGGATCAATCAGCGCATATACATCATAAGAAAACACAGATATAATACCTGTAACAACATCTGGAGACGACTCGAGATCCTGTCGACCTACTAGAGCATAGGTTCGATTTTGAGCACCACTCGAACTCGGCACTGCACCTCTACCCCTACCACGACCTGTCGACTGCTGAAAACCCCGTGCTGGAGGTCGAACTGATGAGGAAGAACCAGACACAGATCCAGTCGGCTGAGCCATACCATCACCTCCTCTATTAGGACAATCCCGCATCATATGGCCAGGCTGCCCGCACGAATAGCATGCATCAGAACCTCGACGACACAGTCCAAAGTGGGCCTTGCCGCACTGATCACAATGTGGTGTTGGGGGTCTCATCTGACTAGTATCCCTGTGATGTTGCGAGCCAGATGCCCGCGAACTCTGACCTGGACCAGAATAGGATCGATCATATCGAGGCCTCTGAAACTGTGGAGGAGCACTAGCTATAGGTGGCGCCGAACTCCTCGAAAATTGTGGCATGATGCTGCCTCTGAAGTCATCAGAATACCCTGCAAATCTCGCCCTCTTATGCTGGCCCCTATCCTGCTCCCTAACTGCCCTCTGCTGGCGCTTACGATCCTCTAGGGTCTGGGCATAAGCTTGAATACGGGAAATATCCATGCCCTCCACCAAGGAGGCTGTCGTACACTCATTTATCAGATGTGGTCCCAACCCATTCACGAACATATGCACCCTATCACTCATCTCGGCCACCATATGGGGAGCATACCTTGCCAAAGAATCAAACTGCATACTGTACTCTCGCACACTCATATTACCTTGTCTAAGGTTCAAGAACTTATCAGCTCTAGCTCGTCGTATCTCAACTGGCAAGTAGTGACGAAGAAAGGCCTCAGAAAATTCCTTCCACACAGCTGGAGGAGGGTTCGGACCCCTGGATCTCTCCCAACTATCATACCAGAGAACTGCTAAATCCCGTAGCCGATAAGAAGCCAACTCTACTGCCTCTGTATCACTAACATGCATAACCCGAAGTGTACGATGAACCTGGTCAATAAAAGTCTGTGGGTCCTCCTTGGGGTCTGATCCGGTAAACACTGGAGGGTCTAAATTAATAAAATCACGAACTCTTGTACTAACTGGTTTCTCAGCAGCACCTGTATTCTGCCTCTGAGCCTGAGCAGCTACCAAGCTAGTCAATAACTGCAAAGCACTCCGCATATCCTGGTCTGGAGTGCCAGACGGAGGAACTGGAGGCGCTGGGTGCCTTCTAATATCCTCTGGAGGAGATGGAGTAGATGAGGTATGAGAGGGCATCTCACTTTGAGCCTCACTTTGTCCTGCTCTGACTTGGGGCACCTGACTGGTACCCTCTCCCGCTGCTGTATCAAGCCGTCTACTAATCGTTTGCTTCCTAGTCGAAGGCATCACTGAAAAAACAAGGTGAATATTAGAGACGAACATTTACGACTCAACTCTACGCACGATCTAGATTCAGGAAGAAGGTAACAACCCTAGATGTCATGTAGCCTCCTAATTATAAATATGGCGCACTACACATCCATAATCAAGACTCTACTAGACACGGCTCATAGACAACCCCTAGGACAGACTTGCTCTGATACCAAGTTTGTCACGACCCAAACTGGAGGGCCATGACTAGCACCCGACCACACTTGCCGAGCACCAACGTACATTTCATCTAACCTTCATTATTATCTTTTAGGGCTGACGAGATCAATATAAATGGTAGACCTGGATCATGGACAACCAGCAATAAAATATGACGGCATGAACATACATAGCAGGGGATGACCAGACAATCAAGAAACTACATATAAGGTATGAGCTACCACGCTACTATGAAAGACTATACAACAAAAACTAGCCGACAAGGCATACCAAACTATACATGAGCCGACACCTGTCTATGAGCCTCTAAAAGAACATAAGTGCTGCAACATAGCCGGAACAGGGCCCCGACATACCCATAATGTCTATAACAAAAATGCATACCAAGACCAAGGCAAGTCCGGAGAAGGGAATCACCGCTGAACTGGACAGTCTACTGTGGTGGGGGAGCTGCACCTGCCTGTCTATCAGGACCTGCAGCACGACATGCAGCGTCCACAAATAAAAGGACGTCAGTACGAATAAAGTACTGAGTATGTAAGGCAAGGAACCATAAATACGATCAGTAATGTAAGCAAGGATAGAGAATATACAACCTGTAACATCTTAGTACCTCTGAGGGCTACTTACATGAAATGCATGATACATATGTATAAATACATAAACCTTTAAAGCATTCGCCTCTGTGGGCATCATCATCATCATATCGTACCCGGCCATAATAGGCTCGGTAGAATCGTACCCGGCCACGTGGAGCTCGGTAAAACCCAACTGATCAGTGGTTGCACAATAGGTGTCGTACCCGGCCAACTATAGCGTGGCTCGGTAGAGTAAAATAGATACATATATATAATGCATGCTCGACTCATAGAATCACATTCTAAACCTTTCGGAGTGACGTAAGGTCGGTATCCTCTGTACACGTTATTAGGACTAACTCTTCACTATGAACCTTATAAGATTTAGGAAGTACGAACAACATTGATAACATAAGAATAAGAGAAGCAACATTAACATCAATCGTTCCATAAGAGGGAAAACAATGTAAGTACTGCTAGCTTCTAAGAGTAGAGTATCTTGGAAGCTCGTTCATTACATTATGTACAATCGGAGTCGTGCAAAAGAAGGAAAGGGATAGCCTCACATACCTTGTATATACTGCCCCAATCTCAAGCTATGCAATTGTCAAAACTCCTTAGTCTACAATAAGAGAAACGATACTATCGTTATCATTTAAGCGTCATAACTATTATGTATCGACCACAACCTATTTTACGATGAAACGGACAACACCTCCCCTATATATATGACCTCACACCATTCAAAACAGTCACCAAACAGCCCAAACAACATCAATAATAAACATATTGAGCCTCCCAAAATAGTCCACACACAGCTTAATCACTCCATACATACGACGACCACCGTAGTCGTGTCAAACAACCTGGAAATGTTACGAATAACTATCAGCCCATAACCCTACATATATATGGTGTTTCTCCACACCCTTCCTCCTCCAAAACTCCACAAGATAGTAGTAAAATACGCAGCCCAACAACAACGCAAAACAGTCCACAAAACAATAACATTACTACCAAGCCTTTCGATATATATCTCACAAGTTCTAGCTTCAATGGCTTAGCCGCAACTTGGATAATCTTAAATACATATAGAGTAAGAGGTTCCTTACCTTTATACAGAAAGAACAACTCCAATTTGACCTTAAATTTCCATGAAATATCCCTCCAATGCTGCCACAACAACAAAAAAGCGAAACTAGCGATCAATTAGTGTTTTTCGGCACTAGAATCACTTTAGAAGGCTTGAAATCACCTAGGATTGATATTAAGAACATGAGGGAGTATTTACAGAACATAAACCCTTTAAAACAACCTCCCACACGAGCTGGAACGACACAAAAATGAGCAACAACAAGAAGAACAAGAGACTTACTAGCGCCACGGAATTCCCGACACTTGATTTGTGTTGTTTGCCCTTTTTTTGGGTCTTGAATCTTGAGAGAACCTTGAGAGGATGTTCCTAGGGTTCTAAGGTCTGAAAATAGTGAGAAGAAATGACTTAAAACGGGTTGGAGGCATCCTATATAGGTCCAAATATCTTAAACCGCCTTAGTGGGCCCCATAGAGAGGTGCTTGGCGCAGTCTCGCGAAAACGCGAATATCTCTCTACTCCGAGATCGTATCGATGAACGGTTTAATGCGTTGGAAACTAGACTCATAGATATTTAATTTGGTTGGTAGATCACCCCGTAATTCCTTGTAAATTATGAGAAAAGATTAGAAACATTTGACCTAATGTTTAAGTAAAATTATGAACCTAAGTTGCGACAACTTTTGTCGACTTTTGTTTCATAACTCGTTTGACTTCAAGACTTATGATACGGATATTATATGATTAAAATACCTTAATAAATGACCTCTTGAGTGTATTAAGCACCGCTAGATTACCTGAAAATACGAGTTACAACATCCTTGATTCGTTTAACTTCTAATACTTGTTAATCACCCTTATACACTCTTGTATCACTTAAGACCAATAGGATTGACTTCTTATCATCTCAAAGATAATTCCTTCTTGGATTTATGTTAACTAATATATGGCATGAACTAACACATGTGGATATGGGTTGTAACACTATTTAACTTTGAAGATATCCTCCATCCTTTTTTCAACTTTTTGGGCCCCTGAATGCGCCTTTATAATTGAATCTGCAAGTTCAGCAAAAGAATCAATGGAGTTTTCAGGTAAGTGTGAGTACCATGTTAATCCCTCTTTTGTGAGAGTTTCGCCAAATTTTTTACCAAAACCTATTCAATCTCCTGTTTGGTTAAATCATTGCCTTTCACGCCTGTAGTGAACGTGGTGACATGATTCCATGGGTTGGATGTCCCTTCATATTTAGGGATATCCGACATTTTAAAATTTTTGAGAATTAGCAAAGGTGTTGCACTTGGCTTCCAGGGCTGTTGTGAATATTTGTTAATATCCACACTTTTGATCACAGGAGGCACGCTATGTATTTGTTCTATAAGCTCATTTTGCTCCTTCAACTGTTTCTGCAAAGTTAGTACTAAGCTTTGTAAACTAGAATTGTTCGGTGTACCTGATCCTCCATCCCAAGATTCATTCGGCATTTCTCCACTTCCAGAGTTATCAAGTCCTGAATGTGGATTTTCCAAGTTGGTATTAACTAGTGGTGGAGTTTCTGCTGCATTGGGTAATCCACTAGCAAAATCTCGTGGTACTTCATTCACATGTTGTGCAATCAACTTCTTCAAAGCATCCTGCTTGACGGTTTAGTCAGCCCCCTGTTGCCCATTAGTGCGTGAAGCAGACCTTCCAAGTAAACTTTCTCGTCAGCGCTGAGGAGTAGTTGTGGGTGTGTGATGTGGTGGAGTTCCACCTTGTTGATTCAGTTGGTTGTTCTCGTTATCAGTAGACACATTTTGTTGCTAAAAATGAAATTTGGAAATTGAACAAATTATCAGAATTCCTGTAGTGGAACCAACAAGTTGGTATTAACTAGTGGTGGAGTTTCTGCTGCAATCAACTAGCAAAAGCTCGTAGTACTTCATTCACGCGTTGTGTAATCAACTTCTTCAAAGCATCCTGCTTGACGCTTTGGTCAGCCCCTTATTGTCCATCAGTGTGTGAAGCAAACCTTTCAAGTAAACTTTCTCGTCAGTGCTGAGGAATAGTTGTGGGTGTGTGATGTGGTGGAGTTTCACCTTGTTGATTCAGCTGGTTGTTCTCGTTAGCAATAGACATATTTTGTTGCTAAAATAAAATTTGGAAATTGAACAGATTATCAGAATTCCGGCAGAGGAACCAATTTGTTTTACCCAAAAATAGATTTCTCGGTCAAAGTTAATATCAAGAAGAAATCGGGTTACTAATAACTGAAATTACTTCACTTTCTTAGTAATTCGAAGAATAAAAAGAATAATGGAAATAATAGGTAATGATAAAATCTTAAAGTAGAACGCTAATTTCTCCTAGAATTGCGGTTTGAACACTTTGAATGAAGTAATAAGCTAATTGCATATATTGATAAAATTTAGATGCCTTTACAAATGAGGATCAGGTCCTTATATAAGGGTACATAATTATAACGGTTTTCCTACTTAATTATGGCTTGTTAATGGCGTTAATTGCTTTAATTGCCCGTTACTATATATATTGTAACGGTGATATTAATGACTGAGAATTTCCTATAATCATGATCAATACCGATTTTCCTTCCTTATTTATAACAAATTCATGAACCTTTCCTTTTTTATAGTCTTCATTCATCTCGTACCTATTTTTTCTTTTCCAGTTGTCAGGACCGGTACCTTTTCTAATGAACACCGGGGGGTATTCCACTCGTGCCTTTTCAATTCTTCAAATTTATTTTAACTGAAATTGTCACTTGTCACCTTGTTGATGGTCCATGTGTCATGCCTTTTTTCCACCAATACAGTTAGGATAGACATATGTTAATTGTCTTGCTTGGTTATTTTATGGGAATCTTAAATGCATTCTCGTCGATTCTAACTCTATAGACATATAGGTGTTAGGTAAGTAAGAGATCGACTATAGGTGTTAGCTTGAATAGGCAAGTAAGAGATCGACAGATTCTTATGAGCAATATTAACTTTGTCAATCAATAAACCAGACAAATTAATTAGTCAATTCAAGCGATGAATACAATAGGATTGTTAGATAGCTCATAACCCTAGAGAGATTGATAACATAAAAATCTATTCTTCTAGTTCAGAGTTCACTATTTGTGTTTTCTTTATTTTAATTAGTTTAAAATCAAATACTTCTAGGTTTAATTCTTATTTAGATAATTAGGATAGTCTAATTTAGTTAATAGTTAATTACAAGTACTCGTGGGTTCGACATACGACTTTTAGTCACTTTATTACTTGACAATCGCATATACTTACGTGTGCGTTTGGCCGCAACACCAACTAATGTATAAAATAGTACCAAAAGTTATATCATGCTTCTTTTACCTTATACCTCAAGCCAAACGAGCACTTAGTGCATATATATTTCTATGGAATAAATGTTTGTTTGCTTGTTTAATTTGAGTTTACAGGTCTGCCGTACTGTTAATTGTCATTCATGCATATAGATCTCCTGCTTCGCCTTCGAATTATCTTTACCAAAACAAGAAAAGACTTCGGCAATTATCTGAACGATGTTGTTAGCTCAATATAATAAGCAAAAATTATATATGGTAAATCTTGGTTGAAACTGCAATCCACAATTTGCACTACTTAAGTACACGGTTATAATTAAAATTCAATACATAGCCCTTCTTTTACAAAAGAAATTTTAATTTGTTTATTCTGATTGTGGTTCAAGTTTCTCCCCAAAGGACCACATTCCAACGCTATTAATTTGTACATTTGTTCGACAAAGGGAAAATTTGTATTTAATGAAATATCAAACATAGTTCAATATTTTCCTATTCGGGGCAGATTCTAATGGCAGCTTCAACTGCACTTTCTTTTTTGCTTTCTTCTATTTCTGTTTTGGTTTGAAATATCGAACTGGTAAAATTTTATGAGTGAGAATCGAGGGAATGGTTAACCAATTGTTCACGCCAACAGAAAATTACTACATTATTTTCTCTTTTTGTTTAAAATTACATTTTATTTGGGTACATTTTTTTATGGTAGGTGGGGTCGGTAACATTTAATAATAACACGTCGTAGTTGGAGGGCGGCGGGTGACTTCAGACTGCCGTCATGTTCCATCTTCTCCTACTGTTATAATTCTCGATCTTTGGGCTATTTTTGCTTTCTACTTCACTCAACGTTTTTTTTTTTTTTTGTGAATTAAAGCTGGGCTCTATTACTATTTGAAAGAAAGATAAACAGAAAAATAGTTAAAGAAAGTCAACTGTATTCACTGGTGTCGGAAGCCAAATCCAAGTAAGGGAATAAAACAAGATAATGCTTGATGTATTAATTGCTGAAGTTAAGTCGATAGGTTAGGTGATAGAAAGATTTCTAAGACTTAATTTCATTTGATTTATATATATGCAGGTTTCTGCTCCCTCAAGTTCAACGTCTTCCAAATAATTCTTTCAGGAAATGTTGGAGTACACTCCTCCTTAAAATAGAGATAATTACATTCACGATTTTAAATTAAATTTATGTTAATAAAAGTGCAAATATTTTTTTACATAATCCGTGAATTTTAACTTATTATGGTAGATCAGTAATTATTTTCATCAAGTTACTACTACTTTATTTGTAAGTATGTTATAACAAATCTGAAGGTCTATATATAATTTTTTAGCAATGTGCATTGACGTTAAAATTTTTGAAGTATATATAGAATATCCCTTTTACTTCAGCAGATACAAATTAGTCTAAATATGAACATACAAAACTTGTTAAGAATATACTTAACTCAAGCAAAAAAAAAAAATGTGAGGAAATTACGCTGCGAAAACGTTTGGCAAGCCTATACAGGGACTGCTGAGAGAAAAAAAACCTTAAATCTATATTCCTAAAAAAACGGTAATTAGGAAGAGTTTATGTTGAAGGGCGGTTTTGGTGAACCTAGTAAAGTTGGGTGTCATGCAAGAGGTTACGGGTTCGAGCAATGAAAATAGTCACTTTTTGAAATGTTGGATAAGATGACATATAATATACTACCTTTGTGGTGCAATCTTTCCCCGAACCTTGCTTATAACGGGAACTTATTGCACCGAACTATTTTTTTTCTTTTATAGGAAGAGTTTAATTTGGCTATAATGCATATAATTCGAGGGAATGAGGAGAAAGGAAACATAAAAGTCCAAGGTTCAATTTCAAGCATCCAAAATTAAAGGAGAAGAGGATTTGAATATATATATTTTGGCTTTTTTATGGTAACTACTGTGAAGCTTAAGTAGCCAACCCACCAAAGGCCCCAATTGACAAAGGTGAAAAGATGGCACGTACACTCAACTACTACAAGTAAGTAAGTAGGCGTAGCATGCAGATTGACGAGATGATTTGATATAAAGCCTGCGTGCTGATATATATATATATATATATATATATATATATATATATATATATATATATATATATATATATATATATATATATAGTATATATAAACTACTGCTTTTTGGTATATCAAAATCCGAGCATGACGCGTCATTTAGATCTTAAGAGCATCCATCTGTTTCTCTTCTTATTCGTTGATAGTGATAGATGGATGGGATTGATGATGAGATTCATGCATGTAACGAATCATTTCCTCTCTTGAATTTCTACTCTCCTCAACCTAATCCCCATTTTTTAAAGTATTTACATTTTCTCGCCTAAATTCTCATATCCCTAATCACAAAGTAAAAGGCTGTAATTAACAACAACCAATAGAATTATTTTGAAACGAAGAAACAAGAAGTATTAAACCGGAAAAAACTTGAATTATTACAAGGAACAACATCTTAAAGCGTGGGGCCTGGGTGGGTTTGGGGTAATCCTAGTTCACAGTGCAACTTGCCAGATCACTGTGAGTTTGATAATAACAGAAACTCATCGTAAAGACAAGCTGATGAAACAGTTTATATCAACTCTGTTTAGTTTCTTATTAAGTAATCTGCTATATTATACGAAGCAGGAACTAGAGTATAAAATATACAGCTTATAAACTTCAATGTGTTATAACATATAGACATGAAGTAAAGACAAGTATAGAGAAACTGATATGTTATTCGACTTCAAACTTATGTACATAATGAACTGAAATCTCCTCTATTTACAGAAGAAAGGAAGTTGTTGTGTAAGTTGTTACTGCAAGCTGCTGTGTAAGTTGTTACTGTGTCAGATATAGATAATCTTCTACCTAGGGTAATGTTTATCCATAACGGAATACCGAAAGGATAAGCTCATGGTACCAGGTATGGATAATCTTCTGCCGAGGGTAATGTTTATCTATAATGGAGTATGGAAAGGATAAGTTCATTGTACCAGGTATGGATAATCTTCTACCGAGGGTAATGTTTATCTATAACGGAATACAGAAAGGATAAGCTCATTGTACCAAGTTTGGATAATCTTCTACTGGGGATAATGGTTATCCATAACGGAGTATCCAAAGGATAAGCTTCTTCAGGATGCTTATTTTCAATAGAGTACTAAATAGATAAACATGTTCACGCCGGAGTCCCATATGAATAAACTTCTTCAGGAAGTTTATTTACAACGGAATACTAAATAAACATCCATAATAAAATATATTTATAACACTCCCCCTTGGATGTTTAAAAGATAATGTGTCTCATTAAAACCTTACTAGAAAAATCTTCATGGGAAAAAAATCCTAGTGAAGGAAAAAGAGTATACATTTTTACTAATGCGCATTGCTAGGTAGCTCATTAAAAACCTTATAAGGAAAATCATGTGGAAAAAAACCTTAGTAAGGAAAAAAGAGTGCATCAGGTATTTTACTCCCCCTGATGAAAATCTTGTTGCAAATATTTGAGTTTCCGCATTCCAATCTTGTATATCATCTTCTCAATAGTTGAAGTTGGCAAAGATTTAGTGAATAAATCTGTTGGATTATCACTTGAACGGAATTGTTGCACATCAATGTCACCATTTTTCTGAAGATCATGTGTGTAGAATAATTTTGGTGAAATGTGCTTCGTTCTATCTTCTTTTATAAATCCTCCCTTCAATTCGGCAATGCATGCAGCATTGTCTTTGTATAAACTTGTGGGTTTTTTCTCATATTTCAAACCATATTTTTCTCGAATAAAATGACTTATTGATCTTAACCATACACATTTCCTACTTGCTTCATGAATAGCTATTATCTCGGGATGATTTGAAGAAATAGAAACAATAGATTGCTTTATAGAGCGCCATGATATGACACTACCTCCATATGTAAACACGTACTCGGTTTGAGATCGAGCTTTATGGGGATCAGATAAATAACCTGCATCTGTATAAACAATAAGATCTGCACAATCTTTGTTAGTATAAAACAAACTCATATCAAGAGTTCCCTTTAAATATCGCAAGATATGCTTAATCCCGTTCCAATATTTCTTTGTAGGAGAAGAACTATATCTTTTTAGTAAATTAACAAAAAATGCTATGCCAGGCCTTGTAACATTAGATACATTAGTGCACTAATTGCACTGAGATAGGGTACTTCGGGACCAAAGAGTTCCTCATCCTCTTCTTGAGGTCGGAACAAATCCTTATTCACTTCAAGTGATCGAACAACCATTGGTGTACTCAATGGATGCGCTTTGTCCATAAAAAAGCGTTTTATGACCCTTTCTGTATAGGCAGATTGATGGATAAAGATCTCGTCTGTTAAATGTTCAATTTGCAGACCAAGATAAAGTTTTGTCTTTCCTAGATCTTTCATCTCAAATTCTTTCTTAAGATGTTCAATTGCCTTTTGGAGCTCTTCTGGAGTTCAAACAAGATTTATGTCCAGATTGCTTTAAACCGTACAAAGATCTTTGTAATCTGATTGAATACATTTCCTGTCACGACCCTAAAACCGGACTCGATTGTGATGGCACCTCTCGTGAAGATAAGGTCAGCCGACACATTTCCAATTACGCTTTAAGCGATTAAACAATAAGCGTTTAGTCTTATACATAATATAAATCCAAAAGTAAGCAGTGACAATGCAAACAATTTGTGGAATACAACCCAACATATCCCGACACCGGGGTGTCACTAGTCATGAGCATCTATCAATCCCAACACAAGTCTGAAAAGCCTACTAAACTATTACAGAATAACTGATAAAGAGATAGAAATGAAATAAAGCAGGAGAAACACGGGACTGCGAATGCCAAACAGCTACCTCCTGGACTCCGAAGTCTATCGGGAGCTCTCAACTCACACTAGCAGGATCAGCAACGCCTGAATCTGCACACGTGGTGCAGAAGTAAAGTGAGTACTCCAACTTAGTGAGTAATAATCATAAATAAATGACTGAGAGATATGAAAACACGTAAGGCACATTACAGGCTATAATGAAGCAGTAAAAGAGGTAAAAACAGTGATTCAGTAAAGATATGTAAAATCATATAAGTTCAGTTTAACTTCATGAAATGCCTATTCAACAATTAAACAGGTAAATGATAGACAAATAAGAAAGATAAACACATAAAGATTCTCCCCTCGGGCAAAATATCAACAAATCCGCCCCTCGGGCAATATCTTAGAACAATACCAGCCCCTCGGGCTATATCTCACATCACAATGGGTACCCGCGCTCACTGGGGGTGTGCAGGCTCCTGGAGGGTCCCCTTACGGCCCAAGAGCAATATCAAGCCATCTCGTGGCATCATCACTAGGCTCTCAGCCTCACATCAACAAGTCATCTCGTGGCGTATAAATCTCAGGGCCTTCGACCTCGTAATCATAATCAGTATTTCCTCACAACATAGGCCCTCGGCCTTACGCAGTCAAAATCTCACAAGCCACTCGGGCAATAGTAAAACATGATTCTTAACCCAAAATATCATTTAAAAGATCAATTAAGTGTTAAGACAGAGTAAACATGGCTGAATTATGAAAATAGTGGAACATAACATGACTGAATTGAAGTATAAAGTCAAAATAGTGAGAAAATATCAATAAAATCCCCTAAGGGTTCAAATAGTTGGCACGAAACCCAAATATGGCATTCAGCCCAAAACATGATGATAGCAAATAGTTTTCAGCCAAATACGTGGTAAAACAATCATTCGGAATGGACTAAGTCACAATCCCCAACAGGGCACGACCCCACGCTCGTCATCTAGCGTGTGTGTCACCTCAATATAGCACAACGATGCACAACCCGGGGTTTCATACCCTCAGGATATCATTTACAATCATTACTCGCCTCAATCTGGTCAAGTCTCTAGCCCGCGACACCTTCGCTCCTCGAATCGGCCTCCACTCATGTTGAATCTATCCAAAATCAGAATTACGACGTCAAAATATGCTAAGGGAACGAAGCCCAAGCGAAAATAATCAATTTACAACTTAAATCCCGAAATTACCAAAACACGACTCTCGGGTCCACGTCTCGGAATTTGATAAAATTCACATCAATAGATTCATCATCTCCCCACGAGTTCATACATATCAAATGTACCAAAATCCGACCACAAATGGTCCCTCAAATCCTCAAGTCTAGGTCTCCAATACGAAGCCCTAGTTTCCCCAATTTTAACCTTTAAATTTCATTAATTATAGCTCTAATCCTTGAAATAATACCATAGGAACGAGTTTTAGGTCCAAAATCCTTACCTCAATGAAGTTCCCTTGAAACCCTTCTTTAAAATCGTCCAAAAAGCTCCAGAGCCGACTTAGAAATGGCAGAATAGCTCAAAAATCGCGAAGGAAACAATTTATATGTTCTGGACCAGGCATTTTCGCATTTGCGGTACCACTTTTGCGGTCCAAGAGTCGCTTCTGCGGTTTTCACTTATCCTCCAGCTTTCCACATCTGCGATGCACCAGCCGTACCTACGCAATCGCAGGTGCGGTTCACCAACCGCTTCTGCGGTTTCTGCCTCCCTCACTTTCTTCCGCTTCTTGGCCTTCCCCCTCGCATTTGCGGCATCTCACCTGCGGTCCCCAATCCTCAGGTGCGGAAATACCAGAAGCAGAAAATCTACAGCTTCTACAAAAATTCCAAACTCTCTGTCAACCATCCGAAAAACCCCGAGGCCCCCCGGACCTCAACCAAAAGTACAAACATATCTCATAACCATATTCAAACTTATACCAATATTCAAAACACCTCAAACAACATCGAATTAACCAAAACACATCAGATCCAAGCCTAAGTTTCCAAATTCTTTCGAATTACGCTTTTGATCAAAAACCCAACCAAACCACGTCCGAATGACCTGAAGTTTTGCACACATCCCAAATGACATGACGGAACTACTGCAAATTCCATTCCGACCCCTATATCAAAATCTAACCTATCAATCGAAAAATGCCAAAAATTTACTTTCGCCAATTCAAGCCTAAATCTACTCCAGACCTCCAAAATACATTCCGATCATGCTCCTAAGTCCCAAATCACCTCCTGAACCTATCCGAACCATTGGAACTCACATCCGAGCCCTCTAACACATAATTCAACATCTGGTTGACTTTTCCAACTTAAGCTTCCTCAAAAGAGCTAAGTGTCTCAAAAGAGCTAAGTGTCTCAAACCTTACCAAATCCTTTCCGAACTCGAGCCAACCAAACCTATCACATATAGAACCAATAGACAAAACAATAAGAAGCATATATGGGGGAAACGGAGTGGTAACTCATGAGACAACTGGTCGGGTTGTCACATTTCCTGAGATTTAAAATTTGCTTCAGGCATTTTAAATCCTTCAGGGATTTTCATATAAATTTCATTATCAAGTGATCCATACAGATAAGTTTTAACTACATCCATTAGATGTATTTCAAGCTTTTCATGCAGTGCTAAACTGATGAGATATCGAAATGTTATGGCATCCATAACATGTGAATATCCTTCATCAAAATTGACTCCAGGTCGTTATGAGAATCCTTGTTCAACAAGGCGAGCTTTGTTTCTTTCAACTTCATTTTTATAATTTCTTTTTCGTACAAAAACCCATTTATGACCAACTGGCTTTATACCAGTAGGTGTTTGGACTACTGGTCCAAAGACCTCTCTTTTAGCAAGTGACTTTAATTCCGATTGAATTACCTCTAGCCATTTTGGCCAATCAGATCTTTGTCAACATTCTTTGACAGATCGGGGTTCAAGATCCTCACTATCTTGCATAATAATAAGTGCAATATTATATGCAAAAATATTATCCACCACTATTTCAGATCGATTTAAATTAATCCCATCACCAATAGAACTTATTAAAAGTTCCTTACTCACTTGAGTTTCAGGTTTATTGATTTCTTTAGGAATCTCAGAACTAATCAGATCTTGGGTCTTTTTAGGAGATCCCTTTATAGTATCGATTTGATCATTTGTCGATTTATTTTTTCAAGGATTTCGATCCTTAGAACCCAAAGGCCTACCACTCTTCAAGCGTGTTTTAGGTTCACTAGCTCTCATGCTAGTAGATGGTCCTACTGGAACATCAATTTGGATAGGCACATTTCTGCAGGGATATGTGACTTAGTTATCCTTTTTAAATCAGTAAATGTGTCTGGCATTTGATTTGCTATATTCTGTAAATGGATGATCTTCTGGATCTCCTCATTACATATAGGGGTACGTGGATCAAAGTGAGATAATGATAAAACTTTACACACAATTTCTCTTTTGATTTCCTTTTTCTCTCCCCCTAATTGTGGGAAAATTATTTCATCAAATCGACAATCTGCAAATCGGGCAGTAAATAAATCTCCTATCAATGGTTCAAGATAGCGAATAATAGAGGGTGATTCAAACCCAACATATATTCCTATCCTTCTCTGTGGCCCCATCTTACTGCATTATGGTGGTGTTACTGGCACATATATAGCACATCCAAAAATTTGTAGATGGGCAATATTCAGTTCATGATCAAAAACTAATTGTGACGGAGAATATTTATTATAATGTGTTGGTCTTATACGAATAAGTGATGTTGCATACAAGATAGCATGGCCCCAAACAGTAGTGGGCAATTTTATTTTCATAAGTAGTGGTCTTGCTATCAATTATAGGCGTTTAATAAATGACTCTGCAAGGCCATTTTGAGTATGAACATAAGCTACAGGATGTTTAACTTTTATCCCAACTGATAGACAATAATCATTAAAAGCTTGAGATGAGAATTCTCCAGCATTATCAAGGCGAATAGTCTTTATAAGATAATTTGGGAATTGTACCCTTAATCGAACTATTTGGGTTAATAGCTTTGCAAACGCCAGGTTGTAAGATGATAGTAGGCACACATGAGACCATCTTGAAGATACATCTTATAGGACCATAAAATATCTAAACAACACACTTGGTGGGTGAATAGTCCACATATATCCCTATGTATACACTCTAAAAAGGCAGGGGATTCAATGCCAGCCTTCATTGGCGATGGTCTACTGATCATTTTGCCTTGATAACAAGCATCACTAGAAAATTTGTCATTTGTAAGAATCTTCAGGTTCTTTAATGGATGCCCACTCGAATTTTCAGTAATTTGTCTCATCATTATTGATCCAGGATGGCCAAAACGGTCATGCCAAAGCACAAAAGTATTTGAATCCATAAATTTCTGGTTTACGATAGAGTGTGCTTCAATTGTACTAATTTTTGAATAGTATAAGCCAGAAGATAAAGTCGCTAACTTTTCTCCAATACATTTCAAGCCTGAAATATTCTTTATAATACAAAGATACTCCACGTTCATTTCATCTATTGTCTCAGCATGATACCCATTTCCGCAGATATCTATAAACCTCAACAAGTTTCTTTCAGACTTGGAAGAGAACAATGCATTGTCTATAATAAGTTTTGTTCCCTTAGACAAAAATATAATGGCTCTTCCAGAGCCTTCAATCAAACTTATATTACCATAAATTGTTGAAATATTTACTTTTTCCTTATGCAAATAAGAAAAGTATTTCTGATCCTTGAATATGGCATGAGTTGTTCCACTATCAATAACACAAATATCTTCATGATTTGTCTTTGATCCAAATATAATTTGAGAATTATCCATATTCTTCAAAATAACATAAATAAAATATATTATAGTAAACATCATTATCAAAGCATAAATTTTATTTATGTACAACAATTACATAATCATACTATCTATTACAAACAACAAAAATTTAAATATTTATATTTCTATAGATTCACCACCGATTACATGACTTGTATCTCCTTCTGGGAGTGCAAAGTAATCAGCTACATTCAAATGCATGAAGTCTAAATTATCTCAGAAATAAAATTTGTTTCATCATTTTTCTCTGTCTTCTTCAGGGAGGCTTGATAAAGCTCAACCAGGTGCTTGGGCGTACGACGGATACATGACCAGTGTCCTTTTCCTCCATATCTATAACATGCATTTTTTGCATTTGGTGCTTGCACTGCTTCATGCTTTTGTTCCTTTCTTTTCACTGCTGGTGGCGAGGAGGATTCTTTGGTACATTATTATTACCATGATTAGAGTTTCTTCCCGACCACGGCCATGACCACGACTGGGGCCACGACCTCTTCCACGTTTAGCTTGGTGGAAGTTCGTTTCATTCACTTCAGGGAATGGACAAGAACCAGTAGGTTGGCTTTCATGGTTTCTATTAATATCCCATTATGTTGCTCGGCTATAAGAAGATGTGAGATAAGTTCAGAATACTTTTTAGATCCCATCTCTCGATACTGCTGTTACAGGAGCATATTCGATGCGTGAAAAGTGGTGAAAGTTTTTTCCAACATATCATGATCAGTAATATTATCACCACATAATTTCAATTGGGAAATAATTCTGAACATAGCAGAATTATACTCACTTATAGATTTAAAATCTTGTAGCCTTAGATGAGTTCAATCATAACGTGCATGTGGAATAACGACCATCTTCAGGTGGTCATATCTATCTTTCAAATTATTCCACAGTATGACTGGATCTTTAATAGTGAGATATTCCATTTTCAGGCCCTCATCAAGGTGATAGCGTAGGAATATCATTGCTTTGGCAAGGTCTTGGTTTGATGCCTGATTTTTATCCTTGGTGGTGTCTACTAGACCCATCGCATCAAGATGAATTTCAGCATCAAGCACCCAAGACATGTAACTTTTGTCCGATATATCCAGGGCTACAAATTCAAGTTTAGAAAGATTTGACATTATATAGAAAAAAAAGTTTGTACCTCAGATACTTTCAAAGTATTTGCTCGAGATAGTAGAGTCTCGTGCTGATAACGTGTTATAAAATAAATATTGTAAAGTAAAGACAAGTATAGAGATAAACTTATATGTTATTCGACTTCAAACTTATGTACATAATGAACTGAAATCTCCTCTATTTATAGAATAAAGGAAGTTGATGTGTAAGATGCTATTGCAAGCTGTTGTGCAAGCTGCTATGTAAGCTGCTACTGCAATCTGCTGTGTAAGCTACTACTGCAAGCTGTTGTGTAAGCTATTACTGTACCAGATATAGATAATCTTCTACTAAGGGTAATATTTATTCATAACGGAGTACCGAAAGGATAAATTCATTGTACCAAGTATGGATAATCTTCTACCAAGGGTAATGTTTATCTATAACGGAGTACCGAAAGGATAAGCTCATTGTACCAGGTATGGATAATTTTCTACCGAGGGTAATGTTTATCTATAATGGAGTACCAAAAGGATAAGATCATTGTACCAAGTATGGATAATCTTCTACTGGGGGTAATGTTTATTCATAACGGAGTATCCAAAGGATAAGCTTCTTCAGGAGACTTATTTCCAATATAGTACTAAATAGATAAACATGTTTACGACAAAGTCTCATATGAATAAGCTTCTTCAGGAAGCTTATTTACAACGAAGTACTAAATAAATATCCATAATATAATATATTTATAACACGATGAGTATACCCAAAAATATTCTACTTTTACGAAAACTGTATTTGGGTTTTGGATATCATCATTAGGATCTCAATGTAGCTTTATTCTTTTGGCTTATATGCTTTTTGTTCGTTAGCTTCAATTTAAGCTCATACCACTTCCTTTGCAAATGGCGGAGCTGTGTGACTATTTCATGACTGATTAAATTTGTTGAGATGGTTAATTATGTAAGCAGTGGCTATATACTTGTAAAGTGGATAGTTAGTTAATTTGTAAAGAGGTCATTTTAGCTATTCTTTTTTAGTTAGGTAATTTTGTATATATTGTTAATACATATATCAAATAAAGTTGGTTGGCTCATTCAAGATATTTTCCTTCTCTAACTTCGTTATGCACTCTCTCTATCTCTCGACCTCCATTGTTGCTCATCTCGAGCTTGAGTAAGGTGAGGGAGTGTGTAATTAACATGGTATCAGAGCCCGGCCATTCCATCACGATCATCTATTCTAATTCGTTATCTCTCTTCTATTCATCGTCTCTTCGATTTTGCCCTAATTTGTTTGATTCCTAAGGTCAGTTTCATTTGTCTAATTCAAGTGCCTAAACAAGGGCTTCTTCTTCTAATAGCGTAATACTAGCATAACTAGTTTCAATTACTCATGGTTGTGGATGATTTGAGCAATGTAGCTAGTATATCAGTGAATGTCGGAATTCAAGGAAATTTCGTGATCGATCCAAGCGATCATTTGTATTTGCAACCATCGGATAATCCCGGTGCTATGCTTGTGTCAACTCCTTTCAATGGAGTTGATTATCAATCATGAAGGCACAGTGTATTGCGAGAACTGACGGTCAAATATAAACTAGGGTTTATAAATGGTGAGTGCAAGCGCCCAGACCACCACTCGCCCACATTCCATCAATGGGAGTGATGTGATGATATGGTGACCTCCTGGATCCTCAATTCTCTCTCGAAGGACATTGCGAACAGTGTTGAATACGCGAATGATGATGTGGAGTTATGGATTGAGTTAGAAGATCGATATGAGCAAACAAATGGAGCTAGATTATATCAAATCCAAAAGGAAATAAATGATACATCTCAGGGAACCCTTGATATCACCGGCTACTACACTAAATTGAAAAAAACTTTGGAAAGAATTGAACACTTAGAGTAAAAGGTCCCAGTGCGGCTGTAATTGTACTTGTGGTGCCAAGGAAAACTTCTACAAAGCTGAACAGGATAGGCGGCTAATACAATTCCTCATGGGTTTGAATGAGACATATATTGTAATTCGAGGAAGCATTCTCATGATGAATCCATTACCAACATTGGCTCAAGCCTTTTCCTTGCTGATACAAGACGAGAAACCGAGGAAAATCAAACCAAACACTCAATTGTTCATCGAGTCCACATTATTGAATGCCACCAGCTCTAGGTCCAATACCTACAGGACCAATTACTCACCAATAATGGCAACCCCAGTGGTTATGGAAGGGAAAGGCCTATGTGTGACTACTGCATGCAAGAAGCCAGGGCACACTAAAGACAAGTTCTATAAACTACACGGCTACCCTGATAATTCTGGATATTAGACTCAGGGGCTTCAAATCACGTGACCTTTAATATTACTTACTAATATTGTGACATTACCTTATCCACTCCTAGTTGTCCTCCAAATGGCTATAAAGTAAAAGTAAAGACAATTTGTAGTGCAACACTTGTGCCTGACATCACTTTACATAAAGTAATGTTTATTCCCTCCTTCAAATACAATCTAATTTTCATTCACTATCTAGCTAGTTCCAACCCCAAGAGCATAGTAGCTTTCACTGATCATCTTTGCATTTTGCAGGTCCCTTCAATGAAGAGGCCTCTAGAGGTTGGTATGGCCTGTGACGGTTTGTACTTTCTTTGTCCAAAGTGTCTAAGGAGCAGGTACTTGGGTTTTATAGTCATCAATTCACTTTCTTGCCTTGATAATAGGACTCATTGCACACACAATTCACCCTGTCCTGGTCATTCATCTGTACATAGCTCAATTTCCACAAATAAGTGTGTACCTTTCCCCTTTGTAAATAGTTCAAGTTCAAGTAATAAAAATCAAAGTTCTAATCTGAATTCTTGTGCATCCATTGGTTATGAGATGAATATTTTGTAGCATAATAGGCTAGGGCATGTACTCTTTGTCAAAATAAGAGGGATCTCCTCTATCCCTATCCCTTTCCCATCCAAACAACCTTTCATCTGTTCCATCTGTCCAATGGCTAGACAAGGAAGACTACCATTTTCCCAGAAAACCAATTTCACAACTGAAATTTTTCAATAACTCCACATAGACATATGGGGACCTTATCATGTGATAACACATGATAATTACAAATATTTTTTTACAATGGTAGATGACTACAGTAGGTGCACCTGGACCAATCTTCTAACTTGTAAAAGCAATACCCTACAAGTTATAAAAACCTTTGTTTCCATGGTTGAAACCCAATTAAATGCCAAAATCAAAAGTATCATATCTGATAATGGTTCAGAATTTGCCATTACAGAAGCAAGCTTATTTTTTCAATCCAAAGGCATCATCCATCAATGGAGCTGCCCCTACACACCACAACAAAAATGGCATATTAGAAAGAAAATATAAATATCTCCTAGAAACTACAAAGGCGCTCTTGTTTCAATCTAAATTGCTTGTAAAGTACTGGGTGAATGCATTCTGTGTGCAACTTATATCATAAATAGACTATGTTCTTCCCATAGTCACCCTAAATCCCTATTTGAATTACTTTACCAAAGAAAACCAACATACTTTCACATGAAGAGCTTTGGATGCCTGTGTTATCCTTCTGTGGTGCATAGGGACAAATTTGAACCTAGAACATCACCACACTTATTCATTTGTTAACACTATGAAGTTGGGGTACAAGGTCCTATGTTTTGCCACTAAAAAGATACATGTCTCCAGGGATGTTTTCTTCATTGAAAGTGTGTCTCCCTTCACTCTATCATCTGAAAACACATCTTTTCCTTGTATTTTTAATCCTACCCCTTTCATTGATCACACTCCTAAGAATGATAAACATCTCTTGTGATAGTGATGATGGCACAAGTTTTACACACAATCAACCTTTAGAGCATGATACTCCTTTAATACCTGTGAGATCCTCCAGGATAACTGAATTTTCCACCTCCTCGCCACAATCTAATACACCATAGTCTTCAAGCCCAAGAACATCACCAGTTGGGGATCAACCAGGCCCCATATCCATTACCTTAAGGAAATCACAAAGACCTCACAGAACACCATTATACTTACAAGACTATCTACACTCACTTCCAAAATTGAAATCATCATCACCTATTGCTCACAGTAGCTCAACTATACTATTCTCTCTCAATGCTTCATTTTCTAAAAGTCATTATGTCTCCCCCCGATGCTCTAAATCCCGAGAGCCAAAGTATTTTAAGAGACATTTGCAATAACAATGAGCATTCATCGTATGAGGAGGCAGCTATGAATCCTGCCTGGAAAATAGATATGAACGAAGAGTTTGTATTATTACATGTCAACCATACCTGGGACTTAGTGCCCTTACTTATTGGGAAGAAAACTATAGGGTATGAATGGGTGTATAAGATAAAACATAAAGCAGATGGGAGTGTAGAAAAACTCAAAGCTAGGCAGGTTGTGAAAGGATATACCCAACAAGAAGGCATTGATTACACAGAGACACTCTCCCCTATAGTCAAGATGACAATTGTGAGGTCTCTGATAGCTGTTGATGTGAAGAATGGGTGCATATATCCCAATTGGATGTAAATAATGCATTCCTAAATGTGGACCTAAATGAGGAAGTCTACATGGAGATTCCTTAGGGCCTGGCTGTAGATAGTTCAGAGTTGGTTTGCATGCTCAACAAATCCCTTTGTGGGCTGAAACAAGCCAGTAGGTCGCGGTATGCTAAGCTCACTGAAACCTTATGTTCAAGGGGTTATGCACACTCTATGTATGACTACTCTTTGTTTAACTAGAAAACTGAAAACTCAACTGTTTATATAGCAGTGTATGTAGATGACATTGTGGTGACAGGAACTGACATAATGGAGATTGAAGACATTAAGGTTTTTCTGAAAAACAGCTTCAAGATAAAAGATCTGGGTAGACTACACTACTTCCTAGGTTTAAAGGTTCTTTACAAAGATGATGGTGTGATAATATCTTAGAGGAAGTTCACCCTTGACTTGCTCAAAGAATATCAGTGCATGGATTACAGTAGCTTTACTTCACCACAAGATCCAACAGTCAAGCTCAAGGCAAAAGAAGGAGAGTCTCTGACTGATCCTACTTACTATTGGAAACTAGTGGGGAAGCTCAATTTCCTCACCAATACTAGATTGGACATAACTTATAGTGTATAAAATCTGAGCCAATTCATGGATGACCCCAGACAACCTCACTTGAAAGAAGCCTTTCATCTACTTAGATATTTGAAAGGAGATCCAACCCTAGAGATATTCATGCCTAGAGATACAGATTATACTATCAGGGCCTACTGTGATTCTGACTGGGCAGCATGCCCAGATTCCTAGAAATCTGTAAGTGGCTACCTTGTACAATTGGGGAGTAGTCCTGTTAGCTGGAAATCCAAGAAGCATGACACCATTTCATTGTCTTCTGCAGAAGCTAAATATAGAGCTCTAAGAAAGGTAGTGGGGGAATTGGTGTGGCTTAGTAGAATGTTTGAAGAACTTACAGTTCCTTTCCCCAAGCCCATTGCAATGCTCTATGAAAGCTAGTCTGCCATGCACATAACAAGGAACCCAGTATTCCTTGAAAGAACCAAACATATAGAGGTGGATTGTCACTTTGTGAGAAGTAAGCTACAAGAGGGGCTGATTTCACTGCATCATGTAGAAACTACATACCAGCTTGGAGATGTTCTAACCAAGGCACTAACACAAGGGAGTGTTTAATTAACAAAATTGTTAAAGTTTCTTTTTACTTAATTATATATTTAAACTCCGTGCTTTTACATGGGGATTTGATTAATATTTTTTCTTTAATGGAACAAGAACATGAACCATTTTCTTTTTTGTAATGGATGATGAAGAGATCAAAATACTACTATTAATTTTTTTGTCTTTTGATTAGTCGCGAAGGTTTACTTAGGGGTTTTAAAATATAAAAAATAAAGATATGAAACGGCTCAGAGGATTTAACATATAGTCTATATACATAAAAATATTTACTGCGTTACACAGTTTAATCTTTTAGCAAAAGGATATCAATTGACACCTCTTAAGTACATGTGGCTCCGTCCTTGAATTTGATACCTTATTAGATGTATGTTATCACTTTAAAACTTTTTAAAAAATATTTACTGTTATTTACCTAATGAGACGTTCCATAAAATTTGTAGCTGCTTGGGTATGCTAGCATTTTATTCACGGATTGTCTCGGTTCGATCAACTGTTTCAGACTTTAACTTTGTCATTATATTGTCAAGTGGTGCTTGGATCATTCAATCCACTACATGAATAGTTAAGATTATTATTTTGATGACCTGAAATATTGACAATAGATGGCCGTTTTCTTTTCATATTATAAGCACCAATGAACAGAAAAATCAGGAAGAGTAAGTGGAGAGTAGGAAAAAGAATGGATGGATTTTTAGCCTTTGTCTCTGTGAAATTCGATTACTATTTTTTAATCTTGTACTGTGCTGACAGAAAAGATATGAAACAGCT
Source organism: Nicotiana sylvestris (assembly GCF_000393655.2). Lineage (NCBI taxonomy): Eukaryota > Viridiplantae > Streptophyta > Magnoliopsida > Solanales > Solanaceae > Nicotiana > Nicotiana sylvestris. The sequence continues at coordinate 62,896,983 of NC_091063.1, forward strand.
TTATCGATCCATGGTAAAATCTCCTTTTTACTCTACTCTTTCATCTTACTATTCTGTAATCTTTCTCTCGTTTTCTACCAAAAGGACCTCCCATTTTAAACTACTTTCTGTTCCTTCCCTTTCATTTTCTTCACTGACAGAGGAATACCTGCACATTTCCTCACGCACGCACGCATACTCTAAACAGAACCCCCTACCTACAGCCAGAGCCCACTCCTCACAAGAATACAAAATAACTTTACTTATATGATTAGTACTCCATATTTTAATTGATTACTATAATTTATATAAATGTGATCAGATCTAATTGTTGAGTTTTACATTACTCCAAATTCTTTGACATGGACCATTCATATATATTATATAAACTCACTAAAATTTTAATATTAATTTTGAATGTCTAATGGTTTTAGAAAAAACTTTTAAATTTTGAACCCTCTAATTTTATTTTAGAATCCGTCTCAATTTATAAAAGACATTTCATTATAAACAACTACAGTTTGACTAAATAAAAGACACTTAATAAAGATTTCATTTTTATTTGCCGGAAAGATAAATCTATAACTAAGAAACATTTGTTATGAATCAATAAGTATCACACCTATTTCATATTTATTTACTGATCTCATGGGAGGATTATACTTACAATTTCCTATAAAATTAATTTTGATAAGTAAAAGAATATTTATTAAAATATTATTCCCTCTTCCACATTTATGTATGGAAGAGCTACATTTCGAGTGTAAAACTTCTTAATTTTAACTGTAATTTTGAACATAGAATCTTTAAATTTTTGAAATAAAATTTATATATTTAAAAATCACGTAAAATATACTGTAAGTGACAATAATTAACAATTTAAAAATCATAAAAAATCGAAAAGAAATAAAAACTCTTTCCACTCTCGAACTCACTTCATAGACGGAGGGAATAAGTAAATTAATATTACTACCTGTCACATTATAATGTTATCCGATTGTGTAAGATAGCTACACATTGTGATTGTACATAAGTTAAATTAAAATCTACAAAAAGGTTACATCATCCTCTCTTTCCCCTACCCATACCCTTGGGCTAGTTATCACAACTCACAAGCCTACTTAAAATGGCCTCTTTTTCCCTCTCTCATTTCTCTGTCTAGGCTTATCGATATGATAATAAGGGCCGTAGTAGAGTAGAGTACAGAGAGATGATCAGAGAGAAACAGAAGAAGGTACAGGGCAGTTGCACAGATTTTTCCAGCGACATCATCCACCCTTATGATTTCCCCCTAATCTTTCAGCAAATCCCATGAACAACCAGCCCCTCTATATTATAACCCCACTACTCATTTTCCATTTTCACAACGTCAACTTCTTCTAACAAATCTCAAACAACATGCTCTAGCTGTGTTCGTAGTTTCTTGTTGCATTTTCTTCTGTTAGCTAGTCATTAATTCCTCTTTTTCAATGGAGAACTACCAGCATTTCGACTGCAGTGATGGGAATTTACCCCCTGGTTTTAGGTTCCATCCAACTGATGAAGAACTCATCACCTACTACCTACTGAAGAAGGTTCTTGACGGCAACTTTACTGCTCGAGCAATTGCTGAAGTTGACCTCAACAAATGCGAGCCCTGGGAGCTGCCTGGTATACTAATTTGGCCACACCAAATAGTTTATTATCTGCAAATACTAATTAAGTTTAATATTTGCAAATAATGGTTGAGCCATCAGTATTTGCATATGACTGACTATAGTTGTATGTAAAACACTTGTGAAATGTTGAATTTTTTTTTAAAAACTATTTTTTCACTCGCAAAACTTTACTTTTTTGAGTTTATAGACACAACTTCTACGTTCAAATGTTTTTCTTCTTCTCAGTTTCATACAAAAGATCACACCTTCCCTCTTGGTCATGTTGAACTTTATGTCATCTTTTTCTACTCCATTTTTTTATTGCAGGGAAAGCCAAGATGGGAGAAAAAGAGTGGTACTTTTTCAGCCTACGTGATCGGAAGTATCCAACGGGGCTGAGAACTAACAGAGCTACTGAGGCTGGTTACTGGAAAGCTACAGGGAAAGACAGGGAGATTTACAGCTCAAAGACTTGTGCACTTGTGGGCATGAAGAAAACCCTAGTTTTCTACCGAGGTAGGGCTCCTAAAGGAGAGAAGAGCAACTGGGTTATGCATGAATATCGCCTTGATGGCAAATTTGCCTATCACTACATCTCAAGAAGTTCTAAGGTACTGCTATATAATGTGTTTTTTCAGAAATATATTTTTGGTGTCTTTAATTTGTTGGTGCTAGCACAGTAAGAGTGGTTAAGAAATAGATGTTCTCTATCTACAGCTTAGTGTTCTAAGAGTATGTATACAAATACAAATATGTCACTCATCAGAAATATCAAATTTGATGCATTTTAACTCACTCCTGCACAGTATGTTTAGTATTTTTGGATGCTCATACTTTTTGCGTAGAATAAGAGAAATTTACTGGACATATATTCTGTGCAGAAATATCATTGATATCACTGGTAAAAGACAGAGATTTGAAGCAGAAAGATCTATGAAACTTCGTTTTCGATGTCTCAGTTGCTCGCGTAATTTTACTGTAACTCAATGATGATAAAGTCAGAAGTCGTAATCCGAAAAATATAATCATAATAAAGGCTAAAGAAGAATTTGGCTTTATAATAATTGTCATGTTACGCTGATCGCGATATATATCCAGCTTATTTTAGTTGCCTTGTCATGTAGTAGCATGCAATGCTTACGTCGAATCAGTCCATTCGATTTTGACTTTTAACGTTATGACATTACTTTCTGTTTTACATCTATTTTTTCAATGTAATGATGAGCTTTTTACTCAAAATTTTCGATTTTCGTCTACAGGACGAGTGGGTAATTTCAAGGGTCTTTCAGAAGAATGGTTCCTCTGTCGGTGCCAATTCAAATGGTGGCAAGAAAAGGTTAAGTTCCAGTATCAACATGTATCAAGAAGTAAGTTCACCGTCCTCTGTTTCTCAGCTTCCACCGCTCCTTGATTCCTCTCCTTACAGCACCACTGCCACTTCTGCTGTCATTAATGCTGATCGTGAGAGCTTCAGAAAGGAGCACGTGCCCTGTTTCTCCACAACTGCTACGCACAGTTTCGACCCAAGTTCTGTCTTTAGCATTTCGTCGAACAGCCTGCATGCACTGCCACCTCCTAGTTTCAGTGCCATTCTTGACTCTTCCACTAATTTTGCCCACTACACAAGGAACTCAACTTTTCCCAGCTTAAGGTCACTCCATGAGAATCTGCAGCTTCCGTTATTTTCCAGTGGAGCTCCGGCCATGCACAGCGGTTTTCCTGCTCCAATGGACAACTGGCCGGTGCCGGAGACTCAGAAAGTTGAACAGTCTGAACTTGATTGCATGTGGAGTTACTGAAAGGATGTGTATTTGGTGTTTATTTAATTAATTTTGATGTTCTAATTAGTACTTTGATTAGTAAGTTAATTAGTTTTAATGTTCTGAAATGTTTCCTTTTGGTTGGGTAAGGAATGTACTGTGTGGCAGCTTTAGTAGCTAGTGTTGTCACGTTGTTGTAAACGTTCGGCGTAATTTAATGCATGTATTATTTGCTGTCTTTTCGTACGTTCTACATTTGAGGTCCAAATTGCTCAGAACTTCAGACTATCATTGAGAAGAGATAGTGACTATATTAATTGGATTTAACTTATCTTTTTGCTCCTATTACTTTTTCATTTTGGTCCTTTATCTTTCCACATAATGTTATTCAAAAAACTGTTTTTCGATGGTTAACGATAAATAATTTAAACAAAGAGCAAAGTAGAATCTTCATAACGTTCATAACGTAACTATGAACGGGTAAACAAAACCACACTGAGCTTACCTATATGGAGTAGCTCATAAACCTTTTGGTCCATCATGCATGTAATCATCTTTACCGAGTTTTTTTATTAATAATGTTTTCTCTTAATTATTTCATAATCTTTGCTCCTTCTATTATTATGTCTTTACAGTTAGTCCTTTTTGAAAATGTAGAACTATTTTTCATCCCCCCCCCCCCCAAAACCCCCAATTTTTTTATTATATAGTATGAACAAATTATTCAGACAAAATACCTTAAAATTAGTAATAACCTTAAACTATTCGTGATCTTAATTACCCCTCAACTTGGCCTTTCGTAAGCTATATATTACACACCTGGACGCTGATGTGGCAAAGAGTGTGGGTGCACTCGCCTACCACGTAAATTTTTCCTGTATATGTGGCATTTTTTTGAAAAATAAAATATATTTTTACGCTTTTAAGTATGTTACTTTTTTTGATAATTTTTTTCGAATACAATTTATAATAAAATTTTGATAGAACTACATTATTTAGGCTAAATTTTTTTATTTGCCTAAAATAATAAAGTTTAGTTAATCGTTTTTTGAATTTGGCCTGAAAATAAAGATTTATACAATTAAAATAAATAACTCAACTATAAAGGATGCTATATATACAGAGATATATTTCAACTTTTTATTTCTTCTTTTGATGCAATGATTATTTATTTCAACTATGCATTTTTACTTTTTCAGGTAAAATCTGTAAAAAAAAATATTTTTAGAGCACAATAATTTAGAGCTTTATAAATAATTATAATTAATTTTTTAGCCTAAATAATTAATTTCAAACTATGTATTTTTATAACTTTTTAGATGCTTTGGCTATTTATTTCAATTGTATAAATCTTTATTTTCATGTCAAATTCAAAAAAAGATTAACTAAAACTTTATTATTTTTAGCCAAATAAATTTTTTTAGCCTAAATAATGTAATTTTATCCAAAGAAGTAACATACTTAAAAAGTAAAAATATATTTTATTTTTCAAAAAAATGTCACATATACAGGAAAAATCCACGTGGCAGGTGCACCCACACTCTTTGCCACATCAGCGTCTAGGGGGGTAATGGCTCTCAAAAGGCTAAGTTGAGGAAAGTAATTTAGACCACGAATAGTTTAAGGCTGTAACTAATAATCTGTGTCAAGTTTAGGGGATTTTAAGGTATTTTGCCAACTATTTATAATCTTTCCACGATAGAATATTGTAAACTTGTTCAGATTACCTAGTTAGATATAGATGTTAGCGACGGGCTTGGAAAGTAAATGGCGTCAATTCTACTTTTCTATTTTTAAGAACTCTTGTCCAAAAACACAATTGATCTAGTACGTACCTCTTTCCCCAAACGAACACACAAAGACGAATTTTTTTTCTAAAACTCTAATCTACTGTATAAAACATCAGAAAGAAGTAACTCGAACGATTAAAGTATTATATTACATTCCATAATTGTTTTTCATCTTTATGATTCAAACATCACAAATGTTACGTTACGTTGTATCATGAAATAAAAATAGTACCCAAATTCATTGCGGTAACCATGAAATTTTAAAGACGCTTTCCGTGGTCATAGTAATCAGAACTGTATGCAAAAAATTTCGGAAGCGAAGTTGACATCGAAGTAGTGAACAAAAGAATAAATCCTACAATATCGTCCTATTTAGCAAACATAATATCATATTAATAAAGCATAATTCTTATTACTACAAGCCACCTCAATAAATTTCAGTTTTTAAAGTGTGTTCATAATTGCCTCGTTAAAGTTAAGCTAAATAACAATTTGGTGATACAAGGCACCAAAGGATTTTTAGGCTGAGTGGTTCAGTTAACACCCAGTCTATAAGACGACACAAGTTAGGCTAAGATTTGTTAATTGTGAAATAGTTTCATTTATTGTTTTATTTTAATTATTACTGTATTTAACTAAATAATTCGACGTAATAGTGCCCATTAGCACTGCATGATGGTTCTCCGCAACGTGAATATCCAAATTGAGATGAATGGAATTATGAAGAAAATGAAACCAATGTTCTATACTCTGCCAGTGTACAAGTCCCGGCAGTTCGGTAAAATACTTAAAACCATAACAACCTAACCTTTTGGGGGCGAAATGAGTGTTCAGTGCATATCATTTCATAAATAATCCAAAGGAAAAAGATGAACTTTTACTTTGGCATACATTCGTTATTAGTACGTCCAATCTCCTGTTTCTTTTAGTCTGGTTAATATTTTCGGGTGGTTTGGCAAGGTGTATTAATAATGCAAAGATTAGCAATGCAAATATTAGTTATGTAGAGATTATTCTTATCAACTACATAGTGTGGTATACTAAAAGTTAAAATGCATTGCATAATTTTTAAGAAAATTAGTTGTTTACAAAAATGCTTTATATATTCTTTAGCTTTATGGATTCTAAGGATAATTTTGGCTTTAACCATGCTAATGCATGCACTAAGGGGTTGTTTGGTTGGAATACGATTTATACCGGTATAAGTTATGCCGGTATAAGTTATATTGGGATAAGTTATGTTGTGATTAGTTATGTTGTGATTTTGTTTATTCATTGTTTGGTATGTTGTATTAAGAATGACAATTGCATAATTTCTAAGAAGAAGGTATAAGTTATACCGGTGCTAATTACCCCACCTTTTATAAGGTATAAGTTATCAGAATATTAAAATTAACATCAGCATAACTTATACCTGGTTTGCTAACCAAACGAAGTATTAAGGTGGTATTAAATTTTTATACCACCCTTATACCTTCTAATACTTCATACCAAACGACCCCTAATAGTTTTGGTATTGTTAATACCGTGGTTTGCTATATACTATTAATTATACATAGGATAATAACAAATAAGTTTTATAACTAATACTTGCATTAGTTATACCCTTAGGTTGGAGTTTGTAATTTATGTTTTTTTTTTTTCTTCAAACAATAGTAGTTTCGTGATTGAAATGACATTTTTTACCCTTCACGTTGGAGTTTGTGAAAAAAGAAAGGCAAGATATGATTATACGCATGGATTGTAGCGTAGGTGAGGAAATAAGGGAAGGCGAAAGTCAATACACAAAAAGGTAAGGCTAGGATTTGCCTTAGGTAGGAAACTTATAATCATGAATGGGGATCTCCATTCAGTGCTCTGTTCGTTTGTTCTTGTCAATACGTGACCTTTCAAAGTTTCCCTCTTGTTTTAAGTGGGATATACTACATAAAATGTTACTTTCCCTATTTCATTTTATGTGTTGGTTTTTTTTAATCGATTTTAATAAGAATAAGAAGTAATATTTTTTATTTTAAAGATAATTTAATTTTAAATTTGTGGTTTTCTAATAATCATACAAATGTATGACATGCTTGAAATTACGAGTTTCAAAAAAATTTCCTTCCATCTTAAATTTCATATTTAATAAAAAAAAAACATAAAATACAATTAATAGTTATGTTGGGATAGATGTGATCCCTTCATCCTAATTATAGAGCCCGTTTGGACATAAAATTTTTTTTACTTTTTTCTAAATCATCTTTTGGTCATAAAATTTTTAATTTTCACTTGATGATGCATTTTGGAATTTTTCGAAAATTTAAAAAACTCCAAAAAGCTAGTTTTCAAAATTTTAACTCAGATCACTCACAAAACTTCAAAAATAATCCAAAATTATATTTATGTTCAAACACAACTCTAATTTTCAAATACGTTTTCACTTGAAAAGAAAGTTCACTCTTTTTTTGAATTTTATGATTCTTATGTCCAAACTAAGGGCGGCCCAAGGGTCAAGCCACTAAAGCAAAAGCTTTAGGCTCCCAAATTTTGAGGGCCCCAAATTTTTCTTTTCGTTTTCTACTCGTATTTGTATTGAGATCCCGACTAATCTAGATTCGTACCGCGTAAGGCCTAGTAAAAGAAAGAACACATTTTAACAGAATTTATTATAACCACAGGACTTGAACCCAATATATCTAATTAAGGTAAGTTGGATCATATCTATCTCACAATAATCTTTAGAGGTAGGGTCTAAATATATTGGGTATGTTAAAATAAAAATAAAAAGTATTTTATAAAAAGTAAAGATAACTTTTAATTTAGTATTGATGTAACCGTTTAAGCAAAAATTAGAGAAAGAGAATCACTCCCCCTAAACCCTTATCGTGAATATAAAACTTTTTACTATTTAAATTTTACGATTCACATCATTAGTGAGGTACCTATATTATTATTCTCCTTTTATATTTCTCACTAAAAACGTGTAATAAACTTTTAGAATCCATTTTTTGGTATCTTCAATAGTCCAAGTCTTATTTTTTATCTTTCTCATCAGAAAACGGGTACTACATTCTTATATTTTTTTCTTAGTTTCTATAAAAAAACTTAAGTTCTCAATAAGTTATATTGTTCTATGTAGAAAAGAGTTTTATTTTTTCTATAAAAACAAGAGTTGAAGACTACCGTTGAATAAAATTATATTGCGCATTCTTTTTTTCCTTTTTTCCTCCTTCAGGTTTCAAGCGTTTCAACAAGTATATTAGAACATCAAAAATTATTTCGATATCAAATTATAAATTATACACTGGATATACATTTTGTATATACTGGATATACATTCTGTATACACTGCGTATACACTGGAAAAACGAATTGCAATCTGATATTCTCTTCAGTAAGAATTCAACATTGGCTATACTTTGCATTCCTTCCTCTCAGAATTTCCATTCGACTTCTGAGTTGTCCTCCTTATTCTGCATTGTTTTTAACTACAAACAAAGCATCCATAAGTGTGATTTGCTGCCGAACTTTGTGTTCGCTGAAACACTGGGGTTTGAAGTACCGCTACACCAGTGTGTAATTCGTTCTATCCTTGGAGGAAATAATCTATAACCTTGGGTACTAGGAGGGGATTAAATTCCTTAAGGAAACACTGTGAATTCAGTGGGCTCGAATTAATTTCTGTATCATTTAAATTTACGTTTATAAGATAACGTTTTATTTTTTCCAGAATTATTATTTACAAATACAGGATAACCACGGATCCAACAGATATCAAATTATAAACTTCTTGAATTTAGTTCTATTATCTAAGATCAACAATTCTTAGGAGAGATTAAATTATTTATAAAAGAAACAATTAACAACTTTACATCTTAAAAAGCTAGAAAAATAAATTTCAATTAAAAATATAGATAAAACAAAATTTCCTTCTAAAAGGCCCGAGATTAAAAATTGGCTTTAGACACCAATCTTCTTGAGTCGTCCATGGTCCAAACGTCCACTAAATGTTTTGAGTTAAACATTAATAACAAAAATAAAGAGTGTTCGCTCTTTAATTTATTATACGTCATTCCGATCAATCAATCATGTTCGTGAGTACTGAATATCATTTTATTAATTATAAAAGGTTCACGTAAAATAAAAAGTAAAATGGAAGGGGGGAAATCGGGAATGGAATCTCCATTCAGGTTGCGCTGTTCATTTGCTCTTGTCAATTAGCGACCTCTCAATTTTCCTTGCCTTTTTTTATGTGGGGAGCTAGAGTAGTAGTATAAGATATACTCCACTGATAAACTATTCAGTTGTCCATTGAGTTGTGAACTCAGAACTGGGAAACCAGACAGGACGTGGCGTTTAACGTGTCACCATTGACACTGTTGCAAAGTGAGAAGGCTGCAGCGTAGCCAGCTATCAAATGCACAAAAAGTAAAGAAGAAAAAGTTAGAAAAAACATATACTCCATATCATAAGATCGAGTTTATCCTGTATACGCCACTATGTAACAATATCTAAAATCTAAATGCACAGAATGGAAAGCGGAGTGGATGAAGTTAATAAACTTTTATATTCTATGCAGGAGTAAAAATATATCAAGTACAAATAAACTTTTGATAAATATTAATATCTAATAATTCCCCCGGTAATACCTAATAATTAATCTATCTATATTACTATAAAAGTACGAATAATTTATGTTAAATGTTGAACGACTAAAATATTCCAAAAACATTGTTCGACTTTTATGCCCTTAAATATTTATATAATTTAAGGATCTAATTGTAAATTAACTAATGATAGAATTCTTTTCTGATTTAAACTGCACATATGCGGACCCTATAAAATTGATCCTAATTGGATTAGAAAGGTATAAAAAGACTTTAACTCAAAGTTTAAGATAAAAGTTAAAAGGAGACTTATCACATTTATAAGTCCCGCTGCCTAAAGAACCCAATTGTTTTTCCATTCTAAACACGAGGATAAATAAAAACGAGAATGCAAAAATCAGACAATTTTTTTAGCTTTCAAAATCAGTTATTTAATCAAAAGTATTAAACCTTAATGGATAAAATTGAACATTTAGGATTTCAGCTATTAGATATGAATTTGAAGTCAACCAGGATTTTTCCACCAAAATTATTTCTCCGCCACTATGTCAAATTTGTAATGGATTCTAACTCTTTAAACGGTGCAGATTTTGGAGAAGGTACTTATTCATCACGTAAGAAAAAGCGATAAGAAATCAAATTGGCAATGTTTGTCTGGTTACGTTTACTACAACCAAAATATGTCTAAGAAAGTCCAGGAGTCTCCATCTTAATACAAGACCTATATCATCTATCTTTTTCTGGAAAATCGGTGGCTTCCCAAACTCTATCCAAATTCAACAAAAACAAACACCGTGTATCAACTACCATACTTGCAAGCGTATATTCGAATGGTCACATAGAGGACCTTGAATATAGATTCTGCATGAAAGATGACTTAGCTTACTCTAACCTTGTTCGAGATCAAGCGTTTATGTTGAAATTCCTGAGAAGTAAGCACAATTTCGACTTAGTTCATAAATACGCAAGACATCAACAAGCCAAGTGATGGAATAAATTATAGTAAGTTGCATCAAGAACTTGAATTATGATGGCATTCCAAACGAAAGACGAGAAGAGCAAGATCCTTCAGTTTGGACTCATTGTCTGCAACATTGTGGCTTTTGAAATATTCATAAGGTTAGCTTATGTTGTAGTTCACTTTTAATGAATGAATAATGAATAGACAAAGGAAACCTTTTGCTGAATGATTCTCAGTTTGATAGGAGTCGATTGCATCGTCTTTGATACACATGAACTACAACCAAAAAATTAAATAATGAATTCACTCAAGTATGTGCCATACAATATCATTTTTCTATTAGTATTATCAGAGATGTATTAAAGTTCTTCTATTAGACTTTAATATCATAATTTGACGAATGTATTAAATTATACTTGTGTGTTTCCAATCTCATCTATTTATGTATAGACTGTTGCATTAGGTTTGATAATAGCTTTTTGTTGTATAAATTTTCAGGATATTTTTTTTTTTTGCAAGAATGAAATTGAAGATTTTTATTAACGATAACATGTGTTTTTTTTTTAATATTTAAGTGGTTGAGATTTTTATTTTTAGCTACAAAGTTTTGTAAGTAATGCCATGGAAGGCAGAAATAACTAATTGACTTTTTATTCTCTATTTTCTCTATTATTAATATATCTTAAAGAAATATGATTTCCATATACTCAAATCATTAAATATTAGGTAATTACATAGAGTGACCATAAGTATTGAATATACCTAAACTGGATCTTGCATATTGTTTGACTCAAAAGATATTGGAACATTTTTGAACAAATCAATTAAAGAAAATGAAGGAGTAAATCTTAGTTAAACATAATAAATTCCAGATCAATGAGCTAATCGAAAGAATAATATATGAGATGAAACATAGGCCATCGATCTTATTGAAACCCTTCATTGGGGCTCCCACTAATCAAAGGAGGAGGTAGTTTTACATGTTTTTCTGGAAATTACTTCGTTCTTCCTTTTCATTATGAAGATTACAAAGGAGTGAACTCCCGAGAGAGGATGAAGAGAAGAGCCCCCCTTTAATCGAAGGTTTACCCTTCCTATATATAGTCAAGGGACCTTTGCTATTTACTTGGTTCGACGCTTTATCATACCGAGTCTGCCTTGGTCGTCCTCTAGACGTTGTTCCTTCTAACTCGACGGGTATCGAGAATGCCAGATGTGGAGTAGGTCATGTCGTCTTTTGCTGCTTTGCCGCCTGGACGGGATGTTGACCAACTCGACCGTAGCGGTCAGATTTTGATCAATACAGTTAGTCCCTCCGTTTGTCGGGGTCGTCCCCTGTCGGGCCAGATAGACGGATCATGAGTGTTGCGCATTCAAGAGAAATCTGACTTCTCATTCCTGTAGGTATGCTGTTTAGGTTTCAAGTGAGATGACGGCGTTCTTTCGATATCCTTGGACCGTTGCGGCCGTTTCGAAACCGAAAAGTCGTTTGGTATTAAAACGTTATTTCGTGGTGTCGCGCCCCCTTTTTCCCTCTTCGCATCGAAAAATTGGGTTTATGATATTTTGAGTATGGGACAACTCATTCCTATTGGGAACTGGGGTTGTGTTTGAAGAGTCGCCACCTAATGATTTTAGGTGCATTAGGACACCTATAAGGATTTATTTCTAAGTTTGTTGATAACCAGAGATAGGGTAAGAGCTTGAAATTATCATAAGGGGAAGGTGTTAGGCACCCCTCAGGATCCACTAGTGTGGTTCCCGGCTAGACAGTTTTTGTGAATTTTATACAATTGGCAAATAGACAAATATAGGCTCAAATAGCAAGGGATTTAATTTTGAACACATAAGAGTTTAAAAAAATAATATTAAAAGGCGAATTTTTAAAAGGAGATATAGTTCTACAAATACTTGAGAATATAAAAGGAGGGGGTCCTAGGTTTATTTATAATATGGATCACATCAATGCGATACCCGGTATTACACTCCTTAGAAGAGGGGATACACGTGGTATTAGAGCACCGGTCATCATATCCATATCTACCCTTCCCACCCCGTTAAGGTATTAAAGCGCGGATTTGTCTCAACCTCTATTGCATGCTATTACTCGTTCCATTACTATTAGTCCCGAAGGGATTTAGGACTACTATTCCTATAAGAGGGAGGATTTTAGGCTGACTCTTGGTTTTTAAAGGTAAAAAGACTAAGGCAACATACAAAACACGTAGGATCGCATATTAGGAGAAACATATAAACAACTAAGAGGCTCATATATACCTCTTCAAATAAAGCACATAAATAGCATGACTTAAACACATTTAGGGTCAGAATTTAAAGGTACTAAGGCAGGATGCTTTAATTGTTGAAGCAGACCATATTTATTACATAACTCAGATAAGAAGTCCGAATCAGGCCTGCCTGCTAGTTGTAGCAATGCTAATTAAACAAAGGCGAGTTCAGTTTTATCAAGAAATTACCTAAGGCTTGCCTAAGTGTATTGGTGATGTCCTATAAGCATGATATCTATCACTGATTAAGGAGGTAGCAGAACAATGGTTAATTTTAAAACAGGCGATTTGGACCCTATAGGCATGCTTTCTAAACTGTATTAATAAAAGGAGTAGGTTGCTTAAACTGATTCATGATAGGCATGAGTCAAACTGATTTTAACTAGACTGATTTCGATCCTATAGGCATGATCTCTATTATAGCTCGTTTCAATTCCTATAAGCATGGTATCTAAGGGTTAACGAGTGATTTTGATCCTATAAGCATGATATCTAATTGAACATGCAGTGAAGTAGGCAGGATTTATTCAATTAAAGAGAAATTCCTATGGGCATGATCTCTATTTGTGTGAAATTAAAGCATGCGGAACTTGAATAGATCAGATCCTATAGGCATGTTCTCTACCCTTCTAATAGCTAAAACATGCATAATTACCCTATCCCTTTTACTAGCCAACCCCAATATTTGTTAAATTATTACAGACCAAATACTGAATTACATCAGAAAAGTGCAAAATAAGAAGTTACAACCATAGGAAGCCTGATTCTGACTTCCTCTCTGAGTTATGGAATAAACCACCTCAAATGCCACTTGTTTCAAAGCCTTTCTCCGACCTGGGTGTATCAAAGTTCCCTAAGGGTCTCAAGGGGCCCCAGACAGTACTTACACCCAGGTTTGCATAATCAAATAGAGATGAGTGTAGTGTGGAAGGGACAACCCTTATATGTCCAAGTTCAGAGGGAGCTCAAGGGTGCCAAGGCAAGGCTCACACAAAAGAGGCAGAACCTAGGTTCTAAGAATATAGTAGAAGTGCAGAACACAGAGATTTATTTAAAACTGAGTTGGAAATAGTAAGTAGTAAGGGTGTTTTGAAAACAGTAGTAGTAAAACTCAAACTACATAGAATAAGCAGTTACACAAGGGGTTCAAGGGTTTGGGATTACATTGCATGAAGCATATGACCCCAGGAAGGGTCAGGTACAGCAATTAATGATGCTGGCATGCCCACAAACCAGCCAGAGAACACAAACACATAGAGGGATATGGGGGTTTGGGATTCACAAGTCAGCAAATCACATAACAAGTGACTGACAGAGTACATACATAAGGGAAAACATTAATTTAGAAGGGGGAGGGGGAGCAGATTACAACATGCTTACTAATGTAACTTGATTGCATAAACATAAGCAGAAGCAGACAACGGTGAAGGAGACTGAAACAACTAAAAAAACATGTTATTGTTGATGCTTGAAGATTAACTAGGACATACCAGCGGAGAAACAAAGTGCAGAAAGGAAAAGTAGGCAAAATTCCACAGTCTAGCTTTGGCTTTCAGCCGGCTAGACAAAGCAGTAGCACAAGTTGTAGTAGAAAAAAGAGAAAACGTTTCGAGTGCAATTGTGTGTTCTTGAACTCAATTGTTCCTCTCTTTGAAAGAAAAGATGGTGGGTATTTATAGTTTTGAAAACAGGTAAAGAATAAGGTAGTAAGTAAATTCCTAACACAAACATGGAAACAATCACAAGTCAGAATCAATTACCACAAGTGATTCCCTTTAATTAAGGAATCACTATTTAACGGGTAGCAGTAGGTCTAATTAAGGAAAGAAAATCAATTTGGGGATAGATTGATTATTGCCATAAAAAGGGCAGTAAAAGCATGAAGCAAACAATCAAGTCTAAGTACAAAATATGCTTATTTTGGGAAAGGATTCAGTAAGGTAAAACATCATAGTAAAGGGAAAGGAATCAATTAATTTTAAACAGGCGAGTAAAAATTAGGGCTCGTAAGAAAACCTTTTTCAATTAGTCGGAAGATTGAGGAAATCAAGATCAATCAAGAAAGGAACATGATTCTGCACTTCACCATATAAATAGCAAAGGATGAACAAGCATGTAGAGTTAAACATGTTGACAAAAGAAGCAACACAAACATACAGTAGCAGTAGGGGTAAGCTAGGGTTCAGTAGCAAGAAAATATTCGAAGCACAGTAGTCAAGTAGGTCAAGTAGTCACATAGAATCAACAGTGAAGAAGAACATAGTAACAGGTAAAGAGAAATCAGAAACAAGTAAAGGTCTCACAGTAATAAGTGAGGAAAACCTTTTTTAAGAAATTAGGGTTCTACAACAGCCGAGTTAAAAGAATGGTAAGAACTCAGAATCAGATAAGTCAAACAAGGAAAAGGATTCGAACACACAGAACTTAATCGAAACAAGTATGCGTATAAAATAAACAAAGAAAGTTTCAGAACCCCAGATAGAACCAAAACACTTAGGGTTTTCAACATGCTGATTCAAGTAGAAGAAAAGGCGTAAATAAATCGTTTGAACATAGTAAAAATCATGAAACAACACCAAAAATCAGAGAAGAGATCTTTTAAAAGAGGTTAAGAGAAACCCTAATCATTGAAGACGAAGAGTTGTTTTGAAAATCGGAAAATTTTAAAGGAAAACACTTGAGGGGTTCATAACATTCACAGATCTAAGATAGATCTGAAGAAAATTGAAAGATCTTGAAGGTTAGGGTTTTAGAGAACCCAGAAAAAGGTGAGAAAGGCCTTGAAAAGTTACCGATCTAGCCGGAAAAGCCATGGATCTGACTTGAACGGCCATGGATGGCCGGAGAAAAGCCATGAATAGAAGTTGAGCAAGGACTAGACCAGATCTCTTCGAGATCTGTCCATGAAATCACACAAACGGGCCACCAAAGTGTACATCTTAAACAGTCATGGGAAGCCATGGATTAAGTGGGGATTGAGGTGGGTTAAGGTGGGATGGGGTGGCAGCGGCTAGGGTTTAGGTGAGGCTGCAGAGAGAATTGGAGAGGAAAGTAATTCAAGGGCGGCGGGTGGTGAGAAATGATTTAGGGTAAGGGGTGTTTTGGGGTTAAAAATGGTAAGGGGGAACGTTAGCCGTTGATCTAAATGATCAACAACCAGGATTAAAATGGTTAGGCGGGGAATCCGGGTTGGGTTGTTTAGATTGGGTTACGGGTCGAGTTTGAATGGGAATTGGGCCGGGAAATTGGGTTTAATTTAGGCTAAAATTGAAATGTAATTGGGCTATTATTTAAATAGCCAATTTCCCCTTTTAAAATTATAAAAATAGTAAATTAATTTCTTAAAATAAATTGAAAGCACTAAAATGATTTATAACATATAATTAATAGTTTAAAAATATAGTGCTTAATTTTATGAATATAAAAACATAATTAAACCTTAAAATGGATAACATTGCAATTAGATGCAATTAGCTTTGAAAATACTAAATAAAATTGTAAAAATATGTAAAAATTATATTAGCCATATTTTGTCATAAATATGAAAATTCAATAGATGAATTATCAAAATAATAATTTTGAAAATAATTATTGGGGATTTTATGGATGAAAAAGGGAAATAAATCAATTTAAAACCCTTAAAAATTATGAAAAAATAATAAAACACTTGGACATGCTTATATATGCATATGTATGCTATTTTGAAAGTATTTTGCATATTGAAAATATATAGAGAAAAATTGGGTATCAACAACTACCCCTCTTTACTCGGGAAGGATGAAAGAGTTGTCGGGTAAAGATATGATGACCAATTTTGATCGAGTGAAATGGTTTGAAGAGGTTTAGGCTGCACCCTGGCTTCTGAGTTACCTACATGTCCCTGGTTTTACAGGAATCAGGCCGTATGTAGTTCAGGATTCACCTGCGGATTGTGCTGATGAAGATATTTCAAAAACGGACGCAATATCTAGGGTGGGGTGAGTGGACGACTTGCGGGAATGGTTAGGTTTGATAAGGCTGTGGGAACTGGAGTGGGACCACTCCTGCCGGGATGGTCATTGCTCGCCGGTTTACCTGCAGTTAGAAATAATACAAGCATATATTGTGTATAAATTTAAACATGATGCAAATTCCCGTTGGACCATGAATGTCGTTTTCGGACGATTAGGATGACGTCCTTAGACCATGACGTACTCGGCCATGAAGCGTATGATAAAGGATTTGTAGGCCATTAAATGATGTTCTCGGGCTATGAGGATGGTGCCTCTGAACCATGGTGCCTTTGAATAATGATATGCCAAAGATTAAAAGGGATCCTCAGGCCATGACATGGTGTTCTCGGGCTATGAAGATGATGCATCCGAATGATGACGCCTTTGGATAATTTGGCAATATTTTAGCCCATGAGATTCAGTATGAGGCGATCTTTCAGCCCATGAGATGCAGTATGAGGCGATCTTTCAGCCCATGAGATGCAGTATGAGGCGATCTTTCAGCCCATAAGATGCAGTATGAGGCGATCTTTCAGCCCATGAGATGCAGTAGCATGATGCGGACAAGATAGATCTTAGTCTTGCGAATTGAGGGGCAGAGCTTATCCCGTAAGAGAAATGAAATAAACGATGCTTGAGATGGTGCTTAGTTTCGAAGAAAATTGGAGGCAGATCTTAGCCTCGGAAGGCAGAATGGTAGCCTTATGCAAGTTGGAAGGCAGAATAGTAGCCTTATGCAATGCAAATGCAGATGGAGGTAGAGCTTAACCTCGGAAGGCAGAATGGTAGCCTTATGCAAGAATGCAGATGGAGACAACGTTTAGTCTCGGAAGGCAAAATGGTAGCCTTATGCAAGTTGGAAGGCAGAATAGTAGCCTTATGCAATGCAAATGCAAATGGAGGTAGAGCTTAACCTCGGAAGGCAGAATGGTAGCCTTATGTAAGAATGCAGATAGAGACATCGTTTAGTCTCGGAAGGCAAAATGGTAGCCTTATGCAAGTTGGAAGGCAGAATAGTAACCTTATGCAATGTAAATGTAGATGGAGGTAGAGCTTAACCTCGGAAGGTAGAATGGTAGCCTTATGCAAGAATGCAGATGGAGACAGCATTTAGTCTCGGAAGGCAGAATGGTAGCCTTTTGGAAGTTAAAAGGCAGAATAGTAGCCTTATGCAAGAAATAAAATGACAAATGGTAGTAGAGCTTTCTTAGCTGATAGCAAATTGCGGTGTTGCGATTACTGGGATCATTGTGACATACGGGACATCAATAGTGGACAGCAAATGCTGGCGAGTGCAACGGTTTGGAGAGTCGTGTTCCTGAATAATGTTTGTCCATGAGTGTATAGTACGTTTAATGATTTTGCAATCCTGGTGCCTACATCCAAAGAAAAATAGTAAGTTTTGTAGAGGGGGAGGTTAGTTCGTATCCCCGCTGTCTTTGCTTGACCTGCTTAGCTTTGATCTGGTGATACTGTATGTATCATTGGGGTAGCGTTGCTAAATAAAGCAATTTTAGTAATAAACATGCATGATTTCATAAAGATATGACATAAAGGTATAGTAAAAAAATATCTTTTAGATGAACCGACGATTGTGACGCGGTTCGGGACATTGCAACCTCTCTTGCTACGAAATTTTGAGGGTCTACCTCAAAATTCTTCCCCAGTTTAATGGGTTGATGCTTCTGACTGTTGCTTGTGCAACGATACGCTGACGTTTCTTTGGAATTTTGAGAGTCCTCCTCAAAATTCTGCCCCAGTTTCCAATTGCGGGAGGGGGGGAGGGGGGAATGAAAATTTTATTGCATTGTGAGCGAACCCACAGGGCTGCCTACGTATCCCCTCTTAAATGGGAATCAGGTCAGGCGTAGTTCAAATTGCATCATATAAAGAAAGCATAAAGATTACACATAGTAATGCTTGACTGCATCTGAATTGATCGGCTTCGGCCAGATTTCTCCGTCCATTTTTGCAAGTATGAGGGCTCCTCCTGTCAAAACCCGATGAACCATGTATGGACCCTTCCAGTTGGGAGAGAACTTCCCTTTGGCTTCATCTTGATGTAGAAAAATTTTCTTTAACACCAGCTGCCCCGGTATGAATTGTCTTGGCTTGACTCTTTTGTTGAAGGCTCTGGACATTCTGTTCTGGTAGAGTTGACCATGGCAAGCTGCATTCATTCTCTTTCCATCTATAAGGGCTAGTTGCTCATAACGACTTTTCACCCATTTTGCATCGTCGAGCTCAGCTTCTTGTATGATCCTTAGGGAAGGAAATTCTACCTCAGTGGGAATAACAACCTCTGTACCGTAAACCAGCATATAGGGGGTTGCTCCGGTTGATGTGCGGACTGTGGTGCGATACCCCAATAGAGCAAATGATATCTTTTTGTGCCACTGTTTATGCTTTTCTATTATTTTCCTCAATATCTTCTTGATATTTGGTTGGTGGCTTCTATAACTCCATTCATTTAAGGTTTGTAGGTTGTGGAATTCTTGTGTTTGATCTTGAAGGTTTCACACATAGCTTTCATCAAGTCAGTGTTGAGGTTGGAGCCATTATCAGTAACGATTGACTCTAGAATCCCGAATCGACAAACAATGCGGTCACGAACAAAGTCTGCCACGACTTTCTTAGTCACTGTTGTGTAAGATGCTGCTTCGACCCATTTGATGAAATAGTCGATGGCTACCAGGATAAACCGGTGTCCATTGGAAGCGGCAGGCTCAATTGGTCCAATAACATCCATTCCCTAGGCGGCGAACGACCACAGTGAGCTTGTTGCATTAAGCTCATTTGGTGGTACCTTTATCATGTATGCATGTATCTGACAGCGGTGGCATTTCCGGACATACTGGATGCAGTCCGTTTCCATGGTCATCTAAAAGTAACCTGCTCAGAGTATCTTCTTTGCTAAGACAAAACCATTCATATAGGGACTGCAGGTCCCGACATGAATTTCCTCTAGTAGCCTGGATGCTTCTTTTGCGTCGACACACCTTAGTAATCCAAAATTCCGTTGTGAAAGAAGTTGTTGGACAATCTCCGAAGTATGCGTTTCTGAGTAGGATTTGAAAGCTCTGGGTACTCTCCTTTTGCCAAATATTTCTTGATGTCATGAAACCAGGGCTTTCCCTCTGCTTCTTCTTCAACATGGGCACAGTAAGCTGGCTGATCATAGATCTTTACTGGAATGGGGTCAATGAAATTTTTGTCTGGATGTTGTATCATAGATGACAGGGTATCCAATGCATCGACGAACTCATTCTGGACTCTGGGAACATGTTGGAACTCCGCCTTCGTGAACTTCTTTCTCAATTCATGTACATGATGCAGATACGGGAGTATCTTGGAGTTCTTGGTTTCCCATTCTTCTCGTACCTGATGTATAAGCAGGTTTGAATCTCCAATTACTAGTAGCTATTAAACATTCATGTCAATGGCCATTTTGAGCCCTAGGGTGCAAGCTTCATATTCGGCCATGTTGTTGGTGCACGAGAACCTGAGTTTGGCAGACACCGGATAATGCTGACCGGTTTTTGATACTAGGACTACTCCTATGCCAACTCCTTTGAAATTTGTTGCTCCATCGAAAAACATTCTCCAATCGTCATAGGGTTCTGTAATGTCTTCTCCTATGAATTATACCTTTTCATCAGGAAAGTACGTATTTAGGGGTTCGTATTCTCCATCCACGGGATTCTCAGCAAGGTGGTCTGCCAGTGCTTGTCCCTTGACCGCTTTCTGAGTTACGTAAACAATGTCGAACTCACTCAACAGGATTTACCACTTGGCTAGCTTGCCAATGTGCATAGGCTTATGAAAGATGTACTTCAAAGGATCCATCCTTGATATGAGATATGTAGTATAGGCGCAGAAGTAGTGCCTCAGCTTCTGAGCTACCCAAGTCAGAGCACAACAGGTGCGTTCCAACAGAGAATACCGGGCCTCGTGTGGGGTGAACTTCTTACTGAGATAATAGATGGCCTGCTCCTTCCTCCATGTTTCATCATGCTGCCCCAGAACGCAACCGAAAGCTCCATCCAATACTGCAAGGTAGAGTAATAAGGGTCTACCTGGCTCAGGCGGGACCAAGACTGGTGGTGTTGACAAGTACTCCTTGATTCTATCAAAGGCCTTTTGGCAGTCATCAGTCCATTTGGTAGCGGCATCCTTCTTCAACATTTTAAAGATTGGTTCACAAATAACTGTAGATTGTGCTATGAATCGGCTGATGTAGTTGAGCATTCCCAAGAAACTCATCATATCCTTTTTGTTCTTTGGCGGTTGCAGTTCTTGAATAGCTTTGACTTTTGATGGATACAGTTTTATTCCTCGGCGACTCACAATAAACCCAAGCAATTTTCTAGCGGGAACCCCAAATGTGCACTTTTGGGATTCAGTTTCAGGTTGTATCTCCGCAATCTATTGAAGAACTTCCTCAAATCTTCCATGTGGTTAGTGGCCTTCTTGGACTTGATAATAACATCATCTACATATACCTCTATCTCCTTGTGTATCATATCATGAAAAATGATAGTCATGGCCTCATGTCGGTGGCCCCTGCGTTCTTTAGGCCGAACGACATCATCTTGTAACAGTGCATCCCCCACGGTGTAATGAAAGCCATTTTCTCATCATCTTCTTCATCTATCTAGATCTGATGATAGGTCGCGAAACAATCTACAAATGACTGCAACTCATGCTTGGCACAATTGTCAATCAGGATGTGTATATTCGGCAAAGGGAAGTCGTCTTTTGGACTGGCCCGGTTGAGATTCCGGTAGTCGACACAGACTCTGACCTTCCCATCCTTCTTTAGTACTGGCACGGTGTTGGCTAACCATGTCGGATATTCTACTACCCTGAGAACCTTAGCTTTGACTTGCTTAGAGACTTCTTCTTTGATTTTCAAACTAATATCAGGTTTGAATTTTCAGAGCTTTTACTTTATCGGCGGACATGTCGGATCGGTTGGAAGTTTATGAGCCACAATAGACGTACTCAGACCAGTCATGTCATCATACGACCAGGCGAATATGTCCTCATATTCCTTTTGAAATTCTGTGTATTCCTTCTTTTTTGATGGTGATAAGTGAACGCTGATTTGTGTTTCCTTGACGTGTTCTGCGTATCCCAAGTCAACAATTTCTGTCTCATCCAGGTTGGACTTAGGTCTATTCTCAAAGTTCTCAACTTCTTTGACAATCTCATCTGGTATGACATCTTCCTCTGAATCAATGTCCGTTTGTTGCGTTGTCTCAATGCATG
The DNA here is from genome assembly GCF_000393655.2 of Nicotiana sylvestris. Taxonomy (NCBI): domain Eukaryota; kingdom Viridiplantae; phylum Streptophyta; class Magnoliopsida; order Solanales; family Solanaceae; genus Nicotiana; species Nicotiana sylvestris. Next base: position 62,919,247 of record NC_091063.1, read on the forward strand.
TCACAGTCATTGGTTCATCAAGATAAGTAATAGTAATGTTGTATATGTAAAGTAATGAGAGAAGAATAATAATGAGTGTTGATTCATAAGAAAAGTCAAAATGCTTTGATAAATTACATAACTGTTTTGAACATTGGAGACCTTATTGCGGGAATTGAAAGAATGCGAAAACAAAATCATTTAGCAAATAAAACAGTGCATAATGCTTGTTTTAGCCTTGCTACCCCGAGGCTCGCCAGGATCTGGTTGTCCTGATGTTCCAGTTATTGAGGCGTGCCCCTCTGCTTACAGCCTGTATGGAAGGGCCATCCTCCCCCTCCTCCTCAAGAACAACACAACAGTCCATGTCATTGTCTTCTAGGAACAAATTCTTCACTGCTGCAATTGCTTCTTCTTCATCTGTCCCATAAATAATGTTAGCTTGTTGGAAAGACTGCTCCAGACGCGGTATAGGCTGCTCTAGGGGATAGTAAGGACTGCGCCATGGTGGCGACCAGTTGTTAAATTCTTCCCAGGTGTAGTCATATCCCAAACCGAAGGTAGTGCCATGCTTTTTGAGTTTTATAGGCTTAGCGATTCCTTGGTGGTTCTTGCCGAGCACCTTGCCAGGTTCGTACCCACTGCAATTCAGTATACTCTCAATTTTGTTATCCCACCATTTGTTTTTGTCAACAACATTTACCCGTTCAATGTGGTGGTAAGTCTCTCCACCTTGCTTCTTTCTTCCTTTGATTGCCAGAATGGTCTGGCGACTGTATATAGGGTTGCTACCGTCGCCGTGAATAATCACTTCCTGGTGATTCCATTCGAATTTTACTGTCTGATGCAGTGTTGATGCTACGACCCCAGTACCATGAATCCATGACTGTCCCAACAGCAAGTTGTAAGATGCTGGCACGTCTATTACCTGGAAATTGATGTCGAACCATGTTGGTCCCATTTGTAAGCATAGAATAATCTCATCAATAGTGGACCTCTGGGAACCGTCGAAGGCTTTCACATTGATAGCTCCATCTTTTATCTCATGTAGTCCTTTACCCAACTTCTTGAGTGTTACCAGCGAACAAATATTGAGACTGGAACCTCCATCGATCAGGATTCTGGTGATGAAATAATCTTCGCATTACACGGTGATGTGTAGTGCCTTGTTGTGCCTCAGCCCTTCAGGTGGCAGCTCGTCTTCATGAAGTTGATCTTATGGCTTTCCAAAACTTGTCCTACCATGTTAGCCATTTCCCTGCCAGTGATGTTACTTGGCACGTATGCTTCACTTAGTACCTTTAATAGAGCATTCTTGTGTGCCTCAGAATTTTGTAGCAAAGTAAGAATGGATATTTGCGCTGGTGTTTTGTTCAACTGGTCGATGACCGAATATTCATTGGCCTGTATCTTTCCCCAAAGATCGTCTGGACCTATCTCGATGAGGGGCGGCCGATTGGAGGCCTGCTTGCTTAACTCAGCTAGATGTTTAGGGGTATAGAATCTACCAGTTCTTGTCATACCCTGTGTTGCAACAGTCTTTTCAAACCTGACCTTGCTCTTCCTCCTTGCCTCGGTTGTATAGTCCTAGGGTACAACCTTTGTATGGAATGGTGTCATGGTCGTCATTGCCACTGGGATTGGCATGGCTAACCTCACTCTGAATGGAGCATGTTCCTTGGGTGGCCAAACTGCAACCTCGAATGGTGCGGGTGCATTTTCCGGAGATATGAATTCGACCTCAATTGGTGTTGGTGTCTTTGCAGATGACATTGCTTTAAACTCAAATGGCACAGACATATTTACCTCAGTGTCCTCAGATTGTTGAATTTGGACTATGATTGGATTGAGAGTAACTATTGGCTTCTTTGGGTCATCGCCTTCTGTGATCAACCTGATTGATCTCTTCGGATCCCAGTCATCCTCTATTTCAATCATGTGGATACCTCTACCCTTATGGTCTGGCAGAGGGTTGTTGCAGACATTTGGTGCGGGTTCCTTTACCACAATGATCTTGTTATCAATCAAGGACTGGATTTTTTCTTTCAATGAACGACATTCATCGATGGTGTGTCCTTTCATGCCGGAGTGGTATACACAGGATTTGTTTGGGTTAACCCACTGAGAAGGGTTCTTAGGGGTCACGGCAGGGATGGGGGTGACATAACCAGCAGCTTTGAGTCTCTCGTACAACTGGTCAATGGGTTCGGCGATGGCTTTATATTGTTTTGGAGGTTAGCGATCAAAATTAGGTCGAGGTCTAGGGAAGTTTTGGCGCGTAGGAGGTGATTGATAGTGGGATGGTTGAGCATTATAGGTTTGGTAGACATGAGCGAGTTGGGAGTATCTGGGTGAAGTAGGTTGATATGTGGGAGGTGGAGGTGATTGGTAAGTTGGTGGTGAGGGTGCTTGGCAGTTCGGAGTTGGCTGATATGTGAGTGGAGGTGTTGGGTAAGTTTGGTATTTGATGGGAGATTTGGTCCTTTGTGCAACCATCACGGCCCCTACGTCCCTTTTCTTGGACAAATCACCAGACTACAAGGCCTTATTTGTAGCTTGCAAGGCCTCGAAGTTCGTAACCATTCCGCTTTTGATACCCTCTTCAATTCTTTCACCCAGTTTGATAATGTCGGAGAACTTGTGGCTCTCGATCATCATAAGTCGTTCATAATACTGCGAGTCCTGAGCCCGGACAAAAAAATTGTTCATCTGTTCCTCTTCTACGGCAGGTCTGACCTTAGCGGCTTCGAACCTCCAGCGAGTAGCATACTCGTGAAACATTTCCGTAGGCTTCTTCTTTAGATTCTGAATATAGAACACATCCGACGCATTCTCTATGTTAAATCTGAACATGTCCATAAAGTCGGACGACATGCTTACCCAGCTTGACCACTTCTTTGGATCTTGGCTGATGTACCAGGACAACACATCTCCTTTCAAACTCCTTATGAACAGCTTCATGTGGATTCTCTCATCTTTCCCTACTCCAACCAGCTTGTCACAGTACGTCCTCAAATGGACCCTTGGATCCCCTATACCATCAAACATTTCGAACTTCAGAGGTTTGTACCCCTCTAGCAGTTCGACATCGAGTTGTATGAAAAGATCTTCATAGTTCAGCCCCTCGATTCCTTTACTTCCTTCAACGCCCTAAATCCGGCTAGTCAATTTCTTAAGTTCCTCAGCCAGGTTTCTGATGAGCAGGTCTTTTTCATCAGACTCGGGTGTGCCTGAGATAGGTTGGGTAAAGTGTGGCATGGTCTCCACGTAGATAGGGGTGTTATGGTGGCCTGGTGTGTGGGTGCAGAAATGGTCATTTGTGGGGTTTTAAGGTTCTGGGTGAGTAGCGGAGTGTTGTTTGGGATATGGAAGGTGTTTCATTGATTTTTTGATGGAACAGTGTAATGGTAAGGAGCGGGATGATTCTGTTGTTGTGGGATATTTTGAGGAGGTGTGGGGTTTTTGAGTATTGGAAAACTTGATATCTGGGGTGCTGAGGGAAAATGACAGGCTTGCCAGATTTCGAACCTGATCGAGCTCTTCTTGGAATTTCAACAGCTTTTGTTCAAGTTGGGATACATTCTCCTTAGTAACCTGAGTACCTTGGCCATCAATGGCCTCTACCCATTCAACTGTGTTCTCCTTCCTGATGTTGTTCAAATCTTCCATTTTGCCTTTGTTCTTGCTTTTAAGAGGACTAAGAGGAGGAGTGAGTGGAGGGCCTGGATCTTGTGAAATAAGATGACGATGCCATAATGCACAAACTAACCTTTGGGGAGGGGAATAATAAAAACAAAATAAAAATAAAAGATGATCAAGTTAGTGGAGAATATAAAAAGTGTTGTAGTATTCAAACACACATAATGCGGAATATAAAACGTGTCCTAATTTGGGAACCTCCTTGTGCCCGAGGTAGGCCTAGCGACAAATTAATTTGGAGAACTTAGGATGCTAAATGCCTCATTTTATTGATAAAAAGTAGACGAATCCCAAATTGATATTAAATAAACAGGAAATAAAAGTCACCAATGGCCATGGGCCTTATTACAATTTATAAAGCGAAAAGATATACTCCTATCTATTTGGTCCTAGAAGGACCTTCCCCAGATTCCGCATCCTTGGCTCCATCGAACAGCTTTCCCAACTCGCGAAGTCCCAACAAGAGGTATGCTCTGGCTAGGTGTCTACCATCGGTCCCTTCAGCATTTTGACAATCTTAGACCCTTTTGAGAAACTTTCTCTCCAATTCCACTATGCCTCGCTCCAAGTATCCTAGTCGTTTGTTGGCACTGACAACCATGTTCTTCCATTCCTCAATCAGCTTCTGGTTGGACTCTTGTATCTCGCGTTGTTCGCTTTCGTACTCCCGGATCCTTTTGCGCAGTTGGTTGTATTTGACCTATGCCTCGGCCCATTCATCTATGATCTTGTGACCTCGAGCAAACCCTGGCTGGCCCAGACCATCATGATTGTCTTCCAATTAACCAGAGTAGAAAGGAGCGCAACCAGCATGATACTTGTCTGGATCGATGGTTTCTCTCCCCATTATGATCTTGCAGTGCCACATATGTTGAGCTTGACACTTGTAAGGACTATCATCATTCTGGAAGTCAGCCCGGAAATGACTCATCTTGTTGACCCTGGGTATAACCTACTTCCTACCAGCTTGCCTCATAACTCGGAGAGGGACGTAAGGGTATGTTCCTCTCAGACCGATCAGTATCAGGAAAGGTGCATCTCTGGATCGGGCGATGAACTCCTCAGTCAGAAACCACTCGAACATCCATTGGACCCGTTCCTCAGTCAGATTATCAAATAGCTCGACCCATCCTTTGGCATCCTCTGGCTAAGCAAACGTATTGGGGATGTAATTCATTCGCTTTGGATGATGGAAAGTGATGTGATCATCCCAGTCCCTTCGCTAAATCTCTTGTCGGTATTCGCCCCTTTGGAGATGTTCCATGAGCCAGAGTAGAAGTAATAAATTGCAGCTTTCAAAGTGTTTGCTCATCGTTGACACTTCTCCAAGGCACAATATATGTCTGCAATGATCATGGGCACGATGTTGAATGGTTGCCCACCATTTCCTTCCATTAGGGTCTTAGTTACCATAGCCAGCCTGGTATGGAGTCTTGCCTTCTTCATCGGAAACACGATCAGACCCAGGAAACAAAACATGAAGACGAAAATCCTTCGATGGATGTGCCTCAAGGATGTGATGGCAACCTCGTCAGGGTAGGTATGATAAGATTTGCTGTGACCGTACCTTTCATACAAATAGTCAAAAGGGATGTAGAATTCCTTCAGACATGTCAATTCTGAATGTTTCTTCAAACCCATCATTTTGAGGAAACCCCTGCCTTTGCGATTCTCAAGCATCAGCAGACCCGGAGTTTCCCATACTAGACCGGCCAATCCTCCTATCTCCTCTAGAAAGGGTGTTATTTCAATGTCCCCAAAGCGGAATACAACCCTTTCACAATCCCAAAACGGTGTGGCAGCTTCTATGATCTTGTTGTTAGGTTGGATCTCCAGAAGGGATGGTAGATTTCCTAGATATTTTTTGGACGAGAGTTTGATCACTAGAGTGAAGATCTTTCCACCAGCTTAGCAGTCTTGGGTGGATGTTGGTGACCATGCTGAATCTAGGAACTTCGTGTCTCATATTTCTGCAAAAAAAACAAGGTTAGGCCCTTACGCCCACCAGAATCGACTATTTAATACCAACAATTAGCATGAAGCATTTAGTTCTCCAAATAAATGCACAGAACGTGGTGGTATCCATTTGGGTTCAGGGAAACTCGATGGACTTTAGACAAGGCTATCTTAAATGATCATTATGTGGACAACATAACTGACCCGGCTAGGTTTGACCATGATGCATACATAATTTGAACAGAGTAAGATTTCTATGGGGTTTTAGACTGGTACCCTTGAGCGGACAACTCAAGGAGGAAGGCACGGAACCATCGACTGCACCGATGATCGACTGGTTTTACCGCAAATATGTCTTTCCGAATTTAGGGGGTAAATGATATAGGAAGAGCGCAACCACTCATTATAAGCGTTGCTATAGTATTTGTTTGGCACGAGTGGAGTATGATGTTGAGCATGATTATGCAATAATTAAAACATGTTGGCACGTATTTGCATGTTAAGAAAGCGATAAATACAATAGTTTCATAATTTAAAGTAGCAATAAAGGAAGGAAACACAGAAGATAGGTCAGTTTTGCTCTTGAAAAGAAATTAAATGCTTAAAGGAATAAAACAAGTAATTGCACATAAAGGAGGCACAAAATTCAAAGAACAATCTAAAGTGGTAAGAGCCTAAGATCCCCGACAGAGTCGACATGCTATCACGCCCCTTTTTCCCTCTTCGTATCGGAAAATCGGGTTTATGACATTTTAGGTATGGGATAACTCATTCCTTTTAGGAACTGGGTTTGCGTTTGAAGAGTCGCCACCTAATGATTTAAGGTACATTAGGACACCTATAAGGATTCATTTCTAAGTTTGTTGATAACCAGAGAAAGGGTAAGGGCTTGAAATTATCATAAGGGGAAGGTGTTAGGCATCCCTCAGGATCCACTAGTGTGGTTCCCGGCCAGACAGTTTTTGTAAATTTTGTACAATCGGCAGATAGACAAATATTGGCTCAAATAGCAGGGGATTTAAGTTTGAACACATAAGAGTTTAAAAAAAATATTAAAAGGCGAATTTTGAAAATGAGTTATAATTACACAAATACTTGAGAATATAAAAGGAGGGGGGTCCTAGTTTTATTTATAATATGGATCACATCAATGCGATACCCGGTATGACACTCCTAAGAAGAGGGGATACACGTGGTATTACCGCATCGATCATCATATCCATATCTACCCTTCTTACCCCGTTAAGGTATTAAAGCGCGGATTGGTCTCGACCTTTATTGCATGCTATTACTCGTCCTATTCCTATCAGTCTCAGAGGGATTTAGGACTACTATTCCTATAAGAGGGAAGATTTTAGGCTGATTCTTGGTTTTTAAAGGTAAAAGGATTAAGGCGACATACAAAACACGTAAGACTGCTTATTAGGAAGAAACATATAAACAACTAAGAGGCTCATATAAACCTCCTCAAATAAAGCACATAAATAGCATGATTTAAACTCATTTAGGGTCAGAATTTAAAGGTACTAAGGCAGGGTGCTTTAATTGTTGAAGCAGACCATATTTATTACATAACTCAGATAAGAAGTCTGAATCAGGCCTGCCTGCTGGTTGTAGCAATGCTAATTAAACAAAGGCGAGTTCAGTTTTATCAAGCAATTACCTTAGGCTTGCCTAAGTGTATTGGTGATGTCCTATAAGCATGATATCTATCACTAATTAAGGAGGTGGCAGAACAGTGGTTAATTTTAAAACAGGCAATTTGGACCCTATAGGCATGCTTTCTAAACCGTATTAATAAAAGGAGTAGGTTGCTTAAACTGATTCATGATAGGCATGAGTCAAACTGATTTTAAATAGACTGATTTAGATCCTATAGGCATGATCTCTATTATAGCTGATTTTAATTCCTATAGGCATGGTATCTAAGGGTTAACGATTGATTTTGATCCTATAAGCATGGTATTTAATTGAACATGCAGTAAAGTAGGCAGGATTTATTCAATTAAAGTCAAATTCCTATGGGCATGATCTCTATTTGTGTGAAAGTAAAACATGCACAACTTGAATAGAGTAGATCTTATAGGCATGTTCTCTACCCTTCTAATAGCTAAAACATGCATAATTACCCCATCCCTTTCACTAGCCAACCCCAATATTTGTCAAATTATTACAGATCAAATACTGAATTACATCAGAAAAGTGCAAAATAAGAAGTTACAACCATAGGAAGCCTCATTCTGACTTCCTCTCTGAGTTATGGAATAAACCACCTCAAATGCCACTTGTTTCAAAGCCTTTCTCCGACCTGGGTGTGTTAAAGTTCCTTAAGAGTTTCAAGGGATCCGGGGCAATGCTTACACCTAGGTTTGCATAACCAAATAGAGATGAGTATAGTGTGGAAGGGCCAGCCCTTATGTGTCCAAGTTCAGAGGGAGCTCAAGGGTGCCAAGGCAAGGCTCACACAAAAGGGGCAGAACCTAGGTTCTAAGAATATAGTAGAAGTGCAGAACACAGAGATTAATTTAAAACTGGGTTGGAAATAGTAAGTAGTAAGGGTGTTTTGAAAACAGTAGTAGTAAAACTCAAACTACACAGAATCAGCAGTTACACAATGGGGTCAGGGGTTTTGGGATTACATTGCATGAAGCATATGACCCCATGAATGGTCAGGTTTGGTCATGTACAACAATAGATGATGCTGCCATGCCCACAAACCAGCCAGAGAACACAAACACATAGGGGGATATGGGGGTTTGGGATTCACTAGTCAGCAAATCACATAACAAGTGACTGACAGAGTACATACATAAGGGAAAACATTAATTTAGAAGGGGGGGAGCAGATTACATCATGCTTAGTAATGTAACTTGATTGCATAAACATAAGCAGAAGCAGGCAAGGGTGAAGGAAACTGAAACAACTAAAGAAACGTGTTGTTGTTGATGCTTGAAGATTAATTAGGACATACCAGTGGAGAAACAAAGTGCAGAAAGAAAAAAGTAGGCATAATTCCACAGTCTAGCTTTGGCTTTCAGCCGGCTAGACAAAGCAGTTGCACAAGTAGTAGTGGAGAAAAGAGAGAAAGTTTTGAGTATAAGTGTGTGTTCTTGAACTCAATTGTTCCTCTCTTTGAAAGAAAAGAGGGTGGGTATTTATAGTTTTGAAAACAGGTGAAGAATAAGGTAATAAGTAGAGTCCTAACACAAACATGGAAACAATCACAAGTTAGAATCTATTACCACAAGTGATTCCCTTTAATTAAGGAATCACTGTTTAACGGGTAGCAGTAGGTCTAATTAAGGAAAGAAAATCAGTTTGGGGACAGATTGATTATTGCCATAAAAGGGGCAGTAAAAGCATGAAGCAAACAACAAAGTCTAACTACAAAATATGCTTATTTTGGGAAAGGATTCAGCAAGGTAAAACATCACAGTAAAGGGAAAGGAATCAATTAATTTTAAATAGGCGAGTAAAATTAGGGCTCGTAAGAAAACCTTTTTCAATTAGTCGGAATATTGAGGAAATCAAGATCAATCAAGAAAGGAACATGATTCTACACTTCACCATATAAATAGCAAAGGATGAACAAGCATGTAGAGTTAAACATGTTGACAAAAGAAACAACACAAACATACAGTAGCAGTAGGTGTAAGCTAGGATTTAGTAGCAAGAATATATTCGAAGCACAATAGTCAAGTAGGTCAAGTAGTCACATAGAATCAACAGTAAAGAAGAACATAGTAATAGGTAAAGAGAAATCATAAACAAGTAAAGGTCTCACAGTAACAAGTGAGGAAAACATTTTTTAAGAAATTAGGGTTCTAACAACAGCCGAGTTAAAAGAATAGTAAGAACTCAGAATCAAATAAATCAAACAAGGAAAAGGATTCGAACACACAGAACTTAATCGAAACAAGTATGCGTATAAAATAAATAAAGAAAGTTTCAGAATCCCGGATAGAACCAAAACACTTAGGGTTTTCAATATGCTGATTCAAATTAAAGAAAAAGCATAAATAAATCGTTTGAACATAGTAAAAATCATGAAACAACACAAAAAATCAGAGAAGAGATCTTTTAAAAGAGGTTAAGAGAAACCCTAATCATTGAAGACGAAGAGTTGTTTTGAAAATCGGAAAATTTTAAAGGAAAACACTTGAGGGGTTCATAACATTCACAGATCTAAGATAGATCTGAAGAAAATTGAAAGATCTTAAAGGTTAGGGTTTCAGAGAACCCAAAAAAAGGTGAGAAAGACCTTGAAAAGTTACTGATCTAGCCGGAAAAGTCATGGATCTGACTTGAACTGCCATGTATGGCCGGAGAAAAGCCATGAATAGAAGTTGAGCAAGGACTGGACCAGATCTCTTCAAGATCTGGACATGAAATCACACAAACGGGCTACCAGAAGAGGTAGGTGACCGGTGTACATCTTAAACAGCCATGGGAAGCCATGAATTAAGTGGGGATTGAGGTGGGTTAGGATGGGATGGGGTGGCGGCGGCTAAGGTTTAGGTGAGGCTGCATAAAGAATTGGAGAGAAAAGGGATTCAAGGGTGGCGGGTGGTGAGAAATAATTTAGGGTAAGGGTTCGTTTGGGGTTAAAAATGGTATGGGGGAACGTTGGCCGTTGATCTAAATGATCAATGGCCAGGATTAAAATGGCTAGGTGGGGAATCCGGGTTGGGTCGTTTAGATTGGTTTAGGGGTCAGGTTTGAATGGGAATTGGGCCGGGAAATTGGGTTTAATTTAGGCAAAAATTGAAATGTAATTGGGCTATTATTTAAATAGCCAATTTTCCCCTTTTAAAATTATAAAAATAGTAAATTAATTTCTGGAAATAAATTGAAAGCACTAAAATAATTTATAACATATAATTAATAGTTTAAAAATATAGGGCTTAATTTTATGAATATAAAAACATAATTAAACCTTAAAATGGCTAACATTGCAATTAGATGCAATTTGCTTTGAAAATACTAAATAAATAAAAATATGTAAAAACTACCTTAGCGATATTTTTGCATATATATGAAAATTCAATAAATGAATTATCAAAATAATAATTTTGGAAATAATTATTGGGGATTTTATGGATGAAAAGGGAAATAAATAAATTTAAAACCCTTAAAAATTATGGAAAAATAATAAAATACTTGGTCATGCTTATATATGCATATGTATGCTATTTTGAAAGTATTTTGCATATTGAAAATATATAGGGAAAACTGGGTATCAACACGTGGTTGCCGCCATTATGACACACGTTCTTGGGCAACCGAAACGTTTCGTGCCCTATCAGATTCAATTGGTAACTCTTGGATTTCGTGCTTTGGGGGAATTTATGTCTCTAATAAATATAGGGAACACATCACTCGATTGACACACTTCTCTACTTTGTTCTTGAAAGAATTTTGTGGATATACTTTCTTCTTAATACTCTGAATTTTCGTTCGCTACCATTTGACTGAAAAACTTTCATCCTTCCTTTTCCTTGTCTTTTTGCCGCACCATCTGGACGAAATGGCTGGAGATTCTTCTAGCACTGATCTCCCTATCACAATTTCGGCGCCGGAAAATATTGCTCTGGCTACCGGGGGAGTAAAAGTGGTGGAAGATGAAGAGGTCCCATCAGTAGTTGAGATCTTGCCTCATCCTGGGAGAGAATGGAACGATTTTTGCGGTCGCGCCGGGGTGGAGCCGGAACATGTCCCTTCTATTATGAAAGAATAAGACATTGCATAGTTGAAAGCTAGGTGGGGAATCCCCAGTTACGTTGACATGCGACCGGCGGTGAGGAATGACATAGTTCATTTTGACCGTCCCGGGTACTGCGTGTTTAATGCCTACCCCTTTCTTATCGGATATACACTTCCTCTCCCTCCTTTGGTGGTAGATTTATGCTGGTTTTACGAGGTATGCCCTGCCCAACTTTCACTGTACCTGTACAAGTTGTTCGTCATGTTGCTCAAGTTTGCGGAACTTGCAGGTTGTGAGATCACTTTGGACCACATGCTCAATATCTTCGCCCCTCAACTCATTCGCGGCACGATGCTCCACATGCGTCCTCAGGGGTCGAAGAGTCTGGTGGTAAAAATGGACGACAGGGCTAACCATCGTTTCTATGAGAATTATTTCTATGTACGGACCGAGCACATTGTAGTGGATCCAACGGGGTTCCCTGAGAGGTGGAACTTTGTACGTAAGTTTCTTACGTTTTTAGTCGGCGGGATATCCAACCACTTTTTGCTATACTAATAAACCCTGTTATGTTTCTACAGCCGAGAAATTGCCCCCTCTATCTATTGAAGGTATCCGCGAATGGGTGAGCGCCATCCTTCCTTATACGGCGGGGGTTCGTACATGGTCGACCTTTTATGAAAAATTTGGATGCAAGCCCCTTACAGGTGAGATGCCGTTTCTGTTTGTTATTCCTCCTCTCTTTTCACTTAGTTTCTTATGTGCTATTTGCTAATGGCAGGGAGAGTGCGGAGAGCGAGGGCTCCTCCATTGGCTTTTCGCCAACTAGCATTATCTGCTCGCCCGGCGGCAGCATCTACCGCTCGGTTTTCGTCGAGGGCTGCTTCAGTGGAGTCTGCGGCCATGGTTATTCTTGCGGGGTCCACTTCTCAAACTGAAGTTCTGACTCGTGTCGCTTGTCTGGCGGGTAGATCTCCTCGCGTTGAGGAAGAAGAAGGGTCGTCTAAGAGGTGGCGAGTGGAATTCGAGACAACCCCTCCAATTGTAATACACCATGCGACTCTTTATCGACAGGATCTGGGGCGAAGATTGATACCACTCCACCCGTAGAGATGGAGACAGCCGTCATTTCTACCCCGTCGACGAATATTTCTTCCACTGTCGTGGATCAGTAACCCGCCGTGGCAAGGGACTAGATTTCTGAGGCGGCCGTTATGGTTTCGAACGTACCCTCATCCTCCGTACCTGGTCATGCTTCCTCCTCACCTACTGAAAGGGGAAACAACATTGTGGTCGACAATTATGAATCCGAGTCGGACCTCGATCCTGATGATGTCAGGATGTTTGAGGAGGGTATTACCCACTTAGTGGTTCGTGCTAGAGGCCCGACCCATATTCTTGAGTTCTCTTCGGATGTTAATCTCCTAGGGGGACACAGAGGATCTGGTGCCACAGTTCGACATTTTGTGCTACGCTGTTGAGAACGAGTCTCTCCGGAACGTTCCTGATATCGATTTGATGAATGAGGTGGCGCTATGGGCTTGAGGGTATGTTGCACTTTTCTCATTTTTCTTGTTGGTATGGCTTTAACCCATCTTCTTGTTTTTCAAACGTACATGGTGAAAGTGGAGAGTATGCGCAGGGCCGACATTCGGGCCAAGATTTTCTTGAAGATGTTAGAGAAGTATCGATGCTGCCGCAATAAGTGCCGTGAGATATACGAGCGGCTGAGGGAGAATCCCGGTGCTCGATCCCTCGACGAGGAATTAGAGAAGAGACACCAGCAGTTGATGGACCTTATTCGCAGAAATAGTGTGCTTGAAGAGCAACTTCGCGCGAAGGACGAAGAGCTCGAGTTGGGCAAGGGGGTGGCCACAAAATGTGACTATCTGTAGGGGAGACTGAGGTCAATGCAGGCCGAGATGGATCAGAACCTTGTCAAGGTCGAGGCGATGAGTGCGTAGTGGATGGGAAAGTTGGTCGAGCTGGAGAGAAAGGTTGCCAGGTTGGAGAGTATCGAGAGTGCCTGGTATGCGGCTTTAGCGAGGGCAGCGGCCCTGGAGAACACTACTCGCGTCCTTCAGTCCGAGTAGGAGTCGAAGAGAGCGACGACCATACTAATGGAGGCGAGGTTTGAGGAACGCATTAATGGGATCGACCAAGAAGCTTCGACCTTAGGAGATCAGGTCACCGCTCTGAAGGCTGAAAATGAGCGATTATTGGCTCAAATTGAGTCTTCCTCCGCCACTCACACGAGCTTTGGGTTCATACTGAAGCTCAATGGGATATATACAAGGGTTTGTGGGAGGTGGGCAATGTTACAGAGGCCACATATGATGAAGCACGGGCAAAGGCGCGAGAGGCTCACATTAATTGTGGTTATGACTTGTCGTGCCACCTTTTTCCTCGCGGAATCGGGTTCATGACATTTGGAGGGACAACTCGTTCCTTTTGGGAACTGGGTTTGCATTTGAAGAGTCGTCACCTAATGATTTAAGGTGCATTAGGACACCAAAAAGGTTTGATTTGAATAACTAGAGATAGGGTAAGGGCTTGAAATTATTCTAAGGGAAGGTGTTAGGAACCCCTCAGAATCTACTAGTGTGGTTCCCGACCAGACTATTATTATGAATTGAGGTGCAATTAACATATAGACAAAATAAGGCTCAAATAGGAGGGGGTTTCACAGAAGGGTTTGAAAATGAACAAAAAAGAACGGTTAGAAAAGCTGATTTTTAAAAGAAGGAGTTGAAATTCTAAAAGAAAGAAATAAAGAATAAATGGAGGGGAGTCCTAGGTTTATTAAAAATATGGATCACCCCACACAATGTCCGGTAATCACTCCTCAGTGAAGGGCTACACGTGACATTATTTTGTGGTCATCATATCCATATCTACCCTTCCCACCCCGTTAAGGTATTAAAGCGCGGAATGGTCTCGATTACTTATTGCATGCTATTACCCGTCCCAATTTTATCGGTTCCGAAGGCACTTAGGACTACTAATCCTAAAAGGGGAGGGATATTAGGCTTATTTGTAGTTTCAAAGCTAAAAACTCTAAGGCGGCATACAAAACACATATTGCACATTTTGGGGAAAGCATGTACACAAACAGGGGCTCAGATATACCTCCCTAAACAAAGAAAGCATATAATTAGCATGACTTACACGTACTGCTTAGGTCTGATTTAAAAGCATTAATGACGAGGGAGATGAGATTGTTGAGGCAGTTTTAGTTTATTACATAACTTAGATAAGAAGTCCGAGTCAGGCCTGCCTACTGATTGTAATAATTAACGGAAGCAGATTCAGTTTACAGATATTACCCTAAGGTTTGCCTAAGTGTTTAGACGGGGTCCTATAGGCATGATATCTACTGAATTCAGAAGGTGGTAAGACAGTGAGACTCAAAATGAACTGTTTGCAATCCTATATGCATACTTGTTAAACTAGTTAAGGACTCAGATTATTAAAAGAGAGGCAGAATTTAAACAAATTGATTACAAGTTCTGCAACTGATGATTACTGATTTTTAGATCTAACATTGAGTGAAGCGGATCAGATTCAATTAGAAACTCATATAGGCATGCTTTCTATACATTGCTGATTTAAAACCTCATAGACGTGGTGTCGAAATGCAGAAGCCTTATAGACATGGTATCTATATGTAGTTTGAATATGCAGAAGTTGAAGGTACCTTATAGGCATGATTTCTATATGAAGTTTGAATATGCAAAATTAGACTAGACCTATAGGCATGATTTCTATATGTATTTGAATATGCAGAATTTAGAACATCCTATAGGCATGATTTCTATATGTATTTGAATATGCAGAAATATAGCAGTCCTATAGGCATAATTTCTACATGTATTTGAATATGCAAAAATATAGCAGTCCTATAGGCATAATTTCTACCCCTTTTGCATAGATAGTTACCCACCCTTTTCACTAACCAACCCCAAGTATTTATTACAAGCCAGAATAAACAAAATTACATCAGAAAAAGTTAAAAAAAATACAACCAGAGGAGGCCTGATTCTTGACTTCCTCTCTGAATTATGAGTTAGACCAACTCAAAAAATCAGTAATCCAAAGCCTTTCTCAATTTGAGTGTGTCAGAGTTCCCTAAGAGCCTCAATGGAACTCCGGGCAGTGCTCACACCCAAATTGTATCATCAGAATGGGACAAGTGCAGTATGGAAGGGCCAACCCTCAAGTGTCCAAGTTCAGAGGGAGCTCAATGGGTCTCAAAGCAAGGCTCACAAGAGGGGGCAGAACTTAAAGTCTAAGAGAGAGTGCAAGTGCAGAAACAGAGTTCTAAGGGGATAAAGGAGAGGGAAACAGCCACAAGCAAGTTGATAAATTTACACAAAAGGGTTCAGGGGGGTAGGGAAGTTGCAAAGGGGGGGTCAGCTTTGGGCATGCACAGCAATGGAGATGTTGGCATACCTACAAGCCTACTAGAACATACATCAGCAGAGAATCATAGAGGTTAGGATCCCAGGGATCAAGCTTGAGTCATGGACTATAATATTCAGTATTGTCATGCCTTATGCAAACCATGGCATCAAACACATTGGTGTAGGGGGTGTGGGATTCATAATAAATTCAGAACATGCAGAAAGGAAATTTTAGCAAGCTAAAACAAGTACTGAACTGAACACCAGCAATAGACAGACAAGAGGGTAAAAGTATTAAGTAAACACATTGTTGTGAGGCTGAAAATTTAACCAGAACATACTAGTTCAAAGAAGCAAAATACAATAAAAGCAGGTAGCAGAACTTGAAAACGGGCCACAGTACTAGTAACAAGAGAATGCTTTTTGAGTGTGAGTGTGAGTTCAGAAAACTTAGTATGTTTTGTGTGTATATGGGTTAATGAAAAGCCAGGTATTTATAGTGTGAAAACAGGCAGAAAAATAAGGCAAGAAAATAATTATGGAACTGTGTACCAATTAAAATCAATCGGTATAAGAACCTCCTTTAATTAAGGAGTTAAAATCAAACGGTAACATGCAATTGCTAAATAAGGAAAGAAATCACATAGGGCTGAATATGACCAATAAGGAAGTATCTCGAGTACATAGTAGGTTATACAGGCTAGGTTCATTAGACTCTAATCAAGGAAAGGTCTGTAAGAATCCAATACAAATGTAATCAAGGTAAGGGAATTAATCAAATTGAGTAGAAAAGGTCGGGGTCGAAAGTTCAAAGGAAAATATTCAAATAGGTCCAAGAGATAGGGAAATCAATACAACAAGAAAAGAATCAACTATAAGAGTGCAATCAGAATTACACAAAGAGGTTTGAAATCAGTCCACAATTAAGGGTTATTTTGAGAAGGAAATTTAGCATATAAAATAGTGCATAGACATTAGGCATGCGAGGCTGAACTCATGACAAAGAGAATAATCACATGACAGTCATATAGGTTAGTTTCACCAACATTGGTAATAGAGAAAGGGGAGAGTATCAGAAGCATGCAAAAGGTCAAGTAGAAAGCCTTCCTGAAAACTGTACTCCAGTTCCAATAATCACATAAAGCAACAGAAGTTGAAACAAAGGTTTCGAAACTTAGTCAAGCAATAGATGAAACAACTTCAGAAACTCGAATAGGTCCAAAGAAAATAGGGTTTTGAAACCAAACAAGTTCAGAGATGAGGGACCAGCAAATCACATAGCAAATAGTTTCCGGACTCGAATAAACCCAAAGTTTTAGGGTTTTTACCGTCAATCAAGTCATAGAGATGAAAAACAAGCAATCGAACAAATACTAACACGGAAATATATTTAGAAACCTCAAAAGGAACAAAGACTTTTAACATGCACACTCCAGTAGAAGAACAACATAAAGAACACAGTAGAACATGTTAAAAATCAGAAAAGCTTCGAAATAATTTAACAAAAACCCTAAATCGGAAAAGGTAAAGAGGTTTCGAAAGCAGAGTTTTGAAAGAAACTTTGAGAAAACGTTTAAAAGCTTAGAGAAAACACAGATCTACAACGGATCTAAAAGAATTGGGAGAAACCTCGAAGGTTAGGGTTCCAGAAGAACCCAGAAGGTAAGAAAGGCTTGGAAAGTCATTGATCTAAGCAGGAGAAGTCAAGATCAGGTTTGAATAGCCATGGCTGGCTGGAGCAAAGTCGAAGATTACCGGAGACAACATGGCACTGAAATAAACCAAGGTCTGGACCAAACTTCTTCAAGGTCTGGTCCTGAGACCATAATAGTCGAGCATGTAGGAGTCGTAGGAGGCAGGTACAGGCCTTTAATGGCTTTAGAAGCCATTGATTCCGGCGATTTTAGGGTGTAAGCGGAGGGAGGCGTCTAGGGTTTGAGAGGAGCTTGAGAGAGAATTGGGAGAAGGGGGAATTCAAGGGCGGCCACAGATGAGAAATGATTAGGTTTGGGGTTAGTTCAGGTTAAAAAAGGAAGGGGCAAATGTGAGTTGTTGATCTAAGTGATCAACGGCTGGGATTAAAAGGGGATCCAAGTGGGTTATTTAAGAGGGTCGTGGGTCGGGTAGATTAGGACTTGGGTCAGGGTAATTGGGCCTCAGGTTGGGTCTAATTAGAATTTTTCAGATCTGGCTAAAATTGAAATGCAAATGGGCTAACATTTAAATAGCCATTTTCCCTTATTTATTTTATAAACAATAGTAAAATAATTTCTGGAAATAAATTAAAAGTACTAAAATGATTAAAAATACATAATTATCACATAAAAAAAATACTAGAATCAATTTTATATTATAATTACAATTAAATCTTAAAAAGGCTAATATTGCAATTATATGCAATTTAGTTTAAAAATACTAAATAAATTTGTAAAAATATGCAAAAATTATGTTAGCTATATTTTTTAGTATAAATATGAGAACCCAATAAATGAATCACCAAAAATGATAATTTCGGGGATAATTATTGGGGTTTTCTTGATAAAATAGGGCAATAAATTGATTTAAAAATCTTTAACAATTAAGGAAAAATAATAAAAATATTTGGACATACTTATATATGCATAAATATGCTATTTTGAAAGTATTTTACATATTAAAATATACAGAAAAAATTGGGTATCAACAACTGCCCCTCTTTACCCGAGAAGGATGAAAAAGTTGTTGGGTAAAGATATGATGGCCAATTTTGACCGAACAAAATATTTCGAGAAGGATTAGGCCGTGCTCTGGCTTATGAGCTGCCTACATATCCCTGGTCTTACAGAAATCAGGCCATATGTAGTTCAGGATTCGTCGGCGGAGTATGCCGATGGAGACTTTCAAGCACGGATGCAGTATTTAGGACGGAGTGAATGGTTGAAATCTGATGGGTCTGTGGGAACTGAAGTGGGATTGCTCCTGCCGAGATAGCCGTTGCTCGCCGGTTCGCCTGCAAATAAGTAACACAAGTGTATATTGTGCGTAAATTTAAACATGATGCAAATTCCCGTCAGACCATGAATGTTTGTCTTCGGATGGTTAGGATGACGTCCTTAGACCATGATGTACTGGGCCATGAAGCGTATAATAAAGGATTCGCAGGCCATGAAATGATGCTCTCAGGCTATGCGAATGATGCCTCCGAACCATGATGACTTTGAATAATGATATGCAAAAGATTAAAAGGGGTCCTCAGGCCATGACATGGTGTTCTCGGGCTATGAAAATGGTGCCTCCGAACAATGACGCCTTTGGACAATTTGGCGTTCTTTCAGCCATGCAAGTGTAAATAAGGCGGCGATCTTTCAGCCATGCAAATGTAGAGGTGGCGATCTTTCAGCCATGCAAATGTAAATAGTCGGCGATCTTTCAGCCATACAAATGTAAGTAAGGCGGCAATCTTTCATCCATGCAAATGTAAATAAGGCGATGATCTTTCAGCCATGCAAATGTAGATAAGGCGGCGATCTTTTAGCCATGAAAATGTAGAGGTGGCGATCTTTCAGCCATGCAAATGTAAATAAGGTGGCGATCTTTCAACCATGCAAATGTAGAGGTGGCGATCTTTCAGTCATGCGAATGTAAAGGTGGCGATCTTTCAGCCATGCAGATGTAGAGGTGGCGATCTTTCAGCCATGCAAATGCAAATGGAGGTAGAGCTTAACCACGGAAGGCAGAATGGTAGCCTTATGCAATGCAGAAATGCAGATGGAGACAGAGCCTAGTCTCGGAAGGCAGAAGGGTAGCCTTATGGAAGAAATAAAAGGGCAAATGGTAATAGCGTTTTCTTAGCTAATCGCGGATTGCGATATTGTGACTGTTGGGGACACTGTTGTGTGCAGATAGCAACTGTGAGTAAGTGCAACAATTCTGAGAGTTGTATTCCTGAACAATGTTTGTCTCATGAGTGTATAGTATATTTGATGATTTTGCAACTCAAGTGCCTGTATCCAAAGAAAAATCGTGAGTTTTGTAAAGGGGAGGTTAGTTCGTGTCCCCGCCTGCTTGGATTTGATCTGGTGACACTATATGTATCATTGGGGTAGCGATGCAAAACAAACAGTTTTCGTCAATAAACATGCATGGCTTAGTAAAAACATGACACAAGTACATAATTAAAATGGTTTTTAGATGAACCGACGACTGCGACGTGGTTCAAGACATTGCAACCTCTCTTGCTACGGAATTTTGAGGGTCCTCCTCAAAATTCTTCCCTAGTTTAATGGGTTGATGTTTCTATTGCTTGCAGTGATTGGCTGAAATCAATTTCAGAATTTTGAGGGTCCTCCTCAAAATTCTGCCCAAGTTTCCAATTGCGGGGGAATTGAAAATTTTACTAAATTGTGACCGAACCCATAGGGCTGCCTACGTATCCCCTCTTAAACAGGAATCAGGTCAGGCGTAGTTCAAATACATCATACAGGAGAGCATAAAGACTACACATAGTAATGCTTGACCGCATCTGAATTGATTGGCTTTGGCTAGACTTCTCCGTCCATTTCTGCTAGTATGAGGGCTCCTCCTATTAGAACTCGGTGAACCATGTACAAACCTTGCCAGTTGGAAGAGAACTTCCCTTTAGCTTCGTCTTGATTCGGGAAAATTTTCTTTAACACTAGCTGCCCCGGTGCGAACTGTCTCAGCTTGACTCTTTTGTTGAAGGCTATGGACATCCTATTCTGATAAAACTGACCGTGGCAAACTGCATTCATTCTCTTTCCATCTATAAGAGCTAGCTGCTCGTAACGATTCTTTGCCCATTCTGTATCGTCTAGCTCTACTTCTTGTATGATTCTTAATGAAGGAATTTCCACCTCGGTAGGAATGACAGCTTCTGTACCATAAACAAGCATATAGGGGTTGCCCCGGTTGATGTGCGGACTATGGTGCGATACCCCAATAGAGAAAATGATAGCTTTTCGTGCCACTGCTTATACTTCTCTATCATTTTCCTTAGTACTTCTTGATATTCTTGTTGGCAGCCTCTACAACTCCATTCATCTGTGGCCTATAAGCTGTGGAATTCTTGTGTCTGATTTTGAAGGTTTCACACATAACTTTCATCAAGTCATTATTGAGGTTGGAGCCATTATCAATGATGATTGACTCTGGAATTCCGAATCGACAAACAATGCGGTCGCGGACAAAGTCTGTCACGACTTTCTTAGTTACTGCTCTGTAAGATGTCGCTTCGACCCATTTGGTGAAATAGTCAATTGCTACCAGGATGAACCTGTGCCCATTTGAAGCGGCAGGCTCGATTGGTCCAATAACATCCATTCCCAAGGTGGCGAATGTCCATGGCGAGCTTGTTGCATTAAGCTCATTCGGAGGTACCTTTATCATGTCTGCATGTATCTGGAAGCGGTGGCATTTCCAGACATATTGGATGCAGTCCGTCTCCATAGTCATCCAAAAGTAACCAGCTCGGAGTATCTTCTTTGCTTAGACAAAGCCATTCATATGTGGACCGCAGGTCCCAGCGTGAAATTCCTCTAGTAGCTTGGATGTTTCCTTTGCGTCGACACACCTTAGTAATCCCAAATCAGGAGTCCTCCTATATAGGATTCCTCCGCTATGAAAGAAATTATTGGACAACTTCTGAAGTGTGCGTTTTTTAGTAGGATTTGCAAGTTCTGGGTATTCGCCTTTTGCCAAATATTCCTTGATATCATGAAATCAAGGCTTCCCGTCTGCTTCTTCTTCAACATGGGCACAATAAGCTGGTTGATCATGGATCTTTACTGGAATAGGATCAATGAAGTTCTTGTCTGGATGTTGTATCATGGATGATAGGGTAGCCAATGCATCGGCAAACTCATTCTAGACTCTGGGAACATGTTGGAATTCTGTCTTTGTGAACCTCTTTCTCAATTCCTATACATGATGCAAATACGGGAGTATCTTGGTGTTCTTGGTTGCCCATTCTTCTCGGACTTGATGTATAAGCAAGTCTGAATCGCCAATCACTAGCAATTCTTGAATATTCATGGCGATGGCCATCTTGAGCCCTAAGATGCAAGCTTCGTATTCGACCATATTGTTGGTGCACGAGAATCTGAGTTTGGAAGACACCGAGTAATGCTAACCATCATAGGATTCTGCAATGTCTTCTCCTATGAACGATACCTCTTCGTCAGGAAAGTACATTTCTAGAGGTTTGTACTCTCCGTCCACGGGATTTTCAGCAAGGTGATCTACTAGTGCCTGTCCCTTGATTGCCTTCCGAGTCACGTAGACAACGTCAAATTCACTCAATAGGATTTGCCACTTGGCTAGCTTGCCAGTGGGCATGGGCTTCCGAAAGATGTACTTCAAAAGATCCATCCTTGATATAAGATATGTAGTGTAAGCACAGAAGTAGTGCCTCAGCTTCTGAGCTACCCAAGTTAAAGCACAACAGGTGTGCTCTAATAGAGAATATCAGGCCTCGTACGGGGTGAACTTCTTACTGAGGTAATAAATGGCCTGCTCTTTCCTCCGCGTTTCATCATGCTGTCCCAAAACACAACCGAACGCTCCATCCAATACTGCAAGGTAGAGTAATAGAGGTCTACCTGGCTCGGGCGGGACCAAAACCAGTGGTGTTGACAGGTACTCCTTGATTCTGTCGAAAGCTTTTTGGCAGTCATTAGTCAATTTGGTAGCGGCGTCCTTCTTCAACATCTTAATGATTGGCTCACAGATAACTGTAGATCACGCTATGAACCGACTGATGTAATTGAGTCTCCCCAAGAAACTCATCATGTTCTTGTTCTTTGGCGGTGGCAATTCTTGAATAGCTTTGACCTTTGATGGATCTAGTTCTATTCCTTGGCGACTCACAATAAACCCAAGTAGTTTTCCGGCAGGAACCCCAATTGCACATTTTGCGGGATTCAATTTCAGGTTTTACCTTCGCAATCTGTTGAAAAACATCCTCAAATCTTCCATGTGATCAGTGGCTTTCTTGGACTTGACAATAACATCATCTACGTACACCTCTATCTCCTTTGTATCATATCATGGAAAATGGTAGTCATGGCCCTCATGTAGGTGACCCCCGCATTCTTTAACCCAAACGGCATCATCTTGTAACAGTATATTCCCCATAGCATAAAGAAAGTCGTTTTCTTAGCATCTTATTCATCCATCCAGATCTGATGATACCCAGCGAAACAATCTACAAATGATTGCAACTCATGCTTGGCGCAATTGTCAATCAGGATGTGTATGTTTGGCAAGGGGAAGTCGTCTACTAGCACAATGTTGGCTAACCTTGGATATTTTACTACCCTGAGAACCTTAGCTTTGACCTGCTTGGTGATTTCTTCCTTGATTTTCAGACTCATATCAGGCTTGAATTTCCTGAGCTTTTGCTTTACCGGCGGGCATGTTGGATCAGGTGGCAGCTTATGATCCACAATAGACGTACTCAGGCCAGTCATGTCATCATACAACCAGGCGAATATGTCCTCATATTCCCTTAGAAATTCTGTGTATTCCTTCTTTTCTAACGGTAATAAGTGGACGTTGATTCGTGTTTCTTTGATGTTTTCTGCATCTCCCAGGTTAACAACTTCTGTTTCGTCCAGGTTGGACTTAGGCCTGTTCTCAAAATTCTCAACTTCCTTAACAATCTCTTCTAGTATGTCATCTTCCTCTGAATCTATGTCCATTTGTTGCGTTGTCTTGTTGCATGTCACAGTCATGGGTTTATCAAGATAAGTAATAGTAATAGTGTACAAGTAAAGTAATGAGAGAAAACAATAGTAATAAGTGTCGATTTATAAGAAAAGTCAAAATGCTTTGATAAATTGCATAATAATTGTTTTGAACATTGGAGATCTTATTGCAGGAATTGAAAATATGCGAAAAATAAAAAAAACTTTTAGTAAATCAAAACAGTGCTTGTTTTAGCCTTGATACCCGGAGACTCGTCGGGCCTTGGTTGTCCTGATGGTCCAGTTATTGAGGCGTGCTCCTCTGCTTACAGCCTGTATGGAAGGGCCTTGTTGTGAGCACATGATTTTTGTTTCGCGCGACAATCGCTCCAAAAGAAATAAAAATTAATAACAATTGGTCCTGCTGTACAATTTTTGAATTTTTACATGGCACTCTGTTAATTATTTACGATTTTTGCCCATTTTATTTTATTAAAACAAAATACAAAAAATGTATGTGTCATGCGTAATTTGAACCGTAATCCGGTTGTTAAAATAGAAAATCATAAATAGGCATCTTTGTTCGTGATTTTTGTTTTGTTTGATTTTACCTGTTTTAAATATTTTGATATATGTGTGCAAATAATTGTATTAAGTGTTTATTTAATTTTAATTTGATTTACTTAGGTTTTGTTATAAAATAAAAAATAATAATAAAAGAGAGAGTGCAAAATTGGGTTTGAAAATTAGTTTGGGCTGATTTTCATTTTAATTTCAAAGCCCAAACAAATTCAGCCCAAACCCCATGTAAACCCGGTCCAGATCAGCTGACCTCAGGAGGCGTTCCAAACGACGTCGTTTTGATCCAGTCTGATCTGGGCCGTTGATCTCAGATTGATCAACGACCAAGATCTCTCACCCCAAACCCACTAACAGACCCGACCCGTCTCACCCGGACCGACCCCAACCCTTTACCCTTGAAACGACGTTGTTCCCTGTTAGTCGAAGGATCCTGGCCCTTCATCACATCTCATCCAACGGCCAGGATCCACTTACCCACCAACTATATAAATTCATAACCTTACCCTGCCCCCCTTATCCGAACCCCGGCTTTAGGTCACCTTCGTCCTCATCCCATTCCCCCTCCAAAAACCCTAGCCGCCCCTGTATCCTTCACCATGAAAACCGGCGGCACGGACGCCGGTGACCCCACCCTTAACACCATAGAACCCCCTTGCCATCCGGAATACGGATATGTTAACCACGTAACTCGAATCCCTTCCCACCTTCTCGAATCTTCGTTTGAAGATTCGAGTCGGAACTTGACTTACACCGTGTAACCCCAGTTTCACACCAGACACTCCCCAGACCCCCTCGTGACCAAACCATGCTTGGTTTGGTCCGAATCTGATCAGGGAAGCATGAATCCCAGATCTGATTTTTGGAACCTTGTGGTTCCTCGTCACTGGTCCATATCCGTTCAAGCCGAAGAGATTAAGGTCTAATGGACCTTAATCGAAGTGTTTCTCATCTGAGAAACACTTCGATTAAAGTCCGTTCAGCCTTAAGAAAGGTCTGTTCGAATCCAAGTAAGATTTTGATTTTTCGAGGTTTAAGGTGAGTTCTTTCTTTTCTTTATTTGTTTTGGTTCATCTGATTTTTGTAAAGGTCTGTTCATGTTTTGTTTGTGTCCCTGAGTTTTATTAACTGTGTCCTGTCCACCTTGCCCGAGCCTTTGTGTTTGATTGTTTCTTCCTTCTATTTGTTCTGATAATGTGTATGTAAGTGTTGTGCAATTAGCTGATTTTCAAATTTGAACTGACTAATTGATTCCTCGAATACTGCTTTGTTTAGTCAGTATAATTCAAATCATGTGTCGATACTGTTAAATGTCTGATTTTTGGCTACGATTGTACATGTTATGATTAATATAGTCGAGTCGACATATGTCGTCAATTAGTTTCAGTTGTCCGAACAATAACAAATCGACTTACTTCTGCTAAGCATTTGTTTGAATCAATTAGGAACTGAGTTTGTTTACTTATAGTTGTTAATTTGAATCAGAAATGTAAAAGGAATGTTTTGTTTAAGTTCTGAATTGGAGGGCATGTGCACTTGTGCACAGCATGTGCATTTGTGCACCACAGGTGCATTTGTGCACAGCCTGGTTCCTGCATAAAGGGCTTTTGATTTAAAAATGGTTTGACAGCATATGCTATCAGATATATTCTGCTGCCCATACTTTGCTTTAGTTTCAGAAATAATAAACCTTACTAAAAGTGAAGCCTGCCAAGGAAATGTGATGGGGGTTAATACTTAATTAGCTAAGTGGAAACTGAAAAGGGGCAGCACATGGGAAGGTGTTTCTTTTGGTCTAACAGGCTGTTAAAGGGCTGAGGTTTAGGCTTATAAAAGGGAGGCACATTGAGGGATAAGGACATACATAGAGACAGAGGGAATTGTTAAGAAAAAAGATAGAGGAGATCAGACATAAGAGGGAGAGGAGAGAGCTGAAATACATACATATAGAACATATAGGAGATAGAGAGAGGAGGGAGGACATCTGATTAGAGAGACAAACATAGGGGATTCAGACTGAATCATTGAGGGCTGAAGTTCTGAGAAATAGAGACACACACAGAGACAGACATTGATAAGAACAGAGTGAATTGAGAGGGAACACTTTTAGAAGAGTGAAGTTCTGAAAACAGAAAACTGGAAAAGAACTTTGTCTGATTAACTCAAGACAGACAAAACTAGAAATTGCATTCTTCTCTGCTGTCTTGATTTCACTAGCCTTGATCTGTTTGTTCAACACTGATTTCTTCTAAATCCAATTGAGTCTGCTGGTTGTCTGTTGGTTTACTCTGGAACTTGGTCTAGTTGTTTTCTTAATTCTACTTGCCTCGTTTGTTGCTGCTGCTGCTGTTCTGCTTTCTGCTGCTGCTGACCCCTTTGCTTCCACTTCTTCTTTGCATTTCAGTATTCAGTATTCAGGTACACATTTCAAGTCCCATGTTGGTGTAAACTGTAACAGTTCGAAAGCATGAAATGAAAGGAGTTCGAAGAAGTTTAAATGTCTGTTTGTAATGCTCATGGTCTATTGATTTCTTTGTATAAATTGATTAGTGTGTAATTCAATAGCAAAAAAATCTAGTTAGTTAATACTTAACTGAGTTTTAGCCTCTTGTATCTTAGTTTATAGTTGTTTGTTGATATGAGTTAAGTAATGGTACAGTACGTAGAATGTACAAATATTTGACATAGTGACTGACCGGATTCCTGTTTAGCTATAATGATATGCATAGGATAGAATACTTCCACCTTACACAATGATGTTCTGTTTTATTTTAGTTTCTTTCATCAGGACCCGCTAGGCAGTATATAGGAGCACGTTCGAACCCCCAGTGGTAATAATGCCTAGTGGGTTAATTCCCTTAATCTAGCCTAAATGAGTCTAGTTTGAATTCAATTCAAGAGATGTTTTGGATATAAGCATAGCATTTTGTCATGTAATTTCTTTGTCAAATTAGAACATTTCTCATAAAGTATGACGTTTTTTTACTTTATAAATAATTAATCAGAAATTGATAAGAATTAGGCCCAAAGCATATACTTGAATTGACATGTATCTTCCTTCTTCTATTTTAGACTGAACATAGTAAAGATGTAGTCACTGCAGGTTTATCCTTTTAAATAAAATGAGACGAGCCTCGACAAACAAAATGCACAAGCTGCGGGGCCCTCTAAATGTATATATTAAAATACTTAGAATTCGGGACAGGCCGTTTAGCGAATTTTACGGCCTTCCCAAAATAACAATACGCTAGTTGCTTTAGGCGCGCCTTTAATGATTTAACCTTCTTAAACACGGGTGCACATTGATGTGACCCAAATTCAAATCTCAACGGAGTCGAAATGTGTTAACAACTACGGGTGCATTGATTGTGACGTGGTTCGAGATGCATTTTCATGACGTTGCAATTCTATAAAAATAAATGATAATAATAAAAGCGGTTTAAACTTAATAAAAGCACATAAGTCACAACATGTATTTAAATCAGATATTTAGCCATTATAACAATTTAAGCGACCATGCTAGAACCACGGGATTCGAGGGTGCCTAACACCTTCCCTCGGGTCAACAGAATTCCTTACTTAGAATTTCTGGTTCGCAGACTTCATTTGGAAAAGTCGAAAATTTCCTCGATTTGGGATTCAAGATAAACCGGTGACTTGGGACACCAAAAGCCAAACCTTTCCCAAGTGGCGACTCTGAATTAAATAAATAATCCCATTTCGAATATTGTCACTTAAATTGGAAAAACTCCCTCGCGCATTTAACCCTTCGGGGCGGGCGCGCAAAAAGGAGGTGTTACAGCTCTGGCGACTCTGCTGGGGATGAAACCCAGAACCACTGGTTCAGGGTTCAAGAATTCGAGCTTAGAATAATTGTTATATTTGGCTTTATTATCTGATCTTTATTACATGTTTTTGCATAACGTGCTAAATGTTGTCTTTTACCGCTTTGATATTATCTGAACTGTATATAAACTGTGCCGAAACCCTTCTTTTCTTACCTCCGGGGAGAAGCTCGCTGGTCGAGACTCCCTATTCTGTTAGTGTCAATACTTGAAATAAGAAAGAGGTCGGACAAGTTACAAAGCCGGACGATCTCGCGGGTCCCCGGTACGTAGCCCCCTCCTCGACTCGAGTTGTCCGCTCGGGTACACAGTCTAGAACAAATACCCAGGTTACGAACCTAGAATAACTTGACTTCATGCCGGATCCCTAGTAGGAACGCTTATTTGCATCATGTTGCATTTGACTTAGGGGACTCAACACAGGGGTTGGGTCCGTCTAGGACTAGCAACCTGAAATGAAAAGACCATCTTGCTACATCCTATTTGTTTTGCGCATTTATTTGCCTCGGTTCCGCATGCTGACCGGTTTTTTAAAAAAAAAAAAAGAAGAAGAAAATAGCGGCATAGGGAGATAATTACTTATTTTGGAAAATTAGAACCAATGTCCGAGTAGTGTCGAAACCTCGCCGGAATTTCTTCTAAAATATATAGAGATTGTCTTCTAGTTTGATTTTAAAAAAAAATATATATAAAAAATTTTCTTTTTATCATTTTCAAAATCAAAAAAAGGTATTTATTTAAAAAGTAAAAAAAACGGAAAATTCATAATTCAAATAAAAAATGTTGTTTTCTTTCGTAGTACCCCTTTTATAAAATCAGACTAATAGTCCAAATATTTCCTTAAAAAAAAAATTTAGTCTTTATCTCTTTTCAAAAGAAAAAATAAAATAAAAAATATATTCTTGTTTTCTAGGTCTATTTGATTTTCTCTATTCACGATATTCCCGAACTACGCCGGTTTGATTCTCACCGGATGTGAGATACGTAGGCAACCCTCGTCGGGTTCAACCCCATTTTGCTAAAATAGCCAAAATCAATAAATAAATAAATAAATAAAAAAAAGAGATGTGTCGAATTTTTAAAGAGTCATAAATAAGTCAGGTGACGTTGTTTTGTCGTAAATAGCCGAATGATTCCGAAAAGGGACGCCGGAAGGCTGACTTTGCATAAATAGCCACCTTTGGGTCTTGTTTAGCATTTTTGTCCGGTTGACCCACACAGCCTTAAAATCTTCGTCCCCGAAGTGTTTAAAGGCCGTGTTCAAAACTTGATCCCCTCTGTAAAATATTTTGAGTCAAGTCATTTTTTGTTAAAATCACCTTAATAAATGTGCAGGATGAGCACGATGCAAAATGAACATTTTTCAATAATGACCAAAATCCCTGTCAAGTTACGACTATGGTGGAATGATCTAGGTGTTGAAGGACAAAATGAGGTTAAGAAATATCTGAAAGGTCTTGTGGGTTTGTTGGAAATCCAGCCTCGGGGAGATATCATAAGAGCTTTGGTTACCTATTGGGACCCGGCGCACAATGTTTTCCATTTCTCTGATTTTGAACTCACCCCGACTTTGGAAGAAATGGCCGGATACATCGGGAATACTGAACTTCCCTTGAGGGAAAAATACTTGGTCGCCCCAAGAGTCGTCACGGTACATCGGTTCCTAGATTCATTGAAGATACCTAGAACAGTCCACAACCCGGATCTGGCAGCCGGATTTTGTACTCCATGCTTCATATATGATAGGTACGGTCATGAGGGGGGATTCAATAATCCAATCAACAAACTGTGCAGCAAAGGAGTTCGTCAGAAGTGGGACAAGCACAGACGGGTAGCGTTCATGATGATGTTCCTGGGCCTTCTGGTATTTCCAAGGAAAGACGGAAACATTGATTTGAAGATATCCGGGGTCGTCAGCACTTTACTCACGCAAAGTGACAGTACTCTCGCGCCTATGGTGGTATCTGACATCTTTCGAGCTCTTACAGCTTGTAAAGCTGGGGGAAATTTCTTCGAAGGTTGTAACTTGCTCCTACAGATATGGATGACCGAGCACCTCTGCCATCATTCCGAGATTTTGAGCCATGGTTCCCCGGAAAAGACCCGCATAGAAGAATCTTACACGAGAACCAAAGAGATCAGTTTGCCCAAAGGAGTCCTGGCATGGACCTCGTTCTTTCAAGCTCTTACTGCCAGCCAAGTACAATGGACGTTGGGATGGTTGCCTGTTGATGAGATCCTATATACGTCGGCAGCTAAAACTCATTTCTTACTGATGGGGCTTAAGAGCATTCAACCTTACGCACCCTGCCGAGTTTTGAGACAGTTCGGAAGATGCCAGACAGTACCTCATGAGGAAGATCTTAGCACTCAAGCAGTTGAGATAAGTCCTAACGGACAATTCCCAGAAGCAAAGATTCGCCAAATCTGGAGTGAGTGTCAATATTTGAAATCAGATACTTGCGTGCGGGATCGAGCCAAAGGAGAGACGGCGCCAGGTTACCTTGCATGGTATAGAAGGGAACTTGAGCATGAAAGGCCAGCTAAGAGACCCCACATCCGGAATTTCACCGAATCATCGCAAAGGCAGTGGGATTGGTTAGCAAAGGAAAGAGGCTATTGCGCCGAAATCAGCAGGTTAAAGCAACAAGTGGAAAGTTTGAAATATGAGCACAACGTGCAAGATGCTACCAATCTGGGAGAGAGGAACAGGTTAATTCAGGACAACGAAAGACTCAGAGCCCAGATCAAACAGATAAGGGTGGATGCGGATAAACAGCCAAGGCATCGATCAGACGAGCAGCTGATAAAAAGGCTAAAAGGTGAAATCAGGGAATGGCAAGATGGTTTGGAGAAATCTGAAAACGTCATAGCAGAGCTCAGGGCACAGTGGGATACAAGAGCAGATAAGCATCGCCGATACCTGAATCAATTGGAAGGCGACCACGAGAAAACTGTTGCTAAAATAAAGAGAGAGATGGCTACACTTGAGATCAAAGCAGCTAATCAGGCCAAGGGTTTCCAAATTGAGAGCAGATACTGGTACGACTCAATAGCCCAGATGAAGTTGGAAGTACGGCGACTGAAGCACCAGCATATACAGGATGCTCAAGTATTCAAGATATGTAGCGATCAGATAAAACGCCTACTCATAGAGAAGAAGCAAACCAGAGATAGGATCAAGGCCATTGCCCATGCCATCACCAGACGATGTCTACGATGTGAGAACATGTCCAGCGTTACCGTCCTCTCGGCAGTGATGGGTTATGTCAAGCAGACTATGCATGAGCTGGAGCAACTTGAGAGGGATCTCACGCCTAGGACCGTGGCGAGGCCGAACGATGCCCCGCGGACACCAATTTTCAAAACCATAATGCACTCATAAGTCAAGCCTGTATCTTAGCATCTTCTGCCTGTTTTTCCCATCAGGGTGATTTTTAGTCTATTTTGAGTCTAGGTTTATTTTCAAAGTTTGCTCTTTCTTTTGCAAAATGTAGTTTGTAATAGACCATTTCGACAATAAAGAGGTTGTTTCTTTTACGCTCATTTGTGTTTTTCGAACTACGTAATGATCTGATTCACGTAGGCATCGTGATACGTAGGCAATCCTCATCGGATCCGGTCGCATTTCTTTTACTGCAAAATAAAAAAAAAACAAAACAAAAAAAAGGGGAAAACTAATAAGAGGAAAAATGCCGGAATGACGCATGCTCTCGTAGCAAACATATAGTAATCCACTTAACTGTATAGGTGCATCATGCCCAACGTGAGATTAACTATCTGTTATTTGCTGCAAATTAACCGTGCGTTTGTCGATGAGTATTCCAGGGTTTTTGGAAAGACGGTTGGTTTGGTGAAAGTCTGGCCTCGCACTCATACTTCACGAGGTTAAGGAGAAGTGTTCAACTACCTGTTGTTAGGACCATAAGCAGTACTCACACTTACTTCACCAGGTCAAAAGGAAGTGTGGAAATGTCTTCAGAAATTCCATTGCAAACAATCCCTGTTTCCGAGGAAAGCTCGATCTCGGCCGTCCTCACACCTGAATCCGCAACTGCGGAGGAAAATAGAATCCTACGGCTCCGCATGCTGGAAATGCTGGACGACTGGAATAATGGGAAAGAGCCGCCAAGTGTCGTCCCCGGATTCCCTGAATTATTCTCCAGGTCAAGTGGGACTTCTAATGTTCCCATAAATTATCCTGCTACCCCATTCGGGTACCCAGCCACCTCAGCCTTCTCTGCTGGATCGCCTTCTGAGCCTCATCCCCGAATGTCGGCCACTGATGCAAGCATGAACATCTTTACTGCATCGCCTTGCCCGATCACGGCACAGCCAGCCACGTACAAGCCAAGCTTTGACTCATCCTCTTTTACATTCCAAGCACCATCGTTCTCAATGGAACCAACTAGGTTCGCTACCAGTACTAATCCTCTACCGCCTCAGTGCGAGCTTGCACCTGGGCAGGATCAGAACCCCAGAATTGCAGAACAAAATGAGATTGCCAAGAGAATGAGAAGCCTTGAACAAAGTTTGAAGAATATGCAAGGATTGAGCGGACAAAAGAGCGTCTCTTACGCCGACCTGTGCATGTTCCCTCACGTGCACCTGCCAACGGGTTTCAAGACCCCAAAGTTCGAGAAATACGATGGGCACGGTGACCCCATTGCACATCTTAAGAAATACTGCAACCAATTACGGGGAGCCGGCGGAAAAGAAGAACTGCTGATGGCGTATTTTGGGGAAAGTCTAGTAGGGATAGCTTCGGAATGGTATATGGATCAGGAAATGTCCCGATGGCATATATGGGATGATCTCACCAGAGATTTTGTAAAACAATTCCAGTATAACATCGACATTGCGCCAGACCGAAACTCTCTGTCGAATTTGAAGAAGAAACCTTCGGAAAGCTTCAGAGAATATGCTATTAAGTGGCGTGAACAGGCGTCGAGAGTGAAGCCTCCCATGGATGAAGTGGAAATGGTCACTACTTTTCTCCAGGCTCAAGAATCTGACTATTTCCAAAACATGATGTCAGCCATGGGTAAGCCATTCGCGGAAGCGATCAAGATTGGAGAGATGGTAGAAAATGGTCTGAAAACAGGTAGGATTCTGAGTCAAGCAGCCATAAGGGCAACCTCCCAGGCCGTCCAAAGCGGGTCCGGAGGAATGACCAGAGGGAAGAAGAAAGAAGAAACAACTATGGCAGCCTCGGAAGCAAGGGAGTATCGTCATCCCAGGCCCCGTTTCCCGGAAAGAACCCCACAACACTATTTCCCCCACTCCAATTTGGCATATGCTCATCAACCTTATATGGTCATGAATGCCCAACCTTATGCCCATCCACCACAACAAGCCAACCGAGGCCCAGCTCCACCTCCCAGAAATCAGCCTCCTTACCGCAACCACTATAACCCACAACCCCCGCAGAATAACTTTCGCCCTCAGGAGCCACCTCGACGGCGGACTTTCACGCCCATCGGTGAACAATACTCTACTTTGTTCCCTAAGCTAGTCCAATTGGGTTTCTTGCAACCAATCCCTCAAACAAGGCAAAACCCGACATCACCTTCTTACAAAGCCGGAGTCAGATGCGCCTATCATTCAGGGGCCGAGGGACATGATACAAATGACTGCTGGTCGTTGAAAAGAGTGGTCGAAAATTTGATAGAGCAAGGGAAAATAGTGCTAAGGGACGAGGAGATCCCGAATGTAACTAACAATCCATTACCTGCTCACAATAATGGGCCGCTGATCGGAATGATTTGCGAAGACAAAGAATTCGACCCTGCTCTGAAAGTCATAATTGCCATTGTCGACACGGGGAAGAGGCCTGAGACAGACCAGAAACCAGAAAAGGGGGAGGAGGCCAAAGCTATAAAGAAAGAGCCTGAAAAGAAGGTGGAGAAGAAAGTGGTATCGGTAAAGGATGAAGTTCTTTACATACCACGAGGTCGAGCTGAGAAGACGCAGAACTTCGGAATCAAAAAGACAAAACCTATGTACGTGCCGAAAGGGGCCTATGTGGTCCGGGGGACGATTCAACCACCTCGGCTGAATGAGCCAGTGGTTATCGGACGCGTGCCACAAAAGCCAATGACCAACCCGTCCACAGTGCCGTGGAATTATCAAAAGACTTTGGTAATGTACAAAGGTAAAGAGGTCATGGGAGAACTTCCAGAAAATACTTTCATTGGAAGGTATTCAAATACCCAAGAACTGAACAACGCCACACAAAGGCGCTTCCCGCCAAAGAAGCCCGTAAGTGTTGAAGAAGCGGAAGTGTTCTTCCAACAAATGAAAATGCCAGATTACGAAGTGATAGATCAACTGCGCAAGTACCCAGAGCAAGTGTCCATGCTGTCATTGTTAATGAGGTCGACCGAGCATCAAAAGATCTTACTAAAGACCCTGAATGAAGCATATGTGCCAATTGAAACCTCGGTAGAGCAATTAGAGCGGATGACAGAAAGATTCTTCGCCGTCAACCAAATCTCTTTCAGCAAGAACGATCTACCCCCGGAAGGAGCGGCACACAACAAGGCTTTGCATCTAACAGTTAAATGCGAAGACTATTATGTCAAGCGGGTAATGTTGGATGGGGGCTCAGGCGTTGACATTTGCCCGCTCTCCACGCTACAAAGAATGGAAATTGGGACCGGAAGAATCCGACCCAACAATGTCTGCGTAAGGGCTTTCGACGGCATCAAGAGAGATACCATGGGAGAAATAAACCTGTTGTTGGTCATAGGACCAGTCGAATTTCAAGTAACCTTCCAGGTGATCGACATGGATACATCCTACAATTTTCTCCTTGGCAGACCTTGGATCCATGCGGCAGGAGCCGTGCCTTCCACTCTTCACCAGATGGTGAAGTTTGAGTACGAAGACCGAGAGATCGTGGTCCATGGGGAAGATGAGCATGCCATTTATCGGGACCCTTCCATCCCATATCTGGAACCGAGAGAAGGGAGCGAACATACAGTCTATCAAGCTTTTGAGATTGTACTGGCAGAGCAGCACGAAGAGGGAATACCCTGCCCCCAGCTTTTCTTGTCTAACGCCTTGGTTATGGTGGCCAAAGAGATGATCCGGCATGGATTTAGGCCAGGGAAGGGGCTTGGACGAACCCTTCAAGGAATAACAGAACCCATTACTTTGCCAGTCACCAAGAAACCTTTTGGACTAGGTTTCAAACCTACTCCAGCAGACGAAGAGTGGGCAAAGAAAAGGAAAAATGAGGTTTGGAAGTTACCTCAACCACTGCCGGATTTATATGCAACTTTCATCAGGCCAAGGTACGTTGAAGAAGAAGATGATGAGGTCTTCACAGCTGAGGAAATCGAGGAGATATGTGGGGCGATGAGGGAAATGCTCTACGAGGTCCACATGGTTCAACCAGGTGAAGGCACAAGCACTGCTGCAATGCTGTACATGGGGCCGAACGCCCAACTTCAAAACTGGGAGGCCACGCCATTCCCGACTAGACGGAAGTCCGGGTAGACCTGTCCTGCCACCTTTCCTGTGTCACAAGTTATCTCCAGGACATAACTTGAACGTTTTCTTCCTTTCAATTGTTGTTTTGAATTCCTAAGTTGTAAACATTGTTGTCTTCCAACTTTCCAAAGAAAAATAAAAAAATCATCATTGCTTTCCCATTCTTTCTTTTGTTCTGATTTTTGTTATTTTTCCTTTTACCTTTCTTTTCAGTTATAATAATGCGGCTTTAAATATGACATGCTCGCGGACTTCACGCCCAGGTCACAATGAGCTATTTAACTGCGAATTAATGAACCCAGAATCAGAATATGATGCGGAAGAGGCTTTTAGGGAGATAAACCGAGAGTTGGAATATTTCGAGAATAAACCTAAGCCGAATCTGAATGACACTGAACCGGTAAATTTAGGAACCCCGGAAGAAATCCGGGAGACCAAGATAAGCATTCACACGGACAAGAAAACGCGAGAGGCGATAATTCAACTTCTTTTTGAATTTAAAGACGTGTTTGCTTGGTCATATGATGACATGCCGGGACTAGGTGTTGATCTAGTGGTTCATAAATTGCCGATTCATCCTGATTGTCCTCCAGTTCAACAAAAGCAACGAAAATTCAAAACTGAGGTCAGTGACAAGATTAAAGAGGAGATCACCAAACAACTGAAAACGGGAGTGATTCGGGTAGTCCAATATACAACATGGTTGGCGAATGTGGTTCCAGTACCAAAAAAGGACGGGAAAACTCGGGTATGTGTAGATTACCGAGATCTGAACAGAGCAAGTCCTAAAGATAATTTCCCGCTGCCCAACATCCACATCCTCGTTGATAATTGCGCCAAACACGAGATACAGTCTTTCGTAGATTGTTACGCTGGGTATCATCAGGTATTGATGGATGAAGAGGACGCCGAGAAAACTGCCTTCACCACGCCTTGGGGCACCTACTGTTACCGGGTCATGCCATTTGGTTTGAAGAATGCTGGGGCTACTTACATGAGGGCCATGACTGCCATTTTCCATGACATGATGCATCAGGAAATAGAGGTGTACGTGGACGATGTGATAGTCAAGTCCAGGACGCAGGATAATCACATCCAAGACTTGAGGAAATTCTCTGAGAGATTAAGGAAGTATGACTTGAAGCTGAACCCAGCCAAATGTGCTTTCGGAGTTCCGTTAGGCAAACTTTTGGGCTTCATCGTAAGCAGGAGAGGAATCGAGCTAGATCCAACTAAGATAAAATCCATCAGAGATCTGCCTCCCCCGAGAACAAAGAAAGACGTGATGAGTCTGTTGGGCAGGTTGAACTACATCAATCGGTTTATTGCCCAGATGACAAGCACGTGTGAGCCCATATTCAAGCTTCTAAGGAAAGATGCGGCGATTAAATGGACAACTGAGTGTCAAGAAGCTTTCGATAAAGTCAAAGAATACCTTTCGAATCCCCCGGTCTTGGTCCCTCCAGAACCAAGGAGGCCACTTCTCTTGTATCTAACAGTCTTGGAGAACTCTTTCGGTTGCGTCCTCGGGCAACACGACATAACCGGGAAAAAGGAGCAAGCAATCTACTACTTAAGCAAGAAATTCACCGGCTACGAGGCCAAATACATTCTGCTGGAAAGGACATGCTGCGCTCTCACATGGGTTGCTCAAAAGCTGAGACATTATCTCCAAGCCCACACTACATTCCTCATAAGTAGGTTGGATCCTTTGAAGTATATATTTCAGAAACCAATGCCTACTGGGAGACTGGCTAAATGGCAAATCTTGCTTACGGAATTCGACATAGTCTATGTCACTCGCACAGCAATGAAAGCCCAGGCGCTAGCAGATCATTTGGCCGAAAATCCAGTCGATGAGGAATACCAGCCATTGGATACCTACTTTCCAGATGAAGAGGTAAATACTGTAGAAGTAGTCTCAGAGGACGCTCATGTTTGGAAGATGTTCTTTGATGGAGCCGTGAACGCCAAGGGTGTAGGGATTGGGGCAATTTTGATCTCGCCTTCTGGTCAACATTATCCCGCCACAGCTAGACTTCATTTATTTTGCACAAATAATACAGCTGAGTGTGAAGCCTGCATCATGGGCATGCATATGGCAATCAATCAGGATGTCGAAGACTTACTGATTATGGGAGATTCTGACCTGATTATCCGGCAAGCCCAAGGCGAATGGGAAACTCGGGATGTCAAACTTATCCCTTACCGACAGCATGTGGAGGACCTCGGCAAGCGCTTTACATCAATAGAGTTCAGGTATATCCCGAGGTGTCACAATGAACTGGCAGACGCACTCGCTACTCTGGCTTCAATGCTACCCTACCCAGGCAACGCCCACGTCGATCCTTTGGAAATCCAAATCAAGGAAAGACACGGTTACTGCAATGTAATCGAGGCGGGATCAAATACGCAGCCTTGGTACCATGACATCAAGAGGTTCCTAAAGACACAAGAATACCCCGAGCACGCTACTGGAGATCAAAAGAGGACCATTAGGCGACATGCAAGTGGTTTCTTTTTGAGCGGTGAATTGTTGTATAAGAGGACCCCGGACCTCAATCTTCTAAGATGTGTCGATATCGAGGAGGCAAGAAAGATCATGCACGAAGTACACGCAGGTGTATGCGGACCTCACATGAACGGGTATGTCTTAGCAAAGAAATCCTTCGAGCAGGTTATTACTGGATGACCATGGAAAAGGATTGCTTTAGCTTCGTTCGGAAGTGTCATCAGTGTCAGGTGCACGGTGATTTGATTCATGCACCTCCCACGGAGCTGCATCCCATGTCTGCACCTTGGCCATTTGTCGCCTGGGGCATGGACGTCATTGGACCAATCGAACCAAAGGCTTCGAATGGACACAGGTTTATACTGGTTGCCATCGATTACTTCACAAAATGGGTAGAAGCTGTCACTCTCAAGTCGGTCACTAAAAAAGCTGTAGTGGATTTTGTACACTCAAATCTTATCTGTCGTTTCGGTATTCCTGCGACTATCATTACAGATAACGCAGCAAACTTGAACAGTCACTTGATGGGAGATGTATGCGAGCAATTCAAGATAACGCATAGGAATTCTACTCCTTATCGGCCGAAAGCCAATGGTGCTGTGGAAGCGGCGAACAAAAACATCAAGAAGATTTTGAGGAAAACGATCCAAAGTTCCCGACAGTGGCATGAGCAGTTACCATTTGCATTGTTGGGGTATCGCACTACGGTACGCACATCAGTAGGAGCGACTCCTTATCTTTTGGTTTATGGGACCGAGGCTGTAATACCGGCAGAGGTAGAAATTCCTTCGCTTCGAACCATTGTCGAAGCAGAAATCGAAGACAGCGAGTGGGTCAAGACTATGTTAGAGAAATTGACTTTGATTGATGAAAAGTGAATGGCCGCGGTTTGTCACGGACAGTTGTACCAACGAAGGATGGCCCGTGCTTACAACAAGAAAGTCCGACCCAGGAATTTCGAAGTAGGTCAGCTGGTACTGAGGCGTATTCTGCCGCATCATGAGGAAGCAAAAGGGAAGTTTGCTCCAAATTGGAAAGGCCCATACATCATAAGGAAGATATTGCCAAGAGGAGCATTGTATTTAGGTGATATCGAAGGAAATGACCCCGACACAGCAGTAAATGCGGATGCAGTCAAAAGATACTACGTCTGAATTATACTCCAGTAGTCTTGACGCATTCGAAATGACGAAGGTTTTATTCCCCACTACTCCCCAAACACTACCCAATTCTCTTTACAAACCTTTGAGCCGCTTACACAAAAAAAAAATTGATTGAGGCCTGAACTACGTTTGACTTGATTCCAAAAGGATACGTAGGCAGCCTCTCCCTGAGGTTCAGTCATACCAACAATAAAATCCCATTCACCCTGAAATTGAAACCGGGGCACGTCGAGCAGTTTGGAATTTAGTATCATCTGCCTCTCTTTACCAAGCACAAGCTTTCAGATCAATTACCAAAGATAGTGGGAAACCAATAAGCGTCGCAAATGGAAGACCGGCACACTCTGAATCGAGAAAGAAAAAATGAGAGAGTCTCGTCGGTGAAAACCTTCAGGCACCACGAGGCGATGGGAGTAGAGAAACCAAAATGAGGGAGCTTGTTTAGTAAAAACTCGCGAAAAGTGCTATCAAGCAATGACAGGAAGAGAAATGAGAGAGGTCAGCTGGCGAAAACCCGCAAAGGGCGCTGTTGGCCGAAAAAGAATGACTCCACCCCAAGAAGGTCTCGGCAAAGCTCCACCGGTTTGGAATCACAGATCCGTTCTGGTTCAGGGAAACGCAAGTTCATGGAAGGTCAGGCGTCCAGTCCAAAGAGCATGTCATGTCATTTAAAGCCAAGCGTTATCTTCCTCAGATAAGTCTTTCTCGTCCCAAAAGGGACACTCCCTTCCTGAAATTTGTTTTCTCCTTTCTTTGCTTCTCTTCGAATCCCTTTTATGTTTTAACCCCAAGTTCAGGATACACCGGAAAGGGTAGGTGGCAGGTTTGTTTGCACGGAATCCCGTCTCATGAAGGAAAACGCCTCATTTCGTTGGTACGATTGCCCAAGCCTGATGAATCATGATGTTCGATGGTGTTTAAAGTAAAGAGGAAAGAGAGAAATCTCCCCCAGCAAGTCCGCCTTCGGACGAATCCCCACAGAGTCTCCCTCTGTACAAATCCCCATAGAGTCCCTCCTTGTACAATCTCCCACAGAGTCTCCCCAATATATAAAAAAAAAATCCCCGTTGGAATTTCCCCAGCACATCCCAGCGAGTCCCTTTGTAAAAATTCCCCGAAGATCTTACCCCAACCAAGCCTAGCAAGCCCACTGCGAAACAATTACCCAGCATGCCCCATTGTACAAAGATCCACACAAAGAATACACTTTGTAAATATTCCCCCATAGGACTTCCTTTTGTACAGAATACCCCCAATAAAATCCCCGTTGAGAACCTCCAAGCAAAACGGGACACACAAAAAAAAAAGAGAAAAAAAAGGGGGCCTTATGAGGCAAATCGTCACAGAACCTGGAAATGCAAGCTTGAGCGGTCTAAAGGTTTTCGACATATGAATCAAATCAATGGCGGGACTTCGCAACATAAATGAAGACGCAACAAAGCAACCGGGAACGATCAAGGTCACCAAACCGACCGTCATTTCCGAACTAACAAATGTTCTTTGTCTGAAAAGTTGAAACATGTTTAATCCAAGACAACCGTGCAAGAGGCAGGTGTCGCCCAAAGGAGAAGGTACATGGGTACAAGAAATATCTTGGCAATAAGGAACTCACTCGGAAGGTAAGTTTCCGCGAAACTCTCTTTTGTTTTTACTAAAACATTAGGGTTTTAAACCCTAAACTGAATTTTTTTCCATTCAGCCAGCATTAGGGTTTTAAACCCTAAACTGAGCTTTTCCATGCAATCAGCATTAGGGTTTTAAACCCTGAACTGAATTTTTCCTTTAGTCAGCATTAGGGTTTTAAACCCTGAACTGAATTTTTTCCTTTCAGCCAGCATTAGGGTTTTAAACCCTAAACTGAGCTTTTCCATGCAATCAGCATTAGGGTTTTAAACCCTAAACTGAATTTTTCCTTTAGCCAGCATTAGGGTTTTAAACCCTAAACTGAGCTCTTCCATGCAATCAGCATTAGGGTTTTAAACCCTAAACTGAATTTTTCCTTTAGTCAGCATTAGGGTTTTAAACCCTAAACTGAACTTTTTTCCATTCAGCCAACATTAGGGTTTTAAACCCTAAACTGAGCTTTTCCATGCAGTCAGCATTAGGGTTTTAAACCCTAAACTGAATTTTCCCTTTAGTCAGCATTAGGGTTTTAAACCCTAAACTGAACTTTTTTCCATTCAGCCAGCATTAGGGTTTTAAACCCTAAACTGAGCTTTTCCATGCAATCAGCATTAGGGTTTTAAACCCTAAACTGAATTTTCCCTTTAGTCAGCATTAGGGTTTTAAACCTTAAACTGAACTTTTTTTTCCATTCAGACAGCATTAGGGTTTTAAACCCTAAACTGAGTTTTTCCATGCAATCAGCATTAGGGTTTTAAACCCTGAACTGAATTTTTCCT
This sequence comes from Nicotiana sylvestris, assembly GCF_000393655.2. Classification (NCBI taxonomy): domain Eukaryota; kingdom Viridiplantae; phylum Streptophyta; class Magnoliopsida; order Solanales; family Solanaceae; genus Nicotiana; species Nicotiana sylvestris. The sequence goes on from NC_091063.1 coordinate 62,960,668, forward strand.
TTAGTCAGCATTAGGGTTTTAAACCCTGAACTGAATTTTTTCCTTTCAGCCAGCATTAGGGTTTTACACCCTAAACTGAGCTTTTCCATGCAATCAGCATTAGGGTTTTAAACCCTAAACTGAATTTTTCCCTTTAGTCAGCATTAGGGTTTTAAACCCTAAACTGAATTTTTCCTTCAGCCAGCATTAGGGTTTTAAACCCTAAACTGAACTGTTTCCTATAATCAGCATTAGGGTTTTAAACCTTTAAGCTGAACTTTTCCCCAGTTGGTCAGTATTAGAGTTTCAACTCTAAAACTGAACTTCTCCCCAGCTAGTCGGTATTAGGGCTCCAACCCTGAACTGAACATTTTTATCTTCCTTCATCAATTTTATGAACTTCCTGGCGAATAATTCACGAAATTTTCCTAGTGAAACTAGGGCAGAAAATTTCGTTCGTTTGTTTGTTTTCTCCCGCATGTCTAACCTCGAGCCACGCGATTCGAAATGACCCACGAGATGAGTCTCAACTCAGAATCAAAGAAGAAAAAAGACAAAAAAGAAGATGTCCCGAGAATATCAGAGTAAATGGAAGGCGGATCGGCTCCAACATTTGACTAAGGTCCTGAACTCTGCCAGTCGCGTTTCACTCAGTATCCCAAAGATTGAACAAGTCGCCGCAACTCGCAAGCATCAAGATTCGGATCAAAGTCTCCAAGCCCAATCAGCTAAGACCCAAGATCAAGTCGCAGAAGAATCATAGATAGGAATCTTGTAACTCGCAGTTGACATGCATATAAGTAGTTAGTTCAATTCCAATTTTCCTTTGGTTGTAATAAGGCAGTCAGTGACGCAGCAGTGACAACAGCAACAACAGTAACAACAAGCATTGCAATCCCATGGTAGTCCCAGCTACCAAAACTTCCCGAACTACATTGACCTGATTCCTGTTTAGCCCAGGATATGTAGGAAATCTTTGAAGCAAGATTCGGTCAGATCTTTCAAAAACATGCTTCACACGGAGTAGTCCATAGGCAAAAATCGCTCATACACGCTCACTTTATCTTTGCACGAAAACTCTTCGTGTTTCCGAACAAAGAGGGGCAGCTGTGAGCACGTGATTTTTGTTTCGCGCGACAATCGCTCCAAAAGAAATAAAAAGTAATAACAATTGGTCCTGCTGTACAATTTTTGGATTTTTACATGGCACTCTGTTAATTATTTACGATTTTTGCCCATTTTATTTTATTAAAACAAAATACAAAAAATGTATGTGTCATGCGTAATTTGAACCGTAATCCGGTTGTTAAAATAGAAAATCATAAATAGGCATCTTTGTTCGTGATTTTTATTTTGTTTGATTTTACCTGTTTTAAATATTTTGATATATGTGTGCAAATAATTGTATTAAGTGTTTATTTCATTTTAATTTGATTTACCTAGGTTTTGTTATAAAACAAAAAATAATAATAAAAGAGAGAGTGCAAAATTGGGTTTGAAAATTAGTTTGGGCTGATTTTCATTTTAATTTCAAAGCCCAAACAAATTCAGCCCAAACCCCATGTAAACCCGGTCCAGATCAGCTGACCTCAGGAGGCGTTCCAAACGACGCCGTTTTGATCCAGTCTGATCTGGGCCGTTGATCTCAGATTGATCAACGGCCAAGATCTCTCACCCCAAACCCACTAACAGACCCGACCCGTCTCACCCGAACCGACCCCAACCCTTTACCCTTGAAATGACGTCGTTCCCTGTTAGTCGAAGGATCCTAGCCCTTCATCACATCTCATCCAACGGCTAGGATCCACTTACCCACCAACTATATAAACTCATAACCTTACCCTGCCCCCCCATCCGAACCCCGGCTTTAGGTCACCTTCGTCCTCATCCCATTCCCCCTCCAAAAACCCTAGCCGCCCCTGTATCTTTCACCATGAAAACCGGTGGCACGGACGCCGGTGACCCCACCCTTAACACCATAGAACCCCCTTGCCATCCGGAACATGGATCTGTTAACCACGTAACTCGAATCTCTTCCCACCTTCTCGAATCTTCGTTTGAAGATTCGAGTCGGAACTTGACTTACACCGTGTAACCCCAGTTTCACACCAGACACTCCCCAGACCCCCTCGTGACCAAACCATGCTTGGTTTGGTCCGAATCTGATCAGGGAAGCATGAATCCCAGATCTGATTTTTGGAACCTTGTGGTTCCTCGTCACTGGTCCATATCCGTTCAAGCCGAAGAGATTAAGGTCTAATGGACCTTAATCGAAGTGTTTCTCATCTGAGAAACACTTCGATTAAAGTCCGTTCAGCCTTAAGAAAGGTCTGTTCGAATCCAAGTAAGATTTTGATTTTTCGAGGTTTAAGGTGAGTTCTTTCTTTTCTTTATTTGTTTTGGTTCATCTGATTTTTGTAAAGGTCTGTTCATGTTTTGTTTGTGTCCCTGAGTTTTATTAACTGTGTCCTGTCCACCTTGCCCGAGCCTTTGTGTTTGATTGTTTCTTCCTTCTATTTGTTCTGATAATGTGTATGTAAGTGTTGTGCAATTAGCTGATTTTCAAATTTGAACTGACTAATTGATTCCTCGAATACTGCTTTGTTTAGTCAGTATAATTCAAATCATGTGTCGATACTGTTAAATGTCTGATTTTTGGCTACGATTGTACATGTTATGATTAATATAGTCGAGTCGACATATGTCGTCAATTAGTTTCAGTTGTCCGAACAATAACAAATCGACTTACTTCTGCTAAGCATTTGTTTGAATCAATTAGGAACTGAGTTTGTTTACTTATAGTTGTTAATTTGAATCAGAAATGTAAAAGGAATGTTTTGTTTAAGTTCTGAATTGGAGGGCATGTGCACTTGTGCACAGCATGTGCATTTGTGCACCACAGGTGCATTTGTGCACAGCCTGGTTCCTGCATAAAGGGCTTTTGATTTAAAAATGGTTTGACAGCATATGCTATCAGATATATTCTGCTGCCCATACTTTGCTTTAGTTTCAGAAATAATAAACCTTACTAAAAGTGAAGCCTGCCAAGGAAATGTGATGGGGGTTAATACTTAATTAGCTAAGTGGAAACTGAAAAGGGGCAGCACATGGGAAGGTGTTTCTTTTGGTCTAACAGGCTGTTAAAGGGCTGAGGTTTAGGCTTATAAAAGGGAGGCACATTGAGGGATAAGGACATACATAGAGACAGAGGGAATTGTTAAGAAAAAGATAGAGGAGATCAGACATAAGAGGGAGAGGAGAGAGCTGAAATACATACATATAGAACATATAGGAGATAGAGAGAGGAGGGAGGACATCTGATTAGAGAGACAGACATAGGGGATTCAGACTGAATCATTGAGGGATGAAGTTCTGAGAAATAGAGACACACACAGAGACAGGCGTTGATAAGAACAGAGTGAATTGAGAGGGAACACTTTTAGAAGAGTGAAGTTCTGAAAACAGAAAACTGGAAAAGAATTTTGTCTGATTAACTCAGACAGACAAAACTAGAAATTGCATTTTTCTCTGCTGTCTTGATTTCACTAGCCTTGATCTGTTTGTTCAACACTGATTTCTTCTAAATCCAATTGAGTCTGCTGGTTGTCTGTTGGTTTACTCTGGAACTTGGTCTAGTTGTTTTCTTAATTCTACTTGCCTCGTTTGTTGCTGCTGCTGCTGTTCTGCTTTCTGCTGCTGCTGACCCCTTTGCTTCCACTTCTTCTTTGCATTTCAGTATTCAGTATTCAGGTACACATTTCAAGTCCCATGTTGGTGTAAACTGTAACAGTTCGAAAGCATGAAATGAAAGGAGTTCGAAGAAGTTTAAATGTCTGTTTGTAATGCTCATGGTCTATTGATTTCTTTGTATAAATTGATTAGTGTGTAATTCAATAGCAAAAAAATCTAGTTAGTTAATACTTAACTGAGTTTTAGCCTCTTGTATCTTAGTTTATAGTTGTTTGTTGATATGAGTTAAGTAATGGTACAGTACGTAGAATGTACAAATATTTGACATAGTGACTGACCGGATTCCTGTTTAGCTATAATGATATGCATAGGATAGAATACTTCCACCTTACACAATGATGTTCTGTTTTATTTTAGTTTCTTTCATCAGGACCCGCTAGGCAGTATATAGGAGCACGTTCGAACCCCCAGTGGTAATAATGCCTAGTGGGTTAATTCCCTTAATCTAGCCTAAATGAGTCTAGTTTGAATTCAATTCAAGAGATGTTTTGGATATAAGCATAGCATTTTGTCATGTAATTTCTTTGTCAAATTAGAACATTTCTCATAAAGTATGACGTTTTTTTACTTTATAAATAATTAATCAGAAATTGATAAGAATTAGGCCCAAAGCATATACTTGAATTGACATGTATCTTCCTTCTTCTATTTTAGACTGAACATAGTAATGATGTAGTCACTGCAGGTTTATCCTTTTAAATAAAATGAGACGAGCCTCGACAAACAAAATGCACAAGTTGTGGGGCCCTCTAAATGTATATATTAAAATACTTAGAATTCGGGACATGCCGTTTAGCGAATTTTACGGCCTTCCCAAAATAACAATACGCTAGTTGCTTTAGGCGCGCCTTTAATGATTTAACCTTCTTAAACACGGGTGCACATTGATGTGACCCAAATTCAAATCTCAACGGAGTCGAAATGTGTTAACAACTACGGGTGCATTGATTGTGACGTGGTTCGAGATGCATTTTCACGACGTTGCAATTCTATAAAAATAAATGATAATAATAAAAGCGGTTTAAACTTAATAAAAGCACATAAGTCACAACATGTATTTAAATCAGATATTTAGCCATTATAACAATTTAAGCGACCGTGCTAGAACCACGGGATTCGAGGGTGCCTAACACCTTCCCTCGGGTCAACAGAATTCCTTACTTAGAATTTCTGGTTCGCAGACTTCATTTGGAAAAGTCGAAAATTTCCTCGATTTGGGATTCAAGATAAACCGGTGACTTGGGACACCAGAAGCCAAACCTTTCCCAAGTGGCGACTCTGAATTAAATAAATAATCCCATTTCGAATATTGTCACTTAAATTGGAAAAACTCCCTCGCGCATTCTACCCTTCGGGGCGAGGCGCGCAAAAAGGAGGTGTGACACTTGTGAAGTAAAATGATGATGCGAGAGTGCACGAACTAACCTTTGGGGAGGGTAATAATAAAACAAAAGTAAAAACAAAAAAGGTAACAAGTTATTAAGGATTATAAGAAAATGTTGCGATATTTAAACACATAGTGCAAGAATGTAAATCGTGTCCTAACTTGGGGACCTCTTTGTGCCCGAGGTAGGCCTAGCGACAAATTGATTTGGAGAACTTAAAATGCTAAATGCCTCATTTTATTGATAAAAATAGACGAATCCCAAATCGACACTAAATAAACAGGAAATGAAAATCACTAATGGTCATTGGCCTTATTACATTTATAAAGCAAAAAGATAAACTCCTATCTATTTGGTCCCAGAAGGACCTTCCTTAGGTTGAATGCTCTCGTTGATCAAATCCTCCAGTTCGTGTATGTTCACTAGTAAAAATGCCTTGGCCAGGTGTTCTCCTTCATTTCCCTCAGCATTCTGGCAGTCGGTGACTCTCTTCCTCACTTTTCCTTCTAATTCCTGCGGACTGTATTCCAGATATTCCAACTTTTCGCTAGCTCTGGCGGCCATTCTTTCCACTTATTGATTTGGCTATCTGATGGAAGACTCATCCACCAGTCTAGCAAGAGTGGGGGCATGCTAACCATTCCGAAATTGGGGACCTCGTTCTTCATTTTCTGCAAAACAAAAGGGTTAAGACCATACCCCTTCCGGACTCGACTATTTAACATCAACAATTAGCATGAAGCATTTAGTTCTCCAAATAAATGCACAGAACGTGGGGATGTCCGTTTGGGTTTAGGGAAACCTAGTGGACTTTGGACAAGGCTATCTTAAAGAGTCATGATGCATGCACAGTTTAAACAGAGTAAGGTTTCTATGGGGTTTTAGACTGGTACCCTTGAGCAGACAACTCAAGGGGGAAAGGCACAGAATCGTCGACTACACTGTTGATCGATTGGATTTACCGCAAATATGACTTTTTCAGATTTAGGGGGTGATAATATCGGAAGAGTGCAACCACTCATTATAAGCGTTGCTATGGTATTTTTTTGGCACGAGTGGAACATGATGTTGAGCATGATTATGCAACAATTAAAGGCATGTAGTCACGTAATTGCACATTTAATAAAATAACAAATATAACAATTTCATAATTTAAAGCGATAATGAAGGAAAGAAGTAAAGGAAAGAAACAAAAAGACAAGTCAGTTTTGTAATCGAAGAGGAAATTGAATGCTTAAAAGAAATAAACAAATAGTTGTGCGTAAAGAAGCATAAATTATAATAGTAGTCTAAAATGGTAAAAGCCTAAAGATCCCCAGTAGAGTCGCCACACTGTCGCGCCCCCTTTTTCCTTGCGGAATCGGGTTCATACATTTGGAGGGACAACTCGTTCCTTTTGGGAACTGGATTTGCATTTGAACTGTCTCCACCTAATGATTTAAGGTGCATTAGGACATCAAAAGGGTTTGATTTGAATAACTGGAGATAGAGTAAGGGCTTGAAATTATTGTAAGGGGAAGGTGTTAGGCACCCCTCAGAATCCACTAGTGTGGTTCCCGACCAGAGAATTATTGTGAATTGAGGTGAAATTAACATATAGACAAATAAGGCTCAAATAGTAGGGGATTTCACAGAAGGGTTTGAAAATGAACAAAAAAGAACGGTTAGAAAAGCTGATTTTTAAAAGAAGGAGTTGAAATGCTAAACGAAAGAAATAAAGAATAAATGGATGGGGGTACTAGGTTTATTAAAAATATGGATCAACCCACACAATGTCCGGTAATCACTCCTTAGTGAGGGGCTACACGTGACATTATCGCGTGGTCATCATATCCATATCTACCATTCCCACCCCGTTAAGGTATTAAAGCGCGGAATGGTCTCGATTACTTATTGCATGCTATTATCCTTCCCAATCCTATAAGTCCCGGAGGCACTTAGGACTACTAATCCTAAAAGGGGAGAGATATTAGGCTTATTTGTAGTTTCAAAGGTAAAAACTCTAAGGCGACATACAAAACACATATTGCACATTTTGGGGAAAGCATGTACACAAACAGGGGCTCAGATATACCTCCCTAAACAAAGAAAGCATATAATTAGCATGACTTACACGTACTGCTTAGGTTTGATTTAAAAACATTAAAGACGAGGGAGATGGGATTGTTAAGGCAGTTTTAGTTTATTACATAACTTAGATAAGATGTCCGAGTCAGGCCTGCCTACTGGTTGTAATAATTAACAGAAGCAAATTCAGTTTACAGATATTACCCTAAGGCTTGCCTAAGTGTTTAGATGGGGTCCTATAGGCATGATATCTACTGAATTCAGAAGGTGGTAAGACAGTGAGACTCAAAATGAACTGTTTGCAATCCTATATGCATACTTGTTAAACTAGTTAAGGACTCAGATTATTAAAAGAGAGGCAGAATTTAAACGAATTGATTACAAGTTCTGCAACTGATGATTACTGATTTTTAGATCTAACATTGAGTGAAGTGGATCATATTCAATTAGAAACTCCTATAGGCATGATTTCTATACATTGTTGATTTTAGAACCTCATAGACGTGGTGTCAAAATGCAGAAGCCTTATAAACATGACATCTAAATGTAGTTTGAATATGCAGAAGTTGAAAGTACCCTATAGACATGATTTCTATATGAAGTTTGAATATGCAGAATTAGACTAAACCTATAGGCATGATTTCTATATATATTTGAATATGTAGAATTTAGAACATCCTATAGGCATGATTTCTATATGTATTTGAATATGCAGAAATAAAGCAGTCCTATAGGCATAATTTCTACATGTATTTGAATATGCAGAAATATAGCAGTCCTATAGGCATAATTTTTACCCCTTTTGCATACATAGTTACCCACCCTTTTCACTAACCAGCCCCAAGTATTTATTACAAATTATTACAAGCCAGAATGAACAAAATTACATTAGAAAAAGTTAAAAAAATACAACTAGAGGAGGCCTAATTCTTGACTTCCTCTCTGAGTTATGAGATAGACCAACTCAAAAGACCATTGATCCAAAGCCTTTCTCAGTTTAAGTGTGTCAGAGTTCCCTAAGAGCCTTAACGGGACTCCAGGCAGTGCTCACACCCAAATTGTATCATCAGAATGGGGACAAGTACGGTGTGGAAGGGTCAGCCCTCAAGTGTCCAAGTTCAGAGGGAGCTCAATGGGTCCCAAAGCAAGGCTCACAAGAGGGGGGCAGAACTTAAAGTCTAAGAGAGAGTGCAAGTGCAGAAACAGAGTTCTGAGGGGATAAAGGAGAGGGAAACAGGCACAAGCAAGTTGATAAATTTACACAAAAGGATTCAGGGGGGTAGGGAAGTTACAAAGGGGGGTCAGCTTTGGGCATGCACAGCAGTGGAGATGCTAGCATGCCTACAAGCCTACCAGAACATACAGCAGCAGAGAATCATAGAGGTTAGGATCCCAAGGATCAAGCTTGAGTCATGGACAATAATATTCAGTACTTTCATGCCTCAAGCAAACCATAGCATCAAACACATTGGGGTAGGGGGTTTGGGATTCATAATAAATTCAGAACAGGCAGAAAGGAAATTATAGCAAGCTAAAACAAGTACTGAACTGAATACTAGCAATAGACAGACAAGAGGGTAAAAGCATTAAGTAAACACATTGATGTGAGGCTGAAAATTTAACCAGAACATACCAGTTCAAAGAAGCAAAATACAGTAAAATCAGGTAGCAGAACTTGAAAACAGGTCACAGTACCAGTAACAAGAGAGAATGTTTTTTGAGTGTGAGTGTGAGTTCAGAAAACTTAGTGTGTTTTGTGTGTATGTGTGTTAATGAAAATCGAGGTATTTATAGTGTGAAAACAGGCAGAAAAATAAGGCAAGAAAATAATTATGGAGTTGTGTACCAATTAAAATCAATCAGTATAAGAACTTCCTTTAATTAAGGAGTTAAAATCAAACGATAACATGTAATTGCTAAATAAGGAAAGAAATCACATAGGGATGAATATGACCAATAAGGAGGTATCTTGAGTACACAGTAGGTAATAGAGGCTAGGTTCATCAGACTATAATCAAGGAAAGGTCTGTAAGAATCCAATACAAATGTAATCAAGGTAAGGGGATTAATCAAATTGAGTAGAAAATGTAGGGGTCGAAAGTTCAAAGGAAAGTATTCAAATAGGTCCAAGAGACAGAGATATCAATACAACAAGGAAAGAATCAATTACAAGAGTGCAATCAGAATTACACAAAGAGGTTTGAAATCAGTCCACAATTAAGGGTTATTTTGAGAGGGAAATTTAGAATATAAAAGAGTGCATAAACATTAGGCATGCGAGGCTGAACTCATGATAAAGAGAATAATCACATGACAGCCACATAGGTCAGTTTCACCAACAGTAGTAATAGAGAAAGGGGAGAGTATCAGAAGCATGCAAAAAGTCAAGTAGAAAGCTTTTCTGAAAACTGTAGTCCAGTTCCAATGATCACATAAAGCAACAGAAGTTGAAACAAAGATTTCAAAACTCAGTTGAGCAATAGATGAAACAACTTCAGAAACTTGAATAGGTCCAACGAAAATAGGGTTTTGAAACCAAACAAGTTCAGAGATGAGTAACCTGCAAAATCACATAGCAAATAGTCACCGGACTCGAATGAACCCAAAGTTTTAGGGTTTTTACCGTCAATCGAGTCATAGAGATGAAAAATAAGTAATCGAACAAATACTAACACGAAAATATATTCAGAAACCTCAAAAGAAACTAAGACGTTTAACATGCACACTCCAGTAGAAGAACAACATAAAGAACACAGTAGAACATGTTAAAAATCAGAAAAGCTTCGAAATAATTTAACAAAAACCCTAAATCGGAAAAGGTAAAGAGGTTTCGAAAGCAGAGTTTTGAAAGAAATTTTGAGAAAACGTTTAAAAGCTTAGAGAAAACACAGATCTACAATGTATCTAAAAGAATCGGGAGAAACCTCGAGGGTAAGGGTTCCAGAAGAACCCAGAAGGTGAGAAAGGATTGAAAGTCATTGATCTATGCAGGAGAAGTCAAGATAAGGCTTGAATAGCCATGGTTGGCCGGAGCAAGGTCGAAGATGACCGGAGACAGCATGGCACTGAAATAAACCAAGGTCTGGACCAAACTTCTTCAAGGTCTGGTCTTGAGACCATAATAGTCGAGCATGTAGGAGTCGTAGGAGGCAGGTACAGGCCTTTAATGGCTTTGGAAGCCATGGATTCCAGCGATTTTAGGGTGGAAGCGGAGGGAGACGGCTAGGGTTTGAGAGGAGCTTAAGAGAGAATTGGGAAAAGGGAGAATTCAAGGGCGGCCACAGATGAGAAATGATTAGGTTTGGGGTTAGTTCAGGTTAAAAAAGGAAGAGGCAAATGTGAGTCGTTGATCTAAGTGATCAACGACTGGGATTAAAAGGGGTTCCGGGCGGGTTATTTAAGAGGGTCGTGGGTCGGGTAGATTAGGACTTGGGTCAGGGTAATTGGGCCTCAGGTTGGGTGTAATTAGAGGTTCGGATCTGGCTAAAATTGAAATGCAAATGGGCTAACATTTAAATAGCCACTTTTTCCCTTTTTTATTTTATAAAAATGGTAAAATAATTTCTGGAAATAAATTAAAAATACTAAAATGATTAAACATACATAATTATCAAATTAAAAATATTGGAGTCAATTTTATAAATATAATTATAATTAAATCTTAAAAGAGGCCAATATTGTAATTATATGCAATTTAGTTTTAAAAATACTAAATAAATTTGTAAAAATATGCAAAAATTATGTTAGCTATAATTTAGTATAAATATGAGAATTCAATAAATGAATCACTAAAAATGATAATTTTAGGGATAATTATTGGATTGTTCTTGATAAAATAAGGCAATAAATTGATTTAAAAATCCTTAAAAATTAAGGAAAAATAATAAAATATTTGGAAATACTTATATATGCATATATATGCTATTTGAAAGTATTTTGCATATTAAAATATATAAAAAAAATTGGGTATCAACATGACTCTGCGACTCCGGAGGCCGATGAGGGCGCAGATGATGAGGGAGAGCTCCCTGGAGATGATGATGGCGGTGATGATGCCAAGTGAAAGAATGCTTTCTTTGTTTGATTTCTCTTTTTTTTTTATATTCATTGTCGGTTGTCGTTGTTCCTTCCTTCTCTCTTTTTTTTGTTGGCTTGAGCCATGTGTAATCTGCGACCATTTACATGGTGACTTTGTATAAAGAAGAATTTTTCATTGTTATTTGCCTTGTACTTTATCTTTGTTTTTGCTTTTTGTGACTTAGGTGCAGGGTAGATTTTCGTATGGCGAGTCCCGGTCTTTCCTTCTCTTTTTGCCTTCTGACGGCCCTTGGCCTTATATGTATTTCGAATTTTTCTCTTTGGCGAGGGCTCGTGGCTTTGAGGGTGTCATTTCAAACTTTTGTTGAAATACCGACCCATCGTTCGATTGAGGTCGATCTCTTCTTTTTGGCGAAGGACCCTAGCCTTAAAGGGTGTTATTTCGAACTTATCAAAATGTTAACCCGTCGTCATTCGATCGAGGTCGAACTCTTCTTTATGGCGAAGGCCTCTGGCCGTAAAGGGTGTTATTTCAAACTTATCGAAATGTCAATCTGTCGTCGTTCGATCGAGGTCGAAATCTTCTTTATGGCGTAGGTCCCTGGCCTTAAAGGATGTTATTTCAAACTTATCGAAATGTTAACCCGTCGTCATTATATCGACGTTGAACTCTTCTTTATGGCGAAGGACTCTTGCCTTAAAGGGTGTTATTTTGAACTTATCAAAATGTTAATCCGTCGTCGTTCGATCGAGGTCAAACTCTTCTTTATGGCGAAAGCCCCTAGCCTTAAAGGGTGTTATTTCAAATTTTTCGAAATGTTAACCCGCCATCATTCGATCGAGGTCGAACTCTTCTTTATGGCGAAGGCCCCTGGCCTTAAAGGGTCTTATTTCGAACTTATTGAAATGTCAACCCATCGTCGTTAGATCGAGGTCGAACTCTTCTTTATGGCGAAGGCCCCTGGCCTTAAAGGGTATTATTTCGAACTTATTGAAATGTTAACCCGTCATCGTTCGATCGAGGTCAAACTCTTCTTTATGGCAAAGGCCCCTGGCCTTAAAGGGTGTTATTTCGAACTTATCGAAATGTCAATCCATCGTCGTTCGATCGAGGTCGAACTCTTCTTTATAGCGAAGGCCCCTGGCCTTAAAGGATGTTATTTTGAACTTATCGAAATGTCAACCCGTCGTCGTTCGATCGAGGTCGAACTCTTCTTTATGGTGAAAGCCCCTAGCCTTAAAGGGTGCTATTTTAAATTTTTCGAAATGTTAACCCGCCGTCATTCGATTGAGGTCGAACTCTTCTTTATGGCGAAGGCCCCTGGCCTTAAAGGGTGTTATTTCGAACTTATCGAAATGTCAACCCATCGTCGTTAGATCGAGGTCGAACTCTTCTTTATGGCGAAGGCCTCTAGCCTTAAAGGGTGTTATTTCAATTTTTTCGAAATGTTAACCCATCGTTGTTCGATCGAGGTCGAACTCTTCTTTATGGCGAAGGACCCAGGCCTTAAAGGGGTTATTTCGAACTTATCGAAATGTCAACCCGTAATCGTTAGATCAAGGTCGAACTCTTCTTTATGGCGAAGGCCCCTGGCCTTAAAGGGTATTATTTCGAACTTATTGAAATGTTAACCCATCGTCATTCGATCGAGGTCGAACTCTTCTTTATGGCGAAGACCCCTGGCCTTAAAGGGTGTTATTTCGAACATATCAAAATGTTAACCCGTCGTCGTTTAATCAAGGTCGAACTCTTCTTTATGGCAAAGGCCCCTAGCCTTAAAGGGTGTTATTTTGAACTTATCAAAAAATTAACCCGTCATCGTTCGATCGAGGTCGAACTCTTCTTTATGGCGAAGGCCCCTGGCCTTAAAGGGTGTTATTTTAAACTTATCGAAATGTTAACCCGTCGTCGTTCGATCGAGGTCGAACTCTTCTTTATGGCGAAGACCCCTGGCCTTAAAGGGTGTTATTTCGAACTTATCGAAATGTTAACCCGTCATCGTTCGATCGAGGTCGAACTCTTCTTTATGGCGAAGGCACCTGGCCTTAAAGGGTGTCATTTCGAACTTATCGAAATGTCAACCCGTCGTCGTTCGATCGAGGTCGAACTCTTCTCTATGGCGAAGGCCCCTGGCTTTAAAGGGTGTTATTTCGTACTTATCGAAATGTCAACCCATCGTCATTCGATCGAGGTCGAACTCTTCTCTATGGCGAAGGTCCCTGGCCTTAAAGGGTGTTATTTCGAACTTATCGAAATGTTAACCTATCGCCGTTCGATCGAGGTCAAACTCTTCTTTATGGCGAAGGCCCCTGGCCTTAAAGGGTGTTATTTCGAACTTATCGAAATGTTAACCCGTCGTCAGTCCCGATTTTTGGGGAATTAGGCATCCTGATTAGGCATCCTCTGGGGGAGTCCTAGTTTGCTTGGTACTGTTTGCATCGGAGAGTCTAATGTCGGAGAGTACAAAACGTTGCCGTTTTGCTTATGTTCATTGTGTGCACACATTGGGGTTTATTTGCCTGGATCCTGCCTCTCGACCTGAAAATGCCATCAGTGGGTGATATTTCGGTTGCCTTGTAGCAGTTTCTCGTTCTTTGACTGAGATGTTTCTTTGCTCGTTCGCCCGCACGGCATTTTATGTTCCTGCTTGATCAAAGAGTAGAATGTGAGTTAAATGATACTTTCCTTACCCCCATCTGATGGATCGGTGAATAAGAGTAGGTCTTTAACGTCGCTCATTTAGTCTGGTATTTCGACGGTTGATGGGGCGATGATTTTCTAAATTCAGTGACTGTATTCAGCTCTCTTCCCCCTCCTATGCTGTGCCTTTGTCCTGCGTGGGTTGGGCTTTGCCTTAGCGCTCCTTTCGGCGGGTAATCATGTTTCTTGTCTTTGATCTGGAAGAGACTAGGAAATTTCACTAAGAAATCCCCACCGACGGCGCCAAATTGTTTGACTCAAAAGATATTGGAACCTTTTTGAACAAATCAATTAAAGAAAATGAAGGAGTAAATCTTAGTTAAACATAATAAATTCCAGATCAATGAGCTAATCGAAAGAATAGTATATGAGATGAAACATAGGCCATCGATCTTATTCAAACCCTTCATTGGGGCTCCCACTAATCAAAGGAGGAGGTAGTTTTCCATGTTTTTCTGGAAATTGCTTCGTTCTTTCTTTTCATTATGAAGATTACAAAGGAGTCTCCCGAGAGAGGATGGAGAGAAGAGCCCCCCTTTAATCGAAGGTTTACCCTTCTTATATATAGTCAAGGGACCTTTGCTATTTACTTGGTTCGACGCTCTATCATACAGAGTCTGCCTTGGTCGTCCTCTAGATGTTGTTCCTTCTGACTCGATGTGTATCGAGATTCGAGAATGCCGGATGTGGAGTAGGTCATGTCGTCTTTTGCTGCCTTGCCGCCTGGACGGAAAGTTGACCAGCTCGACCGCAACGATCAGATTTTAACCAATACACATATGACACAAGATATTTCGTGCATCGCACGAGCATAAAGACTAGTACTGTATTAAAAGCACAAAGGTCTTTAGCGAAATGTCGTTTGCCTTTTTTACCCTTAAAATTTAACATTATATTGGACAAGATTGTCATTTAAATTATCTCCTAATATTTAGAAGTTCTAAATCAAGTAAAATTTTACTTATTAAAGTTTTCTTTGTTTATACGGTTACATATAAGTCTAAGATTTAGGAGATCAAGTTAATTAAAATTTGACCTTGTATAGATCGAACAATTCATTTGTAATAATTACGAACATGCATTTATAAATTTGATAAAGCATGTTAAGATTCCATTCAATGTGCAGTTTTCTTCCAAATTAAATATTTAAATTTTTCGTTATATATCAGATTTATATAATTATTTTCTTAAGAAGATACTTTACCATTAAAGTTTATTCCATATTTGACTATCTATAACTTTAATCCATTATATAGTTTTGGGTGAGAAGTAAATGAATTAAAAAAGTAAATTAAAGACTAATGTCTCCTTTATTGTCATGTCTTGAGAGGCAACCAAGTTGAGAATTAAATAAATTAGAAAAAACATTTCCTCTTAGAGAAATGATTCACAATCTATATATCTCTATATATATTAAACCTATAAAATTGCCATAAATAATTGATTATGTAATTAAGACAGGTGGCAAACTAATAAATATCAATAGTATATGGTAACTTTATTCTATATTTGACTATGTCAGTCAAATATATATAATTTCAATATAAATTTTTAAAATTTGAATTAAAATAAAAAAAATATCTTTTATTACCATGTTATCATACCTAATTCGGTTAGTGATCATATGCAATTATATTAGGAACTTTTGTTATCTTAATTCAAATTATGTAAATACTACTTCGCCTCTGGCAAAAATAAATAAATAATACTCCATATAACTATAAACTCTTTTATATTTAAAATCCTATAATTATAATTCTTTAAAACACTGTAGCTAGATCTGAATAAAGCGAATTTCTTTTAAAATAAATATAATATATAAGGTACACGTCTATGTTTATAACAAAAAAAAAGTTTAAAAGTTGATAAAAATTTACTTGCATACATAATGAAGTAAACCTACATGCTGGAGAAAGAAACATTACAAAAATCAATTAATATTCAACATAAGTTGTTTTTTGTCTTTTTGAAAAATGTTTGTTTGAAGAGTCAATTTATATAAATGGACATCAAACAAATAACAAAACTTTGACTATATAATTGATTAATTTCTATTTAACACCTTCTAGGAATTGAAGGATATAAGTCGAAACCTCTTCATTTAGCTGCAGTCAAACCAACATTGCAAGGGTGTAGTATTTTTTTCATTGAAAAATATTAGTTTTGAATCATTAGATTATGTGAAAGATTTTTTTCTCGAATTCAAAAAGAGGGATATTGGTTTCTAATTGATAGTTTTTATAGCGATTTTCAAGTGTAATGAAAGGTATATTTAAAAAAACTTGGTATGACGTGAAATAATTATTTTTAAAATGTAAACAAATTATTTCAAAATGAGATTATTTTTAAAATTATAATGTAATTTTTAAAATAAAAGATAAGATATTTTTAAATTTTAGTAGAGAGTTTTTAAAATAATTATAATAGAAGTCATATCATGGATAAAATCAAGAAACCAAAATCTTATGGATTATTATATAAATATCCGGCCAGATTTATTATTTACTTTTTATAGCTAATATACATAGATGATGTACCTATTACACACGATTATACACATGTTACATATGAATTATAAATAAATTACACATCCTCAATTTTTTAGTTTAAGTGGTTGGGTGAGCTCCTGTTTAGGTTGATAAGATAAAGCCAAAAGAAAAATATGACAAAATTTCAACCGAAGATTAAAAATATAAATAGAGTTCTTATGTAGATAATTTCTATTAAAACTCGTCATTTTATTACGAAATAACTTAATTTTGTGTAACAAAAGAAAGAAAAATATAAAAAAAATATAGGATAAAAGAAAATAAATATAGAAAAAATGTATGAAAAATCTAAAAACCAGAAATAAGAGACGACAACGAATTTCTTCTTCTGTTTCATCTTTGTTGAGTGTAAAAAATTTGGAAGATGATCTCATCGATTTCAAATATTTTTTTCAACTCAAATACATAGATTATAAGATAAGGATATCTTAGAATTTTTTTTTATTTACATTGTGTGTCGTTTTAAAAAAAATTACTATTGCTAGCAAAGTGATATGATATTCGAATTTGAATTTACTTATAATTTAAGTAGTTTGCATTGAGGTTAAGCCAAGCATGGTGAAAAAATTGCTAAGCAATTTTAAGACAATATATACAATATTATATAATAACAATCAATTAATCTAACATTTAATGATTCAAAGAACAAGAAATCTGTATATGTATAGGGTATTCAAAATTTGAAATTTGTGGCTAGAGATATCGATAAACTCAAAATGGAGTCATACTGAAATAAAATTTACCGACTAAAGAATCATTTAAATTTTTAGCTAGCCGATTAAAGTGAATTTTAAATTAAGGATAATATCTTCACTTGAATCATTATAAAAATAATTATTTTATTGAAATATATATAATGTTGTAGAAATTAAAATTTTAAAATAGAAATATTTTTTTAAACATAATAGCATACCAAATAAGAATTTAAGTAGTAGTAAAAGAGTCACGTCGTAACCAAAGAATCGTTCATATTGTGCCAACCTTTGTGCTTTTCCAGAGCTCATAAATACGAGTTATTATTTCGTGACTATTTTTAGGTTCCAATGACACCAATAAGAATGGTGCAAAAATAAAATTATCACTACGAAATTTGAGAAAATGTTAGCCTTTTTTCATGTAGTGTTTCATAAACAATATCTAACGATTATCTGTAATTACCTAGAACGTTTAAATTTTAAGGTTATTTACATATAATTCAAATAACTCACATATTTAACATGGTTAATGTCAAATATCAAAATGGAGTCATACTAGAAAGAAAATCACTGGCTAAAGAACTTTTTAAAGTTTAGATAGCCGACTAAAATGAGTTTTGAAATAAGGATAATATTTTCACTTACATTGTTATAAAAATAATTATTATTGAAAAATAAAATTTTAGAAACTGAAAATTTAAAATAGAAATAATTTTAGAATATATCAATACACCAAATAAGAGTTCAAGCAGTAGTAAAAGAGTCAAGCCGTATCCAAAGAGTCCTTCATAGTCTCAACCTTTGATTGTTTTGCCATAAATATGAGTTATTATTTTGCTTTTTGACTATTTTTTTATCCAATGACACCGACGAGAATGGTACTAAAAAAGAAAAATAGAATTATAACTAGGAGATTTGAGAAATGTTTAATCATTTTCATGTCTTAATTAATATCCAATGATTATCTATATTTATCGAGAAGGTTTAAATTTTAAGATTTTTTACGTATAATCCAAATAACTCAAATATTTAACATGGTTAGTATCCGCACATCTGCGCGGGTGCTAATACTAGTTACATATTATATTGCCATTGTGTGCTTCTAATAAGCTATTAATAATTTGACAAACAATTCAATGCGCTAATTCATTACTAAAACAACATTAATAATATTCATAAATTTTTACTCACTAATACTAACTAATAAATAATAACTTTCATAAACCACAAAAAATATTTTTTATTGTCAAACGAAATAACATAAAAAATAAGATTTGAAGAAAAATATAAATAATCAAGACCTGACAAAAATAAGAACTTTGGATGAAAGATTTTATCAAATTCACTTTTGTGACGCGATATTATATTCTCAAATCTTGAAATGCGATTAATAAAGAAGTTTTTGACTGCTCAAAGGATTGTTAATGAATTTTTGATGATCTACGTACAAATCTAATTACAGACAATTGCAAAAGTGCTTTTGGACGAGCTTATACGTAAGGCGTTGGGCGCATACCAAGCGTACGTCTGGGGCATTGAGGTGGAAGGATCAAGAGTTATTATTTTTAGAAAGTTATATTTTATTTTTATTATTTTCATACAAACATAATATTTAATAATATTTATACGTTTGTTTAAAAAGTTCTATACTCATTGACATGGGTACACACGCAAAGCGCGTATTATAAGACTAGTCTCTTAAAAGTAGTATTAATTCAGGAGCGGTTCAAGCACATGCGAGACCTAAAACAGAAATTTAATATGAGGCCTAATTTCTTAAAAGTAAGTTATAAAATATATTTTTATTTAAAATATATTCTTCTAGCTTTTTGAGATATAAAGTTGTTAATAATATTTTTATAATCGATTTTTACTAATAATCCGTTCTCAATTGATATTATAACCAACTCATTTAGTCTTTCTTGAGATATTATTGATTTTAGATAAGATATTATAGAGCGATAGAAGTGTAGAACTATTGGAAGCTTAAAAGTATTGTTGAATATTTAAACTAATAGAGTATTGGAAGAAAGAATATGAGTAAGAATATTAATGAAAAAAATAAAATATATAAGGGTTTTTGAAATAGAGCAAAATTCATTACTAGCCATTCAGTAGAAACTAATATCATCCGCTGACCATAAATTATAATACGCACTTTATAGCCCAGAACCAATTGTAGTGGCTAGCCACTAAAATTAACAAACCCAACTGACATTATAATTTTGTATAGCGAAGCCATACTAAAGCAACAAAACAATGAAAGCTATAATGGACGACTATTATAGATGTTGTTCAGTAATCAATAAGTGTGTCTCAACAAAATCATATCAAATTTAGAGTTCAGGTTTCAAATCTAAACAGTTCTTGCTCAACAATGATGACGGCTAAAAGGACCAAAAAACTATATAATCTGCTGACTTATAATCAGATTGTCATAAACTGTTGAGCATCAGGCCGTGACTGCCTGGAGAAGTGTTTGATGGCAACTATCATGTTGCTCCAAAGCTTCCCTATGTAGACAACGTTGAGAGCTTTTTCTTCACTTTCAGAAACTATTAATTCACTGTTAAAGCCATTCGTTGTTGCTCGGAGTTCGACAAGACTAAGTTTCCTGAATGTAGGTACTTGATCTTAGTCTACTTGATCCACATTAGCTTCATCGACAACACAGGCAAATCAAACAGGAGATTGATTAAAGCTAAAGTTATGAATCGTCACAATACATCGATTTTTTTTGCATAATATACTTAAAAGTGAGAATCTTAGCTCAGGTACATATACTTGCCTTGTCCTGACTTACCTGCTTGTTTTGTTTAAGGATACAAAAAACAGAAACGAGTGATAACCACATTAGTTTTCAGTACTAAATAGAAACCCTATATAGAAATAAATATGGCAAAAAAAGAGAGGATAAATCTTGGCTAAAAATCAGTGAATGGAAAAAGAGGCAGCATGACAAGTTGACAAATAATGACTATTCTACAAGATTCATGCATTCAGAAATATACAAACTTGATACAACAAAGCTAGAATCTTTCAAATATTTTACAATACTACAGTTCATGTGCATATTAGTACAAAATGTTTATATATTTTTACACATCGTAGTCATTCAATATATATAAAAGACTGTCATTATACAAAAAAATATACATATAGACTGTCATTATACAAAAAATATATAAAATAGACTGTCACTATACAATTTATATACTAAATAGACTGTCACTATACAAAAAATATATAAAATAGATGTCACTATACAAAATAAATACAAAAAAGACTGTCACTATACAAAAAATATTCAAAATAAATGTCACTGTACACAATAAACCGTCACTGTACAATTTATATATAATAGACTATCACTATACAAAAAATATACTAAATAGACTGTCACTATTCAAAAAATATACAAAATAGACTGTCACTATACAAAAAATATACAAAATAGACATTTCGGACTATTAGATGCAATATGTTCGGGCCAGAGGGCCATTTCATTTCAATGAGAAAAAACATGGGCTATTAAGAGAGGCTATAGAGGGTCATTTTCTCAAAATATGAAGAGATTGAAAAAAAAAAGAAATATCGACTTGAACAAATTAAAAAAGGGAGAATTAAATTCTTACGCATTATCTAATGAGGGCGTAATAAGTAAAAAATTGAAATGTTGGGAAAACTATTCATCTACCCATTTTTAAACAAGTCAAATTATTATTTTAATTTATATATATAAATAGCTTTCTTTCATTTTATATTAAAAACTATACTTTTGTATTAAAAAAAACTAAATATTACTTTTTAAATACCTATAAACCTATTTGTTTTTTAAAAAAATGGGCCCTCTCCAAAATTTGGGTGCCTAAAGCATAAGCCTTACCTCATATAACGTTAGAGCCGGCCTTTTACTAATTAATAACCGTAATGGGTGAAATTATATTAATAGTGTATATAATTTAAATTGGAAGTTAATAGAGTGGTAGTTTATTATTTTCCTTTTTTCGTGTTTGATTTATTATTTTCCTAAAGCACGCATTACAGTTCTTTGACCATGTTTTATTTTGTTATGAGATTTGTAAAAACTTAATTGATTGTATGTGTTGCGAATTTCGCTAGTGTTTGTACATAAATTTGGTTGAAACTTGAGAATTGTTTTTTGAAATTGTGCTAAAAAATAATTTTAAAAGTTGAAGTTGTGTTTGGACATACATTTTATTTGAAAAAAATTAAAATTTTATGAGTAAAAAAAATTCACTGAAAAACTATCCTAAATTAGTTTGATTTTTTTTTTTAAAATAATTATATTCTATGAGCAAATAATATATATATATTTTTTAAAAAGTAACCAAAATTTATGGTCAAATAGAAACTTCTTCTATCGTTCAATACCCACAAATTTAAATTCACCTTTTGTTCTCATCCCCCAAGTGCATCACGACAAACAATCGTAACAGCAAAAGCAAGGAGAAAAAACTAAATACGGAGAGTTAACCTAAATAATTATTCGTTCAATTGTATAAATTAAATAAAATATAATTAATATATATATGTATATATATATATATATATATAAATAATATAGGAGTATAATTTATGTATATCCACTTAGAAAATAAAGAATAGATTCGACCGCTAGAGTATAAATCCCCCCAAAAAGGAAGGCAGAAAGCACAGTAGGAGACTGGACATTGTGAGTGTGGTGCAAGTAAACACAGTTTCAAAAACTGACTCAGCAGTTCTCTCTCTATTGTACTCTCTCATCCTTTTCTCATTTCCGCTGCAAAAAATTAACAATGGAGGAAGAGTACTCAGTGGATCCAGCTCAGTTACTGGAAGCTGCTACTGACTTTGCGTATTATCCTGGTATTCTATTGTTTCCCTCTTTCTTCCTACAACCATCCCTATTTTTACTTGTTTCTCCTTTTTGGTAATAAGCAAATGGTTAATTTGTATCATCCAATTTTCAGGCGCTCATTCCGATGCTTCAGCTCAAGACTTTCTCAATCGATTTCCTCTTCCTGCTATTATCAAGTATCTCTATTTCTCTTATTCTCCTTTTTTCGGTTGGAAATTAAATGTTAAAGCTATATATAGATAAAAAAAAAATCCTTTACATTTAACAGAAATTAAATAGGGAGCTTAATTAGTGCTGAATTTTTAGCTTGCTGATTGTGAACTTTAAATTGCTTGCAGTGCTTTGCAAACAAAAGCAGAATACCCTGGCCTAGAAAATGCGTTGGTTGATTGTTTAGAAAGGCTTTTCAAAACAAGATATGGAGCATCACTCATTCCACACTACATGGTATGGCAATAATGCTACTACTAAATAAGCTCGATTTGAATCTTTATATTGGAATGAGTTTTGTGTGTTTGGTATCACAAATGTGTGTGGAGTATATATCGGCTACTCCCTCTATTCCAATTTATGTGGCAAAGTTTGAATTGGGACAGAGTTTAAGAGAACTTGTGGTTTTAAACATTCCATATTATTTGTATGGCTATAAAAACTTCTCATTAAGGCTAAGATGAAAAATTTAAGTTAAATTGTTTCCAAATTTTTAAAGCTGCCATTTCATTTTGGAACAGACTAAAGAGGAAATATTTTCACATAAACTCGAACAAAGGGAAGATTTGGTTACTTATATTTTAGACCATATGTTAGGGATGTGAAGCACTTGATTGATAAGTTTTCTCTTTAGATTTAAACATGCGCGCTCAAGGGACTTTTGGGTTCTTATCTCATTGAGCGAAGGAATAACGCGAAATCACAGTGAACGGGAAACGTAGCAATTTTAATTAACACTCACCTGTTATTAGTGTTTGTTTTTGCGAGTTTGAAGGAAGTAGATCGTTATCTCGACACAGACAACTATTAATTTAAACAAATTTATAACGATAGGGGTACAATTTCCTTCCTAAAACAATGTAGGGAACAGAAAAGGTTGAGTTTCTTGCTGTTCTTTTTGCTTCCAGCCATTCAAATGGTGCTTTATCTTATTTATCATGTTAACTTCTGTTCATGACTGATTTATAAGGATCTTGATTAATAGTGATCAAGGATGAATTACTCTTTTACAAGAGTTCCATTCATTATAAACTCGTAAACTGTACCCAGTATTTTCATTGATTTGACTTTCTTTTATTGTTAGGACTGCAAGGACAAAAAATGGAACTTAAACATGGAATGAGAAAAATAAAGAAGTAAACATCATAAAATGTTTAGAAGAGCTATTAAGCATTTGGATTACAATATCTATTGGTTTCCGGTAATCAAATCAAAACCTTTCTGACCAAAAACAATCCAAAAAGTAGGGTTTTCCTAGCATCTAACTTTTCACTAAGTTGTTTTTCACAAAATATAGTCCTCCCAATATGAGCCAAAACCAAATCCAGAAAATTGATCTTAGACACCAATAAGGAAATAGACTGCAATTTATCCTGAGTAGTGATCCTTTGTATAGTCTTATAGAGCTAGTTTATTGTAGGTCAATATGTTATGTATGTTAATAATTTATTCCCTTATCCATCTTTGTGCTACATTTATACTTTTACACGTGTCCATCATAATAGATTTTGAGATAAATCATTACTTTTCTCTAAATTGCTTGGTCTGCTTTCTGCCTTGTTGCAGACCTTTGTGATTGTCGGTCTGGGTGCAGAGTCTCAAAAAGTCAGACGTTTAGCATGCCAAACAGTAAGTGCTTCTGTGATAAATAGAAGGCTTTTTTGTTAAGCTTAAAGTATGTGCATCCGTAAATTAAATTAAAGATATTATCTCTTATTATTTTTTCAGTTTCTAGCCGATTGAGACTGAGACCCTTTGTGTATGAAAGATTTTTATCCTGAAAACATGTAGTTAACTCTGTAGGATGCGGTAGGTGTATGAGAGAACTGAATAGTGCTGACAAATTGATTTACCGGCTCACAAATTTCCGTAGATATGTCTCTGGATAATTAAAGCAGGATTGATGTTAAGCTGAAGTTGACAATCTAGCAAGTAGACTTTTCATCCTATGAGAAACAGAATATGTGAATTAGTAATGGGAATTGCTGAATGTTCTAATATACGTGGTTACACATTCTAATCGTGCTGGAGAATTTGCATATTGTTGTATCTATTCTCGATTTTGCTTCCTCATTCTGCGCCATGTCATTCTAATATTTAGCTGTCTTTGTCTAATTTGCTGAAAACAACGAATGTGGGCAATCTTTTTGGCTCATGCAGTAGTAACCATGTACAGGTGTCTTGCCTTTTGGAGAATATTGATGAAGCTATTGTTGTACAGCTAATTCATGAGTATGGAGTTTATCAACTTTTGCTTAATTGCCTCATCAGTGGGTAAGACACAATGCACTGTGTTACAACATGCAATCACCGACCAAACTGTCTATAAGTTCTTTTTTTTGTTGGTTTTGTGAAGATGGCTTTGTTGGATATACTGATACACTGCCTCTGGTAGAAAAGATTCTGACACGGGGCTGCCCTTTTTGTAGCGATCGATTTGCTTCACCTGCTTCTTTGAGAGTCGATTTGATTATGCTTGTGCTTGCTTAATTTTGGACATCGCATGATGTTCATTCTAAGAGAATATGGTCATGAGTTAGAAAAATAATACGTATATGAGTTAGATTAGGTAACTAACTGTTCTCTTTCATCATTTCATTTTATCTGCAAGCATGACATGTTCTGTTAAAATAGTGCAATCAGGTAGTATGACTTCTTTCCAATTCTGCTTCTTTGATTTGAAGTTTTTTTTTTGGATTTCATCGGGTCATGTGGATGAATGGTTCTTGTAGTACCTACAAGTCTTTTCACTTCGGAAATACATTGTCAATTGTTGTTGTTTAGTTGGGATCCTATGTTTACTCTTAGAACCAGAAACATTGATACTTGTGACAATATTTCTTGTCAAAGACAAAATCTTAAATGAAAATCATTTCTTTTATTTTTCCATTTTAACTTTTTTTCTGGTCCATTTCCTCAAGACTCTTTGTCTTTGTTTGCATGCTATTGCCCCTTGAACTGTGGACTAGCAAGTTTTGGGCTCCCCATGTGGAGGTTGCTGGTGAACTGATTTTGTAACGCCATGCTGCTTATGTTTTAGGACCTGTGATCTTTTACTACAACATTTTTAGTTCCTCACATCCTATTGTAGAGGCTTTACGTGCTTAGATTTATAAGATTTTGCTGCACCACATGCTTGTTGTGACTTCCTAACTAAAAATTCTTATATCCTCGGTACTGATGATAACACGTGATTACCACACAGCAACACGCAAAGCATGCAACCTCAATATCACTTCTTTTCCTCTTCTAGAAATTGGGTCTGCTTGTAGTCATGTAGGCATTATTCTTCTGGCAGGGACGAGGAAGTTGCCGCCACATCTACAGACGCAGTCAGGAAACTGGCTAGCCATTCAAAAGGCATTGTATGTAGTATTCTGCTTCTTATCTTTGTCGCACATATATTTCTGCGTGCCTGTGGTGATAATTTGACCAGATATTAAGGAAATAAGGATCTCTGTTGAATTTGATAAAGTTTTCTGTAGGATATCATATTTCCAGAGAGTGGTAATGAAGCAACAAACCTCGTGAACTTGGCAACCAGCTGTTCACCTCTGGTATGGTATTTTCTAATGGATGGTAAAAGTTCTGTGTGCCCTGTGACAGACAACGTGCTCTATGCAATGAGCATTTCTCTTCTGATATTAGTGCTTTACTTAAGGTCATGCTGGAATTAGTTTGAAAACCATGTGCTCTATTCAGTATCCAATGAGCAGTTCTCTTTTGAATTTAGTGCTTTACTTGATGTCACGTTGAAGTAAAATATCATAGTTGTTATCCATTTAATCATAGCTTATGATCTTTTTAATATTCTGAACACAAAGAAGCTATGAGACAAAGAGACTACTCTTAATCTGTATATACTACTAAAGAGCCTTGGCACAAAGGTAGGAGTTTCTACAGTGTGACCACTCTTGAAAAAATATGCAAGGTAAAGCTGCACAAAGTAGACTCAACATAGTCTGGCCCTTCCTTGGACCCAATCATAACGGGAGTTTAGTGCACTAGGTTGCCCTTTATACTACTAATAAAAACCCAACCATTTAAAGTTATAAATTCCTACGTTATCCATTCATGTTTTAATGCAAACGTGCTCCCAAATTCCTGTTGCTTGATTAAAGATAAGGCTTAATTAGTGGTTCTACTACAATATTTCTTCTTTTTCTTACTCATCATAGTACTTGTTATTATTTTTCTTATTTTGGTGAAGCTCCTCCAACATTTTCACTATAATTTATAATAAAAAGTATCATACTTCAGAAATATCTTTTCAAATCAAAATGGTTGTAATTTTGTATCAATTGCACATAACGTCTACATGACGTAATTCCGAATATGCTTATATCTATAGTACATGCTCTCTTCACTGATTTAAATAGAAATTGTAACTACGTATCTATTTTGCTCTTGATATAATAGAGCTGGTGCCCTGGTATGTTGTATATCTTGATTAGAGAACTTCTCTTACTCACCCCACCAAATAAAAAAAAGGTACAAGAAACAGGAAATAATGGTACCAAAGTGGCACCCATTGTCAGTGGGGAATGGTGGTTCTTAGTCCATCTGAACCTCATAGAGCTGTGGTATGCTTTTGTCTTTCTATCAACTGTTTTAGAATATCTCATTGCTTGTACTTTAGCTTTTCGTTTTGCTAAATCCTCAGGGAAGAGTTAGACTCTTAGCTTTGATAGTGAAACTATTCTCCATTTCCTCTTCTGTGGCATCAAGAGTGTATAATTCAAATCTACTTAGCTTGTTGGAGGCAGAAATTAGCAATGCAAATGATACATTAGTCACTTTGAGCAGCTTGGAACTCCTATATGAGGTTTGCTCTTAACTAGTTATAAGATTTTCCTCTACATATGATCATTGATTTCGCATTTTGTTTGTAACTTCATATGGTCTTATTAGCTATAAATTTTGCATATCTTATTTAGCATTGGTAAATCATATCATTGGGATTTTATTCATTTCGTAAAAACTCAGGAAGTCCCATCAACAACATACCTAGTGTAATCTCACATTGTGGGGTTTGGGGAGGTAAACTGTACGCAGACCCTACCCCTACCTAGTGGAGGCAGAGACTCTGTTTCCGAAAGACCCTCGGCTCAAGGAAAACAATTTTCAGCAGGTTTGAACAGGAGAACAGTAATGAGGAGGTCATGTCGGAAATACAAAAGATAAGAACATCAACAACAAAAATAACAAAGCATTAATATAACCAAGCAAGGGGAACAACAGATGCTACTCAGGAAGTCCCATGTCATAAAAAATTTGCACTGGCGACGCAAAATATCAACTCTTTATAACTGTTTGACACAACACAAAAAGGTGCAGAACAATATGAGCATTAACTTCTTTGATAGAAGAATAGCATGTGCGTAATCTGAACCATAAGTATGTATTAGTATGGGTAAGTGACCACGTCTTAGAATACCGAACTCGACCTTGTGCAAATTCAACATCAGCAAAGCACTTGATGCTCTCTTTCTCCACAGCCATTGAGAAAATTTTGCTCTGTTGCTTTTCTGTGTTTGTGCCTTCACCTTGCTGTTTTGAGATTTGGTCTCGTAGTCTATAGTAAACACCAAAGAAAATGAAAATATTAGTAAATTAGTGAAAAGATAAGGCAGAGAACTAGGGTTAGGTATTCACCCTAAGTAAAATTTACCTTGCCTGCCTTAAAACCATACCAGATCTTTGCATTGAGGAAAGGTGGCTAACACTAGGAAGTTTCCTATATATTTAAGAGCTTATTCCTGGTTATGTTCTGTTCTCTCTCTTTAGTTATAGGGGGTCTAATGGTGGCATGAATCAAATATTCTCCTTCTTCTTTGGGGAGGGGGTGTCTGTTGGTGGCATATATCAAATACTATCCTTTTGTTTGGGTGTGTTTCGGTGTGTGTGTTTGTTAAGCTGCCATCTTCTTGATTATACAATCCATTACTTTCCATAATATTCACTCAATGCCCTTTTTTTCCAACTGGTTCTCAATTGATGTTTTACTTGTTTTTCTTGTATGTGCTGGGTAAATAAAGTTGGCTGATGTTCAGCACAGCACTGAGTTCTTGTCAAGGACGAAACTTCTCCAAATTCTTACTTCAATTATTAGGTCTGCACGTGAGAGAATTGCTGCTTATGATTCTGAATTTGATTTTCTTGTCATTCAATGATTTCGACTGTCATATTTATTTCTTTGACTGCCTATCTTCCTAGTGATGCTTCTGCTGAATCGATCTTGAGATCAAGAGCAATGATGATAACTGGAAGGCTGATGGCGAGGGAGAATGCCTTCGTATTCATCGATGAATCTGGTAATACTCACATATACTTCTTCTAAGTCTTAGTTGTCATCCAAATTTTGTTATATCTGAAACTTATTAACTATACAATTTGTAGGTATGTTTAGTATTTGAATTTCCATTTTTATTAGCTTATCACTAGTGTGACGAATAAGATATATACATGGCTTTGATGCTGTACTCAGGTTTTCTGGTGCATAATTAATGGACTTGTGAGTGGCTCCAAGTACTCTACTTTCCATCAATTAATTTCAACTTCTGATTCAAGCCCAATCAAACATGTATAGTTGTAATTTGAGTTAATTAGAATGATTAGGAAAAGATCCTTACCGTATTGGCTAGATACAAAACTCTCTTATCCAGGAAAACTAGCATCACGGGCATTTGGCATGTCTTAATTAGAATGTAAGAGGATCTCACTTTCATACTGAACTCAATGGTATATTCTGGGTAAGGAAATACCTAGTTTGGTTGAAATATATCCTACCTTATTTTTTGTTGTTTTACTGCAGGTTTTGTTCGCTTGCATTATAACTCTCTCAGATAGGTAAAAGCAGAATTGACTCTTAATCTTTTCTGACTTTCAGGTTGTAGAAATCTGATTTCAGCCATTGACAGAAGATTCAATTTGTTAGAAAGTGAAAATGCAGATGAATGTGAATGCGCTCTTGAAGCATTGGGACAAATTGGATTCTGTAAGTTTTTTTAATTTCTTTATATTTATGTCCATGTGATGTAGCTCAGTTCTCCTTGACAAAAGAATACGTTGCTACATTTATCTCAATAATAACTTTAGGTTGTTGAAGGGATTTTATTGAGGCTTTCTTTAAATTAATGGTCAAACCTTGTACTTGTGAGACCACAGTTGGTTTATTGGAGATTAACTTAGTGCTGATCCTTATATCTGAACAAACTAGTGCGCATTCTAAGCAGGCATAATCATAATAATAGAGTATTGAACTGTTCTAAGGTCTTTATCCTTACCCTTTATACATATATTCTTGTCTCCCCTTTGATCAGAACATGAAGGTGTTGGTTTATGTTTAGTCAACAATGGCATGCCAATTGGAAGAGTTGGTGGAAAGAGTTGGTGTGGATGCTAGGAGGAAGCTTCCTCCTTTGATGTCACCCATGACATCAAGAGGAGGTCTTTACCTCTATAAATAGATGCACTCCTTCATTTGTAGAAACCATCCCAAAATAATACAATACATTGTAGTGAGTAGAGAGTTAAGAGAGAAATTCTCTTAAGTGTAATTGGGAAATCTCCCCTTCCTTTGTTAATATTAAAAGGGCAATTGTTCTCTGGTGGACGTAGGATTATTTTGATCCGAACCACGTTAAATCTTGTGTTCTTTCTTTTACGTTTCCGCTAACAATTGGTATCAGAGCGACAGGATTCTTTAACGATCCAAGGAGAAAGAACAAGCAAATATGAGTTCCATGAAGTTTGAAATTGATAGATTCAATGGACGCAACAACTTCAATATCTGGAAGATCCAGATGATGGCGTTACTGCGGAGGGAAGGTTCAATCCATGCTATTGACGGAAAGTATCCTACGGATATATCAGCTCCCGACAAGGAGAAGATTGAAGGGGATGCATTGAGTGCAATCCAACTATCCCTTGCACCTAACGTGCTTTGTGAAGTGAGTACGGGTACCGAAGAGACGGCCAAACAGTTGTGGGAAAAGCTAGAAGGGCTATACCAAGACCGATCAGTGACAACAAGAATGTTGTTACAACGGCGTCTTCACACATTTAAGATGGGGTCAGGTACTTCGTTACAAGATCATTTAGATGCGTTTAATAAACTTGTCATGGACTTACAGATTGCAGGAATTAAAAGGGAGGAGGAGACGCTTGCATGTGCTTTGCTATTTTCATTGACTTCAGGATATCGTGATATTGAGAATTCAATGATGTATAGCAAGGAGCCTATCAAGCTTGAGCAAGTGCGGCAGGCACTTAACTCTAGTGATGTGCGGAGGCACATTGAAGGAGATAGAGATGACCAGGCAAGTGGCCTCTTTGTAAGAGGCCGGACTAGCCAACAGGGAAAGACCAAATCAAAGCACAGATCAAAGTCTCGTGTGAACAAGAAGAATACAGAGTGTTGGGGTTGTGGCAAGAAGGGGCACTTTGAACGAGATTGCCCAATGTCAAAGTCCAAGGAAAAGGCGAGTGCATCTACAGTTGAACAGGTACATAATTTTGATAATGATTATGTACTAACAACATCGTGTAATAATAATAGTAGTTATGAAAACAAATGGGTGTTAGACTCTGCTTGTACTCTGCATATGACGTTCCGAAAAGACTGGTTTAGCAGCTACGAGAAAAGTGGAGGAACCGTAGTAATGGGCAATAATGCAACTTGTGCAATAGTTGGCATTGGCTCAGTTCGGGTTCGCTGCCATGATGGAATCGTGAGGACTATTACACAAGTCCGTCATGTTCCTGATCTGAAGAAGAATTTGATCTCCTTGGGTACTCTGGATGAACAAGGCTACAGGTACATGAGCGAAGCAGGAACTATGAAGGTGACTAAAGGTTCTTTAGTCATGCTGAAAGGCAAGCTGGAGAACGGCCTTTACACATTGGCCGGAAGCACCATTGTTGGCTCTGCAAATGCATCTACAGTGCAGTTATCTAATGATGACAAGGCAAGACTATGGCACATGAGACTGGGTCATATGAGCGCACGTGGACTGGAGATGTTGAGCAATCGTAAACTTTTGGAAGGTGAGAAGATCAGCACGCTTGACTTCTGTGAGCACTGCGTTCTAGGGAAGCAGAAGAAGGTCAGCTTCAGCACTGGCAAACACAAGACAAGAGGAGTGCTAGACTACATCCATTCAGATTTATGGGGTCCTTCTAAACTTCCATCGAAGGGCGGAAAGAGGTATCTTCTCATTTTTATTGATGATTTCTCACGAAAGGTTTGGGTGTATTTTTTGAAGGCAAAAAGTGATGCTTTTGAAGCATTTAAAGAGTGGAAGATTTTGGTTGAAAATCAAATGGAGCGGAAAATCAAGTATCTTCGCACAGACAATGGCTTGGAGTTTTGCAATGAAGAGTTTAATGAATTCTGCAAGGTTCATGGGATCTCAAGACATAGGACTGTCAGGCATACCCCACAGCAGAATGGAGTTGCCGAGAGAATGAACAGAACTCTTCTTGAAAAGGCTCGTTGTATGCTCCTACAAGCCAAAATGTCCAAAGTATTTTGGGCTGAAGCAGTTCACACTGCTGCTCATATTGTCAATCGATCTCCAGCATCGGCAATTGACTTTAAGACTCCGAATGAGGTATGGTCAGGTGAACCCTCTAACTATTCATACTTACGAGTATTTGGGTGTCCAGCTTATTATCACGTTAATGAAGGAAAGCTTGAACCAAGGGCTAAGAAGGCCATATTCGTAGGGTATGTGGATGGAGTAAAAGGGTACAAACTTTGGTGTTTGTCTTTACTCAAATTTATAGTTAGTAGAGATGTCACCTTCGATGAATCCTCTATACTTGATCCCGTAAAGTTTCCGTGGAGTTTTCAGGAAACAAGAACAACGAGCAGGTGGAGCTTCCGGTGGAGCTTGCCAAGGAAAAGGATCAAGAGACTCAGGTTAAAGATGAGTCAGAAGATGTAGGCGTTGAAGAACTTGCTGTCAATGAACCATACACAATTGCGAAGGGGAGGGAGAAGAGGCAGACACGAGAACCGGAACGCCTTATAAATCAAGCAAACTTGATTGCATATGCGTTCGTAGCTGCACAAGAAGAGATTAAAGATCTGGAGCCCTCCTCGTATATTGAAGCAACTTCTTGCAAGGATGCCGCACAATGGCGGTTAGCCATGACTGAAGAGATGGAGTCTCTTCACAAGAATCAGACATGGGTCTTAGTGAAAAGACAAAAGGGGAAGAGGACAGTTGGATGCAAGTGGGTCTACCGAAAGAAAGAGGGAATTCCTGAAGTGGAAGATGCTAGGTTCAAGGCGAGATTGGTTGCAAAAGGATTCAGTCAGAAGGAGGGAATTGACTACAATGAGATTTTCTCTCCAGTCGTGAAGCATAGCTCAATTCGCGTGCTACTAGCATTGGTTGCCCAATTTGACTTGGAGCTTCAACAGCTTGATGTCAAAACTGCTTTCTTACACGGTGATCTAGAAGAGACAATCTATATGGATCAGCCTGAAGGTTTCCTAGCTGAGGGAAAAGAAGATCACGTATGCCAACTAAAGAAGTCTTTGTATGGTTTGAAGCAATCCCCTAGACAGTGGTACAAGAGGTTTGATGCATTCATGACTACACATGAATTCTCAAGGAGTGCATTTGATAGCTGTGTGTATCACAAGAAGATGTCTGGTAACTCAATGATTTATTTACTGTTGTATGTTGATGATATGCTTATTGCTGCTAACAACATTACAGAGATAAATGCTTTGAAGAAACTGTTGAGTAAGGAATTTGACATGAAGGATTTAGGAGCTGCAAAGAAAATCCTTGGTATGGAGATTTCAAGAGAAGACGGTGTTGTACATCTTTCTCAGAAGAGGTATATTGAAAGGGTTCTCGAGAGATTAGGTGGAGAATATGTCAAAGATTCCTCAGTGCAGTTGGTAGCATTATGTATGCTATGGTATGCACACGTCCAGATATTGCTCAATCTGTAAGTGTGGTAAGTAGATACATGTCCAGCCCAGGAAAGAGGCATTGGGAAGCTGTCAAGTGGATATTGAGATATCTCAAAGGAGCTTCTGGTGTTGGTCTGACCTTTCGAAAAAGTGGTGGAGGTATTTCAATTCTCGGTTATGTAGATTCTGACTATGCAGGAGATCTTGACAGAAGAAGGTCCACAACTGGATACATCTTTACCCTCGTTGGCAGTGCCGTTAGTTGGAAGTCGACTCTGCAGTCGATTGTCGCTTTGTCTACGACAGAAGCAAAATACATGGCAGCAGCGGAGGCGGTGAAGGAAGCTATCTGGTTGAAAGGTTTAGTAGCGGAATTGAGTTTGGTTCAGCTGGAATCAACTCTTAGATGTGATAGTCAGAGTGCTATTCATCTAATGAAAAATCAGAGATTTCATGAGCGCACTAAACACATTGATGTCAGATTTCATTTTATTCGAGATGTTGTTGAAGAGGGAACTATCAAGGTCGTGAAGGTTATCACAGACGATAATGCTGCAGATATGTTGACCAAGATAGTCCCACTCGCTAAGTTTGCACACTGCAAGGACTTGGCGGGGGTGTGCATCAACTGATGCAACTCCGAAGAGAACAGTTGTTAGGTGGAGGTGGTATGTTCAACAATGGTTTGATTCTTCTTGTTTCTTACAACGGGGTTGCCCAGTAAGCTTAGAAGTTTTGGCCAGAGTTGTTCACACGCACGCTCGAAACGCAAACCAAGGTGGAGATTGAAGGTGTTGGTTTATGTTTAGTCAACAATGGCATGCCAATTGGAAGAGTTGGTGGAAAGAGTTGGTGTGGATGCTAGAAGGAAGCTTCCTCCTTTGATGTCACCCAGGACATCAAGAGGAGGTCTTTACCTCTATAAATAGATGCACTCCTTCATTTGTAGAAACCATCCCAAAATAATACAATACATTGTAGTGAGTAGAGAGTTAAGAGAGAAATTCTCTTAAGTGTAATTGGGAAATCTCCCCTTCCTTTGTTAATATTAAAAAGGCAATTGTTCTCTGGTGGACGTAGGATTATTTTGATCCGAACCACGTTAAATCTTGTGTTCTTTCTTTTACGTTTCCGCTAACAGAACATTTTTTATGTTTGATGTCAATAAAATAGAATAATAAGTGGAAGCTCTGATGTTATAAGGGCCATAGCTTGAAGGCAGTTCTTACTTACCCTAGAGATCTTTAAGCATGACCGAACTCTGGTCTAAGTCAGTGGCTAAGAACCAAGTATGGAGGACCCAACTCGATGCTGTCATTGCTCGGTACTGTGCATGAATTGTTGGTCAAATGATGCAGTGGGGGAAGGGGTTGCTTAATGGGCTAGAGTGGTGTGTCATGACTCAAAACCTAGTGATTTACTAGCTCAAAGATCCATAGGCTCTGTAATAACCAGGTTACTTGATGGTCGGTGATAATCCCAACTCCTATGCATATATTATCATTCTTGACTATCCCCTTTTTTATAAGGTTAGGGTTGCTTCATAATATTCTCAGGTAGTAATATATTCAGGTTATGAAATGTGAGTACTGGGTTGCAGATAGTTGCAGGGAAACGTCGTTGGTGGCAATAGATTGTGATCTCATTCTTCAAGCATCCTTTCTACTAGACAGGATTCTTTTGAACTAACATTTTATCCTCTCATCAGAAAGTCTCTATTCTTTCCGCTTGTTCTTGATATGCCTATGCTTCTCAATAGCAAATAGGGGTTCCTGCTTTCATACAGAAGCATGTTTTTTCTTTGCATGTTTGACCTTTGGAATTTCTTTTTGGCACTGTGTAGTTCACTGTGCACACATGCCACTTCAGCCCATGTTCACTTGGTTAAGATATCACACTGTACTTGAAATTAAAATTTTCTTCGTCTGTGATGCAGCCAGCAAAGGGGCAGCATTGCTTCTCTCAGGTGCACAACCTGCAGGAAGACATGTCATTTATGCGGCTTTTGATCGGCAACAGCATGGTAAACAGCTGGTAAGCAGTGCGAGATTTAACTTGTGTTATCCATGTCAATATATACAGCCTCATTTTATGAATGTTGTGTGATGATGTCAGCTTCATCCAGTGTTGTTGACGATCTCCTTTTAAGTACCAAAAAGACTGCCTGGTTTATTTTATTGTTCTAATTAACTTCAGCCAGAAGCAAACTGGAGATTTAGTATCTTAATCTATTGCTTAAATTCCATTCTGAATTCATTCAGACTCTCACTTCATGAAATAAAGAGAGTTAGAAATTCGTGACAGACATAATGTTTACTCGAGACATC
The DNA here is from genome assembly GCF_000393655.2 of Nicotiana sylvestris. NCBI lineage: Eukaryota > Viridiplantae > Streptophyta > Magnoliopsida > Solanales > Solanaceae > Nicotiana > Nicotiana sylvestris. The sequence goes on from NC_091063.1 coordinate 62,996,166, forward strand.
CCTTGAATGCAAAAAACAGGCGGCATTGCATGCTCTTGCAAACATTGTTGGGGAAACTCGTGCAGAAAATGATGTATTGCTGGATGGTGTTGCAGAGGAGAGTCTTCGGCGCCTGATCTATGAAACAGCATCCAAGACTTCAAAGCTGACACCTTCGGTGAGTTTAATTTCTGTGAGGCCTCTGGCTTCATGAAAAATGCTTCCGTTATCTGCCTCTTTTTGTCTCACTGCTAGAACTTTGAAACTTCTCAGTATAAAGCTATGTCTGACTGCTGGAATCTTGAAAATTTGTCTGTACAAAGCTGACAAGTAACAAATCCTGCTCTCAGCACACCACGTTCTGGGGGGGGGGGGGGTAAAACAAATGGATTATATTAGAAAGGGAAAACACGTGAAATGCATTACCATGGTGGGTGGAAGAGTTTTTATTGGGATTTGGCGTGTATGAACCTGTTGTTAGAGTTGTGTTCAGCATTAAGGTCTTCAAATTCTTCTTTGAATTTCTCCTAATATAATTTGTTGACATGATGGTTCTTGCTCGACTTTTTTTTAACCTTCGGTTACTTATTTAAATTGTTCCTTTTGACAGGGTCTCCTCTTATCAGTCCTTCAACAGGATTCAGAAATTCGTAAGGCGGTGAGATATATCTCTGCAACTCACGACTAATATCATCTCACAGAGAGAAGCAGTCCGATAAAAGTTACCTCGTTTGTGTTATCTTTTCAAAATTTACTATGTGAAGTAGTAGCTATTCCTTCTTATTTAGCTGTCTCTGCGGAAAGTTTTGATTATTTTAGCTGGCAGTGAGATGTCTGATGCATGTGAATAGTATCAATTTAGACTGGATTTTGAAATTGATAAGTGTGTAGAGGAATACCGGCTATAAAAAGGTGCTCTCTTCGTTCATGTATTTTCCATTTAGAGTTCAAAGTAAAGCAAACCAATTCATGATGCTGGACATCTTGATGTTCCACTTAGAAACAAATTATGAAGCAGATAATATCTACGATTTTTCTTTTAATAAAAATGTATAGGAGAATGAATCTATAGAACGAGAATGAATCTATAGAACAACTATCTTGAAATAGATTGCCAACTTTGAAAAAGTCAATCCATTGCATAACCCATTTGAATCTACTTTTACATTGTTAAACCACAAACCCAACTTGCCTCTGTGGTTTCAATCTTTCCCTTAATCAATATTATTGTAGTACCTTTGTTCTGATTCCCTTACTACTGTTAGTCGTTTCTTGTTTCGGTTAAATTATGCTGTCTTGTGGTTGGTATTTCAGTATTGTCTTGTTGTACTTCACTTATTATCTGTTGAATCTTTCACATCTTTAATGATCAGGTTATCTTCCTTTAGATCTCTTGCTCAATTTTGTATCTATTTTTGTTCTTTTTGATGTTTAACATTTGTTCATCATTAGGAGAACTATTCATAAAAAGGAAGGTAGACAGATATTGGCAAATTCTTGATCCCCCCACCCCACCCCACCCCACCCAAACATAGAAAGAAAGAAAAGAAAATGAAGGTTGGGTCTTCTAAGGCAGGTTTAAATATACACCATAGGAGTTAATCAACTTTGGTTTCATAACCTGAATTTTTTTATTCCTTTCATTAGCCTCACACAGCTAGAAAAAGTCAGTCTCTTCTTATATTTTACAGGGCTATAGAGTGATAACTGCGTTGGTGATGCGGCCTTGGTGCCTGATGGAGGTTGTCTCCAGACAAGAAATAATAAATATAGCAACTGACACTTTTACAGAGACAGACAAGATAGGTTTGTATGTTAATATCCAATTTGCTTTACATAGTATGCAAACAGTACAAATATCTGCTATTTGCGTATCTAAATGCGGTCATTTGATGACATCTTTCCGGCATTATCTCTTATTGGCCGTGTCTTCACCTAGCTGACTTTTGTGCTAGTGTGTTTCTCATTCAACATTATGCTGGCCCATATAACTGCAAGTTAGTGTATTAACTTTTACCTTATCAATTTTTTTTTATTTTTTTATTTTATCTCTTCATCCTTCTCCTGATGGTTCGATTAACAAATATAGTCTGTAACTTACCATATCTCCCTGCTAGAGAAGTGGCATTGTCAGCAATTGATTTTTAAATCACCTGGCTGAGTAGGAATTGTCGGATGAGATTGAAAGATCATCCTCATTTAGGTCTTAATTGATGTTGTGTGCATCCTTATTTACATCTTTATATTCTATTTTACAACTGTAACTACTTCGCATAGTACATGTTCTTGTTGAGAGATTCAGTAAGTTGGTTAAATTTCAGGTATGGAAGCTAGACACAAATGTTGCCAGTCACTCTACAAGGGTTTCACCTCATCTAGTAAGCTGATCGCTGACAATGCACTGTCTGGTGTAGCTACAAAGGTGTGTCTTTCCTGATTTATATCCTTGTGTCCAAATTTATACGGATTTGGTTATGGTTTGCGGAGATCGAATTGGTCCTCTATCACGGAGTTTCCTGTTATAGAACTCTGGTTTGTCCTCATTTTCACCCTGTATTTACTAGTACTATTTATACCTATGTTCTATAGATATAGACAAACATGTCAGATGTCCAATCTATTTTTGCATTTTGCTTTTCTTTGTGTAAGTACTGCATGGAAAATTTAAGAATGAGACTAGCACTTTGGCAACCTAGGACTAGCCTAGGTGAAACTGAATGCACAATGCATGCATCCCTCATTTTTCTCCCCAAACCTATTTGTAGGAATAGAAGAAGGTTGGAGTAAATTCTTTTCTGAAATGGACGGTAGTGTTCTAGTGGAATGGACTAGTAGTCTAGTAAAGTAAAATCAAGTCAAATAATATGGTTGTAGGCCGCTCCTTAAAACAAACCACGAAGGTAGCATGTCATGCTGGACATAACACGACACCTGGTGCCTAACTACATGAGACCGAGCGAACCAACTGGCTGGCTGAATCAACATGTGATAACATAACATATTGAATGCAGGATATAAACTAAGACATGCTGATATACCGAAAGTCTGAATGATATAAATCAAATTGCGAAAACACTATTATAAGTCTGAAACATGTTTATAGCCAACATTGCTTAACATGAAAAGCCTGCGACTCTGTCTAACTGTTACTCTAGTCTATGAAGCTTCTAATGAAGTACTAAAAACAATGTCTGTCTGCACATACTAAAAGACTGTAAAGTAATGATAATGCCCCGAAAGAATTAGAGCTCACCAACTGGCTAGTACGAGAATCCTAGTGCTCTGAATTGTCAACCTATAAATCGTCACGTGCATCACGAGATGCAGGCTCTAGGCGAAAGGGACGTCAGTACATTTGAATTGCACTGGTATTAAAGCAACCGAAAGAAAGAACTCTAAATGCTGAAACTAAAACTGAACTGAACAAGGAAGTAAAGATATGAATACTCCCTCTTCTGAATGACGAACCACCTGTTTATCTGAAGAAATAAACTGTAACCTCAGGCCCAATATATATGTACACACGCTACGGCCTCAGGCCCAGGTATACGTATACATAACTGCAGCCTCTGGCCCAAAGATGCATACAACATAAACTACGGCCTCAGGCCCAAATACATGTGTTCAGCATTCAGGAATTTGAAATCAGGAACTAAGAATCATACTGCAATACATGATGCTGAAATACTGAATCATACTGAGTTACATAATACTGGAATACTGAATAGAACTAGACTGAGACATTCATGAACTGATTATGAGAACTGAAGCTTCAACTGTTTATGACATGCTGAGTAATCTAGACTGAGATACGGGCATCAAACACAAGTCTATATTGATTACGCACTAAGATTACAACATTCGGAATGAAAGTCATGAACTAATTACAAAGCTAGAGAATAGAAGTTCTGCAATTATTCAAGGAACTAAGCGTAACTATATTTCTGAGGCAATTAGTAATGTTGTAAAAGAAACGTAGTGTAGGGAGAATCATTAACATTCCCAAACATAGAGGTAGCCTCACATAACTTGACTCTGGCCTTTTTAAGCGTATCACAATGTTTTGTCGCCTCTTTCAACGATAATCTATGACAATACATATCAAGAGAAACCAATATTAGCACTATTGTTCATGTTTTAGTCACTTAGGTATTTTATCAAATACTTGGTGGGCATAAAGCTTCATACCCTTATTAATTGTGTTTCTACACCCAACAACCCATTCTCTTGCTACTGGATAATTCTAAAATCTCAATTTGCTATAATCAATACCATTCTTCATCACCCATAAGATAATCAACAATCCAAAACTATAACCGTTCATGCTTTTCTATCAGACCCATCAACTCATATCTCATAAGCTTAGAGTCTATAATCATGAATCCAATGCTACAATCAATTAGAGGGTGAAGATTGAAGATATTACGTTTTTGAAGTTCAATCCTCTTGAATTCGATTCTAGGGTTTTTTTTTTCAACAATGATGTCTCAATCGAATATTTAATGATTTGAAGGGTTTACCTATGTTAATAAGGTGTTGGAAAATTGAAATTAACTTAGAATCATCATTAGAACTTACCTTGGATAATGGAGGGACCTTGGGGAAAGTTGGGTTCTTGAGAGTTTCCCTTTCTAGAGCAAATTTATGTGTTTGGGGTGTAGGGAACGAGGTAGGGCTTTTAAAATGACTTTCCGGGTGCGCTTCCACGTATCTTAAGGCCCAACCGCATACCTGAACGCGCAACAAGTGGCACTTACACAAGTGCGCTGCCCACGGGACAATTGGGTGCGCACTTGAGCGCGCATACTGCGCATTGTCCAGTAAAACATGCATAATTTTTTGCACAGAGATCCGTTCGGGCTCCACAATATATCATTGGAACTATATGTCAAAGGACTACAACTATCATGATTTAAGTTTATATGTCAAAGGACTACAACTATCATGCTTTAAGTTTTCTCAAATTCCTAATAGATTTTCACGAAATCAGGATGGAAGACAGACCTTCTATAACTTAGTCGATTTTATCTAATCTTATGCACCTCACTTTCTATCTTGATTCCAAAACAACTATTTTCAACCATTCTCATCCGATAGGACTTCACATGTCTAAAATGTAACATTAATGTTCATTTAACACATCCACACCTAATCCGAATTTACGGAGTGTTACACTGCAAGAGAAAAATGTTTTTTCGAGGAAAAACAAATGGAGAATGAGAGGAATGTGATATGATTTACAGAAGACCAAGTTAAATATTCATTAAACACAATCTTTTAGCCAAGTAAATGTCTTTTAATATGACCGAGGACTGATGGCCCAGTGACATAAGTCTTGGTTTGATCGAGGATTCTTCATTTTCATTTCCTTTTCACGTCCTGTTGACTGCGCTTTTTTACATTTGTAATATAATGCTGTGATATTTCTGCAGCTGGAGGAAGCTATCAGAAGAGGTCCTTATTTAGGAAGAAGGCTTTCTGAAGCTCAACCTACAGTGATGACGGAGCAGAGATTTTAGTCTTTTCGACATCATAGATACCATCTACAAGTGTTACTTTCAGCCTTTATATGTCATCTATAAGATGTTAAACCACAGTACACTGTAGGGGATCAATTAGCGGGATATTGTAACTTCCCTTGTAAAAAGCCCCCCTTTCTGCAGGCAATCAGCATCAAAGATGGTAATCTAGATGTCTTGGCATTTGGTGGAAACTGCTTAAGTTGGGTGTAGCTACTCGACTTCACTAGCCCTCTGCATTTCCAAAGATATAATCCAAGAGTTTTAACTGCTTATGTTTGAATGCTTTATGCTGAATTGATAAATGCTTGAACTTCGAGCTTGTTTAGATGAATCTATGTTGAATCTACTATTTTCTTTTTCATAGAAGCCTTTGTTATGTAAAGGCTAAGTATTTTTGCACAAAGTATAGATCGTTGATGGATAATATGCATTGCAACGTAGTCATGTCAGGACCCAGACCTCGAAGATTAGTCATACTGCATTTTGCTTTTGGTTTTAAGGTAAAATTTTCATTGTGATTGGAGATGCCATGGTTGAGAGAGAAGGGCCAGTAGCGTAGTCTTGTTTCAGACAAAAATTGGTAAATAACCATTTTTAACACCTGCTATTAAACATTAGCCACATTTTTTGTACGGAAATAGTTTTGGACAAAAATACCTCTAACACACTCCAGCAACCGGTACTGGATTTCTAAATCCTTACATGTTAAACTCCAATATACTATAGTAGAATTCAAAAAATCCCCTACATGTGAAATCCCAATACTTGGTGCTGGAATTCAGAGCCTTTAAAGGTATAACTCCAGAAAGAAACGATAGAAGCGCAAGAACCATTTATGACTACTGGAGTTCAAATTAGCAAAAGCTGGAGGGGTTGTTGACTGTGTGACGCTCTATATCTTGTTTCGCCCGCCATGGCTGCAGCTACTACTATAAGTTCAGATTCGGATGTCGTCGCTGGCAACCTCTTCTTCAAGGAAATGACACAAAACTTAAAAGACCAATGAAGCATGAGATTCAAACACTCAAGACGAGTGAACAACAGAGACACCTAACCATTGAACCAAGATGCCTAAAAATAGTTTGTAGAAATTGCAATATTGCAGAGGAAGCTGAGTACTGTTTTTATAATTAGCATTTTTAGTTGGATGAAATAATTCATTCTCAGGAACTAGGAGTTTTGTTTTCATCTCAAGTGACATCTATCTTTAGTTCATTGGTTTAGATATTGTTTTACAGTTTTAAAAGGTTAAAGGTTAAATAGTCGTCAAATTCTTTCGTTTTCAGAAAGTAGCAAGAAAATGGGACAAAACTTAAAGAACCAATGCAACATGAGATTCGAGCATTCGACTTTAACTGAACAACAGACACGCCTAACCATTGATCCAAGATGCCTAAAAATAATTTGCAAAAATTGCAATATTGCTGAGGAAGCTGGGTACTGTTTTTAAAATGAGCATTTTCAGTAGGCTGAAATAATTCATTCTCAGGAACTAGGAGTTTTGTTTTCATCTCAAGTGACATATCTGTCTTTAGTGCATTGGTTTAGCTGTTATTTTATAGTTTTAAGGATTAGTTACCTCCTATAGCAAAGGTTGATACCATATTTATTTTAAATAAATATCCTTTTAAAAACTATATTTACCTTTTGATTTTATATAGCCAAATATCTATTTATGGTCACCTCCTACCCTTTAAGCCATAATATAAGCTTTGTATTATTTTTCTCTCTCATATCCCTTCAAATTTCTCCTATCCCCTACCCCATATCTATTCTCCCTCTCTCTCTACTCTCGATGTCTTCTCCTCCGCCGGATCAAGGCTGAATGAACTCCGCTATTTCGCCCAACTCCATCCAACAACTCAACTGCTTTTTTGCGTTTCTTGATTTCATGTCAACCATGGCCAGATCCTATCTGAACGGAGCATATTACGGCCCATCAATTCCGTCGCCGTCCAAAACCTATCACCGCCCAGGCCACGACGGCGGGTGTTGCTGCAACCCATTCAACTGCTGCTGCGGCTGTCTCTTCAAGATACTCTGCACTCTTTTGGTCATCGTTGGTGTCGTAGCCTTTGTCCTCTGGTTTATCCTCAGGCCCAACAAAGTCAATTTTCTGTTAATATATTTCAATGTATCTCGCTGTATTTCATTGTATTTATTGTCTTTTTTTCCATTTTATTTCAATGTATCTCGCTGTATTTTATGTATTTCATTGTCTAAAACTCTCCAAATTTATGACCAACCTTTCCTTCAGTAATCTTACAACGAACATGAGTTTTTTTTCGCTATCTTTTTTCGAGAACCGTCTAAAGTTCCAACTAAAAAGAACTTATTTCTTCTGGAACAATCACAAAGACTTTTTTTTATTATGGATCTACTACCAGAAATTCAATGCGGCTCCCCAACTGAGCAAAATGGAGCAAATTCGGTTGAGGCCCGGGAGATTCAGGCTTGCTTGTCTCGCTCTCATATTGGAAGGCTAGGTTTGGAACCCTCTAGGAACTGAATCGCTAGAAAGATCTCTTCTTTCGTTTAAACCAAGTGGACCCTAAACCAAAGCTTTGATCGTTGCGCTTCCCCCTTATTGTTAGTCCTCTTACCATACACCACTTCGAATGCTTACTTCCCCTCTTACTTAATATAGGCCGATTCACATCGTTTTTATAGGCAAACTCAGCAGTTGGAAGAACTCTTATATATATCGTAGAATGAAGTACCACACTATAAATATAATCCAAATAAAATAGATACAAAAAATATAGATGAGAGAACAAATTAAGTGGAAAACAAAACTACAATAAAGCCATGCCATCCTGGAGTTAATTCTTTCTATGGACAGCCTTTTTTTAAAGACCTAATCTAGGCATTAGCCATTTAAAAAGATGGATTCCAAGTAAAGTATAAAGGAACAACTGATATGATGCCTTGACAGCTTCCAAGAATTCTTGCATTGTTTATCTTATATATTCGATTAATCGTCTTGAAAACCGGTATAGTTTTAACAAAGAACTATCGAGGGTTCTAATCCCTCTCTCTCCTTTTTTGCTAATTGAAACAAATATTGAATAAAACAGTACCCAAAGGTTCACAAGCATCTGAATACTTATTCCAGAAGGGTTTATTAGACCTAATTGTACCACGTAATCTTTTAAAAAGCGTTCTGAGTGAGTTATTTAAGCTCCACGCCTTTTTTCCTTTGAATCAAAAGTCAAGCAAAATTGTATTCAATGTATTTCATTGTATTCACTGTCTTGCTATATTTCATGAATGTATTCATATGTTTTTTAATTAATTGAATTTATGTATTCAGATGTATTATATAATTTCTATGAAGATTGCTATGTTTTTAGGGTATTTTTCGGTTGAGAATCTTTTTTATAACTGGAAATACAAATTTTGTGTGTTATAATTGAGTTTGTTGAGTTATATTAGGAGTCTATTATGTTAATTGATTTACTTTCTATTTAAAAATAGTGTAATCCCCTATTTCACGCCGTGAATACAGTCGAATACAATAATCTGTCCAGCTGTAATCCCATATTTCATGCCATGAATATAGTCGAATACACTCGAATACAAAAATCTGTATAGCTGTAATCCCCTGTTTCACGCCTAGAAATGCTACTGTATTCATTAATACAGTAGCTTAAATACATCGAATACACTCTAAAAAAATCTGAAAACATAGCTATAGGAAGTAATTTAGTAAATGGTAGCTACAACTAGCTACTAACCACTAAAACATAGTGGTTTCTGAAAGTTTCTCTAGTTTTAAAAGGTTAAAGGTTCAATACTCGTCAACTTCTTTCATTTTCAAAAAGTAGCAAGAAAATGGCACAAAATTTAAAGAATAAATGCATCATGATATTCGAGCACTCGTTTTTGAATGAACAACAGAAATGCCTAACCATTGATCCAAGATGCCTAAACATAATTTGCAAAAATTGCAATATTGCTGAGGAAGCTAAGTACTGTTTTTAAAATTAGCATTTTCAGTTGGCTGAAATAATTTATTCTCAGGAACTGGGAGTTTTGTTTTCATCTCAAGTGACATATCTATCTTTAGTTCTTAGCTGTTGTTTTATAGTTTTAAAAGGTTAAGGTTCAATACTCGTCAAATTTTTTCGTTTTCAGAAAGTAGCAAGAAAATGAGACAAAACTTAAAGAAACAATGCGGCATGAGATTAGAGCACTCGACTTTGAGTGAACAACAGAGACACCTAACCATTGAACCAAGACACCTAAACTAATTTGCAGAAATTGCAATATTGCAGAAGAAGCTTAATACTATTTTTAAAATTAGCATTTTGAGTTGGCTGAAATTAGGGCTGTTTATCGGGAGGATTGGGCGGTTATTTACTCTTAACGGTTTGTCTTATCGGTTATCGGCTTTTAGATGTATTGACCTGCTAGCCACTCGATAAGATATCGGTCGGATTGGTATCAGTTTAGCTCTTATCGGGCGGTTTATCGGCCTAATTCAATCTATATTGCACATGACATAATTTACCAAATTTAGCGAGGGTCCAAAATTTGCTTCGCCGTGCTTCAAATGTATGCTGATGTTGGTCAAAGAATGAGATTTCTTGCTCTTATTTTACAACTGCTCCAATTTTCTTTAGATGTTGCTCTAATTTCTAAACAATCCAAGAACACCTGCCGAAATGTGTGCGGACTGACATTTTTTTTACATGCTAGCAAACCTGCAAATGTATGTGTTAAACCCAATTTAATAGCAGATTCTACTCGTTAAACTATCTCTTGTTTGTTAAGTTTTGATACTTTCACTGCACCTATTGGAGGTGGTAAGAATACGTGAAGTAGTCAAGTAAATTGTTTATGGTTTGATAGGATTGAAAAGAATGCGCGAAGCAAGTAACTAAAATTTGTCTAATAATAAATTAGTAATAGAGAATAGAGATAGAGTACTGGAAGTGGAAGATGGGTTTTTGATTATTTAATATATATATATATATTGACGGCTTATCGGCTTGGGGCGGATTATTCAATTTTCTTAATGGATAATCCATTAACCCGTTAAGAATATATATATACACACATATAAAATTTATTTTTATCCATATATATGTGTGAATATATATATATATATATATATATATATATATATATATATATATATATATATATATATATATATATATATATCCCCCAAGCCGATAAGCCGTCAATATATATATATATATATATATATATATATATATATATATATATATATATATATATATATATATATATATATATATATATATATATATTCACACATATATATGGATAAAAGTAAATTTTATATGTGTATATATATATATTCTTAACGGGTTAATGGATTATCCATTAAGAAAATTGAATAATCCTCCCCCAAACCGATAAGCCATTAATAAAATTTTTTTAATCTTCCCCGTCCGTTAAACCGTTAACCCAATACCAATAAGCCATTAAGCTTCGATTTTGGTTCGATTTTGAACACCCCTAGCTGAAATAATTCATTCTTAGGAATTTCATCTCAAGTGACATGACTATCTTTAGTGCATTGGTTTAGCTATTGTTTTACAGTATTAAAAGATTAAAGGTTCAATACTCGTCAACTTTTTTTGTTTTCAAAAAGTAGCAATAAAATAACATAAAACATAAAGAACCAATGCAGCATGAGATTCGAACACTCGTCTTTGAGTGAACAACAGAGACACCTAAAAATAATTTGTAAAAATTACAATATTGCAATATTGCAGAGGAAGCTGAGTACTTTTTTTAAAATTAGTATTTTCAGTTGGCTGAAATAATTCATTCTCGGGAACTAGAAGTTTTATTTTCATCTCGAGTGACATATCTATCTTTAGTTTATTGGTTTAACTGTTGCTTTAAAGTTTTAAAATGTTAAAGGCTCAATACTAGTCAACTTCTTTCGTTTTCAAAAAGTAGCATAAAACTTAAAGAACCAATGCAACATGAGATTCGAACACTTGGCTTTGAGTGAACAAATAGAGACGCCTGACCATTGAACCAAGACGCCTAAAAATAATTTGCAGAAATTGCAATATTGCAGAGGAAGCTTAGTACTATTTTCAAAATTAGCATTTTGAGTTGGCTGAAATAATTCATTATGAGGAGCTTTATCTCAAGTGACATAACTATCTTTAGTGCATTGGTTTAGATCTTATTTTACAGTTTTAAAAGGTTAAAGGTTCAATACTCGTCAACTTTTTTCATTTTAAAAAAGTAGCAATAAAATGGCACAAAACTTAAAGAACAAATGTAGCATGAGATTCGAACACTCGTCTTTGAGTGAACAACAGAGACGCCTAAGAATTGAACCAAGACGCCTAAAAATAATTTGCAAAAATTACAATATTGCAAAGGAAGCTGAGTATTTTTTCTAAAATTAGCATTTTCAGTTGGATAAAATAATTCATTTTCGGGAACTAGGAGTTTTATTTTCATCTCAAGTGACATATCTATATTTAGTTCATTGGTTTAGCTGTTGTTTTACAGTTTTAAAAGGTTAAAGGCTCAATACACGTCAGTTTCTTTCATTTTCAAAAAGTAGCACAAAATTTAAAGAACCAATGCAGCATGAGATTCGAACACTCGTCTTTGAGTGAACAACAAAGACACCTAACCATTGAACCAAGAAGCCTAAGAATCATTTACATAAATTACAATATTGCAGAAGAAACTCAGTATTTTTTTTAAAATTAGCATTTTGAGTTGGCTGAAATAATTCATTCGCAGGAACTAAGAGTTTTGTTTTCATCTCAAGTGTGACGACCCGACCAGTCGTCACATGAGTTACTGCTCCGTTTCCCCTATTTTTGCTTCTTATTACTTTGTTTATCAGTTCTATATGTGATTGGGTTGGTTGCCTCGGGTTCGGAAAAGGTTTTGAAAAGGTTTGGGACACTTAGTCTCTTTTGAGGAAGCTTAAGTTGAAAAAGTCAACTGAATGTTGACTTATGTGTTAGAGGGCTCGGATGTGAGTTCTGATGGTTCAGATAGCTTTGCGAGGTGATTTGGGACTTAGGAGCGTGATAGAAATGTATTTTGGAGGTCCGGAGTAGATTTAGGCTTGAATTGGCGAAATTGAATTTTTGGCGTTTTCCGGTTGATAGGTGAGATTTTGATATATAGGTCGGAATTGAATTATGAGAGTTGCAGTAGTTCTGTGGTATCGTTTGGAATGTGTGTGCAAAATTTCAGGTTATTCAGACGTGGTTTGGTATACTTTTTGATCAAAAGCGTAATTCGAAAGATTTTGAAAACTTAGGCTTGAATCCGATGTGTTTTGGTTGATTCGATGTTGTTTGATATGTTTTAAAGATTGGTATAAGTTTGAATGGTGGTATAGGATGTGTTTTTGCTTTTGGTTGAGGTCCCGGGGGCCTCAAGGTGATTTCGGATGGTTGGCGGAAAGTTTGAAAATTTGGTTTGGCAGCTGAAGTGTAGGAAATTGTTGTCATAACCAAACCTGCGTCTAGGGGACCGCAGGTGTGGTCTCGCATAAGTGAAAAGGGAGACACATATGCGGCCAAGTTGAATGCTAGCTGAAACCGCAGAAGCGGTCGAGGAGGCGCACCTGTAATGGCGCAGGTGCGATATTTTAACCATAGATGCGGAAATTGGTCAAGTAGGTGGAAATCGCAGATGCGGCGCTTGGGACAGCAGAAGTTGTTGCGCAGGTGCGAGATCTAGACCGCATGTGCAAAAAGCCTGGGCTAGAAGGTATAAATTATTTCCTTCGCGATTTTTGAGCTATTCCACCATTTCTAAGTTAGGTTTGGAGCTTTTTGGGCGATTTGAAAAAGGGTTTCAAGGGGACTTCATTAAGGTAAGGATTTTGGACCTAAAACTCGTTCCTATGGTATTATTTCACGGATTAAAGCTGTAATTAATGGAATTTAAGGGTTAAAATTGGGGAAACTAGGGCTTGGTATTAAGGACCTAGACTTGAGGATTTGAGGGACCATTTGTGGTCGAATTTTGGTACTTTTGATATGTATGAATTTGTGGGGGGGGGGAAGGGATAAGGAATCTATTGATGTAAATTTTATCGAATTCCGAGATGTGGGACCGGGGGTCGGGTTTTGGTAATTTCAAAATTTGTGTTGTAAATTGATTATTTTTGCATGGGCTTCGTTCCCTTAGCATATTTTGACGTCGTGATTATGATTTTGGATAGATTCGACATGAGTGAAGGCCGATTCGAGGGGTAAAGGCATCGCATGCTAGAGTTTCGACCAGATTGAGGTAAGTAATGATTGTAAATATTGTCCTGAGGGTATGAAACCCCGGATTGCACATCGTTATGCTATATTGAGGTGACGAACATGCTAGATGACGAGCATGGGGTCGTGCACTGTTAGGGATTGTGACTTAGTCCATCTCGAATGATTATTTTACCGCGTATTTGACTGAAAACTATTTGCTATCATCTTGTTTTGGGCTGAATGCCATATTTGGGCCTCGTGCCAGCTATTTGAACCCTTAGGGGATTTTTACTGATATTTCCTTACTGTTTTGACTTTATACTTGATCTCAGTCATGCTATATTCTACTGTTTTCATAACTCAGCCATGTTTACACTGCTTTAACACTTAAAATGATATTCTAAATGATATTTTGGGCTGAGCATCATGTTTTACTATTGCCCGAATGGCTTGTGAGATTCTGTCTGAGTAAGGCCGAGGGCCTATGTCGTGAGGAAACACTGATTATGATTATGAGGTCGAGGGCCTGAGATTTGTACGCCATGAGGTCGCTTGTGATATAAGGCTGAGAGCCTATGTGATTATGCCACGAGATGGCTTGATATTGCACTTGGGCTGTAAGGGGCCCCTCCAGGAGTCTGCACACCCCTAGTGAGTGCGGGTACCCATTGTGATGTGAGATATAGCTCGAGGGGCTGGTGTTGTTCTATGGTATTGCCCAAGGGGCGGATTTTGTTGACATTGTGCCCAAGGAGCGGTTCTTTATGTGTTTATCTTTCCTAGTTGTCTGTCTTTTACTTGCTTAACTGTTTAAAAAGGCATTTTAAGAAGCTTAAACTGAACTAAAGTGACTTTGCATATTTTCACTATTTCATTACTTTTACTGGCTTTTACTGCTTCCTTATAGCCTGTGATGTGCCTTACGTGATTTCTTTTTTCTTAGTCTTCATTTATTATTATTACTTACTGAGTTGAAGTACTCACTTTACTCCCCGCACCCCGTGTGCAAATTTAGGTGTTGCAGGTCTTGCTTGCGAGAGTTGAGAGCTCCTGGCAGATTTCAGAGTTCACGAGGTAGCTGCTCGGCATTCGCAGCCCCGTGCTTCTCCCCCTGTCTCATTTCTTTTCTCTTGTTAGTGATTCTGTAATAGCTGTGTAGACTCTTCAGACTTGTAGTATATTGATAGATGCTCATGACTGGTGACACCCTGATGTCGGGCTATGTCTTTCTTTGTCCGCAAACTATATTAATTACCTTCTTTTGGGATTTATTGCTATGTTTAAGACTTAGTTCTATTATTTAATTGCTTAAAATTGAATTGGGAGTGTGTCGGTTGGCCTTGTCTTCACGAGAGGCACCATACGACCGGGTCCAGGTTTAGGGTCGACAAGTTGGTATCAGAGCCTAGGTTACATAGGTCTCACGAGTCGTGAGCAGGTTTAGTAGAGTCTCGTGGATCGGTACAGAGACGTTTATATTTATCCTCGAGAGGCTGCAGAACCTTTAGGAAAAAACTTCATATTCTTGAAATTCTTGTCATGCGAATTTGTTGATCCAAGTACTAAACTTCTGTTATTCTATTCTCTCACAGATGGTGAGGACACGCGCTACCGATCAGGATGGACGACCACCAGTACCACCAACTGTGGCCACTAGAGTCCGAGGACGTGGTCGTAGTCACGGTAGGGGCAGGGGTGTGGCCCGTACAACAGCTAGGGCAGTACCTGCAGATCCACCAGCCGCCCCAATTCAGGATCAGGTCCCAGTTGTGGACGCTCTAGTAGCACCAGCTCAGGCACCAGTTGTGCCCATTGTGATTCTGGGTCTTCAGGAGGCCTTAGCTCAGATTCTATCAGTTTGCACTGGCCTAGCTCAGGCGGTCTCAGTTACTATAGCCACAGCTACTTCTCAGGCTAGAGGAGGCACTTAGACTCCCGCCGCTCACACACCTGAGCAGGTCGTGCAGGGACTTCAGACACCGGGGGCACATCCAGCCCAACCGGTTGTAGCTGCTCAGGACTATGTAGTTCCTGCCATGCCAAAGGATGAGCAACGTAGGTTGGAGAGGTTTGGTAGACTTCAGCCTCCGACCTTCAGTGGTGCAGAGGGAGAGGATGCCCAGGGTTTCTTAGATAAGTGTTAGAGGATGCTTCATACAACAGGTATTCTGGAGACCAGCGGGGTCGCTTTCACTACTTATCAGTTTTATGGAGCTGCCTTCACTTGGTGGGAGGCTTTTGAGAGGCGTAGGCCTGTTGGTGCAACACCCCTTACTTGGAAGAAATTTTCCGTTCTCTTTCTGGAGAAGTATGTGCCGCAATCTCGCAAAAAGGAGCTGCACAGGCAGTTCGAGTGGTGCGTCAGGGAGGGATGACTCTGATGCAATATGAGATGAGGTTCTCCGAGTTAGATCGTCATGCTATTTGGTTGGTTCCAACAAATAGAGAGAGGATTAGGAGGTTTGTTGATGGTCTCACTTATCAGCTTCGTATTCTCATAATTATGGAGAGGGTGACTGGTGATACTTTTGAGGAGGTGGTAGATATTGCTCGTGAGATTGAGTCAGTTCATCGCTAGGAGCGAGAGGAGAGAGAGTCCAAGAGGCCTCGAGGATCTGGTAGTTATAGTGGTGCTCCATCGAGAGGTCAGTTTCAGCACGGCAGAGGCCGTCCATACATGCATGCTCAGCCAGTTCGCCCAGGTTATCGTAGGTTGTCATCGGGTCATGGTTCTCATAGTTATCATCATGGCCAGTCATCACTTAGTGCCCTTCCAGCTCAGAGTTCGTCCCGTGCTCTATCAGTTCAAGGCTCTTCTATGCTAGGTGCATCATTTAGTCATTCCAGTTCGAGGGGTTCCCTTCAGTCCTCGTCTCTGGCACCCGGGAGATGCTATGAGTGTGGAGAGATGAGTCATATATAGAGGCAGTGTCCTTGTCATCTTGCGGGTTCATCTCAACAGAGAAGTCAGCCATCGGCTTCAGCGCCAGTTACTTCACTACCACCCACCCACCCAGCTAGGGGTGGAGGTCAGTCAGCGAGGGGTTGCCCTAGAGGGGGAGGTTGATCAGGTGGCGGTCAGGCCCGTTTCTATGCACTTCCAGCTAGACCCAATGCTATTGCTTCCAATGTTGTTATTACAGGTATTGTTTCAGTCTGAAATAGAGATGCCTCTGTATTATTTGATCTTGGTTCCACCTTTTCTTATGTATTATCATACTTTGCTCATTATTTGGGTATACCCCATGAGTCTCTTGTTTCATCTTTTCATGTATCTACCCTGGTAGGTAATATTATTGTTGTAGACCGTGTGTACTAGTCGTGTGTGGTGACTATTGGGGGTCTAGAGACCCGAGTGGATCTTTTATTATTGTGTATGGTGGATTTCGATGTCATTTTGGGCATGGATTGGCTATCTCTGTGTCGTACTATTCTGGACTATCATGCTAAGACAGTCACATTGGCTATACCGGGTGTGCCATCGATTGAGTGGCAAGGTGTGACTGATTATGTTCCCAGTAGGGTAATCTCATTCTTGAAGGCCCATCGTATAGTTGGGAAGGGTTATCTTTCGTATCTAGCCTTTATTAGGGATGTTGGTGCAGAGACTCCCAATATTGATTATGTCCCAGTTGTGAGGGAGTTTCTCGATGTATTTCCTGCAAACGTGCAGGGCATGCCACTAGACAGGGATATTGATTTTGGTATTGACCTGGTGCTGGGCACTCAACCTATTTTTATTCCGCTGTATCATATAGTACCAGCGAGTTGAAGGAGCAGCTTCAGGAACTCCTTGATAAGGGATTCATTCAGCCTAGTGAGTCACCTTGGGGTGCGCCGGTTCTATTTCTGAAGAAGAAGTATGGCACTATGAGGATATCCATTGATTATAAGCAGTTGAACAAAGTAACAGTTAAGAACAAGTATCCTTTGCCTCGCATTGATGATTTATTCGACCAGCTTCAGAGAGCGAGAGTGTTCTCCAAGATTGATCTCCGTTCAGGTTATCACCAATTGAAGATTAGGGACTCGGATATTCTTAAGACAACTTTCAGGACCCGATATGGTCATTATGAGTTCTTGGTGATGTCTTTTGGACTGACCAATGCCCCAGTAGCATTCATGCATTTGATGAACAGTGTGTTCTGGCCATATCTCGACTCGTTTATCATAGTCTTCATTGATGATATTCTGGTGTATTCGCATGGTCAGGAGGAGCACGCGGAGCATTTGAGAGTTGTGTTGCAGAGATTGAGGGAGGAGAAGCGTTATGCAAAATTCTCCAAGTGTGAGTTTTGGGTCAGTTCAGTGGATTTCTTGGGGCACATGGTGTCCAACGAGGTTATTCAGGTTGATCTGAAGAAGATAGAGGAGGTTTAGAGTTGGCCCAGACCGTCCTCAGCCACAGAGATTCATAGTTTTCTTTCTTTGCCGGGTTATTATCGCTGGTTTGTTCAGGGATTCTCATATATTGCATCGCCCTTGACCAAATTGACTCAGAAGGGTGCTTCATTTGTATGGTCGAATGAGTGTGAGGAGAGCTTTCATAAGCTCAAGACAGCCTTGACAACAACTCTAATATTAGTTTTGCCATCAGCTTTAGGTTCATATACCGTGTACTGTGATGCTTTGAGAGTTAGTATTGGTTGTGTATTGATGTAGGAGGGTAGAGGTATCACTTATGCTTCTCGTCATTTGAAGCCCCATGAAAAGAACTGCCCTATTCGTGATTTGGAGTTGGCAGCCATAGTTCACGCGTTGAAGATTTGGAGGCATTACTTGTATGGTGTGTCTTGTGAGGTGTTTACTGATCATCGTAGCCTCCAGCACTTTTTCAAGAAGAAGGATCTTAATTTGAGGCAGCGGAGATGGTTGGAGTTGCTAAAGGATTATGATATTACTATATTGTACCATCTAGGGAAGGCCAATGTGGTGGCCGATGCATTGAGCCAAAAGGCGATGAGTATGAGGAATTTGGCATATATTCCAGTTGGGGAGAGACCTCTTGCAGTTGATGCTCAGGCCTTGGCCAATCGGTTCGTGAGGTTAGACAATTTGGAGCCCAATCGGGTATTGGCTTGTGTGGTTTCTCGGTCTTACTTATATGATCGTATCAGAGAGCGCAAGTATGATGATCCGCATTTTCTTGTCCTTAAGGATAGAGTTCAACATGATGGTGCCAGAGATGTGACCATTAGTGATGATGAGGTGTTGAGGATGATGGGCCGGATATGTGTGCCCAATGTAGATGGGCTTCGGGAGTTGATTCTTGAGGAGGCCCATAGCTTGCAGTATTCCATTCATCTGGGTGCCGCGAAGATGTATCAGGATCTGAGATAGCATTGTTGGTAGTGAAGAATGAAGAAGGATATTGTGGGATTTGTAGCTCGGTGTATCAATTGTCAGCAGGTGAAATATGAGCATCAGAGACCGAGTGGCTTGCTTCAGCGGATGGATATTCCAGAGTGGAAGTGGGAGCGGATCACCATGGACTTTGTAGTTGGGCTCCCACGGACTTTGAGGAAGTTCGATGCTATTTGGGTGATTGTGGATTGGCTAACCAAGTCCGCACACTTCATTCCTGTGTGTACTACCTATTCTTCAAAGCGGTTGGCAGAGATTTATATCCGGGAGATTGTTCATTTGCATGGTGTCCCAGTTTCCATCATTTTAGATCGGGGCACTCAGTTTACTTCACAGTTTTGGAGGTCGGTGCAGCGGGAGTTGGGTACTCAGGTTGAGTTGAGCACAACTTATTCACCCTCAGACAGACGAGCAGTCCGAGCACACTATTCAGATATTGGAGGACATGTTGCATGCTTGTGTCATTGATATAGGAGGGTCATGGGATCAGTTTCTACCTCTTGCAGAGTTTGCTTATAACAACAACTACCAGTTGAGTATTCAGATGGCTCCATATGAGGCTTTGTATGGGAGGCTGTGTTGATCTCTAGTTGGTTGGTTTGAGTCGGGTGAGGCTAGGCTATTGGGACAGACTTAGTGCAGCATGCTTTAGCAAAAGGTGTAGGTAATTCAGGAGAGGCTTCATACAGCGCATGAGTTATGCTGATAGGAAAGTTCGAGATGTGTCCTACATGGTTGGTGAGAAAGTTATTGACGGTTTCACCCATGAAGGGTGCTATGAGATTTGGGAAGAAGGGTAAATTGAGTCCTCAGTTCATTGGGCCTTTTGAGGTGCTTCGGAGGATTGGGGAGGTGGCTTATGAGCTTGCTTTGCCACCCAGCTTGTCGAGTGTGCATCCGGTATTTTATGTTTCTATGCTCCGGAAGTATATTGGGGATCCCTCTCATGTTTTGGATTTAAGCATGGTGCAGTTAGATGGTGATTTGACTTATGATGTGGAGCCAACAACTATTTTAGAGCGTCAGGTTCGAAAGTTGAAGTCAAAGGATATAGCTTCAGTGAAAGTGCAGTGGAGAGGTTGGCCCGTGGAGGAGGCTACCTGGGAGACCGAGTGGGAGATGCAGAGCATATATTCTAACATGTTTGAGGCTTCAAGTATGTTTCTTGACTCGTTCGAGGATGAACGTTTGTTTAAGAGGGGGAGGATGTGACGACCCGACCGGTCGTCTCATGAGTTACCGCTGCGTTTCCCCTATTTCTGCTTCTTATTGCTTTGTTTATTGGTTCTATACGTGATCGGGTTGGTTGGCTGAGGTTCGGAAAAGGTTTTGAGAAGGTTTGGGATACTTAGTCTCTTTTGAAGAAGCTTAAGTTGGAAAAGTCAACCAGATGTTGACTTATGTGTTAGAGGGCTCGGATGCGAGTTCCGATGGTTCAGATAGCTTCGCGAGGGGATTTGGAACTTAGGAGCGTGATCGGAATGTGGTTTGGAGGTCCGAAGTAGATTTAAGCTTGAATTGGCGAAATTGGATTTTTGGTGTTTTCCAGTTGATAGGTGAGATTTTGATATATGGGTCGGAATGAAATTCCGAGAGTTGCAGTAGTTCTGCGGTGTCGTTTGGGATGTGTGTACAAAATTTCAGGTCATTCGAACGTGGTTTAGTATACTTTTTTTTTTATCAAAAGCATAATTTAGAAGATTTTCGAAACTTAGGCTTGGATCCGATGTGTTTTGGTTGATTCGATGTTGTTTGAGGTGTTTTGAAGATTGGTATAAGTTTGAATAGTGGTATAAGATGTGTTTGTGCTTTTGGTTGAGGTTCCGGGGGCCTCAGGGTGATTTCGGATGGTTGGCGGAAAGTTTGTAAATTTGGTTTGGCAACTGAAGTGTTGGAAATTGCTGTCATAACCGCACCTGCGGCTAGGGGACCGCAGGTGCGGTCTCACAGAAGCGAAAAGGGAGCCGCAGATGCAGCCAAGTTGAATACTAGTTGAAACCGCAGAAGCGGTCGAGGAGGTGCACCTGCGATGGCGCATGTGCGATATTTTAACCACAGATGCGGAAATGGGTCAAGTAAGTGGAAACCGCAGATGCGATGCTTGGGACCGCAGAAGCGGTTGCGCAAGTGCGAGATATGGACCGCAGGTGCGAAAAGCCTAGGCCAGAATGTATAAATTATTTTCTTCGCGATTTTTGAGCTATTCCACCATTTCTAAGTCGGTTTTGGAGCATTTTGGGCTATTTGAAGAAGGGTTTCAAGGGGATTTCATCAAGGTAAGGATTTTGGACCTAAAACGTGTTCTTATGGTATTATTTCACGGATTAGAGCTGTAATTAATGGAATTTAAGGGTTAAAATTGGGGAAACTAGGGTTTGGTATTGGAGACCTAGACTTGAGGATTTGAGGGACCATTTGTGGTCGGATTTTGATACTTTTGATATGTATGAACTCGTGGGGGGATAAGGAATCTATTGATGTAAATTTTATCGAATTCCAAGACATGGGCCTAGGGGTCGGGTTTTGGTAATTTCGGGATTTGTATTGTAAAGTGATTATTTTTGCACGGGCTTCGTTCCCTTAGCATATTTTGACGTCGTGATTCTATTTTTGGATAGATTCGACGCGAGTGAAGGCCGATTCAAGGGGCAAAGGCATCTCGGGCTAGTGTTTGGACCGGATTGAGGTGATTAATGTTATTAAATGTTGTCCTGAGGGTATGAAACCCCGGATTGCACATTGTTGTGCTATATTGAGGTGACGCGCACGCTAGATGATAAGCGTGTGGTCGTGCACTATTGGGGATTGTGACTTAGTCCATCCCAAATGATTGTTTTACCGCGTATTTGACTGAAAACTATATGCTATCATCTTGTTTTGGGCCTCGTGCCAACTATTTGAACCCTTAGGGTATTTTTACTGATATTTCCTCACTGTTTTGACTTTATACTTGGACTCAGTCATGCTATGTTCTACTGTTTTCATAACTCAGTCATGTTTACTCTACTTTAACACTTAAAATGATATTCTAAATGATATTTTGGGCTGAGCATCATGTTTTACTATTGCACGAGTGTCTTGCGAGATTCTGACTGAGTAAGGCTGAGGGCCTATATCGTGAGGAAACATTGATTATGATTATGAGGCCGAGGGCCTATGTCGTGAGGAAACATTGATTATGATTATGAGGCCGAGGGCCTGATATTTGTATGCCATGAGGTGGCTTGTGATATGAGGCCAAGAGCCTATGCGATTATTCCACGAGATGGATTGATATTGTGCTTGGGCCGTAAGGGGCCCCTCCAAGAGTCTGCACACCCCTAGTGAGCGTGGGTACCTATTGTGATGTGAGATATAGCTCAAGGGTTTGGTGTTGTTCTATAATATTGCCCGAGGGGCGGATTTTATTGACATTGTGCCCGAGGGGCGGTTCTTTATGCGTTTATCTTTCCTAGTTGTCTGTCTTTTACTTGCTTAACTGTTTAAAAAGGCAGTTTAAGAAGCTTAAACTGAACTAAAGTGACTTTGCATATTTTCACTGTTTCATTACTTTTACTGGCTTTTACTGCTTCCTTATAGACTGTGTTGTGCCTTACGTGATTTCTTATTTCTCAGTATTCATTTATTATTATTACTCACTGAGTTGGAGTACTCACTTTACTCCCTGCACCCCATGTGTATATTCAGGCGCTGCAGGTCCTGCTTGCGAGGGTTGAGAGCTCCAGGCAGATTTCGGAGTTCACGAGGTAGTTGATCAGCGTTCGCAGCCCCGTGCTTCTCCCCCTATCTCATTTCTTTTCTCTTGTTAGTGATTCTGTAATAGATGTGTAGACTCTTCAGACTTGTAGTATATTGATAGATGCTCATGACTGATGACACCCCGATGTAGGGCTATGTCTTTCTTTTTTCGCAAGCTGTATTAATTACCTTCTTTTGGGATTTATTGCTATGTTTAAGACTTAGTTCTATTATTCAATTGCTTAAATTGAATTGGGAGTGTGTCGGCTGGCCTTGTCTTCACGAGAGGCGCCATCACGACCGGGTCCGGGTTTAGGGTCGTGACATCAAGTGACATATCTATCTTTATTTCAATGGCTGAGTTGTTGTTTTACAGTTTTAAAAGATTATAGGCCCAATATTCGTCAACTTATTTTATTTTCAAAAAGTAGCAAGAAAATGGCACAAAATTAAAGAACCAATGCAACAAGAGATTCAAACACTCGTCTTTGAGTGAACAATAGAGATGTTTAACAATTGAACCAAGACGCCTAAAAATAATTTGCAGAAATTGCAATATTGCAGAGGAGGCTGAGTAATTTTTTTAAAATTAGTATTTTCAGTTGGCTGAAATAATTTCTTAGGAATTATGAGTTTTATTTTCATCTCAAGTGACATATCTATCTTTAATTCATTGGTTTAACTATTGTTTTATAGTTTTAAGAGTTTAAATGTTCAATACTCGTCAACTTTTTTTGTTTTCAAAAAGTAGCAAGAAAATGGCACAAAACTTAATGAACCAATGCAACAAGAGATTCAGACACTCGTCTTTGAGTGACCAACAGAGACGCCTAACCGTTGAACCAAAAAGCCCCAACTGATTTCCCCCTTTCTCTCACATTTTACTTCCCTTGTCTCTGCCAACTACCAATTGGGTGGGCATGAGTCTATCCAACTACTTCTCTCTTGATAGTTTCTACAAGTTAACTGCTGAAATATTCTCCGTTTATATTTGCCGTGAATGACTTATATTTCCTAGAATTTGTTGTTAAGCTTTATGGAGTATAAAATACATGAAAATTTAAAATTAAATCAAAATAAACTATTACTCTATTAACATAAGCAATTTACAAAACTGGTGAAAATATTGTAGTAGAAATTCTTGAGTCTTTCTCATTTTTGGTTTGTTTTAAGGATAAATGATGGAAAAGTAAAATGAGTACAACTGCTAACCAAAATGAGGAGGAATCAAAAAAAGAAATAGAGATGAACAGTGATCAAAAATAAGAAATAGGTAGGGGAATTCGCCGGTGGAGAATTTTAGAAAGAAAAGTATTGCTGGTGGAGAAGAACTAAAGAGGCGCCTTTACTGTGAAGGATGAGGCTTTTTTTTTTGTGAAGAATGACAAAAAGTCCCTGATATTAATATGATGGTAATATTTTTACAAAGGGCAAAAAATAAAATCAAAGTTGTATACAATGCTAACCTACTACAACTATGTAGTGTCACGACCCAAAATCCATCAAGGGTCGTGATGGCGCCAGACACTGCTGTCGGGCAAGCCAACCAAATTACTTGATTAAGTTCTCATTTTAAATTTTTTTTAAAACTATGATTTTTCTTCAATGTTACTAGTAAAAGACAATCTTTACAATGTAAATAATAGAACGCTTGGAAGTAAATACAAGATACCTAATAATCATCCCAGAACCCGGTGTCACAAGTTCATGAGCATCTACTAAGAAGGAAATAAAATACAACAACCGTCCGGAATACAATATTGGTCAGGAAATAAAAATATATAACTGAAAGAGACTCTGCTGGCTATGGGTAGCCTTGAGAAGTGCAGCTCACCTAAATCTCCATATCCACCATGCTGCTATGCCCAGTAGGCCACTAGAGATACATATACCTGTGCAACAAAAATGCACAGAAGTGTAGTATGAGTATGAAAACAACGTGTACTCAATGAGTATCCCGTCTAATCTCAAACAAGTAGAGACAAGAAGTCGACTTTGACACTTACTAGTTGTCTGATAACAATATAGTGAAAATGTGAGGAAATCATGGATTTTTATAAAACAATTATAAACTCGTAAAACCAAATAGCAGGTAGACAACATCTCAAATAAGTGTGGATTTCCAAAGTTTACTTTTCATTATGCTTATCAACTACATCTAGCCAAGGAAGGCAAATATTATCAAATAACATTCTCAAGCAAGCAATACAAGCATGCGCATCTCATGCCGAGGTCGTACGGCCCGATCCAACAATATTTAAAATGTGCACCGCCGAGGGTCGAACGGCACGAACCATAGATGCATCTATTTAATCTGTCGAGGCGTTCAACCCGCTCCAAAATAAACACATACAGACTGGCAACCAAGAAGTCCACACGGAGAAATTTTCCAAAGAAAGCCAATCCTCTTTTAACCATTTAAGAAAAATGAAGTTTAATCAGCTTAGAAATTCATTTACTAATTCAATATGATTTAAGCAATTCAAGCTGCCAATAAGTTCACAAATAATCCAAGTATAACATGCTTTTGGGTCCTAAACTACCAGGACAATAGCATAATAGTAGCTATGCACGGACTCTCGTCACCTCGTGCGTACCTAGCCCCTACAAATAAGAGCACATAACCAATTAACTCACCTATGGGGACAATTCCCTCTTACAAGGTTAGAAAGGAGACTCACCTCGCTCCGAAGATCCATAACCAACATTCCACGCTCTTCCGAAGACTCAAATTGATGCACAACGCTCCAAAACTAGTCGATAATTATGCAAATCCATTAATATACGCTCAATTAATCATTAGAATCTAATTTATAACAATTCCTAACCCCGATCGAAAAGTTGACAAAATCGCCCTCGGGCCCACGTGCTCGGATTCCGAAAATTTTCAAAGATTAAGCTTACATAATTCCACGAACTCAAATATATAATTTACTCTCAATTCCATACCCAAAATCGTGGTCAAATTCCAAGAATATAAATTTTCTAGGTTTTCCCTCAACCCCCAAGGTTTCTACAAATTCCATGCTCAAATCCATACAAAATCAATGTATTTAACTCAAGATAGGTGGAGTTAGATTACCTTATTGTTGATAAAGAAATTCCCCTCTTGAAGCTCCCCAAAATCGCCCCAACAAGAGTAAAAATGGAGGAAAATTGCCAAAATCCCCGATTTTAAAGACACTCACGACCTCAGCAGTTTCCGCACCTGCGGTCTCCTGACCGCTTCTGTGGTTCCGCAGGTGCGAGACCAGATTCCGCTTCTGCAGTCCGGGGCTCCCCAGCCCATTCTGCTTCTGCGCCCTCTATACCGCAGATGCGGTCCGAGCTCTCTTCCGCCCATACCACATCTGCGACCCTAGAGCCGCTTCTGCTGTTCCGCACCTGCGGTCCTAGACTCGCAGGTGCGGTTACACCAGCAACCAGCAACATCAGCTCTTCTTCAAACTTCAAATTCGATCCGTTAACCACCCGGAATCCACCCGAGGCCTCCGGGACCCCAACCAATCATACCAACCAGTCCCAAAACACATTACGGACTTGGTCGAGGCCTCAAATCATATCAAACAGCGCCAAAACCACTAATCGACCTCCAACCCAAGCTTTATGAACTTTAGAATTTCAAACTTCTACTTTCGATGTTTAAACCTATCAAATCACGTCTGATTGACCTCAAATTTTGCACGCAAGTCATATTTGACATTACGTACCTATTCCAACTTCCGGAATCAAAATCCGACCCCGATATCAAAAAGTCCACTTCCGGTCAAACTTCTCAAAAACCTTCAAATTTCTATCTTTAGGCAAATGACTTCAAAATGACCTACGTACCTCCGAATTTACTTCCGATCATGCTCCCAACTCCAGAATCACCATACGGAGCTATTCCCAGACTCGTAATCCCAAACGGACATCGATAACACTGAAATGCGCTTCAACCAAACTTATGAAATTTCTTCCAAAATGATAACTTCCACAATAGGTGCCAAAACGTTCCCGGGTTATCCAAAACCTGACCCGGACATACGCCCAAGTTCGAAATCATCATACGAACCTGCTGGAACCTTCGAATCCTAATTCCGAGGTCGTTTACTCACAAATCTGATCTTAGCTAATTATTTCAATTTAAGGCTTCTAAAATGAGAATTTTCTTTCCAAATCAACTCTGAACTTCCCAAAGTCCAATTCCGACGATGCGTACAAGTCATAATACCTTAAGTGAAGCTGTTCATGGCCTCAAACCGCCGAAGAACGGGCCAAAGCTCAAAATGACTGGTCGGGTCATTACATTCTCTCCCACTTAAACATACGTTCATCCTCGAACGTGTTAAGATTTGCGCTTGAGTTGTCTGAAATCATAGTTAAACACCTTGTGCACATATCCGTGCCATCACAACTCAGTTGAGCACGTTAGCGCGATCAATTCTGGAGATATTCCCTTTTATTCCGGCAAATAAGCCTTAGAGCCAATTCCAACATCTGAAATTCTATGTCAGACCCGTTTCCAACATACGCTCACCATATCAATAACTACACGCAGCACCAAGACATGACTGCATACCTTAGCTGAATTCACACCTTGCACCATTTTACTCACAGGACCACAATAACATTCTCTGATCAATTTAGTCAAAATTCCATGAATCGGATGCTCCCATTGCACCTCATGACATACATAGGTCTTTCTATAACTCTTACAATACCGCCACGACGGAAGAGATGTGTAGAAATTCATAACCAACTGCTGAATCAATAAATCATTGGGTCTATACTCCTGACAAGAACCCTCACCTCATTCTGAACCGAATACTAGTCTTAACTTCTTAATGTACTTCACATAATCAGATTGCACTGATCCTAAATCCAATGATTTTGTCTCACCCAGTACGAACTGCTCCGGCTACAAGCCACCCCGGGCATGATCCAAAGTTTTATATGATGCCACATTGTGCCAATAGGCTACAAATTCGAATGCGGTACAATAGAAAAATGAACTCCGAAAAGGAAATCCGATTACGCCGCTCGCGAATCATACATGCGACGCGGGTAACATACTAAACAGTCACCCCACTCGTGAATCATACATGCGATGCGGGCTCACAGCTAATACGAGCTTTCCTCAAAAAACAAGAAACAAAACACATAAAAATAGATATGGGGAACTTTACTGAACATCACACTATTGCGGCGCAAACCCGATCCAAATAGCGTAACCATGGATGCGTGCCACCCGATCCACACAATACAACCATGGCAGCATGCCACCCGATCCAAATAATATACCCATGGCGGTGTGCCACCTGATCGACACATAGAACTCATATAAGGAGATGCACATTGAGCTAAATTGCTCATTACAATAAAATACCGAAATTCAGTCACGAGCACGCTAAGTGCATAATACCATCCCTGAGGGGACATATCGCGCTATAAGCTACAAAACTCAAGCACAACTGAGGTGCGATATACGATTTGAATCTCAAGAGCCATTTTGCTCGAATAACATTATCTCAATGCGGAAACTTGACACATAAGCAATTTACCAAGCCGTCTCTCAACTCACACGGCGCAATGCATCATTGCATGGAATAGTTGAAATAACACCCCGACTACTCTCCCATAAGCAGCGCATTGCTGAATTGAACACATCTGACCTGATATAGAGCCCATATTCACATTAAATCTATCCATAGGTCTCAAGTCGATTCTTGATTGCACCAACTAGGCTAATGACCTTTCATGGGTCCATAATAACCCCCTTTTCTCATAACACACAAGATCAACCATCATAACTGGAAAAACCCTCCATAGTCCACAACTCAATAAACCGAGTGCCCTCTAGGCATAAGTTCTCAAATTAATGATACCACTAAAATCTTCATACTTAGTTTAAATATTTAATCAATCAAGTGACTACATGCCACACTTATACAATCTTCCTGTTGGACACGCTCCTACAACCTACCATAACAAACAACAGGTCCGTACATCTTAACCAGGATGCAAGGCCTTTTTCGCGAAACACAGATCTCAGGTGGCGCTAAAGACAATACCAACTTACCTTAAACATCGAAACTCCTTTCCTTCTCATCCGAGCTCGTGACATCCTTGTCAACACCGAACTGCAACTTTGATCCTCACTTCAAATTCCATACTACTCGCTGCACCTAACATGCCACTATACAATAGAACACGCTTTTTATCATAACTCTGGAACCACTAATAGGTTAACACCCCCTCATATAAAAACTTTTCACTTAACTCACTTCAGAAGAACCATAGTAACACACAGGCAAATTCTCATAGCCGTAGAATATGCAAATCTCTAAGTAGTAGTCTAAGCCACCATATCCCTTTCGGGATCCGCCTACACATAACAAGCCATAATCGTAGAATGCTCTGAATAACATCAATTACGGCGGCCGACAAGCCTCACACGTATCGCCACAATTTACATGCATAACTTGATCACGCTGAATGAACTGATATCTACCACCAATATGCCAACTCAATTGTGGCTAACCAATCTATCTTCCTTCGATTTACCCTGATTGCCTTAGTAATAATAATAACTCCATTCAACACATAACACACTCCATCTGCACTCGTCCCGAGTGACCTTGAATCACGAGACCATGCTGTCTCAAATTCTGCGAACCATTTCATACCTCCCAAGTGCTACACTGCAAGCCAACACATCATAGATCATTCTGGGCCTCTTCTCATAAGCTGGTACCAAGCTTGATTCTTAGCCGTACCTATAGGCTCGAAATCATTAGGCATCACACTTTAACCTTTAAATTCACTAGGACCGTTGCTGAGAGCTACTCCTCTGACTTGGCCCCGAATATAATCAACTCCATGAATCTAATAGCACATGAATACCCTCTCGACGAAGCATCCGACATAATCACTTCCTTTGAAACCCGCATCTATACAAGGCATAAATCCTGAATCCTTCCCCAAGTCTGAACATGAGCCAATAAGGCCAACCATAGCACACCTTTAACCATTCCTTGCTCAAATCACCACTTATGGTCTTTTCCCGTAGCTGAAATAACCCATCGATGTGCTAATAACTGGAAACCTCGCAAGTAGTTAACAATGCAACCCAATCTTAGGCGGCGGGACTCTCCCACTTAGCTTGAAGCCACTATTACACAACTCTGGAACTCACCGGAATTCTTTATCTCTTGTTGACATAACCTTACGCAATCAACCGCCAAAATTCTCAGAATCCTTCTATAAAACCCCCTTTTTATACTCTGAATCATCAACCACATTTGCACGACCGATCTCTTTGCTGAATAACCCATAGAATTCTTTGCAGAAACTTTGTCAACCATGCGACCGCTAGCCTACTCACAGGGAATAACCCACCTGTAGAAATCACTTCCCGATATCTTCCAATGATATTGCACGAAGTACAACAACTAAGACATCAATAACCCATCCTGAGTCCGAGCTCACTCTCTAGCTGAACAAGTCCATTCATCCTTCGTGGACATCATTAAAATGTGCGGTAACAACCTTCCGATTCGAAGTTATGCAGTATCCTTCTTCATTTCAAGCAGCTCATTCCCGTTATATCAAATCTTCTGCCACATAATAGCCCATACTTCAGATTAACTCCATAGACCCCAATCACCATTCACTAAAATCCCCAAGTTGTTCCGAACTCTCCTTAAAGTGCGTAGTCATCCTACCACCAAGCCCATATGCAACTTCGCCACTCTCCCACTTTGGGCAAACTCGCTTTTTTAATCAACTACTCGACCAGCACTTCTTATACCTGGCCTTCCAGAAATTTTAGCCACCGCCTGACACTTCCCACATGTCCTTCCTCATACTTTGCTACTCAATTGTTGCCTCAAATAAAATCTACCTTCGTAGCACTTGAACCCACAAGTTGCTACTAACTCTAAACCTTTTCGAAGATCATCTTACTCGAGTCGTCGATATCAGAAACACCGACTCAATCCTGAACCACCGCACCCCGTGATCATCTCTGACCGTTGCTTCTTCAATACTGTCTCGCAATATCCTGCTCCAAAGGTGAATTGTAGAAGATTATAACATCGGCGAATTTAGTACATTCAATAAGGACAACGACACCTCATTATAGAAGAAAACTCCACCATGACCGCAATCACCAAGTCTTGTTACCCTATCAACCCAAACCTGGACATTCTTAGCCCGATTGCCTTTCCCCTTCCGGGAATAAAATACCGAATCTTTAGATCATGCACTGAGTAAACCTCCCTTCAAGTCATTCACTGCCTCGACACGTAGGCAAACATCCTACCATCATATTAATACGGCAGAATAATCGTTCATAAGCATCATCACAACTTGTGCCTAGCCTCAGAGCTCTCAGAAGTACCGCTACTTAGCCGGAACAATAGAATATCCTTCCACAAGGCAACGATAACAGCTCAAATAACCACGCAGGGAGAAACACCCGCACCACATTCGTAGTGCCATTACGATTCTAAAGTTCTCGATTTACAACAAGCGATTCACGTCGCGTAGGATTGAGTAGGAAGGAAACAAGGGCCTAAGCCTCAAGGAATCAAATCGCACAACGAGGAATCAAGAAGGGAAGTACTCCTAACAGCCCTGTAGCCTCCCGAGGATAAGTATAGACGTCTCCGTACCGATCCGCAAGACTATACTAGACTTGCTCATGACTCGTGAGACCTAAGGGAACCTAGTGCTCTGATACCATGTTGTCACGACCCAAAATTCACCAAGGGTCGTGATGGTGCTGGACACTATTGTCGGGCAAGCCAACCAAATTACTTGATTAAGTTCTCATTTTAAAAATTTTTGAAAACTAAGATTTTTCCTTCAATGTTACTAGTAAAAGACAATCTTTACAACGTAAATAAAAGAACGCTTGGAAGTAAATACAAGATACCCAATAATCATCCCAGAACCCGGTGTCACAAGTGTATGAGTATCTACTAAGAAGGAAATAAAATACAACAACCATTTGGAATACAATATTGGACAGGAAATAAAAACATATAACTGAAAGAGACTCTGCTGGCTGCGGGTCGCCTCGAGAAGTGCAGCTCACCTAAGTCTCCGTATCCACCATGCTGCTACGCCCAGTAGGCCACTAGAGATACATATGCCTGTGCAACAAAAATGCACATAAGTGTAGTATGAGTATGAAAACAACGTCTACTCAATGAGTATCCCGTCTAATCTCAAAGAAGTAGAGACGAGAGGTTGACTTTGACACTTACTACTTGTCTGATAACAATATAGTGAAAATGTGAGGAAATCATGGATTTTTATAAAACAATTATAAACTCGTAAAATCAAATAACAGGTAAACAACATCTCAAATAAGTGTGGATTCCAAAGTTTACTTTTCATTATGCTTATCAACTACATCTGGCCAGGGAAGGCAAATATTATCGCATAACATTCTCAGGCAAGCAATACAAGCATGAGCATCTCATGCCGAGGTCGTACGACCCGATCCAACAATATTTAAAATGTGCACTGCTGAGGGTCGAATGACACGAACCATAGATGCATCTATTTAATCTGCCGAGGCATTCGGCCCACTCCAAAATTAAACACATAGTGACTGACAACCAATAAGTCCACATGGAGAAATTTTCCAAAGAAAGCCAATCCTCTTTTAACCATTTAAGAAAAATTAAGTTTAATCAGTTTAGAAATTCATTTACTAATTCAATGTGATTTAAGCAATTCAAGCTGTCAATAAGTTCACAAATAA
Source organism: Nicotiana sylvestris (assembly GCF_000393655.2). Classification (NCBI taxonomy): domain Eukaryota; kingdom Viridiplantae; phylum Streptophyta; class Magnoliopsida; order Solanales; family Solanaceae; genus Nicotiana; species Nicotiana sylvestris. The sequence goes on from NC_091063.1 coordinate 63,028,748, forward strand.
TCCAAGTATAACATGCTCTTGGGTCCTAAACTACCCGGACAATAGCATAATAGTAGCTACGCACGGACTCTCGTCACCTCGTGCGTACGTAGCCCCCACAAATAGGAGCACATAACCAATTAACTCACCTATGGGGACAATTCCCTCTTACAAGGTTAGAAAGGAGACTCGACTCGCTCCGAAGATCCATAACCGACATTCCATGCTCTTCCGAAGACTCAAATTGATGCACAACGCTCCAAAACTAGTTGATAATTATGAAAATCCATTAATATACGCTCAATTAATCATTACAATCCAATTTATAACAATTCCTAACCCCGATCGAAAAGTTGACAAAATCGCCCTCGAGCCCATGTGCCCGGATTCCGAATTTTTTTGAAGATTAAGCTTACCCATAATTCCACGAACTCAAATATATATTTTACTCTCAATTCCATACACAAAATCGTGGTCAAATTCCAAGAATATAAAATTTCTAGGTTTTCCCTCAACCCCCAAGTTTTCTACAAATTCCATGCTCAAATTCGTACATAATCAATGTATTTAACTCAAGATAGGTGGGGTTAGCTTACCTTATTGTTGATGAAGAAATTCCCCTCTTGAAGCTCTCCAAAATCGCCCCAACAAGAGTAAAAATGGAGGAAAATGGCCAAAACCCCCGATTTTAAAGACACTCACTGCATCAGCAGTTTCCGCACTTGCGGTCTCCTGATTGCTTCTACGGTTCTGCAAGTGCGAGACTAGATTCCGCTTCTGCGGTCCGGGGCTCCCCAGCCTATTCCGCTTCTGTGCCCTCTCTACCGCAGATGCGATCCCGCATCTGCAGCCAAACGACCGTATCTATGGTCCCAACTCTCTTCCTCCCATACTGCATCTGCGACCCTAGGGCCGCTTCTACGGTTCCGCACCTGCGGTCCTAGACTCGCAGGTGCGGTTACACCAGCAACCAGCAACCTCAGCTCTTCTTCAAACTTCGAATTCGATCCGTTAACCACCCGAAATCCACCCGAGGCCCCCAGGACCCCAACCAATCCCAAAACACATTACGAACTTGCTTGAGGCCTCGAATCATATCAAACAGCACCAAAACCACGAATCGACCTCCAATCCAAGCTTTATGAACTTTAGAATTTCAAACTTCTACTTTCGATGTTTAAACCTATCAAATCACGTCTGATTGACCTCAAATTTTGCACGCAAGTCATATTTGACATTACGGACCTATTCCAACTTCTAGAATCAAAATCCGACCCCGATATCCAAAATTCCACTTCCGGTCAAACTTCTGAAAAACCTTCAAATTTCTATCTTTAGCCAAATGACTTCAAAATGACCTACGGACCTTCGAATTCACTTCCGATCACGCTCCCAACTCCAGAATCACCATACAGAGCTATTCCCAGACTTGGAAGCCCAAACGTACATTGATAACACTGAAATGCACTTCAACCCAAACTTATAAAATTTCTTCCAAAATGCTAACTTCCACAATAAGCGCCAAAACGTTCCCGGGTTATCCAAAACCCGACTCGGACATACGCCCAAGTCCAAAATCATCATATGAACCTGCTGGAACCTTCGAATCCTGATTCCGATGTCGTTTACTCACAAATATGATCTTAGCTAATTCTTTAAATTTAAGGCTTCTAAAATGAGAATTTTCTTTCCAAATTAACTCTGAACTTCCCGAAGTCCAATTTCGACGATGCGTACAAGTCATAATACCTGAAGTGAAGCTGTACATGGCCTCAAACTACCGAAGAACGGGCCAAAGCTCAAAACGACTGGTCGGGTCGTTACATGTAGTAAGTCAGCAAAACCCTACACACACACAAATGTGTGTGTATATATACATACATATATATATATATATGTATGTATATATATGTACGTTATTAATATATATAGATATATATGTGTATATATATATATATGTATGTATGTATAAAGATTCCTTTCTTACCTGAATCTACAAAAAACCTGAAGTGAATTTCCCTTCACCAAGTCTTGTTACCTTATCAACCCAAACCTGGACATTCTTAGCCCGATTGCCTTTCCCCTTCCGGGAATAAAATACCGAATCTCTAGATCATGCACTGAGTAAACCTCCCTTCAAGTCATTCACTGCCTCGACACGTAGGCAAACATCCTACCATCATATTAATACGGCAGAATAATCGTTCATAAGCATCATCGCAACTTGTGCCTAGCCTCAGAGCTCTCAGAAGTACTGCTACTGAGCTGGAACAATAGAATATCCTTCCACAAGGCGATGATAACAACTCAAATAACCACGCAGGGAGAAACACCCGCACCACATTCGATTCTATAATTCTCGATTTACAACAAGCAATTCGCGTCGCGTAGGATTGAGTAGGAAGGAAACAAGGGCCTAAGACTCAAGGAATCAAATCACACAATGAGGAATCAAGAAGGGAAGTACTCCTAACAACCCTGTAGCCTCCCGAGGATAAGTATAGACATCTCCATACCGATCCGCGAGACTCTACTAGACTTGCTCATGACTCGTGAGACCTAAGGGAACCTAGTGCTCTGATACCATGTTGTCACGACCCAAATTCCACCAAGGGTCGTGATGGCACTGGACACTGTTGTCGGGCAAGCCAACCAAATTACTTGATTAAGTTCTCATTTTAACAATTTTTGAAAACTAAGATTTTTCCTTCAATGTTACTATTCTATTGAGTGGTTCTAGCTCCAAAGAACATATACATGGAGCTATGTCCACTTACGTACGTCTTGTTGACTAAACGATCAGGTATACCACGCCACGTATCATCCCCTCTTAGTAAAAGACAATCTTTACAATGTAAATAAAAGAACGCTTGAAATAAATACAAGATACCCAATAATCATCCCAGAACCCGGTGTCACAAGTGCATGAGCATCTATTAAGAAGGAAATAAAATACAACAACCGTCCGGAATACAATATTGGACAGGAAATAAAAACATATAACTGAAAGAGACTCTGCTGGCTGCGGGTCTCCTCGAGAAGTGCAACTCACCTAAGTCTCTGTATCCACCATGCTGCTACGCCCAGTAGGCCACTAGAGATACATATGCCTGTGCAACAAAAATGCACATAAGTGTAGTATGAGTACGAAAACAACGTCTACTCAATGAGTATCCCGTCTAATCTCGAAGAAGTAGAGACGAGAGGTCGACTTTGACACTTACTAGTTGTCTGATAACAATATAGTGAAAATGTGAGGAAATCATTGATTTTTATAAAACAATTATAAACTCGTAAAATCATATAGCAGGTAAACAACATCTCAAATAAGTGTGGATTTCCAAAGTTTACTTTTCATTATGCTTATCAACTACATCTAGCCAAGGAAGGCAAATATTATCAAATAACATTCTCAAGCAAGCAATACAAGCATGCGCATCTCATGCCGAGGTCGTACGGCCCGATCCAACAATATTTAAAATGTGCACCGCCGAGGGTCGAACGGCACGAACCATAGATGCATCTATTTAATCTGTCGAGGCGTTCAACCCGCTCCAAAATAAACACATACAGACTGGCAACCAAGAAGTCCACACGGAGAAATTTTCCAAAGAAAGCCAATCCTCTTTTAACCATTTAAGAAAAATGAAGTTTAATCAGCTTAGAAATTCATTTACTAATTCAATATGATTTAAGCAATTCAAGCTGCCAATAAGTTCACAAATAATCCAAGTATAACATGCTTTTGGGTCCTAAACTACCAGGACAATAGCATAATAGTAGCTATGCACGGACTCTCGTCACCTCGTGCGTACCTAGCCCCTACAAATAAGAGCACATAACCAATTAACTCACCTATGGGGACAATTCCCTCTTACAAGGTTAGAAAGGAGACTCACCTCGCTCCGAAGATCCATAACCAACATTCCACGCTCTTCCGAAGACTCAAATTGATGCACAACGCTCCAAAACTAGTCGATAATTATGCAAATCCATTAATATACGCTCAATTAATCATTAGAATCTAATTTATAACAATTCCTAACCCCGATCGAAAAGTTGACAAAATCGCCCTCGGGCCCACGTGCTCGGATTCCGAAAATTTTCAAAGATTAAGCTTACATAATTCCACGAACTCAAATATATAATTTACTCTCAATTCCATACCCAAAATCGTGGTCAAATTCCAAGAATATAAATTTTCTAGGTTTTCCCTCAACCCCCAAGGTTTCTACAAATTCCATGCTCAAATCCATACATAATCAATGTATTTAACTCAAGATAGGTGGGGTTAGATTACCTTATTGTTGATAAAGAAATTCCCCTCTTGAAGCTCCCCAAAATCGCCCCAACAAGAGTAAAAATGGAGGAAAATTGCCAAAATCCCCGATTTTAAAGACACTCACGACCTCAGCAGTTTCCGCACCTGCGGTCTCCTGACCGCTTCTGTGGTTCCGCAGGTGCGAGACCAGATTCCGCTTCTGCGGTCCGGGGCTCCCCAGCCCATTCTGCTTCTGCGCCCTCTATACCGCAGATGCGGTCCGAGCTCTCTTCCGCCCATACCACATTTGTGACCCTAGAGCTGCTTCTGCTGTTCCGCACCTGCGGTCCTAGACTCGCAGGTGCGGTTACACCAGCAACATCAGCTCTTCTTCAAACTTCAAATTCGATCCGTTAACCACCCGGAATCCACCCGAGGTCTCTGGGACCCCAACCAATCATACCAACCAGTCCCAAAACACATTACGGACTTGGTCGAGGCCTCAAATCATATCAAACAGCGCCAAAACCACTAATCGACCTCCAACCCAAGCTTTATGAACTTTAGAATTTCAAACTTCTACTTTCGATGTTTAAACCTATCAAATCACGTCTGATTGACCTCAAATTTTGCACGCAAGTCATATTTGACATTACAGACCTATTCCAACTTCTAGAATCAAAATCCGACCCCGATATCCAAAAGTCCACTTCCGGTCAAACTTCTGAAAACCCATCAAATATCTATCTTTAGCCAAATGACTTCAAAATGACCTACGGACCTTCGAATTCACTTCCGATCGCGCTCCCAACTCCAGAATCACCATACGGAGCTATTCCCAGACTTGGAAGCCCAAACAGACATTGATAACACTGAAATGCACTTCAACCCAAACTTATGAAATTTCTTTCAAAATGCTAACTTCCACAATAATCGCCAAAACGTTCCCGGGTTATCCAAAACCCGACTCGGACATACGCCCAAGTCCAAAATCATCATACGAACCTGCTGGAACCTTCGAATCCTGATTCCGAGGTCGTTTACTCACAAATCTGATCTTAGCTAATTCTTTCAATTTAAGGCTTCTAAAATGAGAATTTTCTTTCCAAATCAACTCTGAACTTCCCGAAGTCCAATTTCGACTATGCGTACAAGTCATAATACCTGAAGTGAAGCTGTTCATGGCCTCAAACTGCCGAAGAACGGGCCAAATCTCAAAACGACTTGTCGGGTCGTTACATGTAGTAAGTCAGCAAAACCCTACACACACAAATGTATATATATATATATATATATATATATATATATATATATGTATATATGTATGTATGTATGTATATATGTATATATGTATGTATGTATGTATATATGTATATATGTATAAAAATTCCTTTCTTACATGAATCTACAAAAAACCTGATGGAAATCTCCCATAATGGAAAGAAAAATTCCTAGATGGCCTACCGAAGTCTCTAGGGATTTAGTTAAAGAAGAACTCCAAAATTAGCATTCTAGTGATATTATTCCTTATGAACAAATCACCTATGGCCAACTCACTAGTCTCATTCAACACGTGCTCTCAAAATCTATCGACATGATAAGATATTGAGACAATTATCCAAAGATAGAGCGCAGACTCGTCGAGATCTAGGTAGTTTCTGTGAACAATTTGGTTTACCACCTTGTAGCAAAAAAGCCTCATAAGAGACGAACAACTAAGGATATGGAGATTGCAAAATATATGTCTTCTGCACCCAAGTTTAGGAAGACGAAACCATTTTCTTCTAAATCCAAAACCTTTCCCACTAAACATAAACCAACAAACTTCCAAACTCCCAATTCTGGAAAATGTTTCAAATGCATAAAACCAGGTCATATAACCAAATACTGCAAGTTGTCTAACAAAGTTAGAAATCTTGTTTAGATGAGTCTGTTTTTAACCAGATCGAACAACTTTTATTAGAAGATAGTGACACTTCTGATGTTGTTGATGATGAACTTGAAAAGCAATTTAACCAACTCGAAGATGATGACACAAAATCATCGCAATCCCAGTCTAGTCAAGAGGAACCTCCAATTAATGCTCTCTCCAAAGAACAAGATCTTCTTCTTAAAATAATAAGCAATCTCCAAGACTCTGAGCAAAAGAAGTATTATCTTGAGCAATATTATTGATATCCTCAGTATATTCCCTTCTCAAAAGCCTAAAGTAGTAACTATCCAAGATCTCCAAACTAAGAAGAAATTCGAGAAATTAAGGCTAGACAAGAATTAGACCGTCTTGTTCTCCAACGGTTCTCTACCAAACCTGAAGAATCCAAACTAACTGAAACTAAACAAGTTGAACAAGTAGTTTTTATCAACCACCTCTCCAGAATTTCCATAAGAAAATGGCATATGAGAGTCACCCTAATTATCAATAAGTCCTTTACTTTGGATATCATTGCCTTATTTGATACAGGTGCAGATCTCAATTGCATCCAAGAAGGGCTCATTCTAACCAAATTCTTTAAAAAAATCAAAGAAGGTCTTAGGGCTGCTAATGGTGGGAAACTAGGAATTACTTCAAACTCTCCAATGTTGAATTTAGAACCTCTCTAGAAAATTTTCCATTGTTAGCCTCAAGTTCTTTCCTATTAGTAAAACACCTTACTAATCCAGTTATATTAGCTACTCCCTTCATCGAGGAGCTCATACCTTTTATGGTAATGAAACAAGGAACTCTAATCGAACGTATAGGAGGTACAACCTTTCTTCCTTTTGATAGACCTCCGATGGAAAAGCTCTTGTCTACCATAAAAAGTAAAGAAGCATAGATCTTATAACCAAATACTGCAAGTTGTCTAACAAAGTTAGAAATCTTGATTTAGATGAGTCTGTTTTTAACCAGATCGAACAACTTTTATTAGAAGATAGTGACACTTCTGATGTTGTTGATGATGAACTTGAAAAGCAATTTAACCAACTCGAAGATGATGACACAAAATCATCTCAATCCCAGTCTAGTCAAGAGGAACCTCCAATTAATGTTCTCTCCAAAGAACAAGATCTTCTTCTTAAAATAATAAGCAATCTCCAAGACTCTGAGCAAAAGAAGTATTATCTTGAGCAATATTATTGATATCCTCAGTATGTTCCCTTCTCAAAAGCCTAAAGTAGTAACTATCCAAGATCTCCAAACTGAGAAGAAATTCGAGAAATTAAGGCTAGACAAGAATTAGACCGTCTTGTTCTCCAACGGTTCTCTACCAAACCTGAAGAGTCCAAACTAACTGAAACTAAACAAGTTGAACAAGAAGTTTTTATCAACCACCTCTCCAGAATTTCCATAAGAAAATGGCATATGAGAGTCACCCTAATTGTCAATAAGTCCTTTACTTTGGATATCATTGCCTTATTTGATACAGGTGCAGATCTCAATTGCATCCAAGAAGGGCTCATTCTAACCAAATTCTTTAAAAAAATCAAAGAAGGTCTTAGGGCTGCTAATGGTGGAAAACTAGGAATTAACTTCAAACTCTCGAATGTTGAAGTTAGAACCTCTCTAGAAAATTCTCCATTGTTAGCCTCAAGTTCTTTCCTATTAGTAAAAGACCTTACTAATCCAGTTATATTAGCTACTCCCTTCATCGAGGAGCTCATACCTTTTATGGTAATGAAACAAGGAACTCTAATCTGTCACGACCAAAACTGAAGGGCTATGACTAGCACCCGACCACACTTGCCGAGCACCAACGTACATTTCATCTAACCTTCATTATTATCTTTTAGGACTGATGAGATCAATATAAATGGTAGACCTAGATCTTGGACAACCAGCAATAAAATATGACGGCATGAACATACATAGCAGGGGATGACCAGACAATCAAGAAACTACATATAAGGTATGAGCTATCACGCTACTATGAAAGACTATACAACAAAAACTAGCCGACAAGGCATAACAAACTATACATGAGCCGACACCTGTCTATGAGCCTCTAAAAGAACATAAATGTTGCAACATAGCCGGAATAGGGCCCCGACATACCCATAATGTCTATAACAAAAATTGCATACCAAGAACAAGGCAAGTCCGGAGAAGGGATCTCGCCAATCACCACTGAACTGGACAGTCTACTGTGGTGGGGGAGCTGCACCTGCCTGTCTATCAGGACCTGCAGCACGACATGCAGCGTCCACAAATAAAAGGACGTCAGTACGAATAAAGTACTGAGTATGTAAGGCAAGGAACCATAAATACGATCAGTAATGTAAGCAAGGATAGAGAATATACAACCTGTAACATCTTAGTACCTTTGAGGGCTACTTACATGAAATGCATGATACATATGTATAAATACATAAACCTTTAAAGCATTCGCCTCTGTGGGCATCATCATCATCATATCGTACCCGGCCATAATAGGCTCGGTAGAATCGTACCCGGCCACGTGGAGCTCGGTAAAACCCAACTGATCAGTGGTTGCACAATAGGTGTCGTACCCGGCCAACTATAGCGTGGCTCGGTAGAGTAAAATAGATACATATATATAATGCATGCTCGACTCATGGAATCACATTCTAAACCTTTCGGAGTGACGTAAGGTCGGTATCCTCTGTACACGTTATTAGGACTAACTCTTCACTATGAACCTTATAAGAATCAGGAAGTACCAATAACATTGATAACATAAGAATAAGAGAAGCAACATTAACATCAATCGTTCCATAAGAGGGAAAACAATGTAAGTACTGCTAGCTTCTAAGAGTAGAGTATCTTTGGAAGCTCGTTCATTACATTATGTACAATCGGAGTCGTGCAAAAGAAGGAAAGGGATAGCCTCACATACCTTGTATATACTGCCCCAATCTCAAGCTATGCAATTGTCAAAACTCCTTAGTCTACAATAAGAGAAACGATACTATCGTTATCATTTAAGCGTCATAACTATTATGTATCGACCACAACCTATTTTACGATGAAACGGACAGCACCTCCCCTATATATATGACCTCACACCATTCAAAACAATCACCAAACAGCCCAAACAACATCAATAATAAACATATTGAGCCTCCCAAAATAGTCCACACACAGCCTAATCACTCCATACATACGACGACCACCGTAGTCGTGTCAAACAACCTGGAAATGTTACGAATAACTATCAGCCCATAACCCTACATATATATGGTGTTTCTCCACACCCTTACTCCTCCAAAACTCCACAAGATAGTAGTAAAATACGCAGCCCAACAACAACGCAAAACAGTCCACAAAACAATAACATTACTACCAAGCCTTTCGATATATATCTCACAAGTTCTAGCTTCAATGGCTTAGCCGCAACTTGGATAATCTTAAATACATATAGAGTAAGAGGTTCCTTACCTTTATACAGAAATAACAACTCCAATTTGACCTTAAATTTCCATGAAATATCCCTCCAATGCTGCCACAACAACAAAAAAGCGAAACTAGCGATCAATTAGTGTTTTTCGGCACTAGAATCACTTTAGAAGGCTTGAAATCACCTAGGATTGATATTAAGAACATGAGGGAGTATTTACAGAACATAAACCCTTTAAAACAACCTCCCACACGAGCTGGAACGACACAAAAATGAGCAACAACAAGAAGAACAAGAGACTTACTAGCGCCACGGAATTCCCGACACTTGATTTGTGTTGTTTGCCCTTTTTTGGGTCTTGAATCTTGAGAGAACCTTGAGAGGATGTTCCTAGGGTTCTAAGGTCTGAAAATAGTGAAAAGAAATGACTTAAAACGGGTTGGAGTCATCCTATATAGGTCCAAATATCTTAAACCGACTTAGTGGGCCCCATAGAGAGGTGCTTGGCGCAGTCTCGCGAAAACGCGAATATCTCTCTACTCCGAGATCGTATCGATGAACGGTTTAATGCGTTGGAAACTAGACTCATAGATATTTAATTTTGTTGGTAGATTACCCCGTAATTCTTTGTAAATTATGAGAAAATATTAGAAACATTTGACCTAATGTTTAAGTAAAATTATGAACCTAAGTTGCGACAACTTTTGTCGACTTTTGTTTCATAACTCGTTTGACTTCAAAACTTATGATACGAATATTATATGATTAAAATACCTTAATAAATGACCTCTTGAGTGTATTAAGCACCGCTAGATTACCTGAAAATACGAGTTACAACATCCTTGATTCGTTTAACTTCTAATACTGGTTAATCACCCTTATACACTCTTGTATCACTTAAGACCAATAGGATTGACTTATTATCATCTCAAAGATAATTCCTTCTTGGATTTATGTTAACTAATATATGGCATGAACTAACACATGTGGATATGGGTTGTAACACCCTCCCCCTTAGGAACATTCGTCCTCGAATGTAAGGGTTTATGGGGAGTTTAAATCATCGTGGATTCCAATGGAAATTTTCGATCAATTTTCCCCTATAAAATGGTCACTAGCAAAACTTGCAAGTAATTAAGCCCAACATATGGCTTCACAAGGCTACACAAAAGCATTATGCGTATTTACATTATCTACATATCACCATTTTGTATTAAGGAGGAGTATTCTCAAATTATTGCTTACCTCATAGAGCCGTTTCACCTTCCAATGTATCCTGTCTTCCACCAGCATCCTTGTTATCTTCATTCTGGAATAAGTAAGGGTATTTAGACTTCATCTCCTCTTCTGCTTCCCATGTCATTTCTTCCATATTTTTGTTCCTCCACAATACTTTGACGGAAGCTACATCTTTTGTTCTCAGCTTGCGGACTTGCCGATCTAATATCGCCACTGGCACTTCTTCATATGATAGGTCCTCTGTAACTTGTACATCTTTGATAGGGACGACTCGAGAAGGGTCTCCAATACATTTTCTCAACATAGATACATGGAATACCGGGTGGACAAATTCCAATTCGGATGGCAATTCTAACTCATAAGCAACCTGTCCAATCCGTCGAAGAATTTTATACGGCCCGATATACCTTGGACTCAGCTTACCTTTCTTCCCAAAACGCATAATACCCTTCATTGGTGAGATCCTCAGGAAAACCCAATCACCAACCTCAAACTCTAGATCACGACGTCGGACATCAGAATAAGATTTTTGCCTGCTTTGTGCCGTCCTCAATCGCTCCTGTATCACTTTCACCTTCTCAATAGCTTGGTGAATCAAATCTGGCCCATATAATTCTGTTTCACCGACTTCGAACCATCCAACTGGTGATCTACATCTCCTCCCGTATAGTGCCTCGTATGGGGCCATTTTAATACTGGAATGGTAGCTATTGTTATAGGCGAATTCTATGAGTGGAAGATGATCATCCCAATTCCCCTTAAAATCTAGAACACATGCTCGTAGCATATCTTCCAGTGTCTGAATGGTACGTTCAGCCTGTCCGTCAGTCTGCGGATGAAATGCAGTGCTGAGATTTACTTGTGTGCCTAAACCCTTCTGGAAAGACCTCCAAAAGTTAGCCGTAAATTGAGCTCCTCGGTCTGATATAATAGATATGGGCACACCATGAAGCCTAACAATCTCCTTGATATACAACTTCGCATAATCTTCAGCCGTGTAAGTTGTCTTCACTGGCAGAAAATGGGCACATTTTGTAAGTCGATCAATTATCACCCAGATGGAGTCAAACTTATGATAAGAGCGAGGTAATCCAATAATGAAGTCCATATTAATCACCTCCCACTTCCAGGTCGGAATCTCTATATTTTGAAGCAATCCACCGGGTTTCTGATGTTCTATCTTTACTTGTTGACAATTGGGACACTGGGCTACAAATTCTGCAATAGACTTCTTCATATTATCCCACCAATACTGCTCCTTGACATCATGATACATCTTTGTCGAGCCGGGATGGATGGAATATCGGGATTGATGAATCTCATTCATAATCTTCTCTCGCAACCCTGCCACATTAGGCACACACAATCGGCTCTGGTATCTCAGTGCCCCATCTTTTCCGATCCCAAAAGCCATACTTTTACACTGTTGAATGCTTTCTCTTAATCGTACTAAGATAGGATCTTCATATTGTCGTGCTTTTACCTCGGCTACCAAAGATGATTCTGATGTATTCTGTACAGTAACACCTCCGTCATCAGAGTCTAACAATCTGATTCTCATATTGGCTAGCTGATGAAGCTCTTTAATCAACCCCCATCTACCTGCCTCAATATGTACTAAGCTTCCCATTGATTTACGGCTGAGAGCGTCTGCCACAACATTGGCTTTACCGGGATGATACAATATCTCGACGTCGTAGTCTTTCAATAATTCAAGCCACCTACGCTGCCTCAAATTCAACTCTTTCTGCTTGAAGATGTATTGTAAACTCTTGTGATCTGTGTAGATGTCAACATGGACGCCGTATAAGTAGTGCCGCCATATCTTCAAAGCATATATTACTGCAGCCAATTCCAAATCATGGGTTGGATAATTCTTTTCATGCTTCTTCAATTGTCTTGATGCATAAGCAATCACATTCCCACGCTGCATCAATACGCACCCCAAACCTATACCTGAGGCATCACAATATACCACATAATCTTCTGTTCCTTCAGGAAGAGTGAGCACTGGTGCAGATGTCAATCGATTCTTCAGCTCCTGAAAACTACGTTCACAAGTGTCAGACCACTGGAATTTGGTAGCTTTTTGTGTTAACTTAGTCAATGGTGATGATATAGAGGAAAATCCTTCTACAAACCGCCTATAATATCCTGCTAGTCCTAGGAAGCTGCGGACTTCTGATGGTGTTGTAGGTCTCGGCCAATTCTTTACTGCATCGATCTTCTGAGTGTCGACACTAATACCCTCATCAGATATCACATGGCCAAGGAATGCTACTGAGTTCAGCCAGAATTCACATTTGGAGAGCTTAGCATATAACTTACGATCCTGAAGCGTCTGTAATACTATCCGCAAGTGGCCCGCATGTTCCGCCTCCGAACGAGAATACACTAGAATGTCATCAATGAATACAATCACGAACACATCAAGATAGGGCCTGAATATAGTATTCATGAGATCCATAAAAGCTGCTGGGGCATTTGTTAGCCCGAACGACATCACCAAGAACTCAAAGTGCCCATATCTTGTCCGGAAGGCCGTCTTTGGAATATCCTTCTCCCTAACCCTCACCTGATGATACCCTGAACGTAAATCAATCTTAGAGAAATACTTGGCACCCTGGAGTTGGTCAAACAGGTCATCAATTCTTGGAAGTGGATACTTGTTCTTTATAGTAGACTTATTCAACTGTCGATAGTCGATACACATCCGTAACGACCCGTCTTTCTTCCGCACGAATAGGACTGGTGCACCCCAAGGTGAAGTGCTAGGCCTAATAAAGCCCTTATCTAGCAAGTCCTTCAACTGCACCTTCAACTCTCGCAACTCTGCCGGGGCCATTCTGTATGGAGGAATAGAGATCGGTTGAGTGTCAGGCAACACATCAATGCTAAACTCAATCTCCCTTTCAGGAGGAAGGCCTGGGAGTTCATCTGGGAAAACATCTGGGAATTCGTTGACCACAGGGATTGATTGTAAAGTAGGCGGTTTCGCCTCCGCATCCCTAACGCGAACGAGATGATAAATGTAACCTTTTGAGATCATTTTCCTTGCCTTAAGATAGGAAATAAACCTACCTTTCGGTGTAGCAATGTTCCCTTTCCATTCAATGACGGGTTCACCCGGAAATTGGAACCTAACCATCTTCGTACGACAGTCAACATTTGCATAGCATGAGGCCAACCAGTCCATTCCCATTATCACATCAAAATCAACCATTTCTAACTCAAATAAATTTGCCGAGGTTTGACGACTACAAATCATCACAGTGCAACCTCTATATACCCTTCTAGCAATCACAGAATCTCCTATCGGAGTAGATACCGCGAGGGGTTTACTTATCAATTCAGGTTCAATGCCAAACTTATTAGCCACAAAGGGTGTAACATATGATAATGTAGATCCCGGATCAATCAACGCATATACATCATAAGAAAACACAGATATAATACCTGTAACAACATCTGGAGACGACTCGAGATCCTGTCGACCTACTAGAGCATAGGTTCGATTTTGAGCACCACTCGAACTCGGCACTGCACCTCTACCCCTACCACGACCTGTCGACTGCTGAAAACCCCGTGCTGGAGGTCGAACTGATGAGGAAGAACCAGACACAGATCCAGTCGGCTGAGCCATACCATCACCTCCTCTATTAGGACAATCCCGCATCATATGGCCAGGCTGCCCGCACGAATAGCATGCATCAGAACCTCGACGACACAGTCCAAAGTGGGCCTTGCCGCACTGATCACAATGTGGTGTTGGGGGTCTCATCTGACTAGTATCCCTGTGATGTTGCGAGCCAGATGCCCGCGAACTCTGACCTGGACCAGAATAGGATCGATCATATCGAGGCCTCTGAAACTGTGGAGGAGCACTAGCTACAGGTGGCGCCGAACTCCTCGAAAACTGTGGCCTGATGCGGCCTCTGAAGTCATCAGAATACCCTGCAAATCTCGCCCTCTTATGCTGGCCTCTATCCTGCTCCCTAACTGCCCTCTGCTGGCGCTTACGATCCTCTAGGGTCTGGGCATAAGCTTGAATACGGGAAATATCCATGCCCTCCACCAAGGAGGCTGTCGTACACTCATTTATTAGATGTGGTCCCAACCCATTCACGAACATATGCACCCTATCACTCATCTCGGCCACCATATGGGGAGCATACCTTGCCAAAGAATCAAACTGCATACTGTACTCTCGCACACTCATATTACCTTGTCTAAGGTTCAAGAACTTATCAGCTCTAGCTCGTCGTATCTCAACTGGCAAGTAGTGACGAAGAAAGGCCTCAGAAAATTCCTTCCACACAGCTGGATGAGGGTTCGGACCCCTGGATCTCTCCCAACTATCATACCAGAGAACCGCTAAATCCCGTAACCGATAAGAAGCCAACTCTACTGCCTCTGTATCACTAACATGCATAACCCGAAGTGTACGATGAACCTGGTCAATAAAAGTCTGTGGGTCCTCCTTGGGGTCTGATCCGGTAAACACTGGAGGGTCTAAATTAATAAAATCACGAACTCTTGTACTAACTGGTTTCTCAGCAGCACCTGTATTCTGCCTCTGAGCCTGAGCAGCTACCAAGCTAGTCAATAACTGCAAAGCACTCCGCATATCCTGGTCTGGAGTGCCAGACGGAGGAACTGGAGGCGCTGGGTGCCTTCTAATATCCTCTGGAGGAGATGGAGTAGATGAGGTATGAGAGGGCATCTCACTTTGAGCCTCACTTTGTCCTGCTCTGACTTGGGGCACCTGACTGGTACCCTCTCCCGCTGCTGTATCAAGCCGTCTACTAATCGTTTGCTTCCTAGTCGAAGGCATCACTGAAAAAAACAAGGTGAATATTAGAGACGAACACTTACGACTCAACTCTACGCACGATCTAGATTCAGGAAGAAGGTAACAACCCTAGATGTCATGTAGCCTCCTGATTATAAATGTGGCGCGCTACACATCCATAATCAAGACTCTACTAGACACGGCTCATAGACAACCCCTAGGACAGACTTTGCTCTGATACCAAGTTTGTCACGACCCAAACTGAAGGGCCATGACTAGCACCCGACCACACTTGCCGAGCACCAACGTACATTTCATCTAACCTTCATTATTATCTTTTAGGGCTGACGAGATCAATATAAATGGTAGACCTAGATCATGGACAACCAGCAATAAAATATGACGGCATGAACATACATAGCAGGGGATGACCAGACAATCAAGAAACTACATATAAGGTATGAGCTACCACGCTACTATGAAAGACTATACAACAAAAACTAGCCGACAAGGCATACCAAACTATACATGAGCCGACACCTGTCTATGAGCCTCTAAAAGAACATAAGTGTTGCAACATAGCCGGAACAGGGCCCCGACATACCCATAATGTCTATAACAAAAATTGCATACCAAGACCAAGGCAAGTCCGGAGAAGGGATCTCGCCAATCACCGCTGAACTGGACAGTCTACTGTGGTGGGGGAGCTGCACCTGCCTGTCTATCAGGACCTGCAGCACGACATGCAGCGTCCACAAATAAAAGGACGTCAGTACGAATAAAGTACTGAGTATGTAAGGCAAGGAACCATAAATACGATCAGTAATGTAAGCAAGGATAGAGAATATACAACCTGTAACATCTTAGTACCTCTGAGGGCTACTTACATGAAATGCATGATACATATGTATAAATACATAAACCTTTAAAGCATTCGCCTCTGTGGGCATCATCATCATCATATCGTACCCGGCCATAATAGGCTCGGTAGAATCGTACCCGGCCACGTGGAGCTCGGTAAAACCCAACTGATCAGTGGTTGCACAATAGGTGCCGTACCCGGCCAACTATAGCGTGGCTCGGTAGAGTAAAATAGATACATATATATAATGCATGCTCGACTCATGGAATCACATTCTAAACCTTTCGGAGTGACGTAAG
Source organism: Nicotiana sylvestris (assembly GCF_000393655.2). NCBI lineage: Eukaryota > Viridiplantae > Streptophyta > Magnoliopsida > Solanales > Solanaceae > Nicotiana > Nicotiana sylvestris. The sequence continues at coordinate 63,045,516 of NC_091063.1, forward strand.
GTCGGTATCCTCTGTACGCGTTATTAGGACTAACTCTTCACTATGAACCTTATAAGAATCAGGAAGTACCAATAACATTGATAACATAAGAATAAGAGAAGCAACATTAACATCAATCGTTCTATAAGAGGGAAAACAATGTAAGTACTGCTAGCTTCTAAGAGTAGAGTATCTTGGAAAGCTCGTTCATTACATTATGTACAATCGGAGTCGTGCAAAAGAAGGAAAGGGATAGCCTCACATACCTTGTATATACTGCCCCAATCTCAAGCTATGCAATTGTCAAAACTCCTTAGTCTACAATAAGAGAAACGATACTATCGTTATCATTTAAGCGTCATAACTATTATGTATCGACCACAACCTATTTTACGATGAAACGGACAGCACCTCCCCTATATATATGACCTCACACCATTCAAAACAATCACCAAACAGCCCAAACAACATCAATAATAAACATATTGAGCCTCCCAAAATAGTCCACACACAGCCTAATCACTCCATACATACGACGACCACCGTAGTCGTGTCAAACAACCTGGAAATGTTACGAATAACTATCAGCCCATAAACCTACATATATATGGTGTTTCTCCACACCCTTCCTCCTCCAAAACTCCACAAGATAGTAGTAAAATACGCAGCCCAACAACAACGCAAAACAGTCCACAAAACAATAACATTACTACCAAGCCTTTCGATATATATCTCACAAGTTCTAGCTTCAATGGCTTAGCCGCAACTTGGATAATCTTAAATACATATAGAGTAAGAGGTTCCTTACCTTTATACAGAAAGAAAAACTCCAATTTGACCTTAAATTTCCATGAAATATCCCTCCAATGCTGCCACAACAACAAAAAAGCGAAACTAGCGATCAATTAGTGTTTTTCGGCACTAGAATCACTTTAGAAGGCTTGAAATCACCTAGGATTGATATTAAGAACATGAGGGAGTATTTACAGAATATAAACCCTTTAAAACCACCTCCCACACGAGCTGGAACGACACAAAAATGAGCAACAACAAGAAGAACAAGAGACTTACTAGCGCCATGGAATTCCCGACATTTGATTTGTGTTGTTTGCCCTTTCTTTGGGTCTTGAATCTTGAGAGAACCTTGAGAGGATGTTTCTAGGATTCTAAGGTCTGAAAATAGTGAAATGAAATGACTTAAAATGGGTTGGAGTCATCCTATATAGGTCCAAATATCTTAAACCGCCTTAGTGGGCCCCATAGAGAGGTGCTTGGCGCAGTCTCGCGAAAACGTGAATATCTCTCTACTCCGAGATCGTATCGATGAACGGTTTAATGCGTTGGAAACTAGACTCATAGATATTTAATTTTGTTGGTAGATCACCCCGTAATTCTTTGTAAATTATGAGAAAAGATTAGAAACATTTGACCTAATGTTTAAGTAAAATTATGAACCTAAGTTGCGACAACTTTTGTCGACTTTTGTTTCATAACTCGTTTGACTTCAAAACTTATGATACGAATATTATATGATTAAAATACCTTAATAAATGACCTCTTGAGTGTATTAAGCACCGCTAGATTACCTGAAAATACGAGTTACAACATCCTTGATTCGTTTAACTTCTAATACTGGTTAATCACCCTTATACACTCTTGTATTACTTAAGACCAATAGGATTGACTTCTTATCATCTCAAAGATAATTCCTTTTTGGATTTATGTTAACTAATATATGGCATGAACTAACACATGTGGACATGGGTTGTAACATAATCGAACGTATAGGAGGTACAACCTTTCTTCCTTTTGATAGACCTCCGATGGAAAAGTTCTTGTCTACCATAAAAAGTAAAGAAGCATAGATCTTATAACCAAATACTGCAAGTTGTCTAACAAAGTTAGAAATCTTGATTTAGATGAGTCTGTTTTTAACCAGATCGAACAACTTTTATTAGAAGATAGTGACACTTCTGATGTTGTTGATGATGAACTTGAAAAGCAATTTAACCAACTCGAAGATGATGACACAAAATCATCTCAATCCCAGTCTAGTCAAGAGGAACCTCCAATTAATGTTCTCTCCAAAGAACAAGATCTTCTTCTTAAAATAATAAGCAATCTCCAAGACTCTGAGCAAAAGAAGTATTATCTTGAGCAATATTATTGATATCCTCAGTATGTTCCCTTCTCAAAAGCCTAAAGTAGTAACTATCCAAGATCTCCAAACTGAGAAGAAATTCGAGAAATTAAGGCTAGACAAGAATTAGACCGTCTTGTTCTCCAACGGTTCTGTACCAAACCTGAAGAGTCCAAACTAACTGAAACTAAACAAGTTGAACAAGAAGTTTTTATCAACCACCTCTCCAGAATTTCCATAAGAAAATGGCATATGAGAGTCACCCTAATTGTCAATAAGTCCTTTACTTTGGATATCATTGCCTTATTTGATACAGGTGCAGATCTCAATTGCATCCAAGAAGGGCTCATTCTAACCAAATTCTTTAAAAAAATCAAAGAAGGTCTTAGGGCTGCTAATGGTGGAAAACTAGGAATTAACTTCAAACTCTCGAATGTTGAAGTTAGAACTTCTCTAGAAAATTCTCCATTGTTAGCCTCAAGTTCTTTCCTATTAGTAAAAGACCTTACTAATCCAGTTATATTAGCTACTCCCTTCATCGAGGAGCTCATACCTTTTATGGTAATGAAACAAGGAACTCTAATCGAACGTATAGGAGGTACAACCTTTCTTCCTTCTGATAGACCTCCGATGGAAAAGTTCTTGTCTACCATAAAAAGTAAAGAAGCATAGATCTTATAACCAAATTTGATTTAAAATCAGGATTTTGGCAAATTCAAATAGATCCCAAGGAAAGTTATAAAACGGCTATTACGGTGCTATATGGACAATATGAATGGAATGCAATTCCATTTGGTTTAAAAAATGCTCCTTCCAAGTTTCAAAGGATAATGAATGATATTTTTAATCACTTTTCAAAATTTATTATTGTTTATATTGATGATGTTTTAGTATTTTCTACTAGCATATATCAACATTTTAAACATCTGAAGGTTTTCTTTAATGTTATCAAAGAAAATGGATTAGTATTATCAAAAACTAAATAGAGTCTTTTTCAAATTAACATCCGATTTCTTGGGCACAATATCTAGCAGGGAACTATTATCCATATTTAAAGATCCATACAATTTGCTGACAAATTTTCAGACCAAATATTAGATAAAACCCAGCTTCAAAGATTTTTAGGATGTGTTAATTATGTATCAGATTTCATTCCAAGCGTTTGAAATTTGCTAAAACCTCTCCACTATAGGTTGAAAAAACCTCCACCTCTGTGGACTTCAGTCCACACCAACGTTATCAAAGAAATCAAATTAAAAGTCAAAGACTTTCCTTGCTTATCTCTCCCCGATCCTTCTGCATTCAAAATAGTTGAGATTGATGCATCAGACATTAGCTATGGTGACATTTTAAAGTAGAAAAAAGATGACAAGGAACAAATTATTGCATTTGCATCAAAATATTGGAATAATTCTCAACAAAATTATCCTACAATTAAAAAAGTAATTTTAGCAATTGTTTTGTGCATCTCTAAATTTCAAGCTAATTTATTAAATCAATTTTTTTTGTTAAGAATTGATTGTAAAGCTGCGAAATCTGTTTTACAAAAGGATGTACAAAATCTTGCTTCTAAACTTATATTTGCTAGATGACAAGCTATTTTATCTATTTTTGATTTTGATATAGAATATATCAAAAGGGTGATCAAATTGTATTCTAAAGTTTCTTACCAGAGAATTCTAGTAGAGAAGATAATATGCCAGGAAAAAAGAAAGCAGAAATTTCAGATCCTCCAATACCTGCTCTTCCTCCGCCGGAGGAAAATATTACTAAAGCAGTACCCAAACAGGCTGCTACAGATGTTATTTCCAAACAACAAACCATTTCAATTGCCTCCAAGAAACTCTCAAAAGGCGCAGCTGGACCTAGCCAGCCCAAATATAGAAAGCCAGTAGACTACGCCATGAGCGAAGTCCCCCAAGTTCATATGATAGAAAGTTTAGGACCAATTCCAATTTCCAGTCCAAAAAAATGGGCAGACCTAGTTGAGGAAGAAGAATCTCAACAATCTCAAACTCAACTAGCACAGACCATGTCTTCTCTTTGGACGGAAGAAAAATTCATGCAATGGCGCTAACTCATGGGCATTAAAGATCAAATGATCATGCCTGGCTTATTTAAAAAATAACTGAGAGATCAATATCAATTGTATAAAAATTATTGTTTCAATGTGGCGGCACAAGACCACGCATCTTCTTCCAACTCCGTGGTGTCCCAAAGTCACACGGTCTCTTCACTTCCTGTGGTTGCTAGAAGCACCACACAAAAAATATTGGACGCTAAAAGCCCCATTGCAGGTACAGGGTATCCATCCAACATCCCAAAAATCACAACCAATCAGGCATTTTCTTCACTAGTACCACAACTTATTTCTTTAAACAAAGGCTCCTCCTCCGAGGAACCCACTTATATTAAGAATGAAAGTGTCTACCCACTCATTTAAATTGAACCAAAATTCTGTCATTCCAACCCCCAAGAGGTAGCTAAAAAAAATACTTATCCCTTCAGTCAATTTCATTCAAAACACCCACAAACATACCCAAAAATACTATGAATTCATTCTCATAGATACCAGATCCTGCTTGTTTAACCCCACAAAGAAAAGCAGACCCAATCATATGTCACACATACTACGGTGTGGATTAATAAAATAATCTCACCAAAAGAACGGGGAACCCATCCAGCCAAATACAAAAAACTTTCTCAACCTTTTGATCCATAATTTTACAATTATTATGACTATCGGACATCGTGGATGAATGCTTTCAACTTCCAAAATCAACTTGGAAAGCACTCATGGTTCATCCTCTGGAGTAAACAGTTAACCTCTGAATTCTCTCAATAGTTTATACATCAATGGTGGCATGCATATGGCCATCGAGCTGGAAATACTCCCAGTGCCAGTAAAAGAAGGATATGATTATTTATTTCACATATTTTCTAGTGAACAACAAATACCCATACTCCTTCAATTTTCCACAGATTTCATATCCCATGGATATACTCCCAAAAGTTTTCCTTCCACAAGCCAGAAGGACATAAAGTACTACCGTGGTTAGCCCTCTAAGGCCATTGCAAATGGTATAAAATGTGGGATTCATCAGAAGCCTATGTGCCAGCAGTAGACAAGTGGTTTCTGTCTCATCCGCAGTATCTAGCTATAACAGATGCTGCCAAATTTTATTTTTATAACAAAAGTCCATTGCAAGTGCACAACTAGCCGGTTCCAATAGCAGGCTTGATTTTATTCAACAAATGGAGAAAATTCTTGATTCCCTAAAGACACAAATTCCAGGTCAACAAAATCAAGCATCTTCGTCTGAAAAATTTGTCACGGCCCAATTAAAAAATAGGTCGTGATGGCACCTAGTGCCATCGCTAGTCAAGCACAATGAACTAACCACATGATTCCTCTTTTTTTAAAAAGATTTTTCCAAGTAATGAAACTTTCCTTAATTTAAAAGATTTAAGAAATAAAAGATTTAAAATAAATAATACGAAAGCAACTGAGTAAAATCATAACCATAGAATAAGACCAAAACCATTTTGAAATGAACCTAGCAACCGATCACGACATTTGAGGCCACTACATCTGGTCTGGCTGGAAAAGCATAGAACTTAGCTGGAGCGCCAACTGGCTGGCCTCCCCTGACTGAACACTAGCTGGATGACCCCCCCTGCCTAACCTCCACCTCTAGGACGGCCCCTACCCGCCTGCCCTCCTCCTCTAGGAGGTCGGACGGCTGGTGCTGTAATCATGGGCTAATGGCCCTGCGGTACTACCTTTCCCCGAAGTCTGGGACAAAACCTCTTCATATGACCCGGATCCCCACACTCATAACTACCTTTCGGTACCATAGACTACTTCCCTGAAGTCTGACCCTGATGGCCTGAATACCCATTGGAAGAACTGTAACGGCCCGACCGGTCGTTGGATGAGTTACCGCTCCGTTTCACCCATTTCTGCTTCTTTATGTATTTTTCAGTTGTATTATGTGGTATGAGGTTTGTTGGTTCGAGTTTAGAGTGGTTTTGGAGAGGAATGAGACACTTAGTCTCTTTTGAGTAAGTTTAAGTTGGAAAACGTCAACCGGATGTTGAATTATGTGAAAAGGTCTTGGATGTGAATTACGATGGTTTTTATAGCTTCGTTAGGTAATTTGAGACTTAGGATCATGATCGGAATGTATTTTGGGGGTTCGTGGTAGATTTAGGCTTGAATTGGCGAAATTGGAAATTTAGCATTTTCTGGTTGGTTGTGAAAATTTTGATATCGGGGTCGGAATGGAATTCCGAATATTGGAGTAGGTTCGTTGTATCATTTGTGATGTGTATGAAAAATTTCAGGTCATTCGGGTGAGGTTTGATAGACATTTTGAACGTTTGCGGAATTCGAAAGATTTGGAATCCATAGGCTTGAATCTGATGGTAATTTGATATTTTGATGTTGTTTGGAGCGTTTCGAAGGTTGGAACAAGTTTTAATGATGGTATGGGATGTGTTGGCATGTTTGGTTGAGGTCTCGAGGGCCTCAGGTGAGTTTCAGGTGGTTAACGCATCATTTTAGGACTTGGAAAGTTGGCAGAATTGCTGGTGTTTTTGTTGCAGAGAATACTTCTTCGCATTCGCAAAGCGTTGTTGAGAGAGGCATCTAGCGTTCCCGATGTAGGTCCCGCATTCGCGAAGGTTCATGAGTTAAAACTACGCGTTCGCGAGGAGCGTTCCGCTTTCGCGTATGGTCGGTTGTTTGGTCTTCGCGTTCACGGGTGGGCCCTCGAGTTTGCGAAGAAGAGAATATTGGTCTGAGGCAGCATGTGCTTCACAAACACGAGGGAGCTACCACGTTCGCGAAGAATAAAGAAATACCTGGGCAGAATGTATAAAAACCCATCTTCGCGATTTTTAGCCCATTTCTCACCATTTTTGAACGGTTTTGAAGCTTTTTGAGAGGGATTGAAGAGGGATTCGAAGGGAAACATATGGAGGTAAGGTTTTTGAACTTAATACTCGATTCTATGGTAATTTCTAACTAATTAGGCATGAAATTTGTTGGATTTAAAGGCTAAAATTAGGGAATAGAGGCTTGGAATTGGAGAATTTAAAATGGGGATTTGAGGGGTCATTTGAGGTCCGTTTTTGATGTTCTTGGTATGTACGGACTCGTGGGTAGATGAGGATTCTTGTGAGGTAATTTTTATCAAATTCCAAGATGTGGGCCCGGTGGGTCGGGTTTGGACAATTTCAGAATTTTTGAGTTAATTTGATAATTTTCATATGTGTTTCATTCCTTTAGCATATATTGATGGTTATATACTGATTTTGGTTAGATTCAGGGCATTTGGAGGAAGAATAGAGAGGCAAGGGCGTCGCGGGCTAGAGTTTGGCATGGCTTGAGGTAAGTAATGCTTCCAAACTTGGTTCTGAGTGTTCGAGACCCCGAACTATATGTTCTATGATTACTATTGAGGTGACGCAAATGCGAAGTGACGGGCATGTGGGCGTGCACCATGAGAATTTCGGCCTGGACCATTCCATGGCGCCGCTTAGTAACTCTTTCTTGTTGATATTCGTGTTTCTATCATGTGATTAAGTAAATATGATGTGAAAACATGCTAGATATCCTATTAAGACTTCATGTCGATACTGTTGAGACCCGAGAGGTCGTTTCTTGCTGTCATATCATTAGCTTCATTGATATTCTATACTCAGTCTTGTTCATGCATTTTATATCATGCCTCAGTCTCGATTATTGTTATTTGGCACATCATATCATTGTTCGGGCTAGTATCATGACATTGTGAGCCTGTGTGTGTGAGACTGGAGAGTAATGACTGAGTAAGGCCGAGAGCCTGATTGTGAGTGACAAAATGGGATCAGGCTGCACGCCTCAACGGTTATATTAATGATTATGATAGCGCTTGGGCTGTAGGAGCCCCTCCAAAGTCTGTAACACACCCCGAGTGAGCACAGTTGATGATATTGAGGGATGGATCTTCCCTGGACATGGATCTTGTTCAAAGTATTTATACCTGGAGATGGATCTTCTCCACAGGGCTGGAATAGCCTTCCTTGGTACTTGATGACTGCGGTCACTGATATATATATTTCGGGATAGATGTCGGATGGCCATATACAGTACCGAGTCGTTGAGCACTTGTGAGTGAAGGTACATGGGACATTGATCATGCTATATGCGCATTGGTACATAGAGGTTTCCTGAGCCTCATACTTCGTACTATTCAGACTACATTTAATTACTGTTGAGTTTTTGCCTGAACTACAAGCATGTCTACTTTTCTGTACAGTTTAATGATATTACCTGTTGAGGTATGGTTCGTCACTACCTGTTAGTCCATAGTTTGGACTTGTTACTTACTGAGTTGGTGTACTCACGCTACCCCCTACACCTTGTGTGCAGATCCAGGTATCTCGGGTCACGGTAGCGGTTGCTAATCATTTCAGTGGTGGACTTCCCTTGGAGATAGCGAGGTAGCTGCCTGGCGATCGCAGTCCTGCCTTCTCCTTCCTTATCTTCCTTTAGTTTACTTTGTTGGCTACTCTCATACTATGTTAGTCTTGTTTTATTTCGAACCATTGTAGTATTTTTCTCATGGCTTAATGACACCAGAGGTCGGGCTTGTACTTTCCGCTTGTTTTGATTTTTACTTTATACATTTTTTTCGGATTTCTGCTAAAAATATGATTTTACTTAAGTTTTAAATGAAATATGGAGTATTTGGAACTAAGTTGGCTGGCCTAGTTTCAGGATAGACACCATCACGACCGGATTGGTTTTGGGTCGTGACATGTTGGTATTAGAGCCTAGGTTACATAAGTCTCATGAGTTATGAGCAGGTTTAGTAGAGTCTCGCGGATCAGTACAGAGACGTCTGTACTTATCCTTGGGAGCCTACAGAACCTTTAGGAAAAACTTCACATTCTTGAATTCTTGTCGTGAGAATCTGTTGATTCTGGTACTAAACTTCTTTTATTCTATTCTCTACAGAAGGTGAGAACACGTGCTACCGGCGAGGATGGACAACCACTAGTACCACCAGTTGGGGCCACTAGAGGCTGAAGTCGCGGTCGAGGCAGTAGTAGGGGCAGGGGTGTAGCCCGTACAACTGCTAGGGTAGCACCTGCAGATCCAACAGCCGCCCCAGTTCATGATTAGGCTCCAGTGGGAGATGCTCTAGCAATACCAACTTAGGCACCGACTGTGCCTATTGTTATTCCGGGTCTCCAGGGGACCTTGCTTAGATTCTGACCGTGTGGATCAGTCTTGCTCAGGCAATCATAGTTACTACTACAATAGCTACTTCTTAAGCCGGGGAGGCACTCAAACTCCTGCCGCCTGTACACCCGAGCAGGTTGTTCAAGGACTGCAGACACCGGAGGCACCACCAGCCCAACTGGTTGCACCTGCTCAAGATTATGTAGTTCTAGTTATGCCTGATGACGAGCAACATCGATTGGAAAGGTTTGGTAGACTTCAGCTTCCAACTTTCAGTGGTGTAGAGGGTGAGGATGTCTAGGGTTTCTTGGACAAGTGTCAAAGGATTTTACGTAGAACGATTATTTTGGAGACTAGTGGGGTCTCATTTACTACTTTTAAGTTTTATGGAGCTGCCTTCACTTGGTGGGAGTCTTATGAGAGGCATAGGTCTGTTAGTGTAGTGCCCCTTACCTGGCAGCAGTTCTCCACTCTCTTCCTGGAGAAGTATGTGCCGCAGTCCTGCAGAGAAGAGCTACATAGGCAGTTCGAGCAGTTGCATCATGATGATATGACTATGATGCAGTACGAGATGAGGTTCTCTGAGTTAGACCGTCATGCTATTTTGTTGGTTCCTACAAATAGGGAGAGGATCAGGAGATTTGCGGATGGCCTCGCTTATCAGCTACAGATTCTTATGACCAGAGAGAGAGTGTCTGGTGCTTCTTTTGAGGAAGTGGTTGACATTGCTCGAGAGATAGAGTCGGTTCGCTGCCAGGAGTGAGTTGAGAGGGAGGCTAAGAGGCCTCGGGGATCTGGTAGTTTTAGTGGTGTTCCTTCGACAGGTCAGTTTCAGCACGACAAAGGTCGTCCATTCAGACATGCTCAGCCAGCCCATTTGGGCCACCGTGGTGGATCATTTGGCCATGGTTCTCACAGTTCACATCAGGGACACTCATCTCTCAGTGCCTTTCTAGCCTAGAGTTTGACTCAGGAACCATTAGTTTAGGGCTCATCTATACCTGGTTCTTCTAGTAGGCATCCCAGTGCGCGGGGTTCCCTTCAGTCCCCACTGCCATTTGCCGGGAGAGGTTACTTCGAGTGTAGATATTTGGGTCATATTAAGAGGTTTTGTCACTGTCTTACGAGAGTTCATCTCAACAAAGGAGTCAGCCTTCGACTTCAGCACCAATTACTTCCCCACCCGCTCAGTTAGCTCGGGGTGGAGGTCAGTCAGCTAAGGATCGCCCTAGAGGGGGAGGTCAATCAAGTGGTGGTCAGACCCGTTTCTATGCCCTCCCAGCCAGACCAGATGTTATTGCTTCAGATGATATGATTACAGGTATTGTCTCAGTCAGCCACAGAGATGCCTTTGTATTATTTGATCCTGGTTCCACTTTTTCATATGTGTCATCATATTTTGCTCATTATCTAGATAAGCCACGCGAGTCTGTTGTTTCATCTGTTCATGTATCTACTCCGGTAGGCGATACTATTGTTGTGTACCATGTGTATCGATCGTGTGTGGTGACTATTAGGGGGTTTAGATACCCGAGTGGATTTCTTGTTGCTTAGTATGGTTGATTTTGATGTGATATTGGGCATGGGTTGGTTATCTCCGTGTTGTGCTATTTTGGACTATCATGCTAAAATAGTGACATTGGCTATATCGGGGTTGCCACGGATTGAGTGGCAAGATTCAACTGATTATGTTCCCAGCAGAGTAATTTCATTTCTGAAGGCCTAGTGGATGGTTTGAAAGGGTTTTCTTTCTTATCTGGCCTTCGTGAGAGATGTTGGTGTATAGACTCCTACCATTGATTTAGTTCCGGTAGTAAGGAACTTTCCGAATGTGTTTCCTGCAGACCTTCCAGGCATGCCACCGGACATGGATATCAATTTTGGTATTGATCTGGTGCCGGTCACTCAGCCCATTTCTATTCCACCATATCGTATGGCACCGTTGGAGTTGAAGAAGTTGAAGGAGCAGCTTCAGGGACTCCTTGATAAGGGGTTTATTTGGCCTAGTATGTCGCCGTGGGATGCGCCTGTTCTATTTATGAAGAACAAAGATGGCACTATGAGGATGTGCATTGATTGCAGGCAGTTGAACAAGGTCACAATCAAGAACAAGTATCCTTTGCCTCGTATTGATGATTTATTTAACCAACTTTAGGGAGCGAGAGTGTTCTCCAAAATTGATCTTCATTCAGGGTATCACCTGTTGAAGATCAGGGACTCGGACATTCTTTAGACAGCTTTCACGACCCGATATGGTCATTATGAGTTCCTTGTGATGTCGTTTGGGCTAACCAATTCCCAGCAACGTCATGCATTTGATGAACATTGTGTTTCAGCCTTATCTCAACTTGTTTGTCATTGTATTCATTGATGATATTCTGGTGTACTCGCGTAGTCAGGAGGAGCACGCGGAGTATTTGAGAGTTGTGTTGTAGAGATTGAGGGAGGAGAAGCTTTATGCAAAGTTCTCCAAATGTGAGTTTTGGCTTAGTTTAGTGGCTTTCTTGGGGCACGTGGTGTCCAGTGAGGGTATTCAGGCTGACCCGAAGAAGATAGAGGCAGTTCAGAGTTGGCCCAGACTATCCTCAGCCATAGACATTCGCAGCTTTCTTGGTTTGGTGGGCTATTACAGTCGGTTCGTTCAGGGATTTTTATCTATAGCATCACCCTTGACCAAATTGACTCAAAAGGGTGCTCCTTTCATGTGGTCGGATGAGTGTGAGGCAAGCTTTCAGAAGCTCAAGATTGCCTTGACCACAACTCTAGTGTTAGTTTTGCCACCAGCTTTAGGTTCATATACAGTGTATTATGATGCTTCGAGAGTTGGTATTGGGTATGTGTTGATGCAGGAGGGTAGAGTGATTGCTTATGCTTCTCGTCAATTGAAGCCCCATGAGAAGAACTACCCTATTCATGATCTAGAGTTGGTTGCCATTGTTCACGCATTGAATATTTGGAGGCATTATCTGTATAGTGTGTCTTGTGTGGTGTTTACTGATCATCGTAGCCTCCAGCACTTGTTTAAACAGAAGGATCTCAATTTGAGGTAGCGGAGATAGTTGAAGTTGCTAAAGGATTATGATATCACTATCTTGTACCATCCACGAAAGGCCAATGTAGTGGCCGATGCCTTGAGTAGAAAGTGCGGTGAGTATGGGTAGTTTGGCATATATTTCCTATTGGGGAGAAACCTCTTGCCGTTGATGTTTAGGCCTTGGCCAATTGGTTTGTGAGGTTGGATATTTCGAAGCCCAGTCAGGTCTTAACTTGTGTGGTTTCTCGGTCTTCTATGTTTGATCGCATTAGAGAGCGCCAGTATGATTATCCTGATTTGCTTATCCTTAAGGAAATAGTTCAGCACGACGATGTCATAGATGTGACTATTAGTGATGATGGAGTATTGAGGATGTATGACTGGATATGTGTGCCCAATGTAGATGGGCTTCAAGAGTTGATTCTGGAGGAGGCCTATAGCTCGCGGTATTCCATCCATCCGGGCGCTACAAAGATGTATCAGGATTTGAGAAAACATTATTAGTGGAGAAGAATGAAGAAGGATATTGTGGGATTTGTAGCTCGGTGTCTCAATTGTCAGCAGGTGAAATATGAGCATTAGAGACTGGGTGGCTTGCTTCAACAGATAGATATTCTAGAGTGGAAGTGGGAGCAGATCACCATGGACTTTGTAGTTGGGCTCCCACGGACTTTGAAGAAGTTCGATGCTATTTGGGTAATTATGGATCGGCTGACCAAGTCTGCACACTTCATTCATATGTGTACCACCTATTCTTCAGAGCGGTTAGCAGATATTTATATCCAAGAGATTGTTCGCTTGCATGGGGTTCCAGTTTCCATCATTTCAAACGGAGGTACTTAGTTCACATCGCAGTTTTGGAGGGTCGTGCAGAGAGAGTTGGGTACTCAGGTCGAGTTGAGCACAACTTTTCACCCTCAGACGGATAGGTAGTTCGAGCGCACTATTCATATATTGGAGGACATGTTGCGCGCTTGTGTCATTGATTTTGGTGGTTCATGGGATCAGTTTCTACCACTCACGGAGTTTGCTTATAACAACAGCTATCAGTCGAGTATTCAGATGGCTCTATATGAGGCTTTATATGGGAGACGGTGTAGATCTCTAGTTGGTTGGTTTGAGCAGGGTGAGGCTAGGCTTTTGGGTACAGATTTAGTGCAGGATGCTTTGGACAAGGTGAAGGTGATTCAGGAGCGACTTCATACAACACAGTCCAGACAAAAGAGTTATGCTGACAGGAAGGTCTGTGATATGTCTTACATGGTTGGGGAGAAGGTTCTACTGAAGGTTTCACCCATGAAGGGTGTTATGAGATTTGGGAAGAAGGTTAAATTGAGTCCTCAGTTCATTGGGCCTTTTAATGTGCTTCGGAGGATTGGGGAGATGGCTTATGATCTTGCTTTGCCACCCAGCTTGTCAAGTGTGCATCCGGTATTTCATGTTTCTATGCACCAGAAGTATATTGGCAATCTGTCTCATGTTTTGAATTTCAGCACGGTTCAGTTAGATGGTGATCTGACTTATGATGTGAAGCTAGTGGTTATTTTGGAGCGGTAGGTCCGAAAGTTGAGATCAAAGGATATAACTTCAGTGAAAGTGCAGTGGAGAGGTCGACCCATGGAGAAGGCTACCTGGGAGAACGAGCGGGAGATGCAGAGTAGATATCCTCACCTATTTGGGGCTTCAGGTACGTTTCTTAACTCATTCAAGGACGAACGTTTGTTTAAGAGGGGGAGGATATAACGACCTGGCTGGTCGTTTTATGAGTTACCGCTCTGTTTCCCCCATTTCTGTTTCTTCATGTGTTGTTCAGTTGTATTATGTGGTATCGGGTTGGTTGGTTCGAGTTCAGAGTGGTTTTGGAGAGGAATGAGATATTTAGTCTCTTTTGAGTAAGCTTAAGTTGGAAAAAGTCAACCGGATGTTGACTTATGTGAAAAAAGTCTCGGATGTGAATTTTGATGGTTCGGATAGCTTCGTTAGGCAATTTGGGACTTAGGAGCGTGATCGGAATATATATTAGGTGTTCGTGGTAGATTTAGGCTTGAATTGGCAAAATTGGAAATTTGGCATTTTCCGAATGGCAGTGGAAATTTTGATATCGGGGTCGGAATGAAATTCTGGAGATTGGAGTAGGTCCGTTGTGTCATTTGTGACATATGTGCAAAATTTCAGATCATTCGGGTAAGGTTTGATAAACTTTTTGATCGTTTGTGGAATTCAGAAGATTTGGAATCCTTAGGCTTGAATCCGATGGTAATTTGATATTTAGATATTGTTTGGAACATTCTGAAGGTTGGAACAAGTTTGAATGATGTTATGGGATGTGTTGGCATGTTTGGTTGAGGTCCCGAGGGCCTCGGGTGAGTTTCGGGTGGTTAACGGATCATTTTAGGACTTGGAAAGTTGGCAGAATTGCTGGTGTTTGTTGCAGAGAATACTTCTTCGCGTTCGCGAAGGGTTGTTGAGAGGGGCAGCTGGTTTGTTCTTTGCATTCGCGATGTAGGTCCCGTGTTTGCGAAGGTTCATGAATTAAAGCTACGCATTCGCGAGGAGCGTTCCGCATTCGTGTAGGGTCGGTTGTTTGGTCTTTGCGTTCGCGGGTGGGCCCTCGCGTTCGCGAAGAAGAGAATATTGATCTGAGGCAGCATGTGCTTCGCAAATGCGAGGGAGCTACAACGTTCGCGAAGAAGAAAGAAATACCTGGGCAGAATGTATAAAAACCCATCTTCGCGATATTTAGCCCATTTCTCACCTTTTTTGAACGGTTTTAAAGCTTTTAGAGAGGGATTCGAAGGGGGGAAAATTTGGAGGTAAGGTTTTTGAACTTAATACTCGATTTTATGGTAATTTCTAACTAATTCGGCATGAAATTTGTGGGATTTATAGGCTAAAATAGGGAATTAGGGCTTGGAACTGGAGAGTTTAAATTGGGGATTTGAGGGGCCATTTGAGGTCCGATTTTGATGTTCTTGGTATGTATGGACTCGTGGGTGGATGATCTTGTGATGTGATTTTTTATCGAATTCCGAGACATGGGCCTGGGGGTCGGGTATGGATAATTTTGGGATTTTTGAGTTAATTTGATAATTTTCATACGGATTTCATTCCTTTAGCGTATATTGATGGTTATATACTGATTTTGGTTAGATTCAGGGCATTTGGAGGCTGAATCAAGGGGCAAGGGCGTCGCGGGCTAGAGTTTGGCTTGGCTTGAGGTAAATAACGCTTCCAAACTTGGTTCTGAGGGTTCGAGACCCCGAACTATGTGTTTTATGATTACTATTGAGGTGATGCAAATGCCAAGTGACAGGCGTGTGGATGTGAACCGTGAGAATTGTGGCATGGACCATTCCATGGAGCCGCTTAGTAACTCTTTCTTGTTGATATCCGTTTTTCTATTATGTGATTAAGTAAATATGCTGTGAAAACATGCTAGATATCCAGTTAGGACTTCACGCCGATACTGTTAAGACCTGAGAGGACGTTTCTTGCTATCATATCATTAGCTTCATTGATTTTATGTACTCAGTGTTGTTCATGCATTTTATATCACGTCTCGGTCTTGGTTATTGTTATTTGGCACATCATATCATTGTTCGGGCTAGTATCATGACATTGTGAGCCCGTGTGTGTGAGCCTGGAGAGTAATGACTGAGTGAGGCCGAGAGCCTGATTGTGAGTGACGGTATGGGATCGGGCTGCACACCGCAACAGTTATATTGACGATTATGATAGCGCTTGGGTTGTAGGAGCCCCTCCGGAGTCTGTAACATACCCCCAGTGAGCGCAGTTGATTATATTGAGGGATGGATCTTCCCTAGACGTGGATCTTGTCCGAAGTATTTATACCTGGAGATGGATCTTCTCTACAGGGCTGGAATAGCCTTTCTCGGTACTGGATGACTGCGGTCAGTGATATATATATTCCGGGATGGATCTTCCCTGGGCTAGATGGCCATATACAGTACCGAGTGGTTGAGCACTTGTGAGTGAATGTATACGGGATATTGATCATGCTATCTGCGCATTGGTACATAGAGGTTTCCTGAGCCTTATACTTCGTACTATTCAGACTGCATTTAATTACTGTTGAGTTTTTGCCTAAACTGCAAGCATGTCTACTTTTCTGAACAATTTAATGATATTACCTGTTGAGGTTTGGTTCGTCACTACCTGTTACTCCATAGTTTAGACTTGTTACTTATTGAATTGGTGTACTCACGTTACCCCTTACACCTTGTGTGCAGATCCAGGTATCTCGGGTCACGGTAGCGGTTGCTGATCATTTCAGTGGTGGACTTCCCTTGGAGATAGCGAGGTAGCTGCCTAGCGATCGCAGTCCCGCCTTCTCCTTCCTTATCTTCCTTTAGTGTAATTTGTTGGCTACTCTCATACTATGTTAGTCTTGTTTTATTTCGAACCGTTGTAGTATTTTGCTCATGGCTTAGTGACACCCGAGGTCGGGCTTGTACTTTCCGCTTGTTTTGATTTTTACTTTATACTTATTTTCGGAATTCTACTAAAAACATGGTTTTAGTTAAGTTTTAAATGAAATATGGAGTACTTGGAAATAAGTTGGCTGGCCTAGTTTCACGATAGGCGTCATCACGACCGGGTCGATTTTTGGGTCCTGATTAGAACCCTGGATAGCTGGTGGACGGTATGAACTCTCTAGCATGGCACTGAAATAGGGTCGCGCTGGAGCACCCCGAGGAGGTGGTGGTGCTAGATATGTGGTAATGATAGGCTGACCCTTTCCAAACTGACCTCTGCCCCTAGTCTTGGCACCTCTAAACAGAAAAAACGGAAGCGTGACAATCTGCTCTCTACCTCGCTGACGGTAACCCTCAATCCTCCGGGATATCTCCACTACTAGCTGATAAGAAGTCCCCATCTCAACCTCTCCGACCATACTACCATGAATACCGGAGTGCAATCCTGCAAAAAACCTCTGCACTCTTTCTGTGTCAATAGGAAGTATTATAAGTGCATGGCGATACAACTCAGAGAATCTCGCCTCATAATTGGTCACTGAAATCTGACCCTACTGAAGCTGCTCAAACTGACACCGCAACTCTTCACTCTAGGAGGGTGGGATATACCTATCCAAGAAAAGGCGTGTAAACTGGTCCCAAGTCATAGGAGGAGAACGTGCTGGTCTGCCGAGAAGATAATACTTCCACCATCTACGACCCTGACCTATAGTTGAAAGGTAGTGAACTCCAACCCGTGAGACTCCAATATACTCATGTTGTGCATTCTGTCCCTGCACCTATCAATGAAGTCCTCGGGTTCCTCATGTCGCTCACCCCCAAAGACAGGAGGGTAAAGCCTGGTCTATCTATCCAGTAGCTTCTACGGATCACTGGTCGCAGCTGGTCTAGGCGCAGGTACAACTGCTGCCACTGGCTGGGCCCCGATTACAGGTAGTGTACCCGAGGTCTGATATACAGTAGTTGCATTCCCAAGGGCCTGAGTAGTAGGGTTCTGTGCTCCCCTCCCGCCTGAGATGTGGCTGTGCTCTACTGAAAATAAACCAGCCTGGGTCATAGAATTCATGAGCCATAGCATACGACCCATAGCCTCCTGGAAGCCCAGTGCTAACATGACATTTACCGGGGCTGTCTCTACTGCAGGCACCTCTCCCTGCTCCTCGATAACTGGATCCTCTAATGGATCCGCTGGTGGTACAGCTGGGAAACTCTGGGACGTCTTTGTCCTCTACCTCAGGCTAGTTCCCTCCCCCAGCCTCTACCTTGGCCTCTCGCAATAGGGGGAGCAGCTCCTCCCGGGTCTGGAACGTCCATTGTACGCATTCTTACCATCTGTGAGAGAATAAGAGAAAGAAACTTAGTATAACATCAACAACACAATATGAGATGAAGGGAGAGTAGTTTCCTAACACCCTATAGCCTCTCGAAGATAAGTACAGACGTGTCTGCACCAATCCGCAAGACTCTATTAGGTCTGCTCATAACATGTGAGACCTACGTGATCCTAGTGCTCGAATACCATGTTGTCACGACCCAATTCTAGTATAGGTCATGATGGCGCCCAGCGCCGTCGCTAGGCAAGCCAACATTGAACTAACCACATGATTCCTTTTCTTTTAAAAGATTTTTTCAAGTAATTAAACTTTCCTTAATTTAAAAGATTTAAGAAATAACAAACTTAAAATAAATAACACAAAAGCAACTTAGTGCAATCATAACCATAGAATAAAACCAAAACTACAAGTCTACTAGTGAGTACCAAGACCTAGGGTCACAAGTGTATGAGAATTCTAGTAGAATATACAAAAAAGAATATTATTCTACTATCTGAAGTGAAATAGACAGAAAAATATAAGCAAAAGAAAGACTCCGGCTACTGCAGAATGACTCGGAAGGCAGCTCACCATGAAGTTTCGAAGTGGTAATCAAGTGTGCGCACCGGAATGATATCCAGATGCACTTGCCTCAGATCTTGCACATTAAGCGCAGAAGTGTAGTGTGATTACATAAATAACATGTACCCAGGTCCCAATAAGTATCTAGTCTAACCTCGAAGAAGTAGTGACGAGGGGTCGACTTCGACACTTACTATAGGCCAACAATATAATACTACAAAATTCTAATTAAACATGATAGATATAAATGACAATAGAACTCAGAGTAAGAAATAAATAAAAAATCTTTTCACCATTAGTAAGAACCAAATCATTTCCCTCATTCAACCATGTAACTTCTCAAGCCGATGAAACAATATCAAATATAAAGGAACCCCTAGTATTATTACGCACGAATTATGCCGAGGACATACGACCTGATCTAAATGTGCATATACATATACTGTGTGCACTGCTGAGGGTCAAACGACACGAACCATAGACGCATCTATTAATCTGTTGAGGCAAACGACCCGCTCCCATGAGAGTAGTGGATAATTTACCCCGCTCGCGGAATATACTTGCGACGCGGTTGAACATAGATTTCTCAAGTTATCAAAATATCCCTCAATTCTTTCCAAAATAAGAAATTCAACAAGAAACTTTTAAAATCCTAAAATCCTCAATCTCAGCTCTATTCAAGATAATAAATAAGAATAATCAAACAATGATGTCAACAAAGCATGATGTGAACCTAAAACTACCCGGACATAAGTATAAATAGTAGCAACGTACGGACTCTCATCACCCCATGTATACGTAGCCCCCACAAATAGAAGCATATATTAATTAAGTTCATCTATGGGGTAAATTCCCTCTTACAAGGTTAGAAAAGAGACTTACCTCACCTCAAAGCCTACTTTCTGGTCCAAGATTGTGTCGAAACCCTCAATTCTGTGACGAACGACTTGAAACTAGTCAAATATTATATAAAATAATCAATCATGTTTAAAAGTTCATATCCTAACTATTAAAGTGATTTCCCAATCCTATTTGAAGAATCCCTAAAATTCACCCCTAGGCCTATGTGCCCGGATTCAGAAATTTTTGAAGAAAGTTGTTACCCATAACCTCATAAACTCAAATATATGATTTTTACTAAATTCCATATCAAATTTCGTAGTTAAATCTCATATTTATCAAAAACCTAGGTTTTTCACCTAAACTCATGATTTTCACTAATTTACATGTTATAATCTACCCATAAACTATGTATTTAACAAACATTGTGTCGAAATTACTTACCTCAAAGTGCTAGGTGAAAGCCCCTCTCTAAGAGCTCCAAAAATCTCCCAACAATGGAATAAATGAGCCAAAAATAACTAAGTCCCGCATTAAATGAAGGTTTTGCCTTCTGCGATTTTCGGACCTGCGAAGGGACTTCCGCTTCTGCGAACAAACGTCCGCTTCTGCGGAAGAGCCAAAGACTGGCTGGTTTCACTTCTGCTGGCAGGGTCCTGCTTCTGCATCTAACCCACCACTTCTGCGATCACTACCATCGCACCTGCGCATTCGCATGTGCGCAATCTTGTTCGCTCCTGTGATCCTGGGCAACCTTGGATTATCCGCTTTTGCAGCTCTTGGCTTGCACCTGCGGCTGGCCAAATGTAGGTGCAACTACACCAGCAGTTGGGAGCTTCAGATGTTGCTCCCAAGCTCCAACTTGGTTTGAGCCTCGTCCAATTAACACATGGGGCCCCCGAGGCCCCGCCCGAACATACTAACAAGTTTAGAATCATAAAACGGACTCGTTCGAGCTCTCAGAATGCCCAAAACAACATCAAAATAAGAATCACACCCCAAACCAATTGAATCAAAATATGAACTTTAAGTTCTTCAATTTACTCCCAATGCGCCGAAACGTACTTAAACTACTCGGAATGTTACCAAATTTTGCGTGCAAGTCTTAAATGATATTACAGAACTATTTCGGGTCTCAGAATACCATTTGGATCTCTATATCACCAAAACCTACTCCAAAACATATTTAAAGAACTTCAAAACCCTTCAATGAATCAACTTTCACTATTAGGCGCTGAAACGCTCCTGGGTCATCTAAAACCCGATCCGAACATACACCCAAGTCCGAAATCATCGTATGAACCTATTGGAACCGTCAAATCCTAATTAAGAGGTCGTTTGCTCAAAATATTGACTGAAGTCAAACTTAGCCTTTTTAGCCAACCTTAAGGAACCAAATGTTCTGATTTCAACCCGAACTCTTCCAAATCCCGAACTAACCATCCCTGCAAGTTAAAAAATAGTAAAAGCACCTACGTGAAGTCTTATTTAGGGGAACAGAGTTCTAGAAAGTAAAATGGCCGGTCGGGTCGTTATAAAATCATCAGAAGAAGAAGAAAAAGAAAAAGAAAAGGACCTTGATTTGATGTTCTGAGAAATTAATCAGAAATTACATCATCATGACAGCACAATGACATCACAACTAACATCATCCATGACATCAGTTAGCACTTACTCCTAATGCATCATGGATGACATTAGAAATCACTATGTAATTTTTAGTTTTTTGGCTATACATATATCACTTGTAAGAGACGCACCTTACACTATCATTTGAGAAAGAGTTCTCTCCTTTTCTATAGTATATTAATATAAGTTTTTAACTTTTATTATCAATTTTTTAGTTTCAATAATAATGGAGTTTATATTTATTTTTCTCTTGCTCATGTTTACATTTATATTACTTTGCATTATGGTCGGTTAAACTACCTAATTTACTTTATCACATTTTATATACATGGTCGGCTCCGTCCCATAAATTTATTTACTTGCACTCTAACTGTATCTTCTGCGGGTTTAATTATCTTATTTTTATTTGCTTCATGTTCTTATATTTATTTAATTTCCCCCAAATCTTTTAGGGGCCTCGCTTCTGGACCCCTTGGTATCAGAGCCATGAGGGGAAGTAAGAATTATTACTTTTGTTTTTAACTTGCTTTTATGTGGTATTGATAGATCAGACTTAGATCTATATATATGACTTTTTTTATATAATTCTTAAATCTTATATTTTTCATAAGAAGATTTCTTAAGGTTCACTTTCATCCTTCCTGATCTGCACTGTAAGCAGTTTTCCTGAGAAAAGTGGATATGATAATTCTCAGTTGGTTTGCAGATAGTTATTTATAACATTTGAGTCATCCTAAAGAACAACTTCTTAAGAAATAATTAGATTTAATTATTATATATAAGAGAAGACATGCATCCATAGATTTGATTTTTAGATCTAACTTTTATGCATAATATTCTGTTAAGAACTCGAATATTATCCTTATGGAACCCAATGGTCTCTTCAACCAAGAACAGGAAGCATTAAACTTATCATCGTTAATTACTTGCAGATCTAACCCATGTCTTTCTTCCATCCTTTCTCCTTTCCTTCAAAAAATTTCTTCTCTTCTCTAACTTCTTCATCTTCCTCCTCATCCTCATCCTCCTCCAATACCAAACTCAAAGAAGAAATTAGCTTTTCTGATTTGCAGCAATCAATTGATGACTGGAAGATCCCTAAACATCCACATTTCACAATTTACAAGTCTTCATGATGGCCCTTAACCAGTGATTACCATATTTCTACAATTGATCAAACCATTCCTCTTGAATAAGATCATGAGGAAATTAAACTTTTAAACTCAAAGTCCATTAAATTGGATCCTTACCAATAGCAATTATTTATAGAATATAGTATAAAGCCATGAGTTCTGCCTTTAATACTAGAGCCATGAAAACCCTCCATAAAGGAGAAACTGTTCTTTTCAATTGTTCTGCCTTTACCATCTATGTTGCATTCATAGATATTATTGGCATTATAATTGTTTTGTGTAACACTGGGTCTTTCTTCTAAGGCTACATCAGGATGGGTAGCTCTAGAATAGTGAAGTCTTTGGGGTTGACGCCAGTTGAAGGATCATGTTCTAACAGGGGAAATTTCTAGGGGAGGATTGTCATGAAATTGTTTTGACTGTGAATTGGTTTCTTGGTCAGAATCGACTTCTCGGAGAACCTGTACAGAAGAGTTGTCAGTTGGGGTATCCTGAGCTATCAGAGTTTTCTCAATTTCTAGGATCCTATGCTGAAGGTCAGAGAACTGAGGATAGTCTTTATCTTGGTGGATCCGAAGTTCCGTAGAGAAAGTTCTAGGATTCTCATAAGGTTTAAATAAAGGGATTGAAGAAGTTGAGGTTTCTGCTGGCTTAGAACTAGTAGATGCTGAATGTGGTTTTTGGTAACTAAATATTCACCAAGAGATTATAAATATTTATTTGTATAATTATTTTGTTCAAAAATATTTTAATATCTTTGCCCGTAATAGCTTCATTTTCATTTTTTAATTTGAAATGATTAGTTACTACTGAAGTATTTGCATAACTTGTTGAAAGTCCTTGTGATGGGGGAAGTTGTGAGATGACTTCCTCTCTAGAGGTGGTTTTCCAAATTTTGAAACGTTAAATGATTTAGAAAAAGGAAAATCTAATTGGTGATATTCGGCATAAGCTTCAAACCATTCAAAGAAATTAATTTGTTCTTTTATGAAGTTTAAAGAATCATAGTAAATACTTTAGATATTTTTTCTTTCGTCTTCTTGAAAATTCTGGAAAAACCAAGTTCTTTTGAAAATATTTTCTTGTGAATAAAAATTTGCTTGAAGTTTTTCTTTATCAATTTAAAAATCTTTTTCTAAAACACCTAATTCAGCACCTAAAGCTGAGTAAGTGGGAGATTGAGGTTGTTCATAATTGACTTCTTTTGGAGGGGTTGTTTCTACATAATATTTGGCTTATGGGATCCTAGAGTCAAAATTAACAGTTTTGACCCTAGAAGGAAAGGAAGATATTGAATGTCTTCCAGATTGAATCTCAAATTGTGTCGAAGAGGAAAAGACGGAGACTCTTTCGCTAAGGGGCCTTTGAAAGGAAATGACTACAAATCCGCTAGAATATTATTGGACTTGAGAGACCGTAGTATTTTCCGGTTTCACAGCCTGAGTAGCATCTTGTAGTAACTAATTTTGTGGTAGAGAAGCCTGACTCCAAGAAATGAGTTTTGGTATTGATAGATGAGATCTTTGTAGATCTATTTTGAAAAGAATAGTTTCTCCTTTATGGAGGGTTTTCATGGCTCCAGTATTAAAGGCAGAACTCATGGCTTTATACTGTATTCTATAAATAATTGCTACTAGTAAGGATTCAGTTTTGGTTCTATAATTAGTTATTTTAACATTAAGAGTTAAAGAATCTAAGATATTTCTATCTCTAAGAGACATTGTAAAATTAGAAAAATAATCAAAGTAAATTGGACCGCTAGAAAGGTTGGTTTCTATCATTCCTAGAAAGGAATCATTGAAGTCTAAAAATCTAAAATCTCTAAGATAGAGGAATAAAGACATATCTAGACCTTCGCTGGACAGAGGACTAGCTGCAATTTGTACTAAACCAAAATGGAGATAATTGTATTTTCGCCTATATTTTTCTATAGACTTTGAGTATAAAAGTTTGATTTCCTTACGATCTGATTCAAGAGGAATGGTTTGCTCAATTGTAGAAATATGGTAATCACTGGTTAAGGGTGTGAGCACGTGATTTTTGTTTTTGCGCAACAGTCGCTCCAAAAGAATAAAATTGGTCCTGCTGTACAATTTTTGGATTTCTGTGCGGCACTTTGTTGATTTATTTGTGACTTTGGCCCGTTTTTATTTATTTACTTTGTTAAAACAAAATTCAAAAAAATGTGTGTACGGGTCATGCATAATCTGAACCGTAACACGGTTTAAATAGAAAAGCATAAACAAGCATCTTTGTCCGTGATTTTTGTTTTGTTTAATTTTACCTGTTTTGAATTATTTTAATGTGTGTGCAAATAATTGTACTAGGTGTTTATTTTTTAATTTGATTTTACTTATTTTTGTATTTTTCATAATAAAAGAAAAAGAAAAAAAAATATAAGAAAAGGTTCCTTCCCTTCCGAACTTGGGCCAATTTGTTAAAATTGGCCCAAACAAACAGCCCAAAACCCAAGCCTGCCCAGGTCCAACACCACCTGATACCCAGGACGTCCAAACGACGACGTTTTGGTCCAGTGTGATCTGGGCCGTTGATCTCAGATTGATCAACGGCCAAGATCACTTCCCCACAACCCACTGAGGAACCCGACCCGTTTACACCCGGACCGAACCCAAACCCTCAACACTTGAAACGACACTGTTCCACTTAACCATCAGATCCAGACCGTAGATCTAAATTGATCTAACGGTCGGGATCCGTCCACCCACTAACTATATAAGCCCATAATCCTACCCTGCCCCCCTATCCAAACCCCAGCCTTCGTCTTCAACCTCATCCCCTTCAAACCCTAGAGCCGCCCCTGTATCCCCCACCATGAAAACCGGCGGCATGAACGCTGGTGACCTTCCCCTTAACACCCTAGAATCCCCTTGCCTTCCTGAACATGAATCTGTTAACCCTGTAGTTCGAATCCCTCCCCACCTTCTCGAATCTTCATTTGAAGATTCGAGTCAAAACTCGATCTACACAGTTTAACCCCAGATTCACACCAGACACTCCCCAGACCCTCCTCGTGACCAAACCATACTTGGTTTGGTCCGAATCTGACCAGGGAAGCATGAATCCCGGATCTGAGTTTTGGAAATTTTTGTAGTTCTTCGTCACTGGTTCATACCGGTTCAACCGAAGAGATTAAGGTCTAATGGACTTTAATCAAAGTGTTTCTCATCTGAGAAACACTTCGATTAAAGTCCATTCAGCCTTAAGAAAGGTCTGTCCGAATCCGAGTCAAGGTTTTGATTTTTCAAAGATTTGAGGTGAGTCTTGTTTTCTTTTCTTTATTTTTGTTTTAGTCCGTGTGATTTGTTTTTAAAAGTCTGTTCATATTTGTTTTAATTTCACCAACTTCTGTTTGTCCACTTTGCCTGAACCACTGTGTTTGTTTGAACCCCTCCTATTCTGATAAGGCATGTGTATTGGTTGTGTTCCAAATTTGTATTGATTAACTGATTCCTCGAAGTATAATTTTGTTTAATCAGTATAAGTCGAGTCATGTGTCCCATACTTTAAATGTCTGATTTTTGGCTACGATTGAGTATGTTAATGCTAATATAGTCGAGTCGACATATGTCGTCAATTAGTTTCAACTGTCCGAACAATAACAAATCGACTTACTTCTGCTAAGCATGTGTTGAGTCAATTAAGAACCAGTTTTTGTTTACTTATAGCTGTTGAATTGATCAGTAATGTAAAAAGGGATGTTTGGTTTAAATTCTGAATTGGGAGGCATGTGCACTCGTGCACAGCATGTGCATTGGTGCACCTCATGTGCTTTGTGCACAGCCTGTGGCCTGCATAAAGGTTTTTGTTAAGTTTTAAACAATTTGACAGCATATGCTGTCAGATACATTCTACTGCCCATACTTGGCTTTAGTTTAAAGAAGTATTTAAACCTTTTAAAAGTTAAATCTGCCAGGGAATGTTGATGGGGTTTAATACTTAATTAGCTAAAGTTGGAATTGAAAATGGAAGGCACATGGGAGGGGTACTGTGATATTCTGAAAACAGGCTGTTAAAAGAGATAGTTTTGAGGCTTATAAAGGGATAGACATACAGAAGAAGGGGGGGAATCAGAACTGAAAAAGAAAAATACACACACTGTGAGGAGTTTTGAAAGAGAGAGCTGATAGAGATACACAGAAAAAGCATACAGAGATAGAGAGAGACACTAAGAGGGAACATCTGAGAGTTCAAATTCTGAAAACAGAAACTGGAAAAGTTTTCTCTTTGATAATCCAAATAGATTTCAAATTAAGGACTGACATTAGAACTTGAAAAGAAAGGAGATAGGGAAAGGGATATCACAAAAATCAGGAATTGTCTTCTCCCTACTGTTTGTTCGATTCTCATTTTGTTCAAACTGTCCAAGTTAGTCCTGTTTTCCTTCAAGTGTCAGTTAAGTCTATTGTTTGGATTTGTGTTGTTGGCTTCCCCTGGAATTGGATTGCTTGATTCTCTGACTCCATTACTACTGGGAATTTGTCTCATTCTGTCTTTCCTTCATTGGCTTTACTGTATCTTGCACTGGGAATTGTTCTATTGGTACCTGCTGTTACTGCTGCTGTTTGGTATCGCTTCTATTGCCCTACTGACCCCTTGCTCCTTCTGTTGTATCCAATATCCAGGTACATACTAAGACTCGCATTTGATGTAACAATGAAAGCATGAATCAAAAGATTTGAAGGAGTTAGAAGCACCTGTTGTATTGCTTATGAATTGCTTTTTAATGTTGTTAAGATATGTAGTTTCTTGGTCTGTTAGCCTAATAGAGACACATTAGTAAGGTTGTACTTAATTAAAGTTTATGCCAATCTGAAACTGTGACATTTTATTCGTTTAGTAGTACATAAGATGTAAATACAATCCATGAAATGTGCAGCCATTTTAATACAATTGTTAACTCAAACTCGCTATTTAAGCATGTTTCGAATATGTAAGGGCAAATGATTGTTTAGATCTAGCTAAAGACAATACAGTTTCAAACTCTTGAGTTTCAGTTTGCGTGAAGCAGTTTACAGGATGAGTTTCAAATACCATTAGTCGCATTTCCTAACAAGTAATTTTAATTAATCTTGTCTGAATAAGTTAAAGTTAGGGAGCTCTTGTAACAGTCGTAGCATTTCATCAATCCCATATACATTTCTTTTATCAAGTTCAAAGCATGTTTTCATGAGGTACAATGTTTCTTCAGTCCGTAAATAATTAATCGGACGATTAGCTAAAATCCGGATTTGGGCCAAACACATAGTTAAAAATAGCACGCATCTTTTCTTCTATTTTTAAGAGATAAACACATCAGAAATGTAACCGTTTTAGGATGTTCCTTCTAAAATAATGAGACGAGCCTCGCCAAATGAGATGTAAATCGCGGGGCCCTCAATAAATAACCTTGATAATTATCTAGAATTCAGGATGGGCCATTTAATAAATTTCATGGCCTTCTACAAATAATAACGCGCTAGACCCCCTTAGGCGCCCTTAATAAATTACACTATTAAACTTGGGTGCACATTGATGTGACCCGAATCCAAATCTCAACGGAGTCAAAATGTGTTAACAACTACGGGCGCATTGATTGTGACGTGGTTCGAGATGCATTTTCACGACGTTGCAATTCTATAAAAATAAGTGATAATGATAAAAGCGGTTTAAACTTAATAAAAGCACGTAAGTCATAACATGTATTTAAATCAGATATTTAGCCATTATAACAATTTAAGCGACCGTGCTAGAACCACGGGATTCGAGGGTGCCTAACACCTTCCCTCGGGTCAACAGAATTCCTTACTTAGAATTTCTGGTTCGCAGACTTCATTTGGAAAAGTCGAAAATCTCCTCGATTTGGGATTCAAGATAAACCGGTGACTTGGGACACCAAAAGCCAAACCTTTCCCAAGTGGCGACTCTGAATTAAATAAATAATCCCATTTTCGAATATTGTCACTTAAATTGGAAAAACTCCACCCGCGCATTTAACCCTTCTGGGCAGGCGCGCAAAAAGGAGGTGTGACAGCTCTGGCGACTCCGCTGGGGATGAAACCCAGAACCACTGGTTCAGGGTTCAAGAATTCGAGCTTAGAATAATTGTTATATTTGGCTTTATTATCTGATCTTTATTACATGTTTTTGCATAACGTGCTAAATGTTGTCTTTTACCGCTTTGATATTATCTGAACTGTATATAAACTGTGCCGAAACCTTTCTCTTCTTACCTCCGGGGAGAAGCTCGCTGGTCGAGACTCCCTATTCTGTTAGTGTCAATACCTGAAATAAGAAAGAGGTCGGACAAGTTACAAAGCCGGACGATCTGATATGCCCGAACTACGCCGGTTTGATTCTCACCGGATGTGAGATACGTAGGCAACCCTCGTCGGGTTCAACCCCATTTTTCTAAAATAGCCAAAATCAAAAAATATGTTTCAAATTTTTAAAGAGTCATAAATAAGTCAGGTGATGCTGTTTTGTCATAAATAGCCGAATGTTCCCGAAAGGGACGCCGGAAGGCTGACTTTGCATAAATAGCCACTTTTGGGTTTTGTTTAGCATTTTTAGACCCACACAGCCTTAAAATCTTCGTCTTCGAAGTGCTTAAAGGCCGCGTTCAAAACTTGGTCCCCTCTGTAAAATATTTTGAGTCAGTCATTTTTGTTAAAATCACCTTAATAAATGTGCAGGATGAGCACGATGCAAAATGAACATTTTTCAATAATGACCAAAATCCCTGTCAAGTTACGGCTATGGTGGAATGATCTAGGTGTTGAAGGACAAAATGAGGTTAAGAAATATCTGAAAGGTCTTGTGGGTCTGTTGGAAATCCAGCCTCGGGGAGATATCATAAGAGCTTTGGTTACCTATTGGGACCCGGCGCACAATGTTTTCCATTTCTCTGATTTTGAGCTCACCCCAACTTTGGAAGAAATGGCCGGATACATCGGGAATACTGAACTTCCGTTGAGGGAAAAATACTTGGTCGCCCCAAGAGTCGTCACGGTACATCGGTTCCTGGATTCATTGAAAATACCTAGAACAGTCCACAACCCGGATCTAGCAGCCGGATTCTGTACTCCATGCTTCATATATGATAGATACGGTCACGAGGGGGGATTCAATAATCCAATCAACAAACTGTGCAGCAAAGGAGTTCGTCAGAAGTGGGACGAGCACAGACGGGTGGCGTTCATGATAATGTTCCTGGGTCTTCTGGTATTTCCGAGAAAAGATGGAAACATTGATTTGAAGATATCTGGGGTCGTCAGCACTTTACTCACGCAAAGTGACAGTACTCTCGCGCCAATGGTGGTATCTGACATCTTTTGAGCTCTCGCAGCTTGTAAAGCTGGGGGAAATTTCTTCGAAGGTTGTAACTTGCTCCTACAGATATGGATGACCGAGCACCTCTGCCATCATTCCGGGATGTTGAACCATGGTTCCCCGGAAAAGAACCGCATAGAAGAATCTTACACGAGAACCAGAGAGATCATTTGGCCCAAAGGAGTCCTGGCATGGACCTCGTTCTTGCAAGCTCTTACTGTCAGCCAAATACAATGGACGTTGGGATGGTTGCCTGTTGATGAGATCTTATATATGTCGGCAGCAAAAACTCATTTCTTACTGATGGGGCTTAAGAGCATTCAACCTTACGCACCCGGCCGAGTTTTGAGACAGTTCGGAAGATACCAGACAGTACCTCATGAGGAAGATCTTAGCGCTCAAACAGTTAAGATAAGTCCTAATGGACAGTTCCCAGAAGCGAAGATTCGCCAAATCTGGAATGAGGGTCAATATTTGAAATCAGATACTTGCGTGCGGGATCGAGCCAAAGGAGAAACGGCGCCAGGTTACCTTGCATGGTATAGAAGGGAACTCGAGCATGAAAGGCCAGCTAAGAGACCCCACATCCGGGATTTCACCGAGTCATCGCAAAGGCATTGGGATTGGTTAGCAAAGGAAAGAGGTTATTGTACCGAAATCAGCAGGTTAAAGCAACAAGTGGAAAACTTGAAATATGAACACAACGTGCAAGTTGCTACCGATCTGGGAGAGCGGAACAGGTTAATTCAAGAAAATGAAATGCTCAGAGCCCAGATCAAACAGATAAGGTTGGATGCAGATAGACAACCAAGGCGTCGATCGGACGAGCAGCTGATAAAAGGGCTAAAAGGTGAAATCAGGGAATGGTGAGATGGCTTGGAGAAATCTGAAAACATCATAGCAGAGTTCAAGGCACAGTGGGATACAAGAGCAGATAAGCATCGCAGATACCTGAATCAATTGGAAGGCGACCACGAGAAGACTGTTGCTAAAATAAAGAGAGAGATGGCAGCACTTGAGATCAAAGCAGCTAGTCAGGCCAAGGATTTCCAAATTGAGAGCAGATACTGGTATGACTCAATAGCCCAGATGAAGTTGGAAGTACGGCGATTGAAGCATCAACACGTACAAGATGTTCAAGTCTTCAAGATATGCAGCGATCAGATAAAGCACCTGCTTGTAGAGAAGAAGCAAACCAGAGATAGGATCAAAGCCATTGCCCACGCCATCACCAGACGATGTCTACGATGTGAGAACATGTCTAGTGTTACCTTCCTCTCGGCAGTAATGGTTTATGTCAAGCAGACTATGCACGAGCTAGAGCAACTTGAGAGGGATCTCACGCCTAGGACCGCGGCGAGGCCGAACGACGCCCCGCGGAAACCAATTTTTAAAACCATAATGCATTCATAGGTCAAATCTGTATCTTAGCATCTTCTGCCTGTTTTTCCATCAGGGTGATTTTCAGTCTATTTTGAGTCTAGGTTTATTTTCAAAGTTTGCTCTTTCTTTTGCAAAATGTAGCTTGTAATAGAACGTTTCAACAATAAAGAGGTTGTTTCTTTTACGCTCATTCGTGTTTTTCGAACTACGTAATGATCTGATTCACGTAGGCATCGTGATACGTAGGCAATCCTCATCGGATCCGGTCGCATTTCTTTTACTGCAAAATAAATAAAATAAATAAAAGAAAAACAAAAAGAGAAAAAAAACTAACAAAAAAAAAAACGCCGGAATGACGCATGCTCTCGTAGCAAACATATAATAATCCACGTAACTGTATAGGTGCATCATGCCCAACGTGAGATTAACTATCTGTTATTTGCTACAAATTAACCGTGCGTTTGTCATTGAGCATTTTCCCAGGTTTTTTGAAAAGACGGTTGGTTTGGTGAAAGTATGGCCTCGCACTCATATTTCACGAGGTCAAGGAGAAGTGTTCAACCACCTGTTGTTAGGGCCAGAAGCAGTACTCACACTTACTTCACCAGGTCGAAAGGAAGTGTGGAAATGTCTTCAGAAATTCCATTGCAAACGATCCCTGTTTCTGAGGAGAGCTCAATCTCAGCCGTCCTCACACCTGAATCCACAACTGCGGAGGAAAATAGAATCCTACGGCTCCGCATGTTGGAAATGCTGGACGACTGGAACAATGGGAAAGAGCCGCCAAGTGTCGTCCCCGGATTCCCTGAATTATTCTCCAGGTCAAGTGGGACTTCTAATGTCCCCATAAATTATCCTGCTACCCCATTCGGGTACCCAGCCACCTCAGCCTTCTCCGCTGGATCGCCTTCTGAACCTCATCCCCGAATGTCGGCCACTGATGCAAGCATGAACATCTTTACTGCATCGCCTTGCCCGGTTACGGCACAACCTACCACATACAAGCCAAGCCTTGACTCATCATCTTTTACATTCCAAGCCCCATCGTTCTCAATGGAACCAACTAGGTTTGCTACCAATACTAATCCTCTACCGCCTCAGTGCGAGCTTGCACCCGGGCAGGATCAGAACCCCAGATTTGCAGAACAAAATGAGATTGCCAAAAGGATGAGAAGCCTTGAACAAAGTCTGAAGAATATGCAAGGATTGAGCGGGCAAAAGAGCGTCTCTTACGCCGACCTGTGCATGTTTCCTCACGTGCACCTGCCAACGGGTTTCAAGACCCCCAAGTTTGAGAAATACGATGGGCACGGTGACCCCATTGCACATCTTAAGAAATACTGCAACCAATTGCGGGGAGCCGGCGGAAAAGAAGAACTGCTAATGGCATACTTTGGGGAAAGTCTAGTAGGGATAGCTTCGGAATGGTATATGGATCAGGAAATGTCCCGATGGCATATATGGGATGATCTCGCCAGAGATTTTGTAAAACAATTCCAGTATAACATCGACATTGCGCCAGACCGAAACTCTCTGTCGAATTTGAAGAAGAAGCCTTCAGAAAGCTTTAGAGAGTATGCTATTAAGTGGCGTGAACAGGCGTCGAGAGTGAAGCCTCCCATGGATGAAGTGGAAATGGTCACTACCTTTCTCCAGGCTCAAGAGTCTGACTATTTCCAAAACATGATGTCGGCCATGGGTAAGCCATTCGCGGAAGCGATCAAGATTGGAGAGATGGTGGAAAATGGGTTGAAAACGGGAAGGATTTTGAGTCAAGCAGCCATAAGGGCAACCTCTCAGGCCGTCCAAAGCGGATCTGGAGGAACGACAAGGGGGAAGAAGAAGGAAGAAGCGACTATGGCAGCCTCTGAAACAAGGGAGTATCGTCACCCCAGGCCCCATTTTCCGGAAAGAGCCCCACAACACTATTACCCCCACTCAAATTTGGCATATGCTCATCAGCCTTATATGGTCATGAATGCCCAACCTTATAACCATCCACCACAACAAGCCAACCGAGGCCCAGCTCCACCTCCCAGAAATCAGCCTCCTTACCGCAACCACTATAACCCACAACCCCCGCAGAATAATTACCGCCCCCAGGAGCCACCCCGACGGCGGACTTTCACGCCCATCGGTGAACAATACTCTACGTTGTTCCCTAAGCTAGTCCAGTTGGGTTTCTTGCAACCAATTCCCCAAACAAGGCAAAACCCAACATCGCCTTCTTACAAAGCCGGAGTCAGATGCGCCTATCATTCGGGAGCCGAGGGACATGATACAAACGACTGCTGGTCATTGAAAAGAGTGGTCGAAAATTTGATAGAGCAGGGGAAAATAGTGCTAAGGGACGAAGAGATCCCAAATGTGACTAACAATCCATTGCCCGCTCACAATAATGGGCCGCTGATCGGCATGATTTGTGAAGACAAAGAGTTCGACCCTGCTTTGAAAGCCATAATTGCCATTGTCGACACAGGGAAGAGGCCTGAAATAGACCAGAAATCAGAAAAGGGGGAGGAGGACAAGGCTGCAGAGAGCAAGCCTGAAAAGAAGGTGGAGAAGAAAGTGGTACCAGCAAAGGGTGGAGTTCTTTACATACCACGAGGTCAAGCCAAGAAGACGCAGAACTTCGGGATCAAAAAAGACAAAACCTATGTACGTGCCGAAAGGGGCCTATGTGGTCCGGGGGACGATTCAACCACCTCGGCTGAATGAGCCAGTGGTTATCGGACGCGTGCCACAAAAGCCAATGACCAACCCGTCCACAGTGCCGTGGAATTATCAAAAGACTTTGGTAATGTACAAAGGTAAAGAGGTCATGGGAGAACTTCCAGAAAATACTTTCGTTGGAGGGTACTCAAATACCCAAGAACTGAACAACGCCACACAAAGGCGCTTCCCTCCAAAGAAGCCTGTGAGTGTTGAAGAAGCGGAAGTGTTCTTCCAACAAATGAAGATGCCGGATTACGAAGTGATAGATCAGCTGCGCAAGCACCCTGAGCAAGTGTCCATGCTATCATTATTGATAAGGTCGGCCGAGCATCAAAAGATCTTACTGAAGACCCTGAATGAAGCATATGTACCAGTTGAAACCTCGGTGGAACAACTAGAGCGGATGACAGAAAGATTCTTCGCTGTCAACCAAATCTCTTTCAGCAAAAACGATTTACCCCCGGAAGGAGCAGCACACAACAAGGCCTTGCATTTAACAG
The DNA here is from genome assembly GCF_000393655.2 of Nicotiana sylvestris. Lineage (NCBI taxonomy): Eukaryota > Viridiplantae > Streptophyta > Magnoliopsida > Solanales > Solanaceae > Nicotiana > Nicotiana sylvestris. The sequence continues at coordinate 63,079,823 of NC_091063.1, forward strand.
TTAAATGCGAGGACTACTATGTCAAGCGGGTAATGTTGGATGGAGGCTCAGGCGTTGACATTTGCCCGCTCTCCACGCTACAAAGAATTGAAATTGGGATCGGAAGAATCCGACCCTACAATGTCTGCGTAAGAGCTTTCGACGGCATCAAGAGAGATACCATGGGAGAAATAGACCTGATGTTGGTCATAGGACCAGTCGAATTTTGAGTAACCTTCGAGGTGATCGACATGGACACATCCTACAATTTTCTCCTTGGCAGACCTTGGATCCATGCGGCAGGAGCCGTTCCTTCCACTCTTCACCAAATGGTGAAGTTCGAGTACGAAGACCGAGAGATCGTGGTCCATGGGGAAGATGAGCATGCCATTTATCGAGACCCATCCATCCCGTACCTTGAACCGAGAGAAGGAAGCGAACATACGGTCTATCAAGCTTTCGAGATTGTACTGGCAGAGCAGCACGAAGAGGGAATACCCGACCCCCAGCCTTTCTTGTCTAACGCCTCGTTTATGGTGGCCAAATAAATGATCTGGCACGGATTTAGGCCAGGGAAGGGACTCGGACGAACCCTTCAGGGAATAACAGAACCCGTTACTTTGCCAGTCATCAAGAAACCTTTTGGACTAGGTTTTAAACCTACTCCAGCAGACGAAGAATGGGCAAAGAAGAGAAGAAATGAGGGTTGGAAGTTACCTCGACCGCTGCCGGATTTATATGCAACTTTCATCAGGCCAAGGTACATCGAAGAAGGAGATGATGAGGTCTTCACAGCTGAGGAAATCGAGGAGATATGTGGGGCAATGAGGGAGATGCTCTACGAGGTCCACATGGTTCAACCAGGTGAAGGCACAAGCACTGCTGAGATGCTGTACATGGGGCCGAGCGCCCAACTTCAAAACTGGGAGGCCACGCCATTCCCGACTAGACGGAAGTCCGGGTAGACCTGTCCCGCCACCTTTCCTATGTCACAAGTTATCTCCAGGACATAACTTGAACGTTTCTTCTTTTCTATTGTTGCTTTGAATTCCTAGTTGTAAACATTGTTGTTTTCCAACTTTCCAAAGAAAATATAAAAAAAAATCATCATTGCTTTCCTATTCTTTCTTTTGTTCTGATTTTTATCATTTTTCCTTTTATTTTCCTTTTCAGTCCTAATAATGCGGCTTTAAATATGACATGCTTGCGGACTTCACGCCCGGATCACAATGAGTTATTTAACTGCGAATTAATGAACCCAGAACCAGAATATGATGCGGAAGAGGCTTTTAGGGAGATAAACCGAGAGTTGGAATATTTCGAGAATAAACCTAAGCCGAATCTGAATGACACTGAACCAGTAAATTTAGGAACTCCGGAAGAAATCCGGGAGACCAAGATAAGCATTCACACGGACAAGAAAATGCGAGAGGCGATAATTCAACTTCTTTTTGAATTCAAAGACGTGTTTGCTTGGTCATATGATGACATGCCGGGACTAGGTGTTGATCTAGTGGTTCATAAATTGCCGATTCATCCTGATTGTCCTCCAGTTCAACAGAAGCAACGAAAGTTCAAAACGGAGGTCAGTGACAAGATTAAAGAGGAGATCACCAAGCAGCTGAAAACGGGAGTGATCCGGGTAGTCCAATATACAACATGGTTGGCGAATGTGGTTCCAGTACCGAAAAAGGACGGGAAAACTCGGGTATGTGTAGATTACCGAGATCTGAACAGAGCAAGTCCTAAAGATAATTTCCCGCTGCCCAACATCCACATCCTCGTTGATAATTGTGCCAAACACGAGATACAGTCTTTTGTAGATTGTTATGCTGGGTATCATCAGGTACTGATGGATGAAGAGGACGCCGAGAAAACTGCCTTCACCACGCCTTGGGGCACCTACTGTTACCGGGTCATGCCATTTGGTCTGAAGAATGCTGGGGCTACTTACATGAGGGCCATGACTGCCATTTTCCATGACATGATGCACCAGGAAATAGAGGTGTACGTGGATGACGTGATAGTCAAGTCTAGGACGCAGGATAATCACATCCAAGACTTGAGGAAGTTCTTCGAGAGGCTAAGGAAGTATGACTTGAAGCTAAACCCAGCCAAATGTGCTTTCGGAGTTCCGTCGGGCAAACTTTTGGGTTTCATCGTAAGCAGGAGAGGTATCGAGCTAGATCCAACTAAGATAAAATCCATCAGAGATCTGCCTCCCCCAAGAACAAAGAAAGACGTGATGAGTCTTTTGGGCAGGTTAAACTACATCAGTCGGTTTATTGCCTAGCTGACGAGCATGTGTGAGCCCATATTCAAGCTGTTAAGGAAAGATGCGACGATTAAGTGGACAACTGAGTGTCAAGAAGCCTTTGATAAAGTCAAAGAATACCTTTCGAATCCCCCGGTCTTGGTCCGTCCAGAACCGGGAAGGCCACTTTTCTTGTATCTAACAGTCTTGGAGAACTCTTTCGGCTGCGTCCTCGGGCAACACGACGTAACCGGAAAGAAGGAGCAAGCAATCTACTACTTGAGCAAGAAATTCACCGGCTACGAGGCCAAATACACTCTGCTGGAAAGGACATGCTGCGCTCTCACATGGGTTGCTCAAAAGCTGAGACATTATCTCCAAGCCCACACTACATTCCTCATAAGCAGGTTGGATCCTTTGAAGTATATATTTCAGAAACCAATGCCTACTGGGAGACTGGCTAAATGGCAAATCTTGCTTACGGAATTCGACATAGTTTATGTCACTCGCACGGCAATGAAAGCCCAGGCGTTAGCAGATCATTTGGCCGAAAACCCGGTTGATGAGGAATACCAGCCATTGGATACCTACTTTCCAGATGAAGAGGTAAACACCGTAGAAGTAATCTCGGAGGAAGCTCATGTTTGGAAGATGTTCTTTGACGGAGCCGTGAACGCCAAGGGTGTAGGGATTAGGGCAATTTTGATCTCGCCTTCCGGTCAGCATTATCTCGCCACAGCTAGACTGCGTTTCTTTTGCACAAACAATACAGCTGAGTATGAAGCCTGCATTATGGGCATGCATATGGCAATCGATCAGGATGTCGAAGACTTGCTGATTATGGGAGATTCTGACCTGATCATCCGGCAGGCTCAAGGCGAATGGGAAACTCGGGATGTCAAACTTATCCCGTACCGACAACATGTGGAGGACCTCAGCAAGCGCTTTACATCAATAGAATTCAGGTACATTCCGAGGTGTCACAATGAACTGGCAGATGCACTTGCTACTTTGGCTTCAATGCTTCCCTACCCGGGCAACGCCCACGTCGATCCTTTGGAAATCCAAATCAAGGAAAGACACGGTTACTGCAGTGTAATCGAGGCAGGATCAAGTACGCAGCCTTGGTACCATGACATCAGGAAATTCCTGAAGACGCAAGAATACCCAGAGCATGCTACTGGAGATCAGAAGAGGACCATTAGGCGACATGCAAGTGGTTTCTTTCTAAGCGGTGAATTGTTATATAAGAGGACCCCGGACCTCAATCTCCTAAGATGTGTCGATATCGAGGAATCGAGAAAGATCATGCACGAAGTACACGCAGGTGTGTGCGGACCTCACATGAACGGGTATGTCTTAGCGAAGAAAATCCTCCGAGCAGGTTATTATTGGATGACCATGGAAAAGGATTGCTTTAGCTTTGTCCGGAAGTGTCATCAGTGTCAGGTGCACGGTGATTTGATTCATGCACCTCCCACGGAACTGCATCCCATGTCCGCCCCTTGGCCATTTGTCGCTTGGGGCATGGACGTCATTGGACCGATTGAACCAAAGGCTTCGAATGGACACAGGTTTATACTGGTAGCCATCGATTACTTCACAAAATGGGTAGAAGCTGTCACTCTCAAGTCGGTCACCAAGAAAGCTGTGGTGGATTTTGTACACTCAAATCTTATCTGTCGCTTCGGTATTCCTGCGACTATCATTACAGATAACGCAGCAAACTTGAACAGTCACTTGATGGGAGATGTGTGCGAGCAATTCAAGATAACACACAGGAATTCCACTCCTTATCGGCCAAAAGCCAATGGTGCCGTGGAAGCGGCAAACAAAAACATCAAGAAGATTCTGAGGAAAACGATCCAAAGTTCCCGACAGTGGCATGAGCAGTTACCTTTTGCATTATTGGGGTACCGCACTACGGTACGCACGTCAGTAGGAGCAACTCCTTATCTTTTGGTTTATGGGACCGAGGCCGTAATACCGGCAGAGGTAGAGATTCCTTCACTTCGAATCATTGTCGAAGCAGAAATCGAGGACAGCGAGTGGGTCAAGACTCGGCTAGAGCAATTGATGTTGATTGATGAAAAGCGAATGGCCGCGGTTTGTCACGGACAGTTATACCAACGAAGAATGGCCCATGCTTACAACAAGAAAGTCCGACCCCGGAATTTCGAAGTAGGTCAGCTGGTACTAAGGCGTATTCTGCCGCATCATGAAGAAGCAAAAGGAAAGTTTGCCCCAAATTGGAAAGGCCCATACATCGTAAGGAAAATATTGCCAAGAGGAGCATTGTATTTAGGTGATATCGAAGGAAATGACCCCGACACAGCAGTAAATGCAGATGCAGTCAAGAGGTACTACGTCTAAATCATACTCCAGTGGTCCTGACACGTTTGAAAATGGCGAAGGTTTTATTCCCCACTACTCCCCAAAACACTACCCAATCCTCTCTACAACAAAAAAAAAAAAAAACAAAAACAAAATTTGATTGAGGCCTGAACTACGTTTGACTTGATTCCGAAAGGATACGTAGGCAGCCTCTCCCTGAGGTTCAGTCACACCAACAATAAAATCCCATCCACCCTGAAATTGAAAACCGGGGCACGTCGAGCAGTTGAGAAGTTAGTATCACTACCTCTCTTTACCAAGCACAAGCCTTCAAATCAATTACCAAATATGGTGGGGAATCAATAAGCGTCACAAACGAAGACCATCACACTCTGAATTGAGAGAGATAAAATGAGAGAGTCTCGGCGGTGAAAACCTTCGGGCACCACGAGGCGACGGGAGTAGAGAAACTAAAATGAGAGAGCTTTTTTAGTAAAAACTCGCAAAGAGTGCTATCAAGCGATGACAGGAAGAGAAATGAGAGAGGTCAGCCAGCGAAAACCCGCAAAGGGCGCTGTTGACCGAAAAAGAATGACGCCATCCCAAGAAAGTTTCGGCAGAGTGCCACCAGTTTGGAATCACAGATCCGTTCTGGTTCAGGAAAACGCAAGCTCTTAGAAGGTCAGACGTCCAATCCAAAAAGCATGTCATGTCATTTAAAGCCAGCGTTATCTTCCTCAGATAAGTCTTTCTCATCCCGAAAAGGGTATTCCTTTTCTGATTTGTTTTCCCCTTTCTTTGTTTCTTTTCGAATCCCTTTTGCATTTTAACCCCGAGTTCAGGACACACCGGAAAGGACAGGTGGCAGGTTTGTTTGCACGGAATCCCGTCTCATGAAGGAAAGCACCTCATCTCGTTGATATGATTACCCAAGCATGATGAATCATGACGTTTGATGGTGTTCCGGAGTAAAGAAGAAAGAGAGAAATCTTGAAATCTTCCCCAGCAAGTCCGCCTTCGGACAAATCCCCACAGAATCTCCCCCTGTTCAAATCCCCACAGAGTTTTTCCTTTTATACAAACTCCCACAGAGTTTCCCCAATAAAAAAAAATGGAATCTCCCCAGCGCGCCCCAGCGAGTTCTTTTGTAAATATTCCCCAACAAGCTTACCCCAACAAATCCTAGAAATCCCGCTTTGAAATAAATCCCCAGCATGCCCCATTGTACAAAAATCCACACAAAGAATCCACTTTGTAAATATTCCCCACAGAGCTTCCTTTTTGTACAAATTCCCACAAAATACCCCCAATAAAATCCCCGTTGAGAACCTCCAATCAAAACGGGACAAAAAGAAAAAAAGAGGCCTTACGAGGCAAGTCATCACAGAATCTGGAAATACAAGCCTGAGTAGTCTAAAGGTTTCGCCATTCGAATCAAATCAATGGTGGAACTTCGCAACAGTTTTAAAGACGCAAGAAAGCAATTGGGAATGATCAAGGTCACCAAACCGACCGTCATTTCCGAACTAACAAATGATTCTTTGTCTGAAAGTTTGAAACAGGTCCGATCCAAGACAACCATGCAAGAAGCAGGTGTCGCCCAAAGAAGAAGGTGCACGGGTACAGGAAGTACTTCGGCAATGATGAATTCACTCGAAAGGTAAGCTTTCACGAAACTCCCTTTTATCTTCTATTAAAACAGGAAAACTCAAAAAATAGATCGTGTAGTATTCTCGAGCTTTATCCCCAGCCAATCAGCATTAGGGTTTTAAACCCTAAACTGAATTTTCCTTTCAGCCAGCATTTAGAGTTTTAAACTCTAAACTGAGCTTTTCCATGCAATCAGCATTAGGGTTTTAAACCCTAAACTGAATTTTCCTTTTAGTCAGCATTAGAGTTTTAAACTCTAAACTGAATTTTCCTTTCAGCCAGCATTAGAGTTTTAAACTCTAAATGAGCTTTTTCATGCAATCAGCATTAGAGTTTTAAACTCTAAACTGAGCTTTTTCATGCAATCAGCATTAGGGTTTTAAACCCTAAACTGAACTTTTTCCTTCCCGGCAGCATTAGAGTTTTAAACTCTAAACTGAGCTTTTTCATGCAATCAGCATTAGGGTTTTAAACCCTGAACTGAATTTTCCTTTTAGTCAGCATTAGGGTTTTAAACCGTAAACTGAACTTTTTCCTTTCAGCCAGCATTAGAGTTTTAAACTCTAAACTGAGCTTTTTCATGCAATCAGCATTAGGGTTTTAAACCCTAAACTGGATTTTTCTTTCAGCCAGCATTAGAGTTTTAAACTCTAAACTGAGCTTTTTCATGCAATCAGCATTAGAGTTTTAAACTCTAAACTGAGCTTTTTCATGCAATCAGCATTAGGGTTTTAAACCCTAAACTGAACTTTTTCCTTCCCGCCAGCATTAGAGTTTTAAACTCTAAACTGAGCTTTTTCATGCAATCAGCATTAGGGTTTTAAACCCTAAACTGAACTTTTTCCTTCCCGCCAGCATTAGAGTTTTAAACTCTAAACTGAGCTTTTTCATGCAATCAGCATTAGGGTTTTAAACCCTAAACTGAACTTTTTCCTTCCCGCCAGCATTAGAGTTTTAAACTCTAAACTGAGCTTTTTCATGCAATCAACATTAAGATTTTAAACCCTAAACTGAACTTTTTCCTTTTAGCCAGCATTAGAGTTTTAAACTCTAAACTGAGCTTTTTCATGCAATCAGCATTAGGGCTTTAAACCCTAAACTGAATTCTCCTTTTAGTCAGCATTAGGGTTTTAAACCCTAAACTGAACTTGTTCCTTTCAGCCAGCATTAGGGTTTTAAACCCTAAACTGAGCTTTCCCATGTGATCAGCATTAGGGTTTTAAACCCTAAACTGAGTTTTTCTTTAATCAGCATTAGGGTTTCAAACCCTAAACTGAACTTTTCCTTTAATCAGCATTAGGGTTTTAAACCCTAAACTGAATTCTTCCTTTGTTCGGCATTAGGGTTTTAAACCCTGAACTGAACCTTTCCCCAGCTAGTCGGTATTAGGGCTCCAACCCTGAACTGAGCATGCATATCCTCTTTCATCAATTTTATGAACTTCCTGGTAAATAATTAACGAAATTTTCCTAGTGAAACTGGGGCAGAAAATTTCGTTCGTTTGTTTTCTCCCGCAGGTCTGACCTCGACCCACATGGATCGAAATGACCCACGAGATGAGTCCCAGTACGGAATCAAAAAAAAAAAAAAAAAAAAGAGAGATGTCCCGAGATATCGGAGTAAATGGAAGGTGGATTGACTCCAACATTTGATTAAGGTCTTGAACCCTGCCAACCGCGTCTCACTCAGTATCCCGGAGATTAAAACAAGTCGCCGCAACTCGCAAGCATCAAGATTCAGATCGGAGTCTGCAAGCAGAATCAGCTAAGACCCAAGATCAAGTCGTAAAAGAGTAATAGATAGGAATCTTGTAACTAGCAGTTGACATACATATAAGTATTTAGTTCAGTTTCTAATTTTCGTTTGGTTGTAATAAGGCGGTCAGTGACGCGGCAGTGACAACAGCAACAGCAGTAGCAGCAAGCATTGCAATCCCATGGTAGTCCCAGCTACCAAAACTTCTCGAACTACATTGACCTGATTCATGTTTAGCCCAGGATATGTAGGAAATCTTTGAAGCAAGATTCGGTCAGATCTTTCAAAAAAAATGCTTCATACGGAGTGGTCCATAGGCAAAAATCGCTCATATACGCTCACTTTATCTTTGCACGAAAACTCTTCGTGTTTCCGAACAAAGAAGGGCAGCTGTGAGCACGTGATTTTTGTTTTTGCGCAACAGTCGCTCCAAAAGAATAAAATTGGTCCTGCTGTACAATTTTTGGATTTCTGTGCGGCACTTTGTTGATTTATTTGTGACTTTGGCCCATTTTTATTTATTTACTTTGTTAAAACAAAATTCAAAAAAATGTGTGTACGGGTCATGCATAATCTGAACCGTAACACGGTTTAAATAGAAAAGCATAAACAAGCATCTTTGTCCGTGATTTTTGTTTTGTTTAATTTTACCTGTTTTGAATTATTTTAATGTGTGTGCAAATAATTGTACTAGGTGTTTATTTTTTAATTTGATTTTACTTATTTTTGTATTTTTCATAATAAAAGAAAAAGAAAAAAAATATAAGAAAAGGTCCCTTCCCTTCCGGACTTGGGCCAATTTGTTAAAATTGGCCCAAACAAACAGCCCAAAACCCAAGCCTGCCCAGGTCCAACACCACCTGATACCCAGGACGTCCAAACGACGATGTTTTGGTCCAGTGTGATCTGGGCCGTTGATCTCAGATTGATCAACGGCCAAGATCACTTCCCCACAACCCACTGAGGAACCCGACCCGTTTACACCCGGACCGAACCCAAACCCTCAACACTTGAAACGACACCGTTCCACTTAACCATCAGATCCAGACCGTAGATCTAAATTGATCTAACGGTCGAGATCCGTCCACCCACTAACTATATAAGCCCATAATCCTACCCTGCCCCCCTATCCGAACCCCAGCCTTCGTCTTCAACCTCATCCCCTTCAAACCCTAGAGCCGCCCCTGTATCCCCCACCATGAAAACCGGCGGCATGAACGCCGGTGACCTTCCCCTTAACACCCTAGAATCCCCTTGCCTTCCTGAACATGAATCTGTTAACCCTGTAGTTCGAATCCCTCCCCACCTTCTCGAATCTTCATTTGAAGATTCGAGTCAAAACTCGATCTACACAGTTTAACCCCAGCTTCACACCAGACACTCCCCAGACCCCCTCGTGACCAAACCATACTTGGTTTGGTCCGAATCTGACCAGGGAAGCATGAATCCCGGATCTGAGTTTTGGAAATTTTTGTAGTTCTTCGTCACTGGTTCATACCGGTTCAACCGAAGAGATTAAGGTCTAATGGACTTTAATCAAAGTGTTTCTCATCTGAGAAACACTTCGATTAAAGTCCATTCAGCCTTAAGAAAGGTCTGTCCGAATCCGAGTCAAGGTTTTGATTTTTCAAAGATTTGAGGTGAGTCTTGTTTTCTTTTCTTTATTTTTGTTTTAGTCCGTGTGATTTGTTTTTAAAAGTCTGTTCATATTTGTTTTAATTTCACCAACTTCTGTTTGTCCACTTTGCCTGAACCACTGTGTTTGTTTGAACCCCTCCTATTCTGATAAGGCATGTGTATTGGTTGTGTTCCAAATTTGTATTGATTAACTGATTCCTCGAAGTATAATTTTGTTTAATCAGTATAAGTCGAGTCATGTGTCCCATACTTTAAATGTCTGATTTTTGGCTACGATTGAGTATGTTAATGCTAATATAGTCGAGTCGACATATGTCGTCAATTAGTTTCAACTGTCCGAACAATAACAAATCGACTTACTTCTGCTAAGCATGTGTTGAGTCAATTAAGAACCAGTTTTTGTTTACTTATAGCTGTTGAATTGATCAGTAATGTAAAAAGGGATGTTTGGTTTAAATTCTGAATTGGGAGGCATGTGCACTCGTGCACAGCATGTGCATTGGTGCACCTCATGTGCTTTGTGCACAGCCTGTGGCCTGCATAAAGGTTTTTGTTAAGTTTTAAACAATTTGACAGCATATGCTGTCAGATACATTCTACTGCCCATACTTGGCTTTAGTTTAAAGAAGTATTTAAACCTTTTAAAAGTTAAATCTGCCAGGGAATGTTGATGGGGTTTAATACTTAATTAGCTAAAGTTGGAATTGAAAATGGAAGGCACATGGGAGGGGTACTGTGATATTCTGAAAACAGGCTGTTAAAAGAGATAGTTTTGAGGCTTATAAAGGGATAGACATACAGAAGAAGGGGGGGAATCAGAACTGAAAAAGAAAAATACACACACTGTGAGGAGTTTTGAAAGAGAGAGCTGATAGAGATACACAGAAAAAGCATACAGAGATAGAGAGAGACACTAAGAGGGAACATCTGAGAGTTCAAATTCTGAAAACAGAAACTGGAAAAGTTTTCTCTTTGATAATCCAAATAGATTTCAAATTAAGGACTGACATTAGAACTTGAAAAGAAAGGAGATAGGGAAAGGGATATCACAAAAATCAGGAATTGTCTTCTCCCTACTGTTTGTTCGATTCTCATTTTGTTCAAACTGTCCAAGTTAGTCCTGTTTTCCTTCAAGTGTCAGTTAAGTCTATTGTTTGGATTTGTGTTGTTGGCTTCCCCTGGAATTGGATTGCTTGATTCTCTGACTCCATTACTACTGGGAATTTGTCTCATTCTGTCTTTCCTTCATTGGCTTTACTGGCCTCTTGCACTGGGAATTGTTCTATTGGTACCTGCTGTTACTGCTGCTGTTTGGTATCGCTTCTATTGCCCTACTGACCCCTTGCTCCTTCTGTTGTATCCAATATCCAGGTACATACTAAGACTCGCATTTGATGTAACAATGAAAGCATGAATCAAAAGATTTGAAGGAGTTAGAAGCACCTGTTGTATTGCTTATGAATTGCTTTTTAATGTTGTTAAGATATGTAGTTTCTTGGTCTGTTAGCCTAATAGAGACACATTAGTAAGGTTGTACTTAATTAAAGTTTATGCCAATCTGAAACTGTGACATTTTATTCGTTTAGTAGTACATAAGATGTAAATACAATCCATGAAATGTGCAGCCATTTTAATACAATTGTTAACTCAAACTCGCTATTTAAGCATGTTTCGAATATGTAAGGGCAAATGATTGTTTAGATCTAGCTAAAGACAATACAGTTTCAAACTCTTGAGTTTCAGTTTGCGTGAAGCAGTTTACAGGATGAGTTTCAAATACCATTAGTCGCATTTCCTAACAAGTAATTTTAATTAATCTTGTCTGAATAAGTTAAAGTTAGGGAGCTCTTGTAACAGTCGTAGCATTTCATCAATCCCATATACATTTCTTTTATCAAGTTCAAAGCATGTTTTCATGAGGTACAATGTTTCTTCAGTCCGTAAATAATTAATCGGACGATTAGCTAAAATCCGGATTTGGGCCAAACACATAGTTAAAAATAGCACGCATCTTTTCTTCTATTTTTAAGAGATAAACACATCAGAAATGTAACCGTTTTAGGATGTTCCTTCTAAAATAATGAGACGAGCCTCGCCAAATGAGATGTAAATCGCGGGGCCCTCAATAAATAACCTTGATAATTATCTAGAATTCAGGATGGGCCATTTAATAAATTTCATGGCCTTCTACAAATAATAACGCGCTAGACCCCCTTAGGCGCCCTTAATAAATTACACTATTAAACTTGGGTGCACATTGATGTGACCCGAATCCAAATCTCAACGGAGTCAAAATGTGTTAACAACTACGGGCGCATTGATTGTGACGTGGTTCGAGATGCATTTTCACGACGTTGCAATTCTATAAAAATAAATGATAATAATAAAAGCGGTTTAAACTTAATAAAAGCACATAAGTCACAACATGTATTTAAATCAGATATTTAGCCATTATAACAATTTAAGCGACCGTGCTAGAACCACGGGATTCGAGGGTGCCTAACACCTTCCCTCGGGTCAACAAAATTCCTTACTTAGAATTTCTGGTTCGCAGACTTCATTTGGAAAAGTCGAAAATTTCCTCGATTTGGGATTCAAGATAAACCGGTGACTTGGGACACCAAAAGCCAAACCTTTCCCAAGTGGCGACTCTGAATTAAATAAATAATCCCATTTTCGAATATTGTCACTTAAATTGGAAAAACTCCACCCGCGCATTTAACCCTTCGGGGCGGGCGCGCAAAAAGGAGGTGTGACAAAGGGCCATCATGAAGACTTGTAAATTGTGAAATGTGGATGTTTAGGGATCTTCCAGTCATCAATTGATTGCTGCAAATCAGAAAAGCTAATTTCTTCTTTGAGTTTGGTATTGGAGGAGGATGAGGATGAGAAGGAAGATGAAGAAGTTAGAGAAGAGAAGAAATTTTTTGAAGGAGAGGAGAAAGGATGGAAGAAAGACATGGGTTAGATCTGCAAATAATTAACGATGATAAGTTTAATGCTTCATGTTCTTGGTTCAAGAGATCATTGGGTTCCATAAGGATAATATTCAAGTTCTTAACTGAATATTATGCATAAAAGTTAGATCTAAAAATCAAATCTATGGATGCATGTCTTCTCTTATATATATAATAATTAAATCTAATTATTTCTTAAGAAGTTGTTCTTTAGGATGACTCAAAGGTTATAAATAACTATCTGCAACCCAAATGAGAATTATCATATCCACTTTACTCAGGAAAACTGCTTATAGTGCAGATCTGGAAGGATCACAGTGATAACCTTAAGTGATCTTCTTATGAAAAATATAAGATTTAAGAATTATATAAAAAGAAGTTATATATATATATATAAGTCTGATAAATTAATACCACATAAAAGCAAGTTAAAAACGAGAATAATAATCCTTACTTCCCCCCATGGCTCTGATACCAAGGGGAACGAAAGCGAGGCCCCTAAAAGATTATGGAAAAATTAAATAATTGCAAGGACATGAAGCAAATAATAATAATATAATTAAACATGCAGAAGATACAGTTAGAGTGCAAGCAAATAAATTTATGGGCAGACCCAACCATGTAAATAAAATGCGATAAAGTAAATTAGGTGATTTAACTGACCATAATGCAGAGTAATATAAATGTAAACGTGGGCAAGAGTAAAATAAATATAAACTTGATTATTATTGAAATTGAAAAATTGATAATAAAAGTTAAAAACTTATATTAATATACTAGAGAGAGAGAGAGCTCTAACCAATTCTAGAGAGAGGGAGAGAATTCTTTCTCAAATGATAGTGTAAGGTGTCTCTTATAAGTGATATGAGGGGCTATTTATAGCCAAAAAACTAAAAATTACATAGTGTTTTCTAATATCATCTATGATATCATTAGGAGTAAGTGCTAGCTGATGTCATGGATGACGTCAGTTGTGATGTCATTGTGTTGTCATGCTGATGTAATTTCTGATTAATTTTTCAGGACATTAAATCAGGGTCTTCTGATGATGATGATGATGATGATTTTTCAGACGAATATACTTGATTTTGTTGACCTGGAATTTATATCTTGAGGGAATCAAGAATTTTCTCCATTTGCTGAATAAAATCAAGCCTACTGCTGGAACCGGCTAGTTGTGCGCTTTCAATAGACTTTTGTTGTAAAAATAAATTTTGACAACATATGTTATAGATGGATACTGCAGATGAGATAGAAATCACTTGTCTACTGCTGACATATAGGCTTCGGATGAATCCCACATTTTATATCATTTGTAGTGGCCTTGGAGGGCTAACCATGGTAGTCCTTTATGTCCTTCTGGCTTGTGGAAGGAAAACCTTTGGGAGTATATCCATGTGATATGAAATATGTGGGAAAATGGGAGGAGTATGGGTATTTGCTGTTTACTAGAAAATTTGTGGCAGAAATAATCATATCCTTCTTTTACTGGCATTGGGAGAATTTCCAGCTCTATGACCATATGCATGCCACCATTGATGTATAAACCACTAAGGTAATTCAAAGGTTAATTGTTTACTCCAGAGGATAAACTATGAATGCTTTCCAAGTTGGTTTTGGAAGGTGAAAGCATTCATCCACGCCGCTTGGTAGTCATAATAATTGTAAAATTATGGATCAAAAGGTTGAGAAAGTCTTTTGTATTTGGTTGGATGGGTTTCCTATTCTTTTGGTGAGTTTATTTTGTTACTCCACACTGTAGTATGTGTGACATATGATTGGGTCTACTTTTCTGTGTGGGGTTTAAATAAGCAGGATCTGGTATCTGTGAGAATGAACTCATAGTATTTTTGGGTATGTTTGTGGGTGTTTTGAATGAAATTGGTTGAAGGGCTAAGTATTTTTTTAGCTACCTCTTGGGGGTTGGAATGCTAGAATTCTGGTTCAATTTGAATGAGTTGGTAGACGCTTTCATTCTTAATATAAGTGGGTTCCTCGGAGAAGGAGCCTTTGTTTTAAAAAAATAGGTTGTGGTACTGGTGAAGAAAATGCCTGATTGGTTGTGGTTTTGGGGATGTTGGATGGACACCCTGTACCTGCAATGGGTCTTTTAGCCTTCAATATTTTTTTTGTGGTGCTTCTAGCAACCACAGGAACTGAAGAGGCTTGAGACTAGCTTAGATATCCTTGATTTGTACAGGTAGATTTTGATGTTATCCTGGATATGGATTGTTTGTCACCTTATCATGCTATATTGGATTGTCACGCCGAGCCAGTGATCTTAGCCATGTTGGGGTTGCCTCTATTAGAGTAAAGGGGGACTCTTGGCCATTCTGCCAGCAGGGTTATCTCTTATATGAAGGCTTGACATATGGTCGAAAAGGGGTATCTAGCAAATCTTCTGGGGATGCCACCCGATAGAAATATTGAGTTCTATATTAATTTGGCTCCGGGCACTAAGCCCATTTGTATTCCAGCATACTGTATAGCCCTGCCGAAGTTAAAGGTATTGAAGGAGCAGTTGCAAGATTTGCTTGATAAAGGATTCATTAGACCTAGTATCTTGCCTAAAGTCGAAGGCATCACTGAAAAAAAACAAGGTGAATATTAGAGACAAACACTTACGACTCAACTCTACGCACGATCTAGATTCAGGAAGAAGGTAACAACCCTAGATGTCATGTAGCCTCCTGATTATAAATGTGGCGCGCTACACATCCATAATCAAGACTCTACTAGACATGGCTCATAGACAATCCCTAGGACAGACTTGCTCTGATACCAAGTTTGTCACGACCCAAACTGGAGGGCCATGACTAGCACCCGACCATACTTGCCGAGCACCAACGTACATTTCATCTAACCTTCATTATTATCTTTTAGGGCTGACGAGATCAATATAAATGGTAGACCTGGATCATGGACAACCAGCAATAAAATATGACGGCATGAACATACATAGCAGGGGATGACCAGACAATCAAGAAACTACATATAAGGTATGAGCTACCACGCTACCATGAAAGACTATATAACAAAAACCAGCCGACAAGGCATACCAAACTATACATGAGTCGACACTTGTCTATGAGCCTCTAAATGAACATAAGTGCTGCAACATAGCCGGAACAGGGCCCCGACATACCCATAATGTCTATAACAAAAATGCATACCAAGACCAAGGCAAGTCCGGAGAAGGGATCTCGCCAATCACCGCTGAACTGGACAGCCTACTGTGGTGGGGGAGCTGCACCTGCCTGTCTATCAGGACCTGCAGCACGACATGCAGCGTCCACAAATAAAAGGACATCGGTACGAATAAAGTACTGAGTATGTAAGGCAAGGAACCATAAATACGATCAGTAATGTAAGCAAGGATAGAGAATATACAACCTGTAACATCTTAGTACCTCTGAGGGCTACTAACATGAAATGCATGATACATATGTATAAATACATAAACCTTTAAAACATTCGCCTCTGTGGGCATCATCATCATCATATCATACCCGGCCATAATAGGCTCGGTAAAAAATGTACCCGGCCATCATAAGGCTCGGTAGAATCGTACCCGGCCACGTGGAGCTCGGTAAAACCCAACTGATCAGTGGTTGCACAATAGGTGCCGTACCCGGCCAACTATAGCGTGGCTCGGTAGAGTAAAATAGATACATATATATAATGCATGCTCGACTCATGGAATCACATTCTAAACCTTTCGGAGTGACGTAAGGTCGGTATCCTCTGTACACGTTATTAGGACTAACTCTTCACTATGAACCTTATAAGAATCAGGAAGTACCAACAACATTGATAACATAAGAATAAGAGAAGCAACATTAACATCAATCGTTCCATAAGAGGGAAAACAATGTAAGTACTGCTAGCTTCTAAGAGTAGAGTATCTTGGAAGCTCGTTCATTACATTATGTACAATCGGAGTCGTGCAAAAGAAGGAAAGGGATAGCCTCACATACCTTGTATATACTGCCCCAATCTCAAGCTATGCAATTGTCAAAACTCCTTAGTCTACAATAAGAGAAACGATACTATCGTTATCATTTAAGCGTCATAACTATTATGTATCGACCACAACCTATTTTACGATGAAACGGACAGCACCTCCCCTATATATATGACTTCACACCATTCAAAACAGTCACCAAACAGCCCAAACAACATCAATAATAAACATATTGAGCCTCCCAAAATAGTCCAGGCACAGCCTAATCACTCCATACATACAACCACCACCGTAGTCGTGTCAAACGACCCGAAAATGTTACTAATAACTATCATCCCACAACCCTACATATATATGATGTTTCTCCACACCATTCCTCCTCCAAAACTCCACAAAATAGTAGTAAAATATGCAGCCCAACAGCAATGCAAAACAGTCCACAAAACAATAACATTACTACCAAGCCTTTCGATATATATTTCACAAGTTCTAGCTTCAATGGCTTAGCCGCAACTTGGATAATATTAAATACATATAGAGTAAGAGGTTCCTTACCTTTATACAGAAAGAACAACTCCAATTTTACCTTAAATTTCCATGAAATATCCCTCCAATGCTGCCACAACAACAAAAAAGCGAAACTAGCGATCAATTAGTGTTTTTCGGCACTAGAATCACTTTAGAAGGCTTGAAATCACCTAGGATTGATATTAAGAACATGAGGGAGTATTTACAGAACATAAACCCTTTAAAACAACCTCCCACACGAGCTGGAACGACACAAAAATGAGCAACAACAAGAAGAACAAGAGACTTACTAGCGCCACGGAATTCCCGACACTTGATTTGTGTTGTTTGCCCTTTTTTGGGTCTTGAATCTTGAGAGAACCTTGAGAGGATGTTCCTAGGGTTCTAAGGTCTGAAAATAGTGAGAAGAAATGACTTAAAACGGGTTGGAGGCATCCTATATAGGTCCAAATATCTTAAACCGCCTTAGTGGGCCCCATAGAGAGGTGCTTGGCGCAGTCTCGCGAAAACGCGAATATCTCTCTACTCCGAGATCGTATCGATGAACGGTTTAATGCGTTGGAAACTAGACTCATAGATATTTAATTTGGTTGATAGATCACCCCGTAATTCCTTGTAAATTAGGATAAAAGATTAGAAACATTTGACCTAATGTTTAAGTAAAATTATGAACCTAAGTTGCGACAACTTTTGTCGACTTTTGTTTCATAACTCGTTTGACTTCAAGACTTATGATACGGATATTATATGATTAAAATACCTTAATAAATGACCTCTTTAGTGTATTAAGCACTGCTAGATTTACCTGAAAATATGAGTTACAACATCCTTGATTCATTTAACTTCTAATACTTGTTAATCACCCTTATACACTCTTGTATCACTTAAGACCAATAGGATTGACTTCTTATTATCTCAAAGATAATTCCTTCTTGGATTTATGTTAACTAATGTATGGCATGAACTAACACATGTGGATATGGGTTGTAACATCGGTATGGGCATTATGAGTTCCTAGTAATATCATTTGGGTTGACAAATGCCCTAGCACCATTTATGGATTTGATGAACCGGGTGTTCAAGCCTTTATTTGGATTCTTTTGTGATTGTATTCATTAGCCTTTATTTGGATTCTTTTGTGATTGTATTCATTAATGATATTTTGATCTACTCTTGCAGTCTAGAGGACTGAGGAGCATGAGCAGCATCTTTGGATTGTACTTCAGACTATTAGATATAGCTAGTTATATGCCATGTTTTCAAAGTGTAAGTTTTGGTTAGACTGAGTCGCCTTTTGGGGCATGTTGTATTGGTAGAGGTCATACATGTGGTTCCTAAGAAGATTGAGGTAGTTCATAACAGGCCTAGACCTACTTCAACTATAAAAATCTGGAGTTTCCTAGGTTTGGCGGGTTATTATCACCGGTTTGTGGAGGGGTTTTCATCCATAGCAGCCCCATTGACCAGATTGATCCAGAAGGGTGCCCCATTCAGATGGTCAGATGAGTATGAGTTGAGCTTTCAGAAGCTCAACGCTTCTTTGACTACGGTGCTAGTGTTGTTGTTGCCCACAGGTTCAGTATCCTGCACGGTGTATTGTGATGCATCTCGTATTGGGCTCGATGCAGTATTAATACAGGATGGCAGGGTGATTGCACATGTGTCGCGGCAGTTGAAGGTTCATGAGAAGCATTACCATGTTCATGACTTAGAGTTGGCAGCCATTGTTCATGCGCTGAAGATTTGTAGGCACTATCTTTACGGTGTGTCATGTAAGGTATTCACGGATCATCAGAGTCTATAGTATTTGTTCAAGCAAAAGGATCTAAACTTGAGGTAGAAGAGGTGGTTGGAACTATTGAAAGACTATGATATCACCATTTTGTATCATCCCAGGAAGGCCAATATGGTGGCCGATGCCTTGAGTAGAAAGGCTATGAGTATGGGTATCATTGCATATATTCCAGTTGGGGAGACGTCGCTAGAATCAAATGTTAAGGCTTTGGCCAATCAGTTCATGAGGTTAGATGTTTCGGAGCGCAATTGTGTTCTAGTTTGCATAGTCACTCGGTCTTCCTTGTATGCGCGCATCAGAGAGCATCAATATGATTATCCCCATTTGCTTGTCCTTAAGGACACGGTGCGACATGGTGTTGCCAAGTAAATTACCATTGGAGATGATGGGGTTTTGAGGATGTAGGGTCGTATTTGTGTGCTCGATGTGGATGGACTTCGTGAGTTGATTCTTGAGGAGGCCCACATTTCCCGAAATTCTATTCATTCGGGTTCCAACAAGACGTATCAGGATTTGCGGTAGCATTATTAGTTGAGAAGGATGAAGAAGGATATAGTTGCATATGTACCTCGGTGTCTAAATTGTCAGCAAGTTAAGTACGAGAATCAAAAGCTTGGTGGTTTGCTTTAAAGGCTAGAGGTTCATGAGTGGAAGTAAGAGCGTATCACTATGGATTTTGTTATTGGACTCCCACGGATTCAGAAGAAGTTCGATGTGGTATGGGTCATTGTGGATGGTTGACCAAGTTGGCACATTTCATTCTAGTGACATTACCTATTCTTCAGAGTGGTTAGCTGAGATCTGCATCTGCGAGATTGTCCATCTTTACGATGTACCCGTGTCTATCATTTTTGATCAAGGTACACAGTTCACCTCGCACTTTTGGAGAGCCATACAATGTGAGTTGGGCATGAGGGTTGAGTTGAGTACAACATTTCACCCCTAAATGGACTAGCAGTTCGAGCGCACTATTCAAGCATTGGAGGATATGCTTCGCTCTTGCGTTATGGATTTTGGGGGCTCTTGGGATCAGTTCTTACCGCTTGCGGAGTTTGCCTACAGCAACAACTACCAGTCGAGCATTCAGATGGCTCCATATGAGGCATTGTACAAGAGGCGGTGTCGCTCGCCAGTTTGTTGGTTTGAGCTAGGAGAGGCTTGGTTGTTGGGTATCGATTAGGTTCAAGATGCTTTGGATAAGGTCAAGATTATTCAGGATCGACTTTGCACATCTCAGTCTTAGAAGAAGAGTTATACTGGTCGTAGAGTTTGTGATGTTGCCTCCATGGTTGGAGAGAGGGTATTGCTCCGGGTTTCACCCAAGAAGGGTGTGATAAAGTTTGGTAGGAAGGGCAAGTTGAGTCTAGGTATATCAGACCCTTTGTGATTCTTGAGAAAGTGGGTAAGGTGGCTTACAGGCTCGCATTGCCACCTAGCTTATCAGCAGTCTATCCGGTATTCTATGTGTCTATGATCCGAAAGTGTCACGGTGATCCATCCTATGTATTAGATTTTAGCTCAATCCAATTGGGCAACGGTTTGACTTATGAGGAGGAGCCGGTGGCTATTCTAGCCCACCACAACGGTACCTACTAAGTGCCAAGCCTAATCTTGGTCAAGTAGTGACGAGATCAGGTCAGGACCCTACTGGTTTAAATATAATGAAATAAGACAGAATGAAATATCATAGTAAAAATAAATACGGAAATCTAACAGGAATAGAATCAATGAGAGACAACAGCTCAGAACACAGTGATAACAATAGAGGATCTCCCAGGATATCGTCCCGTAGTGCCAAACGTAAATGTACATGGGGGTCTCCTAGAACACCATTCTGTAGTCCCAAAGTAAATACGCAGTGCTAGGGGATCTCTAGAATACTGTTTTGTAGTCCCAAAGTAAATATGCAGTACAGGCGATCTCCTGGAATACCGTTCCGTAGTCCCAAAGTAAATATGCATCTCAATCAACGGAAATAATAGTTACAGCAAGGAAAACTACAGTTTAGGCTAAGTGCAAGTCAAGGGAAAGTAGGAAAGTTTCACTAAACATGCTGCACAGAGTTCAAATAGGCAGTAAAAACACGTAGGCATGCTATTCTAAACTAAACGGGATAGTTCATATGCAAGTGTAGCTCAAATAAGGAAAAAAACGGGTTATGACTTCATGAAAAATGGAGTTTTACATCAAATAGCCCGTGTACGTACTCGTCACCTCACATACACGACGCTCACATATAAAAACAGTACCAAATCCTAAGGGGAGTTCCCTCACACAAGGTTAGACAAGCCACTTACCTCGAACCAAGCTCAAATCAATCCGTCACAATGCTCTTTCCATAAATATTCGACTCCGAGTAGCTCAAATCTAGCAAAAACCAATTACATAACATAAATATAGTTATACGAAACTAATATAGCTAACGAAACCAAAGATAAGGCAAGAAATTAGAAAAATGCCCAATAAGCCTCCCCAGGCCCACATCTCGGAATCGAGTAAAAGTCACAAATTATGAACACACATTCACTCACGAGTCTAACCATACCAAAATTACTCCAATCCGATACCAAAATCTCGATGAAAACCCCAAAATTCGGCCTAAGAACTTTTCTCAAATTTTCCCCAATTTCTCACCCAAATTCCTTAATTAACTGAAGAAAACAACTATATATTAATGGAATACAACCAAAAACGAGTTAGGAATCATTACCCCAAAGATCCCTCTGAAAATCCTCCAAAGAATTGCATATTTCTGAGCTCTCAAGTTCCAAAATGGATAATGAACTCAAACCCTCGCACTTAGCTCTTTTTCTGCCATTCAAACTGCATCTAGGACCATTCTTCGCACCTATGGCACCGCACCTGCGGAAAGTCCATCGCAGGTGCGGAAATGACTTAAAACTCAAAGTCCGCTTCTGCGATCAAGGGGTCGCACCTGCGGACTTTCGTCCACTTCTGCGGGTCCTGGAACGGTTCTGCATCATTGCAGATGCGGAACCTTCTTCGCACCTGCGACACCAGGCAGCTCTTCTCCTTTCCGCTTTTGCACCTCCTCTTCTGCACTTGCATGTCTGCACTCACGGTCTCCCCTCCGTAGGTGTGAAAACATCAGGAACCAGCAACTCATCAATTTGGCCTAAGTTCAATTTCAATCCGTTGAGCATCTGAAACACACCCGAGTCCCCGGGACCTCAACCAAACATACCAACCAATCCTAAAACACCATACGAACTTAGTCGAGCCCTCAAATCACATAAAACAACGCTAAAAACACAATTCATCCTCCAATCCAAACCTAATGAGCTTAAAACTTCCAAATTCGACAACCAATGCCAAAACCAACCAAACCACGTCTGATTGACCCCAAATTTTGCACATAAGTCATTCAACCCTACGGACCTATTCCAACTTCCGAAATCGAAAGACCCCGATATCAAATATTCCACTATCAGCCCAAAACTTCAAAAATTAAACTTTCGCCATTTTAAGCCTAAATGAGCTACGGACCTCCAAAACACAATCTGAGCATGCCCCTAAGCCTAAAATCACCCAACGGAGTTGATGGAATTCCATTTCGGAGTCATCTTCACACTATTCCGACTACGATCCAAATTCTAAGACTTAAGCCTCTGTTTAGGGAATAAGTGTCCCAAACACTTCCAAAAACCAAAATGAAACCTCCAGGTGAGTCACAATATCATAAATAGATACGGGGAAACAGTTAATAGGGGATCGGGGCTCTAACTCTCAAAACAACCGGCCGGGTTGTTACATCCTCCCCCTCTTAAAATAATCGTTCATCCTCGAATGAGCATAGAGACATACCTGAAGTGGTAAAAAGATGAGGATAACAGCTGCGCATATCCTGCTCGGTCTCCCAAGTCGCCTCCTCGACCGGCTGACCCCACCACTGAAACTTTACTGATGTAATGTCCTTTGACCTCAGCTTTCGAACCTGCCTGTCCAAGATAGCCACTGGCTCCTCAACATAAGATAGATCTTTGTCAAACTGGACTGAGCTGAAATCTAACACATGAAACGGATCACCGTGATACCTCCGGAGCATCAAAACGTGAAATACCGGATGAACTCCTGCTAAGGAGGTAAGGCAAGCTCATACGCAACCTCCCCAACCCGCCGCAACACCTCAAAAGGGCCAATAAACCTTGGGCTCAGCTTGCCCCTCTTTTTGAACCTCATAACGCCCTTCATAGGAGAAACCCGAAACAAGGCCCGCTCTCCAACCATAAATGCAACATCGTGAACCTTCCGATCCGCATAACTCTTCTGTCTGGACTGGGCTGTGCGAAGTCTATTCTGAATCACCTTAACCTTCTCCAAGGCATCCTGAACCAAGTCCATACCCAATAATATTGCCTCGCCCGACTCAAACCAACCCACCAGAAATAGATACTGCCTACAATACAGAGCCTCATACGGTGCCATCTGAATGTTGGACTAATAACAGTTGTTGTAGGAAAACTCTGCAAGTAGCAATAATTGATCCTAAAAACCTCCAAAATCCATCACACACGCACAAAGCATATCCTCAAGAATTTGAATAGTGCGCTTGGGTTGCCCGTCCATCTGAGGGTGAAATGTGGTGCTCAACTCCATCCCAGTACCCAACTCATGTTGCGGATCTCCAAAACCGTGATGTAAACTTCATATCATGATCCGAGATGATAGATACCGGCACATCATGAAGTCGGACAATCTTATAGATATAAACTCGAGCTAGTTGCTTAGAAGAATAGGTAGTCATCACAGAAAGGAAGTGAGCTGACTTGGTCAGTCTATCCACAATCACCCTAACTGCATCAAACTTCCGCTGAGTCTGTGGGAGTCCAACAATGAGATCCATAGTGATCCGCTCCCATTTTCACTCTGGAATCTCTAACTTCTGAAGCAATCCACCTGGCAGCTGATGCTCATACTTCACCTGCTGACAATTTAGGCACCGAGCAAAATACTCCACTATGTCCTTCTTTATCCTCCTCTACCAGTAATGCTGCCTCAAGTCCTGGTACATCTTCGCGGCACTCGGATGAATAGAGTAACACGAGCTATGAGCCTCATGAAGAATCAACTCATGCAAACCATGCACATTAGGCACACATAGCCTGCTTTGCATCCTCAATGCACCATTATCCATAATAGTAACCTCCTTAGCATTACCGTGCTGGACTGTGTCCTTCAGGACAAGCAGATAGGGGTCATCATACTAACGCTCCCTGACACGATCATACAGAAAAGACCGAGAGACCACACAAGCCAATACTCGACTAGGCTCAGAAATATCCAATCTCACAAACTAGTTTACTAAGGCCTAAACATCCAATGGCATGGGACTCTCTGTTGCTGGTAGATATGCTAAACTTCCCAAACTCTCTGCCCGGCGACTCAAAGCATCGTCCACTACATTGGCCTTCCCATGGTGGTACAAAATGGTGATGTCATAATCCTTAAGTAGCTCTAAATACCTCCTCTGACGCAAATTAAGATCATTCTGCTTGAATATATGCTGCAAACTACGGTGATCAGTGTAGATCTCACAAGGGACACCACACAAATAATGCCTCTAGATCTTCAAGGCATGAACAATAGCTACTAGCTCAAGGTCATGGACATGATAGTTCTTTTCATGCACTTTCAGTTGTCTGGACGCGTAGGCAATCACCCTACGGTCCTGCATCAACACCGTGCCGAGGCTAACTCACAACGCATCACAATAAACTGTATAAGACCCCGAACCTGAAGGTAATACCAATATTGGGGATGTAGTCAAAGCTATGTTGAGCTTCTGGAAGCTATCCTCACACTCTTCCATCCACCTGAACAGAGCACCTTTCTGGGTCAACCTGGTCATGGGTGTTGTAATAGACGAAAATCCCTCAACAAATCAACGGTAATAACCCGCCAACCCAAGAAAGCTCCAGATCTCTATAGTTGAGGATGGTCTGGGCCAACTCTGCACCGCTTCCACTTTCTTAGGATCCTTTTTGATCCTTTCACTCGACACCACGAGACCCAAAAATGCCACAGAATCTAACCAGAACTCACATTTTGAGAACTCTGCATATAATTTCTTTTCTCTCAAGGTCTGAAGCACTGTTCTCAGGTGCTGCTCATGATCTTCCCAACTCCGGGAGTACACCAAAATGTCGTCAATAAAGGCAATGACGAATGAGTCAAGATAAGGTCGAAATACAATGTGTATCAAATTCATAAATGCTATTGGGTCGTTGGTCAGCCCAAATGACATAACAAGGAACTCATAATGACCATATAGAGTCCTGAAAGTAGTCTTCAAGATATCTGGCTCCCGAATTATCAACTGAGGATAACCTGAACTCAAATCAATCTTGGAAAATACTCGAGCACCTTGTAACTGATCAAATAGGTCATCAATACGAGGAAAAGGATACTGGTTCTTCACTGTAACCTTGTTCAACTAGCGATAATCAATGTACATACGTATAGGACCATCCTTTTTCTTCACAAACATGATAGAAGCACCCCAAGGTGACACACTGGGCTAAATGAAGCCCTTATCTAGCAATTGTTGTAACTGTTCCTTCAACTCAAGAGGGGCCACACGATAAGGAGGAATAGAGATGGGCTGAGTGCCCGGCAATAAATCAATGACAAAATCAATATCTCTATCGGGAGGCATGCTTGGAAGATTAGCTAGAAAAACATTAGGGAAATCCCTCACTACTGGTACTGACTCAACTGTAGGGCACATAAGCTAGATATGTGTCACACCCCTTCTCAACCATTTACTGCACTTTAAGAAATGAGATAACTCTGCTGGAAGTGTAATTTAAGGTACCCATCCACTCTAATCGCAGTAAACCTGGCATAGCCAGCGTCATGGTCCTGGCGTGACAATCAAGAATAGTATAATGGGGTGACAAGCATTCGATGCCCAAGATAACATCAAAATCTACCATGGTGAGCAATAATCTAGTCTCAAAACCACTAAAAATAATCAAACATGATCAATAAATGCGATCTACAATAAGAGAATCTCCCACAAGAGCAGACACATAAACAGGGGAATTCAAAGAATCTCGAGATACGCCTAAATGCAGGGCAAAGTAAGATGACACATAAGAGTAAGTGAAGCCTAGATCGAATAGAACCGATGCATCTCTATGACAGACCAGAACAGTACCTGTAATAATAGAATCAGAAGTAACGGCCTTTGTACGAGCAGGAAGGGCATAGTATCTGGCCTGACCTCTGATCGAGGCCAACCCTGCACTACTATTGAGTAGCGAGAGAGGTCAAAGCAACTTTTACTCGATTAAGGTCGGGATCGATTTCCACAGGGAGCTAGATATTGGAGTCGGGTGTCTATCAAAATGAGATTTGCGTATTTGCTCTTAATTGCACTTCTACACATTTTTGGTTTGATTTACTTCTAATTGCATAAAAATACAATTCTCAATTAAACTAAATAAGCTAAGGTTAAACTATTGCGAGTTGTTCAAATGGATAAAAGGCACTAGGGTAGTGACTTTCGCCTAGGTGGTCAATTGATGGATACTTGAGTCTAAGGCATGATTTTCATATTTGGGGAGTATAATATAATCATTTCACGATTCTACTCACTCTACACCTCTCGGTAGTTCGAGTGATTTGGCCTGGAATTGACTTTCTCAAGACCAATTGGGTATGCAAATTTACACAAGCAATTAAGGTTCAAGTCGGATATTACTATCTCTAGGTTTAAACCTTTAATTGGGGCTATCAATCTCTTGAGTACGCCCCAATTCCTTGTTAGACAAATTTCAGAGACATAGGCTCTCTTTCTCAAGAAGAGCCAAAGTTAACTAAACACAAACTAGTGTTTGCGACCACTAATTCAGCAATTAAACATGAAATTAGTCAAAATATCAAACACCCATAGTTAATCAAGCCCTAAAACACAAGACACATCAATTACCCACACTAGGGTTGAGCCACAACCCTAGCTTATGGGTCTAGCTACTCATAATTAGAGAAGAAAACAAAGAAATAGATGAATAAAAACTCATATTAATTAATTACTAAATTAAACTTGAAGATTCAATGTTGATATGAAGCTAAAATTGCTCAAAATAGCTAAAATAAACGAAGTCACGAGCAACCTTCAGTACAAATTATCTGATGACCTAAAAATAAGAAAAGAAGCTATTTATACTAAGCTAATAATTCTTGACAAAAATACCCCTGCGGGGCTAGTGCATACCACACAAAATCAAGTGCGGCCGCACTAAGGCTCTTGACTTTAATATCCAGCTCTCTGAACTTGGGCAATGCGAACCGCACAAAATTGAGTGCGGCCGCGGTGGCTTCAAGTGCGGTCCGCATGAAATGGAGCACGGACCGCATTGGGCTTCAATCTTCAAACTTGCAACTCTCTGAACCATGGCTCTGCGGACCACACTAAATCGAGTGCAGCCACAGTGAATCCAATACGGACCATACTAAATCCTTTATGGCCGCATTGCCTTTTGGCATGAGATGCACACTCTCTGAACTTCACTTGTGCGGACCGTACAAAATGGTGTGCGGCTGCATTTGTCTTGTTTGACTGAGCTTTGTCTTGTCTTGATACTTGTGCAAGTTTTACTCCTTTTTGAGCTGGTTTTTGACATCTTGTCACATTGTTGATCAAACCTGCAATCAAGCATAACTTGTGAGCCTTTGGGACTATTTTGTACACATTTTTAATCAAAACTTGATCATGAAGGAGTGTAAAATGTATCAAAATCCCTAGTTATCAACCTCTCTCTCTAGGGCGACCTCTACCTCCCCGACCTCTACCTCGAGCTGGCTGAGCAGGTGGAATGGCAGCTGGTGCCATAATCATAGCCTGGGAACCCTGTGGAGCATGTTGTGGCTAAGAAGTTTGTGGAGGTGCACCCCTCCTAAGTCTGGGGCAATCCCTCACCATATGGCAAGTGTCGCCACACTCAAAACAAGCTCTAGGAGGACATGGCAGCTGTGACTGGCTCGAGCCAGGTCTATTAGATGGACTACTGATAGCACCCCGTGCAGGAGGCACTCTAGATGCTGGAGGTGCATAATAAGGCTCCTAAGGTCTAGGAGGAGCTGGAATACCACTGGCGGCTAGAAGAGCTTAATGAACGGGACGACTCATATAACCCCTACTATGGCAAACTGCAGCTGGGGCACGGGAACCAGAATAATGGCCCGACTCTCAACACCTTTTGGCCTCTCTCTACTCCTTATCCCGAGCAAGCATTCCCTCTACTCTCCTAGCAATATTCACCTCATGCTGATACGATATATCCATCTCTAACTCCCAGAACATGCTAGTCCCGATGCTAGGAATGAGTCCCTCAATAAACCGGCGAACCCTCTCTCAAATTGTAAAAACCAAGGCTGGTGCATGTCTATTCAAGTCACTGAAATAGACTGCATACTCTAAAATAGTCATAGCACCCTGGCGCAACTGCTCAAACTTCATGTACATGCGTCTCTGGGGCTTTGAGGAACATACTCTCTCAAAACCATGTCCGAGAACTGAGTCCATGTAAGGGAAGCTACCTTAGTCGGACTGTCCAACTCATAAGTACGTCACCACTGATAGGCTTCTCCTCGAAGCTGAAAAATAGTGAAAGAAACCCCACTCGACTCTGTTATGCCATAGTGCGGAGGATACGGTGGCACTCCTCTAGAAATCTCTGAGCATCCTTTGATGCTAGACCACTGAATGTAGGAGGGTCGTACATCTTGTACCTCTCGAGCCTCCGCTACTCCTCCTCTGAAACTCTTGCCCTACTCTCGGGATGAGTTGGGGCTACAGGCCGTACTGGTATAACCTTTGGGATCTGATCAACTTGAATCCCCTGCTCTGGGGTGCGAGCAGCGGGAGTCTATGCTCCTCTCCCGACCTGCGATATGGCTGTAGCAAGGGGAATGAACCCTGCCTGAGCTAGAGTTCTTTACACGCTAATGAACTATGCAAGGGTCTCCTGAAAAGCTGGAGTAGTAATAGAAGGCGTCTTAGGTTCCTATGCTCCGACTAGAGCTGATGGTGGCTCCTCTATAGCAGCTCACTCGAGTGCTCTGGTTGCACCATATGTGCGTCCTTGGCCTCTACCCCAATCCTGGCCTCGGGCGGTTCTAGTAGGGGCACGGGTGCCTGGTCATCTCCAGTTGCACGTGTCCTCACCATCTGTGAGAGAATAGAAGATAGAAGATTAGAATTTCGAAGTCAATAATCTCGCACTACAATGAATCAAATGAAGTGGAATTTTCCTAACAGTTCTATAGCCTCCCGAAGATAAGTACAGACGTCTATGTACTGATCTGCGAGACTCTAATAAACCGGCTTGTGACTCACGACTCCTATGAACCTAGAGCTCTGATACCAACTTGTCACGACCCAATTTTTCCCTCCATGAATTGTCATGACGGCACCTAGTCTCTACGGTTAGGTAAGCCTAATAATGCGGAAATGAAATAAAAACACAAAGATAACAACAAACAGATAGTGTTAATAAGCATAAATGGTGCCACTCGGCATATTCAATAATCATTTTCCCAAAACCCAGAATGTTGCAAATCACAATCTACTAAGAAATCTTAACTGTTCTATACATCATTTCTAAAGAAAAGAAGGAAAATGAACATGGGGGATAGAGAGGGACTCAGAAGATCTGCGGGCGCGTGTAGATGTACCTTGAAGTCTCCAATAAGCAACCGCGACTGCAACTAGTGATGAGGCTGGTAAGATGAACCTGGATCTGCACACAAAACATATGTGCAGGAAAAGGCATGAGTACACCACAACGGTACCCAATAAGTGAAAAGCCTAACCTCGGTCGAGTAGTAATGAGATCAGGTCAGGGACCTACTTGTATAAATATAAAAAATAAGACAGAATGAAATATCATAGAAAAAATAAATACGAAAAGCTAATAGGAATAGAATCAATGAAAGACAACAGCTCAGAACATAGTAATAGCAACAGGGGATCTTCCAGGATACCGTCCCATAGTCCCAAATGTAAAATGTGCAGGGGAAACTCCTAGAATACCATTCCTTAGTCCCACAGTACATACGCAGTGCTGGGGGATCTCCCGGAATATCGTTCCGTAGTCCCAAAGTAAATGTGCAGTACAAGAGGATCTTCCGGAATACCGTTCCGTAGTCCCAAAGTAAATATGCAACTCAATCAACAGAAATAACAGTTATAGCAAGGAAAAACTACAATTTAGACTAAATGCAAGTCAAGGGAAAGCAGAAAAGTTTCACTAAACATGCTGCACAGAGTTAAAATAGGCAGTTAAATCATGTAGACATGCTATTCTAAACTAAACGGGATAGTTCATATGCTAGTGTAGCTCAAATAAGGAGAAAACAAGTTATGGATTAATGAAAAATGGAGTTTTACATCAAATAGCCCGTGTACATACTTGTCACCTCACGTACACGATGCTCACATATCAAAACGGTACCAAATCCTAAGGGGAGTTCCCCCACACAAGGTTAGGCAAACCACTTACCTCGAACAAAACTCAAATCAATCTGTCACAAAGCTCTTTCTACTAATATCCGACTCCGAATGGCTCAAATATAGCCAAAACTAATTACATAACATAAATATAGCTACAAGAAACTAATCTAGCTAACGAAATCAAAGCTAAAGCAAGAAATTAGAAAAACGCCCAAAAAGCCTCCTCGGGCCCACGTCACGGAATCTGGTAAAAGTCAAAAATTATGAATACTCATTCACTTAAGAGTCTAACCATACCAAAATTACTCCAATCAAATGCCAAAATCTCGATCAAACGCCCAAAATTCGGTCTAAGAACTTTTCTCAAATTTTCCCTAATTAGAACCCAAATTCCTTAATTAAATAAAGAAAACAATTATTGATTAATGGAATACAACCAAAATGAGTTAGGAATCATTACCCCAAATCACCCTCTGAAAATCCTCTAAAGAATCGCCAATTTCCGAGCTCTCAAGGTCCAAAATGGATAATGAACTCAAACCCTCTCCATTAGCTCTTTTTCTGTCACTCAAACCGCATCTACGGACCTTTCTTCGCACCTGCGGCACCGCACCTGTGGAAAATCCATCGCAGGTGAGGAAATGACTTAAAACTTAGAGATTGCATATGCCATGTATAATTCTTTTAATGATACCAAAAGGGGAAAGAAAATTGAAAGGAAGGAAACTGATCCACGGGGGCAAGGCATCTGATTCATAGGGGGAACATATGAAAATCTGGTTCTCAAAAGGGAATATCAATTCTAAGTTTGTTATCATCGAAAAGGGAAAATTGATAAGTTAATATTGGGATAGTCGTGGAGGAAAGATTGTTGGATTCAGATTAGTGAAGTGATTGACACAAAAGAGATTTTTTATGGTTGGTCTAAGCCGAATGTCCTCAAAATTGGTGGTATTTAATAAATGACCTCGGAATCGCACACAGGTTTTCAAGGGTTTTTCTTACCGCATTGTTCATCGAAGTCTATCAGACTATCATCTTGTTGCTCTTGAGGAATTCTCTACCGAAATGGTAGAGTTGATGCTATTATTAATCTGTCTGTTAAGTTATTCATAAAGTCTACCGGATTATCATACTTCTGCTCTTTAGGTACTTCTCTATCAGGTTGGTAGAGATGATGCTATATTTTCTCTACCTATATTTTAAGTTGTTGGTCGAAGTCTACCAGATTGGCATACTTTTTCTAGGTTGTTTTTATAAAGTGTTCTTCGAATTTGCAACTTCAACTTCGATCAAACCATCCCAAATTTGCTCCAAATGATCTCAAATTTGAATCAAAACTTTTAAATACCAACACAAACATTTCTCATTCACCAATTTAATCGAATAGCATCACATTAAAAAGACCTATTTTGTCTTATTCAATACTTTCTAAGATCCAATAATAGAGTTTTAAGATTTTTACAATAAATCACCAAAATCTATGGTTTGAACTAAAAGTTAAGCATAAATTATCAATACTCAAACGATTTAAGCAATAATCAATCATTAACTTTTATTTTTCACCACCAAACAAGAATTTCAAGCTTTAAAAATTGAAGAACTATGGTGTTCAAGTAAAAAAAAGGGGAACACTTTGTTAAGACCGTAAAAAATGGAGAGATTCCTCCAAGATCGCCTCCTTTTGGGGGTCACACCATGCTAATTTCAGGATTAGTGACTAGAGAGACCTTCATTGAGAACTTTGAATTGTGTTATCCTTATCACTGGGTTGGCAAAATAATTGAAGAATTAACTTAAATAGCCGCATATTCAATAGCTTAAATAAAAGCAATCGATAGATATATATATATATATATATATATATATATATATATATATATATATATATATATATATATATATATATATATATATATATATATATATATATATATATATATATATATATATATATATATATATATATATATATATATATATATATATATATATATATATATATATATATATATATATATATATATATATATATATATATATATATATATATATATATATATATATATAGAGAATCTAATTCGGGGCATTTGCATCTATACCCGCTTTTTGAGTCACGTTTTAACTTGTGTCCGCTTTGCAAAAAAAATTGCAAGTGTACCCACTTTTTCGCGTAACTTCAGCATACGGGGCTGAAGTAGCAAAGGCAATCACACAAAACTTCAGCATTCTAGTAGACGGGACTGAAGTAGCAAGTGTGCTGAATCAAGTGTGCTGAAGTTTTTGTTTGTAATTGTTGAACTTAAGCATAGTAGCTGAAGTTTTGTTCTCTATTTGCTGAAGTTTATGTTTGTAATTGCTGAAATTTTTGTTTTTGTAACTGGCGAACTTCAACTCTAGAGCTGAAGTTTTTGTTTTTGTAACTGGTGAACTTCAGCTCTAGAGCTGAAATTTTTGTTTTGTAACTGGCGAACTTCAGCTCTAAAGCTGAAGTTTTTGTTTTGTAACTGTCGAACTTCCGCTCTAGAGCTGAAGTTTTTGTTTGTAACTAGCGAACTTCAGCTCTAGAGCTGAAGTTTTTGTTTGTAATTGGCGAACTTCAGCCTTCTTGGAGTTGAAGTTTTAACTGACTTTCCATATGATTCGATGTCAATTTGGTTTGATTGGATTGCCTCCTTCAAATGGTGTCCTGCCACAATCCCTTATGCATACTAAAAGTTTGGCTATTCT
This sequence comes from Nicotiana sylvestris, assembly GCF_000393655.2. Lineage (NCBI taxonomy): Eukaryota > Viridiplantae > Streptophyta > Magnoliopsida > Solanales > Solanaceae > Nicotiana > Nicotiana sylvestris. The sequence goes on from NC_091063.1 coordinate 63,112,886, forward strand.
TCAGAACCAGGTAAATATGATTAAATTTGTCGATGACTGTTAATATACTTCTTGTTAAAAAACTTAGCATGAACTCCATTTTTTGGAAACTTAGAAGGCAGAACATTGCCTTGGGGAAGGGCATTTAGTAGCAGATTAGCTTCTTGAGGAGGATGATTAAGATCAGTCTTCTTCTCTTTCATGTTGTTCAAGAGTACTTTTCTTGCTTCATAACTGTGTGCGCAACAGACTAGTAAAAAAAACAAACCAATGAAACACATGATAAATCGAGCCATTATATGGTTACATCAATGATAAGTTCTGGAGAGATATGGAGATCACTGGGAGAAGGAGGAGGAGAAAGGGGGCTGAAGTTGTTTAAAAAGTGGGTACAAGTTAAAAATTTAAAAAAAATGAGTATAAGTTAAACGGGGGCGACCAAATAGAGCCCGTGCAATTTTTATATCTAATTCACTTTTGATGGGCCTTCTCTTTTTCTTGGGCCAATCGGAGAGTAAAACAACAAGGCTTAGAAAAGACATCAGGCCTCCAAAAGAGCCCAGAATCCAAATCAAAAGAAATAGACGTGTGGATAAGATGGGATACCAAAATTCTCCAGCTTCTGCTGAAGTGAGAGAGAAGAAATCCAGAGAAAGAGCCATGGCGGGAGCTTGCTTATCTTCTTCTTCCTGTTGTTGGAACTTGGCTTCAAAATTCAATACCCTTTCTCTCAATGGACCTCACCCCAACGCTGCGGCATTGAAGCCCCTCAGTTTCTCTGCCAACACTTCCCTCAATCTCTTCTCCAAAGGTAACTCACTTCATTTACTAATTTCACAAATGGTTGGTAGAATTTAGAGCTTTATGGCCCTACTGGTTGTTTTCTTTGAGTTTTGAAGGGAGTGTATCGCTGACTTCGGTGCAAATGCCGTTTCGTCGTTCAATCGTTTGCGAAGCGGCTCCAACGAAGAAAGCGGATTCAGCAGCGAAAAGGGCAAGACAAGCTGAAAAGAGGCGGCTTTACAACAAGGCTAAAAAATCTGAGGTCAAGACTCGGATGAAGACGGTTAGTTCCTTTCCCTATTTACTCCTACTTCTTTCCCTTTTAATGGGCTCTCGCTAGTTCTGGCTTTTATTTATGTTTGGTACTCCATCCGTCCCAATTTAGGTGGCAAACTTTTCTATGACATCTTTCTAATGTCTATAACTTGTTTTAGACCATAAATTTTCAAAAAAAGAAATCTTTCTTAAATTCCGTGTCCATTCAAACTATGATACATAAAATGGGACATCAGTATTTGTTTGAATTGTCAACTATTTTGTTTTCTGGTAATTTTTCTGTTGTACAATTTACTTTTCTTCATTAATTTTTCGTTGTTCCCATTAATTTTTCTTCGCAACATGTTTGTTTAGCTGTTCTGTAATGTGGTTTTTAGTTTTTACCGTGCAATTTTTTTCTGTTTTGGTGTTTATCTTTTTAGTTTCACTTGTGGTGTCAAGATAGGCTAGGTGAAGGGCCCCTCTTTGCTTCTCAGTTTGGTTGAAGTTGATCTAAAGATTTTAATGTGTTTTGTAGATAATTAAAGAAACATTTAGAGGGAGCAAGAATTATGTGCAGAACAGCTCTATCATAAAGCAACATAAGTGGTCACCCGCGCTCCCTCCCACATACTTGTGGAAGCTGGAAACATCCTATTTTTGCTAGAAGTTAAGCACTTATTGAATCAGCAACATGTTGCAACAAGATATTGACAAATAACTGTCTGAGCTGCTTTTTCTTTGACAAAGGAAAAATGTTCTCTTGATCCTCCTAACATAAGAGGAAGAGCTATACGTCAAAAATTATACATATAAAAGAACAAGAAGGAAAAATTTCCCAATTTCATGTGAACAGGACCTACAAAATGATGTTAGCATTGAAATTTTATTTTAGCTTTGAGGTTTGTTTATTTATCCCTTTTTCTATAATTAATGATAATTTTGTTGAAGGATGGAAAACAGTAAGTTAGTTCATCAAAAAAATTGTTTAATCTTATTTGAGTGCATGTTTAACATTTTTTAACTCCCATCTTTTGATACGTCTCATGTGGTACACCAAGTCCTATTGAATTGTATCAAGTAGCACGGGCAAGAGTGAGTGGATGAGTGGGGGTAGTCCATTTGTTAATCTGATTCCTTGCTTTTGATCTTTAAGGTCTTAGTAACCATTTTGCCTGTCGCACAGCATGAATCACTGTCTTGCCGAACTGTTAAAAACTATGCTGCTTATGGGTTATTGATCCTTGATCCAAAAAAGCAAAAGTTGGAGTCAATATTTAAACTTTGGAGAATAATCTGAATTTAAATATCAATAAAACAGTAAGGCAATACTGATTAGACATTTTGTGCTAAGCGATCTTGCATAGGCTGTCGTCCACTGTTGGATAGCAGTTGTCCAGTACAAAAAATATGACTTTTGCATATATCAAAATTATTACCTCTTGCACTGGCTCTCTGCTCTCAGAGATGTTTCTTATATATTTTTTGAGGTGAAGGTTAAAATTTTGGAGCAAAAGACCATCTTCCGTTCATGAGTGTTTTACTGTAGATTACTATCTTCAGTATTATGCGAGGTCAAGGTGTCTAATTTCATGAATGTCACTTTGAAAGTTAGGTAACTGTTTTATAAATTTTCCACGTTTTGTCCAATATATTAGGATAGCTATAATGGAACCCTTTTTGTATTGTTTCACATGTGAAGACTAGTTGTGTGCCTCGGTATGCACTTGAGTGTCATGATTCCGTAGTCAGCATGGCTTCAAACTCCAGCGTTTGTGGCCGAGTCATAGCTTCAACTGTTTAGGTCAAGTTGGAGGCTATTAGAGCTCCCTTATGGAGTTAGGTAACTCATTTCCTTTTGTTTTCCTTTTGGTCACCTTTTTTCCCCATTTTCAGAGTCCTGGAAGAAAATTATATTATTCTCCAAGGTCATGGATATTTGGAATATGAAGATGTTTTCGTCATCAGGATTCTGTCCTTTGCTCCCGCCATCTATACGTCTATATGGTGCAGTAGATACTAGGTGATCCCAGAGTCTGTATGACTCAAGAAATTCAAGATTTCTGGCTTGACAAAGTCACAATATTACTTAGTTTTTAAGATTAAAAAATGTAGGAAGCTAATTTGAGTATGTCCTTGCATCATCAGGCAAAGTGAATAGACAAAGAGATAACAGTCAGGGACTATAATAGGGAAAAACGGGTTCAATATTTAACAAGAGTTGTTTCTCTCTGAACTGAAACTTGAACTGGAACCAAGGTTCCGGTTCTACTTGATTGATTTGTGGAGATCTAAGTGGTAATTGAGAGTGATGAACAAACTAAGTGAAAAGAATCAGGTATCCTGAGAAGTTTGATAAAATAAAGCCATTGCTAATAAAGTAATGCTGATTAAGTTCCATAAATCTGTCCTTTATAAAACAGATCCATGAATCTGTTTTGAGTTCATTTCTAATGTCGCACTTTTGAAAAAAATTAGTGTTCTCAGTTTTGTGCCACAGAGATCAATTTTCATGGATCCCACGTGCTGCATTTACAGCATGAAAATAATACTTCGAGAAAGATTAAAAGAAGCATTTTCCAGAAACGCCGACAAACATATTGAGAAAAAGATATAGCTGATGCAGGCTTCTTCATCTCAGCATATGGAAGTTAACCTTTGTTCATTTCTAGGTTTTGGAAGCATTGGACACATTGAAGAAGAAAACCGATGCACAGTCAGAGGAAGTTATTTCTGTTGAGAAGTTGATCGCGGAGGCATATTCAGCAATCGATAAAGCAGTCAAAGCTGGGTCACTTCACAGGAACACTGGAGCAAGAAGAAAATCTCGGCTTGCTAGAAGAAAGAAAGCAGTTGAGATCCATCATGGATGGTATGTGCCTGCTCCAGTCGCAGAACCCGCTCTTGTAGCCACAGCTTGATGTCATCCACATTTTCCATTTTGAATGTAAAGCAGTGGCAGATTGCGAAGAATTCAGCTTCCTAAAGTATGATCAGATTATTCCATTTTTGATATTGTATATGACCTTGTTGTGCAATCAATTTCTCCTTTTCTTTTGCTCTTCAGTTAAATTGTGTTTACCTTCATTTTGTTTCTTGAACATTATGGCGTTAATTAGAATATTGATTTGAGACACACTTTCAAATGGACATTTTCTTGGAATTTTAAACTATACTGATAGTGTAAAAAGTTTATACATTGTTAGGGTGTATAACTTCAATCCTTTCTTACCAACAATTACTGGCTTCCTCTTCTTCTTCTTTTTTCTTTTTTTTTTTTTTTTTTTTTTTGCCATGGACTTTTTCTCTTCTTCGAAAGCAAAATCATCTTGGGGGGAAAAACCCACGGAAACAATGTTCTGGCTGCTTCTTTCAATGAGGATATTGATGTTAAATGTTTAACATCTGTTACATTTTTTAAACACAGTTAACCATTTTCTAAAGCAAAGTTTAGAATTCAATACAATGAACGGTACTATTAGGCTTAGACGAATAGAAAATGAAATTTAAACATGTTTTTCGTTTCTACTTTGCCTTAAATTTGTTCCTACATTTTGTTCTACCTTGCCTAAAATTTGTTCCTACATTTTGTTCTACCTTGCCTAAAATTTGTTCTTACATTAATAGCTTCCTAACCACTTAAACTTGTAGGACTTTTAAAAGCCGATACATGAACCTGCATTTTTCTCATTTGAATACTCCAACTTGATGCAATGAATACTAATAAACACATTTGACCATTGACTATGCCTAAGTGGAAGGGCGCAGCTGACATGACTAAATTGTGTGCAAATCACGCTATAAAGACGCGTGGATAGTATTGTTTTTATTAAAAAAGAAAAAGAAAAAAGAGACATTTCCCTTTCCCTTCTCTTTTCCCCTCGTCTTCCCTACCAAACTCCCACCTCCCCTTCCCCCTCCCCTTTCTATTCTACCATATTAATAAAGCCAAGCGTTTTAATTTTGGAACATAGCCACTAGCAAAACATAGAACACAACCCAAACAAAGGAAAGAGCTCAGAACCTTATCACACCCCCAACGCAATCGCATAACTCCTTCCAAGATATCAACACCAAACTCTAATAACCAGAAGAAAACTAGTCTCAATGCATAGAAAACTAATCACTCACCACAACAAAGCCCTACACAAGAGCTACAAAAAATAATATTTAAGTTGACAGCCCTTCATTTATTCAAAAATTTCCTGAAGAAAATAATGCTCAAGAGATCTCCCCAAAGAACAAGCAAACCCCTATTCCAACAAACTTTCAACTCCAGATGATATAGTCCAATCTCCAGATTGCTATCCCTACGAAATAGCCGTCGACTCGAGACCGGAGACAAGCTGCTCGATTAATTCGTCAGAATTTTCAAAAGCGCAAGACAAAAATAGCCGCCGACTTTGTGAAGAAGCGGTTGGAAACTCGCCAGATCTATCACTGTTCCAATCACCGAAAGCTGAGGAACTTGCGTTAATAATGAGATCGGTGAAGGTTCTTTCCAAATAAGTGAAATTCGATTGAACTTCAGTCTCCATTATCGGAGCTTATGTTTACAGTCTCCACTATCGGAGATTTTGTTTACAGTTCGTGCCTAGGAGGTGAAGAATAAAAGAAGGTAAAGAGAAAAAAAATAGAAATTTAATAAATTAATTTTGGAAAAAGACAGGGCCCACAAATTAGGACCTTGAACATATAGGTGTCAACAAAATGTGAATAAATGGATGATGTGGCTATATAAAATATTAAATTAAATCCATATCAGCAGCAATTGAACAACACGCACTATCACAAGTGTTTATTAATAGCCATTTTTTCAAGTAAAGGTGTTCAAATAGGAAACTCAAGAGTTTATATATCGATTTTACAAACTGATACAAATTTAAGTGGCCATAAAGCCATTTCGCCTACATTTTAAAACATCTTTCTTTTTTTTTACTACATAATTGTGAGTTTGAATGTAAGACGAAGTTTCTCTTACTTGGTTATGAATAACAAAGATCGAATAAAGGTGGTAACTTGCCCACCTATATTTGAAAGGGAACTCACATTAGTTCTTCTTATATTTTTTGTACCGTTAATTTGTAATGTCCCATGTAAAACATTAGTACTACTTTGGGCATGTTCTCTACTTTGGGACTGCTAGGACCGGGAACGTTTGGGACAGGACCAGATCGGTCCCTGGCGGGCCAAACGGTCAAAAAATTTTAAAAAAAAATCCTGCCCATTTGGGCATTTAAAATATGGTCGTTGGGTCTTCCAAAATAGTCATTTAACCCTTTCAACTTTGTTTGAACTCCAAACTTTTTATAGTTACACTTTTTTCCTATTTTCAACTATAAATACCCTCATTCTTTCATTTTTTTTCTTACAAAATCATCAATCTATCACAATCTCTGTGAACACCTAATTTTTTACCGCACTCAAATTTTATACTAGTTTAGTGTAAATATTTCTTTTAGGTCTAATCTTAATATTTTAAAAAAATTATCTTACTTTTAATATGTTTTACTTTAGAAAAAAAGGGGGTGCCAAGAAAAGTTAAAATAAAATAAATAATAAATTAACGGAAGAACAGAATCAGTAAATTAAGAAAGATACAAAATAATATCCCTTTTACCCATGATCTCCTCAACCGCCCCACGATTTCTCCTCCTAACTCCCATTTTTCCACTTTTTCATGTTAGTGACTTTCCCACTTCCTCATATTAGTGACTTTTCCACTTCCTCATATTAGTGACTTTTCCACTTCCTCATATTAGTGACTTTTCCACTTCCTCATATTAGTGACTTCCCCACTTCCTCATGTTAGTGGTCATATCCCAATCCCCATTTCCTCATGTTAGTGCTCACTCCCTCACGTCTCACATCATGCTCACACACACAATCACTGGCACACACACACGATCTTACACAAAAACACACATACACATCTATATAATACACTTCACAAATAAAAAGAAGAAAAAGGGAGAAAAAAATTCAAGTAAGAAGAAACGAGAGGAGAAGTTCAAAACACAGACGAAAAAAAAAAGGATGGCTTCTTCTTAAAGGAGACAGGGGGTATACACTCGATATACAGTCACTATACATTCTATATACACTAGAGATACTCTCGATATACACTGGATATACACGGGCAGCCATTGAAAAATACAAGGTCATGAACCCCATCCCAGACGACCACTATTTCGTCTTCTTCGTCCTCACTGTTAGAAATAGATACACACACACACACAACAAAAGAAAGAACAGGAATTCGTGGGACTTCAGTTAGTTCGAGAAATTCCGGCGACCTCCATTAACGCCGACGAAATCGCATTTTTGTCTCTCTCCACTGTTCTCCTCTCATTTTTCAGTTATTTTAGTGACTTTGTTCTACAAAATCAGATCCGGCTGTTTTTTTAAAAAAAAAAATCCGACAAGGTTCCGTCGAGGTCCGAGCTCCCGTCCGTTTTCCTGTCATGGCTGCGGTGTCGATTTTGTCTGTGTAATTGCTGAATGCTTTGAGGAATTGAAACTTCATTTTTCAGGTGCAATTCTTACTTCTTCTTATGTTTCTCTAATGGTAATGGTGTGGATTCATTTTGAGTTTATTTTGCAAGTATTATTTTCTGTTTGATTTACAACAAAGTAAGGAAACATGATTAATTTGGTTATAAGGAGAAGAAAACGGTACTGCCCGTCATTTTGATAATAGAAAACCATCCAATTTTCAGTTAAGGATTATATTCATTAATTCATATAAAGTAATTGTTAATATATACATTTTGTAATATTGTAATAAGTGTCATTTGGAAGACGTATACATATTGTAATGACACTTATTTGTGACCTTTATGATTAATGATATACGCAGGAGACAAGAACTTTTCTCAATAGAAAGCTCTTTCTTTTCTATAATGTTTAGCATCTTTCCATCTTTCAAGTGCTTTTAGAAGTGCAATATGTGATTTTTACACTGTTTCATCTTCACAAAAAGAATTCTATAATAATCTTCCACGAGTTATGTTTTGATAATTACTTGGACTGGAGGATATGTAGTTTCTGTAATTTAGTTAGTCATTGCAGTTGAATTAGCAATTATCGTGATTGTGTACACATTCGCGTGACATGATCATGATTCTAATAATCAATTCGGAGTATGCCTTCGCGCAACTTCGATCAAACTTTTGCTAATAATAAAAATGGGTTTCCATGGGCTATTAATTAATTTTTAGTTTATATAGCTTGAGGTGTACCATTCACAATTTTATCATTTGTGGCCCCCGTATTAACTTCACGATTTAGATATAAAATGACAAATGTTTGTAGCATGCTTTAGGCATGATTAATAAATAAACCATCGTGATTGTGTACACGTTCGCGTGATATAATTATGATTCTAAAATAAATTGAGGTATGTGTTCGCGCAACTTCGGCAAAACTTTCTTAATAATTAATATAGCGTGATTAATTGTTAAAATAAAAACACAACTTCCTTTTGTTAAAATAAGTGAGGTGTGTCATGCCAAATAAAATTTATAATTCATGGCACTCGTAAGATTAGATTAAGAACTAACACTTATAGAAAATGTTTGAGGTGTGCCATAAATAAATTAAATCATCCATGGCCCTCACAAATATTGCTTTTAAAAATTTAAACAATCGTAATTTGCTTTAGGCCCGTTTTGGATTAGTATTGCGATTATATATACTTTCGCGTAATATGATTGCAAATTTAACTCTTAAAAGACTTGAGGATGCGTTCGCGCACCTTCAACCAAATTTTCCTAATGAATCAACGAAGCATTATTAATTGTGGACACGTTCGCGTGACATGATTTTTGACGTGCCAAAGGAAAAGAGTATACGTACGCGTAACTCAATTCTTTAATTACGAATAAATCAAGTGATTTAAATGCGGTAAAAAGATAATTGCACATAGGTTCTAAAATAAGTAATTAGACAATTTAAGTCGAGTATAAATTGGTAAGCGACCGTGCTAGAACCACGGAACTCGGGAATGCCTAACACCTTCTCTCGGGTTAACAGAATTCCTTACTTAGAATTTCTGGTTCGCAGACTTCAAAAAGGAAAGTCGAAATTTCCTCGATTTGGGATTTAAATAAACCGGTGACTTGGGACACCATTTAAAATATTCCAAGTGGCGACTCTAGAATTAAATAAATAATCTCATTTCGAATAATGTCACTTAAATTGGAAAACTCCCTTATACCCCTCAGGTGTGTAAAAAGGAGGTGTGACAATCTCTCTCTAATTTTCTTCTATAATTGCTACTATTGATTACTTTATTGTTACAATTTGTGAAAAAATTGTGAAGTTGGTGAATTGAAGTCTTCAACGATAATCAATTTTCAACAAGTTGTTCGTCAATTCGGTAAATTCATTCCAACTCTTAAGTTTTAATATTATAGTTTTGTTTGTTTTATTTATTTTATATAGTTGATTAATTAAGATGGCTTCCTTAAAAAAACTTTTTGGTAACAATAAGGGAAAATTCAAAAATGGCGAATCTAATGGTCAATCTATTCCTCCTCCAATGCCCCCGACTCCCTGAACCAAACCCCATATCTGTCCTACACATGCTATTCTTGATAGTGATAATAGTTTATTACAATTTACTGAGAGTTAATTTTGCCATAATATTGCAGCTGGTGAATAATTAGACCATGAATTAATGAATGCTCTTTATTCTAGTCCAACTAATGATGAAAATGATGATGAGGAAATAGATTTTGATAAAACTCAACCGGATGATGATACACCCACTAGTCCTGTTCCTGATGTTAACCCAACTAGTGATAACCCTGCTAATCCAAATGATGCCTCATCTTATACTCTTGTTACTGCCCCTATTTTTTCTAGACAACCTACCAAACGGATGGAAACATCTCCTGTTTGGCCCTTTTTTACTCAACTAATTTCACAAAATAAGGCTAAGTATAAAACTTGTGGCATGGAGTTAGCTTTTAAATATTTTGGATCTCGAGGGGGAACGGGAACTTTGGCTAGATACATATTGAAACACCCTCAAGATAGAGTTAGATATCTTAATCTGAAAGTTTTGGCGGAGGGGAAAAGTGTACCTACTTCTAGCCAGGCTGACCCTAGCACCGATTCAAATCAATTTCAACCGGGAATTAATACTGTTACCGGAGGTATTTTATATTATGATCCAAAAATAGATCGGGAAGAATTGGCAAAAATGGTAACTGTTATGTGCTTACCCTATAGTTTTCCTTCTGATCCTAACTTTGTGCATTATATTAGAATTTTTTTTAATCTTACTTATAAAGGTTTTCCTCGCACAACCGTAAAGAGCGATATTGATAAATATAAACATGAATATTAACAATATTTGCGCTATTTATTTACTCATATAAATTTTCGTGTTGCTATTGAAATTGATATTGGTAGAAGTGGCAACGATTGTGATTACGTTACTGTTACCAGTCATTGGATTGATGAGGATTGGATAATGCAAAAGTGCATTATTGCTTATACAATAATTAATTCACATCATACATGGCAGTTTATCGCTAGCACAGTTACGGATATTTGCAGATATTTTTGCATTAGTGATAAAATAATATCAGTTTCAATGGATAATGCTACTAGTAATACAAATATTATAGGCTTTCTTAACACTATACTAAGTCCTGCATTTATTAATATTTTTCATGTTAAATGTATTTGTCATATTTACCATTTAATTTTGGTGACGGTATGAGAATTTTAAATATTGAAATTGAAAAGGTTAAAATGGCTCTTAACTGGCTTTTTTATCCAAACCGTAGAAGTAGACTTAGAGAATATTTTAAAAGATGCTATGAATTTGGCCTAAGATAAAGAAAGTTTCCAAAACCTTGTCTAACTAGATGGAATTACATGTATGAAAGTTTAGTTGTTGCATATGAATATAGAAACCCTATAAACTAAATGTTTAATGCTCATGCAAGTGATGATGATGAGTACCTTACGAATGCGGATTGAACTAATGTTAAAATGCTTGTATTTTTTAGAAAATTTCATATTGCTACAAATGAATTTTCTGGGCAATATTATCCTACTATTTCTGATCCTTCTGATTGGGAATTCATTTTTTTTTTCAAAATGAGTCTTGATTTTTGTTTTTAAAATTAAAATCACTCGCAGGTACAAAATGAGCACCATCCAAAATCCACCATTCACAGATGTAGATGAGTTTCTATTTCGGCTTCAGATGTGGTGGTATGAATTAGGAGGAGATGGTCAGAAATGGGTCATTAAGTATTTGGGAGCTCTCACAGATATTATGAAAGTTAAACCACGCGATGATGATTTGATTACGGCACTAGTGACTTTTTGGGACCCTGTTCACAATGTCTTTCGCTTCTCTTATTTCGAGCTTACTCCCACATTAGAAGAAATAGCTGGATATTCCGGTTTTGACGGAGATTTGAGAAACCAGAATCTTATATTCCCAAAAGCTTCCTCAGTACACCGATTATTTGGTCTTCTAAATATCAGTAATCAAATTAGAAAAAGCAACGTTGTCAAAGGGTGTTGTTATTTCAACTTCCTATATTCAAGGTTCGGAAAGCCATATGGATTTGAAATTCATGAAAAGGGCCTTATTAACAAACAAAACAAGGACACCTGGCAGATTCACCGTCGCTTCGCTTTCATGGTGGCTTTTCTGGGAATCATGGTCTTCCCAAACAAAGAGCGGACGATTGATATTCGCATAGCCAGAGTCGTACAAGTCCTCACTACCAAAGAACATCACACTCTTGCCCCAATCATTCTCTCAGACATTTATCGGGCGTTGGCTTTGTGTAAATCCAGGGCAAAATTCTTCGAAGGGTGCAATATTTTGTTGCAAATGTGGTTGACTGAACATCTCCAACATCACCCCAAGTTCATGTCGTATGGTCCGAGCAAGGACAATTTTATTGAGAGTTATGAAGAAAGAATAAAAGATTATAAATCTCCAGAAGGGGTGAAAGCCTGGATATCCCATTTAAGATATTTAATGGCAAGTCAAATTGAGTGGACTTTGGGATGGCTCCCGGTAAGAGAGGTGATACACATGTCAACCTTAAAAAGTTATTTGCTGCTGTTAGGTTTAAGAAGTATCTAGCCGTATGCGCCACAGAGAGTTCTAAGACAGCTAGAGAGATACCAAGTGGTGCCTGATGATGAAGATTTGAGTGTGCAAGTGATTGAGCTACACCCCGAAGCCACTCTCCTTGAGGTTTTAATCCAGCGGATTTGGAATGGTTGTCAATACTTGAAAGATGATACCCAAGTTCCAGATCCTGCGAAAGGTGAGATAAATCGGGGTTATGCTAGGTGTTTGAGAAAGATCCCGTGTGGATGATGCACCAGAACCTGATCCTAGAAGGCCCATAAAAAGACCGCATGTTCAAGCCTTTGATGACAAAATCCAAGAACGGTTGGCTTGGGGTGAAAAGGAAAAGGGGTACAAAGCAACTATTCATGCCTTAGAAGAAAGCCTGAGAAACCTCAATTTAGAGAAAGACTTACAAGCACAAGAAGCAGAAGGTGAAAAGAAGAGTCTGATTAGCGAGAATAAAACTCTCCGCGCTCAGTTTCAACAGATGAAGAAAGCCTATGAAGCGCCAGTGAGAAGTTGAAAAGATCAGAAAATCATTGTCAATCTGATGGAAAAAATGCAAGATTATGACTCCATCTTGACAAAGACTGAAAAGGCGTTAGACAAAGCTAAGGAAAAAATCATACAGTTAAATGAGGAGGCCAAATCTAGTAAGGAATGCCACGTAATGAGATGTGAAGAAGAAATGGCTCAATTCAAGAGAGAGAAGGACTATTGGATACATTCAGAAGCTCAACTCCATGCACAGTTGGAAGAAATGAGAAGGTACAATAAAGAACATCAGCACACAGTATTGATAGGGAGAGAGCACAAGCAAGACTCGATCAGGCCAGATTTCGGGCTCAATTGGAGTCGTCTTTAGATCGCGAAGGCCACATAAGAGATATAACCACCACTCGCCAATAGCAGTTACAAAACCAAGACCAGAATCTCCAGGACTTCAGAGCACAAATCCATGATTTGGCTGTTTACACCTCTCAAAGTTATGTGAACTGCCAAGGGATGGATTATGAGAGGTTTCTAGAGCATGCACCTACTTTTGCCCGTCATCTTGCAATGGAGTTAGAGAGGATGTACCGTACACTAGGAGGTCAGTCGGGTCAAGCCCCACCATGAGCAGATGTTCCAGTGATTAAAAGCAAAAGATTGTGGAGTGAAGCGTGGTCATAGTTGTTGGAACTTTTCATATAATAGTCATGTTTTAGTTTAAGTCCATGTTGAGTTTTTTAAACCATTTTTTTAAAGTATTGTCCAAATGTAATGTCATTTCTGTCTTTGTACTGTTTTGTTTGTTAAAATAAATAAAAGTAATAATAATTGTTTCCGCCAGAACTACGCTCGGTCTGATTCATGCGGGGTCATGATACGTAGGCAATCTCCATAGGATTCGACCACAACCAAAAGAAAAGAATAAAATGAATAAAGGGGGAGAGGAATAAAAGATAGGCGTGAGTGACAATAAAAGGGAAAGGGCAGGAAAAGCTGGGATGACACAAGCAACCGAGCAAATACATGGTAGAAATGACTAATTGCTTAGGTGCATTGCATCCCTATGTATGGTTGTTTATTTGTTAAAACTCTAATCACTAACAAGTTTGGTTGTTGTTATCAGAATTCAAGCAGTTAGTACACCTAAGCATACTGGCAACCCACCCCTACCAAACCAGATCCAAAGGAGAAATAATCATGTCTATCCCAGATGTAGACACCAGTGTCATTGAAGGAGAAGAGTTGGATGTTAACGCCATAAAAGAAGAGATGTACAAATTAAAACAACAAATGGCCGAAATGTATCAGGCCTGGGCTAAAGGACAACCGTCGTCCGCCTACCCGGCTAACCCTACCTTCACTCCACCACCGGCTCAAACTCAGGATCATCCTGCCACCGATCTATCCCCGAGCTTTCCCATTTACCAACACTACCGGGGCACCACTTCTCATACACCACAATCTCCACCCCTAAACCGATTCCATACCCCCTCCACCAGTAACTCCTGTCTTCGTAGCATCTCCACCAGCTACACTCCACAAATCTACTAGCGAACCTATGTTCCAGGCCCAGGACAACCAATACTACCCCTCGGAGCCCACTTTCAAAGCTCCAAAAACCCTTTCCTATACTCCTTACTTTAACCTCCCGATAGAAGCTGATAAACCAGTCAAAAATACCGAATAGGAGGAGATGTTCAGGAAAGTTAAAAGCTTAGAACAATCATTTAGAGACATGCAGGGGTTGGGAGGGCAAGTCAGCGTGGCCTACAAAGACATATGTATGTTCCCGAATGTGCAATTACCGGCAGGTTTCAAGATGCCCAAGTTCGATCTATACAACGGGCACGACGATCCAGTAGCCCACTTGAGGGGTTTTTGCAGCAAGATGAGGGGAGCTGGAGGAAAAGATGAATTGTTAATGGCTTACTTCAGTCAGAGTTTGAGTGGATCAGCATTGGAATGGTATACCCGCCAAGACCATGGGAGATGGTACACATGGGATGATCTGGCGCAAGCATTTGCTTGTCACTTCCAATACAATCTTGAGATCATTCCAGATCGACTGTCCTTGCTAAACTTGAGAAGAAGCACAGTGAAAACTTCAGAGAATATGGTTTCAGATGGAGGGAGCAAGCAGCAAGAGTAGATCCCCCAATGAAGGAAAGTGAGATGGTAGATTACTTCCTACAGGCTTTGGAACCTACTTACTATGGCCATTTGGTCTCAGTTGTGGGAAAGTCATTCAATGAAGTAGTAAAATGGGGGGCATGGTAGAAGAAGGCCTCAAGTTGAATAAAATCATGAGTTATTCGACTATCAAAGCGACTACTCAGGCTATTCAGGACGGTATATGAGGGATTGGGAAGAAGAAAAGAGAGGAAGCAACAATGGTTGATTCAGGAACTTGGTCCGGATCCAGAGGTTCACCTTACCACTACAATCAACCTCGACCCCACCAACAAACTTATCACCACAATCCACCCCAACACTACTATCTCCCACCAGAACCTCATTTTTACGTCCACCATGCACAAGCATACAACCAACCTCCTGCCCACACTCAATGGAGTGCTCCTGTCCTACCAAATACTTATCCACATCCACGAGCCTACCAAAACACTCCCGGACCAAGTTTCAGGCCTAGTCAAGCATTCAAGGGTGAAAGGTTGCAGAAAAAGAAAACCTTTACTCCATTGGGAGAATCATACACTAGTCTATTCCACAGGCTAAAATAGCTAGATATGCTAAGGCCGATACAGTCCAAACTGCCAAATCCTCCTCCAAAGAATCTTGACTATACTGTCAGCTGTGAGTATTGTTCTGGTACTCCGGGTCATGATACAGAAAAGTGTTGGCACTTGAAAATTGCGATACAGGAGCTTATTGATACCAATAGAATTGAAGTTCAAGCTCTCGAAGCACCCAATATCAACAGGAATCTGATGCCAGCCCATCAGGAGGCAAATATGATCGAAATAGTGCATGCGGAGGGAGAACCCAAGAAGCCATCACAGACCGTCATGATGATTCGGCCTAGTGGAGTCAAGACAGATGAACAATCAGCAGATGAGAAGTTGGTGCTCAAGCAGAGCAAAAAGAGTGTTGAGCCATTTGTGGTAGTTGAGAAGGGGTCTTTAAGCAAAGTTGCAATGAAACAGGAAGAGGTGAAGGTGATTGTACCGGGAGCGGCCAGCAAACCCATCATAATCGTGGAAGGAGCCCGCGCAAATTAGGTTATTATCAAGCCAGTAACCCAGTTACCAATAATCAACAGCAAGGCTATTCTATGGAATTACAAACGGGTAACGGTGATGTACAAAGGGAAGGAAGTCAAAGAAGAAATCTGTGAAGTACAGGGTTTGACTCGCTCGGGAAGGTGTTTTACTCCCGAGGAGTTAAGAAGAGCTAAAGATAATCTAGCGCTAGTAAAGAAAGCCGTAACTGAAGAAGAAGCAGAAGAATTCTTGAGGAAGATGAAGTTACAGGACTACTCTATCGTGGAACAATTAAGAAAGACGCCTGCTCAAATTTCCCTATTGTCATTATTAATCCATTCGGATGAGCACCGTCAAGCTTTAATGAAGATCTTGAATGAGGCACACGTTCCCGATAAGATCTCCGTGAATCACTTGGAAAAAATAGCCAACAAAATCTTCGAAGCAAACAGTGTCATGTTTTCTGATGATGAATTGCCTGTAGAAGGTACTGAGAACAACAGAGCTCTTTACCTCACATTAAAATGTGAGAACTTTGTGGTGACCTGGGCATTGGTTGACAGCGAGTCAAGTGCAAACATCTGTCCTTTTTTCACTTTAAGCAAGTTAAAAATAGAAGATGAGAGGATCCATAAGAACAATATTTGCGTGCGGGAATTTGACGGCGGAGGTAAAGATTCAGTTGGGGACATAGTGCTAGAGCTGACGATAGGGCCAGTTGAGTTCACAATGGAGTTTCAGGTGCTGGATATAGTTGTTTCCTATAATTTACTATTGGGTCGACCATGGATCCACGCCGCTAAAGCAGTCCCATCAACACTACACCAGGTAGTCAAATTTGAATGGGACAGACAAGAAATAGTTGTGCATGGGGAAGACAGTTTATGTGCTCGTAGCAATGCCATTGTACCAGTCATTGAAGTGGAAGATGACCAGGGACCATGGGTCTACCAGGTTTCTGACACGATGTTGGTAGAGAAAGTTTCGGAGGGGAAATACATTCCAAACGCATCAGTCATGGTAGCCTATGAGATGTTGAAGAATGGTTTTGTACTCGGTAAAGGTTTGGGCTCATCTTTGCAAGGCATCATACAGCCGGTGTCTCTTCCCGAAAACTTGGGAACATTTGGTTTGGGATTCAAGCTCACTGCCGCAGACATAAGAAAGGCCAAAAAGCTAAAACAGAAGGCATGGGTCCTTTCAAAGCTAGTCCCATGTCTTTCCAAATCATTTGTCAAGTCTGGTACCAGAAGTCGCCCAATAACAGCAATTCCCAGTTCTGTGACTGATCCTGACAAGGAGTTAATTGAAAGATTTGAGAAGTTATTCGACAGTGTGAACATGGTGGAAATTGGAGAGGGTTCTAGCAACGTGGAAGTGCAATTTGTTGGGCCAAAAACAAAGCTTAACAATTGGAAGGCTACTCCTCTCCCCACTCGAAAGGAGTCTTGGTAGTTTATTTTGAGTTTCCTTCAGTTTGTCTAGGTTATTCCAGGGTTGTAATCCAGATTTTTTATCTTTCAGTCTATTTGAAGTGTGCAAACCTTGTTATCTTTCATCATTTAATGAAATGCGGTTTCCCTTTCTTTATCATTCCTGATAGTTTTTCTTTTGTTTTTCTTTTCTTTTCTGTACAATACTTTTTACTCTGGTTCTAATGACATGACATGCATGAGGAATCCTCAGCACAGTCTTAAAAATTAATCTGATTCCGAAATAATAGTTCAATAAGTAGATTGTGACTACGAATCAGAATATGATGAAGATGAAGCCTTCGAAGAGATCAGTAAGGAGTTAATTCACTTCGAAGAAAAACCCAAACCCAACCTAAATGAAACAGAAACCGTCAATTTAGGGGACACAAATAATATCAGAGAGACTAAAATAAGTGTCCATCTTGAGCCAAAGATCCGGGAAGAGTTAATCAAAGCACTCATCGAATACAAAGATGTTTTTGCATGGTCGTATGCCGACATGCCGGGTTTGAGCATTGATTTAGTGGTCCACAAATTGCCCACTGATCCAGTGTTTCCTCCCGTCAAGCAAAAGTTGAGGAAATTCAAAACTGATATGAGTGTGAAGATTAAAGAAGAAATCACCAAGCAGTTGGATGCAAAGGTTATTCGGGTCACTTGATATCCTGTTTGGTTGGCTAATGTCGTACCTGTGCCAAAGAAGGACGGCAAGATCAGAGTATGCGTCGATTACTGCAATCTCAACAAAGCAAGTCCGAAGGACAACTTCCCACTACCCAATATCCACATTTTGATCGATAATTGTGCCAAGCATGAGATAGGATCTTTTGTGGATTGTTATGCCGGGTATCATCAGATTCTAATGGATGAAGAAGATGCAGAAAAGACGACATTCATCACGCCTTGGGGAACTTATTGCTACCGGGTAATGCCATTTGGTTAGAAGAATGCCGGGGCAACTTACATGAGAGCAATGACTACGGTGTTTCATGATATGATACATAAGGAGATTGAGGTATACGTGGATGATGTGATCATAAAGTCAAAGCGTCAAGGAGACCACGTTGGGGATTTGAGGAAATTCTTCCTGAGACTTCGCAGGTACAACCTTAAGCTTAACCCTGCCAAGTGCGCATTTGGTGTTCCATCCGGAAAGCTGTTGGGATTCATAGTCAGCCGGCGAGGCATCGAGTTGGACCCATAAAAGATCAAAGCCATCCAAGAATTGCCACCTCCGAGGAACAAGACTGAAGTGATGAGTCTGTTACGGAGGTTGAACTACATCAGCAGGTTTATTGCTCAGCTCACAACAACTTGTGAGCCTATTTTCAAATTGCTGAAGAAGGAAGTTGCGGTCAAGTGGACTGATGAGTGTCAAGAAGCATTTGATAAGATAAAAGGATACTTGTCAAACCCACCCATACTGGTTCCGCCAGAACCAGGAAGATCTTTGATTCTTTACTTGACAGTCTTGGAAAATTCATTTGGCTGTGTACTGGGGTAGCATGACATTACCGGCAGAAAGGAACAGGCTATATACTATCTTAGCAAGAAGTTCACGGCTTATGAGGTTAAGTACACTCATTTGGAAAGGACATGTTGCGCCCTAACTTGGGTGGCTCAGAAATTGAAACATTATTTGTCATCCTACACTACTTACCTCATTTCGCGTTTGGATCCGTTGAAGTATATCTTTCAAAAGCCTATGCCGACATGGAGACTTGCGAAGTGGTAGATATTGCTCACAGAGTTTGACATCATCTATGTGACTCGGACTGCGATGAAAGCCCAAGCATTGGCCGATCATTTAGCCGAAAACCCGGTCGATAAAGATTACGAGCCATTGAGAACTTATTTTCCCGATGAAGAAGTGATGCATATCGATGAACTGGAGCAAATTGAAAAACCAGACTGGAAACCTTTCTTTGATGGGGCTGCCAACATGAAAGGAGTCGGAATAGGAGCTGTGCTTATTTCTGAAACAGGGCATCACTATCCTATTACGGCTCAGCTTCGATTTTATTGCACCAACAATATGACTGAGTATGAAGCCTGTATTTTGGGTTTAAGGCTAGCTGCAGACATGGATATCCAGGAAGTCTTGGTCTTGGGAGACTCGGATCTCCTGGTACATCAAATTCAAGGAGAATGGGAAATGCGAGATTTGAAGCTCATACCATACCGACAATGTTTGCATGATCTTTGTCAATGTTTTCGATTAGTGGAGTTCAAGCATATTCCAAGAGTCTATAATGAGGTCGCCGATGCTTTGGCTACCCTGGCATCAATGTTGCACCATCAGGACAAAGCTTATATCGATCCTCTGCATATTCAAGTTCGAGATCAGCATGCTTACTATAACATGATTGAAGAAGAACTTGATGGCGAACCATGGTTCCACGATATCAAGGAGTATATCAGAATGGGGATATATCCAGTGCAAGCCACGGGGGAACAAAAGAGAACAATTCGACGGTTGGCAAATGGATTCTACTTAAGTAGAGGAGTTTTGTATAAGAGAACACCAGACCTTGGATTATTAAGATACATAGATGCTAGACAAGCTATGGCTGTCATGTCCGAAGTACATTCGGGAGTCTGCGGACCACATATGAGCGGATATGTGTTGGCAAAGAAAATTCTCCGAGCAGGTTATTATTAGCTTACCATGGAACGAGATTGTATCAATTTTGTGCGCAAATGTCATCAGTGCCAGATACACGAAGATTTGATTCATTCTCCACCATCGGAATTGCACACAATGTCGGCACCATGGCCCTTCGTTGCTTGGGTCATGGATGTCATTGGACCAATTGAGCCAGCAGCATCCAACGGGCACAGGTTCATTCTGGTAGCCATTGATTATTTCACCAAATGGGTTGAGGCCAAAACTTTCAAATCGGTGACCAAGAAAGCAGTGGTCGATTTTGTTCACTCAAATATCATCTGTCGATTCGGAATCCCAAAGGCGATCATCACAGATAATGGTGCTAATCTTAACAGTAACTTGATGGAAGAGGTATGTCAACAGTTTAAGATTACACATCGCAATTCTACCCCATATCGTCCCAAGGCGAATGGAGCAGTCGAGGCAGCCAACAAAAACATAAAGAAGATACTTCGGAAAATGGTAGAAGGTTCGTGGCAATGGCACGAAAAATTACCATTTGCGTTGTTAGGATATCGCACTACTGTTCGTACTTCGGTAGGTGAAACTCCTTATTTGTTAGTATATGGCACTGAAGCAGTAATACCTGCAGAAGTTGAAATCCCTTCCCTTCGGATTGTCGCTGAGGCTAAGATTGATGATGATGAGTGGGTCAAAACCCGTTTGGAGCAGTTGAACTTGATTGATGAAAAAAGATTGGCAGCAGTATGTCATGGCCAGTTATATCAAAAGAAAATGGCAAGAGCATACAACAAAAGGGTGTGTCCTCGAAAGTTTGAAGTGGGTCAGCAAGTGTTGAAACGTATCCTTCCACATCAGGTTGAAGCAAAAGGCAAGTTCGCCCCGAATTGGCAAGGGCCATTTATTGTAACCAGAGTATTGTCCAATGGTGCTCTATGTTTAACAGATATCGAAGGAAAATGCATAGACATGGCCATCAATTCCGATGCAGTCAAGAGATATTATGTATGATTTCTTTGTTATAATTGTTGATTGTTTGTACCGGGCATTGTTTCGAAGACTGAAATGACGAAGGCAATTCGTTCTGCTATCTAAACACTTTACCCTTTCTTCCCCCTTTTGATCTTTATTTCTTTCTTTCATACCCCTCTTTTGGAATCAATAACGAAAAAGAGAGAGAAGAAAGAAAAAGAGAAAAGGGAAAAGAAAAGAAGTGAAAAGAGAAAGTATAACAACAAGGAAATTCAAGTGTGAACTACGTTTGACCTGATTCCTGTTAAGGATACGTAGGCAGCCTCACGGCTCGGTCATAGTAAAATAAAATATCAAAAGATCCCCAAGCAAGAAACTGGGGCAGAAGTTGTACTTGTAATAAGAAATGTGATTCCAAGAGTTGTAATTTTAAACCCATGTCAAATTGTTTTGAGCCTTTGATACCCTTTCTTTCTAACCCCATCCAAAAGCCCACATTACGGTCCAAAGAAAGACCTTCCGATCAGTCTTCGAGAGATGCCAAGTTGAGCAAATAGAGGTGATTCATATCAGGATAACACTCTGGTCCAAGCAGGAAAAGTAATGAAAATGAGAAAATCTTATTGGTGAAAACCCTCATGGGCACCATGAGGCGACGAAAGCTGAGAGAAAGTAAAAATGAGAGAGTCTTATCGGTGAAAACCCTCATGGGCATCATGAGGCGACGAAAGATGAGAGAAAGTAAAAATGAGAGAGTTTTATCGGTGAAAACCTTCACGGGCACCATGAGGCGACGAAAGCTGAGAGAAAGTAAAAATAAGAGAGTCTTATCGATGAAAACCTTCGCGGGCACCATAAGGCGATAAGGAATTGAGGAACAAACGAATGAGAGAGGTTTGTCGGTGAAAACCTTTCGGGGCACTGCAAGTCGAACAAGGTCCGTAAGTTGGCGGGAAGTAAAATTGGGTTGTGGAAATCTTGGAGAACAAAGTAAAACAATTGGAAAGGAGATTGGTTAAATAGACTGGGCTGATTAATCCAAAATGCTTACCATGATCATTGGTGCCAGTGACTCCACTCAGATAAGTTCCTTTTTCCTATCTCCAACAGTTATCCAAATTTGGATTTTCTTCTTTATTCTTAATTCTCAAAATCGTCGCATTTCATTGCTGTTAATTTTTACTCCTCTAAAGCTCTTCCAAGGTTAGCCTTGTTCCAACAAATAAGAAGGAATATCAAAGTGTACTACCAGATTCAAAATTGCACAAAGCAAAATACGGATAGGACATGTTGGAGATAGTATGATGAAAAGTGGGACCTAGGGTGTAAGCAAAGGATAAATCAGTGGAATGGTTCAGTAATGTCATGAGAGATGTATGGTTACGAATAAAAGGGTCAGAAGTGAAAAACAATAGTTGGGGATCCTGAAGTTAAGGATTAGTCATGAGGTCAAAACAGTCCTTTCGACCAGTTCAAGGCAGTCTGTTGAAGCAAAGCATGGCAAAGAGAAAACCATGCCCAGCAAGAATGCCACAACTAACCACCACATTTTAAACTAACAAGATTTTCTTTGATTTGAAACAGGGGCAAAGATGGCATTTATTTCAGGAAGCACCCTGTAAGGAAAGCAAGTACCATGCAGGTTTGATCCTATAAATTCTCAGGACCCTCCTGGAAAATGGGACTTAGCTTTAATTCAAAACATTCATGAGTACAAGATCTAGCATAAGCTCTACTTCGTGAAAATATAAGTTGGTTTGAATTTTTCATTTTTTTAAGACAAGACTCAATTCGAAACTTCAGGACCCTTCTGGAAAATGGGACCTAGGTTAAAATCCAAAAAAAACATAAGTAGTGAATATAGGACAAATGTGCACCAAAAGGGATATAAGTTGGCTTCAAAGTTCGCATAAGAGTTTTCAGGACCCACCTGAATAATGGGACGTAACTTTAAGCATTCCATTAGATAAGTAAGTGTTGTTATAAGAGAGTACAATTTAGCTGTAAAATTGTTACTCTTAAGATAAGACTTGATTTTTTATTGTCAGGACCCTCCTAGATAATAGAACGTAGTTTAAAACTGGCTTGGATAACAAGATTTAGCATAAGACATACCTTCAGTAGATATAATTTAGCTTTAAAATTGTCGTTAATTATGAGTTGTCAGGACTCTCCCGGATAATGGGGAGTAGTTTAAGACCTTCTTAGATAATAAAATTTAGTAGAAGTCATACTTTTAAAAGATATAGCTTAGATTTAAAATTGTCATTTAGTTAAGAGTTGTTAGGACCCCCTGGATAATGGGACCTAGCTTTCAAATTCTTAGTAATATTTGGTAATATGATTCAGTTTAACACTCACAGATCCGCCCAGCTACCAAACTGGGGCAGAAAATTTTCTTTTGTTTTGTCTATTTTTGCTGAAGTCAGGCGCGCATCTGAAGAACAGGGAGAACAACACGGATGTTAAAGATAAGAGCATGACCAAGTACTAGCAATCAGGCGTCCACTTGGAGAACAAGGAAAAACAGTTGAAATATCTTCAATCATGCGTCCACCTGGAGAACAAGGAACAACAGTTGAAGTATCAACAATCAGGCGTCCACCTGGAGAACAAGGAACAACAGTTGAAGTATCAGTAATCAGGTGTCCACCTGGAGAACAAGGAAAAACAGTTGAAGATTCAGTAATCAGGCATCCACCTGGAGAACAAGGAACAACAATTCAAGTTTCAGCAATCAGGCGCCCACCTGGAGAGCAAAGGAGTACAATTCAAGTTTCAGCTTTCAAGTTCTTACTGATATTTGGTAACATGATTTAGTTTACACTTATATATATGCCCAGCTACCAAACTGGGGCAGAAATGTTTCTTTGTTTTTGTCTATTTTGTTGAAATCAGGCGCCCACCTAGAGAGCAAGGGAATACAATTCAAGTTTCAGCAATCAGGCACCCACCCGGAGAGCAAGGGAATACAAATCAAGTTTCGGCAGTCAGGCGCCCACCTGGAGAGCAAGGGAATACAATTCAAGTTTCAGCAATCAGGCGCCCACCTGGAGAGCAAGGGAATACAATTCAAGTTTCAGCAATCAGGAGCCCACCTGGAGAGCATGGGAGTATAATTCAAGTTCAGCGGTCAGGCATCTACTTGGAGGAAAGGGAAAACATCTCAGATTACAATTAAAGTCAACAACAAAAGAAGTTCGCGGCAAGAATGCGAGTCAACAGTCCGAGCTAATCAACAAAAGTTAGTCACGATCCAAAAAAAAAGAAAGAGAAAGGCAAGAAGTGAATCCAAATGCAGAAGTTGATGAAAGATGTGAGATTCTCAAGACATGGTTAAGGTGACACGCACTACATGTCCGGTCTTGATCCGAAAATCTGAAGAAGAACGGGCTAGCACCTGCAACTAGCAAGCGTCAAGATTCAAATCCAAAGTCTGCATGAAGAACCATTCAAGACTCAAGATCTAGCTTCAGAAGACTTATAGATAGGAATCTTGTAACTCATAGTTGATAGGCTTAACTAGTTTTTTCCATGTTTTGATTTTTGATGTAACATCAGGATTGCGGATCGAAGCCTCGGACGGAACCTCACTCGACTCTCGAACATCACTTCATCACCTCATCCATTTCTGAACTACACGCGACCTGATTCCCTTATAATCCGGGATATGTGGGCTATCCAAAACCAGGACTCGGTTGCACCTTTTCTTTTTATTTATTTTTTTCCTCTTTTGAATACCAATATGGTCAAAAAATTAGTCACATGGTTCACTTTATCTTTTCCCGAAAACTCTTCGTGTTTCCGAGCAAAGAGGGGTAGCTGTGAACACCTAATTTTTTACCGCACTCAAATTTTATACTAGTTTAGTGTAAATATTTCTTTTAGGTCTAATCTTAATATTTTTTTAAAAAAATATCTTACTTTTAATATGTTTTACTTTAGAAAAAAAGGGGGTGCCAAGAAAAGTTAAAATAAAATAAATAATAAACTAACGGAAGAACAAGAATCAGTAAATTAAGAAAGATACAAAATAATATCCCTTTTACCCATGATCTCCTCAACCGCCCCACGATTTCTCCTCCTAACTCCCATTTTTCCACTTCCTCATATTAGTGACTTTTCCACTTCCTCATATTAGTGACTTTTCCACTTTCTCATATTAGTGACTTCCCCACTTCCTCGTGTTAGTGGTCATGTCCCAATCCCCACTTCCTCATGTTAGTGCTCAGTCCCTCACGTCTCACATCATGCGCACACACACAATCACTGGCATACACACACGATCTTACACAAAAACACACATACACATCTATATAATACACTTCACAAATAAAAAGAAGAAAAAGGGAGAGAAAAAAAATTCAAGTAAGAAGAAACGAGAGGAGAAGTTCAAAACACAGACGAAAAAAAGGGATGGCTTCTTCTTAAAGGAGAAGGGGGTATACACTCGATATACAGTCCCTATACATTCTATATACACTAGAGATACTCTTGATATACACTAGATATACACGGGCATCCATTGAAAAATACAAGGTCATGAACCCCACCCCAGATGACCACTATTTCGTCTTCTTCGCCCTCACTGTTGGAAACAGATACACACACACACACAACAAAAGAAAGAACAGGAATTCGTGGGACTTCAGTTAGTTCGAGAAATTCCGGCGACCTCCATATAAAGTAATTGTTAATATATACATTTTGTAATATTGTAATAAGTGTCATTTGGAAGACGTATACATATTGTGATGACACTTATTTGTGATTTTTTTGATTAATGATATACACAGGAGACAAGAACTTTTCCCAACAGAAAGCTCTTTCTTTTCTATAATGTTTAGCATTTTTCCATCTTTCAAGTGCTTTAAGAAGTGCAATATGTGATTTTTACACTGTTTCATCTTCACAAAAGGAATTCTATAATAATCTTCCACGAGTTATGTTTTGATAATTACTTGGACTGGAGGATATGTAGTTTCTGTAATTTAGTTAGTCATTGCAGTTGAATTAGCAATTATCGTGATTGTGTACATGTTCGCGTGACATGATCATGATTTTAATAATCAATTCGGAGTATGTCTTCGCGCAACTTCGATCAAACTTTTGTTAATAATAAAAATGGGTTTCCATGGGCTATTAATTAATTTTTAGTTTATATAGCTTGAGGTGTGCCATTCACAATTTTATCATTTGTGGCCCCCGTATTAACTTCACGACTTAGATATAAAATGACAAATGTTTGTAGCATGCTTTAGGCATGATTAATAAATAAACCATCGTGATTGTGTACACGTTCGCGTGATATAATTATGATTATAAAATAAATTGAGGTATGTATTCGCGCAACTTCGGCAAAACTTTCTTAATAATTAATATAGCGTGATTAATTGTTAAAATAAAAACGCAACTTCCTTTTGTTAAAATAAGTGAGGTGTGTCATGCCAAACAAAATTTATAATTCATGGCACTTGTAAGATTAGATTAAGAACTAACACTTATAGAAAATGTTTGAGGTGTGCCATAAATAAATTAAATCATCCATGGCCCTCACAAATATTGCTTTTAAAAATTTGAACAATCGTAATTTGCTTTAGGCCCGATTTAGATTAGTATTGCGATTATATATACTTTCGTGTAATATGATTGCAAATTTAACTCTTAAAAGACTTAAGGGATCCGTTCGCGCACCTTTAACCAAGTTTTCCTAATGAATCAACGAAGCATTATTAATTGTGGACACGTTCGCGTGACATGATTTTTGACGTGCCAAAGGAAAAGAGTATACGTACGCGTAACTCAATTCTTTAATTACGAATAAATCAAGTGATTTAAATGCGGTAAAAAGATAATTGCACATAGGTTCTAAAATAAGTAATTAGACAATTTAAGTCGAGTATAAATTGGTAAGTGACCGTGCTAGAACCACGGAACCCGGAAATGCCTAACACCTTCTCTCGGGTTAACAGAATTCCTTACTTAGAATTTCTGGTTCGTAGGCTTCAAAAAGGAAAGTCGAAATTTCCTCGATTTGGGATTTAAAATAAACCGGTGACTTGGGACACCATTTAAAATATTCTAAGTGGCGACTCTAGAATTAAATAAATAATCTCATTTCGAATAATGTCACTTAAATTGGAAAAACTCCCTTATACCCCTCAGGTGTGTAAAAAGGAGGTGTGACAATCTCTCTCTAATTTTCTTCTATAATTGCTACTATTGCTTACTTTATTGTTACAATTTGTGAAAAAATTGTGAAGTTGGTGAATTGAAGTCTTCAAGTCTTCAACGATAATCAATTTTCAACAAGTTGTTTGTCAATTCGGTAAATTCATTCCAACTCTTAAGTTTTAATATTATAGTTTTGTTTGTTTTATTTATTTTCTATAGTTGATTAATTAAGATGGCTTCCTTAAAAATACTTTTTGGTAACAATAAGGGAAAATTCAAAAGTGGCGAATCTAATGGTCAATCTGTTCCTCCTCCACTGCCCCCGACTCCCTGAACCAAACCCCATATCCGTCCTACACATGCTATTCTTGATAGTGATAATAGTTTATTACAATTTACTGAGAGTCAATTTTGCCATGATATTGCAGCTGGTGAATAGTTAGACCATGAATTAATGAATGCTCTTTATTCTAGTCCAACTAATGATGAAAATGATGATGAGGAAATAGATTTTGATAAAACTCAACCGGATGATGATACACCCACTAGTCCTGTTCCTGATGTTAACCCAACTAGTGATAACCCTGCTAATCCAAATGATGCCCCATCTTATACTCTTGTTACTGGCCCTATTTTTTCTAGACAACCTACCAAACGGATGGAAACATCTCCTGTTTGACCCTTTTTTACTCAACTAATTTCTCAAAATAAGGCTAAGTGTAAAACTTGTGGCATGGAGTTAGCTTTTAAATATTTTGGATCTCGAGGGGGAACGGGAACTTTGGCTAGATACATATTGAAACACCCTCAAGATAGAGTTAGATATCTTAATCTGAAAGTTTTGGCGGAGGGAAAAAGTGTACCTACTTCTAGCCAGGCTGACCCTAGCACCGGTTCAAATCAATTTCAACCGGGAATTAACACTGTTACCGGAGGTATTTTATATTATGATCCAAAAATAGATTGGGAAGAATTGGCAAAAATGGTAACTGTTATGTGCTTACCCTATAGTTTTTCTTCTGATCCTAACTTTGTGCATTATATTAGAATTTTTTTTAATCTTACTTATAAAGGTTTTTCTCGCACAACCGTAAAGAGCGATATTGATAAATATAAACATGAATATGAACAATATTTGCTCTATTTATTTACTCATATAAATTTTCGTGTTGCTATTGAAATTGATATTGGTAGAAGTGGCAACGATTGTGATTACGTTACTGTTACCAGTCATTGGATTGATGAGGATTGGATAATGCAAAAACGCATTATTGCTTATAGAATAATTAATTCACATCATACAGGGCAGTTTATCGCTAGCACAGTTATGGATATTTGCAGATATTTTTGCATTAGTAATAAAATAATACCAGTTTCAATGGATAATGCTACTAGTAATACAAATGTTATAGGCTTGCTTAACACTATACTAAGTCCTGCATTTATTAATATTTTTCATGTTAGATGTATTTGTCATATTTACCATTTAATTTTGGTGACGGTATGAGAATTTTAAATATTAAAATTGAAAAGGTTAAAATGGCTCTTAACTGGCTTTTTTATTCAAACCGTAGAAGTAGACTTAGAGAATATTTTAAAAGATGCTATGAATTTGGCCTAAGATAAAGAAAGGTTCCAAAACCTTGTCTAACTAGATAGAATTACATGTATGAAAGTTTAGTTGTTGCATATGTATAGAAACCCCATAAACTAAACGCTTAATGCTCATGCAAGTAATGATGATGAGTACCTTACGAATGCGGATTGAACTAATGTTAAAATGCTTGTATTTTTTAGAAAGTTTCATATTGCTACAAATGAATTTTTTGGGCAATATTATCCTATTATTTCTAACTGTTTAGTTCATATTGCAGAACTTGCAAATTTTTTCCCTATTCCCCATATTTATGGTGTTGCTGCTTTGTTAAATCCTTGTATGAAATTAGAAGGTCCTCAATTTTGGTATGAAACTGTTTATAATGGTTTAGCACTTGAAGATGAGGAGTTGTCTAAACTCCCAGAAGCAATTGCCTCAATTAAAATAAATGCTCAAATTATTTATCAAGTTGCATTAAATCATGCTAGACCAAATATTTCAACTTCATCTTCTTCTGATTCTCAATCATATAAAAGAATTGTGGGAGTAAGATCACTTAGTGCTTGGGTGAGGTTTAGGAGTTCTCAAGGTTCTAGTAGTAGTGATTTTTCACAACTAAAAGAGCTTGAAGTTTATTTGTTGCAGGGAATTGAGGAAGTTAATCCCGACGGCTCATTTAATCTTTTGGAATGGTGGAAGGACAAAGAAAAACACTTTCAGGTTCTTTCAAGGATGGCCCGAGATATTTTAACTATTCAAGCTTCAATAGTGTCATCGGAGAGTGCTTTCAGTGAAGCAAGACTTCAACTCGGTGATTATAGAGAGTCTATGAGGGAAAGCTTGGAAAAATCAGTACTTTTCAGAGATTGGATCCGTTCGGAAAGAAGAAATTTTGGACTTGCTAAATCACAACCAGAGGAAGACGAAGCTTACGAAGAAATGCTAGCTGAACTTGCGAAGGATACTGCATCGCCCGGAAGCGGCGATGACCAAGCTACTTTTCCGTCACCACCAACGAAAATTCCTCCGGACCTTGATGGATTTATGAAGTTTGTAAGAGATACTATGTCACTTGTATGAACAAAAATTAGTCTTTATTATGTAACTTGTATTTTGGCACATCTTGATTAGTTTCTTTTTCTTTTCAATGGTGGTATGAGCACCTTGTTGTGCTCATTCCATAAGGGGGAGGAAGACTAAGAAAGATATTGCTATATTTTTTTAATACTATAATAAAATTACAAGGCATTGCTTTGAATATTTCTTTACAATATTTTTGTCTTTAGACTTTAAATTTGAATTAAAAAATTTAGGTCACAATTCTATAATAAAATTTACAAAGCATTGCCTTAGATATTTTTTTGACATCTTTTTGTCTCTTATTTCTATTTAATTTATAAAAAAAAATATGCGTTGGGCCCACTTAGCCCGCGGGCCGGGACCGTTTAGCCCGGGACCATGAGTTCATGGGTCCGATCCCGGGCCGGATCCTACAAAAAGACTATTTGGATCGGGACCAGGATCGTTTGGTCTGGCCCACTTGGCCCGTTTAGTGCCCGGACCGACCCTAGTCGCCCTTAGTTTGAATTCACTTTAAAATTGAATATTTCAACTCTCTTGCTTTAGATTTCACCGTTGAGACAAAAAAAAAAGTATAGGTTAGACTCATCCACAATTACTTCGTGGTCAAACATATCAAATGAATTATCTACTAGGCGATAATAGAACGAAGTTAGTGTAAAATATACCCTTTTTTTCCTCGATGATCCTCTTATATATCTTGTATTCTTATTGCATTATACAAAAAGCATAAAGAAAAGAAAGAACACGAACCAGTCAAGGTTGGTCCCTTTTACTTGCATCAGCGAAACTAAAATTTCCCTACAATCTTTTAGCAGTTAGCACCATCAATTCCCAGTTGAAATTTCCACTCTCATCTATGTATGCATCCTCTTTCTGAAAGACCGAAACATAGGACAAACTATATATATATATATATATATATATATATATATATATATATATATATATATATATATATATATATATATATAAAATCTTAACAATTGCATAGAAGGTATTACACTTCAAAACTTTGTTGGAAATAAACGATTTAACCTTTTATTTAAAAAAAAGGTTATTTTTTGGTAAAATATAATATTACTGTTCTAATAATCTAATTCGTCCAGTACCAAGTAAGTTTACAAATAATTGAGTGAATAAGGAGAATTTGGGTAAAATATTTGTTAGTACGTAATTTTTTTTCAAAAAGGTATGCAATTACTTTGAAAAAATAAAAGTGATATTGCGACTTAACCTCTGTAGTAAGACCAAAAAGCTTTAGGTCACAGACAATCATAATCAGAAAAGATAGCAGGTAGGTAACCTTGTAATTAGAGCAATCAGGACCACATATAATGTAGAGTCCGGAACCAAAATGTGGTTCTTTTGGACGAGTAGCATATTAATAGGTGTAAAAAAAATGACATTTTTATATATAGCGTCCAAATGTCGGGCGCTATACATTAACATTAACTGTGCCGTTAATGTATAACGCCCAGTATTTGGGGGCTATATATAGAAAACTGACACTAACAGGTATAACACCTAAATACTGGACGCTATACATAAAACTTTATGTATAGCGTCCAGTATTTGGGCGCTATACACCTTTTTTTGGCCCCACCAATTATTCCTGACTTCAATAATTCAAAACACTTTTTGGGCGCTATATATAAAAATAAAAATAAAACGGCTAGCCATTTCCCATATAAAGAGGTTAGGATTGTATAGAAATTCATTCAAAAAAAATTTTAACTCTTATTGAAACATTTATTATTGTTAAATTCTCCAGCATTTTTTCACTATGTCTGAAGAGCGTAGAATAAGAGTTTCATTATATTGGGGGGGTGAGGTTGTGATGGAGAATAACTCCGTGGGCTACAGTTTACCTGCTCAGTATCATGTTAAATTGCCACTTACAATGGAGTACGATAAATTGATATCGTTGTTATGCAAACAAATGAGTGTGAGGAAACGTTCAGTGATACTTAAAGTAACCGGAAGATATCTGTATTCCGTCACTCCGTAAGGGGTTGCTTTTTACTCGGAGTTTAACATCGACGACGATGAAACTTTGAGTGATTTTCTGAGGACTCCGGATGAATGCCGGAAATTTCTTGTAATCACAATATTGGAGATGTACGTGAAGGTCGAAGACGTTCCAAAAAACGAGGTTGTGCATAGTAGAGATAACCCCAGTCATCGGGTGGTTATTCTGGAGTAGTTTTTGCCAGACAGGTTCCGGATGAAAGAGTTTTCCTTGATTTAAACTTATCACCGCCGGCGAATGAGCAGCGAGAAAATAATTTATACCCTGCTTTCCATAATTCACAAGACGAGTGGTAAACTTCAATTTTCATTTGTGTTAATTATGTATATTTTTGGTGTATTGAATTTGTATTAACGCTCATATATTTAATAGGGGGTACCGGCCGGATATGAATTTTACAAGTGGCACATCCGGTAGTCATCACCTAATTGAAAACATCCAT
This sequence comes from Nicotiana sylvestris, assembly GCF_000393655.2. Lineage (NCBI taxonomy): Eukaryota > Viridiplantae > Streptophyta > Magnoliopsida > Solanales > Solanaceae > Nicotiana > Nicotiana sylvestris. The sequence goes on from NC_091063.1 coordinate 63,145,133, forward strand.
CGTGGAATTTCATCACATTACGACTTCTAAGTGAAGTGATATAACCATATGGAAAGCATTTATTAATTCAGTAGCTTATATTTTTGTTGGTTGTGCAGTGAAAACGAGCAAGTTGAACTGCCCATACTCACTCAATTGCCCAAAAACAACGTATTACATCGGGATATGGCAGATGCACAGAGTGAGAAACAGAACAGTGATTACGATAACAATGTCGATGAATCCGGAGACGAGACATCCTTTCCTCGTGAGCATGGTAATGCGCAGGATGAGGAGGAAGGACCTGATTTGAAGAGAGACCCCCCTAGACGAAGAGTGTACGAGTCCGAAGTGCCGTTTCATTCAAGAGAGATTCCTTACATTGATAACTTGCCAACCGTGCCGAGTGTGGAAGCTCTCACAAGAGATTTTGATGAAATCCGGACAGCAATGTGGGATGAGTCTAGACCAACGGTGCTTGCAAAGGGGATGTTTTTTCCTGATAAAGCGCGCGTAAGTAGGGCTTGTAAAATGCACAACGTAAGGAGTCAAGTTCGATGGTATACAAGGCTGTTTGCCGCAGGTGGTTTTGGCCATGTAATTAGATGTTACATGTGACCAAGAAGAAGACAGGTATGTGGAAAGTGGGTAAATACATTTCCACCCACACATGCGAAATGGACACATTCAACGGGAATCACTTCAACTTGGATATTGACTTGATTTCTCTTGTACTTATTCCGCACCTCGAAGCGTCCATAAGGTATAAAATCAAAGAGTGCATTACATCAGTCCACTAGGAATATGGCCATACCATTACAAAAAGAAAGGCATTTTTCGGGCGCAAACGAGCGTTTGAAATTATCTACGGTAATTGGGATAAGTCATTTGCATCTCTACCAAAGTACATGGCCGCACTGCAGCACTTTAACCCCGGGACAGTTGTTGAATGGAAGCTTGAGCGGAGTACGGGAACACCAGAATACATATTCAATTACGTGTTCTGGGCGTTTAAGCCAGCAATTGATGGTTTTTCGCATTGCCGGCCCATAATATCCATAAACGGAACTCATGTCTATGGAAAGTACGATATCAAGCTATTGATAGTCGTGGCAGTGGATGCTAATGGACAGATATTTCCAATAGCTTTTGATGTTTGTGCCATTGAAAGCACAGAGACGTGGATGCTGTTTTTGAACCACCTAAAGAGCACGTTGTCAAACAGCGTTCAGGTATTTGTCTAATATCTGATCAGCACGGTGGTATATTAAGTTCTGTGGAGAACTTGCCTGCATGGCAAGAACCTTATGCATACTACCGTTACTGTGTGAGGCACTTTAAGGTCAATTTCTAGAAGGCACATCCCAACAAGGATCTACATGATTTGATATGGATGGCAGCAACAAACCACCAACATCATAAATTCCGGAGGCATATGGATTCTATCAGGCAAGAAGACGAGGCAGCCTATTGTTGGTTAATGCGACATCACCCGGAAAAGTGGACTTTGCATGCGGATGGTGGTAGACGATGGAGAATTCTTACTATAAACGTGTTAGAGTCCTTCAACGGGTTACTGAAGTCGGCAAGAGAGATTGCCCGTCATAGCCATGGTGCGGATGTCGTTCAAGCAGATGGCGGAGAGGTTTGTTGAACGGTCTGCAGTTGCAACGGAATTGATGGAAAGGGGTGTTGAATTTATGCCAGCGCCGATGCAGAGATTTTAGAAATACAGACGACGAGCACATTGGCATTCATTTTTGCAGTATGATAACGAAAGAGGTGTTTTTGAAGTTCGCACCGCTATCCATAATAATCGGGGTAATAATGTACATACTATAAATGAATCAGCAAGGTTATGCTCTTTTAGGAAATGGTCCATCTACCACATGCCTTGCTCACATGCCATCAAGTTTTTTCAACGTGTTGGTTATGCAGAGACCAACTATGTTGATCAACAATATACTGTTTCCAAGTACCTAAACACATATAGTGGTCAGTTGCAGCCAGTGGGTACTGAGCATCATTGGCCTCCGGAACTATTTAAAATGGCGTGTAACAAGTCCTATTTGCGTAAAATACAGGTGCAGAAGAGCACGCCTATACAGAACCAAATGGATATTAGTGATACCGTTTATGCGCGCAAATGTGGTATATGCTCGCAAACATGACACGACCATCGTAAATGTCCTTCAGCTGGTTTGGGTGGCAAAACTAATCAAGCTCGTGCTGGGTGTTCTTCTAGTGTACCTAACTACCCATGAGTTGATGTTGTAATAATTAGTTGTTATGTCTATGTTGCAAGAATTATGAAATAAAATTATGCTTGTTAATTATGATTTGTACTTTCCCGTTTTACCTATTTAAATAATAAATTAATAAAATTATATGTATATTTAGCGCGGTTAAATATATAGTTTTGTGTGTGTTGTCTTGTCGAACTGAAAAAGCTGACCAGCTGACATAAAGTTGTCTTGTCAACATCATGATATTTAACACGCAAAATATAGCGCCATTAGATAGTACGTTATGTGTGTGTTGTCTCGCCTATATGTGTGTTGTCTTGTCGAACTGAAAAAGCTGACCAGCTGACATAAAGTTGTCTTGTCAACATCATGATATTTAACACGCAAAATATAGCGCCATTACATAGTACATTATGTATTTAGAGCAGTTAAACACTACATTATGTGGGTGTTGTCTTGCCTATAAATAACGGGCTCATTGTAGTTATTTTGTGTGCTCAAAATTTACTAAAAGTAAATGTTTCATTAAAAGTAAGGTTTTTTTACTAAAAGCAAATATTTCACAAATAGCTCAACCTCTTCGTCCACCAAAGTGCAAGTGTGGAAAAGCATGTTTGATGCAAAATTGTTGGGACGGTAGTGAAGTTGGACGCCGCTACTGGCACTATATGAACCAGTTTTACAAGGTTCCCGGCGAACCTATTTGTGATTTTGAGGAATGGGTTGATGAACCATGTTATCAGGAATGCTACAGAGAACAATTGCAGTATCTTCATAATGTGTGTTTAAGACAACGGAACATGAAAAAGAAAGCAATAGAATTATTGCAGACTTGAGGGCGAAACTGAAGGAGGTGGGAGAAGAAAAATGGAAAACACAATGGAATTGTGAAGCACAAAAGGAACGTAAAAAAATTATAAACGGGAACTTGCGAAGGTGAAGGTGAAACTGAAAGAGGTAGAAGAAGAAAAAGAACAACTGGAAGAACTATTTAAGTAGTTGGAGTGGAGAATAAATGGCAACCGGGGCTAAACATTGACATGTATGTGTTTAGTGTATTTTTCATATTTCATGTATTTTTATTATGTTGGCCTGCTATGTTTGTGTTTGTGTTTGTGCTTGTAGTAATGTTTTCCTTGTTTGTTGTACTAAATTTTATTTTAATTGAAGTGGAAGTTAAGTTTAAATGCTTATGTTGTTATATGAAACTATCAAACGAATGGAGAACTAAAAAAAGTAATGGGCATATTCGATTAAATATTGTTGTTAATGTATACAAAAATATTATTTACACCAAATAAAAAAAAAGGAAGGCCGAATCAATGTGTCCCGCATCCGGTGTGTCTCAATGCAGCCGCTGGCCTGAGGCGCATCCCCTCCTACCCGGGTGCGCTATCAGGATCATCATCATCAAGTAGTCTCCTTATAGCCGGATGCGGCGCAGGATGACATGTATCGGTGGTGCTGTCAGGTCCAGTAGAAGGCTACATAATAATATGAAACTTAGTATAGAAAACTACATAACAATTCACAACAATTTATATTGTCTTACCATCATCGTGTCTGGATCCTGAATGTAGTCATCTGTCACAACATCGCATGAAGCCTTAAAAGGAAATTAATAAAGTTAAAGAAAATAAATAAGTTACAGTTAAAACAAATTCAAATTCAATACTAATAAACTCATACCTGCGCATGTGATGTGGAGCCATAACTCAGTCGGCGCCCACTATAAAATTCTTGGGTCGGTCGATCCTCATCAGTGGTAGACGGGCCTGGGAAGTATCTACCCCAATCCACTCCTTGAATATCCGAGCCCGTGATCAATAATTGACCCGATGGGGTCACCTGCGATGGCACTGGAGTGCGATAAATTCCAAGGTTGTAAGACGGCATGTCCGTCTCATGCATGCCACCTGCCATATCAGCAGCTACATCATCAGCAGGAGCCTCAACACCCCCTTGCTGGGGACCACCTCTTCTCCGCCCATGACCACGTCGTCCGACACCACCAGCTCGTCGGGCACATCAACTCGTGGGATACCACGACCTTGCTGGTACTGCGCTGGGTCCATATAATCAGCCTCGTGTGCCAAATGCTGATCCGATCGGGCTCGCTGCAGTGTCTGGGCAGCCACATCTATGAATCGACGACTATACTCCTGCATGGCCACAAGATCGGAGATATGACTCTGCATCTGCTGCCCCATATGATATACGGTATGCAATCCAATCGCCTGCACAAAGTAAAAAATATAAACTACATATTTGGCACTAAATTACAGGTATATAATTAATAATAACAGAAAACATACCAGGGCCTCGTGTCTCCCGGTGTATGGGACGTACCGACCGTGTGCCTGATGAACTGGGTTCCCGATAAAAAGTCGGGAAACAGAGCGGTACCATGCCATATAATGTGGAATAGGAAAGTGCTGCGGAGGTGGGGTCAAGTCCCCTCGCCTGTCCCAAGTACCCAACTGCTCGTCAAGCCATGCCATAAATGCGTCGTCTGCCCTGGACCGATCATCCCTCTCATAATGTAAAGAAAGCCATGCAGGCGGACTCGGTATAGGCTGCAGCAGGCCAAACTGACGAAATACCCGCTCGGAGGGAAGATGCTCGACAATATCGAGGCATATGAGCGGGACAGAAGTCCTCCAAATATGTTGGCCGAACGTGCAATACGCTGGCAGGGTACCTATCACCTCTTCGTTGTACGGCGTCCACATGAACTATCAAATAAGAACACAAACCGTTAGTATGCGCAACACTAAGTTAATCTATAACAGGTAAGTTTAGTTAGATATTCACCTGTGCGTCCTCCAATAGATCCAACATATCCCTGCAGAAGGGGAGATTATGAGGGGCATCATACTCTCATGCAAGAGTACGACGCATAACCCACCTAAAGGCTAGAGGGAGATGCAGAATTTCTACATTAGGCGATAGCTGTGGTAGAGGTGGTTGAAACTGCAGAAATCGCTCCCAGGCCCAAACCTAACATACAAAGTTGACGTAAAGTATAAGATTAACTATAACTAGGTAGAATTGTAACTAATTGACATATTATTTGAATATATTGTCACCTGTAGAAGCGGCAGAAAGCCACCAACGTCTCTCTGTGTGCCGATGCAAGCCCGACACATCTGCCTGTACAAATATGAGATGACAGCACCACCCCAGTTGTAGATGGTTGTATCCTCGAGCCGGCCAATATGATGCAGAAAACGGAGGCTCACTAGGATCCCCGAAGTGTTCGGGAACAAGACCCCCCCCCCAAGTAGAAGGAGCAACAGCAGTCTCATATATCGCTGTACATCCACCTCCGCTGACTCGTCGGTGATAGTATGGTGGATCTGCTCCAGGTGGTCTCTAATGGGTACCAACTGCATACGACTAGACCTAGACGCTACAATCTCGTCCTCCGGCCTGAAACCCGTGAGCATGTACAACATATCCCAATAAGACTGCCGCGAATAATATCTCATGGTCGCAGGCAGTAAAACTGGCAAGCCATCAGCGAACAGGCCATATAAAATCTCAGCGTCCTGGAGTGTGATGGTGGCCTTGCCAATGGGCAGATGGAAAGTGTGCGTCTCCGATCGCCACCACTCAATCAAGGCCGTGATCAAAGCCTAGTCGAGCTGTATCCGGCCAATCCTAATAATCCTATATAATACCATCTCCTCTAGGTAATGGACCACGCGGGGATGTAGAACTCTATGACTCAAAAAGTCCCACAATAGATCCACTCTCCTGGCCCGGAAAGTCTGCGTAAGCAACTGTCTGTCCTATATATACTCGGATCTATGCTGGGGCTGTAGGGCTAATAGATCCAACGTCCGAAGGCCGGGATGTATAGTCGCGTCCATGTCGTCAACTGTAAATTAAAACAACATTAATTGTATTTTATTCTGTATATTAAATATTAATTTTTTGAGATACACAATTTTTAGCGTTATACAAAAATTATACCTATGGGTTCCAGGCTCGATATTTGAGTCCCAATAGCACCAAACAATCATTAATAATTATGTATTTGTTTTATAATTTAAATTCATATTTTTTAATAACATAATTGTACAAATTATATATATATATATATATATACACCTATGGGTTCGGGGCTCGATATTTTGAGGCCCAGTGGCACCAAACTATCATTAATAATTATGTGTTTGTTTTATAATTTAAATTCATATTTTTTAATAACTTAATTGTACAAATTATATATATATATACACCTATGGGTTCCGGGCTCGATATTTTGAGGCCCAGTGGCACCAAATTAACATTAGTAATTATGTGTGTTGATACAATTATTAACTTAATTGTACAAAGTTTGCATTTTCCACTATCAGTATAAGATACTTAAACAAAAGGAATTCTAAACTAAAATACTACACATTACTACGCTACAATGCTCTAAATTTTACTACGCTAAAAGGGTCTACATTTTACTACGCTAAAAAGGTCTAAATTTTACTACGCTAAAAAATAATCTAAACTAAACATAAACAACAAATAAATTTAATTGCAAATAAAACACAAAACGGCATGAAAACACATATATATAAATTAGGATATTAACAGACAAATTTATTTGACAAATTTATATTTTTTTATAAAACACTAATATTAAATCTAGATAAATTTAACATACTAGTTTCGAAAAAAAAACACAAACCGAAATAGAACACATACAAATCAAATAATATGCATTATTATAAAAGTATCAACTTAAAATAAACCGAAATACCTCGATTTAGAATTTTCGGAAAGCAAATAGATTGAAATTTTGACTCCGAAAATGTGAATCAACAATAATATGAAGCTCTACTCGAATGTGGGACCTACGTTCTTCACCTTTTATGTGACGGGGGACCCAAATTTTTTTTCTTTTTTTTTAAAATAGTGAGGCAGCGAGTATGGGAGTGGGGGACCAAGAAGAACAAGGTATAAAATATTGAGGAAGAAGAAGCAGAATGGTCGTCTTGAAGAAGACGGCTCATTTTTAAAAAAAGGGTATAGCGCCCTGTTACTGTCAGCTTTTTATATATAGCGCCCAAATACTGGGCTCTATACATTAACAACACAGTTAACGTTAATGTATAGCGCCCAGTATTTGGGCGCTATATATAAAAATGTCATTTTTTTCTACGCCTATTAAAGCACTATTTGTCCAAAAGAATCACATTTTGGTTCCGCACTCATATAATGTAAGTCGGTGTACTTTTGTTGTTTTTTGGAATTTGGACTCCTTTTTTCTGTGGCTAAAACCTCAAACCCCTGGTTGTGTAATAAAGTCTAAAAATGGGGAGGATATTTGTGGTGGATCTTGAAGGCAGAACTTACAATTGCAAATTCTGCAAAACCCAACTTGCCCTTTCTGATGACCTTGTTTCCAGGGTAAAGTCCGCCCTGTTTGTACCGTGTATATTTTGGCTACAACTAAAATTCTTAGCTTTTTTATGTTGCTTATTGCAAATGTTACTTCCTGTTTCTGGTTAATTTAGAAAGTTTTAAATTCCAGGAAGTGGTTAAAGATTTGGCCTTTGCAATGATGACCTATTGAACACTGCTTTTGATTAGAACTAGATTGCAGATTCTTCTCTGTTGTTGCCTATGTTAATGACAGTTCCATTTTTTGCTACCAAAATTAGCTGAAACTTCTTTAACTCTTAACTCAACAACTTTTCTATCTCGTTGTGTAACTGTCAGCTTATTTGCTTTGCCGTGGTATATTGCCTGAGAAAATTGCTTTTGAGTTGAATTTTGCCGCATAAGTTGTAGTACTTTAATTTGCATTGTTAATTACGTCTGATGAAATCTCCTTTATGCTATTTGGTCAGGCTTTTCATTGCCGAAGCGGAAAAGCATACCTATTCAGTAATGCGTGAGTGCCTTTGAATTATTTTTTAACTTCGGATTGATACCAAGTCACTCTTGTTCTATGAATGAATTTGTTATTCTTACAAGTTAATTTTTGATAATCTTGTTTTTATTCTTCTTTTTTTTTTTTTTTTTGGGTGGGGTGGGGTGGGGTTATGAAATTAGTTGTTGAGAAGAGGATGATAGCAAAGTACAACGGGAGTTTGAAGTTTAACCAAAAATGTACAAATAGGAAAAAAAGGATATTGTAAAGAAACGAGCTTGAGGCATATAGGAGCTTTTCACATTTGAGTTAAGTTTCAATGTCTCAAAAGCATCAGCTAGTTATTATGTGCATTTGAGCATGACGGTTTGGCTTAGCCACATTTTCACACAAGTGTTGGTCGCTTGTACCCTTTTTTGTTTGCCCTGGTGATGGACGTATTGACGCGCCACATCCAAAGGGAGGTGCCGTGGTGCATACTATTTGCAGATGATGTTGTATTGATTGACGAGACACGAGGCGGTGTGAACGCGCAATTAGAGGTATGTAGGCCGTCTCTGGAGTTTAAAGGTTTCAAGTTGAGCAGGACCAAGACAGAATACTTGGAGTGTAAATTTAGTGGTGAGACTCAAGGGGGGAAGGGGAGGTGACGTGAGGTGAGGCTGGACTTGCAGATCATCCTTAGGAGAGAAAGTTTTAAGTACCTTGGGTCTATTATTCAGGGGGATGGGGAGATTGATGAAGTTGTCACACATCGTATTAAGGCGGGTGGATGAAATGGAGACTCGCTTCCGGTGTTTTGTGTGTCAAGAAGGTGTCACCGAAACTTAAAGGTAAGTTCTACAGAGTGGTGGTCAGACCGACGATGTTGTATGGGGCTGAGTGTTGGCCAGTCAAGATCGCTCATGTCCAGAAGATGGAGGTAGCAGATATGAGGATGTTGAGATGGATGTGCAGGCATACCAGGTTAGATAGGATTAGAAATGAGGTTAATGCGACAAGATGGGTGTGGCCCCTATTGAGCACAAGATGCGGGAAGCGCGGCTTAGGTGGTTTGGTCATGTGAGGAGGAGGAGAAAAGACGCCCCGGTGAGGAGGTGTGAGAGGTTGACATTGGAGGGTCTACGGAGAGGTAGAGGTAGGCCAAAGAAGAGTGGGGAGAGGTGATTAGGCAAGACATAGCGCAACTTCAGCTGACCGAGGACATGGCCCCTAATAGGTTGGTATTGAGGTCGAGGATTAGGTTAGTAGAGTAGGTAGTCTTGAGTGTTTATAACAGTAGTATTGGCACGCAGTCTCGCTTTCTGTTGGTAGTAGGTTTTTATGACAAGCCGTTGTTTTCTTTTATTGTTGATCACCTTACTATCTTGTTGTTTTTATTCTGCTTTTATATGACTTTTTGGTGTTGTCCCTTCTTGTCTATACAACAACATGCCCTTCTTGTCTATATTTTCATTAATGTGGTGCTTATGTTTTCCTCAGCCGAGGGTCTATTGGAAATAGTCTCTCTATCCTCACAAGGTAGGGGTAAGGTCTGCGTACACATTACCCTCCCCAGACCCCACGGTGTGGGATAATACTGGGTATGTTGTTGTTGTTGTTGGTCGCTTGTACAAGGTTGCTACATATTTCATGTTCGACATGTATGTTTGCATTTCTTCTTGCCCACCTATCTTCAAGAATTGGGCTTCCCTGGATGCCTACAAATATAGTTCAAGTGTTCATTATTGATGTAATTAGTTGTCCATATTATTGTGCTAGCAACCTAGGAAGTCAAAATGAAAGATAATGTAGCATGCTGGATTGAATTCTGTACTTCTATTGCATAGTTGCTGTGTAGGATGAGTTTTTTAGTGGCTGTAGTTGGTAGAAGATCACTTTACTTCATTAAAGATGCTGCTATTTTTAAAGCCTATTTTCTGATAGGAAGCTAAGGTGAATCGTCTTTCAGCTCAAGCTGGTTGTTCAATTAAGGATGGAATGAATTAGTTTATGTTAGGATTGGGAAGCAATCTCTTTCCAATGACAGTTTATTTTGAGAACTCCAAATTTTCAGATTCGCATCAAAGACATCTAGTTCAATGATCTCCTTTATTTTGCCTTCTTCATGGTGCAATATATGTGTGTTGTTAGCACCAATTTTTTAGTATTTTTATTTTCCTTTGCAGTCCGATCATATTATTTTTCTCCTCCAGTATATGTGGAAGTTTTCACCTTTCTGTCTGTCTATGATTCAGGGTAAATATAACTTTTGGACCTCATGAGGAGAGGATGATGCTTTCTGGAATGCACACAGTAGCAGATATATTTTGTTGTTGTTGTGGGCAGATTGTTGGCTGGAAATATGTAATTTCTCTTCTTCCTTCTACTTCTTTGTTCCCTCTAATCCCCGTCTTGTTGGCACCGACGCAGAATCAAAACACATGACCATGGGAATACACACAAAAATAAAATGGAGGGAAACGGTCCCTCCTGCATTCCATACACACGTTCTGTTGTGCAGATAAATAATATACACACTGCCAGTGTCAAGATTTGTTACACTATCACTGCACTTTAATCTATCGTTGTAGGTAACCTGCCTTATTTTCATGTACATATAGCTATCTTTTAGGTGATCTGAACTTTTACACTGTAATAATGTATTTAAACTCAAACAATATACATACACTGGTAGTTTTGCTAGACTTGTTAACGGCTAGTATTTGGTGCATCTTTCACACAGGAGGCAGCCCATGAGAAAAGCCAGAAGTATAAAGAAGGGAAATATGTCCTTGAAAGGTTCATTTCTCTTTTTCAAAATTATTATGTTCATTCGCATTAACATTTGCCCCTTAAAAATGGTATTCACACTTTCAATGTTCCCTATATAACATTTATATGCTGTTGATAATGTTTGTGAACAGAGGCAGGATTGTTGATGGAGTTGACTCTGAGTTCTATATTGATACTCGTCCAAGCATGAGTGATGCTGAAGACGCATAACCTTGGTTTTCCGTCGCACCTAAATACAAAAATGATAATTCTATGGTTGTATCTTGTAGGACTTATCCAAAGAACTATTGTATCTTGTCGAAGATCTCCGCAAGTTTGTGGATATAGAAAAGAAGTTGCTGCATAAGTTGTTTCTTTTATATGTATGGTTCATTAAATAAGTGCTGTACCACCAGTCAATCCGATGTCCATCTCTAATGGGTGTGATTTGGGTTTCTGGCCATGAGTGATGACTGTCAATTCTGATGGCGTAATATCTTAGGGCTTTGTTGCAAATAAATGAGGTGTAGCTATATTTTCTGCCTTGAGGCATGAATAGGAATTTGGAGTTAATGCTAAGTTCTTGAGATGCATTTAATCTATGGATACGCCAGTCAAGTGGTCTGGAATGTATGCTTTCTGTTTTTGTAGGAGTTGGAAAGTAAGGGAATGTCGAGCCTATTACGAAGAATTCGAAGGTTTCATCCGCTGGTAGTGATAAAATCATAAAATCCCATCAAACTAGCCTTCCTCATAATGGAAATATCAGGTTTGATGAATTGAAAATAATGTTTTTTTCGTTTTAGGTATTGATCGATTAAAAAGAGTAAACGTGAAAAAATAAACAAGTAGATACGTTGCTTTATCATGAAGTTTTACCATGGATATCAACTTTTCGAAGAATTATTATAATCACTTATGGCCAGATGGCTATTGCTTATGATAGAAAAAGAATTACAATAAAATATATTTGACTTCACATCATAACAAAAAATGACCCATATTTTTATGTAGGGGTGTACATAGGTCGGGTTGGTTCGGATTTTATAATTACCAAACCAAACCAATTGTGTCGGGTTATTAAATCTAAAGACCAAACCAAACCAATAAAACTAGGGTTTTTCAATCTCGGGTTTTTTCGGCTTTTCGGGTTATTCGGGTTTTTCCGGTAAAATCTTCGGAGAACAAAACATATAACTTGTGCTCAAAGTATTTCTTTAATCCTAGTAAGATACAACTATATAAAGTATTTTCCAAGAAAATAATACAAAATATGAGATATGTCATGACGTATCCTAAAATATTCAACAACAAAGACAATAAAATTATGTAATATAAATATTGCTAATTAAAAAGCCATAATAAAAATAAATATAATCTAAAAGTATTAATTCATGCTAAAATAAGTAGATTAATAAGGGAGTATTAATTACATGACTAAACACTAAAGAAAAAATAAAAATAGGTTATGCATTTTTATTTGAATTATTGCAAAACAAAAAATAGATATTCAATACATTCTCGTTCGTAGTATTGAATTGAATGTCTTTTGTTAGTATTAGTATTGATTTGATTTTAGTTTGGGCTTTTGTTAGCATTATTTAATTTACTAATATTAATGGCTATAAAACTTATTGGAACATTCAAAAGTTGTAAGTCCAACACTGAAATAATACCTTAAAAGTTAAAATTATGAAATTCTTTAAGAAATATATATTTATTACATCACAATAAGTATATTTATATATTAAATATATCTAAAATTTATATATATGTAATGTCGGGTTGGTTTGGTTTCGGTTTGACTTTCTTTAGTTAAAACCAAACCAAATCAATTATGGTCGGGTTTTTTTTCTCAATACAAAACCAAATCAAACCAAACCATAGTCGGGTTTTTTTTCTCGGATTGACTCGGATTATCGGGTTGGTGCGATTTTTCGGTTTCCTTTGTACACCCCTATTTTTATGTTTTATCCGACCTAATCCATATTGTACATATTTTGGAAGCACCAGCATTAGCTGACAAACCTTAATTCAAAATCCGTTTTCTTACAACCACTACTTCTAAAAGCTGTGGAGTTAAATGTAGTTGGTCAAGTTACCCATTACGTTTGATGTTACGACAAGACAAACTTACTGCAAGAACTAAGAATATTTTTGTTCCAGAGGCTTGTGGCTTTTAAGACTCTTCACGATTTAGTTTTTTAATTTTTCTTTTTTAATCTTTGAGTTAAAATTTAGATTTGGGTTTTTAGAGTTTGTTAGTTGTTTGGATTGAGTGTTGCTCCAATTGATTGAAAATATCAAGAGGAGTTCAAAACTTAAATGTGAAGTAATTTGCAGTAGATTTGAGTTAAATTTCAGAAGAGGCTCAAGGAAGAAGACGAGGTCAATTTTTGTATAATAGTGTATATGGATGTATAAACATTTCTTATATACTATTATACAGTTTTATACACCTTTATATAAGCATCTGTAGACGAGCTTCTTCCACGATTTTCAGTTGCAATTCTTGTTCAAAACCAATCCAAATCTCCATTAAATGACTTCAAATTTTATATATAACCTCCTTATACTATTTCTAACAAGTCTAACTAACATCCAACTCTAAATTTCTCACAAGATCATATTTGAATTTAAACCCGGTTATTTAAGTTTGTTCAACAATGGTGGACCAATCTAGATCTTCATTAAATGACTTCAAATTTTGTATACAACCTCCTTATACTATTTCTAACAAGTCTAAACAACATCCATTCCAAATTTCTTATAAAGCCAGATTTAAAATTTAAACCCACTTATTTAAACTTGTTCAACAATGGTGGATATCTTAAAAATCTAATTTTTACCACCCAAATAGATTTGGTTTGTTGAACTAATGTTTGAGTCACAATTACTAATTCGAAGATTAGATTAAAAGCTTGAGCATTTTCAAAAAAAAAAATTAAATAGTAATTTCGAGAACCTATTTGGAGTTGGATGTTGAATCTTAGCCTATTATTTTTGGGCTACAACTTTGCAAAGTTAAATATAGGCCACTTAGTTGCAATGTACATATGTGAGTTGTATTTATGTGTAATTTCCTACTTATAATACTACTATTGCTTATAATACCACTTCTACCCCCTTATAGTTGAAGAAAGAAAATTTTCGACTAAACATTTGAAATGTATTATGTTGTTTCTTTGAGAAGAAAAAATTGTAAAACTTATAACATTGCTTATGTAAAACAATTTTTAGCAAGCGATTTCATACATATATGACTTTTGACTGAGAGTCCATTAAATTGACATTGAAAAGTAAATAAGAAGAAGAGAAAGGTACAAACTTGTTCTCAATACCGTTGATAATTGGGTTTTAATGATTAAAAAATTATGTCCAATGAACGTGTGCTAAGAACCAGGTTCTCAAAGTAACCGTTGAAGGTTCTTACAAGACGATAACTTTGACACAAAGTTACTGCCACCCGATATTATAGGAAAGGACTCTTGATGCGGTAAGGACTGTTGCCCAAGAATATCTGCTTGCATATCTGAGAGACATGTGTCACAAGATTCGTAGAGTCCTTAGAACTTTAGGATTGCAAGCAAACGAGAGTTTGACTGTATGTAGGACTCCCAAAGCTCTCGGAGTACGGGGAAGTTAAATGTTTTTCCTATGGACGGTGAAGACCATCCTTTTGCACATCAACAGAAGAACTTAACATAGCATTTTCAGTTCAACACTCAAGTCTATAATTAGTGTGTTCTGAAAGTCACTTTTCTCGAGTCTGTTTAGTTCATGTGTGTTAGGAGATTGAGTTGTAATCAAGATGTTATTCGAAACATGTTAGTTGGAGTATTGTTTGAGTGTGCAAGTTAGAGTAACTTGTAATTCATACAAGAAGTAGAAGTAGGAGAATTGTGTAGGTATTGATTTACGAGTCTCGCAATTAATACATTTGGCTCATCAGTTCTAGTGAAGTTGAAGTTAAAATCCTACGTGGTAGATCGTGATTTTTGCACTTTTGAGCGGGGTGAATTTTCATGTAAAAATTGATATTCTTGTTTTTAGTATTTATTTTATTTACGCGTAAGGAGTAAGATAAAGAACCAAGTTCTTTAGTAATTTAGGAATGTACTCAATATAACAATTGGTATCAGAGCGAGTTCTCTCAAACGTGGTTAAAACCTAGAGAGATCTTGGAAGAAAATGAGTGTTCCACCTGGAATCAACGAAGGACAGTAAACTACCAGACAACCTCTATTTAACAAAAAATACTATAGTTGGTGGAAGGTAAGAATGAAGGATTTCCTAACGGCTGAGGACTATGAACTATGGACAATAGTGAATCGAGGACCAGTAATTCCCACCAAACAAAATGGGAAAAATAAAAATGTTCCTAAAGACTCTTCTGAATTTGTGGCGGCAGACTTCAGGATGATAGAAAAGAATGCAAAGACGAAGAAGATTCTCATCTATGGACTTAGTCCTGATGAGTATAACAGGATATATGCTTACTCCAATGCAAAAGAGATCTGGGATGCACTTCAAACTGCTTACGAAAGAACCAATCAAGTGAAGAGATCAAGAATTGAGTTGCTCATGAGAAACTATGAGCTCTTCTCCATGAAGGAGTCCTAACCTATTCAGAAAATAATGACCAAGTTCACTATCGTAACAAATGAAGTAAAATCATTGGTAAAGCTATTTACCCCTGAGGAACTAGTCAACAAGGTTATAAGGATTCTCCTTGCATCATGGGAATCAAAAGTCACATCCATTCAGAAAGCGAAGGAGTTTGACAGGATTTCACAGGACGAGTTGATTGGAAACTTAAAGACTCATGAGATGAGAAGTCTGGAACTACGCAAGGAAGAACCAAAGAGGTATAAGACACTGGTTCTTAAAGCGTCTGAAGAAGATGAGCCTGATAATGATGAACTAGACCTAGCAATTTTTGCTAGGTTCAAAAGGTTCATAAAGAACTCCAAGAATACACCTAAAAGAGAAAGCAATGGAAAACCTAAGCAGATTGACAAGTCTTCTTAAGATGGGTATTACAAGTGTAACAAACTGGACCACATGGTCAAATATTATCCAATGTGGAAAACTGAATGGAAGAATGAAAAAACTGAAAAAGAAAAAAGGAACAAGATGAAAGAGCAAGGTCTAAACAAATGCAAAATTCTAGGCAAGGGATTCACTAAGGCCATGAAACAAGCCTCCCTTGCAGCATATGAAGACAGTAGAAGTGACAAAGGGGAGGAGAAGAAAGACGAGGCTATTAGTCATTATGTTGTAATTGATTCATTCGAGGGTGTTGAAGTTGAGCCCCCATGTACAGTTAGGAATGCACATTGGTAGACACCCTCTTTTTGATGGACACCACTACAATGAATGAAAGATACATATGGATGTGACTGATTTTGACCTATGGATAATTATCAATCACGGACCAATTACACCCACTAAAGTGGATAGTGATGGAAACAAGAGTATCAAAAGAGAGGAGGAATGTGATGTTGAGGATCCTCAGTTAATCAAGAAAAATGTTAAATCAAAAGATCTGCTCTATAGAAGTTTGCCAAGGAGTATTCTCTACAAGGTGTCCTCCTGCATATCTGCTCATGATATATGGAGGACTTTGGAGGTTGATTATGGAAATGAAATCATTGGGGTTGCCCTTATAGCAATTGAAGAAAGCAAGACATAAGAGGAAGTGATAGGAATGATGGCCACGAGTGACAAGGCTGAAGATAAAGCAAATCGGGTAAGTATCTCTAATCTGAAAGAAAATATCCATGCTATACCTAAAAAATGGCTAATGGCCATAATAGTAACTGTCACGGGGGGCATTTTTGGTCAGTCCAAAGTCACACCCGCGTGGCAGTCAAGTTGCGCACTTGACTCAGCCTTTCCTAACATTTAGCCAAATTTTCAGCAAGTTTGGCCTTAACGAATTCTTTTGGCAGTAATTCAATAAGAACACAAGCAAATACGAGAAAATCCCAACCCTTGTATTAATTTCGAAAATATACAAAGGAATCCTCACTTTGCTATGAACAAAAGTCGTTCACAACCCATTTTTGACAAAGAACACAAGTCGTTCTTAGCCAACACTAAGACCTGCCCAAGCCTAGCCTTAGTCTCTTTTGAAACACTTTGAAACCCTCACGTTTCACTCTTGTTTCCCACTTAGAATTTCACACGAAATTGCCCACATAAAATCTGACTAAGTCCAAAGGCTCTATTTATAACATATAAGCAGCCTTTAGGACTTGACAACACATTGTCACTTGTTGTCTACAGCTTTTGCCACTTGTCAGGATAAGGCTAAATCAGTTCCTAACTTGTAGTTGACATCCCCAACTACTTACATGTTATGCACGAAATTATAATGGATATAAGCATAAATCAGTCATGGGTACAAGAGTTTATGAAAAGGTAACCGCCAAACTGCTTTGGCATGTGCTGTTTTGATTTGGTCAGCTGATTCACGCCCAAGGATGGCATTGCACCCAGCCTTGGCTCATTTTGACATTGCTCCGCACCAATGCTTGCCCGCAATCCGCTGCCTATGATTTTGCCATACACGCCCGATGCCGCTGCCGCCTGGACATGTCTTGGCCGAGTTTCTACCTTGTCCATGCCAACCTTTGTTTCCCTCATGACATTGCTTGTATTTTCCTTCCCATAGCCTTGCCTTAGCTATTGAAAGTCTTTGCCATTATTCCGCACTGCCGCATTTTAACTTAGCCCACATTTGTTGCTGCCACAACCTGAAGTGCCTGTGCCACTGACTTTGGCGCGCATGCCATGCCATGCTGCCCCAACACTGCCCACACTGCCTTGTCAAGCCTTTGCCAAGCGTGTATTGCTGTCCCAAGACCTTGTCCAATAGTTGCCCACAACAGCCCTCATGACAATGTCTTGTCCGTCGCCCGCATGATCATTTTTCCCGCACATAGGCCAATGACAAGGCCATCACACCCCAATCTTTGCCACAGTCGTGCCGCGCCTGATGACAAAGAGTCAGGCCCTAACAGTAACCATGATAAGTGGGATGGATAGATTAAGTGAATGATCAGTTAGTAAGCAGTCTTTCATGTGTTAAGCTTGATTTTAAAAATCTTGAATCCAGCAAAGCTGATCTTGAAGGACAGGTCAAGAATCTTAAGAACCAAGTCCATGAACTCACTTCTCATAATGAGCTGCAAACTTCTGCTAATGGTAATAGAATAATGAGTGATCTGTAAGACAATATTGAAACGGAACTGAAAGAGCTCAAAGATAGTTTGTATAATGCTGATTGTAGGAATAAGGTACTACAAGAGAACCTTGAAAAGGCAAAGTATGAACTGTCTAGGCTAAGCAAATTGCATAGATACTCTGATGCTTTGAATTGGCTAAATGAAAATTGCAGCACTAATAAATCAAGAATTGGATATAAGAAACCTGTACTTAGGTTTGATCTTAAGTATGTAATAATCTCTGATAATAAGATGTGCACACAGTGTGGGAAGGTGAGACGCTTCAGAGACAGTTGCCCAGCCTTAATTCATGCTCAGTTAAAAAAATACTTGTGGGTTACTTAAACGTCACTATTCAAGCTAAGTAAATTATGGTCAATAAGAGAAGGACAGTTAATGCTCTTCCCTTGTTGGAAAAAAGAGATTTGATTCATCATTTTCCAACAAAAGGGACTCAAGCTTGTTTGGGTTCCCAAGACTAACCTGTGATTTCTGTTGTAGGCTAAAGTGAGAGGAAGCAATCAAGATTGGCATATAGACAATGGATACTCAAGACATATGATAGGTGAAAAGAAGAAATTCATCTCACTGACAACCTTCCGAGGAGGGAGTGTTTCCTTTGAAAATAAGAATAAAGGACAAATAACAGGTATTCGTAAAGTTGGTAAATCACTGTCTCATACTATAGAAGATATATACTATATAGTGGAACTCAAGCATAATCTCCTCAATATTTCTCAAATATATAATAAAGGTAATGAGGTAAAGTTTAATTCAACAATTTGTCCTGCTACTAAGCTGGATACTAATAAAATTGTTCTGGAAGTCAAGAGACATAACGATGTATACAAGATATCTATTATGTCTCTTCCTCAAAGTGATCATACATGTTTAAGTGTAGCGGAAGATGATCCACTACTGTGGCATAGAAGACTAGGACATGACAGTCTGTCTCAACTCAACAAGCTGGCAGCAAAGGACATGATCCTTGGGTTGCCAAAAGTTGAGTTTGCATCTAATAAAGTTTTTGATGTATGTGTCAGGGGTAAACATGTAAGGTCATCTTTTTAATCTAAGAAAGTTGTTAGTACCTCCAGACCCCTGGAACTTCTTCATATGGACTTATGTGGACCAATAAAGGTTAAGAGCATGAGAGGAAAGAGGTATGTGTTTGTGATTGTTGATGACTTCTCCAGGTACACATGGACCTTATTTCTAGCATCTAAGGATGAAACATTTTATGTATTTTATGTGTTTATCATAATGATTCAATAAAAACTAGGTAGTGTTGTATCAAGTATAAGAACAAATCATGGAACTGAGTTTGAAAACTCTAAATTTCTTGAATTCTGCAGCATTCATGACATTGAACATAATTTCTCTGCAACTAGAACTCTACAACCAAATAGCGTGGTGGAACTGAAGAACAGATCTCTAGAAGATATGCGTAAGACCATGTTAATTGCCAGTGGACTGCCGAAAAGCTTTTGGACTGAGGCAATCAATACTGCTTGCTACTTGTTAAACAAATGCATGGTCAGACCCATTCTTGAGAAGAATCCCTATGTTTTACTTCAAGAAAGAAATCCCAACATCACTCACCCAAGAGCTTTTGGGTGTAAATGCTTTGCACACAACAATAGCAAAGAAACTCTAGGCAAGTTTGATGATATAAATGATGAGGGAGTATTCTTGAGATATTCACCACATAGTAAAGCATACAAAGTATTTAATAAACGGAAAAGGGCAAAAAATACCCCTATTATTTAATAAATGGTTTACTATCGAGCTCCGTCCACCTATTTTTCAAAAAATACATCTAACGTTATCTTACGGTCTGAAATTATCCCCGCAACTAACGGAATATTGTGTGTCCCCTTTTTAATGAGCTGGCATAATTTTATTGGGCCACGTGGTACCTCAGTCTGGATTCAACAAACCCGCCCCAGATTTCAGTCCGCCCCTTTTTTTTGGAATAGAAATATGATTTTCGCCGCTATAATCTTTTCTAAGAGAACTAATACACCCGACTAATCTAATTTACCACTAGTACTACTCGAATCATCTTTAATTTTTCATATTACTATTTTCTTTTCACTAACACAAGAATCTGAAACTAGGACGAGCTAGGATTTTCTTGTTGAATCTACAAATTCCAAAAGTTGTATGCCTAATGGAGATAGATTCCTATATATACTAACTATCTTTTTTTTGGTTTTATTTGTTATATTTGCATCGGCAGAGTAGATAACGAATTACCTACACGTTGTGTTTCTACTTAGTCTCACCTGCCATCGTAAGAATCCTAAAGACCAGGTGACTGGACATCTTTCTTCTTTGCTAGTTCCCTTGAGTGGGATAAGCCAAAGAATAGTGCGAAATTGGCTGTTAGTTATGAACCATCACCTATTATTTCTCCATATATGCCTTCTGATGTCCCTACACTACCACCCACTATCACTATTCCACCTCCAGCTTCTACCCTCGCTGCACCTCAATCTCCAAAACTAACCAACCATAAACATGTAACCATCCTACAAATCACCTCCAAACCCACAAAGGCCAAGTCTACTTCAAGGGAATCAGTAAAGGATGAAAGTTCAGTTGATCGTGTTGTGGCTAAGAGGGAACCAGAGGTAAAAGGGACTACTGCTTAGGGGGAACCTGCAATCGTCAAGGATGCTCAGACATCTGAAGGTACTGAGTGACACACCACATGATGTTCCTCCATCAAAATTTGATATTCTAGCATCTAAAATTGAGGTGTACTTGTAAGAAGTTGTTGAACTACTAAGTGACACACCATATGTAAAAAGTACTACCGTAGAAAAGGAAATAGTAGCTCAGCAAAAAAACCTAGAAATAGTTGCAGACCTGCCTTTGATTTAAGGGGAAGGTAAGAAAGAAATAGGGGATAACGAAGGTTCTGATAGATGTTCTTGTAGCTGGACTGGTGATGAAGAGGATGATAAAGCAAATAAGGAGGGAGAAGGAGTACAGGAGAAAGATCAAAGTTCTCAAGAAAAGAAAAGTGAGAATGAAAGTGAATCAGGTGAAGGGAAGGAAGGTGAAATAGAAGAACAACAAGGTGAACAAGTGAGGGATTCAGAAGAAGAAAAATAAAAGGAAAGTGATGGACAAAATGACTCTGAAAGTGAGGATAATGAAGATGAAAAAGAAAGTGATAGTGAGGGTTCTGAATCTAAAAGTGAGGAATCTGAAGGCTCTATGACTATTGGAGATACAGTCATGGCCCATTTGGAGGAAGTTCATGAAGAGGAAGGGTCGGACGAACCTAAGCCTTCCTTAACTCCTCTCGTAGGAGATGAGGAAGTTGAAAGTGATGAGGATAATTTGCCACTGTCTGAGGTAGGGAAGAAGAATAGGAAAGCCCCTGCAAAGCCTACAAGAACAACTTCACATTCAAGAAAGGAAGTGGCTCATCCTGCTAGGACTCCTCTCACCAGGATCAAGAGAAAAGATGTTGATGCACAAATGATCAAGGAGGCTAGGAGTGCTAAGAGGACAAGAAAGTAAGTTCCTGCTGGTAAAGTTGTCGTAGAGTTGGAAGTAGACGATGAACCTGGTTCTTCCCTTAAAGGTAAGAAGTGAAGCAGACTGCTTCCAAACCCACCAAAGCAACTGCCACCTCTTAGAAGCCTAGCAAAGGAAAAAAGAAAATGACTGAGTCGGGAGTACTTGGCAAGCTAACTGAGTTCAATAACAAAAAAAAGTGTTGAATGGGAAAATACTTGCTAACACTGATGAAAAGGGTATGGCTTAGTTGGTAGAAAATCTTGATTTGCAGGGATGGAGACACATGTTTGTCAAAACCTTTCCCTTTGTGTGTATACATGCAGTGGTTGAGTTCTATGCCAACTTTTAGTTTGACGGCAAAATGGTGAAGAGTTCTGTGAGAGAGTTTGAGTTGGAGTTTGATGCTGAAGAGATTGGTTGCTGATGAACATTCCCTCCCTGGGATTTAACAACTATTTTAAGAAGAAATAGCTTGCAATTAACAATGATATGGACATAGGCATTGTGCTTACCAGAAAAAATTTCCAAAAGTTTGAACTGGATGCTCTTCAAAAGGTGTATAAGACTGACATGACATATTTTTATAGGTTTTTATTCCATTTTGTGAACTCCTGCATTCTGCAGAGGTATGAGAGGAGGCATGAGGGCACCTTGCTTGACATGAATGTGATGGAGTTGTTGGACACATATAGGGTCATCAACCTTCCTAACTTGATGATTCAACATATGACAAGGGCTGCATACACCACTAAGCCCAATAATGGTATGCCCTATGGCGTAATGTTAACTGAGTTATATGACAAGCCCAATATCTTACTGTCTGGGTTGAATTTTCGCAATCACAATAAAGTTCTAGATGCTATCATGCTCAAAAAGTGTGGCTTGCTGAGATCAAGGCCAGAGGTCCAACTAGTTCTGCTATTTTTCCTGGGAGCAACATGGGTTCTAAACTCTCTAAAAGGTTGGAGTTTGCTATGGAAGAAAATGCTAAGCTCAGGGAGGACAACGATGAACTACGGAAGGAAACCATGTAGCTTAGGGAGGAGCTGAGAAAAGACAGAGAGGATCATGCACAACAGATTGCCACCCTT
Source organism: Nicotiana sylvestris (assembly GCF_000393655.2). NCBI lineage: Eukaryota > Viridiplantae > Streptophyta > Magnoliopsida > Solanales > Solanaceae > Nicotiana > Nicotiana sylvestris. The sequence goes on from NC_091063.1 coordinate 63,167,850, forward strand.
ATGAAGGCCTTGACCCCCTCCACATCTCACCCTTGATCTTGATCTTTTACCCCTTGTCATGTATCTGTTTCTAGTTTGCTCAGTGGTGCTTTGTCTTTTGTTTTTCCTGTTAAGTTCTGAGTAGCATGCAGGAAGTTTTAGTTTGTTTTGTTTTAATGTTTTAGATCAGAAGGGGGAAGATATCATGGGAGGGGGGAGATGTACTTATTTTGTTCAAAGTTTATTTTGTACAATCTGTTGTTGTTCTCAACTGTGATGCTGTGTGTATGCTTAAAAAGGCTAGTACCTGGTTCGTAAGCACAAAATTTGTCATCATCAAAAAGGAAAATTTGTTGAGAATTGGATTTTGATGATTAACAATTATGTTCAATGAACATGTGCTAAGAACCAGATTCTCAAAGTAGTTGTTGAAGGTTCTTACAAGACAGTAACTTTGACACAAAGTTACCGCAGTCCGATATTGCAGAAAAGTACTTTTAATGCGATAAGGATTGTTACCCAAGAATATCTTTTTTTTAATATCTGAGAGACATGCGTCACAAGATTCGTGGAGTTTTTAGAGAACTTCAAGATTGCAAGCAAACGAGAGTTTGACTGTATGTAGGCTCTCAAAGATTTCGGAGTACTGGGAATTTAAGTTCTTTCCCTATGGATTGTGAAGACCATCCTTTTGCACATCAACAGAAGAACGCAACATAACATTTTCAGTTCAAAACTCAAGTCTATCATTAGTGTGTTCTGAAAGTCACTTTTCTAGAGTTTATTTAGTTCATATGTATTAGGAGATTGAGTTGTAATCAAGATGTTATTCGAAACATGTTAGTTGGAATACTGTTTGAGTGTGCAAATTAGAGTAACTTGTAATTCATACAAGAAGAAGAAATAGGAGAAGTGCGTGGGTATTGATTTACAAGTCTTGTAATCAGTATATTTGGCTCATTTGTTCTAGTGAAGTTGAAGTTAAAATCCTACATGGTAGGTCGTGGTTTTTGCACCTTTGAGCTGGATGATTTTTCACGTAAAAATTATTGTTCTTATTTTTACTGTTTATTTTATTTACGTGTAAGGAATAAGACAAAGAACCAAGTTCTTTAATAATTTAGGAATACAGTCAAAATAACAAATACTATTTGAAATTGCTTAATTTTGGCTTCCATTACACTTTTGGTTGGTATACTCTTGTTGTTAACAAACCAGTCTTGTATTTTTGTTTGCCATTAAAGAAGATCAAGCGTGAAAATGTATCCAAACTCTTCGAAGAAAATATTCAGTTCAACTTTTGATTATAGTTTAAAATTAACCTTAAAGGTGAAGCTCTGTCATGGGTTAAAAGTAAAAACGCAGTAGGATAACATTAGGTCATAAAGAGTAAAAATACAATAGGGTAATTTAGATTAAAAGTTTAACGGAGTGCAAAGATACTCAATTTAAAGAGAGTACAAACAAAATTTGACCACTTTCCCATTAGGAATGCATGCATTCATACTTCAGATAAAGAATTAACCTATATACACAAATAATGTAATTTATTTTACAATATTAAAGTCTTTTAACCTATTGTAATAGGTTAATTTTAACCTATATACATAAATAATGAACTTTTTTTACAATATTAAAGTATTTTAACCTATTGTAATAGGTTAATTTTAAACTGTAACTTATTACATGCCAAATGCACAGATAACCATTCTTAGGAGTGTTATTTAGAAATTAACCAATACTTATTTTGTCCTGAAATTTTAAACTAACTTTAGGACAATTCAAGATATTTTTAATCCTGAAAAATTAAAATTCAAAATGTATTGGCTAATTTTTAAATGGCAGCGCTTTGAAATGACTACCTGATGTCATTTCTACGGTATTACTCCACGAGTAGGGGTGTTCATGGTTCGGTTTGGGTCGGTTTTTTCCTAAAAAGAAACCAAACCAAGTAAGTCGATTTTCAAATATTGGAACCAAATCAAACCAATTAAGTCATTTTTTTTTGGTTTTTGTTGGTTTTTCAGGTTTTTCGGTTATTTGTCGGGTTTTTTCTTAAATATGAGACATACACTACCAAACGCATATTTCGGCGACTATTTTTTCATCGTAACACTATCAAATCAATTGCTCTTTGAGAAATCTATTATTTACATATATTGATGATAATTGAATTAAATAGTGATGAATAATTTAAGTACTCAATTAAAAATCGATTATTTTTATCATGAAATAAATTCTTGTACTTAGCAAAAGAAAACTACCAATCAAACTAGAATGTAAAGGCAAAGAATTAGATTATTATAATAGCAAAGAACTAGATCAAAAATACAAATGACTAATATGTACGATAAACTTTTAGAAACTTTATATAAAAATACATATATATAGGTGTAATAATAAATTTAAATAGCTACTTTTATAGCCGGTTTGGTTCACTTTTTTCGGTTATTTTTTTTATTAAAACCAAAACCAAATCAAATTTGATAGATTTTTAAAAAATTCAAAATCAAAACCAAACCATACATAAAAAGTATCGGTGTTTTTAGTCGGTTTGGTTCGGTTTAATTTTTCGGATTTTTATGAACGTCCCTATCCACGAGTTAAATAAAGTCCAAGTAGAATATGTACGGTGAAGTACAACTTCAAATTCAGAATAAGCTATGCACTTTGACATGAAAAAGGATATATATATAGATCTATATATTGTGAATTATGGGCTTGAGTGTATTGGGCTACATCCGGATCCTCTGACGAAACGGGTGAAGTAAAATCCTTTCCTTCTCAAGAAAAAAGGATATCAAAATGAGGATCTGGCATGACATGACAACTGAGTCCCACAATTGGTATAAAAAAGCCAACGTTTTAGGATTTGATATATGGTAGCCTAAAGTTATTTTCTCTCTTTTAGTTGTTCAACCATCATCCTAAAAATAAGCCCCATCAAAATTATTTTACTTAAAAATAACAAAAAAAATCCTCTCTCTCTTCTCTCATAGCAACCTTCATCCTAGAAATTAGGTTCCATTTCCTTCAGTAGTATCCAAAAAAACTCTCAAATATTTTTTTTAATTATTTTTCCTAGTTTATATATATATATATATATATATATATATATATATATATATATATATATATATATATATATATATAACACAATAATAATGATATTATTTGTATATTACAGTGTATAACATAATAATAATAATAATAATGTGTATATCAAAAAAGTATATTAAGATTTTATTTTCCTTCTTTATATAACACATTTCAGATTGAAAATTCAAGTTCAAGACGACTTCACATATGTATCCTCTATTGTATCCCGTGTATATTTCAATGTACATTAATGATATCTCATGTATATCATATGTTTTTGTGTATATCCACAAAAAATTGTGCTATATATATATATATATATATATATATATATATATAACGGGCGTACATAAAATAATTATAATTTATACACGATATAAAAAAGTGATATACACAGATTTTCTTAAAAACCTGTGTGTAATATATACTGATGTACACGATATACAACGTGATATACACATATCGTAATTGGTTTTTTATGTCTGATTTTTTTTAATCTAAAACCATTCTAAATCACTTCTAATCTTGCTCAAATGTTATATATAGCCCCGTTTAGGTATTTTCAACCATTTTCAACCACACTCACTCGTTCAATCCAGCCAAAATAAAAAAAAAGAGAAGAAAAACAAAGTTGAAATGAATTTTTTCTCTCTCTTAGTTTTTGCTTCTGATTTTTTTGACGTGAGATCAACCTTACCTTTTCATCCCACTTATTTTTTTTTGTATAATTTACAACAATTTTTGCTAAACTATGAGAGCGAAAGAGAAGAGATTAGAAAAAGAAATATAAAGAGTGAAAGTGAGAGGAAAGCAGTGAACAAGATGAGAAGTTAGCAGTGAGGGGGAGGGGGGAGCAGACGGTTTGGCGCCAATTGTTAAGAGAGTATTTTTTTTTTTTTTAGGATATGGCTATATAATGCAAATTGTTTGGGGTTATCTTTGCCAAACTTTATATAAGGCTAAAAAAAATTGCCAATTAATGTTATGTGTTGTCACCTGGTGCTATTTTATCTATCAAAATTCCAGGCCTAATCCTCTGAAGTCTGAACCAAATCCCAAATCCAAACAAGTTGCTTTTCAATCTGCAGATTTTCCGATATATTGATCGCAATTTCTTCGTAATCTCTTGTTTGCTTTTTCCATATTCCAATTTTGGTTTATCTCTGTAAAACGTTAACGAAGAAGAAGTAAATCAGAAGCCAATGGGAAGCCGGAAGTCTTCGTCCAAGAAAAAATCTTCCAAAAAGAAGAGGCCCAAAATTTCCTCTAAGGTCTCCTTTTATTTACTCTCCTTTTCTACACACATTAATTCATGTTCTCCTCTCTTGCTCAGTACGCCTTATGCTTAATGTTCTTCGTCTTACTTAATTTGCTTTTTTAGGGCTTATACTTTCTGTTTACTGAATTAATTTAGTGTAATGTGATGCAATATTTGCTGATGTCCTCTTAAAATGAATACTAACTTTTGGGTCTTTTCATGAGTGTATCACGTCAAGGGATGGAAAAACTGTTTTTTTTTTGGGTAATCTGGAAATAAAAAGCTTTTCTTTCTGCTAAAAATAGATATAATACTGCTTTCCAATGAATAAGGGTCAAAAACTAATTAAAGGGCTGTTTTGTTTTTGGGTACAGTAGCTGTATGTATTAACATGACTAAATTGGGAAAATAAGTGCTATATGGATTATGTTGATGAAAATATGTTACCTATGTTAAACTACATTTATAAACAAATCTGTAGCTTAGTGAGGATTCGCGTGATATAGTTCATGCGGGAGTGTAAAGTCACATTGCATGGTCATTCTGAATTGCCATAGTTGGTGATTATAGTGGAATAAATCTAGAGAACTAGCTTATCTAATCCGATTAGTACTCTTCATTAGAAAAATATTTACCTGCACTTTTTAATACTCATATCTAAGAAGGCGTCATAGTAACCATGGTAAAACAGATATATAAGCTCTTGTTTAAATATCTTTTTTGGTGTTTCAATTTGTAATTCCTTAAACTGACACACCGAAGAAAGAATTATGAAAGATTTACTAGCCAGCGGACGTTGTTACCTTTTTATTGAAAAAATTTAATAACTAAAATATCATAGTTACTTTAATGAGAAATTGCAACTATCTCTTTAATTTTAATAGGCATGCTTCCCTAGGACAATGTTAAGCTAATCAATATGTGCTGTTTTCATATCAATATTTTCTCGTCTTGTCGCTGGCATCCCCAATTTATTATCCTTTATTATACATCTTCATGTGTTGTGTGGTTAGATCCGGAAGAGAAAAAGCAGAAGAAACAAATCCAAGAAGTTTTCCAGTTCTGAGGATGACACGTCATCTTCTGCTTCCTCCGATTATTCTAGCAGTCCACAGTCTTTGTCCTCTAGTTCAGAGGATGATTATAGTAGGAAAAGTCGTAGGCACTCACGTGATGTGAAACACTTGAAGAAAAGAACTCGGAGAAGATCCTCAAGCCGAGATGTCAATGGGGGTTCACCCCTTGTAAAGAAAAGAAAAAGGTCAAATAGAAAGGGTCTTGATTATGGGAGGAAAGTGCAGAAGAAGAAGCGAAGGAGACATGCTAGTATTAGCTCCAAAAGCAGTGACTCAAGAAGTTGTTCTAGTTGCCGATGTGAAAATAGTATTAGCTCCAGAGGAAGTGATTGTACTAGTGGTAGTAAGGATATTGATCAGAAGAGTCCCAGGATTAAGTCAAGAAAAGGGATGAAAGAAAAGAGAATTTGTAATGAGCCAAGCATTGAAAAGAGGAGTGGAAGTAGGGGGCCAAGTTGTTCTTCATGTAATCATCAATCATGTTCTTGTAATACTACTCACAGTGGGACGGGATATGTGGAAGAGAAAAATCCTAAGCGCTTAAGATCTGTTATTATTGTTCCAGAAAAGACATACGAGAAAGAGGGAGACGAACAGGGAACAGATATGCTTAAGGAAGAGAGTTTGAATAAGCATCATGGTTGCCCTTCCTGCAGAAACCATGACAATAATGACCTGGAAAGTAAAAGGAAATTAGCTTCTTGTTCTTGTTTCTCGTCTAATCAAACAATGCAGGTTGAAAATTTGATAATAGTTGATGCAGTTCCTCCCAATAGTGAAACTATTGGCCCCACAAAAGTTGGTGGTATTATAGATCCTCATCCAAATAAAGTCAAGGAAGTAAGTCACAATAATGGAGGTGAGGGTGGGGTTTCTGATAGTAATGCTAATTCAGGTTTCGAGGATCTTGAGACTCTCTTAAGGAAAAAGGCATTGGAGAACTTGCAGAAGTTCCGTAAAGAGCTTCAAACAAATTTGAAATCTGGTGCCAAGGAAAAGAAGAATGACAGTGATGTTAATCGGTTATCTCCTCCAAAGACTGAGGTTCTACCGTACAAGTACCTGGAACAGGAAAATAAAGAGGGATTGGCTTTAAATCAAGTTATAGGATGTAGAAACAAGCTTGTAACTAATGAGGAGTTTCCTCATTCCACAAAGATTGAGATAAATACTGCAGTTGAAGAGAACAACGGAAAACGAACTGGATACATTAAGGAGAGTATTACGCAACCTGCTGATAGATCAGCGCTCTCACGGAGTCCAGAAAAGGAGGACCATACCGCTGCACCAGTTCATATCGATGAATCGGAACCTGGTAAACCATCATGTATTACCACAGTACAGACATATAAAAGGGAAGATTCATTGGCTTCCCAGAGAAACATAAATAAAACACCAGATCCTTTGAGACCTGGAGTTCTTAGCACCGGGACCAGCGATAACTTAGGCATCGGAGCTGTTAATACCAGTATCCGTCCTAATGTAGAAACCACTTCTGGTGTCAGATCCACATCTGAAGGACTTACTTCAAAACACCAGCCAGATGCCAAGGATGGCTCTCAGTTCGAACAAAAGACCATGTCTGTAATGAGGGGTGGTGAAATGGTACAGGTATTATAATCGTATTCCATTATTATGCATGTCAGGCTGGGATTTTCCAACTCCGGGGTTGATAAATAATTCTACAAGTAAATAAATCTCACCCTGTTCGGTTTAGATTCTTTAAATTATTTCTGATTATTTAGGACCTGTTTGGCCATAGATTTTGCCAAAATATATTTGGGCTTTTTTTGGCAAATACATGTTTGTTCATAAATTTTATCCATATTTTGGCAAATTATCAAAACCCAAATCCCAAAACCAGCTCTGTTTTGGCCCAAAATATTACTATTACATTTTTTAAAAATTGCCCCAAACTTTTGTATTTTATAAAAGAGCCCACCATTTATTATTTTGTAACAATGCTGCTTCATCTTTCATTTGATAGTGTATTATGTAGTTCATTATAAAAATGATAATTTTGTACCAAATTTTTTTATGTTCAGGACTATGGTTTGCGATAATTAATAAATGTTATTGATGAAGGTACTGTTGGGTATTTGTGATAGTTTTTAAAACTTGTGGATATAACTCATGTTTTATGTTTTTTCAAAAAAAAAAAAAGTGAAATATGTTTTGAAAACTGATGTCCAAACACATTTTCATCTTCAAACCAAACTTCACCCAAATCAGATTTTTCAAAACAAATTTGGAAATCTATGGTCAAACGCTAGCTTATATGAATAACTATTAGAGAATTGATAGAAATTATTAGTTTATTTGTTAGTAATTAGCTCTAACTATAGATTTCTTTTAGTTATAGCCAAACACTATAGTGGGGAGCAAACTGATTAAACCAAAAAACTGATTTGACCAGGTAAAATAACCCTAAGCAAACAGGCTTAGTATTTGGTTAAGCTTTTAAGAAACAACTTTGTTCTCTCTCCCAGACCTATTCTTTCTAATACATAATGATTGATCCTTTCTTGTGGGTAGTCCCTGTTGGGAATTCATTATTAGAGATAAGACTTGCATATGTTTTCATGTTTCTCTAACCTCTGCCAAACATATCTGGTAATATACGTGTTTTGTTGTATTCGGGTTTTTGGTTAACTGTTTTGTACCCGGGTGGCACTCCCTTGGCTAATTTCTGATTAACTTACTTTTACATTCTTTTATAAAGGGAAGAAACAAAGATGCATGCAAAGTCCCCATTTTTTGGAACTTTTTTTTTTCCGGGGCTGCCTTGTTTTGATTTTCTGTTTGCATTACTTAGTGTTAGTTTTCTATTTTCGCTTTGGTTGACATACTGGTTTGCTTGTTATTGCTCCGTCCCGTTTTCCTCCCTGAAACGAGGGTCTTCCACTCTCTGTCTTTTTAAAGGCAGGGGTAAGGTCTGCGTACACTCTACTTTCCCCAGACCCCACTTGTGGGACTACACTGGGTTTGTTGTTGTTTTTTCCCCCTTGCTAGTAGAGTGTCTATGAGAGTCGCTTGAAGAGCATCGTTATCACATAAAAAAGCAGCTCTCAAGTGTAGATGGACTGACGATGGGAAGTTTAATACTTAATGTCTTTCCATAGCTTGGGTATTGTTACCATTCAAATACCCGTGGGAGACATTTCCAATATGTTCCAATTCTAATTTGTTTGATCTCATCTTCACATGGTGTATGACTGTATGTTGGCCAGGTAAACTACAAGGTTTACATCCCTAAGAGGGCTCCTGCTCTAGCCAGGAGACAACTCAAGCGGTGATGTGAGGAGGTACAATTTTCATGCCATTTGGGTCCTTTTTTAGATTCTTAATCAAATTGGCTTGCTGCAATGTACTGAGTCAGGACTTAGGTGCTAGTTGGCTGAATTTCTAAGTTCCTGGGATGACTACACTGTGAATGCTTGTGTATCAAAGATTATTGAGAAATGAAAAAAGCTGATGGACAAGGATATCTTTAGTTAAGTCTGGAACAGAAAAAAGAATAAAATTTAAGCGTGTCACATTGAAGCTCTCGTACTTCCTTTTGTGTTATTTTTTCAATGAAGTTGATCCCTTTCCATTGTAAACAGATTTCAGAGAGGTTATTTTGCCCTTGGCCGCAATCTGCTAAATGTGTATTGAATTGTATTATTTAGCAGATCCAGTCTTAACTTTGGTTAACTCAAGGTTCCAGCGGCACTGGTGAAGATTGATTGGAATATTTGATTGACTGAAACGTCTCAGCTCTCAAGTGTTGCATATTTTGTTATGGACTGGAAGTGGTTTTTTGGGACTCTTTTTGTCTAACAAGCTGCTTTATTTTTGCAATTCGAGAAACAGCTAACATATGTATTATTATCATGAAGAATATTAGTTGTTAGTTTGTTTTAAATTGATTTCTTTTTATTGGTTATTTGGGTTTCATTTCATGCCCCGTTGACAAGCATAGACATGAGATCAAGCAGCCAGTAGTCTTACGTTCCATAGGAGTAGTAGACTTGCTCCATGGCTAACTTTAGCATTCTTATGTGAGGCAGTAGGCGACACACAAAAGTTAATAAATGTCGTTAATCAATCTTGTTAGCTTATTCTCAGCTAATTAAAATCGTAACAGCTATAGTCACGGAATGGAAATATTCGTCTTTGCTTGAAATGAAGAAAGTGATTATTGGTCCTTTCTTTTCAAAACCTCCGGGATTGTACCATATGTAGATGGAGCTTTGATAGCAGCAAAGTCTAGAGGAAAGTTGTGAGCATTAAATATACAACAACACCCAGTATAATCTCACTTAGTGGGGTTTGGGAAGGGTAGTATGTACGCAAACCTTACTCTTACCCTGGGGTAGAGAGGCTATTTCCAAATAGATCCCTGACATGCTTCCCTCCAAGAACTTCCCACCTTGCTCTTGGGGAGACCCCCGACATCCTTCCTTCGAAGAACTTCTCACCTTGCTCTTGGGGAGACTCGAACTCACAACCTCTTGGTTAGAAGTGGAGGTTGCTTACCATCAGACCAACTTAAATATGAGAATGTGTCACATGTATTCTAACTTTTACTCTTCTAGAAGAACATCAGAGCTTCTAAAGATTATCTTTTACAGAAAGCAATATACATACAGACTAAATAGCCGATAAACTTAGGATCTTGAGGTAGTACTCTTCGCGCAACCTTCAGCAAGTATGAAGTCTCTCGTGGTTAGTGAAGCAGGTGTTTCTATACTTTTAACAAGGGTTTCCAACACTTGTCCAGATAAACAAAGGTGAATAATACATTTAACTGGCCATGCATTGCTCTCGAAAAGTCAATGACGAGCAAAGTTCAGTCCCTTAATACATCAGAATTTCTCAAAGTTCTTTTAACGTTAGAAAAATCAACCTCTGTTTTCCCTTCTGCTGCTGCTCGGTCATTTCTTTAAGCCACTTATGCAAGCCCAGTTGTCCATCTTTGAAACTGTAAGGTTCTCCAGGTATGGTGAATACTTTTCTAGGATCCGAGGAATCTACAGAAGATTATTATCACTTAAAAAAACCAATAATGCAAATATTGCACTAGGTAAATCTAATTCTTTTGTATTTTGAAGGCAATAATAGTTCAACATAGAAATCAAGAGTTCATGCATTTCTCTTTTTCATTTTTGGTGTAAAGAATCGTTGGTCGGTGATGCAGAAATCACTACTCGACTTTTTTTTTTTTTTTAACTATCTGGAAGATTTACAGTGGTATTGTGCTTGTAAATTTAGATACCAGCCCTGTTTTGGGTGCTGATGGATATAAATGTTAGTACCTTTCTAGAAAAATAAAAATATAAGTAAAATAAAAGAAAATCCAAGTCTTTTGTAAATCTAATTCTTTTCTCTTGTTTCACAAGAATAAAATGCCAGAGAATATCTACATGCATAGTTGTACTCTCATTTTAATGCACATGAACGCAATTCTTTCACATACTAGTAGATTAGTTTTGTTAAGCATTTAACCATTTGTAATTTCATCCCCCCCACCCACCCACACACGAAAAAAAAAAAAAAGAAGCCAAGGGATGAATTGAACAAATGGAAGGAAATTATTGAGAATCATTAAACATACACGTAAAATTCAGAAACTAGATATGGGTATTAAATTGCCGAGAATCATGCAATTGAAAATCGAGGAACAACAAATAGGAAAAAGAGTTACAGAACCTCTGGCTAACAAAAAGATTGTATAGTAGGTTAGTGTCATATACATGCTTTTCTATTATTGTTGGCTATGAAAGAGAGTTTTGAACTTCAGACACAACCCCACCCCCACCCCCACCCCCAAAAAAAAAGAAAAAAAGTAAGGGATACAGTATACGGCGTTAGTTTCTATTTTGGGTACTATTTTTTATGGGCAATAGATGGCGCCGTTATTTATAGTATTGTCTCATTCTTTGTTGTTAACGAGAAAATCAATTATCAAATGTTCCCTCAAGCCTCGCTCTGTACAGTTTAATTAGGTAAATGGTAGAGTAATTATAACAAAGAATGGCCATACCTGCTCAGATATGATCCCTGAAAGAGCAACAGTTGCACCAGGCTTTGCATAGGACACAATCTGATCTGCCAGCTCAAGCAGAGGATTCAATAGTATGTTTGCCACAACGACGTCATAGTTTCCCATCTTATTTAAAACTTCTGCATCATAGGCAGTTTCACCGATGTCCATACTTGAATCAAAATCTGCAGAGGGAAGACTTCCTTTGCCAGGAACAAGACTTAAAAGTAACTTCTCATGTCCAATGTTGTTTATAGTAGCATTATATCGAGCAGATGTAATTGCCTGGGGATCTATATCAAAACCAACTGAAAAGATTGCACCAAACTGCACATAAATATTTGACAATGGAAGTATTTAGCAACACCATGATACAAAACTATTACTAAGTTGATAGCATCTGGAAACCTTTTATCTGAGCCATGTAAAGTGACGTGGAAAAAAAAACACTATGCATGAGGTATGTTCAGAAGGATATCAGATTTAAGTTGTGGACGAAGTTGATATAGACCATGAATTTGATGGAATCTCCTGGGAAGTAAGAATTTTGATTTTGATTCAGGTCAATTTATCAAGCTATACTTCACAGGATCCTTTTTTTAGAATTTTATTTTCAAAAAAATCAAGTTGTAGTTCACAGTACCAATGTTTGTGCTTCTCCAACTATTATATTGAATCAGCTAAAGGTGAATATCTTCTCTTCCAAGTTAGATCCAATAAAAGAACAAAACTTCCTTAATCAATCTTCTCAACTTCAGCACACTTGTGAAAAATGCAATTAAAAGGCTAAGGGAAGTCGTTTCCCAGAATTGAAAGAAAGAATCAAGCCCTTAAAATCCCAAAAATGATCCAGCAATAAAAGCAGGAAATAGGAGTTGAAAATTGTTCCTTATCTACTTTGTCACATTTCCCCACCCCAAAGTCTAAATTCAATACATTGTCTTTTGCCACCAAGTACCACCACCCTTTCCAACCTATCACCCCATAATTCAGAGGATTTTGATTGTAGCCAAATCTCCGCTATTCAAGTTTCAGAAGTTTTGAGGTTCATCGAGCTTTTGGTGTCAAACTTTGTTCCATTAAGCATGTTATTACACTAGCATAATCAATTCTTTTGGCAGACAGAGTAGCAAGCAGGGGCGGACCTAGAGCATAGAATAGGGTTCCCAGGAACCCAGTAACTTTTGCGTAGATCCTGTATTTATATTAAGAAATTCACTAAATATTTGTAAATATCTAACTGTGAACCCAATTATTATTGCATATTAATCTAAAATTACGGTAGGAACCCATAAGCCTAAAATCCTGGATCCGCCTCTGGTAGCAAGGCCTGGATTCAGTGAGTAAAGGATCAGTTTTAGGTGGAGCTCTGATTTATAAAGAATTAGTTTGTTAGCAGCTTTCAATGGAAATATTTTGAAAGAAAACCAAGTACCTTAAGAGCTGCAATTGCTAGAACACCAGAACCAGTTCCATAGTCCAAGAAGAGTTCACCCCCTCTTATCAAATCACGCAGCAGGAGGAGACACAACTTAGTTGTTGGGTGCTCCCCAGTTCCAAATGCCAAGCCAGGATTTAGAATTATATTTGTTGCTTGAAGATCCTACAATTTAAGCACACACTCTTTATACATATACCTACAGATCATAAACATTCACATACATATTTTAGACGTATTAATTATTGCTTATGCAGTAAAGACGACAATGTGCAGATGCAGATTCATGACCAACAACCAAAAAATTAAGCAAGAAAGAAAAAAGAAAAGACATCAGCATCATGAGAATATAATATTGGAAGTTCGATTGAGTATTAACATAGTGCTTTGAACTGTCGGCATGAGTGTAGAACCAGTTGTATCATGTGAACAGAACAAAGGGAGAGAGAGGTATAATCATACTGGAGGAGTTGTCCATTCAGGCACCACCCAGAGTCCATCAGAAACTTCCACGGGATGAAATGATTCCTGCAATTAATTGACAATCATTGAGAGATCTAAACTAACTCAGCTTGTTCACCAGTCACCGAGATGATAACTTGTGCAGCAAATATACACCATGACTTGGTAATAGAAGGATGTCAATGCTCTGTTAGCTTCCAAATGTGCAGTTGAAATTAAGAGGATACAGGAATCCACCCAGTATGACTATGGTAACATCAATTCACTGCATGCAAGCTTTCAATGGATTGGTAAAGAATCAACCCTTCCAGTTCCCTTGTTATGAATGTAACTCACTGACACCCGCAAAATTCAGGGAGATTTTCCAGGTTACTGAACAATTGGTTAAACACCAAAGATGATCTAAAGGGACGTTTTAAGAGGAGAACCCTGATTAGATCATCTCCATTCTAACTTATGAGTCCATGCATGATGTTCATATTTTCAAATGACATCAGAAATTTCATAAATAAGTAAACAAGAAACTTGGGCTTGTCAGTTCATGCTTTTCAACAAGAAATAGACATGCTAAACAAGACAAACAATTTCCAGTTTCATGTTCATTTTTAATATTGTTGGTATAAACAGAAGATTTGGCAAGTAACACATTTGACAGTTGTGAGCACGTGATTTTTGTTTTTGCGCGACAGTCGCTCCAAAAGAATAAAAATTGGTCCTGCTGTACAATTTTTGGATTTCTGTGCGGCACTTTGTTGATTTATTTGTGACTTCGGCCCATTTTTATTTATTTACTTTATTAAAACAAAATTCAAAAAAATGTGTACGTGTCATGCATAATCTGAACCGTAACATGGTTTAAATAGAAAAGCATAAACAAGCATCTTTGTCCGTGATTTTGTTTGGTTTAATTTTACCTGTTTTGAATTATTTTAATGTGTGTGCAAATAATTGTACTAGGTGTTTATTTTTAATTTGATTTTACTTATTTTTATAATAAAAGAAAAAGAAAAAAAATAAGAAAAGGTCCCTTCCCTTCCGGACTTGGGCCAATTTGTTAAAATTGGCCCAAACAAACAGCCCAAAACCCAGGCCTGCCCGGTCCAACACCACCTGATACCCAGGACGTCCAAACGACGACGTTTTAGTCCAGTGTGATCTGGGCCGTTGATCTCAGATTGATCAACGGCCAAGATCACTTCCCCACAACCCACTGAGGAACCCGACCCGTTTACACCCGGACCGAACCCAAACCCTCAACACTTGAAACGACACCGTTCCACTTAACCATCAGATCCAGACCGTAGATCTAAATTGATCTAACGGTCGAGATCCGTCCACCCACTAACTATATAAGCCCATAATCCTACCCTGCCCCCCCCTATCCGAACCCCAGCCTTCGTCTCCACAAACCCTCCCCTTCAAACCCTAGCCGCCCCTGTATCCTTCACCATGGAAGCCGGCGGCATGAACGCCGGTGACCTTCCCCTTAACACCCTAGAACGCCCTTGCCATCCTGAACCCAAATCTATCAACCATGTAGTTCGAATCCCTCCCCACTTTCTCGAATCTTCATTTGAAGATTCGAGTCAAAACTCGATCTACACAGTTTAACCCCAGTTTCACACCAGACACTCCCCAGACCCCCCTCGTGACCAAACCATTATTGGTTTGGTCCGAATCTGATCAGGGAAGCATGAATCCCAGATCTGAGTTTTGGAACTTGTTGGTTCTTCGTCACTGGTCCATATCCGTTCAAACCAAAGAGGTTAAGGTCTAATGGACTTTAATCAAAGTGTTTCTCATTTGAGAAACACTTCGATTAAAGTCCGTTCAGCCTTAAGAAAGGTCTGTCCGAGTTGAGGTTTTGATTTTTCAAGGTTTAAGGTGAGTTCTTTCTTTTCTTTATTTGTTTTGGCCCATCTGATTGTGTTAAAGGTCCGTTCATGCTTTCAATTTGTATCTTTGAATTTTTACCAACTTCTGTTTGTCCACTTTGCCTGAACCACTGTGTTTGTTTGAACCCCTCCTATTCTGATAAGGCATGTGTATGGGTTGTGTTCCAAATTTGTATTGATTAACTGATTCCTCGAAGTATAATTTTGTTTAATCAGTATAAGTCAAGTCATGTGTCCCATACTTTAAATGTCTGATTTTTGGCTTCGATTGTGTATGTTAATGCTAATGTAGTCGAGTCGACATATGTCGTCAATTAGTTTCAGCTGTCCGAACAATAACAAATCGACTTGCTTCTGTTGAACATTTGCCTGAATCAATTAAGAACCAAGTCCAGTTACTTATAGCTGTTAATATGATTTCAGAAACCTAAGGCTTGGTCTGTAATTGAAATCTGAGTTGATGGCATGTGCACTTGTGCACAGCATGTGCATTGTGCACAGCCTGTTTCCTGCATAAAAGGGCTTTTAATTTTAAAATGGTTTGACAGCATATGCTGTCAGATATTTTCTACTGCCCATGTTTGCTTTTAGCTAATAAAATAGGAAAGATAAGTCTGCCAGGGAATATTGATGGGTTTAATACTTAATTAGCTAAAGTGGAACTGAAAATGGAAGGCACATGGGAGGGGTATGGTGATAGTTTAAAACAGGCTGTTAAAAGGGGTAAGGGGGGCATATAAAAGGGGGACATCTGACTGAAGGGATATACAGAATTGGAGAGGGGAAAAAGAAAATAGACAGACTGCGAGGAATTTTTGAAAAAGAGAGCTGAAATACATACAAATAGATACACACAGATAGAGAGAGGTTAAGAGATAGAAGGTATACAACCAACAATCAGAAACTGTTTCCTCCTATTATTATTTGGGTTTCAGTTGTTCAACTTGTTCAAATCAATTCTGATTCTTTGAAATTCCAGTTGTGTCTATTAGTCGAGTGTTTTCATTGGTTTACTACTGGTTTGGTCTGTCTGGAGTTCTGATTCTACTCCACTGGGTATTGCTGTCATTTGGCTATTGCTTTCTATTGGCCATAGTTGCATTGCTGCACTCGAGCCTGTTTCTTGCTGTATTGCTTTGCCTGCTGCTATTCTGCCCTGCTGCTACTGATAGTGTTGTGATTGCTGCTGCATTTTGTTGTCATTGTACTCTGCTGACTCCCCTTTTCTTCAATTGTCAAATATTTCCAGGTACACAACCTCTGAAACCTTGTATTGTTGAAAGTTTGAAGTTGAAGCAAAAAAGAAACGAACAGTTGTTTATGTTATAACATTGGTGTTAAAAATAGGTCGAATGTTAGTTGGGCTTGTATTTTTACTGCAAACTGCAAATATTCTGTATAAACTAGCATACATTCTGTTTAAGATGAACTGTTAGATAGCATGGTTCAATAGTAATGACAGTATGACATAGGCAGCATGTTTGATTTAGTATACTTTCAGTTCAGTATAACAATCTGTTTGGCTTAGTTATGACTATATAACATAGAGTCATGGCAAGCACTTGTATGTATTTTTGCCTAGACCACTGAATTGACAAATCTGTGGTACTAGGTCCGGAATAAATGTATCCCAAACAAACTCTCATGCAGTCACATTAAGGGTCTGGCTATGAATGCCAGCTTTCCTGTCAGATTATTTGTTCCAATACAGGTTCGATATCGGGTTTCGGTATAGTTTCCTTGTTTCGAAATAAGGTGATGATTTGTTGAGAGAAACTAATAGTCATTTTGAGTCCAGTTAGTAGTAATTTTCCTAATAAATAGCTGATTTCGTTTATCAATTTCAAATAGGTTAGAGTTTAAAAATAGAACTTGGAGGTCGTTAAACATAACTCAATATATGTTGTTAGTTTGCTTGCAATTTCACTTAGCAAATTAATAAGCGTATTCACCCGATGAAGACAAAGCATGAGGTAACTCTCACCTCATAAACAATCAATCAGGTAATCAAACAAATCTAAGTTCGGCAAACATAATAAAGATTCAGTCTGTATTTGTTCAAACAAGCAAAGTTCGGTATCATCCTTCTTTTTAAAGATAAACGTAGTAGAAATGTAGCCATTGTAGGGTGCCCTTCTAAAATAATGAGACGAGCCTTGCCAAATAAAAAATGCAAATTGCGGGGCCCTCAATAATTGATCGTGATAAATACTTAGAATTTGGGACGGACTGTTTAGTGAATTCCACTGCCCTCCCCAAAGAGAATAACGCGTTAGATTCTTTAGGCGCGACTTTAAGTAAATTATATTCTTAAATTCGGGTGCGCATTGATGCGACCCGAATCCAAATCTCAACGGAGTCGAAATATGTTGACAACCACGGGTGCATTGATTGTGACGTGGTTCGAGATGCATTTTCACGACGTTGCAATTCTATAAAAATAAATGATAATAATAAAAACGGTTTAAACTTAATAAAAGCACATAAGTCACAACATGTATTTAAATCAGATATTTAGCCATTATAACAATTTAAGCGACCGTGCTAGAACCGCGGGATTCGAGGGTGCCTAACACCTTCCCTCGGGTCAACAGAATTCCTTACTTAGAATTTCTGGTTCGCAGACTTCATTTGGAAAAGTCGAAAATTTCCTCGATTTGGGATTCGAGATAAACCGGTGACTTGGGACACCAAAAGCCAAACCTTTCCCAAGTGGCGACTCTGAATTAAATAAATAATCCCATTTCGAATATTGTCACTTAAATTGGAAAAACTCCCTCGCGCATTTATCCTTCGGGGCGGGCGCGCAAAAAGGAGGTGTGACAACAGTTTCCAAGTATTGACTATTGACTCAACTTGATCGCATGCCCATAAAGACCTGAAAGTTGGTAATTGAACACTATGACAAACAACATTCAGCAGGTTCCTATTAAGCATAGGGACAAAAGAAGATTTGAAGCCTTTTCAAACCAGGCTTATCAGTACATCTACTTTGCTAGGCAAATATACGCAGGTGGAAGATCAATAAAATATTTATTAGTTACTACACTACTCAATAGTCAATAGCAAAGGAAAGAATGTTGACCTGTGTAACTTTTATCCAATTAGTGTGGTCATGCATCGCAACTTCAAAACTAGGTATTTTTTGCAACCCTATAGAATCAGCAGCAAGTGAAACGCAGTCTTTCACATCTTTGCATACAGAAAAGATGGAAGTAATGATTATCTGCAAGGTTGGAGAAAGAGAAGTTAATAAATACAAATGAAAAGTTTGATAGGAACCAGTCAAACGTTGTACATTAACTACTGATGCTAACTTAAGACTCAAGATGATATATTCAACCACATGTGACAGATAGTTGAACAGCTCTGAGCACCTCAAATTGAAATTGCCAGGAGGAGCAAGTTATGCCTACTAGTTCTCCAACAAGTTGCATAATAAAGGATCAATACATGCATTGAGTTGTAAATTGCAGGAATACAAACACAGACACAGAACAGAAAATGCCTTTGATGCGTCGTACTTAAAAGCAGTATTCATGAATAGAATAATGGATAATCTACCTCATCACTTCTCTCACTGCTTTCTTCTGCATCCACAGTAGTTGAACTGGCTCCGAAACATAAAAGAGCCTCTGAGAGCATATCCTGATAGTAAAACAAAAATTGAAGTTCAAGTTCAATTTGATGTATGTTCTACACAATTTCTGCACTGTATTACATGTCACCGTACAATTAGGGATTAAGCAAGAACCACTAAAGCTCCACATTTTCGTAACACAACACCAGATTACATGGCATTTCCAATCTCTATATTTTCCTAATATAGTAATTTGTACATTTCGCGCAGCAAATGCATCCACAGTCTTCAGCTTGAACTACATATAATTAAAAAATATTGAAAAATATATACTATACTACATATAAAGGAGTAATGAATGTAGTAATTTTTGGCACTCTGCTGCTGCGCGAACTTCAGCGTTCTCGTATGAACTCCCAGTAAAGAAAAAGAGAGGAAAGAGTGAAAGTAATAGCCTTTTCAAATTCAACCCTTATCACCACAAGCACACAGCAGTTAAAGGATAAATTTTATCAGTATTAATTCATCGTTATTACAATTTCACTTATATCTGCACACAAAAATACATCAAATCATGAACGAGCAGGAGAAAACAGTAAAATAAAAATGTTCACTTACAGCTACATCCTTTTGACAGCAAATGCGAACAGAGAGGTAAGGAGAAGTGAACGAATCACTAGCTGTAGCCTCCGAAGAAGCAGACGGTAAGGTGGAAAATTGGGCTACAGTCTGGATGTGCTTCCGGTGCTGGTAATTTTCTTTTGAAAGTGCAGAATTGGAGTTAGAAAAGTGAATGAACGGAATTAGCCTGCGAACGCGGCGGACTGTGAAAAAACGACTGGTGATGATGCTAGTGGTAGCGTTAGTGCAGGAAAGGTGTTTGACGAAATGATCGCGAAGAGAACTTAAAACCATTGTCATGGATTGAATATTTAGCTCTTTGTGTTATTTTTGCGCCATATATTGTTTGAACCGCGGATGTATCTTTCGGGTACGATTTATAGACAGCTAAATGAAGGGAAAATACAGATGTTTTATGTCTTTTTGCGTGTGTACCTTGTATCAACAAGTATAAAATTTTAAAAATTACATAATTATTATTATATTATATAGTTGACGTGCAATTGTTAAATATTATTTCGAAAGTAGTTTTAGAATTTTATATTGAGTTAATGAGCATAATAATTATAAATATTGGGGTAATGTTTATCTAATTATAGTCTTTTTAGAATGTGTGTTTGCATTTTGATACATAATTTATAGAGAGAACATTTTATTAAAGAGACATACTATTATATACCCAGATAATTAAATATATTTTTTCACAAAAAGTCTTCTCTAATTTTTTCTTAGAAATAATTGTTAGAATACAACAACAACAACAACAACAACAACAACAACAACAACAACATACACAGTATTATCTCACATCGTGGGGGTCTGGAAGGGTAATGTATACGCAGATTTTACCCCTACCTTGTAAGGATAGAGAGGTTGTTTCCAATAGATCCTCGGCTGAGGAAAGCATAAGCACCACATTAATAAAAATATAGACAAGAAGGAACAACACCAAAAAGCTATATAAAAGCAGAATAAAAATAGTAAGATAGTAAGGTGATCAACAATGAAAGAAAACAACGGTTAGTCATAAAAACCTACTACCACACAAAAGCAAGATTGCGTGCCAATACTACTGTTATGAACACTCAATACTATCTACTCTACTACCCTAATCCTCGTCCTCCATACTAGCCTATCAAGGGTCATGTCCTCGGTTAGCTGAAGTTGTGTCATGTTTTGCCTAATCACCTCTCCCCACCTCTTCTTTGGCCTACCTCTACCTCTCCGTAGGCCCTCCAATGTCAACCTCTCACACCTTCTCACCGGGGCATTTGTGCTCCTCCTCCTCACATGACCAAACCACCTAAGTCGCGTTTCCCGCATCTTGTTCTCAATAGGGACCACACCCACATTGTCGCTAATAACCTCATTTATGATCCTATCTAACCTGGTGTGCCCGCACATCAATGTCAGCATCCTCATCTCTGCTACCTTCATCTTCTGGACATGAACGATCTTGACTGGCCAACACTCAGCCACATACAACATCGTTGGTCTGACCATCACTCTGTAGAACTTACCCTTAAGTTTCGGTGGCACCTTTTTATCATACAAAGCATTGGAAGCGAGTTTCCATTTTATCCATCCCGCCCCAATATGATGGGTGACATCTTCGTCAATTTTCCCATCCCCTTGAATAATAGACCCAAGGTACTTAAAACTCCCTCTTCTAGGGATGATCTACGAGTCCAGCCTCACCTTTCCTTCCCTTCTTGAGTCTCTCCACTGAACTTACACTCCAAGTATTATGTCTTGGTCCTCCTCAACTTGAAACATTTAGATTCCAGGGTCAGCCTCCATACATCTAATTGCGCGTTCACACCATCTCGCGTCTCGTCAATCAATACAATATCATCTGCAAATAGCATGCACCACAGCACCTCCCCTTAGATGTGGCGCATCGGTACGTCCATCTCCAGAGCAAACAAAAAGGGCTGAGTGCCGACCCATAATTTAAATCCATCATAAGCAGAAAATGGTCCGAGTCCCCACCCACCATCCTCACTCGGGTTTTTACTCCATTATACACTTAATTATGTAGCTTGAGTTCTATACCCATTTGTTAATAAGAAGTCTTTCATTATCTATTCTAACCTAATTGTTAGAATAGAATACTACAATCAAACTTATGTAGCTTGAGTTCTATACCCTTTTGTTGATAAGAAGTCTTTCATTGTCTTAATATCGTTACCTTTACTAAATGACCAGATAGTGAGGAAACTTTTATTAACCAAAAAAAGAACATCTTAAATCTAAAAGCAGTATAAAGTGGCCAAAATCTTAGTATAAACTGAAAGTTCTTGAAATTTAATACTCCTAAATTTAAATAAATGGAGTTGAAAACAAGGATTTCTAAAATTAAAAAGAATTTAGAAATTACAGTCTTAAAAAGTAGGAAAATAATTAAATTAGTTAGTTTTCGTGCTTTTAAAATGCACATACATTTAACCTTTATTTTTTGAATTTGTTTATCTTAGTAGATGAGTATGTTTTAGCATACAGGTTACTATTTCGACCTTGCTCGAAATAACACCCCTACGGTCAACGGCCATGGCCAAAAGAGAAGTTCGACCTCACTCGAATTACAACGGGTTACTATTTCGTCCTTGCTCGAAATAACACCCCTACGGGCTACGGCCAACGGCCATCGCCAAAAGAGAAGTTCGACCTCGCTCGAATTACAACGGGTTACTATTTCGACCTTGCTTGAAATAACAGCCTTACGGACAACGACCATCGCCAAAAGAGAAGTTCGACCTTGCTCGAATTACAACGGGTTACTATTTTGACCTTGATCGAAATAACACCCCTATGGGCTACGACCAACGGCCATCGCCAAAAGAGAAGTTCGACGTCACTCGAATTACATGGGGTTACTATTTCGACCTTGCTTGAAATAACACCCCTACGTCCAATGACCATCGCCAAAAGAGAAGTTCGACCTCGCTCGAATTATAACGGGTTACTATTTCCACCTTGCTCAAAGTAACACCCCTACGGCCAACGGCCAACACCAAAACAAATGACTTTGCTTGAATTATAACATGTCATAATTCCGACCTTGATCGAAATAACACCTTTAAAGCCACTAGCCGCCGTCAAATAAAAGAAAAGTTCGAACTCATTCAAATATAAGTCAGAGCTTGACTTCGCCCAAGATGGCGAATTTCAATTCGACCTCGTTTGAATCAAGACTGATTCCGCCCTAACTGACAAGCCAGAAGTCAGTCTCGCTCGAATTCGCAAATCTAAAATGATTTCATTCGGACTCATACGACGGGATCCTACCCGATCAGCGCAAGGTCGGTTTCCTAATTAAAAAGATCAGGGACTCCTCACAAAAAAATTCGAAGGTCTACGCCAAAAAGAGAAATATAACAAACGGGAGGGATAGAAAAAGAAAATTAAATGGTACACAAACAAAGCCGAAGCAACTGTTTTATTTAAATACATGTGCACAACAGCCGCACCTTACAAAAGGCCGAAACAGGCCCTCCCCCCCCTCCCAAAAAAAGAACAAACAACAAAACAAACAAAAAAACTATGAAAGTCGCAGCAGCTTTTAACTCGGCGTCATCACCACCGTTATCCTCATCATTGTCTTCAAGAAATCCATCCTCAACATTAGCATCCTCGCCAACCTCCGATATCATAGGGTCATAGCCACAATTGGTACGAGCCTCGCATGCCTTCGCCCGAACTTCTTCAAAGGCAGCCTCAAAAACACTGCCCGCCTCCCACAAACCCTTGTATATATCTCGTTGGGCATCGACATGGACCCACAGCTCATACTAGTGGCGAGGAATAGCGGTAGAGGCAGATTCAACTTGAGCCAATAATTGTGCCTTCTCGGCCTCGAGTGCCACGACCCGGTCTCTTAGGCTCGAAGCCTACCGGTCAATTTCACCAATACGCTCCTCAAGCCGCGCCTCCCTTAGCGTGGCTGTTGCCCTCTCATATTCCTACTTAGATTGGAGGATGCAGATAGTGTTCTCTAGCATCGCCGCTCTCGCCAAAGCCGATGTCCGAACGTTCTCGGTATTTTCCATCTCGACCACTTTCCTCTCCAGCTCGGCCAACTTACCTATCCATTATGCACTCAAAGCTTCGACTTTGGTGGAATTCTGCTCAAGTTTGGCTTGCAACGATAGCACCTTCGCCTGAAGATGCTCGCACTCCGCAGCGACCCTCTTTCCCAACTCAAGCTCTTTGTCCTTGGCATGGAGCAACTCCTCGAGCTCACTGCATTTGCGGATGGACTGCATCAGCTCCTGATCCATTTTATCCAACTCCTCCCCGATGGATTGGGTGTCGGTACCCACCCTGAGCCACCCGTGCATCTCACTGCATTTGTTGCGATACCGCCGATACTTTTCAAGCATCTTCAAAAAAATCTTGTCCCGAGTCTCGGCCCTACAAGCACTCTCGATCTCCAGTATGTAAGACTAAAAACAAAGAAAGGAAAAAAGTCGATAAAGACCAAGGTCACACAAAAAAAGAAGAAGAAGAAAAACAAACAAAGAAGAGGAACTTACCCTTAGGCCATCGCGGCCACACCACGTGACAATTTGGCGTCACTAACATCCTGAAAAGCTCCGCTTTCTGCGGTAGAGCATAGAAGGTCAAACTGCAGCACAAAATCCATCGTGTCTCGCAGAAGGTTGAGATCCGATGGAATTTCGAGTATTCGAGAAGGACCTTCCGCTCTTACTACAGTTCGGGTAAAGCCCTCCTCGAACATCTTAACGTCATCAGGATAGATGTTGGATTCAGACTCGTAATCATCAACCATGATGCCTTTTCCCATTTCTTTGGCTGAAGAAGAAGTGCGGTTCGTCCGGGATGTCGAAGGGCCGCTCGAGATAGCAATGGCGGCCTCAAGACTTCCTCTCTCTGCCATACCAGCTTGTTGACCGCTCACAACCGGCATAGCCTCTGCGGCCGGGTTAGCACCACCGCCAATTTCGGGCACCGTCAAGGAAAGGTCACCCCTCGAAGATGTTTCGGCTTAAGGAGACACTTCCAACACCACCCGTTGTCTCTTTAATGGGGCCTCTCCACTACCAGCGGGGGAAGATTCGCCCGTTGAGCAGACAACAGAAACCAGAGTCTCTAGTTGAAGAGTAGCCTCCGCACATACAGCTATGGCCGCAGATGCGGATTGGGCAGAAGCTCTTGGCGTAGGCCGGACAGCGACCCTCTGTGCAGGCCAGGCAGGGGGCGCCGGTTGACGGAATGCGAGTGGAGGGGCCCTCGTCCTTCGCACTCTCCCTGTCAATAAAGAAACACTATCATATAACAACAAGGTTTAAACCATAAGATAAAGAATAAAGAAAAATTATAGCGGGCTGACTTACCAGTGAGAGGCTTACGCCCATACTTCTCATGGAAGGACGCCCACTCACGAATCCCCATTGTATGGGGGAGAATTGCGCTTACCCACTCGTGGATATAGTCAATTATCGGGGGAGGTAGTCTCTCGGCTGCAAAAGCAAAAACAAGTCCTTAGCAATATTACCTAAAGGAGAACGATCGACGACCGTCTTCTTAGGAATCACAAAATAAACAAAGGATAACTCACGAGCGAAGTTCCACGTCTCTGGAAACCCTGCCGAGTCCGTCACTAGGTGCTATGTCCGCACATAGAAGTAGCTTTCCCAAAAGCGGCAATTAGCCTTATCATCCATCTTCACCACCAAACTCTTGGTTCTTCAATGGCGTATATGGATCATTGAACCCCGAAGAAAATGAGGGGCAAAGATGTGAAGCATGTGCCTCAGTGAAATTCCTCGTCCGGCAAGTTCCGCGTACTTGATAAGCATGAGGAAATGTTTGTACGCGTACAGAGAGAGTTGAGCCGGGCACAATTCATAGAAAAGGCAGAAGACTACCACTAGAGAGGGGAGAGGAAGCGTGTACCTGATAACGAAGGAGTACGCGTAAAATGCGTAGTATCCCGGGCGGTGCAAATGTACAATGTCCTTCTCCGCTGTTGGTACCATTTCAATATGAGCAGGGATTCCCCACTTGGCCTTGAGCGTCGTAATCACCGCTTCATCCATAGTGGAGGGGACAGGCTCTGGTTCATTTCCAGCAGGGCTGTTAAAGTCAGTCCTCATCTTCCCTGGGCGGGGAACTATCTCATCCACTGTCAGAAATCCCTCGTCTTCCACCACCTCCATTCCCTTTTCAAGAAAGGGCACATTATTTTCCGGCACCGGAGCTTCAACAAATCTACCAGTCTGAGAAGAAGTACCAGCCATTTGTTTGTCTTGATCAAAATAAACAAGAACAATGGAAGAAAATGGAGAATGATCACGTCGAATTCTGACGAAAGTAGAAGTATGAAAGACTGAAGAATGTGGGAGTTTGTAAAAATCTCTCAGGTAAATTGAAAAGCATAACAATCAAATGAGGGATTCCCCTATTAATAGGAACACAAATGTCCTGAGCGGGAAACCCAAGAGCCACCAATCAAAAAACTGAAAGGGCGCGGAAAACGATACGGTGCCTGGGAAACGTGCGTCATGATGATGCATAATGGGCATTTATGATATCATAACTTGATGCAACGGTTCAACTCTGAACTGACGTAACGGTCCAATGAGACCCCTGAAGCGTCATGTTGCCACCTCGCTTGAGGACCTCGTTCTGCGCATAATGTTCAGATTTCTCCTAACTTTTGAATCAACAAAATCCGCTCATCGAATTCGCCGAAGGGCGACTCTGACGGACGGAGGGACTAACTATTTGTATCAAAATCTAGCCACAAGATGATTGTCCTTAAAAGGAACGATAAGGGGTCGACCAAGCCTTAGTCGTACCCACGAGGCATAACAGCGGCGACCCCCTCGGCCACTATCGAGATCGATCCATCAGAAGGCCTGCACGACAACGCATACGTCGCACTACTCGTGCAAGTAAGAAAGAGTGTAATCATGTGAGGGTCCGTTGGGTAAAGACCATTGGATAAATGGTAAGGTTGATAATACATATATGAAAGGAGAAGGCAAGTGAAAAGGGGGGGCCATTGAAGAAAAGAAAAGAACAATGTATCAAAGAGACGAGCAAGAAGAGATCCCTAACAACAAACCAACAATCCAAATTTTGGCTACAACTTCTTACAATCATCATTATTGAATCAATAAAGATAGATCTCTTAGCTATCAACAACTTCCTCTCTTTTCCTTCCTTGCTCTTACGAGTATGGTACAAACATATCAAAGATGTAAGCTTATCATTTACATTTGATATATGTTAATCATCTTAAAAAATATTAGACAAGCTTGATCTTCTTCGATTTTTGTATTTAATGTGTTTGGATCTAGAGTTAATTATGTTGGGCTAAGATTCACCCTCCATTTCTCTATTAATTAGTTTAACTAAAAGGTATAACAATTTTTTGTCAAACAATTGTTACGTACGATTGACATTAGGGGTATTCGTCTGTCGGTACAGTACGATATTTAGATATTTCGGTTCGGTATTTTCGGTATTCGATTTTCTAAAATGCTATACCAATATTGTACCTAATTAAATTCGGTATGGTTCGGATTTTCTCCTTTCGATTTCGGTTTTATTCGGTATGATAACTTCTGTTTGTTCGGCTTCAATATTAACTAGTGTATAGAACTATAGATTGTACTATTCTTAATTAAAGTGCTCGCGAATATAAAAATAAGAATGTTCTAAGCACTGTTGATAAAGTTTTTGTCCATCAACCCATCGAGAGGTAAAAAAATACATAAAGAATAAATTTAATCATTGAAAATATCTCATTACTTGCTTAGAGTTAATTCATGAACTTAAAAAATATAACGAGGACTAATCCAGCAGATGCAATTCAATACACCCGAAGAAACACCCCAAAATTGTAAAAGTGTTACGTTAAGCTACTTGACATCCTAGAGAATAAGAGTCACAATCTGCAGCCTATATTGTTCCTCAATTTCCCTAAAGAAGTACATAGGCATTACTACCAGCCTCAAAGAAAAGTATTATGTAACTTAGTATGTTATAACTAATAATATATGTATTGTGTAACTTATTACATATTTCAATACGGTATTGGTATTTTGGTATTATTCTTTTAAATACTAAATACCATACCTAATATCATTTTTTTTAAGTTTAAACCAAATACCATACCACATACCAAAATATCGAATACCAAACACCAAACCAAAATTTTCGGTTTCAATACAGTAATTCGGTATTTACCAAATTATGCACGGCCTTAATTGACATGTTAATGTTTGTGGAACTGTGGTAAAATATCGAAGCGGTTATGCGTGCACAGTGGTGACGTCTTTACCGTTCCAAGTATACAATGGTGATTAAAGGGTTTAGAACTTCATCTATAGCTGGACCCCGAAGCATCAGACACAACTAAAGACGTCACCTAGTTGTGCTACTCTCGATGCGTAATGTTCTAATTTATCAGTTAAATCTCATTAATAATACAGTTTATTCAACTATCGCAACCTTTAAGATTTCAAGTTCATCTCTTTTTTCTTTTCTTTTGGGTGGGTGGGTTGGGGGGGGGGGGGAGGGTTCGTTTTGGGATCTATCTTTCCGGCTTTACCCAGTATAGAGAAGACAAACGTCTTTTGACTGATTTCGGTTGTAGCTTCTATCTTTCAGTCACTAAGAAAAGTTTTTCTTAAAAATAACACAAATTTTATCAAGATGGTTGAAAAAAATAACTTATTGAAGAACCAAAAGAATAAATTTATACCGAACGATTTTGATTTGAGCTGGCTTAGTTATTATTAGCTGCTTAATCTATTCCTATTCCACCCAATTGACACAACCAAACTTTTTACAAGATGAGTTGTGGTCCATTCATCAATTGGATCCACCTTGACCCCTGGAAACTTAACCACTCGTCCGAATCCATATTCCTGGTGCAACCCGAAAGGTTTTTAACATTAACGTTTACTTCTCAAGGTTGCTAGATGATTTGCAGTCATCTAACGTCATTATTCTCTTTCCCATCGTAATTTTTTTCTCCTTCTCCCCCTCTTTTAAACAGCAAAATTACCTTTCCCTGCAAAGCTTGCACGGCAAAAACCCACGAACGCTGCATTCAGTTGCACAAATATCTTCCCAAAGTAAATATCTGATTTCCAGACAAATGAAGTTCAGTAGCAAAATGAAGATGAATAAAGAAAGAGAAATGTTATTTAGTATACGTATCAAGCACGAAGGAGAAATCGAGTTAACAATATGTCAAAATATCCTTTCCTTTACAACTTCCGGAAGTCGAAACACCGGTTAGCACTAAAATTTAGAAGCCTGTTGCTATTACATTGAGCAACAAAAACGCCCAATAAAAGTGACAAATTCTAACAGAATATAGAGCTTTAAATTACAAATGGCAAAGCAAAAGCAGAAAAACTTCTTCGGTAACCCAACAAAATGAATCAGAGGACAGAAATTACAGATGTCCTCAAAATGATATGTACACAGAATCAAAATAATTCTAGAACAAAGCAACATTAAAAAGCAAAATTTTGAAACAATAATCTAACCTCAATGTTTAAGCATTTTGATCTCGAGAAGCATGTCCTTGCCATCTGCAATTGAAAGGTCAAACTTGTTTAGGAAGACATGACCAGTCAATGCTTCAAGGTGCCCAGAGTCGGAAGATAGATGCATGCATTATGTAGTTCATATTTCTTGATACATAACACGTAATAATTCTCCATCTAATACTGTGACATCACTTAGTGAAAAATCAGCATTAGGCAAGAGATGCCCAAAATAGTCATGAAACAGAGGAAGAATAGATATTAATTCTAATATCCAGTCTCTCATCTTGCATTTTAAAATAGGAATGTCTAGATGAGGAACTGATTTGGTGCTTCATATTCATAGTAATTTTTTCACAGCACTACAAGAACTTAATATTTGCTGACATTTTAGACAAACCTTGAGAGCAAGAACCTTGCCAGAGGACTCAAATTCGCATTTGAATTAAGCTCTTTACTCTGCTGTTTTTTCTTGCTATCAACCTCGGTACTTGTACTCTCTGCTTCAATCTTTCCCTTTGCAAAGATGCGAGCAGCAAGGTCTTGCAGATCTTTCAAAGATGACTCCTTTGAGCTGCAAAAAGTTTCTACTCTCTTGAGAAAACTATATTATAAACAAATGGAGTACATTTTATGTTATATTTCAAGGGAAGCATAAAAGTGTGGAATAACTAATAACCTTGCCAGTCGCTGGAGCAACCTAGTCATGAACAGATCGCAAGAACCAGGCTTCATGCGCTCCATATCCAAGAAAGAGCCAACCATCGCCTGCATGAGTGAACCATCTGATTCACTAGTAGCAGTCTAGACACCAAAGTAGATGAAAAGGTGAGCAAGGACATTCCAAACTCCATATGAAAGCCCCCACCCCCCAGGACACAAAAAGATCCATATCAACTGTATTCATCATGCTCACGGTCAAGAGGGTTTGCCGAACTACGAATGTAAAACATTCTTGCTGATAATTAGTCACAAAACAGTAATTTGTAATGCTTCAAATGAAAGTAAGATGATACAATGCCACAAACTATTTCTACAGTCTGCAAAACATATTTATATATCAGAGGTAGCTCCAGAATTTCGAGTCAGCAAGTACAAAGACTACTGCTCCATATTCTGTTAAGCTGGGGGCAAATTAGTATAAATATAAATAGAGATATGGTCCGAGCCGATGAAAGCGAGTGCAGCCACACTCTCTAGCATCTGCCATATTTTGATTGATATGCCAGAAAATCTGGATCAGTCACCACATTTGTAATCAGAAGACTTATACGCAAATTATGAACTTTATTCATAAGTAAATTATTAAGCACCAGGTGCTGAGCAGGTACAACATTTGAGTTATATGCAATTACAACTCAAACACTACATGCAGCCATGCCAAAAGACAAATGGTATATCAAATTTTCAGAAAAGCAATTGTGCTAGGCTTTTGATTTTTGAGTCTGATAGAAATAAAAACGATGCATATATCTAGATAGGAGTTAATAATCTGACTTTATATAATACCAGTATTTGATCCTAGTTCATCTATATTTCTTGTGGAGATGAGTTCATTGAGGTCTACAAGTGCCATCATAGTGCTCTCAATTATCAAATATCAGCAATTACAGATTTCCTAATGGTGATCCTAAGCCACCTAGGATTGATTCTTATGGTTAGTTAAACTTGAATTTTTGCCACCATTTTCCAGTCTCTATTTTCCGATCTTTCTTCAGCCCCTTTCAGCTTAATGCAATTGAAAGCCATTATCCTATGCAAAACTCCTTCACCCCAAAAATTTTGAACCCTTTCAGCCCCAAATATACACTGTTAAAGCCCCTGCAGCTGCTAGAAATCACGCCCGCATCAAATGTTTCTGATGGAAAAAAGATCAGCAGCACATATTCTTGCATGCATACAGCTAAGAATGTATCGCAATCTAAACAAGCACGGCTCAACGGGCCTCAGGTTTATCTATCATGACTCTCATAAAAATCACCTTTAAGATATCTAAGTTGACTTAAAGCTCAAGTCTTACCTCTTTTAGTGAAGGAATGAGGAGAACAGATAAGGTGGCAGATGAAGGTGCAGCATATGTTCTCGCACCATCTTCTTCATCACTTGTATGGCGCGATCTTGAAAACACCTTCTGCGCATCAAGATAGTCGCGAGAGTGCCTGGAAAAGTTATGGTGCTTCAGGGAAAATGATGAAACTAGGATAAGCCAACTTCAGACTATCTTTCAGCTTCAAAAACTCATGTACCTAGAAGAATCAGAGCTCATTGTTGATTGTTCTGTTTTATTTTCTAGCCCATCACGTTGGACCTTGCCCAATTTCGATCTGTCTCTAGCGTTTCCTTTCTTTGGTCCTGCTAGCATGGCAGCCTTGGCCTAGAAAAGTTCACATCTAATAAGCCTTACAAACAACTGAGAGATGTCATATTGGAGAGACTTAAACATAATTAAGTAATATATCCGAACCACTGAATGAAAGAAAAGTCCAGCTTGTTAAACATAAGAAATCACAGCCTAATGAATAAACAATCGCTATCAAGATTCAAGAATTAAAGATGTACTACTGAGGGAAATCAAAGTCTTCTTTGAATAACGTTTTTTTTTCAGATAACACTTCCTTGATAAAAAATTTACAACACGTTTCCACTTTTATTATCCTTATGGCCGTCCTATACCTAGGTTCAAAGTCTAGTATTACAAAAATCAACCCACGGATTTCATTAATTGAGACAAGAATTTCCCATAAATGGAAACCAGCTTGTTAGTTGGGAGAATTCTGAAGATAGATACCTCGGCAAGGTTTGTTGTGCTATCTTCAAGTGATGCACTTGAAGATCTCTCTTGAATTCCTAACCTAGATTTTGGCGTTCGAGGAGAATCTGGGTCATCATGACGTCCACGATAAACTACAGTGCCACTGGAAGAAGCATCCTCGAAAGAAGCAAGTGTGCTACTGGACTGCAAAGTGAATTGACACTAGTAGTTAATGATAAATTAAACAAAAAGTTTTTAGCATATGCCTGTTAAGAAATTTTGGTAGAAAAGCTGACGAATACCAGGGAACTCTGGTCACTGAACAGAGAAGAGGACTGAAATCCTCTAGGAGATCCTCTTGGTGATCTCACAACCACTGTTCCAGTACCACTCACTGATAATTCCTCCTGTAAATTGCAGATTAGAAACAGGGTCACAGGAAGATTCTAGCAGAAAAATATAAAAATGTAAAGGGCAATGTAACTAAATAGTTCGTCAATACATCTGAAACTTAAAGTATCAAGAACAAACAAGCTCTTCACTTTCTTTCTATTTTTTTAATTTTTTCTTTTGGGAGATCTGTAAGCTTAAGTAGAGATTTCTCTCAGCCGTGGGAAGAATTTGCACAAACTTGATGCATTTAATGTTAGCTATTTCATTGGACAATACACTAAAACTTGTTGTAGATGACAGAACCATCCAACTTTTAGTTCAAGTGTGTCACAACATTTTATTACATGAAGAGTGCTATAAAACCACCTAATAAGATCTTCCTGACAGTAAAATCCCAACATGCTGCCACATCGCAGACATCAATTACTTTATTTTCGGGAAATCATGATGTCTGATGTGTACATACATTCTCCTGCAACTTGGATCTGTAATCAAGTTTACTCCTTCATACAAGCTTCTAAATTTCACTAAAAGGATACGACGTAAGACACAAATGTAAGTATATGCATGCATATAGAAAAATACACACACTTATAGAGAACAAAGCAATACATCTTCACGAGAATAATCTCTTTTCTCATTGTTGTTTGCATCTCCGTCATCTTTTTGGCTGAAACCCTCTGATGAGTTATAAAGAATAGTTCCAGAAGCAGAGGACCAATTGTTACCACTGTCCAAATTTTTTCTTGAAGCAGGTTGATTTGATGGAACTTCTGGTTTCCTATCTCTAACCTGTGGTGGTTTCACACTTCGGACAGTTCCAGTACTAGATGATCCTCCAATGCTGAAGTCCCATCCAGCAGTTTTTAGGGTTTTCCCCTGGCCACTGTAAAGGTAACACTCAGCAAAAAATCACCACAGATAACAATAAGGCACATCAAGAGGTTTCACTAACCTGACTTTAACAGTGTCTTCAGTACCCGTATCTCTTGTCACCTTAACAGTGCCCGATGCTTCCCCTACAGGTTTCAGGCCATTCCTAGGGGAATCAATATCATCCTTTATTTCAAACTTGGGGCGCTCCCTACAAGAAAACACATGTAACAACTTTTGAAAAGAATACACAATGGTTGACCCTGTATCATTAAGCAAACAATCCTTAAATTCTACACCACTAATAAGATTCAGAAGCGATAACTTGTCCAAAATTGGTAAACCAAAATATCATTTAGTCCCTTTTTTAACAGGATATATATCATTTACTCCCTCTTGTACCAAATTGAATTTATGCACTTGACTCTGATACAATTGTTAAGAAAGAAAATTTGAACAAAGAATACAACAACAACAACAACTCAGTATAATCCCACTTAGTGGGGTCTGGGGAGGGTAGTGTGTACGCAGACCTTACCCCTACCCTGGGGTAGAGAGGCTGTTTCCTTCTTAGTGGGGTAGAGACCTTACCCCTACCCTGAACAAAGAATATTTTAATGTTAAACGGAGGGAAACATGTAGGACCATAAGTTTCTTTCTGCTTTTCTGGTCTTAAAGACATCTCGTGAAAATAAAAGTGGGACCCAAATAATTTGTTCCACGTGAGATAAAATTTACCACCTTAGAAGTAGATATTATTTTGGGAAAGTGGAAATATAACTAATTCATCAAGTACCATAGTATCAAATGATACTAAGGCAAAATATGATGCCTTAAATTCCTTTTACCAAACAAACATGCAAAGAATAGGTGTAAGAGCACAAGATGTCGGGAAAATGGAATGCACCTGATTCTCTCTAAAAGTCTGGGGCTTTTTCTTGCATTCCTTATGAAACGATGCTTCAGTAGTTCCTTTGCACTTGGCCTCTAGGATCAATAGAAGTATAGAATAAGAGAAACAAACCTAAGCATAACCATGTCCGAAATTACAGATACATCACCCAACTAAATAAGAGTTGGATAATTAATATCAGGGAAACCATTGTTGCACAGATTTTTTTCCTGATAAGTTCAGTGTTTGTAGAGAAGATAGAAGATGAATAAAGGCAGAGGTTTTAAAAAGTAGATCATCTATAAACGATCATGCTTCTACTCTTTCTATTGGCTTACACCAGGGCCCAAATTTTGAGGTGCTTGTAATAATTACCAGTTGCAAAATGTCCAAACTACAAACACTAATGACTATTAGAACCAATTGATTCATACACAATTGTTTTCCTTCTTAGACTATAAGGCTGAAGTGACTCATAAGAATGTGTCAAGTGAGTTGGTAACTTTATCTATGCATCTACAGATATGTAGCCATATAGGCACCTTTATTAGATAGACTGCCATGAACCTATGTTGCTCGGACTCTCCGAAAATGTTGCCGGGTGCATGTCGTATCCTTCAAAAGTAGTGTATTTTTGGAGGATCCGACACAGGTGCGGCAGCATTTTGGAGAGTCCGCGCAACATAGTCATGAACACATGTTGAAATGCTTTAACATTTCTGCAATGGCTCATTCTCCCAGTAAAGCACTAATAATGGAGAATAAATTATTTAAACAGCATATTACAGCTGACATCGAGTCGTCCTAGGTTGTCCACGCCACTTTTATCAACGTATTCCAAATGTCATACTTTTGTACATCGAGGTTTGAATATGTATTGGAGACGTTGATTAGGATGGCTTATCAAGTTACTTAATGCTATAATAAGAAGTGGTAGGGTGTCCGACAGTTGAGAAAGAATACCTCGATTCCAATATGTAAGATCAAAGGAGATATTTCAAGTTGTGCGAACTATCATGGCATACAACTAATGAGACATATGATAAAACTACGGAAAAAAGTGATATAATGTAGAGTTGGAACATTACAAGAGTAACTGAGAAGCATTTTAGATTTATGGTAGATCCACAACATACGCTGTATTGTTGGTAAAAAGATTGATAAATTTATCGCGAGATGAAAAAGATCTGTATCCTTTTCATTTGTTTCGAGAAATCTATCGACCAATTCCGATTCTTTCTTTTTCTCTTGATTCTTTTCCGATCGAGATGTATAGATCCTGTTCATGGATTAACGAAAATGTGCAAAAGCTCTATTTGCTCTATCGGAAGGAGCTTAGCTTCTTAAAGGACTATAAATAAAGAAAGCTTTTTAGAAGAAAGCAATTCAAGTAGGGCTTGAAAGAAGCCAGGCTTTCCGGTCCGAGGAAACCTTTGCACGCCTCCGTTACCTTTTGGGAGGCCTACGCCCCATAGAAACTGTCTACATGAGACTGTCCCTTGGCCCTGATACAAGGTTAGAATTCTAATTCTGGATACTTTAATTCAGAATCAATCAATCTCCCCAAGTAGATTCGAACTTACGACCAATCGGTTAACAGCCTCGTGCATTGGAAATCATGGTTATGGACCCAAATCCGTTAGTATGTCGTTTCCAGCTGTTGTTCCCCTCCCAAGGGCAGGTTCTTACGCGTTACTCACTCGTCCGCCACTGGAAACACCACTTCCCATTCACTTGCATGTGTTAAGCATGCCGCCAGCTAGGTTTCATTCTTTTATCAGCTCTCCCAGCCAACAACCTCCTTAGCTTGCTGCATAAGCCCTCCCCCCCCTTTATGCATTTGTTTAGTCTTTAGGGAGCCAAAGTTTGACTTTACTAGTCACTCAATGGAGATGTTCGCCTTTATTTTGAATGAAGATGGATGAACAGGCACAGTGCCTGGAACTGATGAAATTCGAGGAAAACATGGAAGTGGTCACTATAAGGGGGGGGGGAGACATGACCGCACTTTGTCTCGGAATGCTAAGATTGAGAACACTCCTAGCCCCACAACTCTTTGACCTTCGAGAATTCCAAAAACTTGGAGATCCAACAACAAAAAGACAGCCAGTCCGATACAACATTGCTTTGGTATCTTTCTTTCGCCCTTATTTTCTTTCTTTTACTTTTTTAATTTTGCATTTTTCATTTTTACATTTTTATAGGGCTATACGGACTCGAACCAGAGTTTCTTAGGTAAAGTATCTAAAAGAATTGGATTCTATCTTCTCTTTTTTTTCTCCGCTCATTCAACCGAATTTGAATACGTGTCTATATATTGTTCTATTCGATCTTTTAATTCCCGACTTCACCTCAGCAGACAGACCGGTAAAACAGCAATAGCCACATATACGATTCTCAATCAACATGGTGTTTATTAACCTAGATAAAGCATATAACAGAGTACCAAGAAATATCCTTTGGTGGGTATTAGAGAAGAAAGAAAAAAGAAAGAGTATGCATTGATCTCGTGCTTTGGTTGCCCTAGTTACGGACGAGCTAATTAACACATGGAGTTGCCACTTGTCATTTGCTAACAATATTGTGTTAATTGACGAAGCAAGCGTCAGTGTCAACTAAAAGCTTGAACAGTGGAAAAGCACTCTGAAGAGTAAAGGTTTTAGCATAAGTAAGATTGAGAGCCCATTTGGACATAAGAAATTTTCCCTTTTTTCCAAAAAAGTTTCACATTTTTTCCGAAATCAGCGTTTGTTCATAAAATTTCCAATTTTCACTTGCATCTGCATTTTGAAAATTTTTCGAAAATTTGAAAAACTCCAAAATGCTGTCTTTCAAAATTTTCACTCAAATCACTCACAAAACTTCAAAAACAACCCAAAATTAAATTCATGTCCAAACACAACTCTAAATTTCAAATACCATTTTCACTTGAATTTTTTTTTACCTTTTTTTGGAATTTTACAATTCTTATGTCCAAAGGCCCACCGAATATATGCATTGCAAGTTTAGTCATCATAAGAGTGAAATTGAGGTGAGATTAGATGGGATTACGGTGCGTAAATGCCCAAAAAAATCATAAATCTATGCTTGATTTTTTTCCAAGAGAATGGTATGACAGATGAAGAAAAAGAATCAAAATAGGATGGCTGAAATGAAGAGTGAAGGTGTTAAAGAACATGAGGTAGACATAAAACAACATAGAAGTTGTCCTAAAATACCTACAATCTCTTGGAGCCCATACAGACCCAACGAAAAAAGGGAATAATGGAAGAGAAAGATCTATAAAGGCGATACTACTCCCTCCGTTCCAATTCATGTGAACCTGTTTGACTGGGCACGGAGTTTAAGAAAAAATGAAGATTTTTGGAATTTGCGGTCCTAAACAAGTCAAAAAGGGGTCTAGAGTATTTGTGTGGTTGTAAAAGCTTCTCATTAAAGGCAGAATTGGAAGTTTAAGCTAAATTATTTCCATATTTAGAAAGGGTAATTCTTTTTGGAACAGACCAAATAGGAAATAGGTTCACATAAACTGGAACGGAGGAAGTAATTACTAACTCCGTCCCAATTTACGTGGCGGTGCTTGACTAGGCACAGTTTAAGAATGAAAGTAAGACTTTTAAAACTTGTGTGATAAATCCTCTCATTAAGGGTCAAATGGGAAGTTTAAAGTTGAATTGCTTCTAAATAAGAAAGTATGACATTCTTTTTGGGACAGAATAAAAAAGAAAGTATGACACATATAGTAGGATAGAGGGAGTAGTTGGGAACATGTTTTAGTCTACGTAATATGTTTACTAGAAGTCTTTTAGTTATGTTAGAAATTTATATGTCGATAACCAAATTATCATGTAGGCTCTCTAGTTTTTGGTATAAGGCTCGTAAGATAGGAGTTTTTCCCACATTACTAAAATTATTTACCTAATAAAAAAATGTAGAGAACTTCTAGAACTTTTTATTGTTCTATTATTATTTTTGTACAATATTGCTCTAAGATAAACCATTAATGGAGCTAACACGATCAATGAAGATTCATAGTCTACCACAATTTGCTTGGGATTGAGGTGTTATATATTGAAGCCCTGGTTCTTCAAAAGCTAACCCCCTGTGGACCAACTTCTACATACACAATGAAACTCCAACTCTTTTCTTTGCATGAAAGGATGAATAATTATAGGCACATGGAAGTATGATAATAGTCAAGCACAAAGCAGAATCAGAGACGTTGAGAGAGAGAGAGAGAGAAACAGGGGGCTTGGCAGCAAAAAAGATGAAACCTACCTCAGTAGGACTCTTCTTCAAACACAAGGACACAAATTCCTTGAGAGGACGAGAAAAGTGTTCCTCTAGCTGCAGAATAACAGAAAACGCATTAATTGCTACCTTTTGAAGAACAAAAGTGTATCATGAAATAAGAGCACTTATAAATCAGAAGTGGATAAACAAAAACAAAAATCGAAAACATTGAACTGGAAAAAGTATAACCTGGGGAGGATTTTCTCGAGGTATGATAAAAAGTACTCTCATGGGGTGCAGATCAGCAAGTGGGGGTTCCCCTTTGGCCATCTCAATTGCAGTTATACCAAGTGACCAAATATCGGCCTGTACAGAGGAAAAACACCTTAGGTGTTTGACCCAAACCTTAAGCAAGGGCATACAGAGGAGAACAGATATAGGAGTTTTGGGAATCATTTCAATCAGCAATGGAAAGGATTAAGACTAAGAGCTACACGAGGAGGAAGCGGAAAAAGGAAGAAAGAACCAATTAGAAGAAGGAAAATGGACTCCGTATATTGCTGCAGTTCCAGAGATACCTTCTCATTGTAGCCTTCTGAGTTCTGAATTACTTCAGGTGCCATCCAGAATGGTGTTCCTACAAATGTCTGCAAATATTAATTACATTAGGAAGCTTTAGCGACTTGACCTTACTTCTAACCAACAAAACCCCATGCAACTTCCAGCAAAACTGTGACATGTAACCCAAAGACCTCTATAACTAGTCAACAAGAAATAATAAAAGCCATTCAGCAATGTGATTGAGCACAAGAATCTAGTCATCAAAACAGAATTCCGCAAAGTATAGCAAATTGTACCTTTCTCCTAGAGATCGTCCTTGTCAGCTGTGCAGAAACGCCAAAATCTGCTACCTGTGGAAGGGTAGATCAGAAAACAATAAACAAGCTCACACGATAGTAACACCACATTGTTACCATACATATAATATCAAACATGAGTTATTATACCTTCACATCACCATTTTCTGAGAGCAAGATATTAGCCGCTGCAAAAAAATCGAGAAACATATGTCATTTCCATAACTAAAAGGGGGTAGTGGGCCTCAAACTGAAAACAAGTTTAGTTAGCAACTAATGGAAGAAGCAATTAACAAATTAAGAGAACTTCCAAAGTATTAACGATTTATTAAAAAAAGATGATCTTAGCTGCTGCAGTTTAACACCAAGAAGCATCTAATTACAAAACGTGGTAACTCAAGGCAAGAACTGATTATCAAGTTTGATCCACCCATTGTTTCAAAATCTAAGCTATGGCCAACATTTTAGCAAATAAAACTGAAAAGATAAAAAGCAAAGGTACAAATGGCCCATGGACAATACCAATCTAGATATCTGCCAGGCTATCAATATTTAGCTACAAAAGAATACAATGAACCTTTGATATCGCGATGAATTTTGCCTTCAGAGTGGAGGTATTCAACAGCATGAAGCAAATCACGTAAAATGCATGCAATAGACATTTCATCCAATGGCTGATTTGGTTGAATCTGCAGAAACAAAATCCTGATTAGTATCCAGAGAAAAGTTCATTGAATAGATGACCGACATGTCGCTTCTGGTGGGCCATTTTGTCTTAGTGAAGCAAAACTAACACACCTATAATAGGTGGCCTGTAATGTAACATAGTGGCTGCAGGTGTTGAACACTAACAGATATTTAAACCTGAATAACAAAAAAGATAACTGCACTATGCTGTACGAGTACTATGAAATGATTAGCTACGGCCAAGTTACTTTGCTTGTAGAGAATTTGAAGAGACCCGAACAAAATAGAATTTGCAGTAAGCAAAATTCCAGATTCAGAGTATTCTGCAAACTTTTTTATGGAGCACCAATTATCCTTGTGTTAGCATATATCA
Organism: Nicotiana sylvestris; assembly: GCF_000393655.2. Lineage (NCBI taxonomy): Eukaryota > Viridiplantae > Streptophyta > Magnoliopsida > Solanales > Solanaceae > Nicotiana > Nicotiana sylvestris. The sequence goes on from NC_091063.1 coordinate 63,207,879, forward strand.
TTAGATGAATTTAGCCAGGAACGTCACCGTATCTGGATATTCTCTATACTCCTGGTATATGGGTTCTCCCCTTGTTGAAAAGCAATCATTATTTATCTCAAAACCCGCCAACAAGAAAAAGGTATGTAGCACAGGTATAACTCAAACAAAGCTGAGTGGTTGACATTTGATTATGTTCACTTAAGTTTTGGCAATTCAAATAACAGGCGTAACACAACTCGGAGGAGGTACAAGTTAAATAACCAAAATAGTAGTGGCAGTGGAGTATCATAAACTAACTCAACAAATTTGACCAAGCCTGGTTTTGAAATCAAGCTTTACATTTGACACCATGGCACAGGTGATCCCTAAGATAAAAAAAATGTTTTGCAGTGTGCAGCCAGAGCTCGGCAAAAGCTAGATATTGCTAAGAGTCACAGAGTTAGTTGAAAAGGGTGTCATACCACACTACAAAGACATTCAATTAGTCATTAAGACATCTTTAAGGTTTTGAGGCCAGTATTCTTATCCCTCAATTTAATAAGTTCCACATTGGAATTCCATTCAATTGATCATCAAGATATCTTTTAGGTTTTGAGGCCATTACTCTATCCCTCAGTCAAATAAGTCCCAAAAATGGTAACTGCATGTAAAAAGCATTTTAAGTTCATCCCCACCAGTCACCGCAGGATTTGCCTTTGAGTTCCAAAAATTACTATGTATTTCATTTATAAGCTTTACTATAGTGAAATAGATTTTCCTTCAATAAGTAGAATAAGATTCAAACACTTCAAACGGAAGTCAGATCAAGTCAGGAAAGCTCTGTTGTGGTATATGCAGACGGGAATGAGAGAAACAATAGAACTATCTCTTTTATTTCTGGGATAAGTAAAAGATAACCTTACACTATCTCATATCATTGTTTTCCACTTTTCCTGTCTCACCTCAACATCCCCAGCAAAAAAACTAGAGCTACGTATGTTTTATAGCACAACGGAAAGTAGAAACAACATATTAAACTGATTTGACTTCAAGGATTTTTGACCTCTTTAGCCATCACAAGCGTAAATATAGTGTTATAATTATAAAATACAACATTTCAATACAGGAGAACCCACCTCCCAAAGTCAAAGTTAATCCCATTATTTTATGATGAATATTTACTTCGTGTCCAGGAAATTTTATAGTCAGGGTGCAGAGGTTGGCATTATTTTAGATTTTGCCACTTACTAGATCAGCAACTGAGCCACCAGCCATGTATTCCATTATTATCCATAGCTTAGTTTGGTGCAGGTATGACCCATAGTACTCCGTAATATAGGGAGATCGACATTGTGATAAAACTGCAATTTCCTGAAAAAAGTCATCCAATAAAAACCCTGCTCAGTTAATGATCTAATATAATCACCAAAGAATAACGTAAGTCAATCAAAAATGTCAATATACCTTTTGGATATCCTCAACTTCATCCTCCCTGAATGACAGCAATAAAAAGACAATTTAGGATAAACTAAACTATAACCAAGGTATAACAAGGACAGAGACTTCAGGAGAAATAAAATAAACAGTGAAGTAATTTCCTTGTATGAAACAACAGTTTCAAGTCTCCACCCAGCCAACAAAGTTATCCAAAAAATTATTAGACTGCTTTGTGTAACTCAGTGTTGTCAAAGGCTCATTTAAGGCGTGCTTAAGCCCTAAAGCTTGCGCTTCGCCTCGCTTAAACTGCGCTTAAGTGTAAGGCAAGGCACTGAGACATGTGCCTCATTGCCTATGAGTTTTATCGCGAATCAAGCAGCACAACAACAAATATAATTGGAAAATAAGTGTATTAGCTGTAAAGGAAAATATTATGAATGAATTTGCTACTTTGTTCTTGAATTACATATTTATTTTTATTTCCTTTCATTGCGCCTTTTTTTTTTTACTAAAGCCCACACTTTAAGTGCACTTTGCGCTTAAAGCCCCAATTAGAAGTATTAGAGCTTTTTGCCTTTGACAACACTGGTGTAACTAGAACCAATTATGAACATTAGTTTCTTATCAAAGGTCACATGAATGGCAAAGTTATTTGCATAGATGTCTCAGTGTTGATAAATCTGGAAATTTATAGCCCTACACCAATTACCAAAAAGTTGAGTGTGCTTCAACTACCAAAAGAAACTTGAAGGAATTCATGGACTTTCAGTACAATCTTTAAATGTTTTGCTAAGGCACAGTTCAAATATGAAGCAAATTAGATACCTTTACTTGATCAAAAAAAATATATCTATGAAGTGAATTAAGAACATATAGGGACTAAAGCTTAGTTGGTCAGTCTATCTGCCACAACGACTAATCTATTCAAGTTCTAATCAAGTAGATCAAAGAACAGACACACTCTTCCATAACAAATATATGAAAAAAGAAAGCTTTCAACTCATCTTTCACTTAAACTAGCTAGATAAAGATTTGTAGAGGCCTGAAGATCATCATATTAGAACAGCAAGAAGCCAAATCAGAAACCACTAGTTATAGTTTGCACTGGTTGTGCCTGATATCAGTTCTAACCGTTTAATCAATATATATTTTCTCCTGTATCGATTGTACTAGAGTAATCTATTTGCCAACCTACATGGTGAAATTGACAAAAAAATGATAGAGCTTATAGTTTATCAACCTAAATGGAGTTCTGCCAAGGGAGTCTAGTCTCATTTCTGTATCCTCAACTGATTATTCACACAATAGAAATATAACTTAAAAGTAGATGAAAAAAGTTGCACTGCCGAGATGATATAGAAAATATTCAGATCAAAAGTAAAATATGACATGCCGCTTTCATGTAAGCTGCCAGTCTACTCTCCCTCCACGGGAAAGGAGAGTAAATCAGCAGTGGCTCCTGCTAAACAACAGATGGAGGACATAACTTCAAACTCCAAGTAAAGTACCCAAGGCAATATACTCACGATTCTTCTAGATCAATAACCTTGATTGCAACCTCTTTGTTGAGTTCCTTATCAAACCTGCAAATCAAGAAAAATAAAAACCAGACATACTATTGAACTTATTAACATGATGACATTTCAAGACAAAAAATTTAAGGTCAAGCTGGACGAAATAACATGGAAAAACTTATACCTTTCCTTCTAGAATAGCTTTCGTTCCTTGCTAGAATAGTTTTCACTTAGTCAAGACATAGGTTTATCATATCTTAAGAAGTGTTTATCGCTATTATCATACTATTGTATATCTCTTAGTAAATTTGTAAATCCAGACTAGACAAAGAGGACCTATTACACTTATTCATTGTTACCATAGTTAAAGAATAAAATATTGGATGAAGTTAGGAACTTGCAGGACAGAAAACGAGCCCCTTGGTTGAAAAATGATTCATTTATGATCGGCGGTTAACCTTCATTAGCATTCCATTCTTTACTATCAACGGGAGGATTTTTGAAGAGGAGAAGCAAGGCATGGGATGTTGCTCCTCTAGCACTTATATGGGTTGTTTGGAGTTAGAAGAATAGGAGAGCTTTTGATAGAGTAGAGAAAGATCTTGTACACTTGAGGAGTACCCTCTTTTCCCTTATCTATTCTTGGTGCACCCATGAGGTTCCTATTTGTATAGAAGATTGGGTGTTATTCATAGAAAACCATGTCCTTTTGTAAGGTTTTCTACTTTTTGGTATACTCCTTGCATACGGACATGTTCTTTGCTCTTTTTTAATGAAATTTATTACCCTATCAAAAAAATCAATAGATGGATATTCCTTATCCATCTAATAAAGAATAGCATTCAAGTTCATTATCAAAGAGATGGCATTAAAGTCCCTTGAGCAGTTAGAGATATCTGTACCGAAAATAAAGAATAGATTCTACAGATGCACTAAACTAACTTTATCAGTTTGTATAGAAATTAGATCAAATGAATGTTGTCACCAGCGTCCACTGAGGTTAAACGTAAAAGAAAGTGCATCTGGACCGCATATCACATCTAGTTCACATTTCCATAAACTAAGGAAGCAGCAGCTTAACAGAGCCCAAATCCTAGCCTAGCAGTTTATTCACGTGGGTAAACGAGATACATGACTTACTGGCAAGTTTATCCTTTTTAATCTCGGTTTTAACAAACATGGTAGAAAAGAAGCGAATAACGACCCTTTTCAGTTACTACTCCCAACCCAACCCCCTCCTTCCCTTGTTTTTCAGTCAAAAATTAAAAATCGTTCAGTACTAATTCTACAGTGCCATTTGCGAGGGAAAAAAATGCAAAAAAAAATTGACTTGTTGAGCATTTTCCTAATCGATAGATTTACCAGATATTCTTCTGGCAGTAGGTTAAATTTCCCTCTTTTGGTTACCGAGGAATTAGCTTATTAAAATCTCTAGATGTGAAATGCTAAATTGCTGGTATCTAGAACTCGAGTCTCACCAAGAAGAAAGAGCTGCATAGCGAAAACAATTCAATATGGCATTCAGATAAATACAGACCACTCATACCTGTAGTATCATTATTTTTTGCGGATTTTCTTACACTTAGATATCTATTACTATTGGTCGTCTCTTTTGCTTTTTTTGCCATGGCTTCCCCAGTATTTCTTTTCAACTATGATGTGACTATGCTTTTCCTGAGCCAGAAACAACCTCTCTAGTCTCTATCTCCACAAGGTAGAGGTAAGGTTTGTGTACACACTGTACTCCCCATATCCCACTACTGGACTTACACTGGATATGTTGTTGTTATTATAAATATAGACCATATATCAGTATCAGATTTTACAACTGCTGCGACTTACGCCTCAACTGCAAGTGAGTTGGATTTATGAATTCATTAAATTTATAGCTTTATGTTTCAAGATTACAATCTTGAATTTTAAGTTGAGATTTCATATGTCGATTCAAAACTGGAGAACATACTTTTTAATATAGTTCCCATTTCTATTATTGAAATTTTTTCTTAGATAGGTTAAGTATGTGTATAAGTAGATGAAGGGGTGACAAGCAGGTAAAGAGTAAAATAACTCACGAGAAAAGTGAAGAAAGAAAAATGACCAATTGCATCGCAACAAATCTTGAATTTATAGCTTTATGTTTCAAGATTACAATCTTGAATTTTAAGTTGAGATTTCATATGTCGATTCAAAACTGGAGAACATACTTTATAATATAGTTCCCATTTCTATTATTGAAATTTTTTCTTAGATAGGTTAAGTATGTGTATAAGTAGATGAAGGGGTGACAAGCAGGTAAAGAGTAAAATAACTCACGAAAAAAGTGAAGAAAGAAAAATGACCAATTGCATCGCAACAAATGGCAACAAGTTCAATGAAACGAAATCTATATCATTGATAGCAGATTATGGGTAAAAGAGCATTTAAAAGCTTAGTGCTATAGTGATGTAATTTAGAAAAGCCATGGAAACAAGCAACTAAGGTGGTATGCCCCCCCCCCCCAAAAAAAAAAAAGGTTGCTGGTGGACATCTTGTAAGACAATTAGACTTCATTAACCTCTATGCTACCTTTCTCTCTTCTTTTTTTTTTAAACAAGTAATTAGCCTCCATGCGACTATTCACAATTAAGGGATAATCTTCTCTACATCTAGCTAATTTCTATGTACTTCAAAAGAGTAAAATTCTATAAGGCCTAAACCTAATATATACTCCATTCCAAGCAAATGTTAGCACGCTCTTATTTAGTAGTTCTGTAATTGACCTCTTTATCTCCCGGACGAAGTTCAGCTATATTCCAAGTGAATACACTTTAGTTTCATAAGAAGGTATAAACCATTACTTGAAATATTTTCTATAAGTTATTAGTGAATTGCTTTGATACACATAGGCAAAGACAATCTTGTCGATAAATTCAATGCCAAGTCCACTTTCGCTCTCCTAAGATGGAATCAAAGACAAAATAAGAAATCCAGCACAAGAATCCATATGTTATGATCTCCTATAAACTTCAAATAGCAATTCCTCAATTACAATCATCATACATCAAAATCCTTAGTCTCCTAATATAAATATCATCTTGACCTATCAAAAGAACCTAAGAGTTGAACATACCTTGTCTGACTAAAAACTAAATATAACTTACAAAATCTTATAACATGACATATCAAGTTGTTCATAATCACTTAAATCATTCACTTGTGAGAAAGACTATCTAGAGTGCTCTTTATCAACAACAAAAAAAGACTATTTAAAGTGCTAGACATACTCGTGGATACCCCCTCCCAATCTTATGACACGTGTTCTACTATTGTAAGCATCAAGATATCTTTGACGTTGTTCAACAAATAATACTACTCATACACATATTTCACATGCTTAGATTTCAAACCCATTAAATAATCTTAAATTTAACCATTCTAAAATATTTTTCTTCTCAAACCAACTTTGACACATTTCGACAGAGGGTGCAAGTGGCACATAGAAGATATGCTGAGAGAATGTCGTCTGAGATGATTTGTCCATGTTCTAAGCAGAATTCTAAATGCAATGGTACGTACGTGCAACAATATAAAATGATTAAAGGTGCTAAAACGGGACAATGTAGACCTAAAATCACGTCTACATCGTATGTAGAGCGCCCAAGCGCTTTTTAGGAAAGGCTGCTTTCGGTTGGTTTCATAATGAAAGTTGTTTAAGAGACCCTATTATCTCTCAGGATTAATTCGGATTTAGCAAAAACAAAGCACAATGGAAATAAAGGATTCAAATACGCAATATCAACTAGTTACAATTAAAGTTTAGTTGTTATTTCAAAGTAACTGCTTGCTGAGAACCATTTTAATCTGGTTAGAGACTTATATGTCAATGTAGTGATGAGGATATGACTAAGAGAATAGTACTTTTAGAGAACCCCTAATTTTGCTTAAAAGGTAAAGTAATTAATAACATGAAATTGGACCTAATAGAGTGTCGTGGACGTGGAAGATTCATATAATTTACCTGAACTAGTTCAAAATTGAAGTGTAACTGATGGATTGATAACACCTAGTAACAAAAGCAAGATGGAAACACATTAACAAAATAAAACATTTTGATCCTTACCCTTTATAGACGTCACCAAACGAGCCTCTTCCGATGAGCTCAAGATCACTAAATCTGGATCCTGAGGCTTCAATAAGAGCAGCAGCATCAGCCATTTTTATATACAACTAATTTTTTCCTTCGCACTCTCAGTAGATGAAGTGAAAGCCAGTATAATACAACCACTCCACATCCCCTAGCTCGCACTTCTCGGTCAACTCCGCATTGCAAATATTCAACAAATTCATAAAATGTGGCCACTTAAACTCACTCTTGGTACGGGAAACCAATCTGGCAAAAATATTAAGTGCTGGAATTAACCAATAACGACAGAAATTTTAAGATTCACATTATCAAACACATAAATAGGCAAAATAAAGCAAAATTTGAGATCTGACAGTAATAAATAAAACTGAAATCAAAATGCAGGAAACTAAGAAACACAAAATATATAAGGAGAGGACTCGTTAGGTAAAGTGGAAGACGATAATAATGACAGTTCAGCAAATTCTACGTTTTGACAAAATAATCGACAGCGAGACGGCGCCAAACGGAGTATTGAAAAACGAAACTGTTATTACAAGGAAGAAACAAATAATAATAAAAATTAATAAAAAGTGCTTATTTTTTCCTCTTTTTCACCGAATCTGAACTAACAAGTAACAAACCTTGAATGCAAATAAGTCGATGGATGAGTATTTACATCAGTAAATACAAAATTAGCAGGAGAATCCGTAGATCTCTTCTTTATCCCTTAAGCGAAGACTTGTTTCTGTTTTGTGCTTTGGCATATGTACACGGCAGGGCTGGCTACAAGGGATCGAGAGAAGAAGGAATGTTGTTCCGTTTTCTGTAATTCATTTATTGGGGGAAAATGATTTGTGTGGACCGGCTTTCGTGAACCGGGTTTTAAACCAACCGGATTGTTCTTATTCGTTCGGACTAGCTAGCTGGACTCTATTTGGCATTTGCCATCGAGAAATGAGATTTGTTGCTTCTGAGTTCTGCCCTTTTTCCAGTTGGCCGTGGTAGTTTTTTCTTTTTCTCCTTTTCTGATTATTATTATAATAGAAATGGTCAAGTTAGATATATCTTTTTACCCTTTATTATAAGTGCCTCTGCTGTGGATTTGAAAATTATCAAGACCTCCAATATTTTTACAAAATTAAGTTTAATGGAAGAGGTACTTTACTTTTGCCCCTTACCTGTAGAGTTTAATTTCTGGGGCATTGACAGCATATAAATTTTAATTATATAAAATTAACCTAGAATAATAAGTAACTCTTCCTATTCAATCTAATATAGTATTAAGAATGAGTATGGCTCTAATACTTTTTTGGAATCTTATCTCCTTAAAAAAGAAAAAGAAAAAAAAAAGCTCCTCTAATTATTTAATTAAATACTTCTTTTGCTAAAAATTATGAGATAATATCTACCTATATTAATAGTGTTTACCCTCAAAATTGGATAACAATTAAATTTATACGTGATTTTAAGGATACGTAATATAATTTGACACAAATTGAGAAAACATATTAATATTGAAATCAATGACAGAAAAATGAATGCAAACCACACAAGGTGAACAGTGTTAGTCTTGAAGGTTGGTAACCCTCGAGCCAGAAATTGCCTCAATCGATGTCAGAACAGCATAGCCATATAATAAGAACTAGAAATAATAATGTATTGCCTTTGGATGCGTGTTATAATGTGTAATACAAATAATCAGGCCCAATTTATATAGTAGGGGAATCCTACTTTAGATACAATTCTACAAAAGGTAAGAAATCTCATGATTTGCTAATTAGTTGGTCTCTCGTTGATATGTGCCGAGATTCTCGTCGTGATATTCGATCGGTTACCAATTTTTCGGCATTCCATTATTCGGTCCGATAATATTTCCTCGATCTTGTTCGGAGTCAAGGTCGGTTCCATAGTCACGGGCTCGATGATCTAACTTCGTACCTTGGTTCGATATAATCCGGGGTTGAGTTTCAACCCATCATGTTTCAGTCCCGACCTGTCATGCAGTGGACGAGTCCGATTTTGACCGTATACAAATAGTCCCTCATTTTTCAGAGAATAAACGACGAGAAATGATATGAGCCCTCGATCTTCATCTCAATTTTTCGCTAACGAAACGTCTCATCAGTCACATCTTAAATGGGATTAAATGTTCGTCAATTACTAGTCGGCCATTACGGATTTTGAACCGTCGTTTGCAAACTATAAATACCTCTACATTATATCATTCAAATTTTACTTTCAAAACCTCTGCCTTCGTATACTAGAAATTTCTATATCCCCAAATACCAATTTTCTATAGCATACCTTCACTTTTGCTAGATTGGTGGAGGGATCTTCCCTCAAGTGACCAAAATCATGTGAAACGAGTCTTAGAAAATTTGCCTTCTCTGTTGGATCTTCAGCCAAACAAAATGTTGATCGAGGCTGCCACTATATTTTGGGACAAGGAAAGGGCCATGTTCCGCTTTGGGGACATAGAAATGACTCCTCTTCTAGAAGAAATAGGGGAATTTGTCGGGTTGCCTTGGGATAGCCCTGGTCTATTAGCACATGGAAATTGCACCACTAGAGGATTTCTTAAGATGATGGGGCTGAAGAAAAATGATGATCTGGAGTGCCTGAAGAACTCCTACATACCTTTCGACTTCCTCTATGAACAATACGGTCACAGTTGCTCTTACCGTATTTTTGATGATGAATTCCCAGTCACCTCCTTGGGCTGGATTCATCGTAGGGTCTTCGTGTTCATTGTATGTTTCTTGGGCATGCTGGTATTCCCGATTCAAGGGGATAGAATCTATATCAGGCTGGCCATGGTGGCCAAGACTTTGATGGACGGGATCGAGGGGCAGACATATACCATTGTCCTTATGATCATTGCAGATATGTACGGGGCCTTGGAACACTGTCAGAAGGGGTTTAGGTTCTTTGAGGGTTGCAATTTGCTGTTGCAGGTTTGGTTGTTAGAGCATCTCCAAAGGGGTCAATACCGCCAAGAGTTTCCACGAAGGTCGTGGAATGATCACATAGCTTTCCATCACCATAAGAGAATGACTTACATTCCGAACATGTTTGCTCAACCTAAGGATGTTGTAGGATGGGTGCAGTTCTTCGACAAGTTAACTGAGGACCAGGTTCAGTGGATGTTCGAGTGGTTCCCCTTCGACGAGTTCATCATCAGATCCAGAAATGTTCCACACTTGGTGTTAATTGGGTTAAGGGGGATATACCCTTATGCTCCCCGCATGGTTATGAGATAGGCAGGCAGGAGACATGTCATACCACGAGTCGCTAAAATGAGTCACTTCATAGCTGATTTCCAGGGTGACGCCATCCCATATAAGAATAAACGCAACATATGTGGACTCTGAAGATTATCGTGGAAAAGGGCACCATCGAGCAAGACCGTTATCATGCAGGTCACTCATACTTTTACCCCGCATGGTTGGATGATAATCTATCAGGAATCTTCGAGCCAAGGGTTGGTCCAGGAAACAGGGTCATAGATGAGTTTGCCGAAGCAGAGGTGAAGTATAACAAGCTGCGCAAAAGAGTTCGAGAGTCTGAAGCTGAACATATGGTGCAATATAAGGCCGATATGGAAATGATCAATGAGTGGAAAGAAAGGGCTGTTAAATCTAGCGAAAGGTTGGAATATTTGGAGTACAGTTTAATGGAATTGGAAGGGAAAATAATAAAGAGGGTCACCGACTGCCAGAACGCTGAGGAAAACGAAGAAGGACATTTGGCAAGGGCATTCTTACTGCTGAAACTGTGCCAGCTGGGGGAATTGATCGACAATAGTATCCGGTCTGGAGAGGGTCCTTCTGGGACCAAGTAGATTAGGTTTACTTGCTTTTCTTTCAAATGTAATAAGGCCGAGTGTCATTAGTAACATTATCTTATTTAGTGTCGTTTTGGGTCGTTTATTTTTACATTAATGAAATGAGGCAATTATTGACACTAAATTTCTCCAAGTCTATTTGTCGCTTATCTTACCTCGGGCACAACGAGGCCCCCAAATTAGGACACAAATTTACACTCCCGCAATATGTGTTTAAATACTGCAAACATTTCAGAACCCTCACTAACTTGTTTACCTTTTATCTTTCTTTATTCTTTATTCCCATCCCCTAAGGTTGGTTCGCACATACTGGCATCATCAGCATATCACACCAGATCTAGAGGCCCTCCACCCCCTTCTCTTCCAAGTAACACAAAGAGTAGAGGGAAAGCTAAAATGGATGACTTAAGTGGTATTCAAAAGGAAAATGCAGAGAATGCAAAAACTTCAGACTGTCGGAGTACTCCGGCACCAAATGATTTTGTTTTACAGTTGGAACAAAAGATACTGGAGTTACAGGGAGAACTTGAGCAGGTCCGTAAGTTAACAAACTTATCCCTCACCCTGAATGTCCTCGATGTCACCCAGCAAAACACCAAAAACCCAGCACCTCCCCAAAATGTACCAAACCAGCATCCACAAAACCCTCCCGCACCGCATCAATATGCAACTCCACCCCAAAATCTCAATCCATTACCGATACCAACTCCACCACAACACCATCATCAACTAATCCAGAACCCACCAACCCCTACCTATCACACTCCCCAGAATATATCACAACTTATTCCCGATCCTCAAAACTCAACCAACGACCACCACTACACCCAAGTTCTTGGCACTCACCAAAATAACAATATATATGTGGAAACCGTACCTCACTCTACTCAACCAATCTACTTTACACCAGAATTCGTTGAGAAGGACCTGCTCATCAAGAATATGGCTGAGGAACTCAAGAAATTGACAAGTCGGGTTTAGGGTGTCGAAGGAGGCAAATGGATAGAAGGTTTGAATTATGAAGACCTATGCATACATCTGGATGTAGAACTGCTAGAGGGTTACAAACCTCCCAAGTTCGAGATGTTTAATAGTACAGGTGATCCCAGCGTTCATCTAAAGACTTATTGTGACAAACTTGTCGGGGTTGAAAGGGATGAAAAGATCCGGATGAAGCTTTTTATGGGGAGTCTTACGGGAGATGCTTTGTCCTGGTACATTAGCTAGGATCCTAAGAAAGGGTCCAACTGGGTGAGTATGGCATCAGATTTTATGGACAGATTCAGGTTCAACACAAAATGCACTAGATGTTTTCTACATTCAGAACCTCAAGAAGAAGCCCACCGACACTTTCCGCGAGTATGCTACTCGTTGGAGGTCAGAAGCGGCCAAAGTCAGGCCAACTTTGGACAAGGAACAGATGAACAGATTCTTCGTCAAAGCACAGGATCCGCAATACTATGAAAGGTTGATGGTTATTGAAAACCATAAGTTCTCTGATATTATCAAACTTGGTGAAAGGATCGAAGAAGGCATCAAGAGCGGGATGGTAACAAACTTTGAGGCATTATTGGCCACGAATAAAGCATTACAATCAGGTGACATATCAAAGAAGAAAGATGTCAGGGCAGTAATGGTGGCTCAAGGCCCAAAATCCCCACTTACATACCAAACATCTCCACCCACATACCAAACACCTCCACCCACATACCAACCTTCATCTCCTAGATATTCCCAACCAGCCACTGCCTATCACGCCTATAATTCCCAACCCTCTCATTTCCAGTCACCTCCAACTCATCAAAATTACCAAAGACTGCAACCTAATTTTGACCGCAAACCACCCAGACAATACACCACTATTGCTGATCCCATCGACCAGCTGTATGAAAGGTTGAAGGCCGTTGGTTATGTCATTCCTATTTCTACTGTGGAAGTGGAGAACCCCTCTCAATGGGTCAACCCAAACAAAACCTGTGTATATCACTCTGGTATGAAGGGGCACACCATCGATGAGTGTCGAACATTGAAAGATAAAATCCAGACACTGATTGACAACAAGGCCATACAAGTAAAAGAAGCTATACCCAATGCCTGCAACAATCCTTTCCCGGATCATAGGGGCGGTGGAATACATGTGATAGAGATAGATGATGAATGAGATCTTGAGGGGTCAATCAGGCTTATTCGAGAAGGCGATGACTTTAAACCTGCAGTCACACTCACTCCTATTGTAGTACAGACGCAGTCGCCAATTGAAGTTGAGGTAGCTGCATCGGTTCCATTTGAGGTAGAGGTAGCTCCACTTGCAGCCACACCTGTTCCATTTGAGGTAGACATGGCCACACCTTTCACAGTGACGGTATAAACCACACCTCCTTTTGATTCAAAAGCAATACCCTGGGATTACGTTGCTGATGTTGATACCCAATTTTTTCCATAATATTTCAAAACTATGCCTGGGCATCAATTAGTATTTTTCATACAATTTCTGCATTTTTTAATATTTTAACTAATTTCTCCCATCATTTATTTTATAAAACAATCACTAAATTGCATCACAAATAGTTTTATAATAATTTGTATGGCTTAATTCAACTATTTGCATTTTGTACCAAGTTTTAACTATTGCACAAATAGCCACATTAGTATTTTTAGGATACAACTGCAATTACTTTGCGATTATAGCATATGCATGCATTATTACATTATTTTTTACCGGAAAATAGCCTTTTATATTTTCTAAATATTAAGTAATTACTTTAAAACATTTTCATGCATGAAAATCATTTTTTATAATTTATTAACTATTTTTTAAAATTGTTTTAGCAATTAATTATATATTTAACAAATAGCCCCCTTTTATTTTGGAACTAGACTATTAAATTAGCCTAATTTTAATCGCCCCCGCCCCCAATCGGGCCTAAAAGCTACACAGCCCAAACCCAGCATTCACCCAACCCACCTCTTGCCAAATTCTGGTCGTTGATCATTTTGATCAACGGTCCAGATTCCCCCTTTCCAAAATTAAACCTAATGACCCCCCCCCCAAACCTCTCATTTCCCTCACCTTTCACACTAATATCTGATCACCCTTTTCTCTCAAAATACTCTCAAAACCTAACCCTAGTCCACCATTGCCAACACTCATTTATGGCCATTTATGGTGGTTTCTCACCACCCCTGGGCCTCTAATGGCCTTTCCTATACTGGTATCACCATCTCCAAGGTCCTCAAGGGACCAGGGTTAGTCTGCTTACACCTTTGGATCTTTTCTCGCCTGTTTTAGGCTGTTCCAGTTCGATTTTGAGTAAGATTTTCCTATGTCACCTTAGATCTATGAATTTCTAAGCCTACTTCTTCATCTTTGTGTTGTTCTTCTCGAAACCCTAATTTCTTCCTTCTGAACTTCTTAGATCTGTACAGATCTGAGATGGTTTGGACCTATTTCACATGAGTTTTATAAGAACCGTCTGATTTTCGAATGATTTTCTATTTTTTCTAAACTAGGGTTTCCCTAAAATTTCTTTCTCCAAAACGTTTGATGATTTGAATGTTAAATCTTCTATTTCTTATGTGTTTTAACCGATTTCGTATATGTTACTTTAACCCTAACTAGTTTATGTTAAAACCCCTAATTTCTTCAACATTTTGTTTGGCTTCTGAGTTACTTGTGTATCGACTTTGTCTTATGCTTTGGTTCCTGTGATTTTTCTTTAGCCTAATTAGATGTCTTGTGATTTTTATCCTGATATGCCTATACTAAGTTTCTTGGTTCAATTTTTCTACTGATTCTATATGTCTATGTTCATTTTGTCTATTCATGGTAAACTTGTATTTTTCTCCTTAAATCGGTGTTGTTTTCTTGATTTACCAATTTGTTTCGTTAAAACTTATGTGTCGAATCCTAACTATTCCTTTCTTGCCTTATTTTGTCTGTGATACTTGCTGACTCTTTACGTGATTTTCTCCTTAATCAAACCCTTCACTATTCTGAAGTTCTTGTTTTTGGTTTGATTTGAACTCTTTTCCTTAACAAAACCTTTGATTCTTACTTTTTCACTTAGTTTGATTGAACTTCTTGCCTTAATTAGTTTTCTCTTGCCATATTTGAATCAACGATGTTACTTGCTGATTCTGACTAATTGTTTCCTTAATTGAATTCCTGTTCATCCACCCCTACTTACCTACTCTGTACCTAAGTCCTAATTGATTTCTTTCCTTAAAATTCTCTCCTGCTTTTACCGATGATTGATTATCCTTTGATTAAGGGGAAGACTTTACTGATTTTATGTGTGTGACTGATTCTGTAAATTTTCCTAATTGCTACATAATTGATTCTTTACCTTATTTTGTTTAACTCTTGATTACTATATATGCCCTTACCGATTCTCACTTCAAAACACGAACAATAGTTCAGAAACTACCACTTTACACTCTAAAAAAGGCTCTTTTTGCTACTTGTGATCTCTGTTATTCTAGCCGGCTCCAAGCCAAGGCTTGTAATGGCACAATACCTTTCTCACATCTTGTGTTTTCTTTCTTTAACTAGGTATGCTTCTGATTAATTTTAAGAATCTAAACTTATGTGTTTATTTACGGCCTTAGTTCATATGGCCTGAGTCCATTCTTGCTTATGTTTACTGCTTACCCAGCATGCCAAAAACTGCCTATTCAAATCTGTGATTAGCATGTTTCCACTTTACTTGTTTGTTTGCTATCTTGTTTAATATGTCTACATATGTAACTAGCATGTTTGACTGACTACTGTTTATCTAGCATGCCTAAACTCTATTTTTGTGTAATTAGCATGCCTTCACTTGTTAATACTTGCCTAGCATGCCCATTTAAGTCCTTGTCTGTTCTGCCTCACTCCTGCTAAATTAGTTAATCTCCCTAGAGTGACTCTAGCTGTGTTGTTTAAGTGTCCTCAACATGTTTCTTCTATGATCTTTGCTGCATGACCTGCATTCTATCTAACCTACTGGTTCTGTAGAACCCCTTAAGAACTGTATGTATTATGTTGTTTATGTGCTCCATTAAGGAGTATTCTCTGTATTCCTAACCCCTCTTTCCTTGTGTGAAAGCTGTTTGCCAAAGTACTTCCTAAAGCCTGTTTGTTCTATGACTGGTGTTTTGATTGCAGATTGTTTTCATACTTTCCTCAAACTGTTTTATCACTAAATCAGTATTGGTTTTCAGAATTTCTTTTCACTCCTAAGAACTTTCTTTATACTATCTATTAAGCTCTTTCAAACCATTATGCACTTTCTTTTACTCCTAGATTATTAAGTCCTGCCCCTCTGGTATGTGTACTACTTAGAGACCCTTGAGATCTCTTTGAACTCTGGCATATCAGGGCTGGCACTTCCACACTAAACATAAATCAGTTATTATTCGAGAAAGGTCTAGGTGTGAGCACTGCTCGGGATCCTTGAGGTCCTTAGAAAACTCTGACACACCTAGACATGAAATTGGCTATGGAACTTTGGGCATTTGAGACTAGTGGAGGCTTAGAAATCATTTTGGGCCTACTTCAGGCCCCCTATAGCTTAATTTCTGTTCTATTTATGTAATTTTTATTCAATTATTGGTCTGTAATAATTAATTGTAAACAAATATTGGGGTGACTAGTGAACAGGGAGGGTAGTTGTATATTGTAGGTAAAGTTGGGTAGATATAACATGCCTGTAGGGTCCATTTCGATTCAAATGTGTTTGTTAGATAACATGCATATAGGGTCCATTTCAATTCAAATGTGTTTGTTAGATAATATGCCAATAGGATCTGTTTTGGTTTAAATAAGTTCTGATTGCTTTACCCTTTTTAATTAGAAGCCATGCCTCTAGGGTTTGAAATCAGCTTAATTGTAGAAATCATGCCTATAGGATCTAAAATCAGTTTATAGAAATCATGCCTATATGATCTTAAAAAAAATCAATTTTAGTTAGATCTAAAATTAGCTTAACTTTAACTCATGCTTATAGTTTCTGATCGGTTTGATTAATTAATCTACTCGTTTCTTTACAATGCGTTAGATAATATTACTAGAAAGCATGCCTATAGGATCCAAATTACCCATTTAAAACTGTTTACTGATTTATGCATTCCTGATTAATGATTAGATACCATGCTCATAGGATATCACTGTTATACGCCTAGGCAAGCCTATAAGGCGATTAAAAATTCTGCAACTGTAAAACTATGTTCTATTATTTGTGACTGCTCATATTCAACCGGTCTAAAATCAGTAGGCAAGTTGAATAGGTCTTTGACACTTTGGTCTAAACTTAATATTGCATATTTTCTGCTCACCTAGATATCTTGTTCTAGAGTTCCTCTTAAATATCTGAAAACTGTTGTTTGAGACGTGTACTTACTTGTTCTGTTTGTGGAGGTAAAATGTGAGCCTTTAATTGTTTCCTCTTTAAATGCAGTCCTAATTATTTTGGTTGACGCTTAGATTTTCTCCTTTAAAGTACCTTAGGATGGTCTAGAACTATCTAAATTAGAGGTCCTAAATACCTCCAGGGCCATAAGGAAGGGACGGGTAGTGCACACGCATAGGATATATTTCAAGGTTGCTAGAACGCTTTAGGCTATGACCAAAGGGAGGGAATTGGGTAGTAAGGATATGATGACTACGCGCTAATGTCACGTGTAGCCCCTCATTGAGAAGTGATTATCGGGCATTATGTGGGTATGATCCTGTAGACTAACCAACTTAGGACCCCTCTTTCCCAACTCCCATTGTTTAAATGAATTTACTTTCTTTACGTATGTAAAAATTGTTCAAATTTTTTCCTTTGTTTTCATCACTTGAATCATACATGTACTTAGAATGTCAAAACATGCTTTTATTTGCGAGTATGTGTTAAAACTGTTTATTTGTTAAAATGACTAATTTACATAGTTTAAGTTCGGACGGGACCCACCGTTGTGGACCGCGAGAGGTGCCTAACACCTTCCCCTCAAGATTATTTCGAGCCCTTACCCTAATTTCTGGTAATGCAAATTAGTCCATGAGTTAATTACTCTAGGTGCCCTAACGCATCATAATCCGTTAGGTGGTGTCTCTTCAAATACCTAATTCCCAAAAGGAAACGAGTTATTCCCCCATGAACGTCGGAACTCGGACTCCCCCGCAAAAGGGAAAAAAGGGGGTGCGACAGCATGCCGACTCTGCTAGGGATATTTTTAGGCTTTTACCATAACGAACTTATCTTTTGTGAATTGGTCCAAGCATGCTCTATCGCACGCACCCTTTACCCTTATTTGAATTTAATTGTCTATTTTCAAGCATTTATGATTCTTTTATTCCTGAAACTGACTTGTCTCTTTGTTTTCCTTTCTGTAACCGTCTTTCAATTATTTAAATACCGCATTTATCATTTCTTACGTGCAAATACTTGACAACATGCTATTTATTGTTGCATAAATCATGCTCAACATCATACTCCACTCATGCGTAATTAATCCTATAGCAGCGCTTGATGAGTGTTTACGCTCTTCCTGTATCACCCTTTAAATGCGGAAAGGCGTATTTGCGGTAAAACTAGTCGATCAACGGTGCGTTTGACGGTTCCGTGCCTTTCCCCCTCGAGTTGTCCGCTTGAGGGTCCCAGTCTAGACCTCTATAACAGCCTTACTCTGGTTAATTGTGCATGCATCATGGCCAAACCTAGCCGAATTAACATGTTGTCCACATAATAACCCTTTAAGACAAGCCTTGTCCAAAAGTCCATTGAGTTTTTCATAATCCCAATGGACGTAACCACGATTATCTGTATTAATTTGAAAAAATAAGTGTCAATATGCTAATCATTAATGTATAAACAAATGAACCTAGAGGGGGAAAGGGCCTAACTCTCTTTGTTTTGCAGAAAATGAGGCACGAAGTCCCCAAATTTGGTATGGTCGGTAGCATACCCTCACTTTTGCTAGATTGGTGGAGGGATCTTCCTTCATGTGACTAAAACCATGTGAAACGAGTCTTAGGAAACTTGCCTTCTCTATTAGACCTTCAGCCCTACAAAATGCTGATGAGGCTGCAACTCTGTTTTGGGACAAGGAAAGGGCTGTGTTCCGTTTTGGGAACATAGAAATGACTCCCCTCATAGAAGAAATAGGAGGATTTGCTGGGTTGCCTTGGGATAGCCCTAATCTATTAGCACCTGATAATCGCATTGCTAGGGGATTTCTGAAAATGATGGGGCTGAAGAAGAATGACAACTTGAAATTCCTAAAGGACTCCTACATACCTTTTGAGTTCCTTTATGAAAGATACAGTCACATCAGCTCCTACCGTATTTTTGATGATGAGTTCTCAATCACTTTTTTAGGTTGGATTCATCGTAGGGTCTTCGTGTTTATTATGTGTTTCTTGGGCATGCTGGTATTCCCAATCCAAGGGGATAGGATCCATACTAGGCTGGCCATGGTGACCAAACTCTAATGGACGGGATCGAAGGGGAGACATACACTATCATCCCTATGATCATTGCAGACATGTACCGGGCTTTGGAGCAATGTCAGAAGGGGTTTAGGTTCTTTGAGGGTTTCAACTTGCTGCTACAAGTCTGGTTGTTGGAACATCTCCAAAAGGGATAATACCGTCAAGAATTTCCGCGAAGGACGTGGAATGATCACATAGCCTTCTATCATCCCAAAAGAATGAACTACATTCCAGACATGTTTGCTCAGCCAGAGGACATTGTGGGATAGGTACAACTTTTTGAAAATTTGACCGAGGATCAAGTCCAGTGGATGTTCGAAGAAGGTTTAACAAGTTTCATTGCTCGCAAAAGGTCGAAGGATCATCTACCAAACTGGGACAGAATTTTGAGGAGGACCCTCAAAATTCTAACACAAGAAAGCTGTAATGTCTCTGAAATATGTTACAGTCACTAATTCATCTAAAATTACTTGACATTTCACTATGTTTTTTATTTTCATCAACAATTGCATATTTTCGAAAACTCTATTTCTATAACAGCCAGGTGTTACCCAGGGAAACCCAAACAAGGCCTCCAGAATGGAGGAGCAAAGCCAACGGACGAAGGCACGAACCAACCCTTACAAAAATTAAAATTTTTCTTTGAGCGCAGACACAGCTAACGTAATAGTAGCATTTGCAAATATATACATACAGCAAAATCAATATCAATCAGGCCACCGGACACCGAATATATCTCCAGCTAAGAAATATTCTACTTTGCTACTTGTTCTTTGCATGGGACTAAGCCCTTTCCCGCATCCTGCATGAGACTAAGCTCTGTCTCCAATCTTGCATGAGGCTAAGCCCTTCCTCTATTTTGTATAAGGCTAAGCTCTGCCTTCTATTTGCATGGGACTAAGCCCTGTCCCGCATCTTGCATGAGACTAAGCTCTGTCTCCAATCTGCATAAGGCTAAGCTCTGCCTTCTATATGCATAGGACTAAGCCCTGTCCCAATTCCTGCATGAGACTAAGCCCTGTCCCGCATCTTGCATGAGGCTAAGCCCTGCCTCCATATTTGCATAAGGCTAAGCACTGCCTTCTCTTTGCATGAGACTAAGCTTTGTCTCCATCTTGCATGAGGTTAAGCCTTTGCCTCCATATCTGCATAAGGATAAGCTCTGCCTTCCATTTGCATGGGACTAAGCATTCGCAAACATGGATACACAAAGCAAATTCACTATCAATCCGGCCATCAGACAACGAATATATCTCCAGCTAAGAAATATACTACTCTTATTTGTTACTCGCTCTTTGCATGGGACTAAGCCTTGTCCCGCATACTTGTATGAGGATAATCGTTGCATACATATATGCATGAGGCTAATCCTTACCTCCATATCTGCATGAGGCTAATCCCTACCTCCATATTTGCATGAGACTAATCCTTGCCTCCATATCTGCATGAGGCTAATCCCTGCCTCTACATCTGCAAGAGGCTAATCCTTGCCTCCATATCTACATGAGGCTAATCTCTGCCTCCATATTTGCATGAGGCTAATCCTTGCCTTCATATCTGCATAAGGCTAATCCCTGCCTCCATATCTGCATGAGGCTAATCCTTGCCTCCATATTTGCATGAGGCTAATCCCTGCCTCCATATCTGCATGAGGCTAAGCCTTGCCTCCGTACCTGTATGAGGCTAATCCTTGCCTCCATATTTTCATGAGGCTAATCCTTGCCTCCATATCTTCATAAGGCTAATCCTTGCCTCCATATCTGCATGAGGCTAATCCTTGCCTCCATACCTACATGAGGCTAATCCTTGCCTCTATATTTGCATGAGGCTAATCCTTGCCTCCATATTTTCATGATGCTAATCCCTGCTTCCACACTTGCATGAGGCTAATCCCTGCCTCCACATTTGCATGAGGTTAATCCTTGCCTCCAAATCTTCATGGGACTAAGCATTCTCCCTCCTTTCATAAATATCGATCTCTTCTGGTAATATCTATTTGCTTTTTGATTGGGCTAAGCTATGCCCTTTACAAGACTAAGCCTTGTCTTGTTAACATCATGTTATTGCATCTCATGGGCTGAAATATTGCCAATCTATCTAAAGGTGTCATAGTCTAAAAGACATCATCCTCATAGCTGGAAGATACCATGCCATGGCCTGAGGATCTCTCGAATTCACATATTATTATTCAAAGGCGTCATGGTTCGGAGGCACCATCTCCATGGCCTGAGAACACCATTTCATGGCATGCGAATCCCTCACTAAACAATTCATGTCCCAGGACATCATGGTCCGAGGACGTCATCCTTAATCGTCCAAAGACAACTTTCATGGTCCAAAGGGAATCTGCATCATGTTTACATTTTCGCACAAATACATGTTCGTAACATCTCTTTATCTGCAGGTGACCAGAAAGTAACCGCTCTCCTAGCAGGAGAGACCTCACTCTAGTTGCTTCAACTATCTCAAACCTAGACCATTCACCATAACCACCCTTGCATCCACTCTAAAATCTCGTGTCCGTTCTTGTAATGACTTCATCTGTATATTCCGCCAATGAATCCAGAACTACACGTGGCATGATTCCTATAAAACCAGGGATATGTAGGCAGCTCTAAGACCAGAGTCCGGCTTCTGTCTTTCAAAATATTCCATCCGGTCAAAATTGTCCATCATTTCTTTACCCGAAAACTTTTTTTTATCCTTCCCGGATAAAGAGGGGCAGCTGTTGATACCCAATTTTTTCCATAATATTTCAAAACTATGCCCGACCATCAATTAGTATTTTTCATACAACTTCTGCATTTTTTAATATTTTAACTAATTTCTCCCAACATTTATTTTATAAAACAATCACTAAATTGCATCACAAAAAGTTTTATAATAATTTTTGTGGCTTAATTCTGTTATTTGCATTTTGTACCAAGTTTCAATTATTGCAAAATAGCCACATTGGTATTTTTAGGATACAATTGAAATTACTTTGCGATTATAGTCTATGCATGCATTATTACATTATTTTTTACCGAAAATAGCCTTTTATAATTTCTAAATATTTAGTAATTACTTCAAAACATTTCCATGCATGAAAATCATTTTTTGTAATTTATTAACCATTTTTTAAAATTATTTTAGCAATTAATTACATATTTAACAAATAGCCCCATTTTATTTTGGAACTAGCCTATTAAATTAGCCCAATTTACCCCCCCAATCCCAATCGGGCTTAAAAGCTGCCCAGCCCAAACCCAACATTCACCCGACCCACCTCTTGCCAAATTCTGACCGTTGATCATTTTGATCAACGGTCCAGATTCCCCCTTTCCAAAATTAAACCTAATGACCCCCCCCCCAAAACCTCTCATTTCCCTCACCTCTCATGTCGACATCCGATCACCCCTTCTCTCAAAATGCTCTCAAAACCTAACCCTAATCCACCATCGCCGACACTCATTTATGGTCATTTATGGTGGTTTCTCGCCACCCCGGGCCTCTAATGGCCTCTCCTATACTGGTATCACCATCTCCAGGGTCCTCAAGGGACTAGTGTCAGTCTTATTACACCTTTGGATCTTTGGTCACCTGTTTTAGGCTACTCCGGTTCGATTTTGAGTAAGATCTTCCTCTGTCGCCTTTGATCTATGGATTTCTAAGCCTACTTCTTCATCTCTGTATTGTTCTTCTTGAAACCCTAATTTCTTCCTTTTGAACTTCTTAGATCTGTACAGATCTTAGATGGTTTGGACCTATTTCACATGAGTATTAAAAGAACCGTCTGATTTTCGAATGATTTTCCATTTTTCCTAAACTAGGGTTTCTCGAAATATTTTTTCTCCAAAACGTTTGATTATTTGAATGTTTAATCTTCTATTTCTTATGTGTTTTACCGATTTTGTATAGGTTGCTTTAACCCTAACTACTTTATGTTAAAAACCTTAATTTCTTCAACATTTTGTTTGGCTTCAGAGTTACTTATGTACCGACTTTGTCTCATGCTTTGGTTCCTGTGATTTTTCTTGAGCCTAATTAGATGTCTTGTGATTTTATCCTTATATGCCTCTACTAAGGTTCTTGGTTCGACTTTCTACTGATTCTATATGTCTATGTTCATTTTGGCTATTCATGGTAAACTTATATTTTTCTCCTTAAATCAGTGTTGTTTTCTTGATTTACCAATTTGTTTCGTTAAAACTTATGTGTTGAATCTTGACTATTCCTTTCTTGCCTTATTTTGTCTGTGATACTTGCTAACTCTTTATGTAATTTTCTCCTTAATTAAACCCTTGACTATTCTGATGTTCTTATTTTTGGTTTGATTTGAACTCTTTTCCTTAACAAAACCTTTGATTCTTACTTCTTCACTCAGTTTGATTGAACTTCTTGCCTCAATTAGTTTTCTCTTGCCTTATTTGAATCAACTATGTTACTTGCTGATTCTTACTCATTGTTTTCTTAATTGAATTCCTGTTCATTCACCCTTAATTACCTATTCTGTACCTAAGTCCTACTTGATTTCTTTCCTTAAAAATCTGTCCTGCTTTTACCAATGATTCATTATCCCTTGATTAAGGGGAAGACTTTACTGATTTCATGTGTGTGACTGATTCCGTAAATTTCCTTAATTGCTACATAATTGATTCTTTACCTTATTTTGTTTAACTCTTGATTACTATATATGCCCTTACCTATTCTCACTTCAAAATACGAACAATAGTTCAGAAAGTACCACTTTACACTCTAAAAAAGGCTCTCTCTGCTACTTGTTGATCTCTGTTATTCTAGCCGGCTACAAGTCAAGGCTGGAAATTGCACAATACCTTTCTCACATCTTGTGTTTTCTTTCTTTAACTAGGTATTCTTCTAATTAATTTTAAGAATCTAAACCTATGTGTTTATTTACTGCCCTAGTTCATATGGCCTGAGTCCATTCTTGCTTCTGTTTACTGCTTACCCAGCATGCCAAAAACTGCCTATTCAAATATGTGATTAGCATGTTTCCACTTTACTTGCTTGTTTGCTATCTTATTTAACATGTCTACATATGTAACTAGCCTGTTTGACTGACTATTGTTTATCTAGCATGCCTAAACTCTGTTTTTGTGTAATTAACATGCCTTCACTTGTTAATACTTGCCTAGCATGCCCATTTAAGTCCTTGCCTGTTCTGCCTCACTCCTGCTAAATTAGTTAATCTCCCTAGAGTGACTCTAGCTGTGTTGTTTGGATGTCCTCAACATGTTTCTGCTGTGATCTTTGCTGCATGACCTACATTCTATCTAACCTACTGGTTCTGTAGAACGCCTTAAGAACTATATGCATCATGTTGTTTATGTGCTCCATTAGGGAGTATTCCCTGTATTCCCAACCCCTCTTTCCTTGTGTGAAAGCTGTTTGCCAAAATACTTCCTAAAGCCTGTTTGTTCTATGATTGGTGTTCTGATTGCAGATTGTTTTCATACTTTCCTCAAACTATTTTATCACTAAATCAGTACTGGTTTTCAGAATTTCTTTTCACTCCTAAGAACTTTCTTTATACTGTCTATTAAACTCTTTCAGACCATTATACACTTTCACTTACTTCTAGATTATTAAGTCCTGCCCCTCTGGTATGTGTATTGCTTAGAGACCCTTGAGATCTCTTTGAACTCTGGCATATCAGGGCTGGCACTTCCTCACTACACATAAATTAGTTATTATTTGAGAAAGGTCTAGGTGTGAGCACTGTCGGGGATTCTTGAGGTCCTTAGGGAACTCTAACACACCTAGACATGAAATTGGCTAGGGAACTTTGGGCATTTGAGACTACTGGAGGCTTGGAAATCACTTTGGGCCTACTTCAGGCCCCCTATAGCTTAATTTCTGTTCTATTTATGTAATTTTTATTCAATCATTGGTCTGTAATAATTAATTGTAAAGAAATATTGGGGTTTTCAGTGAAAAGTGAGGGTAGTTGTATAAATTGTGGGTAAAGTTGGGTTGATAACATGCCTATAGGGTCCATTTCGATTCAAATGTGTTTGTTAGATAACATGTCTATATGGTCCATTTTGATTCAAATGTGTTTGTTAAATAATATGCCTATAGGATCTGTTTTGGTTTTAATAAGTTCTAATTGCTTTACCCTTTTTAATTAGAAGCCATGCCTATAGGGTCTGAAATCAGCTTATAGTTTCTGAATCTGTTTGATTAATTAATCTACTCGTTTCTTTCCACTGCATTAAATAATATTACTAGAAAGCATACCTATAGGATCCAAATTACCCGTTTAAAACTGTTTACTGATTTACTACATTCCTGATTAATGATTAGATACCATGCTCATAAGATATCACTGTTATACGCCTAGGCAAGCCTATAGGGCGATTAAAAATTCTGCCACTGTAAAACTATGTTCTGTTATCTGTGACTGCTCATATTCAACCGGTCTAAAATCAGTAGGCAAACTGAATAGGTCTTTGACACTTTGGTCCAAACTTAATATTGCATATTCTCTACTCACCTAGATATCATGTTCTAGAGTTCCTCTTAAATATCTGAAAACTGTTGTTTGAGACGTGCACTTGTTCTGTTTGTGGAGGTAAAATATAAGCCTTTAATTCTTCCCTCTTTAAATGCAGTCCTAATTGTTTTGGTTGACGCTTAGATTTTCTCCTTTAAAGTGCCTTAGGATAGTCTAGAACTACCTAATTTGAGGTCCTAAATACCTCTAGGGCCACAAGGAAGGGACGGGTAATGCACGCATAAGATATCTTTCAAGGTTGCTAGAACGCTTTAGGCTATGACCAAGGGGAGAGAATTGGGTAGTAAGGATATGATGGCTACGCGCTAATGTCACATGTATTCCCTCATTGAGGAGTGATTACCGGGCATTGTGTGGGTATGATCCTATAGTCTAACTAACTTAGGACCCCTCTTTCCCAACTCCCATTGTTTAAATGAATTTACTTTCTTTACGTATGTGCAAATTGTTCAAACCTTTTCCTTTGTTTTCATCACTTGAATCATACATGTACTTAGAATGTCAAAATATGTCTCTATTTGCGAGTATGTGTTAAAACCATTTATTTGTTAAAATGACTAATTCACATAGTTTACGTTCGGCCGGTACCCACCGTTGTAAACCGCAAGGGGTGCCTAACACCTTCCCCTCAAGGTTATTTCGAGCCCTTACCCTAATCTCTAGTAATGCCAACTAGTCCATGAGTTAATTACTCTAGGTGCCCTAACGCACCATAATCCGTTAGGTGGCGACTCTTCAAATACCAAATTCCCAAAAGGAAACGAGTTATCCCCCTATGAACGTCGGAACCCGAACTCCCCCAAAAAGGGATTAAAGGGGGCGCAACAGCTGAAGCTAGGCGAAAGGGAAAGACAAAGGTGGAAGAATCTGATGCTGCACAAGGAATGACCAAAACCGGAAAGGCCTATACACCTGAACACTTGGGAGGATCAAGTAAGGATGCCACTACCAAGCAGCTTGTCATTGAAACAGGGCCAGATGACCTTTGGAAGAAAGTACAAGCGAGAGAATACTCCGTCATTGATCATTTGAACAAAACCCCCGCTCAGATATCCATCCTATCACTATTGCAAAATTCAAAGGTGCACAAGAATGTTTTGATGAAGGTGTTAAATGAAGTTTACGTACCCAACAATATCACCTGCGGAGAAATGGCCAACATGGTAAGGCAGGTGCTGGAAAGTCATAAGATAATCTTCCGCGAGGATGAACTACCGCTTGAAGGGTTAAATCATAACCGAGCATTGCATATCACAATACAATTTGAGGATAAATTCATTGCCTAAGTCCTGATCGATGGAGGTTCGAGCATCAACATTTGTCCGTTGGATACTCTGAAAAGATTGGGCAAATATTTCCATGAAATACAGGCAGGAAGCATGAACGTGAAAGCCTTTGATAGGTCTCAAAGGGCTATGATTGGGGAGATTAATCATTATCTGTAGATGGGGCCAACTTTGTTCGACGTTGAATTCCAAGTGCTTGACATAACAGTTTCATACAATCTGCTGTTGGGCCGACCTTGGATACATGCTGCTGGAGCTGTGGCATCCACACTACACCAGGCCGTGAAGTTCGAATGGAACCATCAGGAGGTGATCATTCACGGAGATGGGAGTAACCCTATTTATACCAGTCAAACCATCCTAGTTATCGGGAACAGAAGAAGGCTAGGAGGGGAAACTTATCACCATATCGAACATGTCAATGCCTTTGAGAAAGACAAATGGTGGAGTAACAAAATAGAAAGCATACTAGCATGGTCTAGGTATGAACCCGATAAAGGGCTTGGGAAGAATCTCCAGGGCATTACCAAACCAATACAGCTGAAACGTCATGGTACTACCTTTGGGCTCGGATACCAGTATACATGGCAGGAGTATGATGATTGGTAACCTCCATGGCGTGGACCTTATTACCCTCTCGAGCAACTAGTGCCACATCTGGGTTAGACTTTTCACTAGGCTGATACAATATGGGGAATTGCAATAGAGGAAGCTCTAGCTGGGCTGAGGAATTTGTTTTTAGAGGACGAGGGCATGGATTGCAGTGCGATAATTAAGGAGGAGGAGGAAGTCAGACTCACTATTCAGATTGTGGAGAAGGGAGTTGTTCTCACGAATTGGACTGCCACACCATCCCGGGCCCGCCGAATCCCTGGGTAGCTTGGCAATCAACCTAATTTTATTTCTATAGCCATGCTAGGCATCTAAGATATTTTTAGTAATTTTGTTTTAAAGACTCACTTGTTTTAAAATAATTGCTCGATTCATTGAGCCGTACTTGTTTTGGATGTTTTTTCAGTTTTAATCAATGCATTGCTAATTATTATTCATTATTATTTTCCACACTTTTCTTTCTACAACGTTATTATTACTTTTCCTGATGAACCGGTGACTGTGACATGTAATGAGACAACGCAATATAAGGATAGTGACTCGGAGGAAGAAGATGAATACTTGAGGAGGTTGTTAGAGAGGTTGAGAACTTTAAGAATAAGCCTAAGTGCAACCTAGATGAAGCCAAAGCAGTAAATTTGGGAGACGCCGAAACTATCAAAGACACTCGCATAAGCATTCACTTATCACTGCCAGAGAAAGAGGAGTACGTCCGTTTCTTGAAGGAATATGAGGAAATATTTGCATGGTCATATGATGACATGACCGGTCTGAGCACCTCCTTAGTGTCTCACAAGTTGCCCACCAATCCAATGTGTCCGCCAGTGAAGCAGAAACTCAGAAAATTCAAACAGGATATGAGCCTGAAAATCAAGGAGGAAGTTACTAAGCAGATCAAAGGCAAAGTCCTTAGGGTAGTTGAATACCCAACCTGGTTAGCCAATATTGTACCAGTTCCGAAGAAAGATGGGAAAGTCAAAGTATGTGTCGACTATCGAGACTTAAACAGAGAAAGTCCCAAGGACGACTTCCCACTACCAAATATACACATTCTGATCGACAATTGCGCCAAGCATGAGCTCCAATACTTTGTAGATTGCTTCGCGGGTTATCACAAGATCTGGATGGATGAAGAAGACGCAGAGAAAACAACGTTTATTACACCATGAGGGGTGTACTACTACAAGATGATGCCATTTGGTCTAAAAAACGCTGGGGCTACTTACATGAGAGCCATGACAACCATCTTCCATGATAGGATACACAAAGAAATAGAGGTGTATATTGACGACGTCATTATCAAATCCAAAAGGGACGCAAATCACATAGCAGACTTAAGAAAGTTCTTTAATAGGTTAAGGAGGTACAACTTAAAATTGAACCTCGCAAAATGTGCATTCGGGGTTCCCACAAGAAAGTTATTGGGATTCATTGTCAGCTGTCGGAGAATTGAATTGGACCCGTCCAAAGTTAAGGCTATTCAAGAGTTACCGCCGCCAAGGAGCAAGAACGATGTGATGAGCTTCCTAGGATGTCTCAACTATATCAGTCGCTTCATAACACAATTCATAGTTATATGTGAACCCATCTTCAAGATGCTGAGGAAAGATGCTGAAACAAGTTGGACTGAAGATTGTCAGAAAGCTTTCGACAAAATCAAGGAGTACATGTCCACACCACCTGTCTTTGTCCCGCCAGAGCCAGGTAGACCCTTGTTACTCTACCTTGCAGTGCTAGATGAAGCCTTTGGCTGCGTTCTGGGGTAGCACGGCGAGACAGGGAGAAAGGAACAAGCTATCTACTACTTGAGTAAGAAGTTCACACCTTACAAAGCACGGTATTCACTATTGGAACGCACTTGCTGTGCTTTGACTTGGATGGCTCAGAAATTGAGGCACTACTTCTGTGCCTATACCACATACCTCATATCCAGGATGGACCCTTTGAAGTACATCTTTCAGAAGCCCATGCTGACTGGAAAGTTAGCCAAGTGGCAGATACTTTTGAGTGAGTTCAATATTGTCTATGTAACTCAGAAGGCGGTCAAAGGACAAGCATTGGCAAACCATCTTGTGAAAATCCCATGAGAGGGGAATATGAACCTTTGAAAACGTATTTTCCTGATAAAGAAGTATCATTCGTAGGAGAGGACATTACTGAGGCTTATGACGGTTGGAGGATGTTCTTTGATGGAGCTGCAAATTTCAAAAGAGTGGGCATTGGATTGGTTTTGGTATCGAAAACAGGTCAACACTACCCTGTATCCGCGAAGCTTAGGTTTCCATGCACCAACAACATGGCAGAATACGAGGCTTGCATCCTGGGGCTCAATTTGGCCATTAATATGAATATACAGGAGTTACTAGTAATCGGTGATTCGGATCTGCTTGTGCACCAGGTACAAGGAGAATGGGCCACCAAGAATTCCAAGATATTGCCATATCTGCACCATGTACAGGAATTGAGAAAGAGGTTCACGAAGATAGGGTTTCGGCATGTTCCCAGAATTCAGAACGAGTTTGCCGATGCATTGGCCACTCTGTTATCTATGATACAACATCCAAACAAGAATTCATTGATCCCAAACCCAGTGAGAATTCATAATCAACCAGCTTACAACGCTCATGTTGAGGAGGA
Organism: Nicotiana sylvestris; assembly: GCF_000393655.2. Lineage (NCBI taxonomy): Eukaryota > Viridiplantae > Streptophyta > Magnoliopsida > Solanales > Solanaceae > Nicotiana > Nicotiana sylvestris. The sequence continues at coordinate 63,238,250 of NC_091063.1, forward strand.
GACGGATGGAAGACCTTGGTTCCATGACATCAGAGAGTACTTGGCAAAAGGAGAATACCCGGAGTATGCAAACCATACTCAGAAACGCACTCTGCGGAGGCTATCCAATCACCTCTTCCAAAGTGGAGGGACCCTGTATAGAAGAACTCTTGATCTGGGGTTGTTAAGGTGTGTTGACGCAAAGGAAGCTTCTAGATTGCTCGAGGAGATACATGCCAGAACTTGTGGACCACATATGAATGGTTTTGTTCTAGCCAAGAAAATACTCAGAGCTGGATATTTTTGGATGACCATGGAAACGGATTGCGTCCAGTATGTCAGAAAATGCTACCAATGTCAAGTACATGCCGATATGATAAAAGTTCCTCCAAATGAGCTCAATACAACAAGCTCACCTTGGCCATTCACCGCCTAAGTAATGAATGTCATCGATTTGATTGAGCCTACTGCTTCAAACGGGCACAAGTTTATTCTAGTAGCCATTGACTACTTCACAAAATGGGTAGAGGCCGCATCCTACAAGGCAGTAACTAAGAAAGTCGTGGAAGATTTTGTCTGCGACCGATTGTTTGCCGGTTTGGAGTTCCAAAATCAATCATCGCTGAGAATGCCTCAAATCTCAACAGTGAATAGATGAAGACCATATGTGAAACTTTCAAAATCAAGCACAAGAACTCCACAACATATAGACCTTAGATGAAGAAGCCACCAACAAGAACATCAAGAAGATGCTAAGGAAGATGGTAGAAAACCACAAACAATGGCACGAGAAGTTACCCTTTTCCTTGTTAGGGTACCGCACTACAGTCCGCACATCAACTGGGGCAACTCCTTACTTACTAGTTTATGGTACCGAAGCTATCATCCCAGCCGAGGTAGATATTCCTTCTTTAAGGATCATACAGGAAGCCGAACTCAGCGATGTAGAATGGATAAGGAGCCGCTACGAGCAACTAGCCCTCATAGATAGAAAAAGAATGAACGCAGTATGTTACGGCCAACTTTATCAGAATAGAATGTCCAGAGCTTTCAACAAAAGGGTCAAGCCAAGACAGCTTGCACCGGGACAGCTGGTGTTGAAGAAGATCTTCCCATATCAAGAAGAAGCCAAAGGGAAATTCTCTCCCAACTGGAAAGGTCCCTATATGTTTTATAGGGTGCTAATAGGAGTATCACTCATACTTGTAGAAATGGATGGAGAAGTCTGGCCAAAACCAATCAATTCTGACACAGTTAAGAGATATTATGTTTAGATTACTTACATTTCTTCATCTGATGTAATTGAACTATGCTTGACCTGATTCCCATTTAAGAGGGGATATGTAGGCAACCCTGTGGGTTCGGTCATATCATAATAAAATTTTCATTTCCCCTAGAATCAGAAACTGGGGCAGAATTTTGAGGAGAACCCTCAAAATTCTGGAGCAAGTCCAGCCGATGCCATCGCATGCTAGAAAGTCAGAAATTGGTTAAGAAACTGGGGCAGAATTTTGAGAAGGATTCTCAAAATTTCGAAGAAGGTTTAACAAGTTTCATTACTCGCAAAAGGTCGAAGGATCATCTACCAAACTTGGGCAAAAGTTTGAGGAGGACCCTCAAAATTCTAACACAAGAAAGCTGTAATGTCTCTGAAATATGTTACAGTCACTAGTTCATCTAAAATTACTTGACATTTCACTATGTTTTCTATTTTCATCAAAAATTGCATATTTTTGAAAACTCTATTTCTGTAACAACCAGGTGTTACCCAGGGAAACCCAAACAAGGCCTCCAGAACGGAGGAGCAAAGCCAACGGACGAAGGCACGAACCAACCCTTACAAAAATTAAAATTTTTCTTTGAGCGCAGGCACATCTAACGTAATAGTAGCATTTGCAAATATATACACGCAGCAAAATCACTATCAATCAGGCCACCGGACACCGAATATATCTCCAGCTAAGAAATATTCTACTTTGCTACCGGTTCTTTGCATGGGACTAAGCCCTGTCCCGCATCCTGCATGAGACTAAGCTCTGTCTCCAATATTGCATAAGGCTAAGCCCTGCCTCTATTTTGTATAAGGCTAAGCTCTGCCTTCCATTTGCATGGGACTAAGCACTGTCCCGTATCTTGCATGAGACTAAGCTCTGTCTCTAATCTTGCATGAGGCTAAGCTATGCCTCCATATTTGCATAAGGCTAAGCATTTCCTTCTCTTTGCATGAGACTAAGCTCTGTCTTCAATCTTGCATGAGGCTAAGCCCTGCCTCCATATTTGCATAAGGCTAAGCACTGCCTTCTCTTTGCATGAGACTAAGCTCTATCTCCATGAGGCTAAGCCCTGCCTCCATATTCGCATAAGGCTAAACACTTCCTTTTCTCTGCATGGGACTAAGTCCTATCCCGCATCCTGCATGGGACTAAGCCCTATCCCGAATCTTGATGAGGCTAAGCCCTGCCTCCATATCTGTATAAGGCTATTCTCTGCCTTCTATCTGCATGGGACTAAGCCGTGTCCTGCATCCTGCATGAGACTAAGCTCTTTATCCATATTTGCATGATGCTAAGTCCTGCCTCGGTATCTGCATAAGTCTAAGCACTGCCTTGTCTTTGCAAGAGACAAAGCCTTACCTCTATCTTGCATGAGGCTAAGCCCTGCCTCCACATCTGTGTAAGGCTAAGCTCTTCCTTCCATCTGCATTGGACTAAACCCTGTCTCACATCCTGCATGAGACCAAACTCTGTCTCCATCTTGTATAAGGATAAGCCCCTCCTCCATATCTGCATAAGGCTAAGCTCTGCCTTCTATATGCATAGGACTAAGCCCTGTCCCAATTCCTGCATGAGACTAAGCCCTGTCCCACATCTTGCATGAGGCTAAGCCCTGCCTCCATATTTGCATAAGGCTAAGCACTGCCTTCTCTTTGCATGAGACTAAGCTTTGTCTCCATCTTGCATGAGGTTAAGCCTTTGCCTCCATATCTGCATAAGGATAAGCTCTGCCTTCCATTTGCATGGGACTAAGCCCTGTCCCACATCCTGCAAGAGACTAAGCCCTATCTCTAATCTTGCATGAGGCTAAGCCCTACCTCCATATTTGCATAAGGCTAAGCACTACCTTCTCTTTGCATGAGACTAAGCCCTGTCTCCGTCTTGCATGAGGCTAAGCCCCACCTCCATATCTGCATAAGGTTAAGCTCTGACTTCCATCTGCATGGGACTAAACCCTGTCCCGCATCCTTCATGAGAGTAAGCTCTATCTTCAATCTTGCATGAGAGTAAGCCATGTCTCCACCTCGCATGAGGCTTAGCCCTACCTCCACATTTGCATAAGGCTAAGCTCTGCCTTCCATCTACATGGGACTAAGCCATGTCCCGTATCCTGCATGAGACTAAGCTCTGTCTCCAATTTTGCATAAGGCTAAGCACTACCTTCTCATGGGACTAAGCATTGTCCCTCCTTGCATAAATGTGGCTCTATTCCAGCACTATCTATTTGCTCCCCTTTTCGGGCTAAGCTCTGCCCTCAACCTCACAAGACTAAGCCTTGTCTCTTTGATTTTAGCATCATATTATTACATCTCATAGGCTGAAATATCGTCGACTTGTCCAAAGGCATCATTGTCTAAAGGCATCTCCTCATATCTAGAAGACACCATGCCATGGCATGAGGATCTCTCAAATTTGCATATCATTATTCAAAGGCATCATGGTTTAGAGGCACCATCCTTATGGACCGAGGACATTATTTCATGGCCTGCGAATCTCCTATCTCACAATTCATGGCCCATGATATCATAGTCTAAGGACATCATCCGCACCGTCGAAAGGCAATCTTTCATGGTCCAAAGGGAATTTGCATCATGTTTAAATTTTTTGCAGTAATCTATGTATTCGTATGCATTGTGTTTTAAGTTTTACAGGTAATCCAAGAGGTAACCGTTCTCCAAATAGGAGCAGTCTTCGCTCTGGTTTTCGCTCATGAAATTTTCACTTTGCCATTCATGACCGATTCCCATCAATCACCCACCTACCCCGTGATTTCCAACTATATGCCCTATAATACATCTGATACACTCCAGACCTATAATCATAACTCCATCCGACATTACCCTTCAAAAAAGAACCTTTGCTAAAATTGGCTACCATTCCTATAACAATTCAATTGGCTTCATTCACCGGTGGATCCAGAACTACACCTGACCTAATTCCTACAAAACCAGGGATATGTAGGCAGCTCAAAGACCAGGGTTCGGCCTATATTTTTCGAAAACGCCCACTCGGCCAAAATTGACCATCATTTCTTTACTCGAAAACTCTTTCATCCTTTTCGGGTAAAGAGGGACAGCCGTTGATACCCAATTTTCCCCTATAATACTTTTTAAGTGCATACATATCCTCAAAGCTATACATTAACCTCAATCGATATTTTTCCATAATTTCTACATTTTTAAATTAATTTATTCTAGTTTTTTATTTATATAAATAATTACAAGATTGCATCACAAATGGCTTTATAACATTTCATGATTTAATTTTGCTATTTATAGTCATATTAATTTCAAATTGTTTCACAAATAGCCAGATTTACACTTTTGGTTTGTAACGACCCGGCCGGTTGTTTCATGAGTTACCGCTCCATTTCTCCCATTTCTATTTCTTATTACTTTGTTTATCAGTTCTATGTGTGATCGAGTTGGTTGGCTCGGGTTCAGAAAGGTTTTGGTAAGGTTTGAGACACTTAGTCTCTTTTGAGGAAAGCTTAAGTTAGAAAAGTCAACTGGATGTTGACTTATGTGTTAGAGGGCTCAAATGTGAGTTACGGTGGTTCGGACAGCTTCGTGTGATGATTTGGGACTTAGGAGCGTGATCGGAATATGTTTTGGAGGTCCGGAGTAGATTTAAGCTTGAATTGGCGAAATTAGTATTTTGGCATTTTCCGGTTAATAGGTGAGATTTTGATATAGGGGTCGGAATGAAATTTCGGAAGTTGAGTTAGGTTCGTTGTGTCATTTGGGATGTGTGTGCAAAATTTCAGGCCATTCGGACGTGGTTTGGTATACCTTTTGATCAAAAGCGTAATTCGGAAGATTTTGGAAACTTAGGCTTGAATCCGATGTGTTTTGGTTGATTCGATGTTGTTTGAGGTGTTTTGAAGATTGGTATAAGTTTGGATGGTGGTATATGATGTGTTTGTGCTTTTGGTTGAGGTCCCGGGGGCCTCGGGTTGATTTCATATGGTTGGCGGAAAATTTGGAAGTTGGTTTTGGCAGCTGAAGATGTTCCATTGCTGTCATAACCGCACCTGCGGCTAGGGGACCGTAGGTGTGGTCTCACAGAAGCGATCTTAGAGTCGCATAAGCGGAAGAAGGCAAGAAGGGCAGGAACCATAGAAGCGGTTAAGGAATCGCACTTGCGATTGCGCAGGTGCAGGTTGTGTATCGCAGATGCGAAAGTGGAGGACTTAAGTGAGGACCGCAGATGCGGTGGTCTAGACCGCAAACGCGGTACCGCAAGAGCGGGATTTTGGCCGCAGGTGCAAAATCCCTGGGCCAGAAGGTATAAAAGCATTCCTTCGCGATTTTTGAGTTGTTCTTCACCATTTCAAGTCAGTTTTGGAGCTTTTTGGGAGATATTTAAGAGGGAATCAAGGGATATCGTCTGGAGGTATGATTTTTGAGTCTAATAATCGATACTATGGCATTATTTCACTGATTTGGCCTAAGATTAATGGAAATTTAAGCCTAATATTGAAGAACTAGGGCTTGTAATTGGAGGCCTAGAATTTGGGATTTGAGGGGCCGTTTGTGGTTGGATTTTGATGCTTTTAATATGAATGAACTCGGGGAGTGATAAGGAGTCTATTGATGTAATTTTTATCGGAATCCGAGATGTGGGCCCGGGGGTCGGGTTTGGCCAATTTCGGTATTTATGTTGTATTTTGATTTTTTTCGAGTGGGCTTTGTTCCCTTAGCATGTTTTGATGGTTTTGCACTGATTTTGGTTAGATTTGGAGCATCCGAAGTCCGATTCGAGAGGCAAAGGCATCGCAGGCTAGAGATTGGACCGGATAGAGGTGAGTAATGATTTTAAATGTTGTCGTGAGGGTTTGAAACCCCGGATTACACATCGTTGTGCTATATTGAGGTGACGCACACGCTAGATGACGAGCGTGGGGTCGTGCACCATTGGGGAGTGTGACTTAGTCCATCCCGAATGACTGTTTTACCGATATTTGACTGAAAACTATTTGCTATCATCATGTTTTGGGTTAAATGCCATATTTAGGCCTCGTGCCAACTATTTAGACCCTGAGGGGATTTTTACTGATATTTTCTCACTGTTTTGACTTTATACATGTACTCAGTCATGCTATATCCTATTGTTTTTATAACTTAGCCATGTTTACTCTGTTTTAACACATTAAATGATATTCTAAATGATAATTTTAGCTTAGCATCATGTATTTTTACTGTTGCCCAAGTGCCTTATGAGATTCTGACTGAGTAAGGCCGTGGGCCTGTGTGGTGAGGATACACTGATTTATGATTATGAGGCCAATAGCCTGAGATTTGTATGCCACGAGGTGGCTTGTTGATATGAGGTCGAGGGCTTACTAATTAAGCTACGAAATGGCTTTATAACGATCTGACCGGTCGTTTTGAGTTCTAGCATGCCGTTCAGCAGTTTGAGGCCATGAGCAGCTTCACTTCTGGTATTATGACTTGTACACATGGTCGAAATTGAATTTCGGGAAGTCCGGAGTTGATTTGGAAAGAGAATTCTCATTCGTAAGCTTTAAGTTGGAAGAATTAACTAAGATTGGATTTCAGAGTAAACGACCTCGGAATTGGGATTTGAAGGTTCCAGCAGGTTCGTATGATGATTTTGGACTTGGGCGTATGCCCGGATAGGGTTTTGGATGATCCGGGAGCGTTTTGGCGCCTATTGTGGAAGTTAGCATTTTGGAAGAAATTTCATAAGTTTGGCTTGAAGTGCATTTTATTGTTATCGATGTCCGTTTGGGATTCCTAGTTTGGGTATAGCTCCGTATGGTGATTCTAGAGTTGGGAGCGCGATCGGAAGTGAATTCGGAGGTCCGTAGGTCATTTTGTAGTCATTTGGCTAAAGATAGAAATTTGAAGGTTTTTGAGAAGTGTGACCGGAAGTGGACTTTTTGATATCGGGGTCAGAATCCAATTCCGGAAGTTGGAGTAGGTCCGTAATGTCAAATATGACTTGTGTGCAAAATTTGAAGTCAATCGGACGTGATTTGGTAGGTTTAGATATCGAGAGTAGAAGCTTGAAGTTCTAAAGTTCATAAAGCTTGGATTGGAGGTCGATTCGTGGTTTTAGCGTTGTTTGATATGATTTGAGGCCTCGAGCAAGTCCGTAATGTGTTTCGGGACTGGTTGGTATGGTTGGGGTCGTGGGGGCCCCGGGTGGATTCCGGATGGTTAACGGATCGAATTTGGAGTTTGAAGAAGAACTGAAGTTGCTGGTTGCTGGTGTAACCGCACCTGCGAGTCTAGGGCCGCAGGTGTGGAGCTGTAGAAGCGGCCCTATGGTCATAGATGCGGTATTGGTGGAAGAGAGTTGGGACCGCAGATGCGGTAGTTTGGCTACAGATGCGGAACCGCATCTGCGGTAGAGAAGGCACAGAAGTGGAAAAGGGGAGCCTGGAGGAAACCACAGAAGCGGTGGTGTGGCTCGCACCTACGGAACCGCAGAAGAGGTCAAGGGACCGCAGGTGCGAAAATGCTGGAGGCAGTGAGGTCCTTTTAAATCGGGGGTTGGGTTCATTTCAACCCCATTTTCTTCCATTGGAGCCGATTTTGGAGCAACTTTGAGGTGCCATTTTCACCACCAAACATGAGGTAAACAAATTATTCTAGTTTTGAGTTAAATACATGATTATATACGGATTTGAGCATGGAAATTTGTAGAAAACTTGGGGTTTGAGGGAAGACCCAGAAAATTTATATTCTTAGAATTTGACCACGATTTTGGGTATGGGATTAAGAGGAATCATATATTTGAGTTCGTGAGTTCAGGGATAAACTTTATTTTCGAGAAATTTTGGAATTCGGGCACGTGGGCCCGAGGGAAATTTTGTCAATTTTTTGATCGGGGTTAGGAAATGCTGTAAATTGGATTGTAATGAGTAATTGAGCATATATTAATGGATTTTTGCATAATTATTGGCTAGTTTTGGAGCGTTGTGCATCAATTTAAGTCTTCGGAAGGGCGTGGAATGCCGGTTATGGATCCTCGAAGCGAGGTGAGTCTCCTTTCTAACCTTTAAGAGGGAATTGTCCCCATAGGTGAGTTAATTGGTTATGTGCTCTTATTTGTGGGGCCTACGTACGCACGAGGTGACGAGAGTCCGCACGTAGCTACTATTATGCTATTGTCCGGTTAGTCTAGGATTGGATTATTTGTAAGTTTATTGACAACTTGAATTGCTTAAATCTCATCGAATTAGTAAATGAATTTCTAAAAAGATTAAACTTCATTTTTCTTAAATCATTAAAAGAGAATTAGCTTTTATCGGAATAAACTCTTAATTGGCTGTCTGATTGTGTATATCCATGTGTGCAGCATCGCATATATGCTTTGCGAGCGGGGTATTTGTTTATTTAATGTTGACCGCGTCGCATGTATGATGCGCAAGCGGGGTAATAGATGCATCTATGGTTTGTGTCGTTCGACCCTCGGCAGTGCACATTTTACATTTCTGTTGGATCGGGCCGTACGACATTGACATGAGTTTTGCATGCTTGCATTGCTTGCCTTGAGATTTTTTGACATTGATATTTGCTCTCCCAAACTTGAGATAATTGAAAACTAATGGATTATGAATCCGGAGACCTTTAATATAAAAAGGAACTTTCACCTGTTCGTGACTTACTTGAAATTACTGTCATTCCTAATAAATCCATGATTATCCGCATTAATAATATTTCATTATTGGACCACTAGTAAGTGTCGAAGTCGATCATCTCGTCTCTACTTCTTCGAGATTAGACGGAATACTCATTGGGTACACGTTATTTTCGTACTCATACTATACTTCTGTGCATTTTTGTTGCACAAGAATATGTAACTCTAATGACCTACTGGGCGTAGCAGCATGGTTGATCCGGAGACTTAGGTGAGCTGCACTTCTCGAGGTGACCCGCAACCAGCAGAGTCTCTTTCAGTTATCTGTTTTTATTTTCTGTCCAATATTGTATTCCAGACGGTTGTTGCATTTTATTTCCTTCTTAGTAGATTCTCATGCACTTGTGACACCGGGTTCTGGGATGATTATTGGGTATCTTGTATTTACTTTCAAACATTCTTTTATTTACATTGTAAAGATTGTCTTTTACTAGTAAAATTGAAGGAAGAATCTTAGTTTTCAAAATTGCTAAAATGAGAACTTAATCAAGTAATTTGGTTGGCTTGTGTGATAGCAGTGTCCGGCGCCATCACGACCCTTAGTGGATTTTGGGTCGTGACAACATGGTATCAGAGCACTAGGTTCCCTTAGGTCTCATGAGTCATGAGCAAGTCTAGTAGAGTCTCACAGATCGATACGGAGACGTCTGTACTTATTTTTGAGAAGCTACAGGGCTGTTAGGAGTGCTTCCCTTCTTGATTCCTCACCGTGCGATTTGATTCCTTTGAGGCTTATGCCTTTATTTCCTTCCTATTCGATCTTACGCGACGCGAACCGCTGGTTATAAATCTAGAATTTAAGGAATGTAATGGTACTATGAATGCGGTGCGGGGTGTTTCTCCCTGCGGGGTTGTTTGAGCTATTATCGTTGCCTTGTGGAAGGATATTCTATCGTTTCAGCTCAGTAGCAGTACTTTTGAGAGCTTTGAGGCTAGGCACAGGTTTCCATGATGCTTATGAACGATAATTCCGCGGTATTGATATGATGGTAGGATGTTTGCCTACGTGTCGAGGCAGTGAATGACTTGAAGGGAGGTTTACTCAGTGCATGCTCTAGAGATTCAGTATTTTATTCCCGGCAGGGGAAAAACAATCAGGCTGAGAATGTTTAGGTTTGGGTTGATGGGGTAACAAGACTTGGTAATTGCGGGCGTGGTGGAGTTTTCTTCTATGATGAGGTGTCGTTGTCCTTATTGAATATACTAAGTTCGCCGGTGTTATGATCTTCTACAATTCGCTTCTGGAGCAGGATATTGCGGGTCAATATTGAAGAAACGACTGTTAGATATCGCGGGGTGCGATGATGCAGGATTGAATTGGTATTCCTAATGTTGACGGCTCGAGAAAGTTGATCTTCAGAAAGGTTTAAGGTTAGTAGCGATTCATGGGTTCAAGTGCTACAAAGATGGATTTATTTAAGGCAACAATTGAGCAGCAAAGGATGAGGAAGGACATGTGGGAGGTGTCAGGCGGTGGCTAAAATTTCTAGGAGGCCAATTATGAGAAGCAAGGGTCGAGTAGTTGATTAAAGGGATGAGTTCCGCCAAAGTGGGAGAGTGGCGGAGTTGCATATGGGCATTGCGGTAGGATGACTATGCACCTTATGGAGAGCTTGGGATGACTTGGGAATTTTAGTCATTGGTGAATGGGGTCTACGAATTTAATTTGAGGTATGGGCCATTATGCGGCAGGAGATTTGATATAGCAGGACGGAGCTGCATGAAATAAAGAAGGATATAGCATAACTTTGAATTGGAAGAATGTTGCCACACATTTAATTGATGTCCACGAGGGGTGGATGAACTTGTGTAGCTAGAGAGTGGGCTTGGACTCAGGATGAGTTATTAATGACGTAGTGATTGTACCCCGTGCAGCAGTGTTAGAAGATATTGGGAAGTGATTTCCACAAGTGGGTTGTTCCCTGTGAGCAGGTGAGCGGTCGCGTGGTTGGCGACGCTTCTATGAAGAGCCCTATTGGTTGTACATCAAAGAGATCGGTCGTGCGAATGTGGTTGGTGATTCAGAGTATAAAAAGGGGTTTTACAGGAAAATTCCGAGAATTTTGGTGGTTGATTACGCAAGGCTATGCCAATAAGAGATAAAGAATCTTGGTGAATTCCAGAGTTGTGTAATAGTGGCTTCGAGCTAAGTGGGAGAGTCCAACCACCTATGATTAGGTTGCATGGTTAACTACTTGCGAGGTTCCCGGTTATTAGCATGTTGATGGGTTATTTCAGCTACAGGAAAAGACCATAAGTGGTAATTTGAGCAGGAAATTGTTAAAGGTGTGCTATGGTTGGCCTTGTTGGCTCATGTTCAGACCTAGGGGAAGGATTCAGGATTTGTGCTTTGTATAGATGCGGGTTCTAAGGGAAGTGATTCTGCCAGGTGTTTCGTCGAGAGGGTGTTCATGTGCTAGAAAATTCATGTAGTTGATTATATTCAGGGCCAAGTCAGAGCGGGTGGCTCTCAGCAATGGTCCTAGTGGATTTAAAAGGGCAAAGTGTGGAGCCTAATGATTTCGAGCCTATAGGTACGGTTAAGATTCAAGCTTTGTAGCAGATTATGAAAAGAGGCCCAACATGTTCTATGACGTTTTGACTTGTAGTGCAGCATTTGGGAGGAAAATGAGAAAAGACTTCAGATTCATAGTGAGATTATCAGAATAGGCATACCAGTTGAGGATGCAAATGTGCAGCTTTTGGGAAATATAAAGCGGTTCGTGGAATTTGAGACAACATGGTCTCGTGATTCAGGGTCACTCGGGATGAGTGCAGATGAAGTGTATTATGTGTTGAATGGTGTTACTATCATTTCTAAGGCAATCAGGGTAAATTGAAAGAGGATATATTGGTTAGCCATAGTTGAATTGGCCTATTGCTGATAGTGATCAGTTCCTTCAGTGTGATCAAGTTATGCAAGTGATTTGTGGCGATACGTATGAGGCTTGTCAGTCGCCGTAATTGATGTTATTCAGAGGCATTCTACTGTTATGGCTTGTTATATGAAGGCGGATTCCGAAAGGGCTATGGTGGCTTAGACCATTACTTAGAGATTTGCATATTCTACGGTTATGAGAATACACTGGTGTGTTGATAGTTCTCCGGAAGTGAGTTGATTGAAAAGTTTTTATATGACGAAGTGTTAATCTATTAGTGGTCCCGGAGTTATGATGAAAAACGTATTCTATCGTATATTGGCATGTTGGGTGCAGTGAGTAGTATGGAATTTGAAGCGAAGATCAAGGTTGCAGTTCGGTGCTGACAAGGATGTCACGAGATCGGATGAGAAGGAGAAAGGGGTTCGATTCTTAAGGTGAGTTGGTATTGTCTTCAGCGTCACCTAAGATCGGTGTTTTGTGAAAAGGGCTTTGCATCCTGGTTCAGGATTCTTGATCGCGTTTCAGCGTTAGTGAGACTGGTGGTTTGGATGTGCAGACCTATTATCTGATGTGGAAGGCTGTGGGAGCGTGTCCTATGGGAAGGTTGTGTAAGTGTGGCATGTGGTCACTTGATTGATTGAAGAAGTTAAACCGAGTATGAAGATTACAGTAAGTTTGGTGCTGACAAGGATGTCACGAGCTCGGATGAGTAGGAGAAAGGGGTTCGATGCTTAAGGTGAGTTGGTATTGTCTTCAGCGTCACCTGAGATCGATGTTTTGTGAAAAGGGCTTTGCATCCTGGTTCAGGATTCTTGAACGCTTTTCAGCATTATTAAGACCAGTGGTTTGGATGTGCAGACCTATTATCTGATGTGGAAGGCTGTGGGAGCGTGTCCTATGGAAAGGTTGTGTAAGTGTGGCATGTGGTCACTTGATTGATTGAAGAAGTTAAACCGAGTATGAAGATTGCAGTAATGTCATTAAATTGAGAATTTGATGTCTGGAAGGCACTCAGTTTATTGTGTTGTTGATGTGGAGGATAACCCCGATTGTGATGGTTATTTTTGTGTGTTACGAGAAAAGGGAAGTTAGTATGGACCTTTGAAAGGTTATTGGCCTAGTTTGGTACGATCAGGATCGACTTGAGGTCGGTGGACGGATTTAAATGTGAATATAGGCTCTATATCTGGCCAGATGTGTTCATTTCAGCAATGTGCTCCTTATGGAGGAGTAGTCGGGGTGCTATTTCATCGTCAGCTATTTCATATAATGATATTTTGCGCCGTATAAGTTGTGAGACGGCTTGGTGAACTTCTTATGTGTTGAGGTTCCGCGTAGAGGTGAGGTTAAATGAGCAGGATGGCTCTTGAGATTCAGATCGTATATCGCACCTCAGTTGTGCTTGAGTTTGTAGCTTATAGCGCTATATGTCTCCCCAGGGAAATGGTATTATGCACCTAGTGTGCTTGTGACCGATATTCAGTATTTTGTTGTAATGAGCAATCTGGCTCGGTGTGTCACTCCCTTGTGAATTTTGTGTGTGGATCGGGTGGCACGCTGCCATGGGTATGTGGTTTGGATCGGGTTGTGCACCGCAATAGTGTGATATTGAGTACAGGTTCCTATATCTGTTTTTATGTGTTCTATTTCCTATCTTTCTGAGAAAAACTCATATTAGTTGTGTGCCCGCTTCGCATGTATGATTCACGATCGGACTGTTTGTTTAATTATGTTGACCGTGTCGCATGTATGATTCACGAGCGGGGTAATTGAATTTCCTTTTCAAAGTTTGCTTCCTTTGTATCGCGTTCATAATGGTAGTCTATTGGCACATTGTAGCATAATATGAGACTTTTGGTCATGTCGGGGTGGCTTATTGCCTGAGCAGTTCGCACTAGGTGAGACAGGATCTTTGAATTCGGGATCAGTGCAATCTGATTATATAAAGTATATTAAGGAGTTGAAGCCATTATTTGGTTCAGAATGAGGTGATAGTTCTTGCTAGGAGTATAGGACAATAATTATTGTTTCGGCAGTGGTTATGAATTTCTTCACATCTCCTCCGTCGTGTCGGTATTGTAAGAGTTAGAGCAAGACCTATGTATGTCATGAGGTACAATGGGAGCATCAGAGTCATGGAATTTCGAGTAAATTGATCAGTAGATGTTATTGTGGTCCTATGAGTAAAATGGTGCAAGGTGTGAATTCAGCTAAGGTATGTAGCCATGTCTTGGTGCTGCGTGTGGTTATCGATTCGGTGAGCGTATGTTGGAACAGGTCTGGCACAGAATTTCGGATGTTGGAATTGGGCTCTAAGGCTTATTTGCTTGAATAAAAGGGAAAATCTTCAGAATTGATTGAGCTAATGTGCCCAACTGAGTTGTGGTAGCACGGGAAGGTGCATGAGGTGTTAAACAATGATTTCAGACTACTTCAGTGTAGTTCTCAGCACGCTCGAGGATGAATGTATGTTTAAGTGGGAGAGAATGTAACGATCCGGCCGGTCGTTTTGAGTTCTAGCGCGCCGTTCAGCAGTTTGAGGCCATGAGCAGCATCACTTCAGGTATTATGACTTGTATACGTGGTCAAAATTGAATTTTGGGAAGTCCGGAGTTGATTTGGAAAAAGAATTCTCATTTCGGAAGCTTTAAGTTGGAAGAATTAACTAAGATTGGATTTCAGAATAAACAACCTCGGAATCAAGATCTGAAGGTTCCAGCAGGTTCGTATGATGATTTTGGACTTGGGCGTATGCCCAGATCGGGTTTTGGATGACCAGGGAGCGTTTTGGTGCCTATTGTGGAAGTTGGCATTTTGGAAGAAATTTCATAAGTTTGGCTTGAAGTGCATTTCAGTGTTATCGATGTCCGTTTGGGATTCCGAGTCTAGGAATAGCTCCGTATGGTGATTCTGGAGTTGGGAGCGCGATCGGAAGTGAATTCGGAGGTCCGTAGGTCATTTTGTAGTCATTTGGCTAAATATAGAAATTTGAAGATTTTTGAGAAGTGTGACCGGAAGTGGACTTTTTGATATCGGGGTCGGAATCCAATTCCAGAAGTTGGAGTAGGTCCGTAATGTCAAATATGACTTGTGTGCAAAATTTGAAGTCAATCGGACGTGATTTGGTAGGCTTAAACATCGAGAGTAGAAGCTTGAAGTTTTAAAGTTCATAAAGCTTGGATTGGAGGTCGATTCGTGGTTTTAGCGTTGTTTGATATGATTTGAGGCCTCGAGCAAGTCCGTAATGTGTTTCGAGACTGGTTGGTATAGTTGGGGTCCCGGGGCCCCGGGTGGATTCCGGATGGTGAACGGATCGAATTTGGAGTTTGAAGAAGAACTGAAGTTGCTGGTTGCTGTCGACGCCCCCTTTTTCTATACGTGGGTCAAAATCGGGTATACGACATTGGGAGGACAACTCTATTCCCTTTTGAGAATTGGGTCTTAGAATTTGAAGAGTCACCACCTAATGATTATAGTGCATTAGGACACTTTTAAGAAAGGTTTGAGTTGGCGAATCAGAGTTCGGTTAAGGGCTAAAAATTATCTCGAGGGGAAGGTGTTAGGCATCCCACAAGATCTACTAGTGTGGTCCCGGCCATGTTACAATTGTGACTTTACATGTAAACAATCAAGGCTCAAATAAGGACTCGCATATAACATTGCAATTAGGTTGAAAACTTTTGAAGGCAAGTAGAGAGGGCAGAAATTTATGAAAAAAGGATTTGAATAGTTTTACAAGACAAATAAAGGGAAGGGGGTCCTAGGTTTATGATTAATATGGATCACTTCAATGCAATATCCAGCAATCACTCCTTAGAAGAGGGGTCGCACATGATATTAGCGCACCGGTCATCATATCTATATTCTACCCTTCCCACCCCGTTAAGGTATTAAAGCACAGAATGATATCGTTACTTATTACATGCTATTACCCGCCCCAATCCTATCAGTCTCGGAGGCATTGAGACTACTAATCCTACAGGGTAAGGAGTAGGCTGAACCCTCAGGTTTAAAGGATAAAATGCTAAGCGACATACATAACAAATAGGACCGCACATAAGGGAGCATACAAAGACAAATAAAGGCTCATAGATCCCTCCACAAGTGAACATGTAATCAGCACGTCTCAAACGCATTTAAGGTCTCAAGGATGGGAGTTTTCAGAAAACAGGAATAGATAACATCAGTTGAGTTTAGCGACAGATAAAAAAATCGTTAAAGCATGGTTTTTGAAAATCAGGTAGTGACAATAGCTTAACGAGATGCTGGACAAATATTCAAAATAGCACGATTCTGGGCAGAAAATGATAACCTAGTAGTTTGAAAACATAATAGAACAAGAATCAGAAAATTAGTGAGAGTAAATAGATGCACAATTTCAAGATTTTGTTTCCAGATAGAGCGGGAGTTTTTTTAAAAAAACAGAGTGAACTTCAGCAAGAATGGGAGCAGCAGAGTTCAAAATTATAAGAGGCTAATTGGTCTTAAACCGGTAAAACATGATTAATCGATTCTTATTAGGCCTAAAGTTTGTCTAGGCGTCGTATGCGTTGCCTAATTATCTTAAAGGGTGAACATGCATATCGATTTTTTTAGTTGTAAGAGGGATAAACAAACAGTTAACCATACTTGTATTATTAGATTAAGCATGCTAATGAGGCGTTTAACAATTGCAACTCAGACAAGTATAAAACCCTTAACAACAGGATATCTAATGCATATAGGAGTTCCTAAAACATGATTTCTAAATGCTAATGATTATGAGAATGCAGCAGTAGCCATTATAACAGTTGTTTGCCTATTATTAACTGATCATAGTTACGAAATGAATATAACAACAGGCTGAAAGTAAAGAACCTAGAACATGATTTCTAATATGTGAGATGCATGTCCTATACAGGTTATCTATTGCGCAGATAAATAAATAGAGTCCTATAAGCATGTTTTCTACCCATTACTTAAACTAAGCATGCATAACCTCCCCCATATTCACTATTCAACCCCAATCATTCGTTTACTAATTATTACAAACTAATGATAACCGAATTACAGTAATAAAGAATAAAATAAGAAGTTATTATATAGGGAGCCTTCAATCAGGCCCATTCTTCCAACCTCACCCCTTTCAAGTTTCACAGCCTTGACATGGTCAGGGTGCGGCAAAGCTCCCTAGGGCCCCCATTGGGTCCCTGGCCAATACCAGCACCCAAACACTTACCAGAATGTTGGACATGTGCAGTGTGGAATTACCATCCTTGTGTGTCAAAGTTCAGTGAGTACTCAGGGGTACTCAAAGCAATACTCACACGAAGGGGGTAGGACCTAATTTCTAGGAGTAGTGTGAAGTGCAGGAAGGAGAGGAAAATTCGTAGTTCAAAGAGTTTTTCCAAAAATTGGAGAGTTGCACACAAGGATAATGGGCAAAGGGGACAAATAGATCACATAATATCACCAAGAGATGCAGAGACTTGTGCAAATTCAGTAGCATGAGTACACAAAATCAAAGAGTTTTAAAGGACCTAAAAATGGTCGAATTTAGGCATAATAGTAAGTAGTAATAGAATATAGTCATAACAGGCAAGATTAGGAGCAAACAGTGGTCATGAGCATGCAAGTATCAACATGCAATCAAGGGGTCAATTACATGTTGCACAGCAGAAGCATATGTAGAAAACAATTAGGAATATAACACACTAAAGTAGTAATAACCACATTGGTTTGGAACTTTGAAACTAATCAGGACATACCAGTAATAAGAGAGCACAACAGAATGCAAGAGCCAAATATGAGCACAATGTTAGCCTTGGCTTTCCAGCTGGCTAATAATAGTCAGGAGTAGGGAACAACAACACATCAAGAGAGAGAGAGAGAGCAATGTGTATTGCTGTGTGAGTTTGTGATATGCAATGTGTTAGTGAGTGTCATGCAAAAGAGAATGGATGGTACTTATAGTACTGAAGATGAGTAAACAAACAAGGTAGAAATCCATATTTAAGGAACTGGGTATCAATCATAATCAAATCAGTATAAGGACTCCCCTTTAATTAAGGAACCAAAGTCAAACGGTAATAAGCAGTTGTTTAAAAGGAAAGAAATCACAAGGCATAGTATGATCACATAAGGAAACATAATAGCATAAGGTATACAATAAAGACTAGGTACATGATACTTAATTAGGGAAATATGTCAGACAAATCAATCAACATATTTGTGCACACATATAGGGCAGAATACTATCTTAATTCTGGAAAATAGTCTCAAAAATAATGAACGAGATTGAAAACCTAGGAGATCAGTATTGATTGAGGAAGGTATCCCATAAATTAAGGAAGCAATTCGAAATCAGTACCAAACTATAAGGAAAATACGCAAAATCACAATTTTTAAGGCAAGTATCACAGTCTTAAAGGGAGATTGTAAGAATCAGTATAAAATCACCACGTAAACAATCAGAGAAATCTTAAGCAAAGAACACAGAGGGGTAGGGGAATGAAACACTGGCGGCAAAATTAAAGCAAAGAGCACGAAACTCAGAGAAGAATCCAGAAGAACACACAAACAAGCAAACACGACAATAATACAAATATAAACCCTAAAACTAGGGTTTCATCAGACTTAAGCAAAATGTTTAGAAATAGTGCTGAGAATCATGACTTAGTACTCAAAATCAGAAGATAAAGTATTTTCGAAAAGGGGTTAAGAAACCCTAGTTTCCAAAGGGAACAAAACATTTACAACTTGAATAATCGTAAAGATTGAGTAGAGAATAGTGCAAAACATAAAGGTATGAGTTGAAAATCATTAAAAAATACAGAGATTTAAGAGGTTTGGGTCGAGATTAGGGTTTCATAAGAAACCAGAGGGAGAAGTGAGAGAAACCTGGCTGTGAAACTTAGGAACAATGGTGTTTACAACACCATCGAACAAAAACCCATCGGAGAAAGGCTGGAAACAAACCCAGGCAAGGCTTCAGTGACCGTCTTGCATGGTGAAAACCCACGGAGTCTCATGAATGAAAGGAACCGATGAGGTAAGGCTTCAAGGCGGCTGATGGTTGAAAGAGGCGAGGCTGGAGGTGGCCGGAGGGATGGTGAGGGCCATCGGAGAAGAAGAACCAGAAGGTTCTAGAGAAAAGGAGGAGAGGAAGAGATAGATAGATAGAGAGACCGGTCTCGAAAAGTGAGGGGTCGGGGGGGGTAGGTGAGAGTTTAATTAAGGAAAAGGGATATGGGCCGTTGATCTTATTTGATCAACGACTCAGATTAGTTCGGAGTTGGGCTGGGTTAGTTTAGAGTTGGGCTGAGGCGAATTTGATTGGGTCTTGGGTTAAATTAAATCTGATGGGGGTGGGGTTAAATTGGGGCTAAAATTGAAATAATAATGGGCTATGTGTTAAATAGCCAATTTCCCCCTTTTATTTTATATAAAATAGTTAAAATAATTTTAAAAACAAATTAAAAGCATTTAACTAATTAATAATATATAAATATTAATATAAAAATACTGAAAATGATTTTATAATTATAAAATATTGTTAATCGTAAAATAGGTTATAATTGTAATTATATGCAATTTAGCCTTAAAAATACCCAATAAATTTGTAAAAACATGCAAAAATCACCTTAATTATATTTTGGTATAAATATGAGAATGGAAATAAACTATTCACAAAAAATGATAATTTTGCGATCAATTACTGGATTTTGTACTGCTGAAATAGACAATAAACTAATTTTAAAATCTTAAAAATTAGGAAAAAATACCAAAACTCTTGGGCATGCTCATATATGCATACACATGCCATTTTGAAAGTATTTGAGTATATAAGAAAATACCTAGGGAAAAATTGGGTATCAACAGTTGCTGGTGTAACCGCACCTGCGAGTCTAGGGCCGCAAGTGCGAAGCCGCAGAAGCGACCCTATGGTCGCAGATGCGGTATTGGCGGAAGAGAGCTGGGACCGCAGATACGGTAGTTTGGCCGCATCTGCGGAACCGCATCTGCGGTAGAGAGGGCGCAGAAGCGGAAAAAGGGAGCCTGGAGGAAATCGCAGAAGCGGTGGTGTGGCTTGCACCTGCGGAACAACAAAAGCGGTCAAGGGACCGCAGGTGCGAAAATGCTGGAGGCAGTGAGGTTCTTTTAAATCGGGGGTTGGGTTCATTTCAACCCCATTTTCTTCCATTGGAGCCGATTTTGGAGCAACTTTGAGGTGTCATTTTCACCACCAAACATGAGGTAAGCAAATTATTCTAGTTTTGAGTTAAATACATGATTATATACGGATTTGAGCATGGAAATTTTTAGAAAACTTGGGGTTTGAGGGAAGACCCAGAAAATTTATATTCTTGGAATTTGACCACGATTTTGGGTATGGGATTAAGAGGAAATCATATATTTGAGTTCGTGATTTCAGGGGTAAACTTTATCTTCGAGAAATTTTGGAATCCGGGCACGTGGGCTCGAGGTCAATTTTGTTAAATTTTCGATCGGGGTTAGGAATTGCTATAAATTGGATTGTAATGAGTAATTGAGCATATATTAATGGATTTTTGCATAATTATAGGCTAGTTTTGGAGCGTTGTGTATCAATTTAAGCCTTCGGAAGGGCGTGGAATGCTGGTTATGGATCCTCGAAGCGAGGTGAGTCTCCTTTCTAATCTTGTAAGAGGGAATTGTCCCCATAGGTGAGTTAATTGGTTATGTGCTCTTATTTGTGGGGGCTACGTATGCACGAGGTGACGAGAGTCCGTGCGTAGCTACAATTATGCTATTGTTCGGGTAGTCTAGGACCCAAATGCATGCTGTACTTGGATTATTTGTAAACTTATTGACAACTTGAATGGCTTAAATCTCATCGAATTAGTAAATGAATTTCTAAAAAGATTAAACTTCATTTTTCTTAAATCATTAAAAGAGAACTGGCTTTTATCGGAATAAACTCTTAATTGGCTGTCTGACTGTGTATATCCATGTATGTTGCGTCACATGTATGATTCACGAGTGGGGTATTTGTTTATTTAGTGTTGACCGCATCGCATATATGATGCGCGAGCGGGGTAATAGATGCATCTATGGTTCGTGCCGTCGATCCTCGGCAGTGCACATTTTACATTTCTGTTGGATCGGGCCGTACGACCTCGGCATAAGTTGCGCATGCTTGTATTGCTTGCCTTGAGATTTATTGACATTGATATTTGTTTTCCCCAACTTGAGATAATTGAAAACTAATGGATTATGAATCCGGAGACCTTTAATATAAAAAGGATCTTTCACCAGTTCGTGACTTACTTAAAATTACTGTCATTCTTAATAAATTCATGATTATCCGCATTAATAATATATCATTATTGGACCACTAGTAAGTGTCAAAGTCGACCATCTCGTCTCTACTTCTTCGAGATTAGACTGGATACTCATTGGGTACACGTTGTTTCGTACTCATACTACACTTTTGTGCATTTTTATTGCACATGCATATGTAACTCTAATGACCTACTGGGTGTAGCAACATGGTTGATACTGATACTTAGGTGAGCTGCATTTCTCGAGGCGACCCGCAACCAGCAGAGTTTCTTTCAGTTATCTGTTTTTATTTTCTGTCCAATATTGTATTCCGGACGGTTGTTACATTTTATTTCCTTCTTAGTAGATGCTCATGCACTTGTGATTCCAGGTTTTGGGATAATTATTGGGTATCTTGTATTTACTTCCAAACATTCTTTTATTTACATTGTAAAGATTGTCTTTTACTAGTAAAATTGAAGGAAGAATCTTAGTTTTCAAAATTCCTAAAATGAGAACTTAATCAAGTAATTTGGTTGGCTTGCCTAATAGCAGTGTCCGGCGCCATCACGACCCTTAGTGGATTTTGGGTCATGACAGGCTTGATATTGCGCTTGGGCCATCAGGGGCCCCTTCCGGAGTCTGTACACCCCCAGTGAGCGCAAATACCCATTGTGATATGAGATATAGCCCGAGGGACTGGTGTTGTTCCATGTGTTGCCCGAGGGATTGGTTTTGTTGGTATTGTGTTCGAGGGGCGGTTCTTTATGTGTTCATCTTTTCTAACTGCCTGTCATTTACTTGTTTAACTGTTAAAAAGGTATTTTAAAGAAGCTTAAACTGAACTAAGGTGACTTTATATGTTTCCACTGTATCATTGCTTTTAATGGCTTTATACTGCTTCTTTATAGCATGTTGATGTGCCTTACGTGATTTCTTATCGCTCAGCCTTCATCTATTATTATTACTCACTGAGTTGGAGTACTCACTTTACTCCCTGAACCCCATGTGTAGATTCAGGCGCTTCAGGTCCTGCTTGCGAGGGTTGAGAGCTTCCAACAGATTTCGGAGTTCACTAGGTAGCTGCTTGGTGTTCGTAGCCCAGTGTCTCTCCTTCTTATCATTATTTCTTTCCCTTGTCCTAGTTATGTAATAGTTTGTGTAGACTCTTTCAGACTTGTAGTATTATGATATATGCTCATGACTGGTGACACCCCGATGTCGGGCTATGTCTATTCCGCAATCGTACTATTTCGCCTTATTTTGGGATTATTATTATGTTAAAGACTTAATTTGTATTATTTTAACTGCTTAAAATGAATTGAGTGTGTGTCGGCTGGCCTTGTCTCACTACAACAAATTTGGCTTAAGGCCACACTAATTTTAAGCAACGCTTGATAAGTATTTTCAAATATATTTACGGGCACGCTTTTTAAGGGGTAGCCTTTGCTGAAGGGTTTAGGCCACAGATTTTAAGCAACACTTGTAAAACGTTCTTTTTAAATATAAAGGCTACACTTTTTAAATGTTTCCAAATGTAAAAATATTTCGCAACACTTATTCCATATATTATAACGCTTTTGAACAATGCTCTTTATTCATCCTAAAAGCCACTCTTTATAAGCGTACTGTAAATATTTTAACAAAATTTCTCCCAAATTTTCTCCCTATTATTTCACCTACTGAAAATTTCCCCCATTACTTCTCCTACTAAAAATTTCCCCCCCAATTCTAAAGAGGCAAAGAAGACCGCTAAAAAAATATTTTCCCAATGAATTTTTCTCAATCCTGCATCATAGCACAACCATGTATGTTGCTTCAAGGCCACTGTGTTGTTACCCTATTTCACTATCGAACTCCTCGGTCGGCTAGCAACGACTAAGTCCATCATTCACTTCAAAAACTGAGTTAAGGCATTGAAAGAAACTGGGATGGTCTTGTACTCAGTCGACTGCAACACCCACTCAAGCTGCCGCCATCGATTTTCTGCCCCTTTTTTTCCTTTATTGAAATGGTTCACTCCGCTTCCATCACTTTTATGTGTTTATCTTGTCAAACCCACTTCTTTTTTGTGCTTAATGGTTATAGAAACCAACTCAAGATGTAATATTAAAGTGTGTTCAAATTTTGGGAGTTTACGTAAGAGTGAGACTAGTAGACCTGACCATCAACGACACCGGTGGAAGAGTTGGAAATGCTTCCTAAAGGAGAATAGAGATAGGTAAGGGTTTGATTTTGTATAAAAGAAACCTTAAGTCTCTTGTGTGCATTATTTGATGTTCGTAGATTTAAGGGGGATGGGTGGTAAGAACGAAAAAATTTAAAGTAATCCAAATTAGGATGTGAATTTGTGGCTTCCACTATAACCAAAAAATGAGTATCCATAATATTCTTTTTGCACAACCTCATGAGGATTCTTTAACTTAAATAAATGTCATATCTATGATTAAAAGCTACATGACATATGCAAAAAATTAAATCTTGATTGATTTCCTCTTGATGAAGTCGATGCTCTTAGCATTTTCCTCTTTGGTCAATATCATTAATAAGAATTATATAATTATATATCTTTTTTTTGGTTTTCAGCCCAAAGCTTCTTTCTAGAAAAAAAGGTACGTTTCCTGATAAGCTTGTGTTTGTTTTTTTATCCTTTTTCTTTCCTTTGGACATATGCTTGCTCACTATTAAAAGGTTTTATACTGGATAGATATGAATATGATATTGTTTTTTTATAGGTATGAAAATGTTATAATTTTTGGAAAACTCAGGTATGCTTTGATTTTTTAGTCATTGTTTATTTTGTTATGGTGACAGTCTGATAGAGATTGTTCTTGTGGTATTGTGATATTACCTTTTAGCTGCTAGCATCTACATTTCTTTTTATACTGAGCTGCCTCCATGATCTTCACACTATTTCTATTCAAACAGTGAATTATCCTCCATTATTATCAAGAGCGATGCTAATATCAGACTTTGTGAATCAAGTAACTGATATTTTTACAGTGCAACACTCAAGTTTTTTTATATGAGGAATAATCTACATTAGTAATCTAACTTATATTATTAGGTTCCTTTATTTATCCATGCATGAAAACGTATCTTAGCTAGAGGAATTACCAAATGGTTACATGTTTCAGTGATTTTGTGATTTTAAATACTTGAAACTAGCTCTGCTATTCTTTTTCTTCTTCTTATGTTCAAAAGAATTAGTATCTTTTTAAGTGTTCCAAGCACAAGTGTGTCGTAGGATTATGAGTGAAATGAAGGTACTTGTCTGTGTAAGACTAGTATATTTTGTAGTACTGAGTTGTGGTTATTCATAACGTATTCAGAAAGCTTACCTGATGAGTTTTAGTGTGAGTTTTGATATTTAGGTTGTTGGTTCTATAATCACATGAAGAAGAGGCGCACATTGGCAAAATATGCGCAACTCAGAGAAATGCACTCGACAAAGTTACTTAGCAATAACTGGTATTCTTCTATTCAACCATATACTTGTTTTATCTTTTAAGCTTCTTGCCAGTAGAATTGTAAAATATATGCTATTGTTGACCTGAAACTGAGATTTTACTCACAAGTTCTTTTCTCTAAAATCAGTGCTCCATCATAACACCAGTTCAACTTCATTAGCATGTTTTATGTTTTCATACCACCTGGAAATTAGAAATTAATGTATGTTTCATACCACTTGTAAGTTTATGCATTTATGTATATCATTTTTACGTTTTTTCCATTTTTTCACAGTGGTTCTGCATTTTTTTCACTTAAAAGATTTTCAAATTTTTTAAGATTACTATAGTCGTTTAATCTCATTCCTTAGCTCATCTCCGAAGACATTCATAGGGCAAAGTGTAAAGCATCTTACCTAGATATCTGTTAAACCAAATGAATTATTTTCATGTACATAGAACATACAATTTTCAAGTATCATGCAAGAGAGGCCACAAATGCATTCATTACTTCTTTCTAACAAAGATAGGGGGTATGTATACCTTCGAAATGTCATCTTCTATGTTGATAATGGTTGTGCATCTGTGTCATGATTGCGTTGAACTTGGGATTCCCTAGTGAGAAGTGTGCTAAGTCGGATAGTTTGCTATTACATATTCTATCAAAAGCTCACTATTAAGTTTTTGCTCCTAAATAACGAGGCCAACTTAAACAGGATTGTATAAAGTTACTTGCTCGGGGTAGTGTAAAGTGCTTTTTGATAACTACTCACTGAAACTTGTAAGAAATTATTCTGACATTGCATGAATAAATATGTTGTATAGGTGTTTCTATTTGTTCCCTCATCCATGGTCTCCTGCTTTGATAGTGTTACTTTTACTCTGTTAAGTGTTGTGCTTTTGATTGTTGAAAGTATGAGTGAAATTTTTTAATTTGACTTTTCACTTGCATACTATTGGTTTTTATCTAACTTTAATTCCATTTTATATGTATAGAATAAATCTGGGGATTGATGGCCTAAAGTCAAATTGATGTATCAGAAGAAAATGATGAAGAGTTTTGGACAATTATGATATTTGTGATACACTATGAATATATATAATTTTGTAAAGTTAATGGCCAACAAGCGCCTTGAAGCAA
This sequence comes from Nicotiana sylvestris, assembly GCF_000393655.2. Lineage (NCBI taxonomy): Eukaryota > Viridiplantae > Streptophyta > Magnoliopsida > Solanales > Solanaceae > Nicotiana > Nicotiana sylvestris. The sequence continues at coordinate 63,263,928 of NC_091063.1, forward strand.
TTGATTTTATTATTTGATGTAGTATATGACATATTTCTTTTTTTGAAGTTATTACAAGTATATGCATTTGAATTATTTTTTGTTACTTCTAAGTGAATTAAATTAATTAATGTATTGCTTGAGATCTCCATACTAAAGTTTATTTGTTTTGAAATAAATGTGATTATCGAATATATGTAAAAAAATATAATTTTTTAAACACAAAATTGTAGCTTGGATATTAGTAAAAATATGACAATTGTCACGCTTCAAAATGTGAACTTATGAGTATGACAAAAATGTGGCGTGTATAGTAATAAAGGCCACACATTATAAGTGTTGCTATAGGAGCAACACTTGAAAATGGTGGCCTATAAGGTAACAAAAGACACGCTTAAAAAGTGTAGCTATCAGACAAGAAAAGGGTGGCCATTGTAAACCGTGACCTTAGCCTCATGAAAAGTATTGCCTTAGGACAAAGGTTACGCTTACTTAGGCTAACCCATAAAAAGCGTTGCCCTAGGTCAAAAAGTGTGGCCGTTGATCAAGGGCCACACTTTCTAATAGTTTAGGCCACACTTCTTGGGTGTGGTTAAAGGCCTAAAATGTTGTAGTGTCTTCACGAGAGGCGCCATTACGACCGAGTGCGGGTTTAGGATCGTGACATGGTTACAATTGTAATAGCTTTGCAATTATAGCCCATGTATACATTATCACATTATGTTAACATAAAATAGCTCATTGTATTTTCTAAATATGTAGTAATTGTTTTAAAACATTTTTATGCGTGAAAATTATTTTTTATAATCTGTTAATTATTTTATAAAATATTTTTTATAAACTGTTTGGGTATTTAACAAATAGCCCTATTTGATTTCCAATATTTTCCGGATCTAACCCATTAAACCAACCCAAATAACCCTTTTAAAATCAACCCAAATTCCCTTAGGCCTAAAGCTACACCTGCCCGACCCAATATCCCGTCCAATCTTGACCGTTGATCATTTTGATCAACGGTCCACAAACCCCTTTCCTAAATTAAACCTAAACAATTCCCCCCCAAACCCTCTCATTCTCTCTATCACCTGCCGTCATCATCTCCCTTTCTCTCTCAACCCTCTCAACTAAACCCTAGTTCTCAAGCGCCGTCACCGATATATATCTCAGTCTTGTGATGTTTCCTTGTCTTCTCCGGCCGGCCCTAGCCTTCTACACGCCATGGCTCTTTGATTCCTTGGGTCCTTGAGAAGATCTCAAAGAACCCAAGCAGTTCTGGGTACAAACCCTGCTTGTTAGCCTGTCTCAGACCATTTTCTCGACCATGAGTAAGAGATTTCTCTTTAGTTTGTTATGAATCCGTGGTTTCTAAACCTATGCTCTCATCTCTGTTATGTTTTCTTAAAAACCCTACTCTGTTACCTTCGATCATTTCCAGATCTGTATAGATCTGAGATGAACCGAATACTATTACATGTTTTTCTCTGAAAATTTCTATTTAATCGATTATTCTTGCTTTTCCCTAAAGCTAGGGTTCATTACGAGTTGTTTTTCAAAGGTTTTTCTGACTTTTAAGTGTTTAAACATCTATTCTTTCACCTTCTTGAGTGATGTTTGCAATAGTATTCAAACCCTAGTTGATTCTATGTAAAATACTGATTTATTTTCAATCTTTGTTTCGATTTTGGGTCTTTCCGTGTTACCAATCGTATTAATTTACTCTATCTTTTGGACTTAAACATTTTCACTTGTTAAATTCGGTATTTTGTGGTTCTGCCCTAATTAATCTCTGTTAAGGTTCAAACCTGTTTTTTCGGCTAAGTTCTATACTTTTGTGAGGCTTATTTTGTTTAATTTATGAAATTTGGGTGATTCTTTTGGTAAAACTAGTATTCTTTGAAGTTTCTTACTGATTATTATTTTTTCCCTGTTAAATTTGTGTGCACAGATCTTGTTTGTTTCCTTATTTGTAATTCTAATTAGTCACACTTGCCTTAACTACCCGTCCGCATGATTCTGTGATTTTTACTAATCCTTTATTTGGTATGGTTGGGATTTTTGCCTTAATTAACTCTCTTGTTGTTACTGTTAATCAATTATCCCTAATTAGGGCATCTATTGCAAACTCCCTTATGTTAATTGATTCTGTGACCCTATGATTGCCCTTAATTGACTGATTTTTGATTCTTTACCTTATTTGTGCTACTCCTAAACTGATATATATACACTCTTGTTTTTACCTCTCAAAAAAACATGAACTAAGTTCAGAATACACAGACACACACTCAAACTCTCTCTTCTTTCTCTGCTACTTGTGATAACTATTGATCTATTTGGCTGAAAGCCAAGACTAGACATTGGAACTACATATGCTTTACATTTTGCACTTTCTTCTTTAACTGGTATGTCTTTAGTTAAATTTTGACACTCAAACTCCATGTGTTCCATTCCTGCATTAGTTCAATTGGCTATGTATTCAATTTACTGCTTTATTCAGCATATCTAAATTCTGTCTTCTCTTGTTCAATGTATAATCAGCATGTCTAAACTTCACTTGGTTACTTGATACTTGTCCAGCATGCTTACTTAGTCCCTGCTTACCCCCATTTAACTGGTGTGATCATGTTAGTTACTTAGTCTCCTGATGTATTCGATTGGCCCTAATTGTATGTCCAATTCTGTCCAATACACCCTTGTCCTCAATATGATTTTGCTACATCCTTACTCTATGTTTTAACTGCATATTACCATGACTGACTTGCTCAGTGGACTCCTAGTTGTTCTGTGCATTTGTCGTATCAAATATTTCCCAGTGTATGTGGTTTCAACCCTATATGTTCCCAATCCCCTTCACCCATATTTGTAAATTGCTTGTTAAGTGTTTGTGAATCTGGGTATTCTACGATTAATTGGTTGTTTGCTGAATTTGCTTTCCTCAGAAATGATTTCAAAACTGTTTTTCTACTCTTAATATTCTTCTCAAAACTATCACTCCTAACATCTTCTTAAAACTGTTTTCCATTTCTGACATCTTTCCACTTCTAAAGTTGTCTCTACACTGTTTTACTAAGTCTTTCAAAACTATGTCAAGCACTCTCACTTTACTCTTAGACTATTAAGTTCTGCCCCTCTGGTGTGTGCACTGCTTAGGGATCCTTGAGATTCCTCTGAACTCTAGCACACCAGGGATGGCCCTTCCACACTGCACATAACCAATTCCTATTTTGAGAAAAGGTCTTGGTGTGAGCACTGCCCGGGATCCTTGAGGTCCTTAGGGAACTTTGACACACCAGGACACACTACTGGCTGTGAGATCTTTGGCTTCTGAAACTGTATTGAAGGCCTGTCATCCCCAGGTTTACTTTGGGCCTGATTTAGGCTCCCTATAGTATAGTTTCATTTATTTATGTAATTCATTTGATCCTGGTCTGTAATTATATTCTTTGTAAACAGATATTGGGGTAATTAGTAAAAAGGGGAAGGTTCCTATATGATTTTTGTGAGGAAACTAGGTAGAAATCATGCTTTAGATTTATATATGTTGATTCGCAGTAGAAATCATGCTTTAGGTTTACATTCTGCAATAGATATCATGCCTCTAGTTTTGCTATGCCTATTTGTATTAAAAACTATGCCATAAAACTATGCATTAGATATCTTGCCTTAGGATAATCATGTTTACTATTTTGCATATTAGGAAACATGTTATAGTCATATTTTACTTCTGATTCTACCTAAAGTCATAGTCACCTAGAAATTCTATCATTAAGTTATTACTGTAATCATGCTTAATAAAGTGACCATCTCTCTCTGTGCATTAGAAATCGTGCCGTAGGACTCTGTTTGCATTTGATTTAAATCGTATCTATGTCTCTTAAATGAATAAATGTCTATAAAGAGGTTAAAAAACAACCCCAACACATAGATATCATGTCCTAGTATAAACATGCATGAAATCAGCTTTTGTAACATTAATCGCCTAGATCAGCAGGCCTATAGGACTGAATAACTTTAAGTTGTTTTAATTAGTTCCCAGAATTATGATTGCATACAGACTCACGCCTAGGCAAGCCTTAGGTAATTAATGGTCTAAAACTGTGAAATTATACTCTGCTTGTTTGTAAAATTGTCCAGGTTTAACAGGCTTTAAAATCAGTAGGCAAACTGATTAGGCTTCTGTCACTTCGCTTTACAACAATGCTGCATATTCTGTTTTTGTTATGCTTGCCTAGATATCCTGTTCTAGGACCTTCTAAAATTCTTTAAAATCTATTGTTTGAGACGTGCTACTTATTTGTTTATGTGTGGAGGTAAATATGAGCCCCCTTAATTGCCTCCCTATTTGACAGTCCTATATGTTATTTGTTGTCGCTTAGATTTTACCTTTTAAAAACCTTAGGAGTGTCTAGAACTGCCTAAGTATAGAGGTCCTAAAAACCTCCAGGACCACAAGGAAGGGACGGGTAAATACACACTTAGAGGTCATTAATCAAAATCGCTTATATAACCGCTAAAGGGGGGGGGTGTAATGGGTAGTAAAGGATATGATGACCTGTGTGCCAATGCCACGTGTAACCCCTTTATTTGAGGAAGGCTTATCGGGTATTGTACAGATGTGATCTTATAGGCTAACCAACTTAGGACTTCCCTTCCTTAATTTACGTATGCGTGCTTAGACTGTCTAAACTTCTTTAATTTACATATGTGTGCTTAGACTTTCTAAACTTCCTTTATTTACATATGTGTGCTTAGACTGCCTAAACTTCCTTTATTTGCAAATATGTGCTTAGACTACTTACCTTTTAGATAACTAATTCACATAATTGAGTTCGGCCGGGACTCACCGTTGTGGACCGCGAGAGGTACCTAAAACCTTCCCCTCAAGGTTATTTCGAGCCCTTACCCAAATCTTTGGTAATGCAAACTAGTTATCTGAGTCAATTGCTCTAGTTTTCCTAACGCACCTTAATCCGTTAGGTGGCGACTCTTCAAATATGCAATTACCAAAAGGAAATGAGTTGTTCCCGATGAATATCGAAACCTAGACTTCTACGAAGAATAAGGGGGCACGACAAGCAGTAGTATTTGCTTTTGATAAGTTTCGACCTTATTTGATAGGAACCAAGTTCACTGTTTTTATTGATCATTAAAATACCTCTTAGCAAAGAAAGATGCTCGACCTAGATTGTTAAGATGGATTTTACTTCTACAAGAATTTGACCTGGAGATAAAAGATAAAAAAGGAATAGAGAATCAAGTAGCTGACCATTTGTCTAGATTAGAAAATCCCTCCCTTGAGTTTAGCGAAATAAAGGAAGAATTTCCTGATGAACATATTTTCTCAGTTAACTCAATTGTGACTCAACCTCCCTAGTTTGCAGATATTGCAAACTACTTGGTTGGAAAGTGGACACCCCAAGATCTCTCTTACCAGCAAAGAAAAAAGCTTATATCTGATGCAAAGTATTATTTGTGGAATGAACCTTACTTGTTTAAATTGTGCAGATAAAATCATTAGAAGATGTGTGCCTGAAGAAGAGATGAACAAAATTTTATATCACTATCATGATGGAGCAATTAGAGGTCATTATGCAGCAAATCGAACAGCCTTTAAAGTTTTGGAAGCTGGATTTTTCTGGCCGACTCTCTTTAAAGATGCCCGAGCATATGTTTCACAATGTGATAGGTGTCAGAGAACAGGTAACATCACTAAAAGAGATGAGATGCCATTGCAATCAATATAGGTATGTGAAATATTTGATGTTTGGGGAATAAATTTCATGGGTCTTTTTCTTCCTCTCATTATTTTGAATATATCCTTGTGGCTGTGGATTATGCGACAAGATGGGTTGATGCCATCCCCACAAGGAAAAATGATGCTCGAATTGTGTGCAGTTTTCTCAAAAAAATATTTTTACCAGATTTGGCACACCACGAGTCATCATTAGTGACCAAGGGACTCATTTTATGAATAGACAATTTTCTACTTTGCTGATAAAATATGGTGTGACTCATAAAACAGGAACACCATATCATGCTCAAACTCAAGGACAGGTTGAAGTTTCCCCGTGAGTTAAAAAGAATTCTTGAAAAAACGGTTGGAATCTCAAGAAAAGACTGGGATTTAAAATTAGATGATGCACTATGGGCATACCGAACGACGTTCAAACCCCAATCGGAACATCCACATATAGATTAGTATTTGGGAAAGCTTGTCATTTGCTAGTTGAATTAGAACACAAAGCTTTCTGCGCACTAAAAGCACTAAATTTTGAATTAGCCTCTGCTGGTAAAATAGAGTTTTTTAGGTTAATGAGTTGGAAGAAATGAGGTTGGAAGCCTATGAAAATGCAAAACTTTTTAAAGAAAAAATAAAAAATGGCATGACAATTTGATCCGACAAAAAAGTTTTAAAATTAAGGATCAAGTGCTTCTTTACAATAGTCGACTCAGGCTATTCCCAGAAAAATTAAAATCAAGGTGGATAAGTCCTTACAATGTAACAAATATTACTCCATATGGAGCAATTGAAATCCAACAGAACAATGGAGGTGACAAGTTTAAGATAAATAGTCAAAGAGTAAAATTGTAATTTTGAGGACATTTTGAGCAACATTCATCGGTCACTTTGATAGACTGATGAATTCCACAGGTAATAAGTTGAGCTGGTGACGTTAAACTCAGAACTATAGTGACATACTCGTAGCCATTGAGGGTGAAGAATTGGAGCCTTATAAGTTCAACATAGGTTTGATAATTAAATGCTTAACCAATTAATCTGGTTAATATCCAGGTTACTGTACAACCAGCGCATCTCATGAAGGCCTCTACAAAAATAGAGTCACCTACACAGGAGCAACTCCATGGTGATCGGTATGCCTAAGTAACTGGTTGGTTAACCATTTAATGATTCAATTCGAATGTTGGCACATGTAATTTTTGGTTTATATTTGAACCAGGATCAAATGATTGATAAGGTCTTAAATTAGTCAGTCTATTACACATAAAACATGTGTAGTCACAGTTTCTTTCAAGCTTTCTTCTGTGATTGTAAATTTGAAAGCGAAAAAGATTTTTTTATTTTATTTTATACACATTAGTATTAATTTTTTCTTTTTCTTAAATTAATACTTATATATGTATATCTCTTATCACGTGTTTTATCCAGGAGGATGAAACAGTTCACGTGTGGAAGGGGTATATTCTGATGCATTTCTAGTATATGTTATATATGTATCTAATTAATATATATATATATATATATATATAATAAATATATATGTTTATATAAAGTTCTATTTTCTTTATATCTTTATATATAATTATTTTTCTCTCCTTTATCCTATTTGTAGATTTTTAATTAAAAAAAATAAATTCTCTACTATATGTCCAATGATTAATTCTTTTCATCTTCACCATGTAAATTTCATATATATGATTTTGATTTTGTGAAGGCAGGAGCAAACATCTTTATCTCCGGAAATCATTGGAATTGAGAACAATTATGATCGCAAAACAAGTAGAATCAATCAACTTGGCTAGAACATGCTCTAAATGTTTCTCAAGGCGAAATAATAGGTGACACTGATTTTTTGAAAATAAAATTAGGCTTTCTTTGATTTACCATTTTCTAGCCTTCTTATTTTCTAACCAAATACATATAAATATTCTATTAGAACCCTTCTTTGAGCCTTTATCCCATTTTTTTCAACACCTTGATCTATTATAAAGAAGAAGAAAAAGAAAAAAAGGAGTAATTATATATACATATATAGTCATGAGATCTTCCAGCTAAAAATGAGCAGAGATTGGTGTATATATTTAAAAAAAAGGATGGAAGAAAAAAAATTATATGAATATAACATATTTGAGATTACAAAAAAAAAAAGAGACAAAAAAAGTGTTATCAAAGGGAGAAAATGTCGAGCACCAAGAAATGTTTGCTCCAAGCTGGGGAAAAGAAGTCACTCTAAAAATATCCTTATCCTACCAGCCTAAAGCCTAACATTACAAGCCAAGAAAAGTCCTAGAAAGATTCTAAAAATCAGTGTTGAACATATATTTGTGGAGAAAAATATAAGGAGCAAGCCTATGGACAAGAGTATGATATTAACTGAATAAGTGATCATAAATCTATCAATTCTGAAAGATTCAAGGGAAGAAGATTGCAAGTTCTTGTTGATCAAAGCAAAATTCAGAAATAAGGCAAAATATTTGATGAATTTAAAAAGGTTAATTGTATTGACCATATTGGAGGATATTTATTTTGTATAAATTTTCTATCCTACAATAGTTATGGATTTTGGATGATATATTTTAAAAGTATTCTTTTTCCTTGAGAACGAGCAAAAGTTCAAGTATGGGGGTATTTGATGGATATAAATTATTCATGTAATTTCATATGAAAAAAAATAAGTTTTTAAAATAAAATATGAATAATAATATTCTATCCTTTCATATTTTCTAACAAATCTTCTAGGAAAAAGAAATTATAAAAAAGAAGGAAAAAGCTAAAAGACAAGAGAATTAAGCAAAGTCACAGTTGCACACATCATGTTCATATTCGCAAATGTGGAATATACATATGGGCTTATGGAAAGAGACAATTAGAGATGAAAAAGAGCATATTTGTATATGTGAAATCTATATACGCAAAGTCACATTCGCATACATGAAACCTACATTTGCAAGTCTAACCCATGAAATCATGAATGGAAGCAAAAGAGCTATAGATGCATATGTGGAATATATATACACAAAGGTCACATTTGCATATATGGAACCTACATTTGCAAATCTAACCCATAAAGTCAAGAATGGAAGCAAAAGAGTCATATATGCATGTGTGGAATCTATACTTGCAAAGGTCACATTCGTATACATGGAACCTACATTTGCAAGACTAACTCATGAAGTCAAGAGTGAAGCACAAGTGCCATAGTTGCATCTATGGAATCTACATACACAAAGGTCACTTGACATACATGGATTTCACATTCGCAAAAGTGAAAAATGACAAAAGCTACTCATCTTTTCCTATAAATAGCAAGCTATCTTTGTATAAGCATATTCAATCTTTGTAAGACAAGAACTAGTCTTGGTCTTCTTTCTTTGTAGTAAAAATATTTCCTTAGTATTTTAAATATTTCTAGTCTTCTAAATATATTTTTTAGCTTTTCTTATTCCATAATGGAGTAATCTCTTTTTTGTTAGGATAGTTGATGAAGCTTGATATATTTTATAATACTATCTCAGTTTTATATTCTTGGCTTAAAACTTTTTATTTACATTTCATACTGTGCTGAAATGATGGTTTCTAATTACTCTATTATCACGTCTATATATTTTATCTCTAGATTATTCATATATTAATTTTGTAATTCTCGCGAAGCAAAATTAATATATAATAACTGATTAATAAAATAGTAAAGTGAAAGTAATTTTTCAGTAAACTATTATTTCAAGTCAGTAATCTTGCATGCCTCAGTTTTAATTCTCACGGAGGAATTGTTATAGGAAAGATTATTGTTCCATAGTAAAAATATTCTCACGAAGGTTTTACTTTCTTTTAAGCACAATTCAAGCAAGAAAAATATTTCGGTTTAAATGTCACTAGTCTAAAATATAATTCTCACGGAGTGTTATTAATTGGTTTTTCTTAATGAGAAAAATATAATTATATTAGAAATAAGCAATTATTCTTTAGAGAAATAAATGTAGAAATTGAGATTTTATTATAGTAATATTATCGAGTGAATTCAATGATTCCCAACTCCTTTTTAAATTATAAATCTTCCAAAAGTATTGTTTTGTTTAAGTAATTAACAAGTTTTAAACCTCACTCACTTTTTATTAATTTGATTCTCTCAAATAGTAGTTAAAATGTTACAAATCTGTAGCATAGATTATCCAGTCTCTGTGGGACGATATCTTAAACTATATTAGAATTTGACAGAGTACGAGCAGGAAATCCCAATACACATTGGCCTCGTCAAATACCTAACCAAATGATCCCTAATACAATCCATTCCCAAGAGAGCCCCTCAGAAGGAATCAATTCAACCCCATTGGTGAATCATATTCAAGCTTGTTCCAAAAGCTAATCAGGCTAGGTCTGCTGCAGCCAGTGGCCCCGAATCGGCCGAACCCCGAGTCACCCTCGCACCGAGTTGATGCTAGATGTGAACACCACTCTGGGGTAGTGGGACATGATACTGAAGACTGTTGGACTCTTAAAATAGAAGTGGAAGACCTCATCGAGGTACATGCAATAATGCTTAGGGATGAAGATGACCCTAATATGACGAACAATCCTCTGCCTACTCACACCAATGGGCCAGTAGTTGAAATGATCTGTGATGATGGGAATTTGATCCAGCATTGAAGGCCATTGCAGCCATTGCCGAGACAGAAGAAAATCCAAAAAGCGGTCGCTAAACCTGAAAGCTCCCTATCATACGGGAGTCTTGGTAGCTGGTCTTGCTATCCTTTCTGCATCCGGATTATTTTAGGGTGTAGTTCGGATGTTTTACTTTATTGTCTTAATTTCCAATGCAAAACCTTCTATCCTTAAAAAATCAATCAAATGAAATTAATATTCTATTGTCCAGGAATATCTCTTTTCTTAATCTTATCACTTTTTTATTCTCTTTTTAGTTCTTTTAATGCAGATTTTAATGACAAAACATGCTTACAGATATCATGCCCAGATCCTAAAATGCTGTCAGACTTCGAAAAAATGAATCAAAAAGCAGAATGCAATGAAGATAAGTTTAAGGAAATAAAATAAAGAACCGGAGCAGGTAAAAGAAAATTGGCTCCAGATTGGAAAGGTCCATACATTGTAAAGAGAGTATTGCCAAAAGAGAGCATTGTACCTGGGAAATATCGAAGGAAATGTCCCTGAAACAACTATCAACGAGTGTGCAATCAAAAGGTACTATGTTTGATCCTCTACGTGGCATTAATGATTCCCCAGTTGGGATGAAGAAGGCTTTCATTCTCGCAATCCAAACAACATTAACCCTTTTGCCAATCCTTTGAGCCGGTTACCTTTATTTGATTACCCTCTTTGGAACCTCAAAGTGTTATTGAAAAAGAAAAAAAGAGAAAAAAAGGAAAAAAAACAAAAAGACAAAAATAAAATGAAATGAAAAATGAAAAATAGAAGGAAAAAGAAAGAGAAAAGAAACAAAACAAAAGAAAAAACAAAACAAAAACAAAAAAGTTCCTTGGAACTATGTTCGACTTAATTCCGAAAGGATACATAGATAGTCTCTCTCTGGGGTTTAATCACACCAAAACAAAAATCCAAATTCCCCTAAAAGTTGAAACTGGGGCAGCTGTTATAATGGTTCGGCGATGGTTTCGACTGAAAGGTTTAATTCAATCCAATTTTTTTATCCCAATTCCTTTTCAAGTCCTTCCGATCAATCGACAATGATGTTTAGAATTGGAGGATACAGTTACTTGGATTTGATACAACCAAATGAGAGAAACAAAAAATGAGAGAGTCTTGTTAGTGAAAACTTGCAAAGAGCACTATAAGGCGATGGTGAGAAGAGAGATGAAAGAGGTCAGCTGGTGAAAACCTACAAAGGGCACTACTGATCGGGAAAAAAAATAAAAGAAAGGTTCCTCACAACCATTGGTATCGGCACAATCCCGGGCGAGGTTTCTCGATTTTGAGGCAAAGGTTGTGATGAATTTTTGAGAGATGGACGGTTTACACACATCAAGCATCTAGTCCAAAAGGCATGTCATGTTCATTGAAGTCCGCATGTACTCCAGATAAGTCCTTCTTTCCTTTCCCCGAAAGGGATACCTCTTGTCTAAATTTATTATACATTCTATTGTTTGTTTTTTTCGGTCTAACTCTGTTCTGAAACTAAGACAAAGAAGGGATGACAAGACTAATTTACAGGGTTCTCATTTGGTACAAGCTAATATGCAAAAAAGAACCCAAACTCGGCAGGGGCATCAAGTTGACCCCCGACTGACCATGGTGTCCGATGCTTCAAAATCAAAACTCTCAAAAGAAGGACATCAAATTGAAATGCCTATAAGAGAAAAATGATGTTAAAAAGGTTGAGTCTCGTGTGACTAATTGTCTTGGCAAAGTTTGAAAATCCAAGGATTACCCAATGCTTTGAAGTTAAAAATTGGAAGAAAGAAAGTCAAATGCCCACATAGGCAAAACAAAGTTGAAAAGATTAAGTCCCATGTGACTAAGTCATGCCAAGGTTTGGAAAATCCAAAGGTTCTCCGGAGCCAGAAATGAACTGGTCTTTAGGAAACAATCAGTTGTAGTTGAAAGTATCATCAAAGAAGCTAGGCCAAGATCAGGCGACTAAAACAATCAAGGCCACAAAACCAACCACCGTTTCAAACTGACAAATTATTCTTTGTTTAAAAAAAAGGAAACAGGTTCAATCCAAAGCAACCTTACAAGAAGCAGGTGTAACAAAAAAACCGCGTGGAGACTAAAATAGCTCTGTAGCAGCAACAACTCCAAAAAGGCATGTCTTCTCCAAATTCTTTCCAGCATTTTACTCATTCCCTTAATAAAAGAGAAGAAATAAAAGAAAGGAAGTTCAAAATCATGGTAGTATAGGGTACACCAATCCCTAGCTGTATTTTCCAACATAGGGTCTCCATTCCCTAGTTGATTTTAATTTAGACATAGAGTCTCCACTCCCTAGTCTCCTTTTCCAATATAAGGTCTCCATTCCCTAGTTGATTTTATTTTAGACATAGAGTCTCCACTCCCTAGTTGACATTATTTTAGACATAGGGTCTCTACTCCCTAGTCTCTTTTCTAACATAGGGTCTCCACTCTCTAGTTGATATTATTTTAGACACAGGATCTCCACTCCCTAGTCTCCTTTCCAACATAGGGTCTCCATTCTCTAGTTGATTTTATTTTAGACATAGGGTCTTCACTCCCTAGTCTCCTTTTCCAACATAGGGTCTCCACTCTCTAGTTGATTTTAATGTAGACATAAGGTCTCTACTCCCTAGTCTCCTTTCCAACATAGGGTCTTCACTCCCTAATTGATGTTATTTTAGACATATGGTCTCCACTCCCTAGTTGATGTTATTTTAGACATATGTTCTTCATTCCCTAGTCTCTTTTCTAACATGGGGTCTTCACTCCCTAGTTGATTTTATTTCAGACATAAGGTCTGCACTCCCTAGTCTCTTTTCCAATATAGGGTCTCTACTCCCTAGTTGATGTTATTTTAGACATAAGGTCTTCACTCCCTAGTATCTTTTCCAACATAGGGTCTCTACTCCCTAGTTGATTTTATTTCAGATATATGGTCTCTACTCCTTAGCGTCTTTTCCAACATAGGATCTCTACTCCCTGGTTGATTTTATATTAGATACAGGGTCTCCACTCCTTAGTCTCGTTTTCCCAGGGTACACCAATCCCGAACTTTTATTGCTTTCTGAAGTAGTATAGAGTTTTGTTACAAATAACTCACAAAATTTTCCAAGTTAAAACTGGGGCAGAAAAATTTCGTTCGCTTTTTTTGGGTGCCTGAGCAGATTTTACCTCGAGGCACGGGATTTGAGATGACCAAAAGAATAAGTCTCAATCCAAAATAAAGAAAAGAAAAGAAGTGAATCCAAAATGCAAAAGCGGTTGAAAGGATGTGGACTACACACAACATTGGCTGAAGTCACGAGCATCACATCTCTCGTTTTGATCCAAATAAGCCATAGAAGAATGAACTAGCACCTACAACAAGCAAGTATAAAGATTCAGATATGAGTCTGCGTGAAGAACCAACCAAGACTCAAGATCAAGTTTCAGAAGACCTATAGATAGGAATCTTGTAACGCATAGATGTTAGGCTTGTTTAGTTTCTTTTTCATTTTGATTTTGGTGTAATAAGGAGTTCAACAAGTAGTAACAACAGCAACAACAGGGAAATCACAGTTTCACGGTAGTCCCAACTATCAAAACTTCTAGAATTACACTAACCTGATTCCTTTATAGCCAAGGATATGTAGGCAACTTCTGAAGCAAGATTCGGCCAAACTCTTTCAAAATGCTTCCAAATGTAGTGTCAAACGGGCAAAAATTGCTCGTAATTGCTCACTTTATCTTTTTCCAAAAATTCTTCATGTTCTCGAGCAAAGAGGGGCAGCTGTGAGCATGTAATTTTTGCTCGACATATAAAATCGCTCCTAAAAAAGTCAAAAATAGTTTTCTACTTGTTTTAGATTTTTGTAGGATTGTTAGAGAATTTTTCTCTATTTATTATTTGCAATATATTGAATTTTTGCATTTTTCTTTAGCCTATTTAGGAGTAGCTTAAATCACAAAATGTCAAAAAATAATTTTTCTTTTGTTTTGTTGCATTCTAATACTTTAGTTGCATTTTTAGGATTTTATTTCATCATTAGATGCATTAGTTAAATATATGAAATTGCAAATTGCATTTTAGGTTAGTTAACTAGTTACATTAGTCCATCATTAGGTAAAATAGATAAATAGACTAGACATAAAAAAATTAGATTCAATTAAAGTTTGAGTCTAAAATGGCTAGAGTTTGCAAAAATTTAATATTGAAAAGAAAGAAAAGAGTTGGGCTCGCCTCCTCTGCACATTAATTTGGGCCCAAAAAATTGGTGGCCCAATGTCTCAAATACCCACGCCCATTCAAATACCCAGTCCAATAATATCCATCCACCAGTCCCTCCAAACGACGCAGTTTCACGCCAAACTATGTCATTTGGCTTCAAGCCCTCATTTAAACAACCCCTCTCTTTAATTCTCAAGAGAACGGACCCTCTCCCTAAAAAAACCCTAGCCGCCTCTAATCTATCTCTCTCCATTCACTCCCATCTAGAACATAAACTAATATTCACTCCCTACACCCACTGGTATTGATACACAATTCACCACCTCCATTCTCACAAAAGGAATCCGAAATTGTAGAGAACAAAATTCCGCATTCGAAGCTTTGAATCTCAGATTCTTTTTTTTAAACTCCAAAAAAGAAAACGAGAAATCAAAGACAAAAAAAAGAATTTGAAGTTGTTTCTTACTTCTACTTGTTGCTGCACGTTTTATTGGAAGTTAGAGGATTGTTTTGAGCTTAGAAGTGATGTTCATTGTCGACTTTTGCTGGATCCGCTTTATCAAGCTTCACCGCTGAATTCTCAAAGCTTTTATTTGGCTAATTTCTTTGGATCTCGCAGTTGTAGGTATGTTTTGTACTCTGAAGTGTTTTTAGATTTGAATGGACAAATGAAATTGTCACGACCCAAAACCCAGACCCGGTCGTGATGGCGCCTCTCGTGAAGACAAGGCCAACCGACACAATACCCAATTAAATTTAACCGATAATAATTCATAATTAAGTCATTAATAATGATAAATACCATAATAGAGTGAAATACATCAACTGCAGAAAACCAAACACAACCCGACATTGGGGTGTCACCAATCATGAGCATCTAACATAAGTCTAAGAATACGAGAAAGCGACTACACAGTCTATTACAAAATCCAGTACAAGGGAAAGAAATAGTGATAAGAGGGAGAAACACTGGGCTACAAACGCCGAGCAGCTACCTAGTGAACTCCGAAATCTGCTGGAAGCTATCAACCCTCGCTAGCAGGGCCTGAAGTGCCTGAATCTGCACACAGGGTGCAGGGAGTAAAGTGAGTACTCCAACTCAGTGAGAAATAATAATAAATGAATACTGAGCAATAAGAAATCACGTAAATACACAACAACATGCTATAAAGAGGCAGAGTAAAACCAGTAAAGTGCAAATAAATAGTGAAATCTCATAAAACACATTAGTTCAGTATAAGCTTCTTTAAAATACATTTTTAACAGTTAAACAAATAAATGACAGGCAACTAGAAGAGATAAACGCATAAATACCGCCCCTCGGGCAACAACATGGAACAACACCAGCCCCTCGGGCTATATCTCATATCACAATGGGTACCCACGTTCACTGGGGGTGTGCAGACACCGGGAGGGGCCTCTTATGCCCAAGCTTAATATCAAGCCATCTCATGGCATAATCAATAGGCTCTCGACCTCATATCAACAAGCTACCTCGTGGCGTACAATCTCAGGCCCTCAGCCTCATAATCATAAATAAATGTATCACTGTTGCGGCGTGCAGCCTGACCCAAAAGTATCCTCACAACACAGGTCCTCGGCCTTACTCAGTCAGAATCTCATAAGCCACTCGGGCCACAGTAAAACATGATGATCAGCCCAAAATATCATTTAATGTATTAAAACAGAGTAAACATGGTTGAGTTATGAAAATAGTATAGCATGTCTGAGTACGGATATAAAATTAAAATAGTGAGTAAATGGCAGTAAAAATACCCTAAGGGTCCAAATAGTTGGCACGAGGCCCAAATATGGCATTCAACCCAAAACATGATGATAGCAAACATGTTTCAATCAAATACGCGGTAAAACAGTCATTCAGGATGGAATAAGTCTCGATCCCCAACAGTGCACGACCCCACGCTCGTCATCTAGCATGTGCGTCACCTCAACATAGCACAACAATGTGTAATCCAGAGTTTTATACCCTCAGGACAATATTTAAAATCATTACTCACCTCAATCCGGTCCAAACTCTAGCCCGCGATGCCTTTTCCCCTCGAATCGGCCTCAACTCGCGTCGAATATATCCAAAATCAGAATCACGACGTTAAAATATGCTAAGGGAACGAAGCCCATACGAAAATAATCAACTTACAACATAAATCTCGAAATTAACCAAAACCCGACCCCGGGCCCACATCTCGGAATTCAATAAAATTTACATCAATAGATTCCTTATCTCCCCACGAGTTCATACATATCAAAAGTCCCAAATCCGACCACAAATGACCACTCAAATCTTCAAGTCAAGGTCTCCAATACCAAGCCCTAATCTCCAATTTTTAACCCTTAATTTCCGTTAATTTTCAAGTCGAATCAGTGAAATAACACCATAGAAACGAGTTTAGGGTCCAAAATCCTTACCTAAATAAAATCCCCTTAAAATCCTTCTTCAAATAGCTCCCTCAAGCTCAAACCCGCATAAAAATGATGAAGAAATAGCTCAAAATCGCGAAGGAAACCTTTTATACTTTCTAACCCAGGCTTTTCACACCCCGGTCCTTTTCCCGCTTCTGCGGCCTAATCCACTGCATCTGCGGTTTTCACTTAAATGGCCATTTCGGCATCTGCGGTTAAAAACCTCGCACCTGCGCTACCGCAGGTGCGCCCACTTCACCGCTTCTGCGATTCCTACTGATCTTCTTCTTGGCTGCATCTGCGGCTGCCTTCCACTTCTGCGAGCATTGCACCTGCAGCCTCCCTACCGCAGGTATGGTTATGACAACAACAAAATACTTCAGCTGCCCCAACTCAACTTAACTTTCCGCCAACCATCCGAAATCATCCCGAAGCCCCCAGGACCTCAACCAAAAGCACAACCAAGTCATATACCACTATCCAAACTTATACCCATCTTCGAAACACCTCAAACAATATCGAATCAACCAAATCACATCGAATTCAAGCCTAAGGTTCCAAAATCTTCTGAATTCCGCTTTCGATCAAAAAGTCTATCAAACCGCGTCCAAATGACCTAAAATTTCGCACACACATCCCAATTGACACAACGGACCTACTGCAACTTCCGGAATTCCATTCCGACCACTATATCAAAATCTCACCTATCAACCGGAAAACGCCAAAATCCCAATTTCGCCAATTCAAGCCTAAACCTTCCACGGACCTCCAAAACATATTCCGATCACGCTCCTAAGTTCCAAATCACTTCACGGAGCTAACCAAATCATAAAAATTCTAATTCGAGATCATATACTAACAAGTCAAAACTCGGTCCAACATTTCAAATTTTAAGCTTCAAACTAAGAACTGTTCTTCCAAATTCATTCCGATTACCCTGAAAACCAAAACCAACAATTTACATAAGCCATAATACATCACACGAGGCTAGTAATGCCCGAAAACTGGCGAGCGAAATGCAAAAGCTCAAAACGACCGGTCGGGTCGTTACAAAAATTGTTTGTTTGATGCTCCTTTATCATTTACTCTAAACCGTTTGTTTCTCCTAGCATCTAAAATGTGTTAAGGATGAGGATCATGTGTGACCTCCATGTCTAAAGTCTGTTATATGACTTATGATGAACTATGGTTTTTGTTTGAAACTGGAGGTATTAGATAATTGAGAAAAGTGAATTTAAGTGATTTTGATCTCAATTTACATTGGTTCTATTTGATGTTAGTGTGACTGTCTTTTTTGACCGCTATTGGCTCGTTACTTTACTATGTTTCTCTATTTACCAAGTCTTTATGGAATGACGTTAATTTACTGTGTTTTCTCTATTTACCAAGTTTCTATGGAATGAAGTAAATTAAGGTCTACAAATTAAAAAATAGATTTAATGGTTAAAAATGAGATCTTATATTCTATAAGTTCTTATAGACATCTATGCAAAGTGTGTTTTGTTTATTCAGTTTTGTCCCTTTGTCAAACTTAAAGTGAAAATTGATTAAGGTCTTAGTAGTGCTGAATGCACAATTGTTGACAGGTCGTGAGGGAGTTGAATTGGTTAATGAATCAGTAGCTAATCATGCACATCTTATTCATCATGACTCCATAATTTATGGCCTTACAATAATCTCAAATTAGCTTTAGAAAAATAATTAATGAACATTTGTTGCTTGTTTTAGGCACGATTAATATTATTGTAACTGTGAGTATGGTTTTGTAACGACCCGACCAGCCGTTTTGAGAACTAACACCCGATCCCCTATTAACTTCTTTTCCCGTGTTTATTTCTGCTATTGTGAGTTGCCGGGAAGATTCATTTGGAGTTTCGGAGTGATTTGGGACATTTAGTCCCTAGATGAGAGCTTAAGCTTTAGAATTTTGACTGTAGTCGGAACAGTGTGAAGACGACCTCGGAATAGAATTCCATCAATTTCGTTAGCTCCGTTGAGTGATTTCAGGCTTAGGGTCGTGTTCGGATTGTGTTTTGGAGGTCCGTAGCTTATTTAGGCTTGAAATGTCAAAGGTTGAATTTTTGAAGTTTCTAGATCGATAGTGAAAATTTGATATCGGGGTCGGAATCCGATTTCGAAAGTTGGAATAGCTCCGTAGTATTGAATGTGACTTGTGTGCTAAATTTGGGGTTAATCGGGCATGGTTTGGTTAGTTTCGGCATCAGTTGTAGAATTCTTGAAATTTCAAGTTCATTAGGCCTGGATTGGAGGGAGATTCGTGGTTTTAGCATTGTTTGATGTGATTCGAGGGTTGGACTAAGTTCGTATAATATTTTAGGGTTGGTTGGTATGTTTGGTTGAGGTCCCGGGGGCCTCGGGTGAGTTTTAGATGCTTAATGGAAGTTGAATTTGGACTAAGGCTATTCTGAAGTTTGCTGCTTCAGGTATTTTCGCACCTGCGGTGAGGAGTCCGCATGTGCGGCCCATAGAAACAAGGAAAGAGGTCGCAGGTACGATTTGGGGCGAAGGCCAGTGGCCGCAATGCGGCTAGAAGACCGCAGAAACGGACCGCATCTGCAAAGAAGGGAGCGCAGGTACGGTGCCTAGAGAGTTAATGAAATTCTGCAGATACGGAGCCCAAGCCGCAGGTGCGGCGCCATGAACCGCTGATGTGGATATCGCTGGGCAGATATAGAAAATTTGAGGGTTTGAAATTTCAGAACACAAAAATCAAATTGGAGCTCGGTGGGAGACGATATTTTGAGGGGTTTTGAAGGAGAATCATTGGGTAACAAATTCTAACTCGATTTTGATCATAATACTATAATCTATTGTTGTTTTCCTCTTCTAATTAAGGAAATTGAGGGCAAAAGTTTGAAAATGAGAGAAAAGTCCCCCAATTGAAAATCCGAGGTTTGAGTAAGATTTTGGCATTGGATTTTGATGATTTTCATTCGAGTGTGCTCGTGAGTGAATGAGTGTTCATAATCCGTAATTTTTACCCGATTCCGAGACGTGGTCCCGGGGAGGATTTTTGGGAATTTTTCTATTTTCTTACCTTAGCTTCAATTCCTTTAGCTAAATTTGTTATTTGTAGTTATATTTACATTATGAAATATATTTGATTAGATTTAGGACACTTGGAGTTGGATACTCGTGGCAAGAGCATGATTTCGGATTGATTTTGAGTTGGTTCGAGGTAAGTGACTTGCTTAACCTTGTGTGGGGAAACTACCCTTAGGATTTGGTATTGTTGTTATATGAATACCGTGTACGTGAAGTGACGAGTGTGTAACACATGCTAACTGTTGGAAACACCCCGTTTTCATTAAGTAAATATCTGTGTTTCCTTTTTGTTGAACACTACTTGTATTTAAAACCTATTGTTTAGATTAGGAAAGCATGCTTAAGTGACTTAACTGTTCTATCTGTTTAAACTGTTTACTTGAAATTCTGTGCAACATGTTTAAAATAGAAATCTTTTCTTTCTTGGTACGAACTTGGATAGAACAGTAGATTCTTTCTTGAGACTGTTGTGTTTTTACTTTTGGGACTACGGGACAATATGCCGGGAGATCCCCCTGCATGTTTACTTTGGGACTACGGATCGGTATTCCGGGAGATCCCCCTAAACATTTACATTTGGGACTACGGGATGACATCCTGGGAGATTCCCCTGTACTGGATATTTACTTGGGACTACAGATGGGTTATCCGTGAGATTCCCGTGCATGTTTATGATTCGGACTACGGGACTATATCTTAGGAGATCCTCCGCACATTTACGTTTGGGACTACGGGACGACATCTTGGGAGATCCCCTGTTGCTATTTCTGTGTACTAAGTTATATTCTTTCTGTGATTTTATTCTTTATCAACTGGTAGTATTTTAATTATATTGTCGCATTTCATACTGTTTTACCTTGTTTATATATATATATATATATATAACCAGTAGGGCCCTGACCTTCCTCTTCACTACTTAACCGAGGTTAGGCTTGGCACTTACTGGGTACCGCTGTGGTGTACTCATGACCTTTCCTGCACATGTTTTTCGTGTGCAGAACCAGGTTCTTCTGCTCAGCCGTTCTATCAGTGAGGCAGGCGATATCAGAGATTTCGAGGTATATCTGCCGCGTCCGCAGACCTAGAAGTCCCTCTCTATTTTCCCCTTAGCTTTTAGTCTTCCTGTATTTACTTTTGGATTGGACATTCTGGAGTTAGAACACTATTTAGTTTTTCTACAACTTGTGATTTCATGAGATTCCGGGTTTTGGGAGCTTTTATTCAGTTTTGAGAGTGTGTATTGTATATGTCGAGCGGCATTTTAAACTCTTTTATTATGTTTTACCCCCAACTTTCTAGTTTTGTATTTCATTTCCTTTTTCCGCAATTTGTTAGGATTACCTAGTCGTAGAGACTAGGTGCCGTCATGACAGTTCACGAATGGAGAACTTGGGTCATGACAAGTTAGTATCAGTGTTCTAGGTTCATAGGAGTCATGAATCACAAGTTGGTTTATTAGAGTCTTGTGGATCGGTACGGTGACGTCTGGACTTATCTACGAGAGGCTATGTAGTTGTTAGGAAAATTCCACTTCATTTGATTTCCTTGTCGTGCGAGATTTTTTATGTCAAAGTTCTAAACCTCTGTCTTCTATTCTCTCACAGATGGTGAGGACACGTGCTACCGGAGATGACCAGGCACCCGCACCCTCTTCTAGAGCCGCCATAGGTTGGGGCCAGGGTAGAGGCTGAGGACGCGCACGTGGTGCAACCAGAACACCCCGTGCGATCTACCATAGAGGAGCCATCGACAGCTCCAGCCGGAACCCAAGCACCTGATACGCCTACTGCTACTACTATTCTAGCTCTTCAGGAGACCTTTGCACAATTCATGAGCATGTATACCACTCTAGCTCAGGCATGGTTGATTCCCCTTACTGCAACCATATCTCAGGCTAGGAGAGGAGCACAGACTCCCGCCGCCCGCACTCCTGAGAAGCAGGTCCAGGTTGATCAGATCTTAGAGGTTATACCGGTACCGCCTGTAGCCCCAGTTTCACCCGAGGATAAGGTAGCAGCTTCAGAGGATGAGCAGCGGAGGCTTGAGAGGTTGAAGAAGTGCAAGCCTCCTATATTCAGTGGTCTAGCATCAGATGATGCTCTGGGATTTCTGGAGGAGTGCTACCGTATCTTCCGCACTATGGGTATATCAGGATCGAGTAGGGTTTCTTTCACTGCCTTCTAGCTTCGAGGAGCAGCCTACCAGTGGTGGCGTGCTTATGAGTTGGATAGCCCAACTGAGGCTGTTTCCCTTACATGGACGCAGCTTTCAGATATATTTTTGAGGGAGTATGTTCTTCAGAGCCTCAGGGATGCATGGCACACAAAGTTTGAGCATTTGCGCTAGGGTACTATGACTTTGTTGGAGTATGCTATCCGTTTCACTTACTTGGCTAGGCATGCACCAGCCTTGGTCTCTGCGGTTCGCGAGAGAGTTTGCCAGTTCATTGAGGGGCTTATTCCCAACATCAGATCTAGCATGGCACGGGAGTTTGAGATAGATATCTCTTATTAGCAGGTGGTGAGTATTGCTAGGAGAGTAGAGGGCATGCATGTTGGGGATAGAGAGGAGAGGGAGGCAAGGAGGTCTCGAGAGTCAGGCCATTATTCTGGTGCCCGTGCCTAGCTGCAATTTGTCATGGTAGGGGTGATATGAGTAGCCCCGTCCATTCAGCTCTTCCAGCAACAAGTGGTATTCCAGCTCCTCCTAGACCTTAGGAGCCTTATTATGCACCTTCAGTATCTAGTGCACCTCCTGCTCGAGGTGCTTTCGGTGATCAGTCCAGCAGACCTGGCCCAAGACAGTCACAGCTACCACGTCCTCCCAGAGCTTGTTTTGAGTGTAGTGACACAAGCCATATGGTGAGAAATTGCCCTAGACTTCAGAGGGATGCACCTCCACAGACTTCTCAGCTAGAGCGAGCTCCGCAGAGTTCCAGGCTGTGATCACAACACCAGTTTCTGCCCACCAGCCCAGCCAGCTAGAGGTGGAGGTCGGGGAGGTAGAGGTCGCCCTAGAGGGGGAGGCCAGGCCAGATATTATGCCTTTCCTACCCGTACTGAGGTTGTCACGTTCGATTCTGTCATCACAATTATTGTCCTGATTTTTCATAGAGATGCATCGATTTTATTCGATCCAAGCTCCACTTATTCTTATGTGTCCTCTTATTTTGCCCCGCATTTGGGCATATCTCGGGATTCTTTGAGTTCCCCTGTTTATGTTACTACTCTTGTAGGAGATTCGCTTGTTGTAGATCACGTTTATTGGTCGTGTTTGATTGCACTTAGTGGTTTTAAGACCAGAGCCGATTTATTATTGCTCAGCATGGTAGATTTTAATGTAATCTTGGGCATGGACTGGTTGTCGCCCCATTATGCTATTCTTAATTGTCATGCCAAAACCATGATGCTAGCTATGCCAGGTGTACCGCGAGTAGAGTGGAGGGGTGCTTTAGATCACACTCCTAGTAGAGTTATTTCATTCATGAAGGCTCAGGGAATAGTTGAGAAGGGGTATGACGCATACCTAGCTTATATGAGAGATGTTAGTATTGATACCTCTACAGTTGATTCAATCCCAGTAGTGAGGGATTTTCCTAATGTGTTTCCAGCTAATCTTTCGGGTATTCCACCTGACAGAGATATTGATTTTGGCATTGATTTGTTGCCGGGCACTCAACCCATTTCTATTCCTCCTTATCGTATGGCTCCTCCTAAGTTGAAGGAGTTGAAGGAGCAATTGCAGGAATTGCTTGACAAAGGTTTTATTCGGCCCAGTGTATCACCTGGGTGCTCCTGTCTTGTTTGTGAAGAAAAAGAATGGTTCTATGCGTATGTGCATTGATTATCGCCAGTTGAACAAAGTTACAGTGAAGAACCGGTATCCTTTGCCTCGTATTGATGATCTGTTTGACCATTTACAGGGTGCATGAGTGTTTTCTAAGATTGACTTGCATTCAGGTTACCATCAATTGAAGATTAGGGAGCCAGATATCACGAATACTGCTTTCAAGCCTTTCAGGACTTGGTATGGTCATTACGAGTTCCTTGTTATGTCATTTGGGTTGACCAATGCCCCAACAACATTTATGCATTTGATGCACAGCGTGTTCCGACCATATCTTGACTCGTTCGTCACTGTCTTTATTGAAGTATTCTCCTGGAGTCAGGATGATCTTGAGCAGCACCTGAGGACAGTGCTTCGGACTTTGAGAGAAAAGAAGTTGTATGCAAAGTTCTCGAAATGTGAGTTTTGGTTGGATTCCGTGGCATTCTTGGGTCACGTGGTAACGAATGAAGGGATCAAGATGGATCCGAAGAAACTGGAGGCAGTACAGAGTTGGCCCTGACCATCCTCAGCTACAGAGATATGTAGTTTTCTTGTCTTGGCGGGTTATCACCATCGATTTGTTGAGGGATTTTCATCTATTACAGCACCTATGACCAGGCTGACCCAGAAGGGTGCTCCATTCCAGTGGATGGAAGAGTGTGAGGTGAGCTTCCAGAAGCTCAAGACAGCTTTAATTACAGCCATAGTTTTGATATTGCCTACAAGTTCGGGGTCTTATACTGTCTATTGTGACGCCTCGAGGATTGGCCTTGGAGCGGTATTGATGCAGGATGGTAGGGTGATTGTCTACGCATCCAGACAGTTGAAGGTACATGAGAAACATTATCCTGTACATGATCTCGAGTTAGCTGCTATTGTTTACGCCTTGAAGATCTGACGTCATTATTTGTACGATGTTCCTTGTGATATCTATACTGATCACCAGAGTTTGCAGCATCTGTTCAAGCAGAAGGACCTTAATTTGCGCCAGAGGAGGTGGTTAGAGCTACTGAAGGACTATGATATCACTATCTTGTATCACTCGGGCAAGGCCAATGTGGTGGCTGTTGATACCCAATTTTTTCCTATATATTTTTCAAGATGCAAAATACCTTCAAAATAGCATATATATGCATATATAAACATTTCCAAATGTTTTATTATTTTTTCATAAGTTTTAAAGTTTGTTAAAATCAATTTATTTCCCTCTTTTATCCATAAAAACCCAATAATTATTTCTAAAATTATTATTTTGGTAATTCATTCTATTGTATTTCTATGTTTATGCTAAAATATAGCTAAGGTAATTTTTTCATATTTTTACAAATTTATTTAGTATTTTTAAGCTAAATTGCACGTAATTGCAATGTTAGCCTCTTTTAAGATTTAATTGCGTTTATATTCATAAAATCAAGTCCTATATTTTTAAATTGTTAATTATATGTTATAAATCATTTTAGTGCTTTTAATTTTTTTCCAGAAATTAATTTACTATTATTTATAAAATGAATGGGAAAAAAGGCTATTTAAAATGTAGCCAGATTGGCTTTCAATTTCAGCCTAAATTGAGCCCCAAATCAGACCCAATTTCCCACCCCAATTGCAACTCAAACCCGACCCCTAACCCAATTTAAGCGACCCAACCCGGATTCCCCACCTAACCCTTTTAATCTTAGCCGTTGATCATTAGATCAATGGCCACCGTTCCCCCTTACCTTTTTTTAACCCTGAATGACCCCTAAACCTAAATCATTTCTCTACACCCGCCGCCTTTGAATCCCCTTTCTCTCTCTGAAACCTCTCAATAACCCTAGCCGACGACATCTAATCCCACCTTAATCCACCCTAAACCCTGCCTAATCCATGGCCTCCCATGGCCATTGGAGATGTGTAGTGGCCTCCTATGGCTCCTGGGTGTTTGTTTCTGTGGTTTCATGGCCAGACCTCGAGGGAATCTGGTCCAGTCCTTGCTCGACTTCTGTTCATGGCCTTTCTCCGGTCATCCATGACCTTTCTCCGGCCAGCCATGGCCGTTCGAGTCAGATCCTTGACTCTCCTGGTTAGATCGGTAACTTTCAAGGTCTTTCTAACCTTTTATGGGTATTACGAAACTCTAATCTTTAAGATCTTTGGTTTTTTCTTTCAGATCTACTTTAGATCTGTACTTGCTATGAATGTTTTAAGTGTTTTCTCGAAAGTTCTTCAACTTTTCTTTTAAATCGACCCTTCATTTTCTCCGATTAGGGTTTCTCTTAACCTCCCTTTTAAAAAAAAATCTCTTCTCTGATTCTTGATGTTGTTTGATGGTTTTACTATGTTCAATCTGCTTGTTATGTTTTCCTTCTACTTGAGTCAATATGTTAAAACCCTAGTTCCTTTTTGTCTCATTCGAGTTCTGAAACTGCATGTTTGAATGTGTACTTGCTCGATTACGTTCTTCATTCTTGTTTGACTTATTTGATTCTAAGTTTTACCATCTTTTGAACTCGATTATTGTGGAAAACCATAGGTCTTTTGGTCTGTGACTGCTTGTTTAAAAGTATAGTTGACTCAATTAAGGGTTCCTTGTTTCAGACTCTCTTTTCTTTTATGTGACCTATCTGACTATGAATTTCACTATATTTTTAACTCGACTCTTGTTGAAACCCTAATTTCTTAAAAGGTTTTCCTCACTTGATGTTGTGAGACCTTTACTTGTTTTCGATTCTCTTTACCTGTTGCTATGATTTCTTTACTGTTAATTCTATGTGACTGCCTCACATACTTGACTACTATGCTTCGAATATCTTTCTTACTACTGAATCCTAGCTTATTTCTGCTACTATTGTATGTTGTTTCTTTTGCCAATGTGCTTGGCCTCCCATGTTTGATGCTTCTGTACACTCTATTTATACACTGAAGTACAAAATCATGTTTTTTCCTTGATTGATCTTGGTCTTATGACTGATTGCAAAAAGCTTTTCTTTTATGACCCTTAATTTCACTCGACTGTTTAAATTTAATTGATTCCTTTCCTTTGCTGTGATATTTTACCTTACTGAATCTTTTCAAAAATAAGCATATCTTTGTACTTAGACTTGATTGTTTACTTCATGCTTTTACTACCCCTTTTATGGCAATAATCAAGCTAACCCCAAACTGATTTTCTTTCCTTAATTAGACCTGCTACTACCCGTTAAACAATGAATCCTTAATTAAAGGGGAATCACTTGGGTTAATTGATTCTGACTTGTGATTGTTTCCATGGTTGTGTTAAGACTTTACTTATCACCTTACTCTTTACCTGTTTTCAAAACTATAAATACCCACCCTCTTTTCTTTCGAAGACAGGAACAATTTGAGTTCAAGAACACACACTTCACTCAAAACTCTCACTTTCTCTATTGCTACTTATGCTACTGCTTTGTCTAGCTGGATGAAAGCCAAGGCTAGGCTGCAAAAATTTTCTTACCTTTCCTTTCTGCATTTTTCTTCTTACTGGTATGTCCTAGTTAATTTTCAAGCATCGACAACAACATGTTTTCTGTAATTGTTCCAACTTCTCTCATGTTTGTCTATTTCTTCTTATGTTTCTGCAATCAAGTTACATTACTAGCATGTTGAAATGTGTTCCCTTTCCCTTTTAAATTAATGCTCCTATGTGTGTGAATCCCCAAACCCCACATTCCCTCTTTGTGTTTGTGTTCTATGGCTAGTTTGTGGGCATGCCGGTATCATCTATTGCTGTGCATGTCCAAACTTGACTCTTCCTAGGGTCATATGCTTCATGCAACGTATTCCCAAAATCCCTAACCCCTTTGTGCAACTGTTGATTCTGTGTAGTTTAAGCTTTACTACTACTATTTTCAAATCACCCTTACCCCATACCATTCTCAACCCAGATTAAAAAAAATCTCTGTATTCTGCATTTCCACTATATTCTTAGAACCTAAGTTCTTCCCCTATTGTGTGAGCCTTGACTTGGGACCCTTGAGCTCCCTCTGAACTTGGACACATAAGGGCTGGCCCTTCTACACTGCACTCATCTCTGTCTGGTTATGCAAACCTGGGTGTAAGCACTGCCCGGGGTCCTTTGAGATCCTTAGGGAACTTTGACACACCCAGGTCTGAGAAAGGCTTTGAAACAAGTGGCTCTTGAGGTGGTTTATTCTATAACTCAGAGAAGAAGTCAAGAATCAGGCTTCCTATGGTTGTAACTTCTTACTTTACACTTTTCTGATGTAATTCAGTGTTTGGTCTGTAATGATTTGTAACAAACATTGGGGTTGGTTAGTAAAAAATGATGGGTGTCACTCCTCCTTTTGGCCCGCGCCCGCAGGGGCGCAGAGGGATTAGGGGAGTTTTTCCAATTAAAGGACAATAAAAACGGGATTTATTATTTAATTCAGAGTCGCCACTTGGGAGATTTATGGTGTCCCAAGTCACCGGTTGAATCCCGAATCGAGGAGAATATTGACTCTGTATTACAGTCCGCGAACCAGAAATCCGGATAAGGAATTCTGTTAACCCGGGTGAAGATGTTAGGCATTTCCGAGTTCCGTGGTTCTAGCACGATCGCTCAACCGTCATATTCGGCTTATTTATCTGTTTTTAATACATGTTGAACCTATGTGCAAATTTTAACTTTTTACCGTTTTTATTATTATTATTATTATTTTAAAAGAGAATTGCAACGTTATTAAAATACGTTTTGAACCACGTCACATCAATGCACCCATGATTTTGGACACGTTTTAACATCGTTGAGATTTGGATTTGGGTTGCATAAATGCGCACCCGAGTTTAGGGAAGTAATGTTATTAAAGGCGCGCCTAAAGCGACTAGTGTATTATTATTTTGGGTAAAGCCGTGAAATTTTGCTAAACGGCTCATCCGAAATCTAAGTAATTTTACCAACACGTATAGAGGGCCCCGTAGCTTGTGTACTTTTATTTGTCGAGGCTCATCTCATTCATTATTTTTAAAGGAATTTGCAACGTCGTGGAAATGCATCTCGAACCACGTCACAATCAATGTACCCGTGATTAGCGACACATTTCGACTCCGTTGGGATTTGGATTTGGGTCACATAAATGTGCACCCGAATTTGAGAAGGTAATGTTATTTAAAGTACACGCTTAAAGAGATTAACGCGTGGTTATTTTGGGAAAAAGGCCGTGAAGTTCGCTAAGCGGTCGATCCCGAGTTCTAAGTAATTAATACATACATTTGTGAGGGCCCCGCAATCTATGCATTTTACTAGGCGAGGCTCATCTCATTTATTTTAAAAGGACAATCCTAAAGTGACTACATTTTCTATTAAGTTCGTCTCTAAAATAAAAGAGAAGAAGTCCTAATTAGTTAATATTATAAAAGCAGGCTTCGAGTTCAAGTTCGAGTCCAAACAAAAGGACGGACCTTTTAATTTGAACCCGCTACCTAACTCAAAGCCCCAAACTTATATTGTGTTAACTATATACTGAAACCTTTAAATCAGGCCCAAATTAAATGGGCCAACTAATTCTACTTGTGAACGAACAACAACAGGTGGGCCTTGAGGCAAGCCCAAAACCGAATGGGGCGTGCCAAGCTGCGTAGGAGAGATCGAGGGATCGAGTCCCTGAAGTCAAGCATTTACTTATTCATTTGCATGTCATTAGGTAAGCATCCTGATTTTATAGTGGAAGCAGTACGTCGTTCTACTTGGAACAACTTGAACAAAATAACCACAACACTCTTTATGGGCCAATTTTAACATGCCATGATGTAGCAAATAACAGTCCTATTTTAGTACAAAACACATGACGACCATTACTAAAGGTTTATTGCAACGTGAATCGCTTTCAAATGACTTCACAAAACAAATTACCAAAACTGAAATTAATCTAACTATCCTATTAACCTAACATAAAACTAAATACAACCACTGCTCGAGATCAGATGCTTATATACATTCAAGACATATCGAGTGATAATCTAGCTAATAAAGAAACAGTTTCAGTTTATTTATACAGTCATGTCAAATAGAACTAACAGCTGCATTTCCATTTCATCTCAATTTCAACTTCAAATTCGAGCTTACATCAACACAGGTTTTTTAGAATGTGTACATGGAAATGGAATACAATGGAGAAGAAGAAGGAATGATCAGCACAACAGATAGCACAACACAATAGCTACAGTAACAGATATCCAGCAGCAACTCAGGAAAACCAGTTAAAAATTCCCCAGCTATACCAAACAGCAACACAAACAAACCAACACAGCAATAACAACACCCAAAATAAACCTAACTTGAAACCAACTTCAAACCAAAAGAGTAGCAGAAAGCAGTCCAAGAGTCAACTTTAACTAGACAGCACACTAGTTTCAACTTCAGGAAGGAAACCAAATAGCTACAACAAACCCAGCTTACTCAAAATCAAATCAGCAACAACTATGGACCCCAATGGCACAGTAATAAACTCCATGAATGCCTAACCCTTTTTCCTTTTAAACTGATTCTTCCAAGCTAAATAAGAAACAAGAACTAACTTAACATCTATCCTAGACTGATTTTAGGACCCTTTTCCATTGATTTTCAAACGTGTGACTTCTTGAAAGAGTGGTGTTTTCAAAAGTCAACCCCTTTTAAACTCTCAAACAGTGATCTTTTTTTTTCAGATTCAAAAGCCCCTTTCAGATTTTTTTCCGAATCTAGACTTTCTGAAAAAACACTGAAAGAAAACTGATTTTTCCTCTCCAAAAAACCCCCCCTTCAACTGTGTCCAACTCCTCTCATTTATATCCAAACTTTTTATTCACTTTTCAGCTCTTAGGAGCATTAGGCTAATTAAGAAAATATTTCTGCCCATGATATTCCTCAACCACTACTACATGTTTTTTTTCTCTTTTTAATTCACTTGTTCCCCACTACTCTTGTCTTTTCTTTATTTAATTCCCTTGTTCCCCACTACTATATGTTTTGTTCAATAATTAATTCACATGTTATGGGTACTTTTTACTTTAATTACTCCCAATAAACCTCTCATGCTATTATTGATTCCCATTCCACTATTATGGGATAATACACTAGTTTAATGGTTATATTGGCACCTTTACTGTCAGACCGCTCTCATTAACCATTTCAAACTTCTCAATTCCCAAACTACCCTCCTGAATGCCCTGAACTACTATCCTACCTCAACCCCTTTCAACCTGTACCAAATCCATAAGCTATAACCAATTCAACTAAGTTAGAAATCCTAACAATTGACTAATTAAACACATGAAACTAACTCCCAATCGACAACATTAGGACAATTCAACAAGGCCAGATTCATATCAGAACAAACTTAACAGAACAAACAAGTATATCCAAATCACTAAACACAATCATCAATTGAACTCAAAACAGTAGGAAAGTCGTCAAAACGCATACACATATAATTTCAACGAATATGCAGTAGGATACTTCATGCGAAAACTTTATCAAAATGAACCCACATTAAAACGAAACCACAAATAGGTCCGTGAATAGCATAGATTCGAGGTAAGAGATATGACCTTTACTACTTTCTTACTCCGTTACGCACAGTGAAAACGAAACTCCAAAGAAAAAGCAAAAATCCGTGAACGAGCTATGGCTGACCTTTATGCTAATGATCCGACGTCGAACAATGCTGAACTTCCGATGAAACACAGCTTCGTTCACAATACTGCTTCGACGCTTGACTATCAAACACGGACTCGGACGGAACCTCGACGCACTGCCTCGACGTACGACTGAGCACGACCTCAGATGGCTGGTCTCTTTTTGGACTGGAGGGTGGTTATGGAGAAGGTGAGTCGATGGGTTGGGGGTCGCTTTGTTCGCTGGTCGTTCATCTGTGGTTGAAGAGTTTATGGAGTCGACGGTGGTCATTGGTAGTAGGGCTGGCATGAAGGGAGGTGGTCGTTTGGACGAAGCTGGTGGTGGCTGCTGGACGTGGTCGTGGTGGATGTGAGGCGATCTGTTTTAGGTGGTTGACGAGCTGATGGAGTCGACGGTGGTCGTTGGTAGTAGGGCTGGCGTGAAGGGAGGTGGTCGTTTGGATGAAGCTGGTGGTGGCTGCTGGACGTGGTCGTGGTGGACATGAGGCGAGCTGTCGATGAGTTGATGGAGTCGCCGGTGGTCGTTGGTAGTAGGGCTGGTTGGCTGTGTGTGTGTTTCTTTTTTGTTGAAGATGGGAGATGAAAGGGGGCGGGTAGTTTTAGGGTTTTCTTGTTAGGGATTGAAAATGAAAATGAAATGAAGAAAGAGGGGGTGGTCGTTTGGGCTATGGGGCAGACCGGGTCGGGGATGGGGTATGGGCTGGGTATCTAGGCTGTCTTGGACGGGTTTCAATTTCAAGGGGAAAAAAATTGTTTGGGATGATGGACTTTAAATTGATTTGGCCCAAATATAACTTAACACTCTTTTATTTTGCTTTTCTTTTTCTGAAACTAATAAAACTAAAAATTCCAAAAATCCTAAATTAACTTATAGGACTAGATTAATTTATAAAAGTACTAATTAACTTTTAATAACAATTAACACACACAATTAAATAAAATCACACAACTTGGACATTAAATGCTAAAAATGCAAAATACATTATTTTTTTGTGATTTTTTCATTTTTGTAAAACAAACATAATTACTCCTAATTGTAGAATTAAATCCTAAATGCAAATGCGACATATTTTTTGTATTTTTTATTAATTAAAAAAAAATAAACATGCACAGACAAATACAAATAAATATCCAAAAATGCCACGAAAATTCTCAAAATTGCACACAAAGGAAAATTGTTTTATTTTGATTTTTTTGGGAGTAATTCTCGTAGGGCAAAAATCACGTGCTCACAGATGCCCCTCTTTGTCCGGAAACACGAAGAGTTTCCGTGCAAAGATAAAGTGAGCGGATACGAGCGATTCTTGCCTATTCGGCTACTCCGTGTGAAGCATTTTTTGAAAGATTTGACCGAACCCCTGCTTCGAAGGTTTCCTACATATCCCTGGCTAAAAGGGAATCAGGTCAATGTAGTTCGGGAAGTTTTGGTAGCTAGGACTACCATAGAGCTGTGGATTTACTGATATTGCTGTCGCTGTTGCTGTTACTACTGCTTTCCGACCTCCTTATTACACCGTGCTAAAAGAAAACAAGAAACTAGACTAAACTAGGGATTATAACATCTTATCTATCTTCAAACTTACTCTTCTAGTCTTCTTTCTGATTTCTGCAGCGGAATTTATGTTGGGGATAGTTTGTTGTAACCCTCCGCTTTACTGACTTCTGACTTGAAATTGAGTGTAGTCCTCTGTTCTACAGGCGGGCTCCTGACTTCAAACTTGAAATTTATTCCTCTTTTCTACAGGCGGGCTCCTGACTTCGTTTTGAAATGTACTCCTTTAACTTAAAATATAACAACCTCTGTTCTACAGACGAGTTCCTGACTTTATCAACTTCAAATATAACAAACCTCTGTTCTAACAGGTGGGGCTCCTGACTTCTTCAACTTAAAATATAACAACCTCCGTTCTACAGGCGGGCTCCTGACTCCTTCAACTTAAAATATGACAACCTCCGTTCTACAGGCGGGCTCCTGACTCCTTCAACTTAAAATATAACAACCTCCGTTCTACAGGCGGGCTCCTAACTTCTTCAACTTAAAATATAACAACCTCTGTTCTACAGGCGGGTTCCTGACTTCTTCAACTTAAAATATGACAACCTCCGTTCTACAGGCGGGCTCCTGACTCCTTCAACTTAAAATATGACAACCTCCATTCTACAGGCGGGCTCCTGACTTCTTCAACTTAAAATATAACAACCTCCATTCTACAGGCGGGTTCCTGACCTCAACAATTTCTCAAAAATATAACACCTCTCTAGGCGGGTTCCTGACCTCAACAATTTCTTAAAAACATAACACCTCCATTCTCCAGGCGGGCTCCTGACTTCAACCTTCTAAGAAATGCGTTTTATTGCTGGTTCTCCTTCCTGCCTCCTGAACCATTTTCCTTCTAATTTGAAATTATCTTCTTTCAGAACTGCTTCCCTCAAAACTGGTGTTTCATTCCTCTGAAAACTGCTGGGGATAACACCGGTGTTTTATTCATAAATATGTTATTTTCCTCCTTCAAAGACTACTTCCCTTAAAGCTAGTGCTTTCCTTCCACTGGAACTACTTCCTTTAAGACTTGTGTTATCTTCCTTCCGACATTGCTTCCTTTAAAACTTGTTTGGCTTTCTTCCGCAAACTGCTGGGGATACCATTTTTCCCCAAACTTGTGTTATCTTGCTTCTTCTCCAAGTGGGTACCGGACTTCCAGAAATTTTTCAAAATGAAAGAAAATTTTCTGCTCCAGTTTGACAATTTTTCTTGTATTATGATGTCTTTTTATCATCTATAACATTTCCTGTCCCTGCTTCAAATCAAAGAAAAAATTTTGTTCGTTTAAAACGTGGTGAATGGTCGTGCCACTCCTGCTGGGGATGGTTTTCTCTTTCTCCTTTCCCAGCTTTGTGTTCCATTACATCACCAAAACTTGTTGGGGATGAGATTATTTGTTGGGGATGATATTCCTGCTGGGGATGGTTTTCCCCCTCTTCTTTCCCTGCTCCGTGTTGTCCAACCCTCTTGGAACTTGGTCGATAATCTGCCAGGGATGCTCTTGTTTCTTGATGATTCTTTATTCACCAATTGTTTCTTCCTACTTTTCTCCATACACTCTCCGAAATCCTAGATCAATCCATCATTTGGTTTTGCAACGAACATCTTTCTCGTTCCATTGCATTATCCTTGGCCCGTCCTATCCACATTGTATTTTTGCACCATCTTGGCAACTGGTAGTAAGCTCTGAACATCCTTTTCAAAAACAAACTGCTGGGGAAATAAAGTCTTTAAAAATAAAATAAAAAATGATGAATTCAAGAAAATAAGAGAAGAATAGTTTTCTGAATGGTACAACCGATCCCAATGATCACGTCGTGCATTTTGGATTAACCAACCCAGTCTATTTATATCAATCATTCTTTCTGATGGCCTTACTTTGTTGGGGATATGTAAGCGCCCAATTCTTTTGTCGACTCAACATCTTTGCACTGCTTGATGCCTCGACGGATCCTTTCCGTCAATCTTATCTTGTTTGCCTCTTTTGACCCCTTGTCGCCTCATAGTGCCATTCGAGGGGTTTTCACTAATAAGACTCTCTCATGTCCCTCAAATCCCATCGCCTTATGGTGCCTATGAAGGTTTTCACCGATAAGACTCTCTCGTTTTATTTCTCTCAACTTACGTCGCCTTATGGTGCCTGTGGAGGTTTTCACCGATAAGACTCTCATTTTATTTTATTTTTTCCAGCTGGGGATTGGAGTGTTACCGATATGACTCTCTCTGCTGGGGATTCTTTCGGCTATCAATTCATTTCCAGCTTATGATCCTTTTCTTTGCTGGGGATCAGAGTGTTATTCCCGACTTCCATTTGCATGACTTGGCACTTCTCGGATACTGATCGGGAGGTCATTTTTGGACATTAATATGGGTTTTTGTGTATGGCTAAAAGAAAAAGGGTATCAAAAGGTTCAAAATAATTTTGATGGGTACAACATTACAACTCTTGGAATCAAACTTCCTTCCCAAAATTACAAACACAACTTCTGCCCCAGTTTCTTGCTTGGGGATTTTTATGTTTAGTTACACTATGACCGAGCCGTGAGGCGCCTACGTATCCTTTTTGAGGAATCAGGTCAAACGTAGTTCCCAATTCCTTTGTTTTTCTTGTGACTTTTCTTTTGTCTTTATTATCATTATTTTTCTCTTCCTTTTTTTCTTTCATTTTCATTACTGATTCCAAAAGAGGGGTATGAAAGAATAAATAAGGCTCAAAAGGGGAAGCAAAGGTTGAAGTGTTTGGATGGAAGAACAAATTGCCTCCGTCATTTCATTCTCCGATACCATGCCAAATGCAAACAAACAACAATTACAATAAAAAGAAATCATACATAATATCTCTTAACTGCGTCAGAATTGATAGCCATGTCGACGCATTTCCCTTCGATATATGTTAAACATAAAGCTCCATTGGACAACACTCTGGTTTCAATGAAAGGCCCTTGCCAATTCGGGGTGAACTTGCCCTTTGCCTCAGCCTGATGCGGGAGGATGCGTTTCAGCACCTGCTGTCCCACTTCAAACTTCTGGGGACGCACCTTTTTGTTGTATGCTCTTGCCATTCTCTTTTGATATAACTGGCCATGATACACAGCTGCCAATCTCTTTTCATCGATCAAGTTCAACTACTCCAAACGGGTTTTGACCCACTCGTCATCATCAATCTCAGACTCAGCGACAATCCGAAGGGATGGAATTTTAACTTCCGCCGGTATCACTGCTTCGGTTCCGTATACCAACAAATAAGGAGTTGCACCTACTGAAGTACGAACAGTGGTGCGATAACCCAACAACGCAAATGGTAATTTTTCATTCCATTGCCTCGAACCTTCTACCATTTTCCGAAGTATTTTCTTTATGTTTTTGTTGGCTGCCTCAACTGCTCCATTCGCCTTGGGACGATATGGGGTGGAATTGCGGTGTGTAATCTTGAACTGCTAACATACTTCTTTCATCAAACCGCTGTTAAGATTAGCACCATTGTCCGTGATGATCACTTTTGGGATCCCAAATCTACAAATGATATGGGACTGAACAAAATCTACCACTGCCTTCTTGGTCACCGACTTGAAAGTTTTAGCTTCAACCCACTTAGTGAAATAATCGATAGTCACCAGAATGAACCTATGACCGTTGGTAGCTGCCGGCTCGATAGGTCCAATGACATCCATGCCCAAGGCAACAAACGGCCATGGTGCTGACATTGTATGCAATTCTGTCGGCGGAGAATGAATCAGATCTCCATGTATCTGACACTGATGGCATTTTCGCACGAAACTAATACAATCACGCTCCATAGTGAGCCAATAGTACCTTGCTCGAAGAATCTTCTTCGCCAATACATATCCGCTCATATGTGGCCCACAAACTCCAGCATGTACCTCTGTCATAACTGTCGTGGATTGACTAGCATCTATACATCTCAGCAATCCCAAATCTGGTGTTCTTTTGTACAACACTCCTCTACAGAGGAAAAATCCATTTTCTAGTTGCCGAATGGCTCTCTTTTGATCTCTGGTGGCCTGCTCCGGGTATATCCCCATCCTGAGGTATTCCTTGACATCATAAAACCATGGTTCTCCATCCAACTCTTCCTCTAACATGTTGCAATAAGCATGCTGATCACGAACCTGAATATGCAATGGGTCAACATGAATTTTGTCTGGGTGGTGCAACATTGATGCTAAGGTGGCCAAAGCATCAGCAATCTCATTTTGAACTCTTGGGATGTGTCTGAACTCCACTGATCAAAATCGCTTGCTCAGATCGTGCAAACATTGTCGATATGGTATGAGCTTCAAATCCCTTGTTTCCCATTCACCCTGAATATGATGCACTAGGA
Organism: Nicotiana sylvestris; assembly: GCF_000393655.2. Taxonomy (NCBI): domain Eukaryota; kingdom Viridiplantae; phylum Streptophyta; class Magnoliopsida; order Solanales; family Solanaceae; genus Nicotiana; species Nicotiana sylvestris. Next base: position 63,301,309 of record NC_091063.1, read on the forward strand.
GGTCCAAGTCTCCCAAGACCAAGACGTCCTGGACATCCATGTCTGCAGCTAGCCGTAGACCCATAATGCATGCCTCATACTCAGCCATGTTGTTGGTACAATTGAACCGCAGCTGAGCCGTAATAGGATAATGATGTCCTGTTTCAGAAATAAGTACCGCTCCTATTCCAACTCCCTTCGCATTTGCGGCTCCATAGAAAAAAAGCTTCCATCCTGGTTCTTTGGTCATTTCCAACTCATCTATATGCATTACTTCTTCATCAGGAAATACGTTCTCAAGGGCTCGTATTCTTCATCAACAGGATTCTCGGCCAAGTGATCAGCCAATGCTTGGGCCTTCATGGCCATCCTCATCACATAGACGATGTCGAATTCTGTGAGTAAGATCTGCCATTTTGCCAATCTCCCTGTGGGCATAGGCTTTTGGAAAATATACTTCAGTGGATCCAAGCGTGAAATGAGATAAGTAGTATATGATGACAGATAATGCTTCAATTTCTGGGCCACCCGAGTTAGGGCACAACATGTCTTTTCGAGTTGAGTGTACTTAACCTCATAGCCTGTAAACTTCTTGCTGAGATAATAGATGGCTTGCTCCTTCCTTCCTGTAATGTCGTGTTGCCCCAGTACGCAGCCAAACGAATTCTCCAGGACTATTAGATAAAGAATTAACGGCCTTCCCGGCTTAGGTGGAACCAACACAGGTGGATTTGATAAATATCCTTTGATTTGGTCAAATGTTACTTGACATTCTGCCGTCTATTCTACCGCAACATCTTTCTTCAGTAGCCGAAAAATGGGTTCACAAGTTGCTGTGAGTTGAGCAATAAACCTGCTGATATAATTCAACCTTCCCAACAGACTCATTACTTCTGTCTTGTTCTTCGGCGGTGGCAAATCCTGGATGGATTTGATCTTTGACGGGTCCAACTCAATGCCTCACCGACTGACGATGAATCCCAACAACTTTCCAGATGGAACACCAAATGCACATTTGGCCAGGTTGAGCTTAATATCGTACCTTCGAAGTTTTTGGAAAAACTTCCTTAGGTCTGCTACGTGGTCTTCCTGATGCTTGGATTTTATGTATGTTGTCCCAACATTCTTCAAACCAAATGGCATTACCCGGTAGCAATAAGTCCCCTACGGCGTAATGAAAGCCGTCTTCTCCGCATCTTCTTCATCCATCAGAATCTGATGATACCTAGCATAGCAATCCACAAAAGACCCGATCTCACGTCCGGCATAATTATCGTTCAAGATATGGATGTTGGGTAATGGAAAGTTATCCTTTGGGCTTGCCCTGTTCAAATTGCGATAATCGACACACACCCTGATCTTCCCATCTTTCTTCGGCACTGGCACCAAATTAGCCAACCAATCAGGATATCGAGTGACCCGAATAACCTTTGCTTGCAGCTGCTTGGTTACTTCCTCTTTAATCTTCACACTCATGTCTGTTTTGAACTTCCTCAATTTCTGCTTGACGGGAGGGCATGCCGGGTTAATGGGCAATTTGTGAACCACTAAATCCATGCTTAACCCCGACATGTCATCATACGACCATTCAAAAACGTGTTTGAACTCAATAAGCTCTTTGATTAGTTCTTCCCTGATATTCGGTGCAATGTGGATGCTTATTTTAGTTTCCCTGATATCATCTGCATCCCCTAAATTGATGGCTTCTGTGTCATTTAAGTTGGGCTTGTATTTCTCTTCAAACTGGCTTAACTCTCTGTTTATCTCTTTGAAGGCTTCATCCTTATCGTATTCTGATTCATCATCATAATCGACCTCTTGTACAATTAGTTCGGAATCAGATTGATTTTTTAGACTAGGTTGAAGATCCGTTGTGCATGCCATGTCATTAGAACCAGTATAAAGAGAACTGTTCAGAAAGAGAAAAGAAGAAAACAAAATTAAAACAAAATAAGAAGAGAAAAGCTTTCACTTTTTTAAAAATATGGGATAACAGAGTTTCACACTTTGCCGAATACAAAACAAAACTGGATTACAACCCTGGAATAATCCAAAAAAAACAAGCAAGAAAAATCAGAGCCCACTACCAAGACTCCCTCCGGGTAGGAAGGGGAGTAGCCATCCAATTGTTGATATTTGCCCTAGGCCCCACAAACTGTACATCTAACCTACTGGACCCTTCTCCATCTTCTATCATGTTGACATCGGCGAACAACCTTTCAAAGCCCTCATTCAAATCTCCATCTGACCCAATCAGTGGTCCGAGAACTTTCGGGACCGACAACTTTCTGATACCTGCTCTGACAAATGATCTGGATAGGCGCGGGATTGGCTTGGGAAGGACCCAGACTCTTTTCTTCAACTTGCGGGCCCGTCCCACATCCGCCGCTGTAGGCTTGAACCCCAACCCAATGGTATCCAGATTTTTGGGCAAAGAAACCGGCTGAAAAATACCCTGAAGATCAGCCCCTAAACCTTTGCCTGGCACAAACCCGTTCTTCAACATCTCCGAGGCTACCATGACAGTTACAACTGCTATTTTGGGAAGTGGGATGCTTTCACCTTCGGGAACTTTGTCCACTAAAACCGTATCGAAAACCTGGTAAACCCACGGTCCCTTATCATCATCAGTCTCTATAAAGGGTACGATGGCATCACTTACGGCGCTTGCATTGTCTTCCCTATGTAATACAATCTCTTGCCTATCCCACTCGAATTTGACCATCTGATGTAATGTAGAAGGTATTGCTTTGGCGGCATGGATCCAGGGTCGCCCCAACAGAAGATTATATGACACTGCCACGTCTAACACTTGAAACTCCATGGTGAACTCGACTGGACCAATTGTTAATTCAAGTGTGATGTCACCCACTGTGTCTGTACCACTACCATCAAACCCTCGAACATAGATGATATTCTTGTGAATCTTGTCACCATCGACCTTCAGTTTGTTCAACGTGCTCAAAGGACAGATATTGGCACTGGACCCATTATCAATCAGTACTCGAATGACTACCGAATCTTCGCACTTCACGGTCAAATAAAGGGCTCTATTATGTTTTGTACCCTCCACGGGCAACTCATCGTCTGAAAAAGTGACCATGTTGACCTCGAAAATCTTGTTTGCTATTTTCTCCAGATGGTTCACAGACATCTTATCCGGAACATGGGCTTCGTTCAGAATTTTCATCAATATCTGGCGGTGCTCGTCTGAATGGATCAACAACAATAACAATGAGATTTGTGCCGGGGTTTTCCTCAACTGCTCCACAATGGAGTAATCTTGCGCCTTCATTTTCTTTAAAAATTCTTCCGCCTCTTCCTCGGTAACTGGATTCTTTGTCGCTACTGGATTGGCCCTTCTTAACTCTGCGGGAGCAAAACACCTTCCCGAACGAGTTATCCCCTGTGCCTCACATATTTCCTCCACAACTTCCTTCCCCTTATGCATTACCATTACTTGACTGTAGCTCCATGGCACAACTTTCTCGCTGATTATCGGCAACTGCATTACTGTCCTGATAACAACTGGTCCTATGCATGCCCCCTTCATGGCTACTGGCTTGCTTGATATCCCTTGCACCGTTACTTTGACTGGCTCTGGATTCTTGGCAACATCAGACGAACTCTTCCCCATCACCACCACTGGCTTGCCTTCTACCCTTTCCGACTGTACTACCGTTTTTCCACTGATCAACTTTTCTTTCGGACTGGCACGGATCATCATTACCGTTTGTGAGGGCTTCTTGAGCTTCCCTCCTTCGTGCACTAGTTCGATCATGTGGGCTTCATGGTGTGCCGGCAACGGGTTCTGATTGATGTTAGGTGCCTCTGGCTCCTGGACCTCGATCCTATTTGTGTCAATAAGATCTTGGACGATAGTCTTCAACTTCCAACACTTCTCAGTATCATGCCCGGGAGCCCCCGAACAATATTCACAGCTTACCGAGTGGTCCAGATTTTTGGGAAGGGGATTTGGCAATTTGGGCTCTACAGGACTCAATAGGCCTGAATGCCTCAATTTGTGGAACAGAGTAGTATAGGTTTCTCCCAGCGGAGTGAATGTTCTCTGCCTCTGCACCCTTTCATTCCTGAAAGTCTGATTCCCACGGAAACCTGGTCCCGAAGGATTCATGTAGGCCCTTGGTGGTGGATATGTGTTTTGTGGAGGTGGATATGCGTTTTGTGGAGGTGGATATGTGTTTTGTGGAGGTGGATATGCGTTTTGTGGAGGTGGATATGTGTTTTGTGGAGGTGGATATGTATTCTGGGGAGCCAGCGCACGCCATTGCGGGCGAGCCAGAGGCTGGGTGTAAGTTTGGGCGTGATGGATAAAGAAATGTGGCTCTTGTGGTGGGTAGTAGGGCTGTGGAGGGCCGTATGGAGTGTGCGGGTAATTTGAGTGATGGGGTCTAGGTTGGTAGTGAGGGGGGGGGACCTCTGGATCTGGACCAAGTACCTGCCTCGACTGTTGCGACATCTTCCCTTTTCTTCTTTCCGAGTGCACCTCCCGTGCCGCTCTGGATGGCCTGAGTGGTTGCTTTAATCGCCGAATAGCTCAGGATTTTGTTGGACTTAAGTCCCTCTTCAATCATACCGCCCATTTTTACTACTTCTTTGAAAGATTTGCCAACTGACATCACCAGGTGCCCGACGTAAGTTGGCTCCAGAGTCTGTAGAAAGTAGTCCACCATTTCCCCCTCTCTCATCGGAGGATCAAATCTTGCCGCCTGCTCTCTCCAGCGGAACCCAAATTCTCGAAAGGTTTCCCCGGGCTTCTTCTCAAGTTTCAGCAATGTGAGACGGTCAGGGACGATCTCAAGGTTGTATTGGAAGTGGCCTGCAAAGGCTTGTGCCAGATCGTCCCAGGTGTACCACCTGCTAGGATCCTGTCTTGTGTACCATTCCAGTGCAGACCCGCTTAGACTTTGACCAAAATGAGCTATCAGCAGCTTGTCTTTTCCCCCGGCCCCTCTCATCTTACTGCAAAAACCTTGCAGATGTGCCATTGGATCACCGTGCCCCTCGTATAGATCAAACCTTGCCATCTTGAACCTTGCCGGCAATTGAATGTCGGGGAATGGGAACAGATCTTTGTAGGCCACACTGACTTGGTTGCTTAACCCATGGATATTCCTGAAGGACTGCTCCAGGCTTTTAAACTTTCGAAGCACTTCATCTTGCTCTAGGCTCTTAGCCGGCTTTTCAGTCTCTATTGGGATCTCGAAGTGAGTATTATAAGTATGAGGCTTGGGTGCTTTGAAGGTTGGTTCAGAGGGGTAATATTAGTTATCGTGAGCCTGAAACAACGACTCGCTGGATGATCTTTGCAGCGTGGCTGGTGGGGGTGCCACGAAAACAGGAACATTTGGTGGAGGAGGGTTCTGATTGGATTGTGAAGCTTGGGGATCATAGGCATTTCTTCCCTGATAGTATTGGTGACTTGGGAAGCTTGTTGAAGGGCCGGAGGGAGGGTATTCCAGTGTGTGTCCTGGTGGGAGAGTGTGAGTAACGGGAGGGTTAGGCACTTTTTGTACCCTAGCTAAGGCCAGCTGCATTTCTTTCATCTCCTATCTCATCTTATCCATTTCCTCCTTCAGCATTTGATTTTCCGTCCTTTCATCCTCGACACTTTGGTCTGAACTAGTCACGCTTTTTAGTATGGGCCCTTTGGATCTTGTTTGGTAATGGTAATCTGCCAGAACGTTCTAACAAACTAACTGGTTCGAAATCTCAAGAAGGACAACAAACTTGTTAGCGTTAGAGTTTAACACATATTGCAATTTCACGTTGGGGGATGCAATGTTCCTAGGCAGTTTAACAATTTCTAACATGTCTTTGCTTCGACCGCATGCATCATTCTGGCTTACTTTGTTTGTGCCTCGTTTAAGTGTTTCTGAAACTTTCTTTATCTCTCTTTTTATTTCTTTCTTTTTCTTTCTTTTATTCACTTTGCCTTTCTCTTTTTCTTTTTAGTGGTGGTCGAATCTTATGTGGATTGCCTACGTATCATGTCCCTGCATGAATCAGACCGCGCGTAGTTCTGCGATAAGTGCGGAGAATAAAGACACCATTTTTGGATTTTTCAACCTTTACTAGCAAAACGTTTTATTACAAGGCAAAACATTTTTGAAAGGAAATTGACAGACTTGATACAGACTACAGACTTTATGACAAAAAGGGAAATACAAACTCCGACGGACGACATACTCAAACTATGAGGAAAATACAGACTCAAACTATGAATGTTTCAGAGTTTTGAATTTTGGCGCCTGCGGGGCGTCGTTCGTCCTCGCCGCGGGCTTTGGTGCAAGGCCCCTTTGCAGATCTTTCAAATCTTCCATGATCTGGTGGACATAAATCATTATTGAAGCACAGAAGGTGGTACGGGACATATCCTCACAAGCTAGGCACTTTATGGTGATGTAGTGCCCGATATCGTCGATTCTTCCCTTGATTCTGTCCCTTTCCATAAGCAATCGCTCTATTTGTTGATTCCGCGTCCCTAGTATTTGAGCGTTGTAAAGGAGTTGATCCTGAAACTCATTCATCTGTTTCTCCATTCGGGCCATTAGATCATAGTAGCGCTTCCTATCTGCTCTGGCATCTCGGGCTTGTCTGAAGATCTGCTCTTTGAGAGTGGATATTGTTTCTCTCAATATAGCGATGTTCCTTTCGTAGTCCCCCTTCATTTATTGCATAGACCGTGCTCGCTCTTCTGCCTTCTTTATCCATTTCACCTGGATTCTCGCTAGACCAGCTTTAGATTTTTCCCGGTCTTCTTGATACTCGAGGACTTTCTTCTTTAGACCGTTTATGAGCCTTTCATCAGCCCGGCTTCTCTTCGGGTTTCTGGTAGCTATTTTCATTTCCTGGATTTGAGTTTTGAGGACCTCGTTTTCCTGAGCTAGTTTTCTCTTTTCTCCCTAATCTGCAGCGATATGCAAATCTTTCTCAAATTTCAAATCTATAACTTGCTTCTCCAACTTGCCAATTGTAACCCTATACTCGTGCTCTTTAGCCAACCAATCCCACTGTTCTTGCGATGCCTTGACGAATTCCTGGAGATGGGATCTTTTAGCCGGCCTTTCGTGCTCAAGTTCTCTTGTGTACCAAGCAAGGTATCCTGGCGCCACTTCGCCTTTGGCCTGATCTTGTACGCAAGTATCTGCTTTTAAATATTGGCATTCACTCCTGATCTGATGGACTCTTGCTTCAAGGAACTGTCCGTCAGGGCTGATCTCAATCACTTGAGCACTAAGATCTTCCTCCTGTGGCACTGTTTGGCATCTCCCGAGTTGTCTCAAAACCCGATATGGCGCGTAAGGCTAAATGCTCTTGCGCCCCATCAATAGAAAGTGGGTCCTAGCTGCCGGCATATGGATGACCTCGTCAACGGGCAACCGTCCTAGTGTCCACTATATTTGGCTGGCGGTGAGGGTCCGAAAGAATGATGTCCACACCGTAACTCCTTCGGGTAGACTGACCCCCTTGATTCTTGTGTAGAACTCTTCTATACAAGTTTTCTTCGAGGAACCATAACTCAAGAGCTGGGAACGGTGGCAGAGATGCTCAGTCATCCATATTTGTAGCAACAAGTTACACCCCTCGAAAAAGTTCCCTCTGGCTTTGCAGGCTGTGAGAGCTCGGAAGATATCAGATACTATCATAGGCGCAAGAGTGCTTTCATCTTGAGTGAGCAAGGTACTGACGACCCCGGCTATTTTTAGGTCAATGTTTCCGTCTTTCCTTGAAAATACCAAAAGGCCCAAAAAGGTTATCATAAAAGACACCCGTCTATGCTCGTCCCATTTCTGATGGTTACTTTTGCTGCATAACTTGTTACCCGGGTTTTTGAATCCTCTGACATGACCGTATCTGTCGTATATGAAGCGCGGATTACAAAAACCTGCGGCCAAATCTGGGTTATAGACCGTCCTGGGTATCTTTAACGAATCTAAAAACCGATGCACAGTGACAGCTCTTGGAGCAACCAAGTATTTTTGCCTCAACGGAACTTCAGCATTTCCGATGTACCCGGCTATTTCCTCCAAAGTCGGAGTGAGTTCAAAATCGGAGAAGTGGAAGACATTGTGTGCCGGGTCCCAACAGGTGACCAAATATCTTATGATATTCCCCCGAGGCTGGATTTCCAATAAACCCGTAAGACCTTTAAGATATTTCTTGACCTCATCTTGCCCTACACCACCTAAATCATCCCACCATAGCCGCAACTTGAAAGAGATTTTAGTCATTATTGAAAAAGATTCATTTTGCATCGTGCTCATCCTGCACATTTTTAAGGTGATTAAGCAAAAAATAAAATTTATTTGACTCAACCAATTGGTTTTTTTTTTAATTTTTCACAGATTAAAAGAAAGATCCGATTCCGAACACGGCCTTTCAGCACTTCAGGAACGAAGATTTTGAGGCTGGGTGAGTCAACCGGTTAAAAATCCAAAAAATGACTACAAGCGCCCGTTTATGCAAAGTCAGCCTTCCGGCGTCCCTTTTGGGAACATTCGGCTATTTTGACAAAAATGACGTCACCCGACTTATTTATGACGAAAATTAAAATTTTGACAATTTTGTAAAGGGGAGGTTGGACCCGATGAGGGTTGCCTACGTATCCCGCACCCTGTGAGAATCAAACCGGCATAGTTCGGGTAGATAAAACAAACTTCTTTTGAAAACAAGACTCTTTTCAATGGCAAATAAAACCATTTTTCGTAAACAAAACCCCTTTTTTTCATTTTCTCAAAAATTGGACAGAGTTTTGACGCTATTTGGACATTGATTTTTTTCAAAACAGGCGATTAACTACCTCTATATCTCTTTCCTCAAAGTATTCAAAAGCCAGTCAGCATGCAAGTCCGAAGCAAACAAATGCACATGTAGCAAGTTGGATGCATCAGGATGGTCTTTCGTCATTTTGGTACACCTGTCCTAGACAGACCCAACCCCTGTGTTGAGCCTCCAAAGTCAAATGCACATGATGCAAACAAACGTTCCTACTAGGGATCCGGCATGAAGCTGAGTTATTCTAGGTTCGTAACCTGGGTATTTGTTCTAGACTGTGTACCCGAGCGGACAACTCGAGTCGAGGAGGGGGCTACGTACCGGGGACCCGCGAGATCGTCCGGCTTTGTAACTTGTCCGGCCTCTTTCTTATTTCAGGTATTGACACTAACAGAATAGGGAGTCTCGACCAGCGAGCTTCTCCCCGGAGGTAAGAAGAGAAGGGTTTCGGCACAGTTTATATACAGTTCAAATAATATCAAAGCGGTAAAAGCAGCATTTAGCACATTAGGCTCAAAACATGTAATAATCAGATAATAAATAAAGCCAAATAATAACAATTATTCCAGGCTCGAATTCTTGAACCCTGAACCAGAGATTCTGGGTACAATCCTCAGCAGAGTCTCCAGAGCTGTCACACCTCCTTTTGGCCCGCGCCCGCAGGGGCGCAGAGGGATTAGGAGAGCTTTCCAATTAAAGGACAATCGAAACGGGATTTATTATTTAATTCAGAGTCGCCACTTGGGAGATTTATGGTGTCCCAAGTCACCGGTTGAATCCCGAATCGAGGAGAATATTGACTCTGTATTACAGTCCGCGAACCAGAAATCCGGATAAGGAATTCTGTTAACCCGGAAGAAGGTGTTAGGCATTCCCGAGTTTCGTGGTTCTAGCACGGTCGCTCAACCGTCATATTCGGCTTATTTATCTGATTTTAATACATGTTGAACCTATGTGCAAATTTTAACTTTTTACCGCTTTTATTATTATTATTATTATTTTAAAAGAGAATTGCAACGTTATTAAAACACGTTTTGAACCACGTCACATCAATGCACCCATGATTTTGGACACGTTTTAACATCATTGAGATTTGGATTTGGGTTGCATAAATGCGCACCCGAGTTTAGGGAAGTAATGTTATTAAAGGTGCGCCTAAAGCGACTAGTGTATTATTATTTTGGGTAAATCTGTGAAATTTTGCTAAACGGCCCATCCGAAATCTAAGTAATTTTACCAACACGTATAGAGGGCCCCGTAGCTTGTGTACTTTTGTTTGTCGAGGCTCGTCTTATTCATTATTTTTAAAGGAATTTGCAATGTCGTGGAAATGCATCTCGAACCACGTCACAATCAATGTACCCGTGATTAGCGACACATTTCGACTCCGTTGGAATTTGGATTTGGGTCACATAAATGTGCACCCGAATTTGAGAAGGTAATGTTATTTAAAGTACGCGCCTAAAGAGATTAACACGTGGTTATTTTGGGAAAAGGCCGTGAAGTTCGCTAAGCGGCCGATCCCGAGTTCTAAGTAGTTAAAACATACATTTGTGAGGGCCCCGCAATCTATGCATTTTACTAGGTGAGGCTCAACTCGTTTATTTTAAAAGGACAATCCTAAAGTGACTACATTTTCTATTAAGTTCGTCTCTAAAATAAAAGAGAAGAAGTCCTAATTAGTTAATATTATAAAAGCGGGGTTCGAGTTCAAGTTCGAGTCCAAACAAAAGGATGGACCTTTTAATTTGAACCCGCTACCTAACTCAAAGCCCCAAACTTATATTGTGTTAACTATATAATGAAACCTTTAAATTAGGCCCAAATTAAATGGGCCAACTAATTCTACTTGTGAACGAACAACAACAGGTGGGCCTTGAGGCAAGCCCAAAACCGAATGGGGCGTGCCAAACTGCGTAGGAGAGATCGAGGGATCGAGTCCCTGAAGTCAAGCATTTACTTATTCATTTGCATGTCATTAGGTAAGCATCCTGATTTTATAGTGGAAGCAGTACGTCGTTCTACTTGGAACAACTTGAACAAAATAACCACAACACTCTTTATGGGCCAATTTTAACATGCCATGATGTAGCAAATAACATTCCTATTTTAGTACAAAACACATGATAACTATTACTAAAGGTTTATTGCAACGTGAATCGCTTTCAAATGACTTTACGAAACAAATTACCAAAACTAAAATTAATCTAACTATCCTATTAACCTAACATAAAACTAAATACAACCACTGCTCGAGATCACAAGCTTATATACATTCAAGACATATCGAGTGATAATCTAGCTAATAAAGAAATAGTTTCAGTTTATTTATACAGTCATGTCAAATAGAACTAACAACTGCATTTCCATTTCATCTCAACTTCAACTTCAAATTCGAGCTTACATCAACACATGTTTTTTAGAATGTGTACCTGGAAATGGAATACAATGGAGAAGAAGAAGGAATGATCAGCACAACAGATAGCACAGCACAACAACAACAGTAACAGATATCCAGCAGCAACTCAGGAAAACCAGTTAAAAATTCCCCAGCTATACCAAACAACAACACAAACAAACCATCACAACAATAACAACACCCAAAATAAACCTAACTTGAAACCAACTTCAAACCAAAAGAGTAGCAGAAAGCAGTCCAAGAGTCAACTTTAACTAGACAACACACTAGTTTCAACTTCAGGAAGGAAACCAGACAGCTACAACAGACACAGCTTACTCAAAATCAAATCAGCAACAACTCTGGACCCCAATGGCACAGTAACAAACTCCATGAATTCCTAACCCTTTTTCCTTTTAAACTGATTCTCCCAAGCTAAAGAAGAAACAAGAACTAACTTAACATCTATCCTAGACTGATTTTAGGACCCTTTTCCATTGATTTTCAAACGTGTGACTTCTTGAAAGAGTAGTGTTTTCAAAAGCCAACCCTTTTTAAACTCTTAAACAATGATCTTTTTTTTCAGATTCAAAAGCCCCTCTCAGATTTTTTTCCGAATTTAGACTTTCTGAAAAAAAACTGAAAGAAAACTGATTTTCCTCTCCAAAAAAACCCCCCTTCAACTGTGTCCAACTCCTCTCATTTATATCCAAACTTTTTATTCACTTTTCAGCTCTTAAGAGCATTAGGCTAATTAAGAAAGTATTTCTGCCCATGATATTCCTCAACCACTACTACATATTTTGTTCTCTTTTTAATTCACTTGTTCCCCACTACCCTTGTCTTTTCTTTATTTAATTCCCTTGTTCCCCACTACTATATTTTTTGTTTCAATAATTAATTCACATGTTATGGGTACTTTTTACTTTAATTACTCCCAATAAACCTCTCATGCTATTATTGATTCCTATCCCACTATTATGGGACAATACACTAGTTTAATGGTTATATTGGTACCTTTACTGTCAGACCACTCTCATTAACCATTTCAAACTTCTCAATTCCCAAACTACCCTCCTGAATGCCCTGAACTACTATCCTACCTCAACCCCTTTCAATCTGTACCAAATCCATCAGCTATAACCAATTCAACTAAGTTAGAAATCCTAACAATTGACTAATTAAACACATGAAACTAACTCCCAATCAACAACATTAGGACAATTCAACAAGGCCAGATTCATATCAAAACAAACTTAACAGAACAAACAAGTATATCCAAATCACTAAACACAATCATTAATTAAACTCAAAACAGTAGGAAAGTCGTCAAAACACATACACATATAATTTCAATGAATATGCAGTAGGATACTTCATGCGAAAACTTTATCAAAATGAACCCACATTAAGACGAAACCACAAATAGGTCCGTGAATAGCATAGATTCGAGGTAAGAGATATGACCTTTACTACTGCACTTTCTTGCTCCGTTACGCACAGTGAAAACGAAACTCCAAAGAAAAAGCAAAAATCCGTGAACGAGCTATGGGTGACCTTTATGCTAACGATCTGACGTCGAACAATGCTGAACTTCCGATGAAACACAGCTTCGTTCACAACACTGCTTCGACGCTTGACTATCAAACACGGACTCGGACGGAACCTCGACGCACTGCCTTGACGTACGACTGAGCACGACCTCGGATGGCTGGTCTCGTTTTGGACTGGAGGGTGGTTATGGAGAAGGTGAGTCGATGGGTTGGTGGTCGTTTTGTTCGCTGGTCGTTCGTCTGTGGTTGAAGAGTTGATGGAGTCGATGGTAGTCGTTGGTAGTAGGGCTGGCGTGAAGGGAGGTGGTCGTTTGGACGAAGCTAGTGGTGGCTGCTGGACGTGGTCGTGGTGGACGTGAGGCGGGTTGTTTCAGGTGGTCAACGAGCTGATGGAGTCGACGGTGGTCGTTGGTAGTAGGGCTGGCGTGAAGGGAGGTGGTCATTTGGACGAAGCTGGTGGTGGCTGCTGGACGTGGTCATGGTGGACGTGAGGTGGGCTGTCGACGAGTTGATGGAGTCGCCAGTGGTCGTTGGTAGTAGGGTTGGTTGGCTATGTGTGTGTGTGTTTTTTGTTGAAGATGGGAGATGAAAGGGGGCGGGTGGTTTTAGGGGTTTTTTGTTAGTTGGAAATGAAAATGAAATGAAGAAAGGGGGGTGGTCGTTTGGGCTATGGGGCAGACCGGGTCGGGGGTGGGGTATGGGTTGGGTATCTGGGCTGTCTTGGACGGGTTTCAATTTCAAGGGGAATAAATTTTTTTGGGATGATGGACTTTAAATTGATTTAGCCCAAATATGACTTAACACTCTTTTATTTTGCTTTTCTTTTTCTGAAACTAATAAAACTAAAAATTCCAAAAATCCTAAATTAACTTATAGGACTAGATTAATTTATAAAAGTACTAATTAACTTTTAATAACAAATTAACACACACAATTAAATAAAATCACACAACTTGGACACTAAATGCTAAAAATGCAAAATACATTATTGTTTTTTGATTTTTTTATTTTTGTAAAACAAACTTAATTACTCCAATTGTAGAATTAAATCCTAAATGCAAATGAGACATATTTTTTGTATTTTTTATTAATTAAAAATAATAAACATGCACAGACAAATACAAATAATTATCCAAAAATGCCACGAAAATTCTCAAAATTGCACACAAAGGAAAATTATTTTATTTTGAATTTTTTTTTGGGAGTAATTCTCGTAGGGCAAAAATCACGTGCTCACAATGGGTAATTATACATGTTTAGCTATTAAAAGAGTAGACACCATGCGTATAGGATCTGTTCTATTTTAATTCAAGGTCTGCATGCTCCACTTTCACGCAGATGGAGAACATGCCTATAAGATTTGTTTAATGAACTCTGCATGTTTTATAACCACACTTAGACACCATGCCTATAAGATCTAAATGGTCATAATCAATCGTCATGTCTGCAAGGTTAAAATTAGCTTCGAAATTAGTTGCCATGTCTATAAGATTAAAATCAGTATTTTTCATAGAAATCATGCCTATACGAATTTCAAGTAAGTCCTGCCTGCTTCATTTCACGTTCAATTAGATACCGTGCCTATAGGACTAAAATCAGTCTTTGATACTTAGATACCATGTCTATAGGATCTAAACCAGTTTAATTTAAACCAGTTTGACTCGTATTGTTCTGAATCTGTTTAAACAACCTACTTCTCTTATTAATACGGTTTAGAAAGCATGCCTATAGGATCCAAATCGCTCATTTAAAACTGTCACTGCTTTACTGCATTTCTTAATCAGTAATAGATATCATGCTTATAGGATATCACCAATACACACTTAGGCAAGCCTTAGGTGATAACAACAAAATTGAATCCGCCTTTGTTAATTAGTAGCTACTACAACCAACAGGCAGTCCTGATTCGGACTTCTTATCTGAGTTATGTAATAAACTGGTCTACTTCAACAACTAAAACTCCCCTATCTCAGTACTTTAAATTCTGACCCTAAATGTGTTTAAGTCATGCTATTTATGTGCTTTGCTTGAGGAGGTATATATGGGCCTCTTAGCTGTTTATATGTTCTTCTAATATGTAGTCCTACGTGTTTTGAATGTCGCCTTAGTCTTTTTACTTTTAAAAACCCAAGAGTCAGCCTAAAATCCTCCCTCTTATAAGAATAGTAGTCCTAAATTCTTCCGGGACTGATAGAAATGGGATGGGTAATAGCATGCAATATAGGTCGATACCAATCCGCGCTTTAATACCTTAACGGGGTGGGAAGGGTAGATATGGATATGATGACCGGTGCGCTAATACCACATTTATCCCCTCTTATGAGGAGTGTCATAATGGGTATCACATTGATGTGATCCATATTATAAATAAACCTAGGACCCCCCTCCTATATTCTCAAGTATTTGTAGAACTATAACTCATTTTCAAAATTTGCCTTTTAATTGTTTTCAAACTCTTATGTGTTCAAACCCAAATCCCATACTACTTGAGCCTATACTTGTCTATTTGCTAATTGTACAAATTCACAAAACTGTCTGGCTGGGAACCACACTAGTGAATCCTGGGTGCCTAACACCTTCCCCTTGGGATAATTTCAAGCCCTTACGCTATCACTGGTTATCAAACAAACTTAGAAATGAACCCTATAGGTGTCCTAATGCACCTTAAATCATTAGGTGGCGACTCTTCAAATGCAAACCCAGTTCCCAAAAGGAATGAGTTGTCTTATGCCCAAAAAATGTCATAAACCCGATCTCCCGATACAAAGAGGGAAAAAGGGGGCGCGACAGCGTGGCGACTCTGCTGGGATTTTAGGCTTTTACCACTTCAGCTTGTTCTTGTGAATTTTTACCTCTTTATGTGCAATTACTTGTTTAATTCCTTTAAGAATTTAATATCCTTTTTAACTGCAGAACTGGCATGTCTTCTTGTTTCTTTTCTTTATTGCTACTTTAAATTATGAAACTGCTATATTTATCGCTTTCTTAACATGCAAATACATGCCAACATGTTTTAATTATTGCATAATCATGCTCAACATCATACTCCACTCGTGCCAAACAAATACCATAGCAACGCTTATAATGAGTGGTTGCGCTCTTCCTATATCATTACCCCTTAAATTTGGAAAGGCATATTTGTGGTAGAACCAGTCGATCAGCGGTGTAGTCGACGGTTCGGGCGCATTTCCGGAAAGATTTTATGTAAACTTTAAGAGAAATAATGAATTTGACCTTTAAAATTGATTAAAATTGACTTCGGTCAACATTTTTGGTAAACGAACCCGGACACATGATTTGATAATCCCATAGGGTCCGTAGGAAAATATGGGACTTGGGTGCATGCCCGGAATCGAATTCCGAGGTCCCTAGCTCGAGAAAAGAATTTTTAAAGAAAATTGTTTGCTGGAAAATATAAAGACTTTTGGAAATGAAATGGCATGTGTTTTTTATGGAATCAGGACCGTATTTTAGTTCCGGAGCCCGGCACAGATTTAAAATAATAATTAAGTCGAATATGTGAAATTTGATAAGAATCAGAATTGATTTGGTATAAATCGGACCTTTAGTTGAGAAAATGAAAATTTCAATATTATTGAAGAATTTCATGAATCTGAGGTTAAATTCGTAGTTTTTGATATTATTTTGATGATTTGATCACACGAGCAAGTCCGTATGATATTTTTAGACTTGCGTGCATGTTTGATTTGGAGTCCCGAGGGCTCGGATGAGTTTTGGATAGGCTATGGGGTGATTTGGACTTATGAAAATGTAGTTGTGCATCTGGTATTTTTGCACAGGCCTCTGATCTCACAATTGCGAGATTAGGATTCACAATTGCAAAGTTATCAGGCCTAGGAAATGCGACCAATATGTCGCAAATCCGAACCAGACCTGGGCAGGCTCTCATCGCAAATGCGAACTCTGGGTTGGAAATTGCGAAGGCCCCTACGTCGCAAATGCGATGTTTTCTTCACAAATACGAAGGTAGCAGGTTTCCAAAGGGTTCACGATTCCGAACCACTGATCGTAATTGCGATAACTGCACCTGTTAAGTGGGATTTCAGACGGGATTGTTCATCATTTTACAACTTTCTCAAACCCTAAACATCCTTAGACGATTTTTCAAAGGATCAAACTTCTCCAAATCATAAGTAAGTGATTTCTAACTCATCTTCTTCAATCTAATCCATCTTTTTACATAATTTCACTTCAAAATCTAGGGGTTTTCATGGGAAATTGAGTGTTTTGGGTAGAAATTAGGATTTTCAAATTTTGGGGATTTGGACCTCAATTTGAGGTCGGAATTCAAAACTAATTGTGTATTTGAATTTGTGGGTTAATGAGTGATCGAGTTTTGGTTCGAACTTCAAATTTTGACCAAGCGGGTTTGGGGTCGATTTTTTACTTTTTGGGGAAAACATTGGGAAATCTATTTTCATGCATTAGAATTGGTTTATTTAGCATTTATTGAAGTTATTAAGTAAAATAAGACTAGATACAAGCGGATTGAAAGTGGAACCGAGAGGTAAAGCAGTAATTGAGGCTTGATTTTGTCCGTGGAATTTTGGTAAGTGTTTGGCCTAACCTTAGCTTGAGGGAATAGGAGTTGTGGTCTTATTTTCTATGTGTTAGTATTGAGTACGATGTATAGGTGTGGTGACGAGTATCTATATGTTGGTGTCAAGCATGCCCGTGAGTCTTATACCATGATTGTTGTGACTCTATTATGCACCGTCCATGCTTAAATTGATACTTATCAATGTTGAACAAGGCTTATGATAATTTTCTTGATAATTGAACATTGTGGAATATTGGCTCAAGTTGAGGTTCATTTTGTAAAGTAACTATTGAAACGAGATTGGTTATAGCTGAATCCCTTGCTGGGTTGTTATTGTTTATATTGTTGATTCCCTTGCCGGGACGTATTGTTTCTAATATTTGGGTGAGGAAGAGCGTAAAGCACGAAGGTTTATGCCGTCCATGATATTGTAAGTGAGTGTTAATGCACGAAGGGTGATGCTGTGCTGCTATTGTGAGTGTTAATGCACGAAAGGTGATGCCGTGCCATGATTTGAGAGTTAATGCATGAAGGGTGATGTTGTGCCGATATTTTGAGAGTTAATGCACGAATGGTGATGCAGTGCCATGATTATGAGAGGTAATGCACGAAGAGTGATTCCGTGCCATTTCTGTTATTTCATATGGTGAGAACGAGAGTAAAAGCACGAAGGGTGATGCTGTGCACGTGTTATTGTTTTCCTTATTCCTGCTGATTTAACTATGGTGTTCTTTATGCTTCTCTGTTAGTTTATTGTTAGAACTTGATAATCCCCGCAACATGTCCCCTTCCCATCTTATTATGTTGATTCCTGTTATTATGGTTCTGTTTGCATATGATTTAACTATACAGGTTTATATAGTCATCGTGTCCTAGCCTCGTCACTACTTTGCCGAGGTTAGGCTCGACACTTACCAGTACATGGGGTCGGGTGTCTTGATACTGCACTCTGCACTCTTTTGTGTAGATTTTAGTACTGGACCCGGTGAGTAGCTGAGGTAGCTGCCTTCAGTCCAGGGAGACCAAGGTAGATCTGTTGGCGTCCGTAGATCCTGAAGTCCCCTTCCCTGTTTTAGCTTTCTGCTATCTCTTTTCCTTTCGAGAATAGTTGTATTTATTTTAAACTTGTATTTGTAGTAAAAATCTTAGTCGTTATGAAATTGTGACACTAGATTCGTAGGTAGACATGTATTGGCTTATTTGAATTTATTGTAACTCTTCCGCACTTTTCATCTACTTAGCTTTAGTTACTGTCAATATCTGTTTGGGTTGATTGCTAATGTGTTAAAACCTTAATAGTTGGCTTGCCTAGCTTTCATGAGTAAGCGCCATCATGACTCCCGAGGGTGGAAAATCTGTGTTGTGACAAGTTGGTATTAGAGCTCTAGGTTTGCCTAGGTCTCACAATTTACAAACAAGCAAGGTAGAGTCAGAGGGATCGGTACAGAGACGTCTGTACTTATCCCCTAGAGGCTACAGAGTTTAGGAAAATTTTACATCTATTCTTTTCTGTCGTGCGAATTGATTTCTCAAATGTTAATTGAACTTCCACTCTGTTCTTTTGCAGATGGTGAGAACACGTACTGCTTCATCCGCTGACCAGTAGTCCGAGCCCCTAGTGGTAGCTCCTACTAGGGGTAGAGGCCGAGGCAGAGGCAGGGCTCAGCCTAGAGCCCGAGCAGCAGCACCAGTGGTGGAGCCTCAAGTAGAGTTTGATGAGGAAGTTCTGGCCCAGACAGTTCCAGCAGGGCCAGCCCAGGTTCCAGAGGGGTTCATCGCCACCCGGGTACTCCAGGATACTCTGGTCCATCTAGTAGGCCTTATGGAGAGCGTCACTCAGGCAGGCATATTCCCTGTTGCACTAGCTATCTCTCAGGCTGGAGGAGGAGCCTAGACTCTGCTACCTGCACTCTGGAGCAGATGGCTCCTTAATTTCAGAATCCAATAGCTCAACCAGTTGGAGTAATTCAGCTAGGTATGGTAGCTCAGACCAGTGATGGAGCAGCTATGTCTGCTGATGCTTTGTGGAGGTTGGATAGGTTTACTAAGTTCTTCACTACTACCTTTGGCAATACATCTTCAGAGGATCCCCAGGATTATTTGGACATCTGTAATGAGGTTTTGCGGAACAAGGGGATAGTGGAGACCAATGGGGTCGACTTTGCTGCTTTTTGTCTGTCAGGTTCTGCCAAGACTTGGTGGAGAGATTATTGTTTGGCTAGACTAGCTGGGTTGCCTGCTTTGACTTGGGACCAATTCTCTCAGTTATTTTTGGAGAAGTTTCGTCCTATCACTCAGAGGGAGGACTATTAGAGAAAGTTTGAGCATCTCCACCAAGGTTCTATGACCGTCACTCAATACGAGACCAGATTTATTGCCTTGGCTCGTCATGTTGTTATTATACTTCTTACCGAGAGAGATAGGGAGTGAGAGAGAGAGAGAGAGAGAGAGGAGGTTTATTGAGGGGCTCACCCAGCTTATTAGATTGTAGATGGCTAAGGAGACAAGGAGCGAGATTTATTTTCAGGATGTGGCCAATGTTGCCAGGAGAGTTGAGATGGTTCTAGCTTAGGGGAGAGGTCAGGGATCTGACAAGAGGCCTCATCATTTTGGAAGGTTCAGTGATGCCTCGATTGGTGGCAGGGATTCTTTTGGTAGGGTCCATCCTCCCAAGCAGTTTCATTCAACATTGTAGGCTTCTCACGATGCTCCAGGTGGCCACGGTTCTTATATGTAGTATTCAGATTAGTGACCTTACAGTGCATCACCAACTCCTATCAGTGCACCTCCGCTCCATAGTTTTCAGGATGGTTACTCAAGTCGTCAGGGTCAGCAGTCCCAATAGCCGAGGGCTTGTTATACTTGTGGAGATACGAGGCATATTGCTAGATTTTTCCCTTGAGCATCGAGAAGTTCTCAGCATCAGGGTTCCCGTGCTATGGTTCAGGCACCGGTTGTTCCAACACCTGCTCGACCAGCTAGAGGTAGGGGTCAGGCAGCTAGAGGTAGAGGTCAGGCCGTTAGAGGTGGAGGTCAGGCTGCTAGAGGTGGAGGACAATCAGCATGAGGCCTTCCCGGGGATGTAGTTCCGAGTGGTAGGGCCCAGCCCCGATGTTATACTTTTCCAGCCATGCCTGAGGCCGAGGTATCTGATGCCGTTATCACAGGTACAATTTCAGTTTGTAGTAGAGATGCTTCAGTTCTATTTGATCCAGGGTCTACATACTCCTATGTGTCATCTTATTTTGCTATGTATTTGGTTGTGCGTCGTAATTCTTTGAGTGCTCCTGTATATGTGTCCATGCTGGTGGGTGATTCCATTATTGTAGATCGTGTCTATCGCTCGTGTGTGGTTATTATTGGGGGTCTTCAGACCCGTGTAGATCTTCTACTTCTGGATATGGTTGATTTTAATGTCATATTAGGGATGGATTGGCTGTCACCTTATCATGCTATATTAGATTGTCATGCCAAGACTGTGACCTTAGCTCTGCCGGGGTTGCCTCGTTTGGAGTAGAGAGGGACTCCTGGTCATTCTACTAGTAGAGTTATCTCATATATGAAGGCTCGGCGTATGGTTAATAAGGGATGTTTGGCCTATTTGGCGTATATTCGTGCTTCTAGTACTGAGGTTCCTTTTATGGATTCTGTGCCTGTTGTTCGTGAGTTTCCAGAGTTATTTCCTGCAAACCTGCCGGGGATGCCACCCAATAGGGATATTGACTTTTACATTGATTTGGCTCCGGGCACTCAGCCCATTTCTATTCCGCCATATTGTATGGCCCTATTAGAGTTGAAAGACTTGAAGGAGCAACTGCAAGACTTGCTTGATAGCAGCTGCAAGACTTGCTTGATAGCAGCTGCAAGACTTGCTTGATAAGGGCTTTATTAGACCTAGTTTCTTGCCCTGGGGAGCGTCAGTGTTGTTTGTTAAGAAGAAGAATGGGTCGATGAGGATGTGTATAGTTATCGGCAGTTGAACAAGGTCACCATCATGAACAAGTATCCATTACCGAGTATTGATGATTTGTTTGATCAACTTCAGGGTGCCAAAGTGTTTTTGAAGATTGATATGAGATATGGCTACCATCAGTTGAGGATTAGGGCATTCGATGTCCCTAAGACGGCTTTTTGCACTCGGTACGGGCATTTTGAGTTCTTAGTGATGTTATTTGGATTGACAAATGCCCTAGAAGCTTTTATGGATTTGATGAACCGGGTGTTCAAGCCTTATCTGGATTCCTTTGTGATTGTCTTCATTGATGATATTTTGATCTATTCCCACAGTCGAGAGGAACATGAGCAGTATCTTTGAGTCGTTGTTCAAACTTTGAGAGACAGTCAGTTGTATGCTAAGTTTTCAAAGTGTGAGTTTTGGTTGAGCTCAGTTGCCTTCTTGTGTCACGTTGTATCATCAAGGGGTATTCAGGTGGATCCGAAGAAGATAGAGGCAATCAAGGACTAGCCTAGACCCACATCAGCTATAGAGATTAAGGGTTTCTTGGGTTTGGCAGTTATTACCGTCAGTTTGTGGAGGGGTTTTCATCTATTGCAGCCCCGATGACCAGGTTGACCCAGAAGGATGCCTAGTTTAGGTGGTCGGACCAGTGTGAGGCGAGCTTTCAGAAGCTGAAGACAGCTTTGACTATGGCGCCAGTGTTAGTTTTGCCCATAGGTTCAGGACCATATACAGTGTATTGTGATGCATCTCGTATTGGACTTGGTGCGGTGTTGATGCATGATGACAAGGTTATTGCTTATGCTTCGCTACAGTTGAAGATCCACGAGAAGAATTATCCAGTTCATGATTTGGAGCTAGCAGCCATTGTTCATGTGATGAAGAATTGGAGGCATTATTTATATGGCGTGTCGTGTGAGGTATTCACGGATCACAAGAGTTTGCAGTATTTGTTCAAGCAAAAAGAGCTAAATTTGAGGCAGAGAAGGTGGTTGGAGATATTGAAAGATTATGATATCACCATCTTGTACCATCCGGGGAAGGCCAATGTAGTGGCTGATGCTTTGAGTAGGAAGTCAGTCAGTATAGGCAGCCTTGCGTATATTCCTGTCGGTGAGCAACTACTTGTTTTGGATGTTCAGGCTTTAGCCAATCAGTTCGTGAGGTTGGATGTTTCTGAGCCCAACCGTGTTTTAGCTTGCACAGTTGCTCGTTCTTCATTATTTGAGCGTATCTGAGATTGGTAGTATGATGATCCTCATTTGCTTGTCCCTAGGGACACAGTGCGGCACGAAGTGCCAAGCAGGTTACAATCGGAGATGATGGAGTTTTGAGGATGCAAGGTCATGTTTGTGTGCCTAATATGGATGGACTTCCAGAGTTGATTCTATAGGAGTCCCATAGTTCCCGGTATTCTATTCATCCCGGCGCCGCTAAGATGTATCAGGACCTATGGCAGCATTATTCGTGGAGGAGGATGAAGAAGGACATTGTTGCCTATGTAGCTCGATGTTTGAATTGCCAGCAGGTAAAGTACGAGCATCAGAGACCTGGTGGTTTACTTAAGAAGATTAAGATTCCTTAGTGGAGGGTGGGAGCGTATCACTATGGACTTCGTTATTAGACTCCCACGGACTCAGAGGAAGTTCGATGCGGTATGGGTTATTGTTGATAGGCTGACTAAGTCAGCGCATTTCATTCCTGTGGCAGTCTCCTATTCTTCAGAGAGGTTAGCTGGGATCTATATCCAGGAGATTGTTCATCTTCATGGTGTGCCCGTGTCTATTATTTCTGACCGAGGTACGTAGTTTACCTCACATTTTTGGAGGGCAGTTCAGCGTGAGTTGGGTACTAGAGTCGAGTTGAGCACATCATTTCATCCTCAAACGGATGGAAAATCTGAGCGTACTATTAAGATTTTAGAGGATATGCTCCGAGCATATGTTATTGACTTTGGAGGTTCGTGGGATTCTTTCCATTAGGGGAGCTTTCCTACAACAACAACTATCAGTCGAGCATCCAGATGGCTCTCTATGGGGCATTATACGGTAGGCGGTGTCAATAGCTAGTTAGGTGGTTTGAGCTAGGAGAGGCTCGGTTGTTGTGTATAGATTTGGTACAGGATTCCTTGGACAAGGTTAAGATCATTCATGATAGGCTTTGTACAGCTCAGTCCAGGAAAAGAGTTATGCCAACCGTAAGGTTCGCGATGTGGCATTCATGGTCGGGGAGAGAGTGTTGCTTCGGGTGTCGCCCATGAAGGGCGTGATGAGATTTAGAAAGAAGGGCAAGTTAAGCCCTAGGTTCATCGGGTTTTTTGAGATTCTTGATCGAGTTGGAGAGGTGGC
Organism: Nicotiana sylvestris; assembly: GCF_000393655.2. NCBI lineage: Eukaryota > Viridiplantae > Streptophyta > Magnoliopsida > Solanales > Solanaceae > Nicotiana > Nicotiana sylvestris. The sequence goes on from NC_091063.1 coordinate 63,324,905, forward strand.
TTTCAGACTTGCGTAGCCACCAAGTTTATTAGTAGTTCATCTAGTATTTTATGTGTCCATACTTCGGAAGTATCACGACGATCCATCCCACATGTTAGACTTCAGTACTGTCCAGTTGGACAAGGACATGATATATGAGGAAGAGCCGGTAGCTATTCTAGACCGGCTGGTTTGTCAGTTGAGATCAAAGGGTTTCCCTTCAATTAGTGTGCAGTGGAGAGGTCAGCCGGTCGAGACAACGACCTGGGAGTCCGTGTCCGATATGTAGAGCCGATATCCCCTTTTCACCGACTCAGGTACTTTTCTATATCTGTTCGAGGACGAACAATTGTTTTAGATGTGGAGAATATGATGACCCAAAAGGTCATCTCTTGTTTTAGAAGTCAAATATGTGTTTCGAGGCCGTAAAAACCTCCTTTTGGCTCATCTCGATTTGCGTGCACAACACGGGCATATTTCCAAAAAGCTTTTATGTGAAATTTAAGAGAAATAATGAATTTGGCCTTTAAAATTGATTAAAGTAGACTTCGGGGGAGAATTTCCCCCCGCAATTGGAAACTGGGGCAGAATTTTGAGGAGGACCCTCAAAATTCCGAAATAATTTCAGCCGATCGCCGCACAAGCAGCATCCGGAATGTCAACCCATCAAACTGGGGCAGAATTTTGAGGAGGACCCTCAAAATTCCATAGCAAGAGAGGTTGCAATGTCTTGACCTATATCACAGTCGTCGGTTCATCTAAAAGCTATTTTTAGTTATACATTTATGTCATACTTTTACAAAATTACGCATGTTTATTGAGACTGCTTTGTTTAGCAATGCTACCCCAACGATACAAACGGTATCACCAGATCAAATTCAAACAGGTCAAGCAAAGCCAGCGAGGATACGAACTAACCTCCCCCTTATAAAACTCACGATTTTTCTTTGAATGCAGGCAGTAGGATTGCGAAATCATTAAACATACTGTACGCCCATAGGACAAACATTGTTCAAGTATACGATTCTCAAAACTGTTGCACTTGCCAACATTTGCTATCAGCACACACCAGAGATGTTCCGTATGCCACAATGCTCCCAGTAATCACAACGCCACAATCTGCTATCAGTTAAGAAAACTCTACTATCATTTGTTATCTTATTTCTTACATATGGCTACCATTCTGCCTTCCGAGATGAAACACTCTCTCTATCTGCATTTGCATTGCATAAGGCTACTATTCTGCCTTCCAACTTGCATAAGGCTACTATTCTGCCTTCCGAGACTAAACGCTATCTCTATCTGCATTTGCATTGCATAAGGCTACTATTCTTCCTTCCAATTTGCATAAGGCTACCATTCTGCCTTCCGAGACTAAACGTTGTCTCCATCTGCATTTTCATTACATAAGGCTACTATTCTGCCTTCCAATTTACATAAGGCTACTATTCTGCCTTCCAAATTGCATAAGGCTAAATTCAGCCTTCCGAGACTAAACGTTGTCTCCATCTGCATTTGCATTGCATAAGGCTATTATTCTACCTTCCAACTTGCATAGGGCTACTATTCTGCCTTCCGAGACTAAACGTTGTCTCTATCTGCATTTGCATTGCATAAGGCTACTATTCTGCCTTCCTATTTGCATAAGGAAACCATTCTGCCTTCCGAGACTAAATGTCGTCTCCATCCGCATTTGCATTGCATAAGGCTACCATTCTGCCTTCCGAGACTAAACGCTGTCTCCATCTGCATCTACATTGCATAAGGCTGCATTCTACCTTCTGAGACTAAACACTATCTCCATCTGCATCTGCATTGCATAAGGCTACTATTGTGCCTTCCAATCTGCATAAGGCTACCATTCTGCCTTCCGAAGTTAAGCTCCACCTCCATCTGCATTTTCATCTTTGCGTAAGGCTATCATTCTAACTTCCGAGGCTAAGCTCTGCCTCCCATTTTCGAAACTCGGCGCTATCCCAAGCTCTATTTATCTCGCTTTTCTTATGGGCTAAGCTCTGCCCTTCAATTCGCAAGAATAAGATCTATCTTGTCCGTATCATGATACTGCATCCTTCATGGGCCGAAATATCACCAACTCATCCAAAGGCGTCATCGTTCGGAGGCACCATCTTCATAGCCCGAGAACACCATGTCATGGCCTGAGGATCTCTTTCAATCTTTTGCATATCATTAATCAAAGGCGTCATGGTTCGGAGGCATCATCCTCGTAGCCCGATAATATCATTTCATGGCCTACGAATTCCTTATCATACATAGCATGGCCCAAGACATCATGGTTTAAGGACGTCATCCTAACCATCCAAAGACAACATTCATGGTCCAACGGGAATTTGCATCATGTTTAAATTTATGCACAATATATGCCTATATTGTTTCTGATTGCAGGTGAACTGGCGAGCAACGACCATCTCAGCAGGAGCGATCCCGCTCCAGTTCCCGCAGCCATTCAAACCTAACCATTCCCGTGAACTGTCCATTCACCTGGACCTAGATATTGCGTCCTCCATGAAATATCTTCATCGACATACTCTACAAGTGAATCCTGAACTATATACAGCTTGATTCCTATAAAACTAGGGATATGTAGGCAGCTCAGAAGCCAGGGTGCGGCCCAAACCTCTTCAACCCGTTTCGCTTAGCCAAAATTGACCATCATATCTTTACCCGACAACTCTTTCATCCTTCCCGGGTAAAGAGGGGAAGCTATTGATACCCAATTATTCCCTATATATTTTTCAATATGCAAAATAACTTCAAAATAGCATATATATATGCATATATAAGCATGTCCAAGTATTTTATTATTTTTTCATAATTTTTAAAGGCTTTTGATTGATTTATTTTACTTTTTTAATCCATAAAATCCCAATAATTATTTCCAAAATTATTATTTTTGATATCTCATCCATTGGATTTTTATATTTATGCCAAAATATGGCTAAAGTAATTTTTATATTTTTACATTTTTATTTAGTATTTTAAAGATAAATTGCATATAATTGGAATATTAGCCCTTTTAAGGTTTAATTAGGGTTTATATTCAGAAAATTGGATCCTGTATTTTTAAATTGTATTCATATGTTATAAATCATATTAGCCTTGTAAATTAGTTTTCAGAAATTATTTATTATTTTTTATAATAGCCAAAGTTGGCTTTAAAATCTAGCCCAAATTGAATCCCCAATTCCCTAGCCCAATTTCGATTTAAACTCTACCTTAACCCTTTAAACCCAACCCAAACCCGGATCCCTACCTACCCCATTTAATCTAGGCCGTTGATCATTCAGATCAACGACCACCATTTCACTTGCCTAAAATTAACCCAAACGACCCCCTTAACCTACTTCATTTCCACCAACCCGCCGCCCTTGAATCTCTTTCCTCTTCAATTCTCTCTATAACCTCACCCAAACCCTAGCCGCCACCACCCAAACCAACTGTAATCCCCTTCGATTCTCGCCTAATCTATGGACTCCCATAGCTTTTTGAGATGTGTGACGGTCTCCTATGTCGCCTAGTTGCTTGTTTTCATGATTTCATGGACAAATCTCAAAGAGATCTAGTCCCGTCTTGGCTCAACTTCTATCTATGGTCTTTCCCTGGCCATCCATGGCCGTTCGAGTCAAATCCATGGCTTTTCCGGCTAGACCAGTAACTTTTCGAAGTTTTTCTCATTTTTCTGGGTTCTCCGAAACCCTAGCTTTAAAGTCTTTTCGATTTTCTTTCAGATCTGTGTATGTTACGAACCTCTTAAGTGTTTTCCTTGAAGGTTTTCCAATTTTTTAAAGCGACTCTTCGTCTTCAACGATTAGGGTTTTCTTAACCTCTTTTAAAAGATCTCTTCTCCGATTCTCAGTGTTGTTTTTACTATGTTCAAACGATTTGTTTATGCTTTTCTTCTACCTGATTCAGCATGTTGAAAACCCTAAATATCTTTGGTTTTATCCAGGGTTCTGAAATCGTCTTTTTATTTTGTATACTTGTTTCGACTGAGTTCTTTGTGTTTAAATCTTTTTCTTTATTTGACTTGACTGATTTTGAGTTCTTACCTTTTTAAACTCAGCTCTGTTAAAACCCTAATTTCTTAAAACTTTCCTCACTTGTTACTATGAGCTTTTGGAGATTTCTTTTACTTATTTCGGTGTGTTGGTCTGATCTCCTCTACTTGTTGCTATGTGTTAGACTGTTTCCTTCATTTTTTTTCTTTTGGTTCTATGTGACTACTTGACTTTATTGACCACCATGTTTCGAGTAGGTTCTCTTACTATTGAATCCTTAGCCTACTCGTGTTACTGTTGTATGTTTATCTAGTTGCTTCTTTTGCCAATATGTTTGGCCTTGCATGTCTGATACTCCTGTTCCTTTTTTTCTATTTATATGTCAAAGTGCAGAATTATGACCCCTTCTTGATTGATCTTGATTTCCTTAAGTTACGGTTTGATTGCAAGGTTTTCTTATAAACCCCTAGTTTTACTCGTTTTGCTTAAATTGACTGATTCTCTTCCTTTGCTGTGATGTTTTACCCCTGCCGAATCCTTTCCCAAAATTAAGTATATTTTTCACTTAGACTCAATTATTTACTCTATACCTTTACTACTCCCTTACATGGTAAGAATCAATCTTTCTCAAAATTGATTTCTTTCCTTAATTATCCCTGTTGGTATTCGTTAAGCAGTAATTCATGGATTAAAGGGAATTACTTGTATTATTGGGATTCTGATTGTGATTATTTCTATATTTGTGTTAAACTTTTACTTGTTACCTTATTTTCTACTCGTATTCAAAGTTATAAATACCCTACCCTCTCTTCGCTAAATACACGAACAATTTAGTTTAGAACACACACTTACACACTTAAACTCTCTCTTCTCTGCTATTTGTGCTACTGCTTGTCTAGCCGGCTGAAAGCCAAGGCTAGACTATGGAATTCTACTCGCTTTACTTTCCTGCACTTTGCTTCTTTAACTGGTATGTCCTAGTTTAATTTTAAAGCTCCAACAACAACATGTTTCTTTGTTTGTTTTAGCTTCTTTCATTTTTGGTCTACTTCTGCTTGTGGTTCTATTAAGCATGCTGTAATGTTTCCCCTTCCCCTTTAGATTAATGCACTCCCCTGTGTGTGTTTTAAGGTATACTTTGTCAATCACTTATTGTGTACTTGTTATCTTATGAATCCCAAACCCCTATCCCTTCTATGTTTTTATGTTCTTTTGGCCGATTTGTGATTATGCCAGTATCAGCTATTGCTATGCATGTCCAGACCAAACTCCTACTGGGGTTATGTGCTTACAGACAAATGTATGTGTATCCCCAAATCCCTTGACCCCCCTGTGTGGCTATTGATTTTGTGTGTGATTCCCTCTTGAGGTGTTTGAGTTTTGTTTACTGCTACCACTACTTTCAATCATCTCTGTTACTGATTGCTTTTCAAAAAATTGAGTTGACAGTCTAGTTTTTTTACACAAACTCTTTTTCAAACCATGTCAAGCAATCTCACATATACTCTTAGAATACTAGGTTCTGTCTCTTCTGTGTGCTTGCCTTGGGACCCTTGAGCTTCCTCTGAACTTGGACACATGAAAGCTGGCCTTTCCATACTGCACTTACTCTCTTGGTTATGCAATCTGGGTGTGAGCACTGCCCGGAATCCCTTGAGGTCCTTAGGGAACTATGACACACCCAGATATGAGAAGGCTTTGGAATAATATTGGCATTTGATGTGGTTTATTGCATAACTCATAGAGGAAGTCAGAATCAGGCTTCCTATGGTTGTAATTTCTTATTTTACATTTTTACTATGTAAGTCAATTATATGGTTTGTAATAACTTGTAAACAACTCTGGGGATGGAGAGTGGAAAGGGAAGGGGTGATTATGCATGCTTTAGCTATCAAAAAGGGTAGAAAACATATTATTAGGTTTATCTTCCTACTTGCGCAATAGAAACCATGCTTAGGACTAATTTCATGCATTAGAGATCATGTTCCCTAGGACTTACGATTACTGTTTTTAGCATATCCATTTCACTATCATATCACTTATAAAATCCTGCGTTAATTATGTTAATAAACGAAGTTTCTGCGATCATGTTCCTACTTCCATGTACACTTAGAGATCCTGTTTTAGGCTAAACAACACTAACAAACATATCATTTATGCATATTCTGGAAATCATGTTTAAACGCTGTAATATTTGTGCATATAGAAATCCTTCTTAGGATTCTGCATCATTCTGCATCTCTCTACATTAGATACCATGTCTTAGGATTTCATTTATATTCTCTTTAGCAGGCTTAGGCTAACTATGAATTCATAAAAAGGAATAAAATAATTTTACTTAGTTTTTAAAATCAACTGGCAATAATTCTCTATGCTGAACACCTAGAACAACTTGTTTTAGGTAATAATAAGCTACAAACTATCTGAGCAATCCTGAATGACTACTTAGTACTGCATTATTTTACGCCTAGGCAAGCCTTAGGTAATAACCTGAATAAAACGGGAACTATCTTTTTTTAATTATTAACTGTTACAACCAGCAGGCCGGCCTGATTCGGACTTCTTATCTGAGTTATGTAATAAATTTGGTTCTGCTTCAACAACTTAAACAACCTTCTTTAGGATTTTTAAATTCAGACCTTAATTGTGTATGAGTCATGCTATCTATGTGCATTCTTTGTGGAGGTATAACTGAGCCTTCTACTTGCTTTTATGTTTTCCCCCGAATTACAGTCTTATATGTTTTTGTATGTCGCCTTAGTATTTTGCCTTTAAACTTGAGGGTCTGCCTAGAGCCCCCTCCTTATAGGAATAGTAGTCCTAAATTCGTTCGGGACTGATAGGAAGGGACGGGTAACAGCATGCAATAAGAGTCGAGACCAATCTTTGCTTAATTACCTTTACGGGGCGGGAAAGGGTAGATATGGATATGATGACCGGTGCGCTAATACCACGTGTAGCCCCTCTTTTGAGGGGTGTCGTACCGGGTATTACATTGATGTGATCTATATTACAAACAAACCTAGGACACACCTTTACATTCATAAGCGTACTTTAGATTGTAACTCTTTTCAAAATTTTGCCTTTCAATAACTGTTTCCAAACTCTTGTGTATCTGAACTTAAATACCCTATTATTTGAGCCCTACTTGTCTATTTGCTAATTGCACAAATTCACAAAAGTTGTCTGGCCGGGAACCACACTAGTGGATCCTGAGGGGTGCCTAACACCTTCCCCTTAGGATAATTTTAAGCCATTACCCTATGTCTGGTTAGCAAACGTAGTTGTAGATGAACCTCATAGGTGCCCTAACGCAACTTAAAAATCGTTAGGTGGCGACTCTTTAAAATTTTCAAACCCCTTCCTAAAAGGAAAAGAGTTGTCCCATACCAAAAAATGTCATGAATCCGATTTCCGCGCGGAAGAAAAAAGGGGGCGCGACAGCATGGAGACTCTGCTGGGGATATTTAGGCTTTTACCATTTCAGATTATTCTTATGAATTTGTACCTCCCTATGTGCAATTATTTGTTTAATTTCTTTAAGCATTTATTTTCTTCTTCAACTGCAAAACTGACATATCTTTCTTGTTTCCTTCCTGTACTGCCGCTTTAAATTATAAAACTTCTGTATTTATCGCTTTCTTAACGTGCAAATACATGTCAACATGCTTTTAATTATCTCATAATTATGCTCAACATCATACTCCACCCGTGCCAAACAAATACTATAGCAATACTTGATGAGTGGTTGCGCTCTTCGTATATCATTACCCCCTAAATTCAGAAAGGCATATTTGTGGTAAAACTAGTCGATCAGCGGTGCAGTCGATAGTTCTATGCCTTCCTTCTTGAGTTGTCCGCTCAAGGGTACTAGTCTAAAACCCCATAGAAACCTTACACTATTTAAATTGTGCATGCATCACGGTCCAACCTAGTCGGGTCAGTTATGTTGTCAACATAATGATCCTTTAAGATAGCCTTGTCCAAAAGTCCACTGGGTTTCCCTATACCCAAACAGACATCATCACGTTTTGTGCATTTATGTGGAGAACTAAATGCTTCATGCTAATTATTGATGATAAATAGTCGAGTCTGGTGGGGGTAGGGTCTAACCCTTTTGTTTTGCAGAAAATGAGGCACGAGGTCCCCAGCTTCGGTATGATTAGCACGCCACCACTCTTGCTAGACTGGTGGATGAGTCTTCCATCAAATGACCAAATCAATGAGTGGAAAGAGAAGGCTGCCAAAGCTAGCGAAAAGTTGGAATATCTGGAATACTGTCGACTGGAATTGGAAGGAAAAGTGAGGAAGAGAGTCACCGACTGCCAAAACGCTGAGGGAAACGAAGGAGAACACCTGGCAAAAGCATTTTTACTGGTGAACCTACGCGAACTGGAAGATCTAATCAATGAGAGCATTCAACTTGAGGAAGGTCCTTCTGGGACCAAATAGATAGGAATTTACCTTTTCGCTTTATGAATGTAATAAGGCCAATGACAATTAGTGACTTTTTATTTATTTAGTGTCGTTTTGGGATTCATCTATTTTTTATCAATAAAATGAGGCATTTAACATTCTGAGTACTTCAAATCAATTTGTCGCTAGGCCTACCTTAGGCACAAAGAGGTTCCCAAGTTAGGACACGCTTTACATTCCCGCACTATGTGTTTAAATATCACAATACTTTTTATAATCCTCACTAACTTGATTACCTTTTGTTTTTAATTTTGTTTTTATTATTCCCCTCCTCAAAGGTTAGTTCATGCACTCTGGCATCATCATATTACTTCACAAGATCCATAGGCCCTCCACCAACTCCTCCTCTTAGTCCTGTTAAAAGCAAGAACAAAGGCAAAATGTAAGATTTGAACAACATTAAGAAGGAGAACACTATTGAACGGATAGAGGCCACAGATAGCCAGGGTATTCGGGTTCCAAACAAGAATGTGTCACAACTTAAACATAAGCTGTTGAAATTCCAGGAAGAGTTTGATCAGGTTTAGAATCTGGCAAATCTGTCATTTTCCCTCAGCACCCCAGATATCAACTTCCCCAACACTCAAAACCCTACACCTCTTTAAAATATCTCAAACCAACAGAATCATTCCGCTCCTCACCATCACGTTGCTCCACCAAAGAATCGATGTAACACCTGCCATACCCCAAACAGCACTCCGCTACTCATCCCATAAACCCAAAACTCCACAATCGACCATTTCCACACCCACACACCAAGACACTATAACACTCCTATATAAGTAGAGGCAATGCCACACTCCACCCAACCTATCTCAAGCATATCTGAGTCTGATGAAAAGGATATGCTTATCAGGAACCTGGCTAAGGAACTTAAGAAATTGACTAGCCAAATTCAGGACATTGAGGGAAGCAAAGGAATCGAAGGACTGAAGTATGGGGATCTTTGCATACAGCTTGATGCCGAACTACCCGAGGGGTACAAACCTCCTAAGTTCGAAATGTATGATGGTACGAGTGATCCAAGGGTCCATCTAAGGACATACTGTGACAAGCTGGTTGGAGTAGGGAAAGACGAGAGAATCTGCATAAAGCTGTTCATGAGGAGTTTGAAAGGAGATGCATTATCTTGGTACATCAGCCAAGATCCCAAGAAGTGGTCAAGCTGGGTAAGCATGGCATCTGACTTGATAGATAGATTCAGGTTTAATACAGAGAACGCGCTAGACGTGTTCTATATCCAAAATTTGAAGAAGAAGCCCATAGAGACGTTTCATGAGTATGCTACTCGCTGGAGGTCCAAAGCTGCCAAGGTCAGACCCGCCCTGGAGGAGGAGCAAATGAACAAGTTCTTTGTCTGAGCTCAGGACCCACAGTACTATGAATGGCTGATGATGATTGAGAACCATAAGTTCTCCGACATTATCAAATTAGGTGAGAGGATTGAAGAAGGTATCAAAGGCGGTACGGTCACAAACTTTGAGGCCTTGCAAGCTACAAATAAGGCTTTACAATCCGGTGGTGTATCCAAGAAAAGGGACGTAGGGGTCGCATGGTCGCACAGACGACCAAATCTCCCCTCAAATACAAAACTTACCCAACACCTCCACTCACATACCAACCAACTCTGAATTACCAAGCACCCTCACCCTCATACCAAGCTCCGCCTCCAACTTATCAATCACCTCTACCTTCTACATATCAACATACTTCACCCAGATACTCCCAACTCGCTCATGTCTACCAGACCTATAATGCTCAACCGTCCCATTATCAATAACCCCCTACACGCCAAAACCTCCCTAGACCTCAACCAAATTTTGATCGCAAACCTCCAAAACAATATACAGCCATCGCCGAACCCATTGATCAGCTGTACGAGAGACTCAAAGCTGTTGGTTATGTCACCCCCATCCCTGCTGCAACCCCTGAGAACCCTTCTCAGTGGGTTAACCCAAACAAATCCTGTGCATACCACTCCGGCATGAAAGGGCACACCATCGATGAGTGTCGTTCTTTGAAAGACAATATATAGTCTTTGATTGATAACAAGATCATTGTGACAAAAGAACCCGCTCCAAACATCTGTAACAACCCCTTCCAGACCATGAGGGTAGAGGTATCCACATGATTGAAGTAAAAGATGACTGTGATCCCGAGGGATCAATCGGGTTGATCACAGAAGGTGATGACCCAAAGAAACCAACAATTACTCTCAACCCAATCATAGTGCAGATCCAACCGTCTGAGGACGTTGAGGTAAATATTTATGTACCTCTTGAGTTTGAAGCAGTGCCATCCGTAAAAGCACCAGTACCAATTGAGGTTGAATTCATGGCTCCGGCAAATGTACCTGCACCATTTGAGGTTGCAATCTTCCCACCCAAGGTATATATTCCAGTCGAAGTACGGATAGCCACGCTGGTCACAGTGGCAATGTCTACCATGCCATCATTTTATACAAATGTTTTACCCTAGGACTATGCAGCCGAGGCGAGAAGGAAAGTCAAGGTAAGGTTTGAAGAAACTGTCGCTGCATAGGGTATGACAAGAACTGGTAGAGTCTATACCCCTGAACATCTAGCTGAATCAAGCAAGAAGGCCTCAAATTGGCCACCCCTCATTGAGACAGGTTCGGACGACCTTTGGAGGAAGATACAGGCCAAGGAATATTCGGTCATCGACCAGTTAAACAAGACGCCAACACAAATCTCCATTCTCTCTTTGCTACAAAATTCTGAGGCACACAAGAATGCTCTATTAAAATTGCTAAGTGAAGCATATGTGCCAAGTAACATCACTGGCGGGGAAATGGCTAACATGGTAGGACAAGTGCTGGAGAGCCATAAGATCACCTTTCATGAGGACGAGCTGTCACCTGAAGGGTTGGGGCACAACAAAGCACTACACATCACTGTGCAATACGAGGATTATTTCATCACCAGAATCCTGATCGATGGAGGTTCCAGTCTCAATATTTGTCCGCTGGTAAAGCTCAAGAAGCTAGGTACATGACTGCATGAGATAAAAGATGGAGCAATCAATGTGAAAGCCTTCGATGGTTCTCAGAGGTCCACCATTGGTGAGATTATTCTATGCTTGAAGATGGGACCAACATGGTTCGAGGTCGATTTCCAGGTGATAGATGTGCCAGCACCTTACAATTTGCTACTGGGACGGCCATGGATTCATGCTGCTAGGGCCATAGCATCAACGCTGCATCAGGCAGTAAAGTTTGAATGGAATCACCAGGAGGTGATCATTCACAGCGACGGTAGCAACCATATATACAGTCGCCAGACCATTCCAGCGATCGAGGGAAGAAGGAAGCTGGGTAGAGAAACTTACCACCATATCGAACGGGTCAATGCTGTTGACAAAGGAAAATGGTGGGATAACAAAATCGAGAGTATACTAAATTGGAGTGGGTACGAACCTGGCAAAGGGCTCGGCAAGAACCTCCAAGGAATCTCTAAGCCCATAAAACTCAAGAAACATGGCACTACCTTTGGTTTGGGATATTATTACACCTGGGAAGAATTCAATAACTGGTCTCCACCATGGCGCAGTCCTTACTATCCACTAGAGCAGCCAATACCACATCTGGAGCAGACCTTCCAACAAGCCGACATTATTTATGGGTCAGACGAAGAAGAAGCACTTGCAGCGGTGAATAACCTATTTCTGGAGGACAATGATATGGACTGTTGTGTTATTCTCGAGGAGGAGAGGGAGGAAGGCCCTTCCATACAGGCTGTGAGCAGAGGTGCACATATCAATAATTGGACCATCAAGACAACCAAAGCCCGACGAGCTTCGGGGTAGCAAGGCTAAAACAATCATCTTTCTCTATTTTATTTACTAAATGATTTTCTTTTTGCATTTTCAATTCCCGCAATATGATCTTCAATGTTCAAAATAGTTATTCCATTTATCAAAAGCTTTTTCGATTTTTCTTATGAATTAATATTTATTGTTATCATTTTCTCTCTTTACTTCACCAATACAACATTACTATTACTTATCTTGATGAACCAATGACTGTGACATGCAATGAGACAACGCAACAAATGGAAATTGATTAAGAGGAAGATGACATACCTAACGAGATTGTCAAAGAAGTTGAGAACTTTGCGAACAAACCTAGAAACACGAATCAGTATTCACCTATCGCCATCAGAAAAGAAAGAAAACACAGAATTTCTAAAGGAATATGAGGACATATTCGCCTGGTTGTATGATGACAAGACCGGTCTAAGTACGTCTATTGTGGATCACAAACTGCCAACCGATCCAATGTGTCCGCCGGTAAAGTAAAAGCTCAGAAAGCTCAAGCATGATATGGGTTTGAAAATCATGGAAGAAGTCAACAAGTTGATCAAAGCTAAGGTTCTCAGGGTATTAGAATACCCGACATGGTTAGCCAATATTGTGCCAGTGCTAAAGAAGGATGGGAAAGTTAGAGTTTGTGTCGACTACCGGGATCTCAACCAGGCCAGTCCGAAAGTTGATTTTCCTTTGCCAAATATATACATCCTGATTGACAATTGCGCCAAGCATGAGCTACAGTCATTCATCGATTGCTTCGCTGGTTATCATCACATGTGGATGGATGAGGAAGATGCTGAGAAAATGGCTTTCATTACGCCGTGGGAATGTACTATTACAAGATAATGCCATTCGGCTTGAAGAATGCAGGGGCCACCTGCATGAGGGCCATGGCTACCATTTTCCATGATATGATACACAAAGAGATAGAGGTAAATGTAGATGATGTTATTATCAAATCCAAAAAGGTCACTGACCACATAGAAGATCTGAGAAAGTTCTTCAATGGACTGCGAAGGTACAACTTGAAACTAAACCCCGCAAAGTGTGCATTTGGGGTTCCTGCTAGGAAATTGCTTGGGTTTATTGTGAGTCGCCAAGGAATAGAACTGGATCCATCAAAAGTCAAAGCCATTAAAGAACTACCACCGCCAAAGAACAAGAAGGATGTGATGAGTTTCTTGGGAAGGCTTAACTACATCAGCCGGTTCATAGCACAATCCACAGTTATCTGTGAGCCAATCTTTAAGATATTGAAGAAGGACGTCGCTACCAAATGGACTGATGATTTCCAAAAGGCCTTCGACAGAATCAAGGAGTATCAACACCACCGGTCTTAGTCTTGCCCGAGCCAGGTAGACCCTTACTAATCTACCTTACAGTATTGGATGGAGCCTTCGACTGCATTCTGAGGCAGCATGATGAAACGGGGAGGAAGGAGCAAGCCATTTATTATCTCAGTAAGAAGTTCACCCCCTATGAGGCCCGGTATTCTCTATTGGAACGCACCTGTTGTGCTTTGACTTGGGTAGCTCAGAAGCTGAGACATTACTTCTGTGCCTATACTACATATATCATATCGAGGATGGATCCTTTGAAGTACATCTTTCAGAAGCCCATGCCCACCGGCAAGCTGGCCATGTGGCAAATCCTGTTGAGTGAGTTCGACATTGTCTACGTAACTCATAAAGTAGTCAAGGGACAGGAACTGGTAGACCACCTTGCCTAAAACCCCGTGAATGGAGAATACGAACCCTGAAAACGTATTTTCCTGATGAAGAGGTATCATTCATAGGAGAAGACATTGTAGAATCCTATGACGGTTGGAAAATGTTCTTTGATGGAGTGGCAAATTTCAAAGGAGTTGTCATAGGAGCAGTCCTAGAATCAGAGACCAGTTAGTATTATTCGGTATCTACCAAACTCAGGTTCCCGTGTACCAACAATATGGCTGAGAATGAAGCCTGCATCCTAGGACTCAAAATGGCCATTGACATGAACGTTCAAGAGCTGCTAGTAATTGGGGATTCAAACTTACTTATACATATGGTACGGGAAGAATGTGCAACCAAGAACTCCAAGATACTCCTGTATCTACATCACGTACAACAATTGAGAAAGAGGTTCACAAAGACGAAATTCCAACATGTTCCCAAAATCTAGAATGAGTTCGCCGATGCATTGGCTATACTGTCATCTATGATACAACATCCATATAAGAATTACATTGTTCCCATTCCAGTGAAAATACATGATCAGCCAGCCTACGGTGCCCATGTTAAAGAGGAAGCAGGCGGAAAGCCTTGGTTTCGTGATATTAAGGAATATTTGGCAAAAGGAGAGTACCCGGAGCTTGCTAATCCTACTAAGAAATGCACACTTAGGAGATTGTCCAAAAACTTCTTTCACAGCGGAGGAATCATGTATAGGAGGATTCCCAATTTAGGACTATTAAGATGTGTCGATGCAAAGGAAGCATCCAGGCTACTAGAGGAGATTCATGCCGGGACCTGCGGTCCACATATGAATGGTTTTGTCTTAGCAAAGAAAATACTCCGGGATGGTTACTTTTGGATGAATATGGAAATAGACTGCATCCATTATGTCCGGAAATGCCATCGCTCTCAGATACATGCAGACATGATAAAGGTACCTCCAAACGAGCTCAATGCAACAAGCTCACCGTGGTCGTTTGCCGCCTGGGGAATGGACGTTATTAGACCAATTGAGCCTGCCGCTTCCAACGGACATAGGTTTATCCTAGTAGCCATTGACTATTTCACCAAATGGGTCGAAGCAGCATCTTACAGAGCAGTAATTAAGAAAGTCGTGGCAGACTTTGTTCACGACCGTATTGTTTGTCGATTCGGGATTTCGGAGTCAATCATTACTGATAACGGCTCCGACCTCAACAACGACTTGATGAGAGCTATGTATGAAACTTTCAAGATCAGACACAAGAATTCCACAACCTACATGCCTCAAATGAATGGAGCTGTAGAAGCCGTCAACAAGAATATCAAGAAGATATTGAGGAAAATGATAGAGAATCATAAATAATGGCACGAGAAGTTATCGTTTGCTCTACTAGGGTATCACACCACAGTCCGCACATCAACCGGGGCAACCCCCTATATGTTGGTTTACGGTACATAGGCTGTCATTCCCGCTAAGGTAGAAATTTCTTCTCTAAGGACCATACAAGAAGATGAGCTCGATGACGCAGAGTGGGTAAAAGGTTGTTATGAGCAACTAGCCCTTATAGACGGAAAGAGAATGAATGCAGTTTTCCATGGCCAACTCTATCAGAACAGAATGTCTAGAGCCTTCAATAAGAGAGTCAAGCCAAGACAGTTCACACCGAGGCAACTGGTGTTATAGAAAACTTTTCAGTATCAAGATGAAGCCAAAGGGATGTTCTCTCCCAACTGGTAGGGTCCATACATGGTTCACTGAGTTTTGACTGGAGGAGCCCTCATACTTGCAGAAATGGACGGAGAAGTCTGGCCAAAGTCGATCAATTCAGATGTAGTCAAGCGCTACTATATGTAATCTTTATGATTTCCTTGTATGATGTAAATTGAACTATGCCTGACTTGATTCCCGTTTAAGAGGGGATACGTAGGCAACCCTATGGGTTCAGTCACAATTCATTAAAAATTTCATTTCCCCCTGCAATTGGAAACTGGTGCAGAATTTTGAGGAGGACCCTCAAAATTCCGAAGTAATTTTAGCCGATCGCCGCACCAGAAACATTCAGAACGTCAACCCATCAAACTGGGGCAGAATTTTGAGGAGGACCCTCAAAATTCCGTAGCAGGAGAGGTTGCAATGTCTTGAACTACGTCACAGTCGTCGGTTCATCTAAAAGCTATTTTTAGTTATACATTTATGTCATACTTTTACCAAATTACGCATGTTTATTGAGACTGCTTTGTTTAGCAATGCTACCCCAATGATACAGATGGTATCACCGAATCAAAGTCGAACGAGTCAAGCAAAGCCAACGGGGATACGAACTAACCTCCCCCCTTACAAAACTCACGATTTTTCTTTGAATGCAAGCACTAGGATTGCAAAAATCACTAAACATATTGTACGCCCATGGGACAAACATTGTTCGAGAATACAATTCTCAGAACCGTTACACTTGCCAACATTTGTTATCAACACACACAGGAGATGTTCTGTATGTCACAATGCTCCCAGTAATCACAACGCCGCAATCAACTATCAGCTAAGAAAACTCTACTATCATTTGTTATCTTATTTCTTGCATAAGGCTACCATTCTGCCTTTCGAGACTAAACGTTGTCTCTATCTGCATTTGCATTGCATAAGGCTACTACTCTGACTTCCAACTTGCATAAGGCTACTATTCTGTCTTCCGAGACTAAACGCTATCTCTATCTGCATTTGCATTGCATAAGGCTACTATTCTGCCTTCCAATTTGCATAAGGCTACCATTCTGCCTTCCGAGACTATACGTTGTCTACATTTGCATTTGCATTGCATAAGGCTACTATTTTGCCTTTCAATTTGCATAAGGCTACTATTATGCCTTCCAACTTGCACACGGCTACTATTCTACCTTCCGAGACTAAACGTTATCTCCATCCGCATTTGCATTGCATAAGACTACTATCCTGCTTCCAACTTGCATAAGGCTACTATTCTGCCTTCCAAGAGTAAACTCTGTCTCTATTTGCATTTGGATTGCATAAGGTTACTATTCTGCCTTCTAATTTGCATAAGGCTACCATTCTGCCTTCCGATACTAAACGCTGTCTCCATCCGCATTTGCATTGCATAAGGCTACCATTCTGCCTTCCGAGACTAAACGCTATCTCCATCTGCATCTGCATTGCATAAGTGCAAGGCCCCGTGAAAACTTGTACTCAAAATCGGGTAGCTCAGGTGCCAAGTCCCAAATATATGTTAGGAATGTGTAAAATTAAGCGAGCCGCAGTTCGGACCCTCTTGGTACTGATCTATGTTATAAAAAGTTAAGAAATAATATTTTCCAGGAAATGCAATTCTGCGGTCTAGAATGCGGTCGCATAACAGATATGCGGACCGCATAATCGCCGCAAAGTGAGTCAGTGTACTGGTCGAATTGGAGGTTAAATATGCGGTCCAATATGCGGACCGCATAGTCATCGTATATTCCCTTGGGATTTTGTGAAGGGCAGTTCTGCGGTGCACTATGCGACCGCATAATAGGTATGCGGACCGCATTCCTGCCACATACCCAGGCAGTGTGTTCAGATTTTGGGAGCACTTTTGCGGTCCATTCTGCGGACTGCATTTCCACTCTGCGATCGCAAAGCGCGATCGCATACCTAACTCGGGCTCCTATTTTTCTAAATTTTAAATCCGACCCCTTCTTCAATAAAACACCTCAACCCCTTATTTTAACATATTTTTTGAACAAAACTAGAGAGAGAGGGAAGAGAGTTGAGAGATAAAGTCCTACCTTCATCAATTTGATTCTTCAAAGTCACTCAGGCCGGGGAATTTCAAGTAATTGTCATCATCTCCGTTCTTGCAGGTAAAATCCCCAACCCTTTTTCATTGTTTTCAGATTTAAACAAAAAGGGGGATTCTCATGCGTTAATTCTTGAAAATGGAAGTTGAGATACACATGCATGTCCTATAAAACCTAGAATCTAGTAAGAGGAATTGGGTAGAACTAAAGATTTGCAAAAGAGGGATTGATAGCCTAAGTAAGTTCGGGCTGAGTTTGTGGACTTCAATTCTAAGTTGTATGTGTTAACCTGTGAACTAGATTGACGGTACTAGGTTGTTGGTGAATTGGAAATAGAAGAAAAAAGGGGGAATTCGACTCCAGGTATGTATTGCTAACTTTAACCTTTGTAAAGTCACCTTGTTTGGTGTACGAGTAATTGGTATGTGTTACTTATATGGACTATTTGCAAATTCTTGTGATTAATATGCCTTGAATGTTGTTGGTTAAGTCTCCCGATATAAGGGTGTAAATAAATGGCAACAAACCAAGTGTATGTGTGAATGTGTTTATGTGGTAAGAGTTGTGTAACAAATGATGGAAAGAAATCGTAATTGATGCAATTGAAACAACTGTGGTAATATCATACGTGACTTGTCGCGGGTAATTATCGTTGTGACTTAAGTTGTATACGGGCTGTTGCATATGATGGAAATGGTATTGACGTTTATGAAAATTCTTTGTGAATTGTTGTTGTTGTCGTGTGAAATGTGATTATACGGTGGGATCAGGTTGCGCGCCGCAACACGAAGTTATAAGGTGTGGGTTGTGATGATAAGGGTGGCCGAGGTAATAAGGGTGGAAAAGTGATCGAAATCTCTATTGAAATAAAAATATGTGAAAGTTGTGAAATCATTGATGTGATGAAATAATGTTGAAAGGGGAAAAGGAGAGATTGTGGAGTTGTTTGGCTTTGGTTGTTCCTTTCATGTGCATTTGATTGTTGATTCTATTAATGTTTGTTATCTGTGTATTTCTTGATTTTACTTGGGGTAAAGTTTGTTCATACATACTAGTACAATTCAAATGTACCGACGTCCCTTTTGCCGTGGGTGCTACATTCGTGTTATGATTGTAGGTGGTTCCATAACAGGTACTCGAGCCCACCGACAGTAGCACTCCTTCACCTCCCGTCAGCCGAATTGGTGAGCCCCTTCCTCTCGGGGCCCTGCGTGGCTCATGCCGCTTATCCTCCCAAAAATTTTATTTTGGTATTTGCGTAAGGTATAGCCGGAGCCTTTTTACTGGCAAGTATTGTAACACTCTTCTGTATCTCTAGAGGCTCCGTAGACAGAAAATGTGGGTTATGTACTTATGTATTTTGGGCAGTATAACTTGTAAACCATGCTAAGTAACTATGTATGTTATGTAAATCTCGTAAGAATGTGTTTAAATTTATAAATGGCTATTTCCCTTGGTTAATGGGTAATGGAAACGCAGGGTATCACGTGGAATAGGAAAGGCACCCAGGTTCGCTTGGCTGGGGGCTACCCGGTCGAGCACCGGTCGCGCCCCTCATTTTTTGGGGCATGACAATAAGGCTACTATTCTGCCTTCCAATCTGCATAAGGCTACCATTCTGCCTTCTGAAGTTAAGCTCCACCTCCATCTGCATTCACATCTTTGCATAAGGCTATCATTCTGCCTTCCGAGGCTAAGCTCTGCCTCCCATTTTCGAAACTCGGCGCTATCCCAAGCTCTATTTATCTCGCTTTTCTTATGGGCTAAGCTCTTCCCTTCAATTCACAAGACTAATCTCTATCTTGTCCGCATCATGCTACTGCATCCTTCATGGGCTGAAATATCACCAACTCATCCAAAGGCGTCATCGTTCGGAGGCACCATCTTCATAGCCCGAGAACACCATGTCATGGCCTGAGGATCTCTTTCAATCTTTTGCATATCATTATTCAAAGGCATCATGGTTCAGAGGCACTATCCTCATAGCCCGAGAACATCATTTCATAGCCTGCGAATCCCTTATAATACGCTGCATGGCCCAGGACATCATGGTCTAAGGATGCCATCCTAACCATCCAAAGACAACATTCATGGTCCAACAGGAATTTGCATCATGTTTAAATTTATGCACAGTATACGCCTATATTATTTCTGATTGCAGGTAAACTGGCGAGCAACAACCATCCCAGTAGGAGCGATACCGCTCCAGTCCCCGCATCTATTCAGACCTAACAATTCCCGTGAGCCTTCCATTCACCTGGACCTAGATATTGCGTCCGTCCTTGAAATATCTTCATCGGCATACTCCGCAGGTGAATCATGAACTACATACGGCCTGATTCTTGTAAAGCTAGGGATGTAGGAAGCTTAAAAGCCAGGGTGTGGCCTAAACCTCTTCAACCCATTTCGCTCGGTCAAAATTGACCACCATATCTTTACCCGACAACTCTTTCATCCTTCCCGGGTAAAGAGGGGTTGTTGTTGATACCCAATTTTTCCCTATATATTTTTCAATATGCAAAATAACTTCAAAATAGCATATATTTGCATATATAAGCATGTCCAAGTGTTTTATTATTTTTTCATAATTTTTAAAGGCTTTTGATTGATTTATTTTCCTTTTTTTAATCCATAAAATCACAATAATTATTTCCAAAATTATTATTTTTGATAACTCATATATTGTATTTTTATATTTATTCCAAAATATGGCTAAATTAATTTGTACACATTTTTACAATTTTATTTAGTATTTTTAAAGCTAAATTGCATATAATTGCAATATTAGCCCTTTTTAAGGTTTAATTAGGGTTTATATTCATAAAATTGGATCCTATATTTTTAAATTGTTATTCATATGTTATAAATCATTTTAGCCTTTTAAATTAGTTTTCAGAAATTATTTATTTTTTTTATAAAATTAAAAGAGAAACAATGGTTATTTAACTTATAGCCAAAGTTGGCTTTAAAATCTAGCCCAAATCGAATCCATAATTCCCTAACCCAGCTTCGATTTAAACTCGACCCTAACCCTTTAAACCTAACCCAAACCCGAATCCCTAGCTACCCCATTTAATCTAGGCCGTTGATCATTCATATCAACGGCCACCATTTCACCTACCTAAAATAAACCCAAACGACCCCCTTAACCTACTTCATTTCCACCAACCTG
The DNA here is from genome assembly GCF_000393655.2 of Nicotiana sylvestris. NCBI lineage: Eukaryota > Viridiplantae > Streptophyta > Magnoliopsida > Solanales > Solanaceae > Nicotiana > Nicotiana sylvestris. Next base: position 63,345,868 of record NC_091063.1, read on the forward strand.
CCGCCCTTGAATCCACTTCCTCTCCAATTCTCTCTGCAACCTCACCCAAACCATAGCCACTGCCACCCAAACCAACCCTAATCCTCTTCGATTCTCGCCTAATCCATGGACTCCCATGGCTGTTTGAGATGTGTGCCAGTCTCCTATGTCGCCTGGTTGCTTGTTTTCATGATTTCATGGATAGATCTCAAATAGATCTAGTCCCGTCTTGGCTCAAATTCTATCTATGGTTTTTCCCCGGCAATCCATGGCCGTTCGAGGCAGATCCATGGCTTTTCTGTCTATATCTGTAACTTTTCGAAGTCTTTCTTATTTTTTTGGGGTCTCCGAATCCCTAGCTTTAAAGGCTTTCCGATTTTTTTCCAGATCTATCTTAGATCTGTGTATGTTATGAACCTCTTAAGTATTTTCCTTGAAGGTTTTTCGATTTTTCAAAGAGACTCTTCGTCTTTAACGATTAGGGTTTTCTTAACCTCTTTTAAAAGATCACTTCTCCGATTCTCAATGTTGGTTTTACTATGTTCAAATGATTTGTTTATGCTTTTCTTCTACCTAATTCAGCATGATGAAAAACCTAAATAACTTTGGTTTTAGCCAGGGTTCTGAAACCATGGTTTTATTTTGTATACTTGTTTCGACTGAGTTCTTTGTGTTTAAATTTTTTTCTTTGTTTGAGTTGACTGATTCTGAGTTCGTACATTTTTTAACTCAGCTCTGTTAAAACCCTAATTTCTTAAAACTTTTCTCACTTGTTACTCCGAGCTTTTGGATATTTCTTTTACTTATTTCGGTGTGTTAGTCTGATCTTCTCTACCTGTTGCTATGTGTTAGACCGTTTCCTTCATTTTTTTCTTTTGGTTCTATGTGACTATTTAACTTTGTTTACCACCATGTTTCGAGTAGGTACTCTTACTATTGAATCCTTAGCGTACTCGTGTTACTGTTATATGTTTATCTAGTTTCTTCTTTTGCCAATATGTTTGGCCTAGCATGTCTGATACTCATGTTCATTCTTTTCTGTTTATATGTCGAAGTGCAGAATCATGACCCCTTCTTGATTGATCTTTGTCACACCTCCTTTTCGCGCGCTCGGCCCCGAAGGGTTAAATGCGCGGGTGGAGTTTTTCCAATTTAAGTGACAATATTCGAAATGGGATTATTTATTTAATTCAGAGTCGCCACTTGGGAAAGGTTTGGTTTTTGGTGTCCCAAGTCACCGGTTTATCTTGAATCCCAAATCGAGGAAATTTTTGACTTTTCCAAATGAAGTCTGCGAACCAGAAATTCTAAGTAAGGAATTCTGTTGACCCGAGGGAAGGTGTTAGGCACCCTCGAATCCCGTGGTTCTAGCACGGTCGCTTAAATTGTTATAATGGCTAAATATCTGATTTAAATACATGTTGTGACTTGTGTGCTTCTTATTAGATTTGAACCGCTTTTATTATTATCATTTATTTTTTATAGAATTGCAACGTCGTGAAAATGCGTCTCAAACCATGTCACAATCAATGCACCCGTAGTTGTTAACACATTTTGACTCCGTTGAGATTTAGATTTGGGTCACATCAATGTGCACCCGAATTTAAGAACATAATTTTCTTAAACCGTGCCTGAAGAGTCTAGCGCGTTATTATTTTTTGAGAAGGCCATGAGATTCACTAAATGGCCTAGCCCGAATTCTAAATATTATGATTAGTTGTTGAGGGCCCCGCAATTTGTATTTTTTATTTGGCGAGGCTCGTCTCATTATTTTTAGAAGGGTATCCTACAGTGACTACATTTCTATTATTTTATTTCCAGAGATAGAAGAAAGAAAAATGTATGCTAATTGAAGTATATACTTCGGCCTAAACCAAACTCCTATCAATTTCTGATTAATTACTTTTAAAGTAAAAAGACGTCATGCCTTACGAAAATGCTTTGGTCGAACAAAAAGATTACATATGAGATAGATGAAATGCAATACTTAATCCGAACATTTCTTAATTTGAACTTAACTGAACTTATTTGGACTAGATTAAAGGGTAACTGGCGAAGTAAAATGCTTTAATTTGATAAGGAATCATATACGAGCTAACGAAGTACAACGCTTAATCTGAACATTTCTTGTGTTGAACTTAACTAAACTTATGTGGACTAGTCTTACTAAAAAAAACAAATGAAAAAGAAAACAGTGTTGTGTAAAGTCGAAATACACATGCTTATACTAACAGACAAACTACCGAGCTCAAATACAAAAGGGGTAACCTCAGTCGACTATCAGTACATTCTTTCGAACTGTTGAACCATAAATTAATCAGTTTCCATAGGCCTGTTAATGTACTATGAATATCACAACAAATACTTGAACATCTTCTCCCTTTTTCATTTTATGCTTTCAAACTGTTTCAATTACATCAATATGGGACTTGAAATGTGTACCTGGAAATGCTGAAAATGCAAAGGAGAAGAAGAAGAAGATGTGGAAATCAGCAGCCAAAAGAAACAGGACTAGCAAATAGCAGCAGGACAGGGCAGCAGCAAACAAAGCGAATAGCAGAACAGGCTCAAATGCAGAAATGCAACTATGGTCAATAGAAAGAAATAGCCAAATGACAGCAACACCCAGCGGAGTAGAATCAGAACTCCAAGCAGACCAAACCAGTTGTAAACCAATGAAAACACTCGACTAAATAGACACAACTGGAACTTCAAAGAATCAGAATTGATTTCAACAAGTTGAACAACTGGAAACCCAAATAACAAATAGGAAGAAACAATTCCTGATTGTAGATTGTATACTTTCTATCTCTTAACCTCCCTCTATCTGTGTTTTCCTAAAATCAGTTCTATCCTTTTCAATCCTCTCAGTCTAAATATCCCTCTATGTCTGTATCTCTTTGTATGTCTTTCAAGCTCTCTCTTTCAAAACTCCTCACAGTGTGTTTTTCTTTTACAGCTCTCAAGGTCCAGTGTCCATCCCTTCTGTATATTTTCTGATCCCCTTTTATAAGCCTCAAAACTATCTTTTTTAATAGCCTGTTTTCAGAATATCACAGTACCCCTCCCATGTGCCTTTTACCTTTTCAGATCCCCATTAGTTATTTAAGTATATAACCTCCATCAACATTCCCTGGCAGACTTACTTTTAAAAGGTTTAATACATTTTAAACTTAAAGCAAGGTATGTGCAGTAGAATATATCTGACAGCATATGCTGTCAAATTGTTTAAAACTTAGCAAAAACCTTTATGCAGGCCACAGGCTGTGCACAAAGCACATGAGGTGCACCAATGCACATGCTGTGCACGAGTGCACATGCCTTCCAATTCAGAATTTAAACACAAACAATCCTTTTTACATTACTGATCAATTCAAACAGCCATAAGTAAACAAAAACTGGTTCTTAATTGACTCAACACATGCTTAGCAGAAGTGAGTTGATTTGTTATTGTTCGGATAGCTGAAACTAATTGACGACACATGTCGACTTGACTATATTAGCATTAACATACTCAATCGTAGCCAAAAATCAGACATTTAAACAGTATCGATACATGGTTCGAATTATACTGACTAAGCAGAAATGCACTCGAGGAGTCAACTAGTCAGTACAAATTTGGAATACAACCAATACACATGTCTTATCAGAATAGGAGGGGTTCAAACAAACACAGTGGTTCAGGCAAAGTGGACAAACAGAAGTTGGTAAAATTAAAACAAATATGAACAAACTTTTAAAAACAAATCACACGGACTAAAACAAAAATAAAGAAAATAAAACAAGACTCACCTCAAATCTTTGAAAAATCAAAACCTTGACTCGGATTTGGACAAACCATTCTTAAGGCTGAATGGACTTTAATCGAAATGTTTCTCAGATGAGAAACACTTTGATTAAAGTCCATTAGACCTTAATCTCTTCGGTTGAACCGGTATGAACCAGTGATGAAGAACTACAAAATTTTCCAAAACTCAGATCCGGGATTCATGCTTCCCTGGTCAGATTCGGACCAAACCAAGTATGGTTTGGTCACGAGGAGGGTCTGGGGAGTGTCTGGTGTGAAGCTGGGGTTGGTTGGTGTAGATCGAGTTTTGACTCGAATCATCAAATGAAGATTCGAGGACCTGGAGGGTGATTCGAACCAAACGGTTAACAGGTCTATGTTCAGGGTGGTGAGGGGGTTCTATGGTGTTCAGGGCGAGGTCACCGGCGTTCATGCCGCCGGTTTTCCATGGTGAAGAGTACAGGGGCGGCTCTAGGGTTTGTGGGTTTGGGTGAAGACGACGAGGCTGGGGTATTGGATAGGGGGGTAGGGTACGATTATGAACTTATATAGTTAGTGGGTGGACGGATCTCGACCGTTAGATCAATTTAGATCTACGGTCTGGATCTGGTGGTTAAGTGGAACGGTGTCGTTTCAAGTGTTGAGGGTTTGGGTTCGGTCCGGGTGTAAACGGGTCGGGTTCCTCAGTGGGTTGTGGGGAAGTGATCTTGGCCGTTGATCAATCTGAGATCAACGGCCCAGATCACACTGGACTAAAACGTCGTCGTTTGGACGTCCTGGGCATCAGGTGGCCTGGACCGGGCAGGCCTGGGTCTTGGGCTGTTTGTTTGGGCCAATTTTGTTAAAATTGGCCCAAGTCCGGAAGAAGAAAGGGACCTTTTCTTTTCTTTTTTTTTCTTTTATTATTTTTTTATTTCTTTTCCTTATTTATTTAAAAACAAAACTAAACAAAAAATCAAAAATTAAATACACACTCAATACAATTATTCGCACACACACTAAAATATTTCAAAACAAGTAAAATCAAACAAAACAAAATCACGGACAAAGATGCCTGTTTATGCCTTTCTATTTAAACCATGTTACGGTTCAGATTATGCATGACACGTACACATTTTTTTAATTTTGTTTTAATAAAGTAAATAAATAAAAATGGGCCAAAGTCACAAATAAATCAACAAAGTGCCGCACAAAAAATCCAAAAATTGTACAGCAGGACCAATTTTTATTCTTTTGGAGCGACTGTCGCGCAAAAACAAAAATCACGTGCTCACAGCTGCCCCTCTTTGTTCGGAAACACGAAGAGTTTCCGTGCAAAGATAAAGTGAGCGTGTATGAGCGATTTTTGCCTATGGGCCACTCCGTATGAAGCATGTTTTTGAAAGATCTGACCGAATCTTGCTTCAAAGATTTCCTACATATCCTGGGCTAAACAGGAATCAGGTCAATGTAGTTCGAGAAGTTTTGGTAGCTGGGACTACCATGGGACTGCAATGCTTGCTGCTACTGCTGTTGTCACTGCTACGTCACTGACCGCCTTATTACAACCAAACGAAAATTGGAAACTGAACTAACTACTTATATGCATGTCAACTGCTAGTTACAAGATTCCTATCTATGATTCTTTTACGACTTGATCTTGGGTCTTAGCTGATTCTGCTTGTAGACTCCGATCTGAATCTTGATGCTTGCGAGTTGCGGCGACTTGTTTAATCTCTGGGATACTGAGTGAGACGCGATTGGCAGGGTTCAGGCCCTTAATCAAACGTTGGAGTTAATCCTCCTTGCATTTACTCCGATATCTCGGGACATTTTCTCTTTTTTTTTCTTTTTCTTCTTTGATTCCGAACTGGGATTCATCTCGTGGGTCATTTCGATCCATGTGGCTCGAGGTCAGACCTGCGGGAGAAAACAAACGAACGAAATTTTCTGCCCCAGTTTCACTAGGAAAATTTCGTTAATTATTCACCAGGAAGTTCATAAAATTAATGAAAGAGGATATGCATGCTCAGTTCAGGGTTGGAGCCCTAATACCGACTAGGTGGGAAAGGTTCAGTTCAGGGTTTAAAACCTTAACGCCGAACAAAGGAAGAATTCAGTTTAGGGTTTAAAACCCTAATGCTGACTAAAGGGAAAATTCAGTTTAGGGTTTAAAACCCTAACGCTGATTGCATGAAAAGCTTAGTTTAGGGTTTAAAACCCTAATGCTGGCTGAAAGGGAAAATTCAGTTTAGGGTTTAAAACCCTAACGCTGATTGCATGAAAAGCTCAGTTTAGGGTTTAAAACCCTAATGCTGGCTGAAAGGAAAAGTTCAGTTTAAGGTTTAAAACCCTAATGCTGACTAAAAGGAGAATTCAGTTTAGGGTTTAAAACCCTAATGCTGATTGCATGAAAAAGCTCAGTTTAGAGTTTAAAACTCTAATGCTGGCTAAAAGGAAAAAGTTCAGTTTAGGGTTTAAAACCCTAATGTTGACTAAAAGGAAAATTCAGTTTAGGGTTTAAAACCCTAATGCTGATTGCATGAAAAAGCTCAGTTTAGAGTTTAAAACTCTAATGCTGGCTGAAAGGAAAAAGTTCAGTTTAGGGTTTAAAACCCTAATGCTGACTAAAAGGAAAATTCAGTTTAGGGTTTAAAACCCTAATGCTGATTGCATGAAAAAGCTCAGTTTAGAGTTTAAAACTCTAATGCTGGCTGAAAGGAAAAAGTTCAGTTTAGGGTTTAAAACCCTAATGCTGACTAAAAGGAAAATTCAGTTTAGGGTTTAAAACCCTAATGCTGATTGCATGAAAAAGCTCAGTTTAGAGTTTAAAACTCTAATGCTGGCTGAAAGGAAAAAGTTCAGTTTAGGGTTTAAAACCCTAATGCTGATTGCATGAAAAAGCTCAGTTTAGAGTTTAAAACTCTAATGCTGGCTGAAAGGAAAAAGTTCAGTTTAGGGTTTAAAACCCTAATGCTGATTGCATGAAAAAGCTCAGTTTAGAGTTTAAAACTCTAATGCTGGCTGAAAGAAAAAAGTTCAGTTTAGGGTTTAAAACCCTAATGCTGACTAAAAGGAAAATTCAGTTTAGGGTTTAAAACCCTAATGCTGATTGCATGAAAAAGCTCAGTTTAGAGTTTAAAACTCCAATGCTGGCTGAAAGGAAAAAGTTCAGTTTAGAGTTTAAAACCCTAATGCTGATCGGCTGGGGATAAAGTTCGAGAATACTACACGATCTATTTTTTTGAGTTTTCTTGTTTTAATAGAAGATAAAAGGGAGTTTTGTGGGAACTTACCTTTTGAGTGAATTCTTTATTGCCAAAATGTTTCTTGTACCCGTGTACCTTCTTCTTTGGGCGACACCTGCTTCTTGCACGGTTGTCTTGCATTATACCTGTTTCAACTTTTCAGACAAAGAACAATTGTTAGTTCGGAAATGACGGTCGGTTCGGTGACCTTGATCGTTCTCAATTGCTTTGTCGCGTCTCTATTTCTTTTGCGAAGTCCCGCCACTGATTTGATTCGAATGACGAAACCTTTAGACTGCTCAGGCTGGTATTTCCGGATTCTGTGATGACTTGCTTCGTAAGGCTCTTTTTTCTTCTTTTTTTGTGTGTCCCGTTTTGCTTGGAGGTTCTCAACGGGGATTTTATTGGAGGTATTTTGTGGGAATTTGTACAAAAAGGAAGCTCTGTGGGGAATATTTACAAAGTGGATTCTTTGTGTGGAATTTTGTACAATGGGGCATGCTGGGGATTTATTTCAAAGCGGGATTTCTAGGATTTGTTGGGGTAAGCTTGCTGGGGAAGTTTTACAAAAGGACTCGCTGGAATGTGCTGGGGAGATTCCATTTTTTTCTTTTTTTATATTGGGGAGACTTTGTGGGAGATTATACAAAAGGAGAAACTCTGTGGGGATTTGTACAGGGGGGAGACTCTGTGGGGACTTGTCCGAAGGCGGACTTGCTGGGGAAGATTTCAAGATTTCTCTCTTTTCCTCTTTACTCTGAAACACCATCAAACGTCATGATTCATCATGCTTGGGCAATCATACCAACGAGATGAGGCGCTTCCTTCGTGAGACGGGATTCCGTGCAAACAAACCATGCCACCTGTCCTTTCCGGTGTGTCCTGAACTCGGGGTTAGAATGCAAAAGGGATTCGAAAAGAAACAAAGAGAGGGGAAAACAAACCAGAAAAGGAATACCCTTTTCGGGACGAGAAAGACTTATCCGAGGAAGATAACGCTGGCTTTAAATGACATGATATGCTCTTTGGACTGGACGTCTGACCTTCTAAGAGCTTGCGTTTTCCTGAACCAGAACGGATCTGTGATTCCAAACTGGTGGCATTCTGCCGAAACTTTCTTGGGGTGGCGTCATTCTTTTTCGGCCAACCGCGCCCTTCGCGGGTTTTCGCTGGCTGACCTCTCTCATTTCTCTTCCTGTCATCGCTTGATAGCACTCTTTGCGAGTTTTTACTAAACAAGCTCTCTCATTTTGGTTTCTCTACTCCCGTCGCCTCGTGGTGCCCGAAGGTTTTCACTGCCGAGACTCTCTCATTTTATCTCTCTCAATTCAGAGTGTGCTGGTCTCCACTCGTGACGCTTATTGGTTCCTTACCATATTTGGTAATTGATTTGAAGGCTTGTGCTTGGTAAAGAGAGGTAGTGATACCAATTTCTCAACTGCTCGATGTGCCCCGGTTTCAATTTCAGGGTGGATGGGATTTTATTGTTGGTGTGACTGAACCTCAGGGAGAGGCTGCCTACGTATCCTTTCGGAATCAAGTCAAACGTAGTTCAGGCCTCAATCAAATTTTGTTTGTTTTTTTTTTGTTTTTGTTTTGTAAGTGGCTCAAAAGTTGGTGGAGAGGATTGGGTAGTGTTTTGGGAAGTAGTGGGGAACAAACCTTCGCCATTTTCAAACGTGTCAGGACCACTGGAGTATGATTTAGACGTAGTATCTCTTGACTGCATCTGCATTCACTGCTGTGTCGGGGTCATTTCCTTCGATATCACCTAAATACAATGCTCCTCTCGGCAATATCTTCCTTACGATGTACGGGCCTTTCCAATTTGGGGCAAACTTTCCTTTTGCTTCTTCATGATGCGGCAGAATACGCCTTAGTACCAGCTGACCTACTTCGAAATTCCGGGGTCGGACTTTCTTGTTGTAAGCACGGGCCATCCTTCGTTGGTATAACTGTCCGTGACAAACTGCGGCCATTCGCTTTTCATCAATCAACGTCAATTGCTCTAACCGAGTCTTGACCCACTCGCTGTCCTCGATTTCTGCTTCGACAATGATTCGAAGCGAAGGAATTTCTACCTCTGCCGGTATTACAGCCTCGGTCCCATAGACCAAAAGATAAGGAGTCGCCCCAACCGATGTGCGCACCGTAGTGCGGTACCCTAATAATGCAAAAGGTAACTGCTCATGCCACTGTCGGGAACTTTGTATTTTTTTCCTCAAAATCTTCTTGATGTTTTTATTTGCAGTTTCCACAGCACCATTGGCTTTTGGTCGATAAGGAGTGGAATTCCTGTGTGTTATTTTGAATTGCTCACACACATCTCCCATCAAGTGACTGTTCAAGTTTGCTGCGTTATCTGTAATGATAGTCGCAGGAATACCGAAGCGACAGATAAGATTTGAGTGTACAAAATCCACCACAGCTTTCTTGGTGACCGACTTGAGAGTGACAGCTTCTACCCATTTTGTGAAGTAATCGATGGCTACCAGTATAAACTTGTGTCCATTCGAAGCCTTTGGTTCAATCGGTCCAATGACGTCCATGCCCCAAGCGACAAATGGCCAAGGGGCGGACATGGGATGCAGTTCCGTGGGAGGTGCATGAATCAAATCACCGTGCACCTGACACTGATGACACTTCCGGACAAAGCTAAAGCAATCCTTTTCCATGGTCATCCAATAATAACCTGCTCGGAGGATTTTCTTCGCTAAGACATACCCGTTCATGTGAGGTCCGCACACACCTGCGTGTACTTCGTGCATGATCTTTCTCGATTCCTCGATATCGACACATCTTAGGAGATTGAGGTCCGGGGTCCTCTTATATAACAATTCACCGCTTAGAAAGAAACCACTTGCATGTCGCCTAATGGTCCTCTTTTGATCTCCAGTAGCGTGCTCGGGGTATTCTTGCGTCTTCAGGAACCTCTTGATGTCATGGTACCAAGGCTGCGTATTTGATCCCGCCTCGATTACACTGCAGTAACCGTGTCTTTCCTTGATTTGGATTTCCAAAGGATCGACGTGGGCGTTGCCCGGGTATGGTAGCATTGAAGCCAAAGTAGCAAGTGCATCTGCCAGTTCATTGTGACACCTCGGAATATACCTGAACTCTATTGATGTAAAGCGCTTGCTGAGGTCCTCCACATGTTGTCGGTATGGGATAAGTTTGACATCCCGAGTTTCCCATTCGCCTTGAGCTTGCCGGATGATCAGGTCAGAATCTCCCATAATCAGTAAGTTTTCGACATCCTGATCGATTGCCATATGCATGCCCATAATGCAGGCTTCATACTCAGCTGTATTGTTTGTGCAAAAGAAACGCAGTCTAGCTGTGGCGGGATAATGCTGACCGGAAGGCGAGATCAAAATTGCCCCAATCCCTATACCCTTGGCGTTCACGGCTCCGTCAAAGAACATCTTCCAAATATGAGCTTCCTCCGAGATCACTTCTACGGTGTTTACCTCTTCATCTGGAAAGTAGGTATCCAATGGCTGGTATTCCTCATCAACCGGATTTTCGGCCAAATGATCTGCTAACGCCTGGGCTTTCATCGCTGTGCGGGTGACATAAACTATGTCGAATTCCGTAAGCAAGATTTGCCATTTAGCCAGTCTCCCAGTAGGCATTGGTTTCTGAAATATATACTTCAAAGGATCCAACCTGCTTATGAGGAATGTAGTGTGGGCTTGGAGATAATGTCTCAGCTTTTGAGCAACCCATGTGAGAGCGCAGCATGTCCTTTCCAGCAGAGTGTATTTGGCCTCGTAGCCGGTGAATTTCTTGCTCAAGTAGTAGATTGCTTGCTCCTTCTTTCCGGTTACGTCGTGTTGCCCGAGGACGCAGCCGAAAGAGTTTTCCAAGACTGTCAGATACAAGAAAAGTGGCCTCCCTGGTTCTGGAGGGACCAAGACCGGGGGATTCGAAAGGTATTCTTTGACTTTATCAAAGACTTCTTGACACTCAACTGTCCATTTGATCGCTGCGTCTTTCCTTAACAGCTTGAATATGGGCTCGCACGTGCTTGTCAGTTGGGCAATGAACCGACTGATGTAATTCAACCTGCCCAACAGACTCATCACGTCTTTCTTTGTTTTCGGGGGAGGTAGATCTCTGATGGATTTTATCTTAGTTGGATCTAGCTCGATTCCCCTCCTGCTTACGATGAAACCCAAAAGTTTGCCTGACGGAACTTCGAAAGCACATTTGGCTGGGTTTAGCTTCAAGTCATACTTCCTTAGCCTCTCGAAGAACTTCCTCAAGTCTTGGATGTGATTATCTTGCGTCCTAGACTTGACTATCACATCGTCTACGTACACCTCTATTTCCTGATGCATCATGTCATGGAAAATGGCAGTCATGGCCCTCATGTAAGTAGCCCCAGCATTCTTCAGACCAAATGGCATGACCCGATAACAGTAGGTGCCCCAAGGCGTGGTGAAGGCAGTTTTCTCGGCGTCCTCTTCATCCATCAATACCTGATGATATCCAGCGTAACAATCTACGAAAGACTATACCTCGTGTTTGGCGCAATTATCAACGAGGATGTGGATGTTGGGCAGCGGGAAATTATCTTTAGGACTTGCTCTGTTCAGATCTCGGTAATCTACACATACCCGAGTTTTACCGTCCTTTTTTGGTACTGGAACCACATTCGCCAGCCATGTTGTATATTGGACTACCCGAATCACTCCCGTTTTCAACTGTTTGGTGATCTCCTCCTTAATCTTGTCACTGACCTCAGTTTTGAACTTTTGTTGCTTTTGTTGAACTGGAGGACAATCAGGATGAATCGGCAATCTGTGAACCACTAGATCAACACCTAGTCCCGGCATGTCATCATATGACCAAGCAAACACGTCTTTGAATTGAAGAAGAAGTTGAATTATCGCCTCTCGCGTTTTCTTGTCCGTGTGAATGCTTATCTTGGTCTCCCGGACTTCTTCCGGGGTTCCTAAGTTTACCGGTTCAGTGTCATTCAGATTTGGCTTAGGTTTATTCTCGAAATATTCCAACTCTCGGTTTATCTCCCTAAAAGCCTCTTCCGCATCATATTCTGGTTCTGGGTTCATTAATTCGCAGTTAAATAGCTCATTGTGATCTGGGCGTGAAGTCCGCAAGCATGTCATATTTAAAGCTGCATTATTAGGACTGAAAAGGAAGATAAAAGGAAAACTAATAAAAATCAGAACGAAAGAAAGAATAGGAAAGCAATGATGATTTTTTTTTATATATATTTTCTTTGGAAAGTTGGAAGACAACAATGTTTACGACTAGGAATTCAAAGCAACAATTGAAAAGAAGAAGACGTTCAAGTTATGTCCTGGGATAACTTGTGACACAGGAAAGGTGGCAGGACATGTCTACCCGGACTTCCGTCTAGTCGGGAATGGCGTGGCCTCCCAGTTTTGGAGTTGGGCGCTCGGCCCCACGTACAGCATCTCAGCAGTGCTCGTTCCTTCACCTGGTTGAACCATGTGGATTTCGTAGAGCATTTCCCTCATTGCCCCACATATCTCCTCGATTTCCTCAGCCGTGAAGACCTCATCATCTTCTTCTTCAGTGTACCTCGGCCTGATGAAGGTTGCATATAAATCCGGCAGTGGTTGAGGTAACTTCCAACCCTCATTTCTCCTTTTCTTTGCCCATTCTTCGTCTGCTGGAGTAGGTTTGAAACCTAGTCCAAAAGGTTTCTTGATGACTGGCAAAGTAACGGGTTCTGTTATTCCCTGAAGGGTTCGTCCAAGTCCCTTCCCTGGCCTAAATCCGTGTCGGATCATCTCTTTGGCCACCATAACCGAAGCGTTAGACAAGAAAGGCTGGGGGCAGGGTATTCCCTCTTCGTGCTGCTCTGCCAGTACAATCTCGAAAGCTTGATAGACCGTATGTTCGCTTCCTTCTCTCGGTTCAAGGTACGGGATGGATGGGTCCCGATAAATGGCATGCTCATCTTCCCCATGGACCACGATCTCTCGGTCTTCGTACTCGAACTTCACCATCTGGTGAAGAGTGGAAGGCACGGCTCCTGCCGCATGGATCCAAGGTCTGCCAAGGAGAAAATTGTAGGATGTGTCCATGTCGATCACCTGGAAGGTTACTCGAAATTCGACTGGTCCTATGACCAACAACAGGTCTATTTCTCCCATGGTATCTCTCTTGATGCCGTCGAAAGCTCTTACGCAGACATTGTTGGGTCGGATTCTTCCGGTCCCAATTTCCATTCTCTGTAGCGTGGAGAGAGGGCAAATGTCAACGCCTGAGCCTCCATCTAACATTACCCGCTTGACATAGTAGTCCTCGCATTTAACTGTTAAATGCAAAGCCTTGTTGTGTGCTGCTCCTTCCGGGGGTAAATCGTTTTTGCTGAAAGAGATTTGGTTGACAGCGAAGAATCTTTCTGTCATCTGCTCTAGTTGTTCCACCGAGGTTTCAACTGGTACATATGCTTCATTCAGGGTTTTCAATAGGATCTTTTGATGCTCAGTTGACCTCATCAATAATGACAGCATGGATACTTGCTCAGGGTACTTGCGCAGCTGATCTATCACTTCGTAATCCGGCATCTTCATTTGTTGGAAGAACACTTCCGCTTCTTCAACACTCACAGGCTTCTTTGGAGGGAAGCGCCTTTGTGTGGCGTTGTTCAGTTCTTGGGTATTTGAGTACCCTCCAATGAAAGTATTTTCTGGAAGTTCTCCCATGACCTCTTTACCTTTGTACATTACCAAAGTCTTTTGATAATTCCACGGCACTGTGGACGGGTTGGTCATTGGCTTTTGTGGCACGCGTCCGATAACCACTGGCTCATTCAGCCGAGGTGGTTGAATCGTCCCCCGGACCACATAGGCCCCTTTCGGCACGTACATAGGCTTTGTCTTTTTGATCCCGAAGTTCTGCGTCTTCTCGGCCTGACCTTGTGGTATGTAAAGAACTCCACCTTTTGCTGGTACCACTTTCTTCTCCACCTTCTTTTCAGGCTTGCTCTTTACAGCCTTGGCCTCCTTCCCCTTTTCTGATTTCTGGTCTATTTCAGGCCTCTTCCCCGTGTCGACAATGGCAATTATGGCTTTCAAAGCAGGGTCGAACTCTTTGTCTTCACAAATCATGCCGATCAGCGGCCCATTATTGTGAGCGGGCAATGGATTGTTAGTCACATTTGGGATCTCTTCGTCCCTTAGCACTATTTTCCCCTGCTCTATCAAATTTTCGACCACTCTTTTCAATGACCAGCAGTCGTTTGTATCATGTCCCTCGGCTCCTGAATGATAGGCGCATCTGACTCCGGCTTTGTAAGAAGGCGATGTTGGGTTTTGCCTCGTTTGGGGAATTGGTTGCAAGAAACCCAACTGGACTAGCTTAGGGAACAAAGTAGAGTATTGTTCACCGATGGGCGTGAAAGTCCGCCGTCGGGGTGGCTCCTGGGGGCGGTAATTATTCTGCGGGGGTTGTGGGTTATAGTGGTTGCGGTAAGGAGGCTGATTTCTGGGAGGTGGAGCTGGGCCTCGGTTGGCTTGTTGTGGTGGATGGTTATAAGGTTGGGCATTCATGACCATATAAGGCTGATGAGCATATGCCAAATTTGAGTGGGGGTAATAGTGTTGTGGGGCCCTTTCCGGAAAATGGGGCCTGGGGTGACGATACTCCCTTGTTTCAGAGGCTGCCATAGTCGCTTCTTCCTTCTTCTTCCCCCTTGTCGTTCCTCCAGATCCGCTTTGGACGTCCTGAGAGGTTGCCCTTATGGCTGCTTGACTCAAAATCCTTCCCGTTTTCAACCCATTTTCCACCATCTCTCCAATCTTGATCGCTTCCGCGAATGGCTTACCCATAGCCGACATCATGTTTTGGAAATAGTCTGACTCTTGAGCCTGGAGAAAGGTAGTGACCATTTCCACTTCATCCATGGGAGGCTTCACTCTCGGACGCCTGTTCACGCCACTTAATAGCATACTCTCTAAAGCTTTCTGAAGGCTTCTTCTTCAAATTCGACAGAGAGTTTCGGTCTGGCGCAATGTCGATGTTATACTGGAATTGTTTTACAAAATCTCTGGCGAGATCATCCCATATATGCCATCGGGACATTTCCTGATCCATATACCATTCCGAAGCTATCCCTACTAGACTTTCCCCAAAGTATGCCATTAGCAGTTCTTCTTTTCCGCCGGCTCCCCGCAATTGGTTGCAGTATTTCTTAAGATGTGCAATGGGGTCACCGTGCCCATCGTATTTCTCAAACTTGGGGGTCTTGAAACCCGTTGGCAGGTGCACGTGAGGAAACATGCACAGGTCGGCGTAAGAGACGCTCTTTTGCCCGCTCAATCCTTGCATATTCTTCAGACTTTGTTCAAGGCTTCTCATCCTTTTGGCAATCTCATTTTGTTCTGCAAATCTGGGGTTCTGATCCTGCCCGGGTGCAAGCTCGCACTGAGGCGGTAGAGGATTAGTATTGGTAGCGAACCTAGTTGGTTCCATTGAGAACGATGGGGCTTGGAATGTAAAAGATGATGAGTCAAAGCTTGGCTTGTATGTGGTAGGTTGTGCCGTAACCGGGCAAGGCGATGCAGTAAAGATGTTCATGCTTGCATCAGTGGCCGACATTCGGGGATGAGGTTCAGAAGGCGATCCAGCGGAGAAGGCTGAGGTGGCTGGGTACCCGAATGGGGTAGCAGGATAATTTATGGGGACATTAGAAGTCCCACTTGACCTGGAGAATAATTCAGGGAATCCGGGGACGACACTTGGCGGCTCTTTCCCATTGTTCCAGTCGTCCAGCATTTCCAACATGCGGAGCCGTAGGATTCTATTTTCCTCTGCAGTTGTGGATTCAGGTGTGAGGACGGCTGAGATTGAGCTCTCCTCAGAAACAGGGATCGTTTGCAATGGAATTTCTGAAGACATTTCCACACTTCCTTTCGACCTGGTGAAGTAAGTGTGAGTACTGCTTCTGGCCCTAACAACAGGTGGTTGAACACTTCTCCTTGACCTCGTGAAATATGAGTGCGAGGCCAGACTTTCACCAAACCAACCGTCTTTTCAAAAACCCTGGGAAAAATGCTCAATGACAAACGCATGGTTAATTTGTAGCAAATAACAGATAGTTAATCTCACGTTGGTCATGATGCACCTATACAGTTAAGTGGATTACTATATGTTTGCTACGAGAGCATGCGTCATTCCGGCGTTTTTTTTTGTTAGTTTTCTTTTTTTCTCTCTTTTTGTTTTTCTTTTATTTATTTTATTTATTTTGCAGTAAAAGAAATGCGACCGGATCTGATGAGGATTGCCTACGTATCACGATGCCTACGTGAATCAGATCATTACGTAGTTCGAAAAACACGAATGAGCGTAAAAGAAACAACCTCTTTATTGTTGAAACGTTCTATTACAAGCTACATTTTGCAAAAGAAAGAGCAAACTTTGAAAATAAACCTAGACTCAAAATAGACTGAAAATCACCCTGATGGAAAAACAGGCAGAAGATGCTAAGATACAGATTTGACCTATGAATGCATTATGGTTTTAAAAATTGGTTTCCGCGGGGCATCGTTCGGCCTCGCCGCGGTCCTAGGCGTGAGATCCCTCTCAAGTTGCTCTAGCTCGTGCATAGTCTGCTTGACATAAACCATTACTGCCGAGAGGAAGGTAACACTGGACATGTTCTCACATCGTAGACATCGTCTGGTGATGGCGTGGGCAATGGCTTTGATCCTATCTCTGGTTTGCTTCTTCTCTACAAGCAGGTGCTTTATCTGATCGCTGCATATCTTGAAGACTTGAACATCTTGTACGTGTTGATGCTTCAATCGCCGTACTTCCAACTTCATCTGGGCTATTGAGTCATACCAGTATCTGCTCTTAATTTGGAAATCCTTGGCCTAACTAGCTGCTTTGATCTCAAGTGTTGCCATCTCTCTCTTTATTCTTAGCAACAGTCTTCTCATGGTCGCTTTCCAATCGATTCAGGTACCTGCGATGCTTATCCGTTCTTGTATCCCACTGTGCTTTGAGCTCTGCTATGATGTTTTCAGATTTCTCCAAACCATCTCGCCATTCCCTGATTTCACCTTTTAGCCCTTTTATCAGCTGCTCGTCCGATCGACGCCTTGGTTGTCTATCTGCATCCAACCTTATCTGTTTGATCTGGGCTCTGAGCATTTCATTTTCTTGAATCAACCTGTTCCGCTCTCCCAGATCGGTAGCAATTTGCACGCTGTGCTCGTATTTCATGCCTTCTACTTGTTGCTTTAATCTGCTGATTTCGGCACAATAACCTCTTTCCTTTGCTAACCAATCCCAATGCCTTTGCGATGACTCGGTGAAATCCCGGATGTGGGGTCTCTTAGCTGGCCTTTCATGCTCGAGTTCCCTTCTATACCATGCAAGGTAACCTGGCGCCGTTTCTCCTTTGGCTCGATCCCGCACGCAAGTATCTGATTTCAAAAGTTGACCCTCATTCCAGATTTGGCGAATCTTTGCTTC
Source organism: Nicotiana sylvestris (assembly GCF_000393655.2). Classification (NCBI taxonomy): domain Eukaryota; kingdom Viridiplantae; phylum Streptophyta; class Magnoliopsida; order Solanales; family Solanaceae; genus Nicotiana; species Nicotiana sylvestris. The sequence goes on from NC_091063.1 coordinate 63,363,343, forward strand.
TGGGAACTGTCCGTTAGGACTTATCTCAACTGTTTGAGCGCTAAGATCTTCCTCATGAGGTACTGTCTGGCATCTTCCGAATTGTCTCAAAACTCGGCCGGGTGCGTAAGGTTGAATGCTCTTAAGCCCCATCAGCAAGAAATGAGTTTTAGCCGCCGACATATATAAGATCTCATCAACAGGCAACCATCCCAACGTCCATTGTATTTGGCTGGCAGTAAGAGCTTGCAAGAACGAGGTCCATGCCAGGACTCCTTTGGGCCAAATGATCTCTTTGGTTCTCGTGTAAGATTCTTCTATGCGGGTCTTTTCCGGGGAACCATGGCTCAAAATCTCGGAATGATGGCAGAGGTGCTCGGTCATCCATATCTGTAGGAGCAAATTACAACCTTCGAAGAAATTTCCCCCAGCTTTACAAGCTGTGAGAGCTCGAAAGATGTCAGATACCACCATTGGCGCGAGAGTACTGTCACTTTGCGTGAGTAAAGTGCTGACGACCCCAGATATCTTCAAATCAATGTTTCCATCTTTCCTCGGAAATACCAGAAGACCCAGGAACATTATCATGAACGCTACCCGTCTGTGCTCGTCCCACTTCTGACGAACTCCTTTGCTGCACAGTTTGTTGATTGGATTATTGAATCCCCCCTCGTGACCGTACCTATCATATATGAAGCATGGAGTACAAAATCCGGCTGCCAGATCCGGGTTGTGGACTGTTCTAGGTATCTTCAATGAATCTAGGAATCGATGTACCGTGACGACTCTTGGGGCGACCAAGTATTTTTCCCTCAAGGGAAACTCAGTATTCCCGATGTATCCGGCCATTTCTTCCAAAGTCGGGGTGAGTTCAAAATCAAAGAAATGAAAAACATTGTGCGCCGGGTCCCAATAGGTAACCAAAGCTCTTATGATATCTCCCCGAGGTTGGATTTCCAACAGACCCACAAGACCTTTCAGATATTTCTTAACCTCATTTTGTCCTTCAACACCTAGATCATTCCACCATAGCCGTAACTTGACAGGGATTTTGGTCATTATTGAAAAATGTTCATTTTGCATCGTGCTCATCCTGCACATTTATTAAGGTGATTTTAACAAAATTTTTACAGAGAGGATCAAGTTTTGAAACGGCCTTTAAACACTTCGGAGACGAAGATTTTAAGGCTGTGCGGGTCTATTGGATAAAAACGCTAAACAAGACCCAAAGGTGGCTGTTTATGCAAAGTCAGCCTTCCGGCGTCCCTTTCGGGAACATTCGGCTATTTATGATAAAACAATGTCACCTGACTTATTTACGACTCTTTTAAAAATTTGACACATCTTTTATTTATTTATTTACTGATTTTTGGCTATTTAGAAAAATGGGGTTGAACCCGACGAGAGTTGCCTACGTATCTCACATCCGGTGAGAATCAAACCGGCGTAGTTCGGGCATATCATGAATAGAGAAAATCAAATAAACCTAGAAATCAAGAATACGTATTTTTTGTTATTTTTTTTGAAAAGTGATAAAGATTAAAGAAAATATTTATCACTAATTTTTTTTTGAAATATTTGGACTATTAGCCTGAATTTATAGAAAGGGGTACTACAAAAGAAACAACGTTTTTTTAATTATGAATTTTCGATTTTTTTTTACTTTTAAAATAAATACCTTTTTTTTTTATTTTGAAAGTGATAAAAGAAAATTTTTATATTTTTTTTAATAACTCTCAATAAACAAGACAGTTTTTTTTTAGAAAAATTCCGGCGAGGTTTTGACACTACTTGGACATTGGTTTTATTTTCCAAAAATAAGTAATTATCTCCCCTACGCTGCTATTTTCCCCCTTTTTTTTAGGAACCGGTCGACATGCGGAACCGAAGCAAATAAATGCACAACACAGATAGGAATGCAGCATGATGGTCTTTTCCATTTCAGGTTGCCTGTCCTAGACGGACCCAACCCCTGTGTTGAGTCCCCTAAGTCAAATGCAATATGATGCAAATAAGCGTTCCTACTAGGGATCCGGCATGAAGTTTCGTTATACTAGGTTTAAACCTTGGTATTTGTTCTAGACTGTGTACCCGAGCGGACAACTCGAGTCGAGGAGGGGGCTACGTACCGGGGACCCGCGAGATCGTCCGGCTTTGTAACTTGTCCGACCTCTTTCTTATTTCAGGTATTGACACTAACAGAAAAGGGAGTCTCGACCAGCGAGCTTCTCCCTGGAGGTAAGAAAAGAAGGGTTTCGGCACAGTTTATATACTGTTCAGATAATATCAAAAGCGGTAAAAGACAACATTTAGCACTTTTATGCAAAACATGTAATAAAGATCAGATAATAAAGCCAAATATAACAATTATTCTAAGCTCGAATTCTTGGACCTTGAACCAGTGGTTCTGGGTCATATCCCCAGCAGAGTCGCCAGAGCTGTCACACCTCCTTTTTGCGCGCCCGGCCCCGAAGGGTTAAATGCGCGGGTGGAGTTTTTCCAATTTAAGTGACAATATTCGAAATGGGATTATTTATTTAATTCAGAGTCGCCACTTGGGAAAGGTTTGGTTTTTGGTGTCCCAAGTCACCGGTTTATCTTGAATCCCAAATCGAGGAAATTTTTGACTTTTCCAAATGAAGTCTGCGAACCAGAAATTCTAAGTAAGGAATTCTGTTGACCCGAGGGAAGGTGTTAGGCACCCTCGAATCCCGTGGTTCTAGCACGGTCGCTTAAATTGTTATAATGGCTAAATATCTGATTTAAATACATGTTGTGACTTGTGTGCTTCTTATTAGATTTGAACCGCTTTTATTATTATCATTTATTTTTTATAGAATTGCAACGTCGTGAAAATGCGTCTCAAACCACGTCACAATCAATGCACCCGTAGTTGTTAACACATTTTGACTCCGTTGAGATTTGGATTTGGGTCACATCAATGTGCACCCGAATTTAAGAACATAATTTTCTTAAACCGTGCCTGAAGAGTCTAGCGCGTTATTATTTTTTGAGAAGGCCATGTGATTCACTAAATGGCCTAGCCCGAATTCTAAATATTATGATTAGTTGTTGAGGGCCCCGCAATTTGTATTTTTTATTTGGCGAGGCTCGTCTCATTATTTTTAGAAGGGTATCCTACAGTGACTACATTTCTATTATTTTATTTCCAGAGATAGAAGAAAGAAAAATGTATGCTAATTGAAGTATATACTTCGGCCTAAACCAAACTCCTATCAATTTCTGATTAATTACTTTTAAAGTAAAAATATGTCATGCCTTACGAAAATGCTTTGGTCGAACAAAAAGATTACATATGAGATAGATGAAATGCAATACTTAATCCGAACATTTCTTAATTTGAACTTAACTGAACTTATTTGGACTAGATTAAAGGGTAACTGGCGAAGTAAAATGCTTTAATTTGACAAGGAATCATATACGAGCTAACGAAGTACAACGCTTAATCTGAACATTTCTTGTGTTGAACTTAACTAAACTTATGTGGACTAGTCTTACTAAAAAAAACAAATGAAAAAGAAAACAATGTTGTGTAAAGTCGAAATACACATGCTTATACTAACAGACAAACTACCGAGCTCAAATACAAAAGGGGTAACCTCAGTCGACTATCAGTACATTCTTTCGAACTGTTGAACCATAAACTAATCAGTTTCCATAGGCCTGTTAATGTACTATGAATATCACAACAAATACTTGAACATCTTCTCCCTTTTTCATTTCATGCTTTCAAACTGTTTCAATTACATCAATATGGGACTTGAAATGTGTACCTGGAAATGCTGAAAATGCAAAGGAGAAGAAGAAGAAGATGTGGAAATCAGCAGCCAAAAGAAACAGGACTAGCAAATAGCAGCAGGACAGGGCAGCAGCAAACAAAGCAAATAGCAGAATAGGCTCAAATGCAGAAATGCAACTATGGTCAATTGAAAGAAATAGCCAAATGACAGCAACACCCAGCGGAGTAGAATCAGAACTCCAAGCAGACCAAACCAGTAGTAAACCAATGAAAACACTCGACTAAATAGACACAACTGGAACTTCAAAGAATCAGAATTGATTTCAACAAGTTGAACAACTGGAAACCCAAATAACAAATAGGAAGAAACAATTCCTGATTGTAGATTGTATACTTTCTATCTCTTAACCTCCCTCTATCTGTGTTTTCCTAAAATCAGTTCTATCCTTTTCAATCCTCTCAGTCTAAATATCCCTCTATGTCTGTATCTCTTTGTATGTCTTTCAAGCTCTCTCTTTCAAAACTCCTCACAGTGTGTTTTTCTTTTACAGCTCTCAAGGTCCAGTGTCCATCCCTTCTGTATATTTTCTGATCCCCTTTTATAAGCCTCAAAACTATCTCTTTTAATAGCCTGTTTTCAGAATATCACAGTACCCCTCCCATGTGCCTTTTACCTTTTTAGATCCCCATTAGTTATTTAAGTATATAACCTCCATCAACATTCCCTGGCAGACTTACTTTTAAAAGGTTTAATACATTTTAAACTTAAAGCAAGGTATGGGCAGTAGAATATATCTGACAGCATATACTGTCAAATTGTTTAAAACTTAGCAAAAACCTTTATGCAGGCCACAGGCTGTGCACAAAGCACATAAGGTGCACCAATGCACATGCTGTGCACGAGTGCACATGCCTTCAAATTCAGAATTTAAACACAAACAATCCTTTTTACATTATTGATCAATTCAAACAGCCATAAGTAAACAAAAACTGGTTCTTAATTGACTCAACACATGCTTAGCAGAAGTGAGTCGATTTGTTATTGTTCGGATAGCTGAAACTAATTGACGACACATGTCGACTTGACTATATTAGCATTAACATACTCAATCGTAGCCAAAAATCAGACATTTAAACAGTATCGATACATGGTTCGAATTATACTGACTAAGCAGAAATGCACTCGAGGAGTCAACTAGTCAGTACAAATTTGGAATACAACCAATACACATGTCTTATCAGAATAGGAGGGGTTCAAACAAACACAGTGGTTCAGGCAAAGTGGACAAACAGAAGTTGGTAAAATTAAAACAAATATGAACAGACTTTTAAAAACAAATCACACAGACTAAAACAAAAATAAAGAAAAGAAAACAAGACTCACCTCAAATCTTTGAAAAATCAAAACCTTGACTCGGATTTGGACAAACCTTTCTTAAGGCTGAATGGACTTTAATTGAAATGTTTCTCAGATGAGAAACACTTTGATTAAAGTCCATTAGACCTTAATCTCTTCGGTTGAACCGGTATGAACCAGTGACGAAGAACTACAAAATTTTCCAAAACTCAGATCCGGGATTCATGCTTCCCTGGTCAGATTCGGACCAAACCAAGTATGGTTTGGTCACGAGGAGGGTCTGGGGAGTGTCTGGTGTGAAGCTGGGGTTGGTTGGTGTAGATCGAGTTTTGACTCGAATCTTCAAATGAAGATTCGAGGACCTGGAGGGTGATTCGAACCAAACGGTTAACAGGTCTATGTTCAGGGTGGTGAGGGGGTTCTATGGTGTTCAGGGCGAGGTCACCGGCGTTCATGCCGCCGGTTTTTCATGGTGAAGAGTACAGGGGCGACTCTAGGGTTTGTGGGTTTGGGTGAAGACGACGAGGCTGGGGTATTGGATAGGGGGGTAGGGTACGATTATGAACTTATATAGTTAGTGGGTAGACGGCTCTCGACCGTTAGATCAATTTAGATCTACGGTCTGGATCTGGTGGTTAAGTGGAACGGTGTCGTTTCAAGTGTTGAGGGTTTGGGTTCGGTCCGGGTGTAAACGGGTCGGGTTCCTCAGTGGGTTGTGGGGAAGTGATCTTGGCCGTTGATCAATCTGAGATCAACGGCCCAGATCACACTGGACTAAAACGTCGTCGTTTGGACGTCCTGGGCATCAGGTGGCCTGGACCGGGCAGGCCTGGGTCTTGGGCTGTTTGTTTGGGCCAATTTTGTTAAAATTAGCCCAAGTCCGGAAGAAGAAAGGGACCTTTTCTTTTCTTTTTTTTTCTTTTATTATTTTTTTATTTCTTTTCCTTATTTATTTAAAAACAAAACTAAACAAAAAATCAAAAATTAAATACACACTCAATACAATTATTCGCACACACACTAAAATATTTCAAAACAAGTAAAATCAAACAAAACAAAATCACGGACAAAGATGCCTGTTTATGCCTTTCTATTTAAACCATGTTACGGTTCAGATTATGCATGACACGTACACATTTTTTTAATTTTGTTTTAATAAAGTAAATAAATAAAAATGGGCCAAAGTCACAAATAAATCAACAAAGTGCCGCACAAAAAATCCAAAAATTGTACAGCAGGACCAATTTTTATTCTTTTGGAGCGACTGTCGCGCAAAAACAAAAATCACGTGCTCACAATCTTGATTTCCTTAAGTTACGGTTTGATTGCAAGAATTTCTTATAAACCCCTAGTTTTACTCATTTTGCTTAAATTGATTGATTCCCTTCCCTTGCTGTGATGTTTACCCCTGATGAATCCTTTCCCAATAAGTATCTTTTGCACTTAGACTCAATTATTTACTCTATACCTTTACTACTCCCTTACATGTTAAGAATCAATCTTTCTCAAAACTGATTTCATTTCTTAATTATCCCTGTTGGTATCCGTTAAGCAGTAATTCCTTGATTAAAGGTAAGTACTTGTAATAATGGGATTCTGATTGTGATTATTTCGACATTTGTGTTAAACTTTTACTTGTTACCTTATTTTCTACTCGTTTTCAAAGTTATAAATACCCTACACTCTCTTCTCTAAACACACGAACAATTTTGTTCAGAACACACACTTACACACTCAAACTCTCTCTTCTCTGCTATTTGTGCTACTGCTTGTCTAGCCGACTGAAAGCCAAGGCTAGACTATGGAATTCTACTCGCTTTACTTTTCTGCACTTTGCTTCTTTAACTGGTATGTCCTAGTTTAGTTTTAAATCTCCAATAACAACATGATTCCTTGTTTGTTTCAGCTTCTTTCGTTTTTGGTCTACTTCTGCTTATGGTTCTACTAAGCATGCTGTAATGTTTCCTCTTCCCCTTTAGATTAATACACTACCGTATGTGTGTTTAAGGCATACTTTGTCAATCACTTATTGTGTACTTGCTATCTTATGAATCCCAAACCCCTATCCCTTCCATATGTTTATGTTCTTTTGGCTGGTTTGTGATTATGCCAGTATCAGCTATTGCTGTGCATGTGCAGGACAAACCTCTGCTGGGGTTATGTGCTGACTGACAAATGTCTATGTATCCCCAAATCCCTTGACCCCCTGTGTGGCTACTGATTCTGTGTGTGATTCCCTCTTGAGATGTTTGAGTTTTGTTTACTGCTACCCATGCTTTCAATCATCTCTGTTACTCTTTGCTTTTCAAAAAATGGAGTTGACAGTCCAGTTTTTTTTTTACACAAACTCTTTTTCAAACCATGACAAGAACTCTCACCTATACTATTAGAATACTAGGTTCTGCCCCTATTGTGTGAGCTTTGCCTTGGGACCCTTGAGCTCCCTCTTAAGTTGGACACATGAAAGGTGGCCTTTCCACACTGCACTTACTCTCTTGGTTATGCAATCTAGGTGTGAACACTGCCCGGGATCCCTTGAGGTCCTTAGGGAACTCTAACACACCCAGATATAAGAAGGCTTTGGAACAATATTGGCATTTGAGGTGGTTTATTACATAACTCGGTGAGGAAGTCAAAATCAGGCTTCCTATGGTTGTAATTTGTTATTTTACATTTTTACTATGTAAGTCAATCATATGGTTTGTAATAACTTGTAAACAACTCTGGGGATGGATAGTGGAAAGGGAAGGGGTGATTATGCATGTTTTAGCTATCAAAAGGGGTAGAAAATATGTTATTAGGTTTATCTTCCTACTTGCGCAATAGAAACCATGCTTAGGACTTATTTCATGCATTAGAGATCATGTTCCCTAGGACTTACGCTTACTGTTTTCAACATGTCCATTTCACTATCATATCACTTAGAAAATCCTGCGTTAATTATGTTAATAACCGAAGTTTCTGCGATCGTGTTCCTACTGCCATGTGCACTTAGAGATCCTGTTTTAGGCTAAACAACATTAACAAACATATCATTTCTGCATATTCTGGAAATCATGTTTATACACTGTAATATTTGTGCATATAGAAATCCTGCTTAGGATTCTACATCATTCTACATCTCTGTACATTAGATACCATGTCTTTAGGATTTCATTTATATTTGCTTAAGCATGCTTAGGCTAACTATGAATGCATAAAAAAGAATAAAACAATTTTACTCAGTTTTTACAATCAACTTGCAATAATTCTATGTGCGAAGCACCTAGAACAACATGTTTTAGGTAATAATAAGCTCGAAACTGTCGGAGCAATCCTGAATGACCACTGAGTACTGCATTGTTTTACGCCTAGGCAAGCCTTAGGTAATAACCTAAATAAAACTGGAACTGCCTTTGTTTAATTATTAACTGTTACAACCAGCAGGCAGGCCTGATTTAGACTTCTTATCTGAGTCATGTAATAAATTTAGTTCTGCTTCAACAACTTAAACACCCTGCTTTAGGATTTTTAAATTCAGACCTTAACTATGTATGTGTCATGCTATCTATGTGCATTCTTTGTGGAGATATAACTGAGCATTCTATTTGCTTATATGTTCCCCCTAATTGCAGTCTTATATGTTTTTGTATGTCGCCTTAGTATTTTGACTTTAAACCTGAGGGTCTACCTAGAACTCCATCCTTATAGGAATAGTACTCCTAAATTCCTCCGGGACTTATAGGAAGGGACGGATAACAACATGCAATAAGAGTCGGGACCAATCTTCGCTTAATTACCTTTACATGGCGGGAAAAGGGTAGATATGGATATGATGACCGGTGCGCTAATACCACATGTAGCCCCTCTTTTGAGGAGTGTTGTACCGGGTATTGCATTGATGTGATCCATATTAAAAACAAACCTAGGATACCCCTTTACATTCATAAGTATGCTTTAGATTGTAACTCTTTTCAAAATTTCGCCTTTTAATAACTGTTTCCAAACTCTTGTGTATCTTAACTTAAATCCCTTATTATTTGAGCCCTACTTGTCTATTTTCTAACTGCACAAATTCACAAAAACTGTCTGGCCGGGAACCACACTAGTGGATCATGAGGGGTGCCTAACACCTTCCCCTTAGGATAATTTCAAGCTCTTACCCTATCTTTGGTTAGCAAGCGTAGTTGTAGATGAACCTCATAGGTGCCCTAACGCACCTTAAAAATCATTAGGTGGCGACTCTCCAAAATTGCAAACCCCTTCCCAAAAGGAAAAGAGTTGCCCCTACCAAAAAATGTCATGAACCCGATTTCCGCGCGGAAGGAAAAAGGGGGCACGACAGTGGTTTGGGGCGTGAAGACCAGTGGCCGCAGATGCGGCTCAAGGACCGCAGATGCGGCTCAAGGACCGCAGAAGCGGACTGCATCTGCGGAGAAGGGAGCGTAGGTGCAGTTCCTAGAGAGTTACTGAAATTCTGCAGATGCAGAGCCCAAGCCGCAGGTGCGGCCCCATGAACCGCTGATGCGGATATCGCTGGGCAGATATAGAAAATTCGAGGGTTTGAAATTTCATAAAACAAAAATCGAATTGGAGCTCGGGGGAGATGATTTTTTGAGGGGTTTTGAAGGAGAATCATTGGGTAGCAAATTCTAACTCGAACTTTATCATAAAACTATAATCTATTGTTGTTTTCCTCTTCTAATTAAGAAAATTGAGGGCAAAAGTCTGAAAATGGAAGAAAAGTTCCCCAATTTAAAATCCAAGTTTTAGAGAGATTTCAATGTCGGATTTTGATGATTTTTGTTCAAGTGTGCTCGTAAGTGAATGGGTGTTCATAATCCGTAATATTTACCCAATTCCGAGATGTGGGTCTGGGGAGGATTTTTGGGCGTTTTTCTATTTTCTTGCCTTAGCTTTGATTTCTTTAGCTAAATTCGTTGTTTGAAGATATATTTACATTATGAAATTTATTTGATTAGATTTGGGCCACTCGGAGTTGGATACTCATGGCAAGAGCATGATTTTAGATTGATTTTGAGTTGGTTCGAGGTAAGTGGCTTGCCTAACCTTGTGTGGGGGAACTCCCCTTAGGATTTGTGTTGATACCCAATTTTTCCTATATATTTTAAATATGAAAAATACCTTCAAAATAGCATATATGCATATATAAGCATGTCCAAGGGTTTTATTATTTTTTCATAATTTTAAAGGTTTTAAATTAATTTATTTTCTCCCTTTATATCCATAAAATCCCATTAATTATTTCCAAAATTATTGTTTTGATTCATCTATTGAATTTATATATGCAAAAATAAGGCTAAGGTAATTTTTACATATTTTTATAATTATATTTAGTATTTCTAAAGCTAAATTGCACATAATTACAATATTAGCCCTTTAAGGTTTAATTAGGGTTTATATGCACAAAATTAGATCCTGTATTTTTAAATTGCTAATTATGTATTTTAAATCATTTTAGAATTTTAAAATTAATTTTTGAAATTATCTACTATTTTCAATAAATTAAATGGTAAAAAATAGCTATTTAACTTATAGCCAAAATTGGCCTTCAAATCTAGCCTAAATCAAACAAACCCCCAACCCAATTAAAAACCCACCGGACCCAAGCCCAAACCCAATCCATACCCGACCCACATATCCTATTCAATCTTGACCGTTGATCATTCAGATCAACGGTCCATATCCCCCCTTCCTAAATTAAACCCAAACGACCCCTCAAACCCTTTCATTCTTCACTTAACTGACTCTTATCTCTCTCTCTCTAACTCTGGTTCTCTCTAGAACCTTCTCCACTCCCCTCCTCTCCGATGAACCTCATCCACCTTCTCCAGCCATCTTCTTGCCCGAATCCATGGTGGTCTCACCACCTACCAGCCTTATGGCTCCCTCTTGAACATGTGCCATTGTTTTGAGCCCTTCAAGTGAACCAGAGGCGGTGCACTCGCCTCCCATGGTTTCCCTTGCCATTTTCCTGCCATCCATGGTCGTTCGAGTAAGATCTGTGACTTTTTCGGTTAAATCGGTAACTTTTCGAAGTTTTCTCACTTTTTCTGGGTTCTCCGAAACCCTAACTTTAAATATTTTCTGATTTTCTTTTAGAACTATCTTAGATCTATATATTTTATGAACCTCTTGGTGTTTTTCTCAAAGGTTTTCCCGATTTTTTCAAAGTGACTCTCTGTCTTCAAGATTAGAGTTTCTTAACCTCTTTTAAAGACTTCTCCTATGATTTTCAGTAATGTTATATGATTTTACTATGTTTAAATGGTTTATTTATGTTTTCTTCTACCTGATTCATCGCGTTGAAAACCCTATTTGTTTTGGTTCTATCCGGGGTTCTGGAACTGTCTTGGTTTATTTGATTTGTATGTATACCTGTTTCGATTGAGTTTTTTATGGTTAGATCCTTTCGTTTGTTTATCTTAACTGATTCTGAGTTGTTACCGCTTTTTAACTCAACTATGTTAAACCCCTAATTTCTTAAAGATTTCTTCACTTGTTACTATGAGTTTCAAAGACTATCTTTGCTTGTTTCTGTGTGTTGGCCTGATCTTCTTTACCTGTTAGGTTGGTTTTTCACTCTGGTTCTATGTGTTAGCCATGACTACTTGACTTTGTTGATTACGATGCTTCGAGTAGTCCTTAGCTTACTCATGTAACTTCTATATGTTTGTGTTCATCTAGTTTGCTTCTTTTTTCAATATGGTTTACATTGCACGTCTGATACGCCTGTTCATTCTTCTCTATTTATATGTCAAAGTGCTGAATCATGACTCCCTCTTGATTGATCCTGATTTCCTTAAGTTAGGGTTTGATTGCAAGGTTTTCTTATAAACCTCTAAAATTTTACTCGTGTTGATTGATTTCATTCCCTTATTTGCTGTGATGCTTCATTTTTGCTAAATCCTTTTTCCATATCAGCGTATTTTGTACTTAGACTCAATCACATGCTCTATACTTTACTACCCCTTATATGGTAAAAATCAATCCTCTCAAACTGATTTTCCTTCCTTAATTATCCCTATTAATATCCGTTTGAGCTGTAATTCCTTGATTAAAGGGAAGTACTTGTATTAATTGGATTCTAATTGTGATTACTTCTATAATTGTGTTAAACCTTTACTTGTTACCTTATTTTCTACTTATTTTACAAAGCCATAAATACCATAAGTCTTTCATTAACAAGACACAAACTTGGCTTTCAAAAACCCCTCTCTTACTTTAAAATTCTGTGCCACTCTACTATTTTTGGCCGGCTGCAAGCCAAGGCTAATCATCTATAATCCTTGGTTCTTTCATTTTTTTACCTCTATCTCCAATGGTATGTCCTAGTTCATTTTAAAACCTCAACAACAACATGCTTCTCTTATTGTTTCCATTTCTCTCATTTTTGGTCTACTTCTACTTGTGGTTCTGTTGTAAAACATGTAGTTGAGTTACATTACTAGCATGCTATTATGTCTCCCTTTCCCTTTAGATTAATACATTCCCTTATGTGTGTTTCAAAACATGCCTTGTCAATCACTTACTGTGTACTTACCATCTTTTGAATCCCAAATCCATATCCCTTCCATGTGTTTATGTTCTTTATGACTGGTTTGTGATTATTCCAGTTTCAACTATTATTGAGCATGTCCAAACCAGTCTTAAGACCCTTTCTAGGGTTATATGTTTACAGTCAAATGTCTGTGTATACCCAAATCCCTTGACCCCATGTGTGACTGCTGATTCTGTGTGTGATCCCATCTTAAGGTGTTTGAGTTTTGTTTACTACTACAACTGCTTTCAATCATCTCTTTTACTAATTGCTTTCAAAATGGACTTGGCAGTCCAGTTTTAAACAAACTCCTTTCAAACATGTGTTCTGCACTTTCACTATACTCTTAGAGTGCTAGGTTCTTCCCCTGTTGTGTGAGCCTTGCCTTGGGACCCTTGAGTTTCCTCTGAACTTGGACACATGAAAGTTGGCCTTTCCACACTACACTTACTCTGTCTTGCCTATGGAATCTGGGTGTGCGCACTGCCCGGGATCCCTTGAGGTCCTTAGAGAACTCTAACACACCTAGATATAAGGGAAAGCTATGAACAATCTTGTCACTTGAGATAATTGATTACATAACCCAGAGAGGAAGTCCTAATCAGGCTTCCTATAGTGTAGCTTCTTATTTTTCATTATGTAATTCATTTCAATGTTGGTCTGTAATAACTTGTTGTAAACAAGTATTGGGGTTGGCTAGTGAAAAGGGATGGGGTAAATATGTATGATATAGTTGTTAAGGGTAGAAAATATGTTATTAGGTTTATGTTCCTAATTGCACAACAGAAACCCTGCTTAGGGCTCTTGCATGCAGTAGAAATCATGCCTTTAGGTCTCATGTTTATTGTTTCAGCATGTGCACCCACACAAAATCATGTGTTAAAATCTGCTAATAATTAGCACTTTACTATTATGTTCTACGCTGCCACGTGCATTTAGAAATCATGTTCTTAGGAAATTCTACAGTCTTGCCATGCGCATTTAGAAATCCTGCTCTAGGAATTTTTGCAATCTTGCCATGTGCATTTAGAAATCCTACTCTAGGAATTCTGCATCATGAGTTTTATACATGTATCTTAGATACCATGTTTTAGGATCTTATTCGTACTTGCATTCACACTTAGTGTAAATTGCCGATCATAAAAGAGGTAAAAAAACAACATCACACTCGATTATCCCGTTTAAAATAGTTGGCAATAATCTCTGCATTCGTATCAACTAGAACAACATGCTTAGGGTAAAATAATTTCCAAACTGTCTTTTAATAATTCTGAATAACTGTTGTATACTACTTTACGCCTAGGCAAGCCTTAGGCAATTGCTTAAAATAAAACCATAATTGCCTTTGTTTCACTGTCAACTTATTAAAATCAGTAGGCAAGCCTGATTCAGACTTCTTTTATGAGTCATGTAATAAATCTGGTTCTGTTGTTATCACTTAGATACCATGCATAGGATTTGAATTCAGTATATGAGTCATGTTGTCTATGTGCATTATTTGTGGAGGTATATCTGAGCATTCTGTCTGTTTTTTGTGTTTCCCCTTTAAATCCAGTCCTATGTGTTCTTGTATGTCGCCTAGTATTTAACCTTTAAACCTGAGGGTCTGTCTAGAACCTTCCTCCTGAGGGTAGGAGTCGTAATTTCCTCCGGGACTGATAGGAAGGACGGGTAACATCATGCAATAAGGGTCGAGACCAACCTTTGCTTTAATTACCTTCACGGGGCGGGAAAGGGTATATATGAATATGATGACTGGTGCGCTAATACCACGTGTAGCCCCTCGTTGAGGAGTGTCATATTGGGTATTGCATTGATGTGATCCATATTACAAACAAACCTAGGACACCCCCTTTACATTCATAAACATGTTTTATATTGTAATTCTTTTCAAAATTTCGCCTTTCGCTAATTGTTTTCAAACACTTGTGTATTTAAACTCAAATACCCTACTATTTGAGCCATACTCATTTATTTGTTAATTGCACAAATTTACAAAAACTGTCTGGCCGAGAACCATATTAGTGGATCCTGAGGGGTGCCTAACACCTTCCCCTTAGGATAATTTCAAGCCCTTACTCTATCTCTGGTTACAAAAAGTAGTTGTAGATGATCCTTATAGGTGCCCTAACGCACCTTAAAATCGTTAGGTGGCGACTCTTAAAAAAATACAAACCCCCTTTCCCAAAAGAAATGAGTTGTCCCATACCAAAATGTCATGAACCCGATTTCCGCGAAAGGGGAAAAAGGGGGCACGACAGCATGGAGACTCTGCTGGGGATTTTTAGGTTTTTACTATTTCATACCATTTTTGTGAATTTGTACCCCTTTATGTGCAGTTACTTGTTTAATTTCTTTAAGCATTTAATTTCTTCTTCAAAAGCAAAATTGACATATCTTTCTTGTTTCCTTCCTTTATAACTGCTTTAAATTATGAAACTGTTGTATTTATTGCTTTCTTAACGTGCAAATACATGTCAACATGCTTTTAATTATTGCATAATCATGCTCAACATCATACTTCACTCGTGCCAAACAAATACTATAGCAACACTTGATGAGTGGTTACGCTCTTCCTATATCATTACCCCCTAAATTCGGAAAGGCATATTTGCGGTAAAACTAGTCGATCAGCGGTATAGTCGACAGTTCCATGCCTTCCCCCTTGAGTTGTTCGCTCAAGGGTACCAGTCTAAAACCCCATAGAAATCTTGCTCTGTTCAAACCTAGTCGGGTCAGTTATGTTGTCCACATAATGATCGTTCAAGATAGCCTTGTCCAAAAGTCCACTGGGTTTCCCTAATTCCAAACAGATGTCATCATGTTCTGTGCATTTATTTGGAGAACTAAATGCTTCATGCTAATTGTTGGTATTAAATAGTTGAGTCTGGTGGGGGTAAGGACCTAACCTATTTGTCTTGCAGAAATATGAGGCAAGAAGTCCCCAAATTCGGCATGGTAACCAACATCCACCCAAGACTACTAAGCTGGTAGGAAGATCTACATTCTAGTGACAAAGCCCTCGTCAGAAAATATCTGGGTAATCTACCATCCCTCTTGGACGTCAGCCTAAGAACATGATTATAGTAGTTGCTACATTATTTTGGGATTGTGAAAGGGCCGTATTCTGGTTTGGGGACATGGAAATGACACCTTTTCTAGAGGAGATATGAGGACTGGCCGATCTAGTATGGGAGACTCCGGGTTTGCTAATGCTTGAGAACCGCACAGGCAAGTGTTTCCTTAAAATGATGGGTTTGAAGAAGAATGCAGAGTTGGTATGTCTGAAGGAATCATACATCCCTTTTGACTACCTGTATGAAAGGTACGGTTACAGCAAATCCTATCGTACCTACCCTGACGAGTTTACCATCATGTCCTTGGGACATATTCATCGTATGGTGTTCATCTTCATGTTTTGCTTCCTGGGTCTGATCGTTTTTCCAATGAAGAAAGGGAGAATCTATACTAGGCTGGCTATGGTGACCAAGACCTTAATAAAGGGGATTGGTGGGCAGACATTTAGCATTGTGCCCATGATCATCGCAGATATATACCGAGCCTTAGAGAAATGTCAACAAGGAGTGAGACACTTCGAAGGATGCAATCTACTACTTCAGCTTTGGCACATGCAACATCTCTAAAAGGGCGAATACCGACAAGAAATTCAGCGAAGGGTCTAGGATGACCACATCGCTTTCCACCACCCAAAGCGAATGAATTACATCCCCGACATGTTCGCTCAGCCTAAGAATGCCAAAGGATGGGTTGAGCTCTTTGATAATCTAACTGAAGAATATGTTCAATGGATGTTCGAGTGGTTTCCGACAGAGGAGTTCATCACCCGATCCAGAGATGCACCGTTCATGATACTGATTGGTCTAAGAGAAACGTACCCTTATGTCCCTCTTCGAGTTTTGAGGCAAGCAAGTAGGAAGCAAGTCATACCCAGGGTCGATAAGATGAGCCATTTCCGAGCTGACTTCTAAAATGCTGATAGTCCCTACAAGTGCCAAGACAACATATGTGGCACTGCAAGATCGTAATGGGGAAAAACACCATCGAGCCAGACAAATTTCATGCTGGTTGCACTCCTTTCTATTCTGGTAGGTTTGAAGATAATTGGGATGGTCTGGCCCAGCCAGGGTTCGTCTGAGGTCACAAAATTATAGATGAAAAGGCCGAGGCGCAAGTCAAGTACAACCAGCTACACAAAAGGATCCGTGAGTGTGAGAGCGAACACCGCGAGATACAAGAGTCCAACCAGAAGCTGATTGAAGAATAGAAGGACATGGCTATCAGTGCCAACAAAAGGCTAGGATACTTGGAGCGAGGCATAGTAGAACTGGAGAGAAAATTTCTCAAAAGGGTTGAAGATTGTCAAAAGGCTGAAGGGACCGAAGGCGGATACCTAGCCAAAGCATACCTGTTGCTGGGACTTCGCGAGTTGGGAAAGCTGTTCGACAGAGCCAAGGATGTCGAATCTGGGGAAGGTCCTTCTAGGACCAAATAGATAGGAATTTACTTTTTCGCTTTATGAATGTAATAAGGCTAATGGCCATTAGTGACTTTTATTTCTTGTTTATTTAATGTCGTTTTGGGATTTGCCTATCTTAATCAATAAAATGAGGCATTTAGCATTCTAAGTTCTCCAAATCAATTTGTCGCTAGGCCTACCTCGGGCACAAAAAGGTTCCCAACTTAGGACACGCTTTACATTCCCATACTATGTATTTAAATATTGAAATACTTCTTATAATCCTCACTAACTTGATTACCTTTTATTTTATTTTTTGTTTTTATTATTCCCCTTCCCAAAGGTTAGTTCGTGCACTCTGGCATCATCATCTTACTTCACAAGATCTAGGGCCCTCCACCCACTCCTCCTCTTAGTCCCATTAAAGGCAAGAACAAAGGCAAAATGGAAAATTTAAACAACATCAGGAAGGAAAACATAGTTGAATGGGTAGAGGCCACTAATAGCCAGGGTATTTGGGTTCCTAACGATAACGTGTCACAACTTGAACAGAAACTGTTGAAATTCCAGGAAGAGCTCGATCAGGTTCAGAATTTAGCAAGCTTGTCATTTTCCCTCAGCACCCCAGATATCAACTTCCCCAACACTCAAAACCATACACCTCCTCAAAATATCCCAAAACAACAGAATCATCCCGCTCCTCACCATCGCGTTGCTCCACCAAAGAACCAATGTAACACCTGCCATACCCCAAACAACGCTCCACTACTCACCCCAGAACCTCAAAACTCCACTAACGACCATTTCCACACCCATACACCAGGCCACCATAACACTTATATCTACATGGAGACCATGCCACACTCCACCCAACCCATCTCATACATACCTGAGTTTGATGAAAAGGATCTGCTTATCAGGAACTTGGTCGAGGATTGAAGAAGGTATTAAAAGTGGTATGGTTACAAATTTCGAGGCCTTGCAAGCTACAAATAAGGCTTTATAGTCCGGTGGTGTGTCCAAGAAAAGGGACATACGGGCCATGATGGTTGCACAAAGGACCAAGTCTCCCCTCAAATACCAAACATACCCAACACCTCCACTCACACACCAGCCAACCCCAAATTACCAAGCACCCTCACCTTCATACCAAGCTCCGCCACCAACTTATCAGTCACCTCCACCTCCTACATACCAGCCTACCTCACCTAGATACTCCTAACCCGCTCATGTCTACCAAACTTATAATGCTCAACCATCCCATTATCAATCACCCCCTGCCGCCAAAATTTCCCTAGACCCCGACCTAATTTTGATCGTAGACCTCCAAAACAATATACAGCCATCGTTGAACCCATCGACCAGTTGTATGAGAGACTCAAAGCTGCTAGTTATATAACCCCCATCCCTGATGCAACCCCGAGAATCCTTCTCAGTGGGTTAACCAAACAAGTCCTGTGCATACCACTCCGGCATGAAATGGCACACCATCGATGAATGTCGCTCCTTAAAAGATAAGATACAGTCTTTGATTGATAACAAGATCATTGTGGAAAATGAACCTGCTCCAAATGTCCGCAATAACCCTTTGCCAGACTATAAAGGTGGAGGTATCCACATGATTGAAGTAGAAGATGACTGTGATCCCGAGGGATCAATCGGGTTGATCGCAGAAGGTGATGACCCAAAAAAAACAACAATTACTCTCAACCCAATCATAGTCCAGATCCAACCGTCTGAGGACGCTGAGGTAAATATGTATGTACCTCTTGAGTTTGAAGCAACGCCATCCATAAAAGCACCAGTACCAATTGAGGTTGAATTCGTGGCTCCGGCAAATGCGCCCGCACCATTTGAGGTTGCAATCTTGCCACCCAAGGCACATATTCCAATTGAAGTACGGATAGCCATGTCGGTCCTAGTGGCAATGTCTACTATGCCATCATTTTATACAAATGTTGTACCCTAGGACTATGCAGCCTAGGCGAGAAGGAAGGGCAAGGTCAGGATTGAAGAAATTGTCGCAGCACAGGGTATGACAAGAAATGATAGAGTCTATACCCCTGAACATCTAGCTGAATCAAGCAAGCATGCCTCCAATCGTCCGCCCCTCATTGAGATAGGTCCGGACGACCTTTGGAGGAAGATACAGGCCAAGGAATATTCAGACATCGACTAGTTAAACAAGATGCCAACACAAATATCCATTCTCGCTTTGCTGCAAAATTTTGAGACGCACAAGAATGCTTTGTTAAAGATGTTAAATGAAGCATACGTATCAAGTAACATCAGTAGCGGGGAAATGGCCAATATGGTCGGACAAGTGCTGGAAAGCCACAAGATCACCTTTCATTAGGACGAGCTGCCACCTGAAGGGCTGGGGATGGCCAATATGGTCGGACAAAGCACTGCACATCACCGTGCAATGCAAAGATTATTTCATCACCAGAATCCTGATCGATGAAGGTTCCAGTCTTAACATTTGTCCGATGGTAACACTCAAGAAGTTGGGTAAAGGACTGCATGAGATAAAGAATGGAGCAATCAATGTGAAAGACTTCGACGGTTCTTAGAGGTCCACCATTGTTGAGATTATTCTATGCTTACAGATGGGACCAACCTAGTTCCCGGTCGATTTCTAGGTGATAGATGTGCCAGCATCCTACAACTTGCTGCTGGGACGGCCATGGATTCATGCTGCTGGGCCCATAGCATCAACGCTGCATCAGGTAGTAAAGTTAGAATGGAATCACCAGGAAGTGATCATTCACGACGACGGTAGCAACCCTATATACAGTCGCCAGACCATTTCGGCGATCGAGGGAAGAAGGAGGCTAGGTGGAGAAACTTACTACCACATTGAGCGGGTTAATACTATCGACAAAGACTAATGGTGGGATAGTAAAATCGAGAGTATACTGAACTGGTGGGGGTACGAACCTGGCAAAGGGCTTGGCAAGAACCTCCAAGGAATCTTTAAACCCATAAAACTCAAGAAACATGGCACTACCATCGGTTTGGCATACGAATACACTTGGGAAGAGTTCAATAACTGGTCGCCACTATGGCGCAGTACTTACTACCCACTAGAGCAGCAAATACCGCATCTGGAGCAGACTTTCCGACAGGCCGACATTATTTATGGGTCAGATGAATAAGAAGCACTTGCAGCAGTGAAGAACCTATTCCTAGAAGATAGTGATATGGATTGTTGTGTTATTCTCGAGGAGGAGGGGGAGGAAGGCCCTTCCATACAGGTTGTGAGCAGAGGGACACATTTTAAGAATTGGACCATCAGGACAACCAAAGCCCGACGTGCCTAGGGGTAACAAGGCTAAAACAAGCATTATTCATTATTTTTACTAAATGATTTTCTTTTCGCATTTTTAATTCCCGCAATAAGATCTTCGATGTTTAAAACAGTTATTCAATTTATCAAAAGCATGTTTGATTTTTCTTATGATTTAATATTTATTGCTTTCTCTCCTTACTTTATCCATACAACATTACTATTACTTGTCTTGATGAACCAATGACTGTGACATGTAATGAAACAATGCAACAAACGGATATTGATTCAGAGGAAGATTACATACCTGACGATATTGTCAAAGAAGTTGAGAACTTTGAAAACAGGCCTAAGTCCAACCTGGACGACACCAAAATTGTCAACCTAGGAGATGAAGAAAGCGTCAAGGAAACATGAATCAGCGTTCACCTATTGCCATCAGAGAAGAAAGAATATACAGAATTTCTAAAAGAGTATGAGGACATATTCGCCTAGTCGTATGATGACATGACTGGTCTGAGTACGTTTATTGTGGCTCACAAACTGCCAACCGATCTAATGTGTCCACCGGTAAAGCAGAAGCTCAGAAAGTTCAAGCCTGATATGAGTTTGAAAATCAAGAAAGAAGTCAACAAGAAGATCAAAGCTAAGGTTCCCAGGGTAGTAGAATACCCGACATGGTTAGCCAACATTGTGCCAGTACCAAAGAAGGACGGGAAGGTTAGAGTCTGTGTTGAATACCGGGATCTCAACCGGGCCAGTCCAAAAGATAATTTCCCTTTGCCAAATATGCATATCCTGATTGACAATTGCGCCAAGCATGAACTACAGTCATTCGTAGATTGCTTCACTAGTTATCATCAGATCTGGATGGATGAGGAAGATGCTGAGAAAATGGCTTTCATTACACCGTGGGGAGTGTACTATTACAAGATGATGCCATTCGGCCTGAAGAATGCAGGGGCCACCTACATGAGTGCCATGACTACCATCAAATCCAAGAAGGTCACTGACCACATAGAAGATCTGAGAAAGTTTGGGAAGGCTTATTACATGATGAGTTTCTTGGGAAGGCTTAACTATATCAGCTGATTCATAGAATAGTCTACAGTTATTTGTGAGCCAATCTTTAAGATGTTAAAGAAGGACGCCACTACCAAATGGACTGACGATTGCCAAAAAGCCTTCGACAAAATCAAGGAGTACATGTCAACACCACCAGTCTTAGTCCCGCTCGAGCCAAGTAGACCCTTATTGCTCTACCTTGTAGTGTTGGATGGAGCTTTCAGATGCGTTCTAGGGCAGCATGATGAAACGGGAATGAAGGAGCAAAGCATTTATTATCTCAGTAAGAATTTCACCTAGTATGAGGCCCGGTATTCTCTATTGGAATGCACCTGTTGTGCTTTGACTTGGGTAGCTCAGAAGCTGAGACCTTACTTCTGCGCCTATACTACATATCTCATATCAAGAATGGATCCCTTAAAGTACATCTTTCAGAAGCCCATGCCTACCGGCATGCTAGCCAAGTGGCAAATCCTGTTGAGTGAGTTCGACATTGTTTACGTAACTTAGAAAGCGATCAAAGGACAAGCATTGGAAGACCACCTTGCTGAAAACCTCGTGGATGGAAGATACAAACCCCTGAAAATGTATGAGAATCCTATGACGATTGGAGAATGTTCTTCGATGGAGCAGCAAACTTCAAAGTAGTTGGCATAGGAGCAGTCCTAATATCATAAACCGATCAGCATTATCCAGTGTCTACCAAACTTAAGTTCCCCTACACCAACAATATGGCCGAGTATGAGGCCTGCATCTTGGGGCTCAAAATGGCCATTGACATGAACATTCAAGAGCTGCTAGTAATTGAAGATTCAGACTTACTTATACATCAGGTATGAGAAGAATGGACAATCAAGAACTCCAAGATACTCTGTATATGCATCACGTAATGAATTGAGAAAGAGGTTCAAAAAGATGGAATTCCAGCATGTTCCCAGAATCCAGAATGAGTTTGCCAATGCATTGTCTATCCTATCATCTATGATACAGCAACCCGACAAGAATTTCATTGATCCCATTCCAGTGAAAGTCCATAATATGCCAACTTACTGTGCCCATGTTAAAGAAGAAGCAGACGGAAAGCCTTGGTTTCATGATATCAAGGAATATTTAGCAAAAGGAGAGTACCCAGAGCTTGCAAATCCTACTCAAAAACGCACACTTCGGAGATGGTCCAACAACTTCTTTCACAGCGGAGGAATCCTGTATAGGAGGACTCCCGATTTGGGATTATTGAGATGTATCGACGCAAAGGAAGCATCCAGGTTACTAAAGGAAATTCATGTTGGGACCTGCGGTCCATATGAATGGTTTTGTATTAGCAAAGTAGATACTTCGGGCTGGTTACTTTTGGATGACTATGGAAACGGACTACATCCATTATATTTGGAAATGCCATCGCTGTCAGATACATGCAGACATGATAAAGGTACCTCCAAGCGAGCTTAACACAACAAGCTCATCGTGGTCGTTCGCCGCCTAGGGAATGGACGTTATTGGACCAATCAAGCCTGCCGCTTCCAATGGACACAGGTTTATCCTAGTAGCTAGTGACTATTTCACCATTGTTTGTCGATTAGGAATCCCAGAGTCAATCATTATTGATAATGGCTCCAACCTCAACAACGACTTGATGAAAGCTACGTGTGAAACTTTCAAGATCAGACACAAGAATTCCACAGCCTATAGGCCTTAGATGAATGGAGCTGTAGAAGCCGCCAACAAAAATATCAAGAAGTAATGAGGAAAATGATAGAGAAGCATAAGTAGTGGCACGAGAAGTTATCATTTGCTCTACTGCGGTATCGCACCACAGTTCGCACATCAACCGAGGCAACCCCCTATATGCTGGTTTACGGTACAGAGGTTGTCATCCCCGCTGAGGTAGAAATTCCTTCCCTAAGAATCATACAAGAAGCTGAGCTCGACGATGCAGA
Organism: Nicotiana sylvestris; assembly: GCF_000393655.2. Taxonomy (NCBI): domain Eukaryota; kingdom Viridiplantae; phylum Streptophyta; class Magnoliopsida; order Solanales; family Solanaceae; genus Nicotiana; species Nicotiana sylvestris. The sequence goes on from NC_091063.1 coordinate 63,386,747, forward strand.
GTAGGTAAAAAGCCGTTATAAGCAACTAGCCCTTATAGATGGAAAGAGAATGAATGCAGTCTGCCATGGTCAACTCAACCAAAAATGAATGTCCAAAGCCTTTAACAAAAGAGTCAAGCCAAGACAGTTCACACCGGGGCAGCTGGTGTTAAAGAAAATTTTTCCGCATCAAGATGAAGCCAAAGGGAAGTTCTCTCCCAACTGACAGAGTCCATACATGGTTCACTGGGTCTTGACAGGAGGAGCCCTCATACTTGCAAAAATGGACGGAGAAGTCTGGCCAAAGTCGATCAATTCAGATGCAGTCAAACGCTACTATGTGTAATCTCTATGCTTTCCTTATATGATGTAAATCGAACTACGCCTGACCTGATTCCTATTTAAGAGGGGATACATAGGTAGCCCTATGATTTCGGTCACAATTCAAAAAAAATCATTCCCCCCCCCCCTCTCGCAATTGTAAACTGGGGCAGAATTTTGAGGAGGACCCTCAAAATTCTGAAGTAATTTCAGTTGATCGCCGCACGAGCAGCAGTCAGAAACATCAACCCATCAAACTGGGGCAGAATTTTGAGGGGACCCTCAAAATTCCGTAACTAGAGAGGTTGCAATGTCTTGAACTACGTCACAGTCGTCGGTTTATCTGAAAGCTATTTTTAATTATACACTTATACTTTTACAAAATCATGCATGTTTATTATTGGAACAGCTTTGTTTAGAAATGCTACCCCAATGATACAAACAATATCACTAGATCAAAGCCGAACGAGTCAAGCAAAACCCAACGGGGATACGAACTAACCTCCCCCTTACAAAACTCACGATCTTTCTTTGGATGCAGGCACTAGGGTTGCAAAATCGTTAAACATACCGTATGCCCATGGGACAAACATTGTTCAAGAATATGATTCTTAGAACCGTTGCACTTGCCAACATTTGCTATCAGCACACACCAGTGATGTCCCGTATGTCACGATGCTCCCAACAATCACGACGCTGCAATCTGCTATCAGCTAAGAAAACTCTACTATCATTTGTTATTTTATTTCTTGCATAAGGTTACTATTCTGCCTTCCAATCTGCATAAGACTACCATTCTGCCTTCCGAGACTAAATGCTATCTCCATCTTCATTCTACACTGCATAAGGCTACCATTTTGCCTTCCGACACTAAACGATGTCTCCATCTACATTCTGCATTGCATAAGGCTACCGTTCTACCTTCCGAGACTAAACGTTTTCTCCATCTACATTTGCATTGCATAAGGCTACCATTCTGCCTTCCGAGACTAAATCCATCTACACCTGCATTGCATAAGGCTACCATTCTGCCTTCCAACTTGCATAAGGCTACCATTCTGTCTTCCAATTTGCACAAGGCTACCATTCTGCCTTCCGAGACTAAACGTTGTCTCCATCTGCATCTGCATTACATAAGGCTACCAGTACGCCTTCCAATTTGCACAAGGCTACCATTCTGCCTTCCAAGGTTAAGCTTACCTCCATCTGCATCTGCATTACATAAGGCTACCATTTTGCCTTCTGAGGTTAAGCTCTACCTCCATCTGCATTCGCATCTTTGCATAAGGCTATCATTCTGTCTTCCGAGGCTAATCTCTGCCTCTCATTTTCTTCAAAACTCGGCACTATCCCAAGCACTACTTATCTCGCTTCTCTTACGGGCTGAGCTCTACCCTTCAATTTGCAAGACTAAGCTCTATCTTGTCCGCATCATAATCATGCATCTTTCATGGGCTAAAATATCGCCAACTTATCCAAAGGCGTCATCGTTTGGAGGCACCATCTTCATAGCCCGAGAGCACCATGTCATGGCCTGAGGATTTCTTTCAATCTTTTACACATCATCATTCAAAGGCGTCATGGTTCAGAGGCACCATCCTCATATCCCAAGAACATCATTTCATGGTCTAAAATCCTTTATCATACGCTTCATGGCTCAGGACGTCATGGTCTGAGGACGCCATTCCAAACCGTCCAAAGACAACATTCATAGTCCAACGGAAATTTGCATCATGCTTAAATTTATGCACAGTATACACTTGTATTGCTTCTATTTGCAGGTAAGATGGCGAGCAACAACCATCCTGGCAGAAGCGATCCCGCTCCAGTCCCCGCAAGCCATATCAAACCTAACCATTCCCGTAAACCGTCCACTCACTCGGCCCTAGATATTGCGTCCATTCTTGAAATGTCTTCATTGGTATACTCCGCCGATGGATCCTGAACTACATACGGCCTGATTCCTGTAAAACCAGAGATAAGTAGGCAACTCAGAAGCCAGGGTGTGGCCTAAATCCTCCCAAACCGTTTCGCTCGGTCAAAATTGGCCATCATATCTTTACCCAACAACTCTTTCATCCTTCCCAGGAAAAGAGGGACAGTTGTTGATACCCAATTTTTCCCTATATATTTTAAATATGCGAAATACCTTCAAAATAGCATATATGCATATATAAGAATGTCCAAGGGTTTTATTATTTTTTTTATAATTTTAAAGGTTTTAAATTGATTTATTTTCTCCCTTTTTATCCATAAAATCCCCTATAATTATTTCTAAAATTATTGTTTTGATAATTCATTTATTGAATTCCTATATTTATGCCAAAACATGGCTAAGTAATTTTTACATATTTTTGTAATTACATTTAGTATTTTTAAAGCTAAATTGCACATACCCATTTAAAAGATAAATTGTGTATGGATAATCACAAACCAGTTAGAAAGAACATAAACACATGGAAGGGATAGAGATTTGGGATTCATAAGATGGTAAGTGCAAAGTAAGTGATTGACAAGGCATGCTTTGAAATACACATAAGGGAATGCATTAATCTAAAGGGAAGGGGAGACCTAATAGCATGCTAGTAATGTAACTCAACTACAAGTTTCACAACAGAACCACAAGTAGAAGTAGACCAGGAATAAGAGAAACTGAAACAATAAGAGAAGCATGTTGTTGTTGAGGCTTTAAATTGAACTAGGACATACCAGTGGAGATAGAGGTAAACAAATGAAAGAACCAATGCGTACAGATGATTAGCCTTGGCTTGCAGTCAACCAATAATAGTAGAAGGACATAGAATTTTACAGCAAGAGAGGGTTTTTGAAAGCTAATTTCATCCTGTATTTTTAAATTGCTAATTATTTATTGTAAATCATTTTAGCATTTTTAAATTATTTTTAGAAATTATCTACTATTTTCTATAAATTAAATGGGGAAAAATTGCTATTTAACTTATAGACAAAATTGGCCTTCAAATCTAGCTTAAATCAAGCAGACCCCCAACCCAACTAAAAATCCACCAGACCCAAGCCCAAACCCAAGCCACACCTGACCCACCTACCCCATTTAATTTTGACCGTTGATCATTCAGATCAACGGTCCCCATCCCCCCTTCCTAAATTAAACCCAAACGATCCCCCCCCCCAAACCCTCTCATTCTTCACTCAACCGACTCTCATCTATCTCTCTCTCTCTCTCTCTCTATCTCTTGTTCTCTCTAGAACCTTCTCCACTCCCCTCCTCTCCGATGAACCTCATACACCTTCTCCAGCCATCTCCTTTCCCGAATCCTTGGTGGTCTCACCACCTACCAGCCTTATGGCTCCCTCTTGAACATGTGTCATCATTTTGAGGCCTTCAAGTAAACCATAGGCGGTTCACTCGCCTCCCATGGTTTCCCTTGCCATTTTCCGGCCATCCATGGCCGTTCGAGTAAGATCTGTGACTTTTTCGGTTAAACCGATAACTTTTCGAAGTTTTCTCACTTTTTCTGGGTTCTACGAAACCCTAAATTTAAAAAAAATTCAATTTTCTTTCAGATTTGTCTTAGATCTATATATATTAACCTCTTGGTGTTTTTCTCAAAGGTTTTCACGATTTTTTCAAAGTAATTCTTCGTCTTCAAGATTAGGGTTTCTTAACCTCTTTTAAAGACTTCTCCTCTGATTTTCAGTATTATCATATGATTTTACTATGTTTAAATGGTTTATTTATGTTTTCTTCTACCTAATTCATCGTCTTGGAAACCCTATTTATTTTGGTTCTATCTGGGGTTCTGGAACTGTCTTGGTTTATTTGATTTGTATGTATACCTAATTCGATTGAGTTCGTTATGGTTAGATCCTTTCCTTTGTTTATCTTAACTGATTCTTAGTTCTTACCGCTTTTTAACTCAACTCCGTTAAAATCCTAATTTCTTAAAGATTTCTTCACTTGTTACTGTGTGTTTCAAAGACTCTCTTTACTTGTTTATGTGTGTTGGCATGATCTTCTTTACCTGTTAGGTTGGTTTTTCACTCTGGTTCTATGTGTTTGCCATGACTACTTGACTTTGTTGATTACCATGCTTCGAGTAGTCCTTAGCTTACTCATGTCACTTCTGTATGTTTGTGTTCATCTAGTTTGCTTCTTTTTTCAATATGGTTGACCTTGCATGTCTGATACGCCTGTTCATTATTCTCTATTTAGATGTCAAAGTGCAGAATCATGACTCTCTCTTGATTGATCCTGATTTCCTTAAGTTACGGTTTGATTGCAAGGTTTTCTTATAAACCCCTAAAATTTTACTCGTGTTGATTGATTCCATTCCCTTATTTGCTGTTATGCTTAATTCTTGTTGAATCCTTTTCCCAAATCAGTGTATTCTGTACTTAGACTCAATCGCATGCTCTATATTTTTACTACCCCTTATATGGTAAAAATCAATCCTTCTCAAACTGATTTTCTTTCCTTAATTATCCCTGTTAGTATCTGTTTGAGTTGTAATTCCTTGATTAAAGGGAAGTACTTGTATTAATTGGATTCTAATTGTGATTACTTCCATAATTGTGCTAAACCTTTACTTATTACCTTATTTTCTACTTATTTTCAAAGCTATAAATACCATAAGTCTTTCATTAACAAGACACGAACTTGGCTTTCAAAAACCTCTCTTACTTTAAATTTTGTGCCATTCTACTTTATTGGTCGGCTGCAAGCCAAGGCTAATAATCTGTAAGTCTTGGTTCTTTCATTTGTTTACCTCTATCTCTACTGGTATGTCCTAGTTTAGTTTAAAGCCTCAACAACAACATGTTTCTCTTATTGTTTCAGTTTCTCTCATTCCTGGTCTACTTTTACTTGTGGTTCTGTTGTGAAACTCGTAGTTGAGTTACATTACTAGCATGCTATTATGTCTCCCCTTCCCTTTAGATTAATGCATTCCCTTATGTGTGTTTCAAAGCATGCCTTATCAATCACTTACTATGTACTTACCATCTTATGAATCCCAAATCCCTATCCCTTCCGTGTGTTTATGTTCTTTATGACTGGTTTGTGATTATGCCAGTATCAACTATTGCTGAGCATGTCCAAACCAGTCCTAAGACCCTTGCTGGGGTTATGTGTTTACAGTCAAATGTCTGTGTATCCCCAAATCCCTTGACCCCCTATGTGACTACTGATTCTGTGTGTGATCTCATCTTAAGGTGTTTGAGTTTTATTTACTACTACAACTGCTTTCAGTCATCTCTGTTACTGATTGCTTTCAAAATGGACTTGTCAGTCCAGTTTTTAAACAAACTCCTTTCAAACATGTGTTATGCACTTTCACTATACTCTTAGAGTACTAGGTTCTGCTCCTTTTGTGTGAGCTTTGCCTTGGGACCCTTGAGCTCCCACTGAACTTGGACACATGAAAGTTGGCCTTTCCACACTGCACTTACTCTGTCTTGGCTATGGAATCTGGGTGTGCGCATTGCCCGAGATCCCTTGAGGTCCTTAGGGAACTCTAACACACCTAGATATTAGGGAAATCTATAAACAATCTTGACACTTGAGATGATTGATTACATAACTCAGAGAGGAAGTCCTAATCAGGCTTCCTATAATGTATCTTCTTATTTTTCATTATGTAATTCATTTCAATGTTGGTCTGTAATAGCTTGTTGTAAACAAGTATTGGGGTTGGCTAGTGAAAATGGATGGGTTAAATATGTATGCTATAGTTGTTAAGGGTAGAATACATGTTATTAGGTTTATGTTCCTAATTGCGCAATAGAAACCCTGCTTAGGGCTCATGCATGCATTAAAAATCATGCCTTTAGGTCTCATGATTATTGTTTCAGCATGTGAACCCTCACAAAATCATGTGTTAAGATCTGCTAATAATTAGCACTTTACTATTATATTCTATACTGCCACGTGCATTTAGAAATCCTGTTCTTAGGAAATTCTACAATCTTGCCATGTGGATTTAGAAATCTTGCTCTAGGAATTTTTGCAATCTTGCCATGTGCATTTAGAAATCCTGCTCTAGGAATACTGCATCATGAGTTTTATACATGCATCTTAGATACCATATTTTGGGATCTTATTCGTACTTGCATTCACACTTAGTGTAAACTGCTGATCATAAAAGAGGTAAAAAACAACTTCACACTCGATTACCCGTTTAAAATAACTGGCAATAATCTCTGCATTCGTATCAACTAGAACAACATACTCTTAGGGTAAAATAATTCCAAACTGTCTTTTAATAATTCTGAATAACTGTTGTATACTACTTTACGCCTAGGCAAGCTTTAGGCAATTGCATAAAATAAAACCAGAATTGCCTTTGTTTAGCTGTCAACCTATTAAAATCAGTAGGCAAGCCTGATTCGGACTTCATTTCTGAGTCATGTAATAATCTGGTTCTGCTGTTATCACTTAGATACCATGCATATGATTTGAATTTAGACTTTAATTGTGCATGAGTCATGTTGTCTATGTGCATTATTTGTAGAGGTATATCTGAGCATTCTGTCTGTTTTCTGTGTTTTCCCCTTTAAATGCAATCCTATGTGTTCTTGTATGTCACCTAGTATTTTACCTTTAAACCTGAGGGTCCGCCTAGAACCTTCCTCCTTAGGATAGGAGTCCTAAGTTACTTCGGGACTGATAGAAAGGTACGGGTAACAGCATGCAATAAGGGTCGAGACCAACCTTTGCTTAATTACCTTCACGGGGCGGGAAAGTGTAGATATGGATATGATGACCGATGAGCTAATATCACGTGTAGCCCCTCTTTTAGGAGTGTCATACCGGGTGTTGCATTGATGTGATCCATATAACAAACAAACCTAGGACACCTCCCTTTACATTCATAAGCATGCTTTAGATTGTAATTCTTTTCAAAATTTTGCCTTTCGCTAATTATTTTTAAACATTTGTGCATTTAAACTCAAATCCCCTACTATTTGAGCCATACTTGTTTATTTGCTAATTGCACAAATTCACAAAAATTGTCTGGCCGGGAACCACAATAGTGGATCATGAGGGCTGCCTAACATCTTCCCCTTAGGATAATTTCAAGCCCTTACCCTATCTCTGGTTACCAAAGGTAGTTGTAGATGAACTTATAGATGACCTAATGCACCTTAAAATCGTTAGGTGGCGACTCTTATAAAATGCAAACCCCCTTTCCCAAAAAGAATGAGTTGTCCCATACCAAAATGTCATGAACCCGAGTTTCGCGAAAGTGGAAAAAGGGGGCGTGACAATTTGGTATTGTTGTTATATGAATGTCATGTATGTGAGGTGACGAGTGCGTACACGTGCTAATGGTTGGAAAAACTCCATTTTCATTAAGTAAATATCTATGTTTCATTTTTGTTGAACACTACTTATATTTAAAGCCTACTGTTTAGCTTAGGAAAGCATGCTTAAGTGACTTAACTATTTTGTCTGCTTAAACTGCTTACATGAAATTCTGTCCAGCATGTTTAGAATAGAAATCTTTGCTTTTTTGGTATGAACTTGGATAGAACTGTAGATTCTTTCTTGAGACTATTGTGTTTTTACTTTGGGACTACAGGGCGATATCCCGGGAGATCCCCCTGCGTGTTTAATTTGGGACTACGGATTGGTATTCCAGGAGATCCCCATGCACATTTACATTTGGGACTACAGGACGACATCCCAGGAGATTCCCCTGTACTGGATATTTACTTGGGACTACGGATGGGTATTCCGGGAGATTCGCCTACATGTTTATGACTCGGACTACGAGACAATATCCCAGGAGATCCTTCGCACATTTACGTTTGGGACTACGGGACGACATCCTGGGAGATCCATTGTTGCTATTTCTGTATATTGAGTTATATTCTTTATGTGATTTTATTCTTTATAGACTGGTAGTATTTTACTTATACTATTGCATTCGTACTATTTTACCTTATATATATATATATATATATATAACCAGTAGGGCTCTGACCTTCCTCGTCACTACTCGACCGATATTAGGCTTGGCACTTACTAGGTACCGATGTGGTGTACTCATGCACTTTCTTGCACATGTTTTTCGCATGCAGATTCAGGTTCTTCTGCTCAGCCATTCTATCAATGAGGCGGACGATATCAGAGAATTCGAGGTATATCTGTCGCGTCTGCAGACCTAGAAGTCCTTCTCTATTCTCCCCTTAGCTTTAGACTTCCTGTATTTACTTTTGGATTAGACATTCTGGAGTTAGAACACTATGTCGTTTTTCTACAACTTGTGATTTCATGAGATTCCAGGTTTTGGGAGTTTGGATTCAGTTTTGAGAGTGTGTATTGTATATTCCGAGCGGCATTTTAAACTCTTTTATTGTGTTTTACCCGCAACTTGCTAGTTTCGCATTTCATTTTCTTTTTCTACAATTTGTTAGGTTTACCTAGTCGTAGAGACTATGTGCCGTCTCGACAGTTCACAGAGGGAGAACTTGGGTCGTGACAGGTTCCCGTGGTATAGTCATCATACATTTAATCCCAAATTCGAGTGCACGCTTGCTTGACTTGACCCCAACTTCAAAGTGATAATAATAATAAACATGTTATAAATTATGGGTGTGTTTTACGTGATGCAATTTGCAATGTGTAAAAGAACAATAAGTGCGCGACATCACGACTTATTTAAATAAATTCCATAAATACTAAATGTAATTAAAAATTTAAGTAAAAGTGGTGAAAGATAAAAAGCACAATAGGTTTTAAACATTTAATAAATCAGATAATTAGGTCAATTATTAATAGTTGAGTGACCGTGTTAAAACTACAGAACTCGGGAGTGCCTCACACCTTCTCCCGAGTTAACAGAATTCCTTACCTGGCCTTCTGTGTTCACAGACAAAAAATAGAGTCAATTTCCTCAATTTGGGATTTAAAATAAACCGGTGACTTGGGACACCATAAATTATTACAAGTAGCAACTTTGAATTAAATAAATAATCTCATTTCAATTAATGTCACTTTAATTGAAACAACTCCCTATTTTCTTGAAAAAATAAGGTGTGACACCTGGAACTCTAGATCTCAGCATCGGTTGTCTTCATATAATTTCTGTCGACTTTGGTCTACTAGCAATCTCTCCCTGATCACCTTAACCTTATCCACTGCCTGTTGGATAAAATTTGGGCCTATTAATTGTCATGCCCAATCCACGGGGAGCACGACTGGCGCTCAACCGAGTGAATCCGGTCGTGCAAGCCTATTAAACACTTTCTACCCAACTCACTTATGGTCAAGAGGAGACATGTTTTCATTAATTTAACAATAGGAAGAACATGTAAACAATACTAAATTGTTTCATTTGTTACGACATTGTTAAGTTTCAAAATATACACATCTTTGTGGTTGACAGAAACAAGAGTCTAAGACACAACATAAATCGTTGACCTTTCCAACACCCATATACAACCCACATAGTCTCTATGAAGCCTCTAAATAGATAAAAAAGAGTGCTACAAAAGTGCCGGAAACAAGGCCCCGGCTATACCTCAAGTATAATACATAAGGGACAAAAGATGCATAACCCCGAAATGGAAAGAGGCTCACCAAGACTATTGGGAGGAGGATGTACTGCTAACGCTGATCAACACTACCCGCTATGGAACCACCTGCATCCATTTAAGACGCAGCGCCCCGGAAAAAGGGACGTTAGTACCGTTTAATGGTACTAGTATATATAACTAAATACCATCTCATTAGAACGAATAATAATATAAGAAGGAAGTAATCATAAAATCAATAAAAGCCTTAAACAATACCACAACATCAAATTAAGAATCACATAAGCTTTCAAGTAAATTTCCATAGCTTTAGATTTGGACACCTTTAATACTGTTACACCATCATCCACAATACCACCGCATTCTTGTGCGGAGTCTGATCATGACCCGATCGGCTAGGTCGTCTCATTTAAGATATCAACCATAATCACAATTTCATTCTCAAATTCCAGTTCCAATTTCAGCACAGTTACCACCATGTGTACGGCATGGTGTTCGATCACGGCCCGATCGGCTAGGCCATCTTGCTCGAGACATTACCATTTTCTATAAATCATCTCATTTCATATTTCTTTAACGTCTTTCAGTTTATCGGAACTAGTGACCACAATTGTTATATCATTCTTGGCACTTGGGCATTCCATAACTCAAGTTCTTTTTCACGTTCCACATTATTATCATATCAAAAACAACAAGGCCTTTTATTTATGACTTTGATTACACACACGAGCAATTTAGAAACTAAGGCATATAGAAGCTTTCACACAATTTGGCATAACAATCTTTATTCGAATATGGATTGAAGTCTAGGCATTTGTAGCACATATTTCATATTTTTAACACATCCTTAAATGATAAGACAATCATGATGAAAGCAATGGAACACATATTGCACATATATTTCTCAACACAAGTACATTCGGAATAGCAATTCCTATAACGATCAATTTGAAACTTACACCGATTGCACGAACATATGGGGTTCGATTATAATAAGGGAGTTTTAGCCATACATACCTTGCTTGAGCTTTTCTTGAATTAATACAACATTCCGGAATTTCTAGCAATCCAAATCTCTTTCGTGAAATAATAAAGTTGAACAGGAGTTAGGAAGATATTCAGGGTCTCAGCTCATTTGAGCATATTATCAAATACTAGAAGTGCAAATTTTTTATTACAAGGATTCTCCACAAGATATCCTTCATTTTACAACCTAATCTTTACCCATTTGAGCTCAACAATCTTCCCACAAACCTTATTGGTACATGCACGTATAAATAATACTCTGACACCCAAGAATCATACTCCCAATCAACCATCTTCTACCCAAATTCAAAATTAAAAACTAGGGTATGGAACCTTACCTCTTAGATGAAGAACTTGAGGGATTTCTTGTTGGATTTCAAGGCTTCAGCAAGATTTTGATGAACAATTAGCTTAGGAATTTCTCCTCTCACTCTAGGGCACTTCCTCTCTCTAAAAATATCAGATATTCCCTTAAAAAATGGTCCTTTGCGTTTATTTAACGAGATAGGGTCGAGTTATAAAGATAGAAGAATGGACCCTCCAAATTCCGGACTGGGCTACAGACCAGGCTAGGCGTCTGTAGTGAGCTACAGACCTAGCCTCGCGATGGATATAGCACGGTCTAGCATGCTACAAGCTGGGCGACGCGAGATTGAAAATTTTCAACTTCCCAATGCATTGTTCAACCCAAAAACTCCGAAAATACAATATACTAGTAAATTTGTCCGCGCTTCGCGCAATTATAAAAAAACCGTATATCAATATGAACATAACATTTTAACTAATGTTTTCTTTTGCTCCTATCTGTATTTCCTTCACATTCTTCTTATAAATAGAAAAAAGTAACTCACCCTCTTCCCCATTCTTGCCTAAAAAGAATCTCCATATAAGCAAATAAACAGAAAAGGAGAAGGAGAAAAATAAAGTGATTTCAAATAGAGGAGGCTCCTTTTATTTTCCTACAAGAGCACTTGCAATACTCTTGTTTTCCACTTAATTAGTTTCAAAAAAAGATAGAACAATAGTTTTATGGAGCATTTAAAAGAGCAATATATGTCAAGAATCATTAAAAGGAACATAATCAAATAGAGTAAGTAAATATATTGGCTTCTCAGTATAAACAACATATATCAAGATCTAAAATTTTTAAATGGAATTTGATCTATTTACACTTTCAATATTAGAAAAGATGAATGTGAAAGCATAATAGTTCTACTTTTATGACAACTTGAAGTTACTGACTACTTTGAAACGTTTAAATTCTTGATCTTTCACCCTCAAACACCTACAATCAGATTTTGCAACTTCTATGTGACCCAAAAATTAGAGAAAACTATGAGAATATATTGTAAAAGTGTAACTAAACATACTTTGATTGATACTGTGATTTGTTAGTCTTAATGCTAAGAGTGACTTCCATATTTGCATCTGACTTTAATACGATAGAACATCATGAACGATTTTATTTTATTATGGGATCCACTGAAATAGAGATACATCAACATATATTAAACATTGATACTTCTTCTATGAAAATAAAAATAATAATAAAAGGATGAGTACCAACAGAAATGAAAATATTTAAATAGACCGGTTTCACCAATAAGTAGAGCAACATATATGTTGTTTCAGAAAAGATATCAAATTAATACAGTTGAATGAATAAAAGCTTATAACCAGAAGAAAAATATTGCAGGAAAAATAATGTTACTACCACAACAAAAAATAACTTGTCTCTAAAGAATATCCCTTGGAGTTACTGTCTCATAGTCAAGATGTCAACAAATATAAGAAGAGTTGTACATACATTTTATTTTTGTGATGTGATGACGCTGGGAACTAGGCAGGAACCGATCTTGACTTTTGATCATTGAGATTTTGGAAAGACACAAATGCTATAATATAGATATTTTACCCTTTGTTGGCAAATTACACATATTTAATAGTGACCTTAAATGAGAAGGAAAAAAGAATCGAATTGGTTTGGTAATTGATCTGATTGGTAGTAAAAATTGGGATTTATGCTAAACGTCTTTACTGTTCACATGTCGTACCTTTATCGCCATTAATTAATAATTAATTTGTTTCCTATTGATATGTAACTGTTGTACCTGTCGCATTCCTTCATAGATAGATATTTAAGATTTAAGATGAATAAAGCAGTTTTTAGTGGGAAAAAGCCAAAATAATGAGAACAAAGATAAATGGTAAAGCTGGCCAAAGAGATATGTCACCTCACTCTCTTTTTTCCCAACACTATATATATATATATATATATATATATTAGCCTACCTTGGCACCACAAAACCTTAAGTCACTTTAGCAAAAAAATTTGGGGCCTTACCTCAACTGAGACTCACCAACTTCGAAACATCCTATGGGTGATATGCACTTGCGCTCGTACAAAGCTTCATAAGACATTATCTGTATGTTGGAATGATAACTATTGTTGTATGCAAACTCTATCAACGGTAAGTATTCATCCCATCTGCATTTGAAATCTAACACACATGCCCTTAACATGTCCTCGAGTGTTTATATGGTTCGTTCGGCATGTCCATTTGTCTGGGGATGAAAAGTTGTACTCAAATTCACTTGCGTCCCCAAACCTTCTTGGAACGATCGCTAGAAGTTAGCTGTAAACTGTGCGCCTCTGTCTGAAATGATAGATACTGGAATATCATGGAGACATAAAATCTCCCTGATATACAATCTGGAATAATCTTCTATTGTATAGGTAGTTCTAACAGGCAAGAAATGAGCTGGTTTAATAAGCCTGTCAACTATTACCCAAATAGAATCATACATGCTCTGCGTACGAGGCAGGCCTGTGATAAAGTCCATATTCACTGCTTTCCACTTCCATGTTGGGATCTTTATCTCCTGTAACAAACTACTAGGCCTCTAATGCTCAAACTTTACCTACTGGAAGTTAGGACACTGGGCTACGAACTCTACTACGTTACATTTCATTCCGTCCCAAAGTAAATCCACTTAAGATCATGGTACATCTTAGTAGAGCCTGGATGAATGGTGTACCTGGAATGATGTATCTTTGCCGTAATTTGCCAGCGTAACCCTGCTACGTCTAGAAGATAAAGCCTATCTTTATTTCTAAGGACTCCATCACTAGTTGTCACGACCCAAATTTTCCACCCTCGGAAGTCGTGATGGCGCCTACTAATATGAGCTAGGCAAGCCAAACTTTTAATCTAATTACTTTATTAACCAATTATTTCTTTTTAACAAATATAAGATGATAATGTGGTAACAACGAAAATTCAAATTTAAGGGGAAAACAACTATAAGATTTATGAAAACTGCATCTATTACAAATACTTAAGCCTTAACCACCCAAAATCTAGTGTAACAGTATCGTAGACGGTCTAAGATTTCTACATACAAAGTCTGAAGAAATAATAGTACACTATTTCTGAATAAAAGGAAAAAATGAAACAGGAAATAGGGATAGAAAGAGACGACAGGGTCTGCGGACACCTGCAGGTCTACCTTGGATCTCCGGGTGGACTGTAGGAAGCCTCCAAGCTACGATCCAAGAGCTTCTCCGAGATCTGCATATAGTGCAGAGTGTAGTATCAACACAACCAACCCATGTGCTGGTAAGTGTCCAACCTAACCCTGGCAAAGTAGTGACGAGTCTAGGACCAGACTACCAAATAAACCTATGTAGTTCAAATATATATACAGCGGAAAAGTAATACAGAAAAAAAAAAGATAGGAAGGGGGAAACATGATTCGGGGAATAACAGGTAAAACAGAATATCAGGAGAATTATAAAGGAATCAAAATCAACCACTAACAAGAATAAGGAAAACAAAGGTAGATTTCACTTTCTTTTCACATCTTGTTACAGGTGTGCAACCCGATCCCAATTCCTATATCTCGTGGCAGGCGTGCCACCCACTCCCATTTTATTTATCTCGTGGCAGGCGTGCCACCCGCTCCCATTTCATTTATCTTGTAGTAGGCGTACCACCCGCTCCCTCATTTTGTTTATCTCGTGGTAGGCGTACCACCCGCTCCCATTTCATTTATCTTGTGGTAGGCGTACCACCCGCTCCCATTTCATTATATCTTGTGGTAGGCATACCACCCGCTCCCATTTCATTATATCTTGTGGTATGCGTACCACCCGCTCCCATTTAAAAGCTAACAATAATCACAAGGAATCCCGGCAAGGAAACAAGAGCGATATAACAACTTCCCGTCAAGGGAAAAAATGATATTTCAACAACATCCCAGCAAGGGAACAATAATATCAAAACAAACATCCCGGCAAGGGATCATTAATATCAAACAAACATCCGGCAAGGGAACAATTATAATACACGACTCACGGGCATGCTTGACACCAACGTATAGATATTTGTCACCATGCCTATACGTCGTACTCCACAATTAACATGTAGCAAATAAGACACAACTCCTAATCCCTCAAGCTAAGGTTAGACCAAACACTTACCTCGATGCCACGAACACAATTCACGTTTCAATTATAGCTTTACCCCTTGATTCCACCACCAATTCGCTCGTATCTAGTCACAAGTTACTTAATTACATTAATAAATGCTAAATGAATCAACCCCAATGCATGAAAAATGAGTTTTCTAAAGTTTTACCCAAAAAGTCAAAAGTCGCCCCCGAGCCCACATGGTCAAAACCCGAGGGTCGAACCAAAATCTATTACCCATTCCCCACGAACCAAATATATGATTTGTTTTGAAATCGGACCTCAAATCGAGGTCCAAATCCCCACTTTTTGAAAAACCTAGGTTCTACCCAAAACACCCAATTTCCCCCATAAAGATCATTGATTTTGAGTTGAAATCATGTGAAAAGATGTTAATGATTGAAGAAAACGAGTTAGAAATCACTTACCAATGTTTTGGAGAAGAAAGGTTATTTGAAAAATTGCCTCTTATGTTTTTGGGATTTTGAAAAATACAAAATAACTGAAAATCCCGTCTTAAAAATTTCTCGTGTGGCCGCACAGTTCTCGTGTGGACTGCAGTGACATGCTTTAGTATTTTGGCTATAACGTTCTCTGCAGATGTCCAAAATGTGATTTCTTTATCTTTCTAGAACTAGACACGAAGGTCTACGACATACGTTTTTGAATCATCTCAAAATTTCTAGTAGATCAAAAGCTATAGGCTTCCGAAGTCGGACCAATGAAATTTTTCTTCACCGCGGACCGCACAAAATCCAGTGCGGCCGCACAGCCCCCTCCGCGGCAGCATTCCATTTTGTTCAGACCACACTGGTTGGTTCAGAGTCCTTTCACTTCTCTGAACCTGCAACAACTATGTTTTTTAGGCCTAAGACATCCCGGAACCTATCCGAAACTCACCTGAGCCCTCAGAACTCCAAACCAAGTGTGCATACCAACTCAAAGACATCATATGGACCTACTCGTGCGATAACATCATCAAAATAACATGTAAAATCATGAATTAAACCTCAAAACTCAACATTTTCATCAAGAACTCTCAAAGTTCATAACTCTTCAACCGGAAGTCCAACTCACGTCAAATAAACTCCGTTTTTCACCAAACTTCACAGTTATCTTTCAAATACTATAACAAGTTTGTACCGGGCTCCGGAAATAAAATACGGGCCCGATAACAATAGTTTCAAACATTAATTCTTTTCTTTATTCTTAGATAATTCAGTAAAATAATTTCTTTCAAAAACGAATTTCTAAGGCTTGGGACCTCGGAATTCATTTCCGGGCATACGTCTCATATTTTACTGCGGACCTCCCGGGATCGTCGGAATACAGATCCGGGTCCGTTTTCTTAAAATGTTGACCAAAGTCAACCATAATCAAATTTTTAACTCTAAAATTTCTATTTCTCATATTTTCACATAAAAGGCTTTTCGGATATAGGTCCGGACCACGCACGTAAATCAAGGTGGGGTAAAAAGGAGTTTTTTAGTCCTCGAAACACTGAATTCACTTGCAACACAAGTGATGAACTTTTGGGTCATCACATTCTCCACCTCTAAAACAACCATCATCCTCGAACGGACATAAGAAGGAAGTACCTGAGTCGGGAAAAAGATGGGGATAACGGCTCCGCATATCGGACTCGGACTCCCAGGTTGATGCCTCGGCGGGCTGACCTCTCCACTGAACATGAACAGAAGGAAAACTCTTCGATCTCAACTGACGAACCTGCCGGTCTAGAGTAGCTACCGGCTCCTCCTCATAAAATAAGTCCTTGTCCAACTAGACACTGTTGACATCTAACACGTGGAATGGATCACCGTGATACTTCCGAAGCATGGGCACATGAAACATTGGATGCACGGTTAATAATCTTGGTGGCAATGCAAGTCTATAAGCCACCTCTCCCACTTGATCAAGAATCTCAAACGGACCAATGAACCTAGGGCTAAGCTTGTCCTTCTTCCCAAATCTCATCACGCCCTTCATAGGAGACACTCAAAGCAATACCCACTCACCGACCATGAATGCCAATTAACGAACCTTGCGGTCGGCATAACTCTTTTGCCTGAACTGAGCTGTACGAAGCCTATCCTGAATAATCCTAACCTTGTCCAAGCCATCCTGAACCAGATCCGTACCCAACAACTAAGCCTCTTCCGGCTCAAACCATTTAACCGGATACTGACATCGCCTACCATATAAAGCCTCATACAGAGCCATCTGAATACTCGATTGGTAGCTATTATTGTAGGCAAACTCTACTAAGGGCAAAAACTGATCCCACGAGCCTCCAAAGTCAGTGACACAAGCTCAAAGAATATCCTCCAAAATCTTAATAGTCCTCTCGGACTGCCCGTCCATCTGAGGATGAAACATTGTGCTCAACTCAACCCGCGTGCTCAACTCTCGCTGAACTGCTCTCCAGAAATGGGAGGTAAACTGCGTACCTTGATCTGAGATGATAAAATCGGGCATACCATGAAGACGAACAATCTCCCGGATATAGATCTCAGCTAACCTTTTGGAAGAGTAGGAGACTGCCACAGGAATGAAATGCGCTGACTTGGTCAGCCTATCAACAATAACCCACACTGCATCGAACTTCCTCTGAGTCCCTGGAAGTCCAACAATGAAGTCCATAGTGATCCGCTCCCACTTCCACTCAGAAATCTCAATCTTCTCGAACAAACCACCAGGCCTCTGGTGCTCATACTTGACCTGCTGACAATTCAAACACCGAGACACTAATGCTACGATATCCTTCTTCATTCTCTGCCACCAATAATGCTGCCGCAAATCCTGATACATCTTTGCGGCGCCCGAATGAATAGAGTACTGGGAGCTATGGGCCTCCTCTAAAATCAACTCTCGGAGCCCATCCACATTAAACACACAAACTCGACCCTGCAATCTCAAAACTCCATCATAACCTATGGTAACCTGCTTGGCACCTCCACGCTGCACCATGTCTCTAAGGACACACAAATGAGGATCATCATACTGTCAATCACGGATACACTCCAATAAAGAAGAACGAGCGATCGTGCAAGCTAATACACGACTAGGCTCAGATATATCCAACCTCACAAAACGATTGGCCAAAGCCTGAACATCCAAGGCAAGCAGTCTCTCACCGACCAGAATATAAGCAAGACTGCCCATACTGGCAGACTTCCTACTCAAAGGATCAGCCACCACATTGGCCTTTCCCGGATGATATAAGATGGTGATATCATAGTCCTTTAACAGCTTCAACCACCTTCTCTGCCTCAAATTCAAATCCTTTTGCTTGAACAAGTACTGTAGACTCTTGTGATCTATGAACACCTCACAGCCATGCCATACAGATAATGCCTCCAAATCTTCAACGCATGAACAATGGCTGCCAACTCCAAATCATGAACCGGATAATTCTTCTCATGAATCTTCAACTGCCGCGAAGCATAAAAATGACCTTGCCATCCTGCATCAACACCGCACCAAGTCCAATGTGAGATGCATCACAATAAACTGTATAAGGCCCTGAACCTGTGGGCAAAACCAATACCGGTGCAGTAGTCAGAGCTGTTTTGAGCTTCTGAAAGCTCACACTCATCCGACCAGCTGAACGGGGCACCCTTCTGGGTCAACCTGGTCATCGGGGCTGCAATAGATGAAAACCCCTCCACGAACCGACGATAGTAACCTGCCAATCCCAAGAAACTTCGAATATCTGTAGCTGATGATGGTCTAGGCCAATTCTTGACTACCTCAATCTTCTTCAGATCAAACTGAATGCCCTCTGCTGATACAGCATAACCCAGGAATGCAACTGAACTCAACCAGAACTCACACTTTGAGAACTTAGCATATAACTGACTGTTCCTCAAGGTCTGAAGAACCACTCTAAGATGCTGCTCGTGCTCCTCCCGGCTGCGGAAATATATCAAAATATCATCAATAAATACTATCACGAACGAATCCAAGTAAGGCCTGAACACTCGGTTCATCAAATCCATAAAAGTTATTGGGGCATTCGTCAACCCAAATGACATCACTAAGAACTCATAATGCCTGTACCGAGTGCGTAAAGCGGTCTTAGGGACATCAGATGCCCTAATCCTCAACTGATGGTAGCCAGATCTCAAGTCAATCTTCAAAAATACCTTGGCACCCTGAAACTGATCAAACAAATCATCAGTTCTCGGCAATGGATACTTATTCTTGATTGTAACCTTGTTCAACTGCCGATAATCAATACACATCCTCATCGATCCATCCTTCTTCTTAACAAACAACACCGACGCACCCCAAGGCGAAACACTAGGCCTAATGAAACCTTTTTCAAGCAAGTCTTGCAACTGCTCCTTCAACTCTTTCAACTCAGGCGGGGACATACGATACAACAGGATAGAAATGGGTTAAGTGCCCAGAGCCAAATCAATGCAAAATTCAATATCCCTGTCGGGTGGCATACCCGGCAGGTCTAAAAGAAATACCTCAGGAAACTCACGAACAAGGGGCACAGAATCAATAGAAGGAACCTCAGCACTAGAATCATGAACATATGCCAAATAGGCCAAACACCCCTTCTAGACCATACGCCGAGCCTTCACATAAGAGATAACACTACGGGTAGAATGACTAAGAGTCCCTCTCTGCTTTAAATGAGGTAAACCCGGTAAGGTTAAGGTCACAGTCTTGGCATGACAGTCCAAAATACCGTGGTAAGGTGATAACCAATCCATCCCTAATATGACATCAAAATCGACCATGTCCAAAAGAAGAAAATTTACACGAGTCTCAAGACGTTCAATCACAACTATACATGAAGGATGGACTTGATCTACCACAATAGAATCACCCACCGACGTAGACACATAAACAAGATCACTCAAAGAATCACTAGGTATGACCAGATATGGTGTAAAATAAGAGGACACATACGACTGCGTAGACCGTGGGTCAAATAACACTAAAGCATCTCTATCATAAACCAGAACCGTACATGTAATGACTACATCGGAAGCCTCAGCCTCGGGCCTGGATGGAAGAGCATAACATCGGGGCTAGGCCCCACCACCCTGGACTACATCTCTGGTACGGCCTGCTGTTGGCTGGCCTCCACATCTAGCGGCATGAGCTCTACCTCTAATACCTCTACCTCCACCTTTAGCACCTCTACCCCCACCTCTAGCTAGCTGGGCGGGCTGTGGAACACCTGGTTCCTGAACCATGGCACGGGAACCCTGATACTAAGAGCTACTCGGTGCTCGAGGGCAATACCTAGCAATGTGCCTCGTGTCGCCATAAGTAAAACAAGCCCTCGGCTGCTAGGGCTGACGACCCTAAAAACTCTGAAGCGGCAGTGCACCGATAGGAGCTGGTGGTGCACTGTAGGACTGTTGATTAGAATACTGCATCTGAGAACCACGTCCACCTGAAGCACCGTGAGAAACCTGAAGTGCTGACTGAAAAGGCCTGGGAGGATCGCCTCTACCATACGAATCCCTACCTCCAGACAAGGTACTACTGAATCGGCCTGAATGACGAGGCCTCTTGTCAGACCCATGACCACTTCCCTGCAATAGAACTATCCCAACTCTCTGGGCTACATTGGTCGCCTCCTGGAAGGAGATCTTACTCCCAGTCTCCCTAGCCATCTGAAGACGAATCGGCTGAATAATTCCCTCAATGAACCTCCTCACCCTCTCTCTCTCTCTGTGGGAAGTATGACAATAGCATGACGAGCTAGGTTGCTGAATCTGGTCTCATACTGGGTAATAGTCATAGAACACTGCTGGAGATGCTCAAACTGCCTCCGATAGGCCTCTCTCTGGGTGATGGGGAGAAACTTCTCCAGAAATAGCTGAGTAAACTACTCCCAAGACAAAGCAGGTGATCTGGCTGGTCTAGCCAAACAGAAATCCCTCCACCAAGTCTTGGTGGATCTAAACAAGCGAAAAATAGCAAAATTGACCCCATTGGTCTTAACTATCCCCATGTTCCTATGAACCTCGTGACAGCTGTCTAGATAATCTTGGGGATCCTCAGTAGATGCACCACTGAAAGTAGTAGTGAAGAGCTTGGTGAACCTATCCTACCTCCACAAAGCATCGGCAGACATAGCCGCTCCATTACCGGTCTGAGCTACCACACCCGGCTGAACTGCTCCAACTGGCTGAATCACTAGAGTCTGAATCTGGGGAGCTACCTACTCCGGAGTGCAAGTAGCAGGAGTCTAGGCTCCTCCTCTAGCCTAAGAGACGGTTGGTACTATAGGAAGCAAGCTTGCTCGGGTGACACTCTCCATGAGGCCCACTAAATGGAACAGAGCATCCTGAAGAACTAGGGTAGCAATAAATCCCTCTAGGACCTGAGCGGGGCCTACCAAAACTGCTGGGGCAGTAACCTCATCATAAAAGTCAACTTGAGGCTCCGCCGCTGGTGCTGATGCGAGGGGCTGAGCTCTGCCCCTACCTCGGCCTCTAGAATAGCCTCAGCCTCGCCCTCTACCCCTTGTGGGAGCTACTGCTGGGGGCTCAGGTTGATGGTCAGTGGATAAGGAAGCGCGTGTTCTCGCCATCTACGAAAGAACAGAGTAGAAGTTCAATTAGCATTGAGAAACCAAACCGTACGACAAGAGAGAATAAATGTGAAGTTGTTCCTAACTTTGTAGCCTCTAGGGATAAATACATACGTCTTCGTACTGATCCTTCAGACTCTACTAAGCTTGCCTGTGAACTGAGGGACCCATGTAACCTAGAGCTCTGATACCAACTTGTCACGACCCGGATTTTCCACCCTAGAGAGTCGTGATGGCGCCTACTAATATGAGCTAGGCAAGACAAACCTTTAATCTAATTACTTCATTAACCACTTATTTCTTTTTAACAAATATAAGATGATAATATGGTAACAGCGAAAATTCAAATTTAAGCAGAAGACAACAATAAGATTTATGAAAACTGCATCTTTACAAATACTTAAGCCTTAACCACCCAAAACCTGGTATCACAGTATCACAGACGGTCTAAGATTTGTACATACAAAGTCTAAAGAAATAACAGTACACTATTTCTAGATAAAAGAAAAAAATGAAATAGGAAATAGGGATAGAGAGAGACGGCAGGGCCTGCGGACGCATGCAGGTCTACCTTGGATCTCCAGGTTGACTGAAGGAAGCCTCCAAACTACGGTCCAAGAGCTGCTCCGAGATCTGCACATAGTGCAGAGTATAGTATCAGCACAACCGACCCTATGTGCTGGTAAGTGTCCAGCATAATCCCGGTGAAGTAGTGACGAGGCTAGCACCAGACTACCAAATAAACCTGTGCAGTTCAAATATATATACAACGCAAAAGTAATACATAAATAAACAAATAAAGATAGGAGGGGGGAAACATTCTTCGGGTAATAACAGGTAAAACAAAATATCAAGAGAATTATAAAAGAATCAAAATCAACCACTAATAAGAAGAAGGAAAACAAAGGCAGATTTTACTTTCTTTTCACATCTTGTTGCAGGCGTGCAACCCGATCCCAATTCCTGTATCTCATGGCAGGTGTGCCACCCGTTCCCATTTCATTTATCTCGTGGCAGGCATGCCACCCGCTCCCATTTCATTTATCTCATGGTAGGCGTACCACCCGCTCCCATTTCATTTATCTGTTGGTAGGCGTACCACTCGCTCCCATTTTATTATATCTTGTGGTAGGCGTACCACCCCCTCCCATTTCATTATATCTTGTGGTAGGCGTACCACCCGCTCCCATTTCATTATATCTTGTTGTAGGCGTACCACCCGCTCCCATTTACAAGCCAATAATAATCACAAGGAATCCCGGCAAGGGAACAAGAGCGAAATAACAACTTCCCAGCAAGGGAAACAATGATATTTCAACAACATCCCGGCAAGGGAACAATAATATCAAAACAAACTCCCGGCAAGGGATCATTAATATCAAACAAACATCCCGGCAAGGTAACAATAGTGATAATAACATATGAAGCGCAATAAACCACAATGGAGTCATAACAATTATAATACACGACTCACGGGCATGCTTGACACCAATGTATAGATACTCGTCACCATGCCTATACGTCGTACTCCACAATTAACATGTAGAAAATAAGACACAACTCCTAATTCCTCAAGCTAAGGTTAGACCAAACACTAACCTCGATGCCACGAATACAATTCACGTTTTAATTATAGCTTTACCCCTTGATTCTACCACCAATTCGCTCGCATCTAGTCACAAGTTACTTAATTACATCAATAAACGCTAAATGAATCAACCCCAATGCATAAAAAATGAGTTTTCTAAAGTTTTACCCATAAAGTCAAAAAATGCCCCCGAGCCCACATGGACAAAACCCGAGGTTCGAACCAAAACTCGATTACACATTCCCCTACGAACACAAATATATGATTTGTTTTGAAATCGGACCTCAAATCGAGGCCCAAATCCCCAATTTTTGAAAAACCTAGGTTCTACCCAAAACATCCAATTTCCCCCATGAAAATCATTGATTTTGAGTTTAAATCATGTGAAAAGATATTAATGATTGAAGAAAACGAGTTAGAAATCACTTACCAATGTTTTGGAGAAGAAATGTTATTTGAAAAATCGCCTCTTATATTTTTGGGGTTTTGAAAAATGAAAAATAACTGAAAATCCCGCCTTATTATACCCCTCTCAGACCCATTGTGCGGACCTCACAAAATCGAGTGCGGCCGCACAGCTCCCGTGTGGACTGTAGTGACATGCTTTAGTATTTTGTCCATGGATTTCTCTACATATGTCCAAATTGTTATTTATTTAGCTTTCTAGAAACTAGACACGAAGAACTACAACTTTCGTTTTTGAATCATCTCAAAATTACTTATAGATCAAAAGATATAGGCCTCCGAAGTTGGACCAGTGAAATTGTTTTCTTCACCGCGGACCGCACAAACTCCAGTGCGGCCGCAAAGCCCCCACCGCGGTCCGCACAAAATCTAGTGCGGCCGTATAGGCCCTTCTGCGGCAGCATTTCATTTTGTGCAGACTTCATTGGTTTGTTCAGAGGCCTTCCACTTCTCTGAACCTGCAACAACTATGTTTTTTAGGCTTAAGACATCCCGAAACCTACCTGAAACTCACCCGAGCCCTCAGAACTCCAAATCAAGTGTGCATACTAACTCAAAGACATCATATGGACCTACTCGTGTGATCACATCATCAAAATAACATGTAAAATCATGAATTAAACCTCAAAACTCAACATTTTCATCAAGAACTCTCAAAGTTCATAACTCTTCAACTGGAAGTCCAACTCACGTCAAATAAGCTCCGTTTTTCACCAAACTTCACAATTATCTTTCAAATACTATAACAAGTTTTTACCGAGCTCTGGAACCAAAATACGGGCCCGATAACAATAGTTTCAAACATTAATTCTTTTCTTTATTCTGAGATAATTCAGTAAAACAATTTCTTTCAAAAATTGATTTCTAAGGCTTGGGACCTCGGAATTCATTTTCGGGCATACGCCCAAGTCCCATATTTTACCACGGACATCTCGGGATCGTTGGAACACGGATCCGGTTTTGTTTGCTCGAAATGTTGACCAAAGTCAAATTTAACTCTAAAATTTCTATTTCTCATATTTACACATAGAAGGCTTTCCGGATATAGGTCTGGACCACACATGCAAATTAAGGTGGGGTAAAAAGGACATTTTTAGGCCTCTGAACACTGAATTCACTTGCACCACAAGTGATGACCTTTTGGGTCATCACACTTGTAACTCTATAAGGTGACTTTTTCTTTTTTTTTTCTGGCTACCTGACTGTACTCAATTAGAACTAGATATTCATATTGGCTCCGTTTCACTTCAGTCACTAAACAAGTGGTAGTTGTATTTTGAACTGCAACTCTTGCATCCTTTGAATCTATCAATCTAATTCCTAAACTAGATAACTGATAGAGTTCATGAGCTAACTCCCTTTCTAAGGTTACAAGTAAGCTAAATTCCCAATGTACTTACGACTAAGAGCATCAAGTACAACATTAGCTTTACCTAGATGATAAAAAATGTCAACGTCATAGTCCTTTAGAATCTCTAACTACCATCACTGCTGCAAGTTCAACTCCTTCTTCTTAGATATGTATTGGAGACTTTAATGATATGTATAGATATCAGCATGAACGCCATAGAGATAGTGCCTCCAAATGTTCAGTGTATGAATAATCGATGCTAGCTCCAAGTCATGTGTAGGATAATTCTGCTCGTGCTTCTTAAACTATCTAGAAGCATAAGCAATTACCTTTTTGTGTGGCATCAGGAAACAACCTAGGCCAATTCGAGACGCGTCACCGTAAATAACATAACTCTTGGATCCATCTAGAAGTGTAAGAACCGGATGTGTAATCAACCTGTTCTTCAACTCCTAGAAACTATGCTCACATTCATCAAACCATTGAAATTTAGCTATTTTTTGTGTTAATCTAGTCTGTGGTGCTGCAGGGGAAGAAAATCCTTCTACGAACCTCCTATAACTATCAAACCTAGAAAACTACATACCTTAGTTGGCGTTGTAGGTCTAGTCCAATTAGTCGATGCTTCTGTCTTCTGACCATCTACTTTGATGCCCTTTGATGATACTATATGTCCAAGAAATTCTACCAAACTCAACTAGAATTCGCGCTTCGAGAATTTGGCATGTAGCTTCTGGTCCCGAAGGATACCCAACACTTGGCGTAGATGCTTTGTATGTTCTGATTTAGACTTGGAATATACCAGAATATCATCAATAAACACTATCACAAACAAGTGCATATAAGGCCTAAACACATTGTTCATAAGATCCATAAACATTGTTTGGGCATTAGTCAGCCCGAACGACATCACTAGAAACTCCTAGCGGCTATACCTAGTTCTGAATGTTGTCTTTAGTATGACACACTCTTTAACTCTAACCTGATGTTAGCCTCATATCAAGTCTATCTTCGAGAAGCACTTGGCACCCTAAAGCTGGTCAAACAAGTCATCAATTCTGGGAAGGGGATATTTGTTCTTGATCGTGACTTTGTTCAACTGTCTATAATCTATACACATACGTAGGGAGCTATATTTTTTTTTAATAAATAAGACTGGCTTTCCCTAAGGAGAAGTGTTGGATATACAAAAACCCTTATATAAGAGATCTTTCAACTACTCCTCCAGTTCTTTTTGTTCTGTTGGTGCCATCCTGTAAGGAGGAATAAATATTGGTTGCGTAACCGGCACTATATCAATGGGAAAGTCAATTTCCCGCTCTAGAGAAAGACTTGGACGCTCATTTAGAAATACGTCAGGGAACTCATTCACTACAGGAACTGATTCAATAGTTGGTGTTCCCTTCTATATGTCTCGAACATGAACTATATAATATAAGCATCTCTTGGCGATCATCTTCCTTGCCTTAAGGTACAAAACAAATCTACCTTTTAGCAAGAAGACAACCAATCCATACTAAGTATAACATCAAGGTCAATAATTTCTAACTCAGTCAAGTTAGCTATAGTACTACGGTTGCCAATCACAATAGTACAACCTTTAAAAACACGCCTAGCTACTACTGAATCACCAACTAGCGTGGCTACCTCAAAATGGTTTAATAGATTCTGTTTCTATCCGAAACTTGGTAGCAACAAACGGAGTAACAGATGATAATGTAGAACCGGGATCTATCAACACATATACATAATAAGAATTCACTAATAAAGTACCTATAACCATGTCTAGTGAAGTCTCCTGGTCCTAATGACCAACCAAAGCATAGGTGAGGTTCTGGGGACCGCCTGTAGTAGGAGCTCCACCTCGGATTCTACCATGGCCCGCTAACGTATGAGGAACTTGCCCTTGCGAGCGTGCTGGTGCTGAAGAAGCTGCAACTCATCTTGTTGGCTGAGCTACACCACTACCACCCCTAAACTGGCAATCTCTCATAAAATGGACTAAATCGGCACAAACATAACATGCATCTACACCCAACTAGCATCGGCCCAAATTGCGTCCACCACAATCATAACACCTAAGGTAAAGTGAACCAACCTGACTACAAACACCTCGATGCTGGGATCCTGAAGCCCATGCCTGACTAGCTCTAGACCGTTGGGGTCGATTAGATATCGGCCTCTGAAATCATAAAGAAGTACTAGTTGTTGGTTGCCTGACATTTTACTGTCTACTAATACCAGATGTCTCACTAAACGAACCTAAAACTCTGCCTCTCTTGCTTGAGTTTCTATCTCTGCCAGCCCTCTACTTCTATTTTTTGTCCTCAAGTGCTAAGGGGAATGCCTGAATACGTGGAATGTCCACACCCGACTGCATAAATACAGTCATACACTCAATTACTAAGTGACGACCAAATCCTGCTGCATACCTATGTACCCTATCCTCCATGTGTGATACAACTGTAGGAGCAAACCTCGCCAAAGAATTAAAGTAGAGTTGTATTCTGCAACACTTATACCCCCATGTCTCAATGTCAGGAACTAATCCAATCATGCTCTACGTATCTATATAGGTGAGTAACGGTAGAGGAATGCCTCTAAGAACTCCTTCCATATAGCTGGAGCATCAATTTCTACCTTAGAAATCTCCCAAGTGGTATACCAACATGCTGCTAGATCATGTAATCTATATACTGCCAATTCAACTGACTCCCTATCTGTGGCATACATAACTCTGAGGGCTCTATCTACCCTGTGTAGAAAATCCTGAGGATCCTCTATTGTACTAGATCTTGTGAAAGCTAGAGGCTCTAATTTGAGGAAATCACGAATCTTAGAACCTGTATCGTCACCTTGAGGACTTGTATGCTGCCATATGGCCTGAGTAGCTATAGCACCTCTAACCACTCCCTGAACAGACGGAGTTTGTGAAGCTCCAGATGGAACCTCATTGTTACACCCCATATTTTCATACACAAAAGTACGTTGTAAGTCAATTGATGTAAGCTCGGAAATGAGATCCTCTTTGAAAATATAGAAAGTAATTTAATGATGTTACATCCTGTGTTTCCATTCAATATATACATGACTCGTTTGAGGACGAATGCGCTTAAACGTGATAAAGGAGATCTTGGACAAATAAAAACGAGTTGTTGGCTTACCCGGCGTTCCTGCTTCACCAACTTACTTTTCATCCTACTTGCTTGAGCTACTTAACACGTGTCATGATTATTAAATGAGGACGAGACACATATTTAAATTAAAAAGGGAATCATATGACACACCCTAATGAAACAAGTAGGTGACAAGTAGGTATGTCACCTACTTGTTAAAATGAGGGGCCCAAATTAAAGGGGTGATTGTCTCCCAAACTAAAGGTTAAAGAGAGGGCCATTAAGGTAGTAGTTTGGTCGACCCTAAGGGATTATTAAAGCCAACATCTGGCCATTTTCACCCATATTCATCTAAAATAAAGTTCAACAGCATCCTCTCATTCTCGCCCAAGCCAAACAACCACCCTTCTTTCTACTAGGGTTCTATGTGGAAAGGGCTTCAAGTTTCATTCCTCCCTCATGTGAGATGATTTTCATGTGCTTTATCTTCTCTCCTAAGATCTCAAACATTTCTATACCAAAAAACCCAAGCAGCGCCTCTCCTCTAAGGTTAGGCCACCTACTCTTGATTAAAAGTGTTGTAAAAGTGGTAGAGATCACTTGTTTGATGTTGTTGCTAAGTTGTCAACATTCTCAACTTAAAGGAGACTTTTCTAGGGTTTCTGTGACGTCCCGTCCGGTCATCTTAAGAATTAATACCCTGATTCCCTATTAACTGCTTTCCCCAAGTTTATTTCTGCTATTTTGATTTGTCGGGACGTTCGGTTTTGAGTTTCGGGGAGTTTTGAGACACTTAGTTCCTAAATAAGAGCTTAAGTATTGGAAAGTTGACTATAGTTAGAACAGTGTGAAGACAGCCTCAGAATGGAAATCTGATGGTTCCATTAGCTCTGTTAGGTGATTTCGGGCTTAGGGTCATGTTTAGATTGTGTTTTGGAGGTTCGTAGCTAATTTAGGCTTGAAATGCCGGAAGTAGAATTTTTGAAGTTTCCGGTCCGATAGGAAGATTTTGATCCGAGGGTTGAAATGGAATTTCGGAAGTTGGAGTAGCTTCATAGTGTTGAATGTGACTTCTGTGCAAAATTTTAGGTCATTCGGACGAGGTTTGATAGACTTTTTGATCGAAAGTGTATTTTGGAGTTCTTAGGCTTAAAATCCATGGTTAATTAGAGGTTTCGATGTAATTTTAGGTGTTTTAAGGATTGGTACAACTTTGGATAGTGGTTTGTGACTTGTTGGTGCCTTTGGTTGAGGTCCCGAAGGCCTTGGGATGAATTTGGATGGTTGACGGAAAGATTTTGGAGTTAGAGTTGCAGCTTTAGCTGCTGGTTCTGTCATAACTGCACCTGCGGTTTGTGTTCCGCAGGTGCGGCGCCGCAGAAGTGGCTCAATGGCCGCAGAAGTGAAATTTTAGAATTTCTTCAGGAACCGCAGAAGTGGTACCGCATCTGCGGATTGGGAGTCACAGATGCGGAATCTGGCATTAAATGAAATGTTGCAGGTGCAACCTCGGCTCCACAGAAGCGGGGCCGCAAATGCGGTCTCAGGGCCACAAATGCGAAAATCGCTGGGCATCACATATAAATTCTTGCCTTCGCGAAATTTAGCCATTTTTCATCTTTTTCAAAGTGGGAAGAAGCTTGGGGAGCACTTTTCAAGAGGTATTTTCAGAGGAGTTCGTTGGGCTAAGGTCTTTAGTCCCTAAAATCGTTATGTGAATGATTTTTATCAATTTAAGCATGAAATATTAAGGAAATCAGTGGTAATTAAGGGGTTAGGGCTTGTCTAATTGGAGACCTTTGAGTAATGATTTGAGGGGCAAATTGAGGTCCGAGTTTGGTACTTTTGATATAACTAGACTCGTGAGAGTGCAGGTTTCTGGAAATATAAATTTTAACCGATTCCGAGATGTGGGCCGAGGGGCGTTTTGGTCATTTTACATAATTTCGCATATTAGTTTAGAATTTAATTGTAGAATTAGTTACTTGAAGTGTTATTTACATTATACAATTGAACTGAATAGATTTGGGCCATTTGAAGTCGATTACTCATGGCAAGGGCATGGTTTAAGATTGGTTATTGAGCCGGTTCGAGGCAAGTGGCTTGTCTAACCTTGTGTGGGTGACCTTCCCCTTAGGATTGGTATATTTGGTAATTGAAATGCATTGTACGTGAGGTGACGAGTGTGTGCTTGTGCTAATTGTTGGAAATCTGGTGTTCTTTAAGTAATTACTAGTATGTTTCCTATTCTGTTTCTATTACTTGCAATATTAAGCCTGTTGTTAGCTTAGGGAAGCATGTCTAAGTGACTTAATTGCCTTATTTGCTCAACTTGCTTTACCTGAATTCTATGCAGCATGCTAGGCTAGAATTACTTGTTGCCTTAATATGAAACTTTGCCATTTCTGTATATTTTTCTGTTGTTGCTGTGTATTTATATTGGGACTACGGATGTGGGATTCCGGTAGCTCCTCCTTATCTGTTTATTTTGGGACTACGGATGTGAGATTCCAGTAGATCCCCCTGCACAGTTATATGAAACTACGGGAATGCACCCGGTAGATTCCCCCAGTACTAGGTATTTATATTTGGGACTACGAAACGGGATTCCGGTAGATCCTCGCGCACTATGAGTTGGACTATGGGACGGGATCCCGGGAGATCCATTGTATATGTACATATGGGACTACAGGACGGTATCCTGGGAGATCCCCGTTGTTATTATTGGTGCTGAGCTGTATTTCCTTTTCGTGTTTACCTTGTTTCTGTATAGTTGTTGTTGTCATGTACATCCTGTGTTATTATACTGTTGTACTTATTCATACTGCTTTATTCAATGCTGTTGATCTTTATATTTTATTTAACCTCAGTAGGGCCCTGGCCTTCCTCGTCACTACCCAACTGAGGTTAGGCTTGGCACTTACTGAGTACCGTTGTAGTGTACTCATGCCCTTTCTGCGCATGTTTTCATGTGCAGATCCAGGTACCGCTACTCAGACCTACCATCCTTGAGGGAGGCAAGTGCTCTAGAGACTTCGAGGTACATCTTCCACGTCCGCAGACCGAGGAGTCCCTTTCTATTCTAGCTGTTAAACATTGCCCTTCTATATTTTCTTTCTTGTTAGATATTCTGGAGTTAGACTGTTAGATATTTCGAAGGCTTGTATTTCTGTGAGCTTCTGGGTTTTGGGATAGTGTACTTGGTTTTGAGTATGTTGTGTTGTATATGCCGAGCGGCATTACAACTATTGTTTCCATTCAGTTATTTTGATTTTTGATTATTTCTTCCGCAAATTTCGTTTATGTTCCACATTTGTTAGGCTTACCTAGTCGTAGAGACTAGGTGCCGTCACGACAGTTCACGGAGGGTGAACTGGGGTCGTGACAGTTTTTTCTTGCTGAATAAAGCAAGGAATATTCTTTTCTTTATGTGTTTGAGCTTATTGGAGTCTTAGCTATCTTGTGACAATATAAACTTGTGAAGAAATGGCTTGAAATGAGTTCTAAGTTACTATAATTTGTTGGACTGTTATGAGGTTATTTTTATTATTTATTGTGGCTGAATTAGTAGGAACAACCTGAGTATATTTTGATTATCACTATTGAAGTGTATTCAAGTTCTAGCTAAGTTGTATGGATGGAGTGCAAGTTAGAACTTGGTTTTTGGGTGAAATGGTATGGACTATTTTGGTGATGTACTGTGATGAATATAAGGTAAAATATTGACGTATATATGTTTGTTGACACTCTGGACATGTTGGTCTTGTTGTTTTATTTGAGGAATATTTACCTTAGTATGACTCCTGTCCCTAGTCAAGAGAGAAAGTTAGGTGACCCTAAGAGCCAATGGATGGAGCAAAGGGAGCTAAAAGCGAAAGAATGTCATGTTGAAGTTTTCAGAATAAAGTGATAGACAGAAATATTAGCAGGAGAAAAAGAAGAGAGTAAATGAAGCATTACAAGTAAAACGTGATAAATGAGTGATAACGTTAAATAAAAATATGACAAGATGACAGAGTCTATAGTCAAGTAAAGGAAAAGACAAGAGGAGACAGACGTTGAAGCAATAAAAGAGTATAAACCATAAAGTCATATCCTTATTTCGATAAATAAATTGGTGACTCCAACATGATTACCTGGAGGGAAAGTAAGACCGCGGAGTAATAGCTATCAATATGGGCTAGTGAACAAGATAAACGGAATATGAATTAGGGACCGAAGGATTTGATAATAGTTGGTATCGTGAGAATTTCAGAGATCGCATTTCGGAAACAATAGAATGGACAACAGAAGAATAACCTTTAAAGGTCATTCAAGAAGACGCTTCCCTAAAACAAGCACCATGAGCAGAGTTAAGCTTAAGGGACTAAGTGTGCCAGTTACACTAGGTGTCACCTCGTGCATAAGAAATTCAGTTATCCTTGGTACAGAAGAGTTACCGCAAGAAGAGTAAGAGTCTGTGAAGATGTGAAAAGATTCCAAAGATGAAGAGGTAAAACATTTATAGGTAAATCTTCACAGCATTAAATGTTAATACTCCTTTAAAGAGGGGGAAGATGGTGTGATGTGGTATTAAGTCGGAGTTATGTGGTTCAGGTAACTATGGAATAGTAAAGAAAGAATGCAGTAAAAAGGCAAAAAGAATGAGATTGCGTTTATTCAGATCCGACAAATATGTTACGACTCCAAAATATTATCCAAGCACGATGTCGGGAAGAGGAAGTAAGGGTTCCCACACTGTATGTTATTGATAAATAAGTACGAATGAACACTTGCTACATAAGGAGCCAGTATAAGAGGTAAGTTAAAACAAAAGAAATAACCCAAGAGTGATTAGGCAGAACATAGATATGAGAATGGATCGAGTAGTTAGTAGTTGATTCAGAAAGAGTCTAGTTATGGCTACACAAGAGGATACAGATAAATTAACTGATCATGCAAGATATACATAGTGAACCCCAACATAGGGAATTTAGTCTCGTAGATATGACATCGTAATCCTTGAAAAATATTCATATAAGAGTTGGTATAGTTAAAGGTATCGTATAAGTGTTACATAAATAAAATAGAGTGCCACTAAGGAGAAAGTCAAAATTTCAATTCAGAAGTAACCCTACGATCTTAAAGGCGTGGAGATAAGTAATTAAGGATAATTAAGGTGAGGAAGAACATCAAAAATTCCGTCGGGTATACCATGTAATAAGCTCGCATCTTTACAAGAGTAATAGGGTATTCCCTATGTACTAAACGACAGACTAGCTGAGGAAATAAGGAAGAAGGCTTCAACCTAAGCATAGTAACTTGAAGAAGAATTGGTCTTGTTACAAGAGTCTCACTACAACATTGGATGCACTCCATAAGAAAGTGTCACATATCCTGGCTAATGAACGGGAAGAAAGAAAAACAAAAGTGATATTTGAGATCATATGAGTTATAGGAAATTCCAGTACTTGTAGGTACCAAGATAAGCCAAGTATCCATACAGCAAGTGGCAGAACGACCAGGAAAAGTAATTGCTTAAATTTAAAGATAAATGAGAAGGCACAAAAGGAAATATATGGTGCTAGTAAGTTAAAGTAAGGTTATGAGAAGTACAAATCGATATGTGTTGGTCGTAATCTAAAGTATGGTAGAACGACAAGGTTTTAGGTAGATAGGAGTAAGGATAAGAAAAGGTGGGTGAGAAGGTGACAAGAACAGGTAGGGCCTCGGGATTAAGCCCATAAAATAAGAGAGTTGATGGTTTCCCTAAGTTATAGAAAGCTCAGTATAGCCTAAATGAACTCAGAGGAGTCTAAGGCTAGAAGCATTTAGAAGGGATGGAATGCTGCCCTGGTAGTACAATAAGGGTGTAATTGTAATAGATAAGAGGATGACATTTAGGAATTTGATTGAGTAATGATTTAAAGAAAAGGTATTTCATGAATTGCACGGGATTAAAATATCCCCATAAGATGAATCACATTGAAATTCCATGAAGTACGGTTATTCAAGTATAGTATTGTCCCTAGGTGGATCACGTATATTATTTCAGATGTTTCCTGATGAGACGTGAGCCCTATGACAAGGTATTTCGTAAGAGGTTTCAAGTTATCAGTGGTAGATTATATATCAATATTAAGGTGAATCAAAAATAGAGGGATAAAAGTTCCAAAGTATTAGGATGTCATTCTTTAGATGAACAGTAATAAGGAAGCATCAAAGGACTAAAATTTATACATATTGGATAAACAGTGAGAGAGTAACTTGGAGTTGGATAGAAGACTTCGGTAATAATAAACCGGAGTAAGAGTAATGGTATAGTATGACCTACTTAGATGTAGTAAAGCCATAAGCATAGATAACCATGGCTATGAAACAAGATATAGCAATAGTCGTAAGTTCGACAAAGTACCGAGCAGAACTTCAGTACACCTATAGATGCCTAGAGGGAGAGCTTGTCATAGTTTTGTACATGTTCCCAAAGTAAGGCCTAGAGATTGGCTAAAACCTGGAGGAAAAATGAGAGAAGAGTCTTATAGGCACACATACAATGTCAGAGTCGTACAGGATGCGTGATAGAAGGTAGCAACAGTTACGAGATTGGAAGAATTTCGACCACAAGTCATGGTGTGAGAAAGAGGCTAAACGGGGGAATGCCCTGGCCTTTTGGATTTATTCACAAAACAGTTTCCAAGACGTCAAGGACAGTATTGAAGTATTCATAAAAGCTGTAGGTTATGAGACTGATAGGCGCATCAGTCAACATTTGAGGACGAATGTTCCAAAGGGGAATGATGTTACACTCCATGTTGTCGTACACAAAAGTATGTCGTAAACCAATTGATGTAAGCTCGAAAATGAGATCCTCTTTGAAAGTATATAAAGTAATTTAATGATGTTACATCTCATGTTTCTGTTCAACATATACACGACTAGGTTGAGGATGAATGCACTTAAACGTGAGAAAGGAGATTTTGGACAAATCAAAATGAGTTGTTGGCTTACTCGACGTGCCTGCTTCACCAGCTTACTTTCCGTCCTACTTGCTTGAGCTACTTAACATGTGTCGTGATTTTTAAACAAGGATGAGACACGTATATTAATTAGGACATCAAATGAAACACCCTAATGAAACAAGAAGGTGACAAGTAGGTGTGTCACCTACTTGCTAAAATGAGATGCCTAAATTAAAAGGGGTGTTTGTGGCCCAAAAGTTAAAGAGAGGCCATTTTGGCAGTAGTTTGGTCGACCCTAAGGGATTATTAAAGCCAATATCTGGTCGTTTTCACCCATATTCAGCTAAATAAAGTTCAACAACATCCTCTCTTTCTCTCCTAAGCCAAACAACCACCCTTCTTTCTACTAGGGTTCTAAGTGGAAAGGGCTTCAAGTTCCATTCCTCCCCTATCATGTGAGATGATTTTCATGTGTTTTATCTTCTCTCCTAATATCTCAAAGGTTTCTATGCCAAACAGCCCAAGGCATCCCTTCTCCTCCAAGGTTAGGCCAACTACTATTGATTAAAAGTGTTGTAGAAGTGGTGGAGATCACTTATTTGATGTTGTTGCTAAGTTGTCAGCATTCTCAAGTTATAGGAGGCTTATTCTAGGGTTTCTTCTTGATTCATAAGGTAAGGAATCTTCTCTTCTTCATGTGTTTGAGCTTCTTGGAGTCTTAGCTATTTTGTGACAATATAAACTTGTGAAGAAATGGCCTGAAATGAGTTCTAAGTTACTGCAATTTGCTGGACTGCTATGAGGTTATTTTTATTGTGTATTATGGCTGAAATTAGTAGGAACAACCTGAGTATGTGGTGATATTCACTCTTGAGTGTATTTAAGTTCTAGCTAAGTTGTAAGGATAAAGTGCAAGTTAGAACTTAGTTGTTGGGTGAGATGGTATGGATTGTTTTGGTGACGTATTGTAATGAATATAAGGCAAGATATTGATGTATATATGTTTGTTGACACTCTGGACATGTAGGTCTTGTTGTTTGATATGAGGAAAGTGAAAAGAATAAGGGGAGGTGTTGTCCATAATTTCGTAGACGGGCAAGTTGCCCATTTATATTGAGTTCTAGCTTCCGTAAGCTTAACAATGGTCCCTTATTGTTTGTTATAGATTGAAGTACTAATGGGCTGAATTGACATCGTGTGGTTAAGGAAACAACAAAGGTATGTTAAGGCTATCCCTTTTTTCCTTTTGGCATGATCCATATGATACAAACGAAATGAGCAAATGCTCAACTTTTACAAATGACTCTATTCTTAGAAGTACTAAGAGTGCCTGTGTTCTGGATTCCCCATGTGTCCTATTATTATATTGTTTGTTCATTGGTCTCAGAAAATACATAAGTTGATAAAGTATATTTCATGATATTAACCGAAGGCATATTGATCTTATTACATTTCGAGAGATCTTATTGTCTTACTTCATTATGCATTGCAATCATTTATAAATGCACATTGACCTCATGACCAGATGGCGTTATATACGCATATATTATATGTATATAGGGTATGGGGAAAGGTTACGACGTTATATACACACCACCACCTGATCAGTTGGTATGCGTTAATAATGTTGCCCACTAAGGCCGAGATGATATAATGGGATGCCCTCAAAGGCTTGATGATGTTATGTATGCATACATATGCATGATATGACATCTATATGCATATGCATGACACTATAAATGTTTTGTGATTCACTGAGCTATTCAGACTTACAAGTTGAGCCCTTTACTCCAGGTTTCTTTCATATCTTTTATATATTGTTTTTCATGCCTTACATACTCGGTACTTTATTCGTACTGACATCCCTTTTGCTTGGGGATGCTGCATTTCATGCCGCAAGTCTCGATAGACAGGTTGGCAGTCCTCCTAGTAGGCTATCAGCCCAACGGAAGGTATTGGTATACTCCACTTGCTCTAGAGTTTCCTATTTGGTCAGTATGCTTTGGACATGTATTGATTGGTATGGCGGGGACCTGTCCTGACCTTTATGATGTTTATATACTCTTAGAGTCTTGTAAACAGATGTCATATATATGGATGATTTATGGCTTTGTTGGCCTATGTTTTGAGTGTACAAATGATCATTTTGGTCTTATAGGACCGTATGTCACCTGTATAAGTTTGTATACTAGATTGGGTCATCCTATATCGAGTATTCCTTTATGTTTATCTTGGTTATCTCATGACAGCCTTTACGGCTCATTTACCCATGATAGTATGATAAGAAAGATATGTTACATAGGTACTCGGTTAAGTAAGGCACTAAGCGATCGTCATGACCCATCGGTCTGGGTCGTGACACTCATGTCTGGACTCCTCATGCTCATCTAACTCAGGGGGTACTCTGCTAGTACCCTAGCGAGCAACGGCTATGCCCTTTTGGGCAGTTGTGAGTCTCTTCGGTGGCGTCACTACATATACAACATTTCGTTAGAAGGCTGAATTCTTATAACATAGATCTATCGCACGATCTAGAGAAAAACGAAAGAGAACCATCCTATAATGCCATGTAGCCTCCTGTTCATAAGTATGGCGTGCAACATACTCCTTAACAAGACTCTACTAAACACGGCATGTCGGAACCCTAGGAATAAACTGCTCTAATACCATATTTGTCATGACCCAGCCTATGGCCGTGACGGACAACCGACACTAAGTGCTAATCATCACTAAATCTGCTGATATTCTACTAGTCATGAATATAAATTGATAAACTGAACAAGCATAAGCATAGCTGATAATAACTGTACAATCTGGAAAGCCGACAAGACTAACACAAGCTGACATATAAATATATACTAACTGCTTAGGTGCATATCTACAGGCCTCTAGGAGTAATGAACTGAAAAAGTACTAGACGGGACAGGACCCCACCATACCCAAATTAACTAACTCTGCACATACAAAGATAAGTAACTTCGGGAGTAAGCAGGGTGACTCCCACAACTGGTGGATGGCCTACTGATGTGGCTCAAGCGTTGATCTATCTGTAATTGTGCGGTATGAAACATAGCGCCCTGAAAGGGACATGAGTACGATATGTAAAAAATATGTAGGGTGGAAAGAATATGTAAAGCATACTAAAATATGACTGTAATCTGGAAATATGAATATAAGCCGAAAGCTAAACAAGAGTCTGAACAAGCAACTGATCAGGAACTGAACCGAAGTTTAAGCTGAAACTCTGCTGAAACTAAACTACTATCTGAACTGGTACCTGTCTAACGTTATGAGCTATATCCTCCCAATCAGGTAACTATACATCTGAACTAGACTCATGTATAGTCATGCAATGCAAATTGTAGCTACATACGCATTTATAACATGTCTAACAGGTGTTATGGGCTATCTCTCCCAGTATATAATCAATATATCTCGCTAGCGTTATGGGCTATATTCCCCCCAGCATAATCAATGTAAGCATGTATAAGGCCTAATATATATGGAAGCATTATATGAACTCAAGAGATCATGAAGGAAACCATAAAAGGAATCACAAATGTAATCTGACGCTCGTCGTCCATAAGTTGGACTGAGGAGCCAATCCATATTTTAGGAAGAAACTGAGTATTTACAAGAGACACTAAGTCTCATTAACTCATTAGGATCACTCCAGAATTAATTTAGAATTAAGGAACTTAAAATTTGTCCAACTCTTTGAATTTTTAGAAAATTTGGCAGAGTTTCTCCTAAAACTAGATGATCCTAGAAAAATCAGCAAGCACCACTTATGAACCAGCCCAACAAATAATGGGTTGGGCATGAAAGAATTTTATTGATGGGTCATTCTAGGGTGAGCCCATTTCAACCCATAAAAATAATTAGCCCGCCTATAACCCGTTTAGGTGCCCAAACATGATCCATCAAGCTCCTAAAACCTAAACACAATCAACACTAGCAATAGAAACAAGACATACGCTTTCTCTCTGTACACTCTGAACTTCAAAAATGAGCATTTCTCTCTAATGTACTACCTTTTATCTGGCGAACTCTTTGCTGGGGATTTCTCTGGATCTCAAATTTTGGCCATTAGATAAGGTGAGTATGCAACTCCTTTTCCTTTTTTATTTTCTTGTAATATATGAAATTGCACCATTGTTGCTCAAGTATACCGATATGCAATCCATATTGTAACGATCAGGCCGGTCATTTCATGAGTTACCACTCCGTTTCTCCCATTTATGCTTCTTATTGTCTTGTTCAGCTGTATTATGTGATATCGGGTTGGTTGGTTCGGGTTCGGAGAGGTTTTGGAAAGGATTGAGACACTTAGTCTCTTTTGAGTAAGCTTAGATTGGAAAAGTCAATCAAATGTTGACTTATCTGAAAAAGGGCTCGGATGTGAATTTTAATGGTTCGTATAGATTCGGGAGGTGATTTGTGACTTAGGAGCATGATCACAATGTTTTTTGAATGTCCAGATTAGATTTAGGCTTGAATTGGCGAAACTAAAATTTTGGCATTTTTCGGTTGGTAGCGCAGATTTTGATATAGGGGTTGGAATAGAATTTGGAAAGTTGGAGTAGGTCCGTTGTATCATTGGTGAAGTGTGTGAAAAATATTAGGACATTCAGACGAGGTTTGATAGACCTTTTTATCGAAAGCGAAATTTGGAAGTTTTAGACTTTCTTAGGCTTGAATCCAATGATGATTTGGTGTTTTGGTGTTGTTTTGAGTGTTCTTAAGATTGGAATAAGTTTGAATGATGTTATGGGATATGTTGGCATATTTAATTGAGGTCCCGAGGGCCACGGGTGAGTTTCGGGTGGTTAAACGGATCAAATCCTTGTTTTGAAAGCTGCAGATTTTCTGTTGTTTTTGTTGCAGACTTTTGGCCTTCGCGTTCGCAAGAGGGCTCTCAGGTTCGCGAAGGGATGAATAGTGAGGCATTCAATTTGGCCTTCACGTTCGCGATGTTAGTCCCGCATTCTCGAAAGGTAAGGTTCAGTGTGCATCGCGAAAGCGATGAGGTTCCCCTGTTTGCGTAGAGTAGATGGGAGCAGCTGGGGTCCTGGTCATTTGTGCTTCTCGTTCGCGAGCTAGAGGTTGCGTTCACGATGGTCTGGGAAGCGGACGCTTCGCGTTTGCAAGCTGGAGGTCGTGTTTGCATAAGAGGATTAAGTGGTCAACGGATTTTTGTGCTTCGCGAATGCAAGGCTTTGATCGCGTTTGCAAAGAAGGAAAGGTCACCTGGGCAGAATGTTTAAATAGCTATTGTTCGGGATATTGGGTCTAACTTCTATCATTTTTTAGCGATTTTGGAGCTTTTTAAGAAGAATTAAAGAGGGAATCAAAGGGAAACTCTTAGAGGTAAGATTTTTGGACTCAATACTCATTCCTATCGTGATTTCTACCTAATTAGACATGAAACTTGTGGAATCTAAAGCCTAAAATTGGAGAGTTAGGGCTTGGAATTGGAGACTTTGATTTGAGGATTTGAGGGGTCGGTGGTGGTCAGATTTTGATGTATTTGATATGTATGAACTTGTGAGAGTGTAAGGATTCTAGTTTTATGATTTTTATCGGAATTTGAGATGTGGGCCCGAGGGTTGGATTTGGCCAATTTTGGAATTTTTGATGTAAATTGGTTATTTTCGAGTGGACTTTGTTCCCTTAGCATATTTTGATGTTATAAATCTGCTTTTGGATAGATTTGGAGCATCCGCAGGCCGAGTTGAGAGTTAAAGGCATCGTGGGCTAGAGTTTGGACCGGATAGAGGTAAGTAATGATTGTAAATGCGGTCCTGAGGGTATGAAACCCCGAATTTCACATTGTTGTGCTACTTTGAGGTGATGCACCCGCTAGATGATGAACGTGGGGTCATGCACCGTTGGGGATTGTGACTTAGTCCATCTCGTATGACTGTTAAGTCGCGTATTTTATTGAAAACTATTTGATATCATTGTGTTTTGGAAAGTATTATCATGTTTTTGGCTGATTGCCATATTTAGGCCTCGTGCCAACTGTTTTGGACTCTTAGGGGCTTTTTACTACTATTCCTCACTGTTTTGACTTCATACATGTACTCAGTCATGATGTATTCTACTGTTTTCATAACTCAGACATATTTATTCCATTTTGATATTTTAAATGATATTTTGGGCTGAGCATCATGTTTTACTGTTGCCCAAGTGGCTTGAGAGATTTCTGACTGAGTAAGGCCGAGGGCCTGTGTTGTGCGCGTCACAGCAGTGTTGTACTGATTCATGATTATGAGGTAGAGGGCCTGATTTGTCACGCCATGAGGTGGCTTGTTATGAGGCCGAGGGCCTGTTTGATTATACCACGTGATGGCTTGTTATGGCGCTTGGGCTGTAGGAGCCCCTCCAGGAGTCTACACACCCCCAGTGAGTGTGGGTACCCAGTGTGAGATGTGATATTGCCTGAAGGGCTATTATTGTTTCATGTTATTGCCCGAGGGGCTAATACGAGTGATTGTGAGATATCCCGAGGGGCTATTTACATTTCTATTCTTTTCTCACTGTTTTCATCACTCGCTTGAAACTATTGAAAGTTGTTTTAAAAAGGTTTTTCTGAACTAAGATGTTTTCACATGTTTTACTGCTTTACTGCATTGTTCTGGACTTATACTATTTTATTGTAGCATTATGCTGTGGTTTACATGTTTTCTTACTGCTCAGCTGCTTTTACTTTTATTACTTAATGAGTTGGCGTACTCACATTACTCCCTGCACCCTATGCGCAGATCCAGGAGTCTCAGATCACGCTAGCGAGTGTTGATTTGTCATCCAGCAAGCTTTAGGAGTTGACTAGGTAGTTATTTGGCGTCCGCAGCCAAGTGCTTCTCCTTCCTATCTTTATTCTGTTTTGTATTAGCTTGTTTCAGACTATGTTGTCTTTTCAAATTTCTAGATGAGTTGTAGTTGCTCATGATTGTTGACACCCCGATGTCGGGCTGTATTTTATTTCCGCACTATTTTATCCTACATTATTCTATGGGATTTTAGCTTATTAATATTTAAATGCCTGATTATAATTTGTTTGGTTGGTTTGGGGTTTGCGTCGGCTGGTCTAGTTTCACGATAGGTGCCATCATGACTGGGTCCATTTTAGGGTAATAACAAGTTGGTATTAGAGCCTAAGTTACATAGGTCTTACGAGTCATGAGCAGGTTTAGTAGAGTCTCGCGGATCGGTACGGAGACATCTGTATTTATCCTCGAGAGGCTGCAGAACCTTTAGGAAAACTTCATATTCTTGAATTCTTGTTGTGCGAATCTGTTGATCCAAGTACTAAACTTCTGTTATTCTATTTTCTCACATACGGTGAGGACACGTGCTACTGGTCAGGATGGACGACCACCAGTACCACCAGCTAGGGCCACTAGAGGTCGAGGACGCGGTCGAGGCCATGGTAGGGGTAGGGTGTAGCCCGCACAGTAGCTAGGGCAGCTCCTGCAGATCCACCAGTCGCCTCAGTTCATGATCAGGTCCCAGTTATGGATGCTCCCAGCTCAGGCACCAGTTGTGCCTATTGTGGTTCCAGGTCTTCAGGAGGCCCTGGCCCAATTCTATCAGTGTGCGTTGGCCTAGCTTAGGCAGTCTTAGTTACTACAACCACAACAACTTCTTAGGCCGGGGGAGGCACTCAGACTCCCGCCGCTCGCACACCTGAGTAGGTCATACAGGGACTTCAGACACCAGGGGCACCTCCAGCCCATCTGGTTGTAGTTGTTTAAGACTATGCGGCTTCTGTTATGCCAGAGGACGAGCAGCACATGTTGGTGAGGTTTGGTAGACTTCAGCCTCCGACTTTCAGTGGTATAGAGGGCGAAGATGCCCAGGGTTTCTTGGACAAATGTCAAAGGATTCTTTGTACAATGGGTATTCTGAGACTAGCGGGGTAGCATTTACTACTTTTCAGTTTTTTGGAGCTGCCTTCACTTGGTGAGAGGCTTCTGAGAGGCGTATGCCTATTGGTGTAGCGCCTCTTACCCGGCAGCAATTCTCCGTTCTCTTTTTGGAGAAGTATGTGCCACGATCTCGTAGAGAGGAGCTGCGCAGGCAGTTCGAGCAGTTGCGTCAGGGAGATATGAATGTGATGCAGTATGAGATGAGCTTCTCGGAGTTAGCTCATCATGTTGTTTGGTTAGTTCCTACGGATAGAGAGAGGATCAGGAGGTTCGTTGATGGCTTCACATATCAGCTTCGGATTCTCATGACCAGGGAGAGGGTGTCTGGTGCTACCTTTGAGGAGGTTGTTGACATTGCTCGCGATATTGAGTCAATTTATAGCCAGGAGCAACATCAGAGGGAGGCCAAGAGGCCTCAGGGATCTGGTAGTTTTGGTGGTGCTCCTTCGAGTGGTCAGTCCAACACGACAGAGGCCGTCCATTCAGACATGCTCAGTCAGCTCGCCCGGGTTATTGTGGTGCATCATCGGGTCATGGTTCTCATAGTTCTCATCAGGGCCATTCATCCCTCAGTGCCCTTCCTGCCCAGAGTTCGTCCCGTGCTCCATCAGTTCAGGGCTCTTCTAT
Source organism: Nicotiana sylvestris (assembly GCF_000393655.2). Classification (NCBI taxonomy): domain Eukaryota; kingdom Viridiplantae; phylum Streptophyta; class Magnoliopsida; order Solanales; family Solanaceae; genus Nicotiana; species Nicotiana sylvestris. The sequence goes on from NC_091063.1 coordinate 63,430,647, forward strand.
GCCAGGTGCATCTACTAGTCATTTCGATGCTAGGAGTTTCTTCAGTCCCCGTCTCCAACACAAGGGAGTTGTTATGAGTGTAGAGAGTTGGGTCACATGTGGAGGTAGTGTCCTCGTCATCTTGGGGGTTCATCTTAGTAGAGGAGTCAGCCATCAGCTTCAGCACCAGTTACTTCACCACCACCTACCCAGCCAGCTAGGGGTGGAGGTCAGTCAGCTAGGGGTTTCCCCAGAGGGGGAGGTCGATCAGATGGTGGTTAGGCCCATTTCTATGCACTCCCAGCTAGGCCTGATGCTATTGCTTCATATGTTGTGATTACAGGTATTGTCTTAGTCTGCCACAGAGATGCCTCTATGTTATTTGATCCTGGATCCACTTTTTCATATGTGTCATCATATTTTGCTCGCTATTTGGATACGCCTTGTGAGTCTCTTGTTTCATCTGTTCGTGTATCTACTCTGATGGGTGATACCATTATTGTGGACCGTGTGTACCAGTCGTGTGTGGTGACTATTGGGGGTCTGAAAACCCGAGTGGACCTGCTATTACTTTGTATGGTGGACTTTGATGTGATATTGGGCATGGATTGGCTATCTCCGTGTCGTGCTATTTTGGATTGTCATGCTAAGATAGTGACGTTGGCTATGCCGGTGTGCCATGGATTGAGTGGCGAGATTCGAATGATTTTGTCCCCAGTATCGCGCCCCTTTTTTTCCTCGCAGAATCGAGTTTATGACATTTTGGTTGGGACAACTCTTTCCTTTTGGAAAGGGGTTGCATTTTTTTTTTGAAGAGTCGCCACCTAACTATTTAAAGTGCGTTAGGACACCTATAGAGTTCATTTATAACTACGTTTGGTAACCAGCGACAGGGTAAGGGCTTGAAATTATCCTAAGGGGAAGGTGTTAGGCACCCTTTAGGATCCACTAGTGCGGTTCCCGGCCAAACAGTTTTTGTGAATTTGTACAAGTAGCAAATAAACAAGTATGGCTCAAATAGTATGGGATTTAAGTTTAAATACACAAGTGCTTGAAAAATAATTTGTGAAAAAGCAAGAGTTTAAAAAGAATTACAATCTAAGCACATTTGTGAATGTAAAGGGGGTGTCCTAAGTTTGTTTATAATATGGATCACATCAATGCAATACCCGGTATGACACTCCTCAAAGAGGGGCTACACGTGGTATTAACGCACTAGTCATCATGTCCATATCTACCCTTTCCCGCCCCGTGAAAATAATTAAAGCGAGGGTTGGTCTCGACACTTATTGCATGCTGTTACCCGTCCTTTTCTATCAGTCCCGAAGGAATTTAGGACTCTTATCCTATAAAAGAGGGTTCTAGGCAGAACCTCAAGTTTAAAGGCAAAATACTAAAATAGCATACAATAAACAAGTAGGGCTTCAATTACGGGGAGCATGAAAAACAAATGAAAGGCTCAAATATACCTCCACACACAGTACACATAAACAACATGACTCATACACAATTAAGGTCTGAATCTAGATCCTAAATATGGTATCTAAGTGATAACAGCAGAACCAGATTTATTACATGACTCAAAAAAGAAGTCCGAATCAGGCTTGCCTACTGATTTTTAACACGTTGACAGTCAAACACTAATCACAAAGACGGTTTTGGTTTTATTTTAAAGTTGATCGCATAAGGCTTGCCTAGGCGTAAAATAACATGTGCGGTTACCAGAATTATTAAAACAGTTTGGAAATTATTTTAACCTAAAACATGTTGTTCTAAATGTTGCAAACATCCAGAGACTAATTATTAGTTTATTTATAACATGAGGACCATTTATACCTCTTTTGTTTAGACTAGGTGTGATTGAATAAATGTGATCCTATAACATGATGTCTAATGCAGCATGATGCATAATAACTCAAACAGGATTTCTAAATGTATATCAAGTTATACATAGTTTCAAAATAGGCAGGAGTGACAATTTTTGATGTTGTTTACCTAAAGCAGGATTTCTAAGTGGTAAAGTGATGTCAAATGAGATGCTGAAACAGTAAACCTAAGAACATGGTATCTAATGCATGACATGCTTCGAATGGGTTGATCTTACACGGATTATAATGCACACATAGGAAATGTAAACTGAAGACATGGTTTCTACCCATCGATGTTGATAGCATGTATAACTACCCTCCCATTTGCACTAGCCAGCCCCAATACTTGTTTACAACAGGTTATTACAAACCAACATTGAAATAAATTACATAAGTAGAAATGAAAAATAAGAAGTTACACTATAGAGAGTCTGATTAGGACTTCATCCCTGAGTTATGTAATAAATCGTCTCAAGTGCCAAGAATGTTTCATAGCCCTTATCATATTCGGGTATATCAGAGTTCCCTAAGGACCTCAAGCGATCCCGGGCAGTGCTCACACCCAGATTTCATATCCAAGACAGAGTAAGTGCAGTGTGGAAAGGCCAGCTTTTATGTGTCCAAGTTCAGGGGGAGCTCAAGGGTCCCAAGGCAAGGCTCACGCAAAAAGGGGCAGAACTTAGTGGACTAAGAGTAGGGTGAAAGCACTTAGCATAGGTTTAAAAGAGTTAAGGTTGAAACAGTTTTGACAATGATTAGTTTGAAATAAGTTTTGGAAAGAAATAGAAGAGTTTGCCTTAGTGAAAACCAGTTTGAAGAAGAAAAGAAACAGGACAATCAGCAACTCAAAACCAAATCAACATACATAGTTCAAACACAAACAGGGAAAGGCGGAATTAGGGACAAGTAATTCATATGTGAAAGCATATTTGCACACAGGTTAACACCAGGGAAGTACTAGAGAACTTAAATAGTCACAGCAATAGTCTATCACAAAGTATTCATGTCGGGAGCTTAACAGCATTAGATTAAGGGGGTGCTAAATAGAGTTACACATTAGGTTTAGGGGGAAGGGTTCAGGATCATATAGTACTAGGTATCACAAATACATGCTTATAATGTATTGGGGTTAGGGGTAGGGCAGAATAGGAGTAGAAAAATGTAAGAAAACAGTAGACATGTTGAATTACAGGGAAGGGGTAATCATATGGCAGAATAGGCATGTTATTTGCAAGGGAGACAGCAGAACCACAAGTAGAAGCATAAGAGAAACAAAATGAAGTGCAATACAAATAGAGGCATATTGTTTTAGATGCTGTAATTTAAACTAAAAACATACCAGTAAAAATGAGAGAATAAGTGCGGAGTGAGGAGTGAAAAGCAGTACAATGAAGAGAAGTAGAGCAGTAGTGTGTAGAGCAATAGCACAATAGAGCAGTGGAGCAATGTAATCACTCAATATTGGCTTGCAGCCGACTGAGTATTAAGTAAACAGCAAGATAAGCAAGAGAGTATGTATGTGTGTAAGAGAGAGAGTTCAGAACAGTGTAATTGTTCGTGTGTGTAATGAAAAGAGAAGAGGGTATATGTAATAGTTTAAAAGTCAATTCAATAAGGCAAGAAGCAATTACAGAACTGCAGAATCGATTGATAATCGAAAATCAGCCAAGTCTCCCATAATTAAGGGAGCAATTTACCAACGGTAGAAAGCAAGTGACAAACAAGGAAGGGGATCATATGAGACTGGAATATAACACATAAGAAAATGAGCATAGTACAGAGAATGTAATAGAGGCTAGGTTCGACAAATTTTAATTAGGGAAAATGTCTAAGAATCAATTTGACAACACAATCAACCACAAAATAAGTTTAGAGGTTGAAAATTAGTAGGGAACAGACCAATCACAGGGAATCAGGGATTCCATTAAAGGTATACTGACCAAGGGAAAGTACCACAACTGAACGAAGCAAATATAACACAAACAAGAGTAGGATAAAAGAATCACATAAATCCGGGATTCAAAGTAAAGGATAGTACTGATAAGGGGAAATAATCACAAATTTCTGGAAATAAACACATAATAGGCAGGCATAATCGAAGTCAAAGAACTTAACAAGCAAACATAGGGTAAAGGTCACATAATCACAGAATGTTCATGAGAAACATACAAACTAGTTGAACATATTATCAAAAACACACTCAGAAACCCATGATTAGAACTAGGAAATTAGGGTTTTCAACATAATGAACCGGTTAAAAGAAGAGCTTAAATAAACCGTTTAAACATAGTAACATCATAGATTAATACCAACAATCAGAAGGAAAAGCGTTTTGAAAAGGGGTTACGAACCCTAGTTTGAAGACGAAGAGTCATTTTGAGAAAATCGTCAAACTTTTAAGGGAAAATAGCAAGATAACTCTGGATATACCTAGATCTAAGATAGATCTAAAAGAAAAGTGGAAAATCTCAAGAGTTAGGGTTTCAGAGAACCCAGAGAAGATGAGAGGATCTTAAAATGTTACTAGTTTTAGCCGAAAAGTCATAGATATTACTCAAACAGCCATGGATATCCAAAAAATGGCACGAAAGACCATGGATAGGAGTTGAACCGCTACAGGTTCACTTGAGGACCTCCGGGTAGTGTCAAATGAGTGTGGGGTGAAGCAAAGGCTAGGAGATGATGAGAGGCCATGGTTTCCGGCGAGGAAGGTGGCTGGAAAGGTGAGAGACTGAGCTCACGAGATGAAGGTTCTAGAGAGAGTTGAGAGGATTCATAGGCGGTGCAAATGAGAGAATGGAGTAGGGTTTGGGGGGTCGTTTGATTAAAAAAGGAAAGGAATAATGTGGACCATTAATTTGGAGATCAACGGTCGAGATTCAAAAGGGTAGGTGGGTTCCAGGTTTGGGTATAGATTAATAGGGTGTGGGTCGGGTTTTTTAATTGTAGAATTGGGCTGGAAATTGGGGTCCGATTTGGCTATAATTGAAAGCCAATTTGGCTATAATTTAAATAGCCAGTGTTTCCCTATTTAATTTATAAAAAATAATAGATAGTTTTTGTAAAGTAATTTAAAGTACTAAAATGATTTAGAATACATAATTAGCAATTTAAAAATATAGGATCCTATTTTATGCATATAAAACATAATTATATCTTAAAATGGGCTAAAATTGCAATTATATGCAATTTAGCTTTAAAATACTAAATGTAATTGCAAAAATATATAAAGATTACCTTAGCCATATTTTGGCATAAATATAGGAATCACATAGATGAATTACCAAAATAATAATTTTGAAAATAATTATTGGGGATTTTATGGATAAAAAGGGACAAAATAAATCAATTTAGACCCTTAAAATTATGGAAAAATTAATAAAAACCTTGGGATTCTTATATATGCATATATATGCTATTTTGAAGGTATTTTTGCATATTTAAAATATATAGGGAAAAATTGGGTATCAACAGCTGCTCCTTTTTACCCGGGAAGGATGAAAGAGTTTCCGGGTAAAGAAGTGATGGCCAATTTTGACCGAGCGAAACAGTTTGAAGAGGTTAGGTCGCACCCTGCCTTTTGAGCTGCCTACATATCCCTGGTTTCACAGGAATCAGGCTGTATGTAGTTCCGGATCCACCGACGGAGTATACCGATGAGGCCATTCCAAGAACGGACACAACACCTAGGGCTAGGTGAGTGAATGATTTATGGGAACAATTAGGTTTGATACGGCTGAGGGAACTGGAGCAGGATCACTCCTATTGGGGTAGTTGTTGCTCGTCGGCTTACTTGCAAATAGAAACAATACAAGTGTATTCTGTGCATAAATTTAAACATAATGTAATTTCCCGTCGGACCATGAAAGTTGTCTTCAGACGATGAGAATGATGTCCTTAGACCATGATGTCCTGGGCCATGAAGCGTATGATAAGGGATTTGCAGGCCATGAAATGATGTTCTCGGGCTATGAGGATGGTGCATCCGAACCATGACGCCTTTGAATAATGATATGCAAAAGATTGAAAGAGATCCTCATGGTGTTCTCGGGCTATGAAGATGATTCCTCCAAACGATGATGTCTTTGGATGAGTTGGCGATGTTTCAACCCATGAAGGATGCAGTAGTATGATGCGGACAAGACAGAGCTTAGTCTTGTGAATTGAAGGGCAGAACTTAGCCAGTAAGAGAAGCGAGATAAATAGTGCTTGGGATAGTGCTTAGTTCCGAAGAAAATTGGAGGCAGAGCTTAGCCTCGGAAGTCATAATGATAGCTTTATGCAAAGATGCGAATGCAGATGGAGGTAGAGCTTAACCTCGGAAGGCAAAATGGTAGCCTTATACAAATCAGAAGGTAGAATGGTAGCCTTATGCAATGCAGATGCACATGGAGGTAGAGCTTAACCTCGGAAGGAAGAATGGTAGCCTTATGCAAGTTGGAAGGTAGAATGGTAGCCTTATGCAATGCAGATGCAGATGGAACAGCGTTTAGCCTCGGAAGGCAGAATGGTAGCCTTATGCAATGCAGATGCAGACAGAGGTAGAGCTTAACCTTAGAAGGCAGAATGGTAGCCTTATGCAAATTGGAAGGCAGAATGGTAGCCTTATGCAATGCAGGTGTAGATGGAGACAACGTTTAGTCTCGGAAGGCAGAATGGTAGCCTTATGCAGATTGGAAGGCAGAATGGTAGCCTCATGCAATGCAGATGCAGATGGAGACATCGTTTAGTCTCGGAAGGCAGAATGGTAGCCTTATGCAAATTGGAAGGCAGAATGGTATCCTTATGCAAGAAATAAAATAACAAATGACGGTAGAGTTTTCTTAGCTGATAGCAGATTGCGGCGTTGTGATTACTGGGAGCATTGTGACATACGGGACATCATTGGTGTGTGCTGATAGCAAATGTTGGCAAGTGCAACGGTTCGGAGAGTCGTATTCTTGAACAATGTTTGTTCCATGGGTGTACAGTATGTTTAATGATTTCATAATCTTAGTGCCTGCATCCAAAGAAAATCGTGAGTTTTGCAAAGGGGAAGGTTAGTTCGTATCCCCGCTAGCTTTGCTTGACTCGTTCGGCTTTGATCTGGTGATACCGTCTGTATCATTGGGGTAGCGTTGTTAAACAAAGTAGTTTTGATAATAATCATGTATGATTTTGTAAAAGTGTGACATAAATTAAAAATAGTTTTTAGATGAACCGACGATTGTGATGTAGCTCAGGACATTACAACCTCTCTCTCTCTCTACGGAATTTTGAGGATCCTCCTTAAAATTCTGCCTCAGTTTGATGGGTTGACATTTCTGACTACTGCTCGTGTGACGATTGGCTGAAATTACTTCGAAATTTTGAGGGTCTTCCTTAAAATTCTGCCTCAGTTTCCAATTGCGGGGGGGGGGAATGAAATTTTTATTGAATTGTGACTGAACCCATAGGGCTGCCTATGTATCCCCTCTTAAACGGGAATCAGGTCAGGCGTAGTTCAATTTATATCATATAAGGAAAGCATAAAGATTACACATAGTAATGCTTGACTGCATCTAGATTGATCGGCTTTGACTAGACTTCTCTGTCTATTTCTGCAAGTACGCGGGCTCCTCCTATCAAAACCCGGTGAACTATGTATGGACCCTGCCAGTTGGGAGAGAACTTCCCTTTGGCTTCATCTTGATGCGGAAAAATTTTCTTCAACACCAGTTGTCCCGATGTGAACTGCCTTGGCTTGACTCTCTTGTTGAAGGTTTTGGACATTCTGTTCTGGTAGAGTTGACTATGGCAAAGTGCATTCATTCTCTTTCCATCTATAAGGGCTAGTTTCTCATAATGACTTTTTACCCATTCTGCATCATCGAGCTCAGCTTTTTGTATGATCCTTAGGGAAGGAATTTCTACCTCAGCAGGAATGACAGCCTCTGTACCGTAAACCAACATGTAGGGGGTCGCCCCAGTTGATGTGAGGACTATGGTGCGATACTCCAGTAGAGCAAATGATAACTTCTTGTGCCACTGTTTGTGATTCCTTATCATTTTCCTCAATATCTTCTTGATATTCTTGTTGGCGGCTTCTATAGCTCCATTCATCTGAGGTCTGTAGGCAGTGGAATTCTTGTGTTTGATCTTGAAAGTTTTGCGCATGGCTTTCATCAAGTCGCTGTTGAGATTGGAGGCATTATCAGTAATGATTGACTCTGGAATTTTGAATCGATAAATAATGTGGTCGCGGAAAAAGTCTGCCACGACTTTCTTAGTCACTGCTTTGTAAGATGCTGCTTCGACCCATTTGGTGAATTAGTCGATGGCTACTAGGATAAACCTATGTCCGTTGGAAGCAGTAGGCTCGATTGGTCCAATAACATCAATTCCCCAAGCGGCGAACGGCCACAGTGAGCTTGTTGTGTTAAGCTCGCTGGAGGTACCTTTATCATGTCTGTATCTGACAGTGGTGGCATTTTCGAACATATTGGATGCAGTCCGTTTCCATAGTCATCCAAAAGTAACCAGCCCAGAGTATCTTCTTTGCTAAGACAAAATCGTTCATATGTGGACCGCAGGTCCCAGCATGAATTTCCCCTAGTAGACTAGATGCTTCCTTTACGTTGACACATCTTAATAATCCTAAATTGGGAGTCCTCCTATGTAGGATTCCTCCGTTGTGAAAGAAGTTGTTGGATAATCTTCGAAGTGTGCATTTCTGAGTAGGATTAGCAAGCTCCGAGTACTCTCCTTTTGCCAAATATTCCTTAATATCATGAAACCAAGGCTTTCCTTCTGCTTCCTCTTCAACATGGGCACAGTAAGCTGGCTGATTATGGATTTTCACCGCAATAGGATCAATGAAATTCTTGTCAGGATGTTGTATCATAGTTGATAGGGTAGCCAATGCATCGACGAACTTATTCTGAATTCTAGGAACATGCTAGAATTTCGTCTTCGTGAACCTCTTTCTCAATTCCTGTACATGATGCAAATACGGGAGTATCTTGGAGTTCTTGGTCGTCCGTTCTACTCGTACCTGATGTATAAGCAAGTATGAATCTTCAATCACTAGCAACTCTTGAATGTTCATATCAATGGCCATTTTGAGTCCTAAGATGCAGGCTTCATACTCGGCCATATTGTTGGTGTAGGGGAACCTGAGTTTGGCATACACCGGATAATGCTAACCGGTTTTTAATATTAGGACTGATCCTATGCCAACTCCTTTGAAGTTTGCTTCTCCATCGAAGAACATTCTCCAACCGTCGTACGATTCCGCAATGTCTTCTCTTATGAATGATACCTCTTATCAAGAAAATACATTTTCAGGGGTTCGTATCCTCCATCCATGGGGTTTTCAGCAAGGTGGTCTGTCAGTTCCTGTCCCTTGACCGCTTTGTGAGTTACGTAAACAATGTCGAACTCACTCAATAGGATTTGTCAGTTAGCTAGCTTGTCGGTGGGCATGGGCTTCTGAAAGATGTACTTCAAAGGATCCATTCTCAATATGAGATATGTAGTATAGGCGCAGAATTAATGTCTCAGCTTCTAAGCTACCCAAGTCAAAGCACAACAGGTGCGTTCCAATATAGAATATCGGGCCTCGTACAGGGTGAACTTCTTACAGAGACAATAAATGGCTTGTTCCTTCCTCCCTGTTTCATCATGCTACCCCAGAACGCAGTTGAAAGCTCCATCTAACACTGCAAGGTAGAGTAATAGGGGTCTACCTGGCTCGGGCGAGACTAAGACTGGTGGTGTTGACATGTACTCCTTGATTTTTTCGAAGGCCTTTTGGCAGTCATCGGTCCATTTGGTGGCGGAGTCCTTCTTTAACATCTTAAAAGTTGGCTCACAAATAACTATAGATTGTGCTATGAATCGGCTGATGTAGTTAAGTCTTCCCAAGAAACTCATCACATCCTTCTTGTTCTTTGGTGGTGGTAGTTCTTGAATGGATTTGACTTTCAATGGATCCAGTTCTATTCCTCGACGGCTAACAATAAACCCAAGCAATTTCCTAGCAGGAACCCCAAATGCGCACTTTGCGGGGTTTAGTTTCAGGTTGTATCTCCACAGTCTATTGAAGAACTTCCTCAGATCTTTTATATGGTCAGTGGTCTTCTTGGATTTGATAATAACATCATCCACATATACCTCTATCTCCTTGTGTATTATATCGTGGAAGATGGTAGTCATGGCCCTCATATAGGTAGCCCCTGCATTCTTCAAGTCGAATGGCATCATCTTGTAACAGTACACTCCCACGGTATAATGAAAGCCATTTTCTCAGCATCTTCCTCATCCATCCAGATCTGATGATAACCAGCGAAGCAATCTATGAATGACTGTAGCTCATGTTTGGTGCAATTGTCAATCAAGATGTGTATATTTGGCAAAGGGAAGTCGTCTTTCGGAGTGGCCCAGTTGAGATCCCGGTAGTCGACACATACTCTGACCTTCCCATCCTTCTTTGGCACTGGCACAATGTTGGCTAACCATGTCGGGTATTCTACTACCCTGAGAACCTTAGCATTGATCTGCTTGGTGACTTCTTCCTTGATTTTTAAACTCATATCAGGCTTGAACTTTCTTAGCTTTTGCTTCACCAGTGGACACATTGGATCGGTTGGCAGTTTGTGGGCCACAATAGACGTACTCAGACCAGTCATGTCATCATACGACTAGGCGAATATGTCCTCACACTCCTTTAGAAATTTTGTGTATTCTTTCTTCTCCGATGGCGATAGGTGAATGCTGATTTGTATTTCCTTGATGTTTTCTACATCTCTCAGGTTGACAATTTCGGTCTCGTCCAGGTTGGACTTAGGGCTGTTCTTAAAATTCTCAACATCTTTGACAATCTTGTCAAGTATATCATCTTTCTCTGAATCCATGTCCGTTTGTTGCATTGTCTCATTGCATGTCACAGTCATTGGTTCATCAAGACAAGTAATAGTAATGATTTATTGGTAAAGCAAGGAGAGAAAACGATAACAATAAATATTAATTCATAAGAAAAATCAAAAATTCTTTTGATAAATTGAATAACTATTTTGAATCATCGAAGATCTTATTGCTAGAATTGAAAAATGCAGGAAAAACATTGTTTAGTAAAAATAGTGAATAATGTTTGTTTTAGCCTTGCTACCCCGAGGCACGTCGAGCTTTGGTTATCCTGATGGTCCAATTCTTGAGATACGCCCCTCTGCTCACAGCCTGTATAGAAGAGCCTTCCTTCCCCTCCTCCTCGAGAATAATGTCGGCCGGTTGGAAAGTCTGCTCCAGATGTGGTATTGGCTGCTCTAGTGGATAGTAAGGATCGTGCCATGGAGGTGACCAATTATTGAATTCTTCCCAGGTGTATTCATATCCCAAACCGAAGGTAGTGCCATGTTTCTTGAGTTTTATGGGTTTAGAGATTCCTTGAAGGTTCTTGCCGAGCCCTTTGCCAGGTTTGTATCCACTCCAACTTAGTATACTCTTGATTTTGCTAGCCCACCATTTGTCTCTATCGATAGCACTGACCCGTTCAATGTGGTGGTAAGGTTCTCCACCCAGCTTCCTTCTTCCCTTGATCGCGGGAATGGTCTGGCGACTGTATATAGGGTTGCTACCGTCGCCGTGAATAATCACTTCCTGGTGATTCCATTCAAACTTTACTACTTGATGCAGTGTTGATGCTACGGCCCCAGCAGCATGAATCCATAGCCGTCCCAGCAGCAAGTTGTAAGACGCTGGTAAATCTATTACCTGGAAATCGACCTCGAACCAGGTTGGTCCCATCTGCAGGCATAGACTAAACTCACCAATGGTGGACCTCAGAGAGCCAACGAAATTTTTCACATTGATTGCTCCATCTTTTATCGCATGCATCCCTTTACCCAACTTCTTGAGTGTTACCAGCGAACAAATGTTAAGACCGGAACCTCCATCGATCAGGATTCTGGTGATGAAATAATCTTCGCATTGCATGGTAATGTGCAGTGCTTTGTTGTGCCCCAGCCCTTTAGGTGGCAGCTCGTCCTCATGAAAGGTGATCTTATGGTTTTCCAGCACTTGTCCTACCATATTAACCACTTCCCCACTAGTGATGTTACTTGGTACGTATGCTTCATTTAGCACCTTTAACAAAGCATTCTTGTGCGTCTCAGAATATTGCAGCAAAGAGAGAATGGATATTTGTGCTGGCATCATATTTAACTGGTCGATGACCGAATATTCCTTGGCCTGTATTTTTCTCCAAAGGTCGTACGTACCTGTCTCAATGAGGGGCGGTCGATTAGAGGCTTGCTTGCTTGATTCAGCCAGATGTTCAGGGTATATACTCTACCAGTTCTTGTCATACCCTGTGCTGCGACAGTTTCTTCAATCCTAACCTTGCCCTTCCTTCTTGCCTCGGTTGTATAGTCCCAAGGTACAGTATTTGTACAGAAGGGTGGCATGGTTGACATAACCACTGGGACCGGTGTGGCTATCCTCATTTTGAATAGAATATGTGCCTTGGGTGGCAAGACTGCAACCTCAAGTGGTGCGGGTGCATTTGCCGGAGATGCGAATTTAACCTTAATCAGTGTCGGTGTCTTTGCGGATGGCGCTGCTTCAAACTTAAGGGGTATAGACATATTTACTTCAGCGTCCTTAGACGGTTAGATCTGGACTATGATTGGATTGAGAGTAATTGGCAGTTTCTTTGGGTCATTACCTTCTGCGATCAACCCGATTGATCCTTCGGGATCCCAGTCATCTTCTACATCAATCATGTGGATACCTCCACCCTTATGGTCTGGCAGAGGGTTGTTGCAGACGTTTGGAGTGGGTTCCCTTACCACAATGATCTTGTTATCAATCAAAGACTGTATCTTGTCTTTCAAGGAGCGGCACTCATCGATGGTGTGCCTTTTCATGCCGGAGTGGTATGCACAGGACTTGTTTGGGTTAACCCACTGAGAAGGATTCTTAGGTGTTGCAGCAGGGATGAGGGTGATATAACCAGCAGCTTTGAGCCTCTCATACAGCTGGTCGATGGGTTCAGCGATGGTTGTATACTATTTTGAAGGTCTGCGATCAAAATTAGGTCAGGGTCTAGGGAAATTTTGGCGTGCGGGGGGTGATTGATAATGGTATGGTTGAGCATTATAGGTTTGGTAGATATGAGTGGGTTGGGAGTATTTGGGTGAAGTAGGTTGATATGTAGGAGGTGGAGATGACTGATAAGTTGGTGGCGGAACTTGGTATGAGGGTGAGGGTGCTTGGTAATTTGGGGTTGGCTGGTATGTGAGTGGAGGTGTTGGGTAAGCTTGGTATTTAAGGGGAGACTTGGTCCTTTGTGCAACCATCACGGCCCATACGTCCCTTTCCTTGGACATACCACCGAACAATAAAGCCTTATTTGTAGCTTGCAAGGCTTCGAAATTTGTAACCATACCACTTTTAATACCTTCTTCAATTCATTCACCTAATTTGATAATGTCGGAGAACTTGTGGTTCTCAATCATCATCAGTAGTTCATAGTACTACGGGTCCTGAGCCCGGACAAAGAACTTGTTCATTTGCTCCTCTTCTAAGGTGGGTCTAACCTTAGCAGCTTTGGACCTCCAGCGAGTAGCATACTCGCGAAACGTCTCTGTAGGCTTCTTCTTCAAATTCTGGATATAGAACACGTCTAGTGCATTCTCTGTATTAAACCTGAATCTATCCATAAGGTCAGATGTCATGCCTACCCAGCTTGACCACTTCTTGGGATCTTGGCTGATGTACCCAGCTAATGCATCTCCTTTCAAACTCCTCATGAACAGCTTTATGTGGATCCTTTAATCCTTCCCTACTTCAACCAGTTTGTCGCAATATGTCCTCACATGGACCCTTGGACCACTCATACCATCAAACATTTCAAACTTATGAGGTTTGTACCCCTCAGGCAGTTCAACATCAGGCTGTATGCAAAGGTCCTCAGAGTTCAGCCCCTCGATTCCTTTGCTTCCCTCAATGCCCAGAATCTGGCTGGTCAGTTTCTTAAAGTTCTTCGGCCAAGTTCCTGATAAGCAGATCAAACTCAAGTGTACATGAGATAGGTTGGGTGGAGTGTGGCATGGTCTCCACATAGATATAAGTGTTATGGTGGCCTGGTGTATGGGTGTTGTTTGTGGAGTTCTGAGGTTCTGGGATGAGTAGTGGAGTGTTGTTTGGGGTATGGCATGTGTTACATTGGTTCTTTGGTAGAGCGGCATGATGATGAGGCACGGGATGATTCTGCTATTTTGGGATATTTTGAGGAGGTATAGGGTTTTGAGCGTTGGGGAAGTTGATATCTGGGGTGTTGAGGGAAAATGACAAGTTTGCCAGATTCTGAACCTGATCGAGCTCTTCCTGGAATTTCAACAGTTTTTGTTCAACTTGCGACACATTCTCGTTAGGAACATGAATACCCTGGCCATTAGTGGCCTCTACCCGTTCAAATGTGTTCTCCTTCCTGATGTTGTTTAAATCTTCCATTTTATTCTTGACTTTTATGGGACTAAGAGGATGAGTGGGTGCAGAGCCCCTGGATCTTGTGAAATAAGATGATGATGCCAGAGTGCACGAACTAACCTTTGGGGAGGGGAATAATAAAAACAAAAGGTAATCAAGTTAGTGAGGATTATAAAAAGTATTGAAATATTTTAAACACATAGTGCGGGAATGTAAAGCGTGTCCTGATTTGGGAACCTTTTTTGTGCCCGAGGTAGGCCTAGAGACAAATAGATTTGGAGAACTTTTAATGCTAATAAATGCTTCATTTCATAATATAAAAATAGACGAATCCCAAAATGATACTAAGATAATAATTAGTCACTACTGGCACTTGGCCTTATTACATTTGGAAAGCGAGTAAACCTAACCTATTTGGCCTCAGAGGGACCTTCCTCAGGTTGAATGCTCTCGTTGATAAAATCCTCCAGTTCGCATAGGTTCACCAGTAAAAATGCCTTTGTCAGGTGTTCTCCTTCATTTCCCTCAGCGTTCTGGCAGTTGGTGACTCTCTTCCTCACTTTTCCTTCCAACTTCAGTAGACTGTATTCCATATAGTCCAACTTTTCGCTAGCTTTGGCGGCCCTCTCTTTCCACTCATTCATTTGGTCATTTGATGGAAGACTTCACCGCCAGTCTAGCAAGAGTGGGGGCGTGCTAACCATACCGAAACTGAGGACCTTGTGCCTCATTTTCTGCAAACCAAAAAGGGTTAGACCCTTCCCCTCCCCCCTAGACTCGACTATTTATATATTTATGATCAGCACATCGACATTTAGTTCTCCAAATTAATGCACAAAACATGGTGATGTTCGTTTGGGTTTAGGGAAACCCAGTGGACTTTTGGACAAGTCTATCTTAAAGGATCATTACGTGAACAACATAACTGACCTGGCTAGGTTTGACCATGATGCATGCGCAATTTAAATAGAGTAAGGTTTCTATGGGATTTTAGACTAGTACCCTTGAGCGGAAAATTCAAGGGGGAAGGCACGGAACTATCGACTGCACCGCTGATCGACTAGTTTAACTGCAAATAAGCCTTTCCGAATTTATGGGGTAATGGTATAGGAAGGGCGCAACCACTCATCAAACGTTGATATAGTATTTGTTTGGCACGAGTGGAGTATGATGTTGAGCATGATTATGCAACAATTAAAAGCATGTTGACATGTATTTGCACGTTAAGAAAGCGATAAATACAGCAGTTTTATTATTTAAAGCAGTTATAAAGGAAAGAAACAAGAAAGGTATGTCAGTTTTTCTTTTGAAGAGGAAACTAAACGCTTAAAGGAGTTAAACAAATAATTGCACATAGGGGGTACAAATTCACAAAAACGGTATGAAATGGTAAAAGCCTAAATATCCCCAGCAGAGTCGTCATGCTGTCACGCCCCATTTTTTTCTCGCGGAATCGGGTTTATGACATTTTGGTTGAGACAACTCTTTCCTTTTGGAAAGGGGGTTTGCGTGTTTATGAGGAGTCACCACCTAACAATTTAAGGTGCGTTAGGACACCTATGGGGTTCATTTATAACTACGTTTGGTAACCAAAGATCGGGTAAGAGCTTGAAATTATCCTAAGAGGAAGGTGTTAGGCACCCCTCAGGATCCACTAGTGTGGTTCCCGGCCAAACAGTTTTTGTAAATTTGTACAAGTAGTAAATAAACAAGTATGGCTCAAATAGTAGGGGATTTAAGTTTAAATACACAAGTGCTTGAAAAACAATTACTGAAAAAGCAAGAGTTTAAAAAGAATTACAATCTAAGCACATTTGTGAATGTAAAGGGGGTGTCCTAGGTTTGTTTATAATATGGATCACATCAATGCAATACCCGGTATGACACTCCTCAAAGAGGGTCTACACGTGGTATTAACACACCGGTCATCATGTCCATATCTACCCTTTCCCGCCCCGTGAAGGAATTAAAGCGAGGGTTGGTCTCGACCCTTATTGCATGCTGTTACCCGTCCCTTCCTATCTGTCCCGGAGGAATTTAGGACTCTTATCCTATAAAAGGGGGTTCTAGGTAGACCCTCAAGTTTAAAGGCAAAATACTAAGGCGACATACAATAAACAAGTAGGACTTCAATTAAGGGGAACATGAAAAACAAATGAAAGGCTCAGATATACCTCCACATACAGTACAAATAAACAGCATGACTCATACACAATTAAGGTCTGAATCTAGATCATAAACATGGTATCTAAGTGATAACAGTAGAACCAGATTTATTGCATGACTCAGAAAAGAAGTCCGAATCAGGCTTGCCTACTGATTTTTAACACGTTGACAGTCAAACACTAATCACAAAGACGGTTCTGGTTTTATTTTAAAGTTGATCGCCTAAGGCTTGCCTAGGCGTAAAATAATATGCAGCAGTTACCAAAATTATTAAAACAGTTTGGAATATATTTTTACCTAAAACATGCTATTCTAAATGTTGCAAACATCCAGAGACTAATTACCGGTTTATTTAGAACAGGAGGACCGTTTATACCTCTGTGTTTAGACTAGGTGTGATTGAATAAGTGCGATCTTATAACATGATGTCTAATGCAACATGATGCATAATAACTCAAACAGGATTTCTAAATGCATATCAAGTTATGCACAGTTTCAAAATAGGCAGAAGTGACAATTTTTGATGTTGTTTACCTAAAGCAGGATTTCTAAGTGGTAAAGTGATGTCAAATGAGATGCTGAAATAGTAAACCCAAGAAAATGGTATCTAATGCATGACATGCTTAGAATGGGTTAATCTTACATATGGATTCTAATGCACACATAGCAAATGTAAACCTAAGACATGGTTTCTACCCATCGATGTTGATAGCATGTATAACTACCCTCCCATTTGCACTAGCCAACCTTAATACTTGTTTAAAACAGGTTATTACAGACCAACATTGAAATAAATTACATAAGTAGAAATGAAAAATAAGAAGTTACACTATAGAGAGCCTAATTAGGACTTCCTCCCTGAGTTATGTAATAAATCACCTTAAGTGTCAAGATTGTTTCATAGCCCTTCTCATATCCGGGTGTGTCAGAGTTCCCTAAGGACCTCAAGGGATCCCGAGAAGTGCTCACACCCAGATTTTAATAGCCAAAACAGAGTAAGTGCAGTGTGGAAAGGCCAGCTTTTGTGTTTCCAAGTTCAGAGAGAGCTCAAGGGTCCCAAGGCAAGGCTCACACAAAAGGGGCAGAACTTAGTAGTCTAAGAGTAAGGTGAGAGTGTTTAGCATAGGTTTAAAAGAGTTAAGTTGGAAACAGTTTTGACAATGATTAGTTTGAAATAAGTTTTGTAAAGAAATAGAAGAGTTTGCCTTAGTGAAAACCAGTTTGAAGAAGAAAAGAAACAGGACAATCAGCAACTCAAAACCAAATCAACATACATAGTTCAAACACAAATAGGGAAAGAGGGAATTGGGGACAAGTAGTTCATATGTAAAAGCATATTTGCACACAGGTTA
This sequence comes from Nicotiana sylvestris, assembly GCF_000393655.2. Taxonomy (NCBI): domain Eukaryota; kingdom Viridiplantae; phylum Streptophyta; class Magnoliopsida; order Solanales; family Solanaceae; genus Nicotiana; species Nicotiana sylvestris. Next base: position 63,448,459 of record NC_091063.1, read on the forward strand.
ACACCAGAGAAGTACTATAGAACTTAAATAGTCATAGCAATAGTCTATCACAAAGTATTCATGCCAGGAGCTTAACAGCATTAGATTAAGGGGGTGCTAAACAAAGTTACACATTAAGTTTAGGGGGAAGGGTTCAGGATCACATAGTGACTAGGTGTCACAAACACATGCTTATAATGTATTGGGGTTACGGGGTAGGGCATAATAGGAGTAGAAAAATGTAAGAAAATAGTAGACATGCTGAATTACAGGGAAGGGGTAATCATATGGTAAAATAGGCATGATATTTTCAAGGGAGACAGCAGAACCACAAGTAGAAGCATAAGAGAAACAAAAGGAAGTGCAATACAAATAGAGACATATTGTTTTGGATGTTCTAAGTTAAACAGAAAACATACTAGTAAAAATGAGAGAATAAGTGCAGAGTGAGGGGTGAAAAGCAATACTATGAAGAGAAGTAGAGCAGTAGTGTGTAGAGTAGTAGAGCAGTAGCACAATAGAGCAGTAGAGAAATGTAATCACTTAATTTTGGCTTGTAGTCGACTGAGTATCAAGTAAACAGCAAGAGAAGCAAGAGAGTATGTATGAGTGTAAGAGAGAGAGTTCAGAACAGTGTAATTGTCCGTGTGTGTAATGAAAAGATAAGGGGGTATATGTAATAGTTTGAAAGTCAAGTCAATAAGGCAAGAAGCAATTATAGAACTACAAAATCGATTAAAAATCGAAAATCAGCCAAGTCTCCCTTAATTGAAGGAGCAATTTACCAACGGTAGAAAGCAGGTGACAAATAAGGAAGGGAATCATATGAGACTTGAATATAACACATAAGGAAATGAGCATAGTACAGAGCATGTAATAGAGGATAGGTTCGACAAATTTTAATTAAGGAAAATGTCTAAGAATCAATTTGACAACAAAATCAACCATAAAATAAGGCAAGAAAATATTTAAAGGTTGAAAATCAATAGGGAACAGAGTATACCAATCATAGGGAATCAGGGATTCCATTAAAGGTATACTGACCAAGGGAAAGTACCACAACTGAACGAAGCAAATATAACACAAACAAGAGTAGGGTAAAAGAATCACATAAATCCGGGATTCAAAGTAAAGGATGGTACTGATAAGGGGAAATAACTACAAATTTCTAGGAATAAACACATAATAGGCAGGCATAGTTGAAGTCAAAGAACTTAATAAGCAAACATAGGGTAAAGGTCACATAATCATAGAATGTTCATGAGAAACATACAGACTAGTTGAACACATTATCAAAAATACACTCAGAAATCCAGGATTAGAACTAGGAAATTAGGATTTTTAACATAAAAAATCAGATAAAAGAAGAGCTTAAATAAACCGTTTAAACATAGTAAAATCATAGATTAATACCAACAATCAGAAGGAAAAGCGTTTTGAAAAGGGGTTACGAACCCTAGTTTGAAGACGAAGAGTTATTTTGAGAAAATCATCAAACTTTTAAGGGAAAATAGCAAGATAACTCTGCATATACCTAGATCTAAGATAGATCTAAAAGAAAAGTGGAAAATCTCAAGAGTTAGGGTTTCAGAGAATCCAGAGAAGATGAGAGGACCTTAAAATGTTACCGGTTTTAGCCGGAAAAGTCATAAATCTTACTTGAACAACCATGGATGGACGGAAAATCGCATGAAAGACCATGGATAGGAGTTGAACCGCTCCAGGTTCACCTGAGGACCTCAGGGTAGTGTCAAACCGGCGTGGAGTGAAGCAGAGGCCAAGAGATGATAGGAGGTCGTGGTTTCCGACGAGGGAGGTGGCCGGAGAAGGTGAGAGATAGAGTTCAGGAGACGAAGGTTCTAGAGAGAGTTGAGAGGATTCAAAGGCGGTGCAAATGAGAGAATAGGGTAGGGTTTGGGGGTCGTTGGATTAAAAATGGAAATGAATAACGTTGACCGTTGATCTGGGAGATAAACGGTCAAGATTCAAAAGTGTAGGTGGGTTCCAGGTTTGGGTTTGGGTTAATAGGGTGTGGGTCGGGTTTTTTAATTGTAGAGTTGGGCTGGGAATTGGGGTCCGATTTGGCTATAATTGATAGCCAATTTGGCTATAATTTAAATAGCCAGTTTTTCCTTATTTAATTTATAAAAAATAGTAGATAATTTCTGAAAATAATTTAAAGTACTAAAAATGATTTAGAATACATAATTAGCAATTTAAAAATATAGTATCCAATTTTATATATACAAAACATAATTATATCTTAAAATGGGCTAACATTATGCAATTTAGCTTTAAAAATACTAAATGTAATTGCAAAAATATATAAAAATTACCTTAGCCATATTTTGGCATAAATATAGGAATCCAATAGATGAATTATCAAAATAATAATTTTGGAAATAATTATTGGGGATTTTATGGATAAAAAGGGAGAAAATAAATCAATTTTGACCCTTAAAATTATGGAAAAAATAATAAAAACTTTGGGCATGCTTATATATGCTAGTTTGAAGGTATTTTTGTATATTTAAAATATGTAAGGAAATATTGGGTATCAACACCCAGTAGGGGGATTTCGTTCTTGAAGGCCCAGCGGATGGTTGGGAAAGGTTCTCTTACATACTTAGCCTTTGTGAGGGATGTCTAAGTAGAGACTCCTAGTGTTGATTATGTTCCTGTTGTGAGGGATTTTCCCGATGTGTTTCTTGCAGACCTGTCGGGCATGCCACCGGATAGGGATATTGATTTTGGTATTGATCTGGTGCCGGGCACTCAGCCCATTTCTATTCCACTATATCGTATGGCACCAGTGGAGTAGAAGGAGTTGAAGGAGAAACTTCAAGAACTCCTTGATACGGGGTTTATTCGACCTAGTGTGTCGCCTTGGGGTGTGCCTATTTTATTTGTGAAGAAGAAGGATGGCACGATGAGGATGTGCATTGATTACAAGTAGTTAAACAAAGTAAAAATCAAGAACAAGTATCCTTTGCCTTGTATCGATGATTTGTTTGACCAGCTTCAGGGAGCGAGAGTGTTCTACAAGATTAATCTTAGTTCAGGGTATCACCAGCTAAAGATCAAGGACTCGGATATTCTTAAGAAAGCTTTCAGGACTCGTTATGGTCATTATGAGTTCCTGGTGATGTCTTTTGAATTGACCAATGCCCCAGAAGCATTTATACATTTGATGAACAACGTGTTTCGGCCTTATCTCGACTTGTTTTTCATAGTCTTCATTGATGATATTCTGGTGTATTCGCGTAGTCAGGAGGAGCACGCGGAACATTTGAGAGTTGTGTTGCAGAGATTGAGGGAGAAGAAGCTTTATGTAAAGTTCTCTAAGTGTGAGTTTTGGCTCAGTTCAGTGGCATTCTTGGGGAACGTGGTGTCCAGTGAGGGTATTCAGGTTGATCTAAAGAAGATAGAGGCAGGGTTGGCCCAGACCGTCCTCAGCCACAGAGATTCGTAGTTTTCTTGGATTGGCGGGTTATTACTGTCGGTTTGTTCAAGAATTTTCATCTATTGCATCACCCTTGACCAAATTGACTCGAAAGGGTGCTCAATTGCAGTGGTCGGATGAGTATGAGGTGAGCTTTAAAAAAATCAAGACTGCCTTGACCACGGCTCCGGTGTTGGTTTTGCCATCAGCTTCAAGTTCTTATACAGTGTATTGTGATGCTTTGAGAGTTGGTATTGGGTGTATGTTGATGCAGGAGGGTAGAGTTATTGCTTATGCTTTTTTTCTGTTGAAGCCCCATGAGAAGAACTACCATGTTCATGATTTGGAGTTGGCTGCCATTGTTCACGAATTGAAGATTTGGAGGCATTATTTGTATGGTGTGTCTTGTGAGGTGTTTACTGATCATCGTAGCCTCCAGCACTTGTTCAAGCAGAAAAATCTCAATTTGAGGTAGCGGAGATCGTTGGAGCTGCTAAAGGACTATGATGTCACTATTCTGTACCATCCGAGAAAGGCCAATGTAGTGGCCGATGCCTTGAGTAGGAAGGCGGTGAGTATGGGAGTTTGGCCTATATTCCTGTTGGGGAGAGACCTCTTGCACTTGATGTTCAGGCCTTGGCCAATTGGTTCATGCGGTTGGATATTTTGGAGCCCAGTCGGGTATTAGCTTGGGTGATTTCTCGGTCTTCCTTATTTAATCGCATCAGAGAGCGCCAGTATGATGATCCTCATTTGATTGTCCTTAAGGACAGAGTTCAGTATGATGATGCTAGAGATGTAACTATTGGTGATGATGGAGTATTGAGAATGCAGGGCCGGATATATGTGCCCAATATAGATGGGCTTCAGGAGTTGATTCTGGAGGAGGCCCATAGCTCACGATATTCCATTCATCCGGGTGCCGCGAAGATGCATCAGGATCTGAGACAGCATTATTGATGGAGAAGAATGAAGAAGGACATTGTAGGATTTGTGGCTCGGTGTCTCACTTGTCAGTAGGTGAAATATGAGCATCAGAAACCGGGTGGCTTGCTTCAGCAGATGGATATTCCAGAGTGGAAGTGGGAGCGGATCACCATGGACTTTGTAGTTGGGCTCCCATGGACTTTGAAGAAGTTCGATGCTATTTGGGTGATTGTGGATCGGTTGACCAAGTCCGCGCACTTCATTCCTGTATGCACTACCTATTCTTTAGAGCAGTTGGCAGAGATATATATAACCAGGAGATTGTTCGTTTTCATGGTGTTCTAGTTACCATCATTTCAGATAGAGGTACTCAATTTACTTCGCAGTTTTGGAGAGCCGTGCAGAGAGAGTTGGATACTCAGGTTGAGTTAAGCACAGATTTTCACCTTCAGACGGACGGGCAGTCCGAGCGCACTATTCAGATATTCGATGACATATTGCACGCTTGTGTCATTGATTTTGGAGGGTCATGGGATCAGTTTCTACCGCTCGCAGAGTTTGCTTATAACAACAGTTATCAGTCGAGTATTCAGATTGCTCCATATGAGGCTTTGTATGGGAGACGGTGTAGATCTCCGGTCAGTTGGTTTGAGCCGGGTGAGGCTAGGCTATTGGGTACAGACTTGGTACAGGATTCTTTAGACAAGGTGAAGGTGATTCAGGAGAGGCTTCGTACAGTGCATTCGAGACAAAAGAGTTATGCTGACAAGAAGGTTCGGGATGTGTCCTACATGGTTGGTGAGAAGGTTCTATTGAAGGTTTCATCCATGAAGGGTGTTATGAGATTTGGGAAGAAGGGTAAATTGAGTCCTCGGTTTATTGGGCCTTCTGAGGTGCTTTGGAGGATTGGGGAGGTGGCATATGAGCTTGCTTTGCCACCCAGCTTATCGAGTGTGCATCCAGTATTTCATGTTTCTATACTCCAGAAGTATATTGGCGACCCGTCTCATGTTTTGGATTTCAGCACAGTTCAGTTAGATGATGATATGACTTATGTTGTGGAGCCAGTAGCCATTTTGGAGCGTCAAGATCAAAAGTTGAGGTCAAAGGATATAGCATCAGTGAAAGTGTAGTGGAGAGGTCGGCCTGTAGAGGAGACTACCTAGAAGACCGACCCAGATATGCAGAGCAGATAGCCTCACCTATTTGAGACTTCAGGTATGTTTCTTGACCCGTTCGAGGACGAATAGAGGGGGAGGATGTAACGAATCGGCCGGTCGTTTGATGAGTTACGACTCTGGTTTCCCTATTTATTCTTCTTATTGTCTTATTTAGCTGTATTATGTGATATCGGGTTGGTTGGCTCGGGTTCGAAGAGGTTTTGGAAATGAATGAGACACTTAGTCTCTTTTGAGTAAGCTTAGGTTAGAAAACTCAATTGGATGTTGACTTATGTGAAAAAGGGGTCGGATGTGAATTCTGATGGTTCGAATAGATTCGGTAGATGATTTGTGACTTAGGAGCGTGATCGGAATGTGTTTTGGAGGTCCGGAGTAGATTTAAGATTGAATTGGCGAAATTGGAATTTTGGCATTTTCCAGTTGATAGGTGAGATTTTTATATAGGGGTCAGAATGGAATTTCGGAAGTTGTAATAGGTCTATTGTGTCATTTTTGATGTGTATGCAAAATTTTAGGTCATTTGGACAAGGTTTGATAGCCTTTTTGATCGAAAGAGGAATTTGGAAGTTTTTGGAATTCGTAGGCTTGAATCCGATGATGATTTGGTATTTTGATGTTGTTTTGAGTGTTCTGAGGGTTGAAACAAGTTTTAATGAGGTTATGGGATATGTTTTCATGTTTGGTTGAGGTCCCGAGGGCCTCGGGTGAATTTCGGGTGGTTGAACGGATCAAATTCATGTTGGAAAAGTTGCAGAAAATCTGTTGTTGGTGTTGCAGACATTTGGCCTTCGCGTTCGCGAGTGGGCTCTCGCGTTCGCGTAGGGTTGGGATGTGAGGCAGGAAGTTTGTCCTTCACGTTCGCGATGGGGTCCCACATTCGCGAAGGGTTAGGTGCAGCGTTCATCGCGAAAGCGATGAGTTTCCCGCGTTCGCGTAGAGTAAATGGGAACAGCTGGGTTCAGGATCATTGTGCTTCGCGTTCGCGAGCTAGGTGTCGCGTTCGCGATGCGTTGAGGAGCTGAAGCTTCGCGTTCGCGATGATGGATTTAAGTGGTCAACGGATTTTGTTCTTCGCGAACACGAGGCGTTGACCGCGTTTGCAAAGAAGGGATTTAAATTGCTAGGCAGAATGTTTAAAAGACCACTTTCGCTCTTTCTGGCCATAGTTCACCATTGTTTATTCGATTTTGGAGCTTTTGAGAAGAATTGAAGAGGGAATCACAGGGAAACACTTGGAGGTAAGATTTATGGACCTAATACTCGATCCTATTGTGATTTCTACCTAATTAAACATGAAATTTGTGGAATCTAAAGCCTAAAATTGGAGAGTTAGGGCTTGGAATTTGAGACTTTGATTTGAGGATTTGAGGGGTCATTTGTAGTCGGATTTTGATGTATTCGATATGTATGAACTCGTGATAGTGTAAGGATTCTAGTTTTGTGATTTTTGCCAGAATCCGAGACGTGGGCCTAGGGGTCGGGTTTGGCCAATTTCGGGATTTTGATGTTAATTGATTATTTTTGAGTGGGCTTTGTTTCCTTACATATTTTGATGGTATAAATCTATTTTTGGTTAGATTTAGAGCATCCGCAGGCCGATTCGTGAGGCAAAGTCATCGCGGGCTAGAGTTTAGACTGGATAGAGGTAAGTAATGATTGTAAATGTTGTCCTGGGGGTATGAAACCCCAGATTTCACATCGTTGTGCTACTTTGAGGTGACGCACACGCTAGATGATGAGAATAGGGTCACGCACCATTGGGGATTGTGACTTAGTCCGTCCCGTATGACTGTTAAACCGCATATTTGATTGAAAACCATTTTCGATCATTGTGTTCTAGAAAGTATTATCATATTTTGGGCTGAATGCCATATTTGGGCCTCGTGCCAACTATTTTGGACCCTTAGGAGATATTTACTACAATTCCTCACTATTTTGACTTTGTATTTGTACTTAGTCATGCTCTTTCTACTGTTTTCATTACTCAGTCATATTTACTCATTTTTTATTTTTAAATGATATTTTAGGTTGAGCATCATGTTTTACTGTTGCCCGAGTGGCTTGAAAGATTTCTGACTGAGTGAGGCCGAGGGCCTGTGTTGTGAGGATACCATGGGATCGAGCTGCGCGCCGCAGCAGTATTGTACTGATTCATGATTTTGAGGTCGAGGGCCTGATTTGTTATGCCACGAGGTGGCTTGATATGAGGCTGAGGGCTTGTTTGATTATGCCACGAGATGGCTTATTATTACGCTTGGGCTGTAGGAGCCCCTCCAAGAGTCTGCACACCCCCATTGAGCGCGGGTACCCAGTGTGAGATGTGATATTGCCCGAGGGGCTATTGTTATTTCATTATTGCCCAAGGAGCTGATACGAGTGATTGTGAGGTAGCCCGAGGGGCTGGTTCTGTTGGTATTTTGCCCGAGGGGCGGTTATGGTACTTGTTTTGCCCGAGGGGCTGATTTATGTTTCCATCCTTTTCTCATTGTCTTCATCACTTGTTTGAACTACTGAAAGATGTTTTTAAAAGGTTTTTTACCGAACTGAGATATTTTTATGAGTTTTAATGTTGTACTGCATTGTTTTGGATTTATACTGTTTTGTTGTAGCATTATGCTGTGTTTTACGTGTTTTCTTACTGCTCAATTGCCTTTACTTTTATTACTTACTGAGTTGGCATACTCACATTACTCCTTTCACCCTGTGTGCAGATCCAGGAGTCTCGGGTCATGCTAGCGAGTGTTGATTGTCTTCTAGCAGGCTTTTTGGAGTTGACTAGGTAGCTGCTTGGCATTCCCAGCCCACTGCTTCTCCTTCCTATCTTTACTTCGCTTTGTACTAGCTTTGTATCAGACTATGTTATCTTTTTCATATTCCTAGACGAGTTGTAGATGCTCATGACTGGTGACACCCCGATGTCGGGGTGTGTTTTGGTTTCCGCACTGTTTTATCCTACCTTATTCTGTGGGATTTTAGCGTATTAATATCTTTAAATGACTTATTATAACTTTTTTGGTTGATTTGAGGTTTGCGTCGGCTGGCCTAGTTTCATGATAGGCGCCATCACGACCGGGTCCGTTTTAAGGTCGTGACATATACCCTACCAAACAACCCCCAATTGATTTAAGATTATTTATATAATACAGAATTGTTCACTATTCCCCATTAATCTTGTGATAAAAATTAAACTTCCTCTCCAAATCTACATACCAATAGATAATCCATGCCTCTTATCTTAAAATTCATGTATGTTACGTTAAATGAACTTTATGTTCTTTCTTTCCCCTTTTTAACCTTAAGGTATTTACCTATAATTTGATGTCCTTTATTGCTCTAAATAGTGATTCTAAACTTATTTGCAATATAATATTAAAGTATTGATGACTTTGTCACATAATTTGAAATTATTTTGAGCAAATTTTTGTTTTATATTAAGTGCATTAAGTATTTGGTGTTTCCCTCCTCTTTTTATTTCCTATTTGTGCATGGATAAGGGATTTTTTGAATTTTGTATATATATTATTGTACACGGTCAAAATTGAGTTTTCCTAATTTTGCTGATTAACCGAAACCAGGGGATGGGTCGAAGATCGGCCCCATAGCATTTCAGACCGAGATACGAGAATAAGGTACCGAGTTCGGGATTCAAGGTACCTATCGAGATCGAGACCAGTAATGGTCGAGATCAAACTCGAGCAAGACCGAAGATAGCGTAACAATGGAAAGGCGAGACATTCGTGACTGGTCGAGCAGAAATCTCGGAACAGATCAAATCAAGGACGGTTATTTGGCTAATCGTGGGATCTCCTTCTATAATTAGAATTACACTGTAAATAGGATTTCTCTACTATATAAAGAGGGTCTTAACCATTTGTAATCATCTTACATTCACGCATAGCAAAGCAATATATCATTTTTCTATTTCTTGCAAGCTTTGTTGTTTAGTTCATAGTTTCAATAGCTCGTCCAGTTGGTTCGAGGGCAATTAGCTCAAAGGCCATAATGGTAATCACATTAGTTTTCTTTACTTTATTGTTAATTCCTAGCATTTGTTTTTATATTTATAAGTTTGTGCCAAGTGAAATCACGTATCCTTAAAACCACTTATAAATTTAATTCTTATCTGAATTTAAGGATAAATAATTTGGCACAAACCGTCGGGCTAAGGATAATAGTGAGTGTCTGGTATAATTTTTGTAACATACATTATTTTACGCTTGTTCTATGAAGTGTCTTTGATTTCAGGATCAACATGTCAAACTCCCAAGTAGCACCCATACACACAAACAACGGCCTTGGTCTTCTTGGTGAGAACGTGAAACGGAGTACCTCTAGTCAACCCGAATGGACCGTCGGCCATAGACCCAATCGATGGCAGCTCCCATATTGCCATTAATGGGAATTTGGGCGTCAACCCTGAAAATAGCGTCCACAGAGATGCTCAAATAGCCGATCAGAATGCATAGAGCAGTGAAGAAGGTGAAATTAGCCTTCAAATGATATTTGAGATGTTGCAGATGCAATAAGCTGCAACAGCACAACTCCAAAATCAGAATCGTGCACCAAGCATGATCAAGCTCGAGCAATCACAAGAATTTGTTCATAGAGTTGAATCGGTGCAAAAGAGATCGAATGAAGGAGAATCGGAGACTAATCCCGCTATCGTAAAAATGCTCAAGGAACTGACGAAGTAGATTGAGATCGGGGAAAACAAGATCGAGGAAAATGATAAGAAGGTGGAGACTTATAACTCTAGGGTCGACCAAATCTCGGGGGCTCCACCGGTATTGAAAAGACTTAATTCCAAAAAGTTTGTCAAAAAACCTTTCCTCCCGAGTGTGGCTCCAAAGCCAATCTCGAAGAAGATCCGTATGCCCGAGATTCAGAAGTTTAACGGAATGACAGATCCAAACGAACATGTCACCTCTTATACATGCGTCATTAAAGGAAATGACTTGGAAGATGATGAGATCGAATCCGTGTTGCTGAAGAAATTCGGAGAAACTCTATCAAAGGGTGCTATGATATGGTATCACAATTTGCCATCTAACTCTATTGATTCATTTGCTATGCTTGCAGATTCCTTTGTAAAGGCGCATGCTGGAGCCATAAGGTAAGGCAAAAAGACAACGAGATGCTCAGGAAATCCGTATCTTGATTTCAAATGGAACAGATGGATTTCCCACCGGTCACCGACGATTAGGTAGTTCAATCCTTTACTCAAGGTCTCAACGAATGGAGTTCCATAGCTTCCCACAATTAAAGCAAAATTTTATCGAATATTCAGCCGTCACTTGGTCCGATGTACATAATCGATATCAGTTGAAGATTAGGGTCGAAGACGATCAACTAGGGGCTCCAATTGGTTTGATTTATCCCTACAGGCACGTAGACAGAGTTAAAAGGGACGTCGATCGAGAACCACGACCGAACAGAGATCGATATCAGCCATACGGAAGAGATCGGAGAAATAGCGGGTCTGGACACAACCCCGTTCGGAATGATAGAAGGAATGATTGGGGACAAAGCTCCCGAGAGCTCATGAGCAAAAGTGGTTTCGATAGGGATGCCAGGTCCAAAGAAGCACCTCAACTTTCAGAATATAACTTCAGCATAGATGCTTCCGCCATAGTATCAGCCATTATATCAAAGATACCATGTGGCCTCGACCTATGCAGACCAATCCAGCCCAGAAAAACCCAAATCAAATATGCAAGTATCATGGTACCCATGGTCACAAAATAAAATATTGCAGACAACTAAGGGAGGAAGTAACCCGGTTATTCAACGAGGGGCACCTTCGAGAATTCTTAAGTGATCAGGCCAAGAACCACTTCAAAAACAAATATTCAAATAGGCAAAATGAGCAAGAAGAGCCACAACACGTGACTCACATGATCATTGGAGGGGTCGATATTCCTCAAGGACCGGTATTCAAACGCACCAAGGTTACAATCACAAGAGAAAAACAGACTCGGGACTACTTACTAGAAGAGACCTTGCCTTTCAACGACGAGGATGCAGAAGGGATCGAACAACCGCATAACGACGCACTGGTAATATCTATCCTTATGAATAAAATTCAAGTTAAACGTGTGTTGATTGATCCAGGTAGCTCGGCCAACATTATCCGATGATTGTAGAGCAACTCGGCCTACAAGATCAAATTGTGCCCGTAGATCGAGTATTTAACGACTTCAACATAGAAAATGAAACCACCAAAGGGGAAATTATGCCAGTAAATATATCCAGGACCATCCAAAAAACAAAGTTCCATGTGATCGAGAGTGACATGAGGTACAACGCACTGCTCGGAAGGCCTTGGATCCATAAAATAGGGGCAGTATCATCGACACTTCATCAAGTCTTGAAGTTCCCAAAATCGGAAAGAGTCAAAACAATATATGGTGAACAACCCACCACCAAAGAAATGTTTGCAATCGACAAAGTGATACCGGTATCGGCACTTTCATCAACAAAGGGATCGGAGTCGAAGGGAAAGCAGGAAGTCAAATAGCAATTGTAGTCACCGGCCTCGGCCTGATTAAAGGAATGGGAAACTATCGAGGATGATGATTATGTGATACCTCGAACCTTCATAATCCCTGATGATTCTGACGTAACAAAGTCAACAATCGAAGATATGGAACAAATCATAGTGATCGAGCATCTGCCCGGTCGAAAGGTATACCTGGGCACGGGGTTAACTCCCGAGCTCAAGAAAAAACTTATTCAATTCCTTTTAGATAACATAGATTGTTTTGCTTGGTCTCATCTCGATATGACATGGATCCCACCAAAGATCACCACCCATCGACTAAGCTTGGACCTGAAGTTTCGTCCAGTAAGGAAAAAGAGAAGACCCCAGTCCGAGGTTAAGCATACATTCATCAAGGATGAGGTAATCAAACTTCTCAAAATAGCATCCATATGGGAAGTAAAATATCCCAAATGGTTAGAAAACGTAGCGATAGTCCCTAAGAAGGGAAATAAACTTAGAATGTTCATAGACTATAAGGACTTGAACAAGGCTTGCCCTAAGGATTCTTTTCCTTTGCCGAACATCGATTGCATGATCGATGCCATGGCCGGCCATGAGATTCTCAGTTTTCTCGATGCCTACTCCGGGTATAATCAAATATAAATGAACCCGGAGGATCGGGAAAAGACTTTGTTTATCACTAAATACGGCACCTATTGTTATAATGTCATGTCATTCGGACTAAAAAAATGCTGGTGCAACTTATCAACGCCTAGTAAATTGAATGTTCAAAGAACAAATAGGGAAATTTATGGAAGTTTATATTGATGACATGCTAGTTAAGTCCCTATGAAAAGTGGACCATTTGAAACATTTGCAGGAGACTTTCGATATACTAAGGAGGTACGACATGAAACTCAAACCAGAAAAGTGTGCATTCGGGGTCAGCTCAGGAAAGTTTCTCGGCTTTATAGTGTCCAATCGGGGGATAGATAGATCAACCCCGATAAAATCAAAGCTATTGAGGATGGACCTAGGAATGCCAACAAGCCTTAGAAGAACTAAAACGATACATGTCAATCCCTCCACTGCTTCATAGCTCGAAAGCGGATGAGCAACTCTACTTATACTTGGCAATCTCGGAAATGCAGTAAGTGGTGTCCTGGTCCAAGAAGAACAAAGTACGCAATTCCCTATTTACTATGTTAGTCGAACCTTAGGCGAGGCCGATATTAGGTATCCTCACTTAGAAAAATTAGCGCTTGCTTTAATAAGCACCTCTAGGAAATTAAAACTGTGTTTCTAGTGTCACCCAATATGTTTTGTAACTACCTATCCCCTTCGAAATGTTTTGCGTAAACCCGACCTTTTGGGTCGATTGGCCAAATGGGTCGTAGAACTCAGCGGGTACGATATTGAGTATCAACCTCGAACAACCATCAAGTTTCAAATCTTGGCTGACTTGGTGGCTGACTTCATGCTAGCCCTCGTTCCTGAGGTTGAAAAGGAACTGTTATAAAAATCGGGTACATCATCGGGGGTATAGACCCTCTTCACAAATGGCACTTCGAATGTGAAAGGGTCAGGGTTGGGCATCGTTTTGAAGCCGTCCACGAGTAACATAATTAGACAATCTACCAAAACTTCAAAGTTAACTAACAATGAGGCCAAGTATGAGGCCATGATTGCAGGTCTCGAGCTGGCTAAAAGCTTGGGAGTAGAGGTCATCGAGGCCAAATGTTATTCCCTACTTGTGGTAAACCAAGTCAACAGAACCTTCGAAGTTCGAGAAGATCAAATGCGGAGGTACTTGGACAAGCAACAGGTAACTTTACATCGATTTAAGGAGTGGACTTTACAATACACACCTCGAGAGAAAAATAGCGAAGCCGATGCCCTTGCAAACTTGGGGTCATCGGTCGAAGATGGCGAGCTTAACTCGAGGACTATCGTACAACTCTCGAGATTAATAATCGAAGAGGGCCACGCTGAAATAAACTCTACAAGTTTAACTTGAGATTGGAGAAACAAGTATATTGAATATTTGAAGAACGGAAAGCTCCTATCAGATCCGAAGGAGTCAAAGATTCTACGCACGAAGGCAGCACGATTCACTTTGGCCGAAGATGGAACACTATTCAAGAGGATGTTCGATGGGCCATTAGCGATATGTTTGGGGAAATGAGACACCGACTACACCTACGGGAAATTAAAGAAGGCAATTGTGGGAACCACTCCGGTGCCGAATCACTAGTTCACAAAGTTATCAGAACAGGGTACTATTGTGCTATATGGAAAAGGATACAAAAGCGTTCGTTCAAAAGTATGACAAATGTCAAAGGTATGCACCGATGATTCACCAGCCCGGGGAGCAACTCCACTCAGTCTTATCCCCATGGCCATTCATGAAATGGCGAATGGACATCGTCGGCCCTCTACCATCGGCCCCAGGTAAAGCTCAGTTTATTTTATTTATTACTGATTATTTTTCTAAGTGGGTTGAAGCACAGGCTTTTTAGAAAGTCAAAGAAAAAGAAGTCATAGACTTCATTTGGGACTACATTATATGTCGATTCGGGATGCCTGCCGAGATTGTATGCGACAACGGAAAGCAATCCATCGGCAGCAAAGAAACTAAATTTCTCGAGGATCACAAGATCAAAAGGATTCTATCATCTCCATACCATCCCAGTGGGAACGGACAAGCTGAATCGATCAACAAAACCATCATTCAAAATCTTAAGAAAAGATTGACCGACACTAAGGGAAAATGGAGATAAATATTGCCTGAGGTTCTTTGGGAATACCGGACAATGTCGAAATCCAGTACGGGGGCAACACCGTTCTCTCTGGTCTATGGTGCCGAAGCTCTTATCCTGGTCGAGGTCTAGGAACCTAGCTTTAGGTTTCGATATGCGACAGAATAATCAAATAACAAGGCTATGAACATGAGCCTAGAAATGTTGGATGAAAGACACGAGGTCGCCCTCGTTCGATTGGCTGCACAAAAATAGTAGATCAAAAGGTACTACAACCGAAGAACCAATCTTCAACACTTTAAAATAGGGGACTTGGTGCTAAGAAAAGTCACCCTCAACACTCGAAACCCGAATGAAGGAAAACTGGGTCCAAACTGGGAGGGACCATATCAGGTCCTTGATATTATCGGAAAGGGATCCTACAAGCTCGACACGATAAATGGCAAGCAACTACCAAATAATTGGAACATATCACTCCTAAAGCGATACTACTGCTAAGGTACGACCTTCTTCATTTTCATTTATATTATAAGCTAACCAATTTCAAGTGTTTGATCAGGAATGACGATGGATCCTTCAGCACGAAGTCTTTAGGTCTGAAAGCACGCGTTGCACTCTTTTTCTCTTAAACTGGTTTTGTCCCAATTGGGTTTTCCAGTGAGGTTTTTAACGAGGCAACCATTGATCATGCTAATTTAGAACAATTCAATAGTATCAGAGGTTTCTATACAATCAACCTCGAATACTATGGGGCATTACCCTTGAATGTCAACTGTGTTGCAGGGAAATTACTTCGTAACAGCGCGGTCTCGATAGGTAAATTTGTAAGGGCCAAACAGTCGAATGAACCGTGACCATATAGGATACTCGAGCCCTGACATCAAATATGTATACATGTATAATCATCTATTGAAAGAAGTATTTTCCCTTGCCGATATCTCATGCCTTAGAAAAAACATTTTCTATTTTTCTCTTGATCTATTGTGTAAATAGGCTTAAGGGCTGATCATAACGGAACCCGCTTTCGAGGACTGACGTCCGAAAAAACAAACAAGTTTGAATTATTAAAACTTCAAGCTCATAAGACCTTAAAGGCGACCCTCAATTTTTATAGGCCACAACCACCCTACTCGGGGACTAGCACTTTGGGCAAGCTCGAAGTGAAATGGGAAAATAAGCCCATAGGACAAAGTCCCAAATAAAAAGGCTACGACCGAATTAACACGGTTCGGAGGCATCCAAATTTTGTAATAAGACAAGCCTTCGAATATTCTTATAAACTGGTTAAAAAGGCTACCCTTAGCAAAATGACAAAAGGCTTAGATGATATCAAGCCTCGAAGAACCCTAATGAATGCAAATTGTTCGAACTCTCGAACATTTCATGCTAAGGCATAACAAATTTTGTATAATTAACAATGAACTTTTTAAGCCAAAAAGGGGAAAAAGTCAATCTTTTTACCAAGGCCACATTGGCCTAGTAAGAAAGCCTAAGGGCCATCATTCGTTTTGAGTTCGAAAATCATCCTCACTCAATTAAAACCTAAGGGTTACCCTACTTCGAGATTGAGCAAGCACTCACACGACACTAGTTCAGTTTCCATCCAAATTACCTGAACCTCGAACCTATGAATAATAATTTCATAGAACATAAATAAAGCACAAATTTCATAAGGTAGAAGTGACGAAATTTCACAAGAAAGATCTTTATATATGTCTGTTAGAAACTGTGCGTCCACCAGACTGTATAGAGAAACGGGTTCTCTATGTGTTTCCTCTGAAAGTACTGATGAACCAAACTGTATAGGGATCTAGTCCAATATCAGTTTGGTACAATGCTAAGTTTGTGTGAGTCCACCAAATAGTAAAGTACATGGTCCTTTGTGAGGTCCTGCTGTGAATGTTAGTAAAGCTGAATGTAAATAAGGCAGAGGATTTTTACGTGGAAAAATCTCACACAAGGGGATCAAAAAATCACGACCTACACCTGTAGGCTTTTAACTTCACTAACTTGCAATCTCCCTATTACAAGCCACTTTACAATAACCCTATTGCAAAGACTTCAACTAACTTGTGATTCTCTCATCACAAGTCACTCTATAACTATCCTAGTTACAAAGAATTTGACTAACTTGTGGTATTTCCACCACAAGCCACTTTGTCATACTACGGTTACAAAGGCTTTGAGTAACTTGTGATGTTTCTATCAGAAGCCACTTTATCACACTACGGTTACAAAGGCTTTTTCTTATGACTCAACCTAATCAATGCTTCTTAGAAAGCCGGATAGGAGTTACAATGAAGAACACATAATAAAGACTCAACAATCCTAAGGACTTAAGATATCATCAATCACGGATCAGGTCCTTGAGGTTGCAGCAGCTTTGTTCTTGAGAGAGATTCTTTAGCACTTGAGAGAATTTTGGTTTTCTATGTTTGCAAGTGTTAGAACCTGAAACTTGTGCCTTGCATAAAGTTTATACTACACAAGACATCCTTAGTAATGTCCAATCTTAATGGGAAGTGACTGTTGCACTGTCTGTTGTACTGTTTGCTGCACTGTTGCAGGCAGTCACTTTCTGCAATTGCTTTCCAACTATAGTTGACTTGTACTTCTGTTAGAGAACCCTAAGGGACCAGGTCCCTGTTGTGTTCCTCTTTGTACAGTTGCGATCAGTCACTCAGTTGCGTTCCAGTTGTATAGTTGACTTGGACTTCTGTCAGAGAAGTACCAAGGGATCAAGTTCCTGATCTGGTTCTTATGCACACTGCCCAGATTGTCTTGAGTTGAGTAACTTGAATGATGCTTTGTATAGACTCATTGTAGGTGCACCTTGATCACATCACTTGAAGTGATGTGAGCACTTTAGTTGGTCAGAGAATGAGTGGGCGCTGGAAACAGTGCAGTGTGGCAGAATCTTCGTTTCCAGTTGTGTCCAATTGACTTTGTACTGCCGTGAGGAACCCACAAGAGTATCAGGTCCTTGTTTGGGTTCCTACCTCCTAAAGCTGTAGCAAGTTCACATTTGGCTGGAATCCGTTAGATGTAGTGTAATCCAAGTGTGTCAGGTTCCCTATCTGGTTCTTGACATTAAGTTTGTTAGATCATCAAACACAAGGCAAAGATATTGAAAACCTATCAATTTTCCCCTTTTTGATGATGACAAACTTAGCATTGAAAACAAGGAGTTAGAGTTTAGACAACCAGATTGAATAACAGGAGACCACAGGTTCCCCCTGACTTTATGCCCTTACTCACACATGTTTCCCCATATGTTCCCCCTGACTTTTTACTATCATTCTTGGTCTTTTATCTGGTTCCATACAGAACGTTTGTTAGATCATCAAAACATAGATTAAAAGACCTAAAATGCATCAATTTCCCCCTTTTTGATGATGACAAACTTTGAACATTGATGACTATTTGACTTAACCAGATAAGGTATCAGCAACTGCATATGTTCACCTTGACATATGTCTGCATATGTTTCCCCTGACTCTATTCTTCCCCCTTTTGGCATCAACAAAAAGACACTGTTAGATAAAAAGTGATAAAGAAGTCCAACAAAGCTAACTCATGCCACATATGTGCACATAATCATGATAGAAAAGAGAAGCAAAAGGGAAAACAAGCATTGTACAAGCAAAAGAAGAGTTGTTTTATTGACACGAAATTTGACTGTTTCAACAGGAGCAGCAACAGTGAAATCCAACATGCCATCACAAAAAGACAAACAAAAAGAAAAACAACTGCCACAAAATCATTATAGCAAAATATAACTGGCCACTGTGAGGAGGATCCTAGGGGGCACTAGAAAAGGGAGGCGTGGAAGAGGAGGCAAGAAAGGTTTTGAGATCTAGGTTCATGTAGGTAGTTGCAGACAACTGTTAGTCAAGAAGTTTCTCTTGCAGGTTCTCCACTAGTTGCCTAAGTCTAGAACTTGTCTCATACCTACCATTTCATAGATTGTCGGGCAAGCGTGTGACCCCACAAGACTTTTTCTGAGTTAACTCTCTTGCCCAAGTCCACTATCACTTAGAATGGTCTTCATTGAACCAGGTCCTCCAACAGTTTTCCACTTTTATTTTCTAGATATTTCAATAAACTTCTCATTCCTGCTTGCAATAGCCACAATGTCACCCTCAAACAAATTTTTCTCAGCCACACTCTTTTGTAGATCTTTTCACTAAGGAACTAGGTTCCTCCACAACATCTTTATGAACCTCAACCACTGGAATATTTTTATCAGCCACAACTTCTCCCTATTTCATCAACCTCTTCTTCTTTTTTATTTTAATACTCTGCTTACTCTTCTGCAAGGCAGACTCAAAAGCCTCTTTCTTCTACAACCACCTGGTTTGTTTCAGCTAAAAGAGAATCAAGTTCTTCAATAGATTCTTCTATGACGGTGTCATGAACCGGAGACTCAAAAAGTACTAGAGTTATTTCATCCTTGAAGAATGGAGTTTCTTCCCCCTGAGATTCAGAAACAGAAGAAAGTAGGGTTTGCAACACATGGAAATAAGACTGGAGATGAGGTGACTGGAGAAGAGGAGGAAACCGGTATGGGTACAGTAGTATTAGGTATATTGAAGAAGTGGCTTTCTGGTGATGATGTTAAGGGAGGAGGAGATGTGGGAGTGATGTTGATGGTAATAGAAAAAGTCGATTATTCGTTGGCCATGGTGAGAGGGGTGGTAAAAGGTGCAAAGGGAGACAATGGTTTAGAACTGCTGGTCTGAAAAGTCAGATGATGTGGCAATTGAAATAATTTTGCTATATTTTTCTTTGAACAAGCATGCAAAAAACACATTACTACTAACCTGTGGTGCAGGAACCAGGTTCTTGACCTATTTTTGTAAAAGGGTTTTTGTAGCTCTCCTCCCAAGTTCAACACTATTCATTTAGCTTCTATGATCATCATGTGTGTTTACCTGCAACGGTATAGATGTGAGTTAGGCCTAGTCAAGAAACACTTTAGCCAATTTTACCTTAGTGTAACTATCATAGTCATGTCAGTAGAACCAGGTTCTCAATTAGGTTTAAGTGATCCCAATGCCATCTTGTTTCTCAAAGTGTTCCATGCTCAGAGCTTTGGTGAATATATCTGCAATTTGATCTTCCGTGCAACAAAATCTTATACGAATAAGACCCTTTTCCACATAGTCCCTGAGAAAATGGTGTCTGATATGAATGTTCATGGTTTTCTTATGTAGAACCGGGTTCTTTGCCATGTTGAGAGAACTGTGTTGAAACATAAAACCGGTACACAATCAATGTATATACCAAAATCTTCCAATTTTTTGCTTGATCCACAGTGAATGAACACATCACAAGGCAGTTGCATCATACTCTTCTTCAACTGTTGAGAAAGCTACTGAGTTTTGTTTCGTAGTACCTTATAAGATAAAACATGATTCAAGGAAATGAGCCATTCCATATGTGCTTTTCCTATCCACCAGATAACCTGCATAATCAGCGTCAGCATAACCAATAAGATTGAAATTGTCACCTGAAGTAAAGTACAGAACTAGGTTCTGTGTGCCTTTAAAATATCTCAGAATTCTCTTAGAAACCTTCAGATGAGATTCCTCAGGATTTGATTAGAACCTTGCATGTAATCCCACACTGAATACAATGTCTGGCCTGCTGGCAGTAAGGTAGAGTAGAAATCCAATGATTCTCATGCTTCCATGTCAAACCTTTTCAAGAGTTCTTTGATACATTTCTGACTGATACACGTTCCCTTTATGGACTGCTTCTCATGAAGACCCAGGAAGACATTCAGTTCCCCTATCGTACTCATTTCAAACTCACTTCCCATGAGTTTAGCAAATTTTTCACATAATGAGTTAGTTGTAGCTCCAAATATGATGGCATCCACATAAAACTAATCAATGAGCATATTCCTTCCCAGGTTCTAGAGGCCTGCTTCAATACGTACAGTGCCTTATCCAATTTTAATACATGTTCAGGATGTACATAACGTTCAAAAACCTGTAGGTAGCTTGATATATACTTCTTCCTTGAGAAAACCATTCAGGAAGGCACTCTTCACATCCATTTGGAATAAGGTGAATTCCATATGTGAAGTGAAGGCAATGTGGATCCTAATAGCTTCCATGCAAGCTACTGGGCCAAAAGTCTCATCATAATCGATCCCTTCCTCCTGATTGAATCCTTGGACAACAAGCCTTGCTTTGTTCCTTGTAGAATTTCCATGTTCATCCAGCTCATTCCTGAATACCTACCTGGTCCCTATGATGGTTCTATCTAAGGTCTAGGTACTAGGTGTCATACCTTGTTTCTTTCAAGTTGATGCAGTTCCTCTTGCATTTCAGAAATCCAGTCTGCATCCTACAAGGCTTCCTTGATATTTTTGGGTTCTATTTGGGATAGATATGCTGAGAAGGCTGGGGAATTTTTGGTTTTTGATCTTGTCTGAACTCCAGAATCAAGGGGTGATTATATTATCAAGTGAATGGGAGCTTTTGTGTTTCCAATTTGGGACTGAAGTTTGATTTGTAGAGAAACTGGGTAAGTTAAATGGATTTCCCTGCACTCCTTGTTCTGTTACTTGGGAGTGCCTTGCACTGCATCTCCAACTCTTTTTTCTGCTTTAGGGGTAATGATGGAAGTACCAGGTTCCTCTTGAGAAGTACAAGAGGATATTGCATTGTCTCTCACCTGTCTCCTTCATCTTAATCATCAAATCAGCCTTCCCATTTGAAACTCCAGATATTTCCTAGGGACCAAAAGTGGTTCATTATCTTAATCATCATTGTTTCCTCCTTTTTAGAGGAGGATGTCTCATTGAATAGCACATGAACACTTCCTTCCACACAGTGTGCCATTTTGTTGTAAACTTTGTGGGATTTACTTTGAGAGGAGTATCCCATAAGAATTCCTTCATCGCTTTTTGCATCAAACTTTCCAAACTGGTCCTTCCCGTTGTTGAGAACATAGCATTTTCATCCAAAGGTTCTCAGATGAGTTATCTTTTGTTTTCTTCCATTGAGCAACTCATAGGGGGTTTTATTCAGGAGAGGTTTGATCATGCACCTCTTTTCACTCCTGCTCAGTATTCCCATAGGAATTGCATGCTCCGTGTTCTTTGAACTTAGAATTTGACAGACCATGAGCCAGGTCCTTCTTTATCAATATATCCAGAAATGAGAAACTTGTATCCCCCCAATCCTTTATGCCATGTCTTTGAATCATTATCAACTGCATTCAAGCAGCTCATATCACCAGCTTAGACTCGAACTTCTACCTTATTTTATTCCCCATACCTAGAATGTACCCCTTCTTTCCATTTTCCAAAGGGTACATCCCTTCCTTGCAGGGCTTTCAGTGAGAGAAAATCCATGGTATTTCCATTCATGTGCTTTGAGCATCTACTGTCCACGATCCATTGCAGTCTGATTCCTCCCATTGTTCCATGCACATCTAAATTATGGGTTAGATTTAGGAACCCAAACTAGTTTGGGTCCCTTGTTATGATAGAAGTGATGGATAAGGGATTTTCTAGTCCATGCAGGCAACATTGGTTTCTTGCGAGGGGTACCTGGTCCCCTGTTAGTAGTCACTTTGTCAGCAAACACTTTGTTTTTCTGAACAGATTGAGCCCTGCCCTGGCAATTTTCTTTGAAGTGCCCATTGTTCCCACAGTGGGTACACAGCCAGTTATCAGGAACTGTGACATACTTGCTAAGAGGGTTATAAGGAGTTTTCTCCTTTTGGAACCCGATTCCCTGTCTGTTTCCACTATTGTTGAAGTACATGGAAGCGACAGCATCTGAGGACCAGGTCCACTTGAGAGATTTCTCAAGATCCCTTTTTACTTTCTTCAATTCAGCTTGAAGCTGCCTATTTTTTTAGAGTTCACCACATATCCTAGTTCTAGCAGCTTTCAACTTATTTTCAAGCCTAATGTGTTCCTCACTGGCTCTCTCCTTCCCTTTTCCAGAATTTTTAGCTTTTGACTTAATCTCGGGTTTCACTATTGTTTCCCTTAGGTCTGTAATTTTTGCCAAAAGATCATTCTTTCTTTTCTGAAAATTTCAATAGTTTTCTTATGGTCAGTAACTACAGCCACTAAGTCGTCTCTAGTTTGTTCAAATTCTGCTAACTCTAAGGTCAAAGAATCCCTATCCTACACAAAACTATGAAAGGCATTGATTAATACATTAGCTAAAGACATGAGTTTTCTTGGAGAATAGGATTTCAAATTTCTCTGAAAATCCCTGAAATTTTCCTTTGTTGTCATCGTCTTCATCATCATCTGGTTGTGTCATTGACGCAAAGGTTGAGTCATATTCATTTTCCTCGCCTTCACTTGCCATCATGGAGCTATCACCAGCATCAGCTTCATCTTTAGACTTACCAAATGCAAAAGCTTGTTTCACCACATTGTCAGTTGATCTTTTTCTCTTGAAGTTCTTGGAGAATTTTTTCTTCAAGAGAGGACAATTTTTCATGAAGTGTCTAGCCTTTCCACACTTGTAACAAAGATCATTGTTTTTTGATCTGTTAGAGCTGTCCCTTTTCAGTACATCTCCATTTCTTATAACTATCTTCTGAAACCTTTTGGTTAGGTAATCCATGTCACTGTCTTCCTCACTCGAATCATTATTATCAGCTTTGAGTACCCGGTACTTTTCCTTCTTTGGTTTTCTCCTTTCAAGAGTTGGTGGAGCAGCCATAAGGATCCTTCCTAGGTGTTAGCCTAATAAGAAGAACCTGCTCTGATACCACTTGTTAGAAACTATGTGTCCACCATACTGTATAGAGAAACGGGTTCTCTATGTGTTTCCTCTGAAAGTACTGATGAACCAAACTGTATAGGGATCTGGTCCTATATCAGTTTGGTACAGTGCTAAGTCTGTGTGAGTCCATCATATATTAGAGTACCTGGTCCTTTGTGAGGTCCTGCTGTGAATGCTAGTAAAGTTGAATGTAAATAAGGCAGAGGATTTTTACGTGGAAATATCTCACACAAGGGGATCAAAAAACCACGACCTACACCTGTAGGCTTTTAACTTCACTAACTTGCAATCTCCCTATTACAAGCCACTTTAAAATAACCCTATTGCAAAGACTTCAACTAACTTGTGATGCTCTCATCACAATCCACTATATAACTATCCTAGTTACAAAGAATTTGACTAACTTGTGGTATTTCCACCACAAGCCACTTTGTCACACTACGGTTACAAAGGCTTTGACTAACTTGTGATGTTTCCACCACAAGCCACTTTGTCACACTACGGTTACAAAGGTTTTTGCTTATGACTCAACCTAATCAATGCTTCTTAGAAAGCCGAATAGGAGTTACAATGAAAAACACATAACAAAAACTCAACAACCCTAAGGACTTAAGATATCATCAATCACGGATCAGGTCCTTGAGGTTGCAGCAGCTTTGTTCTTGAGAGAGATTCATGAGCACTTGAGAGAATTTTTGTTTTCTATGTTTGCAAGTGTTAGAACCTAAAACTTATGCCTTGCATAAGGTTTATACTACACAAGACATCCTTAGTGATGTCCAATCTCAATGGGAAGTGACTATTGCATTGTCTGTTGCACTGTTGTAGGCAGTCACTTTCTGCAATTACTTTCCAGCTTTAGTTGACTTATACTTCTGTCAGAGAACCCTAAGGGACCAGGTCCCTGTTGTGTTCCTTTTTGTACAGTTGCGATCAGTCACTCAGTTGCATTCCAGCTGTATAGTTGACTTGGACTTCTGTCAGAGAAGTACCAAGGGATCAAGTTCCTGATCTGGTTCTTATGCACACCGCCCAGATTGTCTTGAGTTGAGTAACTTGAATGATGCTTTGTATAGACTCATTGTAAGTATACCTTGATCACATCACTTGAAGTGATGTGAGCACTTTAGTTGGTCAGAGAATGAGTGGGCGCTGGAAACAGTGCAGTGAGGCAGAATCTTCGTTTCCAGTTGTGTCCAATTGACTTTGTACTGCCGTGAGGAACCCACAATAGTATCATGTCCTTGTTTGGGTTCCTACCTCCTGAAGCTGTAGCAAGATCACATTTGGTTGGAATCCGTTAGATGCAGTGTAATCCAAGTGAGTCAGGTTCCCTATCTGGTTCTTGACATTAAGTTTGTTAGATCATCAAAACACAAGGCAAAGCTATTGAAAACCTATCAATCCTATCAATTTCCCCCTTTTTGATGATGACAAACTTAGTATTGAAAACAAGGAGTTACAATTCAGAGAACCAGATTGAATAATAGGAGACCACAGGTTTCCCCTAACTTTATGCCCTTACTCACACATGTTTCCCCATATGTTCCCCCTGACTTTTTACTATCATTCTTGGTCTTTTATCTGGTTCCATAAAGAAAGTTTGTTAGATCATCAAAACATAGATTAAAAGACCTTAAGCCCATCAATGTCAAAGTTATTTACAAGGGCAACATGGCCCGATCGGAATTCTATGCCAAAAATCCAAAAAAGATCCTAAGTACTTAATCTTCTCCAGGAGCAACATCTTCACCCTCGGGGTCTTCTCTGCTATCGGATCTTCTCATGCTCCCAGAATCATCATCATCAGAAGAGACCAATGCTTTGGCTTCGGCTTCATGCTCTTTTGCATCTTTGATCTCGGCAATGATATCGGAGCCATGAGCGTGGATCTCCTCGAGAGTCTCCTTTCGAGACTGACACTTGGAAAGCTCGGCAACCCAGTATGCTCGAGTCTGAGCAGTATCAGCAACTTCCTTTGCTCGAGCTTGAGCGGCTTCGGCATCAGATCGGTAGACGGCCACGATTGCCTCAGCATCGGCCTTAGATTTCACCACTGCAAGTTCTCTGACCAACCGAGCCAGGAGCTCCTCAATTTTCTTGGTTTGTGCCAAGTTCTTGTCTTTCATGCCTTGGAGTTGGCTTTCAGTCGAGGATAACTGAGCTCGAGCAGCCTCTTTGTCTGAGGCAAGGCGGTCCATATTTTGTTTCAACGCTATGGTTTCTGCCTTCACCACATCTACATCTCCACGGAGTTGCCCGATCGTCTCGTGCAACCGCTAGACTTGTGAGATCGAATTATTAGCCATCACTCCCTAACCGATTCCATGAGATTCTAAGATTTTTATTACCTGCTCGGTTAGTTGGCTTTGTTTTTCTGAGCCGCTGCCAGCTCAGCTCGGAAGCCCTTGATTTCTTCTTCTTTTTGCTTACCGAGAAGCTTGAGAGCGCTTCTCTCCTCAATAAGTCCTTGAATTTCGGCCTCATATCGGCTCAGCTCTCCTCGATACCTAAAGAAAACTTCATGATGAAGCATCGAGGCCTACACAAATAGAAGAAAAAGAATTAGGCAAAAAGAGAAAAACACAAGTATGGAGACTGGTATTGACAAAGAAAGTTAGGGATTACCCAATTCAAAGCCTGTTGGGCCTCATTGAAGAGACACGGTGCTCCCATATCGTCCATCAGAGCTTGGTATTCCTCGGTGACCAGACTCCGAAGGCAACTAGCCACCCCTACGGAGGTGGCAAAAACTTGTGCATCCTCCGGGATCGAAATAATGATTGTTCGTTTGCACTTGGGATTAACACTGGGGGACAGAAATTGGCTGGTCAATCTGAAACTCGAGGAAGATTCACCCAAGCTCCTCTTTGGTACCTCCAAGTCACTCAAGCCAGTGGCATAGTTGACCCTAATAAAACAACCACGGAAAAGGTCCTCCTCTCCGAGGGTGCCTTCTACTTGAGGAGTCTTCGTGGCCCGAGCCTCCCGAACTTCCTCTTCGGAGAATGAAGGAAGTGATGGGGAGTCTTCGATTTTTATTGCCCCAAGTGGATCTCTTGGGACACTCTCCTCATTTCGAGGAGCCTAGGGACTGGCCTCCACAACCATTTCTGACACCTTCTCACCCCGAGGTGAGTTACCTTCATCTCCAGTTGACTCAAGAACTCCAACTGAATTTCCCTCTTGGGCCCCGTCAGATCGAGGTAGAATATTTTCAGTTTTGGCTGATCTAATGGCCTTTTGACCCTCGATGTTAGCTCGTGTTCGAGCTACCAAACCGGAATCATCCTTCTTTTCTTCTTCCTCTTCCTCCTCTCTTAGAGTTGAACTTACTCTGTGGACAGGGGAATCACATCCTTCTTGGACTTTCGAGCCCCTTTATTCTTAGGCTCCGGCCCCTTGGAGGTCGAAGCCCTTTTCCTCTTGCTTTCCTTTGTCGGCTTCGGGGCAGGGAGTGAGTTTTCTCCTTCACCAGATGGAGGCCTCATCGGCACATCATTCCCTAGACCTGCAAAAGAAAGACAAGTAAAATTGAGGGAAAATCCGGATAACGATCAAAATTGTCGAGACATGCGAAAACATACCATGGTTTTGGGCTTCCCATCGACCCTTCGACAACTCGCACCATGCGCGCTCGGTGTGTTTCAATGTCGACACTAGGCTCTTGACTTAGTTCTCGAGATGGGGAATCACACCCAGCATCCAGGCAACGGCCACACCAAATAAAACGTCGGTAAGAAAAAATGAAAAAGTGGAGAAAATAAATAGAAGTTAAATGATGGAATTATACTTACATTTCATATTCCATTTCTCCGAAAATGGCATGCTTTCGGTCGGGATCAAATCCGAGGTCTTCACTCGGACAAATTGGCTCATCCAACCCCGGTCCTTGTCCTCATCTATGCTCAAAAAACTGCCTTGTTGGCTCGACCCTGAAGCTTTACTAATCCTTCCCGATAAAGTCGGGGGCTGTACAGGCGAATGAGATGGTCTAGGGTAAAGGGAATCCCCTTGACTTTTCTCGCAAAAAATCAAAGCAGTATTACTATCCTCCAAAAAAAAGATGAATTTGGTTGAGGGTGACCTCGTACTTCTTGCTGAAGCCCACGATAATTTGATCTAGAGGACCCAATCTGAAAGGGTAGGTGTAAGCACTCAGAAACCCCTCTGCATACGTGGTGATTGATTCCTAAGGCGAGGGCACAACCACGTGCTTATTTACCCAGTTGCAATCCTTTTTAACTTGGTCCAGGAGATCACCGGTGATTATATATATGTACCTCAACATTGACTCACATCAGCCCGAAATCGCATGGGTCTTTTAAAGCTTAAAGTCAGAGTCAAAAACGCACGGCGGAGGAAAGAATTCTTCAGGGCGTGGCTCCGCCGCTGGTTGCTTGTCGGCTGGTTAAGACGAGGAGTTTTTCTCTTTCTGCGAAACAGTTTTGGAGGTCTTAGCCATTTTTGTGTACAAGGAAGAACGGGGATTAGGATGGTGTTTTGGAAAAAAGAGGTTAGCAATGAAACTTGAAGATTTGCAGATAAAGAACTCGAAGGATTCAAGGAGTTTTGAAGATTAGAGCAGAAGAGATTAAAAGTAAAGTTTGAAAGAGTGGAAAAAAGGCCTATTTATGGGTTTCACGACGACGGTTCAAAGTTGCTAGTGACCGACTGGCAACTAACATGCCTTAAATGCCCAGGAAATTGAACCGATGGGACGTTTCGGTCACTTCTGTCGCTTACGTCACGGCGATGACATCATGACAAATCGGGGTAAATTCGAAGACTCAAATCGTTTCTTGTCACTATACTCCAAGAAACAAGGGGACTACTTGTATACGGTCAAAATCGGGCTTGCCTAATTTTGCTGATTAACCGGAACCAGGGGGATGGGTCGAAGATCGGCCCCATAGCATGTCAGACCGAGATACGAGGATAAGGTACCGAATTCGGGATTCGAGGTACATGTCGAGATCGAGATCAGTAATGATCGAGATCGAACTCGAGCAAGACCGAAGATAGCGTAATAACGGAAAGGCGAGATATCCGTGACTAGTCGAGAATCACGGCGAAAATCTCGGAACAGATTAATCAAGGACGGTTATTTAGCTAATCGTGAGATTTCCTTCTTTAATTAGAATTATACTGTAAATAGGATTCCTCTATTATATAAAGAGAATCTTAATCATTTGTAATCATCTTACATTCACGCATACCAAAGCAATATATCATTTTTCTATTTCTTACAAGCTCTGCTGTTTAGTTCATACTTTCAATAGCTCGTCCAGTTGGTTCGAGGGCAATTAGCTCAAAGGCCATAATTGTTCATCACATTGGTTTGCTTTATTTTATTGTTAATTCCTAGCATTTGTTCTTATATTTATCAGTTTATGCCAAGTGAAATCACGTATCCTTAAAACCACTTATAAGTTTAATTGTTATCCGAATTTAAGGGTAAACAATTATAACAATTGTCGAATAGTCTTATATTTCCATTTTTTTCATTTTTATTTTCCTTATTTTATATTGTTTAAAGTTATTGAAGAATTTATTTACTTTAACCCGAAGTTGAAGAAGAAAACATTTGTTTTCCGAATAAAGCAGATGACAACGACCTCTTAATTTGGTATTGATGGGACGAATGTGTAAAAGAGACGAATGTGTAATTTTAATGGGACTCGGCCTCCCTCATGTTCCTCCATACACGTTTCCTTTACTAGCAACAACTATCCAATTTGTTTGTTTATAAAACTTCATCAGTTTTTGAAGAAAAATCCTCAAGTTTCGAAAATTAATTTGGGGCAGTTTTTAGGTGAAATATTTTCTTTCACTCATAAATTTTAATTAATTTTTTGAAGTAAATGCATATTCAAACACAACTTCAATTTTCAAGAACTAGTTTTAATACACTTTTAAAAACTTTTTTATTCAAGTTCAATATATTTTATGTCCAAACGCTAGCTTAATATCATGATTTATTCAAATTAAATAGTTTTAGTTCAAAATTGTATATATGTGAAAAAATCAGTAAATAATAAATTGTGAATACTTATGTTCATATCTCGAATCTGCCTCTAATCCACTTGATCTTTGCAAGACGCTTTGCTCCAAGAGTCGCCATGTTACCAAGCTATAAAGAAGAGAGATGTGGAAGAATTAATTTAAATAACCACTTATTTAACCATTTAAATTAATAATAGCTAGCAATAAAAAAAAAATTGTGACGCAATAGTTTATACATATATGTGTGTGTAGTTCATACATAATCTGTATATAATCGTATTTAATTAGTATATAATTTATGTATAACGGCAAAAAAATAAATACGAACTCCGACCGACTAGTTGTATAAAAATACCGATGTGGACCTTCTCTCTTTCTTCGATTTGGCATTGTCAACAACGGGGCATTTGCATCTATACCCGCTTTTTGGGTCACGTTTTAATTTGTGCCCCCTTGCAAAAAAAATTGCAAGCGTACCTTTTTCGCGTAACTTCAGCATACGGGGCTGAAGTAGCAAAGACAATCACGCAAAACTTCAGCATTCTAGTAAATGGGACTGAAGTAGCAAGTGTGCTGAAGTTTTTGTTTGTAATTGCTGAACTTAAGCATAGTAGCTGAAGTTTTGTTCTCTATTTGCTGAAGTTTTTGTTTGTAATTGCTGAAGTTTTTGTTTTTGTAACTGGTGAACTTCAGCTCTAGAGCTGAAGTTTTTGTTTGTAACTGGCGAACTTCAGCTCTAGAGCTGAAGTTTTTGTTTGTAACTGGCGAACTTCAGCTTTCTTAGAGTTGAAGTTTTAACTGACTTTCCATATGAAAATTAGAGAAGAAGAACAAGATTCTTAACTGTACAAGAATGAAGTAGGAAAACATCAGCACTTAATTCACTCATAAGCTCAAAAGGCATTTCATACAGTACAACGTAATAACTTAAAGCATGAAATCTTTTTTACTTTTTTTTTTCTTGAGAAGGATGATTAGGATTCAGTAGTCTTCTTTTCCATGTTGTTCAAGAGTACTTTTCTTGCTTCATAACTGTGTGCACAGCATACTAGTAAAAAAACCAAACCAATGAAACATATGATAAATCGAGTCATTATATTGTTACATTAATGTTAAGTTTCGGAGAGATATGGAGATCACTGGGAGAAGGAGAAAAAAGGGGGCTGAAGTTGTTTAAAAAATGAATACAAATTAAAACTTTTTAAAAAATAGGTATATGCTAAATGGGGCGACTAAATAGGGCGGCCTGCAATTTTTACGTCAAACAATTGTGACAGAAAGCTAGCTCTACTATATTGTTCTCGTGATATATGCAGCTGGCTAATTGCAGTTTTTCCATTTAGTTAGAATTTGTGGCCTTTGGCTCCTGCTTTTCGAATACATTTTTTGGAGGAAATTTTGAAACTCACATACAAGCTCCTTGAAGGTAACACCTCTTATTGAAAATAATAGATAGTCTTCAAGCCATCTCTAACAAAAACACAGTTGCCGCTAGCTCCAGTTGTTTTAATTGTTATGTTATCTTATGCTTTACTATCCTAGATATCATGATTTTTTTTAAAAATTTATGTCTTTGCATAATATATTGTTTATTAATTTTTTTGTTAACTCAAGGGCCAGAGTGCAATTGCGCGAGTGACCGAAATTCTCAAACAAATACTTTCTCGTCAAACTGTAGGCTCACTTTGGGCTTCGTGTGCTCCGCTTGGGGGATTTGCACTTATACCCGTTTTTTGGGTCACGTTTTAATTTGTGTTTGCTTTGCAAATAAAATTGCAAGCGTACCCACTTTTTTGCGTAACTTCAGCATACGGGGCTGAAGTAACAAAGGCAATCACGCAAAACTTTAGCATTCTAGTAGACGGGCCTGAAATAGCAAAAATTGCTGAACCAAGTGTGCTGAAGTTTTTATTTGAAATTGTTGAACTTAAGCATAGTAACTGAAGTTTTGTTCTCTATTTGCGGAAGTTTTTATTTGTAATTGTTGAAGTTAAGCATAGTAGCAGAAGTTTTGTTCTCTATTTGCTGAAGTTTTTGTTTTGTAATTGCACTAAATAAGCTGAAGTTTTTTTTGTCCTGGATTCATTAGTTTTGTCACTAAGCTTTTTCAAAAATTTCAGCAGAAGATGCTGAACTTATTTAGTTCATTTATAAAAACTTCAGCACTTGATAAGCTGAAGTTTTTATCCTAAATTCAATAGTTTTGTCGAAAAGCTTTTTCAAAAACTTCAGCATAGATGCTGAAGTTATTTAGTTCATTTATAAAAACTTCAGCACTAAATAAGCTGATGTTTTTTGGTCCTAGATTCGTTAGTTTTGTCATAAAACTTTTTCAAAATTTTCAGCAGAAAATGCTGAAGTTATTTAGTTCATTAGTAAAAATTTCAGCACTATATAAGGTGAAGTTTTTTAAAAAGCTTTCTAACATACTAGATAAATAATCAGATTGCCAACAGTATCTAAATCATAAATTTTGGAAACAATAAACGTGAAAAGAACAGAATTATCATAAAAAGAATCACTAAGTGTGACCTTAAACTTCTCGTACGTGGAAATATTCACAAATTATTATCTAATAACTTACGTAATTATTTATAATTTATTTTTAAATAATCTGATAAACATACTTATGGTAATCATCTCATGAATTGAAGTTTCATAGCAGCACCAACAACAGCAGAAGAAAGAAGAAGAAGAAGAAGAAGAAGAAGAAGAAGAAGAAGAAGAAGAAGAAGAAGAAGAAGAAGAAGAAGAAGAAGAAGAAGAAGAAGAAGAAGAAGAAGAAGGAGAAATGAGGCTGGAGTTGTTTAAAAAGTGGGTACAAATTAAAAATTTAAAAAAAAATGGGTATAGGTTAAATGAGGGCGACCAAATAGAACGCCCCGTGTAATTTTTACCCACTTGGATGGCCAAGGTCCAAGTTACGTGACATAAACAAGTCCAATTTCCTATGATGTCAAAAGAGTACTAGATCAGTAAAGTGATATAGAGTATTTTATTTTGATTTAAAAATGGTTTTTGTAGTTAATTCAGCTTTCAATGATTATAAGGCGAGAATTATTCAATATTATATAAGTAGATAATAATCAAAAAACCTCAACCAATATAAGACGATCTACGCCCTCCCCTCCTCTCCCCCTACTTGCATGTTAAGTGCACTGCAATTGGAGTGCGGATGATAAAATATGGGAGCTCAACATTGGTTAAACCAAGAATATTATGAGTTTGGTTCTGATAAATAAAACTTGAACCTAACTCAAATTCAAAAGTAGGGGTATACAAAGGAAACCGACAAACTGTACCAAACCAATAATCTGAGTCAAATCGAGAAAAATAACCTGATTATGGTTTAGTTTGATTTGGTTTGATGTTTGGGAAAAAACCCGACTATAATTGGTTTGGTTTGATTTTAACTAAAGAAAGTCAAATCGAAACCAAACCAACCCGACATTACATATATAAAAATTTAGATATATTTAATATATAAATATACTTTATAAATATTTCTTTAAAATTTTCATAATTTTATCTTTTAAGATATTATTTCAAGATTGGACTTAGAACTTTTGAATGCTCCAATAAGTTTTATAACCATTAATATTAGTAAATTAAATAATGCTAACAAAAGCTCAAACCAAAATCAAATCAATACTATTACTAACAAAAGACATTCAATTCAATATTACGAACGAAAATGTATTGAATATCTATTTTTTGGTTTGCAATAATTTAGATAAAAACGCATAACCTATTTTTATTTTTATTTTTAGCGTTTAGTCATGTAATTAATTCTCTCTTATTAGTCTATTTATTTTAGCATGACTTAGGCCTCATTTGTTTGCACTTAACGGATATCTGAATCTTAATCATTCAGATCTCAGATATTAAGTGCGTTTATTTTTAAAATCAGAATCATAATTATTCAGATCTTAATCGTTAAAAGTGTTTGTTTTTTTACTTCACAACCACTTAATGAGTCTGAATAGGTTTGTATGATTAAGATCCATGATAGAGACTTAATTTCATTAAGATGCTATCATCCATATTGATTATTAATTGTCACCACCGCCTACCATTATCAACTACCATCATGCCGCCGCCGCCACCACCACCACCATAGTCAACCACTATTATCCTCAATCATAGCTGTAAGCTCGTGATTTTTGACCCTCCCCGAGCATTTTCACATTTTTAGCGTGAATATGTGAAATTGGGTCCAATATAGCTATTTTAACTATTTTTACTTTATTTCGTTGCAAAAGAAAATTTCAAATATATATATATAAATTTTAGTTTATGTATCTCTCATAAACTTGAAAAATACAAAAATTGCACTTTATTTTTGTACTTTATATAATTTCGAAAATTACAAAAAATATAGTTCTATTAAGGTTTTATAGTCATTTTTAACTTTGAAAAATACAAAAATATTACCTCATATTTTATCTTAATATTTAAAAACGAAAATTACAAAAAATAGTTTTATTAATATTTTGTAGCTATTTTAAACCTTGAAAAATATTTAAAAAGATATAGTTTTGTTTAAATACTAGTCTTATTTTTGGTAGTTATTTTGCTTACATAGGACTAGTTAAGCAACGTGTTCCTATTTCTCGGGTCCGGGCAAAAGAATAATATTCGGGTTCAAACTACCCGATTTTAGGCCTAATTTTCGGACCTAGCCCATAATAAACCGTGTCCAGGACACGTGGGGAACCCCACCACGCGGGGGGACATATGCCTCGAACCCCACCACGCGTGGGGCTCATTTTCATGGGCATTGTATTACAAAAATACGGACAAAAGCATAAAAGGACTGGGGGAAACTTTGAAA
Organism: Nicotiana sylvestris; assembly: GCF_000393655.2. Lineage (NCBI taxonomy): Eukaryota > Viridiplantae > Streptophyta > Magnoliopsida > Solanales > Solanaceae > Nicotiana > Nicotiana sylvestris. The sequence continues at coordinate 63,482,836 of NC_091063.1, forward strand.
ACGGGACTACTGTTCAATCTTCTTCTTCAAGAAGAAGAAGAAGCAAACACCAGCGAAAACCAAGACCAAAAACCCTAAACTCCTCCATCACTACCCAACTCCATTCCCAAACTGCCTCACGACCACCACTCCGTCCCGACCAACTCCCCCATAACAACCAACAAAACCACCTCCATCACGAACCAGACGCACCTCCGTCAACCACCATTGCCATCCGCCACGAGCTCCAGCTCCACCCAAAACCAGTCGCGACTCGGAACAACCATCGCTGCTGTTCCGTTCAGCTCCCTCTCCGCCATCGTCACTGCCCACGTTGCCACTGTCCCTCGTCTTCGACCACCAAACACCGGCAACCACCCCTCCTCCTCCTAGCTCTAACGAACCAGTCCGTCATTTTCAGTCCGACGAGCAGCTATCGCTGCATGCCAAGCAGTCGTAGCTGCGTTTCCGAGCAGTGGTGGGTTGTTGCGATCTTGCTTGGCCGAGTTTTCTGTTTTTCCGTCGAGGTCGACTTTGGTTCGTCGAGGTCCGGTACATCGAGGCGCTGTCCGAGGTTCCGTCGTTGTTCTTCATTCAGAGAGGTCCGGCTTGAGTTCCGTCGGAATCGTGTTTGTCGCTCTGAGTTTGTCGAGGTGCAAAGGTTAGTAAACCTCGATGTATTAGATAAATAAACTTACGTTGAATGTTTGAGATGCAATATAAAAATTGGTATGGAAATTTTCTGCCTATGTTCCATTGTCTGCACTTTGGTTCATTTTCATGTTATGTTATTCTTGTTTATTTGATGTCATTTAGTTAAGTTAGGCTAGTTGTTCTATGACACAAGTTTGACGTTAATTTGTTCGTGGTCCTTTGCTTAGTTTGTTCGGACAAAATTAACATTAGTACTTGTTGTTACTACTCCCGAAGCACTCATACGCTAAACTCAGTTTATTAATTTTTTGACAAGTTATGAGATTGTAGTTGTAAAGAAGCCGTAAGGTTTAGTATTGTTAAAGGCGTAAAAATGGCATCCTTTTGAAAAATAATAAATAAATAAAAAATAATAATAAATAAATAAATAAATAAAAAACGAGACTAGCTTCGCCAAATAAAAATGTACACCTTGCGAAGCCTTCACAAAATATATGTATTAAATACTTAGATTCCGGGATGGGCCGTTTAACGAATTTCACGGCCCTCCCCAAAAATAATAATGCGCTAGTTGCTTTAGGCGCGCCTTTAATAATGTTATCTCCCTAAACTCGGGTGCACATTTATGTGACCCAAATCCAAATCTCAACGGAGTCGAAATATGTCTCTAGTCACGGGCACATTGATTGTGACGTGGCCCGAGATGCATGTCCATGACGTTGCAAATTCCTTTTAAAAATAAGAATGAGATGAGCCTCGCCGAATAAAAACACAAATTGCGGGGCCCTCAGTAAATACTTGTTTAAAATTACTTAGAATTCAGGAGGGTCGTTTAGCGAATTTCGCGGCCTCCGCAAAATAATAACGCGATAGTCTCTTTAGGCGCGTGTTTAATAATTTACTTCCTTAAGCTCGGGTGTGCATTTCATGCGACCCAAATCCAAATCTCAAAACATCAAATAAAATGCGTTCCGGATTGTGGGTGCATTTCATGTGACGCAGTCCAAAGACGTGTTTTAAGCGATGTTCACATTCTTGTAAAAACAATAATAATAAAGCGGTTAAAAGTTAAAATTTGCACATAAGTTCATACTTGTATAAAATCAGATAATCAAGCCGAATATAACAATTGAGCGACCGTGCTAGAACCACGGAACTCGGGAATGCCTAACACCTTCTCCCGGGTTAACAGAATTCCTTATCCGGATTTCTGGTACGCAGACTGTAATATGGAGTCATTCTTTTCCTCGATTCGGGATTAAAATTGGTGACTTGGGACACCCTAAATCTCCCAAGTGGCGACTCTGAAATAATTAATCAAATCCCGTTTCGATTGTCCTTTAATTGGAAACTCCCCCCTGCGCCATCGGGCGCGGAAAAAGGAGGTGTGACAGCTCTGGCGACTCTGCTGGGGACTGACCCAGAACCACTGGTTCAGGGTTAAGAATTCGAGCTTAAAATAATTGTTATTATTTGGTTTTATCTATTATCTGATTTTTACATGTTTGAGCCTAATGTGTTAAATGCTGCTTTTACCGCTTTGATATTATTTGAACTGTATATAAACTGTGCCGAAACCCATATCCTTTCTGAGTCTTCTGAATCATGAAGAAGGGTGTACTTCGTACGACTTCTTTTCTGTATAGTGTCAAATCCCAATTTAGAACGAGGTTCGGACAAGTTGCTAAGCCGGTGAAGCTTCTGTATTCCCGGTACGCTGCCCCCCCTCGGCTCGAGCTGTCCGCTCGGGTACACAGTCTAGAACGTATACCCAGGTTATAAACCCAGTATGACAAAACCGCTGCTGGAAATTAAACCCAGAACCACTGGTTCAGGGCTCAAGGATTCAAGCTTAGAATAATTGTTATATTTGGCTTTATTATCCGATATATATTGCATGTTTTGACATAACATACTAAATGTTGTCTTTTACCGCTTTGATATTATCTGAATTGTATATAAACTGTGCCGAAACCCTTCTCTTCTTACCTCCGGGGATGTGCTTACTGGTTGAGACTCCCTATTCTGTTAGTGTCATACCCTGAATAAAAGAGGCTCGGAAAGTTTCTAAGCCGGCTGGCCTTTTGGTTCCCGGAAAGGAGCTCCTTCCTCAGCTCGAGTTGTCCGCTCGGGTACACTGTCTAGAACACCGACCCAGGTTTTTTGAACCTAGTATAACAAAGCCACATGCCGGATCCCTAGTAGGAACGTTTATTTGCATCATGTGCATTTGACTTAGGGGACTCAACATAGGGGTTGGGTCCGTCTAGGACAAGCAACCTGAAAATAATAGACAATCTTTCGGCATCCTATGTGCTACATGTTGTATTTAGTCAAGGGCGTATGGGTCATTTGGTCATTTCCAGCATGATGTTATTTTAATCAAAGCATGGGGAACATTTGTGGAATCCAAGAAGCCTTGGAATTCCCTATGTCCCCCACGCTTGCTTTTTGGGAAAGCACATGGGGAACATTTGTGGAATCCAAGAAGTCTTGGAATTCCCATATGTCCCCCACGCTTCATATGTTGGGAAAAGCGCATGGGGAGCATTTGCGGAATCCAAGAAGTCTTGGAAATCATTATGTCTCCCATGCCACATTTTGAAAATAACAATAAATATAAAAAAATAAAAAATACATATAAAAACAAGGCATGAAAATTCAAAAGATTTTGTATGTTGTCATCATTTTCCACAAATTAGAAAATTGTGAAAAGATGAGGGAATGGCAGTATAGAGATATAACTACTTATTTTTAGAAAGAAAAAAAAACAAATGTCCAAGTAGTGTCGAAGCTCTGCCGAAATTTTGAGAATAAAAAATAAAAAATATATGTCTTATTAGTTTGTTTTATAAAAAAAAGCATTAATAGAAAAGAAAATTGTTTGTCTTGCCATAAAAATGAAAAAAAAAGAGTCTTGTTTTTAAAATATGTGTTATTTATTTGTTTATGAAAATGACAAAATTAAAATAATCCAAAAATATTTTCTCCATTATTGGCTTCTCTAGGAAGTCTTTCTAATTGTTTTCAAAAAATAATATAATATAAAATAAAATAAAAAGCAAATCCGAAAATATTTTGATTCTTTTTTCAAAATTGAAAAGAAGATTCAAAATTCAAAAAAAAAACATTTTGAGAAAGCATTTCTTTTATTAAAAGTAAAATTCCGAAAAAATATTTTCTTCTTCTTCTTCTTTAGAATAAAGAAAAAAAAAGAGCAAATGAAAATTCAAAAAATATATCTTAGAAGTGTTTCTTTTAAAAAGAAAATCAATCAAAAAAAATGCTTCCTTTCTTCTTTTAAAGTAGTTCTTTTACCCGAACTACGCGGGTTTGATTCTCACCGGATGTGAGATACGTAGGCAACCCTCATCGGGTCCAACCCCACCTTTTGCTAAAATAGCCAAAAATCAAAAAAAATTAATCTTGTTATAAATAAGTCGGGTGATGTCCAAACCACCTTTTGCTAAAATAGCCAAAAATCAAAAAAAAATTTATAAATAAGTCGGGTGATGTCCTACCCACCTTTTGCTAAAAAGCCAAAAACAAATAAATAATAATAAAAGAATAATATGTCAAATTTTAATTTTGTCATAAAGAAGTCGGGTGACGCTGTTTTATCAAGACATAGCCGAATGTTCCCGAAAGGGACGCCGGAAGGCTGACTTTGCATAAACAACCACCTTTTGGTCATGTCTAGGAGTTTGGTCCAGTTGACCCACACAGCCTTAAAAAGCTTCGTCCCCGAGACGTCGAAAGGCCGTGTTTGCAACACAAGGTTTTTATCATAATTTGAAAAAAACAAAGAGTAAACGGTCAGGTGAATGCCGTTTGGATGTTTAGTCAAAAAAAAATGAAAAAATAAAATAAGTCGAGCCAGCTTCGGTCGCGTCTTAAACCGTTCTTGCCGAAATAGCCTTAGAGTATCTTTCATGTTGTCGAAAGGTTGTTTTCGTAAAAGAATGGAAAAGTTGGTAAAGTGTCAAAATAATCCTCCCCGGCCTCAAAATTCATGTGAAGTTTGACAGGGGCCACATTTGCAAAAATAACCGTTTGGTTGCATTTGACAAACGGGGAAAGGAAGCTGGCCGTTGTTTTTGTAAATCTTTTGATTAGAATATGCGGGTTGTTTGATTTTCAAGTTTGTAGGTCATCTTTAAACCTTCGAAACCCAATTTGTTTTATTATGAAAATTGATAAAGAAAAAATGTTTCATTGCTTTTACCTTTCATTTTGTCCGAACTACGCAAGGTCTGATTCATGCGGGGTCATGATACGTAGGCAATCTCCATAAGATTCAACCACCACTACAAATAAAAAAATATATATAATAATAAATAAATAAAAGAGAGTGTGGGAAATTTTCAGAGGGGCACAATTGTCTGACTGCTTAGGCGCATTGTATCTCTGATATATGATTGTCTGTCAAATGCCCTAACACTAACGTTGATGGCTTCCCTTTGCTGTGTTCATATATAGAAAAGTGGTTGGTTGTGGTAACTCCTCCCTGCAAAGCAAAATCAAAGGACAATGGCTCAGAACCGCAGAACCGAGTGGGTCGGTACTGATGACCGACAACAATTGGTCGAACGGAACAACGGGTTGGTAGAAGAAGTGAAAATGCTGAGACAGCATGTGGCAGACATGTATCAGGCATGGATAACAGGAAAAGCACCACCCCCTCCACCGCCAAGTCTCTTGAACTCGGTCAATTCCCAAGCACCCAACACCATAATGGAAGATCCCCCATACTCTCCATCCCAACCCACTTATGGCAGCCTTCCCAGCTACCCGAGTAGCTCCATCACTCCTCAATGCTTCTCCGCTCCCCAACACCACTTCTTTCCCCGCCATACTTCACTTTCCAGGCACCCGGCTCCACAAAATGCCTACCCACCTACACAAGCCTACCAAAAGCCACCTGGGTCAGGTTTCCGGCCCTGTCAACATGCAAGAATGAAGAGGTTGCTGAAACGAGGAAATGCTCTCACCCCCATCAGGGTATCTTATGCTAGTCTGTTTGAAAGGCTGAGGCATGCTGGTTCGATTGAGCCGCTCCCCGCATGTACTATAAATCCGCTTGCAAGGAGCTTTGATCCGGCAGCACGATGCGCCTACCACTCCAATGTCGTAGGGCACAATATTGAGAGCTGTCATAGCTGGAGAAAGGAAGTAGAGAAAATGATCCGAGAAGGGCGGGTTGCGATTAATAATAGTGACATGGAGCACTCGAACCTCCTCGAGAACTTGCCTACGGAGGTTGATGAGGTTGAAGCTGGTAATATTGATGCAAAGCTCAGTGGCTAAAATGCCAATTTTGATAAAGTGGGAGGACGTTTTGTTCCTTGGTCAGCAAGAGAGAAGCTTGTGGTGGCTCATTTTGTTGTCATTTCTGTTGTTCGGATTATTAGGGTTATGAGTCGGATGTTGTCTTATCCAGTTTGTTTTTAGGATTTTGTTCTGGATTGTTTTGTTTGTTTTGTTATTTAAACCATTTCGCCGGTAGTCTAATACAAAGTCCGGTCTTTTATTATTTCCAGTCATCTTTTGTTTAGTCCTTTTTACCATTTTGTTCAATGCCGATTCTAGGGACATGACATGCGCACCCAGTTTGGGCCTAATCTTAAAAGTTAATCATAAAACCCTGGAAAGGCGATTCAGACCATTTAAAGGAAATAAGGACGGTTGAGATTATTCAGAGCTCGAGTCATGTGGAACTGGGGCAAGTTAAGCACAAAGGAAACCGTTCAAAGCAAGATTCGCCAAATTGGCATGAGGGTCGGTCATGATAATGAGAGTGTCGCCCGACGGTGCTTTAGAAATGACAAAGGAAAAATAAAACGTTTAACATAATTGTCAAGTCCAGCACCATCAGAAGAGACTACAAGTTTAAATTGTGTTGTCTGCACTTGGCATGTTTTGAAGACTGGAATGACGAAGGCATTTTGTTCTGCTACCTAAACACTTTATCCTTCGTTACCCCTTTTGAGCCTTACTAACTTTTCTTTCATACCCCTCGTTCGGAATCAGTAGCAACGACTAGAAGATACGAACATGAAAAAAAAAAGAATAGCAAAATGACAAAAGAAAAATGAAAAAAAAGAGAAAAGAAAAGAGAAATGACAACAGAAAATGAAAAAAAAAACAAAAGAAAGTCAAATGAAAAGAGGAATTGGGAACTACGTTTGACCTGATTCCTCAAAGAGGATACGTAGGCGCTTCACGGCTCGGTCATAGTTTTGAAAAATGAAAAAAAATCTATTAAATTATCCCCAAGCAAGAAACTGGGGCAAATGTTGCGTTTGTTGTAAATAAATCTAGTTCCGAAAGTTGTAATTAATAACCCAAAATCGATGCATTTTTGAGCCTTTAATACCCTTTCTTTCTAGCCCTATCCAAAAACCCACATTACGGTCCAAAGAAAGACCTTCTGATCAGTCTTCAAAAGATGCCAAGTCAGACAAATGAAGAGTCTTACCGGCGAACATGACATTCTGTTCCACAGCAGAAAGGACTCTAATCTCCAACAGAAAGAGTCATACCGGCAACACTCCAAATCCCCAGCTGGAGAGAGATATAAAACGAGAGAGTCTTATTGGTGAAAACCTTCACAGGCACCATAAGGCGATGAAAGTTGAGAGAAAAACCAAAATGAGAGAGGCTTGATAGTGAAAACCCTTCGGGCACTACAAGTCGAATAAGATTGAGAATCAGATGGGGAATTGCCAATTGAAGATCTTGAAAGATGATTGACAGCGGAGGATAGGCCACATATACATGTCATGACCATTAGAGTCGGTATCTGCATTTGATAGGTTTTTATTTATAGTTTCTTTTGTTAAAAGAGTCATTTTTTCCTTTGTCTTTTATTCTGTTCCTTTTTATCTTTCTCATTGCATAGAAAATTCCCCAGTAGAGTCTGTTGGGTCAGAACAAGTGAGAAATGACTTCAAAATAGGCCATCAGCTTTCCAATTATACAAAATGAGATCTGACTAGTACATCCAAATGGTATAGTCAGCAAGGAACAAGCGCGAGGCCAGTGTCAAGAAAGATATCCCCAGCAAAAGGGAATTGACAAAAGGATTGACGAGTGTCAAGAGGGATATCCTTGCCGAAATCAAAGGTTATAAACCTCCAGCACATAATATCATCCCCAACAAGTTGTGGAACACAGAGCAAGGAGGGAGAAAGGGAACACCATCCCAGCAGGAGTATCACAACCAACCACCATGTTTTAAACTAACAATTTTGTTTGATTTGAAACAGGTAAGGGAAATGGCATTGAGGCAGAAACGCATGCCACAAGGGATATTATCAAACTGGGGCAGAAAATTTTCCTTCCATTTAGAAAATTTTCTGGAAGTCAGGTACCCCCAGCTGATAACATTTTACCCAACAGTGTTATCCCTAGCAGGTAAGTAAATAATTCCTCAAAAGTGTTATCCCTAGCAGTTGCGAGGGGTCCAACACAAGGTTGGAAAGTCGGTATCCTCAGCGGTTCCTTTCAGGAAAAGGCAAAACGACTCTCAAGGGAGGTAGTCTTCGAAGGAAGAAGCTATGCGGAAAAAAAAGAATAAAATCAAAAAAGAAGAATAAAAAGATAATAATGAAAAAAAAAGGTAAAAAGTCATCCCCATCTAAATAATCCCCAACAGTTTCGAGGGAAGACAATACAGGTAAGTAAATAATTCAAAAAAAAAAAGCGAAGGTTTCATTAATAGGAGACGCACTTCCTAGCTTGAAATCATTAGAGTTCTACCCATAGGAGATGCATTTCCTCCTAAGTATTGTTTTAGTTTCACCCCATAGGAGATGCATTTCCTCCTAAGGTTGTTTTAGTTTTACCCATAGGAGATGCATTTCCTCCTAAGTATTGTTTTAGTTTCACCCCATAGGAGACGCATTTCCTCCTAAGGTTGTTTTAGTTTTACCCATAGGAGACTCATTTCCTCCTCGGTTTGTTTTAGTTTCACCCATAGGAGACGCATTTCCTCCTAAGTTTAAGTTTTACCCGTAGGAGACGCATTTCCTCCTAAGTTTAAGTTTCACCCATAGGAGACGCATTTCCTCCTAGGTTTGTTACAGTTTCACCCATAGGAGACGCATTTCCTCCTAGGTTTGTTACAGTTTCACCCATAGGAGACGCATTTCCTCCTAAGTTTATGTTTTACCCATAGGAGATGCATTTCCTCCTAAGTGGTTGTTAAAGATATTAAAAAAAAAAACAACAACAACAACAAACAATGACCTAGTCTGATGAACCTTCTCCTAGGATCAAAATCTTAGTCTGACAAATTTTTCTCCTAAGATAGAGACCTAGTCTGACGAACCTTCTCCTAGGATCAAAATCTCAGTCTGATGAATCTTTCTCCTGAGATACCAAAAAGAAAAAACCCTAGTCTGATGAACCTTCTCCTAGGATCAAAATCTTAGTCTGACGAATTTTTCTCCTAAGATAGAGACCTAGTCTGACGAACCTTCTCCTAGGATCAAAATCTCAGTCTGATGAATCTTTCTCCTGAGATACCAAAAACAAAAAATGACCTAGTCTGACGAACTTTCTCCTAGGATCAAAATCTTAGTCTGACGAATTTTTCTCCTAAGATAGAGACCTAGTTTGACGAACCTTCTCCTAGGATCAAATCTTAGTCTGATGAATCTTTCTCCTAAGATAACCAAAAAATAAAAGACCTAGTCTGATGAACCTTCTCCTAGGATCAAAATCTTAGTCCGATGAATTTTTCTCCTAAGATAGAGACCTAGTCTGACGAACCTTCTCCTAGGATCAAATCTTAGTCTGATGAATCTTTCTCCTAAGATAACCAAAAAATAAAAGACCTAGTCTGATGAACCTTCTCCTAGGATCAAAATCTTAGTCCGATGAATTTTTCTCCTAAGATAGAGACCTAGTCTGACGAACCTTCTCTTAGGATCAAAATCTTAGTCCGATGAATCTTTCTCCTAAGATACCAAAAAGAAAAGACCTAGTCTGATGAACCTTCTCCTAGGATCAAAATCTCAGTCTGATGAATCTTTCTCCTGAGATACCAAAAAGAAAAAACCCTAGTCTGATGAACCTTCTCCTAGGATCAAAATCTTAGTCCGATGAATCTTTCTCCTAAGATGCTAAAAAAAACATTTTGAAAAAAAGAGTCATTTTCCTAAACCCAGGCGCCCACCTGTATAACGAGAGGAATACATTCCAGTTTTTATTTCAAGTGTTGAAATTGGGAGCCCGCCCAGATAACAGAGGCATACATTTCAGTCTTTGCTTTTCAAGTGTTGAAATTGGGAGCCCGCCCATAGAACAGAGGAATACATTGTCCTTACATTTCAAGCATTGAAATTAGGCGCCCACCTGTATAACAAGGGAATACATCCTAGTCTAGTGTTTAGTTCACTCTCAGCACTACATCAGTAGTATCAATGAGTTACAATTTTGCTAATGACTCACAAACTTTCCCAGTGCAAACTGGGTTAGGAAATTTCAGTTGTGTTGTTTGTTTTGGTTGTCAGGAGCCTGCCTATAGAGCGGAGGTTGTTGTACGCCGAAGATTGAAGAAGTTAGGGGTCCGCCTGTAGAACAGCGGAACATCGTTCAAAGTCAAGCCGCAACCCATTGGAAGGCAGAAGGCTACGATAGAAGTCCCCAGCACTCAATCCAAGATAGAAGCAACAAGAATCTCGCCCCAAGAATGCGAGTCAACAGTCTGAGAGGGTCAACAAAAGCTAGTCACAAAAACAAAACAAAAAAAAAAAAGAGAGAAAAATGAATGAATCCGAAGCACGGATGTGGAGAACAGATATGATCTGCTCAAGAACTAGCGCCTACAACTAGCAAGTATCAAGGTTCAAATCCAAAGTCTGTATGAAGCACCATTCAAGACTCAAGACCAAGTTTCAGAAGACTTAAGAGATAGGAATCCTTGTAACTAGTAGCTGATAGGCTTAGTTAGTCTTTTTCAGTTTTCATTTTTGTTGTAATGACAGGACCGCGGACCGGAACCTCAACGGAACGGCACCTCGATCGGCTCTTCACCTCGGTACACTTCACTATCTCTCTCATTCCCGAACTACACGTGGCCTGATTCCTGTATAACCAAGGATATGTAGGCAGCTCAGATACCAGGGCTCGGTCACATTCCCTCCCTTTCCTTAAGTGTAGTCCGTCCAAGTAATGGTCGGGTCAAAAACACGTCTAGTCGTTCTTTGTCGGAAAACTCTTCGTGTTTCCAGTCAAAGAGGGGCAGCTGTAAGCACGTGATTTTTGACCCTCCCCGAGAATTTTCACATTTTTAGCATGAATATGTGAAATTGGGTCCAATATAGCTATTTTAACTATTTTTACTTTATTTCGTTGCAAAAGAAAATTTCAAAAATATATATATAAATTTTAGTTTATGTATCTCTCATAAACTTGAAAAATACAAAAATTGCACTTTATTTTTGTACTTTATATAATTTCGAAAATTACAAAAAATATAGTTCTATTAAGGTTTTATAGTCATTTTTAACTTTGAAAAATACAAAAATATTACCTCATATTTTATCTTAATATTTAAAAACGAAAATTACAAAAAATAGTTTTATTAATATTTTGTAGCTATTTTAAACCTTGAAAAATATTTAAAAAGATATAGTTTTGTTTAAATACTAGTCTTATTTTTGGTAGTTATTTTGCTTACATAGGACTAGTTAAGCAACGTGTTCCTATTTCTCGGGTCCGGGCAAAAGAATAATATTCGGGTTCAAACTACCCGGTTTTAGGCCTAATTTTCGGACCTAGCCCATAATAAACCGTGTCCAGGACACGTGGGGAACCCCACCACGCGGGGGGACATATGCCTCGAACCCCACCACGCGTGGGGCTCATTTTCATGGGCATTGTATTACAAAAACACGGACAAAAGCATAAAAGGACTGGGGGAAACTTTGAAAACGGGACTACTGTTCAATCTTCTTCTTCAAGAAGAAGAAGAAGCAAACACCAGCGAAAACCAAGACCAAAAACCCTAAACTCCTCCATCACTACCCAACTCCATTCCCAAACTGCCTCACGACCACCACTCCGTCCCGACCAACTCCCCCATAACAACCAACAAAACCACCTCCATCACGAACCAGACGCACCTCCGTCAACCACCATTGCCATCCGCCACGAGCTCCAGCTCCACCCAAAACCAGTCGCGACTCGGAACAACCATCGCTGCTGTTCCGTTCAGCTCCCTCTCCGCCATCGTCACTGCCCACGTTGCCACTGTCCCTCGTCTTCGACCACCAAACACCGGCAACCACCCCTCCTCCTCCTAGCTCTAACGAACCAGTCCGCCATTTTCAGTCCGACGAGCAGCTATCGCTGCATGCCAGGCAGTCGTAGCTGCGTTTCCGAGCAGCGGTGGGTTGTTGCGATCTTGCTTGGCCGAGTTTTCTATTTTTCCGTCGAGGTCGACTTTGGTTCGTCGAGGTCCGGTACGTCGAGGCGCTGTCCGAGGTTCCGTCGTTGTTCTTCATTCAGAGAGGTCCGGCTTGAGTTCCGTCGGAATTGTGTTTGTCGCTCTGAGTTTGTCGAGGTGCAAAGGTTAGTAAACCTCGATGTATTAGATAAATAAACTTACGTTGAATGTTTGAGATGCAATATAAAAATTGGTATGGAAATTTTCTGCCTATGTTCCATTGTCTGCACTTTGGTTCATTTTCATGTTATGTTATTCTTGTTTATTTGATGTCATTTAGTTAAGTTAGGCTAGTTGTTCTATGACACGAGTTTGACGTTAATTTGTTCGTGGTCCTTTGCTTAGTTCGTTCGGACAAAATTAACATTAGTACTTGTTGTTACTACTCCCGAAGCACTCATACGCTAAACTCAGTTTATTAATTTTTTGACAAGTTATGAGATTGTAGTTGTAAAGAAGCCGTAAGGTTTAGTATTGTTAAAGGCGTAAAAATGGCATCCTTTTGAAAAATAATAAATAAATAAAAAATAATAATAAATAAATAAATAAATAAAAAACGAGACTAGCTTCGCCAAATAAAAATGTACACCTTGCGAAGCCTTCACAAAATATATGTATTAAATACTTAGATTCCGGGATGGGCCGTTTAACGAATTTCACGGCCCTCCCCAAAAATAATAATGCGCTAGTTGCTTTAGGCGCGCCTTTAATAATGTTATCTCCCTAAACTCGGGTGCACATTTATGTGACCCAAATCCAAATCTCAACGGAGTCGAAATATGTCTCTAGTCACGGGCACATTGATTGTGACGTGGCCCGAGATGCATGTCCATGACGTTGCAAATTCCTTTTAAAAATAAGAATGAGATGAGCCTCGCCGAATAAAAACACAAATTGCGGGGCCCTCAGTAAATACTTGTTTAAAATTACTTAGAATTCAGGAGGGTCGTTTAGCGAATTTCGCGGCCTCCGCAAAATAATAACACGTTAGTCTCTTTAGGCGCGTGTTTAATAATTTACTTCCTTAAGCTCGGGTGTGCATTTCATGCGACCCAAATCCAAATCTCAAAACATCAAATAAAATGCGTTCCGGATTGTGGGTGCATTTCATGTGACGCAGTCCAAAGACGTGTTTTAAGCGATGTTCACATTCTTGTAAAAACAATAATAATAAAGCGGTTAAAAGTTAAAATTTGCACATAAGTTCATACTTGTATAAAATCAGATAATCAAGCCGAATATAACAATTGAGCGACCGTGCTAGAACCACGGAACTCGGGAATGCCTAACACCTTCTCCCGGGTTAACAGAATTCCTTATCCGGATTTCTGGTACGCAGACTGTAATATGGAGTCATTCTTTTCCTCGATTCGGGATTAAAATTGGTGACTTGGGACACCCTAAACCTCCCAAGTGGCGACTCTGAAATAATTAATCAAATCCCGTTTCGATTGTCCTTTAATTGGAAACTCCCCCCTGCGCCATCGGGCGCGGAAAAAGGAGGTGTGACAATAGCCGCCACCATAATCGACTACCACCACCCACCATCCCCACCACCATCATTCTCAGCCACAAACAACACTCATCCACCTCAACTGCCACAACTAACCACTCCATCACCATCAAAAACCATAATTGCCACTGCCTATGATAACTAGGGATTCTAGTCTATTTTATGCTCCTTTTTGCTTGAGTTTTAGATTAAAAGTATGTACATGTATTCCCAAAAGCTAACTTATTGTGCTTGTTTGCAGTGTTTGGTCAAAAAGAGACAAGAAAGTCAAAATCAGCTCAAAAAGGAGTGAAACTTGCACAAGTCAAAGCTGATTCAACTGAGCACTACAACGGAAAATCAACCGCGGGTGCGGAGGACCAACCGCTGAGGCGGTCTTGATTTCGCGATACGTGGTGGCAAGGTTCAAAGAGATGCATTTTTTGGGATTGCAAGTTATTGCTGCCCGCGGTGCTTTTATGCGGCAATGGTGCCTCTACCGTGACAGTGATCCTTTTATCGTAGTCAGCGGAGGAGAGATTTAGAGAGTCTGAAGTTGAGCTGAAAGTTGACGACCGCGGTCCACACTTGATTTTACGTGGACGCGGTAGCCTCACCGCTGCAGCGGTCCATTTCCGCTGTCAGCGGTACCTCCATCAGGGGCATTTTTATTCGAAAAATTTAGTTGTGTATAAATACTTCTTTTTTCGATTTTTAGGTCATCTTTTTGTTTAGCTGAGCACGTGAACGCCGTTTTTACCCTTTTTGATTAATCTTAGAGCTTGTTTAACACTTAATCTTAGATTTTTATCTTGTAATTACATTTTATGGCTTCTATTTCATCTCAATCTATGATTTCTTCTTAAATTATGAGTAGTTAAAATCATTAGCTAGGGTTGTGGCTCAATCCTAGTGTGGGTATTTAATGGGTCTCCTATTTTAGGGTTTAGATGTTTATGGGTGATTGATATTTGGCCTGGTTTGTGCTTTTTATGTTGAATTGGTGATTGCAAACACTAATTTGTGCCTTTTTGACTTAGGCTCTTCTTGAGAAAAAGAGGTTAAGTCTAGGAAATTCATGCCAACAAGGAATTGGGGAGTACTCAAGAAATTGATAGCCTCAATTAAAGGGTTAAACCTAGAGATAATACCCAACTTGAGCCAACTTTGCTTGCGCAAATTGAGCACCCAATTGGGCTTGAGAAAACCAATTGGGGCAAAGTCACTCAAACTACCGAGAGGTATAGAGTGAGTATCTACGTGCATTGGCTATATCATGTTCTCAACTATAACATTATTGCCTCAAGTTCTAGATCTCGTTAGATACTCACCTAGGAGTAAGTCACTTCCTTAATGGCTCTTTACCAATTTAGAAAACCCTGCAAAAATATCTACTTAACTTAATTTCGTGCATCATTAATATTAAATTAGAAGTAGCAAACAAACAAAGAATGATTGGAAGTACAAATAATAACATCGCACATTGTTAGATTAGATAGGAATCCAACTCCAAACATTTCTTAGCTCCATGTGGATTCGATCCTGACCTTCTCGGGTAAAAGCCGCATCGACCGCTCTTGCCACTCTGTAGTGGTGTAGGGTTGGCTCCGATCAGCTTATCATTATAAAGTATCGCCACCCACCACTACATTCCTCAATCACAACTATCACCATCATCCGTTATTATTAACTATCACCACTCACCACCACCATCATCCGTCATTATTAACTATCACCACTCACCACCACCATCATCAATCATAATCGCCACTCTACTAATCACCACTAGCTACTGCCCCGAACCACCAACATCAACCAAACCTACCACCAACCACAGCCTCTAGTTGGCATTCACAAGCACCATTGTTAGCCATCACCACTAGCAACTACGATATTTTTATAAAATTATATATTTTACTGATAGAATATTAGATTAATTAATATTTTATTTGAATTTTATGTTTATTAATTTTCAAATAAAGATAAATTTTATACATTCAGATGTTAAAAATCAAACAGTCCTAATCATTTAGTATTCAGATCTTAATACACATCTTAATATTTAGATGTGTATTCAGATTCAGATATCTTAATCTTAATACACATCTTGATATTCAAATGTGTATTCAGATTCAGACGTCTTAATCTTAAAAAAAACAAATGAGGCCTTAGTACTTTTAGAATATATTTATTTTTATTATGGATTTTAATTAGCAATATTTATATTACATAATTTTATTGTCTTTATTGTTGAATATTTTAGGATAATGCCATGACACATCTCATATTTTGTATTATTTTCTTGAAAAATACTTCATATAGTTGTATTTTACTAGGATTAAAAGAAATATTTTGAGCATACGTTATATGTTTTGTTCTACGAAGATTTTACCGGGAAAAAATCCGAAAAAATCCAAATAACCCGAAAATTCGAGAAAACTCGAGAAAAAATGAGATTGAAAAATCCGAGTTTTATTGGTTTGGTTTGGTCTTTAGATTTAATAACCCGATACAATTAATTTGGTTTGGTAATTGTGAAATCTGAACCAACTCGACCAATGTACACCCCTATTCAAAAGTCAGTTCATAAGGGGATAATCGCCCAAAATCATATAATAAGGCAACAATACATTATTTTAACCATATGGACAATCTTACATATTTCGAGCAAAGCAAATACACATTGTCACCACATTTGTAAGCCGAATGAAACATTTGATTACAAAAACCTGTTTAGTAAATACTATTATAACATACCGCACTGTAAACAAATATCATCTCCTTTTTCCCTTTTATTTAAACTCAAATCTCATATCATATCATTATACTTCATAATATAACGGCAAAATCATCCCTAACTAAAAGTTTGAAAGAGCATAAAGATATAAACTCAAAAGTAAATTCAAGTAAACTATAAGGTACAAATTATGCAAATTTGTGATGTTTGTTAAACTAGTTCAATCTTCTTGAAAAGAAAAGCACAAATGTTTCTATTTATTTATGGAAGTGCATTGTTTGACCATTAATAATATTTCAGCATATGTAATATTATGTTTAATGGCAATATTGATGTCCATAATAGTATACAAATATTATTTAATTAATTCAGATATTAATTGATAAAATGTTAAAAAATCCTATTTGGGGAGTATTTTAGGTGAAATTGATTTTCACTCACCAAATTAACTTCTTTCAAATAAAATTAGCAAAGGTGATAATCACTTTTTAATTTCATCACCAACTTCAAATTATATTTCTTCAATTTCAATTAAATATTGTCCAAAGGTCTATTAAAGATTTTGCTCCAATTATCGTTGATTTGCATGTATCTAGCGCGTGACCTAGCGCGTATGAGGAGGTGCTGAAGGAGAAAGATACACTGCTCCGCAATTCGTGCGTTACTCTTTTCTTTATGAGAAACGATGCACCGACTCACTGCCATGGCACGTGTACACGTGACTCCGTAATCACTAATTTTCAGCTTTGTTTGATTAAAATTAAAATTAAACAACATTAACTACTAAACTGGAATCGTTTGGTAGGGTGCATAAGAATAATGCCGAATAAGTGTATTAGTAATGATGGTATTAGTTATGCTTGCATTAGTCATACTGACATTAGTTATGTTGACATATTTTTTATCCATTATTTGGTTTGATGTATAAAAACATTGCACAATTGCTAAAAAATTGTTTGTTTATAAAAATACCCTCAAAACCCGTCCATCACTCTATCTTTTTAAAAGAAACTTGAGGAATATTTTTATATGAAAAAGTTTTAAAAATTATTTAATTTGTCTACCTATATTATAGTATAGAACTGAATTTTTATTTATAAAAAAAATATGCTAAGTATTTATTTATTTATTTATTTATTAAGGATATAATTTTATCTCACTATTTAGATTATTTTAAACTAGTGAGATTTTACTGGGTTGTTGTTGTTATTGTTGTTGTAGTATTTGGATTATTTTAAACTTGCATTAATATGATAACATATTTTAATAATCAAGCATAAATTTTTAAGGATAATTTTATCTTTAACTAAACTAATGCATACATTTCAATACCATAGCTTTTTGTGCATTAGTTACGCATAAAAAAATACCAAACATAATGTAACTAATGTCTGCATAATTAATGCATAAGTTTAAAAAGTGTATCAAACAAAGTATTATTAATATACAAATTAATACATGCATTACTATTTTATCTAATATATCCTACCAAAAGACCCCAATAACTATATATTACCAATACTATTTCCCTTTTCCCCGTAATTGATTGACATTTGACACACTTCCCTGCTTCTGCCACACACACACGAGCCTCCAGCAGAGTTCAGATAGCAAATTAATAATGAACGTATTGCACCACTTGGTACTAAATTTATAAGCTTCCAATTAGACATGGACTTTTTAAATTTATTAATTTTTGTTAAGAATATTGTTTGCTGATGAAAGTTGATGAGTTTTTGAAAAAAAAAAATTGAAGAAATTTTTTAAAGTTCCAAAAACTGGTTTGAGTCAGCTTTCGGCTGAAAATCTTTTTTCCATGCATAAAAATCTTCAATATTTTTTCAAGTAAAATATATGTCCAAATACAATTTCAACTTTCAAAAATTATTTTTTTAACATAATTTTAAAAACTTTTTTTTTTTAAGTTTCAACCAAATCTAAATTCAAAGGCTAACTAATTTTCACCTCCTTCAACTTATGTGATGATATTTGATTGAACACAAAATTTAACACTTAATACTCTTAGACCAGAGAGATCATAGCATAATAAATTTTAAGAGTTTAATTCTCACAAAGTAATAAATTAAGGTTGATCGAGGCCTTGAAACATTGAGATACTAATGCATTCATGTACAGTGGTTAGGTATTAATTAACAGATGGATTTTTTAATACTTTTAAAAATCTAACTAGTAACTACTACGCCCTTTCCCCCTTTGTATTGTTAGGACTAAAATTTTAAGATCAATATCTGAGTTCTTAGATCTTGTAAAATGGAAAAAGTTTATCCCAACTTCAAAGTCTGGATATATATATATATATATATATATATATATATGTGCGCGCGCTAATTTATCACCGTTAAGTGATAAATTGAAGTAAAATTATTAATAATTAATTAAAACTAAGTAGCAAAACTTATATATACTATAAAAGTTTTTTACGCTTATTAGTTATTATCATGATGCGGACAAGTATTTGCTTTTCTCAAGTTATTTCAAATTATTTTTGTTCTGAACTTCAAAAACAAATATTTGGTTTAAGAATATTAATGGAAATAACGCCAGAAACAAGGATGTCACTAAATTATTATTACTTAGAAGCCAAATTTATAGTTCCAAAATTAGAAAAGGTTATTGCTATTTTGAGATTCCTTCACGTGCAGCTGATGCTGTTGAGTTGAGGAATACGTGATTAGGAGACAAAAGAAATGGTAGGATTTCGAGTTTTATTTTTTATTTTTTCTCATGGGATAACTGCTTCGTGGTAAAGAAAGGTCTTTTTTATTATCATAATGACCTCTAAATTATTATAATTACCGACTGAGAATCCAATTTTTATAATGATTTGAAATCTAATAGTACCTCAGGGCTAGAGAGTCAGAGTTCTTACCAGTTTTTGCTTTTGACCGGTAAAGATTCCGTGTACCGTGGAATTGCCATAGATGCCCTTCATCCCAGTTTTAATATTCTATTTTTTTTAAATCCTTTTTCTTTATATTAACTTTATGAAACTGAACATTAAAGGAAATGAAAAGATACTGAACAATTTCTCTCTGAAAGTAATACATATCACTCTACTGTAATGGAAGGCAATGCACTTAGATCCGTGTGCTTTATTTTCAGATGCTTTTGCTATTTTCTCATTTTTACAAATTTTGCATTCGTAAAGTTGTCTACGTGGTAGATTTTACATACATGTATCATCTCTAAAAATCATAAGGCTACGTGAATTCTTTCATAGAAGGGGAACCCTAAAGGAACGATAAAATTATTTCACCTATAGGTCAGGTCTCACTAATACTTGCGTTAGAATTAACTGTCTACATTATACTTTTTGGAATATAGTTCTTTCCCGAATTCTACGTGAATACAGGGTACCTCGTGCACTGGGCTGCCCTTTACGTTAAGTTCTTCTATAAAGGCATGAGAATAGCACGTAATACCTCCATGCAATACAGACAAAATATATATCCCTAATGCATGTGACCTTTAATTTGTTAATCAGATTGCCCTCCGGGAGGACTCCACAGTCCACGCTGTGATAAACTATATATTGGAGTAAATTTCACGAATGGTCATTTAACTTTGGGTTCATTACGCAAAAGTTACTTTTCTTTTTTTGTTACGTAAAAGTCATTTAGCTTTGCGTTCATTATCAAAAAGTCACTCTTCTTTGTTTTGTTACACAAAAATTATTTCACTATGCTATAGTTATCACGATAATCACTTTGACAAGATTTTATAAAATTTGTACCTGAAAAGTCTATTATGCCCTTAACATTATAAATCCTACCATTTATGTAATACATTTTATGTTATATATTATATTTTTACCTAGGTATTTTTTTATAATTAAGATAATTTATATTACCTATTTATTATTTTATAATATATTAGTACGTTTAATTTTTCCATGATAATGAGTTTGTTTAATCATATTCGAGCATGAACATATTTTCAAATATAAAAACGACAAAAAAATATTTATTTGAAACAACAAAAATAGATTTGTTCAACAATATAGTTTTTTATAGTCAGTAAAAAGTTTAATTTTTCTTAAAAGATATTTGAGTTTTATATTAAATTTTTAAGCTTTATCTTCGGAATTATTTATTTGAAAGTGTTAATATGATGTGAGTTTACTAAATGTGGGTATTTTATTTAATGGATTAACGAATATGGCTTGACTGATAAATCTGTGAGCTTTGATTTTATAATTCTTATTAAAAATATTTTATTAGGCATGGTTAAGAACGTTGACTTGAGATTTGTCATAGTAAAGTTATTGACAAATTTAATAACACTACCAATATATCTTCAAAATTAATGTTAAAAAAAATTAAATGTACGAATATGTTATAAAAATAATAAATATAATAATATTAAGTTATTTTAGTTATAAATAAAATACCTAGGTAAAAATATATTATACAAAAAATGGCCATTTGTGTCCCTGTACTCTTGATAATTAGCTATTAGTACCCTCTGTTATACTTTCCTTCACTATTAATCTCTACCATTATCCATTTTAATATTCTTGCCCCGATCACTAACGGACCATTTCAGCTTACGCCTCAACAGAGTAGTCCTCATTATTAAAACCTATAAACTGAAATCTTTTCAAACTAGAACATATTATTAGAAGAAGAAAAAGAAAATGCTAAAGAGATAAAAATCAGGAATAATTGATCTAAAGCAAAAACGAAAAGCCGCGGTTTAATTAAGAAAGAAAGAAGTTCAGTTTAGCTGCTAATTAGATTGTGAAACAGCTTATGCCAAACCAACAAATCTTTGTAGCAGATCCAGGAAATAGTATATTCCGTGAAAGACCACGAACCTTTTTAGGATATAAAAGAATTACTTTGAAGGAATTTTCATCCATCACATTGGTGGATCGATGTTAGTGTAGTTTTTATTGCTCCAGATGACTCTAAAGTGTTCCGATCCAATCCGCTGATAGAGATTTTAAGAGTAACGACGGTGGTCCCAAAGTTCACGACCTGGGGAAAATATCTCAACGTATGAGTAATGAACCTATTAAAGCTGGAGAACAGTGTGTAAATGCAAAATGCTGTGCAGGAATTGGTGGATCGGAGTCACTGCAGATGCTGATGCCCTTAGAGCTGCACAAGACTCCACTGGGGTAACTCCTTTTAACTAGGCTTAATCTATCGATTAATTGTGTCTTAATACAAGACGAGTTGGTTACTACATGATAATTATCAGGGAAAATGCATAAGTACCCCCTGACCTGTACCCGAATTTCCAACTATATACTTTTTCTTTGGGGAATCCTATTACCCCCTAAACTTATTTTAAAAGGAATTATTTGCAACCTTAACGCTGACGTGGCAAAGTGTGTGTATTTCAAGAAAAAACGATTTTCAGATTATTTTTTATTTTTTTTTACCATTTTTTCTTACTTTTTTTCCTTTTCCTTTTCCTTTTTCTTTTATTTTTTTTGTTTCTCCTCTAATTCCAGCGAATATTCATTCACCGACGACTTTGTCTAACAGTTTTTCTTCCATTTTTTCTTTTCACACATAAATTAAACTCTCAAAAAATCTATTCATAAGCAAAGCAAAATACACTCAGATTTGGGGGAAAAATTCATCATCGGAAAACCTTCCCACGACGGAAAAAAAAATGATGTATTGAAATTTTAACTGGAAAATTTTTTCTCAGCTTATATTCATTTTTATTTCTTTTGTTCTTCCTCCCACTCATAAATTACACTTTCAAGAAAAATTTATATATATATATATATATATATATATATATATATATATAAAACAAAACACACTTAGATCGGGATAAAAATCTGCCGCCAGAAAAAAAATTCGCCGGAAAAAATGGTGTTTGTGAAATTCCGACAACCACCATTTTATGTTGCCGGTGACCAAAACAAAAAGAAAGAGAATGAAATAACCAAAAAAAATGAGAATAATAAGAAATAAGAAAAAAGGATAAAAAAAAGAAAAAA
This sequence comes from Nicotiana sylvestris, assembly GCF_000393655.2. Taxonomy (NCBI): domain Eukaryota; kingdom Viridiplantae; phylum Streptophyta; class Magnoliopsida; order Solanales; family Solanaceae; genus Nicotiana; species Nicotiana sylvestris. The sequence goes on from NC_091063.1 coordinate 63,505,136, forward strand.
GAATAAAAAAAGTACTAAAAATACATGTGGGGACGCATGTAGTTAACACTTGACAAGAGTTTGGTTGTCTAGTTTTAGGGTTCAAATATTTCCATTTAAAATAAGTTTAGGGGGTAATAGGATTCCTGCAAAAAAAGTGTGTAATTGGAAATCCGAGTATAGGTCAGGGGTTACTTATGCATTTTCCCTAATTATCAGGCTATATATATACTGGCACACTGTCAATCAGTGTAGTATAGGCTTGTTACCCTTTTTACTAGGTCATCAATTAATCTTCATCGTAGCATGTCCGAGAGAATTTACAACCCCACAACGCCAGAGGATTTATTATAATTAGACAGCCCTCAAATGAACTACTACACCTTTTTTTACGCTAGATGTTTGATTAGAAATTATATGTGCAACTTGATTTCCACATAGAGTTAAGCATGAAAATGGCTTGAGGTTTCTGCTGTAGTCAAGAAGCCAGAACAAGTCCTGCTTTATCTTGAAATCTTTAGATTCGACTTTCAGACAACACAATCAGTAGCCATAAGTCCATAACTCTCCCTTTCTGGAAAATTCACCTTTTGACATGTAATCAAGAAACCCTTGGCTTTAGACTTCATCTTTTGAACTCTTTAATTTGTTATTCTCTCTGCTGTAGACAGGAGGATCTCAAATCAATTGGAATAACATATTGACTCAAACATATGAGTTAACAGAGGTATAGAAGTTTGCAAGGACAATGTATGTTATTTCCATTGATTTCAACAACAATTTATACAAAGGAATGAATAAACAAATCAAGGAAAGGATCAAAGCAGATCAAGTAGAAGATTGTACAAATCAGTTTGTGATAGCAGATCAATCTACTCTAATAATAGAAGAGCTAATAAGGAAACTAAATATTTGATCAATCAGAGTGTATCACTGAGATATGATCAATCAGGTTTGACCAATGCCCAATGTGCTGTTGTGGGTGAACTCGTAAATTGGGAGAGCTTATTGACAATGAATGCAACATCTGGCCATGTTAACAGAAGATATTGAAGGCTGCCAACAATGTTTTGATATTTTTTGGGATCATTAAGTGGGTGTCCATCATCCAACCGCAGACATGAACCACTGGCAGTAGGTGTGCGCATTGGTTTGGCATCAATCATATTAGTCCGCTCAAGAATCTCATAAATATATTTCTTCTGATTCAAGAACAACCCAGTGGGTGTACGAACAACCTCAACACCCAGGAAGAAATTTAAACCACCAAGATCTTTAATGGAGAAGCGTCGACCAAGTCTAGTGACATTGTCCTCCACATGGTGAGAATTGTTGCCGGTAATAATAATATCATCAACATACACAATGAGATAAATGATAATACCGAACATGGTAAAGGTGAACAAGCAATGATCACATTGGGAGTGATAAAAGCGAACAGAAAGAAGATAAGATTTAAGTTGTTCATACCATGCTCTTGGAGCTTGTTTTAAGCCATATATTGCCTTATGAAGACGACAAACATGGTTAGGCAACATTTCATTAACAAAGCCAGGCGGTTGAGACATGTAAACTTCTTCAGTTAATTTCCCATGCAAAAATGCATTGTTAACGTCTAATTGATGTAGAGGCCAATCATTTGAGACAACAAGAGAAAGAACAACCCGGACAGTATTGTGTTTTGCAACGGAGAATAAGTGGCAACACAGTCCACCCCAAGTCGTTGAAGAAATCCTTTAGCTACTAGCCGGGCCTTGTACCATCCAACACTGCCATCCGAGTTATATTTAACCCGAAAAACCCATTTAGAGCCAACTGGCATAGTATGAGGAACTGGGGGAACAAGAGTCCAAGTACCTTGCGATTGAAGATCACAGAGCTCTTCATTCATAACCTCTCTCCACCTAGGATCTTTGAGAGCTTGATGAATTGTGCGAGGTTCAATAGGTTTAGGGTTGAGATATGGGCCAGGAGGGTTCTTCTTTGATTTGAGTGACTTGACTAGGTATGGGATTAGTTTTTCGGGTTTGATGGAGGGGTCAGTCTTAGAAGATGATATAGATTCAACCTTAGAACTCAGACACAATTTCTGGATAGGCTTATGTATGTTATTTTTGGAGCGCATGATCATAGGGTGGGATGGTTAGGAGTGTTGAATTTGGCAAATCCCACATCGGTGGTTTAGCCATTTGGTAGGAAATTTTTCCCTTTAAAAGGAGGCCTAATGTTTAGGATTTAAACACACCTCTCATTTGCCTTCTTATCTTCTTAAGGCATTTATATCTTCTCTCTTTAGTATTATTTCACTTGTATTTTTGGAGTGAAATAAAATATTGGTTGTGTCCGAGGAAGTAGGCAAAACTGGCCGAACCTCGTAAATTCTGGTGTTCCCTTTATTGTTGCTTTATTGTCTTATTTATTATTTGGTGGATGTCATAATTTTTGGTATAGTAGTTGTGACTTATTCACACTATATACATTTGGCTTCCGCAACACAGACAACACAATCAGTAGCCATAAGTCCATAACTCTCCCTTTCTGGAAAATTCACCTTTCGACATGTAATCAAGAAACCCTTGGCTTTAGACTTCATCTTTTGCACTCTTTAATTTGTTATTCTCTCTGCCGTAGACAGGAGGATCTCAAATCAATTGGAATAACATATTGACTCAAACATATGAGTTAGCAGAGGTATAGAAGTTTGCAAGGACAATGTATGTTATTTCCATTGATTTCAACAACAATTTATACAAAGGAATGAATAAACAAATCAAGGAAAGGATCAAAGCAGATCAAGTAGAAGATTGTACAAATCAGTTTGTGATAGCAGATCAATCTACTCTAATAATAGAAGAGCTAATAAGGAAACTAAATATTTGATCAATCAGAGTGTATCACTGAGATATGATCAATCAGGTTTGACCAATGCCCAATGTGATGTTGTGGGTGAACTCGTAAATTGGGAGAGCTTATTGACAATGAATGCAACATCTGGCCGTGTTAAAAGAAGATATTGAAGGCTGCCAACAATGTTTTGATATTTTTTGGGATCATTAAGTGGGTGTCCATCATCCAACCGCAGACATGAACCACTGGCAGTAGGTGTGCGCATTGGTTTGGCATCAATCATATTAGTCCGCTCAAGAATCTCATAAATATATTTCTTCCGATTCAAGAACAACCCAGTGGGTGTACGAACAACCTCAACACCCAGGAAGAAATTTAAACCACCAAGATCTTTAATGGAGAAGCGTCGACCAAGTCTAGTGACATTGTCCTCCACATGGTGAGAATTGTTGTCGGTAATAATAATATCATCAACATACACAATGAGATAAATGATAATTCCGAACATGGCAAAGGTGAACAAGCAATGATCACATTGGGAGTGATAAAAGCGAACAGAAAAAAGATAAGATTTAAGTTGTTCATACCATGCTCTTGGAGCTTGTTTTAAGCCATATATTGCCTTATGAAGACGACAAACATGGTTAGGCAACATTTCATTAACAAAGCCAGGCGGTTGAGACATGTAAACTTCTTCAGTTAATTTCCCATGCAAAAATGCATTGTTAACGTCTAATTGATGTAGAGGCCAATCATTTGAAACAGCAAGAGAAAGAACAACCCGGACAGTATTGTGTTTTGCAACGGAGAATAAGTGGCAACACAGTCCACCCCAAGTCGTTGAAGAAAGCCTTTAGCTACTAGCCGGGCCTTGTACCATCCAACACTGCCATCCGAGTTATATTTAACCCGAAAAATCCATTTAGAGCCAACTGGCATAGTATGAGGAACTGGGGGAACAAGAGTCCAAGTACCTTGCGATTGAAGATCACAGAGCTCTTCATTCATAACCTCTCTCCACCTAGGATCTTTGAGAGCTTGATGAACTGTGCGAGGTTCAATAGGTTTAGGGTTGAGATATGGGCCAGGAGGGTTCTTCTTTGATTTGAGTGACTTGACTAGGTATGACATTAGTTTTTCGGGTTTGATGGAGGGGTCAGTCTTAGAAGATGATATAGATTCAACCTTAGAACTCAGACACAATTTCTGGATAGGCTTATGTATGTTATTTTTGGAGCGCATGATCATAGGGTGGGATGGTTAGGAGTGTTGAATTTGGCAAATCCCACATCGGTGGTTTAGCCATTTGGTAGGGAATTTTTCCCTTTAAAAGGAGGCCTAATGTTTAGGATTTAAACACACCTCTCATTTGCCTTCTTATCTTCTTAAGGCATTTGTATCTTCTCTCGTTAGTATTATTTCTGACAACCACCATTTTATGTCGCCGGTGACCAAAACAAAAAGAAAGAGAATGAAATAACCAAAAAAAATGAGAATAATAAGAAATAAGAAAAAAAGGATAAGAAAAAGAAGAAAGAATAAAAAAAGTACTAAAAATACATGTGGGGACGCATGTAGTTAACACTTGACAAGAGTTTGATTGTCTAGTTTTAGGGTTCAAATATTTCCATTTAAAATAAGTTTAGGGGGTAACAGGATTCCTGCAAAAAAAGTGTGTAATTGGAAATCCGAGTATAGATCAGGGGTTACTTATGCATTTTCCCTAATTACACGTCGCGCAATCTTAAACCACCTAACCATCTACCTATTTGGATCTCTTACCCGTTCACCCCCCTTCCACCCGATCCAGACCCCGAACCCGAACAATACGCCAGAAACCGCTCGCCTCTCCTTTCCCTCACCTTTTCTCTCCTTCTAGTATTCTTCGTCCCCCAATTCCCTTCCTCTCTATTCCCTTTTTTCTTTTCTTTCTTCCTTTCTTCTTACTTTCTCACGTCATTTTAATTTTTGTCAACTCTTAAAGCACCTATGGATCTAATTAATAGCTGAAAAACCCATTCAATCATAAAAATTAATTCTAAAATTATACATTCATTACTGGAGATGGGTCTTGGAGATTTCAAATTCCGCAGCTTAAACCAATTTGATTTGATATATCCAAACATTTGCCCAGAAATTCATTGACTGTTAAAAGTCGACGCTAATTGAAGAGTAAATAGTGGAGCCTTATTGTCTTGGTGTTATTTTTTTTTCTTCGCCTGCAATTCTCCAATTTTTTCTCCTACTTCTATTTCTTTGTGATTGGTAATATCATTGCACGTTTACTGGAGTAATAATTTTGAAATGGGGTTTGTTGAGTTTTTTATTGGACTTTTACTGGGATTGAAAGTTAATTCCAACTTGTGGTCAATAAAATTAATGTTTCAGCTGCTACTCTTCAAATTGTTAAATAGCTCGCTTTATTTTGTATGTTGCTAGCCATGATAATAAGGTAATTCTTTTTCTTAATTTTTCTTTTCTTCGGGTACTCTATTAATCAAAAAATTGGGATGATTTTGAAGATGGTCAGATGAAATAATTCATGACTCATTCTTGGATCAGCGGGATATTTTTGGGTGTATCATAAGTGATTTTAGTGGTATTTCTTCGTCGAAAATGGGGGAATACGTTTGTGGTAGCAATGGAGTATTGTTGGTTGAATGGACGTGAAGATGGAGAATTTTGTGAGAGGATCACTGCCGCCTCTGTTTTTCTGGTGAATGGCCTTTCTTCGGATGATATTCTGGTGACTCTTTTTCGGCGGTGACAATGGAGCTCGGATGGTTATGGAGTCTACAAAAACATTTTTATGGATTTTTTATAGGGAGATTGTAGGTTTCTCGATCCGGATAGATGGGTTATTTTTTTTAATATTATGGGTTGCTAGTGACCCACATAAATAGATGGCCTCCACGTGTCATTTTAAAAGTTGGTCCAAGTTGACCGTTAGATGGAGGGGTAGATATATTTAAATAGGTAACGGCAAGGGCAATAACCTTCGAATAGTATAACGGAGGGTATTAATAACTAATTATCGATAGTAGAGGAACACATCTAGCCCTTTCCATATATTATATAGTATATAGTATATAAAAGGTATTATATAAAAAGGGAAATTTGTATAATATCAAGGGCATAATAGATTTTTCAAATATAAATATTATAAATCTGGCCAAGGTGACTTTTAAGATAACTAAAGCAAAAATAAAATAACTTTTGTGCAACAAAAAAAGAAAAATAACTTTTGAGTAATAAATATAAAATTAAATAATTTTTATATAACAAAAAAAAGGTAATTTTTAGGTAACGATAACAAAGTTAAATGACCTAACAGTAAAATTTACTCTAAACTATGAGATGGTAGTGAAGCCTATATGTGATAAACTAGAGATCAGAGCTCTATTTCACCAGAAACTATCATTGACGAATGATGACGACTTCTAATTTATGAGGAACGTGTTCAATAGCTTTAATACTGATTAACCTTATAAATATTATAATCAACATTATAGTTAATTTTTTTTTTATTTCTTCATCATTTAGTAAAAAAAGTCTATTTAGAAAATGATTCGCTAGATCATTAATACAGAAAATTATCCAAATATCAAATCCGACTTCTTTATACTTCCTATTAGAAGAAGCTCGTGGAAAAGTCAGAAAAAGAAGTTGTTATTCCGTTCAATAACTCTTCCTATAATTCCGAGCAGCAACAACAACTCAGGAAGATCCCACAAGTGGGGTTTGGGGAGGGTAATGTGTACGCAGACCTTACCCCTACTCCAGAGGAGTAGAGAGGATGTCTCCGTTAGACTCTTGGCACAAGAAGGAAAGAGACAGTGTATCAGTAATAGCAAAGGAATCCAGAAAGATAGCACCAGCAACGTAATAACCAGAAAATAGAGAGCAAAGTAATAACACTAAGCAGTAACAAAGTTACAGTACTACAGACGCAAGGGAATAAAATGGACACAAAGGGCCACTAAACATACTACAGCCTAACCTACGACCCTAATGAAGTATTAAGAACACAACTGGAGCCACTAACAGCCTAAAATAAAACACTATCATACTAGCCTCATATCTCCTAACCTACAACTCTAATGCTCGACCTCCACACTTCCTATCAAGGGTCATGTCCTCAGAAATCTGCATCCGCACCATGTCCTACCTAATTTCTTAGGCCGCCCTCTACCTCTTCTCATACCCGTCAAGGCCAGCCGTTCAAACCTCCGTACCAGTGCATCCAGGCTTCTCCTCCTCAAATGCCCGAACCATCTAAGCCTACCTTCCCGCATCTTGTCTTCCATGAGAGCCACGCGCACCTTCACCCGGATATTTTCATTCCTAATCTTATCCAGCCTAGTGTGTCCGCACATCCATCTCAGCATCTTCATCTCTGCAACTTTCATTTTCTGGATATGAAAATTCTTGACTGGCCAACATTCTGCACCATACAACATGGTCGGCCTAACCATCGCTCTATAGAACTTTCCTTTAAGTTCCGGAGGCACCTTCCTGTCACACAGTATGCTAGACGCTAGCCTCCTTTTCATCCACCCCACTCCTATACGGTACGTGACGTCCTCGTCAATATCCCCATCCCCCCTGTATAATCGACCCCAGGTACTTGAAGCTCCCTTTCTTGGGGATGACTTGAGAGGCAAGCCTCACGTCCATGTCCGCTTCTCCCAGCACACTGCTGAACTTGTACTCCATGTATTCAGTCTTAGTCCTGCTCAGCTTGAAACCTTTAGACTCAAGGATTCGTCCTCTCGTTAACACGCCTCGCGTCTCATCGATCAGAATTATATCGTTAGTGAATAACATACACTATAGCACCTTCCCTTAAATATGGTGCATCAGTGCGTCTATCTTCAGATCAAATAAGAACGAGCTGAGCACAGATCTTTTAATAAATGTGCACATTCATGCATGGCCTCATGGAGGCAGTTTAGATCAAATGTATTTGTTTGAACAAGCCAAGCTTGCAACGGTTTGAACATGTTTCATTGAAAGCCGGGTCATACTGGAGCACCAAACCAACTAACCTATAATACGATTTTTCTTTTCTGCGTTTAGACAACTAACTAGTGATTTTGCCTGCACTTCACGCGATTATAAAAATATTTTATTTTACAAGTATAAAAGTTATAAATATACTGGAACAAAAAATACAGAAGAATTGGTTATCGTAAATAAGTAAAATGAAAGGAATTAGACATCTAAAACATTTAATTTTCTTCTACCAAAGGAATTAGAATGTAGTTTATTTGAATTTTACCTAATTAAGAATGATTTAAGGAGTATTGCGCGATGAAAAGGCAAAATTAAAACTAAAATTACGTAAATTTCATCTTACATCTGCCAATTACTATATAAATAAGATAAAAATAATATTATTGGTTGTACACTTATAATTTTATATAAATGAATTTAAAATTTTTATTACCAGTATAATAGTCCCACAAGTGAGAAGCTTTTCTAGTTCCACAATATTCCTCACAGCCAAATATACATGCGTCTAATAATTTTATTCTTGTTATATGTCGAGCCCAATTTTCAACCAATTCCAATCTATAATCATTCATCACAAATTAAGTTTACGAAACCCATTAAAAAAAATTGTGTACAAATAGAGATTTGCAAATCACTTCTAACAAATCAAACTTCGACTGAATACAATAAGATAGTAAAAATAGAACACATTTAACTATATAAAATATTTAGCTTATGTAAGGGTGTCATTCTCTGAAGAAATCAAAGCATTTCAGCATATTTATAACATGATTTTATATTTGAAGCTCTCCCTATATTTGAGTAATTATTGGTGCTAATATTTAACTCAATCTTTTTTGTCATCAAAACTATATATTATAATATATAAACCCTTAATCAAAATACCCTTTTAAAATGCTGAGGTCAGTACATATAAATTAAGTATGAGTTTATCCGGACTAAAGATTATTTGAATAAATTTCACTCTTTTTCATTGGGACTAAATCTCAAACCCATAAAAAAGACAAAACAACAGTTTGAATTTTCCCTCAAGAACAATTAATAGTAGTGACATAAATTTTCAAGAACCGAAACCAAACCTTCTAGTATTTTGAAATATGGCAACAATAATAAACTATTTTCTATAGGATGAGACAATTTCATACTCAACATTCCTACGATAATTAATCAATCTCCAGTAACCAAACTTACTCAAATAATTAAAAAAAAGTTGCTTAAAAATGAAAACAGAAGAAATCAAAGAACAAAAAATCAAAAGGGGCAAATAAATAATGAACATGAAGTAATTTTAGCCGTCTAAATATACCCTAATTATAAAGAAAGTATATATCTTGCATGTGGTAAATTTTAGAGAGAAATATATTTTATTTGGTGAAGATATGTTAGTGAGGACTGAGGTGTAGGAGTTACAAGCGGCTTCAATATATAACGTCCGAAACATAGAAGTAATCAGAATTCAAGGACTAAAGATCAAAGCTATACCGAAGGACGAGAGAAAAAACAAACTTTCAAGATAGATAAATAAAAAATTATAAATAAAAAAAAAATATTCTAACCGTTAACCACAAAGCTCCAAGCACTTTGCTCCATCATGCAAGTAGAGTTTTTAAAGGTTTCCATTAAATAATGTAACGTTATATTGCAAGTTGCTTCTACTTGGAGTTCCAAATTCCAATATGGGTCACTGTTAGAAATCTGGAAATTACCGACCAAAGATTTGCGACCAAAGTTAGTTGGTCAAAAAAAGCGACCAACGTTGGTTACTAATGTGGAGAAAATTATTAAATAATTATTTTAAATAATTTATCGACCAAGGTTGGTTGCTTTTTGGTCGATAAAATGGTCAACATATTGACTGAGCTGGTCAGACTTGCTTGGTCAAAGAAATATTGAAATTAGCGACCAACTTTGGTCGCTAATGTGGAGAAAATTATTAAATAATTATTTTAAATAATTTACCGACCAAGGTTGGTTGCTTTTTGGTCGGTAAAATGGTCAACATATTGACTGAGCTGGTCAGACTTGCTTGGTCAAAGAAATATTGAAATTAGCGACCAACTTTGGTCGCTAATGTGGGATCCAGTTATAACGTTTTAATAATTATATTATTATTTAAAATGATTTATAAAATATAAATAAATATTATTTAAAATTGGCGACCAAAGTTGGTTGGTTATGAAAGGGGAAGCAAGTAGCGACCAATTTTGGTCGCTAATTTGGGACCCAGTTATAACGTTTAATAATTATATTATTATTTAAAATATAATTATATAATTATATATATAAATATAAGAACATGAAGCGCTAGGAAAACAGGTTCGGGTTCTTTTAGGGATTGATACACTTGTAAATTGATTCATCGACATATAACCTACTCAGATGCATCGTTGAATATTAAAAACAAAACGTCTCGACTTATATCAATTAATATGTTATAATTGATTCATCAACTTATAACCTAGTGATGAATGAATGTAATCCATTAACTCTGTTATAATACAAATAATGAATACAGTAGCATACTATATTATAACATGCTATATATGTAGTTAAAGTAGCACGAAGTATGTGTGTTATATATATACACACACTAACATATACTATAACAAGTTATATATACGTTATAGTATTATAGTGAAGTGTGTGTGTGTCTCTGTGTGTGTGTCTATATATATATATATACACACACTAACATATACTATAACAAGTTATATATACGTTATAGTATTATAGTGAAGTGTGTGTGTGTCTCTGTGTGTGTGTCTATATATATATATATACACACACTAACATATACTATAACAAGTTATATATAAGTATATAAATTGCTAGGAACACAAGGTCGGGTTCTTTTAGGCATTGATACACTTGTAAATTGATTCATCGACTTATAAGACAAAGGATAACCCGAAGGCTAGAATGGACTTACAAGAATATTACAGGCGGCCTGAATTGTACTTGCAGGCAGAAAACAATGGTAAGATATTCAAGCCCAAAGCAAGTTACACATTCACTTTGGAGGAAAGACGGCAAATTTGTGATTGGGTAATGAAATTGAAGATGCTTGAGGTTTATGCGTCGAATCTTGGAAAAAAAGTTGATATAGAGGTAGGGAAGTTGAGCCATTTGAAAAGTCATGACTGTCATGTTTTCATGGAGACCTTAGTGCCTATTGCATTTTGTGGTTTGCCTGAAAGAATCTAGAAACCCATCACAGAGATTAGTTTGTTTTTCAAAGACTTGTGTTTTTCCACATTAAGGGAAGAAAACCTACTCCGGATGGATCAGAACATTCGTGTAACTTCTACTTCGGTAAGTAATTGCTTAATTTATTTTAATTTTCAAAGTATATCTATTCTGTTTATTAACTAAAATTTATAAGTTTTCAGGAAAAGAAGTTGGGGCGTCCAATGAACAAAGATGAGTTATTCAAAGAGACTCATATTATAAAGAAGAAGAAAGAAACAGATTAAGAAAAGTGGGTCGAGGGCCGAGCCTCGACTGTACATGTAAGTTTTCACTTTTCATTAAGTATTTTGATTTACTTTTATATAAATTTTGAAATACTAATTCAATGTAAATTTTCTTATAGGGTCACTTCACAGCTGACGTGGAGGAATCCATACGCAGTCAGCCACCTAATGAGTCGGGCGAGCCAATCCATCCTTCGGACGAGGATGCTGAAAGAATGTGGATGGAGGCTGCTGGCGGTCCAAAATTATCACGACCTCAGTTCGCCCTCCGTGAATTGTCGTGACGACACCTAGTCTCTACGACTAGGTAAGCCTAACAAATGTGGAACATAAATGAAAGTTGTGGAAGAAATAATCAAAACCAAAATAACTGAATGGAAACAATAGTTATAATGCCGCTCGGCATATACAACGCAACATTCTCAAAACCAAGTACACTATCCTAATACCCGAAAACTCACGAAAACACAAGTCTTTGGAATATCTAATAGTCTAACTCTAGAATATCTAACAAGAAAGAAAATACATAAGGGTAATGTTTAACAACTAGAATAGAAAGAGACTTCTCGGTTTGCGGACGCGGCAAATGTACCTCGAAGTCTCTATAGCAGTCGCCTCCCTCAAGGATGGTAGTCCTGAGTAGCGGTACCTGGATCTGTACATGAAAAACATACGCAGGAGAGGCATGAGTACACCATAACGGTACTCAGTAAGTGCCAAGCCTAACCTGGTTGGGTAGTGACGAGGAAGGTCAGGGCCCTACTGAGGTTAAATAAAATAATAAGGTCAATAGTATAGAACAGAACATTATAAATAAGTACAGTAGTGAAATAACACAAGATGTATAGGACAACAACGACCATACAAAAACAAGGTAAACACAGAAACGAAATACAGCTCAGCACCAATGATAACTATTGGGGATCTCCCAGGATACCGTCCTGTAGTCCCATATGTACATATCCAATGGATCTCCCGGGATCCCATCTCGTAGTCCAACTCATAGTGCGCGAGGATCTTCCGGAATCCCGTTTCGTAGTCCCAAATATAAATACCCAGTACTGGGAGAATCTACCGGGTGCATTCCCGTAGTTACATATAACTGTGCAGGGGGATCTACCGGAATCCCACATCCGTAGTCCCAAAATAAACAGGCAAGGGGGAGCTACCAGAATCTCACATCCGTAGTCCCAAAATAAACAGACAAGGGGGAGCTACCGAAATCTCTCATCCGTAGTCCCAAAATAAATACACAGCAACAATAGGAAAATATACAGAAATGGCAATATTTTATATTAAGGCAACAAATGATTCTAGCCTAGCATGCTGCACAGAATTCAAGTAAGGCAGGTTGAACAAATAAAGCAATTAAGTCAGTTAGACATGTTTTCTTAAGCTAACAACAGGCTTAATAATGCAAGTAATAGAAACAGGAAAGGAAACATGCTAGTAATTATTTAAAGAAAACCAGATTTCCAATAATTAGCACAAGTACGCACTCGTCACCTCACGTACAAGGCATTTCAATTACCAAATATACCAATCCTAAGGGGAAGGTCCCCTACACAAGGTTAGACAAGTCACTTACCTCGAACCGGCTAAAAAATCAATTCGAAATCATGCTCTTGCCACGAGTACTCAACTCTAAATGGCCCAAATCTATTCAATTCAATTTCATAATATAAATAACACTTCAAGTTACTAATTCTACAATTAAATTTTAAGCTAATACGCGAAATTAGGTAAAATGATCAAAACACACTCGGGCCCACGCCTCAGAATCGGGTAAAATTTATATTTTCAGAATCCTCACGCCCTCACGAGTTCATGCATACCAAAATTATCCAAATCTAAGGTCAAATTCCCAATCAAAAGTCGAATTCTAGGTCTAAGAACTTTTTTCCAACTTTTCCCCTATTTTCATCTCCAATCCGAAATTAAATGATGAATTCATGTTTGGATTAATGGGTTACAAGAAAAAAGGAGTTAAGAATCATTTCCCAATCAATATCTCTGAAAATCCCTCAAAATCTCGCTCAAATCCGAGCTCCCAAGCTTAAGTTTTGATAAAAATGGCTAAACCCTCGATTTTGAACTTAAACATTCTGCCCAGGCGCGTTCTTCTTCGCAAACGCAATGAACTAAAGTTCCACTGGCCAGTCTCCCTCTTCGCGAACGCGATGCCTGAGTCGCGAATGTGATGCACTAAAGTTCCACTGGCCAGTCTCCCTCTTCGCGAACGCGATGCCTGAGTCGCGAACGCGATGATCATTTCTCTCCTCCTACGCGAACGCGAGACTGGCTTCGCGAACGCGTAGGCACAAAGTCCCACAGCCTTGCGAATGCGAAAAGTTAATTCCTCACCATCCCCAACTCCTCTTCGTGAACGCGAGACCCCACTCGCAAACGCGAAGAAGGAAACCAGAACTGGGCTGCTGCAATTTTCTGCAATTTCTCTAAGTTCCAAAATGACCCGTTGAGCATCCGAAACACACCTGAGGCCCCCAGGACCTCAACCAAACCTACCAACATATCTCCTAACTTCGTTCAAACTTGCTCCAACCTTTGTAACGCTCAAACAACATCAAAACACCTATTTTTCATCGGATTCAAGCCTAAGAATTCCAAAAACTCTAAAAATACGCTTTCAATCCAAAAGTCTATCAAACCTCGTCCGAATGACCTGAAATTTTGCACACACGTCACATTAAACACTACGGAGTTACTCCAACTTCTGGAATTCCATTCTGACCCTCGGATCAAAATCTCACTATCAAACCGAAAACTTCAAAATTCAACTTTCGGCATTTCAAGCCTAAATTAGATATGGACCTCCAAAACACAATCCGAACATGCCCCTAAGCCCAAAATCACCCAACGAAGCTAACGGAACCATCAGATTTCCATTCTGAGGCCGTATTTACAGTGTTCCAACTACGGTCAACTTTCCAACACTTAATCTCTCATTTAAGGACTAAGTGTCCCAAAACTCTCTGAAACTTAAAACCGAACAACCCGGCAAATTAAAATAGAAAAAATAAACTCAGGAAAAGTAGTTAATACGAGATTGGGGCGTAAATTCTTAAGACGGCCGGTCGTGTCATCACAAAAAAGGGGGAAGGTATACGGGCTTCCTACTAACAAATTCCATCGCTATAAGTGTGGAATGCAAGGAATAGGGACTTCCTTGCAAGGCGAGCAACTTGATGGGGAGAGCCTCTCCGCTATGCGGGAGACTGTGACAAAGCTCACATCCGAGCTAGAAGCGGCCAAGGAAAGAGAAAAGCTTAGAGATGCTCAGTACATTGATATGCAAGCTCAGTACCATGGCATGCAAGAGTAGCTCAAATCTCTTCTAGCTTCTGGAGGTTTTTTGATTCCCCGGTCTCGTGAGTCATCGCCAGTGGCTCGACATGAACGTGAGCGTTCCTTCCGTCCTCCCCGTGCTCGTTCCTTCCGTCCTCCCCGTGATCGCTTTTCCCGTCCTCGACAAGTAGACCCTTCTGTATACCGTCTTGTTGATAAAAGTTCATCAGACGGTGATGATAATGATGTTGTACAAAACACTCCTTGACTTTTATATACGTTAAACTAGACAAATAGAACCGGTTTTGAACTAGGTGTAATAAGTGTTAACTTAGTTTTGTTAGTTTAATTTGTAAGTTCTATTGAACTTTAATTTGTTGGTTTTAATGTGTTTTTTGAATTGTGGTGTTGTTGTTGTTGTTGTTGGGTTGTTGTGGAGATTTTGGTATAGAAATTGTAGTTTATGAATTGAATTATATTGTTATTTAGGGATTTTGGTATGTTTCCAGGTGGTGTAGCTGCCAAAACATGCATTTTATCCCAAAATTATTACCCAGAAAAGCGACCAAAGTTGGTCGCTTACCCATTAAAAAAAATTCTTGAAATTAGCGACCAATGTTGATCGCTTATATCTAAAAAAATTAAAAAATTAAAAATTGGCGACCAAGGTTGGTCGTTAATGAACCCAGATTTTATTAAAAAAAATATCCTGGGAATTACCGACCAAGGTTGGTCGCTTATGTATAAAAAAATTAAAAAATTAAAAAAAAGCGACTAAAGTTGGTCGCTTATGACCCAGATTGTTAAATATATATTTTTTAAAATAATATATATTTTAATTTACAGACCAATGTTGGTCGCTAATTTTTGATATATAATAATTTAAAAAATATCGTAATTTAAATGTACAAACCAACGTTAAAGCCATTGCGCGCTAGCCCCTTGTCTTGTATAGGGTGGAAAACCTGCGCACCCCTAAACTACAAGCTTTCTTTGAAGGTTCTCTATTGATTCAAACACTGTACCTAACCTATGGGATAGGGATCGAGGAAGGGGAAAAACCGAAGATTTCACATGGTACTTTTATCAATCTGATTTATTTCGTACCTTTCGTTCAATGAGAAAATGGGTCAAATTCTACAGGATCAAACCTATGGGACTTAAGGAATGATATAAAAAAAAGAGAGGGAAAATATTCATATTAAATAAATATGAAGTAGAAGAACCCAGATTCCAAATGAACAAATTCAAACTTGAAAAGGATCTTCCTTATTCTTGAAGAATGAGGGGCAAAGGGATTGATCAAGAAAGATCTTTTGTTCTTCTTATATATAAGATCGTGATTGAGATGTAATTGTAGCAAGCTCATAGGTGTAAAATATCATATGGCTATAGTTATTTTTTCTATGGACAATTATATTGAGATTGGTTATACAATTATCTCTTGTGTATTTATTCTTTTCTTCTTTTCCTCTTAGTTCATTTCTAGTTAGTTAGTATTGTTAATAGCTGTTTGTTGTTATTAGTTAGTGGTGTTGTTATTAGAGTTAGTGGACAGCTGTTGCCAGTTGTCAAGCAAGTGAGTGAGTGAGAGAGTTACGTGTATATATAGAGTGTTTGGACATTTTTATAAGGCGGAATATTCATTTATATTTTCCCAATTATGCTTCATAGATTTCTCGAAGCTTCTTATCTCTTTCTTCTCTCTTAGCTAGGGTACTGCTCTTCCTCTATTGGAGCTCATCTGAGCTCGATTTTATCTCGTTCATTTGTGATTTTGTTATGGTATCAGAGCGGAGGTTGTAATCTCTAGCTCAATTTCGGTTTTGATCCAGAAAAATCAAAGTTCAACGCTGTTTCATTTTGAGGTCCGAGGTCAGCCCTAAAGTTGAGATCGACATAGAAATCGAGTGATTGGGTTTCATCTGCGCATACACATCGATTAAAATCATGGCGATTGAGGAAAATACATCGGATTCCACTAATCCGCTACTTGATTTAACTAATCAACTTTACATGCATCCATCTGAAAATCCAGGTTCCATGCTTGTACCAGTAGCTTTTGATGGACCGGGGTACAGGTCATGGAGGCGAGGAGTACTTAGGGCTCTTTCTGTGAAAATAAAGTAGGTTTCATAAATGTTAAGTGTGGGAAACTAGACTCAAAGTATCCTACTTTTGATCAATGGGAACAGTGTGATAATGTAGCGACTTCATGGATTTGGAATTCTCTATCAAAGGACTTAGCAGACAACCTGCAGTATGTAAATGATGCCAAAGAGCTTTGGCAAGATCTGGAGGACAGATATGATCAAACCAATGGGGCAAAACTATATCAGTTGCAGAAAGAAATCAATAATTTGAGTCAAGGAACACTCGACATTACTGGATACTATACTAAGATGAAGAAGTTGTGGGAAAAGTTGAATATCTTGAATGCCCATGCTCAATGCAAATGCTAGTGTACATGCGGTGCCAAGGCGATGCATAAGGCTGAGTAGGACAGGAGGTTAATTCAGTTTCTAATGGATTAAATGAAGTTTACACTGTTGTCAGGGGAAGCATTTTGATGATGAACACCTTACCTTCCTTAGCACAAGCATTTGTGATTCTCATCCAAGAGGAGAAACAAAGGGAGATGAAGCCAAATAATCAATTGATGATTGACTCCAGTGCTTTGAGTGTGAACAGGGCAGCAAACAACAACTTCAGAACCAGTTATGGTCAACAAGGAAATAAATCTGGAGGGAGTTCCTACACAAACTACAACCAGTCAAGTGGGACTTGGGGCAATAGCTTCAGGGGACATTACCCTACAAATAGATCACGACCAGTCTGTAATTATTGCAAGAAGCCAGGACACACTAAGGATAGGTGCTATAATAGCTCCATGGTTATCCACAAGACTCCAAGTTCAATAAGGGAAAATGAGTAGCTGCAAATGTGTTTGGAAATTATGGTGACAAGGTTGCCGGTATAGGAGATGGGGAAAGGCTGCATACTCAAGAAGAATGATGAGTGACGAAAAATTTAACCAAAGAGCAGCATAATTAACTAATCAGCATTCTAGAAAACTTTCAGACTAGAAGTGCAGAAGACAGTTCTTAGATGAAGGCTGGGTCAGTAAATTTTGCAGGTATTTCAGTTTGCTCTACTTTTCTTGATTCTAGTGTTCATTCATATGAATGTTTTAAACCAAATGCTGACTCTTGAATACTTGATTTCGGGGCCACAAATCACATGACATACAACAAATCCATTCTAACTAATATCAAAACCTTAGTTTATCATTTTCTGGTCACACTGCCTAATGGATATAAAGTGAAGGTGACAATAGTAGGTGATGTGGTTTTGAGTTCTAAATTCACCCTCAAATAAGTTGTTTTTGTACCCAGTTTCAAATTCAATATAATATCTATCCATTGTTTGACAGTTCAGTTTGATTGTTATGTCATCTTTACCAAATTTTCATGCATTCTTCTGCAGGACCCTTCACTGAAGAGGCCTATGGATATTAAGGCCTGATGGCCTATACTATCACATTTCAGAACTCTGCAAGAATGTTGCAATCCTTACTCAAATTCCTACTCAAGTTTCATCTAGTATACCTGATGAGAATAATGTACACCCTCATTCACATCTTGTTCCTCCTGTTGCATCTAATTTTCCTGTTTCATATCATGCTTGTAATAAGAGGCATGTTAATTCACATAAACACTCTAGTATTAATATTTCATCCTTAAGTGGTAAAGAAAATTTTTCTTTGTCAAATACATTTACCTGTGTCTCTACTTTCACATCTACATCTGATAGAAACATGGTTGAACTTCTGTGGTAAAATAGACTAGGACATGTCCCCTTTGCCAAGATTAAGGGAATTAATGAGATACCTGTTAAATTTACACCTACACAACCTTTTCTTTGCCCTATATGCCCAATGACAAGGCAAAACAGACTACCTTTTCCAGAAAAAACCATTTTTACAACTAAAATCTTTGAAATATTACATGTTGATTTGTGGGGATCATATCACATTGCATCTCATGATAGACACAACTATTTCATCACCTTTTAGATGATTACAGTAGGTGTACATGGACACATCTGTTGAGTTGTAAAAGCAGTGCTCTACAAACCATAAAAGCTTTCTTTTCTATGGTGAAAACTCAGTTTAACACCTCTGTCAAAACTATAAGAACAGATAATGGGACCGAGTTCTTCAATTTAGGAGCTACCTATTTCTTTCAATCTTAGGGAGTTACTCACCAAAGAACCTGTCCATACACACCCCAACAAAATGGGGTAATGGAGAGAAAATATAAGTATTTGCTAGAAATAACAAGAGCATTGTTGTATCAATCAAAACTACCCTTACAATATTGGGGAGAGTGCATTCTTACCTCCACTTACATAATAAATAGATTATCTTCTTCTTCTCTCAAAGGCAAATGTCCTCCTGAACTACTCTATAAGAAAAAGCCCTCCTATTCACATCTTAAGAGTTTTGGTTGCCTATGTTTCCCTACCACACTTAAGACTTATAGGGACAAGTTTGAGGCTAGAACTCTGCCTCATGTGTTTGTGGGGTATACTTTGGGAAAAAGGGCTATAAGGTGTTAAACCTAGTCACAAAGAGGATCCATATTCAAGAGATGTAGTCTTCCATGAGGATGTCTTTCCTTTCACCTTGCTTTCTAAGTCAAACAAAGTTTTTCCTTCATTCCCTCAAGTCAATACAAATTTAGCATCTGATTTCTTTCCTCCCAGAGAAACAGTTTCAAACCCATCAAACCAACATCACAATACAATGTCACCTGAACCTTCACATAAGCAGTTTTCACCACAGTCCAACTCCAACAAGACACAGTTCACAGAGTTCAACCACAGTGAACACTTGTCACCTAATAATAAATACCAAAAATCTTCACCCAAAACATATAGTCCAAGCAGTGCAGGCCAACAAGAACATCATTTAGGCCCCACACAAATTAGACCTTCTAGAACACACAAAATTCCTACATACCTAAAAGACTATAACTACTCTCTTCCTAAGCTACATGACCTACAACATCAATCTTCTCCACAGAATAATTTCTCAAATGACAGTAACTTTTCTCTCTTTTTTTGCCACTTATGTACCCAATGCACAATATATCTCTCTTAATGTGTTGTATTCTGATAGTCAGCAATTGGTAAGAAATATTTCATATGAATGTGAACCTAGTTCATTTGAAGAGGCAGTTGTAAGCCCTGCATGGCAGTCATCCATGAATCAAGAGTTTGAGGCTTTGATTGCTAACAATGCATGGAGTCTTGTACTGCTGCCAGTTGGTAAGAGTGCAATAAGGTGTAAGTGGGTATATAAAATAAAATACAAGTCTGATGGTAATGTGAATGGTTTAAGGCTAGATTAGTAGTAAAGGGATATACACAGAAAGTAGGGATAGATTACACAGAAACATTCTCACATGTTGTAAAAATGACAATTGCGAGGGTATTAATAGGAACTATTGTAAAGAAGGGTTGGAAGATGTTTCAATTAGATGTAAACAATGCCTTCCTTTATGGAGATCTACATGAGGAAGTATACATGGAGGTACCTCAGGTCCTAGTAGTAGACAAGCCAGGTTTAATATGCAAGTCGAATAAATCTCTATATGGACTCAAGCAAGCAGTAGACAATTGTATGAGAAATTGATTGCAGCTTTATGTTCCAAAGGATACACACACTCATTGTTGGACTACTCATTATTTCACAAAAAGAATGGACCTTTAGTGGTGTTTGTGGCTGTATATGTAGATGATATTGTAATAGGGACTCACCAGGAAGAGATTGATTCTTTGAAGAGTTTCCTGCATGAAACTTTCAAGATAAAAGATTTAGGAAGGCTACACTACTTCTTAGGAATGAAAGTACTCTACAAGGAAGATAGAGTGCTGATATGCCAAAGAAAGTTTACTATGGATCTGCCGAAAGAGTTTAAGTGTGCTCAATATTCCAGCCGAACATCACCCCTTGATCCCTCTACAAAGCTGAAGGCAGATCAGAGTCCAATGTTGATTGACCCTTCCAATTACAGAAAACTGGTAGGGAAGCTGAACTTCTTGACAAATACAAGGCTTGATATATCCTACAGTGTCCAACATCTTAGCCAATACATACAGTCACCTAGAGAAGCTCATTTGAAAGCTGCATACCATGTTTTGAGATATTTGAAGGGTGATCCAAGCCCGGGGATATTCTTTTCTAACAGCAAGGAAAATGGGATAAGAGCCTTATGTGACTTAGATTGGGCAGCATGCCTTGAGACTAGAAGGTCAGTCAATGGTTACATTGTGCTGCTTGGAAACAGTCCTATTAGTTGGAAATCAAAGAAACAGTCCACCATATCTTTATCTTCAGCTGAAGCAAAGTATAGAGCAGCTAGACAAGTTGTGGGTGAACTTGTTTTGTTGGTTGCACTTCTTGAATAGTTAACTGTACCCATGAATCTTCCCATTCCAGTATTTTGTGACAGTCAAACTGCCTTGCAAATAGCCAGAAATTCAGTATGTTATGGACGCACAAAAAAACATAGAAGTTGACTGCCACTTTGTTAGAAATTCAGTATGTTATGGACGCACAAAAAAACATAGAAGTTGACTGCCACTTTGTTAGAAACAAGCTACAAGAGGGACTAATTTCTTTACATCATGTATCTACCAACGACAACTCACAGACATTTTTACTAAGTCCTTAACTGGAATCAAACATTCAGACCTATTCAGCAAGTTGGTAGTGCATTCCTCCTTTTCAACTTGGGGGGGGGGGGGGGGTATTGAGTTTGGTTATACATTTATTTCTTGTATATTTATTCTTTTCTTCTTTTCCTCTTAGTTCTTTTCTATTTAGTTAGTATTGTTAATAGCTGTTAGTTGTTATTATTTAGTGGTATTGTTATTAGAGTTAGTGGACAGCTATTGCCAGCTGTCAAGTGAGTGATTGGAAAAGTCACGTGTATATATAGAGTGTTTGGACATTTTTGTAAGGCAGAATATTCATTTACATTTTTCCCAATTATGCTTCACAGATTTCTCGAAGCTTCTTATCTCTTTCTTCTCTCTTAGCTAGGATTCTGCTCTTCCTCCATTGGAGCTCGTCTGAGCTCGATTTTATCTCGTTCATTTGTGATTTTGTCAAATTAATATACGTTTTCATAAATACTCAAGAACTTGGAGTTCCTCCACAACGGAATTCCCATGTTCTGGTTCTGGCAGATATTGAAGAGGAAAAAGAATATCTTCGAAAGAAGGAATACAAAGAGGTGCAAATAGTCTGGAATTCAAAGAGGTGCGAGAAGTTGAAGAATAAGTAAACGTTACCAATCAAGTTGTAAACGGTTTAAGGAAAAAGAATAAATTAGTAACGGCAAGAAAAGGAATAAAGTAATAATAATTAGAGTAGATAAATAAGGAATTTGTACTTAAAATAAGGAAAAGTCTCAAATGGATAAATAGAGATTCTTGCCTATGAGACATGCCACAGCTCTCAACTTCCCTCTTTAATTTATGTTATATATAGATATAGATTTTTGGTTCTTTACGTAGCTCATATTTAATAAAGGGGCCGCTGACTGAATGCGGAAAGTGTTATATTTACTTTCTTCCTTTTGCGGTTATGGAAGTCATCGGAGAGTTGTTGTTCGAAAGGAAAATGACATTTCTTTTTCAATCATTTGGGTGCACTGCATATGCCACTGCTCACATCGCTAGGGTATCAGTCAACTGGTTAGCAAATTGTCCACACCCGGTTTTCACTTACACTAATGTTTTGGAAAAAAAATTCATGTAACAGTATAAATAATGACTTTCGACTCCAAGAGACATAGTCATGTGCTTACCCCTCCAAGGTTGGCATCTTAATTTGAACTTCGGGTTCTAGTTTGACTGGCGTATTGACCTTTAAGTTTGAAGAGTATGTAAATAATGGTGGGGTTGGCAGTGGCACTTCAATCTTCAATGCTCGCTGGATAAGAGAGCAGAGTCGGATACAGTGTAGTAGTTATGAGTTCAATTAATTTTCGACGCGGAACAGAAATTTATTAAAAATACTTATGATAAAGTATAGAGGAATTTACCCGTTTGGTAGCTCGATAAAAAGTAGTATTTCTCCCCGTTAGCCAATATACTTTGCCACACTATTTTTTTGAGTGAACACGCGAAGTACCTAAGTTAGGAAATAACCTCTTGCAGTTGATGACCAAGTATACTTCAGAAGCCCATTTACAATAACAACGATACGTATGACTAAATGTATATCCAATTATTACATGTAATGAATATCTAAACAATGTAAACGTGTATATTCGATCGAATTCCATTTTTCTAAGAAATTAAACGAATTAGAAAACAAAGATAAAATATAGTAAGGAGGGATATCAATATGTTCTACAGAATTTAAATAATAGTAATTAATTTTTTTACACTATCAATATATTTAACTTGTAATGACGAGTTAATTATCATTTGTACTAAGCTACTATTCGTGCTGATTTAGAAACTTATTTATAAATGACATAATTATATATATAGTCAGTGTATTGAACTTAAATTCATGTAATTAGGAGGTGAGATGAATCTCAACTAGTATGATTTTAAAGTGGAGGATAAAATGTGGGAAGCGAAGCTTAGATGTTTCAGACATGTGAAGATGAGAAATTTAGATGGCCCAGTAAGAAGGTGTGAACAGTTGGCTTTGGCGAGTGTGAGAAAAAGTAGAGGACGGCCTAAGAAGCATTTGAGAGAGTTGATCATGCATAACATGACGCGACTTCAGCTTACTGAGGACATGACCCTTGATAGGAAGGTGTAGAGGTCAAGAATTATGATTGAACGTTAGTAGGTAGTCTAGCGTCTAGTCTGATAGTGTCTTGTTCTTAGATTGCTAGTATTGCATGTTGTTTTCTAGCTATCTTCCTCTTCGGTTTCCTAGTAGCTTGCCGTTGTTACTGCTTGTTGCTATTGCTTTCTTTCATCTATTTATCTAGCTCTTGGACTGCTGGCGTTATTTTTCTGGCTTTTGGTTATTATTTCTTGTTTCTATTGCTTCATTTCATCTTCTTAAGCCGAGAGTCTATTAGAAATAATCTATTCACCTTCTCGAGATAGGAGTAAAGTCTGCATATATACTATATTTTCTAGACCCTACTGGTTTGTTGTTGTTGTATCTTTTTACATATTTAAGAAAAAATATGTGATGCCACTATAATACACGAATGAATTCTAATAGTACTAAGTATTAAAAGGATTGGGTGTAGGGTGTAACAAATGTTGAGGTGTAAAAATGAAAATTTCTCCAAAGAAGGACAAGACGGTAATTTAAAGATTGGAGGGACAAGACTCCTTTTTGCCTGCCCTTCTGCATTGTAAGCGCTTTGTTAGGGAGGGGATAAAAGCTGTCCCCACTCTCATATTTTTCCTGGTAAAATACAAAAGCAAACAAAACCTAAACCAATCCTTCACACACTCTCACACCCACACACGCACGCACGCACGCACGCACGCACTGCAACCCCCCCCCCCCCCCACCCCACCTCCAAACACTCTCTCCTAACTAGCCATTCCATTTTCTTTTTTCCTTTTCTTGGTTTCACTCAAGTAATCAGATTTGGTAATAATCTAATACAGAGGAAGGTAAAAAGTAGAACAGGAGAGAAAGGGTTTGCTTTGTGGTTCATAAGCATTGTATGGTTGCTCAAGAAGATAAAAATAGAGAGAGAAAATTTTCACATGAGAATAGTGTTTCAACAGGTGAAGTGAAGAAGAGAAAAGGGTTTTAATTTTTGCTAGATAAAGAAAAAAAGGAAAGTGAGTGAGAAAGAGAAAGAGAAAGAGAAAGAGAAAGAGGGAAAGAGAAATGGTGGGCTCAGGAGCAACAGATAGGAGCAAAGAAGCAGTTGGGATGATGGCCCTTCATGAAGCACTAAGAAGCGTCTGTCTCAACACAGAGTGGACTTACTCTGTCTTCTGGACCATTCGTCCTCGCCCGTATGTCTCCTCCTCTTTCCTTTTCCCCCCATACTTCTCTGTTTTTTCCTGTCTCAAAATGGGTCCTCTTGTTTCCTTATTTATTTATTCCAGGAGAGTTCGCGGTGGTAATGGTTGCAAAGTTGGAGATGACAATGGTAGCTTGTGAGTATTTATATTCTCGCCATTTCACTACTAAATATCTCATCTTTTCTTGCTGATCCCAAAAAGGAAACAAAGAGAATGGACTTCAAATATCTCTTTTTTTTAGCTGTGGCAGAAAAGAAAAAAGATCTCTGTTTTAGCTGAAAGATGGTGTGTTTTTGTGTTAATTTTATGCAGGATGTTGATGTGGGAAGATGGGTTCTGTAGAGGGAGCTTGGAAGAGATGGAGGGTGAAGATCTAGTGAGAAAAGCATTCAGCAAAATGTCCATTCAGTTATATAATTATGGAGAAGGGTGGGTAATGGGTAGGTGATTTGGTTTGGTATTATTGGATTTTGAACTCTCCCCACCTCCACATGACTCTCTCCCTCACTTACTGTGACAGTATAATAGGGATATAATTTGTATAGTTATAAATGAGTAGAACCAAAAGAAGGCGGAGACAAGATTTTGTAACTACTACTATTTGTGTATTTTGATTGGTTGGGTTTTTGTTTGCAGGTTGATGGGAAAAGTTGCCTCTGATAAGTGTCATAAATGGGTTTTCAAAGAGCCTACTGAATGTGAACCAAATATATCCAACTACTGGCAGAGTTCATTTGATGCTGTATGTTCAATAACAACAAGTTTATTTGCATTTAATTGTGGTTATAATTAGGGAACTGATTTTTCCATTTGTCAATTATTGGTCTAAGAAAGATTTATTGATTCCTCTTCCTTTGACCTAAAACCTCTGCAGCTCCCATCTGAGTGGACTGACCAGTTCGAGTCAGGGATTCAGGTCAGATTCAAAAGTCCAGAACAATAATTGCCTCTGTTTCTTATTTGTGAAAATAAGAAACAATCTTTTGCCTCTGGTTCTTGGCTTGTCTGTATGCCATTATTTGCTAAGCTCAATGTGTCTGTTCTTTCCCGGAACCCGCACATAGCGGGAGTTTAGTGCACCGGGCTGCCTTTTAATGTGTGTGTTCTGCTTTTATCTTGCGCAGACTATTGCTGTAATTCAAGCCGGACATGGCCTACTGCAACTGGGATCCTGCAAAATTGTGAGACTCATTTTCTCATTGCCTAAAAAAGTTCATCTTTTTATTCTTTATTTTTTTGTATTTTAGTTGTTCATATCTTTGTTTCTGGACATGTGATTACTGCTCTACAAAGTAGATAAAAGACTCACTACCAAAACAATTAGCCATCAACTTTTTATGAATCTTTTTACACTATTAAATAGTGATTCAGTGTATAGAAGCTAAACTCATGATCTAATTTGGATATGCATGTTTTATCCTCCTCAGATACCAGAAGACCTCCATTTCGTGCTAAGAATGAGGCACACATTTGAGTCTCTAGGCTATCAATCTGGCTTCTATCTGTCGCAGCTATTTTCTTCGACAAGGACCGGTTCACCTTCATCCACAATGCCTCTTAAGCAGCCAACTATGCCAATCCGGCCTCCTCCCCCCCTTTTCAACTGGGGGCCGAGGCCAATGCCATCAGTGTCATCACTGCTTTCCTCTCCCAACTTCCAAAACTCTGCAAGACTTGGAATGCATCATCAGTCCAAAGATGAATCACACATGTTCCTTCATCCTCATTCATCCGCACCTCGAATGGAAGATCACATGATGGGAGCTGATCATGAGAATGATATCAAATGGCCTAATGGATTGACTTTCTTCAGTGCTCTCACTGGCCGAAATGACGACTCTAGGATTCTGTTCAATCCTGATAACTTAGGAACTAAACCGGAGCATAATCAGCACCCACTTAGTCTTGATGGGAGGACTTCAAAACCAAATTCAGATGCTTCAAGTTTGCACAATAATGGCAGTGCTAATCCGAACGATTTCTTGAGTTTGGATAACCACGCGGATAGTGTTCGGAAGATGGACAAGTTCAAGAGGAGCCTCACTCTGCCTGCTAGGATGGCTTCGTCTTCTAATTCATCGACTTCACATGATCAGCACCAAAATAATCCAGGAGAATATAGGAATGAAGGAGGAATGTACCCTGATGTCATGGACAGATTCTTGGAGTGATGCTTCCTTGGGTTATGGTGGAGAAGTTGTACTTAGGAGAAAGCTTTAGTTCTGTTTTCTGCTCATAGGTTATGTGCTTTGCTTAATTTAGTGCTCTTGTAATAGTTTGTCTTTCCTTCATCCTTTTAACAGTTGGACGTTTCCACAGTTTCTTGTAGTCTTTTTGATCAGTTCATCTAGAAATGAAGGAAAATTTATGCTTCTCTGGATTTCAAGAATTGGGTGCCTAGTAGATATAAAATTATGTATGTTGCTCGAATCCATCAAAATTCCTGCCACACCAGTTTTGAATCCTCCAAAATATAGGCAGCATTTTTTGAGAACCGAGCCACAGATTAATTAGTTCAAGGTTGAGTTCAGGATTGTTTTTTGCTAGTTTAGTGTAACTACTATATCTGTGGATCAACTTTTAACAAATAGATAAAGTCCTATTGACATTTGGTGTGCATTAACGGGAGCCAAATATTCATAGTGCTTACATCATAATTTTAAGCATATATATACACACACTAAAATGAATATCGTTAGTTCATAGTCGCAAAATTTTACGTATCAAAACAGTAAAAGAATAAGGAGCATTTTAAGATGGAAGCAACTTATGAAATGACAATTCCAGTTTCCACTATCAGAACGAATAGCGATCAGCTGATTAAACGATGAAACGAAAACTCCTACCTTTTCCTCTCGTTGAGGCTTTGAGCGGAGGACCCATTTGTATGATTTTTCAACAAATCATTAGGAATTTATAAGATAGTGATAATGAAGTATACTCGACAATAATTTATGTCTTTTTTTTTTTCCCTTTGCTTTCCACTGTTTGAGGATGGTGTCTTGTCATGGGGTATATTTTGGGAGGCGGGAAGATGAGAAGAGAGTAGCTTTTGGTCGTGAATTGATTCTGAATCTTCTTTCCCTTGATTTTTGCCTTGGGACAGAGGACGAGTCGACTAGAATCCAAAGAAAGGAACTCACCTTCTTTTTCCTCAAGAGTGATAGGGTCGTTGGATAGTATTTATTAGAAAAACGGAAAAGCGTCAAAAATTCTGGAACTATTGAAAAAAGTCTAAAAATATCTATCATCCATTTTTTTGGTTTACTTATTCTCTTTGACCGTTAGGTCAATGCTGAATATAAAAAATATTTATTTAAATTCCACGTGACAACTTTTTATTGGTCGAAATTAAAATATCTAACCTATTAGAAAGATGCACTCATATCTACTCGTTTTTCGGACTAATCCACCCCAAATACTAAACTGACCCGAATAAAAAGTTCAAATGAAAAAAGACGCTCCGCTTTCATCTAACCCATGAATTTACATGTATTTATTTTCTTGATTAATCTCATGTATAACATTATATCATCAAATAAAAGTTCATGAACAAATTAAACAAGCAAGAAAGATGTAGCATGAATGAACCAATAATTTTCTTGACAATAATATGAAAAATTTATGACATCTTCCAAACAATCACTTTGAGATTTTTTCGTTAGTAAATTTGCATCTATATATTCGCTGCAACTTCCATAGAGCTTTTGTTCCATGGAGTTTGATAGAAGTGGGGCCTCTTTTTTTAGTTGAACTTTTTGTTCGGGTCGGGTTAGTGTTAGTACAAAAAATTAATAGATATGGATGGGTCTTTCTAATGGGTTAGATATTTTAATTTTGGCCAATAAGAAGTTGCCACGTGAAATTTAAATAATAATTATTTTTAATCCAACATCGATTTAACGATTAAAGGGCATAATTGAACCAAAAAGGTGGATGGACGGATATTTTTAGCCTAATAGGTGGATGAAGGGTATTTTAAAATCTTTTCCAATAGTTTTGGGGTATTTTTAACCCTTTTCCGTAGAAAAAATAATGCATCTATTAGCTTTTGGTATTACTAATTCCTTGTTTAGTATATTTTTCAACCTATATATTATTAATGCAAGTATTAGTTATATAACCTATTTAGGTATTATTCTATGTATAACTACTACATAGCAAATTATGGTATTAACAATACCAAGGCTATTAATCCATACATTAGTATGGTTAAAGATAAAATTATCCTTAAAGTCTCTTAAAGCTAAAGAATATGGAATGCATTTTTGTAAACAACTAATTTTTTAAAAATTATGCAATGCATTTTAATTTTTAATACACCACACCAAACAATGGATACGAAATAATCTCTGCATAACTAATATTTGCATTACTAATCGCTGCATTAGTAATACACATTATTCCGCACTATTCTTATACACCCTACCAACTAGGGCCGGGCATATATAAGATATAATCGATAACCCGAACCGATAAAATACTATTGGGTTATCGCTATCAGGTTATTGGATAAATAGTTCGATAACAATTTAATGTTATTTGACTATTGGGTTATCGGTTTGGGTCTCGATTTGTCCAATTTTATTAACAGTTTAACCGATAGCCCAATAAGCTTTAACAAAATTATAACTTTATCCACTAAGCATACAAAGCCACATTATGGCTTCATTCTCTCACTCTCTCAATCCTCTCGGTAATTACTCTTTATCTTCGGACCTTAATCCTTAGAGTAAATGTTAAATATTTATGAATTTCTCATCTTAATTCTTCAGTTAAGATTTTTAATTTTAAACTTTAAAGAATTAATTGTTCAGATTTTAGATTTCCTATTCGTTTCTTTTTGTTGTATTGATTCTTTAGTATTTACAAGAATATGATTTTATTATTTTTCTGTGAATTACGCCCGCAGTGTGAGTTGAGCTGATTTCAGTCACAGCTCAACCTTCACTAATGGAGGTTCAAACGTGTTAACTAAGCTCAGGAGAAGAAGATGAACACTAGAGAGAGAATAAGTGGAGTAGAACTTTTTAGTATATTAATTAAATTATAAAATCAGATATACATATATATATATATACACACACACACACAAAATCACTAAACTTGTACTAACTTAATACCCTAAGAATCGGTTAATGCCAACCAACTATAACTACTCTAACTAACTGGTGACAGTTGGCTAATTGCCTTGTCTAGCTGTCATACTACCTTATATTCTCACACTCCCCCTCAAGCTGGAGGGTGTAAAATATTAAGCGCTCCAAGCTTGCTCAACAAATATTTATGTTGTATTCTCCCAAACCCTATAGTCAATAGGTCTGCCTGTTGCTCCTTTGTTCCTATGTAATAAGTTTTGATTTTGCCATCTTTAATCTTATCTCTCACAAAATGGCAATCAGTCTCTATCTTAATCCTTTCATGAAATGTAGGATTTGATGCAATCTGTAGGGCTGCCTTACTGTCACAAAACACACTCACATGCTGCTCAATTTAGACGCCAAGTTCTATGAACAACCCAAGTAGCCATACTAATTCTTTAGTAGTTGTTGCAAGACTTCTGTACTCTGCTTCTGCTGAGCTTCTAGACACTGTCTGCTACTTCTTCGACTTTCATGACACCAAAGATTTACCAAACTTCACAAAGAAACCCGTTACTGACCTTCTAGTGTTAGGTTATGCAGCCTAGTGTGTATCACAAAAGCAAGTCAGACTGCATGCACTTTTACTGCTTAGTAGAATTTCAATTCCTTGATTCAGTTTGATATACCTTAAAACTCTTATTGTTGCTTCCTGGTGAGACTGCTTGGATGACTGTATAAATTAACATAACGTTTGCATAACAAGTATTATATCTGGCCTTATGATAGTTAGATATATTAACTTCCAAATCAACCTATGATAACCTGCAACATCTTTCATCAATTCATCTCCAGATACCCTGACATGTGCATCAAATTGTGCTGAAGTAAACGTTTGATTCATAACTATTGGAGTGGCTATGTCTTTGGTTTAATAAGTTCCCTTTGCTGGATCTCATAACTTCAATTCCCAAGAAGTACTTCAGTTCTCCCAGATGTTTTACTTTGAACTCGTGATTTAAAACATCTTTAGTTTCCTAAATAAATTGCTCATTGTTTCCTGTGATGAGCATATCATCTACATACACAAGAACAACCACAAAGTTTGTTCCTTTCTTCTTTGTATACAATGAATATTTATACAGACTTTGATTATACCCTGCTTCAAGAAGTGCTACTGTGAGCTTGAGGTTCCATTGTCTTGAAACTTGCTTTAGTCCATATAAGGACTTCACTAGTTTACACACCTTAGTCTTCCCATGTCTTCTAAAACCTTGAGGCATCTCCATATATACTTCTTCATATAAGTCTCCTTGCAAAAATGCATTGTACACATCCATTTGATTCATAGTCCAACCTTTAGATGATGCTATTGCAATAACTGACCCCACAGTTACCATTTTAACAAAAGGTGAAAAGGTTTTATGGTAGTCAAACCCCTATTTTTGGCTATATCTTTTTTCTACTAGCTTAGCCTTGAATCTTTCAACATCCCATTAGCTCTATACTTTTTTAATTCACCCATTTTGATCCAATTGTGTTCTTTCCCTTGGGCAGATCCACTATCTCCCATGTCTTGTTGTCCTCCAATGCCTTGATTTTCTGCTCCATTGCCTCAACCTATCTTTTGTCCTTTGATGCTTTTGTAAAGTTCTGTGGTTATGTGAGTCCTAAGACCTTTGCCACAAAGCTTTTACATGCCTATGAAAGCTAATCATAGCAGATACAGTGCCACATTATGTGCCTTGCTTTTTGTAACATAATCTTGTAACCATATAGGTTCTTTTGTGCTTCTGCCAGATCTTCTTGGCTCTTGACCGCTGACTTCTGAGGGTATATGTTCAGGTATAGGCTCTTTATACTCAACATCCAGAGATTGAACTAGTGTAGGATCAGCTTCTGAATGCTTATCATGTTCAGCTTGTGGAGATTCAGGTACTAGTTCAGATATTGCAACATCAACATTGCCTTCCTCAGATGCAACATTGTCTTCCTCAGCATGAGAAATGGGGGCAGCTTCACAGCCTGCATCCGTTTCATCATCTTTATGAACTACATTAGAGTCATCAGCTATATTAGCTTTAGTTTCAAGTTCATAATCTGCAACAAGTGTTTGTAAAGTTCATGCTCAAACGATACGCTCCCCCTAGCAAGAACAATGACAGGGTGCAAGGGTGAAGACTTAGAAAATGGGAATATATGCTCTTTGAATACAATATCCCTGCACACAAAAAAATGATTAGTTGTAAGGTCCAGGAGTTTGTAGCCCTTTTGTGTGTCTGAATAGCCCAGGTGCATAGCAGGTTTGGCTCTAGCTGAGAACTTGTCGTCATGCACCATAGTGGTGGAATAACACATTCATCCAAAAACTCTTAAGTGCTCAAGAGAGGGTTTCTGAAGATGTAGGACTTCATAGGGTGTTTTTCCTTGTAGAATGATAGAAGGAAGTTTGTTTATAATGTAAATAGTAGTAGTAATACATTCTCCTAGTACTTAGTTGGCACATTTGCTTGGAATTTTAAGGCTCTTGTTGTATCTAATATATGTATATGTTTTATTTCGTCTACCCCATTTTGTTGGGGAGTATATGCACCACTACTTTGATGTATAATACCATAAAACTCAAATAATTTATTTCACTATTTACTGAAAAATTCTCCTCCATTATCAGTTCTAATAGTCTTAATTGCTACGTCAAATTGTGTTATTAGTATAGAAAGAAACTTTTGAAATACCACAATTATATTACTTTTCAACTGTAGTAGCACCCAAATATACCTAGAATGATTATCCACAATTATTAGAAAATAGTAATTTTTATCATATGTGGGAAACTTGTATGGTCCCCAAACATCCATATGCAAAAGTATTAAAGGACTACTACTCCTTGTAACACATATAGGAAAAACTAGTCTACTTTGCTTAGCCAAGGGGTAGATAGAATAATCTTTATTTACATAAAGATCTTTAAGCTGTAGAAATTTTATATTTCTCGTTGTACTGACAAAGGTGTGGCCTAGTCTTTTATGCCAAAGATTTCTGTCTACTTCTGGTTTGTGGACTGCTGCAACTGATGCTTGCTTCAAAACTCTAGTTATGTGCTCATCCTTCACCACATACAAGCCTCATTTTTCCTTACCAATCTCCCTCACCCTACCACTCCAAAGGTCCTAAAATACATATAAATCAGGATAGGAGTGAACAGAGCAACTGAGTTCTTCTGTGAGTTTTGACAATGACAACAAATTAAATTTGAAGTCAGGAACATATAGAACATTCTTAACCTCCATATCCTTAAGAAAATGTTGCACTACCAATGTGAGAGGTATTTGTCTTCTTAATTACTAGTAGGTAAATGTACTTGATCTCTACCAGTTTTCAACTCAGTCTTAGAGTATAATATATCTAGGAAAGCAGCAATGTGATGAGTCGCACCGGAATCAACTATCCATTCCTTACTACAACTATAAGTCATTAGTGTAGTAGCAATACTTGCCATGTTGACTTGTGGTACTATTGTATCTTTATTCAGAATATCTATAATTTGTCTATATTGATTCTCAGTGAAGAAATGCCCTCATGTATGACCATCATTGTGTGCTCTTCCTCAAAGCAGTGTGTGTTTGTTCTTCATGTACAGAATTTCTAGTAGCACAATTGTTCACAACCTTCCTCTTGACATTAAAATTTTCAGGGTAACCTATCAACTTGTAGCAATTTTCTTTCAAGTGGCCACTCATTTTGCAATAGTCACATTTTATGAATGGCTTCTTCCTTTTGTAGCCTTGTCCTCGTCCAACTTGCATATTAATAGGATCTCTTCTTGTGCCTAAGGATGAATATGAATTTGATCTTTGGCTTTCTTCCTCAATTATCAATGCATAAGCTTGGTTCAAAGTTGGTTCAAATGTCTTCATCAGAATCTACCTTCTTGCCTCCTCATAGGTCTCATTCAGACTACTGAGAAATTGAAGCAGCCTTTGGCAATGAATGTGTTCAATATAGTCTTTTGACTTAACACAGTCACAACCTGATGTGGGGACTAAAGCATTATACTCTGACCACATTTCCTTCAGCCTTGTGAAATAGGAATCAATAGAATCAGCTCCGTGGGAAATCGTTGCAATTTCTTTGTGTAATCGAAAAATTCGAACTCGATTGAGCTTGTCAAACCTCTCCTTCAGGTCTTCCCAAACTAGGTGTGCATCTGATGCATAAGTTATTCCACTAACGAGATTCGTTGATACAGTGTTCATGATCCATGAGAGCACAATTGCATTGCATGTCTCCCATTCCTCATGTAATTCCTTCTTAAAGGTATCCTTCTTATATGTACCAGTTACGAACCCTAGCTTTCGTTTAGCTTGAAGAGCAATTCGCATCATCCTACGCCATAATCCATAGTTTTCAGACCCGGTGAGATGTATTGAGATCAAAACTGAGCTATTCGAAGGATGCAGAAACAGAGGGTGCGTGTGGTCAATTTTCTCGTCTCTAATTATTGAATTTGAGAGAGAATTTGTATCACACAAATACGAAACTACTCAACCAAAATGCAATCAGTATCGATTGCTCTGATACCATGTGAGTTGAGCTAATTCCAGTCACAACTCAACCTCCTAGCTGTCATACTACCTTCTATTCTCACACGCAGTGAGATAGTTGTAAGCACGTGATTTTTGCCCTATATGAGAATTACTCCCAAAAAAATTAAAAAATAATTTAATTTTTCTTGGTGTGCAATTTTGTGATGTTTTGTGATATTTTGAATAGTTATTTGTATTTATCTGTGCATGTTTATTTGCTAAATTAATAAAAAATACAAAAATATGTCGCATTTTGCATATAGGATTTAATTTTACAATTGTTAGTAATTAAATTTGTTTTACAAAAAAATTAAAAATTACAAAAATAGGCATCGTTTGCATTTTTAGCATTTAATGTCCAAATATACAATTTTATGCTTAATTAATACTTAATTGTGCGTTAATTGTTATTGGGAGTTAATTTGCGCTTTTATAACTTAATTTAGTTCTTAATAATAGTTTAAGTATTTTTATAATTTAGTTTTAGAAAAATAAAAGAAGAAAAGAGAGCGAAAATATAAAGAAAGTCGGAATTAGGCCTCTTCTTCAATTTCAAGCCATAGGCCCAAAAAATGGCCCAATCTTCCCTACGACCCAGTCCATTTCGAACTGGGTCGACCCAGTCCATAACCCAACTCCCCCTCTTCATTTTCATTTTTTCATTTTTACAAAACAAAAACAAAACAAAACAAAAAGAAAAAAAACCAAAAACCCTAAAAAACCTAAGAAACACCTCCGCCCCCCTCCCTTTGCTTCATCTTCTCCAACCTCCAACTCCCAACCTCAAGCAGCCATGGCTGTTCCTCCCCCCACACAGCCGGCCAAGCTTCCAAGTAAACCCAACTCCACGTTCGTCACGTCGACCTCCCCGTTGCATCGCCGGAAAACCCTCAATCAAAGAAGAAAAAATATCAAACCCACCGCTGCCCGCTTCATCCCCGTCGTCACTGAGCTTCGCCATCAACATCCATGGCTGACCAGCACCAGCATCACGTCCAAACCCCCACCAAACACCACTGTTACACCCAGTCGCTTGGCCCGTCGACCCTACTGTTCCGTCGCCTCCTTCCACTGTTACACCCAGTCGCTTCCATGGCCAAGCTCATCGTCGACCGGCTGCTCAGGTTGCTGCGTCCTTCTCCTTCGATGTCCTTAAGCCGAACAAGTCGACGCCACTGTGTCACGCTGCTGCCCATGTCCAACTGCGACGAGCGTCCATGGCTACTCCAAGCTCGCGCTACTGCTTTTGTCTCTCGCTGCTGCCCTTGTTTCTGAAACACCATGGATTCCATGGATGCGGCTCGTCGCTGCTTACTCTGTCGCTAGCCAAACACACGAACAACTGCTTCAGTCTCCGAACTACTGCTGCTCGCGTTTCTGGTTTGAATTCGCTGGCCATGGCAGCATCGTCATTAGCTGCTTCTTCTCCTTCGTCATCCCGTTTGCCGCTGCTTCATCGTCCAGATTTTGCTACTGTCCCGTTTCTTCAGTTACTTCTTAATCGCGTTCGTCATCGTTGGTTCGAGCTTTGGTCGAGGCTCGTCAAATTCGTTGTTGGTTCAGTCGTTTGTTCGTCGTTCATCTCCGGTTAGTAGATTTTTGAATTTTATTTTTGTCCGCATTTCGTTTTGATATTTTCGAATCTAAAATCGGCAAAGGTTTGTTTTGTTTATCGTTTGAATTAATTTTTAGTTCGTGTTCATGTGTTGTTTGTTAAATTAATTTTTCAGATTTCAAATGAAAGATTAATTAGTTATCTTTCATGTTTATTTCATGTTTGTATTGTTGTTTAAGTGAATATTTATTAGTTTGATGTTTGTTAGATTCAAATTGAAATTTAATCAACTATTTCTTCAATTTGTTTCATGTGTTTACGTATTGTTAGAAATTGTTAATATTGTTAAGTTCAAGTTTAAGTTCATAATTGTTTCTTCGTCGATCTTGTTATTTGTTTAAAGAATTTAGTTGTATTAAAGGAATATATTGTTTTAATCGTTTAATCCGTCATGTTTGTTGTCTTAAAATAGATTCATTCATGTTCATACTTTGTTTGGATGATCTTGAATCCGAATTTTGTATAGTTTGATTTCTTGTTTACCATTTATGATTATTGCTTGAATTGTTCTCATAATCTTGTTTAAAGTTTAATATAAGAATTGTTTGTTGTAATGTTGTTAGAGTTGATTTTAAGTTCAATATGATTGAATTTAGAAATCTTCATACTTTGTTTGTTGTTGTTGTTGAATCCGAAAATAGGATTGTTTGTTGCTAAAATATTGTTCAATCAAATTTTAGTTGTTCTTTGTTGTTCAATTCGTGTTCATGTGATTTGTTGTTGAAATATTGTTAAAATCGTGTTCATGTGATATTGTTGTTATGATGTTCATCCATGTTCATATTGTTGTTTGAACATTGTTAGAAATTGATCATATTGTCTATATTTTGGTTAAGTTTGATTAATTGATGTGTTATAGCTGATGAGTAGTTTGGTAAATTTGTAATACGTTCAGGGGTAGTTTGGTAATTTCAGTAAGGTCGGAAGGGGTAGTTTAGGAATTGTACATTTTGAAATTGTTTATTTGAAGCATGGGGGACAAAATGAAATGGGGTGGGTTGTGATATGATTATTTAATATAAAGGGGGGACAAGATTTAAATTAAAGGGGAATCTTGCATTATTTTAAATAAAGCATGGGGGACAAAATATAATGGGGTGGTGTGATATGTTTATTTAATGTAATGGGGATGAGTGGAAAGATAATGGGTTGGGTAGAGAAAAAGTATTGATTTAATTGATTAAAAGATTTATGGGATGGGATTATATATATGTGAAGTCTTGAACACAAGAGGGGGAGAAGAACAAGAAATACAGAGAGAGAAATAGGGAGAGAGATACGAAAAAATATACACACACAGATAGAGAGAAAAATTCCGAAAAATATTTAAGCTTTCAAAATAAAAAATAAAACTAAAAAAATCTACTGCTTTCTTTCTTTGTTTGAAATTAGTATTAATGGTTGTTGTTTCATTTAAAGCTTAAAGCTTTTGTTTTTGGGATTACTACTCCACCGGTCTGTTACTGGGTTGTTACTGTTGCTGGGCAGTTGTTGCTATTGTACTGTTATTATTGCTGCTGATTCTCATCATCATTTTCTTTTGCTTCCAATATCAGGTACATATCTAAAAATTCATGTCATGAAAAACTTCAACATGGCAAGTAAATGAAGTTTGATTATAAGGATGTTTTCTACTTATTTAAATTTTATTAGTTTAAGTTTCAGTTTTGTTTTAGTTGGTTAATATAGTATTAAATCAATTGGTAGATTAGTTCTCTTTCTTAATAACAAATGGCTTAGTTATTTTAGGAACGCGATCAACTCATTTCTTTTAATATATGAAATAATGTCAATGATTTTTTACAAAATATAGAGTTAGTGTTTGCAAATATTCGCATAGGCAGAATATAAGAATTGGTTTATTTATCTCAAACCCAATCTTCGTAAGCAAAATTAACCAAACAATTATAACCTCGGACTAAAAACAAGTGGTGTAAAAGAAGGATGAGATTTATAGATTGTAACTTTTTAAGTCAAAAAATGTGTAAATAGCGTTTGCTCCAAATATAACAATGAAAATTCTTCAAAAAATATTACTTCATTTATTAAATCAATTGTTTTCCTAAGTTTTATACGCAATTCGCTTTTTGGGTAGATAAATATTGTATTTACCATAAAAATGGTAGTATTAATCACACGTTGTTTATTTTTATTTTATTTTTATTTTACTCTTTAAACTCATGGTTTTTGAGGAATATAATTCACACGTAAAAAATATAATTTGCGGTCAACACTTAATGAATTGTGAATTCTTTTCAAGGAATTTAGAGGCATCTCAAATAGTGATTTCTCATGACTCTTACATTTAAAATAGATGGATGCAATAAACATTTGTAGAGAATTTATATTACTGTCAAGAATATTTGCATAATTAAGGATGCGTTCGCGTGACTTGATTATACTTCTAAAGGCGATTCGGATTATGCGTTCGCGCAACTTCGAGCAAATTTTTAATAAAAAGGGGTTCTTCGGAGATCATCAATATTAATTTCATATAACCCGAGATGTGCAGTTCACTATTTAATCATACAAGAGCGACAGACGTTCTTAATTTTATTTAAGCACAATTTCGAACTTAAGTCTTCTTTTTTTATATATAATAAAAAATTTCGAAAAAGAATAATAATTATTATATTATCATTGTGTATACGTACGCGTGACACGATTTTCACGTTAAAAAATATTAATATATAAAACGAATACACGTACGCGTGATTCGATTCGAAAAAGGGTCTTTAATTATAAACAATCTAAATAGAAGCGGTAATAATAAAATCATGCAATAAAAATGTATTTAACAAATCAAAATAATCAAGCCAAATATAACAGTTGAGCGACCGTGCTAGAACCACGGAACTCGGGAATGCCTAACACCTTCTCCCGGGTTAACAGAATTCCTTATCCGGATTTCTGGTTCGCAGAATAATAAACAGAGTCATATTCTCCTCGATTCAGGGATTAAAATTGGTGACTTGGGACGCCTTAAAATTCCCAGGTGGCGACTCTGAAACAAACAAACAAATCCCGTTTCGACTGTCCTTTAATTGGAGAAAACTCCCTACGCGCCCCGCGGGCGCGGCAAAAAGGAGGTGTGACAATAGTTAGTAAGATTAGATTATTGAATGTCTTATTCCTTACTCCTACTAACTGATAACTCTGAAAATTGAGATCATTCACTGGGATTTCAAATGCAAAGAAAGTTTTCTTTTCTAAAGTTGAAATTTAATCCCTCTTTTCTTAAGAGAAAGAAAATGAGAAAAAATTCATTTCCTTTCTCTTAACAGTATAATCAAGATTTCTATAATAAAATACATGAAAATTTTGGAAATTTATTTTATTTTATCGGGTAAACCGATAAGGATCAATAACCGACTAACCGATACCCGATATCTTATCGTTTCGGTTATCGGTTTAGCATATTTATAAATCGATAACAAATATGCTAAACCGATAACATTCACAACCGAGCCGAACCGAATCGACCGATGCCCGCCCCTATTACCAATGACCTCTTAGGGTGTGTTACAGTGAGGCCTGATTAATTTGAATTCATACTGTCTGAAATCTAATAAAAGGAAAAATTCTTTTTACCAAAAATATTTTTATTTGATGAGCTCGAATAGATTTCTTATTATAGGATTCATTCCACCACAATCTTTAGCCCACCTACTAAATATAGTAATACTCATCAACTAATTATTAAGTTTCAATTAAGAAAAGTTAGAGATGTTTTATATAATCATTCGTATTTATTTCATTTTATTCAGGTGATTTATATGAGAGTTTATCACAGTTAGATTACATTTAAACACAACTTTACTACTTTTTTCCCCTCCCTGAATTTGGAGACTCTATTAGCACCTAACGATGTACAACGAAATACTTGGTCTCTATTCTAATTGGTTTTCATGTCGACGGAAGTAGTCATTTCAGGCATGAAAACTCCAGCCTTGGCCATCACTTTAGATTAGCCGCTTTATTGTTGATTGTAACGAAACGTATCCAACCTGTCCAAGTAATCTTTATGGCGGCAGTAGCAGCAGTCTTTTCTTTCATTTACATGTCTTCAAAAAATATATTCCCTCCGTCTCAATTTAGATTGGATAGTTTGACTCGGTATAAAGTTTTAAAAAAAAACTTTTGAAATTTATGATCTTAAAAGATTTTGGATAAACATTTTGTGTGGCCATAACATTTGTATGATTATAAAAAATTTTCATTAAGGATAAAATGAGTAAAATGAATAATTTAAAGTTGAATTATTTTCAAATTTAGAAATGTATCATTTATTTTGGAATATACTAAAAAAGAAAGTAACTTATCTAATTTGATGCTAAAGAGTACCCCTACAACTTCAACCCACCGCAGAGGAGAATTCAATTGATCAATTTCACGCTCATTTTGATCAATCAACAACAATATATGATTGGACATTCTCACTTGAAAAATACTTACTCTCCTTTGTTTTTTTAAAAACAATTTATTTAGCAATAAGAGTCATAAGTTTATTTGAGAATATTTAACCATAATTAGTTAAGTGCTAAAAGGTTATTGAAAGATATATGTCTTGCGTCAATTTATTTGGTGTTAATCGAGTGTGAGTAAATCTTTTTCTCAATTTACTCTTAACCAATAAGTAGATATCTACGTTGCATTAAATTTATATATGGTTCTTCCGCCAACAAATAAGCTAATGACATAAGGACAAATCAATCCATTGACAGAAAAGGGATGGCACAAAACCTTGCACAATCAAAGCTTCTTAATCGCTATCAGACTTGAGAAAGATTTTCTCTCCCAAAATCTTTAAAATCAATAATTAAGCAACATTAAAATTTTGCCAATCATCATACTAGCCATATATATATAATTAACAACTAGCTAGCAGTAATATATTAATAGGCAATTAATTAGTATTAATAATATTGTCAAATCTTCAATGACGAGAAAACCTCTCTTTTCTTGTTGGTTCCATAGCGTGACATTCCTTGCATGCAGATATAAACTTGCTGAAAAAACTTCGAAAAAACCAGAACCTTACTTTCCTCTTACCATTTTTCTTTTTCTGTTTCCTTGACTTTAATTCTTTGCGTCCTTTGGTAGTACTCTCTTTCTTAGATCCAGAAACAACAACATGTCGCTTTTTCTTCATAACTGGCGCTGGTGTCACAATAAACTGCAACTTTTGTGAAACACCGGTATGCATATTACTCGACGAGTTCATATACTTAGTAAAAGCTGA
This sequence comes from Nicotiana sylvestris, assembly GCF_000393655.2. NCBI lineage: Eukaryota > Viridiplantae > Streptophyta > Magnoliopsida > Solanales > Solanaceae > Nicotiana > Nicotiana sylvestris. Next base: position 63,546,316 of record NC_091063.1, read on the forward strand.
TTTTTTCCCTTGACCAATTAGTTTGAGTTCAGAGGTTTCGCTTATGCTTGTTCTTGCACTGCTACTGCAGCTACTTCTACTGTTTGTGCTATTACTGCGCGAAGACAAGAGTGAATCTTTGCTACTAACACTGCTTGTTCTGCTCGTTGATCGCGAAAATGATATTGGACTGCTAATATTACTAGCTGGTTGACATGGGAAATAATGTGGCAAGAGTTTACCATTGAAAAATAAATGATCTGCTGGTGATTTTGGAGACCCTGGCGATGCGCTACCAGAAAACTCAAATTCCAGTTCTTGTCCTTCTTGAACTGGCATTATAATCGGAAATGAAAATTTGTCCCCTGAACTGTTCTTTCTACGGCGATTTTCCATCGGATTTTCTTGTAATTATGTGAAATTGGGTAATGCCTATAGTCAGAAAACAATTGATGCTCTGAGATTTCTGAGATGGATAACTATTTTTATACACAAAAAAAGTGTTTGATATGAACAAGTATAAGGAGTTGGCTTTTTCCCCTAAAGAGGGGATAAATGGACCCCTTGTTTGGGACTTCCTTAGTGGTTTAAATCATGTGATATTTTTAGTGCCAACTCTAGCTTGGATTTAGTTATGTGGATAAGTAATCATATTGGGAGCGTGGAGATTATACCAAATATTTATGTGTCTAATTATGTCGTTATGTAATATAATTCCTTGTTTACTGCCCACTATTAGTTTGATGCAGATCATATAATCAAGAATCAAGATCAATTACCTATGCCTTACAAGTCAAAGAAAAGAGATTGTGATTTACTACCTACTCTACTCCTAGTTGAGGATTCAATAAAATTCTTCGCTTCTCAAGAATCCGAAGATGCTGAAATACAATTATATTCCTTTTCATTAAAAGAAAAAAGGAAGACGGAAAAATAGAATCGTGCTCTAGCATTTGATGGTTTGAGATTTTGGATAAGTATAAAGAAACTCGACAAACATGGCAGATAACTTGTTGGGGACATGCCAAATTACATTAAATGTTTTACAAATTTCATGCACTTATCATTCTATCAGCGAACAAAATTCAAATTAGAAACTAATTGGATTTAACTTAATACACCTATCATTGTAAAATGCTTTTTACACCGAACAATGTAATTTAATGCGTTATCCACAGGTTGCTTATGGCATTTTCCCCAATACTCATTCCACTTTTATAGAAAATTATATGTAGTTAATTTTTAGGTGAGTGTTTGGAAGTTAAACTCTAAATGGTAAACCTAATAAAAGCACATTAGTCACAATAATCTAGAAATATTTTCTCCTTCAACAGAAAACTCTCTGGTTAATGTTATTGCTTTGTTACTTTATACCTGAAAAAATAAGAGACTATAAGAAAACTTTCACGTAAAGTAAAAGAGGATTTTAAGCAAAGCAGATGACCAAATAAGAAAGTAAACAAAATAGGGGACCCAAAGAACTCAAGTGATAACATATTGGGGATGTCTTAGAATCCCAAGACAATACAATGATGAGTTCAACATTGTTCTATTTGATTAATAAAGCAAAAGCAAATATATTAGTACTTCCACTTGAATTATAACATTAAAAATCCAAGCCAAGAGACAATAAAAGTTGTTTGAAATTTCACTGTCTCCCACTTGGGTTGCTTTTGAATGATTCTGCCTCATGACTTCTTTTGGGACCACTAGTGTGCCACCTTGGTCCTTGTCCAGTAATTTAGTTTGGGCCTCTGAATATTTAGTACGATTGGATCTGGGCCTTTAAGTGTGCTTCAGTCTTCGTGGTACGGCTACTTTTGAAGGTGTTTGGGTCAGAATTTCTACCTTTGACCTGGATTGGAGCCCACTAAATAAAGGTACTTCAAATGGCTATATTTAAATGAGGAGTTCTTTTCCAAGTCTATATGTATATACTTCAAATATTTCAATTGCTTATTTTGCAAAAAACAATTCACCTACTGTCCCTTGATTCGTCGAGACAATAAATTTTGCGTCAAGAAAAGAATCGAAACTAAAAATATTGCAAAAATCATAATATTTTATTTCAAATAATTTGAGTGTTACAATTTCTATGATTTCTCTGTTTCTTCTTTCTAAAAGTAAATAAATTCAAAGGTCTTTGAGCTTGATCTTGAATCTATATTTGTTGCCGCGAACGATGATCTTGAATGCAACTAGCACGAACTTTAATTTGATACTCCTTGAATCTTGATTTGTTCTTCGTTCTTGAGCTTGAAATTGATTTCTTGAACTTGAACTTGGTTGCTTGAAACTTGAAGCTTGTAGAGAAATTTAGGCGTTTGATCCACAAGCTCTTTCTTACTTCTTGTTATAACTTTTGGTATCTTTTCTGAGTTATGAAAACCCCTATTTATAGTTGTGGGGAGGGAAGAGTTGAGATGAAAATACACTCTTTCCGACCAATCAGATTGAAGAGTGACAAGGCCGCATTTGATTGGTCAGAATATGCCACCCGCACATGTGGTGCGGTTTCATTGGCGTTTTAATTTGACTTGGCATGGCATGCTCCTATTGGTTCTTCCGTTTGACTTGGCGTGCCTTGTCATTTCACACGTGGTACCAAACTGGGCTTCTAGAAAGATGATATCTTGGACCTAATGAAGTGAGTTCATTACTTGTAGCCCAATTAAATTGGGCTAGTCCAATGGATTCGGGTTGAATCCATATATATTGGATTTATATAACTAATCCAATCATATTAGCCAAATAAATTTATTTGAACTAATATCTCTTGAATTTAAAATATAATCCAAATTATTTTATGGATTTAATTTTAATAAAATTTATATGTCTACAAATGCCCCTACTTCAAGATTTGTTGGGACGTAAACGTATTGAACTTCAAAAACAAGGTTTGAAGCAACACGTTGAAGCAACCAGATTTAATACACTTAAGAATCTTTCATTTATTTTCGAAAGATTTACGTGTTTCCATAAGTTGATGAGCTACTATTGTTGAGCTTCACGGAACTTTGTCTTTTGAAAAATTAAAACCTCATTATACCATTGCAATAAAAATTATTATCAAAGTCAAAGTACACTAGTCATGTGCCACGTGAGTTTGGTAACATGGTGCAAAATTATGATTCTATCATTCCAACTAAGGAGACAGGTGTTGCATGAGAAAGAAACAAAGAAATCCACTTCCTACTGTGACTCTCTATGTTGTCCACTTTAAATCCTACTTGGAATAGGAAAACCTTAGACCACCTCACAGTGAATACTTTTTATCCCACATCAAGATAACATCAAGACGCATTCTTTGCATCAACTCTCAAGTTCGATTTGCGGGCACTACAGAGGTAATTTTTTTTTCTTTTGCGTTCTTTTTTCCCCTTTTTATTGTTCCTTTTTTTTGCAGGCCAATCAAGTAAGAGTTATTGTGTACGAGGCGGTACCTCGTTGGTAATTCTTATTATTTATCTCATATTGTAGAGTGTTAATGGTGGAACACTTCTTGTTGCTTTTATTCTTTCTTGTCTTATCAGTTACGATCTGTATTTGACTATGGTGGTTCACTTTAACTGCTATCCTTATGTTATCTCCATGCTTACAATTCTGTCACTAGACTATGTTATTAGCTTGTTTCGTATCAGTTATTTCTCTATCTTCCATTACTTCTCGTTATTATATTTTTATTCTATTTATTATATCCTAGTAGGTATCTTGACCTGGCCTCGTCACTACTCTACCGAGATTAGGCTTGATAATTACTGGGTACCGTTATGGTGTACTCATACTATGCTTCTGCACATCTTTTTGTGCAGATCCAGGTATGTCTCCTCGTGCTGAACGTTAGTGATTGGTTGTAGTTGATTTTTCGTAGACTTCAAGGTATACCTGCTCGGTGTCCGCAACCCTCGGAGTCACCTTCCCTTATCTTTCTTTTCTGTTGTATTTTTCATCCAGACAATGTTGTAGTGGGTGTCACACCTCCTTTTTGCCTACACCCTGCGGAAGGGTGTATATATAAGGGAGTTTTTCCAATTAAAGGACAATCGAAACGAGATTATTTTTATTTAAAATTCAGAGTCGCCACTTGGGATAATTAATGGTTGTGAGCACGTGATTTTTGCCCTATGAGAACTACTCCCAAAAATTCAAAATAAAATGGTTTTGTGTTGTTTGTGATTTATTTATATTTTGTCTGTGCATGTTTATTTCTACTTTAATTAAGAAAAATACAAAAATATGTGTTGCATGTGCATTTAGGATTTAATTTTACAATTTAGGAATTAATTAAACAATCAAGTTTGTTTTACAAAATGAAAAAATCACAAAAATATGTACTTTGCATTTTTGCATTTAATGTCCGAATTGTGTGATTTTATCTTTATTTGATGTTTAATTTCGTGTGATAGATATTATTAAGAGTTAATGTTTTTAATTAATTGTCGATTTTATAATTTAATTAGGATTTTTAGTTGAAAAGGAATTAAAAGAAAATGAAAAAGAAAAGAAAAGAGTGAAAATTGGACCAAATCGGAACTGGGCCGTTATATTTTGACAAAAAATCAGGCCCAAACAGATGCCTAGACCGGTCCAAATCTCACAGACGTTCGAACGACGTCGTTTCAACGGCAATTAATCACAGCCGTTGGTCCTGCATGATCCAACGGCTCAAAAGCCGTCTCCCTTAACCATTCCCTGGCCCGACCCGTTACCCGGTTCAAACCGACCCCCTACTTAAACCAAACGACGCCGTATTGGTTAATCTCTTTGATCCTATCCGTCAATCTTCATTGATCCAACGGCCAGGATTTAATCCCCTCCCCCTTATATAAGTCCAACCTCTCACCCCACACCCCCCTAAGCCCTACCCTCCGTTCATCCTTCGTCTCTTTCAGAGACAAACCAAACGACCCTCGAAACCCTAGCCGCCCTGAAACCCTTTCTCCTGAAAGCCGGCGACAACGATGCCAATGACCATGAAACTAACACCCCTCGAGCACCTAACCACCCTCTCCACTAATCCCTTACCCGTTTTGCTTGAATCAGCCTGTAGCTTCTCGAATCTTCAATCGAAGATTCGAGCAAAACTTGAAACTACCCCAACCAGCCCCAAACTCACCCCACGGCACCCCCTGACCACCTTCGTCACCAAACCACCGTTGGTTTGGTTCGAATCAGATCAGAACCATTCGAACCCCAAATCGAACCCCCAAGAACCCTAGAAAACCAAAGGTTGAAGTCTGTCCGAAGAAAAGGAATTTGGGTGTCCAGTGGACCTTAGTCGAAGTGTTCTCAGTTGAGAACACTCGATTAAGGTCCGTTCGACCTCAAAAAAGGTCTGAGTTAGAGTCCAAGTCAGGATCGTCTAGTGTCCGAGTTCTTGAGGTATTTTTCCTATCCTGTTGGTTCCATTTTGTATGTGTTTATATCTGTTTATTTGTTTAGTTTAGTTTTATTGATTTTTCAATTCTTTTTGTCGATTGATTCTGTCCTTCTTCAATGACCTTTTATTTGGTCAAACTTTTTCTGGTCATGGTCAATATATATGATAAACTATATAATCGATTTGAATGAGTGTCGTCAATTAGTTAAGTTTTATTATGAATCCCTGTTTCTATCAATACAATTCGAATCACCTATGTGCCTGTTCGATTCTTATTTGTTATTGATTGTATGTGTTGTAATTCGTGTAGTCGATTGGATAAGTGTCGTCGATTGGTTTTACATGCTTGAATGTTAGAATAACCTGATTTGACTCATGTTGCTTCAATTCTGATTGAATCGCTCTTGGAATTTGATAGGCTGGATTGGTTATAGCTCCTGTAGTTGGTGATTAATTAGGAATCAACTTAGTTATCTGTTTAAGGAGATTGGTTATAGCTGATGAGGTACAGTGGATTGGGTAGGACAGTAATTTCAGGGACCCTAGGAGGGTATTTTGGGATTTGAAAGGTTTGAAATGGGTTTAAGTTGAATGGTCTGGCAGTAGGGTACTAAAGTGCCATTAAACTAATGAATTGTTTAGTATTAGTGGGGAACAAAATATAATAGCATGGGTAGACCTAATGGGGATTTTATTAAAGTATGTACTACCCATAACCAATGAATAAAATAAAGGAAAGACAAGGGTTAATGGGGGACAAAAACAGACTTTAGTGGAGTCCTAGAGAAGATCATGGGAAAAATGTTTGATTAATGGGTCTAAATGCTCCTAAGAGCTGGAAAAAGATAAAAAGATTGGTTATAAAAGAGAGGGGTCAGGACAGTGTAAGGGAGGCAAAATGAAGAGATTTTTAGAGAGGGTAGAGAGGGCATTGTTAACACACTTTTAGAGTCTGGTTTGGGCTTTCTTTTGAGGGTCAGTGTTATAAAAATAGAGAGAGTTCTTGGGAGTTTCACTAGTCCTGAAGAAATCAGCTGATTACTAGCTACTGGAATCAGTAGTGTTTCCTACTTAGTTTTCGAGTAGACTTTTGGTTTCAGTCGAGACCTTCTCGGATCAGTTTGAGTGTTCTGCTGCTGTGGTATGTTTCTAGGGTCAGTTTGAAGGTCATTTGGGTTTATTCGAATCGGTTTTGGGTTAATCTATTCATCTTGTTGGTTCAAAACATTTCTGAACTCTTCCTGGATTGATAAATATATTTCTGGGCTGAACTGGTTCTGTTTGTGGTTGTTTGGAATTTCAAATTGTTGTTGTGAACTGCTGTTGTATTGCTGCTCGCATTTCTGCTGCTGCTGATTTCTTCTTCTTCTTCTTCTTCTTCTTCTTCTTCTTCTTCTTCTTCTTCTTCTTCTTCTTCTTCTTCTTCTTCTTCTTCTTCTTCTTCTTCTTCTTCCTTCTTCTTCTTCTTCTTCTTCTTCTTCTTCTTCTTCTTCTTCTTCTTCTTCTTCTTCTTCTTCTTCTTCTTCTTCTTCTTCTTCTTATTATTATTATTATTATTATTATTATTATTATTATTATTATTATTATTATTATTATTATTATTATTATTATTATTATTATTATTATTATTATTATTATTATTATTATTATTATTATTATTATTATTATTATTATTATTATTATTATTATTATTATTATTATTATTATTATTGTGGACATGAAATGAAATGCCGTTTGAAATGATTTCTGATTTCTCATGTTTTGTTTTAGTTCAAAAGTGTAGAGCAAGTATGTTTATTCGAATTTCATATCACTTGTATAATTGGACTGTTTGAGGTCGTGTAGGATTGTTAAACTCATTTGATTTGTGTGAAGAATTGAAACACCAGTTTTAATTTGGTTTACTCCTTAATTCGTGTTGTAGTTAGATCTGATATTTGGCCTATGATAGTTTAGCACGAGAGGTTTGTGATAGTTAGCAGTAAAAATCTGATTCTGAAATTGTTAATGATATGGCTTGTAGTTAATTTTGAAATAATGGTAGACATGCAAGATTTGAACATTCTAGGCCATTTCAGTATATTAATCATACGGACTGCATGAAAGTAGTACCATTTGCCATGGTTATATAGAGTTGAACTGCTTACTTTGTAAAAAATTAATTAATTGCTGATAGTCACTATTAGGTTGGAAGCAATCACCAGTTTGCTTACACATGTGATAACCCTGTGCCTGTAAATTAAATTCGTTGCATTCTCAGTCTTTTGTTTCAAGTTGAAAGCTCAAACGCTGAGTCCAGTATCTTCTGAACTTGGGCCTGCCATAATTCATCTTGCACCTTCCGACGATTTGGGCCTTGCCCCAAAGCCTAGGCCCCAAAAGCTTCATGTCAGCCTCATGCTAAGACCATGAAGTCTCAATTTAGGCTCCTTGATTATGCTTGGGCCTGTACAGAGGCCCATGATGGACTGGTTATCAAATTGAACTGAATCTATTTGAGTACTTAATCGCAGTTCAGTGACATGCTAATTAATTAGGGCCTTTTCTTAGAGACAATATATGATAGAAAAATCGTAGTCCTTTAGGTTGGCTTTAAAATAAATAAGGTGCACCGCGCCAAATAAAATCACAAATCACGTGGCCCTCTTTAAATGTTCACATTAAGTATTTATACCTCGGGACGTGCCATTTAGCAAATTTCATGGCTTCCCGCAAAGTCAATAATACGCTAATCGCTTCAGGCGCACATTTTACTAATCTTACCTTCTCAAATTCGGGTGCACATTTATGTGACCCAAATCCAAATCCCAACGGAGTCAAAATGTGTCGCTAATCACGGGTACATTGATTGTGACGTGGTTCGAGATGCATTTCCACGACGTTGCAAATTCCTTTTAAAAAATAATGATTGAGACGAGCCTTGACAAACAGAAATACACAAGCTGTGGGGCCCTCTATACGTGTTGGTAAAATTACTTAGACTTCGGGATGGGCCGTTTAGCAAAGTTTCACGGCCTTACCCAAAATAATGATATGCTAGTCGCTTTAGGCGCGTCTTTAATAATTTACTTTCTTAAACTCGGGCGCACATTTATGTGACCCAAATCCAAATCTCAATAGAGTTGAAATGTGTCAATAACCACGGATGCATTAGTGTGACGTGGTTCGAGATGTATTTTTACGACGTTGCAATTCTCATTATAAATAACAATAATAAAAGCGGTAAACAGTAAAAAAATTGCACATAGGTTCAACAGGTATTAAAATCAGATAAACAAGCCGAATATGACAGTTGAGCGACCGTGCTAGAACCACGGAACTCGGGAATGCCTAACACCTTCTCCCGGGTTAACAGAGTTCCTTACTCGGATTTTTGGTTCGCGGACTGTAATACAGAGTCAATCTTTTCCTCGATTCGGGATTCAACCGGTGACTTGGGACACCATAAATCTCCTAAGTGGCGACTCTGAATCTTTAAATAAAATCCTGTTTCGATTTTCCTTTAATTGGAAAAACTCCCTCTGCACCCTTTATGCGGGGCGCGGGTGAAAAAGGAGGTGTGACAGCTCTGGCGACTCTGCTGAGGACCGAACCCAGAATCTCTGGTTCATGGTTCAAGAATTTGAGCTTGGAATAATTGTTATAATTGGCTTTGTTTATTATCTGATTTTTACATGTTTGGGCCTAATGTGCTAAATGCTGCTTTTACCGCTTTGATATTATCTGAACTGTATATAAACTGTGCCGAAACCCTTCTCTTCTTACCTACGGGGATGTGCTTGCTAGTCGAGACTCCCTATTCTGTTAGTGTCTTACCTTGGAATAAGAAAGAGGCCGGACAAGTTACAAAGCCGGACGATCCCGCGGGTCCCCGGTACGTAGCCCCCTCCTCGACTCGAGTTGTCCGCTCGGGTACACAGTCTAGAACAAATACCCAGGTTACGAACCTAGAATAACTCAGCTTCATGCCGGATCCCTAGTAGGAACGTTTGTTTGCATCATGTGCATTTGACTTTGGAGGCTCAACACAGGGGTTGGGTCTGTCTAGGATAGATGTACCAAAATGACAAAAGACCATCCTGATGCATCCAACTTGCTACCTGTGCATTTGTTTGCTTCGGACTTGCATGCTGACCGACTTTTGAATACTTTGAGGAAAGAGAGATAGAGGTAGTTAATTGCCTGTTTTGAAAAAAATCAATGTCCAAATAGCGTCGAAACTCTGTCGAATTTTTGAGAAAATAAAAAAAAAAAGAAAAAAAGAAATTGGGTTTTGTTTATGAAAAATGGTTTTATTTGCCATTGAAAAGAGTCTTGTTTTCAAAAGAAGTTTGTTTTATCTACCCGAACTACGTCGGTTTGATTCTCACCGGATGTGAGATACGTAGGCAACCCTCATCGGGTCCAACTTCCCCTTTTTGCAAAATACCCAGAAAATGTAAAAAATTTTAAGTTTCGTCATAAATAAGTCGGGTGACGCCGTTTTTGTCAAAATATCCGAATGTTCCCAAAAGGGACGCCGGAAGGCTGACTTTGCATAAACGGCCACTTGTGGTCATTTTTTTGGATTTTTGACCGGTTGACTCACCCAGCCTCAAAATCTTCGTTCCCGAAGTGCTGAAAGGCCGTGTTCGGAACCAGATCTTTTTTTTAATTTGTGAAAAATTAAAAAAAAAATAGTCAATTGGTTGAGTCAAATAAATTTTATTTTTTGCTTAATCACCTTAATAAATGTGCAGGATGAACACGATGCAAAATGAACCTTTTTCAATAATGACTAAAATCCCTTTCAAGTTGCGGCTATGGTGGGATGATTTAGGTGGTGAAGGGCAAGATGAGGTCAAAAAATATCTAAAAGGTCTTGCGGGTTTATTGAAAATCTAGCCTCAGGGGGATATCATAAGAGCTTTGGTCACCTGCGGGGACGCGAAATCAACAAATAGAGCGATTGCTTATGGAAAAGGACAGAATCAAGGGAATAATCGACGATATCGGGCACTACATCACCATAAAGTGCCTAGCTTGTGAGGATATGTCCCGTACCGCCTTCTTTGCTTCAATAATGATTTATGTCCACCAGATCATGGGAGATTTGAAAGATCTGCAAAGGGGACTTGCACCAAAGCCCGCGGCGAGGCCGAACGACGCCCCGCGGGCGCCAAAATTCAAAACTCTGAAACATTCATAGTTTGAGTCTGTATTTTCCTTGTCTTCAGAGTCTGTTGTCCGTCGGAGCTTGTATTTCCCTTTTTGGCATAAAGTCTGTAGTCTGTATCAAGTCTGTCAATTTCCTTTCAATAATATTTTGCCTTGTAATAAAACGTTTTGCTAGTAAAGGTTGGAAAATCCAAAAATGGTGTCTTTATTTTCCGCACTTGTGGCAGAACTACGCCCGGTCTGATTCATGCGGGGACATGATACGTAGGCAATCCACATAAGATTCGACCACCATTAAAAAGAAAAAGAGAAAGGCAAAGTGAATAAAAGAAAGGTAAAGAAGGAAATAAAAAGAGAGATAAAGAAAGTTTCAGAAACATTTAAACGCGGCACAAACAAAGTAAGCCGGAATGACGCATGCGGTCGAAGTAAGGACATGTTAGAAATGGTTAAACTGCCTAGGAACATTGCATCCCCCAACGTGAAATTGTAATATGTGTTAAACTCTAACACTAACAAGTTTGTTGTTTTTCTAGAGATTTCGAACCAGTTAGTTTGTTAGAACGTTCTGGCAGATTACCATTACCAAACAAGATCCAAAGGGCCCGTACTAAAAGCATGACTAGTTCAGACCAAAGTGTCGAGGATGAAAGGACGGAAAATCAAATGCTGAAGGAGGAAATGGATAAGATGAGACAGGAGATGAAAGAAATGCAGCTGGCCTTAGCTAGGGTACAAAAAAGTGTCTAACCCTCCCGTTATTCCCACTCTCCTACCAGGACACACGCCGGAATACCCTCCCCCGGCCCTTCGACAAGCTTCCCCAGTCACCAATACTATCAGGGAAGAAATGCCTATGACCCCCAAGCGTCACAACTCCATCAGAACCCTCCTCCACCAAATGTTCATGTTTTCGTGGAACCCCCACCAGCCACGCTGCAAAGATCATCCAACGAGCCGTTGTTTCAGGCTCACGATAACCAATATTACCCCCTAAACCAACCTTCAAAGCACCCGAGCCTCGTACTTATAATACTCACTTCGAGATCCCGGTAGAGACTAAAAAGCCGGCTAAGAGCCCAGAGCAAGACGAAGTGCTTCGAAAGTTTAAAAGCCTGGAGCAGTCCTTCAGGAATATCCATGGGTTAGGCAACCAAGTCAGTGTGGCCAACAAAGATCTATGCCCATTCCCCGATATTCAATTACCGGCAGGGTTCAAGATGCCAAAGTTTGATCTGTACGAGGGGCACGACGATCCAATGGCACATCTGCGAGGTTTTTGCAGTAAGATAAAAGGAGCAGGTGGTAAAGATGAGCTGCTACTAGCTTACTTTGGTCAAAGTCTAAGTGGGTCTGCACTGGAATGGTACACAAAATAGGATCCGAGCAGGTGGTACACTTGGGACGATCTAGTACAAGCATTCGCAGGTCACTTCCAGTATAACCTTGAGATCATCCTTGACCGTCTCACATTGCTGACACTTGAGAAGAAGTCGGGAGAGATATTTAGAGAATTTGGGTTCCGGTGGAGAGAACAGGCAGCAAGAGTTGATCCTCCGTTGAGAGAGGGGGAAATGGTGGACTACGTTCTACAGACTCTAGAGCCAACTTACTTTGGTCACTTGGTGACGTCAGTTGGAAAATCTTTCAACGAAGTAGTAAAAATGGGCGGTATAATTGAAGAGGGACTTAAGTCCAACAAAATCTTGAGCTATTCAGAGATTAAAGCAACCACTCAGGCCATCCAGAGCGGCACGGGAGGTGCGCTCGGAAAGAAGAAAAGGGAAGATGTCGCAACAGTCGAGGCAGGTACTTGGTCCAGATCCAGAGGTCCCCCCTCACTACCAACCTAGACACCATCACTCAAATTACCCACACATTCCATACGGCCCTCCACAGCCCTACTACCCACCACAAGAGCCACACTTCTCTGTCCATCACGCCCAAACTTACACCCAGCCTCCGGCTCGCCCGCAATGGCGTGCGCTGGCTCCCCAGAATACATATCCACTTCCACAAAATACATATCCACCTCCACAAAATACATATCCACCCACACAAAACACATATCCACCTCCACAAAACACACATCCACCACCAAGGGCCTACAGGAATCCTTCGGGACCAGGCTTCCGTGGGAATCAGACCTTCAGAAATGAAAGGGTGCAGAGGCAGAGAACATTCATTCCGCTGGGAGAAACTTATACTACTCTGTTCCACAAATTGAGGCAGTTAGGCCTATTGAGTCCTGTGGAGCCCAAATTGCCAAATCCCCTTCCCAAAAATCTGGACCACTCGGTAAACTGTGAATATTGTTCGGGGGCTCCCGGGCATGATACTGAGAAGTGTTGGAAGTTGAGGACTGCCGTACAAGATCTCATTGACACAAATAGGATCGAGGTCTAGGAGCCAGAGGCACCTAACATCAATCAGAACCCGTTGCCGGCACACCATGAAGCCCACATGATCGAACTAGTGCACGAAGGAGGGAAGCTCAAGAAGCCCTCACAAACGGTAATGATGATCCGTGCCAGTCCGAAAGAAAAGTTAATCAGTGGAAAAGTGGTAGTACAGTCGGAAAGGGTAGAAGGCAAGCCAGTGGTGGTGATAGGGAAGAGTTCGTCTGATGTTGCCAAGAATCCAGAGCCGGTCAAAGTAACAGTGTAAGGTATATCAAGCAAGCCAGTAGCCGTGAAGAGGGCATGCATAGGACCAGTTGTTATCAGGCCAGTAATGCAGTTGCCGATAATCAGCGAGAAAACTGTGCCATAAAGCTACAGTCAGGTAATGGTAATGCATAAGGGGAAGGAAGTTATGGAAAAAATATGTGAGGCACATGGGTTAACTCGTTTGGGAATGTATTTTGCCCCCGCAGAGTTAAGAAGCGCCAATCCAGTAGCGACAAAAAATCCAGTTACCGAGGAAGAGGCGGAAGAATTTTTAAAGAAAATGAAGGCGCAAGATTACTCCATTGTGGAGCAGTTGAGGAAGACCCCGACACAGATCTCATTGTTATCGTTGTTGATCTATTTAGATGAGCATCGCCAGGTATTGATGAAAATTCTGAACGAAGCCCATGTTCCGGATAAGATCTCTGTGAATCATCTGGAGAAAATAGCAAACAAGATTTTTGAGGTCGACAGGGTCACTTTTTCAGACAATGAGTTGCCCGTGGAGGGTACAGAACATAATAGAGCCCTTTATTTGACCGTGAAGTGCGAAGACTCGGTAGTCACTCGAGTACTGATTGATAATGGGTCCAGTGCCAATATCTGTCCTTTGGCCACATTGAACAAACTGAAGGTCGATGGTGACAGGATTCACAAGAACAACATCTATGTTCGAGGGTTTGATGGTGGTGGTACAGACACAGTGGGTGACATCATACTTGAATTAATAATTGGTCCAGTCGAGTTCACCATGGAGTTTCAAGTGTTAGACGTGACAGTGTCATATAATCTTCTGTTAGGGCGACCTTGGATCCACGCCGCCAAAGCAGTGCCTTCTACATTGCATCAGATGGTCAAATTCGAGTGGGATAGGCAAGAGATCATAGTACATGGGGAAGACAATGCAAGTGCCGTAAGTGATGTCATCGTGCCCTTCATAGAGACTGATGATGATAAGGGACCGTGGGTTTACCAGGTTTTCGATATGGTTTCAGTGGATAAAATTTCTGAAGGCGAGGACCTTCCACTTCCCAGGATCATAGCTACGACTGTCATGGTAGCCTCGGAGATGTTGAAGAACGGGTTTGTGCCAGGAAAAGGTTTAGGGGCTGATCTTCAGGGTATTGTTCAGCCGGTTTCTTTGTCCAAAAATCTGGACACCTTTGGGTTGGGGTTCAAGCCTACATCGGCGGATGTGAGACGGGCTCGCAAGTTGAAGAAAAGAGTCTGGGTCCTTCCTAAGCCAATCCCGCGCCTATCCAGATCATTTGTCAGAGCAGGTATCAGAAAGTTGTCGGTCCCGAAAGTTCTCGGACCACTGATTGGGCCAGATGGAGATTTGAATGAGGGCTTTGAAAGGCTGTTCGCCGATGTCAACATGATAGAAGCTGGAGAAGGGTCCAGTAGGTTAGATGTACAGTTTGTGGGGCCTAGGGCAAATATCAACAATTGGATGGCTACTCCCCTTCCGACCTAGAGGGAGTCTTGGTAGTGGGCTCTGATTTTTCTTTCTTGTTTTTGGATTATTCCAGGGTTGCAATCCAATTTTGTTTTGTGTTCGGCAAAGTGTTAAACTCTGTTATCCCGTATTTTAATAAAGTGAAAGTTTTTGTTCTTCTTATTTTGTTTTAACTTTGTTTTCTTCTTTTCTCTTTCTGAACAGTTCTCTTTATATTGGTTCCAATGACATGCCATGCACAACGGATCTTCAACCCTGTCTAAAAAATCAATCTGATTCCGAACTAATTGTACAAGAGGTCGACTATGATGATGAATCAGAATACGATGAGGACGAAGCCTTCGAAGAGATAAACAGAGAGTTAAGCCAGTTTGAAGAGAAATCCAAGCCCAACTTAAATGACACAGAAGCCATCAACTTAGGGGATGCAGTTGATATCAGGGAAACTAAAATAAGCATCCACATTGCACCGAATATCAGGGAAGAACTAATCAAAGCACTTATTGAGTTCAAATTCATTTTTGCATGGTCGTATGATGACATGCCGGGGTTAAGCACGGATTTAGTGGTTCACAAATTGCCCATTAACCCGGCATGCCCTCCCGTCAAACAGAAATTGAGGAAGTTCAAAACAGACATGAGTGTGAAGATTAAAGAGGAAGTAACCAAGCAGCTGCAAGCAAAGGTTATTCGGGTCACTCGATATCCTGATTGGTTGGCTAATGTGGTGCCAGTGCCGAAGAAAGATGGGAAGATCAGGGTGTGTGTCGATTACCGCAATCTAAACAGGGCAAGCCCAAAGGATAACTTTTCATTACCAACATCCATATCTTGATCGACAATTGTGCTGGACGTGAGATCGGGTCTTTTATGGATTGCTATGCGGGGTATCATCAGATTCTGATGGATGAAGAAGACGCGGAAAATATGGCTTTCATTATGCCGTGGGGGACTTATTGCTACTGGGTAATGCCATTTGGTTTGAAGAATGCTGGGGAAACGTACATAAGAGCAATGACTACTGTGTTTCATGACATGATACACAAAGAGATTAAGGTATACGTGGACAATGTGATCATAAAATCCAAGCATCAGGAAGATCACGTAGCTGACCTAAGGAAGTTTTTTCAAAAGACTTCGAAGGTACGATATTATGCTCAACCCGGCCAAATGTGCATCTGGTGTTCCATCTGGAAAACTGTTGGGATTCATCGTCAGTTGGCGAGGCATTGAGTTGGACCCGTCAAAGATCAAATCCATCCAAGATTTGCCACCACCGAAGAACAAGACAGAAGTAATGAGTCTGTTAGGGAGGTTGAATTATATCAGCAGGTTTATTGCGCAACTCACAGCAACTTGTGAACCCATTTTTCGGCTACTGAGGAAAGATGCTACGGTGGAATGGACGGCAGAATGTCAGGAGGCATTTGACCAAATCAAATGATATTTATCAAACCCACCTGTGTTGGTTCCACCTGAGCCGGGAAGACCATTAATTCTTTATCTAACGGTCCTGGAGAATTCGTTTGGCTACGTACTGGGGCAACACGACATTACAGGAAGGAAGGTGCAAGCCGTCTATTATCTCAGCAAAAAGTTTACAGGCTATGAGGTTAAGTACACTCAACTCGAGAAGACATGTTGCGCTCTAACTTGGGTGGCCCAGAAATTGAAGCATTATCTGTCATCATATACTACTTATCTCATTTCATGCTTGGATCTACTGTAGTATATTTTCCAGAAGCCTATGCCCACAGGGAGATTGGCAAAATGGCAGATATTACTCACAGAATTCGACATCGGCTATGTGACAAAGACGGCCATAAAGGCCCAAGCATTGGCTGATCACTTGGCTGAGAATCCTGTTGATGAAGAATACGAGCCCTTGAGAACGTATTTTCCTGATGAAGAAGTGATGCATATAGATGAGTTGGAAATGACCAGGGAACCGGGATGGAAGCTTTTTTTCGATGGAGCCGCAAATGCGAAGGGAGTTGGAATAGGAGCAGTACTTATTTCTGAAACAGGACATCATTATCCTGTTACGTCTCAGCTGCGTTTCTATTGTACCAACAACATGGCTGAGTATGAAGCATGCATTTTACGTCTATGGCTAGCTGCAGACATGGATGTCCAGGACGTCTTGGTCTTGCGAGACTCGGACCTCCTGGTGCATCAGATTCAGGGTGAATGGAAAACAAGGGATTTGAAGCTCATACCATATCGACAATGTTTGCACGATCTGAGCAAGCGGTTTCGATCAGTGGAGTTCAGACACATCCCAAGAGTTCATAATGAGGTTGCCGATGCTTTGGCCACTTTAGCATCAATATTGCACCACCCAGACAAAATTCATGTTGACCAGTTGCATATCCAGGTTCATGATCAGCATGCTTATTGCAACATGATAGAGGAAGAAATGGATGGCGAGCCATAGTTTTATGATGTCAAGGAATACCTCAGGATGGGGATATACCCAGAACAGGCCACTGGAGATCAAAAGAGAGCCATTCGGCGATTGACAAATGGATTTTTCCTCAGTGGAGGAGTGTTGTACAAAAGAACACCAGATTTGGGATTGCTGAGATGTATAGATGCTAGTCAAGCCACGACAGTTATGACAGAGGTACATGCTGGAGTTTGTGGGCCACATATGAGCGGATATGTATTGGCGAAGAAGATTCTTCGAGTAGGGTACTATTGGCTCACTATGGAGCGTAATTGTATTAGTTTCGTGCGGAAATGCCATCAATGTCAGATACACGGAGATCTGATTCATTCTCCGCTGACAAAATTGCATACAATGTCAGCACCATGGCCATTTGTTGCCTGGGGCATGGATATCATTTGACCAATTGAGCCAACAGCATCCAACGGGCATAGGTTCATTCTGGTGACCATCGATTATTTCACTAAGTGAGTTGAAGCTAAAACTTTCAAGTCGGTAACCAAGAAGGTAGTGGTAGATTTTGTTCATTCCCATATCATCTGTAGATTTGGGATCCCAAAAGTGATCATCACGGACAATGGTGCTAATCTTAACAAAGGTTTGATGAAATAAGTGTGTCAACAGTTCAAGATTACACACCATAATTCCACACCATATCGTCCTAAGGCGAATGGAGCGGTCGAGGCGGCCAACAAGAACATAAAGAAGATATTGAGGAAGATGATAGAAGGATACAGACAATGGAATGAGAAATTACCATTTGCATTGTTGGGTTATCGCACTACTGTTCGTACTTCAGTAGGTGCAACTCCTTATTTGTTGGTATACGGAACTGAAGCAGTGATACCGGCAGAAGTTGAAATTCCATCCCTTCGGATTATCGCTGAGGCTGGGATTGATGATGATGAATGGGTCAAAGCCCGATTGGAGCAGTTGAACTTGATTGATGAAAAGAGATTGGCAGCAGTATGCCATGGCCAATTGTATCAAAGGAGAATGGCAAGAGCCTACAACAAGAAGGTGCGCCCCAGAAAATTTGAAGTGGGGCAGCAGGTGTTGAAACGAATCCTGCCACATCAGGCCGAAGCAAAAGGCAAGTTCGCCCCGAATTGGCAAGGGCCATTCATTGTAACCAGAGTGTTGTCCAATGGTGCTCTGTGTTTAACAGATATCGAAGGGAAATGCATCGACATGGCTATCAATTTTGACGCAGTTAAGAGATATTATGTATGATTTCTTTTGATTGTAATTGTTGTTTGTTTGTACTTAGCATGGTTTCAGAGAATGAAATAATGGAGGCAATTTGTTCTTCCATCCAAACACTTCAACCTTTGCTTCCCCTTTTGAGCCTTATTTATTCTTTCATACCCCTCTTTTGGAATCCGTAATGAAAATGAAAGAAAAAGAGAAGAGAAAATAATAAAGACAAAAGAAAAGTCACAAGAAAAATAAAGGAATTGGGAACTACGTTTGACCTGATTCCTCAAGAAGGATACGTAGGCGCCTCACGGCTCGGTCATAGTGTAACAAAAATAAAAATCCCCAAGCAAGAAACTGGGGCAGAAGTTGTGTTTGTAATTTTGGAAAGGAAGTTTGATTCCAAGAGTTGTAATGTTTTACCCGTCAAAATTATTTTGAACCTTTTGATACCCCTTTTCTTTTATCCATACACAAAAACCCATATTGATGTCCAAAAAAGACCTCCCGATCGGTATCCGAGAAGTGCCAAGTCATGCAAATGGAAGTCGAGAATAACACTTTGATCCCCAGTAGAGAAGAGGATCATAAGCTAGAAATGAATTGATAGCCGAAAGAATCCCAAGTAGAGAGAATTTTATCGGCAACACTCCAATCCCCAGTTGAGAAAGAGAAAATAAAATGAGAGAATCTTATGGTGAAAACCTTCATAGGCACCGTAAGGCAACGAAAGCTAAGAGAATCAAAATGAGAGAGTCTTATGGTGAAAACCTTCATAGGCACCGTAAGGCGACGAAAGCTGAGAGAAACAAAATGAGAGAGTCTTAAGGTGAAAACCTTTATAGGCACCAGAAGGCGATGAGAGTTGAGAGAAATGAGAGAGTCTTATTAGTGAAAACCCCTCAAAGAGCACTATGAGGCGACAAGATAAGATTGGCGGAAAGGATCCGTCGAGGCATCAAACAATGCAAAAGTGTTGATTTGGCAAAAAGAGTGGGGTGCCTGCATATCCCCCAACAAAATGAGGCCACCAGAAAGATTGATTGATACAAGTAGACTGGGTTGATTAATCCGGAATGCACGACATGATCATTGTGATCGGTTATATCATTCAGATAAGTCCTTTTCCTTTTCTTCTCCCCAGCATTCGTTCAGAACGACTTCTTCTTTTTCCATCTTTTGAAATCATCACTTTTCATTTCTTTTGTTTTAAGACTTTTTCTCCCCAGCAGTTGGTTTTGAGAAAGATTTTTCAGAGCTTACTACTAGTTGCCAAAACGGTGCAAAGCAAAATGCGAATAGGACAGGCCAAAGATAAGGCGCCAAAGTGAAAAGAAGTTTGTCGCAAGACCAAATGATGAATGGGTCTAGACTCCAAGGGGACCAAATTTCCAGGGGAAGTTGGAGAAAAACAGAAAATTAGGAAGTTGAGAAGTTATGGATCAAATTCCAAGAGGATCCCCAGTAGATTTGCGAGATGCAGGAACAACTCCGACAGATTATCGACCAAGTTCCGCGATGATCGGACAACACAGAGCGGGGAAGGAAGAGAAAAGAAAAACCATCCCCAGCAGGAATATCATCCCCAACAAATAATATCATCCCCAGCAAGTTTTGTAATAAAATGCAAAACAGGGAAATGAAAAAGGGAAAAACCATCCCCAGCAGGAGGGCACGACCACTCACCACGTTTTAAACTAACAAATTTTTCTTTGATTTGAAGCAGGGAAAGGAAATGTTATTGACAACAGGAAGACATGGCCACAAAGAAGATTATCAAACTGGGGCAGAAAATTTTCTCTCATTGCGAAAATTTTCTTGAAATCAGATACCCACTTGGGGAAGATGGAAGATAACACAAGTTTTGAAGGAAGTGGAATCCCCAGCAGTTTACGGGAGAAGGCAATACAGGTTTTAAAGAAAGCAATCTTGGAAGAAGCAAGATAACACAAGTTTTAAGGGTAGTGGTCTTTGAATCAATATCATCCCCACCATTGTTAAAAGGAGGAAAGTAACTAGTCTTAAAGAAGGAAGATAATTCTCCAGCAGTGTTATCCCCGACAGGTTTTAGAGAAGTGAAAACACCAGTATGAGGGAAGTGATTGCTGAAGAAGTCAGGAGCCCGCCTGCAGAATGGAGGTTGTTAAATTTTAAGTCGTAATAGAAGTCAGGAGCCCGCCTGGAGAATAGAGGTGTTACATTTTAGGAAGCTATTGAAGTCAGGAGCCCGCCTAGAGAATGAAGGTGTTATATCTCAAATTATAGTTGAAGTCAGGAGCCCGCCTGGAGAATGGAGGTGTTATATCTCAAATTATAGTTGAAGTCAGGAGCCCTCCTGAAGAATGGAGGTGCTATATTTTTAAGAAGTAGTTGAAGTCAGGAGCCCTCCTGGAGAATGGAGGTGTTACATTTTAGGAAGCTATTGAAGTCAGGGGCCCGCCTGGAGAATGGAGGTGTTATATCTCAAATTATAGTTGAAGTCAGGAGCCCGCCTGGAAAATGGAGGTGTTATATTTTTAATTTATAGTTGAAGTCAGGAACCCGCCTGGAGAATGGAGGTACTATATTTTTAAGAAGTAGTTGAAGTCAGGAACCCGCCTGGAGAATGAAGGTGCTATATTTTTAAGTAGTTGAAATTAGGAGCCCGCCTGGAGAATGGAGGTATTATGTTTTGGGAAGTATTGAAGTCAGGAGCCCGCCTGGAGAATGGAGGTGTTATATCTCAAATTATAGTTGAAGTCAGGAGCCCGCTTGGAGAATGGAGGTGTTATATTTTTAATTTATAGTTGAAGTCAGGAACCCGCCTGGAGAATGGAGGTGCTATATTTTTAAGAAGTAGTTGAAGTCAGGAGCCCGCCTGGAGAATGGAGGTATTATGTTTTGGGAAGTATTGAAGTCAGGAGCCCGCTTGGAGAATGGAGGTGTTATATCTCAAATTATAGTTGAAGGCAGGAGCCCGCCTAGAGAATGGAGGTGTTATATTTTTTTATTTATAGTTGAAGTCAGGAACCAGCCTGGAGAATGGAGGTGTTACATTTTTAAGAAGTAGTGAAGTCAGGAGCCCGTCTGGAGAATGGAGGTATTACATTCTGAGTTGTAGTTGAAGAAGTCAGGAGCCCGCCTGTAGAACGGAGGTTGTTATGTTTTAAGTTGAAGAAGTCAGGAGCCCGCCTGTAGAACGGAGGTTGTTATAATTTTAAGTCAAAGAAGTCAGGAGCCCGCCTGTAGAACGGAGGTCGTTATAATTTTAAGTCAAAGGAGTCAGGAGTCCGCCTGTAGAAATGAGGTTGTTAAATTTCAAGTTATTGTTAAAGTCAAGAGCCCACCTGGAGAATGGAGGCTGCTTTATCTTTAAATTGCTGTTGAAGTCAGGAGCCCGCCTGTAAAACGGAGGTTGTTATAATTTTAAGTCAAAGAAGTCAGGAGCCCACCTGTAGAACGGAGGTTGTTATAATTTTAAGTCGAAGAAGTCAGGAGCCCGCCTGTAGAACGGAGGTTGTTATAATTTTAAGTCGAGGTCAGGAGCCCGCCTGGAGAATAGAAGTGTTATATTTTTAAGAAGTCGTTGAAGTCAGGAGCCCGCCTGGAGAATGGAGGCCGTATTATCTTTTAAAGTCAAGTTGGAGTCAGGAGCCCGCCTGTAGAACAAAGGAGTACACATACAAGTTGAAGTCAGGAGCCCGCCTGCAGAACAGAGGAATACATTTCAAGATCAAGTCAGAAGTCAGTAATGCGGAGGGTTACAACAAAAATACTCCCAGTATGAATCCCATTTCAGAAATCAGAAAGAAGACTACAAGAGCAAGTCGAATATAGATAAGATTTTGTAATTCCTAGTTTAAGTCTAGCTTCTTGTTTTCTTTTGGCACGGTGTAATAAGGAGATCGAAAAGCAGTAGCAACAACGTGCAGCAGTAGTAACAACAAAAATGCAGTCCCATGGTAGTCTCAGCTACCAAAACTTCCCGAACTACATTAACCTGATTCCCTTCTAGCCAGGGATATGTAGGAAACCTTTGAAGCAAAGGTTCGGTTAAATCTTTTCAAAAAAATGCTTCACACGGAGTATTCCAACGGGCAAAAATCGCTCGTATCCGCTCACTTTATCTTTGCACGAAAACTCTTTGTGTTTTCGGACAAAGAGGGGCAGCTGTGAGCACGTGATTTTTGCCCTATGAGAACTACTCCCAAAAATTCAAAATAAAATGGTTTTGTGTTGTTTGTGATTTATTTGTATTTTGTCTGTGCATGCTTATTTCTACTTTAATTAAGAAAAATACAAAAATATGTGTTGCATGTGCATTTAGGATTTAATTTTACAATTTAGGAATTAATTAAACAATCAAGTTTGTTTTACAAAATGAAAAAATCACAAAAATATGTACTTTGCATTTTTGCATTTAATGTCCGAATTGTATGATTTTATCTTTATTTGATGTTTAATTTCGTGTGATAGCTATTATTAAGAGTTAATATTTTTAGTTAATTGTCGATTTTATAATTTAATTAGGATTTTTAGTTGAAAAGGAATTAAAATAAAATGAAAAAGAAAAGAAAAGAGTGAAAATTGGACCAAATCGGAACTGGGCCGTTATATTTTGACAAAAAATCAGGCCCAAACAGATGCCTAGACCGGTCCAAATCTCATAGACGTTCGAACGACGTCGTTTCAACGGCAATTAATCACAGCCGTTGGTCCTGCATGATCCAACGACTCAAAAGCCGTCTCTCTTACCCATTCCCTGGCCCGACCCGTTACCCAGTTCAAACCGACCCCCTACTTAAACCAAACGACACCGTATTGATTAATCTCCTTGATCCTAACCGTCAATCTTCATTGATCCAATGGCCAGGATTTAATCCCCTCCCCCGTATATAAGTCCAACCTTTCACCCCACACCCCCCTAAGCCATACCCTCCGTTCATCCTTCATCTCTTTCAGAGACAAACCAAACGACCCTCAAAACCCTAGCCGCCCTGAAACCCTTTTGCCTGAAAGCCGGCGGCAACGATGCCGATGACCATGAAACTAACACCCCTCGAGCACCTAACCACCCTCTCCACGAATCCCTTACCCGTTTTGCTCGAATCAGCCTGTAGCTTCTCGAATTTTCAATCGAAGATTTGAGCAAAACTTGAAACTACCCCAACCAGCCCCAAACTCACCCCACGACACCCCTTGACCACCCTCGTCACCAAACCACCGTTGGTTTGGTTCGAATCAGATCAGAACCGTCCGAACCCCAAATCGAACCCCAAGAACCCTAGAAAACCAAAGGTTGAAGTCTGTCCGAAGAAAAGGAATTTGGGTGTCCAGTGGACCTTAGTCGAAGTGTTCTCAGTTGAGAACTCTCGATTAAGGTCCGTTCGACCTAAAAAAAGGTCCGAGTCAGAGTCCAAGTCAGGATCGTCTAGTGTCCGAGTTCTTGAGGTATTTTTCCTGTCCAGTTGGTTCCATTTTGTATGTGTTTATATCTGTTTATTTGTTTAGTTTAGTTTTATTGATTTTTCAATTCTTTTTGTCGATTGATTCTGTCCTTCTTCAATGACCTTTTATTTGGTCGAACTTTTTCTGGTCATGGTCAATGTATATGATAAACTATATAATCGATTTGAATGAGTGTTGTCGATTAGTTAAGTTTTATTATGAATCCCTGTTTCTATCAATACGATTCGAATCACCTGTGTGCCTGTTCTATTCTTATTTGCTATTGATTGTATGTGTTGTAATTCGTGTAGTCGATTGGATAAGTGTCGTCGATTGGTTTTACATGCTTGAATGTTAGAATAACCTGATTTGACTCATGCTGCTTCAATTCTGATTGAATCAATGTTGGAATTTGATAGGTTGGATTGGTTATAGCTGCTGTAGTTTGGTGATTAATTAGGAATCAACTTAGTTATCTGTTTAAGGAGATTGGTTATAGCTGATGAGGTACATGGGATTGGGTAGGACAGTAATTTCAGGGACCCTAGGAGGGTATTTTGGGATTTGAAAGGTTTGAAATGGGTTTAAGTTGAATGGTCTGACAGTAGGGTACTAAAGTGTCATTAAACTAATGAATTGTTTAGTATTAGTGAGGAACAAAACATAATAGCATGGGGAGACCTAATGGGGATTTTATTAAAGTATGCACTACCCATAACCATTGAATAAAATAAAGGAAAGACTAGGGTTAATGGGGGACAAAAACAGACTTTAGTGGAGTCCTAGAGAAGATCATGGGAAAAATGTTTGATTAATGGGTCTAAATTCTCCTAAGAGCTGGAAAAAGATAAAAAGATTGGCTATAAAGGAGAGGGGTCGGGACAGTGTAAGAGAGGCAAAAGGAAGAGATTTTTGGAGAGGGTAGAGAGGGCATTGTTAACACACTTTTAGAGTCTGGTCTGGGCTTTCTTTTGAGGGTCAGTGTTTTAAAAATAGAGAGAGTTCTTGGTAGTTTCACTAGTCCTGAAGAAATCAGCTGATTGCTAGCTACTGGAATCAGTAGTGTTTCCTACTTAGTTTTTGAGTAGACTTTTGGTTTCAGTCGAGACCTTCTCGGATCAGTTTGAGTGTTCTGCTGCTGTGGTATGTTTCTAGGGTCAGTTTGAAGGTCATTTGGGTTTATTCGAATCGGTTTTGGGTTAATCTATTCATCTTGTTGGTTCAAAACATTTCTGAACTCTTCCTGGATTGATAAATATATTTCTGGGCTGAACTGGTTCTGTTTGTGGTTGTTTGGAATTTCAAATTGTTGTTGTGAACTGCTGTTGTATTGCTGCTCGCATTTCTGCTGCTGCTGATTTCTTCTTCTTCTTCTTCTTCTTCTTCTTCTTCTTCTTCTTCTTCTTCTTCTTCTTCTTCTTCTTCTTCTTCTTCTTCTTCTTCTTCTTCTTCTTCTTCTTCTTCTTCTTCTTCTTCTTATATTTCAAACATCTAGGTACACATCCTGTAACCTTCAAGCTTGTGGACATGTGATAACCCTGTGCCTGTAAATTAAATTCGTTGCATTCTCAGTCTTTTGTTTCAAGTTGAAAGCTCAAACGCTGGGTCCTATATCTTCTGAACTTGGGCCTGCCATAATTCATCTTGCACCTTCCAACGATTTGGGCCTTGCCCCAAAGCCTAGGCCCTAAAAGCTTCATGTCAGCCTCATGCTAAGGCCATGAAGTCTCAATTTAGGCTCCTTGATTATACTTGGGCCTGTACAGAGGCCCATGATGGACTGGTTATCAAATTGAACTGAATCTATTTGAGTACTTAATCACGGTTCAGTGACATGCTAATTAATTAGGGCATTTTCTTAGAGACAATATATGATAGAAAAATCGTAGTCCTTTAGGTTGGCTTTAAAATAAATAAGGTGCACCGCGCCAAATAAAATCACAAATCGCGTGGCCCTCTTTAAATGTTCACATTAAGTATTTAGACCTCGGGACGTGCCATTTAGTGAATTTCATGGCTTCCCGCAAAGTCAATAATACGCTAATCGCTTCAGGCGTACATTTTACTAATCTTACCTTCTCAAATTCGGGTGCACATTTATGTGACCCAAATCCAAATCCCAATGGAGTCAAAATGTGTCGGTAATCAGGGTACATTGATTGTGACGTGGTTCGAGATGCATTTCCACGACGTTGCAAATTCCTTTTAAAAAATAATGAATGAGACGAGCCTCGACAAATAAAAATACACAAGCTGCGGGGCCCTCTATATGTGTTGGTAAAATTACTTAGACTTCGAGATGAGCCGTTTAGCAAAGTTTCACGACCTTACCCAAAATAATGATACGCTAGTCGCTTTAGGCGCGTCTTTAATAATTTACTTTCTTAAACTCGGGTGCACATTTATGTGACCAAAATCCAAATCTCAACAGAGTTGAAATGTGTCAATAACCACGGGTGCATTGATGTGACGTGGTTCGAGATGTATTTTCACGACGTTGCAATTCTCATTAAAAATAACAATAATAAAAGTGGTAAACAGTAAAAAAATTGCACATAGGTTCAACAAGTATTAAAATTAGATAAACAAGCCGAATATGACAGGTGAGCGACCGTGCTAGAACCACGGAACTCGGAAATGCCTAACACCTTCTCCCGGGTTAACAGAATTCCTTACTCGAATTTCTGGTTCGCGGACTGTAATACAGAGTCAATCTTTTCCTCGATTCGGGATTCAACCGGTGACTTGGGACACCATAAATCTCCTAAGTGGCGACTCTGAGTCTTTAAATAAAATCCCGTTTCGATTGTCCTTTAATTGGAAAAACTCCCTCTGCGCCCTTTATGCGGGGCGCGGGTGAAAAAGGAGGTGTGACAATGGTGTCCCAAGTCACCGGTTCAAATCCCGAATCGAGGAAAAAATTGACTCTGTATTACAGTCCGCGAACCAGAAATCCGGGTAAGGAATTCTGTAACCCGGGAGAAGGTGTTAGGCATTCCCGAGTTCCGTGGTTCTAGCACGGTCGCTCAACTTTTATAATTGGCCTATTATCTGATTTTAATACATGTTTTAGCCTGTGGTATATTTTAACTTATCAACCTCTTTTAATTAATTTTAGGAAAATTCAACGTCATCTAAAACACGTCTTGAACCACGTCACATAAATGCACCCGCGATCCACGACACATTTTATCTAACGTTGTTGAGATTTGGATTTAGGTCACATAAATGCACACATGAGTTTAAGGAAGGTAAATTATTAAATAGCGCGTCTAAAGCAACTACGCATTTTAATTATTTTCCTAATCTTTGAGATTGTTGTGATACCAAATTCACAAATAAGACATTTATTGGGGAACAAATATGCTAGCTAACATGCTCTATTACTTGGCCAGATTCGTTATGGTCCAAAACTCACCTTATGGCCCATTCTTATTCCTTGCCAAGAAAGAAACAACTCCAATTTTTCCATCTACCCGATTAAAAGTATTTATTCAAGAACCCAGACTACACACATCACAATCGAAATAAAAACTAATTAAAATAATTTAAATGAAAAACTAAAACATGCTACTCAAACAATGTAGAATCATAAATCAATCAACACGCGCACCAAGCTATCATAACACAATGAAATGAGAATGAAAATTGAGAAATGGACCTTTTATTGGTGAACAATGTTGAAAACTACAAATCAATCGAGCTAAACAAAGCAACAATCCTCGGATCTAAACAACGAGATTACAAACCGGAACCAAGAATCAACGGAAAACTCGAAACCCAAACACGACCTTTGACGAACCCGGAATTCGCCGGAAAACTCGAATTAAATGTAATTGTCGGAGCTCTGCCAAGTCCACCGGTGCAATGTGTGTAAGTCACACCCCCATTTCTATTGACGGCCTTGCTCATTCCAAATTCAATTTCCAATTTCCACCTAACTTGTACTTATCCCCAATTGTTCTCTTCATATAGATTTATTACCCCCCCTAGTCCGTTTTTGATTCAATCAACAGAAGGTTTTGTGAATTGAAAACCAACAAGTAATACAATGAAATGGAGGCTACTTTATCCTTTTAATTGATACAAACCGAGAAGACAATAGCTTTGAAATCTAATTCAGAACTATACACGTGAGATTGAAATGAAGTAATTCTCGACCTTTGCTCGATGGCCACTTCAATTAATGCTGTTGCTGTGCCTTTCTCTTCCTTTTTGTTTTTAGTCTTAGGTCTTGGAAAAATGAAATTTTGGGTAGGGTTTTTATAATTGGGTATTTTATATGGAAGTGGGAAGGGATGATGACCATTGGATTAGAAGGAAATAGATGGCTAGAATTAAATCTTGCACTTAAATGGGCTAATGGGTTGGGAAGAATGGGCTAAGGATAATTGGGTTGGACCATGTCTTTTTGTCTTTCAATTTTGGGCTAAGAAAACTCCAAAAATTATTATTTAAAACCATAGCTAAATTCCCTTAATATAAGATAACTATACTACATGATGCAAAAATAAATTCTAATTAATTAAACTAAACTATATTAAAACATGAAACTATTACATATTTTTTTTGTATTTTTCAAGATTATATAAAGATAAAAATAAGGTACTATTTTTGTATTTTTTTACTTTATGAAAGGTACATAAAATAAAATATTTTTTTTAATTTTTATTTTCTTGTAATAAATAAAGTAAAAATGAATAGAAATAGCTATATTAGGCCTAAATTAAATATTTACGTGCTAAAATATGAAAAATCTTGGGGAGAGTAAAAAATTACATGTCTACAGCTGCCCGTCTTTGACTGGAAACGCGAAGAGTTTTCGGACAAAGAATGACTAGACAGGTGTTTTGACCCGACTTTTATTTGGAGAGACTAAAACTAAGAGAAAGGAGAGTGTGACCGAGCCCTGGTGTCTGAGCTGCCTACATATCCTTGGCTATAAAGGAATCAGGCCACGTGTAGTTCAGAGGTGAGTGAGATGATGGAGTGTGCTGAGGTGGAGAGCCGGTCGAGGTGCCGTTCCGCCGAGGTTCCGGTCCGCGGTCCTGATGTTACACAAAAATCAAAACATGAAAAAGACTAGCTAAGCCTATCAACTACGAGTTACAAGAATCCTATCTATAAGTCTTCTGAAGCTTGATCTTGAGTCTTGAGTGGTTCTTCATGCAGACTTTAGATTTGAACCTTGTTGCTTGCTAGTTTCAGGTGCTAGTTCCGCCTTCTTCAGCTTTTCGGATCAAGACAGGCATGCAGTGCTTGTGACCTCGGTCATGTCTTGAGCAGCTCAAATCTTTCATCAACTTCTGCATCTGGATTAACTTCTTGCCTTTTTTTTTCTTTTCTTTCTTTATTGTGACTAACTTCTTTGATCACCTCAGACTGTTGACTCGCATTCTTTCCGCGAGCTTCTTTTGTTGCTGACTTGAATTGCATTCTGAAGTGAATTCCCTTGTTTTCCAGGTGGGTGCCTGATTGCCAAATCTTGAACTGTCTTCCTTCGGAACTACTTTCCCTTGAAACTTGAACTGTCTTCCCTTGTTCTCCAGGTGTGCGCCTGGTTACTGAAACTTTCTGTGTTCCCTTGTTCTCCAGGTGGGCTCCTGATTGTTGAACTTGAAATGTATTCCCTTGTTCTTCAGGTGAGTGCCTGATTGTTGAACTTTGAAATGTATTCCCTTGTTCTCCATGTGGGCGCCTGATTGCTGAAACTTGAATGTATTCCCTTGTTCTCCAGGTGGGCGCCTGATTGCTGAACTTGAAAATGTATTCCCTTGTTCTCCAGGTGGGCGTCTGGTTTCCACAACATAAACAAAACAAAGAAAACGTCTACCCCGGTTTGATGCTAGGCGCATTGAATCATGTTACCAAATATCTCTATGAATTTGAAAGCTAAATCCCATTATCCAGGAGGGTCCTGAAAACTCCTTGTTAAATGACGGCTTTAAAAATCTAAATCATATCTTCTAAAGGTGTTACTCCTACTAAATCTTGTTATCTAAGAAAGTCTTAAACTACATCCCATTATCCAGGAGGGTCCTGACAACAAAAAATTAAATCCCATTATCTAGGAGGGTCCTGAACACCTAAAACTAAATCCCATTATCCAAGCGGGTCCTGAACACCTAAAACTAAATCCCATTAACCAGGAGGGTCCTGAAATTTAAAATCAAATCTCATCTTAAGGGTGAAAATTTTAGAGCTAAATTCAACTTCCTAACGGTGAAACTTATGCTAAATCTTAGCATCTAAGGGAGGTATTAAACTAAGTCCCATTATTCAGGAGGGTCCATAAAATTTCAAATTGAATCTTATCCTAAGCATGAAAACTTTAAAGCCAAACTTACATTTCCTCAAGGTAGGGCCTAGCTAGATCTTATTACTCATGAACGTTTTGAATTTTAACTAAGTCCCATTGTCCAGGAGGGTCCTGAGAATTTTTTTTTAAAATAAAATAAAATTAAACCTCATTATCTAGGAAGACCCTAAAATTTTAAAATTAAACCCCATTATCCAGGAGGGTCCTGAACATTTAAAACTAAATTCCATTATCCAGGAGGGTCCTGAAATTTAAAATCAAATCTCATCTTAAGGGTGAAAATTTCAGAGCTAAATTCAACTTCCTAACGGTGAAACTTATGCTAAATCTTAGCATCTAAGGGAGGTATTAAACTAAGTCCTATTATTCAGGAGGGTCCTTAAAATTTCAAATTGAATCTTATCCCAAGCATGAAAACTTCAAAGCCAAACTTACATTTCCTCAAGGTAGGGCCTAGCTAGATCTTGTTACTCATGAATGTTTTGAATTTTAACTAAGTCCCATTATCCAGGAGGGTCCAGAGAATTTTTTTAAAAAAAATAAAATTAAACCTCATTATCTAGGAGGGCCCTGAAATTTTAAAATTAAATCTCATTATCCAGAAGGATCCTGAAAACTTAAAACTAAATTCCATTATCTAGGAGGGTCCTGAAAACTTAAAAACTAAATCTCATTATTCAGGAGGGTCATGAGAACTTTTAAAATTAAATCCCATTATACAGGAGGGTCCTGAAAATTTTAAATTAAATCTCATTATCAAGGAAGGTCCTGAGAATTTAAAAATTAAATCTCATTATCCAGGAGGGTCCTGAAAACATAAAAACTAAATCCCATTATCCAGGAGAGTCCTGAGAATTTTAAATTAAATCCCATTATCCAGGAGGGTCCTGAGAACTTATAAATTAAATCCCATTATCCAGGAGGGTCCTGAAAAATTTAAATTAAATCCCATTATCCAGGAAGGTCCTGAGAATTTAAAAACTAAATCCCATTATCCAGGAGGGTCCTAAAAACTTAAAAACTAAATCCCATTATCTAGGAGGGTCCTGAGAACTTTTAAAATTAAATTCCATTATCTAGGAGGGTCCTGAAAACTTAAAAACTAAATCCCATTATCCAGGAGGGTACTGAGAACTTTTAAAATTAAATCCCATTATCCAGGAGGGTCCTGAAAATTTAAAATTAAATCTCATTATCCAGGAGGGTCCTGAGAACTTTTAAAATTAAATCCCATTATCCAGGAGGGTCCTAAAAATTTAAAAATAAATCTCATTATCTAGGAGGGTCCTGAGAACTTTTAAAATTAAATCCCATTATCCAGGAGGGTCTTAAAAATTTAAAATTAAATCCCATTATCCAGGAGGGTCCTGAGAACTTTTAAAATTAAATCCCATTATCCAGGAGGGTCCTGAAAACTTAAAAACTAAATCTCATTATCCAGGAGGGTCCTGAGAACATTTAAAATTAAATCCCATTATCCAGGAGGGTCCTGAAAACTTAAAACTAAATCCCATTATCCAGGCGGGTCCTGAACATCTAAAACTAAATCCCATTATCCAGGCGAGTCCTGAACACCTAAAACTAAATTCCATTATCTAGGAGGGTCCTGAAATTTAAAATCAAATCTCATCTTAAGGGTGAAAATTGCAGAGCTAAATTCAACTTCCTAACGATGAAACTTATGTTAAATCTTAGCATCTAAGGGAGGTATTAAACTAAGTCCCATTATTCAGGAGGGTCCTTAAAATTTCAAATTGAATCTTATCCTAAGCATGAAAACTTCAAAGCCAAACTTATATTTCCTCAAGGTAGAGCCTAGCTAGATCTTGTTACTCATGAACGTTTTGAATTTTAACTAAGTCCCATTGTCCAGGAGGGTCCTGAGAATTTTTAAGATTAAATCTCATTATCCAGGAGGGCCCTAAAATTTTGAAATTAAATCCCATTATCCAGAAGGGTCCTGAAAATTTAAAAACTAAATCCCATTTGTCACACCTCCTTTTTCCGTACCCGCGAGGGCACAAGGGAGTTTTTTCCAATTAAAGGACAATCGAAACGGGATTTGTTTAATTATTTCAGAGTCGCCACTTGGGAGATTTAGGGTGTCCCAAGTCACCAATTTTAATCCCGAATCGAGGAAAAAAATGACTCCATATTACAGTCTGCGTACCAGAAATCCGGATAAGGAATTCTGTTAACCCGGGAGAAGGTGTTAGGCATTCCCGAGTTCCGTGGTTCTAGCACGGTCGCTCAACTGTTATATTCGGCTTGATTATCTGATTTTATACAAATATGAACTTATGTGCAAAATTTTATCTTTTTACCGCTTTCTTACTTATTGTTATTATTTTACGAGAATTGCAACGTCGTGGAAACATATCTCGAACCACGTTACATCAATGCACCCGTAGTTGTTTGGCATATCTCGACTCGGTTGAGATTTGGATTTGGGTCACATAAATGTGCACCCGAGTTAAGGAAAATAAATTATTAAAGGCGCGCCTAAAGCAACTAGCGTCTTGTTATTTTGGGGAAGGCCGTAAAATTCGCTAAACGGCCTGTCCTCGAATTCTAAGTATTTTAATATATACATTTAGAGGGCCCCATATATATATATAACGAGGGCCCCGCAGCTTGTGCATTTTTGTTTGTCGAGGCTCATCTCATCTTTATTTTTATTTTTTATTTTTTTAAAAAAAGGAATTTGCAACGTCATGGAAATGCATCTCAAACCACGTCACAATCAATGTACCCGTGATTAGAGACACATTTCGACTCCGTTGAGATTTGGATTTGGGTCACATAAATGTGCACCCGAGTTAGGGAGAATAAATTATGAAAGGCGCGCCTAAAGCAACTAGCGCATTATTATTTTGGGTAGGGCCGTGAAATTTGCTAAACGGCCCGTCCCGGAATCTAAGTATTTAATACATATATTCTGTGAGGGCTCCGCAATCTGTACATTTTTTATTTGACGAAGCTCGTCTCGTTTTTTATTTTCTTTTATTTTTTTTAAAAGGAAAAGGATAAGGCTAAAATAACTACATTTTTTGCTACTTTGCTAGGTCATGGGTTGTAAATTGAACTTATTTGATGAAACGAGTATTTTTCCGCGGAATTAAAATTGCTACTATAATTTCAACATTTACTACCACATGTATAAACAACTATTAAGACAAAGTAAAATAATTACCACCTTTCCCCTATTATGACAAATATTTGGATAACAACAATCTAAACATGAAGAAACCAAAATGTCAAATAACTACTTGAAGCAAACGAAACAAAGGAAAAGACGTTCACGGCCAAATTTCAATACCATACGGAGTTAATTAACAAAAATAGCCATTCACAAACATCATGTATATATGTCTCGCTCAATTCGCGCACTATCCGCATGAACTAGGATGGTATCCTAAAACATCACATATACATATTACTAACAGAAAATAGGAGGGACACAGACAGAGATGACCTACTTGAGATTAACGTCCGATGCGTTGGACCTGCGACGAAATCTCGGACAACAAACTCGACGTACCGGACCTCGACGAACCAAAGACGACCTTAACGGACTGAAGCAACAGCTGAGCTGCTCAACGACGCAGCAACACAGCAACTGGACATGCGAGTGGCGGTTGGATAATCGCTTGGCATGGCGCGCTGGTTCGTCGCTGGGGAAGGAGGCGAGCTGGGTTTGGTTGATTGGTTGTCGATTGGTTTGATGGAGCTAGGAAGAGGAGGAGTGGTCGTTCATGGCTTTGTTGGTTCAGCAGGTGGTCGACGGTGTGAGACGATGATGGAGTCGGATGGGGAAGGTGACGGACTGGTTGCGATGGAGTTTGGGAGGAGACGGGGTGGTCGTTTGGGCGTGAGGGAGTCGTTTGGGCAGTGGTCGAGGACTGATGGGTTGTTGTTGTTGGTCGTGGTGTTTGGAGTAGGGTTTGTTAGGGTTGGGGGTTGCGACTGGTTATGGCGTGGGGTCGACGGGCAGGAACGGGGGAAGCAGGAGGCGGAAGCAGCTGCGACGAGCAGCTGGGACGGCGGTGCAACAGCTGTGGTCGTCGGATTTAATGGAGGAGTAAGGCGATGGTCGTTCGGACGTGAGGGGGGCGTCGCGGCTGGTTTTGGGTAGGTGTTTGGGTGGTGGTCTGTTTGGTGGTGGTTTGGCAGTGGCCCACGGGCTGGTGGGTTGTCGCTGTTGGTCGTGGTCGTCGACTGGTGAGGCTGGTCGGAGGTGGGTTTCGTTAGGGTTTTTTCTGTTTTTTTGTTCTTCTCCTTTTGGAGAAGATGAGGAACAGTGCACTCCCCCTCCAAATATTTTCCAAAAAAGTCTGTGTATTTTGTAATCCCTGCCAAGCAAATGGACCCCCATGCGTGGTGGGGTTCAAGACTTGTGTCCTCCACGCGTGGTGGGGTTCCCCGTGTGTGGGGTTCCGTCCGTGTTCCCCACGCGTGGTGGACTCGGATTATTATGGGCTAGGTCCGAAAATTAGGCCTAAAAGCGGGTAATTTGAACCCGAATATTATTCTTTTGCCCGGACCCGAGATTAAGAACACGACGTTGCTCAACTAATCCTATGTAAGCAAAATAACTACCAAAAATAAGATTAATATTTAAAACAAAACTATATCTTTTTTTTAATATTTTTTCAAGATTAAAATAGCTACAAAATATTAATAAAGCTATTTTTGTAATTTTCGTTTTTATATAAAGACAAAATATAAAGTAATATTTTTTGTATTTTTTTTCAAAAATTAAAATGACTACAAAACATTAATAGAACTATATTTTTTTGGTAATTTTCGAAATTATATAAAGTACAAAATAAGGTACTATTTTTTGTATTTTTCAAGTTTATGAGAAATACATAAACTAAAATTTATATATATATTTTTTGTAATTTTTCTTTTGCGATGAAAATAAAGTAAAAATAGTTAAAAATAACTAATTAGACCCAATTTCACATATTCACGCTAAAAATGTGAAAATTCTCGGGGAGGGTCAAAAATCACGTGTCTACAGCTGCCCCTCTTTGACTGGAAACACGAAGAGTTTTCCGACAAAGAACGACTAGAGATGTTTTTGACCCGACCATTATTTGGAGGGACTACACTAAGGAAAGGAAGGGAATGTAACCGAGCCCTGGTATCTGAGCTGCCTACATATCCTTGGTTATACAGGAATCAGGCCACGTATAGTTCGGAAATGAGAGAGATGGTAAAGTGTACCGAGGTGAAGAGCCGATCGAGGTGCCGTTCCGTTGAGGTTCCGGTCCGTGGTCCTGTCATTACATCAAAAATGAAAACTGAAAAAGACTAACTAAGCCTATCAGCTACTAGTTACAAGGATTCCTATCTTTAAGTCTTCTGAAACTTGATCTTGAGTCTTGAATGGTGCTTCATACAGACTTTGGATTTGAACCTTGATACTTGCTAGTTGTAGGTGCTAGTTCTTGAGCAGACCACATCTGTTCTCCACTTCCGTGCTTTGGATTCGTTTTTTTTTTCTCTTTTTTTCTTTTCTTGTTTTTTTTTGTTTTTGTGACCAGCTTTTGTTGACCATCTCAGCCTGTTGACTCGCATTCTTGAGGCGAGCTTCTGCTATTTATAACTTGGTTGAATGCTGGGGATTTTTGTTGTAGCCTTCTGCTTCCCGGTTCTGGGGATTGTTTCCTGCTGGGGATTCCTGTTGTAACCTTCTACCTTCCGGTGGGGTTACTGATTTCCAAAATCTGCAGTATAAGACTAAAAAGTATTCCTCTTGTTATACAGGTGGGCGCCTGAAACATGAAATGTAAAGACTGAAATGTATTCCTCTCGTTATACAGGTGGGCGCCTGACATGAAATGTAAAGACTGAAAAGTATTCCTCTCGTTATACAGGTGGGCGCCTGACATGAAATGTAAAGACTGAAATGTATGCCTTTGTTCTATGGGCGGGCTCCCAACTTCAACACTTGAAATGAAAAGACTGAAATGTATTCCTCTCGTTATACAGGTGGGCGCCTTGCTTTCGTCAGACTAAGATTTTGATCCTAGGAGAAGGTTCATCAGACTAGGTCTTTTCTTTTTGGTATCTTAGGAGAAAGATTCATCAGACTAAGATTTTGATCCTAGGAGAAGGTTCATCAGACTAGGTCTTGTTTTTTTTGGTATCTTAGGAGAAAGATTCATCAGACTAAGATTTTGATCCTAGGAGAAGGTTCGTCAGACTAGGTCTCTATCTTAGGAGAAAAATTCATCAGACTAAGATTTTGATCCTAGGAGAAGGTTCATCAGACTAGGTCTTGTTTTTTTGGTATCTTAGGAGAAAGATTCATCAGACTAAGATTTTGATCCTAGGAGAAGGTTCGTCAGACTAGGTCTCTATCTTAGGAGCAAAATTCATTAGACTAAGATTTTGATCATAGGAGAAGGTTCATCAGACTAGGTCTTTTTTTTTGTTTTTTGGTTATCTTAGGAGAAAGATTCATCAGACTAAGATTTTGATCCTAGGAGAAGGTTCGTCAGACTAGGTCTCTATCTTAGGAGAAAAATTCATCAGACTAAGATTTTGATCCTAGGAGAAGGTTCATCAAACTAAGATTTTGATAACAACTTAGGAGGAAATGAATCTCCTATGGGTGAAACTAAAACAAACTTAGGAGGAAATACGTCTCCTATGGGTAAAACTTAAACTTAGGAGGAAATGCATCTCCTAATGGGTGAAACTAAAACAAACTTAGGAGGAAATGCGTCTCCTATGGGTAAAACTTAAACTTAGGAGGAAATGCATCTCCTATGGGTAAAAACTAAACTTAGGAGGAAATGCATCTCCTATAGGTAAAACTCTAATGATTTCAAACTAGGAAGTGCGTCTCCTATTAATGAAATCTTCGCTTAGGAAGTGCGTCTCCTATGCGTGAACCATTTCCTTCTTCCTGAATTATTTACTTACCTGTGTTGTCTTCCCTCGAAACTGCTGGGGGATTATTTTGATGGGGATGACTTTCCTTTTCTTTTTTTTTCATTATTATCTTTTTATTCTTTTTTTAATTCTTTTTTTATTCTTTTTTTTTGTTTTGTTTTTGCATAGCTTCTTCCTTCGAAGACTACCTCCCTTGAGAGTCGTTTTGCCTTTCCCCGAAAGGAACTGCTGAGGATACCGACTTTCCAACCTTGTGTTGGACTCCTCGAAACTGCTAGGGATAACACTGTTGGGGAATTATTTACTTACCTGTTGGGGGGTAAAATGTTATCAGCTGGGGATAACGCTGTTGAGGATAACACTGCCGGGGGATTTTGATTCCTTCAGAACTAGTGCTTCACTCTTCGGAAGGCTGTTGGGAATGATGTTGGCCTCTTGCTTTTTCTGAGCTCAAGTTTCATCCCTTTGCTGGGGAACAACTTCCTCCATTGAAACTTATTATGTTGGGGGCAACACTGGTTCTAAGACCACTTCCCTCGAGACTGGCATTATCTTTTATTCTTCCCCGAATGGGTACCTGACTTCCAGAAAATTTTCTAAATGGAAGGAAAATTTTCTGCCCCAGTTTGATAATATCCCTGTGCATGCATTTCTGGCATCAATGCCGTTTCCTTTACCTGTTTCAAATCAAACAAAATTTGTTAGTTTAAAACGCGGTGGTTGGTTGTGATACTCCTACTGGGATGGCTTTTCCCTTTCTCCTTCCTTGCTCTGCGTTCCACAACTTGTTGGGGATGATATTATGTGCTGGGGATAATCCTTTCCTGCTGGGGATATCCCTCTTCTTTTGTGGCATAGCTCGGAAACTGGCATTTCCCCGACCTTCTAGTCTAGTATGGATTTCGCCAAATCATGCTCACTGCTTTCCTTGCTTTGTTTACGGGCCTTGGCCTTGAGGTTTATAACCTTGGCAAGGATATCCCTCTTGACACTCGTCAATCCTTTTGTCAATTCCCTTTTGCTGGGGATATCTTTTTGACACTGGCCTCGTGCTTGTTTCTTGCTGACTAATACCACTTGGATGTACTAGTCAGATCTCATCTTGCACATTCGGAAAGCTGATGGCATATTTTGAAGTCAATTCACACTTGTTCTGACCAAACAGACTCTATTGGGGATTTTTCTTTGAAAGGAAAGAGATAAAAGGGGACAGAATAAAAATACAAAGGAAAAGATGACTCTTTAACAAAAGAAACTATAAAAAATCTATCAAACGCAAATACCGACTCTATTGGTCATGACATGCACATGTGGCCTATCCTCTGCCATCAATCATCTTTCAAGATCTTTATTTGGCAATTCCCCATCTGATTCTTAATCTTA
Source organism: Nicotiana sylvestris (assembly GCF_000393655.2). NCBI lineage: Eukaryota > Viridiplantae > Streptophyta > Magnoliopsida > Solanales > Solanaceae > Nicotiana > Nicotiana sylvestris. The sequence continues at coordinate 63,584,644 of NC_091063.1, forward strand.
TTCGACTTGTAGTGCCCGAAGGGTTTTCACTATCAAGCCTCTCTCATTTTGTTTTTTTTCTCAGCTTTCATTGCCTTATGGTGCCTGTGAAGGTTTTCACCAATAAGACTCTCTCATTTTATATCTCTCTCCAGCTGGGGATTTGGAGTGTTGCCGATATGACTCTTTCTATTGGAGATTAGAGTCATTTTCTGCTGTGGAACAGAATGTTATGTGCGCCGGTAAGACTCTTCATTTGTCTGACTTGGCATCTTTTGATGACTGATCAGAAGGTCTTTCTTTGGACCGTAATGTGGGTTTTGGATAGGGCTAGAAAGAAAGGGTATTAAAGGCTAAAAAATGCATCAATTTTGGGTTATTAGTTACAACCTTCGGAATTAGATTTATTTACAACAAACGCAACCTTTGCCCCAGTTTCTTGCTTGGGGATATCTTAATTGATTTTTTTTTCATTTTTCAAAACTATGACCGAGCCGTGAAGCGCCTACGTATCCTCTTTGAGGAATCAGGTCAAACGTAGTTCCCAATTCCTCTTTTTCATTTGAATTTCTTTTGTTTTTTTTGTTATCATTTTTCTCTTTTTTTTTTCGTTTTGTTGTTTCTTTTTCGTTTACCTGCCACGCTTGTGTTTTCTAGTCGTTGCTACTGATTCCGAATGAGGGGTATGAAAGTAAAATAAGTAAGGCTCAAAAGGAGTAACGAAGGATAAAGTGTTTAGGTAGCAGAACAAAATGCCTTCGTCATTCCAGTCTTCAAAACATGCCAAATGCAAACAACACAACAAAGATTCGTAGTCTCTTCTGATGGTGCTGGACTTGACAACTATATTCAACACCTGCTTGTTCATTTGTCACTTCTAAAGCACCGTTGGGAGACACTCTAACTCTCATTATCATGAAAGGCCCTCATGCCAATTTGGCGAGTCTTGCTTTTAACGGTTTTTCTTTGTGTTTAACTTGACCTAGTTCCACGTGACTCGAGCTCCGAATAATCTCAACCGTCCTTATTTCCTTTAAATGGTCTGATCACCTTTTCGGGGTTTTATGATTAACTTTAAAGACTAGGCCCAAACTGTGTGCGCATGTCATGTCACTAGAATCGGCGGTGAACAAAATGACAAAAGGACTAAACAAAGAGATAACTAGAAATAATAAAAGACCGGATTTTGCATTAGATTACCGGTGGAATGGTTTGAACAACAAGACAAACGAAACAAACCAGAATAAAATCCTAAAACAGCCTGGACAAATTTAAACAAACCGCTATGACAAAACGGAAAGATAAGCGGAAAGTTATTGACACAAAACAAAATCCGAATTACAATCCTAATAATCCGGACAAACAGAAATGACAACAAAATAAGTCACCACAAGCTTCTCTCTTGTTAACCAAGGAACGAAGCGTCCTCCCACTTTATCAAAACTGACATCTTAGCCACTGAGCTTCGCATCAATACTGCCAAGACCATTATCAGCTTCAATATCATCCATCTTCGTCAACAAGTTCCCAATAGGATTCAAGTGCTTCTGTTATCAGGCCTGATCCCCGCAGAGTGTGTATCATGAGGTGCAAGTAAAGGATTCTGAGTGTCATTGTCCGGCTTACCACAAACCAACCACCTTAACTTTATTTGCGAAACAAACAGGTTAGAATGGACTCAGTCGGTCCTCATTATTAACATCTTTTTTCTTTTTTCTTTTTTTTTCGATGTTTTTTTTTCCATTTTTTTCTTTTCTCTTTTTCTCTTTTTTTTCTTTCTTTTTTTTTCAATTTTTTTTTCATTTTTCCTTTTTTGATTTTTCCATTTTTTTTGTTGTGGTCGAATCTTATGGAGATTGCCTACGTATCATGACCCCGCATGAATCAGACCTTGCGTAGTTCGAACCAATAAAAGAGAAACAATACTAAACACCATTTTTTCAATTTTCATAGTAAAACAAACTGAGTTTCAAAGGTTTAAAGATGACCTACAAACTCGAAAATCAAACAACCCATATATTCTAATCAAGAGATTTATAAACTCAAAAGCAAAAGGCTAGCTCCCTTTCTCTGTTCGACAAATGCAACCAAATGGTTATTTTTGCAAATGTGGCCCCTTCCAAATTCCACATGAATTTAAGGCCAGGGAGGATTATTTTATGACACTTTACAAACTTGTCCGTTCTTTTACGAAAACAGCCTTTCGACAACTGAACGATACTCTAAGGCTATTTCGGCAAGAACGGTTTAAGACGCGGCCGAAGCTGGCTTGGCTTATTTTGACAAAAGACGGTATTCACTTGACCGCTGACTCTTTGTTTTTTTTCTTTTCAAATTACAATAAAACCTGGTGTTGCAAACACGTCCCTTCAGCGCCTCGGGGACGAAGATTTTTAAGGCTGTGTGGGTCAACTAGACCAAAATCCTAACATGACCCAAAAGTGGTTGTTTTATGCAAGGTCAGCCTTCCGGCGTCCCTTTCGGGAACATTCGGCTATTTATGACAAAACAGCATCACCTGACTTATTCATGAATCTTTTTATCGTTTTTCAAATTAGCAAACTCAATATTGCAAGCACGGCCTTTCAACGTCTCGAGGACGAAGATTTTTAAGGCTGTGTGGGTCAACTGGACCAAACCTTAAAAAATGACCCAAAGGTGGCTGTTTATGCAAAGTCAGCCTTCCGGCGTCCCTTTCGGGAACATTCGGCTATGTCTTGATAAAATAGCGTCACCCGACTTCTTTATGAAAAAAAAAATTTGACATATTTTTCATTTATTTATTTGTTTTTGGCAATTTTAGCAAAAGGTGGGTTGGACATCACCCGACTTATTTATGACATGTTTTTTTATTTTATTACTTATTCGTTTTTGGCTTTTTTAGCAAAAGGGGGTTGGATCCGATGAGGGTTGCCTACGTATCTCACATCCGGTGAGAATCAAACCCGCGTAGTTCGGGCTAATAAACTATTTTTGAGAAGACCATTTTCCATTTTCTATTATTTTTATTTTTTATTATCATTATTATTATTAAATTTTTTATTACAGCGAATAAACAAACTATTATTTTTTTCATTCATATCAAATAAACAAACTAACATAAAACATAAGACATTCCTTCTTTTCTTTTTTTTCGAAATTTCGGCAGAGTTTCGCCACTACTTGGACATTGTTTTTTTTCTAAAAATAAGTAGTTATATATCTCTACACTGTTATTTTCTCCTTTTTTTCACGATTTTCTAATTTGTGGAAAATGATGACAACATACAGAATCTTTTTTTGAATTTTCAATGTTTTTTTTATATATATATTTTTATTTTTATATTTATATTTATTATTATTTTCAAAAAATGTGGCATGAGAGACATAAGGATTTCCAAGACATCTTGGACTCCGCGAATGTTCCCCATGCGCTTTTCCCAAAATATGAAGCGTGGGGGACATGGGGAATTCCAAGACTTCTTGGATTCCACAAATGTTCCCCATGTGCTTTTCCCAAAAATGAAGTGTGGGGGGGCATATGGAATACCAAGGCTTCTTGAATTCCACAAATGTTCCCCATGCTTAATTAACATAATATCATGCCTATCTAAAAAAAAACGTGCAACTTTCTTATTTAACATGACCAGCATGATAAGGAGTGCCATTTGTCCTCAACTATCATTGGTCCGCCCAAATGAACCCTTGAATAAATACAACATGTAGCACATAGGATGCCTTAAGATGGTCCATTATTTTCAGGTTGCTTGTCCTAGACGGACCCAACCCCTATGTTGAGTCCCCTAAGTCAAATGCAACGTGATGCAAATAAGCGTTCCTACTAGGGATCTGGCATGAAGTCACGTTATTCTATGTTCAAAAACCTGGGTCGGTGTCCTAGACAGTGTACCCGAGCGGACAACTCGAGTTGAGGAAGGAGCTCCTTTCCGGGAACCAAAAGGCCAGCCGGCTTAGAAACTTTCCGAGCCTCTTTTATTTCAAGGTATGACACTAACAGAATAGGGAGTCTCAACCAGTAAGCACATCCCCGGAGGTAAGAAGAGAAAGGTTTCGGCACAGTTTATATACAGTTCAAATAATATCAAAGCGGTAAAAGCAACATTTAGCACATTGAGCCCAAACATATAATAAAATCAGATAACAAATAAAGCCAAATAATAATAATTATTCTAAGCTCGAATTCTTAACCCTGAACCAGTGGTTCTGGGTTTAGTCCCCAGCAGAGTCGCCGGAGCTGTCACACCTCCTTTTTTCCGTACCCGCGAGGGCACAAGGGAGTTTTTTCCAATTAAAGGACAATCGAAACGGGATTTGTTTAATTATTTCAGAGTCTCCACTTGGGAGATTTAGGGTGTCCCAAGTCACCAATTTTAATCCCGAATCGAGGAAAAGAATGACTCCATATTACAGTCTGCGTACCAGAAATCCGGATAAGGAATTCTGTTAACCCGGGAGAAGGTGTTAGGCATTCCCGAGTTCCGTGGTTCTAGCACGGTCGCTCAACTGTTATATTCGGCTTGATTATCTGATTTTATACAAATATGAACTTATGTGCAAAATTTTATCTTTTTACCGCTTTCTTACTTATTGTTATTATTTTACGAGAATTGCAACGTCGTGGAAACATATCTCGAACCACGTTACATCAATGCACCCGTAGTTGTTTGGCATATCTCGACTCGGTTGAGATTTGGATTTGGGTCACATAAATGTGCACCCGAGTTAAGGAAAATAAATTATTAAAGGCGCGTTTACAGCAACTGGCGTATTGTTATTTTGGGGAAGACCGTAAAATTCGCTAAACGGCCTGTCCTCGGGTTCTAAGTATTTTAATATTTATATATATAACGAGGGCCCCACAGCTTGTGCATTTTTGTTTGTCGAGGCTCATCTCATCTTTATTTTTATTTTTTATTTTTTTTAAAAAAGGAATTTGCAACGTCATGGAAATGCATCTCAAACCACGTCACAATCAATGTACCCGTGATTAGAGACACATTTCGACTCCGTTGAGATTTGGATTTGGGTCACATAAATGTGCACCCGAGTTAGGGAGAATAAATTATGAAAGGCGCGCCTAAAGCAACTAGCGCATTATTATTTTGGGTAGGATCGTGAAATTTGCTAAACGGCCTGTCCCGGAATCTAAGTATTTAATACATATATTCTGTGAGGGCTCCGCAATTTGTAAATTTTTTATTTGATGAAGCTCGTCTCGTTTTTTATTTTCTTTTATTTTTTTTAAAAGGAAAAGGATAAGGCTAAAATAACTACATTTTTTGCTACTTTGCTAGGTCATGGGTTGTAAATTGAACTTATTTGATGAAATGAGTATTTTTCCGCGGAATTAAAATTGCTACTATAATTTCAACATTTACTACCACATGTATACACAACTATTAAGACAAACTAAAATAATTAACACCTTTCCCCTATTATGACAAATATTTGGATAACAACAATCTAAACATGAAGAAACCAAAATGTCAAATAACTACTTGAAGCAAACGAAACAAAGGAAAAGACGTTCACGGCCAAATTTCAATACCATACGGAGTTAATTAACAAAAATAGCCATTCGCAAACATCATGTATATATGTCTCGCTCAATTCGCGCACTATCCGCATGAACTAGGATGGTATCCTAAAACATCACATATACATATTACTAACAGAAAATATGAGGGACACGGACAGAGATGACCTACTTGAGATTAACGTCCGATGCGTTGGACCTGCGACGAAATCTCGGACAACAAACTCGATGTACCGGACCTCGACGAACCAAAGACGACCTCAACGGACTGAAGCAACGGCTGAGCTGCTCAACGACGCAGCAACACAACAACTGGACATGCGAGTGGCGATTGGATAATCGCTTGGCATGGCGCGCTGGTTCGTCGCTGGGGAAGGAGGCGAGCTGGGTTTGGTTGATTGGTTGTCGACTGGTTTGATGGAGCTAGGAAGAGGAGGAGTGGTCGTTCATGGCTTTGTTGGTTCTGCAGGTGGTCGACGGTGTGAGACGATGAGGGAGTCGGATGGGGAAGGTGACGGACTGGTTGCGATGGAGTTTGGGAGGAGACGGGGTGGTCGTTTGGGCGTGAGGGAGTCGTTTGGGTAGTGGTCGATGACTGATGGGTTGTTGTTGTTGGTCGTGGTGTTTGGAGTAGGGTTTGTTAGGGTTGGGGGTTGCGACTGGTTATGGCGTGGGGGTGTGGGGTCGACGGGCAGGAACGGGGGAAGCAGGAGGCGGAAACAGCTGCGACGAGCAGCTGGGACGGCGGTGCAACAGCTGTGGTCGTCGAATTTAATGGAGGAGTAAGGCGATGGTCGTTCGGACGTGAGGGGGCCGTCGCGGCTGGTTTTGGGTAGGTGTTTGGGTGGTGGTCTGTTTGGTGGTGGTTTGGCAGTGGTCCACGGGCTGGTGGGTTGTTGCTGTTGGTCGTGGTCGTCGACTGGTGAGGCTGGTCGGAGGTGGGTTTCGTTAGGGTTTTTTCTGGTTTTTTGTTCTTCTCCTTTTGGAGAAGATGAGGAATAGTGCACTCCCCCTCCAAATATTTTCCAAAAAAGTCCGTGTATTTTGTAATCCCTGCCAAGCAAATGGACCCCCATGCGTGGTGGGGTTCGAGACTTGTGCCCCCCACGCGTGGTGGGGTTCCCCGTGTGTGGGGTTCCGTCCGTGTTCCCCACGCGTGGTGGACTCGGATTATTATGGGCTAAGTCCGAAAATTAGGCCTAAAAGTGGGTAATTTGAACCCGAATATTATTATTTTGCCCGGACCCGAGATTAAGAACACGACGTTGCTCAACTAATCCTATGTAAGCAAAATAACTACCAAAAATAAGACTAATATTTAAAACAAAACTATATCTTTTTTTTAATATTTTTTCAAAATTAAAATAGCTACAAAATATTAATAAAGCTATTTTTGTAATTTTCGTTTTTATATAAAGACAAAATATAAAGTAATATTTTTTGTATTTTTTTCAAAAATTAAAATGACTACAAAACATTAATAGAACTATATTTTTTTGGTAATTTTCGAAATTATATAAAGTACAAAATAAGGTACTATTTTTTATATTTTTCAAGTTTATGAGAAATACATAAACTAAAATTTATATATATATTTTTTGTAATTTTTCTTTTGCGATGAAAATAAAGTAAAAATAGTTAAAAATAACTAATTAGACCCAATTTCACATATTCACGCTAAAAATGTGAAAATTCTCGGGGAGGGTCAAAAATCACGTGTCTACACCATTATCCAGGAGGGTCCTGAAAACTTAAAACTAAATCCCATTATCCAGGCGGGTCCTGAAATTTAAAACTAAATCCCATTATCCAAGAGGGTCCTGAAAACTTAAAACTAAACCCCATTATCCAGGAGGGTCCTGAAAACTTAAAACTAAATTCCATTATCCAGGAGGGTCCTGACAACTCTTAATTGAATCCTATCTTAAACATGCAAACTTTGAAACAAACTTATATTCCTTGGGGTACATTTATGCTAGACTTTGCTACTCGTGATTGTTTTGAATTTTAACTAGTTCCCATTTTACAGGAGGGTCCTCAGAATTTCAAATTAAATCCCGTTATCCAGGAGGGTCTTGAAATTTTAAAATTAAATCCAATTATCCAGGAGGGTCCTGAAAATATAAAATTAAATTCCATTATCTAGGAGGGTCCTGAAAATTTAAAATTAAATTCCATTATCCAGGAGGGTCCTAAGAATTTAAAAACTAAATCCCATTATCTAGGTGGGTCCTGAAATTTTAAAATTAAATCCCATTATCCAGGAGGGTCCTGAAAACTTAAAACTAAATCCCATTATCCAGGAGGGTCCTGAAAATTTAAAATTAAATCCCATTATCCAGGAGGGTCCTGAAATTTAAAATTAAATCTCATTATCCAGGAGGGTCCTGAGAATTTAAAATTAAATCCCATTATCCAGGAGGGTCCTGAAGTTTTAAAATTAAATCCCATTATCCAGGAGGGTCCTGAGAATTTTAAATTAAATCTATTATCTAGGAGGGTCCTGAGAATTTAAAAACTAAATCCTATTATCCAGGAGGGTCATGAAAACTTAAAAACTAAATCCCATTATCCAGGAGGGTCCTGAGAACTTTTAAAATTAAATCCCATTATCCAGGAGGGTCCTGGGAATTTTAAATTAAATCCCATGATCTAAGAGGGTCCTGAGAGTTTACAGTCAAACCTGTCTGGTGCTTGCCTTTCCTTGCGGTGGGTTTCTCCGAAACAAACAAAATTTTCTGCCCCCTGTTTCAAATCAAAGAAAAATCTTGTCAGTTTAAAATATGGTGGTTGGTTTGTGGCCTTTACTATGAGGGCGGTTGCTCCTTCACTTCTCATGATAACCGATTTCCACTCGAAGACCTTGCTAGTTCCTTGACTAATCACTTTCTCTGTCATCCTTATCACAGGAAATACCTCTTCTCAGTTCAGACCCAATACCCTCTATCTGTTGCATTACTCCTGAACTGACATTTACCAACCTTTGTGTCTCCCATGAATCCCAAAGCACGTCAATTGCCACTCACTTAGTGCATATGCAGTTCTTTCTTGACTTAAACCACTGGCCTTGGCCTTAAGGTCTATCGCTCCTTCACTTGCCATGATAACTTTGATTTCTGCTTGGAAGACCTTGCTTGTCCCTGGCTGACCACTTTCTTCGTCAATCTTATCACAGAAAATGCCTTTGATCCGTTCACCCTACACCCTCCATCTGTTGCATTGTTCATGAATTGATATATACCAAACCTTTGTATTTCACATGAATCCCAAAACATGTTGATTGTTACCAACTCAGTGCGCACGTCGTTCTTTCCTAACTTATGCCACTTTGATGTGCTGGCCAGATCCCGTTTTATAAAATTGGAAAGCTGGTGGAAAATTTTGAAGTCATTTCTCACCTATTTTGACCGAATAGACTCAAGAAGAGGAAGTAAACAAGACAAAAGGAACAAAGTAAAGGACAAAGGAAAGGGATGATCCCTAACAAGACAACTACAAATTAGAAACCTATCAGATGCGGATACCAACTCTAATGACCATGACATGCACATGTGGCCTATTCTGTTGAGCAAGTCTGATGTTCAACTCCCGTTATACTCCTAAACCATGAAACTGGGCTTCAATGCTCTGATTATCCAATCTGATTCACAACCCTTATTCGACTTGTAGTGCCCGAAGAGTTTTCACCATCAAGCCTCTCTCATTTGTTCTTTCTCTCAACTTACCGTTGCCTCAAGGAGGTTTTCACCAATGATACTCTCTCATTTTTTATTTCTCTCAGCTTTCCATCGCCTTACGGTGCCCGTGAAGGTTTTCACCAATAAGACTCTCATTTTTAACATTTCCCTGCTTGGACCAAAGTGTTTCCCCTGATATGCATTACCTCTCATTGTTTGACCTGGCATTTCTCGAAGACTGATCGGAAGGTCTTTCTTTGGACCGTAATGTGGGCTTTTTGGATAGGGTTAGAAAGAAAGGGTATCAAAGGCTCAAAACAATTCAAGTGGGTTCAAAATTACAACCTTTGGAATCAGATTTCTTGCAACAACCACAACTTCTGCCCCAGTTTCTTTGCTTGGGGGTTTTTGGATTTTTGTTTTGACGGGACCGAAACGTAAGGCTGCCTACGTATCCTTAAAAGGAATCAGGTCAAACGTAGTTCATGTTATAAGAATTACTTTGTTTGTTGTGATTTTGCTTTTCTTTTTTCTTTTCTCTTCTCTCCTTCTTTTTCTTTTTGTTGTTGTTTTTCTTCTTTTTTTTTCCTTTTTTTTCTTTTTTCCTTTTCTCTTTCTTCTTCTTTTTCTTCTCTCTCTTGTCATTCTTTTTCTTTTCTCTTTTTCCTTTACTCATCTTTCACGCTTGCGTTTTTGATCTTTGCTACTGATTCCGAAAGAGGGGTATGAAAGAAAATAGATAAGGCTCAAAGGGGTAACGAAGGATAAAGTGTTTAGATAGCAAAACAAAATGCTTTCGTCATTCCAATCTCCAAAACATGCCAAGTGCAAACTACACAATTAAATAAACTAAGGAAAACCTTTGTAACATCTTTTGATTGCACTAGACTTGATAATCATTTCCACGCATTCGCCTTTTACATCTGTTAGTTACCAAGCCCCATTGGACAACACCCTCACTCTCATTACCACGAACGGCCCCCTACAAATTTGGGGCAAACTTGCCATTATCTTCACTTGATGCAGCATGATGCATTTCAATAGTGTATTTTTATGTTCTACCTACCCCAGTTTCGCACAATTCGGGCTTGAAGTGATCTCAAAATGCTTTTACTTATTTCCCTAAAATGTCCTTAAATCTTCAACATTGTTTCATTGCTTCGTGATTAAACTGAATTTTAAAACCAGGCTGAGAGTTACGTGTGCATGTCATGTCACTAGAGTCAACAGGAAAAGAACTATAAAAAAAAGAGAACTAAACGAAAATGACTAGAAACCACAAAAAACAGAAAGTTGCATTAGACAGATGGTGAAAGGGTTTGGACAACAAAACAAACAAACTAAACTGGGGTTACAAACCTAGAACAAACCTAGACAACACTAAACGGGCTATTATGACTAAACAAACTAAACAAAATAAAAGGATAGAAGGGTTTGAGTCACAAGACAATATCCAGATTACAACTCTGAAGTAACCCGTATAGAAGAAATGACAACAAGATAAACCACCAAAACTCCTCCCTAGCTAACCAAGAAAAGAGCGTCTTTCCAATCATCAAACTCAACATCTTAGCCACTGACTTCTGCATCAACAATACTAGGACCTTCACAAGTCTCCATCACATTGTTCTTAACAGATTGCCTTTGGGTTCCCTTTGCCTGCTCGTTCTTAGGATCAACCTCTGATAGCACTGAAAGCTTCGTAGCACGTGGACTTCCTAGGATCCCAAAAAAATTCTCACATTCCTTTTCAAAATAAATCATATTCACCATATGCGTCTCATTATGCACAGGTGACGAACTTTGGCTAGTGTCTGCTGCATCTGGATTTTGCACGACAATGTCGCCTGCATCAATAAGCTTTTGAATCGCATTCTTCATATTCCAACACTTCTCTATGTCATGCCCCGGGGCATCTGAGCAATATGCGCACCTTTGAGAAAAACCAAACTTCTTTGGAAGAGGGTTTGGCATTTTATCTGGATCGACTTCAACATGTCCAATTTTCGTAGCCTCTGGAATAGACTGGCATATGAATCTCCCAATGGAGTAAAGGTTTTCTTCTTCCGCAACCTCTAGTTCTTAATTGCTTGATTGGGCCGAAAACCTGATCCAGGGGGGTTTCGGTAGACTCGTGGGGGTAGATAGGCATTTTGTGGAGCTGGGTACTGGGAGAGTGATGTACGACTTTGGGAGTTCTGTGGAGAGAAGTGGCATTGGGGAGGCTCATCTGGTGCATAAGGATATCCACGGAGATGATGTTGAGGCTGGAAGTGTTGATCGGGAAAGCCCATTGGATCATCTTTTCTGTTTCTCTTTCTTCCACCCAAGCTTATTGGGATGTTCTGAATGTTTTTCGAACAACTCATGATTTTGCCTGACTTGATTACCTCTTCTACTAGCTCCCCCATTTTTAACACATCATTGAAAGGCTTCCCAAGGACGGGATCAAATGACTGAAGTAGGTGGGCCCCTGGGCTTGTAGGAAAAGCTCAACCATTTCTTTTTCACTAATCGGGGTACTGACTTGAGCAGCTTGCTCCCTCCATCTGAGCCCAAACTCCCTAAAGCTTTCCTCCGGTTTTCTTTTCCATTCTAGATAAGGAAGAGCGGTCTAGGGTAACGCCTGATTTGTATTGAAAGTATCGAACAAAATCTTGAGCCAAGTCACCCAATGTAGGCCACTTACCAACATCTTAACGATTATGCCATTCCAAAGCTACCCCAGTCAAGCTCTCACCAAAATACGCCATCAATAAATCATCTTTCTCGCCAACACTTCTCATTTTACTGCAAAAGACCCTCAAATGGGCTACCGGATCCCCACGCCCATCATACAAGTTAAATTTTGGCACTTTAAATCCCGCGGAAAGGCGAACGTCGGGGTACACAAACAGTTTTTTGTAAGACATGCTACCCTGGTCTCCCATTCCTTGCTTGTTCTATAAGGACTGTTCTATGTTTTTTAGCCTCCTGGGTATCCCATCTCGCCCTTCTCTTCCTGTGAACTTTTCATTTTCAACATTAGGCTCATCCGGCGGGCCCTGCTTGTATGAGTTGGGGACCTTGTAGGCAACCTCTGAGGGGTAATATTGGGCATCATGAGCTTTGGGTGGGTGTTCATTGTCGGGGATAGTAGATGTGACATGAGGGAACTTTTGGGAAAAGATAGTTGGAGGACAAGTGATAGAGCTACTAGGGTGGTTGAGAAAGTTGTGATAAGCGGGTGGATCTGGAGAGTATGGAGGATCATCTGGCATTGGGTCCGGAGTTTGGGTAAGGGCAGCATCTAAGAAGCTAGGTGGTGGTGGGGGTGATGCCTTCCCAGTCATCCAAGCCTGATACATGTCTGCCATGTGTTGTTTTAACATCTTTACCTCTTCAACCAACCCATTGTCCTGTTCAGACAACTGCTTCCGGGCACCGGTATCAACCAACTCAGTTCTGTTGTTGTCTGCCATTGCCTTTTGACTTTATGTTGTAGAGAAGAGTTACCACTTTAAAAACCACAAACCAACCACCCTTCTGCTATGAATATAACAAAATTAAGCCATCACGTTAGCATTAGGGCATTTAACATAAGATAATCTCACTTTATGTGCAATGCACCTAGCCACAATTATCGGTTCTAAAATGACTTCGAGGGTACGAAGGTCAGTTGGCATCATCCCAATTTGTTCATTTCAATCCTCTCTTTTCTTTGCTTTTCTAGCACTTGCTTGATCATTTTCCTTCCTCTTTTTCTAATTTCACTCTTTTCTTTCCTCTCATTTCTCACATCCCACAATTTCATCTCTTTTTTTCCTTTTTCCTTTTTTTTCTTTTCTTTTAACAGTAAAAAAAATGATTCGATCGAACCCTATGTAGGTTGCCTACGTATCATGACGCCGCATGAATCAAATCTTTGCGTAGTTCTGGAAGATCGGGAATAAAGTAAACAAACTAACGTTCTTTTTTTCTTTTCTCTTTTTTTTACCTTAAGGACTATTCTTATGAGAAAAGAGGAATAAAAGAAGCAAATCTTTTTTTTTTTTGAATTTTCTAGACTTAATGTTCTATAACCTATTGCAAACTCAAGCTTAACGAGCATATATTTTTTGCTTTTTTTTTTCTTTTTTGAAACAAACACTATGGAAAATTATTAAGGAAAAACCCTAGAAGAGAATTTTTTTTTTGATTCGTTTTTTTTAAGAAGAAGATCGAAAGAATAAACCACAGAAAAATATTTTGAATTTTCATTTGATATCCTGATGAAGGATTTTGAAACAAGCAATGAAAAAGATAAAACAACATGTTTTTGGATTTCAATTTGATTGCCTAAAGGAATAAACTTTAAACAAAAGATAAAGTATGTTCTTTTTCTTCTATGTACAATATCCTAAAGTTCTTGGGAAAATAAAAGAATATATTTTTTTTTCATTTTTCATTAATTTCCCAAAGAAGAACCTCAAAAGAAAATCTTTTTGGAATTTTGAGATTAATGCCTTAAAGAAAACTTTTAAAAAGGTACTAAAATGATTTGTTTTTGAATTTTGGTCCTAATATAGTAAAGGGAATATAAAAATAATTTTTATTTAAGTCCTAGATATTAATTGCCTAAAGGAAAAACCACCTCCAAAATGCTTTTTTTTTTCATTCCTACAATTAGTATTCTAAAGAAAATTCCTAATGGAAATATAAAACGCAATTTTTTTTTGGATTTTTGATTCATTACACACCCTTTCAAATGCAAAATAGAAAGTACAATAATAATAATAAAACTCGACATTACTATACAAAACTAAAAGGTAAAAGATGACATAAAATAAAAAATTTAAAAAAAACAGACTGAAAACATAAAAAGAAAAGGAAATCTTCTTTTAATCCACTCCTGAATGAGCGATCCTGACTAGATGTCCTAGGGCTCTGTCATGCTCAAACTTCAATAAGTAAATCCACGCCTGTATGAGAAAATTAAAACCAAATAGGTTAAAGATCTAGAGCGCTATGTGAGACAATAACCCTTCCTATTGGAAACATGCAAGACATGATTTAGGCTATTTTTGCAAAATGACTTATTTGGCCAAAAGATGGCTAGAAGTACAAAATTTGGCTAAGACCCCGCAAAGCCAAGAACCTAAGATTTACTAGGAAGACCGGACCCTATGTGGGTTGCTTACGTATCATGCCCCGAAAGACGAGAATCAGGTATGCGTAGTTCGGGCAGATTGGATACGGGCGAGAATTAAAAAAACAAAACTAATTTAGAGAAAACATATTTTTTGTCTTTTTAAAAACAAAAATGATGAGACATGTAACTTTTTTTTGGATTTTTCTTTTTCTTTATTTTTTTGATTTTTTGATTTACGGAAAATGATGAAAAAGTGCAATTTTCTTTTGAATTTTCTTAACAAGAATGTGACAGAAAACATAATTGGGCCCCACTCGCTTTATCTTCACACTTCAACCTCTTTTTCTTTTTTTTTTCTTTTTTATTTGTCCTCAACTATCATTGGTCCGCCAAATGACCCTTTTACCCTTGAAGAAATGTAACATGTAGCACATAGGATGCATCAAGATGGTTTGTTATTTTGGGTACACCTGTCCAAGACGGACCCAACTCCTGTGTTGAGTCCCCAAAGTCAGATGCACGTGATGCAAACAAGCGTTCCTACTAGGGATCCGGCATGAGGCTGAGTTATTCTAGGTTCAAGACCTGGGTATGTGTTCTAGACTGTGTACCCAAGTGGACAACTCGAGCCGAGGAGGAGGCTACGTACCGGGAACCAAAAGGCCATCCGGCTTAGTAACTTGTCTGAGCCTCTTTCTTATATCAAGGTATGATACTAACAGAATAAGGAGTCTCGACCAGCGAGCACATCCCCGAAGATGAGAAGAGAAGGGTTTCGTAGCAGTTTATATACAGTTCAGATAATATCAAAGCGACAAAAGCATTATTTAACATATTAGGCCCAAACATGTAATAAAATCAGATGAAGTACATGATGAAGTACTGCTTTCATGCCTAGATGAGTTCCACTTTCATGCCTATTTCAACTCGTCCTTGTATAAGGACATGATGAAGTACTTACATGACAAGTATGCCCAGAGCAAGGACTTCAATGAGGGTGACTTGTTCTCTTTTTTAACTCTCGGTTACGATTGTTTTGGGGAAAGCTCAAGTTAAAATGAAGTGGCCCTTTTGAAGTAGTGCATGTAACTCCGTTTGGTGTTCTTGATTGGAAAAACAAAAATGGTGAAATCTTCCGAGTTAATGGGAACCAAGTGAAGCACTATCTGGGAAAATTTGATGACAACCACGTGGTGGCCTTGATCAATTTCAAATGATGATGGTAACATGCATCGTGTCACGACGTTATATCATGCGCTTCTTGGGAGGAAACCAATGTGTTTTTTCTTCTTTTTGTTTTTCTTTTTAGTTTAGGATTTGTTTTGGACTAACTGGTTGTGAGATTTGTGTAGGAATTTTTGATGCAGTGCAGGAAAATAATGGAAAATTTGGGCTAAGCATGCAATTGGACCACTGACCGCGCTCAAAGTTCCCTGGTCAGCGGAAGCTTTTTTGCGGGGGCGTGATTTGGTAGCGGACGCGGACTTGAAAAGTTCAAAATGTGACCTCTCTGAAGTTTCAACTGCGTCTGTGGTGGCATTTTTGAGGTCAGCAGACCCTGTTCTGTGGCCGTGCCAACTTTTCCACTCTCAACGCTTCCCTCTTGGTAACAACCCCTCAAAAAGGTAAAAGCATGGACTGCGGTGGAATTCCGCGGTCGCGCCAGGTAAGGTCTGTGGGTCCCTATACTTCTTAGTATAAACAGAAGGTCATTAGCCCTTTTACCCTTTTCAAACCCTTGACTCTCACTGAACCTAAAAGCACTTTTCATCCTCATATTGTGGTCTTTCAATCTCAATTACTCAAGAGTCAATCTTCTATTGCACATCGCACAACTAGTATGCTCGGTTACTTGTGTTACTTTTATTCCTTTCTTTTCTTTCATTTTTATTTTACTGTTTCTTAATAGTTAGGGTTAATTAGTTGATGCTAAAAATTCATAAGGATACTTGTTGCGCATGCCTAGTAGGGGTTAGTGGTGTTCATGATACCTGTTAATGACTTAAAAAAAGTGAAAGCCTAGGTTACCCGTTTATTTTTTTGAATTCTGCGACTGCGGCTGTAATTCTGCGGTCAACATTCATCTAAAATCCTGAGTAAAAAAGGTTTATTTTCTGCGGTCAGTGGTGGTAATTCTGCTGTCAGCGGCCTGCTTTATGCGGCCGCGCTTCCTTTTTCGCGGACAGCAGATTCTAAGTTCAGAGAATTACCAAATTGGGTCCGCGATCGCATTTGATTTTCTGCGGACAGCTGTGCAGCTTTCGTGGCCGCGCCCAAATTTCCGCTCTCAGTGGTACCTCATATTCGGAGATTGGGTAGTCTGATTCCCAACAGGACGCGGTGTTTTTTCCGCGGTCAGCGGTTCCCTTTACATGACCGCACCTTTTTGTTTCCGCGGTCAGCGGATCCTGATTTTGAGAGGTAGTGTATGCAAGTCCTCTGTTATGCTTTATTTCAATGTGCAATGTTTTAGCTTCAACTGCAATGCTTAACCATATGATTGATACATTGTTCTGACTTTGTTTCATGGCTTATTCTCTGCAGACAATGGTCCGATCAAGAGGTGCCGGTGATACACAAAAAAGGAGGGTTGAATCCTCCCGAGGCAGGGGAAGAGAAGGATAAGGAAGGACCAAATTACCACTAGCGGTCTAGAAATCTATAGGGAAGCTGTGGAAAACCATCAAAGCTACGGACAAAGCCGCATCCCATTATGAGGGTAGTGAATATGTCCCTTCCTGGGATGTTTCGGAAGGAGACTCTGTGTCAACGCATATTCCCGCAAACTTCCAAGGGAAATTTCAGTTGAGAGACGAGTCGACACCCCCAGCTTCCCCTATTTCTTCTGAGTCATCTGATGGCTCAGAGGAAAGTAGTGAGTCTTCAACATCAGCTTCTCCACCTGCATCACCTTTGGCCTCACCAATGGGCCTTATTGATGTAGATGTTGAGGTCCCTAACGACGGGAGAAGTGGTGACACCCAGACACGAGGGTTGGAGAGAATAAGGAACCCAGTGGTATGACAAGAAAGATTTGTGAGTGAAAAAGCCTACCACAAGTTTCGAGAGTGGTGGCCTTAGAGGTCACTTACACATGAGAGGGTCTTCATTGAGCGGGATTTGCTACCTCACAACCCAAATGTCAAGAGGCAATTCAATGAGAGAGTGGGGTGGCAGTTCTTCACCAGCAACTTACCAGATTCCAATGAACACTTGGTCAAGGAGTTTTACGCTAATGTCTCCCACATCCAAAAGGGCACATTTGTGACCAAAGTCCGCAACAAGAAGATTAAGTATGAGTTAGTCCGCCCATGGTTGACATCAGTGATTGCTCTCCTGAGTACTACTCTAGCTTGGATGACACCTGGAGTCCCGATCTACAGGAATACTTTGAGCTTCGAGGCGAAGGGTTGGGAAATATTTGTGTGCAGCCGATTAGACCTCATTACGCATGACAGTGATACGCCGGTCTCCTCGGCTGTTATTGTGGCGGCCATCATGGTGGGGTACCCAATCAATGTCGGGAATATTATGTCCAGGGTGATCACTAGAGTTGTTAACAAGAATGATAGCTCACACCCTTTCCCAAACTTCCTCATCATGTACCTAGAGGATCAGGAAGTCGAAGGAAGGGACTTTAACACTAAGGTGAAACCAAAGAGGCCATTCTCCTAGTACAACCTTCAGGGTTCAGACAACCCCAAGTTCAAGGGAAAAAACTCCACTTCCACTGACCAATCTGATGAGCCAGGGGTAGTGGCCACTGGTTTCGAGCCTCCCACTACCCTGCCACATCCTCCCTTCGTACCATCTACTTTTATGCCTTCTTCATCAACATACCCTCTGATTGCATTGAGGGTTAACTAGACTATTTCCAGCATCAACAACTGGATGCAGGCAGCTACATCAATATTGTTTGTCCTATCCAACACAGTGGCAGCTCAGTCAGCTCCGACACAGCCTCAGGTGCTTGCTTCAGTAGAGGAATCACTAAAGGAGCTTCTAGACAACTAGAAGAAGATCCTGGACAACTAGAAGCTGACCATGGTCACTTTGGAAGCACAAGGAAAATCTATCCCGGACATGAGCAAACAAACAAAGAAAATGAAGAAGACTCGGGCCTCAAAGGAGTCAGTCAAGATTCTAAGGAAGGAGGTTGAAAAGATAAGATTAGCTAGAGACATCCCATTGGACCTATTCTTGGAGGAACCAGTTCCAGCAGCTCAGGCAACATATGCACCAGAGCAGGAGGCTGATAGAGAGCCCATGGGAAGAGGGGTTATCCCCCAGATTGAGGATTTGGAGATTGAGCTGGAGGACCCCAAGGGAGGTGACTCAGGCCAGCCATAGGGCCCAGCTAGTGACCCCATGTAGACAGAGGAAACATAGGGACTTTTCTTTACTCTCTAACCCCTCTTTGATCTTATTTTTGCTTTTAGCATTGAGAACAATGCTAGTTTTTATTTGGGGGTGGACCTATTTTGATTTGATGGTTGGAATATTATTATGATACTTATTTTTCTTTATCATTATTTTTCACTTTTGGTATGTATATAACTTTATCATTTATTTTTCACTTTTCGTTATTTTTCAATTTCAGTATGTATATAAAGTTACCTTTCAATGTATATATTCATTCTCCTTTTATGTATATTCGTCTTAATCCCCTATTGTACATATTCAGTTTACTTTCCGTATATTACTTTATAACTTCTTTTGCAATTTTTCTTAATATCATAGTGTTTACCGTGAAAATGGTAACAATAATTAAATTTATAAATGAGATTCTAAAAATACGTGATCTATTCCTGAGCTAGT
The DNA here is from genome assembly GCF_000393655.2 of Nicotiana sylvestris. NCBI lineage: Eukaryota > Viridiplantae > Streptophyta > Magnoliopsida > Solanales > Solanaceae > Nicotiana > Nicotiana sylvestris. The sequence goes on from NC_091063.1 coordinate 63,603,764, forward strand.
TGTTAGAGCAGTTGATGCTAAGAGCGTGATGCTTAACGGTGAAGTGCGAGCTAAAACAAGACAATAATCAAACTGAAGGGGCCTGTTGCCCGGATGCAAAGCCGGTCTATAAGGACCTCGGGGTTGGGACTCGAATTGAGCTCGAGCTATCGGGGGAAGACGGTAATAGGATAACAATAATGGATACGATAAAGTAAGGCTCTTTACGGACAAAGTTGCGCAATATAGCATGAAGTAAGTAAGAAGACAATAGATGTTAAAGCGGCCTCGAGCCAGTGAGAACGAACAAAATAGGAGAAAGAGAGAGAGAAAATTATTGCTTTAGTGGAGAAATGGAGCAACATAAGCCCTTTACAAAGTGGTATGGGTTCCCCTTATATAGGCGAGGGAACACGGTATAGTATAAATATGTGGAGAATAAACACAAAGTACGGAAATGGGATGGTTTGACGTGATGCCTCAGCATAGGCTCTGGATAGTTCGGGCCTGTCAGACGTAGCCATGAGCCTTGGGGGCTTCTCCCTCCGTCTCGGCTTCGGTCTTCATTTCCTTCGAGTCGGGCTCCGACGAGCCCCAAGGTCAGGAACTTGGTCGTGGCCTCCCACCCTCGGGGTCCCAAGGCATGCTTCTGAAATGTTCTGACAGCGAGAAATCAAGTCTTCTGATTTCGCCGCATACAAATAGTCTCCGTGTTTCCCGTAATGAAGAGATGGAAAATGATTCTGACACTTGACTTCTTGAGCTTCTTTCGGCGATGACGTACCGATGATGCGACTCCTGGACTAAGCTTCACAGTGATTGGACATCCACGAGCTTGTGCTTTTCAACTTCATTCATTGCACTCTTGATTCTCGTTTTTCAAGGTGAATGTACCGCCGTCGGCTCGATTTTCCATGGATGCATTAACTGCGTCCGTTAGTTAGCCTTCCAAAGCCTAGATGACCGTGTCATAATCCCCTATAAATAGGGGTGCCTTGGCTTTGCTTTTCCTATCCTAGTGCTTCCGTTGACTCGCTTGCCTTTCCCTTCTTATCATCTTCTTTCACCCCTGAACATCATGCTAGGGGCTCTTGACCTTAAGGCCATTTGGATGAGTTCCCTTAGACCGTGTTGTGGCCTTCTGCTGGGGATTTCCTTACTTCTATATGCTTTTGTACCCTCTAAGGCCCTTTGAATGCTTTCTTTTATTTGTTAGCCGCTGATATCGAGCTTGGGCGTGGGTGTCCATCCCGGTCTTCTGCTGATCGGCATGGCTCTCTTCCGAACCCATCATCATACTTCGGACCAATCTTGGATCAATCTGATAGGTCCGGGCTATCGAGGCCCTTCGAGTTGTGTCGAGACCATGCATCGAAATTTGGGGCCTTCGGGAATGCTACCCTGGATGAAGGTCATCTTTGGATATCCAGGGGCCCCTATTGATCTTGATGTATATATCCCCTTTAGAATGTATAGGATAGACTTCTGCTGAGGAGTTTGCCTGTATTCGGACGCTTCCTCGGACTTTCGTGGAGCTTTTGCGATCGGAGCTTCTTGTGTTTATTCCTCTTTTCAGAAAGAGGGGATCACGAGACTAGGCATTTGCCTTGCATCAAATGTTGGCGTTTAAGGCTTCCCGAAGTCGTCGCTGCTTCTCGCATTTATGTGGGGCGGCTTCGGCTTTTTCGCAAGACTTCACTATTTTTAGACAGTCGCCTTTCTGCTTTGGCATGGGGTACTTCATCTCTTTAGGCACAAAAAGTGTTGGTGCGCACCCTGCTTTGACCTGTTAGTTTCACCATAGTCATGGAAACCACTTTGGGGCCGTTCTGGCAGAGGATGGGGGTGCTGCTCCTGGTGCTCAAGAATCGAGGGAGTTTTCTTTGGAGACACCGTCCTTGATAAGAGAGGAACACCTGGAGATGGTGAGGAGATACTACAGTTGGAGTGAGGGGATAACACTGCAGGTGCTTTCCCCAGATGAGGGCATTGCGGACTCCACCGATGGATTCTTGAGTGTATACCTATACCCTTTCGCATTTGGCCTCCTGATAGGGTCGTGCTTGATTTTTGCTTGAAGTATCGGGTTACCCTGGCACAGATTCACCCGTCATTTTGGCGAACGACGTTGATGATGAGGTTCTTCGCGGAGAAGGCCGGGCTTGAATTCACGCTTGATCACCTTGTCAGGCTATATCGGCCCTTCCATCATCGAGGCCTGCTGACTCTGAGGTGTCGTTCATCCATGCCCTTTTTTATTGATATGAGGAAATCAAGGATCGAGAGTGGCCAGTTGGTTTATCCGGGTCCGGACGACCGACATTATCCTTGTAGAGATTTTGCCATTTCTCGAAGGGTGGAATTATGCATGTGAGTGAGGCGTTTGGAGCTTTTTCAGATTTCGCCTATAGCGAAAATCAGTTGAGTAATAATGTTTTCTCCCTTGTTGCAGTAAATTCGTGGACGCCAGGTGAAGTCCATGATCTGCCCGGCTGGGTCCGGAAGCTGGTGACCCATTCGTTCTGTGACGAGCGTAGGTGGCGAGCTGTACTTCGTACCGGATGGAGAGTGTAGTACCAAGGTATGTGCGTATTCTGCCTTTGCCTTGCCTTCGTATACCCGAGGTAATATTTTCCCCTTCCATTTGTGCTGGATTTGCCGTTTGCAGATATCGGGCGGTTCCTTGGGATGGGGCACCCGTGGTGTGATGGAGCCTTTAGTGGTGCTGGTTGGGCTCACATTTTCGAAGAAGGGGCGTCACCCGGGTCCGCTGCTCCCGGAGTGCCTGATTTCTGGCTGGCGGTTCCTGTGAGCAAATATGCGGTGCCCGAGGTAGGTTTTTCTGGGGCCGCAAGGGAAAGATCAACAGGAGTGTGTTCCAACTTCGAGGAAGTCCATCGACTTCACTTTGTGGTGAGTTCATGTATAGTTTCCCTATACCCCATGGCCTCCTCCCTTTATTGAACCTTCCTTGTGCAAGCCTGTGATAGGCTTAGGTCTGAGCTGCTCTGTCAATGGGCCAAGCTTCAGAAAATTTTGGATGAGGGCGAATCCCTTAGGCTCCTTAGCGAGGAGAAGGAAGTTGAGTTGCAGCATTGGCGATATGAGGCACACCAGAGCTCAAACTATGAGAGTTATTTGATGGAGCAGGTAACTTTCTGTAGTACGTGCTTCGCTCCTTTCTAACCTTAAGGCTAACCCCTTTTGCCGTATCAATTGCAGAGAAAGGCGGAGCCTTGGAGTACCTCAAAGGTGACGTCAATCGTGTCAGAGTTGCTTGTGGGGAGCTAAAAGCTCAAGTGCAGGCTCAAACTTTGGAGGAGATAAGTGCCTCGGGTAAGGTTCCTGCCTTCGAGGTCCAACTTTGTTTGACTCATGACAATGCCAAAGTTCAAGTGGATATGATTAGGAAACTCGAATCTGATCTCTCGAAGGTCAGAGCCGAGATAATTGATGCCCGGGAAGAAGCGGCACTAAGATGAGCCAAGGCTGATCATGAGATGACGATTCGTATGAAGGATTCTGCTGATGCCCAAGCTGAGCTGAAGCGAGCTCTCGACCGGGGGAAGAGGATCGAGGAATATGTTCGCTGTAGATCCCGAAGATAGGTACTCGAGGAGTTCGGTGCAAGGGGTTTTGTCCTCTTAGAGGAATTGGCTCGAGCAAGGGCGGATGAGAGTGACGCTCGGTCATTTCTTGTTGACGTTGTGGAGGGCGAACTCAACAAGCTGTATCCCTTTAGCGCAGAGTGTAGACTTTGCCATTTTGTCGCTCCAGACTTTGCCATTTTGTCACTTTAGACTTTGCCATTTTGTCGCTTTGCCTCTGATATTCGTAGGGCATGCCTGCAGATGGAGAATGCGCTTTTTTCGCGCATGTAACATATAAGAAGAAACTTGAAACTTTATTTCTCCTGTACCTTTTTTCTGTTGTTGCTTTCGATCGGGCCAGTTGGTTTTGGTGTTTGGCGAGGTCTTCATAGGCCTGGAAAGGATCGAACAGACCCGGGGGCTCTTAAGTACGATCCTTGGCACGAGCAGGTGCTGGGGCCTCCATGCTTGGCCCAGCTGTTTAGGCTTAGTCTCCGAGTAGGGCTCCGGTTCGAGCCTTTTTGTCGAATTTTTTATGCCCGTGTAGGCAGGTAGCAATCGTTTTTATCTCTTGCCCTTGGGAATTTGCAGTTCCAACTATTTTGGGTCCAGTCTTCGAGTCGCATTGTGACTCGAACTTCATTTGACCCTCAAGCTCTTTCTTGCCTACATGGGCGGATGATGATGACCCTTTGTGCTTTGGGTCAAAGTGACCTTACGGGCGCGTGTCCCGGAGGTTTATTCGGCTGGTAATAGGGGCACTTATGCCATGCAATTAGGCGTATTACAGTTTTCAGGTCTAGTCTCTAAGTCGCATTGCAATTCGAGCTGTAATCGACCCTTAAATTTCCTTTATTTCCCAGCCAGCGACAGTGGTTCTTATGCTGTGCCCTTAGGCGTATAGCAGTTTTCGGGTCTAGTCTCCGAGTCACGTTGCGATTTGAGTTGTAATCGACCCTTAAATTTCCTCAATTTTCTGGTCGGTGATAGGGGCACTTATGCCATTTAGTCGTTGAAACCTTTTAGTATGTGGCCCGGAGACTTGCATAGTTAACTATTTTGGATCCGGTCTCCGAATCAGGTTACTATTCGAGCTCATTTTAATCCTCAAATTGTCAAAATTTTTTAGCTGGCGACAATGGCTCTTACGCTGTTTGGTTGTAGAGACCTTTCAATATGAGGCCCATAGGCTTGATTAACTGGCGACAATGGCTCTAACGCTATTTTTGCCCGTAGGCTTTTTTGTAGGCTTTGTTTCTGCTCGTTAAGGTATTTTTAGAGTATTTTTTCCTGACCTGTCGTCGGTTCCAGAGGAACCTCGATTTCAAGTCATTGTCAGCAATGTTTCGAGTACCTCATAAGGTTCATAGATCGTAGGTCGAGTAGATCGACGCTCTTGCGGTTTGGAGCCGACGTGGTCGGAGCTCGTTTTTGCCTGTTGAGGGTAGCCTGTTTTAACCGTTTTTTTCGAAGTATATTCGAAGTAGTGGCTTGCAATTTTTAGCGACAGTCGGGCATCACCGAGTCTCGTTATTTTGGCTTTATCATCTGTTTTGACCGTAGCCATTTTTGATCCCAAGTGATAGTTTAGGTGTCTACACCGAGGGTATGCCCTTTAGGGATTCTTACAAATGCGATGTATAGCCTAAACTTCGGGGTTTTCATTCCTGTTGAGGTCTTACAGTTTGTCATGCCTATTGAGGTCTTACAATTTGTATGATGTAGAATAGATCTGGTTATGCCGAGTCGCCCGCTAAGGGTCTTACAGTTTCAAATTTTCCAATGCTCGGCGATTGGCAACAGTCTCCGAGTCATCGAGTTTGTTTAAGCTTGAAGACCGCTTCTCGTAAACTCGGAGTTGCATTGTGAGGGCTTTGTGAACCCGGGGTTCCGACCTTGGGGCCGTGTGGGCGTTGAACTGTTTAAGTCCCTGAGTATCTCGGGACGTATTCAGCGGAGAGGCCTTTGCTGCGAATATGCCGAAATAGCCTTTTTTGAAGTATGAAATGCCGAAAAGATATTATTTATTGCTTGGCGTAAATATAGGCTGTAAATACATGTTGTCTCGTTGCTGTGAGCTCGGCCCGCGTAGGTGAGGCTCCTCTGATCATCTGATCTGTTTACATGATTTCGTTTTGAAACTTAGCCTGCCATTTATTGGCCCTTCTGAGGGGACGGTGTCCTTAAGAGAAGGCCATCGCACGTCGTCTAACTGTAGAAGAAAGGCCCGCTATTTCGTTGGATCCTCTTCTGGGGGGTGTGCTGCTCTGCTAATAATCTTGTTGCAGGACCCTCTTTAGGTTGGAAGTCCGGTCGAGGGAAGAGAGCACGGCGGGCCCCGTAGAGGCCTCAGATCTCTGAGTGGAGTTAGAACTTATGAATGCCTTGGCTGACTGCCTGCATATAGGTTAGCAGAAGAAAAGAAACAACAAGGGAGCAGAGTAGTTCTTCCCTGCTGCGGGATGTGTAGGCGACGTTTTGAGGTCTGGTATGTTTCTGCCATTTTGAGGCACGAGCCCTTAATACAGCCTTCTCCTATGTTTAACCAAACTTGGCTGAAGATGGGGTTCTGCTCACCCTTTGATCCCTTCGAGGGCGGAGGCATTGATGCCGGCGATGGGTCATATGGTGAGGGATTTCCTCTCATCGCGTGTAGCTCCTTGTTGAATACTTTAGTCCCACCTCTGTCATGGAGTTTAATCCCTTTGACGGAGTGTGGTCGAAGTCTACCCCGGGCGGTGTGCCCGTTGTCATTTGAATGAAACATCCGTGTTTCGCAGGCTCAACATTCTAGCTCGAGCTTAGACGGGCTGTATAGATGGAGCAGCCTTCTTGATTGTTATGGCGATCGGCGTCTGGAATCCATCAAAGATTCGAGGTGTGGGAGTGATTTGGTTCGTTAGTCTGAACCGCCCCATTAGCTTTGGCCTGACATCGTCGGTATAATTGATCGAACCATCTGCACTCATGAACACATGTTTTATTTGAAATAGGTCAAATGAGGGAGAGGGTTACCAATCGCATTAATACGAGGCCGAGGCGAAGTCTCGGGGTCATTTTCCTTGGATGCAAGGGTGTCCTTTGGGTATATTCCCTGGACCCATCTTTCCCCGGCGATGAGCCCTTTCACTCTGCATTTTATGGAACTTTGAAGGGTGTCGCCGCCTCTTTACTGTCGTGGCAATACACCATGGCTTGTCAACTTCATTTTTCCGATCTCCTTCCGGGACCGTTTCCTTGGGAGACGGTTGCTGTAAGAGCTTCCACGAACCTGATTCGATCTTTTCGAAGGAATTCCTAAGCATTCTTAGTACGACAGGGTCGGTTACTGATCCGTCATTACTTGATCTCTCGGGTACCAGCTCGGCGTAAGAAGGTGTCTTTGGCGCTACTGCGTTGGGAGTCTCCGGGTGACTTTGTAGCTGAGCGATAGCCAACTGCCGTGCCTGTAACATTTCAAAAATAACATGAAGATTAACTTCCTGTTCTACCCGGTCAGGGGTGTTTTGAGCTTAATGTTGGTCAATGCGCTGTATGCTGTCATCGGCGCGCGAGGCTTCATCGACCTATTGCGCGCCGTGCAAGCCCGCGACTGCTTGAATCGATCCAAATGCGTTATCAGGGTCCCGCGGTGTCGTGCCAACCTCTAGAGCAGGCATACTGTTTTCGCCGTGGTTTTCGGGGTAGGCGTTCTTGGTTTCGCTTACCGAGCCGGACATTAACCTGAAATCAAAAGATCTTGGGCAAGAAAAAGTGTGAAAGATAATGTGCATTTGTGTGACGAAACTAGCAAGAAAATAATCACTATTATTTTTAGCCTCACGGTAGGCGCCAAACTATTTATCATGAAAATGGTAACAACAAGTAAATTTGTAAATGGGATTCTAAAAATACGTGATCTATTCCCGAGCTAGTTGTTAGAGCAGTTGATGCTAAGAACGTGAAGCTTAACGGTGAAATGCGAGCTAAAACAAGATAGTAATCAAACCGAAGGGGCCTGTTACCCGGATACAAAGCCAGTCGATAAGGACCTCAGTGGCGGGACTCGAATCGAGCTCGAGGTATCGGGGGCAACCCGAAATAGGATAACAATTAAGGATACGATCAAGCAAGGCTCTTTACGGCCAAAGTAGCCTCAATATAGCATGAAGTAAGTAAGAAGACAATATATGTTAAAGCGGCCTCGAGCTAGTGAGAACAAACAAAATAGGAGAAAGAGAGAGAGAGAGAGAGAGATATTATTGCTTTAGTGGAGAAATGGAGCAACATCAGCCATTTACAAAGTGGTATAGGTTCTCCTTATATAGGCGAGGGAATACGACATGGTACAAATATGTGGAGATTAAACACAAAGTACAGAGATGGAATGGTTTGACATGATGCCTCAGTATAGGCTCTGGATAGGCCGGGCCTGTCAGACGTAGCCATGTGCCTTGGGGGCTTCCCCCTCCGTCCTGGATTCGGTCTTCGTTTCCTCCAAGTCGGGCTCCAACGAGCCCTGAGGTCGGGAACTTGGTCGCGGCCTCCCGCCCTCGGGGTCCCGAGGCATGATTCCGAAATGTCTCGACAGCAAAAAATCAAGTCTTCTGATTTCGCCGCATACACATAGCTTCTTATTTCATTTAGTAGTTTCTTTTTTTAATTTGTAGCTTATTACTTTTACAAGTTTTAGTGATCAATAAGCCTTTGGTTTTCTTAATGCCACGGTTCTTTCCAAAGGTGGAATTTGCGTGAACTGGTGGCTTTTCCTGATGATATATGGCATGACAACCTTCTTAAGGGTTTGAGTCCATTTTATTTATGTCTTTGTGTAAATAGTAGTAATGAATAAAAGTGTCGTAGGAAAAGCTTCACTTGGGCCTAACACATTTACCTTTGACCTTATGGTTAGAAACAAATTGATTTGTAAAGAATGGTGCTAGTTGTGACCTTTAGACTCTTGTATTGACTAAACAATCATCGAGTGATTTTTAGGAGTCATTTGTGTTGCTCAATCTTAGCTAAGGTTGTTGTGGGCCCTCGACTCTATTCTCTTTAGCAATCCAATAGCTTGTAAGGTGAGGTATTGATTTGCAAGTCCAAGTTTCGTGCCAATAAGTCTAGAACTTGCCCTGTATGTTTGTCTAGGCAAAATTCTAAGTGTAGCTCGACTTGAGATATGATTATAGGCTCTCCTTGATCCAAATTGAAACTTGAAAGCATCCATAGCCCATCAAATATGATATCCCTAGTCAGCCCCGTTGAGTCGAAGCCCTTGTTCTTTCAATAACCATGATACAAGCCTTTATCCATTCTAAAATGACCCTTTCTTGGCACCCGATCTTTCCTTATCACAATTGGCAAAAGCATAAATTTGGGGGAAGAAACGAGGAGTGCAAAAGTGATAAAAGGTACAAAATTAAGAAAAGGGAAGGCAAAAGAAAAAGAAAGAAAAGCCAAAAGTAAAAAAGAAAGTGAATAATATAGAAAAATGATGGGATTCATTAAAAGCAATGATGAAAGGCTTGGAATGAGTAGAAAGGAGAAAAATGATTGTCATGAATAAGAAAGAGTGACAGTGTGTCTCTCAACTCCCCTAAGGAAGAAAAAAATGACTCAAAGAGTCAAGAAAGTGTGAGCCGAAATGAGAAAATGAATTGCTTAAGGAAAGATGAAACCTTCATAGACCGATATATTCTACCTTGAACCAAAAGCCTTAAGTACATTCCCGCAAAAGCCCTATATGAATTCGAGTTGAGTGAGCTTACATTAGTGGTGATTTACATGAGGGAAAGCTTATAGTACTTAGAGTCGGACTTGTGACCTTCCTTTGAGAGAGATGAGTGTACTTTGTTTTCACAATCCTTGTTCTGAGTGCTATAATCTAAAGTGAGATTTGCTTATGGAGAGTAGAGGAGAAAGTGTTTGGGTTCCACATCGACCTACGTAGTAGAGCGAGCTTCCTTGATGAGTTAAGCCAACTCTTGATGCTCTTGTGTCGCACTAGAGTCATGGTGCTAAAAAGGTTGTGTTGCTGATAGTACATTTGTGTTGAGGGTAATTTTTAGTCCCAACTGATGCTTGATGAGGTCACTTTAGAACAACTGAAATTCTCCTTTCTTTTATCTTGTGGAGGTGAGAATTACTTTGTTTTCTTGTGGACAAGCAAAAGCTTAAGTTTGGAGGAGTTAATAACTACAGATTCTAGCCTATCTTATGCTCTCTTTTGCTTAGGTTTTGGATAAAAAATATGTAAAAGTATTCCTGAAAAAATTGACTTATTGTGCTTGTTTGCAAGGTTTGGTCAAAATGAGGCAAGAAAGCCATAACCAACTCATGAAGGAGTTAAATTTGCACAAGTTCAAAGCTGAGATAAAAGCGCTAACAACAAAGAAAAAGGGCGGTCGCGGAAGGTCCACCACTGAAGCGGACACAATTACGTGGTCAGCGGAATTGAGATTCAGAGAAGGTGTTTTAGATGCAGACAGAGACCGCTGACCGTGATGAAATAGCACGTCAGTGGATTACCTGACGCGGTCGAGGTGCAAATTCCGCTGAGAGCTTTGATGAAGGTTTAGAGACCCTGCAAAGTGAGCCTAACTGAGGACCGCGGTCCACGTCCAAATTGCACGGCCACGGTTGATACTAACACTGAGACAATCATTTTTACGCTTCCTGCGAAATCAATTCTAGACCAAGCACAAAATAGAAGAAACGCGGTCCGCGCCAGCTTTTGCGCGGCCGCAAAAGTTAATGCGCTGAGGCACCTATTATTACGCTGATAGCAGAACCTCCGTAGGGGTATTTTTATCCAGTAATTTTAGTGATGTATAAATAGATCTTTTTCACATTTTAGGTTATCTTTTGCATCAGGGAGCTCGTGAACAACCGTACTTTGCTATTTAGAGTAATTTTAGAGCAGCTTTAGCTATTATTCTTAGATTTTATTCTTGTAATCAACTTTTATGGCTTATATTTCATATACATCTTTGATTTCTACCTTGATTATGAGTAGCTAGACCCATTAGCTAGGGTTGTGACCCAACCCTAGTGTGGGTATTTAATGGGTCTTCTATTTTAGGGCTTAATTGTTTATGGGTTAGTGATATTTAGCTTGATTCATGCTTTAATTGTAGAATTAGTGGTTGCAAACACTGATTCATGCCTTTATGACGTAGACTCTTCTTGAGAAAGAGGGACTAAGTCTAGGAAAGTTAGGCTAACAAAGAATTGGGGTGCACTCAAGAGATTGATAGCCCCAATTAAAGGGTTAAAGTTTAGAGATAGTAATACCCGACTTGAGCCAATTTTACTTGCATTGTTTGAACACCCAATTGGGCTTGAGAAATCCAATTAGGTCAAAGTCACTCAAACTACCGAGAGGTATAGAGTGAGTAATTTTATGTAAAGGTTATATCACGACCCCAAATATAACAAGCTTGACCTAAAATTTAGATCCCATTAGATACTTGCCTAGGTGTAAGTCACTTCCCTAGTGCTTTTTATCAATTGAGAAAACTATTACAAAAACATTGCATATTTTCATCAATCGGTAGCATTAAAAGTAGTATAGAAACAAATCCAAGCATGGTTAGAAGTACAATTAAAAGCAACACGCATAGCTAGATTTGATAGAAAACCAACTCCCAACCAATATTAACTCCCTGTGAAAATCGATCCCGACCCTTCGGGTAAAAGCTGCATCGACCAATCCTTGCCATTATATAGTGGTGTAGGGTTGGAGCCGATCACAGCCGCACTCAAAAATGTGCGGTCCGCACAATCTGAGGAGATGCGGTCGCACCCCAGATTTATGTAGCCGCAGAAGGCTACCCTGTCAAGTTAGCTTCAAAGTGCGGACCACACATAGAATTGTGTGGCCGCACAACCTCCACAGGGAAAATTTGGTCTGATAATTTTAGCTTGGTATAAATAGATCTTTTTGTCATTTTTAGGTTTAGTTTGGTGAACATGAGAATAGATAGCCATTATTCTTTACTGTATTGGGTAACTTTGTAATAGTTTAACATGTTAACATTAGATTTTCTTCCCTTAATCATCTATTATGAATTTTATCTTAGTTTCTTCTTTAATTTCTTCATTTTTTATGAGTAGCTAAACCCTTAGCTAGCATTGTAACCTAACCCCAGTATGGGTACTTAATGGGTGATTGATTTAGGGCTTATTTATGATTGGGTATTTGATATTTAGCCTATTTCTTGCTTGAATTTGAGAATTGATGGTTGCAAACATTGATTCATGCCTAATTGACTTAGTCTTTACTTGAGAAAGAGAGACTAAGTCTAGGAAAACTTGGCTAACACGAAATTGAGGTGAAATCAAGAAATTGATAGCCGTAATTAAAGGGTCGAGCCTAGAGATAGTAAGACCTGACTTGAGCATCTATCACTTGTTTCATGAAATACTCATTTGGACTTGAGGAAGCCAAATTAGGAAAAATCACTCAAACCACCGAGAGGTATAGAGAGATGAATCGCGTGTGATTGCTATATTGTATCCCGATCAACCAAACATTCCCTAAAGCTCTCAATCTGTTAGGTAACCATCTAGGAGGAAGTTACAACCTTAGATCTTTTATAACCTGAAAAACAACAATACCAAAACATTGTCTCTTAGTTTTTCAATTACAAGCATTAGCATACAAACTAGAAGTAGAAAAGAAACGACTGAATATGTGAAAATGCATCTTGGGCACGTCATACACTAGACTAGGTATATACCTAATCCCACATAGAGTTCTCTGTGGAATTGACCCCGACTCGCGTTGGGTATTTATAATTGCATCGACTGCCTGGCAATCCCAATTAGTGGTGTGAGTTTGGGCGACATCAATTTTTGGCGCCGTTGTCGGGGAGCTAAAAATGGATTTTGCTATATATTTAGTTTTGTATGTGATTTGTCTTCTTTTCCTTCCGAGTTACTAATCTTTTTGTGCCACAATTATAGGTAATACAATGGCTCTCAACAACAATGATCATCTTGGAAACGTGTCACTGGGGGATAATGGAGATGATGACCAAGTTGATGAGGTTCCTCTTGAATCTCAATAAAATAGACAAGGTCGTCCGCCTCAAGACAACATTCCCGTTCCACCCCCACCTCCTCCAAGAGAGACGACACACTGGGTGTTGCCAAATAAAGGATACGCAAGTGCCATAGTCCCGCCCCACATTAGGGCGGGAAACTTTCAAATCACAAATGTCATGCATACACTGTTGGAGCAACAATGATTCTTGACCGTGGCTCCGAGTCAAAATGCATACAAGCACTTAAAAGGGTTTGTTGACACTTGCTGGGGGAGTAAACAAACCAACATCTCTGAGGATACTTTGTGATTGAGGCTATTCCCTTTCTCTCTAGGGGGAAGGCTTTGGATTGGTTAGAGAGGTTTCCAAATAATTCTATCCATACATGGGATGAATTGACCGAGAAATTAATTTCCAAGTTCTTTTCTCCCTGGAATATGGCAACTTTTAGGGATGAGATTCTAGATTTCAAACAAGAACCCAATGAGCCTTTGCATGAGATATGGGAAAGGTATCATACTATGGTGAAAGAGTGCCCAAACAATGACATGAAGGAGGCTATGATTCAACAAACTTTTTATAGGAGGATCAATACTACCAATCAATGTATGGTCAACTAACTTGCCGGTGGGAATTTCATGACAACGCTGCATATGGAAGCTTGTGAGATTCTTGATGAAATGGTGGATACTTCATCGGCATGGCAAATTAGAGCAAATGTTCCTCAAGTGATGCAAATGTGATTCACATGCATAAAGAATTACATAATCATGGGCAAACAATTGCCGAGTTGATCACCACAATGAATCAACTAGCCAAAGCTCAACTTCAACAAGTACAAGGTCCCAAGCAAGCAAATGCAATAGAAGGAGTGAGTATGATGGTAAACAAGAGAAGACAAAAGGGTTTTCAAGTGCAAAACCGGGTTGAAAATTATGAGCAAGATGATAGTGGATTTGATCAAGAGGGACAATAAAATGAGCAAGAGGAGGAAGTACAATATGTGAACAATTTCCAAGGTCAAATAAACAACAATCAAGGCCTGAATCAACAACAATAGCAACCACAAGGAAATTGGATTCAAGCAATCGAGGTGGTTGGAACAATCAAAACAACTAAGGGAATTGGAACAATCAAGGAAATTGGAATGGTCAAAATCACGAAGGCAATTGGAGTAGCAATAATCAAGGCTATTGGGGTGGTAACAACCAAGGAGGGTGGAACAACAACAATAACTAGGGGTCGGATTTTCAAAGGCCTCCGATGGTTCAACAACCGAGCAATCCACCTCCCTACACTTCCCAAGGGCCGAGTTCTTCCAAAAATGAGATGGGACGAATCGGGAACATGTTTAAACAAATGATGGAGAAGAATGTCAACTCCGATGCTCAACTAGCCTCTCACAACACTTCTATTCGCAATTTGGAAGTTCAATTGGGCCAAATCTCGAAAGCTTTGAAATCTCATCCTAAGGGGGCAGTACTAAGTGATACGGTTGTGAAACCAAAGGGTGGGAACAACATAGGACATGCCATGACAAAAGGAGTGGAAAAGGTAGGGTTGCAACCACCTCAAGCCAAAAGAAAATTGTGGATGAGGAACAATTGGTACAACAAGATGAGATGCCAAGCAATAAAGTGCAAGAAAATAATAAGGTGAGAATTGATATTGAAGACAATGTGGAGGAGACTAAAGAAGAAGTGAACCCGTCTAGGGAGCATATTATTTACATATCGGAACCGGTAGTCCCAAAAGCTAAGGCACCAATTCCAAGGCCTCATCCTCCATACCCTCAAAGGCTTGCCAAGCAAAATGGTTTTTGATATGATGAAGAGTTAGTCTATTAATACACCGTTGGTTGAGGCCTTGGAGAAAATGTCGGGTTAAGTTCATGAAGGATTTGGTGACAAAGAAAAGATCAATGAATTGTGAGACTATCAAGATGACACATCAAGTGAGTGCTATTGTGCACTCAATGGCTCCGAAATTGGAAGATCCCGGTGCTTTCACAATTTCTTGCACTATTGGGAGCGCCGATTTTTCCAAAGCTCTATGCGATCTAGGGGAAAGTATCAACTTAATTTCCTACTCAGTGTTCAAAACTTTGGGGATATGGCAACCATGACCCACATCTATAAGGTTGCAAATGGTGGATCGTACTATGAAGAGACCATTGGGTATATTGATAAGGTGTTGGTTCGTGTTGATAAGTTCATCTTTCCGGTGGATTTTATGATCCTTGATTGTGAAATGGACTATGAGGTGCCTATTATTTTGGGTAGACCTTTCCTTGATACGGTGAAGGCTCTTGTTGATGTGGAATCCAGTGAGCTTACTTTCCAGGTGGGTGATGAAAAGGTGGTATTCTATGTGTGCAAATATATGAGGCAATCAAATAGCAATGAAGCTTGTTCGTTCGTGGACTTGGTGACCGATATGATTATTGATGATGCTAGTGCCACATTGAATATTGAGGACAATTTGGAAGCTATTTTGCTCAACCTTGATGATGATGAGGAGAATGATGCCTATGTGTAATGTGTGAATGCATTGCACAGAATGGGGTAGTACACTTATGAACCCCGCAAGTTATCCTTGAATCTTGAAAACTAGAAGACTCCTCCAACAAAGCCCTCAATCGAGGATCGTCCCACTTTGGAGTTAAAGACATTGCCTCCACATCTCGGGTATGAATTCCTTGGCCCTTCTTCTACTTTACCTATTATTCTTTACTTTTGTTTGACTAACATGCAGGTAGAGTCCACATTGTAGGTGCTACAAAGGAGAAAGATAGCAACTGGATGGACAGAGGTGGATATCCGGGGCATAAGCCCCGCCTTTTGCATGCACAAGATTATTTTGGAGTAGGGTGCCAAAACCCTCTGTTGAACATCAAAGGAGGCTAAATGAAGCAATGCAAGAGGTGTTCAAGAAGAAGATAATCAAGTGGTTGGATGCCGGGGTTGTTTATCTTATTTTTGATAGTTCATGAACTTCTCCAGTGTTGTGGTTACCAATGACAAGAACGGGTTGATTACTACAAGAATAGTGACCGGGTAGAGAGTGTGCATGGACTATCGCAAGCTCAACAAAGTCACACGGAAAGATCATTTCTGTCACGACCCAAACCGATGGGCCGCGATGGGTGCCTGAGTCCTACCTGTCAAACACCCCTAAGCATACATCTAGGATATGAACTTGTATAGCATCTTCTAAATTACGAATATAACATACATGAAGGAAACCTGCCAACAAGGCATATGTACGTATATTTGCAGAATACAGGGGGCGAGCCGGCAAGGCTGCTATAGACAACTATACATCCAATAACTGTAAGGCGACAAGGCCACATACCTCTCAACTAGACATACTGTCTACAGACCTCTAACAAAAACATAACTTTACAAAGACGGGACTGAGCCACATCATACCCATATATATATACAAACGTATCGTACCAATATCAAAAGTAGCTCCGGATCAAATGGAGCACGCCAACTCTCGATGATCAGGGATCCTGAGAAGGGGGACCGTCAGCTTGCCTACCTGCACCTGCATGCATGAAATGCAGGCCCTGTGAAATAGGGAGTCAGTATGAAAAATGTACTGAGTATGTAAGACATGAAAATTTGTACGTAAAAGACATAGATGAAACATGGAATATAGAAACACATCTTTAAATCTGAATTACTTTGTAAATTCTGAAACGTTTATAACGTCATGTACATGCGTACAAATGTCTTGTCATGCATAAGTATGGGTGTACATAATATCATCAAGCCACTGAGAGCATCCAATCATATTGTCTCGGCCATTGTGGGCACATCATCAACATATATTAGTTGATTAGGTGATGCATGCGTATATAACGCCATAACCTCTTCCCATATCCCATATACATATACGTACGTATATACACGTATATAACGCCATCTGAGTCATATTTCAGCCACTCTAGGCAACATCATCATCACCATATACCAGCTGATCAGGTGGTGGTACGCATATAATGTCGTAACCTTTTTCCTGTATCCCATATAAGTATAATATACATATATACGCGTATATAACGCCATCTAGTCATGGGTCAATACACATGTATAAATGAGTGAAATGCAAGAAAAATACGTAATAATCTCAATATTCCTTCCGGATAAATTTTTTTCAAATGTGTATTATTGTGAGACCCATGAACAGAAGATAATAATATTTTTCATGAGAAATCAAGAATATAGACACCCATTCTATTTCTATGTATAAAGTAATTTATGGAAACGGTGTATTTGCTCGTTTCTTCAGTATAATTTAGACCATGCCAAAAGAAAGAAGGGAGGGCCTTAACATACCTGGAGTAGGAAAAACTCCGTATAATATTCCATTGGAAACCTTTGTGTATTGAACTTAGAACCTAAAATCAGATTAAACTTCTGCACTGTGTAATTGAGGAACGAAATCTGCTTTGATTTGTTGAAGTTTTGGACGAAATTGCTTCTAAGCTTTTGGTTTTGAAGTGGACGTTTCTGCTTCAACTTCCTTGGCTTTTAAGCCAAAAGCAGATCTTGGTTTTTGAATTTGAAGGAACTTTTCTATGGACTTATTTCTGCCTAACGTCTTTAGCTTCTAAGCCAAAGGCTGAATTTGGACTTTAAAGCCTTTACAAGGCATACTTTCTAATGTTATGGATAAGACTTGAAAATCTTATCAGACTTAAGTTATGACCATATTAGCCATCTGGAAAATTGACTACTTAATCATTTTCCAAATCTTGTGGCTTCTTGCCACGTGGGGTGGGATAATTTATTAATTTTTATCCACTTATTAGTTAACTGGGTAATGTCCTGTTACCCGGTAATTAATCAATTACTCACATAATTTAAACATTACCACAAATTACTTAAAATTCTATTTATTTTTGAAATACTTTATATATACTTTATATATTATACTATCGTGGTCATATGGTACCATGTATGGTACTAGTTCATAATTATTGGGTATTATCGCTCGACCTGTATTTATTCCAAATTGTCCACTTTCAACGGAACTCATTTCTTTAATCCCTGTACCCCTTTATCCTTCATAACACTTTTGTATCACTTGTTATAAATAGCGTAAGTACGTTAACATCAAGATGATCTCATCCCCAAGTCTACGCGGTTAACTGAAAACGAAATTTTAACGTACGAAAATGCGAGATGTATCATCCTTCCCCTCTTAGAAACATTCGTCCTCGAATGTTCAACTCCCCGTGATCTATATAACTTCGGCAATGTCGTCTCTGTAACAACACCACTACCAACTCTCCCTGTAGAAGCTTAATAACCCAACGACACATAGAACCATGATTATGAATAATGACAATGGCCTCACCTGACCAACGATAATAACCAACACAAGAATTTATACTCGTACCTTATGATTATGACGTCTCAGTCGGATCCTTCTCTTGAGGAGGAAACAAATAGGAATATCTAGACTTCATGTCTCCCGCGGCCTTCTAAGTTACTTCTTCCACATTGTCGTTTCTTCAAAGTACTTTTGCCAAAGCTACGTCTTGTGTTCTCTATCTTCGAATTTGTCTTTCTAATATAGCAATGGGAGTTTCTTTATATGATAGCTGCTCTGTGACCTGAACGTCGTCAACTAACACAATTTTGGAAGGATCTCTGATACATTTATGGAGCATAAATACATGAAAGACTGGATGTACAGACTCCAAGTGCGAAGGTAAGTCTAATTCATATACTACCTGGCTTACTTTGCGTATGATCCTTTATGGTCCCATGTACCGAGGGCTAAGTTTTCTTTTATTTCTGAACCTCATTCATCGGTGATACCTTTTTGGAATACCCAATCGTCCACCTGAAATTCCAATTCTCATCGTTGATTATCCGCATAAGCATTCTGACGGTCTTGAGCTGCCAATAGTGTTACAACCAATATCCACACGCGTTAGTTCATGTCATAAGTTAGTCAACCTAAATCTAAGAAGGAATTATCTTTGAGATGATAAGAAGTTAACCCTATTGGTCTTAAGTGATACAAGGGTGTATAAGGGTGATTAACAAGTATTAGAAGTTAAACAAATCAAGGATGTTGTAACTCGTATTTTTAGGTAAACCTAGTGGTGCTTAATATACTCAAGAGGTTGTGTTTTAAGGTACTTGAATCATATAATATCCGTATCATAAGTCTTGAAGTCAAACGAGTTATGAAACAAAACGAAATTGAACCCCTGCAACTCCTCCCCAAAAATCTCACACAAACCCTAGGGTATTTCTAGTGTTACGATGTGATTCTAGTGCCGAAAAGTCCGGACAGCTTGCTAGTTTCTCTTTCTCCTTCTTGTAACGAATTTGAGGAACTAGTTTTTGATTAAGAAGGACCAGGTTTCGTGGGTTATATTTAGTACAAGGTAAGGTTATGCTCCTCCTTCCATTATCTATGCGTTTGCGAGGTTTAACTCTATCGTAAAAACTAGACCTAGCGAGTTTCGAAAGAGTGGTATGTTGTTTGTCCTTGCGTCATGGTTGGCTGTTGGTGAACTTATTTAAGTTAAATACATGGCTGGTTTACTGGATAAGAGGCTTAATTATGTACTTTTGGGGCTGTTTTGTGGGATGTTTCGTGTTGCTATTGGAATGTATATTTTGCTACTATTTTTATGGAGTTGAGAAGAGAACGGGTGTGGAGAAACACCAAATAATGGAAGGGTGGTTTGCTAGTCATTCATTGTAAATTTTCCAGTTCGTTTGACACTACTACGGTGGTCTTCTTATGTATGAAGTGATTAGGTTGTGTGGACTGTTTTGGGAGGCTCAATATGATTATTATTGATGTTGTTTGGGTTGTTTGGTGATTGTTTTGACTTGTGTGAAGTCATATATATAGGGGAGGTGATGTCCGTTTTCTCGTAAAATAGGTTGTGTTCGATACATAATAGTTATGACGCCTAAACGATAACAATAGTGTCATTTCTCTTATTATAGACTAAGGAGCCGTGAAGTTGCATAGCTTGAGGTTGGGAAGAATATACAAGGTATGTGAGGCTATCCCTTTCCTTCTTTTGCAAGACTCCGATTGTACATAATGTAATGAACGAGCTTCCAAAGATAATCTACTCTTAGAAGCTAGAAGTACTTACATTGTTTTCCTTCTTATGGAGCGATTGATGTTGATGTTGCTTCTCTTATTCTTATGTTATCAATGTTATTGGTACTTCCTTATTCTTGTAAGATTCATGATGAAGAGTTAGTCCCAATAACGTGTATAGAGGATACCGACGTTACGTTATTCCGAAAGGTTCAGAATATTATTCTAATGAGTCCAACATGCATTATATATATGTATCTATTTTACTCTACCGAGCTACGCTATAGTCGGCCGGGTACGACACTTATTGTGCAACCACTGATCAATTCGGTTTTACCAAGCTCCACGTGGTCGGGTACGATTCTACCGAGCCTTATAATGGCCGAGTATAATTTTACTGAGTCCTCTCTAAGGTCGGGTACAATATGATGATAATGCCCACAGAGGCGTGTGTTTTAAAAGTTTATGTATATATATGTTTGTATCATGCATTTCATGTCAGTAGCTCACAAAGGTACCCAGATGTTACAGGTTGTATATTCTCTATCCTTATTCACATTACTATTCATACTTATACTTTTCTGCCTTGCATACACAATACTTTATTCGTACTGACGTCCTTTTTATTTGTGGACACTGCATGTCGTGCTGTAGGTCCTGATAGGCGGGTAGACGCAGATCTCCCACCATAGTAGGCTGCCCAGTTCAGCGGTTATTGGCGAGCTTCCTTTTCTGGACTTGTCGTGGTCTTGGTATGCATTTTTGTTATAGACATTATGGGTATGTCGAGGCCCTGTTCCGGCTATATTACAGCACTTATGTTCCTTTAGAGGCTCATAGACAGGTGTCGACTCATGTATAGTTTGGTATGCCTTGTCGGCTGAATTTTGTTGTATAGTATTTCATGGTAGCGTGGTAGCTCGTACCTTATATATAGTTTCTTGATTGTCTGGTCATACCATGTTATGTATGTTCATGCCATTATATTTTATTGTTGGTTGTCCATTATCCATGTCTACCATTTATATTGATCTCGTCAGCCCTAAAAGATAATAAAGAAGGTTAGATAAAACGTACGTTGGTGCTCGACAAGTATGGCCGGGTGCTAGTCATGGCCCTCCAGTTTGGATCGTGACAAACTTGGTATCAGAGCAAGTCTGTCCTAGGGGTTGTCTATGAGCCATGTCTAGTAGAATCTTAATTATAGATGTGAAGCGCGCCACATTTATAATCAGGAGGCTACATGACATCTAGGGTTGTTACCTTCTTCTTGAATCTAGATCGTGCGTAGAGTTGAGTCGTAAGTGTTCGTCTCTAATATTCACTTTGTTTTCTTTTAGCGATGCCTTTGACCAGGAAGCAAACAATTAGTAGAAGGCTTGATACAACTGCGGAAGAGGGTACTAGCTAGGTGTCCCAAGCCAGAGCAGGCCAAAGTGAGGCTCAGAGTGAGATGCCATCTCATACCTCATCTACTTCGTCTCCTCCAGAGGAAATTAGGAGGCATTTAACACCACCTGTTCCTCTGCCTAGCACTATAGACCAGGATATGCGGAATGCGATGTAGTTGTTAACTAGCTTGGTATCTGCTCAGGCTCAGAGGCAGAATACCGATATTGTTGATAAACCGGTTAGTATGAGAGTTCGCGATTTTATTAATCTAGACCCTCAAGTGTTTACCGGATCAAACCCCAAGGAGGAACCGCAGACTTTTATTGATCAGGTTCATCGTACACTGCAGGTTATACATGCTAGTGATACAGAGGTAGTAGAGTTGGCTTCTTATTAGCTACGGGATTTAGCGGTTTTCTGGTATAATAGTTGGGAGAGATCCAGGGGTCCGAATGCTCCTCCAGCTGTGTGGAAGGAATTTTCTGAGGCCTTTCTTCGTCACTACTTGCCAGTTGAGATACGACGAGCTAGAACTAATAAGTTCTTGAACCTTAGACAAGGTAATATGAGTGTGCGAGAGTACAGTATGCAGTTTGATTCTTTAGCAAGGTATGTTCCCTATATGGTAGCAGAGATGAGCGATAGGGTGCATCTGTTCGTGAACGGGTTGGGACCATGTTTGATTAATGAGTGCACGACAACCTCCTTGGTGGATGGCATGGATATTTCCCGTATTTATGCTTATGCCCAGACCCTAGAGGATCGTAAGCGCCAACAAAGGGCAGATAAGGAGCAGGATAGGGGCCAACATAAGAGGGTGATATTTGCAGGGTATTCTGATGACTTCAGAGGTAGTGTCAGGTCCCAGTCTTCGAGGAGTTTGACGTCATCTGTAGCTAGTGCTCCTCCACAGTTTCAGAGGCCTCGATATGATTGATTTACCTATTCTGGTCCAGGTCAGAGTTTGCGGGCATCAGGCTCGCAATATCATAGGGATACTAGTCAGACGAGACCCCTAATACCACGTTGTGATCAGTGCAGCAAGGCCCACTTTGGACTATGCCGTCGAAGTTCTGATGAGTGCTATTCTTATGGACAGCCTGGACACATGATGTGGGATTCTCCTAACAGAGAAGGTGGTGGTATGGCTCAGCCGATTGGATCTATGTCTTGTTCTTCCTCATTAGTTTGACCTCCAGCACGGGGTTTTCAGCAGTCGACAGGTCGTGGTAGAGGTAGAGGTGTAATGCCGGGTTTGAGTGGTGCTCAAAATTGAACCTATGCTCTAGTAGGTCGACATGATCTTGAGTCGTCTCCAAATGTTGTTACAGATATATTGTCTATGTTTTCTTACGATGTATATCCGTTGATTGATCTGGGATCTACATTATCATATGTTACACCCTTTGTGGCTAATAAGTTTGGCATTGAACCTGAATTGATAAGTAAACCACTTGCAGTATCTACTCCCATAAGAGATTTTGTGATTTCTAGGAGGGTATATAGAGGTTGCATAGTGATGATTTGTAGTTGTCAAACCTCGGCAAATTAATTTGAGTTAGAAATGGTTGATTTCGATGTGATAATGGGGATGGACTGGTTGGCCTCATGCTTTGCAAATGTTAACTGTCGTACGAAGATGGTTAGGTTTTAGTTTCTTGGTGAACCCGTCATTGAATGGAAGGGGAACTTTGCTACACCGAAAGGTAGGTTTATTTCCTATCTTAAGGCAATTAAGATAATCTCAAAAGGTTATATTTATCATCTCATTCGCGTTAGGGATGCGGAGGTGAAAGCTGCCTACTCTATAATCAATCCCTATGGTCAATGAATTTCTAGATGTTTTCCCAGATGAACTACCAAGCCTTCCTCCTGAAAGGGAGATTGAGTTTAGCATTGATGTGTTGCCTGACACTCAACCCATATCTATTTCTCCATACAAGATGGCCCCGACAGAGTTGCGATAGTTGAAGGCGCAGTTGAAGGACTTGCTGGATAAGGGCTTCATTAGGCCTAGCATTTCACCTTAGGGTGCTCCAGTTCTGTTCGTGCGGAAGAAAGACAGGTCGTTAAGGATGTGTATCGATTATTGATAGTTGAATAAGTATACTATAAAGAACAAGTATCCACTTCCAACAATTGACGACTTTTTTGACCAACTCCAAGGTGCCAAGTATTTCTCCAAGATTGACTTACGTTCAGGGTATTATCAGCTGAGGGTTAAGGAGAAGGATATTCCAAAGACGGCCTTCTAGACAAGATATGGGCACTTTGAGTTCTTGGTGATGTCGTTCGGGCTAACAAATTCCCCAACAACTTTTATGGATCTCATAAATACTGTGTTCAGGCCCTATCTCGATGTATTCGTGATCATATTCATTGATGACATTCTGGTGTATTCTCATTCGAAAGCGAAAATGTGGGCCACTTCCGGATAGTATTACAAACGCTTCAGGATGGTAAGTTATATGCTAAGCTCTCCAAATGTGAATTCTGGCTGAAATCAGTAGCATTCCTTGGCCATGTGATATCTGACGAGGGTATTAGTGTCGACACTCAGAAGATCGATGCAGTAAAGAATTGGATGAGACCTACAACACTATCAGAAGTCCGTAGCTTCCTAGGGCTAGCAGGATATTATAGGCGGTTTGTAGAAGGGTTTTCCTCTATATCAGCACCATTGACTAAGTTAACACAAAAAGCTACTAAGTTCCAGTGATCTGACGCTTGTGAATGAACTTTTTAGGAGCTAAAGAATCGATTGACATCCGCGCCAGTGCTCACTCTCCTAGAAGGAACAAAAGGTTATGTGGTATATTGTGATGCCTCATGTATAGGTTTGGGGTGCATATTGATGCAACGTGGGAAGGTGATTGCTTATGCATCAAGACAATTTAAGAAGCATGAAAAGAATTACCCGACCCATGATTTGGAATTGTCTACAGTAATATATGCTTTGAAGATATGGCAGCACTACTTATACGACATCCATATTGACATCTACACAGATCACACGAGTTTACAATATATCTTCAAACAGAAGGAGTTGAATTTGAGGTAGCGTAGGTGGCTTGAATTACTTAAAGATTACAATGTCGAGATATTGTACCATCCCGGTAGAGCCAATGTCGTGGTAGACGCTCTCAGTCGTAAGTCAATGGGAAGCTTAGTACACATTGAGGCAGGTAGATAGTGGTTGACTAAAGAGCTTCATCAGCTATCCAATATGAGATTCAGATTGTTAGACTCTGATGACGGAAGTGTTACTGTACAGAATACATCAGAATAATCTTTGGTAGCTGGGGTAAAAGCACGACAATATGAAGATCCTATCTTAGTACGATTAAAAGAGAGCATTTAGCAGTGTAAAATTACAACTTTTGAGATCGGAGAAGATGGGGCACTAAGATACCAGGGTCGACTATGTGTGCCTAATGTGGCATGGTTGCGAGAGAAGATTATGATTGAGATTCATCAATCCCAATATTCTATCCATCCCGGCTCCACAAAGATGTATCATTACATTATGGAGCAGTATTAGTAGGATAACATGAAGAAGTCTATTGCACAATTTGTAGCCCAGTGTCCTAATTGTCAACAAGTAAAGATCGAACATCAAAAACCCGGTGGATTGCTTCAGAATATAGAGATTCCAACCTGGAAATGAGAGATGATTAATATGGACTTCATTATTGGATTACCTCGCTCTTATCATAAGTTTGACTCTATCTGGATGATAGTTGATCAACTTAAAAATGTGCCCATTTTCTGCCAGTTAAGACAACTTACACAGCTGAAGATTATGCGAAGTTGTATATCAATGAGATTGTTAGGCTTCATGGTGTACCAATATCTATTATATCAGACCGGGGATCTCAATTTATGGCTAACTTTTGGAGGTCATTTCAGAAGGGTTTAGACACACAAGTGAATCTCAGCACTGCATTTCATCCACAGATTGACGGACAGGCTGAACGTACCATTCACACACTTGAAGATATGCTATGAGCATGTGTTCTAGATTTCAAGGGGAATTGGGATGACCATCTTCCACTCATAGAATTTGCCTGCAATAGCTACTATTCCAGTATTAAAATGGCCCCATACGAGACACTATACAGGAGGAGATGTAGATCACCAATTGGATGGTTCGAAGTCGGTGAGATAGAATTATATGGGCCATATTTGATTTACCAAGCCATTGAGAAGGTAAAAGTGATACAAAAGAGACTGAGGACAGTGCAAAGAAGGCAAAAGTCTTATTCCGATGTCCGACGTCATGATCTGGAGTTTGAGGTCGGTGATTGGGTTTTCCTGAGGATCTCGCGGATGAAGGGTGGTAGGCATTTTAGGAAGAAGGGTAGGCTAAGTCCGCGGTATATCGGTCCATATAAAATTCTTCGACGAATTGGACAGGTTGCTTATGAGTTAGAATTGCAAACGAGTTAGAATTTGTCCATCCGGTATTCCATGTATCTATGTTGAGAAAATGTATTGGTGACCCTTCTCGAGTCGTCCCTATCAAAGATATACAAGTTACAGAGAATCTATCATATGAAGAAGTGCAAGTGGCTATATTAGATTGACAAGTCAACAAGTTGAGAACAAAAGATGTAGCTTCCGTGAAAGTATTGTGGAGGAACAAGAATATGGAAAAAATGACATGGAAAGCAGAAGAGGAGATGAAGTCTAAATACCCTTACCAGTTCCAGAATGAAGATAACGAGGATGCTAGGGGAACACATGATGCATTAGAAGGTGGAACAGCTCTATGAGGTAAGTAATAGCTTGAGAATACACTTCCTTAATACAAAATGGTGATATACAGATAACGTACATGTCCATAATGCTTTGCATACTCTTGTAAGGACATACATTGAGTTAACTGCTTGCAAATTCGTCCTCTATTTATGGGAGAAACTCGGCCGGAATCCACGATGATTTAAACTCCCCATGAACCCTTACATTCGAGGATGAATGTTCCTAAGGGGGGAGGGTGTTACAACCCATATCCACACGCGTTAGATCATGCCATAAGTTAGTCAACGTAAATCCAAGAAGGAATTATCTTGGAGATGATAAGAAGTTAACCCTATTGGTCTTAAGTGATACAAGGGTGTATAAGGGTGATTAACAAGTATTAGAAATTAAACGAATCAAGGATGTTGTAACTCGTATTTTCGGGTAAACCTAGCAGTGCTTAATGTACCCAAGAGTTTGTGTTTTAAGGTACTTGAATCATATAATATCCGCATCATAAGTCTTGAAGTCAAACGAGTTATGAAACAAAAATCGACAAAAGTTATCGCAACTTAGGTTCATAGTTTTACTTAAACTTTAGGTCGAATGTTACTACGCTTTTCTCCCAATTTACTAAGAATTACAGGGTGATATACCCACCAAATTAAATATCTATGAGTCTAGTTTCCAATGCATTAAATCGTTTGTCAATATGATCTCGGAGTATAGAGATATTCATATTTTCGCGAGCCTGCGCAGATTGGTAATGTGACAAGTAGGTGCATCACCTACTTGCCAAAATGAGAGGACAAAATTAAAAGCCCCAAAGTAGGCCAAGAGGGGACTTCTAAGGGATTATCAACTCAGTTATTTCACCCATATTTCAGACCTTCAAAACCAAATTGAACCCCTGCAACTCCTCCCCAAAAATCTCACACAAACCCTAGGGTATTTCTAGTGTTACGACGTGATTCTAGCGCTGAAAAGTCCGGACAGCTTGCTAGTTTCTCTTTCTCCTTCTTGTAACTGAGTTGAGGAACTGGTTTTTGATTGAGAAGTACCAGGTTTCGTGAGTTATATTTAGTACAAGGTAAGGTTATGCTCCTCCTTCCATTATCTATGCGTTTGCGAGTTTTAACTCTATCGTAAAAACTAGACCTAGCGAGTTTCGAAAGAGTGGTATGTTGTTTTTCCTTGCATCATGGTTGGCTGTTGGTGAACTTTTTTTTAAGTTAAATTCATGTCTTGTTTACTGGATAAGAGGCTTAATTATGTACTTTTGGTTGTGTTTCTCAATTTGAAAGAAAAGACAAGTCGAAACATGTTTAAATAAACTGAAAAATGAATTTTGAGTTGCTGAACTTGTGGGGCTGTTTTGTGGGCTCTTTTGTGTTGCTATTGGATTGTATCTTCTGCTACTGTTTTTATGGAGTTGAGAAGAGAAAGGGTGTGGAGAAATGCCACATAATGGAAGGGTGGTTTTCTGGTCGTTCGTTGTAACATTTCTGGGTCGTTTGACACTACTACGGAGGTCGTCTTATGTATGAAGTGATTAGGTTGTGTGGACTATTTTGGAAGGCTCAATATGATTATTATTGATGTTGTTTGGGATGTTTGGTGATTGTTTTGACTTGTGTGAAGTCATATATATAGGGGAAGTGCTGTCTGTTTCCTCGTAAAATAGGTTGTGTTCGATACATAATAGTTACGACGCCTAAATGATAATGATAGTGTCATTTCTCTTATTGTCGACTAAGGAGCCATGAAATTTCATAGCTTGAGGTTGGGAAGAATATACATGGTATGTGAGGCTATCCCTTTCCTTCTTTTGCACGACTCCGATTGTACATAATGTAATGAATGAGCTTCCAAAGATACTCTACTTTTAGAAGCTAGCAGTACTTACATTGTTTCCCTTCTTATAGAGCGATTGATGTTGATGTTGCTTCTCTTATTCTTATGTTATCAATGTTGCTGGTACTTCCTTATTCTTGTAAGATTCATGATGAAGAGTTAGTCCTAATAACGTGTATAGAGGATACCGACGTTACGTTATTCCGAAAGGTTCAGAATATTATTCTAATGAGTCCAACATGCATTATATATATGTATCTATTTTACTCTACCAAGTTGCGCTATAGTCGGCTGGGTACAACACCTATTGTGCAACCACTGATCAAGTGGGTTTTATCGAGCTCTACGTGGCCGGGTATGATTCTACTGAGCCTTATGATGGCTGGGTACGATTTTACCAAGTCCTCTCTGAGGCCGGGTACGATATGATGATGATGCCCACAAAGGCGTGTGTTTTAAAAGTTTGTGTATATATATGTTTGTATCATGCATTTCATGTCAGTAGCCCACAGAGGTACCCAGATGTTACATGTTGTATATTCTCTATCCTTATTCACATTACTATTTATACTTATGCTTTTCTGCCTTGCATACTCAGTACTTTATTCGTACTGGCATCCTTTTTATTTGTGGACACTGCATGTCATGCTGCAGGTCTTGATAGACGGGTAGACGCAGCTCCCCAACCATAGTAGGCTGCCCAATTCAGCGGTTATTGGCGAGCTCCCTTCTCCGGACTTGTCGTAGTCTTGGTATGCACTTTTTATAGACATTATGGGTATGTCGAGGCCCTGTTCTGGCTATGTTGCAGCACTTATGTTCCTTTAGAGGCTCATAGACAGGTGTCGACTCATGTATAGTTTGGTATGCCTTGTTGGCTAAATTTTTGTTGTATAGTCTTTCATGGTGGCATGGTAGCTCGTACCTTATATATAGTTTCTTGATTGTCTGGTCATCCCATGTTATGTATGTTCATGACATCATCTTTTATTGTTGGTTGTCCATGATCCATGTCTACCATTTATATTGATCTCGTCAGCCCTAAAAGATTATAAAGAAGGTTAGATAAAATGTACGTTGGTGCTCGGCAAGTATGGCCGGGTGCTAGTCATGGCCCTCCAGTTTGGGTCCTGACAAATAGACTCTCCTGTATAAGCTTAATTTTCTTGATTACCTATTGTACCAATTCTGGTCCTACTAACGTAGTTTCCCCAACATCGAACCACCCTATAGGCGACCTATACTTTCGTCCGTAAAGAGCTTTGTATGGAGCCATCTGAATACTAGAATGGTAACTATTATTATATGCGAACTCAATAAGCGGTAGATGACCATCCTAGCTACTTTTGAAGTCTATTAGACAAGCTCGTAACGTATCCTCCAGTGTTTGAATAGTACGCTCTGCCTGTCCGTCTGTCTGGGGATGAAATGATGTACTAAGACTTACTTGAGTCCCCAATCCTTTTTGGAAGGACTTCCAGAAGTTAGCTGTAAATTGAGCTCCTCTATCCGAGATAGTAGATACAGGGACACCATGCAGCTGTACTATTTTCTTAATATAAAGCCTTACATAATCCTCTGAGGAACATGTAGTCCTAACAGGCAGAAAATGGGCTAACTTGTAGGCTTATAAACAATCACCCATATCGAATCGAACTTACACTGGGTACGAGGTAAGTCTACGATGAAGTCCATATTGATTATTTCTCATTTCCAAGTCGGAATCTCCATAGCCTACAATAATCCACCGGGTTTTTGATGCTCAATCTTGACCTGCTGACAATTAGGACACCGAGCAACAAATTCTGCTATATCCTTTTTCATTCCATCCCACCAATATACTTCCCTGATGTCATGATACATCTTTGTCGCTCTTGGATTGATAGAATAACGAGAATAGTGAGTTTCTCCAATAACCTGCTGATGCAGCCCTGCATCATAGGACACATAATTGTTCTTGATATCTAAGGACCCTATCTTCTGTAATCTTAAACGGTGTCTTCTCCTTCTGAAGGGTGGTATCCCAATAATGAACTAACACAGGATTCTCGTACTGGCGTGCCTTTACTTCAGTTACTAATGAGGATGTTGCCTTATCCTGAAGAGTAATTCCAATGTCATCTGAGTCCAGTAACCGAACTCCAAGACTAGCTAGCTGATGAACCTCATGGGCTATTCCCCTCTTTTCTGGCTACAAATATGACAGGCTACCCATAGATCTACGGCTGAGGGCGTCGGCTACTACGTTTGCCTTCCCTAGATGGTATATCAACATCATAGTCTTTAAGTAGCTCCAACCATCTTCTTTGACATATATTCAATTCCTTTTTGCTTAAAGGTGTACTGGAGGCTCTTATGATCTATATAGATATCAACATGAACGCCATACAAGTAGTGCCTCCACATCTTTAGTGCATGAATCACCGCGGCTAACCCTAAATTGTGGGTCGGGTAGTTCTTCTTGTGCTTTCTTAGTTATCTAGAAGCATAAGCCACAACCTTACCATGCTGCATTAGCACACAACACAATCCAATGCCTGAAGCATCACAATAGATAATGTAACCATCAGTCCCTTCTGGAACTATTAGAATCGGTGTTGAAGTTAATTTGTCCTTTAAGGCGTGGAAAACTCCGTTCGCAAGTGTCGATCCATTGAAACTTAGCTCCCTTCTGAATTAACTTACATGGTTATCCTAATCTTGTACAATTCAAGAAATTCCCCTCTTCAGAGGCCCAAACTTCATCTTTTATCCCTCACAATTTCGCCCTTATCCCACTATTAGGGCAACATTTCATATATTCTAAACGTTACTAGTCTTAGACTCCTTTGTGTTCATTCGGGCTATACTGAGCCTTCTATAACTTAGAGAAACTATCAGCTCTCTTACGAACTTATTCCCAAGGACTTATCCATTCTTGTTACCTTTTTACTCATTTTTTCTTATCCTTCTTCCTGTTTTCCTAGAACTTTGTCGCTCTACCATACTTTAGCTTGCGACCTACACATATTTATTTATACTTATTCGCAACCTTTCTTCAACATGCTTGCACCATAGATTTCCTTATGTTATTCCAGAACATCAAGCAAAACACCACATACCACTTTGGTCAAAGGTGCTTAGAAGAGAAGAAAATTTCATTACAAGTTTCTTGTTATAACCTGCCAAACGGAGAAGCTACGAACCTTCATCGGTGTTGTGGGTCTAGGAAAAGTCTTCACTGTCTTAGTCTTTTGTGTATCCACTCGAATGTCTTTACCCGAAATAGTATGCCCAAGGAAAGTTACAGAGTTCAACCAGAATTCATATTTTAGAAAAATTTGCATACAACTTCCCTTCTTGTAGAATTCTGAGCACAGTACACAGATGATCTGCATGCTCAGCCTCTGAACGAGAATATACCAATATATCGTTAATAAATACATTTACGAACAGATCTAAAAAAAAGGCCTGAACATAGGGTTCATCAAATCCATGAATACTGTTGGGCCATTGGTCAGACCAAACGACATAACCCAAAACTCAAAGTGCCCATATCTAGTCCTGAATGCAGTCTTCGGAATATCTTTATACTTAACCCTTACATGATGGTACCCATACCTCAAGTCTATCTATGAAAAACACTTAGCACCTTGTAAGTTGTAACTAATCAAACAGATCATCAATTCTGGGGAGCGGGTACTTATTCTTGATTATCACCTTCTTTAGTTGCCTATTATAAATACACATTCGTAAGGAACCGTCTTTCTTTCTTATAAACAACCCAAGTGTTCCCCATGGAAACGTACTAGGTTTGATAAAACCTTTTTCAAACAAGTCCCTTTGTTGTTCCTTTAACCCTTTTCAGCTCTGCGGGGGCCATTCTATAGGGGGAATAGATATTGGATGAGTATCTGGTAGTAAGTCGATGGCAAACTCAATTTCTCGCTCTAGCGGAAGACCCGAAATCTCATCGAGAAAAATATTGGGAAACGCATTCACTACAGGGATGGACTAAATTGTTGGTGACTCTACTTCCATATCCTGAACCCGAACTAAGTGATAAATACAGCCCTTATTGATCATCTTCCTCGCCTTGAGACAGGAGATAAATTTACCTCTTGGTGATGTCGTATTACGTTCCCATTCTAAAACAGGCCCTCCTGGGGACTGAAATTAAACCATTCTTGACCTACACTTGATGTTAGCATAACAAAAGGCCAACCAATCCATATCCATTATAATATCAAGTTCTACCCAACCGAACACCACGTACCTTATCCTTGTTTATTATTAAGTCTATCGCGGACCATTACGACGACATCCATATGTATAAGTAACAATATTAAGACTTAACTCGCATAACTAATTTAGAAAAAGGTTTATATACATAGGGGTTGACTAAGCCATAGACATATTATACCTAAAACTATATACAGGATATTGCCTGCAAAACCTCTAAGTAGGCATAGCCATAATATATACAAGTTGGGTCGGGGCTCCCTACATTCTCATTAAACAACCAAACACATTTAGAACCCTGACTTGGTAACATTCCAAGAAGAGGCGAAATCCACCAACCAAAAACTAACACTTGGAGGAAGTCTATAGTAGAGGGTCCTCGCCTCATCCTATATAAGAACCTCGATCGGATACACTTCGAAGCAGAATCTTCATGTCCTTATCAGTTACCTTCCTCCTCTTGACCCGACTACTATTTTCTTCCTCTGCGTATCCCATAATATATACCGATGAACCTTGATTGACGGGCTACCAAGACTGTGGACTATCTAGAACCTCAGAAGAGTTGGTTTCCACAAATATCTTGACTTAGTTTTGAGCCTGAGGGAATCCTGGTTGTGCCAATCCATGCACTACTCCCCTCATACCCTGATCAACGGGTTCTGAAACTAAGGGCCTTGGTGAGGTCGAAACTCCTCTCACCCCATCTACTGTCAGAGTGGTCGAAACAACTCAAATGGATGACTCATGTGGATCCTTGGATGGACCCTTCTCAATAGAACCCATGATCTCTGATGGGTCTGAATCCATAGTATAACATATCTCTCTTTCTAACACCTTCGTAGCCTTCTAACCCATGCCAGCGGCTGTAGTCTTCGGAGGCATCGCTAAATACATAACACATCGTTAGGAACATGAATTCTTATATTTCACGATCTAAGATAAGAAGAGAGGATAACATCTTATATGTCTTGTAGCCTCCTATCTATAAGTGTGGTGTATAACACACCCATAAATAAGACTCTACTAGACACGGTTTGTAGACAACCCTAGGACAGAACTACTCTGACACCACTTTTGTCATGACCCAAACTGATGGGCTGCGACGGGTGCCTGAGTCCTACCTGTCAAACACCCCTAAGTATACGTCTAGGATATGAACCTGTATAGCATCTTCTGAATTATGAAGATAACATACATGAAGGAAGCCTGCCAACAAGGCATATGTACGTATATCTGCAGAATATAGAGGGTGAGCCAGCAAGGCTGCTATAGAAAACTATACATCCAATAACTGAAAGCCGACAAGGCCACATACATCCCAACCAAACATATTGTTTACAAACCTCTAACAGAAACATAACCATATAAAGACGAGACTGGGCCACGTCATACCCATATATATATATATACAAATGTATCTTACCAACATCAAAAGCAACTCTAAATCAAATAGCACGCCAACTCTCACTGATCAGGGATCCTAAGAAGGGGGACCATCAGCATTCCTACCTGCACCTGCGGGCATGAAATGCATGCCCCTTGAAATAGGGTGTCAGTACCAAAAATGTACTGAGTATGTAAGACATGAAAATTTATACGTAAGAGACATAGATGAAACATGAAATATAGAAACACATCTTTAAATCTGAATAACTTTGTAAATTCTAAAACGTTTATAACATCATGCACATGCATATAAATGTCATGTCATGCAAAAGTATGGGTGTACATAATATCATTAAGCCACTGAGGGCATCCCATCATATCGTCTCGGCCACTGTGGGCACATTATCAACATATACCAGCTGATCAGGTGGTGGTGCGTATATAACGCCATACCTCTTCCCATATCCCATATACATATATGTACATATATACGCATATATAATGCCGTCTGAGTCATATTTCAGCCACTGTGGGCAACATCATCATCATATACCGGCTGATCAGGTGGTGGTGCGTATATAACGCCGTAACCTTTTTCCTGTATCCCATATAAATATAATATACATATATATGTGTATATAACACCATCTAGTCATGGGTCAATGCACATGTATAAATGAGTGAAATGCATGAAAAATACGTAATAATCTCAATATTCCTTCCGGATTAATTTTTTTCAACTGTGTATTATTCTGAGACCCATGAACAGAAAATAATAATATTTTTCATAGGGAATCAAAAATATAGACACCCCTGCTATTTATATGAATAGAGTAATTTAAGGCAACTGTGTATTTGATCGTTTTTTCAGTATAATTTGGAACATGCCAAAAGAAAGAAGTGAGGGCCATAACATACATGCAATAGGAAAAACTCCGTATAATATTCCATTGGAAACCTTCGTGGATTGAACTTAGAACCTAAAAATCGGATTAAGCTTCTGCACTGTGTAATTGAGGAATGAAATCTGCTTTGATTTGCTGAAGTTTTAGACAAAATTGCTTCTAAGCTTTTGGTTTTGAAATGGACGTTTCTGCTTCAACTTCCTTGGCTTTTAAGCCAAAAGCAGATCTTGGTTTTTGAATTTGAAGGAACTTTGCTATGGACTTGTTTCTACCTAACGTCTTTGGCTTCTAAGCCAAAGGCTTAATTTGGACTTTAAAGCCTTTACAAGGCATTCTTTCTAATGTTATGGATAAGATTTGAAAATCTTATCAGACTTAAGTTATGACCATATTAGCCATCTGGCAAATTGACTATTTAGTCATTTTCCAAATCTTGTGGCTTCTTGCCACGTGAGGTGGGGTGAGATAATTTATTAATTTTTATCCACTTATTAATTAACTAGGTAATGTCTTGTTACCCGATAATTTATCAATTACCCGCATAATTTAAAAATTACCACAAATTACATAAAATTCTATTTATTTTTAAAATACTTCATATATACTTTATATATTATACTACCATGGTCATATGGTACCTTGCATGATACTAGTTCATAATTATCGGGTATTATCGCTCGACCCGTATTTTATTCCAAATTGTTCACTTTCAACGAAACTCGTTTTCTTTAATCTGTGTACCCCTTTATCCTTCATAACACTTATTTATCGCTTGTTATAAATAGCGTAAGTACGTTAACGTCAAGATGATCTCCTCCCCGAGTCTACGTCGGTTAACTGAAAATGAAATTTTAACGTACGAAAACGCGAGATGTAACAATTTCCCACTTCGCTTCCTTGATCAAATTCTTGATAGGTTGGCCGGTCGTGCATTATATTGTTTCCTCGATGGGTATTCTGGCTACAATCAAATTCTTATTGCTCCGAAGGATCAAGAAAAGACTACTTTCACATGTCTCTATGGTACTTTCGTATTCTTGCGGATGCCATTTGGGTTATGCAATGCACCGACAACTTTTTGACGGTGTATGATGGCTATCTTCACCGACATGGTGGAGGATATTCTTGAAGTCTTCATGGATGACTTTTCCGTGGTTGGGAATTCTTTTGATGATTGCTTGAACAATTTAGTTAAGGTCTTGGCAAGATGCGAGGAGACGAACTTGGTATTAAATTGGGAGAAATGTCACTTCATGGTCGAGGAAGGCATTGTCCTTGGCCATAAAATTTCAAAGAATGGTATTGAGTTCGACAAGGCAAAAATTGAGGTGATCTCCAAACTCCCTCAACTTACATCCGTGAAGGGAGTGAGGAGTTTCTTGGGTCATGCGGGGTTCTATCGTTGATTCATCAAGGATTTTTCCAAAGTGGTGAACCCCTTCTGTAAGCTTTTGGAGAAGGATACCAAGTTCCATTTCAACGAAGATTGTATGAAGGCATTCGAATTGCTCAAGTTCAAGTGGACTACTACTCCTATTATTACCGCACCGGATTGGAGCTTACCTTTCGAGCTCATATGTGATGCAAGTGATGTGGCGGTTGGAGCGGTATTGGGGCAGCAAATCAACAAAATCTTCCATCCAGTCTACTATGCTAGTAAGACTATGAATGATGCCCAAGTCAATTACACAGTGACCGAAAAAGAGCTACTTGCTATTGTCTTTGCTATGGAGAAGTTCCCACCGTACTTGATGGGTACAAAGGTGATTGTCCACATCGATCATGCGGCGCTTCGATACTTAATGAGCAAGAAGGATTCTAAAGCAAGGTTAATGTGATGGGTGCTTCTATTGCAAGAGTTTGATCTAGAGATCCAAGACCGAAAAGGTAGTGAAAATCAAGTGGCGGACCACCTTTCTCGATTGGAGGAGGAGGGGAGGCCACATAATGGCCTAGAGAACAATGATTCCTTCCTCGATGAGCAGCTTCTGGATATTTCAATGACTGGATGCCATGGTTCACTGACTTAGCAAATTATCCTATGAATGGCATTATACCGAATGAGTTCTCTTCAAACCAAAGGAAGAAGCTCAAACGAGATTGCCTTGACTATTATTGGGATGAACCGTATCTCTTCCGGATTTATACCAATGGTATGATTCAAAGTTGTGTGCCGGAGGAGGAACAAGTGGAAATTCTTGAGGATTTCCACTCTTCACCATATGGTGGTCACCATGGTGGAGCTATAATGGCAACAGAAGTGTTGAGTTGTGAATTCCATTGGCCTACTCTCTACAAGGACGCTAGTGATCTAGTCAAGCATTGTGATGAATGTCAAAGGGCTGGTAGGATTTCTAAGAAGAATGAGATACCCCTCACCACCATATTTGAAATTGAAATCTTTGATGTGTGGGGCACTGATTTCATGGGACTGTTCGTGAGGTATTGTGGGAACACTTACATTTTGGTAGCAATGGACTATATGTCAAAATGGGTTGAGTCCATGGCTTTACCCAACAATGAAGCTCAAAGTGTGGTGGCATTTTTGAAGAAGAACATCTTTATAAGATTTGGTACTCCAAGAGCTATCATAAGTGATGGGGGTTCACATTTTTGCAACAAGACTTTTGATACCTTACTCACCAAGTATGGTGCCACTCAAAAAGTCTCGACCCCCTAACCCTCAAGCAAGCGGATAAGTGGAAGTCTCCAACCGAGAGATCAAGAGTATTTTATCAAAGACAATGAATGCCAACCAGATAGATTGGTCAAGAAAGCTTGATGATGCTTTATGGGCTTATAGGACGGCCTACAAAATACTGATTGGGATGTCTCCATATCGATTGGTGTTTGGGACGCATTGTCATCTTCCGGTGGAACTTGAGCATAAGGCCATGTGGGCATTGAAGAAGTTGAACCTTGAGTGGGATGTCACTGCGAGATTAAGGATGGCACAATTGAATGAGCTCGATGAATTTTAGTACCATGCCTACACAAGCTCGTCTCAATACAAGGAGAAGATGAAGTACCTCCATGACAAGTACATTCGAAATAAGGAGTTCAAAGAATGTGATATTGTTTTATTATTCAACTCTCGGTTGTGAATGTTTCCGGGCAAGTTGAAGTTAAAATGGAGTGGCCCATTTGAAGTTATTGGTGTGACACCATTTGGTGCATTGGACTTGAAAAATAAGAATGATGAAGTGTTCAGAATCAATGGGCACCGGGTGAAGAACTATCGTGGAAAATTGATGATGGCCACGTAGTGGAGGTTCTTCATTTCAAGTGATTTGTAATTTGCGTTGTGCCGTGACATTAAATCAGGTGCTACTTGGGAGGCAACCCATGTGTATTTTTCTTTATATTTTTCTTCTTCCATAGATAGGTTTTGTCTTGTGCTAACAAGTTTTGAAGTGTATGTAGGAATGAGTGTGCTTTGCAAGGACCGTGCCCAGAAAAATGGTCAAGTATTGAAAAAGTACGGACCGCACATTTATTGTGTGGACTGCACAATTTTGTATGCCACAACAAAGAGGAGTCTATGGCTGCACAATTCTGTGTGCGGCTGCACAACTAAAGACCCAAAAATGCAACTCTCTGAAGTTTGAAATAGCATAGAATTGGCCATTATGCGACCGCACTCACTTTTGTATGGTCCGCACACATTTCTGCGGTCGCACTCACTTTTGTGCAGACCGCAAAGTTCCAACAAGGTCCAGGTAAAGAGTGCGGACCACACTCAAAATTGTGTGGCCGCACTTAGGTTAACTCTTGAACGACATGGTCAACCTATTTCAATGCACTATTTGCAGCTTTACACACTCTAAGTTCTTGAGACCTAAGCAAGCATCGTGCACATCAAATTGATTCACACTTTACTCTCATTTCATCAGTCTAGATTCTTCCTTGCATCCTTCATCACTGGTATGTTCAATTCATGTTTAGATTTTTCAATTTTT
The DNA here is from genome assembly GCF_000393655.2 of Nicotiana sylvestris. Lineage (NCBI taxonomy): Eukaryota > Viridiplantae > Streptophyta > Magnoliopsida > Solanales > Solanaceae > Nicotiana > Nicotiana sylvestris. The sequence goes on from NC_091063.1 coordinate 63,641,911, forward strand.
CTTAATTTTTGTCTTTAGTATTCTCGTTAGTTTTAGGTGTAAAATGTCAAATGTTAGTCATATGTGCTTAAAATCATGTGGGTATTATCTTATATGTTCAGTGGGGTCTTGGTAGATCATTAATCATATTCAATTGCAAATACCATATCTAATTTGTGTAAAAATTGCAAAACCTTAAGTTAGTGCCATTTGATTTCAAATTGTGCGGTCTGCTGATCTTCAAATTAGGGCAAAAGTGTTGCATGAAAAGGGCGGACCACAATCAAAATTGTGCAATTCGCAAAAAAAATGCGGTCCGCGGAAAAGTGTGTGCGACCGCACTGCTAAAAAATCATAGAACTAGTATTCTAAATCTGGGGTCGTGCGGCCGCAATCAAAATTGTGCGGTGAGCACTTCTGGATGTGCGAATGCACTTTGAAATTATGCGGTCTACACTTGGTAGTCTGTGGCCGCACTCAATTTGTGTGGTCCACACTGTCTCTTTTGAGCATTGTTCTGCTGCATCTGTTAATAGTGTCTTTTACCTGTAACTGACTCATATGCCCTGTATTACAGATAATGGTTCGATTATGAGGTCAAGGTGACACTTCTAAAGGTAGGGGTGAACCCTCCTGAGGTTGAGGCAGAGGAAACCTCCCACTCTCAGTCCAAAGAGCTATAAACAAGAAGGCAACTACCAACAGAATTCCTGAACCCTCAGAATCCAGTGAGTATCTCCCATCTAGGGAAACTTCAGAGGGCAACTCTGTGCAAGCACAACCCAATGCCCAATATCAACCCAAGTAGTTTCTGGGTAGACTCCAATTGAGAGATGAATCCTCCTCCGCTGCTAGTTCTTCTGAGGGTTCAGAAGAGGGTAGCGAAAATTCTGAGCCATTTTCCTCGCATTCCCCCGTAGCACCAATCCCCATTGATGATGATGATGAGATTCTTGATGATGGTAGAGGGATGACACTAGAGTGGGCAGTCTAGAGAGGTCGAAGAAGAATGAGACTTGGGAAGATCAATTTGTGACTTTGATAGCCTTCAATAGATTCAGAGAATGGTTCCCCCGGAGATTCCTCACACTTGTGCGGCAATTCTTAGTGAAAGATTTGGATAAATACAATCCAAGTGTCCTAAGGCAATTCAGGGAGTGCAATAGGCAGATGTGGTTCACCCAGAGTGTCATGGATGCCAGCGAGCACTTGGTACATGAATTCTATGACAATGTGGCACACATCATGAAGGGTACCAAAGTGACCAAAGTGCAGAATCTGAAGGTCCATTTTGATTGGTGCACATTGAACACTTATATGGGATTTGAGGAAGTAGAGCCAGTTCAGTATATAGAGAAGCTTGCTTTGGGTGATTCCGCTCGCCCTTGGGTAGCTAAGTTCTTAACAACTCCAAGACCACCACCACCGTGGATCACAGTAGGAGTTCCCATTGCGGGGAACACCCTCAACCTTGAAGCAAAAGGGTGTCAAACCTTTGTGTGCAGCCGGATAGACTCGAGCAAAAATGAGAACAACTTACCACTTCCCCTAGCAGTTCTGGTGGCATCTATCATGGTCGGGTACCAAATCAATGTGGTTGCCATCATGTCGACCAACATGTCAGTGGTTTGTCCAAAAGGGTGAGAGCTATTATCCTTATCCAAACACCTTCATTGAATACTTTAAAGATGCCAAGGTGTAGCCGAGAAGATTTGATACACAGATGAGGGCCAAAAAGCCCTTCTCATGGTACTCGCTACAAGGACCTAGGAACCCAAAATTCAAGGGTAAAGCAACTACCACCGGTGGCCAGTCTGATGAGCCAATAGTGGTGGTTACAGATTCTGGTACTGAGCCTTTTACAGCTGCCATGCCTTCCACAACAGTCGGCCCTTCCACTCAGATAGCTGACATGATACCACCTCCATCGGTACCAGTGCCTGCCTCTTCCACATATCCACTCATTGCGCTGCAAGTCTCCCAAACATTGGCGAGTCTCAACAACTGGATGTAGATAGCTACTTCAAAGATGTCTGACATATCCAGTGATGTTACAGCACAGTCTTTTTGTTACACTCCGAAAAAATTCGGCTTAGGTATGAATGCGTTAAAGGAGTACTAAGGATATATTTTGATCATGTAAGGTCCCATCGGGATGATTATGGGTGAAAATAGTTATTTCAAAATCAAGATGGAAAGTGAGCTGCATCAGATTTGACAAAATCGACTAAGTTTGCAGAATGTTCGTATTCCAGCAGGTTTTAGTGAAAACGTGTAAGGAATTTGGGAAAACTCAAAGCATTAAAGTTGTAGGCCTTTGAAATAGATTTCCAACTATATATTGTAGAGCCCAAAAGCAGCTCTATGCAAAAGGTTATGTCCGTTTTACAGAGAGGTGTGCAACCACCGCGGTCCTGCCGCGTTTCACCGCGGCTGCGGTGGCGAGGTAGTGTCTCAGCGATTTACCGCGGTCAGGATCGTAGTCACGCCAACCGGGACACGGTGGAAGACTTGGGAGGTCATTTTTTTAGCCTTATTCCGTCCCCTGCAGCCCCAAAACATAAAAACTTGTCCTAGAAAGGAAAACTCTCAAAACCCTAACTCCTTAAAGGTCCCTCCACCACCCAAGGTAAGTTCTAATGATCATTCTATGTTTATTTCAATTCCCCAACATCTTATTAACATGGGTAAACCCTCCATATCATTAAATATTCGATTGGGACATCATTGTTGAGATAAGAAACTCTAGAACTCGAATTCAAGGAGATTGAACGTTAAAAAGGTAATATCTTCACCTCTAATTGATTCTATCATTGAATTAATGATTATAGACTCTAGTTCATGAGATATGAGTTGATGGGTTTGACAGAAAAGCATGAACGGTGATAGGTTTGAGTTGTTGATTGGTTATTATTAGTTATGGGTGTTGATTACGTTATGGGTGATAAAGAATGATGTTGATTATAACTATTTGAGACTTTAGAATTTATCTAGAAGCAAGAGAATGGGGTATTGGGTGTAGAGACACCATTAATAAGGGCTATGAAGCTTTATTCCACCAAGTGTTTGATAAAATTTTTAAGTGACCAAAACATGAGTATTATTGCTAATATGGAATCCCTTTGACTTATATTTATACAGATTGAAGTTGAAAGGGTTGGTGAATGTTGTATTACGCTCAAGAACATGAAGTTAAGGTATGTGAGGCTAACTCTCTATGTTTGGGAATGTTAATGATTCTCCCTACATTACGTTTCTTTTACGACATATCAATTGCCTCAAAAATATTGTTAAGCCTAGTTCCTTGAATAGTTGTAGAACTTCTATTCTCTAGCTTCGTAACTCGTTCATGACTTTCATTATGAACGTTGTGAGCTCAGTTCGTATTCAATATATACTTGGGCTTGATGTCCCTCAGTCTCAGTATAGCTTACTCAGTATGTCATAAATAGTTGAAGTTTCAGTATTCATAACCAGTTCAAGAATACATGTCTCATTCTAGTCCTATTCAGTATTCCAGTATTATGTAACTCAGTATGATTCAGTATTCCAGTATTATGTAACTCAGTATGATTCAGTATTCCAGTATAATGTAACTCAGTGTGATCTAGTATTCCAGTATCATATAACTCACCGTGATTCAGTATTTCACTATTATGTATTGCAGTATGATTCTCAGTTCCTAATTTTAAATCACTAAATGTTGAACACCTATATTTGGGCCTGAGGCCGCAGCTAATGCTTTATGCATCTTTGGGCCTGAAGCCGCAGTTTATGCTTTATGCATATTTGGACCTGAAGCCGCAGTTTATGCTTTATGCATTTTGGACCTGAGGTTGCAGTTATGTATACGTATACTTGGGCCTGAGTCCGCAATTGTGCACATATATTTATTGGGCATGAGGCCGCAGTTTATTTATTCAGATAAACAGGTTGTTCATCATTCAGAAGAGGGAGTATTCATATCCTTACTTCCTTTGTTCATTTCAGTTATCAGTTATCATTTCAGTTATCAGTTCAGTTATCAGTTATCATTTTAGCAATCAATTATCAGTTATCAGTTCAGTTATCATTTCATTTATCAGTTATCAGTTCAGTTATCAGTTATCAGCTATCAGTTATCGTTTTAGTTTCTATTTCAATAGTTATCATTTCAGTATCAATTATCAATTCCCAGTTATCAGCTTAGTTTCAGTTTCAGCATTTATAATTCTTTATTTCAGTTGTCTTACATACCTGTGCAATTCAAATGTACTGACGTCCCTTTTACCCGGGGCCTGCATCTCACGATGCAGGTAATGATTTACAGGTTGACGATTCAGAGCGCTAGGATTCTCGTACCAACTATTTGGTGATCCCCAGTTCTTTCGGGGCATTATCATTACTACAGTCTTCAGTATTCACATATAGTTATGTTTTCAGTACTCAAATAGAGGCTTCATAGACTAGAATAACAGCTAGACAGAGTCACATGCTTTTCATATTAAGCCATGTGAGCTACAAATATATTCCAGAATTGTATTAGTATTTCCGCACTTTGATTTATATCATTTAGACTTTCAGTATATCAGTATGTTATGATATCACATATTGATTCAGCCAGCCAGTTGGTTCGCTTGGTCACATATAGTCAGGCACTGAGTGCCGTGTTACGTCCAGGCCCAAGTTCGGGGCGTGATACTTCTACCCCAGTAGCATCACAGGCACCTCTGTCAGTGGAGGAAACATTGTCAAAGATCTTGTAAAATCTGAACACCATTATGGATACATTGATAGCAAAAGGGACAGTCATTGAGGATTTAGGCAAACAGGTAAAGAATATGCAGAAATCTCAGGCTTCGAAGAAATCGGTGGATAGGCTGAGAAAAAAGTGGCCAAGATAGCATCTGTCGGAGATATACCGCTTGATTTGCTGATGGAGATAGCACCAGCAGCACCGTCAGTGCTAGAGCCATTAGAGGCAATAGCTAACCAGTTTGAGGAGATACACCTCATTGTCCACACTACTGAGGAGATGCTGCAGATGTTCTCAAACCCTGTTATTCCCCGATCAGAGGATGATGAGATCCAGTTGGCGGACCCCGAGGATGCTGATGACCCCATGCACACTAACACCACATAGGGAGTTCTCTTAACTCTCTACCCTTCCTTATTCTGATTGTTATTAAGCATTGAGGACACTATTTTTTCTTATTCAGGGGGTGGTCTATTTTGGTTTATTTTGGATGACTTTGATGACATTTCGCCTGTAATAACTTTATTATTCTTTTTCTGTTATCTTTATTTTCTCCCTCATTATGTATATATTCATACCTCTTGTATATATTCTATTCTCGTTGATTTGTATATTTATTTGCCGCACTTTCTGTAGTTTATTTCATAGCATCTTCATTTTGTTTTCTTAATAGTATAGCTTTTTAGTTACTTCAATAGCTACTTTTTGATTTGTTAGCTTCTTTTTACGTTTGAGTGAACAATAAGCATTTAGTTTTCTTTATACCACAGTTCTTTCCAAAGGTGGATTTTGTGTGAACCGGGTGGCTCTTCCCAACGATGGATGGTGTGACAACCTTCTTAAGGGATTGAGTCTGTTTTTTTATGTTTAGGTAAAAACAGTACTAATGAATAAAAGGGTCTCAAGCATGATTCACTTGGTACCAACACATTTACCTACGACCTTATGGTTAAGAATAAGTTGTTGGCAGAAAATAGCTCTAGTTGTGACCGAGCCATTTGTGATTTTCAATCTTAACTAGGGTTGTTTTGGGCCCTCAACTCCGTTCTCTTTAGCAATCCAGCAACATGAGAGGTGAGATATTTAGTTGCAAGTCCAAGTACCTGTGCTAATAGTCTAGAACTTGCCCTGAATGTTTATTTAGGCAAAATTTTAAGTGTAGCTTGGCTTGAGAAATGATTGTAGGCTTTCCTTGTTCCAATTTGAAATCTTCCATGGCCTACCAATGTGATATCCCTAGTCAACCCGTTTGAGCTTAAGCCTTTTTTGCATTCAATAACCACGTTACAAGCCTTTATCCGTTTTGTAATGACCCTCTCTTGGCACCCGATCTTTCCTTAGCATTCTTGAGAAACAACTGGATAAAACATAATTTTGGGGGAGAGACAAGGAGTTTGAAAGTGATATAAAGTTACAAGAAGGAGAAAGAATTAAAGAAAAGGGAAGGCAAAGAAAAGGAAGAAAGAACAAAAAGGAAAATCCAAAAAGAAAATGAATAAAGTAAAGACTTGAAGGGATTCAAAGAAAAACAAGGATGAAAGGCAACGAGTAAATAGAGAAGGAGAAAATAAATATCATGACCAAGAAAGAGTTACATTATGTCTCTCTAGTTCCCCCAAGGAAAAAGAAAATGTCTCAAAGAGTCGACAAAGTATGAGCCAAAAAAAGAGAAAATTGAATGCTTAAGGAAAGATGAACCCATTCTATTCCAACAAGTCCTACCTTGGTCCAAAAGCCTTCATTACATCCCGAAAAATCCCTACATGATTTCAAGTTGAGTGAGCTTACATTAGTGGTGATTTACATGAGGGGCAAGCATATGGTACTTAGAGTCGTACTTGTGATGTTCTTTTGAGAGAGATGAGCGAACTTTTCACAATCCTTGAATTGAGTGTTACATTCTAAAGAGAGATATGCTAACAGATAGTAGAGGAAGAGGAGTTTGGGATCCACAATAACCTACATGATAGAGCGAGCTTCCTTGATGAATAAAGTCAACTCTTGAGGCTCCAGTGTCACATTAGAACTATTGTACTCAAAAAGTCAAATCATTGCATTGTTGATAATTCATATGTGTTGTAGGTAATTGTTGGTCCCAATTGATGTGTGTTGATTCACTTTAGGCCAGCTAAAATAGCTTTTTTCTTGTGGGGTGAGAATTACCTTATTTGCTTGAGGACAAGCAAAAGCTTAAGTTTGGGGGAGTTGATAAGTAGGGATTTTGACTATTTATTTGCACCCTTTTACTTACGTTTTAGCTCAAAAATGCTTAAAGGTATTCCTGAGAACTAATGAAATGTGCTTTCTTGCAGGAATATTGGAAAACAAGCCAACGAAATGAAAATCAACTCAAAAAGGAATAAAATTAGACAAGGACCAAAACAAGACAAAAGGACTAAAGTGCGGGCTGCACAATGCTGTGTGCGGCCGCAAACTCTGAATAGTCACTGACATAATCCCTTCACAAAGTATGGACCACATAGTTATTGGGCGGCCGCAAAAGACAAGAATCAGAGAGCTGTGTTTTGGGGACCTGAAGATGTGCGGACCGCACTATTATTGTGTGGCAACAGAATGCAAAAATGCGACCACAGAAAGTGCCAAGTTCCAACCCAAGATCAAGAGTGTGGTCCGCACAATCAGAGGATATACGGCCGCACCCCAGATTTATGCGGCCACATAAGGCACCCTGTCAAGTTAGCTTCAAAGTGTGGACTGCATACAGAATCATGCGGCCGCACAACCTCCACAGGGGCAATTTTGTCCTATAATTTTAGCTGGGTATATATAGATCTTTTTATCATTTTTAGGTTAAGTTTGGTGCACCTGAGAATAGATAACCGTTTTTCTTTATAGTATTGGGTAACTTTGTAATAGTTTAACATTTTAACATTAGATTTTCTTCCCTTAATCGTCTATTATGAATTTTATCTTAGTTTCTTCTTTAATTTCTTCATTTTTCATGAGTAGTTAAACCCTTAACTAGGGTTGTGACCCAACCCCAGTATGGGTGCTTAATGGATGATTGATTTAGGGCGTATTTATGATTGGGTATATGATATTTAGCCTAGTTCTTGCTTTTGAATTTCAGAATTAATGGTTGCAAACATTGATTCATGCCTAATTGACTTAGTCTCTACTTGAGAAAGAGAGACTAAGTCTAGGAAAACTTGGCTAACAAGAAGTTGGGGTGAACTCAAGAAATTGATAGCCCCAATTAAAGGGTCGAGCCTATAGATAGTAAGACCCGACATGAGCAAAAATCACTTGTTTTGTGAAATACCATTTGGACTTGAGGAAGCCAAATTGGGCAAAATCACTCAAACTACCGAGAGGTATAGAGTGAGCGACCTCACTGGCCACCTTTCTTGAAAGTTGGAGAAGGCTGCTAAGCTAACAAACCAGCCCTCTCATACCTCTTTCTTTCTCGGCCTTTCAAGGCTGGTAACTGTAGCATCCCCCCTCTGCCATCATTAGGAATATCATCAACCATAGTAGTTGGTGCCTCAGGAATAGGTGTAGAGGAGGTCTTGGAAGCTTGACTAACACTTTTTGAACCCTCGGAAGTGCTCTGAGATGTGGATGACTCGTCCCTGAGTTGATACCATCCCGGTAGCTTTGATTGGACAGTTGGCTGCTCTTGAATAGAGTTTCCCTCTAATGCTTCCCTAGAAGGGACATAAGAACTATACTTGGAGGGCTCTACATTTCTCACGCGGCCGGTTATAGCCTTCTTTGTGATTTTGTTTTGTAGGGCGAGGGGTAAGGCACTCTTGCCTCGACCCTTGGAAGGTTCTCCCCTCCCCTTTGAAGTATCACCTCTGCCTCGAGATCTAACCATTTTCTGTGCCTAGCAAAAGCAGGTGTTAGTTGCAATTCAACTGCAAACATATAAGAACACACCAGAGAACGAGCATTACGGACCGCACAATTTTTCATTGTGGCCGCAGAATTTGATTATGGTCCACACAATGCTTATTACGGCCGCAACTCAGACACCACCAATATGCCAACTCTATGATAACAGAAAATTGCCTATTTTATAGCCGCAACCAATTTTTTGCAGTCTGCATATTTTTTATTGCGGCCGCACATATGAATCATCAAATTGACAACTCTCTAATAACAAAAAAATAGTTGTTTTGTGACCGCAATAGGTTTTCTATGGTCCCCACATTTTTCATTGAGGCTGCAGAATCATGCCTTACTAAGTACCCTAGATTCAACTTCTGCGGACCGCACAATTTCTTGTGCTACCACAGATTTCAAAACAATCGCGATCAGAATTCTAGGGTTTGCAATTTTTGCAAAAATTTTGACATGGTACCAGCGTATAATCATAAAAACCTATTTACCCATTCCCCATAGAGCAAGTATTAGTTGACCCACTACAATTTTAACCCCACAAGATTGTATAATTGAATAATACTGACAAATGGCCTAAAACTAACTAACAAGCTGTAAATTAAGCTAAAAATTGAAAAATTCTACAAGTAATTGAGGCATACTAGATAGGAAGTAGTGCAAATGAGTGATCACAAATGTTGTGTGTGTGTGGCAGATGATTTACTAGATGATTTCAATTTTTTTAGACTTGTGAATGCTCACAGAGGTAATAAGCTTAATAACAGCCCAAGCCTCTTCATTATACTTATCGACTTTTCTGAGAGAAGAAGGACCGAGTGTGGTCGCACGATTCCAATTGTGGACCGCACTCTGTTACATGTTGATCTTAAGGAGGTACAACCTAAAATTGAATCCCGCAAAATATGCATTCGGGGTTCCCATAGGAAAGTTATTGGGACTCATTGTCAGCCATCGGGGAATTGAGTTGGATTCGTCCAAAGTTAAGGCTATTTAAGAGTTACCGCCATAAAGGAGCAAGAAGGACGTGATAAGCTTCCTAGGACGTCTCAACTATATTAGTCGCTTCATAGAACAGTCCACAGTCATATGTGAACCCATCTTCGAGATGCTGAGGAAAGATGCTGAAACAAGTTGGACCGAAGATTGTCAGAGGGCTTTCAACAAAATTAAGGAGTACTTGTCCACACCACCAGTCCTAGTCCATCCAGAACCTGGGAGACCTTTGCTACTCTATCTATCTATATTAGATGGAGCTTTCAGATGTGTTTTGGGACAACATGACGAGACAAGGAGAAAGGAGCAAGCCATATACTACTTGAGTAAGAAGTTCACACCTTACGGAGCACAATATTCTCTGTTGGAACGCACTTGCTATGCTTTAACTTGGATGGCTCAGAAATTGAGGCATTACTTCTGTGCCTATACCACAAACCTCACATATAGGATGGACCCTCTAAAGTACATCTATCAGAAGCCCATGCCAACAGGAAAATTAGCCAACTCGCAAATACTGTTAAGTGAGTTCGACATCGTCTATGTAACTTAGAAGGAGGTCAAAGGACAAGCATTGGCAGACCATCTTGCTGAAAATCCTGTGGGAGGAGAATGTGAACCCTTGAAAACGTATTTTCCTGATGAAAAAGTGTCATTCGTAAGAGAGGACGTTACTGAAGCATATGACGGTTGGAAAATGTTCTTTGATAGAGCTACAAATTTCAAAGGAGTGGGCATTGGAGCGGTTTTAGTATCAGAAACAGGTCAACACTACCCTGTATCTGTGAAGCTTAGGTTTCCGTGCACCAACAATATGGCAGAATATGAGGCTTGCATCATGGGACTCAATCTGGCCATCGATATGAATATAAAGGAGTTACTGGTGATTGGAGATTTGGATCTTCTAGTACATCAGGTTCAAGCAGAATGGGCTACAAAGAACACCAAAATACTACCATACTTGCATTACATACAAGAATTGATGAAAAGATTCACAAAAATAGAGTTCAAACATGTGCCCAGAATTCAAAATGAGTTTGCAGATGCATTGGCCACTTTATCATCAATGATACAACATCCAGACTAGAATTTCATTGATTCCATCCCGGTGAGAATTCATAATCAACCAGCTTACTGCGCTCATGTTGAGGAGGATATGGATGGAAAACCTTGGTTCCATGACATCAGAGAGTACTTGGCAAAAGGAGAATACCCGAAATATGCGAACCATACTCAGAAATGCAGACTTCAGAGGTTGTCTAATCACTTCTTCCACAACAGAAGGAACTTGTACAGAAGAACTCCTGATTTGGGATTGCTAAGGTGTGTCGACGCAAAAGAAGTTTCTAAGCTACTTGAGGAGATACATGCTGGGACCTGCGGCCCGCATATGAAAGGTTTTGTCTTGGCCAAGAAGATACTTAGGGCCGGTTATTTTTGGATGACCATGGAGACAGATTGCATCCAGTATGTCCGAAAATGCTACCAATGTCAAGTACATGCTGATATGATAAAAGTGCCGCCAAATAAGCTCAACGCAACAAGCTCATCTTGGCCATTCGCCGCCTGGGGAATGATGTCATTGGTCCGATCGAGCCCACTACTTCAAATGGGCACAGGTTTATACTAGTGGTCATTGACTACTTCACAAAATGGTAGAGGCCACATCTTACAAAGCTGTAACCAAGAAAGTCGTCACAAACTTTGTCAAGGATCGTATTGTTTGTTGATTCGAAGTTCCTAAGTCCATTATCACTGATAATTCCGCCAATCTCAACAGTGATCTGATGAAAGCCATGTGTGAAACTTTCAAAATCAAGCATAAGAACTCCACAGCATACAAACCTCAGATGAATGGAGCCGTAGAAGCCGTCAACAAGAACATCAAGAAGATACTAAGGAAGATGGTAGAAAACCACAAACAATGACATGAGAAGTTACCCTTTGCCTTATTGAGGTATCGCACTACAGTCTGCACATCAATTGGGGCAACTCCCTACTTATTGGTTTATGGTACCGAGGTTGTCATTCCTATCGAGGTAGAAATTCCTTCTTTAAGAATCATACAGGAAGCCAAACTCAGCGATGCAGAATGGATAAGGAGCCGCTATGAGCAATTGGCCCTTATAGATGGAAAGATAATGAACACAGTATGTCACAGTCAGCTTTCAACAAAAGGGTCAAACCAAGACAGTTCGCACCAGGACTGCTGGTGCTAAAGAAGATCTTCCTGCATCAAGATGAAGCCAAAAGGAAATTCTTTCCCAACTGGCAAGGTCCCTACATGATTCACCGGGTGCTAACAGGAGGAGCACTCATACTTGCATAAATGAACGGAGACGTCAGGCCAAAACCAATCAATTCAGACGTAGTCAAGAGATACTATGTTTAGACTGTTACATTTTCTTCATTTGATGTAATTGAACTACGCTTTACCTGATTCCCATTTAAGATGAAATACGTAGGCAGCCCTGCGGGTTCGGTCATATCATAATAAAATTATCATTTTCCCCAGAAATAGAAACTAGGGCAGAGTTTTGAGGAGGACCCTCAAAATTCCGGAGCAAGTCCAGCCAACGCCTTCATAGGCTAGGAAGTCAGCCATTGATTAAGAAACTGGGGTAGAATTTTGAGAAGAATTCTCAAAATTTCGGAGGAAGGTCAGCAAATTTCGTCGCACGTAAACTGCCGAAGGATCATTTACCAAACTGGGGCAGAATTTTGAGGAGGACCCTCAAAATTCTAATACGAGAAAGTTTTAATATCTCTGAAATGTATTACTGTCATCAGTTCATCTAAATTACATAATATTTCACTATATTTTCTAAAATAACTCTACTTTCATCAATAAGTGCATATATTCAAAATCTCTATTTCCATGACAGCCAAGTGTTACCTAGGGAAACTTAAACCAGGCCTCCAGAACGGAGCGGAGCAAAGCCAACAGACGGAGGCATGAACCAACCTCCCCTTACAGAACTTTCATTTTTTCTTTGAGTGCAAGCACATCTGATATAACAGTATCATTCGCAAATATATGAACGCAACAAAATCACTATCAATCGGGCCACCAGACACCGAATATATCTCCATCTAAGAAATACTTTATTTCTATTTGCCAACTGTTCACTGCATAAGGCCAAGCACTGCCTTCCATTTGCATGGGACTAAGCCCTGTCCCAAATTTTGCATGAGGCTAAGCCTTGCCTCCAGCTTTGCATAAGGCTAAGCACTGCCTTCTCTTTGCATGGGACTAAAGCCCTGTCCCGAATCTTGCATGAGGCTAAGCCCTACCTCCACATTTGCATAAGTCTAAGCATTGCCTTCTCTTTGCATGAGACTAAGCTCTTTCCCGAATCTTGCATGAGACTAAGCTCTATCTCCATCTAAATGAGGCTAAGCCCTACCTCCACATTTGCATAAGGCTAAGCACTACCTTCTCTTTGCATGAGACTAAGCCCTGTCTTCATCTGCATGAGGCTAAGCCCTGCCTCCACATTCGCATAAGGCTAAGCACTGCCTTCTTTTTGCATGAGACTAAGCCCTTTCCCGAATTTTGCATGAGACTAAGCTCTGTCTCTATCTGCATGAGGCTAAGCCCTGTCTCCATCTGCATGAGGCTAAGCCCTGCCTCCACATTTGCATAAGGCTAAGCACTGCCTTCTCTTTGCATGAGACTAAGCCCTGCCTCCACATTTGCATAAGGCTAAGCACTGCCTTCTCTTTGTATGAGACTAAGCCCTGTCTCAAATTTTGCATGAGGCTAAGCCCTGCCTCCATATTTGCGTAAGGCTAAGCACTGCCTTCCATTTATATGGGACTAAGCCCTATCTCGAATCTTGCATGAGACTAAGCTCTGTCTCCATCTACATGAGGCTAAGCCCTGCCTCCATACCTGCATAAGGCTAAGCTCTGCCTTCTCTCTGCATGGGACTAAGCCATATCCCGAATCTTGCATGAGACTAAGCTATGTCTGCATCTGCATGAGGCTAAGCCCTACCTTCATATCTGTATAAGTCTAAGCTCATCCTTCTCTCTGCACGAGACTAAGCCATGTCTCAAATCTTGCATGAGGCTAAGCTCTACCTCCTATTTGCATGAGGCCAATCATCGCCTTGATTTTCCGAGACTAAGTACTGTCTCTCTAGCACTATCTATTTGCTCCTCTCTTGGGCTAAGCTCTGCCCTCAACCTCACAAGACTAAGCCTTGTCTTGTTGATTTTAGCATAATATTATTGCATCATATGGGCTGAAACATCGCCAACTTGTCCAAAGGCGTCATTGTCTAAAGGCATCATCCTCATAGCCGGAAGATACCATGCCATGGCTTGAGGATCTCTCAAATTTGCATATCATTATTCAAAGGCGTCATGGTTCGGAGGCACTATTTTCATGGCCCGAGAACATCATTTCATCGCCTGCGAATCTCCTATCTCACAATTCATGGCCTAGGACATCATAGTCTAATGACTTCATCTGTACTGTGCAAAGACAATTTTTCATGGTCCAAAGGGAATTTGCATCATCTATATATTCGCATGCCTTGTGTTTTAAGATTTGCAGGTAATCCAGGAGGTAACCGTTCTCCAAACAGGAGCAGCCTTCGCTCCGGCTTCCACTTATGACATTTTTGCTTTGCCATTCATGACCGATTCCCATCAATCACCCACCTAGTCTACGATATCCGGATATCTGCCCTACAATACCTTCATTACACTCCAGACCCATAATCATAACTCCATCCGACATTACCATTCACAAAAGAACCTTTGCTGAAACCGGCTACCATTCCTATAACAATTCCACCGGCTTCATTCACCGGTGGATCCAGAACTACACATGGCATGATTCCTGTAAAACTAGGTATATGTAGGTAGCTCAAAGACCAGGTTTCGGCCTATATTTTCCAAAATGCCCATTCGGTCAAAATTGACCATCATTTCTTTACCCGAAAAATCTTTCATCCTTCCCGGGTAAGAGGGGAAGTTGTTGATGCCCAATTATTTTCTATAATATTTTTAAAATGCATATAAACCTCCTAAACTATGCATTAGCATCAATTAATATTTTTCCATAACTTCTGCATTTTTAAAGGATTTTAATTAATTTATCCCAATATCTTTGTTTATATTAACAATTACTAATTGCATCACAAATGACTTTATAGCAATTTTTATGGCTTAATATTATTATTTATATTTATCCTAAGCTTTAATTATTTCATAAATAGCCACATTTATATTTTTGGGTTATAATTGTAATAACTTTGCAATAATAGCCTATGTACCCATTATTACATTAGTTTACTAGAAAATAGCTTTTTATATTTTTTAAAAACTAAGTAATTATTTTAAAACATTTCTAGGCATGAAAGTCATTTTTTATAATTTATTAACTATTTTTACAAAATCATTTTAGCAATTAAATGGGTATTTAACAAATAGCCTTTTTTATTTTTGGACCTAGCCTAATTAAATACCCAAATTCGGTCCTAACCAGCCCAAATCTACCCTAGCCCAAACCAATAAATTTTGACCCGGCCCCAAACCCTTTTAATCCTAGTTGTTGATCACGAAGATCAACGGCTACCATCACCCATAACCCTAATTCCTTTTTTATCTCCAATAACCCATAACCCTAATTCATTTACACAAAACAGCCGCCCTAAAACTCCTCTCCTTTCCATCTCTCTTTGAGACCCAACTTTAACCCTAGCCGCCGCCACCCAAAACCATCCCTAATCCCTCTGATTCTCACTCGATCCATAGATTTCCATGGGTGTTTGAGACCCCTGCGGGCCTCCTACTTCCCCTGGTTGCTCTATTTTATTCAGATCTTGTTCAGAACTCTCCAAGAGTCTGTCTGTGGACTTGAATCTGTCCAGATCCTTGTAGATCTGGAGCGATTTTGAGTTCGTCACTGATTTTTACTTAAGGTTCCCTTATTGCTTTACTAATTAACCAATTTTTAAGCACTTTGTTATATTAGGGTTTGGTTTTATCGTTATTTGTTGGCCGAATTTCTGCGTATCTGAAGTGTTTTCAAGTTTTCATGACCATTTTACTTAAGAATCTTCTGATTCCCTACTGTTAATCAACTCTGAGTATTTTTAAGATTAGGGTTTCTACTTCGTCTATTTTGCAAAGCGTTTTCTAAAATTTCTCATGTTTTTTGTTTAATCTTTCTACAATGACTATGTTCCAGACTTGATTGCTTGACTGCTCCTTGTTTGATTTCAACATTTGCTTCCGTCATTATTTGAATAATTGACTGATTAGCCTAATTATCTAGGGTTTCACTTGTTTACTAAATTAATTTACTGATTGTTGTTTATTTACCTTAATCCCGAGTTTCTTAATTGATATCCTTTGTCTATTTATGGGTTGATTAACTCTTGATTGGTCTCTGATTACCCGTATTGCCTTATTTGTGAAATGATTACTTGATTCACGATTTCTAACCCTAATTGACTGATGACCCTACTTCTTCCCTTATTTGAAATTCAATTAGAGTTATTTATGGTATAATTCCCTAACTTTCTGTCCCTATCAAGCTCGACTTATTATTTGATTACTTCCCTTACCTTAATAAACTATGTGTATGGTTCAGGGATTCTTACTAATTCCCTATTTGGATATGATTTGGATTCTTTACCCTAATTAGCTCTGTTTGCTGTGACCGTTAAGTAACTAACCCCAATTAAGGGGTCTATTCTGGATTCCCTTACATGATTTGATTCAATAATTATTTGACTACCCGTGATTGACAGACTTTTGATTCTCTTTACCTTATTTGCTCTACCCTCTAAGTTCTATATATACTCTCATTCTGATTCTTCTAGACACGAACACATTTTAATAAAGAAACTCTCACTCACACATATACTCTGCTCTCATCTTGTTGCTACTTGTATTCACTATATTGTTTGGTTGGCTGAAAGACAAGGCTAGACTACTGAATTCTGCATATTCTCATCTTCTGTTTGTTGTCTTTAACTAGTATGTCTCCCCTCTCAATATCCTTTCACACGCATTGAAGCTATACCTATGTGTTTCCCCGTTCATTGCCCTGACTATTTCTGTGTAGCCAAAGTCATGCTTTCTCTTGTTTGTTGGTCTCAATTGACATGGTAACTTCTATATTTAAACTTCTGCTTTCTCGTTTATTGCTGCAATTAGCATGATTACTTCTGTGTTTAGGTCTTATTGCTTTTAATTGTAGACATGTAAATTTTGACCATCCTTGAAATTTTACTCATTTTAGTGCTTAGATTTTGGTTTTAGGTCTAATATTGTTACTTTGAATATTTTAAACCTTTTGCCTTATTTCATCTTAATATTAAAAACTAAAAAGAAGTATATTTCCATTTAATTTTACCTAATTGTGATTTTGTCTAGTGATTTTTAGTTTATCTTAATTTTGATACAACTGAAAAGTAAAAATAGTCACTTTTTTTTAAATATTGAATTTTTGTCTTATCGGTTTTAATTTTATTAGTTAGTGCAATTTTATCTTATCCAAAGAAAAGAAAACACCAAAAATAATTTCTTTTAAAGTTTAGTCTAATATTTTTGATAAGTATCGAAAATAATTTTTCTTTTGTATACATTTGGTGTATGTACATAGCTTATTATTGGCATTTTACTTTCCTTACTTTTGTATTTTATTTTAAAACAAAAAAAAACACAAGAAAACAAGAAAAAATGACTCCTCCATTTTATGCATTTCAACGTTAGTTAAGTTATTCTTTTCTTTATTATTTTAGTTGCTATTTTGATTAACCAAAGACGAGGTAAAAGAAAAGAGATTGAAAAAAAAAATCATATGGTCCCCTCTTGCTCTTTCATAAGTATTTTTAATGTTTTCAGTGGGTCCAGTTCTATAAATTGGTTTTTTCCCATTCCTCCCTAAAATTACGTGACCACCTTCCAATTGAGGGAATCTTTCCCATAACATAATTTTATTCTTGTTTATCACATTTATGATTTTGACATTTTGTGACCCTTACCAAAATTCACTCTTTATCTACCTTGGGGGCCCACACATTTTCTTTCTCACTCACCACTCCATTTTACCGTACCTTATATAACACACACAGAGATACAGAGGGGGCGAACAGAAACAGAATAGAGAGAGAGAGAGAGAGGGTGATGGGAAACAAATTAGAGAGGAGAACGAGAGAAGTCTTGGAGGAACGAAACAACAGAGGAAAACGAGGGCCCATAAATATCACTTTCTTCTACAAAGTTAATCCATTCCTTAAACCACCATTAATCTCATCTTCCTTCACCCTTGTTTACTCCCACCAAATCTCGCCGTAATTATTGTCCCTAACACAAAATATCAACTACAACTAATTCAAACACCCTTGCTTAACATTAAACTAAAGGGGTCGGGTTAGCTATATTTTTTTGAAGTTGTAGATCGAGGTTTTCGGTTCACGTTTTGTCTATTTTTTGTTGATTTTTCGTTTCTCCAGTCAAGTTTCCTCTTCGGATTTTTCTTCCCTTCATCAATTGTAAAATTATTTTGGGAAGTTCTATTAATGGAAAAGGCTACTTAAAGTGTAGATTCAACTCAATTTCCAGGAGAAACTTATCATTAAAGGTCCAATTCTTTTCTCTTTTTTATTGCATTTTATTTTCTAGCTTTGCTGCTGTTTGATTTACTTTACGAAATGGTCTTGTGGCTTATATTATAATTTGTATGTTAATGCATTCTTAACAGAGTAGTTGTTATACTTTGAATCACTACTTCCATAATTAAGAACATAAGAGATAATTTGATTTTGAGTTATTGGGTTTAGTTATAAAAGTTAAAATTAAAACGGACACTACCATGAAACAAGCAAGAGCTTCGGGGTTAAGAATATTTTAGAGTGGTTGGGTTTAAACCAAAAAATTAAACTTGGGCTTTGCTTGAGTCTTTCGCATTTTAGACTGACAAACGTAAAAAAAAATTGAAAACAAATTTATATTAAAAGGGATTTGGGTTTAATATGAATCTTATTTATTGCTATTGAGTACGTTAGAATGCTTTAGGCGCATTTTGAATCTATCATCGTGATTATGTACACGTTCGTGTGACATAATTATAATTCTAAAAGTAAATCGAGGTATACGTTCGCGCAACTTCAGTCAAACTTTCTTAATAATAATAAAGCGTTATTAATTGTGGACATGTTCACGTGACATAATCTTTAACGCGCCAAACAAATGGGTACACGTACGCCTGACATGTTTTAAGATAATTTCTTGACTAAAAGAGGTAAATGCACATAGGTTCTAAAATAAGTAATTAGGCAATTTAGTTAAGCCAAGTATGATTAAAGCGACCGTGCTAAAACCACGGAATCCGGGAATGCCTAACACCTTCTCACGGGTTAACAAAATTTTTTACCCGGATTTCTGTGTTCACAGACTGTAAAATAGAGTCAAACTTCCTCGATTCAGGATTTTAAACTAGTGACTTGGGACACCATAAATTATCCCAAGTGGAGACTCTGAATTTGAATAAATAATCCCATTTTGATTATCGTCACTTTAATTGGAAAAGCTCTCTTATATCCCCTCTCGGGTGGTAAAAAGGAAGTGTGACAGCTCTGGCGACTCTGCTAGGGATAAGAACCCAAAATGTCCGGTTCAGGGTTCAGAATTCGAGCCTTTTAATATGATCTATGCTTGGCTTTATTGTTTGCTGATATTACTGTATTTGTGGACCTTATGTGCTAATTGACACTTATTTACCGCTTTGATATTATTTGAACTGTATTAAATTGTCTTCTTACGCCTCCCTTCTAAGTCTTCTAAAAATGGTGCACACATTTGCGTGGCCCACTTTTCTGTTAGAAGTTATACCAAATAGAACGAGGTTGGGCCAGCAATAAGGCCGGGTAGACTTTCGTGCTCCCAATACGTTGCTCCCACCTCGGCTCGAGCTGTCCGCTTGGGTAAACTATGTCTAGAACACACCCCCAGGGTTTCAAACCTAGAATAACATAGCCTCATCCGGATCCCTAGTAGGAACGTTTATTTGCATCGCGTGCTTTTGACTTAGGGGACTCAACACAGGGGTTGGGTCCGTCTAGGACAGGTGTACCTAGAATGAAAGACCATCCTGATGCATCTTACATGTTATTTGTACATTTATTTTCTTCGGCTTGTATGTTGACTGGCTAAGGAAAGAAAAACAACAGAAAAATTAAAAGTGAGGTAGGATAGAGAATTCACCCGGTTATGAAAATTCCAGTATTTGAAAACGCCTCGAAACTCTACCAAACTTTATGAAAAAAAAAGAAGAAGGGAAAATGTAATTCAAAAAATAAAAGTGAATCAATATCATGTTTTTCCAATTATGTCAAACTGACCGAACTACGCGGGTCTGATTCTCATCGGATGTGAGATACGTAGGCAAACCTCATCGGTTCCGGCCGACCATTTTTAAAAAAATTCAAAAATATTTTCCTTTACTTCCTTCTTTAGAAAGTCTTTCTTTTAGACCCCATTTTTTAAAAAGAAATACAAACAAATCTACCAAAATCCAAAAATATTTGTTTGAAAATTCAAAAAAATATTTTGTCTTTTCTTTTGTAGTTTTTCTTTCATAAATTCAAAGTAAAAGTCCAAAAATATTTCCTTTCTTCCTTGGATGTTTTTCTTTCGAAATTTCCAGAACAAAGAAAAAGAAGATAAAATTCAAGAAAATATTTTTTTCTCTTCTTTAGATGTCTTTCTTTTCAAAATATTATTTAAAAAAACAAACAAATTGAAATCCAAGAATATTTTCTTTCTTCTTTGTAAGTATTTCTTTCGAAAAAAAATAAAATTCAAAATCCAAAATAAAAAAAAAAGAGTTAGTTTATTTACTTTATTTCCGGTCTTCCCGAACTACGCAAGATCTGATTCATGTTCCCACATGATATGTAGGCAACCCACATCAGGTTCGATCGAATTATTTTATTTTTTTTAAAAAAAAAGAGAGAAAAAAGGAAGAAAAGTGCTTAAAAACAAGAGAGTGACCATCCTAACATGTTGTTTGTTTTGAATTGTGAAGAAGTTTGAGTAGTCAGTTTGTGGTAAGTGGACATCACAAGATCCAAGAAAAAATAATAACTGACATCGAAGCTGTTACAAGTGCTCAAGAGACTCAGGTTCAGAGGGTTCAACAAGAATCTACTATGTTTGAGGAAAATAGAATACTAACAAATGACCAAAATGTGTCAAGCACGGGCCAATAGCCAAGGACAGCCTTGTCATGAGTCACAATTTGCTACCCAGCAAGAGCAGTACCACTCTCCTGAGTACCACTTGTACTTGTTTGATCTTCCTACAAACATTGAGAAGTCTGCCCGAAAGATGGTACAAGAAGAAATGACCCAAAGAGTGAAAAGCTTAGAACAACGATTGAAAAACATGCAAGGGTTGGCAGGTCAAAAGACTATTGCCTTCAAGGATCTATGTGTGTTCCCCCATGTCCACTTGACACTTGGTTTCAAGATCCCCAAATTTGAAAAGTATGATGGACATGGAGACCACATAACCCACCTGAAAACGTATTGCAATCAACTAAGAGGTGCGGGAAGAAATGAAGAATTGCTAATAGCTTATGTTGGGGAAATCCTTACGGGTGTAGCCTCCGAATGGTTTATGGATCAAGACACATCTCGCTAGTACATCTGGGATGACATGGCACAGGCCTTTGTCAAACAGTTCCAATGCAGCTTCGAAATCGCCCCAGACCGTAATTTCTCTTCGAACCTGAAAAAGAAACTAACTGAAAGTTTCAGGGAATATGCCATTAAATGGAGAGAGCAAGCAGCTAGAGTTAAGCCACCCATGGATGACCGCGAGCTAATTACTGTCTTTCTTCAGGCTCAAGAGCTAAATTTATTTTCAAAACATGATGTCCACAGTGGGTAAATCCTTCTCGGAAGCAATCAAAATGGGGAAATGGTTGAGAATGGTCTTAAGACAGGAAAAATTATAAGTCAAGCAGTTCTTGAAGCCACAACTTAGGCTGTCCAGATTGAATCTGAGAATTTTAGGGACACGAATGAGAAGGACGAAGAAATCATGATGACATCAGGGTCGAGAAAAGGTCCTAGGAGAGCATCTCGAAGGTAGGACCAGCCTCGTCTGTTTTCCAATGATGCTCCAGGGCACTATTATCCACCTCAGAACTCATAATACTCTGTTGCTCCACTTGAGTATGTTGTGCAGCTACCAAATCACCCAAGAAGGCGAGCACGAGCACCACAAAATCTCCATCAGCCTCTACAAAATTTTCAAGCGCCCTATAACCCACGTCCAAGCCAGGGGTATAGAAGGGAACAAAGTTTGAAAGATAATTTTACACTAATAAGAGAGTCCTATGCAAGCTTATTTGAGAAGTTAAAGCATTATGACATGATTGCACCTATTCCTCCAAATCATATGGACCCACGTGCAAGAAACTTTGACCCTTCTAAAAGGTGTGAATACCATTCTAATGCCCAAGGGCACAATGTTGAAAGCTGTCGGGATTTGAAAAGAGAAATAAAAAGGATGATCCAGGAAAAACTAATTGTGATCCAAGACAGTGACACCTAGAATGAATCCTTTACCTGCACACGATGATGCACACTTTGTGAGGATGATGCGTGGTGACATGGAAAATGACAATCCTCTCGGGAACTTGCCGACTGAAATTGGAGAAGTCCATGGTGATTTTGATGAGCAAATTTGTGGCTAAATGTCAAGCTTAGCAATTGAAAAGTCATTCCCTCCTCACTAGGAAGGAATCTTGGTAGCTTGTTTTGATATTTTTTCTATTATCTGGGTTCTTTCAGGGTTGTGATCCAGATTTTATTTGTTTTATTGAGTCAAACCCTTCTATTCCCTCAATTCTGTCTATGTGAGTCTTGTCCATTTGTTCTGTCACTGTTTTCATTATCTGGGTTATTTTAGGTTTGTAACTCGTATCTTAGGTTGTTTGTCTTGTTTTTAAACCTTTTCATCCTTTACTCAATAAAATACAGTTTGTCCTTTTGTGTCATTCTATTCTTAGTTCTTTTCTCGCTAGTTATAATGACATGACATGCATGCGGAAATTTTGGCCAGATCTTCGAAACTGATTTAATCTGGAATTGGATAGCTGGAAAAAAAATTTGAGGATGAATAAAGAGTTGAAATACTTTGGAATTAAGGTCGAATAAAATTTACCTTCAAATCATTATGAAGATCGAGCTTGAGGATGTTTAATCAGTTGAAGTTATTTGGAAAGTTTGACATTAAGGGATGGAAAGTATTTTGTGACCACGACAAACCAAGAAGATAGACATGTTCATCAATGTTGTGATCGCAAAAGGATATTGTGTTTGGCGTTCTCGAGGCTTGGAGGCCCTTTTTTCTGCTACCCAAACACTTTATACCCTTTGTTATCCCTTTTGAGCCTGGGTTATTTTCTTCGACCACCCTATTTTGGAATCAAGTTTAGAGTCAAAAGTCAAAAAAATAATTAAAAAACAAAATAATAACAATAAAGGTCCATGCCCCAAGAGTACAAACTGGGTAGCTCTTTCAAAGTTTAAGTGAAAAAAAAGAAGAAAAGAACTGTCGAAGGTCCATGCCCTTAGAAGATAGAAGCTGGGGCAAAAAAAAAGAAAAAAAAAAGAAAGAAAGATGAAAAATAATTTAGGTAGATGTTTGAACTACGTTTGACCTGATTCCTTAAAACAAAAGGATACGTAGGCAGCCTTACGGTTCGGTCTAACCAAATAAGAATTCAAAAAAAATATATCCAAAAATCCCCAGTATCTGAAACTGGGGTAGAGATTTTATTTCACTTTTGAAAGAGTTGATTCCAAGAGTTGTAAGTCCATAACCCCTCATTTTGAGTCTACTTTTAGCCTTCATGTCGAGCCTTCTTTCCAACCCTATCCAAAACCTTCCAAATAAAGACCTTCAGATATGCCTTCAAGAACACCAATAGAAGCATTCAATGAACAACGGTTGTTACACGGCATAGAACATTGTCAAGTTTCTTAATAAAAGGGGGGAAGAAAAAGAAAAAGAAAAATAAGAGTCTTACTAGTGAAAACCCTCACGGGTACTGTAAGGTGACGATAAGCAGAGATGAACAAATGAGAGAAACTTATCAGAAAACCCCTCGGGGCACCACTAGTCGAAAGTGAGCCGTGAAGATGATACAAAGGATTGGCACGAACAAGCCCGACTTCAAATGTCATAAGAATGGCAAAAGGGAAGATTGGATTAGTTTGATAGATCATGCCGTTGAGTCCAAAATGCATGTCATGACCATTAAGGCTAGTTATTGAAAAAAAAAAGAAAAAAAGGGAAAAAAGGGGAAAAAACTCTTCCTTTTGTCCTTCCGACAGGGGCATTTTCTTGTTCATACTTGTTTCTTTGTATCATTGTGTCCTTCACTTCGAGTCAGTCCTTGTCAAAACAAGCAAGAAAAGATTTCAAAATCTGCTACTAATTTTTCAATTGCATAAAGTAAATTTGGCCAGTACACTCTGTTGTTACAGTCAACATGACTTGAGGATTCATGGAAAGGCTCCCCCAAAAGACTCTTGTCAGTCTGCTTGGCACAAACAAAGATAACTTGTGATTCTCTCTGACAGACAAATTGCTCAAAAGTAGAAAGTCATTCAAGATATCAAAAAAGATCACGTAAGCAAAGATCACCAGTTGGGATAAGGCTGATTGAGCCTCAAATACAAATGGTACTGGCTGTAAAACAATTAGAGTGGGTGCAGAACAAAAGGTCTCTTGAGACCGACTCAAACTGATCGAGAAAAAGCCAAGCTGCTCGAGACTCAAGGCCACAAACTGACCACCACATTTAAAACTGACAGAATTTTCTTTGTTTGAACAGGAACAAAGCGGTGCAAGGAAAGTGGTTTCAAAAAAAAAGAAAACAAAAAAGAAAAAGAAAGAAAAAGAAGAGAAAGAAAGAGCCGACAAAGGAAAGTTTCTCAAATTTTTGCCTTTATTTTGTCTCGGTAACGTGCATAAATGTTGTCATTGCTCTTCACATTTTTCCTCCTAGGATAAAAGTCCTAGTCTGATTGATTTTCTCCCAATTAAACGTCTTAGTCGGATGAATCTTTCTCCTAAGATACCAAAAAAAGTACCTAGTCTGATGATTTTTTTTCTAGGATAAACGTCTTGGTCTGATGAATCTTTCTCCTAAGATAGGAAACCTAGTCTGATGAATTTTCTCCTAGGACAGAAATCATAGTCTGATGAATCTTTCTCCTAAGATAATGAAAAAGGGGACTTAGCCTGATGAATTTTCTCCTATGATCAAAATCTTAGTTTGATGAATCTTTCTCCTAAGATAGGAAACCTAGTCTGATGAATTTTCTCATAGGATAGAAATCTTAGTCCGATGAATCTTTCTCCTAAGATAACAAAAAAAGGGACCTAGTCTGATGAACTTTCTCCTTGGATAGAAATCTTAGTCTAATGAATCTTTCTCCTAAGATAGAAAACCTAGTCCAATGATTTTCTCCAAGGATAGAAATCTTAGTCTGATGAATTTTCTCCTAGGATCGAAATCTTAGTCTGATGAATCTTTCTCCTAAGATAGAAGACCTATTCTAATGAACTTTCTCATAGGATAGAAATCTTAGTCTGATGAATCTTTCTCCTAAAATAACAAAAATGGATCTAGTCTGATGAATTTTCTCCTAGGATAAACATCTTAGTCTGATAAATCTTTCTCCTAAGATAGAGAACCTAGTCTGATGAATTTTTTCCTAGGATAATTTTAAAAAAAAGGGAAGTTTGGATTTGAAAAGAAAAGGGGTCAATTTTTAGTTGTCTTAAGTTATCAATCTTTAGTTTTCTTGAAATCAGGGGCCCCGCCTGGAGAACAAGGTCAGTTTTTACTTTAGTCAAGCTTAGTTTATAATTTTTCGCAAGCTCAATCTCAAGTCTAGGAGACGCACTTCCTAGTTTAGGTTATTCAGGTTTCATCCCTAGGAGACACACATCCTAGTCGAATCTTTAATTTTACTTTCATCATTGCATCATTCATCAACAGCGTAGGTGATTTATAGTTCTGCTAATAACTCACAAATCTTCCTAGTGCAAACTGGGGCAAAAATATTTCTTTTATTTTGTCTGTTTTGCTGTAGTAGCAGGCGCCCACCTGGAGAATGAGGGAATTTATTTCAAGTTTCCACTCAGCAGCAGGTGCCCGCCTGGAGAACGAGGGAAGTCATTTTAGAACTCAATTCAAGTTAGAAGTAGCAGAAGCTCACCTCAAGAATTCGAGTCGACAGTCTGAGATGACCAAAAGAAGAAGTCTCAATCCAAAAAAAAGGTAAAGAAAAAAATGAAAAAAAAAAGAAAGGAGAAGAAGTAAATCCAAATGCAGAAGCAGATGAAAGATGTGAACTGTTCAAGACATGGTTGAAGTCACGAGCACTGCATGTCCGGCCTTGACCCGAAGTCGTGGAAGAGTGAATCAACACCTGCAGTTAGCAAGCATCAAGGTTCAAATCAAAAGTCTGCATGAAGAACCATTCAAAATTCAAGATCAAGCTTTAGTAGACTTATAGATATGAATCTTGTAACTCATAGTTGATAGGCTTGCTTAGTTCTTTTAGATTTTGATTTGATGTAATGATAGGACCGCGGACCGGAACCTCGACGGAATGGTATCTCACTCGACTCTCTCATCCTTTCCACACACTCCCTCACTTCATTTACTTCTGAACTACATGTGACCTGATTACTTTATAGCCAAGGATATATAGGCAGCTCAGATACCATGGCTCGGTCACATTCTCCTTTCTTTTAGTTTTTGGTCTCTTTAAATAAGGGTCGGGTCAAAAAACCTGTCTCGTCGTTCTTTGTCTGAAAACTCTTCATGTTTCCAGTCAAAGGACAGCTGTAGAAATGTAAATTTTGACCCTCCTTGAAATTTTACTCATTTTAGTGCTTAGATTTTGGTTTTAGGTCTAATATTGTTACTTTGAATATTTTAAACCTTTTGGCTTATTTCATCTTAATATTAAAAACTAAAAAGAAGTATATTTCCCTTTGATTTTAGCTAATTGTAATTTTGTCTAGTGATTTTTAGTTTATCTTAATTTTGATACAGCTGAAAAGTAAAAATAGTCACATGTTTTTTAAAATATTGAGTTTTTGTCGTATTGGTTTTAACTTTATTAGTTAGTGCAATTTTATCTTATTCAAAGAAAAGAAAACACCAAAAATAATTTCTTATAAAGTTTAGCCTAATATTTTTGATAAGTATCGAAAATACTTTTTCTTTTGTATACATTTGGTGTATGTACATAGCTTATTATTGACAATTTACTTTCCTCACTTTTGTATTTTATTTCAAAACAAAAAAAAAAACAAGAAAACAAGAAAAATGACTCCTCCATTATATGCATTTCAACGTTAGTTAAGTTATTATTTTCTTTATTATTTTAGTTGCTATTTTGATTAACCAAAGAAGAGGTAAAAGAAAAGAGATCGAAAAAAAAATCAGATGGCCCCCTCTTGCTCTTTCATAATTTTTTTAAATATTTTTAGTGGGTCCAGTTCTTTAAATTGGTTTTCTTCCCATTCCTCCCTAAAATTATGTGACCACCTCCCAATTGAGGGAATCTTTCCCATAACAGAATTTTTATTCTTGTTTATCACATTTATGATTTTGGCATTTTGTGACCCTTAACCAAAATTCACTCTTTATCTACCTTGGGGGCCCACACATTTTCTTTCTCACCCACCACTCCATTTTACCTTACAATATATAACACACACAGAGATACAGAGGGGGGAAACAAAAACAGAATAGAGAGAGAGAGAGAGGGTCACGGGAAACAAATTAGAGAGGAGAACGAGAGAAGTCTAGGAGGAACGAAAAAACAGAGGAAAATGAGGGACCATAAATATCACTTTCTTCTACAAAGTTAAATCATTCCTTAAACCACCATTAATCTCATCTTCCTTCACCCTTGTTTCCTCCCACCAAATCTCACCATAGTTATTGTCCCTAACACTAAATATCACCTAGAACTAATTCAAACACCCTTGCTTAATGTCAAACTAAAGGGGTCGGGTTAGCTATATTTTGTTTGAAGTTGCAGATCGAGGTTTTTGGTTCGCTGTTTTGTCTATTTTTTGTTGATTTTTCGCTTCTCCAGTCAAGTTTCCGTCGGCGGATTTTTCTTCCCTTCATCAATTGTAAAGCTGTTTTGGAAAGTTCTATTAATAGAAAAGGCTACTTAAAGTGTAGATTCAACTCAATTTCCAGGAGAAACTTATCATTAAAGGTCCAACTCTTTTCTCTTTTTTCTTTCATTTTATTTTCTAGTTTTGCTGCTGTTTGATTTACTTTACGAAATGGTCTTGTGACTTATACTATAATTTGTATGTTAATGTGTTCTTAACAGAATAGTTGTTATACTTTGAATCACTACTTCTTATTAAGAACATAAGAGATAATTTGATTTTGAGTTATTGGGTTTAGTTATAAAAGTTAAAATTAAAATGGACGCTACCATGAAACAAGCAAGAGATTCGGGATTAAGAATATTTTAGAGTGGTTGGGTTTAAACCAAAAAAATATAATTGAGCTTTGCTTGAGTTATTCGCATTTTAAACTGACAAAAGAAAAAAATTGAAAACAAATTTAGATTAAAAGGGATTTGGGTTTAATATGAATCTTATTTATTGTTATTGAGTACGTTAGAATGCTTTAGGCGCATTTTGAATCTATCACCGTAATTGTGTACACGTTCGCGTGACATAATTATGATTCTAAAAGTAAATCGAGGTATGCGCTCGCGCAAGTTCAGTCAAACTTTCTTAATAATAATAAAGCGTTATTAATTGTGGACACGTTCGCGTGACATAATTTTTGACGCGCCAAACAAATGGGTACACGTACGCGTGACCTGTTTTAAGATAATTTCTTTACTAAAAGAGGTAAATGCACATAGGTTCTAAAATAAGTAATTAGGCAATTTAATTGAGCCAAATATTATTAAAGCGACCGTGCTAAAACTACGGAACCCGGGAATGCCTAACACCTTCTCCTTGGTTAACAGAATTCCTTACCCGGATTTCTGTGTTCGCAGACTATAAAATAGAGTCAAACTTCTTCGATTCGGGATTTTAAACCGGTGACTTGGGACACCATAAATTATCCCAAGTGGCAACTCTGAATTTGAATAAATAATCCCGTTTCGATTATCGTTAATTGGAAAAACTCCCTTATATCCCCTCTCAGGTGGTAAAAAGGAGGTATGACATTAATCGCCCTGGCTGCTCCTGTAAATTAGTTCTATGTCTTTCATTTCTACTAATTTTAGTCAGCATGATTGCTCCTGTTGTTATGCCCTACCTAGTTCTATGTAATTTGGTCCTTTTAAACTTATGTGTTTGTTGTCTATCATTTCTAATCAGCACCATTAGGTCCTATTGAGTGTTATACTTGCTTGGTATTAATCAATATGCTTTTCACCCTGTTTTATGTATTCCTGATTCAAGATTCCTATGTTCCCAACCCCTGCTCATCTCTCTGTGTAGTTGATTGTTCTTAATATGCTATATGCCACCTCGTGTTAACTAATGAACTAAGCTAAATCTGGGCAATGGGAATCTCTGCTTTGAAACTTTGTGACCATGTTTTCTGCTTGTTGTTTGGTTGCTGAAACCTTTGCTTCAGAGTGCTGCAGTGACTCTGTTTACTTCTAAACTATTTTCTTAAAACTACTTCTATTTTCAAACACTACTCCTATTCTTAGAACACCTAGGGTCTTGCCCCTCTAGTATAAGCATTGCTTAGGAGTCCCTGAGGCTCCTCTGAACTTTGACACACTGGAGTTGGCTTTCCAAACTTGCTCATAAAAGGTTACTTTGAAAGTTTTCCTGGTGTGAGCATTGCCCCGGGTCCTTGAGGCCCTTGGGAACTTTGACACACCAGGATACTATTGGATGCACTGTGAGGTTATAGCACTTTTGGCATTTTGAAGGCCCAGTCTACCAGATTTACCTTTTGGGCCTATATTCAGGCTCCCTATAGTTGTAACCATTTTATTTCTGTAATTCATTATTAATGTTGGTCTGTAATAATAATTTCTTATAAACAGATAATGGGGAAGTTAGTAAAAGGGAGGGTCATTTATACATATCATGTGGGAAAGGGTAGATATCATGCCTATAGGTTGCTATAATATCTTGTTTATTTAGATACCATGCCTATAGGTTGTTACAATATCTTGTCTATCTGGATACCATGCATATAAGTTGTTACAATGTTTGTTCACTTAGACATCATGCCAATAGGATTCAAAAAAAATCGATCCTGCATTCTGATAACATGTCTGTGAGTTTGCTGCAATGTTCGCCTAGATACCATACCTATAGGGGTTTTAAAATTAATCAGTCTTGCCTGAAAAAGATCAGATTCTGCATATTAACAATGTTTAAATCAATCTTCAACATGTTTTAATCACTGCATTTAGATGCCATGCCTATAGGATTCTAAGACTAGTTTCTGCATTTAGCTGCTAGCATCTGTAAGTCTAAAATCAATCATTCAGCGCCTAGACCAACATGTCTATAAGACTTAATAAACTCAAACTGTTTTAAAATGGTTCGCAGAATTCTGATTGCATTTATATAGCATATGTATAGGGTATTACAGATTCACGCCTAGGCAAGCCTATAGGTAATCAAGGTCTAATAAAAAACGTGAAACTACTTTGGTTATTGTAACTGCCCAGATTCAACAGGCTCTAAATTTCAGTAGGCAAACTGAATAGGTCTTTAGCACTTTTGCCTTAACTCAACATTGCATATTCTCTGCTTGCCATGCTCACATAGATATCATGTTTTAGGATTTTTCTTAAATATCTGAAATCTATTGTTTGAGACGTGCACTTACTTGCTCTATTTGTGGAGGTAAAATGTGAGCCTTTTAATTGTTCTATCTTTGGTCCAGTCCTATATGTTTTGTATGTCGCCTAGAGTTTTCTCCTTTTAATTACTGTAGGAGAGTCTAGATCCACCTTGACTAGAAGTCCTAAATACCTCCGGACTATATAAGTAAAGGGACGGGTAGTGCACGCATAGGATACATCTTAAGATTGCTAGAACGATTTAGGATATGACCAATGGGAGGGTAATTGGGTAGTAAAGGATATGATGACATGTGCGCTAATGCCACATGTAACCCCTCTATTTGAGGAAGGCTTACCGGGTATTGTACAGATGTGATCCTATAGGCTAATAAACCTAGGACTTCCCTCACCTTATCTATATATGTGTGCTTAGACTGACTATCTACTAAACTTCCTTTATTTGCATATGTGTGCTTAGACTGCCTATCTGTTAAATGACTAATTCACATAATTAAGTTCGGCCGGGACCCACCATTGTGGACCGCGAGGGGTGCCTAACACCTTTCCCTCAAGGTTATTTCGAGCCCTTACCCAATCTCTGGTAATGCAACTAGTTATATGAGTTAATTGCTCTAGGTGCCCTAACGCACCTTAATCCGTTAGATGGAGACTCTTCAAATTCAAATACCCAATTCCCAAAAGGAAATGAGTTTTTCCCATGAATGTCGAAACCCAGACTCCACGAGCAAAAAAGGGGCGTGACAGGCACGGGTCACAAGTTCTTCAAATGTGCTAGGCTTTATACCTTGAAAGATGTAGCGTAGTCCCCAATGCATTCCTTGGATGTATATCTCTATGCCAGAAGCTTCACTAAGCCTGTCTTTTGCAATTGAAGCTTGCATTCCTCCAACGATTGATAAAGTCGATAACTGGTTTACCCTTTGACGAGTATTTGTAAGTTTCACCATGCTCACACTGTGCCTTGTGCTATAAAAGCAATTGAGGAACTCTTGCTCTAGTTGATCCCAGGTATCAATAGATCCGTCCTCAGGGTATGTATACCAATCAAAAGCATTTTATTTTAGCGAGCGGACAAACTGCTTGACAAGGTAATCTCCATATGTCCGAGCATTGTTGCATGTCTCCACGATGTGCGCCACATATTTCTTTGGATTGCCTTTGCCATCAAACTGTTGGAACTTTGGAGTTTGATAGCCAGCAGGCATCTTTAATATATCGATCATTGTAGTGTACGGCTTTGCGTATGTAAGGCATGACTTGGAAGAAATTTCATACTTACTTTTTACAGTCCCTTCAATGAAATCCTTTAGTTGATCGAGTGGAATCATCCCTTCATATGAGATAGGGATAGCATTAGCGGATGCTACTTGTCTTGGGAAGGATCACTTTCTAAAAGTTCTGGGAGCTAGCCAAGTGCATGGCTAGACTCTTTTTCTATCATGATTCTTACTCTATCTATCAACTTGTCAATTCTATCATCTTGATTTTTCATGCACTTGGTCAAGCTAGCAGTTGATTCTGTCAAGTTTGCTAGTTGCTCCTCCACAGATGAAGTGTTCGTCATCATCGCTTGCATAATTGTTTTGGACAACAGAGAGTAACATGGATTTTCACATAGATTGATCCTCGATTGGGTCACACTATGTGGTGTAAGTAGGGAGGATACATCACTTGAAGTACCATCATCTTCCTTCACAGTATTATTCTTAGATCTAGAGAGGTTAAACAGAGCTAGAGCTTTCTTAACCTTTCTGACAACTTTCAATTCCTTCTTCAGGTAGGTTCGTAGAGGATCTTGCTCCTTTTGAGGATAAAGATCCGAAAACCGAGGTTGATGTGAATGACACTTGGGTTGTTTTTTGTCCTGGAGAGCTTGCTTTGCTCCTTGTAAATGCCCCTAAACTTCCTAAGGTAATACTGGTATGTTTTCCACTTCAATGTAGAACTTGGAATTAGCAACCTCAGATGACATCAAATTGGAGTTAATCTTCTTTGAAGCCATTTTGATGTTCTAGATTTATGATGACTGAAAAGTTAAGATAAGAGGTAGAGATTGTCCCACTGGATGTGCCAATTTGTTTGCAATAATTTTTTTGGGATATAGAAAATTAAACGACAATCACAAAATAAGAGAAAAATATATTTACTAATCAATTGTTAGTATAATTTTTTCTTCCTTGATTCTTTTCTCCTGATTATATCCTTGATTTGAGGGTTGGAGCAGTGTCTTTCTCGAACGTAGGATGATACGGACTTCCTTGGATTCATTTGATATCAATGAAAGTATGTAATCAGATCTTAACTTGAAGTATTTGACTATCAAGAATTATTCCACCACATCTTGATCTCTTAGCGAGTATCCTATGAGTTTATGAGATTTTCGAGATGATCTCTATTTTCGAGATCCTTTTAAAGGGAATATGTAACCCTTTTTGTAAGAGTAATCTCGGGTTAGGGTAGAGTAGCCTCCAAGTTCGGGTTTTTATAGAGTACACTCCAAGCAATCCTAATAGATTCGTAGAATTAAAAAATCGTCTTGCAGTGTATTGAATTTAAGATTTAGCCCAAATCTTGTATGGGCTTGATCCGTTAAAATTTTAATGTCCAAAAATGCCCCTACTTTAATGTTTATTGGGGTGTGAGCTTGCCGAAACTTGAAGTACTCGACCATCGCAACAGATGATTTTAAAACTGATAGTTTTTAATTTGCAGGAAGAAGAGATGAAAGGCGGATTTGACCCCACTAGGCGTGCCAAAATTTGTGGACAATAAATTTTACGTCAACAGAATAATTGAGACTTAAAATTATTGCAAGAATCATAGTATTTTATTTTAAATAATTTGAGTATTACAATCTCTATGATTCCTCTGATTCTTCTTTCCAATAGTAAATTTCAAGGGCATTAAAACTTGATCTTGAATCTATATTTGTTGCCACGAACAATGATCTTGAATTCAACTAGCATGAACTTGATTTGAAATCGTACTTGAATCTTGATTTGTTCTTTGTTCTTAAGTTTGAAATTGATTTCTTGAACTTGAACTTTGTTGCTTGAAACTTGAAGCTTGTAGAGAAATTTGCGGCGTTTGATCCATGAGCTCTCTCTTACTTCTTGTTATAACTTCTGGTGTCTTTCTGAGTTATGTAGAGCCCTATTTATAATTGTGGGAAGGAAGAGTTGTGATGAAAATAAACTCTTTTTAACCAATCAGATTGAAAAGTGACAAAGCCGCGTTTGATTGGCCAGAACATGTCACTTGCACATGTAGTGCAGTTCTATTGGCATTTTAATTTAACTTGGCATGCCTTGTCATTTTGACACGTGACATAATCCTATTGGATCTTCTGTTTGACTTGGCGTGTCACGTCATTTCACACGCAGCGCCATATTGCGCATGTAAGAAGATAATATGTTAGGCCTAATGAAGTAGATTCATCACTTGTAGACCAATTAAATAGATTAGCCCAATAGATTCAAGCTTATTTATTTAATCTATATATATTGGACTTATATAACTAATCCAATTATATTAGCCCAATAAATTTATTTGAACTAATATCTTTTGAATTTAAAATATAGTTCATTTCTTATAGATTTAATCCCAATAAAATTTATATGCCTACAAATGTCCCCTGCTCCAAAATTTGTGGCGACGTAGACGTATGCACTTAATTAACAAGGCTTGAAGTAACACGTTGAAGCAACCAGACTCAATACACTTAAGAATCTTTCATTCATTTTTGAAATATTTACGTATTTCCATAAGTTGATGAGCTACTAATGTTGACCTTCAAGGAACTTTGTCTTCGTAAAGATAGGTCAAATGAAGATGGTACCAAGTTTTTTCAGTCTAACAAAACTTGTGAAAAATCAAAAGATATAGCAATTTTTGTCATTCCAACAAAATTTATGATCAATTTAACAAGTAGAATGAAGATAGTATTATGTCTTACCATTCCAATTAAACTTGTGAACATTTAATGAACATATGCAAGTTTTCTCAGTACAGCAGAACTGGTGAACAATTTGTTCCAAAGTCATCTGTGTCATAACTTGTCAACAAGAAAGTTTTGCCTTGAACAACACAAATTTTTCCAATTCAGCACGACTTATGTGCCAAAATTCTGCCTCGAGACCCTTTTTACACGAATTTCTTAAATGAAAATAAAATTAAAATAGTGGCACGGAATGAACCTATTTTGTGCAAATCACCCCTTATTTTCGAAAAATAAAAATAAAAAGTTTGAGTTCCTCAAAAATCTATCTTTTGAGTTTATTGGAATAAATTGAGAAAATACATACCCGTAAAGCTAATTGGAAAAGAGAAAGAAAGAGCAAAGGGTGGGCGGTCAGCAAAACCGTAGCCAGTAAGATACGGAAAATAGGGGTGTACGTGTCAATCAAAGGAACCTTGTCATCGTTTTTCTTCAGCACTTGTCTTTCCATTGTCGCTTTGCCTCTGCTCTTCTCGCTCTTAGTTCTTCTTCCAACTTTTTCTTGGTTTGTTTCTTTCTTTTCCTCTTGCGTATTCCACTTTTTCTACTCCCGTTACTATATTACTAATTACGTATTTGCTCGGCTAAATTTTGCACCATGACTGGCAGAGAAATCATTCACAAAATAAAGGTGCGTATAATTTATGAATTCAGATCCCGATCTCTCTATATTATTCACCATCCTAATTGTTCTTAATTCAGTATATTACTAGCCCTGGTATGATTATTATTACATCTCTTTAGAACTAAGGATCTCTGTCTATTCTTTGGATATGGAAATACTTAGAATGGCTGCGTGCTTCTGAATTTTGGTAATTGTTTTGATTATTAGAGGACAAAGATATACAATAAGAGTTAGAGATACATTACTTGTAATTGAAAAAACGATTAAATTAAGCTTTGACAGTAAGTTCTATTCTTATTCATTACATTGAGGATAACACTTTCAGCATTGCAAAGTAGTTCCATTGAAGAAAATATCATATTCCACACCAAGCACATCCTCGGGGAAAGAGACTTGCGAAACTCAGGGGCGGATTTATAGGGTAATACGTGAATGCATGGACTTTTCACCGAACTAAGTATTTTATGTATGTATTTTTCTAATATTATTTGATGACACCCATCTTCCACAAACACTAAATGGTGCATTTGATTGAATACTGAGTTATTAATCCAAAGGAAAAGTGATCAATTCTCCTTAATACTTTTTTTCCCTCCTTTCTTCAGTGGTGCACCCTAAAATAGATCCGCCTCTGGTGAAACCTGTGCACTCTTTGTCTATGCCAAAGATTCACTGTTGCTTGTTCTTTGTTGGTCACTCCATTGAACTGCGTTATATGGGATTTCATCTATTGTATAAAGCTCGCTCATAATAAACTCCTGCGCTTATCGTGGAATGTGAAGGCAAAATGTATGTGTTTGGAATTGGAAAGGAAAATGGAAAGAAAATATGATTAGGATAGGAGATTCTGTTGTACAGATATGAAGTGAAAGAAAGGAGAAACATATGCCCACCTTTTCTTTCCCCTTGCCCTTCTTATACAGTGATTCAGTGATCCATCCAAGTGGATGTTGGCATTGGATGGATCTTTTAGTTCTCTCAGACCATTGAAAAGCTAAGAGTCTTGTCTTCTCTGTATATATGTCGTCTACACCTGAGAAGCATTAATCGATTCTTGACTGAGCAGATTTTCTTCAATTTGTTGTTCTTTAACTGTTTATTTTTTTAATAAACTGAACGTGGATACTGTAGAACTATATGATATTCACTTGAGTTCATAAGATTATTTTCGTTTATTATGGCTGTCCCTTCAAAATAACTTGTTCAATTAGCTCTCTTTTTTGAAGGAAAAAAGAAAGACAGGCCATTGAATATTCCATTCTCAGCCTACTTGTTACAATAGATGTTTGCTTTTATGCTCGGTGTTATCCACAAAGTTACTTGTTACCCTATTGCAATTATTTCATATCAAAGCCGTAAACCTGATTTAGGATTTTGATCTTGGTGATCCAACTTATGGTGTTTCAATCAATTATATAGTGTTGACGAGTTTACTTAATGTCACATTATAGTTGATGAGTTTACTTAATGTCACATATTTGAAAAGTTAAATTAAGCCGCGTAGGAATCAAATAACTGAGCAGATGAACTGGTTGGCTACTAAGTGTCATAATTTGCCTCTTAAAACTTTTAAACGGCCCTCTCTAGATGAAAGTCCTCGTATCGAGCAGCTGTGTGTTGTTGCTATATTCAGGAAAATAAGCTTATGCCCCCAGCTCAGCCGTATAATTATGATGGAATGGTGAATTTTATGGGAGTTTACAAACTTTATATCTCATTAAAGCTAAGACAACGTAGGCAGAAAATTTTTAAGATGGTAAAAGAGGGGGACTGAACAGTTGCATTAAGAACTTATTGCTCTTTCTTGAAGCTATCTATCT
Source organism: Nicotiana sylvestris (assembly GCF_000393655.2). Lineage (NCBI taxonomy): Eukaryota > Viridiplantae > Streptophyta > Magnoliopsida > Solanales > Solanaceae > Nicotiana > Nicotiana sylvestris. Next base: position 63,678,821 of record NC_091063.1, read on the forward strand.
TAAGCGTTACTCCTTTTATGACATTGCGTATATATGATAGTCCGTTATAGTTGTGGCTAATAAGTGTATCTCAGCTTATGGAGAAAGTTCTCCACTGTGGTGGAGTTCTCCAAGTTTTATCATGAAATGCCTGATGCATACACGTGAAGCTGTGACACGGTTCTTTCCTTCTGCAGGAAAGGGTTGGTTTAAGTTCATCTGATACCGGAAAAGGTAAGAGTAAAATGTCAAAGCACATAACCCATGGGTATCACATGGTTGAGGGAAAATCTCATCACACCATGGAAGACTATGTTTTTGCACAATTTAAGCAAGTTGACGATAATGAACTTGGACTATTTGCAATATTTGATGGCCATTTAAGCCATGAGATTCCTGATTACCTCCGATCTCACTTATTCAACAATATCCTGAATGAGGTAATTCTTTCATATTACTATTGAATGCTTGACATGTATTTTGTACAGTCAGTTCAGTCTTCAGTTAAATTGAAATTTAAAGACGGTGAAGTTTGTTCTCTCTTATTCCTTCTTATCAACCACTTCCTTTCCCCGCTGCCCTCTCCAAGGCAGGACAATCAAGAGTAGGGAAAGAGCCTGCATCAAAGATGCTGAGAGTTTGCTGATTTCTGTGCATCAGTTGCGTGTGTCTTTGTTCTTTGCTTGAATTCCATTATTCTCGTCATATTTTTTGTTGCTTTTATGTAGCCTAACTTCTGGGTTGAACCGGAGTCTGCAATCAGGAGAGCATACCGCATAACTGATTCCACTATTTTGGATAAGGCTACTGATTTGGGTAAAGGAGGGTCCACTGCAGTTACAGCCATATTGATTAATGGTCAGAAACTAGTTGTAGCTAATGTAGGAGATTCTCGTGCTGTGATTTGCAAGAATGGAGTAGCCAAACAGCTGTCCATTGACCATGAGCCTGGCAGAGAGAGGAAGATCATTGAGGATAGAGGTGGTTTTGTTTCCAATTTTCCAGGTGAGAAACTGTAATCTGTAAATATATTATAGAGTTCGGTTATTTGTTATATAGTCTGGCTGAATTCAATCGCTACCAGTCGGTATCTTCATTTATGCATCAATGACTGGAGGGAAACTGCCTTAGTTTACCAATGGCTTTTTCCTTTACTAGAGTTAATTTATGTACTTGTTTGGCGGAGAGTTACGTCTATAGACTTCTTTGATCAGAAAGCTCTGCAAATGGCTTTGGATGTAGAGAATGTAAATTCTGCTTATGAGTCCGATTTCTTACTGACATTAAGTTGGTGATGCAAATCTGAATGCTGTTTCAACCATATTGATATTGTCATTTTAGTGGTGTTAATGTGGGGCTCACCTGAAATCTGCTTACTACTCCAAGGGCAAAAGCGATATCAGGTCTATGTATTTTGATGATCAGTCTTTTCTGGTTGGCCTTTCAAGCTTTGAAATAAGTGGCTCAGGACCATGTCTTTGTTTGATGACCAGAATTCGAGATGGAAGCAGAGGCATGAGTGCCGGTGCTTCTTTCTTTTGTGCTTGAGTTTTGGATTTTCTGATTTTTATTAAAACAAAGCACCTCGCTTTTATGTATTTCTCTTCAGGTGATGTGCCTCGGGTTGATGGGCAGTTAGCAGTAGCAAGGGCATTTGGTGACAAGAGCTTGAAGATGCATCTTAGTTCAGAGCCGGATGTGATGGTAGAGCTCATTGATGACGATACAGAGCTTCTCATCTTGGCTAGTGATGGTGTATGGAAGGTTAGCTACTCCCATTTCCAGAGAAATACCACTTGTTTATTGCATTCAGTATTTGAATTCTATTGTACGTCGTCTGAATATGTTAAGAGGTTCAAAATAGGAGCTGAGACAGTGGAAACACAATGCTCTCTTCAGACATACCGAGATTAGGAGTACAGTGCTTGGCTTGCTCGGATATAAGATCTATATAAGATCCATTTTGATACAGCTTATGAATGCAATCTTTGTGAAAAATATTAGCAGGGCATAATTTTTGTCTCTGTAGTCTTCTCTAGTTATAAAAGACTGAAATAGAGGTGGTTTTATTATGCCGATTAATGTGTCCCGAGATTCTCTGGTGCACATGGTTTCGCGAATTCTCATAGTAAACATCTTGTAACCTCCGTTTAAATTGTAGGTACTGTCAAACCAAGAAGCTGCGGATTGCATAAAGAGTATAAAGGATGCACGATCAGCTGCGAAGCACCTTAATGAACAAGCCCTTGCAAAGGGAAGTACTGATGATATATCCTGTGTGGTTGTAAGGTTCCAATAATTTTGGCTTGTGTGTACTTGTGAATGAAGGAACGTGCACGAATTAAAATTTGGATCACGGCGTAAACCAAGTCAATTTCTGTGCGACAGAGAAAATGTAACATCTGAATAGTTCTTGCTTTTGTCTTGTAAAAGTCTGTAATCACCAATGGTCATGGTAATGTATAAGCATTTATGTTCCAAAAGTTGACACTGTTTGCAAACTGCAAATAAAGGGAATGTTGTTGCTAGGATCTCCTTGCTTTTCCGGTGTAGTATATTGTGAGAATCCTGCAAATAAAGTAGTTAAATCCTGTGCTACCATCATTATTTGCATGATAATGCATGCAAGGAAGTCTCATTACAAGCCGTTGAGGCGTAATTCACGAGTCCGAAACCTAAATGTTAGGTTTTTGGACTCAAAATACGTTTTAGCTGCTAAAAAAAAAAGAAGATATTTTTTTATATATGGCGCGGAGTAATACAGCATTATATATAGCGCGGAGTAATACGGCGCTATACCTCTTAATTAAAAAGCTTTTCCTGTTCTCCACACTACAAAAACAGAACTCCGCCCCATTTTTAAAACACGCTAACAAATCCCCCTCCCCCCCCCTCTTTTTATCCATAAAAAATTCGAGTGGACCTCACCCGTCACACAAAACTATAAGATTGTAGGTCCCGCATCCAACTCAAGCCTTCTATTGTTGTGGTTTCCTCGTTTCCAGCTCAAAATTTCAATTTTTCGACTTTTCTAAAAATATAAATCGAGGTATTCCGATTTAGTTTATGTCGAAACTCGTATAATAATGTATATTAGTTGTCTTGAATGTGTTTTCATGTTGTTTTCTGTTTTGTTTGCGATTAAACTAGTATGTTATTTTTATCCGGATTAAGATAGTAGTGTTTTAAAAAATATTTAAAAGTTGAGAAATCATTTTTTTTTATTAATAAAAATGTTCATAAATTTCTTTTACTGTTTTATATGTAATTTCGTAAATGTTATATTATTAAAATATATTTGTTGTTTTTATTTAGTTTAGATTATTTATTTGCTTAAAGATTAATGCCCTTTTAGCGTAGTAAAATATAGAGTCTTTTAGCGTAGTAAAATGTTGAGCCTTTTAGCGTAGAATTCTTGTAGTTTAAGTATCTACTATATTGATAGATCAAACACAAACTCTGTCCAATTAAATAATTAAATATTAATAATTTACAAAACAAACACACAAAATTATAAAAATATTGAAATTGACACACATAAGAATTCAGGAAAGCTTGGTGCTACTGGACCTCAAATATCGAGCCTAGAACCCATAGATATATACACTGTCCAATTAAATAATTAAATATTAATAATTTATAAAACAAACACACAAAATTATAAAAAATATTGAAATTGACACACATAAGAATTCAAGAAAGCTTGGTGCTACTGAGCCTCAAATATCGAGCCTGGAACTCATAGATATATATGTTGTCCAATTAAAGATTAATTATTTAATTTATAAAACAAACACATAAAATTATGAAAAAAATTGAAATTGGCACACATAAGAATTCAGGATAGCTTGGTGCTACTGGGCCTCAAATATCGAGCCTGGAACTCATAGATATATATGCTGTCCAATTAAAAATTGAGTATTTAATTTATAAAACAAACACACAAAATTATGAAAAAAAAATTGAAATTGACACACATAAGAATTCAGGATAGCTTGGTGCTACTGGGCCTCAAATATCGAGATACTTAATTTATAAAACAAACACACAAAATTATTAAAAGTATTGAAATTGACACACATAAGAATTCAGGATAGCTTGGTGTTACTTGGCCTCAAATATCAAGCCTAGAACCCATAGATATATACGCTGTCCAATTAAATAACTAAATATTAATTAGTTACTAACAAACACACAATTAATATTGTTTAATTTACAGTAGACGACATGGATGTGCCGCCTGTGCATCCTAGCCCTTTCTCCGATGAGCTATTAGTATTACAGGGCGATCATAGGTCCGCCTACGTATGGGAGGGAGAGCTACTGGACCAGACTCTCCGCGCCAGGAGAGTGGATAACTTGTGGGACTTTATGAGGGACAGAGTTTTCCATGCCCGTGTAGTCCAGCGCCTGCGGAATAGGGGCTTCTATAGGATTTTTGAGATTGGGCGACTGCAACTCGACTGGTCTCTGATCACGGCCTTGATAGAGCAGTTGTGACCGGAGGCGCACACTTTCCACCGGCCCATTAGCAAGGACACCATCACGCTGCAGGATGTTGAGGTTTTATATGGGATGCCTGATGATGGACCGCCCGTTGCACTGCCTCAGGGTGTGAGATCTATGTCGCGTGGCCAGTATTTGGACTTGTTGTAGTAGCTCACTGGTTTCAGGCCACAGGATGAGACTGTATGTTCAGGGGCCAGTCACATTGGTGTGACAACTATTAGACAGTATTTGGAGATATTGCACCCCGACATCACCGGCGAGACAGATGATCTACATATTCACCGGTATACTAGGTTGGTGCTGCTCTTTCTTTTGGGGGGGGGGTCATGTTCTCAAACACTTCGGAAAATCTAGTGAGTTTGCGATTTCTACATCATCTTCAGCTGCTAGATGCTTTACCCCAGTACAGTTGGGGTGCTGCTATTCTCGCTTACATGTACTGGCAGCTGTGCCAGGCGAGCATTGGCACCCAGAGCGACATATGTGATTTCCTGCCGCTTCTACAGGTGACAACATATTCGAATACTCTGTTCATTACTTCCAATTCTATCTAGTCAAAATTTATCTTAAACTTTACGTCAACTTTGTATATTAGGTTTGGGCCTGAGAGCGATTCCTGGTATTGCAGCCACCTCCACCACCGTTACCTCCGGATGTACCACCTCCGTTCTCCCTCTAGCTAGGAGGCGGGCTCTCCGGCGTGGAAATTACCGAGTTTATGATTCTCATTATAATCTCCCCCTTGTCAGAGATGTGTTGGATATGCTGGAGGGCGCATGGTAAATGTGTACCTAAACTTACTTGGTATAGATTCACTTGTGTTGCGCATACTCACTTTTATGTTCTTATTTGATAGTTTATCTGGACGCCATACACCGACGACTTGATAGGTGGCCTGCCCAATTATTGCTCGGTCGGCCGACTGATTTGGAGCACTTCCGTACCGCTGATATGTCTCGATATTGTGGAGCATCATGCCACAGAGTAGGTACTTCGCCAGTTTGGTCGTCCGCAGACTATACCGAGGGAGCCTACATGGGAGGCTACACATTATCAGCAGGATGATCGTTCGAGAGCGGACGTCGCATTTGTAGCATGGCTAGAGGCGTAAGTCCATACTTGAGACCAGCAAGAAGATCTGATTCTGCCCCTACCTTCATAGATCCAGGCGGCGACTATTCAGATGTATACGTCTTGGTATCACCGCGTTACCGACTTTTTATGGGGAACTCTATTCATGAAGCTGACGGTCGGTATAGACCATACACTGGGAGGCACGGGGCACTAGTATGTTATTTGGTATTCTTACTTATAACTATGATATAGCGTTCTGTAATTAATATTTTAAATGTTGTGTAGGCTAATGGTCATCACTTATTTTACCAGTTGGGACTGCAGATGCAGCAGCATGCCGGCGATCCCGCGGTCGCTGAGTATGGACGACAGGTGACAAAGCTGGATCTACGAACACTGCAGTAAGCCAGAGAGGGCGAGCGTTTAGATCACGACACTTATTATGTGGTGCCAGAGCACCACCAGCGGGGTAGGCCTATCGCACGCTCGAGGGGACGGGGACGAGGAAGGGTTGTCCCACGAGGGGGGGTGCCCTATGGGGTCGTTGGGCCGGCGAGGAGGTGGTCCCCAGTAATGGGGCATTGAGGCACCTGATGAGGAGGTTGGAGCTGATCTGCCGGGTGACGTTACTTAGCCAGACGAGCATCCCAGCAGCATGCCACCATACAACCTTTAGCTGGCGCTGCCAGTATCGCAGGTGACCCTGTTAGATCCATTGTTGATTATAGGCACGAGCTTCATCGGAGGTTGGGAGCAGTTCTTTTCAGGCCCATCGACCGCAGCTGAGGATCGGCCGACCCGAGACGTGGATGGTAGGCGCAGGTTGAGTTTTGGCTCATCGTCGTCGGGTGTGGCAGATCTATCACAGGCGCAGGTATGTGTGTATTACTATTAAATTTTAATTTGTTTCTTTTCTCATTGATTTGCCATAAATTAATTTTTAATTTTCTTATTGAGGCTTCATTCCAGCCCGTCACAGAGGCCACTTTGTGCGATGTTGAGGACACTGCAGATGCTTATATTCAGGAGCCCGACGAGACCATGGTAAGAAATTTTTTTTGACTTAACACGTACATTACTAATATACATTTTCATATACTGAGCTTACTTATTGTTTTGTAGGTTGCTGATGGACCGACGACCCCTTTTATCGACCCTGCCAGCCCAACTGACGATCATGCTGCAGCGCATCCTCATATAAAAAGGAGACTTGATGAGGATGATCCTGATAGTGTATCCGGGTGGGAGGGGATGCGCCTTAGGCCAGAGGCTGCATTGAAGCACAAAGGTTGTGGGACTCATTGATTTTTTTTTTGTATTTTATGTAAATAATAAATTATGTAAATAATAACAATAATTTTTTATGCTTACATAATATGCGCATTATGTTTTTATTACCCCATTTATTCTTTATTTTAACAATACAATACAAACACAAACATAGAAACTTAACATAACTTAAATTCAGTACAACTAATGAAAACACATGACACGAGAAATATAAAGATACACTTCTATGCTCAACACGTACATGTCATTGTTTAGTCACCACCGCCTAGTATTCTCTGCTCCAACCACTTAAATTTTTCTTCGAGCTTATTTTTTTTCTTCTTTTACCTCTTTGAGTTTCTCCTTCAACTCCGCAACTTCTTGTTTGGATTGTCGCTCTCTTTTCCACTGTTTCAAATACAAATAATGAAGATGCTGCAACTTTTCTTTGTAGTATTCCTGCTGACATGGTTCATCAATCCATACCTCAAAATTGCAAACAGGTTCATCGAGAACCCTATAAAACTTGTTCATATACACCCAGTAGCGGCGTCCAGCTTCACCATCATCCCAACAGTCTCGCATCATGCATCTTTTTCCGCACTCGCACCTTGGCACATAAAGGAGTTCAGACATTTGTTAAAGCGTAAAAAAAATCTTGCTTTTATGGAAATATTTGCTATTGGTTATTGTTAAGCACAAAAAATCACTAGAATGCGCCCGTTATTTATAAGCAAGACAACACACAAAACGTAGTATTTAACCGCGCTATACATAGTGACTTTTTCTAAAACGAAACAGCTTTTTCGCAGTCAGTCAGCTTTTAAGACTGACAAGCCAACACATAAAACGTAGTATTTAACCGCGCTATACATATTGATTTTTCTGAAATGAAACAGCTTTTTCGCAGTCGGCCAGCTTTTTAGACCGACAAGACAACACATAAAACGTAGTATTTAACCGCGCTATACATATTGACTTCTAAAGCGAAATAGTTTTTTCGCAGTCGGCCAGCTTTTCAGATCGACAAGACAACACATAAAACGTAGTATTTAACTATGCTATACATATTGATTTTTCTGAAACGAAACAACTTTGTCTTGATTTATCCTTTTATTATCTTTTATTTTCATGTATGTTCTTTTAGTTATGGTTGTTGTGTTTTTTTCTCTTCAAGTATTATGTTATGAAATTTCAATCTTCATATTGGTCTTCTTTACTAACACCAATAAGTTGACTGTTGGAACTATCATATCATCATCCCAATTCAAAAGGTCATGTTAAATAATAAGATGTAACAAAACTGTGGAACATAATTTTATTTGATAGATATTGCAACATAAACAAGTACAAACACTTATTACAAAAAATATTGCAAAAACAAAACACTAGGTGTATCCTTGATAGTTGGGTACATTAGACGAACTTGCACCAGGAGCTAGATTATCACCGCCACCCAGACCAGCTGAAGGACATTTATGATGGTCGTGTCCTGTTTGCGAGCATATGCCACATTTACGTGCATAAACGGTATCACCAGCCTCCATTTGGTTCCATATACGCATTTTCTTTTGCACTTGCAGCTTGAGCAAATAGTCCTTATTACATAGTATTTTAAATGGTTCTGGCGGCCAATAATGTTCAGCACCCAATGGCTGCAACTGCCCACTATATGTGTTTACATATGCAGCAACACTGTATTGCATATCAACATAGTTGATTGCCCCTAAACCAACTTGTTGAAAGCACTTCATGGCATGTGCACACGGCATGTGGTAGATGGTCCATTTCTCATATGAACACAACCTGCTAGCTTCGTTCATAGTTTGTAGATTATTCCCCCGGTGTCCGCGGATAGCGGTGTGAACTTCAAAAATACCCCGGTCGTGATCATACTATAAATATGAATGACAATTTGCTCGCCTCCTATATTTCTCAAATCTTCTCATCGGTATTGGCATAAATTGAACACCCATGTTCATCAATTCCGATGTAGCTCTATGCCTTTCAATAAACCTCTCTGCAATCTGTTTGAATATCATCCGGATGATGGCAGTGACAGGCAATCCACGTGCAGACTTCAATAGTTAAATGACTCCGACACATTTGTAGCCAGGGCTCTCCATCGTCTGCCACCATCAGCATGCAATGTCCACTTGTGAAATCATGTCCCATCAGCCAATTATAGGCTATTTCATATAACTGCCGGATCGCTTCCATGCGCCTCGTGAATTTGCACTGTTGGTGCTCAGTTGCAGCCATCCATATTAAATCATGCAAGGCCTTGTCGGGATATTTCTTCTGGAAATTAGCTTCAGGTGCCTCACACAGTAACGGTGGTATGCATAGGGTTCCTGCCATTCAGGAAAATGCCATACAGAACTTAAAATACCACCATGTCGATCAGATATTAGACAAATACCTGAACCCTGTTTGACAACGTGCTACTTCAAGTGGTTCAAAAAAAAGCATCCACGTTTCTTCGCTTTCATTGGCACAAATGGTAAAAGCTAGTGGAAATATTTGTCCATTGACATCTACTGCAACTATGATCAAAAGCTTAATATCATACTTTCCATAGACATGAGTACCGTCTATGGAAATTACCGGACGACAATGCACAAAACCATCAATTGTTGATTTAAATGAACAAAACACATATTTGAAAATATATTCCGGTATTCCCGAACTCCGCTCATACCTCCATTCAACAACAGTCCCAGGCTTAAAGTGTTTTAGTACGGCCACGTACATGGGTAGAGATGAAAATGACTTATCCCAGTCACCATAAATAATTTTAAATGCATGTTTGCGCCCAAGATATGCCTTTCTTTTGGTTATAGTACACTCATATTCTTGGTGGACGAATCTAATACACTCTTTGATCTTGTACCTAATGGACACTTCCAAGTGTGGAATCAAGACAAGAGAAATCAAGTCTACATCCAAGTTGAAGTGATTCTGATTGAATGTGTCCATTTCACATCTCTGGGTGCTAATATATTTACCCACTTTCCACAACCCTGTTTCCTTCTTGATCGCACACAACATCCAGTTACAATCCATAAAGTGTCCACGACATTTGACCTTGTATACCTCCGGAGTTGACTCCCGTACCATCATCTCACGGCACTCTCTTACGCTGTACATTTTTACAGCTATAGTTAAGCGAGTTTTATCGGAAAAAATACATGTCCTTTGCCGGCACCATTGGTCTAGACTCATCCCACATTGCTGACCGAAATTTGTCAGCATCCCTTGTGAGGGCATCCACATCCGGCATACTTGGCAAATTATCAAGGTAAGGAATATTCCGCTCATGAAACGACACGTGGGACTCGTACGCTCTTGGTCTAACGGGAGGTGGAAGAGCATGCTCCCTCTTCAGCTCAGGTTCGACATTCACTTCCTCCTCATCATCACCCTCGTCAGGGAAGGGTGTGTCATCTCCAGACTCATCGGATTGTTGTCATAATCAATATCTTCCTGACTCTATGCATCTGCCAAATCACGAGTAAATACATCATCTACGGGCAACTGAGTGAGGTCAGGACCATCAAGTTGCTCGTTTTCACTAAACAAAAAGAACAAAATGATAAGCTACTCAAATTGATAAATATTTTACATATAGTTATATCACTTCACTTACAAGTCGTACTGCGTTGACATTCCATGATGGATATTTTTCTGTTGGTGATGACTCCCGGATGAACCACCGTGATCCAACACGCCAGAACTATGCATATTCCAATTGAGCGTGGGGTCATAACTTGTAAAATTCATATCCGGACGATACCCCCTGTGGAAAATATGAGTGTTAATACAAATTCAATTCAACAAAAAATAAACATCGTAACAAAAAGGAAAATTGAAGTTTACCAGTCGTCATGTGGATTATGTAAAGTAAGAGAGAAATTATTTCCTCGTTCCTCGTTCGCCCGCGGAGATTAGTTAAGATCCGGCCAAACTCTTTCAGCCGGAACCTGTTGGGCTAAAATTGCTCCAGAATAACCACTCGATGACTGGGGGTTGTCCCTGCTTTACGCAATCTCATTATTGCCAACGTCTTCAGCCTTTGCGTACATTTCCAACAATTTTATCACAATAATTCCCTGTATTCATCCGGAATCCGCAAAAAATCTCTAAGAGTTCCATAATCTTTGATGTTAAACTCAAAATAACAAGCAAACCCCTGCGAAGTCACATAATACGAAAATCTACCGGTTACTTTAAGGTTACCGAACGTTTCCTCACACTCATTTTTTTTATGTAACAACGATAACAAGTTATCATACTCCATTGTAAGCGGCAATTTAACATGACACTGTGGAGATGAACTATACCTCACAGAGTTATTCTCCACTACAACCTCACCCCCCCCCCCAAAATATAATGAAACCCTTATTTTTGGCTCTTCAGACATTATAAAAAATGCTTGATAACAAGAAGAAAAGTTTGAACGAAAGTTAGAATATTTTTTGAATGGATTTTCATAAAATCCTAACGCTTTTAAATAAGGCAATGCCTAGCTCGAGGGGTTGAATTTTTTGATGTATAGCGCGGTGTAATACCACGCTATACCCATTGAATTATTGTTATGTTAGTTAACCGCAGAAGACTTATTGGTGGGCCCACAAACAGGTATAGCGCGGTATTACATCGCGCTATATATATATTTGAATTACAGTTATGTCAGTTAAATGCAGGGGACTAATTGGTGGACACACAAATAGGTATAACGCGGTATTACTCCGTGTTATATATAACGCGGTATTACACCGCGCTATACTTTAAAGGCAGAAGCACCGTTAAAGTATAGCGCGGTGTAATACCGCGTTATATATAGAAAAGTATCTTTATTTTTTTAATAGTAGAAACGTATTTTGAGTCCAAAAACCTAACATTTAGGTTTCGGACTCGATGTTGTGCCATACAACTGTTGGAATATAACCATGAGAGTTCAAAGCTCGACCTCATGTGATAGCTGCAGTTGGAGCAATAACTGAACAAACATCTAGCGTTTACATTTACGTCTGACTGCAAGTTAACAAAACAAAGGGATAAGAAAGATGCTACGGGTTGACAGAAGAGAGTAAGCATTCATCTAGAGGATGTGATAGTTTTTGAAGGAGGCTTTTCTGTTTGTCAAGGTTAGCTGTGGTCTGTCTTCCCCATTAATCTGCCTGCATTGGTTATCTTCCAGCTTAATCGCTAGTGGGGTTTTCCGACGCCGCTCATTGTGTCCAGCTAAACGCCGGCGACAACTCCTTTTAGTGCCATCAAATTCTGAGACCTCATGGAACCTGAATGGGAAGAACAGGGAAATATGAAGTTTCATTGTTAGTGCATGCTCGAGTCTTCAGCATATTCAGATAAATTACAAGAAAGTAGTCTCGGGAGGAAAGCTTTGGCGTAACTGGTAAAGTTGGTGTCATATGACCAGGAGGTCACGCATTTATGCAGAAGTTTATGTACAATCGGGCTGCCCTTTTTAGTCTCTGAAAAACCCAAATACTGGGAGAAAGCAGAGTTGAGATCAAACCCCACTTTTCAGTCTTCACATGTATAACAACACGCAAAAACTATACTGTACTTTCTGGTCAGATGGGGCAGGTCGTTTTGCCAAAGGAAACGGATCCTAATACTGGAGACGTGTACAATGAATTATAGCATGCCTAGTTTCCCTTACTTTTTCTCTCCCTTATTTAAGAAGATTAGTATTTTCTGAGTCATATTATACTTCCCACTTATTTTAACTTCAAAATTCAATGTAATAGTATATTGATTAGTACAGCAAAGGAGTTGTTGATAGCAAGTAGAAACAAGGGCCATGGAGTACAAAATTGATACAACACTGCCAGCAACAGTATCTGTTGTCTGACAAGAAATATATTGGAATGCTCAAATATGGAGAAAACCTATTATAATTCTAAGTGGAAAACTGTAAATAGATTCTCAGGATTGAAACAAATTTTTCTGAAACAAACATATTCAACTGTACTGAATAGCGTAGAAATGAAAAGATAGCGTGTCCACGTCAAGTACCACATTAGCTGAGTGAATAAGTTGTGATCTCCTTAATATGGTTTTGGCACTCCTCTCCTCGTGAGAGTGAGGTTTAGTTAGACACAAAATTCATTTTTTAAAATGGCATCGAAGTTAGATTTATCCAATTTCTTTTATTTATCTGATGTTGGGCTTTAATGTTATAATGTCCTTGCTCTAGATATTTAGTCCTGGACATGTAGGGGAGTTAGAAGTCTGACATGGGCTGTGGGATGGGTTATTTATTTTCTAGGGAAGTGCACGGTTAGCCACTAATAATACATGTATTTACTTTTAAGTTACTGTTTAAAATATCTTTAGTCTTTAGCCACTGCTTTAATAAACTTTAACTGCCCGGACGAAAATACCCTTCTGCTCATGTTCTTAACTTTTGTACTTAACTTCAGGACTACGTGTCCTTAACTTTTGAACATTGAACTCTAAGTTCAGGACTTCAGGACTACATGTCCTTAACTTTTGAACTTGGAACTCTAAGTTCAGGACTTCAAGGCTACATGTCCTTAACTTTTGAACTTGGAACTCAAACTTCAAAACCAAGCGTCCTTAACTTTTGAACTTGTAACTGTAAGTTAAGGACTGTTTGTTCTTAACTTTTGAACGTGTAACTGTAAGTTAAGGACTACCTGTCCTTAACTTTTGAATTTGGAAATCAAAGTTAAGGACCTATTGTCCTTAACTTTTGAACTTGTAACTATAAGTTAAGGACTGCATGTCCTTAACTTTAGAATTTGTAACTGTAAGTTAAGGACTTCCTGTCCTTAACTTTTGAACTTGTATCCTTAACTATTAAACTTAACTTTAGGACTATATTTCCTTAATTTTTGAACTTGAAACTCTAAGTTCAGGACTGTCCTTAACTTTTGAATTTAACTTTAGGACTTCAGGACTACATGTCCTTAACTTCTGGGAAGGAATTGCATTTCCTGTTTACTCATCACTCTTTTTCTTATTTTCACAACTTTTAGATCTAAAAATAAATTCAACGAACTAAGAGCAAATAAACCCTATTACATTACTCACTAGAAAGAAAAATAATCAGCACACTGATTCTGCCACAAGAGAAATGGCAGAAGCATAATAGCTTCTTGAGAAAGTAAAACAGTAGCAACGTTTTCTTCGGAGGAATCTCATTTGGAGGCCAAATTTGTCTTACGCGAATCACAGCCATGACAATGAAGACGATAGCAAGCCCAAAAGTAAGGAAAATCCCGCCGATCATAAAAACTTAGAAAGGGTAACACTGTCTTTTCATATTAATTTTAATAGATTAGTGGATACTATTGCTAAGCATTAAAAATGTTGGATAAAAAGTAAATACCACTTTAAAAAGTGACTACCCTACACAATTTTTACTTTATTTTCTAATATCATTTGACACAATCTTAAGTTATTGAAATAGCTAATTTTTAGGGTTGAGTTAGACACAAAGTGATGGAACTTTTATCACTAGAGAAAGATTAGAAGTTTATTGCTTGGAAGCTTTTTTGATGCCCCTTGACCTTGAGTTACAAAGCAGCTTATTTAATAGGCTTCAACACTTACCAGCTTTGGTCACGGGTTATAAGTTCTCCGCTGTGCTGTCTCTGCGTGAATTTCATAAATGTCATGGCCTTCTCAAGTATTCTGATCACTATATAAGTTATAGTATTAGACTTTTATCCTAGGTGATCAACAACTAAAATTTTAAGGTTAGTTTTCGTATTTTACCTCAGCACCAGAGCTAGCTGCTTAGTCACTTAACTTATGAAAACTATTGAATTAATTTAGGATTTTCCGGTGTAACTAAAAAAAAAAAGAGACAAGAAGCAAAATTCGAATTTGGAGAGGTGACGCTCCAAATTGGCTAAAATATAGAGATGAGAAAAGAGTTGTTTAAAAGGAGGGACCTGCTGCATTGTTGGCAGAACCTCTGCCTTAAGCCCGCAACAAAAACAATTGGAGCCTTGGCATGGACTTGACAAAGTTTATGCCTTTTGTAATACTTCTTTGCACCACTCAGATCAAGCCCACATTTCTCCACTTGACAACAGGGTCCTTCACTATTTGACCCTTTTTTCTTTTCAACATTCAATCTTTTCCTCTTCAAGTTACTCTCCTCTTCTTCCTCCTCTGTTTCTTCCTCTTCATCAAAATCATTGTTTTCTGCTATGTTCTTCAATAGCATACCATGGATATGGGTTGCCATGCTTTTCTTTAATATGAAGAGTCCATTGAGCCCAAAGAGGAGAGATGGAAGTTTGCTAAAGAGTATATAATGAATATAGGCTAGGCATGCTAGGACAAAAGGTAAAAAAAGCTTGTGAGGACCACAACTACAATCACTACCAGTGGCGGAGCCACATATAATTAAGGAAGTTAAATTCAATACCGGGAAAATTATACTTACAAATAGAGTAAAAAACAATTCTTTTGGGTAGTTTATTTATTTATTTTGAATCCACTTCACAATATAGGAAAGCTTTTAGTATAGTGCCAAAAGTGATTCAGAAATTACTTTATATGGAGTAGTTGATTATAAGTTCCGGGTGTGGCATTTTTGTATTCACTTTTTCTAATCTCCATGTAACCAACAAATCACCTCTTTTTCGTTTTTGTCTATCCGAAATGGTGTACACGAGGCGGAACTAAAATCTCAAGCTTATGGATTTAAAATTTGTAATTGTTTTAAATTACTAAATTTTAAAATAATAATTTATTCCGTAAATTTTTAAGGTAAATACAAGATTCGAAACAAAGCTACTGAATTGATCAAACTCGCTTCAGACACTCTGACTCCGCCCCTACATAATATTATTATTACTAGTATTGGATACGAGACGTAAGCGTGCAGTGGATTTTCAGTAGCAGGTAGTAGTATAATAAACAACCAACATAAATTTAAAAAGGTTATATTAATGAATATTGTGTTAAAGAAGAAACCAGAATAGCAAAAAAGGGTAAGGAAGTATAGCTGAGACTTTGCTAATAACTAAACTTGTCAATTTGTTTTAGCTGAATTCTAGTTGTATCGGTCAAAATCTGACCACCACGATCAGGTTGCCCATGACCCCCTTTTCAGCAATCGGATAGTGAAAGTCAACAGAGTCTACTCCATTTCTCTTCCGAGATACCCAACAAATCAAAAAGAGCAACACCCAAAGCTACGACCAGAATGCATCATTGACCAAAACGCGTCAAGTCACATTGAGGGTAAAGGGATTTCGACTATATATAGCCAAGGAAGGCTTTCGACAGAGGGGGGGATTCCCTCAGAAGGGAAATCAAAAGAAAGCTCCACTCCTATATCCTAAGAGGAAAAAAGCAATTGTAATTCTCTCTTCTCATCGAGTGATGTTAAATTTTAATAGGATTATCGATATTTCCTTTGCCACTTATGCAATCATTATTACTAAATCTTTCGATCTGGAATTAACTAAGTTTGACTAGGATTTGTCCCTTCATCTTTGATTGATTTGTTCAAAAAGATTTCAATATCTTTTGGGTCAAACAATTTGGCACCGTCTGTGGAGATTTCCTAGTGAAAACTCCTAGTCTTCCCAGATCAAAGCTGAAGAACACAATCATTCACCGAAAAAAACACGAAGGGAGAATCTAACTCACGCGACACATGGGAACAACGCGTTAAGGGAAGGAGAGCCGAGCGGATTTGCGAAACCCGGAATTCCTCACCCCATCAGCTGCAAATATCCTAAACAGGGCAAACGGTGCTACAATCCGGCTCTCCCCCACCAAACCACCGGACTAGAGCGAAGAACATCTCACCCTAACCTCCTATACTTCGTTAGGGCAAACACATAAGAAATGTATGGACGAACGTACGCAAAGACATCTAAATTAAAGAGCAAAAACTACTTCGACGCAGCCGAAACTCTCCCTGCTGGCAGCATCTCCAGTCTGAACGGCCAGAGTCAGACAAGAAAACTACAATGCGTGCACAGCGCGAGCTTGCGCGAAACGTTGACACCTCGTGTCCATCGGCGTTGGACCATCTGGTGCAAGCAATACCAAACAAATTGGGACTCCCACGGAAGATGCCCAACTCTCCAGAAACTAGGAACAACGACGGGCTGTTAATTCGATAAGTTCGAAATAACACCCTTTAAGGCCACGGGCCTTCGCCAACAAATAAAAGAAAGGTTCGACCTCGCTCGAACAACGACGGGCTGTTATTTCGATAAGTTCGAAATAACAACCTTTAAGGCCAAGGGCATCTCCATCAAATAAAAGAGGGGTTCGACCTCGCTCGAACAACGATGGGATGTTATTTCGGTAAGTTCGAAATAACACCCTTTAAGGCAAAGGGCCTTCGCCATCAAATAAAAGAAAGGTTCGACCTCGCTCGAACAACGACGGGCTGTTATTTCGATAAGTTTGAAATAACACCGTTTAAGGCCAAGGGCCTTTGCCATCAAAGAAAAGAGGAGTTCGACCTCGCTCGAACAACGACGGACTATTATTTCGATAAATTCAAAATAACACTATTTAAGGCCAAGGGCCTTCACCATCAAATAAAGAGGGGTTCTACCTCGCTCGAACAACGACGGGCTGTTATTTCGATAAGTTCAAAATAACACCCTTTAAGGCCAAGGACCTTTGCCATCAAACAAAAGAAAGGTTCGACCTCACTCGGACAATGACGGGCTGTTATTTCAATAAGTTCGAAATAACACCCTCTAAGGCCAAGGGCCTTCGCCATCAAATAAAAGAGTGGTTCGACCTCGCTCGAACAACGATGGACTGTTATTTCGATAAGTTCGAAATAACACCCTTTAAGGCCAAAGGCCTTCATCATCAAATAAAAGATGGATTCGACCTCGCTCGAACAACGACGAGCTATTATTTCGATAAGTTCGAAATAACACACTTTAAGGCCAAGGGCCTTCGCCATCAAATAAAAGAGAAGTTCAACCTCGCACGAACAACTATGGGCTGTTATTTCGATAAGTTCGAAATAACACTCTTTAAGGCCAAGGATCTTCGCTCATCAAATAAAAGAAGGGTTCGACCTCGTTCAAATAACGACGGGCTGTTATTTCGATAAGTTCGAAATGACATCCTTTAAGGCCAAGGGCCTTCGACATCAAATAATAGAAAGGTTCGACCTCGCTCGAACAACAACGGGCTGTTATTTTGATAAGTTCGAAATAATACCCTTTAAGGCCAAGGGCCTTCGCCATCAAACAATAGATAGGTTCAACCTCGCTCGAACAACGACGGGCTGTTATTTCGATAAGTTCGAAATAACGACCTTTTCGCCATCAAACCAAAAGAAAGGTTTGACCTCGCTCGAACAACGACGGGATGTTATTTCGATAAGTTCGAAATAATACCCTTTAAGGCCAAGAGCCTTCTCCATCAAATAAAAGAGGGGTTCGACCTCGCTCAAACAACGACGGGCTGTTATTTCGATAAGTTCGAAATAACAACCTTTAAGGAAAAGAGCCTTCGCCATCAAATAAAAGAGGGGTTCGACCTCGCTCGAACAACGACGGGCTGTTATTTCGATAAGTTCGAAATAACACCCTTTAAGGCCAAGGGCCTTCGCCATCAAACAAAAGAAAGGTTCGACCTCGCTCGAATAACGACGGGCTATTATTTTAATAAGTTCGAAATAACCCTCGTTAAGGCCAAGGGCCTTCACCATCAAATAAAAGAGTGGTTCGACCTCGCTCGAACAACGACGGACAATTATTTCGATAAGTTCGAAATAACACACTTTAAGGCCAAGGGCCTTCGCCATCAAATAAAAGAGAAGTTCAACCTCGCACGAACAACGACGGGCTGTTATTTCGATAAGTTCGAAATAACACTCTTTAAGGCCAAGGGTTTTCGCTCATCAAATAAAAGAGGGGTTCGACCTCGCTCGAACAACGAAGGGTTGTAATTTCGATAAGTTCGAAATAACACCCTTTAAGGCCAAGGGCCTTCGCCATCAAACAAAAGAAAGGTTCGACTTCGCTCGAACAATGACTGGATGTTATTTCGATAAGTTTGAAATGACACCCTTTAAGACGAAGGGCCTTTGCCATCAAACAATAGAAAGGTTCGACCTCGTTCGAACAACGACAGGTTGTTATTTCGATAAGTTTGAAATGACACCATTTAAGGCCAAGGGCCTTTGACATCAAACAATAGAAAGGTTCGACCTCACTCGAACAACGATGGGTTGTTATTTAATTAGTTCGAAATAACACCCTTTAAGGCCAAGGGCCTTTGCCATCAAACAATAGAAAGGTTCGACCTCGCTCGAACAACGACGGGTTGTTATTTCGATACGTTCGAAATGACACTCTTTAAGGCCAAGGTCCTTCGACATCAAATAATAAAAAGGTTTGACATCGCTCGAACAATGACGGGTTGTTATTTCGATAAGTTCAAAATAACACCCTTTTTGGCCAAGGGACTTCGCCATCAAACAATAGAAAGGTTCGACATCGTTCGAACAACGACAGGCTGTTATTTCAAAAAGTTCGACATAACACCCTTTAAGGCCAAGGGCCTTCGCCATCAAATAAAAGAGGGGTTCGACCTCGCTCGAACAACGACGGGCTGTTATTTCGATAAGTTCGAAATAACACCCTTTAAGGCCAAGGGCCTTCGCCATCTAATAAAAGAGAGGTTCGACCTCGCTCGAACAACGACGGGCTGTTATTTCGATAAGTTCGAAATAACACCCTTTAAGGCCAAGGGCCTTCGCCATCAAATAAAAGATGGGTTCGACCTTGCTCGAACAACGACGGGCTTTTATTCCGATAAGTTTGAAATAACACCCTTTAAGGCCAATTGCATTAGCCATCAAACAAAAGAAAGGTTCAACGTCGCTCGAACAACGATGAGCTATTATTTTGATAAGTTCGAAATGACACTCTTTAAGTCGAAGGGCCTTCACCATCAAACAATAGAAAGGTTCAACCTCGCTCAAACAACGACGGGCTATTATTTCGATAAGTTCGAAATGACACCCTTAAAGGCCAAGGGCCTTCGACATCAAACAATAGAAAGGTTCGACCTCGCTCGCACAACGACGAGCTGTTATTTCGATAGGTTCAAAAAAATACACTTTAAGGCCAAGGGCCTTCGCCGTCAAATAATAGAAAGGTTCGACATCGTTCAAACAACGACGGGCAATTATTTCAAAAAGTTCGAGATAACACCCTTTAAGGCCAAGGGCTTTCGCCATCATATAAAAGAGGGGTTCGACCTCGCTCGAACAACGACGGGCTGTTATTTCGATAAGTTTGAAATAACACCCTTTAAAGCCAAGGGCCTTCTCCATAATATAAAAGAAAGGTTCGACCTCGCTCGAACAACGACGGGTTGTTATTTCGATAAGTTCGAAATAACCCCCTTTAAGGCCAAGGGCCTTTGCCATCAAATAAAAGATGGGTTCGACCTCGCTCAAACAACGACGGGCTTTTATTTCGATAAGTTCGAAATAAAACCCTTTAAGGTTAAGGGCCTTCGTCATCAAACAAAATAAAGGTTCGAACTCGCTCGAACAACTACGAGTTGTTATTTCGATAAGTTCAAAATGACACTCTTTAAGGCGAAGGGCCTTCTCCATCAAACAATAAAAAGGTTCGACCTCGCCCGAACAATGACGGGCTGTAATTTTGATAAGTTCGAAATAACACCCTTTAAGTCCAAGGGCCTTCGCCATCAAACAAAAGAAAGGCTCTACCTCGATCGGACAACGACGGGTTGTTATTTCGATAAGTTTGAAACAACACCCTCTAAGGCCAAGGGCCTTCGCCATCAAATAAAAGAGTGGTTCGACCTCGCTCGAACAACAACGGGATGTTATTTCGATAAGTTCAAAATAACACCCTTTAAGGCCAAAGGCCTTCGCATTCAAATAAAATATGTGTTCGACCTTGCTCGAACAATGACATGGTTTTATTTCGATAAGTTCGAAATAACATCCTTTAAGGCCAAGGGCCTTCGCCATCGAACAAAAGAAAGGTTCGACCTCGCTCGAACAATGACGGGCTATTATTTCGATAAGTTCGAAAAGACACCCTTTAAGGCGAAGGGCCTTCGCCATCAAACAATAGGAAGGTTTGACCTCGTTCGAACAATGACGGGCTGTTATTTCGATAAGTTCGAAATGACACCCTTCAAGGCCAAGGGCCTTCGACATCAAACAATTGAAAGGTTCAACCTCGCTCGAACAATGATGGGCAGTTATTTCGATAAATTCGAAATAATACCCTTTAAGGCCAAGGGCCTTCGCAATCAAACAATAGAAAGGTTCAACCTCGCTCGAACAACGACGGGCTGTTATTTCGATAAGTTCGAAATAACACCCTTTTCGCCATCAAACAAATGAAAGGTTCGACCTCGCTCGAACAACGATGGGCCGTTATTTCGATAAGTTCGAAATGACACCCTTTAAGGAGAAGGGCCTTCACCATCAAACAATAAAAAGGTTCGACCTCGCTCGAACAACAACGGGTTGTTATTTCGATAAGTTTGAAATGACACCCTTAAAGGCCAAGGGCCTTCGACATCAAACAATAGAAAGGTTCGACTTCGCTTGAACAACAACGGGCTGTTATTTCGATAAGTTCGAAATGACACCCTTTAAGGCCAAAGGCCTTCGCTATCATACGATAGAAAGGTTCAACCTCGCTCGAACAACAACGGGCTGTTATTTCGGTAAGTTCGAAATGACACACTTTAAGGCCAAGGTCCTTCTGCATCAAACAATAGAAAGGTTCGACCTCGCTCGAACAAGGACGGGCTGTTATTTGGATAAGTTCAAAATAACACCCTTTAAGGCCAAGGGCATTTGCTATGAAACAATAGAAAGGTTCCACATCGTTCGAACAAACACGGGCTTTTATTTCGAAAAGTTCGAGATAACACCCTTTAAGGCCAAGGGCCTTCGCCATCAAATAAAAGAGGGGTTCGACCTCGCCCGAACAACGACGGGCTGTTATTTCGAAAAGTTCGAAATAACAACCTTTAAGGCCAAGAGTCTTCGCCATCAAATAAAAGAGAGGTTCGACCTCGCTCGAACAACGACGGGCTATTATTTCAATAAGTTCGAAATACCACCCTTTAATGCCAAGGGCCTTCGCCATCAAATAAAAGATAGGTTCGACCTCGCTCGAACAACGACGGGCTTTTATTTCGAGAAGTTCGAAATAACACCCTTTAAGGCCAAGGGCCTTCGCCATCAAACAAAAGAAAGGTTCGACCTCGCTCGAACAACGACGGGCTGTTATTTCGCTATGTTCGAAATGACACTCATTAAGGCGAAAGGCCTCCGCCATCAAACAATAGAAAGGTTCAACCTCGCTCCAACAAAGACATGCTGTTATTTTGATAAGTTCGAAATGATACCCTTTAAGGCCAATGGCCTTCGACATCAAACAATAGAAAGGTTCGACCTCCCTCGAATAACGACGGGCTGTTATTTCAATAAGTTCGAAATAACACCCTTTAAGGCAAAGGGCCTTCGCCGTCAAACAATAGAAAGGTTCGACCTCGCTAAAACAACGACGGGCTGTTATTTTGATAAGTTCGAAATGACACCCTTTAAGGCCAAAAGGCCTTCGACATCAAACAATAGAAAGGTTCGGCCTCGCTCGAACAACGACGGGTTGTTATTTCGATAAGTTCGAAATGACACCCTTAAAGGCCAAGGGCCTTCGACATCAAACAATAGAAGGTTCGACCTCGCTCGAACAACGACGAGTTGTAATTTTGATAAGTTCGAAATAACACCCTTTAAGGCCAAGGGCCTTCGCCATCAAACAAAAGAAAGGTTCTATCTTGCTCGGACAACGACGGGCTGTTATTTCAATAAGTTAGAAATAACATCCTCTAAGGCCAAGGTGCTTCGCCATCAAATAAAAGAGTGGTTTAACCTCGCTCGAACAACGACGGGCAGCTATTTCAATAAGTTCGAAATAACACCCTTTAAGGACAAGGGCCTTCGCATTCAAATAAAAGATGGGTTCGGCCTTGCTCGAACAATGACGTTCTTATATTTCGATAAGTTCGAAATAACACCCTTTAAGGCCAAGGGCCTTCACCATTGAACAAAAGAAAGGTTTGACCTCGCTCGAACAATGACGGACTGTTGTTTCGATAAGTTCGAAATGACACCCTTTAAGGCGAAGGGCCTTCGCCATCAAACAATAGAAAGGTTCGACCTCGTTCGAGCAATGACGGGCTGTTATTTCGATAAGTTCGAAATGACACCCTTTAAGACCAAGGGCCTTCGACATCAAATAAAAGGGGGGTTCGACCTCGCTCGAACAACGACGAGCTATTATTTTGATAAGTTCGAAATAACACCCTTTAAGGCGTAGAGCCTTCACAATCAAACAAAAAAAAGGTTCGACCTCGCTCGAAAAACGACGGGTTGTTATTTAAATAAGTTTGAAATAATACCCTTTAAGTCTAAGGGCCTTCGCCATCAAATAAAAGATAAGTTCGACCTTGCTCGAACAACGACGGGCTTTTATTTCGATAAGTTCGAAATAATACCCTTTAAGGCGAAGGGGATTCACCATCAAACAATAGAAAGGTTCGACCTTGTTCGAACAACGACGGGCTGATATTTCGATAAGTTCGAAATGACACCCTTTAAGGCCAAGGGCCTTCGACATCAAACAATAGAAAGGTTCGACCTCGCTCGAACAATGACGGGCTGTTATTTCGATAAGTTTGGAATAATACCCTTTAAGGCCAAGGGCCTTCGCCATCAAACAATAGAAAGGTTCAACGTCGCTAGAACAATGACATGCTTTTATTTCGATAAGTTCGAAATAACACCCTTTTCGACATCAAACAAAAGAAAGGTTCAACCTCGCTCGAACAACGACGGGCTATTATTTCGATAAGTTCAGAATAACACCCTTTAAGGCCAAAGACCATCATCATCAAACAATAGAAAGGTTTGACCTCGCTAGAACAACGACGGGCTATTATTTTGATAAGTTCGAAATAACACCCTTTAAGGCGAAGAGCCTTCACCATCAAACAAAAAAAAGGTTCGACCTCGCTCGAAAAACGACGGGTTGTTATTTAAATAAGTTCGAAATAACACCCTTTAAGTTCAAGGGCCTTTGCCATCAAATAATTGATAAGTTCTACCTCGCTCGAACAACGACGGGCTTTTCTTTCTATAAGTTCGAAATAAAACCCTTTATGGACAAGGGCCTTTGCCATAAAACAGAAGAAACATTCGACCTCGCTCGAACAACGACGGGCTTTTATTTCGATAAGTTCGAAATAACAACCTTTAAGGCGAAGGGGATTTACCATCAAACAATAGAAAGGTTCGACCTCGTTCGAACAACGACGGGCTGTTATTTCGATAAGTTCAAAATGACACTCTTTAAGTCTAAGGGCCTTCGCCATCAAATAAAATATAAGTTCGACCTCGCTCGAACAACGACGGGCTTTTGTTTCGATAAGTTCGAAATAAAACCCTTTATGGCCATGGGCCTTTGCCATAAAACAAAAGAAACGTTCGACCTCGCTCGAATAACGACGGGTTGTTGTTTAAATAAGTTCGAAATAACACCCTTTAAGTCCAAGGGCCTTCGCCATCAAATAAAAGATAAGTTCGACCTCGCTCGAACAATGACGGGCTTTTCTTTCGATAAGTTCGAAATAAAACCCTTTATGGCAAGGGCCTTTGCCATAAAACAAAAGAAACGTTCGACCTCACTCGAACAACGACGGGATTTTATTTCGATACGTTCGAAATAACGCCCTTTAAGGCGAAGGGCTTCACCATCAAATAATAGAAAGGTTCGACCTCGCTCGAAAAATGACGGGTTGTTATTTAAATAAGTTCGAAATAACACCCTTTAAGTCCAAGGTCCTTCGCCATCAAATAAAAGATAAGTTCGACCTTGCTCGAACAACGACAGGCTTTTCTTTCGATAAGTTCGAAATAATACCCTTTAAGGTCAAGGGCCTTCGCTATCAAATAATATAGGGGTTCGACCTCGCTCGAACAACGACGGGTTGTATTTCAATAAGTTCGAAATGACACCCTTTAAGGCGAAGGGCCTTTGCAATCAAACAATAGAAAGGTTCGACTTCGCTCGAACAACGATGCGTTTTTATTTCGATAAGTTTGAAATGACACCCTTAAAGGCCAATGGCCTTCGACATCAAACAATATAAGGTTCGACCTCGCTCGAACAACGACGAGTTGTTATTTCGATATGTTCGAAATAACTCCCTTTAAGGCCAAGGGCCTTCACCATCAAACAAAACAAAGGTTCGACCTCGCTCGAACAATGACGGGTTATTATTTCGATAAGTTCGAAATGACACTCTTTAAGGCGAAGGGCCTTCGCCATCAAACAATAGAAAGGTTCGACCTCGCTACAACAACGACGGGCTGTTATTTCGATAAGTTCGAAATAACACCATTTAAGGCCAAGGGCCTTCGCCATCAAACAATAGAAAGGTTTGACCTCGCTCGAACAACGACAGGCTGTTATTCTGATAAGTTCAAAATAACACCCTTTACGGCCAAATGCCTTCGCCATCAAACAATAGAAAGGTTCGACCTCGCTCGAACAACGACGAGCAGTAATTTTGATAAGTTCGAAATAATACCATTTAAGGCCAAGGGCCTTCGCCATCAAACAAAAGAAAGGTTCTACCTCGCTCGGACAACGACGGGCTATTATTTCGATAAGTTCGAAATAACACCCTCTAAGGCCAAGGTCCTTCGTCATCAATTAAAAGAGTGGTTCGACCTCGCTCGAACAACGACGGGCTGTTATTTCGATAAGTTCGAAATAACACCCTTTAAGGCCAAGGGCGTTCGCATTCAAATAAAAGATGGGTTCGACCTTGCTCGAACAATGACGTGCTTTTATTTCGATAAGTTCAAAATAACACCCTTTAAGGCCAAGGGCCTTCGCTATAGAACAAAAGAAAGGTTCGACCTCGCTCGAACAACAACGGGATGTTGTATCGATAAGTTCAAAATGACACCCTTTAAGGCGAAGGGCCTTCGCCATCAAACAATAGAAATGTTTGACCTCGTTCGGACAACGACGAGCTATTATTTCGATAAGTTCGAAATGACACCCTTTAAGGCCAAGGGCCTTCCACATTAAATAAAAAGGGGGTTCGACCTCGCTCGAACAATGACGAGCTATTATTTCGATAAGTTAGAAATAACACCTTTTAAGGCGAAGAGCCTTCACCATCAAACAAAAGAAAGGTTCGACCTCGCTCGAACAACGACGGGCTATTATTTCAATAAGTTTGAAATAACACCTTTAAGGCCAAGGGCCTTCACCATCAAATAAAAGAGTGGTTCGACCTCGTTCGAACAACGACGGGTTGTTATTTCAAGAAATTTGAAATAACACCCTTTAAGGCCAAGAGCCTTCGCCATCAAATAAAAGATAAGTTCGACCTCGCTCGAAAAACGACGGGTTGTTATTTAAATAAGTTCGAAATAACACCCTTTAAGTCCAAGGGCCTTCGCCATCAAATAAAAGATAAGTTCGACCTCGCTCGAACAATGACGGGCTTTTATTTCGATAAGTTCGAAATAACACCCTGTAAGGCGAAGGGGCTTCACCATCAAACAATAGAAAAGTTCGACCTCGTTCGAACAACGACGGGCTGTTATTGCAATAAGTTCGAAATGAAATCCTTTAAGGCCAAGGGAATTCAACATCAAATAATAGAAAGGTGTGACCTCGCTCGAACAACGACGGGCTGTTATTTCGATAAGTTTGAAATAATACCCTTTAAGGCCAAGGGCCTTCGCCATCAAACAATAGAAAGGTTTAACATCGCTCGAACAACGACGGATTTTATTTTGATAAGTTCGAAATAACACCCTTTTCGACATCAAACAATAGAAAGGTTCAACCTCGCTCGAACAACGATGAGCTATTATTTCCATAAGTTAAAAATAACACCCTTTAAGGCCAAAGACCATCGCCATCAAACAATAGAAAGGTTCGACCTCGCTCGAACAACGACGAACTATTATTTTGATAAGTTCGAAATAACACCCTTTAAGGCGAAGAGCCTTCACCATCAAACAAAAAAAAGGTTCGACCTCGCTTGAAAAACGACGGGTTGTTATTTAAATAAGTTCGAAATAACACCCTTTAAGTCCAAGGGCCTTCACCATCAAATAAAAGATAAGTTCGACCTCGCTCGAACAATGACGAGCTTTTATTTCGATAAGTTCGAAATAACACCCTTTAAGGCGAAGGGGTTTCACCATCAAACAATAGAAAGGTTCGACCTCGTTCGAACAACGACGGGCTGTTATTTCGATAAGTTCGAAATGACAACCTTTAAGGCCAAGGGCCTTCGCCATCAAATAAAAGATGGGTTCGACCTCGCTCGAACAACGACGGCCTTTTATTTCGATAAGTTCGAAATAACACCCTTTAAGGCCAAGGGCCTTCGCCTTAAGAGTGTTATTTCGAACTTATCGAAATAACAGACCGTCGTTGTTCGAGCTAGGTCAAACCCCTCTTTTATTTGATGGCGAAGGCCCTTGGCCTTAAAGGGTACTCTTCCGAACTTATCGAAATAACAACCCGTCGTTGTTCGAGCGAGGTCGAACCTTTCTATTATTTGAAGACGAAGGCCCTTGGCCTTAAAGGGTGTTATTCCGAATTTATCGAAATAATAGTCTGTCGTTGTTCGAGTGAGGTCGAACCTTTCTATTGTTTGATGGAGAAGGCCCTTGGCCTTAAAGGGTATTATTTCAAACTTATTGAAATAACAACCCGTCGTTGTTCGAGCAAGGTCGAACCACTATTTTATTTGATGGTGAAGGCCCTTGGCCTTAAAGGGGGTTATTTCGAACTTATCGAAATAACAGCCCATCGTTGTTCGAACGAGGTCGAACCTTTTTATTGTTCGATGTCGAAGGCTCTTGGCATTTAATGGTGTTATTTCTAACTTATCGAAATAACAACCCGTCATTGTTCGAGCGAGGTCGAACCCCACTTTTATTTGATGGCGAAGGCCCTTGGTCTTAAAGGGCGTTATTTCAAATTTATCGAAATAGCAACCCATCGTTATTCTAGCGATGTCGAACCTTTCTATTGTTTTATGGCGAAGGCCCTTGGCCTTAAAGGGTGTTATTTCGAACTTATCGAAATAACAGCCCGTCGTTGTTCGAGCGAGGTCGAACCCCTCTTTTATTTGATGGCGAAGGCCCTTCGCCTTAAAGGGTGTTATTCCAAACTTATCGAAATAACAGCCCGTCGTTGTTTGAGAAAGGTCAAACCCCTCTTTTATTTGACGGCAAAGGCCCTTGGCCTTAAAGGGTGTTATTTCAAACTTATTGAAATAATAGCCCGTCGTTGTTCGAGCGAGGTCGAACCTTTCTTTTGTTTGATGGTGAAGGCTCTTCGCCTTAAAGGATGTTATTTCAAACTTATCGAAATAATAGCTCGTCGTTGTTCGAGCGAGGTCGAACCCCCCTTTTATTTGATAGCGAAGGCCCTTGGCCTTAAAGGGTGTTATTTTGAACTTATCGAAATAACAACCCGTCGTTGTTCGAGCGAGGTCGCACCCCTTTTTTATTTGATAGCGAAGGCCTTTGGCCTTAAAGGGTATTTTTTCGAACTTATCGACATAACAGGCCGTCGTTGTTCGAGCAAGGTCTAACCTTTCTTTCGTTTGATGGTGAAGGCCCTTGGCCTTAAAGGTTGTTATTTCGAACTTATCAAAATAACAGCCTGTCGTTGTTCGAGAGAGGTCGAACCTTTCTATTGTTTGATAGCGAAGTCTCTTGGCCTTAGAAGGTGTCATTTCAAACTTATCGAAATAACAGCTCGTCATTGTTCGAGCGAGGTCGAACCCCTCTATTATTTTATGGCGAAGGCCCTTGGCCTTAGATGGTATTATTTCAAACTTATCCAAATAACACCCCGTCGTTGTTCGAGCGAGGTCTAACCTTTCTATTGTTTGATGTCGAAGGCCTTGGCCTTAAAGGGTGTCATTTCGAACTTATCGAAATAACAGCCCGTCATTGTTCGAACGAGGTCTAACCTTTCTATTGTTTGATGGCGAAGGCCCTTCGCCTTAAAGGGTGTTATTTCGATCTTATCGAAATAAAAGCCCATCGTTGTTCGATCTAGGTAGAACGTTTCTTTTGTTTTATGGCGAAGGCCCTTGGCCTTAAAGGGTTTTATTTCGAACTTATCGAAATAAAAGCCCGTCATTGTTCGAGCAAGGTCAAACTTATCTGTTATTTGATTGCAAAAACCCTTGGCCTTAAAGGGTGTTATTTCGAACTTATTAAAATAACAACCCATCGTTGTTTAAGCGAGGTCGAACCACTCGTTTATTTGATGGTGAAGGCCCTTGGCCTTAAAGGAGGTTATTTCGAACTTATTGAAATAATAGCCCGTCATTGTTCGAGCGAGGTCGAGCCTTTCTTTTGTTTGATGGTGAAGGCTCTTCGCCTTAAAGAATATTACTTCGAACTTATCGAAATAATAGCTCGTCGTTGTTCGAGCGAGGTCGAACCCCCCTTTTATTTGATGTCGAAGTCCCTTGGCCTTAAAGGGTGTCATTTCGAACTTATCGAAATAACAGCCCGTCATTGTTCGAACGAGGTCTAACCTTTCTATTGTTTGATGGCGAAGGCCCTTCGCCTTAAAAGGTGTTATTTTGAACTTATCAAAATAAAAGCCCATCGTTGTTCGATCTAGGTAGAACGTTTCTTTTGTTTTATGGCGAAGGCCCTTGGCCTTAAAGGGTTTTATTTCGAACTTATCGAAATAAAAGCCCGTCATTGTTCGAGCAAGGTCGAACTTATCTTTTATTTGATGGCTAAAACCCTTGGCCTTAAAGGGTGTTATTTCTAACTTATTGAAATAACAACTCGTCGTTGTTTGAGCGAAGTCGAACCACTCTTTTATTTGATGGTGAAGAGGTTATTTCGAACTTATTGAAATAATAGCCCGTCATTGTTCGAGCGAGGTCGAGCCTTTCTTTTGTTTGATGGTGAAGGCTCTTCGCCTTAAAGAATGTTACTTCGAACTTATCGAAATAATAGCTCGTCGTTGTTCGAGCGGGGTCGAACCCCCCTTTTATTTGATGTCGAAGTCCCTTGGCCTTAAAGGGTGTCATTTCGAACATATCGAAATAACAGCCCGTCGTTGTTCGAACGAGGTTGAACCTTTCTATTGTTTGATGGCGAAGGCCCTTTGCCTTATAGGGTATCATTTCGAACTTATCGAAATAACAGCCGGTCGTTGTTCGAGCAAGGTCGAACCTCTCTTTTATTTGATGGCGAAGGACCTTGGCCTTAGAGGGTGTTATTTCGAACTTATCGAAATAATAGCCTGTCGTTGTCCAAGCGAGGTAGAACTTTTCAATTGTTTGATGGCGAAGGCCCTTGGCCTTAAAGGGGGTTATTTAAAAACTTATTGAAATAATAGCCCGTCGTTGTTCGAGCGAGGTCGAACCTTTCTTTTGTTTGATGGTGAAGGCTCTTCGCCTTAAAGGGTGTTATTTCGAACTTATCAAAATAACAACCCATCGTTGTTCGAGCGAGGTCGAACCCCTCTTTTATTTGATGGCGAAGGCCCTTGGCCTTAAAGGGTGTTATTTTGAAATTATCGAAATAACAGCCCATCGTTGTTCGATCGAGGTCGAACCCCTGTTTTATTTGATGGCGAAGGCCCTTGGCCTTAAAGGGTGTTATTTCAAACTTATTGAAATAACATCCCATCGTTATTCGAGCGAGGACGAACCTTTCTTTTGTTTGATGGCAAAGGCCCTTGGCCTTAAAGAGTGTTATTTCGAACTTATAGAAATAACAGCTCATCGTTGTTAGAGCAAGGTCAAACCTTTCTATTGTTTGATGGCGAAGGCCTTTGGCCTTAAATGGTATCATTTCGAACTTATCAAAATAACAGCCCATCGTTGTTCGAGCGAGGTCGAACCTTTCTTTTGTTTGATGGCGAAGGCCCTTGGCCTCAAAGGGTGTTACTTCGAACTTATCTAAATAACAGCCCGTCGTTGTTCGAGCAAGGTCGAACCCCTCTTTTATTTGATGGCGAAGGCCCTTGGTCTTCAAGGGCGTTATTTCGAACTTATCGAAATAACAACCCGTCGTTATTCGAGAGATGTCGAACCTTTCTATTGTTTTATAGCGAAGGCCCTTGGCCTTAAAGGGTATTACTTCGAACTTATCGAAATAACAGCCCATCGTTGTTCGAGCGAGGTGGAACCCCTCTTTTAGTTGATGGGGAAGTCCCTTCGCCTTAAGAGTGTTATTTCGAACTTATCGAAATAACAGCCCGTCGTTGTTCGAGCTAGGTCAAACCCCTCTTTTATTTGATGGCGAAGGCCCTTGGCCTTAAAGGGTGTTCTTCCGAACTTATCGAAATAACAACCCGTCGTTGTTCGAGCGAGGTCGAACCTTTCTATTATTTGAAGACGAAGGCCCTTGGCCTTAAAGGGTGTTATTCCGAATTTATCGAAATAATAGTCTGTCGTTGTTCGAGTGAGGTCGAACCTTTCTATTGTTTGATGGAGAAGGCCCTTGGCCTTAAAGGGTATTATTTCGAACTTATTGAAATAACAACCCGTCGTTGTTCGAGCGAGGTCGAACCACTATTTTATTTGATGGTGAAGGCCCTTGGCCTTAAAGGGGGTAATTTCGAACTTATCGAAATAACAGCCCATCGTTGTTCGAACGAGGTCGAACCTTTTTATTGTTCGATGTCGAAGGCTCTTGGCATTTAATGGTGTTATTTCTAACTTATCGAAATAACAACCCGTCGTTGTTCGAGCGAGGTCGAACCCCACTTTTATTTGATGGCGAAGGCCCTTGGTCTTAAAGGGCGTTACTTCAAATTTATCGAAATAACAACCCATCGTTATTCTAGCGATGTCGAACCTTTCTATTGTTTTATGGCGAAGGCCCTTGGCCTTAAAGGGTGTTATTTCGAACTTATCGAAATAACAGCCCGTCATTGTTCGAGCGAGGTCGAACCCCTCTTTTATTTGATGGCGAAGGCCCTTCGCCTTAAAGGGTGTTATTCCGAACTTATCGAAATAACAGCCCGTCGTTGTTTGAGAAAGGTCAAACCCCTCTTTTATTTGACGGCGAAGGCCCTTGGCCTTAAAGGGTGTTATTTCAAACTTATTGAAAATGACACCCTTTAAGGCCAAGGCCTTCGACATCAAACAATAGAAAGGTTCGACCTCGCTCGAACAACGACGGGGTGTTATTTGGATAAGTTTGAAATAATACCATCTAAGGTCAAGGGCCTTCGCCATAAAATAATAGAGGGGTTCGACCTCGCTCGAACAATGACAAGCTGTTATTTCGATAAGTTCGAAATGACACCTTCTAAGGCCAAGAGCCTTCGCTATCAAACAATAGAAAGGTTCGACCTCTCTCGAACAACGACAGCCTGTTATTTTGATAAGTTCGAAATAACAACCTTTAAGGCCAAGGGCCTTCACCATCAAACGAAAGAAAGGTTAGACCTTGCTCGAACAACGACGGCCTGTTATGTCGATAAGTTCGAAAAAATACCCTTTAAGGCCAAAGGCCTTCGCCATCTAATAAAAAAGGGGTGCGACCTTGCTCGAACAACGACGGGTTGTTATTTCGATAAGTTCAAAATAACACCCTTTAAGGCCAAGGGCCTTCGCTATCAAAGAAAAGGGGGGTTCGACCTCGCTCGAACAACGACGAGCTATTATTTCGATAAGTTTGAAATAACATCCTTTAAGGCGAAGAGCCTTCACCATCAAACAAAAGAAAGGTTCGACCTCGCTCGAACAATGACGGGCTATTATTTCAATAAGTTTGAAATAACACCCTTTAAGGCCAAGGGCCTTCGCCGTCAAATAAAAGAGGGGTTTGACCTCGCTCGAACAACGACGGGCTGTTATTTCGATAAGTTCGAAATAACACTCTCAAGGTGAAGGGCCTTCGCCATCAACTAAAAGAGGGGTTCGACCTCGCTCGAACAACGATGGGCTGTTATTTCGATAAGTTCGAAGTAACACCCTTCAAGGCCAAGGGCCTTCGCCATAAAACAATAGAAAGGTTCGACATCTCTCGAATAACGACGGGTTGTTATTTCGATATGTTCAAAATAACGCCCTTTAAGACCAAGGGCCTTCGCCATCAAATAAAAGAGGGGTTCAACCTTGCTCGAACAACGACGGGCTGTTATTTCGATAAGTTTGAAGTAACACCCTTTGAGGCTAAGGGCCTTCGCCATTAAGCAAAAGAAAGGTTCGACCTCGGTCAAACAACGATGAACTGTTATTTTGATAAGTTCGAAATGACACCATTTAAGGCCAAGGGCCTTCGCCATCAAACAATAGAAAGGTTCGACCTCGCTCGAACAACGACGAGCTGTTATTTCTATAAGTTCGAAATAACACTCTTTAAGGCCAATGGCCTTTGCCATCAAACAAATGAAAGGTTCGTCCTCGCTCGAACAACGATGGGATGTTATTTCAATAAGTTTGAAATAACACCTTTTAAGGCCAAGGGCCTTCGCCATCAAATAAAAGAGGGGTTCGACCTCGCTCGAAAAACGACGGGCTGTTATTTCGATAATTTCGAAATAACGCCCTTTAAGGCCAAAGGCCTTCGCCATCAAATAAAAGAGGGGTTCGACCTAGCTCGAACAACGATGGGCTGTTATTTCGATAAGTTCGAAGTAACACCCTTTGAGGCCAAGGGCCTTCGCTATAAAACAATAGAAAGGTTCGACATCTCTCGAATAACGTCGGGTTGTTATTTCGATAAGTTCGAAATAACGCCCTTTAAGACCAAGGGCCTTCGCCATCAAATAAAAGAGGGGTTCGACTTTGCTCAAACAACGACGGGCTGTTATTTAGATAAGTTCGAAGTAACACCCTTTGAGGCCAAGGGCCTTCACCATCAAACAAAAGAAAGGTTCGACCTCGCTGGAACAACGATGGGCTGTTATTTTGATAAGTTCGAAATGATACCATTTAAGGCCAAGGGCCTTCGCCATCAAACAATAGAAAGGTTTGACCTTGCTCGAACAACGATGAGCTGTTATTTCTATAAGTTCGAAATAACACTCTTTAAGGCCAAGGGCCTTTGCCATCAAACAAAAGAAATGTTCGTCCTCGCTCGAACAACGATGGGATGTTATTTCAATAAGTTTGAAATAACACCCTTTAAGGCCAAGGGCCTTCGCCATCAAATAAAAGAAGGGTTCGACCTCGATAGAACAACGACGGGCTGTTATTTCGATAATTTCGAAATAACACCCTTTAAGGCCAAGGGCCTTCGCCATCAAATAAAAGAGGGGTTCGACCTCGCTCGAACAACGACGGGCTGTTATTTTGATAAGTTCGAAATAACACCATTTAAGGCGAAGAGCCTTCACCATCAAACAAAAGAAAGGTTCGACCTCGCTCGAACAACGACGGGCTATTATTTCAATAAGTTCGAAATAACCCCCTTTAAGGCCAAGGGCCTTCACCATCAAACAATAGAAAAGTTCTACCTCGCTTGGACAACGACGGGCTATTATTTCGATAAGTTCGAAATAACACCCTCTAAGGCCAAGGTCCTTCGCCATCAAATAAAAGAGAGGTTCGACCTTGCTCGAACAACGATCGGCTGTTATTTCGATAAGTTCGAAATAACACCCTTTAATTCCAAGGGCATTCGCATTAAAATAAAAGATGGGTTCGACCTTGCTCGAACAATGACATGCTTTTATTTTGATAAGTTCGAAATAACACCCTTTAAGTCCAAAGGCCTTCGCCATCGAACAAAAGAAAGGTTCGACCTCGCTCGAACAAAGACGGGCTGTTGTTTCGATAAGTTCGAAATGATACCCTATAAGGCAAAGGGCCTTCGCCATCAAACAATAGAAAGGTTCGACCTCGTTCGAACAACGACGGGGTGTTATTTCGATAGGTTCGAAATGACACCCTTTAAGGCCAAGGGACTTCGACATCAAATAAAAGGGGGGTTCGACCTCGCTCGAACAACGACGAGCTATTATTTCGATAAGTTCGAAGTAACATTCTTTAAGGTGAAGAGCCTTCACCATCAAATAAAAGAAAGGCTCGACCTCGCTCGAACAATGACGGGCTATTATTTCAATAAATTCGAAATAACCTCCTTTAAGGCCAAGGGCCTTCACCATCAAATAAAAGAGTGGTTCGACTTCGCTCAAACAACGACGGGTTGTTATTTCAATAAGTTAGAAATAACACCCTTTAAGGCCAAGGGTTTTCGCCATCAAATAAAAGATAAGTTCGACCTTGCTCGAACAATGACGGGCTTTTATTTCGATAAGTTTGAAATAAAACCCTTTAAGGCCAAGGGCCTTCGCCATAAAACAAAAGAAACGTTCTACCTAGATCGAACAACGATGGGCTTTTATTTCGATAAGTTCGAAATAACACCTTTTAAGGTGAAGGGCCTTCGCCATCAAACAATAGAAAGGTTAGACCTCGTTCGAACAATGACGGGCTGTTATTTCGATAAGTTCGAAATGACACCCTTTAAGGCCAAGGGACTTCGACATCAAATAAAAGGGGGGTTCGACCTCGCTCGAACAACGACGAGCTATTATTTCGATAAGTTCGAAGTAACATTCTTTAAGGCGAAGAGCCTTCACCATCAAACAAAAGAAAGGCTCGACCTCGCTCGAACAACGACGGGCTATTAATGCAATAAGTTCGAAATAACCTCCTTTAAGGCCAAGGGCCTTCACCATCAAATAAAAGAGTGGTTCGACCTCGCTTAAACAACGATGGGTTGTTATTTTAATAAGTTCGAAATAACACCCTTTAAGGCCAAGGGTTTTCGCAATCAAATAACAGATAAGTTCGACCTTGCTCGAACAATGACGGGCTTTTATTTTGATAAGTTCGAAATAAAACCCTTTAAGGCCAAGGGCCTTCGCCATTAAGCAAAAGAAACGTTCTACCTAGATCGAACAACGATGGGCTTCTATTTCGATAAATTCGAAATAACACCCTTTAAGGCGAAGGGCCTTCGCCATCAAACAATAGAAAGGTTAGACCTCGTTCGAACAATGACGGGCTGTTATTTCGATAAGTTCGAAATGACACCCTTTAAGGCCAAGGCCTTCGACATCAAACAATAGAAAGGTTCGACCTCGCTTGAACAACGATGGGGTGTTATTTGGATAAGTTTGAAATAATACCATCTAAGGCCAAGGGCCTTCGCCATAAAATAATAGAAGGGTTCGACCTCGCTCGAACAATGACGAGCTGTTATTTCAATAAGTTCGAAATGATACCTTCTAAGGCCATGAGTCTTCGCTATCAAACAATAGAAAGGTTCGACCTCTCTCGAACAACGACAGGCTGTTATTTTGATAAGTTCGAAATAACAACCTTTAAGGCCAAGGGCCTTCACCATCAAACGAAAGAAAGGTTTGACCTTGCTCGAACAACGACGGCCTGTTATGTCGATAAGTTCGAAAAAATACCCTTTAAGGCCAAAGGCCTTCGCCATCAAATAAAAAAAGGGTGCGACCTCGCTCGAACAACGACGGGTTGTTATTTCGATAAGTTCAAAATAACACCCTTTAAGGCCAAGGGCCTTCGCTATCAAATAAAAGGGGGGTTCGACCTTGCTCGAACAACGACGAGCTATTATTTCGATAAGTTTGAAATAACATCCTTTAAGGCGAAGAGCCTTCTCCATCAAACAAAAGAAAGGTTCGACCTCGCTCGAACAACGACGGGCTATTATTTCAATAAGTTTGAAATAACACCCTTTAAGGCCAAGGGCCTTCGCCATCAAATAAAAGAGGGGTTCGACCTCGCTCGAACAACGACGGGCTGTTATTTCGATAATTTCGAAATAACGCCCTTTAAGGCCAAAGGCCTTCACCATCAAATAAAAGAGGGGTTCGAACTCGCTCGAACAACGACGGGCTGTTATTTCGATAAGTTCGAAGTAACACCCTTTAAGGAGAAGAGACTTTACCATCAAACAAAAGAAAGGTTCGACCTCGCTCGAACAACGACGGGCTATTATTTCAATAAGTTCGAAATAACCCCCTTTAAGGCCAAGGGCCTTCACCATCAAATAAAAGAAAGGTTCGTCCTCGCTCGAACAACGATGGGATGTTATTTCAATAAGATTGAAATAACACCTTTTAAGGCCAAGGGCCTTCGCCATCAAATAAAAGAGGGTTTCGACCTCGCTCGAACAACGACGGGCTGTTATTTCGATAATTTCAAAATAACACCCTTTAAGGCCAAAGGCCTTCGCCATCAAATAAAAGAGGGGTTCGACCTCGCTCGAACAACGATGGGCTGTTATTTCGATAAGTTCGAAATAACACCCTTTAAGGAGAAGAGACTTTACCATCAAACAAAAGAAAGGTTCGACCTCGCTCGAACAACGACGGGCTATTATTTCAATAAGTTCGAAATAACCCCCTTTAAGGCCAAGGGCCTTCACCATCAAATAAAAGAGTGGTTCGACCTCGCTCGAACAACGACGGGTTGTTGTTTCAACAAGTTCGAAATAACACTCTTTAAGGCCAAGGGCCTTCGCCATCATATAATAGAAAGGTTCGACCTCGCTCGAACAACGACGGGTTGTTGTTTCGATAAGTTCGGAATAACACCCTTTAAGGCCAAGGGCCTTCGCCGTCAAATAATAGAAAGGTTCGACCTCGCTCGAACAACGACTGATTGTTATTTCGATAAGTTTGGAAGAACATCCTTTAAGGCCAAGGGCCTTCGCCGTCAAATAAATGAGGGGTTTGACCTTTCTCAAACAACGACGGGCTGTTATTTCGATAAGTTCGGAATAATACCCTTTAAGGTGAAGGTCCTTCGCCATCAAATAAAAGAGGGGTTCGACCTCGTTCGAACAACGACGGGCTGTTATTTCGATAAGTTCGAAATAACACCCTTTAAGGCCAAGGGCCTTCGCCATAAAACAATAGAAAGGTTCGACATCGCTCGAATAACGACGGGTTGTTATTTCGATAAATTCGAAATAATGCCCTTTAAGACCAAGGGCCTTTACCATCAAATAAAAGTGGGGTTCGACCTCGCTCGAATAACGACGGGTTGTTATTTCGATAAGTTTGAAATGACACCCTTAAAGTCCAAGGGCTTTCGACATCGAACAATAAAAAGGTTCGACCTCGCTCGAACAACAACAGGTTGTTATTTCGATAAGTTCGAAATGACACCATTTAAGGCCAAGGGCCTTCGCCATCAAACAATAGAAAGGTTCAACCTCGCTCGAACAACGACATGTTGTTATTTCTATAAGTTCGAAATAATACCCTTTAAGGCCAAGGGCCTTTGCCATTAAACAAAAGAAAGGTTCAACCTCGCTCAAACAATGACGCGCTGTTATTTCGATAAGTTCGAAACGGCACCCTTTAAGGCCAAGGGCCTTCGCTATAAAACAATAGAAAGGTTCAACCTCGCTCGAACAATGACAGGCTGTTATATCGATAAGTTCGAAATAACACCCTTTAAGTCCAAGGGCCTTCGCCATTAAACAAAAGAAAGGTTCGACCTCGCTCGAACAATGTTGCGCTATTATTTCGAAAGTTCGAAATGACACCCTTTAAGGCCAAGGGCCTTCGCCATCAAACAAAAGAAAGGTCCGTCCTCGCTCGAACAACGATGGGATGTTATTTCAATAAGTTCGAAATAACACCCTTTAATGCCTAGGGACTTCGCCATGAAATAAAAGAGGGGTTCGACCTCACTCGAACAACGACGGGTTGTTATTTCGATTAGTTCGTTATAACACCCTTTAAGGCCAAGGGCTTTCTCCGTCAAACATAAGAAAGGATCAACCTCGCTCGAACAATGACGGGTTGTTATTTCGATAAGTTCGAAATAACACCCTTTAAGGCCAAGGTCCTTTGCCATTAAACAATAGAAAGGTTCGACCTCGCTCGAACAACGACGCGTTGTTATTTCGATAAGTTCGAAATGACACCCTTTAAGGCTAAGGTCCTTCGCCATCAAACAATAGAAAGGTTCAACCTAGCTCGAACAACAATAGGCTATTATTTCGATAATTTCGAAAAAACACCCTTTAAGGCCAAGGGCCTTCGCCATCAAATAAAAGAGGGGTTCGACCTCGCTTGAACAACGACGGGCTATTATTTCGATAATTTCGAAATAACACCCTTTAAGGCGAAGAGCCTTCACCATCAAACAAAAGAAAGGTTCGACCTCGCTCGAACAACGACGGGTTGTTGTTTCAACAAGTTCGAAATAACACCCTTTAAGGCCAAGGGCCTTCGCCATCAAATAAAAGTGGGGTTCGACCTCGCTCGAACAACGACGGGTTGTTATTTCGATAAGTTCGAAATGACACCCTTAAAGGCCAAGGGCCTTTGACATCAAACAATATAAAGGTTCGACCTCGCTCGAACAATGACGGACTGTTATTTCGATAAGTTCAAAATGACACCATTTAAGGCCAAGGGCCTTCGCCATCAAACAATAGAAAGGTTCAACCTTGCTCGGACAACGACGGGCTGTTATTTCGATAAGTTCGAAATAACCCCCTTTAAGGCCAAGGGCCTTTGCCATTAAACAAAAGAAAGGTTCGACCTCGCTCGAACAATGACGCGCTATTATTTGGATAAGTTCGAAATGGAACCCTTTAAGGCCAAGGGCCTTTGACCATAAAACAATAGAAAGGTTCAACCTCGCTTGAACAACGACAGGCTGTTATATCGATAAGTTCGAAATAACACCCTTTAAGGCCAAGGGCCTTCGCCATTAAACAAAAGAAAGGTTCAACCTCGCTCGAGCAATGACGCGCTATTATTTCGATAAGTTCGAAGTGACACCCTTTAAGGCCAAGGGCCTTCACCATCAAACAATAGAAAGGTTCAACCTCGCTCGAACAACGACATGCTGTTATTTCGATAAGTTCAAAATAACACCCTTTAAGGCCAAGGGCATTCGCCATCAAATAATAGAAAGGTTCGACCTCGCTCGAACAATGACGGGCTGTTATTTCGATAAGTTCGGAAGAACACCCTTTAAGGCGAAGGGCCTTCGCCGTCAAATAAAAGAGGGGTTTGACCTCGCTCAAACAACGACAGGTTGTTATTTCGATAAGTTCGGAATAACACCCTTTAAGTCCAAGGGTCTTTGCCATCAAATAAAAGAGGGGTTTGACCTCGCTCGAACAACGACGGGCTGTTATTTTGATAAGTTCAAAATAACACCCTTTAAGGCAAAGGGCCTTCGCCATAAAACAATCGAAAGGTTCGACATCGCTTGAATAACGACGGGTTGTTATTTCGATAAGTTCGAAATAACGCCCTTTAAGACCAAGGGCCTTCACCATCAAACAAAAGTGGGGTTCGATCTCGCTCGAACAACGACGTGTTGTTATTTCGATAAGTTCGAAATGACACCCTTAAAAGCCAAGGGCCTTCGACATCAAACAATAGAAAGGTTCGACCTCGCTCGAACAACGACGGGCTGTTATTTCGATAAGTTCGAAATGACACCATTTAAGGCCAAGGGCCTTCGCCATCAAACAATAGAAAGGTTCAACCTCGCTCGAACAACGACGAGCTGTTATTTCTATAAGTTCGAAATAACACACTTTAAGGCCAAGGGCCTTTGCCATCAAACAAAAGAAAGGTCCGTCCTCGCTCGAACAACGATGAGATGTTATTTCGATAAGATCAAAATAACACCCTTTAAGGCCAAGGGCCTTCGCCATCAAATAAAAGAGGGGTTCGACCTCGCTCGAACAACGACGGGTTGTTATTTCGATAAGTTCGTTATAACTCGTTTTAAAGCCAAGGGCCTTCGCCATCAAACAAAAGAAAGGATCAACCTCGATCGAATAACGACGGGCTGTTATTTCAATAAATCCAAAATAACACCCTTTAAGACCAAGGGCCTTTGTCATTAAACAAAAGAAAGGTTCGACCTCGATCGAACAATGACGCGCTGTTATTTCGATAAGTTTGAAATGACACCCTTTAAGGCCTAGGGCCTTTGCCATCAAACAATAGAAAGGTTCAACCTCGCTCGAACAACGACAGGCTGTTATTTCGATAAGTTCGAAATAACA
Organism: Nicotiana sylvestris; assembly: GCF_000393655.2. NCBI lineage: Eukaryota > Viridiplantae > Streptophyta > Magnoliopsida > Solanales > Solanaceae > Nicotiana > Nicotiana sylvestris. Next base: position 63,719,790 of record NC_091063.1, read on the forward strand.
CCCTTTAAGGCCAAGGGCCTTCGCCATCAAACAATAGAAAGTTTCGACCTCACTCGAACAACGACGGGCTATTATTTCAAAAAGTTCGGAATAACACCCTTTAAGACCAAGGGCCTTCACCATTAAATAATAGAAAGGTTCGACATCGCTCGAACAACGATGGGTTGTTATTTCGATAAGTTCGAAATAACACCCTTTAAGGCCAAGGGCCTTCGCCATCAAATAAAAGAAAGGTTTGGCCCTACTCGAACGATTACGGGCTGTTATTTCGATAAGTTCAATAACACTCTTTAAGGCCAAGGGCCTTCGCCATCAAATAAAAGAGTGGTTCGACCTCGCTCGAACAACGACGGGTTGTTGTTTCAACAAGTTTGAAATAACACCCTTTAAGGCCAAAGGCCTTCGCCATCAAACAATATAAAGGTTCGACCTCACTCGAATAATGACGGCCTGTTATTTCGAGAAGTTCGGAATAACACCCTTTAAGGCCAAGGGCCTTCGCCATCAAATAATAGAAAGGTTCGACCTCGCTCGAACAACGATGGGCCGTTATTTCGATAAGTTCGAAATAACACCCTTTAAGGCTTAGGTCCTTCACCATCAAATAAAAGAAAGGTTCGACCTCGCTCGAACAACGATGGGTTGTTATTTCGATAAGTTCGAAATAACAGCCTTTAAGGCCAAGGTCCTTCGCCATCAAATAAAAGAAAGGTTCGGCCCTACTCGAACGATGACGGGCTATTATTTTGCTAAGTTCGAAATAACACCCTTTAAGGCCAAGGGCCTTCTCCAAAAGAAAGAGGCCTTAGCCTCGATTGAGCGGCCACAGGCCGACATTTTGATTAATTCAAAACGGCATAGTTAAGGGTCGATAACCACTGGAAGAAAAGAAAAATCGGGACCTCGGGCGAGCCTCTATCTTGCACCAAAGCCATGAATAATTGGAATACAAAGTGAAGTACAAGGCAAATAACGAAGAAGAAAACTTTTATTTATGCAATGTCACAATGTGGGCTATCACCTCTTACATACAGCCTAGACCAACAAATACAAAAAGAAGGAACGAATAGACGACAATTAACAAACAAAATAAAAATAAAAATAAAGGACATCATTCTTCATTCGGCGTCATCACTGTCGTCATCATCACCACTATCATCACCGTCTCCACGAGGTTCACCATTATCATCATCCGCACCCCCATTGGCTTTGGGCGTCGCCGTGTCGTATCCACATGTGATACGAGACTCACGAGCCTTCGCTCGTGCCTCTTCATAAGCAGCCTCAGCCACGGTGCCCCCTTCTCACAAACTCTTATATATGTCCCGCTGGGCTTCAGCATAAACCTAGAGCTCATCCATTTGGCGAGGAATAACAGCAGAGGACGGCTCAACATGAGCCTGTATTCGTGCATTTTACGCCTCCAAGGCCGCAACCCGATCTCCCAGAATCGACACCTCCTGATCAATCGTTCTGATACGCTCCTTGAGCCTCGCCTCCCTAAAGGTAGTTGTCGCTCTCTCCAACTCCTGTTCAGATTGGAGTACGCGGATGGTGTCCTCCAAGGCCGCAGCCCTCACCAAAGCCTCAGACCAAGCTCTCTCGATGTTGTCCAAACTGGCGACTTTGCTCTCCATCGCCATCAACTTTCTCATCCACTCTGTGCTCATCGCCTCGACCTTGACCAAGTTCTGGTCCATCTCTAATTGCATTGACCTCAGCCTGCCCTGCAAATGTTCACACTCTGCCGCGACCCCCTTACCCAACTCAAGCTCCTCGTCCTTAATGCGAAGTTACTCCTCGAGTTCACTCTTACTACGGATCGTCTGCATCAATTCCTGGTCCCTTTTTTCCAACTCCTCACCAAGAGCCCAATTACGGGGATCCGTCCACAACCGCTCATGCATCTCGTGACATCTGTCACGGTAGCGACGGTACTTCTCCAGTATCTTTAAGAAAATCCTTGCCCGAACATTGGCCCTGCGAATGCTCTCTACTTCCACCATGTATGTCTGAAAATCATAAAGACGGGGTTAAACTAATGCTTTCGAATAGGGGGAAAGCTTAAATCAAAAACAAAATGCAACGTACCCTCAAGCCCATGACGGCCACCTCGTCCCTCAACTCAGCATCAGGGACATCCCGAAGGGACTCATTCTCAGCTTCCGAGCATAACAAGCTAAACTGCGGCACCAAATCCTCCCCTTCCGCCAAGAGGTTAACACCGGAAGGGATCTGAAGAATATGGGTCGAGCCCCCTGTATTAACCACCGAGTGAGTAAGTCCCTCCTCGAACATCCTGACATCGTCAGGATCAAGGTCTGACTCGGATTCATACTCGTCAACCACCACGCCCTTTCCCCTTTTCGCTGTCGAAGGAGGATCACGACCCGCTGCAGAAGACAAGGGCACGTCTGAAATCACAATAGCAGCGCCAGAGGTCTGGTTCTCTACCATGACAAGGTGTTGATCATCAGTAACAACAGGGACTTCCGGTTGAGCCAAAGACGGTGGCTGGAGTTTCTTATCGTTGATTCACGGGCACTAACAACTTCAACAGTTTGCTCTACCTCTACTGGAGGAGCCGCAACAACACCTTCTCCAGAGCCCGTCAGGGAAGAGTCGTCCAGGTGAATCACTGTCGGGGGCGCCATCTCAAACTCTACTCTCCGTCTCTTCGACGACCCCTCTTCCTCTCCAGTCGACGGTGACTCGTTCATAGGATGGACAACATTGGTCAGGACCTCGTCCTGAAAAGCGGCACTTGCTGGAGTAACCAAGGTCGTAGATTCCACCGAAGCAGCCCTCTACGAAGGTCGTACAGTGGGTATGGTGATGAGGCGAGCAGATGCGGCCGGCTGACGAAAAGCTAGCTGAGGGGACCTTTCTCTCCGCACCCCCCTGGTAACAACGAATGATGCATAAGAGGCTAAACAACAAAAGAAAAAAGAGAGAACTGTAGATGAAGGCGCCATCTCACCTATAAGAGTCCTGCGTTCGAACCTCTCGGAAAGGTCGACCATGTGCAAACTCCCACTGTATGGGGAAGAATGGCCTCTACCCATTCACGAATCCCTTCGACAGGCGGCGGGGTAAATCTGTCAGCTGCAAAAGACGAGACGGTTCAGCATCTGCAGAAAATGGCCAAACATTTCATTAATTAAAGATGTAAACTTACGTGTAAAGTTCCATCTCTCGGGGAATCCCGTCGGGTCCGCCACGATGTGCTCGGTCCGCACATAAAAGTAATTCTCATAGAAACGACGATTGGTTCTGTCGTCCATCTTCACCACCAGACCCCTCGATCCCCGAGGACGCGCTTGAATCATCGTACCACGAATCAGTTGAGGAGCAAAAATGCTAAGCATATGGCCCAAAGTGACCTCATGACTGGCAAGTTCCGCATACTTGAGCAGCATAAGAAACAACTTGTACAAATAAGGCGAAAGCTGAGCGGGGCACACTTCGTAGTAATGGCAAAAATCTACCACCAATATGGGAAGAGGAAGTGTGTACCCTACAATGAAGGGGTAGGCGTAGAACACGCAATACCCAGGACGGTCAAAGTGAACTTTGTCGTCCCTCTCCACCGGCCGTATCTCGACTTAATTAGGGATTCCCCACCGTTCCCTCAAATCTACAATCCCACTTTCTCTAACAATGGAAGCGACGGGTTCCGATTTCGCTCTACTGCCGAAACTAAAGTCAGTCGCATCCCTCCCGGGGCGAGGTAGAATCTCATCCTCCACCGCATCCGCCTTTCCGGTGATCTGAACAGGGCTCTTTGGTACCAGATTAGCGGAAGGAAGATCATCGCGAGAAGGATCGCCGACCATTTTTAGCAGAAAACTCTCCAAGAGAAGTAATAAGAAGAAGAGACAAAAGGTTTCAGAGAGCAAGAAGGTAAGCAGAAATTCGAGGTATCAGAAAAAGCAATATCTGAAGAACTCTCTCACAAAAATGATGAAGTGAATAAATCAAATGACAAGTTCCCCTATTTATAAGGGACATAAATTCTCCGAGCACGAAACCCAAGAGTCGCCATTTGAATCTGATAGGGCACGAAATATTTCAGCTTCCTAGAAACGTGTGTCATAATGGTGGCAACACGAACCAACGCTTCAGTGCCAACCGGCGTTCCGATTCCGAAACCATCGCAACGGTCCACGAGTATCGAAAGAACACCTCTACTCTGCCAAAAAATCCACAGAATGCGACTAAGGAATGGAAAGTTGGGGGGTTAGATTTCTAACGACTTCGCTACAAACATGATCCATTTGTCGAGCCCGACAAAGGACGACCCCGACACACGGAGGGACTAACTGTATTGGTCAAAATCTGACCACCACGACCAGGTTGCCCACGACCTCCTTTTCAACAATCGGGTAGTGAAAGTCAACAGAGTCCACTCCATTTCTCCTCCGAGATACCCGACAAATCAAAAAGAGCAACGCCTAAAGCTACGACCAGAATGCACCATTGACCAAAACGCATCAAGTCACATTGAGGGTAAAAGGATTTCGACATATATAGTCAAGGAAGGCTTTCGATAGAGGGGGGGATTCCCTCAGAAGGGAAATCAAAAGAAAAGCTCAACTTCTATATCCTAAGAGGAAAAAAGCAATTGTAATTCTCTCTTCTCATCGAGTGATGTTAAATTTTAATAGGATTATCGATATTTCCTTTGTCACTTGTGCAATCATCATTACTAAATTTTTCGATTTGGAATTAACTAAGTTTGATTAGGATTTACTCTTTCATCTTTAATTGATTTGTTCAAAAAAAATTCAATATCTTTTGAGTCAAACACTGGTTACCAGTAGTTGCTAGGTGGGGTAACTAATTTCTAAGGTCCGACACGTAGAACATTGAGTCAATTATTGAAGTACCGGAAGGGGTCCTCCAAAGTTAAGAAGAATCAACTCATGGACAATGCTCGTGTTCCACCAATTCTCTGTTTTCTCGATATAAGGGTTATTCTTCCCTATTTCTTGTAAGTTTACTTGTCCATTATTCACTTAGACATATTTCTTAAAAAAGTAATAAATAACATATCGTCCTTATTTATTATACGTTGAAAATAATATTGTTATAAGTAGTACTTAATAAGAAGTATAAAATAATAAAATTATCCATTGATTTTTTCAAACTGAAAAAGTAAAAGTAAATATCTATCTTTAGTACGGTGGACAAGTAAACTTTAAAGGAGGAAAGTGTAGATTTTAAGGAGGTGATAATTGTGGTTGAACTTATTTGTTGTATCAATAAGATTATAAAATTATTTTCCGTATTACTAAAATCACCGAACAATAATGCATCAATTTCTTAGAAAATATTGCGTCATTGATACATCAGAGTTTTTGCATTGTGTTTTAGTTGTAAGTCCCCTTCTTGATGATTCGAACGAAACGAGAAGGATTAAGATGATCTTCTTTTCCTCATCTTACAGCACGAGCCAGAGGGTGTTGTTGAATACTACTTCCGGTCCCTAACAAGCGTTTTAGCTTTTGGCATACCTCTTAAAAAAATACGAACTAGAAAATAAAGATGTATTTACTAAATTATTTTAATAAATTATTATTTTGATATATTGAGATATTTAAATAAGGGCAAATTTTAAAAAAATAAAATTAATTCCTTCTTGATTATGTAAAATGATACATATTTTGAACCAAAATAAAAAGGCCAAAAGATAACTTATTATGGATCGGAGGGAGTATCCTCTTTGTATGGGCTAAGATTTATCTTAGTTTAAGTTAAGACCATACCAACACTAAGAGAGCCGTCAAGAGCTGCCACATGTCACAGAATGACTTTGACAAAAGGCATGTTCAAGGTCGAAGTGATATCACAAGAGATGGACGGCGAGGTCGAGGAGTCAATGTGGATCAAGGTCGATGGCAAGCACTCGTCTTAAACAGGATAATAACGACTAGTTTTAGGACAAGACTTTAAAGAGAATATTCCAGTGGATATATTCTCTGTATCTGTACTATTATAATTTTTTAGCATATGTTCCCTTATAGTAAATAGATAGAGACATAGTTATAGGGGACATGAAACATTCACTTGTAAGACAAGATAATGACATTCACTAAGATTCTTGCTTTATTATATACATACAAAACATACATTTTTCTTGAGATTCTTGTCTAACTCTTCTCCCACGATCCAAGGAGAATATGAATATTCAAAGGCTCATCAATCATTCATCATTATGAAAAAGAATACCAAAGAACTTCACTCTTTTCGGGAGGCTCACATGCTTTTATTTACTTAAATGTTGTTCTTTGCTATTTATTACTATTAAATACTATCTCCTTCATTTTTGGATCATTGAAAACTAGTGTTATCATCATTTATTGCTACTTAGATCATACCCGTATTATCTTATCACGCAAAGTCAATTAATACATCTTTTGAATATTAATAGTGACTAAGATTAACTCTATTTTACTTGAAAATATAATTATTTAAACCTAAATCTAAATTTTGGGTCAAACACTCTTAAACCAACCACATTGGACTTTGAGTGGACACAACCTTTATTTTATGTTAGGGTGTGCATAGTTTGGGAAACCCCAAAATCTGAATCGAATTCTAAATTTTTTGGATTTTTGGATTACCGGTTAGATTTCAGATTTTATTTTTAAGAATATTGGATTAATTAGATTTCAGATTTGGAACTTTAGATTTTTGGATATCCGAGAATTCGAATTTCTTATATTTTATATTTTACCCTATCCATTGGACACTCATTTTTCATATGTCGAATACTAATAAGTCAAACACCCTATCTATTAAACATTAGCTCATATATTTGATATTAATTACTAAGTTCAATATCAAATACCCTATTGTATCGAAAGTTTTCCTTTCTCACCCACAACAATTTCCGTTTTTCTGTGATTGTGAATGCTGAAGGCTGAAGCTGCGTTACTATCTAATTTGACATGATTTTGCTATGTTTGACTTATTAATTTGTAAGGCCTTATTAATACTTCTATTGCATTTCCTTAATAGTAACAGTTTTATCGATGCATGAATATTTTATTGGATGATTGTAGTGGGAATGAAAGAACTACTAAGGAAATTTGATATGGATGTTCCTTTCAGTAAGAGTAAGAAGAATGAAGACGCTTAACTTATCGGCTCAAAATCAAAAATTCAAAATATCCGATCCGTCTAATCTGAAATTGAACTTAAAAAATGTAATCCAATCCCATCTTATTTGTATAGGATTGGATTGGATTTGAATTATAAAATCTTTAATCCAAAAATCAAAAATCCAAACTAAAATTTTCATATCAAATCCGAACAGCCGAAATGCCCACCCCTAATTACATGGACCTTTTTTTGTGCATTTTTCTGTCACGAACAAGTTCATATATATTTAGGTTTTGTTTGAGAAATCTATATTTTTAATCGCTCCAAAAATAATAATCGACAAAATAAATATTTTTTGATATATGAGTATTATATACATATGATATAATACTTTTTGCCAGAAAATGCATTTAATTTTGGCCGATCCAACTTTATTTTGTCCTTTCTGTTTTCCGGATTCGTCTCATAAAAAAGATTGACATGAAATACACGTGCTTATGCCACATTCCACCGATATTATCAACTAGGCCACAGGTTGTCTAAATGTACCAAACCTAACTACTTCTGCAAATTAAGGTAGATTTTGAACAACTTTTTAGGATATTTTCTTGAGAGACTTCTAGAAAATATTACTCCTGTTAGAGTAGTTTTTGAGATAAAAGCTGGAGTAAGTTGTTTTGGGACTTGATCTTAGTTAAGACGGAAACCTTTTTTACCTACATTTTGTGTTGGATTGCTCCCTCTATGCAAGTATACATGCTTTCTTTATTTTCTTGCTTTCTTTTTGCTGGGTTTCACTTAGATAGACTGTTCTTATATTTGTAAGAGTAAGAAAATATTTGGCTTTCCAAATATTTAAAATAAAATTGAAGTAAATAATTTCAATGGCATATACTATTGCAAGAGCTTTTATGAAAATTTTCGTAAAGTGAAGAAAGAAATAAAAACAGAAAGGATTTTGAAAAAATTTACATAGTGAATTAAAGAAAAGAAGCTAGCGCCTAGCAGCTGCTTTACTTCATTCGGTTTTGAAAGAAAATGAATCAGAAATAAAAAGAAGAGAACAAAAACGTAATTTGAGTAATTAAACCAACAGAAAATAAATTCAAATCACAATATGTGCATGAAGTTTTTTCCCAGGTTGTCAACTAATTGTTTTGTTGTTGTGAAGAATTATTTGAAATTATTTTTAACGTAACTGAACTAATTGCTTCTTACGCTGTCTACATATAAAACTTAGTCTCATATTATTATTTAAAAAACTATATAGATTATTATAACAAAAAGAAAAGTAATTGAAGCCTTTAGTTTCTTTGAAAATATTTTGTAGATGTAAGCATCCTTTTTGGTTAAGAAATTGTTATATCATTTTTTGAGATTACTGCTACACAAACTTTTACCATGGTTGAAATGTTAAAATGAGATTAGAATCAACTTGGAAAAGGGAGATTATCTTAAAATAGTATCGCACAAGACTATTCCTCTTTTTTTTTTTTTTTTTTTTTTTTTTTACGTATTCACTAAAATTGAAAGGGGTTAGAGTATTACGGTTTCAATTTTTAATGTAATTTTATCGTTATTATTTTTTGTTGAGTTAGTACTTAATCAAGGTCACATTTATAATATTCTTTGATGAAGGAACTATAATACCCTACGTTTGACAGAGCGAATATTAGAAGTTGTAATTTTACACCTTATATTTTTCTTGATTGCCGGAATATATTTGTAAAAAATTAACTAATTGATGTTAGATTAATTAGTTCAGAAAGGAATCTTAGTATTATACTAATTAAATGATATAACTTAAATTTTTAGTTTCTAGAGAATTGTCGTAGATTACAATAGCATTTTTAAAGAGATTTTGTTTCATGAAAAGAATACAAAAGAAAAAAGCAAGAGCATGAAAAAGTAACAAAATATTACTCTTTAATTTATATATATGACATAGTTTGACTTATCATAAAGCTTAAAAGACTTGTGAAGCTTAAATATGCTATTCCCTTTGTCCTTATAATTTATATGATATTTGTATCGCTATAGCTTATTTCATTAAGGGTACAATAGGTATTTTATTATTAAATTATTACTAAATATAAACAGATGTGATTCTTTTTTGAACTGACTAAAAAAGAAAGAATGTTCATATAAATTGAGATAACAAGAGTATAATTTTCTTGTAGCAATAAATTTTTTGAAACTTATGATTTTAAACATGTGATATCATTTGTGTGTTTTTAAAAAAAATTATTAAAGATAAAATGAAAAGTTAAAGTTCAATTTGTTTTAAATATAAAAACATGTCATCGGTTTAAAACCGACTAATAAAACAATTTTGTCGCAACGATTGTTTTATTAGATTTCTGGTATTTATTCTCAATAAAATGGGCCAACATCTTACTAGTGATATGTTAATAACATGAATATAGTTATGACTTACAAAATAATTTACAGGATTTAAGCATGACATATTAAGGCTTACAGTAAGTAATAATCATATTAAAAAGAAAATTCCAAGGATTATCCTCGAGCCCCCACATTTTGAACACTTGATTTCTAATGACGTAAATACCCCTTGAAGATATTTAGTTACGACGCAAAGGACATAAGAATATAGGGATAAAACTGTCAATACGCACAGAACAATCATAGAAAAGAAAATATCCCCAAATCTAAACACTAACACCAAATCCAGCTGGGTCGTCAAAATCTAGGGTTTATATATAAATTACCCTCAAAACACACAGGGCAGATTACTTTCACGGGAGCTAGTGTTTGGTCTCGGTGTTTGCTTCCACAGCTAAGGAAAGAAAGAGGGTTCTCATTTCAGTTCAGGGTAATAATTTCTTTCTCATTTTTTGTTTGTCCAAGCGTTGGAGGCGCAGAACGAACTAATCCGCGACCAGCAAGTTTTCCGAAAGCAAACTGAATGGAATTGTTACTTTCAAAAAATCTTGCTTCAAATCAAAGAAAGAAGGCTTAACGTCAGGTTCCCTCCACATACATATGAAAAGTAAGCCAGCCGTATTAGCTCATCAACTCGCCTTAACGCACCCTCACTATATAGGTGTGCTGAAACGACACATACAAAGGAGGACAGTATATGTTATTTGCTGACGACATAGTACTGATTGACGAGACACGAGGGGTGTTAACAGGTTGGAAGTTTGGAGACAAACGTTGGAGTCCAAAAGTTTCAAGTTGAGTATGTCGAAAACTAAATATTTGGAGTGCAAGTTCAATGATGAGAGACATAAAGAAGAAGTGGAAGTAGATTGATAGTCAAGTCATTCCCACAAGAGATAGTTTCAAGTATCTTAGGTCTATAATCCAAGGCAACGGGGAGATTGACGAGGATGTTACTCACCGCATTGGAGCGGGTTGGATGAGGAGGCTAGCTTTGGGGGTTTTATGCTATAAGAATGTGCCGCCTAAACTTAAGGGCAAGTCTACATAGGGCTATGTTGTATGTAGCTGAGTGTTGGCCTGTCAAGAAGTCTCATGTCCAGAAGATGAGCATAGCTAAAATGAGGATGTTGAGATGGATGCGTGGACGTACCAGGAAAGACAAAATCAGGAATGAAGTTATTAGAGACAAGGTGGGAGTGGCATCCGTGGAAGCCAAGTTGCGGGAATCGATGTTGTGATGGTTTGGGCATGGGAGAAGAAGAGATATAGATGCCCCGGTCAGGAGGTATGAGAGGTTGACTATGGCGGGCTTGAGGAAGGTCAAGGGTAGGCCAAAAAAAATATTAGGAGAGAGGCGATTAGGCAAGGACATGTCGGTGCTTCGCCTAACCGAGGACATGACTAGTGATAGGATGGTGTGTTGAGGTCGAGGATTAAGGTGGTGGGTTGACAGGTAGTTGTGAGTTTCTCATAGGTTTACCAGTAGTATTTGTAATATTCTTATTGTTGGTTGAAAGTTACTTCCTTCTAGTGTGTTATTATATCTGGTACTTAGCAACCACGTCCATTGTTTTGAAAACTGCTACTGAAAATTGTTGCTCCCTGATTGTTACTATTTGATGCTACTCTTTCTCCCATTTTACTGAAAATTGTTCCTCCTTGATTGTTACTATCTGATGCTACTTTTTCTCCTCTTTTTCCTTATCGTTTTTTGTCTCTCTCTCTCTCTTCTTCTTCTTCTTCTTCTTCTTCTTCTTCTTCTTCTTCTTCTTCTTCTTCTTCTTCCCTTTTCATCCTTTCCATCTTTTCTTGAGCCGAGGGTCTATCGGAAACAACCTCTCTACCTTTTCAGGTAGGGGTAAGGAGTGCGTACACACTACCCTCTGCAGACCCACCTGTGAAATTATACTGGGCCTGTTGTTGTTGTTGTAATTTCTTCTCATTTTTCTTCTTCTTTTGTTGTAATTGCTGTTTTAATTAATATCTTTTTCTATGTATACATTTCACCATTCTTTATCTGTCTTTTCGGGGTGGGTGGGGGTGGCTGGTAGAACATGCATATTTTGTTTGGATTACTCAGATTAGATTTGTTTTGAATAATTGGGTTATTTTTATGTATGGGTATACCTACATGGATCATACTCCATGGAGTGCGACTCTTCCCAGGACCTTAGGTGAATGAAGGATACTTTGTGCATCAGGCTGCCCTTTATTGCAACTTTAGAGGTTAAATGAGAGGATACATTGAGATGGTACAACAATAGATGTGGGTCTTTTACCTATATAAAACAATTAAAAATAAAAGAAAAAACTAGATGTGGGTCATTTGCTGACAGGTGAAAATTGCATTATTAGGCATTAGGTTGGTTGATGGGGGTTGTTGTATTAAAGTATTAGAGATTGATAATAATGTCCAAATGTTAGTTAGAGTAGTGATATGAAGTTAAAAATTTGAAAATGTTGGGGCAATAAAATGACTTCCTCGTATAAGGTAGGGAAGTCATTTTCCTCCGTTTTGGTGGAACGTATTTTCAGGAAATTAAACACCAAAAAATTGATTTTATTTTCGCAAGTGGTGTCGATATTTATAGCGAAAAATGAATACTCCCTCTGTTCCAGTTTATGTGAACCTATTTTTTTTTTTGGCCCGTTCCAAAAAAAATGACCCCTTTTTAATTTTGAAAATAATTTAGTATAAACTTACAACTATATCCTTAATGAGAAGCTTTTATAACCACACAAATACTCTGGGCCCCTTTTAACTTGTTTAGGACCACAAATATCACGCCTCGAACCATGGTCTGTGCGTAACACGGCACTCGGTGCCTGACTGCATGTGACCGAGCGAACCAACTGTATTGCTGGATCAACATGTGGTATAACTATGAGCTAGAGGTAAATTTAAAAAATGATAATCTACTAAAGAGTCTAACTGAAATATCATAGATGCAGAAAAATACTGAAAGGTCTGCAAGTATAAACAAGTAGACGACAAGGCTAACACATGAAAGCCTGCTAATATTTGACTGACTGGGTTATAGTCTATGAAGCCTCTAAAGAATACTGAAAATGCTAACTGTTTACCGAGACAAGGTCCTCGGTATACCTTATTAATTGAAATACTATAATGACTGAAAAAAAGAGGGATAAGGCCCCGAAAGACTGGGGCTCACCAATAGCTGATACGAGATGTCCTAGCAAGCCGAATCGTCAACCTGTAAATCCTTACCTGCATCGCGAGATGCAGGCCCTGGGCAAAAAGGGACGTCAGTACATTTGAATTGCACTAGTATGTAAAACAACTGAAGAAAAGAACTGTAAATACTGAAACTCAAAATTGATAACTAATAACTGAACTAAACATAGGAAGTAAGGTTATGAATACTCCCTCTCCTGAATGATGAGCCACCTATTTATCTGAATATTAAATCGCGGCCTCAGGCCCAATATGTGTGTGTGTGTGTGCGCGCACACAACTGCAGCCTCGGGCCCAAGTATACGTATACATAACTGCAGCCTCAAGCCCAAAGATGCATAAAGCATAAACTGCGGCCTCAGGCCCAAATACAGGTGTTCAACATTTAAGTATTTAAAATCAGGAACTGAGAATCATACTGTAATACATGATACTGAAATAATGAACCATACCGAGTTACATGATACTGGAATAGTGAATAGGATTAGACTGAGATGAGTATTCATAATAAGTTGATTTGTCATGATTGAAACTCATAGAATATCGAATGATTATGAAACTATGTGATATTAGGCTATATAGATGATATTTACACCAAAATATTACCATGCTTTATTGTTGTTTTATAGACGAATTGATAATAAAATGCTCTAAATGATGTTCTTTTGCTTCACAGAGAATAATCTAAGTGAGAAAGCACTATAGAGTATTTTGGAGTCAATAATGTGAAGAAAACGCCTAATCAAGAAGTACACAAGCATAAAGAAGCAAAAATGGACTGAGTTAGATCCACCGCGACCGCGGTTGAACCGCGGCAGATCAATTATGCGAGGCAGAATGTTCAGCGTTCACCGCGGTCTTGCCGCGACCGCGATGAACTGTTCAAGTGACAGAAACTTGGGGACCAAAGTGTAATTCGGGGAAAACTTGTTCCAAACCCTTATAAACTTTAGAAGCTTGCTCAAGACACAATTAAGCTTGTTTTTAGACTACTTTGGATGCAAGAACTAGTGTGAGAAGATCAACCAAACATTAGAGTTTTTTTATTTCCTTTTAATTCTTGCAATTATACATTATGAACAACTTTGTAGCTTTATTTTATTTTGTTATGAGTAGCTAAACAATTATCTAGGGTTGATGGAACCAATTGTTGGTTGAAGTTTTGACTCAACTTGTTATAATCGAGCCGGATTTATTATATGATTGTTCAACTACGTTTTGTATGGTGATTAATTGAATGGGCCCTTGATTAATCGTATCTAATTACCTCATATTGCTTGAGAAAGAAAATTAGGTTAGACAGCTGTTGAACACCACCACTTTTAGGTAATTGAAGAGATTCATTACTTGAACTTAAAAGTGGGTTTAGAGATAACGAAGCTTTGGTAGGATAATTTAGAACTGTACATATTGTCAGCTAGAGTAGTTCGAGAGAATGCTCTAGTAAATTATTGTAGTTGATCGAGAGATTATTACGATAGCCCACAGCTCTTAATCCTCATAGAGTATTACGGCGAGATTATAGCGAAAGAGTCAAGACCTAAACTAGCAATTGGGGAAATCACTGCCCTAGACCTTTTTACCATTGAATTATCTTTAATCTAGCATATTGTTATTTCTAATATTAATTGAAGTAGTTAAACGAAACCCAAGATTGATTGATAAAAATCTTGCATCTAGAAATTGGTTGAGTTGATAATAGCATTGCCAAAGAGTTGTAATAGATAGGTTAGTTCCCTGAGGATTCGGCTCCAGACTTAAAACCGGATTATATTTGCAACGACCTCTTTGTCTTTTAAAAGGCATAGTTGGGCATGATCAAATTTTGGCGATGTTGCCAGGGAACTAACGGTGTTATTTGTTTCAACTTAGAAGTATTGTTAGAATTATTAGTTTAAATCAATTTTCGAAGCTGTTAAACAATCTTTTCATTGAAATTCTCACGTTGAACTCTTGTGGAATTCAGGTGTATACCTAGAAACTCTTCGAGGACTGGAGAACTGCTAGAAGGACTCTCAGACCCCGAGAAAACATTCAGAGCATTGAACCGTGCCAACAAGAGGATCCAACAATCACAACAACCACACCAGCTCAAATTTGACATGGGTGACGTAGAAAACGTCAACGGAAACGTCGGGGATACGCCAGCTCTCCCAAACGTCAGAGTAGTGGCACCACTTGTTCCAAAAGCTGCACTTTATGATTGGGCACAACCTACAGCTGACAACCTGGCTACTGCCATAGCTGTGCCCCTAATTCAAGCGGAGACATTCCAGATCACCAACAATATGCTGCATCTTTTGCCTAATAAGGGATTATTCTCAAGGTCACACATTAAAGACCCTCAGCAACACTTGAAAAGATTTCTGTCGATTTGTGTGACCCAAAGGCAGCCGAATGTTACCCCAGAAGCTATCAAGTTGTTATTGTTCCCGTTCTCTGTGACTGGGGAAGCTCTGACTTGGTTGAATTCGCTCCCAATCAATTCCATTGTCACATGGGAGGAATTAGTCAAGCAGTTCCTAAATAAGTTCTACCCGCCCAACAAGACTACAAGGCAGATTGATGAAATATTGCAGTACAAGCAGCAGCCGACTGAGACCTTGCAGGAAACTTGGGAAAGATTCAAAGGGATGCTAGTGAAGTGTCCTCATCATGGTATTCCGGACAGATGCTCGGTCAGAGGTTCTACGTGGGGTTAGCTGACAATCTAAAGGCCAATGTGGATGCTTCATCTGGGGGTGCATTTTTGAGTAAGACATTCACGAATGCAAAGCCCTTCTGGACAAGATGTCCCATAATTCGGGGTGGATGACTAGAGGTACAACACTGGCACCCATAGTTCACTCATTTCCTCTTGACCCAAATAATTTGCATGTAGAGAACATGGCCACACTCCTGACTCAGATGAGTGTATTGACAAAGAAGATTGATGAGATGGGTACAAAACAAGTGCATATTGTTGACACGACAAATGGAGGACTATGTACACCCTGTGTTAATCAGTCTTATATGTGCTCATGGAGTGGAGAAGGTGACAATCAAGGGGTAAGAGAAGATATGAAATATGTCAACAACTTTGGGGGTCAGAGACAAGGAGGATAACAGTGGATACCGGCAGTAAATCAGCAATACATGCCAAACATGCAACAACCTGGAGGTATGCAACCCCAAGGCCAAATGGTGCCATACCAGAGATAGCAGGGTTATCCACAGCAGAACCACCAACAACAGTTGACATATCAGCCACCTTCTCAGCAACAAGATAACAACATGGTAGAGATCAGAGGTATGTTTCAGCAACTCATTGGGACAAATGGTAAGATGCATGAAAAGTTGGTAGTGCATGGTTCAGCTATAAAGAACATTGAAACTCAGTTGGGGCAGCTGTCTATGGCTTTAAACAACCGCCCCTAGGGAACATTGCCAGCAGATACAAATATTAACCCTAAGGAACGAAACTCGAATCAGCTGATGGCAGTGAGTCTCCGGAATGAGAGAGATTTAGATAAAGAGTAGGAAGTTGCAAAAGCCAGAAAAGAGACTACGCCAGCCACTCCAATTTCACTAGAGGTAGATGAACCAGCAGAACTTACTGAAGTAGTGGTTGAATAGGGTCAGGATGAAAAGGGTAAGGCTAAGGTGAGTGAATAAGCTACAGAACAGGTGGCACCTCTTGTGCCACAGAACCCCAATAGAGAGAAGCCAGCAAGCAGTGCACAAAGGGTGATACCAGCACCATTCCCTCAAAGACTGGTAAAACAAAAGAAGGAAGATCAATACAGGAAATTCATGGAGATGCTGCGTCAATTTCAATTGAATATTCCTTTGATGGATGCCTTGAGGGAGATGCCAGGCTATGCGAAGATGATGAAGGACCTACTGTCACGGAAGTTTGATTTTCAGGACCTATCCATAGTGACTCTGACGTAGACCGCAGTAGTGACAAGACCCATGGCTCAAAAGATATCTGACCCCAGTAGCTTTACTATCTCATGCACTATTGGGAGTTATGCCTTTGCAAAGGCATTATATGACTTAGGAGCCAACATAAATTTGATGTCACTGGCTATATACACCAAACTGGGCATTGGCAAAGCTAGACCGACTTCGATGTTGTTGCAACTGGCTGACCATACGGTTAAAAAGCCAACTGGGATTCTTGATGATGTGTTGGTACAAGTGGGGAAGTTTGTGTTCCCTACAGACTTTGTTATTCTGGATATTTAGGTAGATGATGAGATACCTATCATTTTAGGGAGGTCATTCTTAGCCACTAGGAGAGCACTGATTGATTGTGAGACTGGGGAATTAAAAATGAGGCTGAACGATGAAGAAGTCATATTCAACGTTCAGCAATCCATGAGGAGACCTAGTGAATATGCTAATTGCTCTTTGGTGGAGCAGTGGATGTGATCCTGCACGAAGATAATGTGACCCTGACGGCTAAAGATCCATTAGAGGCTTGCCTGACAAATTTGGAGGAGATGGATGGTGAAGGGTTAGCTGAGTGGGTCATGGCACTTGAAGGCCAAGGATTCTAAGAAAGGGAACCTCAGTTCGAGTCCCTTGAGTTAGAAAAAAGGGCTATACCTCCAGCAAAGCCATCAGTAGAGGAACCACCCAAGCTAGAGCTGAAACCGCTCCCAACTCACCTCAAGTACGTTTTCTTAGGCCCCGATTCTACTTTGCCTGTCATTATATCATCCAGTTTGCTAGATGTGCAGGTAGAGCAACTCCTACAGGTACCACAGGAAAGTAAACTGCCATTGGTTGGACCATGGCAGATATAAAGGGTATCAGCCCAGCCTTCTGTATGCACAAGATTATCTTGGAAGAAGGGCACAAACCTTCTAGAGAACATCAAAGAAGGTTGAACCCAAATATCAAAGAGGTGGTGAGGAAGGAAGTGATCAAATGGTTAGATGCGAGAATCATCTTCCCCATCTCTGACAGCAATTGGGTCAGCCCTGTCCAATGTTTGCCGAAAAAGGGTGAATGACGGTTTGTACAAAATGAGAACAACGAGTTGATCTCGATCGTATAGTCACGGGATGGCGGATTTGCATGGATTACCGAAATTTGAACACAGCCACCCGAAAGGACCACTTCCCCCTGCCATACATTGACTAGATATTGGACAGGCTGGCCGGGCGATCACACTTTTGTTCCTTGGATGGATATTCGGGGTACAATCAGATCTCAATATCCCCCAAAGACAGAGAGAAAACATCCTTCACTTGTCCGTATGGCATCTTCGCCTTCCGGAGAATGCCTTTTGGGCTTTGCAATTCACCGACGACATTTCAACGGTGCATGTTAGCCATTTTCACAGACATGGTGGAGGACATTATGGAGGTATTTATGGATGATTTCTCCATGGTGGATGATTCATTTGAGGATTGTCTTCACAACTTAAGAAGAGTGCTCAAAAGATGTGTGGAGACAAATTTAGTGTTGAATTGGGAGAAGTGCCATTTTATGGTACAAGAAGGGATAGTCCTGGGGCATCGAGTGTCCAGTAAGGGAATTGAGGTTAACCATGCTAAGGTTGACGTGATTGAAAAATTTCCACTTTCTACTTCAGTCAAGGCAGTGAGAAGTTTCCTTGTCCACGCCGGGTTCTACAGGCGATTCATAAAAGATTTCTCTAGAATTGCTAACCCGTTATGTAAACTCCTTGAAAAGGATCACCCCTTTGTGTTTTCTAATGATTGCAGGTTGACATTTGAGGAGTTGAAGAAGAGATTGGTGACTGCACCGATCATTGTTGCACCCAACTGGGAGCAACTGTTTAAGCTCATGTGCGATGCAAGTGATTATGCTATAGGAGCAGTCTTGGGGCAAAGAAAAGATAAACTGATGCACCCGATTTACTATGCAAGCATAACGCTTAGCGGTGCACAACTCAATTACACCGTGACGAAAAAGGAGATGTTGGCTGTCGTTTTTGCATTCGACAAATTCAGGTCATACTTGATTGGCTCAAAAGTTATTGTTTACACTGACCATGCAGCAATTAGGTACCTGATAGAAAAGAAGGAGTCAAAGCCACACTTGATTCACTGGGTTCTTCTTTTACAAGAATTTGATCTGGAGATACGTGACAGAAAACGGACAGAGAACCAAGTGACTGACCACCTCTTAAGGTTGGAAGACGCTGAAAAGAAGGTAGAGGTTGAGGATATAACAGAGACATTCCCGAATGAACAGTTACTAGCAATGACAATAGAGGAGGCACCATGGTATGCTGACATTGCTAATTATTTAGCAAGTGGTATTGTGCCTCATGAAATCTCCTCTATTCAAAAGAAAAAGTTCTTTTGTGATTGTCAGTCTTATTATTGGGATGAACCTCTATTGTTTAAAATCTATGTAGATAACATGATCCGGCGGTGTATCCCCGAGAAAGATTAAAATTCCGTTTTGCAAGCTTGCCATGCCTCACCATATGGTGGTCACTTTGGAGGAATTCGTACATTAGATAAGGTGTTGGAGTCGGGCTTGTATTGGCCAACTCTGTTCAAGGATGCCCATGCTTGGGTCAAAAGTTGCGACGAATGCCAAAGGACAGGCAATATATCTCGCAGACATGAGATGCCAATGACCACAATTCAAGAGGTGGAGGTTTTTGACTTGTGGGGAATCGACTTCATGGGGCCATTTGTCAGCTCGTATGGTAACAAGTACATATTGGTAGCAGTTGACTACGTCTCCAAGTGGGTCGAAGCAGTGGCTCTCCCAACCAATGATGCTAAAGGGGTAACAGGCTTTCTAAAAAAGAATATTCAGTGATACTCAGTGATGGCGGTACCCATTTCTGTAATAGAGCGTTCGCACGACTGCTGGAAAAGTATGGAGTTCGTCATAAGATGACCACCCCATATCATCCACAGTCGAGCAGGCAAGTTGAAGTATCCAATAGGGAGATTAAAAGTGTTCTTACAAAAACAATGAATGCAACAAGGACTGATTGGGCAAGGAAGCTGGATGATGCATTGTGGGCGTACCGCACAGCCTTCAAAACTCCAATTGGTATGTCACCGTACAAGTTGGTATTTGGAAAGGCATGTCACCTCCCGGTATAGCTTGAGCACAAAGCACTTTGGTCATTGCAGCAGTTGAACTTAGACATGGAGACAACAGGCACTAGCAGAGTCACTGGTTACATGAGCTAGAGGAATTCAGGTTCCAGGCATTCGAGAGTGCTAGATTATACAAAAAACGGATGAAGCTGATGCATGACAAGCACATCGTGGACCGAAACTTCAAATCCGGAGAGCTAGTGTTGTTATACAACTCTAGATTGAGATTGTTTTCGGGTAAGTTGAAGTCCCGATGGTCAGGACCCTTCAGAGTGGTACAAATGTTCCCAAGTGGAGCTGTTGAGATTGAATCAGAGGATGTGATGAATAAGTTCACAGTGAATGGTTAGAGGTTGAAACACTACCTTGGAATGGCAGATGAGAAAGGGGACAGAAAGACAATAATGTTGGAAGAGCCCCAGTACGTGAATGAGGAGTATTGCTCCAAGCCTGCGTTGTGCCGACGTTAAATCAGGTGCTGCGTGGGAGGCAACCCACGATTGTTGTGTTTCATTCGTGTATGTAACCATGATTATTATTAAAAAAAACTGGGCAATCCACCGTGATCGAGGTGAGAGGTGAGGACACTGCCTCGATATTGTGCAGCCCACCACGACTGCGGTAGGACTACGGTGAAAGCATAACACACTGCCTAAGAATTTCAACCCACCGCGGCAGGACCGCTGTGACGCGTAAAAAATCGGCGCCCAGGTAAGTATTTCTAATTAATTTTTTTTTAAATTTTTTCTTCTTTTCAAACACCCCCTTTCTTTATTTCCCACAACACCCCCTCCCCTTCTTTATTTCCCAATTTATCTCTCTCTCTAAACCCTAACTCCCAAATTCCTCTCTTCTTCTTCTTCTTCGCCACTCATCTTACTTCCCCCATCTCCATTCCTCTCACTCCTTCTTCCATCAAGGTATGTAATTCACCTCCACCTATCTTTTATTTTGTATTTTGTTGTAGTTGTATGCTAGCCTAATGTTTGTAATTGTGTAGTAATTTTTAGTAGATTTTTGTTTTTTTTCTTCTTTTTTTTCTTTTGAATTTCGTTTGTGTAGTAACTTGTGAAGGGGCTATGTGTATAATGTGGTGGAGAGGTGTATGTTTGTGGGTGTTGAACTAATTGTTGTAGGGTGTAATGGTGTAATACAACTTGTGATTTGGGGGACAGATTGAAGTATCCATATGGGCTATATGTGTGAGGAATTGTCTTGCTCACAAGGTGTCGGGAGAATTTCCCCAATGGAGTTATAAGGGCTAATGCGGCACGGTTATGGTGAAGTCTGAATAACCACCCATACTTCACACATCTCACACCCTCACTGATAGGCGTTTCTCTGTTTGACAGGTACAATGAATCCATCTAGGAAAAGACGCAACACCGGGTCCTCAGCTAGTGGACCGGGAAGTTCCTTGAGAGCTAGGAGTCAAGCCAGTGCGCCACAGTTTGACAGCACTAGGTTTGTCTCCAAACCGGCGGAGGACAGGTACAATGCAAAGGCTACTAAGAAATTGTTACATGAGGTGCATATTGGCCGAGAAGCCTTAGAGGTAGAATGCCCAAATATCTTCAATGAGTTGAGGAGGTGTCAGCTAGACATCTTCTTTAAGGAACCAGAGGAGGCCAATGTTCAGATAGTAAGGGAGTTCTATGCTAACTGCTCGGAACATGAGAATGGTGTTGTTACTGTATGCAATACCCGGGTAAATGCATCCATCGACGCCATTCGCAGGGTGTACCGGTTGCTAGTTTTCAGGGGGGAAGCTGATGTTTATCGTACTTATAGCCGAACAAGTGCCTTGTGGGCAACTCTTCTTGAGACTATCTGTGTGACAGATAGAGAATACATATGGATTAAGCACCGGATCACACTTAACTCCCAGTCTCTCAATTGGGAGGCTAAGTGTTGGCTCATCATTATCAACAGTCGGTTGTTGCCCTCCAGCAATATGACCAATGTCAATCTACCACGAGTGGCTGCGATCTACTGTTTCATGGCCTACAGGGATTTTGATGTGGCCTAGCTCCTCCATGACGAAATGTTCATTAGATCACATGAGTTACTCAAAGGCTTCTACTTCCCTTCTCTAGTCACCAGGTTGTGCCGTGTTGCTAGAGTCCCTGAATACCTTAGAGTTGATGGGAAATTGCCACTGAAAGCCCCGTTCCTGGCAAGAAAAATCAGAATTGGGATAGAGCCGGTGGTGAATGTTGATGACTCGGATGATGAATCTGATGATGATAATGCTGAGGCAGTTGCGGTCCCACCACCTACGAGGGTTGAAGAGGCGGGCCCATCACAGCCCCGTCGAAGTACCCGCCTGACACCCTTCCTTAATGTGCTCTTTATTTGTTGACATGGGGACATGCCATATTTTTAAGTGTGAGGTGGTGGATTGTTGTTGTATGATGTTGTTGTAAATAGATTGTGTAACTTTGTATGATGTTGCTTTATTTTTGATTGATTGGTATGGTAGGATCATGTAATTAAATTCGACTTGGCCCAACAACGGACACCTTTCGACAAGTCTCTTGAGGGACATGAGTCGAACAAAAAAAAAGAGAATATAAGGACTCTTCCTGATGACGGATATTTGAGACAGTTTCTTGAGGGAAGTTAGTCTAGAGAAAATACCAAAAAAAAAATTTATTTTATTTTTAGGTAGTGTAGTAACTCCCCCTTAATTTTTCTTTGGGCCACGGTTCTTTTCCAAAGGTTTAGCTTGAACCGGGTTTAGGTAGTTTTTGTTTATTTTGTTTTTAATTTAGTGAGCATTGAGGGGCTACGAGCTGAAATAGAAAGAGAATCCCTTGGCGTTAATACATCTGAATACAATCAATACTAGAGTGTAACGCTTAGTCTCAATGGTTGACTCTTGCTAAAGTGCCTTAAAGTTGTATGTTTGTAGCTGACTTGAACACTCAAAAGAGAATGTCTTGATAAATCAATTCGAACTGAGTCATATGCCATGTGTGTGTGAGCTATACTGTATTCCATGATTTACAATTGAACATAGAACTTGCCATGTGTGTTTGCAAAGCGAAATAGTAGCTTTATTTAGTCTTAGAAGTGATATAGGCATTTCTTTGTTAAGCCAGATATATAACGTAAACCCACCTGAATATAATACATCGTAGTTAACCCCGTTGAGCCTATAAGCCTGTTT
This sequence comes from Nicotiana sylvestris, assembly GCF_000393655.2. Classification (NCBI taxonomy): domain Eukaryota; kingdom Viridiplantae; phylum Streptophyta; class Magnoliopsida; order Solanales; family Solanaceae; genus Nicotiana; species Nicotiana sylvestris. Next base: position 63,742,756 of record NC_091063.1, read on the forward strand.
CTTTGGCAATCACATTGCGAACCTTACAATTGTTTGAATAGCCTTTTGTTTGACCCCTTTACCTCCCATGAGCACTTGAATGACCTTGACATATGCAAAAGTTAAAGTGTGGGGTGGTGGTTTGGTTTTGAGTGGAGCCAATGAAATATTGGAAAGGTGCAGTATTGAAGAGTAAAAGAAGAAGCGCCACGAAAAAAAATTCTTGTGAATAAATGTATTAGTTGATAAGTGGTAGATTGATACAAATGCACCTAAAGGAATGAGATGTTATAAATAAATTGCGGGAAATGTCTGGTTGACATAAGAATGATATGGAATGTTAATGTGTTTTGTATTAAAAAGTGCTTAGGGAGGTTAGTCACTATATCCAAATATATTCTACCCATCTCTTAGCCTACATTACAACCAAGTGGAGTCCTAATTGATCTTAGACTGGATAGGCTCAATTAGTAGAGTATTACACTACTGGCAAGCTTATGGTGCATCTTTGTGGCGTGTGAATGTTCTTTTGGAGAGTGAGCGAATTTTGTCCATCTGAGTTCCTAATTGTTTTTAATCATATTAATTGTGGAACTACTCTCGTGTGTAATGTGAGGGCATGTGATTCACAAATAAAAGGAAGTCTTGACTTCTGTATAGAGTGGTTTGAATAAGTGTAAATATTGCATGGTACGAGATATTCGACTTCTGAGGCAAAGGTTGTTCACTACTAGGTGCAACTTTGGTAAATTGTTCAAGGTGTGACTCGTTGAGGGAAAAGTTTAGGGAAGGAACTTTGATAGAGTGTGGTGGATTGCTAGAGGACAAGCAATAATTTAAGTGTGGGGTGTTGATATTAGGCTATATGGATGATATTTACACCTAAATATTACCAAAATTTATTGTTATTTTATAGGCGAATTGATAACAAAATGCTCTAAATGGTGTTCTTTTTCTTTGCAGGGAATAATCTAAGTGAGGAAGCACTACGGAGTATTTTGGAGTCAATAATGTGAAGAAAACGCCTAATCAAGAAGTACCCGAGCATAAAGAAGCAAAAATGGACTGAGCGAGATCCACCGCGACCGTGGTGGAACCGCGGTTGAACCGCGACAGATCAATTATGTGAGGCAGAATGTTCAGCGTTCACCGTGGTCTTGCCGCGACCGCGGTGAACTGTTCAAGTGCCAGAAAATTGGGGACCAAAGTGTAATTCGGGGAAAACTTGTTCCAAACCCTTATAAACTTTATAAGCTCACCCAAGACACAATTAAGCTTGTTTTAGACTACTTTGGAGGCAAGAACTAGTGTGAGAAGATCAACCAAACATTAGAGTTTTTCTATCCCCTTTTAATTCTTGCAATTATACATTATGAACAACTTTGTAGCTTTATTTTATTTTGTTATGAGTAGCTAAACAATTATCCAGGGTTGATGGAACCAATTGTTGGTTGAAGTTTTGACTCAACTTGTTATAATCGAGCCGGATTTATTATATGATTGTTCAACTACGTTTTGTATGGTGATTACTTGAATGGGCCCTTAATTAATTGTGTCTAATTACCTCATATTGCTTGAGAAGGAATATTAGGTTAGACAGATGTTGAACAACACCACTTTTGGGTAATTGAAGAGATTCATTACTTGAACTTAAAAGTGGGTTTAGAGATAACGAAGCTTTGGTGGGATAATTTAGAACTGTACACATTGTCAGCTAGAGTAGTTTGAGAGAATGCTCTAGTAAATTATTGTAGTTGATCGAGAGATAATTATGATAGCCAATAGCTCTTAATCCCCATAGAGTATTACGGCGAGATTATAGCGAAATAGTCAAGACCTAAACTAGCAATTGGGAAAATCACTGCCCTAGACTTTTTTACCATTGAATTATCTTTAATCTAGCATATTGTTATCTTTAATATTAATTGAAGTAGTTAAACGAAATCCAAGATTGATTGATAAAAATCTTGCATCTAGAAATTGGTTGAGTTGATAATAGCATTGCCAAAGAGTTGTAATAGAAAGGTTAGTTCCCTGAGGATTCGACTCCGGACTTAAAACCGGATTATATTTGCAACGACCACTTTGTCTTTTAAAAATCATAGTTGGGCGTGATCACTATGCCATCTAGAGAATTGAAGTTTTACTACTATTCAGGGAACTAAGTCATAGCTACTTTCTAAGAAAACTAGTAATGGTCATAATGAATGGGACGTAGGGAGAATCATATGTATTCCCAAACGTAAAGAGTTAGCCTCACATACTTTAACTTCCTGCGCTTGAGCGTAATACAACGTTTGTCAATCCTTTCAACTTTAATCTATAGCAATACAAGTCAAAGGGATTTCATATTAGCTATGATGCTCATGTTTTGGTCACTTAAGCATCTTATCAAACACTTGGTGAGAATAAAGCTTCATAATCCTTATAATGGTGTCTCTACATCCAATAACTCATTCGCTTGCTCCTAGATAAATTCTAAAGTCTCAAATGATTATAATCAACATTATTCTTTATCACCCATAAGGTAAACAATACCTTTAACCAATAATCAACAATCAACACCCCAAACCTATAATCGTACATACTCTTCTATCAAACCCATCAATTCATATGTCATGAACTAGAGTCTATAATTATTAACCCAATGCTAGAATCAATTAAAGGGTGAAGACATTACCTTTTTGAAGTTCAATCCCCTTGAATTCGAGTTCTAGGGTTCCTTCTCTCAACAATGATGTCTCAATCGAATATCTAATGATATGGAGAGTTTACCCATGTTAATAAGATGTTGGAAAATTGAAATTAACTTAGAATCACCATTAGAACTTACCTAATTGGGTGGTGGAGGGACCCTTAAGGAGTTAGGTTTTTGAGAGCTTTCCTTTCTAGAGCAAGTTTTTATGTTTTGGGGCTGTGGGGGACGAAATAGGGCTACAAAAATGACTTCACAAGTCGGCCACCTTGGTCCCGACTGCGGTAAATAGCTGGAGCACTGCCTCACGACCGCGGTCGCGGTCAAACGCGGTCGAACGCGGTGGTTACACACTGTTCTGTAAAACGGGCAAAATGTTTTGCACAAAGCTCCGTTTGGACTCTATAATATATCTCTGGAAATCTATTTCAAAGGCCTACAACTTTCATGCTTTGAGTTTTCTCAAATTCCTTACACAATTTTACTAAATCTTGCTGGAAAACGGACCTTCTGCAAACTTAGTCGATTTTGTCAAATCATATGCACCTCACTTTCCATCTTGATTTTGAAACAACTATTTTCACCCATAATCATCCCGATGAGACTTCACATGTCCAAAATATAACCTTACTACTCCTTTAACTCATTCATACCTAAGCCGAATTTACGGCGTGTTACAACAAATTTCAAAAGTCTTTATTTTTTTTTAAACTTCGTACCCAGTTAAATATGTTCACATAAATTGGAACGGAGGGAGTAATATTTATTATTATCTTGCTTAACAAAAAATAACCTTAGTCCATTAATTTTATAGAATCTTAAGTTAGAAGAGATCGTGAGTTTAATTCTGCCTCACCAGATATTTTAAAAAAATATGATTTAGTTGTGGTTTGAACATCGAACCTCTTAAAAAATATCACGAACAGGGGCATACACAAAAATTTTTGTAATCGATGTCGAAATTTTATAAAAGGAAAAGGAATAATAACTTTAATTATCATACTTTTGGACAAGATATAATCTTAACCTATTGGTTTTGTAGAGTTTTAAGTTAGAAAAGGTCTCGAGTTCAATTCTACTTATCACAATTTTTAACCGCAAGGCCCTCTCAAATATATTTGTAAAAAAAAATACTAATTGAGGTTTGAACATTTGACTTCCTAAAGCAAAATCAAGCAAATAACCAACACATCAAGAGACACTTTATATCAAATAGTGTCATTTTTGACTACTGACTCGTTTCCTCACAATATTAATATATATATATTTAATAAAATTTTCGGACAAAGCGGTGTCAGGTGCATCCGACCCTGATCACGAACTTAACCAGTGTGTCAAGCAACAATAAATGTCAAGAGATGTCTTTTATTTTCTCATTACCGTACTGGATTACTACATATATTTATAAGTTCCATATGCATCCTCCCCTATGCATCTCTCTGTGTGTGTATATATGTGTGTGTATGTTTCACGTCGTTAGCCAAGCTGGGAGTGCATGCAACGCCAGACTTCGAATTTTAATAATCAACCTCTTACCTCGACTGTTATGAAACAATTGGGACATGATATCTGCAGGGGTTTCATAGTTTTCCAGTCAAGTCAACTGTCAATTTGATGTTAATAGAAAGACAAGAACCATGTAGTAAAAGCTCATGCTTGAAACTCAAAATAGTAACAGAAACTAAAACATTAATAATAGCATGCAAGAAATGTAGCTAAAATAGCTAGCTAGTTACGGTCTCTCAAATCATAACCAGCAGCACGTTCCCTCAAGCTTTCTGTATGACTATCTGTTAGGGATATAGTAGATATACCCTAAATCCAATATCATATTTGATGATTTGAACATACTTTTGTGAACGCTATTTGATATAAAATATATATGGCATTTGATATTCTTTTATAATTATTACTAATTGTTTGATTAATTTGATAAGGTCCTTGATTAAATTTTGAGATTTGTCATCGTGATAGAGATCATGATAATGAGAGCAAAGTCTCTTACAATTTAATCTAAATTTGTTCTTGATCGTAAGATTATTAATTTGGACATTAGTAATCCGATTAGATCAATATTTATGTGATCGTCTTTACTGGATAAAGATTAGTTGATCTCATTAACTAAATCACATAGATAGATGATGCATATAGAGATATGATCATTGAACCGACTCGTTGGATAATTCCTAATGGTTAGAATTACCATAACTATCAATAGGATATTCTCTTGAAGAATGTGATGTAAAAGTTTCCTTTGACCTGAGATCGTCATAGTAATTGACAAGTTATTTATTGTGCTTTGATACTAGACACCTATGGCCCTAGGGCGATAGTTGAAAGGATATTTGGTACGATTAAATACTTGTAGAATTAGTGATTGATCACGATGGAATCTGTCAACTCTTGATAATGAGTTTAAGCTCCATGTTGTCATGAATTATAAACGACCAAATTAAGACCTTGGTCAGGGCAATTGAATGAAAGAAGAAAAGAGTTTCTTAGGTCATTCAATGGTCGATTATATTTGACATAAACACATAGTTGGTCGCCTATTAGGATTTGACAGTTGAACCATATCCTAGGGTGATCTAGAGCTATAAGGACAGAAGGAATTACTACATTATTCTTCTAGTGATTTTTGAGAGTAAATTGTATACTTCATGCTATCCGGTCGTTAAGGAGTGTTGCTAGACGCCACCCTTGATTAGTATATTGATGTAGTCAATTTACTACCTGCTTAGTATTGAACCTATGGGGTCACACACTAACGAGTGTTCTGATCTTTGCTAAAGGATTAATTAACTTATTATTTGATAATTAAATTAAGGAATTTAATTAGTCAAATAAATTTAGTTATTAGTCCAAATGAAATATTATTATATTCTTTGCTAGCACAGAGGGTATGATTAACATTGTGAATAAATTGAAGTTTTCTATTTGGAATAGAAAATTAAATTATATCTCTTGGTTAAAATATATATATGATATATATAATTAACTTTTATATAAGAGATGTTATATTAAATATTAATAAAAGGCTTGTTAGTATTTAATCCCAATTGGAATGAGATTAGTATTTTACTGATACGAAAGTAATAGATTCCAACTTTGACTTGGAATAATATTCACGTGACCGTATTTGGCAAAACCCATCTGGATGGATTCAAATTTTTTATGAAAAAATTGTACAAAGTTTATTTTTGGAATAAATTTTTATCCTAAGTAAATTATTACCTCAACCAAATAGGAAAAGGATTTATATGTGATGTTGTATAAAGGGTGATGGAGAAAATTTGCCGTAATTAATTCTTAAGAAGAAAAACACTTTGTAAAAGTGAGAGTGCAATACAAAGCCAAGAGAGAAAATACAATTACAAGAAAAGTGTTTCTTGTTCTTCTAATTTGAGTTGAGATTTTTGAGAAAACTTTCAGCACAATTTTTTCGTTCAATTTTGTTCACGGGTTTCATTGATCAAAAAGTTGATAGCAAGGATCGGTCTCGGTGTGAATACGCATAGAGTCTTCGCACTATCGAAGAAATTTTGAAACGAGACTCTCTTTACCAGGTACGTCTTAGATCCGATCTTTGGTATGTAAATAAATTTTAAACACGAAAAGATCTGCCTAGGATTGTTATTGTCTTCCGCTGCGTGTTACGAACATCTATACGCAATCCATCAGTGGTATCAGAGCCGTGGTTTATTGTGTCTAAAATTTATTTACGAAATATTTTAAGATTATATTTGAAGAGTTCAAACAATAATACATCTGTATTATGCAATGGTCAAATTGTTTGCATGCATATGGATTGATATAATTTTATTATGTATAAAATATATATACATATAAGTTAAACTATTGAGATAGTTCGTAACTTGAATTTGAAATTTTTGCATTAGATATGATTATGATCTATAATAGGTTATTGGGTTCTACTATTATTTTAATTGTTATTAGTTCATGAGATGTTAATTAATAATAGTTTTCTGGCATGAATTATTTTTATGTGATATATAAGATAAACATGTTAGAAGATATTGAATTTCGTTTTTATGTCACATGCTTGTTCGTTACATAATTTTGAATTATTTATTACATGTGATGTAAATCAATTTAGGACTAAGCATGTAGACAATGTGAACTAAATTCACATGCTATAAAAGATTTGATCTTCGTGTTATTAAAAGCTGTTTTAATAACAATTCTCTCTTACTAAAATTTGAGTTCTTAAATAATAAATATAAGATATTTTATTATAGAGCTATCCATCAAGGTAAATAATTTTACTTGTTTCTTGTTTATAAGGAGCGGCCTGACTACTAGGAGACTTATAGTTCGAGAATATGTTAAAATTATTTATTGCATTAGATGTATGGATTGGAAGAATTATTCAATTTTACACTAGACGCCTGGACCACCCGGGGGAGTATAAAATTTAATAAGTTCTTTGTTATCATGATGGTTGAACTCAACTATGCCAATAGAATCGACCTGACTACTAGGGGACTATTTGACATAGAGCTATTTAAGAAAATTGTATAAGGATACAATTGGTAAGAGTACCTACCTTTAAAATATATGTGAGAAACTACTTGACTTCCAAGGGGCTCATACATATTGTTAAAGGATTCCTTTACTCCACTAACAAAAATAAAGATTTCGTAAACTATAATGAGGGTCTTTAAAATAATTAGTGAAAATATCATTTAGATAAAAGTCCATGTCTTTATGATATATGCAAATATGTTCTTATATTATTGCCTTTTCTTTTTTATAATTTAGATTTCTCAATATGTCTGTTATATCACTGCGTGAAATACTTGAGACCAACAAGTTGGTAGGACCAAACTTTGATGACTGGTATAGAAATTTGAGAATTGTTCTCATGCATGAAAAGCTCATTGATGTGATCGATAAGCCTGCAAAGATAGTCCCACCAGAGAATGATGTTCAAGGCACCAAGGTTTATCAGAAACAACTGGAAGAATGTCTTGCTAATAAACACATCATTCTTGCTTCTATGAGTTCTGAACTCCAGAGGAAACATCAGAATATGGATCCAACTGCAATCATTGAATATCTTAAGAAGATGGTTGATACACAGTTGGACATTGAAAACTCTCCAGTTGGACCCCTTGTCAATCATATGATTGTTCTTACCGAAGAACATGAGAAGTTGGGGTACAAGCTTGGTAAAGAACTTTCTAAAGATTTGATCTTGCAGTTAGTATATGATGCTGAATGTTTTCACTGTAAGAAGAAAGGGCATTGGAAGAGAAACTGCAAGGAGTATCTTGCAACTCTAAAGGACAAGAAACAAGGTGAGACATTAATGAAAAATATTTTCAAGGTTTCTTTAGCTACTAATTCTTCAATATGGGTATTAGATACTGGCAGTGGTTATAACATCTGTAATATGTTGCAAGGGTTCAAGATAAATAGGAGGCTAAAGAAAGGAGAAGTTAATATACAAGTTGGAAATGGTGCAAAAGTTGCGGTCGTAGCTGTAGGATCAATTTCTTTAATAATGCCTACGGGCAAAGTACTTATGTTGGATGATTGTTATTACGTTCCTAAATTTGTTTCGAACATAATTTCAGCTTCTATGTTAGACAAACATGATTTTCGCATTAATATAGGCAATGGTATTTGCTCTATTTATTATAGTGATAATTTATATGTGAATGGCTATCTCCAACATGACGTTTATGTCTTACCTAATGTGAATGCTAATTCGATTATGCATGTTTCAAGTCTTAAGAGGAAAAGAGATGATCAAGTAAATCATGCATACCTTTGGCATTGTAGGCTTGGTCATATTGGAGAGAAAAGAATTAACAAGTTGTACAAGGAAGGGTACCTTGACAAATATGATTTTGAATCACATCCAACTTGTGAATCTTGTCTCAAAGGAAAAATGACCAAATCTCCATTTACTGGAAGTGGAGAAAGAGATTCTGAATTATTGGGACTAATTCATACAGATGTTTGTGGGCCCATGAAAATTCAAGCTAAACGTGGATATTCTTACTTCATCACCTTCATTGATGATATGTCAAGATATGGATTTGTGTATCTTATGAAACACAAATCTGAATCTTTTGAAATGTTCAAAAGGTTCCGTAGTGAAGTTGAGAAACAGACTGGTAAAAGTATCAATGTACTAAGGTATGATAGAGGTGAAGAATATCTTAGTGAAGATTTTACTAGGTATCTCAAAGAGAATGAGATTCTGTCCCAGTGGACACCTCCAGGGACACCACAACACAATGGTGTGTCTGAAAGGAGAAATCGAATCTTATTAGATACGGTGAGATCTATGATGGGGTTCACTGATCTTCCAATAAATTTATGGGGATATGCTTTGGAAGCAACAACATACTTACTTAATAAAGTTCTCACTAAATCAGTCTCTACAACACCATATGAGATATGGAAAGGATGTAAGCCCAACCTTAAACATAAAGTTTGGGGTTGTCCAGCTTATGTTAAGAGACTACAGTCTGATAAACTTGACTCAAGATCTGATAAGTGTAGGTTCATTGGGTACCCCAAGGAAACAATGGGATATTATTTCTATCACCCTTCTGACCATAAAGTGTTTGTGGCCAGAGGAGCAACCTTTTTGGAAAGGAATTTCTTTTAGAAGGAAATTATAATGGAGAAATTGAACTTGATGAAGTCCAAGAAACTAATGAATCAACACAATGTAAAGATCATGAGACCCAAGTTGAAGAACCTTTATTGGATGTTTTGAAGTTGCTAAGGAAGTTGCCATCTTCACGGTTGAAGTCCAAGAACTAAATGAACTTCAAGCAAATTGAACAATAACCAAATCCAGCACAAGGTGAACAGGTTGTACAAGTACCTCTTAGAAGGTTTAAACGAGAACGTCATGTACCAACTAGATAAAATTTAATGGTACAAGATGATGTATCAAATGAGGTTGATTATAACGATGATGACTCTAAGACCTATGAAGAGGCTATACAAAGTTCTGATTATGAGAAGTGGCAAAAGGCCATGGAATCCGAAATGGAATCTATGAAGGAAAATAAAGTATGGACTTTAGTTGAACCTTCAAAGGATATAAAACCTATAGGTTGTAAATGGGTTTTTAAGAAAAAGATTGGAGCAGACGGAAAGGTGGAGACCTACAAAGCTCGTCTTGTTGCCAAGGGATATCGTCAGAAAGAAGGAGTCAACTATGACGAGACTTTTTCTCCCGTAGCAATGCTCAAATCTATTCGGATTTTGCTTGTTATAGCAACATACTATGATTATGAAATATGGCAAATGGATGTGAAAACAACTTTCCTTAATGGTGAGCTAGAAGAGGATGTGTACATGACACAACCTGAAGGTTTCACATTTTCGTCTGATCATAATAAAATTTGTAAGCTATAAAGATCCATTTATGGACTAAAGCAAGCTTCTCGAAGTTGGAATATTCGCTTTAACAAGACAATTGAAAAGTTCAATTTTGTTAGATGCGAAGAAGAACCTTGTGTGTATAAAAATGTTAGGGAGCACAATTATATTCTTAGTGTTGTATGTTGATGATATATTGCTCATAGTGAATGACATACCGGCATTGCAAAGTACCAAGATTTGGCTATCTAAACAGTTCTCCATGAAAGACTTGGGAGAATCAGCTTATATATTAGGAATAAAGTTCTATAGAGATAGATCTAGGAAGCTGTTTGGACTTTCCCAGTCTTTGTACATTGATACCATCTTAAAGAGGTATAACATGGATAATTCCAAAAGAGGTTATCTACCGATAGGCACTGGAATTACTCTCAGTAGGGAGGATTGTCCTAAAACACCCGAAGATAGAGAACGCATGAGTAGGATCCCATACGCTAGTGCAGTGAGAGCTATCATGTATACCATGACATGTACACGTCCTGATGTGGCTTATGCACTTGGAGTGACCAGCCGATAGCAGGCAAATGCTGGTGAGGAACATTGGAAGGTGGTGAAGACCATTCTTAAGTACTTAAGAAGGACTAAAGACCAATTCCTCATCTATGGAGATTCTGAGTTGAAACTTAAAGGTTATAGTGATGCAAGTTTCTCTTCAGATAGAGATGATAGCAAATCTATTTCTGGTTATGTATTCACCTTAAATGGTGGTGCAGTGAGTTGGAAAAGTTACAAACAAGCTACAGTAGCTGATTCAGTAACTGAAGCACAATATGTAACAGCTAGTGAAGCTGCTAAGGAAGTTGTATGGATGAAAAAGTTCTTAACTAAACTTGGTGTGGTTCCTTCAATAGAAGGTGCGGTTCCACTATTGTGTGACAATACTGGAGCCATTGCTCAAGCAAAAGAACCAAGATCACACCCAAAGTCCAAACACGTTCTGCGAAGGTATCACTTGATAAGAGAGATCATTGAACGTGGAGACGTCGAGATTCAAAAGGTTGATGGAAAGGAAAATGCTACAGACCCATTCACTAAAGCTCTTGGCGCAAAGGAGTTTAACAAGCACAAGTGGAAATTGGGCATGAAGTACAAAAGCGATTGGCTCTAGTGCAAGTGAGAGATTGTTAGGGATATAGTAGATATGCCCTAGATCCAATATCATATTTGATGATTTGAACATATTTTTGTGAATGCTATTTGATATAAAATATATATGGCATTTGATATTCTTTTATAATTATTATTAATTGTTTGATTAATTTGATAAGGTCCTTGATTAAATTTTGAGATTTGTCATCGTGATAGAGATCATGATAATGAGAGCAAAGTCTCTTACAATTTAATCTAAATTTGTTCTTGATCGTATGATTATTAATTTGAACATTAGTAATCCGATTAAATCAATATTTATGTGATCGTCTTTATTGGATAAAGATTAGTTGATCTCATTAACTAAATCACATAGATAGATGATGTATATAGAGATATGATCATTGAACCGACTCATTGGATAATTCCTAATGGTTAGAATTACCATAACTATCAATAGGATATTCTCTTGAAGAATGTGATGTTAAAGTTTCCTTTGACCTGAGATCGTCGTAGTAATTGACAAGTTATTTATTGTGCTTTGATACTAGACACCTATGGCCCTAGGGCGATAGTTGAAAAGATATTGGGTACGATTAAATACTTGTAGAATTAGTGATGGATCAAAGATGGAATCTATCAACTCTTAGTAATGAGTTTAAGCTCCATGTTGTATGAATTATAAACGACCAAATTAAGACCTTGGTCAGGGCAATTGAATGAAAGAAGAAAAGTGTTTCTTAGGTCATTCAATGGTCGATTATATTTGACATAAACACATAGTTGGTCGCCTATTAGGATTTGACAGTGGAACCATATCCTAGGGTGATCTAGAGCTATAAGGACAGAAGGAATTACTACATTATTCTTCTAGTGGTTTTTGAGAGTAAATTGTATACTTCATGCTATCCGGTCGTTAAGGAGTGTTGCTAGACGCCACCCTTGATTAGTATATTGATGTGGTCAATTTACTACCGGCTTAGTATTGAACCTATGGAGCCGCACACTAACGAGTGTTCTGATCTTTGCTAAAGGATTAATTAACTTATTATTTGATAATTAAATTAAGGAATTTAATTGGTCAAATAAATTTAGTTATTTGTTCAAATGAAATATTATTATATTCTTTGCTAGCACAGAGGGTATGATTAATATTGTGAATAAATTGAAGTTTTCTATTTGGAATAGAAAATTAAATTATATCTCTTGATTAAAATATATAATATGATATATATAATTAACTTTTATATAAGAGATGTTATATAAAATATTAATAAAAGTCTTGTTAGTAATTCCAATTTGGAATTGGAATAGTTCATGTGCATATTTAATCCCAATTGGAATGGGATTAGTATTTTACTAATACGAAAGTAATAGATTCCAACTTTGACTTGGAATAATATTCACGTGACCGTCTTTGGCAAAACCCATCTGGATGGATTCGAATTTTTTATGAAAAAATTGTACAAAGTTTATTTTTGGAATAAACTTTTACCCTAAGTAAATCATTACCTCAACCAAATAGGAAAAAGGTTTATATGTGATGCTATATAAAGGGTGATGGAGAAAATTTGCCGTAACTAATTCTTGAGAAGAAAAACACTTTGTAAAAGTGAGAGTGCAATATAAAGTCAAGAGAAAAAATACAATTACAAGAAAAGTGTTTCTTGTTCTTCTAATTTGAGTTGAGATTTTTGAGAAAAATTTCAGCATAAAGTTTTCGTTCAATTTTGTTCACGGGTTTCATTGATCAAAGAGTTGATAGCAAGGATCGGTCTCGGTGTGGATACGCATAGAGTCTTCGCACTATCGAAGAAATTTTGAAACGAGACTCTTTTTACCAGGTACGTCTTAGATCCGATCTTTGGTATGTAAATAAATTTTAAACACGAAAAAATCTGCCTAGGATTGTTATTGTTTTCCGCTGCGTGTTACGAACATCTATACGCAATTCATCACTATCAGTGTGCGAATAGTCATAGCCTTTCCTCATCGCATCCAGTGGCGGAGGTAGAGTGTTGGGATCGGGTTCGATCGAACCCAGTGACTTTGATTCGAACCCTGTGTTTGTATTACAAAATCTTTTACATATGTATAAATGATTAATTTAGAACCCAGTAACTTTTAACGATTAGAATCTCGAATCCATAAGCTCGAAATTCTGGCTCCGCCTCTGATCGCATCATTAGCATGATCATCAACAACAACATCCTTGACATTCTTGGTTGTCTCCTTGGCGGCATCAAATGCCTCGTCCATGCTTTGTTTCGCCTTTTCTTCCACGTTTAGCCCCGTTTCCATTGCCTTTACTGCTCCCTCTTTTAAGCTTTCTGCCACTGAACTTGTTCGCTTGTGCGTTCCCTCTGCCGTTTCGTCCGTGCTCCGAATCTATGAATCCACTACTCCACATCAAATGATATAGGTTTGACAAACCCAACTATTCATATAAATTAAATAACCAAACTACACAACGACCCAGCAGCTTAAATATAATTATTTTTGTAATAGTTAACGGTTTGCAATTTTCGAGGTCAAAGGTCTCTGATTTGTCAAATAATCATAGTTCTATATATAGTGGAATAATAGAGTAAGGGATCGTTTGGTAGGATGCACTAGATAAACTAATGCATGTATTGGCTTTGTGTATTAATAATACATTGTTTGGTAGACATTTTGAACTTATGCATTAGTTATGCAGACATTAGTTATACATCTTATTTGGTATTATCTTATGCATAACTAATGCATAAAAAATAATGGTATTAGCAATGCAATGAGTTTTAATGCATGCATTAGCTTAGTTAAAGACAAAATTGTCCTTCAAAATTTATGCTTGATTAAAATATGCTAATTAGTATATTAATGCAAGTTTAAAATAATCCAAATAATGAAAAATAAAATTATATCCCTAGTAAATAAATAAATACTTAGCACATTTCCTTTTTTATAAATAAATATTTTATTTTATTTTATAATATAGTAGACAAATAAAATAATTTTTTATAAACTTTTTCATTTAAAAACATTTCCCAACATATGTTTCTTTTAAAAAGTTAAAGTGTGAACTAGTTTTGAGGACATTTTTGTAAACAAATAATTCTTTTAGAAATTGTGCAATACTTTAATACATCAAACCAAACAATGGATAAGAAATATGTTAGCATACCTAATACCAACATAACTAATGCAAGCATAACTAATACCATCGTTACTAATACACCCTATTCAGCATTATTCTTATGCACCCTACCAAACGACCCCTAACCGCATGGGTTCCTTTGCATCATACGTTCGTAATAATTAACGAAAATGAATGCAAGTACATTTTGTGAAACACGTTTTAGTAGTATCAATAAAAACAATAAGGCTAGCATCCACTGATCGAAGAACAGTTTTGCAACCATATTTGTGCCAAAGATGAACTAAGCTACGTATAAGAACAATATAAACGCTATTTAACCATTAAAAATCACTTATATAAGGTAACTTAGCTAAAATAACTTAACTGATACGACATGTTATATCAAACTAATACTGTGTTACGCTACCAGTGTATATAATTAGTTCAATAAAAAAAAATCACATTATCTTAAAGTCATTATTGTTGGAAGCAGAGGTAAAGGGCGCAAGGGAGATTCCATTATTGGAAGTACGCCGCAGCGTTTTCAAAAAGGCAGCTACAACTCCTTTTCTTGCCAACATTTTCGTCTTCTTTTCTTTTAAAACAAAAGCTCTATAGTGCTAGCTGAAAATTGATTTTGAGTGCCTGTCCTCTAGTTTAATAAGCTTAGATGCCGAAGAGAGACGGTGACATGCACGTTACACCTGTACTGTGCATGAACCTTATACGTGTCACACATGGCATATATCCAACAAGAAAATTAACAAATTGAACTACCGCTTTCTATCTGCTATTCCACATACATTCTGGTATCTACGCAATGGTTTCGCATACCACACACAACAAGACATGTGAATATTTGGCTTAGCGTGATTTGGTTTATTTGGTTTTATAAAATGAATTAAACATTATACCCCTACATCTCATTTTTCATAATATTATATAAGAGTAAATTTTATAAATAGTCATATAATTATAATTTTTCTTTTATCAAAGTAATATAGCTTTGTTTTTTCATACAAAAATCATAAAACTTTCATTAATTTACATAAAAATCATCATGACCAGAAAACACAAATTCCGATAGTATTTTCTTATTTCAAATTTTTTTTAGTTTTTTATTTTCAGTATAATAAATAATAACCCAATTGAAATAGAAAGATATGTGTGTGTATGTTTTATACAATGTTTTAAAAGGCGGGGCGTGAGGCGAGACATTTTACCTCTGACGAGGCGAGGTGTAAGCCTTGAGACATGGGGCGTAAGTCCCACAGATCTTTAAATTTTACTAATTTCAAGAATTTTAAGATAGCATAAAACAAAAAATAATTATAAAAATCACATTAATTAATCACAAAATTATAACAAATAATACGTTTAAAATATTTATAAATTATAGTTCAACTATGAATAATACAAAAAGTATTACATACATTATAATATGCAAATTAGCTGCAACGTCATTACAACTCAAACATCAAAAGTAATGTATTCGAAGCGAAATCTTATATGTATCTCTTAAGGAGTAATACATCTTTAAAGAATTTCGATATTATAATTTGATATTTTTTTAAATACTCGTTTTATTTAATATGCTTTCAATTTGAAAGAGAATTTATATAAAAATATAATTTATAATTTAAATATAATTTTCTAGTATCATTTATTTTTAAGTTTCAACAAGTTAATAAAGTGACACATAATTCACCATACTATATCATGATAAATAATTATTTGTAAATAGTTACTAGCTAATACTGAGTTATTAAATTATAACGTATTATATCTCGTAAATGTGAAAATAATAATTTTTAGGAAAATAATTATAAAAAAATTATGGACTAATACAATAAAGACATAACAAAATAAATAAATACTTTTAAATGAAAGATTTATTTAAAATCTACTATCATAGAAGTCTTAGTAGATGACATGCAATTATTATTATTTTAATTATGATATAAAATACTCTCAATTTAATGATTTATGATTAAGAAAAAAGTAATTTTGAATAGTGAACGATTTATTAAAAAAATGTGAGGATTTACAAGGTTAGTTCTATTAGGCGAACCCAGTACGTTCGGCGTTGGGCGTGTCCCGGGCGTAAGCCCCGACGACCGAGGAGTAAGTTTCATGGAACTAAGCCCCACACATAAGCCCATGGACGTTTTACGAGTGCTCCGCCCCAGGGCGAGCCCTGAGCGAGTCTCAATCCTGCCTTTTAAAACAGAGGTTTGAATACATATAATATACATATTTATATATTTTTGGCTAGCAAATGCAATTAGTTTCGGCCGACCGATCAATTTTATATTTTTCCCTTAAATTAGGAATGACCAAATTCAACTTAATCATAGGACTGAAACTATCCTACTACATAAAGGGGAAGTTTTTCTTTAGTCTCACACATTGTAACACGCAATTCAAGACAATAAAAGTTTATTTTTGTTCTCTAGAAACTGTGAACGACTTACTCACTTGCTCTATTCTTTATTCACGGCTGGGCTTAAATCGAGGGTACAATCGAGGACGAGCTCATTATTCAATCTAAGATCAAGTCCTGGTCTTAACATTACTAGTGGTTTGATCATTTGTTTCATCTTTAATTCATTAATTATTCGAATTGAATTAAATCATGTATTCTTTTAACCACGTACAAATGTAATTGTTTCCCAATTTTTGGTTAAACGGATTGGCGTCCACCGTGGGTCTAAGGATAATAGTGTTGATTTAATACGAATCTCCATAACACACCTTATTTTACGCTTGTTCTTTAAAATTCAATCTAAAAATGTCAAACTCTTAGTATGCTCACTTGAACAT
Source organism: Nicotiana sylvestris (assembly GCF_000393655.2). NCBI lineage: Eukaryota > Viridiplantae > Streptophyta > Magnoliopsida > Solanales > Solanaceae > Nicotiana > Nicotiana sylvestris. The sequence continues at coordinate 63,759,894 of NC_091063.1, forward strand.
TGACGCTAAATCATGCCATCACAATGAAAATAATAATGTGGTGCCTAGTAATGATGTGCTTCCCACCGATCCCAACGGCATCCCAGTCGCCGACCTGGTCGATTCTAACTCGTAGGTGGCCATTAACATCAATTTGCCAACTGATCCCGAAAATAGTGTTTGCGGAGGACCCCGACCAACAACTCGAGAAGCGCCTAAAGGTAAGGGTGATGGGTGAGCCTACGACTGATTTTTGAAATGTTACAGGCTCAACAAACAGCACTAGCACATTTGCATAATCAAAGCCACGACCCCAACAGGGTCAAACCCAAACAATCCTGGGGAAGCATACGCAGAGACAAATAAATTACCGAGAGACCGGGGGAAGCCGAACCTGGGGTAACTTCCAAGGCGATGAGGATGATCGAGTTGTTGATCAAACGGATGGAGTCGGGCGAGAAAAAGATTGAGGCCAACGATAAGAAGGTGGAAACATACAACTTCAGAGTCGATCAGATCCCATGAGCACCCCCGATATTAAAGGGACCGGACTCCAAAAAATTTATCCAGAAGCCCTTTCCTCCGAGTGCAACACCAAAACCAATCCAAAAAAGGTTTTGTATGCCCTACATTCCCAAATATAATGGGACCACGGACCCGAATGAGCATGTGACCTCCTATACATGCACGATCAAAGAGAACGATTTGGAAGATGATGAAATCGAGTTGGTGTTACTAAAGAAATTTGGGAAAATGTTATCCAAAAGTATGGTATCACAACTTGCCTCCCAATTCAATTGACTTGTTTGCTATACTTGCAGATGCTTTCGTAAAGGCCTATGCCGGGGCCATCAAGGTCAAAACCAGAAAGTCAGATCTTTTCAAGGTCAAACAAAGGGACAACGAGATGCTCTAAGTTCGTGTCGAGATTCCAAATGGAATAAATGGACCTACCACTGGATGCAGATGATCAAGCCGTTCAGGCATTCACTAAGGGGATTAACCCCCATAGTTTCATGGCCTCCCAACAGTTAAAATAAAAATTGGTGGAGTGCCTGGAAGTAACCAGGGCCGACGTCTGCAACAGGTACTAGTTGAAGATCGGGGTCAAAGACGACCAACTCGGGGCCCCATCTGGATCTGTTTACACCATCAAGATCGATGATAGATCTAAGAGAGTCATTCATCATTATACAAGACCGGTACGAGACCAGTATCAACTATACAATGTAAATTGAATGGGAAATGGATCCAGGAATCACCCCACGAGGAACTAGATAAGAAACGATCGATGGCTTAGTGACTGGGGCTTGATGAGCAAGAATGGTTTCGATAGGTCGCTCGGGAGTAGGGAGGTGCCAAGATTATCAGAATACAACTTTAACGTGGAAGTTGTAAGCATCATATCAGCCATATAGCACATCAAAAAGACCTAGTGGCCCTGACCATTGAAGTACGACCCAGCTCAAAGAGACCATAACTTGATGTGTAAGTATCATGGAACTCAAGGTCATAGGACTGAAGATTGTCGATAGTTAAGAGAAGAAGTAGCTCGACTATTCAACAGTGGGCACCTCCAAGAATTCCTAAGTGAACGAGCTAAAAAACATTTTAGAAATAGAGACGCCCACAAACAGCTCGAACAAGAGGAACCTCAACACGTGATCAACATGATTATTGGGGGGTTGAAGCTGTAGAAGAGCACTAGCTACAGGTGGTGCCGAACTCCTCGAAGATTGGGGCTTGATACTACCTCTGAAGTCACCAGAATACCCTGCAAATATCATCTTCTTATGCTGGCCCCTATCATGCTCCCTATATGCGCTTTGCTGGCACTTACGATCCTCTAATATCTAGGCATAAGCCTGAATATGGGAAATATCCATGCCATCCACCAATGAGGCTTTCGTGAACTCATTTATCAAATGTGGTCCCAACCCATTCACGAACAGGTGCACCCTATCGCTTATCTCGGCCACCATATGGGGGGGCATACCTTGCTAAAGAATCAAACTGCATATTATACTCTCGTACACTCATATTACCTTGTCGAAGGTTCAAGAACTTATCAGCTCTATCTTGTCGTATCTCAACTGACAAGTAGTGACGAAGAAAGGCCTAAGAAAATTCATTCCACATAGTTGGAGGAGCATTCGTACCGCTAGATCTTTCCCAACTATCATACTAGAAAATAGCTAAATCCCGTAACGGATAATAAGCCAACTTTACTACCTCAGTATTACTAGCGTGCATAACCCTCAGTGTACGATAAACCAGATCAATAAAAGTCTGTAGGTCCTCCTTGGGGTCTGATTCTGTAAACACTTGAGGGTCTATATTAATAAAATCACGAACTCTCGCACTAACTGGTTTATCAGCAGCAACAGTATTCTGCCTTTAAGCCTGAGCAACTACCAATTTAGTCAACAACTGCACCGCACTATACATATCGTGGTCTGTAGTGCCAGTTGGAGGAACTGGAGGTACTGGGTCCCTCCTAATATCCTCTGGAGAACACGGAGTAGATGATGTATGAGACAACATCTCACTCTGAGCCTCACTTTGGCCTACTCTGGCTGGAGGCACCTAATTGGTACCCTCCCCCGCAGCTGTATCAAGCCGTCTATTAATCGTTTGCTTCCTAGTCGAAGGCATCGCTAAAAGAAAACAAGGTGAATATTAGATATGAACACTTACGACTCAACTCTATGCACGATGTAGATTCGGGAAGAAGTTAACAACCATAGATGTCATGTAGCTTCCTAATTATAAATGTGGCGTGCTACACATCCATAATCAAGACTCTACTAGACACGTCTCATAGAAAACCCCTAGGAAAGACTTGCTCTGATACCAACTTTGTCACGACCCAAACTAGAGGGCCATGATTGGCACCCGGGCCATACCTGCCGAGCACCAATGTACATTTCATCTTACCTTTCTTATTATCTATAAGGACCGACGAGATCAACATAAATGGTAGACATGAATCATGAACAACCAACAATGACAGATAATGGCATGAACATACATAACATGGGCCGACAAGGCTGTCATGAAGCTATATATAAGGTACGAGCTGACAAGCTGCCATGAGTGACTATACAACAAAAATCAGCCGACAAAACAATCCAAACTATACATGAGTCGACACCTGTCTATGAGCCTCTATAGGAACATAAGTACTGCAACAATGCCAGAACAGGGCCTTGACATACCCATAATGTCTATAACAAAAGTGCATACCAAGACCACGGTAATTCCCAAGAAGGGATCTCGCCAATAACCGTTGAATTGGGCAACCTACTGTGGTGGGGGAGCTTCGTCTACCTGTTTATCAGGACCTGCAGCACGACATACAATGTCCACAACTAAAAGGGACGTCAGTACGAATAAAGTACTTAGTATGTAAGGTAGGAAAGCATAAATAAGAATAGTAATGTATACAGGGATAAAGAATATACAACCTCTAACATCTGAGTACTTCTGAGGGATACTGACGTAAAATGGATGATACATATATAAACTTTTAAAAACATATGCCTCTGGGGACATCATCATCATCATATCGTACACGGTAATCATAAGGCTCGATCGAATCATACCCGGTCACATGGAGCTCGATAAAACCCAAAGAATTAGTGGTTGCACAATAGGTGTCATACCCGGTCGACTATAACACGGCTTGGTAGAGTAAAATAGATACATATATATAATGCATGTTGGACTCATTGGAATCACATTTTGAACCTTTCGGAGTGACGTAAGGTCGGTATCCTCTGTACACGTTATTAGAACTAACTCTTCATCATGAATCTTATAAGAATTAGGGAGTACCAACAACTTTGATACATAAGAATAAGAGAAGCAACATCATCATCATTTGTTCCATAAGAAGGGAAACAATGTAAGTACTGTTAGCTTCTAAGAGTGTAGTATCTTTGGAAGTTCGTTCATTACATTATATACAATCGGAGTCTTGCAGAAGAAGGAAAGAGATAGCCTTACATGCCTTGTATATAATGCCCAACCTCAAGCTATGCAAATGTCACGTCTCCTTAGTCTACAATAAGAGAAATGATACTATTATTATTGTTTATATGTCGTAACTATTATATATCGACCGTGACCTATTTTACGATGAAATGGACAGCATATCCCCTATTTTATATGACTTCCCACAAGTTAAAAAAATCAACAAACATCCCAAACATTATCAATAATTGTTGCGACCAAAACACTCACGCAAGTGCACGTGATCTTCAAGTAATAGAGTAGTGAGTAGAGTATCGTTCTCACGAAGACTTATGATTAACTGTTGACTGATTCAAACCCAATTTCTTTATCTACCCAAGAGATTGTTCACTAAAGAGAGATGTAATTATTTTACTACTTAAACTATAAATAATTAATCTAACTAACGCAAGTACCCAAACGAATAGCAATTACAAGTAACAAACAGTAGGAGAAGATATTCCAGGGTCACGGGCATAGTCAACAATCGTGTTGTGTTCTTGGCTCAAAATGACTAATCAATTTATCTGGGTTATTGATTGACAGGGTTGATATTACTCATAAGAATCTGTCGAGTTCTTACTCGCCTATTCAAGTCAACTCAACGCCTATATGTGTATGGTATTAAAATTAACAAGAACGCATTTACAATTCCTGTATTTCAACCAAGCAAGGCAATTGGGTATATGTCTATCCCAATTGCAAATCCGTTCCCCGAGGCCCGGGTTTAAGAACTTGCTCTATTTAATTTTATATGCAATCTAAAGTTCCCACTTGCGAGTTCAATTAAAGATTCGTAGATAGTATTTCACTGTTAGCTACTCAGCAAAATAATTAACCGCAGAATTAAATAAACAACACAATATGATAAACCAGCTTTGTAGAATTAAACTTCAAACAACAACATTCATGTTTTACCCATGACCCCAGAACAATGGGTTTTAGCCACTCATACTAGTGTTCATCATAAATAAGTTCAATTTCATCACAAAACAGCAAAAACAAGAGAAGAAAAGAAGAACTTGATGGTAAAAGCTCCTTCTTGCCTCTTGCCTCTCTATTTCCTCCACTAAACTATGAAAAACTTCCTTTCTTTAACCTTGGGCGAGCTTGACTTTATATAGGTTAAGTGGGTTTCCCTCCAGATTTCCAATTTTACCCCTAAATAACGTTTTTTCGGACCGGACACGCGCGAGCTCGCGCATTTCTTCGTGCATGATTCTGCCTTGGACTTTCTTACGTGCGAACTACTGCGCGACTTCACGCATTTCTTCGCGCACCTGGAGCTTGATTTCGTCCATTTATTTGTCTCGTCCTTGCGCGCACTCGACTCTGAGGGGTTGTTCTTGCTCATAAATCATTCCAATATCCTCTTGAAATCATCATATAGGCTCCTCATCCTGCAATGTATACATATCAAAATTAGAGCCAATTTTCCATCAATTAACCATAAGATGTCATTGGAATATAATCAAGCGGAAGCATAAACAATATCTAAATCACCTAGATTTCGCCTATTATCAACACCCCACACTTAAGTCATTGCTAGTCCTCGAGCAATCAACTATACTCTCTAGAGAATCCTTCACTCAACCATTTCTCTTAACGCATTTCACCTAGAACAATGTACATGTATTACGCCTAGCAGTGAACAATCCTAGACTCAAAGTCGACTCTCAAGTGCCATGCAATATTCACACTTCCTCAAAGTACTCTACATAGAAGTCAAGACTTGCTTTTCTGTCACGAATCATATGCCCTCACAATTACATCAACAAAAAAAACTGAGTTCAATCCGCCACATTCAATCCAAATACTCACATATATCAAGGAAATCACTCACTCTCACAAAAGAGGTCACATGCATGCAATTGGTACCATAAGCTTGCCCTTAATGTAAATCTCTACTAATGTAGGCTATCTCGATCCAAAATCAATTAGGACTTTTTATGGTTGTAATGTGGGCTAAGGGACGGGTAGGATGTATTTAGGAATAGTGACTCAACCCCTAAGCACTTTAACACATCACATGAGCAATTTTTAGCGCAAATTCTTCAACCCACTTCTTATTCACACACAGTATCATCCCACAAATATTCTCTTCTTCTTTAAGCACTGTATTAATTCATTCCCACTAGGTGTAACAAGACACAATGTAATCATCTCTTCTTTTTTTTGATAAGTTTATTCTTCTTGTCACTCAATTTCTGCTAGTGGTGTATTCGTTTACAACATAAGTGCACTTTCCACCCTTTTATTGGTTCCACTCAAAAGCCACCCCACACTTATTTCCTTCTTCTTTCTTTTAGCGCTTCTCTCATAATTAAAGTGTTTAAGAGGTAAAAGGATTAAAACAATGTCAATTAAGAACAAACGGGCATAGACTTGTAATGCGGGTGCCAAACAAAAGTCTACATGCTCAAAAGGGTTAACTAGGGACAAATTTTATTTGTAATAAGCAATTAAGCTAAAAAAAAGGTCAAAGAAAGCCTAACATCATTTTTTTAAACCGAGCATCACCTCAAATTTCGCTTCAACTCACATACCGGGCAAGTTCTAGACATAAGTACACTACATGGAATACACAAATACTCACCACACATGGCATATGACTCATTCAGATCAGCTCATCAAGACGCTCCATTACGAGCATTCAATTCGGTAACAAACATACAAATTAAGGCACTTTCAGTGAGATTCAACAATTAGGACTAAGCGTTACACTCTAGGGTCTATTGTGTTCAGGTGCGTCAACGCTATGGGTTCTCTTTCAATTTTTATAGCTCGTAGCCCATTACCCTAATCTACAAATCAAAAAGAAAACAAAAATAAAAACTACCTATGCCCGGTTCAAGCTAAACCTTTGGAAAAGAACCGCGGCTTAAAGAAAAACCAAGGGGGAATTTCTACACTACCTAAGAAAAAAAATCTTTTTGTTGTTTTCTCTAGACTCACTTCCCTCAAGAAAATCGTCTAAAAGATCCGTCATTAGGAATAGCCTACAATTTTTTTTTCCGACTTAGTCTCTCAAGAACCCTGTCGAAAGGGATCCGTCGTCGTGCCGATCCATTTATCTAAAAACAACTCCTGCTTAACAAAAACTATCAAGTCAACATGAAACAAACAAAACAACCCGGCAATTTGTACAACTACATACAACATTCACTGAAGGAATCCCCCACCCCACACTTAAGAAAGAAGACATGTCCCCATGGCTTAAAATTTAAAGGAGCAGTGAGGTGAAGACACTTCCATGAAGCTTCACTCTTGATCGGAAACGATTTCGGGGTTCACGTTGCACGCACGCCCCAAAGCTCACATCCAACCCATGAACTTCTTTTCCGACTTGACTTGTCGGTCAGCTATCACGTCCACGCGAGTGCCCAAATCATTCATGGAGGTGCGTAGACCAGCCACCTCCTGCTCCAATATGGTGTGCCAGGACACTCTGGCAGTTCCTGAAGAGGACGATGCTCGTGACAGTACTGCAGGTGTTGCGCTGGGTGCATGGGCCTGCGCTTCGCTCTCCACATCCATTTACTCTTCCTCCTCCAATGCATCAGAACCACTCTCATCCTCTCCACCTGCCGTTGCTGCTGAGGCTGCCCCCGTGGTGTTCGTGCCAGGTCGGATCTTGTGGCTTTTTCTTAGTAGCCCGTCCACACGAGTATTTTCAGGCACCTGCACATTCCTGCAAAGCTTAGTCACTAAAGATGGGAAAAAGAAGCCATACTGGCATTGGGGGCATCGGATAAACATCTCGTTGTGGATCACTTTGGCCATGTCAAAGGGAAGAGCCTTAATGAAACACCAAATTAATGCAGCCCGGGGTCCATTCACCTCCGTAATATTTGTAGAGGGAATAAGGCGACTGTTAATCAAATACAGCCAGCTCTTCGCCTCTGGAGTTAAGACGGATGAGTGGAACTTCTCTCCATGTTCCAGCCACTCTACCATTTTTCCTGGTGCGCAAATTTCATCAAAGAAGCGCTCCCACTTGGCATCGGTTGGATTTCGCCCATATTCATAAAAGTCAGTATTCTCAGGCAGAGGGTCAGGCAATTGATAAGCTATGTGTATCGCCTCAATGGAGGCATCCACCGCCTTACGGCGCACTGTGACCACATGGTTGACATGCTCTGGTAGATTAGCATAGAATTCGCGTACAACCATTACATTAGCCTCCCCTGGCTCGTCAATGAAGGCCTGCAAACCCCGCTCTATCAACTCATTGTACATGTGGGGGCACCGTTCCTTGACCTTTTTGATGTTGATGCCCCTCTCTGGAATTGGCTTCTTGGCAGCCTTCTCTCTAAAACGGGTCTGAGCCTCAGGGGAGACAAATTTGTTGTTGTCATAGAGACGTGCAGGAGCTGCCCTTTGGCGGCTTGAGGATGGACCCGTGGCTTGGCGCTTTTTCGATGGTGCCATAATACCTGCAAAACGTGGACACATTAGCTCAGCCCAACAAAAATTGTGTGATTTAATGCAGTTACTCAGAATTCACACGCAAAATTGGTCACAACTACACATGCTCATTGAGGCCTTTCCACAAACACCTTGTGGGCATTAGGCTCTCACAGCTCTTTTCTAAGGGTCTTGCAACAAGGGCCTCCCACAAAATCTCATCCATAACCCAAATCAAGTACTACCCACCCCACACTTACAACAAACTAACCCCACAACATATTTCACCAAGTTTGAACACCAAATCACAAAACACACCTACACTAATGGCATAAGATACAACATAAAAAATCTGAAAGTAGAAATATAAGAAGAAAGAAAACTACAACTAGGGCTCATACCTTGTTGAAAATCGTGAGAGAGGGGGATGATGCTAGTGATTTTTGGGAAGAGAATCGTGAGAGAGGGTGATGGGGGCAGGGGTGCTGGAATTTGGTGTTTTTGAAGGAGTTGGGAGATTTTGGAAGAGGGGATATGGATTTTGTTTAATAGGGGGGGGGGGTAAATGTGTCTAAACAAACAACCTATTAAACTACAAAAATTAAAAAATTAAAAAGAAAAACTAGAACTAAAGAGAAAAACAAAACACCTGAAAAGTTCCAGGCAGAATGTTCTGCCCAGGCGCGCGAACATATGCGCGATGTTTGGAGCTCGCGCGTTGCGTCGCGCGGTTCTGTTGAGTTCCAGGCAAAAAGGTCCGCAAACTTGTGCGCGAAGTTTTGGAGTTCGCGCGTTTCTTCGCGTGGTTCCGTTGAGTTCCAGGCAGAAAGGTTCGCCCAGGCGCGCGAACATACCCGCGAAGTGGGCGCGAAGTCGCGCTCGGGCGTTTATTTTTGCATTTATTGTCACCTGTTTTGCTCCTGGTTGATGGTCCTTTCACCCGCCCTTCGTCGCCTGCATTTGTTAGTAAGTTAAAGCTCAAAATCAAACACTACTACTATCGTTGGGTTGCCTCCCAACTAGCGCCTTATTTAACGTCATGGCCTTATTTTGAGGGAGCTTATTTTGGACCCTTGAAGTGCACTCCTCAGTAAGTGCCACAGTCTCAAATTCAGTTAGTCTTCTCTTATGAGCTACTATATCTTTTATGTATTTAGCATACTTTGGAATTTCACGAAGCACATCAACAAGTGGGATATTCAATTGAACCTGGCTCAACATAGAGAGGAATTTTGTGATCATGCGATCATCATTCTTTTTCTGCAATCTCTAGGGAAAAGGGGGTGGTGGTCTTGGGGCCTCCATGGGCTCTGAAATTTCAGCAGCATTCTTTTGCTCTTGAGTCACTTTAGGGATCAACTCTCCATCAGGTATGGGCTTGTCTTTCTTTTTCTTTGGCACCTCCTCTAGCTCCCCCCCCGTTTCTAAGTGTAACTGCATTCACTTGAGGGTTCTTTTTTGTATCACTAGGGAGGGCTCTTGCAGGTCTAGTGTTTTGATTTGTTGCTAACTGTCCCATTTGCCTTTCAAGATTTCTGAAGTCGGTCCTGAGTTGCTGATTGTCAATCAACAACTTCTTTAGCAGATCATTGGTACTTTCTTCCATTTGTTGGGGTGGTCTCTGAGGCTGATTGAAATTCCCTTGGGGTCTATGCTGATTCTGATTCTACTGATTTCCACCCCATGAGAAGTTGGGATGATTCCTTCAATTTGGATTGTAAGAATTCCCGTATTGTGCATGCTGATTCGGCGGACCTCTGTTCTGTTGCCCCACATAATAGATAGATTCTGGATTCGTGGGGCACATATCACTCATATGACTGTCGCCACAGAGTTCGCAGCAAATAGTCATCTGTTGTACATGTTGCATTGTCTGTGGTTGCTGCATTGTCATCCTAGTCATCTGATTGGCCAGCTTTGCAATATCGGCTCTCATGGCTGACACTTCGTCTAACTCAAGTAACCCAGCTGATTTTTGCTTAACTGCCTTTCGTGAATCACCCTCACCTTGCCAGTTATTATCATTAGCAGTGAAGTTATTCAGCAAGATTTGGATTTCACTGTACGGTCTGGCCATGCAACTACCCCCACAAGCGGAATCAAGATTCATCTTTGAAGCATCATATAACCCATCTACAAAAGTGTGACCCAATACCTCGTCCGTCTGGCAATGATGAGGACAGTCTCTGAGCATCTTCTTGTACCTTTCCCATGCTTGACGCAATGTCTCGCCCGCTCGTTGTTCAAACCCAAGAATTTGACTCCTCAATACCTTTGTTTTCTTAGTGGGGAAAAACTTGATTAAGAATTTCCTCGCCAGATCATCCCAGGTGCGGATTGAATTTGCTGTCTCTTTATTCAACCACTCCTTAGCTTCCCCAATCAGTGAAAAGGGGAAAAGTGTCAGCCTGACAGAGTCCTTGGAAACGTTCGGATAGTTGTAGGTATCCGTAATTTCCAAGAAATTTTGAATGTGCCTCTGCGGGTATTCATGAGGTAAACCCACAAACAGCCCTGTGGATTGGATCAGCTGCACCATGTATTGTTTCATCTCAAAGTGCCCAGTGATGTCAGGCTTCACAATAGCCTGAGTCATATTAGCCAGACGGGGCCTTGCGGCTTCAATCACCGCGCGTTCCTCATTACCTGCCATCTCAATTGGCTGTGGTTGATCGCTGTCCAACTCTCTTTCAATTCTGGTTCTCGCGTCCACCTCCCTCCTCAATCTGTGAAGTGTTCGATCAATTTCGGGATCGAGAGGAAGGAAATTGTTTGCGCTTCTACTTCTTCGCATTCAATAGAAACTCCTGTATTAGCACAAACAAAGTGAACTAAAAGTTAAAACTCGAATAAATAAGTATTAAAAGCTCAATTTAGTCAAGTAGCTAATTTCTAAGTCCCCGGCAACGGCGCCAATAACTTGTTGCGACCAAAATACTCACGCAAGTACACGTGATCGTCAAGTAATAGAGTAGTGAGTAGAGTATCATTCCCACGAAGACATATGATTAACTGTTGACTGATTCAAACCCAATTTCTTTATCTACCCAAGAGATTGTTCACTAAAGAGAGATGTAATTATTTTACTACTTAAACTATAAAGAATTAATCTAACTAACGCAAGTACCCAAACGAATAGCAATTACGAGTAACAAACAGTATGAGAAGATATTCCAGGGTCACGGGCATAGTCAACAATCGTGTTGTGTTCTTGGCTCAAAATGACTAATCAATTTATCTGGGTTATTGATTGACAGGGTTGATATTACTCATAAGAATCTGTCGAGTTCTTACTCGCCTATTCAAGTCAAGTCAACGCCTATATGTCTATGGTATTAAAATTAACAAGAACGCATTTACAATTCCTGTATTTCAACCAAGCAAGGCAATTGGGTATATGTCTATCCCAATTGCAAATCCGTTCCCCGAGGCCCGGGTTCAAGAACTTGCTCTATTTAATTCTATATGCAATCTAAAGTTACCACTTTCGAGTTCAACTAAAGATTCGTAGATAGTATTTCATTGTTAGCTACTCAGCAAAATAATTAACCGCAGAAAATAAACAACCCAATATGATAAACCAACTTTGTAGAATTAAACTTCAAACAACAACATTCATGTTTCACCCATGATCCCAGAACAATGGGTTTTAGCCACTCATACTAGTGTTCATCATAAATAAGTTCAATTTCATCACAAAACAGCAAAAACAAGAGAAGAAAAGAAGAACTTGATGGTCAAAACTCCTCCTTGCCTCTCTATTTCCTCCACTAAACTATGAAAAACTTCCTTTCTTTAACCTTGGGCGAGCTTGACTTTATATAGGTGAAGTGGGTTTCCCTCTAGATTTCCAATTTTACCCCTAAATAACGTTTTTCCGGACCAGACACGCGCGAGCTCGCGCATAACTTCGCGCGTTTATTCGCGCATGATTCTTCCTTGGCCTTTCTTACGCGCGAACTACTACGCGACTTCGCGCGTTTCTTTGTGCACCTGGAGCTTGATTTCGTCCATTTTTTCGTCTCGTCCTTGCGCGCACTCGACTCCGAGGGGTTGTTCTTGCTCATAAATCATTCCAATTTCCTCTTGAAAGCATCATATAGGCTCCTCATCCTGCAATGTATACATATCACAATTAGAGCCTATTTTTCATCAATTAACCATAATATGTCATTGGAATATAATCAAGCGGAAGCATAAACAATAGCTAAATCACCTAGATTTCACCTATTGTCAATAATAATCAAAATAAGCCTCCCAAAACAGTTCACTTACCAACAACATTATTAACAAGCCTTTTGATAGATATCTCAGAAGTTCTAGCTTCAACGACTTAGCCGTAACTTGGATAATCTTAAATACATGTAGAGTAAGAGGTTACTTAACTTTAAACAGATAGAAAAACTCCAATTTGACCGTACTTCACCATGAAATATCCTTCCAATGATGCCACATGAACAAGGAAGCGAAACTAGCAATCAATTCGGGTTTTTCAGCATTAGAATCACTTTGGAAGACTTGAAATTACCTAGGGTTGACATTAAAAACTTGAGAGAGTATTTTACAGAACTTATACCACTTAAAACACCTTCCACGTGAGCTGGAACCACACAAAAATCAGCAACAAGAAGAAGAACAATAAACTTACTAGCGCCACAGGATTCTCGACACTTGATTTGTGTTGTTTTCCCTTTGTTTGGGTCTTGGATCATGAGAGAATATTGAGAGAGAGGTTTTAGGTATCTAGGGCCTGAAGAGAGTGAAATATAATGAGTTAAAATGGGCTTAAGGTGTCTCATATATCTCAACCGCCTATGTGGGTCCCATAGAGAGGTGCTTGCGCAGTCTCGCAAAAATACGAATATCTCTCTACTCTGATGTTGTATCGATGAACGATTTAATGTTTTGGAAACTAGACTCATAGATATTCAATTTGGTGGGTAGATCACCCCGTAATTCCAAGTAAGCTAGGAGAAAAACTTAGTAACATTTGACCTAAAGTTTAAGTAAAATTATGAACGTAAGTTGCGACAACTTTTGTTGACTTTTGTTTCATAACTCGTTTGACTTCAATACTTATGATACGGATATTATATGATTAAAATACCTTAAAACACAATCTCCTGAGAGTATTAAGCTACTCTAATTTTACTCGAAAATATGGGTTACAACATCCTTGATTCGTTTAACTTCTAATATTTGTTAACCACTCTTATACACCATTGTATCGTTTAAAACCAATAGGATTAACTTCTTATCATCTCAAAGATAATCTCTTCTTGGACTTACATCGACTAACTTACGCGTGATCTAACGTACGCGAACATGGGTTGTAACATTCAGAGGGAGCCATTTCATTCAACAACAAAGATGTCGAGGGCATCGCACAATCTCACAATGACGCACTGGTAATATAGTTACTTACCAATAAATCTCGGATTAAACTTATGTTGATTAATCCAGGTAGCTCTACCAACATCATCAGATAAAGGGTCGTAGAGCAATTAGGGTTATAGGATCAAATCATACCAATAGTCCGGGTATTGAACGGATTCAACATGGCATGCGAGACCACGAAAGGAGAGATAAATTTGCTCGTAAACACTACCGGAACAATCCAAGAAATGAAGTCCTACATGATCGAATAGGATATGAGATACAACGCTCTGTTCGAAAGGCCATGGGTCCACAACATGAGAGAGGTACCTTCGACCTTGCACTAGGCGCTAAAATTTCCCACACCAGAGGGAGTTAAAACGATTTACGGAGGACAGCTGACTGCAAGGGAAATATTTGTTGTCGACAAAATGATCCTGGAGCTCATGATTTCAACATCGAGGAGCAAGAAACCGACCAAATAAGAAGAGATTAAATAGCAATCACTGATACCGGTCTTAGCCGAATCGGAGAAACAAGAAGAACAAGGAGTAGAAGATGAGGACGATTACGACATCCCGAGGTCATTCATAGCTCCTTATGACACCGAGTCACCAAATCAATGGTTGAAGAGTTGGAGCAAGTCATATTAATCGAGCAGCTACTGGATTGAAAGGTATACCTGGCACGTGGTTAACCCTCGAGCTCACGAGAAAACTTATTGATTTTCTTAATGCTAATGTCGATTGTTTTGCTTGGTCCCATCTTCACATGACAGGGATCCAACCGGAGGTAACCACTCACAAGCTGAGTTTGGACCCGAAGTTCCATCTGGTTCGACAGAAGAAGAGACCACAGTCCGAGGTCAAACACGCGTTCGTCAAGGATAAGCTATCCAAACTTCTAAAAATAGGATCCATCCGGGAAGTTAAATACCCGGATTGGTTAGCTAACATAGTGGTAGTACCTAAAAAGGGAAATAAATAAGGATGTGTGTGGATTATAAAGATTTAAATAAAGCATGCCCAAAGGACTATTTTTCTTTGCCTAACATCGATCGAATAATCGACGTGACGGCCGGACACGAGATACTTAGTTTTCTCGAAGCTTACTTTGGTGAAACCAAATTTGAATGGACCCGAACTACCAAGAAAAGACTTCTTTCATAACAAAGTTCGGCACCTACTGCTATAATGTAATGTCGTTTAGATTAAAGAACGCCAGTGCCACATACCAATGCCTAGTAAATCGGATGTTCGAAGAACAAATAGAAACATTAATGGAAGTTTATATTGATGATATGTTGGTCAAGTCCCTGCGAGTAGCTGACCATTTGAAATATTTGCAGGAAACCTTCAACATACTAAGGGAATACAACATGAAGCTAAATTCGAAAAAGTGCCCATTTGGGTTTGGATCGGGTAAATTCCTCTGGTTCATGGTATCTAACTGAGTGATAGAGATCAACCCCAAAAAAATAATATCAATAGAGGATATCACCGTAGTGGACAACATCAAGGCGGTCCAAAGACTGACTGACGTATAGCCACATTGGGCCGATTCATCTCAAGGTCGTTAGACAAGAGCCATCAGTTCTTCTCACTATTGAAAAAGAAGAACAATTTTTCATGGACTCCAGAATGTCGGCAAGCTTTGGATAAACTCAAACAATACCTATCGAGCTTCCCCTCTACTGCACACTCCGAAGGCAGACGAACAATTATACCTGTACTTGGCAATTTTTGAGGTGGCGGTAAGCGACGTCTTAGTCCGGGAGGAAGAAGGTATGCAATTTCCTATTTACTATGTTAGTATAACCCTAGGCGATGTCGAATCAAGGTATCCTCACCTAGAAAATTTAGCACTCACTTTGCTAAGCGATTTCAGGAAACTAAAATCGTACTTTCAATGCCACCACATATGTGTCGTAACCTCTTACCCACTGAGGAATATCATGCATAAGCCCAATATCTCGGGTCGGTTGTCTAAATGGAGCGTGGAGATTAGCGGGTACGATATCAAGTATCGACCCCGAATGACCATAAAATCTCAGATTTTGGCACACTTCGTGGCTGACTTTACGCCGACCTTAATACCCGAAGTCGAAAAGGAGTTACTGCTCACCTCGAGGGCTAATTCCTAAATATAGACCCTATTCATGGACGGTGCCTCCAAAGCTAAGTGGTCTGGGCTCGGTATCGTGTTAAAACCACATGTGGGGGGCATAATTAGGTAGTCTATTAGAATTGTAAAATTGACTAACAATGAAACCGAATATGAGGCCATGATTACAGGTCTAGAACTGGTTAAGAACCTCGGGGACGAAGTGATCGAAGCCAAATGTGACTCTCTCCTTGATGTAAATCAAGTTAATGAAACATTCAAAGTAAAGGAAGAGCAGATGCGAAGGTACTTGGACAAATTGTCGGTGACCCTGCACCAATTCAAGGAATGGACTTTGCAGCATGTACCTCGAGATCAAAATAGTGAGGCTGATGCACTGGCCAACTTGGGGTAGTGTATCGACTCCGATGAATCTGTTCGGGGGCAGTGGTACAACTGATGAATTTGGTGGTACAATAAGTCATGCCAAAGTAAACTCGACAAGTTTGACTTGGGATTGGAGGAACAGATACATAGACTACTTGAGGATAGGAAAATTGCCTTCGGATCCCAAGGAATCGAGAGCCCTGCATACTAAGGCTGCCAGATTTAGCTTAATCGAAGGGGCATTATTCAGGATATCCTTCTTCGGCCCACTGGCAAGATGTTTAAGGCCGGGAAAGACCGAATACGCCATGAGAGAAGCTCACAAGGGCACTTACGGGAATCATTTGGGGGCAAGATCCTTAGTTTGAAAGCTAATCCGAGCCAGCTACTACTGAATGAGATAGGAAAGGATGCAAAAGACTTCGTGCATAATTGTAACGAGTGCCAAAGACATGCCCCGATGATTCATCAACCGGGAGAAATGCTCTACCGGTCCTGTCCCATGGTCATTTATGAAATGGGAAATGGCATTGTATGTACCCTATTATGGGCCCCCGGTAAAGTTCAATTCATACTATTAATGGCCGATTATTTTTCCAAATGGGTTGAGGCTTAGGCGTTCAAGAAGGTTCAAGATAAAGAAGTCATCGACTTCATCTGGGATCACATAATTTGTCGATTTGGGATACCACCCGAGATCATTTGCAACAACGGAAAATAATTTGTCAACAGTAAGGTAAGTAAATTTTTTGAAGATCACAAAATCAAGAAGATATTTTCAGTGCCTTACCACCTTCGTGGGAACGAGCAAGTGGAATTGACGAACAAAATTATACTCCAAAAGCTAAAAAAAAAGGTTGACCGATTCGAAAGAAAAGTGGAAGGAAATCTTGCCCGAAGTCTTGTGGGCATACCGTACTACTTTCAAGTCAAGTACCTGGGCGACTCTGTTCTCTCTGGTCTACGGAGCGAAAGCCTTAATACTAGTGGAAGTAGGGAATCGAGTCTCAAGTTCCAGTATGCTATCGAATAGTCAAGCGGGGAGGCCATGACCACGAGCCTAGAATTATTTGATAAAAGACGGGAGGCCGCCTTGGTCCGGTTGTCCGCTAAGAAGTAACAAATAGGGAGATACTACAAATAAAGTACCAGCCTCTGGCATTTTCAAGTCAGGGACTTGGTGTTGAAGAAGGTTACACTACACACCAGGAACCCAAACAAAGGGAAACTGGGCTCGAATTGGGAAGGACCGTATTGAGTCATCGGAATAAGTGACAAAGGCTCATATAAACTCGAATCGAGACCAAGCAACTACAACATGGAACACTTAAAGTGGTACTGCTGCTAAAGTACAAACTTAATTCCTTTTTAATTTAGCTACTTTGCGGACTAAAGTATGCAAGTACTCGGCCAAGGGAGAATATGATTATTAGGTCTGAAAGCACGTGTTGTACTCTTTTTCCCTTGAACCAGTTTTGACCCGAAGCAGGTTTTTTGGCAAATTTATTAATGAGGTAATAGTAAAAAGTGCTATCTTAGTTTTGAAGACCGGACTTAAACCGGAATTGATGATCATTTGCACCGGATCAACAGTATCTGATCCCTCACAAAGTTCGGCCTCAAATACCAGGGGCCATCACCCCTAGGTTAGGATTCCTAGAAAGGAAAAAATTTTATATTTCAAAAGCCAAGTCTTGGTGATTAGAATTCATTTGTAAGGGCCAAATGATCATATGAAATGTTCCCATGTAGCCCACTCTAGCCACGGTACAAGGTCTATGAACCTCCAATCATGTACCCAACATATAAAGTAATGAAAGAAATCTTTTCTTCCCTTATACTTTATTACTGCGCATTTTACTTCTTCGATCCTAGATCCCAAAGCCCACGAGCTACCCCTACTTTGGGGACTGTCGTCCGATAAAATATTTAGATGACTCGGGCTATTGAATCCCGTAGGGACCAAAGTCTATTTAGGTAGTGCCCAAATACGAAAGGTTACGACGATCAGAAAAATGGCTTGGAGACGTCTGATGTTCGTACCTAAGGCCCTTCCATATAATCAAAACCTACTAAAATATTACCCTCAGCAAAAACATCGTCGTATATGACTAAAACACATAAGTGTCTTTGAGGCCTCTAGTTTTATTGAAGACTCGAAGCCACGAGTAATCTTGAGTTGCTATCGAAATTGAGGCTTATTCGGGCCTCCGAATAACGGAAACTATAGACTACATTTGACTTTATGCTAAGGCATTAAAAATGATACGTGAATACAAAAATTGCGAATAGATGCTGAAAGGTAAAACTACGGGGTTTCCAAAAGAGGAAGTTTTACATATTCCAAAAAATATTTACAAATTAAAGGAACGGTAATACGGCCTCGAAATAAACAAAAAGAAAATATACAAGGAACTAAGGCATCTACACCTAGTCCTCATCGGGGCTCGACTCGTCACTAGAACCCTCGGAACCTTCGGGACCCACAGGCTCATAGAGTTCCTTTACTTTGACCTCGAGTTTTTTGGCTTCTTCGATATCGGTCAACAGGTCGAAACCTTGAGCGTGAATCTCCTCGATGGTCTCTCTCCAGGATAACCGCTTCACATATTCGGTCTTCGTCTTTAAGCGGGCCTCGGCTACCTCTACATCAGCCTTATACTGGGCTAGCATTTCCTTAACCTCGAAGGAATCAATCGAAGTTGCCTCCAATATAGACCTCAGCGTAGTATATTCTTGGCCGAGAGCATCCCATTCCTTAATGGTTGATTTAAGCTGTGTCCGAAGTTTATCATTTATCCGAGACCACTTGTCGGCCTTGTCCTTTGCCACTCGGAGTTGGTCCTTGACCGATGCCAGCTCCTCTTTTATGTCCTCTTTCTCCGAAATCAGTAGATCCATCATGCCCTTCCACGCCTCGGTCGTGGCCTTGACCTCGTCCATATCATCCCGAAGCTGGACGATCAAATCAAACTTCTCTTGGACCTGTGAGGTTGCATTGTTAGTCATCAAGAGTATCTTCTCGTTTTTAGCCTCAAAATCATTACTTTCTTGACCAGATCGGCGTGCTCCCGTTTCACCGACGAGGCCTCCTTCTAAGCCTTTTCCAGCTTGGCCCGGAGAGTTGGGAGATCCTTAAGAGCCTCATCTTGTTCTCACTAAGAGCCATGTATATCTACTTCTTCCGGATCTGCTCTTTGGGCTCAAACTCGAGCTGACTAATTTCCAAACGAGACCGAAGGAAGCTTTCATGGTGAAGTACCGAAACCTAAAAAACAATGAGGCCAATAGAATATGTTGAGAAAAATATATGAAAGATACAAAGGATAAACGTTTTACCCAATTCAGGGACTACCCCGAAGATAATGACCTCGAGTTTATTATTTATGAATCAACCATCGATGAAGAAGAGCAGGAGACAACCGGGAAAGGTAACTAAAAGGATGATCCTCCTCTAGCTTAGCGACCAGAGAAGAGTCATTGGCATCACGAAGATGCCGTCCTATACTAAGTCCATGCTCGACGAGGATCAAGTCTATAAAGAGAAATCAAACGAAATGGAATTGGTCACAGTTGACGCCCTTAACATGTTCTTCGATGGCATGGACATGGCCGCGTTGGAGGACTTCTCCGGGCTTGGTCACCTAGAGGTCCCAAAAAAGGATGTGCCATCGGGAACGGGCAAGCCTCGAGCTTGAAACTAATAAAGAACTTCCCCACTCCGAGTGTGGACCCTGACTGTAAGAAAAGTCTTACTATCCTAGCAGAAGCTCGGGCACTAACCACTCCGGTAAACGTGGCCACTACCTTCGTTGCCTGTGACCAAGGAGGATCAGGCAGAGATGAACGAGGTAGGCACGTCGAGCCTCTTCAACGAGGTGCAACAGGCACCGACATTGGACAAGGTAAAGCGATGCGCCCCAGGCCGAATATAAGTTCTAGACATCGGGAGACACGATGAACGGTTATACATGGCGGATATAGGACAGTAATACTCGCCCTCAATCGGATATCACGACGAAGATCTCGCTCGATGTCGATTATGGATAAAACATTTCCGAAAAAGGAAGATTCTTACCTTTTTTAGACTTATACTAGGACTGAAACTCTCATATTATATAAATGGAAAGTTTTTCTTTAGTCTGACACATTGTAACACGCAATTTAAGGCAATAAAAATTTGTTTTTGTTCTCTAGCTACTGTGAATGTTTTATTCACTTGTTCTGTTCTTTATTCGCGGTTGGGCTTAAACCGAGGGTACAATCGAGGACGAGCTCATTATTCAATCTAAGATCAAGTCCTAATCTTAACATTATGAGTGGTTTGATCTTTAATTCATTTATCTATTATTTTTCATTATTTGTGTTGAATTAAATCACATATTCTTTAAACCGCATACAAATTTAATTGTTGCCCAATTTTGAGGTAAACAAGTTCATTTGCTTCAGCCTTATGGGTGAAGTTTTCTCGACACATTTGCTTCTGAACCATAACTAGTTATTTGGTGGAGTAAATAGGGGTATTATCATTTTTAGCCCGCACCAGAAACTATTTATATTTGTTAGCCGAAAAAGTATATAAAATTTGTATAATTTTGTATATAACATATAGAATGTGTATATATACAAAAAATATATAAATTTTATACATTTTTTCGACTATTATTTTTACATCGACTATACAGTATTATTTTTCCGAGTAAATATGCATTCAAATTGGTCTAAAAATCACCGTTATTAAAAAAGAAACAGCAAACCAAATAAACAAAGGTTTGGCCTATTTCACATCAAGAATCATCACTTGGCCTATCACTGATTAAAATCCAGCCAAGCCAATGATAGTGAAACCTTTAAACGTATGTGACATCTCAATCATCAACAACTTAAAGAATCTCAGTCCTTTGAGAAAAATCACTTTTGGATAGGCACGCATGCTTTTCTTGGCTTGATCGATCCTAGGAAAAAGAAATTATTAAATAAATTAAAGAAAATTAAACAAAGGTTTGGTCTATTTCACATCAAAAAGGTTATATAATCATTTGTATGGCTATATAACGCTTGTAGTGATCCTACAACTATAAGTGCAAACTGATGCACTGACTTTTCTAATCCTTATTTTTTTTAATATATAATGAAACTATATAACATGAATGTACTTGGTAAAGGACTTATGCCCAAGGTAAGCATATCTATTCTATACAAAAAGAACTGTCACTATCTCGTATTTTATGAAGGATATTGTGCATGAAACCAAGTGAACCAAAAAGCAATTTATCAATTTTATAACCAACTCTATAAAATTAGAATTTATGTTTGCTTTACATTGATATTTTTCACTTTGTAAGCAATATAAGCTAAGACAAGAAGGAAAAAGTATATGAATTTCATCTATCTTTTCCGGTTCCAATTGCCTCAAGCCATGAGACCACTTGATCAATCGAGGGCCTCTTCCGCGGATCACGGTCTATACATTTACAAGCTATACTTAGCACCTCCAAAAGCTGCTTCTCATTACTCGTGTCCCATATCGATGTATCGAATATTTCCTCCACCCTGTTCTCAGATTTCAGTTGATACATCCATGACACCAAGTCCCTGCAACTTTTTCCCCTGCATACTTCCACGGGACGCTTGCCTGTCAAAAGCTCAAGAAGAACAACACCGAAGCTGTAAACATCGCCCCTAAAAGTAGCAGTTAATGTTTGACTATATTCGGGAGGAATGTATCCCAAGGTTCCGACCAGATCTGTCGTGACATGAGTATCATAAGGATGCAGCAACCTTGATAGTCCAAAATCAGCTAGATGCGCTTCAAATCTCTCATCCAAAAGAATGTTGCTGGTTTTAATGTCGCGATGGACTATATTTGGTTCCTTATGCAAATAGGCTAAACCACGAGCTGCTCCTTGTGCAATCTTTAACCTCACGTCCCATGTTAATGAGTTTCCGTCAACCCTTTCATGTAGCCAGTAGTCCAAGCTTCCGTTTTCCATGTAAGAATATATCAGCAACCTATCGTTCCCGTGCCGACAGTATCCTTGAAGGGATACAAGGTTTTTGTGCTGAGCTCTTGAGAGGGCTTCCACTTCAGCTTGGAATTCACGTTCCATCTGCCCGCAATCCCCAGAAAGCCTCTTGATCGCAGTTTTCATACCATTAGGTAGTTCCGCCTTGTAAACTAGACCAAATCCTCCGCATCCAACAATGTTTGACTGGTTGAAATTGTTTGTAGATTTTAGCAAGTCTGCAACAGTCAGTTCCTTGCAATCTGAATTCTGGAAAAGTACCAACTTCGACGGACCAAAAGCATCAGACAATCGGGACTGTCTGCTGATATCTTCCTCGAAATCCTCAATCTGGTGTCCAGCATCTCTTCTAGACATTTTAAGCAGGACTACTGCAAGAAGTAATGCAATTCCTATCCCTATGCTGATTGTAATTCCAAGAATTCCACTTTTGCCAAGCTTGTTACTAGAAGCAGGAGGAATAGCCGGTTGAACGCCCAAATTGCTGACAGTACAAGGAGAAATAATTTTTCCACAAAGTCCAGGATTACCTTCAAAGCTCGAGCTGGGAAAGCTGAAGAACTGACCACCAGTTGGAATTGCTCCCTGCAAATGATTATTAGCTACATTGAATCTTGAAAGGAATGTGAGCTTGTTGAAGGAAGAAGGAATTGATCCATGGAGATCATTAGAGGAAAGGTCCAAAACTTCAAGGTTCGCCATATCTGAAATTGAGCTAGGTATAGTCCCAGTAATGTTGTTCCTACTAAGATCCAAGACATGAAGTTGTTTCAGACGACCAATTTCAGGCCAGATTGTCCCGTTTAGTCTGTTATTACTCAAGTAGATAGATGGAGGGAAGCTTGAAGCCTGATTGTACTGCAGACCGCTACCGCTCTGATTCCTCTTGACAAACAACGGAATACCAGTTGGAGAATTCAGACTAGACGCATAGCTGTGTGGGGAAATGAGGCTCTTTAGACCAGTCAAACTTTTTGGGATTTCACCTGTGAGTGAATTGTTTGAGAAATCCAAGTAAAACAAATTTTCCATTTTGCCAATCCAAGGAGGAATATTGCCATCCAAATGATTCCACGACAAGTCAAGCACTTGCAATTTACTGCAGTTGTATAACCATGTCGGAATTTGCCCATCCAAACCGCAGTTCCCCAATGCAAATATCATCAGGTTCTCAAACCCGCTCACATTTTTAGGAATCTCTTCACCATGGAAGTTCCTGGTAAGAATAAGAGTCGAAAGATTTCTACAGTGCTGCAGAACAGATAGAGCTCCAGATAAATTGGAAAGGGTATTATTGGACAATGAGAGGAACACGAGAGATGAAAGGTTTGCATAATTCTTAGGAATTGGCCCGGTAAATTCGTTTTTGGCAAGACTCAAAATTTTCAACTCCTGACAACTGGAGAGCGAGACCGGAAGGTTACCTATGAAATGGTTAGTTGCAAGGTCAAGAGTACACAGACTTGTCAATCTAGTAAAATCAAGATCAACAGGACCAGACAAAGAATTATTCCTAAGATCAAGCACCTTAAGAACAGAAAGATGCGAAAGCGTAACCGGCAATGGCCCAGAAAACCTATTAGAATGTGCAGCAAACTGCTCTAACTGTGTCAAATTCCCAAAAACATTAGGAAGCAAACCATGAAAGCGGTTACCAGATAAAACTAAGGATTCCAGTTTGGAAAGCTTACTAAGCTGTGGGCTTAGCTGGCCAGAGAAATTATTGGCAGAGAGTGAAAGTTGCTCCAAAGATGTTATTGAATACAACGAGTCCGGAAGGCGACCACCGAGATTATTGTAATCCACATGCAGCTGTTGGAGTGAAGAACTACAAATTCCCAAGCCTCCAAGATCACCAGTGAGATGATTGAGTGATATATCCAAGACCCTAATCTTCTTGTTGAAGCAGCAAGTTTCAAACCTGAAACTACCAGTAAAAGAGTTGTTGCTTACATTCAATGCAACAAGGTTTGGGAATTCACCAAACTCACTGAAATTTCCAGTGAATGAATTGCTAGATATATTGAGAGACTGGATTGATTCCAATCCAACAAATGCCCTCAACACTGGTCCAAGTAAAACATTATGGCTCAAATCAAGAACTTCCAATTGCTTCAATTTGGAGAGGTCCAATGGCAATCCACCTTCTAGGTGATTATGCGAAAGATCGAGCAATTTCAACTGATCCAATTTCTCCAAGGACTGTGAAATCACACCTCTCAACCCTTTTCTTGACAATTTTAACATGATCACTCTAATTTGAGCAGAACCATTGCCACAGAAAACCCCATCCCATTTACAGCAACTGGATTCATGAAACCAAGCTGATAAAACAGACCCTTCTGTTAGGTTGCCAGCAAATTCCTTCAATGCCAATAAATCAATTGGATGACAGTTTTGAACTGGGGTTTCAAGACTCAAACATGTACAGAAAAGATAAGCCAAGAATACCCAATTCAGGAAACTCATTGCTGAATACATTAGAAGAAATTAAATATAAACGGCTCAAATCAAGATTCCCACCACCATTTATAACAAATTCCACAGCTCTCCACACGTAAAAACAGTTCCAAATGAAGAAAGTTTCCACCGTTAAACCCCAACTGAAGCAGTTAGCACCGAGAAATACCTTTTTCAGATCCCTAGCACCAAAAATCAAAATCAGATCCCAAGACTGAAAAATCAAGATTACTTAACCGTTACAGCAGGGCACCTTGTTATGTGAAAAGAAGAAGAAAGCCCCAGTTGCAGAAAACTTCAAACGCGCATCCCAAAACACCTCAAAAATCTCAAAGAAAAGGCCGACCAACTACTCGTAATTAAAGCAAGTCTCAGTACTAGTATATGAATTAATAAGAACCCTATACCCCAGATCAGAAATTAAATAAATAAATAGTTACAAAATTCAAAGCCTGGAACTAGAAGTAGATATAAATGAGGAAAGCACCTTCTTTAAGGTAAGATTTTTCAACGCCCCATCACTTGCAAGAGAAGCAAGAGTCCCACTTTCCACTGTAAACACGGCACCTCAACTCAACAAAATTTAATAAAATAATGTCAAGAGAGAGAGAGAGAGAGTGAGAATCTAATAAAGAAAAAGATAGAAGTACTAGTAGTACTGAAATGAAAGGGTGAGACGATTGTTGTTTAGCTGAAAAAGATTGAGATTTCAAATCAAAGGAACAGTTTTCTTAGATAGACAAAAGTAAAAGACTTAAGATTGTGGCAATTGACAATCAAGAAAAATACAAGGGGGGTGTCCCGTGTTTATATTTAAGGACAAAAACAAAAGAAACTGGTAGACTGATTTGAAAATGGTGACAACAGAGAGCTGACTTTCTTATTTAGGGGACGTATTTGTCTTTGCCAAAAAATTCACAGTTTCTCATCACAAAGTCAGACTTTGCTGTCAAAACACCCATTATTTGTCTCTATCTCCTACAGACTTGCTTACCACATTAATTTGGTGCGGTCTTTCGAGGACAGAAATTTCCTTCACCTTCCCACGTGCAGTATGGCGCGTGCATGACCTACGCTAAGTTTTTCTTTTTTGAACTTTACATAAATAGCCTGTCAGATTCACTATTTATTTTTTATAGCTGATATATATAAATTATACATATATTTCATATTTCAATTTAGATGACACATTTTTTTTATTGCCAAAAAAATAATACATTTCTACAATTTAGAAGCTTTTATAATCTTACAAATATTATGGTCGCACAAAGCTTATACCCCTTAAACTTTTAAGATCACAATTTTCAAAAGTCTTTTTGTTTGTTAAACTCTGTGTTAAGTCAAACTGCCTTATATGTACGTTGATTATTTTTAGTTTAAGTTGTTGGGTGAACGAATATTTAATGTTTTTATTTTGGGGGTTTTTGTAGGTATTGATAACAAAAGATTAAGGAACTATTTGGTTCAAGGGATTAGATGCGTTATCCCTGTATAAATTTATTTGTGTTTGATAGAAAATATAAGCTAAAATTAATACTATTATTTTTATATTAGTATCTTAGTATAATTTAGCTAATCTGCAATTTTATCCGAAATCATTTTTTTTAGACCTAATGCTTCTAACTCTAATAATACTATGATGGAACTCATTGAAAGGTTTTTAAGACGCCAAAATAGGAATAAAATATTGTATTCGGTACTTTTGATAATTTGAGTTTCTGAACCGAATTCTTTCTGATTAAGAGTTCCTTATTAGCTGCTCTACAATAATTACAAGATTTTCTAAAGGAAATCAGGGTTTGCTTAGGCAGCAACTTGTTTGGTTCCGCACTCCCGCTTATGGGATCAATTAATACATTCTAAAAATAGATGAATTTACGAATTATTCTTTCATCTCAATCTTTTTATGTCTTTTAAATAGTTTAAAATTATTAATTATTGTAATTTATAGTATTTTTTTAAGTTCGATCATGTAATTTTTTTTCTTTTGAAAAACTTAAAGATTCTATATTCTGATACACGATTAAAATAAAAAAAATTGAATCTCAAAAACAAAAAGTGTCATATGAATTTAAATAGATAGAGTAATTGTTGCGGCCAAACGCACATGCAAGTATACGCGGTTATCAAGTAATAAAGTGATTAAAAGTCAGATGTCGAACCCACGAGGATTTGTGATTAACTATTAACTAAATTAGACTATCCTAATTATCTAAACAAGAATTAAACCCAAAAGTAGTGATGCTAAAGTAATTAAACTAAAAAGAAAATAACTAATGAACTTTAAATAGAGGAATAACATAATTTTATATTATCAATGTGATGAAAACGATCTAGGGTTATGGGCTACCTAACATTCCTATTGTATTCTTCAATTGAATTGACTAACTAATTTATCTAGCTTATTGGCTAACAGGGTTAATATTGCTCATAAGAATCTGTTGAGTTTTTACTCGTCTATTCAAGCTAACCTAACGCCTATATGTCTATGGAATTAGAGACTAACAAGAATGCATTTATAATTCCTGTAAATCAACCAAGTAAGGCAATTAGGTATGTCTATCCTAAACTGCTGAAGTTTTTATTTGTAACTGGTAAACTTTAGCTCTAGAGTCTTCTTCCCTTCATAATGATACTGTCACGAAAACATGAAAATAGCTGCTTTATTGTCACATAAAGCATTCAATATCAAGAATACCTCATCTTATAACTCTCTAATCGGACCAATTATTTAGATGATTAGTTCAACAACTAAACCATCCAAAGGAACTGTTAATCGATATTTGATAAAGCAAGAAACTTTTTAACAGTTTACATAAACCAATATGCTGCTGCTAATGCCATGCATTATCAAATAGGATCTGTAGCTTCGTCATTTAACAGATCATGTATTGCCACCATTCAATCAAGCAAGGACCTTTAGTCACGAACTTCAGAAAGAGGTTGAGGGCGGATATAACTTTGAGGAGAAGAATGAGGAGGAGAAATGGGGCTGAAGTTGTTTAAAAAGTGGGTACAAGTTAGAAGTTTTAAAAAAAACGGGTATAGGTTAAATGGGTAAAAGAGGGGTTGTCCCTTATAAAAGGGGAGATAACACTATATAAAGGGGGACTTTTGGCTTATTAAAAATAAATATCCTTACATCACCCTTGGTCTTGACTAATTGCATTTATTGCTATATTCTCTTGCATCTGAAATTCTCGCATTGATGAGTAATCATTTGGTTCCAATACGCTAAGAAGCATCATTCACCTTGTATTTCTCTTACGCTATTCAATTTAGATTTTATTACACTTAGCTAAGATTTACTTCTTCATCCTCATTAATTGATTTAATCAATAAGGTTTCAATATCTTTTGGGTCAAACAATTTGGCGTTGTCTGTGGAGATTTCTTTAGCTAAGATTTTAGTTTCATCTAGATTTGCATAAACTAACCCTGGAAAGAGATAATCGCCTCTTCCTAGCTTTGCACAAGTTAACAATGGCAGGAAAAGGAGATACAATGCTGAAAGCAATAGCAGGTGTCTTAACCAACCTCCTAAACGTCATCGACGAAGACAGCAGGGAGGAGAATGAAAACGGAACACCAAATGCCACACCTAGAGGAGAAGCTTCACCTCCCCCACATGAGAGCATAACCGCTTCGCGCGAGAAATAGGCCTCCACATCCGCAATAGGAGAAGCACCACTAGCTGTGAAAAGGCTATTGGAAGAATGGTTGACAAACACTCTGAGAAACATACTATATAAACCCGTTCAAAGGGACATCGGAGGCACATTACACGCAGATGCCATAACAGTCGCCGGCGAACTAGAAACTCCACACGCAGGTAACACTCATATTATTGTTGATGCAGGTAACGACGCACTAGTAGACATCCTAAAGAAAATGGAGGAAATGGAAAATGAGAACAAGGCGCTCCGTGATCAGATGAACGAGCACCAAGAAAGGGTTGATAAAATACCAGGCGCTCCGAAGTTGCTACCAAAATGGGACGTCGGTAGATTCGTCGAGCAACCATACAATGAAGGGGCAGCCTCCCACGCCATTCCAAAAACCTTCAAAATGCCACCATACTTGAAAATATATGATGGTACTTCAGACCCGGAAGATCACATAATCCACTGCATCACAGCTGTAAAGGGCAACGATCTGTCGAAAGAACAAGTGTCATCGTTGTTGCTGAAAAAGTTCGGTGAAATCCTGACAGGGGGAGCACTGACTTGGTACTCACAATTACCGGCACAATCAATCTCAACGTTCGAAAATGGCACACAAATGCATCACCGCTCATGTAGGAGCGGAAAAGGCAGAAGCCAGGGTAAACGACATCTTCGCTGTTAGACAGACGACGGGTGAGGGACTCAGGGACTTCCTAGCCAGATTCATCAGGGTAAGAATGAGTCTACCTAACATATCAGAGGGGATGGCGGTAGCAGCCTTCCAAAATGGGTTAAGTAGGAATGGGTTGAAAGCGACTAAAAAGCTATTAAATAGGCTCATGAAATACCCTCCCACCACTTCGGAAGAAATCCACAACACCTATTGTGCCGAAGTAAGGGCAGACGAGGACGACCTCAATGGTCCAATCCAATAGCTGACATCCGTCCAAACTAAAACAAGGAAAGATCGCCGCAACGATGGCCAAAGGGATCAACTACCCCGTTTCAGTCGAGAGAGGCATCAGCCTTACATTCGGACCTCCATCCCACCTCCTCCACAACACGCAGACATCACTTCTCGATATGTCACACCATACCGAAATGAAAGAGGTGTTCCTCCACTATTATCTGCTCATACTTTTGTGTTTCTCCTTCAGAAATAGTGTATGCACTAGAGAAGCTCGGCACAAAGGTGCAATGGCCGCAAAAGATGAAATCCAACCTGAGCACCCGAAAATCGAATGTTCTATGTGAATTCCATCAGGAAAGGGGGGCATAAGACCGAATACTGCATAGGCCTGCAGCAGGAAGTAGTAAGAATGCTAAACCAGGGACACCTAAAAGAACTGCTAAGAGATCGAGGACGGGCTAACTTCACTCGAGGGCGCGATCAACCTCAAGGACCCCCAAAACCACCTTCACCAGCTCGTACTATACAAATGATCATCGGCGGCGGTGATGATACGGCAATCAACCATGTAAAGTTCACCACTACACACAAACTCAAACGGTCAATCGCCCACGAATGGTACGATGACCTCGAAGATAGTATCATCTTCGATAAGTCAGATGCCGACGGTTTGTCTTTCCCTTACTATGATGCTCTAGTTATAACTTTACGTATTGTAGATACCGATGTAAAAAGAATAATGGTGGATGATGGAAGCGGCATGTGTATTATTCATCCCCGAGTCCTCGTACAAATGAGACTCGAGG
Organism: Nicotiana sylvestris; assembly: GCF_000393655.2. Lineage (NCBI taxonomy): Eukaryota > Viridiplantae > Streptophyta > Magnoliopsida > Solanales > Solanaceae > Nicotiana > Nicotiana sylvestris. The sequence continues at coordinate 63,790,026 of NC_091063.1, forward strand.
ATAAAATAATCAACATTGCATAACACTAACGGGTTTTAATAATGTAGTTGAACAAACCTTTGGAGAGATAGTGCTACCCATTCTGGCCGGAGGAGTCACTCTGGAAACAACGTTTCATGTCATGAACCAAGAAACAACCTACAACGCTATCATAGTGCGCCCACGGATACACGCCATGCGGGCCATCACATCAAGTTTCTATCAAGTAATCAAATTTCCTACTCCATGGGGAATATTCAGCATCCGGGGTAAGCAACGCACCGCCCAAGAATGCTATCGAATTGCCCAGGATTGTGCACACACCCAGTAACTAAAGGGAGCAAGTGCGGAAGCATAGCAGTCAGCCATATCGGGAACCAAACCCTACGTACAAATTGAGGCTATCAAAGACCCAGATGTTGTAGAAGCCTGCAAGGCAACTGTAGAGGACCTCGATCCATCCAACTGGACAACAACGCCAACATGAAAAAAGCTTATATCGAGCACAATCTCTCAGAACCAGGTAAGTTCCATAAATTCTTAACTAAAAATGCCGATTTGTTTTCCTTCTCCCATTTAGATATGACGGGCATCCCAAGAGACATCGCCACACACAAGCTGAATATCGACCCCCTCTATCCGCTTGTGCGGCAAATGGGGAGAAATTTCAATGTTGCAATCAACGATGCAGTTAGCAAAGAAGTCGATAAGCTGCTCGTTAATGGCTCCGTCCGAGAATCAAAGTATCCTCAGTGAGTCACCAATGTGGTCATGGTAAAAAAAGAAAAATGGAAAGTGGCGGATGTGTGTCGACTTTACCGACCTAAATAAAGCATGCCCGAAAGATTCCTTTCCGTTACCACGCATCGACCAACTCATCGATGCAACAACGGGCACGAGTTGCTAAGCTTTTTAGATGCCTATTCTGGTTACAACCAAATTCTAATGGCAGAAGAAGACCAAGAAAAAAACTACTTTTATCACTCACCGGGGAACGTACTGCTACAGAGTCATGCTATTTGGACTCAAGAATGCAGGGGAAACATACCAAAAGTTAGTCACCAAAATGTTCAAAGATCAACTCTGTAAGACCATGGAGGTTTACATCGACAACATGCTAGTGAAGTCGAAAAGGAAAGAAGATCATATCGATCATCTAAAGGAAGACTTCGGCATACTGAGTCAATACGATATGAAATTAAATCCTAAAAAATAAGCCTTCGGCGTAATCTCGGGTAAGTTCCTCGACTTTTTGGTATCGCAAAGAGGCATCGAGGTCAACCCAGATCAAATTCAGGCCATCAAAGGAATACCAGAGACATTAACGAGCAAAAAACAGGTACAAAAATTGACAGGACGAATAGCTGCCCTGTCGAGGTTCATCTCACAGTCATCAAATAGATGCCATAAATTTTTTAATGTATTAAGGAAGGATCACGGACTTAAGTGGAATTCAGAATGCATCGATGCCCTGAGAAAACTGAAAGCGTACCTGTCCTCACCGCCATTACTCGTCAAAGCAAATCCAGGCGAGTGTCTCCTGGTATACCTAGTAGTCTCCGAAGTTGCGGTAAGTGCAGTTTTAGTCTGCGAAAATAAAGGTATGCGATCTCCAATTTACTATATCAGCAAAACCTTAATTGATACCGAAACGAGGTACCCCAATCTTAAAAAATTGGTTGTGGCGTTAGTCGTAGCTTCATGAAAGCTTAGACCATATTTTCAATGCCACCCCATAAAAGTGGTAACAACCTTCCCCCTCAGGAGCATCTTGCACAAACCCGAACTATCAGGTAGGTTGGCCAAATGGGCCATAGAATTGAACGATCACGACATAACATATCAACTGCAAACTGCAATAAAGTCGCAAGTGCTCGCTGATTTCGTTGCTGATTTAAGCGCAGAAATACTGCCCGAGGTTGATCAAGAAGCGCTTCGCACCTTTGCACGATCGGAACTCTGGGTTCTCTACACCAACGACGCATCTAATGCGTCGAGATCGGGACTGGGACTTGGCCTCGAAGTCCCTACAGGCGAAGTGATTCGCCAATCCATATGGTGTCCTGAAATGACTAACAACGAGGCCGAGTATGAGGCCGTAATTGCAGGATTAAAATTAGCCCTCAAGTATGGTGCTCGACGACTCGTCCTTCACTGTGACTCCTAACTCGTGGTAAATCAAGTCACTGGGACTTTCCAGATCAAGGAACAGAGATTGCAGAAGTACCATACAGAAATTCACACACTACTACTAGAATTCGACGAATACCGTCTAGACTAGATACCCCGGGCGCAGAACATCAAAGCACACGGTCTCGCCAAACTAGCGACAACTACTAAAAATATCAGCAAAGAAAATGTGGTCACCCTCCTCCATTCCTCGATAGACCAGGTCGAGGTACATTTTATAAATTTAACTTGGGACTGGCGCAAATGTATCATAACATAGTTGCAGGAAGGGATGCTCCTGCAAGATAATAAAGAAGCCAAAAAGTGTGCCAGATACAACCTCGTAAACCATGACCTTTACAAAAGGACGTTCAGCAGTCCACTAGCCAAATGCCTTAGGCCAAATCAAACAAGGCGGGTGCTAGAAGAAGTGCACTAAGGTCACTACGGTGCCCATACAGGAACCCGAGCCTTCGACAGATGCCTCATCCGTGCAGGATACTACTGTCCTACCATGAAAAAAGATGTCATGGATTACGTTAAGAAATGTGAGCAATGCCAAAAATACGCTTTATGATAAACCAAGCAGGAGAACTCTTACATTTGTCACTTTGCTTTGGCCATTCATAAAGTGGGGAATGGATATCGTCGGACCCCTCCCAGCAGGCCGAGGTAAGGTACGTTTCCTTTCGGTTTTAACTGGTTATTTTTTCAAATGGGTGGAAGCAGGTGTGTACACCCAAATACGCGAGCAAGAAGTCATCGCATTCATATGGAAAAATGTATTATGCCGCTTCGGCATTCCCAAAGAAATAAGTTGTGATAATGGACCTTAGTTCGTCGAGAAGAAAACAAACAAATTTTTTGAGGAATGGAGCATTAAATGGATACTCTCTACGCCATACCATCCCGCTAGTAACGGTCAAGCTGAATCCTCCGACAAAACAATATTAAATATATTGAAGAAGAAGCTCGAGGACCCCAAGGGGTTATGGCCAGAACTACTACCAGAGGTACTATGGGCATACCCTACCATGCCAAAAACCAGCACAGGTGAGATGCCGTATTCGTTAGTCTACGGGACTGACGTAGTTATACCCATCGAGGTCGGATAACCCAGCCTAAGATACTCCAGCGAGAGTGGACCAAGCAACGACGAAAGAAGATTACAAAACCTGGATGAAGTCGAAGAGCGAAGGGATATGGATCACATAAGAATGATAGCCCAAAACAACAAGCAGAAAGGTACTATAACAAAAAGGCCAAAGTACGACCACTCAGAGTTGGGAACTATGTTCTCAAAGCCAAAACACAATCAACGAAAGACACGAATGAAGGGAAATTAGTAACAAACAGGGACGGGCCATATAAAATCACAACAATGGAAAACAAAGGAGCATTCCAATTAGAAACAATGGAAGGGAAACTACTACAAAATAACTGGAATGTCGCTCACCTCAAATACTTCCACTTCTGAAAAGAGACGCCGCCTAAATCGTACTCTTTTTCCTTCACTCGGGTTTTGTCCCAATCGGGTTTTTTCAGGGAGGTTTTTGATGAGGCGACGAGGGAGACGTCTCGAGGTCCGAAGTATTGTTCATTTCCCTGCCTGCTGACGTCATATCCAGGCCGAGTAATGAAGAGACTAGGTATAAAGAATCTCCACTGAATGTATGAAGTCGGCATGTATCGTTATTATAGGTATAAAGAATCTTCATTGTATGTATGAAGTCGACATGTATCGCCATTGTAGATATAAAAAACTCCATTGTACGCACGAAGTCAACATATATTTTCGACAGGAATATAGTCACTCCATTATGTACACGAAATCAACGTGTCACCAATGCTTGAATAAAATCGGCATCGCGACACTCCAGCAAATACAATAGAACGCCATCCTCACGACGGGATACTACTTCGGCACCAGCCCGAAAGTAACATCCCAATGGCTAAGGCCATCATAAAAAATATGAGTTCGATGCAGTCCAAACCACGACGGGATCCTACTTCGGCACCAGCCCGAAAGTAACATCCCAATGGCTAAGGCCATCATAAAAAATATGAGTTCGACGCAGTTTGAACCACGACGAGATGCCACTTCGGCACCAGCCCGAAAGTAACATCCCAATGGCTAAGGCCATCATAAAAAATATGAGTTTGACGCAGTTCGAACCACGACGGGATACTACTTCGGCACCAACCCGAAAGTAACATCAAAATGGCTAAGGCCATCATCAAAGATATGAGTTCAACATAGTTCGAAGCACGACAGGGTACTAATTCGGCACTAGCCCAAAAGTAACATCCCAATGGCTAAGGCCATCATCAAAAATATGAGTTCGACGTAGTTCGAACCACGACGGGATACTACTTCAGCAATAACCCAAAAGTAACATCCCAATGGCTAAGTCCATCATAAAAAATATGAGTTTGACGCAGTTCGAACCACTACGGATACTACTTCGGCATCAGCTCGAAAGTAACATCCCAATGGCTAAGGCCATCATCAAAGATATGAGTTCAACATAGTTCGAACCACGAAGGGGTACTACTTCGCCACCAGCCCGAAAGTAACATCCCAATGGCTGAGGCCATCATCAAAGACATGAGTTCGACATTACTCGAACCACGATAGGATACTACTTGGGCACCAGCTCGAAAGTAACATCCTGAGGGCTAAGACCATCGTCAAAGAAATTAGTTCAAGTTCACTCGAAACACAATAGGTTTAATATTTCAGCAAAGGTTCAGAATAACATGAATGCTGCAAAGGTTACCACCGAATTGACAAAACGACTTTTCATTACAGCAAATATATTACAAGTACTTGTCTTTACAAACTATGGAAGGTCTGCCCTATCGGGGTAGGGGTAAGGTCTGCGTACACACTACCCTCCCCATACCCCCACTTAGTGGGACTTTACTAGGTCGTTGTTGTTGTTGTACTTGTCTTTACAAAGGTCTCAAAGACGCCCTTACAAAAATTGCGAAGCAAAAATAAGTACAAACCAAATACTACACATCATTTCTAGTGGCATACACGTCTTCGTACCAAGAGTTGGAGGAAAATTTTTCGCATCATTAGAATTAATATCATCCCCGTCAGGTGTAAGGGGATTGTACCTGCATGCCTCACGAGTTGCATGGGCCTTGGCACGCACATCCCGAAGCTCTACTTCGGAAGCCCTACCTTCAACATGAAGAGCCTTATACACATCGAGCTTGGCTTCAGCATGAACCCACAACTCATACAAATGCCGAGGCACGACGTGATCAACCAAAACATGAGATGTAGCAGGCTGCTACCATCGCCATACGTCCTCCGTTTTCAAAGAAACCACTTGCTCGTACAACGCAGACAGTTCTGCCTCCAACCCTTGAACACGCCTCTCAAGTCCCGCTATCTTAAGCATAGACGCCTCCATCTCCTTGACCTACTCCAACCTACAAACACGGAGGGTATCTTCTAAAACCGCTGCCTCAGAGATGATAGTTGCCCTCTCCCTCTCGGCGTGGGCCAATCTGTCAGCATTCACGCTCAATTCGCCCTTAAGCTCATCGACCACTGCCATCTTTATATCCAGTTTGGCAGTTAGACTGGACACCTTTGCTTGGAGGTCGGCATTTTCGGCCACTACTCCCCTACCTTACGTGCCAATTGATCCTCCCTCTATTTGAGCCCTTCGCGGAATAGTTGCAAGTCGCGATCCTGATTATAGATGTTGACCATTGCACGATGCTTGGTGTGATATTCTTGATACTTAGAAGATATCTTTCCATAGATGGTTGTCCTCCTCCTTTCCCCGCGCTCACGCTCAATCTCCATAATGAGGGTCTGACACGAAAAGTAAAGTTAAAATAAAAGGATGGGCCATAAATAGTAAGGAAGACCCAACGATGAAAAGAAAAGAAAGACATTTACCTGCAGAGCCATGCCAGAAACGCTCTGTGACAACTCTGCATCACTCATCGCTCTAAGTGCCTCGCTCTCAGGGGCAACACACAAAGGGGCAAAAATAGACGCCACGTGATCACAGTTCGATAGCAAGTCGTAGTCCCCAACGACGATTATGTGTCGATCAGAACCCTCCGTTCTAACCTCTACGCGATTATGGCGCCCCAAAAACTCACGAACGTCCCCTGGGTCGACGTCTGAACCCGACATGCCACCCTCAGCGGAGCGCACAGATCCCCCTCCTTGGTAAACTCCTTCCTGCCGGGAAGACCTCCCCGCCAAGATAGTGTCCGCCATAAAAGCAGGAACAGGTGCCGTCCCCGACGCACCCATCCTACTCTTATCAGTCTCAACGGCCACATCTTGCCCGAGCTCTACCCCCTCTTTTTTCTCAGTGAAGGTTCGTCCCCGTTAGAGGATCGCGTCTAAGAGGTGATTGGCTGGTAAAGAAGAAATCTCTTCCCTCACGACCATATCTCGAGAGGAATCTATCACATGTACCGGTGGAGCACGACCCTCTCGGACGGACTCATCCAAAGCAAACTATATCCCCGTCGAGGCGATGACTTGGCAAAATGTAGGAACTGGGGCCCTCCACCTAGAAGCTCCACAACCTGTCATCACAAAAAAGTCATATCAATAGATAATGGCAAACATCCGAAAAGCGGTGTAGAGGAAAAACACTTAACAGACGAGACCTTCAGCCCAAAACATTTCATAAAAGTGGGCCAATCCTGAGTCTCCATTATGTGAGCTAGTAAACGGGATATCTAGTCCCTTATGCCGGCAATGGGATGGACTGTATGCCCCACAGCTGCAAAAGAAAGTCGTGGATAAGTACTAAGTCGAATAGAAAGCAAAATAAGAGAGAGTAAAAAAGTTACGACACCTACGATTATTATTCCACCGCTCTGGGAATCCAGCGAGGTCAAACACAATATGTTCAGTTCTCATAAAGAAATATTTATGCCAAAACTTATGGCTCGCCCGGTCGTCAATTCTAACCACCAGCCCTTTGGTTCCACGGTGCCTCAAGTGTACCATAGTACCCCTATGAAAACTGGGGGAAAACAAGTGTAATAGATGGTAAATATCGACTTCGCACCCCGCTAACTTTGCATATTTTGTCAACACCAAAAATATTTTATACATATACGGAGAGAGCTACGCTAGGCAAACTCGATAAAACTGACAAAATTCTTCCGGTAATAGAAGAAGGGGGAAGGAATGACCGATTACAAAAGGATATTCATAAAAAGCATAGTACCCCGGTCTGTGGACCTCCACGAGGTCCCTCCCCGCCGGAACCATCTTGATGTGAGGAGGAATGTTATACTTGGTACGTAAGGCATTTATATGGGCCTGTTCGGTTTCAGATATCACCGGGGTGGGAGTAGAAGCAGGGTCCTTGAGAAAGTCACTTCGAGACATGGGGTATCTCGGTAACAACTCATCTACAGTGGGAAAACTATCCCTTTCCCCAGCCATCGCATCCTCACCACCAGTGGGAAGCACTACGGAACGAGAAATCCCCTCATGTGATCGGTGTGATCAAGGCATATCTATGGAGGAAGATGTGCTAATGGAACGAGAGAGACCAAGAACAATGAATAAGAAAGAGGAAATGAAGAAAATTGCAGAAGCAAAGCTAAAAATGCGAAAGGGAATGATCAGAAGAGAAATTACCAAGAGTTTTTGAAAAAACAAACCCTTCCCTTATTTATAGGGTTAGGCGGCGCCAGAATCGAAGCGAAAAGGCTTCCCGTGGCAGCAAAACCAAAGTGACAAGCCATCAATCTCTGCCTCGGGAAGATGCGCCATGATGACGCACGTAGAAGTGACGTCACTTGCCAAATAGAACACACCGCCCAAGGTATAGCGAAGTGCACCGTTCTTCCGTCATTAGCCGAAATCAACATGGTTTGAAGATCAAATTTTTTTATAAGTATTGGCGACGTCCGCTTATCAAGGACGCCCCAGGTCGTGACCTCAACAAGCGGAGGGACTAAATGTATAGGTCAAAATTTGGATGACCATGACCGTTACCAAGTGTAGCAAAGAGCGAGGTCCTTATGATGTCGCGTCCTTAGATCGTTATGACGGGTGGCAACTAATAGTGGCTAGAGAATGCACGACGTCAGTGGTCGTGTTAGTATGATAGGAAACAATGGGAATATGCCTTTCGAATATTCCTTGTGTTGTACCTTTTTTAGGGTAAAAAGGGGGATTGTCCCCTATAAAAGTGGAGAGAACACTATGTAAAGGGGGACTTTTGGCTTATTACAAATAAAGATCCTTACATCACCCTTGGTCTTGACTAATTGCATTCATTGCTATATTCTCTTGCATCTGAAATTCTCGCATTGATGAGTAATCATTTGGTTCCAATACACTAAGAAGCATCGTTCACCTTGTATTTCTCTTACGCTATTCAATTTAGATTTTATTACACTTAGCTAAGATTTACCTCTTCATCCTCATTAATTGATTTAATCAATAAGGTTTCAATATCTTTTGGGTCAAACAAATACTCAACAATTAATCAATCATCTGGAGTTCGGGTTAACTTATACGTATCAAATTTTCTCTAAAGTTTTGTTTTGATTTGTTTTTTGTCTTGTCGCAATTGAATCGTCAATACTCGACGTTGAATGTAAAGAATCTTCTAATTCTTTTTGTACAATGGTATTAATAAGATAAATATGGAGCATGGTAATTGTATTGGTCAAAATCTGACCGTCACGACCAAGTTGACAGATACCCCGCCTCAGTAACTGGGTGTGAAAGTCAATAGAGTCCACTCCATTTCTCCTCTATGACATCCGACAAATCGGTAAGAGTGACGCCTAAAATCATGACCTAGACACATCAGTGGCAAAAAGATGTCGAGTCAAGCAAAGGGCAAGGATACCCTAACTATATATAGCCAGGAAAAGCTCAACAGGGGGGGGGGGGCTTCTCGGATTTCTAAAAAGGAAGACAAAAAGCTCCCTTCTTGTATTCTAGAAAAAGAGGAAATGACCTCGAAGAAAATATGTAAATCTACTTCCTCATCGATTGATTAGAAAGACAATGTCTAATCTTAATAAGATCAATCATATCTCTTTCATCCCATATGCAATCATTGTTGTTAACTTTTTGATCTGGAATTAATTATGTTTGACTAAGATTTACCCCTTCATCTTTGATTGATTTGTTCAAAAAGGTGTTAATATCTTTTGAGTCAAATAATTTGGCGCCGTCTATGGGGATTTCTTAGTGGAAATTCCTAGTTTCTCCCAGATCAAAGCCAAGAAACACAATCACCCACCAAAAGAAGCACGAAGGGCGAATCCAACCCATGCGAGACATGGGAGCAACATAGTAAGGGAAGCAGAGCCGAGTAGGATTACCAAGCCTAGAAATCCTCGTCCCATCAACTGCAGATATACTAAATAAGCCAAACGGGGTTACCAACCTATTCTTCCCCACCGGACCACCGGGCGGGAGTGAAGAAAAGCTTATCCTCACCCCCCACTCTTTGTCCAAGCAAGCACATAAGACCCACGTGGGCGAACGTACAAAGGAACATCTCGATTGAAGGACAAAATTGCTTCAACACAGCCGAAATACCTCCTTCCGGTAACATCTCCGAGCTGGACGGTAGGATCCAGACGAGAAAACTATAATGCGTACACATCACAAACCTAAGCGAAACGTCAACACCTCGTATTCACTAGCGTTGCACCATCTGGTGCAAGCAATACCTAATAAATTGGGACTCCTACGGAAGATGTCCAACTCTCCAGAAACTGGGACTGATGACGGGCTATTATTTCGATAAGTTCAAAATAACACCCTTTAAGTCCAAGGGCCTACGCCAACAAAGAGAAAGGTTCGACCTCGATCGACCGACGACGGGCTGTTATTTCGATAAGTTCGAAATAACACCCTTTAATGACAGGGCCTTCGCCAATAAAGAGAAGGGTTCGACCTCGATCGAACGACGACTGGTTGTTATTTCGATAAATTTGAAATAACACCTTTAAGGCTAAGGGCCTTCGCCATCAAAGAGAAGGGTTTGACCTCGATCGAACGACGACGGGCTGTTATTTCGATAAGTTCAAAATAACACCCTTTAAGGCCAAGGGACTTTGCTAAAAAAGAGAAGGTTCGACCTCGATCGAGAAACGATGGTTTTTATTTCGATAAGTTCGAAATAACACCCTTTAAGGCCAAGGGCCTTCGCCAAAAAGAGAAGGGTTCGACCTTGATCGAAATATGACGGGCTATTATTTTGATAAGTTCGAAATAACACCATTTAAGGCCAAGGGCCTTCGCCAAAGAAGAGAAGGGTTTGACCTCGATCGAACGACGATGGGCCACTATTTTGATAAGTTCAAAATAACACCCTTTAAGGCCAAGGGCCTTCGCCAAAAAAGAGAAAGGTTCGACCTCGATCGAACGACGACGGGCTGTTATTTCGATAAGTTCAAAATAACAACCTTTAAGGCCAAGGGCCTTTGCCAACAAAGAGAAGGGTTCAACCTCGATCGAATGATGATGGGCTGTAATTTCGATAAGTTCCAAATAACACCCTTTAAGGCCAAGGGCCTTCGCCAAAAAAGAGAAGGGTTCGACCTCGATCGAACGATGACGGGCTGTTATTTTGATAAGTTCGAAATAACACCCCTTAAGGCCAATGGACTTCACCCAAAAATAGAAGGGTTTGACCTCGATCGAACGATGACGAGCTGTTATTTTGATATGTTTGAAATAACACCCTTTAAGGCGAAGGGCCTTCGCCAAAAAAGATAAAGGTTCGACCTCGATCGAACAACGACGGGCCTTTATTTTGATAAGTTCGAAATAACACCCTTTAAGGCCAAGGACCTTCGCCAACAAAGAGAAGGGTACGATCTCGATAGAACGATGACGGGCTGTTATTTCGATAAGCTCGAAATAACACCCTTTAAAGCCAAGGACCTTCGCCAACAAAGAGAAGGGTTCGACCTCGATTGAAAGACGACGGGCTATTATTTCGATAAGTTCAAAATAACACCCTTTGAGGCCAAGGGCCTTCGCCAACAAAGAGAATGGTTCGACCTCGATCGAACGACGATGGGCTGTTATTTCAATAAGTTCGACCAAGGGCCTTTGCCAAAGAAGAGAAGGGTTTGACCTTGATCGAACGACGATTGGCCGTTATTTTGATAAGTTCAAAATAATACCCTTTAAGGCCAAGTGCTTTCGCCAAAGAAGAAAAGGGTTAGATGTCGATCGAACGATGACGGGCTGTTATTTCAATAAGTTTTAAATAACACCTTTAAGGCCAAGGGCCTTCTCCAAAGAAGAGAAGGGTTTGAACGCGATCGAATGATGACGGGCCATTATTTCGATAAGTTCGAAATAACACCCTTTAAGGCCAAGGGCCTTGGCCAAAGAAGAGAAGGGTTCGACCTCGATCGAACGACGACGAGCCGTTATTTCTATAACTTCGAAATAACACCCTTTAAGGCCAAGGGACTTTGCCAAAAAAGAAAAGGGTTCGACCTTGATTGAACGATGACGGGCCGTTATTTCGATAAGTTCTTAATAACACACTTTAAGGCCAAGTGCCTTTGCCAAAAAAGAGAAGGGTTTGACCTCGATCGAACAATGACGGGCTATTATTTCGATAAGTTTGAAATAACACCCTTTAAGGCCAAGGGCCTTCGCCAAAAAAGAGATGAGTTTGACCTCGATAGAACGACGATGGGCTGTTATTTTGATAAGTTCGAAATAACACCCTTTAAGCCCAAGGGCCTTTGTCAAAAAAGAGAAGGGTTCGACCTCGATCAAACGACGACGGGCTGTTATTTCGATAAGTTCGAAATAACACCCTTTAAGGCCAAGGGCCTTCGCCAAAGAAGAGAAGGGTTCGACCTCGATTGAACGACGACGAGCCGTTATTTCGATAACTTCGAAATAACACCCTTTAAGGCCAAGGGACTTCGCCAAAAAAGAGAAGGGTTCGACCTTGATTGAACGATGACGGGCCATTATTTCTATAAGTTCTTAATAACACACTTTAAGGCCAAGTGCCTTTGCTAAAAAAGAGAAGGGTTCGACCTCGATCGAACAATGACGGGCTATTATTTCGATAAGTTTGAAATAACACCCTTTAAGGCCAAGGGACTTTGCCAAAAAAGAGATAAGTTTGACCTCGATAGAACGACGACGGGCTGTTATTTCGATAAGTTCAAAATAACACCCTTTAAGGTCAAGGGCCTTCGTCAAAAAAGAGAAGGGTTCGACCTCGATCAAATGACGACGGGTTGTTATTTCGATAAGTTCTTAATAACACACTTTAAGGCCAAGTGCCTTTGCCAAAAAAGAGAAGGGTTCGACCTCGATCGAACGATGACGGGCTATTATTTCGATAAGTTTGAAATAACACCCTTTAAGGCCAAGGGCCTTCGCCAAAAAAGAGATGAATTTGACCTCGATAGAACGACGACGGGCTATTATTTTGATAAGTTCGAAATAACACCCTTTAAGGCCAAGGGTCTTCGTCAAAAAAAAGAAGGGTTCGACCTCGATCAAATGACGACGGGTTGTTATTTCAAAAAGTTTGAAATAACACCCTTTAAAGACAAGGGCCTTCACCATAAAAGAGAAGGGTTCGACCTCGATCGAACGATGACGAGCTGTTATTTCGATAAGTTTGAAATTACACCCTTTAAGGCCAAGGGCCTTCGCCAAAAAAGAGAAGGGTTCGACCTCGATCGAACGACGACGGGCTGTTATTTTGATAAGTTCGAAATAACACCCTTTAAGGCCAAGGTCCTTCACCAAAAAGAGAAGGGTTCGACCTCGATTAAACGACGACGGGCTATTATTTTGATAAGTTCGAAATAACACCCTTTAAGGCCAAGGGTCTTCGCCAACAAAGAGAAGGGTTTGACCTCGATCGAACGACGATGGGCCGTTATTTTGATAAGTTCGAAATAACACCCTTTAAGTCCAAGGGCCTTCGCCAACAAAGAGAAGGGTTTGACCTCGATCGAATGACAACGGGTTGTTATTTCGATAAGTTCGAAATAACACCCTTTAAGGACAAGGGACTTTGCCAACAAAGAGAACGGTTCGACCTCGATCGAACGACGATGGGCTGTTATTTCGATAAGTTCGAAATAACACCCTGTAAGGCCAAGGGCCTTCACAAAAAAGAGAAGGGTTTGACCTCGATCGACCGACAACGGGTTGTTATTTCGATAAGTTAGAAATAACACCTTTAAGGCCAATGGCCTTCGCCAAAAAAAGGTTTGACCTCGATCGAACGACGATGGGCCGTCATTTCGATAAGTTCGAAACAACACCCTCTAAGTCGAAAACCACCGGAAGGGAAGAAATACCAGGACTCGCCATACGGGCGCCTATCTTGCAGCAAAGCCATAAACAGTTGAAATAAAGGTGAAGTACAAGACAACAAAGAAAATGAAAACTCTCTTGTATACAAAGTCACAATGCGGGCTATCGCTACTTACATATGGCCCAAGACAACCCAAAGAAAAAAATGAACAAACGACAATCAACAAACAATTGAAAATAAAAACAGACGAGGACAACGTTCTTCATTCAGCATCACCATCACCATCACCAGCACCATCACCATCATCATCACCGTCTCTAAGAGCCTCTCCATTACCATAATCTGTATCCCCATTAGCTTCGGGTGTCGCCACGTCGTATCCACAGTTGATGCGAGCCTCCCGTGCTTTCGCTCGAGCTTCCTCATAAGCAGCCTCCCACAGACTCTTATATATGTCCCGCTGAGCTTTGGCATAAACCCAGAGCTCATGCGTATGGCGGGGGATGGCCGCAGAGGAGGACTTAACCTGAGCCAACAATCACTCATTTTTTGCCTCCAAAGCCATGACCCGGTCTTCCAGAACCGATGCCTCTTGATCAATCACGCCGATACGCTCCTCGAGCCTCGCCTCCTTGAGGGTAGCCGTCGCTCTCTCCGACTCCTGTTTGGATTGGAGGATGCGGATGGTGTTCTCCAGGGCTGTTGCCCTCGCCAAAGCCTCAGACCAGGCACTCTCAACGCTCTCTAACCCAGCGACTTTGCTTTCCAGTGCAGTCAATTTTCTCATCCACTGCACACTCATCGCCTCGACCTTGACCAAGTTCTGATCCATTTCCGACTGCATCGACCTTAACCTACCATGCAGATGCTCACATTCTACGGCAACCCCCTTACCCAACCCGAGCTCCTTGTCTTTTTATTCGAATTTGCTCCTCGAGTGCGCTCTTGCTGCGGATAGTTTGCATCAATTCCTGGTCCCCTTTTTCCAACTCCTCACCAAGTGCCCAATTATGGGGATCTGTCCTCAGCCGCTCATGCATCTCGCGACATCTGTTGCGGTAGCGACGATACTTCTCCAACATCTTCAAGAAAATTTTTGCCTGGGTGTTGGCCCTACGAATGCTTTCCACTTCCACCATATATGTCTAGAAAACACAAAGACGGGGTTAGGCTAGTACTTCCGAGAAGGGAGAAAAAAGAAAGTGAAAGTAAAATGCAACGTACCCTTAAGCCCATGCTGGCCACTTCGTCCATCAAATCAGCATCAGGAACAGACCGGAGGGACTCATTCTCAGCCTCAGAGCATAATAGGCTGAATTGCGGCACCAGATCCTCCCCTTCTCCTAAGAGATTGACACCGGAAGGGACCTGAAGAATACGGGTCGAGCCCCCCGCATTAACAACCGAATGAGTAAGGCCCTCCTCAAACATCCAAACATCATCGGGGTCCAAGTCTGACTCAGATTCATAGTCGTCAACCACCATGCCTTTTCCCACTGCAGAAGATGAGGGCACGTCTGAAATCACGAAGGCGGCCCAGAAGTCTGATTCTCCATCATGATAGTTTGTTGGACACCAACAACGGCAGGGATCTCGGATTGAGCCAAGGCAGCGGCATGAGTCTCTGATTGTCGATCATAGACATCGACAATTTCGACGGTCTGCTCCGTCCCTATGGGGGGAACTGCCATAACGCCCTCTCTAGAACCCGTCTGGGAAGAGTCATCCAGATAAATTACTGTTGGGGGCGCCGTCTCAAACTCCACCCTCCGTCTCTTTGGTGGCCTTTCCTCTTCTCATGTAGATGGTGACTCACCTGTTGGGCGAACGACATCAGTCGAAACCTCATCCTGAGAAATATCCCTCGCAGGAGCAACCAAAGCCACAGACTCAACTGAAGCAGCCCTCGACCAAGGTTGGGTAATGGGTACTATAATAGGGTGAGCAGATGCGACCGGCTGACGAAAAGCTAACGGAGGGGCCTTTGCTCTCCGCACTCTCCCTGACAACGACAAACGATGCATGAGAAGCTAAGTAAAAAGGGAAAGAACAGTAGACAAAGATGTCATCTTACCGGTAAGGGGCCTGCGTCCGAACCTCTCATGAAAGGTCGACCAGGTGCGAATCCCCACCATATGAGGAAGTATGGCCTCCACCCACTCATGGATACCTTCAACAGGCTGAGGAGGCAATCTCTCAGCTGCAAAGACGTGTTAAAATTTAGTAACCATAGAAAATGGTCGAGCACTTCGATGACTAAAAAAACAAACTTACGTGCAAAGTTCCATTTCTTAGGGAATCCCGTTGGGTCCGCCACGATATGCTCAGTTCGCACATAAAAGTAATTCTTGTAGAAACGACGGTTGGTCCTGTCATCTATCTTCACCACCAGCCCCCTCGATAACCGCAAATAAGTTGAGGAGCAAAGATGCTGAACATATGGTCCAAAATGACCTCACGACCGACGAGTTCAGCATACTTGAGAAGCATAAGGAATACCTTGTATAAATATGGCAAACATTGGGCGGGGCACACTTCGTAGAAGCGGCAAAAATCCACCACCAATAGGGGGAGAGGAAATGTGTACTCTACAATAAAGGGGTAGGCATAGAACATGCAGTACCCGGGACGGTCGAAGTGAACTATATCTTTTCCCATTGCCGGCTGCATATCAACGTAACCGGGAATCCCTACCTTTCCTTCAACTCTGCAATGTCCCTCTCCCTCAGAATAGAGTGAACAGGTTCCGGTTAAACCTCGACGGGAGTAGTGAAGTCAATCGGCTCTCTCCCAGGGGGGTAAGATCTCAATCACTGATGGTACCCCCTCATCCTCCACCACATCCACCTCTCCGGTGATCTGAGCAGCACCTTCCGGTACCGGATCAACAGCAGGGAGATTGTCACGAGAAGAATCGCCAGCTATTCTTGTCAGAAAATACGCCAAAGAAATAACAGAAAGAAGAGATAAAAGTTTTCAGTGAATAAGGGGGCACGTAGAAATTTGAGGTGCCGGGAAGAAAATATATCAGTAGGATTCTTCCGAGTGAAAGATGAAGAAGTGTGTCAATCGAATGACAAGTTTCCTCTATTTATAAGAGACGTAAATCCCCTGAGCACGAAACCCAAGAGTCGCCAATCGAATCTGGTAGGGCACGAAACGTTTCAGTTACCCATAAACGTGTGTCATAATGGTGATAACCACGAAACAACGCTTCAATACCAAAGGACATTTCGATTCCGAAACCGCCGCAATGGTCCATGGGGATCGAAAGAACGCTGCCACTCAGCTAAAAACCCACAAAATGTGACTAGGGAACGAAAAATCGTAGGTTAGATTTCTCTTGAATTTGTAACGAACACGATCCGTCTGCCGAGTCCGACATAGGACGACCCTGACAAACGGAGGGACTAACTATATTGGTCAAAATTTGACCGTTACGACCAAGTTAACCGACACCCCGCCTCAGTAACTGGGTAGTGAAAGTCAATATAGCCCACTCCATTTCTCCTCAATGACATCCGACGAATCGGTAAGAGTGACGCCTAAAATCATGACCTAGACACATCAGTGGCAAGAAGATGTCGAGTCAAGCAAAGGGCAATGATACCTTGACTATATATAGCCAGAGAAAGCTCTCAACGGGGGGGGGGGGGGGGCTTCTCGAATTTCTAAAAAGGAAGACAAAAAGCTCCCTTCTTGTATTCTAGAAAAAGAGGAAATGACCTCGAAGAAAATATGTAAATCTACTTCCTCATCGATTGATGAGAAAGACAATGTCGAATCCTAATAAGACCAATCATATTTCTTTCATCCCATATGCAATCGTTGTTGTTAACTTTTTGATATGGAATTAATTATGTTTGACTAAGATTTACCCCTTCATCTTTGATTGATTTGTTAAAAAAAATGAATATTTTTTGAGTCAAACAGTAATTTTTTCTCTCCTTTTTATATGAGTTAGACATAGCTAATATTTTGACAATAATAGCAATATATTATAATTAAAAGAACCGATGAAACCAATTTTGAGGAAATGAGTGTTACTCCAAGATTAGAAGTACATACTACATGCTCCCTCTGTTCCAGTTGATGTGAACCTATTTCCTTTTTGGTCTGTTCCAAAAAAAATGAACCCTTTTTAAATTTGGTAACAATTTAGCTTAAAGTTACAACTCTACCCTTAATAAGAAGCTTTTATAACCACACAAATACTTTGGGCCCCATTTGGACTTGTTAGGATCACAAATTCCAAAAGTCTTCATTTTTTTCTTAAACTCCATGTCCAGTCAGACAAATTCACATAAATTAGAACGGAGGGAGTATTACTTAATTAGGTACAAACATTAATTGGGGCATGGGGGCTCGGAGGTCAAAAGAAGAGAAAAGACTGGAAATAGCCGGTGGCATAGAGCGGCGGGGTAGGCGGAAGTCACGGGAAATAGCAGGTGATTTGGTGTCAACTACTTATAACCCGATTGGCCTACGTGTCAAGTGTGAACCCACCAAACTGCGCCCATGCCCGCTTATTCTCTAGTTTTTTTTTCCTTTACCTCTCATTTCATTTTTCTTTTTTTTGTTTGGAGCGGAGGCAGCTAGTGAAAGTAAGAAATAAACAAAGTTGCACGATGAATTATTATCATTAAGCTAAAAACTCCAATTTTGTCTTCTGTTGTCCCGTGGTATGCGTCAAAATTTCCGACTAGCAATTTTAGCATATTCGACATCTGAAAAAGTGAATAACAGTAAATGTGTTTAAGGAACCAAAAATAATTAGAGTGATCGATCAAGAGAAGCAGTGGCGTAGCCATACTGAGCGAAAACTATTTAGTTGATCACCCTTCGTCGAAAAATTATATTGATTATATAAAAAATTATACTATGTATATAAGTCAAAATTATTTTTTATAAATATACATTAAACCTTGAACACCTTTAAAAAATTTCTAATTTCGCCACTAAAGAAAAATAAAGAATAATAATGTTTCGCGCTGTTTCTTGGAAGTATAAATTGATTGGAGATTATATTGATACTAGCGAGAGTACGCCCGGGCTATGCCCGAGCCCAACAACTATTTAGTACCATTGATAACGTTATTTAGAGGTGTATATGGACCGGGTTGATTTGACTTTTATCAAAATCAAACCTAAGCTAACTATATCAGATTGGATTGGTTCGATTTTGTCGGGTTTTTTCGATTTTTTTTTTTGTTACATGAATATTATTTCAATCTTCCTTTGTTAAAGTTATATATAAAGTTTTAATAAATGAATATATATTTAGTATAAATTAAAAAAGACTAACATATAAATGATTTATTAAAGTATTCTTATTGGAGAATATTTTTAGTAATACATGATAGTTATTTTCTTAGTCGTGTAACAATAATTTTTCGTTGATGTAATCTTTCAAGGTTAACCGAATTTAATAATTAAACATAAAAATCAATATGATACCTAAATAATAATATGATTTACTTAATTTTAAATTATTGAAATAGAATTCAAATTCGAAAAAGATATAAGAAATCTTGACATATGAATATGGAAGAACAAACATATGATTGACATATTTCAATAATACTTGATAAGAATGTGATACAATCCAATATTTAATGTAAATAAAAATAAATGCACTTCATAATTTATTAAATAATACATCCCATGAGAGGGTTCGCTTTGACTTTTCAATTTGGTGTTCGGTTTGAATAACCCTAACATTATTCTTAAAAGTCACTCACTTTTGCATTTAAATCCGGCATGTTATTATTGTATATGGTAGTAGATGCATGTAGGAGCTACTTATAACAATCAACTTTTTTTTTTTTTTTTTTTTGTAAATCAAAATTAAATATGTGAATAATCCATATCTATATGTATATTTTTTGTTCTCTCCTAAATGTTGGAGTGCAGTTTTCGTCTTCAGACAGTCATTACTTATTTCAAAATCACTTAAAATCACTAGTAAGATAATTTACATAAAGTATTTTGTTACTCTTTTTATTATATTTTTAATAAAATCAATGTCATTTGCTTATCTGTGTACTGTATTTATGCTTTTCCATAATCTAGTAACTGTGAAATTTCGCTTCGCTTTTCAATCTTGTCTTTCAGATTCAGCTCAAAGTAGATTTCAATATTGTGCTAAGAAAATCTTTCTCTATGTGAAAACTTAGTTTTATGATTTTTGGACCTCACCTTATTGGATACTATTGTTGTAGGAGTGGTAAATAGACGGGTCAGGTCGAATATGAAAGGGTCGAAGATGGGTAATGCAAAAACAAATAAAAATATTTAACCTAATATGGATAGAAAATGGGTTAACTGGCGATATGGATATCCATATTATCTATGACTTCTTGAATATGATCACTTTCGGAAAAAATTCTAATTTTACATACTTGAATAACCCTCAATTTGAGTCTTTGCAAATATAAAGTTAAACCTGTTGGTTATCTATTGGATATTGGATAAAAGATATAATTTGAGTCTTAAAAATCACGAAGTTAAAACTTTCTGTACAATAAAACTTCTTTATAAAATATTTGTGTTATCTCCATTATGAGGTTTATTTGTGATTTGAAATATAACAAGTGTGTCTCTAACTAAGTAAATTTATAATAATTTGAAGTGACGGTAAGAAACATGATATTGAAAATAAAAATTCGTGTATGTTAATGATTAATTATTCAGATTCATTCGTTAAATTTCTACTTTGCAAAAAGGTCAGTGCGTGCCTTTTTAATTTATCTGCAGATAAGTAAGGTATTTCTCCTACACAAAAAAAGTGAAACACGAAAAGTAGGTAAAAATTTTCACATTTTTGTGCACCATTAAAAGTAAATAGGAAGTTACACTTACAAGTTCCAAGTAACTTTGTAGAAGAAGTGACACTGGTTTTTGCTCCTATAGTTCAATCATTTGTTGAAGCAAATTTCATTATTGTATTTATGTTCATTTTCCCCATATATTTTCAACTTTTTTTTTGGCATCAGATGAAATATTACAAGGATATAATAAATATTTCAAGTATGATACAATTTATTTACAGTCGATATTAAAAAAAATCTCTAATTATTTTAAGATCTTTTATTGAAAGATATACAAAATTAAAATAGAGATATAAATTAATTTTAAGCATGTAAATTCACAATTCTCTGCATGATCAAGTTTCTAATGATAAGTCTTAGAGTAAAAATAATTAATAAAAAAACAATGCAAGAAATTAAGATAAAGACTATTTAAAAAGCTAATCACATCAAAACTTCCAAATTGTATAACAAATGACGAAAAGATTTTAATTTTTTAATGTAAAATCTTAAGATAAAAATTTCATGTAATCATGTTAACTATTTGTATGTAGTTTCCAACCTTTAATTTACGTCAACTGTATATCTCCAGTCAAATAATTTGATGTATGAATAAGAATACACCTAGTAACCGTGAGAGTAACATTAGCCACGTGGTTATTAAATTGGCCCCATGATTTTCAAAGAGTTGTACAATGGCTATTAGAATATTCGTATTCTTGCTATAGCAGAATGATAAACAAAGAGTCAGGTGGGTCCCACGTCTTAGAAAAGCTTTTGGATAAAGTGGTGATATATTCTGACATAAGCAAGGGGCAATTCGGTCCAGTCACTCAAATATTTATATGGCAGCTACAGTAAGATGCTTTTTTATGCAATCACATTGGTCCATTTCACACGAAATTACCCGAACACTCTTGAGATGCCAAGGCATGTTAACCATCAGGTGCTTATCCTCTCTTATATATTATATACTGATATTGATACGTGATGTTAAGTTGTATGTTATTTTTCATAAGGAAATAAAAGTCACCCGAAGAAAAAGAAATAAAAATAATTAATCTATGGATTCTGAGCCATGTCAATAAGAATTATGTATAAGGTCGAGATCGAATGCTTTCGATCTAGATACTTGAGAGGTCGTCCGAAGTTCGAGTCCATGTAAGGCCAAGTTCGAGCTTGAGGGACTAGACTCGAGTTCGAAGGCGAAGTATGATGCATACAAAGGTCGGGTGTGCTCGACCTCGAAGTAGTACCATTATGGATTTGTACAAGAACAAGTTAGATTCCTGCCACGACCCCAAAATCATGGCGCAAATCCCGGAATATAATTGTACGATTCCGTACTAGGCGGTTAGACAGTTGTATCAAGAATATTCCTTACTGTAAATAGAAATATTCCTTATTTACGGATCCCCTATTATATAACGGGACCCCAATCATTTGTAAGACATCTTATCATCACTTAGAGAAGAATATAGTTTCTATCTTTTGCCTACTGTTCATCAGCATTGTTCTTTAGCTCAATTGTTCTTACTTTATTTTTATTACTTAATTGTTCTTACTGCCCTAAGCCACCTCAAGGTCACTAAGCTCGAGGTCACTGCTAAGTAACATTGGTTTGATTCACTTCTATCTTTCATTTTGTACTTCATATTTCTTGATTATTAATTGGTATTGAACTTAATCACATATCTTCAAAACCACTAATCAAATTTAATTGTTACTCGTATTTTCGAGGTAAACAGTTTGGCGCCCACAGTGGGGCTAAAGATAATAATGATTATTTCTTTACTGATTCTCGTTACACACGTTATTTTTATACTTTTTCTTGTCAAGATTTGTTGATTTTCAGGCTGAAACATGTCTAGCTCACAAAATGCACTCATTCACGACAGCGAAGTTCTTAGAGAAAACAGCAACGCAGGAGTCGGTGTACCACCGATAAATCCAAGGGAAGTGCCAAATGTGAAACCTGTTGATGTTAGTTCGCACATTGCTTTGAATGCAGATCTAGGCGCGGACCCCGAAGCAGATATACGCATAGAAGCCCGGCCCGGTGGCCAAATAACACAGGGAATGGAAGAAGGGGGAGTCAGCCTCCAAGTGATATTCGAGATGCTGCAAGCTCAGCAAATCGCCATCGCTCAACTTCAGAGTCAGAATAAAACTCCAAACACAGTCGAACCAGTAAACACTCGGCGTACTGAACCAACGCTAGAGAGGCCCAATGAAAGCGGCACGGGGATTGACCCCACGATTATGAAAATGCTTGAGAAACTAACCAATAGGATCGAGTCCGGAGAAAAGAAAATTGAAGAAAATGGTAAGAAGGTGGAAACTTATAACTCCCGGGTAGACCAGATATCGGGGGCACCTCCAGTTTTGAAAGGTTTGGACGCCAAAAAGTTCATACAAAAACCATTCCCCCCAAGCGCGGGTCCGATGCCCATCCCCAAGAAGTTTTGCATGCCCGATATACCCAAATATAACGGGACAACTGACCCTAACGAGCATATTACTTCATGCACTTGCGGAATCAGGGGAAATGATTTGAATGACGATGAAATTCAGTCACTTTTGTTGAAAACGTTTGGGAAACACTATCAAAGGGAGCCATGATTTGATATCATATCTTGGCTCTTAACTCTATTGATTAATTTGCTATGCTAGTAGATGCCTTTGTGAAAGCACACGCCGGGGCCATAAAGGTAGAAACGAGAAAATCAGACGTCTTCAAAATAAAGCAAATGAAACGAAGAGATGCCAAGGGAGTTCGTCTCCCGGTTTCAGATAGAAAGAATGGAATTACCACCTGTCTCCGATGACTGGGCAGTACAGTCCTTTATGTAGGGTCTGAATGAAAGGAGCTCGATCGCATCTCCACAACTGAAGCAGAACTTGATTGAATATCCAGGCGTGACATGATCAGATGTGTACAATTGTTATCAATCAAAGATCAAGGTCGAGGACGACCAGTTGCGATCTCCCTCGGGTTCAGTTCATCCTAATAGATTTGCAGCTAAGCCCCCGAAGGATACAGACCGGGAATCAAGATCCAACAAAGAACGGTATCAGCCATATGCCGATCGAAAGAACAGTGGCCCGATCCGCAACACTCCTCGGAACGATTGGAGAAACGATCGAGGTCAAAGTTCTTGGGGACTCATGAGTAAGAGCGGGTTCGATAAGCACACCGACCCCGCCGAGGCCCCTCGATTATTAGAGTACAACTTCAGCATAGATGCATTAGGGACCGTCTCAGCTGTTGGGAGAATCAAAGATACCAAGTGGCCCAGGCCAATACAGACTGATCCTTCTCAAAGGAACCCGAGCTTAATGTGCAAGTATCATAGCACACATGGTCATAGAACATAGGATTGCAGGCAGCTAAGGGAAGAAGTGGCTCGGTTATCCAATGAGGGCCACCTTCGAGTATTCCTAGATGATCGGGCTAAGAATCACTTTAGGAAGAGAGATGCAAGGAAAAACGAACAAGAAGAACCATAACATATAATCCACATGATCATTGGCGGAGTCGATGTCCCTCAACAACCTCTGTTCAAGTGCACCAAAGTATCAACTACTAGAGAAAAACGGACTCGGAGCTATGTGCCCGAGGATGTCTTATCATTCTATGACGAGGAAGCAGAAGGCATATCTCAGCCTCACAATGACACCCTGGTAATCTCTATCCCTTTGAATAAAATTCAAGTTAAACAGGTTCTAGTGGATCCAGGTAGCTCGGCAAACATAATCAGATCAAAGGTCGTGGAACAACTTGGCCTGCTCGATCAAATTGTACCTGCATCTCGGATCTTGAATGACTTCAACATGGCAAACAAAACAACAAAGGGAGAAATTATGCTGCCAGTAAACATAACCGAGACCATACAAGATACAAAGTTCCATGTCATCAAAGGTGATATGAGGTATAACGCGCTCCTCAGGAGACCATGGATACACAACATGAGGGCAGTGCCTTCAACTCTTCACTAGATGATGAAGTTCCTGACAGAGGAAGGAGTGAAAATAGTCTACGGAGAGCAACATGCTACAACGGAGATGTTTGCAATCGAGGAGGTGGTGCTAGTGCCAGAGCCTTCGACCTCGAAGAAATCGAGCATCGGGGGTACACAAGCGGCCAAATAGCAATTACCGCCTCCAGCCCCGATGGAATCGGAACAATAGGTAATCGAAGACGAAGATGAGGATTTCCTTACTCCCCGAACCTCCGTTGTTCCCGAAGAGTCCGATGCTACAAAAATCAACTATCAAGGAGTTGGAGCAGGTCATTTTGATCGAATACATGCCCGAGAAAAAGGTATACCTAGGGACGGAATTAACTCCCGAACTCAGGAAAAAACTCATTCAATTTCTTATTGATAATATGGATTGCTTTGCTTGGTCCCATTTAGATATGACAGGGATTCCACCGGAGATCACCACGCATCGGCTAAGCACCGATCCTAGTTCAAACCAATGAAGCAAAAAAGGAGGCCTCAGTCCGAGGTAAAGCAAGCTTTCATAAAGGATGAGGTAACCAATCTCCTTAAAATAGGATCTATTCGGGAGGTAAAGTACCCCGAGTGGATAGCCAACGTAGTTATAGTTCCTAAAAAAAGAAACAAACTTAGAACGTGTGTAGATTATAAGGACTTGAACAAGGCATGTCTGAAAGATTCTTTCCTACTGCCCAACATTGATCGTATGATCGATGCCACGACCGGCCACGAGATCCTAATTTTTATTGACGCCTACTCCGGGTATAATTAGATTTAGATGAACCCGGGGGACTAGGAAAAAACTTCGTTTATTACAAAATTCGGGACTTATTATTATAATGTAATGCCCTTCGAGCTAAAAAATACAAGAGCTACATACCAACGCCTAGTTAACAAAATATTTGAAGAACAAATAGGTAAAACAATGGAAGTTTACATTATTGATATGTTGGTTAAGTCCCTGCGCACAGAGGACCATTTGACTCATTTGCAGGAAACGTTTAAAATTTTGAGAAAATACAACATGAAGCTCAACCTGGAAAAATGTGCCTTCGGAGTCGGCTCGGGTAAGTTCCTCGGCTTCATGGTGTCGAATAGGGGCATTGAAATTAACCCCGATAAGATCAAGGCCATCGAGGACATCACGGTCGTGGATAGTATGAAGGCCGTGCAAAGGTTAACAGGTCGAATAGCCACTCTAGGTCGATTCATCTCGAGGTCATCAGATCAGAGTCATTGGTTCTTTTCCTTACTCAAAAAGAAAAAGGATTTCGCATGGACCGTGAAATCTCAAAAATCCTTTGAAGAATTAAAGCGATATTTGTGTCAAGCTCACATTTGATTCACACCCTGAAGGTAGATAAAAAAAATTATCTATACTTGGCAGTGTCCGAGATAGCGGTAAGTGGGGTATTAGTTTGAGAAGAACAAGGTACGCAATTTCCTGTTTATTATGTAAGTCGAACTCTAGGAGATGCTGAAACTAGGTACCCTCACTTAGAAAAATTAGCACTTGCATTTATAAGCGTATCTCGAAAGTTAAAACCATATTTTCAATACCACCCTATATGTGTACTAACCACCTAACCCCTTTGAAATGTTTTGCATAAGCCCGAGCTATCGAGCCGATTGGCCAAATGGGCCATCGAACTTAGCAAGTACGATATCGAATATCAACCCCGAACGGCCATCAGGTCTCAAATCCTAACTGACTTCGTGGTCAATTTTACATCGACCCTCACTGCCCGAAGTGGAGAAAGAACTCCTACTAAGTTTGGGTACAACATCGGGGTATGGACCCTTTTTATGGATGACGCCTCGAATGTGAAGGGGTCCGGACTCGACATTGTTTTAAAGCCACCCACGGGTGATACCATTAGGCAATCTGTCAAAACTCCTAGATTAACTAAAAATGAGGCCGAGTATGAGGCCATGATTGCAGGTTTCGAGTTAGCCAAAAGCTTGGGAGCAGAAGTCATCGAACCCAAGTGTGATTCTCTATTGGTGGTAAATCAAGTAAACAAGAATTTCGAGCTTCGAGAGGATAGAATGCAACGATACCTGGACAAGCTACAGGTAACTTTGCACTGCTTCAAGGAGTGGACTCTGGATCACGTACCTCGTGAACAAAATAGCGAGGCTGATGCACTTGCTAATCTAGGATCTTCGGTCGAAGAAGACGACATCGTCTTGTGGACCGTCGTCCAGCTATCAAAGTCTGTGGTTGAAGAGGGTCATGCCGAGATAAATTCAACAAGTTTAACGTGGGACTGGATAAATAAGTATATTAACTACTTGAAGAATGGAAAACTCCCATCAGACCACAAAGAATCGAGGGCCCTTCGAGCCAAGGCTGCTAGGTTTACATTAGATAAGGATGGAACATTGTATCGAAGAACATTCGATGGACCATTGGCGGTATGCTTGGGGCCAGGAGACACCGATTATGTTCTATGAGAAATCCACGAAGGCACTTGTGGGAACCATTCTGGTGCCGAATCTTTGATCTACAAGATTATCAGAGCAGGATACTACTGGGACAGCATGGAAAAGGATACTAAGGACTTTGTCACAAAAATATGATAGGTGTCAACGATTTGCACCGATGATTCATCATCCTGGAAAACAACTCCATTTAGTATTATCCCCGTGGACGTTCATGAAATGGGGAATGGATATAGTCGGCCCCCTACCAACGGCCCCATGTAAAGCTAAATTCATTTTGTTTATGACTGATTACTTCTCTAAATGGGTGGAGGCACAGGCCTTCGAGAAAGTCTGAGAAAAAGAAGTTATTGACTTTATTTGGGACCACATCATATGTCGATTCAGGATACCTGCTGAGATTTTATGTGAAAATGGAAAGTAGTTCATCGGCGGCAAGGTAACGGAGATCCTCGAAGTACATAAAATAAAGAGGATGTTATCAACACCATACCACCCAACCGGAAACGGACAGGCTGAGTGAATGAATAAAGCTATCATTCAGCACTTGAAGAAAAGGTTAGATGATGCAAAAGGAAAATGGAGAGAAGTTTTACACGATGTCTTTGGGCATATCGGACAACATCAAAGTCAAGCACGGGGGACACCCCATTTTCTCTAGTATATGGTTCCGAGGCCCTCATCCCCGTCGAGGTCAGGGAGCCCAGCACCAGATTTCAACATGCATCAGGGGAGTCAAACCACGAGGCCATAAATGCTAGCCTCGAATTGTTAGATGAAAACCGAGAAGCGGCGCTTGTTCGGATGGCCGCGCAGAAGTAAAGGATCTAAAGATACTACAATAGAAGAGCCAACCTTTGACATTTTGGAATCGGGGACTTAGTCCTACGGAGAGTTACCCTCAATACTTGAGACCCAAATGAAGGAAAACTAGGCCCAAATTGGAAAGGACCGTACCGAGTCCTCGGAGTTGTCGGTAAAGGATCTTACAAACTTAGCACAATGGAAGGTCAACAACTTCCAAACAATTGGAACATATCATTGCTCAAACGATACTACTGCTAAGGTACGACTTTATCCTTTTTGTCCATTTGAGTTTAAAACTAACTCATTACAGATTTTGGATCGAAGGCATAGGATCTCGAAGGTATCATTTTTTACATGAAGGCCTTAGGTTTTAAAGCATGCATTTCACTCTTTTTCCTTTAGATCGAATTTTATCCCAAATGGGTTTTACCGGCAAGGTTTTTAACGAGGCAATAATTATATGCTACATAAGGAGAACTCAATACTATCCAAGGCTTCTTTTCAATCAACCTCGAATACTAGGGGGCATCACCCTCGGAGGTTATATTTTCAAGGAAAATACTTCCCGCCTAAGAGGTCTTCAATAGGAAAACTTTGTAATGGACCAAACGGTCAGATGAACCGTGTCCATATAGAATAGTCAAGCTCTGACGGAAAAGCATGTACGCATATATCAATTATTTGAAGAAGCATTTATTAATATAAAAAACACTTTGTGTCTCAAAGAAGTATACTATTGTACGAGATCTACACTCATAATCCTACGGGAAACGGCTCAAGAGCCAAAGCATAAAAGCACCCCCGAATACTCGGGGACTGTCATCGACAGTTAGTACATCCGAGTCATCAGAAACTCGGACTCATAAGACCTCAAGGAGGCACCCCCTCGAAGGCTACGACCATACTAAAGGCTACAACCAAAATAATGCGGTCCGAAGACGTTCGATTTCCGCTATAAATCAAAGGCCTTCAAACATTAAAAAACCGGTTAAATCAGGCTACCCTCGGCAAAAGCCAAATGTAAAGGGCTTCGATAAATTCAACGCTCGAATAATATGATAACATCAGCCTTCGGAAAAACCTCGAGAGATATTCAATTATGTTTACCCAAGCAAATTACTAATAAGGTTCTGATACGTCGAACCTTCGAAAAACACAATGGGTACAACAACACATGCTAAGGCATAACAAAATTTTTACTAAGTTTTTTAGCCGAAATGAGGGAAAAATTATATAGCCATTTTAGAGGCCGAGACGGCCCAACTTAAAGAGCATAAGGGCCAACTTTAAAGAGCCTAAGGGCCGATATATAAGAGCCTAAGGTCCAATTTAAAAGAGCTCAAGGGCCAAAAGCATATAAGAGTCCGAGACTTCGTTCTCACTCAACTCGGACCCAAGAGTCCCATTGTTCCGAGCTCGCATCAAATTGACTTGAGATTAGCTCGAGGATTATCTAAAACTTTAAGGGGTATTATATTGAGCAAACAAAACCTAAGGGTTTATCACATTCTGAAAACAAAAAGATACTCGAGTTAAGTATTTGAATCATCACAATTTTTCACAAATGGGGACAAAATAAAATTCAACACAAGTAGAGGAGAGAACAAAAAGATACTGTATATTCATAAGAGTAATTTACAAAACATATTTACAATGCCCACAAGGGGCCCTTACACAAAAAAGAAAACCTAATCTATTTTCGGGGTCACACCCTCGAGAGCGTCATCTTCAGAAACTACATTTTCAGCAACTCTATCTTCGGGGGTCTCCTCTCCCTCAGGAACATCTTCTTCACCTTCATTGTCCCCGAAGCCACTTGCTACATCCTCATCAACAGAGGAGACAAGAAACCTGGCATCGGTTTCCCGCACCTTTACCTCGGCTATCTCCTCAGCAAGGTTGAACCCTCGGGCATGAATTTCTTCGAGAGACACTTAGCCAAAATATTGTCGGAGGCCTCCCTCAACTCAGCTTGAACGGTCGTGGCCTCCCTTAAGTATATGGAAATAGATTTATCAACCTCAACCTTTGTCCTCTCAGCTTCAGCCTTAGCCTGTACAGCTTTGGCCCGAGCTCTAGCTAGCTCGTCCTCTAACTCTTCGATTTTCTTGGCCTGATCCAAACCCTTGGCTTCAATGCCTCAGATCTGAGTTTCAGCCGAGGCTAGTTGGGCCATAACAACTTCCTTATCGGTAGCAAACTAATCCATATTCTTCTTCCACTGATGACAATCGGCTCGAACTTGATCTACCTCGCCCCGGAGCTGCCCAATCATCTCTAGCTTTTACTGCAGCTGAGATATCGAAGTGTTAGCCTCCGAAACAAGGGCAAAAAGGCTATACTCTGTTAAAATCACAATTACCTGCTCATCTAGCTCGGACTCGCTTTTTTGAGCTTTGGCCAATGCGGTCCGAAGATTCTTAAGCTCCTCTTCCCTTTAACTACAAAGGAGCCTCAGGGCCTTCTCTTTTCCCGAAAATTTCTTGAGCTCGGCCTCACATTGGCTCAGCTCAGCTGTAAACTTTACAATTTCCTAAATGTGAAATGGAGACATATCGGTCAAAAGAAGGGAAAGAAAGAAAAAATTACAATAATGAAAGTAAGTACTTACTCGGGAGAGGAGATGTTGAGCCTCTTCAAAAATGGTGGATGCATTATTAAGGTCATTGGAATCCTCAATCCCAGCGTAGAAACCCTGAAAGGGATCGTCCTCGATGACCTTGCTCGGATCGGACATACGCAGAGCGTTGGCTTCTTCGATTGCCCTCTCAGAATAAGTTGGCAAAGAAAGGGAGTGACCTGTTATTGCGGCCCCGAGATCTTCACTCAGGGTGTTCTCATTAGCATCGGGGGTCTCAGCATTTACCCCCTTCGGTATAGTTGTTAAAGACGGAGGGACAGTCTCAACCTCCGGGGATACGGGGGCCTTGCCCGTATCTTCCTTCGGGGTGGTTCCCTCACCACGGGATGGGGTTTCCAGTTCGGAAGGCTTGGTGGCCTCGATTTGTTTCTTGGTTCAAGTCACCAACACCAACTCTTCTCCATCATTTTCTTCATTATCCGGGGAATCATGGGCAGAATCTGCGCCCGTTTGGGCAAATCTTTTCCGCAGCCTTCGAGCAGGGATTTTCTTGTCTTGAGGGTCTTCGGGCTTCAAAACCCTTTTTCTTTTTTTTTTTGTCTTTCTTAGACTTCGGGATTGAAGGCTTGATATTTTCCCCGGGTGGAGCCGGCCTCATCTCGGATGCATCACCAAGGCCAGTGCAAGTAAACGTTAGTAAGATGATGACAACAATATACGAAGAGTGTTTGAAACTTGTGAAAAGCACTCACCATGGTTCTTGGCCTCCCACTTGCCCTTTGATAATTAACGCCACTTGCGCTCATCGTAAGAAGAGGTGTCAGCCAACTTTCAGACCCAATCCTCTAGGTCAAAAACCGCTTGGGATACCCAGGAATTGGCCGCCAAAAGAAAGATAAAGACGTTGTGAAATGTGAAAGAAGAATATGAATAGATACTGGGAAAACGAACTCCATTTACAATTGAAGTTCCACTTCTCCGGGAATGGCATTTTATCCCGGGGATGACATCCGAGTTTCTTACTCTAACAAACCAGCTCATCCAACCCCGACCTTTGGTTTCATCAGTACTGGCAAAGAAGTCTTTCGTTGTTCAACGCTGCAATTGATAAGCCCACGAAATAACTGGGGCCGATACAATTGAATCATGTGGCTGAGGGTGAATTCCAACCCCTTGGCCTTCTCGGAAAAATATCGCAGCATGATCACGATACGCCAAAAAGAGGGGTGAATCTGACCGAGGGTGACTCCCCTCCATGTGGGTAGTGATGCTTTCCTCGGGGCTCAGGATCTGAACCACGACCTCATCACCTTATTCACATCCTTGATGAGCTTCTTCGATATCAAGTTAATATATCGAGATGCGTGCTCGCATCGGCCTGGGACGCCGGGAGGATTCTAAATACTAAAGTCCTTCTTAATTATGCAAGGATCGGGGTGATTTCCTCAAGAGTTAGCGGCACCACCGGTTTGGCCGACCGGGAGGTAGAACAAGACGATGCTTTATCCTTTTTAGGGATCATTTTGGAAGTTTTAGCCATGATTGTAAGCTAAAGGATATGGGTTGCACGAGGATGTGGTGTTTCTTACAAGAGCTTGGTGTAATCCGACGCTTGAAGAGGCGTTGGAAATGGGTAATTAGAGAAAGAGATGAGGATGAGAAAGATGTAAAGAAAGAGTAAAGTTCTTTACTCAGAGGAATCGCCTCATTTTTATCGATGTGCAACGACGGTTCGACGGCGCTAGTGGCCAACCAATACTAGCATGCATTCAACGTTTTGGGAAAATGGACCGACGGAATGTTTCGGTCACTGCAAATGCTTGTATCACAGAAATGATGTCATCATAAGAGGCTCGAGAAAATCGGGATTCAAGTCATTTCTTATCATCTTACTCGAAGAAACGCGAGGACTATCTGTATACGGTCGAGATCGAATGCCTTCGATCTAGATACTTGAGAGGTCGTCCGATGTCCGAGTCCAAGTAAGACCAAGTTCGAGCTCGAGGGACCAGACCCGAGTTCGAAGGAGAAGTATGATGCATACCAAGGTCGGGTGTGCTCGACCTCGAAATAGTACCATTATGGATTTGTACCAGAATAAGTTAGATCCCTATCACGTCCCCAAAGTCATGGCGCAAATCCCGAAATATGATTGTACGATTCTGTACTAGGCGGATAGACAGCTGTACCAAGAATATTCCTTACTGTAAAAGAAATATTCCTTATTTAGGGCTCCCCTATTATATAAAGGGACCTCAATCATTTGTAAGACATCTTATCATCACTTAGAGAAGAATATACTTTCTACTTTTTTGCCTACTGTTCATCAGCATTGTCCTTTAGCTCCATTGTTCTTACTTTATTTTTATTACTTGATAGTTCTTACTGCCGTAAGCCACCTCGAGGTCACTGCTGCTAAGTAACATTGGTTTGATTCACTTTTATCTTTCATTTCTACTTCATATTTCTTGATTATTAATTGGTATTGAACTAAATCACATATCTTTAAAACCACTAATCAAATTTAATTGTTACTCATATTTTCAAGGTAAGCAAATTATTTTAGGTTGCGCACAAGGAGAAAAATGACACTGTTTGTGCTCAACGTGTAAGTAAGTTCATTTTTCTTATATAAATGGAACATTGATATATGCTAATGCAATAGAATTCCTGGATAAATAAAAATGATAGGTGTATACGGTGGAAATTAGGGCTATCCGATTTAGTTCTTCGATGGAGAAAGTGATACCATGTCAGAAGGCCAGGACGCCGAGCTCGGGGTCGAAGCTCCTTTCCGATGTCGAGGTCGATATCATTTGCTGAGGTTAGAAGAAGGCATGCTTCGAGATGATACTGTTATGATTTAGTAACGGAAAGAGCGAGATACCCGCACCGACCCGAGAATCACGGCATAAATTCCGGGATGGATTGGTTTTCGGCGGTTAGACAGCTGTCAAATATGATTTCCTACTGTAATTAGAAGTGTACCTTATTTAGGACCCCCCTATTATATAAAGGGGGATCCCATTCATTTGTATCTATTGTTCACTTATAAGAAAATATACGTACATTATTTTCTTGCTATTTTCCTATTGTTCTTTAGAGTTGTTTTATCATTTATTCCTATAATCATACCTCGAAACCGTCACAGGTCGAGGTCGAGACATAGCCTACACACTAGTTTGATCTACTTTGCTCTTTAATTTATCTATTAATCCCTTGTTTATCAATTGGCATTGAATTAAATCACATATCTTTAAAACCATAATACAAGTTTAATTGTTACTCGAATTTTAGGGTAAACAGTTTGGCACCCACAGTGGGGCTAAGGATATTAGTGATTGTTTTAGTGCTGATTCTGAAACACATGTTATTTTCACACTTGTTCTTGTCAAAAATTTTTGCTCTTAGGTTAAAGCATCTCAAACTAACAAAACGCACCCATATATGGTAATGATGGTCTTGGATTTCACAGGGAAAATGACAATGTAATTGCTCCAGGAGCCGAGGTGCCACCGACTAATCTTAAGGGAGTACCGATCGTCGATCCAGTCGATATTAGTTCGCACATTGCTTTGAATGTGGATTTAGACGTGGACCCCAAAGAGAGTGCACGCAGGGAATGCTGATCTGGTGGCCAAGGAACACAGGACATAAGAGACGCGAGAGTTAGTCTCCAGGTAATATTCGAGATGCTACAGGCTCAGCATGCCGTTATTACTCAGCTTCAAAGTCAACATAGAACTCCGAGTGTGGTCTAGCCGGAAATTACTCGCCGTACCGAGCCAGTGCCGGAAAGGTCGAATGGTAACGAATCAGGGACTGATCCTACAATTATGAAAATGCTCGAGGATATCACCAAAAGAATTGAGTTGGAAGAGAAAAAAATCAAAGATAATGATAAAAAATGGAAATATACATTTCCCGAGTTGATCAGATACCGGGGGCACCCCTGATCTTAAAGGGTTTTGATTCAAAGACGTTCGTGCAAAAGCTTTTTCCTTAGAGTGCGGCTCCGAAGCCCATTCCTAAGAAGTTCTGTATGCCGGATATACCTAAATACAACGGGACCACTGATCCTAATGAACACATCACTTCGTACACATGCAAAATAAAGGGAAATGACTTAGAAGATGACGAGATCGAGTCTGTTTTGTTGAAAACATATGGGGAAACACTATCAAAGGGAGAAATGACTTGGTATCACAACTTGCCACCAAATTCCATTGATTCATTCACCATGTTAGCAGATTCTTTTGTGAATGCACACACCGGGGCTATAAAGGTCGCAACAAGAAAATCGAACGTTTTCAAGATAAGACAAAGGGATAACAAAATACTGAGGGAGTTCGTATCCCAATTTCAAATGGAACACATGGAGTTGCCACCAGTCACAGATGATTGGGCCAATCAAGCTTTCACCCAAGGGTAGAACGAGCAAAGTTCGATAGCATCATGACAGTTGAAACAAAATTTGGTTGAGTATCCATCTGTAACTTGGGCAGATGTGCACAATCAATATCAATCGAAGATCAGGGTCGAAGATGACCAATTAGAAGCCCCTTCCGGTTCAGTACATCCAAACAGAATGGTAGTTAAAACCCCAAGGGACATCGACAAGGAGCAAAGGCAAATAGAGAACGATATCAACCATACACCACAGATCAAAGGAACAATAGTTTAGGACGCAATCCCTCCCGGAATGATCGAAGAAATGATCGAGGACAAAATTCTCGGGGACTTATGAGGAAAAGTGGTTTTGATAAGCATGAAGATCCCATAGAGGCACCTCGTTTATCAGAATATAACTTTAGCATCGACACATCAGGCATTGTATCTGCAATCGGAAGGATAAAAGATGCTAGATGGCCCAGACCCATACAAACCGATCATTCTCAA
The DNA here is from genome assembly GCF_000393655.2 of Nicotiana sylvestris. Lineage (NCBI taxonomy): Eukaryota > Viridiplantae > Streptophyta > Magnoliopsida > Solanales > Solanaceae > Nicotiana > Nicotiana sylvestris. The sequence goes on from NC_091063.1 coordinate 63,825,010, forward strand.
AGAAACCCAAATTTGATGTACAAGTATCATGACATGCATGGTCACAAGACCGAGGATTGCAGGCAATCAAGGGAGAAGGTAGCCAACCTATTCAATGAAGGCCACCTTCAAGAGTTCCTCAGTGATCGAGCCAAGAACCATTTCAGAGATAGAGATGCCAACAGGAAAATGAACAGGAGGAACCTCAACATGTCATTCATATGATCGTCGGCGGGGTCGATATTCCACAAGGGACCATATTCAAACACACTAAGATATCAATTACCAGGGAGAAACAGACCTGGGATTATGTGCCCGAAGGCTCCTTATCATTTAACGATAAAGAAGAAGAAGGCATTTCTCAGCCACACAACGACGCTCTGGTAATTTCTATCTTATTAAATAAAGTTCAAGTTAAGCATGTTTTTGTGGATCCAGGTAGCTTAGAAAATATCATTCGATCGAGGGTCGTGGAGAAACTCGGATTACAAGATCAAATCATGCTCGCAGCTCAGGTCTTAAACAACTTCAACATGGCCAGTAAAACAACTAAAGGGGAGATTATTTTACCAATGAACGTAGCTGGAACCATTCAAGATACAAAGTTCCACATAATCGAGGTCGACATGAGGTATAATGCCCTACTTAGGAGGCCTTGGATCCACAACACGAGGGTAGTTCCTTCGACTCTCCACCAAATAATGAAATTCCCGTTGCCGAATAGTGTGAAAATTGTGTACGAGGAGCAGCATACTGCAAAGGAATGTTTGCTATCGACGAAGTAATACCTGTATCAACGTTGTCAACCTCGGAAAGGTCTAACATCAAAGGTAAACTAAACCAAATAGCAATCACAACTACCAGCCTCGACCAAATCAGGAAAGCAGGAGATAGAAGAAGAAGAGGAGGATTTTCTGGCCCCTCGAACCTTTATTGTTCCTGAAGACTCTAACGCCACCAAATCAACGGTCGAAGAGCTGGAACAGGTTATATTGATCGAGTACCTACCCGAGCGAAAGTTATACCTGGGAACGGGGTTAACCCCCGAACTCAGGAAAAAACTTATTCAATTTCTTATTGATAACATAGATTGTTTTGCTTGGTCCCATATAGATATGACAGGGATCCCACCGAAGATAATGATGGATCGACTAAGCCTGGACCCTATGTTCAAACTGGTGAAGTAGAAGAGAAGACCCCAGTCCGAGGTAAAGCACGCATTCATAAAGGACGAGGTAATGAAACTTCTCAAAATAGGGTCTATTCGGGAGGTAAAATACCCCGAATGGTTAGCCAATGAAGTCGTAGTCTCTAAAAAAGGAAACTAACTTAGAATGTATGTAGATTATAAGGACTTAAACGAGGCTTGCTGCAAAGATTCTTTTCCACTACCTAACATCTATCGCATGATCAACGCCACAGTTGGCCACGAGATCCTTACTTTTCTTGATGCCTATTCCGGGTACATTCAAATTCAAATGAACCCGAAAGACCGGGAAAAAACTTCATTTACCACCAAATATGAAACATATTATTATAATATAATGCCCTTCAGGCTAAAAAATGCAGGAGCTACTTACCAACGCCTAGTAAATAAGATGTTCGAAGAACAAATAGGTAAGTCAATGGAAGTTTATATTGACGACATGCTAGTTAAGTCCCTACGCACAAAGGACCATTTGGCTCATTTGTAAGAAACGTTTGATATTTTGAGGAGATATAACATGAAATTCAACCCCAAGAAATGTGATTTTGGGGTCTATTCGGGCAAATTCCTAAGCTTCATGGTGTCGAATCAGGGAATCGAAATCAACCCCAATAAAATCAAGGACATCGAAGACATCTCCATCGTGGATAGTGTAAAAATCATGCAGAGACTAACCGGATGGATAGCTGCTTTAGGCCAATTTATCTCGAGGTCGTCGGATCGAAGCCACCGATTTTTCTTTTTACTAAAAAAGAAGAACGATTTTACCTGGACCCCGGAGTGCCAACAAGCATTAGAGGAACTAAAGCGATACCTATTGAGCCCACCACCGCTTCACACTCCAAAGGTAGATGAGAAACTTTACTTGTACTTGGCGGTATCAGAAATTGCGGTGAGTGGTGTCCTAGTTCGAGAAGAACAAGGTACGTAATTTCCCATTTAATATGTAAGTCGAACCTTAGGAGAAGCAGAAACTAGGTATCCACACTTAGAGAAATTGGCACTTGCACTGATAAATGCTTTTAGAAAGTTAAAACCATAATTTCAATGTCACCCCATATGTGTGTTAACCACTTACCCACTTCGTAATATTTTTCATAAGCCCGAGCTATCAAGCCGATTGGCCAAATGGGCTGTCAAGCTCAGCGGGTATGATATCGAGTATTAACCCCGCACGACCATCAAGTCTCAAATTTTAGCGGACTTCATGGCCGATTTCATGCCAAGACTCATACCCGAAGTTGAAAAGGAACTCCTGTTAAAGTCGAGAACATTATCGGAGGTATGGACCCTTTTCACAGATAGTGCTTCCAATGTGAAGGGGTCCAGGCTAGGCATCGTTTTGAAGCCGCCCACAGGTAGCACTATTAGGGATTCTATCAAAACTTCCAGATTGACTAACAATGAGGCTGAGTATGAGGCCATGATTGCAGGTCTCGATATAGCTAAAAGGTTGGGAGAAAAAGTCATTGAAGCCAAGTGTGACTCTTTATTGGTGGTGAACCAAGCAAACAAAAGTTTCAAAGTTCGAAAGGATAGAATGCAAAGGTATTTGGACAAGCTGAAGGTAACTTTGCACTGTTTCAAGGAGTGGACTTTAGACCATGTACCTCGAGAACAAAACAGTGAGGCCGATACACTTGCAAATTTGGGGTCATCGGTCGAGGAGGACGAGATCAGCTCGGGGACTGTCGCCAACTATCGAGATCTGTGATCGAGGAAGGTCATGCTGAGATAAACTCTACAAGCTTGACCTGGGATTGGAGGAATAAATATATTAAATACTTGAAGAACAAAAAGCTCCCATCGGACCCTAAAGAATCGAGGGCCCTATGAACCAAAGCTGCTCGATTCACATTAGATAAAGATGGAACATTATATAGAAGGACATTTGATGAACCATTGGCAATATGTTTAGGACCAAGAGACACCTATTATGTTTTATGAGAGGTCCACAAAAAAGGTAATATTTGTATTCTATCTAGAGCAAGTCTTTTTTTTCATATAGTATTCTTATCAGAGAATATTACATGCCTATAACCTGATCTCCCTTTCTATTTATAAGGGACATAACCCCAATTAACCCTAAAAGTACAAACAGAGAGAATATTCAATGGAATATTCCCTCAAAATCCTGCTATTAAACTAGTCGTTACTGCTCCTTTTGACACTTGACCTTGGCCATGATCGACTGCTCGGCGGTGAGTTCCATTAGTTACTAGTTGACCTCGGCCAAATTACTTTTAGTAATACCACTTTGTGTCGAATATCCTTAGTCAGATTTTGACCCATACATTTAGTGCCTCCGCTTATGGAGATCGTCTCTCAAATGACCTCGATGAGCGGACTTCGCTAGTCGTAGTTAAGAGGTTTAGGTGAGCAGGTCGAGTAATGGCGCTCATGGCGAGGTGGTAACGTGGCGCTTTGTATGAGCCATAACTTGCCGTTATGTTGGTTCAGAATGATATCATGACATCATTCGTCATTATTATGCGTTTTCCCGATGTGTTGTGTCGCTTCCCGCGCCTCTACCATTTCGATATTTGTGCATCAATGATTTGCATTCTCGATTATGGTGCCTGGGTTTTTATAAATAGGGATAGAAGACCCTCTACCTAATCCTTTGTGTTTTCAGGTATTTGAGTTCCTATATCTTTCGTTCTTCTTCCCCGGGGGTTCTTGCTTTCGTTATTTCTATTGATACCCAATTTTCCCCTTATATATATATATATATATATACACTTTCAAAATAGTGCACATGCATCATCATTTGATTTACAAGCATGTACAAGTATTTTTCATAATTATTAAAGGCTTTAAATCAATTTATTTCTGCATTTTATTATATATAAATATCTATTAATTACCTTATAAATTATTTTATGATGATTTTATCATCTAAACTTATCATTTACACCCATATTTGTCACGACCCGGATTTTCCACCCTTGGAAGTCGTGATGGCTCCTACTAATGAGAACTAGGCAAGTCAATCCTTAAATACTTACTTAATTATCAAATTACTTCTTTTTTAACAACTATAAGGCGATAACAGGAAAAACTACGGAACTTTAAATAATTAAGCGGAAGATAACAATTAAACATCTGAAATTTGCGTCTATCACAATTACTTAAGACTCAACCACCCAAAACCTGGTGTCACAGTGTCACAAACGGTCTAAGAATTACTACATACAAAGTCTGAAGAAATAATAATACACTGTTTCTAAATGTGAGGAAAATGAAACAGGAAAGTAGGGATAAAGGGAGACGTCAGGGCCTGCGGATGCCAGAAGGTCTACCTTGGATCTCCGTGTGGACTGAAGGTAACCTCCACACTACGGTCCAAAAGCTGCTCCAGGATCTGCACATAGTGTAGAGTGTAGTATCAGCACAACCGACCCCATGTGCTGGTAAATGTCTAGCCTAACCTCGGCAAAGTAGTGACGAGGCTAGTACCAGACTTCTAAATAAACCTGTGCAGTTCAAATATATATACATCGGAAAAGAAATACAGAATTAACCGGTCAATATGGGAGGGGGAGCATGCTGTGGGGGAGATAACAATTCAGAATAGAAAGACATCAAGTAATGAAAGAAACAATATAACTCGAATATCAACAAAGAATCAGAAATCAACAAATGCACGGCATCACCCTTCGTGCTTTTACTCTCGTCCTCACCAAAGCAATCATATAATAAAAATGTACACGGCATCACCCTTCGTGCTTTTACTCTCTTTCCTCACCATATAATCAATATAATTGGCACAGAATGGTACATCGTGTGGCACGACATCACCCTTCGTGCTTTACACTCCTTCCTCACAAAACAAACAATACATGGCATCACCCTTCGTGCTTTACCACTCTTCCTCACCCAAACAACAATCACAAACAATGGGGCAAGGGAATAAACAGGATTATAATAGGAATCCCGGCAAGGGAACAACAATTCAACAATTAAGACCCGGCAAGGGAGCAACATCAATAATATCAATATCCCGGCAAGGGAGATAACCAATAAAGTAACAATATCCCGGCAAGGGAACAATTTAATGACTTCTTTCTCTTATTCACTTTTACTTCACAACTCACTTTACCATTTGAGCCAATGCTCCAAAGGGTTCAATCAACTCATATACTTTCACAATTTGTAATATAACTTGAGCCAATGCTCCTCGATGTTCAAAGATCACAATTCCTTCCACAACTTTTCATAACAAATAGAAATCACCTCTAAAGCATGGATAATACAACGAAGTCAGGAAAAATCACAATATAAGAATCACGGGCATGCTTGACACCAACGTATAGATACTCATCACCATGCCTATACGTCGTACTCAACAAGAAGCAAATAGCAAATAGGACACAACTCATACTCCCTCAAGCTACGGTTAGACCAAACACTTACCTCGATGCCTCGAACACAATTCACGATTCAATTATAGCTTTACCCCTTGAATCCACCACCAATTCGCTCGAATCTAGCCACAAGTTACTTAATTACATCAATAAACACTAAATGAATCAACCCCAATGCATGAAAATGCGTTTTCTAAAGTTTTACCCAAAAGTCAAAAATTGCCCCCGGGCCCACATGGTCAAAACCCGAGGTTCGAACCAAAACCCGTTTACCCATTCCCCCACGAACTCAAATGTATAATTTGTTTTGAAATCGGATCTCAAATCGAGGTCCAAATCCCCAATTTTTGAAAAAACCTAGGTTCTACCCAAAACACCTAATTTCCCCCATGAAAATCATTGATTTTGAGTTGAAATCATGTTAAAGATGTTAAGGAGTAAAGAAAATGAGTTAGAAATCACTTACCAACGTTTTGGAGAAGAAAGGTTGTTTGAAAAATTGTCTCTTATGTTTTTAAGTTTTTGAAAAATGAAAAATAACTGAAAATCCCGTCTAAATATACTTCTCTCAAACCCCCTGCGCGGACCGCACAAAATCAACTGCGGTCGCACAGCCTCTCAGACTCACTGTATGGACCGCACAAAATCAACTACGGTTGCACAGTCACCAGTGAACTTGTGCGGACCGCACAAGATCCACTGCAGCCGTATAGCCACTAGTGCGGATAGCACAAAATCAGTGCGGACCGCACTAGCATGTTCAGAGAGCTGCAGCTTTCCTGAACCTCCAATAGCCATGTTTAAGCCTAACACACCCCGGAACCTACCCGAAACTCACCCGAGCCCTCGAGGATCGTAACCAAACATACATACTAACTCAATGACATCATACGAATTTATCTGTGCGATCAAATCGCCAAAATAACCTCAATAACAACGAATTAAACCTCAAAATCAAAGAATTTTTCTCAAACTTCGTAAAACATTAACTTTTGCAATTTAGGTCCGAATCACGTCAAATGACATCCGTTTTTCACCAAATTTCACAGGATCGTCTTAAATCATATATAAGACTTGTACCGGGCATCGAAACCAAAATACGGCCCCGATACCATCATGTTCTAATCAAATTTCATTTTAAATTTCTTTAAACAGTTTCAGAAAACAATTTTCTTTAAAAATTCATTTCTCGGGCTTGGGATCTCGGAATCCGATTCAGGGCACATGCCCAAGTCCCATATTTTCCTACGAACCCTCCGGGCCGTCAAATCAAGGGTCCGGGTCTATTTACCCAAAACGTTGACCGAAGTCAAATTAACTCATTTTATAGCCAAATTTTATTATTTTTCACAGATTTTCATATTTAAGATTTTCGGCTACGTGTCGGACTGTGCACGCAAATCGAGGTGATGCTAAATGAGGTTTTCAAGGCCTCAAAAACACAGAATTCAATTTAAAAGCAAGTGCTGACCTCACATTCTCCGCCTCTAAAACAACCGTTCATCCTCGAACGGACATAAGAAGGAATTACCTGAGTCGGGGAAAAGATGGGGATAACGGCTCCGCATATCGGACTCGGACTCCCAGGTCGATGACTTAGGAGGCTGACCTCTCCACTGAACACGAACAGAAGGAAAACTCTTCGATCTCAACTAACGAACCTGCCGGTCTAGAATAGCCACCGGCTCCTCCTCATAAGACAAGTCCTTGTCCAATTGGACAGTGCTGAAATCTAACACGTGCGATGGATCGCCGTGATATTTCCGAAGCATGGACACATGAAACACTGGATGCACGGTTGATAAGGTCGGTGGCAATACGAGTCTATAAGCCACCTCTTCCACTCGATTAAGAATCTCAAACAGACCAATGAACCTAGAGCTAAGCTTGTCATTCTTCCCAAATCTCATCATGCCCTTCATAGGTGACACTCGGAGCAATACCCGCTCACCAACCATGAAAGCCACATCTCGAACCTTGCGGTCTGCATAACTCTTTTGCCTGGGCTGAGCTGTACGAAGTCTATCCTGAATAATCCTGACCTTGTCCCAAGCCTCCTGAACCAAATTCGTACCCAACAACCGAGCCTCTCCTAGCTCAAACCATCCAATCGGGAACCGACACTGCCTACCATATAAAGCCTCATAAGGAGCCATCTGGATGCTCGACTGGTAGCTGTTGTTGTAGGCAAACTCTGCTAAAGGCAAAAACTGATCCCACGAGCCTCCAAAGTCAATGACACAAGCTCGGAGCATATCCTCCAAAATCTGAATAGTCCGCTCGGACTGCCCATCTGTCTGAGGATGAAATGTTGTGCTCAACTCAACCCGTGTGCCCAACTCTCGCTGAACTGCTCTCTAGAAATAGGAGGTAAACTACGTACCTCGATCCGAAATGATAGACTCGGGCACACCATGAAAGCGAACAATCTCCCGGATATAAATCTCAGCTAACCTCTCGAAAGAATAAGAGACTGCCACAGGAATGAAATGCGCTGACTTGGTCATCCTATCAACAATAACCCACAATGCATCGAACTTCCTCTGAGTCCGTGGGAGACCAACAACAAAGTCCATAGTGATACGCTCCCATTTCCACTCAGGAATCTCAATCTTTTGAAATAAATTGCCGGGTCTCTAATGCTCGTACTTAACCTGCTAACAATTCAAACACCGAGCCACATATGTAATGATATCCTTCTTCATTCTCTGCCACCAATAATGCTGCTGCAAATCCTGATACATCTTCGCGGTGCCCGGATGAATAGAGTACCGGGAACTATGGGCCTCCTCTAAAATCAACTCTCGAAGCCCATCCACATTAGGCACACAAACTCGACCCTGCAATCTGAAAACTCCTTCATCACCTAAGGTAACCTGCTTGGCACCTCCGCGCTGCACCGTGTCTATAAGGACACACAAATGGGGATCATCATACTGCCGATCTCGGATACGCTCCAACAATGAAGAACGAGCGACGGTGCAAGCTAGCATACAGTTGGGCTCAGAAACACCCAACCTCACAAACTGATTGGCCAAAGCCCGAACATCCAACGCAAGCAGTTTCTCACCGACCGGAATATAAGCAAGATTGCCCATACTGACTGACTTCCTACTCAAAGCATCGGCCACCACATTGGCCTTTCCCGGGTGATATAAGATAGTGATATCATAATCTTTCAACAACTCCAACCACCTCCTCTACCTCAAATTCAACTCCTTTTGGTTGAACAAATACTGAAGACTCTTGTGATCCGTGAACACCTCACATGCCACGCCATACAGATAATGCCTCCAAATCATTAACGTGTGAACAATGGCTGCCAACTCCAAGACATGAACCAGATAGTTCTTCTCATGAATCTTCAACTACCGTGAAGCATAGGCAATGACCTTATCATCCTGCATCAACACTGCACCAAGTCCAATACGAGATGCATCACAATAGATTGTATAAGGCCCTGAAACTGTGGGCAAAACCAACACCGGTGCCGTAGTCAGAGTTGTCTTGAGATTCTGAAAGCTCGCCTCACACTCGTCCAACCATCTGAACTGGGCACCCTTCTGAGTCAACCTGGTCATCGGGGCTGCAATAGATGAGAACCCCTCCACGAACCGACGATATTAGCCTGCCAATCTCATGAAACTCCGAATCTCTGTAGCTAATGCTGGTCTAGGCCAGTTTTTGACTGCCTTAATCTTCTTCGGATCAACCTGAATAACTTTTGCTGATACAACATGACCCAGAAATGCAACTAAACTTAACTAGAACTCACACTTCGAGAATTTAGCATATAACTGACTATCCCTCAAGGTCTGGAGAACCACTCTAAAATGCTGCACGTGCTCCTCCTGGCTGTGGGAATATATCAAAATATCATCAATGAAGACTATCACGAACGAATCCAAGTAAGGCCTGAACACTAGGTTCATCAAGTCCATAAAAGTTGTTGGGGTATTCGTTAACCCGAATGACATCACCAAGAACTCGTAATGCCCGTACCGAGTGCAGAAAGTTGTCTCAAGGACATCTAATGCCCTAATCCTCAACTGATGGAAGCCAGATCTCAAGTCAATCTTCGAAAATACCTTGGCACCCTGAAGTTGATCAAACAAATCATCAATTCTCGGTAATGGATACTTATTCTTGATTGTAACCTTGTTCAACTATCGGTAATCAATACACATCCTCATTGATCCATCCTTCTTCTCAACAAACAACACCGGCACACCCCAAGGCAAAACAATAGGCCTAATGAAACCTTTTTCAAGCAAGTCTTGCAACTGCTCCTTCAACTCAGGCAGGGCCATACGATACGGCAGGATAGAAATAGGTTGCGTGCCCGGAGCCAAATCAATGCAAAATTCAATATCCCTATCGAGTGGCATACCCGGCAGGTCTGAAGGAAAAACCTTAGGAAACTCACGAACAACGGGCATAGAATCAATAGAAGGAACCTCAGCATTAGAATCATGATCGTATGCCAAATAGGCCAAACACCCCTTATCGACCATACGCTGAGCCTTCACATAAGAGATAACACTACAGGTAGAATGACCAGGAGTCCCTTTCCACTCTAAACGAGGTAAACCCGGCAAGGCTAAGGTCACAGTCTTGGTATGACAGTCCAAGATAGGGTGGTAAGGTGATAACCAGTCCATCCCCAATATGACATCGAAATCAACCATGTCCAGAAGCAACAAATCTACACGAGTCTCAAGACCCCCAATCACGACTATACATGAATGATGGACTCAATCTACCACAATAGAATCACCCACCAGTGTAGACACATAAACAGGAGCACTCAAAGAATCACTAGGCATGACCAGATACATTGCAAAATAAGATGACACATACGAGCATGTAGTCCCTGGATCAAATAACACCGAAGCATCTCTATCACAAACCAGAGTTGTACCTATAATAACCACATCTGAAGCCTCAGCCTCGGGCCTGGCTAGAAGCCATAACATCGGGGCTAGGTCCTACCACCCTGAGCTACATCTCTAGGACGACCTGCTGTTGGCTGGCCTCCACCTCTAGCGGCCTGAGCTCCATCTGTAATACCTCTACCTCCACCGCTAGCACCTCTACCCCCACCTCTAGCTGGCTGGGCGGGTTGTGGAACACCTGTGCCTGAACTATAGCACAAGGACCCTGATGCTGAGAGCCACTCGATGCTCGAGGGCAAACCCTGGCAATGTGACCCATATCACCACAAGTGTAGCAAGCCCTCAGCTATTGAGACTGCTGGCCCTAACGACCTGAATGACCACCCCGAAAACTCTGGAGTAGCAGTGCACTGATAGGAGTTGGTGATACACTATAGGACTGCTGATCAAAATACTACATCTGAGGACCACAGCTACCTGAAGCACCGTGAGAAACCTGAAGTGCTGACTGAAAAGGCCTAGGAGGAGGCCTCTACCATATAAATCCCTACCTCCAGACGAGGTACCACTGAATCGGCTTGAATGACGGGGCCTCTTATCCGACCCATGACCACCTCCCTGCAATAGAACCATCTCAACTCTCCGGGCCACATTGGCCACCTCCTGGAAAGATCTCTCACTCTCAGCCTCCCAGCCATCTGAAGACGAATCAGCTGAATAAGTCCATCAATGAACCTCCTCACCCTCTTTATCTCTCGGTGGGAAGTATGATAAGAGCATGATGAGCCAAGTCGATAAATCTGGTCTTATATTGGGTAACAGTCATAGAACCCTGCTGGAGGCGCTCAAACTACCTCTGATAGGCCTCTCTCTGAGTAATGGGGAGAAACTTCTCCAGAAATAGCTACGTAAACTGCTCCCACATAAAGGCTGGCGATCCGGCTAGTCTAGCTAAGCAATAATCTCTCTACCAAGTCTTGGCGGATCTAGATAAGTGAAAAATAGCAAAATCGACCTCATTGGTCTCAACTATCCTCATGTACCTAAGAACCTCGTGACAGCTGTCTAGATAATCTTGGGGATCCTCAGTAGATGTACCGCTGAAAGTCATAATGAAGAGCTTGGTGAACCTATCTAACCTCCACAAAACATCGACAGACATAGCTGCTCCATCGCCGATTTGAGCTACCACACCCGGCTGGCTGAACTGCTGGAGTCTGAAACTGGGGAGCTACCTACTCCGGAGTGCGAGTAGCAGGAGTCTGAGCTCCTCCTCCAGCCTGAGATACGGCTGGTGCTACAGGAAGCAAGCCTGCTCGGGTGACACTTTTCATGAGGCCCACTAGACAGACCAGAGCATCCTGAAGAACTGGGGTAGCAATAAACCCCTCTAGGACCTGAGCTGGGCCCACCGGAACTGCTGGGGCCGGAACCTCGTCATCAAAGTCAACCTGAGGCTCCACCACTGGTGCTGATGAGCGGTGGATGAGGAAGCACATGTTATCTCCATCTGCGAAAGAACAGAGTAGAAATTCAATTAGCATTGAGAAACAAAACCGCACGATGAGAAAGAACAAATGTGAAGTTTTCCTAACTCTGTAGCCTTTGGGGGATAAATACAGACGTCTCTATACCGATCACTCAGACTCTACTAAGCTTGTTTGTGAACTGTGTGGCCCATATAACCTAGAGCTCTGATACCAACTTGTCATAACCCAGATTTCCCACCCTCGGGAGTCGTGATGGCTCCTACTAATGAGAGCTAGGCAAGCCAATCCTTAACTACTTACTTCATTATCAAATTACTTCTTTTTAACAAATATAAGGCGATAACAGGAAAAACTGCAGAACTTTGAAAAATTAAGCGGAAGATAACAATTAAACATCTGAAATCTGCGTCTATTACGATAACGTAAGTCTCAACCACCCAAAACCTGGTGTCACAATGTTACAGACGGTCTAAGATTTACTACATATAAAGTCTGAAGAAATAATAATACACTGTTTCTGAATGTGAGGAAAATGAAACAGGAAAGTAAGGATAAAGGGAGACGCCAGAGCCTGCGGACGCCTGCAGGTCTATCTTGGATCTCCGCGTGGACTAAAGGTAACCTCCACACTATGGTCCAAAAGCTGCTCCGAGATCTGCACATAGTGCAGAGTGTAGTATCAGCACAACCGACCCCATGTGCTGGTAAGTGTCTAGCCTAATCTCGGCGAAGTAGTGACGAGGCTAAGACCAAAGTACCAAATAAACTTATGAAGTTCAAATATATATATAGTGGAAAAGAAATATAGAATTAACCAGTCAATATGGGAGGGAGAGCATGCTGCGGGGGAGATAATAATTTCGAATAGAGAGACATCAAGTAATGAAAGAAACAATATAATTCGGATATCAACAAAGAATCAGAAATCAACATCACCCTTCGTGCTTTTACTCTCGTCCTCACCAAAGCAATCATATACTAAAAATGTACACGACATCATCCTTCATGATTTTACTCTCTTTCCTCACCATATAATCAATATAATCGGCACGGAATGGTACATCATGCGGCTCGGCATCACCCTTCGTGGTTTACACTCTTTCCTCACAAAACAAACAATACACGCCATCACCCTTCGTGTTTTACCACTCTTCCTCACCCAAACAACAATCAGAAATAATAGGGCAAGGGAATAAACAAGATTATAATAGGAATCCTGGCAAGGGAACAATAATTCAAAAATTAAGTCCTAGCAAGGGAGCAACATCAATAATATCAACATCCCGGCAAGGGAGATAACCAATAAAGCAACAATATCCTGGCAAGGGAACAATTTAATGACTTCTTTCTCTTATTCACTTTTACTTCACAACTCACTTTACCTCGTGAGCCAATGCTCCAAAGGGTTCAATCAACTCATATACTTTCACAATTCGTAATATAACTTGAGCCAATGCTCCTCGATATTCAAAGATAACAATTCCTTCCACAAACTTTTCACGACAAATAGAAATCACCTCTAAAGCATGGATAATACAACGAAGTCAGGAAAAATCACAATATAAGACTCATGGGCATGCTTGACACCAACGTAAAGATACTCGTCACCATGCCTATACGTCGTACTTAACAAGAAGCAAATAGCAAATAGGACACAACTCCTACTCCCTAAAGTTAAGGTTAGGCCAAACACTTACCTCGATGGCTCGAACACAATTCACAATTCAATTATAGCTTTACCCCTTGATTCCACAATCAATTCACTCGAATCTAGCCACAAGTTACTTATTTACATCAATAAACGCTAAATGAATCAACCCCAATGCATGAAAATAAGTTTTCTAAAGTTTTACCCAAAAGTCAAAAATCACCCCCGGGCCCACATGGTCAAAACCCGAGGTTCGAACCAAAACCTGTTTACCCATTCTCTCACGAACTCAAATGTATAATTTATTTTGAAATCGGACCTCAAGTCGAGGTCCAAATCCCCAATTTTTTTAAAAACCTAGGTTCTACCCAAAACACCCAATTTTTCCCATGAAAATCATTGATTTTGAGTTGAAATCATGTTAAAAGATGTTAAGGAGTGAAGAAAATGAGTTAGAAATCACTTACCAATGTTTTGGAGAAGAAAGGTTGTTTGAAAAATCGCCTCTTATGTTTTTGGGTTTTTGAAAAATGAAAAATAACTGAAAATTCCGTCTAAATATACTCCTCTCAAACTCCCTGTGCGGACCGCCCTGTGCAGACCGCACAACCTCTCAGACTCACTGTGCGGATCGCACAAAATCAACTGCGGTCGCACAGTCACCAGTGAACCTGTGCGAACCGCATAAGATCCACTGCGGCCGCATAGCCACCAGTGCGGACAACACAAAATCAGTGCGGACCGCACTAGCAGGTTTAGAGAGCTGCAGCTTTCCTGAACCTCCAATAGCCATATTTAAGCCTAAGACACCCCGGAACCTACCCCAAAACTCACCCAACCCCTCGGGGCTCCTAACCAACATACGTACTAACTCAATGACATCATACGAATTTATCCGTGCGATCAAATCGCCAAAATAACCTCAATAACAACGAATTAAACCTCAAAATTAAAGAATTTTTCTCAAACTTCGTAAAACATCAACTTTTGCAATTTAGGTCCGAATCACGTCAAATGACATCCGTTTTTCACCAAATTTCACAGGATCGTCTTAAATCATATATAAGACTTGTACCGGGCACCGAAACCAAAATACGGGCTCGATACCATCATGTTCTAATCAAATGTCATTTCAAATTTCCTTAAACAGTTTCAGAAAACAATTTTCTTTAAAAATTCATTTCTCGGGCTTGGGACCTCGGAATCCGATTCCAGGCACATGCCCAAGTCCCATATTTTCCTACGGACCCTCCGGGGTCAAATCACAGGTCCGGGTCCATTTATCCAAAACGTTGACCGAAGTCAAATTAACTCACTTTATTGCCAAATTTTATCATTTTTCATAGATTTTCATATTTAGGCTTTTCGGCTACGCACCCGGATTATGTATGCAAATCGAGGTGACGCTAAATGAGGTTTTCAAGGCCTCGAAAACACAGAATTCAATTTAAAGCAATATTTTAAATATTTTCATCACATTTGTTATAATAACGTTTGCATTTTTAAGGCTAAACTGCACATTTTGTAATAAGAGCTCATACATGCTTATAATTACTTTATTTATGCAAAAAATAACCTTTTATATTTTATAGTATTAAATAATTATTTTTAACCATTTTTATGCACAAATAATATTTTTATTATTTATTTATTCTTTTTATAAGTTATTTATTTAATAAATTGGGTATTTAAAATCTGGCCCCAATTTTCAATTAAATTTTTCGGACCTTAAACTACCCAAGCCTACACAATTACCCCAAGCCCAATACCCTTGGCCCAATTACCCTAACCCACTCAATTAAACCCAACCCAGTCCGCTGAAATCTCAACCGTTGATAAAAAATGATCAACGGCTCATAAACGATCCCTCCCTTTCCTTATATTTCCACCCCCAAATGCTAATCTTCATTTCCCAAATCCGCCGCCTCTATTTCCCTCCTCTAATGAACCCTAATCCCGCCACCTCACTAAAATCCCCTCAAATCTCGTTCCTAATGGGATTCTTTCCCCATTCACTTACCATTTCGGTGTTTTTCCTTTATTTGGTGTTATTCTACAGAATAACTTAGGTACTTGCCTAAACATGTCAAGTAACCCACTTTGATTCTGTCCTAATCGATTTTCACCTCTTGAATCTGGATGACCTTAAGTCCAAACGCATTATTTTGTACCACGTGAGCCCAATTTGCTCGCATCTCGCTGATTCGTACTTAACCCTAAGGTTAGGGTTTTCAGATTCTCTTTTGATTCAAACCAAAAATGGTTCAAGCTTTGATTTTGAGTATTATTTTGTCTATATTCCCTTTATTATACGTGGATCTGGTTCTGTTGATTTCTTTTACTTACCCTAAATTAGGGTTTCAGATCTTCTTAATCGGACCAAATCTGGTTCGATTCTGTGCTTCTTTTGAATAATCTCCTATCTATGTTTGTTTTATGCAAATATGTGATTCTTTGCCTTTACTTTCTACCGATTTTGCGATTTACCTAAATTTAGGGTTTCAGACCCTTTTACTTGAACTAAATCTGGCTCTATTCTGTGCTTCTTGTGAATAATTTCCTGCCTATGTTCATTGTACGCATATGTGATTCTTTTCCTTATTTTCTGCCAATCTCGTATGTTTTTACCTAAAATTTAAGGTTTCAATTTTACTGACTCAACCACTTGCCTTTTTGATGTTTAAACCAACTATTTTCCATGTTTATGTTCTAATTTCTGCACTATTTAAACTCTTCCCCATTCCCCTTTGAAGGAGGTCCTAAGTTCTAAATTCGAAAAATCCTTAAGAGCACTATAAACTAAGGTTATGTGCTTCCCCTCTTGAATAATCTTGTTCTGTATTCTGATTCCTGGCCGGCTGGAAGCCCATGCCAGAAATTTCCAAGTTCTTGCTCTTATTTGGTGATATTTACCATACTGTTGAATTCCTTCTTCCTTGCTTCATCTTAACTGGTGAGTTACCATGCCTTTTACCATTTTATTCTGATTATCCGCCATTTCATCTATGTGTTACTTCAATTGAACTATGCTATCCTAAAT
Organism: Nicotiana sylvestris; assembly: GCF_000393655.2. Lineage (NCBI taxonomy): Eukaryota > Viridiplantae > Streptophyta > Magnoliopsida > Solanales > Solanaceae > Nicotiana > Nicotiana sylvestris. The sequence goes on from NC_091063.1 coordinate 63,841,636, forward strand.
GTTATTACATCTGAGGCATGCTTAAATCTACTGTGAGTTTATTAGTTCGATCCTGCTTAACCATATGTCACTGGTAGCTATCTCTTTAAGTTCAGTTCTATTATAATTATGCTCTTTGAACATGTTCTCATATCTCCTTCTATGGGCTAGTTAACTATGTATAGATGTATGCAAATCTGTTTGCTAAACCTGCTATAATATGGCATGTTTGATCTTGTTTCATCAAATTTTTGACACCTCTAGTAACTGCCCTAATTAGTCCCTAACATGTCATAATTTGTTGCTAATTGTTTTCTTCTTATGACATTAGTTTTTGCACTTAGCCTAATCTGGATCCTCTTTTATTACTATAAATCTGGTTTTGTGAATTTTTGACTGACTTCATTTCCTGAAAACTTGACTAAGTCTGCCTAAGTTCAAGCATGTCTGTTATTTGTGTGTGTATGTTCAATTTGGATTCTGTCCTCCAGTGAAATCCCTTAACTCCATTCTATTCCTTTACTATCTTGTCTTTCTGAATTCTTATTCTTAGCCGGCTGAAAGCCAAGGCTATTTAAGTCCTGCCCTTTGGCCTTCTTAGTGTGAGCACTACTTAGGGTTCATATGAGACCTTGTGAACTCTGACGCACTACGACCTAGTCCCTAGTCTTTTCCCTGAACTGTTTCTGATCAATCTCTCTACTATGAGCATTGCCCTAAGTTCTTGAAGCCCTTGGGAACCATGACACATTAGGGACTTGGGTTTTGTATGCTCAGCGTTGATATATGGGTGAATCACTCAATGACTAGTTATTTTGTATCTATGAACATGAATTTTGGAGCTGTTGGGGGTTGAAGGCCTGGCCTGTTTAGCTGTATTTGGGCATGCTGTAGGCTCCCTATAGTTATACTTATTCTGTAATTCATTACATTATATTCTAGTCTGTAATAATTATTTGTAATAACTATTTGGGGTATTAGTAAAACTGGGGAAAGGGCTTTATCATATACTTGCACTGAAATGGATAGAACTTCTGCCTATAGGCTCATCACTTAGCTAAAATGTGCTATTATGTTCAAACATGTTCAGCTTCATGTGCTAGAAATCATGCCTATAGGTAATCTGTCTTTGCTCAAAACATGCTACATTTTAAAAATCATGCATATAGGTACTCTATCCTTGTTCAAAACGTATTATTTTCTAGTAGAAATCCTGCCTATAGGTCCTTTATTTGGTTAAAATATACTCCATGTCTGCTTTGTTAGAAATCATGTCTATAGGATCTAAAAATCAGTTTTGATCGTAGAAACCATGCCTATAGGAACAAAAGGCAGTTTTAGAAATCATGCCTATAGGATATAAAATCAATTTTAATTATAGAAATCATGCTAATAGGATCTGAATCAATTAACTATTTTACTCATTTCTTTAATAGTCCTCAATGCTGAGTTAACTATTGTCACTAGAAATCATGCCTATAGGATTCAATTAACCAATTCTAAATATGGTCCCGTAATTACCACTGTTAGTTGCTGCATAAAGTGCCTAGATATCATGCCTATAGGTTAATCACTTATACCTGTAATCAGTAGGCAACTCTATAGGTTTCAGAGGTTATAAACTACCTGCTCATTAAATTCAGATTCAAATAGAGATCCTGCCTATAGGTTTTTGCAATTTTAACTATTTAAAATCAACAAACTATCTTTATCAATCTGACTTGCGTGCATTTGTTGTCTAATTGCGGAGGCCAACTTGAGCCCTTACCTGCTTTTAAGTGAAAGTCCAATACGTTTTGTATGTCGCCTCGCTTTTGACATTTTTGAGCAGCCAAAGTTAAAGTCTAGAACCACCCTGAAATAGAGGTCCAAATGCCTCCTGGACCATAGGCATGGGACGGGTACTGCACGCATAGGACACAACTTAGAAGTGACTAGTGTGCTTCAGGTAAGCAACTTAAAAATAGTAATTGGGTAGTAGGAGATGATAGTTCATGTCCGCTGAATAATACGAGTAACACTCTATCTCGAGGGAGTTACGAAGTATTATTTGTGTTGCACGGGGTGATCCTTTAGGCTAAAAAACTTAGGACCCCCCCATCCCACCTTGTCTTTCAATCAATTATTCAGGTTTAGTAATTCCTTGTTTCTTAGCTTTGATCGCATAGACTAATTCATATAATTGAGTTCTGCTGGAACCCACATTTGTGGACCTCGAAGAGTGCCTAACACCTTTTTTTCGAGGTAATTTTGAGCCCTTACCCGATCTTTGGTGATATAAACTGGTCAAACAAAGTTATTTCCAAATAGGTGCCCTAACACACCTTAATCCGTTAGGTGATGACTCTCTCTTTTAAAACCCTTCCTTAAAAGAGTTGTCATATGTCGAAACCCGATTTCACGAGAAATAGGGGTGCGAAAATTTCTACATTTGCATCCCTATTTTTCCTGATTTTAGCAACTTTTGCTACTCATACCTCCTCTATGCGTGCATTTTCTTCACATGTAAACAACCAAAGATGGTTAATACATCTTCTAACTCTAGGGGGACATCTTACCCGGTTCCATTGGCAGTGAGCATGCTTCCTCATGATGATGGGGCTGCCATTGTTGCAGAGGATGAGAGCTTCCCTACGGTAGAAGAAATAATTCCTCGTAGGGAGAAAGCTAGGTCTGATTTCTCGAAGCTTCCAAAGGACGACCCCAAAATTTTAGAGTTGTTGATGATAGAGGCGGCTCTCACTGAGTTTAGGGCCAGATTCAAAATTCTCGCCCATATAGACCTGATACCCACAGGGCACAATGTGGTGTAAATACATTGCCCTGGGTACTGCGCTTTCTACGCATACCCCTTTTATGTGGGTTATGCCTTCCCCATTCTTCCCTTGGTTGAATAATTTTGCCGCTATTACCGTGTGTGGCTGGCTCAACTTTTCCCCTACATCTAAAAGATCATTCGGATGATCTCGAAATTCATGGAGTTAGCCGGGGTTGAGGTGACACTCTGCCACCTAATGCATCTCTTCGCCCCAAATTTTCACAGGGGGACGATGTTACATCTCCGCTACCAAGGCAACTAATATTGAGTGGTAAAAATGGATAATAAGGCCAACTGCCAGTTCTGGCTCAATTACTTCTACGTCAAAACCGAGGACATAGTAATTAATGCAAGCTGGTTCCCTGAGCTTTGGAACTACGCCCATAAGTATCCTTCTTTTTCCCTTTATTGTACTTCTTGCTGGTTGACCCTAGAGATATATACTGTCTTTTCTTCACGCAGCCAAGGTCAAACCTCCTTCTTTGGTCGAGGATATTCAAGACTGGGTTAGCAGGGTCCTTCCTCATATGGTGGGGATCCACGAATGGTCGGCCTTCCACAAGAAGTTCGGACCTAAGCCCCTTAGTAAGTTTGCTTACTTCAGGTATTTGTCGTTGTCTTTTTTATTTTATCTTTGCGGATACTGATTTCACTCTTCTTTTATTTTGTCGGTAGCATGGAGAGGTTCAAGGAGGTCGAAAGCTCCTACTCTTGTGTTTTGACAAGAGACTGCTACAACGGGATCTACCTCAATTGTGACCATAATCGGGTCTACCCGGTCATCTGCCTCTGCTCGGCCTTTGGCCTCAGCTAGACCAACTCAACCAGTGGCGACCTCAACATATGAGAATCTGCCTCTTCCTTTGCTGCATTTAGTAGATGAGTCATCCTTGAGTGAGGATAACTTGTTTCTGTGCAAGAGAAGGTTGATGGATGTCGGCGACGGGACAGTTAGAGCGGTGAAATCTACAAGGGGCAACTGTGAGCTTGCCATTGTTGTGCCAGAGAGTGACGCGAATCTACCAACCGAAGTTCTGCTATCTATGATGTTCGTGGAAGATATTCCTTTACCCGAGGTTGTGATTGAAGTTGGAGGGTTGTCTAAAGCTACGGACGTCGTGCTGAGGAACGAGCCATCATCCTCGGTACCGGTTGACGTTCCCTCATCAGCTGAGGGGAGAAAATAGGCATTGCTGAAGACGGTTATAAAACCGATTCTGACATTGATCCCGAGGAAGTGCGGATGTTGAGTGAAGGATTCACTCGGGTGAAAGTGAGGTTGGAGAGGTCTACTCGTACCATCATAGTCCCCATGGACCTGACCTATTTTGAACACGGAGGATGTGGTCCCCTTCTTGGGTCCCCTTTATTCTGATATGGAGGGAATGGCCCTAGAGACGTTCAATGATGGCGCCTTGTCATCGGGCATAGTCGGCCTCGTCCTGAGGGTATGTTTTTCGATCTTCCTAGTTTCTATGCCTTGTATCTTTTTTTTCGACAGACTTTCTTAATATTTTGCTTTTAATTTGTATACCATTATCTTGGAGATTGAGAGTGCTCGCCAGGAGGAAAGGCATAAATTATTTTTAAAAAGATGGAAAGGAAGTACCGCGAATACTGCATCAAGCATCGCAAGATCTGTAGGCGGTTTGGCGAGAGTGGTAATTTCCAAGCTATCAGGGACGAGCTAAAGCAGAAAGACGATGAGCTTGTGAGAGTCATCAGTAAATGCAGCATCCTATAGGTGGCACTTAGAGACAAAGAAGAGGAGATCGAGTTAATCAGGGGGTGGAGGCCTAGTGCGCGGACCTTCAGGCACAAGTGCTCACTCTGCCGACCGAGCTTGAGAAAATTTTGGTCAGGGCTGATGCTTTGAGTATTGAGGTTGCCCAAAAAATGGAGGAGGTTTCTGAGAGGTCAACTGACTTGGAGAGGGCTAAGTTATCTAGCTAGGGGCCTCGACAAAAGTTGAGGCTTTTGTAGGATACGATCCGCGTTCTTCGATTCGAGCAGGCAAACGAGTTGGATAAGGCTAAGCTCATAAAAGCTTGGCTTGATGAGCGGATAAGGGAGCTAGAGAAAGACGTTTCTGGTCTTGAAGACCAAGTCGGCGCTATTGAGGCCGAGAAGTCCCGACTATTGGCTCAACCATCCTCTTCTCGTGCTTCTACCTTTCTTGATGTCCCACGGGATTTATATGAGAAGTGGATCCATGTCGAGGCCCGACTGGACATATTCAGAGATTTGATGATGGCGGGGAGAGTTCCTAAGGCTAATTTTGAAGGTGCTCATGATAAGGCATGTGCGGCTCGAATTGCTTGCGACTATGACCCTGCTACACTGGGGACCAGCAATGGCGATAAGGATTTGGACGGGATTGAGCAAGATGCATGAATATACTGATGGCAAAGGTAGAGATGGTGTTGCTAGGTCAGGTGGCGAGTAGTTATTCCTTTGATTTGTAATTTGTGTGTATTTGGTGGGCGTCTGTTTAGCCCTTGTAAGAATATTTTTGAAGTATGAAATGCTATTTTCGCTATTCGTTTTTGAATCTTTTGTCTGTTTGGTCTTGTATGCTTCTATCGTTTGGTCGCCTTAACCATAAGAATTTTGATTTAGGTCATGGTCGGGCTAATAGGTATTAACTCGAACAAGGTCAAGTATGAGTTGATTAGAGCGTGGTCGATTGCCACATTAATTGATTCAAACATGGTCGAATGTGAGTTAATTTAAACGAGGTCGAATGTGAATTAATTTGAACGAGGTTGAATGTGAGTCAATTCGAACGAGGTCGAATGTTACTTTAGTTAATTCGAACGAGGTCAAATGTCATTTTAATTAATTCAAACGAGGTCGAATGTTACTTTAGTTAATTCGAACGAGGTCGAATATCAGTTTAATTAATTCGAATGAGGTCGAATGTGAATTACTTTGAATGAGGTCAAATGTGAGTTAATTCGAATGAGGTCGAGTGTCACTTTAGTTAATTCGAATGAGGTCAAATGTGAATTAATTCGAACAAGGTCGAATGTGAGTTAATCCGAATGAGGTCGAATGTCACTTAGTTCATTCAAATAAGGTAGAATGTGAATTAATTCAAATGAGGTCGAGTGCTACTTTAGTTAATTCGAACGAGGTCGAATATCACTTTAATTCATTTGAATGAGGTCGAATGTGAATTACTTCGAACGAGGTCGAATGTCACTTATTAGATTGTGGTCGTGGGTCGAGTAAATACTGAGGCAATGTTGTTTTGGAAACATGGACGAACCTACATTTGTGCTTTTCTCATTCTTGGAAATATTTACATGTTTTTCGGGCTGACATTCCAGTCCCGGTCTATCTAGTCCCTTCATTGGGCGACCTGGAGATGTGTCGAGAGGTTAGGCGATGAACTGACCATCCCATGCCTTTTTCATCTGTACTTCAACTTAGAGTGTCCCCCCTTATTGCCTCATTAAAAACCTCCTTGAGAAAACCTAATTGTGAAAAAAATCAAACGAGGGAAAAAGAGTACGACTTGGAGGATGCTTGTTCTTAAAAGTTGAAGTACTTGAGGTGGGCGACATTCCAGTTGTTCGGTAGCAATTTTCCTTCCATTGTTTCTAGGTTAAATGACCCATTATTTGCTAATGCTGTGATTTTTTATGGGGCATCCCAATTTGTTCCCAGTTTTCCCTCTCGCAAGTCTTTACTTGCTTGTGTTTTGGCCTTGAGCACGTAGTCCCCAACTTTGAGCGGTCTGACCTTGGACTTCTTGTTATAGTAGCGTTCTACCTATTGTTTTTGGGCGACCATCCTTATGTATGCCATATCTCCCCATTTTTCGACTTCGTCTAGGTCCTGCTTTTTTGCTTTCATTGTTCCTCGACCCGCTCTTATAGGAATATCTCAAGCTGGGCTCTCCGACTTCGACTGGTATTACTGCATCAGTCACATAGACTAATGAGTAAGGCGTCTCTCCTGTACTCATCTTTGGCGTTGTGGGGTATGCCCATAGCACTTCCGACAGCAGTTCTGGCCAAAGTCCATTGGCGTCCTTGAGTTTTTTCTTCATGATGCTTAGTATTGATTTGTTGGAGGACTCCGCTTTCTTGTTGCCCGCGGGGTGATATGGGGTGGAGAGTATTCTTTTGATATGCCACTTCTCAAAAAATTCGGTGACCTTTTTTCTAGTAAATTGGGTTCGTTGTCGCAGCTGATCTCTTTGGGGAGGGCGAAGCAGCACACAATGATTTTCCATATGAAGGCGATCACTTCCTTCTCGCGTATCTGAGAAAATTCCCCTGCTTATACCCATTTAGAAAAATAGTTAGTCAAAACTAAAAGAAAATGTACGTTACCTCGTCCTGCAGGAAGGGGCCGACAATGTCCATCCCCCACTTGATGAAAGGCCATGGGGAAGTGACTAAGTGGAGGTGCTCGCCTGCTTGGTGGATCATTGGAGCATACTTTTGGAACTGCTCGCATATTTTCACGAAGTCAGGGGCCTCTTTTTTCATTGTAGGCCAGTAATAACCTACTCGTATGATGCATCTAACTAGAGCTCGATTGCCGGAATGAGCCTGCAGTGACCCTCGTGGGCTTCTTCTAGGACGCGCCACGTTTTCTTCGGGCCCAAGCATTTCGCTAGAGGGCTTCGTATGTCCTCTTGTATAGATCATTGTGAATGATATTGTACCTGGTCGCTTGCATCCGAAGTTTCTTGGCCTCTTTTTTATCATCTAAGAGTATGTCATCCTGCAATTACGTGTCACGACCTAAACCGATGGGCCGCAACGGGCACCCAGTACCTTACTCAACTGAGTACCAACATAACGTATCTTTCATATCATTCTATCATAGGTAAATGAACCGGAGTAAAGCATGAGGGAATACAAACTTATACATATGAAGTACGGGCCTATAAGACCAAAATAGCCACTCATCTACTGAACATGGGCTGACAAGGCCATACAATCTTTTACGTACATGACATCTATCTACAAGCTTCTAAGAATACATAATTTTCATAAAGGTCAGGACAGAGTTCTACCATACCAAACAATATACGTCTAAATCATACTAACCAATCAAGCAACTCCGAAGCAAATGGAGCGCACCAACATCTTCCGCTGAGCTGAGAGCCTACTTGGAGGGCTCTCGACCTATCTATCAGGACCTGCGGGCATGAAACTCAGTGTCCCTAGGCAAAAAGGGACGTTAGTACAAATAATGTACCGAGAATGTAAGGCACATAAATAAGTACATAATAGACAGAGAAGAAATATAGAGTAAATGTCTCAACTTGTAAGTCTAGATAACTCTGTAAATCATGAAATACTTATAGTGTCATGCATTTGCATATGAATGTCATGTCGTGCATAGGTACATCTGTTCAAAACATCATCAAGCCTCTGAGGGCATCCCATCATATCATATCGGCTACTGTGGGCAAAACCATCAACATATACCAGCTGTTCAGGTGGTGGTGCGTATATAATACCATAACCTTTCCATATCCCATATATATACACACACACACACATATATTCGCGTACATAACGCCATCTGGTCATGGGTCGATGTGCATGTATAAATGCATGAAATGCATATGAAATACGTTAAAAATCTCTCGGTACGTCATAAGACCATTATGCCTCTGATTAATATCCTGAAATAAACTTTACCAACTTACGTATTTTTGAGACCCATGAACAGATGATAGAATAATATGACACATGGGGAATCAAGAACATAAGCATTTCTAGTATTTCTATCAATAGAGTCATTTATGAAAGTTGTGCATTTGTTCGTTTCGTTTTTGTCGTATAGATCATGCCAAAAGAAAGAAGGGATAACTTTAACATACCTGGAGTAGGAAAAATTTTTGTATGATATTCTTCTGAAAAGTTGCATCGTACTCCGTTAGAATCGCAAAATTTTTCGTTGCTAAATCTTGTTGGAATCGTTTTGTTGCAAGGAGGATTGCTAACATTTCTTCTCTTCTTATTACAAAGCCTTGGTATTGAAAATAGTAGGGAAGAGTTTGTATTTTTGATTGAAAATGTCTTTTGTGAATGAGTTCTCAGAATAGTAATGTTATTGAATGTTGTTCTTGAAAGTTTAAAGTTGAGGTGTCTTTTGATTAAAGAATTAGGATGCCACGTACTAATAATTGACTAGGAGTCATGTTATTAATAAGTGGGTTTGATGCCACATTCTTACCTTGACACTTATCCAAAGTTTTCAATTAATTTAAGTAGATAATATCACGTTGCCCGGTAATTAATCAATTACCCGTATAATTAAGAATTGCCTCAAATTACTTAAAATTCTACTTATTTTTGATACACTTTATACATCCTACTATCATGATCGTATGGTACCTTGGTACTAGTCCATAAATATCTGGGTATTATAGCTTGGACCGTATTTTATCCCAAATTGCCAAACTTTGACGAAAATTCATTTTCTTTGACTTTTTTCCCCTCTCACCTTCACGAACTTACTCATTACTTGTTTAAAATAACATAATCCTTATTAGCTCCAAATAATCTTTTCCTTGGACTGATGTCAATTACGTTATGATAAATTCAATGTACAATACTACAGGGTGCAACATTGTCATAATTTAACACTGCAAAGCGTAACATCATCGTAAAGTAATACTGCAAGGCGTAACATCATCATAATATTGCGGGGCGTAACATCATTCCCCCCTTTGAATTTCCCATGCCATGACTTGTGATCGAATTTCTTCCAATCTGGTAATTGTTGCTACCTTCTATCATGCAGCCTTTGCGATACTGACCTTGTGCCTATGCGACTTTTCTTTCCTTTTCCCTCTAGTTTTCAGCCAATCTCTATGCCTTACTTGTAAACATATTCAACGTTTAATAGGATGCCTCTCTGGGCATCTATAGGTGTACTGAAGTTCTTCGCTCGGTACTTTGTAGAACTTGCGAATATGGCTATATCTTATTTCATAGACCTGGTTATTCATTCGTATGACTTTACTGCATCTACATAGGCCATACTATGCCATAACTCTTACTTTGATTTATTGTTATTGAGGTCTGCAACCAACTCCAGGTTCCTATCGTTACTTATCCTTAATATTGATGGTCTAATATTATCTCATATTGTTGAATTTTTATCCATCTATTATTGGTTTACCTTAATGTTGACCCATCATCTACCACTGATAACTTGATCTCTTATGTAATACCACTGCTAGGGTTCGCGTCTCATTAGGGTATCTGGAGAAATTAGATTGATCCACCTAGGGGTGATACTATATTTCCATAACTATACTTTATAGGATCCCAATGCGATTCACCTTGTATGGGTATTTTAATCATGTCCAATTCATGAGATCCCTTTTTTTCTATGTTAGACCATTACTCAATCAAAGGACCAAACGTCATCCTTTATCTATCATAATTACATTATTATTCTATTACTGGGGCAGCATTCCATCTCTTCTAAATGCTACTAGTCTTAGACTCATTTGAGTTTATTCAGATTATACTGAGCTTTCTATAACTTAGAGGAACCATCAGCTCCCTTGTTTTCACGGGCTTAATCCGGAGGACTTATTCATTTTCGTCATCTTCTCACTTGCCCTTCTCTTATCCTTAATCCTGTCTTTCTAAAACCTTGTCGTTACATCATACTTTAGCTTACGACCGATTTCCTTATGCTTTTCTAGAACATCGAGACATCACGTCATCTCTAACTCTTCTTTCACTCTCTAATTAGACCTTTCGGTGCTTAGAAACCATAGGCTAGAAGGTATGCCACTGACGACGATGCTATCATTCCTGGATACTGAATCCTTGCGCTTCTAACCCCTTTTCCGCAGTATGGACTATTCATAACCTTCTCTATTTGAGTATCTAGTATGTTGTTCACCTTTTCCTTACTTACCTTAAAATGTTGCCTCACATTCTTCTATCTCTTTCATAACCTCCCTTCCACATAGGCATAATTTATCTCCACAAGCTGAAGCTCTATTATAATACTTGCACCTTTGGTGTATACACAATCTGGTGGGAGCTTCATACTGACTTCTTATGAGGCTGATACTCTTCAGCTGGCTTCATTGTAGAGCCGTTATAAAATATGGCTACTATACCATCTCTTTTATACCTCTGGTATTTAAGAGTGATCTTGGGGTCTATAATTCTCTTGGTCCCTCATATTTTGCTTAGTCGATGTAACTCTTTAGTTTCCTCTTCTTTCTGATCAGCCTCTATGTAGGCTTAATCTATCTTCCGATCTGCGGCTCCTGGTATTAGTTATTACTTTAGCCTTTCATAGGCACCGAGGGATATTCATGATAAAATCCTTTAACAATTCAATCCTTCGTCTATGACCTCGACTCAATTCTTTATTTTAACGTATACAAGAATCTTCTACGGATGTATATGCTTCAGGTATAGAACTCCAAACTCTTAAGTGCGTTCATAACGTCACCAACTCGGGATCATTGATCGAATAATTCCTTTCGTTCCTTCTTATCTTTCTTTAACGTAAGCTATTACTTTTCCTGGTTTTTTTGCCCTCTTGTTGCGTGCATACTTAGCTTATCTTAGTTCCCATGCATGCCAGAGTTTTCGTGCAACTCATATGTGTCGCGCCCCCTTTTTCTCGCGAAATCGGGCTTGTGACATTTGGGAGGACAACTCGTTCCCTTTTGGGAATTGGGTTTTGGAACTTGAAGAGTCGCCACCTAATGATTAAGTGCATTAGGACACTAAGAAGGGTTTGAGTTTGAAGAACCAGAGTTTGGGTAAGGGCTAGAAATTATCTCGAGGGGAAGGTGTTAGGCACCCCTCAAGATCTACTAGTGTGGTTCCCGGCCATGCTACAATTGTGACTTCACGTAATCAAATAACCAATTAAGGGCCTCAAATAGAAGGGGATTTTCACATATTATTGCAAGAAAATTGAAAGTTTAGAGAGAATAAGGAAAGCGAAAATTTTAAGGAAATAGTTCGGACAATAAAACAAGTTAAAAAGAAAGGGGTTCCTAGGTTTACAAACAATATGGATCACATCAATGCAATGCCTGGTAATCACTCCTCAAAAGAGGGGTTACACGTGGTATTAGCGCACCGGTCATCATATCCATAGCTACCCTTTCCCACCCCGTTAAGGTATTAAGCGTAGAATAGTATCGTCACTTATTGCATGTTAGTACCCGCCCCGATCCTATCAGTCCTGGAGGCATTTGGGACAACTAGTCCTAAAGGGAAGCGGGATTTGGTTTTCAGAGTTTTAAAAGGATAAAATTCTAGGACGACAATCAAAACATATAAGGAAGGTATTGGGAGAACACATAACAATTTAAAGGGCTCAAACATGCCTCCTCAACTTAAAGACAGATTGTTTAGCATGTCTTGCATGTACTGGTTATGGTCTAAATTAAATTAAAGCGTAGGATAGGCTGATTCATCACATATTTCTCAGATGAGGAGTCTGAATTAGCCTTCCCTGGTTGTAATTTATCAAAGACTGATGCAGTTAATCAATTATCTACTCGCTTGCCTAAGTGAGACCTATAGGCATGATATCTAACAGTGCTTACTCCGATTTTAAAGAAGGCTTACTGATTGTAGAAAACACATAAGTTTTGTGGATGCTAAACGACATTACTACTTATTTTAGACTTGTAGATGAAATAAACGAAACAGATTCAACTGGTTACTCCTGTAGACATGATTTCTAGGCGTTGTTGATTTTAAGACGATTATAAAAGTGCAGGAGTCCTATAGACATGGTATCTAGAATGAAACTGATTATTACTTAACCTATAACTATTTGCGTAATGATATATGTAAAATGCAGAAGTGCCGAAGACCTATAGTCATGATTTCTATATGCAAAAGTGCAGAAAAACCTACAGACAAGATTTCTATATGATATGCAAAAGTGCAGAAAACCTATAGACATGATCTCTATGTATGCAGAGGTGTAGAAAAACCTACAGACAGTATTTCTATATGATATGCAGAAGTGCAGAACTTGTGAATAGTAACGCCTATGAGCATGTTGTCTACCCTTTGCATACATAATTGACCCTCCCCTTTTCACTAGAACCCCATAAGTTATTACAACATATTACAGACCAGAATGAATTAAGAAAAGTACAATTACATCAGAAACTAAGCTACAACCAAGGAGCCTAATTCAGACTCAAGGTCCAACAATATGAGGTGAACCAACTTCCAGGATCAGGTTTCCAAAGTCTTCTCTTATTTGGGATGTATCAAAGTTCCTCAAGAGCCTCAAATGGACTCCGGACAGTGATTACAACCCAAATATATATTGCAGAATTAAGAGCATAGTGCAGTGTGGAAATGTCAGCCCTCAGATGTCCAAGTTCAGAGGGAACTCAAGGTCCCAAAGTAAGGCTAATAAGAGGGGGGCAGAACTTAGAACTTAAGAGTAAGTGTAAGTTCACAAGGGGGAAATCAGGGAGAGCCATGGCAGGCTGGTGGTCATGCCCAGCAATCAGGAATGCTGGCACACCCCTGACTAGCCTATTAGCCACATTTTGAGAGTTGGGATCCATTGAGGATCAAGTTCAGACCTAAGAAGCAATTTGGATGCTGTCAGACCATGAACCTTAACTCAAACACATAGAAGGGAGTGGGGGTATAGGGAGTTCATAACAAACAGCATATGCAAAGAGAGAGTAGCATACTCAATACATAACATGAATAGCAAAGTAGACAAGAGTGTAGCAACTGTAAAATAAACACATAGGGATGGTGCTGAAATTGAAATTAAGGCATACCAGTTTCAGGGAAATAAATAAGTGAAAGCTAAAGTCTTGTAAACCAAATTACAAGCAAACAGTACAAAAGATCTCAGAAGAGAGTAGAGTATTTAAAGAGTATTGTAATTGAGAGGTGTGTGTGTAAAGTGTTGAATTTGAAGTGTTGAACTGAAGGTTCAAGGTGTCTAAGTGCAGAAGGGTCCTGCCCCTTTTATAGTGCAGAAAACAAGTAAGAAAAGGTAAGGGAATAGTTTGCAATCAATCACACATAATCTTCCTTCAGTTAAGGGATTCTGATTTCAAACGGATAGAAGATAATTAAGGAAAGAATTGGATTAAAATCTTTTCCAAAGTAGTACAAGAAGGGCAAATACATAGAAACTATTTAAGGAAAGAGTTTGATAGCAACACGGTTTGTGCAAATAAGGAAAGGAAATCAATCATCAGCCAGAATAAATCATAAATTGAGTTTTGGTATAAATGAATCCAATCAGAAAAGGTGAAGAAAGGTTTAATTAAAGAAAATCAGTAACAATCAATCGAACCTTATGAAAAGGAATTCTGAATCAATCACAAATTGGCAAAATCTCTTTTAAAGGAAGAATTCCTCATATATAAAGCATACAGACATGTCAAACAAGAAAAAACTGTCATGCTAATTAGAAAGAATCTAGCATAGAAAAGTTAAGAGTCACAAACAAAGAGGCTCAAATTCAGTACATAGACTCAGACTTAGTTCAAGAGAATCCAGGGATCCATAATAAAACCCTAGTCCAAACATAAGATCAAACTCACCAAAAACCTCAAATCCTAGGGTTTTCAACTCGAATCAGATGCAGAGACGAGAAGACAAATAATTGAAACAGGCTCAGAGGTCACTTTCAGAGGCTCATGAGAAAACAAACAGGTAAAATAAGAAAAGCTTGGAACTTAAACAAGTTCAGAAGACAAAGAGGTAGCATAAACTTAAGGAAACCGTAGATGAAACATGTTTAGAAAGAACTCAAACAAAGTCCAGAAGAAGGCAAACAAGAACTAAGAGATTACAGTAAAGAAACAAATGGTTAAGCGAACACATAAGATAAACGTGTGAAAGCATGATATAGAAACCAGTAGAAGAAAGAACGAAGCACAATAGAAGAATATGCATTGTAAGGCAAGCCTAAGAACACAGGAGAAGGACATGTGAGTTAGAAAAGATAACATAAAAATATAGCATAGACAAGATTCACACAACAAAAAGAAGAAGAGGAGTCAGAGAACATTTTAAAACTTTTTCAGAAAGAGAAGATTGGGGAAAACGTTTTGAAATTCCAGTAGAACACAGATATAGCATAGATCTAAGAAAAAAACTAGAGAAAACCTCGAATAGCTTAGGGTTTCAGAGAAACCTTAGAAATGAGAAGGCTTGGAAGAAAATCCGATCCTGAGTCGAAAAGACTTATATTGCTTGAACACGCCGGAATAATGGTCGGAGAAGCCATAGATCTACAGATCTGAGAAGGATCTGAAGAGAGCCATTGGAGTCGGGACTCAAAGCTTCGAACAACCATGGTTTGATGGTGGATGGGGGTGAGTACCAACAATCCATGGCCTGAGAAGCCAAGGGTTCCGGTGGAAACATGGTAGAATAAGGTGGGAGATGGCTAGGGTTTCAGAGAGCTTGAGAGTGTTTTGAGAGACGAAGGGTTTCAAGGCGACGGGTTAGGTGAGAATGAGGGAGATTAGGGTAGTTGTTTAGGTTTAATTATGGAAGGGCGAGTCTTGGCCGTTGATCTTGAGTGATCAACGGTCCAGATTTAAGTGGTAGGTGGGGAACGGGTTGGGTCGTTTGTAATTGGGTCATGGGTTGGATCCAGATTAAAACTGGGTTGGTTTTAATTTGGGCGGAATTGGGGTCAAATTGAGGTTAAAATTGAAAGGAAATAAGGTTGTAATTGAAATAGAAATAGGCTAAATGTTAAATAGCCAATTTCCTCTTTTATTTTATAAAAATAGTGAAAAAGACTTTAAAAACAAATTATAAGTACTGACCTAACTAATAACGCATAAATATTGATTTAAAAATATTGAAACCAATTTTATAATTATAGAAATGCTATTAATATTAAAAGAGGCTATAATTGCAATTATATGCAATTTAGTCTTTTAAATACCAAATAAATTTTTAAAAATGTACAAAAATTATCTTAACTATATTTTGTTATAAATATGGGAATAAAATAAATTATTCACCAAAATTAATGATTTTGGGAATAGTTATGGATTTTGTACTGCTAAAATGGATAGTAAATTCATTTTAAAAACTCTTCAAAAGATTGGAAAAATACTAAAACACTTGGGTATGCTTATGTATGCATATATATGTTATTTTGAAAGTATTGTATTTATAAAAATACATAGGAAAAAATTGGGTATCAACAGCTGCCCCTCTTTACCCGAGAAGGATGAAAGAGTTGTCGGGTAAAGATATGATGACC
Source organism: Nicotiana sylvestris (assembly GCF_000393655.2). NCBI lineage: Eukaryota > Viridiplantae > Streptophyta > Magnoliopsida > Solanales > Solanaceae > Nicotiana > Nicotiana sylvestris. Next base: position 63,857,681 of record NC_091063.1, read on the forward strand.
TATTTTGACCGAATGAAATGATTTGAAGAATTTTGACCGAGCTTTGGTTCCTGAGCTACCTACATATCCCTGGTCGTACAGGAATCAGGCCATATGTAGTTCAGGATCCATTGGCGGAATATGCCGATGGAGATTTCGAAAAGCGAACACGATGTTCGGGTTGAGAAGGATGGTCAGAGTCTGATAGGCTGCGGGAACTAGAGCGAGATTTCCCCTGCTGAGACGGCCGTTGCCAACCGGTTTACCTACAAATGAGCATATATTGTGCATAAATTTAAACGTGATGCAAGTTCCCATTGGACCATGAATGTTGTCCTTGGACGGTTAGGATGACGTCCTCGGACTATGACGTCCTGGGCCATGAAGCGTATGATAAAGGATTCACATGCTATGAAATTATGTTCTCGGGCTATGAGAATGATGCCTCTGAGCTATGATGCTTTTGAATAATGATATGCAAGAGATAAAATGAGGTCCTCAGGCCATGGCATGGCGTTCTCGGGCTATGCAAATGGTGCCTCCGAACAATGACGCCTTTGGACAATTTGGCAATCTTTCAGCTCATGAAATGCAGAAGGTGGAGATATTTTAGCCGATGCAAGATGTAAATAAAAGGTGGCGATATTTCAGCCGATGCAAGAGTGATAAAGTGGCGATATTTCAGCCATGCAGGATGGAGACAGTGCTTAGTCTCGGAAGGCAGAACAATAGCCTTATGAATTATAGAGCAATGCAGGATGGAGACAGTGCTTAGTCTTGGAAGGCAGAAAGGTAGCCTTATGCAATGCAGGGAAATGCAGATGGAGGTAGAGCTTAACCTCGGAAGGCAGAAAGGTAGCCTTATGCAATGCAGGGAAATGCAGATGGAGGTAGAGCTTAACCTCGGAAGGCAGAAAGGTAGCCTTATGCAATGCAGGAATGCAGATGGAGGTAGAGCTTAACCTCGAAAGGCAGAAAGGTATCCTTATGCAATGCAGGAATGTAGATGTAGGTAGATCTTAACCTCGAAAGGCAAAAAGGTAGCCTTATGCAATGCAGGAATGCAGATGGAGGTAGAGCTTAACCTCGAAAGACAGAAAGGTAGCCTTATGCAATGCAGGAATGCAAATGGAGACAGAGCTTAGTCTCGAAAGGCAGAAAGGTAGCCTTATGTAATGCAGAGAAATGCAGAGAAATACAGATGGAGACAATGCTTAGTCTCGGAAGGCAGGAAGGTAGCCTTATGCAATGCAGAGAAATGCAGATGGAGACAATGCTTAGTCTCGGAAGGCAGAAAGATAGCCTTATGCAATGAGTAAAAGGGCAAAATGATGATAGAGTTTTCTTAGCTGATAGTGGATCGAGACATTGCGACTGCTGGGGATACTGTGCCTGCTGAGAGTACTGCGTGCGGATAGCAGCTGTGAGTAAGTGCAACAGTTTTGGGAGTTATATTCCTGAGCAATGTGAGTCTCATGAGTGTATAGTATATTTGATGATTTTTCAACTCAAGTGCCTGCATTCAAAGAAAAATCGTGAGTTTTGTAAAGAGGGGAGGTTAGTTCGTATTCCCGCTGGCTCTGCTTGACCTGCTTGGCTCCGTTCCGATGATATTGGGCATATCATTGGGGTAGTGTTGCTAAACGAAGCAACTTTGGTAACAAACATACATGATTTAGTAAAGAAATGTGACAATAATACATAATTAAGAATAGTTTTCTTTAGATGAACTGACGACTGTGACGTGGTCGAAGATACTGCAACTTCTCTTGCTCCAGAATTTTGAGGGTCCTCCTCAAAATTCTGCCCCAGTTTACTAGGCTGCTACTCCCAACGGCTGCTTGCGTCGAATGGCTGAAATCACTTCAAAATTTTGAGGGTCCTCCTCAAAATTCTGCCCCAATTTCCAATAGCGGGGGAAATGAAAATTTTATTGAATTATGACCGAACCCATAGGGCTGCCTACGTATCCCCTCTTAAACGGGAATCAGGTCAGGCGTAGTTCAAATTACATCATATGAGGAAAGCATAAATGTCACACATAGTATCGCTTCACTGCATCTGAATTGATCGGCTTCGACCAAACTTCACCGTCCATTTCTGCAAGTATGAGGGATCCTCTAGTGAGGACACGGTGAACCATATATGGACCCTGCCTGTTGGGAGAGAACTTCCCTTTGGCTTCCTCTTGATGTGGAAAAATCTTCTTTAACACCAGTTGCCCTGGTGAGAACTGTCTCGGCTTGACTCTTTTGTTGAAGGCTCTGGACATTCTATTCTGATAGAGCTGACCTTGGCAAACTACATTCATTCTCTTTCCGTCTATAAGAGCTAGCTGCTCGTAGAGACTCTCTACCCATTCTGCACCGTCAAGTTCGACTTCTTGTATGATTCTTAAAGAGGGAATTTCTACCTCGGCGGGAATGATTGCTTCTGTACCATAAACCAACATATAGGGAGTTGCCCCGGTTGATGTGCAAATTGTGGTGCGGTATCCCAATAAAGCAAATGATAACTTTTCATGCCACTGCTTATGCTTTTCTATCATCTTCCTTAGTATTTTCTTGATATTCTTATTGGCAGCTTCTGTAGCTCCGTTCATCTGAGGTCTGTAAGCTATAGAATTCTTGTATTTGATCTTGAAGGTTTCACACATGCCTTTCATCAGGTCGCTGTTGAGATTGGAACTATTATCAGTGATGATTGAATCCGAAATTCCGAACCGACAAACAATGCGGTCGCAGACAAAATCTGCTACCACTTTCTTAGTCACTGCTTTGTACGATACGGCTTCAACCCATTTGGTAAAATAATCAATTGCCACTAGAATGAACCTGTTCCTGTTTGATGTTGCAGGCTCGATAGGTCCGATAATATCCATTCCCCAAGTGGCGCACGGCCATGGCGAGCTTGTTGCCGTAAGCTCGTTTGGAGGCACCTTTATCATGTCTGCATGTATCTGACAGCGATTACATTTTCGGACATACTGGATGCAGTCCGTTTCCATAGTCATCCAAAAATAACCAGCTCGGAGTACTTTCTTGGCTAAGCCAATGTCGTTCATATGCGGATCGTAGGTCCCTGCATGAATTTCCTCCAATAGCCTGGATACTTCCTTTGCGTCGACACACCTCAATAATCCTAAATCAGGAGTCCTCCTATACAGGATTCCTCTGCTATGAAAGACGTTGTTAGATAATCTCTGAAGTGTGCATTTCTGAGTAGGATTTGCGAGTTCTGGATATTCTCCTTTCGTCAAATATTCCTTGATATCATGAAACCAAGGTTTTCCATCCGCTTCTTCTACATGAGTGCAGTAAGCTGGCTGATCATAGATCTTTACAGGAATAGGATCAATGAAATTCTTGTCTGGGTGTTGTATCATGGACGATAGGGTAGCCAATGCATCGGCAAATTCATTCTAAACTCTGGGAACATGTTGGAACTCTGTCATTGTGAACATTTTCCTCAATTCATATACATGATGCAGATAAGGGAGTATCTTGGAGCTCTTGGTTGCCCATTCTTTTCAGACCTGATGTATAAGCAAGTATGAATCTCCGATCACTAGCAATTCCTGAATGTTCATGTCAATGGACATCTTGAGCCCTAAGATGCAGGCTTCATAGTCAGCCATGTTGTTGGTGCACGGGAACCTGAGTTTGGCAAACACCGGATAATGCTGGCCGGTTTCTGATACTAGGACCGCTCCTATGCCCAATTCCTTTGAAGTTTGCTGCTCCATCGAAAAACATTCTCCAACCATCATAGGGTTCTGCAATATCTTCCCCTATGAAAGATACCTCTTCGTCAGGAAAATACGTCTTTAGAGGCACGTATTCTCCATCCACGGGATTTTCAGCAAGATGATCTGCCAGTGCTTGTCCTTTTCCCCCGACCCATATATGACATTGGCAGGCTGGAAAGTTTGTTCCAAGCGAAGTATTGGATGCTCCAGTGGGTAGTAGGGATTGCGCCATGGTGGCGACCAGTGGTTGAATTCCTCCCAAGTGTATTCACATCCCAAACCGAAAGTGGTACCGCGTTTCTTCAACTTGATAGGCTTAGTGATTCCTTGGAGATTCTTGCCAAGTCCCTTGCCAGGTTCGTATCCACACAAATTCAGTATACTTTCAATTTTTCTATCCTACCATTTGTCCTTATCCATGGCGTTGACTCGCTCAATGTGATGGTAGGTTTGTCCGCCTATCTTCCTTCTTCCTCCGATTGCTGGGATGGTTTGGCGATTGTATATGGGATTGCTACCGTCGCCGTGAATAATTACCTCTTGGTGATTCCACTCGAATTTCGCTACTTGATGTAAGGTTGATGCCATAGCCCCAGCGGCATGGATCCAGGGTCGTCCCAATAGAAAGTTGTAAGATGCTGGGACATCTATCACTTGAAAATCAACATCGAACCAAGTCGGTCCCATTGGCAGACACAAACCGATTTCCCCAATAGTGGACCTTTGGGATCCATCGAAAGCTTGGACATTGATGACTCCATCCTTGATCTCATGCAGGCTCTTTCCCAATGTTCTGAGAGTCACCAATGGACAAATATTGAGGCTGGACCCTCCGTCAATTAGGACTCTAGTGATGAAATGATCTTCGCACTGCACAGTGATGTGCAAGGCCTTGTTGTGTCTTAGCCCTTCAGGTGGCAGCTCATCTTCGTGGAAAGTGATTTTGTGACTCTCCAATACTTGCCCCACCATGTTTGCCATTTCTCCTCCAGTTATGTTGTTGGGTATATATGCCTCGCTCAGCACCTTCAATAAGGCATTCTTATGTGCGTCAGAGCTTTGTAGCAGAGCCAAGATAGAGATCTGGGCTGGTGTTTTGTTCAACTGATCAATGACCGAATACTCTTTGGCTTGTTTCTTCCTCCAGAGATCATCAAGCCCAATTCCAGTGACGGTTGGTCGTCCAAAGGCCTTCTTACTGGACTCGGCTAAGTGTTCTGGGGTATAAACCATGTCGGTTCTTGTCATACCTTGTGCTGCAATTGTTTCTCTAGATTTGGTTTTTCCCTTTCCTTCTAGCCTCGGCGGTGTAATCCCATGGTATGGCCTTTGGGTGGAACCTTTGCCTTGGATGGTAACACAACCACTTCAAATGGTACAGGTGTCTTTGGAGACCCAAACTCGACCTCAATAGGTCCTGGCATCTTTGCAGAAGAAGGTGCTTCGAACTCAAGTGGTATGGACATGTCTACTTCAACGTTTTTATAGGGCTGGATCTGGACCACAATCGGATTAAGTGTGACCGTTGGTTCCTTTGGCTCGTCACCTTTAGCGATCAATCTGATTGACCTTTTGGGGTCCCAATCGTCCTCTATCTCAATCATGTGAACGCCCCCACCCTTGTGGTCAGACAGAGGGTTGTTGGGGACATTCAGAGCTGGCTCCTTTGCTATGATGATCTTGTTGTCAATCAAAGCTTGGATCTTATCCTTCAGAGAGCGGCACTCATCAATGGTATGCCCCTTCATGCCGGAATGGTATGCACAAGTTTTGTTTGGGTTGACCTATTGGGAGGGGTTTTCGGGGTTTACGGTAGGGATGGGGTGATGTAACCAGCAGCTTTGAGCCTTTCATACAGCTGGTCGATAGGTTCGGCAATGGCGGTATACTGTTTGGGGGTCTGCGGTCGAAGTTTGGTCGGGGTCTAGGAAAGTTTTGGCGGGTGGGAGGTTGTTGATAGTGAGAGGGTTGAGTATTGTAGGCTTGATAGACATGTGCGGGTTGGGAATATCTAGGCAAAATGGGCTGATATGTGGGAGGTGGAGGTGATTAGTAAGTAGGTGGTTGAGTTTGGTAAGAGGGCGAGGGTGCTTGGTAATTTGGGGTAGGTTGATATGTGAGTGTTGTATTGGGTAAGTTTGGTATTCAATTGGGGATTTTGTTCTTTGTGCAACCACCACGGTGCTCACGTCCCTTTTCTTGGACGTGCGACTAGACTGTAGAGCCTTGTTGGTGGCTTGCAAAGCTTCAAAGTTAGTGACCGTACCACTTTTGATACCTTCCTCGATCTTTTCCCCTAACTTGATGATGTCGGAAAATTTCTGGCTTTCAATTAGCATTAACCTTTCATAGTATTGTGGGTCTTGAACTCGGACAAAAAACCTATTCATTTGTTCTTCTTCTAAAGCCGGTCTGACCTTAGCAGTTTCTGATCTCCAATGAGTAGCATACTCGCGGAATGTCTCCGAGGGTTTCTTCTTTAAGTTCTGGATGTAGAACACGTCTGGTGCATTTTCCGCATTGAACCTGAACCTGTCCATGAAATCGGACGCCATACTTACCCAATTTGGCCACTGCTTAGGGTCTTGGTTGATGTACCAAGACAAAGCATCTCCTTTCAGACTTCTCATAAAGAGTTTCATGCGAATCTTTTCATCCCTTCCTACTCCGACCAGCTTGTCGCAGTACGTCCTCAAATGGACTCTGGGATCCCTTGTTCCATCAAACATCTCGAACTTGGGAGGTTTGTACCCCTCAGGAAGTTCGACATCTGGCTGAATGCAAATGTCCTCGTAATTCAGTCACTCAATCCCCTTGCTTCCTTCGACACCCTGAACTCGACTAGTCAGTTTCTTGAGTTTCACGGCCAGATTCCTGATAAGAGAGTCAAACTCCGGTGTGCTTGAAATAGGTTGCGTATAGTGTGGTGTGGTTTCCACATAGATGGGGGTGTTATGGGGATGATCATTTGTGGAGTTTAGTGGTTCAGGAATGAGCAGTGGGGTGTTGTCTGAAGTGTGGCATGTGTTACGGTGGTGATGGGGAGCGGGTCGGTTTTGTGGTTTCGGGATGCTTTGTGGAGGTGTGGGGTTTTAATTGTTGGCAAAGTTGACATTTGGGGTAGTAAGGGAAAATGACAAATTCGCCAAGTTCCGAACTTGGTCCAATTCTTCCTGAAACCTCAATAACTTCTGTTCGAGCTAGGAGGCATTTCCTTGGAAACCTGAATACCCTGAGGAACATCTACCCTTTCAACTGAGTTCTCCTTTCTGATGTTGCTCAAATCTTCCATATTTCCCTTGTTCTTGTTTCTGATAGGACTCGGAGGAGGAGGTAGAGGGCCCTTAGATCTTGTGGAGTATGATGACGATGCCAGAGTTCACGAACTAACCTTTGGGAGGGGAATAAACAAAAGGTAAAAACAAAAAAGGTAGCAAGTTAGTACGGATTATGAGAAGAAAACGTTGCAATATTTAAACACATAGTGCAAGAATATGAATCGTGTCCTAATTTGGGAGCCTCGTTGTGCCCGAGGTAGTCCTAGCAACAAGTTGATTTGGAGAACTTATAATGCTAAATGCCTCATTTTATTGATAAAAAATAAGGCGAATCCCAAAACGACACTAATAGCAGAAAATAAAATGTTACTAATGGTCGTTGGCCTTATTACATTTTTAAAGCAAAAGAAAAGACTCCTAGCTACTTGGTCCCAGAAGGACCTTCTTCAAGTTGAATGCTTGCGTTAATCAGATCCTCCAGCTCGCACAGATTTTCTAGTAAAAATGACTTCGCCAGAGGTTCTCCTTTGCCTTCCTCAGCGTTCTGACAGTCGGTGACTCTTTTCCTCACTTTCCCTTCCAACTCCAGCAGACTGTATTCCAAATGTTACAACTTCTCACTAGCCCTAGTGACTCTCTCTTTTCATTCGTTGATTTGGTTACTTGATGGAAGGTTCCTCCACCAGGTCAGCAAGAGTGAGGGTATGATGATCATCCCAAAATCGGGAACCTTGTCATTTATTTCTGCAAAACAAAGTGTTAGACCCTTACCCCGCTGGACTCGACTATTAAAAATCAATAATTGGCATAAGCAGCATTTAGTTTTCCAAATAAATGCACAGAATATGGTAACGCCCGTTTGGGTTCCCAGGGAACCCAATGGACTTTGGACAAGGCTATCTTAAAGAGTCATTATGTGGACAACGGCTAGGTTTTGACAGTGATGCATGCACAATTGAACAGAGTAGGGTTTCTATAAGGTATTAGACCGGTACCCTTGAGCGGACAACTCAAGAGGGAAAGGCACGGAACCGTCGACTACACCGTTGATCGACTGGTTTTACCGCAAATACGCCTTTGCCAAATTTAGGGGGTAATGATATCGGAAGGGCACAACCACTCATTATAAGCGTTGCTATGGTATTTTGTTTGGCACGAGTGGAATATGATGTTGAATATGCAGTTACAAGAATGAAACAAGTTGTCATGTATTTGCACGTTCATAAAGTAATGATTACAATAATTACTCATAATTACAACAGTATTAAAGGAAAGCAATAAAGGAAAGCATTAAAGAAAAGAAACAAGGAGCCAACTCAGTTTCATAATAGAAGAGAAATAAAGACATTAAATAAAGGCAATAAAGAAGCAGTAAAGTCACAAATAACATGAGATGGTAAAAGCCTAAAAGAAGTATCCCCAGCAGAGTCGCCACGCTGTCGTGCCCCCTTTTTCTCGCGAAATCGGGCTTGTGACATTTGGAAGGACAACCCGTTCCCTTTTGGGAATTGGGTTTTGGAACTTGAAGAGTCGCCACCTAATGATTAAGTGCATTAGGACACTAAGAAGGGTTTGAGTTTGAAGAACCAGAGTTTGAGTAAGGGCTAGAAATTATCTCGAGGGGAAGGTGTAAAGCACCCCTCAAGATCCACTAGTGTGGTTCCCGGCCATGTTACAATTGTGACTTCACATAATCAAATAAGCAATTAAGGGCCTCAAATAGAAGGGGATTTTCACATATTATTGCAAGCAAATTGAAAGTTTGGAGAGAATAAGGAAAGCAAAAATTTTAAGGAAATAGTTCGGACAATAAAACAAGTTAAAAAGAAAGGGGGTCCTAGGTTTACAAACAATATGGATCACATCAATGCAATGCCTGGTAATCACTCCTCAAAAGAGGGGTTACACGTGGTATTAGCGCACCGGTCAACATATCATAGCTACCCTTTCCCACCCCGTTAAGGTATTAAGCGTGGAATAGTATCGTTACTTATTGCATGCTAGTACCCACCCCAATCCTATCAGTACCGGAGGCATTTGGGACTACTAGTCCTAAAGAGAAGGGGGATTTGGTTTTTAGAGTTTTAAAAGGACAAAATTCTAGGACGACAATCAAAACTTATAAGGCAGGTATGGGGAGAACACATAACAATTTAAAGGGCTCAAACAGGCCTTCTCAACTTAAAGACAGATTATTTAGCATGTCTTGCATGTACTGGTTATGGTCTGAATTAAATTAAAGCGTAGGGTAGGCCGATTCATCACATATTTCTCAGATGAGGAGTCTGAATTAGCCTTCCGTGGTTGTAATTTATCAAATACTGATGCAGTTAATGAATTATCTGCTGGCTTGCCTAAGTGAGACCTATAGGCATGATATCTAACAGTGCTTACTTCGATTTTAAAGAAGGCTTATTGATTGTAGAAAACACATATGTTCTGCAGATGTTAAATGACATTACTACTGATTTTAGACTTGTAGATGAAATAAACGAAACAGATTCAACTGGTTACTCCTATAGACATGATTTCTAGGCGTTGTTGATTTTAAGACGATTATAAAAGTGCAGGAGTCCTATAGACATGGTATCTAGAATGAAACTGATTATTACTTAACCTATAACTGTTTGCCTAATGATAGATGTAAAATGCAGAAGTGCTGAAGACCTATAGTCATGATTTCTATATGCAGAAGTGCAGAAAAACCTACAGACAAGATTTCTATATGATATGCGAAAGTGCAGAAAACCTATAGACATGATCTCTATGTATGCAGAGGTGCAGAAAAACCTACAGATAGGATTTCTATATGATATGAAGAAGTGCAGAACTTGGGAATAGTAACGCCTATGAGCATGCTATCTACCCTTTGCATACATAAGTGACCCTCCCCTTTTCACTAGAACCACATAAGTTATTACAACATATTACAAACCAGAATGAATTAAGAAAAGTACAATTACATCAGAAATTAAGCTACAACCAAGGAGCCTAATTTAGACTCAAGGTCCAACAATATGAGGTGAACCAACTTCCAGGATCAGGTTTCCAAAGCCTTATCTTATTTGGGATGTTTCAAAGTTCCTCAAGAGCCTTAAATAGACTCCGGGCAGTGCTTACAACCCAAATATATATTGCAGAATTAAGAGCATAGTGCAGTGTGGAAATGTCAGCCCTCAGATGTCCAAGTTCAGAGGGAACTCAAGGTCCCAAAGCAAGGCTCATAAGAGGGGGGCAGAACTTAGAATCTAACAGTAAATGTAAGTGAACAAGGGGTAAATTAAGGAGAGCCATGGCAGGCTGGTTGTCATGCCCAACAATCAGGAGTGCTAGCACACCCCTGACTAGCCTATTAGCCATATTTTGAGAGTTGGGATCTATTGAGGATCAGGTTCAGACCTAAGCAACAATTTGGATGTTGTCAGGCCACGAACCTTAACTCAAACACATAGAAGGGAGTGGGGGTGTAGGGAGTTCATAACAAACAACAGATGCAAAGAGAGAGTAGCATACTCAATACATAACATGAATAGCAAAGTAGACAAGAGTGTAGCAACTGTAAAATAAACACATAGGGATGGTGCTGAAATCGAATTTAAGGCATACCAGTTTCAAGGAAACATATAAATGAAAGTTGAAGTCTTGTAAACCAAATTGCAAGAAAACAGTACAAAAGATCTCAGAAGAGAGTAGAGTATTGAAAGAGTATTGTAATTGAGAGGTGTGTGTGTGAAGTGTTGAATTCGAAGTGTTGAACTGAAGGTTCAAGGTGTCTAAGTGCAGAAGGGTCGTGCCCCTTTTATAGTGCAGAAAACAAGGAAGAAAAGGTAAGGGAATAGTTTGAAATCAATCACACAGAATCTCCCTTCAGTTAAGGGATTCTGATTTCAAACGGGTAGAAGACAATTAAGAAGAGAATTGGATTAAAATCTTTTCCAAAGTAGTACAAGAAGGGCAAATACATAGAAACTATTTATGGAAAGAGTTTGATAGCAACACGGTTTGTGCAAATAAGGAAAGGTAACCAATCATCAGCCAGTAAAAATCAAAAATTGAGTTTTGGAATGAATGAATCCAATCAGAAAAGGTGAAGATAGGTTTAATTAAAGAAAATCAGAACAATCAATCGAACCTTATTAAAAGGAATTCTGAATCAATCACAAATTGGCAAAATCTCTTTTGAAGGAAGAATTTCTCATATATAAAGCATACAGACATGTCAAACAAGAAAGAACTGTCATGCTAATTAGAAAGAATCTAGCATAGAAAAGTTAAGAGTCACAAACAAAGAAGCTCAAATTCAGTTCATAGACTCAGACTTAGTTCGAGAGAATCCAGGGCTCCATAATAGAACCCTAGTCCAAACATAAGATCAAACTCGCCAAAAACCCCAAATCCTAGTGTTTTCAACTCGAATAAGATGCAGAGAGGAGAAGACAAATAATTGAAACAGGCTCAGAGGTCTCTTTCAGAGGCTCATGAGAAAACAAACAGGTAAAATAGTAGGTTCGAAACAAACATAGTGAAAAGCTGATTTGAAGCATAAAGAACATGTTTTAAGGAAAGGAAATCAATCATCAGCCAGTATAAATCATAAATTGAGTTTTGGTATGAATGAATCCAATCAGAAAAGGTGAAGAAAGGTTTAATTAAAGAAAATCAGTAACAATCAATCGAACCTTATGAAAAGGAATTCTGAATCAATCACAAATTGGCAAAATCTCTTTTAAAGGAAGAATTCCTCATATATAAAGCATACAGATATGTCAAACAAGAAAAAACTGTCATGCTAATTAGAAAGAATCTAGCATAGAAAAGTTCAGAGTCACAAACAAAGAGGCTCAAATTCAGTACATAGACTCAGACTTAGTTCAAGAGAATCCAGGGATCCATAATAAAACCCTAGTCCAAACATAAGATCAAACTCGCCAAAAACCTCAAATCCTAGGGTTTTCAACTCGAATCAGATGCAGAGACGAGAAGACAAATAATTGAAACAGGCTCAGAGGTCACTTTCAGAGGCTCATGAGAAAACAAACAGGTAAAATAAGAAAAGCTTGGAACTTAAACAAGTTCAGAAGACAAAGAGGTAGCATAAACTTAAGGAAACCGTAGATGAAACATGTTTAGAAAGAACTCAAACAAAGTCCAGAAGAAGGCAAACAAGAACTAAGAGATTACAGTAAAGAAACAAATGGTTAAGCGAACACATAAGATAAACGTGTGAAAGCATGATATAGAAACCAGTAGAAGAAAGAACGAAGCACAATAGAAGAATATGCATTGTAAGGCAAGCCTAAGAACACAGGAGAAGGACATGCGAGTTAGAAAAGATAACATAAAAATATAGCATAGACAAGATTCACACAACAAAAAGAAGAAGAAGAGTCAGAGAACATTTTAAAACTTTTTCAGAAAGAGAAGATTGGGGAAAACGTTTTGAAATTCCAGTAGAACACATATATAGCATAGATCTAAGAAAACAACCAGAGAAAACCTCAAAGAGCTTAGGGTTTCATAAAAACCCTAGAAATGAGAAAGGCTTGGAAGAAAATCTGATCCTGAGTCGAAAAGACTCATATTGCTTGAACACGCCGGAATAATGGCCGGAGAAGCCATAGATCTACAGATCTGAGAAGGATCTGAAAAGAGCCATTGGAGTCGGGCCTCGAAGCTTCAAACAACCATGGTTTGATGGTGGAGGGGGGTGAGTACCAACCATCCATGGCCTGAGAAGCCACGGGTTCCGATGGAAACATGGTAGAATAAGGTGGGAGATGGCTAGGGTTTCAGAGAGCTTGAGAGTGTTTTGAGAGACGAAGGGTTTCAAGGCGGCAGGTCAGGTGAGAATGAGGGAGATTAGGGTAGTCGTTTAGGTTTAATTATGGAAGGGCGAGTCTTGGCCGTTGATCTTGAGTGATCAACGGTCCAGATTTAAGTGGTAGGTGGGGAACGGTTTGGGTTGTTTCTAATTGGGTCGTGGGTTGGATCCAGATTGAAACTGGGCTGTTTTAATTTGGGCGGAATTGGGGTCAAATTGAGTTTAAAATTTAAAGGAAATGAGGCTGTAATAGAAATAGAAATAGGCTAAATGTTAAATAGCCAATTTTCCTCTTTTATTTTATAAAAATAGTGAAAAAGACTTTAAAAATAAATTAAAAGTACTGACCCAACTAATAACGCATAAATATTGATTTAAAAATATTGAAACCAATTTTACTATAGAAATGCTATTAATCTTAAAATAGGCTATAATTGCAATTATATGCAATTTAGTCTTTTAAATACCAAATAAATTTGTAAAAATGTACAAAAATTATCTTAACTATATTTTGGTATAAATATAGGAATACAATAAATTATTCACCAAAATTAATGATTTTGGAAATAATTATAGATTTTGTACTGCTAAAATGGATAGTAAATTGATTTTAAAAACTCTTCAAAAGATTGGAAAAATACTAAAACACTTGGGTATGCTTATGTATGCATATATATGCTATTTTGAAAGTATTTTGTATATAAAAATACATAGAAAAAAATTGTGTATCAACAATATGATCTCGAATTACTCTTAATTTTACTTCCCGTTCATTAACCATGGTAGGTGCCACTTTCCTTTGAAGTGCTTACAATGTTGTTGTGAGACTGTTGTTACACCACCATTTTCTCTTTAGGTCGTTGTGCTTAGGTTGAAGCCTTCTTCCTTATTTCTTCAGCTAGTCTTTCATTGTAGTAATTAGGGAGAACCCTTGACTCTCGTAAAGCTGTGAGCTTATTACGAACCTTTTGATGTCCTTCCTTGCCTATAATCATCCATAGTTGCCTACCTCTGTGCCCTTGTGCTTGTAGAGTTGCTTTTGAACTGATATTTTGAATGCCTTCCCAGTAGTACTTTCTTTTATCCCCGTAACATTCATACGGTATCTTTAACTACCCCGACTCTTATTTGAATATATCTCAAGAATTATAATGACATTATTACGAGGCTGAATTCACCATGTTGGGGTTTACTACATTTATCTTGTATGATCTGCTGATTTGTCTGTAACTTCTTGTCTAGCCATGACTAGGCTCTTCCTGAATCAACCACTAACTACTCATCGTTCATTCTCATATCCATATTCCGCGTAATCTCTCTAGGGTTATTTTCTTTGTCTAACTTACCTCTTGCACTGGCTCCTTATTTATCAATAACCTTCCGGGCAGGAATCCTTACTTCCTTTTTCTGATGTCGTGCTTACATAATATTCTGGAATCATAGCATATCTGTAGGATTCGGATAAGTGCAATCTCATCCCTTTCTCATTTTGTATTTCATTATTCCTTTATCATTCCATATTTCCCCATTTAGGGGAGTACTAAGATTTGGAGCTGTGACGACCTGCCTATAGATGTTTTTCCTCTCCATATTTGGTGTCCTTTCGCATCATCAATGACCAATACTCGCCTTGCGGTAATCCTTATGTACCAAGGATAACAAAATCCCTCACTCGCAATGGTGGCACTTAGTGTAAGTGGCACATATAGTCCCTTAAGCTTAACTTTGCTCACATTGCTTGCTTTAGGGAAGCGTTTTCCTGAATTACCATCCTCTGAATTCGTCATGGATCTTCTTCTGTTGTCCATTCTATTATTGCTGGAATGCAATATGAAATTCTCATGATGCTGACTATTATCAAATCACTCAATTCCTAACTAATGTTTAGTTTAATTTGTTCACCAGTCCATATTGATTTCCATACTCTGGGGTCTAACTTTCCCTTCTGTTAATCATGTTAGAGTCGCGAACTTATTTCTCGAAATGAGGACGTGACTGTATGGCCTATATTCTTTTGTTGTCTTAAGGCCCATCACATATCGTCTCTTTCTTCATTTGACTATAGATTCTGTAATACTGTCATCTTTTTGACCTACCATTTTTCATCCAGGTATCACATCTTACTCTTAATGCTCAATTAGCTCTCTTCTTATTTTCTGCTAACATTTCTGTCTACCACTTTATTCTGAAACTTTCAACAAGATATTCTTTCGCTTTTAGCTCTCCTTACTTCATTCATCAGCTCTTCGGGTTGCTCAACCCCCTCGCTCTACTAGGGACGAGAGTCACACTAAGGTAATATTTATCCCTTCCAGGCCTTCAGTGCCTATCTTCGAAATTTTTTGATCACGCTAGTATTCTCATCTAATTGTAATATTCTAGAGTGCACCACCTGGGTGTCTCACAAGGAGATCTATTAGCACCTTTGTAATAGCCTCCGGAAATGTTAACTAACGCAAGCCATCCATTCCGCATTTTGGGTTACTCTAACTCAGCCGGATCCTACTGTCATGTCCTTCTCTTAAACCATATTCGTTAGCTCCCATAGGGAATGACTGAGATAGGTGTGGCCGATTGTACGTACATCTATTACTGTTGAAGGTAATTTGAAATGCTTATATCTCCCTTCTTGAATGGTAAATAATGATAATCTTTATTAATTGGGTACCTTGTACCCTTCTTCACCTTGCTTCTTTTACTTGCTGCAACTTGTGTCTAACTTCCGATTCCATTATTCCTTTTTACCGCAAGAGTGTATGAGCACGTGATTTTTGCCTCACATGAATTACTCCTACAGAATTCGAAAAATTAGATATTTTCTTTTAATTATTTATTATTTTAGGAATTATTGAAAAAAAATTCTGATTGTTTGCATTTTGAGTGCACGTTTAAT
The DNA here is from genome assembly GCF_000393655.2 of Nicotiana sylvestris. Taxonomy (NCBI): domain Eukaryota; kingdom Viridiplantae; phylum Streptophyta; class Magnoliopsida; order Solanales; family Solanaceae; genus Nicotiana; species Nicotiana sylvestris. Next base: position 63,873,400 of record NC_091063.1, read on the forward strand.
ATTTAGTTAATTCATGAAAAATACAAAAATACGTTACGTTTGCAATTAGGATTTAATTTTACATTTTGTAGATCAATTAGTAAATTAGTTTGTTTTACAAAACTGAAAAAAAAAACACAAAAAATAACTTATTTTTGGCATTTTATTGTTTAATTTCGAATTTGGGTAGTTTTCTTTTAATTTGGTATTTAATTAATTGTGGTAATTATTATTTAGAGCTAATTAGTTTAATTTGGTAGGATAATTTGATTTAGGGATTAATTTAGGTTTTATTTTTATTTCAATAAAAGAAAATGAATTAAGAAATTGAAAAGGAAAAGGAAAGGAATTAAAGAGAACTAGATTTTGGGCCAAATCCAAGAAATTCCCCCAGGCCCAAGTTTTTACTCCCCACTAACACGTCCAAACCTGGTTAAAACCGTCTCAAACCCGCCTCTTACCCGATTTGCCCCACCTATGACCAAACGACACCGTTTCACTTGTTAAATTTGAGCCTTCGATTTCCCTTGATCAAACGGACGGGAACTGAGTCCCATTTTCATATAAAACTGTCTGAAGCCCTACCCCCCCCCCCCCTAACTCATCTTTCTCATCGCCTTTATCTTCAGAGACCAAAAAAAGAACTCTAGAGCCACCCTAACTTTCCACCATCTCCAATCGGCGGCGCCGATCCCAATCGACCCCAAATCATCACTACATAACCCATATGACTCCCTCATACCAAATCCATAACCCTTTGCCCTCGAATCAGTCCGAAACTCTTCGAATCTTAAATTGAAGATCTAAACCCTAAAATCCCAAAAACCAAATTGGCAAGTTTATTGAAGATTTGAGGTTGAAATCGACTTTATTCGCATGTTTTCATTTGAGAACACACGATTAAGGTCTATTTCGGTCAAAAATCAAAGTTTCCTTTGAAGATAGTTCAAGATTGTTTGTTCGCCTGTTTTGATAGGTATTTTCAGTATCTCTTCTTTTTCATTTTTCCCTATCTTCTTCTATTTTCTTCTTTTTCTTCTTCCTTGTTTTCTATTTTCTCAAATTATCTCTGCATGTGTTTCTTTTAACTTAAGTTGTATGTTAATTATTATCTTCATTAGTTTTGTTTGGATTTATTAGTTTAGTTTTGTTTGATTTTCCCTTTAGTTTTGGGCCATTGAGAACCTTTGGTTTAGGGAGTCTAAGTGACTCTGAATTGCCCTTTATTTTTCTACCTTCTCGAATCTTCTGTTGAAGTTCTGATTTGGACTTGGGCCCAAAGAAAAGGGATTAGCCCAGGTTTTGTTAGACTCATGCCAGTATGAACCATTGGGTCAATTTGACCCATGAGGTTTCAGGGTAAAAACAGGGTTCCTGGGGGTTAATCTAGGAATTTAGGCAAGGGAATATCTTTATAACTGATTTAGGGAGCTGCTAGGAAGGTGTCTTTGGGACTAATTTGAAAACATGTTTTTAAAACTAATGGTACATCAGCAAAGATGAAAATTTCAAAGGGATAAAAGTGCAAAAAACTGAATTTCTTGATGTTGCCCTAAGGCTTGCCTATGAAGCCACTCTTTCTTCACTCACAAGGCATATTGGAGAGACAAAAATTCCTAAAAATTACAAAGCAGCTGAGTTCTTTCTTTCAAGAAAAAGTATTAAAAATGGCCTGAATTTCTGCTTGATTTTGAATTCTAATTCCCTTGTGATAAGTCAGAATTTAAAGAGGTTCAGTAGAAGTCGTGCATTTGGGGGTTTTGAATATTGAAATTGGGTTGAAATCTGAGGCTTAATTTGCTAACTTGGGCATATTTTCATTGCTGGTGCTAAGTTGATTTCTGATGTTGCTCTCTTGCTGATTCTTCACTTCTTTATTTCTCTTTAAATTACCAGGTATTTCTTTGAACCATTGAATCGCAAGTGAAGTGGTAAATGTGGTTATGTGTATGGAAAACATGGAGCTTGTTGGAAAATGCAATTGAGCTCGTTTATGTTTGAAGAGCACTCTACCTATGCTCATAAGCTGTATAGTTTCTTATTTTAGACTCTGTTATAGTGTTGGATGAATGTTTCTTTCATTTGCTTAGTTTAAATGTTTGAAGTTTTTTGATTATATGTGTGGGTGTTAGAGAATTAGTGCAATGGAATCTTCAGTAGATTTAAGTATGCTTCAAATCTGTTTTAGCCTGTTGAAACCAGTGCTGCTGTGGGAATCTGTTTGAATCTGTTTAAGTTGATGTTCCTAAGGTTTGGAATCAGAAAGTTTCACGTTGGAGTCTATCTAGTGTTGTATTCTACTATTTGGAAAACCTCGTACCACTTTATTTCATGAATTATTAATTGAATGGCTTCCAAGTTTAGTAGTTAGCTTACAATTATTGTAAACAAGGAAAAATGGTCTATAAATATCGCTTAAGGAATAGAGGCAGGTACTGATTTTCTTTTATTTTTCTTATGAGCATGTTTAAGTTGGATTTGTTGTTTAAAATTCAGAATATTTAGCTGGTTGCTCTGTGCTTGAACAGTTAAAATGCAGAAGCAAAAATGTTAGTTTAATCTCATATTTCATGTAGTCTTAACTGATTGGCATTTAATTGATTATGTACAATTGTTGGTCTTGAAAGGTGGGCCTAAAACTGGCGCAGTTAATGAGAGTTCAATCTCAGACTCGAGTGCATGATTCTATGCCTTTGAACGTCCATTCTCTCATTATAATTGGCTCATTTTGGGCCCAAATCTGAAGGCATTCGCAAAATGGGACTCAGGCATGCTTCGTCTTTGTTGAGCCCGGTCTTCCCGTTAATTGTCTATGATAGCCCAAGCCGCTTGTTTAAATAATTGAACCTTTCTCTTTTAACGCAAGCCCTTTTAGCTAGTTCGAATGAAATCCCAATTCCCTTAGTGCTTAATTAATTAGATTTCACTAATTAGATTGGAGGCGTGCCATATTAGATAAGACATAATGTATGGCCCTCAAAAGTTTGGCTCAAGTTCCCTTTAAAAATTGGAATCGAGGTGTTCCATGCCAAAAAAAATCTCAAAATGCATGGCCCTCATTTAATTAATTTTAAATCCTTAGAAATCGAGGTGTGTCATTTAGTTGAATTTTCCATGGCCCTCACAAATTTGAAAGTGCGTAGTTGCTTTAGGCGCGTAATTTAAATTAATTTCCTTAAACTCGAGTGTGCATTTCATGTGACCCAAATCCAAATGTCAACAACATTAAATAAAATATGTCACAGACTGCGGGTGCATTTCATGTGGCGTGGTTCAAAGACATGTTTTAGATAACGTTGAATCTTCCTTAAAATAATTAAAAGCGGTTTAATAAGTTAAAATATACTATAGGTTAAAACATGTATTAAAATCAGATAATAGGCCAATTATGATAGTTTAAGCGACCATGCTAGAACCACGAAATCCACCTTCCCTTGGGTTAACAGAATTCCTTATTCAGAATTTCTGGTTCACAAACTTCAAAAGGAAAGTCGAATTTTCCTCGATTTGGGATTTTAAAATAAACCGGTGACTTGGGACACCAGAAAATAAACCATCCCAAGTGGCGACTCTGAATAAAATTGAATAAATAATACCATTTCGAATAATGTCACTTTAATTGGAAAAACTCCCTTATGTCCTCTCTTGGGTGGTAAAAAAGAGGTGTGACAGCTCTGACGATTCTGTTAGGGATAAGAACCCAGAAATTTGGTTCAGTGTTTAAGAATTCAAGCTTAGAATAACTGTTGTAGTTGGCTTGTTTTATCTGATTTTTACATGTTGGGCCTAATATGCTAATTGCCGCTTTTTACCGCTTTGATATTGCTTGTATTGTATATATAAACTGTTACGAAACCCTTCTTCTACCTGAGTCTTCTAAATCATCTGGGAAGTGTGCACTTCATGTGACTTCTCTTCTATTAGAGTCTTATCCAATTTAGAATGAGGTTCGGACAAGTTCCAAAGCCGGTGAAGCTTCTGTATTCCCGGTACGCTGCCCCCCCTCGACTCGAGCTGTCCGCTCGGGTAAGCCAGGTCTAGAACAATACACCCAAGTTTTAAACCTAGTATAACAGAACCTCATGTTGGATCCCTAGTAGGAACGTTTGTTTGCATCACGTGCATTTGACTTTGGATACTCAACACAGGGGTTGGGTCTGTCTAGGACAGGTGTACCCGAAATGAAAAGACCATCCTGATGCATCCTACTTGCTACTTGTGCATTTATTTGCTTTGGATTTGCATGTTGACCGACTTAAGAATAATAGGCAAAAATTTGGGAAAAAGAAAATCAATGTGAGGGATAAGAGAGATAATTGCTTGTTTTTGAAAAAACCAATGTCCAAAAATATATTGAAACTCTGCCGAAATTTTGAAAAAAATGGGAAAAGAAAAAGAAAATCTTGTTGTTTTAAAAAATAGTTGGTTTTGTTTTTATTTTTGTTAAATCTATCCGAACTACGCTAGTTTGATTCTCACCGGATGTGTGATACGTAGGAAACCCCCAACGGGTCCAACTTTCCTTTTTGCAAAATTAGCCCAAAAAGAACAAAAACATTTTATTGTAAATAAGTAAGGTGATGACATTCTTGTTTAAAATTGCCAAATATCCCCAAAAGGGCGTCGGAAGGCCGTTTTTGCAAGAATAGCCACCTTTGGTCGCTTTTTCAAGGTTTTTGGCTGGTTAGCAAACACAGCCTTAAAATCTTCTTCCCTGATGTGCTGAAAGGCCGTATTTGCAAAGCCAGATTTTTTATGAAACTTTTGAAGAAAAAAAAAAGATAACTTTTTCTTGAGTCATAATCATTTTTTTAATTAAATCACCCTAATAAATGTGTAGGATAAGCACAGATGAAAATGAACCCTTCGCAGCTCTTAAGGAGATCCCCTTACAGCTCCACATGTGGTGGAACGACTTGGGAAAAGTCAGCCGAGGAACCGTGGTAAAGGTTTTGGATGGTCTTGTTGGACTTTTGAACATCAAGCCAAGATTGGACGTGATTGAAGCCTTGATACCTTTTTAGGATCCGACTCGCAATGTGTTCCACTTTTCTGATTTTGAGCTCACACCCACGCTAGAGGAAATTGCAGGTTACGCCGGCCTTAACGGAAACCTTAAAAGTCGGTACCATGTGTCACCAAGACCAGTATCTCCTCACAAGTTTCTAGATATGTTGAGTATTAGCCGGGATATTCAGGATGGGAATTTATTTGAAGGGTTTTGCACTTTCCAATTCTTGTACCAACGCTATGGAAATCCCAAGGTTTTGAAGCATCGAATACTGGTCTGACCCATGCCGAAAATAAAGATAAACGGGAGGCAAGGCGGGGGTTGTTTTTTATAGTAGCATTCTTGGGTGTTATAATCTATCCGCGAAAAGACGGCAACATAGAATTGGGCCTCGTGGGAATAGTTGATGTCGCAATCAAGAAAGCTAATGGCACCCTAGTTCCCCTGATCTTGTCTAAGATTTACCGAGCTTTGACCATCTGTCGAGAAGGGGGAAAATTCTTCCAAGGCTGTAACTTACTACTATAACTGTGGATATAGGAACATCCCTGCCACCGTGTCGTGTATATGAACTATGGCATGATCGGTTTAGATTGCATCGAAGAATATGAAAGTCGAGTGGTGGGTGTTGAATTTCCAGAGGGTACCAAGGCTTGGTTTGCACACTTGAGTTCTTTAACTTCTGATAAAATTGAGTAGACGTTTGGATGGCTCCCTGCCACCAAAGTCGTATACATGTCATCCGAAGTGTGTTATCTCCTCCTGATGGGTATCCGGAGCATTCAACCCTATGCTCCCCACAGGGTTTTGCACCAATTGGGAAGGTTTCAAACCGTTCCCCATGACGAAGATTTGAGTGGACATGTTGTCGAATTAGGCCCAAAGGCTGTATTTCTAGAAGGAAGAGTTCGCCAAGTTTGGAATCAGTGCAGATTTGTCGAACCTAAGACTATGGTGCGGGATCTAGCTAAAGGTGAGGTAGACCCCAATTACATGATTTGGTTCGGTAAAAGGTTTCAGATCCCTCGAGAGCCCGAGAGACCTGCTAAGAGACCCCATGTCCAACAATTCACTAACGACTCACGGGAGTAGTGGGACTGGTTGGCAAAAGAAGAAAGCTATAGGGCCAAGATAAGTAAATTAGAGGGAAAAATTAGGGACCTCAAATTTGGCAATAGTATCCAAGCTGCCGCAGATGAAGGGAAAAGAAGAAGCTAACTCAGGAAAACGAGGTTCTCAAAGCTCAGATCCAGAAAATGAGAATAGCTGCTAGAAACCCGGAAAGAAGACGAGCAGATGAAAGGCTTATAAGTAGTCTGAGAAAGAAAGTACTCGAGTGTCAAGATGACCTAGAAAAATCTGAGGCCAGTCTAGTAAAAGTCCGAGCATAATTGGCAAAGAATGCAGAAGGGCGGGCAGAGTTTGTGTGATAAATGAAAAGAAAATATGAGGGGACAATGACCAATCTGAAGAGAAAGTTAACTACCCTTGAAAATGAGGCGGCCAAACAGGTTAGGAACTTTAAAGCTGATAGGGAACATTATTATGCTTTGATAGCTCAGATGGAGGAAGATATGCAACAGTTGCAGAATCAAAGTCATCATGACACTCAGGTGCTAGAAGCCCGGAATCAGCAAATCGGGCGCTTGCTTCAGGAAAAAGGTATTGTCCGAGAGAGGGTCAGAGCCATTGCCGACTACATCATCATGAAATGCCACGCATGTGAGGACATGACTCAAACCACTTTTTTCGCTGCAGTATTGACATTTGTCCGCCAAATAATGAGTGATTTGGAGCGGCTTCAAGGGGATCTCGCACGTAGGCTCGTGGCAAGACCGAATGACGTCCCACGGGCCCCAGGAGTCGAAGCACTTATGTACTCATGATTTTTCATTTATCGAGTCTGTATTTCAATTTTTAGTTTAAAGTGTACTTTGAGTCCGTTTGTAGTTTTAAAATTCCAAGAAATGAGTAGTTTGAAATCTTTTGTAATTGAAAAGTTTAGAGTTTTATTAATGTAAATTTAAAATTCCTAAAAAATTATTTCTTTATTTTTCACATTTATTTTTCTTGAACTACGTAATGATCTGATTCACGCGGCATCGTTATACGTAGGCAATCCTCATCAGATCCGGTCATGATTTTGTAAATAACTCAAATAAGAGAGGGATGTTGAAAAGAAAGAACCCAAAGAAAAAACAAAACAAAAACGAAAAAAAAAGCAAGGAAAGAGAGGGAAGAAAAGAGCGGAAAATGGGAATAGAAGCACAAAAAACCAAAGTGGAAGAAAAGAAAATTGGGGAAAAAGTAAGCAAAGCTGGGATGAAACATGCAACCGTGGCGACACATGTAGAAACACATTTAACTGTATAGGTGCATCACACCCCCAACATGCGATTACATATGTGTTAACTGCTCCAAACTGAACGGTTTGTTGTCTATTGTTAAGTCCAGGTTCTATAGTAAGGTGGTTGGTTTTGTGGTAGTCTGGCTTCACGTCCATACTTCACGAGGTCAAAAGGAAGTGTTCAAATGTCTTCGGAAATTCCTCTGCCAACAGTTCCTATTCCGAAGGATAGTCCGATCTCAGCCATTCCAACTTCTAAGTCAGCAACTGCTGTGGAAAATAGGATTCTGCATCTCCTCATGATAGAAATGTGGGATGCCTAGGCAAACGGAAAAGAACCACCAAGTGCGATACCCGGATTCCCTGAGTTGTTTCCTAAGGCAAGTGGGACCTCTAACACCCCCATAAGTTATCCAAATACCCCACTGGGATGTCCTACCATTTCAGCCCACTTTGCTGGAACACCTTCTGAGGCTCGCCCCAGGTGCTAACTTCTGGTGCGGCTTCAAACATATTCACTACGCCACCTTGTTCAACTACAGCACAACCTGTTTTACCCAGGCCTAGCTTCGATCCATCTTCCTTCACATTTCAAGCACCATCTCTCCCAAGGGAACCAACCCAGTTTACTACCAATGCTTACCCTCATCCACCTCGGTACGAGTTTAATGCAGGGCAAGAGAAAACCGCAAAAAACCCTAAGCAAGAGGAGATTACCAGAAAGATGAGAAGCATGGAGCAAAGTCTTAAAAATATACAGGGTCTGAGTGGGCAAAAGAGCGTATCTTACACTGACCTATGTATGTTCTTGCACGTATATCTACCCTTGGGTTTTAAAACCCTAAAATTTGAAAAATATTATGGGCATAGGGATCCCATTGCCCACCTTAAAAGGTACTGCAACCAACTGTGGGGAGCGGGTGGAAAAAACAAACTTCTCATGGACTACTTTGGAGAGAGTTTGGTCATCATCGCTTCAGAATGATATATGGATCAGGATATATCTTGCTGGCATATCTGGGACGACCTAGATCGGGACTTTGTCAGGCAGTTTCAATATAACATCGACATCGCCCCTGACAGGAATTCATTGTCAAATCTAAAGAAGAAGTCCTCGGAGAGCTTCTAAGAGTATGCTGTCAAATGGCGCGAGCAAGCGGCCAGAGTCAAACCTCCAATGGACAAAACAGAGATGGTCAGTGTCTTTCTTCAAGCCCAAGAGGCTGATTATTATCAAAACATGATGTCTGCAATGGGTAAGCCATTTACCGAAGCTATCAAAATCGGTGAAATGGTTGAAAATGGGTTGAAAACAGGGCGAATCTTGAGTCAGTCTGCTATAAGGTCTACCTCCCAAGCAATCCAAGGCGGGTCTGGAGGAGTAGCAAACCGGAAGAAAAAGGAAGAAAAAGCAATGGCAACTTCAAGTGCAAGAAAATCCCGTCCACCCAGACCTCATTTCTCTGAAGGAACCCCACAAAATTACTATCTCTACCAAGATGTGGCTTATGCTATGGTTCCTCAGCCATACGCAGTGATGAATGCCCAATCCTACGTTAGGCCACAATAACAATTTAATCAAAACTGAGCTCTATTTCCCAGAAATCAACCTCCTCACCAAGCTCACTATAATCCCCGACCTCCACAGAACAACTTCTGTGCCCTAGAACCACCCAAGATACAAAACTTCACACCCATCGGTGAGTCTTATTCCAGCCTGTTCCCCAAACTTGTTCAGATGGGTTTGTTGCAGCCTGTACCCCAAACCAGGCAGAACCCAGCGTCGCCCTCTTACAGAGTTGGTACTCAATGTGCCTACCATTCAGGGGCAGAAGGGCATGATACAGATGACTGTTGGACCCTGAAGAGGGCTGTAGAAAATCTGATAGAACAAAAGAGAATAATGCTAAAGGACGAAAACATTCCTAATGTAACCAACAATCCATTACCGGCTCACAACAACGGGCATGTTATTGGAAGGATCTGTGAAGATAGAGAATTTGATCTAGCTCTAAAAGCCATCATTGCCATAGCCTATGTAGAAAAGAAGCCAAAAGCTGTCGCGAGACAAGACAAGGGGGAGAAAAAGAGCAAACCTACCCCCAGAATACAGAAAAGAAAGTGGAAGCTGAAACTAGGGCAGCACCCTCCAAAGATGTCGTTCTCTATGTTCCTCGAGTCCATAAGAAAGAACAGATGTCATTAAGTCCTCCTAGAAGGTTTGAGCTAAACAAGGGAGCTAAAATGTATGTGCCCAAAGGGACCTACATGGTACGGGGGCCAATAACTCCACCAAGGCTGAATGAGCCCGCGGTTATTGGCCGTGCACCGCAAAGGCCCATGACAGATCCCACTACCATTCCATGGAACTACAATAAAGCGGTAGTAACGTACAAAGGTAAAGAGATCTCGGGAGAAGTTAAGGAAAATAACCCGACTGAGAAGTACCTCAATGTGGAGGAAGTGAATAATGCCACAAAGAAGCGTTTCCTACCTAAGAAGCCAGTGAGTGCTAAGGAAGCAGAAGCTTTCTTCCAGAAAATGAAAATGGAAGACTACGAGATAATCGACCAGCTTCGAAAGTCCCCTTCCCAAGTCTCCTTATTGTCTTTGCTAATGAATTCAACTGAACATCAAAAAGTGTTGATCAAAACTCTTAATGAAGCATACGTACCCATTGAAACCACTGTAGAATAGCTGGAAAGGATGGCATAAAGGTTTTTTGCAGTTAATCAAATCTCTTTCAGCAAAAATGATTTGCCCCCGAAAGGGGACGCACACAACAAAGCCATTTACCTGACAATTAAATGCGAAGGGTATTATGTGAAAAGGGTTATGCTAGATGGTGGTTCTGGGGTAGATATTTGCCCTCTCTCAACTCTACAACACATGGAAATCGGTACTGAGAGAATCAGACCCAACAACGTTTGTGTGCGTGCTTTTGATGGCATAAAGAGAGATACAATAGGCAAGATTGATTTGATTTTAACTATTGGGCCGGTGGACTTCGAGGTGACCTTTTAGGTCTTGGACATGGATACTTCCTATAATTTCCTCTTAGGAAGGTCGTGTATTAACGCAGCAGGGGTTGTGCCTTCTACTCTCCACCAGATGGTGAAATTCGAACATGAAGATCAGGAGATTGTAGTTCACGGGGAAGATGAGCAATCGATTTATCGGGACCCGTCAGTCCCTTGTCTTGAAGCTAGAGAAGGAAGTGAACATATAGTCCATTAGGCTTTTGAGATTGTGGTCGCGGACCAATGTGAAGATGGAGACTCTTGCCCTCAACCCTTTCTTTCAAATGCATCAATTATGGTGGCCAAAGAAATGATCAAACATGGTTACAAACCCGGGAAGGGGCTCGGGAAGTCATTGCAAGAAATTGTCGAACCTATCACTCTGGCTGCTAGTGAGAAGTTCTTTGGGGTGGGTTTCCAACCTACATCAGCTGATGGAAAATGGGCAGATGAAAGAAAGAACAATGGTTGGGTTTTGCCTCAGTCAATTCCGCATCTTTATAGGACATTTGTCAAGCCTAAGTACAATGAGGAAGAGGAAGATGAGGCCTTTACGGCCAAGCAAATTGAGGAAATCTGTGGGGCTATGAGACAGATGTTGTATGAAACCCACATGGTTCAACTAGGGGAAGGCTCAAGCACCGCTGAGGTTCTATACATGGGACCGAGTGCCAAACTGCAAAATTGGAAGGCTACTCCGTTCCCAATTAGGAGGGAATTCCAGTAGTCTAGTCCTGCCACTTCTTCTACATCACGAGTTATTTCAGGGTGTTACTCGGATATTTTCTTTAGTTTCCTGTCTTTAATTCCCAATGTAAACCATGTTATCTTCAAATTCAAAGAAATGAAATCAATATTTCATCGTTCATATTTCTTTATTCTTTTTTATTTTTATTATTTTTCTCTTTTATTTCTTCTTTCAGTTCTAATAATGCGGCTTTAAATAACATGGCATGCTTGCGAACTTCATGTTCAGATTCAAACATGATGTTTAACTATGAAATAATGAACCAAGAATCGGAATATGATGAAGAAGAGGCTTTTAGGGAAATAAATCGAGAATTGGAACAATTTGAGAATAGACCTAAGCCGAACTTAAATGATACTGAGCCGGTTAATTTGGATAGTTCTAAAGAAATCAGGGAAACCAAGATAAGCATTCACACAGATGAACCCGGGACGCATTGATCCAACTTTTGTTTGAGTTCAAAGATGTGTTTGCTTGGTCATACGATGACATGCCAAGACTAAGTGTTGATTTGGTGGTTCATAAGTTGCCAACTTACCCCGATTGTTCCCCTGGCCAGCAAAAGCAAAGAAAGTTTAAAACTGATATCAGTGACAAGATTAAAGAAGAGGTCACAAAATAGTTGAAAGCGGGGGTGATCCGAGTGGTTCGATACACCACAAGGTTAGCCAATATAGTTCCAGTGCCAAAGAAAGACGGGAAAACCCGAGTGTGTATGGATTACAGAGATCTGAACAAAGCAAGTCCTAATGATAATTTCCCTTTGCCAAACATCCATATCCTTATTGATAACTGCTCTAAACATGAGATGCAGTCCTTCGTGGATTGTTACGCAGGATATCACCAGGTGTTGATGGATGAAGAGGATGCAGAAAAGACAGCTTTTACCAAACCCTGGGGAACATACTATTATAGAGTCATGCCTTTTGGTCTAAAGAATGCCGGGGCAACTTACATGAGAGTCATGATCGCTATTTTTCATGACATGATGCACCAAGAGATAGAGGTGTATGTGGATGACGTGATCATCAAGTCTAGGACCCAGGATGACCATGCTCAGAATTTGAGAAAATTCTTTGAGCGGCTACGTAAATATGATCTGAATACTAACCTTTGAGCACCTACTTCCCGGATAAAGAGGTAAATTCTGTTGAGGCAATATCTGAAGATACCAATGCTTGGAAAATGTTCTTTGATGGAGAGGTAAACGCAAAAGGTGTTGGAATTGGGGCAATCTTGATCTCACCTACTAGTCAGCATTATCCAGTCATAGCCCGGCTTCGGTTTTTCTACACAAACAACACTACTGAGTATGAAGCCTGCATTATGGGTATGAACATGGCAATTGACCAAGATGTCAAAGAATTTTTAATCATGGGAGATTCAGATCTGATTATATGACAAGCCCAAGGAGAATGGGAGACTCGAGATGTCAAACTTATTCCCTACAAGCAACATGTGGAAGATCTTAGCAAGCGGTTCAAGTCAATGGAGTTCAGGTACATCCCTCATTGTCACAATGAACTGGCCGATGCACTTGCTACTTTGGTTTCGATACTGCCATACCCAAGCAATGCCCATATTGATCCATTGGAAATCCAAATCCGATAAAGGCACGGTTACTGTAATACGGTTGAGGCAGAACCAAATATTCAGCCATGGTATCACGATATCAAAAGATTTCTGAAAACTAAAGAATACCTCGAGCAAGCCAGTGGAGACCAAAAGAGAACCATTAGACGGCACGCGAGTGGTTTCTTCTTGAGTGGTGATGTCTTGTACAAAAGGACTCCGGATCTCAACTTGTTAAGATATGTTAATGCCGAAGAGGCCGGAAGAATCATGTATGAAGAGCACGCAGAAGTGTGCAGACCCCGCATGAACGGGTATGTTTTGGCAAAGAAAATCCTTCAAGCGGGTTATTACTGGATGACTATGGAAAAAGACTACTTCAATTCGTCCGAAAATGTCATCAATGTCAGGTGCACAGTGATTTGATTCATGCGCCGCCTACAGACCTGCATCACAACCTTGGCCATTTGTTGCCTGCGGCATGGACGTCATTGGGCCGACTGAGCAGAAAGCTTCAAATGGGCATAGATTCATATTGGTCGTTATCTACTACTTCACAAAGTGGGTTGAAGCAATTACTTTCAAATCTGTCACAAAGAAAGCTGTAGTAGACTTCGTGCATTCCAACCTCATCTACCGTTTTGGTATTCCTGCAACTATCATTATGAATAATGCTACAAATTTAAATAGTCATTTGATGAGGGAGATATGTGAACAATTCAAGATAACGCAACAGAACTCTACTCCTTATCGTCCCAAAGCCAATAGTGTCGTCGAAGCAGCAAACAAGAACATCAAAAAGATTTTACGAAAGATGATTCAAAGTTCCAGACAGTGGCATGAAAAGTTGCCTTTTGCATTATTGGGGTATCGCACCACGGTGCGCACATCGGTCGGAGCAACCCTGTACCTTTTGGTTTATGGCACTGAAACCGTAATACCCGCGGAAGTTGAAATCCCTTCTCTCCAAATCATTGTTGAAGCTGAAATTGAAGACAGTGAGTGGGTCAAAACCTGTTTGGAACGGTTAACCCTGATCAATGAAAAGCATATGGTCGTAGTCTGCCACGGGCAGTTGTACCAACAAAGAATGGCATGTGCCTACAACAAGAAAGTGCAGCCTAGAAATTTTGAAGTGGGGCAACTCGTTTTAAGGCGTATTTTTCCCCATCATCAGGAAGCAAAAGGAAAATTTGCTCCCAACTGGAAAGGTCCATACATTATCAGAAAATTGTTGCCAAAAGGGCCATTATATCTAGGAGACATTGAAGGGAATGATCCTGAAACAGCTGCGAATGCAGATGCAGTCAAAAGGTATTATGTCTAATCCTTCTGCATCAATAGCATTATCCGATTGGGATGACGAAGGCTTTCATTCTCACTACCCCAAACACTCCAATCTTTTGCTAACCCTTTGAGTCGGTTACCTTTCTTTCATTACCCTCTTTGGAACTCGAAGACGCTTGTAACAAAAAAAATGGAAAAAATGAAATGATGAAAAAAAATAGAAAAAAGAAAACAACAAAACAAAATGTTTTCCTGAACTACATTCGACTTGATTCCGAAAGGATACGTAGGTAGCCTCTCTCCTGGGGTTCAGTCATACCAAAACAAAAATCCAATTTTTCCCAAAAGTGAAACTGGGGTAGATGTTATAATAGCTCGGCGATAATCCTGCCTGAACGGTTCCAAAGTTGTAATTTGATCCAACTCTTTTTACCAAAACCTTGTTCAAGTCCTTCCGATCAATCGGCGAAAGGCTTTCAAAATTGGAGAATGCAGCTGTTTGGATCCGATACAATCAAGATGAGAGAAATAAAATGAGAGAGTCTTATTGGTGAAAACCCACGGGCGCCATAAGTCGACGGTGAGCAGAGACATTGAAAATGAGAGAGTCTTGTCAGTGAAAACTCGTAAAGAGCACTATAAGGCGACGGTGAGAAGAGAAATGAGAGAGGTCAATTGGCGAAAACCCGCAAAGGGCGCGGTTGATCGAAAGTAAGAAACCCCTCACCACCATTGGTATTGAAAGAGTCCTGCCAAGGTTTCTCGGTTTTAAAACACCGGTCGCAATGGGTTTATGAGAAGTTGGATAGTTGTACAAATCGGGTATCCAGTACAAGAAGCATGTCATGTTTATTGAAGTCTGCATGCACCCCGTATAAGTCCTTCTTTCCTCCCTGAAAGGGACACTTCTCCTTAAATTTTTTTCTTGTCCTTTGTTTATTTTTCCTTGAATCCCTGTCGGTCTAACTCTGTTCCAAAACTAATACAAAGAAAAGGTGGAAAGATTGGTTTTACAGGGTTCTGCTTAATAAAAGCCAAGCCCAAAGAAAAGTACCGAGCTCGGCGGGTGCATCAAGTCGATCCCGACTAGCCATGATGACTAATGCTCTGAAATCAGAGTTATTAAAAATGAAAAGAAATACAAGGTCAAAAGCCCCTAGTGGCAAAATAAGGTGAAAGGGCGAAAAGCCCCACACAGTTGAACCATCATTTGGAAAGTTTGGCAAGTTGAGTTCCTCGATTTTAGGAGAGATATTAATCTTTAGAAAAGCCAGCAAGCAGCAGAAGTTCTCACCAAAATAGTTGGGCCGAGATCAAGTGATCAAAAACAATAAAGGCCACAAAACCAACCACCATTTCAAACTAACAATTGTTCTTTGTTTGAAAATTGAAACAAGTGCAATCCAAAGCAACCGTGCAAGAAGCAAGTGCAACCAAAAGGGAAAAGATGCGCAAGATCTAGAAACATCTTCGCAGTAATAGTCAACTCGAAAGGGAAGTTTCCTCCAAATTCCTTCCTGCATTTTTACTAAAAAAAGAGAAAAATGAATTGAACTGGAAAAAAAGAGATAAGAGGAAAATTCAAAAAAAAAATGCTCATAGCTTAGGATTCCCAACCTCAATCATTTACGCTTTTGCAAACTTTATGGCTTCAATCCCTAAGTTGAGATTTTTAGACATAGGGCCTCCATTCCTAGTTGCCTTTTGCCAATACAGGGCTCCAATCCATGAGTTGAGACTTTTAGACATAGGGCCTACATTCCTTAGTCGCCTTTTTGCCAATATTAGGGCTCCAATCCTTAAGTTGAGATTTTTAGACATAGGCCTCCATTCCCTAGTCACATTTTGCCAACATTAGGTCTCCAATCCCTAAGTTGAGATTTTAGACATAGGGCCTCTATTCCCTAGTCGCCTTTTTGCTAACATTAGGGCTACAATCCCTGAGTTGAGATTTTTAGACATAGGGCCTCCATTCTCTAGTCGCCTTTTGCCAACATTAGGGCTCCAATACCTAAGTTGAGATTTTTAGACATAGGGCTTCCATCCCCTAGTCGCCTTTTTGCCAACATTAGGGCTCCAATCCCTAAGTTGAGATTTTACACATAGGGCCCCCATTCCCTAGTCTCCTTTTACCAATATTAGGGCTTCAATCCCTGACTTTAGATTTTTTGACATAGGGCCTCCATTCCCTAGTCGCCTTTTGCCAACATTAGGGCTCCAATCCTTAAGTTGAGATTTTTAGACATAGGGCCTCCGTTCTCTAGTCACCTTTTGCCAACATTAGGGCTCCAATCCCTGAGTTGAGATTTTTAGACATCGAGCCTTCATTCCCTAGTCGCCTTTTTGCCAACATTAGAGCTCCAATCCCTAAGTTGAGATTTTAGACATAGGACCTTCATTCCCTAGTCGCCTTTTTGCCAACATCAAGGCTCCAATCCCTGAGTTGAGATTTTTAGACATAGGGCCTCCATTCCCTAGTTGCCTTTTTGCCAACATTAGGGCTCCAATCCCTGAGTTGAGATTTTAGACATAGGGTCTCCATTCCCTAGTCGCCTTTTTGCCAACATTAGGGCTCCAATCCCTGAGTTGAGATTTTTAGACATAGGGCCTCCATTCCGTAGTCGCCTTTTTGCCAACATAGGGCCTCCATTCCCTAGTTGAGATTTTAGACATAGGGCTTCCATTCGGTAGTCGCCTTTTGCCAACATAGGGCTCCATTCCCTAGTTGAGATTTTTAGATATAGGGTTTCATTCCCTAATCTCTTCTTCCTAAAGACACACAATCCTTATTTTATCTCTTTAAAAAAAATGACAAAGGTTTAGATCTTAGTTACAAATAACTCACAAAACTTTCCTAGTGAAAATTGTGGCAGAAAATTTCGTTTGTTTGTTTATTTTGGTGTCTGAGCAGGTCTGACCTCGAGAAACAGGATCCGAGATGACAAAAAGAATGAGTCTCAATCCATAATAAAGAAAAAAAAAAGAACAAAAGAAGTGAATTCAAAATGCTGAAGTGGAGAAAGATGTGGACTGCTCAAGATATGATTGAAGTCACAAGCTTCGCATGCCCCGCCTTGATCCAAAGTTGAAGAAAGAACCAGCACCTACAGCTGACGAGCATCAAGATTCAGATTGGAGTCTGCAGCAAGAACCAGCCAAGACTCAAGATAAAGCCTCAAGAGATTTATAGATAGAAATCTTGAAACTCGTAGTTGATAGGCTTAGCTAGTTAGTTTTTATTTTTCATTTTGGTGTAATAAGGAGTTCAGCAAGCAATAGCAGTAGCGGCAACAGTGAAATCACATCTTCCCGGTAGTCCCAGCTACCAAAACTTCCAGAACTGTACTGACCTGATTCCTTTATAACCAAGGATATGTAGGCAACCTCTGAAGCAAGGTTCAGTCAGGCTCTTTACAAAAAATGCTTCTCATGGAGTGTCAAACGGGCAAAAATCTCTCATAATTGCTCATTTTATCTTTGCCCGAAAACCCTTCGTGTCTCCGAGCAAAGAGGGGCAACTGCGAGCACGTGATTTTTACCTCACATGAATTACTCCTACAGAATTAATTAATTGTGGTAATTATTATTTAGAGCTAATTAGTTTAATTTTGTAGGATAATTTTATTTAGGGATTAATTTAGGTTTTATTTTTAATTTAAGAAAAGAAAAAGAATTAAGAAATTGAAAAGGAAAAGGAAAGGAATTGAAGAGAACCAGATTTAGGGCCAAATCCATGAAATTCCCCCAGGCCCAAGTTTTTACTCCCAACTAACCCGTCCAAACCCGGTTAAAACCTTCCCAAACCCGCCTCTTACCCGGTCTACCCCACCTATGACCAAAAGACATAGTTTCACTCGTTTAATCTGAGCCTTTGATTTCCTTTGATCAAACAAACGGGAACTGAGTCCCATTTTCGTATAAAACTGTCTAAAGCCCTACCCCCCCCCCCTCTAACTCATCTTTCTCATCGCCTTTCACTTTAGAGACCAAACAAGAACCCTAGAGCCGCCCTAACTTTCCATCATCTCCAGTCGGCGGCGCCGATCCCAGTCGACCCCAAATCAACACCACATAACCCCCATGACTCTCTCATACCAAATCCATAACCCTTTGCCCTCGAATCAGTCCAAAACTCTTCGAATCTTAAATTGAAGATCTGAACCCTAAAATCCCAAAAATCAAATCGGCAAGTTTATTGAAGATTTGAGGTTGAAATCGACTTTATTCGCGTGTTTTCATTTGAGAACACACGATTAAGGTCTATTTCGGTCAAAAATCGAAGTTTCCTTTGAAGATAGTTCAAGATTGTTTGTTCGCCTGTTTTGATAGGTATTTTCAGTATCTTTTCTTTTTCATTTTTCCCTATCTTCTTCTATTTTCTTCTTTTTCTTCTTCATTGTTTTCTGTTTTCTCAAATCATCTCTGCATGTGTTTCTTTTAACTTAGGTTATATGTTAATTATTATCTTCATTAGTTTTGTTTGGATTCGTTAGTTTAGTTTTGTTTGATTTTCCCTTTAGTTTTCGGCCATTGAGAACTTTTGGTTCAGGGAGTCTAATTGACTCCGAATTGCCCTTTATTTTTCTGCTTTCTCGAATCTTCTGTTGAAGTTCTGATTTGGACTTGGGCCCAAAGAAAAGGTATTAGCCCAGGTTTTGTTAGACTCATGTCAGTATGAACCATTGGGTCAATTTGACCCATGAGGTTTCAGGATAAAAATAGGATTCCTGGGGGTTAATCTAGGAATTTAGGTTAGGGATATATTTATAACTGATTTAGGAAGCTGCTAGGAAGATGTGTTTGGGACTAATTTGAAAACCTGTTTTTAAAACTAAGGATATAGCAGCAAAAATAAAAATTTCAAAGGGATAAAAGTGCAAAAATTGAATTCCTTGATGCTGCCCTAAGGCTTGCCTATAAAGGCACTCTTTCTTCACTCACAAGGCAGATTGGAGAGACAAAAATTCCTGAAAATTACAAAACAGCTGAGTTCTTTCTTTCAAGAAAAAGTATTAAAAATGGCCTGAATTTCTGCTTGATTTTGAGTTCTAATTCCCTAGTGATAAGTCAGAATTTAAAGAGGTTCAGTAGAAGTCGTGCATTTGGGGGTTTTGAATGTTGAAATTGGGTTGAAATCTGAGGCTTAATTTGCTAACTTGGGCACTGTTTCATTGCTGGTGCTAAGTTGATTTCTGTTGTTGATTCTTCACTTCTTTGTTTCTCATTTAATTCCTAGGTATTTCTTTGAACCATTGAATGACAAGTGAAATGGTAAATGTGGTTATGTGTATGGAAAATATGGAGCTTGTTGGAAAATGCAATTGAGCTCGTTTGTGTTTGAAGAGCACTCTACCTATGCTCATAAGCTGTTTAGTTTCTTATTTTAGACTTTGTTATAGTGTTGGATGAATGTTTCTTTCATTTGCTTAGTTTAAATGTTTGAAGTTTTCTGATTATATGTGTGGGTGGTAGAGAATTAGTGCAATGGAAACTTCAGTAGATTTAAGTATGTTTTAAATCTGTTTTGTCCTGTTGAAACCAGTGCTATTGTGGGAATCTGTTTAAGTTGATGTTCCTAAGGTTTGGAATCAGAAAGTTTCAATTTGGAGTCTATCTAGTGTTGTATTCTACTATTTGGAAAACTATGTAGCACTTTATTTCATGAATTATTAACTGAATGGCTTCCAAGTTTAGTAGTTAGCTTACAGTTATTGTGAAAAAGGAAAATGGTCTAAAAATATCGCTTTAGGAATAGAGGCAGGTACTGATTTACTTTTGTTTTGCTTATGAGCATGTTTAAGTTGGATTTGTTGTTTAAAATTCAGAATGTTTAGCTGGTTGCTCTATGCTTGAACAGTTAAAATGCAGGAGCAAAAATGTTAGGATAATCTCATGTTTCATATAGTCTTAGCTGATTGGCATTTAATTGATTTTATAAAATTGTTGGTTTTGAAAGGTGGGCCTAAAGCTGGCCCAGTTAATGAGAGTTCAATCTTAGACTCGAGTGCATGATTTTATCCCTTTGGGCGTCCATTCTCTCATTATAATTGAGCTCATTTTGGGCCTAATTCTGAAGGCATTCGCAAAATGGGACTCAGACCTGCTTCATCTTTGTTGAGCCCGGTCTTCCCGTTAAATGTCTGTGATAGCCCAAGCCGCTTGTTTAAATAATTGAACCTTTTTCTTTTAACGCAAGCCCTTTTAGCTAGTTCGAATGAAATCCCAATTCCCTTAGTGCTTAATTAATTAGATCTCACTAATTAGATTGGAGGCGTGCCATATTAGGTAAGACATAGTGTATGGCCCTCAAAAGTTTGGTTCAAGTTCCCTTTGAAAATTGGAATCGAGGTGTGCTGTGCCAAACAAAATCTCAAAATGCATGGCCCTCATTTAATTAATTTTAAATCCTTAGAAATCGAGGTGTGCCATTTAGTTGAATTTTTTATGGCCCTTGCAAATTTGAAAGTGCATAGTTACTTTAGGTGCGTAATTTAAATTAATTTCCTTAAACTCGGGTGTGCATTTCATGTGACCCAAATCCAAATCTCAACAATGCTAAATAAAATATGTCGCGGACCGCGGGTGCATTTCATGTGGCGTGGTTCAAAGACATGTTTTAGATAACGCTGAATCTTCCTTAAAATAATTAAATGCGGTTTAATAAGTTAAAATATATCATAGGTTAAAACATGTATTAAAAACAGATAATAGGCCAATTATGATAGTTTAAGGGACCGTGCTAGAACCACGGAATCTGGGGGTTCCTAACACCTTCCCTCGGGTTAACAGAATTCCTTATTCAGAATTTCTGGTTCGCAGACTTCAAAAGGAAAGTCGAATTTTCCTTGATTTGGGATTTTAAAATAAACCGGTGACTTGGGATACCAGAAAACAAACCATCCCAAGTGGCGACTCTGAATAAAATTGAATAAATAATCCCATTTCGAATAATATCACTTTAATTGGAAAAACTCCCTTATATTCTCTCTCGGGTGTTAAAAAGGAGGTATGACAGAGTGGATAAGTATTCTTTCCTAAATCTCCCTATCAAGAACCGTGCACCTTTTAGTATATGCATGATATGCTGAAGACCTCGCATTTACTCATTATAAGCAAGATGCAAAATCGAATTCCTATAATTCAACACTTTCTCAACTATATCTCTTATCGATCATCTTTCTGAACATAGGCATCGTCTTATTACGAATAAAATAGAAGTTCGGAATTTGAATTCTTATAAGTGAGCTCTACCACACGATCTAGAGTAAGAAGAAAGAGTGACAGTCCTAAATGCCCTGTAGCCTCCTGCTTATAAGTGTGGTGCACGACACACCCATAAACAAGACTCTACTAGACACGGCTTGTAGGCTCCCTAGGACATAACTGCTCTGATACCACTTTTGTCACAACCCAAACCAATGGGCCGCGACGGGCACCCGGTACCTTACCCAACTGAGTAGCAGCGTAACGTATCTTTCATATCATTCTATCATAGGTAAATGAACTGGAGTAAAGCATGGGGGAATACAAACTTATATATATGAAGTGTGGGCCTATAAGATCAAAATAGCCACTCATGTACTGAACATGGGCCGACAAGGCCATACAATCTTTTATGTACATGACATATGTCTACAAGCCTCTAAGAATACATAATTTTCATACAGGTCGGGACAAAATTCCGCCATACCAAACAATACACGTCTAAATCATACTAACCAATCAAGCAACTCCGGAGCAAATGGAGCGCACCAACATCTTTTGCTGAGCTGATAGCCTACTTGGAGGACTCTCGACCTGTCTATCAGGACTTGTGGGCATGAAATGCAACATCCCCAAGCAAAAAAGGATGTCAGTACGAATAATGTACCGAGTATGTAAGGCACATAAATAAATACATAATAGAAATGGAAGAAATATAGAGTAAATGACTCAATCTGTAAGTCTGGATAACTCTGTAAATCATGAAATACTTATAGTGTCATGCATATGCGTATGAATGTCATCAAGCCTCTGAGGGCATCCTATCATATCATCTCGGCAACTGCGGGCAAAATCATCAACGTATACCAGCGGATCAGGTGGTAGTGGGTATATAACGCCATAACCTTTCCCATATCCCATATATATATATATATATATATATATATATATATATATATATATATATATATATATATATATATACGCGTATATAACTCCATCTGGTCATGGGTCGATGTGCATGTATAAATGCATGAAAAGCAAATGAAATACGTTAAAAATCTCTCGGTATGTCATAAGACCATTATGCCTCTGATTAATATCCTGAAAAAAACTATACCAACTTACGTATTTTTTAGACCCATGAACAGATGATAGAATAATATGACACATGGGGAATCAGGAATATAAGTATCTCTAGTATTTCTATCAATAGAGTCATTTATGAAAGTTGTGCATTTGCTCGTTTCATTTGTGTCGTATAGATCATGCCAAAAGAAAGAAGGGATAGCCTTAACATACCTGGAGTAGGGAAAAATTCCGTATGATATTCTTCGGAAAGGTTTCACCGTACTCCGTTAGAATCACAAAATTTTACGTTGCTAAATCTTGTTGGAATCATTTTGTTGCAAGGAGGATTGCTAACGTTTCTTATCTTCTTATTACAAAGCCTTGGTATTGAAAATGGCAGGGAAGAGTTTGCATTTTTGATTAAAAATGTCTTTTGTGAATGAGTTCTCAGAATAGTAATGTTATTGAATGTTGTTCTTGAAAGTTTAAAGTTGAGGTGTCTTTTGGTTAAAGAATTAGGATGCCACCTACTAATAATTGACTAAGAGTCATGTTATTAATAAGTGGGTTTGCTGCCACGTTATTACCTTGACACTTATTCAAAGTTTTCAATTAATTTAATTAGGTAACCCACTACCCGGTAATTAAACAATTACCTGCATAATTAAGAATTGCCTCAAATTACTTAAAATTCTACTTATTTTTTATACATTTTATACATCCTACTATCATGGTCATATGGTACCTTGGTACTAGTTCATAAATATCGGAGTATTATAGCTTGGACCGTATTTTATCCCAAATTGCCAAACTTTGACAAAAATTCATTTTCTTGACTTGTTTCCCCTCTCACCTTCACGAACTTACTCATTACTTATTTAAAAAAGCATAATCCTTATAATCTCCAAATAATATTTTTTTTGGACTGATGTCAATTACCTTATGACAAATTCAACGTACAATACTACAGGGTGCAACATCGTCGTAATTTAATACTGCAAAGTGTAACATCATTGTAAAGTAATATTGCAAGGCGTAACATCATTGTAATATTGTAGGGCATAACATTATGTAACGATGCGGTTGCACCAGTCCCAAGTTAGATTTATAGTCCTTACCTCGATTTGATCAATCGATGAGTGGAGGAGGGCGGCCATGTTTCCTTCGCCAGTTATACTTTTGGTGGCCTTGGTGTTTTGTGCCCGAGGGATTTGGTCGAGCTAGCATTCATCAAAATCAGGCAGTAATTGGCAGATTTCGGCTGGGTATTTTTGCAGGCTTTGCTTTGATCTAGAAAGTCCCTGTGACTTGGTTGATGACGAGCTGCGAGTCACATCATAGGATGACCCGCCTTACTCCGTACTTGAGTACTACCTTTAATCCTGCAATCATGGCCTCATACTCGGTTTCATTGTTAGTCATGTCTGGACACCTTATGGACTGGCAAATTACTTCGCCTGTCGGGACTTTGAGCACAAATCCCAGTCTGGATCCTGACGCATTGGAAGCGTTGTCGATGTACAAAATCCATTGATCTTGTGTTTGCGGAGAAGCGTGGGCGGCTTCTTTTTTGACTTCAGGCATTATTTTTACGCTGAAGTTGGCGACAATATCGGTGAGGACTTGTGATTTTATCGTCGTTCATGGTTGATACGTGATATCATGTTCGCTCAATTCTATAGCCCACTTAGCTAACCTTCCTGATAGCTCGGGTTTATGTAAAATACTTCTCAAGGGGAAAGTTGTGACTACTGAGATGGGTTGGCACTAGAAGTAGGGTCTAAGCTTTCGTAAAGCTATGACCAAGGCTAGCGCCAGTTTTTTGAGGTAAGGGTATCGCATCTCGGCATCAATTAACGTTTTGCTAATGTAATAGATGGGATACTACGTACCTTTGTCTTTTCAGACCAGGACTGCGCTCGCTGCTACTTCGAATACGGTAAGGTAGACGAGGAGACGTTCTCGAGGTTCTGCTTTGGCGAGCAATGGTGGTGACAATAGATAAGCCTTTTAATTCTTTCAGGGGTTGAATTCACTCGGATGTCTATATGAAGCCATTATCCTTCTTGAGTATGCCGAAAAATCTATGACACCTATCAGACGATCGTCAGATGAACCTCGATAGGGCGGCGATGTTGTCGATCAGCTTCTGAACCTGTTTTTGCTGGTTAGGTGATTTGGTATTCCCTCTATGGCCTTGATTTGGTCGGGGTTGACTTCAATGCCTCTTTGTGATGCTAGGAAACCCAAAAGAATTATTGAGGTTACACTGAATGCACACTTCTAGGTGTTTAATTTCATCACGTATCGCTTGAATATGTTGAAGGCCTCATTTAGGTGGTCTATGTGATCTTTTTTCCATTTGGATTTGACTAACATATCGTCTATGTAGACCTCCATGGTTTTGCTGAGTTGGTCTTTGAAAATTCTTATCACTAACCTTTGATATGTCGCCCCCGCATTTTTCAGTCCGAAAGGCATCACCCTGTAGCAATACGTTCCTTGGTGGGTGATAAAGGTGGCCTTCTCCTGATCTTCTTCCTCCATGAGGATCTGGTTATAGCCTGAGTATGCATCTAAGAAGCTCAGCAGTTCATGTTCGGTTGTCGCATCAATGAGCTGGTCGATATGGGGTAGCGGGAATGAGTCTTTTAGGCATGCTTTGTTCAAATATGTAAAGTCTATGCACATCCGCCATTTTCCATTCTTCTTTTTCTCCATGACCACGTTGGCGACCCATTAGTGGTATTTTGATTCCCTGCTGGACCCGTTTTCTAGCAATGTTTCAACCTCCTCGCGAACTGCATCGTTTATTACGGAATTGAACTTCCGTGTAACTTGCCTTACCGGAGGGTAAAATGGGTTGACGTTCAACTTGTGTATTGCTATCTCCTTCAGGATACCTAGCATGTCTGCATGGGAAAAGGCAAACAAGTCTGCATTATTAGTTAAGAAATGACAGAATTTACCTGGTGAAGTTTGTGGCTGACGTAGGCTCTCTTGCTGT
Organism: Nicotiana sylvestris; assembly: GCF_000393655.2. NCBI lineage: Eukaryota > Viridiplantae > Streptophyta > Magnoliopsida > Solanales > Solanaceae > Nicotiana > Nicotiana sylvestris. The sequence goes on from NC_091063.1 coordinate 63,898,645, forward strand.
GGTCGTTATCATCAAGTTGGACGGGGTCAGGGTCTTCTATGGTTGATCTCGTAGCCTCTATTATTTCGGTGTCTTTGATGACGTCCTCTCTTTCATCATTGCTCGACCTCGACCTTGTTAATTGCTATGCCTCTTTTGCTTTGCCTTCATTTGTTGGGTGCATGTACAATCCTGGGCGATGCGATAGCATTCTCGGGAAGTGCGTTGCTCTCCTCATACGCTGAACACTCCCCACGGTGTGGAAATTTGATAACTTGGTACAAGCTGGAGGGGATGGCCTTCAAGGCGTGTATCTAGGGTCGACCTATTATGGCGTTATATGCCATATCTTGGTCCATGATGTGGAATGTGGTTTATAGAGTGATGCCGCCGGCTAGAATTGGGAGTGCGGTTTCTCCGGATGTTCGTTCAACTGCATTGTTAAAATTGGTTAGCATGATGTATCTTGGCACTATTTTATCCTCGAGTTTCATTTGTGCAAGTACTCGAGGGTGGATAATGCATGTGCCGCTCCCGTCGTCCACCATAATGCGCTTCATATGTATCCAATATTCGTAATATGATAACAAAAGCCTCATAGTAAGGGAAAACCAAATCGTGGGTATCTGACTTATCAAAGATGATACTTTCTTTGAGTTCATCGTACCGTTCATGAGTGATTGACCATTTTAGTTTGTGGGTCGTGGTGAACTTTACGCTATTGATCGATACATCATCGCCGCCTCCAATGATCATTTGGATGGTGTGAGTCAGTGAAAGTGGTTTTGGCAGCCCCTGGTGTTGTTTGTGTCGTTGGTCAAAGTTGACCCTTCCTCGGTCTCTTAATAGCTCTTTCAAGTGCCCTTGGTGAAGCATGTTCACGACCTTTTATCTTAGAGTGATGCAGTCCTCGATTTTATGACCTCGCTCCTGATGGAATTCGCAGAGGGCGTTTGACTTCTTGGTGCTTGGTTCGGACCTCATCTTTTGTGGCCACTTTACTTTTAGGCCGAGTTTCTCCATTGCGTAGACTATTTCTGAAGCCGAAACACAAAAATTGTGAGCAGATAGTAAAGGGGGCATACCTCTTTCGCTCTGGTGAATCCCTATCTTTGGCCTAGATGGACCTTTTTTGTGATGTGGGGGAGGCATGACGGCACCTCTTATATATGGTTGATGCCTTTCTTGGTTGGGTCGAGGAGCTACTAGATCTCTTTTGGCATCATTTCTTCGGTCTTTTCTTGACTCGGCTTGTACCGAGGTTAACCGTTGGGTCGGCCCATTCAAGTCGTCTTCGTCAGCACGAACTTCAGCATAGTAGGCATTGTGTATTTCATCCCAAATGGTTAGGGGTATTTCATAAGTCGACTCAGCAACTTTCTGGTCGCCCTCGAACCGTTTCTGTGCAGCTCGTTTTAGAAAGCTACTACAGCCATGCCTTTTGATACATCTAGCAGCGTCATCCTTACTAACCGAGCGAAGAAATCCCTCAGTCCCTCTCCAGGTGCCTGTTTGATGGCGAATATGTCGTTCACTCGTGCTTCTGCCTTTTTCGCTCTAGCGTGGGCTGTTACGAAATTGTCAAACATTTCTTCAAATGTTTCAATGAAGAGCGCGCGCAACTGTGAATGCCAAGTTAATGCGCCTCCGGTGAGGGTTTCGCTAAACTTTTTCAGCAGGATGGAAGATACTTGTTCTTTGGCGAGATCGTTGCCCTTTACTGCGGTGACGTAGTGAGTCACATGATCTTCTAGGTCTGTCATATATTTTTAGGTAGGGTAGCATTTTGGGTATCACTTGTGGTAAAGCTTCATCACTGCAGGGTTGTTCCACGAACCGACCAGCATCTCCTTTTGGTAAGAGTTTTGGGGCACCTGGTATTTTGTCTACCCTTTCTTGATGCCTTTTCATTTGGTCTCGAAGCATTTTGTTTTCGTTTTCCATTTCTTCCATCTTCCTCAGAATGGTTGTGAGGGTATCGTCGCCTGCATTATTAATATTGTGAGTGATACCTGTCATTGGAGGGAGAGGGTCGTACTGCTCGGCCGTTATTGGTGCAATACTGGTCCTCACATTTTCTCTGATTGCCTTTTGGGAGGCCTTGTTGAGGCTGCCGGTCAGCGTGTTTGTTAGCCAAGCCTCAAGTAGTTTCTTCACTGCTAGTGGCGCCTATTCCACTGTGGATATCGAGGTCCTTTTACCGCAGGACATTGTGATGCTACCATGAGGGAGGGGTGAGCCACTTCGCATGGGAAAGGCATTTGGTGTTACATCTTCACCCTCCATTTCAGAAACTTCATTGATGGTATTTAAGAGGTTGGTGGTGAATCGGTCACTGCCTTCATCCTTTCTTGCCATGTTAGATCTGTGTGTATAAGAGAGTAGGGGGGTTTTGCCTTCTTTTTTTTGGCTAGTTATAGATCTGGAGAAAACTAAAATTTTAACTAGGAGTCCCCATAGACGGCGCCAAATTGTTTGACCAAAAAATATAGATCTTTGATTAAACTAATTAAATGTGTATAATGAGGGGTTAATCTTAGTTAATAATATTAACCTCAGATCTATAACCGATTATTGAGAATAACGTAGAGCAATGCTAACAGAAGATCAAATGACAATAAATGGAACTAAAGTAAATAAAGAGAATGTCTAACCCAATATTGAATGAGGTGGATGATTTCTCCTTCTGACAATGATGAATGATAGATAAAGATCAGAATATTAAGACCTTTCTCGGATCTGGTGGAAAAGGTGTAGAATAATAGAAGATCGAATCTCTTTAGAAATGTAATATTTGTATTATATCTAGAGAAAGTATGCTTGTCATATAGTGTTCTTATTAGAGAATATTACATGCCTATCACCTTATCTCTCTTTCTATTTATAAGGGACATAACCCCACTTGACTCTAAAAGTATAAACAGAGAGAATATTTAATGAAATATTCCCTCAAAAATCTTGTTACTAAACTAGCCATTACTGCTCCTTCTGGCACTTGACCTTGGCCAGAATCAACTGCTCGGCAGTGAGTTCCATTGGTTATTAGTCGACCTCGACCAAATTACTTTCAGTAATACCACTTCGTGTCGACTATCCTTAGTCAGATTTTGTCCCATACACTGTCCAAGTTTGTTCCCAAAACAAGGTGGAAATTCCCTTTTTTCCGGTTATTTCTTGCAAACTATCAAATAAACACAATTTCAATCTTGAAAGGATTTTTGATAAACTTTTTCACCTTGTTTTCGAAACAAACGGGCGCTTACGCACATAAATGTTTGAAAAAAGCTTTAAAACATCTATAGGCAGAATACATAACGACCCCTTGAAGTTGTCAATTTTTTTAGTCACTTCAACTCTAGATTTGACCTATTGAACAATTTACGTTGTCAAACATATGTGTATATGCATGTATACATGGAGTCTAAAATCAACTGTTCAACATGTGCAGGCATACCCTATTGATTTCCATCTAATGACAAACGTTACCACATGTGTACGGGATATGGCTCAAAGATAATTAAGAAGTTAGATATTTTTACGCAATATAGTCGCTCCACCCAAAATAATACTTGACAAATATATATATTTTCTATGTTAATATATAATATACATATTTTATACATAAACAATATATATTTCTTGCATATTTGGATAATGACTTTAATTAATTTTGGTCACTATCAAATGTGTTAAAAGCCCATTAAATTTTGGCCCAACTCAGGGAAATCATCTCTTCTTACTCAATATGCTCTCCTTTTCCTAGAGCAATTCCCCCACTTCTAAGAAGTACCACCGGACCTTGTAAACTCCAACTCTCCCAACCCCAAAATTATATTCACTTACCCAAGTACGCACCAGATTTTCACCAAAAGTATTCCTTTCATAACTAAAAAATTTGCAGAGTTTTCAGCACTTGAAATCTAGATTAAGGTAGTTTTGCAGTATTAAACAGTCAAAATCGAAACAAACTCGAATGAAGTAAACAATGTACTAGCAAATGGAAACGAAGACTATTCTAGTATCATTGATGACACATGTTATCCTTGAAGGAGTGGTGTGGTGCACCAATTCGTCATGTTTATGGAGAAGTCAATCAAGGAGCTGATGGATTAGCCAAAGCATGGAAGCAAATCAGTGTCCATTTTATACTATTTGATCACGCCCAACTATGCCTTATAAAAAGAATTAAGTGGTCGTTACAAATATAATCTGGTTTACAAGTCCGGAGTCGAATCCCACAAAGAACTAAGGCTTAGCTATAGTTATTGACTATCACTAAGAAGATAAGCTCGAACAATTCCTAAGTTATAAATATTAACATTCTTATATCTAATTAACTAAATAATTAAAGTAATAGATTAACAACTAAAGATATTACGGGTTGGAGAAAAGATTAAGGAGGTGTGGAGTTATGATTTCCCAAATTGTCGGAATCATTCCCGCTATGTCACGACTTGGATTTTTCACCATCGGGAGTCGTGATGGCACATACTCATGAAAGCTAGGCAAGCCGAGTGTTATAAATTCATTACCCTTTTTATTAAGCATTTTCAACAGTTCAATATAATAGGTGATCAAACAGCGGAATAATTAAAATAACCAGAAATGCGGAAGACAAACTTAATAGTTTAACCAAACATTGTTACATGAATACGAAATACAACACTACCCAGAATTTGGTGTCACAAAGACACGGACTGTCTACGAATACTACAAACAGAGGTTTGAAAGATAAGTACAAAGTTGTCTCCGAAATACATAAAAGAAACATAATAGAAAGATAGAGGGAGACGCCAGGGCCTGCGGACGCCTGCAGGACTACCTCAGGTCGCCTATTGGACTGAAGGCAGCAACCTCACTGCTGTCCAAAAGTTGCAGCACCGGGATCTGCACACAATGCCGAGTGTAGTATCAGCACAACCGACCCCATGTGCTGGTAAGTGTCTAGCCTAACCTCAGCGAAGTAGTGACGAGGCTAGGACCAGATTACCAAATAAATCGGTGCAATTAAATCATATACAACAAAAAAATAAAAGCAGATAATTACAGCTAAAGATGGGAGAGGAAAACATGTTGCAGGGAGTATCAGCTAACAACATAATACCAAAAGAGGAATGTAAAGAAACCAACATTTAAATGCCAACAAGAATAAAGAAATCAAACAATATTCACTTTCATTTCTTCCTTGTTGCAGGCGTGCAACCCGAACCCATTTCATATATCACCATGGCGGCGTGCCATCTGATCACATTTCATATATCTTGTTGCAGGCGTGCAACCCGATCCCATTTCATATATCACCGTGGTGGCATGCCACCCGATCCTGTTTCATATATCTTGTTGCAGGCGTGCAACCTGATCCTATTTCATGTATCACCGTGACGGCGTGCCACCCGGTCCCATTTCATATATCTTGTTGCAGGCATGCATGCAACACGATTCCGTTTCATGTATCATCGTGGCAGCGTGCCACCCGATCCCATTTCATATATCTTATTGCAGGCGTGCAACCCGATTCCGTTTCATATATCACCGTGGCAGCGTGCCACACGATCCCATTTCATATATCTTGTTGTAGGCGTGCAACCCGATCTCATTTCATATATCACTGTGGCGGCGTGCCACTCGATCCCATTTCATATATCTTGTTGCAGGCGTGCAACCTAATCCCATTTCAAAAATCAACATCAATCATAAAAGAATCTCGGCAAGGGAACAATAGTATAACAACAACATCCCGGAAAGGGAGACAATATCGTAAACAATAACATCCCGGCAAGGGAAACAATGACATCCCGGCAAGGGAACTAACAATAAAAATCATCATAATAAGCATGAACAAATTACAACGGAGTCACAATAATTACCATACGAGACTCACGGGCATGCTCGACACCAAAGTATAGATACTCGTCACCATGCCTATACGTCGTACTCCACAATTAACACATAGCAAATAAGACACAACTCCTAATCCCTCAAACTAAGGTTACACCAAACACTTAACTCGATGCCACGAACACAATTCAAGCCTCAACTACTGCTTTACCTCTTGTTTCCACCACCAATTCGCTTGTATCTAGCCACAAGTTACTTAACTATATCAATAAATATTAAATGAATCAATTTTAATGCATGAAAATAAGTTTTCCAATGATTTCCCCCAAAAAGTCAAAAATCGACCCTGGGCCCACATGGTCAAAACCCGAGGTTCGAACCAAAACCCGATTACACATTCACCCACGAACCCAAATATATAATTTGTTTTAAAATCGGACCACAAATCGAGGTCCAAATCCCCAAAATTTAAAAAACCTAAGTTCTACCCAAAACACCCAATTTCCCCCATGAAAACCGTTGATTTTTAGTTGAAATCATGTGAAAAGATGTTAAAGATTAAGGAAAACGAGTTAGAAATGACTTACAATCAATTTGGAAGAGTAGTTGTCTCTGAAAAATCGCCCAAAAGGTTTGAAAAATGCAGAAATTTTTGGCTAAGTTATGATTTAGCAGGTTGCAGATGTCGCAATTGCGACCAATTGCGAAACCTTAAGAAACCTGCTATCTTCACATTTGAGATCAAATGTTCGCAATTGCAAACTCGCATTTGCGAAGGGAATGTCGCATTTGCGATAGCTGGGGATATCTGGGTTATCGCATTTGCGAAGAATTGCTCGCAATTGCGAGAAAGGTTGGCCAGGGCATACTTCGCAATTGCAAAGTGACAATCACAATTCCCAAGCCTGATAGGCTCGCAATTGCGACACCTGACATCGCGATTGCGAGATCAGGGCCTGCAACACATACCAGCTGAAAACATGCAACTTCCTAAGTTCAATTCCACTCTGTGGCCTATCCAAAACTCACCCGAGCTCTCGAGGCTCCACACCAAACATGCACACCAACCTAAAATCATCATACGGACTGGCTCGTGCAATCAAATCATCAAAATAACACTAACAACTATGAATTAAACCCCAAATTCATGAAATCATTCAAGAACAGCAAAATTTTCAATTTCTCAACTTTAAGTCCGTTTTATACCAAACCGATTCTGATCTTTACCAAATTTTACATATTCAACCTAATTATTATTTCAAACTTGTACCGGGCTCCGGAACCAAAATACGTGCCCGATGCCATCAATTTCAAATATCTTTCATTTCCAAAAACTCCTATACATTCCAGAAAATAAATTTCTTTAAAAATTTATTTCTCGGGCTTAAACCTAGGAATTCACTTTCGGGCATATGCCCAAGTTCCATATTTTCCTGCGGACCCTCCAGGACCGTCGAATCACGGGTCCGGGTCCGTTTACCCAAAATATTGACCGAAATCAACTTAAATTTATTTTAAAAGTAAAACTTATCATTTTCACAGATTTTCACATAATGGCTTTCCGGATATGTGCCCGAACTGTGCACGCAAATCGAGGTGAGATAGAAATAGGTGTTTAAGGCTTCAGATCACAGAATTTACTTGTATAACAAGTGATGACCCAAAAGGTCATCACATTCTTCACCTCTAAAACAACCATTCGTCCTCGAATGGACATAAGAAGAAAGTACCTGAGTCAGAGAAAAGATGGGGATAATGGCTCCGCATATCGGACTTGGATTCCCAGGTCGATGCCTCAACAGGCTGACCTCTCCACTGAACACGAACGGAAGGGAGACTCTTCGATCTCAACTAATGAACCTACCGATCTAGAATAGCTACCGACTCTTCATCATAGGACAAGTCCTTGTCCAACTAGACAGTGCTAAAGTCTAACACGTGGGCTGGATCGCCGTGATACTTCCGAAACATGGACACATATAACACTGGATGCACGGCTGATAAGCTCGGCGGCAATGCAAGTCTGTAAGCCACCTTGCCCACTCGGTCAAGAATCTCAAAAGGACCAATGAACCTAGGGCTAAGCTTGCCCCTCTTCCCAAATCTCATCAAGCCCTTCATAGGCGACACCCAAAGCAACACCCGTTCGCCGACCATGAATGTCACATCACAAACCTTACGGTCGGCATAACTCTTTTGCCTGGACTAAGCTGTACGAAGCCTATCATGAATGATCCTGACCTTGTCCAAGGCATCTTGTACTAGATCCATACCCAACAACCGAGCCTCTCCCGGCTCAAACCATCCAACCGGCGACCGACACCGCCTACCATATAAAGCCTCATAAGGAGCCATCTGGATGCTCGACTGGTAGCTGTTGTTATAGGAAAACTCCGCTAAAGGCAAGAACTGATCCCACGAGCCTTCAAAGTCAATGACACAAGCTCGGAGCATATCCTCCAAAATCTGAATAGTACGCTCGGACTGCCTGTCGGTTTAAGGATGAAATGTTGTGCTCAACTCGACTCGTGTGCCTAACTCACACTGAACTGTTCTCCAAAAATGTAAGGTAAATTGTGTACCTCAATCCGAAAATGATAGACACAGGCACACCATGAAGACGGACAATCTCTCGAATATAGATCTCAGCTAACCTCTCGGAAGAATAGGAGACTGTCACAGGAATGAAATGTGCTGACTTGGTCAGCCTATCAACAATAACCCACACTGCATCGAACTTTCTCTGAGTTCGTGGGAGTCCAACAACGAAGTCCATAGTGATATGCTCCCACTTCCACTCATGAATCTCAATCTTCTGAAACAAACCACCCGGTCTCTGATGCTCGTACTTTACCTGCTGGCAATTCAAACACCGAGTCACATATGCAACAATATCCTTCTTCATCCTCCTCCACCAATAATGTTGCCGCAAATCCTAATACATCTTAGCGCCCGGATGAATAGAGTACCGGGAACTATAGGCCTCCTCTAAAATCAACTCTTGGAGTCCATCCACATTAGGCACACAAAATCGACCCTACAGCCTCAAAACTCAATCATCTCCTTATGTAACCTGTGTGGCACCATTGTGCTGCACCGTGTCCCTAAGGACACACAAATGAGGATCATCATACTGCCGATCTCATATACGCTCCAATAAAAAAAAAAGAACGAGCGGTTATGCAAGCTAACACACGGCTGGGCTCAGAAACATCCAACCTCGTGAACTGATTAGCCTGAACATCCAAAACAAGCGGTCTCTCACCAATTGGAATATATGCAAGACTGCCCATACTAGCTGACTTCCTACTCAAAGCATCGCCCACCACATTGGCCTTCCCCGGATGATATAAAATGGTGATATCATAGTCTTTCAATAGCTCCAACCACCTTCTCTACCTCAAATTTCGCTCCTTCTGCTTGAACAAATACTGCAGGCTCTTGTGATCCGTGAACATCTCATGACACGCCATACAGATAATGCCTTCAAATCTTCAATGCGTGAACAATGACTGCTAACTCCAAATCGTGAACTGGATAATTCTTCTCATGAATCTTCAATTGCCGCGAAGCATAAGCAATGACCTTGCCATCTTGCATTAACACCGCACCAAGTCCAATACGAGATGCATCACAATAAACTGTATATGGCCCTGAACCTGTGGGCGAAACCAACACCGGTGCCGCAGTCAAAGCTGTGTTGAGCTTCTGAAAGCTCGCCTCACACTCGTCCGACCACCTGAACTAGGCACCCTTCTAGCTCAACCTGGTCATCGGCTCTACAATAGATGAAAACCCCTCCACAAACCAACGGCAATAGCCTACCAAACCCAAGAAACTCCAGATCTCTGTAGCTGAAGGCCAGTTTTTAACTGCCTCTATCTTCTTCGGATCTACCTGAATACCCTCTGTTGATACAACACGACCCAAGAATGCAACTGAACTCAACCAGAACTCACACTTCGAAAACTTAGCATACAACTGACTATCTCTCAAAGTCTGAAGAACTACTCTCAGATGCTGCTCATGCTCCTCCCGGCTGTGGGAATAGATCAAAATATCATCAATGAAGACTATCACGAACGAATCTAAGTAAGGCTTGAACACCCGGGTCATCAAATTCATAAAAGCTTATGGGGCATTTGTCACCCCAAATGACATCACTAAGAACTCATAATGCACGTACAGAGTGCGAAAAGCTGTCTTAGGGACATCGGATGCCCTAATCCCCAACTGATGGTAACCATATCTCAAGTCAATCTTCGAAAATACCTTGTCACCCTGAAGTTGATCAAGTAAATCATCAATCCTCAGCAACGGATACTTATTCTTGATTGTAACCTTGTTCAACTACCAGTAATCTATACACATCCTCATTGATCCATCCTTCTTCTTAACAAACAACACCGGTGCACCCCAAAGCGAGACACTAGTCTAATGAAGCCTTTATCAAGCAAGTCTTGCAACTGCTCCTTCAATTCTTTCAACTCAGGCGGGGCCATTCGATACGGCACAATAGAAATGGGCTGGGTTCCCGGAGCCAAATCAATGCAAAAGTCAATATCCCTGTCGGGTGGCATACCCGGCAGCTCTGAAGAAAATACCTCAGGAAACTCACGAACAATAGGCACATAATCCATAGAAGGAACCTCAGTACTAGAATCACGAACATATGCCAAATAGGCCAAACACCCCTTCTCGGCCATTCGCTGAGCCTTCATATATGAGATAACCCTACGGGTAGAATGACTAGGAATCCCTCTCCACTCTAAACGAGGTAAACCCGGCAAGGCTAAGGTCACAGTCTTGGCATGACAGTCCAAGATAGCGTGGTAAGGTGATAACCAGTCCATCCCCAATATGACATCAAAATCAACCATGTCCAAAAGTAACAAATTTACTAGAGTCTCAAGACCCACAATCACAACTATACATGAACGATGGACATGATCCACCACAATAGAATCACCCACCGATGTAGACATATATACAGGAGCACTCAAAGAATCATTAGGCATGACCAGATACGGTGCAAAATAAGATGGCACATAGGAGTACGTAGACCCTGAATCAAATAGAACTGAAGCATCTCTAATACAAACCAGAACAGTACCTGTGATAACTGTATCGGAAGCCTCAGCCTCAGGTCTGGCTGAAAGAGCATAACATTAAGGCTAGGACCCACCACTCTAAACTACATCTCTAGGACGGCCTGCTGCGGGCTGGCCTCCACCTCTAGCGGCTTGAGCTCCACCTCTAATACCTCTACCTCCACCTCTAGCCCCCCTACCTCTACCTCTAGCTGGCTGAGTAGGCGGTGGAACACTCGGTGCCTAAACCATGGCACGGGAACCCTGGTGCTGAGAACTGCTCGGTGCTTGAGGACAAAATCTAGCAATATGCCTCGTGTTGCCACAAGTAAAACAAGCCCTCTGCCGCTGGGGTTGACGACCCTGAAAACTCTGAAGCGGAGGTGCACTGATAGAAGCTGGCTATGCGCTACAGGACTGCTGATCAAAATACTGTATGTGAGAACCACGAACACTTGGGGCACCGTGAGAAGCTTGAAGTGCTGAATGAAATGGCCTGGGAGGATAGCCCCTACCAAAAAACTCTCTGCCTCTAGATGAGGGACCACTAATGCCCAAATGAAGAAGCCTCTTGTCAGACCCCTGACCACTCCCTTATGATAGAACCATCTCGACTCTCCTGGCCACATTGGCCGCATCCTGGAAAGAAATCTCGCTCCCCGTCTCCTTAGCCATCTGCAATCGAATAGGCTGAATGAGACCCTCAATGAACCTCCTCTCTCTCTCTCTCTCTCTCTCTCTCAATGGAAAGTATAAGAAGAGCATGACGAGCCAAGTTAATAAATCTAGTCTCGTACTGAGTTACAGCCATAGAACCCTATTGGAGACGCTCAAACTGCCTTGATAGTTCTCCCTTTAAGTGATAGGAAGAAACTTCTCCAGAAATAATTGAGAAAATTGGTCCTAAGTCAAAGTTGGTGACCCAGCGGGTCTAGCCAAACAATAATCTCTCCACCAACGGATCCCAACAAATGAAAAGCTGCAAAGTCGACCCCATTGGTCTCCACTATCCCCATGTTCCGAAGAACCTCATGACAGTTATCTAAATAATCCTAGGGATCCTCAAAAAATGCACCGCTGAAAGTGGTAGTGAAGAGCTTGGTGAACCTGTCCAATCTCCACAAGGCATCAGCAGACATAGCTGCTCCATCATCGATCTGAGCTACCACACCCGGCTGAACTGCTCCAACTGGCTGAGTTGCCAGAGTCTGAAACTGGGGAGCCATCTGCTCCGAAGTGCGGTAGTAGGAGTCTGTGCTCCTCCCCCGGCTTGAGAGACGGCTGGTGCTACCGGAATTAAGCCTGACCGGGTGACACTCTCCATAAGGCCAACTAGATGGACCAGAGCATCCTGGAGTACTGGGGTAAAAATGAACCCCTCTGATACATGAGCAGGGCCCACCGGAACTGGCTGGGCCGAAACCTCATCATCAAACTCAACCTGAGGCTCCGCCGCTAGTGCTGCTGCTCTAGGCTAAGCTTTGCCCCTGCCTCGGCCTCCATCACGGCCTTGACCTCGCTGTCTCCCCCTCGTGGGAGCTGCTGTTGGGGGCTCGGGATACTGATCAGTAGATGAGAAAGCGCATGTTCTTGCCATCTGCTAAAGAACAGAGTATAAATTCAATTAGCATTGAGAAACCAAACGGCACGACAGGAAAGAATAGATGTGAAGTTTTTCCTAACTCTGTAGCCTCTGGGGGATAAATATAGACGTCTCCGAACCGATCTCTCAGACTCTACTAAGCTTGTCCGTGAATTGTGAGGCCTAACTAACCTAGAGCTCTGATACCAATATAATAGGTGATCAAACATCGAAATAATTAAAAAACCAGAAATGCGAAAGACGAAAACTTAATAGTTTAACCAAACATTGTTATATGAATCCGATATATAACACTACCCAAAATTTGGTGTCACAAAGTCACGGACTATCTACGAATACTACAAACAGAGGTTTAAAAGATAAGTACAAAGTTGTCTCTAAAATACATAAAAGAAACAGAATGGAAAGATAGAGGGAGACGCTAAGGCCTGTGGATGCCTACATGACTACTTCGGGTCGCCTATTGGACTGAAGACAGCAACCTCACTGCGGTCCAAAAGTTGTAGCACCGGGATCTGTACACAATTTAGAGTTTAGTATCAGCACAACCGACCCCATGTGCTGGTAAGTACCTAGCCTAACATCGGTGAAGTAGTGACGAGGCTAGGACCAGACTACCAAATAAACATGTGCAATTAAATCATATACAATGGAAAGATAAAAGCAGATAATTACAGCTAAAGATGGGAGGGGAAAACATGTTGCGGGGAATATCAGCTAACAAAAGAATACCAAAAGAGGAATGTAAAGAAACCAACATTTAAATGCCAACAAGAATAAGGAAAACAAACACAATATTCACTTTCATTTCTTCCTCATTGCAGGCGTGCAACCCGATCCCATTTCATATATCACCATGGCGGCGTGCCACACGATCCCATTTCATATATCTTGTTACAGCGTGCAACCCGATCCCATTTCATATATCTTGTTGTAGGCGTGCAACCCGATCCCATTTTATGTATCACCGTGGCGGCATGTCACTTGATCCCATTTCATATATCCTGTTGTAGGCGTGCAATCCGATCCCGTTTCATATATCACCGTGGCAGCGTGCCACCCGATCCCATTTCATATATCTTGTTGCAGGCGTGCAACCCGATCCTATTTCATATATCACCGTGGCGGCGTGCCACCCGATCCCATTTCATATATCTTGTTGTAGGCGTGCAACCCTATCCCATTTGAAAAATCAACATCAATCATAAAAGAATCCCGGCAAGGAACACGAGTATAACAATAACATCCCGGCAAGGGAGACAATATCGTAAACAATAACATCACAGCAAGGGAAACAATATCATAACAATGACATCCCGGTAAGGGAACTAACAATGATAATCATTATATTAAGCATGAACAAATTATAATGAAGTCACAACAATTACCATACGAGACTCACGGGTATGCTTGACACCGACGTATAGATACTCGTCACCATGCTTATACGTCGTACTCCACAATTAACACATAGCAAATAAGATACAACTCCTAATCCCTCAAGCTAAGGTTAGACCAATCACTTACCTCGATGCCACGAAGAGAATTCAAGCCTCAACTACTGCTTTACCTCTTGTTTCCACTGTCACACCTCTTTTTTTACCACCGAAAGGGTATATAAGGGAGTTTTTTCCAATTTAAGTGACAATCGAAACGGGATTATTTTATTTAAAATTCAGAGTCATCACTTGGGATAGTTTATTGGTGTCCCAAGTCAATGGTTTAAAATCCCAAACCGAGGAATTTTGACTCTGTTTTACAGTCCGCAAAACACAGAGATCCGGGTCAGGAATTCTGTTAACCCGGGAGAATGTGTTAGGCATTCCCGGGTTCCGTAATTTTAGCACGGTTGCTCAACTATTATTAATTGACTTAGTTATCTGATTAATTACATATTTAAAACCTATGTGCATTTTATTCCTTTTAAAATCGCTTTTAATAATCCAATTGTTATACAACTAATTATTGATTGCACGATTGCGAATCATGTCACGAGAGCCGTACCCACGATCCACAACGTACTCATTTTATTTAAAAAGATTAAATTGTGGCCGGGTCACACAAATGTACCCCGAATTTGGAAATTAAGCATCACAACTACGTCATGGGAACCGTAACCGTAGCTATGACGGTTTATTTAATTAATGCTCCTAAAGCAAACTACTAGAGATTCATTTTTAATATCTAAATTATACGAAATTTATATGAGGGCCATGTATGATTAAAACGTGGATGGCTCACCCCGGAGTATTAGTAACCTATGAAAACTAATTTTATTATTAAGGAAGTTTGTTCGAAGTTGGACGAACGCATACCTTAATTTATATGGAAATCACTCACTTGCTCCTTTCAATCAAATAAGCAACTTGTTATGATGGATAATTTTACCAACCAAAAATTTAAACATTTTTCTTTACAAGCAAATTAAGCAAAACAAAAGATATGCATCAGTACGCAAGAAATTCACTTGCTTCCTAATTGTTTTTTAAGCATAGATAATTATTAGGATTGAGCCTTTGAAAATAGAAAAGGAATGTAAATCCTACTTGTGCCTGATATAAACGCAGGTTGCTAAGGCAGCTAAGCTTCTCGAAACCATATTTGTCAAACACTTAATTTCCACACAGATAATTTCTGACATAATATACATGAGACCTCTAAATGTAACTATGAGTAAATCACCATATGGAATAATAAGAAAAGTTTAAATATCATACATAAATTGTCAATAAGATGCTATAATCAATTTCACTGGCCATGCAGGCTCAGTAGCATGTTAAAATCAGATGTAGAATTAGAAAACAAGCGTTGACATATATAAACAGGTATGCGTAAACTAAATCCAAGCAAATCAATTTTAGAGGAAATGTGTAAGTGGTCGAATAAATGGAACTTGGACTTGCCTTGCAGAAAACTTTTGCGTAACAGCTTCGGTGATCTCTAGATCGACAATATTCCGGACTAGATCCACGTTTTCATTCCCAAAATCCCAGTAGAGGAGATCGAACCCACCCCAAAACAGAGAACCGGAACTGAAGCTAACGAACGGAAACTCTGTCTAACTCGAACTCGACGGCAATCGGACCCAACTTCAGCGACTCAAACCACGATCAAAAAGCTGCTCGTACTTGAACGGTTTGAGAGCTATTTGCAGCTTGTTTCGCTGCTTCTAATGGCTGGAGTTCAGAGGTGATTCAAGCGCGTTTCCGCTGGGCTTTTGATTGGGATTAAGGTCGTTTTTTCAGTTGTGTTTGTGTGTGACTGAAACTGGAAAGGAAGGGGTTGTTTTCCGGCGGGTTTCAGGCAGTGAGGTCTGATGGCTACTGATTTTCTGAGGCTGGGGATGAGGGAGACGACAGAGGCGGTAGAGTTAGGGTGGAGCTTCTTTTCATGGCTGCTGCGGCTTAAGCTTCCTTAGAGCTCTGGGTTTTTTCTTGTTGGCTTTTTTCATGAAGAAGAAGATCAGGTTGGGGTCCTTTTTTGTGTCAAGCGGCGCGGATAAAAATGTAAGGTTTTTTGCCTAGGTCAATTTAGGGATTAGGTACTATTATATAGGGTAGGTATTAGGTTAGGGGTATAGGCCTAGGAATTATGGGTTTGATAAAAAATTAGGCCTAAAAATTGCTCGAGCCCAAGTTTTATTCTTTCTCCGCGAACGAGCCTAAAAATACGATCTCATTTATTAATTAATCCTACTTAAGTAAAATAACCATTAAAATAAGACTGGCCGTTAAAACAAAACTATTTTTGGTATTTTTCAAGATTAAAAATGATTACAAAACATTAATGAAACTATTTTTTTTTTAATTTTTGTTTTCTTGTAATAAAATAAACTAAAAGAGTAAAAATTAGTTGAAATAGCTATATTATGCCTAAATTAAATATTTACGTACTAAAATATGAAAAATCTTGGAGAGGGTCAAAAATCACATGTCTACATCCACCACCAAATTCGCTTGTATCTAGCCACAAGTTACTTAACTATATTAATAAATGCTAAATGAATCAATTTTAATGCATGAAAATAAGTTTTCCAATGATTTTCCCAAAAAGTCAAAAATCGACCCTGGGCCCACATGGTCAAAACCTCAGGTTCGAAGCAAAACCCGATTACCCATTCACCCACGACTCCAAATGTATAATTTATTTTGAAATCGGACCTCAAATCGATGTCCAAATCCCAAAAATTTAAAAAATCTAAGTTCTACCCAAAACACCCAATTTCCCCCATGAAAACCCTTGATTTTTAGTTGAAACCATGTGAAAAGATGTTAAAGATTAAGGAAAACGAGTTAGAAATGACTTACAATCGATTTGAAAGAGTAGTTGTCTTTGAAAAATCGCCCAAAGATGTTTAGGTTTTGAAAAAGTTTGAAAAATGCTGAAATTTTCAGCTAAATTATGATTTAGCAGGTTGCAGATGTCGCAATTGTGACCAGGGTTCGCAATTGCGAATCCTTAATAAACTTGTTATCTTCGCATTTGCGATCAGATGTTTGCAATTGCGAACTCGCATTTGTGAAGGGAATGTCGCATTTGCGACAGCTGGGGATATCTGGGTTATTCGCATTTGCGAAGAATTGCTCGCAATTGTAAGAATGGCTGCCCAGGGCATACCCTGCAATTGCGAAGTGACCCTCGCAATTCCCAAGCCTGATAGTCTCGCAATTGCGATACCTGACCTTGCAATTGCGAGATCTGGGCCTACAACACATACCAACGGAAAACCTGCAACTTCCTAAGTTCAATTCCACTCCATTGCCTATCCAAAACTCACCCAAGCGCTCGGGGCTCTAAACCAAACATGCACACCAACTTAAAAACATCATACGGACTTGCTCGTGCAATCAAATCATCAAAATAACACCAACAACTATGAATTAAACCTTAAATTCATGAAATCATTCAAGAACACCAAAATTTTCAATTTCTCAACTTTAAGTCCGTTTTATAGAAAACCAATTCCGATCTTTATCAAATTTTACAGATTCAAGCTAATTATTATTTCAAACTTATACCGAGCTCCGGAACCAAAATACGAGCTCGATACCATCAATTTCAAACATCTTTCATTTCTAAAAACTCTTATATATTCTAGAAAATAATTTTCTTTAAAAATTTGTTTCTCGGGCTTGGAACCTCGGAATTCAATTTTGGGCATACGCCCAAGTCCCATATTTTCTACGGACCCTCTGGGACCGTCGAATCACGGGTCCAGGTCCATTTACCCAAAATGTTGGCCGAAGTGAACTTAAATTTATTTTAAAAGAAAAACTTATTATTTTTACAGATTTTCACATATGACTTTTCGGATACGCACCCGGAATGAGTACGAAAATCGAGGTGAGACAGAAAAAGGTTTTTAAGGACTCGGATCGCAGAATTTACTTGTATAACAAGTGATGACCTTTCGGGTCATCACATGCTACGCCTTCTATAATTTTGCGTAAGTATTCTCTACCGATCATGAGCGCTTTGAGTGTCGTAATTCTCTCCCGAGTAACTACCATAATTTACTAGACATATTCTTCCGAACTACGGTAGCTGGCACTAAGTTACGGCTCACTCGAATTGCACCAAGGTTTCGTTATTCCTAATCACACCTTTAAACCCTCCGTATTGATCCCTCATATACTTTAGGAGTGATGTTGTTCAACAACTACTAAATATGCACTCTCTTCCGAGTAATACACACGAAATAGGCACAGTCGATCGAGAGCTCTTCAACCAACCATAATATAAACGCAGTTGAACAAATAGAGAAATTCAATGGCTCAATTATATAAAAACTTAACAAGAATTTATCCTACAAAAGGTTCTATCAAACTCTAGATAAGAAATTAGTTATTCCTAATAGTATGCATAACTACAATACTAGAATTCATAACCAATAATGGATATAAGAAGAAGGAAGTGAGAAACTCGTAGAAAAATTTTCCGCCTTGCTCCTAGTGTATTCTTGCCTCTTTAGGTCGAAATCTCCGATCTCAAATTTGTCCAATCTTAATTTTAAAATGGTGTTTAATGACTATTTATATGTGCAGAAAAAATACCAAAGCAAAATAACCAAATTCAAAACCGAAAAGGAGACAAAAACACGCATCGCCTCGCGTTAACCCCGGAGGCGCGAGCTCTCACGCGAGCAAACCTCGCGTCGCCAGGCTCTTTGCTGCTTTGTTACTGAAATTGATTTTGCTGCCTAACGTTGCACTTCTTTTATCTTCTCCCTCAATTCTTCTTTTGTCCTTTTTTGTTTGTAATGTTAAACTTTAATCCTTCTATATTCATTAATTAAATAATCATAACTCAATATAATCATATTAAATAATCATAACTCAATTTTTATATTGTATAAAATATATATAAAATCTCTATTTTGTTCCGAATTTTGTTTTTAATATGCCTATACATAAAATAAGCTTAATTAAACACAAATATAGTATAGTTTAATATTAAAGCACCAAAATATAAGGTAAGTCAGGGAGAATCCACCTACCCACTTGTGGGTTCATGTGAACCCAGTAAATTTTGTCTAAACAGTGTAAATGTGTTCGAAAAATTATTAAATATCTATAAATGTTTGAATGTAAACGCAGTTACTATTTAAAATTTACTCGAAATCGTTGCAGGAATTCATAAATACTATAGCCTGGATCCGTCTCTGAAGTAAGTAATGCACTAAAAATATAAAATTATAGCCAAATAAATGTATCAATCAAAAATTTTACTAAGTTAATTGAAGGGAATTACAATTAGCTTAGCTAGCGTTGTGGATTCATGGGGATAAAATAAAAAGATAACCTATGATATCAGGGAATTGAGCTTTTTCTCCCGTCTCAAACCTCGTGGATGAAAGAGGACGAGACTGCAGCACGCACGTTCTACACTATTCGAATACTATAATTTTTTGGTTCTCTATAATCAATGGCGAAATCAAAAAATTTAATAAGGATGTTCAAAGTCTCTATTTTTATCAATAGCAAGTAATATTTATTAATAAACTGTATTTGTAAAAAATTACGAAGAAAATAAAATAACATAAACAGAAATGTAAACGAAATAACAAAAATCAATTCAAGCCCTCTGAATTCACAGTGTTTCCTTAAGGAATTTAATCCCCTCCTAGTACCCAAGGTTATGGATTATTTTCTCCCAGGATAAAACGAATTACACATTGGTGTAGTGGTACTTCAAACCCTAGTGTTTCAGCGAACACAAAGTTCAGTAGCAAATCACACTTACTGTTGCTTTCTTTGAAGTTAAAATATGCAGAAGAAAGGAGAAGAACTCAAAAAATTCGTATGGAAATTCTAAGCAGAATAGTCTTGTATTTAGCCAAAGTTGGACTGAAATCTGAAGAGGTGCAACTCTTCAGAATGGTTGTTTATGCAAAACGGCCACAACATAAATGCCATAACATAAATGGCTATTTACTTAACAATAAAGAGGGAAAATTGAAGAGAGTAGTTTATTTTTCAGCTACGCAACTGAAAAACGGATATTAATATTCTGTTATTAAAATAAATATTTAATAATTTTCTGTTAATATTTTACTATTAACAAATAAATTTGGTCCAAAAATTTAATCAATCAATCATTTGACCGAAGTCGAGCCGACCGACGACGACGACGGCGCGAGGCTTGCCTTCTTCTCAACTCTTTAAGAGCTAGAAGAAGAGCAATTGCTTATATACCAATAAAAAACCTCTTCCTCTTCCAATATGGGACAATGTCCCTTTGCCGGGGGGAGGGGGGGGAACTTAAAATTTCATTTCCATCCATTTCCCATTCACCTTATTTTAAGCATATCATATACTTAAAATCCCAATAATATTTTACCCTATACATAGTATTCATAATTTTTCGGTAAAGGATGTTAAGTTGACCAGCCTTGGCATTATTTGTAATATTAAAAAAAAAAAAACTTAAAAGGTACTATCGATCCCAGGAAGGGCAAGTATTGTATTGAACTTTAATACATCGATTTATAGTGTATCTTAGTTATCCACAACAACGTCGAAAAAAAATAATACTACCCCCGTTTTAATTTAGATGAGGTAGTTTGATTAAGACAAAGTTTAAAAAAAAAAACTTTTAAAACTTGTGATGTTAACAAATTAAGGCATAAAAGCTTTGTGGGGTCATAATATGTGTGTGATTATAAAAACTTCTCATTAAGGTAAAATGAATCAAATCAAAAATTTAAAATTAAATTATTTTCAAATTCAAAAATATGTCATTTAATTTGGAACGGAACCAAAAAAAAATATCTCGTCCAATTTGAAACGATGAAATATTACCCACAACAACAAAAGGATTTGGTGTGCACCCCAAGACAAGGATAATTTTTTTTTCCTCTGAACAAGCTGTTACTTTCGGATGATACTTTCGTCACAGAAATGATACTTTCGGATTTCGAAAGTTAAAAGTTTTAATCTAATTATAGATTCAAATATTAAATTATTTAATATATTTATATAGTTAAAAATTATATATAAAATATTATTTAAAAGATATATAAAAAAATAGTGAGTAATAAAAAAATAATTTATATGACTTAAAATGCAAAAATTATCATATTTTTTGGGACAGAGAAGTACCTAGCATTAGTACATAAACGTGTCTGGCTCTGCTTAGGTAGCTTCTTGTTGTTGGTGATCGTCTGATACAGACATGGCCAATATCACAAGCGTCGGAGTTATCGGCGCCGGTCAAATGGGTTCCGGAATCGCCCAACTCGCCGCCGTCAACGACATCGACGTTTGGCTCTACGATACTGATTCTGAAGCTCTTATTAAAGCCCAAAATTCTATTTCCAATAATATTCAACGCCTCCTCTCCAAAGGACAACTCTCTCAGGTATTTCTTCATCCTTCCTTCTTCACCGCTCCTACTTACTATCTGAATATTTTTTTCTTCCATTTGAATTCAAAGCTGTCACTTTTTTCTTCCTTTTTACTTTTAATTTTACCTTTTCCAAAAGAGGTTTAGCTAGAATTACTTGTCTAATGCTCAAGAATAAGCTGCTAAACACTCCCTCCGACAAGAATAATGGGTTTCCAGAATATAAGGTCAAAATATCTACAGTAACTTTTTTGAGGGAATTTCAGAAATTGATTCCTCAAAAGATTTTGAAATAGCATGCAATTAAAAGTCCCAAACGAGTTGAGGTTAGCTATATGAATCCTCACTTTTCCGTTTAAGCTCAACTCATGTCATAATCATACCAGATAAAAATAAAAGTGAAAAATAACTTAAATATACATATTGTGTATCAAATGGGCCAGGACAGTTAGATTTTGAAGCTACGAATACTGCCCTACTCTTGGAAGGTGTTGTTTGGAGTAATTTTTAGGAAATTCGAACAGCGGTGAGTTTTGTGTTTAATAACCTCTTGATAAAACAGGAAAAAAGTGCTGACGCTGTAAGACGTCTACGGTGTTCATCCCGCTTGGAAGATTTACATTCAGTTGATTTTGTTGTCGAGGCTATTGTGGAATCCGAACAAGTGAAGAAATCTTTATTTTCCAACTTGGATAAGATTGTAAAGAGCTCTGCTATTTTGGCTTCTAATACAAGCTCTATATCCATTACTCGTCTAGCATCTGCAACGAGCCGACCCTGCCAGGTTTGCTTTACTTTGGCTGTCGATCAATTATACACTGAACACTGGCTTATGAAACTTATTGAAAGCGGAACTACTTTACTGCAATGCAAATATGTGTGTTGAAGTTCAGGAAAATGCCAAGATTCAAACAATTGCACAAAATTTCTTGCTCAGTTCCTATTTTTAAATCCTTCAGAAAGAAGATGTGGGGAAATTATCTTTATCTTGTTTTCTTTCTTTTTAGACTTATGGAATCTCACCATCTAGGCACTCCTCCCCAAACTGGTAGGATTTGCTGTGGTTTGTATTATGGTTGCACTTTAGTTTGTATATCCCATCTTTAGTCGTCATCACCTCTACACATAATTCAGTTTACTTTGTGATAAGATTTCCTATATATCGGTGGAACAACAGATGGAATATTATAATATTGGAATGTGAAGGAATTAATTTTGTTAAGTGAATAAAATGGGTGGTAATGTTGAAGGTGTAAGGCTCCTCGCTGCTAATCAGAAGACATGGGACTAACAAGATCCTTTTTAGTGGCTGCTAAAAACGACTGTTGGAATGTCACATGGACATGGATAAGGGTGAAGAAAGATGTTTTTGCAGAGTGATGGTCACAGTAACTGCTAAGAAACCTTATTTCTCCAAGTGATGGTTTAAAGGAGGATTAATTATCTCATAAAGAAGTTGAGAGTTAAATGTGTGGATAGAACAGAATTATCCCTCTTTACTTTTGTTGCATATTATTATTACGTAGAACTCACTAGTCAATTCAATTTGATAGTAGCTTTTTGGATTGTCTTTTCTTTTTTCTCATGTATACATGTGTGTCTCATATATATTTGTTTTTTTTCTTCTATCTCCTAAATTCTGGTACTTATTAGGGAATATCAAATCCTCAACACAAGTTGACAACGAACTAGACACTTGTAATCATTTGCCTTTCCTGATATGCGCTCTCTATCTGTCTCTGTGCCTCTTTAAAGGGAACTCCAGTTACGCATACCCATCAACTGCTTAGGGTTCATATAGCTTTTCTCTCTTTTATGTTTTCATGGGCAGGTGATCGGCATGCACTTTATGAATCCGCCACCTATTATGAAGCTGGTTGAGATTATTCGGGGTGCAGATACATCAGAAGACACATATTGTGCCACTAAATGCCTGGCAGAGAGGTAACTGTTAGGAAAACCCTGCGATGGTCAAGGAGGGTTGCGCAGTTGCGCTGTGATGGTTTTAAGAACTAAAATTTACAATTGGCTTATCTTAGATAATTGGCTTAGAGAACCTGTCATCCAATTGTTGCTGTCTCAAGTCTTTAAGCTTTTTCAGATTGAGTATAAATATTTTTCCTTTAGGTGGATATTTCAGGAAATTGTGCCTCATGTCATATTTCCTAGATTTTATTTTCGTTTAGATTGCCATATCGGAATGAAATGGGAGGATTCATATAGGTAACACAGATAGTTTGATATAGAGACATAGTTGATTGATTGAAAGATGCAGCCGAAAAACGAGAAAGGGTCCTTATTAGGTGTCCTCTGTCACAAGATGTGAGATTCTTTAGTCACCTGAACATCTCTACATAAGTTGTTTTATAATGCTTCACAAGCAGCATGGACAGAAATTATACAGTATCTTTATTTCCAATGTATGAGATGAATTAAAAGAAAGGCAAAAGAATTTCTCTTATCCTCTACTTGCAAAAGACTAGTCTCTTATCCTCTGGAAATGGGAAGAAATCTGTAACTAATTTCTGACTATCTATTATTTGCAGGTTTGGTAAGACAGTTATCTGTTCTCAGGATTATTCTGGCTTCATTGTAAACCGAATTTTGATGCCTATGATTAATGAGGCCTTTCATACACTTTATACCGGAGTTGCAACAAAAGAAGACATCGATACAGGAATGAAGCTAGGAACCAACCATCCTATGGGTCCTTTGGAACTTGCAGATTTTATTGGACTGGATGTTTGTTTGTCGATCATGAAAGTTCTTCATGTCGGTCTAGGAGACGATAAGTATGCTCCGTGCCCTCTCCTTGTGCAGTGTGTTGATGCTGGTAGACTTGGTAAAAAGCGAGGCATCGGCGTATATGATTACCGTAGTGCTGCTGCAGACACAGGAAAATCTCCTCGACTTTGATATCCTTTGCACTTGGAGTTTGTGAAACAGCTGCAACACCACTCTTATCTTCCTCATGTGTCAATAAAAGAAAAAAAAGGTAACAGGGATGTGATACCTGGCTTGTTTGAGTTGTCAAAAAACATAAAGGTTGTTCCATGACGACCAGATGTAACTTTTCTCTTCTTATTGCATATCTTTTCTTGTTGCCAAGTCCAGGCTTTTCTGTGCAATTCCAACTTCTTCCAACTTAAGATAAGTTGCTATGCTGTAAATTAAAAGGGGCACAAAAAAGGTAAAATCAAACATTGTCTCTTCGTGTCATTCCCCTCAATGAAGGCTAATGGAACAATGATAATATCACTTCAATTTGTGCTCATGTTTGAAATGATTATGGTTTAATAATAGTGAATAATGATATCCATATTTCATCCGTTTATTATAGGTTAAGTGATTCTCGAAGCTCAACTACAGGTTACTCATGCAGTCATGCTTCTTTAAAACATCTACTTAAAGTTGGGTAGTTTTAGTCTGTCTCCCGCGGTAGAGCTAGGATTCTAATAAGGGGATTTAAGGAAAAGACAAAATATGCTACACCTAGGATCCATTGCGAGTTACACGGACTTCCAGTGAATCGAATTTGGATAGCTTATGTCTGAACTGATAGAAGCTATCCAAATATAAGTGCACTAGCTTTAGGGTATCGTGCGATACAACGTGTATTCCGCGTCACTCAATTAAAGAAGATGCAACACTCATTTATTATGTTTTTGAACTTGTGAGATGAAAAATTTAGTATTCACGTCTGCATTTGTCCCTGTTAGCAGGGGCGTACGCAGAATTTTTTGTAAGCGGTGTCGAAATTTAGAGAGACGTACAAACGAAGAGATTACTTTAATGAAATCACACTTTAGAAAAACACAATTCAAATATAGTAGTATAGTTCTCCCTCACGAACTTTTATTTTTATAAAATGTACTCATAATAGACTCAGTACAAATATTACCCAAAAAAAAAACTATATAAGGCAGCAAAAATTTACTCAATAGCTCATTATCCATTCGAATCCATAGGACGCTGCTTCTTTCAATAAATTTCCAGAAGAATACTAAAAAATATTAAGAATAAAGCTGTTTTCACCGTGGGGAGTCGAACGCCTCACCACAAGCAGAAACTGGATTACTTCACCAACGGGCCAACATAGTTGTTAACATCAAGTTGTGCCATTTATTATATTTAGACTATATTTTCTTTTGCAGATTATTTATATATATATATTAATAAATAAAATTTTCCATCCAAGCGGTGTCGGATCATGTTAGTTAATATGAAATTTCACGTGTACGACTCAGTTAAAATTTGTATACAAGAAAAACGATTAATATGAATTAATTGAAGCAAGTGGTAACATTTAAGCAAATCTTTCATAGGCAACTTTGCAACCAATAACAGTTGACTGCAAAATACATGATAGCCCAAATTTAGGATAAGAATGTTCAGTGACGTACAAATCCTGTGGTATTTGAGTTAACATTAAATATACGTTTAAAGGTAAAAAAATTCAGTTAATTATCTCGGCGATATTTTATTATGATACAAACACGCACACATACTCCAGCATATTGACAATGAAATATACATTGAATTTGACATCTCATGTTCAATTAAATTTTTCTCATATGCTTTAGACCTCTATCCTTTTGTAATTGTAGCAAATTCCTTATAAACTTAATATGCTACATCATATCATATCATCATATATCATATATAATATATTATATATTATACTAAAAGTGGGAAGCTCCTACCTTCAAAATTGGATTACCATTTTACCCTACATTAAATTAAAATCTAATTAAATATCTAATTAATTAATTAGGAGTACTAAGTCTAATTAAAGTTGAAAATGAAAATGTCAATCGAATTTACTAAAATGTAAATTTACATTTCAATATATAATAAATTGTATAGTACATATATTAAATGTAAAATGTGAACAGACGGTTTTGATTTGAAAAATTGACGAATATATTTCTAAAGTTAATGTCATTTATTGTAATCTATTAAATTTAGAATAACTTTCATCTTCCATTATCTATACGATTAATATCAGTCCTTAAAATGTGCATTGAATAGTTAACTCTTTCATCTTCTAACAATAACAGCTTTTCCACTCATCCATTTACTTATTTAGTAAAAATTGTATGGGGTAGCCACTATTTAAAGTTGTATTTACTTTTTATCTATCATTTTTAATGCTAAGCAAAAATAGCCACTCGTTTATTAAAATTAATATGAAAGGACGTTGTTACCCTTTCCTTCCCAAACGGAAATACAGTGATATCACATGTTGGATAGATACACCATTTTCAGATTCTCTTTCTGGGCTATTCTCTCTGCATATTCTTTCTGGGCTATTCTCTCTGCATATTCTTCTTCCATTCCCAACCTCCATTTTCTTTTTTTTTCTTTATCGTCTTCTTTCGGTATATTTTGCTTTGTCTTTTGTCAATTAAAAAGTGACTCCTTTTTTATGATCTCAGAAAAGCTATGCCAGAGTATGTAGTTAATGAAGAATGGGAGATTGAGTCAAAGGAAAATACAAGACCTACTCCTTGAACATTGCATATAAGCAATAGAAATTCACTGTATTTTTTTCTAATGAGTCTACTGCTACTACTACTACTACTATACCTACTGTGCCTTGAGATCCTATGGAGAGGGAATTAGGTGTTAAGTCATGATCACCTTTTTTATTCTCCTTCTCTTTTGACTTTTACATGCTATGGTTTTTAAATTGGGTAAACCTTTAGTCAAAATGGAAGAAAAAAGTGAATTTATCAGAAAAGGATAAAATATTTAAAATATCTGTATTTAAGTTCAAAAGTTAAAGACACTTGGTCCTTAACTTAGAGTTTCAATTTCAAAAGTTAAGGACACTTGGTCCTGAACTTAGAATTACAAGTTCAAAAGTTAAGGATACTTGGTCCTGAACTTAGACTAACAAGCTCAAAAGTTAAGGACAATAGGTCCTGAACTTACAGTTACAAGTTCAAAAGTTAAGGACAATATGTCTTGAAGTCCTGAACTTAGACTAACAAGCTCAAAGTTAAGGACAATATGTCCCGAACTTAGGCTAAGAAGCCCAAAAGTTAAGGACAATAGGTCTTGAACTTAGACTAACAAGCTCAAATGTTAAGGACACTTGGTCATGAACTTACAGTTACAAGTTCAAAAGTTAAGGACACTTGGTCTTGAACTTAGACTAACAAGTTCAAAAGTTAAGGGCAATAGGTCCTGAACATAGACTTACAAGTTCAAACGTTAAGGACAATAGGTCCTAAACTTAGACTTACAAGTTCAAAAGTTAAGGACAAGTAGTCCTTAACTTAGAGTTACAAGCACAGAACTTAAGGATAGGTGATAACTGTGATTTCTACATGTTTTATACCCATTCTTACCTAAGCTTTGTGCATTAACTGCCATAAATTGGTCCCAAAATGCTTACAAGTTGCGCTTGATTGCATGTTTGAGCGACAAGATGAAAAATACTAAAGATCGGCTCAAAAAGGAGTGAAATCTGCCAAGTGTCAAAAGACAACAAAAGGGGGGAACAAAATGATCTGTGCGGTCCGCACTGTTTTGTCACGCGGACGCACAGGAAAGTTGAGAGGCCATGCCATTTTTAAGTCAAGTTGCGCGGTCCGCGCTCCTTTTCAAGCGGTCCGCGCCTAAGAGTGTCAGAGACTCAATCATTCAAGGCAAAAGCCCACGCGGCCGCACATCTAATCAGTGCGGTCCGCGTGGATGAAGTTCACGCGGCCGCGCGTCACTTTTGTGCGCTCCGCGTCCCCAATGCCAGAAGCAAGATATGAAGACCCAAAACCCTCCGCGGCCGCGCGTCATTTGTGCGCGGTCCGCGCCAGACCCTCAGGGGTATTTTTGTCCGATTTTTCCTGTGTAGTATAAATAGAACATTTTACTTTTTAGGAGCAGTTTTTTTAGTTCTGTTTTTGGGCGGATAGCAGCTGAGCTCGTGAGACTCATATTTTGGCCTATCTTGGGCATTTTTAGCTTAGTTTTCATCATAGATTATTGTAGTTTAACATTAGCAATTAATTAATATGGTTGTTTCATCTTTTATTTCTTAAATTTCTGTTTTTATTATGGCTAGCTAAACCCATTAGCTAGGGTTGTGGCTCAATCCTAGTGTGGGTACTTAATGGGTGTGATTGTTTAGTGCATGAATGATGTTGGGTATTTGTTATTTGGATTAATCTTATGTTTTTATTAAGATTTTGTGGTTGCAAACACTAAGTCTAGCTTAGTGAGTCTTGACTCCTCTTGAGAAAGAGAGTCTATGACCCCAAGATTAATTCCAACAAGGAATTGGGATGGACCCATGAGAATGGTAGTCCCAATTAACGGGTTAAACCTCGAGAGAGTAATTACCCAACTTGAACCATAAGTTGCTTGGGCAAATTGGCCTACCCAATTGGTCTCGAGAGAGTCAATTGGGCAAAATCACTCTCTCTACCGAGAGGTGTGAGAGTGGGTGCAAAAGTGCAACGGTTATAGCATAAGTCCCATATTCATCATTCTTGCATTAGGAATCTCTACCCGTTAGTTGACCACCTAGGTACATGCCACGACCCTAGTGCCTTTCTCTATAATGCATATAACTTAGAATTAATATCTTAGCATAACTTAGCTTTAAATTTGTAGTTGATATATTGAGTTGATAATCAAAAGAAAATCAAAAATGTTAGAAGATCAATTAGGAGCTAAAACATAGTCCTAGACCATACAAACACTCAACTCCAAATTGAAGCTCCCTGTGGAAAATTGACCCCGATACTGCTATTGGGTAAAAGTATTAGTGCCCACTCTTCCTTAGGTTGAGTTCGCTGTGATCACTTTTTGGCGCCGTTGCCGGGGAGCTTTACGGTGTTGACTATTTGTGTAGCTAGTATTGTGTTTTGTTTCTCTTTCCTTCTTATTTACTAACTTTGTGTGTGTCGATCAATCAGGTACAATAGCTCTTAATACAAATGACCCTCTCAGCAATGTGATAGCGGGGGAGGAGGTAGAGGATCTAGAACAAGATGAGATCTTACCTCAACTACCACGGAGAGGCCGGCATGTCAATATAAATGCAAATGAGAACAACAACATTCCAGACCCTCCTCCGGTACCACCGAGAGTGGTTCCCAGAGTTCTACCAAATAAAGGATACGCCAGTGCTATTGTTCCTCCCCGAATCCGGGCGGGGAACTTTCAAATCACAAATGTTATGCTGACCTTGCTCGAGCAAAGAGGTTATTTCACGGGTGCCTCCAATCAAAATGCCTACAAGCACTTGAAGGGGTTCGTGGATACATGTTGGGGTAGCAAGCAGACAAACGTGTCCGAGATGCGTTGAGATTGAGGCTTTTCCCGTTTTCTCTTTGGGGTAAAGCATTGGATTGGTTAGAAAGGCTCCCCAATCATTCTATTACAACATGGGATGAATTGGCGGACAAATTTATTGCCAATTTCTTCTCTCCAAGTCATATGGCAGCTCTTCGGGATGAAATTCTAGCTTTCAAACAAGAGCCAACGGAACCTTTGCATGAGATATGGGAAAGATATAGAACAATGGTGAAAGAGTGCCCTAATAACGACATGACCAAGGCTATGATTCAACAAACCTTTTATCGGGGCATCAACACCACAAATCAATGCATTGTGAACCAATTGGCCGGAGGGAACTTTATGAAACTTTCTTACCAAGAGGCATGTGATGTACTTGATGAAATGGCCGACACCTCTTCGGCATGGCAAAGTCGAGCAAACGTGCACCAAGGTGACCCCACGGTCATCCATTTGCATAAGGAATTGCACGATCATGGCCAAGCTATAGCCGAGCTTACAACAACTATGAATCAATTGGCAAAGGCGCAATTGCAACAAGTCCAAAACCCGCGCCAAGTCAATGTAATGGAAGGTGTTTCTATGTTGAAAAGGAGGCAAAGAGGACAACAACCTCAAGGTAATTATGAACAATATGACAACAACAATGATGGTAATAGATATTCGAATGAAGGTTTTGATGACCAAAGTGAGGAAGTCCAATATGTCAACAACTATTAAGGGAATAGAGGTAATCAAGGGAATTAACAATGGAGACCCCAAGGTAATTGGGGCAATCAACAAGGTGGCAATTGGAATTACAACAACAATCAAGGAGGCAATTGGGGGAACAATAATTCGGGGAATCAAGGTAATTGGAACGGGAACAACAATTGGAACAACAACAATGGTGGTCAAGGTGGTTGGAACAACAATGGTAGACAAGGTAATAGGGGGCAAGGCTTTCAAAGGCCCCTAATGTATCAACAACCCAATAACCCGCCTCCCTTTCCTTCTCAAGGTCCGAGTTCGTCCGGAAGCGAGATGGGGAGAATTGAAAGCATGTTCGAGCAAATGATGAAAAAGAACCAAGATTCCAAGGCCCAGTTAGCTTCGCATAACACATCTATCCGGAACTTGGATGTGCAATTAGGCCAAATCTCTCTGTCTTTAAATACTCGCCCAAAGGGTGCTCTACCAAGTGATACGTTAGTAAACCCTAAGGGTGGGCATAATAATCATGTGATGGCAGTGACAACGCGAAGTGGAAGAGGCGGTAATGTGCATGCCTCAAGAGGAAACCAAGTTGCGGTAAATGAAGATGAGTTACGAAATGATGAGATCCCGTTGGTATTTGAGGATGTTGTTGAACAAATTGCAAGTGATGATGTGAGAATTGAAATTTATGAGGGTGAGGAGGAGACTCAAGAGGCCGTGAACCCATCTAGGGAAAACGTCATTGATATGCCCGAACCGGTGGTGCCAAAAGCCAAGGCACCCTTGCCTAGACCTCCTCCGCCCTATCCTCAACGGTTGGCCAAGCAAAAGGGTGACAACCAATTTAAGAAATTCATTGAAATGATGAAGAGTTTGACTATCAACGTGCCTTTGGTGGAGGCACTCGAGCAAATGCCGGGATACGCAAAGTTCATGAAAGATTTGGTTACAAAAAAGAGATCAATGGAGTGTGAGACAATCAAGATGACCCATCAAGTGAGCGCAATTGTGCATTCTATGGCTCCAAAACTTGAGGATCCCGGCGCATTCACTATCCCATGTACCATTGGAAGTGCCGACTTTGCAAAAGCCCTTTGTGACTTGGGGCAAGTATCAATTTAATGCCATATTCGATCTTCAAGACCTTGGGAATCGGACAACCTTGTCCAACTTATATGAGGCTTCAAATGGCGGACCGGTCAATGAAGTGGCCTTTGTGAATTATTGATGATGTCCTTGTTCGTGTTGATAAGTTCATA
Source organism: Nicotiana sylvestris (assembly GCF_000393655.2). Classification (NCBI taxonomy): domain Eukaryota; kingdom Viridiplantae; phylum Streptophyta; class Magnoliopsida; order Solanales; family Solanaceae; genus Nicotiana; species Nicotiana sylvestris. The sequence goes on from NC_091063.1 coordinate 63,930,261, forward strand.
TTGCCGGCCGATTTCGTGATCTTGGATTGCGAAGTGGATTTCGAGGTGCCTATCATTCTTGGAAGGCCCTTCCTAGCTACGGGGAAGGCCTTGGTTGATGTGGAAGCGGGAGAATTGACCTTCCGTGTTGGTGATGAAAAAGTGGTGTTCCACATATGCAAATCAATGAGGCAACTAGATAGCACCGAGGTGTGCTCGTTTGTTGACATTGTCACGACGGTGATAGTGGATGACACAAGCGCAATGGCAAATATTGAGGACCCACTTGAGGCCGTGCTATTGAACATGGATGTTGATGATGATACTAGAAGGGTGGAGTGTGTGAACGCATTACATGGCATGGGCTCATATTCTTATGAACTGAGAAAGTTATCTCTTGTTCTTGAAAACCGCAAGACTCCACCCACCAAGCCATCTATTGAGGAGCCACCGGTGTTGGAGTTGAAACCACTCCCTCCTCACCTCAGGTATGAATTTCTTGGTCCTAATTTCACTTTGCCGGTTATTCTTTCTTCTTGCTTGACTAACGTGCAGGTTGACGCCACTTTGGCGATTCTTCAAAAGCGCAAGCGGGCGATTGGATGGACCTTGGTGGATATTCGGGGTATTAGCCCCGCATTTTGCATGCACAAGATAATATTGGAGGAGGATGCTAGGCCGTCTCTTGAACATCAAAGGAGACTCAATGAGGCCATGCAAGAGGTGGTAAAAAAGGAAGTCATCAAGTGGCTTGACGCCGGTGTGGTGTATCCAATTTCTGACAGTTCGTGGACTTCTCCGGTACAATGTGTGCCAAAGAAGGGAGGAATGACGGTGGTGACCAATGACAACAATGAACTTATTCCGACTCGTACTGTGACGGGTTGGAGGGTATGCATGGACTACCGGAAGTTGAACAAGGTGACTAGAAAGGATCATTTCCCATTGCCGTTCTTGGACAAAATGCTTGATCGTCTTGCGGGCCGGGCTTTCTATTGTTTTCTGGATGGGTATTCAGGCTATAACCAAATTCTCATTGCCCCGGAAGACCAATAAAAGACAACCTTCACATGTCCTTATGGCACATCCGCCTTCTCTCGAATGCCATTTGGATTATGTAATGCATCGGCGACCTTCCAATGATGTATGATGGCAATCTTCACCGACATGGTGGAGGACATATTGGAGGTCTTCATGGATGATTTTAGTGTGGTTGGGGACTCATTTGGTGATTGTTTGCAAAACTTGGATCGTGTGTTGTCCCGATGCGAAAACACAAACTTGGTTCTCAATTGGGAGAAATGCCATTTTATGGTAAAAGAAGGAATTGTGTTGGGTCACAAAATTTCAAAAAGAGGGATTGAGGTTGATAAGGCAAAAATTGAGGTTATCTCAAGGCTCCCTCCCCTACTTCCGTCAAAGGGGTGAGGAGTTTTCTTGGACACGCGGGTTTTTACCGAAGATTCATCAAAGACTTCTCTAAGGTAGTTAACCCGTTGTGTAAATTGCTATAGAAAGATGCAAAATATGTGTTCGATGAGAAATGTATGGAGGCTTTCGAGCTTCTAAAGCACAAGTTGACGACTACCCCCATCATTACTGCACCAAATTGGATCTTGACCTTTGAGCTCATGTGCGATGCTAGTGATGTTGCGGTAGGGGTAGTCTTGGGCCAAAGAATCAACAAAATGTTCCATTCGGTGTACTACGCAAGTAAGACAATGAATGAAGCTCAAAAGAACTACACGGTCACCGAGAAGGAATTGCTTGCCATTGTTTTTGCCATGGAGAAGTTTCGCCCATACCTTATGGGGGCCAAAGTGATTATTCATACCGATCACACCTCCCTTAGGTACTTGATGACTAAGAAAGACTCGAAAGCGAGGTTAATGAGATGGGTGCTTCTTCTTCAGGAATTTGATTTGGAGATTGTTGATAGAAAGGGTAGTGAAAATAAAGTGGCGGACCACTTGTCTCGATTGGAGGAGGAAGGGAGGCCTTTGGACGGCCTTGAGATAAATGATTCTTTTCCGGATGAATAACTCCTCTCGGTCTCAATGCTAGACATGCCATGGTTTGCCGACATTGCCAATTATCTTGTTACCGGTGTGATTCCGTATGAGCTCTCTTCTAACCAAAGGAAGAAGCTCAAGCGGGATTGTTTGGACTACTATTGGGATGAGCCGTATCTTTTCAAAATTTGCACCGATGGTGTAATTCGCCGGTGTGTTCCCGAAGAAGAGCAATTGAGTATTGTGGAAGCTTGTCACTCTTCGCCCTATGGTGGCCATCATGGCGGGGCGAGGACGGCGTCTAAAGTGTTGAGTTGTGGTTTCTTTTGGCCTTCTTTGTTCAAGGATGCCGGTGACTTTGTGAAAAGATGCGATGAATGCCAACGTGCCGGAGGGATTTCGAAGAAAGATGAGATGCCCCTTAACACGATTCTAGAGGTTGACATTTTTGATGTTTGGGGGATAGACTTTATGGGACCATTCGTAAGTTCTTGTGGCAACACCTACATCTTGGTAAGCGGTTGATTATGTGTCGAAATGGGTTGAGGCCATAGCTTTGCCAAATAATGAAGCTCGAAGTGTGGTGGCGTTCTTGAAAAAGAGTATCTTCACGAGGTTTGGCACTCCACGTGCTATCATCAATGACGGGGGTTCTCATTTTTGCAACCGAGCTTTTGACTCTTTGCTAGCCAAGTATGGGGTAAATCACAAGGTGACCACTCCTTATCATCCTCAAGCGAGTGGTCAAGTTGAGGTGTCCAACCGTGAGATCAAGAGTATTTTGTCCAAGACTGTCAATGCAAATAGGACCGACTGGTCGAAGAAATTGGATGATGCTCTTTGGGCTTATCGTACAACTTTCAAGACTCCGATTGGTATGTCGCCGTATCGGTTGGTGTTTGGGAAGACTTGTCATCTTCCAGTAGAATTGGAACATAAGGCTATGTGGGCCCTGAAAAAGTTGAACTTAGAATGGGATGTCGCGGCAAATCTCCGGGTTGAGCAATTGAATGAACTTGATGAATTTAGGTTTCATGCTTACTACAGCTCGTCCTTGTATAAGGACAAGATGAAGTACCTTCACGACAAGTATGCCCGAGGGAGGGAATTCAAAGTTGGTGACATGGTTCTTCTTTTCAACTCCCGATTAAGGTTATTTCCGGGCAAGCTGAAGTCTAAGTGGAGCGGCCCATTTAAAGTGGTTGGTGTAACTCCCTTTGGTGCCATTGATCTCAAAAATAAGAATGGTGAAGTTTTCCGGGTCAATGGGCATCGTGTCAAGCACTATTTAGGAAATAGTGATGACAGACACGTGGTGGCACTCATTCATTTGAAATGACTGTGATGGTAACACGCGTCGTGCCACGACGTTAAATCAGGCGCTTCTTGGGAGGCAACCCATGTCTTTTTTTTTCTTTGTTTTTCTGTTGTAGAGTAGGATTTTTGAGCTGATAATTTGTGAAGTGTTGCAGGGATAATGTTGAACCAGTGCAGGGCAAAAATGGTCAGTCTCTGAATATGGCCTACGCGGCCGCACTGCAAAACAGTGCGGTCCGCGTAGGTGTGAGCAACTGAAAGGCTAAGACCCAGAAGACCCAGCGCGGCCGCGTGACATTTCTGTGCGGTCCACGCTGGAGGACCAAGAAGTACTAAGTCTCTGAAAAAGTCCCACGCGGCCGTGCATCAAAACAGTGCGGTCCGCGTGGATTGAACAGCTAAAGTGAAAGATGCAAAATCCAGCGTGGTCCGCATCCATTTCTGTGCGGCCGCGCTGGTAGGTGGGTACTGGGTCCCAGGGCTTTTCTATAAATAAGGCCTTGGGCCTCATTTTAACCTTTTCGCCAATTTTACACCTGAGATATAATTTTCACTGTTCATCAACATTAAGTGTGCACATCGTTGAAATCTCATTAATCCCTGGTAACAACTCTCATTCATTTTAATCATAGTCTAATTTTTGTCTTGTTTAATTGCTCTCCACTAGTGTAACTTCTTACTTTCGTCTTTTTCTTCTTAGTTTAATTGTTAGATTAGATTTTTGTGTGTTTTTGTTTAATCATGGGTATGAAATCTTGCTACATAACTGAGTAGGGATACTTAGGACCCAAGAAGGTGAACAAAAATTGGATTTATTTGAACAAACACCCGGCTCAGTTAAATTAGCCCTACGCGGCCGCGCAACATTTGTGCGCGGTCCGCGTGACTCTGGTAAAGAGATGATGAACCTCTCTGCGTGGACCGCGTACCATTTTTGTGCGGTCTGCGTGACTGCGTGAGCCCAGCGCGGCCGCGGTCCAAAACAGTACGGACCGTGTGTGTAGAGTTCAGAGAGGTCAACATTTTGGTAGTTCACTTGCGCGGACCGCACCCTCTGCCTGTGTAACTGTGTCTGCACTCTTTTCATTTAATTGTACTATCTACTTCACCTTATGTGCTTCTACTAACAATGTTAGACATGTATTCCTTGCAGACACTGGTTCAAAAACGAGTGGCTAAAAAACAAGCGGGCAAAGAAATACAACCCGGGAGAGGTGGTTCCTCTCGAGGAGGGAAAAGCAGGCGGATTATGAAACTCACTCCTCAAATCAGGGAACTGATAAAGAAAACCCGGAAGATAATCCGGGAAGCTGATAGAGCTGCATCTCATTCCACAGGGAGTGAGTATGCACCTTCACGGAGCATTACCTTGGAGTCTGCCCCCACCCACATGTCCACTTCATTTCAGCTCCGTGATTCTCCTTCCCCGGATCATGATAATGTAGCCTCCTCCAAGAAGCCGATTAATGTCATCTCGGACTCGTCTGATGAGTCCGTATAAAGAGAAGAAGAGCAATACTCCACATCTCCCACAACTTCATTATCAGGGGAGAGTGAAGGATATGCTGAGGGAGGTGAGCCACAGGTCGGGGGATTGAGCGTACTAGAAAACCGGAGGCATGGGCAGACAGGTTTGTTAGTGAGGTTGCTTTCCACAGATTCTGGGAGTGGTGGCCAAAAAGGAAACTGATTCCGGAGAGGAAGTTCATAGATGCCGATCTTGTCCCTCTCAACCCTCATGTGCAAGCACAATTCCGCACTAGAGAGGGTTGGAGCTTCTTTAAAGAACGTGTTGAAATGGAGAATGAGCATATGGTGAAAGAGTTCTACAAAAATGTTCACCATATAGTTCGGGACTCAAAAGTAACTAAAGTGAGGGACAAGATAGTGGTGTTTGATGGCAAATCATTGAATAAATTCCTGGGGTTCAGAGAAGAGGATGAATCGCAATATTTAGAAAAGCTAGCAATGAAAGAGGAGGTTCGTCCTTGGTTGGCCGAGCACTTGGCAGCCCCGGGTACAGTCCCAGTCTGGTTGAAAGCACAAGAAAATATCTTTCAGAACACCCTGAACTTTGAAGCCAAAGGGTGGTTGACTTTCGTGTGTAGTCGACTTGACCCGTCTACACATGATCACTCCATTCCCCTCCCTCGTGTTGTCTTGGTAGCATCTATCATGGCGGGCTTCCCTCTGAATGTGGGTAATATTATGTCGAGAGTGATTTCTACAGTGGGTAAAGAGACCCAAACAAACTACCCCTTCTCGAATACACTCTCTTTGTACTTCAGCGAATTGAAGGTGAAGAAAAAGAAATATGATGTCAAGGTACCTCCGGTGGCCCCGTACTCATGGTATAGTCAGTTGGGTCCGGACAGCCCGAAGAGGGGCAAGAAAAATATGGCATCCACTTCCACCGTACCTGGCCAGTCTAAGGAGCCAGCGGTCATTGAGCAACCTAGTGAGCCTTCCACCATTCCTGCTATGGATGAGGCATTGCCTCCAGGTCCGTCGTCAGCAGCTGGTCCTTCTATTGCAGATGACCCGATAGTTCCTTCATCAAAGACTCACCAGTTCACCGCAAACCAGCTCACCCATTCCCTTGCCAGTTTGAACAACTAGATGTCAGTTGCGACATCCAAGTTGTCTACATTGACCGCTGTTGTACATGCATAGGGAGCACCAGCTACTGTTGAGATTCCTTCCTCTATTGAGGATGCATTGAAGAAGATCCTGGCCAACCAGGAAAAGATGATGGCGATGCAGGATGCCTTGACTAAGGCGGTTGGGGCACATGGCAAAGCATTGGAGAAATTGGCTCGGGAGCACAAGAAGCTGAGGAAGCAGAAGGCTTCCAAGGAGTTAGTGACACAGTTGAGAGTGGATGTGGACAAGCTCATGGCGGATCAGTTGCCACTTGATTTAATATTTGGGGACCCAGCTGTAGAGCTAGCAGCTGCACAGGTACAGGAGGAGGAGCAGAGGCCGAGGAAGAAGAGGAAACTCCCTAGCACTAAGGGAGTTGCGATTGAGGTAGCACCAGTTCAGGAGAGTCCCTCCACTGCCCCACTAGTTGATGAGTCAGTTTTTGAGCAGGCATCTGTCCCAGCAGCACAGCAGCAGCAGGCCGGAGACCAGTCTGAGGTCCCCGCCAGTACAGAGGACTTAGGAGCTACGGACCAACACAGGGTGATGGATGAGGCTTGAGGGGCCTTTCTATATCCTTTCTTTCATTTTTGTGCTTATCTTGATAGTTAGCATTGGGGACAATGCTAGCCTTTATTCGTGGGGGTGTGGCCCTACTATTTGGATTGATTGTTGGATTACTGTATATATTCTTTTACTTTCTGCACATTCGTAGTTGTAGTTGGCTTGTATATAACTATTCATTCCAGATGCTCTCAAACTCTATGTATATATTCATTCCCCCTGGTTGTATATTCTACTCCCCTTTTGTACATATTCATTCGGTTTTCATTTTGGTTTTCTATTTTTCGTTAAAATTTTTCGTTTTAGTTGCAAAGTTAGGCTCGTAGCCTTTTTGTTTTGTTTTGGCGTTTGCAATAAGCCCTTGGTTTTCTTAATGCTACGGTTCTTTCCAAGGGTAGAGTGTTGTGCGAACCGGGTGACTCTTCCCAATGATAGATGGCGTGACAACCTTCTTAAGGGTTTGAGTCCGTTTTTGATTTTTCTTTTTGATTTTCAAGTTTTTGTAGTTAAGGGTACCTCAGGCAAAGCTTCACTTGGGCCTAGCACATTTGCCTTTGATCCTATGGTCAAAGACATTATGTTGTGTGTAGGATGGTGAAAGTTGTGGCCTTGAGACTCTTGTGTTGACCAAACAATCATCATGTGGTCATTTTGGGCCATTGTGCGCTTGAATCATATCTAAGGTCGTTGTGGGCCCTCGACTCCGTCTTAGGCAATCCTTGAGTGTGTGTAGTGAGAATTCGAATCGTGAGCCCAAGTACCGAGCCGATGGTCTAGAACTTGCCCTGAATGTTTGTTGAGGCGAAATCATAGGTGGAACTTGCCTTGAGACGTGATTATAGGCTCTCCTTGATCCAAAATGCAAAATTTGAACAATTTCCATGACCTACCAATGAAATAATCCCTAGTTCAACCCTTTTGAGCCTTGAACCTTTTTCGTTCATGAACCAAGCTACAAGCCTATACCCGTTCTTAACGAAACCCTCTCTTGGCACCCAAATCTTCCCTTGAGTAAATGACAAATGTCTAAGTTTGGGGTGGGGGTGGGGGACACGAAAGGCATCAATATGGTAAAAAGGCACAAAAGCAAAAAGAAAAGGAAGGCAATGAAAAAAAAAGAGAGAAAAATACAAAAAGAAAGACAAAAATAAATAAGAACCAAAAAGGGAATCCAAGGACAACAAAAAAGTGAAAAAGGTGTGGAAAAGTGATAAAAAGGAGAAAGGGTTTGAATTGCAAAAGAAAGAGTGACAATGTGTCTCTCTAACCCCTTGAAGGAAGTGAATTACTCAATTGAGTCAAGAAAGTGTGCCAAAATAAATCAAAAGAAGTGTTTGAGGGAAGAATGAACCCATTTGAACAAAAACACGTCCTACCTTTACCCAAAGCCTTTACAATAACTCCTCAAAAGCCCTATATGATCTTAAGTTTAGGGAAGTCTACATTAGTGGATACTTACATAAGGGGCAAGCATATGGTACTTAGAGCCGGACTTAGGGCCTTTTCTTTGTGAGAGATGAGAGAGAAGTCCATTCACCTTGATTTGTGTGCAAATACTCTAAAAGGTGAGGTTCACTCAGGGAAAGTCGAGGATGTGTGAGTTTGGGTTCCACAATGACCAAAGAAATTGAGAAAGGTTCCTTGATGAAATGTGTCAACTCTTGATGCTCTTGTGTCGCACTTGATCCACAAGTTTTCAAAGTTTAAATGTGTTAATGATGCATTCGCATTGAGGGCAATTGTTAGTCCCAATTGATGCTTGTTGAGGTTACTTTAGGATAAACAGGAATTACTTGGGTGTTTTCCATTGAGGGGTAGGTCTCATTTTATTTGCTTGAGGACAAGCAAAGGTTTAAGTTTGGGGGAGTTGATAACTGTGATTTCTACATGTTTTATACCCATTCTTACCTAAGCTTTGTGCATTAACTGCCATAAATTAGTCCCAAAATGCTTACAAGTTGCGCTTGATTGCAGGTTTGAGTGACAAGATGACAAATACTAAAGATCGGCTCAAAATGGAGTGAAATCTGCCAAGTGTCAAAAGACAACAAAAGGGGGGAACAAAATGACCTGTGCGGTCCGCACTGTTTTGTCACGCGGCCGCACAGGAAAGTTCAGAGACCATGCCATTTTTAAGTCAAGCTGCGCGGTCCGCTCTCCTTTTCACGCGGTCCGCACTCCTTTCCGTGCGGTCCGCGCCTAAGAGTGTTAGAGATTCAATCATTCAAGGCAAAAGCCCACGCGGCCGCACACCTAATCAGTGCGGTCCGCTTGGATGAAGTTCACACGGCCGCACGTCACTTTTGTGCGGTCCGCGTCCCCAATGCCAGAAGCAAGATATGAAGACCAAAAACTCTCCGCGGCCGCGCGTCATTTGTGTGCAGTCCGCGCCAGACCCTCAGGGGTATTTTTGTCCGGTTTTTCCTGTGTAGTATAAATAGAACATTTTACTTTTTAGGAGCAGTTTTTTTAGTTCTGTTTTTGGGAGGATAGCAGCTGAGCTCGTGAGACTCATATTTTGGCCTATCTCGGGCATTTTAGCTTAGTTTTCATCATAGATTATTGTAGTTTAACATTAGCAATTAATTAATATGGTTGTTTCATCTTTTATTTCTTCAATTTCTATTTCTATTATGGCTAGCTAAACCCATTAGCTAGGGTTGTGGCTCAACCCTAGTGTGGATAATTAATGGGTGTGATTGTTTAGTGCATAAATGATGTTGAGTATTTGTTATTTGGATTAATCTTATGTTTTCATTAAGATTTGGTTGTTGCAAACACTAAGTCTAGCTTAGTGAGTCTTGACTCCTCTTGAGAAAGAGAGTCTATGACCCCAAGATTAATTCCAACAAGGAATTGAGATGGACCCATGAGAATGGTAGTCCCAATTAACGGGTTAAACCTCGAGAGAGTAATTACCCAATTTGAACCATAAGTTGCTTGGGCAAATTGGCCTACCCAATTGGTCTCGAGATAGTCAATTGGGCAAAATCACTCTCTCTATCGAGAGGTGTGAGAGTGGGTGTAAAAGTGCAACGGTTATAGCATAAGTCCCATATTCATCATTCTTGCATTAGGAATCTCTACCTGTTAGTTGACCACCTAGGTACATGCCACGACCCTAGTGCCTTTCTCTATATTGCATATAACTTAGAATTAATATCTTAGCATAACTTAGCTTTAAATTTGTAGTTGATATATTGAGTTGATAATCAAAAGAAAACCAAAAATGTTAGAAGATCAATTAGGAGCTAAAATATAGTCGTAGACCATACAAACACTCAACTCCAAATTGAAGCTCCCTGTGGAAAATTGACCCCGATACCGCTATTGGGTAAAGTATTAGCGCCCACTCTTCCTTAGGTTGAGTCCGTTGCGATCACTTTTTGGTCCTGAACTTCGAGTTCTAAGTTCAAAAGTTAAGGACATGTAGTCCTGAAGTCCTGAAATTAGAGTTCCAAGTTCAAAAGTTAAGGACATGTAGTCCTGAAGTCCTGAACTTAGAGTTGCAAGTTCAAAAGTTAAGGACACTTGGTCCTGAACTTTATAAGGAGAAGGGTGTTTTCGTCTGGGCAAGTAAAGTTTATTAAAGCAGTAGCTAAAAACTAAAGACATTTTAAACAGTGACTTAAAAGTAAATACATATGTTATTAGTGGCTAACCGTGCACTTCCCCCTACTTATTTATTAGTTTTTCCATTATATCATCTACAATTTGGCTTCGACTATGAACTTTGGGCTTCATTCCAATCGGTTCCTACTCGGTAACTTTACCTTTTATCTCTCTTTCTCTTTGGATTACTACTTTCAACACGCGCGCGCACATATACATATATATATATATATATATATATATATATATATATATATATATATATATATGTGTGTGTGTGTGTGTGTGTGTGTGTGTGTATGTTATGCGGTAATTTTAAAAAATTAATGTATTAATTTTTTTAGTTACTCTCAAAAGGTTAACAATTTGAAAAGTTATAAACCAGGTTTATATGCAGGTATAATTTATATTTTTTAAATTCAATGAATTTATTTCCTTAGTTAATCTCATAAGATAGAAAAGTAATTTGAAAAGTTACATTTAATCTACAATTATAGGCAAGGTTTATATGCAAAAGTAAAATGTGTAGTATTTGAACAGTCATTCCTACGGCTATTTAGGACCTAAAGTCGATAATGCAATGGAAGTCATGGAGATTTGTTAGGAGTTAGCTGGCAAAAGTTGGGTTCATTTTTTCTCTTTATCCCTAATCCTTGACCCATCTATTTCACCTTATATGTTGTTTTTCCTCTTTTTTATAGTGTTGATTCTCATATTATTGCCTTAATAACGTTATTTTATGTGTGTGATACATATTTTTGTGTAGTGAGTACTATATATCCACCTTGTTAATAAGAAGCTGAAGTATTGTATAAACCGATGGCCTCATGGTATTTTTATGCACACGAATTTTGTTTGTTTGATTATTTATCTTGATATAAGATCAAATTTTTCTTTTTTGAAAAAATAACTTAAATTATTTTTTATTTATTTTGTTGGTTAAATTCATCTATATAACAAGATCTAAGCTCTTGATAGCATCTATTGAAAAGTAAGATCCTAATATTTAAAAAGTCACACTTATTGGCTATATATTAACCCCTTCTGTTATTGTTCAATTAACTGAACTATATGTATATGTAATATAAATATTGAGCAAGATCTAAATAGGCTAATATTCTCAAATTGGTACTCCATTAGCTCACTCTTCACATATTGACATCATCCATGCACGTTTTAAGACATTAGAATACGAAAATTCTTAAGTAATCCTATGATTTATTTAGAATGTAAATATTTGATTTCTTGTTGGAACGGGAGTATTGTGGCTATTAGTGTTCTTGAATACTCCCTCCGGTCCAAAATAAGTGATTTTTTCAGATTTCAAGAAAGAATTAATTATTTTTTTCCTACATTGCTGCTGGAGTAAATAGTGTTAGAGTATGTGTTAGGAGTATTTCTGTGAAGAGATAGTAAAGGTTAATATGGTCAATTTCATTGCTAATTAATGTTTAAAGGTGAATTTCTTAATATGTATGAAAACAACTAAAAAATCACTTATTTTGGGCCGAAGGAAGTAGTAAGTTTTAATATTCCCAAGTCCCAAAGAAGCATGAATAATTTGACCGAGTGTACAGCTGAGGACTACGTCATGTATATTAATTTCATTGAGTTTCTGGTGCATACTTAACAAAGAATCTGATGATATGATGAAATGCATACGCTTGTGTTTTCCATGTGTGATCATTTATTATCCTTTTGAATATTTCTTTCTCTATATATATATATATAGCTGATATACAAAGAGCATGTTGTTTGAAATTATTGGCTTTCAAGGCAAGCAAGAAGCCAACAACAACAACAACAATGATCCAGTATAATTTCACAAGTGGGGTCTGGGGAGGGTAATATGTACGCAGACCTTACCCCTACTCCGAAGGGTAGAGAGGCTGTTTCCAGGAGACCCTCGGCAAGAAAGTTAATATTTTCATAACTTAAATAATTTTTTTTTAAATAATTAAGTTTTTATTTTCCATATAAGTTTTTTTTTCGTAATATACATGAGAAGCACGCGTATCAAATCATTTGCACAATAACATATGCATCTATATAGTTTAATTCTTCATATTCATACGAACTAATGACATCCAATCATTTTTAAGTTCAACTACTAAATCACTAATCAAGGATCATATTATATGATTTTTATAATGTGAATTTATATATATTATTCTTTATTTTTTATTTTATTGCTCAAAAACATGTTTTAATAATCTTATACGGTGTTTTTTTTAAAAAAATTATACTAAATATGGTCATGGTTTTCTTAAAATATTGTACTAAATGACTCATGAGTTTTAAATATTTTGTACTAAATAATTTGAGATCAAAGGCGGATCCAAGATTTAAATTATATGGAATCAATCTTTAAGATTTTAGCATTGAATTCACTCACTTGTGGGATTACACTGAATAGTCTAAATTATTGTTGTTGTTGTTTGTTTGTTTGCTTTATTGAACCCATTATATTTTAAAAATTATGAATTCATATTACTATTTGTTACAATTTTAGTAAATTTTTGCACATAAATTATGCTCAACGTCTTACGTGAATCCGATACCATGCATAACGCTAGATTTGTCCCTTTTCGGGATACACGTGCAACACACGTGGGGAGAGACTAATACAATCAAACGTATGTATACACCACCAAATAATAAAACATAACGTCAACAAAAAAATCGAGCAAAGAAAACACATATAACAAACAAATATCCAAATATAACATAATAATACGCGTTGCATGTGTATTTTATATCAATGAATACAAATTTTAAGAAAATTACATAAATATTATTCTCAAAAGTGTTGCAAAATTTAAAAATCTAAATTCCTGAAAAAAACTGATGAATGTTGGTAGTGAACGACATCCCTAATTTGATATTTGTCTGGGATTAGATGCAATATCTATCTGCTAGATAGATTTGTCGACACTAAAAGAAGATACAAAACTCTATGACAACACTTTTGGAAAGTGTTTTATTAACAATTTCTTAGAAAAATAGCGTGAAATAGCTATGACTTTTACATTACAAACCTTAAACCTATAAAAATTAGCGATCTGAAAATAATTGTTAGCTCATGAGTATGGTTTTTGTTCAATTTGCTTTAAGTTTTTATCTCATATTATCTTGAAATGGAACACTTCTAATGTCACATAGATTATTGGTATTCCAGGTGAGATAATAATTCCTAAAATTATGATTCTTGTGAAAATTAACTTACTCGACTTATATAAATAATCTTACTGGGATTACATTCCTAAATATTATGATTTTCTATATAGTTCAAATAAAAAGAGATTTAAGAGTCAAAATATTAGTAAATTTAATGCCCTAAATATTAAAAAATAATAATTAAACGATGATTTTTTCCAATATGAAATTTATTTAAATGATAAAAAGGTTGATCAATTTCTCGTTGAAGTTCCAGGCTTTTATAATAGTCTAGATTGAAGATGACAAAATTTAAAGAAAAGTGAAGCACTATTTTTTAATATATTTTGTAGTTTTTATTATAGTCTCACATTATTTACCACATAATTATGATAAATTAATGTAATTTATTGCAACTACCAAGTAAAGTAAAATTATTCTTTAAAAATATTACTCATCGTTGTTAAAGTTATTTTGTTTATTATGAATAAATGGAGTACCATTAGGCTGTCACTTTTCAATTTCCATATAGAACTATTTCAAGTCTACAAATTTTGTAGTAACGTTTATTTAAGATAAATATTAATTGACTTATAAAATGTTTATTCAAAGTAAAAATTTAATCAATTTTAAAGTCCTAAATTTAGATATCTGGTTTAAAGAAGGAAATATCTAATAACCAAATCTCAATGAATTTCTAGTTCCTAAATATTAGAAGAATATTTAAAACGATAATTTTATCTAGTGTGAACTCTATGTTTAAAGGGTAAAAAAGGTGAACGATATTTCATGAAGGCCTAACTGATTTTAATATAATACTAGTCTCTCGGTACGTGCGTTGCGCGTGTCCCTTGTGTACGTTGGTTAAACTTATAAAAGCCACATAAATATTAAAATAACATAAATATTAGTTTAAAAATAGTATTCGAATTATATAATAAAAGTTAAATGCAAGATCATAAAAAATAATAAATGTCAGTCCTATTTAACTAACTCAATAAAGAAAAAAACTTTGCCCAAAAAAATCTTTAAGAACCTATTTTAATTCGGCATAAAGTAAATTATTAATTACGATTAAGATTTTACCCAACATAAAATGCACTTACGAAGAATAGAAAAATTGATCAATATTTCATATTCTTGTTAATACTGAAGGAATATTTTAGGTTTTTAAGGTTATAAAATATGGATATGTAGATCAAACTTTAACTCTATTGCAATTAATTTCGTATATTCTACTCATAATTTATTAAGTTGTTTGGTTCCTTTAACTCAGTAGTTATTTTTATACTTTCAGAAAATTTGTTTTCCGAATGACATATATATATATATATATATATATAAATAACGAAATAGTAAGTAATATCAAAAATAATTCTTCCAAATCATATTAATTGATGTTTCCAAACCACAGTCCGTTGTTTTCCAATATTGGCTCTTCTAAGTTTTAGAGATATTTAGGTTACATATTTTTATAATGTTGTAACATAAATGCATGTCTATTTAACGTGAAAACAGACTCATAATGGTGCCCTGATAATTATTTTGCATGTTTCGAATAAGTAATATATTTATGTAAGTTCTATTTTACTTGGTTCAATTCAATATTGCATTTAATTGACTTTTAATTCCTAAATTTTAGGAATTTCTACCTTAGTTCAAATAGGAAAAGATTTATTAACCAAAATTTTAGTCGATTTCAAAGTATTAAATATTAGGATAATAATTAAATGACTATTTTGTCCAGTGTAAACTTTATTTTAAAAGGGCAAAACAAGTTAACGACATTTCGCTAAGGGTCTTCGTTTTAATAAACTATATATATATATATACATGCACACACATATATACAGATTTGATTTCAACCATGATTATATCAACGTTAATATATTTTTTTAAAAAAGAAGGTTTTTATATACGCTTTACAATCTACAGTCTTTTGATGACCCAAAAGGGTCATTTTTGGATCATCACTTGTTTTAGAAATGAATTCTGCATTCCGAGGCCTTAAAAATCTCTTTCAACAACACCTTGATTTGCGTGCGCGTAGCCGGAAAACCATTATTTGAAAATCTGTGAAAAATGATGAATTTTGACTTTAAAATAAATTTAAGTTGACTGTGGTCAATAATTTGGGTAAACGGACCCGGACCCATAATTTGACAGTCCCGGAAGGTCCGTAGAAAAATATGGGACTTGGGCGTATTCCCGCAATCGAATTCCGAGGTCCCAAGCCCGAGAAATGAATTATTAAAGAAAATTATTTTCTGGAATATTTATGAGTTTTGGAAATGAAATGTGTTTAAAACTTGATGGTATCGGGCCCGTATTTTAGTTTCGGAGACTGGTATAGGTCTTATATGTGATTTAAGATGAGTCTGTGAAATTTGGTAAGAAACGGAAGTCGTTTGAGGTGATTCAGACCCGTAGTTGTGAAAATTGATACTTTGAAAGTTTTGAGATTTTCTTAGATTTCTATGCTAAATTCGTTGTTTAAGAGGTTATTTTGGCGATTTGATCGCACAGATAAGTTCATATGATGTTTTTGAGTTAGTGTGCATTTGAACTTAGGAAAAATTGCAGTTTTTGCTGTCTCAGGTGCACAAAGGTTTTGTTCTTCACGTTCGCGTGGTTCCACTCGCGAACGCGTAAGGCAATTTTCTCAGGTGCCAGTTTGTTCTTCGCGAATGCGGAGCTTGGGACACAAACGCGAGGCTGCGAACATATCCAGTCACTCTCGAATGCATAAGGTTAAAGGCTTGGGGGGGGGGGGGTTCACATTTGTTCTACGCGAACGCGGCCATCTGACCGCGAAAGCGAAGGCTCTAGGAGCTGAAGCTCCGCGAACGCGATGATCAGCTGGGCCTGACCCATCGCGAATGCGATGAAGGCCTGCCCAGTGATTTTTTTAAATAGTAACAGAACATACGGGATTTAACCCAAATTTCATAACTTCTTCTTCCAAACTCTAAATTGGCCAATTTTTTGAAAGAGAACTTCACCACAAATCCATAGGTATGTAATCTTAGACTCATTTTCTTCAATTTCAATTAACACTCATTAGATTTCTAGGCCTAAATCATGTTCTTAAGGGTAGAAAATTAGGGATTTGAGTAGAGTTAGGGCTTTTTGTATAATTGGGATTTAAACCTCGTTTTGGGATTGGATTTTCGAACTAATTACATATTCGGTCTGGTGGGTGAATGGGTGATCGGATTTTGGTCCGAACCTCGTGTTTTGACCAAGCGGGCCCGGGGTCAATTTTTGACTTTTTGGGAAGAATGATATGAAATCTATAATTAAGAATTGGAATTGGATTGTTTGGCGTTTATTGATATTATTAAGTCGATTATGTCTAGATACAATTGATTTGGAGCCAAATTCAAAAGGAAAAGTAGTGTTTGAGGCTTGAGTTGGCCGTGGAAGTTTGAGGTAAGTGTTTGGTCTAACCTTAGCTTGAGGGATTAAGAGTCGTGTCTTATTTTCTACGTGTTAACTATGGAGTACGACGTATAAGCATGGTGATGAGTATCTATACGTTGGTGTCAAGCATGCCCGTGGGTCTTGTATTGTAATTGTTATGACTTCGCTGTGGTTTATTGCACTTCATATGAGGATTATCATCATTGTTCCCTTGTCGGGATGTTATTATCATTATTGTTCCCTTGCCGAGATGTTATTGTCATATTATTGTTCCCTTGCTGGGATGTTTGTTTTGATATTATTGTTCCCTTGCCGTGATGTTGTTATATTGCTATTGTTCCTTTGTCGGGATTCTTTTATGATTGGTGTTGATAAATAAAATGGGAGCGAGATGCACGCCTGCAACGGTAATATATAAAATGGGAGCGGGTTGCACGCCTGCAACAGTAATATATGAAATGGGAGCGGATTGCATGCCTGCAACGGTATCATATGAAATGGGATCGGGTTGCACGCTTGCAACGGTATTACATGTGTACCTGTTCTTCTATTTCCTTATCTTTGTTGGTAATTGGTTTATGGCATTCCTTATATTTTTCTACTGTCGTTCTGTTATTACCTGTTACTCCCCGCAGCATGTTTCCCCCACCCAACTTTAGTTGTAATTATCTGCTTCTATTTGCGTTGTATATGATTTAACTGCACAGGTTTATTTGGTAATCTGGTCCTAGACTTGTCACTAATTCTCCAAGGTTAAGTTGGTCACTTACCAGCACATGGGGTCGGTTGTGCTAATACTACACTCTACACTATGTGCAGATACTGATACCGGAATGCTTGGACCGCAGTGAGGGTGCTATCTTCAGTCCACACAGGCAACCCGAGGTAGTCTTGTAGACGTCTGTGGGCCTTGGCGTCTCCTCCTATCTTTTCTCTTACTATTTTTACTTATTCAGAGACAGACTTATGTATTTCATTCAGACCTTGTTTGTAGTATTCTTAGACCGTCAGTGAAGCTGTGACTCCAGTTCTGGGTAGTCTTATTTAAACAGTTGTATTGGATATAATTAATAGTTTTATTGTTTTTCTTCCGCTTGTCATAAATTCCATTGTCTTTAAGTTATTGCTTATAATCGTTAAAAGATTTAAAATGGGAAAAGGTATATTGTCCAAACAGTCGGCTTGCCTAGCTCACATTAGTAGGCGCCATCACGACTCCCAAGGCGGGAAATCCGGGTCGTGACAAGTTGGTATCAGAGCTCTAGATTACATGGGTCTCATAGTTCATAGACAAGCTTAGTAGAGTCTGAGGGATCGGTACAGAGACGTCTGTATTTATCCCCCAGAGGCTACAAAGTTAGGAAAAAAACTTCACATTTATTCCTTCCTGTCGTGCGGTTTGGTTTCTCAATGCTAATTGAATTTGTACTTTGTTCTTTCGCAGATGGCGAGAATACGCGCTTCCTCATCCACTGACCAGCAACCCGAGCCCCCAACAGCTGCTCCTACGAGGGGCAGAGGGTGAGGACGAGGCCATGCTAGAGGCCGAGGTAGGGGCAGAGCTCAGCCCATAGCAGTAGCACCAGCTGCGGAGCCTCAGGTTGACTTTGATGATGAGGTTCCGGCCCAGACAGTTCCAGTAGGCCCAGTTCAGGTCCCAGAGGGGTTTATTGCTACCCCAGTACTCCAGAATGCTCTAGTCCATCTAGTGGGCCTTATGGAGAGTGTCACCCGGGCAGGCTTGCTTCCTGTAGCACCAGCCATCTCTCAGGCTGGAGGAGGAGCCCAGACTCCTGCTACTCGCACTCCGGAGCAGATGGCTCCCTAGTTTCAGACTCCAGCAGCTCAGCCAGTTGGAGCAGTTCAGCTGGGTGTGGTAGCTCAGACCGGTGATGGAGCAGCTATGTCTGCCGATGCTTTGTGGAGATTGGACAGGTTCACCAAGCTCTTCACTACTACTTTCAGCGGTGCATCTTCTGAGGATCCCTAGGATTATCTAGACAACTGTCATGAGGTTCTGAGGAACATGGGGATAGTGGAGACCAATGGGGTCGACTTTGCTACTTTCGCTTGTCTGGATCCCCCAAGACTTGGTGGAGAGATTATTGTTTGGCTAGGCCAGCCGGATAACCAGCTTTGACTTGGGAGCAGTTTACTCAGCTATTTCTGGAGAAATTTCTCCTATCACTCAAAGAGAGGCCTATCAGAGGCAGTTTGAGCATTTTCAGTAGGGTTCTATGACTGTTACTCAGTATGAGACCAGATTCATCGACTTGACATGACATGCTCTTATCATACTTCCTACCGAGAGAGAGAGAGAGAGAGGGTGAAGAGGTTCATTGAGGGACTTATTCAGCCGATTCGGCTTTAGATGGCTAGGGAGACAGGGAGTGAGATTTCTTTTCAGGAGACGACCAATGTGGCCAGGAGAGTGGAGATGGTTCTGTCGTAGAGAGGTGGTCAGGGGTCCGACAAAAGACCTCGTCATTTAGGCAGATTTAGTGGCGCCTAGTCTCGAGGTAGGGATTCGTATGGTAGAGGCTATTCTCCTAGGACTTTTAAGTTAGCACTTCAGGTTTCTCACGGTGCTTCAGGTGGCCGTGGTTCTCATATGCAGTATTCTGATCAGCAATCCTATAGTGGCCCACCAGCTCCTATCAGTGCACCGCCGCTTCAGAGTTTTCAGGGTCGTCAGACCAGCAGCCGATGGCTGGTTTTACTTGTGGAGACACGAGGCACATTGCTAGATATTGTCCTCGAGCATCGAGCAGCTCTTAGCATCCGAGTTCCTGTGCCATAGTTTAGGCACCGAGTGTTCCACAGCCCACCCAGCCAGCCAGGGGTGGGGGTAAAAGATCTAGAGGTGGAGGTAGAGGTGTTAGAGGTGGAGCTCAGACCGCTAGAGGTGGAGGCCAACCAGCTGTAGGCCATCCCAGAGATGTAGTCCAGGGTGGTGGGGCCCAGCCTCGATGTTATGCTCTTCCAGCCAGGCCTGAGGCTGAGGCTTCCGATGCAGTTATCACAGGTACTGTTTTGGTTTGTAGTTGAGATGCTTCAGTCCTATTTGATCTAGGGTCTATATACTCCTATGTGTCATCTTATTTTGCACCGTATCTAGTCATGCCTAGTGATTCCTTAAGTGCTCTTGTTTATGTGTCTACACCGGTGGGTGATTATATTGTAGTAGATCGTGTTTATCGCTCTTGTGTAGTTGTGATTGGGGTTCTTGAGACCCGAGTAGACTAATTACTACTAGACATGGTTGATTTTGATGTCATATTGGGGATGGACTGGTTATCACCTTACCACGCTATCTTGGACTGCCATGCCAAGATTGTGACCTTAGCCTTGCCGGATTTACCTCGTTTAGAGTGGAGAGGGACTCCTGGTCATTCTACCCATAGTGTTATCTCTTATGTGAAGGCTCGGCGTATGGTCGAGAAGGGGTGTTTGGCCTATTTGGCATATGTTCGTGATTCTAGTGGCGATGTTCCTTCTATTGATTCTGTGCCTGTTGTTCGTGAGTTCCCTGAGGTATTTCCTTCAGACCTTCCGGGTATTCCACCTGATAGGGATATTGACTTCTGCATTGATTTGGCTCCGGGCACTCAGCCCATTTCTATTTCGCTGTATGTCATGGCGTGGCGTGTGAGGTTTTCACGGACCACAAGAGTTTGCAGTATTTATTCAAGTAGAAAGAGCTAAACTTGAGGCAGAGAAGGTGGTTGGAGCTGCTGAGAGACTATGATATCACCATCTTATATCATCCGGGAAAGGCCAATGTAGTGGCCGATGCCTTGAGTAGGAAGTCAGCCGTATGGGCAATCTTTCTTATATTCCGGTCGGTGAGAGGCCGCTTGCTTTGGATGTCCAGGCTTTGGCCAATCAGTTTGTGAGGTTGGATAATTCTGAGTCCTGCTTTGTGTTAGCTTGCACATTCGCTCGTTCTTCTTTATTGGAGCGTATCCAAGATCGGCAATATGATGATCTCCATTTGTGTGTCCTTAGGGACACGGTGCAACACGGAGGTGCCAAGCAGGTTACCTTAGGAGATGATGGAGTTCTGAGATTGCAGGGTCGAGTTTGTGTGCCTAATATGGATGGACTCCGAGAGTTGATTTTAGAAGAGGCCCATAGTTCCCGGTACTCTATTTATCTGGGCGCCGCTAAGATGTATCAGGATTTGCGGTAGCATTATTGGTGGTGGAGGATGAAGAAGGGCATTGTTGCTTATGTGGCTCGATGTTTGAACTGTCAGTAAGTTAAGTACGAGCATCAGAGGCCCATTGGGTTATTCCAAAAGATTAATATTCCTGAGTGGAAGTGGGAGCGTGTTACTATAGATTTCGTTGTTGGACTCCCACAGACTCAGAGGAAGTTCGATGCAGTGTGGGTTATTTTTTTGATAGGCTGACCAAGTCAACACATTTCATTCCTGTGGCAGTCTCCTATTCTTCCGAGAGGTTAGCTGAGATCTATATCCGGGAGATTGTTCGTCTTCATGGTGTGCCCGTGTCTATCATTTCAGATCGAAGTACGCAGTTTATCTCATATTTCTGGAGAGCAGTTCAGCGAGAGTTGGGCACACGGGTTGAGTTGAGCACAACGTTTCACCTCAGACTAACGAGCAATCCGAGCGGACTATTCAAATTTTGGAGGATATGCTCCGAGCTTGTGCCATTGACTTTGGAGGCTCGCGGGATCAGTTTTTTCCTTTAGCAGAATTTCTCTATAACAACAGTTACCAGTTGAGTATTCAGATGGCTCCTTATGAGGCTTTGTATGGTAGGCGGTGTTGGTCGCCGGTAGGATGGTTCGAGCCGGGGGAGGCTCGGTTGTTGGGGTACGGATCTAGTACAGGATGCCTTGGACAAGGTCAGGATTATTCAGGATAGGCTTTGTACAACGCAGTCCAGGCAAAAGAGTTATGCCGACCACAAGGTTCGAGATTTGGCTCTCATGGTCGGTGAGCAGGTATTGCTTTGAGTGTCGCCTATGAAGGGTGTGATGAGATTTGGGAAGAAGGGCATGCTTAGCCCTAGGTTCATTGGCCCGTTTGAGATTCTTGATCGAGTGGGAGAGGTGGCTTACAGACTTGCGTTGCCGCCGAGCTTATCAGCCGTGCATCCAGTGTTTCATGTGTCCATGCTTCGGAAGTATCACGGCTAGGGGTGTTCACAAAACCCGAACCAAATCGAAAACCAAACCAAACCGACTAAAAAAATCGATACTTTTTTGGTTTGGTTTGGTTTTGGTTTTGAATTTTAAAAACCGATCAAATTTGGTTTGGTTTTGGTTCTAATAAAAAAATAACCGAACCAAACCGACTATAAAAGTAGATATATAAATTTATTATTACACCGATATATGTGTATATTTTTATATAAAGTTTCTAAAATTTTATGGTACATATTAGTCATTTATATTTTTAGTCTAGTTCTTTGCTATTTAATAATCTAATTCTTTGCCTTTACATTCTAGTTTGATTGGTAGTTTTCTTTTGCTAAGTATAAAAAGAATTTATTTCATGTTAAAAATAATCAATTTTTAATTGAGTAGTTAAATTATTCATCACTATTGATTCAATTATCATCAATATATCTTGGTAAATGATAGATTTCTCAAAGAACAATTGATTTGATAGTGTTAAGTTGAAAATGTAGTAGCCGGAATATCCGTTTGGTAGTGTATGTCTCATATTTAAGAAAAAACCCAATAAATAACCCAAAAAACCGAAAACTGACAAAAACTGAAGCGATAAAAACTGAGTTAATTGGTTTGGTTTGGTTCCGATATTTGAAAAACCGACTTACTTGGTTTGGTTTCTTTTTCGAAAAAAACCGACCCAAACCGAACCATGAACAGCCCTAATCACGGCGATCCATCCCACGTGTTAGATTTCAACACTGTCTAGTTGGACAAGGACTTATCTTATGAGGAGGAGCCGGTAGCTATTCTGGACCGGCAGATTCGTCAGTTGAGATCAAAAAGTTTTCCTTCTGTTCGTGTTCAGTGTAGAGGTCAGCCTGCTGAGACATCGACCTGGGAGTCCGAGTCCGATATGCGGAGCCGTTATCCCCATCTTTTCCCCGACTCAGGTACTTCCTTCTTCTGTCCGTTCGAGGATGAACGGTTATTTTAGAGGTAGAGAATGTGATGACCCAAAAGGATCATCACTTGTTTTAGAAATGAATTCTACATTCCGAAGCCTTAAAAACCTCTTTCAGTATCACCTCAATTTGCGTGCACAGTCCGGGCACGTAGCCGGAAAGCCATTTTGTGGAAATCTGTGAAAAATGATGAATTTTGACTTTAAAATGAATTTAAGTTGTCTTCGGTCAATATTTTGGGTAAACAGATCTGGACCCGTGATTGGACGGTCCCGGAGGGTCCGTGGGAAAATATGGGACTTGAGCCTATGTCCGAAATCGAATTCCGAGGTCCCAATACCGAGAAATGAATTTTAAAAAAAAAATGTTTTCTGGAATATTTATGAGTTTTAGAAATGAAATGATTTTAAAATTTGATGGTATCGGGCCCTTATTTTGGTTATGGAGACCGGTACAGGTCTTATATGTGATTTAAGATGAGTCTGTGAAATTTAGTAAGAAACGGAAGTCGTTTGAGGTGATTCGGACCCGTAGTTATGAAAATTGATACTTTGAAAGTTTTGAGTTTTTTCTTAGATTTCTATGCTAAATTCGTTGTTTAGGAGGTTATTTTGGCGATTTGATCACACGGATAAGTTCAGATGATATTTTTGAGTTAGTGTGCATTTTTGGTTTGGAGCTCCGAGGGCTCGGGTAAGTTTCGGAAGGTTTTGAACTCAGGAAAAATTGCAGGTTTTTGCTATCTCAGGTGCACAGAGGTTATGTTCGGCAATTTCCTCAGGTGCCAGTTTGTTCTTCGCGAACGCGGAGCTTGGGATGCAAACGCGAGGCTGTGGGGGGAGTACCCTTCGCGAACGCGTCCAGGCACTCGCGAACACATAAGGTTAAAGGCTTGGGGGGAGGGGGGGTTCACATTTGTTCTACGCGAACGCGGCCATCTGATCGCGAATGCGAAGGATCTAGTAGCTGAAGCTCTGCGAACGTGAGCCGTCGAACGTGATCGCAATGATCAGCTGGGCCTGACCCATTGCGAACGCGATAGTCTTGTCGCGAACGCGATGAAGGCCTGCCTAGTGATTTTTTTAAACAGTAATAGAACATACGGGATTTAACCCAAATTTCATAACTTCTTCTTCTAAACTTCAAATTGGGCGATTTTTTGAAAGAGAACTTCACCACAAATCCATAGGTATGTAATCTTAGACTCATTTTCTTCTATTAAAATTTAACACCCATTAGATTTCTAGGCCTAAATCATATTCTTAAGGGTAGAGAATTAGGGATTTGGGTAGAGTTAGGGCTTTTTATATAATTGAGATTTAGACCTCGTTTTGGGGTTGGATTTTGGAACTAATTACATATTCAGGCTCGTGGGTGAATGGGTGATCGGGTTTTGATCCGAACCTGTGTATTGACCAAGCGGGCCCGGGGTCGATTTTTGACTTTTTGGGAAGAATGATAGGAAATCTATAATTAAGCATTGGAATTGGATTGTTTGGTGTTTGTTGATATTATTAAGTCGATTATGTCTAGATACAATTGATTTGGAGCCAAATTCAAAAGGAAAAGCGGTATTTGAGGCTTTAGTCGGCCGTGGAAGTTCGAGGTAAGTGTTTGGTCTAATCTTAGCTTGAGGGATTAAGAGTCGTGTCTTATTTGCTACGTGTTAACTGTGGAGTACGACGTATAGGCATGGTGACGAGTATCTATACGTCGGTGTCAAGCATGCTCGTGAGTCTTGTATTGTCAAGCACGCTTGCAACAATAATATATAAAATGTGAGCGGGTTGCATGCCTGCAACGGTAGTATATGAAATGAGAGCGGGTTGCACGCCTGCAAAGGTATTATATGAAATGGGATCGGGTTTCACGCCTGCAACGGTATTACATGTGTACCTGTTCTTCTATTTCCTTATTTTTGCTGGTAATTGGTTTATGGAATTCCTTATATTTTTCTACTATCATTCTGTTGTTACCTGTTACTCCCCACAGCATGTTTCCCCTACCCAACTTTAGTTGTAATTATCTCCTTCTATTTTTGCTGTATATGATTTAACTGCACAGGTTTATTTGGTAGTCTGGTCCTAGACTCGTCACTACTTCGTCGAGGTTAGGCTGAGCACTTACCAGCACATGGGGTCAGTTGTGCTGATACTACACTCTGCACTATGTGCAGATACTGATAACGGAACGCATGGACCGCAGTGAAGGTGCTGTCTTCAGTCCACACAGGCGACCCGAGGTAGTCTTGCAGACGTCCGCGGGCCTTGGCGTCTCCTCCTATCTTTTCTCTTACTGTTTTTACTTATTCATAGATAGACTTATGTATTTCATTCAGACTTTGTTTGTAGTATACTTAGGCCGTCTCTGAAGTTTTGACTCCAGTTCTGGGTAGTCTTGTTTAAACAGTTGTATTGGATATACTCAGTAGTTTTATTATTTTTCTTCCGCTTGTCATAAATTCCACTGTCTTTAATTTATTGCTTATTATTGTTAAAAGATTTAAAATGAGAAAAAGGTAAATTGTCCAAACAGTCGGCTTGCCTAGCTCACATTAGTAGGCACCATCACGACTCCCGAGGGAGGAAAATACGGGTCGTGACAAGTCTATTTGGTTACGTCACAATTCGTCAACGGTTAAAAATCGTCTTCGATGTTGTTACACAAAAGAGCTACCAATTATTTAAATCAATCTGCTGAATTTAATTATCAACAACATATTGTGGGAATATTTTTAAAATTTTAAAATAGCCACGTGTCTTTTTATTTTACAAGTCTCCTATCTATTTTCAAGTGCCTTCTTGCATGAAGCCTTAAAGCCAAGTGTTGAAGGGATTTGACAAGTGGTTATGCAAATCTACTATGTGTCTTCATGCACGGAAGATTAGGTACACTTGTTAATAGCCAAGTGGACCAATATTTGGACATGTATTAAAAGACTCTCCACACTTGTCATACATGCAACCTCCTTAATTGCCTATAAATATGTTGTGGATTAGCCATCATACTAACTCAATTCCCAACCAAGAATTTATCTTGCTAATCATTACTTTCTTCCTACAATCATTACCTATTATTATTAATTCTTCTCTCCAATTTTCTGAACCTGCTGGATTTATTATTTAATTTTGTTGATTCATGTATCCTCTAAATAAATAGAGGTAGGATTGTTTAATCCCGGAAAAATATTTCACATTGCTGAAATAGTTTCTTAGGACAATGTCCATCATGACTCAAGTCAATTTGTGTATCTGCTCATAAATAATATTATTGTAGTATTATCGTTATTTCCTTGTGGCATTTCCCTACAATCTAAGAAACTATGGCAAGTAATACCACTACGGAATTTTTTGATGGTGCTATCAATGTTGGTGTTGTCTCCACTACTACTTCAGCTGTCCTGCCAGATATTCATGGTGTTGCAAATACGTTATTGCATTCACAACTTTGGCAGACACTAATGTCAAAACACAAGTATGTGAATAAATATTGTTACATATCCAATGCTAATATTAAAACCTTCAAGAAAAATGCACCTCCATGCAAGAGAATAATTGCGATAAATGATAATCTCGCTAAGTCAAAATTAAATTTGACTAAAGCGACTAATATAATTGTTACGGTCATTTCTCAAATAAATAATGTGGCCAATATGAGAAATTGGGTGATAGACTCCGGTGCTACTAGGCAAATTTGTGCAGATAAAAATGAATTTTTGTCTTACATCCAAGTTGAGGAAGAAGAAGAAACTATTTATCTTGGTGACTCAAGAACAACTCGCGTTCTTGGGAAAGAATTTTTTTTTCTCAAACTCACTTCTGGTAAAACTCTAGCATTGAGTGATGTGTTGCATGTACCTAATATCCAAACCAATTTGGTTTCTATGAGATTATTAGGAAAGGTTGGAGTGAAAGTTTTCTTTGAAAATGATGAGCTGAGGTCGTACTGACAAAAAAATAATATTTTTGTGGGCAATAGATATTATAATCATGGTTTATTTGTGCTTAATATTTCTGATACTAGATATGAAAGTACATCTTCTTCTTCTTATATGGTTGAGTCGATTTCTTTATGGCATGCTAGATTAGGACATGTAAATATCGCATATATAAGAAAAATGCAGTCGCTAGGATTAATATCTGATCTAGACTCAATAATATTGACAAATGTGAAATATGTGTTGAAGCTAAAAGTACTAAAAATACTTGTTTTTCTTTAAATCGAGAAACTGAATTATTATCCTTGATTCACACTGATATAGGAGATCTAAAGCAGACTATGACTAAAGGTAGCATGCCACGCCCCAAACCTGGGGGGGAGGCGAGACCGACACTCAGTGCCTCACTTAACTATGCGTACCAACTTGAGACTGAGGGACTCTGAACATACAATGTCATACTTTGGCCATAGGGCCACACTACAAGACAATTTGTGAAACAAAATATAAAACTGAATAGAAACTAGCTCTGACTGAACATCAAGCTGGGCCAACAAGGCCGTCATAACTACTACAGCTGACAAACCAACAAAAATGTGCATACAAGGCCTACAAGCCCAATATACTATACTGACTGACATGATATGTCTACAAGCCTCTACTGATGGATATACTGTGGTCGGAACAGGGCCTTAACTTACCCATAATATATATACATATATACATAATATGTACTCAAAACCCTAGACCCAACAACTCCGAAGGACATGGAGCTTACCGATCAAGCTGAATACGGATAACACCTATGTAGGAGGTCTACTAGTCTGTCTATCCGAACCTGCATTCATGAAATACAGCATCATCAGGAAAGGGATGTCAGTACAAAATAATGTACCGAGTATGTAAGGCAATAAAATAACTAAAAGTTGAAAATAAACTGATAATATAATAACTGAAAGTAACTAGGAGTCAACGATGACTTGGAGATATACTTACCTGCTGATACTGACTCAACTCTATTAATATAGTAAGTAAAATAGCTTCCCGACCCTTAAGGCTCGGAATGTGTAACTGCTCGGCCGTAGTAGGCTCGCTCATAGGCTCTCGACCATACTAGGCTCAGTATCTCGGCTATTCTAGGCTCGCTCATAGGCGCTCGACCACAATAGGCTCGGTATATAACTTATAATTTGATAAGAGGTTGCCTAATAGGGGCCTACCCACCGATTATAGTTCGATGGTGGTGAAAATACTGTAATACTATATATATATATATATATATATATATATATATATAGACCCTCAGCTCTCTTTATTGGAAGAAGACAATACTTTACTGAATATAAAATCCTGATAAAGGAGAATACTGTAACTTATGAGACTAGGATAATGTACATAAATTCAGGAGTACGAACATCTCTTTATGACTCATTTTAACGCATGTAGTTACAAGATCATGCCAAAATGAAGGAAGGGTATGGTCTTAACATACCTTAACATAATCTTGCCAATAACCACATTGAACTCGTCTCTTCTCACCTTAATCTACAACAATGATAATAATATTATCATTAAGTTACGAAAGGTACAACTATCGCATAACGAACGACAAACTTATTTTATATTAAAACGGGCAGCATCTCCCCTATAATCTTTACTTCCTCCCAATTCGAGATCACACCAACAACAGAAAAACACATCAATAATAATATATATACATTATTTTCCAACCTTATATACACCACAAAATACTACAAGACAGCCTATCACGCCCCTATCTCTTCATACACAAATCGACCACCGTAATAGTGTCAAACAACCCAAATATGTTACGACGAACACCCAGCCCGCTGTCATGTATTTATGTGGTATTTTTCCATAGCCTTTCTCCTTCTAAACTCACTAAAACAGTAGAAAAATAGGCAATCCAACAACATCACAAAACAACCCACAAAACAGTCCGCTACAAGTTAAATAACTCGAACTCACAGCTTTCAATCACCGTCACGTGAGTTCTTATAATTACAGAACAACTTTCCATA
The DNA here is from genome assembly GCF_000393655.2 of Nicotiana sylvestris. Taxonomy (NCBI): domain Eukaryota; kingdom Viridiplantae; phylum Streptophyta; class Magnoliopsida; order Solanales; family Solanaceae; genus Nicotiana; species Nicotiana sylvestris. The sequence goes on from NC_091063.1 coordinate 63,959,056, forward strand.
CATTTCCAACAGAAAAAATGGATGAAAGAGATAAGTAAACTTACCTTATTTGTTGAATATCTCAGATTCTATCTTGGTTCTTCAAACCCAAAGTTTTCCTCCAACTAGAACTTGAAAAGGAGATAAAATCAATTATGGTTTGTGTTCAATTTTTGGGAGAATTTTTGCAGGGGCTTATGTCTGGTTATTTTGCTATATAATGAGTGTTATACTTGCAGAAGATAAGACCTTAAAAGGGCTCTTTGTCCGACCCGAAACACCCTCTTTTTGGATATATTTAGTCCTCTCATTTAAGCAAGTAGGTGACACACCTACTTGTCACCTAGCAGTCTGTGCAGTCTCGCAAAAATGCGTATATATATATATATATATATATACTCTGATGTCGTATTGACAAACGATTTAATGTGTTAGAAAATAGACTCATATATTTTATGGGTGGATCCCCTGTAACTCTAAGTATATTGGGAAAAAACCCGTAGTGACATTTGACCCAAATTTCAGCAAAACTTATGAATATAAGTTGTGATGACTTTCATCGACTTTTGTTACACAACTCGCTTGACTTCAAAACATAACACATGACTATCATAAGACTAAAATAAATGATAACATAAACCTCTTATCATGTTAAGAACCCTAGTCTCATCCCAAAGGTACGGGTTATAACATTCCCAACTTGTCGACTTTCGACAAAACATTATTTTCTTCAATTCCTTTAGCTTCTGAACCTTCCAACCCTCGTTGTACTTGTTGTTCATGATCTTCAATATTTGTAACATCTGAGATAACATGATATCTTACTCTATATACTTCCAAATATGATCGCATTTTTGGTCTTATATTAGTTTTCTTATGATACACTTTTACGTACAAAAATATGAGGTGTAACATCATTCCCCCCTTAGTAATATTCATCCTCGAATGTTTACTCTTAGAGACTTGGAAATTTTTTCCAGACTCTCCTGCGTACACTAGACTAAAACGAAACTGCACGCAGCCATAAAACAAACTATACATGCAACACATGGCCAATGTCCATAAATAACAACACTTTGCCTCACACGGTTGTCAATCATAAATACTAAAAGTAAAAAATAAGAGCTTACCTGATGACCTACTAGCCTGAATAGAGCTGTGCTTAAGTATTCCATCTCGAGCTATATCTTTAGTTTGAAATAGGTAGGGGTATTTAGACTTTATTTCTTCCTCCGCTTCCCACGTCATCTCTTCCACGTTCTTGCTTCTCCATAAAACTTTTACGGACGCTACCTCTTTATTTCGTAGCTTGTGGATTTGTCGGTCTAGGATAGCAATTGGAACTTTCTCGTACGATAAGTCCTCCGTAATCCGTACATCATTAGTGGGCACCACTCGAGCAGGATCCCTAATGCACTTATGTAACATAGATACGTGAAAAGTTGGATGGACAGACTCTAATTCCGAGGGAAGATCTAACTCATATGCTACTCGGCTCACTCTTCGAATAATCCCATAAGGCCCAATATGCCGTGGGCTAAGCTTGCCTTTCTTCCCAAACCTCATCACGCCCTTCATAGGTGACATCATCAACCATGAACTCTAAGTCTTGTCGCCGCATGTCAGAATATGACTTTTGATAACTCTGAGTTGTCAACAGTCTCTCTTGGATAAGCTTTACTTTCTCTACGGCCTGTTGAGGCAAGTTTTGCCCATGTAACCCAGATTCTCCAACATCAAACCACCCTATAGGAGATCTGCACTTACGCCCATACAAAGCCTCGTATGGAGCCATATGGTTACTGGAATGGTAACTGTTATTATATGCAAACTCGATAAGAGGTAGATGTTTATCCCTACTTCTTTTAAAATCCAACACGCATGCTCGTAACATATCCTCGAGCGTCTGAATTGTGCGCCTGGCTTGTTCATCAGTCTGTGGATGAAAAGTTATGCTGAGATTCACCTGAGTCCCTAGACCTCTCTGAAATGACCTCCAGAAATATGCTGTAAACTGGGCCCTACAGTCAGATATAATAGATATTGGCACCCTGTGTAGTCGTACTATCTTCTTAATATATAACTTTGCATAATCTTCGGCTGTTTATGTAGATCTGACCGATAGAAAATGGGATGGTTTTATGAGCCTACCGACTATCACCCATATCGAATCGAACTTACGATGAGAACGAGGCAAACCCATGACAAAGTCTATGTTTATCGCCTCTTATTTCCACGTCGGGACCTCTATAGTCTGTATTAGCCCTCTGGACTTCTAGTGATTTACCTTTACCTGCTGGCAACTAGGTCATCGGGCGACAAACTCAGCAATGTTCTTCTTCATATCGTTCCACCAGTACATATCCTTAGTGTCATGATACATCTTCGTCGACCTAGGATGAATGGAGTACCACGAATAATGTGCCTCTGACATAATCCTGTCTTGTAGCCCTGCTACATCTGGAACACATAGACAACCCCTATATCTAAGAACCCCATCTCCCTTGAGCTCTAACAAAGGCTTCTTCTACTACAGAACTCGCTCTCTCAACTCAACTAACTCTGCATCCTCGTACTGCCTCTCCTTTACTTCAGCTATAAGAGATGATATTGCAGTGTTTTGGAGTACAACTCCACTATCGTCAGAATCTACTAACGAAACCCCCAAACAAGCCAATTGATGAATCTCTCTAGATAATTCTCTTTTCTCAGCCTCTACATGTGCTAAACTACCCATAGATCGGTGACTTAAGGCATCAGCTACAGCATTAGCTTCCCATGGATGGTAGAGAATGTTAACATCGTAATCTTTCAATAACTCTAGCCATCGCCTCTGTCACAAATTCAACTCCTTTTGCTTGAAGATATATTGCAGGCTTTTATGATCTATAAATACATCCACATGAACACCATATAAATAATGCCTCCATATCTTAAGTGCATGGACAATCGAAGCTAACTTGAGATCGTGGGCCGGATGCTTTCTCAACTGCCTTGAAGCGTATGCAATTACCTTCTATGTTGCATCAGAACATATCCTAAGCCGACACCTGAGGCATCACAATACACGACATAACCCTCTGGACCATCTGGAAGTGTTAGAACTGCCGCTGAGGTCAACCTGTTCTTAATCTCTTGGAAACTCTGCTCGCAAGACTCTGTCCACTAAAACTTAGCTAATATTTGAGTCAGCTTCGTCAATGGTGCCGAAAGGGAAGAAAAACCCTCTACGAACCTCGAGTAGTAGCCTGCTAAGCCTAGAAAGCTGCGAACTTCTATCAGAGTATAGGTCTAGGCCAAGATTTCACGGCCTTAATCTTCTGAATGTCTACCTATATACCTTCATCGGATACAATATGCCCCAAGAATGCTACAGACTTCAACCAAAACTCACACTTAGAAAACTTAGCTTACAACTTACGATCACAGTGGGTTTAGAGTACAGATCGCAAGTGGTTCGCATGCTCCTCCTATGGATGTGAATAAATCAGAATATCATCAACAAATACTATCACAAACAGATCTAAAAATGTCCTGAATATGATATTCATTATGTCCATAATTACGATGGGTGCATTTTTCAACCCTAAGGACGTGACAAGGAACTCGAAGTGTCCATATCTGGTCATGAAGGTTGTCTTTGGAATATCATTCTCCCGAACTCTGACCTGGAGGTACCCCAACCTCAAATCTATATTTGAAAAGCATCTAGCCCTCTGCAACTGATTAAACAAGTCATCGATCTGTGGAAGTGGATACTTATTCGTAATAGTTACTGATAATTAGGGATTTTGACTACTTATTTGCACTCTTTTACTTTTGTTTTAGCTCAAAATTGCTTAAAGGTATTCCCAAAAACAAATGAAATGTTCTTGCTTGCAGGAGTGTTAGAATATGAGCTAAAGAGATGAAAATCAACTCAAGAAGGAGTAATTTTGGATTAGGACAAAAACAAGGCTAAAAGGGCACTGTGCGGACATTGACATTTGGCCTGAGTGTTAGAATATGAGCTAAAGAGATGAAAATCAACTCAAGAAGGAGTAATTTTGGATTAAGAAAAAACAAGGCTAAAAGGGCACTGTGCGAACCGAACAATATTGAGTGCGGCCGCAAATTATGAAGAAAGCCTCTGACAAGAAATGCTCTGTAATGTGTGGACCGAACAATTTTGGTGCGGCCACAGAAGATAAAGTTCAGAGAGATGGTACTATAAGGTCAAGAAAAAATGTGGACCGCACCAGTTTTGTGTGGCCGCATAATCAAGAGTGCGACCGCACTTAGAAATATATGGTCCGCAGAAGTCCCACAATGCAAAGGCCCAAGGTCAAGAAATGCGGACCGCACTATAATTGTGCGGCCGCAAAAGTAAAAGTGCAGCCACACTCATAAATGTGCGATCTGTAGAAGTTGAAGGAGTGCAGCCGCAACCCAGAATTGTGTGGCCACAGAACTGGATCCTGTCAAGCCAAGTCTCAATGTGCGGACCGCACACATAATTGTGCGGCTGCATAACCTTTGTAGGGACAATTTTGTTAGATATTTTTAGCTTAGTATATATAAGAACCTTTTATCATTTTTAAGTTAAGTTTTGTATTTAGGGAGCACCTGAGCCGTTTCTATTTAGTGTATTGGGTATCATTGTACTAGTTTAGCTTTTAAACATTAGATTTTCTTACCTTAATCAAGTATTATGAATTCTATCTTAGTTTCTTCTTTAATTTCTCCATTTTTCATGAGTAGATAAACCCATAGCTAGGGTTGTGACTCAACACTAGTATGGGTACTTAATGGGTAATTGATTTAGGGCTTATTTATGATTAGGCATATGATATTTAGCCTAGTTCTTGCTTGAATTTTAGAATTGATGGTTGCAAACATTGATTCATGCCTAATTGACTTAGTCTCTACTTGAAAAAAAAAGAATAAGTTTAGAAATACTTGGCTAACTAAGACTTGGGGTGAACTCAAGAAATTGATAGCTCCAATTAAAGGGTCAAACCTAGAGATAGTAAGACCCGACTAGAGCATTTATCACATGCTTTGTGAATACCTGTTTGAACTTGAGAAAGCCAAATTGGGAAAAATCACTCAAACTACCGAGAGGTACATAGTGATTAATTGAGTGTGATTTCTATATTGTATCCCGATCAACCAAACATGCACGAAAGCTCTTAACCCAGTAGGTATCCATCTAGACAGAAGTTACAACCCTAGATCTTTCATAACTTGAAAAACAACAAAAACCAAAAATATTGTCTCTTAGCTCTACAATTACAATCAATAGCTTAAAAGTAGAAGTTGAAACAACAATTGAAAATATGGAAGCGTAATTTTAGGCACATCATACATTCACACTAGGTGTATACCTAATCCATAATCTAACTCCCTGTGGATTCGACCCCGACTTGTTGCTAAGTTAGGATTTTAACATGTTTTATGCCCTTACTTGCCTATGCTTTGATCATATATTATTACAAAATAGTCCTAAAAGGCTCACAAGTTGTGCTTGATCGCAGATTTAATTGACAAAATGACGAAATGTCAAAGATCGGCTCAAAAAGGAGTGAAACCTACTCAAGTATCAAAGACCAAGAAATATTCAGAAAAGAAGGTCTAGTGCGGACCGCGCAAAGTGGAATGCGGCCGCACTAGGTGGTTCAAAGAGTTGGTGAATCAGGACTAGAAGAAGCGCGACCGCGGTACACATCTCGCAGTCCGCGGTGAAGGTTCCGCGACTGCACTACTCTTTTGTGCGGTCCGCAGTCATGAGGTTCAGAGATATTGAGTTTGCAAAGTTAGTGCCATGCAGTCCGCAGTCGTAGTTGCGCGGACCGCGCCAGCTCCCTCCGCAGCCGTGGTCCATTCTACGCGGTCCGCTGAGTCCAAGTTCAGAGAAGCAGGAGTGAGCCCAGTACGGTCGCAGTCCATTTAATGCGGCCCACACTGACCCCGCAGGGGTAGTTTTGTCTAGTTTTTCCAGCCTAGTATAAATAGAACATTTTACTATTTTTAAGGAAATCAGAGACATCAGTGGAAAGCTGCGCTCGTGAGAACTTATTTTGTAGCCATTTTTGGCATTTTTGCTTTACATTTACAATAGATTCTTGTAATTTAGTTTTAGCAATTAATTAATATGCTATGTTCTTCATCTATTTCTTCAATTTCTTTATCTAGCATGAGTAGCTAAACCTATTAGCTAGGGTTGTGGCTCAACCCTAGTGTGGGTAATTGATGGTGTTGCCATCTAGTGTTGGATTGACTATGGGTGTTTGCTATTTGGGTTGATTTTATCTTTTAATCTAGGATTGGTGGTTGCAAACACTGATTCAAGCTTTGTGGATTTAACTCTTCTTGAGAAAGAGAGTCTATAACCCCAAAATTGACCCAACAAGGAATTGGGATGGACTCATGAGAAATGATAGTCCCAATTAACGGGTTAAACCTCGAGAGAGTAATTACCCTACTTGAACCCTAGTTGCTTGGTCTAATTTGCCTACCCATTTGGTCTCGAGAGAGTCAATTGGGCAAAGTCACTTTCTCTACCGAGAGGTGTGAGAGTGGGTAAAATTGTGCAACGGTTATAGCATAAGCCCCAATTATGTCAATCGAACCTTAGTAACATCTACCCATCAATTAGCCACCTAGGTAGTGTCACGACCCTAATGCCCTTCTTCCCATTACATACAACTTAGCAATATTCTCGTAGCATAATTTAGTGTTAATCAATAGTTTTACAAAAATAGTTATAATTTGAAAACCCAAAAATGTTTGAAGTGACATTAGGAGTACAAACACATCTTTAGGATAGACAGACAATCCAACTCCACTACTAGCTCCTTGAGGAATTCGATCCCGACCTTCATATCGGGTAAAAGCTATTGCGACCCACTCTTCCTACCTTAGTGTAGCATTGAGTTGGCAGTGATCACTTTTTGGCGCCGTTGCCGGGGATCTTACGGTGACTACTTCATCCAAGTTTTCCACCTTGACTTTTACCATTGTGGCTCAGTCGGCACCACAGCCAGTGCAGGTGCCCCAGTCTATCGAGGATTCACTTAAGGAGATTCTTGCCAACCAGCAAAAGATCCTCAATTCTCAGGCTGCCTTGGCTAAGGCAGCAGATTCACATGGCAAGGACCTGAAGGAGCTTGCCAGGGAGCACAAGAAGCTGCGCAAAACACGGGCTTCCAAGGAGTCTGTGAAGGCGCTGAGGGAGGATGTGGACAAACTGAAGGCAGACCAGTTGCCTTTAGACTTGCTATTTGAGGATCCAGCCCCAGCAGGAGCAGACATAGAGGTTTCCAAAGAAGAAGAGGAAGCTCCCTAGTGCAGATGAGGCGATCATCTAGTTGGCGGACCCACCAGATGTTTTCCCCAGTCAGCCATAGGATGTTCCAGATATTCAACCCATACAGGTCCAGGCCCCAGTCCCAGCAGCTGAGAAGTAGGAGATCGGGAACCAGTCTGAGGTTCCCGTACATACGGAGGAACACTCATGTTCCCATGCAGACAGACGAGGCTTAGAGAGCTCCTATATCCTTTCTTTTTGATTTCTTGATGCTTATTTGTTTAGTTGGCATTGGGGACAATGCCAGCTTTTATTTGTGGGAGTGCGCCCTACTTTTTATCCGGATGATTGTATATATTAGTTGACTTAGTTTATGTTTCTGTTGATTTTTTTTATTTGGTCTGTATATAAATTTACATTTAGTTACTTTTATCGCACTTTTTATCTTCTCTTTGGTCTGTATATAAAGTTACATTTTTGTATATATATTCATCCCCCATTGTATATTCTAATCCCATATTGTAAATATTCATTCTATTTTCGTACAAATTTTTCATTCTTAGCTTAGTAGATAGGCTCGCAGCCTTTTTGTTTCGGTTTTGGCGCTTTTAATAAACCCTTGGTTTTCTTAATATCACGGTTCTTTTCAAGGGTGGAGTATTATGCGAATCGGGTGGCTCTTCCCGATGATGGATGGTGTGACAACCTTCTTAAGGGTTTGAGTCCATTTTTGATTTTTCCCTCATTTTTTGTAGTTTATAGTTAAGGGTACCTCAAGCAAAGCTTCACTTGGGCCTAACACATTTGCCTTTGATCCCATGGTCAAAGACAAGTGGTTGTGTTTAGGATGGTGAAAGTAGTGACCTTGAGACTCTTGTTTTGACCAAACAAACATCCTGTGGTCTTTCGGGACTATTGTGTGCTCAATCGTGTCTAAGGTTGTTGTGGGCCCCTGACTCTATGTCTTTAGCAATACTTGAGTGTGTGTGCTGAGAAATCGAATTGTGAGTCCAAGTCCCGAGCCAATGGTCTAAAACTTGCCCTGAATGTTTGTTGAGGCAAAATTTTGAGTGAAATTCGATTTGAGAAGGGATTATAGGCTCTCCTTGATCCAAACAATAGTCGAACAATTCCATAGCCTACTAATGATATAATCCTTAGCTAACCCTTTTGAGCCTTAAACCTTTTTCTTTAAAGAACCAATGCTACAAGCCTATACCCATTCTAAATTATACCCTCTCTTGGCACCCAAATCGTCTCTTAAGTAATGGCAAAAGTCTAAGTTTGGGGGGGGGAGAGAGAAAAGAAAGGAAACAAAGTGGTAAAAGGAACAAAAGCAAAAGGAAAGGAAGGCGATGAAAAAGAAAAAAAAAGAAAGCCCAATGTGCAAAGAATAAAACAGGATTCTAGAAAACAAAAGTGAAAAAGGTGAGGAAAAAAAAAGTAGAAAAAGGAGAAATGCTTTGAATTGCATAAGAAAGAGTGACAATGTGTCTCTCTAACCCCTTGAAAAGAAGTGAAATACTCAAAGAGTCAAAGAGAATTGTGCCAGAATGAATTAAAAGAAGTGCTTAAGGGAAGACGGAACCCATATAGACCAACAACTTTTCCTACCCTGAACCAAAAGCCTTCATATTGACTCCACAAAAGCCCTATATGATCTTGAGTTGGATGACGCTCGTATTAGTGTATACTTACATGAGGGTCAAGCATATGGTACTTAGAGCCGGACTTGTGACCTTTCCTTGAGAGAGACGAGTGACTTCCCATTAACCCTGGTTTGCGTGCTTATACTCTAAAAAGGTGAGGTTTGCTTAGGGAGAGTTGAGGATGTGTGAGTTTGGGGTCCACAATGACTAAAGTAATTGAGAGAGTTCTTTGATGTAATGAGTCAATTCTTGATGCTCTTGTGTCATACTTGATCCATAGTTTTTCAAAGTTTAAATTTTGCTAATGATCCATTTATATTAAGGGCAATTGTTAGTCCCAATTGATGCTTGTTGAGGTTACTTTAGGACAGCTGGAATTACTTCGATTTTCCTTTAAGGGGTGGGTCTTATTTTGTTTGCTTGAGGACAAACAAAGGTTTAAGTTTGGGGGAGTTGATAAGTTAGGATTTTAACATGTTTTATGCCCCTACTTGCCTATGCTTTGATCATATATTGTTACAAAATAGTCCTAAAAGGCTCACAAGTTGTGCTTGATCGCAGGTTTGATCGACAAAGTGACGAAATGTCAAAGATCGGCTCAAAAAGGAGTAAAACCTGCTCAAGTATCAAAGACCAAGAAATATTAAGAAAAGAAGGCCTAGTGCAGACCGCGCAAAGTGGACTGCAGCCGCACTAGGTGGTTCAGAGAGTTGGTGAATCAGGACTAGAAGAAGCGCGGCTGCGGTACACATCTCGCGGTCCTCGGTGAATGCTCCGCGGCCGCACTACTCTTTTGTGCGGTACACGGTCATGAGGTTCAGAGATATTGAGTTTGCAAAGCTAGTGACATGCGGTCCGCGGTCGTGGTTGCGTGGACCGCGCCAGCTCCCTCCGTGGCCACGGTCTATTCTACGCGGTCCGCGGAGTCCAAGTTTAGAGAAGCAGGAGTGAGCCCAGTGCAGCCACGGTCCATTTAATGTGGCCCGCACTGACCCCGCAGGTGTATTTTTGTCCAGTTTTTCCAGCCTAGTATAAATAGAACATTTTACCATTTTTTAGAAAATCAGAGACATCAGTGGAAAGCTACGCTCGTGAGAACATATTTTGTAGCCATTTTTGGCACTTTTGCTTTACATTTACAATAGATTCTTGTAATTTAGTTTTAGCAATTAATTAATATGCTTAGTTCTTCATCTATTTCTTCAATTTCTTTATCTAGCATGAGTAGCTAAACTCATTAGCTAGTGTTGTGGCTCAACCCTAGTGTGGGTAATTGATGGGTGTTGCCATCTAGTGTTAGATTGACTATGGGTGTTTGCTATTTGGGTTGATTTTATGTTTTAATCTAGGATTGGTGGTTGCAAACACTGATTCAAGCTTTGTGGGTTTAACTCTTCTTGAGAAAGAGAGTCTATAACCCCAAAATTGACCCAACAAGGAATTGGGATGGACTCATGAGAAATGATAGTCCCAATTAACGGGTTAAACCTCGAGAGAGTAATTACCCTACTTGAACCCTAGTTGCTTGGTCTAATTTGCCTACCCATTTGGTCTCGAGAGAGTCAATTGGGCAAAGTCACTTTCTCTACCGAGAGGTGTGAGAGTGGGTAAAATTGTGCAATGGTTATATCATAAGCCCTAATTATGTCAATCGAACCTTAGTAACATCTACCCGTCAATTAGCCACCTAGGTAGTGTCACGACCCTAGTGCTCTTCTTCCCATTAGATACAACTTAGCAATATTCTCGTAGCATAATTTAGTGTTGATAAATACTTTTACAAAAATAGTTATAATTTGAAAACCCAAAAATGTTTGAAGTGACATTAGGAATACAAACACATATCTAGGATAGACAGACAATCCAACTCCACTACTAGCTCCATGAGGAATTCGATCTCGACCTTCATATCGGGTAAAAGCTATTGCGACCCGCTCTTTCTACCTTAGTGTAGCGTTGAGTTGGAAGTGATCACTTGCTTTGGGTTTTATTATTGCTTCGACCGCCTCACAACCTATATTTGTGGTGTGAGTTTGGGCGATACCAATTTTTGGCGCCGTTGCCGAGTAGTTAAACGGATTTAGCTATATATCTAGGTTTTTGTTTGATTTGTCTTCTTTTCCTTTCAAGTACCTAAATTCGTTTTTGAATTGATTATAGGTACGAGAATAGCTCTCAACAACGAGCTCATCGGGAATGTGCCATTGGGGGAGGAAGTGGAAGATGATCAAGGAGATGAGGTTCTTCCCGAACTTCAAGCAAATAGGCGAGGCCGACCACCTCATGATAATATTCCCATCACTTCCCCACCTCCACCAAGGGCGGAAGCGCACCGGGTGTTGCCGAACGAGGGTTATGAAAGTGCTACAGTCTCGCCCCGCATTACGGTGGATAATTTCTAAATCACCAATGTGATGCTTACACTACTTGAGAAACGGGGGTTCTACCGGGGCTCTGAGTCAAAATGCTTACAAGCATCTTAAAGGGTTCGTCGATACTTGTTTGGGGAGCAAGGAAACCAATGTCTTCGAGGATGCACTGCGGTTGAGGCTATTTCCCTTTTCTCTACGGGGAAAGGCATTGGACTGGTTAGAGAGACTGCCTAATTATTCCATTCATACATGGGATGAGTTAGCGGAAATATTAATTGCCAAATTCTTCTCTACGGGGCATATAGCGACACTTCGGGATAAGATTCTTGCGTTCAAGCAAGAACCCAATGAGCCATTGCACGAGATTTGGGAAAGATATCGTACCATGGTTAAAGAGTTCCCGAATAATGAATGACCGAGGCCATGATCCAACAAACCTTTTATAGGGATCAACACAACAAATTAATGTATGGTAAAACAACTCGCTGGTAAAAACTTCATGATCACGCCTTATGCTGAAGCTTGTGAAATTTTGGATGAGATGGCGGATACCTCATCGGTATGAAAAAGGTAGATCCAATGTTCCTCCAAGTGACCCAAATGTTATTCACCTACACAAAGAACTACATAATCATGGGCAGGATATTGCCGAGTTGACAACTACAATAAATCAATTGGCCAAAGCTCAGCTTCAACAAGTTCAAGGGTCGAAATAAGTGAATGCGATGGAAGGTGTGAATATGATGATGAACAAGAGATGGCAAAAAGGTCAACAAATATAAAGCCGTCCAGAACAATTCAGTCAAGATGATAGTGAGTATGACCAAGGTGATTCGTCCAATGAGAAAGAAGAAGTGTAATATGTCAAAAATTATCAAGGCCAAACAAACAATGCTCAAGGACAAAATCAACAACAATGGCGATCATAAGGAAATCAAGGAAATTGGAACAACTAAAGCCACCAAGGCAATCAGAGTGGTGGTAACAATAATCAAGGCAATTGGAATAATCGTAACTAAGGAAATTGGGGAGGCAATAATCAAGGCAATTGGGGTGGCAACAATCAAAGCAATTGGGGAGGCAACAACCAAGGAGGGTGGAACAATAACAACAACCGGGGATCAGGTTTTCAAAGGCCCCCGATGTTCAAACAACTGAGCAATCCACCCCCATATCCTTCTCAAGGATCAAGCTCTTCTAATAATGAGATGGGACGAATCGAGAACATGTTTAAACAGATGATGGATAAGAATGCCGACTCCGATGCTCAACTAGCCTCTCACAACACTTCTATTCGCAATTTGGAAGTTCAATTGGGAAAAATCTCGCAAGCTTTGAACACTTGTCCAAAGGGGGAACTACCAAGTGATTTGGTGGTGAACCCAAAGGGTGGGAATAATACGGGACATGCTATGGTCGTGACTAAAAGAAGTTAAAAAGGTGGAGATGCAACCACCTCAAATCAAAAAAGAATTGTGGATGATGATGTTGTAGTTCAAGAAGATGAAATTCCAAGCAATGTGGTTCAAGATAATGAAGAAGTGAGAATTGATATTGATGAAAATGTGGAGGAGACACAAGAAGAAGCGAATCCATCTAGGGAACGCATAATTGACATGCCGGAATCGGTAGTGCCTAAGGCTAAGTCACCAATACCAATGCCTCCTCCTCCATACCCTCAAAGGCTTGCAAAGCAAAATAGTGAGAACCAATTCAAAAAGTTTATTGATATGATGAAGAGTTTGTCTATTAATGTGCCGTTGGTTGAGGCATTGGAACAAATGTCGGGATACGTAAAGTTCATGAAGAATTTGGTGACAAAGAAAAGATCAATGAATTGTGAAACTATCAAGATGACACATCAAGTGAGTGTTATTGTGCACTCAATGGCTCCGAAATTGGAAGATCCGGGCGCTTTCACAATCCCTTGTACCACTCGGTATTAAAAAAACTTTGGGTATTGGGCAACCAAGACCCACATCCATGAGGTTGCAAATGGAGGATCGTACTATGAATAGGCCATTGGGTATTATTGATGATGTGTTGGTTCGTGTTGATAAGTTCATCCTCACGGTGGACTTTGTGATTCTTGATTGTGAAGTGGACATGGGGTGCCTATTATTTTGGGTAGACCTTTCCTTGCTACGGGGAAGGATCTTGTTGATGAGGAAGCCGATGAGCTCACCTTCCAGGGATCTTCCATTGTGCAAATCTATGAGGCAACCGAATAGCAATGAAGTTTGTTCGTTCGTGGACTTGGTGACCAATGTGATTATTGATGATGCTAGTGCCACAATGAATGTTGAGGATAATTTGGAAGCCGTTTTGCTCAACCTTGATGATGATGAGGAGAAAGAAGGCTATGTGGAGTGTGCGAATGCATTGCAAGGAAAACGGTCGTACACTTATGAGCCCCACAAGCTATCTTTGGATCTTGAAAATCGGAAGACTCCTCCAACAAAGCCCTCAATCGAGGAGCCTCCCACTTTTGAGTTAAAACCATTGCCTCCACATCTCAAGTATGAATTCCTTGGCTCTTCTTCTACTTTATCAGTTATTCTTTCTTCTTGTTTGACTAACATGCAGGTAGAGTCCACATTGGAGGTGCTACAAAGAGGAAAAGAGCAATCAAATGGACATTGGCGGATATTCGGGGCATAAGCCCCGCCTTTTGCATGCACAAGATTATTTTTAAGAAGGGTGCCAAACCCTCAGTTGAACATCAAAGAAGGCTAAATGAAGCAATGCAAGAGGTGTTCAAGAAGGAGATCAAAAGTGGTTGGATGTCGGGGTTGTTTACCCTAGTTCACGGACATCTCCGGTGCAATGTGTCCCAAAGAAAGGGGGCTTGATTGTGGTTACCAATGACAAGAACGAGTTGATTCCTACAAGAACGGTGACTGGATGGAGGGTGTGTATGGACTATCGCAAGCTCAACAAAGTCATAAGGAAAGATCATTTCCCACTTCCCTTCCTTGATCAAATGCTTGATAGGTTGGCCGGACGTGCTTTCTATTGTTTTCTCGATGGGTATTCCAGCTACAATCAAATTCTCATTTCCCCGGAGGATCAAGAAATGACTACCTTCACTTGTCTCTATGGTACTTTTGCATTCTCATGGATGCCATTTGGTTTGTGTAATGCACCGGTGATTTTTCAACGGTGTATGATGGCCATTTTGACCGACATAGTGGAGGATATTCTTAAGGTCTTCATGGATGATTTCTTCATGGTTGGGAATTCTTTTGATGATTGCTTGAACAATTTGGATAGGGTATTGGCTAGATGTGAGGAGACAACTTTGGTGTTGTATTGGGAGAAATGTCACTTCATGGTCTAGCAAGGCAATGTCCTCGGCCACAAAATTTCAAAGCATGGTATTGAGGTCGACAAGGCCAAAATTGAGGTGATCTCCAAACTCCCTCCCCTACATCCGTGAAGGGAGTGAGGAGCTTCTTGGGTCATACGGGGTTCTATCACCGGTTCATCAAGGACTTTTCCAAGGTGGTAAACCCTTTGTGTAAACTTTTGGAGAAGGATGCAAAGTTCCATCTCAATGAAGATTGCATGTAGGAATTTGAGTTGCTTAAGTTCAAGTTGACTACTACTCCTATTATCACCGTGCCGAATTGGAGCTTACCTTTTGAGCTCATGTGTGACGCTAGTGATGTAGCAGTTGGAGCGGTGTTGGGGCAACGTATTAACAAAATCTTCCATCCGGTCTACTATAAAAGCAAGATCATGAATGATGCCTAAGTCAACTACACAGTGACCGAAAAAGAGCTCCTTGCTATTGTCTTTGCTATGGAGAAGTTCTGCCCGTATTTAATGGGTACAAAGGTGATTGTTCACACCGACCATACAGTGCTTTGGTATTTGGTGAGCAAGAAATATTTTAAGGAAAGGTTGGCGGTGGGTGCTTCTATTGCAAGAGTTTGATGTAGAGATTCAAGACTGCAAGGGTAGTTAAAATCAAGTGGCGGACCATTTGTTCCGATTGGTGGAGGAGGGGAGGCCACATGACGGCCTTGAGATCAATGATTCATTTCCCGACGAGCAACTCCTAGCCATTTCAATGACTGGGATGCCATGGTTCGCCAACTTAGCGAACTATCTTGTGAGTTCATTGTACCTAGGGCTGTTCAAAACTGAACCGAAACCATTAACCTAACCGAAACCGTTAACTAAACCGAACCGATAACTTATTAGCTTATTGGTATCGGATTATTGGGGGTAATGAATGGTGAATAGATTGAGAATTTATAATTAACGGCTTAACGGTTTGGGGGCGGATTACTCAATTTTCTTATCGGGTAAATCGTTAACCTGTTAAGAATTTTTCTATTTACACGTTCCAGCAGATTAAGACAATGTACTTGCAGTAGATTCAGAGTATGTTGCCTTAGATGACATTTGAACTAATTAACTTAGATGCCTTTATAATAACCAAATGAAAAATAAGTGGAAACTAATAAGAAGTTAGAAATACATATGTATTCTGTGCAGTAGTGATATATTTTTTCAATTGTTTAATCAATACTTTTCAGAAAATATGCATGAAAATTGAGACAGTACAAACACAATTCCAAGATAGAACCAAAGAAAACATCAGCACAATATTTCAAGATAGAACTAGAGAAAGAGATCTATGATTTGAAACCATCTGCATTGATTGAATGATTGTTAAAAAATATTCTATTTGGTTTAACCGATAAATCGCCCGATAACCGCCCAATAATCGTTAATCCGATACCAATCCACATGTTGTCTTATTGGATGACTAGCAGATTACTACATTTATAATCTGATAACCGATAAGTCGAACCGGTTAGGGTAATTATCCACCCGATATGCCCGATAAGCACCCCTAATTGTACGGAATGAGTTCTCTTCAAACCAAAGGAAGAAGCTCAAACGATATTGCCTCGACTATTATTGGGATGAGCCGTACCTCTTTCGGATTTATACTGATGGTGTGATTCAACGATGTGTACCAGAGGAGGAACAAGTGGGTATTCTTGAGGCTTGCCACTCTTCACCGTATGGTGGTCACCGTAGTGGAGCAAAAATGACGGCAAAAATTTTGAGTTGTGGATTCTATTAGCCTATTCTCTACAAGGATGTTAGTGAGCTTGTCAAGCGTTGTGATGAATGCCAAAGGGCCGGTGGGATCTCAAAGAAGAATGAAGTGACTCTCACTACCATTTTGGAAATATATATTTTCGATGTGTGGGGTACTAATTTCAAGGGTCTGTTTTTAGCTCTTGTGAGAACACCTACATTCTTATAGCGGTTGATTATGTGTCTAAGTGGGTCGAGGCCATTGCTTTTCCCAACAATGAAGCGAGAAGTGTGGTGGTATTATTGAAGAAGAGCATCTTTACAAGATTCAATACTCTAAGGGCTATTATTAGTGATGGGGGTTCACATTTTACAACAAGGCTTTTGATACCTTACTCACAAAGTATGGTATCACTCACAAAGTATCGAACCCTTACCATCCTCAAGCAAGCGGACAAGTTGAAGTCTCCAACCGGCAGATCAAGAGTATTTTGTCAAAGACAGTGAATGCCAACCAAACGGATTGGTCAAGACTTTGGGCTTATAGAACGACCTACAAAACACCAATCGGGATATCTCCATACTTGTTAGTGTTCGGGAAGGCGTGTCATCATCTGGTGGAACTTGAGCATGTGGGCTTTGAAGAAGTTGAACCTTGAGTGGGATGTTGCAGGCAAACCTAAGAGTGGCACAATTGAATGAGCTAGATGAATTTCGGTATCATGCCTACACAAGCTCATCCCTTTACAAGGAGAAGATGAAGTACCTCCATGACAAGTACATCCACAACAATGAGTTTAAAGAGGGTGATCTTGTGCTATTGTTCAATTCTCAGTTACGGATGTTTCTGGTCAAGTTGAAGTCAAAATGGAGTGGCCCATTTGAATTGGTGAATGTAACCCTCTTTGGTGATCTAGATTTGAAAAATAAGAACGATAAGGTTTTTAGAGTCAATGAGCACCGGGTTAAACACTATCTTGGCAAGGTTGATTATATGGCCATATCATGGTGGTTCTCCATTTCAAATGATTGGTAATCTGTGTCATGCTGCGAAGTTAAATCAGACACTTCTTGGGAGGCAACCCATGTGTCTTTTTCTTTTTCCTGTTCTTCTTCATTAGGTAGGCTTTATTTTGTGCTAACTAGTTTTAAAGTGTATGCAAGAATGGGTGTGCATTGCAGGGACTATGCAAGAAAAATTGGCTAAGGGTCACAAAAGTGCAGACCGCACAATCACTTTGCGGCCACACAATTTTGTGTGTGGTCGCACAATTGGAAGACCAAAAGTGCATGCTTACTGAAGATTGGCCTGTCAAATATCATTAACAACTTGCGACCGCACACAAAATTGTGCAATCCGCACAAACTGCGGCCGCACTCACTTTTGTGCGGACCGCAGAGCTTCTTCAAAGGTTCAGGTAAAGAGTGCGGACCGCGCTCAAAATTGTGTGGCCGCACGCAGGTAAGTTCTGGACCTGACTTGGTCAACCTATAAATAGGGCTTTTTACCACTATTCACACTTTATGCTCTTTGAACTCTCAAGCCCTAGAAATACTGTGCATCCCCATTAATTCTAAATCTTCCTTCATTTCATCAAGTTAGATCCGCACCTGCATCATTCACTACTGGTATGTTCAAGCCATGTTAGATTTTTGTTCATTCTTTTTAATTTTTCTTTTTGTTTTCTTTGATTAGTTTAGTTCTTTTTATGCCTAAAATATCAATAATTAGTAATTTTTTCTTATAATCATGTGGGTAGTATCTTAAATTGTTAATTGGAGCCTGGGTACATAACTAATCATGTTTAATTGCTAAAACCTTGTCAAATTTGTGAAAAGAATTGCATGAAACGTAAAGTAGTGCCGCATAATTTTAAATTGTGCAGCCGCACACATTTTTGTGCAGTCTGCAGATCTTAGAGTTAGGGAAAAAATTATGAATGACAAGTGCGGACCGCACTCAAAATTATGCGGTCCGCAGTGAAATTATGTGGTCCGTAGCAAAATGTTGCGGTTCGCACTGTTGAATTATCAGAGAACCCAGTAGTCTGAACCTGGGGTTGTGCGACCGTACTCAAAATTGTGCGGTCTGCACTTTTAGTTGTGCAGCCGCACTTTAAAATTGTACAGTCCGCACTTGGCAGTCTGCGGTCGCACTCACTTTTGAGCGAACCGCACTGCCTCCTCTGAGTCTGTTTTCTGCAATTGTCATGCATGCATCTGTGACTTCCAAATCTAACTGATTCCTTTCAGTATATTGTAGACAATGATTAAATCACGTTGTAGAGGTGATACATCAAAAGGGAGGGCAGAACCCTCCCGAGGCCGAGGTCGAGTTAAAAGTAACCTACCACTAGCCACACAGAGAGCCATAAGCAAGAAAACAACCACCAATAAAGTTCCTGAACCCTCCGAGTCCAGTGAGTATCTCCCGTCTAGGGAAACTTCCGAGGGTGACTCTGTGCAAGAACATCCTGATACCCAATCTCAACCCGAACAAGCCTCGGGTAGATTCCACTTTAGAGATGAATCCTCTTCTGCTGCTAGTTCTTTTGAGGGTTCGGAAGAGGGTAGCTAAGATTTTGAGCCCTCTTCCTCACATGCCCTGGCTGTACCAATCGATATTGATAATTATGATGATGTCTCAGATGATGGTAGAGGGGGCGACACTATAGTGGGAGGTCTAGAGAGGTCTAAGAAGAAGGAGTTATGGGAGGATCGATTTGTGATCCTGACTGCCTTTACGAGATTTAGAGACTGGTGGCCCCAAAGATCGCTCACACTTGAGCGACTATTCTTACTTAAGGATTTAGATATTCACAATCCAAATGTCCTTAGACAGCTTCAGGAGCGAAAGGGTAGAGGTGGTTCAACCAAAGTGTCCTAGATGCAAATGAGCACTTGATTAAAGAATTTTATGCCAATGTGGCTCACATAAAGAAGGGCACCAAGATAACAAAAGTGAGGAATCTGAAATCAAATTTGACGCCTGCTCCTTGAACAAGTATGTGGGATTTGAAGAAGTGGAAGTTGTTCAGTATATGGAGAAGCTTGATATAGGTGATGCAGCTCACCTGTGGCTAGCTGAGATTTTGGCTGCTCGAGGACCACCACCACCGTGGTTCACAGCAGGGTTCCCATAGTCTGGGCCACCCTAAATTTTGAAGCTAAAGGGTGGCAGACCATTTTCAGTTGCCATATTGACCCGTGTCTGAATGAGAACAACCTCCCACTTCCCTGAGAAGTTCTGGTGGCTTCTATTATGGTTGGGTACCCAATCAATGTGGGTGCTATAATCTCAACCAATATCACACTAGCTGTCCAAAAAGATGAGAGATCCTACCCTTACCCAAACTTCCTCATAAAGTACTTCAATGATGCAAAGGTGGAGCCGAGACCATATGATACAAAAGTGAAGGCCAAGAAACCCTTCTCATGGTACCACCTGCAGGGTGCTAACAACCTAAAGTTCAAGGGTAAGGCAACTACCTCCGCTGGCCAGTCTGAGGAGCCAATGATAGTAGTTGCTGATTCAGCTGCTGAACCTTTCACAGATTCCATGCCTTCCACAACAGCCGGTCCTTCCACCAAAATAGCAGACATTCCATCACCTTCCTCTTCTAGACCATTAGTTTCATAATCGGTGCCAGCCTCATCCACTTATCCACATACTGCGCTGTGAGTTTCTCAGATCAAACTCTTGATACCTCCGTCAGTGGAGGAAACATTAAAGAAGTCTAGACAACCAGAATACCATTATGGAGACCCTGGCAATGCATGGGAAAGTTATTGAGGAGTCGAAAAAGCAAGCGAAGAAGATGCGGAAGTCTTAGGCATCAAAGAAGTCAGTGGAGTAATTGAGAAAAGAGATTGCCAAGATAGCATCTACAGGAGATATACCATTTGACTTGCTTATGGAGCCAACAGTCCTAGCAGTACAAGCAGCACCAGCAGTACCCGAGGCATCACATACAGCAGTCGGCCAGTATGAGGAGCCGAACCTTGTTGCCCATACCGCTGAGGAGACGATCCAGATGCTCACCAACCCTCTTGTCCCTCAGCCAGGTGATGATGAGATACAGTTAGAGGTGACCGAGGGTGCTGAGGATGCCATGCAGACTGAGACCACATAGGGAGTTCTCTTAACTCTCTACCCTTCATTGTTCTTATTTTTGTTAAGCATTGAGGACAATGCTTCTTTTTATTCGGGGGGTGGTCTATTTTGATTGATTTAACATTAACATTTGGCCTGTAATAAATCTTATAATATTTTTCTTTTATCTTTATTTTCTCTTTAGTTACGTGTATATTCTTTCCTTTCCCTTGATATATATATTCATTTTCCCCTCGGTTTGTATATTCATTTGTCTCACTTTCTGTAGTTTATTTCATAGCTTCTTCAATTTATCTTTCTTAGTAGTACAACTTCTTATTTACTTTAGTAACTTCTTTTTGATTTTTAGATTCTTTTTATGTTTGAGTGAACAATAAGCCTTTGGTTTTCTTAATGCCACGGTTTTTTCCAAAGGTAGATTTTGTGTGAACCGGGTGGCTCTTCCCAACGATGGATGATGTGACAACCTTCTTAAGGGATTGAGTCTGTTTTATTTTATGTTTAGGAAAAAATAGTAATAATGAATAAAAGGGTCTCAAGCATGCTTCACTTGGTACTAACACATTTACCTACGGCCTTAAGGTTAAAAACAAGTTATTGGCAGAAAATAGCTCTAGTTGTGACCTTTTGACTCTTGTGTTGACTTAAGCAGTCATCGAATGGTTCAGTCGAGCCATTTGTGCTTCTCAATCTTAACTAGGGTTGTTGTGGGCCCTCTACTCCATTCTCTTTAGCAATCCAGCAGCATGAGAAGTGAGCAAGTCCAAGTACCCATGCTAATAGTCTAGAACTTGCCCCGAATGTTTTTCTAGGCACAATTCTAAGTGTAGCTTGGCTTGAGAAATGATTATAGGCTCTCCTTGATCCAATTTGAAATTTGAAATCTTTCATAGCCTACTAATGCAATATCCCTAGTGAACCCATTTGAGCCTAAGCCTTTTTTCTTTCAGTAGCCACGTTACAAGCCTTTATCCGTTTTGTAATAACCCTCTCTTGGCACCCAATCTTTCCTTAACATTCTTGAGAAACAATTGACAAAAATATAAGTTTGGGGGAGAGACGAAGAGTTTAAAAGTGATATAAAGGTACAAGAAGAGAAAGAAATGAAGCAAAGGAAAGGCAAAGAAAAGAAAAAAGAACAAAAAGAAAAATGCCAAAAAAAAGAAAGTGAATAAAGTAAAAAGTTGAAGGGATTCAAGGAAAAACATGGATGAAAGGCATGGAGAAATAGAAAAGGAGAAAAATAAATGTCATGACCAAGAAAGAGTGACGTTACATCTCTCTAGTTCCTCCGAGGAGAAAGAAATTGACTCAAAGAGTCGACAATGTATGAGCCAAAAAGAGAAAATGGAGTGCTTAAGGAAAGATGAACCCATTCTATTTCATCAAGTCCTGCCTTGATCCAAAAAGCCTTCGTTACATCCCGAAAAAGCCCTACATGATTTCTAGTTGAGTGAGCTTACATTAGTGGTGATTTTCATAGGGGTCAAGCATATGGTACTTAAAGTCGTACTTGTGACATTCTTTTGAGAAAGATGAGTGAACTTTTCACTATCCTTGAATTAAGCATTACATTCTAAAGTGAGATTTGCTAACGGAGAGTAAAGGAAGAGGAGTTTGGGATCCACAATGACCTACATGAAAGAGCGAGCATCCTTGATGAATAAAGTCAACTCTTGATGCTCTAGTGTCACATTAGGACTATTGTACTCAAAAAGTCAAATCATTGTGTTGTTGATAATACATATGTGTTGTGGGTAATTGTTGGTCCTAATTGATGTGTGTGTCACAACCCAAGTTCTCCCTCGGTGAACTGTCGTGATGACAACTAGGTAAGCCTAACAAATTGCGAAAAAATAAAATGAAATACGAAACTGGCAATTACGGATAAATAAATAATAAAAGAGTTTAAAATTGCCGCTCGGCATATACAATACATACTCTCAAAACTGAATCAAACTCCCAAAACCTGGAATCTCATGAAATCAAAAGCTATAGAAAACTATATAGTGTTCTAACTCCAGAATGTCTAATCAAAAGTAAATACAAGAAATCTAAAGCTAAAGGGGAGAATAGAGAGGGACTTCTAGGTCTGCGGACACGGCAGATGTACTTCGAAGCCTCTGATATCACCTGCCTCACTGATAGAACGGTTGAGCTGAAGAACCTGGATCTGCACACGAAAAACATGTGAAGGAAAGGGCATGAGTACACCATAACGGTACCCAGTAAGTGCCAAGCCTAACCTCGGTCGAGTAGTGACGAGGAAGGTCAGGGCACTACTGGTTATATACATAAAACAAGGTAAAACGGTATGAAATGAGACAGTATAATTAGAATACTAACAACCGATAAAGAATAAAGTCATAGAAGGAATATAATTCAGTACACAAAAATAGCAACAGGGGATCTCCCAGGATATCGTCCCGTAGTCCCAAACGTAAATGTGCAGAGGATCTCCCAAGATATCGTCATGTAGTCTGAATCATAAATATGCAGGGAATCTCCAAGAATACCAATTTGTAGTCCCAAATTAAATATCCAGTACAGGGAAAATCTCTCGGGATGTCGTCCCGTAGTCCCAAATATAAATGTGCAGGGGGATCTCACGGAATATCGTCCCGTAGTCCAAAAGTAAACACACAATAGTCTCAAGAAAGAATCTATAGTTCTATTCTAGAACAAACATGAATTTCTACTCTAAACATGCTGCACAGAATACAAATAAGCAGTTAAAGCAGGTAAGACAATTAAATCATATAAGCATGCTTTTCCTAAGCTAAACATGAGGTTCCAAGTACAAGTATTGCTCAATTAAAAGAAAGCACAAATATTTACTTGATAAAAATGGGGTTTTTCAGCAACTAGAATGTGTACGCACTTGTCACCTCACGTACACAACATTCATATAACGACAATACCAAATCCTAAGGGGAGTTCCCCCACACAAGGTTAGGCAAGCCACTTACCTCGAACCAGCTCAAAATCAATCCGAAATCACGCTCTTGCCACGAGTATCCAACTCCAAAAGGCCCAAATCTAATCAAATTAATATCATAATGTAAATATAACTACAAACAACGAGTTTAGTTAAAAGAATCGAAAGTAAGGTAAGAAAATAGAAAAAGACCCAAAAATCATCCCCGGGTCCACGTCTCGGAATTGGGTAAAAATTTCGGATTATGAACACCCATTCACTCATGAGTCTAACCATACCAAAATCACTCAAATCTGATACCAAAATCTCGATCAAAATCCCAAAATTAGGCCTAAGAACGTTTCTCAATTTTCCCCAATTTCCCCCCAATTTTTACCCCAAATCCTAAATTAGATGATGAATTCATGTTTAGATTAATAGGTTACAAGCAAAAAGGAGTTAGGAATCATTACCCACAAACTTCCTTCGAAAATCTCTCCAAATTTTGCCTCATACCGAGCTCTCAATCCAATTTTTGAGTTATGAACTCAAACCCTCTATTTTAGAATTTAAATTCTGCCCAGACGTGTTCTTCTTCGCGAACACGAGTCCATTATCGCGAACGCGATGCACAAAAAATCACTGGTCAGCTTTCCTCCGTCGCGAACACATAGCTTACACTGACGGACCCTATGCAAACGCGAGGACCATGTCGCGAACGCGAAGGGTAAAGGGTCCAAACTTTCGCAAACGCGAAGCACAACTCAGTTGCCTCACCCAGATGCTCTACGCGAATGCGAGACACCTATTGCGAACGCGATGAAGGTTTTCTCTGCAACACAACAACAGAAAATCTACCACTCCTCTTGGTCCAAAAATGACCCGTTGAGCATCCGAAGCACTCCTTGAGGAAAAGCAAATGAGGGTCATCAAACTGACACTCCCTGATACGATCCAACAAGGAAGACCGACAAATCACATAGGTTAGAACCTGACTGGGCTCCAAAAGATCCAATCTCACAAACTGGTTGGCTAAAGCCTGAACATCCATCGCCATGGGCCTCTCCGCTGCTGGTAGATAAGCCAAAATCCCCAAACTCTCCGCTCGGTGACTCAAGGCATCGGCCACCACATTGGCCTTGCCCGGGTGATACAAGATAGTGATATCATAGTCCTTTAGCAGCTCTAACCACCTTCTCTAGCAAAAATTAAGGTCCTTCTACTTGAAAAGATGCTGCAAACTCATGTGATCAGTATAAATTTCACAAGGCACACCGTACAAATAATGACACCAGATCTTCAAGGCGTGAACAATAGCAGCTAACTCGAGATCATGGACATGATAGTTCTTCTCATGCACCTTCAGTTGTCTAGACGCGTAGGCAATCACCCTACCGTCATGTATCAATACCGCTCCAAGGCCAATCCTCGAGGCATCATAATAGACAGTATAAGACCCTGAACCTTTAGGCAATATCAATACTGGGGTTGTAGTTAAAGCTGTCTTGAACTTCTGGAAGCTCTCCTTATATTCTTCCGTCCACTAGAATAGAGCACCCTTCTGGGTCAACCTGGTCATAGGTGTTGCAATAGATGAATATCCGTCAACAAATTGACGGTAATAACCCGCCAAGCCATGAAAACTACGGATCTTTGTAGCTGAGGATGGCCTGGGCCAACTCTGCACCGCTTCCACCTTCTTCGGATCCACCTTGATCCCTTCATTCGATACCATGTGACCCAAGAATGCCATAGAATCCAACCAAAACTCACATTTCGAGAACTTCACATATAATTTCTTTTCTCTCAAAGTCTGAAGCAGTGTCCTCAGGTACTGCTCATGATCTTCCCAACTCCAGGAGTATGCCAGAATATCATCAATAAAGACAATGACGAACGAGTCAAGATATGGTCGGAACATGCTGTGCATCAAATGCATAAAGGCTGCTGGGACATTGGTCAGCCCAAATGACATAATAAGGAACTTGTAATGACCATACCGAGTCCTGAAAGTAGTCTTCGGGATATTTGGCTCCCGAATCTTCAGCTGATGATAACCTGAACGCAAGTCAATCTTAGAAAACACTCGAACACCCTGTAACTGATCAAACAAATCATCAATATGAGGCAAAGGATACCGGTTCTTCACTGTAACTTATTTCAATTGGTGATAATCAATGCACATATGCATAGAACCATCATGTTTCTTTACAAACAAGATAGGATCACCCTAAGGTGATACACTAGGCCGAATAAAACCCTTATCAAGCAATTCTTGTAACTGATCCTTCAACTCCTTCAACTCAGGAGGGGCCATACGATAAGGAGGAATGGAAATGGGTTGAGTGCCCAACAACAAATCAATGCCAAAATCAATAACTCTATTGGGTGGCATACCCGAAAGATCAGCTGGAAACACATAAGGGAAATCCCATACTAGTGGGAATGAATCAACTGTAGGGGTATCAATACTGTTATCTCTTACATAAGCTAGATACGCGTCACACCCCTTATCAACCATTCACTGAGCTTTAAGAAATGAAATAACTCTACTGGATGTGTGATCTAAAGTACCCCTCCACTCTACTCGCGGTGCACCTAACATAGCTAGCATACGGTATTGGCGTGACAATCAAGAATAGCATAATGGGGTGACAACCAGTCTATGCCCAAGATAATATCGAAATCTACCATGCTGAGAATTAATAAATCAGCTCTGGTTTCAACACCACTAAGAACGATCAAACACGACCGATAAATGCGGTCCACAACAAGAGAATCTCGTACAGGAGTATAAACATAAATAGGGGAACTCAAAGAATCCTGAGATACGCCCAAATGCGGGGCAAAATAAGAGGACATATAAGAATAAGTGGAGCCTGGATCGAATAAAACCAATGCATCTCTATGACAAACCAGGACAATACCTGTGATGACAGAATCAGAGGTGATAGCCTCAGTACGAGCAGGAAGGGAATAGTATCTAGCCTAGCCTCTTCCTCTAGGGCAACCTCTACCTCCACCTCTAGCTGGCTGAGCAGGTGAGGTAGCAATTGGTGCTGTAATCATGGCATGGGAACTCTACGAAGCCCGTTATGGTTAAAAAGTCTGCAGAGGTGCACCCCTCCTAAGTCTGGTCAATCCCTCACCATATGGCATGTGTCATGACACCCAAAACAAGCTCTGGGAAGACGTGGTAGTTGTGACTGGCTCGGGCCAGGTCTGCTGGACTGACCACTGAAAGCACCCCGTGCAGGAGGCGCACTAGATACTGGAGGTGCATAATAGGGCTCCTGCGGTGTAGGAGGAGCTAGAATACCACTGGCTACTGGAAGAGCTATAGGAACGGGGCGACTCATATAACTCCTACCATAACAAACTGCAGCTGGGGCATAGGCACCAGAATAATGGCCTGACTCTCGAGACCTCTTAGCCTCCCTCTCCTCTCTATCCTGAGCATGCATATCCTCTACTCTCCTAGCAATGCTCACCACCTGCTGATAAGAAATATCCATCTCCAACTCTCGAGCCATGCTAGACCTGATGCTGGGAATGAGCCCCTCAATAAACTTGTGAACTCTCTCACGAACTGTAGAAACCAAGGTCGTGCATGCCTAGCCAAGTCAGTAAAACAGACATTATACTCCAAAACAGTGATAGTACCCTGGCACAAATGCTCAAACTCTGCACGCCATGCATCCCTGAGGCTCTGAGGAACATACTCCCTCAAAAACATATCTGAAAACTATGTTCATGTAAGGGAAGCTCCTCAGCTGGACTATCCAACTCATAAGTACCCCACCACTAATAGGCTGCTCTTTGAAGCTGGAAAGCAGTGAAAGAAATACCACTCGATCCTAATATACCCATAGTGCGGAGGATACGGTAACACTCCTCCAGAAATCTTAGAGCATCATCTGATGCTAGACCACTGAATATATGAGGCTTGTACTTCTTGAACCTCTCAAGCCTCCACTACTCATCCTCTGAAGCTACTGCCCTGTCCTCGGGCTGAACTGGGGCTACAGGCGGTACCGGTATAACCTCTGGGATATGATCAACCTGGACCAGCTACTCTAGGGTGCACGCGGCGAGGGTCTGTGCTCCTCCCCCGACCTAGGATGTGGCTGCAGCAAGGGGAATGAACCCTACCTGAGCTAGAGTAGTGTACATGCTCACGAACTATGCAAGGGTCTCCTGAAGAGCTAGAAAAGTAGTAGCAGTAGGCATACCAGGTGCCTGGACTCCGGTTGGAGCACTGGTGGCTCCTCTATGGCAGCTCACGTGGGTTCTCTGGCTGATCCACGTGCGCGTCCTCGATATCTACCCCGGCCCCGACCTCTACCAGCTGTAGCAGGGAGTGCGGGTGATTCGTCACCTCTGCTAGCACGTGTCCTCACCTTCTGTGAGAGATTAGAAGACAGAGGTTTAGAATTGTGATGTCAAAAATCTCGCATGACAAGGAAATTAAATGAAGTGGAATTTTTCCTAACAGTTACATAGCATCTCGTAGATAAGTACAGATGTCTCTGTATCGATCCGCGAGACTCTAATAAACTGGCTTGTGATTCATGACTCCTATCAACCTAGAGCTCTGATACCAACTTGTAATGACCGAAGTTCTCCCTCCATGAACTAGCGCAACAACACCTAGTCTCTACGACTAGGTAAGCCTAACGAATTGCGAAAAAATAAAATGAAATATGAAATTGGCAAATTATGGGTAAAAACATAATAAAAGAGTTTAAAATGGCCGCTCGCCATATACAATACATACTCTCAAAACTAAATCAAACTCCCAAAACCTGGAATCTCATGAAATTACAAGCTTAGAAAACTACATAGTGTTGTAAATCCAGAATGTCTAATCAAAAGTGAATACAATAAGTCTAAAGCTAAAGGGGGGAATAGAGAGGGACATCTAAGTCTGCGGACATGACAGATGTACCTCGAAGTCTCTGATATCGCCTGCCTCACTGATAGAACGGCTAAGCTGAAGAAGCTAGATCTGCACACGAAAAACATGTGTAGGAAAGGTCATGAGTACACCACAACGGTACCCAATAAGAGCCAAGCCTAACCTCGATCGAGTAGTGACGAGGAAGGTCAGGACACTATTGGTTATATACATAAAACAAGGTAAAACGGTATGAAATAAGACAGTATAATTAGAATACTAACAACCGATAAAGAATAAAGTCACAGAAGGAATATAACTCAGTACACAGAAATAGCAACAGGGGATCTCCTAGGATATCGTCCTGTAGTCCCAAACATAAATGTGCAGAGGATCTCCCAGGATATCGTCCCGTAATCTGAATCATAAATATACAGGTAATCTCCAAGAATACCAATTTGTAGTCCCAAAGTAAATATCCAATACAGGGGAAATCTCTCGGGATGTCGTCCCGTAGTCCCAAATATAAATGTGCAGGGGGATCTCACGGGATATCGTCCCGTAGTCCAAAAGTAAACACACAATAGTTTCAAGAAAGAATCTATAGTTCTATTCGAGAACAAACATGAATTTCTACTCTAAACATGCTGCACAGAATACAAATAAGCAGTTAAAGTAGCTAAGACAATTAAATCATATAAGCATGCTTTTCGTGCTAAATATGAGGCTCCAAGTACAAGTATTGCTTAATTAAAAGAAAGCACACATATTTACTTGAAAAAATTGGGTTTTTCAGCAACTAGCACGTGTACGCACTCGTCACCTCACGTACATAACATTCATATAACGACAATACCAAATGCTAAGGGGAGTTCCCCCCCCCCCCACAAGGTTAGGCAAGCCACTTACCTCGAACCAGCTCAAAATTAATTCGAAATCACGCTCTTGCCACGAGTATCCCACTCCGAAGGGCCCAAATCTAATCAAATCAATATCCTAATGTAAATATAACTACAAACAACGAGTTTAGCTTAAAGAATCAAAGCTAAGGTAAGAAAATAGAAAAACGCGCAAAAATCCTCCCCGGGACCACATCTCGGAATCGGGCAAAAATTACGGATTATGAACACCCATTCACTCACGAGTCTAACCATACCAAAATCACTCAAATACGATACCAAAATCTCGATCAAAATCCCAAAATTAGGCCTAAGAACTTTTCTCAAAATTTTCCCAATTTTTCACCCCAAATCCAAAATTAGATGATGAATTAATGTTTAGATTAATGGGTTATAAAAAAAGGAGTTAGGAATCATTACCCACAAAGTTCCTCCGAAAATATCTCCAAATATTTCCTCCTACCGAGCTCTCAATCCAATTTTTGAGTTGTAAATTCAAACCCTCGATTTTGGAATTTAAATTCTGTCGAGAAGCATTCTACTTCGCGAACGCTAGTCCATTTTCGTGAACGCGATGCACAAAAAATCACTGACCAACTTTCCTCCTTCACGGACGCGAGGGTCCATTTGCAAACGCATAGCTTACACTGGCGGACCCTACGCGAACATGAGGACCATGTCGCGAATGCGAAGGCTAAAGGGTCCACACCTTCGCAAACGCGGGAGCATCATCGCAAATGCGAAGCACAACTCAGTTGCCTCACCCAGATGCTCTACGCAAACGCGAGATACCTATCGCGAACGCAATGAAGCTTTTCTCTACAACAGAACAGTAGAAAATCTGCCACTTCTCTAAGTCCAAAAATGACCCGTTGAGCATCCGAAACATACCTGAGACCCTCGGGACCTCAACCAACATTCCAACCAATCCCAAAACATCATACGAACTTAGTCAAACCCTCGAATCACATCAAGCAACGCTAAAACCACGATTCACCCTCCAATCCAAGCCTAATGAACTTGAAATCTCAAAAACTCTACAATCGATACCGAAACTAACCAAACCATGTCCGATTGACAACAAATTTTGCGCATAAGTCACATTTAACACTACGGAGCTATTCCAACTTTCGGTATCGGATTCCGACCCGATATCAAAATCTCACTATCAATCCGAAAACTTCAAAAATTCAACTTTCGGCATTTCAGGCCTAAATAAGCTACGGACCTCGAAAACACAATCTGAATACGCCCCTAAGCCTGAAATCACCCAACGGAGCTAACTGAATTCCATTCGGAGGTCGTCTTCATATTGTTCTGACTATGGTCCAAATTTTAAAGCTTAAGGAATATTTAGGGACTAAGTGTCCCAAAATATTCCGAAACTCCCAAAGAATCTTCCCGGCAACTCACAATAGCAGAAATAAATACGGGGAAAGCAGTTAATAGGGGTTTCTCAAAACGACCAGCCGGGTCGTTACAGTATGATTGATTCACCTTAGGCTAGCTGGAATAGTTCTTTTTTTGTGAAGGTGGGAATTACCTTATTTGCTTGAGACAAGAAAAAGCTTATGTTTGGGGGAGGTGATAAGTAGGAATTTTGACTACTTATTTGTACTCTTTTACTTTGGTTTTAGCTCAAAATTGCTTAAAGGTATTCCCGAAAACTAATGAAATATGCTTGCTTGCAGGAGTGTTACAATATGAGCTAAAGAGATGAAAATCAACTCAAAAAGGAGTAAATTTGGATTAGGGAAAAAATAAGGCTAAAAGGGCACTGTACAGACATTGACATTTGGCCTAAATGTTAGAATATGAGCTAAAGAGATGAAAATAAACTCAAGAAGGAGTAATTTTGGATTAGGACAAAAACAAGGCTAAAAGGGCACTATGTGGACTGCACAATATTGAGTGTGGTCGCGAATCATGAAGAAAGCCTCTGACATGAAATGCCCTGCAAAGTGCAGACCGCAGAAGATAAAGTTCAGAGAGATGGAACTTTAAGGTCAAGAAGAAATGTTGGTCGCGCCAGTTTTGTGCGGCCCCAAAATCAAGAGCGCGGCCATACTAAAAAATGTGTGGTCCGTAGAAGTCCCACAATGCCAAAGCCCAAGGTCAAGAAATGCGGAATACACTATAATTGTGCGGCCGTAGAAGCAAGAGTGCGGTCGCACTCATAAATTTGCGGTCCACAGAAGTTGAAGGAGTGCAACCGCAACCCAGAATTGTGAGATTGCAGAACTGGATCCTATCAAGCCAAGTCTCAATGTGCAGACCGCACATATAGTTGTGCGGCCGCATAACCTTCATAGAGGAAATTTTGTCAGATATTTTTAGCTTAGTATAAATAGAACATTTTGTCATTTTTAGGTTAAGTTTTGTTTTTGGGGAGCACCCGAGTCGTTTTTATTTATTGTATTGGGTAACATTGTACTAGTTTAGCTTTTAAACATTAGATTTTCTTACCTTAATCAAGTATTATGAATTCTATCTTAGTTTCTTCTTTAATTTCTACATTTTTCATGAGTAGCTAAACCTATAGCTAGGGTTGTGACCCAACCCTAGTATGGGTACTTAATGGGTAATTGATATAGGGCTTATTTATGATTGGATATGTGATTTAGCCTAGTTCTTGCTTGAATTTGAGAATTGATGGTTTTAAACATTGATTCATGCCTAATTGACTTAGTCTCTACTTGAGAAAGAGAGACAGTTTAGGAAAACTTGTCTAACTAGGAATTGGAGTGAACTCAAGAAATTGATAGCCCCAATTAAAGGGTCAAACCTAGAGATAGTAAGACCCAACTAGAGCATTTATCACTTGCTTTGTGAAATACCTGTTTGGACTTGAGAAAGCCAAATTGGAAAAATCACTCAAACTATCGAGAGGTATAGAGTGAGTAATTGAGTGTGATTTCTATATTGTATCCCGATCAACCAAACATGCACTAAAGCTCTCAACCTAGTAGGTATCCATATAGGGAAAAGTTACAACCATAGATCTTTCATAACTTGAAAAACAACCAAAACCAAAAATATTGTCAATTAGCTCTACAATTACAATCAATAGCTTAAAAGTAGAAGCAGAAACAACAATTGAAAATGTGGAAGTGTAATATGAGGCACACCATACATTCACACTAGGTGTATACCTAATCCAAAATCTGAATCCCTGTGGATTCGACCCTGACTTGCGTTGGGTTTTTATTATTGCTTCGACCGTCTCACAATCTATATTTGTGGTGTGATTTTGGGTGACACAAGTTACCTTGTTCAACTGCCTATAATCGATACACATCCTCAGCGAGCCATCTTTCTTCCGAACAAACAGTACTAGTTCTCCCAAAGGTGAGGCACTGTGCCTAATGAAACCTTTCTCCAACGAATATAAATGCTCCTCCAACTCCTTCAATTCGACAGGTGCCATTCTATACGGAGGGATGGATATTGGTTGAGTTCCCGAAAACAAATCGATTCTAAAATCAATCTCTCGCTGTAGAGGAATACCTGGAAGCTCATCTAGAAACACATCTGCATACTCTCTAACTATTGGAATAGACTGAACTGTAGGTATCTCATCATCTGCATCTCTAACTCGCACGATATGATAAATGCACCCTTTTGCGATCATTTTCCTCGCCTTTATATAGGAAATAAAACTACCTATAGGTGTCAATGTATTACCTGCCGATTCAAGGGCTAGCTCACTCGAAAATTGAAATCTACTGCCTTTGCTCGACAATCAACTGTGGCATAGCAAGCTGCCAACCAATCCATGCTCATGATAGCATCAAAATCCATCATCTCTAGCTCAACTAGATCGGCTGAGGTCTGATGACTACAAACTGTCACCGTACAACCTCGGTAAACTCGTCTAGCAATAACCGGTTCTACGATCGATGTGGATACCAAAAAATGATCACTTAGTATTTCAGGCACTATACTAAACTTCCCTGCAACAATCGGGGTAATATACGATAAAGTAGATCCTGGATCTATCAAGGCATAAGCATCATGAGAGTAAATGGTCAATATACTCGTCACAACATTTGGTGAAGACTCCTAGTCCTGTTGACCCGCTAAAGCATAGATACGATTTTGATTACCACATGAACTGGAATCTCTACCTCTACCTCGACCTCTACTAGCCGAAGACTGAGACTTACGCCCTGAATGATGCACAGACATAGATGATCTAGTTGCTGAACTCGTAGGTTATGCCATACCCCCAGAATCTCTATTTGGGAAATCTCGCATCATATGCCCCAGATTCCCACATATGTCACACTGCGGTGAAAATGACCATGTCTGCCCTGAACCTCACTATCACTACAAACCTAATGCATGTGAGCTCTAATCTGGTCCTGACTGAGCATAACGGTCATACCTATAACCTTTACCTGAGACGGTGGAGGCCTAGGTGGTCGTCCAAAGTAGTGAGGCCTATAACTACCCTAAGACTACTCTTGAGACCTGGAAAATCTCATCCTCTTACGCTGCCCTTGCTCTCTCCTCTTTGTACCTTGCTACCATCACCCGCCCTTTTCTATATTCTAGGTGAATGCCCTAATCCAAGAGATACACATACTATCCTGCAATGCAGCAATGGCACATGCCTTGGTCAACTTTGGGCCAACCCTGCTATAAACCTGTGGATCCTATCCTGCATAGTAGCAACTATGGATGGAGCATATCTGGCCAATTAGTCAAAACAGAGACTATACTCTCAAACGTTCATATTGCACTGCTTGAGGGCTAGAAACTGATGGACTCGATCCTGTCGGATCTCCCGCAGTAAGTACTAGTCAAGGAAGGCATTTGAAAAATTCTCCCAAATAGCTGGAGGTTCATCACGTCCCCTTGACCTCTCTCATCCCTCGTGCCAAAGGACGGCTATATCTCTCAGTCAAAAAACTGCTAGCTTAAGTGCCTCTTTCTCCATGGCATGCATAACCCGAAAGATCATGTGAAGTTGATATGAAATCCTGCGAGTTTTACCCCTAATCTATCCCCGTGAACTCTGGGGGACTCAACGAAATAAACTCTTGGACCCTTGAACTCCCAGACCCCTCAGAAGATCCTGCACTAGCTGATGCCCTAGCCTATTGTTGGGTAGCTACCAATTGTGTAAACAAATGCACCGCACTCTTCAAGTCCTGATCTGATAGAAGTGGATGGGGGAACTGGATTTGCGATATCCCTAGGAATCTCCTCAAGTGGTGGAAGAGCCGGTAATGGCTGAGTAGGGGTCTTGCCCTGGGCCTCATACTGGGCCCATCTACTGGGGGGTACCTTGCTGGTCCTCTCACATGTTATTGTATCTCTCCTCTAACTAGTTGTGGTCTTCCTAGTCACCATCATCTATATATGCAAACACCAACACATAAGTTTAACCCAAATTTCCAATAACTCAGTTCTATAGCACGATTTAGATTTGAAAAAAGGGTAACCAACTCCTAAATGCTCTGTAGTTCCCTGTTTATATAATGTGGTTCACAACACATCTATAAACAAGACGCTACTAGACATGGATTATAGACTCTCTAGGATAGAACTACTTTGATACCAAGTTTATCACGCCCCAAACATGGGGGGAGAGACCGACACCCAGTTCCTTACTTAACCGAGGTACCAACTTGAGACTTAGGGACTCTGAATATACAATGTCATACTTTGGCCATATGCCCCTTGCCAGACAATTTGTGAAACAAAATATAAAACTGAATGGAAACTATCTATGACTAAACATCAATATAAAGTTGGGCCGACTAGTCCATCTATCAAGACCCCATTTTCTCTTCGTAGGAAGTCGTGATGGCACCTAGTCTCTACGACTAGGTAAACCTAATAATTGGCAGCAATTAGACAAATGTAAATGACAGAATAATTAGCCTAGTTTGATAAACTCATACAACTACTAAAAAGCAAAATCTCGACCATACAATTCTCAAGAACTATGGAATAGAGTCATAAGCACTATGGAATAACTAAAACATCTGATACATCACTGTTCGCGAGAAAATACAACAGTAACTATGAATAAGGGAAGGGGACTCTGAGGCCTGCAGACGCCAAACAGGCATACCTTGAAGTCTCTGGTAATGTAGCTAGCAGGAAAGTCTCTACCTACCGGCATGAGCGAACGTACCTAGATCTACACAAAAAGATGCACAGAAGCATAGTATGAGTACACCACAACGGTACCTAGCAAGTATCAAGCCTAACCTTAGTAGAGTAGTGAAGAGGCCAGGTCAAGACACCTACTAGGATATGAAATAGACAATAAAAGATGAAATACAAATATAAAATGGAAAGTAAGAAAACAACTAATATGGAATAGGAAGATAGCATAAAAGAAACAACTAGAGAACTACAATAACCATGTATGGACCACCGTTGGATAGAACACTAAGAATGAAACAATATATATAATTCTCCACCAAAAACACTTGGTAACGTAAAATAACAACAAGAATCACATTGAGGTACTGTCTCATGTATAATGAAATCAAAACCAAGGTAACGCCTCGTATAATCAAGAATAACTACGGAGGTACTGCCTCGTGTTCCCGTTTCTCAATTTCAATCATAATCCTTCTTTATGCCGCCGCATGAGCCTTTCATTTAAAAGTAGGTTTTGAAAATAGTTTTTCCAAAATAGCTACATACACTTTAGCCCACCTTATGACATTGTGTGGCTTCACGTAGTTCCCCTACAAGCAACACGCGCATAAGTCCCACCTTGTACCGCCGCATGTACATTAATATCATATCACAATAACAACATCGCACAGCAAGTGCCCGCATATCAAAACTTACTGTCAACAACAATATCAATGTTTCCACAATAATAGTCCATGGCTCCGACACAACGTATACGAGAATATCAACAACAATAATGGATAGAAAATGCTCAACAGGATATGTATTTCAACAATAACCAACATCGTCTCAAAGTATTAATAACTTCCACAACCTCAACATCAATTAATTCAACAATGGGAAAAACAACGGGTAACAACAATATTAGATAAGACTAGCTCATAATAAAGGAAACGATCTTCAATAATGAGTATCGAATAACATGAGTCAACAGTTAAAGGCAACATGAACAATTAATTCAACAATGATAATTAACAAAAAAAAAACATAACATGGGACCATAAAGGGTAACAAGCTCAACTAAAGCATGGGAGCAATTTAGCAAGTAGGATGTAAGACAATTACTAAACAATTCAACTAAAACATTGAAGGATAGTCTTTCACAATTAAGGACGATTTAACTATGAGAATCTAGAACATAATATGACATTTCAATTACACATGAAAATAATCTAAGTAGCCTAATCGGTCAAAGCTACATACAACCCGTGTACCCACTCATCACTTTGCGTACACGGATTTTATTTAGCACAATTTAATCAACAATACCAAATCTTACGGGGTAGTTCCCCCACACGAAGTTAGATAAGACACTTACCGCAAATAGGCTAATTTACAACTCGAAAATAGCTTTTCCCTTAAAGTCCGCCTCCACACGGTTCAAATCTAACTAAAATTGACTCAATAACGTCAAATAATGCTAGGAAATTCAATTGCAATAGATAAAGTTAAGATTTCTACACTTATCCTAAAAAGTCAACAAAAGTCAACCTGGGGCCCGTCCGGTCGAAACCCGGGTCCAATGGAAGATTCCGTCTACCCATGATCCCACAAGTTCATATATGTGATTAGTTTCAAAAATTCCGAGTCCAAATTAACTCTCAAAACTCAATTTCTTATTTTTCAAAAAATTGGTAAAGTTTCCTAAATTTCTACTTTGATTCGCATGATTTTGACGTTAAAATCTACGATAAGTTGATGGAATATGATTAGAAATAGATTAGGATCACCTACCCAAGGTTTGTAGGGGAAAATCCCTTCTCCAAGTCATCTCCTACCGAGTCTAGGGTTCAAAAATGAGAGAATGAACTCAAAAATCCTGTCCCTAAGCTATTTTTCCAATTGCAGGTGTCGCATTTGCGACCTGGGATTCGTAATTGCGAACCCCGCAAATGTGAAGAATCACTCGCAAATGCCAAGTACTTCCATCTCTTCTATCATCGCAGTTGCGATGAATAGTTTGCAATTGCGAACAGTGGACCCTCCGCAAATGCGACCATGATGATCGCAAATGCGAAGAAGCTCTCCCCAGGTGCACTTTGCAAATGAGAACACTGGGTTCGCAAATACGGATCCAGAAGACTTGGCAATCTTCACAAATGCAAACTCATACCTTGTAATTGTGAAATCTGAGGCCTGCACCGTAAATAGATGCACCAGCTATTTTTCCTAAGTCCTAAACCACTCTGAAGCCTAGCTGAAACTCACTCGAGCCCTCGGGGCTCCAAACCAAACATGCACACGAGTCTAAAAATATCATACGAACTTGCTCACGCGATCAAAAAAATCAAAATAACACCTGGAACTATGAATCGGACACCAAAATAAAAGAGATTTTCAAAGAAACTTAAGAGCCTTCAATTTTTTCAACCGGACTTCCGAATCATGTCAAATCAACTCCGTTTTGCACTAAATTTTGCAGACAAGTCATGAATACTTTATTGAACACGGAAAACACCTATGGAGGAGGTCTACTAGTCTGTCTATCCGAACCTGCATACATGAAATACATCATCCCTAGGAAAAGGACGTCAATACGAAATAATGTACAGAGTATGTAAGGCAATAGAATAACTGAAAACTGAAACTAAACTGATAATATAATAACTGAAAATAACTGGGAGTCAAAGATGATCTGAAGATATACTTACCTGCTGATACTGACTCCACTCTATCAATATAGTAAGTAAATAGTTGTCCGGCCCTATAAGGCTCGGAATGTGTAACTGCTCGGACGTAGTAGGCTCGTTCATAGGCGCTCGACCATACTACACTCGGTATCTCGGCCATTCTAGGCTAGCTCATAGGCACTCAGCCACAGTAGGCTCGGTATATAACTTACGATATGATTAGAGCTTGCCCAATAGGGGCCTGCCCACTAATTATAGATCGATGATGGTGAAAATACTGTAATACTCTCTCTCTCTCTCTTTATCTCTCTCTCTCTCTCTCTTTATATATATATATATATATATATATATATATATATATATATAAGAGGGGGTATAGAGTTAAAGTCGTCTAAAAAGTGAGGGTTAAAAATAAATCGCCTTCTTAGATGGTATAGATGATATGATTGATGGTATGATAATATTAACAATATCAAATGCAGTTGTTTTCTATATATATCTGAACAGATACTACTATTGTATTGTAGATATATAAAATGTACGACCAAATCTACTATCGAATAAAATCCGATTTCTATGTCTAATATAAATTCTTCCAAACTTTGAGTAAGGCTCCTAGCAAAACTTTTTGGATTTGTATAGTTATTACGATTATTGGACATTAACAATAAAATTATTTTTGCGTTAAACTCTTATGTTGTGAAAATCCTACTCGGTACTTTCTCTCTCTTATTCTATAGACTTGATAGTTACCATATTATCTAAATTATGAACTGCGATTACCCCTTTACTACTGTCACACCTCCTTTTTGCGCGCCCCGCCCCGAAGGGTTAAATGCATGAGGGAGTTTTTTCCAATTTAAGTGACAATATTCGAAATGGGATTATTTATTTAATTCAGAGTCGCCACTTGGGAAAGGTTTGGCTTTTGGTGTCCCAAGTCACCGGTTTATCTTGAATCCCAAATCGAGGAAAATATTCGACTTTCCAAATGAAGTCTGCGAACCAGAAATTCTAAGTAAGGAATTCTGTTGACCCGAGGGAAGGTGTTAGGCACCCTCGAATCCCGTGGTTCTAGCACGGTCGCTTAAATTGTTATAATGGCTAAATATCTGATTTAAATACATGTTATGACTTATGTGCTTTTATTAAGTTTAAACCGCTTTTATTATTATCATTTATTTTTTATAGAATTGCAACGTCGTGAAAATGCATCTCGAACCACGTCACAATCAATGCACCCGTAGTTGTTAACACATTTCGACTCCGTTGAGATTTGGATTTGAGTCACATAAATGCGCACCCTAATTTTAGGAAAGTAATATTATTAAAAACGTGCCTAAAGAGACTAACACGTTATTGTCTTTGAGGAAGGCCATGAAATTCGCTTGAACGGCCCTTCCCGAATTCTAAGTATTTTTAATATATATACATTTATGAGGGCCCCGAAGTTTGTGTTTCTCATTTGGCAAGGCTCGTCTCATTTTGTGAAAGCAAGTAAACCTATGATGATTACATCTCTATTATGTTTGTCTCTAATAAGTGGAGAAAGAAATTACGTTCTAAGTAAATTGCATGCTTGGCCGATTCCGGATTCTTGTTTAATTATCCGATTGGTTGTTTATGTGGTGGGAATTGTCTCATGCCTTACTTCAACGAGTGAATACGCTTGTTAATTTGCTAAGGGAGATTGCAAGCAAAACTAATAACATATACTAAACTTACACTAAACGCCCTTCAAATTTAAACTTAAACTTTGCTTATTTGGGCTTGATTAACGAAATCGGCTATTTATTAGAAAACTGCTACTAATTAGATTCAAAACTGCCTAATGGAATTCGGCTTGTGACGGAGTTAAATTGAATAGTTTAAACTAATGTTGTATCCATCCAGGTTAATAGCAATCCATCTCATACATGCAGAATATAACTAAGAATGAAGTCTAGTTTTTTGGTGTATCCATTACTCATACATTCCACGAATTATGCAATCATATCACACACACAATTAAACAAGGTAAACCATTGTAAGTTAAGATGAATAAACAAACCCAGTTTTAATTAGATACAAAACTGCCTGATGTATCTTCCTATCGAGTTACAATCTAAAGATTTGCGCGAATTTACTAACACTTTATAAGACTATGGGTGCTGTACCGAAGGATTAAAAAAAATTCTTCGCGTCTTTCATTTTCAACTCATTGCTATTGTTACATCAATGTGAGATTCGAAAATGTGTACCTGGATGCTGAAATACAAAGAAGAAAATGGAAGCAGCAAGTCAGCAACAGACTCATATGACAGCAATGATCACAACTATAAGCGATGAACAGCAGCAGTAGCAGCCAATAACAGCAATGACAAAGCAACACAGCAAAATGGCAATCCCAGGCAGAATAGACCAAAATAGTAATCCGATGATACAGTACTCAATGTTGATTCTTTCAAATACTCGAGGGAAAATCCTAAATCTTGACAGAATCAATATCAAACTAGATGCTGAACTTCAAACAAAAGAATGAGGAAAGAAGCAGTGTTTTCAGTTCCAGGCAAACAAAGATTTCTTTTCTAATCTCCCTCTCTGATTTCTGAAAATCTTTTGTCTCTTTTTTTTTTTCAATTCTCTGAATATATATCTGGTCCCTCTAATGGAGGTTCTGCTTCTTTTAAAGCCTAGCATCAGCCCTTTGCAATCTGTTAAACACATCAGAAACCCCCCCCCCCCTTTCTGCTGTTTTTCCACTCATCTTTTAAAAGTAGAACCCTCCCATCATATTCCCTGACAGCCCCTTTTAATCCATTTATTAAACTAAACAAAGGTATGGGCAGGCTGGAAATGGTCTGACAGCCCATGCTGTCCCATTTGCTCTAATTATTAAAGCACTATAGTGCACATGCTATCAATTCAGAACTCAAGCTAAACTGAAACCACAAACTAAACTATAAATGTTTCTGATTCAAATCGAACAATCACAGACAACACTCAGTTTCTAATTTGACTCAAACAAAGTTTCAGCAGGAAACAAATCAAATTGTTATCATTCAAACACCTGAAACTATTGGATGACACGTA
The DNA here is from genome assembly GCF_000393655.2 of Nicotiana sylvestris. Classification (NCBI taxonomy): domain Eukaryota; kingdom Viridiplantae; phylum Streptophyta; class Magnoliopsida; order Solanales; family Solanaceae; genus Nicotiana; species Nicotiana sylvestris. Next base: position 64,000,096 of record NC_091063.1, read on the forward strand.
TCGAATCGACTATACTAATTATAACATATACAATCAACAGCCAAGGATTGGAATCAAACAGTATTGAACAAGGGGTTCAGATTGCACTGTCAAAACAAAGATGACCTTGGGAACTACTTAAACGACCAATTTCAAATTCAATCAACTATACAGTTTACACACACACACATTATCAGTGAATGAAGAAGGACTTGACCAAATACAGAGGTCCGGGCAAGGTGGACAGGACACAGTCGACAAACAATTCAAAAATAAAATCAACTAAACATTTTGGGGCAATAAACAAACATTTAACTACAACAAAAACTCATGAACTGATAAAAGAAAAGCAAAAATACCTGAAATCTTGAAAAATCAGCAAACCCTAGCTCGGATTTGAATCGATCTTTCTTAGGGTTGAACGGACTTTAATCGAAGTGTTCTCAACTGAGAACACTTCGATTAAGGTCCATTAGACCCTAATCATTTGGCTCAAACGGACACAGATCAGACATGAGGACTCATAGGGTTCCTAAAGGTAGATTTGGGATTTATGCTTCCCTGGTTAGATTCGGACCAAACCAAACATGATTTGGTCACGAGGGAGGTCAGAGGAGGGCCTGGTATAAACCTGGGGTGGTTTGGTGTGGATCGAGTCTTTGTTCGAATCTTCAAAGGAAGATTCGAGACCCTAGGAGTTGATTCGAGGTAGAGAGATAACAGATCCATGTTCAGGGTGGTGAGGCGGTCCTATGGTGTTAAGGTGGGGGTCACCGGCGTCCATGCCGCCGGGTTTTTGGTGAGGGGAAAGGGGGGCGGCTCAAGGGTTCCGGGGTTTGGGTTTGTGAAGGGGATGAGGACGAAGGAGGGGTATTTGGATAGGGGTGGGGTATGAGTGGAAAGCTTATATATGGGGTGGATGGCTTGATCTCAGCCGTTAGATCAATCGAGATCAACGGCCTGGATCTGAAGGTTTAAATGAAACGGTGTCGTTTGGCTTAGTAAGGGTCAAGGTTGGTTCGGGTAGAATGGGTCGGGTTTGTTTGTGGATATGGGGGATGTGATCTTGGCCGCTGATCATTCTGAGATCAACGGCCCAGATCAGGCATGACCCAAACGACGTCGTTGGGATACCCCTGGGGCCGAACTGATCTGGACCGGATAATTTGGTTTGGGCTTGTTTTTTTATTTGATTTGGACTGGCCCAATCCGAAAATCCCTTTTCCTCTTTAATCTCTTAATTAAATTAAACAATACTAATAAAGACATTAAACAACAATTAATCACACAATTAACAAAAAATAACATCACTTTATATTTTTTACACACGACACATATCATTTTTTTTATATTTTGTTTGATAAAAATACAAAAGGGGAAGATCACAAATAACTACCAAAAATGCAATGTAAAATCCGAAAAATTGTACAGCAAGACCAATTGCTATTATTTTTGTTTCTTTTGGAGTGATTGTCGCGAAAACAAAAATCACGTGCTCACAGCTGCCCCTCTTTGTTTGGAAACACGAAGAGTTTTCGTGCAAAGATAAAGTGAGCGGATATGAGCGACTTTTGCCTATTGGACTACTCCGTGTGAAGCATGTTTTGAAAGATTTGACCGAATCTTTGCTTCGAAGATTTCCTACATATCCTGGGCTAAACAGGAATCAGGTCAATGTAGTTCGGGAAAACTTTGGTAGCTGGGACTACCATGGGGTTGCAATGCTTGCCGTTACTGCTGTTGCTGTTGTCATTGTTGCTTTACTGACCGCCTTATTACAATCAAAAGAAAATTAAAACTGAATTAACTACTTATGTTTTTCAATTGCTAGTTACAAGATTCCTATCTATGATTCTTTTGCAACTTAATCTTGGGTCTTAACATGATTTTACTTGTAGACTTCGATCCGAATCTTGATGCTTGCAAGTTGTAGGGGCCTGTTTATTTCTGCGATATTGAGTGAGAGGAGATAGGTAGAACTCGGGATCTTGATCGAATCTTGGGGCGATCCGTCCTTCGTTTTTCCAAGTATCTCAGAACATCTCCTTTTTTTCTTTTTCTTCTTTTCTTTATTCCGGGTCGAGACTCATCTCGTAGGTCGTCTTGATCCATGCGTCTCAAAGTCAGACCTGCGGGGAAAAACAAATGAACGAAATTTTCTGCCCCAATTTCACCAGGAAAGTTTCGCGAGTTAATTGCCGGGCAGTTTGTAGAATTGATGAAGGGATTGGAAAATTTCAGTCTACAAAAATGCCAACTCCGGGATTGCCACAAGGTAAGAATGCTCAGTTTAGGGTTGGAGCCCTAATGCTGGCTAAACGGAAAAGTGCTCAGTTCAGGGTTGGAGCCCTAATGCTGGCTAAATGGAAAGAGTTCAAGTTGGAGCCCTGATGCTGACTAAATGGAAAAGAGTTCAGTTCGGGGTTGAAGCCCTGATGCTGACTGAATGGAAAAGTTCAGTTCAGGGTTGGAACCCCAATGCTGACTAACAGATAATGCTCAGTTCAGGGTTGAAGCCCTAATGCTGGCTAAATGGAAAGAGTTTAGTTCAGGGTCGAAGCCCTGATGCTGACTGAATGGAAAAGTTCAGTTTAGGGTTGGAGCCCTAATGCTGACTAACAGAACAATGCTCAGTTCAGGGTTGAAACCCTAATGCTGGCTAAATGGAAAGAGTTCAGTTCAGGGTCGAAGCCCTGATGCTGACTGAATGGAAAAGTTCAGTTGGAGCCCTGATGCTGACTAAATGGAAAAGAGTTCAGTTCAGGGTTGAAGCCCTGATGCTGACTGAATGGAAAAGTTCAGTTCAGGGTTGAAACCCCAATGCTGACTAACAGATAATGCTCAGTTCAGGGTTGAAGCCCTAATGCTGGCTAAATGGAAAGAGTTCAGTTCAGGGTCAAAGCCCTAATGCTGACTGAATGGAAAAGCTCAGTTTAGGGTTGGAGCCCTAATGCTGACTAACAGAACAATGCTCAGTTCAGGGTTGGAGCCCTAATGCTGGCGGAAATGAAAAAGTTCAGTTCAGGGTTGGAGCCCTGAAGCTGACTGAATGGAAAAGTTCAGTTTAGGGTTGGAGCCCTAATGCTGACTAAAGGGAAAAGTTCAGTTTAGTGTTGGATCCCTAATGCTGACTAATAGACAATGCTCAGTTCAGGGTTGGAGCCCTAATGCTGGCGGAATGGAAAAAGTTCAGTTCAGGGTTGGAGCCCTGATGCTGACTGAATGAAAAAGATCAGTTTAGGGTTGGAGCCCTAATGCTGACTAACAGAACAATGCTTAGTTCAGGGTTGGAGCCCTAATGCTGGCGGAAATGAAAAAGTTCAGTTAACGGTTGGAGCCCTAATGCTGACTGAATATAAAATTTCAGTTTAGGGTTGGAGCCCTAATGCTGACTAAAGGGAAAAGTTCAGTTTAGGGTTGGAGCCCTAATGCTGACTAATAGACAATGCTCAGTTCAGGGTTGGAGCCCTAATGCTGGCGGAATGGAAAAAGTTCAGTTCAGGGTTGGAGCCCTGATGCTGACTGAATGGAAAAGTTTAGTTTAGGGTTGGAGCCCTAATGCTGACTAAAGGGAAAAGTTCAGTTTAGGGTTGGAGACCTAATGTTGACTAACAGATAATGCTCAGTTCAGGGTTGAAGCTCTAATGCTGGCGGAATGGAAAAAGTTCAGTTCAGGGTTGGAGCCCTAATGCTGACTAAATGGAAAAAGTTCAGTTTAGGGTTGGAGCCCTAATGCTGACTAACTAGGGAAAGTTCAGTTTAGGGTTGGAGCCCTAATGCTGACTAACAGAACAATGCTCAGTTCAGGGTTAGAGCCCTAATGCTGGCGGAAATGAAAAAGTTCAGTTCAGGGTTGGAGCCCTAATGCTGACTAAATGGAAAACGTTCAGTTTAGGGTTGGAGCCCTAATGCTGACTAACTAGGGAAAGTTCAGTTTAGGGTTGGAACCCTAATGCTGACTAACAGAACAATGCTCAGTTCAGGGTTAGAGCCCTAATGCTGGCGGAATGGAAAAAGTTCAGTTCAGGGTTGGAGCCCTAATGCTAACTAAATAGAAAAAGTTCAGTTTAGGGTTGGAGCCCTAATGCTGACTAACAGAACAATGCTCAGTTCAGGGTTGGAGCCCTAATGCTGGCGGAAATGAAAAAGTTCAGTTCAGGATTGGAGCCCTAATGCTGACTAAATGGAAAAAGTTCAGTTTAGGGTTGGAGCCCTAATGCTGACTAACTAGGGAAAGTTCAGTTAGGGTTGGAGCCCTAATGCTGACTAACAGAACAATGCTCAGTTCAGGGTTGGAGCCCTAATGCTGGCGGAAATGAAAAAGTTCAGTTCAGGGTTTGAGCCCTAATGCTGACTAAATGGAAAATGTTCAGTTTAGGGTTGGATCCCTAATGCTGACTAACTAGGGAAAGTTCAGTTTAGGGTTGGAGCCCTAATACTGACTAACAGAACAATTCTCAGTTCAGGGTTGGAGCCATAATGCTGGCGGAAATGAAAAAGTTCAGTTCAGGGTTGGAGCCCTAATGCTGACTAAATGGAAAAAGTTCAGTTTAGGGTTGGAGCCCTAATGCTGACTAACTAGAGAAAGTTCAGTTTAGGGTTGGAGCCCTAATGCTGACTAAAGGGAAAAGTTCAGTTTAGGGTTGGAGCCCTAATGCTGACTAAAGGGAAAAGTTCAGTTTAGGGTTGGAGCCCTAATGCTAACTAACAGAACAATGCTCAGTTCAGGGTTGGAGCCCTAATGCTGGCGGAAATGAAAAAGTTCAGTTCAGGGTTGGAGCCCTAATGCTGACTGAATGGAAAAGTTCAGTTTAGGGTTGGAGCCTTAATGCTGACTAAATGGAAAAGTTCAGTTTAGGGTTGGAGCCCTAATGCTGACTAACAGACAATGCTCAGTTCAGGGTTGGAGCCCTAATGCTGGCGGAATGGAAAAAGTTTAGTTCAGGGTTGGAGCCCTGATGCTGACTGAATGGAAAAGCTCAGTTTAGGGTTGGAGCCCTAATGCTGACTAACTGGAAAAAGTTCTGGGGATACCAACTGAACCGTTTTTTTTTGAGTTTTCCTTATTTTAGTAAAAAATGTAAAAGAGAATTTTATGAAAACTTCCCTTTCGAGTGGATTCCTTATTGCCGAACTGCTTCTTGCACTCGTGTGTTTCTTTTCTTCTTTGGGTGATACCTGCTTCTTGCACGGTTGTCTTGGATTATACCTGTTTCAACTTTTCAAACAAAGAACAATTGTTAGCTCGGAAATGGCGGTTGGTTCGGTGACCTTGATTGTTCCAGTTGCTTTGCTGCGTCCTTATTTCTGTTGAGAAACTCTGCCATTGATTGGATTCAAATGGCAAAAACCCTTTAGACTGCTCAGGCCTGCGTTTCCAGATTCTGTGATGATTTGCCTTGTAAGGCTTTGGTTTTTCCATCCGGTTTTGCTTGGGGATTTTTCAACGGGGATTTTATTGGGGAGACTCTGTGGGGATTTGTACAAGGGGAAGCTCTGTGGGGATTTGTACAAGGGGGACTTCTGTGGGGATTTGTACAAGGGGGACTTGCTGGGGATTTGTTGCAAAGCGGACTTGCCAGGATTTGTTGGGGCAAGCTCGCTGGGGAATTTTTACAAAGGGAGGCTCTGTGGGGATTTGTACAAGGGAAGCTCTGTGGGAATTTGTACAAGGCGCACTTGCTGGGGAAATTTCTCTCTTTCTTTTTTTTTTTTTTTGTTTTTTGTGACTTCACTTCAAATGCAGTCAAACATCATGATCCATCCGGTTTGGACAAACGTACCAACAAAACGAGGTATTTTCCTTCGTGAAACAAAAACTCCGTGAAGCCAATCCTGCCACCTATCCTTTCCGGTATATCTGTGACTTGGGGTTAAAAATGAAGGGGATTCAAAGAAAAATAAAATAAAGAAACGGAGAAAGCAAATTTTTAGAAGAGAAGTGTCCCTTTCGGGACAAGAAAGACTTATCTGAGGGAAACAATGCTGACTTTAAATAGACATGACATGCTTTTTGGGCTGGACGCCTGATCTTCAATGAACTTGCGTTTCCCCCGAACCAAAATGGATCTGTGTTTCCAAACCGGTGGAACTTTGCCGAGACCTCCTTGGGGTGGAGTCATTCTTTTGGCCAACAGCGCCCTTTGCGGATTTTCGCTGGCTGACCTCTCTCATTTCTCTTCCTGTCGTCGCTTGATAGCACTCTTTGCGAGTTTTTACTAAACAAGCTCTCTCATTTTGGTTTCTCTACTCCCGTCACCTCGCGGAGCCCGAGGGTTTTCACCGACGAGACTCTCTCATTTTATTTCTCTCAATTTACAGTGTACTGGTCTCCATTCGTGACGCTTCTTGGCTTCCCGCTACCTTTGGTAATTGATCTGAAAGGCTTGTTCTTGGCAAAGAAAAGTAGATGATACTACGACTTCTAAGCCGTTTGACGTGCCCCGGTTTCAATTTCAGAGTAAATGGGATTTTATTGTTGGTGTGACTGAACCTCAGAGAGAGGCTACCTACATATCCTTTCGGAATCAAGTCAGACGTAGTTCAGGCCTCGATCAATGTTTTGTTTTTTTTTTTTTGTAACCAAAGAACTGTAACCGGCTCAAAGGCTTGTAGAGAGAGTTGATAGTGTTTGGGGTAATGGGAATAAAACCTCCATCATTTCAAATGTGTCAGGATCGCTGGGGTGTCACTCAGACGTAGTATCTTTTGACTGCATCCACATTCACCGCTGTTTCGGGATCATTTCCTTCAATATCACCTAGGTACAATGCTCCTCTCGGCAAGATCTTCCTGATGATGTATGGGCCTTTCCAGTTTGGAGTAAATTTCCCTTTTGCTTCTTGGTGATGTGGCAGAATGCGCCTCAGTACCAGTTGACCCACTTCGAAATTCCTGGGTCGGACTTTCTTGTTGTAAGCACGAGCCATTCTTTGTTGGTACAACTGCCCGTGACAAACTGCAGCCATTCGTTTCTCGTCAATCAAAGTCAACTGCTCCAATCGAGTCTTAACCCACTCGCTGTCTTCGATCTCTGCTTCGACAATGGTTCGAAGCGAAGGAATTTCTACCTTTGCTGGTATCACAGCTTCGGTCCCATAAACCAAGAGATAAGGGGTTGCCCCTACTGACGTGCGTACCGTAGTGCGATATCCCAATAATGCAAAGCGTAGCTGTTTGTGCCACTACCGGGAACCCTAGATCGTCTTTCTTAAGATCTTCTTTATGTTCTTGTTTGCTGCTTCTACAGCGATATTGGCCTTGGGCCGATAAGGAGTGGAATTCCTATGCGTTATCTTGAACTGCTCGCATACATCTCCCATCAAGTGACTGTTCAGGTTTGCTGCGTTATCTGTGATGATAGTTGCAGGAATACCGAAACGACAGATAAGATTTGAATGTACAAAATCCACTACAGCTTTTTTGGTGACCGACTTGAGAGTGACATCCTCTACCCATTTTGTGAAGTATTCAATGGCAACCAGTATAAATCTGTGTCCATTTGAAGCCTTTGGCTCGATTGGTCCAATGACGTCCATGCCCCATGCAACAAATGGCCAAGGTGCAGACATGGGATGCAATTCCGTGGGAGGTGCATGAATCAAATCACCGTGCACCTGACACTGATGACACTTCCGAACGAAGCCAAAACAGTCCTTTTCCATGGTCATCCAGTAATAACCTGCTCGAAGGATTTTCTTTGCCAAGACATACCCGTTCATGTGAGGTCCGCACACTCCTGCCTGTACTTTGTGCATGATCTTTCTTGCCTCCTCGGCGTCAACACATCTTAGTAGATTGAGGTCCGGGGTCCTCTTATACAACAACTCACCGCTCAAAAAGAAACCACTTGCATGCCGCCTGATGGTTCTCTTTTGATCTCCAGTAGCATGCTCGGGGTATTCTTGTGTTTTCAAAAACCTCTTGATATCATGGTACCACGGCTGTGTACATGATCCTATCTCGATTGCGTTGCAGTAGCCGTGTCTTTCCCTGATTTGGATTTCCAAGGGATCGACGTGGGCGTTGCCTGGGTAAGGTAGCATTGAAGCTAAAGTAGCAAGTGCATCCGCTAGTTCATTGTGACACCGCGGGATATACCTGAACTCTATTGATTTAAAATGCTTGCCAAGGTCCTCCACGTGTTGTCGCTAAGGGATAAGCTTGACATCCCGAGTTTCCCATTCACATTGGGCTTGCCGGATAATCAGGTCAGAATCTCCCATAATCAGTAGGTCTTCGACATCCTGATCGATCGCCATATGCATGCCCATGATGCAGGCTTCATACTCAGCTGTATTGTTTGTGCAAAAGAAACACAGTCTAGCTGTGGCTGGATAATGCTGACAAGAGGGCGAGATCAAAATTGCCCCAATCCCTACACCTTTGGCGTTTATGGCTCCATCAAAGAACATCTTCCAAACATGAGCGTTCTCCGAGACCACTTCTACGGTGTTTATTTCTTCATCTGGAAAGTAAGTACTCAATGGCTGGTATTCCTCATCGACTGGATTTTCGGCCAAATGATCTGCTAGCGCCTGGGCTTTCATTGCCGTGCGAGTGACATAGACTATGTCGAATTCAGTAAGCAAGATTTGCCACTTGGCCAGTTTTCCAGTAGGCATTGGTTTCTGAAATATATACTTCAAAGGATCCAGCCTGCTTATGAGGAAAGTAGTGTGAGCTTGGAGATAATGTCTCAGCTTTTGAGCAACCCACGTCAGAGCGCAACATGTTCTTTCCAACAGAGTGTACTTGGCCTCGTAGCCGGTGAATTTCTTGCTCAAGTAGTAGATTGCTTGTTCTTTCTTTCCGGTTATGTCATGTTGCCCGAGGACGCAACCAAAAAAATTTTCCAAGACTGTCAAATATAAGAACAATGGTCTTTCTGGCTCTGGTGGGACCAAAATTGGGGGATTTGAAAGATGTTCTTTAATTTTGTCAAAAGTTTCTTGACACTCAGCCGTCTATTTGATCGCCGCATCTTTCCTCAATAGCTTAAATATGGGCTCACACGTGCTAGTTAGCTGGGCAATGAATCGACTGATATAGTTCAATCTGCCCAACAAACTCATCACGTCTTTCTTCGTTCTTAGGGGAGGTAGATCCTTGATAGATTTTATCTTTGTTGGATCTAATTCGATACCTCTCCTGCTCACTATGAAGCCCAAAAGCTTGCCCGATGGGACTCCGAAAGCACATTTGGCTTGGTTCAGCTTCAAGTCATACTTCCTTAGTCTCTCGAAGAACTTCCTCAAGTCTTGGATGTGATTATCCTGTGTCCTGGATTTGATTATCATATCGTCCATGTACACCTCTATTTCTTGATGCATCATGTCATGAAAAATAGTAGTCATGGCTCTCATGTAAGTTGCCCCAGCATTCTTCAGACCAAATGGCATAACCCGATAACAGTAAGTGCCCCAAGGCATGGTGAAGGCAGTCTTCTCGGCGTTTTCTTCATCCATCAATACCTGATGATACCCAGCGTAACAATCTACGAAAGACTGGATCTCATGTTTGGCGCAATTATCAACAAGGATGTGGATGTTGGGCAATGGGAAATTATCTTTGGGACTCGCTCTATTTAAGTCTCGATAGTCCACACACACCCGAGTCTTCCCATCTTTTTTCGGCACTGGAACCACATTTGCCAACCATGTTGTATACTGGACTACCCGAATCACTCCCGTTTTCAGCTGCTTGGTGATCTCCTCTTTAATCTTGTCACTGACCTCAGTTTTGAACTTTCGTTGCTTTTGTTGAACTGGAGGATAATCAGGGTGAATTGGCAATTTATGAACCACTAGATCAACACCTAGTCCCGGCATGTCATCGTATGACCAAACAAACACATCTTTAAATTCAAAAAGAAGTTGAATTATCGCGTCTCGCGTTTTCCTGTCCGTGTGAATGCTTATTTTGGTCTCCCGGATTTCTTCAGGAGTTCCTAAATTAACCGGTTCGGTGTCATTCAGATTTGGCTTAGGTTTATTCTCAAAATGTTCCAACTCTCGGTTTATTTCCCTAAAAGCCTCTTCTTCATCATATTCTGGTTCTGGGTTCATTATTTCACAATTAAATAGCTCGTTGTGATCTGGGCGTGAAGTCCGCAAGCATGTCATATTTAAAGCCGCATTATTATAACTGAAAGAAAAGATAAAGGAAAAAATAACAAAAATCAGAACGAAGGAAAAAATGAGAAAACAATGATGATTTTTTTTTATTTTTCTTGGTATTTGGAAGACAACAATGTTTACAACTCAGGAATTCAAAACAATAATTGAAGGGAAGAAAATATCCAAGTTATATCCTGGGGATGACTCGTGATGTAGGAAAGGTGGCAGGACAGGTCTACCCGGACTTCTGCCTAGTCGGGAATGGCGTGGCCTCCCAGTTTCGAAGTTTGGCATTTGGCCCCATATATATCATCTCGGCGGTGCTGGTGCCTTCTCCTGGTTGAACCATGTGAGCCACAAAGAGCATTTCTCTCATTGCCCCACATATCTCCTCGATTTCCTCAGCTGTGAAAACCTCATCGTCTTCTTCTTCAGTGTATCTTGGTCTGACGAAGGTTTCATATAAATCCGGCAGTGGCCGAGGCAGTTTCCAACCCCCATTCTTCCTCTTCTTCGCCCGTTCTTCATCTTCTGGAGTGGGTTGAAAACCTATCCCAAAAAGTTTCTTAGCGGAAGGCAAGGTGATGGGTTCCGTTATTCTTTGCAATGTTCATCCGAGCCCTTTCCCTGGCCTGAATCCGTGCCGGATCATCTCTTTAGCCACCATAACCGAGGCGTTAGACAAGAAAGGTTGGGGGCAAGGTCTTCCCTCTTCATGCTGCTCTGCTAACACAATCTCGAAAGCTTGATAGACTGTGTGTTCGCTTCCTTCTCTTGGTTCAAGATATGGGATGGATGGGTCCCGATAAATAGCATGCTCGTCTTCTCCATGGACCACAATCTCTCGGTCTTCGTACTCAAACTTCACCATCTGGTGAAGAGTGGAAGGCACAGCTCCTGCCGCATGAATCCAAGGTCTGCCGAGGAGGAAATTGTAGGACGTATCCATGTCAAGCACTTGGAAAGTTACTTCAAACTCCACTGGCCCTATGGTCAACACCAAATCTATTTCCCCAAGGGTGTCTCTCTTGATGCCATCAAAAGCCCTTACGCAGACATTATTGGGGCGGATTCTTCCGGTCCCAATTTCCATTCTCTGTAGCGTGGAGAGCGGAAAAATGTCAACACCTGAACCCCCATCCAACATTACCCGCTTGACGTAGTAGTCTTCGCATTTAACTGTTAGATGCAAGGCTTTGTTGTGTGCCGCTCCCTCTGGGGGTAAATCGTTCTTGCTGAAAGAGACCTGGTTAACAGCGAAGAACTTTTCTGTCATTCGTTCTAGTTGTTCGACTGAGGTTTCAACTGGCACGTATGCTTCGTTCAGGGTCTTGAGTAGGATCTTTTGATGCTCGGCCGACCTCATCAGCAATGATAGCATGGACACTTGCTCGGGGCACTTGCGCAGTTGATCTACCACTTCGTAGTCCGGCATTTTCATCTGTTGGAAGAAAACTTCCGCTTCTTCAACGCTTACAGGCTTCTTTGGTGGGAAGAGTCTCCGTGTGGCGTTGTTTAGCTCTTGGGTGTTCGAATACCTTCCAATGAAAGTATTTTCCGGAAGTTCTCCCGTGATTTCCTTACCTTTGTACGTTACCAACGTCCTCTGATAGTTCCACGGTACTGTGGATAGGTTTGTCATCAGCTTTTGTGGCACGCGTCCGATAACCACTGGCTCATTCAGCCGAGGTGGTTGAATCGTCCCCCGGACCACATAGGCCCCCTTTGGTACGTACTAGCCTTTTCCCCTTTTTCTGGTTTCTGGGCTATTTCAGGCTTTTTCCCCGCGTCAACAATGGCGATTATAGCTTTCAAAGCAGGGTCAAATTCTTTGTCTTCGCAAATCATTCCGATCAGCGGCACATTATTGTGTGCAGGTAATGGATTGTTAGTCACATTTGGGACCTCCTCGTCCCTTAGCACTATTTTCCCTTGCTCTATTAAATTCTCGACTACCCTTCTCAAAGCCCAGCAGTCATTGTATCGTGCCCTTCCGCTCCTGAATGATAAGCGCATCTAACACCGGCTTTGTAAGAAGGTGATGCCGGATTGTGCCTTGTCTAAGGGACCGGCTGCAGGAAACCCAACTGGACTAGCTTCGGGAAAAAAGTAGAGTATGGATCACCGATAGGCGTGAAAGTCTGCCTTCTAGGTGGTTCCTGAGGGCGGAAGTTATTTTGAGGAGGCTATGGGTTATAGTGGTTGCGGTATGGAGGCTGATTTCTGGGAGGTGGAGCTTGGCCTCGGTTGGCTTGTTGTAGCGTATGGACATAAGGCTGGGTGTTCATAACCATGTAGGGTTGGGGAGCATATGCCATGTTTTGGTGGGGGTAGTAGTGTTGTGGAGTCCTTTCTGGAAAACGGGGCCTGGGATTACGATATTCCCTTGCTTCTGATGCTGCCATGGCCGTTTCCTCCTTTTTTTTTTCCTCTTGCCATTCCTCCGGACCCGCTTTGGACGGCTTGGGAGGTTGCCCTTATGGCTGCTTGACTCAAAATCCTACCTATTTTCAAACCATTCTCCACCATCTCTCCAATCTTAATCGCTTCTGCGAACGGCTTTCCCATGGCTGACATCATGTTTTGGAAATAGTCGGACTCTTGAGCCTGGAGAAAAGTAGTGACAATTTCTACCTCATCCATGGGAGGCTTCACCCTCGATGCCTGCTCGCGCCACTTAATAGCATATTCTCTGAAGCTTTCTGAAGGTTTCTTCTTCAAGTTCGACAGAGAATTTCGGTCTGGTGCAATGTCGATGTTATACTGGAATTGTCTCACAAAATCTCTAGCGAGATCAATCCATATATGCCATCGGGACATTTTCTGGTCCATATACCATTCTGAGGCTATCCCTACCAGACTTTCCCCAAAATATGCCATTAGTAGTTCCTCTTTTCCGCCGGCTCCCCGCAATTGGTTGCAATATTTCTTGAGATGAGCAATGGGGTCACCGTGTCCATTGTACTTCTCAAACTTTGGGGTCTTGAAACCCACTTGTAGGTGCACGTGAGGGAACATGCATAGATCGGTGTAGGAGATGCTTTTCTGTCCGCTCAAACCTTGCATGTTCTTCAAACTCTGTTCAAGGCTTCTCATTCTTTTGGCCATCTCATTTTGTTCAGCAATTCTGGGGTTCTGATCTTGCCCAGGTGTAAGCTCGCACTGAGGCTGTGGAGGAAGAGTGCTGGTGGCGAACCTAGTTGGTTCCATTGAGAAAGATGGTGCTTGGAATATAAACGAGGACGAGTCAAAATTCGGCTTGTACGCAGCAGGTTGTGCCGTGATCGGGAAAGGTGGTGCAGTAAAGATGTTTGTGTTTACATCCGTTGTTGACACTCGGGGATAAGACTCAGAGGGCGATCCAACAGAGAAGGCCGAAATGGCTGGGTATCCAAACGGGGTAGCAGGATAGCTTATAGGGACATTAGAAGTCCCGCTTGTCCTGGAGAATAACTCAGGGAATCCAGGGACGACGCTTGGTGGCTCTTTTCCGTTATTCCAATCGTCCAGCATTTCCAACATACGGAGCCGCAGGATTCTATTTTCCTCCGCAGTTGCGGACTCGGGTGTGAGGACGGCCGAGATCGAACTTTCCTCGGAAACAGGAACTGTCGGTAAAGGAATTTCTGCAGACATTTTTATTCTTCCTTTTGACCTTGTGAAATAAGTGTGAGCACCGCCTCCTGACTTAATAACAGGTAATTGAACACTCCCTTTCGACCTCGTGAAGTATGAGTGCGAGGCCAGACTTTCACCAAACCAACCGCCTTTTCCAAAAACCGGGAAACTCAACGACAAATGAACGGTTAATTCGAAACAAATAACAGATAGGCAATCTCACGTTGGGGCATGGTGCACCTATACAGTTAAGTGGATTCCTACATGTTTGCGACGAAAGCATGCATCATTCCAGCTTCCTTTTAGGATTCCCCTTTTTCTTTTCCCTTTTATTTTTTTATTATGTTTTTCTTTCTTTCTTTCTCCTTTTGTTACTGTTTTCAATTTTTGTGGTTAAAATGCAACCGGATCCGATGAGGATTGCCTACGTATCACGATGCCACGCGAATCATATCATTACGTAGTTCAAAAACAGATGAATGTAAAAGAAATACACATTTTATTACTGAAATGATCTGTTACAAGCAATATTTCGAAAAAGGAAAAACAAAACTTAAAAATAAACATAGGCTCAAACAGACTAAAACACCCTGATGCGAAAGATAGACAGAAGATGTTAAGATACAGACTCGACCTATGAATACATTATGGTTTTTAAAATCGGTGCCCGCGGGGCATCGTTCGGCCTCGCGGCGGTCCTAGGTGTGAGATCCCTTTCAAGTTGCTCCAACTCATGCATAGTCTGCTTGACATAACTCATCACCGCCGAGAGAATGGTAACGCTGGGCATGTTCTCACAACGCAGACATCGTCTGATGATGGCGTGGGCAATGGTCCTGATCCTATCTCTGGTTTGTTTCTTTTCTATGAGCAGGCGTTTCATCTGATCACTGCATGTTTTTAAAACCTGAGAATCTTGTATATGCCAATTTTTCAGTTGCCGCACTTCTGTCTTCATTTGGGCCAACAGGTCGTAACAGTATCTGCTCTCAAATTGGAAATCCTCGGCCCGTTTAGCTGCTTTAACCTCAAGTGTAGCCATCTCTCTCTTCATTTTAGCAACAGTTTTCTCGGGGTCACGTTTCAGTTGGTTCAAGTATCGACGATGCTTATCTGTTCTTGTACCCCACTGTGCTTTGAGTTCTGCCATGACATTTTCAGATTCTTCTAAACCATCTCGCCATTCCCTGACTTCTCTTTTCAAACCTTTTATCAACTGCTTGTCTGATCGACTTCTGGGATGTTCATCAAGAGCCAATCTCAATTCTTGGATTTGGGCCTTAAGTTCTTCATTCTCTTGGATCAATCTATTCTTTTTGCCTCAATCCGCCGCGATTTGTATGCTGTTATTGAATTTCAGACTGTCAATTTGTAGCTTCAAATCACCGATCTCTGCCCGATACCCCTTTTCTTTTGCTAACCAGTTCCATTGCCCTTGGGACGACTCAACGAAATCTTTGAGATGAGGTCTCTTAGCTGGTCTCTCGCAAGACAAGTCACCTCTGAACCAAGCGTGATACCCTGGGGCAGCTTCCCCTTTTGATGTATCCATCACACAAGTGTTTGCTGTCAGATGTTGGCACTCGCTCCAGATTTGGCGAACTTCCTCTTCGGGGAAATGACCGTCCGGGCTGATTTCAATCACTTGAGTACTCAGATCTTCATCTTTTGGTACTATTTGATACCTCCCAAGTTGCCTCAAAACCCGATAGGGTGCATAGGGTTGGATGCTTTTAAGTCCCATTAACAGAAAGTGGGGCCTGGTTGCTGGCATGTATAAGATTTCCTCGACGGGTAACCATCCGAGCGTCCACTGGATTTGGTTGGCAGTGAGAGTTCGGAGAAATGAGGTCCATGCTGTGACTCCCTCGGGTAGACTGAACCTTTCGATTCTTGTGTAGAATTCTCCAATACAAGTTTTTTCGGGCGAACCGTAACCCAAAAGCGGGGAGCGGTGGCATAAATGATCGGTCATCCACATTTGCAACAGTAGGTTACATCCTTCGAAAAAGTCGGCCCTGGCTCGGCAAGCAGTGAGAGCCCGGAAAATGTCAGCCATAATCATAGGTGCCAGAGTACTTTTATCTTGGGTGAGCAAAGTACTGACGACCCCAGTTACTTTTAGATCGATGTTTCCGTCTTTCCTTGGAAACACTATAAGACCCAAAAAGGCTGTCATAAAAGCTAACAGCCTGTGTTCGTCCCACTTTTGTCGGTTGCCTCTACTACAAAGTTTGAAATCCGGCATATTGAACCCGCTCTCGTGGCCGTATCTAGCATACATGAGGTGGAGACTGCAGAAACCTTTGGCAAGATCTGGATGGTGAAATGTTCGGGGTATTTTTAAGAAATCCAGGAACCGGTGTACCATGACGGCTCTAGGTGCAATCAAGTATTTGAACATTAACGGAGCTTCATCACCTCCAATGTATCCCGCTATTTCTTCCAACGTCGGGGTGAGCTCAACGTCTGAGAAATGAAATACATTGTGCGCTGAATCCTAGCAAGTAACCAATGATCTGATAATATCACCCCGAGGCTGAATGTCTAGTAAATCCGGGAGATCTTTCAGATATTTCCTTACTTTGTTTTGCCCCTCCTTGCCTAAGTCGTTCCACCATAATCGCAACTCAAAAAGGATCTTGGTCATTATTGAAAAGGGTTCGTTTTATATCGTGCTCATCCTGCACATTTATTAGGGTGATTATGCCAATGAAAAGACTTTTATTAGACTCAAAATAAAACTATCTAGATTTTTTTCAAGTTTTTTTTTTATTATTATTATTTTTTTCAAAATGACGTACTCGATTTCCAAAATGCGGCCTTTTAGTACTTCGAGAATAAAGACTTTAAGGCTGCGAGGACCAACCGATCAAAAAAAAAATGATGACCGAAGATGGCCGTTTATGCAATGTCAGCCTTCCGGCGTCCCACTTGGGAACATTCGGCTGTTTTTACAAAAAACGGCCTCACCC
Source organism: Nicotiana sylvestris (assembly GCF_000393655.2). Classification (NCBI taxonomy): domain Eukaryota; kingdom Viridiplantae; phylum Streptophyta; class Magnoliopsida; order Solanales; family Solanaceae; genus Nicotiana; species Nicotiana sylvestris. Next base: position 64,016,786 of record NC_091063.1, read on the forward strand.
GACTCTTTATACAAGTGGCGACATTTTGTCATTTTTTTTATTGGTTTCGGCTATCTTAGCAAAAGGTGGGGTTGAACCCGATGGGGGTTGCCTACGTATCTCACATCCGGTGAGAATCAAACCGGCGTAGTTCGGTCAGATCAGAAATAGGGGAAACAAATAAAATCTTTTTTAAAAAAAAGAGGAATAACTATTTTTCTGGAATTTTATATATATTTTTATTTTATTTTATATTTTTTTTTGAAAAGAGACTAAGGAAATATTTATACATTTAAACTTCTTTTTTTCATTTTTTTTGAAATCTCGAAAATCTTTTAAAGAGATACTACAAATGAAACCATTTTTTTTTGAATTTTTTTTTCTCTTTTTATTTATTTATATATATATTTTGGATTTTGAAAGTGATTAAAAGGAATAAATCAAAACTAAAAGACAAACTTTATTTTCATTTTTTTAAGAAAATTCCGGCGAGGTTTCGACATTACTTGGGCATTGGTTTTATTTTTCCAAAAATAAGTAATTATCTCCCTACGCTGCTATTCTTTTTTTTTTTTTTGAAACTTTTAGAAACCGGTCAGCATGCAGATCCGAAGTAAATAGATGCGCAAAACAAACGGGATGCAGCAGGATGGTCTTTTCATTTCAGGTTGCCTGTCCTAGACGGACCCAACCCCTGTGTTGAGTCCCCTAGGTCGAATGCAACATGATGCAAATAAACGTTCCTACTAGGGATCCGGCATGAGGTTTCGTTATACTAGGTTTATAACCTAGGTATATGTTCTAGACTGTGTACCCGAGCGGACGACTCGAGTCGAGGAGGGGGCAACATACCGGGAACCAAAAGGCCATCCGGCTTTGTAACTTATCTGTCCTCTTTCTTATTTCAGGTATTGACACTAACAGAATAGGGAGTCTCAACCAGTAAGCACATCCCCGGAGGTGAAGAGAGAAGGGTTTCAACACAGTTTATATACAGTTCAGATAATATCAAAGAGGTAAAAGACAACATTTAGCACGTTAAAACATGTAATAAATATCAGATAATAAAGCCAAATATAACAATTATTCTAATCTCGAATTCTTGAACCCTGAACCAGTGGTTCTGGGTTGAACTAATCCCCAGCGGAGTCGCCAGAGCTGTCACACCTCCTTTTTGCGCGCCCCGCCCCGAAGGTTAAATGCGCGAGGGAGTTTTTTCCATTTTAAGTGACAATATTCGAAATAGGATTATTTATTTAATTCAAAGTCGCCACTTGGGAAAGGTTTGGCTTTTGGTGTCCCAAGTCACCGGTTTATCTTGAATCCCAAATCGAGGAAAATATTCGACTTTCCAAATGAAGTCTGCGAACCAGAAATTCTAAGTAAGGAATTCTGTTGACCCGAGGGAAGGTGTTAGGCACCCTCGAATCCCGTGGTTCTAGCACGGTCGCTTAAATTGTTATAATGGCTAAATATCTGATTTAAATACATGTTGTGACTTATGTGCTTTTATTAAGTTTAAACCGCTTTTATTATTATCATTTATTTTTATAGAATTGCAACGTCGTGAAAATGCATCTCGAACCACGTCACAATCAATGCACCCGTAGTTGTTAACACATTTCGACTCCGTTGAGATTTGGATTTGAGTCACATAAATGCGCACCCTAATTTTAGGAAAGTAATATTATTAAAAACGTGCCTAAAGAGACTAACACGTTATTGTCTTTGAGGAAGGCCATGAAATTCGCTTGAACGGCCCTTCCCGAATTCTAAGTATTTTTAATATATATACATTTATGAGGGCCCCGCCGTTTGTGTTTCTCATTTGGCGAGGCTCGTCTCATTTTGTGAAAGCAAGTAAACCTACGATGATTACATCTCTATTATGTTTGTCTCTAATAAGTGGAGAAAGAAATTACGTTCTAAGTAAATTGCATGCTTGGCCGATTCCGGATTCTTGTTTAATTATCCGATTGGTTGTTTATGTGGTGGGAATTGTCTCATGCCTTACTTCAACGAGTGAATACGCTTGTTAATTTGCTAAGGGAGATTTCAAGCAAAAACTAATAACATATACTAAACTTACACTAAACGGCCTTCAAATTTAAACTTAAACTTAGCTTATTTGGGCTTGATTAACGAAATCGGCTATTTATTAGAAAACTGCTACTAATTAGATTCAAAACTGCCTAATGGAATTCGGCTTGTGACGGAGTTAAATTGAATAGTTTAAACTAATGTTGTATCCAACCAGGTTAATAGCAATCCATCTCATACATGCAGAATATAACTAAGAATGAAGTCTAGTTTTTTGGTGTATCCATTACTCATACATTCCACGAATTATGCAATCATATCACACACACAATTAAACAAGGTAAACCATTGTAAGTTAAGATGAATAAACAAACCCAGTTTTAATTAGATACAAAACTGCCTGATGTATCTTCCTATCGAGTTACAATCTAAAGATTTGCGTGAATTTACTAACACTTTATAAGACTATGGGTGCTGTACCAAAGGATTAAAAAAAAAATCTTCGCGTCTTTCATTGTCAACTCATTGCTATTGTTACATCAATGTGAGATTCGAAAATGTGTACCTGGATGCTGAAATACAAAGAAGAAAATGGAAGCAGCAAGTCAGCAACAGACTCAGATGACAGCAATGATCACAACTATAAGCGATGAACAGCAGCAGTAGCAGCCAATAACAGCAACGACAAAGCAACACAGCAAAATGGCAATCCCAGGCAGAATAGACCAAAACAGTAATCCGATGATACAGTACTCATTGTTGATTCTTTCAAATACTCGAGGGAAAATCCTAAATCTTGACAGAATCAATATCAAACTAGATGCTGAACTTCAAACAAAAGAATGAGGAAAGAAGCAGTGTTTTCAGTTCCAGGCAAACAAAGATTTCTTTTCTAATCTCCCTCTCTGATTTCTGAAAATCTTTTGTCTCTTTTTTTTCAATTCTCTGAATCTATATCTGGTCCCTCTAATGGAGGTTCTGCCTCTTTTATAGCCTAGCATCAGACCTTTACAGTCTGTTAAACACATCAGAACCCCCCCCCTTTTCTGCTGTTTTTCCACTCATCTTTTAAAAGTAGAACCCTCCCATCATATTCCCTGACAACCGCTTTTAATCCATTTATTAAACTAAACAAAGGTATGGGCAGGCTGGAAATGGTCTGACAGCCCATGCTGTCCCATTTGCTCTAATTATTAAAGCACTATAGTGCACATGCTATCAATTCAGAACTCAAGCTGAACTGAAACCACAAACTAAACTATAAATGTTTCTGATTCAAATCGAACAAACACAGACAACACTCAGTTTCTAATTTGACTCAAACAAAGTTTCAGCAGGAAATAAATCAAATTGTTATCATTCAAACACCTAAAACTATTCATGACACGTATCGAATCGACTATACGAATTATAACATATACAATCAACAACCAAGGATTGGAATCAAACAGTATTGAACAAGGGGTTCAGATTGCACTGTCAAAACAAAGATGACCTTGGGAACTAATTAATCGACCAATTTCAAATTCAATCGACTATACAATTTACACACACACACATTATCAGTGAATGAAGAAGGACTTGACCAAATACAGAGGTCCGGGCAAGGTGGACAGGACACAGTCGACAAACAATTCAAAAATAAAATCAACTAAACATTTTGGGGCAATAAACAAACATTTAACTACAACAAAAACTCATGAACTGATAAAAGAAAAGCAAAAATACCTGAAATCTTGAAAAATCAGCAAACCCTAGCTCGGATTTGAATCGATCTTTCTTAGGGTTGAACGGACTTTAATCGAAGTGTTCTCAACTGAGAACACTTCGATTAAGGTCCATTAGACCCTAATCATTTGGCTCAAACGGACACAGATCAGACATGAGGACTCCTAGGGTTCCTAAAGGTAGATTTGGGATTTATGCTTCCCTGGTTAGATTCGGACCAAACCAATCAAGGTTTGGTCACGAGGGAGGTCAGAGGAGGGCCTGGTATAAACCTGGGGTGGTTTGGTGTGGATCGAGTCTTTGTTCGAATCTTCAAAGGAAGATTCGAGACCCTAGGAGTTGATTCGAGGCAGAGATACAACAGATCCATGTTCAGGGTGGTAAGGCGGTCCTATGGTGTTAAGGTGGGGGTCACCGGCGGCATGGACGCCGGGTTTTTGGTGAGGGGAAAGGGGGGCGGCTCTAGGGTTCCGGGGTTTGGGTCTATGAAGGGGATGAGGACGAAGGAGGGGTATTTGGATAGGGGTGGGGTATGAGTGGAAAGCTTATATATGGGGTGGATGGCTTGATCTCAGCCGTTAGATCAATCGAGATCAACGGCCTGGATCTGAAGGTTTAAATGAAACAGTGTCATTTGGCTTAGTAAGGGTCAAGGTTGGTTCGGGTAGAACGGGTCGGGTTTGTTTGTGGATATGGGGGATGTGATCTTGGCCGTTGATCATTCTGAGATCAACGGCCCAGATCAGGCATGACCCAAACGACGTCGTTGGGATACCCCTGGGGCCGAACTGATCTGGACCGGATAATTTGGTTTGGGCTTGTTTTTTATTTGATTTGGACTGGCCCAATCCGAAAATCTCTTTTCCTCTTTAATCTCTTAATTAAATTAAACAATACTAATAAAGACATTAAACAACAATTAATCACACAATTAACAAAAAATAACATCACTTTATATTTTTTACACACGACACATATTATTTTTTTCTATATTTTGTTTGATAAAAATACAAAAGGGGAAGATCACAAATAACTACCAAAAATGCTATGTAAAATCCGAAAAATTGTACAGCAAGACCAATTGCTATTATTTTTGTTTCTTTTGGAGTGACTGTCGCGAAAACAAAAATCACGTGCTCACAACTACTCTTTTTTCTTAAATCCACTATGTTAATCTCTTCTTCCCAATCTTTTAAAGATGTTCACACTTTTCTTAACTCTTATTTCTTTAACCTCACCCCGGCCATGGTTAAACACTTATACACTTCTTAATTGTTTTCGGGTTTTACTTAACCAGTTTCTCTTAGGAATTTACAGGTTAATCCATCATAATTGTTAAGAAATTGGGAAGCTAACCATATACTAAGAGTGATATCTAATTATCGATCATATGAACATGAAACATAAAATTATACAGAATAACAAAATTTTTTAAAATAAACAGGGGTAATATCTAGCAGAAACATAATTTAGATAAAGATGAGTAACTTACATGCTTATAGGAGAGAGTTTTCCCTTTCGGAAAACCCGAAAACGTCTACTGAGCTTTGGGAATTAAAAACGATCACACATAAGCATAAGGACTTATTTATTTTACAAGCTTAGAGGAGGAACTACTAAGGTATTCATAAGGAAATATTTTACAAAGTATTTTGGAAGGGGGTTGATGATGAAAAGGTTGGTTGGATGGGTTTTCTTTAGAGTGTTTTTCTTCTTCTTGCATCTTGTTTTTCTTCTGCTTTCTTCTCCTTTTTGTAGCTAAATTTTGGAACGGATTTGAAAAATGGATTCCAAACTCTTCCGAAATCTATCTTGTCCAGCCTTGCAGGGTACTTCATTGGGCCCCATCTTCACATGGCTTTGTCGGAGATTCCTTCCGTGTTTGTAACTTTTTCTTCCACTCAAAATTTTAACTTGTCTTTTAGCGCAACTAACATTACCTTTTGTCACATCTTCTCTACTTTATGTCACTTGTCAGTTTTATCTTTTAGCACAACTAGCATTTCTTCCTGTCACATCTTTTTTACCTTCTTGTTTTTCTCATTGGTACGCTAACATTATTGCTCTGTATACCAGCCTTGTTACTTTTCCTTTGTCTTTGGTGTTCTTTAATTGCTGTTTAACTGGGACTTTATTTTTATGTGTCTAAATTATGTATATATATTGAATCAAAACTCATTTCTGGCTCATCTTCATATGGATCTTGAGCATCTTGATAATTTAGGTTATCTTCATAGCTATCATCTTCTCCTGAACTTTGGGTCCTTTTTGGATTTGGACTTGGATTTGGACTTGGACTTGGATTGTTAACCATGTATTTGTCTTGTTCTTCCTTTTCTTGAAAAAAATTTTCTAATGTTTGTTTGATTATATTTTCTATTTTTTCATTTTTTTTCTTTTTTGAAATTATACCCTTCTTTTTTAACGCTTCTCCCTGTGTTAATGTTCTGGGTAGTCTTCTTCCCAATGGACCTTCATCTTCACTTTTTCGCAAAGTGACAACCATAAACGGATTTGATATGTCTTTACCGGTTACCGTTTGAACCGGACTAGCTGTATCATTATCCGATACAGTGGATCTTGCTGTATTCATTGGGGAATGCACACCCTTCTCATCCATTTTTGTTTGAGATGGAGAACTATGTTTTGGGCTGTTCATCTCTGTGTCTTGCTGAGAAATAACTTGAGTCTGGGATAATTCAAATCTCAACGCTTGTACCCTGTGTTCTAATACCTTTACCTGCTCCATAAGCTTTGTCTTCTCTTGTGTCAGGGTTTCATTTTTCTGGTTTATTCGTTTAAAGGCTTCTGTCATTGATGAGCAATGATCACAGAATATTATCTTCTCATTGTCTTTTCAGATGTTGTATTGAGGGGTTTTTTCTGGGTTTTGTCTGAGTGCTGGGGAGATATAGTAGTTTGGTCCTAGTATTCCTCTTGCGTAATTTAATGCTTCAGTAAATCATTAAAACCTTTGAAAAGTGGTTTTTCTATATCCTTAATGGAATCTAGTACTTCTAACCATGTCTGAAAAATACCATTTGTCTTACCATGTATAACCACGTAATACTTAAATCTTTTGTCTTGGTTTTTATCTGTAAAATATTATCCGAAGGCATTAAGAGACGCTATAAAATATTTAGTATCTTTCTTGTTATATGCTATCCATAAGTTATCAATTAAACACCGTTGATGTCTGTCTATGACACATTCTAGTAGGACTCTAAATGACATGTTTGATGGTGGAAAAAATATTAAATTATGTTTTTCAAAATTTATTCTTTCCATATTAGTCTGTTCTCCCAAAGGATGTGGCTTAAAATGAAGATTACCTAATACTGTCTGCAAGTATCTGTCTGAGGGTGAGGCTTGAATGCCATTCCCTTTGTCTTCAGTCTTGGAAACTGTTGGTCTCATGATGTACATGTAAAATACTTGTTTATTAATTGACAGTAATTTTAAGCCTACTTAACTGATCTGCTAAATTATTATCTTTTCCTTTAATATGTTCAAAAACCAGATTATATATTGATATACTATTAATAAAATTTAACCATCTTCTTCTACTACTATTCTTTGCGTTTATCTTCTGGTGAAATTTAACTATGGCTTCACAATCAATTCTAATTATTACTTCTTGTTTATTTAATGTATATAATTTAAAATTATTTAATCCGTAGATTACAACTAATATCTCTGCATCTATACTACTCATATTTTCTTTTTCTTTATATTTATCACTTTGATAAGCACATATTTTTTCTGTGCTCTTATCACTATATTTATTTGGTTTTGCTTTTAGAACTGCTTCCCATCCTTCAAAACTACCGCCTGTTTCTATTATCAAGTAGTCTATTTCTAGTGGCATATTTAAATCAGGAATATTTTTTATTCTTTCTTTAATATTTTGTACTAATTTAATATCTTTTGTGTTAAAATGTTTTTGTCCTGTAGATCCTGTCTTAGTATATAATGGTCCTGCTATTTTTCCTAAGTCTTTTATAAAATTTCTCGCATAATTTACTATACCCAATAACTTTTGTAGTTCTTTGGTATTATCTAATTTATCTGGCATTTCTAGGGCCTTTTTAACTATATGGGGTTGTAATTTAATTTTTCCATCCCCTAAGATTACTCCTAGAAAATTTATATAATTTTTACATAGTTCCATCTTCTTTTTACTAATTATTATTCCATTATCAACAATAATCTAAATATTGTCTGTAAATGTCCTAAATGTTCTTTAATATCTTTACTAAATACTAATATACCATCTACATATACTAAAACAAATCTCTTATATTCTCCAAATATACTATCCATTTTTCGTTGAAAAATTGGTGGATCCACTATTCTTCACATTCTTTCGTGAAGAATGTTTTGTTGGCAAACAATACCGATCTCAATTCCCGAAAGGCAAATCATGGCAAGCAAAGTATGTATATATAAATTTATATATATAGACCCTCTGATCTCTTTATTGGAAGAAGAGAATACTACACTAAATATAAATTTTCGATAAGGGAGAATACTGTAACTTATAACACTAGGATAATGTATATAAATTCATGAGTATGAACTTCTCTTTATGTCTCGTGATTAACGCATGTAGTTACAAGATCATGCCAAAATGAAGGAAGGGTATGGCCTTAACATACCTTATCACAATCTTGCCAATAACCACGTTGAACTTGTCTCTTCTCACCATAATCTACAACAACGATAATAATACTATCATTAAGTTACGAAAGGTACAACTATCGCATGATGAACGACAAACGTATTTTATAGTAAAACGGGCAACATCTCCACTATAATCTTTACTTCCTCCCAATTCGAGATCACACAAACAACGCAAGAACACAACAAAAACAACATATATACATTATTTTCCAACCTTATACACACCATAAAATACTACAAAATAGCCCAACATGCCCCTATCTCTTCATACATAAAACGACCACCTTAGTAATGTCAAACAGACCGAAAATATTACGACGAATGACTGACCCACCACCCTGCATTTATGTGGTATTTTTCCACACCCTTTCTCCTTCAAAACTCCCTAAAACATTAGCAAAACACGGAATCCAACAACAACACGAAACATCCCACAAAATAGTCTGTTACAAGTTGAATAACTCGAACTCAAGGCTTCCGATCACCGTCACATGAGTTCTTACAATTACAGAACGACTTTTCATACATTTCCAGAAGAAAAAAATGAATAAAAGAGAGCAGTAAACTTACCTTATTTGTTGAATATCTCAGCTCCTATCTTGGTTCTTCAAACTCAAGATTTTCCTCTAACTAGAACTTGAAAAGGAGAGAAAATCAATAGGGCTTGTGTTCAATTTTTGGGAGGATTTTTTCAGGGGCTTATGTCTGGTTATTTTGCTATATAATGAATGTTATATTTGCAGGAGATAAGACCTTAAAAGGGCTCTTTGGCCGACCCAAAATAGCCCCGTTTTGGACAAATTTAATTCTCTCATTTAAGCAAGCAGGTGACACACCTACTTGTCACCTAGCAGTCTCCGCAGTCTTGCAAAAATGCATATATATCTCTACTCCTATGTCGTATAGACAAACGATTTAATGTGATAGAAAATAGACTCATAGTTCTTCAATTTGATGGGTGGATCACCCGTAACTCTAAGTATATTGGAAGAAAATCGCAGTGACATTTGACCCAAATTTTAGTAAAACTTATGAACGTAACTTGTGATGACTTTCATCGACTTTTGTTCCGCAACTCGCTTGACTTCAAAACATAACACATCAATATTATGATATTAAAATAAATCTTAATGTAACCCTCTTATCATGTTAATAGCCCTAGTCTTACCCCAAAGATACGGGTTATAACATTTCCTACTTGTCGACTTACGACGAAACATTATTTTCTTCAATTCATTTAGCTTCTGAACCTTCCAACCCTCATTGTACTTGATGTTTATGATCTTAATTATTTGTAACCTCCAAGGTAACATGATAACTTACTCGATATACTTTCAATTATGATCTCATTTTTGGTCTTACATTATTTGCTTACGACACACTTTTACGTACGAAAATATGGGGTGTAACATGGTAAAATATATTATGTGACTTTTATTGATAATTTTTCTAGATATACTAAGTTGTATTTGCTTAGAAATAAAGATGATGCTTTTAATACTTTTATTTTTTACTCCCTCTGTTCCAATTTTTGTGAACCTATTTGACTGAGCACGGAGTTTAAGAAAAAATGAAGACTTTTTGAATTTGTGGTCCTAAACAAGTCAAAAAGGGGCCCAGAGTATTTGTGTGGTTATAAAAGCTTCTCATTAAGGGTAGAATTGTAAGTTTAAGCTAAATTGTTATCAAATTTAGAAAGGGGTCATTCTTTTTGGAACGGACCAAAAAGAAAATAGGTTCACATAAATTGAAACAGAGGGAGTATAAAACTGAGGTTAAAAATCAACTTCATAGAAAAATCATGAGAATTATATCCGATAGAGGTGGAGAATATTTATCTTTAAATATTTCTTATGAGAAGAATGGAATAATTCATGAAGCAACTCCCCGTTATTCGTGTGAGTCAAATGGAGTAGCTGAAACAAAAAAAATAGAACATTGAAAGAGATGATGAACTCCATGTTAGTTAGTTCTTATGCTCCTGATAATTTGTGGGGTGAAGTTATATTATCTGCATTTCACTTCCAAAATAGAATACCACTTAGAAGAACTGACAAAACTCTGCATGAATTGTGGAAGGGTTATAAACCTAACTTGAAATATTTAAAAGTGTGGGGATGCCTTGCTAAAGTTCTTTTTCCTGAACCTAAAAAGAGAAAAATAGGTTCTAAAACTATTGATTACATCCTTATTGGATTTGCTTAACATAGTGTTGCATACAGATTTCTTATTTTAAAAAGTGATGTGCTTGATTGCAATACTGTAATTGAAACAAAGAATGCTGAGTTTTTTGAATATATTTATCCATTGTCTAATAAATTTTATCATACACATGTTAAAACAAATAATGAAATTACCTCTAACGAGGAACTGAGAAGGAGCAAACGGCCTAGGAAGAAATATTTTTCTTGTGGAAATGAATTTCAAACCTTTCTTGTTGGTAATGAATCATCAAATTAATTTGAAGCCATATTTCTTCATAAGCTGATTATTGGAAAGAGGTAATAAAAGTTAAAATTGATTCTATCATGAAAAATAATATATAAATTTTAACTGATTTACCTCCTGGTGCAAAACCTATTGGTTATAAATGGATTTTCAAAAAGAAATTTAATCATGATGGATCCTTAGATAAATATAAAGCCCGGTTAGTAGCAAATGAATTTTCTCAAAAACAAAATATAGATTATTTTGGTATATTTGCACCCGTGACTAGAATTTATTCTATTCGAGTTTTAATTGCTTTAGCTTCAATTCATAAGCTTTTTATCCATCAAATGGATGTCAAAACGGCTTTTTTAAATGGCGATTTAGAAGAAGAAATTTATATGGTTCAACCTGAAGGCTGTGTCATTCCTGGATAAGAAAATAAAGTTTGTAAATTAATTAAATCTATTTATAGCCTTAAACAAGCTCCTAAGCAGTGATATGAAAATTTTAAATAAGTCTTACTAAGGGACGATTCTTTTTTAGTGGAGGTGAATAAACGTGTTTATACTAAAGTGGTAGAGAATGGTTATGTTATAATATGCCTGTATATTGATGACATGCGTAGATTTGGTACAAGTTTAAATATTGTGCGAAGTATTAAATTATTTCTGTCTGCTAATTTTGATATGAAAGATCTGGGTGAAGTAAATACAATATTAGGAGTTAAAGTTATAAGAAGTGAAGATGACATAATCAAAAGAATATTATGTTGGGAGACTTCTTAAGAAGTTCGAATATTTTAATATCACATATGTGACCCTTTTGATGCTAACTCTCAATTGAAAAAGAATAATGGTCACCCAATTGCTTAGTCTAAATATGCTCAGATTATTGAAAGTCAGATGCATTTAATGAATTTTACAAGGCCTGATATATCCTATGCTTTATGACATCATGTCTTATTGGTTCATAAAAATATTATATTTCACCAGTAATTCTATGAGTTAAGTTTTATTGGTCTAAGTTTGGTTAATAGTACTATAGATACCAAACCCAATACATTTGGACCATGCAAATCCAGCAAGTCAATTCTTCCATTCCTCTATCCTTCTCCTATAAATTTTGAAAATATGTGGGGATTGTGGGAGTATTTTCAAAATTTTAAAATACTCACGTGTCTTTCCATTTTGCAATGTCCTATCTATTTCCAAGTGGCTTCTTGCATGAAGCCTTAAAGCCAAGTGTTGAAGGGCTTCGACAAGTAGCTATGCAAATCTACCATGTGTCTTTATGCATGGAAGACTGGGTACACTTGTTAATATTAAAGCCAAGGGACTAATATATTTGGAAAAGTGTTAAAAGACTCTTCACACTTGTCATACATGTTATCTCCCTAATTACATGTAAATAAGTTATGAATTATCCATCATACTCACTCAATTCTCAACGTGCTTCTTCCTTCTTTATAGTTAGCTAATAATTACTTTCTTCCCACAATCATTACCTATTATTATCAATTATTCTATCCAATTTTCTAAACCACTAGATTTATTATTTAATTTTGCTGATTCATGTTTCCTCTAAATAAATAGAGGTAAGCTTGTTTAATCCTGAACAAATATTTCACATTGCTAAAATAGTTTCTTAAGGCAATGTTCAGCACAACTCAAGCCAATTCGTGTATCTGCTCACAAATAATATTATTGCAGTATTATCATTATTTCCTCATGTTATTTTCCTACAAATATCACTTTGAAATTTGAGCAGTTATTCGATCTTATGAATGTCGAGCTTCACTACTACGAAAAAGTCGTATATGACGGGGGAGAAATGGTGGATCACTTATACACCATGGTAAAAGCAAGGACGATATTTAATCGAATATTGTCGCTAATAGTCCGTTCTATACATGATGGCTTAATTCTATCGAGTTACATTATTTTTTTAAATTTGATTGAGGTTGCATGACTGAGTGAGTAAATAATCACAAAAATTTTCCCACATCAAATTAAATGATATATTTACTTTCTCATCAATTCTAATTTTTCTTTCCTCTATGTTTACTCATTTTTTCTTCATGCTTTTGATAATTTCACTTTCTACTTTCAACTTAGATTCTTTGAATTAGCTTTTTTAGTCATATTTGATTGATCCATACATCAGAAAGCAAGTTCTTTTGTGTCTTTTTTTTAACTAAGAAATTCTCTAGGGTAGTGGCACAAAATTCGAAGTAGATGGACAATGAGCCCACCCCATTACCCTTTTCCACTTAATTATCCTGTTTCTGTGAGAGATTCAAAATAGTGATGTGAGCCTAATCTCATCATGCGTTTCGCTCTTACCACAAGTCCAAAGTCGCATGGGTTTCTTTTTTGTCTCATTATGATATGAGATTTTACGAAAATTTAAAGGGCTTTTAATATATATTGGCTTTAGACCATATTCTTTGAGCTGCCCCTGAAACTTCCACCTGATATTGACAAGCAATGTAACAACTAACAACTACTACAAAATATTTCTAATTTTACCTTTAATGTCTTAAATTTATAATCATAAAAATTGTCTATGGCATATTTTGTACGACATATTTTAAGACTCTTTATATTTTTTCTTAAAGTACATGACAGTGAAATTAACACCCCTCAAATAAAATGGGGAGGAAGGGGTATATAACAAACACTATGTGTATCTCTACAAGAAATCTAGTATATATCCAAAAACATTTATATAGTGACAATATTGGAGATAAATATCGGGGGAAAATTATTTATTTCTTGACTTTTTAAATAAAATTTCGTTAAACATTGAATTTTGATGAAAAATGTAAAAAAATGTTTTGACTTCTAACATTAACGTTATATTATTAGTTGGCAATTAATGCCACTTACAGCTTGTTTGGTGTCACGACCCAATTTCCGAACCCGATCGTGATGACACCTCTCGCGAAGACAAGGCCAGCCAAAACAAACGAAACACCTCTTTTAACAATTAACATAAACAAGACTAAAACATGATTAATATAGCCATAATTGCGGAAATAGCGATAATAACAAAAGGAAAACCATCCCGACACAGCCCAAACTGGGGTGTCACAAGTCATGAGCAACTAAGAAATTCGGATACAAGTCTAATGAACACTAATTCCGATACAATAGTTCTAAAAACATGAAAATGATAAGATAAGGGAGGCACGGGGCTGCGAACGCCAACATCTACCTCGTAGTCTCCGAATCACTGCCTGAACTGGGAGAATCACCACTTAGGAGCGGACTCTGCGATGCCTGAATCTGCACACATAGTCCAGGGAGTAATGTGAGTACTCCGACTCAGTGAGTAATAATTATAAATAATGGCTGAAAGTATGAAAACACGTAAAGGCACAAAGCAATTCCATATCAAGCAGTAAAATCACTTAAAGCAGTAAATCAGTAAAGAAATCAAATGATATTCCTGTTTAAAACAAGTAAAACAGGTAATTTAACAGGTAAATAACAAGTAGAAAATCCGCCCCTCGGGCACAGTATCAATCGCTCAGAACAGTATCTGCCCCTCGGGCTCACTCTCAGTACAGTATCAACCCCTCGGGCTCAATATCAATCACTCATAATAGTATCAGCCCCTCGGGCTCACTCTCAGATCATAATGGGTACCCGCGTTTACTGTGGGTGTGCAGACTCCAGAGGGGCCCCTTACGGCCCAAGCGCTATATCAAGCCACCTCGTGGCATCATCTCTCGACACTCGGCCTCACATCACTCGGCACTCGGAATCACATCACTCAAGCCACCCCGTGGCATATGAAGTATCTCAGGCCCTCGGCCTCATATCACTCAGCATGTCCTCACATATGACCCTCGGCCTCACTCAGTCCAAAAATCATCACAAGCCCCTCGGGCATTAGTAAAACAGTAATTCTCAGCCCAAAACATCTTTTAAAAATATCATTTAAGTTTCAAATATGGGTAAAAGTGGTTGAGTTTGTAAAACAGTAAATATCAATAGGACTGAGTTCAAGTAATAAATCAATATAGTGAGGAAATAGTGATAAAAATCCCTGGAGGGTTCAAATAGTTGGCGCGAAGCCCAATCATGGGAATCAGCCCAAATCATGATGATAACAAACAAGTTTCAGTCAAATACGCGATAAAATCATCAATTGGGACGGACCAAGTCACAATCTCCAGTAGTAAAAAACCCCACGCTCATCATCCACCGCGTGTCTCACCTCAATATAGCACTACGATGTGCAATCCGGGGTTTCAAACCCTCAGGACATCATTTACAATCACTACTTACCTCAAGCCGGCCAAAATTCTAGCTCGCTATGTCCTTGCCTCTCAAATCGCCTCCTCGCGCGTCGAATCTGACCAAAACCACAACGAATACGTCACAATAGGCTAAGGGAACAATACCCAATCGAAAACAATCGAAAACATATCAAAAATCCCGAAATTGACAAAACCCGAGCCCCGGACTCACTTCTCGAAACTTAAAAATTTTCACATAAATGAGTTCCTTATCTCTCCCCGAGCCTATACATATCAAGAACTCTAAAATCCGAGCTCAAATGGCCCATCAAATCCCAATTTAAAATTTCCACTTTCCAAGCCCTAGTTCTTCTCCCTTTTTTTTTGCTAAGTTTTCATGGATTTTCAGGTAAATTTCACAATTAAATCATATTTTTAGTTCATAGAACTTACCTCCAATCAACACTCTTTGAAACCCTCTTCAATTTCTCCCAAATAGCTCTCAAAATGCCCAACAATGGAGGAAAATACGACTTAGCTCGCGGAGGAAATGTTTTAAAAACTATTCTACCCAGCTCTTATTTCTTCTATGCGAACGTGAGGGCCTTCTCACGTTCGCGGTGCACAAAATTTCCCTTGACCAATTTTACCCTTCGCGAATGCGGTGCCCTATACGCGAACGTGAAGCTCTGGACCTCTGACCCTACGCGAACGTGACACTCGTCACGCGAACGCGATGCACACTCCACGGACCTTCCGCGAACGCGAAGCACAAAGACTCAGGGACCCAACTTTCTTCTACGCGAACGCGGGCTCCTCACCGCGAACGTGAAGCTCCAGAACTTTACCTTCCGCGAACGCGGACCTGTCTTCACGAACGCGAAGGCCAAATCAAGCTTGCACCTGCTGCTGTATTTTCTGCAATATTTTCCAAGTTTAAAACTTCCCGTTAGCCATCCGAAATCACCCCGAGGCCCCCGAGACCTCAACCAAAAGTGCCAACCCATCCTAAAACATCATCCAAACTCGCTCCAATCATCAAAATACCTCAAACAACACTAAAACCATCAATTCGCATCGAATTCAAGCCTAAGTTCTTCAAAAACTTCTGAAACACGCATTCAATCAAAAACCTAACCAAATCTCCTCTGAATGACTTGAAATTTTTCACACACATCCCAAATCATCTAAACAAGCTACTGCAACTCTTGGAATTCCATTTCGACCCTCGGGTCAAAATCTCACCTACCAACCGAAAATCGGCGAAATACTAACTTCGCCAAAACAAGCTAATTTCTACACCGGACCTCCAAAACCACTCCCGATCACGCTTGTAAGTCACAAATCATCCCCCGAAACTAACCGAAACACCGAAAATTGCATCCGAGCCCTCTAACCCATAAGTCAACATCCGGTTGACTTTTCCAAACCAAACCTTCCTTAAAGAGACTAAGTGTCTCATTTCCTACGAAAACCTCTCCAAACCAACTCGATCACATAAGACACGGATAATGAAGCATAAGGAAGCTGAAAATGGGAGAAACGAAGCGGTAACTCATGAGACGACGAGTCGGGTCGTCACATTTGGACTGTGGTGTTTTTTACATGTTATATTGTATCATATCGTTACTTTAATTTTTGTTTTAATTTTTACTTAAATTTTATTGTATCATTTTAAATCGGTTGTTACGTAACGACAAAAAGTGTCAATTTATGGAACAACAAATTTGGTGTGGTTGCGTCGTTTTCTTATTTTTTTCCTCTCATTTTGTCCTTTTTTATTATTAAACAATCCCTTTTTTATCCTTTACCCTACCTTTTTATATAATAATATTACCTCGTACCTTATTTTTTCTTTATAATATTGCAAGTTTATTGTTCATATTATTGGTGCATGACATTATGAAACGACGGTAAACAATATAATTTATTCAAACATTATATACATCAAAATAATATTGTACAATACAATACAATATTGTACGATACATTATGAAACGATATATAACAACGATTCAAACAAGCCGTTAGAAGAAACGATCGTAATTTTCTTACATTTATTTTATGACCAGTCCTAATACTCAAACAAAACGTATCCACTGCAGTGATTTAAAATGTTTGAGATCCTACGACTTGGAATTGAGTTTTTTTCTTCAAGTTTATCGGTTAGATCATAACACTTTTTGCTTACTGGCTTTTGAATAGATTATTTATACTTATTAAGTGAATTTCTTAACACAAATATAAGGCTATTATCAAGAGACAATGAAACTTTAGGTCGGCTAAGGGTGTTTTTTGTTCGAGTACATAGAACTTTTTTTAAAAATAAAATAAATGTTGCTGGATTTTTTTGTTCTCTTATTGCTTCATCGAAAAAACGGATTGCTAGTGCATCAATGGATTTCTTCTCTTGCAACTGCTTGTTTACTTTTTTCTTTTACTGCGATGGTGTCCGGACCATCTTGGCGGCACCTCGTCTATTTCATCCTTACTTGCTACCTCCCTCTAGCAAAAGTACCGGGTAATTTTGCTTAGTAAGGTTTAGGCAGACTGAAAAAAGTCACCTAGTGTTCTTATCTTCACTAGAATTGAACCTGTCCGGACCAACACCTTGCGTGCACCTCTACTATTCCATCGGTTCTTGTTACCTCCCATCAGGTACCGAGTAACTCTATCCACCAATATTTAGGCAGATGAAAAGAAGTCACCTAGTGTTTTTGTCACCACTGGAAATTGAACTTGAGATGTCATGTACTGTCTTTACTTACGGTTGTCTTTCAATATTGGCTTAGCTTCAGACTGAAAATTCTTGTTTTTGAGTGGTTAGACTCATAGGTATAATATGCTTTGATTTCTTGGTTAGTTGATGTGTTTCACTTTCTCAAGCACATTTTTGCTATTTTGGCTATATTTGTGATCAAACCACTGTCTATTTTGGCCTCTGGCCTGCAAATTCATCTAGTGATCTGTTGATTTGGTGTTACTTTACTGGAATCTTCTTGATATCATTTTGGTTGAGATTCAGGTATTTCTTTATGAGGTGTCTCCTAGTCATCTATTTGCCGTATGAGACGTCTCTTAATCATTGTAGGTAAATTCTCAAGGCTACTTAGGGTTCAATATCAATAGCCAGAGGGTCACTTTTAGATGTACAATCACGACCTCCATTCTCCTCTCTATTAATTTGTTGACCCGCGACGATTTAGCAAATTAAGCAAGTTCAACTAGATGGAGACGAATTTCAGGAGCACCACAAGAAGTCTGAAACTTGTAAAAACAAAGTATATGGGGCTGGTTGATTTTGAGACTGGCTATATTCCAGATTGGTTCTTGGTGGAAGTCCTATCAAGATTGCCTTTGAAACGTGTTTTTAGGTTCAAATGTGTATCAAAGCAGTGGCTTTCGCTTATTTCGGCCCCTTCTTTTGTCAACTTGTACATTTCTCGAGTTTCTTTGTTACATAAGCCACGACCGTGACCGTTCTTAGTCACCGCCTGCATATTAAGGGCACAAAGCTCACTTATGATCCCCATTAATGCTTGAGCTGCAGAAGAAAATGATCTGATTGAGCTCCCGAGTTTCGCACGTCATCTTCATTTCCCTCGTACGGACGAATTGTGCATACGGAGAATTACGTCAATCACATGACAGATTATCACATCTATAACCCTATCACACAGCAGTGTGTTGCCCTTCCTGTATGACCCAAAATATATTGAAACTTTTTTGATTAAATCAATTAAAAAGATGGAGTAAATCTCAGCCAAATATAATAAACGCTAGAATGAAAGACATAAGAGATGAATAAGATAAATAATATTTATTGATCTCGTGGAACCGAATGATTAAGCATGAAAAAATGATCACCTAGAATGTAGAAAGATATTACAATGGGTGCTCTTAGTCAAAAGTCCTTCCCCCATACAAGGGTTTCTACTCACTATATATAAGGGACAATCCCCTCCTGAACCCCAAAAGACATGTCATAGAGAATATTTGATAGTTTATTCCTACTGCCTCCTGTTGGGCCTATACTACTGCAAAGGTCGTGCGTCCTTTAGCCGCTGTCGATCGTCGCCGTCTTCAACAGCCACAAGACGTCGTGTCGTGAAGACCTCGTCTCGTGTCGTGTTCGACAGTAGCCGTGGTCGTCCAAATTTGGACCTATATAGTTAGTTTCTCCGCTTGTCGATGTTGCGGCTTGGTGCGTCCTCGATAGGCGGACATCGCCTATACCTGTGTAGAAATTTGGTTTTACGAATCGCCATGGTTTGGCTAACAACGAAAGGTTAGTGTGCCCAACGATACCCTGGGTGGTGTGTCTTATTGGGAAATGACGTCACTTCCACGTGCGTCATCATTATGCGTGTTTTTGAGACAGAGGCTGATAGTTTGTCGCTTCGATTTCGGTGCCATTTTGCAGCCTTCCGCTCCAATTCTGGCGCCACCCAATCCTATAAATAGGTGGAGGGTTTGTTTTTTCGTAAACCTTGACCATTTCGTCTATAGTTATTCTTTCTCGTCCCTCCCGTGTTTGCTTCACCCATTTCTTTGCTTTCTCTCTTCCATTCTCCGTTAGTAATTAGCTTTTTGTATTGTATTAACATATCTTCCGCCATAGAGATGCCTAGAACATACCGATCTCGTGAGGGGGTTTCTGACGCCACCCCATTATTCATGGCGCTTCCCTATGGTGGTGAGGACATGACGGTGGAGGAAGGGGATAGCTTTCCCACCGTGGAGGAGTTACTGTCGAGGTGCCCCATGTCTCGAAGTGACTTTCTTAAAGATCCCCCTTCTACTCCCGCCTCAGTATTCTCTGAAACTGAGCAAGTCCATATCAATTCCCTTCGTGCAAAATATAACATTCCGCTCATATTGAGATGGTTCCAGCGGGAAGGGACTTTCGTGGAAGTCCATAGACCGGGGTACTGTGCTTTTTATGAGTACCCCTTCGTGATTGGTCATTCTTTCCCCCTTCTCCCATTGGCAGAAGAATTTTGTCAATTTTATCAGGTTTTTTCGGCGCAACTTTCCCCGTACACGCTCAAAATACTCCTATTGTTGACAAAATACGCGGAGTTGGCAGGGTGCGAAGTAATCGTTCACCACCTCCTACACTTGTTTTCACCTAGCTTTCATAGGGGTACTATAGTGTATCTGAGGCACCATGGGACAAAAGGCTGGTGGTCGGAACCTATGACTGGGAGAGTCGTAAATTTTGGCATAAGTACTTATTCTCCAGAACTAAACACATCGCGTCTGACCTCACTAGATTCCCGGAGCGGTGGAACGAGAATCGTAAGTGTCACCACTCATTTACTCTTTCTTTTCTACTTCATTCACCTTAGTGTTTATTTGTTGTTCTCCTTTGCAGCTATGGGGTGCCCACCCCATCCTATTGCAAGTATAAGGGATTGGGTAGCCCGTCTTCTGCCCCATACAGCGGAGACTCGAGACTGGCCCACTTTCGTGAAACGTTTTGGGCCGAAAGTTTCATTTGGCAAGTGTCTCCCATCACTCTTCGGCTATATAACATTGTCTATTGATATGACTCTTTATGATGACAGGTCGCAGAGTTTCTAGGTGGAGGGCCCCAGTCCCTGCATTTCATCAGGTTGTCACCTCCGTATGAATGCAATTCACTTTGGATGAGTCTGCCCGAGAGGGTCGTGCTCAGTTGGTGCAGGCGAGGGACCCCTCTGGGGATATGGTTGTGAGGGGGAAGATCCTTTCTTTACCAATCCATCATCTCGTGGATGAGTCCTCTAATAGGGACGAATCTTCGTTCAAAAAAAAGATGAGGATAGAGCTCGAGAAGAGTGTGTTCGTTGATACCGGTAAGAGTAGGATGGGTGCATCAGAGACGGCACTGGTACCCATGTTTATGGCCGATGCCATCTTGGCAGGGAGGTCTCCCCAAACAGAAGTGGTTTATCAAGGAGGGGGTATGCCCGCTCCGCTGAGGGTGGCGCATCATCCATTGTCAGCGGGGGTTTACGCGCTAAAGGCGATGGCTTGGGCTTTGACGTCGACCCAGGGGATGTTCAAGAGTTTTTGGAGCGTCATACTCGCGTAAAGGTCAGAATGGAGGGTTTTTACTGACATATAGTCGTTCGTGGGGACTACGACTTGCTGTCAGACTGTGATTAGGTGGCATCCGCTTTTCCCCCTTTGTGTGCTGCCCTGAGAGCGAGGTACTTAAAGCGATGAGTGATTTAGAGTAATCTTGGAGTGTTTCTGGCATGGCTCTACAGGTAACTGTCTTTTCTTTTTATTTCGTCGTTGGATCTGCGTTACTATTTTGGCTCATTTGTTCTAACTTTACCTCTCGTGCTAGACCCTCATCATGGAGATCGATTGTAAGCATGACCATCTATGGAAAGATGTCTTCCAAGTACCAAGAATATCGCACCAAGCATCGGGCGATGGCCGACATCTACAATCAAGATCGCGACTTCCAATTGTTCCGCAAAGGGCTCAAGTAGAGGGAGGATCAACTGGCGCGTAAGGTCGAGGAGTTAATAGAACGAGATGAGGACCTGATGAAGGCCGTTGTCTGTAGCAGTGACCTTGAGGCATCCATCAAAGCCAGGGAAGATGAGCTCAAGCTAAGTAGGGGAGTAGTGGTCGAAAATGCCAACCTTCAAGCAAAGGTAGCCAGTTTAACTGCCGAACTGGATATGAAGACGGCTGAGGTCGATGAACTTATGGGTAAGTTGAGTGTGAATGCTGATAGATTGGCCCGTGCTGAGAGGGAGAGGGCGACTGCCATCTCTGAGGTGGCGGTTTCACAAGATGCCCTCCGTGTTTGTAGGTTAGAGCGAACTAAGGAGATGGAGATGTCTGCGCTTAAGACATCGAAACTTGAGGGGCGTATTCAAGGGTTGGAGGCATAACTATCCGCATTGAACAAGCAAGTGGATTCTTTGAAAGCGTAGGACGTACGACGACAGTCACAACCTTTTACATCTTATGCTTCTACTGATCACGTTGTGCCTCGACATTTATATGAGTTGTGGGTTTACGCCGAGACTCAGCTTGATGTGTACAAGGCTCTTCATATTGATGGGAGGGCATCTCAAACGCATCTTCGGGATGTACGCGCCAAGGCTCGTGCAACTCGTAAGTCATGCAGGTATGATCATCTCTTGTCTGATAGAGATGATACTAATTCTGATGATGCGAACAGACTCGCCTCCGACTCTTGGTACGAAGATGTGTATGCCACTGGAAATGATGTGTAGTATTTGTTTTGTACTTACTTTTTGCTTCGCAATTTTTGTAAGCGCATATTTGAGCCCTTTGTAAAGACAAATATTTGTAACATATTACTGTAAATGAAGGTCGTTTTGCTCGCATATCTCTGAGTTGTTCCTTTCTTTGGTTTGTTTGACGATGACTTCTACCGCAGTCACATCACTCCGACGCTTTGTTGAAATTCTAAACTTATTGTATTGAGTTTAGTCGATCTCTTTTCGTTAGCAACGACCTTAGCCATGGGGATATTACATTCGAGTTGGTGCCGAAATAATGCCCCGTCGTGGTTTGAATGAAGTCGAACTATTTTTTCTGACGGTGGCCTTAACCATTGGGGTGTTACTTTAGAGTTGGTGCCGAAGTAATGCCTTGTCGTGGTTTGAATGAAGTCGAACTATTTTTTCCGGCGGTGGCCTTGACCATTGGGATGTTACTTTCGAGCTGGTGCCGAAGTAATATCCCATAGTGGTTCGAGTGATATTGAACTCATTTTTTGTCGATGGCCTTAGACATTGAGATGTTACTTTCGAGATGGCACTGAAGTAATATCCCGTCATGGTTCGAGTGATGTCGAACTCATTTTTTCGATGGCCTTAGCCATTGGGATGTCACTTTTGAGTTGGCGCCGAAGTAATATCCCGTAGTGGTTCGAGTGATGTCGAACTTATTTTGTGTCAATGGCCTTAGCCATTGGGATGTTACTTTCGAACTGGCGCCGAAGTAATATCCCGTTGTGGTTCGAGTGATATCGAACTCGTTTTTTGTCAATGGCCTTAGTCATTGGGATGTTACGTTCGAGCTGGCGCTGAAGTAATATCCTATCGTGGTTCGAGTGATATCGAACTCATTTTTTGTCGATGTCCTTAGCCATTGGGATGTTACTTTCGAGCTGGCGCCGAAGTAATATCCCTTCATGGTTCGAGTGATGTCGAACTTATTTTTGGCCGATGGCCTTAGCCATTGGGATGTTATTTTCGAGCTGGCGCCGAAGTAATATCCTATCGTAAGGGTGGCATTCTATTTTATTTATTGGAATATTGTGGATGCCAGTTTCATTCATACATTGGAGACGCGTGTTGATTTCGTATACATAATGGAGTGATTTTATTCATATGTCGGATATACATGTCGATTTCGTACATATAATGGAGATTCTTTATGTCTAGTCCCTTCATTGCTCGGTCTGGAGATGTAATCGGTAGGAAGGGCAATGAATAATACTTCGCACCTCGAGATGTACCCCTTGTTGCTTCATTGAAAACCTCCACAAGAAAACCCGATTGGGACAAAACCCGGGTAAGGGAAAAAGAGTACAACTCGGGCGGCGCCTTTTATCAGAAGTGGAAGTACTTGAGGTGGGCGACATTCCAGTTATTTTGTAATAGTTTTCCTTCAATTGTTTCTAGTTGGAATGCTCCTTTACTTGCTGCTGCTGTGATTTTGTACGGCCTGTCCCAATTTGTTCTCAATTTTCCTTCATTCGGGTCCTTCGCTGCTTGCGTTTTGGCCTTTAGTATATAGTCGCCGACTTTGAGTAGTCGTTCTTTGGCCTTTTTGTTATAGTACTTTTCTGCTTGTTATTTTTGGGCCACCATTCTTATGTGTGCCATATCCCTTCGTTCTTCGACCTCATCCAGGTCTTGTAACCTGCTTTTGTCGTTGCTTGATCCACTCTCATTGAAGTATCTCAGGCTAGGTTCCCCGACCTCAACAGGTATGACTGCATTGGTGCCGTAGACCAGTGAATACAGCGTCTCACCTGTGCTGGTCTTCGGCGCTGTGGGGTAGGCCCATAACACCTTTGGTAGCAGTTCCGGCCATAGGCCTTTTGCATCTTCGAGCTTTTTCTTTAATATGGATAATATTGTTTTATTGGAGGATTCCGCTTGACCGTTGTCGGCAGGATGATATGGCGTGGAGAGTATCCGTTTGATATGCCATTTTTCGAAAAACTCAGTCGTCTTTTTCCTGACAAACTGGGGTCCGTTGTCGCAACTGATTTCTTTGGGGATGCCGAAGCGGCATATGATGTTTTTCCAGATGAACGTGATGACTTCTTGTTCACGTATTTGAGCGAACGCACCTGCTTCCACCCATTTGGAAAAATAGTCAGTTAAAACCAAAATGAAGCGTATCTTACCTCGCCTTGCTGGGAGGGGCCCGATGATATCCATCCCCCATTTTATAAACACCCATGGAGAGGTGATGGAATGTAGGAGTTCCCCCGCCTGGTGTATCATAGAGGCGTATTTCTGGCATTGCTCACATTTCTTGACGTACTTCGCGGCCTCTTTTTTCATAGTGGGCCAGTAGTATCCTGCACAAATAAGACACCTAATGAGGGCCCGGTTGTCGGTATGGGCGCCGCAGTGGCCTTCGTGTACCTCTTCGAGCACACACCTTATCTGATTGGGTACGAGGCATTTGGCTAACGGGCCACCTAACGTTCTTTTGTAAAGGTCCACTACAAAAAAACAGGTAAATTGCGGAGGTTTATTTGCGGAGGGTATAAGTAACCTCCGCAATTTGCATAAATTTGCGACACTTTGTTATCCCCACAAAATTATACAATTTAAGGGGGTTATAAAATTCCGCAACCCTTAAAAAAAAGCGCCCAATTTATTTCACACTCCCTCCTTTTTTCCCCCAAACCTAAAAACATCCGCCTTAATACTCCGCCTAATCGACTCCCCCTTAACTCTCTCTCCGCCTAACAGAGAAAAAGAAGAAGAAATTAAGTCCAAAATCACGTTAGATTGAAATCCAACGTTAACAGCAAACTGCTTCATAGATTGAAATCCAAAATCAATTCACGTTGAAATCCCTTAACACTTCCGCCTAATTGAAATCTCCCTAAATCTCCTTCCAGGTACTGCTGAAGTATCATCCATCTTCAAAGTTGGTTCTGATTCTCATCGTGTACAGAAGGTAAGCTTATTTCGAGATTCATTTCTTTTAATTGTTTTCTCACTATATGGGTTGTTCTTCGGCTTCTCTGGTATTGGGTATTGTTTTTTTCTTCTTAGTTTTTGAAATTTATTTTGAAGAACATGAGTAACATCTGTTAATTTATTTTTGGATAAGCTTTTATTTTTAGGAAGTTTTGCACTACTGTTTTTTTCGAAATATTTTTATTTAGTCTGAAATTTTTGCTAAACCAACATGCAATATAAAAAAGTCTCCTGAATAGAGATAACTATATTTGATTTTCCTATTGAAATGATTGACATAATTAAGAACTATAGAAATTGCAGGTGGTTATTGAGAGACCTCTTGAGTATAGAAATTACTAATCCAGCTAAAGTAACGATAAATACTAGGTAATAAAATAGATACTTCAGTATGTCATACTTCTGCAAAATAAGTCGAACACCTAATGGATTAAGAATTAGATAAAAGTCTTTCTAAGAGAATTCACATCGATTCATCAATTTAGGTAATAAACTTTGGAGTTTCAACAACTTCAAGAAATTCAATTGCAAAAGCTATTATTTAAAATGTAATTAGAATCAATTATTGTATATTTAACATAACTTTGTGTTTATACTAAGTGAGAAGGATCTCTCACGGATCAGACCTTTTGACATTTACCACTTGAATTCATAGACCATAAATCCATTGTTAATACTGGTTTTGGTCGGAGATGCCTAAGTCATACTTTAACGACTGCTTTAATAACATTATAAAGGTATAAGCTCTATATCTTTATAACTATATTTTTATTTTGTCTTTTGTTTTTTGTATATAAAAGATAAACTAACCAAAATTTATTTTTGAAGTCTCATTTCTGTTTTATGACCATTGAGGAAGTTGCACGGGAACCAAAGATGAGATTAAGGATAATGTTTCGGTAGTATTTCTCGGGATTAATGGACTTCCTTTGTGAACTACCGTTATAAAGAAGAAACTCAGGTATTTTTCTGAAATGTCACATTGAAATGCATAAAAATGTGATTATTCATTTATATAATTGATTGAAATGTATCTTATTGTTAGAACATGTGTAAAGACAAGAGGGGTTGCTCTGATGGTAAGCAACCTCCACTTCCAACCAAGAGGTTGTGAGTTTGAGTCACCCCAAGAGCATGGTAGGGAGTTGTTGTTGTTGTTTTGTTGTTGGAACATGTGTAAAAGAAATGCTGAAAATTGAAAAAAAACAAACAGTTCCACACACCAATGGCTCCAAACCTAATTCAGAAGAAGGGCTGAAATGGCGAAAGATGTCACATTATTTACCTTACTTTACTATTTAAATTTTAGATATTGTATCTATTTCTTTTTATTTAGTTAAACTATTCTGACTTATTTTTGTTTTCATACATAGATGACTGAGACAGGGAGAAAGCCTGGACGAGCACAACTTTATCTTGCTACACATTCGAGAAAAGATGGATCATATGTAAATGAGGAGGCGTAAGAAATATGTGTAAGTTACATTCATGATTGTTTCTGTTAATGTGCATCCTCTTTGTGCCAAATTATTTGTTAAGAAAAGGGATCATTTGTTTGGTTGAAAATCTTTCTTCTGCATGTTTACTGAAAATGGGGAAAAGTGAAAGAAGTTTTGATGTGTATTGTGTTTAGGAAAAGAAATGAGCTAGTTGTGAGTGAAAGTACAGTGGATGAGTCTGAAATTTCTCCAAATGAGGTTGTTGGTAAGATGCTAGGCAAAGAGCATCCTGGTAGGGTGAGATGTTTGGGATTAGGAGCTACTCCAAGCATGTCACGACCCAAAATCAAACTAGTCGTGATGGCACCTAACCCATCCCGCTAGGTAAGCCAACTCATCAAGTCCAATACAAATATAACATACTGAGGAAAAATAAATGATCTCTTATACACCTCCCAAGGACCGGTAGTACAAATCATGAGCTTCTAAGAGTAGAATTTACACAACTGATATGAAACATATGCATCTTCTATTAGAAAAGCTACATAAACAGAGTTTAATGAATCTAAGGCTATCATGAACAAGAGACAGCTACAACACGGATGTCGGTACATTTTCCAAGTTAGCTCCCATCGAACATAGCAACGTCGACATTCGAAATCTGTACGCAATGTGCAGGAAGTGTAGTATGAGTACAACCGACCCCATATACTCAAAAAGTAACAAACCTAAACTTAGGTTGAAAGTAGTGACGAGCTTGTACTAAGGTCATAGTCCACACCAATATCCAGTAATACTTCACAACAATATTCAAATGCAGCACAAAAGACAATTTAATAATAAAATGCTCAGCTCATTCACAGTTCATGAAAAATAAACCTTTTCTTTTCAAGTATAACAGTAAAACTGAATTTTTTTCACTGAAATTACCAAAATATAAGTAAGTCTAAAAACTGTGAATTTTTCCATAAAACCATTCAATAAGTAAAACAAGTAATTAACATGTAAGTAAACAAATAGAAATTCGCCCCTCGGGAACAATATCAACAAATCCGCCCCTCGGGCAACATCTTAGAACAGTACCATCCCCTCAGGCTCAATATCAAAATAGTACCAGCCCCTCGGACTCAATATCAGAACAGCACCAGCCCATCGGGCTCAATATCAGAATAGTACCAGCCCCTCGGGCTCAATATCAGAACAGTACCAGCACCTCGGGCTTAATATCAGAACAGTACCAGCCCCTCGGGCTCAATATCAGAACAGTACCAGCCCCTCGGGCTCAATATCACATCACAATGGGTACCCGCGCTCACTGGGGATGTACAGACTCCGGGGGAGGGGGCCTTACGGCCCAAGCAATATCAAGCCATCTCGCGACATCACATCTAGGCCCTCGGACTCATATCAATCAAGCCACCTCGAGGCGTATATATATGTATCTCAGGCCCTCGGCCTCATATCAATCAAGTCACCTTGTGGCGTATATATATGTATCTCAGGCCCTCGGCCTCATATCAGTACCAGTGTATCCTCACAAATTGGCCATCGACCTCATATCAGTACCAGTGTATCCTCACAAATTGTCCCTCGGCCTCATATCAGTACCAGTGTATCCTCACAAATTGGCCCTCGGCCTTACTCAGTCCGAAAATCATCACAAGCCCCTCGGGCAATAGTAAAACAGTATTTCTCAACCCAAAACATCATTTAAAATCTCATTTAAGTCTCAAAACTAAGTAAAAATGGCTGAATAGTAAAACAGTAGAAAACAACGGGACTGAGTTCAAATAATAATTCAAAATAGTGAGGAAATGGTAATAAAAATCCCCGAAAGGTTTAAATAGTTGGCTCGAAGCCCAAATATGGCGTTCAGCCCAAAATAAAGATGATATGATGTGTCAATAAATAATAATTGAGGTTGTGATATGAATGCATGAATGTGACTGAGTATGGTATATCAATGAATTCAATGAGATGACAGCAAGAAACGATCACTATGGGTCCCAACAATATCGGCATAAAGCCTAAACATGTTATCTAGCATGATGTACAACTCAATTTACTTATCACATGGTGAAAACATAGATATCAACAAGGTAGGACCACTGCACAGTGTCCTGGAAATAACAAAGTCACCATTCACAGGGTGCACGCCCACACGTCCGTCACCTAGCATGTGCGTCACCTCAACATCCATCACACAATTCGGGGTTTATACCCTCAGCACTAAGTTTAAAAGAGTTAATTATCTTGAACAAGCCGACTTCAATGCCGAGCAAGATAAAAGTACTCCAGAAATTCCATTATATGCGTATCAACCTTTGAACGCCTTCCAATCTCCTCAATTCCAAGCCAAACGATTCAAAACTAGTCAAACAACGTATAAATTAATCAAAACATACTCCAATTCTTACAATTTAACAATTTATGAAAATTTCCAACACCGTTCAAAAATTTGATAGTGGGGTCCACGTCTCAAAATCCGACGAAACTTACAATATCTGATAACCTATTAGATTACGAGTCCAACCATACTAATTTTACTCAAATCCGACTCCGAATCGATGTTCAAATCTTGAAAATTAATTTTATGGAATTTTATAAAATTCCTCCATTTCTCTTGAAATATCAATAATCTAACCCCAAAAATAAAGATTAATTCATGGAATATAATCACAATGGAGTTAAGAACACTTACCCCAAGTTTTGTGGTGAAGTTTGCCTCTAAAAATCGCCCAAACCGAGCTCCATAGCTCCAAATGTGTAAAATGGCCGAAACCCCCGTTTTATAGCATTTTACCATTCGGGCGCCACAGGTGGCGCCGGGCGCTCGTCGTAATTCATCGTATGAAGCTATTCAAGACTTCAAATAGTAGAAAGGAGCATAAGTGCCCAAAACAACCGGTTGGGTCGTTACATTCTCCCCCACTTAAACATACGTCCGTCCTCAAACGTGCTAAGAATTGTTCCTAATCTTTTAAATTTCCATTCCATCTTATCACACACATATCTGGGGGTGATCGCATGTCACCCTATTGAATATAGGCCTAAAGACATCATATAACAGAAAGTCACTAATTTAACATTAGTCCATATACCTTGGAATCCAATTTCCACATCAAATAAATAAATTGTAAATCTTTTGAAGACCAAAATATCACATCTACACTTTGTATAAATCTTAACATGTTGTATTAAGCCTTAGCCATAACTCCAGATGCAATCATATGACATGCCACATAACCCACATACTCGCAGTAGTTTCTAATCATCGTAGCTACTTAAATACAAACCTGATACCGGTATTAAACCATATATTAAACAACACCTCATTACAAAACCTTTGTAAACTGTCAGCAATGAAAGAAACATGCGGAATAACCTAACCACCAAATAGATCAACATATCATAGAGCTTTTCCTCTTTCAACAACCACAACTATAATCACTTTCTAAGCCAACTTTCGATATCATCCTCCCACATATATCGTAATCAAATTCGATAGTACACATTCTAGGTCTGATGACCTTATATTATTAAACACCACTATTCCACATACAGTCCACACTAATATAACTCAAGACTGCACTATCCAGGTACCCAAAAGGGAAAGTATCTCAAGGAAGAGAACTATTTTGCAAGTTCAATAAGCACCACCACAACCACAATGCTATGAGCTCATCATTCGTACTAGAACCAAGACACACAAACCAAATAACAATAACCAGCTCTTCTAGAACTCACATTAACATCAACCGCAAGAGCAACTAGTACACAATCCACCTAGCATAGTCACAGGCCTCCAATCCAAGCATATCATACAGGAGTAATCCAGCAAGTACACACGTATATGTCAAATGAAATAAGATTCTCATGCTCCTAAATTGGCATAAATAACACGCTGCACTGTAGGCGTGAGTCAATTGCATTATCACAGCTCAAAATCGGCAAGTTAACACAAAATTAGTAACTACCAAGTTTATTCAGGAAATTAGCCTCATTGTAACCTCAAGTATAGACCAGATAGTTCTCAACAAAGGTACAAATTATGAGAACCATTATAAATTCAAGCTTAAAAGTCAACTCTAGGCATACCATAGCCTAAGCACATTCTCGAGCATGAATAATTGCCCCGATGTTCGCTCATAGGTTCAAGCCTCGCATATATGCGCACTCATAGTGCATAGTTATCACAATCAATTAGTGCAACTAGTGCCTCCACTGAGTTTAAATAAAATACTCACCTCAAACATGCCACAATCCCGAAATAGTATACTTTTTGAGAACTCCCAGTCTCCAAATTCATAAATCACATAAATCACCATAATTGATCACAACCTCAATACTCAAATGACTAACACATCCCTCAAGCACGATCATCCCATGATAAATATTTTCAAAACTCTCCCGTGCCACATAGCAATAATTTGTATATCAGTAGTCTATCAACCAAGTGAGTACTACAATACCAATGAGACATCTGTAAGTCAAAACACAATGTCCCTTCTGAAATGTACACCTTTTCTCGTGAAATACTAGGTTGTAATAACATTGATCTAAATATCTTAAATTGGACATGCTGTCCAAAATTTGTGTGTTTTCTTCAAAACTAAACTGGCACCTTATACATGAAACTCTCAATCCCACAAGACACACCACCTCTATTAGACCATTATACGAAAAGTACGAGCATTTCATATCAACTCTGAGTCACCAGTAGAATACATACCCGATTAGTTAGAAATATTCCATTTGATCCCTTCCAGAAGAAAATCACAATACACCATGTGTTCCTCACACCGGTAGAAAATATCCGCCTCAAACATTTTGAAATCTGTTTGCACATAACCAAGATATCAAAAATGAATTCTTCTAACTCGACCAAGCCACATAGGTTACCAAACCCAAGAATATTGCCACCAAAACATCTGTAAAGCATCACTACATCATTATTATAGGAAAGAACTGATCATATTCATTATCGTGTTGATCCAACTTACTACCAAGCTATTTTATTTCTTTGATTCATTTTTGATTTACCCTCAAGTCGACACTCTTACTTGACGTACACCATGAACGTTACCCAAAGCTCACTACTAGAGTTCCCAGAATAAAACCACACGACCCTAATGCCCATAAGCCATTGTATTCTTCTTAAGCACCCCCGTAAGTATCGCAACTAAAACGCCTACTTTGAAAGTACCTTATGTGAGTTTAAAATTATTCCTTTGCCTCCCTTATACTGGAATACGAAATCCGTAGTCATACAGAATTATCGCAAGTTTGGATACCATCCAATGCAAATAATTGGTTCTAGTGGTATACGAATCCGAAAAATTTTCAATTGCTACATATACATTTTTGAATCCATTAGAACTCTATCAAGAGTCTCAAGAGTCATCTACTCTGCTTAAATCTAAATTGCACCACCCAAATAGGCCAAATGACACATGTCCCATTAGCACAATAACACTCAAAGAAGTAACCCTGCCTTAACAGCACCGGTCGATTTTATGTTCCATACGCACTACATTCTTCGCAATTAATAACTTACTCATTCTATGAATTTCGTATACTCATAAATCACAATATAATCCGAGTTCGGAAATTTCATTATTCTAGTATTTCTCGATCTCAACCTACGCAAGTCATAACTAATCCACAAGTATGTCTCAGGCCAAAACCTAAATTTAGCATAAAACCATGAAATTGAATTGTCAATAGCAGGCTCCCCCACTTGGCTCAAAGCCATATATCAAGACATTCAAAAAATAAATTGTCAATATCCATATTCATTTACTGTCATAACATCGTAGTGAGACTTAACTAAATTCTGCACAAGCTCATGCAACACAACCTATATGGTTTCTCAAATCGTCCACAAAGCTCACCTTCATTCTCGTAACAATCAGGTCAACTTTCTTGACTAATTCACATTCAAATCCCAATACCACTACCTTACCGGTAGTAAAGAAAAAATAATTCTCCACACAATATTGTAAGGATCACACATTTGTAGTTTACCTCGCAGGTGATAACCCACCTGTTTTTTTTGCTTCAAACTGGCATTTCTCTATGACCTTTCACAACCACAACTATTAGGCCATTAATTAATCTTTATGGGTTTGGACTCATCAACAAGACATGAATTTTTTTTAATTTGTCCCACAATTTCACAACATTAAAGATCCTTCAACACATTCATAACTCGAGACTCTACGTCAAAATCGAGACATGAGTCATATACTCAAAAGTTCCCCTTTTATTTTTTTTTCTTTCACTTTCAAACCATCTAAACACATCCCGCAGTCATCTCGTACTCATCATATCACCATTCAACCACTCACCGAGCCACATATTTCAACTCATAAGGACACTACCACACACATAAACTCAATACACATGTTGTTACAACTGAAACTACCGAGCGTAAGCTGCGGTCTACACCTGGCCTCAAGCCTCCAAACTGGACCATTACCGAAACACAAATTACACATCTCGAATCTAGTTCATGGAATTACAAGCCTTAAATGAACAACTGATACCGAGCGCTCACATGCACATACACATGCGTTTAAGGAAATCAAAGAGTTATAATTCAAAGCTAAATCAATTCTGCATGATAAGGAAAGAAAGATGGGAAGTTTATCCTAAATTCCCTATAGCCTCTCGAAGATAGGTATACACGTCATCATACCGATCCGCAAGCCTCTACTAGACACTTTTTCATGACTTGTAGAACATATGAACCTAGAGCTCTAATACCAATCTGTCACGACCCAAAATCAAACTAGTCGTGATGGCACCTAACCCATCCCGCTAGGTAAGCCAACTCATCAAGTCCAATACAAATATAACATCCTGAGGAAAAATAAATGATGTTTTATACACCTCCTAAGGACTGGTAGTACAAATCATGAGCTTCTAAGAGAGAAATTTACACAACTGATATGAAACACATGCATCTTCTGTTTGAAAAGTTACATAAACAGAGTTTAATGAATTTAAGGCTACCATGAACAAGAGGCAGCTACAATAGGGATGCCAGTACATTTTCCAAGTCAACTCCCATCGAACACAGCAACGTCGACATCCAAAATCTGCACGCAATGTGCATGAAGTGTAGTATGAGTACAACCGACCCCATGTACTCAAAAAGTAACAAACCTAAACTTAGGTTGAAAGTAGTGACGAGCTTGTACCAAGGTTAGAGTCCACACCAATATCCAGTAATACTTCACAACAATATTCATAAGCAGCACAAAGAATAATTTAATAATAAAATGCTCAGCTCGTTCCCAGTTCATGAAAAATAAACCTTTTCTTTTCAAGTATAACAGTAAAACTCAATTTTTTTCACTGAAATTACCAAAATATAAGCAAGTCTAAAGATTGTGAATTTTTCCATAATACCGTTCAATAAGTAAAACAAGTAATTAACAGGTAAGTAAATAAATAGAAATTTGCCCGTCGGGCACAGTATCAATAAATTCGCCCCTCGGGCAACATCTCAGAACAGTACCAGCCCCTCGGGCTCAATATCAGAATAGTACCAGCCCCTCGGGCACAATATCACAAATCCGCCCCTCGGGTAACATCTCAGAACAGTACCAGCCCCTCGGGCTAAATATCATAACAGCACCAGCCCCTCGGGCTAAATATCAGAACAGCACCAGCCCCTCGGGCTCAATATCAAAATAGCACCAGCCCCTCGGGCTTAATATCATAACAGCACCAGCCCCTCGGGCTCAATATCAGAACAGTACCAGCCCCTCGGGCTCATAATAGTACCAGCCCCTCGGGCTCAATATCACATCACAATGGGTACCTGCACTCACTGGGGGTGTACAGACTCTGGGAGGGGCCCCTTACGGCCCAAGCGCAATATCAAGCCATCTCGTGGCATCACATCTATGCCCTCGGCCTCATATCAATCAAGCCACCTCGTGGCGTATATATATGTATCTCAGGCCTTCGGCCTCATATCATCAAGCCACCTCGTGGCGTATATATATGTATCTTAGGCCCTCGGCCTTATATCAGTACTAGTGTATCCTCACAAATAGGCCCTTGGCCTTACTCAGTCCGAAAATCATCACAAGCCCTTCGGGCAATAGTAAAACAGTATTTCTCATCCCAAAACATCATTTAGAATCTCATTTAAGTCTCAAAACTGAGTAAAAATGGATGAGTAGTAAAACAGTGAAAAACAACGGGACTGAGTTCAAATAATAATTCAAAATAGTGAGGAAATGGTAATAAAAATCCCCGAAGGGTTTAAATAGTTGGCTCGAAGCCCAAATATGGCGTTCAACCCAAAATAAAGATGATATGATGTGTCAATAAATAATAATTGAGGTTGTGATATGATATGAATGCATGAATGTGACTGAGTATGGTATATCAATGAATTCAATGAGATGACAGCAAGAAACGATCACTATGGGTCCCAACAATATCGGCATAAAGCCTAGACATGATATCTAGCATGATGTATAGCTCAATTTACTTATCACATGGTGAAAACATAGATATCAACAAGGTAGGACCACTACACAGTGTACTGGAAACAATAGAGTCACCATTCATAGAGTGTACGCCCACACGCCTGTCACCTAGCATGTACGTCACCTCAACATCCATCACATAACACATAATTCGGGGTTTATACCCTCAACACTAAGTTTAAAAGAGTTACTTATCTTGAACAAGCCGACTCCAATGCCGAGTAAGATAAAAGTACTCCGGAAATTCCATTATATGCGTATCAACCTTTGAACGCCTTCCAATCTCCTCAATTCCAAGCCACGTGATTCAAAACTAGTCAGACAACGTATAAATTAATCAAAACATACTCCAATTCTTACAATTTAACAATTTATGAAAATTCCCAACTCCGCTCAAAAATTTGATAGTGGGGCTGACGTCTCGAAATCCGACGAAACTAACAATATCCGTCAACCCATTTGATTACGAGTCCAACCATACTAATTTTACTCGAATTCGACTCCGGATCGATGATCAAATCTTGAAAATGCATTTTATGGAATTTTAGAAAACTCCATTTCTCTTGAAATATCAATAATCTAACCCCAAAAATGAAGATTAATTCATAGAATATAATCACAAGGGAGTTAAGAACACTTACCCCAAGTTTTGTGGTGAAGTTTGCCTCTGAAAATTGCCCAAACCGAGCTCTATAGCTCCAAATGTGTAAAAATGGCCGAAACTCCCGTTTTATAGTATTTTACCATTCGGGCGCCAAAGGTAGCACCGGGCACTGCCTGTGGCGCTGGTTCTAATATCTAAAAAAATCACGGTGCCAGGGATAGCGCCCAGCGCTACCCTGGGCGCTGGCGATGAGAAATTATTTCTTTTCGACACAAAAATGGGCATAACTCTCTCATACGATGTCTGAATTCGACGATTCTTTTTGCTATGGCTCCGAAATTTTGATACGGATCTAATGCTTTAATCAAAAAGGAATTTGGAGCTATTAGCTTAATGTTATACCACTTATTCTTTAAGAAACACGTTGAAATGTTCTTAATCACATTTCGTTAACCGTCCGGAATCCACCCGAGGCCCTCGGGACCTCAATCAAATATACTAAAAAGTCCTAAACCATAATACAAACTTAGTTGATGTCTCAAATCACACAAAACCACAATAAAATACAAATCACACCCCAATTCAAGCTTCGCGGAAACTAACGAATTCCAAATTCTACATTCTATGCTGAAGCCTATCAAATCAATCCAGAATGACTTCAAATTTTGCACTCAAGTCATAAATGGAATAATGAAGTTGTTCCAATTTCCGAAATTTAATTTCAACCCCGATATCAAAAAGTCAACTCTCGGTCAAATTTCTATATTCCATTTTTTCCACCTTTCGTCAAAATGCTTCAATTTATCCTACGGACTTCAAAATAAATATCCGAACATTCTCCTAACTTTAAAATTGTCATAAGGAGCTATTAAAACCATCAAAACTCCATTCTGATGTCGTTTGCACAAAAATCAAACTCTGGTCAACTCTTTAAACTTAAACTTTGAACCTTTACTTTCATTCCTCCAAACTAACTCCGAAATCATTGAAAAATCAAAGTTGACAATTCACACTAAGTCATAACATTGTATGAAGCTATTCAAGACTTAAAATAGTAGAAAGGAACATAAGTGCCCAAAACGACCGGTTGGGTCGTTACAAAGCAATACTTTCAGAGAGACAAATCTCCATCTTGGTAATATTAGAATTGTGTGTAATAATGTTGGATGTTCTTCTACGGGTGCCAAGAAAAGTACAATCAATTGATGAATACTCTAAAAGCATACATGATAATGAAGCAAGGCTCAATACCAGAACAATTTGCTGGGATCCTTGCTTCTCCTCCTATAATGGTAAATGCTAAGTTCTTTTATTTTTGGTGTATTTTGCAATTTTATTTTTCATACATGTTATTTGGAGTAAAATTTAGATAAGGAACTTGCTATTCTTCTCTCATACATGAGGCAACCTGTTCTTCTCTCGTACTATTTATTTTTTAGTCTTGTGTTTAATGCATTTTTGATTTGATTTGATCGTTCTACTTATTTATTCTGCTGGTTATTTCTAAGTAGATTTTCATACCATATCTTATATTGGTGCTTAATTTTATCTTGCATGTCTCAAGTTCTGTTAATCCTTCCTATTTAACTCAGATCCTTTATATAATCATTAAAGGTTTTATTGGATTCTTGTGGTAGTATAATTTGTTCAGATGTTTTTATAAAGTTAGATTTTCTTTTCTACAATGTTGTTTGGCACTTCATTTGATTTCTCTGTGAAATAGGTCTCAATTTTTAATATGATATACCAGAGTTATCGAATCATTAAAAATTGCAGTTTTCAAAATGGTGTGATTGTTTATATGACTATTTGTTGTTACTATTTGGATGATCTTGCTGAGAAAATTAGTAGGGGAATTGGCTACAATCTTTTAGTAGATTTAATTGCTCCAATTCTGATCCCAAGTGTTCATCTTACCTAACTTTTTATGTGGATGTACTATTGAGGTTAATGTGTGCATGCTTGGAAAGTACTATTGAGGTTATTGTGTGCATGCTTGAAGCTGGTTATTTCTACCTTCTTTCCCTTATAAACTTTTTATAGTATAGCCTGTGACTGATACTTTCCAAGATTCTCTTGTCTTGGCTGATACTGGACTTGCATTGCAATGCATCATCCTTGAAGTATTTCCTGCAATCTTTATGTTCCAATAAAACATTAATATTATTTATAGACTAGTTTGATGCTCAATCTTTTATTTAGAGACTAGTTTGATGCTCAATCCTGATACTCCTCTTAATAGTTGTATTTTTTTTTACTTATTGCTGCAGCCAAGTGATGCAGCTAGTGGACCCGTTTTACTGACGGATGCAAGATCTTCTGGCGCTAGTAATTCCAGTGACAACCATTGAGATTCATTTTAATTGAAGTGGATGTATTATGACAATGTAATAGCTGACTAATATAGACGGTTAACTATGTTCTAATTTAGCTTGATGACATATAATACTACTCTGTCATAGTATTTTTCACGGTTAATGAAATGTTGATGTTTCTTAATTTTAATGTTTTGGTTTAAGCATAAATATTTCAATTGATATTAGGGGAAAAGTATGGCAAACTGATGATAAAAAATTAATTCCATAATATATTTAAAAATAGATGGGGATAAAAGCCTCTAAGAAAAATTGAACAGATCACGACATAAGAAATTGCGGGGGTTTAAAAAAATCTATTTTCGCGCATGAAATTGCGGAGGCTAAAATTGAAATTTGCGGAGGTTAGAAACCTCCGCTATTTTCTGTCACGGCGGTTCGCGAAACCCCCGCATTTATCTGCCGCAAATTAATAGTGGCGATGCTTATTGTGGGGGCCTGGTCAACCACCGTGACAACAAATAACGGAGGTTTCTAACCTCCACAAATTGCAATTTTAACCTCTGCAATTTACCCGTTTTATTGTAGTGGTCTTGGTTTATGAGACTGTATCTGGCCGATTGTATTCGGAGCTTTTTGGCTTCTTTTTTATCTTGTGGGAGTGTTCCTTCCTGTAGATATGATATGATGCGATTACGCCAGTGCTAAGTTAAATTTATAGAATGTACCTTGACTTGGTCTATTGATGAGTGGAGAAGGGTGACCACGTTCTCCTTGGTGATATTTTTAGTTGTTGCTGCTAGCTTGGTGAGACCGTCTGCTTCGATGTTTTGTGCTCGGGGTATTTGGTCGAATCGGCATTCGTCGAATTCTGGCAGTAGTTTGTGGATTTTGGTCTGGTATTTCTGCAACATTTGTTCCTTAATTTGGAAAGTCCCAGTAACTTGGTTCACAACGAGTTGAGAGTCGCAACGGAGGATGACCCGCCGAGCACCATACTTGAGGGCCAATTTTAACCCTGCAATTGCGGCCTCATACTCGGCTTCATTGTTAGTCATTTCAGGACATCGTATAGATTGATGAATTACTTCTCTCGTTGGGACTTCGAGTACGAGTCGTAGTCCCAATCCTAACATGTTGGACGCCTCATCGGTGTAGAGGACCCAGAGGTCGGATGGCTCAGATGAAGTGTGAAATGCTTCTTGCTTGACTTCGGGCAGTATCTCTGTGCTGGAATCAGCAACGAAGTCGGCGAGCACTTGCGACTTTATTGCGGTCCGCGGTTGGTATGTTATATCGTGCTCGCTTAGTTCTATGGCCCATTTGGCCAGCCGAGCCGATAATTCAGGTTTGTGGAGGATACTCCTGAGAGGAAAGGTCGTCACCGCCTTTATAGGGTGGCACTGAAGATATGGTCTAAGCTTTCGTGAAGTTACGACTAGCGCCAGAGCCAATTTTTCAAGGTGGGGGTACCTTGTTTCAGCATCAATTAAGGTTTTGCTGACATAGTAAATTGGAGATTGCGTACCTTGGTTTTTCCGGACTAGAACTGCACTTACCGTGACTTCGAATACGGCTAGGTAGACTAGGAGGAACTCGCCTGGGTCTGCTTTGGCGAGTAAGAGTGGTGAAGACAAGTACACTTTTAGTTTCCTCAGGGCGTCAACGCATTCTGCATTCCACTAGAACCCGTTGTCCTTCCTTAATACGTTAAAGAATTTATGGCACCTATCCGATGACCGTGAGATAAACCTCGACAAGGTGGCTATCTGTCCCGTCAATTTTTGTACCTGGTTTTTGCTGTCGCGACCCCTTTTCCCTTGCGGGGTGCGGGTTTCGACATGGGGAAACAACTCGTTTCCTTTAGGGAATTGGGTATTTTAAGAGTCGCCACCTAACGAATTAAGGTGCGTTAGGGCACCTAGAGTGATTAACTCATGTAACTAGTTTGCATTACCAGATATTAGGGTAAGGGATCGGAATAACCTTGAGGGGACCAGATATTTGCAAAATAAAGTAGTTTTCACAATCTGAATACATATATGATCAAGAAAATTCAGATAATGAAAGTAAAAGAGGTTTGGACAGCTTAAACACACATATATGTAAAGAAAAAGGAAGTTTAGATAATTTAAACACATATAGGAATGGGGGAAGGGAAGTCCTAAGTTGATTAACCTACAGGATCAATCTATGTAATGCCCAGTAATCATCCTCAACTAGAGGGGTTACATGTGACATTAGCGCGCATGTCATCATATCTTTTTACTACCCATTACCCTCCCTGTAATGGTTATATAAGCGAGTTTGTTTAACGACCTCTTAGCGTGTTGTTACCCGTCCTTTCTTTGTGGCCCCGAACGAATTTAGGACCTCTAAATCTGGACAGTTCTAGACAAACCTAAGGTATTTAAAAGTCAAAAATCTTGGCAACAAACAAATAACATGTAGGACAAGCAAATAGAGAAAAAGCAGTTAAAAGGATCATGTTTACCTCCACATGTATATAGGCAAATAAACAGCACGTCTAAAATACAGATTTAGGTAATTTTTTAGAAAGAATCCTAAGACAGGATATCTAAGTGAACATTAAGACACAAATCTTGCACCGAGATTTAAAAACTTAATGGCAGGGTCCAAATCAGTTTGCCTACTGATCTTAAACCTGTAAGACTTAA
Source organism: Nicotiana sylvestris (assembly GCF_000393655.2). Taxonomy (NCBI): domain Eukaryota; kingdom Viridiplantae; phylum Streptophyta; class Magnoliopsida; order Solanales; family Solanaceae; genus Nicotiana; species Nicotiana sylvestris. The sequence continues at coordinate 64,057,649 of NC_091063.1, forward strand.
GCTGTTTATACACAATTAAAATGCAATTTTCAATTTTATATAAGGACATTAATCACCTAAGGCTTGCCTAGGCATGGGGACTATGCGTAATCACAATTACAGGAATTGTTTGAATAGTTGAGACTGTTCAACCTATGAGCATGCTGATCTAGGTGACACAAGTTATAATAGGTTTCTTATTTGTATTTTAAGACATGATGCCTATATGTGAGGCTGTTTAAACCATTTGTAGATAGTGATCGGAATAAACATGATTCAACAGAAGCAAATAGAGTTCCTAGAAATATGGTATCTAATGCATATAAGAGATGACTATTTTTATTACGGCATGATTATTAACCTAATAGTAGGATCTCTAAGTGAAAGTAGTTATGCAAAATCAAAGCTGGAATAACAATATATGACATGTAGTATGCTAAAGCAATATGCGTGAATATCCTAAGAACAGGTTATCTAATGCATAAGTTCAACATGGTTCAAATGCAAATAGACATAGCAATCCTAGAACATGGCTTATAATACAGATTTGCAGAATATAAAGCCTATAACATATTTTCTACCCAGTTTTACCCATTACAACTACCCTTCCATTTCACTAATTACCCCAATATCTGTTTATAAATAATTATTTCAGACCAAGATTGAATAAATTACATAAATACGATATAGATTAAACTATAGGGAGCCTGATGCAGGCCCAAAGCAAACCTGAGGTATCAGGCCTTTAGTAGTCTCAAATGCCCAAGATTTCATTGCCACATTTGTGTCTAGGTGTATCAGATTTCCCTAAGGACCTCAAGGATCTCGGGCAGTGCTTATACCCAGACTTTTCTCAAATAGAGACTGATTATGTGCAGTGTGGAAGAGCCAGCCCTGATATGCAAAGTTCAGAGAGATCTCCAGGATCTCTAAGCAGTACACATACTAGAGGGGCAGAACCTATTGACTTAAGAGTAAAGTGAGAGTGCTTGACATAGTTTTGATAAGTTTTTGATAAGAAAACAGATAGAAGTGACTCTAGGAGTGAAAAGGTTTTCTGAAAATAAACATGTTTGAGAAAGGTATTAAAATACTTTTTGAAATCACCCAACACAAACCACGGAACAACCAGATTCAGAACACTTGGCAAATAGACGCATAGAATACACATCAATGTATAATGGAGCACATAAACAACAGGATGCACAAAAATCTCAAGGGTTCTACAGCTATAAGGTAGGTGATTGAGACATAGAGCAAGGATTATAGTAAAGCCATAATGTAAACACATAAACACTGGACATGATCAAGAACACAACTAGAGTTACCCTGGAGAGACTAGATAACTTAGCATTATCTCAATAGCAAAGCAGAATAGGCAAGAACTTAAATGAATATGCTAGGCAAATGTCACACAAGTATTTATGGTGTAGACATGCTAATCACACAATAAACAAAATGAGATTTAGACATGATAGATAAAGCAGTAGACATGCAAGTATAGTTTAGACATGCTAAACATATATTGAACAAGATAGTGTTAGGCATGCTAAGCAAGACAGTGAACAGGAACAAGAATGAAACTCATAACTGATGAACTAAGGCAGTAATGAAACACATAGGGTTTGGGTTCTAAAATTTAATCAGGGACATACCAGTTAGGGAAAGAGAACACAAGATATTAAGTAGATGTTGTGCAATATCTAGCCTTGGCTTACAACTGGGAAGACTAATGAATATCACAAGTAGCAGAGAAGAACAGAGGGATTTTTAGAGTGAAAGTGTGTTTATGAACCAATGTCCGTGTCTTAGAAGTGAGAATAGGGGAAAGTATATATAGTGGTTAGGAGCACAGCAGAATAAAGTAATGGAGATCAATCATTCATCTATTAAGGAAGCCACAGAATCAATTACACACAAATTAGTGCATTTTTTCCTTAATTAGGGGTAATTACCCAATGGTAAAGGGCAGTTACATTTAAGGAAAGAAAATTAAGTGAGCAATTAAGGGTAAATAGACATGATTTCAATTAATGAAACAATCTTAAAGGATCAGTAAGTATCACAACTAATCACATAAGGTAAGAAACTAATTAAGGTCGTAAATAAGGGAAACAATCAAGAATCAACACATAAGTTTGACAGAGCAAATAAGTAAATTAGAAATTTGAAATAGTACTGATTAAGGGGGGAAGAATATAGGTTTCCACAAATAGGATGAACTAGGGTAAAAAGTCAAAAATAATGAATCTGACTAAGGGAAGCATGCGAATCAAACACAGAACGAAACACTGCACAAGTAACACGAAGAACTCAGAATCGAATCACAATATGGGAAAATTTGGGCTTTAGCATAAATCGACTAGGTTAAGGCAAACTCAACATAAATCGGTCAGAAGCACGTAAGATCAGAATATTAAACATTCAAAATCGGAAAGCTTTTAGAGATGATAATTTTCAGTAAACCCTAGTTTTTAGGAAAACGGAGAATCAATTGAAAAACCATAAAACTTTCATAAAAACAGGTGAGATAGGTTCGATTCATCTCAGATATGTACAGCTTTGAAAGGATCGGAGACCCAAAATTAGGGTTTTCGAAAGTAGAACAGAGACAGGATCATAGGCTTAGGAATCCATGAATTTAAAATGAAAATAAGAAGGATCTTACTCAAAGTCTAACCAAATAGCCTGAAACAGGCAAGAAAAATCCAAAGGTGTACACAGACCTGACTAGGTCCCTTGAGAATCTCCTCAAGGATCTTGGAGATGGAGGTACCATAGCATAGAAGATGCCATTAGAGGCCTGAGGTGGTGAAGAACCACCATAGGAAGGCAGTAGGTAAGTGACGGTGGGGGAATTAGGGTTAGAGTTAGAAAGCGTTTGAGAGACGGAGAGAAGAGTGACGGTGGGGGGAAGGGTGAAAATGATTAGGATTAGAGGGGGGTATATGGGTTTAATTGAGGTAGGGGGATCCTGGACCATTGATCAAGAATGATCAACGACCAGGATTGGCCAAAGGGTTTTGGGTAGGTCAGATAGGGTATTGGGCTTGGGTTTTTTGGGATAGTTTTATAAGGTATTGGGCTGGTAGATTTTAGGCTAAAATTTAAATAAAAAGGCTATTTGTTAAATAACCCAAACAATTTATTAAAAAATAATTTGTAAAATAATTACTAATTATAAAAAATGAATTTCATGCATAGAAATGTTTTAAAAATAGTTATTTAGTATTTAAAAATATAAAGGACTAATTTATGGTAAAATAATATAAAAATGTACGCATGGGCTAAGATTGCAAAGTTATTACAATTATAGCCAAAATGTGCCAATTTGGCTATTTATAAAATAATTTGGACTCAATAGAACCATAATAGTAATATTAAATCAAGCCATGTTCTAAATTCATTTATGATGCGATTTTACAATTATTTATTATAGGTAAAATACTAGCAAATTAATTTAACAAATGTAGAAATTGTGGAAAATACCAACTGATGCTAATGCATGATTTTGAAGATATATATGCATTTTAAAACTATTATAGGGAAAATTGGGTATTAACAGCTGCCCCTCTTTACCCGGGAAGGATGAAAGAGTTTTCGGGTAAAGAAATAATGGCCAATTCTGACCAAATGGGATGTTTTGAAAGATAGAGGCCGGACTCTGGTCTTTGAGCTGCCTACATATCCCTGATTTTACAAGAATCAGGCCATGTGTAGTTCCATCCATCGGCGGAATATGCCGATGAAGTCATTCAAGAACGGACACGAGATTTCGGGATGGGTAAAAGAGTGGTTATGGTGAACGGTCAAGTTTGACATAGTAAAGGAACTGGAGCGAGATTGCTCCTACTGGGATAGTAGTTGCTTACTGGTCACTTGTAGATAAAGAGATGATATGAACATGTATTTGTGCGAAAATTTAAACATGATGCAGATTCTTTTTGGACCATGAAAGTTGTCTTCAGACGGTTAAGGATGATGTCCTCATACCATGGTATCCTGGGCCATGAATTATTCAGTGGGGAATTCGCAGACCATAAAATGATGTTCTCGGGCCAAGAATATGGTTCCTCCGAACCATGACGCCTTTGAATAATGATATGCAAATTTGAGAGATCATCAGGCCATGGCATGGTGCCTTCCGGTTATGAGGATGATGCCTTTAGACTATGAAGCCTTAGGACAGATTGACGATATTTTAACCCTTGAAATGCGATAATAAGATGTCGACAAGACAAAGCTTAGTCTTGCGAAATAGAGGGCATAGCTTAGCCCGACAGAAGAGCAAATAGATAGTATCGGAATAGAGCAACATTTATGCAAGGAGGTATATGGCTTAGTCCCATGAAAATTAAAGCCAATGCTTAGCCTTATGAACATATAGAGGCAGCTTAGCCTCATGCAGGATTTGGGACAAGGCTTAGTCCCATGCAAATGGAAGGCAGTGCTTAGCCTTATGCAAGATGCGGGACAAGGCTTAGTCCCATGCAAATGGAAGGCAGTGCTTAGCCTTATGCAAATATGGAGGCATGGCTTAGCCTCATGCAGGATGCGGGACAGGGCTTAGTCCCATGAAAATGTAAGGCAGTGCTTAGCCTTATGCAAAAATGGAGGCAGGACTTAGCCTCAAGAAAGATGTAGGACATGGCTTAGTCCCACGCAAATAGAAGGCAGTGCTTAGCCTTATGCAAATATGGATGCAGGGCTTAGCCTCATGCAAGGTGCATGACAGGGCTTAGTCCCATGCAGATGGAAGGCAGTGCTTAGCATTATGCAAATATGAAGGTAGGGCTTAGCCTCATACAAGATGTGGGACATGGCTTAGTCCCACGCAAATAGAAGGCAGTGCTTAGCCTTATGCAAATATGGAGGTAGTGCTTAGCCTCATGCAAGATGCGGGACCGGGATTAGCCCCATGCAAATAGAAGGTAGTGCTTAGCCTTATGCCAATATGGAGGTAGGGCCTAGCCTCATGCAAGATGTGGGACAGGGCTTAGTCCCATGCAGATGGAAGGCAGTGCTTAGCATTATGCAAATATGGAGGCAGAGCTTAACCTCATGCAAGATACGGGACATGGCTTAGTCCTATGCAGATGGAAGGCGGTGCTTAGCCTTATGCAAATATGGAGGCAAGGCTTAGCCTCATGTAAGGTGTGGGACAGGGCTTAGTCCTATACAGATGGAATAGCAAATAATGGTAGAATATTTCTTAGCTGGGGATATATTCGGTATTTGGTGGCTCGATTGATAGTGATTTTGCCGCGTGTATATATTTGCGAATGCTATTGCTACATCAGATGTGTCTGCGTTCAAAGAAAAATTGTAAGTTTTGTAAGGGGAGGTTGGTTTGTACCTTCATCTGCTGGCTTTGTTTCTTCATGCTGGATGCCTTGTTTAAGTTTCCCTGGGTAACACCTAGCTATTACGGAAATAGATTTTTCGAAAATGTGCGATTATTGATAAAAATAGAGTTATTTTGGAAACATATTGAAATATCAAGTAATTTTAGATGAACTAGTGACTGTAACATATTTCAAAGACATTGCAGCTTTCTCGTGTTAGAATTTTGATGGTCCTCCTCAAAATTCTGCCCCAGTTTGGTGGATGATCCTTCGGTTGTTTGCGAGCAACGAACTCGCTAATCCTTCTTCGGAATTTTGAGAATCCTTCTCAAAATTCTACCCCAGTTTCTTAACCAATTTCTAATTTTCTGGCATGTAATGGCGCCGGTTGGACTTGCTTCGAAATTTTGAGGGTCCTTCTCAAAATTATACCCCAGTTTCTGATTCTGGGTGAAACAAAAATTTTATTATGATATGACCGAACCACAAGGCTTCCTACATATTCCCTCATAAGCGGGAATCAGGTCAAGCGTAGTTCAATTACATCATATGAAGAAATATAAATAGTCTAAGCATAGTATCTCTTGACAGCGTCTGAGTTGATTGGTTTTGGCCAGACTTCTCCATCCATTTCTGCAAGTATGAGCGCTCCTCTTGTTAGCACTCTGTGAACCATATAAGGACCTTGCTAGTTGGGAGAGAATTTCTTTTTGGCTTCATCTTGATGTGGTAAGATCTTCTTCAGTACCAGTTGTCCTAGTGAATACTGTCTTGGTTTGACCCTTTTGTTGAAAGCTCTGGACATTCTATTCTGGTAAAGCTGATCGTGACATATTGCGTTCATCCTTTTTCCATCTATAAGGTCCAATTGCTTATAGCGGCTCTTTATCCATTCTGTATCGCTGAGATCGTCTTCTTGTATAATCCTTAAAGAAGGAACCTCTACCTCGGCTGGGATGACAGTTTCGGTACCATAAACCAGCATGTAGGGAGTTTCCCCGATTGATGTGCGAACTGTAGTGCGGTATCCCAACAAAGCAAAGGGTAGTTTCCCATGTCATTGCTTGTGGTTTTCTACCATCTTCCTTAGTATCTTCTTGATGTTTTTGTTGGCGGCTTCTATGACTCCATTCATCTGAGGTCTATAGGCTGTGGAATTCTTATGCTTGATTTTGAAAGTCTCACTCATGGATTTCATCAGATTGCTATTGAGATTGGTGGCATTATCAGTAACAATGGACTCAGGGACTCCAAATTGGCAAACAATACGTTCTTTGACAAAGTTTGCGACGACTTTCTTGGTTATAGCTTTGTAAGATACAACCTCTACCTATTTTGTGAAGTAATCAATGGCTACTAGAATAAACCTGTGCCCGTTTGAAGTAGTGGGCTCGATAGGACCAATGACATCCATTCCCCAGGTGCAAAATGGCCAAGGTGAGCTTGTTGCATTGAGCTCATTCGGCGGTACCCTCATCATATCGGCATGCACTTGACATTGGTAGCATTTGCGGATATACTTGACGCAATCTGTCTCCATAGTCATCCACAAGGAACCGGCCCTAAGTATCTTCTTGGCCAGGGCAAAACCATTCATTTGTGGGCCACAGGCCCCAACATGTATATCTCCTCAAGTAGCTTAGAAGCCTCTTTTGCGTCAACACATCTTATCAATCCCAAATTAGGAGTTCTTCTATACAAGTTTCCTCTGTTGTGGAAAAAGTGATTGGTAAATCTCCGAAGTTTCCATTTCTGAGTGTGGTTCGCATGCTTCGGATATTCTCCTTTTGCAAAATACTCTTTGATGTCATGGAACCAAGGTTTTCCATCTGTTTCTTCTTCAACGTGGGCACAATACGCCGGTTGATTATGAATTCTTACTGGGATGGAATCAATGAAATTCTTGTCTAGATGTTGTATCATAGATGACAAGGTGGCCAATGCATCGGCAAACTCATTCTGAATTCTAGGCACATGCCGAAACTCTATCTTTGTGAACCTCTTTCTCAATTCCTGTCACATGGTGTAGATATGGTAATATCTTGAAATTCTCGGTGTCCCACTCTCCTTGTACCTGGTGCACAAGCAAATTTGAATCACCTATTACCAGCAGCTCCTAAATATTCATGTGGATTGCCATGCTGAGCCCTAGTATGCAGGCTTCATACTCTGCCATGTTGTTGGTGCACAAAAATCTGAGTTTAGCAGATATCGGATAATGTTGGCCTGTTTCTGATACCAAAACCGCCCAATGCCCACTCCTTTGAAATTTGCAGCTCCATCAAAGAACATCCTCCAATCGCCGTATGCTTCGGTAATGTCCTTTCCTACGAATGACACCTCTTCATCAGGAAAATATGTTTTTAGGGGTTCGTATTCTCCTCCCACAGGATTTTCGGCAAGATGGTTTGCCAATGATTATCCTTTGACTGCTTTTTGAGTTACGTAGACGATATCGAACTAACTCAACAGTATCTGCCACTTGGCTAACTTCCCAGTTGGCATGAGTTTCTGAAATATGTACTTCAAAGGGTCCATCCTAGATATGAGGTATGTGGTATAGCCACAAAAGTAATGCCTCAACTTCTGGGCCATCCAGGTCAAAGCACAGCAAATGCGTTCCAACAGAGAGTATCGTGCTTCATAAGGCATGAATTTCTTACTTAGGTAGTATATGACTTGCTCCTTTCTCCCTGTCTCGTCATATTGTCCCAAAACACATCTGAAGGCTCCATCTAATACAGATAGATAGAGTAGCAAAGGTCCTCCTAGATCTGGCGAGACCAAAACCGGTGGTGTGGACAGGTACTCCTTGATTTTGTCGAAAGCTTTCTGACAATCCTTGGTCCAGCTTGTTTCAGCATCTTTCCTCAACATCTTGAAAATGGGTTCACATATGACTGTGGACTGTGCTATGAAGCGACTGATATAGTTGAGACGTCCTAGGAAGCTCATCACGTCTTTTTTGCTCCTAGGAGGCGGTAACTCCTGAATAGCCTTAACTTTAGATGGGTCCAGCTCGCTCCCTCGATGACTAACAATGAATCCCAGTAACTTTCCTGCGGGAACCCTGAATGCACACTTTGCGAGGTTCAGTTTCAAGTTGTACCTTCTTAACCTGTCAAAGAACCTTCTCAAGTCTGCTATGTAATCCGCGACCCTCTTGGATTTGATAATGACGTCATCCACATACACCTCTATTTCTTTATGTACCATATCATGGAAGATGGTTGTCATGGCTCTCATTTAAGTAGCCCCAGCATTTTTTAGACCAAATGACATCATCTTTTAGTAGTATACCCCCCATGGCGTAATAAAAGTTGTTTTCTCTTCGTCTTCTTCATCCATCCAGATCTGGTGATAACCCGCGAAGCAATCTACAAAGGATTGGAGTTTATGCTTGGCGCAATTGTCGATCAGGATGTTTATATTTGGCATTGGAAAGTCATCCTTGGGACTTGCTCTATTTAAGTCTCGGTAGTCAACACAAACTTTAACTTTCCCATCTTTCTTCGGAACTGACACAATGTTGGCTAACCAGGTTGGGTACTCAACCACCCTGAGGACTTTGGCTTTGATCTGCTTACTAACTTCCTCCTTGATTTTTAGACTCATATCTGGTTTGAATTTTCTAAGTTTCTGCTTCACCGACGGACACATGGGAGTGGTAGGCAACTTGTAACCACTATGGACGTGCTCAAATCGGTCATGTCATCATATGACCATGCAAAAATATCCTCATACTACGTTAAGAAATGAATGTACTCCTTTTTCTCTGTCAGCGATAAGTGAATGTTGATGCGAGTCTCCTTGACGACCTCAGTGTCCCCAAAATTTATTGCTTCAGTTTCGTCCAGGTTGGACTTGGGCTTATTCTTAAAGTTTTCAACCTCCCTGAGTACTTCCTCAGCTATCTCATCTTCTTCATCGAATCACTATCCTCATATTGCGTTGCCTCATTACATGTCACAGTCACCGGTTCATCAGAAAAAGTAATAATAACGCTGTAGAAAGAAAAATGTGGAAGATAATAATGAATAATAAAGAGTAATGCATTTGATTAAGACTTAAAACATCCAAACAAGTATGGCTCGATGAATCGAGCATTTATTTTGAAACAAGTGAGTATTTAAAACAAAATTACTGAAAATCTTAGATGCCTAGAATGGCTATAGAAATAAAATCTGCCAAGCTACCCAGGGACTCGGCGGGCCCGGGATGGTGTGGCAGTCCAGTTCCTGAGAACAGCTCCCTTCTCTACAATCTTAATAGTGAGGCCTTCTTCTTCCTCCTCCTCATCCTCAATTATTGCACTACAGTCCATGTCCCCATCCTCCAGAAATAGATTCCTCAGCCCATCTAATGATTCTTCTTTTGCAGTTCCCCATATTATTTCAGACCAAGATTGAATAAATTACATAAATACGATATAGATTAAACTATAGGGAGCCTGATGCAGGCCCAAAGCAAACCTGAGGTATCAGGCCTTTAGTAGTCTCAAATGCCCAAGATTTCATTGCCACATTTGTGTCTAGGTGTATCAGATTTACCTAAGGACCTCAAGGATCTCGGGCAGTGCTTATACTCAGACTTTTCTCAAATAGAGACTGATTATGTGCAGTGTGGAAGAGCCAGCCCTGATATGCAAAGTTCAGATAGATCTCCAGGATCTCTAAGCAGTACACATACTAGAGGGCAGAACCTATTGACTTAAGAGTAAAGTGAGAGTGCTTGACATAGTTTTGATAAGTTTTTGATAAGAAAACAGATAGAAGTGACTCTAGGAGTGAAAAGGTTTTCTGAAAATAAACATGTTTGAGAAAGGTATTAAAATACTTTTTGAAATCACCCAACACAAACCACGGAACAACCAGATTCAGAACACTTGGCAAATAGACGCATAGAATACACATCAATGTATAATGGAGCACATAAACAACAGGATGCACAAAAATCTCAAGGGTTCTACAGCTATAAGGTAGGTGATTGAGACATAGAGCAAGGATTACAGTAAAGCCATATTGTAAACACATAAACACTTGACAGGATCAAGAAAAAAATTAGACTTACCCTGGAGAGACTAGATAACTTAGCATGATCTCATTAGCAAAGTAGAATAGGCAAGAACTTAAATGAACAGGCTAGGCAAATGTCACACAAGTATTCATAGTGTAGACACGCTAATCACACACTGAACAAGATGAGATCTAGACATGCTTGATAAAGCAGTAGACATGCAAGTATAATTTAGACATGCTAATCATATATTGAACAAGACATTGTTAGGCATGCTGGGCAAGATAGTAAACAGGAACAAGAATGGAACTCATAACTGATGAACTAAGGCAGTAATGAAACATATAGGGTTTGGGTTCTAAAATTTAATCAGGGACATACCGGTTAGGGAAAGAGAACACAATATGTAAAGCAGATGTTGTGCAATATATAGCCTTGGCTTACAGCTGGCAAGACTAATGAATATCACAAGTAGCAGAGAAGAACAGAGGGATTTTTAGAGTGAAAATGTGTTTGTGAACCAATGTTCATGTCTTAGAAGTGAGAATAGAGGAGAGTATATATAGTGTTTAGGAGCAAAGAAGAATAAGGTAAAGGAGATCAATCATTCAACAATTAAGGAAGCCACAAAATCAATTGCACACAAATCAATGGCAGGATACATTTAAGGAAAGAAAATCAAGTAAGCAATTAGAGGTAAATAGACAGGAGTTCAGTTAATGAAACAATCTTGAAGGATCAGTAAGTATCACAACTAATCACATAAGGTAAGAAAACTAATTAAGGTCGTAAATAAGGGAAACAATCAAAAATCAGCACATAAGTTTGACAGAGCAAATCAGTAAATCAGAAATTTGAAATAGTACTGATTAAAGGGGGGAAGAATATAGGTTTCCACAAATAGAAAAATAGGCTAAAATACAATTTCATAAACACACAGAAATCAATCGAGAAGTTGAACCAGAAACCCTAATAAAGATGAACTAGGGTAAAAAGTCAAAAACACTGAATCTGACTAAGGGAAGCATGTGAATCAAACACAGAATGAAACATTGCACAAGTAACATGAAGAACTCAGAATCGAATCACAATATGGGAAAATTAGGGCTTTAGAGTAAATCGACTAGGTTAAGGCAAACTCAACATAAACCGATCAGAAGCACGTAAGAACAAAAGATTAAACATTCAAAATCGGAAAGCTTTTAGAGAAGATAATTTTCAGTAAACCCTAGTTTTTAGGAAAAACGGAGAATCAATTGAAAAACCATAAAACTTTCATATAAATAGGTGAGATAGGTTCGATTCGTCTCATATCTGTACAGATCCGAAATGATCGGAGACCCCAAATTATGGTTTTTGAAAGTAGAACAGAGACGGGATCATAGGCTTAGGAATCCATGAATTTAAGATGAAAATAAGAAGGATCTTACTCGAAGTCTAACCAAATGGCCTGAAACAGGCGAGAAAAACCCAAAGGTGTACACAGACCTGCCTAGTTCCTTTGAGAATCTCCTCAAGGATCTTGGAGATGGAGGTACTGTCACACTTCCTTTTTACATGCGCCCGGATGGGGGCGTAAAGGGAGTTTTTCCAATTAAAGGACAATCGAAACGGGATTTGTTTATTTAATTCAAAGTCGTCACTTGGGAAATTTATGGTGTCCCAAGTCACCGGTTTAATCCTGAAACGAGGAAAAGAATAACTCTGTATTACAGTCCGCGAACCAGAAATCCGGATAATGAATTTTGTTAACCCGGGAGAAGGTGTTAGGCATTCCCGAGTTCCGTGGTTCTAGCACGGTCGCTCAACTGTCATATTCGGCTTATTTATCTAATTTTTATACATGTTGAACCTGTGTGCAAATTTTACTTTTACTGCTTTTATTATTATTATTTTTAACGAGAATTGCAACGTCGTGAAAACACATCTTGAACCACGTTACATAAACGCACCCGTGGTTATTGAAACATTTTGACTCTGTTGAGATTTGGATTTGGGTTACATAAATGTGCACCCGAGTTTAAGAAAGTAAATTATTAAAAGCGCGCCTAAAGTGGCTAGGACGTTATTATTTTGGGGAAAACCGTGAAATTTGCTAAACAGCCCGTCCCGAAATCTGAGTATTTTAATATATACATTTAATGAGGACCCCGCGATCTTTGTATTTTTTATTTGGCGAGGCTCGTCTCGTTTTATTATTAAAGGAAAACCTAAAGTAAACTACGATTTTCTATTTAGTTTTATTGTCTCTAAATAATAAAAAAAAACTTAGTTAATTCATGAACTACTATATTTAAAAAAACCTATGTGTTAAAGAAAATGCCCAATTTTTGGGGCCTTTGATCAAAGCATTGGGATAGCAAGCATATTAGTGGCCTAAAGGGAGGTGGGCTTGTTACCAAATTTGAATGATCCATACAATTGGGCAACGGTGTAGCCCAGACTGCTCATATTAACTTAAACGATCCTGAATGAAGTTTCTAAGCCCCTAGTTTAATACCAATTCACTAATTTATTACCTATTATAATTAAAATGAATTAATAATGCACTGAAAGCAGGTAAGCAACTCGCAGAATGACTTTGTATTTCCAAAACATGCAATTGATACTCCAACTCTATTTTTTAACTAATGGATCAGCCAACGTCTTATGCCACTGCCATACTAACATGTAGTTCGACATTTACATGACTGCTATTACCAATTTGAACAATGGCCATTAATGCAAGCACAATATCACAGGTTCCAAAAATAGAATGCTAACTCCAGCTATTTTCTAGCTTTAAGTGTTTAAACTGAACAAACACACTAAACTAACTATAGCTAATGCCTACAGTCAATGCTTTAACCAAATTCCAATACTATTTACATTTTACACTTTCCTTTTCCTTTCAATTGATGTAGTACTTTCCTGAATTAGCAATTGGCATAAAAATTGATATTCAGAACTAGTCGAACATAATCCAACAATCCAGTAATCTAACAGTCACAGTCCAGATTAATTTAACAGTCCAACAAGCTCATTTTTAACTACGGGAATCAGTTACCAGATGCTAACATGTTTTAGTATGAACTATATTAAAAAAAAATCTCTCATACAACTCCATTTCAGTCCACTTACTACATACTAACAGGGATCTACCTATCACCAGTGACTGAAGAATTTAAATACACAAATCATTTAGAAACCAAAGCGGAATTTCAACTCTTCGCGTATATTCAAACTTCATGTTTTCAGCTTACAAATGCCAAAGTTACAGCTGTGTACCTGGAAGTTGAAATACGGGTAAGAAGGAAAGGAGGTCAGCTACAGGAGATAATAGTAACATCAGCAGGTTGACAACCAACAACAACAAATAGAGCCAAGTTCAAGACCAAACCACACTCAAAATGCACAAGAAGTAAGAAGCTTAACCAAAACACTGAATCTACTAGAAATTAGACTAGACAGTCATATAACACCTTTCAGCAATCAGATAATACCCAGCAACCCTCAAATAAATCACCAAATACCTTCAAGTGCCCTGGACATCCAAGTACAGAACAGAAACAGAGAGATTTCAACTGTTTCTGCTCTTAAAACCAATATAACAGTGTGAGCTGATTGTCTAAAGCACTCTCTCAAAACTCTTGAGGTTTCAAAGTGTGGAAGAATTCAGCTTTAAAAGCTTTTTTTTAGAAAACTGATCCTCAAACTCTCAACACTCTGTTTTCGTATTCAAACTTTGAACTCTTTAACTCTCTCTTTTTAGATTGCTTTTTCAATCCCCCTTCAACTCTGTCCTAAGTCCCTCCACTTATACCCAAACACTGACCTTGCCAGCTCTCCAGAGCACTCAGGCAGAATTTTTTCAAACTAATTCTGCCCATGATCTTCTTTAGTACCCCACTAGAGTATGTTTTTTTCCATTATCCCTTGTCTTTTCCTTATTTAATGTTCAAGCAAGTATGGGCAACATATTTTAATCAATCCCTTTTAAGCCTCCCCATACCATTATATTTTGTTTCCCACTAACTTATTAGATTAATGGTTAATTAAGTACTTTACTGACAGCCTACTAGCAAGGCCATTTGCCAAACTTTTAAAACCCCAAATTACCCCTGAAATTACTGTGATTTACTGTCCTAGTCCAATCACTTTGAACCTGTATGACACCTTAACTATAGCCAATTTAAGCCTATGAATTGGCTAATTAGATACATGAAACTAAATTCCAATTAGGACAATTCAACAAGGTTAGATTCATACTAGAACAAACTTAACAGAACAAACAAATAGATTCGAATCATTAAACTTAATCATCAATTGAACTCAAATCAAATCCAACAGCATTTCAACCAAGATGGGGGTTCAATGATTTAGGACAATAGTCAGACTGGATTATTAAGATCAAGAAACTGATTCATACAGATGCATGAGAGTAAGCTATCTATATTGGGAACAAATACAACTCTAAATTAACCTCGAACAAAATGCTGGAACAACAAGTATACTGACTATGAGCCCTGAGGCTAAAAATACAAAGGTCAGAAGGTAAAATAACATCCAATAACTTGAGGAGAACAACTGAACTACATACATGAACGGGTCAATCGACGAGACCATTTAATTGATTCAACATATGCCAATCGACCAGGATGAGAGAAACTGGACCAGAAAAAGGTCCGAAAGAGGAGGAGGATTAATTGACCTAAATGACGAACTAATCAGTCAGAAATAAAACAACAACAAAAGAAAAAGGCAAACAAAAGAAATACCTCGAAACTTCAGACCAAACCCAATTCGTTTCAGTCTGAACTTCGTCTTGAAACTTTGAAGCCAAAACGGACCTTAATCGAGTGTTCTCGTCTGAGAACACTCGGCTAAAGTCGGTTAAAACCACAAATTTCCCCTTTACTCGGACAGGTTCCAGGTTTTGGCTCTCTAGGGTTCTTCATTAGATTTAAAATTCGACCAGTTTTACCAAGATTCGAGCCAAAGTAGGGGTGGTTTGGGAACAAGGGAGGTCAGGTGGAGCTGGGGTGTGAACTTGGGACTGGTTGGGTAGGTTTAGGGTTTTGCTCGAATCTTCGATTGAAGATTCGAAACAAACCGGGATGATTCGAGGTTAAAGGGGTAGGGATTTGTGTAGAGGGTGGTTAGAAGGTTCAAGGGTGTGAATTTCGTGGTCACCGGCATCGTTGCCGCCGTCTTTCAGGCGAAGGGGTATGAGGGCGGCTAGGGTTTGGTTGGGTCGTTTGGTTCGTCTCTGAAAGAGACGAAAGGGTGAAAATGAGGCGGGTGAAAGGGGTTTGGTGTTTTGATATATTGAAAACAAGTTGATTAATCTGGGCCGTTGGATGATGGGAACCCACGGTCCAGATTAATTCCCTTAAGCCAAACGGGATCGTTTAGTAGCAACGGGGTCGGGGCGGGTATAGGAACGGGTACGGGGAATGGGTCAAAACAGGCTATGGGAGGGGTGATCTGGACCGTTGGATCAAGTCATATCAATGGCCCAGATTGGGCGTTAGAGAACAATGTCGTTTTGGCTGTCTCTGAGACTAGCCGGTTTGGGTCTGGGTTAGGGTGTGACATTGGGCCTGAACCTTTCTTTTAAAACTAGCCCAGTCCGATTTAACTCTTCTTCTCTTGTTTCTTCTTTTTCTTTTATTTTCTTTTTGATTCCTAATTACCAAAATTCAAAATTAACTTAGAAAATACTAATTAACCCTTAATAATAATTATCACACAAAATTAAATACAAAGATAATCACACAATTTGACATTAAACCCTAAAATTGCGAAGTACGTTATTATTTTTCGATTTTCGTGAAACAAATTGCTATTTATTTAATCCTAAATTGTAAATGCAAATGCAACACATATATTTTTTGTATTTTTTATTAATTAAAATAGAATAAACATTCATAGACAAAAATCCAAAAAATGCCACGAGAATTCTCCAAATTGCACACAAAGGAAAATTATTTTATTTTGAATTTTTGGGAGTAGTTCTCATAGGGCAAAAATCTCGTGCTCACAGCTGCCCCTCTTTGTCCGGAAACACGAAGAGTTTTCGTGCAAAGATAAAGTGAGCGGATATGAGCGATTTTTGCCCGTTTGGTTACTCTGTTTGAAACATCTTTGAAAGATTTGACCGAACCTCTGCTTCAAAGGTTTCCTACATATCCCTGGCTAAAAGGGAATCAGGTCAATGTAGTTCGGGAAGTTTCGGTAGCTGGGACTATCATGAAGCTGTGGTTTTGTTGTCACTGCTATTGTTGCTGTTGTTATCTGTTTATTGACCTCCTTATTACACCATGCTAAAAGAAAACAAGAATCTAAACTAAACTTAGGAATTACAAAATCTTATCTAGATCTTCAAACTTTCTCTTGTTTCCCTGCTTTCTTGTTGGCTTATGTTTCCCCTGATGTTTTTTTCTTTCTTGTGAAATTCAAATTGTTTCTCCTTCGACACGCGAATTATCTTTTTTTGACCATTGTTGCCTCTCTTTTGACTTCTACACTTGAGTTTATGCTGGGGGTTTTTGTTGTAACCCTCCGCTCTCTGGGCGGGCTCCTGACTTCTACTGTGACTTAAAAAGATAATACCTTCATTCTCCAGGCGGGCTCCTGACTTCAACAACAAAATAAAACGACATTCCTCTCTTCAGGCGGGCTCCTGACTTCAACAACGACTTCGAAAATAAAACGTCATTCCTCTCTTCAGGCGGGCTCCTGACTTCAACAATAACTTAGAAAATAAAATGCCATTCCTCTCTTCAGGCGGGCTCCTGACTTCAACAACAAAATAAAACGTCATTCCTCTCTTTAGGCAGGCTCTTGATTTCAACAACAACTTAGAAAATAAAACACCATTCCTCTCTTCAGGCGGGCTCCTGACTTCAATAACAAAATAAAACGCCATTCCTCTCTTCAGGCGGACTCCTGACTTCAACAACAACTTCGAAAATAAAACGTCATTCCTCTCTTCAGGCGGGCTCCTGACTTCAACAACAACTTAGAAAATAAAACGACATTCCTCTCTTCAGGCGGGTTCCTGACTTCAACAACAACTTAGAAAATAAAACGCCATTCCTCTCTTCAGGCGGGCTCCTAACTTCAACAACAACTTAGAACTGCATTCGTATTGCCATTGTTCCCCCTTGCCTCCTGAACCATTTTCCTTCTAACTTGAATTATCTTTCTTCAGAACTGCTTCCCTCAAAACTTGTATTGTCTTCCTTCTTCAAAACTACTTTCCTCAAAACTGGTGTTTCATTCCTCTGCAAACTACTGGGGATAACAATAGTTTTTTTTTCAAAATATGTTATCTTCCTCCTTCAAAGACTACCTCCCTTAAAACTTGTGTTATCTTCCTTCCTCCTCAAGTGGGTACCTGACTTCAGGAAAATTTTTCTGCCCCAGTTTGATAACTTTCGTTAGATCATACCTTTCCATCATCAATAACATTTTCTGCCCCTATTTCAAATCAAAGAAAGAATTTGGTCAGTTTAAAACGTGGTGGTTGGTTGTGATACTCCTGCTGGGGATAGTTTCCCCCTTTTTTTTCTTTCATGCTATGCGTTGACTGACCATCTTGAAACTTGGCTGATACCTTCCGACCTTCTTGATGATTCCTTATTCACAAACCTCTCAACCATTTTCCCAGTCTTCTTATCTGACCCCATGTATTTTCTATGATAGCCGATCTCACTTGAAGATTTTGCATGTTTATTGATTAACCACTTTCTCCATCGTCTGTGTTACTGAAATACCTTTTTCCCGTCCGGACCCAATATCTTCTTTGTGGTACTGTTCATGAACTGGCATTTCCCCGACCTTTGAGTCTCCTATGAATTTCCAAATTATGTCTATCGCTCTTCGCGCTGTTATTTCTTGATTGTTCCACTAGCCTTGGCCTTATAACCTTCGATTTATGCAGGGGATATCCTTCTTGACACTGGTCCACCCTTTTGTCAATCTTATCATTGAATATACCATTGGTTCAATCACCCTGGCCCTCCTTTTGTTGCATTGTCCATGAATTGATATGGACCAATCTTGGGTATTTTGCACGAACCTCAAAGCATGTTGACTATTACCGGCTCATTGCGCTTGTTCTTTCCTGACTTATACCACTTTGATGTACTAGTCAGATCTCGTCTTGCATAATTGGAAAGCTGATGGCAAATTTTGAAATCATTTCTCACTTGTTCTGACCAAAGAGACTCAAGAAGAGGAAATGACAAAGGTAAGAGGAACGGAGTAAAAGACAAAAGAAAGAGATGACCCCTAAAAAGAAAAACAACAAAGTAAAACCTATCAGATGTGGATACCAACTCTATTGGCCATGACATGTACACGTGGCCTATCCTCCGTCGTTAATCGCCTTTCACAATCTTCGTCTGGTGCTTTCCTATCTGATTCTTAATCTTTATTCGATTTGTAGTGCCCGAAGGGTTTTCACTATCAAGCCTCTCTCATTTGGTTTTTCTCTCAACTTATAGCCGCATCAAGGTGCCCGTGAAGGTTTTCACCGATAAGACTCTCTCATTTTATTACTTTTCTGCCGGGGATCAGAGTGTTATTCTCGACTTCCATTCGCATGACTTGGCATCTTTCGAAGACTGGTCAAAAGGTCTTTCTTTGGACCGTAACGTGGGATTTTGGATAGGGCTAGAAAGAAAGGGTATTAGCGGCTCAAAACGAATCAATTTGGGTTCAAAATTTACAACCTTCGGAACCATATTTCTTTACATCAAACATAACTTCTGCCCCAGTTTCTTGCATGGGGATTTTTTATTTTGTTACACTATGACCGATCCGTGAAGCGCCTACGTATCCTCTTTGAGGAATCAGGTCAAACGTAGTTCCCAATTCCTTTTTTGTTTTCCTTTTCACTTATTTATTATTTTCTTTTCTTTTTCTTTTCTTTCTGTTTTCTCATTTCTCCTTTCTCCTTTCTCTTTTGTTGTTTTGTTGTTTTGTTGTTTTCTTTTCCTTTTTCTTTTTCTTTTACTTTATCTTCCATGCTTGTGTTTTCTAATCTTTGCTACTGATTCCGAACGAGGGGTATGAAAAAAAAACAATAATGCTCAAAGGGTTAACGAAGGATAAAGTGTTTAGATAGAAGAATAAAATGCCTTCGTCATTCCAATCTTCAAAACATGTCAAGCACAAACAACACAATTAAACATTCGCCACATCTTCTGATTGTGCCAGACTTTGATAATCATATCCACACATTTGCCTTTTCATTTGTCATTTTTAAAGCACCGTTGGGCAACACTCTCACTTTCGTTACCATGAATGACCCCCTTGTCAATATGGTTGACTTGCTTTTATGGTTTTCTTTATGTTTTACTTGCCCCAGTTTCACGTGACTCGGGCTTCAAATGATCTCAAGTTGTTCCTATTTCCCTTAAGTGTCCCGATCATCTCCCAATGGCTTTATAATTAACTTTTAAGATTAGGCCTAAACTGTGCGCGCATGTCATGTCACTAGAATCAACGTTTGAACAAAAGAAAACACAAAAGGATAAAAAAAGAACTAAACAAAGAAGATGACTGGAGGTAACAAAAGACCAGAATTTGCATTAGACAATCGGTGAAATGTTTCGCACAACAAGACAAGTAAAGCAACTAGAGTACAATCTTGGAACAAACCTGAAACAAACCTGGACAAAACTAAGCAAACCGCTATGACAAAATGGAAGGATAAGAGGGTTTGACACAAGACAATATCCGTATCACAACCCTAGAGTAACCCAGATAACATAAATGACAACAAAATAAACCACCAAAAGCTCTACTCCGGCTGACCAAGGAATGGAGCGTCTTCCCAATTACCAAGCACGACATCTTAGCCACTGAGATTCGCATCAATATTGCCAAGACCACTATCCGCTTCAACATCTTCAGCTTTAGTCAATATCCTAAGAGGGTTCATATGCTTTTTATTACTATCATCGATCGCAATCACTCCTTCGTGAATCATTCTTTCTATT
Organism: Nicotiana sylvestris; assembly: GCF_000393655.2. Lineage (NCBI taxonomy): Eukaryota > Viridiplantae > Streptophyta > Magnoliopsida > Solanales > Solanaceae > Nicotiana > Nicotiana sylvestris. The sequence continues at coordinate 64,077,981 of NC_091063.1, forward strand.
TCCCTTTTCAACGAACGACAACTCTCAATGCTATGCCCTGGGACATTGGAGTGGTATGCGCATCGTGCAGTAGGATCAAAGCTTCTTGCACGTGGATCTGGAGTATATCCGGGGAGCGGCTCAATCAGGCCAGCATGCTTTAACCTTTCAAACAGACTTGCATAAGATTCTCCGATAGGGGTGAGAGCCTTTTCTCGTTTCAACAACCTCTCGTTCGTAAATGCCTGATTTGGCCTAAAACCTGATCTAGGGGGTTTCTGGTATGCTCGTGGGGGTGGATGGGCATTTTGTGGAGCTGGGTACTTGGAGAGTGAAGCATGTCTTTGGGAGTCCCGTGGAGAGAAGTAGCGTTGGGGAGGGGAGTAGCATTGGAAAAATATAGTTGGACGACGAGTGATGGAGCTACTCGGGTGACTGGGAAAGCTGTCATAAGTGGGTAGATATGGAGAGTATGGAGGATCATCCGTTATTGTGTTAGGTATTTGGGTAAGGACAGAGTTCAGGAAGCTAGGCGGTGGCGGGGGTGGTGCTTTCCCAGTCATCCATGCCCGATACATGTCTACCACATGCTGTCTCAACATTTTTACCTCTTCTACCAACCCATAGTCCTGTTCAACCAGTTGTTTTCGGGCATTGGTACCAACCCACTCAGTTCTATTGTTCTCTGCCATTGTCTTTTGCCTTTGTGTTGTAGGGAAATGTTACTTTAGAACCACAACCAACTATCTTTCTAAATGGGAGCAACCTGTTAGCGTTAGTGTTTTTAACAGATAGGAAAACACACATTGAGGATGCAATGCAACTAGGCAGTTAACCCTTTCTATCATGCATTTGCTTCAGTTACGTGCGTCATTCCGGCTTCTTATAATTGTATTCCTTTTGAACGCCTTCCTTTATTTTCTTTGTTTTCTCCTTTTTTCCCATATATATATATATATATATATATATATATATATATATATATATATTTCTTTTTGATGGTGGTCGAATCTTATGTGGATTGCCTACGTATCATGTCCTCGCATGAATCAAACCGTGCGTAGTTCTGACAAAATAAGTGTGAAAAACAAAGAGATAATTTTTTGGAAATTTTCGATTTTTCAGTAATAAACATTCTATCACAAACTAGACGTTTTTGGAAAGAAAATAACAGACTCGATACCAAACCAAGTACAAACTTAAGAACTCCTGACAGACCTTGATGCGAAAGGAAAAACGGACTCTATCAGACAACAGACTCTACGAATACATTAAAGTTTTTAATTTGGGTGCTTGCGGGGCATCATTAGGCCTCGCCGCGGTCTTAGGTGTAAGACCTCTTTCCAGCTGTCCCAATTCACACATGATTTGCTTCACAAATATCATCACTGCCGAGAAGAAAGTAGTACGGGTCATGTTTTCATACACCCGACATTTCTGGTAATAGCATGAGCAATAGTCAAAATTTTGTCCCTGGTTTGGTATTTTTCTAGGAGTAGGCGTTCTATATGATCCCCTTTAGCCTTCAAAACTCGAGAATCTTGCAGACGTTGTTTCTGTAACTGATGTATTTCCTCATCCATCAAGGCCATTAGATCATAGCAGTGTTCACTTTCAGTTTCAAACGCCTTGGCTCGTTTAGCTGCCTCATTCTCTAGGGTGGTCACCTTCCTTTTTAGATTGGTAATGGTCTTTTCATGATCCTTCCTTGCCTGTTGTAAGTACTGTGTGCGCTCTTTTGTTCTTTTTGCCCATTGTGCCTAGAGTTGTGCTATGGTACCCTCAGATTTTTTCAAATCATTCCGGCACTCACTGATTTCTTTTTTCAACCCTTTTATTAACCGCTCATTCGATCGACTTCTTTGTTGGTTGTCAGCATCTATCCTCATTTACCGGATTTGGGCTTTTAGCGCTTCATTCTCTTGGGCCAATTTGTTCTTTTCTCCCTGATCGGCGTCAACTTGCAGACTATTTTCAAATTCCAGGTCTCTAATCTGTTGCTTCAGCTTGCCTATTTATGCCTTGTAACTCTCTTCTTTTGCTAACCAACCCCATTGCTCTTGTGAATCATTAGTAAATTGTTGGACATGGGCTCTTTTGGTGGGCCTTTGGAGAATCTGGAACCTTTTCCCAAACCACGCATTATACTTCTGGACCACCTCACCTTTAGCCAGATCTCGGACCATAGCCTTAGGCCCGAGGAACCGGCACTCGTTCCATAATTTGCGAATTTTATCTTCCGGGAATGCGGCTCCTGGACTTAACTCAATGACGTGCTTGCTCAAGTCTTAATCTTTGGGGATGACTTGAAACCTTCCCAGATGGCGTAGTACCCGATGGGGAGCTTACGGTTGAATACTCCAAACACCCATTAAAAGGATATGACATTCCCCTGCTGACATACATAGCACCTCCGTAACGGGCAACCACCCAAACGCCCATTCAATTTGATCGACAGTCAATGACCTCAGTCGTATGAGCCAAGCTTCGGTACCCTCAGGAAATGCAATACCCCTTACTCGCTTTTCAAGTTCTACGATACAGCTTGACCCAGTCAGCCCATAGTTCATGTACCCCGCCCGGTGGCACAGATGTTCTTGCATCCACAACTGAAGTAATAAATTGCAACCTTGGAAAAAATGTCCTCCTTTCCTGCAAACAGTAAATGCTCGGTAAATTTCGGACAAAATCAGTGGAACTATAGTGTTATCTGGCCTTTTAATTGCAACATCAACCATTCCCCCAAGACCTGTCTCTATTTTCTTATCTTCTCGTGGACAAATCACAATTCCCAAGAATATCGTTATGAACGCCAAGGTTCGTCTTGTTTCCCATTTACTTCTGTTCCCAGCATGGGTTAGTCCCAGATTTGGCTCTTCGAAACCCCGAGGATTACCATAACGCTGATACAGGAACTAAAGAGTGCAACACCCTCCCGACAAATCATCATTCTGAACGCTCCGGCTGATGTTTAGAAAATCCAAAAATTTGTGCGGAGATACCGGTCTTGGTGACAGCAAATATTGACCCCTCAGATTTCCATTCAGACCTGCATAACCCGCGACTTCCTCCAGCGTGGGCGCAAGCTCAAAATCCCCAAAGTGAAATACATTGCGGGTCGGGTCCCAAAATGATATTAAGGCCTCGATGACATTCGACTTTGGCTTGACATTCAGTAGACCAACAAGACCTCCCAGGGCTCTAGCCACTATTTCTTTGTTGCCTTCTCCCAGATCATTCCACCACATGTGGAGCTGGAGGGGGACCTCATTAAGTATGGTGAAAGATTCATTTGCATTTGTGCTCATTTATTAAGGTGATTAAGAAAAAGGTAAATTTATTTGATTCAAAACAAAACTACAATTTTTTTCAAACTAAAATGAAAGACCCGATTTTTCAAACACGGCCTTTCAGCACTTCGGAGACGAAGATTTTAAGGCTATGTGGATTAACCGATCGAAATCTTAAAAATGATCAAAGGTGGCTATTTATGCAAAATCGGCCTTCCGGTGTCCCTTTTGGGGACAATCGGCTATTTTTTGAAGAAAAAAACGGCATCACCCGACTTATTTATGACGAAAACTAAAATTTGACATTTTTGGCTATTTTTGCAAAAGGGGAAGTTGAACCCGATGAGGGTTGCCTATCTATCTCACATCCGGTGAGAATCAAACCTGCGTAGTTCGGGCAGAGAAACTAGCAATTTTTGAAAACAAAATTCTTTTTCCTTTATTCCTTTTATAACAAACAAACAAACAAACTATTTTTCTTCTCCGTTTTTGAAAACAAAACAAACTAAAATAAAGGACTCTTTTTCACGCATTTTTTTTTGAGTAAAACAAACAATTTTAAAAACATAAAATATTTTATTTTTATTTTCTCAAAATTCCGGCAGAGTTTCGACAGTTTTTGGGCATCTAAAAATGGGTAATATTTTTTTTTTCTTTTTCAAATTTCTGATATTCCCGAGATTCATAAGCCGGTCAGCATGTAAGTTCGAATAAATAAATGCACAGAAAACAAGTTGGATCCATCAGGATGGTCTTTTCCATTTCAGGTTGCTTGTCCTAGACGGACCCAACCCCTGTGTTGAGTCCCCTAAGTCAAGTGCACATGATGCAAATAAGCGTTCCTACTAGGGATCTGGCATGAAGTTGAGTTATTCTATCTTCAGAACCTGGGTGTTTGTTCTAGACTGTGTACTCGAGCGGACAACTCGAGTCGAGGAGTACGTACCGAGAACCAAAAGGTCATCCGACTTAGTAACTTGTCCGAGCCTCTTTCTTATTTCAAGGTATGACACTAACAGAATAGAGAGTCTCGACCAGCGAGCACATCCCCGAAGATGAGAAGAGAAGGGTTTCGTAGCAGTTTATATGCAGTTCAGATAATATCAAAGCGGTAAAAAGCATCACTTAGCACATTAGGCCCAAACATGTAAAAAATCAGATAAAACAAGCCAATTATAACAATTATTTAAAGCTCGAATTCTGAACCCAGAACCAGAGATTCTGGGTTCGGTCCCCAGCAGAGTCGCCAGAGCTGTCACACCTCCTTTTTACCTGCGCCCGGATGGGGGCATAAAGGGAGTTTTTCCAATTAAAGGACAATCGAAATGGGATTAGTTTATTTAATTTAGAGTCGCTACTTGGGAGATTTATGGTGTCCCAAGTCACCGGTTTAATCCCGAATCGAGGAAAAGAATGACTCTGTATTACAGTCCGCGAACCAGAAATTCGGATAAGGAATTATGTTAACCCGAGAGAAGGTTTAGGCATTCTCGAGTTCCGTGGTTCTAGCACGGTCGCTCAACTGTCATATTCGGCTTATTTATCTGATTTTTATACATGTTGAACCTGTGTGCAAATTTTACTTTTACTGCTTTTATTATTATTATTTTTAACGAGAATTGCAACGTCGTGAAAACACATCTCGAACCACGTTACATCAACGTACCCGTGGTTATTGACACATTTTGGCTCCGTTGAGATTTGGATTTGGGTCACATAAATGTGCACCCGAGTTTAAGAAAATAAATTATTAAAAGCGCGCCTAAAGTGGCTAGCACGTTATTATTTTGGGGAAAACTGTGAAATTTGCTAAACAGCCCATCCCGAAATCTAAGTATTTTAATATATACATTTAACAAGGGCCCCACGATCTTTGTATTTTTTATTTGGCGAGACTCGTCTCGTTTTATTATTAAAGGAAAACCTAAAGTAAACTACGATTTTCTATTTAGTTTTATTGTCTCTAAATAATAAAAAAACACTTAGTTAATTTATGAACTACTATATTTAAAAAAACCTACGTGTTAAAGAAAATGCCCAATTTTTGGGGCCTTTGATCAAAGCATCGGGCTAGCAAGCATATTAGTGGCCTAAAGTGAGGTGGGCTTGTTACCAAATTTGAATGATCCATACAATTGGGCAATGGTGTAGCCCAGACTGCTCATATTAACTTAAACGATCCTGAATGAAGTTTCTAAGCCCCTAATTTAATACCAATTCACTAATTCATTACCTATTGTATTTAAAACGAATTAATAATGCACTGAAAGCAGGTAAGCAACTCGCAAAATGACTTTGTATTTCCAAAACATGCAATTGATACTCCAACTCTATTTTTTAACTAATGGATCAGCCAACATCTTATGCCACTGCCATACTAACATTTAGTTCGACATTTACATGAATGCTATTACCAATTTGAACAACGGCTATTAATGCAAACACAATATCACAGGTTCCAAAAATAGAATGCTAACTCCAGCTATTTTCTAGCTTTAAGTGTTTAAACTGAACAAACACACTAAACTAACTATAGCTAATGCCTACAGTCAATGCTTTAACCAAATTCCAATACTATTTATATTTTTACACTTTCCTTTTCCTTTCAATTGATGTAGTACTTTCCTGAATTAGCAATTGGCATAAAAAAGTGATATTCAGAACTAGTCGAACATAATCCAACGATCCAGTAATCTAACAATCACAGTCCAGATTAATTTAACAGTCCAACAAGCTCATTTTTAACTACGGGAATCAGTTACCAGATGCTAACATGTTTCAGTATGAAGTATATTAAAAAAATCTCTCATACAACTCTATTTCAGTCCACTTACTACATACTAACAGGGATCTACCTATCACCAGTGACTGAAGAATTTAAATACACAAATCATATAGAAACCAAAGCGGAATTTCAACTCTCCACGTATATTCAAACTTCATGTTTTCAGCTTACAAATGCCAAAGTTACAGCTGTGTACCTAGAAGTTGAAATACGGGTAAGAAGGAAAGAAGGTCAGCTACAGTAGATAACAGTAACATCAGCAGGTTGACAAACAACAACAACAAACAAAGCCAAGTTCAAGACCAAACCACAGTCAAAATGCCCAGGAAGTAAGAAGCTTAACCAAAACACTGAATCTACTAGAAATTAGACTAGACAGTCATAGAACACCTTTTAGCAATCAGATAATACCCAGCAACCCTCAAATAAATCACCAAATACCTTCAAGTGCCCTGGACACCCAAGTACAGAACAGAAACAGAGAGATTTCAACTGTTTCTGCTTTTAAAATCAATATAACAGTGTGAGCTGATTGTCTAAAGCACTCTCTCAAAACTCTTGAGGTTTCAAAGTGTGGAAGAATTCAGCTTTAAAAGCTTTTTTTTAGAAAACTGATCCTCAAACTCTCAACACTCTGTTTTCGTATTCAAACTTTGAACTCTTTAACTCTCTCTTTTTAGATTGCTTTTTCAATCCCCCTTCAACTCTGTCCTAAGTCCCTCCACTTATACCCAAACACTGACCTTGCCAGCTCTCCAGAGCACTCAGGCAGAATTTTTTCAAACTAATTCTGCCCATGATCTTCTTTAGTACCCCACTAGAGTATGTTTTTTTCCATTATCCCTTGTCTTTTCCTTATTTAATGTTCAAGCAAGTATGGGCAACATATTTTAATCAATCCCTTTTAAGCCTCCCCATACCATTATATTTTGTTTCCCACTAACTTATTAGATTAATGGTTAATTAAGTACTTTACTGACAACCTACTAGCAAGGCCATTTGCCAAACTTTTAAAACCCCAAATTACCCCTGAAATTACTGTGATTTACTGTCCTAGTCCAATCACTTTGAACATGTATGACACCTCAACTATAGCCAATTTAAGCCTATCAATTGGCTAATTAGATACATGAAACTAACTTCCAATTAGGACAATTCAACAAGGTTAGATTCATTCCAGAACAAACTTAACAGAACAAACAAATAGATTCGAATCATTAAACTTAATCATCAATTGAACTCAAATAAAATCCAACAATATTTCAACCAAGATGGGGGTTCAATGATTCAGGACAATAGTCAGACTGGACTATTAAGGTCAAGAAACGGATTCATACATATGCATGAGAGTAAGCTATCTATATTGGGAACAAATACAACTCTAAATTAACCTCGAACAAAATGCTGGAACAACAAGTATACTAGCTATGAGCCCTGAGGCTGAAAATACAAAGGTCAGAAGGTAAAACAACATCCAATAACTTGAGGAGAACAACTGAACTACAGACATGAATGGGTCAATCGACGAGACCATTTAATTGATTCAACATATGCCAATCGACTAAGATGAGAAAAATTGGACCAGAAAAAGGTCTGAAAGAGGAGGAGGATTAATTGACCTAAATGACGAACTAATCAGTCAGAAATAAAACAACAACAAAAGAAAAAGGCAAACAAAAGAAATACCTCGAAACTTCAGACCAAACCCAATCTATTTCAGTCTGAACTTCTTCTTGAAACTTTGAAGCCAAAACGGACCTTAATCGAGTGTTCTCGACTGAGAACACTCGGCTAAAGTCGGCTAAAACCTCAAATTTCCCTTTTACTCGGACAGGTTCCAGGTTTTGGCTCTCTAGGGTTCTTCATTAGATTTAAAATTCGACCAGTTCTAGCAAGATTCGAGCCAAAGTAGGGGTGGTTTGGGAACGAGGGAGGTCAGGTGGAGCTGGGGTGTGAACTTGGGATTGGTTGGGTAGGTTTAGGGTTTTTCTCGAATCTTCGATTGAAGATTCGAAACAAACCGGGATGATTCGAGGTTAAAGGGGTAGGGATTTGTGTTGAGGGTGGTTAGAAGGTTCAGGGGTGTGAATTTCGTGGTCACCGGCATCGTTGCCGCCGACTTTCAGGCGAAGGGGTATGAGGGAGGCTAGGGTTTGGTTGGTTCATTTGGTTCGTCTCTAAAAGAGACGAAAGAGTGAAAATGAGGCGGGTGAAAGGGGTTTGGGTGTTTTGATATATTGAAAACAAGTTGATTAATCTGGGTCGTTGGATGATGGGAACCCACGGTCCAGATTAATTCCCTTAAGCCAAACGGGGTCGTTTAGTAGCAACGGGGTCGGGGTGGGTATAGGAACGGGTACGGGGAATGGGTCAAAACGGGTTATGGGAGGGGTGATCTGGACCGTTGGATCAAGTCATATCAACGGCCAGATTGGGCGTCAGATAACGATTTCATTTTGGCCGTCTCTGAGACCAGCCGGTTTGGGCCTGGGTTGGGGTGTGACATTGGGCCTAAACCTTTCTTTTAAAACCAGCCCAGTCCGATTTAACTCTTCTTCTCATGTTTCTTCTTTTTCTTTTATTTTCTTTTTGATTCCTAATTACCAAAATTCAAAATTAACTTAGAAAATACTAATTAACCCTTAATAATAATTATCACACAAAATTAAATACAAAGATAATCACACAATTTGACATTAAACCCTAAAAATGCAAAGTACGTTATTATTTTTTCGATTTTCATGAAACAAATTACTGTTTATTTAATCCTAAATTGTAAATGCAAATGCAAATGCAACACATATATTTTTGTATTTTTTATTAATTAAAATAGAATAAACATTCATAGACAAAAATCCAAAAAATGCCACGAGAATTCTCCAAATTGCACACAAAGGAAAATTATTTTATTTTGAATTTTTGGGAGTAGTTCTCATAGGGAAAAAATCACGTGCTCACAGGTACCATAGCATAGAAGAGGCCATTAGAGGCCTGAGGTGGTAAAGAACCAACATAGGAATGTAGTAGGTGAGTGATAGTAGGGGAATTAGGGTTAGAGTTAGAGAGCGTTTGAGAGACGGAGAGATGGGTGACAGCGGGGGGAAGGGTGAAAATGATTTGGGTTAGAGGGGGTATATAGGTTTAATTAAGGTAGGGGGATCCTGGACCGTTTATCAAGAATGATCAATGGCCAGGATTGGCCAAAGGGTTTTAGGTCGGCCAGATAGGGTATTGGGCCTAGGTTTTTTGGGCAAATTTATAAAGTAGTGGGCTAGTAGATTTTAGGCTAAAATTGAGCTAAAGAGGCTATTTATTAACTACCCCAAACAATTGATTAAAAAATAATTTGCAAAATAATTACTAATTATAAAAAATGAATTTCATGCAAAGAAATATTTTAAAAATAGTTATTTAGTATTTTAAAATACAAAGGACTAATTTTTGGTAAAATAATACAAAATGTACGCATGAGCTATAATTGCAAAGTTATTGCAACTATAGCCAAAAGATGCCAATTTGGTTATTTATGAAATAATTTGGACTCAATAGGACCATAATAGTAATATTAAATTAAGACATATTCTAAATTCATTTATGATGCAATTTTACAATTATTTATTAAAGGTAAATAACTAGGCAAATTAATTTAACAAATGTAGAAATTGTGGAAAATGCCAACTGATGCTAATGCATGATTTTGAATATATATATGCATTTTAAAACTATTATAGGAAAAATTTGGGTATCAATATTTGTTGGTCAGTGTTTCGGGTATTCTTTCGATGGCCTTAATCTGTTCTGGGTTGACCTCGATGCCTCTTTGTGACACTAGGAAACCGAGGAACTTTCCCGAGCTTATGCCGAAAGTGCATTTTTCGGGGTTTAGTTTCATGTTGTACCATCTTAATATGTCGAAGGCTTCCTTCAGATGACCGATATGATCTTCTTTCCTTTTCGACTTAACCAGTATATCGTCGATGTAGACTTCCATAGTTTTGCCGAGTTGGTTTTTGAACATTTTGGTGATCAATCTCTGATATGTCACCCCTACATTATTTAGTCCGAATGGCATCACTTTATAGCAGTATGTTCCCTGGTGAGTGATGAAAGTGGTTTTCTCCTGGCCTTCTTCTTTCATGAGGATCTAACTATAACTCGAATAGGCATCCAAGAAGCTTAGCAACTTGTGTCCTGCTGTTGCATCGATGAGCTGGTTGATATGTGGCAATGAAAAAGAGTCTTTCGGACATGCCTTGTTTAGGTCCGTGAAATCTACACACATCCGCCATTTTCTGTTTTTCTTTTTCACCATGACCACATTGGCGACCCATTGAGGATATTTCAATTCCCGAACATAGCCATTTGCGAGCAGCTTATCAACCTCTTCACTGACAGCTTCGTTAATTGCAACATTGAACTTCCTTTTCATTTTCTGCACCGGCGAATATCGGGGGTCGACTTTTAACTTGTAGGTGGCGATATCTTTTGGGATGCCTGGCATATCTGCATAGGAGAAGGCAAACAAATCGGCATGGTCAGTCAAGAACTTATGAAATTTACCTGGTTCTGAGAGGTTGTGCCCGATATAAGCCTTTTTTGTGCTGTCGTTGCCGTCTAGTAGGACGGGATCAAGATTTTCTATCATTGATTCGGATGCTTCCACGATGTCGGGGTCCTTGATAACGTCTGTCCGCACGTTAAGTTTGGCTCCTGACATCGCTGATTGCTATGCTTGTGCATTTGCTCCTTTGAGTTGTTGGGTGTGTGCACAATCTTGGGCGATGCGATAGCATTCTTGTGCAGTGCGTTTCTCCCCTCAAATGTTGAATATTCCCCATAGTGTAGGAAACTTGATCACTTGAAAGAGACTAGAAAGGACCGCTCGCATGTCGTGTATCCACGGGCGCCCTATGATGGCGTTGTAAGATGTTTCTTGGTTCATGACGTGAAATGTCGTTTCTAGGGTGACTCCTCCGGCTAGGACAAGTAGCACTATCTCTCCAGAAGTCCATTTAACTGCATTATTAAAACCTGTTAGCGTTATACAATACGGTATTATATTATCTTCGAGTCTCATCTGCACGAGGACTCGAGGATGGATAATACATGCGCCGCTCCCATCATCTACCATTATTCTTTTTAAATCATTATCTGCAATACGTAAAGTGATAACAAGAGCATCATAGTGAGGAAAGACGAACCACCGACATCCGACTTATCAAAGATGATACTGTCTACGAGGTCATCATACCGTTCGTGGGTGATTGATCGTTTGAGTTTATGTGTGGTGGTGAACTTGACATGATTGATCGCTGCGCCATCACCCCCGCCGATGATCATCTGTATGGTGCGAGTTGGAGAAGGTGGTTTTGGAGGTCCTTGGGGTTATTCGCGTCCGCAGGCAAAATTAGTCCATCCTCGATCGCTCAACAGCTCCTTCAGGTGACCATGGTTTAGCATTCGTACTACTTCCTGTCGCAGTCCTATGCAATCTTCGGTTTTATGATCCCTTTCTTGGTGAAATTTACAGAAAGTGCTTGACTTCCGAGTGCTGGGGTCTGACCTCATCTTTTGCGGCCATTGCACCTTTGGACTGAGTTTCTTTAGGGCGTACACTATTTCTAAAGGATAAACACAAAAATTGTGAGCGGATAGGAGTGAAGGCCTACCTTTCTCGTATTGATATGGTGTCGTATGTCGAGAGGAGCATCCATATGTCGTGGTGGAGGTGGGGCAGACATCCTGATGTAGGGTTGATGCCTTTCCCAATCGGGGCAGGACCCTAACTAATCTCTTCGACCGTCATTGCGACAATCTATCCTTGCTTCGGTTTGGAGTGACATCAATTGTTGGGTCGGGCCGTTCAGATCATCCTCATCGGCTCGTACCTCGGTGCAGTAGGCATTATGGATTTTTTTCCAAGTAGTTGGAGGGTATTTTATAAGCCTGCTTAGCAATTTTCTGGTCACTCTCGACCCGTTTGTGTTTAATCCGTTTTGGAAGGCTTCTACTGCCATTCCTTCTGACACATTCAGCAAGATCATTCTCACCCTGTTAAACCGAGCTAAGAAGTCCCTAAGTCCCTCGCCGTGCATCTGTCTTATAGCAAATATATCATTTACCCTAGCCTCTGCCTTTTTGGCTCCTACATGGGCGATGACAAATTTTTCTGCCATTCCCTCGAATGTTGCTATCGAGCGTGCTGGTAGTTCAGAGTACCATGTCAAGGCTCCCCCTATTAAGGTTTCACTGAACTTTTTCAACAGCACCGATGGTACCTACTCTTTTGAGATATCATTGCCTTTTATGGCTGTAATGTAGTGAATGATGTGGTCTTCTAGATCGGTAGTACCATTATATCTTTAAGTGGGGTGGCATTTTGAAGGTCATTGGAATGGTGTAGGGGGCCGCTTCTTCACTGTATGGTTGCTCGATGAATCGACCAACATCGCATTTTGGCAGCAACTTTGGAGCGCCTGGTATTTTGTTAACTCTCTCTTGGTGTTCTTTCATTTGGTCACAGAGTGCCTTATTCTCATTTTCCATCTCCTCCATTTTCTTGAAAACGGATGCAAGTGTATCATTGCCTACGTTATTAGCAACATAAGTGTTACTTGTACGGAGGGCGTCTTGTTCACCCTCGTTTATCGTGACATCTGCATCTGCCACATTCCCATCATTCCTTTGGGAGGGTTTATAAAGGATGGTGTTCAGAGCACTTGTTAGCCATTCTTCCATCAGTCTTCTTACTACAGATTGTGCCTCTCCTGTTACAGATGTGGAGTCTTCACTTTCGCATGAAGTAGTCATGCTTCCGTGCGGGGTAGGTGAAGTGTCTCCCCTGTCACGACCCAAACCGATGGGCCGGGTGCGGATGGGGATTCCCCAATAGATTCTACAGATTCGGATTTGGATGCCCCTGTGCATAAACATATGGATAGGGATGCCGATTCAGATGCGGCTAGAAAGGCTTGTTTGAGTGATTCATAAACCCTAGTCGGGATAAACAAGCAAGGGTTTCATCCTCTACTTATGGGAATGCTACTTCGAGAAATGCTGCTTCAGGATAAACTAGATATGTTGCGAGAGAAACTGGATATTTTCCTATGGCTTGGACCCTTTCACTCGAGAACTCAAAGGGGGGAAAGAATTCTTCAACATAGTCACAAGAAGGTGGTCTACGACCATTAGATCCCTAGAAAGAGGAGCAACTAAGAAGAGAGGGGTATAAAATAATGAAAGGAATGTCTTCGATCTGGCTCTTGTTCCCTGTAGGTTTCTAGCACGCTAGGCTAGCTAAGAAAGGTATTCTATCTTTCTCTTTTTGTTGTTCGGTGCGATGAGTGCCTGAGTCCTACCTGTCAAACACCCCTAAGCATGCGTTTAAGATATGAACCTGAATAACATCTGATGCATTATGAAAATAACATACGTGAAGGGAACCTGTCATCAAGGCGTATGTACGTATACATACAGAATAAAGTAGGCGAGCCGGCAAGGCTGCTATAGACAACTGTACATCCAAAACTGAAAGCCGACAAGGCCACATACAACCCAACTAGACATACTATCTACAAACCTCTAACAGAAACATAACTATACAAAGACGAGACTGAGCCACGTCATACCCATATACATATATACATACAAACGTATCGTACCAAAATCAAAAGTAGCTCTAGATCAAATGGAGCATGCCAACTCTCGCTGATCAGGATCCTAAGAAGGGGGGTCGTCAGCTTGCCTACCTGCACTTGCGGGCATGAAATGTGGGCCCCATAAAATAGGGCGTCAGTACAAAAAATGTACTGAGTATGTAAGGCATGAAAATTAGTACATAAAAGACATAGTTGAAACATGGAATAAGGAAACACATCTTTAAATCTAAATAACTTTGTAAATTCTCTAACGTTTATAATGTCATACACGTGCGTATAAATGTCGTGTCATGCTTATGTATGAGTGTACATAATATCATCAAGCCGCTGAGGGCATCCCATTATATCATCTCGGCCACTATGTGCAACATGATCAACATATACCAGCTGATCAGTTGGTGTTGCGTATATAACGCCGTAATATTTTCTCATATCTCATATACCTATATTTACATATATACCAATATTTAACGTCATCTGGTCATGGGTCAATGCACATGTATCAATGAGTGAAATGCATGAAAAATACGTAATAATCTCAATATTCCTTCTGGATAAACTTTTTCAATTGTATATTATTCTGAGACCCATGAACAGAAGATGATAATATTTTTCATGGGGAATCAAGAATATAGACACCACTACTATCTCTATGAATAGAGTAATTTATGAAAACTGTGCATTTGCTCGTTTCTTCAGTATAATTGGACCATGCCAAAAGAAAGAAGGGAAGGCCTTAACATACCTGTCCCTAAAATTATTTGAACGAATCTACTTCTGCGAAATTTACACACGAAATTTTGCTTGGGATTTTTGTTGAAATTTTAGACGCTTCTGTTCTTACTTTAGAACTTAAATGTTCTTTGTTAATTTTTGAGGATTCGCTTGAAATCTTGGCAAGAATTTTGGATGAAATATTCTGCCTCAATATTCTTGGTTTCAATGCCAAAGTAATAAAATTTGAAATGAAGCCAAGATACTAAATGAAGTCCACGGCAGATTTTGGATAAGATTAAGACTTAGTCTTTAAGTCTTGATTCTATGTAAGCCACCTAGAATTATGACTATTTCGTCTTTTTTTCTAAGTTTGTGGCTCCTTGCCACATGTGGGAGGGGGTTAATTTATTAATTATTTATCCACTTATTAGTTAACTGAGTAATGTTCTTTTACCCGGTAATTAATCAATTACCCGCATAATTTAAAATTTATCACAAATTACCTAAAATTCTATTTATTTTTAAAATACTTCATATATACTTTATATATTATACTACCATGGTCATATGGTACCTTGCATGGTACTAATTCATAATTATCGGGTATTATCGCTCGACCCTTATTTTATTCCAAATTAGCCACTTTCAACGAAACTCATTTTCTTTAATCCGTGTACTCTTTTATCCTTCATAACACTTATTTATCGCTTGTTCTAAATAGAATAAGTACGTTAACGTCAAGATGATTCATCCCCGAGTCTACATCGGTTAACTGAAAACAAAATTTTAACGCACGAAAACGCGAGATGTAACATCATTCCCCCCTTAGAAACATTCGTTCTCGAATGTTCAACTCTCTGTGATCCATATAACTTTGGCATGGTCGACTTTATAATAACACTACTACCAACGGTCCCTGTAGAAGCTTAATAATCCAACGCCCAACCGAACCACAATTATCAATAACGACAATGGCCTCCCATGAACAACGACAATAACCAACTTAAGAATTTATACACGTACCTTATGATTATGACGTCTTAGTCGGAACCTTCTCTAGAGGATGAAATAAGTAGGGATATCTAGACTTCATATTTTCCTTGGCCTCCCAAGTCATTTCTTCCACATTGTTGTTTCTCAAAAATACTTTCACGGAGGCTACTTCCTTATTCCGTAGCTTGCGGATTTGTCGGTCTAAATTGGCAACCGGAACTTCCTCGTATGATAAGTCTTCTGTAATCTGTACATCATTCTTGGGCACTACTCAGGTAGGATCACCAATACACTTCCGTAACATAGATACGTGAAAAATTGGATGGACAGACTCCAATTCCGAGGGCAATTCTAACTCATAAGCTACTCGGCCCATTCTCCGAATGATCCTATAAGGCCCAATATACTGTGGGCTAAGTTTGCCTTTCTTGCCAAACCTCATCACACCCTTCATAGGTTACACCTTTAAGAATACCCAGTCATTAACCCCGAACTCTAAATCTCGACGCCGCACATCAGAATATGACTTCTGACGACTCTGAGCTGTCAATAGTCGATACCGAATCAACTTTACTTTCTCTATGGCTTGCTGAACTAGGTCTGGCACATGTAATCCAGATTCTCCAACGTCAAACCACCCTATAGGAGACCTACACTTTCATCCGTAAAGAGCTTCGTATGGAGCCATCTGAATGCTGGAATGGTAGCTATTATTATACGCGAACTCAATAAGTCGCAGATGATCATCCCAGCTACCTTTGAAGCCTATTACACAAGCTCGTAACATATCCTCCAATGTTTGAATAGTACGCTCAGCCTGTCCATCTGTCTGGGGATGAAATGCTGTACCAAGACTTACTTGAGTCTCCAATCCTTTTTTGGAAAGACCTCCAGAAGTTAGATGTAAATTGAGCTCCTCTATCCGAGATAATAGATACAAGGACATCATGCAGTCGTACTATCTCCTTAATATAAAGCCTCACATAATCCTCTGAGGAATATGACAGGCAGAAAATGGGTTGACTTTGTAAGACTATCAACAATCACCCATATCGAATCGAACATACGCTGGGTATGAGGTAAGCCTACGATGAAGTCCATATTGATTATCTCCCATTTCCAAGTCGGAATCTCCATAGCCTGCAACAATCCACCTGGTTTTTTATGCTCAATCTTAACCTGTGACATTTAGGACACTGAGCAATAAATTCTGCTATATCCTTTTTCATTCCGTCCCACCAATACACTTCCCTGATATCATGATATATCTTTGTTGCTCCTGTATGGATAGAATAACGAGAATAGTGAGTTTCTTCCATAACCTACCGACACAGCTCTGCAATATTAGGCACACATAATCGCCCATGATATCTGAGGAACCCATCTTCTGTAATTTCAAATGGTGTCTTCTCCTTCTGAAGAGTGATATCTCTATATTGAACTAGCACAGGATCTTCGTACTGGCGTCCCTTTACTTCAGTTATTAAAGAGGATGTTGTCGTATCCTGAAGAGTAATATATCACCTGAGCCCAGTATCCGAACTCCAAGACTAGCTAGCTGATGAACCTCATGGGCTATTCCCCTTTTTCTGGCTGTAAATACGACAGGCTACCCATAGATCTATGGCTGAGGGCATCGGCTACTACATTCCCCTTCCCTGGATGGTATAAAATATCAACGTCATAGTCTTTATGTAGCTCCAACCATCTCCTCTAACATAGATTCAATTCCTTTTTCTTGAAGATGTACTGGAGGCTCTTATGATCCGTATAGATATCAACATGAATTCCATACAGGTAGTGCCTCATCATCTTTAGTTCATGAATCACCGCGGCTAACTCTAAATCATAGGTTGGGTAGTTCTTCTCATGCTTTCAGCATAAGCCACAACCTTACCATGCTGTATCAGCACACAACCCAATCCAATGTCTGAAGTGTCGTAATAGATAACATAACCATCGGTCCCTTCTGGGAGCGTTAGAACTGGTGTTGAAGTTATTCTGTCCTGTAATGCCTGGAAACTCCATTCACAAGCATCAGTCCATTGAAACCTTGCTCCCTTCTGAGTCAACTTTGTCAAAGGTGCTGAAAGGGAAGAAAATCTTTCCACGAACCTTCTATAATAACCTGCCAAACCGAGAAAGCTACGAACCTCTGTCGGTGTTGTGGGTCTAGGCTTTTACTGCCTCAATCTTTTGTGTATCCACCTGGATACCTTCACCCGAAATAACATGCCCAAGGAAAGCTACGGAGTTCAACCAGAATTCACATTTAGAAATTTTTTGCATACAACTTCCCTTCTTGTAGAACTCTGAGCACAGTATGCAAATGATCAACATGATTATCCTCTGAACAAGAATACACCAATATATTATAGATAAATAATATTACGAACAGATCTAAAAAAGGCCGGAACACACGGTTCATCAAATCCATGAATACTGCTGGGGCATTGGTCAGACCGAATGACATAACTCTAAACTCAAAGTGCCCATATCTAGTCTTGAATGTTGTCTTCGGAATTTCTTCATCCTTAACCCTTACTTGATGGTACCCAGACCTCAAGTCTATCTTTGAAAAACACTTGGCACCTTGCAACCGATCGAATAAATCATCAATTCTCGGGAGCGGGGTACTTATTCTTGATCATCACCTTATTCAGCTGCCTATAATCAATACACATTCGTAAGGAACCATCTTTCTTTTTTACAAACAAAACAGGTGCTCCCCACGGTGACGTACTAGGTCTGATAAAGCCTTTTTCAAGTAAGTCCTTTAATTGTTCTTTCAATTCTTTCAGCTCTGTGGGGGCCATTCTATAGGGAGGAATTGATATTGGTTAAGTATCTGGTAGTAGGTCAATAGAAAACTCAATTTATCGCTTTGGTGGGAGACCCGGAAGTTCATCGGGAAACTCATCAACCACTGGGATGTACTGAATGGTTGGTGACTCTACTCCATATCCTGAACCTGAATTAAGTGATAAATACAACCCTTATTGATCATTTTCCTTGCCTTGAGATAGGAAACGAATCTTCCTCTCGGCGATGCCGTATTACCTTTCCACTCCAAAACAGGCTCCCCTAGAAATTAAAATCGAACTATCTTTGATCTACAATCAATGTTGGCATGACAAGAAGCCAACCAATCCATACCCATTATAACATCAAATTCTACCATATCTAACTCGATTAATTCTACTACGGTAGATCGACCATGAACTATTATTATACAACCCCTATAACTGTTTAGCTATCACCGAGTCCCCAATAGGTGTAGATACCTCAAAAGGTTTAACCAATTCAGGTTCTATTCCAAACTTACCAGCAACTAGCGCGGTAATGTATGATAAGGTGGAACTTGGGTCAATCAGTGAATATACACCATATGAGGAGACTAATAATATACCTATAACAATATCAAGAGATAAATCCTGGTCCTGTCATCCAGCCAACGCATAATACGGTTCTGAGGGTTGTTCGAGCTAGATGCTCCGTCTCTGCCTCTACCACGACTCATTGGTGCTTGGGGACCTTGCCTAGGGGGCGTACTGATGATGACGAACTAGCTACAGATCCCGCTGGTTGAGCTATGCTTCCATCACCTCTCATCGGATAATCCCTCATAACGTGGCCCGGATAACCACAAGTATAACAAATACCTAATCCCATACGGCACTATCCGGTATGTTGCTTACCACATTGAGCACGTCGTGGCAAGGTCGGCCTCATCTGATTTGACTCTCCCCTATACTGAGAACCTGAGGCCCTGGAATTCTGACTAGACCCTAAATATGAAGAACGATCAAAACTCTTACTGCCAAACTGAGGGGGCGCGCTAGCCGAAGGCTGGGATGGATACCTCGAGTATTGCTGCCTCTAACTACCTCGAAACTCACCAGAAGGACCCGAAGACCTTGCTCTCTTATTCTGGTCCCTATCATGATCACGATCGGCCCTCTGTTTCTGTTTACGCTCCTCTACACCCTGAGTGTATGCCTGAATACGAGATATATCCTTGTCTGGCTGAAGTGAGACCGACATACAATCATTAAGCAAGTAAGGCTCTAATCCCATCACGAATCGGTGAACCTGATCCTCCATCTTAGATACAATAGTGGGATCATACCTAGCCAACGAATCAAACTGAAGACTGTACTCCCGAACACTCATGTTACCCTATCAAAGGGTCAAGAACCTATCAACTCTGGCTCGCCTAAGCTCTGGTGGCAGATAATGATGAAGAAAAGCTTCTGTAAACTCCTGTCATGCTGCTGGAGGGGCATCCTCACCTCTGGACAATTCCCAAGACTCGTACCAATTAACTGCAACATCTCAGAGTTTATATGAAACTAGCTCAACTGACTCAATCGCAGTGGCCTTCATTACCCTTAACGTCCTCTGCACCCTATCAATAAATACCTGAGGGTCCTCATTCGGGTCTGCCCAGTGAATAGTGGAGGGTCTAAATTAATAAAGTCACGAACCCTCGCACTCACGAACCTATCTTCATGACCAATACCTACTTCCTAATACCGAGCCTGCACGGCTACTAATCGGATTAATTGCTGAATAGCATCTCTCATCTCCTGACCTGGTGCATCTGGCTGAGAAGCTGGACGTACAAGGGCGGGCGTTGAAGCTAGTGTCCTTCGGAGTTCTTATGGAAAGGGAGGGATATGTGAAGTCTGAGATGGAACCTTACCATGAAACTCTCCCCGAGCCCTGGTAACTCGTGGCGCTCGACTAGTAGTCTCACCGGCCACAGACTTTCCCTTCTGGGTGGCCGTACTCTTTGGAGGCATCACTGAAAATATAGCATATTGTTAGGAACATGAATTCTTGTATTGCATGATCTGATATAAAAAGAGAGGATAACATCCTATATGTCATGTAGCCTCTTGTTTATAAGTGTGGTGCACGACACACCCATAAACAAGACTCTACTAGACATGGCCTGTAGACAACCCTAGGACAGAACTACTCTGATATCACTTTTATCATAACCCAAACCGATGGGCCACGACGGGTGCCTGAGTCCTACCTGTCAAACACCCCAAGCATGTGTCTAAGATATGAACCTAAATAACATCTGTTGTATTACAAAAATAACATACGTAAAGGAAACCTTCCATCAAGGCGTATGTACGTATACATGCAAAATACAGTGGGCGAGTGGCAAGGCTGCTATAGATAACTGTACATCCAAAACTGAAAGCCGACAAGGCCACGTACAACCTAAATAGACATACTGTCTACAAACCTCTAACAGAAACATAACTATACAAAGACGGGACTGAGCCACGTTATACTTATATACATATATACATACAAATGTATTGTACCAAAATTAAAAGCAGTTCCGGATCAAATAGAGCACGCCAACTCTCGCTGATCAAGGATCCTAAGAAGGGGGACCGTCAGCTTGCCTACCTGCACCTGCGGGCATGAAACGCAGGCCCCATGAAATAGGGCATCAGTATGAAAAATGTATTGAGTATGTAAGGTATGAAAATTAGTACGTAAAAGACATAGCTGAAACATGGAATAAGGAAACACATCTTTAAATCTGAATAACTTTGTAAACTATGTAACGTTTATAATGTCATGCACGTGCATATAAATGTCGTGTCATGCATAGGTATGAGTGTACATAATATCATCAAACCGCTGAGAGTATCCCATTATATCATCTAGGCCACTATGGGCGACATCATCAACATATACTAGCTGATCAGTTGGTGGTGCGTATATAACGCCATAACATTTTCCCATATCTCATATACATATATACCCGTATATAACGTCATCTGGTCATGGATCAATGCACATGTATAAATGAGTGAAATGCATGAAAAATATGTAATAATCTCAATATTCCTTCCGGATAAACTTTTTCAATTGTATATTATTCTGAGACCCATGAACAGAAGATGATAATATTTTTTATAGGAAATCAAGAATATAGACACCCCTACTATTTCTATAAATAGAGTAATTTATGAAAACTGTGCGTTTGCCCATTTCTTCAGTATAATTGGACCATGCCAAAAGAAAAAAGTGAGGGCCTTAACATACTTGTCCCTGAAATTATTTGAACGAATCTGCTTCTGCGAAATTTACATACGAAATTTGGCTTTCGATTTTTGTTGAAATTTTAGACGAACTTGATTCAGAACTTAAATGTTCTTGGTTGATTTTTGAAATTTCTCTTGAAATCTTGGCATGAATTTTGGACGAAATATTCTGCCTCAATATTCTTGGTTTCAATGCCAAAGTAATGAAATTTGAAATGAAGCCAAGATACTAAATGAAGCCCACGACAGATTTTGGATAAGATTAAGACTTAATCTTTAAGTCTTGATTCTATGTAAGCCACCTACAATTATGACTACTTAGTCATTTTTCTAAGTTTGTGGCTCCTTGCCACGTGTATGGGGGGTTGATTTATTAATTACTTATCAACTTATTAGTTAACTAGGTAATGTTCTGTTACCCGATAATTAATCAATTACCCGCATAATTTAAAAATTACCATAAATTACTTAAAATTCTATTTATTTTTTAAATACTTCATAAATACTTTATATATTATACTACTGTGGTCATATGGTACCTTGCATGGTACTAGTTCATAATTATCGGGTATTATCGCTCGACCCGTATTTTATTCCAAATTGGCCACTTTCAACGAAAATTATTTTCTTTAATCTGTGTACCCCTTTATCCTTCATAACACTTATTTATCGCTTGTTCTAAATAGCGTAAGTACGTTAACGTCAAGATGATCTCATCCCTGAGTCTACGTCGGTTAACTAAAAACAAAATTTTAACGTACGAAAACGCGAGATGTAACATCCCCGGGTGTGATGTTTGGTGTTTCATTTTCGTGATCCTCTCTGCTATCTTCGTTGATGGTGTCTAGGAGGTTGGCTGCGACGCCTACTATGGCTTTTTGCCTTGCATCTCCTTTCCCTGCCATTGTTGGTTTGTGCCAAGCTCGGAAGAAGTGATTATCCCTTTTAGGAGTTTAGATGAAACTATAATCATTGAAACATTTTTGATTAAATCGATTAAAGAAGATGAAGGGGTAAATCTCAGCCAAGTATAATAAATACTAGAATGAGAGACATAAGGGATGAATAAGATAAATAATTTTTATTGATCTCGTGGCACCGAATGATTAAGCGTGAAAAAATGATCACCTAGAATGTAGCAAGATATTCCAATGGGTGCTCTTAGTCAAAAGTCCTTCCCCCATACAAGGGTTTCTACTCACTATATATAAGGGACAATCCCCTCCTGAACCCTAAACGACATGTCATAGAAAATATTCGATAGTATATTCCTACTATCTCATGTTGGGCCTATACTACTGCAAAGGTCGTGCGTCCTTTAACCGCTGTTGATCGTCGCCGTCTTCAATGGCCACAGGACGTCGTGTCGTGAAGACCTCGTCTCGTGTCGTATTCCACAGTAGCCGTGGTCGTCCAAATTTGGACCTATACACTTCCTCCACCTGTTTTGTGCTTTCTGTTTGTCAGTACTGGTTTTATAACCCAAATTGAAGGGGGAACGCTGAAGAGCTACAAAGTGGTGCGATTTGATTGTCAATTAGGGGAGTCCTGTAACCTCAAGTTTGAGATATTCTATTCTGAAACTGGAAGCTGTAGGAGTGCTGTTGTACACAGCGACCAAGCTATTGAGACTGCCTGGCTGAGGATGCCTTTTTCCTCCAATGGAATGTTACATTGGATTGACCGTTGGCATGGGATTGTGGCATGTGATCCTTGTAGGCATTCCAATCAGTGCCGCATCATTGGACTTCCACCTGACATTGACAAGTAATGTAACAACTACAAAAATAATGGATTGTATAGTTTGTGCAATATGCATCAGGGTCAATTGAGGTACTTTGAGGTGTCTCTTGCACCCTCAGTTCCCTTCGGATTTTCAGGTTTCGGTCTATGGGTACTTGATGATTATGAATCTGCTACTTGGTCTTTGCAGCACAGAGCCAGGGTTACTGATATCTTGTTTGATGATATTTTAACTAGTCTGGGGTTAGCTGGATCCTGCTCCTCTTGCCTTCCATCCATTTGATGGAAACATTGTCTGCCTTCACATACAATGACAAGACGTTAAAAATTGGAGGCTCATGGTAATCCAATCACTACTGAAAACTTGTATGAATCAACAGGATGGCTGTCCCGGTTGGCACTAATACCTCCGAGGTTAGCATTCTTGTACGTGCTTCCTCCATGGCCAGTTTCTATCCCGAATAATCTTTCCACAGGACTGAAGGAGGATGATAGTTTTTAGTAGAACTACTTTAAGAAGTAGAGAAATAACGAACAAAAGCTAATGTTTGTCTGAATCTAGAATTTATGCTTCTTGAATTGGTGAGGCTGCTTGCTCTAGCTAGCTGTAGTTAGTATCTGACGTAATGTTTCTACCAATTTGCTTATTTGCGTTATATCTTCTGCGTCATGTTAAATCTCATTCAATAGCTAGCTAGGTATCAGAACCAGCATTTTCTTACAAGTTAAATAGTGTCTAAACTGAGATGGCTGAGTATATGATGATATATGCTTCATTTCTTTTTAATGAGGAGCTCCTGTTCAAATACAAAAAAGCTGACTGCTTTTTCCTGTTATTTTACTTGAAGTACTACTTAATAAGTGACAAGCATAAGGTTTTTTATCGTCCTCTCAAAGTTGAGATACTTTTCATAAATCACGAATTATTCGTAAACATTTTAATTATATCCTTCATGTCCTTTTAATCTAATCTTTTTAATTCAATTTTGTATGTTGTCCTTGGTTTTGTGTAAAATTTGTCACTGCAATAATTGAAGGTCATATTGTCACTTAATTTCGCGCATATGTATGTGCGTGTGTTCATCTGTATTCTTTTCTCCTTTTTCTTTGCTTGGTACCTTTCTGCTTTTGTCTGCTTGTATTTTCTGGCTTTGAACTGTTGTTCAAGTACTTTTTTTTTTATTCTTAATTTGCCGGTTTTTGGCTGATTTTAACACATATTCTGCTTCGCTTGTTGTGATCATGAGTTGGTCATACTGATATATAGAGGAAAAAACATAGACCCCCTTCTGGCTTTCTCAGATGTAGTGGTTATACTGTGGAGTGTGAAATAGTTCAATGGCGTGTTAGGTGTTCGACCAAAAAGTATCAAACTTTTTGTTAAACTAATTAATGATGAAATAGAGGGTAAATCTTAATCAAAGATAATTAACTCTAGATCAAAGCATGTTAAATACGGGAATCGAATATAATCAAGCTTATAACTCTTTTTAAGATTATTAAAAGATACCAAACATAAACGATAAGCTTACATCCTTGACGTATTGTTCCGTAATGCAAGAGCAAAGAAGGAAAAGAAGGAATGCCATGGATAGCTATGAGATCTATCTTTATTGATTCAGTAATGACGATTACAAATATTTGCAACCAAGATCTAGACTTTTGCTTTTTTGCCATTAGAGATCTTCTCCTATTCTTTTGTCCCTCTTTCTTCAAGGAGAGCCACACACCCTTTTTCTGTCTTCTTACCTCCTATATACATTATAAATATTCCCCTTTGTCCAACAGTCTTTAGCCAGAGTACCCTATCTCTTGATTATACTTTACATCGCTCCCCTTAAGTATCACAACATATACTTTGCCGTACAAGGTTTCTGATGGCTCGATCTCGGTAGTAGCCGAGATGCTCGTCGTTATTACGCCTTGTGGATACGACCACAGCTTAGTCGACCCCTCGCCATTTCTTTTATCACTAATCTACGTATGGTCAGATTTTGACCCATATAGTTAGTCCCTCCGGCCGTTGGGGTCGCCTCTCGGCGAGCTCGATGGGCGAACTCTGTCGATCTGGAAATTGGGAGAAATCTGAACGCTTTACACGAGGGATGCGAACCTTATGGCGAGGAAGCGACATGATGTTTCGAGAGCTGCGTCAGACCGTCACATCTGTTCAGAATGTCATCAATATTTCTCATGCGTCATTATGGCACACGTTTTCTATACATTGTATCGTTTCCCGTGCCCTTTCCGTTTTCTAACTGGCGGCCCTTGATTTTCCTGCCCAGGGAATTTATATCCTTATAAATATATTTGAATGTTACACTTTTCAATTGCTTAAGAAAGAACTTTATAAATCTTCTCCTTCTCTCTCATATTTCCGCTGTTTGTTAAGATTCGCTGTGACCATTGTCTTTTTCCTTTACCATTTTCGTTTCTTTCGATCAAAGAAAAGATGGCTAGTGCATCTTCCCACTCCGACAAAGGTGTTGGTGCTCCGGTGCCGGAAAATGATGTACCCCTACTCGAAGAGGGAGTGGAAATGGCGGAAGACGAGGTTTTTCCGACGGTAGATGAGGTGGTTCCCTACCTAAGGAAGGTGATGACCGACATTAATAGCGCTGTCGTAGATGATCCAAAGCCCGTCTTTTCTACGATGGATGCGGCAGTGCTCACGACATTTAAAGCCAAATGGGAGATTCTTGATCATTTTGAACTGGTTCTGACGGACTGGGACATAGTGCATATACACCGTCTAGGTTACTGCACTTTTTTTGCGTATCTCTTTGTCATCGGGTACACGCTTCCCCTACCTTCCTTGGTGGTGGATTTATGCCGCTTCTATGAGGTGTTCCCGGCTCAACTTTCTCCGTATGCGTACAAGCCTTTTCTTATGCTTATCAAGTATGCGGAGTTGGCGGGGCGAGGGATTTCTCTACGTCACCTGCTTCATCTCTTCGTCCCCCCATTTTCCTAGGGGTACGATGATTCACATGCGCCACCGAGGAGCCGAGAGCTTGGTGGTAAAGATGGACGATAAGGAAAATCACCGCTTTTGGGAGAGCTTCTTCTACGTCCGAACAGAGCACGTCGTGTCGAACCCAGCGGGGTTTCCTGAGACGTGGAATTTTGCTCGTGAGTTTTCCTTTCTGTTTATGCAATTTTTCTTAAGACGATCGTCTATCGTCTCTCTTCAACGACTTCATTGAGGATTCGCTTTTGTTTTTGTAGCCGAGAGAATACCCCCCCCCCTCTGGTTGCTGATATTCGCAAGTGAGCGAGCTTGAAAAGATGGACGATAAGGAAAATCACCGCTTTTGGGAGAGCTTCTTCTACGTCCGAACAGAGCACGTCGTGTCGAACCCAGCGGGGTTTCCTAAGACGTGGAATTTCGCTCGTGAATTTTCCTTTCTGTTTATGCAATTTTTCTTAAGACGATCGCCTGTCGTCTCTCTTCAACGACTTCATTGAGGATTCGCTTTTGTTTTTGTAGCTAAGAGAATACCTCCCCCTCTGGTTGCTGATATTCGCAAGTGAGCGAGCTTGATTCTCCCCCACACGATGGGGATTTGTGAATGGGCACATTTCCATAAGAAGTTTGGGCGCAAGCCTCTTGTCGGTGAGTTGGCTCGTCGTGGTTTTGATTTGTCCTCTGTTCATAATTTCTTTAACCTTATCGTTGTTTGATCAAATCCCTTCTTATTGACAAGTCGGAGAGGAACGAGAAGGATGAGGGCTCCTGCACTTGCATTCTGTCAACTGACTCCCTCTGCCCGGCCCGCACCAAGAGCTATTACGGATGAAGGCGTAGAGAGTTTGGCCGCTTGTCGGACTGCGTCCGCGGCCGAAACTGTGCGCTTGGAGGTTGCTCCTCGGTCGGAGACTTCGGTCCCCGCAGTCCGTTCAACGGGTGAATCCTCTCGCGTTGGTAGTAGAGAGGTCCCGTCAAAGAGGCGAAGGGTAGTGTTGGAAGGGGCTTCTTTAGTTGAAACGCCCTCGAGGGACGACCTTGTTTTGATGGTACCCAAAACCGATGGTGGTGCCAGCCTAGGTGCGGAGGCAATACCTGTTGCGAGCGTTCAAGAGGCTATTGTGGCAGAAATACGGAGTTCCGAGGCTGTCGCTACTGTTTCAGGTGGCCCGTCGACATCTCAGCCTGGCCGTACCCCATCTTTAACTAATGAGAGATTGAAGGGCATCATGGTTGAGGATTATGAATCCGACTCTTATATTAACCCTGAGGACATAAGGATGTTCGAGGAGGGTTTTACTAGGTTGATGTAAGGACGGAAGGCCCTTCCCGCATACTCGAAATTTTGTCAGATTTTAAGCTGTTGCAGGACACAGTGGATTTGGTGCCACAGTTTGATCTTCTATGCTCCGCCTCCAAAAACAGATCTCTTCATGAGGTCAACGATTCTGGGTTGTCAAACGATGTGGCCGTGATGGCCCTAAGGGTGAGTTTCCTTTTGTTTTCTTTGTTTAGTGCCCTTTATCTTTACTGACCCTTTCTCTCTTCTCCTTCTTTTAGACTTACATACTGGAGATCGAGAGTGCTTGTAGGGCTGATACGCGAGCTGAGATTTTTCTAAAAATGGCCGAGAAGTATTGGTGGTATCGCAATAGGTGTCGTGAGATGCACGAGAAGCTTAGAGCGGGTGTTAGTACCCAGTTTGCTAGGGAGGAGTTGGAGAAAAGAGATAAGGAACTGATGTGGTCTATTTGATGATGCAGGGAGCTTGAGGAGCTACTTCACACCAAAGACGAGGAGATCGAGGTGGGCAAAGAAGTTGCCACGGAGTGCGAAGACCTTCAGGCGAAGGTGCTATCTTTACAAGCTAAGCTTGAGCAAAATGCTACTAGAGTCGCCGCTCTAAGTGCAGAATGGACAGAGAAGGTGGTCGAGCTAGAAAAGAAAGTGGTTGAGTTAGAGAGAGACGAGGGTGATCGAGTGTCGGCTTTGGCGAGGGCAGCTTCGCTAGAAGACACTATTCATGTCCGCAAGTCTGAACAGGAATCTAAGAGGGTGACGACCATGTTGAGGGAGGCACGGCTCGAGGAGCGGATTGGTGAACTTGATCGGAATGCTTCGAGCTTGGGAGACCGAGTTGTAGCTCTTGAGGCTGAGAAGGTGCAGATATTGGCTTAATCTCCCCCTCAAGAATCTACCTCGGCTATTGTTCCCCATCGTCTGTATGAGCTATGGGTCCATGCTGAGGTCCAACGTGATATATACAAGGGTTTGTGGGAGGCGGAGAGCGTTTCTAAGGTCGCTTTTGATGATGCTCGGGTGAAGGCAAGCGAGGCTCGTCTCGCCTGTGGTTATGACCCTGCGACACCGGAGGTTAGTGAGGGTGTTGAGATTGAAGATGAGCTTTCTTCCAATGACGATGATGTTGGGGAGAACGGCGGTGAAGATGATGCCGAGTGAAAAGAATTCTTTTAAAGCTTTTGTACTTAGTTTTTTTTTGTCTTCACCTTTTTCTTTGGGGCCCGCTTTTGGCCTTCTCTAAGAGCGGAACTATTGTGTATGTATATCTGAATAAAATAGTCACTTCGCCTTTAATTACGTAACTTTTAGCTTTCTCTCTCCTTTCTCTTTTTTTTGAACAAGACCTTCGGATTTCCCGGTAATGAGTCCCTGATTTTTAATTGGTAATTAAAACAAGGTCGAGTTTAGTTCGCCGACTTAGGTGGACTCAGTTTTTATTTGTATATTCTAGCGAGGTCGAATTTAGTTCGCCGACTTGGGAGGACTCAGTTTCGTATGGCAAGTTTAGGGATGGCAGGGGGCGAACTCGTGTGAGGTCGAACTATGACCCGTTATGAGTTCGATGGGGTCAAACTTTGATTTGTTAATTCAGGTGAGCTAATTTTTGCTTCCACTTGGCGATGGCCGATGGTCGTA
The DNA here is from genome assembly GCF_000393655.2 of Nicotiana sylvestris. NCBI lineage: Eukaryota > Viridiplantae > Streptophyta > Magnoliopsida > Solanales > Solanaceae > Nicotiana > Nicotiana sylvestris. The sequence continues at coordinate 64,107,128 of NC_091063.1, forward strand.
AGGGTGTGAATTCGAGCAAGGTCGAAAATGTAACCCGTAGTGAGTTCGGGCGAGGTCGAACTTTCCTTTCATTTGGCGATGGTAGATGGCCATAGGGGTGTTAAGTCGAGCAAGGTCGAATTGTAACCCACTTGGTGATGGTCGATGGCCGTGAGGGTGTTAACTTGAGCTAGATCGAATTGTAACCCGTTTGGCGATGCCGGATGGCCTTAAGGGTATTAATTCGAGCGAGATCGAATTGTAACCCGTTTGGCGATGGCCGATGGTCGTAAGGGTGTTAATTCGAGCGAGATCGAATTGTAACCCGTTTGGCGATGGCTGATGGCCGTAAGGATGTTAATTCGAGCGAGATTGAATTGTAACCCATTTGGCGATGACCGATGACCGTAAGGGTTTTAATTTGAGCAAGATCGAATTGTAACCGGTTTGGCGATGACCGATGGCCATATGGGTGTTAGTTCGAGCAAGATCGAATTGTAACCCTTTGGCGATAGTCGATGGCCATAAGTGTGTTAATTCGAGCGAGATCAAATTGTAACCCGTTTGGTGATGGCTGATGGCCGTAAGGGTGTTAATTTGAGCGAGATCAAATTGCAACCCGTTTGACGATGATCGATGGCCGTAAAGGTATTAATTCGAGCGAGATCGAATTGTAACCCGTTGTGAGTTCGAGCGAGGTCGAACTTTCCGTTTCTTGGCGATGATGCGGGTTTGCCTATTCCATTACTTTTATTGGAGAACATCACTTATTGTTGCATTGTTTATGTGTACATTGGGGTGAATCCCAGTTTGTTTAATTATGTTTTCATTAGAGAGCGCTATGCGTCGTTAAAGTGTGTATGTGTCGGTGGAGTCCCATTTTACCTAGTCCTTTCTTTGCTCTGTCTGGAGAGGCCGTTATCGGGATGAGCGACAAACTTATTGCTTGGGCTTCTGGGTACCATGGGACTAAATGAAGTTCAGACACAATTCACAATATTTTAGTTGGCTGAATTGGCGTAAGATTGTCATGGCGAATATACATGCAAGCTTTTCGAGTTCAAGTTCTACTTTTGTCGGAGGGACTATATGTTCCACGGGCTCACCGATCCCAGCTCATGGAGATTTTCTTAATTATACTCGCTTGTTTTGAACCATTTGTCTGCTATTTGCAACACGGTACGGTATGGAGGGTTTTGCTTGGTGCGTTTGGTGGCGTTTGTTTCTTGTTCGCGTCCCTGTGAGAATGCTCGTATCCTTATCCCAGTCCAAAAAAGAGAAAAATGACAAGTTAGATCCAAACGTAATTGCCTGTTACCTTGACCTGGTAAGTTAGAGAAGGGGGAAGGGCGCTGTAAGGCGACCCCTTCCATCCCGTACTCGAATGGCGGTTTCAGATTTGGCGACCCCATGTTTGGCTTCGCCGTTAGTCACGTCTAGGCTTCTTATGGGCTGAACTTACCTTGCCCGTTGGGATCTCGAGCTCGAGCCCCGGATTGACTCCGTCCAATGTGCACAGATAATAAGGGAAACGTGTTATATCATCATCATCATCATCATCATCATCTTGTACATAAATTACATTTTGCATACGGGTACAAAAATATAGTAGGATAAGTTGGTTATTTCAAAGAATCATACAGCAGGCCATCGTCCCTTCCTAAGAGGTGGAAGTATAGATCGACATATAACGTTAATATGGCAAGTAGGATTGCGGGCGCGCTAAGTGCGTAGTAGTCGTAATCCCACTTTGAGTACTCATACGACGTGCCGAACCTATCGCTACAGGCGAGGCGTGGGTTTTTATAGACAACAGACCTAATTTCAATTTCATATAGAGATCTGACCCTAATTGATTTGGTTGTTTCAAAAGCATGTCTACCACTTTTTTGAGTTGGTGTTTATACTGAGATGGTGAGGCTATGACAGCCGGAAAATGATACTTTGGCTAGTTTTAGATCTAGAGAAAACTAAAATTTTGGCTAAGAAATCCCCACAGACGGTGCCAAATTATTCGACCAAAAAGTATCAAGCTTTTTGTTAAACTAATTAATGATAAAATAGAGGGTAAATTTTAACAAAAGATAATTAGCTCTAGATCAAAGAATGTTTAATATGAGAATCGAATATAATCAAGCTTATAACTCTTTTTAAGATTATTAAATGATATCAAACATAAACGATAAGCTTACATCCTTGACGTACTGTTCCATAATGTAAGAGCAAAGAAGGAATGTCATGGATAGCTATGAGATCTATCTTTATTGATTCAACAATGACGATTACAAAGATTTGCAACCAAGATCTAGACTTTCGTTCTTTTTTTTTTTTGTTAGAGATCTTCTCCTGTTCTTTTGTTCCTCTTTCTTCAAGGAGAGCCACACACCCTTTTTCTGTCTTCTTACTTCCTATATATATTATAAATATTCCCCTTTGTCCAACGGTTTTTAGCCAGAATACCCTATCTCTTGATTATACTTTACATCTCTCTCCTTAAGTATCACGACATATACTTTACCGTACAAGCTTTCTGATGGATCGATCTCGGTAGTGGCCGAGATGCTCGTCATTGTTACGCCTTGTGGATACGACCACAACTTAGTCGACCCCTCGCCATTCCTTTTAGCACTAATCTACGTATGTCAGATTTTGAGCCATACATTAGGCACCCCTGTGGCAGAACAGTGTGTTAATGGTTTAAGTTAAATGTTAGAAGTAAAAGTGTTTTTTCAAGGATTAGAAAAGTGTGAGTTTAGTAGTCTTTTTACTTTACAACACTGAACATTTCCAGTGTAGGCAGAAAAAAGAAGAAGAGATTTGACATAGTAGAAAACACTCAAAACAGACGAAGGAAACAATTTACACGAACTGCATAGTGCGAATCTGCTTTGGGGTCACGTGTATGAAGATTGAAGTTCAAGATTAACAATATGAAAAGGGAGGGAAGCAAAAGTAGAGATAAAGGAAGTAAGTCTTATGACTTTAGCACAAAAAACTTGAAGTTGGATAACCATTCGTGATCCAACTTCAACTTTTTCTAAAACAAAATAGAAGTTTATAAACTTATGCCTTATCTTGTGAAACATACTAAGCTCTCTCGATAGTATATTTTGTTGTCCAAAAAGTCATGTCGTATCTGTTTGAAATTTTGTGAGAGAAGTGTTTGTTTTTTAACTAAATTTCCATTAAAAAAAGTTGCTTTTTACCCTAAATTCCACTCATTTATTTAAATCTTTCTTAAACCCAAAAAGTATTTCACATTTTTTGTTTGAGTGACAGCAGAGAGCCAGAGACAATGGAAAATGCAGCTATTTTCTGTACAATAAGTGCCGTTCCTCCATCGTTTTGCAGGTTACTTGAAATTTCTCTAATGTTTTTCATCTATATAGAACTGCAATCTTAAAACTTTCTTTTGAAGAATGACCAGTACCTTTCATTCTAAATGTATTATCTGAAAACATATTTTTCTTCATTTATCATTTTTTAATTACATTCTACAAGTTGGGGCCATTTTGTATTAATAATCCGAGAACTCCACTAGTGGGGGTCGGATTTGAGGCTCTTGTTCTTTTCACTAAAACAAGTCATTGGTGAAAATTAAATGCAAAGCCAGTTTCTTGAGTTCTACGAATTGCTTGGACAACATCCAATAGCCAATCAATTTGGCCATTGTATTATTAAAAGCTTGCTCTCGACCTTAAAGTCCGTGTAATTAAATTCCCTTACCATTACGTATGTTACTTTAATCCATGTGCTTAATCTCAAATACTATATACAATTACTCTCTCCGTTCACTTTTATTTGGCCCGTTTTAATTTTTCACGCTCTTAAGAAATAAAAAATGAAGTATATAATTTACCATGATACACATATTAATTAATATATTTTTATTGGATTTGAGAAAATAATTTGAAATAAGTAATAAAATACTTTCGATATAACAGGAAAAAAAATTGTCTTCTCTTGATATGCATAAAGTGACAAGTAAAAATAAAAATTTATTTTTAATAAACATACCAAGTAAAAGTGAACTGAGGGAGTACTTTTTTCTCATTATCCAGCGGAAACGAGATCTATGTATATTGCAAATTCTTTTCCTTTTTTGTCATTTGCAATGGCACAAGCCCCCTCCCCCTCCCCCCAAACCCCCGGGAACACACACATGTCAAACTCAAAAGCATAGACTATATAATCTATCTAACATCATTATTCCCCCTCAAACCTTTCTTTCAGTTTCAATTCCTCACTCTCTTCTTCAGATTTTCAGTTTCTAGTCCATTTCATTTGTCCCCATTTTTACATTACATTTCTACAGCGTTGGTGAACCTCCTTCCTTCCTTCCTTCCTTCCTTCCTTTATTCCTTCCGTTATATTTAGAGTTATTATATCAGAGACAAAATCTCCTACACTCTTACTCTTTTTGGAGCCAGCCATCCCATAAAACCAGACTCTATAGGACCATGAGAAAAATTATCATGGCTCCACCGAGACATGCCCCAGTGCTGATACTGCTGCTGGCTTTTCAGATCAGCTGTTCGAACGCTTATCAATTCGACGTCGGTGGCACAGATGGTTGGATTCTTAATCCTCTTGAAAGTTACGACCACTGGGCTCAGCGTTTGAGATTTCAAGTAAATGACACTCTTTGTAAGTTCTCCAATTATCCGTGCTACAAAAATGTACCATTATATGATAATTTGTTTGTTTGCACCAAAAGATGTTACTATATTATTTGTACTTAGTATTTATTTGATAATTATTTTTTTCTTGTTTGTACGTGTGACAGTGTTCAAGTATAAGAAAGGATCAGATTCAGTATTGGAGGTAAATAAGGATGCCTATGACAAGTGCAACACAGAAAATCCGATTAAGAAAATGGAAGATGGCAACTCTGTTTTCAAGTTTGATCGCTCTGGTCCATTCTATTTTATTAGTGGCAAAAAGGATAAGTGTAAAGAAGGACAAAAATTGATTATAGTTGTTCTAGCTGTTAGACCGCCGCCTCCTTCTCCTCCTGCTACTCCGTCCAAAGCTCCGGCTCCATCCACTCACACTCCAACGACGGCTACTCCACCTAAAGGATCATCAACACACATTTCACCGTCGCCTAAAGGGAATCCGGATTCTGATTCTCCTGTAGGTAAAACTCCGGTAGCATCACCGACACCTGCTGGTTCCCACTCATCTCCGACGCCTCCTGCACCTGGAAAAGCTCCTACATCAGGTGTGACTCCGCGTCATGGTCCACAACCATCTCCAACTGCTCATGCACCATCTCCGGCGACCTATGCACCCAAAAAGGCTCCAACGCCAGCATCATCGGATGCACCAGTTGTGGCTCCAACATTGGCTTCACCTGCTCCAGGGAAGGCCCCAACACCGGGATCGTCGCATGGACTTCCAAGTACCGGTTCTCACCAATCTCCAACGATTCAGGCTCCCCAAAAGGCTACAACACCAGCATTGTCGCACGTGCCTTCAAATTCACATTTAGCTCCGACTACTCATGCACCTGGAAAAGCTCCAACTAGCGCGTCACTTGCCCCTGCTGGGTCCCACTTGTCTCCGACAGAACATGCAACTGGAAAAGCTCCAACACCTGCATTGTCGCATGTGTCTCCAAGACCTGGTGCGCACCTATCTCCTACGGCTCATGCACCTGGAAAGGCTCCAATTGGGGCGTCACTTGCTCCTGTTGGTTCCCACCTATCTCCAATTGCCCATGCACCAGGAAAGGTGCCTACACCAGCATCATCGAATGTGCCTCGAGGTACTAGTTCCAACCCACCTTCTCCAAGTACAGGTACACACTTCTCTCCTACGGCTCATGCACCAGTGAAGGATCCAACAGGGGTGTCGCCTGCAACTGCTCGTTCTCACTCATCTCCAATTGTCCATGCACCAGGAAAGGCGCCAACAGCAGCATCATCGATTGTGCCTCCAGGTACTGGTTCCAACACACGTTCAGGTTGATATTTTTAAATATATATATATATGTATATATATATATATAATCACGTCGAAAGGCAAAATGTGGTTCAAGACTATATATCAAAACCTTGGTATTTTAATTTAGTACTCTCCCCGGTCCACAATAAGTAACCAATTTGCTTTGGGCACACCCATTAAGGAAATACAAAATTTTAGACAAAAATAGTTAGTGTGACTAAACTACCCTTAATTAAATATTGCAGTATAGTTAATATGAGGAGTAAAAGACTTTTTAGGGATACGTACATAAGGGTAATTTTGGAAAAAAATTTCTTAATTATATAAGTAGACACTTATTTTGGACCAAAAGAAAAAAAGCAAATTGGTCAGGACCGGAGAAAATATTTATTAACTTGAATATGAATTTAAGTCTTAATTAATTTATACAAATGTGTTTCTTCATAAAATAAAATGACTAGTCTAAACAAAGTTCTTTCTACTCGTTAAATTCAAGCCTTCCATGAGTAATGGCCAAGTCGATTTGCGTATACTGTGGCTTTGTTTGTCTTTCTCCAAACAATATACGGATAATATCTCTTTAGGGATAATAATAATTCTTTCTTCTTCAATCGTGTCTTTCTATTTTTCTAACACATTCTACGGTTCATGCACCAGGAAAGGCTCCATCCGAGACGTCGCACGCGCCTGCTAGTTCCCACTCATCTCCAACTGTCCATGCACCTGGAAAGGTTCCATCTGAGGCGTCACACGTGTCTGCTAGTTCCCACTCATCTCCAACTGTTCATGCACCTGGAAAGGCTCCATTCGAGGTGTCACATGCACCTGCTAGTTCTCACTCATCTCAAACTGTTCATGCACCTGGAAAGGTTCCATCTGAGGGGTCACACGCGCCTGCTAGTTCCCACTCATCTCCGACTACCCATGAACTTGGAAAGGCTCCATCCGAGGGGTTACACGCGCCTGCTAGTTCCCACTCATCTTCGACTGCCCATGAACCTGGAAAGGCTCCATCCGAGGCGTCACACGCGCCTACTAGTTCCCACTCATCTCCAACTGTCCATGCACCTAGAAAGGCTCCATCTGAGGCATCACACGCACCTGCTAGTTCTCACTCATCTCCAACTGCCCATGCACTTGAAACGGCTCCATCTGAGACGTCACACGTGCCTGCTAGTTCTCATTCATTTCCAACTGCCCATGCACCTGGAACGGCTCCATCCGTGGCGTCACACGCGCCTACTAGTTCCCATTCATCTCCAACTGCTAGTGCACCTGGAAAGGCTCCATCCGAGGCGTCACACGCGCCTGCTAGTTCCCATTCATCTCCAACTTCCCATGCACCTGGAAAGGCTCCATCCGAGACGTCACACGCGCCTGCAAGTTCCCACTCATCTCCGATTGCCCATTTACCTCGAAAGGCTCCAACTCCTGCATCGTCACACGTGCCCCTTAGTCCTCTCTCACACATAACCCCGAATAAGCATGCACCCGGAACGGCTCCAACGCCCACAACTTCAAAGATATCCCCTGTTTCAGGTTCACACCTATCTCCCGTGGCTCGTGCTCCTGGAAACTCTCCAAAAACATCAACCGGTCCGGCATCGCATGCACCGTCAGCTCACAGTCCAGCACCTACAAAATCTTCAAAGAGTCATTCTGCATCTCCAGCACCCACAAACACATCCCAAGTGCCTTCTCTGTCACCAGCAGAGGGGCAAACATCCAATGCATCTTCTCCGACTTCATCTCCCACGTCATCAAGCCCGCCAACAGGAAGTATTGCTCCGGCATCCAGCGACAACATTCCGGCGGACATTCATTCACCAGCGAGTTCACCACTCAATTCCCAGTCGTCAGCAGAGAAGGCAATAACTCCTTCAGTTGTTCTGATGTCAACAGTGTCACTCCTCTTGACATTGGTTTTGGGAGGATTCGTTATTTCACCTTAGGGAATTATTTGACATAGATATTATACTATAAACACTTTGCTCTGTTTCCGGGTTATTACTTAATTTTGCTTTCTTCTTCTTTTTTGTAAGTTATTTTTGATTTCTTGAATTACAGGTGGGTTGGGTATTTAGATAAACAAGAGTGTGCTTAATTGTTATCTTTATTTTTTTTCCTGTGTCACATAAATCTTTCATGTATGAGAGTATATAGCTATTTTCCTCTCATTTACTCTTAACATATTTCTAATTGGTTAAGAGCTCGCTATGCTCATTTAATTTTCTTTTGATGAGCTGCCGTAGCTAGCGATCACCATCTTCAAGAATATTATCGAAATTTATTATTATAGTAGTTTAATTTCGTCTTCGAAGCAAGTTAAAAAGAAATTAAGGTCTCTATTTTTTTTTAAAAAAAAAACGTACTACATGCTACCATATAGGGATACAAAAGTTCGCTATGCCTACAAAAGTTCCCTAAATATCTACCATAAAAGTAGGTAATCAATGAAAATAAGTTCTATAAGCACTGTGGATTTTGGTGCTAATAAATTACAATTAACACGCAATAACGTATGTTATTCCCTCTGGTCCAAAATAATTGATTTTTTAGTCCTTTTTGTGCTCCAAAATAAGTGATTTTTCCATATTTTAAGAATAAATTAATTATTTTTTTCCTACATTGCCCTTGGAGTAAATAATGTTGGAGTATGTGTGAGAAGTATTTATGTGAAGAGATAGTAAAGGTTAATATGGTCAATTTCATTGCTAATAAATATTAAAAGGTGAATTTCTAAATTTGTGTGAAAAAAATTAAAAAAATCACTTATTTTGGACCGGAGGGAGTACCACTTTTTGTTAAACCAGTCTTCGTAATTCAATGTTGTCCTAATTGATCGCATTAAAGGTCTTCTTGTCCTCGACCGTTTTTATTTTTGTAAGATGCCAAGGGATGAATTATTATTAATGCTACAATTAATCGGAAATTAAGTTAATTAATCTATTTATTAGCCTTGTGCACAAGGTAACGACTTTACCTGTCAATTTGAGCGTTCCCGGCTTCTCTTAACTATGAAGATACCTTATTTATTATTCTCTCCGGTTTAAAATAAGTGATTTTTTGGTTGTTTTCACACATATTAAGAAATTCACCTTTTAACATTAATTAGTAATGAAATTGATCATATTAACCTTTACAATCTCTTCTCATAAATATTCCTAACACATATTCCAACATTAATTACTACAAGGACAATGTAAAAAAAAATAATTAAGAGCCCGTTTGGATTGGCTTATTTCAAGTGCTTTTAAGCTAAAATAGCTTTTAAGTCATTTTGTAGTATTTGAATAAAGTAAAAAAGTATTTTTAAGCACTTATTTTTAAGCTAAAATGACAAAAACAAGCCAAAAGTCAAAAGTTAGAAATCCTAACTTATGGCTTAATAGTTATTTTGGCTTAAAAGCTACTTAAAATAAGCCCATCCAAACGAGCTCTAATTCATTCTTGAAATATAGAAAAATCACTTATTTTGAACCACAAGAAAAAAGCTAAAAAATCACTTATTTTGGACCGGAAGGAGTAGCCTTTAAATTCATCTATAGTACATTTTCTTTAACATTTCAAAGGGACAAGAATTGTATATTGCATTTGTTTTATAACTAATTAATGCATGTCCGTTGAAGAAAACATTGAAAAACATAAAGATAAAAAGGATCTGTTGTTTGGAATTTTTTCCAACCGATTTAATTAATTTTCTTATTAAGTCAATTTTTTCAATCGCAGCTGATATGTTGATACTGTATGAAAGATACATTTTGTACTAATAACAAATTATTACTTCAAAATAGTTCAACATTAAGTCAACGTTCAAATAAATGGAGTAGCTTATTAAAATCACAATGGTTTAGATAACATGACCTAATTTCCTTCCGGTCAAAATTTCTTTAATTTGATAGATACAATATCTTGCTCTTTAATCAAATCCTTGATAAGATTAACGAAAACGAAGTATCTTGGACCTAATGCTACTTTGGCATATTTACGTTACAAAAGTTCAAAAGGGAGGAGCATGATAAAATTTGGAGGTGATTGATTATGCTCTCTTCACATATTGGTTTTCCCCATGTATCAATTGATTCGTAATCTGTTATGATGTTAATTACTCCAATTAAAGTTGGCATATTTGTTGGGATATATACTATTAACCATGAATTTTGGTTTGGATATAGTATTTATCATGGAACAATTGTTTATTTAAGTTTAACAAAGTTTTAAATAGATCATATATTCGTTTGTGTTCGTTACCTATATAGTAGATGATTTAGTGTATATAGTTTAGCTTATACACGAAAGATTAAATCATTGGTTCTTATAAGTATAAATGATCATGTTCACAATCCGGTGATTGAATTGGACAAACCATCAGGAATGATTGTAGCACAAGATTAAATATAATTTATCTTGATTATGAGAATGGTTTAATTCCGACTTCTTGTGCTAGTACATTTTGTATGTATTGAACGGACCAAGTAAAGATAAGTATTTTATACTGACTTAATAAAATAAATTCTCTAGCCATTAAATGTACTTATACTCTTAATCTTGATATAATTATTATTAGTTGTGTATATTATTTATTATTTTGATTTACTAAAAGACAAGATTCTTTTATGGGTCAATATGCCTGGTAAATTGGACAATGATGATATACATTGGCGAAGTAATAATTAGTTGATGAAATTCATGTCTCGGTCTAGAGATTGATGGTATACCTTTATGAAAGCTTATAAGTTTTCATGTGTAAAACCTGCAGGTGAATTTTGTATCTGTCACATGAAATAAGTTAAGCGAAGGTCTAAAGGAAATAATCAATAAATTAAATTGTCAGTAATTTAATTTATTCGATTAGTATCTGAATCTTAACATGGGGAGTTAAATAATGTTTAATGGAAGAATTTCGAAATTGAACTGAGGAGTGCAGTTACGAATTTTTAGTGGAATAATTCGTAATTTATTATGGTTGTATTAATTCGGATATTTCGAATTAAGTCCATAATAGGAAGCCTCGTTAATTAAATACTGCGGTCCCTGCTGTGACCGAATAATTAGGAATTAAATGGAATTATATTTCTTAGTAGAAAAGTAAGACCCAACAAGTTTAGAAAAAGGCTTTAAACCCTAAAACCCGTGGCTATATAAAAAGGTCTTATTCCATAAAGAGGCTATGGTTTTAATATACAGTTTTCCTAGGAGAAACTCGCCCACACGAGTTTCGCTTATTCCGGTCATTATTCGGGTCACACAGCAGAAGACTGTGGAACTGAAAGATGATCCCGTGGACGTTTTCGCTCTTGCTTGGAAGCTCTTTTCGCGATCGCTGTCACGCTTCAAGAGATAAGTATTGATCTTATGGTTGATTAAAATCTATGATTATGTGTTGTCTATATTACATGCAATTAATCCTGACTATTTGCTTTCGTTGTTTATACCTGTTTTCCATCAGTATTGTGAGTGCTTTCCAATACGAATCCAATTCTGTGCTGTTTTCGTTTTGAGAAAAAAGAAAAATAAGTAGTTAAAATCTAAGAAACGTTTACTAAAAGTTTAGCAAGAGATATAGAGAAAAAAAAAAATAGATCAACCTAAAGGAGTTTCTTTCATCTGTTTATTGTCTCCACTCTCCAGCACAATAGAGCTAGATTAGACCCATGGGCGGCTCTAAAGACTTGGGCAGTGAGGCCGTTGCTTGAGGCCGCCAAAATTTAATGACCCCAAATTTAATTAAATTATTATTATTATTATTATTATTATTATTATTATTATATAATTTATATAAATAATTATAATAAAGAAAAGTGTTACAGTATATTTTTTTTGTTATTTGATTGAGATTATTTTATACCAAATAAGTTTATAAATTATGATAATTTTCTTCACTCAGTAATTAGTATATTTGCTTCACTCTTCAATTTTAAATTTATCTTTTTTTTATATGAATTAAGTTATATATATCGATAACATAATAAATTTCTTTTACAATATTTTCTCAAACTGCATGAAAACAAAAGTTTTAATACACCGGTTTTCTTTTAGTGTAATTTGATATATTATATTAGGTTATTTGTAATTTATTTTAGATATTCACCAATAAGTGCTACTTAATAAAATAAACTACAATTATCGCTTAAATTGACGAAGGAGTAAACATTTTTGACACCGTTAATGCTCAAAACTTAAGATATTATGTTATTTATTCCTTTTTCTTGTGTGTGATAATAGCCAAATCAAAATTTGTGGACCTCTTCCTTTTTCTTTTTCTTGAAATTTGTTATTTTTTTGTCTTAAATGATTAATTTATTGTTTGGAAAGCAAATTTTATTGTTAGTATAAATATTTTATAAAATAATTAAATTTAAAAACTTCTCAATATTATTAAAACTTAGGGCATGAGATCCGTTGAGCCGCTCCTGTCAAGACCAACCAGATAATGCCAATGAAACTCCAAATTAGAAACAGTAACAACTTTGACAGTACATATATACCACCTTTACCGAAATTTACACTTAGTTTACTAATTATGAATTCATCAAAATATTTTTTACTTTTGCTTTTCTACACACTCATAGGTGCGCCGGGGTTAATTTTAATTCACACAGAAATCACAAGAGACTGACCAAATTAGAGTGTGCAGCTTTTAAGAAAGAGCTTAAGTTGTATGGACCAGTTGACTAAAAAATATTTATACATTCACGTCATGTACTTATAAGGTAATCAATTATGAAAAACGTTAGCTGGTAACTTGATGTAATTAATTAGTAATATCCCTCCGTTTCAAATTAGATGAGTCACTTTTTTTTTTAGTCTGTTTCAAAATAAATGAGACATTTCTTAATTTGAAAATAATTTGATTTTTAAACTATTTATTTTACTCATTTTACCATTAATGATAAATTTTTATAATCACACAAATATCATGGTCCCACCAAGTTCTTACCCCTTAAACTTTTAAGGCCATAAGTTTCAAAATTTTCTTTTTTTTTAAAATTCCGTGCAGAGTCAAATTATCTCATCTAAATTGAAACAGTGGAGTATTGCTTTTGTTAAACTTGTAGTGTTAATGTAAAAAAAAAAATGGCATTGCCATTGTATATAAAACCATTGTTTTAAAATAACACATGGATCTGCTGGAAAGCTAAAGATAGAAAACTTGAAACGTATTCTTATTTCGTACATTAGATCTCGCAACGCTTCTAATCTAAGGCGAGTTTGCTGTATAAAAAGCATAAACAATTGCCGGTGATCGAGAAACTAAAAGGTGGGCAAATCTGCGAATTCCAAAACATAGATCCTATGAACCTTTAACGCTAAGTACAATTAAAGGGAAGCAACAAATCCCAAAACATTGATTGATGAGAGCCATTAAAGCAATGTTAAGTGATTTAACAATGATCACTAAGAGTGCCATTTTGCAAATCCCAAAATATTGATCATAAGATTCATTAAAGTTAGCTTAGGGCCGGCAAGTGGGCGGCCCAGGACCGGGACCGGCCCAGGATCGGGACCGGCCCAGGATCGCGATCCATATGAGTTGTGGGCCTAAACGATCCTAACCGTATAAGATTGGGACCGTAGGGAGGTGGTCTGGGTAGTGGACCGGTCCTATGCGTGAGGCCCGCAAGACGAGGATCGGGACCGGCTGGGAAGTGGGCCGGTTCAAGCGGTCCTAAACGGGTCCAACGGTCAGTTTTTTTTTAAAAAAATTTTGCCCATTTGGGCATTAAAAAGTAGTCATTTGGGCTGCCAAAATAGCCGTTGATTATTTACAAAATAGCCATTTAACCCCCCTCCCCCAACTTTATTTTAACCCCAAACTTTTTATAATTACACTTTTTCCCTATTTTCAACTATAAATACCCCTAATTCTTTCACTTTTCTCACAAAATCATCAATCTCTCTCTAATTTTCTTCTATAATTGCTTACTTTATTGTTAAAATTTGCGAAAAATTGTGAAGTTGGTGAATTGAAGTCTTCAAGTCTTCAACGATAATCAATTTTCAACAAGTTGTTCGTCAATTCGGTAAACTCGTTCCAACCCATAATTTTTAATATTATAGTTTTGTTTGTTTTATTTATTTTCTATTATTTGATTAATTACAATGGCTTTCTTAAAAAAACTTTTTGGTAAAAGTAACGGAAAATCCAAGAGGGGCGAATCTAGTGGCCAATCTATTCATCCTCCACTTCCCCCAGCTCCCCGACCCAAACCCCATACTCGTCCTATACCTGCTGCTATTCTTGATAGTGATAATACTTTATTACAATTTACTGAGAGTCAATTTTTGCATAATGTTGGCGCTGGTGGTCAATTAAACCATGAATATATGAATGCTCTTTATGGTAATCCAACTATTGATGAAAATGATGACGAAGAAATAGATTTTGATGAAATGCAACCGGATGACGATACACCCACTAGTCATGCTCCTGAAGTTAACCCAACTAATGATAATCCAAATGATGCCCCATCTGACCCTCCTGTTACTACCCTTACTTTTTCTAGACAACGTCCCAAACGGTTAGAAACATCTATTGTTTGGCCTTTTTTTACTCAACTAATTCCACAAAATAAGGCAAAGTGTAAAACTTGTGGCAAGAAGTTAGCTTTTAAATATTTTGGAGGTCGGGGGGAGGGGGGGGCTTTGAAAAGACACATATTACATGTATGAAAGTTTAGTTGTTGCAGAATATAGAAACCCATAAACTCAGCATTTAATGCTCATGTAAGTGATGCTGATGAGCACATTACAAATGCGGATTGGGCTAATGTTAAAATGCTTGTAGATTTATTTAAAAAAATTTATATTGCTACAAATGAATTTTTTAGGCAATATTATCCTACTATTTCTAACTGTTTAGTTTATATTGCAGAATTTGCAAATTTATTTGCTCATTTTTCAGAGGGTGAAAAAATTTATGAACAAACTATTGATTCTATGAGAAAAAAAGTTTGAAATTTTTTCCCATATTCCCCCTATTTATGGTGTTGCTGCCTTGTTAAATCCTACTATGAAATTAGGAGGTCCTCAATTTTGGTATGAAACTGTTTATAATGGTTTAGCACTTGAAGAAGAGGAGTTGTCTAAACTTCCAGAAGCAATAACCTCAATTAAAATAAATGCTCAAACTATTTATAATGCTTATCAAGTTGCATTAGATCAGGATAGACCAAATGTTCCAACTCCTTCTTCTTATGATTCTCAATCATCTAAAAGAACTGCGGGAGTAAGAGCACTTAGTGCTTGGGCCAGGTTCAGGGGTTCTCAAGGTTCTAGTACTAGTGATTTTTCACTACTAAATGATCTTGAAGTTTATTTATCACAGAGAATTGAGGAAGTGAATCCCGACGGCTCATTTAATATTTGGAATGGTGGAAGGACAAAGAAAAACACTTTCCGATTCTTTCAAGGATGGTTCAAGACATTTTAACTATTCAAGCTTCAACAGTGGCATTGGAGAGCGCTTTCAGTCAAGCAAGACTTCAACTCGGTGATTATAGAGTGTCTATAAGGGAGAGCTTGGAAAAATTAGTACTTTTCAGAGATTGAATCCGTTCGAAAAGAAGAAATTTTGGACTTGCTGAATCAAAACCAGAGGTAGACGAAGGTTACAAAGAAATGCTAGCTGAACTTGCGGAGGATTCTGCTTCACTCGGAAGCGGTGATGACCATGCTTCTTTTCCACCACCACCAACGGAAATTCCTCCGGACCTTAATGGATTTATGAAGTTTGTAATATATACAATGTAAATTAATTTGAAACTTGTATTTTGGCACATCTTGATTAGTTTCTTTTTCTTCTCAATGATGGTATTAACATCTTGTTGTGCTCATTCCATAGGGGAGAGGAAGACTAAGAAAGATATTGCCTTGTTTTGTTAATGCTATAATAAAAATTATAATGCATTGCCTTAGATATTTTTATTACCATCTTTTTTTCTAAATTCTATAAAATTTTAAAAAAATAGAAAGTTTATCCGTTGGGCCTACTTAGGCCCGGGACCGGCCTACTTAGCTTTTTGGGACTATTAGTTCGTGGTCCCGGTCCTGGGCTGGTTCCTACAAAATGCCTGTGAAGCCCGAGACCACTTAGGACCGGCCCACTTAGGACCGATCCACTTAGGACTGACCTACTTAGGCCCATTTAGGATGGGGCCCGACCCACTTGCCAACGCTAATCTAGCTACTGTTTACCCGTAAAACGCCTATTGAATTTATATCATAATTTATAGACAAACGAATCGATTTAACCCAAAATGGTAAATAAATTAAATTAAATGTAATACTTAGCGTTGAAATCGAGATAAATACCAGATAACTTGGTTCCGGGAGCAGGGCTTCCGAGGGTAGCGATAAGAGTAATGTTAGACAGAAAATAAAGTATTATTTAGCATGGAAATATTGTGTAACGTAAGTTTGTCAGAATTTTTGTGTGTTATAGTGGTTGTTGAAGCCACTATTTATAGCTATACCTAGGGAACAAGGTCATATGATCAAGCCCATCTTAAAAGACAATAATGTGGGCCACTGATAAATGTGTAACGGCAGGTCATGAATGCCAAAATTCTCTGTAATGGAAGTATATTTGATACTGAGGAATATTCTTCATTGAATGTCATCTGGTGACAAACAATCATTTGCTATCCTTGATAATGTTCCCTTCGGGATCTACACGGTGCCAACTGAAGCCGTTGTCCTCGGTCTTGGTTTTCACTTGCTTCATCTTCCGTTTGCCCCTCGATTTCGTGTGTCATTTTGTCATTCAAGCATTTAATATGAATCAATTTTACCCTATACAGATAGTCCCCCTGCTTTCCGGTGGCACATCTTTGTGTCATCGAAAAGTTTGTGAAGATTCCTTTCTTGGCGGAAAATTTTCTGAACCTTTTTGAAAAGTTTTTTACGCTTGATAAGATGCACGTATCCTTGCATTTAACACCCCGGATACGTGTTACTCCACGATTTAGCAATATTTTGCCGGTTCTCGATGTAATCATGACCACGATTTTAGCCACCTATAACTTTACTTATACATCTCATTCTACCTCTTTCACTTCTAACAATTTCATAAACTCTCTCAACTTATTTGCTTTTAACTTCCTTTTGCTTTCATCTCTCTTTGATATTCTTCTAAAACCCCTTATCACCTTCTTAACATTATGGCTTCTTATGCGAACTCTTCTAAGAACTCTGGTCTTCTCTTCAGTGGGGGCCCGAAGAGGAGCAAAGACAAAAAGGTTGAGGTTGATGCTAATCCTCACACAGTGAGCACCAATATTCCCAAGCATCTCAATACAGCCAATAACTTCGAAGAAAAGTTCCCCACTTCAAAATCTCGAACTAGGGTTGTTGGTAAATATCCTTCTTGTATTCTTACTGTGAAGGAGGACTGTGATTGCCACGACCTAAACATCATTGTTCCCGATCTGGTGGAGCAAGGAAACTTCACAAAGAAGTGCTTTACATACGTTTACACGTACCCCTTTACTTTGGGTATGTTTTATTTGAGTGGGGTCTTTACCCCGTGATTTTGGAATTATGCCATCGGTACCAAGTCTATTTGGCTTAGGTGGGCCCCTCGGCATGGCGAATGGTGTCCTATTTGCGGTGGCGATGCCAGGAAATGAAGAAGCCCCTCACCTTGGCTTATATGATGAATCTTTACTCACATAAAATCTTTCGCAGTGGAGTAATACACTTCAGTAAAAATGGCCACCATGCGTTGCTTACCAATATGGATAACGACTATGATCGTGAATGGAGGAGCGGCTTGTCGTCGTTACTACTAGGGTATCATCCTGGTTACAACTCAACGTATGTTCACAGTTTATCTTATTCTCTAAAAATAGGCTAATTTATGTCATTGTTAACCCTTCTGCATTCATTATTCCAGCAACTCGGTGGACACTTCCAAGGGTTGAAGGCCTTGAGCGGTGGGTTCATAAGATTCTGGATATCACCATGCCAGAGACCTGCCGATGGAAGGAATTGGCCCCCAAATACGGGTGGAGGGACAAGAATCATTTAAAACTGATTCTGCCTTCATTCCATCTTTGTACATAAGAAAACTGGCTAACCTTACCTTTTTGTTTGATTTAGATCTCCCTCGGGGTTCTACCTCCATCCCCGATAAGGATGTTTTGGTCGATCTCACAGAGGCTGCGAGGTTGTTGCAGGAGGCTCTCACCTGAACAAGTGTCCTTGGGTCTGCTTCCGGTGTAGGTGCTTTTTCTCGGAGTCCCTAGATAGAGAACAAGCAGCCAAAATGTGGCGTTCTTCTTCAGCCGAGGGTAAAAATAAGAAAGTGAAGAAAGTCACACCCGAGCCAGCCATAACCACTGTGGTTATTGATGATGATGGAGAAGCCAGTGATGACTAGGCATCCATTCAAAGGAGACAACGATCTTCACCAGCTCATCAAAATGCTCAATCTGGAGAGCTTAGAATCCCAATCGAGGGCGATATCCGAGAGCTCTATGAGAGTTTGACTTAGTGGAGAATGCTAATTTTCACTTTTCAGTCCCAGTTATTGCTTTTGGTAGTATGAGTCGAGTACCGAGGCTCTTCTGCCTTCAGTCGATGAGCAACCAACAACCAGCACTGCCTCTACCACAGTTGTTTCTCAACCCACAACACCATCAGCTTCATCATCTTCCACACCGACCATACCTTAATCAGCAGCAACTGCTACGTCTCCCCCATCGGCCGCAGATGCCCGTGAGGAGGCTATCCCTCCTCCCAATTCCCTGACCACGAGAATTTGGGGCACAACTACTCGCCCCTTCTGCAGATCCCCAGGGGAGAAGGAGTGTCTCACTCTTGGTATCCACGGAGTGCCATCTATTGTCTCGGCAGGTGGAACTCGCCAATTATCAAAAGTTGATGGCTTGATCAGAGAAAGATAAAAAGAAAATATACTATCTTTTGGGGGAGTGTATGATAAATAACGCCATGCATAATGCAACAACAGTATTTTACTTGTTCTTTTTACTGCTTGTTTCTTCTTGACTTGCTATGACAGGGTTTCTAACTTGGGTATTGGCTTTGTAGGCCAACTTCCTTGCTTCCGAGGGTCTATAAAGAGGGACTTAAGTCCGAGCAAGATCAACTATTGGCTGAGAGGGACCAACTTTCTGTGTGCCTCCCGGTATTAGAAGCAAAGGCCTCTGAAGCTAGTGATCTTGAGGCCCGACTACAGCTTAGCAAGCAGGAGGTAGTGGCCCTTAGTCAAGAAGCTTCTCAATTAAATGTTCAATTCCAAGAAGCTAAGGATAAGTGGTCTGAAGTTCAGATGGCGTGCTTGTTGCTGCCTGTGAGCACGTGATTTTTGCCTCATACGAATTACTCCAAAAGAATTCCCAAAATTAGGTCTTTTCTTTAATTATATGTTATTTTTAGGAATTATTGTGCGATTTTCCTGATTGCTTGCATATGTTTGTGTGCATGTTTAATTTTATTAATGCATTAAAAATACAAAAAATATAGCGTTTGCATTTATGATTTGATTTTTACATTTTTGGAATTAATTAATAATTAGGTGTTTTACAAAAATAAAAATTCACAAAAAATAACATATTTTTGTATTTTGGTCAAATTGTGTGATTTTCTTTTAATATAGTGGTTAATTATTTGTGATATGTATTATTTAAAGTTAATTAAAATATTTTTAAGCTAATTTAGGTCTTTTATAATTTAATTTAGGATTTTTAAGTTTTAATTTTTTTTTTTAAAAAGAAAATTGAAAAGGAAAAGAAAATAAGAAGAGGAAAATCTGGTTGGACCAATTTAGTCAGGCCCAAAACAAAAACCCACCCCAGACCTAATCCCCAGTCTAGCCCAACCCGTTCCCTGCCCGGTACGCCCTTACCAGAACAAAACGACGTCGTTTGGACACGTTTTGATCAGGGCCATCAATTTCATTAGATCGAACGACCCAAAGCCTTGCCCATTACCCGACCCAAACCCATTTCATCTGAGACCGATCCGGTCTTTAACTCGCTCAAACGACGTCATTCCAATTAGTCAGATGATCCAAGCCGTTGATATCGTTTGATCGAATGGCATGGATCCAATTTCACCCCAGTATATATTTGTCCAAACAGACCCCACCCCCCCTCAGAACACCCCCCTCCTCTCACTCGTCTCATATCATCTCTTCAGAGACGGGTAACCCTAGTAGCCGCCACCCTTTTCCACCGCCCTAAACCCGGCGGCGCCGGCTCCAATCCGCCTGAAAACCACACCCCATGAACATCACAAGCCCCTCATACCAAATCCCTATTACAGTTCCCTCGAACATCCCTAGAACTGTTCGAATCTAGATTTAAAGGGACAAACCCTAGTAGCTGCCACCATTCACCACAGCCTTCCGGTGGTGGCGCCGACTCCAATCCTTCCCAAATTAACACCCTGAAGCCCCCTCCCTCTCCTCTTCCTGAATCCACGACTCATTACCCTCGAATTAAACCAGAACTTGTCGAATAGTGAATCTAAGTTTTAAACCTAAAACTACAGAGTCAAGATTCGTTGTTACTTTAAGCTAATTTTAACTTTATTTGTGTGTTCTTGATAAGAACACACAGTTAAAGTCAAGATCTGGTTTAAAAAATTTGAAGATTCGAAGGTTTTCTTCAATTACTAATGGCCGGTAAGTCTTTGTCCTGATTCTATGTTTATATTCTATTAATTTTACCCTGATATTCGTCTTCCTTATCTCTTTTTCTTTTCCTGGTCAATTAAAATTCGATCAGTGCTCTGGTATAAACTATTTCTGTTCACTGTTTATTTATTTAGATTGGTTTTGTGGATATGTTTCGTATAATTAGGTTATCAGAAAACTTTGAAATGGTATTCCACTTAGATTTCTATTCAACTGTTCTTTATTCCATTCTGTTTCACTTTAGATTTCTATTCGAGCATGCTATACTGTTTAATAATCTGTATGTTAAGTAGATAGCTTCACTTGTAATTGAATCGGGACTGTTGTGAGACTAAAAAAAACTGTTTTGGTATCCACACATGTGGAAGTAGTCTGATAATTGTACTTGGTCTCGCTGAAATTAGTATTGAGTCATTATTTGGTTTGACATTAGTTTAGTCGTATTCAATGGCTCGTGTAAACATCCATCAGTTCGGCTGAAGGTGTTCTTGGATTCTTGAAGCATTGCAATTGTGATTAAAAAGAAAAAGGGTCACAATATTGATAATTACTGCATATTTCTTAAATAATTATTGGACTGCATTCAATTTTCTCATGTGCTCTTTCGTTAGTCATCATGTATAGTAATTCATCATCATTGTTGTGTTCCATTTTATCTTTGGATTCGAACCTGTTTAAGTGTAAGGGTGCAAGGCTGTTGGGATTTTGAAGTGAATCATCTGATGGGCCAATGATCTTAAGGGTTAAGTAATGTACCGAAAAATCATGTTGTAGCTATGAGCATATTTTTGGTTAATTTTAATGCTAAATTGTCCATTTGGAAATCCTTGAGGTTTGCCTTAGCTTAATTTATTTCGAATCTGAGGGAATATGTAACTTGCATTGTTGGATTTGATGTGGATATCTCGTTTGATTTTCCAATACGGAATGTATGCCAGGAGATTCGAACTTGAGGTTTGTTCACATATCCTCTTGTTTCCTCAAAGATACGAACCCATTTTGGGCCTGAGTAGTGGGATCATTTTAAATTGAAAAGAGGTCCATCGCCTTTAGACAACCTCTTAATTTGAGGACCTGGATCTAGGCGTCAATTTGGAGAGTATGTTACCGTTTTGTTTAAACCACCTTCAATTATCATAGTCAGTGGAGGCAAGCCATATTAGTAACACCAATAGTCTATGGCTCCCCAACTTTAGTTTGAAAATCCGTTTATATAGAATTGAGGTGCGCCGTGCGAAATATAATCCCAAATGCGTGGCCCTCACTTAATTGTATCCCTTAAAATTCTTAGAACTTGAGGTATGCCATTTAGTTAATTTTTCATGGCCCTCGCAAAGTTAAAAACACATAGTTACTTTAGGCGCGTTATTTTAATAATATTATTTTCCTAAACTCGGGTGCGCATTTCATGTGACCCAAATCCAAATCATAACAACGGTAAATAAAAATGGGTTGCGAACCGCGGGCGCATTTATGTAGCATGACTTGCGATGTGTTTTAAATAACTTTGAATATTTTTCCGAAATATTAAAAGCGGTTAAAATAATAGCATCCTTTTTTGCTTTTGCTTTTGCTTTTGGCTATAGTATCTTGAAATATCAGATTGAAGTGTTTGTGCATTCAAGTGATGGAGTAAAGATTCTCTTTCAGCATTACACATTACGTATAACACAAATTAGAGTAAATGAACGCAATTGTGAAGTTTCTTTCTCTGCTGTTTGTTTGGCATGATTGATGCAATTTTTATGCATTCAATTAGCAGATGGTTTATTTCCATACTTGAGCCTTTTGTTAAAAAAAATTATTTAGCAACCGAACCTCATATTTTGGTTTGAAGCAATGAAGATTTTTGGCCGCTTGGATTTAGATAATTCAAGTCTGATTGGCCAAGAGCTAATAAAATTTCACAAGCTAGTTTCATCTTTCTGTAAATAATCTATCTCTTTTTCTATATTAATTTCCATAACATGGCCTTCACAATAATCTTAAATTAGCTTTAGACAAAAAATAATTAATAAATCTTGTAATTTGCTTTAGACTCAATTTAGATTAGTATTGTGATTATGTATACATTCGCGTAACATAATTGCAAATTTAACTCTAAAATGACTCGAGGGATGCGTTCGCGCAACCTCAATCAATTTTTCTTAAATAAATAAACAAAGCGTTATTAATTGGGGACACGTTCGCGTGACATGATTTTTGACGCGCCAAAAGAAAAGAGTATACGTACGCGTAACTCAATTCTTTAATTACGAATAAACTAAGTAATTTAAAAGCGGTAAAAAGATAATTGCACATAGGTCTTAAAAATGAGTATTTAAATAATTTAAGCCAAGTATAAATTGCTAAGCGACCGTGCTAGAACCACGGAATCCGGGGGTGCCTAACACCTTCCCTCGGGTTAATAGAATTCCTTATTCAGAATTTTTGGTTCGCAGACTTCAAAAGGAAAGTCAAACTTCCTCGACTCGGGATTTTAAACCGGTGACTTGGGACACCATAAATTATCCCAAGTGGTGACTCTGAATCTTTGAATAACCAAATCTCGTTTCGATTGTCACTTTAAGTTGGAAAAAACTCCCTTATACCCTTTCCGGGGTGTAGGTAAAAAAGGAGGTGTGACAGCTCTGGCGACTCTGCTGGGGACCGAACCCAGAATCTCTGGTTCAGGGTTCAAGAATTCGAGCTTACAGTAATTGTTATATTTGGCTTTATTATTTTTTCATGTTTGTGCTTAATGTGCGAAATATTGCTTTTTACCGCTTTGATATTATCTGAACTGTATATATAAGCTGTTACGAAACCTTTCATCTTTCTGAGTGTTCTGAATTTATGATGCACACGTGCGCGTGGCCCACCTTTCTGTTAGAAGTCATACCAAATAGAACGAAGTTGCGCCAAGTAACTAGGCCGGGTAGACTTTCGTGCTCCCGGTACGTTGCCCTCACTTCGGCTCAAGCTGTCTGCTTGGGTAAGCCAGGTCTAGAATAGTATACCCTAGGTTTTACACTTAGAATAACTCAGCTTCATGCCGGATCCCTAGTAGGAACGTTTGTTTGCATCATGTGCATTTGACTTCGGAGACTCAACACAGGGGTTGGGTCTGTCTAGGACAGGTGTACCCTGAAATGAAAAGACCATCCTGATACATCTTACTTGTGCATTCATTTGTTTTGGATTTGCATGTTGACCAGCTTATAGGAAAAGTTAAAAGGAAAAGCAAGGTGAGGACCGAGAAAGAAAATTGGCTATTTTTCGGAAAAAAAAAACAATTTCCAAAATATTTTGAAATTCTTTCGAAATTTTGAAAAAAACAAAAGAAGGAAATTTTGTGTTTCTTTTAAAAATAGTTTTATTATTACGAACTACGTAAGTTTGATTCTCGCCGGATGTGAGATACGTAGGAAACCCACATCGGGCCCAGCTATTTTAAATAAAGAATAAATAAATAAAAATAATTAGATAATAAATAATTAAAATATGGGTACATAAATATCATTGTGTTGTCACAAGTAAGGTGGTGTCATTCTTGTCCAAAATAGGCCGAATGTCCCCAAAAGGGCACCGGAAGGCTGTTTTTGCAAGAACAGCCGCCTTTGGTCGTTTTTTTTTTCTTTCAATTTTTTTTTGCCTGCTAGTAAACACAACCTTTAAATCTTCTTCATCAATGTGTTGTTTTTTATATATATGAATTTTTTTTATTATGATTTTTTTTCAAAATGAGTCTTGATTTTGTTTTTATTTTAAAAATTAAGATCACTCACAGGTACAAAATGAGCACCATCCAAAACCCACCGTTCACAGATGTAGATGAGTTTCTATTTCGGCTTCAGATGTGGTGGTATGAGTTAGGGGGAGATGGTCAGAAATGGGTAATTAAATATTTGGGAGCTCTCACATATATTATGAAAGTTAAATCACGCGATGATTTGATTACGGCACTAGTCACTTTTTGGGACCCTGATCACAATGTCTTTCGCTTCTCTGATTTCGAGCTTACTCCCACATTAGAAGAAATAGCTTGATATTCCGGTTTTGACGGAGATTTGAGAAACCAAAATCTTATATTCCCAAAGGCTCCCTCAGTACACCGATTCTTTCAGTAATCAAATCAGAAAAAGCAACGTTGTCAAAGGGTGTTGTTCTTTCAACTTCCTATATTCAAGGTTCGGAAAGCCGGATGGATTTGAAATTCATGAAAAGGGCCTTACTAACAAACAAAACAAGGACACCTGGTAGATTCACCGTCGCTTCGCTTTCATGGTGGCTTTTTTGGGAATCATGGTCTTCCCAAACAAAGAGCGGATGATTGATATTCGCATAGCCAGAGTCGTACAAGTCCTCACTACCAAAGAACATCACACTCTTGCCCCGATCATTCTCTCAGACATTTATCGGGCGTTGACTTTGTGTAAATCCGGGGCAAAATTCTTCGAAGGTTGCAATATTTTGTTACAAATGTGGTTGACTGAACATCTCCGACATCACCCCAAGTTCATGCAGTATGGTCCAAGCAAGGACAATTTCATCGAGAGTTATGAAGAAAGAATAAAAGATTATAAATCTCCAGAAGGGGTAAAAGCCTGGATATCCCACTTAAGATGTTTAATGGCAAGTCAAATTGAGTGGACTTTGGGATGGCTCCCGGTAAGAGAGGTGATGCACATGTCAACCTTAAAGAGTTATTTGCTGCTGTTGGGTTTAAGAAGTGTCCAGCCGTATGCGCCACAGAGAGTTCTAAGACAGTTAGGGAGATACCAAGTGGTGCCTGATGATGAAGATTTGAGTGTGCAAGTGATTGAGCTACACCCCGAAGCCACTCTCCCTGAGGCTTTAATCCAACAGATTTGGAATGGTTGTCGATACTTGAAAGATGATACCCAAGTTCCAGATCCTGCGAAAGGTGAGATAAATCCGGGTTATGCTAGGTGGTTTGAGAAAAGATCCCGTGTGGATGATGCACCAGAACCTGATCCGAGAAGGCCCATAAAAAGACCGTATGTTCAAGCCTTTGATGACAAAATCCAAGAACGGTTGGCTTGGGGTGAAAAGGAAAAGGGGTACAAAGCAATTATTTATGCCTTAGAAGAAAGCCTGAGGAACCTCAATTTGGAGAAAGACTTACAGGCACAAGAAGCAGAAGGTAAAAAGAAGAGTCTGATTAGCGAGAATAAAACTCTTCGCGCTCAGTTTCAACAAATGAAGAAAGCCTCTGAAGTGCCAGTGAGAAGTTGGAAAGATCGGAAAATCATTGCCAATCTGATGGAAAAAATGCAAGATTATGACTCCATTTTTGACAAAGACTGAAAAAGCCTTAGACAAAGCTAAGGAAAAAATCTTATAGTTAAATGAGGAGGCCAAATCAAGTAAGGAACGCCAAGTAATGAGATTCAAAGAAGAAATGGCTCAATTCAAGAGAGAGAAGGACCATTGGATACATTCAGAAGCTCAACTTCATGCACAATTATAAGAAATGAGAAGGTACAATAGAGAACATCAGCACGCAGATATTGATAGGGAGAGAGCACATGCAAGACTCGATCAAGCCAGACTTCGAGCTCAATTGGAGTTAGCTTTAGATCGCGAAGACCACATAAGAGATATAGCCACCACTCGCCAACAACGATTGCAAAACCAAAACCAAAATCTCCAAGATTTCAGAGCACAAATCCATGATTTGGCCGTTTATACTTCTCAAAGTTACGTGAACTGCCAATGGATGGATTATGAAAGGTTTCTAGAGCATGCACCTACTTTTGCCTGTCATCTTGCAATGGAGTTAGAGAGGATGTACTGTACACTAGGAGGTCAGTCGGGTCAAGCCCCACCGTGAGCAGATGTTCCAGTGATTAAAAGCAAAAGATTGTGGAGTGAAGCGTAGTCATAGTTGTTGGAACTTTTCATATAATAGTCATGTTTTAGTTTAAGTCCATGTTGAGTCTTTTAAACCATTTTTCTTAAAAGTGTTGTCCAAATGTAATGTCATTTCTGTCTTTGTATTGTTTCGTTTGTTAAAATAAATAAGAGTATTAATAATTGTTTCCACCAGAACTACGCTCAGTCTGATTCATGCAGGGTCATGATACGTAGGCAATCTTCATAAGATTCGACCACAACCAAAAGAAAAGAACAAAATGAAAAAGGGGAGGGAATAAAAGATAGGCGTGAGTGACAATAAAAGGGAAAGGTCAGGAAAAGTTGGGATGACACAAGCAACCGAGCAAATACATGATATAAAATGGTTAATTGCCTAGGTGCATTGCATCCCAACGTGTAATTGCATATGTGTTAAACTCTAAAAACTAACAAGTTTGTTGTTTTTCAGAGAATTCAAGCAGTTAGTTTATCTAGAGTATACTGGCACATTATCATTACCAAACTAGATCAAAAGGACCAATACCAGAAATCATGTCTATCCCGGATGTCGACACAATTGTTGAGGTAGAGGAGTTGGACGTCAGTAAAATGAAAGAGGAGATGCTCAAACTTAAGCAACAGATGGCCGAAATGTATCAGGCTTGGGTTAAAGGACAACCACCATCCGCTTACTTAGCTAACCCTACCTTCACTCTACCACCGACTCAAACTCAGGATCATCCCACCACCGATCTATCCCCAAGATTTCCCATTTACCAATACTACTGGGGCACCACTTCTCATACACCACAATCTCCACCTCCTAAACCGATTCCATACCCCCTCCACCAGTAACTCCTGTCTTCGTAGCATCTCCACCAGCTACACTCCACAAATATCCTAGCGAGCCTATGTTCCAGGCCCAGGACAACCAATACTACCTCTCGGAGCCCACTTTCAAAGCTCCAGAAACCCTTTCCTATACTCCTCACTTTGACCTCCCGATAGAAGCTGATAAACCAGTCAAAAATACCGAACAAGAGGAGATGTTCAGGAAAGTTAAAAGCTTAGAAAAATCATTCAGAGACATGCGGGGGTTGGGAGGGCAAGTCAGCGTGGCCTACAAGGACCTATGTCTGTTCCCGAATGTGCAATTACCGGCAGGTTCCAACATGCCTAAGTTCGATCTACACAACGGGCACGACGATCCAGTAGCCCACTTGAGGGGTTTTTGCAGCAAGATGATGGGAGCTGGAGGAAAAGATGAATTGTTAATGGCTTACTTCAGTCAGAGTTTGAGTGGATCAACATTGGAATAATATACCCGCCAAGACCATAGGAGATGGTACACATGGGATGATCTGGCGTAAGCATTTGCTTGTCACTTCCAATACAATCTTGAGATCATTCTAGATCGACTGTCCTTGACTAAACTTGAGAAGAATCACAGTGAAAGCTTCAGTGAATATGGTTTCCGATGGAGGGAGCAAGCAGCAAGAGTAGATCCCCCAATGAAGGAAAGTGAGATGGTAGATTACTTCCTACAAGCTTTGGAACCTACTTACTATGGCCATTTGGTCTCAGCTGTGGGAAAGTCATTCAACGAAGTAGTAAAGATGGGGGGCATGGTAGAAGAAGGCCTCAAGTCGAATAAAATCATGAGCTATTCGGCTATCAAAGTGACTACTCAGGCTATTCAGGGCGGCATAGGAGGGATTGGGAAGAAGAAGAGAGAGGAAGCAGCAATGGTTGATTCAGGAACTTGGTCCGGATCCCGAGGTTCACCTTACCACTACAATCAACCTCGACCCCACCAACCAACTTATCACCACAATCCACCCCAACACTACTATCCCCCACCAGAACCTCATTTTTCTGTCTACCATGCACAAGAATACAACCAACCTCCTGCCCACACTCAATGGCGTGCTCCTGTCCTACCAAATACTTATCCACATCCACGAGCCTACCAAAACACTCCCAAACCAAGTTTCAGGCCTAGTCAAGCACTCAAGAGTGAAAGGTTGCAGAAAAAGAAAACCTTTACTCCGTTGGGAGAATCATACACTAGTCTGTTCCACAGGCTAAAACAGCTAGATATGCTAAGGCCGATACAGTCCAAACTGTTAAATCCTCCTCCAAGGAATCTTGACTTTACTGTCAGCTGTGAGTATTGTTCAGGTACTCCGGGTCATGATACAGAAAAATCCTGGCATTTGAAAAGTGCGATACAGGAGCTTATTGATACCAATAGAATTGAAGTTCAAGCTCCTGAAGCACCCAATATCAACAGGAATCCAATGCCAGCCCATCAGGAGGCAAATATGATCGAAACAGTGCATGCGGAGGGAGAACCCAAGAAGCCATCATAGACCATCATGATGATTCGGTCTAGTGGAGTCAAGACAAATGAACAATCAGCATATGAGAAGTTGGTGCTCAAGTAGAGCAATAAGAGTGTTGAGCCATCTGTGGCAGTTGAGAAGGGGTCTTTAAGCAAAGTTGCAACGAAACAGGAAGGGGTGGAGGTTATTGTACCGGGGGCGGCCAGCAAACCCATCATAATCGTGGAAGGAGCCCGCGCAGATCGGGTTATTATCAAGCCAGTAACCCAGTTACCAATAATCAACAGCAAGGCTATTCCATGGAATTACGAACGGGTAACGGTGATGTACAAAGGGAAGGAAGTCAAAGAAGAAATCTGTGAAGTACAGGGTTTGACTCGCTCGGGAAGGTGTTTTACTCCCGAGGAGTTAAGAAGAGCTAAAGATAATCCAGCGCTAGTAAAGAAAGCCGTAACTAAAGAAGAAGCAGAAGAATTCTTGAGGAAGATGAAGTACAGGACTACTCTATCGTGGAACAATTAAGAAAGATGCCCGCTCAAATTTCCCTATTGTCATTATTGATCCATTCGGCGAGCACCATCAAGCTTTAATGAAGATCTTGAATGAGGCGCACGTTCCCGATAAGATCTCCGTGAATCACTTGGAAAAAATAGCCAACAAAATCTTCAAAGCAAATAGAGTCACGTTTTCTGATGATGAATTGCCTGTAGAAGGTACTGAGCACAACAGAGCTCTTTACCTCACATTAAAATGTGAGAACTCTGTGGTGACCCGGGTATTGGTTGACAATGGGTCAAGCGCAAACATCTGTCCTCTCTCCACTCTAAGCAAGTTGAAAATAGAAGATGAGAGGATCCATAAGAACAGTATTTGCATGCAAGGATTTGACGACGGAGGTAAAGATTCAGTTGGGGACATAGTGCTGGAGCTGACAATAGGGCCAGTTGAGTTCACAATGGAGTTTCAGGTGCTGGATATAGCTGTTTCCTATAATTTACTGTTGGGTCGACCATGGATCCACGCTGCTAAAGCAGTCCCATCAACACTACACCAGGTAGTCAAATTTGAATGGGATAGACAAGAAATAGTTGTGCATGGGGAAGACAGTTTATGTGCTCACAGCAATGCCATTGTACCAATCATTGAGGTGGAAGATGACCAAGGACCATGGGTCTACCAAGTTTCTGACACGATGTTGGTAGAGAAAGTTTCGGAGGGAAAATACATTCCAAATCCAAAGATAACTGCCGCATCAGTCATGGTAGACTATGAGATGTTGAAGAATGGTTTTGTACTAGGTAAAGGTTTGGGCTCATCTTTGCAAGGCATCATACAGCCGATGTCTCTTCCTGAAAACTTGGGAACATTTGGTTTGGGATTCAAGCCCACTGCCGCAGACATAAGAAAGGCCAGAAAGCTAAAACAGAAGGCATGGGTTCTTCCAAAGCCAATCCCACGTCTTTCCAAATCATTTGTCAAGTCCGGTACCAGAAGTCGCCCAGTAACAACAATTCCCAGTTCTATGATTAATCTTGACAAGGAGTTAATTGAAAGATTTGAAAAGTTGTTTGACGGTGTGAACATGGTGGAAATTGGAGAGGGTTCTAGCAACGTGGAAGTGCAATTTGTCGGGCCAAAAACAAAGCTTAACAATTGGAAGGCTACTCCTCTTCCCACTCGGAAGGAGTCTTGGTAGTTTATTTTGAGTTTCCTTCAGTTTGTCTGGGTTATTCCAGGGTTGTAATCCAGATTTTTTATCTTTCAGTCTGTTTGAAGTGTGCAAACCTTGTTATCTTTCATCATTTAATGAAATGCGGTTTCCCTTTCTTTATCATTCCTGATAGTTTTTCTTTTGTTTTTCTTTTCTTTTCTGTACAGTTCTTTTTACTCTGGTTCTAATGACATGACATGCATGAGGAATCCTCAGCCCAGTCTTAAAAATCAATCTGATTCCAAAATAATAGTTCAAGAAGTAGATTGTGACTACGAATCAGAATATGATGAAGATGAAGCCTTCGAAGAGATCAGTAAGGAGTTAATTCACTTCAAAGAAAAACCCAAACCCAACCTAAATAAAACAGAAACCGTCAATTTGGGGGACACAGATAATGTCAAAGAGACTAAAATAAGTGTTCATCTCGAGCCAAAGATCCGGGAAGAGTTAATCAAAGCACTCATCGAATACAAAGATGTTTTTGCATGGTCGTATGCCGACATGCCGGGTTTGAGCACTGATTTAGTGGTCCATAAATTGCCCACTGATCCAGCGTTTCCTCCCGTCAAGCAAAAGTTGAGGACATTCAAAACTGATATGAGTGTGAAGATTAAAGAAGAAATCACCAAGCAGTTGGATGCAAAGGTTATTCGGGTCACTCGATATCCTTTTTGGTTGACTAATGTCGTACCTGTACCAAAGAAGGACGGTAAGATCAAAGTATGCGTCGATTATCGCAATCTCAACAAAGCAAGTCCGAAGGACAACTTCCCACTACCCAATATCCACATTTTGATCGATAATTGTGCCAAGCATGAGATAGGATCTTTTGTGGATTGCTATGCCGGGTAACATCAGATTTTAATGGATGAAGAAGATGCAGAAAAGACAGCATTCATCACACCATGGGGAACTTATTGCTACCGGGTAATGCCATTTGGTTTAAAGAACGCCGGGGCAACTTACATAAGAGCAATGACTACGGTGTTTCATGAAATGATACATAAGGATATTGAGGTATACGTGGATGATGTGATCATAAAGTCAAAGCGTCAAGTCGACCACGTTGGGGATTTGAGGAAATTCTTCCTGAGACTTCGCAGGTACAACCTCAAGCTTAACCCTGCCAAGTGCGCATTTGGTATTCCATCCAGAAAACTGTTAGGATTCATAGTCAGCCGGCAAGGCATCGAGTTGGACCCATCAAAGATCAAAGCCATCCAAGAATTTCCACCTCCGAGGAACAAGACTGAAGTGATGAGTCTGTTAGGGAGGTTGGACTACATCAGCAGGTTTATTGCTCAGCTCACGACAACTTGTGAGCCTATTTTCAAATTGCTGAAGAAGGATGCTACGGTCAAGTGGACTGATGAGTGTCAAGAAGCATTTTATAAGATAAAAGGATACTTGTCAAACCCACCCGTGCTGGTTCCGCCAGAACCAGGAAGACATTTGATTCTTTACTTGACAGTCTTGGAAAATTCATTTGGCTGTGTACTGGGGCAGCATGACATTACCGATAGAAAGGAACAAGCTATCTACTATCTTAGCAAGAAGTTCACGGCTTATGAGGTTAAGTACACTCATCTGGAAAGGACATGTTGCGCCCTAACTTGGGTGGCTCAGAAATTGAAACATTATTTGTCATCCTACACTACTTACCTCATTTCGCGCTTGGATCCGTTGAAGTATATCTTTCAAAAGCCTATGCCGACAGGGAGACTTGCGAAGTGGAAGATATTGCTCACAGAGTTTGACATCATCTATGTGACTCGAACTGCGATGAAAGCCCAAGCA
The DNA here is from genome assembly GCF_000393655.2 of Nicotiana sylvestris. Taxonomy (NCBI): domain Eukaryota; kingdom Viridiplantae; phylum Streptophyta; class Magnoliopsida; order Solanales; family Solanaceae; genus Nicotiana; species Nicotiana sylvestris. The sequence goes on from NC_091063.1 coordinate 64,139,433, forward strand.
TTGGCTGATCATTTGGCCGAAAACCCGGTCGATGAAGATTACGAGCCATTAAGAACTTGTTTTCCTGATGAAGAAGTGATGCATATCGATGAACTGGAGCAAATTGAAAAACTAGGCTGGAAACTTTTCTTTGATGGGGCTGCCAACATGAAAGGAGTCGGAATAGGAGCTGTGCTTATTTCTGAAACAGGGCATCACTATCCTGTTACAGCTCAGCTTCGGTTTTATTGCACCAACAATATGGCTGAGTATGAAGCCTGTATTTTGGGTCTAAGACTAGCTGCAGACATGGATATCCAGGAAGTCTTGGTCTTGGGAGACTCGTATCTTCTGGTACATCAAATTCAAGGAGAATGGGAAACGCGAGATTTGAAGCTCATACCATACCGACAATGTTTGCATGATCTTTGTCAACGGCTTTGATCAGTGGAGTTTAGGCATATTTCAAGGGTCCATAATGAGGTCGCCGATGCTTTGGCTACCCTGGCATCAATGTTGCACCATCCGGACAAAGCTTATGTCGATCCTCTGCATATTCAAGTCCGAGAACATCATGCTTACTATAACATGATTGAAGAAGAACTTGATGGCGAACCATGGTTCCACGATATCAAGGAGTATATCAGAATGGGGATATATCTAGTGCAAGCCACGGGGGATCAAAAGAGAACAATTCGACGGTTGGAAAATGGATTCTTCTTAAGTGGAGGAATTTTGTATAAGAGAACACCAGACCTTGGATTATTAAGATGCATAGATGCTAGACAAGCTACGGCTGTCATGTCCGATGTACATTCGGGAGTCTGTGGACCACATATGAGTGGATATGTGTTGGCAAAGAAAATTCTCCGAGCAGGTTATTATTGGCTCACCATGGAGCGAGATTGTATCAATTTTGTGTGCAAATGTCATCAGTACCAGATACACGGAGATTTGGTTCATTCTCCACCATCGTAATTACACACAATGTCGGCACCATGGCCCTTCATTACTTGGGGCATGAATGTCATTGGACCAATTGAGCCAGCAACATCCAACGGGCACAGGTTCATTTTGGTAGCCATTGATTATTTCACCAAGTGGGTTGAGGCCAAAACTTTCAAATCGGTGACCAAGAAAGCAGTGGTCGATTTTGTTCACTCAAATATCATCTGTCGATTCGGAATCCCAAAGGTGATCATCACAGATAATGGTGCTAATCTTAACAGTAACTTGATGGAAGAGGTATGTCAACAGTTTAAGATTACACATCGCAATTCTACCCCATATCGTCCCAAGGCGAATGGAGCAGTCGAGGTAACCAACAAAAACATAAAGAAGATACTTCGGAAAATGGTAGAAGGTTCGAGTCAATGGCACGAAAAATTACCATTTACGTTGTTGGGATATCGCACTACTATTCGTACGTCGGTAGGTGCAACTCCTTATTTGTTGGTATATGGCACTGAAGTAGTAATACCTGCAAAAGTTGAAATCCCTTCCCTACGGATTGTCGCCGAGGCTGAGATTGATGATGATGAGTGGGTCAAAACCCGTTTGGAGCAGTTGAACTTGATTGATAAAAAAAGATTGGCAGCAGTATGTCATGGCCAGTTATATCAAAAGAGAATGGCAAGAGCATACAACAAAAGGGTGCGTCCCCGAAAGTTTGAAGTGGGCCAGCAAGTGCTAAAACGTATCCTTCCACATCAGGTTGAAGCAAAAGGCAAGTTTGCCCCGAATTGGCAAGGGCCATTTATTGTAACCAGAGTATTGTCTGATGGTGCTCTATGTTTAACAAATATCGAAGGAAAATGCATAGGCATGGCCATCAATTCCGATGCAGTCAAGAGATATTAGGTATGATTTCTTTGTTATAATTGTTGATTGTTTGTATCGGGCATTGTTTCGAAGATTGAAATGACGAAGGCAATTTGTTCCGCTATCTCAACACTCTACCCTTTGTTCCCCATTTTGAGCCGCATTTGTTTCTTTCATACCCCTCTTTTGGAATCAATAACAAACAAAAAAAAAGGAAAGGAAAAGAAAGAAAAGAGAAAAGATAAAAGAAAAGAAGTGAAAAGAGAAAGTATAACAACAAGGAAATTCAGGTGTGAACTACGTTTGACCTGATTCCTGTTAAGGATACATAGGCAGCCTCATGGCTCGGTCATAGTAAAATAAAATAGCAAAAGATCCCCAAGCAAGAAACTGGGGCAGAAGTTGTACTTGTAATAAGAAATGTGATTCCAAGAGTTGTAATTTTAAACCCATGTCAAATTGTTTTGAGCCTTTGATACCCTTTCTTTCTAACCCCATCCAAAAGCCCACATTACGGTTCAAAGAAAGACCTTCCGATCAGTCTTCAAGAGATGCCAAGTTGAGCAAATAGAGGTGATTCATATCAGGATAACACTCTGGTCCAAGCAGGAAAAGTAATGAAAATGAGAAAATCTTATTGGTGAAAACCCTCATGGGCACCATGAGGTGACGAAAGCTGAGAGAAAGTAAAAATGAGAGAGTCTTATTGGTGAAAACCCTCATGGGCACCATGAGGCGATGAAAGCTGAGAGAAAGTAGAAATAAGAGAGTCTTATCGGTGAAAACCTTCGTTGGCACCATAAGGCGACAAGGAATTGAGGAACAAACGAATGAGAGAGGTTTGTCAATGAAAACCCTTCAGGACACTGCAAGTCGAACAAGGTCTGTAAGTTGGCGGAAAGTAAAATTGGGTTGTGGAAATTTTGGAAAACAAAGTAAAACAATTGGAAAGGAAATTGGTTAAATAGACTGGGCCGATTAATCCAAAATGCATACCATGATCATTGGTGCCAGTGACTCCACTCAGATAAGTTCTTTTTTCCTATCTCCAACAGTCATCTAAATTTGGATTTTCTTCTTTATACTTAATTCTCAAAATCGTCGCATTTCATTGCTATTAATTTTACTCCTCTAAAGCTCTTCCAAGGTTAGCCTTGTTACAACAAATAAGAAGGAATGTCAAAGTGTACTACCAGATTCAAAGTTGCACAAAGCAAAATACGGCTAGGACATGCTGGAGATAGTATGGTGAAAAGTGGAATCAGTGGAATGGTTAAGTAATGTCATGGGATATATACGAGTTCAGACAGAAGGGTCAGAAGTGAAAACAACAGTTGGGGATCCTGCAGTTAAGGATCAATCATGAGGTCAAAACAGGCCTTTCAACCAGTTCAAGGCAGTTTGTTGAAGTAAAGCATGGCAAAGAGAAAACCATCCCCAGCAAGAATGCCACAACTAACCACCACGTTTTAAACTGACAAAATTTTCTTTGATTTGAAACAGGGGCAAAAATGGCATTTATTTCAGGAAGCACCCTGTAAGGAAAGCAAGTACCATGCAAGTTTGATCGTATAAATTCTCAGGACCCTCCTGGAAAATGGGACTTAGCTTTAATTCAAAACATTCATGAGTACAAGATCTAGCATAAGCTCTACTTCGTGAAAATATAAGTTGGTTTGAATTTTTCATTTTTTTAAGACAAGACTCAATTCGAAACTTCAGGACCCTCCTGGAAAATGGGACCTAGGTTAAACCCTAAAACAATCATAAGTAGTAAATATAGGACAAATGTGCACCAAAAGGAATATAAGTTGGTTTCAAAGTTCGCATAAGAGTTGTCAGGACCCTCCTGGATAATGGAACATAGTTTAAAACTGGTTTAGATAACAAGATTTAGCAGAAGTCATACCTTTAAAAGATATATCTTAGATTTAAAATTGTCGTTTAGTTAAGAGTTGTCATGACCCCCTGGATAATTGGACATAGCTTTCAAATTCTTAATAATATTTGGTAATATGATTCAGTTTAACACTCACAGATGCGCCCAACTACCAAACTGGGGCAGAAAATTTTCTTTTATTTTGTATATTTTTGTTGAATTCAGGCGTCCACCTGGAGAACAAGGAAGAACAGTCGAAGTATCAGCAATCAGGCATCCACCTGGAGAACAAGGAACAACAGTTGAAGTATCAGTAATTAGGCGTCCACCTGGAGAACAAGGAACAACAGTTAAAGTATCAGCAATCAGGCGTCCACCTGGAGAACAAGGAAAAGCAGTTGAAGATTCAGCAATCAGGCGTCCACCTAGAGAACAAGGAACAACAATTCAAGTTTCAGCAATCAGGCGCCCACCTGGAGAGCAAGTGAGTACAATTCAAGTTTCAGCTTTCAAGTTCTTACTAATGTTTCGTAACATGATAAATGTTACACTCATATATATACCCATCTACCAAACTGGGGCAGAAATTTTTCTTTGCTTTTGTTTATTTTGTTGAAATCAGGAGCCCACCTAGAGAACAAGGGAATACAATTCAAGTTTCAGCAATCAGGAGCCCACCTGGAGAACAAGGGAATACAATTCAAGTTTCAGCAATCAGGAGCCCACCTGGAGAACAAGGGAATACATTTCGAGTCTCAGCAATCAGGAGCCCACCTAGAGAACAAGGGAATACAATTCAAATTTCAAGTAGTTAGGAGCCCGCCTGGAGAACGAAGGGAAGAAGCAATTCAAATTTCAAATAATCAGGAGCCCGCCTGGAGAACAGAGGAAAAGAAACAATAGTCAAAGGAAGACATTTAAAGGGTTCAGCAATCAGATGCCCGCTTGGAGAAGAAGGGAAAGCATTTCAAAGAATTCCATTCAAGTCAGCCACAAAGGAACTTCTGAGGAAAATACAAGTCAACGAGGCAACATCAGTCACAAGATCATGTTTGGAAATAAATCTTTGTAAAGCATAGATTATAGCTTAGTTTAGCTTCTTCATTTTTGTCATGGTGTAATAAGGAGGTCAGTAGGCAGTATCAGCAGCACCAACAGCAGTAACAGTAAAATCGCAGCTTCATGGTAGTCCCAGCTACCAAAACTTTCCGAACTACATTGACCTGATTCCTTTATCGCCAAGGATATGTAGGAAACCTTTGAAGCAGAGGTTCGGTCAAATCTTTCAAAAAGAATGCTTCCCACGGAGTGTTCAAACAGGCAAAAATCGCTCGTATCCGCTCACTTTATCTTTGCACGAAAACTCTTCGTGTTTCCGGACAAAGAGAGGCAGCTGTGAGCACGTGATTTTTGCCTCATACGAATTACTCCAAAAGAATTCCCAAAATTAGGTCTTTTCTTTAATTATGTGTTATTTTTAGGAATTATTGTGCGATTTTCCTAATTGTTTGCATATGTTTGTGTGCATGTTTAATTTTATTAATGCATTAAAAATACAAAAAATATAGAATTTGCATTTAAGATTTGATTTTTACATTTTTGGAATTAATTAATAATTAGGTGTTTTACAAAAATGAAAATTCACAAAAAATAACATATTTTTGTATTTTCGTCAAATTGTGTGATTTTCTTTTAATATAGTGTTTAATTATTTGTGATAGGTATTATTTAAAGTTAATTAATATTTTAAGCTAATTTAGGTATTTTATAATTTAATTTAGGATTTTTAAGTTTTAATTTTTTTTTTTTTAAAAAGAAAATTGAAAAGTAAAAGAAAATAAGAAGAGGAAAATCTGGTTGGGCCAATTTAGTCAGGACCAAAACAAAAACCCACCCCAGTCCTAATCCCCAGTCTAGCCCAACCCGTTCCCTGCCCGGTTTGCCCCTACCAGAACCAAACGACGTCGTTTGGACACATTTTGATCAAGGCCATCAATTTCATTTGATCGAACGGCCCAAAGCCTTGCCCATTACGCAACCCCGACCTATTTCATCTGAGACCGATCCGGTCTTTAACTCGCTCAAACGACGTCGTTCCTATTAGTCAGATGATCCAAGCCGTTGATCTCGTTTGATCGAACGACCTGGATCCAATTTCACCCCAGTATATATTTGTCCAAATAGACCACACCCCTCTCAGAACACCCCCCTCCTCTCACTTATCTCACATCGTCTCTTCAGAGACGGGTAACCCTAGTAGCCGCCACCCTTTTCCACCGCTCTAAACCCGACAGCGTCGGCTCCAATCCGCCTGAAAACCACACCCCATGCACAAGCCCTTCATACCAAATCCCTGTTACAGTTCCCTCGAACATCCCTAGAACTGTTCGAATCTAGATTTGAAGGGACGAACCCTAGTAGCCGCCACCATTCACCACAGCCTTCCGGTGGCGGCGCTGGCTCCAGTCCTTCCCAAATTAATACTCTGAAGCCCCCTCCCTTTCCTCTTCCTTAATCCACGACTCGTTACCCTCAAATTAAACCAGAACTTGTCGAATAGTGAATCTAAGTTTTAAACCTAAAACTACAGAGTCAAGATTCGTTGTTACTTTAAGCTAATTTTGACTTTATCTGTGTGTTCTTGATAAGAACACACAGTTAAAGTCAAGATCTGGTTTAAAAAATTTGAAGATTCGAAGGTTTTCTTCAATTACTAATGGCCGGTGAGTCTTTGTCCTGATTCTATGTTTATATTCTATTAATTTTACCCTGATATTCGTCTTCCTCATCACTTTTTCTTTTCCTGGTCAATTAAAATTCGATCAGTGCTCTGGTATAAACTATTTTTGTTCACTGTTTATTTATTTAGATTGGTTTTGTGGATGTGTTTCGTATAATTAGGATATTAGAAAACTTTGAAATAGTATCTCGTTTTAATCACTTAGGCAGAATAACTGGGATTAGTTCAATAATTTGGTCGAATGTGTATAATAATCAACTGGTTAGTATAAGTTTAATGCAAGTAGTTACTAATTGAGAAACTTCTAATAGTGGTAGGGTAGAAATTGCATTACGAAATTAACTAAAGGCACTAAATTGAGTGGATAATTTAAAAATGAAAAGATAAGTTGTAGTGGAAAATGCACTAATTCGATGCCCATTTAAGGGGGCTGAAATTCAGAAGAACAAAAACACACAGAAATAGACACAGAAGAGAGAGGCTGGTACTTAAAAATACAAAGAAAAATAACTCTGAAAATACTAAAAAAACTGGGAATTTCTGTTTCATTGATTTCTATTTTCTGGTTTTCAATCTCGAATTGGCTGAAACCATCTGTGAGTTTAGAGGTTTTTGATATTTTGAAACAGCTTCTGATTCTCTTGGGTATTAAAGAATGGTTTGAGTTGGGTTCCGAAAGTGTTGTTCAAATTTTTCAGTCCATATACTTTTTTCATTGAATTATCTATTCTTAATAGCCGTTTTTCTTGGGTTAAAACTGGGTTGTTCCTTCCTGTTTCTGCTGACCGCTGATCTTCCATTTTCTTCGGTGTTTCTTTGCTATCATCAGGTACACATTGTAAAGCTATTGATTGTTGAAATATTGGATTTGAAGAATAAAAAATGAGAAAGAAGGATTTGAATGTCCCATTTCAACTGTCCTTTATTCCATTCTGTTTCACTTTAGATTTCTATTCGAGCATGCTATACTGTTTAATAATCTGTATGTTAAGTAGATAGATTCACTTGTAATTGGATCGGGACTGTTGTGAGACTAAAAAAACTGTTTTGGTATCCACACATGTGGAAGTAGTCTGATAATTGTACTTGGTCTCGCTGAAATTAGTATTGAGTCATTATTTGGTTTGACATTAGTTTAGTCGTATTCAATGGCTCGTGTAAACATCCATCAGTTCGGCTGAAGGTGTTCTTGGATTCTTGAAGCATTGCAATTGTGATTAAAAAGAAAAAGGGTCACAATATTGATAATTACTGCATATTTCTTAAATAATTATTGGACTGCATTCAATTTTCTCATGTGCTCTTTCGTTAGTCATCATGTATAGTAATTCATCATCATTGTTGTGTTCCATTTTATCTTTGGATTCGAACCTGTTTAAGTGTAAGGGTTCAAGGCTGTTGGGATTTTGAAGTGAATCATCTGATGGGCCAATGATCTTAAGGGTTAAGTAATGTACCGAAAAATCATGTTGTAGCTATGAGCATATTTTTGGTTAATTTTAATGCTAAATTGTCCATTTGGAAATCTTTGAGGTTTGCCTTAGCTTAATTTGTTTCGAATCCGAGGGAATATGTAACTTGCATTGTTGGATTTGATATGGATATCTCGTTTGATTTTCCAATACAGAATGTATGCCAGGAGATTCGAACTTGAGGTTTGTTCACGTATCCTCTTGTTTCATCAAAGATACAAACCCATTTTGGGCCTGAGTAGTGGGATCATTTTAAATTGAAAAGAGGTCCATCGCCTTTAGACAGCCTCTTAATTTGAGGACCTGGATCTAGGCGTCAATTTGGAGAGTATGTTACCATTTTGTTTTATCCACCTTCAATTATCATAGTCAGTGGAGGCAAGCCGTATTAGTAACACCAATAGTCTATGGCTCCCCAACTTTAGTTTGAAAATCCGTTTATATAGAATTGAGGTGCGCCGTGCGAAATATAATCCCAAATGCGTGGCCCTCACTTAATTGTATCCCTTAAAATTCTTAGAACTTGAGGTATGCCATTTAGCAAATTTTTCATGGCCCTCGCAAAGTTAAAAACGCGTAGTTACTTTAGGCGCGTTATTTTAATAATATTATTTTCCTAAACTCGGGTGCGCATTTCATGTGACCCAAATCCAAATCTTAACAACAGTAAATAAAATGTGTTGCAAACCGCGGGCGCATTTATGTAGCATGGCTTGCGATGTGTTTTAAATAACTTTTAATTTTTTCGAGAAATATTAAAAGCGGTTAAAATAATAGCATCCTTTTTTTGCTTTTGCTTTTGCTTTTTCTTTTGGCTATAGTATCTTGAAATATTAGATTGAAGTGTTTGTGCATTCAAGTGATGGACTAAAGATTCTCTTTCAGCATTACACATTACGTATAACACAAATTAGAGTAAATGAACGCAATTGTGAAGTTTCTTTCTCTGATGTTTGTTTGGCATGATTGATGCAATTTTTATGCATTCAATTAGCTGATGGTTTATTTCCATACTTGAGCCTCTTGTTAAAAAAATTGTTTAGCAACTGAACCTCATATTTTGGTTTGAAGCAATGAAGATTTTGGCCGCTTGGATTTAGATAATTCAAGTCTGATTGGCCAAGAGCTAATAAAATTTCACAAGCTAGTTTCATCTTTCTGTAAATAATCTATCTATTTTTCTATATTAATTTCCATAACATGGCCTTCACAATAATCTTAAATTAGCTTTAGAAAAAATAATTAATAAATCTTGTAGTTTGCTTTAGACTCAATTTAGATTAGTATTGTGATTATGTATACGTTCACGTAACATAATTGCAAATTTAACTCTAAAAAGACTCGAGGGATGCGTTCGTGCAACCTCAATCAATTTTTCTTAAATAAATAAACAAAGCGTTATTAATTGGGGACACGTTCGCGTGACATGATTTTTGACGCGCCAAAAGAAAAGAGTATACGTACGCGTAACTCAATTCTTTAATTACGAATAAACTAAGTAATTTAAAAGCGGTAAAAAGATAATTGCACATAGGTCTTAAAAATGAGTATTTAAATAATTTAAGCCAAGTATAAATTGCTAAGAGACCGTGCTAGAACCACGGAATCCGGGGGTGCCTAACACCTTCCCTCGGGTTAATAGAATTGCTTATTCAGAATTTCTGGTTCGCAGACTTCAAAAGGAAAGTCAAACTTCCTCGACTTGGGATTTTAAACTGGTGACTTGGGACACCATAAATTATCCCAAGTGGCAACTCTGAATCTTTGAATAAACAAATCCCGTTTCGATTGTCACTTTAAGTTGGAAAAAACTCCCTTATACCCTTTCCGGGGTGTAGGTAAAAAAGGAGGTGTGACACTACCGAGCGCGAGACTACCTCTATTGAGCAAGTGAATAACTTAGAGGCAGCCTTGAATTCCAAGGCTGAAGAGGCTGCTGTTGCCGAGGAGAAGCGTGCCTAGATGGAGGACAGGTATAAGAAGATCATAGAGCATAATAAGGTTCATCTAACCCCTATTCGTGATCTCGATTTAGCCTTAGCGCCATGAGATCCGAGCGGGATGGCCTTTTGACCGAGGTTGATTGGCTTAAATTGGAACTTCAATGCCGAGGGGATTCCCTCATCATCAAAAAAATACATTATATGTATAATATGAGGAGGAAAACCTTGGAAGAGGCCAAGGCGGGCGTCATTGATATTGACAATGAGATCGGCAAGGCCCGAGTGCTGGAGTTAACTGCTCGAGAATGCCTCCCGGATCATCCTAATGCAACAGACTCTTCAAGTTCCAGTTTTGAGTTCTTAGGAACCGAGGAGGAACTTGAAGAGAATAATTATGAAGACCAAGATCCTGAGCTGGCGGCAGATCCGGTTTGGGGGTGCAGATGCTTCTCTTCCCCCGAGTTCTACTAGCGATATGGTTTAGCTTTTTTGCTTTCTTTTCCTTTGTTGTTTTCCCTTTGTGTTTTTGTACTAGTGCTGCTTGGCACGTTTAATAATTAAAAGTACTTTTTTTGTTTGATCCTTGCTCAAAGTTTATTCTTTTTGTGTCAAATTAGGTAAGGCTTCAGGTGTATTTTTCCCCGATAGTACTTGGGTTCTGAGCATAAACTCTTTTGAAACCAACCCTTTACTGTACAGGTTTTAAAAGAGAGGGCTCTCTTATGTTTACGGTGCTCTTGAAAAGGACATTTCATGTTCGTTTCGGCACGAGTATTTGAAGTACTTAGTTAGCTTTCAAATGATAAAAGCAATTCATCGTTTGGACAGGAAACAAGATAAAAATAAAAGGACTTATTTTACTTCTTCTATCTTCAAAAGTACATAAGCATTCATTTTTTGAAAGACAAGAAATGCCATTACATATGTCTAATTTGTACAACTAATTTCTACGGGATTGGTTGTGCAGTCCCCGGTCCCGATGAGACATTTTTGTTCCCGGATCTCGTTGTCTCGACTTTCGTGGCAATCAGGTTGTCGTATTCTCATACTATTCCCCCCAGTGTTCGAATGTGAAGAATGCGAATTAGAACATTATAAGTCTTGCTCCTTTGAGAAAAAACACTAGTAACTGGTTGGATAATCTTTGTTTCGATAGCAAAATTCATTTACCGTTAGGAAATTTGCTATCGAGCCAAAGATTATCTAACCACCCCTTAGTGGCTTGTAGGGAAAAAACCTGTGCATAGTTGAATAGCCTTTGGTCCGATGACAAGTTTTGCTTCCCATTTGGAATTTTCCACCGAGCCAAAGACTATTTCACCACCCCTTAGTGGTTTGTTGCTTCAATGCCTTGTCATTTAAAGGTCTTATCTCTGCTGATAATGTTTTCTTCGAAGTATGTTTTTCGTTGCCGCCTCGTTAAAAACCTTGCCAAAAAATCCATTGGGGACAAAAATTGGGTGAAGAGAAAAAGAGTGCAGCACATAATTTCAGTACAAGTAGTGCTCATCGGCAGTAATACCTTTAGAGGTGAGTCACGTTCTAGTTGCTCGGCAATTTAACTCCATCTTAGTTTTCTAGTTCGTATGATCCCTTTTCGGTGATAGCTGAAACTCGGTAAGGGCCTTCTTATGTGTGACCCAACTTTCCTGCGTTTAGCTCCCTAGTGTTTTGAGTCACTGTCCTTAAAACCAAGTCCCCCACTTTTGAAATAGTGGAGATTGGCCCTCCCATTATAGTACCTTTCCATCCTTTGTTTCTGGGTCACCATCCTTATGTATGCCAAGTCCCTTTGTTCGTCAAGTTGCTCCAGTTTGACCAGCAATGCTTCATTACTTGCTTCTTCGTCCGCCTGCAAGTATCGCAAGGTCGGTTCTCCTATTTCCATTGGGATCAGAGCTTCTGTGCTGTATACGAGAAAGAAAGGTGTCTCCCTTGTGCTTGACTTAGCCGTCATCCGGTATGTCCATAGCACCCTCGGTAACTCTTTGGGCCACTTGTCTTTGGCTGCTTCCAACCTCTTTTTGTTTTGAATAATCACCTTATTGGTTGATTTGCCTGTCCATTTATGCTCGGATGGGCTGGTGAAGATGTGATTTTTTTTAATTTTCAGGGCTTCAAGAAATTTTGTGACCTTGGAGCCTATGAATTGTAGCCCATTGTCGCAGGCAATCTCCTTTGGTATTCTGAACCAGCAAATTATGTTTTCCCATAGGAAATCAATCATCTCACCAATTATCTTGTAAGGACCTGCTTCAATCCATTTAGTGAAATAATCGATTAGAATTAAAAGAAATCTTACCTTCCCGGGAGCTGGCGACAACGTTCCAACTATATCCAACTCCCATTTCATGAATGGCCTTGGGGATAGGACCAAAAACAACAATTCTGCCGGTTGGTGTACCAACGGTGCATGACGTTGACACTTGTTGCATTTTTGAAGGAATGCCTTCGCATCTTGTTTCATCCAAGGCCAGTAGTATCCAGACCTAACTAATTTTAGGACCAACGTCTGCACATAAATGATTTTTGCAAATTCTTTCATAAATGTATCTCGTGACATAATTAGCCTCAAAGGCTCCTAAACATTGGGCCAACGGACCTTGGAACGACCTTTTGTATAACTGCCCTCCCTAGAAGCTGTAAAGAGTTGGTTTAGTGCTGAGTGCTCCGGATGCCTTCAGGTCTTCGGGCAACTTGCCGTGCTTAATGTAGTCAATGATCTCATTCCTCTAGTTCCAGAATAGGTTGGTTGTATTTACTTTATAATAAATATCCACATCTAGTACCGAATGCATGAGCTGAACGACGGTACCGAAATCTGATCCCTTAATTTCTGTGGACGATCCCAAATTGGCCAATGCATCTGTTTCTGCATTTTCTTCTCTCGCAATATGGGTAATCGACCATTCCTTGAACCACATGAGCAAAGATTGAGATTTAACCACATATTGCTGCATGTGCTCCTCTTTGGTGTCGAAGATTCGATATACTTGATTTACCACTAGTTGGTAATCACATTTGATTTCAATGACCTTGGAGTCTAGCCCCTAGGCCATTTCAAGTCTTGCAATTAAAACCTCATACTCGGCTTCAATGTTAGTCAAGGGAACATTTTTTATGGCCTGCCCCAGGATTTCTCCCGAGGGCATGATTAAAACCACCCTGAGCCTGGACTATTTCACGTTGTAAGCTCTATCCGTGAACAAGGTCCAAACTCCTGATGTCATTTCTGACACTATCACTGCTTCTTTTGTGGCCAAAAGCAATAGCCCAGGACTAAAATTAGCCACCAGGTTGGCCAAAACTTGTTTGTAAAGGCTAGTCAACTTGACAACTCAGGTTTGTGAAGGATATTCCGCAGGGGAAAAGTATTCACCACAGCTAACGGAGGGCCCAATAGATACCATTTCAGGTCCTTTAGGCTTGTTGGCATTCTGGAGCACATTCGAAGTTGTCCTTCTTCTTCAGAAGTAAGAAGAAGTGATGATATTTTTCCGAAAATCGAGAAATGAACCTGGTTAGAGCGGCCAGTATTCCGGTTAGCCTTTGAACTTATTTCAAGCTTGTCAGCTGGGCTGGTATGTCTTCGATGGCTTTAATTTTATCGGTATTGACTTTGATCCCCCTTTGTGACACCAAGAAACCTAAAAATTTATGGGAGATAACTTCAAACGTATATTTTCCGGGGTTGATCTTCATGTTGTCCTTCCTTCGGATGTCGAAGGTTTCCTAAAGGTTTTTTAGATGGTCACTTGCATTCAAAGACTTGACCAACATATCATCTATATGAACTTCCATATTTTTCCCTATTTTCTTTTCGAACATTTTGTTCACGAGCCTCTAATAAGTGGCTTCGGCATATTTAAGCCCAAAGGCATCACATTGTAGTAATATGTGCAAAAGTTCATTATGAATGATAAGTGGGGATTTTGACTACTTACTAGTGCTTTCTAGCTTTCGTTTTAGACCAAAAATACTTAATTGTATTCCCGAAAATTGATGAAATATGCTTAATAGCAAGAGTATTGGAAAATGAGTCACAAAGATGAAATCCAACTCAAGAAGGAGTGATTCTAATTGAAGAACAAGAATCAAGAAAAACGGCTGATGTGCGGACTGCAGAATTCCTTTTATGGCCGCATAATGCAAAGGAAATCCAACAGAGCCTTGGAACCAAGTGCAGACCACACAATAATTGCGCGGTCGTAGAAGCTATATTAGAGCTCAAGTTTAGAGAAGTATCATTTCGAGCCTAAAGGAAATGCGCACTGCACAATTATTGTGCGACCGCAGAAGTCAGCCATGCGGCTGCACTCAGATTTGTGCGGTCCGTAGAAGGGCCCTATGCGGCCGCACTCAGTTTTGTGTGGACCGCAGAACAAGAGACATGCGGCCGCAATCCAGAGTTCTGCGGCCACTGACTCTAACTCCTATCAAGATTCAAGCGAAATGCGGACCGCACATGGAATTGTGCGGTCGTAGAACCTCCGAAAGGGCATTTTTGTCCAAAAATTCCAGCTCTATATAAATAGACTTCTTTCACAAAATTAGGTCAAGTTTTTGAATATCAAAACTCCTGTAGCCATTTTTCTTTACTGATTTAGGCAACTTTAGCTTACTTTATTGATTTAACATTACATTTTTATCTTTTAATCTTTCAATATGAGTTTAATTTGCATTTCTTCTTCTGTTTCTTCTATTCTAAGCATGAGTAGTTAAATTTCCAACTAGGGTTGTGACCTAACCCTATTGTGTAAACCTAATGGGTGCTTAATTGATGGCTTGCTTATGGTTGGGTGTTGATTATTTAGCCTTGTTCTTGCTTATTTTTGTAGAATTAATGGTTGAAAATATTAGTTCATGCCTATTTGACTTGGTCTCTACTTGAGAAAGAAAGACTTAGTCTAGGAAAACTTTTCTATCAAGAATTTGGGATAAAATCAAGTGATTGATAGCCCCAATTAAAGGGTTGAATCTAGAGATAGTAAAACCCGACTTGAGCATTTTATCAATTGTTTTGTTCAATACCCATTTGGTCTTGAGAAAGCCAAATTGGGCACAATCACTCTCTCACCGAGAGGTATTGAGTGGGTACTTGAGTGTCAATTGCTATAATACACCCCGAACAACGAAATAGGCTTTAACATCTACAACCTGTTAGACAAACACATAGGTGAAGGTCAAAGCCCCAGGCGTTTTACAATATTTGAAAACAACAACAAAAACATAATTTCTTAGTTTCAATTACTTATTTGCAATTTTAGTTTAATTTAGCTATAGAACTAAACAAATTTATGGAAGTGTAATCAAAGATAGTTCAAAATCATATACCGTAATATATAATCTTAAATTCCAATCTCATAGCTCCCTGTGGAATTCGACCCCGACTCTGTTGGCTATTACTATTGCATCAACCATTTTATATCCTCGAATAAGAGGTGTGACTTGGACGAGATCAATTTTTGGCGCCATTGCCGGGGAGTTAAAAACGGATTTAGCTATATATTTGGTTTTATGTGTGAATTGTCTTCTTTTCCTTTCGAGTTACTAATCTTTTTGTGAAACAATTGTAGGTGAACAATGTCTCTCAACAACCATGATCCTCTTGGAAACATGCCTTTGGGTGATGTGGACGTGGAAGATGATCAAGTTGAAGAGGTTCCTCTTGAACCTCAAGCAAATAGATAAGGCCGACCGCCTCAAAACAATGTTCCCGTTCCACCCACCTCCACAAAGAGCGACTCTACATTGGGTGTTACCGAATGAAGGATACGCAAGTTCCATATTCCCGATCAAATCATAAATGTTATGCTTACATTGTTAGAGCAACGACGATTCTTCACCGGGGCTCTAAATCAAAATGCATACAAGCACTTGAAAGGGTTTGTGGACACTTGCAGGGGGAGTAAACAGACAAACATCTCCGAGGATGCTTTACGGTTGAGGCTATTTTCCTTTCTCTCTACGGGGGAAAGCCTTGGATTGGTTAGAGAGGTTGCCAAATCATTCTATCCATACATGAGATGAATTGGCCGAAAATTTATTTCCAAGTTCTTTTCTCCCACGCATATGGCTACTCTTAAGGATGAGCTTCTAGCTTTCAAAAAAGAACCCAATGAGCCTTTGAATGAGATATGGGAAATGTACCGTACTATCATGAAAGAGTGCCCAAACAATGACATGACGGATGCTATGATTCAACAAACTTTCTATAGGGGGATTAATACTACCAATCAATGTGTGGTCAACCAACTTGCCAGTGGAAATTTCATGACAACACCGTATGTGGAAGCTTGTGAGATTCTAGATGAAATGGCGGATACTTCATCGGCA
Organism: Nicotiana sylvestris; assembly: GCF_000393655.2. NCBI lineage: Eukaryota > Viridiplantae > Streptophyta > Magnoliopsida > Solanales > Solanaceae > Nicotiana > Nicotiana sylvestris. Next base: position 64,155,603 of record NC_091063.1, read on the forward strand.
TGGAAAAGTAGAGAAAGCGTTCCTCAAGGTGATCCAAATATGATTCACTTGCATAAATAATTACATGATCGTGGGAAACCAATTGCCGAGTTGACCACCACAATGCATCAACTAGCCAAATCTCAACTTCAACAAGTGCAAGCTCCTAAGAAAGTCAATTTAAGGGAGGGAGTTAGTATGATGGTAAACAAGAGAAGGCAAAAGGGTCCTCAAGTACAAAACCGTGTTGAAAATTATGTGCAAGATGATAGTGGGTTTGATCAAGATGAACTGTACAATGAACAAGAGGAGGGAGTACAATATGTGAACAACTTTCAAGGGCAAAGAAATAACAATCAAGGCTCAAATCAACAACAATGACAACCACAAGGAAATCAAGGGAATTGGAATTCAAACAACCAAAGTAATTGGAATGGTGGAAATAACTAAGGGAATTGGAACAATCAAAACAATCAAGGAAATTGGAATGGTCAAAATAACCAATGCAATTGGAGTGGCAATAATCAAAGATATTGGGGAGGAAACAACCAAGGAGGGTGGAACAATAACCAAGGAAACTGGGGGTCGGGTTTTCAAAGGCCCCCGATATATCAACAATCGAGCAACCTGCTTCCTTATCCTTTCCAAGGTCTGAGTTCTTCCAATAATGATATGGGACCAATTAAGAACATGTTCAAATAAATGATGGAGAAGAATGCCGACTCCGATGCTCAACTAGCCTCTCACAACACTTCAATTTGCAATTTGGAAGTTCAATTGGGGCAAATCTTGCAAGCTTTAAACACTCATCCTAAGAGGGCACTACCAAGTGATACGGTGGTGAACCCAAAGGGTGGGAACAACACGGGACATGCCATGACCGTTACTACAAGGAGTAGAAAAGGCGGGGATGCAACCACCTCAAGTCAAAAGAAAATTGTAGATGATGAGCAATTGGTACAAGAAGATGAGATGCCAAGCAATGAAGTTCAAGCAAATGATGAGGTGAGAATTTATATTGATGAAAATGTGGAGGAGACTCATGAGGAAGTGAACCCGTCTAGGGAACATATTATTAACATACCAGAATCGGTAGTGCCAAAGGCTAAGTCACCAATGCCAAGGCCTCCTCCTCCATACCCTCAAAGGCTTGCCAAGCAAAATGGAGAGAACCAATTCAAAAAGTTCATTGACATGATGAAGAGTCTATCTATCAACATGCCATTGGTTGAGGCTTTGGATCAAATGCCGGGTTATGCAAAGTTCATGAAGGACTTGGTGAAAAAGAAGAGGTCAATGAATTGTGAAACTATAAAGACGACACATCAAGAGAGTGTAATTGTGAACTCAATGGCTCCTAAATTGAAAGATCACGACGCTTTCACAATCCCTTGTACCATTGGGAGTGCCGACTTTGCTAAAGCTTTATGTGATCTTGGGGCAAGTATCAACTTGATGCCCTATTCCGTTTTTAAGACTTTGGGAATTGGGCAACCAAGACCCACATCTATGAGATTGCAAATGACGGATCGTACCATGAAGATACCGTTGGATATCATTGATGATGTGTTGATTCTTGTTGAAAAATTCATTCTCCCGGCGGATTTTGTTATTCTTGATTGTGAGGTTTACTATGAGGTGCCGATCATTCTTGGGAGACCTTTCCTTCCTATGGGGAAGGCTCTAATTGATGTTGAAGCTAGAGAACTTACCTTCCGGGTTGGTGATGAGAAAGTGGTTTTCCATGTGTGCAAGTCTATAAGGCAACCCAATAGCAATGAGGTGAGCTCGTTCGTGGACTTAGTGACTGATGTGATTATTGATAAAACAAGTGTCGTGATGAATGTTGATGATACTTTGGAGGCCGTATTACTCAATTGTGATGATCAAGAAATAGAGGGCTATGTGGAATGTGAGAATGCTTTGCAAAGAATGGGGTCGTACACTTATGAGTCCCGCAAATTGTCCTTGGATATTGAGAATAGAACCACTCCTCCAACAAAGCCTTCAATTGAGGACCCTCCCATCTTGGAGTTGAAGCCATTACCTCCACATCTTCGGTATGAATTTCTTGGCCCTTCTTCTACTTTACCAGTTATTCTTTCCTCTTGTTTGACTAATGTGCAGGTAGATTCCATATTAGCGGTGCTACAAAAGAGGAAAAAAGCTATTGGATGGACTTTGGAGGATATTCGGGGGATAAGCCCCGCATTTTGCATGCACAATATTAATTTTGAAGAAGGTGCCAAACCATCTATTGAACATCAAAGGAGACTCAATAAATCCATGCAAGTGGTTTTCAAAAACGAGGTGATCAAGTGGTTGGATGCCGGGGTAGTGTACCCTATCTCCGATAGTTTGTGGACTTCTCTAGTTCAATGTGTTCTAAAAAAAGGGATATGACGGTGGTCACCAGTGACAAGAATGAGTTGATTCCTACAAAAACAGTGACCGGATGAAGAGTGTGTATGCACTATTGCAAGCTCAACAAAGTCACAAAGAAGGATCATTTCCCACTTCCCTTCCTAGATCAAATGCTTTATAGATTGGCCGGACATGCTTTCTATTGTTTCCTTGATTGGTATTCTGACTACAATCAAATTCTTATTGTTCCGGAGGATGAAAAGAAGCTACTTTCACATGTCTTTATGGTATTTTTGCATTCTCGAGAATGCCATTTGGATTGTGCAATGCACCGACAACTTTTCAAATGTGTATGATGGATATCTTCACGGACATGGTGGAGGATTTTCTTGAAGTCTTCATGGATGACTTTTTGATAGTCGGGGATTCTTTTGATGATTGTCTAGCAAATTTGGACAAAGTATTGGCAAGATACGAAAAAATAAACTTGATGCTCAATTGGGAGAAATGTCATTTAATGGTTGAGGAAGGCATTGTCCTTGTCCATAAGATCTCAAAGAATGGCATTGAAGTCGACAAGGCAAAGATCGAGGTGATTTCTAAGCTTCCACCTCCAACTTCGGTCAAAGGCGTGCGACGTTTCTTAGGCCACGCGGGATTTTACCGATGGTTCATCAAGGACTTCTCTAAAGTGGTAAACCTATTGTGCAAGATTTTGGAGAAAGATGCCAAGTTCCATTTCAATGATGATTGCATGAGATCCTTTGAGTTGCTAAAGCTCAAGTTGACTACTACTCACATCATTACCGCTCCAAATTGGAGTGTTCCTTTTGAGCTTATGTGTGATGCAAGTGATGTAGCGGTGGGGGCCGTTTTTGGGCAACGTATCAAAAAAATCTTTCATCCAGTCTATTATGCAAGCAAGACCATGAATAATGCCCAAGTCAACTACACCGTTACGGAGAAAGAGCTTCTTGCCATTGTGTTTGCTATGGAAAAGTTTCGCCCGTACTTGATGGGTGAAAAAGTGATTATTCATACGGATCATGAGGCACTTCACTATATCATAAGCAAGAAAGGTTATAAAGCCCATTTGATGAGATGGGTAGTTCTATTGCAAGAGTTTGACATTGACATCCAAGATAGGAAAGGAAGTGAAAACCAAGTGGCAGACCACTTGTCTCATTTGGAGGAGGAGGGGAGGCCGCCATGACGGCCTTGAAATCAATTACTCCTTCCCCGATGAGCAACTTTTGGATATTTCGATGAATGAGGTGCCTTGGTTCATAGACTTAGAAAATTATCTTGTGAGTGGTATCATTCTGGTTGAGTTCTCTTCAAACCAAAGGAAGAAGCTCAAACGGGACTATCAAGACTACTATTGGGATGAATCGTACCTTTTCCGAATTTGTACGGACGGAGTGATTAGGAGATGTGTACTGGAGGAGGAACAAGTGGATATTCTTGGGGCTTGTCATTCTTCACCTTATGGTGGTCATCATGGGGGAGCAAGAACGACGGCCAAAGTCTTAAGTTGTGGTTTCTATTGGCCTACTCTCTACAAGAATGCTAGTGAGCTTGTCAAGCATTGTGATGAATGTTAAAGGGCCGGTGGAATCACGAAGAAATATGAAATGCCTCTCACCACAATTTTGGAGATAGATATTTTCGATGTGTGGAGTATTGATCTCATGGGTCCGTTTGTGAGCTCTTGTGGAAACACCTACATTTTGGTCGCGATTGATTATGTGTCAAAATGGGTTGAAGTCGTTTCTTTGCCCAACAATGAAGCGAGGAGTGTGGTGGAGTTTTTGAAGAAGAACATCTTTAAAAGATTTGGTACTCCAAGGGCTATCATAAGTTATGAGGGTTCACATTTTTTGCAACAAGGCCTTCGATACCTTACTCACCAAGTATGGTGTCACTCATAAAGTGACGACCCCCTATCATACTCAAGCAAGTGGTCAAGTGGAAGTCTCCAACCAGGAGATAAAGAATATTTTGTCAAAAACAGTGAATGCCAACCGTACGGATTGGTCAAAGAAACTCGATGCTGCTCTATGGGCTTATAGGACGGCTTACAAAACACCGATTGGAATGTCTCCATACTGGTTGGTGTTTGGGAAAGCTTGTCATCTTCTGGTGGAACTTGAGCATAAGGCCATGTGGGCTTTGAAGAAGTTGAACCTTGAGTGGGACATCGCCGCCAACTTAAGGGTGGCACAATTGAATGAGCTAGATGAGTTCTGGTACCATGGATATACAAGCTCATCCTTATACAAGGAGAAGATGAAGTACCTCCATGACAAGTACATTCACAACAAAGAGTTTAAAGAAGGTGATCTTGTGTTATTATTCAATTCTCGATTATAGCTATTTCTGAGAAGTTGCAATCTAAATGGAGTGGCCTATTTAAGGTTGTTCGTGTGACACCCTTTGGTGCATTGGACTTGAAAATAAGAATGATGAAGTGTTTAGAGTCAATGGTCACCGGGTGAAGCATTATTTGGGAAAAGTTGATGATGGCCACGTCATGGCGGTTCTTCATTTCAAGTGATTGGTAATCTGAGTCGTGCCGCGATGTTAAATCAGGTTCTTCTTGGGAGGCAACCTATGTTTCTTTTTCTTCTTCTTTAGATAGGTGTTGTTTTGTGCTAACTGGTTTGAAGTGTGTTGCAGGGATGAGTGTGCTTTGCAGGGACTGTGCTAAATAAATTGGCTAAGTGTGGAAAATGTGCGGACAACACAAATTTGAGTGCCATAACAGAATGGACTCTACGGTCGCACAATTCTTGTGCGAACCTCACAACTAGAAAACTAAAATTGCACACTTTTTGAAGTTTGTATATCAGAATAAAGGCCAATCTGCGGCCACACATGAAATTGTGCAGTCCGCACAAAATTCTGCAGCCGCACTCAAAAATGTGCGGACCGCAGATCATCAAAGGGTAAAATGGTATCAGGTAAAGGAGTGCGGGAACACATGAAATTGTGCGGACCGCACTCATCTATTGAACCCTCGCCAAATTATGTTAAGTATAAATAGAAGGCTTCATTCTCCTGTTCAAACTTTACACACTCTATACTTTTACAAAGGCAAAAGCACAGTACACTCACTTGATTCAAGAATTCCTCATTCATTTCATTACTTTGATTCTTCCTTAGCATTATTTCATAACCGGTAAGTTCAATTCATCCTTAAAATTTTCAATTTTTCCTAACTTTTGCTCATAATTAGTTTAGCCATTTTTAGACCTAATATTAAAATTCATCATCACGTGAGTTTAAATGTGTTGGGTAACTTCATACTTGCTAAATGGGGGATGGGTAAACTAGTTATCATATTTAATTGGTATTACCTTGTTTAATTTTTTCTTAGAAGTTAGAAACTTAAGTTAACTGCCGATGTTTTTTTTTGAATTGTGCGGCCACACAAGAAATTGTGTGATCCACAGATACTTAGTCTAGGACATTTGGTATAGATTGATTGTGCGGACCACACTTGAAATTATGCGGTCCACAGAAATTGGACTGTGGCCGTAGAAAAGTGTGTGCGGCTGCAGATCAACCAATTCTCTGATATCAGAGAGTTGTATGTTTGAAGTTGGAATTGTGCAGCCGCACTCAAAATTGTGCGGTCCGCACTTCAATCGTGCAGTTGCATAAGAAATTGTGTGGTCCGCACTATCCATTTGCGGACGCACTCACAATTGTGCAGACCACACTTCTTGACCCTGCTTCTATTTTTTTTCCTGCAACTATTTTATACTGTGAATTTGAACTTAACTAAATCATGTTTCTATGAATTGCAAACAATGGTGAGATCTTGTAGTAGAGGTGATACATCCAAAGGGAGGGGTGAACCCTCCCGAGGCAGAGGCAGGGGTAACATGCCACTAGTAGTGCAAAGAGCAATAGCAAAGAAAGCTACAACCGGGAGAGCCTCGGAGCCTGTTGAGTCCAGCTTATATGTCCCATCTAGGGATGCATCAGAGGGCAATTTAGTGCAAGAGCAACCTGATGCACAGTCACAGCCTAGACAGTTTCCAGGTAGATTAAAACTTAGAGATGAGTTTTCCACCTCAACAAGTACTTCTGAGGGGTCGGGAGATGACAGTCAGGGTTCAGAGCCCTATTCCTCACATGCCTCTGCAACACCAATTACAGTTGTTGATGATGATGATAACTGATAACGGTCAAGGGGGTGATACCCGAGTTGACGGCCTTGAGGGGTCGAAGAAGATGGAAGTCTGGAAAGACAGATTCATGAGCCTGACTGCTTTCAATAGCTTCCGACAATGGTGGACTCAAAGATCGCTCATTCTCGAGTATAAATTTGATTTGAAGGATTTTAATAGATACAATCCGAACATGGCAATACAGTTTCAGGTAAGAAAAGGGTGGACATGGTTGACTCAAAGCGTAGTTGATGCCAAGGAGCACTTAGTTGGGGAATTCTACGCCAATGTGGAGCATGTCGAAAAGGGGACTAAGGTAACGAAGGTGAAGAATTTGAAAGTTAGATTTGATTAAACCTCCCTAAACACATACTTGGGGCTCGGGGATGTGGAGCCGGTACAATATCTGGAGAAGTTTAGATTGGATGATGTGGCTCGCACTTGGCTAGCTGAGATTTTAGCAACTCCAGGACCACCACCTCCATGGACCACAACAAGGGTTCCTATTTAACGGAACACCTCAATTTTGAAGCTAATGGTTGGCAGACGTTTGTATGCAGTCGGATAGACCTAAGCCGGAATGAAAACAATCTTCTAATCCCTCAGGCAGTCTTAGTTGCCTCCATCATGGCTGGGTATCCAATCAATGTGGGTGCCATCATATCGGCCAACATGTCTCTGATCAGCAGGCTGGGTAAGAGTTCCTACCCGTATCAAAACACCATCACAAAATATCTTATGAATACGGGGGTTGAGTCAAGGAGCTTTGATACAAAGGTTCTGGCGAAGCAGCCCTTGACATGGTACTCTTTGAAGGACCCGAGGAACCTGATGAGCAAGGGTTAGCCATCTACTACCGTGGGCCAGTCCGTAGAGCCTTCGGTGGTAGCTACAACTTCAGTAGCCATACCTTCAACTGATATGCCCACCACTACAGCCGTGCCTTCTAGCAGTACAGTTTCCATACCTCCACCTCCATCTTCAGGGCCATCATCAGCTTCAGTGCCTTCATCTTCTACTTATCCACTTACGGTGATGAGAGTCTCCCAAACACTGGCGAGTATCAACAACTGAATGCAAACAGCTACTGCAAAGATGTTTGACCTATCCAGTGATGTTGCATCCCAGACATCTACCCTAGCTCCCCAAATTCCTCCGACAGTGGAGGAGACTTTGAAGATGATTTTGGATAACCAGAAGACCATCACGGACACCTTGGTGGCATATGGAACAACAATTGAGGAGCTTGGGAAGAAGGTGAAGAAAATGAGGAAATCTAGGTTTCAAAGAAGTCATTTGACAAGCCGAGACGGGAAGTAACCAAGATAGCAGCAGCTGGGGATCTTCCACTTGACTTGATGATAGAGTTAGCTCTAACAACACCAGCAGACCCAGCCAACAGCACCATCAGCACCATCAGCATCAGAGGCACCAGCTGGCCAGTCTGAGGAGCCAGACCTTGCTGCCCACACTGTTGAGGCGGTGTTATAGATGTTCACCAACCCAGCTACTCCCCAAGCAGAGGACGGTGAGATATAGTTGGAGGAGCCTGAGGGTGGTGATGTTTCTATGGACACTAAGACCACATAGGGAGTCATCTTTACTCTTTTCCTTTCTTGATTTTATTTTTTTAAGCATTGGGGATAATGCTTAATTTTATTCGGGGGGTGGAGCTTATTTGATTTGATGACATTGGCCTGTAAATAACTGATAATATTTTTATGTTCTTATTTTCCTTTATGTACAGACTCTTTTCTCTCTATTGATGTATATATTCTCTCTTCCTCTCTCATCATGTATATTCATTTCATTTATGCTTTCAGTAGTTTATTCTATAGCTTATTTATTTTATTTCTTAGTAGTCAGTGTTTAGTCTAATAACTTCTTATTTACTTTGATAGTTTCTTTTTAATTTGGTAGTTTCTTTTTATGCTTAAGTGATCAATAAGACTTTAGTTTTCTTAATGCAATGGTTCTTTACAAAGGTAGTTTTTGTGTGAACCGGATGACTCTTCCCAACGATGGATGGCGTGACAACCTTCTTAAGAGATTGAGTCCGTTTTTTATATTTTAGTAAGAGTAGTAGTAATAATAAATAAGAGGTCCTAATTGAGTTAAACTAGAAGAGTCGAGCATGCTTCACTTGGTACCAACATACTTAACTACGTGTTTATGATTAAAAACAAGTTCATTAAAAGAAATAGCTCTAGTTAATGACCTTTTGAATCTTGTGTTGACTTAAGCAATCATCGAGTGGTTTAGTTGAACATTAGTGATTTTCAATCTTAAATATGGTTGTTGTGGGCCCTCGACTCTATCCTCTTTAACAATCCATCTGTGTGAGAAGTGAGATTTTTGTTGCAAGTCCAAGTACCCGTGCGAATGGTCTAGAACTTGCCCCGAATGTATTTCTAGGCAAAATTCTATGTTTTGCTTGGCTTGAGAAGTGACTGTAGGCTCTCCTTGACCTGCTTGAAATATTCCATGTCCTACCAATGTTGCTATCCCTATTCAACCCATTTTAGCCTAAGACCTTTCTCATTTGATAATCACGTTACAAGCCTTTACCCATTTTGTAGTGACCCTCTCTTGGCACTCGAGCTTTCCTTAACACTCTAGAGAAACGATTGGCTAAAACACAAGTTTGGGGGAGAGACGAGGAGTTTGAAAATGGTATCAAGGCACAAAAAGGGGAAAAATGAAGAAAAGGAAAGGCAAAGAAAAGAAAAAGAAAAATTCAAAAAGAAAGTGAATAAGTTGAAAAATTGAAGGGATTCAATGCAAAGCATGGAGAAAATAAAGAAGGAGAAAATAAATATCTTCACCAAGAAAGAGTGATGTTAAGTCTCTCTAGTTCCTCTAAGGAAAAATAAAACACCTCAAAGAATTGGCAAAACATGAGCCAAAAAGAGAAAATGGAGTGTTTAAGAAAAACTGAACCCGTTCTATTCCAACATTTCATACCTTAGTCCAAACATCTTCATTACATTCCGAAAAAGCCCTACACGATTTCAAGCTGAGTGAACTTGCATTAGTGGTGATTTACATGAGGGGCAAGCATATGGTACCTAGAGTTGTACTTGTGACATTCTTTTGAGAGATATGAGCAAACTTTTCACAAATCCTTGAATTAAGGGCTACATTTTAAGTGAGATATGCTAACGGAGAGTAGAAGAGGAGGAGTTTGGGATACACAATGACCTACATGAAAGAGTGAGCTTCCTTGAGGAATAAAGTCAACTCTTGATGCTTAAATTTCACATTAGAATTATTGGTGCTTAAAACTTCAAATAATTGTCTTGTTGATAATTCATAAGTGTTGTGGGTAATTGTTGGTACCAATTGATGTGTGTTTTATTCACCTTAGATTAGTTGGAAAAGCTCTTAACATGTGGAGGTGGAAATTAATTTAATTGCTTGAGGACAAGCAAAAGCTTAAGTTTGGGGGAGTTGATAAGTGGGGATTTTGACTACTTATTAGCGCTTTCTAGCTTTCGTTTTTGTCCAAAAATGCTTAATTGTATTCCCAAAAATTAGTGAAATATTCTTAATCACAGGAGTATTGGAAAATGAGTCACAAAGATGAAATCTAACTCAAGAAGGAGTGATTTAAACTAAAGAACAAGAATCAGGCAAAAAGGCTAATGTGCGGACCGCAAAATTCCTTGTGCGGCCGCAGAATGCAAAGGAAATCCAACAAAGCCTTAGAACAAAGTGTGGACCACACAATTATTGTGCGGCCCCAGAAGCTATGTTAGAGCTCAAGTTCAGAAAAGTCTCATTTCGAGCCTAAAGGAAAAGCGGACCGCACAATTATTGTGCGGCCGCAAAAGTCAGCCATGCAGCTACACTGAGAATTGTGCGGTCCGCAGATGGGCCCTATGCGGCCACACTCAGTTTTGTGTGGTACCATAGAACAAGATACATGCGGCCGCAATCCAGAATTGTGCGGTCGCGCTTCAACTCCTGTCAAGATTCAAGCAAAGTGCGGACCGCACATGGAATTGTGTGGCTACAGAACCTCCGGAAGGGCATTTTTATTTGAAAATTTCAGCTTTGTATAAATAGACTTCTTTCACGAAATTAGGTCAAGTTTTTGAATATCAAAACTCCTGTAGCCATTTTTCTTTACTGCTTTAGGCAACTTTAGCTTACTTTAGTGATTTAACATTACATTTTTTGTCTTTTAATCTTTCAATATGAGTTTAATTAGCATTTCTTCTTCTATTTCTTCTATTCTAAGCATGAGTAGCTAAATTTCTAACTAGGATTGTGACCCAACCCTAGTGTGCAAACCTAATGGGTGTTTAATTTATGGCTTATTTATGGTTGGGTGTTGATTATTTAGCCTTTTTTTGCTTATTGTTGTATAGTTAATGGTTACAAACATTAGTTCATGCTTATTTGACTTGGTCTCTACTTGAGAAAGAGAGAGTCTAGGAAAACTTGGCTAACAAGAATTTGGGATGAAATCAAGAGATTGATAATCTCAATTAAAGGGTTGAACCTAGAGATAGTAAAACCCGACTTTAGCATTTTATCAACTGTTTTGTTCAATACCCATTTGGTCTTGAGAAAGCCAAATTGGGCAAAATCACTCTCTCACCGAGAGGTATTGAGTAGGTACTTGAGTGCTGATAGCTATAATATACCCCGACCAACGAAACAAGCTTTCACATCTATAACTAGTTAGGCAAACATCTAGGTGAAGGTCATAGCCCAAGGTCTTTTACAATATTTGAGAACAACAACAGAAACACAATTTCTTAGTTTCAATTACTTATTTGCAATCTTAGTTTAATTTAGCTATAGAACCAACCAAATTTGTGGAAGTGTAATTAAAGATAGTTCAAACTCTATACCGTAATATATACTACTAAATCCCAATATCATAGCTCTTATAGAATTCAACCTCGACTCTGTTGGGTATTACTATTGCATCGACCGTTTCATATCCTCGAATAAGAGGTGTGACTTGGATGATATCAATCAACAAAGTTTTTTCCAAATCCTCTAGGTCCATATTAATTTGGATGTACCTGGAATAGGCATCGAGGAAACTCATTAACTCGTGTCCGGCCTTTGCATCAATCATTTGATCAATGTTTAGCAGTGGGAACAAGTATTTTGGGCATACCTTATTCAAAACTTTATAATCTATGCACATACAAAATTTATTATTCTTTTTCAGAACTACTACTACATTATCTAGACACTCGGCATACTTTACCTTTCGGATTGAACCAATGTCAAGCAATCGAGTTACCTCTTCTTTAACAAACTTGTTTCTGACCTCGGCAATCGGGCGCTTCTTCTGCCTTACTAGTGGGATGCTTGGGTCCAGGCTTAGCTTGTGCACGACCACCTCTAGCGGGATACCTGTCATATCCACATGCAACCATGCTAAACAATCAACGTTAGTTTTAAGAAATTCAGTAAATCCTTACCTGAGCTCGGGGTTTAGTCTTGTCCCCAAGTGAAATTTCCTTTTTAGAAATTTTTTAAACAACGACACTTGTTCGAGATCTTGTGTCATGGACTTGGCTGTGTCCGTTTCTTTCGGTACCTGAAAGTATCTTGGTATCTGGTGGGATTTCGACAGCCCCTCCTCTTTGTCATCTTCGTTTGGTTAGGGAGCAGACGTCGGTTCCTATAATTGCTATGCCTCGTGTTCCTTGACTTTACTACTGGAAATCAAGACCGCGTTCATCTCCCTTGCTGCCGGTTGATCTCCTATAATTTGTTTGATTCCTTGTGGAGTTGGGAATTTAAGAAGTTAGTGATATGTTGATGGTACGACCTTCATCACATGTAGCCATGGTCTGTAAAAAATTATGTTGTAGCCTATGTCGCCATCTACTACTTCAAATAAGGTAGTTTTCATGACCCCTTTGGCATTCGTGGGCATCAAGATCTCCCTCTAGGGTTGTCACACTTGCTAAGTTGAACCCGACGAAGAGTTTTATTGCCGGAGTGATGCTTCTAGTTAGCTTGTTCTAGCACTCTCCATTGAATGATGTTGGCTGAACATCCTGGGTCAATCAAAACATATTTAATCTTGAAATCTAGAACGTTAAGATAAATTACCAAGGCATTATTGTGTGGCAGTAGAAGTCCATCGACATCTTCTTCTGTGAAGGTGATGTCGTCCTCAGTGACTTCCTAGAGTTTCTTGCTATGAGTCATCGATACTTGTGTCTTTTTTGCTGCCGAGAAGGTTACACAGTTGATCTCGTCCCCCCTCCCCCCCTTCTTCGAAAATTATGTTGATGGTTAGTTGAAGAGGATCTTCCCCTATCTTTGAAGGCTATATATTGTCTCAACTGCGGCTATAATTGTTCTTAGCCTGGTCGCTTAAGAATTCCCTAAGATGGCTGTTCTTTAACAGCGTTGCCACATTCTCGTGCAGATGTTAGCAGTCCCTGGTTTGGTGGCCATTAGTCTCATTGTATTCGCACCATAAATTAGGATCCCTATAGTTGGAATCAGACCTTATTGGCCTTGGGAACCGTGATTCCTTAATGTTTCTCATAGTCGATACCATCTCTACTATGCTTACATTGAAATTATACTCTGACAACCTGGGATAAGTGGAATCCCTGGAGCCGGATACCTCTTTGTCTATCAATGACCTGTTATTCCGGCCACGATCAGTTCTTCTATAGGGAGCGAACCTATCTGTTGACCGGAACCCTCTACTGCTGCGTCCTTCGGACCTTTCATATGGCAAAAACCGACCCTTAGGAGATCGTCGATCTGTATCAAAATCATTTTTTGATTTATCCCTATTCTTTTCTCGATCCTCACCCTTTGTTAATGTGGGGACTCCGAGCTAATCATCTTCTATCCTTATCTTTGATTCATAACGGTTATGGACATCCGCCCATGTAGTTGCCTAGAACTCAAGTAGGCTTTCTTTTAGTTTATGGCAGGCTTCAGAGCTCCTCGGGTTCAACCCTTTAGTAAATGCCTCAGCTGCCCATTCATCTGGTATGGCCGGTAACATCATCCTTTCATTTTGAAACCTGATCACAAACTCACACAACATCGTGGACTCTCCTTGAAAAATTCTGAATATGTCCGCCTTTCGAGCCTGGACCTTCTTGGCCCCAGCATGGACCTTGATGAAAGAATCTACGAGCATCTCAAAGAAATCTATTGAGTATTTGGGTAAGAGTGATTACCATGTCAAAGCCCCATTTGTGAGGGTTTCTCCAAACTTCTTCAGCATGACCGACTCGATCTTTTGTTGAGCCAAGTCGTTTCCTTTCACCGCCATTGTATAGGTGTTGATCTGCTCTTAAGGGTCCGAAGTCCCATCATTTTTCGATATATCTGACATTTTGAACCGCTTCTGAATCAAGTATGGTGTTGCGCTCGGTTTGAACGACAACTAGGTGTACTTCTTTGAGTCCGACCCTTCAACGTTAGTGGTGCGCCCGAAATTTTATCCATTCAAGCGTGAAATTCTTTTGCGTTCTGGTCTATCTGCTCATTCATTTCCTTCATGAAGCACATATGCTCGGTTTTGAAGGGAACATTGTTGTTGTCATTACCAAATCTGCTGCCGATCCCCCGACCCCGTCGATGTCGACCTCACCCTTTGGGGTGTTGTTATCAACCCTTTGTGTTGTTTAATTTATAGGAGCACCGGGAGGAAAAGGGCATCTTCCATTCGTGTTGTTGAAAGCACCTGGCAACTTTTGCCTTAGATCTGTCATGGTCTGGTCGTGCCGTGAGAGATGACCTATTATGGCCTTTTGCTGTTCTCTCAAGATTCTTATCGTTTCCGCAACGTGCTCGTCTTCAGCATCATCAAGAGTCGCCTCCCATACATGTCAGGGATATTGCCCGCCATGAACCAGCGTTGTTGCATCCTCTTCGTTGCGGGTGTCACTGATCGAATCCTCCTGTTGAGGTAGATTTTTTTGTGCCTCAACGTTGTGTGTGATGTTAACATCGTTAGCTGTCATTTGTTTACGACTTTTGCTAAGAAACAAAGAATCAAACATGTTAGTAATGGATGCAAGGATAAACTCAATTATGCAGCTGTCTAAGCCCCGCGGTGGGCGCCAAATTATTTACCCGTAATATGGTACAATTAAATTTATAGCTTGGTTTATAGACAAGCAAATCGATTTGATCCCAAAATGATAAATAAATTAAATAAAATGCAAGACTTAGTGTTGAATTAAGATAAATAGCAGATAGCTTGGTTACGGGAGCAGGGCTTCCGAGGCAGCAATAAGAATAACGTTAGACAGAAAATAAAGTGTTATTTAGCTTGGGAATAGTGTGTAGCTTAAGTTTGCCAAATTTCTTTTGTGTTACAATAGTTATTGAAGCCGCTATTTATAGTCATACCTAGGGAACAAGGTCCTAGGATCAAGCCCCTCTTAAATGACAATAATGGGGACAATTGATGAATGTGTAACGGGGGGTCATGAATGACAAAATTCTCTATATATAATGGCTGCGTATTTAATACTGAGGAATATTATTCGTTGAATGTCATCTGATGACAAACATTCGTTTGTTCCCGTTCATGATGTTCTCTTCTGGATCTACTCGGTGCCAACCGTAGCCATTGTCCTCGGTCTTGATTTTCACTTGCTTCATCTTCCGTCTGTCCCTCCCCCCACCCCTACCCCACCCCTGATTCCACGTGTCACTCTGTCATTTGAGCGTTTAATATGAAAAGATTTTATCCTATACAGCTATATATGTTTAATTAAATGAGATTGCAATATAAGATGATATGCAAATAACATGAAATGAAGATGCAGCAAATTGAACTCAAAGTGTTAGAGCATTTTTTAAGTTTGTTTGTGGCCAAAATTGTTTCTTTTTTTGGTCAAAAATATTTTTTTTTCTGATGTTAAGGTATTTGGCTAAGTTTCATAAGGAAAAAATGCTTTTGAGTAGAAGCAGAAGTATAACGCACATATATATACATACATATATATATATATATATATATATATATACTAGTTTCTATGTATGTGCGTTGCACGTGTATTTTTCTCTAATGATTAAAAGATAAGGGAAAAGTATTTCTTGCTCATACTTTATATTAAAAATAAAATTTCTATCCAACTATAAATAATAAACATATTTCACATCATGTCTCAAATTGTGTCAATTAAGCGATTTTTTTTGAAAAAGGCTGTCACTTTACCCTTTCGTTTATCAAGTTATTCTTCCATTTCAGTTTTTTTTCATCATATCATCTTTTTGTCTTTCTGATAGAAAACATGCGTATGCTCATAAATTTTGTATATTAAATAATTGAGTGTTTGCTTTGATGAACACAAAAGATACGCGTCTGATGTCAGTGACTTACCAGTATAAAACATTTCATTTTTGTCACAACACTTGACTATTTTAATCACACATTAAAATAAGTAAAAAGAATTAGTGCTTCAAAGTTAGAGATAGTGCCTTGATTTAAGGGAACAAATGAAAAAGCGTAGACTCAAAAAACCTCTTATACAAATATTCTCATCCAGCGAGTAATCTTACCTTTTAAGAGTTTGAGAAAGATCTTTCATATTAACCGGCTAATTTTGGAGGAACCATCTAATCATATGATTCCTTCTTTAATTAACCCTAAAATGAAATCTTTAGCTAGTTTTAGACTAACTTGTAAATATGGTAGGTAACTTTAAATTTTATCTTAAACACTGGTTTGAACTTCATAACCAGTTTCCCTCCTCTTCTACAATTACATAGAATATTTGTTTGCAATCGAAATTCCAGAAATATTTTGAATGTCAAACCAATAGAAAACTCTTTTATTGTAACTGATCTAAGCCACATCTTTTATATTGCAGGTAGTTTCTGCCAAATTGCGTTTGCGGTATAGTTGATTTCTCTAAATTCAAAGTGAACAAAAATTTTAGTTTGCTTTAAAGCCCTACATATTAGATAGGAGTATAACTTAAATATTATAATTTTATTCAACATGAATCATCTTTATACATATGTAATTTAATTCTTGGATGTTATAAAGAGTATTCAATATCTTGGAATTACTATTGACACAGACTTCTTCGTTTTCTTTGCATTGAGGATTTCATTCTAGATTTACACATTTAAATCCTAAGGATGTGTGATGACCTAGAACTAAATTCTGTTATTCGAGGCCTTAAAATCTCCTTTTTCCTCACATCGATTTGCGTGCACGGTCCGGACGTATATCCGGAACATTTTTATGTGGAAATTTGATGAAATGTTAATTTGCCTTTAAAATTTAATTTAAGTTGACTTCGGTCAATATTTTAGGTAAACGGATCCGAACCCATAATTTGATAGTCCCGAAGGGTCGGTAGGAAAATTTGGGACTTGGGCATATGCCCGGAATTGAATTCCGAGGTCCCAAGCCCGAGAAATGAATTTTTGAAGAAAATTGTTTAACTGAAATTTTAAGAGTTTTTGGAAATTTGAAGGTATTTGAAATTGATGGTATCAGGCCTGTATCTTGGTTCCGGAGCCCGGTGCAGGTCTTATATGGTGTTTAGATTGAGCTTGTAAAATTTGGTAAGAAACGGACTTGAAATGACGTGAATCGTCTCTCGGTTGTGAAATTTGAAACTTAAGTGTTCTTGAGATTTTTCTTTGATTTTGATACTAAATTCGTTGTTAAAGGTGTTAATTTGGCGATTTAATCGCACGAGTAAGTCCATATGATGTTTTGAGTTAGTATGCATGTTTGGTTTGGAGTCCCGAGGGCTCGAGTGAGTTTCGGAAGGTTTTTAAACTTAGAAAAGTTGCAGGTTTTCCGTTTCTGGTATTCTGGAGTTTTGTTCTTCGCGTTTGCGGAAGAACTCTCGCGAACGCGAAGGGTAAGTCAGGCTGAAAGGCAATTCCTTCTACGCGAACGCGAAGCCTTGGGGGTGCTACCCTTCGCAAACGCGGACCTGCTATCGCGAACGCGAAGGCCTTTTGGCTGGGACAGGGGGAAAGGGAGTTTGTTCTACGCGAACACGGCCACAGGCCTGCGAACGCGATGGATTGAGGAGCTAAAGCTTCGCGAACGCGAGCCACTAAACGTAAACGCGAAGGCAACTGGGCCTGATTCTTCGCGAACGCGAAGAAGGCCTGTCCAGTGAATTAAAAATAGTAGCAAAAATCGGGATTGAGTCCATAACTTCATATTTCAAAACTAGAGAGCATTGAGGCGATTTTCAAAGAACAAGTTCTTCCCCCAAGTATTGGTATATGATTCTAAACCTTTTCCTTTCGATTTCCCATAGTATTTCATCAATTTTTATCCAAAAGAATCTAGAGTTTTTATGGTAGAAATTAGGAATTTGGGTAGAGTTAGGGCTTTTTGAATAATTGGAATTTAGACCTTGTTTGCGGGTCAGATTTCGAAACTAATTGCATATTTGGGCTCGTGGGTGAATGAGTGATCGGGCTTTGGTCCGAACCTCGAGTTTCGACCAAGCGGGCCCGGGGTCGATTTTTGACTTTTTGGAAAAAATGCTAGAAAACCTATAATTAAGCATTGTGTATGAATTCTTTAGCATTTATTGAGGTTCTTAAATTAATTTGGGATAGATACAAGTAATTTGGAGACGAATTCTAAAGGAAAAGCGGTGTTTGAGGCTTGAGTTGGCCGTGGAAGTTTGAGGTAAGTGTTTGGTCTAACCTTAGCTTGAGGGATTAGGAGTTGTGTCTTAATTGTTATGTGTTAATTGTGGAGTACGATGTATAGGCATGGTGAAGAGTCTCTATACGTCGGTGTCAAATATGTCCGTGAGTTTAGTATTGTAATTGTTGTGACTCCGTTAAGATTTATTCATGCCTAATATGATGATTATCATTGTTGGTTCCCTTGCCGGAATTTTATTGTTTATGACATTATCTCCCTTGCCGGGATGTTATTGTTTATGATATTGTCTCCCTTGCCGGCATGTTATTGTTTATGATATCGTCTCCATTCTTTTATGACTGATGTTGAATTGAAATGGGAGCAGGTTGCACGTCTGCAACAAGATATATGAAATGGGAGCGGGTTGCACGCCTGCAACGAGATATATGAAACGGGAGCGGGTTGCACGCCTGCAACGAGATATATGAAACGGGATCGGATTGCACGCCTGCAACGAGATATATGAGATGGGAGCGGGTTGCACGCCTGCAACAAGATATATGAAATGGGAGCGGGTTGCACGCCTGCAACGAGATATATGAAACGGATGCGGGTTGCACGCCTGCAACGAGATATGTGAGATGGGATCGGGTTGCACGCCTGCAACAAGATATGAAATGAAAGTGAATTCTGTGTTTGTTTTCCTTATCCTTGTTAGTAATTGGATTTTGGTTTCTTTACATTCCTCTTTGGTATTCTGTTGTTATTTGTTACTCCCCACAACATGTTTTTCCCCTCCCATCTTTAGCTGTAATTATCTGCTTTTATTTTTCGCTGTATATGATTTAACTGCACAGGTTTATTTGGTAGTCTGGTCCTAGCCTCATCACTACCTCGCCGAGGTTAGGCTAGGCACTTACCAACACATGGGGTTGGTTGTGCTAATACTACATTCTATACTGTGTGCAGATCCTGGTACCAGAGCGTTTGGACCGCAGTTGTCCCACCTCTTTTTTACCACCCGAGAGGGGAATATAAGGGAGTTTTTCCAATTAAAATGACATTATTCGAATTGGAATTATTTTTTTTTTCCAGAGTCGCCACTTGGAATAATTTATTTGGTGTCCCAAGTCACCGGTTTATTTTTAAAATCCCAAATCGAGGAAATCGACTTTATTTAAAAGTCCGCGAAACCAGAAATTCTAGATAAGAAATTCTGTTAACCCGGGAGAAGGTGTTAGGCATTTCCGGATTTCATGGTTCGAGCAGGGTCTCTTTAAATATTAATAATTGGCTTATTATCTGATTTATTACATGTTTTAAACCTATTGTGCATTTTAACTTTATAACCGCTTTTAATTATCTTAACCGCTTCTTAGGATTTATGAAATTATTTCTTGAACAAGTTACGATTGTTGTACACTTGCCACTTTGGAACACACCTCAAACCACACTACATGAAATGCACCCACGATTCGCGACATGTTTATTTTATTATTATTAAGGTTGTTATGGTCGGGTTACATGAAATGCACACCCGAATTTTTGAATTTACGTATTGTGACCATGCCACGGGAACCGTACTCATAGTCACGATGATTTATTATTAATCACACCTAAAGCAACTAACGCATTTGAATTATTTTTCTAATCTTTGAGATTATTGTGAGGCAAGGAGTTATGAAATAGTTGTGAAAAATGTAGCTTAACTATTGGAATTTTTAACAAATAGCCTGCATTTATAAATTTTTAACTTAATTTTGTCACTTAACAAATTCACCGAAAACAAGTTCTTAAATAATTGAGCACTAAGACATTATGAGTAACTACTGACATTTAACAATCCCATTTTAAATACTCTAAGTCCCTTAAACTCTAAGACTAATCGAAATTAAATATGCATCTACTACTATTAGAGAACAATTAAATTAAACCAACAGAAGAGTAAAGCATCATAAGGCAAATAGGAAGAAAATCTTAACACCTAAATTATCCATAACCGGCCAAAATATTTTAAACCCAAACTAAAATGTAAGATATTTACATTGAAATCTAGCCTAACTATTAAAATGGAGATAAGAAAAATGAATAAACAAATATATGACCCAAACAGAAGATGATCACGTCATTGGGAAGAGTTTAAACTTCAATTTTCATAACAGACATAGAAAACTATAGCAGATGCAAAGACAAATAAAGAAAGGGGAGAGAAATATTGACCTTTAGCAAAGAAATCTTTTTTGAATAATAAGAATATGTAGCCAGCGAATTTACAAATTCAGATTTGAAAATCCAACTTCAATACAAAGGCTGACTTCATTTCTTTTGAAATCCAACGATGAACAAAAATCGCAGATCGTGAACCTCTCTGACGACAGTATTTTGGGTCGATTTCGAGCTGAATTTTGGGGCCTCTTCTTTAGATCTGTTTTTTTTTTTCTCACTGTGTTCTTCACCTCCTCCCCGTTTTTGTGCCCCCCCCCCCCCTTTTTTGTTCCCCCCCCCCCTTTTTGTTCTTTGCCCGGATCTCCTTTTACTTTTTGGTCTACGGCTAAAGCTTAGGAGTCTTGAAGTTCGTTTGGTAGAGGGTGTTAAAAGAGAAAATAATGTATGCATTAGCTTTGTGTATTAGTAATGCTTTGTTTGGTACACTTTTTCAATCTATGTATAACTAATACAAGCATTAGTTATACACTCTATTTGGTATTATCCTATGTATAGCTAATGCATAGAAAATTGTGGCATTAGATATACAAAGGCTATTAATACATGCATTAGCATGGCTAAAGATAAAATTATCCTTATAGTCCCTTAAGTTAAAGAATATGGAGGGCATTTTTGTAAACAATTAAATTTCTTTAAAAATATGCAATGCATTTTAATTTTTAATACACCACACCAAACAATGCATAATAAATAATCTCTGTATAACTAATGCTTGCATTACTAACTCATGCATTACTAACCCATGCATTACTAACCACTGCATTACTAATGCACTTTATTTAGCATTATTCTTATACGCCATACCAAACGACCCCTTAAGGATTATTGTGAGTTTTCTTTGTTTTTAGGAAGTAGGGTGACAGATTGCATTGGAGAGGATAATGAAAAGGCTAGGAGAATTATCTTGGGGGTTGCGGCTGAAGTGGGGGAATTGGGTTGTAGTTCTTTTTTGTTTTAGGTATAGTTTTATAGGGAGTAGGAATTAGGTTAGATCAAATGAGGATAGATATGGGCTTGAATTTAGGAAATTGGATTGGACCATGTCTTATTGGGTTTTTAACTTTGGGTAGGAAGACTAAGTAACATATTGTATCTATAAAATATAATAATCAATCTTAATTAAAATAAGTTACTAAAATAAAACTAAATACTAGAAGTGAAACTATTTGTATTTTTTAAGTTTATGCATGGTGGATAAATTAAAAGTAACTAAATAAAATATCAATTAGCTAAATAAAGAAAAAATATTATATATTTTTTTTTAATTTTTATTTTTTGTGATAAAATAAAGTAAAATAGTCAAAATTAGTTCAAATAACTATATTAGACCTAAACTAAATATTTACACTAAAAATGTGTAAAAGATCTTGGGGAGGGTCAAAAATTACATGTCTACAGCTGCCCCTCTTTGACTAGAAACGCGAAGAGTTTTCAGACAAAGAACGATGAGACAGGTTTTTTGACCCGACCTTTATTTGGAGAGACCAAAAGCTAAAAGAAAGGAGAATGTGACCGAACCCTGGTATCTGAGCTGCCTACATATCCTTGGCTATAAAGGAATCAAGCCACGTGTAGTTCAGAAGTAGGAATAGTGATGGAGTATACCGAGGTGGAGAGCCATTGAGGTTTCGTCGAGGTTCCGGTCCGCGGTTCCTGTTATTATATCAAAATCAAAATTAAAAAGACTAACTAAGCCTACCAGCTACAAGATTCCTATCTATGAGTCTTCAGAAGCTTGATCTTGAGTCTTGGTTGGTTCTTCATGTGGACTCTGATCTGAGTTCGTTCTTCTTCAGCTTTTACAGATCAAGACGGGACATGCAGAGCTTGTGACTTCAATTATTTCTTGATCATTCCACATCTTTTCTCCGCTTCTGCACTTTGAATTCACTTCTTTTCTTTTTCTTCTTTTTCTTTTATTCTGAATTGGGACTTCTTCTTTTGGTCGCCTCGAACTCTGTGCCTCGAGGTATAACCTGCTCAGATACCAAAACAAACGAACGAACGAAATTTTTCTGCCCCAGTTTTCACTAAAAAACTTTTATGAGTTATTGTAACAAAAATCTAAACTACTTCTTTATTGAAAGCAATAAAATCAGGATTGTGTATCCTTGGGAGAAAAAGAGATTAGGGAGTGGAGCCCTATATCTAAAATGAAATCAAATGGGGATCGGAGGTCCTAAGTTGGAAAGATTACCAGGTTATGCTGGCATCAACTAAGGAATATGACCCTGTGCCAGAAGAGATTACCAGGTTATACTGGCATCAGCTAGAGAATGAGACCCTATGTTTGGAAAAATATTACCAGGTTATGCTGGAAAAATCGTCGGGTTATGCCGAAAAAGTTCTCGGGTTATGCCGGGAAAGTCATCTGGTTATGCCGGAAAGGTCCTCGAGTTATGCCGGGAAAGTCATCAGGTTATGCCGGAAAGGTTCTTAGGTTATGCCGGGGAAGTCTACAGGTTATGCTGGAAAAGTCACCGGGTTATGCCAGAAAAGGGTCCTCGAGTTATGCTGGGGAGGTCCACGGGTTATGTTGGGAAAGTCATCGGGTTATGCCGGAAAAGGTCCTCGGGTTATGCTGGGAAAGTCCATGGGTTATGTTGGAAAAGTCATTGAGTTATGCCAGAAAGGTCCCCGGGTTATGCCGGGATCAACTAGGGGGTGAGACCCTATGTCGGAAAGATTACCAAGTTATGTTGGCATCGACTAGGGAATGGGACCCTATGTTGGAAAGATTACCAGGTTATGATGGCATCAACTAGGGAATGGGACCCTATGTTAGGAAAAGACGCAGCTAGAGATTGGAGACTCTATGCTACCATGTTTTTGAATTTTTTTAAAATTTTTTTCCTTCTTTCTTTTCATTTTTCTTTCCAGAAAATGAGTAAAAATGCAGGAAAGAATTTGGAGAGACTTCCCTTTTGGATTGATTATTGCTGCGAAGCTGTTTCTAGCCCTTGCACAGTTTCTTTTGGTTGCACCTGCTTCTTGCAAGGTTGCTTTGGATTGCACTTGTTTTCCTGTTTTCAAACAAAGAACAATTGTTAGTTTGAAATAGTGGTTGGTTTTGTGGCCTTGATTATTTCAATCAATTGATCTCGGCACAACTTCTTTGATGAAGATTTCAACTGCAACTGTTTTGTTCCCTGAGGACTGATTTCATTTCAGGCCCTGGAGAACCTCTGATTTTTCCAGACTTTGCCATGACGGTTGGTCGGTGGGACTCAACCTCATCGACTTTATTTTGCCTTCGTAGGCCTTTCCCTTTTGACTTGTTGTTTTTTCTTTCTTTTTTGCTCTTTTTTTTTTGTTTTTTTTAACTTTGGAGCATTGTGGAACTTTTGGCTCCTCAAACTTTGTCGCAATGGCTAGTCGCATGGGACTTAGCCTTTTCCAACTTTATTTCGCCTTCATAGGCCTTTCATTTCTGGCTTCTTTCTTCCAACTTTAATTTCAGATCATTTGGGTACCTTGGCTTTTTCAAAACTTTGCCGAGACGGTTAGCCACATGGGACTCAACCTTTTCAACTTCATTTGCCTTTATAGGCACTTCAATTTGATTTTCTCCTTCCAAGAGTTTTGATTTCGAAGCATCAGCCACCATGGCCAGTCGAGGTTGACTTGATGCCCCTGACGAGGCTGGGTGCCTTTTTGCACACTAGCTTGTATCAAACGAAAGCCCTGTAAATTAGTCTTACCATCCTTTCTTTGTCTTAGTTTCAGAATAGAATTAGACCAAAAGGAATTCAAAGGAAAAACAAACAATGGAATGGATAAATGAATTTAGACAAGAGGTATCCCTTTTGGGGAAAGGAAAGAAGGACTTATCTGGAGTATATGCGGACTTCAATGAACAGGACATGCCTTTTGGACTGGATGTCTGATCCGTGAAAACCGTCCGACTCTCAAAAATTTATCACAACTTTTGCCTCAAAATTGAGAAACCTTGCCAGGACTCTATCGATGCCAATGGCTGTGTGGATCCTCTTTTTGATCAGTGGTGCCCCTTGCGGGTTTTCACCAGCCGACCTCTCTCATTTCTCTTCTCACCGTCGCCATATAGTACTCTTTGCGAGTTTTCACTAACAAGACTCTCTCATTTTAGTTTCTCTACTTACTGTCGCCTCACGGTGCCCATGTGGGTTTTCACCAATAAGACTCTCTCATTTTATTTTTTACTTTGATTACATCACATCAAAGTAGCTGTATTCTCTGATCCTTGAACATTCTCACCGATTGATCGGAATGACTTGAAAGGGTTTAGGTAAAAATGATTTGGACTGAATTACAATTTTGGAACCATTCAGGCGGGATCATTGCCGAACCATTATAACATCTACCCCAGTTACACTTTTGGGGAATTTTGAATTTTTATTTTGGTGTGACTGAACCCCAAAGAGAGGCTGCCTACGTATCCTTTCGGAATCAAGTCGAACGTAGTTCAGGAAACTTCGTTTTTTATTTTCTTTTGTTTTACTTCTGTTTTGTTTTCTCGTTCTTTTTCCTTTCCTTTTTTCTCTTTATCGTTTTTTTTCATTTTCTTTGTCTTTTCTTCCTTTTTTGTATCTTTCTTTTCCTTCTCCTTTTTCATTTTTTTTCTTCATTTCATTTTTTTTCAATAACACTTTCAGGTCTCAAATAGGGTAATCAAAGAAAAGTAACCGGCTCAAAAGGTTTGCAAAGGGTTGATAGTGTTTGAATAGTGAGAAAGAAAGCCTTCTTCATCTCAATCGGAGAACATTAGTGTTATATAGAGGATCCAACATAGTACCTTTTGACTCCATTCGCATTGATAGTTATTTCAAGGACATTTTCTTCGATGTGTCCCAAGTATAATGCACTCTTTTGGCAGTACTCTTGTTGCAATGTATGGACCTTTCCAATCTGGAACTAATTTTCCTTCAGCTATTCCAACTCTTTGTTTTATTTCCTAAAACGTATCTTCATTGCAATCTAATTCTTGATTCATTATTTCGAGGTCTGACAGCGTTTTAGGATCCGAGCATAAAGTCCGCAAGCATGTCATATTATTGAAATCTGCATTTAACAAAACTAAAAAGAGAATAAGAAAAATGACAAGATTAAGAAAAGAGGCATTATTGGACAATGACATATTAATTACAGTTGCCGGTAGGCGGTATCAGTTGCCGGTTGGGTGGTTTGTGCCGGGAGAGGCTCAGTTGTTGGGTACGAATCTAGTGCAGGATGCCTTGGACAAGGTCAGGATTATTCAGGATAGGCTTCGTACAGCTCAGTCCAGGCAAAAGAGTTATGCCGACCGTAAGGTTCGTGATGTGGTATTCATGGTCAGTGAGCGGGTGTTGCTTCGGGTGTCGCCTATGAAAGGCATGATGAAATTTGGAAAGAAGGGAAAGCTTAGCCCTAGGTTCATTGGTCCGTTTGAGATTCTTGATCGAGTGGGAGAGGTGGCTTACAGACTTGCGTTGCCACCAAGCTTATCAGTCGTGCATCCATTGTTTCATGTGTCCATGCTTTGGAAGTATCACAGCGATCCATCCCACGTGTTAGATTTTAGCGTTGTCCAGTTGGACAAGGACTTGTCCTATGAGGAGGAGCCGGTAGCTATTCTAGACCGACAAGTTCGTCAATTGAGATCGAAGAGTTTCCCTTCTGTTCGTGTTCAGTGGAGAGGTCAGCCTACTGAGGCATCGACCTGGGAGTCCGAGTCCGATATGCGGAGCCATTATCCCCATCTTTTCTCCTACTCAGGTACTTCCTTCTTATGTCCATTCGAGGAAGAATGGTTGTTTCATAGGTAGAGAATGTGATGACCCAAAAGGTCATCACTTGTTTTAGAACTAAATTCTGTGATTCGAGGCTTTAAAACCTCCTTTTTTCTCACCTCGATTTACATGCACGGTCCGGGCGTATATGCGGAACGCTTTTATGTGGAAATTTGGTGAAAATATTCATTTGGCCTTTAAAATTTAATTTAAGTTGACTTTGGTCAACATTTTGGGTAAATGGACCCAAACTCATAATTTGACGGTCCCGGAGGGTCCGTAGGAAAATATGGGACATGGGCGTATGCCCGGAATGGAATTCCGAGGTCCCAAGCCCGAAAAATAAATTTTTGAAGAAAATTATTTAACTGAAATTTTAAGAGTTTTTGGAAATTTGAATGTATTTGAAATTGATGGTATCGGCCCGTATCTTGGTTCCGGAGCTTGGTACAAGTCTTATATGGTGTTTAGATTGAGCCTGTAAAATTTGGTAAGAAACGGACTTGAAATGACGTGAATCGGACCCACGGTTGTGAAATTTGAAAGTTAAGTGTTCTTGAGATTTTTCTTTGATTTTGATGCTAAATTCATTGTTAAAGCTATTAATTTGGCGATTTGATCGCACGAGTAAGTCCATATGATGTTTTTGAATTAGTATGCATGTTTGGTTTGGAGCCCCGAGGGTTCGGGTGAGTTTCGGATAGGTTTTGGAAGGTTTTTAAACTTAGAAAAGTTGTAGGTTTTCAGTTTTTGGTATTCTGGAGTTTTGTTCTTCGCGTTCGCAGAAGAACTCTTGCGAACGCGAAGGGTAAGTCAGGCTGAAGGGCAATTCCTTCTACGCGAACGCGAAGACTTGGGGGTGCTACCCTTCGCAAACGCGGACCTGCTATCGAGAACACGAAGGCCTTTTGGCCGGGACAGGGGGAAAGGGAGTTTGTTCTACGCGAACACGGCCACTAGCCCGCGAACGCGATGACTTGAGGAGATAAAGCTACGTGAAAGTGAGACACTAAACACGAACGCGAAGGCAATTGGGTCTGACCCTTCGCGAACGCGAAGAAGGCCTGTCCAGTGAATTAAAAACAATAGCAAAAATCGGGATTGAGTCCATAACTTCATATTTCAAAACTAAAGAGCATTGAGGCGATTCTCAAAGAACAAGTTCTTCCCCAAAGCATTGGTATATGATTCTATACCTTTTCCTTTCGATTTCCCGTTGCATTTCATCAATTTTCATCTAAAAAAATCTACGGTTTTTATGGTAGAAATTAGAAATTTGGGTAGAGTTAGGGCTTTTTGAATAATTGGAATTTAGACCTCGTTTGGGGATCGGATTTCGAAACTAATTGAATATTTGGGCTCGTGGGTGAATTGGTGATCGGGTTTTGGTCTGAACCTCGAGTTTCGACCAAGCGGGCCCGGGGGTTGATTTTTGACTTTTTGGGGAAAATGCTAGAAAACCTATAATTAAGCATTGGGAATGAATTCTTTAACATTTATTGATATTGTTAAATTAATTTGGGCTAGATACAAGTAATTTGGAGGCGAATTCCAAAGGAAAAACGGTGTTTGAGGCTTGAATTGGCCGTGAAAGTTTGAGGTAAGTGTTTGGTCTAACCTTAGCTTGAGGGATTAAGAGTTGTGTCTTAATTGCTATATGTTAATTATGGAGTACGATGTATAGGCATGGTGACGAGTATCTATATGTCGGTGTCAAACATGCCCGTGACTCTAGTATTGTAATTGTTGTGACTCCGTTGAGATTTATTCATTCCTAATATGATGATTATCATTGTTGGTTCCCTTGCCGGGATTTTATTGTTTATGACATTGTCTCCCTTGTCGGGATGTTATTGTTTATGATATTGTCTCCCTTGCTGGGATGTTATTGTTTATGATATCGTCTCCCTTGCCGGGATGTTGTTGTTATACTCTTGTTCCCTTGCTAGAATTCTTTTATAACTGATGTTGAATTGAAATAGGTGCGGGTTGCACGCCTGCAATAAGATATATGAAATGGGAGCGGGTTGCACGCCTGCAACGAGATATATGAAATGGGAGCGGGTTGCACGCCTACAACGAGATATATGAAATGGGATCGGGTTACATGTCTGCAACGAGATATGAGATGGGATCGGGCTACACGCCTGCAACAAGATATGAAATGAAAGTGAATTCTGTGTTTGTTTTCCTTATCCTTGTTAGTAATTTGATTTTGGTTTTTTTACATTCCTCTTTGGTATTCTGTTGTTATCTTTTACTCCCCGCAACATGTTTTCCCCTTCCCATCTTTAGCTGTAATTATCTGCTTTTATTTTCACTGTATATGATTTAACTGCACAGGTTTATTTGGTTGTCTGGTCCTAGCCTCGTCACTACCTCGCCGAGGTTAGGCTAGGCACTTACCAGCACATGTGGTCGGTTGTGCTGATACTACACTCTGCACTGTGTGCAGATCCTGGTACTGAAGCGTTTGGACCGCAGTGAGGATGCTGCTTTCAGTCCAACAGGCGATCCGAGGTAGTCCTGTAGGCGTCCGCGGGCCTTGGTGTCTCCTTCTATCATATCTTTTCTGCTTTTTACTTATTTAGAGACAGATTCGTGTATTTCTATTCAGACCTTATTTGTAGTATTGTTATACAGTCTGTGAAATTGTGACACCAATTCTGGGTAGTTATGTTTAAGGATTTGTGTTGGTAATATTTAAATGGTTATATTATATTCTTCCGCTTATTAAATTTCGATGTTTACATAATGTTAATTCTTAATTGTTAATGGATTAAAATGGAAGAAGGATAATGAATTTATAACATTCAGCTTGCCTAGCTTTTACAAGTAGGCGCCATCACGACTCCCGAGGGTAGGAAATTTGGGTCGTGACAGAATGTGATGTGAGAATCGACTACGATTAGAAATTATATTCCTGTATTATATTAATAAATTTTACTAACATAGCCATCCATATAACACAATTAATACAATTATATAAAAACTTCAATATGACCACAAGCATGCATAGAAAGAACCAATACAATAGATATACTAAAATAACACCATATGATTAATAGTCTAGAAAGGCAATGGATTCCTATTAGAATTGAGAGACAAAGAAAGTTGGAGCAGTAAGAAGTTGGAACAGCAGACATGTAACAGATTCCGATTTTAATTGAGAGACATTCAACAAGAAGTTTCCTTCGTGAATGATTCTTCAAAGCAAAGTTCTCAATGCTAAATTTACAATTTTATCCAGTGTGAAATTATTTATATAAAAGAATAATTTAATTCTAAAGGTTTTAAAAGTCTATTAATATCTTAAGAATATTTTAGTCGTTCAACATTAGCATAAATTATTCGTGTTTTTATAATAACTAGTTATAAGGTACGCGCTTTGCGTATGTACCTTAGTTTAATAAGTATAAACTTAAAAAAAAATCACATAATATATTAATCTATGTATTTTTTCCGTTCAATTACTATGTGTCATTACAAATGTATTTCTAAAATTTGATGTTGAGTTTTTACAATGCTTGATTGTCAACAGTTTATTCTTATATAAGACTATCGTTGGAGCAGTAGCGCATCTATTAATGATTTCAACATGTAATAGGCAACTTAATTCCTAGAAGTTTTAGGAAAAGACATAATTAATTTGCTAAGTTTACATAATTTATAGGTTTTTTCGTCCACAAGAATTTGATTTATCAAATTAAATAAAAGAGGTAGAAAAATGAGAATGAATAAGTTTCATAATGATACTTGTAAAATAAAAGAGTTTTTCTATTGTAATAAAAACTATGGCACATAAGCAGACAAAAAAAACTACAGAAAAGATATAACTCAGAAGTGATTCATCTACCACTTACAAAAGAATTGTCAAAATACTTAATAGCTCCATGGTCTTCAATGCTTCGTTCATTTAAATTCCAAAACCTTTTATCAATTCATGAAGGTCCAAACGATGTGTCTGATTTTTGTGTAACAAAATTAATTGAAGGGATAAGGGAATATTAAGCCATCTAAGATATGCAAATATCTAACTGGCTCCTTCTAGTTGGACGATGTTATAATTGACAACAAGTTGAAAGCCAAGGAGATATATATGTCATTATCCTATGTTTGTTAGGTTTGGGTAGAAATTGTTAAATGCAACATTAGACGAATTCAACAGTATTCATGTCCACAAATTTGTGGAGAAAGCCGCAGACAATATGAACCATATTTGTGGAGAAAGCACACAATTGCTCAGTTATCGATTTTTTTTTAGCTATTTTACATTTAAATTCCTTTCATTTAAATTCAAATCTTTTTAAAATCTTTCTTTAAGTATGCAATTAACTCATTATGTATCTCTTACCCTTATTTTTAGGGTTTTCATATCATTTCAATATTAAGTTGAATTAATTTCGAATTCCTAAATATTAGGGAGATAATTAAATAATTAATTTTAAATATTAAAAAAATAATTTAAATGACTATTTTGTCTAGTGTGGAATCTATTTTTAAAGGGTAAAAAAGACGAACGACATTTCGCTAAGGGTTTTCGTGTTTTTAATATAGTATAGATATAGATAGATATAAATATAGATAATATAATATATAGAGAGAGACTGTTCCAGATACATTCAAAGTTGTTTGGTTCATCATGAACTAATCCTACTAGTAAATTATAATATGGAGATTGTTATACATACAACTTGCAATACACAACTAACGAGTTACAGCACGTTTGGATCATTGTTACCCATCATTTTATAATGTATTGCATTGTACTGTATCATTTTATGGTTACAATATTTGGATAGATTGTATCGTTTGCTGTTGTTAAATAATATTTTTGTTGTTTGATTTGACTGTATCGTACTGTACTGTAACTGATAAGTTACTAAAATACCCTCAATTAAATACTAAATTTATCAAGAACTAAACATAAAAATAATTTAAGAAAACCTTTTCTACTAATTTATCACCAATTATATAGCTTGAAAACAAGATCAAAAACCTAAAAAAAAGTTAACTATCATTAGCGAAAAAAAAGAATAATGGAAAAAGACAAAGAAATGAACGGAGATTTGGATGAAAGGAAAGGTATTCTGGAAGATGGACGAAGGCAAAGTAGGTTAATAAGTTGGAGATTTAGAGTTTAAAAAAGGAAAAATATAATTATGGAGTAATTAGTAAGGGCATAATTGGAAAGAAAAATAGGAAACAATCTCATCATACCAAATATCCGTTGTTTCATAAAATGGGACTTTTTATTGTTCCGAAACAACGAATTTAAAAATACAATACAATCAATTTTAAATAAATAATCAAAATAAATATTATTTTGGGATAACAATACAATACTATACCATGGCTAGCAACCATCCAAACAAGCTATTAGTTGCAAGGATTTCATTTATCTATTTCGGTGCTTTTAGTTAAGTTAGTCCTACTTATTATTTATTCAATCTCAAATAAAGCACTCACAATAGCCCAAGAAGTTTTATGATCCACAATCGTTCATGTGTCAGGCGGGGCATTTGCATTTATACCCGCTTTTTGGGTCACCTTTTAACTTATACCGCTTTACAAAAAAAATTATAAGCGTACCCACTTTTCGCGTAGCTTCAAATATACGGGCCTGAAGTAGCAAAAATTTATGTCTGAAGTTTGAACTTTAGAATATTTTGCCTGAAGTGTAGCAAAACTTCATATATTTTTGCATGAAGTTTGGGCTGACTTACAAAGGCAATCACACAAAATTAAGTTCATTGTGCAGATGGCTAGTAGCTGAACTTCAACATTCTAGTAGATGAAGTTTTATTCTGTATTTGCTAAACTTCAGCATTTGTTCTGTTTGTGATGAACTTCGGCATTCTAGGGCTGAAGTTTGTTTTGTATTTGCTGAACTTCAGCATTCTTAGAGCTGAAGTTCTAAACAACAATGAATTTAATAAATCATGATTAGCAGCAATTGGTGTTATTCATTTCAAAGATTAAAGAATGAAAAATATTTTCGACATGAAAACAAGTTACTACAGATAAATTAGAACCAAAAACCAATGTGCCTGTAAAACTAAAATATCTAAGAGGTTAAATTATTGTGAATAAGACCAAACTAAACATAATGGGACAAGCAGATATATATATGAATCATCAGGCTAGAATGCATAACAATATCTCAAGTTTCAGCATTCCGAAAATGGAGGAGGAGGAGAAAGAGGCATGAAGTTTTTTAAACAATGAGTACAAGGTAAAACTTTTTTTAAAAATGGGTACAGGTTAAATGGGGGCGACCAAATAGGGCGCCCCGTGTAATTTTACGCCAATCAGGCATAATGGGCTAAATTTGGTATGGTCCAATGTGACGCAATAAATTTCATGACATCCACTTTTTTTTTTTTTTAAATTTCACTCTTTACTTCATCTAGTTAATATTAATATAGTTAAAAGGAATATTGGAATAATTATACAATTGTACAACAGTGTGAGCCGCTGAAATTTGAAATCATGAGTAATTCTTCTCCTTTAAGCTTATCCTATTTGGGATCATATACTTCTTTTTATGAGGAATAGTATAATATAGGAATGGAATTTCCTTTCCTTTGATTGCGATATAGCGTAAAGAGTTTTTTACACTATCAATGTAATTTTATTTATTTACTTTATTTTAATTGAACAATTTTATATTGTCATTACACAAAATTCACACGCACATAGGTACAAGCGAACACATTAATTGTTCTTTGTCGGCCAAGTATGGAGGAAGTTGGTATTCCTAATTTCTCAGCTAGCAAACAAATAAAAGGTGAATTGTTAGTTACGTTATGTTCCAAATTTACTTCCATGATTCCACATGCATAAAACAATACAACAGTTGATGTCAGCCCAAAAAAGAGAAGAGATACGAAAAATAAAGAAAAAGTTAAAGTATGCTGCATCACCAATAAGTCGATAAACTAACATATCATAGTGTTGCATATTGAGTTGCCATGGCACCATAGAAAAATGAGGATTCGCAGTTGCAGTTAGCCTAATTCTCCTCACGTACGTAAATACGTAAATTACGTAGAGTCACAGAAATTCAAAGGCCAAAAACCACAAGTTTGAAACCTAAAAAATCTCCTCCACAGCCCACTAATTCCCATACCTCCACAATAAGCTTCACCTTATTAATTCTTCCTCTTCCTTTCACCTTCAGCATTCACCCCTCCTTTCCTCTTCCCCCACTGTTTCCACTCGAAAGGAAGGGCTCACAAAAAATTCACAAACTATAAAAATAAAGGAAGACAAAAGTCGCATTAATCATTTCCCATCTGTTAAATAATGAAGATGGTTGCTCGACCACTATTTGTTGTTATGCTCCTTGTCACCTTGGCATTCGCCATGGTGGCGGAATCATCGCTCTCCTCCCATTTTAGTGACGCTGCAGTCGCTTCATTTGCCCGCCACAGCACTGATGGCGGGCTAGATGACTTGACTGTAGGTCACGTCGGGGACAGTTTATTTGGGGACGAAGAGATGATGATGCCATCAGAGTCGGCCCGAAGAACCCTATGGAGCAGCTACCGTGAACGTTATATTAGTTATCAAGCGATGCGCCGGAACTCTATCCCATGCAACCGTCGCGGCCAATCTTACTACCAGTGCACTCGCATGCAGAGAATTCGACCTTACAGGCGCGGCTGCCTCCAAATCACTAGATGCTCACGCCGCCATTAATAAACGCCCCCCTGCATGGCTATACCATGCAACGACGGCATGGAAACCCTAATCTGCAGGCGACGCCAAAAAAGAAAATTTATTAACTAGTAATACTTTCTGAAAGTTTCTTCTTTTAATTGCGACCAATATATTATACTACCCTAAAATTTGCAAAGGAATATGAGAATAAGAACAAGAACATGGAATGGATATAAATTTGGACTCTCGTCTTAGTGCTAGGTAGCTCTAAGACACTTCTGCTTCTCGATTCCATTATTTTTAACTTCTCTTCCTGATGTTTACACTTTTAGTTTATGCCATCATTCGAAGATGATTTTTGGTGGTGGATCATTTGTAAAATGGTGAAATAATATTAATATTACAGATTCTCTATTTCTTACCATTTTTTATTCTTCATCGGTAATTTATTTTATGTGGAACTTTGATACGTAATTAATAAAAGTGGTATGTACTTTTTTCTTTGATGGTTTAATTTGGTGATGGAAACGGCTCGGGCCACGCTGTTCATGCTTCCCAGTTTTCGCGATTGAAATGCTCATCATTACAAATTTGGCATAGATATTTGTACGAGATAGGGAATGTTGAATTTCAATAGAATTGATGACATCTATCATGCCTCTCAAAAAATGGAAAAAAATTACTTTCAACTAATAAATTGTGTTCGCCAAAAATAATTAGTACTCGTTTCCACTGTGTACGGTCAAAATCAAGGAGTCCGATTTCGAAATCTTAAATTGGGCTGTGAGTCCGAGTCCGGGCAACTCGAAGCGGGGGTCGAACTCGGCTGAAGGACACACATCTTGAGGGAGCAGATCGAAGGCCTGACACGACCTACATCGAGGGCAGTACAATCTCAAAGACACTTAAGAAAGAGCGAGAATTTCTCAGGGACACGTGGATCAAGGCATAAATCAAAAGATAAGATTTGTACGAAATGGTACAGGTCCGTACCAGGTGGTTATAAACTCGTATCAATAGAATTCTTTACCACAATTAGGAATGTACTATATTGGGGTTTTCTCTTCCTATATAAAGAGGACCCCAATCATTTGTAAATGACACATTATTCACTGCAATAGAATATTCTACTCTGCTTTTCTTGTTTATCGTGCTCAACAATTGTTCTTCAGCTTTATTGTTTTTACTTTATTATTCATACTTCATTGCTCTTAGCTGACCTCGAGGCCCCCAAGAAAGTCGAGCTCGAGGTCCTTATTGTTCCAGCAACACTGGTTTGGTTCATCAATTCCCCTTACTTAAACTTAATATTATGTGTATATTCACTAGTATTGGAATAAATCACATATCTTTAAAATCACAAATCACATTTAATTGTTATTCCCATTTTTCGAGGTAATCAGTTTGGCATCCACCGTGGGCTAAAGATAATAGTGATTATTTTAGTGCTAGTTTTCTGATAACACACGTTATTCTTCACTTTTCTTCTTGTCAAAGATTCTTTGATTTCAGGCTTAAACATGTCTAGCACACAAAATGCATCTATTCACGAGGATGAATGTCTTAGAGGAAATAGCGGTATAGGGGTAGGTGTACCACCCATAAACCCTGAGGGAATACCAAATATGGAGCCAGTTGATATCAGTTTGCATAACGCTCTAAACACGGACGCAAGCACAGACCCCGTAAGGAATGCACATAGGGAAGCCCGGACCGACGGCCAAAGAACACAAGGAATGGAAGAGGGAGGAGTCAGCCTCCAGGTGATATTCGAAATGTTGCAATTCCAGCAAGCCGCCATCACTCAACTTCAGAGTCAGAATAGAACTCCAAATACAGCTGAACCAGTGAACACGCGGCGTGTTGAATAAGCGCTAGAGAGGCCCGATGAAAGTGGCTCAGGGACTGACCCACAATTATGAAAATGCTCGAAGAGCTTGCCAAAAGGATTGAGACCAGAGAAAAGAAGATTGAAGAAAATGACAAAAAGGTGGAGACATATAATTCAAGGGTCGATCAAATACCGGGAGCACCTCCAATTTTGGAAGGACTAGACTCAAAGAAGTTCGTGTAAAAACCATTCCCCAGAGTGCGGCTCCGAAGCCTATCCTGAAG
Organism: Nicotiana sylvestris; assembly: GCF_000393655.2. Classification (NCBI taxonomy): domain Eukaryota; kingdom Viridiplantae; phylum Streptophyta; class Magnoliopsida; order Solanales; family Solanaceae; genus Nicotiana; species Nicotiana sylvestris. The sequence continues at coordinate 64,191,473 of NC_091063.1, forward strand.
AAGTTTCGGATGCCAGATATCCCGAAATACAACTGAACCACTGATCCCAACGAGCACATCACCACATACACTTGTGGCATAAAAGGGAATGATTTGGAAGACGATAAGATTGAATCTATTTTGCTAAAAATGTTTAGGGAAACTCTGTCTAAAGGTGCTATAATTTGGTACCATAACCTACCCCGAACTCTATCGATTCGTTTGCTATGTTGGCAAACTCATTTATGAAGGTACATACCGGTGCCATAAAAGTTGCAACAAAGAAGTCCAATGTATTCAAAATAGAGCAAAGGGAGAACGAGATGCTGAGGGAGTTTGTATCTCGTTTTCACTTAGAACGAATGGAGTTACCACCAGTCTCTGATGATTGGGCCGTACAAGCCTTCACTCAGGGGCTAAATGAATGATGTTCGATTGCTTCAAAGCAGCTGAAGCAGAACTTGGTTGTGTATCCCGCTGTGACTTAGACGGATGTACATAATAGGTACCAATCAAGAATTAGGGTCAAGGATGACCAGTTAGGACCCCCCTCAGGCTCAGTTTATCCAAGCAAGTTACTAGCAAGGGAGTCAGGAAATGCAGGCAGGGGGTCAAGATCGAATAAGGAAAGATATCAGCCATACGTCGAGGATCGAAGGAAAATTTCAAGGCATAACACCTCGGAATAATCGAAGAACGGATCGAGGTCAAAGTTCCCGGGGACTCATGAGAAAAACCGAGTTTGATAGAAACTTGGGATCGGCAGAGGCACCCCGATTATCGGAATACAACTTCAGCATCGATGCCTCAGGGATCGTCTCTGCCATTGGTAAAATTAGAGAAACTAAATGGCCTAAGCCCATACAGACCGATCCTTCTCAGAGGAACCCCAACTGGATGTGCAAATATCACGGTACTCATGGGCATAGGACCAAAGATTTCAAACAACTTAGAGAAGAGGTAGCCCGATTGTTCAATGAAGGGAATCTTCGTGAATTTCTCAGCGGCCAGACAAGAACCATTTTTGAGAAAGATATACAAATTGGAAGAATAAACCAGAAGAGCCTCAGCATGTCATTCACATGATCATCGGTGGAGTTGACGTCCCACGAGGACCTATATTCAAACGTACCAAAGTTTCCATTACAAGGGAGAAATGGACTTGGGACTACGTGCCTGAGGACACACTCACATTCAGCGAGGAAGTGATCGAGACCTTATCTTATCCTCACAATGATGCACTGGTAATTTTATCTTTTTAAATAAGATTTAAGTCAAACGTATTCTCATAGATCCAGGTACCTCGGCAAATATAATCAGATCAAGGGTCGTGGAGCAGCTCGGGCTGCTTAACCAAATCATACCTACCTCTTGAGTCTTTAATGGATTCAGCATGGCAATCAAAACGACAAAAGGGGAAATCATCCTCCTAATCAACGAGGTCAGAACCATACATGACACCAAGTTCCATGTCATCGAAGGAGACATGAGGTATAATGCTTTACTTGGAAGGCCATGGATCCATAGCATGAGGGACAAGTGATCGACGAACAGGTGGTCAATGACAAAGAAGAAGATTTCCTCGCCCCCCGAGCCTTTGTTTCCCCTGAGGAATCAGATGCGACAAAGTCTACAATCAAAGAACTCGAGCAGGCTATATTGATCTAGCATCTTTCGAAAGAAAAGGTATACATAGGGATGGGGTTAACCCCCGAACTTAGGAAAAAATTCATTCAATTTCTTATCGATAACATTGACTACTTTGCCTGGTCCCACTTAGACATAACAGGGATCCCACCAGAGATAACTACCCATCGACTAAGTACCGATCCCAGATTTAAGTCGGTGAAGCAAAAGAGGAGACCTTAGTCTGAGGTAAAGCATGCATTCATCTAAGAAGCGGTATCAAAACTTCTCAAAATAGTATCAATTAGGGAAATAAAATATCTCGAATGGCTAGCTAATGTAGTGGTAGTCCCTAAAAAAGGAAATAAACTTAGGATGTGTGTAGACTACAAGGATTTGAACAAAGCATGTCCTAAAGATTCTTTTCCACTGCCCAACATCGATTGATTGATCGATGCTACAGCTGGACATGAGATCCTTACCTTTCTCGATGCCTACTCTGAGTACATTCAGATTCAAATGAACCCGGAGGACCGGAAAAAGACTACGTTCATCACGAAGTATGGTACATAATACTATAATGTAATGCCCTTGGGGCTAACTAATGCAGGAGCCACGTATTAGCGCCTAGTTAATAAATGTTCGAGAATCAAATAGGAAAATGTATGGAAGTTTATATTGATGACATGCTAGTTAAGTCCCTGTGCGCAAAGGACCGTTTGACTCATTTGCAGGTGACGTTCGATATCCTAAGGAAGTACAACATGAAGCTCAACCCTAAGAAATAAGCTTTCAGAGTCAGTTCGGGCAAGTTCTTAGGCTTCATGGTGTTGAACAGGGTGATATAGATCAACCCCGATAAAATCAAAGGCATCGAGGAGATCACCGTGGTGAACAATGTGAAAGCCATACAACGGCTGACCGGGAGGATAGCTGCCCTAGGATGATTTATCTCAAGGTCATCAGATCGGAGCCATCATTTCCTTTCCCTACTCAAGAAAAAGAACAACTTCGTATGAACTCCAGAATGCCAACAAGCCTTGGAAGAATTAAAACGGTATCTCTCGAGCCCACACCTACTCCATACTCTGAAGGAGGATGAAACACTCTACTTGTATCTAGCCGTGTCCGAAGTAGCGGTAAGTGGCGTGTTGGTTCGAGAAGAGCAATGTACGCAATTTCCTGTCTATTATGTGAGTCGGACCCTAGGAGATGCTGAAACCAGGCACCCCCATTTGGAATAGTTAGCTCTTGCATTAATAAGCGCATCTAGGAAATTAAAACCATATTTTCAATGTCATCATATATGTGTGCTAACTACATACCCACTTCAAAATGTCTTGCATAAGCCTGAATTATCGGGCAGATTGGCCAAATGGGCCATCAAACTTGTAGGATATGATATCAAATATCACCCTCGAACGACTATCAAGTCTTAAATTTTGGAAAACTTCGTGGCCGCTTTCGTGCCTGCACTCGTACCCGAAGTAGAAAAGGAAATCTTGCTAAAAACGGGTACGTCATCGAGGGTGTGGACCCTCTTCACAGAAAGTGCCTCAAATGTGAAAGGATCCGGTCTCGGCATCATTTTAAACCACCTACGGGCAGTGTCATCAGGCAATCTATCAAGACTTCTAAATTGACGAACAATGAGGTCGAGTATGAGGCCATGATTGCAGGTCTCGAACTAGCCAAGGGCCTTGGGGCAGAGGTCATCGAGGCAAAGTGTGACTCCCTTTTGTAGTAAATCAAGTAAACGGGAGCTTCAAGGTTCGAGACGACCGAATGCAGAGGTACTTGGACAAACTTCAAGTGACATTGCACTGCTTCAAGGAATGGACGTTGGATCATGTACCTAGGGAGCAAAATAGCGAGGCCGATGCACTTGTAAACTTGGGGTCATCGGTAGAAGAAGATGATATCGTCCCGGGGACTGTCTTCCAACTATCGAAGTTGGTGGTCGAAGAAGGCCATGCAGATATTAATTTAACAAGTTTAACGTAGGATTGGAGGAATAAGTACATCGACTACTTGAAGCATAGGAAGCTCCCCGAGGACCCAAAAGAGTCAAGAACACTTCGAGCCAAAGCAACTCGATTCTCACTCTATGAAAATGGAACATTGTACAGAAGAACCTTTGATGGAGCACTGGCAGTGTGCTTGGGACCCGAGGACACCGATTATGTATTATGGGAAATCCACGAGGGTACTTGTTCGAACCATTCTGGTGCAGACTCTCTGGTTCGCAAGGTGATCAGAGCGGGGTATTATTGGGATAGCATGGAAAAAGATACCAGGAAGTTCATTCGAAAGTGTGATAAATGAAAAGATTTGCACCGATGATCCATTAACCCAGTGAACAACTCCACTCGGTCCTATCCCCATAGCCATTCATAAAATGGGGGATGGACATTGTCGGCCCCCTACCAACGGTGCTAGGTAAAGCTAAATTTATTTTGTTTATGACTGACTACTTCTCAAAATGGTTTGAAGCGCAGGCCTTCGAGAAGGTTAGAGAAAAAGAAGTTATCGACTTCATATGGGACCACATCATATGTCGGTTCGGGATACCCGCCGAAATAACATGTGACAATAGGAAATAGTTCATCAGTAGTAAAGTAACAAAATTCCTTGAGGACCTTAAAATCAAAGTGATCCTATCATCACCTTACCACCCAAGTGAAAATGGTCAAGTCGAGTCCACAAACAAAACCATCACTCAAAACTTAAAGAAAAGGTTAGATGATGCAAAAGGGAAATGGAGAGAAGTGTTGTCGGAAGTGTTTTGGGCATATCGAATGATGTCGAAGTCGAGCACGGGGGAGACCCCATTTTATTTGGTATACGGATCCACAGCATTGATCCCAGTCGAAGTCGGGGAACTAGCGTCAACTTTCAACATGCCACTGAGGGCTCAAATTACGAGGCTATGAACACTTCTCTCAAACTACTTGATGAAAAATGAGAGGCCGCGTTAATTCGAATGGACGCGCAAAATTAAAGGATCGAAAGGTATTATTGTCGCGCCCCCTTTTTTCCCTCTTATGCAATCGGGAGATCGGACTTGTGACATTTGATATGGGACAACTCATTCCTTTTGGGAACGGGGTTTTGCATTTTTGAAGAGTCGTCACCTAATTTAAGGTACATTAGGACACCTATAAGATCTACTCCTAAGCTTGTTTGATAACCAGAGATCGGGTAAGGGCTTGAAATTATCCTAAGGGGAAGGTGTTAGGCACCCTTTAGGATCCACTAGTGTGGTTCCCGGCCAGATAGTTTATTGTTAATTCGTACAATTAGAAAATAGACAAATATAGGCTCAAATGGTAGGGGATTTAAGTTTAAACATATAAGAGTTTGAATACAATTAAAGGCGAATTTTTAGAAAAAAGGGTTATAATTTCTACAAATACTTGAAAATATAAAAGAGGAAAAGGGGGGGGGGGTCCTAGGTTTATTTATAATATAGATCACATCAATGCGATACCCGGTATGACACTCCTCAGAATAAGGGATACACGTGGCATTAGCACACCGGTCATCATATCCATATCTACCCTTCCCACCCCATTAAGGTATTAAAGCGCAGATTGGTCTCGATGTCTATTGCATGCTACTACCCGTCCCTTCCTATCAGTCCCAGAGGATTTTTAGGACTACTATTCCTAAAGGGGAGGGATATTAGGCTGATTTTAGGTTTTAAAGATGAAAAAGCTAAGGCGACATACAAAACATATAGGGGTTGCGCATTAGGGGAAATATATAACAAATAAGAGGCTCATGTATACCTCCCCAAACAAAGCACATAAATAGCATGACTTAAACATACATCTAAGGTTTGACTTTAACATACTAAGGTAAGGGAAATTTCAATTGTTGAGGCAGACCAGTTTATTACATAACTCATATAGGAAGTCTAAATCAGGCCTGCCTGCTGGTTGAAGCAATTAACAAAGGCAGATTCAATTCTTTGGTTGTTATCACCTAAGGCTTACCTAAGCATTTAGGAGAGATCCTATAGACATGGTATCTATTCAGAATGAAGCGAAACAGTAACAATTGAAGACGAACGATTTGGATCCTATAGTCATGCTTTCTAAACTGCGTTAAAGTAAAGAGTAAGGTTTTTTTAAAATGATTCAGAGTCAAACTGATTTTAAATTGGTATCAGATCCTATAGGCAGGATATCTAGTGTTGCTCATTTTTAATCCTATAGACATGATATCTAGTCAAGCGTGAATTGAAACATGTAGTATCCCTATAGGCATGATTTCTACGAAAGGGGTACTGAAAATGATATCTGATTTTTAGCCCGTTAGTTCCTAAGCATGGTGTTTAAGTGTGGTAATGCAAAAATTAAGACAAGTCTTATAGACAAGTTCTCTAAATGCGGAATTCAATATGCAGAATTTAGGTCCTATAAGCATATTCTCTAAATGTAGAACATCCAGAAATTTAATTAAATTGGATCTTATAGGCATGGTATCTAGATGCATAATTAAACATGCAAAAATTTAGATCCTATAGACGTGATATCTACCCTTGAGCATGCATAATTACCCAGTCCTTTTCACTAGCCAAGCCCCCAAATGTTTATTACGAAATTATTACAGACTAGACAATAAATTACATCAAGGAAGCACAAAAGAAAATTTACAACCAGAGGAAGCCTGATTCTTGACTTCCTCTCTGAGTTATGGAATAAACCACTTCAAGTGCCATTGTTTCAAAGCCTTTCTCAGACTTGAGTATGTCAAAGTTCCCTAAGGGTCTCAAGAGGACCCCGGGCAGTGCTCACACCCAAGTTGCATAACCAAATAGAGATAAGTGTAGTGTGGAAGGGCCAGCCTTTATGTGTCCAAGTTCAAAGGGAGCTCATGGGTTCCAAGGCAATGCTCACACAAGAGGGGCAAAACCTAAGTCTAAGAGTATAGTGGAAGTGAATGAGTAGAGATATTGTTTAAAATTGAGTGGATAATGGAGAGGGGAGAGGGGTGAGTTGAAAACAGTGGCAGTAAAGGTAAAATCACAGAATCAACAATTGCACAAAGGGGTCAGGGGTTTGGGAAATACATTGCAAGGAGCATATATCCTTAGGCAGGGACCGGGTTTGGGCACACATAGTAATAGATGGTGCTGTCATGCGTATAAACCAACCAGAACACACAACATATAGAGGGGATATGGAGGTTATGATCCCAGGGAATCAGGTTTGGGTCATGCACAACAATGTTTAATGCTGTCATGCCCCAAACTAACCAAAGATACCAAACACATAGGGGATGTGGAACATATGACCCAGGGAGGGTCAGGTTTAGGTCATGCACAACAATGTATGATGCTGACATACCCTCAAACCAATATGCAAACACATAGGGGGTATGGGGTATTGGGGTTCAGAAATGAGAAAATATTATTTCAGAAAAAAGAAAGGGCAGATCATAGCATGCTCGATAATGAAACTCGATTGAACATAAGCATGAAAGAGGTAAGAGTGAAGGAATTAGTAAAGAAACATGTTGTTGTTGATGTTGGAAGAGTAATTAGGACATACCAGTAAAGAAAGCAAATGAAGAAAGAAAAAGTAGGCAAGTTTCCCACAGCCTAGCCTTGGCTTTCAGCCGGCTAGACAAGGTAGCAACACAAGTAGTAATAGAGAAAAGAGAGAGAGTTTGAGTGAAGTGTGTGTTTTTGAACTCAATTGGTTCGTGTCTTTGAAAGAAGATGGGCGCAGGGTATTTATAGTTTTTTGAAAACGAGTGAAGTAAAACTAATAAGATACAAACATGAAAACAATCATAGGTCGGAATCAATTACACGGGTGATTCCCCTTAATTAAGGAATCATTGTTTAACAGATTCAAATAAGGAAAGAGATTAGTTTAGATACAGACTGATTATTGCCATAAAAGAAGTAGTACAAGCATTCAGTAAGTAATCAAGTCTAAGTACAGAATATACTTATTTTGGAAATAGATTCAACAAGGCAAATATTACAATAAAGGGAAAAGAATCAATCAATTTTGAACGGGCGAGTAAAATCAGGGTTCATAAAAGGGAAACTTTAGAAATCAGTCACAAGGTGAAGATTAATCAAGGAAGAAATTTCAGCATATAAATAAAGTGAACAGGGTCATCAGACATGTGAGGCCAAACAAAAGAGATAATCACAAACATGCAATAGTGGCAGAAATAAGCTAGTAGTAAAGCAAACATTCAAAGCATATTAATCAGGTAGGTTAAGTCACACTGAATCAATAGTGAAAAAAATAGAGTATCAGAAGCATGCAAAGGTCTCACAGTAACGGATGAGAAACCTTTTGAAAAGTTAGGGTTTCAAGCATAGTCAAGTTTTAAAGATAGTAGAAACCCAGAGTTAGAGGAATCACATAAAGGAAAAGGGATTTTGAAACAAGGAACTTCAAATCGAGTTAGGCATTTAAACGAACAATTTTAGACCCAAAGCCACAGGGTTTTCAACAATAGTCGAGCCCTAAAAATAGATCAAACAAAACTTAACCAAACAAACACTCATCTAACAAACAGCTTTTAGAACTCGACTGAGACCCACAAGAATTTAGGGTTTTCAATAACAACGATTTCGAAAGATGGTAGACAGACAAGTCAAGCAATATTTTAAACAAACAAACGCACATCTTAAACATATTAAAAGTCAGAGAAGAGATTTTGAAATAACTTAACATGAAAAACCCTAATCGGAAAAAGACAAAGAATCGTTTTTGAAAGCAAAATTGAAGAAACTTCGAGAAGATGCTTAAAAGTTCAGAGCAAGCATAGATCTAAAGTAGATCTGAAAGAAATCGAAAGACCTTAGAGATTAGGGTTTCAGAAAACCCAGAAAAGATGAGAAAGGCTTCGAAAGTTACTGATCTAACCAGGAGAGTCAAAGGTCTGACTCGAATGACCATGACTGGCCGGAGAAAGGTCAAAGATGACCGGAGAAGGGCAATGAACTAAAATCAAACGAAGATTGGACCAGAGCTCTTCATAGTCTGGCCTTGAAACCATAAGGACAAACACGTAGGAGGTAGGAAAGGCTGGTACAGGTCTCCGATGACCTCGGAAGGCCATGGATTAGGGCGGATTAGGGCGGCAATGGCTAGGGTTTGAGTGGTGTTGCAGGGAGTGTTTGAGAGTAAGGGGATTCTAAAGCGGCGGTAAGTGAGAAATGATAGGGTTTTGGGGTCGTTTGGAATTAATTAAGGCAAGGGCGACTATTGGCCGTTGATCTGAGTGATCAACGACCTGGATTAAAATGGGTAAGTGGGGTGGTTTATGAAACTGGGTTTGGGCCTGGTCTGATAAGTTTAATTGGGTCGAGAATTGGGTTAAAATTGGGGAAGGATTTAGGCTATGATTGAAATGAATTTGGATTATTATTTAAATAGCCAATTTCCCCTTTTAAAATTATAAAAAATAGCAAATTGATTTCCGAAAATAAATTAAAGGTAATAAAATGATTTATAACACATAATTATCAATTTAAAAATATTGGTCTTAATTTTTATAAATGTAAACGCAATTAAATCTTAAAAGGGGCTAATATTGCAATTATATGCAATTTAGCTTTAAAAATACTAAATAAATTTGTAAAAATATGCAAAAATATTTTAGTACAAATATGAGTATCCAATAAATGAATCACCAAAAATGATAATTTTGGAAATTATTATTGGTTTTTTATGAATAAAAATATGGGAATAAATTGGTTAAAAACCCCTTTTAAAAAAATAAGGAAAAATAATAAAACATTTGGGCATACTTATACATGCATACACATATCGTTTTGAAAGTATCTCGCATATTAAAAAATATATAGGAAAAAATTGGGTATCAACAATTATAACAGAAGTACGAACCTTCGATATTTCAGAGTCGGGGACTTAGTCCTGAGAAAAGTCACTCTTAACACTCGAGACCCAAACGAAGGGAAACTAGGTCCCAATTCGGAAGGATTGTACCGTGTCCTCGGAGTCGTAGGGAAAGGATCCTACAAGCTTAGCACAATGGAAGGCGAGCAATTACCAAATAATTGGAATGACTCGTTGCTCAAGCGATATTACTAGTGAGGTATGACCTTCTCTCCTTTTCCGTTTGTATTTAAAACTAACTCCTTTCATATGTTCAGTTGGAGATATCAAAGCGCTTTTCATCTCAAAAACCTTGGGTTTGAAAGAATGTGTTGCACTCCTTTTCCCTTAGATCGGGTTTTATCTCAAATGGGTTTTACCGGCAAGGTTTTTAACGAGGCAACACCTATATGCTACCTAAGGAACATTCAACAAGTATTCAAGGCTTCTTTTCAATCAACCTCGAATATTGTGGGGAATCACCCTCGGAGGTTATACTTTTGAGAAAGATACTTCACGCCTAAAAGGGCCTCGATAGGAGAACTTTGTAATGGTCCAACGGTCAAATGAACCAACATGTATGCATGTATCAACTATTTAAAGAAGCATTCTGGTTATATCAAAAACACTTTGTATCTCAAATAAGTTTGCTATCATACGAGCTCTACACTTCCAATCCTATAGGAAGCGGCTCAAGAGCCAAAGCACCCCGAAGTACCCGGGGACTGTCATTGACAGTTACTACATCCGAGTTATCAAAAATTTGGACTCATAAGACCTCAAAGAGGCACCCCCTCGAAACAAAGGCCGAGGCCAATATACTCGGGGACCAACTCTTCGAACAAGTTTGGAAAGTTTTTCGGGAAACAAGTCCAAGTGACAAACCCAAAGGCTACGACCATATTAAAAGACTACGGTCACATAAAGGCTACGGCCATACTAAAAGACTACGGTCACATAAAGGCTACGGCCAAAATAATGCGATTCAGGGACGTCTGACTTCCGCTATAAAATTAAAGGCCTTCAAACATTGAAAAACCGGTTAATTCAGGCTACCCTCGGCAAAAGCAAAATATAAGGGGCTTCGATAAATTCGGTCCCCGAAAAATCTAAGGGTTTCGATAAATTCAGCCCCCGAATAATCCAAAGGCTTCGATAATACCAGCCTTCGAAAAAACCTTAAGAGGTATTAGATCATGCCTACACAAACGAAATGACTAATAAGGTTCCGATAATTTGAGCCTTCAAAAAACCCAACGGGTACAAAAACACATGCTAAGGCATAACTAAAATATCACTAAGTCTTTTAACCAAAATGAGGGAAATATTATATAGCCATTTTAGAGGCCGAAACGGCCCAATATAAAGAGCCTAAGGGCCAATTTTAAAAGAGCCTAAGGGCCGATATACAAGAGCCTAAGGGACAGCCTAAAAGAAATATTAGGCAAAAAGCTTATGGGAGTCCGAGACTTTGTTCTCATTTGGCTCGGACCCAAAGGCCCCATCGTTCCGAGATCGCATCAAAGTAATTTTAAGCTTGGCTCGAGGATCATCTAAAACCTTAAGGGGTATGATCTTGAGCAATAAAAACCTAAGGGTTTATTACGAGTCTAAACCGATACTCGAGCTAAGTGTTTGAATCATCAAAATTTTCCACAAACGGGGATAAAATAAAATTCAACACAAATTGAGGATAGAGCATAAAGATACTTTATATTCATTAGGGAAGTTTGCAAAACATATTACAACGTCCATAATAGTCCCTTGCACAAAAAAGGAAACCTAATCTATTTTTGGGGTCACACCCCCGGGAGTATCGTCTTCATTTTCAGCGGCTCTATCTTCGAGAGTCTATTCCCCTTCGGGAACATCTTCTTCACCTTAATCGTCCACAGAGCAACTCACCAGATCCTCGTCATTGGAGGAGACAAGAAACCCAGCATCAGTTTCCCGCGCCTTTGCTTCAGCTATCTCCCTAGCAAGGTTGAACCCTCGGGCATGGATTTCTTCGAGAGTCTCCCTCCGGGATTGGCACTTAGCCAATTCATTGATTCATCTCCCTCAGTTGGAGGCCTCCCTCAACTCGGCTTGAATGGCCGCGGCTTCCCTCGTGTATGTATCAATGGATTTATCAGCCGCAACCTTCGTCTTCACGACTTCGGCCTTAGCCTGTACAGCTTCAGCCTCAGCCTGCAGCTTCAGCCCGGGCTTTAGCCAGCTCGGCCTCCAACCCCTTGATCTTCCTGGCCTGAGCCAGACCCTTCACTTCAACACCTCGAAGCTGAGCTTCAGCCGAGGCCAGTTGGGCCGCAATAGCTTCTTTATCAGCAGCAAGTTGATCCATGTTCTTCTTCCACTTATGACAATCAGCCCGAACTTGATCTACCTCGCCCCGGAGCTGCCCAATCATATCTAGCTTTTGTTGTAGCTGAGATATCAAAGTATTAGCCTCCAATGTAGGACCAAGAAGGTCGTACGCTGTTAAAATCAAAGTTACATGCTCATCTAGCTCGGACTCACTTTTTTGAGCCTTGGCTAGTGCGGTTTAGAGATCCTTAAGTTCCTCTTCCTTCTAGCTACAGAGGAGCCTCAGGTTTTTCTCTTCGCCCAAAACTTTCTTGAGCTCGGCCTCACATTGGCTCAGCTATGCTCTAAACTTTGCGACGACCTATACATTAAGTGAAGACATATTAGTCAAAAGAAAAGAAAGAAAAAATTGCAATACTAAAGGTAAGTACTTACACTGGAAAGGAGATGTTGAGCCTCCTCAAAGATAGTAGACACATCATTCAGGTCATCAACATCCTCAATCCCAGTGTAGCAATCCTAGAAAAGATCGTCCTCGATGACTTACTCAGATCAGGCATGCGCAGAGCGTTGGCTTCACCGATTGCCCCCTCAGAAAAGGTTGGCAATGAAAGGAAGTGACCTGTTGTCGCGGCCCCGAGCTCTTCACTCAGGGCATTCTCATTACCATTGGGGGTCTCAGCATTTACCCCCTCTGGAACAGTTGTTGATGACAAAGGGACAATCTCAACCTCTAGGGACATAGGGGCCTGGCCCATTCATTCCTTTGGGGCATCCTCACCACGGAATGAGGTTTTCGGTTCGGAAGGCTTTGCAGCCTCGACTGGCTTCTTGGTCCAAGTCACCAATGCTGACTCTTCATCATCATATTCTTCATCATCCGGGGAGTCATGGGCCAAATCTATGCCCGTTTGAGCAAATCTTTTCCGCAACCTTCGAGAGGAGGTTTTCTTGTTTTGAGGATCTTCGAGCTTTGAAACCCTTTTTCTTTTATTGTCCTTCTCGAACTTTGGATTTGAAGGCTTGGTTTTTTCCTCGATCGGAACCGGCCTCATTTCAGATGCATCGCCGAGGCCTGCATAGGTATGCATAAATAAAACGATGCCAATATATGAAGAGCTTTTGAAACTGTTGAAAGACACTTACCGTGGTTCTTGTCCTCCCACTGGCCCTTCGCTAACTCATGCCATTTGCGCTTGTCGTAGGAAGAAGTGGCAGCTAACTTTTGGATCCAATCCTCGAGGTCGGGCACCGCTGGGGATGCCTAAGCATTGGCTGCCAGAAGAAGCATAACAACATTATGAAATATGGAGGCAATGTATGAATATGTACAGGGAATACGAACTCCACTTACAATTAAAGTTCCACTTCTCCGGGAATGGCATTTTATCATCGGGGATGACATTCGAAGTCTTTACTCTAATGAACCGGCTCATCCAACCCCGATCTTTGGGTTCGTTAGTACTAGCAAAGAAGGATTTTGTTGTTCAGCGCTGCAGCTTGATAAGACCTCAAAATAACTGAGGTCGATACAACTGAATCAGGTGGCTGAGGGTGAATTCCAAACCCTTGGCCTTTTTTCAGAGAAATACCACAACACGATCACGATACGTCAAAAGTCGAGGGTGGCTTCGTACGTTCTACAAAAGTCGACCACCACCGGATTGAGGGGATCCGGTGTGAAGGGGTAAGTGTAAACACTCAAAAAACCCTCCTTGTGGGTAGTAATGCTTTCATCGGGGCTCAGGATCTGAACCTCAACCTCATCCCCCTAGAGACAGTCCCTCTTGACATCCCTGATAAGCTTTTTCGTTATCAAGGTAATGTATCGAGATACATGCTCACATCGTCCTGCGACATCGAGAGGGTTCTCGATGCTGAAGTCTTTCTTAATAATGCAATTACAGGGGGTGATTTTCTCAAGTGTTGGCGGCACCACTAGTTTGGCCGGTCGGGAGGCAGAAGAAGACGATGCTTTATCCTTTTGGGTGATCGTTTTGGAAGTTTTGGCCATGGTTGTAAGCTAAATAATAGGGGTTGCACAGGGATATGGTGTTTTAGGCGGGAGCCTGGCATTTTCCGGTGCTTAAAGAGGCAGAATAAATAGAAGATTGGAGAAAAAGATGAAGATGGAAAAGGGGAGAAGAAAGAGTAAAGTTCTTTAATTGAAGGAATCGCCTCATATTTATAGGAGGGCAATGACGGTTCAATAGCACTAGTGGTCGACCAATGCTGACATGCATTCAATGTTTTTGGGGAAATGGATTTACGGGACGTTTCAATCACTTCGAACGCATGCATCACGGGGATGATGTCATCACTAAGGACTTCAGGAATCCAAATCATTTCATATCATTTCATTCTAAGAAACGCGGGGACTATCTGTATATGGTCAAAATCAAGGAGCCCAATTTTGAAGTCTTAAATTGGGTTGTGAGTCCGAGTCCGGGCAACTCGAAGCGGGGGTCGGACCCGACTGAAGGACACACATCTCGAGGGAGCAGTCAGAGGCCTGGCACGACCTACATCGAGGGCAGTACAATCTCGAAGACACTCAAGAAAGAGCGGGAATTTCTCAGAGACACGTGGATCAAGGCATAAATCAAAAGATAAGATTTGTACGAAATGGTACAGGTCCGTACCAGGTGGTTATACACCTGTACCAAAAGAATTCTTTACCATAATTAGGAATGTACTATATTGGGGTTTTCTCCTCCTATATAAAAGTGACCCCAAGCATTTGTAAATGACACATTATTCACTGCAATAGAATATTCTACTCTGTTTTTCTTGTTTACCGTGCTCAACAATTGTTCTTCAGCTTTATTGTTTTTACTTTATTATTCATACTTCATTGCTCTTAGCTGACCTCGAGGCCCCCAAGAAAGTCGAGCTCGAGGTCCTTATTATTCCAGCAACACTGGTTTGGTTCATCAATTCCCCTTACTTAAACTTAATATTATTTATATATTCACTAGTATTGGAATAAATTACATATCTTTAAAATCACAAATCACATTTAATTGTTACTCTCATTTTTCGAGGTAATCATCCACCCTTTTCCACATTATTGGATAGCATAATCTGAGTGTTTCATCGAAATCTTAGCAATTCTCTTAAGATAATTTTCATTTCTCTAACCATAGTTCAGTTAATAATCTACTTCCATTATCTTCACTTGTCTCATTCTACAATTTTGAAGTGACATTCAAATTCAAAATTGAATGAGCCAGGGAACGCAAACTACAAATATATTCTGTTTCCTATCCCAATTTGTACCATTTTCGTTTTAGGAATGGAGCAAAATATTGTAAGAGTGTTGTGCGTGATATGTGGGTTAATATGTATATCACAGATTTGAATTATGTGGCAGATAAAAATATACTACTACTATTTTAGTGAAGAAGAGTAAATGGGCTAGTCCATTAACTATGGTGTTTCGAGCATTGCGTCACTAATTCTCAGTAACTGCTAACCTCTCAAAAAAGAAATATTTTTTGCAAGATTGAAGATTCTGAATCTATTTAATTAAGAAAACATTGAACTGATAATGTTTTGTTAACACTTTGTCAAGTACTTCATTTCTAGTCCCTTCAAATACTAATCATATATTATAAAGTGAAACTAGCATATTAACGAATTCCAAGTATAGTCGGAAAAAAGTAGTCCATACCTAGTGATAGATTCTAGGTTTGCATGAACAATTAAACCCTAGCTTCTAGAGAATTCTGAGAATGAAGAAGGAGAAGAAAAGAAGTAATTTGATTTCTGATTTCTAATTTCATTGTACATGCCTAAATAGTATTTAACAGTCTTCTAACAGCCTAACTAACACTCACGTGCAAATCACATGTGTGAGTGTGCATTGTCTAAAATGCTCTTCTTGCAACTTATCTTTTAATCCTCAATTCTCCCCCTCAAGCTAGAGGGTGGAATATATCTAACACGCCAAGCTTGGATACTAAGAAATAGTGTTGTGCAGCAGTCAACTCCTTTGTTAGAAGATCAGCCAATTGCAAAGAAGAAGAAACATAACATGGATATATAAGCCTTGTCGTGATCTTCTCTCTTACAAAGTGACAATCTATCACGATATGCTTTGTTCCTCATGAAATATTGGATTCCCAGCTATTTGTATGGCTGCCTTGTTATCCCAGAATAGAGAAATAGGTTTAGACACTTTGATCCCCAAGTCTTCCAACATTCCTGTCAACCATATGATTTCTGCAGTTGCAGCAGCCACGCTTCTGCATTTAGCTTCTGTTGAGCTCCTACTCACTGTAGGTTGCTTCTTTGATTTTCATGATATCAAAGAATTGCCTAGTTTCACGACATAACCTGTCATACATCTCCTTGTGTTGAGTCATGATGCCCAATCTGAATCACAGTATGCACTAAGTTGATCAATAGCTCCTGCTTCCATCAGTAACCCCATGTCTGGTGCTCCCTTGATGTATCTCACCGCTCTCAATGCTTCCTCCATGTGTGATTGTTTGGGATTTTGCATAAATTGACTCAAAGTTTATACTGCAAAACTTATGCCAGTCCTGGTGATAGTTAGGTATAACAACCTTCCTATTAATCTTTGATAAGTTGACTTGTCTTCTAACTCTTAATCACCTGTCTTCCCAATACATGTATCATATTCCACTGTTGTCAATTTTTTATTTAACTCTATAGGAATTGCAATTGGCCTTGCACCACTCAATCCTGTCTCCGAGATTAATTCCAAAGCATACTTTCTTTGGTTGAGTAAGATCCCCTTCTTTGATATTGAGACCTCAAATCCCAGGAAGTATCTTAATGTGCCTATGTCCTTAACTTTGAACTTACTATAAAGAATTGTCTTGGCATCATTAATTAAACTGGAACAACTTCCAGTAATTAGTAAATCATCCACATATATTAGTATAATGACCACCTCTTCTCCTTGGTGCTTTGTGAATAAGGAGTGATCAAGTACACTTTTTATAGTAATTTTGAGTAAGTGCATCAGTAAGCTTTGTGTTCCATTGTCTGGATGAT
Organism: Nicotiana sylvestris; assembly: GCF_000393655.2. Taxonomy (NCBI): domain Eukaryota; kingdom Viridiplantae; phylum Streptophyta; class Magnoliopsida; order Solanales; family Solanaceae; genus Nicotiana; species Nicotiana sylvestris. The sequence goes on from NC_091063.1 coordinate 64,208,284, forward strand.
TATTTGAGACCATAGAGAGATTTCATAAGCCTGCACACCTTCAAACCCCCCCCGGTTGTGAAATCCTTGAGGCAACTGCATATAAACCTCTTCATAGAGATCTTCTTGTAGGAAGGTGTTTACCGTGAAAATGGTAACAACAATTAAATTTGTAAATGGGGTTCTAAAAATACATGATCTATTCTCGAGTTAGTTGTTTAGAGCAGTTGATGCTAAGGATATGAAGTTTAATGATGAAATTCAAGTTAAAATGAGGCAATAATCAAACCGAGGGGCCTGCTACCCAGATATAGGACTGATCAATAGGGGAGCTCGGGGTCGACGTCAGGGTCGGGCTCGAGCTATCGGGGGCAGTCGAGAATGGAATAATAGTTAAGATATAATTAAATAAGGCTTGTTATACCCAATGCTAAGAAATGAATGAAGAACAAGTAAGATAGCGATAAATATTAAAGTGGCCTCGGGCCAGCGAGAACGAGCAAGTTAGAAAGAAGAGAGAGAGATATTATTGCACTTGTGGAGAAATGGAACAACATCAGCCCCTTACAAGGTAGTGCGAGTTCCCTTTATATAGGAGGGGAACTTGGCTATAGTACAACATGCATTAATTATTAAGTATGGAGATGGGACGGCTAGACACGATGCTCAGCGTAGGACCTGGATAGGCCGGCTTTGCCAGGCTTAGCTGCGTGCCTTGGGAGCATCCCCTTCTATTTTGGCTTCGATTTCCATCTTCTCTGAGTTGGGTCCCGATGAGCCCCGGGGTAGGGAACTCGGTCGTGGCCTCCCATCCTCGGGGTCTCGAGCTATTCTTTCGGAATGACTTGATAGCGAGAAATCAAATCCTCTAATTTTGCTGCGTACAGATAGTCTCCGCATTTCCTAGAACGAAGCGATGGGAAATGATTCTGACAGTTGACTCCTCGAGCTTCTTACGGTGACGCCATACCAATGATGCGACTCATGGCATGAACTTTTGTGGCGACCGGGATGTCTCATGGACTTGTGCATTTCGACTTAATTCAATGCACTGCCGATTCCTATTCTTCAAGGTGAATGTACCGCTAACAATTCGATCTTTCAAGAATACAGTAACTGTGTCTGCCGGTCAATCTTCCAAAGCCTCGATGACTGTGTTGTTACCCCCTATAAATGGGGCTGCCTCGGCATTTTGTTTCCTATCCCAGTGCTTTCATTGGCTTATTTACCCATTTCTTCTTATCATCTTCCTCTATCCTTGAACATCATGCTTGGGGCACATAGCCCCAAGGCCGTTTGGCGGAGCTCCCGTAGATTGTGGTGTGGACTTTTGCCGAGGATTCCCTTTGTCGGGCGTGACCATGTTGTCCTATCGCTGTGGTAGTCGTTGATATGCTTGTCATTGCTGTTGTTGTTGGTCCGAGATGATGACATACAAGGGCCAACTTTCCTTGTTCGCAGAAAGCTCTTCGGATTACATACCGCTGCTTAAATGGGGATCAGATTATACACCGCTGCTCACCTTCATATCCCAGCTTGACATGCTGCTCTGCCTTGAGCTAGGGGCTTGCACAACTAGACATTCCAAGAAGTGGATTCTAATAGTCGTGCAAGTGGGACCGAGGTTTGTTCGGTCCGCTGTCTTTCCGAGGTTCTCTTGGCCAGCGAGGGTCCTCAAGCTTCGGAGAGCTATGGCATTTTTTCAGCCTTCCCTGCTACTCACCTTATCCCTTGGGGATATCAGTGTGGAAGGTTGGGATGAAACTTCCGAGGATGTGCATTCGAAGGCACCCGTTGTAGGAGGCGGACCTTCGAAGGTGGACCGATGCGAACTGTCTTGGCTTGACTTTTTTGTTGAAGGCTCTGGACATTCTGTTCTGATAGAGTTGACCATGGCAGACTGCATTCATTTTCTTTCCGTCTATAAGGGCTAGTTGCTCATAATGACTTCTTACCCACTCTGCATCGTCGAGCTCAACTTCTTGTATGATCCTTAGGGAAGGAATTTTCACCTCAGCTGGAATGACAACCTCTATACCGTAAACCAGCATATAGGGGGTTGCCTTGGTTGATGTGCGGACTGTGGTGCGATACCCTAATAGAGCAAATGATAACTTATCGTGCCACTATCTATGATTCTTTATCATTTTCCTCAATATCTTCTTGATATTCTTGTTGGTGGCTTTTACAGCTCCATTCATCTGAGATCTGTAGGCTGTGGAATTCTTATGTTTGATCTTGAAAGTTTCGCACATAGCTTTCATCAAGTCGTTGTTAAGGTTGGAGCCATTATTAGTAATGATTGACTCTGGGATTCCGAATCGACAAATGATGCGGTCGCGGACAAAATCTGCCACGACTTTCTTAGTCACTGCTTTGTAAGATGCTGCTTCGACCCATTTGTTGAAATAGTCAATGGCTACTAGGATAAACCTATGTCTGTTGGAAGCAGCAGGCTTGATTAGTCCAATAACGTCCATTCCCCAGGCAGCAAACGGCTACGGTGAGCTTGTTGTGTTAAGCTCTCTTGGAGGTACCTTTATCATGTCTACATGTATCTGACAGCAGTGGCATTTTCGGACATACTGGATGCAGTCCGTTTCCATAGTCATCCAAAAGTAACCAGCCTAATGTACCTTCTTTGCTAAGACAAAGCCGTTCATATGTGGACCGTAGGTCCCAGCATGAATTTCCTCTAGTATCCTGGATGCTTTCTTTACGTCAACACCTCTTAATAATCCTAAATTAGGAGTCCTCCTATACAAGATTCCTCTGCTTTGAAAGAAGTTATTGGACAATCTCCGAAGTGTGCGTTTCTAAGTAGGATTAGCAAGCTCCGGGCACTCTTCTTTTGCCAAATATTCCTTGATATCATGAAAACAAGGCCTTCCGTCTGCTCTCTCTTCGACATGGGCATAGTAAGCTAGATGATTATGGATTTTCACTGGAATAGGATCAATGAAATTCTTGTCGGGATGTTGTATCATAGATAATAGGGTAGCCAATGCATCAGCGAACTCATTTTGATTTTAGGAACATGCTGGAATTCTGTCTTCATGAACCTCTTTCTCAATTCCTGTACGTGATGCAGATATGGGAGTATCTTGGAGTTCTTGGTTGTCTATTCTCCTCGTACCTGATGTACAAGCAAGTCCGAAACTCCAATCACTAGTAGCTCTTGAATGTTAATGTCAATGGCCATTTTGAGATCTAAAATGTAGGCTTCATACTCGGCCATATTGTTGGTGCAAGGGAACTTGAGTTTGGCAGACACCGGATAATGCTGACCGGCTTCTGATATTAGGACTGCTCTTATGCCAACTCCTTTGAAGTTTGCTGCTCCATCGAAGAACATTCTCCAACCGTCATAAGATTTCGCAATGTCTTCTCTTATGAATGATACCTTCTCATCAGGAAAATACATTTTCAGTGGTTCGTATCCTCCATCCACGGGGTTTTTGGCAAGGTGGTCTGCCAGTGCCTATCCCTTAACCGCTTTCTGAGTTACGTAAACAATGTCGAACTCACTCAACAGGATTTGCCACTTGGCTAGCTTGCCAGTGGGCATGGGCTTCTGAAAGATATACTTCAAAGGACCATCCTCGGTATGAGATATATAGTATAGGCACAGAAGTAATGTCTCAGATTCTGAGCTACCCAAGTCAAAACACAACAGGTGCGTTCCAGTAGAGAATACAGGGCCTCGTACGGGGTGAACTTCTTACTGAGATAATAAATAGTTTGCTCCTTCCTCCCTGTTTCATCATGCTGCCCCAGAACGCAGCCAAAAGTTCCATCTAACACTGCAAGGTAGAGTAATAAGGGTCTACCTGGCTCGGGCGAGACTAAGACTGGTGGTGTTGACAGATACTCATTGATTTTGTCGAAGGCCTTTTGGAAGTCGTCGGTCCATTTGGTGGAGGCGTCCTTCTTTAACATCTTAAAGATTGGCTCACAGATAACTGTAGACTGTGCTATGAATCGGCTGATGTAGTTAAGCCTTCCCAAGAAACTCATCACATCCTTCTTGTTCCTTGGCAGTGGTAGTTCTTGAATGGCTTTGACTTTCGACGGATCCAGTTCTATTCCTCGGCGGCTCATAATAAACCCAAGCAATTTCCCAGCAGGAACCCCAAATGCGCACTTTTCGGGTTTAATTTCAGGTTGTATCTTCGCTGTCTATTGAAGAACTTCCTCAGATCTTCTATGTGGTCAGTGGCCTTCTTGGATTTGATGATAACATCATCCACATATACCTCTATATCCTTGTGTATCATATCATGGAAGATGGTAGTCATGCACCTCATGGAGGTGGCCCCTGCATTCTTTAGGACGAATGACATCATCTTGTAACAGTACACTCCCCCGGCGTAATGAAAGCCGCTTTCTCAGCATCTTCCTCATCAATCCAGATCTGCTGATAACTAGCTAAGCAATCTACCAATGACTATGGCTCATGCTTGGCGCAATTGTCCATCAGGATGTGTATATTTGGCAAAGGGAAGTCATCTTTCGAACTGGTCCGGTTGAGAGCCCGGTAGTCGATACAGACTCTGACCTTCCCATCCTTCTTTGGCACTAGCACAATGTTGGCTAACCATGTAGGGTATTTTATTACCCTGAGAACCTTAGCATTGATGTGCTTGGTGACTTCTTCCTTGATTTTCAAACTCATATCAGGCTTGAGCTTTCTGAGCTTTTGCTTTACCGGTGGACACATTGGATCGGTTGGTAGTTTGTGAGCCACAATAGACGTACTCATACCAGTCATGTCATCATACGACCAGGCAAATACGTCTTCATACTCCTATAGAAATTTTATGTATTTTTTCTTCTCCGATGGCGATAGGTGAATGCTGATTCGCCTTTCCTTGATGTTAATCTCCCAAGTTGACAATCTCGATCTCGTCCAGGATAGACTTAGGTCAGTTCTCAACTTCTTTGACAATCTCGTCAAGTATGTCATCTTCTTCTGAATCCATGCCCGTTTGTTGTGTTATCTCATTGCACGTCACAGTCATTAGTTCATCAAGACAAGTAATAGTAATGCTGTTTTGGTAAAGCAAGGAGAAAAAATGATAGCAATAAATATTAATTCATAAGAAAAATCAGAATGCTTTTGATAGATTGAGTAACGGTTTTGAACACTGAAGATATTATTACGGGAATTGAAAAATGCGAAAAGAAAATCATTTAGTAAATAAAACAGTGAATAATGCTTGTTTTAGCCTTGCTACCCCGAGGTTCGTCGGCCTTTGGTTGTCTTGATGTCCCAATTCTTGAGATGTGCCCCTCTGCTCATAGCCTGTATGGAAGGGCATTCCTCCCCCTCCTCCTCGAGAATAATATAACAGTCCATATCATTGTCCTCTAGAAATAAGTTCTTCACTGCTGCAAGTGCTTCTTCTTCATCTGACCCATAAATAATGTCATCCTGTTGGAAAGTCTTCTCCAGATGCGGTATTGGCTGCTCTAGTGGGTAGTAAGGACCGCGCCATGATGGCGACTAGTTATTAAATTCTTCTCAGGTGTATTCATATCCCAAACCGAAGGTAGTGCCATGTTTCTTGAGTTTTATGGGTTTATAGATTCCTTGAGGTTCTTGTCGAGCCCTTTGTCGGGTTTGTACCCACTCCAACTCAGTATACTCTCAATTTTGCTATCCCACCATTTGTATTTATCGATAGCATTGACCCGCTCAATGTGGTGGTAAGTTTCTCCACCTATCTTCATTCTTCCCTCGATCGCCGGAATGATCTAGCGACTGTATATAGGGTTGCTACCGTTGCTGTGAATGATCACTTCCTAGTGATTCCATTCGAACTTTACTGCCTGATGCAGCGTTGATGCTATGACCCCACCAACATGAATCCATGGTCGTACTAGCAGCAAGTTGTAAGACGCCGGTACATCTATTACCTGGAAATCGACTTTGAACCAGGTTGGTCCCATCTGTACGCATAGACTAATCTCACCAATAGTAGACCTCTGAGAACCATCGAAGGCTTTCACTTTGAATGCTCTATCATTTATCTCATGCAGCCTTTTACCCAACTTCTTGAGTGTTACCAGCGGACAAATGTTAAGACTGGAACCTCCATCGATCAAGATTCTGGTGATGAAATAATCTTTGCATTGCACGGTGATGTGTAGTGCCTTGTTGTGCCCCAGCCCTTCAGGTGGCAGCTCGTCCTCATAAAAGGTGATCTTATGGCTTTCCAGCACTTGTCCTACCATATTAGCCACCTCCCCGCTAGTAATGTTACTTGGTACGTACGCTTCATTTAGCATCTTTAAGAAAGCATTTTTGTGCGTATCAGAATTTTGCAGCAAAGAGAGAATGGATATTTGTGTTGGCGTCTTGTTTAATTGGTCGATGATTGAATATTCCTTGGCCTGTATTTTCCTCCAAAGGTCGTCCTGGCCTGTCTTGATGAGGAACGGCCGATTGGAGGCCTGCTTGATTGATTTAGCTAGATGTTCAGGGGTATAGACTCTACCAGTTCTTGTCATACCCTATGCTGCGACAATTTCTTCAATCCTGACCTTGCCCTTCCGTCTCACCTCGGTTGTATAGTCCCAGGGTACATTATTTGTATAGAATGGTGGCATGGTAGACATCACCACCGGGACCGGCGCGACTATCCTTACTTTGAACGGAACATGTGCCTTGTGTGGCAAGACTGCGACCTCAAATGGTGTGGGTGCATTTGCCGAAGACTCGAATTCAACCTCAATTGGTACCGATGTCTTTGCAGGTGGCGCTGCTTCAAACTCAAGAGGTATAGAGATATTCACCTCAGCATTCTCAAACGGCTGGATCTGGACTATGATTGGATTGAGTAATTGTTGGTTTCTTAGGGTTATCACCTTTTGAGATCAACCCGATTGATCCCTCGGGATTCCAGTCATGTTCTACTTCAACCATGTAAATACCTCCACCCTTATGGTCTGGCAAAGGGTTGTTGTGGATGTTTTGAGCAGGTTCTTTTGCCACAATGATCTTGTTATCAATCAAGGACTGTATCTTGTCTTTCAAGGAGCAACACTCATCGATGGTGTGCCCTTTCATGCTGGAGTGGCATACACAGGACTTATTCGGGTTAACCCATTAAGAAGGATTCTCAGGGGTTATAGCAGGGATGGGGGTTTACATAACCAGCAGCTTTGAGTCTCTCATACAGCTGGTCGATGGGTTCAACGATGGTTGTATATTGTTTTGGAGGTCTGCGATCAAAATTAGGTCGGGGTCTAGGGAAATTTTGGCGTGCATGGGGTGATTGATAATGGGATGGTTGGGCATTATAATTTTGGTAGACATGAGCGGGTTGGGAGTATCTGGGTGAAGCAGGTTGATATGTAGGAGGTGGAGATGACTGATAAGTTGGTGGCGGAGCTTGGTATGAGGGTGTTTGGCAATTTGTTGTTGGCTGGTATGTGAGTGAAGGTGTTGGGTAAGCTTGGTATGTAAGGGGTGACTTGGTCCTTTGTGCAACCATCACTGCCCCTACGTCCCTTTTCTTGGACACACCACCGGACTGTAAAGCCTTATTTGCAGCTTGTAAGGCCTCGAAATTTGTAACCATACCATTTTTAATACCTTCTTCAATTCTTTCACCTAATTTGATAATGTCGGAGAACTTGTGGTTCTCAATCATCATCAGTCATTCATAGTACTACGAGTCCTGAGCCCAGACAAAGAACTTGTTCATTTGCTCCTCTTCTAAGGCAGGTCTGACCTTAACAGCTTCGGACCTCCAGCGAGTAGCATACTCGCGAAACGTCTCAGTGGGCTTCTTCTTCAAATTCTGGATATAGAACACGTCTAGTGCGTTCTCTGTATTAAACCTGAATCTGTCCATAAAGTGAGATGCCATGTCTACCCAGCTTGACCACTTCTTGGGATCTTGGTTGATGTACCAAGATAATGCATCTCCTTTCAAACTCCACATGAACAACTTCATGCGTATTCTTTCATCCTTCCCTACTCCAACCAGCTTGTTGCAATATGTCCTCAGATGGACCCTTAGATCACACCATCAAACATTTCAAACTTAGGAGGTTTGTACCCCTCAAAAAGTTTGACATCATGCTGTATATAAAGATCATCATAGTTTAGCCCCTCGATTCCTTTGCTTACCTCAACGCCCTGAATCCGGCTGGTCAGTTTCTTAAGTTCCTCGGCCAAGTTCCTGATAAGCAGATCCTTTTCATCAGACTTAGGTGGGCATGAGATAGGTTGGGTGGAGTGTGGCATGGTCTCCACATAAATAGGAGTGTTATGGTGGCCTGGTGTATGGGTGTGAAAATGGTCGTTTGTAGAGTTCTGAGGTTCTGGGATGAGTAGTGGAGTGTTGTTTGGGGTATGGCAGGTGTTGCATTGGTTCTTTGGTGAAGCAGTGTGATGATAAGGCGCGGGATGATTCTGCTGTTTTGGGATATTTTGAGGAGGTGTAGGGTTTTGAGCATTGGGAAAGTTGATATCTGGGGTGCTGAGGGAAAATGACAGGTTTGCCAGATTCCGAACCTGATCGTACTCTTCCTGGAATTTCAACAGTTTCTGTTCAAGTTGTAATGCATTTTCGTTAGGAACCCGAATACCCTGGCCATCAGTGGCCTCTACCCGTTCAGCTGTGTTCTCCTTCCTGATGTTGTTTAAATTTTCCATTTTGCCTTTGGAAAGGCCAGTTTTTATGTGTCCAAGTTCAGAGGGAGCTCAAGGGTCCCAAGGCAAGGCTCACACAAAAAGGGCAGAACCTAGTGGTCTAAGAGTATATGTGAGAGTGCTTGACATAGATTTAAAAGAGTTGAGTTGGAAACAGTTTTGACAATGATTAGTTTGACATAAGTTTTGGAAAGCAATAGAAGAGTTTGCCTTGGTGAAAACTAGTTTGAAGAAGAAAAGAAACAGGACAATCAGCAACTCAAAACCAAATCAACATGCATAGTTCAAACACAGACAGGGAAAGGAGTAATTGGGGAAAAGTAGTTCATATGTGTTTGCACACAGGTTAACACCATAGAAGTACTATAGAACTTAAATAGTCACAACAATAGGCTATCACAAAAGGTTCATGCCAGGAGCTGAACAGTATTAGATTAAGGGGTGCCAAACAGAGTTACTCATTAGGTTTAGGGGAAAGGGTTCAGGATCACATAGTGACTAGGTGTCACAAACACATGCTTATAATGTATTGGGGTTAGGGGGTAGGGCAGAAAAGTAGTAGAAAAATGTAAGAAAGCAGTAGACATGTTGAATTACAGGGAAAAGGTAATCACATGGCAAAATAGGCATGCTATGCGCAAGGGAGACAGCAAAACCACAAGTAGAAGCATAATAGAAACAAAAGGAAGTGCAACACAAATAGAGACATATTGTTTTGGATGTTGTAAGTTAAACTAAAAACATACCAGTAAAAATGAGAGAATAAGTGCAGATTGAGGAGTGAAAAGTAGTACAATGAAGGGAAGTAGAGCAGTAGTGTGCAGAGCATTAGAGCAGTAGCACAATAGAGCAGTAGAGCAATGTAATCACTCAGTTTTGGCTTGCAGCCGACTGATTATCAAGTAAGAGAGTATGTATGTGTGTAAGAGGGAGTTCAGAACAGTATAATTGTTCATGTCCTATGCTAAAGAGAGGGTAGAGCATTTATAGTCTGAGAACAGGCAGGAAAAAAAGGTAATAAGTACTGACTTAGCACAATTATAGAAATAATACAAATCAGAATCAGTTAAAGACCTCGACTCCCTTCAATTAGGGAGTCATAGTTCAAACGGGTGCAAGTTTTATCAAATAGGGAAAAGAATTACTTATAAGACCGATTTTACCAAAGTAGGAGTAGTAAAAGCATGTAGCATGTAATAAGGACTAAGTACAGAATATTTTCAAGTAAGGAAAGTACACGTTAAATAAGTAACAACATATTTGTGCACATAAATAAGGTAGAGTACAAATTTAATTTTGAAAGTTAGTTCAAAGAATCACGAATGAGATTGAAAATCACAGCGAATCAGCACTAACTAAGGAAAGTATCACAAAAGTAAGGAAGCAATTCGAAAAATCTGTATAGAATTACAAGGAAAATACACAAAATCACATATTCAGGGAAGATATCGCAGGTCTAAGGAGATTACACAAAATCAATATAAATTATGTGAACGACCAATAAAATAAATAGTCAGACCTATTAAATGATAAATAACACGTGTTGAACAAAATCAGAGAAACCCTAAGAACAAATTAGAGCAGGAACCACAAGAGCATATACAACATACATGAAACCTAGAATGTTCATGAGAGACATGCAAACACATCGCAAACAGACTGAAACTTCAAATCGAACCCAGAAGTATTAGGGTTTCTTAACAAAAATGAATCGAGCAAAAGAGAAGACTCAAGTAATGTTTAAACATGCTAAAAATCACAAAGTAATTGCTAAAAATCAGAAAGAAATCGTTTTTGCAAAAGGGTTTTGAAACCCTAGTCTGGAAAATGAGGAAATCGTTTGAAATCAAAGAAATCTTTTGAGGAAAACATGTGAGAACCTTAAAAGACACATAGATCCCTTACAGATCTAAAAAGGTCGGAGGATTTAAATCAAGGGTTTCCAGAAAAGTAGTAGAGATGATAGAATAGGTCAAGAACCCATAGATCCGTAATAAAACAAGAAGTTCTTACTCAAAAATGGAAAATGGACTGAGACAGGCTGACAAACAAAGTTCCAAACCGAAACCAGTTGGGGTTCCCTTGAGGAAATTTCAAGGATCCAAGAAATCGAAGAGCCATGGCGTGTGGAAGAACAGGTCCGATCGGAGAAGACATAGAAACATCGTAGGAGGGGTTCACGCCGGTGACGGAATTTTAGGGTTAAGGTTAGGTCTCAGAGAGAATTTAGAGAGGAAGGGATTCAAGGGAATGAGAGAATGGGGTAGGGTTTGGGGGTCGTTAGATTAAAAAAGGAAAGAAATAACGTGGACCATATATCTGAGAGATCAACGGTCGAGATTAAATGGGGTAGGTGGGTTCCGGGTTTGGACATGGGTTAATAGGGTGTTGGTCGGGTTTTTTAATTGTAAAATTGGACTAGGAGTTGGGGTTCGATTTGGCTATAATTGAAATCCAATTTGGTTATAATTTAAATAGCTAGTTTTTGCCTATATAATTTATAAAAAATAGTAGATAATTTCTAAAAAATAATTTAAAATGCTAAAATGATTTATAATACATAATTAGCAATTTAAAAATATAGGATCCAATTTTATGCATATAAAACATAATTAAATCTTAAAAGGTCTAATATTGCAATTATGTGCAATTTAGCTTTAGTGGGATTACATTGGGCTGTTGTTGTTGTTGTTGTGCAATTTAGCTTTAAACATACTAAATGTAATTGAAAAATATATAAAAGTTACCTTAACAATATTTTGAAAATAATTATTGGGGATTTTATGGATAAAAAGGAAGAAAATAAATTAATTTAAAACCTTAAAGTTATGGAAAAAATAATAAAAACCTTGGACATGCTTATATATGCATATATGCTATTTTGAAGGTATTTTGCATATTGAAAATATATAAGAAAAAATTGGGTATCAACAATAGGAACGAGTTTTATGATCAAAAATCTTACCTCAATAAAGTTCCCTCTGATTCCTTCTCCAAAATCCCCCCCAAAAGCTCCAAAATCGATTTAAAAATGGTGAAGGAAGGCTGAAAATCGCGAAAGGGGTTTATATACTTTCTGGCCTAGGTTTTTCGCACCTACAACCCAATTCCACTTTTGCGCTACCGCTTCTGCGGTCAAGCGCACTGCATATGCAGTTTTCACTTAAAACCCCAATTCTACACCTGCGATCGAACACCCGACCGCAGGTGCGCTCAAATAGCCGCTTCTGCGGTTCTAGCTCCCATGGCCATTTCCGCATCTGCAATCCACTGTGTGCTTCTGCGAGCCCGCACCTGTGGTCCCCTAGCTGCAGGTGCGGTTATGACAGCAGACTCAGCTTTAGCTGTAAATTCCCAATTCCTAACTTTCCATCAACCATCCGAAATCACTCTGAGGCCTTCGGGACCTCAACCAAAAATATAACCAAGTCATATACCACTATCCAAACTTATACCAATCTTCAAAATACCTCAAGCAACATCGAATCAACCAAAACACATCGGATTCAAGCCTAAGGTTCCAAAAATCTTCTGAATTCCGCTTTTGATCAAAGAGTCTATCAAACCATGCCCGAATGACCTGAAATTTTTGCACACATCCCAAATGACACAACAGACCCACTGCAACTCCCAGAATTCCATTCCGACCCCTATGTCAAAATCTCACCTATCAACCGGAAAACTCCAAAATTCCAATTTTGCCAATTTAAGCCTAAATCTACTCCAACATTCAAAACACGTTCCGATCACACTTCTGAGTCCCAAATGATCTCCCGAAGCTATCCGAACCATCGAAATTCACATCCGAGCCCTTTTTCACATAAGTCAACATCTGGTTGACTTTTCCAACTCAAGCTTACTCAAAAGAGACTAAGTATCTCAAATATTATCAAAACCTTTCCGAACCCGAGCCAACCAACTTGATAACACATAATACCGTTGAACAAGACAATAAGAAGCAGCAATGGGAAAAACGGAGCAGTAACACATGAAACGACCGGCCGGGTCGTTACAATATCTCTCTACCTCTCCATTAGCCTTGTATATGATTTTGTATACCCATTCTGACCCAATGGCCTGCTTCCCAGCTGGTAAGTTCACTATCTCCCAGGTATTATTATCCTCAAGTGTTTTGATCTCCTCTTGCATAGCTGTAACCCATCTGCTGTCTTCGGAAGCCTATTGGAAAGTACTAGGTTCAACTTCAACTAAAAAGGCCTTCAAATATGCTTGATAACCCGTTGTGAGATTAGCATAATTCAAAGTGTTAGATAAGGGGTATAAGCAATGACCAGTGAACTTCTTGGTGATCTGATAATTCTTTATCCAAACTAGAGGTTTTGATGTTCTGGTGGTCTTGTTGGAACCTTGATCATTAATAGGTGGAGCCTGTTTGTGTGAGGAGCAATAGTAATCACTGGTGCATTGCTTGGGAGCAATTCAGCTGAAACATCTTGCATTTCATGCTCAACTTCAACTGTTTCTGTATTTGGGGTTGTAGGATCAATATCCAGTACTTCTGCAATAGGTGTACTGATATCTCCTGTGACTGCATTATTATCTGTGGGTGGAATGGGAGCGTCTGTGGCTATATTGGGGTATGATTTTTGTGGATCAGTAGTAGAAACTGATGATGAGTAATCAGGTTGTAATGGCACAGTTACTTGGGTAGGAAAACAGTCTTCTGTATTGGTTATATTTTCTCTGAAAGGAAAGATATGTTCTCTAAATCTAACATCTCTGCTTATAAAGATAGATTTATTTTCTAAGTCAAACAGTCTATACCCTTTCTGAACTTCTGAGTACCCTATGAGGACTGATTTCCTTGCCCTCTTTGCAAACTTGTCTCCCTTTGGTAGATTGCTAGAAAAACACAAAGACCCAAACACCTTCAAGTGATCAATAGCAGGTAGTTTGTTTATACAAAATCTCATAAGGAGACTTTCCATGTAATAGAGATATAGGCCATTTGTTGATCAAGTATACATCTGTTTTGATGCAGTCTCCCCAAAACCTGCTAGGAATAGAATTCTGAAGGTTTAATGCTCTAGCTACTTTAAGTATATGCCTGTGTTTCTTTTCCACCACCTCATTCTGTTGGGGTGTGATAAGTGCATTTTGCTCGATTTTAAATATATGATTATCCTTGTAAAATCATAAAAATTATCAAATCGTTTCCGTATATTTAACTAAATAATGCAGGAAAGAGTGAAAAAGTAGTGGTGCAAGGTCAAGGAAGATTTCAAGCAAGAAATACATCAGAGTAAAAAGCAAGAAGCAAAACATGTCAAGAAAAGAAAATAGAAGATATTCTACAACAAAATTACAACCAAGAAAACCGTTTTGAATCAAAAATCGTTTCTAACAAAGCAAAACGGTTACCATCAAGTTACCTCGTGGCTATAAAATGGATTGCCAATCTCTGCAAAAGTAACTTGGGAGATTTGAAATCATTCCTCTTGTAAAGTTTATTTCAGTTTTTAATCGTCTTCGTAGAACACGGTGGTGGCTACACTTTCATTTCAGTTCTAAATAAATTTCATGGTTGGAAATTACTCTAGTTCTTATTTTTAATTAAATAGTGTCACGACCCCAGTTCGCCCTCCGTGAACTACCGTGATGGTACCTAGTCTCTACCACTAGGTAAGCCTAACAAATGCGAAAAATAATAAAACTTGCGGAAAAAATAAGTAAAAGCCAAAATAACCTAATGAAACAGTATTTAAAATGCCGCTCGACATATACAATACAACTTCTCGAAACTAACAACATTTTTCAAAACCTGGAATCTCATGAAATCACAAGCCTTGGAATGTCTACTAGTGTCTAAATCTAGAATATCTAACAAGGAAAAGAAAATAAAGAAGGGCTAATACAATAGGTAGAGTAGAAAGGGACTCCTCGGTCTGCTGACGCAGCAGATATACCTCGAAGTCTCTAGAACAGTCGCCTCGCCTCAAGGGTGATAGGACTGAGTCAAAGTACCTTGATCTACACATGAAAAACATACGCAAAAAGGGCATGAGTACACCACAACGGTACTCAGTAAGTGTCAAGCCTAACCTCGGTCGAGTAGTGACGAGGAAGGTCAGGGCCCTACTGAGGTTAAATAAAATATAAAGTTTGACAGTGTAGAACGGATCAGTATAAATAAATACATCAGTAAAAGTAACACAAGATATAAAAGGGCAACAACAACTATTACAGAGGCAAGGTAAACACAGAAAGAAATAAGGCTCAACACCAAAATAACAATCGGGGATCTCCCAAGATACCGTCTTGTAGTCCCAATTATACATATCCAATGGATCTCCTAGGATCCCGTTCCGTAGTCCAAATCATAGTGCACGGGGATCTACCAGAATCTCGTTCCATAGTCCCAAATGTAAATACCCAATACTGGGGGAATCTACTGGGTGTAGTCCCGTAGTTCCATATAACTATGCAGGGGGATTTACCGGAATCTCACATCCATAGTCCCAAATAAACAGACAAGGGGGAGCTACCAGAATCCCATATCCGTAGTCCCAAATAAACAGACAAGGGGGAAATATCGGAATCCCGCATCAGTAGTCCCAAATATAATTACACGGCAGCATCATGAAAATATTCAGAAATGTCAATTTCATATCAAGGCAAACAAGTAATTCTAGCCTAACATGCTACACGGAATTCAAACAAAGCAGCTTGACCAAATAACGCAATTAAAACACTTAGACATGCTTTCTTAAGCTAACAACAGGCTTTAAATGCAGGTAATATAAACAAGGAAAAAAACATACTAGTAATTACTTAATGAAAATCAAATTTTCAACAATTAGCACAAGTACGCACTCGTCACCTCACGTACAAGGTATTTCAATTAACAGTAATATCAAATCCTAAGGGGATGGTTCCCCACACAAGGTTAGGCAAGCCACTTACCTCGAACCAGCTCAAATCAATCTGAAACCACGCTTTTGCCACGAGTACTTGACTCCAAATGGCCCAAATCTATTCAATTCAACTGCATAATGTAAATAACACTTCAAGTAACTGATTCTACAAAGAAATTCTAAGCTAATACGCGAAATTAGGTAAAATGACCAAAACGCCCCTCGAGCCCACGTCTCGGAATCGGGTAAAATTTATATTTCTAGAATCCTCACACTCTCACGATTTTAGTCATACCAAAAGTACCAATATCGGACCTCAAATGGTCCCTCAAATCCTCGCTCAAAAGTCTCTAATTAGTCAAGTCTTAACCCCCAATTTACCACTGATTTTCCTTAATTGTTCATGCTTAAAATTGATAAAACTCATTCCAATAACGAGTTTAGGGACCAAATACCTTATCCCAGTGAACTCCTCTGAAAATCCCTCTTAAAAAGTGCTCCTCAAGCTTCTTCCCGTTTGAAAAGAGGTGAAAAATGGCTAAAATTCGCGAAGGCAAGTATTTATATATTCTGCTCATCGATTTCTGCATCTGCGGCCCTGGGACCGCATCTATGGTCCCACTTTTGCATTCTAATGGTCGCATCTACGAAAATCACTAACTCAGTCTGATTCCGCATATGCGACTCCCCATCCACAAATGCGGTACCGCTCCTGAGGAAATTCTACCGCTTCTGCGGCTCCTGCTGAACCTCCCCATTTTTGCTTCTGCAATGCCCAATGCAGCTTCTGCGGCTCCGCACCTGCGGTCCCACACTCACAGGTGTGGGTATGATAGAAAACAAGCTGAAGCTGCAACTCCAAACTCCAAAATCCTTCCGGCAACAATCCGAAATCATCCCGAGGCCCCCGGGACCTCAACCAAAGGCACCAACAAGTCTAATACCACTGTCCAAACTTATACCAATCCTTAAAACACCTAAAACAACATTGAAACGACGAATCAACCACGGATTCAAGCCTAAAATTCCAAAACTCTAAAAATACGTTTTTGATCAAAAAGTATATCAAACCTCGTCCGAATGACCTAAACCTTTGCACACACGTCACATTTAATACTACGGAGCTACTCCAACTTCTGGAATTCCATTCCGACCCTCGGATCAAAATCTAACAATCGAACCGGAAACTTCAAAATTCGACCTTTTGGCATTTCAAGACTAAATTAGTTACGGACCTCCAAAACACAATCCGAACATGCCCCTAACCCTGAAATCACACCATGGAGCTAACAGAACCATCAGAACTCCATTCTAAAGCCGTTTTCACACTATTCCAACTACGGTCAAATTTCCAACACTTAAGCTCTCATTTAGGGACTAAGTGTCCCAGAACTCTTCGAAACTCAAACCTGAACATCTCGGCAATCAAAATAGCAGAAATAAACACGGAGAAAGCAGTTAATAGGGGATCGGGGCGTGATATTCTTAAGACAATCGGTCAAATTGTCACATCCTCCTACACTTACACATTCATTTGTCCTCGAACGAACATAGAGAGATACCTGAAGTAGTGAAAAGATGACGGTAGCGGCTGCGCATATCCTGCTCGGTCTCCCAAGTCGCCTCCTCGACTGGCTGACCCCGCCACTGAACCTTCACTGATGCAATGTTCTTTGACCTCAGCTTTCTAACCTGCCTCTCCAATATTGCTATCGGCTCCTCAACATAGGATAGATCATTGTCCAACTAGACTGAACTGAAAACTAACATGTGCGATGGATCACCATGATACCTCCGGTGGATCGAAACATGAAATATCGGATGAACTCCTGCCAAGCTGGGAGGTAAGGCAAGCTCATAAGCAACTTCCCCAACATGCCGCAATATCTCAAAAGGACCAATAAACCTCGGACTCAACTTTCCTTTCTTCACAAATCTCATAACGCCCTTCATAGGCGAAACCCGAAGCAGAACCCGCTCTCCAACCATATAGGAAACATCACGAACCTTCATGTCTGCCTAGCTCTTTTGTCTGGACTGGGCTATACGGAGTCTATCCTAAATTATCTAGACCTTCTCCAAAGCATCCTGTACCAAGTTTGTGCCCAATAATCTGGCCTCACCCGGCTCAAACCAACCTACTAGGGATCTACACCGCCTACCATATAAAGCCTCATACGGTGCCATCTGAATACTGGACTGATAGCTGTTATTGTAGGCAAACTCTGCCAATAGCAAGAACTGTTCCCAGGACCCTCCAAACTCAATCACACACATACGGAGCATATCTTTAAGAATCTAAATAGTGCGCTCGAACTGTTCGTTCGTCTGAGTGTGAAATGCTATACTCAACTCCACCCGAGTACCCAACTCTTGTTGAACGGCCCTCCAGAACTGCGATGTGAATTGAGTACCTCTATCTGAAATGATGGACACTGGAATACCATTCTGACGTACAATCTCCCGGATATAAATCTCCGCTAAGCACTCCGAAGAATAGGCAGTACACATGAGAATGAAGTGCGCGAACTTGGTCAGCCAATCAACGATCACCCAAATAGCATCGAATTTTCTCAAAGTCCGTGGGAGCCCAACTACAAAGTCCATGGTGATCCGCTCCACTTCCACTCCAGAATCTTTATCTGCTGAAGCAACCCACCCGGTCTCTAGTGCTCATATTTCACCTGCTAACAGTTGAGGCACCGAGCTACAAATCCAACTATATCGTTCTTCATCCGCCTCCACCAATAGTGCTGTCTCAAATCCTGATACATCTTTGCAGCACCCGGGTGAATGGAATATCGCGAACTATGGGCCTCCTCCAGAATCATCTCCCGAAGCCCATCAACATTGGGTACACAAATCCGGCCCTGCATCCTCAATACTCCGTCATCACCAATAGTCACATCTCTAGCATCACCATGCTGAACCTTGTCCTTGAGGACATGCAAATAAGGGTCATCATACTGACGCTCCCTGATACGATCAAATAAGGAAGACCGAGAAACCACGCAAGCTAGAGCCCAATTGGGCTCCGAAAGATCCAATCTCACAAACTGGCTGGCTAAGGCCTAAACATCCATCGCCATAGGCCTCTCCGATGCTGATAAATAAGCCAAACTCCCCAAATTATCTGCCCGACAACTCAAAGCATCGGTCACCACATTGGCCTTGCCCGAGTGATATAAAATAGTGATATCATAGTCCTTCAGCAACTCTAACCACCTCCTCTGGCGCAAATTAAGACCCTTTTGCTTGAACAGGTGCTGCAAGCTCCGATGATCAGTACAAATCTCACAAGGCACATCGCATAAATAATGGTGCCAGATCTTTAGGGCGTGAACAATGGCAGCTAACTCAAGGTCATGGACCGGATAATTCTTCTCGTGCACCTTCAACTGTCTAGACGCATAGGCAATCACCCTACCGTCCTACATCAACACCGCTCTAAGGCCAATCCTCGAGGCATCACAATAGACAGTATAAGACCCTGAACCTGTAGGCAGTATCAAAATTGGGGATGTAGTCAAAACTGTCTTGAACTTCTAAAAGCTCGCCCCATACTCCTCCGTCTACTGGAACAGAGCACCCTTCTGGGTCAACCTGGTCATATGGGCTGCAATCGATGAAAACCCCTCCACAAAACGACGGTAATAACCTCCAATACAAGAAAACTGCGGATCTCTGTAGTTGAGGATGGTCTGGGCCAACTCTACACAGCCTTTACTTTCTTTGGATCCACCTGAATACCCTCGCTCGACACCACGTGGCCTAAGAATGCCACAGAATCCAACCAAAACTCACATTTCAAGAACTTAACATATAACTTCTTTTCTCTCAAAGTTTGGAGCACTGTCCTCAGGTGCTACTCATGATCTCCCCGACTCCGGGAATACACCAGAATATCATCAATAAAGACAATGACGAACGATTCAAGATATGCCGCAACACACTATGCATCAAACACATAAAGGCTGTTGGGGAATTGGTCAGCCCAAATGACATAACAAGGAACTCGTAATGACTATACCGAGTCCTGAAAGTAGACTTCGGGATATCTGGCTCCCGAATCTTCAACTGATGGTAACCTGAGCACAAGTCAATCTTAAAAAACACCTGTACACCCTAAAGCTTGTCAAACAGATCATCAATATGAGGAAAAGGATAACGGTTCTTCACTGTAACCTTGTTCAACTGGCGATAATCAATACACATAAGCATAGAACCATCTTTTTCTTCACAAACAAGATAGGAGCACCCCAAGGTGATACAATGGGCCAAATAAAAACTTTATCAAGCAATTCCTGTAACTGATCCTTCAACTCAGTAGGAGCCATACAATATAGAGGAATAGAAATGGGATGAGTGCCCAGCAACAGATCAATGCCAAAATCAATATCTCTATCAGGCAGCATGCCCGGAAGATCATCTAGAAACACATCGGGAAAATCTCGTACTATTGGGACTGAATCAACTGAAGGGGTATTAATACTGACATCTCTCACATAAGCTAAATATGCATCACACCCCTTCTCAACCATACACTGAGATTTAAGAAAAGAAATAACTCTACTGGGAGTGCGATCTAAAGTACCCCTCCACTCAACACGTGGTACACCTAGCATAGCCAGAGTCACGGTTTTTGGTATGACAATCAAGAATAGCATAATGGGGCGACAACCAGTCCATGCCCAAGATAATATCAAAATCTACAATGCTGAGCAATAATAAATTGGCTCTGGTCTCAAAACCACTAAGAGCAGTCAAACACGACCGATAAATACGGTCCACAACAAGAGAATCTCCCACGGGAGTAGAAACATAAACAGGGAAACTCAAAGAATCCCAAGGTACACCCAAATGTGGAGAATAATAAGAAGACACATAAGATTAAGTGGAGCCTGGATCGAATAGAACCGATGCATCTCTGTGACAAACCAGTATAATACCTATGATGACAGAATCGGAGGCAACAACCTCGGTACGGGCAGGAAGGGCATAGTATCTGGCCTGGCCTCCCCCTCTAGGGCGACCTCTACCTCCCTGACCTCCACCTCTAGCTGGCTAAGCAGGTGGGGCAGCAACTGGAGCTATAATTATAGCCTGAGAACTCTGCGGGGCACGATGTGGCTGAGAAGTCTGCAGAGGTCACCCCTCCCAAGTCTGGGGCAATCCTTCACCATATGGCATGTGTCACCACACTCAAAACAAGCTCTGGGAGGACGTGACGGCTATGACCGGCTCGGGCCAGGTCTGCTTGACTGATTTCTAAAAGCACCCCGCGCAGGAGGCGTGCTAGAAATCGGAGGCGCATAATAAGGCTCCTGAGGCCTAGGAGGAGATGGAATACCACTGGCTGTTGGAAGAGCTAAATGAATAGGACGACTCATATATCCCCTACCATGACGACCTGCAGCTGGGGCACGAGCACCAGAATAATGGCTCGACTCTCGAGACCTCTTGGCCTCCCTCTCATCTCTCTCCATACCATGCATACCCTCAATCCTCCTAGCAATGCTCACCACATGCTAATAAGAAATATCCATCTCCAACTCATGAGCCATGCTATACCTGATGTTGGGAATAAGGCCCTCAATAAACCGGTGAACCCTCTCGCGAACAGTAGAAACCAAAGCTGGTGCATGTCTAGCCAAACTAGTGTAACAGACGGCATACTCTGAGACAGTCTTAGCACCCTGGCGCAAATGCTCAAACTCTGCGCGCCATGCGTCCCTGAGGCTCTAAGGAACATACTTTCTCAGGAACAGATCTGAAAACTGAGTCCAAGTCAGTGAAGCAGCCTCATCCGGACTGTCTAACTCATAGGTGCGCCACTACTCATAGGCGGCTCCTCGAAGCTAGAAAGTAGTGAAGGAAACCCCGTTCAATCCTAATATACCCATGGTATAGAGAATACGATAACACTCATCTAGAAATCCCAGAGCATCATCCGATGCTAGACCATTGAATACAGGAGGCTTATACTTCTTAAACCTCTTAAGCCTCAGTTGCTCATCCTCGAAAATCGCTACCCTATCATCGGGATGGTCTCGGACTGCAAGCTGTACAAGAATAATCTCAAGGACCTACTCAACATGCACTCACTGCTCAGGATTGCAGGCGACGAGAGTCTGTGCTCCTCCCCCATCCTGAGACGTAGCTGCAGCAAGGGAAAGCAAGCCTGCCTGAGCCAAAGTGGTGTACATGCTCATGAACTATTCCAGAGTCTCCTGAAGTGCTGGAGTAGTAGTAGCAGTAGGCGTATCAGGTGCCTAGACTCTGGTTGGAACTACTGGTGGTAGCTCGTGCAGGTGCTCTGGCTGTACCACGTGCGCGTCCTCGGCCTCTACCCCGGGCCCGGCCTCTGACGGCTGCAGTAAGGGACGCGAGTGTCTGATCATCTCTGGTAGCACGTGTCCTCACCATCTGTGAGAGAATGGAAGCCAGAGATTTAGGATTGTGATGTCAAAAATATCGCACGACAGGGAAATCAAATAAAGTGGAATTTTCCTAATAGTTACATAGCCTCTCATAGATAAGTATAGACGTCTTTGTACCGATCAGCGAGACTCTAATAAACTGGCTTGTGATTCATAACTCCTGTGAAACTAGAGCTCTGATACCAACTTGTCACGACCCCAGTTTGCCCTCTGTAAACTGGTGTGACGGCACCTAGTCTCTACGACTAGGTAATCCTAACAAATACGAAAAATATCAAAACTTGCGGAAAAAATAATTAAAACCAAAATAACCGAATGAAACAGTATTTAAAATGCCGTTCGACATATACAATACAACTTCTCGAAACTAACAACATATTCCGAAACCTGGAATCTCATGAAACCACAAGTTTTGGAATGTCTACCAGTGTCTAACTCAAAAATATCTAACAAGGAAAAGAAAATATAGAAGGGCTAATACAATAGGGAGAGTAGAAAGGGACTCCTCGGTCTGCGGACGTGGCAGATATACCTTGAAGTCTCTGGAACAGTCGTCTCGCCTCAAGGGTGATAGGACTGAGTCAAAGTACCTGGATCTGCACATGAAAAACATGCGCAGAAAGGGCATGAGTACACCACAGTGGTACTCAGTAAGTGTCAAGCCTAACTTCGGTCGGGTAGAGACGAAGAAGGTCAGGGCCTTACTGAGGTTAAATAAAATATAAAGTTCGACAGTGTAGAACATATCAGTATAAAGAAGTACAGCAGTAAAAGTAACACAAGATATAAAAGGGTAATAATAACTATTACAAAGGCAAGGTAAACACAGAAAAGAAATAAGGCTCTGCACCAAAATAACAATCGGGGATCTCCCA
This sequence comes from Nicotiana sylvestris, assembly GCF_000393655.2. Lineage (NCBI taxonomy): Eukaryota > Viridiplantae > Streptophyta > Magnoliopsida > Solanales > Solanaceae > Nicotiana > Nicotiana sylvestris. The sequence goes on from NC_091063.1 coordinate 64,231,118, forward strand.
GGATACTGTCTTGTAGTCCCAATTATACATATCTAATGGATCTCCCAGGATCCCGCCCCGTAGTCCAACTCATAGTGTGTGGGGATCTACCGGAATCCCGTTAGTCCCAAATGTAAATACCCAGTACTGGGGGAATCTACCGGGTGCAGTCCCGTAGTTCCATATAACTGTGCAGGAGGATCTACCGGAATCCCACATCCGTAGTCCCAAATAAACAAAAAAGGGAGAGCTACCGGAATCTCACATTCGTAGTCCCAAATAAACAAACAAGGGGGAGCTACCGGAGTCCCACATCCGTAGTCCCAAATGTAATTACACAGCAGCATCAGGAAAATATTCAGAAATGTCAATTTCATATCAAGGCAAATAAGTAATTCTAGCCTAGCATGCTGCACAAAATTTAGGTAAAGAAACTCTTATCTTGGTTCTTCAAACTCTAGGTTTTACCTCCAATTAAAACTTGAAAAGGAGAGAAAATCAGTTAGGGTTTGTGGGAAATTTTTGGGAGGTTTTTTACAGAGCTTATGTCTGGTTATTATACCCTATTTTCAAATATATGAAGAAAATAGGACTTTAAAAGTCCTATTTGGACGACCCTAAATGGCCCATTTTGGGCTCTCATTTAAGCATACCAAGCCCTAGTTTCCCCAATTTAACCCTTAAATTCCATTAATTACAGCTCTAATCCGTAATAATACCATAGGAACGAGTTTTAGGTCCAAAATCCTTACCTTAATGAAGTTCCCTTGAAATCCTTCTTCAAAATCGCCTAAAAGGGTCCAAAGCCGACACAGAAATGATGGAATAGCTCAAAAATTGTAAAGGAAATAATTTATATGTTCTGGCCTAGGGATTTCGCATCTGCGGCCAAATTTCCACTTCTGCGGTACCGCATTTGCGGTCAACGAACCGCTTCTGCGGTTTTCACTTAAGTCACCAATATCCGCATCTGTGATGCCTTTCCCGCACCTGCGTCATCGCAGGTGCGGCTACCCAACCGCTTCTGCGGCTCCAGCCTTCCCAGGCCCTTTCCGCTTCTGCGGCCTTCATCTTCGCATCTGCGGCATCGCACATGCGGTCCCCAATCCGCAGGTGCGGAAACTATAGAAGCAGAAAATCTGCACCTTCACCAAAAATTCCAAACTCTCCGTCAACTATCTGAAATCACCCCAAGGCCCCCGGGACCTCAACCAAAAGCACAAACATATCCCATAACCTTATACAAACTTATACCAATCCTCAAAACACCTCAAACAACATCGAATCAACCAAAACACATCGGATTCAAGCCTAAGTTTCCAAAAATCTTCCAAATTCCGCTTTTGATCAAAAACCCAACCAAACCACATCCGAATGACCTGAAATTTTGCACACACATCCAAAATGACCCAACGGAACTACTGCAACTCTCAGAATTCCATTCTGACCCCTATATCAAAATCTCACCTAACAACCGAAAAATGCCAAAAATCCAATTGCGCTAATTCAAGCCTAAATCTACTCCGAACCTATAAATTTCATTCCGATCACGCTCCTAAGTCCCAAATCACCTCCCAAAGCTATCTGAATCATCAGAACTCACATCCGAGCCCTCTAACACATAAGTCAACATCCGGTTGACTTTTCCAACTTAAGCTTCCTCAAAAGAGACTAAGTGTCCCAAACCTTACCAAATCCTTTCCGAACCCGAGCCAACCAACCCGATCACATATATAACCGATAGACAAAGAAATAAGAAGTATAAATGGGGGAAACAGAGTGGTAATTCATGAGATGACTGACCGGGTCGTCATAGATTGTGACGACTCGGCCGATCGTCTTAAGAACTAATGCGCGGCCGATACCCTATTAACTACTTTTCCCTAGTTTTTTTCTGCTAATGTGAATTTTCGGGATGTTCGGTTTTGAATTTCGGTGAGTTTCGGGACACTTAGTCCTTAAATAAGAGCTTAAGTGTTGGAAAGTCGACCGTAGCCAGAACAGTGTAAAGACGATCTCGGAATAGAAATCTGATAGTTCTGTTACCTCTGTTGGGTGATTTTGGGGTTAGGAGCGTGTCTGAATTGTGTTTTGGAGGTCCGTAGCAAATTTAGGCTTGAAATGCCGAAGGTTGAAATTTTGAAGTTTCCGGTTCGATAGAGAGATTTTGATCCGAGGGTCAGAATAGAATTCTGAGAGTTGTATTAGTTTCTTTATGTCATATAAGATTTGTGTGCAAAATGTTAGGTCATTCGGACGTGTTTTGGTTGGGGTTTTGATCGAAAACAGAATTCAGAAGATTTTTGAAACTTAGGCTTGAATCCGGTGTGTTTTGGCTGCTTTGATGTTGTTTGAAGTGTTTTCAAGATCTAAACAAGTTTGAATAAGGTTGTAGGATATGTTGTTGCCCTTGGTTGAGGTCCCGGGGGCCTCGGGATGAATTCGGATGGTTAAAGGAGAAAAGTTTTGGAGTTGAATTTGTGCAGCAACTGGCCTTCTGGTATTTTCGCATCTGCGGTTTGGGGACTGCAGATGCGGAGCCGTAGAAGCGGCAAAGGAGCCGCAAAAGCGAAAATTGGCCCTCTCTCCAGGAACCACAGATCCGGTATATTTTCCTCAGATGCGGTACCGCACCTGCAGGTAAAGGGCCGTAGATGCGGAACCTGGCCTTAAGTGGGAAGTCGCATATGCGACATTTGTTTTGTAGAAGTGGGACCGCAGATGCGGAAACTACTCAGCATTATTTTAAAAAGGGGTTCCACGACTTGGGAGTTTATTTCCACCATTTGTAATCCTTTTTGAAGCTTTTGAGATTGATTTTGAGGAAAACAAAGGGGAATCGCTTGGAGGTAACATCCTTGACTTCATAACTCGTTTTTATGTGATTAAAAGACCTAATTAGTGGTGAAAATTTTGGAAAAAATGGGTAATTAGGGCTTGAGTTTAAGAGGCCTTTAAAAGAGGATTTGAGGGGTCATTTGGACTCCGATTTCAGTGTTCTTATTTTGTATAGACTCGTGAGAGTACGAGGTTTCTGGAAATGTAAATTTCACCCGATTACAAGATGTGGGCCTGAGGGGCATTTTGGTCATTTTACATAATTTTGTGTATTAGCTTAGACTTTAATTGTAGAATCAGTTACTTGAGGTGTTATTTATAATATACAATGGAATTAAATAGATTTGGGCCATTTGGAGTCGGATACTCGTGGCAAATGTGTGGTTTCGAGTTGATTTTGAGCCAGTTCGAGGTAAGTGGCTTGTCTAACCTTGTGTGAGGGACCTTCCCCTTAGGATATGATATTTGATAGTTGAAATGCCTTGTATATGAGGTGACGAGCGTGTACTTGAGCTAATTGTTGAAAATTCGATTTTACTTTAAGTATTTAAACTGAGTTCCTTTCTTACCTGTTTTTATTCTACTTGCAAACTTAGCCTGTGTTAGTTTAGAAAAGTATTCTTAGTTGACTTAATTGCCTATTTGCTTAAACTGCCTTAATTGTATTACGTGAAGCACGTTATGCTAGAATTAACTATTTACTTGTTACGAACTTAGTATTTATTTTGATATTCTTGAGCTACTGCTGTGTGTTTTAATTTAGGACTACGGGACGGCATCTCGGGAGATCCCCTGCATGTATTTATTATCTGGACTGAGGTGCGGGATACCAATAGTTCCCTAGTGTACATATTGAGGATACCAAGAGATCCCTGGCATATATATTGAGGATACCAAGAGATCCTCGGGATACCAAGAGATCCCTGACATATTTATATTGAGGATACCAAGAGATCCTCGGGATACCAAGAGATCCCCGGTTTTTATCCTTGCTATGAGCGGTGTTTTCCTTGTGTTATGCCTTTATTTCTATTTTCGTTATTATACTCTTATCATACCGTATAGGTTCTTACTGTAGATTCTCATTTATTTTGTTTATCTTATCCTGTCATGTTTATTATTATTTACCTTAGTAGGGCCCTGACCTACCTCGTCACTACCCGACCGAGGTTAGGCTTGGCACTTACTGAGTACCGCTGTGGTGTACTCATTCCCCTTTCTGCACATGTTTTTCATGTACAGATGTACGTACCTCTACCCAGGCTTATCACCCTTAAGGCAGGGAGATCTTTCGGAGACTTTGAGGTACATCTACCGCGTCCGCAGACCAAGGAGTCTCTATCTTTATTCTATCCTGTAGTGTTAGCCTTTTTATCTTACTGTTGATGTAGACATTCTGGAGATTAGAGCACTTTAATGTATTTCTTCTAGCTTGTGTTCCCGTGAGTTTCCGGGTTTTGGGATAGTGTTGTAGAAGTTTGAGATGTCGTGATGTATATGTCGAACGGCTTTCTATATATTGCTTCCCTCTTTGTTTATTCTTGGTGTTCCTTTATTTATATTTCAGCAAGTTTAAATTTTATTTATGCACTTGTTAGGCTTACCTAGTCATAGAGGCTAGGTGCCGTCATGACAGTTCACATAGGGCAAACTGGGGTCGTGACAAGTTGGTATCAGAGCTCTAGGTTCATAGGAGTCACGGAACACAAGCCGGTTTCTTAGAGTCTTGTTGATTGGTACGGAGACGTCTGTACTTATCTATGAGAGGCTATGTAACTGTTAGGAAAACTTCCACTTCATTTGATTCCTTGTCGTGCGATATTTTGGCATCACAATTCTAAACTTCTGTCTTCTATTCTCTCACAGATGGTGAGGACATGTGTTAATTGATATGATCAGGCACCCGCGCCCCTTACTACAGCCGTCAGAGGCCGGGGCCAGGGTAGAGGCCGAGGACGCGCCCGTGGTGCAGCTAGAGCACCTGTGCGAGCTTCCGCCGAGGTACCACCAACAGATCTAGCTGGAGTCCAGGCGCCTGATACGCCTACTGCTACTACTACTCCAGCCCTTCAGGAGACTCTAGCACAGTTCATGAGCATGTACACCACTTTGGCTTAGGCAGGGTTGCTTCCCCTTGCTGCAGCTACATCCCAGGCTGGGGGAGGAGCACAGACTCCTGCCGCCCGCACTCCTGAGCAGCGAGTGCATGTTGAGTAGGCCCTTGAGATTATTCCTATACCGCCTGCAGTGCCAGTTCAGCCCGAGGGCATGGTAGCGGCTTCCGAGCAGGAGCAGCTGAGGCTTGAGAGGTTCAAGAGGTACAAGCCCCCTAAGTTCAGTGATTTAGCATCGGAGGATGCTTTGGGATTTCTTGATGAGTGTTACCGCATTATCCATACTATGGGTATCTCAGGATCGAGCGGGGTTTCTTTCACTACTTTTCAGCTTCGAGGAGCCGCCTATTATTGGTGGCGCACCTATGAGTTAGACAGTCCAGATGAGGCTGCTTTACTGACTTGGGCTCAGTTTTCGGATCTGTTCCTAAGAGAGTATGTTCCTCAGAGTCTCAAGGATGCATGGCATGCAGAGTTTGAGCATTTGCGCCAGGGTGCTATGACTGTTTCAGAGTATGATGTCCGTTACACCAGTTTGGCTAGGCATGCACCAGCCTTAGTTTCTACTATTCGCGAGAGTGTTCGCTGGTTTATTGGGGGGCTTATTCCAAGCATCAGGTCTAGCATGGCTCGTGAGTTGGAGATGGATATTTCTTATCAGCAGGTGGTGAGCATTGCTAGGAGGATTAAGGGTATGCATGCTAGGGAGAAGGAGGAGAGGGAGGCCAAGAGGTCTCGAGAGTCGGGCCATTTCTCAGGTGCTCGTGCCCCAGCTGTAGGTCATCATGGTAGGGTTTATATGAGTTGCCCCATTCATTCAGCTCTTCCAGCAGCCAGCATTGCTCCAGCTCCTCCTAGGCCTCAAGAGCCTTATTATACACTTCCGGTTTCTAGCGCGCCTCCTGCGCAGGGTTCTTTCAGAGGTCAGTCTAGCAGACCTGGATCGAGCTAGTCACAACCACCACATCCTCCCAGAGCTTGTTTTGAGTGTGCTGACACCCTTTATGTGGTGAGGAATTGCCCTAGACTTGGGAGGAGTGCACCCCTACAGACTTTTCAGCCACAGCGTGGCCCGCAGAGTTCTCAGGCTATGGTTATAGCTCCAATTGCTACCCCACCTGCTCAGCTAGCTAGAAGTGGAGGTCGGGAAGGTAGAGGTTGCCCTCGAGGGGGAGGCCAGGCCAGATACTATGCCCTTCCTGCCCGTACCGAGGCTGTTGCCTCCAATTCTGTCATCATAGGTATTATACTGGTTTGTCACAGAGATGCATCGATTCTATTCAATTCGGGCTCTACTTACTCTTATGTATCTTCTTATTTTGCTCCGCATTTGGGTGTATCCCGAGATTTCTTGAGTTCCCATATTTATGTTTCTACTCCTGTAGGAGATTCTCTTATTGTGGACCGCATTTATCGGTCGTGTTTGGTTGCTCTTAGTGATTTTGAGACTAGAGCCAATCTATTGTTACTTAACATGGTTGATTTTGACATTATCTTGGGCATGGACTGGTTGATGCCCCATTATGCTATTCTTGATTGTCACACCAAAACTGTGACACTAGTTATGTTAGGTCTACCGCGTGTTAAGTGGAGAGGTACCTTAGATCACACTTCCAGTAGAGTTATTTCTTTCCTTAAGGCTCAGCATATGGTTGAGAAGGGGTGTGACACGTTTCTAGCTTATGTGAGAGATGTCAGTATCGATACCCCTTCGGTTGATTTAGTCCCCGTAGTACGGGATTTTCCCGATGTGTTTCCAGTTGACCTTCCAGGCATGCAACCTGATAGAGATATTGATTTTGGCATTGATCTGTTGTTGGGCACTCAGCCCATTTCTATCCCTCTGTATCGTATGGCTCCTCCTAAGTTGAAAGAGTTGAAAGATTAATTACAGGAATTGCTTGATAAGGGTTTTATTCGGCCCAGTGTTTCACCTTGGGGTGCTCCTATCTTGTTTGTAAAGAAAAAGGATGGTTCTATGCGTATGTGTATTGATTATCGTCAGTTGAACAAGGTTACAGTGAAGAACCATTATCCTTTGCCTCATATCGATGATCTGTTTGACCAACTTCAGGGCGCACGTGTGTTTTCTAAGATTGATTTGCGCTCAGGTTACCATCAGTTGAAGATTCGGGAGCTAGACATCCCGAAGACTACTTTGAGGACTCGGTATGGTCATTACGAGTTCCTTGTTATGTTATTTGGGCTGACCAATGCCCCAACAACCTTTATGCATTTGATGCATAGTGTGTTCCGGCCGTATCTTGACTCGTTCGTTATTGTATTTATTGATGACATTTTGTTATATTCCCGGAGTTGGGAAGATCTTGAGCAACACCTGAGGACTGTGCTTCAGACTCTGAGAGAGAAGAAGTTATATGCTAAGTTCTCGAAATGTGAGTTTTGGTTGGATTCAGTGGCGTTCTTAGGTTACGTGGTATCAAGTGAGGGCATTTAGGTAGATCTGAAGAAGATAGAGACCGTGCAGAGTTGGTCCATACCATCCTCAACTATAGAGATCCGTAGTTTCCTTGGCTTGGCGGGCTATTACCGTCGCTTTGTGGAGGGGTTTTCATCAATCGCAGCCCCTATGACCATATTGACCCAGAAGGGTGCTCCATTTCAGTGGACAGAGGAGTGTGAGGCGAGCTTTCAGAAGCTCAAGACAGTATTGACTACAGCCCAGTTTTGGTATTACCTTCGGGTTCAGGATCTTATACGGTCTATTGTGATGCCTCGAGGATTGGCCTCGGAGCGGTGTTGATGCAATATGGTAGGGTGATTTCCTACGTGTCCAGACAGTTGAAGATTCATGAGAAGAACTACCCTATTCACGACCTTGAGTTAGCTGCCATTGTTCACGCCCTAAAGATTTGGCGCCATTATTTATATGGGGTTCCTTGTGAGATTTATACTGACCATCATAACTTGCAGTATTTGTTCAAGTAAAAGGATCTAAATTTGTGCCAGAGGAGGTGGTTGGAGTTGCTAAAAGACTATGACATCACCATTTTGTATCACTCGGGCAAGGCTAATGTAGTGGCTGATGCCTTGAGTTGCTGGGCAGAGAGTTTGGGGAGTTTGGCATATTTACCAGCATCGGAGAGGCCTATGGCGATGGATGTTCAGGCCTTAGCCAGCCAGTTTGTGATATTGGATCTTTCGGAGCCCAGTCGAGTTCTAGCTTGCGTGGTTTCTCGGTCTTCCTTAGTTGACCGTGTTAGGGAGCGGCAATATGATGATCCCCATTTGCTTGTCCTCAAGGACAAGGTTCAGCATGGTGATGCCAAAGATGTGACTATTGTTGACGATGGGGTATTGAGGATGCAGGGTCGGATTTGTGTACCTAATGTTGATGGGCTACAAGAGTTGATTCTAGAGGAGGCCCATAGTTCGCGGTATTCTATCCATCCGGGTGCAGCGAAGATGTATCAGGATTTGAGGCAGCACTGTTGGTGGAGGCGGATGAAGAAAGATATAGTTGGATTTGTAGCTCAGTGCCTCAACTGCCAACAGGTGAAGTATGAGCACTAAAGACCGGGTGGGTTGCTTCAATAAATAGAGATTCCGGAGTGGAAGTGGAAGCAGATCACCATGAACTTTGTAGTCAGACTCCCACAGACTTTGAAGAAGTTTGATGCTATTTGGGTGATTGTGGATCGGCTGACCAAGTCCGCTCGTTTCATTCCTGTGTGTACTACTTATTCTTCGGAGCGGTTGGCAGAGCTTTATATCCGGGAGATTGTTCGTCTGCATGGTATTCCAGTTTCCATTATTTCAGATAAAGGTACTCAATTTACATCACGGTTTTGGAGGGCCATTCAACGTGAGTTAGGTACTCGAGTAGAGTTGAGTACAACATTTCACCCTCAGACGGACGGACAGTCTGAGCGCACTATTCAGATTCTTAAGGATATGCTCTGTGCGTGTGTGATTGAGTTTGGAGGGTCTTGGGATCAGTTCTTGCCATTGGCGGAGTTTTCTTACAACAATAGTTATTAGTCCAGCATTCAGATGGTGCCGTGTGAGGCTTTATATAGTAGGCAGTGTAGATCCTTGGTGGGTTGGTTTGAGTCGGGGGAGGCTAGACTATTGGGCACATATTTGGTTTAGGATGCTTTGGAGAAAGTTAAGGTGATTCAGGATAGACTCCGTACGGCCCAGTCTAGACAAAAGGTTACGCGGACCGGAAGGTTCGTGATTTTCCTATATGGTAGGAGAGCGGGTTCTGCTTCGGGTTTCGAAGGGCGTTATGAGTTTTGGGAAGAAAGGGAAGTTGAGTCCGAGGTTTATTGGCCCTTTTGAGATATTGAGGCGTGTTGGGGAGGTTGCTTATGAGTTTGCCTTACCTTCCAGCTTGGCAGGAGTTTATCCGGTATTTCTTGTTTCGATGCTCCGGAGGTATTACGGTGATCCATCGCACGTGTTGGATTTCAGTTCAATCTAGTTAGACAAGGATCTATCTTATGTTGAGGAGCCAGTGACGATATTGGACAGGTAGGTCAGAAAGCTGAAGTCAAAGAACATTGCATCAGTGAAGGTTCAGTGGCGGGGTCAGTCGATCGAGGAGGCGACCTGGGAGATCGAGCAGGATATGCGCAACCGCTACCCTCATCTTTTCACTACTTCAGGTATGTCTCTATGCTCGTTCGAGGACGAAGAATGTTTAAGTGTAGGAGGATGTGACGACCCGGCCGGTCGTCTTAAGAATTAACGCCCTGATCCCCTATTAACTTCTTTTCCCAAGTTTATTTCTGCTAATGTGAATTTCCGGGACGTTCGGTTTTGAATTTCGGTGAGTTTCGGGACACTTAGTTCCTAAATGAGAGCTCAAGTTATGGAAAGTTGACCGTAGTTGGAATAGTGTGATTACGGCCTTGGAACGGAAATCTGATGGTTCTGTTAGCTCCGTTGGGTGATTTCGGGGTTAGGAACGTGTCCGAATTGTATTTTGGAGGTCCGTAGCTAATTTAGGCTTGAAATGCTGAAGGTCGAAATTTTGAAGTTTCCGGTTCCACAGCGATATTTTGGTCTGAGGGTCGGAAGGGAATTCCGAAAGTTGCAGTAGTTTCATTATGACATTTGGGATGTGTGTGCAAAATTTCAGGTCATTCAGACGTGTTTGGTTGGGTTTTGATCAAAAATGGAATTCGGAAGATTTTTGAAACTTAGGCTTGAATCCGGTGTGTTTTGGCTGCTTTGATGTTGTTTGAAGTGTTTTGAAGATCTGAACAAGTTTGAATAAGGTTTTAGGATATGTTGATGCCCTTGGTTGAGGTCCCGGGGGCCTCGGGATGAATTCGAATGGTTAACGGAGAAAATTTTGGAGTTGAAGTTGTGCAGCAGCTGGCCTTCTAGTATGTTCGCATTTGTGGTTTGGGGACCGCAGATGCGGAGCCGCAGAAGCAGCTAAGGAGACGCAAAAGCAAAAATTGGCCATCTCTCCAGGAACCGCAGATGCGGTATATTTTCCGCAGAAGCAGTACCGCACCTACGGGTAAAGGGTCGCAAATGCAAAATCTGGCCTTAAGTGGGAAGTCACAGAAGCGGGACCGCAGATGAGGAAACTACTGAGCATTATTTTAAAAAGGAGTTCCGCGACTTGGGAGTTTATTTCCACCATTTCTATCATTTTTGAAGCTTTTGAGAGTGATTTTGAGAAAATAAAGGGGAATCGCTTGGAGGTAACATCCTTGACTTCATAACTCGTTTTTATGTGATTAAAAGACCTAATTAGTGGTGAAAATTTTGGGAAAAATGGATAATTAGGGATTGAGTTTAAGAGGCCTTTAAAAGAGGATTTGAGGGGACATTTAGACTCTGATTTCAGTGTTCTTGTTATGTATAGACTCGTGAGAGTACGAGGTTTCTGGAAATGTAAATTTCACCCGATTTCGAGACGTGGGCCTGAGGGGCATTTTTGGTCATTTTACATAATTTCTCGTATTAGCTTAGACTTTAACTGTAGAATCAGTTACTTGAGATGTTATTTACAATATGCAATTGAATTGAATAGATTTGGGTCATTTGGAGTCGGATACTCATGGCAAAAGTGTGGTTTCGAGTTGATTTTGAACCGGTTCGAGGTAAGTGGCTTGTCTAACCTTGTGTGGGGGACCTTCCCCTTAGGATATGATATTTGATAGTTGAAATGCCTTGTACGTGAGGTGACGAGCGCGTACTTGAGCTAATTGTTGAAAATCCGGTTTTACTTTAAGTATTTAAACTGAGTTCCTTTCTTACCTGTTTTTATTCTACTTGCAAACTTAGCCTGTGTTAGTTTAGAAAAGCATGCTTAGTTGACTTAATTGCCTATTTGCTTAAACTGCCTTAATTGCATTACGTGAAGCATGTTAGGCTAGAATTAACTATTTACTTGTTACTATTTTAGTATTTATTTTGATATTCTTGAGATGCTGTTGTGTGTTTTAATTTGGGTCTACGGGACGGCATCCCGGGAGATCCCCTGCATGTATTTATGATCTGGACTGAGGTGCGCGATACCAAGAGATCCCTAGTGTACATATTGAGGATACCAAGAGATCCTCGGGATACCAAGAGATCCTTGTCATATATATTGAGGATACCAAGAGATCCTCGGGATACCAAGAGATCCCTGACATATATATATTGAGGATACCAAGAGATCCCCGGTTATTATCCTTGCTGTGGGTGGTGTTTTCCTTGTGTTATGCCTTTATTTCTGTTTCTGTTATTGTACTTTTATCATACTGTATAGGTTATTACTGTAGATTCTCATTTATACTGTTTATCTTATCCTTTCATGTTTATTATTATTTACCTCAGTAGGGCCCTGACCTACCTCGTCACTACCCGACCAAGGTTAGGCTTGGCACTTACTGAGTACCGCGGTGATGTACTCATGCCCCTTTCTGCGCATGTTTTTCATGTGCAGATCCAAGTACCTCTACCCAGGCTTATCACCCTTGAGGCAGGGAGATCATTCGGAGACTTCAAGGTACATCTGCCGCGTCCGTAGACCAAGGAGTCTCTATCTTTATTCTATCCTGTAGTGTTAGCCTTTCTATCTTACTGTTGATGTAGACATTCTGGAGATTAGAGCATTTTACTGTATTTCTTCTAGCTTGTGTTCCCGTGAGTTGTCGGGTTTTGGGATAGTGTTGTAGAGGTTTGAGATGTCGTGATGTATATGTCGAGCGGCTTTCTATATATTGCTTCCCTCTTTGGTTATTCTTTGTTTTCCTTTATTTATATTTCCGCAATTTTAAATTTTATTTCCGCACTTGTTAGGCTTACCTAGTCATAGAGACTAGGTACCATCACGACAGTTCACGGAGGGCGAACTGGGGTAGTGACACAAATACACACCAAGATAAATTGCTCATTACAACAAGATACTGAATATCGGTCCCAAGCACGCTAAGTACATAATACCGTCCTTGAGGGGACATATAGCGCCATAAGCTGACAAACTCAAGCACAACTGAGGTGCGATATATGTTCTGAAGATAAAGAGCCATCATGCTCACATATCAGCATCGCTACGCTGAACCTCAATACATAAGAAAATTATCGAGTCGTTCACAACTCAGTCGGCACAATATAGCATTACATGAAATAGCTGATGACGAAATAACATCCCACGTCTGAATACTCCTCCATAAGGAGCGCTATGCTGAAATGAACACATTATGCCTGATATAAGGCCCATATTCATACGTAAATCCATTCACAGACCTCAAGCGGATTTTGATTGCACCGAACTAAGTCCATAATCTTTCTTGGGTCCATAATAACCCTCTTTTTCCCATAACACACAGGAACAACCATCATAACCGGAGTAATTCTCCACAATTTACAACCCAATAAATCGAGTGCCCTCTAGGCATAAATTCTCAAATTAATGATATCACCACAATCTTCATACTTGGTTTAATTCTTCAATCAATGAAGTAACTACATGCCACACTTATACAATCTTCCCGTGGGGCACGCTCTCACGACCTTCCGTAATAGATAACAAGTCTGCACATCCATACCACCGACCGCACTAATGCGGAAAAGTGATCAAGACTCCATAACCAGGATGCAAAGCCTATTTCACAAATCATTGACCTCAGGCAACGCTGTAGACAATACCAGCATACTCCAAATATCCAAATCCCCTTCCTGCTCATCCGAGCTCGTGAAATCCTTGTCAAACACTGAACCGCAACCTTGATCCTCACCTTCAAATTTCATACCGTTCACTTCACCTAACAAGCCATGCGATAGAACACGATTTTTTTATCATAACTCCGGAACCACTAATACTTCATCAAATAGAAACTTTTCACTTAACTCATTTCAGGAGAACCATAGCAAGACACAAGTGAATTCTCAGAACCGTAGAACATTCAAATCCTCAAGTAGTGGCCTAAACCACCACACCTTTCGAGACCCACCTACACATAACAGGCCATAATACTTGAATACTTCCAAACATTATCAATTACGGCGGCCGTTGAGCCTCGCACGCACTGCCATCACTATGCCAATTCAACCATGGCTAACCAATCTATCTTCTTCTAATTCATCCTTAACTTGCCTTAAAGATAATAATAGCTCCATTCCTTGCATCACCAACCTGAATCTGCACTCACCTTGAGTGACCCCATCCCACAAGACCACCCTGTCTCCAAACCATCATTTCATACACTCCTTGCATGCACCTTCGCATCTTTAACTGATACACCTGTTCTGATAATTCCTTTACAAATCCAAAGTAAACATTCTGAGCCTCTTATCATAAGCTACTACAAAAACTTGATTCTTAACCATACTATGGGCTTGAACCCTTAGGCATCGTATTTTTTATTTTTGAATTCACTAGGACCATTATTGAGAGTCGCCCACTCTGACATGGTCCGGAATATAATCAACTGCAAGGCTCCTTTAGCACATGACCACCCTCTCAAAGAAGCACTCGGACGAATCACCTTCCTTGCAACTCACTTCTACGCGAAGCATAGTTCCTGAGTTTTCCCAATGCCCAAACATGAATCGATGATGCCAATTATAGAACTCATTCTTCAATTCCTTTGCTCAAATTATTATTGATGTTCTCTTTCCTTAGTCGCGATAACCCATCAATATGCCGATATCTAGAAATCTCACAAATAGGCGACCAGACAATCCAACCGTATGCGGTGGGACTCTCCCACTTAGCTTGAAGCCACTATTACACAACTTTGGAACCTACCAAGATTCTTTATCTCTTATTGACATGACCTTGCGCAATTAAACTGCCAGATTCCTCGAAATCCTTCCTTTAGCATTTCATGAACACTCTGAAACTCTAGCAACATTCACACATTAGACATCTTACCAGATAGTTAATAGAATCCTTCGCCGAAGCTTTGCCAAATTTGGAGACTACGCGCCGACATCTTCAAACGTCATAGCACAGGGTAAAAATAGTACAACATCAATAATCCATCCTGAGCCCGTGCTTATCCACCAGCTGCACAAGTCCATTCACTCCCGTGGACATTAACTAAATGTGCGACAATATCTTCCAATTCAAAGTTATGTTGTATCCTTCTTCATATCAAGCAGCTCATTTCTGTCATATCGAATCTCTTGCCGTTATGCTAGCCAATATTTCAAATTAAGCTCGTATACCCAATCACCATCCACTAAAAATTCCCAAATCACTCCAACCTTCCTCAAGGGTGTAGTTATCCTGCCACTGAATCCACGTGTTGCTTTGCCACTCTCCCACTTTGGCCGGACCCTCTTCTTTAAGCAACTATTCGACTTCTGCTTCTTACACTTAGCCTTCTAGAAATTTAACCACTGCCTGACACTTCCCACACGTCCTTCCTCATCCTTTGCTGCTCAGCCGATGCCTTAGATCAAAGTCTAATTCGGTAGCACTTGAACCAATAGACCGCTACTAACTTTTAAACCTTTCCGAAGATCAATTTTCTCGAGCCGTCAACATTAGAAATACACATTAAATCCTGAACCACCGCAAGAGATTCGATATGACAGAAATACACATTATCTTACAGTATCCTACCCCAAAGGCGAATTGTTGAAGGTCTTAACACCGGTGAACTTAGTACATTCAACAAGGACAACGGTACCTCATCACAGGTGAAAATTCCACCACCCTCGCGAATACCAAGCCTCGTTACTCCATCAACCCAAATCTGAACATCTTTAGCCCGATTGTCTTTCCCCCACGGGGAATAAAATACTGAATATCTAAATCATACACTGAGTAAACCTCCCTTCAAGTCATTCACTGCCCCGACACGTAGGCAAGCATCCTACCATCACATCAATAATGCGCGACAATCATTCATAAGCATCATAGAAACTTGTGCCTAGCCTCAGAGCTCTCAAAAGTACAATTACTGAGCTGAAACGACAGAATATCCTTCCACAAGGCAATGACAATAGTCAAATCAACTATGCCGGGAGAAGCATCCCGTACCACCTCTATAGTACCTTTAAAATTTCTCAATTCCTGATTTATAATAAGTGCTCCACGTCGCATAAAATTGAATAGGAAAGAAATAAAGGCATAAGCCTCAAAGGAATCAAACTGTACGATGAGGAATCAAGAAGGGAAGTTCTCCTAACAACCCTGTAGCCTCCCGAAGATAAGTACAGACGTCTCCGAACCGATCTGCAAGACTCTACTAGACTTGCTCATGACTCGTGAGACCTAAGGGAACCTAGTACTCTGATACCATGTTGTCACGACCCAAAATCTACTAAGGGCCGTGATGGCGCCGGACACCACTGTCAGGCAAGCCAACTAAAATACTCAATTAAATTCTCATTTTAATAATTTTTGAAAACTACGATTTTCCTTCAATTTTACTAGTAAAAGGTAATCATTTCAAATTAAATATAAATGTTAAGAAGTTAATACAAGATACCCCATAATCATCCCAGAACCCGGTGTCACAAGTGCATGAGCATTTACTAGGGAATGAAATAAAATACATTAATTGTCCGGAATACAAAGTGGACAGAAATGGAAATACAGTACAATACTCTGAAGGAGACTCTGCTAGCTACAAGTCGTCTTGATAAATGTAGCTCACCTAAATCTCCGTATCAACCATGCCACTATGCCACTAAGCCACTAGCCACACATGAACCTGTGCAACAAAAATGCATAGAAAGTATAGTATGAGTACGAAAACAACGTGTACCCAGTAAGTATCCCATCTAATATCGAAGAAGTAGAGATGAGAGATCGACTTCGACACTTACTAGTGGTCCGATAATAATATACCAATCATATAGTAAATCGTGGATTTTCATAAAGATGGGTGTAACTCAATAGCATGAACCAAGTAAGTAATTCTTTCATTAATAGGAGATTTCCAAATTTATTTTTCATCATTTATACATGTATCTTAAGCCAGGGAGAGCAAATACCAACATTTATAAATCCCAAGGCAAGCAATACAAATATGCGCAAATCATGTCGAGGACGTACGGCCCGATCCAACTATATTTAAAGTGTGCACTGCCAGAGGGTCGAATGGCACGAACCATAGATGCATCTAATACCCCGCTCACGAATCATACATGCGACACAGTCAAATATAAATAAACACAACAATCGGTCAATCAAGAATTCATCAGGGAACAATTATCTAAGGAAAAGCCAATTCTCTTTTAACAATTCAAGAAAATGAAGTTTAATCTTTTTAGAAATTCATTTACTAATTTGATGTGATTTAAGCAATTCAAACTGTCAATAAGATTACAAATATTCCAAGTATAGCATGCTTTTGGGTCCTAGACTGCCCATACTTAAACATAATAGTAGCTACGCATGGACTCTCGTCACCTCGTGCATACGCATCCCCCACAAGTAGGAGCACAAATCCAATTAATTTACCTATAGGACAATTCCCTCTTACAAGATTAGAAGGAGACTCACCTCGCTCTGAAGTTCCATAACCGGCTTCCAAGCCCTTCCGGTGACTCAAATCGATGCGCAACGCTCCAAAACTAGACAAGAAATGAGAAAATCCATAAATATAGGCTCTAATACTCACAACAATTCAATTTAGATAAATTCCTAACTCCGCTCGAAAAGTTGATAACATTTCCCTTGGTCCCACGTGCCCGGATTCCAAAAAAACTCACAAAATCTGACAACCCATTCTGATACAAGTTCAACCATATCAATTTTATCAAATTCCGATAACGAATCGACCTCCAAATCTAGAATTTCCGTTTTTGAAAAGTTTACAAATTTTCTCCAATTTCTTCCATTTGATTCACTAATACTTGATGAAAATAACCATGGAATCATTAAATATAATCACTTTTGGATATAGAACATTTACCCCAATCCGTATGGTAAAAAGCGCTTGAATCAGCGCTCCATAGCTCCAAAATGAGTAAAAATCTCGGACTGCTTGATTTATACACTGCCCAGCATTTTCGCAGGTGCGGTTACTGTTCACGCAGGTGCAGTTACTGTTCACGTAGGTGCAGTACTGTTCATGCATCTGCGAAAAATACAAAAGCTGCCCAGAAATTTCAGCAGCTTTTAATTCACAAAAATGCTCTAACACTATCATACGAACTCAGAATTCGACGATTCTTGTTCCTATGAGTCACAAATAATTATACGAACCTATTCCTTCATTCGAAACTCAATTCGAAGCTCATTTACTCAATGTGATACTAATTTCACTCGTTAAATAATTAACTCATATTTTGTGCTAAAAACTCAATCGCGACTTGATGAAATTAGACCAAACTTTCCAGATCACTCCTATAATTCATTATCAAAATCCTGGAAGTCTCGAAATCGAGTTTCGATCACTAGAACTAAAAATGGACCTTTGGATCATTACATGTTTATGCTCAAAACGCCAAACTCTTCCAAAAACTCCTCCAAAACTCATCCGAGCCCAATAAGATCCCAACCAAGTATACTAACAAGTCCCATAACATGACAGGAACTTAGTTGATGCCTCAAATTACATTGAACAACACTAAAACATGAATCGCACTCTAATTCAAGCTTAATGAACTTTAGAATTTCAAACTTCTACATTCGATATCGAAACCTATTAGATCACGTTCGACTGACCTCAAATTTCCCATACAAGTCGCATTCGACGTTACGGACCTATTCCAACTTCCGAAATTGGGTTTTGACCCTGATATCAAAAAGTCCACTTCCGGTCAAACTCCTTAAAAACCTTTAAATTTCTATCTTTAGTCAAATAACTCCTAAATGACCCTCGGACCTCCGAATTCACTTTCGGTTGTGATCCCAACACCAGAATCACCATACGGAGCTATTCCCAAACTCGAAATCCCAAGAAGACATCGGTAACACTAAAATGCACTTCAACCCAAACTTATGAAATTCTTCTAAAAATGCTAACTTCCACTATAGGCACCGAAACGTCCCCGGGTCTTCCAAAACCCGATCCGGACATACGCCTAAGTCCGAAATCATCATACAAACTTGCTGGAATCTTTGAATCCCGATTCCGAAGTCGTTTACTCAAAAATCCAATATTAATCAATTTTTTCAACTTAAAGCTTTCGAAATGAGAATTCTCTTTCCAATTCAACTCCGAACTTCCAGAAATTCAATTCCTACCATGCGTACAAGTCATAAGAAGTGAAGCTGCTCATGGACTCAAACTGCTAAACGACACGCTAGAGCTCAAAATGACCGGTCGGATCATTACATGCTTATTTTGTTGAATATAACTTTATTAATAGCTTGTCACCACCCCCATGGTCCGGACTTGGTTGCGGATGAATATCATACTTTAGAAAATCCAATGTTGATTGAGGCAGATAAGGCAAAAAATGTGGGTACCTCCTCTTCTCCTACTTTAACAGATATTCTCGTGTATCTCCAATAGATATTACAAGAACAAGCTGCAATGAGAAAAAATTGGGATATCTTTGCCAAGATGCAAGCAATGATGGGAGCGAAGATGGAACATGTTATGTCGGAGTTGATAGACATAAAAAAGGGTCAAAATTTCATATGTCAAACTCTACATAATCATGTTGCTTACACATCCCCGACCATATGCTCGATGGATAATTTTCTATATAATTTGTCTAATGATGGCAAGTGCTTCAGTGGTTCAAATTTTCAGTCGCATCAATTTACAGGTCCGGGCAGCAACACTTTTTCTGATCCAAGTACTAGTTGGTATCGAATTCCAGAACTATCAATCTCAATGCCGCCACCACCGCTAGATCCTATGCCATTTAATAAGGAACCTTTTTCTCAGATGTAACAACAATCAGTGGAATTGCTACTCCTAGCATTCCTATCACCCTCTTCAATGGAGAACCATTTGTTACTACTCCACACATGGAGAAAAATAATTTTGATGTAGACTTTGACTTCTTTCAGGATGATGGCACAGGTACTAGTGGATATTAGTGATAAGGGCGTTCATTCGGTACAATGAACGATTTAAGTAACGGGGAGTTGGTAAGTACTGCTCTTTCTTTTCATGGTTTCAAAGATGTGGATAAAGTTTTTGTATAAAGGTTACTATATTTTGTCGAAGGAAAAAAAGAAAACTTATGGTTGCTTTGGAAGCATCTAACTGGAAGTTTTTTTGTTGTCTTGGTTATGTACTTTTGTTGTAGCGACAAGCTATGATGATCTTGGTTGGAAATCTAACAAGTAATATTTTTTGTTGTAAATATTAATGGCCCGTGAAGGGTAGAACTAATGGTTTTTATGTTTTTCAAGGAAGAACTTTTTCACTCTTGTAGGTAAGATTCAGTGGTTGTAAATATATTTTAAATCTATGCAAGGTGGTGTTTTTAGATTCTTAACTTTCATGTATTTTCTTACAAAATGCTTATCTTTGTCATGAAAGTGATGCATACCTAACATTCATATGCACTTTGGTAATTTGCTCTTAAAAGGATTCTTCTCTTTTGTAGCAGTAAAATTAATAAATATTTATAAAAAAATGAAAAACAAATTGCTTTTAGAAGATTTTGCACATGAATGACATCAATAAATTTTTGACAACACTTTTGGAAGTGTTTCAAATCCATAAGAGCTTTAAGAACTTATAACTTTTGCTACTATTTTTGCAAATGTAAATAGTCTACTGTAATGAAATTTTGAATTTTTGGAAATAATTGAGACATGAAACTCATGATAGTCAATAACTAGAACTTGCCTCTATTGTTTGTCAAGGCGAAGTCCTAGAAAAGTGCTGATTTTGGAAAATAAATTAGGCCATCTTTGGATCGTTTGAGCCTTTTTATTAATCCCACCAAAATAAATATATCGCTAGTGCCCAAATTTTGAGCCTATATTTTTTCTGTTCATAAACCTTGATGACTCCAAAGCCAAAAAGAAAGAAAAAAATTATTAGATAACACCCACTTATTATTTTTTCTGGCCTCGTGTTTAAGATAAAAGGATGACAAATTGTATATATGTGCACGGTCAAAAGGAATATTGGACAATTATGTTCCACAACATACACATTATCAACTCGTATCTTGTATATGTATAATGAAATACATATTTACCTCAGAAAGAGTATCTTTAAGGAAAAGAACAAAAAAAAAGAGAAGAAAAAAAAAAGAAGCACTTGAATATATATATATATATATAGGCAATATAAGTCTAGTATCTACAAAAAATAAAGAGAGAGGATTATAGATATTAAAATCCTCATAATCATTGCTGATAAATAGAGTCATCCTTTGCACATAAAAGAGAAGCCAGGAAAAAAAATGTAGTCACTTTTAAAATATTCCGTTATCCTACCAGCCCTCAGCCTAATATTACAAGCCAACAAAAGTCCTAAAAGATTCTAAAATCAGCATTAATCTACATTAGTGGAGATTGACAAGAAAGGCAAGCCTATGGTTTATTGGACTCCATCAGTGAGCAATCAATGTTCTTGATTTTTTTCAGAAAATCAAAGATTTCTAACAATGACATTTGCACAATAAAAGTAAAAGTATAAAATAATATAAGTTCTTTAAAGTTCAAAAGGATTGACATACCAGGTGAAGTCTTTAATTTTTGAAAGGTTATGAATGTGTAGTTATCTCAAAAAAATAGAGTTTTTTATTTTATTTTTATTATTCTCTTGTTTTCTTTCCTCGGGACGAGCAAAGGTTTAAGTGTGGGAGAATTTGATAAGTGCATTTTGATTGATTTTAAATATATGATTATCCTTGTAAAATCATAAAAATTATCAAATATTTTTTGTATATTTAACTAAATAATGCAGGAAAGAGTGCAAAAGTAGTGGTGCAAGGTCAAGGAAGATTTCAAGCAAGAAATACATCAGAGTAACAAGCAAGAAGCAAAACATGTCAAGAAAATAAAATGAAAGATATTCTACAACAAAATTACAACTACAAAAACTGTTTTCAATCAAAAATCGTTTCTAACAAAGCAAAATGGTTACCATCAAGTTACCTCATGGCTATAAAATGGATTGCCAATCTCTGCAAAAGTAACTTGGGAGATTTGAAATTATTCCTCTTGTAAAGTTTATTTCAGTTTTTAATCGTCTTCGTAGACCACGGTGGTGGCTACACTTTCATTTCAGTTCTAAATAAATTTCAAGGTTGGAAATTACTCTAGTTTCTATTTTTAATTAAATAGGCGGAATTATTCTTATTGAATATTTATTTCTATTTTTTTATTTAATAGACATGAATATTTTCATTAGCAGTACTAGATCTAGTATGGAGTAATTGTCTTATATTGGGAGAATGACGGATCTTGATAATTCTATATAATAGTGAAAGTTTATTTTTCAATTTCACTTGTTTGGTTTGAAACTTTCGATTTATAATTTTATCATCTTTTATAGTTAGATGTTATTTAATTTAGTCACACCTATTCTCTTTGTACCACAAACTAACCTGTTATTCATTTTGTAATCGAAAGAGGCGGAAGAGGTAATAAGGTTAATAGTGGTGTTGATAAGTGTTGACATTTATTTAATCACATCTATCTGTTTTGTGTTATAATGTTATTTTGTACTAATTCTGAAATCGAAAGAGGCGAATAGTATAAAATTCAAGTTATAAAAAGTAAGGTAACTGAAAGGGACTTACTTTGAAAAAAGAGCATGTTTCAATTCAAACATATATTTCTGATTCTTTAATATTACTATCTTGATAATTAATTTTTATAACCGAGAGGAGTGCTGTTAATTGTTCAATTTAATTATTCATATATAAGTGTAATCGAGAGAGGAATGTATGCACTGTGTGAGAAATAGAGACTGAAAAATAAATATATGCTTTTTAATAGAATTATCAAGTAAAATCAGGATCCCAACATCTTTATCATATTTGTTAAAACCAAAAATACTTTTCTCTACAGTTTTTTTGTTCATTATTTGGTTTTTAACTCTCAACTCAACTCTTACGATTCTCTCAAATAGTAATTAAAATAAGAATAATTTGTATAATAGAGAAACCAATCTCTGTGGGATCGACATCTTTCTATATTATAATTTGACAGAGTACGAGTTTAAATTCATATACGCTAGACACTCGTCAGGGTGTATAGGGACACCTGCTTTGATGAACAACACCTAAAGATGCTAGCAACTCATTACAGATGGAATTAAAAAACTCTTTCCCATTATCATACCTTAACACTTTCACATTCATATCAAATTGAGTCTTTACCATTATAAGAAAATCTTTCAGCACTGTTACAACTTCAGACTTTGATTGCAATAAGCACACCCAGGTATACCTACTAAAATCATCCACAATCGTAAGGAAATAATGTTTTCTATCATATGTAGGCAATTTGTGAGGACCCCAAACATCAAGATAAATAAGCTGAAAAATACAATCAGTTTTACTGTTGCTAAGAAAAATTTTAATCTGCTTTGCTTAGCTAAAGGACACACTTCACAGTTGTGTTGTAGGCTATCTACTACTTTATTCTTCAAGGCAGAAATATGCTCCTTGCTATTATTGATGGATGTCCTAATCTCATATACCAATGACTGCATTCATCATTCCCTTTGGCAACCATTACTGTTATAGGCTTGTCTCTCCACTTTAATATATAAAGTCCACAATCCTCTCTACCAATCCCATCATCTTCCCATTGTAAAGACCCTACAACACACAAACGTCAGGGAAGAATGTAACGACCCGATCGGTCATTTTGAGCTTATGTATTTCGCTCGCCAGTTCTCGGGCATGACTATCTATGTGTGATGTATTATGACTTATGTAAATCGTTGGTCTTGGTTTTTATGGTAATCAGAATGAATTTGGAAGCACAGTTCTCAGTTTGAAGCTTAAAATTTGAAAGGCTTGACCGAGTTTTGACTTGTTAGTATATGATCTCGGATTGGAATTCTTATGATTTTCTTAGCTCCGTGAGGTGATTTGGGACTTAGGAGCATGATCAGAATATATTTTGGAGGTCCGTAGAAGGTTTAGGCTTGAATTGATGAAATTGGGATTTTGGCGTTTTCCGGTTGATAGGTGAGATTTTGATATAAGGGTCGAAATAGAATTTTTGAAGTTGGAGTAGGTTCGTTGTGTCATTTGTGACGTGTATGAAAAATTTTAGGTCATTCGGACGAGGTTTGATAGACCTTTTGATCGAAAGCGGAATATGGAAGTTTTTGGAATTCTTAGGCTTGAATCCGATGTGATTTTGGTGTTTCGATGTTGTTTTGAGTGTTCCGAAGGTTGGAACAAGTTTGAATGAGGCTATGCGATATGTCGGCATGTTTGGTTGAGGTACCGAGGGCCTTGGGTGAGTTTCAGGTGGTTAAATGGATCAAATTCTTGTTTTGAAAGTTGCAGATTTCTTCAGATCAGTGTTGCAGAGTTTTGCTCTTTGCGTTCACGAAGAGATATTGAGTGAGGCAGGCCAGTTACCCTTCGCGTTCGCAATGTTGGTCCCGCATTCGTGAAGGTTGGGTTTGATTGAGCATCGCGTTCGCGACTGAAGAAACGCGTTCGCGTAGGCTAAGCTAAGTAAGGCATCGCGTTTGTGAGGGTATGTTCGCGTTCGCATAAAAGGATATTTGAGCTGTGAATTATTTGTGCTTCGCGACCGCGAGGCTTAGATCTCATTCGCGAAGAAGGAATTTTTGGCCTGGGTAGAATGTTTAAATAGCTATTGTCCGTGATTTTGGGTCTAACTTTCACCATTTTGGAGCGATTTTGGAGCTTTTTGAGAAGAATTGAAGAGGGAATCAAAGGGAAACACTTGGAGGTAAGATTTTTGAACTCAATACTCAATCCTATGTTGATTCTTACTTGTGTAAACGTGAAAATTGTGGAATTTAAAGCCTAAAATTGGGGAATTAGGGCTTGAAATTGGAGAGTGTAAATTGAGGATTTGAGGGGCCATTTGAGGTCCGATTTTGATGATTTTTTGTATGTACGAACTCGTGAGAGTATAAGGATTCTATTGGTGTGATTTTTATCGGATTCCAAGATGTAGGTCCGGGGGCTGGGTTCGGCCAATTTCGGGATTTTTGGTATAAATTAAATATTTTCAAATGAGTTTTATTCCCTTAGCATATTTTGATGGTATGAATCTGCTTTTGGCAAGATTTGGAGAATTCGGAGGCCGAGTCGAGAGGCAAAGGCATCGCAGGCTAGAGTTTGGACCGGATTGAGGTATGTAATGATTGTAAATGTCTGTCCTGAGGGTATGAAACCCCAGACTTCACATCGTTGTGCTACTTTGAGGTGACACACACACTAGATAACGAGCGTGGGGTCGTGCACCATTGGGGATTGTGACTTAGTTCATACCGAATGACTGTTTTATCGCGTATTTGATTGAAAATTATTTGTTATCATCATGTTTTGGACTAAATGTCATATTTGGGCCTCGTGCCAACTTTTGAACCCTTAGAGGATTTTTACTGCTATTTCCTCACTGTTTTGATTTTATATTTGTACTCAGTCATGTTATATTTTACTGTTTTCATAACTCAGCCATGTTTACTGTTTTAGTACTTTAAATGATATTTTGGGCTGAGCATCATGTTATACTGTGCCCGAGTGGCTTTTAGAGATTTTTGACTGAGTATGGCCGAGGGCCTGTGTTGTGAGGAATATTATGGGATCGGGCTGCGCAGCGCAGCAGTGTTGTACTGATTATGATTATGAGGCTGAGGGCCTGAGTTGTACGCCACAAGGTGGCTTGATATGAGGCCGAGAGCCTATTTGATTATGCCACGAGATGTCTTCATATTGTGCTTGGGCCGTAGGGGGCCCTTCCTAGAGTCTGTACACCCCCAATGAGCGTGGGTACCCAGTATGATATATGATATAGCCCGAGGGGCCGATGTTGTTCCATGTTATTACCCGAGGGGCAGTTCTTGATTTATGTTATGCCCGGGGGCTGATTACGAGTGATTGTGAGGTAGCCTGAGGGGCTGGTTCTGTTGATATTATGCCCGAGGGGCGGTTTATGATACATGGTTTGCTCGAGGGGCTGCTTACGTTTCTATCATGTTTACTCACTGTTTTTATCACTAGTTTGAAACTATTGAAAATTTATTTTAAAAGGTTTTTACCGAAACTGAGCATGATTTATGAAGTAAATGATTTATGTACTGTGTTGGAAATATATTGCCTTTGTTGTAGCGTTTTGACGTGGTTTACGTGTTTTCTTACTGCTCAACTTTCATTTATCTTTATTACTTACTGAGTTGGAGTACTCACATTACTTCCTGCACCTTATGTGCAGATTCAGGTATTTCCGAACCCGGTAGCGGGTGTTGATTGCTCAGTGGCAGAGTCATCGGAGTTAGCAAGGTAGCTGCCCAACTTCGTAGCACTCTTTTCTACCTCTTGTTTTTATTAGACTATATTTAGTACATTTTCAGACTTTTTGTTGTATTCAGACCTTAGTAGATGCTCGTGACTTGTGACATCCCGATGTTGGGCTTGTATGTTATTTCCGCACTATTCATTTAGACTTATATTATGTAATATTATTTTAATTAAAGGCTTAAAAATGATCCTTATTGATTAATGGTTAATTTGGGAGTTGTGTCGGCTGGCCTAGTTTCACGATAGGCACCATCACTACCGAGTTAGTTTTAGGGTCATGACAAGTTGGCATCAGAGCCTAGGTTACATAGGTCTCACGAGTCATGAGCAGGTTTAGTAGAGTCTCGTGGATCAGTACGGAGACGTCTGTACTTATCCTCGGAAGGCTGCAGAACCTTTAGGAAAAACTTCATATTCTTGAACTCTTATCGTGTGTCCTTGATTCACCTTGAAATGTAACTCTTTGAATTCCTTCCACGCGTTAGTATGCGCGCATGAGCGCTCAGTATTAGATATGCATCGATGGCTTGTGATTCCCTGATCGAGGGGCAAGATACGATCTTTGTGTGTTGATGTTGGGCCGGTCTGGAGGACTTGAGGCCGCATTTTGCCTATAGCTTGAGCTCCTAGGCGTTGATCGTGTGAGCATGTGCTTTTGGATCTATATGTCTGATAGTGTCCCTATTAGTGGGAGTGATGACTGGATAGCTACGTGATGAGTGTGATGTGACTGCGAGATGTGTTCATATGAATTGAATGAGACGAGAATGGTCTTCTTGAGGATAGAAGGAACTATTTAGTGCTTGATTTCCATCCTAATTTGATGTACAACCCCGAGTTATGGGAGTGTGAAGAATCTTTTCATGTTTTCTAGTTTGGGAGTGAAGTAAATTTTATGTTGCGCTATGAGTTCAGACTCAGGAATATTAAGTGACTGCGTAATGTTTATGATGGTGGAAGGGTATAAAGAGAGGTTAGTTTGAGGCAAAGCAGGTGGGTTATCTCCTGCGGGTGTACTGAAGTTTGTGCAATCCATGTGTTGTCTATTGGAAGCTCTCTGTTACAAGTGAAATATATGTGTTGCAATTTAAATTTGGGTCGCTTAAGAGAGTGGGCTTGACTGTTACAAGGGTGAACGCGAGAATTGTTGAAGATTTGAAGTACTAGATGGTCTGTATTGCACGAGCTTATGAAGGATTGAGCTTAATCTTACTACGATATTATGGCAGTAATAGAGTATATACATTATTAGCTATTATGTGTTTTGATATATGGCTTTGAGACAAGTGGGGGAGTTTACTATTGATTAGTTGATTGCACGGTTATGTGCTAAGTTGATTCGAGTTTGAGGCGTACGGGTGGATCAGTTATGGCTTGCGGAGATTGAGACCGAGGATGGCTCGAGTAAAGGAAAATTTTGATAAAGGTTATATTATGCTTCATAGGTGTATGAGAATCACAGAATATCTTGAGTTGTTATGAGTAAAGGGCGTACGGTGCATAGAACAGGAAGTTACTTGGTTGCATTAAGGTGAGGTTACATTCTACGGTGTCGAAGTTCTAATGAAGCAAAGGTCGTCGGTCCGTTTGATCGATCTAATTGCGGTTTGAGTAGAGTGGGTGACTCTCAAGAATGTTTCTAATGGGTTCAAGATTTTACATGTAATAATTGGAGATTTCCTAGTTGTATAATTGGCTAGAAACTGAGGTTTGCATTGAAGGGTGTCAAGACTCATTGTATTTCTATATTAGTAGGGGATTCTATATATCAGTATCAGGAAGGTGAAGGTAATGGCTTTGGGTTTGCAGGGAGTCACTTTAGGGTAGGTATTTTGAATGTGGGGCGTTTAGGGATATTTGAGAGAGTATTCAACGGCTTATGAGCCTTAGACGGTGTGGTTTTATGCTTGTGTCTCGTGTGGTGAGTCTGGGTTGAGGAATTGTGGTGTTATAGTAAGAAGAAGTATCAAGTTGAAGGTAAATCAGAAGGAAACTTGGATAGATGGGATAGCTTGGTAGTAGGCCGGATCGTCATGGTAAGGATATGACTAGTTCTTTGGGTGCTTATGAGGTAATGAGTTTCTACAAGTTTTTCACGGCAATGCTCTTGGGTTTTAGTGGCATGCGTAGCTTGGTTGAGTTAGAAAGATTCAGTCCTGACAGATTTGGTTTTTGTGCAAAGGGGACTCGGGGAGTTCTTGATGGTTCCTACCACGGTTAGAGATGCGTATTTTCTACGAGCGTGAGGAGCATGGGATGTGTAGTGATTTTCTTCTAGATGGGATCAATGGAAAGTTCTTAGCTAATTGAGTACATAGTTGCTTGTAGCTCGGAAAGGATATGAAGTTCTCATGGTTATCCTAGGATGATATGGTATACGCAGTATGTTTTGTAGGATTGAGATTGGCGTGTGTAAGGTCATGGTTCAGTCTGAAAGGAAGGTCATAAAATTCTTAGGCAGCACTAGCAGCTTCAGATGATTAGATAAATGAGATCACTGACTAGTATGGCTTGATAAGAGTATGCATTTTAGAAAGGGCGATGTGTTTGAGTTGATGATACTTCATTAGTATTGAGGCACTTTCTTGTTGGATCGACTGTTGACAATCGAGTTTTCTTGGTGGCACAGAAGAATTATAACAGTACCTCTCGTGGGATGATTGGTATTAGAGGTGTGTTGTATATTCGGACGGTGGAGTTGGGATCAGATATGGTGATTCCCGTGATGTATGGATTTGGAGACTGGGAGTTCTCATGAACAGGTTAGGACATGGTTGTGGACCGCGTATATCGATCTTGTGTGGTAACTATTGGGGGTTTGGAGACCCGAGTGGATCCTTGTTTCTTAGTATTTTGGAGACCCGAGTGGATCCTTGTTTCTTAGTATGCTAGATTCTTGGTGTGGTATTGGGGATGGACTGGTTGTTTTCCGTTTCGTGCTATTTTGGACTGTTACGCTAAGACGGCGACGTTGGCTATGCCAAGGATGCCACAGATTGAGTGGCGAGGTTCGACGGATTATGCTTTCAGTAGGGAAGTTTCATTTCTGAAGACCCAACGGATCGCTGGGAAGGGTTGTTTTTCTTATGTGGCCTTTGTGATGGATTTCAGTGCAGAGACTCCTCCCCTTGATTCAGTTCCGGTGATGAGGGATTCTTCCGGATGTGTTTCCTGCTGCCGAGCATGTCATCAGACAGGGTTATGATTTTGGTATTGATTTGGTGCCGGGCACCGTAGCGTAAGGCACTGGTGGAGTTAAAGGAGTTGAAGGAACAGCTTCAGGGATTCCTTGATAAGGGGTTCATTGGCAGGCCAATGTGGATGTATACTCTAACTTGAGTCGTCTTGGTTTACTCCGAGTTGTATTATTGAGGGATGTGTTGATTCGATTGTTATTGAGCTTATTAGAGATCTAGGTAGACCTATGAGTTACCTTTCCGTGTTGTGAGGCATTAGGATTTGTTGGTTATAGGCACATGTGGTGCAGTTTTTATTGGGTCCTCTCAGTGGAATTCAAGCGGGAAAAGTATTGGGTATTGCTCAGCGGATGGCATATCAGTTGTGTCCTTTCGGGTTGTGTAATGTTATGTCAATTACTTCGCCATGGTTATGATGAATTGCTTTTGGTTCTAGACATCAAATTACGTGTGGTTGTCGATTTTGATCATAGTGACTTGAGGTGTTCATGTGGACCAGTGTTTGGATAGGGTCGCGCATTGCAGTAAGTTATGTGGAGGTATGATCCTTCGGGTTAGATTAGTGTGTTCTGGTTCTATGATGTGTGATGGGTTCAGCATTTTGTTGTGGTGGCACTGGTGAGCTTATGGTACTACTATTTCATTCGAGTTGTTTTCGTGATTTGAGTGCGTTTGGATTGTTGCTTATTGGTGTGCGGGTTGCATGAGTTGTGGCTTTAGATGGTATTGATGTGTCATGTCACCAGAGTAGTTGTGTTGGATTAGATAAGATCATTGGGATCTAGAATAAATACAAACAGATTCGATTTCAGCATGTTGGAAGGATAATGTCGAGGTTCGGCTCAGAAATTTGCTATGGTCCTTGCCAAAGGACAGGTGGCTTCATGAATGGTTAATCTAGGGAATGGTTATGATTTACTACGTGTTCAGTTATCATTGACAGTATACGGAAGTATTGGAATGAGGCTTTATTTTATAAGAGGCTTATTATCGATATTTGGTTGTTTTGAGCAACTGCTGTAATTAGAGGTTATCGCTGTCAGTGTTTGGGTTATGTGGTATATCATGTAATTGTATCTGAGGTTGCAGGTATGGTTTATTATAGCTTGTTCGAACTTATTCAGAGTATAGATGTGAGATTCTGATCTTGTAGATGATTTCAGAATTAGAAATATGGTTCTAAGGTTTATGGGCTAGGTTGGATTGTGAAACCTACAGTTACATTGTATTATCAGACCTATATGAGATAGGGTGAGGTGGTATCACCCCCGGGTATGTTCATTGTAAGGTTACACATTGATTTGATGGCTTTCGGAACAACTCTAGGCACGTTCGAGGACGAACATATGTTTAAGTGGGGGAGGATGTAACGACCTGACTGGTCGTTTTGAGCTTTTTCACTTTACTCGCCAGTTCTCGGGCATGACTATCCCTGTGTGATGTATTATGACTTATGTAAATCATTAGTTTTGGTTTTCAGGGTAATCGGAATAAATTTGGAAGCACAGTTCTAAATTTGAAGCTTAAAATTTGAAAGGTTTGACCGCGTTTTGACTTGTTAGTATATGATCTCGGATTGGAATTCTTATGATTTGGTTAGCTCCGTGAGATGATTTGGGACTTAGGAGCATGATCGGAATATATTTTGGAGGTCCGTAGAAGGTTTAGGCTTGAATTGGCGAAATTGGGATTTTGGCGTTTTCCGATTGATAGGTGAGATTTTGATACATGGGTTGGAATGGAATTCCTAAAGTTGGAGTAGGTCCGTTGTATCAATTGTGATGTGTGCGCAAAATTTCAGGTCATTCGGACGAGGTTTGATAGACTTTTTGATCGAAAGCGGAATTTGGAAGTTTTTGGAATTCTTAGGCTTGAATCCGATGTGATTTTGGTGTTTCGATGTTTTTTGAGCGTTTTGAAGGTTGGAACAAGTTTGAAGCAGGTTATGGGATATGTCGGCATGTTTGGTTGAGGTCTCGAGGGCCTCGGGTGAATTTCGGGTGGTCAAATGGATCAATTTCTTGTTTTGAAAGTTGCAAATTTCTTCAGATCAGTGTTGTAGAGTTTTGCTCTTCGCGTTCGCGAAGAGATGTTGAGTGAGGTAGGCCAGTTACCCTTCGTGTTCGCGATGTTGGTCCCGCATTCGCGAAGGTTGGGTTTGATTGAGCATCTCGTTCGCGACTGAGGAACGCGTTCGCGTAGGCTAAGCTGAGTAAGGCATCGTGTTTGCGAGGGTATGTTCACGCTCGCGTAAGAGGAAATTTGAGCTGTGAATTATTTGTGCTTCTCGATCGCGAGGCTTTGACCGCATTCGCGAAGAAGGAATTTTTGGCCTGGGTGGAATGTTTAAATAGCCATTGTCCGCGATTTTGGGTCTAACATTCACAATTTTTTAGCGATTTTGGAGCTTTTTGAGAAGAATTGAAGAGGGAATCAAAGGGAAACACTTGGAGGTAAGATTTTTGAACTCAATACTCGATCCTATGTTGATTCTTACTTGTGTAAACATGAAATTTGTGGAATATAAAGCCTAAAATTAGGGAATTAGGGCTTGAAATTGGAGAGTATAAATTGAGGATTTGAGGGGCCATTTGAGGTCTGATTTTGATGTTCTTGGTATGTACAAACTCGTGAGAGTGTAATCATTCTATTGGTGTAATTTTTATCGAATTCCGAGACATGGACCCGGGGGCAGGGTTTGGCCAATTTCGGGATTTTTCGTATAAATTAGATATTTTTGAATGAGCTTTGTTCTCTTAGCATATTTTGATGGTATGAATCTGCTTTTGGATAGATTTGGAGCATTCGGAGGCCGAGTCGAGAGGCAAAGGCATCGCACACTAGAGTTTGGACCGGATTGAGGTACTTAATGATTGTAAATGTCTGTCCTGAGGGTATGAAACCCCGGACTTCATATCGTTGTGCTACTTTAAGGTGACGCACATGCTAGATGACTAGCGTGGGGTCGTGCACCATTGGGTATTGTGACTTAGTCCATCCCGAAAATTGTTTTACAGCGTGTTTGATTGAAAACTGTTTGATATCATCATATTTTGTACTAAATGCCATATTGGGGCCTCGTGCCAACTCTTTTGAACCCTTAGGGGATTTTTACTGCTATTTCCTCACTGTTTTGATTTTATATCCGTACTCTGTCATGCTATATTCTACTGTTTTTATAATTCAGCCATGTTTACTCTATTTTAACACTTTAAATGATATTTTGGGCTGAGCATTATATTTTACTATGCCCGAATGGCTTTTAGAGATTTCTGACTGAGTAAGGCCGAGGGCATGTGTTGTGAGGACTATTATGGGATCGGGATGCACACCGCAGCAGTGTTGTACTGATTATTGTTATGAGGTCGAGCGCCTGAGTTGTACGCCACAAGATAGCTTGATATGAGGCCGAGAGCCTATTTGATATGCCACGAGATGGCTTGATATTGTGCTTGGGTCGTAAGGGGCCCCTCCTGGAGTTTGTACACCCCCAGTGAGCGCGGGTACCTAGTGTGATATGTGATATAGCCCGAAGGGCTGATGTTGTTCCATGTTATTGCCCGAGGGGCGGTTGTTGATTTATGTTTTGCCCGAAGGGCTGATTACGAGTGATTGTGAGGTAGCCCGAAGGGCGGTTTATGATACATGGTTTGCCCATGGGGATGCTTACGTTTCTATCATGTTTACTCACTATTTTTATCAGTCGTTTGAAACTATAGAAAATTTGTTTTAAAAGGTTTTTACCGAAACTGAGCATGATTTACGAAGTAAATGATTTCTGTACTATGTTGGAAATATCTTGCCTTTGTTGTAGCGTTTTGACGTGGTTTACGTGTTTTCTTACTACTCAGCTTTCATTTACCTTTATTACTTACTGAGTTGGAGTACTCACATTACTCCCTGCACCTTATGTGCAGATTCAGGTATTTCTGAACCTGGTAGCAGGTGTTGATTGCTCAGTGGCAGAGTCGCCCGACTTCGCAGCACTGCTTTTCTCCCTCTTATTTTCATTAAACTGTATTTAGTACATTTTCAGACTTTTTGTTGTATTCAAACCTTAGTAGATGTTCTTGACTTGTGATACATCGATGTCGGGCTTGTATATTATTTCCGCACTGTTCATTTAGACTTATATTATGAAATATTTGTTTAATTAAAGGCTTAAAATGATCTTTATTGATTAATGGTTAATTTGGGAGTTGTGTCGGTTGTCCTAGTTTCACGATATGCGCCATCATGTCCGGGTCGGTTTTAGGGTCGTGACAAAGAATATGGCACATCACCTCAATTCCTTGGTCAACTTGGAGACTAACAACAGGTTAAACTTAAAATTAGGAACATATAACTCATCTTTTAATTCACATCCTCCTATGATAGATGCATTTCCTTTGTGTGTTACTAAACATTTTCTACCTGTTGGAACCTGCACTTTATGATTGCTTTGTTGCTTAATATTCTCTAAGTTAGATAAGATCTCCTTATGACATGTAATGTGATGAGATGCTCATGTATTTATTATCCATTCACAAAGAGATGCATTGGACAGTAATGTGGTTATACTTGCCATAAGTGTATGACCATCGCCTGCAGGTGTTTTGTTCAAAAGCTCTAGTATCTGCTTGTACTAACTTTCAGTGAAAAATTGTCCCAGTTGTTGTCCTTGAGAAGAACTTGTAGTCTCTTCTGAAATCATGTTAGCATAAACTCTGTTTCCTTGGCCTTGTTGTTTCTTCTTGCTTTTAAAATCAGGAGGATAACTTATGATTTTGTAACAATTTTCCTTGAGGTGTCCTTTGTATCCACAATGCTCACAAATAATCCCAATCTTCTTAGCCTTATATCCTTGATTCTATCCTATACTTCAAGCACACTTAGCTCACGTTGGCTTTCCTCTTTAATAACCAAAGCATAAGTCTGGTTTACAGTCAACACTGGTGTCTTCAGCAATATCTGGCTTCTTACTTGACTATAGCTTTCATTAAGTCCAACTAGGAATTGCAGTAAACGTAAATTCTTAAATTGTTCAATGAAAGGCCCAGTCTCTTCACAATCACAACCTGGTGCTGAAACTAGCAGGTTTATTTCATCCCAAAGGTTTTTTATTTTCGCATAGTATGATGTTACAGAATCAGTACCCGAGTTTAATGATCCAATTTGTATCCACAGAAGGTAAAAACGAGTAAGGTTAGATTTATCAAACCTCTCTTTGAACTCATTACACACTGTCTTTGCATTTGATGCATAGATGATACTCGGCTATAATTCTGCAGACACTGTGTGTCCTATCCATGAAAGAACCATTGTGGTGCATCTTTACCATTGATTCGCCAATTTTCCTTTGTAAGATCTTTTCAAATAGGTTCCTTCAATGAATCCTAGCTTGTTCTTCATCAAAAGTGTCATCCGCATCGATCTGCTCTACAAACCATAATTGTGAGCGCATGATTTTTGCCCTATATGAATTATTCCCATAAATTCAAAACAAAACAATTTTTCTCATTGCTCGCAATTTTGTGGATTTTTTGTGGCATTTCCTTTTATTGTTTGCATTTTTGTTTAAATCATAAAAAATACAAAAATATTGCATATGCGTTTAGGATTTAATTTTTATATTTTTATATCAATTAGTACATTGATTTGTTTAACAAAAATAGAAAAAATCATAAAAATAGTCATGTTGCATTTTAATTTTGAATTTTGGCAATTTTCTTTTTATTTGGTATTTAATTAGTTGTGGTAATTATTATTTAGAGGTAATTAAGTTAATTTAGTAGAATAATTGGGTTTAGGGATTAATTAAGGTTTTATTTATATTTTGAGAAGAAAAATACTTTTGAAATAAAAAAAAGGAAAGGAATAAAAAAGAAATCAGAAGTTGGGCCAATTTAATTACAATCCCAAGCCCAAATCAAATACCCCTCCCAAAACCCGGATAGACCCAGCCCAAACCCGTCCCCTTACCCGGTCCAGCCCCATTGCCACCTAAACGACGTCGTTTTACAAGTTTTGATTAGGGTCGTCGATATCATTTGATCAAACGGTCCACTATGTCGCCCATTAACCCGACCCCGACCCGATCTAGAACCAAACCGCCCCCCCCCCTACTTAGTCAAAACGACCCCGTTTCGATTAAGGATTCAATCGGCACCGTTGGATTCCAATCATCCGACGGCCCTAATTAAATCGTGGATTTTAATATACCCAGACCCTTCAGCCCCCCCTCCTCAGTCACCCTCGTCTCTCTCAATTCCCCAAACAATAGAGACCCGCCGCCCTAATTTGATCGCTTGTCGCCGGCGGCGCCGCCTCTGTTCACCACCAAAAATACACCCCAAAACCACCACAACTTCCTCTTCTCAAATCCCAACTTCACTTCCTTCGAACATCCTTGGAATTTCTCGAATTTTGATTTAAAGGTATAAACCCTAGCAGCTGCCACCATTCCCCACCACCTTCCGATGGCGGCGCCGCCTCCGTTCACCTCCAAAATTACACCCCGTGATCATCAAGACCCCCTCTTCCCAAATCCTTACTCTGTTTCCCTCGAACATGACCTGAACACTTTGAATTTCAAATCTAGGGTTCGAGCCATAAAAGCCCAAAGCCAAATTCAGACATGGAAGACTACTCCTTCAAGTTTTCTCAAGTATTCAGGACGGTTTGGTCACAAAATAATGATGCTCGTTTGTTCTTGGCAAAGAACAAACGATTGACATTATTTGGGGATCAAACTGGATTATCAGTTGCAAGTTCAAATGTAGGGTGAGCTCGTTCCTATTTTGTGATTATTCTCATTGGTATATTTCTAATTTTTGTCTTTCCCCATCTCTGTTTCTTTTCTCTGGTCGATTTCAGTTGAAATTCGACCAGTCCTCCGGTTTAAAATATCTTCTGTTCATTGTTTTGTTTTTCAAACTGCTTTGTTGTCAGCTTGTTTAAAATTCTAAAGTCATATCTTGTTTAATCACTTAGTCAATTTAACTAGGATTAGTCGTATAATTTGGGTAGTTTCTTGCTTATTTTTATGTAATAATCAATTGATTAGTGTAGGTTTAATTCTCAAAACTATTCAAGTGTTTACCTAACTTAGGAAGTTTCTATAGTGGTAGGGTTGTGAATACACTAAAGATAAGATAGAGATAAGGTTTAAGTGGAATCAACTATTAAAAATGGGGAAAAAGGGAATTGGTAATGGTGAATGCACTAATTGGCTGCCTATTTAAAGGCTGAAAGATAGAGGTTGAAAAACAAAATGGGGGAGTGATAGAAAATTCTGAAAAAATACAAACGGCTAAACTGTTCATTACTGTTCCATTGAAATCTCTTGCAACTTTTGAAATTTTACGGTTTCTAATAGCTAATCTGATTCATCTAGGTTGGATTGTGGTTCGAATTGGGAGATGGCGTTTGTTTCTGTTGTTGTTCGTCTATTATTGTTGCTTCCTTTTAAAGTTTCAAGCTAATTTCTGGTTTTTTGCTGATATTCAGGTATGCATTTCTGCATTCTCCTTAACTGTAATGCTTGATTTGGAATCAAAAATGAAGATCTGGAGCTTTGAGTTATATTCACCATTAGTTGGTTCATAGATTAGCTTATTTGTCCACTTTGTTTTCTTTTTAACTTACTGCCCTCCGAACCATGGACATGTGATCAATGACTGAATTTTACAATCATGTGAGATGGTAGTTTAGTTGATATCCATCTTAGTTTGGCTTCTTAAAATATAGTCATTTGTATTACTTGTTTGTTTAAGGTCAGTACTTAAATTTGTTTAAATGTAGTTGATTCTTTTAAATATGTACTAAGTAAGGCTTTCAAGGCTACTATGGTATGGATTTGAACCTTGCATGCAATGGAATGGATAGTTCAGGGCCATAACTTCTGATGTTTGATTTGTGTAGTGGGTCTCAATGTTACTAAATGTCTGCTTACCTATAGCAAGGATCAAGGTGTGATCTAGGATTCATTCTTAGCTTAGTTTTGATCTCAAAATTTGAGTCTTGTGATAGAAGTGAAGTTATCATTTAGTGTGACTATTGGAATTTACTACTGATTGCACATGGTGGATGTAGAATGTTTAAGAACTGTTGTCAAGCACGTTAGTGCGGGATATGTTAACTTAAATCTCTTGTTACTTTACAAGTTAATTTTTATTTTTTTTAGAATCATTTGGAATGAAGATTTACAGCATGGAAAATGGGTTATAGAAGAACACTTGTTGATGTATATATGACAAATTCGATTGAATCATGTTTAAATTTGTACATCATCTAGTAAAATAAGTATGTGTGGGGATTTAAATAACATTTTTTACTCCTTTCTAGAATACTCAATTGAATGACTATCTCGATTTGGTGCATCTGAGTTTTCCCGTGATTAATGATCAATTGGTAATGCTGAAGCTCAAATTATTTAGTCTTAGGAATAATTCAATAAGCAAAAGAAATCAAGTTGTCTTTTGAAGGATAAAATAGTGATGTGCAGTTGTCTAGGAAATGCCTTAAATAGTCATGATCACTGTCTCCCATTTGTTTGATAATTTAAAAAAAATGAAATGCAAAGGATTGACCTCTGTATTGTTGTGTGGAATCGAACTGAGGAACTCATCGCTGGTTGAAGCTGGCCTTTGTTTAAATTTGGGCTCTCTTATTGGCCAGTTTTGATCGATATTAACTTGTAATTTAGAACGATCTCACGTCTGTGGGCTATAGGGCCGCATGCTGGGCCCAAATTTTAACTTCTCACTGTTAGCCTCTTTCATTTATTAAAATATATTCTCTTAGTTTGGACCACAGTAGAACCCTTGTCCATTAACATTTGGGTAGTTGCGATCTTTGTAGCCTTTTAATTAATTCATCATTTTCTTCAGCGTTGGAGGTGTGTCATGATGACCAATTGCATAAAGTATGGCCCTCACTTTATAATCTAGCAACCCCTTAGGATAGAATAGTTTGAGGCGCACCATGCCAAATAAAATCACAATTGCATGGCCTTCATTTTAATTAATTTGGTTTTGATCCTTAGAATTCGAGGCGCGTCACCTAGTTGAATTTCCATGGCCCTCGCAAAAATTGCAAACGCGTAGTTGTTGTAGGCGCGTTATTTTAATTATTTACCTTCCTAAACTCGGGTGTGCATTTCATGTGACCCAAATCCAAATCATGACACGTTAAATAAAATATGTTGCGGATCGGGGATGCATTTCATGTGGCATGATCCAAAGACATGTTTTGTATAACGTTGAAATCTTCCTAAATTGAATAAAAGCGGTTTTAAAGTAAAAATGCACATAGGTTTAAAAGTGTTTTAAAATCAGATAATTAGGCCAATAATAACAGTTGAGCAATCGTGCTAGAACCACGGAACCCGGGAATTCCTAACACCTTCTCCCGGGTTAATAGATTTCCTTACCCGGATTTCTAGTTCGCGGACTGTAATACAAAGTCAACCTTTTCCTTGATTCGGGATTTTAACCGATGACTTGGGACACCATAAATTATCCCAAGTGGCGACTCTAAATTTTAATAAATATAATCCCGTTTCGATTGTCACTTAAATTGGAAAAAACTCCATTGTACCCTTTACGGGTGTAGTGAAAAGGAGGTGTGACAGCTCTGGCGACTCCGCTGGGGACTGGAACCCAGAACGTCTGGTTCAGGGTTCATAATTTGAGCTTAGATGTATTGTTATATTTGGCTTTATTTATTATCTGATTATATGTTTGGGCCTAATGTGCTAAATATTGCTTTTACCGCTTTGATACTATTTGAACTGTATATAAACTGCTACAAAACCCTTCTCTTCTCATCTTCGGGGAAGTGCTCGCTGGTCGAGACTCCCTATTCTGTTAGTGTCATACCTTGAAATAAGAAAGAGGCTCTGACAAGTTACTAAGCTGGATGGCCTTTTGGTTCCCAGTACGTAGCCCCCTCCTCGGCTCGAGTTGTCCGCTCGGGTACACAGTCTAGAACACATATCCAGGTTTTGAACCTAGAATAACTCAGCCTCATATCGGATCCCTAGTAGGAACGTTTGTTTGCATCATGTGCATTTGACTTTGGAGACTCAACACAGGGGTTAGGTCTGTCTAGGACAGGT
The DNA here is from genome assembly GCF_000393655.2 of Nicotiana sylvestris. Classification (NCBI taxonomy): domain Eukaryota; kingdom Viridiplantae; phylum Streptophyta; class Magnoliopsida; order Solanales; family Solanaceae; genus Nicotiana; species Nicotiana sylvestris. The sequence goes on from NC_091063.1 coordinate 64,270,165, forward strand.
GTACCCGAAATGAAAAGACCATCCTGATGCATCTTACTTGCTACTTGTGCATTCATTTGCTTCGGATTTGCATGTTGACCGGCTCATAGAGGTAAAGTTGAAAAGGAAAATGTGGGGACTGAGAGATAATTGTCTGTTTTTGAAAACCAATGTCCAAAACATACCGAAACTCTACCAAAAATTTGAAGAAAAAAAGAGAAAATTTTTGTGAAAAAAGAAGAAAAACAAGAGTTGGTTTTTGTTTTGTCAGAATTGCCCGAACTACGCCAGTTTGATTTTTGCTGGATATGGACGTAGGCAACCCCATCGGGTCCAACTTCCCTTTTGCAAAAATAGCCCAAAAGAACAAAAAAATTTATTTTATTTTAAATAAGCAGGGTGATGCCATTTTTGTCTAAAATAGCCGAATGTCCCCAAAAGGACGCCGGAAGGCTATTTTAGCAAGAACAACCACCTTTGGTCTCTTTTTCGAATTTTTGGCTGGTTAGCAAGCACAGCCTTAAAATCTTCTCCCCGAAAGTGCTGAAAGGTCGTATTTGCAAAGCTGGGTTTTATTCTTGAAATGACAACTTCAAAAATTAACTTTTCTTGAGTCAAATGAGTCATGATTTTGCTTAATCACCCTAATAAATGTGCATAATGAGCACGAGTCAAAATTTGCCAATAACAGTCATGAACAAGATCCCTTTGGAGTTGTGTATGTGGTGGGAAGATCTGGGTAAATCAGGGCAAGATAAGGTCAATCTATACTTGGGAGGACTCACCGGGTTGTTGAAGATCAGGCCTAGAGGGGACATCATAAAGGAATTGGTTACATTTTGGGACCCGGCCCACAACGTTTTTCATTTCTCAAATTTTGAACTCACTCCAACTCTGGAAGAAAAAGCTGAATATATTGGGAGCGCTGAAGTTCCTCTAAGACACAAGTATCTGGTTGCTCCAAGAGTCATCGCTGTGCATAGATTCCTAGATTCCTTAAAGATAAGCAGGGGGTCCATAACCCAGATTTGACCGCAGGATTTTTCACTTCGTAGTTTATATACCATAGATACGGTCACATAGGAGGGTTTAACAATCCAGAAAACAAAATTTGTAGCAAAGGGAACCGCCTCAAATGGGAAGAACACAGGTGTTTTGCTTTTATGGTGGTCTTCTTGGGACTTCTGGTATTTCCTAGGAAAGATGGAAATATCGACATATGAATAGCGGGGGTTGTCAGCACTTTGCTTACTCAGGCCAAAAGTACCCTCGCACCCATGATAGTAGCTGAAATCTTCCGCGCTCTCACAGCCTGCAAAGTCGGAGGAGACTTTTTTGAGGGGTGCAACTTGTTGCTGTAGATGTGGATGATTGAACATCTATGCCATCGTCCTCAATTCCTGAGTTATGGGTCGACAGAGAAAACCTGCATAGAGGAATTTTATATGAGGGTTGATGGGATCAGCTTGCCAGAAGGGGTTATAGAAGGGGTATCACATCTCCGTTCCATCAGTGCAAGTCAAATAGAATGGACATTTGGGTGGCTTCCCGTAGATGAGATCATATACATGACAGCTACCGGGCCTCATTTCCTTTTGATGGGTCTCAAGAGTATCCAGCCTTATGCCTCATACCGAGTTTTGAGACAATTAGGGAGATATCAAATGGTTCCCAGGGATGAAGACATTAGTCTCCATTTGGTCGAAATTGGTCCTGATGGTCAGTTTCATGAAGCAGCAGTCCGCAAAATTTGGAGCGAATGTCAGTACTTGACGGCGAACACTCGAGTGTGTGATCTGTCCAGAGGTGAAGTTGCACCAGGATATCTTGCCTGGTATAACAGGGAAGTTGAGTTTGGAAGGCCGGCCAAAAGACCTCATCTTCAAGAATTTGTCGGAGCACCACAAGAGCAATGGGATTGGCTGGCCAAAGAAAATGAGTACAGAGCCACCATAGGCAGGCTAGAAAAGCAAGTCATGGACCTTCAGTTTGAGAATGGTTTGCAAGCCGCCAAAAAGAAAGTCATGGACCTTCAGTTTGAGAATGGTTTGCAAGCCGCCACGGATGAAGGCAAGAAGAAAAAGCTAACTCAGGAAAATAAAGCCCTCAAAGCCCAAATTCAGAAAATGAGAACAACTGCTAGAAACCCGGAAAGAAGCCGAGCGGATGAAAGGCTTATAAGTAGTCTAAAAAAGAAAGCCCTTGAGTGTCAAGATGACCTGGAAAAGTCCGAGGACATCCTAGCCAAAGCCCGGGCACAATGGGCAATGGAGGCAGAAGAGCGGGAAAAGTTTGTGCAACAAATGAAAAGAAAGTATGAAGGGACAATCACCAGCCTGAAGAGAAAAATGACTACCCTCGAGAATGAAGCAGCTAAGCAAGCCAAGGACTTCAAAGCTGATAGGGAACACTATTATGATTTGATGGCTCAGATGGAGGAAGAAATGCAACAGTTGAAAAATCAACATCTCCACAACACTCAGGTGTTAGAAGCCCGGAATCAACAGGTCGGGCGTCTGCTTCAGGAAAAGGGTAGAATCCGAGAGCGGGTCAGAGTCATCGTAGACTACATTGTTGTGAAATTCCAAGCATGTGAGGATATGACTTGCACCACTTTCTTCGCGGCAGTGATGACGTTTGTCCGACAGATAATGAGTGACTTGGAGATGTTTCAAAGGGATCTTGCATATAGGCCCGTGGCGAGACCGAATAATGTCCTGCGAGCCCCAGGAGCATTTGAAGCATTAATGTATTCGTGATTTTTTTTTACTTGAGTCTGTATTTTCTTTCTGTTAAAGTCTGTTAGTTTCTTTTGAGTCTGTTAGTTTTTGAGTCGTTACAATCAAAGTATCTTTTTGAAAATCCACAGAATGTTTTATTACTTATTTTTACACTTATACCCTAGAACTACGCTCGGTCTGATTCATGCGGGGTCATGATACGTAGGCAATCTCTATAGGATTTGACCATAACCAAAAGAAAAGAGAAATAAAATCAGAAACCGTGAGAAGGAAACAAAATAAGAAAGGGAAATGAGAGAATAAAAAAAACAAAGAGAAGTCAAACAAAGAAAGACAAGAAAAAAAGTAAAAAAGAGAGAGAGAAAAAGGGAAGTTGCACATGGAAATAAGGAAAAGCCGGGATGACATAAGCAATCGAGCAAATATATGATAGAAATGATTAATTACTTAGGTGCATTGCATTCCACAAATATGCGGTTACCAATCTGTTAAGCTCTAATCACTAACGAGTTTGTTGTTGATATTGTAGAACTAAGGCAGGTGGTTAGTTTGTTGAGCATTCTGACAACCCATCCATATAACACCAGGTCCAAAGGTGAATTGATCATGTCTAACCAAGAACTTGATGTGAGTAGAATCAATCCTTCAAGAGAGGTGGAAGAATTGGATGTTAATTCGATGAAAGAAAAGATGTATAAGTTGAAGCAGTAGATGGCCGAAATGTACCAGGCCTGGGAAAAAGGGCAACCACCACCAGCTTACCCCGCCAACCCTGCTTTCATCCCGCCATTGCCTCAAACCCAGGAACATCCTACTGTTGATTCATCTGCAGGATTTCCTATTTACCATCACTACCAAGGCACCACCTCCCAAACCCCTCAAGCTCCACTACCCAAACTACTTTCGTACCCTCCTCCACCGGCCACTCCTGTCTTCGTAGCACCACCGCCTGCTACAATTCACTGATCCTCCAGCGAGCCTTTATTCCAGGCTTATGACAACCAATATTAACCCCCTGAGCCCACTTTCAAAGCTTCGAAACCCTATTCTTACACTCCTCATTTCGATCTTCCTGTGGAAGCTGAGAAACCGTCCAAACATCCCGAATAGGAGGAGATGTTCAGGAAAGTTAAAAGCTTAGAACAGTCATTCAGGGACATGCGGGGGTTGGGAGGTCAAGTAAGTGTTGCTTACAAAGACCTATGTCTGTTTTCAGATGTGCAATTGTCGGCAGGGTTTAAGATGCCCAAGTTTGATTTGTACGATGTGCACGGTGTTCCAATAGCGCACTTGAGAGAGTTTTGTAGCAAAATAAGGGGAGCTGGAGGGAAGGATGAATTGCTAATGGCATATTTCAGTCAAAGTTTGAGTGGTTCAGCGTTGGAATCGTATACCCGGCAAGATCACAGAAGATGGTACACATGGGATGATCTAGCCCAGGCATTTACTTGTCACTTCCAGTACAATCTCGAGGTCATTCTAGATCAACTGTCCTTGACAAAACTTAAGAAAATGCACAGTGAAAGTTTCAGAGAGTATGGTTTTCGTTGGAGAGAGCAAGCAGCGAGGGTTGACCCTCCGATGAAAGAAAGTGAAATGGTGGATTATTTCCTGCAGGCCTTAGAGCCCACTTATTTCAGTCATCTGGTATTGGCTGTAGGCAAATCCTTCAACGAAGTGGTGAAAATGGGGGGCATGGTAGAAGAAGGGCTCAAGTCGAATAAAATCATGAGCTATTCGGTTATTAAGGCAAACCACTCAGGCTACTCAGGGCAGCGCGGGAGGAATAATTGGGAAAAAGAAAAGAGAGGATGTGGCGACAACTGATTCAGGAGCTTGGTTCGGACCCAGAGGCTCATCTTACCACTACAATCAGCCTTGACCCCACCACTGAACTTACCCCCACACCCAGTATAATCCACCCCAACACTATTACCTCCCACTAGAACCTTATTTTTCTGTCCACCACGCCCAAACATACAACCAACCTCCTGCCCACGCGCAATAACGTGCGCCTATTCCCCAAAATACTTATCCACCACCACGAGCCTACCAAAACCCTCCTAGATCAAGTTTCCGGCCTAATCAAGCATTTAAGGATGAAAGGTTGTAGAAAAAGAAAACCTTTACTCCATTGGGAGAGTCATTTACTAGTCTGTTTCACAAGCTAAGACAACTGGATATGCTAAGGACGATACAGTCAAAATTTCCAAATCCTCCCCCAAAAAATTTGGATTATTCTGTAAGCTGCGAATATTGTTTTGGTACTCCAGGTCATGACACGGAGAAGTGCTGGCACCTAAAAAGTGCTATCCAAGAGCTCATTGATACTAATAGAATTGAAGTTCAAGCTCTAGAGGCGCCCAATGTCAACCGGAATCCGATGCCAACCCAGGGGAGCCCGGGAAGCCTTCATAGACCGTCATTATGATTCGGTCCAGTGAGGTCAAGCCAATTGAACAACCAACAAGTGGAAGATCAATGCTCAAGTAGAGCGAGACGCACGGTGAACCATCTATGGCAGTTAAGAAGAGGTTTTCAAGTGATGTGGCAGAAAAATAAGAAAGGGTGAAAGTGGTTGTGCCAGGAGTGGCAAGCAAACCTATCGTAATTATGGAGGGTGCCCGCACAGATCATGTCATTATTAAGATGGTAACCCAGTTACCGATAGTCAATAGTAGGGCTATTCCGTGGAATTATGAACAGGTGACAGCGACTTATAAAGGGAAAGAAGTTAAAGAAGAAGTCTGTGAGACCCAGGGTTTGACTCGTTCGGGGAGATGCTTTGCCCCCGATGAGTTAAGAAAAGCTAAAGATAACCCAATATTAGTGAAGAAAGCTGTAACTGAAGAAGAGGCAGAGGAATTCTTGAGAAAGATGAAGATGCAAGACTATTCTATCGTGGAACAATTGAAAAAGATGCCTGCTCAGATTTCAATATTGACATTGTTAATCCACTCAGACGAGCATCGTCGAGCCTTAATGAAAATCCTGAATGAGGCTCATGTTCCCGATAAAATCTCAGTGAATCATCTCGAAAGGATAGCCAACAAAATCTTTGAAGTGAACAGAGTCACTTTTTCTGACGAGGAATTGCCTGTAGAAGGTATTGGGCACAATAGAGCTCTTTACCTTACGGTGAAATGTGAGGACTCCGTGGTTACCCGAGTATTGGTCAATAACGGTTCCAGTGCGAACATTTGCCTCTCTCCACTCTGAGAAAGTTGAAAGTAAAAGAAGAGAGAATTAATAAGAAAGTATCTGTCTCCGGGGATTTGATGGCGGAGGCAAAGATTCAGTTGGGGATATAATGCTAGAGCTGATGATAGGGCCAATTGAGTTCACAATGGAATTTCAGGTGCTGGATATAGTTGTTTCCTACAATCTGCTGTTAGGTCGCCCATGGATTCACGCTGCTAAAGTAGTCCCATCAACACTACACCAGGTGGTCAAATTTGAATGGGATAGACAAGAAATAGTTGTGCATGGCGAAGACAATTTATGCGCTCACAGCGATGCCATTGTACCGTTCATTAAAGTGGAAGATCACAAGGGATCGTGGGTCTACCAGGTTTTTGACACGATGGTGGTAGAGAAAGTTCCAGAGGGGAAATACATTCCAAATCTGAAGATAACCGCCGTATCAGTCGTGGTGGCCTATGAGATGCTGAAGAATGGTTTTGTACTTGGTAAAGGTTTGGGCTCATCTTTGCAAGGCATCATACAGCCGGTGTCTCTTCCTGAAAACTTGGGAACATTTGGTCTGGGATTCAAGCCCACTGCCATAGACATAAGAAGAGCCAGAAAGTTAAAACAGAGGGCATGGGTCCTTCCAAAGCCAGTCCCACATCTCTCCAGATCATTTGTCAAGTTTGGTACCAGAAAATGACCAATAACAACAATTCCCAATCCTGTGATTGATCTTGATAAGGATTTAATTGAAGGATTTGAGAAGTTGTTCGACGATATGAACATGGTGGAAAGTAGTGAAGGTTCTAGCAACGCAGAAATTCAATTCGTTGGGCCAAAAACAAAGCTTCATAATTGGAAAGTCACTCCTCTTCCCACTCGAAAGGAGTTTTGGTAGTTTATTTTGATTTTCCTTCAGTTTGTCTGGGTTATTCCAGGGTTGTAATCTAGATTTTTTTTATCTTTCAGTCTGTTTGAGTGTGCAAACCTTGTTATCTTTTATCATTCAAAGAAATGCAATTTCCCTTTCTTCATCATTCCTGATAGCTTCCCTTTTGTTTTTCTTTTCTTTTCTATACAGTTCTTTTTACGCTGGTTCTAATGACATGGCATGCGTGAGGAATCCTCAACCCAGTCTTAAAAATCAATCTGATTCTGAAAAAATAATTCAAGAAGTAGAGTGTGATGACGAATTATAATATGATAAGGAAGATGCCTTTGAAGAAATTAGTAAGGAATTAAATCACTTTGAAGAAAAACCCAAACGCAACCTGAATGATACAGAAGCCATCAATTTAGGGGACACAGATAATATCAGAGAGACTAAAATAAGTGTCCACATTGAACCAAAGATCAGGGAAGAGATGATCAAAGCCCTGATTGAATACAAAGATATTTTTGCATGGTCATACGATGACATGCCAGGTTTAAGCACTGATTTAGTGGTCCACAAGTTACCCACTGACCCGACATTCCCTCTCGTCAAGCAAAAATTGAGAAAGTTCAAAACTGATATGAGTGTGAGGATTAAGGAAGAAATCACTAAGCAGTTGGACGCAAAGGTCATTCGGGTCACACGGTATCCCGTTTGGTTAAATAATGTTGTGCCAGTACCAAAGAAGGACGGCAAGATCAGTGTATGCGTTGATTACCGCAATCTCAACAAAGCAAGTCCAAAAGATAATTTCCCACTACCCAACATCCACATTTTGATCGATAATTGCGCCAAGCGTGAGATTAGATGTTTTGTGGATTGCTATGCAAGGTATCATCAGATTTTAATGGATAAAGAAGATGCGGAAAAGACGGCATTCATCATGCCATGGGGAACTTATTGTTACCGAGTAATGTCATTTGGTTTGAAAAACGCTGGGGCAATTTACATGAGGGCAATGACTACTGTGTTCCATGATATGATACACAAGGAGATTGAGGTATACGTAGATAATGTAATCATAAAGTCGACGCAGCAGGCTGACCACGTCGGAGATTTGAGGAAATTTTTCGAAAGGCTTTGCAGGTACAACCTCAAACTTAACCCTGCCAAGTGCGCATTTGGTGTTCCATCCGGAAAATTGTTGGGATTCATAGTCATTCGTTGAGGCATTGAGTTGGACCCGCCAAAGATCAAAGCTATCCAAGAATTGCCGCCTCTAAGGAATAAGACTGAGGTGATGAGTTTATTAGGGAGGTTGAACTATATCAGCAGGTTTATTGCTCAGCTCACGATAACTTGTGAGCCTATTTTCAAGTTGCTGAAGAAGGATGTTGAGGTCAAGTGGATTGATAAGTGTCAAGAAGCATTTGATAAGATAAAAGGATACTTGTCAAACCCACCTGTGCTGGTTCCACCAGAACCAGGGAGACCTTTGATTCTTTACTTGACAGTCCTAGAAAATTCATTTGGTTGTGTATTGGGTCAGCATGATAGCACTGGCAGGAAGGAACAGGCCATCTACTATCTTAGCAAGAAGTTTACGGCTTATGAGGTTAAGTACACTCACCTGGAAAGGACATATTGCGCCCTAACTTGGGTAGCACAGAAACTGAAACATTATTTGTCATCCTACACTACTTACCTTATTTCTCGCTTGGATACGTTGAAGTATATCTTTCAAAAGCCTATGCCCACAAGAAGACTTGCGAAGTGGCAGATTTTGCTCACGGAGTTCGACATCATCTATGTGACTCGGATCCCGATGAAAGCCCAAGTATTGGCCGATCATTTGGCCGAGAACCCGATCGATAAAGAGACGATCCATTGAGAACTTATTTTCCTGATGAAGAGGTGATGCATATTGACGAACTGGAGTAGATTGAAAAACCAGGTTGGAAACTTTTATTTGATGAGGCTGCCAACATGAAAGGAGTTGGAATAGGGGCTATGCTTATTTCTGAAACAGGGCATCACTATCCTGTTACGTCTCAGCTTCGTTTCTATTGTACCAACAATATGGCTAAGTACGAGGCATGCATTTTGGGTTTAAGGCTAGCTGTAGACATGGATGTCTAGGAAGTCTTGGTCTTGGGAAACTCGGATCTTCTGGTGCACCAGATTCAAGGAGAATGGGAAACACGGGATTTAAAGCTCATACCATACCGACAATGTTTGCATGATCTTTGTCAACAGTTTCAATCAGTAGAGTTCAGGCATATTGCAAGGGTCCATAATGAGGTGGCCGATGATTTGGCTACCTTGGCATCAATGTTGCACCATCCGGACAAAGCTTATGTCGATCATCTACATATTCAAGTCCGAGATCAGCATGCTTACTATAACATGGTGGAAGAAGAACTTGATGGTGAACCGTGGTTCCATGATATTAAGGAGTACATCAGAATGGGGGTATATCCGGTGCAAGCCATGGGGGATTAAAAGAGAACAATTCAACGGTTGGCAAGTGGATTTTTCTTCAGTGGAGGAGTTTTGTATAAAAGAACACCAGACCTTGGATTGTTAAGATGCATAGATGCTAGACAAGCTACGACTGTCATGTCCAAAATACATTCGGGAGTTTGCGGACCACATATGAGCGGATATGTGTTGGCGAAGAAAATTCTCCAAGCAGGTTATTATTGGCTCACCATGGAGCGAGATTGTATCAATTTTGTGCGCAAATATCATCAGTGCCAGATACACGGAGATTTGATTCATTCTCCACCATTGGAATTGCACACAATGTCAGCACCATGGCCCTTCGTTGCTTGGGGCATGGATGTCATTGGACCAATTGAGCCAGCAGCATCCAATGGGCACAGGTTCATTCTGGTAGCCATTGATTATTTCACCAAGTGGGTTGAGGCTAAAACTTTCAAGTCTGTAACCAAGAAAGCAGTGGTTGATTTTGTTCACTCAAATATCATCTATCGATTTGGAATCTCAAAAGGTGATCATCACGGATAATGGTGCTAATCTTAACATTAATTTGATGAAAGAGGTATGTCAGCAGTTTAAGATTGCACATCGCAATTCCACCCCATATCATCCCAAGGCGAATGAAGCAGTCGAGGTAGCCAACAAAAATATAAAGAAGATACTTCGGAAAATGATAGAATGTTCCAGGCAATGGCATGAAAAATTACCATTTTGCATTGCTGGGTTATCGCACTACTGTCCGTACTTCAGTAGGTGCAACTCCTTATTTGTTGGTATATGGCACTGAAGCAGTGATACCTATGGAAGTTGAAATCTCATCCCTTCGGATTGTCGCTGAGGCTGAGATTGATGATGATGAGTGGGTCAAAACCCGTTTGGAGCAGTTGAGTTTTATTGATGAAAAAAGATTGGCAGTAGTGTGTCATAGCCAGTTATATCAAAAGAGAATGGCGAGAGCGTATAACAAAAAGGTGCGTTCCCAAAAGTTTGAAGTGGGTCAGCAAGTATTAAAGTGCACCCTTCCACACTAGGCCAAAGCGAAGGGCAAGTTCGCCCCAAATTGGCAAGGGTCGTTCATTGTAACAAAAGTGTTGTCCAATGGTGCTTTGTATCTAACAGATATCGAAGGCAAATGTGTAGACATGGCTATCAATTCTGATGCAGTCAAGAGATATTATGTATGATTTCTTTGGTTTAATTGTTGATTGTTTGTACTTGGCATTGTTTCGAAGATTGGAATGACGAAGGCAATTTGTTCTTCTATATAAACACTCTACCCTTTGTTTCCCCTTTTGAACCTTATTTATTTTATTTTATACCCCTCTTTTGGAATCAATAACGAAAAAGAGAGAAAAGAAAGAAAAGAAAAAGAAGAAAAAAAGAGAAAAGAAAAGAAGCGAAAAGAGAAAATACAAGAAAACAAAGAAATTCAGGTGTGAACTACGTTTGACCTAATTCCTGTTAAGGATACGTAGGCATCCTCACGGCTCGGTCATATCATATCAAAATAAAAATCATAAATTCCCAAGCAAGAAACTAGGACAGAAGTTGTGATGGTGGTAAGAGATCAGATTCCAAAAGTTGTAATTTTGACCCATTTAAGTTGCTTTGACCCTTTTTGATACCCTTTTCTTTCCAAACATATCCAAAGAGCCCACATTGTCGTTCAAAGAAAGATCTCTCGATCAGTCTTCGAGAGATGCCAAGTCAAGCAAGTAAAGAGGATTCATATTAGGGCAACACTCCAGTTTAAGCAAGAGAAATCAAAAAATGAGAGAGTCTTATTGGTGAAAACCTTCATGGGCACCATGAGGCGACGAAAGCTGAGAGAAAGTAAAAATGAGAGAGTCTTATTAGTGAAAACCTTCACGGGCACCATGAGGCGACAAGGAATTGAGGAATGAACAAATAAGAGAGGTTTGTCGGTGAAAATCCTTCAGGGCACTGCAAGCCGAACAAGGTCTGTAAGCTGGCGGAAAGTAAACATCGGGTTGCGGAGATCTTGGAGCACAAAGTAAAACAATTGGAAAAGTGATTGGTTAATTAGACTGAGTTGATTAATCCAAAATGCATACCATGATTATTGGTGCCAGTTACTCCACTCAGATAAGTTTCTTTTTCTCTCTCCAATAGTCATCCAAATTTGGATTTACATCTTTATTTTTAATTCTCAAAATCATCGCATTTCATTGCTGTTAATTTTACTTCTCTAAAGCTCTTCCAAGGTTAGCCTTGTTTCAACAAATAAGAAGGAATTTCAAAGTTTAATACCAATTTCGAAATTGCACGAAGCAAAATGCGGCTAGGACATGCCAGAGATAGTGTGATGAAAAGTAGGACATAGAGTGTAAGCAAAAGTTAAATCGGTGAAATGGTTCAGTAATGTAGCGGGAGATACAGAGGTCAGAAATGAAAAACAACGGTTGGGGTGTAGATCATTCAGATCATCTAGGTTCCTGGGGTTAAGGATAAATTAGAAGGTCAAACAATTCTCGACCGGCTCAAGGCAGCCAGTCAAAGCAAAGCATGGTGAAGAAAGAACCACCTTCAGCAAGAATGCCATAATTAACCACCACATTTTAAACTGACAAGATTTTCTTTGATTTGAAACAGGGGCAAAAATTTCGTTTGTTTCGGAAAGACCCCCATAAGGAAAGCAAGTACCAAGCAGGTTTGATCGCAAAATTCTCAGGACCCTCTTGGATAATGGGACTTAGTTAAAATTCATACAATTATAAATAACAAGATCTAGCATAAGTCTTACCCCAAAAGAAATGTAAGTTGGCTTTGAAGTTTTCATTTTTAGAATAGGATTCAATTCGACATTTCAGGACCCTCCTGAATAATGGGACCTAGCTTTAAGAGTTTCATTAGATAACAAGATTTAGCGTAAGTTCTACTGTAAGGGAGTATAATTCAGCCTTAAAATTGTCACTCTTAAGATAAAACTTGATTTCGATTTTCAGGACCCTCCTGGATAATGGGATGAGTTCTAAGACTATCTTAAATAACAAGATTCAACAGAAATCATACCTTTAGAAGATATAATGTAGCGTTGAAACAGGCATTTTACTAGAAGTTTTTAGGACCCTCCTGGATAATGGGATCTAGATTTCAAATTCTTATAGATATTTGGTAGCATGATTGAATTAACACTCACGGATATGCCCGGCTACCAAACTGGGGCAGAAAATTTTCTTTTTTTGTCTATTTTTTGGAAGTCAGGTGCCTATCTGAAGAGCAGGGAAGGACAACACTAGTTTCAAAGAATAGAATGCAGTTCATACCCAAGCAATCAGGCACCCGCCTGGAAAAACAAGGGAGGACAAGTCAAATAAAAGTAGTCTCAAGAAGAAGACAGTTCAAGTTTCAGCAATCAGGCGCCCACCTGGAGAGCAAGGGAATACAATTCAAGTTTTAATAGTCAGGCACCCACCTGGAGAGAAAGGGAATACAATTCAAGTTTCAGCAGTCAGGCACCCACCTGGAGAGCAAGGGAATACAGTTCAAGTTTCAGTAATCAGAAGCCCGCCTGGAGAATGAAGGGAAGAAGTACAATTCAAGTGTTGGTAATCAGGAGCCCGCCTGGAGAACGAAGGGAAGAAGCAGTTTAAGTGTTAGCAGTCAGGCGCCCGCCTGGAGAACGAAGGGAAGCAGTTTAAGTGTTGGTAATCAGGAGCCCGCCTGGAGAACGAAGGGAAGCAGTTTAAATGTTGGTAATTAGGAGCCCGCCTAGAGAATGAAGGGAAGAAGCAATTCAAGTTCGGTAATCAGGAGTCCACCTGGAGAACAGAGGGAAGGCGACAATGGTCAAAGGAAGACAGTTCAAGTTTCAAGGGGAAAGCAATTCGAGTTTCATAGGAAGGGAACACAATTCAAATATTGGCAATCAAGAACCCACCTGAATAACCAAGGAAAGGCAATAGCAGTCAAAGGAAGACGGTTAAGGGTTCAGCAATCAGGCACCCGCTTGAAAAGCAAAGGGAAAGCACCTCAGAATACCCTTCAAGACATGCAATAAAGGAATCTCGCTTGGAGAATACAAGTCAAACAAGCGGCAGAAACTGCAAGACCAAGTTTGAAGATACAAAATAAATCTTTATAATTCATAAATCGTAGTTTAGTCTAGTTTCTTTTATTTTGTCATGGTGTAATAAGGAGGTCAGTAAGCAGTAGCAGCAGCAACAACAGTGAAATCACAGCTTCATGGTAGTCCCAGCTACCGAAACTTCCTGAACTACACTGACCTGATTCCTTTATAGCCAAGGATATGTAGGAAACCTTTGAAGGAGAGGTTCGGTCAGATTCTTTCAAAAAATGCTTCCCACGGAGTATTCAAATGGGCAAAAATTGCCCGTATCCGCTCACTTTATCTTTGCACAAAAACTCTTCGTGTTTCCGGGCAAAGAGGGGCAGCTGTGAGCACATGATTTTTGCCCTATATGAATTATTCCCATAATTCAAAACAAAACAATTTTTCTCATTGCTCGCAATTTTGTGGATTTTTTGTGGCATTTCCTGTTATTGTTTGCATTTTTGTTTAAATCATAAAAAATACAAAAATATTGCATATGCGTTTAGGATTTAATTTTTATATTTTTAGATCAATTAGTACATTAATTTGTTTAACAAAAATAGAAAAAATCATAAAAATAGTCATGTTGCATTTTAATTTCGAATTTTGGCAATTTTCTTTTTATTTGGTATTTAATTAGTTGTGGTAATTATTATTTAGAGATAATTAAGTTAATTTAGTAGAATAATTTGGTTTAGGGATTAATTAAGGTTTTATTTTTATTTTGAGAAGAAAAATACTTTTGAAATAAAAAGAAAAGGAAAGGAATAAAAAAGAAATCAGAAGTTGGGCCAATTTAATTAAAATCCCAAGCCCAAATCAAATACCCCTCCCAAAACCCAGATAGACCTAGCCCAAACCCGTCCCCTTACCCGGTCCAGCCCCATTGCCACCCAAACGACGTCGTTTGACAAGTTTTGATCAGGACCGTCGATATCATTTGATCAAATGGTCCACTACATCGCCCATTAACCTGACCCCGACCCGATCCAGAACCAAACCGCCCCTCCCCCCTACTTAGTCAAACCGACCCCGTTTCGATTAAGGATTCAATCGGAACCGTTGGATTCCAATCATCCAACGGCCCTAATTAAATCGTGGATTTTAATATACCCAGACCCTTCAGCCCCCCTCCCTCCTCAGTCACCCTCGTCTCTCTCAATTCCCCAAACCCTAGAGACCCGCCGTCCTAATTTTCACCGCTTGTCGCCGGCGATGCCGCCTCCGTTCACCACCAAAAATATACCCCAGAACCATCACAACTTCCTCTTCTCAAATCCCAACTTCACTTCCTTCGAACATCCTTGGAATTTCTCGAATTTTGATTTAAAGGGATAAACCCTAGCAGCCGCCACCATTCCCCACCACCTTCCGGTGGCGGCGGCGCCTCCGTTCACCTCCAAAATTACACCCCATGATCATCAAGACCCCCTCTTCCCAAATCCTTACTCTGTTTCCCTCGAACATGGCCTGAACCCTTCGAATTTCAAATCTGGGGTTCGAGCCATAAAAGCCCAAAGCCAAATTCAGACATGCAAGACTACTCCTTCAAGTTTTCTCAAGTATTCAGGATGGTTTGGTCACAAAATAATGATGCTCGTTTGTTCTTGGCAAAGAACAAACGATTGACATTATTTGAGGACCAAACTGGATTATCAATTGCAAGTTCAAATGTAGCGTGAGCTCGTTCCTATTTTGTGATTATTCTCATTGGTATATTTCTAATTTTCGTCTTTCCCCATCTCTGTTTCTTTTCTCTGGTCGATTTCAGTTGAAATTCGACCAGTCCTCCGGTTTAAAATATCTTCTGTTCATTGTTTTGTTTTTCAAACTGCTTTGTTGTCAGCTTGTTTAAAATTCTAAAGTCATATCTTGTTTAATCACTTAGTCAATTTAACTAGGATTAGTCGTATAATTTGGGTAGTTTCTTGCTTATTTGTATGTAATAATCAGTTGATTAGTGTAGGTTTAATTCTCAAAACTATTCAAGTGTTTACCTAACTTAGGAAGTTTCTATAGTGGTAGGGTTGTGAATACACTAAAGATAAGATAGAGATAAGGTTTAAGTGGAATCAACTAATAAAAATGGGGAAAAGGGAATTGGTAATGGTGAATGCACTAATTGGCTGCCTATTTAAAGGATGAAAGATAGAGGTTGAAAAAAAGAGAGGGGGAAGTGATAGAAAATTCTGAAAAAATACAAACGGCTAAATTGTTCATTACTGTTCCATTGAAATCTCTTGCAACTTTTGAAGTTTTACGGTTTCTGATAGCTAATCTGATTCATCTGGGTTAGATTGTCGTTCGAATTGGGAGATGGGGTTTGTTTCTATTGCTGTTCGTCTATTATTGCTGCTTCCTTTTAAAGTTTCAAGCTAATTTCTGGTTTTTTGCTGATATTCAGGTATGCATTTCTGCATTCTCCTTAACTGTAATGCTTGATTTGGAATTAGAAATGAAGATCTGGAGCTTTGAGTTATATTCACCATTAGTTGGTTCATAGATTAGCTTATTTGTCCACTTTGTTTTCTTTTTAACTTACTGCCCTTCGAACCACGGATATGTGATCAATGACTGAATTTTAAAATCATGTGACATGGTAGTTTAGTTGATATCCATCTTAGTTTGGCTTCTTAAAATATAGTCATTTGTATTACTTGTTTGTTTAAGGTCAGTACTTGAATTTTTTTAAATGTAGTTGATTCTTTTAAATATGTACTAAGTAAGGATTTCAAGGCTACTATGGTATGGATTTGAACCTTGCATGCAATGGAATGGATAGTTCAGGGCCATAACTTCTGATGTTTGATTTGTGTAGTGGGTCTCAATGTTACTAAATGTCTGCTTACCTATATCAAGGATCAAGATGTGATCTAGGATTCATTCTTAGCTTAGTTTTGATCTCAAATTTGAGTCTTGTGATAGAAGTGCAGTTATCGTTTAGTGTGACTATTGGAATTTACTACTGATTGCACATGGTGGATGTAGAATTTTGAAGAACTGTTGTCAAGCACGTTAGTGCGGGATATGTTAACTTAAATCTCTTGTTACTTTACAAGTTAATTTTCATTTTTTTTAGAATCATTTGGAATGAAGATTCACAACATGAAAAATGGGTTATAGAAGAACACTTATTGATGTATATATGACAAATGCGATTGAATCATGTTTAAATCTGTACATCATCTAGTAAAATAAGTATGTGTGAGGATTTAAATAACATTTTTTACTCCTTTCTAGAATACTCAATTGAATGGCTATCTCGATTTGGTGCATCTGAGTTTTCCTGTGATTAATGATCTATTGGTAATGTTGAAGCTCAAATTATTTAGCCTTAGGAATAATTCAATAAGCAAAAGAAGTCAAGTTGTCTTTTGAAGGATAAAATAGTGATGTGCAGTTGTCTAGGAAATGACTTAAATAGTCAAGATCACTGTCTCCCATTTGTTTGATAATTTAAAAAATGAAATGCAAAGGATTGACCTCTGTATTGTTGTGTGGAATCGAACTGAGGAACTCATCGCTGGTTGAAGCTGGCCTTTGTTTAAATTTGGGATCTCTTATGGGCCAGTTTGGATCAATATTAACTTGTAATTCAGAACAATCTCACGTCTGTGGGCTATAGGGCCGCATGCTGGGCCCAAATTTTAATTTCACACCGTTAGCCTCTTTCATTTATTAAAATATATTCCCTTAGTTTGGACCACAATAGAACCCTTGTCCATTAACATTTGGGTAGTTGCGATCTTAGTAGCCGTTTAATTAATTCATCGTTTTCTTTAGCGTTGGAGGTGTTCATGATGACCAATTGCATAAAGTATGGCCCTCACTTTATAATCTAGCAACCCCTTAGGATAGAATAGTTCGAGGCGCGCCATGTCAAATAAAATCATAATTGTATGGCCTTCGTTTTAATTAATTTGGTTTTGGTCCTTAGAATTCGAGGCATGTCACCTAGTTGAATTTCCATGGCCTTTACAAAAATTGCAAACGCGTAGTTGCTTTAGGCGCGTTATTTTAATTATTTACCTTCCTAAACTCGGGTGTGCATTTCATGTGACCCAAATCCAAATCATGACAATGTTAAATAAAATATGTCGCGGATCGCGGGTGCATTTCATGTGGCGTGATCCAAAGACGTGTTTTGTATAACGTTGAAATCTTCCTAAATTTAATAAAAGCGATTTTAAAGTAAAAATGCACATAGGTTTAAAAGTGTTTTAAAATCAGATAATTAGGCCAATAATAATAGTTGAGTGATCGTGCTAGAACCACGGAGCCCGGGTTAATAGAATTCCTTACCCGAATTTCTGGTTCGCGGACTGTAATACAGAGTCAATCTTTTCCTCGATTCGGGATTTGAACGGGTGACTTGGGACACCATAAATTATCCCAAGTGGCAACTCTGAATTTTAATAAATATAATCCCATTTCGATTGTCACTTAAATTGAAAAAAACTCCATTGTACCCTTTACGGGTGTAGTGAAAAGGAGGTGTGACAATAATTTTCAGACCCGGTGAGCTTAATATCGTGCAATGCAACTCCAGGCATGTATGTAGATGTTAAAAATAGAGGATGATTGTGATCAATTCGAAGACTCGTCGTTTCTCCCATGGCCGATCAAATTGAAGCTTCTAATAGTGTTCGATGTTCAGATCTTACGAATTTACAACAACCCGCTCTGATACCATGATAGATTCTAGGTTTGCATGAACAATTAAACCCTAGCTTCTAGAGAATTCAGAGAATGAAGAAGGAGAAGAAAAGAAGTAATTTGATTTCTGATTTCTAATTTCACTGTACATGCCTAAACAATATTTAACAGTCTTCTAACAGCCTAACTACCACACACGTGCAAGTCACATGTGTGAGTATGCCCTTATTGCAACTTATCTTTTAATCCTCAATACCTAGAAAAAAAGTAATAGAATGATTCGGGGCATGCTAAAGAAGATCCAAGATAAAATTACTCCATACTCATCCCAACCAAGCATTCTAAACTCCCTGCTGAAAGATATTCAGATACTACAAATCAAAAATTTGAACTTTAAGCGTTATAGATTTTAAGATAAGGATTTCAAATGCTAGTAATTGAATTATGAATTTAATTTTTGAACAAATTTAATGATTTTTTTATAGAGTGATACTGGATTCTGCCGTATTTATATATATATATATATATATATATATTCAATTTCTTGATCGACTTTACTTAAAATTCGGGCATGATACCCAACTACCGGTAGCAATGTTTATGGCTAATGAAATACTGGTATTGGTTGGGAAAGAATATTAACTTTCCATAATGTAATTTTATCCTCATTCATGGTTGAACAGTACTACTCCAGTATAACTAGGGGTGGGCATCAGTCGGTTATTATAAAAGTACGGTTCGGTAAATCGATTTTCAATTTTGTAATATTAATAACCAAATCAAACCAAAGTATTTACGGTTCGGTGCAATTTTTTCAAAGTTTGATTCGGTTATTTCCGATTTATATTTTTTTCAGTTTCAGACGGTTGTAGGAACAGCGAAGTATTTATAGTTTGTAGGAACATCAAAGGTTATTGTCGGTATTGTGAAGAGGATGGACAAAGGTGTTGTGATTGAGAACATTGGCACCTGAGATTTGCATTAAGGACATTATCAGTGCTTATTCTTTGAGCGACTTCGAGCTTCAGTTGTTGAATGTTAATGGCAATATGGGCTTTCAATAGATATTGATGCGGTGAAACCATACATATTCTATGCAAGTGTTATTATTAAATCAGTGTTTATAGTTGCCCTGGTAATTTTTCTTTCTTTCACTTAATGTGAATCTGGGCAGAGAAGTAAGCTTAGCAGACAATAAGATGGGTAATACAAAAATTTCGGTTTTTCGGTTTAACCGAAAATCGAAATACAAAAACCGTAAACTGCATCGAAAAACCGAAAATTAATAATTTTAAAATCGTGCACCGACCCAAAAATCAATTAAACTGAAAAATCGAAATTTACGGTTCGGCCGATTTTTTCGATTTGATCAGTATTATGCCCACACCTAAGTATAACTACAAGAGTCATTGTTTTTGAAATTTGAATATGAGATAAATAAATACGTAGGTTGCACAAGCTAACCATTTAATTAAGCATAAAAACATAGTTTTAACACGAGTCAACAATCTCATCAACATCATTCAAAAACTCATCAAAAAGTGAGAAAAGATTTATATTAGGATATTCGCCAATATTAGCTCTAGCTTCTAGCTAGGTCATGACGATCTAGAGCAGTGGTCAATTCAAATGGAACTTTTTACGACCTCAAGCAAGTAATTAAAAAGAAAATCTTCCACAATAAAAAGTCTGTTTAGGCCATCTCCAACTTTACCCCCATTTTCCATAATAGGGGCAATTTTTGGGGTAACTTAGCTTCAACCCTTTCCCATTTTTGTCCCCAAAATGGGGGATGAATAGTGTTCCCTCAAATATGGGGGTACACTATTCATCTCCCCCATTATTATTCATCACTTTTTTTTTATTTTATTATTTAATCTTTTAATTTATCTCTTTAGATATACCTAATTATATTTATGTAATGTCTTTATAATATTAATTTACATCTTAAATTTGGTGTATAACTTTGATAAATTAATTTTCGTGCATTTATTATTTTTATGTAAAATTGTAAGTTAATTTTATTATAAGTTATAATTGAACGTGCATTCGGAGTTTTGCAACAACGTTTTGCAATTGTTGCAGGACCCTCGCGTTTTTGGCAGAAAGAAGTGCTACATGATATAATGACTACATGTATTATACTGCACAGCATGATAATCGAGAATGAACATGATCTTAATGCACCAATTCAAGATGATTTGGAAGATCCAACTCCAACAGTAGAAATGACAGTAGATGAAAATCAACGATTTCAAGAATTTTTAGCTCGACATAGAAGAATCAAGGACAAAGATGCTCATTTTGCACTTCATAATGCATTAATAGATCATTTATGGGAGAATACTAGAGGTTGAAATTGAATATTTATGTAGTATTTCGAATGAATTGTATCATTATGTAATATGTATTTAATTAATCTTGTATCGCAATGGTTTCACTTTTATTTGAATTATTAGTTAATCTATAATAACTGCTTACAAATTATATTATTTAAAATTTTATGGAATTGTTTTAATGGAAATTACAAACTAATTAAAATAAAAGATGGAATTTGTTTAATGAAAATTAAAAAATAAAATTGAAATGAAAGATATTAATATAATATAGAAGAGAGAGAAGAATATAAAAAAGTTTGGGGAAAAAAATGAAGGAATGGTTGGAGTAAGTTGTCCCCAAAATGGGAAAATCTCCATTTTGGGAACAAAAAATGGGGTAAAGGTTGGAAATGCCCTTAGCAAGAAGTACAACAGTATGGTAGCGAGAGATATGATATGTACCAACATGCATCACCACAAAAATACACCTTCCAATATGCTCTTTGAGTTTTTTTTTTTTTTTAATATGTAAAGCGTTCTATCATTATTATTTTTTCAATCTGGTCTCTTATGAATATTAACTTGAGCATCAGAATAAACTCCGATTTGTAGGCTTATTGTTAATGATTATTTCTATTTTGCAATGGACATGCTTGGGTGCTGAACTCAATGACACCATATATAGTTGGGCCAAGCTTCAAGGAAGCACCCAATCGGAATTATTCAAACAAGTTAAGTTGCAAAACGTTAGGTGAAGCAAAACGTGACATAAATTTGAATGGGAAAAATATTATCTTTAATTATTTTTAGAATGCACTTATTAGACTTTGGACAAACGGTCATTTGAGATATATTTTTAGTCCACCGTTCAAGAAGGGGAATGAGATATTCATTTTTTGTTCCACTATTTTTGACTAGTCTAGAATTTCGGCAAAATACCTTAAAACCTCCGCGCATTATTGATTACATTCTTAAACTAATTGTGGTCTTAATTACCTCTTTCTTGGTTATTTGATAGATGTTACCCCCTTGGACGATCTCACCCAGGAAAGTGGCATGCACTCACCTGCCACGTGGATTTTCCTGCCCATGTGACATTTTTTGGAATACTAAATTATATTTTTTTACTTTTTTAGGTGTGTTACTTTTTTAGCTAATCCTTTTCGGACAATATTTATAATACAACTTGGATAGAACTACATTATTTAGGCTTCTTTTTTTGAATTTGAACTGAAAATAAAGATTTATACAGTTGAAATAAATAATCAAGACATCTAAAAGATATCAAAATTCATAATTTGAACTTTATTATTTTGGCTAATATTTTATAGGGAAAGGTCCAAAATTGCCCCTCTACTATGGTATATTGTTTGCTTCTGCTACCCGTTATACTTTTCGTCCAAATTTATCCCTACTGTTAACAAAGTTTGTAAAATTACCCCCGACCCTAACGTTTTGATATTGTGACAGCTGACCCTTCCAATATTTTGTCCATGTCAGTAGCCAAGTCAGCAGGTCCCACCAAATAAAATGCCAAGGTGAAGTCCATATCACCACTTTTAATAATATCTTAGTTATCTTAGTCCATATCGCCACTTTCTATCCGTATTTTCTTTTTCAAATTTGCTTGCAAAGAAACATAAGAATGAGAGAGGATGACAAAATATAGTC
This sequence comes from Nicotiana sylvestris, assembly GCF_000393655.2. NCBI lineage: Eukaryota > Viridiplantae > Streptophyta > Magnoliopsida > Solanales > Solanaceae > Nicotiana > Nicotiana sylvestris. The sequence continues at coordinate 64,292,170 of NC_091063.1, forward strand.
ACCAATCAATCGTTCGCCACCGGGCCTTGCCGGTGGTGGTGTAGATCTGAAAGCCAAAGAAATTTTTAGTCATAGATCTGCCGGATCTACATACTTCCAATGAACAAAACCAACCACATCGCAAAGGACGACCATTTTCATCTATATCCGGCAAGGTAACGCTAGTAAAGGCGTGGTGATAGTCACCGGATTATGGCAGCATGGTTGAATGAACGAAAATAAAGAGGGAACAACGGCTGAGCATATGAAAGATGGACGAGCACCTGGTATGAAGGTCCGCCGGCCAGCCGAAGACCAAATCCACTGCCATTAATCTTCTTCCTCTCCGGCGAGCTTGTCGAAAATAATCTTCACTGCTTTCACTTTTCTTCCCTAAAAATCCAGAACTCAAGAAAAACTTGGTTTCCTAAAATCATGAAGGCGGGTTAGATGAGAATGGGAGAAAAAAAGAAAACCCACTCCGCCGACCACTACGCCTCGCCGGAAAACTCCCATCAACGGAAGAACTTCAATAGTGGTAAAGTAAATACGAACTAGACAACAAGAAAAAGAACAAAAGAAGATTAATTCATCTTTTCAGAATGGGACTTTTCAGTCAATTAATACCTGAGATTTTCTAAGATCTTACCGGATTAAACACTCTTAATCTCAATTTCCTACGAAATAAGGTGAAGAATGAAGCTGGCGAGGGGATTAATTAATATTAGAAAATAAAATTACTAATAGAAAGGCACCAGTGAACTGGGTTTATCGTGAGGAGAGGTTAGAGGCAAGTAGGGTAGGAGATCTTTTCCTTTTTATTTTGTTTTTATCTTTTTCTAATTTTGATAAAGAAACATAATTTATTTGAGGATTAAATTACTTCCAATGCTGACATGGACAAAATATTATAGGGGTCAGCTGCCGCAGTGTCAAAAACGTTAGGGATAAGGGTAATTTTACAAATTTTGTTAACGGCATGGATAGATTTAGACGAAAAGTATAACGGGTGACAGAAGTAAATAATATACTATAGTAGAGGAGCAATTTTGGACCTTTTTCCTTTTTTATATAGCTCTAAATTATGGAGCTCTAAAAAATATTTTTTTTACAGATTTTACCTGAAAAGGTAAAAATACATGGTTGAAATAAATAGTCATTGCATCAAAAGAAGAAACAAAAAGAGTGTACAATTGCAAGTTCACTATTTTGGCTATACCTGTCACACCTCCTTTTTCCGGCACCCGCGAGGGTAAAGGAGTTTTTTCCAATTAAAGGACAATCGAAACGGGATTTATTTATTTATTTCAGAGTCGCCACTTGGGAGATTTAGGGTGTCCCAAGTCACCAATTTAATCCCGAATCGAGGAAAAGAATGACTCCATATTACAGTCTGCGAATCAGAAATCCGGATAAGGAATTCTGTTAACCCGGGAGAAGGTGTTAGGCATTCCCGAATTTCGTGGTTCTAGCACGGTCGCTCAACTGTTATATTTGGCTTATTTACCTGATTTTAAACAATTAAGAACTTATATGCAAATTTAGCATTAAACCGCTTTTATCATTATTGTTCTTATTATTTTATACAAGAATTGCAACGTCGTGAAAAAGCATCTCGAACCACGTCACAACCAGTGTACACGTGATTTGTTGACGCATTTTGACTTCGTCAAGATCGGGATTTGGGTTACATAAATGCACACCCGTATTTAAGAAAATAACTTCATTAAATATGCGCCAAAATACTACGCGTTATTAAACTATTAGGTAAGACTGTGAAATTTACTAAATGGCCCATCCCGGAATCTAAATATTTTTTTAAAAAAAATAAATAAGATTGGAGGACCCTGCAAATTTTGTATTGTTTATATTTATTTATTTTTAGCGAAATCCTCCCTTATTTTATGATTATTTTTTAATGATTACATTTTATTATTACTAAGTTTTTCTATAAATATAAAATCAATCTCTACATACTTAAAATAACATATTAGATACTAGTTTAAAACAAATATTAATGGAAGGTAATATTACTAAAATTATAATTATAAATACAACATGGAATTGTCAAATAATTATTTATTTTTTAAAAAAAAAAACTAATTATCCCATAGTCGGATTAAAAATCATATTGTTAGATGACTTGAGCTATTGAAATTAATTATTTACAAATACTGAAAATTAGAAATAATCTTGATTACTAAACCGTATTTCTAAAAATTAAATAATTTAACCTTAATTATCCTTGTTTTAATTCAAATTATGTCCTAATACTTGATTCGCAAAATTAATTCCTGTTTTAACTGAATTTAGCTACATGATTTCGATTAACTTAACGTTGGCGATACTAAAACCCTTATGAATAAGGAACTTAATCAATTTTGCCAAACTGATTTAATAAAGCCATTTTTACATTATTTTCTTCTATTTTTATTATTTGACAGTTTAATCAGTAATGAACATGCTTTAATATATACTACCTAATAATCAGGTTAAAGCAAAGCATTATTTAATACATCGCTACAATATGCCTAATTATGCAAACGACGGCGATTTACAGAATAATAAAACATGAAATAACCTAAATACAATTTTAGAAAAAAATAAAACTAAATTAGAAATTTAACATTCCATTCTTCATTTCAACTTACAAAATGCCAAAATTACAGTTGTGTACCTGATATTGCCAATATAAGAAGAAGAAAGTCAGCCACGTAGTACGTAACACAGCAACAACAATAATAACCAGCAATCCAGTCAACAGAAATCCCAGTGACAGATTTGAAAATCAAAATAAAATCCAGAAACACTGTCAACAAACAACGGACAGAAATCAAGGGAATTTTCAGATTTGAAAAGTTAATTAATGTTTAACCCTTAATTTCTAAACCCGTATATCAGAATATTTATCAGGTGTGTACTACTCTCTCTTCTAATTTCCAGCTCTTTTTATTTATTTTTTTTTTCTTTTCTTTTCCTTTCTTGAAAGTTTTAATATTTTTCGGATTTTTTCTTTCTCTCTTAAATATTCAGCTTTTTTCTCTCTCTTTCTCTATCTGTTCTCCTTTCTAAAATCTGATCAAGCCTCCTATATATATCACATCCCAAACCCTTTAATTAATTAATAAAACAACCATTTTCTCCTACCAAACCCATTATCTTCTCACTCATCCCCATTTTAATCCCACTAAATTAAACAAATATATCAACCCCACCCCATTACATCTTGTCCCCCATGCTTATCATAAACAATTACCATATTCCCCTCCACTACATTATGTCTTGTCCCCCATTATATTAAACAATTATATCACCTACACCCCATTACCTTTTGTCCCCCATGCTTAACATAAAGAATTATTCAAAATGTTCAATTCCCAAACTACCCCTCCGAACTTATTGCAATTACCATTTTACCCCTGAACGTACTGCAAATTACCAAACTACCCCCATCAGCTCTAAACAATCAATTAATCAAACTTAACCAAAATATAGCCAATATGACCAATTTCTAAATAAATTCAACAACAACTCATATGAACACAGATGAACAACATCAAATTAATGTGAATGAATTAACCATCTTGGGAACCAATCCTGGTTAATTTAGACCAACAATAGATGAGCAAGGAAACAACAATATTAACAACACAACACATGATTCAAACTAAATCAACAAATCAAAAACATAAACTCGCATTAAATCACTGGATTAAAAATGAACTTCAAACAAAGATGAACATGAATTAAATCTATTTTAAACAATAAAACATGACGGATTCACATGATTAAACCAACATACTTCCCTACTACAACTAAATTCTTTTAGACAAATAACAAGATCGAACAAGAACCAATTATGAACTTAAACTTGAATCTAACAATATTAACAATTTCTGAAAAATACATAAAACACATGAAAAAATTGAAGAAATAATTAATTAAATTTCAATTTGAATCTAACAAACATTAAACTAACAATTTCACATGAACAACTGAAAAATTAACAAAACAATGAACATGAACAAAACAAAAATCAAACATCTACCGATTTTAGATTCGAGAAATATCAAAATAAAATACGGACAAAAATAAAACTCAAAATCTACTAACCGGATTGAAATGACGAACAACGACTAACCAACGACGAACTCGTATGGACTGTTTTGACGACGCCAACCAAAACTCGAACAAACGACGACGAAGACGAATTTAAGAAGCAACTGAAGCAGCGATGAAACAGAAAAAGAAGCAGCTGGGGTGTGTTTGGTTTGTTAGTACGAAGAAGATGAAAGCAGCAACAACAGCGTGGCCTGCTTGGTTGACGACGAAGCAGCGGCGACGGGGTGGCTTCGAACCAGCTGCTCGACGGGCAGCAGCAGTAGAAGCGTCTAGTCGTTTGGACGTGAGGTTGAGGAAGAAGAAAGCAGAAACAGCTGGTCACTGCTCGGGACGAAGAAGGTCGATGATTGTTGAAGGGATGGATTTCCGGCGGGCTAGGTGGTTGTCGCTACTGATTTTCAGTTGGCTGGTGGGGTGCGACGATGGTCATCGACGATGGAGATAGGGTTTTTAAGGACTGGGGTTGTTTGGTTTCGGTGAGACGACGAAGAGCGTCGGGGACTGATTTGTTTAGCAAGATGGTGGTCACTTGGAGACGAAGCAGCGACAGAAGCAGGAGGGTCAGCCATGGACGAGCCTGAGCTCGCCATGGAGAATATGAAGACGCAGCAGTGATGGAGCTTGAGTGAAGCAGCTCGCCATGATTGTGCAGTAGTGAAGCAACTGGGGATAACGCGGGTCATCGAGAAGGAAAATCGCCATGGGAGCTCAAGCTTGAGCTTGGCGACGAAGACGACGAAGCAATGGCAGCGGGGTCGTTTGGTGTGGCTATGGAGGTTGGTATGGGCAACCATGGTCGTTTGGACGAAGCTGCAAGGGGCAACCATGGGAGGTGGGTGGTTTTGGATTTGGGAGAAGAAGATAAGGAAGGGGGAGGGGGCGGATGGTTAGTCTAGCTTTAGGGTTTGGGTTTTTTTTGTTTTTGTTTTTGTTTTTTTGTTTTTTTTTTTTTTGAAATGCAAGATAGGGGGTGTTGGGTATTTGGGTTATGGATTGGGTCGACCTGGTTTGAAATGGACCGGGTCGTGGGGAAGGTTGGACAATTTTTTGGGCATGTGGCTTACAATTGAAGAAGTGGCCCAATCCGATTTTTCTTTGTATTTTTGCTCTCTTTTCTTCTTTTATTTTCCTAAAACTAAATTCTAAAAATCCTTAAATTATTATTAAGAACTAAATTAAGTTATAAAAGTGCAAATTAACTCCCAATAACAATTAACGCACAATTAAGTAATAATTAAGCATAAAATTGTACATTTGGACATTAAATGCTAAAAATGCAAAAGATGCCTATTTTTGTAATTTTTAATTTTTTATAAAACAAATTTAATTACTAACAATTGTAGAATTAAATCCTACATGCAAAATGCGACATATTTTTGTATTTTTTATTAATTTAACAAATAAACATGCACAGACAAATACAAATAATTATCCAAAAATGTCACAAAAATTCTCAAAATTGCACACCAAGGAAAATCATTTTATTTTGAATTTTTTGGGAGTAATTCTCATATAGGGCAAAAATTACGTGCTCACAGCTGCCCCTCTTTGTCCGAAAACACGAAGGGTTTTCGTGCAAAGATAAAGTGAGCGGATACGAGCGATTTTTGCCCGTTCGAGTACTCCGTGTGAAGCATTTTTGAAATATTTGACCGAACCTTTGCTTCAGAGGTTTCCTACATATCCTGGACTAAACAGGAATCAGATCAATGTAGTTCGGGAAGTTTTGGTAGCTAGGACTACCATGGGACTGCAATGTTACTGTTGTTGTATGCTACTTTTACTTGTTTGCTGACCTCCTTATTACACCATGCTTAAAAGAAAACAAGAAGCTAGGCTAGACTACGGATCATAAGATCTCATTTATCTGCAACTTGTTCCTGTTGCCTTGCTTTCTTGTCGGCTTGCGTTTCTTCCGGTGCTTTTCTTCCGAGACTTTGGGGATGACACTGGCCTTTTGCTTTTCTGAATACCAGTTTTCATTATTCCGTTCTGTCTGCTGGGGATATGGCTTTCTTCATTAAGCTTTGTTATGCTGGGCATAATTCAATGTTCACATGCCACTTCTTTCAAGACGCGTCTTTTCTTCCTTTTGACTCATGCGCTTGATTTTGTGCTGGGACCTCTTGTTGCAACCTTCTGTTTTCCGGTGCTGAGGATTTTTTATTGTTTCCTGCTAGAAATTCCTGTTGTAACCTTCTACCTTCCGGTGGGTTATTGATTTCAAGATCTGCAGTATAAGACTGAAAAGTATTCCTCTCATTATACAGGTGGGCGCCTGGATGCAAAAATATGAAATGTATGCCCGCATTATACTGGTGGGCGACCTAGAACATGAAATGAAAAAACAGAAATGTATACCCGCATTATACTGGTGGACGACCTATAACATGAAATGAAAAGACAAAAATGTATTCCCGCATTATACTGGTGGGCGCCTAGAACATGAAATGAAAAGACAAAAATGTATTCCCGCATTATACTGGTGGGCGACCTAAGACATGAAATGAAAACAGAAATGTATACCCGCATTATACTGGTGGGCGACCTAGGACATGACATGAAAACATAAATGCATACCCGCATTATACTGGTGGGCGACCTAGAACATGAAATGAAAAGACAAAAATGTATTCCCGCATTATACTGGTGGGCGCCTAGAACATGAAATGAAAAGACAAAAATGTATTCCCGCATTATACTGGTGGGCGCCTAGAACATGAAATGAAAAGACAAAAATGTATTCCCGCATTATACTGGTGGGCGACCTAGGACATGACATGAAAACATAAATGCATACCCGCATTATACTGGTGGGAGACCTAGGACATGAAATGAAAACAGAAATGCATACCCGCATTATACTGGTGGGCGACCTAGAACATGAAATGAAAAGACAAAAATGTATTCCCGCATTATACTGGTGGGCGCCTAGAACATGAAATGAAAAGACAAAAATGTATTCCCGCATTATACTGGTGGGCGAACTAGGACATGAAATGAAAACAGAAATGTATACCCGCATTATACTGGTGGGCGACCTAGGACATGAAATGAAAACAAAAATGTATACCCGCATTATACTGGTGGGCGACCTAGAAATGAAAAACTGAAATGTATACCCGCATTATACTGGTGGGCGACCTAGGACATGAAATGAAAAACAGAAATGTATACCCGCATTATACTTGTGGGCGACCTAGGACATGATATGAAAACATAAATGCATACCCGCATTATACTGGTGGGCGCCTAGTGGTAAAGACATGAAATGTATTCCCTTGTTATACAGGTGGGCGCCTAATGGTAAAGACATGAAATATATTCCCTTGTTATACAGGTGGGCGCCTAATGGTAAAGACATGAAATGTATTCCCTTGTTATACAGGTGGGCGCCTAATGGTAAAGAATAACTTGAATTTGTTTCCTCGATTCTTCGAGAAAAATTTCACTTGTGGCAGAAAATTTTCTACACCAGTTCTGGCGATCTTTCCTATGGCGTGTCTTTAAGCCATCATCAACACCTTATTTCCTGTTCAAATCAAAGAAAATTTAGTTAGTTTTTTTTTATATATGGCGAGTGGTCATGTCGCTCCTGATGGGGATGATTGTTCCCTTCCCCTTATTCCTGTTTGGCGTTCCCAAAACTTGTTGGGGATGATGTTATTCGCTGGGGATAACATTCTGCTGGGGATGGCTTTTCCATTTTTCCCTTTCCCGTTCTGTATCTCAAAACTTGTTGGGGGTTATTTTGCTGTAGATGGATTTTCCTTTCTTCCTTTCCCATTCTGTGTTGTCCGACCACCTCGGAACTTGGTCGATATTCGGTCGGAGTCCTGTTGGGGATCCTCTTGGAACTTGACCTACAATTTCCTCAACATGTTTTTTTTGGTTCTTTCCCGTACTTTCCTTGCCATTTTTGGACAATATTATTCGGCCTGGCAACCAACGTCTTTTTCTTATTGCCTTGTCTCTGGCCTGCCCTTTTCACATTTTACGTTGTACCATTTTGACAACTGGTAGTAAGCTCTGAAAGACCTTTCTCAAAAATAAATTTCTGGAAAAAGTCTTTTTAAACAAAGAAAAGAAAAGAGAAAATCTTTTTGTACAAATGATGGGGGAAAGAGAAAAAAAATGAACTTATCTGGGTGGTACAACCGATTCAAACGATCATGTTGTGCATTCCGGATTAATCAACCCAGTCTATTTGTGTCGATCAATCTTTCTGATGTCTTCACTTGCTGGGAATAAATAGGTGACTACTTCTTTGCAAAATGCGGATCCTTTCCGCCAATATACCTTGTCGCCTCATAGTGCCCTTCGCAGGGTTTTCACTAACAAGACTCTCTCATTTCTCACAGCTCCCATCGCCTTATGGTGCATGTGAAGGTTTTCACCGATAAGACTCTCTCATTTTGCTTCTCTCAGCTTACGTCGCCTTATGGTGCCTATGAAGGTTTTCACCGATAAGACTCTCTCATTTTGCTTCTCTCAGCTGGGATTGGAGTGTTGCCGGTAAGATACTCTCTGTTGGGAATTCTTATGGCTATCAATTCTTTCAGCTCATGATCCTTATTTAGTCGGTGACCGGCGTGTTATTCTCGGCTTTCCTTTACCTGTCTCGGTACCCCTCGGATACTGATCGGGAGGTCTATTTTGGATATCGATATGGGTTTTAGAAGAAAAGGATATAAAATTCAAAATAGCTTTGATGGGTAAAACATTACAACTCTTGGAATCAAACTCATTTTTTTTTTCAAAATTTAAAAACATAACTTCTGCCCCAGTTTTCTTGCTTGGGGAATTTTTGATTTTTTGTTACATTATGACCGAGCCGTGAGGCGCCATGTATCCTCTTTGAGGAATCAGGTCGAACGTAGTTCACTAACTCCTTTGTTTTCTTGCGACCTTCAATTTTTTATTTTTTTTTCATATATTTTTTCATTTTTTTTTCATTAATGATTCCAAGAGAGGGGTATAAAAAGATAAGTACGGCTCAAAGGGGTAAAGCAAAGGTTAAAAGTGTTTGGATAGAAGAAAGAATTGCCTCCGTCATTTCATTATCCGATAAGCATTAAGTACAAACAAACAAATAAACAACAAAAGAAATTACACATAATATCTTTTGACTGCATCAGAATTGATAGCCATGTCGACGCATCTTCCTTCAACATCTGTCAGACGTAAAGCGCCGTTGGATAATACTCTGGTCACAATATACGGCCCTTGCCAATTCGGGGCGAACTTGCCTTTTGCCTCAATCTGATGTGGGAGGATCCGTTTCAATACTTGTTGCCCTACTTCAAATTTCCTGGGGCGCACCTTCTTATTGTATGCTCTTGCCATTCTCTTCTGATATAACTGGCCATGACATACTGCTGCCAATCTTTTTTCATCCATTAAACTCAGCTGCTCTAGTCGGGCTTTGACCCATTCATCATCGTCAATCCCGGCCTCAGCGATAATTCGAAGGGAAGGAATTTCAACTTCTGCTGGTATTACTGCTTCGGTTCCGTATACTAACAAATAAGGAGTCGCACCTATTGAAGTATGAACAGTAGTGCGGTATCCTAACAACGCAAATGGTAGCTTTTCATGCCATTGTCTGGATCCTTCAACCATTTTCCTCAATATCTTCTTTATGTTTTTGTTGGCTGCCTCAACCGCTCCATTCGCCTTGGGCCGATACGGGGTGGAATTACGGTGTGTAATCTTAAACTGTTCACATACTTCTCTCATCAAGTTGCTGTTAAGATTAGCACCATTGTCCGTGATTATTATTTTTGGGATCCCAAATCTACAAATGATATGGGAATGGACGAAATCCACCACTGCCTTCTTGGTTACAGACTTGAAAGTTTTGGCTTCAACCCACTTAGTGAAATAATCGATGGCTACCAGAATGAACCTGTGACCGTTCGAAGCTGCCGGCTCGATAGGCCCAATGACATCCATGCCCCATGCTACAAATGGCCATGGTGCGGACATTGTGTGCAATTCCGTTGGTGGAGAATGAATCAGATCTCCGTGTATCTGACACTGATGGCATTTTCGTACGAAACTGATACAATCATGCTCCATAGTGAGCCAATAATATCCCGCTCGCAGAATCTTCTTTGCCAACACATATCCGCTCATATGGGCCCAACAGACTCCAGCATGTACCTCTGTCATCACTATCGTGGATTGACCTGCATCAATACATCTCAGCAATCCCAGATCTGGGGTTCTTTTGTACAACATTCCTCCACTAAGGAAAAATCCATTTGCCAGTCGTCGAATGGCTCTCTTTTGATCTCCGGTTGCCTGCTCCGGGTATATCCCCATCCTGAGGTATTCCTTGACATCATAAAACCATGGCTCGCCATCCATTTCTTCTTCTATTATGTTGCAGTAGGCATGCTGATCACGAACCTGAATATACAATGGGTCAACATGGATTTTGTCTGGATGGTGCAACATCGATGCTAAAGTGGCCAAAGCATCGGCAACCTCATTGTGAACTCTCGGGATGTGTCTGAACTCCACTGATCGAAATCGCTTGCTCAGATCGTGCAAACATTGTCGATATGGTATAAGCTTCAAATCCCGTGTTTCCCATTCACCCTGGATCTGATGTACTAGGAGGTCCGAGTCTCCCAAGACCAAGACGTCCTGAACATCCATGTCTGCAGCCAATCGTAGGCCCAAAATGCATGCCTCATATTCAGCCATGTTGTTGGTACAATAGAAACGTAGCTGAGCTGTAACAGGATAGTGATGTCCTGTTTCTGAAATAAGTACTGCTCCTACTCCAACTCCTTTTGCATTAGCAGCCCCGTCGAAGAAAAGCTTCCACCCTGGTTCCTCATTCAGTTCTAACTCCTCTATATGTATCACTTCTTCATATGGAAAATATGTCCTCAAAGGCTCGTATTCTTCATCAATAGGATTCTCAGCCAAGTGATCGGCCAAAGCTTGGGCTTTCATGGCCGTCCTCGTCACATAGACAATGTCGAACTCTGTGAGTAATATCTACCATTTTGCCAATCTTCCTGTGGGCATAGGCTTCTGGAAAATATACTTTAATGGATCCAGGCGTGAAATAAGTTAAGTAGTATGTGATGACAGATAATGCTTAAACTTATGTTCTACCCAAGTTAGAGCACAACATGTCTTCTCAAGTTGAGTGTACTTATTCTCATAGACTGTAAACTTCTTGCTGAGATAATAGATGGCTTGCTCTTTTCTTCCTGTGATGTCGTGTTGACCCAACACGCAACCAAACGAATGATCCAGGACCGTTAGATAAAGGATTAATGGCCTCCCCGACTCAGGTGGAACCAACACAGGTAGATTGGATAAATATCCTTTGATCTGGTCAAATGCCTCCTGACATTCTGTCGTCCATTCTATCGCGGCATCTTTCCTCAGCAATCGAAAGATGGGTTCACAAGTCGTTGTGATCTGAGCGATGAATCTGCTGATATAGTTCAACCTTCCCAACAGACTCATTACTTCTGTTTTGTTCCTCGGTAACGGCAATTCTTGGATGGATTTGATCTTTGACGGATCCAACTCAATGCCTCGCCGACTGACGATAAATCCCAACAGCTTTCCAGATGGAACACCAAATGCACATTTGGCTGGGTTGAGCTTAATGTCGTACCTTCGAAGTCTTTGGAAAAACTTCCTAAGGTCTGCTACGTGGTTTTCCTGACGCTTGGATTTGATGATCACATCATCTACGTACACTTCGATCTCTTTGTGTATCATATCATGGAACACAGTAGTTATTGCTCTCATGTACGTTGCCCTAGTGTTCTTCAAACCGAATGGCATTACCCGATAGCAATAAGTCCCCCATGGCGTAATGAAAGCTGTTTTCTCTGCATCTTCTTCATCCATCAGAATCTGATGATACCCGGCGTAGCAATCCACAAAGGAGCCGATTTCTCGTCCAGCGCAATTGTCGATCAAGATATGGATATTGGGCAATGGAAAGTTATCTTTTGGGCTTGACCTGTTCAGATTGCGGTAGTCGACGCATACCCTGATCTTCCCATCTTTCTTTGGTACTGGCACCACATTAGCCAACCAATCAGGATATCGAGTGACCCGAATAACCTTTGCTTGCAGCTGCTTGGTTACTTCTTCTTTAATCTTCACACTCATATCTGTCTTGAACTTCCTCAGTTTCTGCTTGACGGGAAGGCATGCCGGGTTAGTGGGCAATTTGTGAACCACTAGCTTGGTGCTTAAACCCGGCATGTCATCATACGACCATGCAAAAACATCTTTAAACTCAATGAGTGCTTTGATTAATTCTTCCCTGATGCCAGGCTCAATGTGGATGCTGATTTTGGTTTCTCGGACATTATCCGCATCCCCTAGATTTACAGCCTCGGTGTCATTCAGATTAGGCTTGGGTTTCTCTTCAAATTGGCATAGTTCTCGGTTTATTTCTTCGAAGGCTTTATCCTCATCATATTCAGACTCATCGTCATAATCGATCTCTTGTATCATTAAATCAGAGTCAGATTGATTTATTAGACTAGGTCGAAGATCCGTCGTGCATGCCATGTCATTAGAACCAGTAAAAAGAGAACTGTTCAGAAAGAGAAAAGAATAAAACAAAATTAAAATGAGACAAGAAAAAGAATTTTATTAAAAATGCGGGATAACAGGGTTCACACTTTTACAAGACAAAATGAGATTTGGATTACACCCTGAATAATCCGAAAAACAAGAAAGCAAAAATCAAAGCCTACTACCAGGACTCTCCCCGAGTAGGAAGAGGAGTAACCGTCCAATTGTTGGTTTTGGCCTCAGGCCCCATAAACTGTATGTCTGTTCCGCTGGAACCCTCTCCGACTTCTACCATATTGACATCAGTGAACAATCTTTCGAAGCTCTGATTCAGATCCCCGTCAATCCCAATCAATGGCCCGAGAACTTTCGGGACCGGTGACCCCTTGGCGCTTGCTCTAACAAAAGATCTTGAGAGACGTGGCACAGGTTTGGGAAGAAACCAAACTTTCTTCTTCATTTTCCGCGCTCGCTTTACATCTGCCGCAGTCAGTTTGAACCCCAACCCAAAGGTCTCCAAATTCTTGGGCAAGGAAACAGGTTGAACAATTCCCTGAAGCTCAGCTCCCAAGCCTTTTCCTGGCACAAACCCATTACCCAGCATTTCTGAAACCATCATGACCGTTGCGGAAGCTACCCTAGGGTGCTGAATGATTTCACCCTCAGGGATCTTGTTTGCCGACACTGCATCAAAAATCTGGTAGACCCAGGGACCTTTGTCATCATTGGTCTCTATGAAGGGTACAATGGCACCTCCTATGGTGCACGCCGTGTCCTCGCCGTGCAACACGAACTCTTGTCTATCCCACTCGAACTTGACCATATGGTGCAAGGTGGATGGCACGGCATTGGCTGCATGGATCCACGGTCGTCCCAACAGAAGGTTATAAGATACCGTAGCATCTAATACCTGGAATTCCATGGTAAACTGGACTGGACCGATGGTCAACTCAAGTACAATATCCCCCACGGTGGCTGTTCCATTTCCGTCAAATCCTCGGACGCAAATGCTATTCTTGTGGATTCTTCCGTGGTCGATCTTCAATTGGTTCAGGGTGGATAATGGACAAATATTGGCACTTGAGCCGTTATCCACCAATGCCCGAGTAACTGCCGAATCTTCACATTTGACAGTTAGGTAGAGAGCTTTATTATGCTCCGTGCCCTCCACTGGCAGATCATCATCTGAAAATGTTACCCTGTTCACCTCGAAAATTTTGTTGGCAATCGTTTCCAGGTGATTTACAGAAATCTCGTTGGGCACATGAGCTTCATTCAGTATCTTCATCAGGGCCCGACGATGTTCATCCGAATGGATGAGTAATGATAGCAGCGAGATCTGGGCCGGTGTTTTCTTCAACTGTTCGACCACGGAGTAATCCTGCACTTTCATCTTCTTTAAGAATTCCTCAGCTTCTTCTTCTGACACAGGTTTCTTTGTTGCAGCTGGATTGGGTCTTCTCAACTCCGCCGGAGCAAAACACCGTCCTGATCGAGTCAGTCCCTACACCTCACAACTATTCTCCTCCATTTGTTGTCCCTTGTACATCACCACTGCCTTCTCGTACTTCCAAGGCATGGCCTTGCTATCAATCACTGGTGTTTGGACTACTGGCTTTATGATGACCGGTTCCCTACAGACCCCCTTCACAACAACCACGACTGCAGATGATGCTCCCGTTATTACCAACTTGGCTGGTTCTGGTTTCCTTGTAGCGGCAGATGGATTCTTCCCCAATATTACCACTGGCTTGACATCTTCCCCCTTCAACTGTACCCCTGCTTCTTCATCGATCGATTTTTCTTTCGGAGTGGCACGGATCATCATCACTGTCTGTGAGGGTTTCTTCGGCTCCCTCCTTCGTGCACAAGCTCGATCATGTGGGCTTCGGGGTGCTTTGGCAATGGGTTCTGGTTAATGTTGGGTGCCTCCGGGGCCTGTACCTAGATCTTGTTGGTATCAATAAGATCTTGTATCGCATGTTTCAGCCTCCAACGTTTCTCGGTATCATGTCCGGGAGCTCCCGAACAATATTTACATCTTACCGAGTGATCCATATTTTGGGGTAAGGGATTTTGCAATCTAGGCTCAACAGGATTTAATAAACCCAACTGCCTCAATTTGTGGAACAAGGCAATATAAGTTTCCCCCAACTCAGTAAAAGTTCTTTGCCTCTGCAATCTTTCATTTTTGGAGGCCGGATTTCCCCTGAAACCCATCCCTGGAGGGTTCCTGTAGGCTCTTGGCGGTGGATAGGTGTTTTGTGGTGGTGGGTAGGTGTTATGTGGAGGTGGGTATGTATTGTGGGGAGCCGGCGCGCGCCATTGTGGGCGAACCGGAGGTTGGGTGTATGTCTGGGCTTGATGGACGGTGAAATGTTGTTCTTGTGGTGGGTAGTAGGGTTGTGGAGGGTAATTTGGAATGTGTGGGTAGTTTAGACGATGGGGTCTGGGTTGGTAATGAGGGGAAGGACCTCTAGATCTGGACCAATTGTCGGCCTCTATTATCGTGACCTCCTCTCTCCTTTTCTTTCCGAGCGCACCTCCCGTGCCGCTCTGAATGGCCTGAGTTGTTGCCTTAATTGCCGAGTAACTCAGGATCTTATTGGACTTAAGTCCCTCTTCTATCATACCTCCCATTTTCACCACTTCATTGAATGATTTGCCAACTGACGTCACCAAGTGACCAAAGTAAGTTGGCTCGAGAGTTTGTAGAAAGTAATCCACCATTTCTCCCTCTCTCATTAGGGGATCAACTCTAGCTGCCTGTTCTCTCCATCGGAACCCAAATTCCCGGAAGCTCTCTCCGGGTTTCTTCTCAAGCTTTAGCAATGTGAGACGGTCTGGGACTATCTCAAGGTTGTATTGGAAATGTCCTGCGAAAGCCTGTGCCAAGTCATCCCAGGTGTACCACCTGCTCGGATCTTGTCTTGTATACCACTCTAATGCCGACCCGCTCAAACTCTGGCCAAAGTAAGCTATCAATAGCTCATCTTTGCCCCCTGCTCCCCTCATTTTGCTACAAAAACCCCGTAGATGTGCCATAGGATCGCCATGCCCTTCGTATAAATCGAACTTGGGCATCTTGAACCCTGCTGGTAATTGAACGTCAGGGAAAGGGCATAGATCCTTGTAAGCCACGCTGACCTGGTTACCTAACCCGTGTATGTTCCTGAAGGATTGCTCCAGGCTTTTAAATTTCCGCATCACCTCGTCCTGCTCTGGGCTCTTAGCCGGCTTTTCAATCTCCGCCGGGACCTCAAAGTGGGGATTATAGGTATGTGGCTCGGGTGCTTTGAATGTGAGTTCAGGGGGGTAGTATTGTGTATCGTGAGCCTGAAACAGTGGCTCACTAGATGATCTGTGCAATGGGGCTGGGGGAGGTGCCACAAAGACGGGAACATTTGGTGGAGGAGGGTTTTGAGTGGGTGGTGGAGCTTGGGAATCATAAGCCTCTCTTCCCTGATAATAGTGATGGCTTGGGAAACTTGTTGAAGGACCGGGAGAGGGGTATTCCGGCGTGTGTACTGGTTGGAGGGTAGGAGTAACGGGTAGTTCTTGCCCCTTCTGGGCTCTAGCTAAGGCTATCTGCATTTCATTCATTTCTAGCCTCATTTTTTCCATTTTCTCCAGGGGTTGTTGGTATCCATTTTCATCCTCCGGATCTGAGCTTTGAGGTTCTCGCTTTCTCTGGTTAATCTGTTCTTTTTTCTCTTGTAGGCAGCAACCTGCACTTTGTTCTTAAATTTTAGATCTTTAATCTGTTGTTTCAGCTTGCCTATTTCGGCAAGATATTCCCGCTCTTTGGCCAACCGGTCCCAATGTTCTTGTGAAGCCTTGGCAAACTCTTGAAGGTGAGGTCTTTTAGCCGGCCTTCTAGACGACATTTCCCCTTTGTACCAAGCCTGATATCCAGGTGAAACTTCCCCTCTTGCTTGATTCAACACACAAGTATTTGCCTCTAAGTATTGACATTGGCTCCAAATCTGGCGGACCCTCGCTTCAGGAAACTGACCATCGGAACTGATCTCAATTACCTGAGTGCTTAAATCCTCATCTTTGGGCACTATCTGACACCTCCCAAGTTGCCTCAAAACCCGATACGGTGCATAAGGTTGAATGCTCTTAAGTCCCATTAAGAGAAAATGGGGTCTAGCTGCTGGCATGTATATGACTTCGTCGATCGGTAACCATCCCAGTGTCCACTGTATTTGACTGGCGTTGAGGGTCCGGAAATATGAATTCCATGCCGAGACTCCTTCAGGTAGGCGGGCCTCATTAATTCTGGTGTAGAACTCTTCTATGCATGTCTTTTCAGAAGACCCATGGCTTAGGAACTGGGCTCGGTGACATAGGTGTTCGGTCATACACATTTGCAACAACAAGTTACAACCTTCAAAAAAGTTTCCTCCGGCTTTGCAGGCCGTGAGAGCTCGGAACATATCAGATACAATCATCGGTGCCAGCGTGCTATCTTTTTGAGTGAGCAAAGTACTGACGACCCCAGCTATCTTTATGTCAATATTCCCGTCTTTCCTCGGGAAAATTAAAACCCCTAAGAAGGTTATCATGAAAGCAACCCGTCTATGTTCGTCCCACTTTCGACGGTTACTTTTGCTGCACAACTTATTTTCTGGCTTGTCGAATCCTCCTATGTGGCCATATCTTTGGTATATGAAGCTCAGAGTGCAAAAACCTTTTGCCAAATCAGGGTTATGAATTTTTCTGACTATCTTTAACGAGTCCAGAAACTGGTGCACTGCTACAGCTCTTGGAGCAACCAGGTATTTATGCCTCAACGGAACCTCAGTACTGCCGATGTACCCTACTATTTCTTCTAAAGTTGGGGTGAGTTCAAAGTCCGAGAAATGGAAGACATTGTGCGCAGGGTCCCAGTAAGGGACTAGGGCTCTTATAATATCTCCTCGAGGCCTGATGTCCAACAAACTCGTGAGACCTTTCAAATGTTTCTTGATTTCGTCATGGCCTTCTTTGCCTAAATCACTCCACTATAGCCACAACTGGAGGGAAATTTTATTCATGATTGAAAAAGGTTCATTCTGAATCGTGCTCATTCTGCACATTTATTAATATGATTAAACAAAAGAAAATTTATTTGACTCAAAATGATTTGATTATTTTCTTAAAAAAACAGATCTTCCGAACACGACCTTTCAGCACTTCAGGGACGAAGATTTTAAGGTTGTGCGAGTAAAAAAAATGACAGAAGTGGCCATTTATACAAAGTCAGCCTTCTGGCGTTCCTTTTGGGAGCATTCGGCTTTTGATAAAAAACGGCATCACCCGACTCTGTGACAGAAAATTAAAATTTTGACATATATTTTTTCGATTTTTTACAAAATGGGAGGTTGGACCCGAAGAGGGTTGCCTACGTATCTCACGTCCTGTGAGAATCAAACCGGCGCAGACATAAACTAAACTTGTAAACAAGACTCCTTTCTTTTTCTTTTTTTTCAAATAAATTAAACTAAAAAAACAAAACATTTTTATTTTTTCAAAATTTTGGCATGGTTTTGATACTTTTTGGACTTTTGGTTTTATTTTTCTAAAAAGTAGTTATCTCCCTACACTGCTATTTTCTCTTCTTCTTCTTTTTTCACAATTTATCTTAAAAATTGATGATTTCAGAAGCCGGTCAGCATGCAGATCTGAAGCAAATAAATATGCAAATCAAACAGGATGCAGCAGGATGGTCTTTTTCTATTTCAGGTTGCTAGTCCTAGACGGACCCAACCCCTGTGTTGAGTCCCCTAAGTTAAATGCAACGTGATGCAAATAAGCGTTCCTACTAGGGATCCAGCATGAAGTCACGTTATTCTATGTTCGAAACCTGGGTCGGTGTTCTAGATAGTGTACCCGAGCGGAAAACTCGAGCTGAGGAAGGAGCTCCTTTCCGGGAACCAAAAGGCCAGCCGGCTTAGAAACTTTCCGAGCCTCTTCTATTCAGGGTATGACACTAACAGAATAGGGAGTCTTAACCAGTAAGCACATCCCCGGAGGTAAGAAGAGAAGGTTTTGGCACAGATTATATGTACAGTTCAAATAATATCAAAGCAGTAAAAAACATCATTTTGCACATCTAGGCCAAAACATGTCATAAGATCAGATAATAAATAAAATCAAATATAACAATTCATCTAAGCTCGAATTTCTAACCCTGAACCAGTGGTTCTGGGTTTAAATTCCCCAGCAGAGTCGCCAGAGCTGTCACACCTCCTTTTTCCGGCACCCGCGAGGGTGAAAGAGTTTTTTCCAATTAAAGGACAATCGAAACGGGATTTATTTATTTATTTCAGAGTCGCCACTTGGGAGATTTAGGGTGTCCCAAGTCACCAATTTAATCCCGAATCGAGGAAAAGAATGACTCCATATTACAGTCTGCGAATCAGAAATCCGGATAAGGAATTCTGTTAACCCGGGAGAAGGTGTTAGGCATTCCCGAATTCCGTGGTTCTAGCACGGTCGCTCAACTGTTATATTTGGCTTATTTACCTGATTTTTAAACAATTAAGAACTTATATGCAAAGTTAGCATTAAACCGCTTTTATCATTATTCTTATTATTATTTTATACAAGAATTGCAACGTCGTGAAAAAGCATCTCGAACCACGTCACAACCAGTGTACACGTGATTTGTTGACGCATTTTGACTTCGTCAAGATCGGGATTTGGGTTACATAAATGCACACCCGTATTTAAGAAAATAACTTTATTAAATATGCGCCAAAATACTACGTGTTATTAAACTATTAGGTAAGACTATGAAATTTACTAAATGGCCCATCCCGGAATCTAAATAGTTTTTTTAAAAAAAAAAATAAATAAGATTGGAGGACCCTGCAAATTTTGTATTGTTTATATTTATTTATTTTTAGCGAAATCCTCCCTTATTTTATAATTATTTTTTAATGACTACATTTTATTATTACTAAGTTTTTCTATAAATATAAAATCAATCTCTACATACTTAAAATAATATATTAGATACTAGTTTAAAACAAATATTAATGGAAGGTAATATTACTAAAATTATAATTATAAATACAACATGGAATTGTCAAATAATTATTTTATTTTTTAAAAAAAACTAATTATCCCATAGTCGGATTAAAAATCATATTGTTAGATGACTTGAGCTATTGAAATTAATTATTTACAAATACTGAAAATTAGAAATAATCTTGATTACTAAACCGTATTTCTAAAAATTAAATAATTTAACCTTAATTATCCTTGTTTTAATTCAAATTATGTCCTAATACTTGATTCGCAAAATTAATTCTTGTTTTAACTGAATTTAGCTACATGATTTCGATTAACTTAACGTTGGCGATACTAAAACCCTTATGAATAAGGAACTTAATCAATTTTGCCAAACTGATTTAATAAAGCTATTTTTACATTATTTTCTTCTATTTTTATTATTTGACAGTTTAATCAGTAATGAACATGCTTAAATATATACTACCTAATAATCAGGTTAAAGCAAAGCATTATTTAATACATCGCTACAATATGCCTAATTATGCAAACGACGGCGATTTACAGAATAATAATACATGAAATAACCTAAATACAATTTTAAAAAATTAAAACTAAATTAGAAATTTAACATTCCATTCTTCATTTCAACTTACAAAATGCCAAAATTACAGTTGTGTACCTGATATTGCCAATATAAGAAGAAGAAAGTTAGCCACGTAGTACGTAACACAGCAACAACAATAATAACCAGCAATCCAGTCAACAGAAATCCCAGTGACAGATTTGAAAATCAAAATAAAATCTAGAAACACTGTCAACAAACAACGGACAGAAACCAAGGGAATTTTCAGATTTGAAAAGCTAATTAATGTTTAACCCTTAATTTCTAAACCCGTATATCAGAATATTTATCAGGTGTGTACTACTCTCTCTTCTAATTTCCAGCTCTTTTTATTTGTTTTTTTTTCTTTTCTTTTTCTTTCTTGAAAGTTTTAATATTTTTCGGATTTTTTCTTTCTCTCTTAAATATTCAGCTTTTTTTCTCTCTCTTTCTCTATCTGTTCTCCTTTCTAAAATCTGATCAAGCCTCCTATATATATCACATCCCAAACCCTTTAATTAATTAATAAAACAACCATTTTCTCCTACCAAATCCATTATATTCCCACTCATCCCCATTTTAATCCTACTAAATTAAACAAATATATCAACCCCACCCCATTACATCTTGTCCCCCATGCTTATCATAAACAATTACCATATTCTCCTCCACTACATTATGTCTTGTCCCCCATTATATTAAACAATTATATCACCTACACCCCATTACCTTTTGTCCCCCATGCTTAGCATAAAGAATTATTCAAAATGTTCAATTCCCAAACTACCCCTCCGAACTTATTGCAATTACCATTTTACCCCTGAACGTACTGCAAATTACCAAACTACCCCCATCAGCTCTAAACAATCAATTAATCAAACTTAACCAAAATATAGCCAATATGACCAATTTCTAAATAAATTCAATAACAACTCATATGAACACAGATGAACAACATCAAATTAATGTGAATGAATTAACCATCTTGGGAACCAATCCTGGTTAATTTAGACCAACAATAGATGAGCAAGGAAACAACAATATTAACAACACAACACATGATTCAAACTAAATCAACAAATCAAAAACATAAACTCGCATTAAATCACTGGATTAAAAATGAACTTCAAACAAAGATGAACATGAATTAAATCTATTTTAAACAACAAAACATGATGGATTCACATGATTAAACCAACATACTTCCCTACTACAACTAAATTCTTTTAGACAAATAACAAGATCGAACAAGAACCAATTATGAACTTAAACTTGAATCTAACAATATTAACAATTTCTGAAAAATACATAAAACACATGAAACAAATTGAAGAAATAATTAATTAAATTTCAATTTGAATCTAACAAACATTAAACTAACAATTTCACATGAACAACTGAAAAATTAACAAAACAATGAACATGAACAAAACAAAAATCAAACATCTACCGATTTTAGATTCGAGAAATATCAAAACAAAATACGGACAAAAATAAAACTCAAAATCTACTAACCGGATTGAAACGACAAACAACGACTAACCAACGACGAACTCGTATGGACTGTTTTGACGACGCCAACCAAAACTCGAACAAACGACGACGAAGACGAATTTAAGAAGCAACTGAAGCAGCGATGAAGCAGAAAAAGAAGCAGCTGGGTGTGTTTGGTTTGTCAGTACGAAGAAGATGAAAGCAGCAACAGCAGCGTGGCCTGCTTGGTTGACGACGAAGCAGCGGCGACGGGGTAGCTTCGAACCAGCTGCTCGACGGGCAGCAGCAGTAGAAGCCTCTGGTCGTTTGGACGTGAGGTTGAGGAAGAAGAAAGCAGAAACAGCTGGTCATTTCTCGAGACGAAGAAGGTCGTTGATTGTTGAAGGGATGGATTTCCGGCGGGCTAGGTGGCTGTCGCTACTGATTTTCAGTTGGCTGGTGGGGTGCGACGATGGTCATCGACGATGGAGATAGGGTTTTTAAGGACTGGGGTTGTTTGGTTTCGGTGAGACGACGACGAGCGTCGGGGACTGTTTTGTTTAGCAAGATGGTGGTCACTTGGAGACGAAGCAGCGACAGAAGCAGGAGGGTCAGCCATGGACGAGCCTGAGCTCGCCATGGAGAAGATGAAGACGCAGCAGTGATGGAGCTTGAGTGAAGCAGCTCGCCATGGTTGTGCAGTAGTGAAGCAACTGGGGACAACGCGGGTTGTCGAGAAGGAAAATCGCCATGGGAGCTCAAGCTTGAGCTTGGTGACGAAGACGACGAAGCAATGGCAGCGGGGTCGTTTGGTGTGGCTATGGAGGTTGGTACGGGCAACCATGATCGTTTGGACGAAGCTGCAAGGGGCAGCCATGAGAGGTGGGTGGTTTTGGATTTTGGAGAAGAAGATAAGGAAGGGGGGGGGATGGTTAGTCTAGCTTTAGGGTTTGGGTTTTTTTTGTTTTTTTTTTTTTTTGAAATGCAAGATAGGGGGTGTTGGGTATTTGGGTTATGGATTGGGTCGACCCGGTTTGAAATGGACCGGGTCGTGGGGAAGGTTGGACAATTTTTTGGGCCTGTGGCTTACAATTGAAGAAGTGGCCCAATCCGATTTTTCTTTGTATTTTTGCTCTCTTTTCTTCTTTTATTTTTCTAAAACTAAATTATAAAAATTCTTAAATTATTATTAAGAACTAAATTAAGTTATAAAAGCGCAAATTAACTCCCAGTAATAATTAACGCACAATTAAGTAATAATTAAGCATAAAATTGTACATTTGGACATTAAATACTAAAAATGCAAAAGATGCCTATTTTTGTAATTTTTAATTTTTGTAAAACAAATTTAATTACTAACAATTGTAGAACTAAATCCTACATGCAAAATGCGACATATTTTTGTATTTTTTATTAATTTAACAAATAAACATGCACAGACAAATACAAAGAATTATCCAAAAATGTCACAAAAATTCTCAAAATTGCACACCAAGGAAAATCATTTTATTTTGAATTTTTTGGGAGTAATTCTCATATAGGGCAAAAATTACGTGCTCGCAATACCTTTTTTAGCTGGTAAAAAATAATGGAGTTGTACCCAATTTTTTTTTTACTGATTTGACTCGAAAATAAAAATATACAATAAAAATAAATAGAAATTATATCTAAAACAAATAACAGAAAATACACAACTAGTACTCCATTATTTTTGCTAAAAAATTTCTATTTAGCTAAAATGATGGAGTTCTCACCAAACTTTTTAGAAATTTGACCCAAAAAAAGAAGAAATATGTCGTTGGAACAAATAGACATTATATCTATAGAAGAAATTAAAAAGAATAAAAGTTAGAGTAAAGTCTACATTGTATATTAAAATGAAGCAATAAGAAATACATAGTTGTAGAATAAACCATTACATATTTATATGACAATTAAAAGTTAAAAAATAACCTACTTGGAAACTAATTTTTCGATTTTTCTTCACTCCCACACGCTTAAAAGAGAGTGCACCCATACTCTTTGTCACACCAACATTCAAGGGTAATGGTTCTCAAAAGCCTGAGTTCAAAGGGTAAATAAGCTCATGAATAGTTTAAGGTTGTAACTAATAATTCGTGCCAAGTTTAGGGGGGTTTTAGGTATTCTGCCTAGAATTACAATTCAAGTATCACCTTTTTACTTTTCTTTTTTTAATAAATTTTAATATCAATTTGAAATTGTTTACCCCAAAAATGGATAATAATTAAATTTATATGTGGTTATAAGAATACGCGGATTAATTCGATACAAATGATAAATGACGTAAGATTAAACAAATAAAGAACGTAGTAAATTGCCAAACCAATCGTCGGAATGATCCTGGACTCGGTAATAGCTTAATGAAGTGCTTGCCTTCGCTCATGGGCCTACAATATAGGGAACTTGGTGAACAAAAGTAAGAACAGAGAAGAATAACAATATATTGCCTTGATACGTGTTACAAAAGTGCCTAATGAATAGTCAGACTCCCCTTTATATAGTAGGGGAGTTTTACCCTAAATACAATTCCATAAAAGGTAAAAATATTCCGTTTTACTAATCATTAATTTCCTGGCGATACGTATCAAAATTCACGTCGTAACATTCGGCTGGGCACAGATATCACAACTTTTTGTTAGTCTTGCTCGATTATCTGGTAATGCTCTCTGAAGTTTTGGGATTAGAACCGGATCTGGGGGATGTGGCCCCGATTCATCCGAGAGTAGGTGTTTTGCCCGGACCCCTACTCGAGGGGCTCCTTGCCCCGATTCCAGTTCCTTACGGTCACATCTCTGCTCCGTTTACTTCATCGAGAACTGAGGTATCCAACGGGCCTGGTTTCACCCGTATACAGATAGTCCCCTCGTTTCTCGGAGAGTAAGCTTACAGAAATGACGAAAAATGACATATGCAATTCGATTCCTTCTTCAATACGCCTTGACAGGAACGATAAAGAATCGAAAACGTTAAAGAATCGGAAACGTCCCGTCAGTCGGATTGTTATGATTTCAAACACGTGTCAGCCATCGACAGGTCATCCCTGAATGCGAAGCGGCGTGAAACCTTTATAAATACTTTCCTCTTTCGTTCATTTTTTTTACCTTTTAGCCAACCTTCTACCTTCGAGTTTTCAGGATATCACTACCCTTCTTCATACTCTAATATTTTTATCTTCGTTCTTGAAGACTTCTCAGTAAGTTGCAATTTTTTACCTAATTTTTACCCAAATCAGCACACTTGAATTTTCATCTTTCAACCTTTCTTCATATTTTTCAAGCTTTTTCCAGATAACAATGGCTAAAACTTCAAAATCTATACCCTAACAAGTCATTTATTCTTCTTCACAACCAACCGCTGAAATAGAGGATACCACTCCCAATGTGGTCATCCTCAAGAGGTCCACTCCTGGCGTGGCTACCGATGAACTAGCTATCGAGTGTCCCTTGAAAATGCTCATCCTCGGGGGTTGTTCGATTGCCGATGACTTTAAGGTTAAGAAGACCTCATTGGTGCAGGCCCGAGGTGAAGGAGTATCAAGGTATATATGTTCCATTACTGAAGACAACCTCCTCGCGGTCCGAGAGGACTGCAACTGGGCGGGTAAGGACATAGTAGTCCCCGGGCCTGTGGACGCCATCACAAGGGGTATCTAAGTGTTTACACTTATCCCTTCACATTGGGCCCGGTGGACCCAGTTATCTTAGATTCCTGCAAGAGGTGCGAAGTATGCCTCAATCCACCCATCACTGTGGAGGATCATGATCCTCCTTTGTTATTTTGTGAATAAGACTGAATCTTATCAGTTCACTATCGATCACCTACTCCGCCTATACAGCCCTCTAATCTTTCAAGGGGGACTAATAAAGCTCACATGCCGGGCAACTAAAGTCTTATTCTTAACATCGATAAGGACCGTGACCGGGGCTGGCAGGGATGTTTCGTTCGGGTAAAAACTGAAGACTTAATTCCCTCGGAACTCATGCCATTCCCCGAGAAGTGGAACGCATCTTGTAAGTACTCCATTTTACCTTCATCTCCTCTTTTCTCACTGGCATTTGTGCTGGTGCAGCCGTCGCTCGAGTCCCAAACGGTATCCCTCGGTTCAAGGAGTGTATCAAAGGCATTTGCTCATAGGTGCCTTATTCCGAGCGCACATGGATCAAACTCTCGAGAGGCCTTTAGGAGGACCGTTCTCATAGTAATACCCTTCCTCGAATAGGTAACATCTGACTATCCCATTCGCATCATACTTCCCCTATTTTCTTCACTTTTTCTTTTGCAAGTTTGCCTAAGACCATTGAGCTTAGGCCTTCAGTAGGGGACAAGGATCTGTCCGTTGACCCCTCCACTTTGGGGAAGCTCGAGGTAAGATAAAAGAAGAAAAGAAAGGCTCTAGACTCCCCGAGCTCAGAGAAGAAGAAGCCAAAGAGAATGTTGGCCTGTAAGCCAAATGAAAGTTCTAGCTCTCGAGCACCCGACTCATGCTTGCTTTTTCGGCTCAGAAAGGAGCCCGAGGAAGATGATTTTTTTGTGGCCCATAGGTCGACATACCTCGAGGAGTAAGCAGTTGTTGAAGAGGATATCCATGAGGTTGATCTCCCTCAAACCTGGGAGGTCGATGAGGAGACTGGGGCTGAGACTTCCCAAGATGCTAGCCACGCCCCGAAGGAGGCACCCAGTGTAATAAATATTTCAGGGTCGCCTTCTTATACCGAGTCCATACTCGAGGAGGCCCGAGCAGGAAAAGAGAGGTCTAACGAAGGGACTCATGGCACGGACGATTCCCTTTGTCCCTTTTTTAATGGCATGGACTCGTCCGTCTTGGAAGATTTTTCCAAGATAGACGACCTAGAAGTGCCAAGAAAGGAGTCGTCTTCAGAAGTTGGTGGGCTGAATTTGAGCCCGAAGTTAGTCAACCAATTCCCTGCCCCGAGTGTAGTCCTGGCCGTAAGAGGCCGATAATCATCACTATCCTGGAGGATGCCCGGGTTCTTTCTGCTCCCGTGGGGGTAGCAACTCTCCTCTGATGCCTGGTGACTGAAAAGGAGAAGGCAAAGATGAATAGCGTGGACGTACCGTGCTTGTTCAACGAAGTGCAGAAGGCGCTGAATCGGGTAAGACATCACTATAACCCTTCAAGCCTTTTGTCACGACTCGGATTTTCCACCCTTGGGAGTCGTGATGGACCTACTAGTGAAACTAGGCAAGCCAACTATTCCGATTTAATTACACTTTTCAAGTCTTTAAGTTCTTATATTTCAAAAAAAAACATATCAAAACAGCGGAAATAATAATATCAATAATAAACCGGAAGATGAAATCTGATAATTTAACTTAATACAAACTGCATAAGTCTATATACAACTCTACCCAAAATTTGGTGTCACAATTTCACAGACTGTCTAAGAATACTACAAATAAAGTCTGAATAGAAATACACGAATTTATCTCTGAATAAATAAAAAATAGAAAAGAAAGGATAGAAGGAGACACCAATGCCCACGGACGCCTGCAGGACTACCTCGGTCACCTGTTGGAATGAAGGCAACAACCTCACTATGATCCAAATGCTCTGGTACCAGTATCTGCACATAGTGCAGAGTGTAGTATCAGCACAACCGACCACATGTGCTGGTAAGTGCCTAGACTAACCTCGGCAAAGTAGTGACGAGGCTAGGACAAGACTACCAAATGAACTTGTGCAGTTAAATCATATACAGCGGAAAATAAAAGCTGATATTCATAGTAAAGATGGGAGGGGGAAAGAACACGTTGCGGGGAGTATCAGGTAATAATAGAATACCAAAGAGGAGTGTAAACAAACTAAAAAATTCAATTACTAACAAGAATAAGAAAACAAACACAGTATTCACTTTCATCTCTTTCTTGTTACAGGCGTGCAACCCGATCCCATTTCCAATATCACCGGAGCGGCGTCCCACTCGCTCCCATTTACAAATCAACATCAATCACAAAGAATCTCGGCAAGGGCACAAGAGTACAACAACAATATTCCGGTAAGGAAGAAAATATAGTAAAAACATCCTGACAAGGGAGACAATATCACAACAATAACATCCCGGCAAGGGAGACAATATCATAAACCATAACATCCCGGCAAGGGAACCAACAATGATAATCAACATATTAAGCATGAACAAATCACAACGGAGTCACAGCAATTACAATACCAGAATCACGGGCATACTTGACACCGACGTATACTTGTCATCATGCCTATACGTCGTACTCCATAATTAACACATAGCAAATAAGACACAACTCCTAATCCCTCAAGCTAAGGTTAGACCAAACACTTACCTCAAACTTCCAAGGCCAACTCAAGCCTCAAACACCGCTTTTCCTTTAGAATTCGCCTCCAATTTACTTGTATCTAGCCCAAATTAATTTAACAACATCAATAAATACTAAAGAATTCATACCCAATGCTCAATTATAGGTTTTCTATCATTTTTCCTAAAAAGTCAAAAATCGACCCTGGGCCCGCTTGGTCAAAAATCCAGGTTCGGACCAAAATCTGATCACTCATTTACCCACGAGCCCAAATATGCAATTAGTTTCGAAATCCAACCCCAAAACAAGGTCTAAATTCTAATTATTCAAAAAGCCCTAACTTTACCCAAATTCCTAATTTCTACCATAAAAACCCTAGATTTTTGGATAAAAATTGATGAAATGCAATGGGAAATCGAAAGAAAAAGGTTTAGAATCATATACCAATGCTTTGGGAAAGAACTTGTTCTTTGAAAATCGCCTCAATGCTCTCTAGTTTTGAAAATATGAAGTTATGGACTCAATCCAGATTTGCTACTGTTTTTAATTCACTAGACAGGACTTCTTCGTGTTCGCGAAGGGCCTGTCGTGTTTGTGAAGGGTCAGGCCCAGTTGACTTCGCGTTCGAGTTTAGTGGCTTGCATTCGCGGAACTTTAACTCCTCAAGCCATCGCGTTCGCGTAGAACAAAAATCCCTTTCCCCTTGTCCCGGCCAAAAGGCATTCGCGTTCGCGATAGCATGTCCGCATTTGCGAAGGGTAGCACCCCTAAGGCTTTGCGTTCGCGTCCTATTTCTTGCGTTTGCGTAGAAGGAATTGTCCTTCAGCCTGAATTACCATTCACGTTCGTGGGAGGACTCTCACGAACGCGAAGAACAAAGCTCCAGAATACCAGAAACTGAAAACCTGCAACTTTTCCAAGTGTAAAAATATCCCGAAACCTATACAAAATTGACCCAAGCCCTCGGGGCTCCAAACCAAACATGCATACTAACTCAAAAACATCATATGGACTTACTCGTACGATCAAATTACCAAATTAACATCTTTAACAACGAATTTAGCATCAAAATCAAAGAAAAATATCAAGAACACTTAAGTTTCAAATTTCCCAACCGAGGGTCCGATTCACATTATTTCATGTCCGTTTCTCACCAAATTTTACAAGCTCGATCTAAACACCATATAAGACCTGTACCGGGCTCCGAAACCAAGATACGGACCAGATACCATCAATTTCAAATACATTCAAATTTCCAAAAACTCAAAAAATTTCAATTAAACAATTTTCTTCAAAAATTCATTTCTCGGGCTTGAGACCTCGGAATTCAATTCTGGGAATACGCCCAAGTCCCATATTTTCCTACGGACCCTCCGGGATCGTTAAATCATGGGTCCGGGCCCGTTTACCCAAAATATTGACTGAAGTCAACCTAAGTTCATTTTAAAAGCAACATTTATCATTTTTCATAGATTTTCACATAATGACTTTCCGAATACATGCACGTACTGCACACGCAAATCGAGGTGAGATAAAAAGAGGTTTTTAAGGCCTCAAAACACAGAATCGACTTCTAAAACAAGTGATGACCTTTTGGGTCATCATATTCTCCACCTCTAAAACAAATGTTCATCCTCGAACGGACATAAGAAAGAAGTACCTGAGCTAGGGAAAAGATGGGGATAACGGCTCTGCATATCGAACTCGGAATCCCAGGTCGATGCCTCAGTAGGCTGACCTCTCCACTGAACACAAACAGAAGGGAAACTCTTCGATCTCAACTGACGAACCTGCTAGTCTAGAATAGCTATCGGCTCCTCCTCATAGGACAAGTCCTTGTCCAACTGGACAGTGCTGAAATATAACATGTGGGATGGATCGTCGTGATACTTCCAAAGCATAGACACATGAAACATTGGATGCACGACTGATAAGCTCGGCGGCAACGCAAGTCTGTAAGCCACATCTCCCACTCGATCAAGAATCTCAAACAGGACAATGAACCTAGGGCTAAGCTTGCCCCTCTTCCGAAATCTCATCACGCCTTTCATAGGCAACACCCAAAGCAACACCCACTCACCAACCATGAATGCCACATCACGAACCTTACGATCGGCATAACTCTTTTGCCTGGACTAAGCTGTACGAAGCCTATCCTGAATGATCTTGACCTTGTCCAAGGCATCCTATACTAGATCTGTACCCAACAACCGAGCCTCTCCCAGCTCAAACCACCCAACCGGCGACCGATACTGCCTACCATATAAAGCCTCATAAGGAGCCATATTGATGCTCGACTGGTAATTGTTGTTGTAGGCAAACTCCGCTAAAGGCAAAAACTGATCCCATGAGCCTCCAAAGTCAATAACACAAGCTTGGAGCATATCCTCCAAAATCTGAATAGTGCGCTCGAACTGCCCGTCCGTCTGAGGATTAAATGTTGTGCTCAAATCGACCCGTGTGCCCAACTCACGCTAAACTGCTCTCCAGAAATATGAGGCAAATTGCGTACCTCGGTCCGAAATGATAGACACGGGCACACCATGAAGAAGAACAAACTTCCACTCGGGACACGGATATAGATCTCAGCTAACCTCTCGGAAGAATAGGAGACTGTCACAGGAATGAAATGTGCTGACTTGGTCAACCTATCAACAATAACCCACACTGCATCGAACTTCCTCTAAGTTCGTTGGAGTCCAACAATAAAGTCCATAGTGATACGCTTCCACTTCCACTCGGGAAGATCAATCCTCTAAAACAAACCACCAGCTCTCTGATGCTCGTACTTTACCTGCTGACAATTCAAACACTAAGCCACATATGAAACAATATCCTCTTCATCCTCCTCCACCAATAATGTTGCCGCAAATCCTGATGCATCTTAGCGACACCTGGATGAATAGATTACCAGGAACTATGGGCCTCCTCTAAAATCAACTCTCGGAGCCCATCCACATTTGGCACACAAACTCGACCCTGCAGCCTCAAAACTCCATCACCTCCTAATGTAACCTGCTTGGCACCACCGTATTGCACCGTGTCTCTAAGGACACACAAATGAGGATCATCATACTGCCGATCTCGGATATGTTCCAATAAAGAAGAACGAGCGACTGTGCAAGCTAATACACGGCTGGGCTTAGAAACATCCAACCTCACTAACTGATTGGTCAAAACCTGAACATCCAAAGCAAGCGATCTCTCACCGACTAGAATATATGCAAAACTACCCATACTGGCTGACTTCCTACTCAAAGCATCGGCTACCACATTGACCTTTCCCGGATAGTATAAGATGGTGATATCATAGTCTTTCAAGAGCTCCAACTACCTTCTCTGCCTCAAATTTAGCTCTTTTTGCTTGAACAAATATTGAAGACTCTTGTGATCTGTGAACACCTCACATGACACCCCATACAGATAGTGCCTCCAAATCTTCAACACGTGAACAATGGCTGCTAACTCCAAATCATGAACCAGATAGTTCTTCTCATGAATTTTCAACTGACGCGAAGCATAATCAATGACCTTAATATCCTACATTAACACCGCACCAAGTCTAATACGAGATGCGTTACAATAAACTGTATATGGCCCTGAACCTGTGGGCAAAACCAACACTAGCGTTGTAGTCAAAGTTGTCTTGAGCTTCTGAAAGCTCGCCTCACACTCGTCCGACCACCTGAACTGGGCACCCTTCTGGGTCAACCTAATCATCGGGGCTGCAATAGACAAAAACCCCTCCACAAACCAACGGTAATAGCTGCCAAACCTAAGAAACTCTGGATCTCTATAGTTGATGCAGGTCTAGGCCAGTTCTTGACTGCATCTATCTTTATCGGATCTACCTGAATACCCTCTGCTGATACAACATGACCCAAGAATGCAACTGAACTCAACTAGAACTCACACTTTGAAAACTTAGCATACAACTGACTATCTCTCAAAGTCTGAAGAACCACTCTCAGATGTTGCTCATGCTCCTCCGGGCTGCGGGAATAAATTAAAATATCATCAATGAAAACTATCACGAAAGAATCCAAGTAAGGCTTGAACACTCGGTTCATCAAATACATAAAAGCTATTGGGGAATTTGTCAACCCAAATGACATCACCAAGAACTCATAATGCCCGTACCGAGTGCAGAAAGCTGTCTTCGGGATATCGAATGCCCTAATCCTTAACTGATGGTAGCCAGATCTCAAGTCAATCTTCAAAAATACCTTGGCACCTTGAAGCTAATCAAACAAATCATTAATCCTCGACAATGGATACTTATTCTTGATTGTAACCTTGTTGAACTACCGGTAATCTATACACATCCTCATCGATCCGTCCTTCTTCTTAACAAACAACATCGGCGCACCCCAAGGCGAGACACTAGGTCTAATAAAGGCTTTGTCAAGCAAGTCTTGCAACTGCTCCTTCAACTTAGGCGGGGACATACGATACGGCGGAATAGAAATGGGCTGAGTGCCCGGAGCCAAATCAATGCAGAAGTCAATATCCCTATCGGGTGACATACTCGGTAGGTCTGAAGGAAATACCTCAGGAAACTCACGAACAATAGGCATAGAATCCGTAGAAGGAACCTCAGCACTAGAATCACGAACATATGTCAAATAGGCCAAACACCCCTTCTCAACCATACGTAGAGCCTTCATATATAAGATAACACTACGAGTAGAATGATCAGGAGTCCCTCTCCACTCTAAACGAGGCAACCCTGGCAAAGCTAAGGTCACAGTCTTGGCATGATAGTCCAAGATAGCATGGTAAGGTGATAACCAGTCTATCCCCAATATGACATCAAAATCAACCATATCCAAAAGTAACAAATCTACTCGAGTCTCAAGACCCCCAATCACAACTATACAAGAACGATGAATACGATCTACCATAATAGAACCACTCACCGGTGTAGACACATATACAGGAGCACTCAAAGAATCACTATGCATGATCAAATACAGTGCAAAATAAGATGACACATAGGGGTATGTAGACCCTGGATCAAATAGCACTGAAGCATCCCTACTACAAACCAGAACAATACATGTGATGACTGCATCGGAAGCCTCAGCCTCAGGCCTAGCTAGAAGAGCATAACATCGGGGTTGGGCCCCACCACTCTAAACCACATATCTAGGACAGCCTCCACCTCTAGTGACCTAAGCTCTACCTTTAATACCTCTACCTCTACCTCTAGCACCCTTACCTCCACCTCTAGCTAGCTGAACAGGTGGTGGAACACTCGGTGCCTGAATCATGGCACGTGAACCCTGGTGCTGAGAACTGCTTAGTGCTTAAGGGCAAAATCTAGCAATATGCCTCGTGTCACCACAAGTGAAACAAGCCCTCGGCTGCTGGGGTTGACGACCCTAAAAGCTTTGAAGCGGAGGTGTACTGATAGGAGCTAGCGATGCACTATAGGACTGCTGATCAAAATACTGCATGTGAGAACCCCAGCCACCTGGGGCACCGTGAGAAGCCTGAAGTGCTAAATGAAACGGCCTGGGAGGATGGACCCTACCAAAAGAATCTCTGCCTCTAGACGAGGCACCACTGAACCTACCAGAATGACGAGGTCTCTTGTCTGACCCCTGACCACCCCCCTGTGATAGAACCATCTCAACTCTCCTGGCCACATTGGCTGCCTCTTAAAAAGAAATCTCACTCCCCGTCTCCTTAGCCATCTGCAATCGATTCGACTGAATGAGTCCCTCAATGAACCTCCTCACCCTCTCTCTCTCTCTCTGTGGGAAGTGTAAGAAGAGCATGACGAACTAAGTCAATAAATTTGGTCTCGTACTAAGTAACAGTCATAGAACTCTGCTGGAGATGCTCAAACTGCCTCCAATAGTTCTCCCTCTGAGTGATAGGAAGAAACTTCTCCAGAAATAGTTGAGAAAATTGCTCCCAAGTCAAAGATGGTGACCCAACTGGTCTAGCCAAACAATAATCTCTCCACCAAGTCTTGGCGGATCCAGATAAGTAAAAAGCAGCAAAGTCGACCCCATTGGTCTCCACTATCCCTATGTTCCTAAAAACCTCATGACAGCTGTCTAAATAATCCTACGGATCCTCAGAAGATGCACCACCGAAAGTGGTAGTGAAGATCTTGGTAAACCTGTCTAATCTCCACAAGGCACCAGCAGACATAGCTGCTCCATCACCGGCCTGAGCTACCATACCCGGCTGAACTGCTCCATCTGGCTGAGCTACTAGAGTTTGAAACTGGGGAGCCATCTGCTCTAGAGTGCGGGTAGCAGGAGTCTGGGCTCCTCCTCCAGCCTGAGAGACGACTGGTGCTACAGCAAGCAAGCCTGCCCGGATGACACTCTCTATAAGTCCCACTAGACGGACCAGAGCATCCTGGAGTACTAAGGTAGCAACGAACCCCTCTGGGACCTGAGCTGGGCCCACCGGAACTGCCTGGGTCGGAACCTCATCATCAAACTCAACCTGAGGCTCTATTGTTGGTGTGGCTGCTCTGGGCTAAGCTCTGCCCCTGCCCCGGCCTCTAGCACGGCCTTGGCCTCACCCTCTACCCCTCGTGGGAGCTGTTTTTGGAGGCTCGGGCTGCTGATCAATGGATGAGGAAGCTCGTGTCCGCGCCATCTATGAAAGAATAGAGTAGAAATTCAATTAGCATTGAGAAACCAAACCGCACGACAGGAAAGAATAGATGTGAAGTTTTTCCTAACTCTGTATCCTCTAAGGATAAATACAGACGTCTCCATATCGATCCCTCAAACTCTACTAATCTTGTTCACGAATTGTGAGACCTAAGTAACCTAAAGCTCTGATACCAACTTGTCACGACCCGGATTTTCCACCCTTAGGAGTCGTGATGGCGCTTACTAGAGAAAGCTAGCAAGCCAACTATTTCGATTTAATTACCCTTTTCAAGTCTTTATGTCCTTATATTTCAAAACAACATATCAAAACAACGGAAATAATAATATCAATAACAAAGCGGAAGATGAAATCTGATAATTTAACTTAATACAAACTACGGAAGTCTAAATACAACTCTACCTAGAATTTGGTGTCACAATTTCACAGACTATCGAAGAATACTACAAATAAAGTTTGAATAGAAATACACAAATCTGTCTCTGAATAAATAAAAAATAGAAAAGAAATGATAGAAGGAGACGCCAAGGCCCGCGGGTGCCTGCAGAACTACCTTGGGTCGCCTGTTGGACTGAAGGCAGCAACCTCACTGCGGTCCAAACGCTCCGGTACCAGTATCTGCACACAGTGCAGAGTGTAGTATCAGCACAACCGACCCCATGTGCTGGTAATTACCTAGCCTAACCTCGGCGAAGTAGTGACGGGGCTAGGACAAGACTACCAAATACCTGTGCAGTTAAATCATATACAACGGAAAATAAAATCATATATTCACAGTAAAGATGGGAGGGGAAAAGAACATGCTGCGGGGAGTATCAGGTAATAACAGAATACCAAAGAGGAGTGTAAACAAACCAAAAAATTCAATTACTAACAAGAATAAGAAAACAAACACAGTATTCACTTTCATCTCTTTCTTGTTGCAGGCGTGCAACCCGATCCTATTTCAAATATTACCGTGGCGGCGTTCCACCCGATCTCATTTCATATATCTTGTTGTAGGCGTGTAACCCAATCCCATTTCATATATATCATTGCAGGCGTGCAACCCGATTCCATTTCAAATATCTTTGTGGCGGCGTGCCACCCGCTCCCATTTCATATATCTTGTTGCAGACGTGCAACTCGATCCCATTTCCAATATCACCGTGGCGACGTGCCACCCACTCCCATTTACAAATCAACATCAATCCCAAAGAATCTCGAAAAGGGCACAAGAGTACAACAACAATATCCCAGCAAGGGAGACAATATAGTAAACAATAACATCACGGCAAGGGAGATAATGTCACAACAATAACATCCCGGCAAGGGAGACAATATCATAAACCATAACATCCCAGCAAGGGAATTAACAATGATAATCAACATATTAAGCATGAACAAATCACAACAGAGTCACATCAATTACAATACGAGATTCACAAGCATACTTGACACCGACGTATAGATACTCGTCACCATGCCTATACGTCGTACTCCACAATTAACACATAGCAAATAAGACACAACTCCTAATCCCTCAAGCTAAGGTTAGACCAAACACTTACCTCAAACTTCCACGGCCAACTCAAGCCTCAAACACTGCTTTTCCTTTAGAATTCGCCTCCAAATTACTTGTATCTAGCCCAAATTTAACAACATCAATAGATGCTAAAGAATTCATACCCAATGCTTAATTATAGGTTTTCTATCATTTTTCCCAAAAAGTCAAAAATTGACCCCGGACCAGCTTGGTCGAAACTCGAGGTTCAGACCAAAATCCGATCACCCATTCACCCACGAGCCTAAATATGCAATTAGTTTCGAAATCCGACCCCAAAATGAGGTCTAAATTCTAATTATTCAAAGAGTCCTAACTCTACCCAAATTCCTAATTTCTACCATAAAAATTCTAGATTTTTGGATGAAAATTGATGAAATGCAATGGGAAATCAAAAGAAAAAGGTTTAGAATCATATACCAATGTTTTGGGGAAGAACTTGTTCTTTGAAAATTATCTCAATGCTCTCTAGTTTTGAACATATGAAGTTATGGACTGAATCCCGATTTGCTACTATTTTTAATTCACTAGACAGGCCTTCTTCGCGTTCGCGAAGGGCCTGTCGCATTCGCGAAGGGTCAGGCCCAGTTGCCTTCACGTTCGAGTTTAGTGGCTTGCGTTCGCGAGCTTTAGCTCCTCAAGCCATCGCATTCACGTAGAACAAAAATCCCTTTCCCCTGTCCCAGCCAAAAGGCATTCGCATTCGCGATAGCAGGTTTGCATTCGTGAAGGGTAGCACCCCCAAGGCTTCGCGTTCACGTCCTGTTTCTCGCGTTCGCGTAGAAGGAATTTTCCTTCAGCCTGACTTACCCTTCGCGTTCGCAAGAGTCCTCCCGCGAATGCGAAGAACAAAACTCCAGAATACCAGAAACTGAAAACCTGCAACTTTTCTAAGTGTAAAAATATCCTGAAACCTATACAAAATTGACCCAAGACCTTGGGGATCCAAACCAAACATGCATACTAACTCAAAAACATCATATGGACTTACTCGTGCGATTAAATTTTCAAATTAACATCTTTAACAACGAATTTAGCATCAAAATCAAAGAAAAATCTCAAGAACACTTAAGTTTCAAATTTCGCAACTGAGGGTCCAATTCACATCATTTCAAGTCCGTTTCTTACCAAATTTTACAGGCTCGATCTAAACACCATATAAGACCTATATCAGGCTCCGGAACCAAGACACGGGCCCAATACCATCAATTTCAAATACATTCAAATTTCCAAAAACTCTAAAAAATTTAGTTAAATAATTTTTTTCAAAAATTCATTTCTCGGGCTTGGGACCTCGGAATTCAATTCCGGGCATATGCTCAAGTCCCATATTTTCCTACGGACCCTACGGGACCGTCAAATCATGGGTCCGGGTCTGTTTACCTGAAATGTTGACCGAAGTCAACTTAAGTTCATTTTAAAAGCAACATTTATCATTTTTCACAGATTTTCACATAATGGCTTTCCGGTAGGGGTGTTCATGGTTCGGTTTGGATGGGTTTTTCCCTAAAAAGAAACCAAATCAAGTAAGTTAGTTTTTCAAATATTAGAACCAAATCAAGCCAATTAAGTCGGTTTTTTCTCGATTCGGTTTATGTCGGGTTTTATCGGTTTTTCGATTTTTTTAGTTATTTGTCAGTTTTTTCTTAAATATAAGACATACACTACCAAATACATATTTTGGCGACCACATTTTCAACATTACACTATCAAATCAATTGTCCTTTGAGAAATCTATTATTTACTAAAATATATTGATGATAATTGAATCAAATAGTGATGAATAATTTAAGGACTCAGTTAAAAATATATATTTTTTTTAACATGAAATGGATTCTTACACTTAACAAAAGAAAACTACCAATCAAACTAGAATATAAAGGTAAAAAACTATACTAAAAGTGCAAACAATTAACATTCACCATAAAAATTTTGAATCTTTGTAGAAAAATACACACACACACACACACACACACACACATAGTCGGTTTGTGTGTATGTGTGTGTGTGTGTGTATGTGTAATAATAAATTTGAAATAGATATCCCTATAGTCGGTTTGGTTTGGTTTTTTCGGTTATTTTTTGATTAAAACCAAAACCAAACCAAATTTGATCGGTTTTTAAAATTCAAAACCAAAACCAAACCAAACCAAAAAGTATCGGTTTTTTTGGTCGGTTTGGTTTGGTTTTCGGTTTGGTTCGGTTTTTCGGGTTTTTATGAACACCCCTACTTTCCGGATACACGCCCGGACTACACACGCAAATAGAGGTAAGATAAAAAGAGGTTTTTAAGGCCTTAGAACACAGAATCAACTTGTAAAACAAGTGATGACCTTTTGGGTCATCACACCTTTACTCAGGTTTTATAGTTATAATGTTTTTTCATTCTTTTTTGGCCTCTGTACTTCATCACGAGAGCTTCCTTCGGTACTGGGTCGAGGTCAATCAACTCGAGCTCGAGATTAAGGAGCTTGCCTAGAAAAGGGACATGTACAAGCTTCTTAGAGAGCAACATGAGGAGATTGCCAAGAATCTCCAAGCCGAGCTGGATGTGGCTCAGAAGGAGCATGCTGACTTGGTAGAAAAGGTAAAAGTTTTCAAAGTTATAAATGAAGGTCTAGTCGCATAGGCTAACAACAAAATTTTGCAGGTCCACAAGAAGATTGACCAGATCGACCAACTCCACAAGGAGATGGATGAGATCCAAGTGATGGTTGACAGGTGGAAAAACAAAATGGACCTGCTGGCCTCAGAGAAGGAGACTGCCCAGGTCAAACTGTCTTCAATGGAAGTTCAGCTTTGAGTGGCAAAAGAGAAGACCGATAAGCGAGCCAAGCTGAACAAGGAACTCCGAGCTCAACAAAACTCGGCCCTAGCAGAGCGGGGTACCCTCAGCAGTATATGTAAAGCTATAAGGGCTCAGATTCAAACAAACTCTACCGATGTTGAAGAAATGGTAGCCCAGTATAGGGCCAACGTCAAGGCATCTGAGGCCCGCCTAAAAACCACTATTGAGTACGTGAAGCGGTTGTATCGAAGGGAGACCCTCGAAGAGATCCATGCCTGAGGCTTTGACCTATCTGCCGAGATCGAGGAGGCAAAAAGACTTGAGGTGAGGCCACGAAGCTAGCTGATCCCAAAGGTGAAGAGGGCACCAAGGGCTATGAAGAATCCGAAGGCCCCGACGATGTTGGTGATGGTTCGAGTTCCGGTGAAGATCAGGCAGAGATGCCTTAGAATTTTTTTTTTTTGTATCTTGCACATTTATTTTGTTGAGGCCATTTTCATTGGCCTTTGTAAAGATATTCCGGAATGTATATAAAGTCTTTTTCCCTTTCGGCAATTTTCAAGTCTAGTGTCTTTAGCATCCTTTCATAATTGCAAAGATTTCAAATGCCTTAGCATGGAATCAAAAGTTGCAATAAGTCGTTTCAGGAGTCTGAATAAGACATGTCCTCGGTGCAATCTTTTCTCAAAACTTATGGGGGCTCGAGGTGATCGGAAACTTTCTCTAATATGCTTGTCTAAATGTTTTAAGACTATATCTTTGATGAGGGTAACCTTTGAATAGGTTTGGGATTTTGTTTGAAGGCCTTATGTTTCGATAACGGACTTCGAATGTCTCCAAATCATTTTTAGGTTGGTCATAGCCTTCTAAGTTCAGGCACTGCCTAATAGGCTTTGTACCTCCGAATTTTAATAACCCGAGCCGTCCGAGTTTGTCTTGGACGACAGTCCCCGAGAGGGGGTGGACCTTTGGGTTCAGACAGTTTTTAGGGTGGTTGTAACCTTTTGAGTTTAGGCACTGCCTAATAGGCTTTGTGACTTCGGGTTTCGGCAACTTGAGCCTTTCGAGTTCGTCCTTGATGATGGTCCCCGTGTAGGGGTAATCTTTTGGATCCGGAAAGAGGCGGCCCTTCGGCTCGATATACCTAAGGAACAAAATGTAATACTCTTAAGGAACAAAATGTGTATCAGCAAGGTAGAAACTTTCTTTCATTCCTGTTTGTAATATACAAGATTGTAAGCATGTAAAAGCTTCGTATTGTGGCTTAGACGGTCTATGTGAGAATAGTTCATTTAACCATTTGGCCCTTACAATAAATCCTATCCACCTATCCTAGACTGTTCAAGCACAAAGTTTCCTTCCTTACTAGAAATCTTAACCCGAGGGTGATGGCTCCCAGCATTCGAGGTTGCTCTTCGAGAGGGCTCGGATACTGTTGATGTGACCATCAACTCCGATTTAAAATCGATCTTCGACTCTAGGTTAGTACATTCCACTGTTGCCTTGTTAAAAACCTTTCCAGAAAATTCATTTGGGGCAAAACCGGTTCAAGGGAAAAAGAGTGCAACGTGTACTTTGAGGCCTAACAGCTACATCATCCTTTGGTTGTTGCCTGCAAGTGTTAGTTAGTAGTATCATTTTAAGTGGGTCACGTTCCAGTTGTTTGGTAGCTATGCGTTGTTCCCTGCTTCGAGTTTCTACGAACCTTTACCGGTAATCTCGATAATTCAATATGGACCTTCCCAATTCAGTCCCAGCTTCCCTGCCTCGCGCCTCTCATCCAATAGTTCCAGGCTCATGCTCATGGCCTCATTGTTTGACTCTTTAGTTGTATATCGGAACCCGAGACTCGGTTCTCCTACCTCGACCGGTATTAGTGTTTTGGCACCTAGACCAACGAAGCCCCGGTACTAGACATTGAGATCGTACGATATGCCCAAAAGACTTTGGGTAAAATTTCCCTCCATATTATCGCCAGGTATTCTATCAAATTCTTTTTCAACTACTGCGAAGCCATTGAGATTTGGGGGTTGAGTCCTTGGGTGAATGCCTGAATCGCATCTGCGACTTGAGGCAGATCCATCTGTTCCATTGAAACCTCAACACGAATTCCCTGAGCATCTCGTTATCTATTTGCTTTACTTTGAAAAGGTCTAACTTTCTGGTCTCGACCTTGATGGCCCCGACGTGCGCTTTTACAAAGGCATCTACAAACATAGCAAACGAGTCAATAGAACTAGTAGGTAAGTTGTGATACCATATCATATCTCCCTTCGGCAAGTTTTCTCCAAACCTTTTCAGCAGAATGGATTCGATTTCCTCATTTTCCAAGTCGTTCCCCTTGATGGCGCACATATAAGAGGTCACATGTTCATTTGGATTAGTTGTCCTATTATACTTCGAAATTTTGGGCATACGGAACTTCTTTGTAATAGGCTTTGGAGCTGCACTCGGAGGGAAAGGATTTTGGATAAATTTCTTGGAATCCAGGCCCTTCAGTATCGGTGGTGCTCCTGGGATTTGATCAACCCAAAAGTTATAGGTCTCCACTTTTTTTGTCGTTGGCTTCGATTTTCTTTTCTCTCGATTTCACCTGCTTTGTCAGTTCCTTGAGCATCTTTATTATCTTGGGGTTGGTCCCGGGTTCGGCTTCACTCGACCTTTCTATGGCTGGTTCATTTCCGCGAGCGTTTTCCTGGACAGTTCTGTAACGACCCGACCGGTCATTTTGAGCTCTAGCGCGTCGTTCAGCAGTTGGAAGTCATGAACAACTTCATTTCAGGTATATTGACTTGTACGTATGGTCAGAGTTTAATTTCGGGAAATTCGGAGTCAAATTGGAAAAAAAACTTTTCATTGCGGCAACCTTAAGTTGAAGAAAATGGCTAAGATTGGAATTTTGAGTAAACGACCTCGGAATTGGGATCTGAAAGTTCCAGCATGTTCGTATGATGATTTTGGACTTGGGCGTGTGTCCGGATTTGGTTTTGGATAACCCGTGAGTATTTCGGCGTATATTGTGGAAGTTAGTATTTTAGAAGAATTTCATAAATTTGGGTTGGAAGGCATTTCAGAGTTATAGATGTCCATTTGGGATTCCGAGTCTGGGAATACCTCCGTATGGTGATTCTGGAGTTAGGAGCGCGATCGAAAGTGAATTCGGATGTCCGGAGGTCATTTTGAAGTCATTCGGACTAGTTTTGGTAAGGTTTGAGACACTTAGTCTCTTTTAAGGAAGCTTAAGTTGGAAAGGTCAACCGGATATTGACTTATGTGTTAGAGGGCTCGAAATGCAAATTTTATGATTCAGATAGCTTCGTTAGGTGAATTAGGACTTCGGAATGTGTCCGGAATATTTTTGTGATGACCGGTGTAGAATTAAGTTTGAATTGGCAAAGTTAGTATTTTGGCGAATTTTGGTTGATAGGTGAGATTTTGATCCGAAGGTTGGAATGGAATTTCGAGAGTTGTTGTAGCTTCGTTATGTCATTTTGGACTTGTCTGTAAAATTTGAGGTCATTCGGACGTGGTTTGGTTGGTTTTTTTTTTATCAAAAATGGAATTTGGAAGTTCTTGAGATTCATAGGCTTGAATCCGATGATGATTTGATGTTTTGATGTTATTTTGGGTGTTCCAAAGGTTGGGACAAGTTTGAATGATATTATTTTGGGACATGTTGATATAATTGGTTAAGGTCCCGAGGGCCTCGAGTGGATTTCGGAAGGTTAACGGAATGGAATTCGGACCCAAAAAGAAAAGAAAAAGCTGCTGCAATTTCTGCTGCTAAGCTGTCTTTGGACAGCAAATGTGCAGTCGTGGAGCGTACTTCGGAGGCCTATATCTTTTGATCTACAAGGGAATTTGAGATGATTCAAAAACAAAAGTTGTAGCCCTTCGTGCCTAGTTTCCATAAAGCTAAGG
This sequence comes from Nicotiana sylvestris, assembly GCF_000393655.2. Lineage (NCBI taxonomy): Eukaryota > Viridiplantae > Streptophyta > Magnoliopsida > Solanales > Solanaceae > Nicotiana > Nicotiana sylvestris. The sequence continues at coordinate 64,335,127 of NC_091063.1, forward strand.
AAATCGTAATTTGGACATCTGTAGAGAAAGTTATGATCGATTGAAGATGACTGGTGGAGCAGTTTCTCCAGAATTTTCTGATTTCATAGAGCCGACTTTAGAAGCTCATATCTCGGGATATATAAAGTGTTATATGGTGTACAACCTATCAAATTAAAGATCTTCAAGTCTAGTTTCTAAATATTCAAACTGTTTGTAATTTGGATATTTATACAAGACGTTATAGGTGTTTAAACAGAAGGTGTCAGACTAGGAAAAATTTTAATAGGATGTACAACTTGTATAGCACAAGTGCAAGGTACAACTCGACGAAGCACGGGCAGATTCTTTAAACACGGATTTGGCTTATTTCTTTCATTTGGCTTGGATGATTTTGGAGAGAATTTCAAGGGGGATTTTTTCAAGCATTAAAGGTGAGTTGTTTCTACTTATTTTCAAGTTAAATACAAGATTATGTGAATTAGAACATGAAAATTAGTAGAAAAGTGGGGTTTTAGTGCTTGTGCTTTTGAGATTTTCTAGGGTCGATTTGAAAGGTCAAACGAGCTCCGATTTTTGTGTTCTTTATATGTACGGACTCGTGAGAGTACGAAGAACATTTTGGTATAAAAATTTCTGAGTTTTGAGACGTGGTCCCGGGGCTCGGGTTTTGTCAAATTCGTGAATTTTGATATTTTTCGATTGCTTTAGATTGGGAATTGTCCCTTTAGCATAATGCAACATATTCGTTTTGATTTTGGGCAGATTCGACACACGTGGAGGCCAATTCGAGGGGAAAAGGCGTCGCGAGCTAAAGAAGTAGCCGGTTTGAGGTGAGTAATTGATGTAAATGATGTCCTGAGGGTTTGAAACCCCGGAATTTCACATCGTAATGCTATATTTAGGTGACTTGCACGCCGGATAACGGGCGTGGGGTAGAGCACCATTGGGGATTGTGACTTAGTCTGGCCCGAGAGATGTTTTTACCATATTTTCTACTTGAACTAAATTGAAAATCATCCTTACTTGGATTTGATTGTTACATTTGGGCTTCTTGCCAATTATTTGAATCCTTCAGGGATTAACATCACTGTTTTCGCATACATGCATATCATTTGATCTCAGTCCAAGGTTTTAAATACTGTTTTGCAAACTCAGCCATCTTTCTAAGATTTGAAAACTTAAATGATATTTCTAAATGATATTTCGGGATGAGAACTACTGTTTTACAAATGCCCAAGGGGCTTATTATGATTTTTGGACTGAGCATCGATCGGGCTGCGCGCCGCAGCAGTGATTTGAAATAGTGGTAACAATAACATTGTATGATGTAATTTGAAACAGTGGTAACAATGGCACTGTGTGATATAAATTGGTCAGGTAACAATGACTGACCAAGGCTTGATTGATGCCACGAGATGGCTTGTTATTGCGCTTGGGCTGTAGGAGCCTCTCCGAAGTCCGTACACACCCCTAGTGAGCGTCGTCGACGATAAATAAATATGGATGGCTCGGGCTGCACGCCGCAGTGGGTACCAGAGGGTACTGTCATATGCATTGCATTGCATTTATGCATTTATTCCTCATCTGCATTATCCGCCATAATAATTATGTGCTCTTATTTCATTGACTGATTGCTTCATATTGTTCTGAGCTTGAGGGGCTGATACTGTTCTGAGATACTAAACCCGAGGGGCTGATACTGTTCTGAGATACTGAGCCTGAGGGGCAGATTTCTACTTATTATTTTGATACTGAGCCCGAGGGGCAGATTTCTACTTATTATTTTGATACTGAGCCCGAGGGGCAGATTTCTACTTGTTGTTTTGATATTGAGCCCGAGAGGCAGATTTCTACTCGTCATTTTACTGCCAAATTATTTTTTTTTACTGGTTTAAAAGAAATTTCACATGATGTTTCACTAAATTGTTATTTTAAATGATTTCGCTGCTTCTGTATAGAGTGTTGTGTGCCTTAACGTGTTTTCTTACCTTCAGTTATTATTTATATTTATTACTCACTGGGTCGGAGTACTCACATTACTCCCTACACCATGTGTGCAGGTACAGGTATTCCTGAGGCATAGAGCAAGTTTTCTGCTGTTCAGTTTTCATCGGAGTTATCGAGGTAGCTGCATGGCGTTCGCAGACCCGTTTTCTCCCTTATCTTCTGTATTTATGATATCTTCAGATGTCGTTCCTAATTCCGTACTTTGTAGAATTTTAGTAAACTCTGTAGTAGCTCATGGCTTGTGACACCCCGGTTAGGGCTGAGTTGGGTTGGATTTCCGTATTTTATCTATACTTTTCGCTATTGGATATTATTAAACCATTTTTATAATATAATTGTGTTAATTAATTGTCAAAAGGATGAATTGGGTTGAATGGCTGGCCTTGTCTTCATGAGAGACGCCATCACGACCAGGTTCGAAAATTGGGTCGTGATAAGTTGGTATCAGAGCCTAGGTTACATAGGTCTCACGAGTCATGAGCAGGTTTAGTAGAGTCTCGTGGATCGGTACAGAGACGTCTGTATTTATCCTCGAGAGGCTGCAGAACCTTTAGGAAAACTTCACATTCTTGAATTCTTATCTTGCGTTCTTGATTCAGCTTGAAAAGTAACTCTTGAAATTTCTTCCACGCGTTCACATGCGCGCATGAGCGCTCAATATCAGATGTGCCTTGATGGCTTATGATTCCCTGATTGAGGGGCGAGACGTGATCTCTTTGAGTTGATGTTGGGACAGTCTGAAGGACTTGAGGCCGGATCTTTTCCTATGACTTAAGCACCAAGGTGCTGATTGTGTGAGCAAGTGTTTTGAACTTATATGTTCGGTATTGCCCCTATTAGCGGGAATGACGGCTGGGTAGCAATGTGATGGGTATGTTAGTACTGCGAGATATTTCTATATGACTTGGAAGTGTTGAGGAAGATCTGCTGGATGATAGGTGAACTATTAAGTGTATGATTTCCATTGTGATTAGAGGTGTAGCTCCGAGTTATGGGCGTGAAGAATCTTTTCAAGTCTCCTGTTTGGAGTGAAGTAAATTTCATGTTACAGTATGAGTTTAGACCCAGGAAGACTAAGTGATTGTGTAATGTGTATGATGGTGGAAGGTATACAAAAATATTAATTGGAGGCAAAGTAGGTGGGTTATCTCATGCGGAATAATCTACGTAGGTGTGTTCCTTATAATGTTGAGTAGAGAGTTTCTTTTCTACTAACAGGATGTATGTGTTGAGATTTGAATTTGACTCTAATTGAGAAATTTGAGTTGATTGTCACGAGAATGAAGGTGATCTTAGTAGTGGAATTGAGGTATTTTACGGTCTATGTTACCTAAGCTTGTGAAGAATTTTTGTTGAACTAGCTGTAGTAATATGGCAATATTTCTGAGTTTGATGACCTGCGTGGCCTGGTTGAATTAGAGGAATTTAGTTCTGATAGCTTGATTAGGAGAAAATGGATTTCCAAGTGTTCTTGATGGTTTCTACCATGGTTTAAAATAGATACTTTCTACAGGTATGGGGAACGTGTTGTGTATTGTGAGTTCCTGTATATTTCTTCATTATTGATGGGGTACGAAGGTTTTGGAGTGAGGTTCTGTTTAATGTGGGGTTTCCTACTGGTACTTGGTTGGTTTGAGTGGTTATGGTGATCGAGAATGGTGTTGCGAGTATACGAGTTGTGTAGTATGTTATACGATTATATCTAGGGTTATTGTTATGGCTTGACACAGTTTGGCCGGACTTATACAGTGTGTGTATGTGAGATTCGGGTCTTGAAAAGAATTCTGGATGTTAGAAATTGGGCTCTAAGTATTTGGGGTAAGGTTAAAGTAATGTTAATTATTCACTACAATGGGTTTAATGTGTTTCGGAATAATTGGTTCCAACTTTTTTTATGAATTATATGTCCTACCAGTATAAGGGTTCGTTATGTGCTATGAAAAAAAAATTTACGAAATTTATTGAGAAGAAGAACGAAAGGAAATTGAAAACTGCAGTTGGCACAATGTGAAATATTTAAACCGGGCTGCAAGCTGCGGTGGAGGTTATGTAAGGACAAGGTCCTTGTGGTAAATAATTATGAGTTTAAAGTTTTCCTTTGTAAAGTTTAATTCGTACGATAATATTAAAGGGAGTCATGCCAGTTAGGTTGATTTGATAATTCTTGTATATTTTATGTTCATATTCAGCCATTTTCGTACTGTAAACATTGAGTTTTAGCTTATGAGATGAGTTCCCAGGTGGCGTTAAATATGACTCATTAATCCGAGTAAGTAATAATGAGGTCTTCATGCCTCACATTCTGTTGTCAGTATTGTGAAAATTTGAAATGAGGTGGTGGTTAATATGAGATTTATTGATAATGATGGAATTATTTATGAACAACTATTAAGACCAAAAATGTGGTTATGATCATACAAATGATGCGTTTCATGTCAAAATATCATTGTGATAATGTCGGGCTTGTAATACGGAGATTAGTGTTATTGATATACTTGTGGTGCTTGTTGGGTTGTGGACATGCTGTTAGGAGTTGTTTTGGTGTTACTCTGACAGGTGGATAGGCCCAATTACAAGGGAGACTCTGCCGAAATATTTGAAAAATTTCGTAGTTAGTCAAATTTTGGGGACTTAAGAAAGTTGAAATGTTGGAAGAATATCTAAGATCTATATGAAGTCGTTCGGTTCATTTGGTTGTGGATTGTGGGGTGTTGCCGGCTATGGTGGTAGTTCTTTCATGTTATGAGAAGAAATGACTTATTACGGGTCCAGGAAAGGCTATCATCCTAGTTCAGTGCGAGCAGAATCGACCTGAAGTGGGTGAATGGATTTAAATAGGATTATGGGCTTCATGTGAGTCAGATGTGTTCATTTTAGTATAGCGCTCCTCAAGGAGGGGTGTTGGAATATCATATGTTGTTCCGTGTTCGTCAACTCATGTAATATTGTGATTGTGCCATGTGTGCTGTGAAACGGCTTGATAAATTCCTATTCTCTGGGGAAAAGTCCATATTAGTTGTGTGAGTTGAGCAGTCCATTCCTGAATCATTTCCTTATGTATCTTGTTCGCATTATGGCCTATTGGCGCATTTTTGCATCATGTGAGACCGTTGGTCATTGTCTGTGGTGATTGGTTGTTTGAGCAGCTCGTACTAGGTGAGGCGAGACTATTGGTAACGGGGACCATTGTAGTGGGATTATGTGAGGTATATTACAGGGCAGGTACCAGTATTTGGGTAGTAATGAGGTGATGATTTTAGTCAAAAAGGAGAGAATTAATGTTTGGTTAACTCTGCAATTGGTTAGAAATTTTTGCATATCTCTTCCGTTGTGGTTGTATCGTCAGCATTATAACAGAATGTATAGGTATATCATCATATGCATTGGGAGCATCAGAGTCGTAGAATTTTGGCTATTAAGGTTCATAGAGTGCCATTGTGGTTAGATTGTGAATTATGCGATGCATGTGCTAATTCAACAAAGGTACGCAGTCGTGTTCTGGTACCTCGTGTGGTAGTTGATACAATGTTTATATACAGGGAACAGGTCTGGCAGAGAACTTCAGGTGTTGGAATTGGGTTCTAAGCTTATTGTATGGATAAAAGAGGATATCTGCAGATTTGATCAAACTAATGTGTCCATATGAGTTGTGGTAGCACGGCAGGTGCACGAGGTGTTAAACAGTGATTTCAGATAACTTAAGAGCAGTTCTTGGAACGTTCGAGGACGAACGTCTATTTAAGTGGGGGAGAATGTAATGACACGATCGGTCATTTTGAGCTCTAGCGCGTCGTTCAGTAGTTGGAAGTCATGAACAACTTCATTTCAGGTATATTGACTTGTACGTATGGTCAGAGTTGAATTTCGGGAAATTCGGAGTCAAATTGGAAAGAAACTTTTCATTGCGGCAACCTTAAGCTGAAGAAAATGGCTAAGATTGGAATTTTGAGTAAACGACCTCGGAATTGGGATCAGAAAGTTCTAGCATGTTCGTATGATGATTTCGGACTTGGGCGTGTGTCCGGATTTGGTTTTGTATAACCCGTGAGCATTTCGGCGTATATTGTGGAAGTTAATATTTTAGAAGAATTTCATAAATTTGGGTTGGAAGGCATTTCAGAGTTATAGATGTCCATTTGGGATTCCGAGTCTGGGAATAGCTCCATATGGTGAGGAGTTGGGAGCGCGATCGAAAGTGAATTCGGATGTCCGGAAGTCATTTTGAAGTCATTCGGACTAGTTTTGGTAAGGTTTGAGACACTTAGTCTCTTTTAAGGAAGCTTAAGTTGGAAAAGTCAACCGGATATTGACTTATGTGTTAGAGGGCTCGAAATGCAACTTCGGATAGCTTCGTTAGGTGATTTGGGACTTAGGAGTGTGTCCGGAATATTTTTGTGATGATCGGTGTAGAATTAAGCTTGAATTGGCAAAGTTAGTATTTTGGCGAATTCCGGTTGATAGGTGAGATTTTGATCCGAGGGTCGGAATGGAATTCCAAGAGTTATTGTAGCTTCGTTATGTCATTTTGGACTTGTCTGCAAAATTTGAGGTCATTCGGACGTGGTTTGGTTGGGTTTTTGATCAAAAATGGAATTTGGAAGTTCTTGAGATTCATAGGCTTAAATCCGATGATGATTTGATGTTTTGATGTTATTTTGGGTGTTTCAAAGGTTGGGACAAGTTTGAATGATATTGTGGGACATGTTTATATAATTGGTTAAGGTCCCGAGGGCCTCGGGTGGATTTCGGAAGGTTAACGGAATGGAATTCGGACCCAAAAAGAAAAGAAAAAGTTGTTGCAATTTCTGCTGCTAAGCTGTCTTTGGACAGCAAATGTGCAGTCGTGGAGCGTACTTCAGAGGCCTATATCTTTTGATTTACAAGTAATATTGAGATGATTCAAAAACAAAAGTTGTAGCCCTTCGTGTCTAGTTTCCAGAAAGATAAGGAAATCGTAATTTGGATATCTGTAGATAAAGTTATGATTGATTGAAGATGACTGGTAGAGCAGTTTCTCTAAAATTTTCTGATTTCATGGAGCCGACTTTAGAAGCTCATATCTCGGGATATATAAAGAGTTATATGGTGTACAATCTATCAAATTAAATATCTTCGAGTCTAGTTTCCAAATCTTCAAACCGTTTGTAATTTGGATATTTATACAAGAAGTTATGGGTGTTTAAACAGAAGGTGTCCGACAAGGAAAAATTTTAATAGGATGTACAACTTGTATAGCACAAGTGCAAGGTACAACTCAACGAAGCACAGGCAGATTCTTTAAACACGGATTTGACTTATTTCTTTCATTTCTTTCATTTGGCTTGGATGATTTTGGAGAGAATTTCAAGGGGGATTTTATCAAGCATCAAAGGTGAGTTGTTTCTACTTATTTCCCAGTTAAATACAAGATTATGTGAATTAGAACATGAAAATCAGTAGAAAAGTGGGGTTTTAGGGCTTGTGCTTTTGAGATTTTCTAGGGTCGATTTGAAGAGTCAAACGAGCTCCGATTTTTGTGTTCTTTATATGTACGGACTCGTGAGAGGACGAAGAACATTTTTGGTATAAAAATTTCTGAGTTTTGAGACGTGGTCCCGGGGCTCGGGTTTTGTCAAATTCGTGAATTTTGATATTTTTCGATTGCTTTCGATTGGGCATTGTCCCTTAAGCATAATGCAACATATTCGTTGTGATTTTGGGCAGATTCGACACACGTGGAGGCCAATTCGAGGGGAAAAGGCGTCGCGAGCTAAAGAAGTAGCCAGTTTGAGGTGAGTAATTGATGTAAATGATGTCCTGAGGGTTTGAAACCCTGGAATTTCACATTGTAACGCTATATTGAGGTGACTTGCATGCCGGATAACGGGCGTAGGGTAGAGCACCATTGGGGATTATGAATTAGTCCGTCCCGAGAGATGTTTTTACCGTGTTTTCTACTTGAACTAAATTGAAAATCATCCTTACTTGTATTTAATTGTTACATTTGGGCTTCTTGCCAATTATTTGAATCCTTCAGGGATTAACATCACTGTTTTCGCATACATGCATATCATTTGATCTCAGTCCAAGGTTTTAAATACTGTTTTGCAAACTCAGCCATCTTTCTAAGATTTGAAAACTTAAATGATATTTCGGGCTGAGAACTACTGTTTTACAAATGCCCAAGGGGCTTATTATGATTTTTGGACTGAGCATGGATCGGGCTGCGCGCCGCAGCAGTGATTTGAAACAGTGGTAACAATGACATTGTATGATGTGACTTGAAACAGTGGTAACAATGGCACTGTATGATATAAATTGGTCAGGTAACAATGACTGACCAGGACTTGATTGATGCCACGAGATGGCTTGTTATTGCGTTTGGGCTGTAGGAGCCCCTTCGGAGTCTGTACACACCCCCAGTGAGCGCCGTCGACGATAAATAAATATGGATGACTTGGGCTGCACTCCGCAGTGGGTACCAGAGGGTACCGTCATATGCATTGCATTGCACTCATGCATTTATTCCTCATCTACATTATCCGCCATAATAATTATGTGCTCTTATTTCATTGACTGATTGCTTCATACTGTTCTGAGCCTGAGGGGCTGATACTGTTCTGAGATACTGAGCCCGAGGGGCTGATACTGTTCTGAGATACTGAGCCCGAGGGGTAGATTTTTACTTATTATTTTGATACTGAGTCCGAGGGGCAGATTTCTACTTATTATTTTGATACTGAACCCGAGGGGCAGATTTCTACTTGTTGTTTTGATATTGAGCCCGAGAGGCAGATTTCTACTCGTCATTTTACTGCCAAATTATCTTTTTTTTACTGGTTTAAAAGAAATTTCACATGATGTTTCACTGAATTATTATTTTAAATGATTTCACTGCTTCTGTATAGAGTGTTGTGTGCCTTAACGTGTTTTCTTACCTTCAGTTATTATTTATATTTATGACTCACTGGGTCAGAGTACTCACATTACTCCATGTACCATGTGTGCAGGTACAGGTATTCCTGAGGCATAGAGCAAGTTTTCTGCTGTTCAGTTTTCATCGGAGTTATCGAGGTAGCTGCATGGCGTTCGCAGACCCGTTTTCTCCCTTATCTTCTGTATTTATGATATCTTCAGATGTCGTTCCTAATTCCATACTTTGTAGAATTTTAGTAAACTCTGTAGTAGCTCATGGCTTGTGACACCCCGGTTAGGGCTGAGTTGGGTTGGATTTCCGTCTTTATCTATACTTTCCGCTATTGGATATTATTAAACCATGTTTATACTATAATTGTGTTAATTAATTGTCTTAAAAGGATGAATTGGGTTGAATGGCTGGTCTTGTCTTCATGAGAGACGCCATCACGACCAGGTTCGGGAATTGGGTCGTGACAGGTTCTGGCTCAACTATGTTGGGAGCGCGACTTTGGTTTTGCAACTGGGCTATTGCTGCCTATTGAGCCTATAACATTTCGAAGATCACCCGCAAGTTGATCACATCACCTTTGTCGTCGTGTGTACTCCGGGCTATCGATCGGGCTCCCCCCCCCCCCCGAAAGCTGTTTTCGGGGTCAGTAGGCAAGTTTGCTTCGATAGCCACGTTTGTGTTAGCATTAATTGGATCCGTGACAGGACTTTGTTAGGGTCAACAGGGGGCACCTCGTTATCGGGCGCCATGTTGTTGTTCTTACCATGGTAGCCAGACTTAGCATCAACGGTCAAATGGGCAGATTGGGGGTTTGAGTTTTTAATTTGACCTGAAATTGAAAGCTCAAAGAACAAGTGTAAAATAGAGAGCGTTTGGAAATTTCTATCAAATTGCCACTATTATCCTTAGTTCAACGGTGGGCGCCAAACTGTTTTCCCTAAAAAAGGATAATAATTAAATTTACATGTAGTTTTAAGATACGCGGATTAATTCGATACAAATGATAAATGGCATAATATTAACATATAAAAGACGTAATAAATTGTCAAACCAATAGCGGGAGTGATCCTAGACTCGGTAATAACTTAATGAAGTGCCTACCTTCGGTCGTAGACCCACAATAATAGGGAACTTGGTAAACAAAAGTAAGAACAAAGAAAAATAATAGTATATTGCCTTGATATGCATGTTACAAAAGTAACTAATGAATAGTTAGACTCCCCTTTATATAGTAGGAGAGTTTTATCCTAAGTACAATTCCATAAAAGGTAAAAATCTTCCGTTTTGCTAATTACTGATTTTTTGGTAATGCTCGCCAAGATTCATGTTGTGATATCCGTCTGGCATGGATATCACGACCCTTTGTTAGTCATGGTCAATTATCTGGTAATGCTCTCCGAAGTTTTGGGATTCGAATCGGACCTGGAGGACGTGGCTTCGATTCTTTCGAGGACATGTGTTTTTCCCGGACCCTGACTCGAGGGGCTCCTTGCCTCGATTCTGATTCCTTATGGTCACGTCTCTGCTCTGTTTCCTTCATCGAGAACCGAGGTGCCCAACGGGCTCGGTTTCACCCGTATACTGAAATTATCATAGTAACTTGCAATGATAATGCATTGTGTTTCCTCCTTCAATGAAACTTTAAAAAAGAAAAGTTTAGATCCTGCATTCATGCAGGATTCAGTGAAGGAACACTTCCAAAAAATACGATGGAGACAGTCTATCCTAATACAAGCACTAGTGACTGATTCCAGTGAATCTTATGCAACACAATCCCAAATTATTGGGGTTTTGATAGGGTGCATAAGAATAATATTGAGTAGGGTGTATTAGTAATGTTGTTATTTGTTATGCTTGCATTAGTTATGTTTTCCATTAGTTATGGTGACATATTTCTTATCCATTGTTTGGTCTGATGTATTAAAGCATTGCACAATTCTTAAAAGAATTATTTGTTTACAAAAATACCCTCGTAACTAGTCCATCACTTTATCTTTTTAAAAGAAACATATGTTGAGGAATGTTTTTATATGAAAAGGTTTAAAGAATTATTTAATTTGTCTACCTATATTATAATATAGAACTGAATATTTATTTATAAAAAAGAAAATATGATAAGTATTTTGTTTATTTACCAGGGGTGTGTGTGTGTGTGTATATATAAAATTTTATTTCCTACTTTCTTGGATTATTTCAAACTTGCATAAAAATAATAGCAAATTTTATTCTAGAATAAATTTTGAAGGACAATTTTATTTTTAACTAAGCTAATGCATGCGTTAAAACCCATTGCATTATTAATACTATGGTTTCCTATGCATTAATATGCATAGGATAATATCCAATATGGTGTATAATTAATGCTTGTATAACTAATGCATAGATTCAAAAAGTATACCAAATATCTATATTTATATTAAAAGGAGAGTAGTATGCATTGTGGTTAAGCCAAGTGTCAAGCTAAAATGAAGTCACTTGGCAATTTTAGGATAACATTAATAATTAGAAAATATATATAGAAACATAACTAGTGAAAGTAGTATAATGAATCTTATACATAATCTAAATAGATCTTAGACAAATCTAATCTACATATCTATATTTAAATTTATATGTATATTTGTATCAATATCAATATCTATATTTATATCTAAATATTGATCCACTCATAGATTTTCTTCTATGTTAGCTAAAAATATAGAGGTAAAAAAATTAATTAAAAACTATAATAGAAAAAAAATAAAAATATATAAAGATGTAAATTGAGATAACCAATGACTATTTATACTTTGAGTAATTTAAAATATAAAATAAAATCTATATTATATTAAAAGGAGAGTAGTATGCATTGTGGTTAAGCCAAGTGTCAACCTAAAATGAAACCACTTGGCAATTTTAGGACAACATTAATAATTAGAAATTATATATAGAAACATAACTAGTGAAAGTAGTTTAATGAATCTTATACACAATCTAAATAGATCTTAGACAAATCTAATTTATATATCTATATTTAAATTTATATGTATATTTGTATAAATATCAAAATCTATATCTATATTTATATCTAAATATTAATCCACTCATAGATTTTCTTCTATGTTAGCTAAAAATATGGAGGGAAAAAATTAATTAAAAACTATAATAGAAAAAAATAAAAATATATAAAGACGTAAATTGAGATAACCAATGACTATTTATACTTTGGAGTAATTTAAAATATACAATAAAATCTATATCATATTAAAAGGAGAGTAGTATGCATTGTGGTTAAGCCAAGTGTCAACCTAAAATGAAGCCACTTGGCAATTTTAGGACAACATTAATAATTAGAAATTATATATTGAAACATAACTAGTGAAAGTAGTTTAATGAATCTTATACATAATCTAAATAGATCTTAAACAAATCTAATCAATATATCTATATTTAAATTTATATGTATTTGTATCAATATCAATATCTATATATATATTTATATCTAAATATTGATCCACTCATAGATTTTCTTCTATGTTAGCTAAAAATATGAGGGTAAAAAACATTAAAAACTACAATAGAAAAAAATAAAAATATATAAAGACGTAAATTGAGATAACCAATGACTATTTATACTTTGGAGTAATTTAAAATATAAAATAAAATCTATATTATATTAAACGGAGAGTAGTATGCATTGTGGTTAAGCCAAGTGTCAAGTTAAAATGAAGTCACTTGGCAATTTTAGGAAAACATTAATAATTAGAAATTATATATAGAAACATAACTAGTGAAAGTAGTTTAATGAATCTTATACATAATCTTAATAGATCTTAGACAAATCTAATCAATATATCTATATTTAAATTTATATGCATTTGTATCAATATCAATATCTATATCTATATTTATATCTAAATATTGATCCACTCATAGATTTTCTTCTATGTTAGCTAAAAATATGGAGGTAAAAAAATAATTAAAAACTATAATAGAAAAAAATAAAAATATATAAAGACGTAAATTGAGATAAGCGCTTACCCTAGCAGCAAACTAGTCTAAAAAAAGGGGCCCCCATAGAGAGGCAGGAGATGCAGGAGCCGCCAGCCGGATCGACCAACAAATGATAGGCCAGAGAGATGGGCTCATTCGACTAATCAGTGATCCCTGGGCCTACCTAACACAGATGTCCCTGAAATAGGGGATTGGTTGATCGGAAAGCTCAGGCAGGAGTAGGACATTCCATACAAATCTTTCTGATCCGCTAGCTGGTGGTCCTCTCCTTAGAGTCAAGTGGCTTTCAGCTCCTCTCAAATCCCATTTTAAAAAAAACAAAAGAAAAAGCAAAAATAGCTAAAAACACCAATGACTATTTATACTTTGGAATAATTTAAAATATAAAATAAAATCTATATTATATTAAAAGTAGAGTAGTATGCATTGTGGTTAAGCCAAGTGTCAAGCATAAAGAAGCCACTTGGCAATTTTAGGACAACATTAATAATTAGAAATTATATATAGAAACATAACTAGTGAACGTAGTTTAATGAATCTTATACATAATCTAAATAGATCTTAGACAAATCTAATCAATATATCTATATTTAAATTTATATGTATTTGTATCAATATCAATATCTATATCTATATTTATATCTAAATATTGATCCACTCATAGATTTTCTTCTATGTTAGCTAAAAATATGGAGGTAAAAAATTAATTAAAAACTATAATAGAAAAAAATAAAAATATATAAAGACGTAAATTGAGATAACCAATGACTATTTATACTTTGGAGTAATTTAAAATATAAAATAAAATCTATATTATATTAAAAGGAGAGTCGTATGCATTGTGGTTAAGCCAAGTGTCAACCTAAAATGAAGCCACTTAGCAATTTTAGGACAACATTAATAATTAGAAATTATATATAGAAACATAACTAGTGAACGTAGTTTAATGAATCTTATACATAATCTAAATAGATCTTAGACAAATCTAATCTATATTTCTATATTTAAATTTATATGTATATTTGTATCAATATCAATATCTATATCTATATTTATATCTAAATATTGATCTACTCATAGATTTTCTTCTATGTTAGCTAAAAATATGGAGGTGAAAAATTAATTAAAAACTATAATAGAAAAAAATAAAAATATATAAAGACGTAAATTGAGATAACCAATGACTATTTATACTTTGGAGTAATTTAAAATATAAAATAAAATATATATTATATTAAAAGGAGAGTCGTATGCATTGTGGTTAAGCCAAGTGTCAACCTAAAATGAAGCGACTTGGCAATTTTAGGACAACATTAATAATTAGAAATTATATATAGAAACATAACTAGTGAACGTAGTTTAATGAATCTTATACATAATCTAAATAGATCTTAGACAAATCTAATCAATATATCTATATTTAAATTTATATGTATTTGTATCAATATCAATATCTATATCTATATTTATATCTAAATATTGATCTACTCATAGATTTTCTTCTATGTTAGCTAAAAATATGGAGGTAAAAAATTAATTAAAAACTATAATAGAAAAAAATAAAAATATATAAAGACATAAATTGAGATAACCAATGACTATTTATACTTTGGAGTAATTTAAAATATAAAATAAAATCTATATTATATTAAAAGGACAGTCGTATGCATTGTGGTTAAGCCAAGTGTCAACCTAAAATGAAGCCACTTGGCAATTTTAGGACAACATTAATAATTAGAAATTATATATAGAAACATAACTAGTGAAAGTAGTTTAATGAATCTTATAGATAATCTTAATAGATCTTAGACAAATCTAATCAATATATCTATATTTAAATTTATATGTATATTTGTATCAATATCAATATTTATATCTATATTTATATCTAAATATTGATCTACTCATAGATTTTCTTCTATGTTAGCTAAAAATATGGAGGTGAAAAATTAATTAAAAATTATAATAGAAAAAAATAAAAATATATAAAGACGTAAATTGAGATAACCAATGACTATTTATACTTTGGAGTAATTTAAAATATAAAATAAAATATATATTATATTAAAAGGAGAGTCGTGTGCATTATGGTTAAGCCAAGTGTCAACCTAAAATGAAGCCACTTGGCAATTTTAGGACAACATTAATAATTAGAAATTATATATAGAAACATAACTAGTGAACGTAGTTTAATGAATCTTATACATAATCTAAATAGATCTTAGACAAATCTAATCAAAATATCTATATTTAAATTTATATGTATTTGTATCAATATCAATATCTATATCTATATTTATATCTAAATATTGATCCACTCATAGATTTTCTTCTATGTTAGCTAAAAATATGGAGGTAAAAAATTAATTTAAAACTATAATAGAAAAAAATAAAAATATATAAAGACGTAAATTGAGATAACCAATGACTATTTATACTTTGGAGTAATTTAAAATATAAAATAAAATCTATTTTATATTAAAAGGAGAGTAGTATGCATTGTGGTTAAGCCAAGTGTCAAGCTAAAATGAAGTCACTTGGCAATTTTAGGACAACATTAATAATTAGAAATTATATATAGAAACATAACTTGTGAAAGTAGTTTAATGAATCTTATACATAATCTAAATATATCTTAGACAAATCTAATCTATATATCTATATTTAAATTTATATGTATATTTGTATCAATATCAATATCTATATCTATATTTATATCTAAATATTAATTCATTCATAGATTTTCTTCTATGTTAGTTAAAAATATGGAGGTAAACAATTAATTAAAACTATAATAGAAAAAATAAAAATATATAAAGACGTAATTTGAGATAACCAATGACTATTTATACTTTGGAGTAATTTAAAATATAAAATAAAATCTATGTTATTTTAAAAAGAGAGTAGTATGCATTGTGGTTAAGCCAAGTGTCAAGCTAAAATAAAGTCACTTGGCAATTTTAGGATAACATTAATATTTAGAAATTATATATAGAAACATAACTAGTGAAAGTAGTTTAATGAATCTTATACATAATCTAAATAGATCTTAGATAAATCTAATCTAAATATCTATATTTAAATTTATATGTATATTTGTATCATTATCTATATCTATATTTATATCTAAATATTGATCTACTCATAGATTTTTTTCTATGTTAGCTAAATATATGAGGGTAAAAAAAATTAAAAACTATAATAGAAAAAAATAAAAATATATAAAGACGTAAATTGAGATAACCAATGACTATTTATACTTTGGAGTAATTTAAAATATAAAATAAATTCTATATTATATTAAAAGGAGAGTAGTATGCATTGTGGTTAAGTCAAGTGTCAACCTAAAATGAAGCCACTTGGCAATTTTAGGACAACATTAATAATTAGAAATTATATATAGAAACATAACTAGTGAAAGTAATTTAATGAATCTTATACATAATCTAAATAGATCTTAGACAAATCTAATATATATATATATATATATATATATATATATATATATATATATATATATATATTTAAATTTATATGTATATTTGTATCAATATCAATATCTATATCTATATTTATATCTAAATATTCATTCACTCATAGATTTTCTTCTATGTTAGCTAAAAATATGGAGGTAAAAAATTAATTAAAAACTATAATAAGAAAAATAAAAATATATAAAGACGTAAATTGAGATAACCAATGACTATGTATACTTTGGAGTAATTTAAAATATAAAATAAAACTAAAAATTACTTAAGGTATTAAAGATTTATTGAGTTTAAAAATTAAAAAAAATTTAAGCAGCAAAATACGATCTTACATAAAATATAAAAATTATTTATAAGGTAAGAGAAAAATTAAATAATTAGCAAAAAATATTTTAATAACAAGAATAATAAATTCATATTATATTGATAAATCATGCAAACGAATATTTTATACATAATTATTACTACAACATTTTGATATAATATGTTCAAACAATCAAGAAAATATTTTTCTATAATTGAGTTCAGTTAGTTTAAGTTTGAAAGCATAACATAATTTTTGAAAATATGGTCCAATTAAGAAAATAGAATGATAAAAATTATTTGAATTTGAGATGAGAACGTATTTTAATTTTTATCTATGTTATATTAGAACGAGCGTGGTAAAAATAGATATTAAATTCAAACAGGCTAATGAAAATTCACATGACAAATATAAGAATATTAGGTATTGGATAATATAAAATAAAAAATAAAGAATAAATAAAAAAATTCAGATTTTTTATCATAGGAAAAAGTGTAAAACTTATTTAAATTTGATATGAGAATTTTTTTTATATTATGATAAGAAAAGTCATAATATAAGTCCACATAACTCAAGTCTAATAGTAAATCAAAAACTAAAAATATTGAACAATAAAAATAAATTAGAGATAATGTAAGGACATTTATAAATCATGTGTAGAAAATAAAATAAAGTAACTATACAATAGTTAAAAATATTATTAAATTTTAAATAATATAAAATTTTTGAGCAAAATTTTTAAAACAAAATAAATATTTATTTATAATTAAAAAATTATATATTTATCTTATATTATTAAAGAAAAATAGTTGAGAATGATATTAAATAAAGTTACAAGTTAATTAAAAGCCATATAAAATGTAATAAGACTATATATTAGATGAAAAAAATAGCAAATTTATGCTGAATTATTAGAAATTTACTCTTAGATATGAAAAGAAAAGACTATTTGAATTTGATATTACAAAGTTCTTAAAACTATAATATGAATGCTCAAATTATGAATAATACCACAAAATTGAAGTCTTATTTATGAAAAATAAAAAATAAAAATTTTAATTACAAAATAAATTTCTAATATAGGTAATTTTACAAAAATTAAATTTTTATCTTAAAACTAAAAAAGAAAAATAATTTATGTAAAGAAGTAAAATGACAGTGAAAATATTACTATAATATTTAGATATAATATGTTCAAACAAATAAGATTTTTTTTCTATGATTAATATCTGAATTGAGTGCAGTTAGTTTGAGTTTGAATGCATAACACAAGTTTTTGAAAATGCGGTCCAGTTTAGAAAATAAAATGATAAGAATTATTTGAATTTGAGATGACATTTTTTTTTTTGAAAATATTACGTAAAGAATTAAAATGGCAATAAAAATATTATTACAATATTTAGAAATAATGTGTTCAAAAAATTAAGAAAATTCTTTTCTATGATTGAATAAATTTTTAAAAATACAAAATAAATTTCTAATATTGGTAATCTTACTAATGAAAATTAAAAATTATATTGTATCTTAAAGCTAAAAAAGAAAGAAAATTTATGCATCTAATACAAAATTAATTATAAGAGATCTCAATACATTTGGAATATGATAATCAAATAACTTATGTATTAATATTTTAGACTAATTAAAAATTACAATTTAAAACAATATATGATATTATTTTGGTTATAGGTAAAACATTAATATAAAACTACTTAACATTTATAGTAGGGAAGAGAATGTATATTAAAAAATATAAGGTAGGGTGAGGATATTTATACTTTAAATTAATATAAAAATAGATAAAATAAAATAATTAAATTATATTTAAAAATATTATTGATAAATTCAAATGATTAAAATATTATGAATAAGAGGATAAAAGCATAAAAATATACCAAATTTCAAGAATAAAATATTTATTTTTATTAATACTATTAAAAGGATAATGAGTAAGACATTAATTTAATTATAAGCTAATAAAAAATTATATGATAATATAATAATATTAAATATTAAATAATACAATAACTATAAGAAAAGAACAAAAAGAAAATTACGTAAAAATAATGCGATGGATAAGACATATTTGACTTCCAGATAAAAATAAAGCGGTAGTCAGAATTTTGTTAAAATAATATGATCTAATGTGCTTGAACAAGACAGATCACAATATGACATGTTTAATATTCTTTAATATCGACAGCGGAACGAAATGCGAGTACTAAAATCAAGGGGTTAGGTTGCTATAAATATTTATTAAAAAGATTGGTTGTCCACTACGAGATTTGATCAATAATTTTATATAATTTATTCGTGTATCGCGCGAGTACTAATACTAATAATATTATTAATATACAAAAGTGACGAATTAATTATTTTTTTCAAATTCATCCTACCAAACCTACCACTTAATGTTCCACTGCAAATATTAAACACAACAAAAATACAATGGATTGTCTTGTCACGAGACACGCGCCGTGGAAAACGTTTGTTGGAAGAACACGCAGTTTGAGATGAGATGATGCAAATAGGCGCATGAATAATGTGCCTTTTTAAAAGTAGATTCCTTTTATATGCCTAACCAGTAACCACTTACCATTCCTTCATTTGAACTTGGGCAATTTTATTGCACAAAATTCAGATTCCATACATTAATAAACCCTAATCACCCTAATTATAGTGTTAATTGTTTTTTCCTCTCATTTATATGATACTAATGTCAGTTACATTTGACTAACTAATAAAGTTAAATTTGATTAGATTTTTAAATAATATATTATTTTATAAATCAACTTCATATTTACGCAAGTGAAAACATAAATCTTCATATCAATTTCATTTTCCTAGTATTTATTTTTTGAAACAAATATCAAATTACGGAGGTACTCTACTCCCTACCTATGTTAATTGAATCATCATTAATTTAATTTATTTCACTAAGAACCGTAACAATTTAATAATTGAGTCATTAATTATTTCTCTAGTAATACTACATAAAGCAACATGAGTGAAAGGTTCAGCATCCCAATTGACTGTGAGCGGAGCTCTGAAAATGGCGACTGACTCTCAAGCATACTTAGAAGGTGACAAGGTCAAAGACACCAAGTCCTTAATCGCCGAACTGTGCCGTCATTTCTACAACCAGGGATGGGTTGGGGGCACCGGCGGCAGCATCACCATTAAAGTCCATGATGAATCTATTCCCAAACCCCAACAACTTATCGTCATGTCCCCTTCCGGTAAGAACCCATTTATTTACGATTTAACCTTACTTTCTATCTATCTTTGTGTTATTTTTTTCTCGTTTGTTTGAATTTTTTTGTTTCTTTTGAAAATGGTTTTGGTTAGGGGTGCAAAAGGAAAGGATGGTAGAAGAGGACATGTATGTGATGTCATCAGATGGGTCTATTTTAACTGCGCCGGTGGCTAAACCTCCCCCGCACAAATTTCCCAAGTGTTCTGATTGTGCTCCTCTTTTTATGAAGGTACAGTAGGTCATCAGTGTTATAGTTATAGTTAAAGAGGAAACAAAGATTGTTGTTTTTATCATGGGACAATTGTTTTGCAATCTTGTCTATTTGAAATACTGGAATTGATTGTAGTATAGTTCTTTGATAGTCTAATCGTTTTGTTGTATGTGTTGAAGGCGTAAATTAAGTAAATAAAAGTGTACTCTCTCTAAAAGCTTTAGCTTTTAGATGAGATGGTCCTACACATAAGCTTTTAGATGAGATGCTAAGGCATTTCAGCAATCCAAGCCCGTAGTCTCTTCTTTGTTTCTAGTCAGCTCAGCAAACTTTTGCATATTTCATTTCTATCTGGTTCACCTCAGGATTGTTTTACTATTTCTCTGATGCTATCTTTTAAATTTGTGTTGTCTCTCTTTCTCTCTCAACATTCTAGTAAAACCTAGGATTATTAGGTGTACACTGTTGTCAAAGCTACTTAAGTCCTGAAGCGAGGCGTAAAACATGTTGAGAGCTTTGCCTCGCTTAGCGGGTGTCGTCATCAAGGTTCTAATCATACCTTTTCTTGCCAATGAGCGTTATCCCGAAGAGGTGACACTAAACAATTGAGATTTCACTTTTTCGTTCTTTTTTTTTTTTTTTTAATTTCTTTGTCCGTCTATTTGTTATTCCTGCTTATAATTATATAATCTTTGACTACACATACGTATTTGTATTTTTTCTCCATTAGCGCTTTGCCCTTAAAGCCCGGGGCGGAGCCACCTTAGATGACACCACTTCGTCGGAAGATTTTGCTAAATATATATATTTATTAGTATGCAAAAAAGATGTAACCAATAAAATATTAAAATGACATTGCTAATCACAAAGATAGGCTTAGCTCTCATGGTTAAGCGCCTAAAATTAGTATGAAATGTCGCGGGTTTGAACATAAGTAGTTGCATCTATGTTATTTTTGAAGTTTTGAGCATTGTTGGATCTTGGCGTCGAACAAAAGTAAACCGCTAGCTACTGACCTCTTAGCTTTAAGGGCATTCAAACCAAGGGGACAAATGTGATTTTGGTTTAATTCAGTGGCAAATATAATTTCAATGTATTCTGGAACGTAATTATTTCATCAAAATTGCAATTTTGGGGATTTTTAGTGCTTTTTGCTACTATTTCTATTGTAAGTTATCTTGCTATCTTATCTTTTTTCTCGGCGACAAGCGTGATTTGCAAAATCGGAAAAATGAAATCTCTTGTAGTGATTATGTTTGATTCTTACATACAGTTGAAGTATTAAGTACTATTTTCATTTGGGATATTATGAGTCCATGTCAAAAGAGTAAATAAAAGCTCTCTGAGGAGAATTGTAGTAATATACTTTATTAGTATGTTGAATGGTATTTTTTTAGTATATGATGTCATTATATTGGATTGTTCATTTATTTCTTTAAAGTTTAAATGTCGACACCGCTTACAAGAAATCCTGCATATGCCCCTGCTTAAAGCCCTAATGGACCTTAGGGCTTTTTGCGCTTTTCGCCTTTGATAACACTATTGTATACTTGAATTCTCTTAGTTCTTTTTGGTTCTGTATTCTATTTTACGTATTGTAAGTTATTTCCTTTTTGTTTTTCCTTAGGCATATGAGATGCGTAATGCTGGTGCCGTTATCCACAGTCATGGAATGGAATCCTGCCTTGTAACAATGCTTAATCCACTAGCAAAAGAATTTCGGGTAAATATTGCTACAAACTTTTGTAAAGTTACCACCATCTTGGTGTACATAAAGAACAAAAAAGGGGAACTTGGTAATGCTGAGTTCCAAACGTTCGATGTAGTCTGTATGATGCTGACTATAGATTTGTTTCCCATTGACTATAGATATTTTGGATTTTTATTTGAGAATCAATTTTCCTTCTAATAAAGATACTTGTTCTTTTCCTAAATTATATGAAGTCTAAACCTAACACTTCTTCCCTTTACCCATAACTGTATATAGGCTAGTTATTTCATATAGCAGAGCCAATTAGTTTTGGATCAAGGCATAATTGATTGATCTCTTAAGAGAATATGCATTTGAAACTTTCTATTTTTGCCAATGTAATAAGTTACTACTGTCTGTATCTTCTCTGCCAAATTCCCCTAGCCCAATTGATAAAATTTTAAAAGACATCTAATTACGCAGTGTAAAATACTGAAACCTATTGTTCTTTTTCATCTCAGCCTTGTAACAATGCTTAATCCACTAGCAAAAGAATTCTGGGTAAATATTGCTACAAACTTTTGTAAAGTTACCACCATCTTGGTGTACATAAAGAACAAAAAAGGGGAACTTGGTAATGATGAGTTCCAAACATTCGACATAGTCCGTATAATTCTGACTATAGATTTGTTTCCCATTGACTATAGATATTTTGGATTCTTATTTGAGAATCAATTTTCCTTCTAATAAAGATACTTGTTCTTTTCCTAAATTATATGTAGTCTAAACCTAACGCTTCTTCCCTTTGCCCATAACTGTATATAGGCTAGTTATTTCATATAGCAGAGCCAATTAGTTTTGGATTGAGGCATAATTGATTGATCTCTTAAGAGAATATGCATTTGAAACTTGTCTATTTTTGCCAATGTAATAAGTTACTACTGTCTCTATCTTCTCTGCCAAATTCCCGTAGTCCAATTGATAAAATTTTAAAAGACATCTAATTCCGCAGTGTAAAATACTGAAACTTATTGTTTTTTTTTCATCTCAGCTACTATTCATTGTTGCTTTGATTGACAGATCACTCATATGGAAATGATAAAAGGAATTCAAGGGCATGGTTACTATGACGAACTTGTGGTTCCTATCATAGAAAACACTGCATATGAGAGAGAACTCACAGAATCTCTTGCTGAAGCTGTATGTGGCTCCCTCTTCTAAAAGCCACACCCTTCCTTTGCATGATCTCATGTCTACCGGCGTTCTGTTCGTTTGTGTATCTGCAATTAGTTTTTTTTTTCTTCTCTGCTTTAAGTCATTAGTTTTAGATGGTTTTACTGGAACTGCTATAATCAAATTAATGATAAGTAGGTCAACGTCATTCCTGTTTTTCTTGGCTGTGACTACCAAACAGGGTGACAGTTTTTCCTTTGCAAAGTAACAAAAATACATTGTTGTTGCTCAATCATTCGACTACTAAATTTGTTCGTTACAACATACTGTTACAGTCTGCAATTCTGCTTCACTTCTGAATTTGTTCAGCAGTTATAACAATACATGGAAGAAAGTAGACTGGTTTTTTTTTAAAGTAAAATTTTGCTTAAAGCATTGATTGCACTAGATACCCTGTCCCTTGAAGAAGGGAAAAATCATTGAATAGTTCTTTTCATTCTAAAAGCAGTTCTAATAATATATGAAAAATGGACTAGGTTTCTTTGTTGTCATTTTGGCCTCAGTCCACGCAAAATGGTAGCCATTAAGGGAAGCGGCTGGTGGATATTTATTTTTAACAAGTTATGTCGAGCTAAAGAGAATTGACTGTGCCTAGTTAAAAGCTCCTTCCTCTCTCGTGGATGAGTGGGGAGTATGCAGGATAAATTCTATATCAGCTCTAATATAGAAGATCATTATAAATTTAGTTGTATAAATGGTTTTCCTTAAAAGATAAAAGCTAGAGTATAAGGACATTTCACCCATAATTGGTTGTCACAAAACACAAAGTTCTATTATTACTCACTCTTCCGAGTTACCAAATTTGAGTTGCCCAGGGTTTCACTGTAAACTTGATAGGTTATATTTTATGCAGGGAGTAGGGTAGAGAAGCCTGCCAGTAGGTTGGCAGTTAGCATAAAAATAATCAGACTATGATGTATCCTCTGAATGACAATAGAGGATTCATATAGCCGGCCCAACTAGTTTGGAATTGATGCATAATTTGTTACAGTATTGTTTATAATAGCTTAATTGTTGGAAGCAAATTTTTTACCATTTAAGGATAGAGGTTCAGACATTTGCAACGGAAGAGAGAAGAAATAAGTCATTTTTAAAATATGAGGATAGATGGAATATTCTCAAAGAGTCATCTACATAATATGAAAATTAACTGTATATCAAGGTTAGGTAGAATAATATCCATAGCTGTCTCCTAAATTAGTACACTTCTTATTATGTTGCCCTAAGGTTTAGGATGATATTTCGATGCTACTATTTACACGAGGCTTGATATATCTGCCTAAACAAGGCTTTTATTTGATTCATGCCTATTTGGAGACATCTGTTTTTAGTTTGAGCAGCATGTAAATTTTTTCCATTATTTTCTTGTGAGAAAAATATAGTAGATGCCTGATGCCATTACTCACCTTTGAAAGAAGATTTAACTGAAGAAGTTTAGATTTTCAGTCTTTGTCTAGTGATGGTTCTATCTGTTGAGTGACACACTGTTGAAATTTTTTTCCATGTTGAACAGATCAAAGCTTACCCAAAAACAACAGCTGTGCTGGTCCGCAACCATGGTATATATGTGTGGGGAGATTCTTGGATCAGTGCTAAAACACAGGTTTGTGCCATGAACCATATGGTCTAGTTATTTCCCAGATGGGTTTAGTAGCTACTAATAGTTATGATTAGGTAGAAGATTAGATTTTATAATATTGATTTAATATGTGCTAGTAAGTTAAGGATGATCTCTGTAGGATTTTCTATGTACATCGTGTAATCTATTTAAGAATGTAAGTATGGAAACAGTCCTCAGATCAATGGTTTGATGTATCTGAGAATATACATTTCATCACTCTTCTAATTGATATGCCATCTTCCAGGCTGAGTGCTACCACTACCTCTTTGATGCTGCAATTAAACTTCATCAATTAGGACTTGACTGGACAACACCAGCTCATGGTCCCATTCATAACCCCAATGGTCATTTTGATGGCATCCAGAATGCCAAAATATCTGCAAAAGAAGGTACTCTTGCTTCAAATGGCAGCATTAAATCATCAAGGGTAAGCATTTGAAAATTTTGGATCATCCTCTGACTTTCTTGAAATTCAAAGGCTTAGGTCTTTGTCTTAGGTATTTCCATTGAGTTCTTATTGTTGTCTGCATTGTGTGTATTTATACTTTTTCGCAGCGGTGCATCGTTTTGGATATAGAAGGAACCACTACCCCAATAACATTTGTTACTGATGTTCTGTTCCCTTATGCACGTGATAATGTGGGGAGACACTTGGATGCTACATATGGCTCAGCAGAAACTCAACAGGATATTAAGTTATTACGTGCTCAAGTAAGTAAACTTACTGAGAAATAGCTTTGTGAAAAAGGTCTTCAAAAGAGTTGAGCCTTTTCTAGGAAAAATTAGTGGTGAGGTGATATTATTGTCGTAATGGTGTTTTGCATGTCAGTTTCTAGAGGACATTTGGGGAAAATCAATAAAACTTTTCGGGGTAACTAACTTGAAAAGTTAATGAGAAATCCAAACCTGGATTGACTAAAAGTTATGCCAAACTCTTATTCCAACTTTGTCACGACCCAAAGTACCTCCTAGCCATGACTAACACCTAACGAGCACCCACCGCTATGCGAACCAGAGTTCTATCACATACATTCCAACCGCTAACCAAAACAGCAAAACATTAAGTAAAGTAGTGGCAATCTCCAATATCAGCACAAACAGAAATACAAAGTGTAACCGCAATACAACCCATAATCTAAGTCATGGAGTAGGCACAAATCCAAATACCAAATGCCAGGTCTGAGCCCTACAAACGTGGTAAAAAGCATAAACTAAAAGATAGGCGGCAACCTTCACAGACTGCATATATCAAGAAGCCATGGCCCTCCCTGCTCAAATTCTCGATATTCCCCACTTGCTGAACTTAATGTTGATAAGCGTAAACATATGTACTGATTTTTTAATCTTGCCTCTGCCATCTTCTTTCAGGTGCAGCAAGACCTAGAAAATGGTGTTGCTGGTGCTGTGCATATCCCGTCTGATGATGCTGGGAAGATGGAGGTAACTGAAGCTTTGGTTGCTAATGTAGAGGCAATGATTAAAGCTGACCGAAAGATTACTGCATTGAAAGAGTTACAGGTGAGAACAGTGGTACCTAGATCCCTCATATAGTATATAAATGTTATAAACTTTCATAACTTAGTTGCTTACCATTTTTTCTTTTTTTTTTCTTTTCTGTATTCTAATACTCAGGGACATATATGGCAAACTGGGTTTGAGAATAATGAGTTAGAGGGACTTGTTTTTGATGATGTGCCTCAAGCTCTTGAGAAATGGACTTCTTTAGGCTTCAAGGTTTTTTTCATCTTTCCTTGTTTCAATACTCTCTGCATTCCTCCTTTTTTTGTAAGCTCTAGCGCTATCCAAATTTAGTTACAAATGCAAACCATTATGACCACCAAAGAAGTTGCTCTGATTCTTTTTGAAAGGGTTCAGCATGCTGCATGGTTTAAGTGTGTTCTTCTTCATTATCATGACAAGGTAATGCCTTAGCCTATAGTCTCCATCTGCTAGTCATATTAACTAGTTTTTCTACCACAGGTATACATATACTCAAGTGGCAGCAGATTGGCACAGAGACTTTTGTTTGGTCACACAAAACATGGAGACCTGAGAAATTATCTCTGTGGATTTTTCGATACAGCAGTGGGGTAAATTTTTTACTTTTCTGCGGGTTTTCATATTTTGATACTTTTGTCAGTTGAAGTAATTCATCTTTCTCCTTTTCTGCTGTAGCAACAAGAGAGAAGCAAAAAGTTACCAAGAAATTACAGCATCATTGGGAGTAGATAAGCCATCAGATATATTGTTTGTGACAGATGTATATCAAGAAGCGACAGCTGCAAAGGCAGCAGGTAATGTCCTGCTCATTTTGTATGAAACAACTTTATCTCAGAATTTGCTAGCTCTTCCTCTCTTACTTAAAAGCAGATACTAGCTGAAAAAGTAGCTTGGTCAACAACTGTGTTGCCAATTTAGGATGTTAGTACGTACTTGTATTGTTGGTGTGATTCCTCCTCTTTAACTCCAACAGTTAGCAGTTTATCTAGGCAGACTTGTGTGAGCCTGTAGCTGAAAAAGAACTTATGCATATGCTTCACTGACATTGCTGCCCTTTTGGCTCCTTCAGGTTTGGAAGTGATAATCTCTGTCAGACCAGGAAACGGACCTCTTCCAGATAATCACGGGTTCAGGACGATCCGATCATTTTCAGAGATCTAAAGATGGAATGTGTCATCCTGTAACATTTTCCATGTATGGTGTAACATATCATAATAAAAGAAAGTTGGGGGTAGGTCCATGTTTCTCTAGCAAAAATTAATAGAGTTGATTGAGTCATACTGCTGCTCTTACCTTTCACAAATTGGGGGTCCATTTACTTGTTGCAACCTTAGGATTAGTGTCAACTAGTCTCCTCGTTTCTGTTGTATTGAGATGGTATTAAGTTAACTTATGAGAACAATTTCCGGAGATCGATGTTTTTAGTTCCATTTCCAAAGAGATGGCTGGAATGGAACCTCGCTCTTCTCATTTCTAAGTAAGGTAGCTTGCTGGTTTTTCCCTTGGTTAATGTATAGAAAATTGAATGAAAACTGGCGAAAAAGTAGTATGCCGAGGAACAAAATTCTCAATCCGCTCTTGCTCTACAAAATGGTCTCAAAACGGTCTAAATTGATCTTTTTTAACGGTTCCTGTACCCTTGGCTTGGCAGCCCGATCTGAATAATTCAAGATTTATGTCCATGCTATTTCAATGAGATGAGAAATTTATTTATAAATGGAGAGACTAGTCTATAAGGTAACGCAAATTATAATAGTGGTTTTGGAGCTAAATTACTGATATAGACGTAGACTAGTTCAGACGTCTCTGCTGATAATAAAAAGCTAGAAAAAGAAAAAAACATAAGCAAAGGAATCTTTTGTTACAAGGCAGAGAAATAAAAAGTTGAAAAGAAATCACATCTTGTTTTGACATATAACTTGTGGTAGATATAGTGGACATATGACAGTCCTAATCTTACTGTTATCCCTTCATTTGTCTAACTTTTCAATCATAATTGGTTCCCACTCTCTTCCTGCAATTTCCTTTTCATTGTGTATGTCGTCATTCCCTAACAGCTGGTCCCTGCTAAGTCAAAAGACACAATCTTATAGAAGAAGGCTTTATATTTGTGTTGTACATCTAAGGTGTCATTTAGTCGGGTGTATAAGAATATTGTTGAATAAGGTGTATTAGTAATGCATGAGTTAGTAATGTAAGTATTAGTTATGTAGAGATTATTTCTTATTTACTGTTTGGTATATTAAAAATTAAAATGCATTGCATAATTTTAAGAAAATTTATTTACAAAATGTCCTCCATATTCTATAGCTTTAAAGGAATTTAAGGATAATTTTATCTTTAACCATGGTAATGCATGCATTAATAGCCTTCGTATTACTAATATCATCGTTTGCTACTAATACCATCTTGCAAAAATGCAAGGTAAGGTTGCGTACAATAGACTGTGGTCTTGCCCTTCCTCGGACCCCGCGCATAGTGGGAGCTTAGTTTATCGGGCTGCCCGCTATCTATTAGTTATATATAGGATAATACCAAATAGGTTGTATAACTAATACTTGCATTAGTGATATATAGGTTGAAAAAATATACCAAACAAGAAATTAGCAAATACCAAAAGTTAATGCATGCATTATTTTTCTCTAATGCATTTTGCCATACGATCCCTAACATGTTTGCTTAATGTGTTTCTTACGCATTGCCAAAAGTTCCGAAATTAATTATTTATTTGCTTTCCATTATGTAATGGATCTTGGAACAATCACAGAAAATAATCTCTTAATAAAAAATCGTTTTAATGGATTTATTCATAATCTAATACTCCCTCCGTTTCAATTTATCTGAATCTTTTTTCTTTTTGGTCCGTGTCAAAAAGAATGACCCATTTCCTTATTTGTAACATTGTCACACAAAATATATGTGCCTCATTTTACATCACAAATTCTAAAGTCTTCTCTCTTTTCTTAAACTTCGTGCCCAGTCAAATGGGTTTACATGAATTGAAATGGGGGAGTATATATATAATCTAGGATCTAGAAAGCCAGAAGTCATAGGAACGCTATTTACAAAGGGTGTGGGATCAAAACTCAAGTTATTTGCATGTCAGAAATTTTAGCAATAGAAGGAAAGGGAGAAAAGGATAGATCCCAAGAAAAGGAGAGGGTGAAAACTCATCAAAATCTTTGGAACAGTACTAAAAATGAAAATATCTAAGCAAGTGGGGCCATCCAAATATATATGGTTTAGGGTGTGTTTGGTATAACGGAAAATATTTTCCGTGGAAAATGTTTTTCAAGAAAATGAAAACAAGTAGTAATCTTATTCATTTTCGGTGTTTGGTATGCAAATTAAGGAAAATGACTTCTCAAGAGTATTCATAAATAATTTAGATATAATAAATATGAAGCCATAAACTTTCAAACCAACAACCTTCCGGACCCATAAATTTCATAAACTTTCAAATCGCTAAACTTTCAAAACCGCGGAATTTCGAACTCGTAAACTTTATAATTTCTAAACCCGTAAACTTCCAAACACATAAACCACCGAACTCATAATTTTGAAACTTGTAAAAATTTGAGCATTTAAACCGATAAATAATAAAATTAAAACTGAAAAATATATTTAAATTTTTTTTTCCGGGGGGTGGGGTGGGGGAGTAAAACGAAAAAATAGAAATTTAAATTACAAAAAAAAAGTAATTTTTTTTCTGTGCGGGTAGGGGATGGGGGGAAGGGGCAGTGGGAGTGGGTGGTGCAGAAAAATGAAAAAATAGAAATTTGAAATTGCAAAAAAAAAAAAAAATTAAGGTAAAAAAATATTTTTTTTTTTGCGGGAGGGAGGGGGGTGGTGGAAGGGTAGTAAGGTGGGTGGTAACGGAAACTGAAATTTAAAAAAAGAAAAAACCTTTTTTTGGAGAGGGGGTGGGTGGGTTGGTGAGGGTGGGGAAGGTTGAGAAGGAGCTTTGGAAAATATTTTCCTTCTATTGATAAGGAAAACATTTTCCTCCAATTGGAGAAAAATGAATTGATAATGAAAATATTTTACAGAACATTTAAGCCAACCAAATATGGGAAAATTGAAAAATATTTTCCTTCGTACCAAACACACCTTAATGTGAATCAAACATCCAATCATCTCAGCACAAAATGATTCTTCTAATATCTTTGATTTGATTAATCCATCTTAGGAATATAACTGCATATCTCACTGAAAAACTTGAGACTC
This sequence comes from Nicotiana sylvestris, assembly GCF_000393655.2. Taxonomy (NCBI): domain Eukaryota; kingdom Viridiplantae; phylum Streptophyta; class Magnoliopsida; order Solanales; family Solanaceae; genus Nicotiana; species Nicotiana sylvestris. The sequence continues at coordinate 64,365,543 of NC_091063.1, forward strand.
CAGAAATGAGGAGTCTTCCTCCCATCAAAACGAGAAGTTTATTGTGTATCTCACATAACTGATATTAGTTATGCGAGCCTCCTTTTTATCACATAAATTTATGAACCCCGATCTTACACTTCTGAGTCCATAAAAATTCGAGTTCACAAAATTGTGAAACAAAAAAAAAAATGTACAAAATAAAATTTTTCCAAAACTACCATGTCCTTTTCTTTGTTTTTTTCTTATCTTAAGAAGCACAAGCAATTATCCAAGTTAGTAATGCAATGCACCACTTTTTTTTTTCCTTCCAATTAATTCGAATTTGTGTCACGTAAGATCTACTAAAAGGAAAAAAACTTGCTACTAAAAGTTTCTTTATTCTCGCTCGAAATGAAGACCTCAACTTTATCCTCTATATTCATTAACTTACAAAACTATTTTTGTCGCATTGCAATAACTGAATTTTAGCCACTAAAATCATAAAGACAAAAAAATAAATTATTACTGTATTTGTTAACTAAAATAATTAGAACTTTAACCACTATAATAGTAAAATTATAAAATTATTTTTGTCACATTTCAATAATTAACTTTACCCACTATAATTTTAATTTCACTATAATAGTTATGGTGAATAAAGTTGAATTACTTTAGTTGAATAAAAATAGGTTTGTAACTATAATGGAGTGGTACTTGCTTCTTATTTTCACTCATCGGTTATAGAGTATGAGTTTGTGCTGAAGATGAGGAGTTTGACAAGTGAATCTGCATATGGTGCTAAACTCATACAACACTTTTTCTTAGTGTGTATGTGCATATATGCTGATAAGATAGTGCAGAATGTGAATTTGATCCTACACCATTATGCATTTTTTAACATCACTTATTCCTACTGTTTGTATATATAATGGTGGCAAAGAATATGAATTTAATCCCAACACTAATTACTTTTGACAAAGACACTTGCTACTTTGTTATTATTCCAAAATACAGTAGGATTCTCCTTCCACTGTAAAAGTCATAAAAGAAATTCAACTTCTCAATCCATTTTGCCTCGGCTTTCAACCATATGAGATTGAATCTCTTTTTACATGCAACACTAAGAATGGTAAAGAAAAATACCACTTGTATTGTCCTAGTTCCATCTTTAAAATCCTTTTGTCCCCATGGACTTTAATCCAAATTTTTACAAAGGTGTTCAAGGTTAATATATATCTATAAAAAATAATTTTTTTATATACTCTGTGTAATTTTTCGATGAAGAACGAATGTCTAGCTTTGATTCGAACACTGTATTTGTTTTAAAAATATTATATTAAATATGTATAAATTATTAATTTAGAACCCAATAACTTAAAACAATTAAAATTCCGAAGTCATAAGCTTGAAATTCTGGCTCCGGCCAGACGGCCCCTGACTTTTCCTGGCCTATGAGAGATTAGATTTGCTAAGTCAAGCTTTGCAGTAAATTTCTGTTACACTACTTCAAAAAAAGGCACCAGAGATTAAAAGGTAAAAATAGAAGGTAAAGGAGCCAAGGGATGGAAACAAAGTGAAGGAAGAAAGAGAACGAAACAAAGTTGTTTATTTCATATTTTTGAAACAATGGATGAAGGGAGATCAAATTATACAATTGAAACAATTAATTAAGATCTCTACCTTTTTCTCTTCAAATTAGTTGAAAGACTCCTCCTCCAACCCACATACTCACATCAGCACAATCACAGAACGTTACATAATCCTCAAGAAGAAGAAGACCCTGAAACTCTAGGAGAAGTGACTGGAAACAAGGGCAAAAGCTGTGGCTCAGAATCTCTAGGCGTTCTCCTTGGCGAAGGATGCATATAAAACTTCTTCTCAGCAATAGCTTTATCCTCTTCAGAAAGATTACTCAATGGAGAAGACTTATTAAATGGGTCTTCAATCAATGGCGTAACTGGGCTTAAAGCAAGAGAAGGGAAATCAAGAATACTGGGGGATAAAATCTCGGGCTTGTTCCGAGGTGAAAAACTAGTTGAATTGTGGGCTGAATGAATCAAAGGGCTAATCATAAGCCCATTTTTTAAACTGTTTCTTCTTTCGTAGAGCTTGAAACCGGGTTTTTTAGGAGCAGTTCTAATAGGAGGAATGGAGCCTTTATTGGAAGATGAAGATGAAGATGAAGATGGATCTGCTTGTTTTGCAGTTTCAGAGGAACCAGTGAGCATTTGAACAACTTGTTTGAAAGAAGAAGTATCAGCTTGTACAAAAGTTGTTGGGTAAGGATTGTTTGTTTCAGATCTAGAGATTGTTTTTGGGGTCAGTGGTGGGGTTGGATTTTGGATTACTGATCCATTGCTGTTGCTGTTTGGACTTGTTCCATTGCTTCTTGGTGAGTTTATTGATAATGGGTTCTCTCTATCTTGAATTCTTGATGTCATTTCCATTGTATCTCAAATGCTCTCTATCTTGTCTTGAATTAAGAAGAAAGTTGGAGTGAAAAACAAGGGTATGGTGAGAGGAATTTGCTTTTGTTTTTGTGTAGTATTTGTGCAAAGTGCATTTGCTTCAAAGTCTTTCTTTTTGTCTTAAAGACTAATTTTCTCACCTCAGCAACAAAAGAGTGAAAGAAAGACTCTTTTTCTCTTTGTTATATTGGGTTTGCTTTTGCTTTATGGTGGGAGGTGGTGGGGGTGAAAAAAAAAAAGGGATGGTTGATTGGGTATAGAGAAAATGCAACCCACAATGGTCAATTTAGATAAGAAAAAGAAAAGAAAAGTAAAGAAAAGGTAGGGGAAGGGGGGTATTGGTGGAGTTTGGAATTTAGGGCGTCAGCGTCAGAAGTGGCCAAAGAGTGGGAATTTCAATTTCAAAGTATTTGAGCTGTACATTGACTTCAGAGCCCTGACCCTGACCCTTTCTCTGGCCCCCTGTTGTACTGTGAACTAAGAGAAACCCTACACACACTACACTCACTGCTGTTTTGATTGGATGTTAACATGTCATCTCTATACATGACATTTTATCAACGTCTTTTAGCTTGTTCGAGATATGTGAATCAAGAAACTTAGGATAAGAGGCACATTTGTCTTAAAATGAGATACAAATTTAAATTAATTGGACGTCCGCTCCTTTCTTTTATTCGATGTAGCTAAACTTTCTTGCTTATGCAACGAGGAGTTTAATGAATATTGAAATCGAGTTTGTAGAAAGTACCAAAAGTCAGCCGCCCAATATTGAATTACTGGCGACTCCGACTAGATCTCGTATACTAGATGGTTATACAAAAGAAATATCTTTATAAACAAACTAATACATTCATAGTCAGTTGGAGACACATTTCTTATTTGAGAGATATTTATTCAAAAAAATATATATTTTTATTTATTTTTCATATATAATTCGATTTCAAAAACTGAGTTTTGTCGAATCCGCAATTGCCACTTTCCAAAAGATCTAAGTGTACGTAAACTTTTATGAAGGAAAGGAGGAAAGGTGCGAGAAACAGCGTCCGTGACTTGGGCACTTTGAGCCCTTGTCTTGTTTTTCTTCCTTCAAATTATTGAGAAGACATTTTCATGATTGACCCTACAAATTTTCTCCTATCACTTCCCTCTCTTCTGTTTTATTTAACTTGTCTTTACTTTTTTTCTTCTTCTTGTATATTTAAATCTTAGATTAATTCTATTTTATAGGATTAAAATCAAAAAAATACTACCTCTATTATGAAGTATTGGTTTTACTTGGTGGGGCTACAAAGCAAGGTCCCCTTTGTTTAAAAATTTCAGGTATTTATAGTTTATAAATGTCTTGTCATACCAAATAGTAGCAAAATATATCGGTCCCAAAATTTCAGCGATCAATATTGCCTAACAAGTTCAGTCAACCACTTAATGTATCGGATATGTTAGAATATGAAAACAAAAACAAAAAACATACATTAAACACAAAGCAATTTCAATAATTGAATGATTAATTTTCTATGTGGAAGTTTATTTATAGCCTGTACACAATACAAAGTCGTAATTAATGAGAGATATTTAGTCAATAGTTAACGATTAATGGGTATTAAAAGTAAGATCCCTTCCAATAAACACTTATTTAAAGTAATGGGAAAGCATTTTTAAGCACTTGAAAAAGGACGATCAAATTCCCATTCAATTGGAATTGAAAATACTAATAATTAAGGGATAGAAACGAGGTGGGCACCAAATAAAATAGCACTAAGTACTGCTATTATTTTCAAGAACGTAACAGACACGTACACCTTTCTTTGAATTCTTCATTCAATTGGAGTATTAATTTGTTGAATAAATGGGTTTTTCAAACCCTTATGACAAAAAAGAAAAAATTGTTAGCTTCTGTAAGTGTTCGAGTAGTAAAGTTAAACGAGCAATAAACGTACTTAGCCTTATTGGTTTAACGCCGATACTGACTAAGTTTGAAATTAATTACTAATTATTTGATCTTAATAATACTTACTTTGGCCGGCTTGACTTAAATTGTTAGACAATATTTTCACAGTAGGTGGGCTGTAATAATTATTATAATTATTATTTGGGTGCTTTATATGTTTGGATTGAATAGTGACAAGATTAAGTGAATCCTACTCTGATAATTGCTGGCCTAGCTACTCCTAGTAGGGTCCGAATTTCCATTGGTTTAATCTCTAAGTCACATGATTTTAACAATTATGATTATTATAATTGGCATCTTAGTAGGTCGGAAATTTAAGGGGCTAAGTCACATGTGAGTTTTAAGAATATGTCCAACTCTTGGAAGCTGTCAAATAAGGAAATGGTTCAACAATCCAAATACTAATTACTATAATATTAATCTACTTTGACTTTTCTTTACTATTGAGCCATTCTTGCTTAGTTGTTTTCTAGAACTAATAAGCCCGAGAAGATTTATTTATTAAATTTCCTAGTAACTTCAAATGTTGCTGTAACTATGATATGATTAACTATATATTCAGCTTCGACTTGACAAGATTTGCAGTTATTTTCACCATAAATTCTATGCAGATAATATAATTTAAAGCAGTGGAAACGACAAAAAATGTAGTAAGGTGTGGAGTCATTACTTGTTTGTTGAGAATATTGTATGAAAAAATGGAATCATATGTCTAATTGATGAGAAGATGGAAAATCGGCTTAGAGATTTTTGATGGACACTTTTGAAAACATTTCATATCTCCTTTTTATTATTTTCAAGCAAGGAGTAGGAAATGTCTAACTGTTTATCAGTAATTAGGATGTCTTGAAATTCAAATTACTAGTAATATTATCATTCGAATAATAACCTTTTAACTGCTAATTTATTCTAGTTGAGCGAACGATAATATGATCTTATGCTTATTTTGATGGACAGAATTATCTGATGCATATATTGATGGAAGCAGATGATATTTGTGGAATTAGTCGAGGTACATGTAAGTTGACCGGAACATAATTATAAAAAATACACTATACTTAATGTAAGTAATCTTCAATTAGTGGAATATGTAGATATCTAAAAAAATGGAGTATTTAAATGCTGAAAAAGCTTTCGTCGAAGTTGTAATTTTGAAAGTGTGGGAAGTCAGGTTAGATCTTTGCTCTTATATAAAATCTAATGGGAATCAATATATTTTGTCTGGTTTTGGCAACAGGACTGTCTAAAACGCAGAAACTAAAAAACAAAAGTGAGTTTCTTGGTTGGTTTCACAACTGCGTCGCTGCACCAGCTCAGATTATTTTAGAGGGGCAAGTCATTTTCATATGTAGTGAAAATTTTATAAAGTTGTTAATCGGATTAACAAGATTTTAGAACTTTTCATAGCTCTTCTGTATTAAAAAGAAAAAGAAAAAAAAAGAAGATAAAAAATTAAAGACAGATATGAACCTCAAAAGATTTATGATACCTCAAAAGATTGTGTAAACGGTACATTGAAAGGCTTATCGCGTCTCTTACGTAGTGAAGTATTATTGTTGTTGGTTCTGTCGTCCAGTCTGATTTCTTAAAAATAGTGTTTGTTCATAATTTCTTTTTCTTTTTTTTTGGCTAGAAGTAGGTAAAATAATAAATCAAAACTAAGGAAATTCTTTTTTGAACTATGTCATAAAGATACATTTTCCTCTACACCAATCACAAGTTTTTCTCAAATTTTCTTTTATATCATCGTAAAACCCTTAGTTATAGGTTTTGAGAATGTATGGATCAAAATCTGACCACACGTAGATCAACGCTAAAAGGAATGGTAAGGGCTCGATTAAGCCGTGGTCATACCCACAAGGCGTAATAACGACGAGTATCTCGGCCACTGCCGAGATCGAGCCATCAGAAAACTTGTACAACAAAGTAAATGTCGTGATACTTAAGGGAAGCGACGTGAAGTACAATCAAGGGATGAAGGCATTCTGGCTAAGGACCGTTGGACAAAAGAGAATACTGATAATATATATAGGAGGTAAGAAGACAAGAAAAATGGGGGCTTCCTCTCCTAGAGAGAGAAGAGGTGAAGAAAACTAAGAAAATGTTCAGATAGTGAATACAAATCTCTATAATCGTGATTATTGAATCAACAAAGATAGATCTCGTTACTGTCGATGGCATTCTATCTTTTCATCTATATCATTACATCACGGGATAACATGTCAAGAATGTAAGCCTATCATCTATATTCGTTATCTACTATGATCCCAGAAAGTTTATAGGCTTGATTATATCTTATTCTCTTATTCAATGTGCTTAGATCTAGAGTTAATTATCTTTGGCTAAGATTTATCCTCTATTCTTTTCATTAATTAGTTTAGCAAAAAGCTTAACACTTTTTGGTCAAACAATTTGGCGCCGTCTGTGGGAATTTCCTAGCCAAATTTTTAGTTCCCTCTGGATCTAAGAGCCAGAGTTCCGCTTCCCGGTAGCCATAGCCCCACCCTCTGTGTAAACACCAACTTGAGAAAGTTGTAGGTAAGCTTTTGAAATGACCAAACCAATCGGGGTCAGATCTTTGCACGAAATCGAAATTATGTCTGATGTCTATGCAAAACTCACGCCTCATCTATAGCGATGGGTTAGGCACGTCATATGCATGTTCAAAGTAGGATCACAGTCACTACGCACTTAGAATGACCGCAATCCTATTTGACGTATTTACTTTATATACCGACCTTTACTCTCACCTCTTAGGAAGGGACGATCTCCTACTATGTGATTCTTTGAAATAACGGGCATATCCTGCCTTATTTTAGTACCCGCACGCACTACGTGATTATGAACAACTATGACATGTTTCCCTTATTGTTTGCTCATATCGGACGGGATCGGATTGGGACTCGGTCTAAATATCCCAACGGAAAAAGTAAGTTCAGCCCACGAGAAGACTAGGCGCGACTAACGATGAAACCAAACACGACTGCCAAATCTGAAATCGCCATTCGAGCACGGGGCGAAGCAAGTAACCCTACAATGCCTTTCCCCTTCATCGACTTACCAGGACAAGGTAACATGCAATTTCGTTTGGGTTTAACTTATCATACTCTCTTTTTGGTTCAGAACAGGAACACGAGCATTCTCCAGTTACGTGAACAAGGAACGAACGCCACCAAACACACTAGGAAAACGTTCTGTACCGTCCCATCTCGCAAGCAATGACCGAGCAAAGCCCTCTGTGCCGTACCGTATTACAAATAACAGAAAAGGCTCAGAACATGCCGACACTACTAAGAAACAATCTCCGAAATTGGGGACTGAGAATTGGGTCCATGAAATGTATAGTCTCCCCAACACCGGCAAAGCATGGGCTTGAAAAGATTAGTGACCAGTAACCCGAGCAATAAGTTCATCGTGTGTCTCGCCAACAGCCTCTCCAGGCCGAGCAACGAAAGCAAAATTAAACAAATTAGGACTCACCCCGACGCACGGTACTCTCCAATGAAAGCAAAATTAAACAAACCGGGACTCACCCCGACGCATAGTACTCTCCAATGAAAGCAAAATTAAGTAAATCGGGACTCACCCTGATGCACGCATAAACAATACGGGAACGAGTAATGTTCTCCAACAAAAGTAATGCAACGGGTTACAATTTCGACCTCGCTCGAATTCACACCCTTACGGCCATCGACCATTGCCAAATGAAAGGAAAATTCGACCGCGCTCGAACTTGCAACGGGTTTCAATTTCGACCTCGCTCGAATTCACACCCTTACGGCCATCAGCCATCGCCAAATAAAATGAAAGTTCGACTTCGCTCGAACTTGCAACGGGTTACAATTTTGACCTCGCTCAAATTCACACCCTTACGGCCATCGGCCATCGCCAAATGAAAGGAAAGTCGGCCTCACTCGAACTTGCAACGGGTTACAATTTTCGCTCGAATTCACACCCTTACGGCCATCGGCCATCGCCAAATTAAAGGAAAGTTCAACCTTGCTCAAACTTTCAACGGGTTACAATTTCGACCTTGCTCGAATTCACACCCTTACGGCCATTGGTCGTCGCCGAGTAAAGGAAAGTTTGACCTCACTCGAATATATAAGTCAAACTGATTCCACCCAAGTCGGCGAATTAAATTTGACCTCGCTCGAATATACAAGTCAAAACTCATCTCGCCCAAATTGGCAAACTAGAAGTCGACCACACGTAGATTAGTGCTAAAAGGAATGGTAAGAGTTCGACTAAGTTGTGGTCATACCCACAAGGCGTAATAACGACGAGTATCTCGGCCACTGCCGAGATCGAGCCATCAGAAAGCTTGTACGACAAAGTAAATGTCGTGATACTTAAGGGAAGCGACGTAAAGTACAATCAAGGGATGAAGGCATTCTGGCTAAAAACCATTGGACAAAAGGGAATACTGATAATATATATAGGAGGTAAGAATACAAGAAAAAAGGGGGGCTTCCTCTCCTAGAGAGAGAAGGGGTTGAAGAAAACCAAGAAAATGTTTAGATAGTGAATACAAATCTCTGTAATCGTGATCATTGAATCAACAAAGATAGAACTCGTTACTGTCGATGGCATTCCATCTTTTCGTCTATATCATTACATCACGGGATAACATGTCAAGAATGTAAGTCTATCATCTATATTCGATATCTACTATGATCCCAGAAAGTTTATAAGCTTGATTATATCTTATTCTCTTATTTAATGTGCTTAAATTTAGAGTTAATTATCCTTGGATAAGATTTATCCTCTTTATTAATTAGTTTAGCAAAAAGCTTAACATTTTTTTGGTAAAACAGAGAAAAGTCTGTAATTAGTAATTTGAAGGCATTGTATTAGGTAAACGTAGTAACATGGTTCTTTAGGAAAGGAATAATAATGGATTTTCTTTTTAAATTCTTTTGTGAGCTTCCTAAGCCGTGATTATATAGTGGAAGAAGAAAGAAGAGAAGAGGATCTATTGTGAGATAAAATTGTGAAAACTTAAAATTGGGTAAGGTGGTATGATGGAATATAATTAAAACCATTAGAAAGGTAGTAATGCTTTAGATTCCTGTTTAAGACTTCAAAATCAAACAAGTACATATATATAATTGAAAAAATACTATATTACCTATTTGTTGAGGAAAGAGGAGTGACTTAAGCGTGAGGGGTAGTTTAGTCTATTTATACTTAGTTAGATTTAGTTGAGTATTTAGGTTGTTAACCTACGTGTATATATATACACCTCTGTACAGCTCTTAAAGCTTGAACAAAGAAGCAGTTACTGTTCCATTCATTTCCTGTGTCTTCTCTGCTCCTTTTCTTCTTCTCTCTTATATCCCCTCTTCCTTCAGCTAAGCTCTCTTATAGCAGTATCTCCATAAAGTTTAGCATGGTATTAGAGCCAGGACCATCCCAATTATTGTTACCGATGTTGGGCCCCTATTTATGTTGTCCACGCTCCAGAGGCCTGGGCGTGAATGGGGTGTTGAGTTGTCCCACATCGGAGGGATTTGAGGTCATTGGTCTCCTTATATGGCTTGGGCAATTCTCACCTCATAAGCTAGCTTTTGGGGTTGAGTTAGGCCCAATGTCCATTCTTATCATGGTATCAGAGCTTTGAGCTCTGAATCGAAGCTCAAAATCGATCCAAAATCTTTTCTCTGTTCTTCATTCAATTAATTTTCTGTATTTTTGAGTCAATTGTGATCTCAATTGTTTCCAGATCTGAGGCAAAACCTTGAATATCTCAATAATGGCGATTGATGATGAGAATGCAACTGTCACTGCTGAGACTACATCACATGCATCATCGTACGATGAGTTCGAGGAAGGAGTTACAATCGTAGTGACTCATCCTCTATATCTGGCGCCTGGTGATACTAGCGGCATTTCCTTGATCTCATTTTAGTTAACTGGAACTTATAATTACTCCTTGTGGTATAGATCTATGCGAATTGCCTTATTAGGTCGTAATAAGCTGGGAATTGTTGATGGCAGATGGCCAAAGGAGAGGTTTCGTGATAAGTATTGGTACCAGTGGGAAAGGTGTAATGCTATTATACTATCGTGGTTGATGAATTTTATTGCTCCGTCACAAATTAGTGGCATAGCTTACGCCACTAATGCACAAAAGGTATGGCTAGATCTACAAGAGATATTTGATAAGGTAAACGACACTCGCTGCTACAATTTACACAAAGAAACAACCACTTTGTGCCAAGGTACATCTTCTATTTCTGTTTACTACTCAAAACTTAAAGATCTCTGGGATGAATGTGAGTCTATAATACCTACATCTGGTTGTGATTGTGCAAAGACAAGGGAGTTTATTGAGCATCTACGAAAACAAAAGGTATATCAGTTTTTAATGGGATTGAATGACTCCTACTCGCAAGCTCGTAGTCAAATCCTTATGATGAAGCCCTTACCTATAGTGAATCAAGTTTATTCCATGCTTATGAGTGATGAGATCCAACAAGCTGTAGCTGCATCAGCTAGTGTATTAAGTCCCCCTCCTATTGTGAACTCTAATACCTATGAATCAACAACATTTTATAGTGCTAAGTCCAATTCTAACTCAAGGGTTAGAAAGAACTACAATGTTCAGTGTGACTTCTGCAAAATGAAAGGTCATAGTAAGGAAAATTGTTACAAAATTATAGGTTATCCAACTGATTATAACCCTAAGAAGAAAGGGGGAGCTAGTGCACACAATGTCATGGTAGAACCTGGTTACTCTATGCCTCTATATGCTGAAAATGCTTCTCAGTGTGCTCTATTGCAGTCTCTACCTGCAAACTATAGTCATTATCAGGCTATGAGTCGGGGTGCTGGAAATTATCAGGTACAAGGAAGTGCCAGTGCTCAAATTCAGGGTGGTTCTTCTACTTCACAGGCCAAAAATGTTACAAACACCCAGCCAACAGCTTAAAGAGGTGCTTTCCCATTCACCAAAGAACAATATGAACAAATTATGCAGATCCTAAACAGTAATCATAATGGCACTTCATCTTCCACTTCCCAGGCAAATGCAGCAAGTACTCTCATTGCTCTCTTGGCTTCATCACCAAGCCTGCAAGAATGGATCGTTGATACTGGAGCCACAAACCACATGGTTTTAGACATTAATATGCTAACCAAAACCTCCCTAACTGCTCCTAGTGAGCCCAAACAGGTGCTACTACCTAATGGAGATGTTATTCAAGTCACACATATTGGAGACAGTCACATTTCAAACAACAATGTCATTAAAGAAGTTTTCTATGTGCCTCAGTTCAAATTCAACCTGTTGTCTGTTTCAAAAGTGACAAGAGACCTAAAATGTTTTGCTTCTTTCTACCCTGATTTCTGTGTATTTCAGGATCTCTTCAGTGGCAGGGTGAGGGAGATTGGTAGGGAGAGAGATGGCCTGTACTTTCTGCAGAGGCATGGTTCCAAGAGACTCACTACCATTTTATTGGCTACAGCTGGAATAAAGACACACAGGAGGAACTCTACTATGGATGTTAACTTGTGACACAAAAGATTAGGACATGTGTTTAGTACAGTTTTTAATAAACTGTTTCTTACCAAATTAGCAACTATTACTGATATCATCAATAAATGCACTGTGTGTCCATATGCTAGGCAGACTAGACTGCCCTTTCCTAATAGTTGTATTAAAAGTACTGCTACTTTTGACCTCATTCATGTTGATGTCTGGGGTCCTTATAAACATGCAACAATTGATGGTCATAGATACTTTCTAACTGTGATTGATGATTTCACTAGAATGACCTGGTTGTTTCTCTTAAGGCTAAAGTCTGATGTTTGTGTGGTATTGACTCAGTTTATTGTCTTTGTTCAAACACAATTCAACAAAGTCCTCAAGGCAGTCAGATCTGATAATAGATATGAGTTTGTCAATTCTATCTGTCTTGCTCTATTTCAAAAATATGGTATTATCCATCAGAAGACTTGTGCATATACCCCTCAACAAAATGGAGTTGCTGAGAGGAAGCATAGACATATTCTAGAGGTGACTAGAACCTTGAGATTTCAAGCACATATCCCTATTAAGTATTGGGGTCACTGTGTTATTGCAGTTGTGTATATTATCAACAGAATGCCAAGTTTTGTTCTCAATGGCTTATCCCCTTTTGAGTTGTTATATGGACAGGAACCTACCTTGGAGCATCTGAGAGTCCTTAGTTGTTTATGCTATGCCAAACAAGTGCAAGAGACAGACAAGCTGCTTCCCATGGCCAAACCTTCTGTCCTTATGGGGTTCTCTGACACTCAAAAAGGTTAATTGTTACTGGACCTTTCTACTAACTGTTTTTTCATCAACATGGATGTTTCGTTCAAAGAAGATACTTTTCCCTTTAAGGAGTCTCATTCCTCTCCACCTGTATTTTTGTCTTCTGATTCCTCTACTTATGATGCAGACTACATCTTTATATTACATGAGTTTCACAGCTCAGAAGAGGTCTCTTCTCCTTCCTCCAATATGAGTCCTGTAGGTGATGCCTCAAGCCAGGAGACATCTGCCCAGCTGGATAATATCACTGAAGGTGTGCCATCCTTGCTGACTTCTATTGTTCAACATTCTACTAGCCTGAGAAGATCCCTGCGGACCAAGCAAGCTCATATTTGGCTGAAAGATTTTGTGACATGTCCCAGTCACAAAGCTGTTCCTTACTCTATTGCTAACTACATCTCCTATGATGGTGTGTCTCCCAAGTATCAGTGCTACCTAGATGCTTTTTCTTCCATAGTTGAACCTACTACAATTGAAGATGCTGTCAAGGATCCTATATGGGTTGAGGCAATGCAAGCTGAGATCACTGCATTGGAATCCAACCACACTTGGGATGTGGTACCTTTGCCTGCTGACAAAGTTCCAGTTGGTTGTAAATGGATATATAAAGTGAAGTACAAAGCTACAGGGGAGGTGGAAAGGTTCAAAGCTAGGCTAGTGACAAAAGGATATAGTCAACAAGAGGGTATTGACTACTAGAAAACTTTCAGTCCTGTGGTCAAAATGGTTATTTTTAGGACAATATTAGCTATGGCTGCTTCTGAACATTGGCATATCCATCAAATGGATGTGTATAATACATTTCTTCAAGGATATCTACATGATGAGATTTATATGACTCTTCCCCAGGGATTTTAGAGTCAGGGGGAGAACAGACCAACATGCAGACTTCTAAAATCCTTGTATGGACTTAAACAAGCACCAACACAGTGGAATGCCAAACTCTCAGAAGCACTACTGAAGTTTGGGTTCTCGCAGAGCCAGCATGACCACTCTTTGTTCATAAAGGGAACATGTGAACATACTATGGTTATCCTGGTGTATGTAGATGTCATGCTTCTTACTAGACCTAATCTGATGATGTTAGAAGAAGTCAAGGCCAATCTGCAACAAGCATTTAAAATGAAAGACCTAGGTGTGCTGAAATATTTTCTTGGCATTGAGTTTGCTAGGTCACAACAAGGCATTCTAATGCACCAAAGAAAGTACAGTCTGGAGCTAATCTCTGAGCTTGGACTGGGGGCTGCCAAACCAGCTACTACTCCTATTGAAGCCAACACTAAACTAACAACCAAGTGTAGACACGTGATTTTTGACCCTCCCCGAAAATTTTCACATTTTTAGCATAAATATGTAATTTAGGTCTAATATAGCTATTTTGACTATTTTACTTTATTTCGTCGCAAAAGGAAAAATTACAAAAATCTATATATAAATTTTAGTTTATGTATTTTTCATAAACTTGAAAAAATACAAAAAATGTACTTTATTTTTGTACTTTATATAATTTCGAAAATTACCAAAAAATATATATAGTTCTATTAATGTTTTGTAGTCATTTTAATTTTGAAAAAAATACAAAATATTACTTTATATTGTATCTTTATATAAAAACGAAAATTACAAAAATAGTTTTATTAATATTTTGTAGCTATTTTAATCTTGGAAAATATTAAAAAAAGATATAGTTTTGTTTTAAATATTAGTCTTATTTTTGGTAGTTATTTTACTTACATAGGATTAGTTGAGCAATGTCATGTTCTTATTCTCGGGTCCGGGCAAAAGAATAATATTCGGGTTCAAACTACCCGTTTTTAGGCCTAATTTTTGGACCTAGCCCATAATAATTCGAGTCCACCACACAAGGAGGACAAGCGTGAGGAACACGGACGGAACACAACACACGGGGAACCCCACCGCGCATGGGGGACACAAATCTTGGACCCCTACACACTGGGGTCCATTTTTCTTGGCAAGAGCTACAAATGCACGGGCAAACATAGGGAAATGGGGGGATTTTTGAAAAGGGGTTGGACAAATTTTGAAAGGGGGGCACTGTTCATTCATCTTCTTCCTCAAAAAAACCCTAGAAAAACCCTAAAGAAAGTTTCATCTTCTTCGGCTAGAAACAGGAACCACCCGGACCCTGCTGTCAATCAACCAGCTCCCTCCATCGTCGTCAAACAAATAACCAGTCAAACCACCACGCACCAGTCCCGTCGTCACTGCCTACACGACCACTCCTCCTCCTCCTAGCTCCATCAAACCAGTCCAGCGATCCTCTATTAAATCCGACGAACACTGCTGCTTCGCCTTCGTCGTCACTGCCCCCAGCCCCCAATCCCTCACGTCCAAACGCCACCACCAAACGACCCTTCCGGCGAGCACCTCCATAACCCACGACCCCTCGTTCTCTTGAGCAACAACAACCACTGCTGCATCGTCGACCCCACATACAAATGCCATAACCAGCCCAACTCCCTCATCGTCTCACACAGTCAAACCACCAACTCCTGCTCGTCGTCACTGCCCGTCGACCCCACAGTCGTCAACCAAACAGTCCGTCAGCTTCACGCCAAGCAGCCCTGCGGCTGTTTCCCCATCCTCACGCCCACCAGCTGAACCGGAATTCATGGAGGTGAGCTGCTCGACCTTGTGTTGAAGTCGAGTTCCAGTCCAAAGTCCAAAAAGTTGAGTCGAGGTCCGGTACGTTGAGCTTGACATCGAGGTTCCGACATTCCGTCGTTGGAGAGGTTTCCGATAGTTGTCGGTCCAGTTCGGTTGTTGTTCATGCTTCAAACAGGTGCATACACATTTCCAAACTTGTGATATTTGTTTAAACGGAATGGAAAAATGATATGGATTTCCTATGAACTGTTTGTGTGTCGTCTTTGTTGAATTGCTTTTTTCATTTTACCATGGGTATTATTACCTATTAGAATTGTTGCTTTTGTTTAACCTCGGATGACTTCATTGGTAGAAAATCGTAGTTGTCTTAAGTTTGCCCTTAAATAATAAAAAACGAGACGAGTTTCGCCACATAAAAAATATACAGATTGCGGAGCCCTCACAAAATATATGTATTAAATACTTAGATTCCGGGACGGGCCGTTTAGCAAATTTCACGGCCCTACCCAAAATAATAATACGCTAGTCGCTTTAGGCGCGTATTTAATAATGTTATCTCCTTAAACTCGGGTGCACATTTATGTGACCCAAATCCAAATCTCAACGAAATCGAAATGTGTCTCTAATCACGGGTACATTGATTGTGACGTGGTCTGAGATGTATTTCCATGACATTGCAAATTCTTTTTAATAATGAATGAGACGAGCCTCGACAAACAAAAAATGCACAAGCTGCGGGGCCCTCTAAATGTATATATTAAAATACTTAGAATTCGAGGACAGGCCGTTTAGCGAATTTTACGGCCTTCCCCAAAATAACAAGACGCTAGTTGCTTTAGGCGCGCCTTTAATAATTTATTTTCCTTAACTCGGGTGCACATTTATGTGACCCAAATCCAAATCTCAACCGAGTCGAGATATGCCAAACAACTACGGGTGCATTGATGTAACGTGGTTCGAGATATGTTTCCACGACGTTGCAATTCTCGTAAAATAATAACAATAAGTAAGAAAGCGGTAAAAAGATAAAATTTTGCACATAAGTTCATATTTGTATAAAATCAGATAATCAAGCCGAATATAACAGTTGAGCGACCGTGCTAGAACCACGGAACTCGGGAATGCCTAACACCTTCTCCCGGGTTAACAGAATTCCTTATCCGGATTTCTGGTGCGCAGACTGTAATATGGAGTCATTCTTTTCCTCGATTCGGGATTAAAATTGGTGACTTGGGACACCCTAAATCTCCCAAGTGGCGACTCTGAAATAAATAAACAAATCCCGTTTCGATTGTCCTTTAATTGGAAAAAACTCCCTTGCACCCTCTCGGGTATGTAAAAAGGAGGTGTGACACCAAGGACTATGATGAACATACAAGTATGCACAACATAATAACTGATGAGCTACTACCTGATTCCAGCAAGTATCAAAGACTATTAGGGAAGCTTCTTTATCTGACTGTCACAAGACCAGACATAGCCTTCAGTGTACAGATACTGAGTCAGTTCATGCAAAAACCCAAAAGATCTCATATGGAGGCTGCACAGAGAGAAGTCAGATATGTGAAGAACCAGCCTGGACAAGGCATACTATTGTCTACTAAGAAGAAGAACGTAGTTACAACCTATTGTGATGCTGACTAGGCAGCTTGTCCCCTCACTAGAAAATCTATAACTAGATTCTTCATTATGTATGGTGACTCACTAGTGTCTTGGAAGTCTAAGAAGCAAAGCACTATTTCTAGGAGTTCTGCAGAATCAGAATATAGAAGTATTGCATCAACTATGGCGGAAATAGTTTGGATACTATGACTGTTCAAAGATATTGGAATACCTGTTGCTCTTCCTGTAACCATTCACGCTGATAGTAAAACAACAATTCAGATAGCTGCAAATCCAGTATTCCATGAACGTACCAAACATATTGAGATTGATTGTCATTTTATAAGAGAGAAAATACAAAATGAACTGGTGAAGACAGAGTATGTGGCCACAAAGGAACAACTTGCAGATGTTCAAACAAAAGGCTTGACTAGAGTACATCATGAGTACTTGATGTCCAAGCTAGGTGTTCTTGATATTTTTATATCACCTAGCCTGAGGGGGAGTGTTGAGGAAAGAGGAGTGACTTAAGTGTGAGGGGTAGTTTAGTCTATTTATACTTAGCTAGATTAGTTGAGTATTTAGGTTGTTAACCTACATGTATATATATACACCTCTGTATAGCTCTTAAAGCATGAACAAAGAAGCAGTTACTATTCCATTCATTTCCTGTGTCTTCTCTGCTCCTTTTCTTCTTCTCTCTTCTCTTCCTTCAGCTAAGCTCTGTTATAGCAGTACCTCCATAAAGTTTAGCACTATTACGTGTGGTTTGACTACCCTTAATCATTAGGATATTTTCATCTGAATATTCAACGAAAGCATGGGATAATACGTTATACTATTCAAATTCAAACTAGTTGGCAAAGTTACTTAGAAAGTACTTTGCCGAATTTGTCGTCCCTTATTAGGGTTCATACGTATATTTCCATCTTCTTATTTCTAGCTCGGAATTATAGGCTGGCTCATTAACTTTGATGTCGTAGTTTTCCCTTTCCAGCACACAAACAAAAGTAGAGTCATGATTTCAAGATTATGAGTTCGGAATCCTAATCTTTTTAGTGTCAGGGTTCTAAATTAATAATTAATAAATATTTAATGAAAATTTTAAGACAAATACATAATTTGAACCAAACTTATTGAATCCATAAGCAATATTATGTCAAGCTCTAAGCTCGATTCAAGCCAAAACCACAATTATAAGAAATTCAAACAACAAGTAATTTTTGGGATAATTTTCTATTTATTGACTGAAATGAAAGAATTACAACTAAACTGAAGGAAATGAAATAAAAAACAACACTAATAGTTTAACGCCATTGTTGATGAGCTCGAGTCTGCAACAGAAGAAGAATAGATTTAGGTGAGAAGAGAATTTGGATTGAGGGAGAAGAAATCAGAAGAGAGAGAGAAATTTAGTTACCAGAAGTTTGTTGTTTTCTCCTCTCCACTCAGTCGTTATTTTGATGCCTTTGGAATTAATCTGAGCCTTTGATCTATACCTGCTAAACAAATCTCAACCATCTAACTTTTTCGTGTTTTGCAAGGAGGTCGTTCCTACTTTTATAATTGAACTTTGCCCCATTTTTAATTATAACGACTCTACAGATCATGACATTCCCTTCCCCTTGAAAGGATCCTTGTCCTCAAGGATCAAAATGAGGGAATTTAGCTTTTAAATCTACATAATCTTTCCAAGTGGCATCCTCAGGAGCTAAGTTCAACCACTGTACTAAGACTTTAACAGCAATTGCATTTCCTTTCTTAACCATTTGCCTTTGTAAGATGGCAACTGGAGCAACCAAAAACTGCCCATCCTCTCCAGTCTGTGGCAGAGTAGTCTGAGTAATGACCTTGGATCCCACCTTCTTTTTCAAAAGAGAAACATGAAATACCAGGTGTACCTTAGAGGTAGGAGGTAGTTCTAGTTTGTAAGCAACTTGCCTCACCTTGGCAATGACTTTGTATGGCCCATAGAACTTGGAGTTGAGTTTGAGGTTCCTTCTAAGAGCTGAGGATGTTTGTCTATAAAGCTAGAGCTTTAGAAAAACCATGTCGCCCACCTGAAATTCCCTTTCAGTTCTTCTTTGATCTGCATATAACTTCATTCTCTCTTGAGCCTTTATCAAATTATCCTGCAACAGTTGTTGAACCTGCTGCCTTCTCATAACAGCATCACTACCAGCTTGGACAGTAGTATCTAATAGTGGCCCAACTGATAACTGTGGTGGAGTAAAGCCATACAAGACTTCAAAAGGAGTGCATCCTAAACTGGTATGAAAATTTGTATTGTACCACCACTCAGCTAGGGGTAACCATTGCTTTCATTGTACTGGCCTATGAGAAGTCATGCACCTAAGATAATTCTCAATGCATTTATTCACCCTTTCACTTTGGCCATCACTCTAAGGGTGGTAGGCAGTAGTAAAATGAAGTTGAGTGCCCAACAGCCTAAATAGTGCCTGCCAGAAGTTGCTTAAGAACACCTTATCCCTATCAGAAACTATAGAGTCAGGTAACCCATGCAGGGTATGCACGTGCTTGAAAAACTTGTTAGCCAAATTCATTGCAGTGTAAGGGTGATTAAGAGTCATAAAGTGAGCAAATTTTGACCTCCTATCAACTACCACAAAGATCACTTCCTTTCCTTTAGACTTTGGTAGTCCTTCAATGAAATCCACGGTGATATGTTTCCAAACCTAGTCTGGAATGGGTAGAGGTTGCAGTAGGCCTGGGTAAGGAATATTTTCTCCTTTGTTTCTTTGGCGCACATCATAAGCAGATACATAGTCAATCACCATATGTTTCATACTAGGCCAATAGAATAATTGTGAAAGCCTTTTTAGAGTGCCAAGTTGGCCTGAATGCCCTACAATTGGTGAGTCATGAAAGGCTGTCAATAACTATTGCCTGAGTAGACCATGATCCCCTATGTAAATCTTACCCTTCTTTCCCAATAGTCCAGCTGTGTAATGGTATATATGAGGCCTTGAGTAGCCACTGTTACCTCAGAGATTAAGGTAGCTACATAGGTATCCCCTTCATAGCTATTACTGACTTCTTGCATCCAAGTAGGAATTGTTACACTAATGGCCATGAACTCAATTGGATTAGACAAGATTTTACCTTCTTGACCCTCAAACTTCCTAGAGAGTGCATCAACAACTTTATTTTATGCCTTCTTCTTATAAGTAATGAGTTTTCCCCTTTGTAATAACATAGCACCTATACCATTATGGCTATCATCAGTCTCTACTATAAAGTCTTGAGAATAATCAGGCAAAGACTGGGGTGTTGATCATGGCTTGTTTTAGAGCTTCAAAGGCAGCTGTAGCTTCCTTATTCCACTTGAAGCCTTCCTTCTTAAGCAAATCAGTCAGGGATTTAGCAATAACTTCATAATGGAGCACATATTTTCTGTAATATCATGTTAATCCTAGAAAGCCTCTCAAACATCTCAAGGTAGTAGGAGTGGGCCAGTATACCATAGCCTTGACCTTTTCAGGGTCAGTAGAGACTCCTTCCTTAGAGATCACATGCCCTAAGTACTCTACCTTTGATTGCCCAAAAGAACACTTAGATTTCTTTGCATACAAGGTCTAAGCTCTCAGGATTTTGAACACTGTCTCCAGATGTGTCAGGTGTTCAGGTAGATTTAATATAGATGAGAATGTCATCAAAAAATACCAGCACAAATTTTTTGAGTAGAGGCTAAAAACATGGTTCATCAAAGCTTGAAATGTAGATGGAACATTTGTTAGCCCAAATGGAATCACCTTGAATTCATAGTATCCCAAATGAGTCCTAGAAACAGTTTTGTAAATGTCGTCACTTTTCATCCTGATTTGGTGGAACCCAGACCTCAGGTCAATTTTTGAGAAAATAATTAACCCAAATAACTCATCTAGTAATTCATCCACTATTGGAATTGGATACTTATCTTTGATGGTTATCTCATTAAGTCCTCTATAATCCACACAAAACCTCCAAGTCCCATCTTTCTTCTTTACTAATAAAGCTGGTGAAGAAAAATGTGACTGACTATCTCTAATGATCCTATTAAGCATCATTTCCCTTACTTGTTTCTCTAGTTCTTCTTTTTGAAAGAAATTATACCTGTAGGGCCTCAGGCTGACAGGAGAAGATCCTGGTTTGAGTTCAATTCCATGATCTAGGGCCCTTGTAGGAGGTAAGTATTTAGGCTCAACAAACATATCTTTATAGGTGATCAATATTGTCTGGATGGAGGGATCAATGGGCTCCTCCTCTTTGCTGCTACTGCTTGCACCAAGAACAAGTGTGCCATGAGACTTTAGCCCTTCTTTATTAGTTTTTCCATAGTTCTTCCACTAGTCCATCCTAATTGCCCCTGTTGGTTGATGCCCTGTAATGCCACCTTATTGCCCTTTTCCCCAATGGTCACACAATTCATCTCATGGTCAAATTTGGTTGGATTGAACTTCTTCATCCAACCATTTCCAAGGACTATGTCACAACCTCCTAACTGTAGTATTCTCAAGTTTTCTTCAAACAATTTTCCACCCATCTTCCAGTTGAACTTGGGACAAACAGAGTTGGTATACATGTAATTGCCATCAGCCATTGTTACTCTCAAGGTATTAGAAAACACTAGTGTGTAGCCAGTCTCCTTGACAGTAATTTCGTTAATGAAGTTGTGAGTGCTACCTGAATCCACCAAGATAGTTAGCTCCTTTCTTCTAAACACTCCTCTAACTAGTATGGTATTGATTCCCATATTAGTACCAAACAAAGCATTAAAGCAAACAACCTCTTGTATTTCCGGTCCCATGTCTAAGTCAATCTCTATCTCAGGTGGGGGATCTTTCTGTATAGTAGCTACTTCCTCCACTTCTCTAGTCAAACATTGCAACTGTTTGAATTGGCACCTGTGACCAGGACCAAACTTTTCTCCACACCTGAAGCATAGTTGGTTGGCCTTTCTATACTCATACACCTTTGGAGTCAGTCTCAAGAGACTTTGTTTGGATGGAGAAGCTACAGTTGGTCTTTGCATAACTGTTGGAGCTGAAGCCTTAGCAACATTGGTCACTCTTGCCACTGGCTGGTTCTTCTTCAAGGTAGCCTCAATAGCCCTCTCTTGCATTCTAGCATGCTCTATGGCACAACTCAAGGTTTTAGGCTTGAACAACTTTACTGAGTACTTGATTTCATCCTACAAGCCCTCTACAAAGCTAGAAAGGAAATGTGCCTCATTTAGACCAGGGTTCCTTACTATCATCTGAGCTTTAATGTCACCAAACTTTACCAAATAATCTTCCACATTGCTTGTTTGTTGTAGTCGATTAAATTCTTCCACTACATCCTCCATTAGCACTTCCCCAAACCTATTACGTACCTCCTCCTTCAACTCATCCTATGTAATCACTCCTCTGCTTAGTATCAGGGTATTATAGCATAACTCAGCATTGCCATTCATATACAAAGTATCCCCTTCTACTTTAAGATCCGCAACTACCTTATACAGATTGGAGAATCTATCACATTTTCGAATCCATACCTTAGGCTTAGCACCATCGAAGCTTGGTAATTCCCATTTGGGATTAGGAACCTGCCCTTGTTGTGGTCTAGCTACACTATTCTCAATCGGTAAGGGAAGTAGTCCAATTCCAACTCCGGGAATTTGCTTAGGTGGCCTAGGTTGCCTATGATTCATGTTATTCAACCTCTCCAACAGCTATTCCAAGGTGCCTTGAATACCAGCTTGGGTGTCTTTCAAAGCTTGCTGCCCTTCTTTCAGCTCGGTCAATAGCTCGTCATGGTGGTTTAATTTTTCATCCATCACTTTCATGCGAGTTCCATCAACCATTAGTACCTCTGATTTAGCCTGAAATCGACAAGGTTCTGATTCCAATTGTCAAGCTCTAAGCTCGATTCAAGCTAAAACCGCAATTATAGGAAATTCAAACAACAAGTAATTTTTGGGACAATTTTCTATTTATTGACTGAAATGAAAGTATTACGACTAAACTGAAGGAAATGAAATGAAAAACAACACTAATAGTTGAATGCCATTGTTGATGAGCTCGAGTATGCAATAGAAGAAGAATAGATTTAGGTGAGAAGAGAATATGGATTGAGGGAGAAGAAATCAGAAGAGAGAGAGGAATTTAGTTACCAGAAGTTCCTTGTTTTCTCCTCTCTTCTCAGTCGTTATTTTGATGCCTTTGGAATTAATCTGAGCCTTTGATCTATACCTGCTAAACAAATCTCAATCATCTAACTTTTTCGTGTTTTGCAAGGAGGTCCTTCCGACTTATATAATTGAACTCTGCCCCATTTTTAATTATAATGACTCTACAGACCATGACATTCCCTTCCCCTTGAAAGGATCCTTGTCCTCAAGTATCAAAATGAGGGAATTTAGCTTTTAAATCTACATAATCTTCCCAAGTGGCATCCTCAGGAGCTAAGTTCGACCGCTGTACTAAGACCTTAACAGCTGCTGCATTTCCTTTCTTAGCCATTTGCCTTTGTAAGATGGCAACTGGAGCAACCAAAAACTACTCATCCTCTCTAGTCTGTGGCAGTATAGTATGAGTAGTGACCTTGGATCCCACCTTCTTTTTCAATAGAGAAACATGAAATACCAGGTGTATGTTGGAGGTAGGAGGTAGTTCTAGTTTGTAAGCGACTTTACCCACCTTGGCAATGAATTTGTTTGGCCCATAGAACTTGGATCTGAGTTTGAGGTTCCTTCTAAGAGCTAAGGATATTTGTCTATAAGGCCGGAGCTTTAGAAAAACCATGTCGCCCACCTGAAATTCCCTTTCAGTTCTTCTTTGATCTGCATATAACTTCATCCTCTCTTGAGCCTTTATCAAATTATCCTGCAACAGTTGTTGAACCTGCTGCCTTTTAATAACATCATCACTAGCAGCTTTTACAATAGTATCTAATAGTGACCCAACTGATAAATGTGGTGGACTAAGGCCATACAAGGCTTCAAAGGGAGTGCATCCTAAGCTGGTGTGAAAATTTGTATTGTACCACCACTCAACTAGGGGTAACCATTGCTTCCATTGTACTGGCCTATGAGAAGTCATGCACCTAAGATAATTTTCAATGCATTTATTCACCCTTTCACTTTGGCCATCACTCTGAGGGTGTAGGCAGTAGTAAAATGAAGTTGAGTGCCCAACAGCCTAAATAGTGCTTGCCCGAAGTTGCTTAAGAACACCTTATCCCTATCAGAAACTATAGAGTCAGGTAACCCATGCAGGGTATGCACGTGCTTGAAAAACTTGTTAGCCACATTCACTGCAGTGTAAGGGTGAGTAAGAGTTATAAAGTGAGCAAATTTTGACCTCCTATCAACTACCACAAAGATCATTTCCTTGCCTTTAGACTTTGGTAGTCCTTCAATGAAATCCACGGTGATATGTTTCCAAACCTGGTCTGGAATGGGTAGAGGATGCAGTAAGCCTGGGTAAGGAATATTTTCTCCTTTGTTTCTTTGGCACACATCACAAGCAGATACATAGTCAATCACCATATGTTTCATACCAGGCTAATTGAACAATTATGAAAGCCTTTTTAGAGTGCCAAGTTAGCCTGAATACCCTCCAATTTGTGAGTCATGAAAGGTTGTCAATAACTGTTGCCTGAGTGGACCATGATCCCCTATGTAAATCTTACCCTTCTTTTTCAATAGTCCAGTTGTGTAATGGTATATATGAGGTCCTTGAGTAGCCACTGTTACCTCAGAGATTAAGGCAGCTACATAGGTATCCCCTTCATAGCTATTACTTACTTCTTGCATCCAATTTGGAATTGTTACACTAATGGCCATGAACTCAGTTGGATTAGACAAGATTTTACCTTCTTGACCCTCAAATCGCCTGGAAAGTGCATCATCAACTCTATTTTCTGCCTCTTTCATATACTGAACTTCATAATCAAGTCCCAGTAGTTTAGTTAACCCTTTCTGTTGAATGGCAGTGATCACTCTTTGTTCCAGTAGGAATTTGAGGCTGTGATGATCAGTTCTCACTATAAAATGTTCATATTGCAAGTAGTGCCTCCATTTTTCTACTACATTTAAGAGATACATGTATTCTTTCTCATAAATAGACCTTCCTCCGTGTCTAGGAACAAGTACTTTACTTAAATAAGCAATGGGTTTTCCCCTTTGTAATAACACAACACCTATACCATTCTGGCTATCATCAGTCTCTGCTATAAAGTCTTGAAAATAATCAGGCAAGGCCAAGACTAGGGTGTTGATCATGGCTTGTTTCAGAGCTTCAAAGGCAGCTGTAGCTTCCTCATTCCACTTGAAGGCTTCCTTCTTAAGCAAATCAGTCAGGGGTTTAGCAATAACTCCATAATTGAGCACATATTTTATGTAATGGCCTGTTAATCCCAAAAAGCCTCTCAAACCTCTCAAGGTAGAAGGAGTAGACCAATATACTATAGCCTTGACATTCTTAGGGTCAATAGAGACTCCTTCCTTAGAAATCACATGCCCTAAGTACTCCACATTTGATTGTCCAAAAGAACACTTAGATTTCTTTGCATACAAGGTCTGAGTTCTCAGGATTTTGAATACTGCCTTCAGATGTGTTAGGTGTTCAGGTAGATTTACTATAGATGAGGATGTCATCAAAAAATACCAACACAAATTTTCTGAGTAGAGGCTGAAAAACTTGGTTTATCAATGCTTGAAATGTAGCCGGAGAATTTGTTAGCCCAAATGGCATCACCTTGAATTCATAGTGTCCCAAATGAGTCCTAGAAGCAGTTTTGTAAATGTCTTCACTCTTCATCCTGATTTGGTGGTACCTAGACCTCAGGTCAATTTTTGAGAAAATAACTGACCCAAATAACTTATCTAGCAATTCATCCACTATTAGAATTGGATACTTATCTTTGATGGTTATCTCATTAAGTCCTCTATAATCCACACAAAACCTCCAAGTCCCATCTTTCTTCTTTACTAGTAAAGCTGGTGAAGAAAAATGTGACTGACTATCTCTAATGATCCTATTAAGCATCATTTCCCTTACTTGATTCTCTAGTTCTTCTTGTTGAAAGAAATTATACCTGTAGGGTCTCAGGCTGACGGGAGCAGATCCTGGTTTGAGTGGAATTCCATGATCTAGGGCCCTTGTAGGAGGTAGGGATTTAGGCTCAGCAAATACATCTTGATAGGTGATCAAAACTGTCTGGATGGAGGGATCAATGGGCTCCTCCTCTTTTGCTGCTATTGCTTGCACCAAGAACAAGTGTGCCATGAGAGTTTGACCTTTCTTTATTAGTTTTTCCATAGTGCTTCCACTAGTCCATCCTAATTGCCCCTATTGGTTGATGCCCTATAACACCACCTTATTGCCCTTTTTCCCAATGGTCACACAATTCTTCTCATGGTCAAATTGGTTGGATTGAACTTCTTCATCCAATCATTGCCAAGGACTATGTCACAACCTCCTAACTGTAGTATTCTCAATTTTTCTTCAAACAATTTTCCACCCATCTTCCAGCTGAACTTGGAACAAATAGAGTTGGTATACATGTAATTGCCATCAGCCACTGTTACTCTCAAGGTATTAGAAAACACTGGTGTGTAGACAGTCACCTTGATAGTAATCTCGTTAATGAAACTGTGAGTGCTACCTGAATCCGCCAAGATTGTTAGCTCCTTTCTTCTAAACACTCCTCTGATTAGTATGGTATTGACTCCCATATTAAGTACCAGACAAAGCATTAAAGCAAACAACCTCTTGTATTTCCGGTCCCATGTCTAAGTCAATCTCTATCTCAGGTGGGGAATCTTCCTGTATAATAGCTACTTCCTCCACTTCTCCAGTCAAGCATTGCAACTGTTTGAATTGGTACCTGTGACCAGGACCAAACTTTTCTCCACACCTGAAGCATAGTTGGTTGGCCTTTCTATACTCATACACCTTTGGAGTCAGTCTCAAGCGACTTTGTTTGGATGGAGCAGCTGCAGTTGGTCTTTGCACAACTGTTGGAGCTGAAGACTTAGCAATAGTGGTCACTCTTGCCACTGGCTGGTTCTTCTTCAAGGTAGCCTCAATAGCCTTCTCCTGCATTCTAGCCTGCTCAATGGCACAACTCAAGGTTTTAGGTTTGAACAACTTTACTGAATACTTGATTTCATCCTTCAAGCCTCCTACAAAGCTAGAAAGGAAATGTGTCTCATTTAGTGCAGGGTTCCTCACTATCATCTGAGCTTTAAGGTCATCAAACTTCACCAAATAATCTTCCATATTGCTTATTTGTTGTAGTCGATTAAATTCTTCCACTACATCATCCATTAGCACTTCCCCAAACCTATTGCATATCTCCTCCTTCAATTCATCCCATGTAATCACTCCTCTACTTAGTATCAGGGAATTATACCATAACTCAGCATTGTCATTTATATACAAAGTAGCCCTTTCTACTTTAAGATCTGCAGTTACCTTATACAGATTGAAGAATCTATCACATTTTCGAATCCATACCTTAGGGTTAGCACCATCGAAGCTTGGTAATTCCCATTTGGGATTAGGAACCTGCCCTTGTTGTGGTCTAGCTGCTCTATTCTCAGCCGGTAAGGGAAGTAGTCCAATTCCAACTCCGGGAATTTGCTCATGTGGCCTAGGTTGCCTACGATTCATGATATTCAACCTCTCCAACAGCTATTCCAAGGTGCCTTGAATACCGGCTTGGGTGTCCTTCAAAGCTTGCTGCCCTTCTTTCAGCTCGGCCAAAAGCTCGTTATGGTAGTTTAATTTTTCATTCATCACTTTCATGCGAGTTCTTTCAACCATTAGTACCTCTGATTTATTGTGAAATTGACAAGGCTCTAATACCAATTGTCAAGCTCTAAGCTCGATTCAAGTCAAAACCACAATGATAGGAAATTCAAACAACAAGTAATTTTTGGGACAATTTTCTATTTATTGACTGAAATGAAAGTATTACAACTAAACTGAAGGAAATGAAATGAAAAACAACACTGATAGTTGAACGCCATTGTTGATGAGCTCGAGTCTGCAACAGAAGAAGAATAGATTTAGGTGAGAAGAGAATTTGGGTTGAGGGAGAAGAAATCAGAAGAGAGAGAGGAATTTAGTGACCAGAAGTTCGTTGTTTTCTCCTCTCCACTGATCAGGCGTTATTTTGAAGCCTTTGGAATTAATCTGAGCCTTTGATTTATACCTGCTAAACAAATCTCAACCATCTAACTTTTCTATGATTTGCAAGGAGGTCCTTTCGCCTTTTATAATTGAACTCTGGCCCATTTTTAATTATAACGACTCTACAGACCATGACATATTATGGCTCTGCACACAAGAGTTTGACTTAGGTATCAATAAATTGGATAAAAAACATGAGAAATTTAAAGTTCACATTCCAATAAATTCCAGACGATTATTTTCAGCCGTCTATGTACAGAGTTACTCAATATAATCACCATTATGAAAAAAAAAATTCATTTTTTCTCAATCTAAACTTTGGTGGTAGAGTTAGTTTCCCTTTCCGACCCTTGCATCGCTGTAAAGAAAAGGAAAAAGAAAAGAATAATATCTTAGTTTTAAGCAACGACATATGCACACCAATGACAGTAGAATGAGCTCGGTTCATTGTCACAAAATAATTGTAGTAGTTAATATTGTGTTATGTTGCACCTATTGATTTAAAATTTTGAATTCAACTTTGGTTTTAAATCTCGAGGGGAAAATGAGTTTGAAATTTCATTGTGTAATCTATTAGTAGGGAATAGATATTAAATTGTAGCAAACTAGATATATATTATCTATTGACACCTATGCTCCAAAAAAAAACATAAAATATTTATTCATAAGAACATGGATCAATTCTCACTCAATATATTTTTTTTCTATTTTTTTTAGTGGTGTACCCATATTCAAAAATTATTGATACGCGTGTTGATGTATTTAATGAAATGATGTAAACGGGTAAATATTTACCTACTAAAGCTTGAGTTCTCAGATTAAGAGACATACCAAAGTATGGGATAAAGGGGACCACTTCAAATATTAGTGTAATTTTGTTTTATAAGGTTCATGAATAGTTGACAAAATTCAGAAGAGGGCGTGCTACTATCTAGCTGTCATAATCTTGTTTATGTTTTCTGGTCTTCTTTACATTCTCAAAGCAATGCCCTTAAGTATTTTAAGTAGGAATTTATTTTATCACAGTCATTCAGGAAGTTTCGTACTGTACTTTCTTCTTTCTTAATAGTTTATTACCCTTTTTTAGCGCATTGTGCTACTGCGATAGTGTGGAGGTGGAATACCAGATTATATATTTGTTCAAAGTAAACTTCATAGAAACTTCATACTCCTATATCATGACGTTCACAAGGAATTATTTTATTCAGCGTACTATCCAACTTAGTGCAGCGAACTTACGAATGCTTTATTTGTTTGGGGTATTCATATACGAACAATTATTATAATAACAAACAGTGTCATTTCTTATATTTATATCCAATATTTTTTATTTTGCTTATTATAAATATACAAGTTTAGTAAAATAATGGGACGAATCGCTGTCATGTGACACCACTGGGACAAGGTGTGTCAGCCCCTGATTTGGGGATAAGGTGGACAATGAGTAGGAAGGGAGGGAAAATGCGTGGGTACTAAAGGTTAGAACTTTGCACCAAATTGATGCAAAGTGAAGTAGTAACACAAAATGGGGTGCGAATCCACTGCAGTTGATACTTCATCCTAAACAAAAAGACACTCATCAAATGGAAGTTTAGTTCCTCTTTCATACTGCCATATTCATACACTATATGCACCTTTTGGTTCCTTATTTAACCTTACATAGTTAACTCGGTTTATTGAAATTTGCAAACTCTAATCTAGACAAAAAAAATTAGTTGATCCTATTAACCTATGTTAACCCATAACTCATGTGTTCACATGTGCCTTTTTCAAAAGGGTGTGCTGTCTCAATTTTTTAGAAATGAAAAATTTCTTAGAAAAAGGACATATATGCAGTAAAATTCGCATCCTTCCATTAAAATGATACCTAATAAACATGCCAATGCAGAAACAGCACTGTTCACATGAGTGTTGGGTTACGGAATAGTGGCAATAATTAGTGCTATTTAAAACTGTAGCAAATCTGCACATTTGAAAAATTGAAGTTGAATATGCAAGATCGGACAATTAAGAGACAGGAGTACAAATAGGGTATAAAAGAGGGAGTAAAGCTCAAATTTTCTTTAAACATTTTATCATCACCATCATTTTCAAGGAAGTAGTACAGTGTTGAAAAGTTTCCAATACATTCGCAGTTTACTTCAATCATCAAAGGACCTAATACATGAGCTTAACAGAACTTTAGAGCAAGATAATCAGAAAGAATCTGGAAATAAAAAGAGAATAAAATGCTGACAAGTTATCTTGATGAAAATGTTGCTGAGCCGCTGCCGCGCATGAGTTGGATTCACCAGATGTGAAGCCAAATAAGCTGTCAGCCAACCATGACAAACAGGTGAAAATTGTGTCTGTCAAAGTGCTCTAGCCACGCTTTTGAACTCGTTCAAGCAAGAATGCAGGATTTTCTGTCGCTTCTGAAGTGATTGTCGTTCGTTTTCTAGAGTGTCTATAGCTCCAGGTGCAACAAACATGTCCATGAATTTTTCATCATTTACAGCAAACAAATCCAGCCCAAGTGCTACAGGAAGCCTTTCTCGACTGTCCACATACAGGAAATAATATTACTGGACTAAAAAATATACTAACTAAAAAAATGTTCTACAAAAATGTGTATGAAGACAGTGGTGTCATAAACCAATAGTAAGATGTATACTAATCACTAGAAGTGACGCTGAAGATGTTCATGACCACACGGACACATACATATAAAAGTTAACACTCTTGTGTTTTGCATTTTGGACCTATGTATTATCTTCTTTATGGAAGACTTCTCTAGGATCCCCTCCTAATTTTTATCTGAAATATGACCATCTTGATCAAGACACATCAGCTTGAGGTTGAGCAATTATCTAGTGAACTATATGCTAATTCACAGTTGATACGTATACAAATAATATAGGAATTCATTATAATAAATTAATAGAGGCCAGAGAAACGTAGCAGCGTACCATGGAGTTAAAAATCCAGAATTCAATGTTGATGCCACGCTGCGCTCTACCAGAACTTCACGTATTCGAGCAAAATGCTGTGCAGCTGAGGAGCATATCTCTGCATAAGTAGAGCTTGGTCTTGATATGTTGTCCCCATTTCCAAACAAAAGGCCCTCACCATTTTGGCCACAATTTCTAGCATTGCCTGCAATTCTCGGGTGGCGTTTTCTTGCTCCAACCTCGACACAGTTTACAAGTTCTCTTTTGATACCATAATTTCCATCAGAAGGTTGGTCTGGAGATGGGGTCTCGGGCACAGTCATTTGGCATTCTCGTAGGGCTTCTCTATTTTCTGTAACTTTTCCAGGTGTTGTTTCCTGAGCATTTTTTTCAGGGGGTATGTTTTCTTGGTCTTTCATAACTTCTTTGCACAATGCAGGCCCCCCATCAGATAGCTCGAGACATAATGGACCAGTTGAGGCTTGATTGAATTGGTACATTGAGCTTGCACCAGAGCTAAAACTCCCAATGAAGTTGTTCTCGTAGCAGACATGAGAATATGGGCTTGTAACTGAATCAAGATGATGGCATAGTAGTTGCTTGCACTCTTTGGATAGATCTTTTATGAAATGGTTGTACGATTGCCTTAGAGCTGCATGAAAACCGACATATCCTTCTATATCAACTGATCTATGTCTGTCTGCATTATAAAATGACATTCAAATAATCAACCACTATGTAATGTAGAATTGAATTGCATGTCCTATTCCAACATTAGAATGCTATTATACCGAACTCCATAAGCTGTTTCTGCTTCAATAAACTGCTAAACTTTCTTTTCAAAACTATATTTTAGATTGATTACTGTTTCATGCAATCTAAAGCAACGGACGACGGAAACAAGAAAAAAAAAGTTGATTGATTTTGCTATAATACTAAATACAGGGGGCCTAAATTCTCCTGAAGGTCAGCTTATCCATTTCGTTAAAGAGAATATCAGCTAAAATAGTAAATAGTCTAATGAAGCAGGAAGTTGCTCAGACTTGGAACAGAAATAAGACTTAAGTTCTTACGGTTGGAGTCATGTCCATGATTTTTCTCAATAGAAATCTCGAAGAGATTGCCCAAAACATAAGCCAAACGATCACAAGCTGTGTCAAGAAGAGGAGCAAGCCAAGATCGGGCTGCAGCTCGTGCAATCTCTGCAGCTGCCTCAGTAATTCCTCTACCCCCGCCACGGCCAGTATGAGCAAGCAAAATGTTAGCCACCTGTCACTGACTCTGTTAAATTAAATTCCCCATTTCTAATAAGAAAGTGTTTTTATTTTAAGGAAAATACCTTCTCCCTTGACACAGGGGGGCATTTAATTGAATATGTTGCACATCGAAATTCATGCAGCACCCTCTCAAAGGCAGCACCACCATAAAGGCGAAGGGTCGCATTTGGAGGTTTAATATCAACTGTAACACTAGGCCAGCCCCCAATACCACTCTCTGACCGTTCTTCCTCTGTTGTTTTCCCCCATTGCTCGGGTGCTGGATCTGCTGCACCATCAATAAGTGCCTCCTTTATCAAACAACAAGAAACACCAAATCAGAAATATTTTCGTCCCTCAAGGATACATTATACTTAGTACTGCAAAAAGATAGTGCCAAGTTCTTGTCCACTGCAGATACTCTGAAAGTAACACCTTAAACAGATAACACATAAAGCTAATGAGGACTGCAGATATTACGTAGATTTTAGAAACAATACTGACCACATGATTGCATAAAGCAGCAGTGTGCAACATGGCAGATTTCCGAAGATGTGCAACATCAGATGTTGCCTTTATCTTGCACTCCGTTCTAGCTATTTCAGCAGTGACTTCGCCACATCGCTGTTCAAGCAGAGCAAGTGTTGCCGGTGCAGCTTCTTTGTATCTTCTCTGGAGCTCCGCCTCCAAATAATCTCTGAGACAACCAAACCCAATATAGGACCTGTATTTGTCTTCGTCAAACCCACCTTTAACACTATCACGCAAATAGCGTAACATCTCTGCATCCACTTGAGATATTTGACGGCGAAACTCATCATTGGAAATTGTGCCTCGATCCTTAGGCAGTGCCACAAAAAAGGGATGAGTATTCTCCCCTAGATAACCACTTGCACTTAAATACCGATCTACTTCCCAGCGGTCAGTGAACTCCTGAACATGGATTATGTCACAATTATAGACAGTACACGAGAGGAAAAGCAATCCCAAACAACTCACTGAAGAGGAAAAAGAAGGCAAATATGTATCAGGTATGATTTATTATCAAAGGAATATCATGGATGATTAGTCACTATACAGGCATACTTCTCCAATAATCTAAGAGATAACTAACCCCAGCTTCATTTTTTTAACCAAAAAAAACAATGATTTTGAACTTGCATTTTAGAAATCCCAGCACTCATCACATAATTTAGTTATTTATCTATTAAAGTTAACACCTACTAATACACTAGAGCATATGCAAAAACTTCTTATCATCAATATTAGAAACAACATTTGACGTGTTCAAGCGCAAGCCAGAAAAACTTGGTGTTGATACCTTGAGCCGGTTATCAAATTTGGAGACAACAATCACTGTCCTCCTAAAGGTTGGATCAATCTCTCGAATAGTGTCCAGCCATAAAGACGAGCACCATTCCACACTGCTCTGCTGAAGGAACAAAATAATTCGATGGGGTGGACTGGCTAGTGACTTCACCATGGATAGAATCTCATCTGGCGTTCTCTCCGGTTCGCCCTTCTTCGCCTGCCAGAAGAATATGATGATTCACTTCAACATGTGTTCTACTATTTGATTAGTTGTATATTCAATGACACATAACTTACTTTTAGAACAAAGCCAGGTGTATCGATGATGGTAAGATTAGGACAATGGGCATATTCTGCTCTCATGACAATGGGCTTTGAAGAGACTGCAGCTCTAGTCCTTTTCAAAAGTGATTCAGTCCGAAACTTTATGGTATCTGCAATTGCAGAGGCCAGCACAATAGGGCTTCCATATTCTTCTGAATCCTCCTCCTGCATCAAAATTTAAAAGGCATGTTCCAAATATCAGAATTTCCTCCATTTTTAAAGTCAGCACACAACAATTAACTCATTCTGAACAGATACAGAATTCGTAAAGCCAATCTAGATTAGTTTGGAATTGAGGCGTAGTGGATTGAGGTCGGCCATATGAATTCTCTATACTCATTTCACACTTGATAATTCATGGAAGTTTGTTAACTTACTGCACCCCCCCCCCCTTCTCATTACGTATTTGAGATTGGCAATTTGCTAACAGTTTAAGTTTTATGTACGGACAGTGTAAAAAATATTTACAGAACCAGGTCACTTATTAGGTAATTACAAAGTAAATCTCTTGATAAGCATTAACTGGAATCTAGTAAAATTGGTAATAGACCTGCTATCACAAGTTTAAATTCACCGATTGCATAAAAATAGTATACCGTGTCATTATATCTAACTTAAATCCATTTGCAAAACTCCCGCAGGGCGGAGTTCAAGAGTGCACATAGATTGAAAAGAAAAAGAAATTGTGCAGACCTGAAAGCGGCAACGGGGCTCTAAAGCGGTGGGGTCGTGGACCATTTGCAAGATGAGAGGGCGACGGGTACCCATCTCAACTTCTCGGACATTGAACCGGAATCCCAATAGGGCTTCGAGGAGGGAGCTCTTGCCATCGGACTGTCCACCAATGGCTACTATTTCAGGAATCGGAAGTTTCTCACCGAAGGCCACGGCCGCTGCTTGAAGCCGGTTGTAAGCCTCAAATCGGTCCTTGAATTCAGAACCCGAATCCGACGCATGCTGCTTGTGGTGTTTCTTGGAAATGGAAGTACTGTTTGGGGTTTTGGTTGGTGTGTTGAGGAAGGTATTGGTCGTAGACATTGTTAATGGAACGGAACAATGGAGGAGTTAGGAGCCTATGAGCCAAATAGGGGATTCAATTTCATCAATTTTGAATTTGAATTGACGAGGGGTCGAGGGGGGTAGACGTTGAGATTCTTGGGCTTAACCGTTGCTTTTGGACCAAAATGAGGGCTCAGTGAAAACATCGGCGGCCTGATTTTGAGGCCCATTTGTTGCTTGTGTGTGCGCGCGCGCGAGCAGAGGAAGCCCAACTACATATTGTGCGTCTTTGTTATTGTTGGATTACACATTAATTTTGAAGCCCTATCGTTTCCTTTACAGAAAAATTGGAAATTTTACCTCATATAGCAAAAGTATACACCCTATTTATTATAAATCAAAATTATTTTAAAATATTATTTTCTATAGCTATCTTTTATATTTTATAGCAAAATAAGTATTTGTGGTATATACTACCATTGAGGCATGAATACGGCATGAAATACGTATTTTCCTCTCGCTTAGACAGCTGGACATATCTATTTTTAAGGTGATTGCCGTAACTGTATTCTTGAATACATGGCGCGAATACATGTGAATACATGCGTGTACAGCTGTATTCATGAATACAGCAGCGCGAATACATGCGCGTACAGATGGACTGACCTGATTTTAGGCGTTTTTTACTGCTGTATTCATGAATACATGGCACGAATACATGTGAATATATGCGTGTACAGTTGGACTACCCTGATTTTAGGCATTTTTTGATGTTGTATTCATAAATACATGTGAATACATGCGCGTACAACTAGACTGCCCTGATTTTAGGCGCTTTTTGCTGTTGTATTCATGAATACATGGCGTGAATACATGAGAATACATGCGCGTACAACTGGATTGCCCTGATTTTTAGGCGCTTTTTATTGTAGTATTCATGAATACAGCAACGCGAATACAACGAATACATCTATCGTAACAACTGAATAGAAGCAATAGGAAGTAATTATGTATATGGTAGCTATAGAAAATTAATGGCCACTAAACAATAGTTGTTTCTGAAAGTTCCTCAAAAATGTATTAGAAGCAAACAAACTAAAAAGAAGAAATTTAAAGTCAAAATTTTGTTTTCATAAAATAAAGGATTATAGGCATGCAAAATGATTATACTAGTTAGGGATGTATATGGCCTGGTTGATTCAGATTTTTCAATTACCAAACTAAATCAATTGTATCAAATTATTAAATCTATAAACTAAACCAAGCCAACAAAAGTCGAATTTTTCAATCTAGGTTTTCTCGGGTTTTTCGGCTTTCTCGAATTTTTCGAGTTTTTTCCGACAAAATTCTCATAGCATAAAATATATGATTTCTGCTCTAATATTTCTTAGGTTCTAGTATAATCTGAAAGTACTAAGTCATGCTAAAATAAGTACGACTAATAGGTACTGAGTATTAATTAAATGACTAAATAATATTAAAAGTAAGTTATGCATTTTCACTATCTAAACCAATGCAAAACAAAAAAAATATTCAATACTATTGTCATTCCGAATATTGAATTAATTGTTTTAGCATTAATATTAATTTAATTTCGCTTTGGGCTTTATTTGAGTTACTAACTTTTATAGGCTATAAAATATATTCGATCATTCAAAAGTTCTAATTCCAAGCTTGAAATAATACATTAAAAGAGAGAACTATGAAAAAATTTAAAAAATATTTATAAATTACATTAAAATAATTATTTTATGTAAAAAAAATATTTTTAAAATTTGTATACATGTAATATCAATTTGGTTTCGGTTTGACTTTTTTTAGTTAAAACCAAACCAAACCAATTTTGGTCGGATTTATTTTTCTTACATCAAACCAAACCATATTTGGATTTTTTTTCTCGATTTGATTCGGATTATCGGTTTGATGCAGTTTGTCGGTTTTCTTTGTACACCCCTACTACTAGTGCACTCTAATAGTGTGGTTCATGAGAAACACTTAACTGAATAAATAGCTTGAAGTAAGGATGTGCATGGATCGGATTTAGCACATTTCGGATCGGATTTAGCACATTTCGGATCTGATTTCGGATTTCAGATTCTAGAAAATACAATCCGAATTCGATCCGAATTAATATCGGATCAGATTGGATTTTAAAGTTTGAATCGGATCGAATTTCGGATCAGATTGTTATGCCTCAAAGTTGCAAACTCATATGTATATTTTCTTTATAAAAGAGGCAATACAGTAAGAAAATTCATGTTTCTGCAATTATGAGAGTACTATGGTGCCAATATAGCTAAATCCATCAATTGTAAAGGTAATAACTTGGAGAAAAATGTAAAGGAAGTACTAATTATCCAAAATTAAATTTTAGTATTTGTACATGCCCTAATAATTTCGGATTTTAGATCGGATCGTATTAAAATTATACCGATCCGAATCCGATCTGAAATCAGAAATTTTAATAAACACAATCCAAAATTCGATCCAATCCAGAATCCGAAATTGAACGGATCAGTTCGAATTTCGGATATCCGATCCAAATGAACCATCCTAGCTTGAAGAAGGAAGGATATAGAAGAAGAATAATCCTGAGACGGTATTAAAATTGAGGGAAGTTCAAGATCGAAAGAAATGTGTGATTACATATAGCGAAATTAAAGGCTGACTTCACCATTTAGTTGTCCACGACCGCAAGATGGCCAATTAAAATAATTTTTAAGAAAAATAACTCAAAGTAATAATATAAAACACGAAGATAAGTAGAATAAGAGAAGACGAGATAACTTTCTTATTTTATCAAGTGTTCAAGTGTGTTCCATCTCACATTTTATGTCTCTATTTATACTATTACATATGAAGGTTACAGAATTATTGTCTTAAACATGACATTAACAATTGAGATTATGGAGAAAGATCATGGAGAGGGGTTATGGAGGTGTGAGAGTTACAATCATAATGATGATGAGTAGTGGGAGGTTATTTACATCATACATGAAAGTAGTGGGAGTAGTGGACATCCACATTTACTAAAGATTTTATACTCTCCCTTGGATGTTCAAAAATAGATAATACGCCTCGTTAAAACCTTACTAAGAAAAAACCCTATGAGAAAAAATCTTAGTGAAAGAGAAAGAGTACACATATCTGTAATACGCTTTATTTGCTGCCTTGTTAAAAACCTTACCAGGAAAACCGAGTGGGACAAAACCTAGTAAGGGAAAAAGAGTACAACGCGTATCTTACTCCCCCTCATGAAAATATCACTTTATTTCTCGAAGACGCTGCATTTCAATCTTCTGTCTCAACTTCTCAAATGTTGAGATTGGTAAAGCCTTAGTGAACAGATCAGCCAAATTTTCACATGAACGAATCTGTTGAACATTAATTTCACCATTTTGTTGAAGATCATGCGTAAAAAAAGAACTTTGGTGAAATATGCTTTGTTCTGTCTCCTTTGATATATTTTCCTTTCATTGAGCAATGCAAGCAGCATTGTCTTCATATAGTGTAGTTGGTTATCTGTTTTCATAGGAAAACCACACATTTCCTGAATTTGTTGAGTCATTGATCTTAACCAAATACATTCCCAACTAGCCTCATAAATGGCTATTATCTCAGCATGATTTGAAGATATGGCAACTATTGTTTGTTTCATTGAACGCCATGATATAGTTGTATTATAACGACCTGACCGGTCGTTTTGAGCTTTTGCACTTTGCTCGTCAGTTCTCGGGTGTGATCTACCCCGTGTGATGTATTATGACTTATGTAAATCGTTGGTTTTGATTTTCAGGGTAATCGAAATGAATTTGGAAGAATAGTTCTCAGTTGAAGCTTGAAATTTGAAAGGTTTGACCAAGATTTGACTTGTCTGTATATGATCTCGGATCGAAATTTTATTGATTTTGTTAGCTCCGTTAGGTGATTTGGGACTTAGGAGCGTGATCGGAATGCATTTTGGAAGTCCATGGAAGGTTTAGGCTTGAATTGCTGAAATTGAGATTTTAGCGTTCTCCGGTTGATAGGTGAGATTTTGATATAGGGGTTGGAATAGATTTTCAGAAGTTGCAGTAGTTCCGTTATGTCATTTGGGATGTGCGTGCAAAATTTTAGGTCATTCGGGCGTGGTTTGGTTGGGATTTTGATCGAAAGCGTAATTTAGAAGGTTTTGGAATTCTTGCACTTGAATCCAATGCAAATTTGGTGTTTTGATGTTGTTTTCAGCATTCCGAAGGTTAGAACAAGTTTGAATAAGATTATGGGATATGTTGGCATGTTTGGTTGAGGTTTCGAGGGCCTCGGGTGAGTTTCGGGTGGTCAATCAGACCATTTCTTGTTTTGGAAAGTTGCAGAAAATTGTTGTTTAGTGTTGCAGGCATTTGGCCTTCGCGTTCGTGAAGGGTTAGCTGGTGAGGTTGAGATTTTGGCCTTCGCGTTCGCGAAGGGCTGGGAAGTTATTCACCGCATTCGCAAGGTATGTTCCGCGTTCGCGTAGAGGAAGAGTGGTCAGCTAGGATCTGAGGCATTTTATTCATCGCATTCGCGATTGGTGTAACGCGATCGCGAAGGCCAGTCTGAGTAAAGCATCGTGTTCGCGATGGGTTGGTCGCGATTGCGAAAGAGGAAATTTGGTCAAAGTAATTTCGTGCTACGCGAAAGCGAGGCTTTGACCGCATTCGCGAAGAAGGATTTTTATGCCTGGGCAAAATGATTTAAAAGGGCTATTCCGCGATTTTTTAGGCTAAGAACCTCCATTGTTGGGCGATTTTGAAGCTTGGGAGAGCTAATTGAAGAGGGAATTCAAGAGGATTTCTTGGAGGTAAGATTTTGAACTCAATACTCGATTCTTGTGTGAATGCTACCTAATTAATCATGGAATTAAGCCTAGTATTGAAGAATTAGGGCTTGAATTTGGAGAGTGTAAATTGGGGATTTGAGGGGCCATTTGAAGTCCGATTTTGATGTTCTTGGTATGTATAGACTCGTGAATGGATGAGGACTCTATTGATATAATTTTTATCGGATTCCGAGACGTGGGCTCGGGGGCCGGGTTTGAGCAATTTTGGGGTTTTGATGTAAATTAGATATCTTTGAGTGGGCTTCGTTCCCTTAGCATATTTTAATGATTATGTACTAATTATGGCTAGATTTGGAGCATTCAGAGGTCGATTCGTGCGAGCAAGGCATCGCGGGCTAGAGTTTAGACCGGATCAAGGTGATTAATGGTTGTAAATGATGTTCTGAGGGTTTGAAACCCCATATTGCACATCGTAGTGCTATATTGAGGTGAGGCACACATTGGATGACAAGCGTGGGGTCGTGCACTATTGGGGATTGTGACTTGGTCCGTCCCAATTGATGATTTTACTATATATTTGACTGAAATCTATTTGTCGTCATCATTATTTGGGTTGAATGCCATATTTGGGCTTCATGCCAACTATTTGAACCCTTCGGGGATTTTTATTGATATTTCCTCACTGTTTTAACTTTAAACTTGTTCTCAGTCATGTTATATTCTACTGTCTTCAAAACTCAGCCATGTTTACTCTGCTTTAACACTTGAAATGATATTTTAAATCATATTTTGGGTTGAGCATCATGTTTTACTATTGCCCGAGTGGCTTATGTGATTTTTGACTGAGTAAGGCTGAGGGCCTGTGTTGTAAGGATACTTTTGGGTCGGGCTGCACGCCGCAACGGTGATACATTGATTTGATTATGAGGCCGAGGTCCTGAGATATGTACGCCACGAGGTGGCTTGTTGATATTGATATGAGGCCGAGAGCCTGTTTATGATGCCTTGAGGTGCCTTGATATTGTGCTTGGGTCGTAAGGGGCCCCTCCAGGAGTCTGCACACCCCCAGTGAGCGCGGGTACCTATTGTGATGTGAGATATAGCCTGAGGGGCTGGTGTTGTTCTGTGATATTGCCCGAGGGGTGGATTTGTTGACATTGTTCCCGAGGGGCGAACCTTATGTGCTTATCTATCCTATTTGCCTGTCATGTACCTGTTTAATTGTGTATTTGTGCCCTAGGGGCGGATTTCTGTTCTTACCTGCACTAATTGTTTTGCATTCATTTGTGCAACTGTTGAAAAAGTCATTTTCAAAGAAGTTTAAACTAAGCAAGATATTTTAAGAGATTTTACAGCTTCATTGCATTCTTACTGGTTTTTGAACTGCTTCTATACAACATGTTGATGCACTTTTCGTGATTTCTTACCATTCAGACTTTAGTTAGGATTATTAATCACTGAGTTGGAGTACTCACTTTACTCCCTGCACCTCGTGTGCAGATTCAGGTATTTCTGAACCCGGTAGCGGGTATTGGCTGATCGGAGACAGAGTTATCAGAGTTTAGCAAGGTAGCTGCCGGTGTTCGCAGCACTGCTTTTCTCCCTCTTCATTTCATTAGTCTGTATTTTGTACATTTCAGACTTTTCAGTTGTATTTAGACCCTAGTAGATGCTCGTGACTTGTGACACCCCGATGTCGGGCTGTATTTATTTCCGCAGTGTTCATTTAAACTCATATTATGCAATATCTGATTAATTGAAAAGACATTAAATTGACTTTTTAACATTATTGAATTGAATTTGGGAATAATGTCGACTAGCCTTGTCTTCATGAGAGGCGCCATCACGACCGGGTCCGATTTGGGGTCGTGACAAGTTAAAATCAGAGCTAAGGTTACATAGGTTTCACGAGTCATGAGCAGGTTTAGTAGAGGCTCGCGGATCGGTACGAAGACGTTTGTATTTATCCTCGAGAGGCTGCAAAACCTTTAGGAAAAAACTTGACATTCTTGAATTTTTATCGTGCGTCCTTGATTTAGCTTGAAATGTAACTCCTTGAATTCCTTCCATGCGTTCGTATGCGCAAAAGAGCGCTCAGTATTAGATGTGCATCGATGGCTTGTGATTCCCTGATCGAGGGGAGAGATGTTATCTCTGCGAGTTGATGTTGGGCCAGTCTGGAGAACTTGAGGCCGGATTTTGCCGTGGTTTGGTTGGGTTGTTGATCGAAAGCGTAATTTAGAAGGTTTTGGAATTCTTGGGCTTGAATCCGATGCGAATTTGGTGTTTTGATGTTGTTTTGAGTGTTCCGAAGGTTGGAACAAGTTTGAATGAGATTATGAGATATGTTGGCATGTTTGGTTGAGGTTTCGAGGGCCTCGGGTGAGTTTCGGGTGGTCAATCGGACCATTTCTTATTTTGGAAAGTTGCAGAAAATTGCTGCTCAGTGTTGCAGGCATTTGGCCTTCGCGTTTGTGAGCAGGCTATCGCGTTCGCGAAGGGTTAGCTGGTGAGATTGAGATTCTGGCCTTCGCGTTCGTGAGAAGGTCTTCGCGTTCGCGAAGGGCTGGGAAGTTATTCATCGCGTTCGCGAGGTATGTTCCGCGTTTGCGTAGAGTAAGAGTGGTCAGCTGGGGTCTGAGGCATTTTATTCATCGCGTTCGCGATTGGTGTAATGTGATCGCGAAGGCCTGTCTGAGTAAAGCATCGCGTTCGCGATGGGTTGGTCGCGATCGCGAAAGAGGAAATTTGGTCAAAGTAATTTCGTGCTTCGCGAACGCGAGGCTTTGACCGCATTCGCGAAGAAGGATTTTTATGCCTGGGCAGAAAGATTTAAAAGGGCTATTCCGCGATTTTGTGGCTAAGAGCCTCCATTGTTAGGCGATTTTGAAGCTTGGTAGAGCTAATTGAAGAGGGAATTCAAGAGGATTTTTTGGAGGTAAGATTTTTGAACTCAATACTCGATTCTTGTGTGAATTTTACCTAATTAATCATGGAATTAAGCCTAATATTGAAGAATTAGGGCTTGAATTTGGAGAGTGTAAATTGGGGATTTGAGAGGTCATTTGAGGTCCGATTTTGATGCTCTTGGTATGTATAGACTCGTGAGTAGATGAGGACTCTATTGATATAATTTTCATCGGATTCTGAGACGTGGGCCCGAGGGCCGGGTTTGAACAATTTCGGGTTTTTGATGTAAATTGGATATTTTCGAGTGAGCTTCGTTCCCTTAACATATTTTAATGATTATGTACTGATTGTGGCTAGATTTGAAGCATCCGGAGGTCGATTCGAGCGGGCAAGGCATCGCGGGCTAGGGTTTGGACCGGATCGAGGTGAGTAATGATTGTAAATGATGTTCTGAGGGTTTGAAACCCTGGATTGCACATCGTAGTGCTATATTGAGGTGAGGCACACGCTGGATGACGAGCGTGGGGTCATGCACTATTGGAGATTGTGACTTGGTCCGTTCCGATTAATGATTTTACCGTATATTTGACTGAAATCTATTTGCTATCATCATTATTTGGGCTGAATGCCATATTTGGGCTTCGTGCCAACTATTTGAACTTTCGGGGATTTTTATTGATATTTCCTCACTATTTTGACTTTAAACTTGTACTCAGTCATGTTATATTCTACTGTCTTCAAAATTCAGCCATGTTTACTCTGCTTTAACACTTGAAATGATATTTTAAATCATATTTTGGGCCGAGCATCATGTTTTACTATTGCCTGAGTGACTTATGTGATTTTTGACTAAGTAAGGCCGAGGGCCTGTATTGTGAGGATACTTTTTGGTAGGGCTGCACGCCGCAGCGGTAATACACTGATTTGATTATGAGGCCGAGGGCCTGAGATATGTACGCTACGAGGTGGCTGGTTGATATTGATATGAGGCCGAGAGCCTGTTTATGATGCCACGAGGTGGCTTGATATTGCGCTTGGGCCGTAAGGGTCCCCTCCAGGTGTCTGCACGCCCCTAATGAGCGCGGGTACCTATTGTGATGTGAGATATAGCCCGAGGGGCTGGTATTGTTCTATATGATTGCCCGAGGGACTAGTATTGTTCTATGTGATTGCCCGAGGGGCTGGTATTGTGCTGAGATATTGCCTGAGGGGCAGATTTGTTGACATTGTGCTAGAGGGGCGAACCTTATGTGCTTATCTTTCGTATTTGCCCGTCATGTACCTATTTAATTGTGTATTTGTGCCCGAGGGGCGGATTTATGTGCTTACCTGCACTAATTGTTTTGCATTCATTTGCGCAACTATTGAAAAAGTCATTTTCAAAGAAGTTTAAACTGAGCAAGATATTTTAAGAGATTTTACAGTTTCATTGCTTTCTTACTGGTTTTTGAATTGCTTCTATACAACATGTGGATGCACTTTTCGTGATTTCTTACCATTCAGACTTTAGTTATGATTATTACTCACTGAGTTGGAGTACTCACTTTACTCCCTGCACCTCGTGTGCAGATTCGGGTATTTCTGAACCCGGTAGCGGGTATTGGATGATCGGAGGCAGAGTTACTAGAGTTTAGCAAGGTAGCTTCCAGCGTTCGCAGCACTGCTTTTCTCCCTCTTCATTTCATTAGTCTGTATTTTGTACATTTCAGACTTTTCAGTTGTATTTAGACCCTAGTAGATGCTCGTGACTTGTGACACCCCGATGTCGGGCTGTATTTATTTTTGCAGTGTTCATTTAAACTCATATTATGCAATATCTGATTAATTGAAAAGGCATTAAATTGACTTATTAACATTATTGAATTGAATTTGGGAATTGTGTCGGCTGGCCTTGTCTTCACGAGAGGCACTATCACGACTGGGTCTGGTTTGGGGTCGTGACATGTACCTCCATATGTAAACAAATAGCCTGTTTGATATCGAGCTTTATGTGGATTGGACAAATAACCTGCATCGGCATAGCCAATCATTTCTGACTTGAATTCATTAGAATAAAACAATCCCATATCTATAGTTCCCTGAAGATATCTAAATATATGCTTAACACCATTCCAATGTCTTCTTGTTGGGGAGGAGCTGAATCT
Organism: Nicotiana sylvestris; assembly: GCF_000393655.2. Classification (NCBI taxonomy): domain Eukaryota; kingdom Viridiplantae; phylum Streptophyta; class Magnoliopsida; order Solanales; family Solanaceae; genus Nicotiana; species Nicotiana sylvestris. Next base: position 64,410,310 of record NC_091063.1, read on the forward strand.
TGCTAATAAGCTTACTGCAAAAGCAATATCTGGTCGAGTATTGTTGGCAAGATACATCAATGCCCCAATTGCACTAAGATATGGAGTTTCATCACCCACGAGCTCTTCATCATTTTCTTGAGGCCGAAATGGATCTTTATTTATGTCATGCAATCTCACAACCATTGGGGTACTCAATGGATGTTCATTATCCATGTAAAATCGCTTTAAAACCTTTTCAATGTATGTTGATTGATGGACATAACCATTTGTTACATGCTCAATTTGGAGGCCAAGATAAAATTTTGTCTTACTAAGATCTTTCATTCAAATTCTTTCTTCAAACATTCTACAGCTTTTGAAAGCTCTTTATAAGTGTCAATGATATTCAAGTCATCAACATATACAGCTATGATGACAAATTCAGATCTAGACCTCTTAATAAAGACACAAGGACAAATAAGGTCATTTTTGTACCCTTCATTTAGCAAATACTCGTTAAGGTGATTGTACCACATCCTCCCTGATTGCTTCAATCCGTATAAGGATTTCTGAAGCTTTATTGAACAAGTTTCTCTTGAACTTTTATGTGCTTCAGGAATTTTAAGTCCTTCAGGGATTTTCATAAAAATCTCATTGTCCAGTGAGCCATATAAGTAGGTTGTGACAACGTCCATCAACCGCATATCAAGCTTTTCATGGATTACTAGAATTGTTAGATACCTGAAGGTAATTGCATCTACCACAAGAGAATATGTGTCCATATAATCAATGTCAGGCCTTTGCGAAAACCATTATGCCACAAGTCGTGCTTTATATCTTACAACTTCACCTTTCTCATTTCGTTTTCACACAAAAACCCATTTTTACCCCACTGGCTTGACACCTTCAGGCGTTCAGACTATTGGTCCGAAAGCTTCACATTTTTCGAGTGAAGCCAATTTTGCTTGAATTGCGTTTTTTCATTTTGGCCAATCATTTCTCTGTCTACATTCATCGACAGGTTTTGGCTCAAGATCTTCATCTTGTTGCATTATTTCAACTGCAACATTATATGCAAAATTGTTGTTAACAACAATGTTATTTCGGTTCCACCTTTTTTTTGTAGAGACATAACTTATTGAGATCTCTTCATTTTCATCATTTACAAGTACTAGAACCTCCTGTGAGGTCTTATCAATTGCTATATCTTTATGATCCTCTTGAGCAATTGCCTCCATGTTATGATCAACTTGATCATTTGCTCCTTTCCGTTTTCGGGGATTCTTATCCTTGGAATCAATTGGTCTACTACGTTTAAGGCGTGGCCTAGACTCATTTACATCATCATACTGTCCAGCTGGAACATCAACTTGAATTGGAGCATTTACAGCTGGAATATGTGATTTAGTAACCCGTGGAAAGTTAGTAAATGCATCTAGCAATTGATTTGCAATATTTTGGATATAAATGATCTTTTGAACTTCTTGTTCACGTTGATTTGTACGAGGATCCAAATGGGATAGAGGTAATACGTTCCAATGTATCTCCTTTTCCAACTGTTTATTTCCCCCCCTAATGTTGGAAAAACTTATTCATCAAAATGACAATCAGCAAATCTGGCTGTACATAAATCTCTTGTCATAGGCTCCAGATATTTAATAATAGAAGGAGATTCATAACCAACATATACTCCCAACCTTCTTTGGGGACCCATTTTGTGTGTTTTGGTGGAGAAATTGGAACATACACCGCACATACAAAAAATTTTAGATGGGAAATATTTGGCTCCTGACCAAAAGCCAACTGTAATGGGGAGACTTTATAATAACCGGTTGGCCTTATGCGCACAAGTGCTGCTGCATACAAAATAGCATGTCCCCACACTGAAAGGGGAAGTTTTGTCCTCATTAGCAATGGTCTAGCTATTAGTTGGAGGCGTTTAATCAATGATTCTACTAGACCATTTTGAGTATGAACATGAGCAACCGGATGCTCAACTTTTATTCCAGTGGCCATACAATAATCAATAAAGGCCTGAGATGTAAATTCACCAGCATTATCAAGATGAATTGTCTTAATTGCATAATCTGGAATTTGTGCTCTTAACCTTATTATTTGGGCCAACAATCTCGCAAATGCCATATTACGAGTTGATAATAAGCACACATGTGACTATCTTGTAGATGCGTCTATCAAGACCATAAAATACTTGAATGGTCCACATTGAGGTGTATAGGCCCACATATATCACCTTGTATACGTTTCAGAAATGCAGGAGATTTAATCCCAACTTTAGCTGTTGATGGTTTAATAATCAATTTTCCTTGAGAACAAGCAGCACAAGAGAATTCCTTAAATTGAAGAATCTTCTTGTTCTTCAATGTGTGCCCATTTGAATTCTCTATTATTCTGCACATCATGTTAGAACCGGGATGGCCCAACCGGTCATGCCAAATGATAAAATCATTAGAATTAATAAATATTTTGTTTACTATGGCATGTGATTCAACCACACCAATATTTGTGTGGTACAACCCAGAAGAAAATGTGGGTAATTTTTCGTGCACATATTTTTTACCCGCTTTTATTGTAGTAATATAAAGGTATTCAACCTTTCCTTCGTTTGATATCTCAAAATGATAGCCATTTTGGCGAATAGCTTTGAAACTCAACAAGTTTCTTTGAGACTTACTACAATACAATGCATTATCAATAGTTAATATCGTTCCTCCAAGTAGTAATAAGGCCGCTCTTCCAGAGCCCTCAATCAACTTTGTACTACCGGATATTGTATTAACATATGCCTTTTTCATAAACAAATAAGAGAAAAATTTCTTTTCTCTTAATATTGTGAGAGTTGTAGCACTATCCAAAAGACATAAATCTTCATTACTCATCTTAGATCCAATTGAAAACTGGAAAATTTTAATTTCTTCATAAAAAAAAAGTACATCATGAGAAGTATGGAAAAACTAAAAATACTAACAACAACATAAGACAACTTAAGTACTACTTGAAAATAAAAACAACATTAGACGAGACAAAAACACTGAAAATAAAAATAACAACATAATTGCATTCCCCAGTAAAATGATCAAACTTTAGTTTTGATGTCCAAAGAAATCTTCAACTTCCAAATGAGTAAGATCATCGAGTCCTTGAAAATCATCATCATTCAGAGCAAGATTTGCCTCGGCATTGTTATCATTTTTGTTTGAAGGCTCTGCCTCAAAATCATTTTTAAAGGTCAAGTGAGACTCCACTGGGGCATTAGTAGTAGATGCTCCAACATTATTTACCTTTCTTTTGATGGAGTTTTGATAAAGCCTGAAAAAATGCTTAGGTGCACGACATTCAATTTTCCAATGACATTCCATGCCACAACGTTGGCAGTTACCGCTTTTGCCTCTTGAAGGATTGTTTTGAGAACCCATATTGTTCTCTCGTTTGCCATGACCACCACGATGACGACTACTATATCGTCTCTTACCATTGCCATGCCCACGTACATTCATATGGCCATGATTATTATTCTGCTTTTTCCATACTTATCACATCTAGCCGCCATATTCACTTCAAGAAGCGGAGCTGACCTTGTGGGACGGGCTTCATAATTTTTCAGCAAAAGGGTATTATGTTGCTCAACCACTAGAAGGCATGAGATCAATTCAGAATACTTTTTAAAACCTCTTTCATGGTATTGCTGCTGTAATACGATATTTGAGGCATGAAAATTCGTAAGAGTCTTTTCCGACAAATTCTCATCATTCATAACATCCCCACATAATTTCAGTTGGGAAGTTATTCGAAATACAATAGAGTTATACTCACTTACGGTCTTAAAATCTTGCAACCGTAAGTGCATCCACTAATATCGAGCCATTGACAATACCATAGCCGTAAGGTGATCATACCTTTCCTTCAGGCCAGTCCACAATTCAAGTGGATCTTTCATTATCAAACATTCAACCTTCAAACCTTCATCCAAATAATGACGAAGGAAAATCATGGCCTTCGCTTTGTCTTGGCTTGATGCCTCATTACCCTGAGTAATGGTGTTACCAAGGCCGTTACCGGTTAAGTGAATCTCAGCATCGAGAACTCATGATAGGTAATTCTTTCCAGAAATGTCAAGTGCCACAAACTCAAGCTTTGACAAATTCGACATAGTGAAAACTATCAAAGATGATAAATAATTAGAAATCATTAGGATAATAGCTTAAAGAATCTTAAAAATTGACATAATATCAAATTTGTGATCTATATACACTAAAGTAATAATTCCATAGAAAAGAATACTATTTGTTTCTTCAAATTATTAGTATATCTTTGATGTTAACTAGAATAAAAATGTCTTCTAACTTAACACAATTTCAAATGTCGAACAACGTAAAATAAGTATTCTTCTCTCAATTAATTCTATTAACATAAAAATTAGCAACTTTCACATGACAATCACACAAATAACTTAAAATAAAGAAACATAAATTTTTTATTTTTACACATATCTAGAGATGTGAGAAATTATAAAATTGCATATTAAAGACACTAATCATGAAATCAAAATATACAACGAAGAAAACAAAATGAACAAATATATCTGAACAACGAAAAGAGCTCAACTTCGTGCTGATAACGTTTTAAGAAAAATAGCTCAAAGTAACAATATAAAACAAGAAGATAAGTAGAATAAGAGAAGAAGAGATAACTTTCTTATTTTATCAAGTGTTCAAGTGTGTTCCATCTCACATTTCATGCCTCTATTTATACTATTACATATGAAGGTTACAAAATGATTGTCTTAAATATGACATTAACAATTGAGATCATGGGGGAAGATTATGGGGAGGGGTTATGGAGGTGTGAGAGTTACAATCATAATGGTGATGAGTAGTGGAATGTTATTTACATCATGGGTGAAAGTAGTGGAAGTAGTGGACATCCACATTTACTAAAGATTTTATAACAACAATCACTTTATAACGATGAACAAAAGGAGCTCCAATAGGCATTCTCAACATACTCGGTATAGTATGAAGGCATCGTTCAAACACATAAACTCATTTTGAGTTCGTAGATTTTAATTACTTTTCCATGTCTTTTTTTTATTTATTTTTATTTATTTTTTTTTACTTATGCTTCAATTATTTTAGTTAGCTTCAATATTGGAGTGCCAGATCCTTACCCCATATCCTGTTTTGTTTTTTTCTTTTGGGCCTTCTGTTTTTCTGCGAAGAATATACCATTTGGCATATGCAACCCCATATCCTGTTTTGTTTTTTTCTTTTGGGCCTTCTGTTTTTCTGCGAAGAATATACCATTTGGCATATGCAACACAAGACATCTCCATATATCGCGAACAAAAGTATAGTCATATAAGAGCAACAATCGCCCGAACAAGCTCAGCCAATTATCACTAATTGCACGGTAATAAGAGAAGTTGCACAACACATCATTGAGGGTAATACGATTAATGTCTCATTCCTATAGTTTTAGCCTTTTTTTATTGTTCAATAAAATACACGACTTATATATAAAACATCAAAAACGAACTTAAAGAATTTAGAAAGGATGAAAAAGTAATTGCATAGTTAGTAAAGTCGAATGAAAAACTTGGTCCTTTGAATTTAAGTTCCCTAGCTCATACAATTCAGTGATTTAAGATAGTGGTTTTCATTCCATAAAACATCAGTATAAATTTTCAGTATTCTAACTACTTGATTTACCAATTTGCTATTATTGCGGAAGATCGTGGGTTAACTAGCACACAATCACACATATAGCAAATAGAAAAGAAAAATCAACACAATGATTTAACGAGGTTCGGCTAAGCCTAATCCTCAGGCAGAAGCAGAGAGAGATTTCCACTATAAGTGAGAAGAAAAACACAATACAATCTATAGAATCCGCAACTACAAACCCCTATATATAGATCCCAAATAGTCCCAAACCTATAAGAGAAAGGTTTCCCAGTCCGACAAGGACAATAAGTTTTCTTTTCCCAAATCTATTAGAACAATGGGTTTTCCTAAACCTATAGAGATTATAGGTTTCCTAAAAATACAAGTAAATAATTCAAGCCACAAAATAACAAATCTTCCCCTTGGTTTGAATTCTCTTCATCAATAGGAACGTCTCTTTACCTTGCCGGGAGCCCTCACGAGGGCTCTACACATTGCTGCACAAATCAACCAAATCTAGGCAACGCCTAAACTTGTTAAGAGACTCAATCTCTTTAGCCATAACACTAATCCGTCGATTTGGTTCTGTACCCGGAATAGCTTCTGGATATCTATAACACTCAAACACATCAACGCTCTCTGCAACTGCCAAAGCAAATCCCACAGGATTCGTATATCCAAGAAAATTCCCATCAACTACGTTTGCAAACCTTTGCGGTCAGTTGATCATTCTCTTCTCTCTGCTTGTTGCAATGCTATATGGTTGTTGTTGCGCAAATGCATCAACATTATCATCTTGATCAATATTTTGCACCTCCTCCATTTCCTCTACCTTAGAACTACTAGGCTGAGCTAGTGGAGATTCAATTTCTAGCTCTATGCGGTCATTGATACCACGACTATTTCTACTATTGCCTTCTCTCTCTGACTGTCTAGGGAGGAAGATTCATTAAATATTACATCCCCACTGATAAATAGCCCTGGAGTCTTTTAATTTGTGCACCACAACCTATAACCTTTCACTCCAGTTGCATACCCTAGAAATATGCATTTCTTTACTCTATGCGTACATTACCCGTCCCTTACTTATGGTCCTGGAGGTGTTTAGGACTTATGGTTAAGGTGGATCTAGACTCTCCTATAGTGCTTAAAAGGAGAAAATCTAAGCGTCAAGCAAAAACAAATAAGACTGTCAGATGAAGGAACAATTGAAGGCTCACATTTTACCTCCACAAATAAGTAGACAATTGCACGTCTCAAACAACAGTATTTCAGACACTTTAAAAGGTCCTATAGCAGGATATCTAGGTGAGCACAAAGTAGAACATATGCAGTGTTTTTTATTAAAGCTAGGAAGAAGGTACTTAATCAGTTGCCTACTGTTTTTGGGACTAGCTAAATCTAGGCAGTTCACAATAGTTAAACAAAGCACAGTTTTATGATTTCAAGATTTTAGTCGCCCTACAAGTTTGCTTAGGTGTGGATCACAGATGTCCTATGAACATGATATCTAATCGTTAACCAGAACTGAAATAAACCAGTAAACGATTTTAAGCAGGCAGTTTGGTTCATTAGGTCTTATAGGCATGCTGTCTAGGTGCTGAAAATAATCACAAACGTTACAAAACTAATTTTATATATAAGTTTGATATCTAATTGTTGGAATTGCTTTTATACTTATTTCCTATAGGCATGATTGCTACTAAAGAAGCTAATTTTATACGATTAGACTGCAAGTATGATATCTAGGTGAGTGCAATAAAAGTCCTAGAACATGGTTTCTAATGCACATAGGAGAATTTATGAACATGATTGTTAAAGCTGAATTAATAACAACCTAGAGACAGGATTTATAGTGCAGATGTGAACATGCATAATAGAAATTTAGAGCAACTAACATGTCACGACCTGGATTTCCCACCCTCAGGAGTCGTGATTGCGCCTACTCGTGAAATCTAGGCAAGCCGAGTATTATAGATTTACTAACTCTTTTATTTAGCCCTTTTTAACAGTTTAAATCAACATGCGATCAACAGTGAAATATTAACAATAATTAAATACATGCAGAAGACGTAATCTGATAACTTAGCCAAAAACAAGTACGACAATATCAAGTACATCTCTACCCGGAACCGGTGTCACAATATCACGAACCGTCTACGAATACTACAAACAGTTTTCTGGAAAGAAAGATACAATACAATCTGTCTCTGAAGTAAATGAAAACAGAATATAAAGATAGAAGAGAACGCCGGGGCCTGCGGACGCCTGCAAGACTACCTCGGGATTTCTGACTGGACTGAAGGCAGCCACCCAAAGCTATGGTCCAAAAGCTGCCACTCCGGGATCTGCACACAGTGCAGGGTGTAGTATCAGCACAACCGACCCCATGTGCTGGTAAGTGCCTGGCCTAACCCCGATGAAGTAGTGACGAGGCTAGGACCAGACTACCAAATAAACCTGTGCAGTTATATAATATACAGCGGAAAATAAAACAGAAATAAACAAGTAAAGATGTGAGGGGGACATGCTACGGGGGAATATCATTTACCGATAGTAATTTAAAAGAAAACATAAAGAACAATTTAGAATTCGCAACAAAAGAATAAGGAACTCGTAACCAACCAATAAGCACTTTTATTAACTATTGTTGCAGTGCAAAACCTGATCCAAATCATAAAAATACTGTTGCGGCGCAAAACCCGATCCAATCATATATCACTGTTACGGCATGCAACCCGATCCAATCATATTATTGTTGCGGCGTGCAACCCTATCCAAACATAATATTGTTGCGGCGTGCAACCCGATCCACATATACAGTTAACCACCAATCACAAAGGGAGTCCCGGCAAGGGATCAATAAAGAAACAACACTATCCCAGCAAGGGAATCGACAGTATAAGTAAATACGTCCAGGCAAGGGAAAATCAACTATAACCAAACTTGTTCCAACATCTAACTTCCTCAACTAGCACCAATACTCAATCATAAGTAATTTCCACGAGAATAATTATAATCTATGCTCAACATAGAGAATCAACAACTTAGGCATTCGTAGTATTTGTTAGGAATACAACAAGTTCAATTTAAGACTCACGGTCATACTTGACACCAACGTATAGATACTCGTCACCATGCCTATACGTTGTACTCAACAAGTAACACGTAGCAAATAGAACACAACTCCTAATCACTCAAGCTAAGGTTAGACCAAACACTTACCTCGAACTTCCACGGCTAACTCAAGCCTCAAACACCGCTTTTTCCTTTTGAATTTGGCTCCAAATCAATTGTATATAGACATAATCAATTTAATAATATCAATAAAAACTAAACAATTTGATTTCAATGCTTAATTATAGATTCCCTATCATTCTTCCCAAAAAATCAAAAATTGACCCCGGGCCTACTTGGTCAAAACACGAGGTTCGGACCAAAACCCGATCACCCCTTCTCCCACGAGCCCGAATATGTAATTAGTTTCGAAATCCGACCCCAAAACGAGGTCTAAATTCCAATTAAACAAAAAGCCCTAACTCTACCCAAATCCCTAATTTTCTACCCTTAAGAACATGATTTAGGCCTAGAAATCTAATGGGTGTTAATGAAAATTGAAGAAAATGAGTCTAAGATTACATACCTATGGATTTGCGGTGACGTTCTCTTACAAAAATCGCCCAATTTGGAGTTTGGAAGAAGAAGCTATGAGTTTTGGGTTAAATCCTGTTTCTGTTACTGTTTAAAAATCACTGGGAAGACCTTCATCGCGTTCGCGATGGGTCTGTCACGTTCGCGATAGATCAGGCCCAATTGGCCATCGCGTTCACGATCACAGGCTCGCGTTCGCAGAGCTTCAGCCCCCAGAGCCTTCATGTTCGTGGTCGGGTGGTTGCGTTCGCGTAGAGTAAAATCCCTCTTCCCCTGCCCAGGCCCAAAGGCCTTCGCGTTCACGATAGCAGGTCCGCGTTCGCGAAGGGAAACACCCCCAAAGCTTTGCGTTCGCGTCCTATGTCTCGCGTTCTCATAGAAGGAGATTTCCTTCAGCCTGACTAACCCTTCGCGTTTGCGAGAGTCCTTCCACGAACATGAAGAACAACACATCAAAACACCAGAAACTGAAAACCTGCAACTTTTTCTAGTTCAAAAACCTTTCGAGACCTATCTGAAACTCACCCGAGCCCTCGGGGCTCCAAACCAAACATGTACACTACCTCAAAAACACCCTACAAACTTACTCATGCGATCAAATTGCCAAAATAACATCAACAACTATGAATTTAGCATCAAAATCATGAAATCACTTAAGAAATTCAAATTTTTTCCAATTTTCTCAAATACGGTCCGATTCACGTTATTTATAGTCCATTTCTTACCAAATTTCACAGACTCGACTTAAACCACAAATAAGACCTATACCGGGCTCCGAAACCAGAATACGGGCCCGGTACCATCAAATTCTAAACACATTTCATTTTCAAAAACTCATAAATATTCCAGAAAATAATTTTCTTCAAAAAATTCATTTCTCGGGATTGGGAACTCAAAATTCGATTCCGGACATATGCCCAAGTCCCATATTTTCCTACGAATCCTGCGGGACCGTCAAATAACGGGTTCGAGTCCGTTTACCCAAAATGTGGACCGAAGTCAACTTAAATTCATTTTAAAGTCAAAATTCATCATTTTTCACAGATTTTCACATAATGTGTTTTCACCTATGCACCTGGACTGCCCACGCAAATTGAGGTGATGCTGTGTGATGACCTAAAAGGTCATCACTTGCTTTTAAATTGAATTTTGTGTTCCAAGGCTTTAAAAACCTCTTTTAGCATCACCTCGATTTGCGTAACTTGATGGTTCCAGAGGGTCCGTAGGAGAATATGGGACTTAGGAGTATGCCCAGAATTGAATTCTGAGGTCCCAAGCCCGAGAAATGAATTTTTGAAAAAAATTGTTTTCTGAAATTGTTTAAAGGATTTGGAAATGAATTTTGATTAGAACGTGTTGGTATCGGCCTTGTAATTTGGTTTCGGCACCCGGTGCAGGTCTTATATGTGATTTAAGATAATTCTGTGAAGTTTGGTAAGAAACGGATGTCATTTGATGTGATTCGGACCTTAAATACAAATTTGATGTTTTAAGAAGTTTTGAAATATTTCATTGATTTTGAGGTTTAATTCGATGTTAATGATGTTATTTTGGCTATTTGATCACACGGATAAGTTCATATGGTGTTTTTGTATTAGTACGTATGTTTGGTTTAGAGCCCCGAGGGCTCGGGTGAGTTTCGGAAGGTTTTAAACTCTTAAAAAGTTGCAGGTTTTCAGTTGCCGGTATTTTGGTATTTTTTTCTTCGCGTTCTCGGGAGGACCCTCGCGAACGCGATGAGTTAAGTGTGCTGAAGGAAAATTCCTTCTACGTGAACGCGAGACCCAGGTCGCGAACATGAAGCTGTGGGGGGTCTACCCTTCGCGAACGCGGGCCTGGTATCGCGAATGCGAAGGCTTGTGTCCTGGTGAGGGGGAAGGGAGAATAATACCTACGCGAACACGAACACTTGGACGGAACGAGAAGGCTCGAGGAGTTACTTCTCCGCGAACGCGGGATAGCTTTTTGCGAACGCGAAGGTCTGTCAGACCTAACCTATCACGAACGCGATGACCAAATCCGCCCAGTTACTTTAAAAGTCCAAAAACAGTAGCCATTACGGGATTTTTACCAAAACTCATAACTTCTTCATCTAAACTCCAAATTGGGCAATTTTTGAAAGGGGATTTCACCACCAATTCATAGGTATGTAATCTTAGACTTATTTTCTTCAATTTCCATTAACACCAATTTGATTTCTAGTCTTAAATCATGTTTTTAAGGGTAGAAAATTAGGGATTTGGGTAGAGTTAGGGCTTTTTATATATTTGTGATTTAGACCTCATTTGGGGTCAAATTCTGGAATTGATTATATATTCGGGCTCGTGGGTGAATGGATGATCTGGTTTTGGTCCGAACCTCATGTTTTGACAAAGCGGGATTGACTTTTTGGGAAGAATGATGGGAAAGTTATAATTAAGCATTGGAATTGGATTGTTTAGTGTTTATTGATGCTATTAAGTTGATTATGTCTAGATACAATTGATTTGGAGCTGAGTTTGAAAGGAAAAGTGGTGTTTGAGGCTTGAGTTGGCCGTGGAAGTTCGAGGTAAGTATTTGGTCTAACCTTAGCTTGAGGGATTAAGAGTTGTGTCCTATTTGCTATTTGCTTCTTGTTGAGTACGATGTATAGGCATGGTGACGAGTATCTATACATTGGTGTCGAGCATGACCGTGAGTCTTAAATTGAAATTTGTTGTGTTCTTAAATGATACTACAGATGCTTTAATTGATGATTTTCAATATTGAGCAAGGATTGAGTTTCTTTTCGTAGGAGTTACTTATGATTGAGTATTGGTGTTAGATGAGATGAGTAGAAGTTAGGTTAAGATTGGTTATAGTTGTTTCTCCCTTGCCAGGACGTATTTATCTTTACTGTTGAATCCCTTGCTGGGATAGAGTAGTTATGGTTGATCCCTTGCCGGGACTCGTGGTATGGTTGTTATTAAAGGTATATAAATATATGGATCGGGTTGCACGCCGCAACAATACTAAATATAGATCGAGTTGCACACCGCAACAGCGTTATATTAGATCGGGTTGCACGCCGCAAAAACGTTATATTGGATCAGGTTGCACGTCACAACAATGATATAAATGGATCGGGTTGCACGCCACAATAGTGATATAAATGGATCGGGTTGCACGCTGCAACAGTGTTAAGTAATAGGGATTGGGTTGCATGCCGCAACAGTGTTATTATTGCTTTGTTGTAGATCTTGGATTGTTCTCTCATATTTCTCTTAAGTTTCTGTTGGAGTTGGTATTTCCCCCCGTAGCATGTACCCCCTCCCATGTTAATTGTTTATTCCTGTTTATTTTCCGCGGTATATTATATAACTACACAGGTTTATTTGGAGTCTGGTCTTTGTCTCGTTGCTACCTCGCCGGGGTTAGGCCAGACACTTACCAACACATGGGGTCGGTTGTGCTGATGTTACACTCTGCACTATGTGCAGATTTCGGAGAAACTTTTGGACAGTAGCACTTTGGGAGCCTGCCTTCATTCCAGCCAGAGATCCCGAGGTAGTCTTGCAGGCATTCGCAGGCTCAGCGTTCTCTTCTACTTTATTATGTACTCTATTTTTAATAGACTCCGAGACAGATTGTATTTATTTCAGACATTTGTATGTAGTACTCATAGACAGTCCGTGACTATTGTGACGCCAGATTCCGGGTAGAGGAGTATATTGGCCTTGTAGTACTGGCTGGGTTATTTTTAGCTGTTTAAGTTTTCCGCTTATTCTGTTTATCGTTAATATTTAAAATGTTGATTACCGGCTAATTCAAACTGTTAAAAAGGATTAAAATGAAAAAGTTAGAATTTCTTTATTTCGTGGCTTTCCTAGCTTTTACGAGTAGATGTCATCACGACTCCCGAGGGTAGAAAAAATTCTGGTCGTGACAAGTTGGTATCAAAGCTCTAGGTTACATGAGTCTCACAATTCACGGACAAGATTAGTAGAGTCTGAGGGATCGGTACGGAGACGTCTATATTTATCCCTAGAGGCTACAGAGTTAGGAAAAACTTCACATTTGTTCTTTCTTGTCGTGCGATTTGGTCTCTCAATGCTAATTGAATTTCTACTCTGTTCTTAGTAGATGGCGAGAACACGCGCTTCCTTATCCACTGACCAGCAGCCCGAGCCCCTAGTAGCAGCTCCCACAAGGGGCAGAGGGCGAGGCCATGCTAGAGGCCGAGGTAGGGGCAGAGCTTAGCCCCGAGCACCACCACCAGCGGCGGAGCCTCAGGTTGATTTTGATGATGAGGTTACGGCCCCAGTAGTTCCAGTGGGCCCAGCTCAAGTCCCAGAGGGGTTTTGCTACCCTAGTTCTTCAGGATGCTCTGGTCCGTGTAGTGGGCCTCATGGAGAGTGTCACCCAAGCAGGCTTGCTTCCTGTAGCACCAGCCATCTCTCAGGATGGAGGAGGAACCCAGACGCCTGCTACTCGCACTCCGGAGCAGGTAGCTCCCCAGTTTCAGACTCCAGCGATACAGTTAGTTGGAGCAGTTCAGACGAGTTTGGTAGCTCAGACTGGTGATGGAGCAGTTATGTCTGCCGATGCTTTGTGGAGGTTGGACAGGTTCACCAAGATCTTCACTACTACTTTCAGCGGTGCATCTACTGAGGATCCCCAAGATTATCTAGACAGCTGTTATGAGGTTCTCAGGAACATGGGGATGGTTGAGACCAATGGGGTCGATTTTTCTACTTTTTGCTTGTCTGGATCCGCCAAGATTTGGTGGAGGGATTTCTGCTTGGCTAGTTCAGTCGAATCGCCAGCTTTGACTTGGGAGCAGTTTACTCAGCTATTTCTGGAGAAGTTTCTCCCCATCACTTAGAAAGAGGCCTATCGGAGGCAGTTTGAGCGTCTCCAGCAGGGTTCCTTGACTGTTACTCAGTATGAGACCAGATTCATCGACTTGACTCCTCATTCTCTTGTCATACTTCCTACCGAGAGAGAGAGAGAGGGTGAGGAGGTTCATTGATGGACTTATTCAACTGATTTGTCTTCAGATGGCTAGGGAGACTGGGAGTGAGATTACTTTCCAGGAGGCGGCCAATGTGGCCAGGAGAGTGAAGATGGTTCTATCGTAAGGAGGTGGTCATGGGTTGGACAAGAGACCCCGTCATTTAGGCAGATTCAGTGGTGCCTCGTCTGGAGGCAGGGATTTGTATGGTAGAGGCTATCCTCCTAGGCCCTTTCAGTCAACACTTCAGGTTTCTCACGGTGCTTCAGGTGGCCATGGTTCTCATATGTAGTATTCTGATCAACAGTCCTACAATGCACCACTAGCTCCTATTAGTGCACCGCCACTCCAGACTTTTCGGGGTGGTTATTCAGGTCGCCAGGGTCAGTTTTAGTTTCCTCAGTCGCAACACTCAGGTGGATGCTATGAGTGTGATGATTATGGTCATATCCGGAGGGCTTGTCCGAGATTGGTGGGTACTCAGTCACAGCAGTAGGTTTCCCGTGCTATGGTTCAGGCACCAGGTGTTCCACAGCCCCCCCAGCCAGCTAGAGGTGAGGGTAGAGGTGCTAGAGGTGGAGGTAGAGGTGCTAGAGGTGGAGCTCCGACCACTAGAGGTGGAGGCCAGCCAGCTGCAGGCCGTCCTAGAGAGGTAGTCCAGGGTGGTGAGGCCCAACCCCGATGTTATGCTCTTCTAGCCAGGCCTGAGGCTGAGGCTTCCGATGCAATTATCACAGGTACTATTCTGGTTTGTGGCAGAGATGCTTCAGCTTTATTTGATCCAGGGTCTACGTACTCTTATGTGTCATCTTATTTTGCATCGTATCTGGTCTTGACTAGTGATTCCTTGAGTGCCCCTGTATATGTGTCTACACCGGTGGGTGATTCTATTGTGGTAGATCGAGTCCATCTCTCTTGTATAGTTGTGATTGGGGGTCTTGAGACTCGTGTTGATTTGTTGCTTCTGGACATGGTTGATTTCAATGTTATATTGGGGATGGACTAGTATCACCTTACCATGCTATCTTGGACTGTCATGCCAAGACTGTGACCTTAGCCTTACCGGGTTTACCTCATTTAGAGTGGAGAGGGACTCCTGATCATCCTACCCGTAGTGTTATTTCTTATGTGAAGGCTCGACGTACGGTCGAGAAGGGGTGTTTGGCCTATTTGGCATATGTTTGTGATTCTAGTGCCGAGGTTCATTCTATTGATTCTGTGCCCATTGTTCGTGAGTTTCCTAAGGTTTTCCCTTCAAACCTGCCGGGTATGCCACCCGATAGGGATATTGACTTTTGTATTGATTTGGCTCCGGGCACTCAGCCCATTTCTATCCTGCCGTATCGTATGGCCCCGCCTGAGTTGAAAGAGTTAAATGAGCAGTTGCAGGACTTGCTTGAGAAGGGTTTCATTAGGCTGAGTGTTTCTCCTTGGGGTGCGCCAGTGTTGTTTGTTAAGAAGAAGGACGGATCGATGAGAATGTGTATTGATTACCTGCAGTTGAATAAAGTTACAATCAAGAATAAGTATCCATTGCCGAGGATTGATGATTTGTTTGATCAACTTTAGGATGCCAAGGTATTTTCAAAGATTGACTTGAGATCTGGCTACCATCAGTTGAAGATTAGGGAATTCGATGTCCCTAAGATAGCTTTTCGGACTCAGTACGAGGATTATGAGTTCTTGGTGATGTCATTCGGGTTGACAAATGCCCTAGCAGCTTTTATGGATTTGATGAACCGAGTGTTCAGGCCTTACTTGGATTCGCTTGTGATAGTCTTCATTGATGATATTTTGATATATTCCCACAGCTGGGAGGAGCACGAGCAGCATCTTAGAGTGGTTCTTCAGACCTTGAGGGATAGTCAGTTATATGCTAAGTTTTGAAATGTGAGTTCTGGTAGTTCAGTTGCATTTCTGGGTCATGTTGTATCAGTAGAGGGTATTCAGGTTGATCCGAAGAAGATTGAGGCAGTCAAGAACTGGCCTAGACCAGCATCAGCTACAGAGATTTGGAGTTTCTTGGGATTGGCAGGATATTATCGTCGGTTCGTGGAGGGGTTCTCATCTACACAGCACCGATGACCAGGTTGACCCAAAAAGATGCCAAGTTCAGGAGGTCGAAAAAGGTGTGAGACGAGCTTTCAGAAGCTCAAGATAGCTCTGACTACGGCACCGATGTTGGTTTTGCCCACAGGTTCAGGGCCTTATACAATTTATTGTGATGCGTCTCGTATTGGTCTTGGAGCAGTATTGACGTAGGATGGCAAGGTCATTGTCTATGCTTCGTGGCAGTTGAAGATTCATGAAAAGAACTATCCGGTTCATGATTTGGAGTTGGCAGCCATTGTTCATGCGTTGAATATTTGGAGGCATTATTTGTATGGCGTGGCATGTGAGGTGTTCACGGATCACAAGAGTCTGCAGTATTTGTTCAAGCAAAAAGAGTTGAATTTGAGGCAGAAAAGGTGGTTGCAGTTGTTGAAAGACCAATCACCATCTTATATCATCCGGGAAAGGCCAATGTGGTGGCTGATGCTTTGAGTAGGAAGTCAACCAATATGGGCAGTCTTGCTTATATTTCGGTTGGTGAGAGACCGCTTGCTCTAGATGTTTAGGCTTTGGCCAATCAGTTCGTGAGGCTGGATGTTTCTGAGCCCAGTCGTGTGTTAGCTTGCACGGTCGCTCGTTCTTCTTTATTGGAGCGTATCCATGATCGACAGTATGATTATCCCCATTTGTGTATCCTTAGAGACATGGTGCAGCACGAAGGTGCCAAGCAGGTTACTTTAGGTGATGATGGAGTTAATTTTCCTCTAATGGGCCAAAACGCCCTTAAACTACTTAGATTGATACCAAATTTTACATGCAAGTCTTAAATGATATTTCGGACCTGTACCAGGCTTCGGAACCAACATTCGAGCCCAATTCCTATGAAATCAATCATTAATTAGTTTCTTTAAATCCTTAAAACTTCAGATTAACAATTGCTAATAAAAATTCATTACTCGGGCTAGGGACCTCGGAATTCGATTTCGGGTATACGCCCAGGTCCTATATTTTCCCACGGACCCTCTGGGACCGTCAAATCACAAATCCGGGTCCATTTTCTCAAATTGTTGACCAAGGTCAAAATTAGTCTTTTAAGAAAATTCTAAGGAATCAAATGGGCATATTTCACTCTAATCTCCTCCAAATCCCGAACCGACCGTCCCCGCAAGTCGTAAATTAGTTAAAGCAAGCGCAGAAAGTTTTATTTAAGGGAACGAGATCCTAAAAGGCAAAACGGCCAGTCGGGTCGTTACATTCTTCACCTCTTAAACAAATGTTCGTCCTCGAACGGACATAGAAAAGTACCTGAGCTGCAGAATAAATGTGGATATCTGCTCCGCATATCCTCCTCGACTAGTTGGCCCCTCCACTGGACCCTCAATGCAAAAATCCTCTTGGACCTCAACTGGCGATCCTGTCTATCAATAATGCCAACTGGCTCCTCCTCATAACCCAAACTCTCATCCAGCTGAATAGTACTGAAGTCTATCACATGTGACAAGTCGGCATGATACTTCCAGAGCATCGATACATGAAAAACCGGGTGAACTCCCGATAGGCTGGGGGTAAAGCAAGCTCGTAAGTAACCTCCCTAACTCGCCTCAACACCTCAAAGAGGCCAATAAACCTTGGGCTCAATTTGCCCTTCTTCTCGAACCTCATAATGCCTTTAATTGGCGAGACTTTCAAGAGAACCTTCTCGGCAACAATGAATGATACATCACGTGCCTTCTGATCCGCGTAACTCTTCTGTCTGGACTGAGCTGTGAGAAGCCTCTCCTGGATCAACTTCACCTTGTCCAAGGCATCCCGTTCCAAATCTGTACCGTAAAACTTAGCCTCACCAGGCTCAAACCACCCGATAGGAGAGCGACAACGGTGACCATATAAAGCCTCGTATGGAGCTATCTCTATGCTGGACTAATAGCTGTTGTTGTATGCAAATTCCGCCAAGGGCAAGAACTGATCACACTGCCCTCCAAAGTCAATCACACATACTCTGAGTATGTCCTTCAAAATCTGAACTGTCTGCTCCGACTGCCCGTCGGTCTAAGGATGATATGATGTGCTAAGCTCTACACGGGTCCCCAACTCACTCTGAACCGCTCTCCAGAAATAGGAAGTGAACTGCGGGCCTCTATCTAATATGATGGAAGTAGGCACACCGTGCAACCGGACTATCTCCCGAATGTAAATCTGAGCATACCTCTCTGCTGTGTAGGTAGTCGCCACTAGAATAAAGTGGTCCGACTTGGTTAGCCTGTCAATAATGTCCCATACTAAATCAAACTTCCATAAAGTTCGGGGCAACCCAACTACAAAATCCATGGTAATGCGCTCCCACTTCCACTCTGGTACAGACATCTGCTGAAGTAGGCCACCCAGCCTCTGGTGTTCATACTTGACCTGCTGGTAATTCAAACACCTAGCCACATACTCCACTATGTCTTTCTTCATCCTCCACCACCAATAATGCTGCCTCAAGTCACGATACATCTTCGTAGAACCCGAATGAATGGAATACCGCAAATTGTGAGCCTGCTCTAGAATCCTCTCCCTCAGACATCAACATTAGGAACACATAGATGACCCTGGAGTCGCAAAATACCATCCTCGCCAATAGAAACCTCCTTGGCACCTCCCTGAAGTACCGTCTCTCTCAGAACCGCCAAATGTGGATCATTGAACTGCCGGGCCTTGATCTGCCCCAATAATGAAGACTGAGCAACCACACATGCAAGAACTTGGCTGGGCTCTGAAATGTTCAACCTCACAAGTCTATTAGCCAAGGACTTAATGTCCAAAGCTAGAGGCCTCTCCGTTGCTGGGATGAATGCCAAGCTACCCATACTCTCCGCCATTCTACTCAAGGCATCCGCGACAATATTTGCCTTGCCCAGATGATACAAAATGGTGATGTCATAATCCCTTAGTAGCTCAAGCCACCTGTGCTGCCTCAAATTAAGATCCCTCTGCTTGAATAAATGTTGTAAGCTGCAATGGTCAATATAAACCTCACATGACACCTCATACAGATAATGCCTCCATATCTTAAGAGCATAAACAATCGCAGCCAACTTTAGATCGTGCACAGGATAATTCTTCTCATGAACCTTCAGCTGACGCGAAGCTTATACAATAACTCGCCCCTCCTGTATCAATACACATCCTAAGCCAACACGTGAAGCGTCGCAATATATCATATACATCCCCGAGCCAAAAGGCAATACAAGAACTGGGGCTGTGGTTAAAGCTATCTTAAGCTTTTGAAAGCTCTCGTCACAATCATTAGACCAACGGAGAAGAGCACCCTTCTGGGTCAATCTAGTCAAAGGTGATACAATAGATGAAAAGCCCTGCACGAATCATCTGTAATAACCTGCTAATCCCAGGAAACTCCTGATCTCGGTCACTGAGGAAGGGCGTGGCCAACTCTGAACTGCCTCGATCTTCTTGGGATCCACCTTAATATCCTCTTCTGACACAACATGCCCCAAGAATGCCACTGACTTTAGCCAAAACTAACACTTGGAGAACTTAGCGTATAGCTTCTGCTCTGAAGCACTACTCTCAAATGATGCTCGTGCTCCCCCAGGCTACGCGAGTATATCAAGATGTCGTCAATGAAAATGATGACAAATGAATCAATATAAGTCCTGAACACCCTGTTCATCAAATCTATAAATGTTGCTGGGGCATTAGTCAAGCCAAAGGACATCACCAAAAACTCATAATGGCTATATCTAGTCCGGAATGTAGTCTTCGGAACATCCGAGTCCCGAATCTTTAAATGACGGTACCCTGACCTCAAGTCTATCTTAGAGAAAACCCTAGAACCCTGCAACTGGTCGAACAAATCATCGATACGAGGTAATGGATACTTGTTCTTGATGGTGACTTTGTTCAACTGGCAGTAATCAATGCGCATCCGCATAGTCCCATCCTTCTTCTTCACAAATAACACTGGTGCACCCCAAGGTGATACACTGGGCCTAACAAACCCGTTCGCTAACAACTACTCAAGATGCTCCTTCAGTTTTTTCAACTCTTTAGGAGCCATACAGTACATTGGAATAGATATAGGCTGGGTGTTTGGAGCCAAATCGATACAGAAATCAATATCACGATCCAGTGGCATGCCAGGAAGATCAGAAGGAAACACATCGCTGAACTCTCGAACTAATGGAACTGAATCAATCGTCGGAGACTCTGCGGTGGTGTCCCAAACATAAGCTAGATAAGCCAAACACCCATTCTCAACCATATGCCGAGCCTTCAAGAAAGAAATAACATGACTAGGTTTATCAATTGTGGAACCCTTCCACTCCAACCTCGACAACCCTAGCATCACTAGTGAAATAGTCTTGGCATGGAAATATAGGATGGTGTAATATGGAGATAACCAATTCATGCCCAGGATAACCTCAAAATCGATCATATCAAGCAGCAGGAGATCTGTTCTAGTCTCGAAACCACAGAATGTGACCACACAGGACTGGTAGATCCGATCCACAATCACATAATCACTCACAGGAGTATACACATTAACAGGAGTACCCAAAGGCTCAGGAGAAATAACCAGGAAACGAGCAAACAGGGATGATACATATGAAAAAGTAGACTCTGGATCAAATAATACCGAAACATCTCTACCACCGACGGAAATAATACTTGTGATGATAGCATCTGAGGCCAATGCATCTGGCCTGGATAGAAGGGCATAGAATCTGGCTGGAGCGACGGCTGGCTGACCTCTCCCTGCCTGGCCTCCACCTCTAGGACATCCCCTACCAGTCTACCCTGCACCTCTAGGTGGCTGGTGGGCGGTAAGAACTCTCCGGCATCACACTAAAATAAGGCCTCACTGGAGCACCCCGAGGAGGGGGTGGTGGGGATGAATATGGGGGCCTGCTGGGCTGACCCCTCCCAAAGCGACCTCTACCCCTAACTGGGGCGCCTCTGAACTCTCTCGAAAACCAGGCCCTCTTGTCCTACTGAATATGCTCTCTACCCCTCTGGCGATACCTCTTAATCCTGCGAGCAATCTCTACCACTAGCTGATACTCAGTACCCATCTCCACCTCTCGGACTATGCCAGCTCGAATACTGGGGTGAAACCCCGTAACAAATCTCCGCACTCTCTCTGCATCTGTGGGAAGTATCATCAGTGCATGGCGAGACAACTCAGAAAACCTTGCCTCATAATTGGTCACAGACATCTGACCCTGCTCAAGATGCTCAAACTGATACCGCAGCTCCTCCTTCTTAGAGGGTGGAATATACCTATCCAAGAATAACTGTATGAACTGACCTCAAGTGAGGGGAGGGGAACCAGCTAGCCTGCCAAGAACATAAGACTGCCACCATCTACGGGCCCTGCCCTCTAGCTGAAAAAGAGTGAAGTCAACCTCATGCGACTCTAATATCCTCATGTTGTGCAGTCTGTCCCTACACCTATCTATGAAGTCCTGTGCATCCTCATGGCGCTCACCCCCGAAGATAGGAGGGTGAAGTCTAGTCCATCTGTCCAACAACTTCTGCGGGTCACCGTTCGCAGCTGGTATGGCTGGGGTGCCACTACAGCAACTGGCTGGGCCTCATCCGCAGGTAGTGCACCCGAAGTGTGATACACTGTAGCTGCATGTCCAGGAACCTGAGTAGTAGGGGTCTGTGCTAGCCCTCCTGCCTGTGATGTAGCTAGATCTGCTAGAAATAAACCAGCCTGAGTCATAGAATCCATGAACTGCAGTATACGGCCCATGACCTCCTGGAATCCCGGTGCTGTCATAAAGTCTACCGGGGTGGGCTCTGCTGCGGGCACCTTGCCCTGCTCCTCAATGATGGGATCTCCCGCGGGATCTGCTGGTGGTACTACTGGGATAACTCTGGGATGCCCTCATCCCCTACCACGGGTCGGTGCCCTCCCCCGGCCTCTATCAACGAGAGAAGCAGCTCCGCCCGAGTTTGGAACATCAGCTGCGCGTGTCCGCACCATCTGTGAGAGAATAGAAGAGGGAAATTTAGTAAACCAACCACTGCACGATAGGAAGTGAATAAATAGTAGATTTCCTAACACCCTATAGCCTATCGAAGATAAATACAGACGTCTCTGTACCAATCCACAAGACTCTATTTTGTTTGCCTATGACTTGTGAGACCTACTTAAACCTAGTGCTCTGATACCATGTTCTCACGACCCATTTCCATAATAGGTCATGATGGCGCCCAACACCGTTGCCAGGTAAGCCAACGCGGAAATTACTAAATAAACTTTGATTTACTTTTCCCCCAAAATGGTTGAAATGATTCTTTAAGTTGAAATAAAATCAGAATTTATCAGTAAAGTCAAAATAATCATGCAACCCAAAAATAATACAGTCTACTAATGTGTGTGCCAAGACCTGGTGTCACAAGCTGTGGGCAACTAGTAGAATATACAAAAGAATCACACTATCCTACTGTCCGAAACATAATAGGCAACAAAAATACATAAGAAAGACTTCTTCAGATTGCTGAATGGCATGGAAGGGAAGTAGCTCACCGTAGAAGTCTCAAAGTCCGCTCAAGGATGTGAACCAGACTAATAGCCAGATACACCTGCCTCAGGTCCTATACAATTAAGTACAGAAGTGTAGTATGAGTACATAAACAATATGTACCTAGTAATTATCCCGTCTAATCTCGAAGAAGTAGAGACGAGAGTTCGACTTGATACTTACTAGGGTCAAATAATATGAGAAGAATTTATAATAAGTATGGGTAGCACAATTTATTAACGTTTTATCGCAATGAGTAAGAGTTCTTTTTCCAAATAATGTCATGGTATCCATTTGCATTTCAAGGCATATATGAAGTTTAGTCCACTGAGAAAATACTAAGTAAATCATGCGCAAATAACACCGAGGGACGTGCGGTCTGATCCAACATAAAAGTAAATTGTGCACAGCCGAGAGTCGAACGGCTCAAACCATAGATACATCTATTACCCCGCTCGCGAATCACACATGCAACACGGTCAAATATAAATAAGCTCATCAACAAGCAGACAATAATATATATATCCGAGGAGTAGTTACTCACAGGAATATCCAAATGCTCTTTTAAGAGATCAAACAGGATAAAGTTCCTCCACTAGTCTCATTTACCTTAATCAAAATAATTTATACGAATCCGAATTTATCATCAAGTTACAAGAATACTACGTAGAGCATGCTTTTGGGTTCCTAGACTACCCGGACTTAACATAATAGTAGCTACGCACGGACTCTCGTCACCTAGTGCGTACGTGACCCTGCATATAATGGCAATTAATTCAATTATTACACCTATGGGGACGATTCCCTCTTACAAGGTTAGAAAGGAGACTTACCTCGCTCCAAAGTGCACTTCCAATACCAAGAATGAACCAAAACTCTCAATTTAGAGCCAAACGATCCAAAACTAGTTAAATGAGGTAGGAACTAGTCAATATAAGCTCACAAGATCATATTTTAGCTATTTAAGCAATTTCCCACCCCTTAACACAAGTTTCCCAAAATCCGACCCCGGGCCCACGTGCCCGGATTCCGAAATTTTTCGAAGGAAGTTGTTCTACATAACCTAAGGATCAATAATATGTGTTTTCTAATTCATTTCATAACAAATTACGTGGTTAAATCTAATTTTTATTAAAACCCTAGGTTTTTGCTCTAACCCCACGATTTCACCTTAATACTAGTGTTTAATCTACCTAAGACATAAATATTAAAGTAGAAATAGGTAGAACACACTTACCTCAAGATGCTAGGTGAAGGTCTTCTCTCAAAAGCACTAAAATCGCCCAATGGAGGAGTGAAACATGGCAAAAATGGACTTAGAACCCATAATAAATGAACTCACTACCTCAGCGATTTTCGCATCTGCGGTCCCGCATCTGCGAGAAAAGGGCCGCATCTGCGAAATGGGCAAAAAGTGTTAGGACCACTTTTGCGGTCTAAAGGCCGCTTCTGTGGAGCCGCTTCTGCGGTTCGAGTGACGCTTCTACGGTTTGGGCCTAGCCTCCCCTGGGCCACATCTGTGATAGATGGACCGCATCTGCGGTCTCGCACCTGCAGTCCACCAACCGCAAGTGCGGTTATGATAGAAGCAGTAGCATCAGCACTTCTCAAAAAATTTCACTTCACTCGAGCCTCGTCCGATTGACGCTCGGGGCTCCCGGGCCCTGCCCGAACATACTGACAAGTCTGAAATCACGAAACGGACCTACTCGAACCTTCAGGACTCCCAAAATAACACTAAATCTAAGAATTACCCCCAAAAACCAATTGAATCGAACTTATGAACTTCAAGTTCTTAATTTTCCTCTAACGGGCCAAAATGCCCTTAAACTACTCGGATTAACACCAAATTTTACAGGCAAGTCTTAAATGATATTTCGGATCTGTACCGGGCTTCGGAACCAAAATTCGATCCCGATACCTATGAAATCAATCATTAATTAGTTTCTTTATATCCTTAAAACTTCATATTAACAATTTCTAATAAAAATTCATTACTCGGGCTAGGGACCTCGGAATTCGATTCCGGGAATACGCTCAGGTCCCATATTTTCCCACGGACCCTCCGGGATCGTCAAATCATGATCCGGGTCCATTTATCAAACTATTAACCAAGGTCAAACTTAGTCTTTTAAGAAAATGCTAAAGAATCAAGTAGGCATATTTCACTCAAAACACCTCCAAATCCCGAACCGACCGTCCCCGTAAGTCGTAAATTAGCTAAAGCAAGTGCGAGAAGTTTTATTTAAGGGAACGAGGTCCTAAAAGGCAAAACGACCAGTCGGGTCATTACAGGATTAGTCTCGACCTCTATTGCATGCTATTACCTGTCCCATTCCTATCAGTCCCGAAGGAATTTAGGACTATTATTCCTATAAGAGGGAGGATTTAGGATGAATATTAGGTTTTTAAAGGTAAAAAAGACTAAGGCGACATTCAAAACACATAGGACTGCATATTAGGGGAAACATGTAAACAACTAAGAGGCTCATATATGCCTCCTCAAGTAAAGCACATAAATAGCATGACTCAAACACATATAGGGTCAAAATTTAAAATACTAAGACAGGGGAGTTTTAGTTGTTGAAGTAGACTAGTTTATTACCTAACTCAGATAAGAAGTCCAAATTAGGCTTGCCTGCTGGTTGTAGCAGTTACTAATTAACAAAGGCGGATTCAGTTTTGTTGTTATCACCTAAGGCTTGCCTAAGTGTGTTTAGTAGGTGCCTATAATCATGATGCCTATTACTGATTAGGAGTGTAGCAAAGCAGTGACAGTTTTAAACGAGCGATTTGGGATCTTATAGGCATGCTTTCTAAATCGTATTAATAAAAGGAGTAGGTTGTTTAGAACTGATTTAGAACAGTACGAGTTAAATTGATTTTAAACTAGACTGGTTTCAGATCCTATAGGCATGATCTCTATTATTGCTAATTTTTTAATTCCTATAGACACGATATCTAGTTGAACGTGAAACGAAGCAGGTAGGTTTTACTTGAAATTCTTATAGGCATGATTTCTATGAAAAATACTGATTTTAACCTTATGAAAATGATGTCTGATTATAGTCGTTTAGATCCTATAGGCATGGTATCTAATTGTGGTAATGAAACATGCAAAATTTAAAACAAGTCCTTTGATATCTTCTATAGTCCATCCCAAGGCTCCTTTGTGTTCTTTCAACACTTCAATCAGTTTTTCTTCTTGTCCTGCAGTAAGAGAAGATGAAATAATTACTGAAAATAATTCTTCCTCAAGATAAACATATTTTAAATGAGATGGGAGAACTTTGAGTTCAATTTTTGGTTGAACTTGTTCTGGTTGCATCTCCTCCTCTTCAGAATCTTTTTCTAGTTTTTCGGCTTCTTTTCTGATGATAGCATTATCATCTTGTATGGTGCCAGATTTGACCAAACATCTTTCCATTGAGTTTGGAATTAACTGATCATCTTTGAATTCGTCTGTAAGATAATTAAGCATGTCAATTGAAAAACATGAAGATGATGTCTCATCTCCTGAAAATCTTAATATCTTTTGCATATAAAAAATGACTCTTTCTTCATCAACTCTCAAAATCAGTTATCCTTGATAGACATCTATGATTGCTTTACCTGTAGCAAGAAATGGTCTACCTAAAATAATTGGTTCATCAGGACATTCCTTCATTTCAAGTACTATAAAATCTACAGGGAAAACAAACTTATCTACTCTTACGAGCACATTTTCAATTATTCTCTTAGGTTTCTTAGTACTTTGATCTGCAAACTGAAGAGAAACACCTATGTCTTTCATTTCACCAAGATTTAATTTTCTAAAGATAGAAAATAGCATCAAGTTAATTGAAGCTCTAGAATCAGAAAGTGCTTTTTCAAAATATACTCCTCCCAAAGTGCATGGAATTGTAAAACTACCTGGATCACCATGTTTTTGTGGTAGCTTATTTTGAAGTGTAGCACTGCATTTTTTAGTAAGCATCACCACAGAAACTTCTTCCAATTTTATTTTACTTGACAAAATTTCTTTTAGGAACTTGGCATAAGAAGGCATTTGCAACAAAGCATCAGCGAAAGGAATATTAATGTGAATTTGTTTTAAAATCTCCAAAAACTTTGAAAATTGATTATCAAGAGTTTCTCTTTTCAATTTTTGTGGAAAAGGAATTGTCACAGGGAAATGAGTCAATTTTTCAATATTCTTTTCTTCTTTTTTCTTGACTTCTTTATCTTCAGATAGTTCAGAAGGTATTTCAACATTCTTACCCTTGTTTACCTATTGTTCTGACTTGTCTGCATATGGTTCATCAAGCTCCTTACCTGACCGTAAGGCGATGGACTTAAGGTGCTCCTTTGGATTTTTCTCTGTATTGCTTGGCAAGGGACCTTGAATCTTTTCTAACACAAGAGTTGCCAGTTGACTTAATTGCATTTCCAGATTTTCGAGGGCTGAACCCTGGCTTTCCATCTTTTCATCAGTGACCTTAATGTACTTATACAAAAGGTCATCAAGACTTGAATGAGCTTGTTGAGGCCTTTGCTGATATGGCCCTGCTTGTTGATAAGGTCTATAATTTGGTTGCCCATGGTTCTGATTCTAGTATCCCGATGGACCTTGTACTTGTTGCTTCTGGAAGCTTTGAGAGTTCTCTGCACCATTTGGATTGCTCCATTGAAATCCTGGGTAATTTTATGCCTTTGGACTGCTAAAAGGGTACGGTTTATAACCGACAAAATGGACATGCTCGTCATTATGATTGCTTGCTTGACATTTATGGTTCATATGGTTTCCTCTACACATGTCACAAGTCTCAGATTGGCTTGGTTGTTGTGTATTCACCTGAAAAGATTCAAACTTTTGTGCCAAAGAAACAATTTGCTAAGTTAGTATATTTAAAATATCAACCTGATTTACCGTAGTAGCCTTCTTGATGATTACACGCTCAGATGTCCATTGGATGGCATTCTCAAAAATCTTGTTCAACAGTTGTAATGCTTCCTCCATGGTTTTTCCCATTACAGAACCTCCTGCAACTGCATCAATCACATGTCTAGCAGAGGGTTTTAACTTGTGATAAAAAAATATACAGTTGTATGTGTTCAGGAATGTCATGGTGTGGACATTTTCTTAACATTACTTTTAATCTTTCCCAAGCTTGATAAACTGACTCAGTGTCAGTCTACAAGAAATTAGAGATGTCTTGTCTTAACTTTATGGTTTTAGCAGGGGAAAAATATTTATTTAAAAATTTCTGAGTCATTTGGTCCCATGTGGTAATGGAACCTTGTGGAAAACTTCGCAACCAAGTCTTGGCATCTCCTTTTAAAGAAAAAAGAAATAGCCTTAACTTGCTAGCTTCAGGAGGTACTCCATTATACTTAGTTGTTTCAACAAGTTTCAGAAAGTCAATTAAATGACTGTGTGAATCTTCACTTGCGTCTCCAGTGAAGATGCAAGACTATTGAACTGTTTGAATCAGGCCAGTCCTAATTTCAAAGTTGTTGGCTGCCACTGGAGGTTTTCTGACACTAGATTCACAGTTGAAGCGGTCAGGTCTAGCATAATTCCTTAGGATTCTGTTTGCTGGCATTGGTGCTACTTCATCAAACTGATCCTCCACAAAGACTGGTGGTTGAATGTCTTCTACTCCCCGATTCTCCATTCTTTCACCAGCTATGCTTTGAGAAGATGATGTTTTTCCTTTCCTGCACAATCGAAGAGATTTTTCAATTTCTTGATCGTAACTAGCCAATTTTTTGTAGAAGAGCAGGTCATAAACTACTTAAAATTTTAAGAGAAAAAAAAATAATAATAGTAGTTTCTAAAAAAGTACTAGTAGTTAATAAAATAACTAATGACATTTTTAAAGAAAAAAAAAGTACGATAATATATATTAAATATAAGTAAAGGTAGTACTAGTAAATAATAGTAATTAGAAATAAAGTTAGAATATAGGTAAAAGTGCTAGTAATATTATACTAAATATACTAAAGGAAAGCTAATAATAGAAGTAGTAGGAAGAAGTACTAGTTAGTAGATAGTGAAAATACTACAGAAATAATAATAATAGTAGATAGTGAAAATACTGACAGAAATAATAATAATAATAATAATAAATTCTCAAATTAGTAACAAAATATTTAATCTGAAGTAGATGTATGCCAATCCCCGGCAACAGCGCCAAAAATTTGACGAGGCCAATATGTAATGGAATTTTCTGCTCGTACTCTGTCAAAATCTAATATAGTTTAAGAAATCGTCCCACAGAGACTGGATAATCTATGCTACAGACTTGTAATATTTTAACTACTATTTGAGAGAATCAAATTGATGAAAAGTGAGCGAGGTATAAAACTTGTTAATTACTTAAACAAAACAAAATATTTTTGGAAGATTTATAATTTAAAAAGGAGTTGGGAATCATTGAATTCACTTGATAATATAACTATAATAAAATCTCAATTTCTACATTTATTTCTCTAAAGAATAATTGTTTATTTCTAATACAATTATATTTTGCTCACTAAGAAATAATCAATTAATAACACTCCGTGAGAATTATGTTAATTAATAAATTTAAGACTAGTGACGTTTAAACCGAAATATTTTTCTTGCTTGAATTGTGCTAAAAGAAAGTAAAAACTTCATCAGAATATTTTTACCAAGGATCAATAATCTTGCCTACAATAATTCCTCCGTGAGAATTAAAACTGAGGCAAGCAAGATTACTGACTTGAAATAATAGTTTACTAAAAAATTACTTTCACACTACTATTTTATTCATCAGTTATTATATATTAATTTTGCTCCACGAGAATTACAAAATTAATATATGAATAACTTAGAGATAAAATATGTAGATGTGATGATAGAGTAATTAAAAACCATTATTTCAGCACAGTATGAAATGTAAATATAAAGTTTCAAGCCAAGAATATATATAAAAACTAAGATAATATTATAAAATATATCAAGCTTCATCAACTATCCCAACAAAAGAAATTACTCCATTATGGCGTAAGAAAAGCTAAAAAGATATTTAGAAGACTAAAAATATTTAAAAGACTAAGGAAATATTTTTACTACAAAGAAAGAAGATCAAGACCAGTTCTTGTCTTACAAAGATTAGATATCCTTATCAAAAGAGAGCTTGCTATTTATAGGAAAAGATGAGTAGCTTTTGTCATGTTCCACTTTTGCGAATGTGAAATCCATATCTGCGAAGTGAACTTTGTGTACGTAGATTCAATATATTCAAATATGGCACTTGCGCTTCACTCTTGACTTCATGAGTTAGTCTTGCAAATGTAGCTTCCATGTATGCGAAGTGACCTTTGTGTAGGTAGATTCAATACATGCAAATTGTGACGATCCAGTCAGTCGTCTCATGAGTTACCGCTTCGTTTCCCCCATTTTTGCTTCTTATTGCTTTGTCTATCGGTTTTATATGTGATCGGGTTGGTTGGTTCGAGTTCGGAAAGGATTTGGTAAGGTTTGAGACACTTGGTCTCTTTTAAGGAAGCTTAAGTTGGAAAAGTCAACCGGATGTTGACTTAGGTGTTAGAGGGTTCGGATGTGAGTTTCAATGGTTCGGATAGCTTCGGGAGGTGATTTGGGACTTAGGAGTGTGATCGGAATATATTTTGGAGGTTCGGAGTAGATTTAGGTTTGAATTGGCGAAGTTGAGATTTTGGTGATTTCCAGTTGGTAGGCGAGATTTTGATATAGGGGTCGGAATGGAATTCCTAGAGTTGCAATAGTTCCGTTGTGTCATTTGGGATGTGTGTGCAAAATTTCAGGTCATTCGGACGTAGTTTGGTTGGATTTTTTATCAAAAGCGAAATTCGGAAGATTTTGGAAACATAGGCTTGAATCCGATGTGTTTTGGCTGATTCGATGTTTTTTGAGGGTTTTGAAGATTGGTACAAGTTTGAATAAGGTTTTGGAATATGTTTGTTCTTTTGGTTGAGGTCCCGGGGGCCTCGGAGTGATTTTGGATGGTTGACTGAGAGTTTGGGATTTTTGAAAAAGCTGCAGATTTTCTGCTTCTGGTATTTTCGCACCTGGGGATTGGGGACCGCAGGTGCGACGCCACATATGCGGATGATTGGTTGCCAAACCAGAAAGGGGCTAGGAGATCAGGAACCGAAGAAGCAGACTAGGAACCGAACTTGCGATGGCGCATGTGCGGATATTTCATCGTAGATGTGGAGTGGGAATTTAAATAATTTCTGTAGAATAGGTTCAAGGACCGCAAATGCGGGGCCGCAGAAGCTGGTATATGGCCGCAGATGTGAAAATGCCTGGGACAGAAGGTATAAATTGTGTCATTCGCGATTTTGAGCTATTTCACTATTTTAGAGTCGGGTTTGGAGCTCTTTGGGCGATTTTGAAGAGGGATTTCATGGGAACTTCATTGAGATAAGGATTTTGGATCTAAAAACTCGTTTCTACGGTATTCTTTCACGGATTAGGCTTGAAATTTATGGAATTTAATGATCAAAGTTTGGGGAAACTAGGGCTTGGAAACTTAGACCTTTGATTGAGGATTTGAAGGACCATATGAGGTCGGATTTCAGAACTTTTGATATGTATGAACTCGTGGGGAGATAAGGGATCTATTGATGTAAAAATTATCGAATTCCGAGACGTCGGCCCGGGGGTCGGGTTTTGGTAATTTCGGGATTTATGTTGTAAATTGCATATTTTCGCTTGGGCTTCATTCCCTTAGCATATTTTGACACCATGATTCTCATTTTTGGATAGATTCGACATGAGTTGAGGCCGATTCGAGGGGCAAAGGCGTCACGGGCTAGAGATTTGACTGGATTGAGGTGAGTAATGATTGTAAATGATATCCTAAGGGTATGAAACCCCGGATTGCACATTGTAGTGCCATATTGAGGTGACGCACACGCTAGATGACGAGCGTGGGGTCGTGCACTATTAGGGATTGTGACTTAGTCCGTCCCGAATGACTGTTTTACCGCGTATTTGACTGAAAACTATTTGCTATCGTCATGTTTTGGGCTGAATGCCATATTTGGGCTTCGTGCCAACTATTTGAACCTTTAGGGGATTTTTATTGATATTTCCTCACTATTTTAACTTTATACTTGAACTCAGACATGCTATATTCTACTATTTTTATAACTCAACCATGTTTACTCTGCTTTAACATTTAAATGATTTTGGGCAGAGCACTATGATTTACTGTTGCCCGAGTGGCTGTGAGACTCTGACTGAGTAAGGCCGAGGGCCTATGTTGTGAGGAAACACTGATTATGACTATGAGGCCGAGGGCTTAAGATATGTATGCCACGAGGTGGCTTGTTGATATGAGGTCGAGGGCCTAGTGATGATGCCACGAGATGGCTTGATATTGCGCTTGGGCCAAAAGGGGCCCCTCCAGGAGTCTCCACACCCCTAGTGAGCGCGGGTACCCATTGTGATGTGAGATATAGCCTGAGGGGCTGGTATTGTTGACGTTGTGCCCGAGAGGCAATTCTCTATGTGCTTATCTGTCATATTTGTCTGTCATTTACCTGTTTAATCATTAAATAGACATTTCTCAAAGTTTAAACTGAACTTATATGATTTATATACCTCTACTGAATCACTGTTCTTACCTGTTTTACTGTTTCATTATAGCCTATAATGTGCCTTACGTGATTTCATGCTTTCAGTCTTTATTTATAATTATTACACACTGAGTTGGAGTACTTACTTTACTCCCTGCACCCCATGTGCAGATTGAGGCATTGATGATCCTGCCAGTGCGAGTTGAGAGCTCTCGGCAGATTTCGGAGACCACGAGGTAGCTGCTTGGTGTCTGCAGTCCCGTGTTTCTTCCCCTTTATCATTTCTATCTCTTTATCAGACATTTTGTAATAGCTTATAGACTTTTCAGACTTGTATTAGGATTGATAGATGCCCATGACTAATGACACCCCATTATCGGGCTGTGTGGGGTTGTATTCCGCAAATTATGCTGTTATCTGCTAATTTGAGATTCTATTTGTTATGCTTTAGATTTATTTCTTGTGGTTTAATTGCTAAAAATTGAAATGGGAAGTGTCGGTTGGCCTTGTCTTCACGAGAGGCGCCATCACGACCGAGGCCGGATTTAGGGCCGTAACAAGTTGGTATCAGAGCCTAGGTTACATAGGTCTCTTGAGTCATGAGCAGGTTTAGTAGAGTCTCGCGGATCGGTACAGACACATCTGTATTTATCCTCGAGAGGCTGCAGAACCTTTAGGAAAAAAACTTTATATTCTTGAAATTCTTATCGTGCGAATTTGTTGATCCGAGTACTCAACTTTTGTTATTTTATTCTCTCACAGATGGTGAGGACACGCGCTATCGGTCAGGATGGACGAACACTAGTGCCACCAGTTGTGGCCACTAGAGGTCAAGGATGTAGTCGTGATCGCGGTAGGGGCAGAGGTGTGGCCTGCACAGTAGCTAGGGCAGCACCTTCAAATCTATCAGCCACCCCAGTTTAGGATCAGGTCCCAGTTATGGACGCTCCAGCAGCACCAGCTCAGGCACCAGTTGTGCCCATTGTGATTCCGGGTCTTCAGGAGGTCTTGGCTCTAATTTTATCAATTTGCACTGGCCTAGCTCAGGCGGTCTCAGCTACTACAGTCGCAGCTACTTCTTAGGCCGGGGGAAGCAATCAGACTCCCGCTGCTCGCACACCTGAGCAGGTCGTGTAGGGACTTTAGATGCCGGGGGCACATCCAGCCCAGCCGGTTATAGCTGCTCAGGACTATGTAGTTCCTTCCATGCCAGAGGATGAGCAGCGTAGGTTGGAGAGGTTTGGTAGACTTCAGCCTCCGACCTTCAATGGTGCAGAGGGTGAGGATGCCCAAGGTTTCTTGGATAAGTGTCAGAGGATTCTTCGTACAGTGTGTATTCTGGAGACCACTGGGGTCGCTTTCACTACTTATCAATTTTCTAGAGCTGCCTTCAATTGGTGGGAGTATTTTGAAAGGCGTAGGCCTGTTAGTGTAGCAACCCTTACCTGGCAGTAGTTCTCCGTTCTCTTTCTGGAGAAGTATGTGCCGCAGTCTCACAGAGATGATCTGGTAGGGAGTTTGAGTGGTTGTGTCAGCGAGAGATGACTGTGACGCAGTATGAGATGAGGTTCTCCGATTTAGCTCGTCATGCTATTGGGTTGGTTCCGACAGATAGAGAGAGGATTAGGAGGTTTGTTGATGGTCTCACTTATCAGCTTCGTATTCTCATGACCAGGGAGAGGGTGACTGGTGCTACTTTCGAGGAGGTTGTGGATATTGCCCATGAGATTGAGTCTGTTCGTCGCCAGGAGAGAGAGGAGAGGGAGGCTAATAGGCCTCAAGGATCTGGTAGTTATAGTGGTACTCCTTCGAGAGGTCAATTTCAGCACGACAGGGGCCGTCCATTAAAGCATGCTCAGTCAACTCGCCCGGGTTATCGTGGGGCATCATCGGATCATGGTTCTCACAGTTCTCATCAGGGCCAGTCATCACTTATTGCCCTTCAAGCTCAGAGTTCGTCCCATGCTTCATCAGTTCAGGGCTCTTCTATGCCGAATGTATCTGCTAGTCATTTCGGTGCTAGGGGTTCCCTTCAGTCCCCTTCTCCAGCACTCAGGAGTTGCTATGAGTGTGGAGAGATGAGTTATATATGGAGGCAGTGCCCTCGTCGTCTTGCGAGTTCATCTCAGCAGAGGGGTCAGTCATCAGCTTCAGCGCCAGTTACTTCATCATCAGCCACCCACCCAGCTAGGGGTGGAGGTCAGTCAACTAGGGGTCGCCCCAGAGGGGGAGGTCGCTCCAGTGGCGTTCAGGCCCGTTTCTATGCACTTCCAAGCAGACCCAATGCTATTGCTTCAGATGTTGTTATCACATGTATTATTTTAGTTTGCCACAGAGATTCCTCTGTATTGTTTGATCCCGATTCCATCTTTTCTTATGTTTCATCATACTTTTCTCGTTATTTGGGTACGCCTCGTGAGTATTTTGCTTCACCTGTTCATGTATCTACCCCTGTAGGTGATATTGTTGTTGTAGACCGTGTGTACCAGTTATGTGTGGTGACTATTGGGAGTTTGGAGACCCTAGTGGATCTTTTATTATTGTGTATGGTGGATTTCGATGTCATTTTGGGCATGGATTGGCTATCTCCATGTCATTCTATTCTAGACTGTCATGCCAAGACAGTCACATTGGCTATACCGGGTGTGCCATGGATTGAGTGGCGAGGTGTGATTGATTATATTCCTAGTAGAGGAATCTCATTCTTGAAAGCCCAATGTATGGTTGGGAAGTGTTGTCTTTAATATCTAGCCTTTGTGAGGGATGTCGGTACAGAAACTCCCAGTATTGATTCTGTTCCAGTTGTGAGGGATTTTCCCGATGTGTTTCCTGCAGACCTACCGGGCATGCCACCGGACAAGGATATCGATTTTGGTATTAACTTGGTGCTGGGCACTCAGCCCATTTCTATTCCGTCGTATCGTATGGCACCAGCGGAGTTGAAAGAGTTAAAGGAGCAGCTTCAGGAACTCCTCGATAAGGGTTCATTCGTCCTAGTATGTCACTTTGGGGTGCGCCGGTTCTATTTGTGAAGAAGAAGGATGGTACTATGAGGATGTGAATTGATTATATGCAATTGAACAAGGGAACAATTAAGAACAAGTATCCTTTACCCAAGAGCAAGGTGGGAAGTTCTTGGAGGGAAGGATGCCGATGATCTATTTGGAAACAGCCTCTCTACCCCATGGTAGGGGTAAGGTCTATGTACACACTACCCTCCCCAGACCCCACTAAGTGGGATTATACTAGGTTGTTGTTGTTGTATCATTTGCCTCGCATTGATGATTTATTCGACCAGCTTCAGGGAGCGAGAGTGTTCTCCAAGATTGATCTCCGTTCAAGTTATCATCAGTTGAAGATCAGGGACTCGGATATTTTTATGACAGCTTTCAGGACCCGATATGGTCATTATGAGTTCTTGGTAATGTCTTTTGGGCTGACCAATGCCCCAACAACATTCATGCATTTGATGAACAACGTGTTCCGGCCTTATCTCGACTAGTTTGTCATAGTCTTCATTGATGATATTTTGCTGTATTCGCATAGTCAGGAGGAGCATGCAGAGCATTTGAGAGTTGCGTTGCAAATATTGAGGGAGGAGAAACTTTATGCAAAATTCTCCAAGTGTGAGTTTTGGCTCAGTTCAATGGCTTTCTTGGGGCACGTGGTGTCCAGCGAGGGTATTCAGGTTGATCCGAAGAAGATAGAGGCGGTTCAGAGTTGGCCCAGACCATCCTCAGCCACAGAGATTCACAGATTTCTTGGTTTGGTAAGCTATTATCGCCAATTTGTTCAGGGATTCCCGTTTATCGCATCTCCCTTGACCAAGTTGACTCATAAGGGTACTTCATTTGTATGGTTGGATGAGTTTAAGGAGAGCTTTCAGAAGCTCAAGACAGCCTTGACCATAACTCCAGTGTTAGTTTTGCCATCAGCTTCAGGTTCATATACCGTGTATTGTGATACCTCGAGAATTGGTATTGGTTGTGTATTGATGTATGAGGGTAGAGTTATTTCTTATGCTTCTTGTCAGTTGAAGCCCCATGAGAAAAACTACCCCGTTCATGATTTGGAGTCGGCTGCCATAGTTCACGCGTTGAAGATTTGGAGGCATTACTTGTATGGTGTGTCTTGTGAGGTGTTTACTGATCATTGTAGCCTCCAGCACTTGTTCAAGTAGAAGGATCTCAATTTGAGGCAGTGTAGATGGTTAGAGTTGCTAAAGGACTATGATATTACTATATTGTACCATCTGGGAAACGCCAATGTGGTGGCCTATGCATTGAGCCGAAAGGCGCTGAGTATGAGGAGTTTTGCATATATTCCAGTTGGGATAGACCTCTTACAGTTTACGTTCAGGCCTTGGCCAATCGGTTCGTGAGGTTAGATATTTCGGAGCCCAGTCGGGTATTGGCTTGTGTGGTTTCTCGGTCTTCCTTATATGATCGCATCAGAGAGCGCCAATATGATGATCCACATTTTCTTGTCCTTAAGGACAGAGTTCATCATGATGATGACAGAGATATGATCATTTGTAATGATGGGATGTTGAGGATGCAGGGCCGGATATGTGTGCCCAATGTAGATGGGCTTCGGGAGTTGATTCTAGAGGAGGCCCATAGCTCGCGGTATTCCATTCATCCGAGTGCCGTGAAGATGTATCAGGATTTGAGGCAGCATTATTGGTGGAGAAGAATGAAGAAACACATTGTGGGATTTGTAGCTCGGTGTCTCAATTGTCAGCAGGTGAAATATGAGCATCAGAGACCGAGTGGCTTGCTTCAGCGGATGGATATTCCGGAGTGGAAGTGGGAGAGGATCACTATGGACTTTGTAGTTGGACTTCCACGGACTTTGAAGAAGTTCGATGCTATTTGGGTGATTATGGATCGGCTGACCAAGTCCGTGCACTTCATTCCTGTGTGTACCACCTATTCTTCAGAGCGGCTGGCAGAGATCTATATCCGGGAGATTGTTCGGTTGTATGGTGTCCTAGTTTCTATCATCTCAGATAGGGGCACTCAGTTTACATCGCAGTTTTGGAGGTCTATGCAGCGAGAGTTGGGTACTCAGGTTGAGTTGAGCACAACTTTTCACCCTCAGACGAACGGGCAGTCCGAGCGCACTATTCAGATATTGGAGGACATGTTGCGTGCTTGTATCATTGATTTCTGAGGGTCATGGGATCAGTTTCTACCGCTTGCAGAGTTTGCTGATAACTACAACTACCAGTCGAGTATTCAGATGGCCCCATATGAGGCTTTGTATGGGAGACGGTGTAGATCTCCAATTGGTTGGTTTGAGCCGGGTGAGGCTAGGCTATTGGGGACAGACTTGGTGCAGGTTGCTTTAAAAAAGGTGAAGGTGATTCAAGAGAGGCTTCGTAGCGCAGTCGAGGCAAAAGAGTTTCGAGATGTGTCCTACATGGTTGGCGAGAAAGTTCTGTTGAAGGTTTTGCCCATGAAGGGTGTTATGAGGTTTGGGAAAAAGGGTAAATTGAGTCTTCGGTTCATTGGGCCTTTCGAGGTGCTTTGGAGGATTGGGGAGGTGGCTTATGAGCTTGCTTTGCCACCCAGTTTGTCGAGTGTGCATCCGGTATTCCACGTTTCTATGCTCTGGAAGTATATTGGGGATCCATCTCATGTTCTGGATTTCAGTACGGTTTAGTTGGATGGTGATTTGACTTATAATGTGGAGCCAACAGCTATATTGGAGCGTCGGGTTCGAAAGTTGAGATTAAAGGATATAGCTTCAGTGAAAGTGTAGTGGAGAGGTCGGCCCGTGGAGGAGGCTACCTGGGAGACCGAGCGGGAGATGCAGAGTAGATATCCTCACCTGTTTGAGGCTTCAGGTTTGTTTCCTGACTTATTCGAGGACGAACGTTTGTTTAAGTTGGGGAAGATATGATGACCCGGTCAGTCGTCTCATGAGTTACCGTTCTGTTTCACCCATTTCTACTTCTTATTTCTTTGTCTATCGGTTCTATATGTGATCGGGTTGGTTGGTTCGAGTTCGGAAAGGATTTGATAAGGTTTGAGACACTTAGTCTCTTTTGAGGAAGATTAAGTTGGAAAAGTCAACCGGATGTTGACTTAGGTGTTAGAGGGCTCGGATGTGAGTTTCGATGGTTCATATAGCTTCGGGAGGTGATTTGGGACTAAGGAGCATGATCGGAATGTATTTTGGAGATTCGGAGTAGATTTAGGCTTGAATTGGCGAAGTTGAGATTTTGGCGATATCTAGTTGGTAGACGAGATTTTGATATAGGGGCCGGAATGGAATTCTGAGAGTTGCAGTAGTTCTGTTGTATCATTTGGAATGTGTGTGCAAAATTTCAGGTCATTGGGACGTGGTTGGGTTGGGTTTTTGATCAAAAGCGGAATTCAGAAGATTTCTGGAAACTTAGGCTTGAATCCGATGTGTTTTGGTTGATTCGATGTTGTTTGAGGGTTTTAAAGATTGGTACAAGTTTGAATAAAGTTTTGGAATATGTTTGTGCTTTTGGTTGAGGTCTCGGGGTGATTTCGGATAGTTGATGGAGGAGAGTATGAGATTTTTGAAGAACCTGCAGATTTTCTGCTTCTGGTATTTCCACACCTGTGGATTGGACCGCAGGTGCGACGCCGCATATGCGGACGATTGGTCGCAGAAGCGGAAAGGGTCTAGGAGAGCAGGAACCGAAGAAGCGGTCTAGGAACCGCACCTGCGATGGCGCAGGTGCGGATATTTCATCGTAGATGTGGAGTGGGCATTTTAAGTGATTTCCGTAGAAGCGGTTCAAGGACCGCAAATGTAGTACCGCAGAAGCGGGTATATGGCCGCAGATGCGAAAATACCTGGGCCAGAAGGTATAAATTGTGTCCTTCGCGATTTTGAGCAATTTTACAATTTTTGAGTCAGCTTTGGAGCTCTTTGGACGATTTTGAAGA
This sequence comes from Nicotiana sylvestris, assembly GCF_000393655.2. Lineage (NCBI taxonomy): Eukaryota > Viridiplantae > Streptophyta > Magnoliopsida > Solanales > Solanaceae > Nicotiana > Nicotiana sylvestris. The sequence continues at coordinate 64,449,668 of NC_091063.1, forward strand.
GGGATTTCAAGGGAACTTCATTGAGGTAAGGATTTTGGACCTAAAAACTCGTTTCTATGGTATTATTTCACGGATTAGGCTTGTATTTTATGGAATTTAAGGATCAAAGTTTGGGGAAACTAGGGCTTGGAAACTTAGACATTTGATTAAGGATTTGAAAGACCATTTTAGGTAGGATTTCAGAACTTTTGATATGTATGAACTCGTGGAGAGATAAGGGATCTATTGATGTAAAAATTATCGAATTCCGAGACGTAGGCCCGGGGGTCGGGTTTTGGTAATTTCAGAATTTATGGTGTAAATTGCATATTTTCTCTTGGGCTTCGTTCCCTTAGCATATTTTGATGCCGTGATTCTGATTTTTGGATAAATTCGACACGAGTGGAGGCCGATTCGAGGGGCAAAGGCTTCGCGAGCTAGAGATTTGACCGGATTGAGGTGAGTAATGATTGTAAATGATGTTCTGAGGGTATGAAACCCTGGATTGCACATCGTAGTGCCATATTGAGGTGATGCACACGCTAGATGACGAGTGTGGGGTCGTGCACTATTGGGGATTGTGACTTAGTCCGTCCCGAATGACTGTTTTACCGCATATTTGACTGTAAACTATTTGCTATCATCATGTTTTGGGCTGAATTCTATATCTGGGCTTCGTGACAACTATTTGAACCCTTAGGGTATTTTTATTGATATTTCCTCATTGTTTTGACTTTATACTTGAACTCAGCCATGTTATATTCTACTGTTTTCATAACTCAGCCATGTTTACTCTGCTTTAACACTTAAATGATATTTTTAAATGATATTTTGGGCTGAGCACTATGTTTTACTATTGCCCGAGTGGCTATGAGATTTTGACTGAGTAAGGTCGATGGCCTATATTGTGAGGAAACACTGATTATGACTATGAGGTCGAGGGCCTGAGATATGTACGCCACGAGGTGGCTTGTTGATATGAGGTTAAGGGCCTAGTGATGATGCCACGATATGGCTTGATATTGCGCTTGGGACGAAAGGGGCCTCTCCAGGAGTCTGCACACCCCCAGTGAGCGCGGGTACCCATTGTGATGTGAGATATAGCCTGATGGGCTGGTATTGTTGACGTTGTGCCCGAGGGGCAATTCTCTATGTGCTTATCTGTCATATTTGTCTGGCATTTACCTGTTTAATTGTTAAATAGACATTTCTCAAAGTTTAAACTGAACTTATATGATTTATATACCTCTACTGAATCACTGTTCTTACCTATTTTACTGCTTCATTATAGCCTATAATGTGCCTTACGTTATTTCATGCTTTCAGTCTTTATTTATGATTATTACTCACTGAGTTGGAGTACTCACTTTACTCCCTGCATCCTGTGTGTAGATTCAGGCATTGTTGATCCTGCCAGTGCGAGTTGAGAGCTCCCGGCAGATTTCGGAGACCACGAGGTAGTTGCTTGGCGTCAGCAGTATCGTGTTTCTTCCCCTTTATCATTTATATCTCTTTATCATGCATTTTGTAATAGCTTATAGACTTTTCAGACTTGTATTAGGATTAATAGATTCTCATGACTAGTGGCACCCTGGTATCGGGCTGTGTGGGGTTGTATTCCGCAAATTATGCTATTATCTGCTATTTTGAGATTCTATTTATTATGCTTTAGACTTATTTCTTGTGGTTTAGTTGCTAAAAATTGAAATGGGAAGTGTCGACTGGTCTTGTCTTCACGAGAGGCGCCATCACGATCAGGTTCAGGTTTAGGGCCGTGACACAAATATGGCACTTGTGCTTCACTCTTGACTTCCTGAGTTAGTCTTGCAAATGTAGGTTCCATGTATGCGAATGTGACCTTTGCAAATATAGATTCCACGCATGTATATATGACTCTTTTGCTTTCATTCTTGACTTCATGACTTAGACTTGCAAATGTACGTTCCATGTATGCGAATGTGACCTTTGCAAGTATGGATTCCACACATGCATATATGACTCTTTTGCTTCCATTCTTGACTTCATGGGTTAGATTTGCAAATGTAGGTTCCATATATGCAAATGTGACCTTTGTGTATATAGATTTCACATATGCATCTATAGCTCTTTTTCATCTCTAATTGTCTCTTCCCATAAGCCCATATGTATATTCCACATTTGCAAATATGAACTTGATGTGTGCAACTGTGGCTTAGCTTCATTCTCTTGTCTTTTAGCTTCTTTCCTTCTTTTTCATAATTTCTTTTTCCTACAAGAAATGTTAGAAAATATGCGAGGATAGGATATTATTATTCATATTTTATTTTAAAAACTTATTTTTTACGTATGAAATTACATGAATAATTTATATCCATGAACGCTCATGAAGATGGTACTCAAAGCCCTCTCCTTCAGGTTTACATTCTCTGTCTCTTTCATCTCTTCAGGAAATCCTCATCAATTGCCTTTCATAACCCTTGTAACACTAGGGACGATTTCATCATAATCTTCCATAGACTGAAACTAGAACCCTCGTCAAATTTCTCTACTTTGTACTTTGTTGAAGATGCTGAAGACATCTTACCTTAGATTATATGTAGAAACCCGAACCTTGGTCTTATACCAATTGTTGCGGAAGATCGTGGGTAAACTAGCACACAATCACATATAAAGCAAATAGAGAAGAAAAATCAACACAAGGATTTAACAAGGTTCGGTAAGCCTAATCCTCGGGGCAAAAGCATAGAGAGTTTTTCACTATGGATGAGAAGAAAAGCACAGTACAATTTATGGAATTCTCAACTAAAACCCCTATATATAGATCCAAAATAGTCTCAAACCTACAAGAGAAAGGTTTCTCAGTCCGACAAGGACAATAAGTTTTCCTTTCTCAAATCTATTAGAACAATGAGTTTTCCTAAACCTATAGGGATTATGAATTTCCTAAAAATACAAGAAAATAATTCAAGCAAAAAATAACAGTTTATTTCCCTATATATTTTCTAAAATCCGGGATCCTCTTTTCCACAATCCACTTGCTCCGTTTCAATTGTGTGTGCTTTACTTGATTAAACTAAAGGTTAGTTAACTAACAAGCTGGATTTAAAGCATGTACATAGGCTAGATAATATATGGTCCATAGGACGACAGCAAGCTAGATTGGTACGCAGCAGTAAACAAAATAATTAGTCAACACGCAAACCAGACTTTGAACCTATAGGTATTAGCTCTTCCAAAAGCAATTATTATTAGAGGCCAGAGAGTAAGGAAAAATCTTATTCGTGCATGGCGCTTACAATAATTCTATAAAGGCAACGTACACTTAAAATTGTCATGAATTTTCATTTAAAAACCTCAATTAAAACTTGTTCCAATTGAACATCTATAATAGATCTAAAGTGTATCAATCAGGACACATTGCGCACTGATGAGAAAATACCTCAAGCGCGTGTCTGCAAGAGCTCGTTACGTGGAATAATTAGCCAAATAAATTGTTGATTTCACTTAGAACGCGGCTAATTATTCCTTACGCCTCGTAAGGAACACTTGCAGACACGAGTTTGAGGTATTTTCAAGCCAATATCGAATGTATATAATTGGTATACTCTGGGCCTACTAGATGTATTCAATCGGAACAAGGCCTAATTAAATGTCAAGAAATTGCACGGGGCGCCCTATTTGGTCGCCCTCATTTAACCTATATCCATTTTTTTAAAATTTTTTAACTTGTACCCACTTTTTAAACAACTTCAACCCCTTTTCTCATCTTCCTCCTCCTCCTCCTCCTCCTCCTTCTTCTATTGTTGGTGCTGCTATGAAACTTCAGTTCATGGGATGATTGCCATAAGTATGTTTATCAGATTATTTAAAAATAAATTATAAATAATTACGTAAGTTAGTAGACAATAGTTTGTGAATATTTCCACGTACGGGAAGTTAAAGGTCACATTTAGTGATCTGGGCCTACTAGATGTATTCAATCGGAACAAGGCCTAGTTAAATGTCAAGAAATTGCACGGGGCGCCCTATTTGGTCGCCCCCATTTAATCTATACCCATTTTTTTAAAATTTTTTTTTAACTTGTACCCACTTTTTAAATAACTTCAACCCCTTTTCTCATCTTCCTCCTCCTCCTCCTCCTCCTCCTCCTCCTCCTCCTCCTCCTTCTTCTTCTTCTGTTGTTGGTGTTGTTATGAAACTTCAGTTCATGGGATGATTGCCATAAGTATGTTTATCAGATTATTTAAAAATAAATTATAAATAATTACGTAAGTTAGTAGACAATAGTTTGTGAATATTTCCACGTACGGGAAGTTAAAGGTCACATTTAGTGATTCTTTTCATGATAATTCTGTTCTTTTCACGTTTATTGTTTCCAAAATTTATGATTTAGATACTGTTAACAATCTGATTATTTATCTAGTATGTTAGAAAGTTTTTTCAAAAACTTCAGCTTATATAGTGCTAAAGTTTTTACAAATGAACTAAATAACTTCAGCATCTTCTGCTGAAATTTTTGAAAAAGCTTAATGACAAAACTAATGAATCCAGGACAAAAAAACTTTAGCTTATTTAGTGCAATTACTAACAAAAATTTCAGCAAATAGAGAACAAAACTTCAACTACTATGCTTAAGTTCAGCAATTACAAACAAAAACTTCAGCAATAGAGAACAAAACTTGCTACTATGCTTAAGTTCAACAATTATAAACAAAAATTTCAGCACACTTGGTTCAGCATTTTTTGCTACTTCAGACCCGTCTACTAGAATGCTGAAGTTTTGCGTGATTGCTTTTTTTACTTCAGCCCCGTATGCTGAAGTTACGTGAAAAAGTAGGTACACTTGCAATTCTTTTTGCAAAGCGAGCACAAGTTAAAATGTGACCCAAAAAATAAGTATGATGCAAATGCTATGTTAAGTGTCCAATGAAAAATTGTGGTAACTTTATATGCCTCCATATGGATCCATCCTTCTATAAATCTATAAATGCGTGATAACATATCTTTTCAAAAACTGTAATTATATATAAATAATTAATATATATTTTCACCTTATTTTTATCACTAATTATAACAAACAAACAAAAAAATGCAGCTAAGTGTAAACAACGAATGTTAAATATTTTTCAAAAGCGGAGTACAATTGGGACGGTAGATGCATGTGAATAAGTTGAGAAAAAGAAGTCAACCATGTGATGGTTCCATTTTCAGCAGTGTCTACGGTCCAGATTTTATAATGGAAACCACCTATCACACAAATTACTTAAACCGAAGTCGCCGGGACGCCTAGGATCTAGCATGAGAGGCCTGTGAGGAAAAAGGGCATAACCTCGCGTTTTGCCCGCCGGGAAATCGGATCTATTCAACGTGTATAATATATATTCAGTCTTATGGTTCAAGCAAAATTAATCTCGATCCTAAATTACTCTTCACTCCACCCCTCCTTTTCCATCTTAATCACCATTAAGACTTTGTAATCAGGTGTCAGTATATACTACTGCGAGATTTAGTTTTATATTCCTTTACAAAACGCTTGTCACTTAAAAAAAAAACTTATTTATTTTTACTGCTCGCCCTTAATAATCCAAAAAGGCATACGTCATTATTTATTTATTAAAGGAATAAATAAGAGTAACTTAGTAATAAAAAACTGATAATTGTGGTAACGGGTCAACTTGTGCATACTTGGATCAATTCCAACTAGTACCTACTTTCTTCTATCCAGCTTAAGCAATTTTATCCACCAAATCATAGATAAATGATATTGGGTCTAATTGTATGTATGCCTCAAGGTTAATACTTTCCAGCTCTCTTCTAGTGGTTGGACATATCACCTATTCGGCAATATGTGCATGCATTTTTACTGTTTATCATTCATCGTAATATATAGTGTAGTTTTACTCTATGCGTATTGACATAAAATTTCAAATTTATAGGCATAATTTTTTTAATCCACTTCTATGATACGTTTGTTTGAACAATCTTTTCAAAAAGTTGTTGAGGATATATAAGTAGTTCCAAGTAATGCTTTAGTTTCATGGGCATAACATCCTTTCGTGCATGAAAATTACTGTATTTATAAATATATGCTTACATATATACTAGATCGTCGTATTAGATGTTAGACTTTTCAAACAATGTTAATATTGAATTATTCCACTAGCTAGTTATTAATGCCTCTACTTTTATTATAGAAGTCAAGCTTGCTTCCGGAGTTCGCTATAGCTAGGGTTATAGGATCCAGGGCTTTGGACTAATTAAACAAATAATGATTCCCCATCTAATAAATTCTGAGCACAAGCAGAGAACAATCCCTCCCTTAAAATAAGGAATATTTTATCAAACAATCTTCAACTTTTAAATGATATATGACCCCTTTGCCTCTCTTAGCTTTCACTCTTGTAGGAGACATCGATCACATACTTCAACTTGACTCAGAGAGAATGGCATCAATCAACTCCATTTTAGCACTCAAACTCACTGCCATTTTCTGTCTCATTATTTTCCCACTTCTCCTCTCTTCAATTAACGCTGATCAAAACTCTAACTTTCTCTATGATGATGACGCCGAAGATCAAGACGAAGAATGGATTCTTGATACACCATTTTCTTATAGTAATTTAAGAGGCAAGTCCTACGTGGCCAAAATCAAGAAAGGTACGAGTTGTGACGCGAAAAAATACAATATTTGCAATGGGGTGCCAGCAAATAATGGGACGAGCATGCTTTATTGCTGCAAAAAACATTGCAGAAATGTGCTTGGAGATATGAACAACTGCGGTGTATGTGGGAAGAAATGTAAATTTGGACAACGTTGTTGTGGTGGGGTTTGTACCGATGTGGTATATAATCGTATGCATTGTGGCAAATGTAACAAAGCTTGCTTGCCTGGAGTTCCATGTGATTATGGATATTGTGGCTATGCTTAGGGAAATATATTCAAAGTTATTATACATGAGAATATACAAGGTAGCTAGTTAGCGGAGCTCTATATTTATTATTCTCACTTTGTGATTCTATGGGATGTTGATTATATTGGAAAAAATAAGTTTAGTAGGTCCAGTTCATAGTACTATATTACTATTATTACTGAGTTTCTTTTTATTCCCTTTTTCCTGCTTTTGCATATAGGAGGAAGAGGAGGACAAGTTTTTGTACGTAGTATTACACATTTCTAGCTCCATTTCATACACGGAGAAACACTATTGACTATGTTGTCATTAATAAAAGTATGTGATTTGTTCTTGGTATTCTGTTGACGATTTGTATCAATTAATTAGTAGAAGCATTTTGTGCAACATTAATGTAATCTTTGACGGTAAGCACGGCAAGCTAACTTGCCATTAACGGTACTGAAATACCAGAATTTGGACCATAAGTGAATCCAGAATCTAAAGTTGGTGGTTTTAATGAGTGTGATCTTATTTTATATATATATATATATTATTTTGTACATAGTTCAAGCAGGAAATAATTAGTTTAGTTAAACCAATAGAAGCGGCCTAATATTCCCTTATGATTAGGTCTTCTTGTTACTACACCATTTAATAAAACCTTCTTATGAGTTAGATCTACGGCTGCATTGCTAGAATAAAACAACTAGGCTAAACTTGTGTCGGTGGAGAAGGGAAATGCAGGCTTGAGAACTATAAATGTCAAATGAAACCAGGTCAAATACTTTAAGGACTTGTAATTTTCGATTATGTGATAGCAATTTTACAACAAAAAAAAAGGTCAGATACATAATAAAAGTTAACACCTGTGTACGAGTAAAATCGGGGGCAAAAGTTTCCCCCGATTCCCCAATAAGGAAACAAGAGGGAAGCACGGTCTGGCGCGACTATAAGCAAGGTCAAAGGACCACTCGTATTGGAATCCGGGAGGAGTAAATGATGTACTTGCGATGACACAGTAAAATAACGGACCCAGACCAAATAAAGTTTTTAGACCACGGAAAATGCGGGAATGGTTATGCATGACAAGTAGGGAGCCGTAATATTCGCCATCAACCGGATGTTATGGTGCAAAACTCGTTCGATATCAACTATGGATCGACATTTACCGAAAAAAAGAAGTTTTTTACATCATTTAGACTTGTACTAGAATTAAAATTCTTTTACTATATAAAAGGAAAAGTTTCTTTTATTTTGACACATGATTGACACGCAAATCAAAGCAATAAAGTTCAATTTAGTCTTTTAGCTATTATTAAAAGTATCCTTAGTTATTCTATTTTCTTATTTGCATATGAGCTTATATAGAGGGTCCGATCGAGGTTGAGTTTCACTGTTCATCATTAGGCTTGATCATTGCGTTACAATTGGTTCGATCTTTCATTTTATCTTTAACTTAATTGCTTATTGTTCTTAAATCATTCGTATTGAATTGAATCACATATCTTTTAAATCGCTTACAAATTTAATTGTTATCCATTTCTGGAGTAAACAATGCCAATTTTTATTTTAACACCTAAACAAATCCTTATACCTTTTAGACACTTTAATACCTATAAATATGTGTATTTTCAACAATGTGCTTGTTATGAAGGACACTCTAGATTGACAAGTTAATAAGGTTTTCGCTACCAAAAGTCCAAATTTTTATCGTCCTAACTTAAGATAATACGTAGAAGACTTGAAACTTCAAAGAGACATCCTAGTTTGGTGTGTAAGTACCACGGCATTCACGGTCACAAGACCGCAGATTGCCGAGAGTTAAGAGAAGAAGTTACTCGACTGTTCAACAATGGGCACCTTCGAGAATTTCTAGGCGAGCGAGCAAAAAAACCACTTTAGAAATAGGGACGCCAACAAACAGTCCGAACAAGAGGAGCCTCAACATGTAATCAACATGATCATTTGAGGAGTTGATGTCCCCCAACGGCCAAAGATAAAGCACACCAAAGTTTCTATCACGAGAGAAAAACGCACCCGAGATTACATCCCAAAAGAAGCCGTCTCTTTCACCAATGAGGACGCCAAGGGCATCATACAGCCTCACAACGATGCGTTGGTAATATCCGTACTTATCAATAAATCTCGGGTAAAACGTGTGTTGATTGATCCAGATAGCTCGGCAACATCATCAGAAAGGGTCGTAGAACAACTGGGGTTGCATGACCAAATCATACCGGCAGTCCGGGTATTGAATGGATTCAACATGGCATGCAAAACCACAAAGGGTGAGATAACTTTACCGGTAAACACTATCAGGACCACCCAAGAAATAAAGTTCTACGTGATCGAAGGGGATATGAGGTACAATGCCTTATTTAAAAGGTCATGGGTTCACAACATGAGAGTGGTGCCTTCGACTTTACACCAGGCGCTGAAATTTCCCATTGCGAGAGGAGTCAAAATAGTCTACGGAGAAGAGTCTACCATAAAGGAAATAGTCACTATCGATGAAGTGATTCTGGTTCCCGCGGTCGACATCAAAAAGCAGGGAACCGAAAAAAGAACAAAAAACTAAATATCAATCAATGATACCAGCCTCAGCCGAGCTGGAAGAACAAAAGGAGCATGGAGAGGATGATGATAATGATTACATCGTCCCGAGATCTTTCTTAGCACCTGATGACACTGATGCCACCAAATCGATTATCGAGGAATTAGAGCAAGTAATATTAGTCGAGCACCTACTGGATCGAAAGGTATACCTAGGCACGGGGTTAACCCACGATCTCAGGTAAAAACTTATTGATTTTTTTAAGCTAACGCCGATTGTTTTGCCTGGTCCCATCTAGATATGGAACGGATCCCGCCGGACGTAACCACTTACAAATTAATCTTGGATCCGAAGTTCCATCTGGTGAAGAAGAAGAGAAGGCCACAGTCCGAGATCAAACACACATTCATCAAGGACGAGGTATCTAAACTTCTGAAAACAGGTTCCATCCAGAAAGTTAAATACCCCGATTGATTAGCTAACATAATAGTCATGCCAAGAGAAAATAAACTTAGAATGTGTGTAGATTTTAAAGATCTAAATAATGTGTGTCCAAAGGATTCTTTTCCTTTGCCTAACATCGATCGAATGATCAACGCAATGGCCGGACACGAGATATTCAGTTTTCTCAAAACCTATTCCGGGTACAACCACTTTCGAATAGACCCGGGCGATCAAGAAAGACTTCTTTCATAACCAAATTTGGCACTACGTAATGCCGTTCGGATTAAAGAACGCGGGTGCCACATACCAACACCTAGTCAACTGGATATTTGAAGAACAAATAGGAAAATCAATGAAAGTTTATATTGACGATATGTTGGTGATAACTAGGGATTCTAGCCTATTTTATGCTCCTTTTTGCTTAGGTTTTGGATTAAAAGTGTATACAAGTATTCCCGAAAGCTAACTTTTTATGCTTGCTTGCAGTGTTTGGTCAAAAAGAGACAAGGAAGTCATAACCAGCTCAAAAAGGAGTAAAACCTGCACAAGTTCAAAGATGAGTCAAAAGAGCGCTTACAGCGAAGAAATAGACGCGGACGCGGAGGATCCACCGCTGAGGCAGTCTTAAATATGCTATCAACGGTGGCAAGGTTCAGAGAGTCATATTCTGGGCTTAACAGTCACCGCTGTCCGCGGTGAAATTGTGTGGCAGCGGTGTCATCGGATATGGCCGCGGTCAAGTTCTCTCCCTCAGCAGAAGTGAGAATCAGAATACTAAGTCTGGAGCTCAAATTGAAGACCGCGATCTACACTCATATTTCGGGGCCGCGATTGGAGGAGCGCTGAGGCAATAGTTTTTTCGCTCCTAGAGGACTCAAGTTTAGAACCAGCCAAAAAGAGAGGAACTGCGGTTCGCGCTTGCTTTTGCGCGGCCGTGGTAGTCATAGCGCTGAGGCGACTTATTTTCAGCTGTCAGCGGAATCTCCGTAGGGGCAATTTTGTCCGAAGAATTTAGCTATGTATAAATAGTTCTTTTTCGGATTTTTAGGTCATCTGTTGTTTGGTAAAGCACGTGAACAACCGTTTTTAGCCTTTTTGAGTAAATTTAGAACATCTTTAGCAATTAATCTTAGATTTTAATCTTGTAATTACTTTTTATGGCTTATATTTCATCTCCATCTTTGATTTCTTCTTTGATTATGAGTAGCTAAACCCATTAGCTAGGGTTGTGACCCAACCCTAGTGTAGGCATCTAATGGGTCTTCAATTTTAGGGCTTAAATATTTATGGGTTAATGATATTTAGCTTGATTTATGCTTTAATTGTTGAATTGGTGGTTGCAAACATTAATTTGTGCCTTTTCGAATTAGGCTCTTCTTGAGAAAGAGAGACTAAGTCTAGGAAATTCAGGCTAATAAGGAATTGGGGTGCATTCAAGAGATTGATAGCCCCAATTAAAGGGTTAAACCTAGAGTTAGTAATACCCGACTTGAGCCAATTTTGCTTGCATTTTTTAAACACCCAATTGGGCTTGAGAAAGCTAATTAGGGCAAAGTCACTCAAACTACCAAGAGGTATAGAGTGAGTAACTACGTGCAACGATTATATAATGATCCCAATTACAACAAGTTTGCCCTAAGTTTTAGACCCCGTTAGATACCCACCTATGTAAGTCACTTCCCTAGTGCCTTTTTACCAATTGAGAAAACCTTACAAAAAAATATCATACTTAGCTTATTTTCATTCATCATTAGTGTTAAAAGTAGAATAGTAACCAAACAAAGCATGATTGGAAGTGCAATTAAGAATATCATACATAGCTAGATTAGATAGAAACTCAATTCCAAACTAATATTACCACTCTGTGGATTCGATCCCAACCTTTCGGGTAAAAGCTGCATCGACCACTATTTCCATTCTATAGTGGTATAGTGTTGGATCCGATCACTTTTTGGTGTCGTTGTCGGGGAGCTAAATGGTTTTGGCTATCTATCTAACTAGTTTTGTGTCTTGTTTTTCTTTCCTTCTGTTTTACTAACTTGTGTGAGTCAATTGATTCAGGTGAAAAATGGCAAACATTGATCCTCTTGGAAATGTTCTCCCGGGGAAGGAGGTAGATGATAATAGTGAAGATAAGGTGCCTCTAGTACCTCAAGGACAAAGAAAAGGCCGTCAGGCCAATGAAACATTCCAGACCCTCCCCCAGCTCCTCTAAGAGTCGCTCCTCGAGTGCTTCCAAATGAATGATACGCAAGTGCAATTGTCCCACCCCGGATCCGGGCCGGCAATTTCCAAATTACAAATGTGATGTTGACTTTATTAGAGCAGCGAGGGTACTTCACAGGCGCTCCCCATCAGAATTCATATAAACATATAAAGGGCTTTGTGGATACCTGTTGTAAGCAAACAGACAAATATGTTGGAGGATGCATTGAGATTGAGATTGTTCCCTTTTTCACTTAGAGGGAAAGCTTTGGACTGGCTCGAAAGAGTTCCCAACCATTCAATCACTACGTGAGATGAGCTGGCGGACAAGTTTATAGCTACGTTTTTTCTCGCCAGGGCATATGACGACCTTGAGAGATGAGATTTTGGCCTTCAAACATGAACCTAATGAACCACTACATGACCGAAGTAATGATCCAGCAGACATTCTACTATATCATTAACACGACCAATCAGTGTGTAGTGAACCATCTAGCAGGGGGAATTTTATGAAAACACCTTATGCTGAGGCGTGTGAGATCTTGGATAAGATGGCAGATACTTCCTCAGCTTGGCAAACTCGAGCTATTGTGCCACAGGGTGATCCCATTGTGATTCACCTGCACAAAGAGCTCCACGACCATGGCCAAGCAATAACAAAGTTAACGACAATAATTAACCAGTTGGAAAAATCTCGGTTGCAATAAGTTCAAGCGCCGAGACAAGTAAATGCTATGGAAGGTGTCAACATGTTGGTCAACAAGAGGCGATAAAGAGGTCAACAAGGTCAAGGTAGTCCGGATCAATATGAGCAGGGTAACGGTGGTTTCAACCAAGATGAAACCAAGATGATGGGTATGATGAGCAAAGTGAGGAAGTCCAGTACATGAACAATTACCAAGGACAAAAGGGCAATGTTCCTAACCAACAACAACAATGGAGATCCCAAGGAAACTAGGAGAACCAAAACTAACCGGGAAATAGCAATTGGATGAACAACAATCAGAATTGGGGCAACCAGAACAACTAGGGCAACTGGAGTGGCAACAACAACAATTGGGGAGGAAACAACAACCAAGGGGGTTGGAATAATAGCAATCAAGAAAATCAGTGGCAAGGCTTTCAAAGACCTCCGATGTATCAACAACCAAACAACCTGCCTCCATTTCCGTCCCAAGATCCTAGCTCATCAAACAATGAGATGGGAAGGATCGAGATGATGTTTGAACAAATGATGAAAAATAATGCCACTCTGATGCCCAGTTGGCATCCCATAATGCTTCAATCCGAAACTTGGAGGTTCAACTTGGCCAGATTTTGCAATCTTTGAATACTCGCCCTAAGGAGGCTCTACCTAGTGATACGGTAGTAACCCGAAGGGTGGGAATAATACCAGGCATGCAATGGCGGTGATCAGTATAAGCGATCGAGGTGATGATGTGAATACCTCCAAGCAAAAGGAAGTTGTGAGTGATGAGGTTGAAGTGGATGATGATGATGTTCCTATAGTTGATGAACAAGTGAGTCAAATAGAATTTAAATGCGGAAGTGAGAATGGATATTCATGATAATGAGGTGGAGACTCAAGATGATGTGAACTCATCTAGGAAACACGTAAGAGACATACTGGAAACGGTAGTGCCCAAAGCTAAGGCTCCCTTGGCAAAGCCTCCTCTACCTTACCCTCAAAGACTTACAAAGAAAAAGAATGAAAACCAATTTAAGAAGTTTATTGAGATGATGAAAAACTTGTCGATCAATGTTCCTTTGGTAGAAGCTCTTGAACAAATACCTGGTTATGCCAAGTTTATGAAAGACTTGGTGACTAAAAAGAGATCTATGGATTGTGAGACCATCAAAATGACTCATCAAGTAAGTACAATTGTGCACTCGATGGCTCCAAAGCTTGAATATCCCGACGCTTTCACCATTTCGTGTGCCATTGGGAGTGCGGATTTTGCAAAGGCATTGTGTGATTTGGGAGCAAGTATCAATTGATGCCTTACTCCTTGTTCAAAACTTTGGGTATTAGTCAACCGAGAGCTACTTCAATGAGATTGCAAATGGCGGATAGAACAATGAAGAGGCCGCTTGGTATTATTGATGATGTTTTTATCTGGGTGGATAAGTTTATTTTGCCTGCTGACTTTGTGATTCCAGACTGCAAAGTCGACTATGAGGTGTCAATAATATTGGGAAGACCTTTCCTAGAAGCAGGGAAGGCATTGGTTGACGTGGAAGCATGGGAGCTCACCTTCCGGGTGGGTGATGAAAAGGTTATCTTTCATGTGTGCAAATCAATAAGGTAGCCGAATAGTACTGAAGTTTGCTCTCTTGTGGATCTTGTCACGGAGGTAATAGTTGATGATACTAGTGTCATGATTAAAGTAGAGGATCCTTTAGAAGCGGTATTGTTGAACCTTGATGTAAATAAGGATGAAGGTCGGGTAGAGTGTATCAATGCTTTGCATGGAATGGGCTCTTATTCTTATGAGCCTCGTAAGCTCTCTTGGGATCTTGAGAACAAAAGGACTCTACCAACAAAGCCCTCAATTGAGGAACCTCCCGTTTTGGAATTGAAGCCTTTGCCCTTACACCTCAGGTATGAATTATTAGGCCCTAGTTCAACTTTACCGGTTATTCTTTCTTCTTCTCTTACTAACGTGCAGGTAGATGCCACACTGGAGGTGCTCCAAAGAAGGAAGAAGGCAATTGGATGGACTCTAGCTGATATTTGAGGAATAAGCCCCACCTTTTGCATGCACAAGATTATACTTGAAGATGATGTCAAGCCCTCCGTGGAACATCAAAGGAGGTTGAACGAGGTTATGCAAGAGGTTGTCAAAAAGGAGTTAATCAAGTGGTTAGATGCAGGGGTTGTGTACCCCATCTCGGATAGTTCTTGGACTTCGCCAGTGCAATGTGTGCCAAATAAGGGTGGTATGACTATGGTTACTAATGAGCAAAATAAGTTGATTCCCACCAGGACTGTCACCGGATAGAGGATGTGCATGGACTACTGCAAGCTGAATAAAGTGACCCGCAAAGATCAATTTCCATTGCCCTTTCTTGACCAAATGCTAGATAGACTTGTTGGGCGTTCCTTCTACTGCTTTCTGGATGGGTACTCAGGTTACAACCAGATTTTAATTGCTCCGGAAGACCAAGAAAAAACCACATTCACATGTCCGTATGGCACTTTTGCATTTTCTAGGATGCCATTTGGTTTGTGTAATGCACCAGCTACCTTTCAGCAGTGTATGATGGCTATATTTACCGACATGGTGGAGAACCTTCTTGGAAGTGTTCATGGATGATTTCAGTGTTGTGGATGACTCCTTTGATGAGTGTTTGAAGAATCTTGACAAAGTGCTAGCCCAGTGTGAAGAGACAAATTTTGTGTTCAACTGGGAAAAATGCCACTTTATGGTCGAGAAGGGCATTATCCTTAGCCATAAGATCTCAAAGAACAGAATAGAGGTGGACAAGGCAAAAATTGAAGTGATTTCAAAGCTTCCTCCTCCTACTTCAGTCATGGGGGTTAGAAGTTTTCTTGGGCATGCGGGGTTCTACAGAAGATTCATCAAAGACTTTTCTAAGGTAGTGAGTCCTTTGTGCAAATTATTGGAAAAGGATGCAAAGTTCGTATTTAATGAGGAATGCATGAAAGCTTTTGAACTTCTCGAGTACAAATTGACAACCACTCCTATTATTATCACACCTATTGGAGCTTACCTTTTGAGCTCATGTGTAACGCAAGTGATGTTGCGGTAGGAGCGGTCTTGGGTCAAAGAGTAAACAAGATGTTTCATCCAGTGTATTATGCAAGCAAAATAGCGAATGATGCTCAGGTTAATTACACGGTGACGGAAAAAGAGTTGCTAGCAATTGTGTTTGCAATGGAGAAGTTTAGGCCTTTCTCATGGGTGCCAAGGTGATAGTTCATACTGACCATGAAGCACTCCGCTATTTGATGACAACTAAGGATTCTAAGGCTCAGCTGATGAGATGGGTTCTATTGCTTCAAAAGTTTGACCTTAAGATTGTTGATCGAAAAGGGAGTGAAAACCAAGTGGCGGACCATTTGTCTCGCTTGAGGAGGAGGGGAGGCCTTGTGATGGCCTCGAAATTAATGATTCATTTCCTGATGAGCAACTCTTCTCTGTATCTGTGAATAGCATGCCTTGGTTCGCGGATGTTGCCAATTTTCTTATGACCGGTATTGTTCCGTGTGAGATCTCTTCTAACCAAATAAAGAAGCTTAAATGGGATAGCTTGGACTACTATTGGGATGAGCCGTATTTATTCAAAATTTGTAATGATGGTGTGATCTGGAGATGTGTTCCAAAAGAGGAGCAAATGAGTATTCTGGATGCTTATCATTCCTCTCCCTACGATGGTCATCATGGTGGGGCAAGGACAGCTTCAAAGGTGCTTACCTGTCATTTTTATTGGCCTACATTGTACAAGGATGTGGGTGAGCTTGTAAAGAGATGTGATGAGTGTCATAGAGCAAGTGGAATTTCAAAGAAGGATGAAATTCCTCTCACCACTATTCTTGAGGTAGACATATTTGACGTGTGAGGTATTGACTTCATGCGATTTTTTGTGAGTTCATGTGGCAACACATACATTCTGGTGGCTGTTGATTATGTTTCCAAGTGTGTTGAGGCCGTGGCTTTACCCAACAACAAGGCCCAAAGTATGGTGGCTTTTCTCAAGAAGAATATTTTTACTCAATTTGGCACTCCTAGAGCAATCATCAGTGATGGGGGTTCTCATTTCTGCAATAAGACATTTGACACTTTGCTTGCAAAGTATGGTGTCAATAACAAGGTTTCAACCCCTTACCATCATCAGGCTAGTGGGCAAGTTGAGGTCTCCAATAGGGAGGTTAAGAGCATATTGTCAAAGATTGTCAATGCAAATAGGACTGACTGGTCAAAGAAACCGGATGATGCTTTGTGGGCTTACATGACTGCTTACAAGATGCCAATTGGTATGTCTCCGTACCGGTTGGTATTCGGGAAAGCTTGCCATCTCCCGGTTGAGTTAGAGCACAAGGCCATGTGGGCTTTGAGAAAGTTAAATCTTGAATGGGATGTTGTAGCAAATCTCCGGGTTGAGCAACTCAATGAGCTTGATTAGTTCCGGTTTCATGCCTATTCCAGATCGTCCTTGTATAAGGAGAAGATGAAGTACTTACATGACAAGTATGCCTGTAGCAAGGAATTCAAGGAAGGTGACTTGGTTCTCTTATTCAACTCCCGGTTACGACTGTTCCCAGGAAAGTTCAAGTCAAAATGGAGTGGACCCTTTGAGGTGGTGCTTGTAACTCCGTTTGGTGCTCTTGATTTGAAAAACAAAAATGGTGAAATATTTAGAGTTAATGGGCACAAAGTGAAGCACTATCTTGGCAAGCTTGATGACAGTCACATGGTGGCAATGATCCATCTCAAATGATTGATGGTAACCTACATCGTACCACAACGTTAAATTAGGCGCTTCTTGGGAGGCAACCCATGTGTTTTTCTTCTTTTTGATTTTCTTCTTAGTGTAGGATTTGTTTTCAACTAACTGGTTGTGAGATGTGTGTAGGAATGTTTGATGCAGTGCAGGACTAAGCTGGAAAATATTTGCAATAGTCTGAAGATTGGACCGCTGACAACACTCCATTTTCCGCGGTCAGTGGTGGCCATATCGTGGAGGCATAATTTGAGGGCGGATGCGGGATTGAAAAATCCAAAATGAGACTTCTCTGAAGTTTCATCCGCGTCTGCAGTGTGTTTTTCCACGGTCAGTGGTGCCTTTCCGCAGTTGTGTGCAATTTTCCTCTCTCAGCGGAGGTTTCAAACATGCAGCCCTTCTGTTTGTCGACAGCGCGGACCGCAGTGATTTTCCGCGGCCGCGCCAGGTGAGTTTCGTGGGTCCCAGGGTCTTTTTTATAAATAGGAGGTCATGAGACCTTTTGCCCTTTTCGATCTTTTTACTCTCAAGCTAAAATTTTCACTGTTAATCTGAGCCCTAATGTATACAAACACAATTAAAGTCCATTTTTCATCACTCAATTACATATCTGGTAATGTCAATTCTTCATTATTCTTTAATTTTGTACTTGTTTTTCTTTAATTGTTAGTTTTTACTTCTTCTTCTTTTCTTTTAATTTTGACCTAGGGTTAATTAGTGTTAATTAAATTAGGCGTCAATAGTTAGGGTTGATAACTTAATAGCTAGTTGGGGTTAATAATATAGATAATAACCGCTAAATGCATGAAAAATAGAAACCCTAGGATTACTCAAGCTGTTTTTGAATTTCAAGGCCGCAAATGTTTTCTGCTTAGCGTTCCTGTGCAAAAGCTGAGTTGGAAAGCTTTGAAAACCGCAATCAGCGGTAACACCACTGACAGCAGCCCAACCTCCGCGGCCGCGCCGCATTTCTCGCGGTCAACGGTACTCAGGTTCAGAGAAGTAAATAATATGGGTCCGCCGCTGCGGTTGTTTTTCCGCGAACAGCGGTGCAACCTCCGCAGCCTCGCTCAATTTTTCGCATTCAACGGTACCATAAAATCAGGGGGTGGGTAGTTTGATCCCCATACCTCCGCGGCCGTGCTGCATTTTTCGTGGTCAGCGGAGCTCATTCCATGGTCGCGCTTCTTTATCCGCTGTCAGCGGTCTGCAACTTTTTCAAGCCCTGTCAATTGTCATCTTCTTTTCTATAATGCTTTTTCTAACACCAATACTAACTAGCTTTCACTAACTATGTATGCAGACAATGGTTAAAACAAAAGGTGGCAATGACAAACAAAAGGGGAAAGCAGAGTCCTCCCGGGGTAGGGGACGAGGTCAAATCAAGTTACCCCTAGCAGTCCGGCAGTCAATTGGAAAGATGCGGAAAATTATAAGAGCTACAGATAGAAATGTATCCCACTCTGAGGGGAATGAGTATATTCCCTGGCGGGAGGTCTCCGAGAGTGACTCTGTGCCCACACATATACCAGACTTCCCGGAGAGATTTTGACTAAGAGATACACCCCAAGCTTCTCCTACTTCTCCTGCTTCTTCTGAGTCGTTTTATGGCTTAGAGGAGAGCAGTGAGTCTTCAGTATCGGCCTCTCCTACTACCTCACCACATAGATTGGAGACCATTGATGTAGATGCTGAGATACCGGATGACGGGAGAGGAGAGAAACCCAAACTGGACGCTTGGAGAGGACAAGAAACCCGGAGGTGTGGCAGCAGAAGTTTGTCACTGAGCAGACATATCACAAATTCAGGGAGTGGTGGCCTCAAAGTTCACTTATACATGAGCGGAAATTTATAGAGCGGGATCTTTTGCCCCACAACCCCAATGTGAATCAGCACTTTAATGAAAGAGTGGGGTGGGAATACTTCACAAGCAGGGTGTTGGATGCTAATGAGCACCTAGTCAAGGAATTTTATGCCAATGTCGCCCACATCAAAAGGGAACATTTGTGACTAAGGTGTGGAACCTGAAGGTCAAGTTTGACGGAAAGACTCTGAACGATTACCTTGGTTTCAATGATGAAGATGAGTCGTTGTACTTAGAGAAGGTGGCAATGGATGAGGCGGCCCGCCCGTGGTTGGCATCACTACTTGCTCTCCCGGATACTACTTCAGCATGGTTGGCAGCGGGGGTCCCTAGTTCTAGGAACACCCTGAACTTTGAGGCAAAGGGTTGGGAGACTTTTGTTTGCAGTAGATTAGACCCCACTACTCACGACATTTGTTGATACCTAATTTTTCCCTATAATACTTTTTAAGTGCATATATACCTTCAAAACTATGCATTAGCATCAATTGATATTTTTCATAATTTGTATATTTTTAAAATTAATTTATCCTAGTATTTTATTTACATAAATAATTACAAATTATATCACAAATGACTTTATAACATTTCATGACTTAATATTGCTATTTATAGTTATATTAAGTTCAAGTTATTTCACAAATGGCTAGATTCACACTTTTGGTTACAATTGCAATAGCTTTGCAATTATAGCCCATGTATACATTATCACATTATTTTAATAGAAAATAGCTCATTGTATTTTCTAAATATGTAGTAATTGTTTTAATACATAATTATGCATGAAAATTATTTTTTGTAATCTGTTAATTATTTTATGAAATATTTTTTATAAATTATTTGGGTATTTAACAAATAGACCTATTTAATTCCTAATACTTTTGTGAGCACGTGATTTTTGCCCTATATGTATTACTCCAACAAATTCAAAACAAATAATTTCTGTCAATGTGTGCAATTTTGGGGATTTTCATGGCATTTCTGGTAAATTTTTGCATTTGTCTGTGCCTTTTTATTTTTATTTAATTAATGAAAATTGTAAAAAATATGTTGCATTTAGGATTTAATTTTACATTTTAGGATTAATTGACAAATTAGTTATTTTATAAAATGGGAAAAATCATAAAAATAGTTTATTTTGCACTTTTAATTTTTATTTTGAATTTTGGTAGTTTTTCCTTTAATTTGGTTTTTAATTATTTGTAGTAACAATTATTAGGGTTAATTAATTTAATTTGGTAGGATAATTTGGTTTAGGATTTAATTTAGGTTATAATTTTAATTTTGGAAAAAAGAAAAAGATTTTTAAAAGAAAATGAATTGAAAATTAATGGAAAATTGGAAAAAAGAATTGAAGAGATAGAATTGGGCTGCCTTCAATTAAAAGTGCCCAGGTCCAAAGCCATTTTCCCCGTACCCGTCTGTTTGACCCAGGCCCAGACCGTCCCACCCGGTCCAAACCCCCCCAGTACCATACGGCGCCGTTTCAGCAAGCTTGATCCGGGCCGTTGATATTGCATAATCCAACGGATCAGAACTGGGGGGGGGTTAAATATATATATATGTCCAAACGCACCCTACCCCCCTCATTTCATCGTTCCAATACCCCCGTCTTTAGAGACCTGCCCTCAAACCCTAGGGACCGCCGCCCCCTTTTCCACCACCGTCCGGTGGCGGCGCCACCTCCAAACGCCACCAAAATCACACCCTATAGCGTCCTCACTCCCCTCTGTCCAAATCTCAACTTGGTTTTCTTCGAATCCCCCGGGAACTTCTCGAATCTTGATCTGAAGAGAAGAACCCTAAATCCCAAAGTCCAAATTAACGGGCCCGTTTGAAGATTTAAGACCGTAATAGACGTTATTCATGTGTTTTTGCATAGAAACACACGGTTAGGGTCTATTCCGGTCAAGAAATCGAAGAGTCCTTCAAGGTTTATCAAGTCTGCTTCGGGCCGGTTTTAGGTATCTTCCTTGTTTTTTTTTTTATAATTTAACTTTTTTTCTATTTTTCTACTTCATCTCCTCTTCTTGGATTATCTTAGTTGTTTCAGAGTTTTGTTGTTCATGCATGGTTAATTCGGAATCTTTTCTTAATTAGTTAATTAGTTTGTATAATAGTTTAGTTAATTCCCTTTACTTGTGTTAATTAGCAGTAATTTAGTTTAGGTTTTTAATTATGAAAATTATTCCCGTACTTGGATTATGCTGCCTTTCAAAGGCTTATAGAATTTAGGGGTTTTAATGTATGATTTGGGCTTTTAGTTGTTGCCGGCCCATCTTGCAAATGTAGCCTGTTTAATTTGGTCTATATCCTTGGGTCAATTTGACCCGTTTGGATTTCTGAAGTAATTTTCAGCGGGTTAAAGGGTAATTTAGGTAATTAGTTTAGGGAATCTTATGTAACAACCTTAGGAAGCTTCTCGGAAAGGAGTTTTGAGACTGGTTTGAAATTTTGAAATTTGCATTAGGGGTATGGGAGCTATAATCAAAATTGGAAAAGGGTTAAAATGCAAATCTGAATTCTTCTAGGCTACCCTAATAGCTTGCCTATAAAGGCATCCTAACTTGACATTCAAGGCAGATTTTTAAAAAGGAGAAAAAGGGCTGAAAAGCACAAAGGCTGGGGAATGATTCTGAAAATACCCTGAAATTTCTGTATCTCTTGGGGTGGGAATTAGTTCTGAATCTGCTCCCTAATCTTAAGTTTCAACTGGAATTTTAAAAGGCTTCAAAGAACTCTTGTTTTATCTAGGTAAAAATGGTTTAAAAGTTGAAATTGATGGGTCTTTGGAAGCCGTTTGATTTGGTTTTACTGCTGATCTCTGCTGCTACACCTGCTAGACTTGTATTGCTCTAAGCTGATTCTCAAGCTTTTTGTTTATCTTTGTTGTAACCAGGTACTCATTCGACCTCAAATGACATGTTGAAATAGGAATAAGAATGCTGATGGCACCATGTTTTATGGCAATCTATTTTAGATTATTTGGTTCTGTATTTATGTGAGCATGTTGATTAACTTGTGTGTATTTTGATAGCTGATTCGAGTGGCTATAATATTCTACTGAAGCCACTAAGTGTTGTAGTTTTAATGCTACTTAGTAGTAAGTTCTGACTTTAGGATGCAGAAGATCGATTGTTCTTTGAGCATGAAGCATGTTATGTTGCAATATAGGAAAGTCTCTTATTTGTTTTAAGTGAAATCAGCCAGTGCCCGCTTTCTTTCCAAGGTCTGAAGCTGGGCAGCTCCAAGGCCATTGTTGATAAATGAAGTCTTTCTAAACTTTAAATTGTTTTCTTTATTGCTGGAAATTCGAATTGGTGACTTTAAATGGTGAAAACAACCTGCATATGAGTTGATAATAACCAAGAATCGTAACTTCATGTTAGTATGTATGTTAGCATCAAGAATGTGCTTTGCCTTGGCTCAATATCTTTGGTGTTTGTTCAAATTCTAAACCTTCTTAACAATGTAGTTTACTTCAGGTGTTAGTTTTAAATCTTAAAATCGGGCCGCTATCGTTGGCCCATTTGTGATCAGTTTCCCCTCCAGCATTTAGACCACCAATCTAGGCTCCATGTTGAGCCCATCTGATTCTCATGCTGAGCAATCAGCTGATGGGCTCACGGCCAGCCTGAGCCCTCCCCAATCAAATATTGGTTTTGCTTGTTACTAGCTCATTGGCTATTAAAGTTTAGCTTAAACATTGGCTTAAAATAGTTAGAAATTCCCTCATGTCTTTTAATCAATTAATGATGCTCATTAATTAGTCTGGGGTGAGCTATATTATATGTTACAAGTGGCTCGCGGCCTTCATGAGTTAGTTCAAAATTTCTTTTTTTTTAATAAAATGATTCGAAATGTGCCGTGCCAAACAAAAATGGTAAAATGTACAACCCTCGTTTAGTTGATTTTGATTTAATTCGAGACGCGCCATTTAGCAAATTTCTATGGGCCTCGCAAAGCTGAAATGTCTAGTTGCTTTAAGCGCGTATTTTAATGATATTATCTTCCTAAACTCAGGTGCGCATTTCATGTGACCCAACCCCAAATCCTAAAACGTTGAATAAAATGTGTTTCGGACTGCGGGTGCATTTCATGTGGCGCGATCCAAAGGCACGTTTTAAACGACGTTCAATCTTCTTTAAAAATCAATTAAAAGCGGTTTTAAAGTTAAACTTAACACATAGGTTCAATATGTTCTAAAATCAGATAATTAAGCCGATTATAACAGTTGAGCGACCGTGCTAGAACCACAGAACTCGAAAATGCCTAACACTTTCTCCCGGGTTAACAGAATTCCTTATCCGGATTTCTGGTTCGTGGACTGTTAAACAGAGTCATATTTTCCTCGATTCGGGATTCAACTGGTGATTTGGGACACCATAAATCTCCCAAGTGGCGACTCTGAATCTGTATAATAAATCCCATTTCGATTGTCCTTTAATTGGAAAAACTCCTTTTATTCATACTCCTCCGGGGGTGTAAGTAAAAAAGGAGGTACAGCTCTGGCAACTCTGCTGGGGATCGAACCCAGAATCTCTGGTTCAGGGTTCAAGAATTCAAGCTGAGATGAATTGTTATAGTTGGCTATATCCATTATCTGAATTTGTTACATGATTTGGGCCTAATGTGCTAATTGATTGCTTTTACCGCTTTGATATTCCGTGAACTGTATATAAACTGTTGTGAAATCCCTCTTCTCTCTGAGTCTTCTAAATCATGAAGAAGTGTGCACTTCGTGTGACTTCTTTTCTGTTAGAGTCATATTCCAAATTTAGAATGAGGTTCGGATAAGTTGCAAAGCCGGTGAAGCTTCTGTATTCCCGGTACGCTTCCCCCCTCGGCTCGAGCTGTCTGCTCGGGTAAGCCAAGTCTAGAACAAATAAACCTAGGTTTTAAACCTAGTATAACAATACCTCATGCCGGATCCCTAGTAGGAACGTTTGTTTGCATCATGTGCATTTTGACTTTGGAGACTCAACACAGGGGTTGGGTCTGTCTAGGACAGGTGCACCCAAAACAAAAAGACCATCCTGATGTATCTTACTTGCTACTTGTGCATTTATTTGCTTCGGACTTGCATGCTGAACGGCTTATGAATATTGGGAAAACTTGAGGTAAGAGAAATAGCAGTATGAGAGTTAATCGCCTGTTCTGAAAAAACCAATGTCCAAATAGTGTCGAAACTCTACCGAATTTTTGAGGAAAAAAAAAAGAAAAAAATTTTGTTTTCAAAAATAGTTTTAGTTGCCAATGAAAAATAATAAAAAAAGAGTCTTGTTTTCAAAAATATTTTGTTTTATTTGCCTGAACTACGCCAGTTTGATTCTCACAAGGTGTGAGATACATAAGCAACCCCCATCGGGTCCAACTTTCTTTTTGCAAAAATAGCCCAAAAGCCCAAAAAAATTACTTTAATTTGAAAATAATTAGGGTGATGACATTCTTGTCATAAATAGCCGAATGTCCCTAAAAAGGCGCCGAAAGGCTATTTTTGCAAAAACAACCACTTTTGTCACTTTCAAAGGTTTTGGCCGGTTAGCTGACACATCCTTAAAATCTTCGTTTTGAAGTGCTAAAAGGCCGTGTTGGCAAGCCCGGATGTTTTGTGGAAATTTTGAAAAATGGTCATTTCTCTTAAGTCAAAACGAGTCATGGTTAATTAAAATCACCTTAATAAATGTACAGGATGAGCACAAATCAAAATGAACCTTTCTCAGTCCGTGAAGAGATTCCTTTGGAGTTACATATGTGGTGGCATGATTTGGGGGGACAACAGCAGGAAAGTTGTGACAAAAGCATTGGGCGGTCTTATTGGGCTTTTGAAAGTTATGCCCAGAAAAGACGTGATTGAGGCCTTGATATCGTTTTGGGACCCAGCCCATAATGTGTTCCACTTTGTGAATTTCGAGTTAACTCCTACACTAGAAGAGATAGCAGGCTATGCCGGTTTCGAAGGGAATCTCAGAAGTCAGTACCCGGTAGCACCAAGAACAGTGAGCCCCCACAAATTTTTGGACTTGTTAAGCATCAGTCGGGACGTCCGAGATGGAAATTTGGCCAAAAGATTTTGTACCTTCTACTTTATCTACCGACGATACGGGAATCCCCGTGGCTTCGAAACACCAAATACCGATCTTACTCATGCTGGGAATCAAGACAAGTGGGAAGCTCGGAGAGGATTAGCTGTCATAGTGGTGTTCCTAGGTATTTTGGTTTGTCCGAGAAAAGACGGGAATATAGAGATGGGGTTAGTAAGGATAGCTGGCTTTATGATGAAAAAGGCAAATGGGACTATAGTGCCGCTGATCTTGGCAGAAATTTACCGAGCTCTTACTCGTTGTCGAGAAGGAGCAAAGTTCTTTGAAGGGTGCAATATGCTGTTACAAATATGGATGGAGGAACACCTTTGCCACCGTCCCGGATACTTGAATTGCGGTATGACTGGCTTCAAGTGCATCGAAAAACATGAAAAGTGAGTAGAGGGTTATGAGTTTCCAGATGGTACAGAAGCATGGCATGCTCATTTGATATCTTTGACCACAAATAAGATCGAATGGACATTCGGATGGCTCTCGGTCAACGAAGTAATCTATATGTCGGCTGAGGTGTGTTTTTTGCTGTTGATGGGTCTGCGGAGTATCCAGCCTTATGCTCCGCACAGAGTCTTGCGTCAGTTGGGCCGATACCAAACCATCCCACACAATGAACATTTGAGTCAACAAGTCATTGAGTTAGATCCAAAAGCTGCCTTCCCAGAAGAAAAAGTGTGTCGGGTTTGGCATCAGTGCAGATTATTAGGGCCTAACACGCAAGTACGAGACCTATCCAGAGGCGAGGTGGTGCCCAGTTATATTGCTTGGTATGGTAAAAGATCCCGAATTCAACATGAGCTTGACAGGCCCGCAAAGAGACCCCATGTCCATCAATTCAATGACGGAGCTCAGGTACAATAGGATTGGCTGACCAAAGAAAACGAGTATAGGGCTACCATAAGCAAGTTGGAAAAGCAAGTCAGAGAATTTCAATTCGAGAATAGCTTGCAAGTGGCAGTGGACGAAGGAGAAAAGAAATGGCTAGCCAAAGAAAATGAGGCCCTTCGAGCTCAAATTCAGAAATTGAAAGTAGCGGCAGAAAATCCAGTCCGAAGTGACAGAGATGAAAAGCTCATAGCTAACCTGAGGCAGAAAGTAAATGACTATAGTTTTGATTTGAATAAAGCAGAAAGTGAACTAGCCAAGGCTCGAAAGTAATTGGCTAAAAATGCAGATGAACGAGTACGCCTGGTTAAGCAATTGAGGGAAAGGTACGACGATGAGGTTGCAGGGTTAAAGAGAAGGGTCATCGCCACAGAAAATAAAATGATCAAATAGGCAAAAGACTTTAAAGTTGAAAGGGAACATTGTTATACAGCATTGGCACAATTAGAAATAGATTTGAAACAACTTCAGGAGCAAAATCATGCAGCTGAGCAAACTTTGGAAGCCAGGGCCCAGCAAATTGGGCGTTTGTTACAAGAAAAGGGCGCCATAAGAGAGAGAATTAGAAGCATTGCCGACTACATCGTTATGAAGTGCCAGATTTGTGAGGATATGACTCGCACTACCTTCTTTGCAGCAGTAATGACATTTGTTAAATAGATAATGAACGACTTGGATCGACATCAAAGGGAGCTTGCATATAGGCCCGCGGCGAGACCGAATGATGTCCCACGGGCACTAGGAGCATTGATGTATTCATATTTTTTCGTTTGAGTCTACATTTCCTTTTGTTAAGCGTCTATCAGTCATGTTGAGTTTTCTTTCTGCTAGAGTCCGTCAAATTATTTTCGAGTCTGTATT
The DNA here is from genome assembly GCF_000393655.2 of Nicotiana sylvestris. Classification (NCBI taxonomy): domain Eukaryota; kingdom Viridiplantae; phylum Streptophyta; class Magnoliopsida; order Solanales; family Solanaceae; genus Nicotiana; species Nicotiana sylvestris. The sequence continues at coordinate 64,476,896 of NC_091063.1, forward strand.
TTCTTCTGTTGGAATATAATGTCTATTTTTGGAGTCTGTATTTCATCTTTGCATCGAAATCTATTAGTCTTTTGGAAGTTATTAATCTTGAGTTTATAATGGAAGCATTTGTTGTTTATTTTATTTTATGAAAATTGAAAATCCCAAAAATGTTTCATTTCGCACTCATCTCCAAGAACTATGCTTGGTCTGATTCATGCGGGGTCATGATACGTAGGCAATCTCCATAGGATTCGACCGCAACCAAATAAAAAAAGAGAAGAAAAAGGGGAAAGAAAATAAGAGGGAAAACAAGAGAGTAAAGAAAAGGAAAGAGCGGAAAAACAAGAAAAAAAAAGAAAATAAGAGAGAGTAAAAACAAAGAGAGAATAGAGGCCAGAATGAAAGGAAAGGAAAGAAAAGAAAAGGAAAGGGGATGTTTGCAATTAAAAAAAAAAGAAAAGGCCGGGATGACGCATGCAACCGATCAAATTCATAATAGAGACGGTTAACTGTTTAGGTGCATTCACGCCCAATGTGCGGTTACCAATCTGTTAAAACCTAATCGCTAACAATGTTGTTTGTTTGATGTATTAAGTCCAGGCAGGTGGTTAGTTGACTGGCATTCTAGAAACTCACTCCTACAACACCCAATCGAAATACAGGCTGAATATGGTCGACCAGGAACCGGAAACAAGTATCGTCGACCCATCGAAAGAGGTGGAAGAAATGGACGTTAATGTAATGAGGGAAGAAATGTATAAGCTGAAACAGCAGATGGCTAAAATGTACCAAGCTTGGGCGAAGGGGCATCCACCACCGGTTTATCCCGCCAATCCTGCTTATATCCCACCATCAGCCCAACCTTCGGAGCCTTCCACTGTGAACTCATCTCTAGTCTTTCCCCTCTACCAACAATGTCATGACGCCACTTCCCATACTTCTCAAGCTCCACCACCCAAACAAGTCTCATACCCTCCTCCACCAATTACACATGTTTTTGTGGCACCTCCACCTGCTACATTACACCGATCTTCCAGTGAACCCCTGTTCCAAACTCACGATAACCAGTACTATCCTCCTGAACCCACCTTCAAAGTTCTAGAGCCATATCCTTACACTCTTCATCTTGATATCCCGGCAGAGACCAAGAAACCGCCTAAAAACCCCGAGCATGAAGAGATGATCAGAAAGGTCAAAAGCTTAGAGCAATCGTTCCAAGATATGAGGGGGCTGGGAGGTCAAGTGAGTGTGGCTTATAAGGATTTATGTCTGTTCCCAGATGTTCAGTTGCCATCAGGGTTCAAAATGCCCAAGTTTGATCTGTACGATGGGTATGGTGACCCGGTAGCACACTTAAGGGGGTTCTGTAGCAAGATGGGAGGAGCAGGTGGAAGAGATGAATTGCTGATGGCGTATTTCAGCCAAAGTTTGAGTGGGTTGGCGCTAGAATGGTACACCAAACAAGATCATAGCCGATGGTACACATGGGACGATTTAGCCCAAGCCTTCACCTGTCATTTTTAGTATAATCTTGAAATCATACCAGACCGTCTGTCATTGACAAAGATCAAGAAGAAGCCCGGTGAGAGCTTCCGAGAATATGGGTTTCGTTGGAGAGAGCAAGCAGCGAGGGTTGACCCCCCGATGAAAGAGGGTGAGATGGTTGATTATTTCTTGCAGGCTTTGGAGCCCACTTATTTTGGTCATTTGGTGTCCGCATTGGGAAAATCCTTTAATGAAGTTGTGAAAATAGGAGGCATGGTTGAGGAGGGACTCAAGTCCAATAAGATCATGAGTTATTCAGCAATCAAAGCAACCACCCAAGCCATTCAAAACGGTACTGGGGGTGTGTTCGGGAAGAAGAAGAAAGAGAATGTTGTGACGATCGAGTCGGCAACTTGGGCCAGATCTAGGAACCTTTCCCGTTACTACAAACAGCCTCAACCCTATCCCCAAACTTACCCCCACACACCATATAGCCCACCACAACACTATTACCCACCGCCAGATCCCCACTTTTTTGTCCATCACGCACAAACCTATACCCAACCCCCCACTCACGCACAATGGCGTGCTCTAGCTCTATAGAGTCCCTACCAAGCTCCACAAAATACCCATCCACCCCCAAAAGCCTACAGAAATCCTCCTAGAATAGGTTTTTGGCCCAATCAAGCTTTTAAGAATGAGAGGTTGCAGAAGCAGAAGACTTTCACTCCATTGGGAGAATCATATACCAGCCTATTCCACAGGCTGAGACAGTTGGGCATGTTGAATCCGATCGAAGCCAAACTGCCGAATCCCCTTCCAAGAAATCTTGATCGCTCGGTGAGTTGTGGGTATTGTTCGGGGGGCCCGGGACATGACACAGAGAAGTGTTGGAAACTGAAAATAGTTGTGCAAGAGCTTATTAATACTCATCGGATCGAGGTTCATGCCCCAGAAGCACCAAATATCAACTAGAATCCGCTGCCATCTCACCATGAGACCCATATGATTGAGTTGATACACAAGAGAGGGTAGGATAAGAAACCCTCGCAGACGGTAATGATGATCCGCTCCAGTGAAACTAGTTCAAAGGAAAAGGTAACCAGTGGGAAATCAGTGGTCCAGTTGAAAGGGGTAGACAATAAGCCAGCTGTGGTAGCCGAGAAAGGGTCGCCAAGCAATGTCACAGTGAAACCATAGAAAGCTAAAGTGGTGGTAACTGGGGTTACAAGTAAACCTATTGTGGTCGTGAAGGGTTCTCGCACAGAGCCTGTTATTATCAAACCGGTAACTCAATTACCGATAGTTGACAGCAAGGTAGTCCCATGGAATTATGAACGAGTGACAATAACTTACCAGGGGAAAGAGGTTAGAGAAGAAGTGTGTGAGACTCATGGTTTGACTCGATCGGGGAGATGCTTTGCCCCCGAAGAGTTGAGAAAAGCTAAGACCCCAAAAGATAATCCAGTGTTGGTGAAGAAAGCGGTGACTGAGAAAGAAGCAGAAGAATTTCTGAGAAATATGAAAGTGCAAGACTATTCCATTGTGGAGCAGTTAAAGAATACACCAACTTAGATCTCCCTCTTGTCATTACTGATCCATTCAGACGAACACTGTCGTGCTTTGATGAAGATCTTGAACGAAGCCCACGTTCCTGACAAAATCTCAGTAAATCACTTGGAAAAGATAGCTAACAAGATATTTGAGGTAAACCGAGTCACTTTTTCTGATGATGAGTTACCCATGGAGGGTACCGAGCACAATAGAGCCCTCTATCTGACGGTGAAATGCGAAGATTCAGTGGTTACTCGGGTGCTGGTTGACAATGGGTCTAGCACGAACATCTGTCCTCTCTCCACATTGAACAAATTGCAAGTGGAGGATGAAAGGATTCACAAGAACAGTATTTGCATCTGGGGATTCGACGGTGGAGGGAAGGATTCAGTCGGGGACATAGTGCTTGAGCTCACAATAGGGCCAGTTGAATTTACTATAGAATTCAAGGTGCTCGATGTGGCTGTTTCATACAATTTGTTGTTGGGACGACCCTGGATCCATGCTGCCAAAGCAGTCCCGTCTACTCTGCATCAAATGGTCAAGTTTGAATGGGATCGACAGGAAATTGTTGTACATGGCGAAGATAATTTGTGTGTGCCCAATGGTGCCATTGTTCCATTCATAGAGGTTGACGATGGCAAGGGACCATGGGTTTATCAGGTTTCCAACACAGTATCGGTAGAGAAAATTCCGAAAGGAAAGTGCGCTTCAACTCCAAAGATAGCTGTTGCATCAGTCATGGTAGCTGTTGAAATGTTAAAAAACAGTTTCGTACCGGGCAAGGGTTTGGGTGCATCTCTTCCAAAGAATCTAGATACTTTTGGTCTGGGGTTCAAGCCTACCGCTGCAGACGTGAGAAAAGCTAGAAAAATGAAACAGAAAGCATGGGCATTGCCAAAGCCAATCTCGCGTCTGTCTAGGTCATTCGTCACGCCGGGTATCAGAAAGCAACTGTAGTCAAAGGTCCCTGGACCACTGATTGGTGCCGATGGGGACTTGGAGAAGGGTTTCGAAAGGTTATTCGCTGAGGTCAATATGGTTCAGGCTGGGGAAGGGTCCAGCAAGGCAGATGTGCAATTTATGGGACCACATGCAAAAGTCAACAACTGGGAAGCTACTCCTCTTCCTATCCAGAGGGAGTCTTGGTAGTGGGTTTTGATTTTCTTTAGTTGTCTGGATAATTCCAGGGTCTGTAATTCAGATATTATGTTCCGTCCAGTTGGATGTGTTAAAACCATGTTGTCTTTATATTCAATGAATTGCAATTGTTCCTTTTCCTTCATTTCTTCTAATTTTATTTTTGTTTTTGTTTTCTTCTTTTGTACAGTTCTTTTTATGTTGATATCAATGACATGACATGTGTGAGGAATCTTCGGCCCAGTTTTAAAAGCCAATCTAACTCTGAAATAATAATACAAGAAATTGAGTATGATGACGAGTTGGAATTTGAGGATGATGAGGCCTATGAAGAAATTAGTAAGGAACTAAGTCATTTTAAGGAAAAGCCCAAACCTAATTTGATTGACACAGAAGCAGTTAATCTAGGGGACCAAGAAAATGTCCGTGAAACTAAAATAAGTGTCCATCTGGAACCTCAACTCAGGGAAGAGATAATTAAAGCACTGTTCAAATACAAAGACATTTTTGCATGATCCTATGACGACATGCCGGGTCTAAGCACTGGTTTAGTGGTTCACAAGTTGCCGACTGACCTGGCATTCCCTCCTGTCAAACAGAAGCTGAGAAAATTCAAAACGGATATGAGTGTAAAGATCAAGGAAGAGGTCACCAAGCAGTTCGATGCCAAAGTCATTCGGGTCACCCGGTATCCCACCTGGTTAGCCAATGTTGTGCCTGTACCGAAGAAGGATGATAAGACCAGGGTGTGTGTTGACTATCAGAATCTCAACAAGGCAAGTCCAAAAGGCAATTTCCCATTGCCGAACATCCATATCTTGATTGATAACTGTGCCAAACATGAGAGTGGTTCTTTTGTGGATTGTTACGTGAGTTATCATCAGATCTTAATGGACGAGGAAGATACAGAAAAGACGACATTCATCATGCTGTGGGGAACGTACTGCTATCAGGTCATGCCATTCGGCTTGAAAAATGCTGGGGCAACCTACATGAGGGCAATAACAACAATATTCCATGATATGATACACCAGGAAATCGAGGTGTACGTGGATGATGTGATCGTGAAGTCTAGAAAGCAGTCCGACCATGTCAGGGATCTGAAAAAGTTCTTCTGAAGGCTTCGCAGGTACAATCTCAAGCTTAATTCTGCAAAATGTGCTTTTGGGGTGCCGTCTGGCAAGTTGTTGAGGTTCGTAGTCAGTCGTCAGGGTATTGAATTGGACCTATCAAAAATCAAGGCCATCCAGGAATTGCCACCTCCGAAGAACAAGACTGAGTTGATGAGTTTGTTGGGGAGATTGAATTATATCAGTAGGTTCATCGCTCAGCTCACGACAACTTGCGAGCCAATCTTCAAATTGTTAAAAAAGGATGTTGTGGTCAAGTGGACAGATGAATGTCAGGAGGCGTTTGATAAGATAAAGGGGTATTTGTCAAATCCACTCGTGTTGGTCCCGCCAGAACTAGGGCGACCTTTGATTCTATATTTGACGGTATTGGACAATTCATTCGGCTGTGTATTGGGTCAACATGATATCACTAGCAAGAAGGAGCAGGTCATTTATTATCTTAGCAAGAAATTCACACTGTACGAGGTCAAGTACACTCAGCTTGAGAGGACATGTTGCGCCCTAACCTGGGTGGCGCAGAATCATTTCAAGATCTGTATAGATCTGAGATAATTCGAACTCTATTACATGTTTTCTCTGAAAATCTCTAGTTTAATCGATTATTCTTGCTTTTCCTTAAAACTAGGGTTCATTACGAGTTATTTTTTTTCAAAGGTCTTCTGACTTCTAAATGTTTAATTGATTCTCTTTTCATCTCCTTGACTGGTTTTGCAAGAGTACTCGAACCCTAGTTGACTCTATGTAATATACTGATCTTTCCAATCTTTGCTTTGATTTTGGGTCTTTCTGTGTTACCAATCATATTAATTTGCTCTGTATTTTCTGACTTACATATTTTCTTTGTCAAATCCAGTATTTTTTGTGGTTTTTTCCCTAATTAATCTCTATTGGGATTTGAATCTACTTTTTCCGACTAAGTTCTATGTTTCTGTGAGATTTTACTTAGTCTGATTTCTATTTATGGAAGTTGAGTAATTCTTGCCAGAAATCAGTATTCTTTTGAAAAGTCTTGCTGATTGCTTCACTCTGTGAAAGATTCGTATGCATATACTTTATTTGTTTCCTTGTTTGTAACTTTAATTAGTCATCTCTGCCTTAATTACTTGCTTGTATAACTTTGGGATTCTCACTGATCCTTTATTTCGTATGGTGTGGTCTCTTTTGCCTTAATTAAACCCATGTTGTTACCGTTAATCAATTACCCCTAATTAGAGGGTCTATTCTAGACTCCCTTATGTTAATTGATTCTGCGACCCTATGATTGCCCTTAATTGACTAATTTCTGATTCTTTTACCTTATTTGTGCTACTCTTGAATTGCTATATAAGCACTCTTATATTCTAGCACTCTTGACTGCTATATATGTACTCTTATTTTACCTCTCAAAACATGAACACTAAGCTCAGAACACACACTCACACTCACACTCAAACTCTCTCTTCTTTCTCTGATACTTGTGATAAATATTGGTCTAGCTGGCTAAAAGCCAGGGCTAGACATTGGAACTACACCTGTTTTACACTCTACACTTTCTTCTTCAACTGGTATGCCTCTAAGTTAAATTTTGAAATTCAACTCCATGTGTTCCATTCTTGCACTAGTTTAATTGGCTATGTATCCAATTTGTTTCTCTGTGTACTGCTTTATTCAGCATGTCTAAATTCTGCCTTCTCTTGTTCAATGTGTAATCAGTATGTCTAAACTTCACTTGGTTCTTTGATACTTGTCCAGCATGTTTACTTAGTTCCCTTACCCCCCCCCCAACTGGTGTGACCATGTTAGTTACTTAGTCTCCTAGTGCATTCGATTGGCCCTAATTGTATGTCTAATTCTGTTCAACACACCCTTGTCTTCAACATGATTCTGCTACATTCTTTCTCTATGTTTTAACGGTCTATTACCATGACTGACTTGTTCAATCTTCTAGTTGTTCTGTGCATTTGTTGTCTCAAATGTTTTCTTGTTTATGTGGTTTCAACTCTATATGTTTCCAATCCCTTTCACCCCTTTTTGTAAATCTGTTGGTTAAGTGTCTGTGAATCTGAGTATTCTATGATTAATTGGTTGTTTGCTGAATTTGCTCTCCTCAGAACTGAATTCAAAACTATTCTTCTACTCTTAGTATTCTCCTCAAACTGGTCACTCCTAGCATCTTCTTAAAATTGTTTTCCATTTCTGAAATTCTTTTCACTTCTAAAATTGTCTCTACACTATTTTTTACTAAATCTTTCAAAACTATGTGAACCACTCTCACTTTACTCTTAGACTATTAGGTTCTGCCCCTATGGTGTGTGTACTTCTTAGGGATCCTTGAGATTCCTCTAAACTTTGAAACACCAGGGCTGGCCCTTCCACACTGCACATAACCAGTCCCTATTTGAGAAAAGGTCTTGGTATGAGGACTGCTCGGGATCCCTGAGGTCCTTAGGGAACTCTGACACACCAGGACACACTATTAGCTATGAGATTCTTGGCATCTAAGATTGTATTGAAGGCCTGGCATTCTCAGGTTTACTTTGGGCCTGATTCAGGCTCTCTATAGTATAGTTTCATTTATTTATGTAATTCATTCATTCCTGGTTTGTAATAATATTCTTTGTAAACAGATATTGGGGTAATTAGTAAAAAGGGGAGGGTTCCTATATGATTTTGTGGGGAAACCGGGTAGAAATCTTGCTTTAGGTTTATATTATAATTTGCAATAGAAATCATGCTTTAGGATTATGTTGTGTTTATCGGCAATAGGGATCATGCCTTAGGTCTGTGTTGTTTGCATTAGAAATCCTGCCTTAGGATACTCATGTTTACTACCTTTGCATATTAGAAAACATGTTATAGTTCATCACTTCTTTTTCTGATTCTGCATAAGTTGTTATCACCTGGAAATCCTGTCATTAAACTATTGTTGTAATCACGCCTAATAAAATGGTCATCTCTCTATGCATTAGAAATCCTGCCTTAGGACTCTATTTGCATTTGCTTTAAATCGCATCTACTCGCTTAAATGAATAATTATCTATAAAGAGGTTTAAAGGTAGCCCAACACATAGATATCGTGTTCTAGTATAAATATGTATGAAATCAGTTTTGTAACATTAATTGCTTAGATCAGCATGCCTATAAGACTGAATAACTTCAAGTTGCCTTAATTAGTTCCCAGAATTATGATTGCACACAGACTCATGCCTAGGCAAGCCTTAGGTAATTAATGGTCTAAAAACTGTGAAATTATACCTTGCTTTTTTGTAAAATGTCCATGTTTAACAGGCTTTAAAATTAGTAGGCAAACTGATTAAGATTCTGTCACTTCGCCTTAAAACAAATGCTGCATATTCTGTGTTTGTGATGCTCATCTAGATATCATATTCTAGGGCCTTCTAAAATTCTTTAAAATCAGTTGTTTAAGACGTGCTACCTATTTGTTTATGTGTGGAGGTAAATATAAGCCCCTTAATTGCTTCTCTATTTGATAGTCCTATATGTTCTTTGTTGTCGCTTAGATTTTACCTTTAGACACCTTAAGAAAGTCTAGAACTGCCTAAATTTAGAGGTCCTAAACACCTCCATGACCACAAGGAAGGGACGGGTAAAGCACGCTTAGAGTTCGTTAATTAAAAATCGCTTATATAACTGCTAATGGGGGTAATGGGTAGAAAAGGATATGATGACCTGTGCGCTAATGAACCCCTCTACTTGAGGAAGGCTTACCGGTTATTGTACAGATGTGATCCTATAGGCTAACCAACTTAGGACTTCCCTTCCTTAATTTACGTATGTATGCTTAGACTGTCTAAACTTTCTTAATTTATGTATGTGTGCTTAAACTGTCTAAACTTCCTTAATTTATGTATGTGTGCTTAGACTGTCTAAACTTCTTTAATTTACATATGTGTACTTAGATTGTCTACACTTCCTTTATTTACATATGTGGGCTTAGACTGCCTAAACTTCCTTTATTTGCAAATGTGTACTTAGACTGCTTACCTGTTAAATGACTAATTCACATAACTGAGTTCGGCTGGGACCCACTGTTGTGGACCGCGAAGGGTGCCTAACACCTTCCCCTCAAGGTTATTTCGAGCCCTTACCCTAATCTCTGGTAATGTAAACTGGTTACATGAGTTAATTGCTCTAGGTGCCCTAACGCACTTTAATCCGTTAGGTGACGACTCTTCAAATACCCAACTCCTAAAAGGAAACGAGTTGTTCTCGATGAATGTCGAAACCCGGACTCCGCGAGGAAAAACGGGGCGCGACAACAGTGACATTCCGATTTCCCGGGCGATTATAGTGGCGGCTATTATGGCAGGGTTCCCGATCAATGTCAGGAATATCATGTCTAGGGTGATCACCAGAGTGGTCAGCGAGGGTGATAAATCCTACCCCTTTCCGAACTTCCTCATCATGTACTTGGAGGATCAGGAGGTCGATTAAAGGGATTTTGATATCAAGGTGAAACCCAAGAAGCCCTTCTCATGGTACAGCCTTCAGGTTCCAGGCAACCCCAAATCCAAAGGCAAAGCGACTACTTTTACTGGCTAGTCTGAAGTGCCAGCAGTAGTGGTCACTACTTTTGAGCCTCTCACTGCCATACCGGATCCTTGCCCCGTACCATCTACTTTCACTCCTTCCTCAGTATCCTCCTCTTCAGCATACCATTTGACTGCACATAGGCTGAACCAGACTCTCTCCAGCATAAACAACTGGATGCAGGCAGCAACATCAAAGCTGTCTGAGCTATCCAGCTCAATGGCATCCTATTCAATTCCCGCACAACCCCAGGTGTCAGCTTTAGTGGAGGATTCTCTCAAGGAGCTTCTGGACAACTAGAAAAAGCTTCTAGACAACCAAAAGCTCATCATGGATGGCAGATCAAGGTAAATCAATTAAGTAACTGAGCAAAGCATACGAAGAAAATGAAAAAGACTCGGGCCTCAAAGGAGTCTGTGAAGCTGTTGAAAGGAAAGGTGGAGAAGATGAAGTCAGTTGTCGACCTACCACTGGAGATCTTATTACAGGACCAGATTCCAGTAGCTCAGACAGAGAAAATACCGGAGCAGGAGGTTGATGGCGAGCCTAGGAGGAGACGAGTGATTCCTCAAGCTGATAACCTGGAGATTCAGCTGGAGGACCCCAAGGGAGGTGCTTTAGGCCAGCCATAGGACCCCAAGGGAGGTGATCTAGGGACCCAACCACAGGACCCCATGCATACAGAGGAACCATAGGGAGTTTTCTTTACTCTCTAACCCCTTCCTTGATCTTATTTTTTGCTATTAGCATTGAGGACAATGCTAGTTCTTATGGGGGTGGTCCTACTTTGATTTGTGATACTGGGATGTAAAAAAAGACACTTATTTTTCTTTTATTTTTATTTTTCACTTTTGGTATGTATATGACTTTACCATTTATTTCACTTTTCGTCATTTTTCAATCTCGGTTTGTATATAAAGTTACTTTCTCATGTATATATTCATTCCCTGTTATGTATATTCGTCTAAATCCCCTATTGTACATATTCAGTTTACTTTCTATATTTTACTTCATAACTTCTTTTGCAATTTTCCTTAATAGCATAGCTTCTTATTTCATTTAGTAGTTTCTTTTTCAGTTTGTAGCTTCTTATTTTTACAAGTTTTCGTAATCAATAAGTCATTGGTTTTCTTAATGCCACGGTTCTTTCCAAAGGTGGAGTTTGTGTGAACCGGGTGGCTCTACCCGATGATGGATGGCATGACAACCTTCTTAAGGGTTTGAGTCTGTTTTTTTTTCATTTTTGTGTAAATAGTAGCTAGTGAACAATAGTGCCTCAGGCAAAGCTTCACTTGGGCCTAACACATTTACCTTTGACCTTATGGTTAAAAACAAATTGGTGTATATAGGATGGTGGTAGTTGTGACCTTGAGACTCTTGTGTTGACTAAACAATTATCGAGTGGTTTCTCGGAACCATTTGTGTTGCTCAAATCTTAGCCAAGGTTGTTGTGGACCCTTGACTCTGTCTCTTTAGCAATCCTATATCTTGTGTGGTGAGGTATTGATTTGCAAGCCCAATTCCTGTGCCAATAGGTCTAGAACTTGCGCTGTATATTTGTCTATGCAAAATCCTAAGTGTAGCTCGACTTAAGAAGTGATTACATGCTCTCCTTGATCCAAATTGAGACTTGAAAACTTCCATAGCCCACCAAGAATGATATCCCAAGTCAACCCCATTGAGTCATAGCTCTTATTCCTTCAATAACCATGATACAAGCCTTTATCCATTCTAAAATGATCCTCTCTTGGCACCCGATCTTTCTTTAGCACAAGGCAAAAGCATAAGTTTGGGGGGAGAGACGGGAATGCAAAAGTGATAAAAGGTACAAAATGAAGAAAAAGAAAGGTAAAAAGAAAAATAAAGAAGCCAAAAAGTCAAAAAGAAAGTGAACAATGTGAAGAAATGAAGGGATTCAATAAAAGCAAAAATGAAAGGCTTGGAAAGACTAGAAAGGAGAAAAAGGATTGAAATGAACAAGAAAGAGTGAAAGTGTATCTCTCTATCTCTAGCCCCTAAGGAAGAAGTAAATGACTCAAAGAGTCAAGAAATATGGGGCAAATGAAACAAATAAAGTGCTTAAGGAAAGATGAAACCTTCATAGACCAATATATCATACCTTGAACTAAAAGCTTTCATTACATTCCCGTAAAAGCCCTATATGATCTTGAGTTAAGTGAGCTTACATTAGTGGTGACTCACATGAGGGGCAAGCTTATGGTACTTAGAGCCGGACTTGTGACCTTCCTTTGAGAGAGATAAGTGTATTTTCCACAATCCTCGTTCTGAGTGCTATAATCTAAAAGTGAGGTTTGCATATGGAGAGTCGAGGAGTATGAGTTTGGGTTCCACAGTGACCAAAGTAGTAGAAAGAATTTCCTTGATGAGTTGAGTCAACTCTTGATGCTTTTGTGTCACACTATAGCCATGGTGCTAAAAAGGTTGTGTATTGTTAATAATGCATTTGAGTTGAGGGTAATTGTTAGTCCCAATTGATTCTTGAGGAGGTTATTTTAGGACAGCTGAAAGTTTCCTTTCTTTTATCTTGGGGAGGTGGGAATTACTTTATTTGCTAGAGGACAAGCAAAAGCTTAATTTGGGGGAGTTGATAACTAGGGATTCTAGCCTATTTTATGCTTTTTTTGCTTAGGTTTTGGAATAAAAGTGTGTACAAGTATTTCTGAAAGCTAACTTATTGTGCTTGCTAGCAGTGTTTGGTCAAAAAGAGACAAGGAAGTCATAACCGGCTCAAAAAGGAGTGAAACCTGCACAAGTTCAAAGTTGAGTCAAAAGAGCGCTAACAGCGAAGAAATAGACACGGACGCGGAGGATCCACCACTGAGGCGGTCTTAAATACGCTCTCAGCGGTGGCAAGGTTCAAAGAGACATATTCTGGGATTAACAGTCACCGCTGCCTGTGGTGATATTGCAAGGCAACAGTGTCATCAGATGCGGTCGCGGTCAAGTTCTCGCCCTCAGCGGAAGTGAGAATCAGAGAACTAAGTCGGGAGCTCAAATTGAAGACCGCGGTCTGCGCTCATATTTCGCGGCCGCGGTTGGAGGAGCGCTGAGGCGGTAGTTTTTTCGCTCCCAGCTGACTCAAGTTCAGAACCAGCCAAAAAGAGAGGAACTGCGGTATGCACTTGCTTTTGCGCAGCCGTGGTAGTCATAGCGCCGAGGCGACTTATTTTCCGTTGTCAGCGGAATTTCCGTATGGGCAATTTTGTTCGAAAAATTTAGTTGTGTATAAATAGTTCTTTTTCAAATTTTTAGGTCATCTATTGTTCGGTAGAGCACGTGAACAGTCGTTTTTAGCCTTTTTGAGTAATTTTAGAACATCTTTAGCAACTAATTTAGGTTTTAATCTTGTAATTACTTTTTATGGCTTATATTTCATCTCCATCTTTGGTTTCTTCTTTGATTATGAGTAACTAAACCCATTCACAACCCTAGTGTGGGTATTTAATGGTTCTTCAATTTTAGGGCTTAAATATTTATGGGTCAATGATATTTAGCTTGATTTATGCTTTAATTATTGAATTGTTGGTTGCAAACACTGATTTATGCCTTTTTGACTTTGGCTCTTCTTGAGAAAGAGAGACTAAGTCTAGGAAATTCAGGCTAACAAGGAATTGGGGTGCATTCCAGAGATTGATAGCCCCAATTAAAGGGTTAAACCTAGAGATAGTAATACCCGACTTGAGCCAATTTTGCTTGCATTGTTTAAACACCCAATTGGTCTTAAGAAAACCAATTAGGGCAAAGTCATTCAAACTACCGAGAGGTATAGAGTGAGTAACTATGTGCAACGATTATATCATGATCCAAATTACAACAAGTTTGCCCTAATTTTTAGACCCCATTAGATACCCACCTAGGTGTAAGTCACTTCCCTAGTGCCTTTTTACCAATTGAAAAAAACTTACAAAAAAATATCATACTTAGATTATTTCCATTCTTCATTAGTGTTAAAAGTAGAATAATAACCAAACAAAGCATGATTGGAAGTGCAATTAAGAACATTGCATATAGCTAGATTAGATAGAAACCCAATTCCAAACCAATATTAGCTCTCTGTGGATTCGTTCCCGACCTTTTGGGTAAAAGCTACATAGACCACTCTTGCCATTCTATAGTGGTATAGGGTTGGAGCCGATCAGTTGGTTAAGCACTTAAGCCCTTGTGAGTAGAAGACCATTTGAAACATTTGTAGGAAACCTTTGATATATTGAGAAAGTACAACATGAAGCTAAACTCGGAGAAGTATGCATTTGAGAGTCATCTCGAACAAGTTTCTCGGATTCATGGTATATAATCGGGAAATAGAGATCAACCTGGACAAAATAAAGGCCGTTTAGGACATCACCATAGTCGACAAAGTCAAAGCAGTACAAAGACTGAACGGGCAGATAGCCATGTTGGGCCGGTTCATCTCGAGATCATCGGATAAGAGTCATCGTTTCTTATCACTATTTAAAAAAAAGAACAACTTCTCTTGGACTCTGGAATTATAGCAAGCTTTGGAAAAAGTCAAGCAATACCTATCGAGCCCCCCCCCCCCCTTGTTGCACACTCCGAAGGCGGACGAACAGTTGTACCTTTACTTTGTAGTTTTCAAGGTAGCGGTAAGTGGAGTCCTGGTCTAGGAAGAAGGTACACAATTTCCTATTTATTATTTTAGTAGAACCCTAGGGGATACCGAAACAAGGTATCCTCACCTAGAAAAGTTAGCGCTCTCCTTACTAAGCGCTTCTAGGAAATTAATACCGTACTTTCAATGCCACCTCATATGTGTCGTGACCTCCTATACACTAAGGAATGTCATGCATAAAACCGAGCTTTCGGGTCGGTTGTCAAAGTGGGCCATAGAAATTAGCGGGTATGATATCGAGTATAAACCTCGGACCGCCATAAAATCTCAAATTTTGACAGACTTTTCGGCCGACTTCATGACGGCTTTGATACCCGAGGTCAAAAAGGAGTTACTGCTCACTTCGAGTATTAACTCAGGGATTTGGACCATATTCACGGACGGTGACTCCAACACAAAGGGGTCCAGGATCGGTATCGTATTAAAACCACTAACGGGTAACGTAATTAGGCAGTATATTAGAATTGTAAAATTGACTAAAAACGAATCCGAGTATGATGTTATAATTGCATATCTAGAACTGGCTAAGAGCCTAGGGACCGAAGTGATCGAAGCCAAATATGACTCTCTCCTTATCGTAAATCAAGTTAATGGAATGTTCGAAGTAAAGGAGGAATAGACACGGAGATACTTGGACAAGTTGCAAGTGATCTTACACCAATTCAAGGAATGTACTCTACAGCACTTATCTCGGGATCAATATAGTGAGGTCGATGCACTAGCCAACTTGGGGCCGTCTGTCGACTCTGATGAATTTGACTCGGGGACAGTGGTACAACTGATGAACTCAATGGTAGAAGAAGGTCAGGCTGAAGTAAACTCGACAAGTTTGACTTAGGATTGGAGAACTTGGTGATAGAAGAAGGTCAGGTTGAAGTAAACTCCCCAAGGAATCAAAATCCCTACGCACAAAGGCTACCAAGTTCAGCTTAGTCGAGGGGAAATTGTTCAAAAGATCCTTGTTCAACCCACTAGCTAGGTGCTTGGGTTCGGGAGAGACTGAATACTCTATAAGAGAGGTCCACGAGGGAACTTGTGGCAACCACTCGGGAGTAGAATCCATGGTTTGGAAGTTAATAAGAGTCGGTTACTACTGGAATCAATTGGAGAAAGATACGAAAGACTTCGTACAGAAATGCAACGAGTGTCAAAGACAAGCCCCAATGATTTATCAACCGGGAGAGATGCTTTACCCGGTCCTGTCGCCATGGCCGTTTATGGAATGGGAGATGAACATCACCAGTCCCCTACCATGGGCGCCCGCTAAAGCCCAATACATATTACTCATGTTTTACTCCCAAAAGCACACCCAAGTATACGTGGTCGTCAAGTAATATAGGATTGTAAGTCCAGATATCGTACCTACAGGGACTTGTGATTAACTATCAACTAAATTAAACCAAATAATTAATCTATTTAAGTGAATCCTAAAATATGAATATTTAACTAAAATTAATCCAAAGCAATAAATTGAGAGATTAAAGAAAATAGGTTGGCGAATTATAGAGACGAATTCAATATGAGTGAATATTCTAGAGCTATGGGTTGGCTAACAATTCCGTTGAGTTTTTCACTTAAATCGTCTAATTGATTTATCTGGTTTATTGGTTGACAGGGTTAATATTGCTCGTAGCCTTCTCCCGAAGTACAATTCGTCTATTCAAGCTAATCTAATGCATATATTCCTATGGAATTAGATTTAACAAGAACGCATTGATAAATCCTATATAGTAACCAAGCAAGGCGATTAGGTATATTCCTATCCTAACCGCAAATCTGTCCTCCCTAAGAGTTAAGATCTTGCTCTACTCAATCTTATATGCAATCTAGAATTCCCTCTCCCGAGTTCAACCCTAGATTCGTAGATAGTATTCAATTGGTGATCAGGCAATTAAATAATTAAGTGCAAGATTGAATAAATAAACGAATATAATAAAATAATAAGAACAATTCAAGCTTCAAACCACAACGTTCATGTAGCACCCAACAACTCTAGAACAAATAAACTATGAGATTAAAGGAAGAGAAGAGAAAGAAAAACTAGTTAGAAGCCTCCTCCAAGTGTGGTATGTGTTGCCCCACGTGAATTCTCCTTCAAAGTATGTTCGATATCCTCCAAATTAGGTTTAAGACCCCTTTTATATGAATTGGGACTATGTAAGGCCGAAATAACCTTGTCTCGAATGAAATAGGAAAAATTTCCGCCTCGAGCGTCCAGGCCAGCGCCAAGCGCCGGTCCTGGCGCTGAAAACAGAATGTTTGCCGCCTGCTCTTTCAATTGTCTTTCCCAGGTACGTTTTTTTGCCTTCATTTGTATTTCAATTGTATCCTTTGATCTTGTCTTCAAATTGGGGGGACAAAGACCAAAGGGTGTCCCCCCATTTTATATTCGTTTATTTTCCTTTCTTTTTCTTTCGTCTTTTATGCAATTTTGCTCCAAATCTCGTCATTTTCATACCGCTTTATTCCTACACAATTAAAATATAATATATAAGCACAAACTAATATAATTAACACTCAAAAGACGATTAAAAGTACTAGAACGTGAGGCAACAATGGAAAAATATATGTATTTTTGGCCGAACATCAACACCCCACACTTAGACTCTTGCTCGTCCTCGAGTAAGCATTAAAACCACTCTTAATAAATCAAGCCTAGAAACACCACCACTTCTGTAGATACTAACAATTAGGCCCTATAGCAACTCAAACTATCAGATATATACTTCCTCCTCATCGTGCAAGATATACAAGTCACAAACAAACAACAAACTTCTAACTTCCTAACCTCGCATAGATGGGCTCTAACTTACCATTCTAAGCTCGCTCGCCTACTCTGTCAAAGAAGTTAATAACATCACCTATCTATCATGAAACAAGTGTCCTCACAAGAATATATAGTCCATACTCTCAAATCAAAGAATGAATATAATTTAAGGACTTAGCATTAAAGAACAACTTTCGCACTCACAACGAATTTACATGTATGCACAAAGAACCATAGGCTTGCCCATTATGTACATCTAACTAATTAAGTGTGTTTGACTAGAATCAAATAGGACTTTAACGGGTTGTAATGTTGGCTAAGGGACGGATAGGAGAACTATATAATAGTGACTTACACTTCCCCAAGCACTTTGCACTTTTAGACTTCATCACCCATTATTTTCTACTCTTCACTTTATTTTTCAGCCCTCTCTTCGTCAATTGTTTCACAAGTATTTCTCTCATATCAAGAACGTTTCATTTTTTTCAAAGCAATTGTTTTTCATTCTCTTTTTTCTTTTCTTTTTTATGTCACATTCTTTTCAAGAGGGACTTTTCATCACCTTTCAGCCATCATTGGTCACCATTTTTCACTTAACCATCCCATTCTTTAAATTTATCAATTAATATTACGGTCTAAGCAACAATGCTCAAGGAAGTAGGGTACAAAAATTAGGGATTCAACAAAAGAATCAAGGAAAAAAATACAGCTTCCAAACAAAAGGCTACAGGCTCAAAGGGCTAACTAGTGGTACAATATCTTAAATGGCTAAACAAGACATATCAAAGAAAGCCTATTATCATCTTCTAAAGAGTTTTATTTCGCTTCAATAACATGCAGGGCAAGTTCTAGACTAAGATGCAAAACATGAAATATATCTAAGACATACTCATCTCACATGGCACAAGTATCAATCAAGATAGATCAATTACACTCTAAGACAGACAGGATCATAGCGAACAACAAAATAAGCATAAGTTATATACAGAGTCACAACGTTGATCCTAGGGGTCAGAAAGTCTGCTATTTTATTCATTACTTAAGCACTCAAAGGAAACTACTACTTAAGCTCGGGCCTAAATATGCTAGTATCAAACAAGTAACAAAGGTTTTTCTTCTCCCTATTTTTCTACTCCTAAAATAAAGAAAAAATAATCTAATCCTAAAAATAAAATAAAAAACTTACCCGGTTCAAGTTACATCCCTTGGAAAAGAACCGATGCACAAAGAAAAATCAAGAGGGATTATTATCTAACTAAAACTAACTAGAAACAAAAATAAAATATATTTTTGGATTTTTTTATTTTTATTGGACCTTATTCCCTCAAGAAAACTGTCCACAAAATTCATCATCAGGAAAACTCTCAATTTTCTGATTTTTATTCTTTTTTTCTTTATTTTAATAAAAACTACTACACTAAAAATGAGTACTACAACTAAGCTAAGATAGCATAGAAAATCGTTCAGACAATCTCCTCACCCCACACTTAAAATTGTGCAATGTCCTCAATGCACACTGAAAATAACAATAGGGTAATAGAGACTCCCTAGTAGGCCAAAGGCCGAAGAATTAGCAGCTCACGGAATACTCAGACTTCTCCCAGGTATGATCCTTTGTACGGGTACCTCACACTTACTTTCAACCACCTGCTCGCTTTTTCACAAGACTATTGGCTTTGACTCCATGCGCCTACTCCTACAAAATACAAAAATAATACTACAAAAAAAATACAATAAAATAAACAAAATAAGAAAAGGAAAACAATAGAATTGGGTTGCCTCCCAACAAGCGCTTGACTTAACGTCGCGGCACGACGCCATCACTTTCACCACTTTTCCTTCCACTTTGAGGATATTAATTGCGCCCCCAATTTTTCATCAATTTTTCTGTCACGTTCCTGGGGCGGTGGCGTAAAAATAAAGGAACCAAGCAATAGATATCGCATCTTGCACTTCTTGGCCCTTAAGTGAAGAATGCCATTTTGTTTCCTTGGTGTGGCAAATTTCAGAATATAAACACTTTGTTCCTCATCCTATTGACTCGTCCATATGCTCAACTGGATCATTTCTCACGTCACCAACCAAACACAATGTTGAAAAGTGTTTAGAATGAGGTCCATTACGCTCCCACTCCAAAACTGCATTATTTTTGACATCCTCAATTTTGCACTCTTCGTCAACCTTGGCATCATTAATAATATTTTGGTCGAATAGTTGGGATTCCTCTTTCCGCACCATAAGCTGGCCAGTATCCACAAAAATTGGTTGTAGGGCATCAGACGCCTCAGCCTTTTTATTCAATTGAGCCTGCATGTCATGGATATCTGAGCCAAATTGGTCTATCTCTTGCCTGAGCTCAGTTCTTCCTTCTATCAGTTGTCCTGTAATATTTGAAAGACCATCACGTAGAAACCCATGAGATTTTATCAGTTAAGCTTGTTCCTCTAACCAAGATTGTCTCACTATATCTGCTTCTTCTAAATTATCTTCTGGTGGGAACTCTCTTTCTTCAGCCACTTCCTCCGTCTCGGCCATCATTCTCATGATTGCTTCACTAATTCTTTGTATAGCCTTTCGATTTTCATCGTGTTTCTCAGCTACTTGCCTCATCATCATGTCCTGTTGCTCGGCTACTTGCCTTATCATATCCATAATACGATCCACGCTTTTCATATCCTCCACTTCATTGCTCCTATCAAACTCATAAATATTATTAAAAATATTATAATAAGAACTTTGGGAAAGATAATAAGAATTAGGACAACCATTCCAATGGACACCTTGACAACCACACACATTACAAAAATTCCAAACATCAGATTGAGATGCACAATTTTGCCCAGAGTATGGTCCTCCACAATATGGACAAGGATCACCATAATAAGAATAATCAATATTCGACCAATTATCATTCCAAGATGCCATGACAAGAAAGATAATAGAATATTAAACTAAGATAAAAATAAAAAAATAAAAACTTGAATATGCAAAAAGTAAAAGTCCAATCTAGTAGAATAGTTAATTTCTAAGTCTCCGGCAACGGCGCCAAAAACTTGTTGCTCCCAAACGCACACGCAAGTATACATGGTCGACAAGTAATATAGGATTGTAAGTCCAGATATCGTACCTACAGGGACTTGTGATTAATTATCAACTAAATTAAACCAAACAATTAATCTATTCAAGCGAATCCTAAAATATGAATATTTAACTAAAATTAATCCAAAGTAACAAATTGAGAGATTAAAGAAAACAAGTTGGCGAATTATAGAGACGAATTCAATGTGAGTGAATATTCTAGAGTTATGGGTTGGCTAACAATCCCGTTGAGTTTTCCACTTAAATCGTCTAATTAATTTATCTGGTTTATTGGTTGATAGGGTTAATATTGCTCGTAGCCTTCTCCTGAAGTACAACTTGCATATTCAAGCTACTCTAACACATATATTCCTATGGAATTAGAATTAACAAGAACGCATTGATAATTCCTGTATAGTAACCAAGCAAGGCGATTAGGTATATTCCTATCCTAACCGCAAATCCGTCCTCCCTAGGAGTTAAGATCTTGCTCTACTCAATCTTATATGCAATCTAGAATTCCCTCTCCCGAGTTCAGCCCTAGATTCGTAGATAGTATTCAATTGGTGATCAAGCAATCAAATAATTAAGTGCAAGATTGAATAAATAAACGAATATGATAAAATAATAAGAACAATTCAAGCTTCAAACCACAACGTTCATGTAGCACTGAACAACTCTAGAACAAATAAACTATGAGATTAAAGGAAGAGAAGAGAAAGAAAAACTAGTTAGAAGCCTCCTCCAAGCGTGGTGTGTGTTGCCCCACGTGAATTCTCCTTCAAAGTATATTCGATATCCTCCAAATTAGGTTTAAGACCCCTTTTATATGAATTGGGACCATGTAAGCTGAAATAACCTTGTCCCAAATGAAATAGGAAAAGTTTCCGCCTCCAGCGTCCAGCCAGCGCCAAGCGTCCGTCCTGGCGCTGA
Organism: Nicotiana sylvestris; assembly: GCF_000393655.2. Taxonomy (NCBI): domain Eukaryota; kingdom Viridiplantae; phylum Streptophyta; class Magnoliopsida; order Solanales; family Solanaceae; genus Nicotiana; species Nicotiana sylvestris. Next base: position 64,498,149 of record NC_091063.1, read on the forward strand.
GAACAGAATGTTTGCCACCTGCTCTTTTAATTGTATTTCCCAGGTACGTTTTTTTGCCTTCATTTGTATTTCAATTGTATCATTTGTTCTTGTCTTCAAATCTAGGGGACAAAGACCAAAGGGTTTCCCCCCATATTATATTTGTTTATTTTCCTTTCTTTTTCTTCCGCGTTTTAATCAATTTTGCTCCAAATCTCGTTATCTTTATACCGCTTTATTCCTACACAGTTAAAATCTTTATTCCTACACAATTAAAATATAATATATAAGCACAAACTAATATAATTAACACTCAAAAGACGATTAAAAGTACTAGAACGTGAGGCAACAATGGAAAAATATATATATTTTTGGCCGAACATCAATGATCGATTATTTTTCCAAGTGGGTCGAGGCTCAGGCATTCGAAAAGTTTTGGGAGAAAGAGGTCATCGACTTCATCTAGGATCACATAATATGTCAATTTGGGATACCGGCCCACAAAATCAAAAAGATATTATCAACACCTTACCACCCTAGTGGGAATGGACAAGCAGAATCAACGAACAAAACTATACTCTAAAACTTTAAAAAGAGTTGAGCGATTCGAAAGGAAAGCAGAAGGAAATCTTTCCTGAAGTCTTGTGTGCATACCGAACGAATTTGAAGTCGAGTACAAGAGCGACTCTGTTCTCTCTAATTTACGGTGCGGAAGCCCTAATCCCAATCAAGGTGGGGGAATCGAGTCTCAAGTTCCAGTATGCTACCGAAATGTCAAATGGAGAGGCCATGACCACGAGTCTAAACTTGTTGGACAAAAGGTGGGAAGCTGCCCTAGTTCGGTTGGCTGCCCAAAAGCAGCAAGTAGGGAGGTAATACAATGGAAGAGCTAACCTTTAACATTTTCAAGTCGGGGACTTGGTGTTAAGGAAAGCAATGCTACACACCAGGAACCCAAACGGTGTAAAACAAGGTATGAATTGGGAAGGACCGTAGAGAGTTACCGGAATAATCGAAAAAGGTTCATATAAAGTCGAGTGGGGAAACGGTGTACAACTACCAAACAGCTGGAACGTCGCACACTTAAAGTGGTACTACTGCTAAGGTACGAGCACAATTCCCTTTTGAAATTTGTTATATTACGTATTAATTTATGCAGGTACTCGGCCGAGGGAAAATGTGACTATTAGGTCTGAAAGCATGTGTTGTACTCTTTTTTCCTTGAACCTATTTTTCCTCGAAGTGAGTTTTACGGCAAGGTATTTAACGAGGAAATAGTCAAATGTGCTACTTTAGTTTCGAAGGTCGGCCTAAAGCTGAAAGTTGCTGATTAACTACACGGGACCAATAGTATTCGAGCCCTCACAAGTTTGGCCTCAAATACTAGGGACCATTACCCCCTCAGTTAGGATCCTTAGAAGGCATTATTACTTAATATGAAAAGCCAAGGCTTGGTAATTAGGATTCGTTGTAAGGGTCAGACAGTCAAACAAACCATACTTATGTAGCCCACTCTTGACATGGCATAAGGCTTATGCGCCATTGATTATGTACTCTACATACAAAGTAATGAAGAAATTTGCCTTTATATTTTATCACTATGCATTTTTTCATCATAGATGCATTCGCTGAATTACTTAGAACGAATAACGGATCCTAAATTCTAGAGCCTACGGGCTGCCCTGACTCGGGGACTGTCGTTTAATAAAAAAATTGGATGACCCAGACTATAGAATCCCAGAGGTACCAAGCCTATTAGGCAGGGCCCGAAAATGAAAGGCTACGGGAAACCTAAAACGGCTTGAAGACGTCCAAGTTCGTACTCAGAAAGTAAGTCTCTTACGTATGATAAAAACCTATTAAAGGGTTACCCTTGGCAAAACATTGCTGTGTATGACTAAAACACTCAAGTATCTTAAAGGCCTTCATTTTTATCAAGATTTTGATGCCACAAACAACTTCAAGTTATTATCGCAACCATGCCTCATTCGGGCTTCTGGAGAATGGGTACTCCAGATTACTTCCAATTCTATGCTAATGTTAAACAAAAAATTACAAACAGATGCTAAAAAATAAAAGACACACTGTTGTCGGAGGAAATTTTTTATATATATTCCAAAAAGCATTTACAAAGGCACGATAAAACGACCTTAAAATAAACAAAAAAGAGAGACCTCGACTCAGCACCGGACCCTTCGGGACCTTCGAGCTCATACAACTTTTTAGCCTCGGCCTCCAGCCTCTTTAATCTCGGCCGACAGATCAAACCCTTGAGCATGAATCTCTTCGATGGTCTCCCTGCAGGACATCCGCTTTACATACTCGGGCTTTGTTATTAAGCGGGCCTCGGCTATTTCCACATTGCTCTTGTATTGGGCCAACATTTTCTCGACCTTGAAGGAATCAGTCAAGGCTACCTCTAACTTGGACTTCAGCGCAATATATTCACGGCCGAGATCGTCCCCTTCCGAGATGGCTGAATCCAGTTGTGCCCAAAGCTTATCATTAGTCGAGACCACTTGTCGGCCTTATCCTTTGCCACCCGAAGCTGGTCCTTGACCGGGCCAACTCCTTTTTTGTAGCCTCTTTTTTTAGGCCAAAAGGTCCATCCTGCTCCTCAATATCTCGGTCGAAGTGTTGAGCTCGTTCATCTCGACCCGAAGCTAGTCAATCAGGTCTATCTTCTCTTGGACCTGCGAGGTTGCATTATTAGTCACTGCGCGTAACCTCTCATTTTTAACCTCAAAAATCCTTACCTTATCGACTAGTTCGGCATCATTTCACGGACAAAACCTTATTTTGAGCTTTTTCCAGCTCGGCTCGAAGAATAGGGAGATCCTTGAGAGCCTCGTCTTTTTGCTCACTGAGAACTATATACATGTCCTTCTGCCGAAATTGCTCTTTAAGCTCAAACTTGAGCTGGCTAACTTCCATTCGAGACTGAAGGAAGCTTTCATAGTGGAGCACCGAAGCCTGAAAAACAAAATGATAAGATCATGACGGCATGCTGAAGTTAAATAAGATACACAAAGGGCAAAAGGAAGGGGAAACTTACCCTGTTTAGGCTTGTTGTGCCTCATTGAAAAGGCTCGATGTGCCTACTTCGTTCATTTTTGCCTGGTCCTCTTCGGTCACCAGGAAATGAAGATATTTGTCCACACCCACCGGAGCAGATAGCACCTGGGTGTCTATCGAATAGTAAACAGAACCGTTATTTTATGGTCAGGATCCACGCTCGGTGCCAGAAACTGGCTCACCAACTTCGGGATCGAGCTTGGCTCGCCTGCCCCTAATGACAGGTCCTTTTGGGGGATCTCCAGGTGACCAAACCCAGAATAGTCCTCCAATGCGCCCATGTCTGTGACGTAAAAGAACATGTTGAGGGCCTCATTTGCAGCTTGTGCCATCTCATTTGGCTTCTCCTTGGAAACTTGAGCATCATCGAATAAAGACTCTATTTGGGACGGTGATTCCGCGATGTCAATGACACCGGCAACTTCCCTTGGAGTAGGAATAGCTTCTTGGGAGACCGTAGCGTCGGATTTTCCCTCTTGATCTAGGGCTAAAGATGAATAGGTATCTCGGCCACTTCCTCCGATTGTCTCCTGTTCTTCATCATCAATGGTCGACCCACGGGTGACAAAGAGATCGTCATATTTAGGGCAATCCCTGAGCCGGTAGAGGGAGTCATAGTACAGTACTTTGGCTCAGGTAATCTTCTTGTTACTTTTTCGAACCCAGATAGTTACCCTCTTCTTCTTGGCTTCGGCGTCCGGGGAGCCAAGAGATTTCCTCTATTTTCTCATTTTCTCCTCATATGCATCAGCTCCAAGCTATCCCGAAACGGAGGGTTTATCAAGTGAGGACAGAGACTCATCCTCGTCCAATTGTCGAAGCTCAGTGGTCTTAGAAATTTTCCCTCTGGCTCTGGGGCTAAAGATGAATAGGTCTCTCGGCCACTTCCTCCGATTGTCTCCTGTTCTTCATCATCAATGGCCGACCCACGGGTGATAAAGAGATCGTCATATTTAGGGCAATCCCTGAGCCGGTAGAGGGAGTCATAGTACAGTACTTTGGCTCGGGTACTCTTCTTGTTACTTTTTCGAACCCAGACAGTTACCCTCTTCTTCTTGGCTTCGGCGTCCGGGGAGCCAAGAGATTTCCTCTATTTTCTCATTTTCTCCTCATATGCATCAGCTCCAAGCTATCCCGAAACGGAGGGTTTATCAAGTTAGGACATAGACTCATCCTCGTCCAATTGTCGAAGCTTAGTGGTCTTAGAAAAACCTACAAAAGAAAAAAAAACTTAGTGGAAATAACAGTTAAGTATTAAAAGTAAACCTGTCCCAGAGGAGCACTCACCATGGAAACGGGCATCCCACTTGCCCTTGGAGATTTTGCGCCATTGGAGCTCAAAGCATGACAATTATTTGCAGATCCCCTTAACCCACTCTTTGAAGCGAGGGATTGCATTGGGAACTCAGGAAACTGCTGCACGATAGTAGAAGCAGGCAATAAGGGAAAAAAAAGAACAAAAGAAATTCCAAGTACTCGGAAGGGAAAGAAACTTATGTGCTAAGTTCCACTTTTTAGGGAACGGCAAGAATTCGGAAGGAATGAGATTTTCGGTTTTTACTCGAACGAATCTCCTTGCTAGACTCGATCCTAATCTTCATGGATGCTCGAAAATGGAGCTTTACTTGCCCGACGAATGAGCTTGATTAACCCCCCTTGGAAAACTCGGGGACTGTAGAGATGAAGCAAGTGGTCGATGGTGAATTGAGGTGCTTCAGTGTTATTGACAAAATGGCACAGGAGGATTACAATCCTCCAAAAGGACGGCTGAATCTGTCTGAGGAAAACCTTGCACCTTTTGCAAAAGCTAAAGCTTATGTGATCCACCGGGACAAGTGTGTAGGGGTAAGTGTAAACACTTAGGTACCCCTCAACATGAGTGGTTATGTCCTCATCGGGACCGAGGACGACCACTTTCTTGCCCTCCCAATTACATTCCTCCTGAAATGTAGGGAGTGTATCCTCGGTAATGGAGCATATGTACCTCCATACTCCCTCGCCTCGGTCCTATCGACTGGAGGCTTTTTCGACCTTGAAGTCCTTCTCAATGGAACAGCCTCCGGGGATGAAGCTCTTCAAGGGAGGTTCCGAGTCGGGTTAGAAGTTGAAAGGGGTTGTCTGTTGAGGCATAGATTTCGAAGTCTTTACCATTGAATTTTGGAAAATATAATGTTTTGAAGGCGGTGATGGAGGTTTGAAGGTAAGGATGAAGATTTGAAGATAAGGATAAAGATATGAAGGTCAGATTTGAAGATTTAAAGATAGAATATGAAGATTTGAAGATGGGGAGATGAAAATATGAAGATCTATGGAGCAATGTATGAAGATTTGAAGGGGTTAAGGATAAGTGAAAAGCTCGGGGGTAAATTAAGGAATTTTGGAATCGGAAAGTTAAAAAGTGAAAAAAGGGACTGAAGCTTTTATAGAGAAGGGGTAATCAATGCGTGACGTTTCGTATTCGGGGACGGTCAACCGGCGGCTGACACGCATCCGAAGTCAAAATGACGTGACTGATGGGACTTTTTTTTTTATTCTGGCACATGGTTGACAAACAAATAAAAGCAATAAAAGTTCAATTTCTATTATTAAACGTATCCTCAGTTATTCTCTTTTCTTATTTGCATCCAATGATTAGGCGTGATCATTGCATTACAATTGGTTCGATCTTTCATTTTATCTTTAACTTAATTGTTTGTTGTTCTTAAATCATTCGTATTGAATTGAATTACATATCCTTTAAACTGCATACAAATTTAATTGTTACTCATTTTTTGGGTAAATAACACCAATTTTATTTTAACACCTAAACAAATTCTTATACCTATTAGACACTTTAATACCCATAAAAATGTGTATTTTCAACAATACGCTTGTTATGAAGGACACTGTAGATTGACAAGTTAATAAGGTTTTTGCTACCAAAAGTCCAAATTGTTATCGTCCTAACTTAAGATAATACGCAGAAGACTTGAAACTTGAAAGAGTCTTTCCAGTTCCTAGAGGACCTATATATGTTGTGTGGCAAAGAGGGTTAACAACAAATCCGACGATTCATTTAGTAATCTAAGGATCTAAATTTTATGCAACATAGTGTTAATATCTTTTAATATTATCAGTGAAATCACAAGTTTATTTTTTTTGTCACACCCTAATAAACTTATTATCTAGTGAATAATCAGATGGTGTAAATATTTATCAAGGAGGTCTTCCTACTATTGGCACTTTTTGGATCTATCTAAAAGAGAATGAATAATAACATGGGATTAAATAATGAGCTGGGTAATTACTCCAACTGCTTGAATAATACCAATTACCATATATGGAATTAATGGATATGAATTGTTGAAACAATGAAGGGAATGAGATATAAATGGCTTATAGCTAGTATGAATCCGAGATGAATTATATTGGAATTGTTGGGACAAATGATTGATACGAATTCATGTAGATTGAATATTGTTGCTCTGGACGTCGTCTGAGTAATTTGAAGGGTAAGCTGATGTCAGTTGAAGTACTAATTTTTATATACATAAAATCAAACTTCAACTGATCCTTTTTCTGTTTTAAATACCAGAAACCACTCGACGCTTACTATCAATTCCAATTTCAATCAATTTACTTTTGTTTTGGTATTGTTTGCCTCGAATCCAAAGGTAAACTCGCAAAACTTAGGGTGTGTTATTTTTCGAAAAATATTTTCTAATTTTCTCATGTTTGGTTGGCCTAAATGTTTTGGAAATCATTTTTCTCATCATGTTTTCCCCATCAATAGAAGGGAAAATATTTTCAAAAACTCTTTTTTAATATTCTCCACCTTATTTTTCATCCCACCAATTCACCCCCACCCCCACCCCCTACCAACCCAACCCCACCCCATCACCCATCCACCCCACCCCACCCCTATGCCCTACCCCACCCTAAATAGATAAATTATTAATGATACTTTCTTTTCATGTTATAGATAGAGTACTTTTTTTTCATTTCAACAAATGAGTATTTTTCTTTTCATGATATAAAAAAGGTATTTTTTCATTTTAACAAAAAGATACTTTCTTTTCATGATGTAAAAAAAATTCTTTCCTTTCAACAAAATGATGTAATAAAAAGTATTTCTTTCATTTCAACAAAAAAAAAAGTATTTTCTTTTCATGATGTAGAAAAAGTATTTTCTTTCATTTCAAGAAAAAGTATTTTCTTTCATTTCAACAAAACAAGTACTTTATTTTCATGTTGTAGAAAGAGTATTTTTTTTTTTTGAACAAAAAAAAGAGTATTTTCTTTTTAGTTATGGAGCACAAATTTTAACGTTATTTTTGCGTAAAAAAAATTGCAATGCATTAGTTCCTTTGGGTTTGTGTGAATTTTTTAGAAGAATAATTAAATTTTTGAAGAAAATAAAGTCCTAAAAACATTGGGTATTTGGAGGGGGAGGAGGGGGAAGGAGATCACAAGAAACATGGGGACTTGGGGGAAGAGGGTGAGGAGAGTAGCATAAAAAATTATTTTCTACTCTCTAACCAAACACTATAAAATATTTTTCAAAAAAAGTTTTCCTCGCCAACCAAATAAGGAAATATAAGTTATAAAACCACTTTTTTTCCATGGAAAACATTCTCCTTCGTACCAAACACACCCTTAGATCAAAATCTAATCCCAAGCTTAGTCTTTGCCTTTGAGAAGCAAACATGAAACAACCGATCCCCCATAAAGCATACTTAGAAAATAAACAAGTGTAATTGTAGCTCTTAAATTTTTGGGTTAAGCCAGCAGCCTAATTATCTCTTCAATTAGTCTTAAAAGTAAAGACAACCCTATAGCAATATTGAAATATAGATCTTTCAATTAGGTTTCAATATAATTGTTGAGTTGCCTTACATATATTTTTAATGTAGCGTATTTTTGCATGGAATTTTATTACTTATTTAAAAGAGACTGGAAGAATTAAAGGAATTCAACAAAATATTAATCCTAACTAAAGAGTTTACTGTATGTTTCAGGAGTTCATAAAGCTTATCTTTACTCCTAAATAATTAAAGGACTTAGAATGATGTTTTATAACTAATTAAAAGAATAAAATGCATACCACCTAATAAAAGTTTCAAGTCCTATTTCATTACCCAAAGAATAAATGAAAAAATAAGTTTGCTGTCAAAAAGAACATGTTTTTATATCAAATCCCACTCAACATCAACCTTGGGACCAAATTTGCTGCTCTCCATAATGGAAATAGTTAATAGTCAAACAGAACTTACCACTCTCCCATCGAACGAAATAATGCTCAAAGTGAGCATCTTTTCAATTCTAGCATGTAGTAGTGGGACAGATGTATATCATACCAAAATGTCACCACATACAACTTCACATAAGTCTAAGACTGCGTACACATTATCTCCCCTGGGTTTGTTTGTTGTTGCACAACTTGACATATATAATATAAATCATTGTAAATGTCAATGGTAATGGTTCTCAACGAAAAAAATAAGTAGGAAGATGATAAAATATCAATGTCTACAAAGGAAAAGGTCCAGATGACAGTCTTTAAGCAAAATGTCAACAACTGCAACTACACCAAACAAATAAAACATGTAGGCTCTCTCAGCTAATATCTCAGATAGGCCGCATCTACGAGCAACATTATGAGTTTTCCATCCCAGACTAGGATGCAAGAAACATGAAATAACGTTATGATAAACTAAACAGGACTTACTATTGCAGTATTGTAAGGCACTAAAGCCAAATGTCTTTGTTTTCACTCTCCCAACTCATTTTACTTTTGAAGATATATGTATCCGACAACTAGAAGTATCACAACTACCAGAGCAGCAGGAGCACCAGCCCATAGCCAATAGTTCGTTGCTTTCTTGCGCTTTAGTATAGCTTTAGGAAGCTCCGAGCCTCTTGCACGTGTTGCTCTATGCCTAACGGTATTCTCTTTCCGTGCCTTGACCTTGGGTGCAAGGGTTGTTTCAACATTTTCCTCCGCTTTTTCTTCCTCGGCAACCTCTGCAGGTGTTTCGGTTGGTTCCTCAGTTGGTTCCTGATCTGCAACAGAAGATCCGCCCTTCTTCCTCGCTCTCTTCTCACGTTCCTGAAAGGAGTTGAAAGTAACTAGATAAGCCCACAGCTAATCTGAATGTTTACAACGAAATAAAACCACGGAAATGGTAGAATTATAAAGAATCAGAGGGATAATTTCCTTGAGCTTCTTTTCAGCTTCTAGCTGAGCTTTCTTTGCAGCTTTTGCAGCTGCTTTCTCTGCCAGCTTTTTCTTCCTCTCCATAGCCTGTCTATTTTTTGCTATCTCCTCCTCTTTCTTCATCTCCTTCAGCGTTGCCTCGTCAACTTCATTTTTCTTGGAATTAATATCCTTGGGTATCTTTTCCAAACCATAAATTTCCTCTTCTTCATCAACGACATCTTTTTTCTCGGCGCGTTTTGTGTTTCTAACGTGAGAATCATTTGGCTGCTTGCTACTCTTCTCCTTCTGTTCTTTCTGAACAGGAGCAGCGTCAACAGACACATGATCTTCCTTTACAGGTTTTGCATTAGCTCTTGCTGGAACCTCGGTTCGGGAGACAGTAGGTACTTCTGATAGCACCAGAGGCTTTTCGTCGGGATTCCTCATTCTGCCATCCCTGCTCAACTGCCTGATATCAAGCGACTGCAAGAGTCTCCTCTCATAGTCATCCCTAAAAGGCTTTTTACCACACCAGAGAGACATGAACTTATCGACCTAGTGAAAAGAAGAAAGGTTAATTGTCAATGTAAACATAGAAAACTGCAAATTGTGCAACTGAAGGTGAAAGATCCAGCATACCTCTGTAACTGAGAGCTCTCTAAGGGCGTCAACATCCTTTTGATCTGCAAGTTGTTTAACTTTGTGCAACACATTGGAGTTTTGGTAGAAAGAAGAATTCTGAAAAATTGGAAGAAATTGGTTATAAAGATCACCTCAGTCTAAAAACCTATTTCTCTTGATGCTTGCAGTAATAAGAGAACATTTCAATTTCCAAAAGTCAGCAAACGCTGTTGGAAGATTTTCACAGTGTATACGGAACATTGAATGAAATCAACAGGCATCTCCTTGAGACCCTCTCGGGCTCTCAGCTGATGTTCCTTATTCAGTTCCTTTCTTTTTCTCATTTTTTTTTTTTTTGTGGGAGAGAGGGGGGTCTAGAAGATAATCACCAAGGACAGATGCAATAGTTAATCAAATAAATACATATGAGGCTAGCTAGTAACTCCCAAATATGATTTTTAACTAAATCTGAAGTCATTATCTGTATAAAATCAAGACAATCCTCGTGTAACTTGCCAGGACATGGAACCAGTGTAGTAAACAGAAATGAAATATTTCTAACTGCTGTATAATGATTTCCTAACAAAATAGTCTAAAGAAGGATGGAGAAAAATCAGATCCCTCACCAAATTCCTACACCTTAAACAGGAATTACAAGAATACAGAGATCAACACAGGACAACATAACAAGAACGTGTGATCAAACATGGGAACAGATTACTCAACTACACCATCAGTAGAAGCACAGTTTTTTAAGTGTCTCATGACCAATTGATTGTTGTCCATTCATCAAATCAATGGGATTTAATCTGAGCAAAAAAATAATATAACCCTCTTTTTAGCAAAAATAGTGAGACAGTTCAGTCAACAAGGAAGCAGAGTAGCATACCCCTTCTTCACGCTGTTTTCTCAATTCCTGAATATGTTCATACGTCTTGTCCCTCTTCTCCACGACTTCCTTCAATTCCTCATCCAATAAGTTGATCTGCTTGCTTATGGCGTCAATCTGATCATCTATTTGCTTAAGCTTGGCCTTAACCTCCTGCTGCCCCTTACGAACTCCATCCAGGCCAACACTCATAAGCTACAGCACCACAAAGTGTGTTAGAAGTTACTACAGGCAGATTATGGCAAAATAACATGATATTTTAGGCATAGAATATTTTGCATCAATAAAAGAGAAACATAACTTAAAAGCCTTACTTTGACCTGGTTCTGGATTGATTCTTTTTCACCCAACGATTCATGAATCTGTGCCCTTGCTGCAGCCTTTTCTTTAACAGCTTCCCTTGTCCCTTCAAGTTGTTTGATTTCCCGGAGAATTTGCTTCTCTTCGTTCAGAGGAATGCTTTCATGCTGAATGCGGTACTGCAGACTCTTAATCTACTCAATTGCCAAAATAAAATTGGCATTATTCGTTTGCAATGGAACTTAGTGACTAAAGGCAAAAGAGAAAAGCTAAGAATAATGACGGAACAAACCTAAGCTGAAGGATAATTAAAGTTATAAACAAGTGCTTACAAGACTATTGAGCTCCTGCTCGGATGAACATACTATAGGACCCCTCTCTCGGCCTGCATCCCTAGCACCGCGGAGCTGGCCCAAGGCCTGTTGCAGAGGTTCCATTTCCTTTCTTTTCTCATCAATAGTACTCCAAAATTCCTTATTCTCAGCGCTGAGAGATTTCCTTTGTTCAATTACCTTCGATCGTTCTGCCTGCAAATACTCGAGGAGTTATTTGATTATAGCTGTCATACTTCCACAAGAACAGGGTTTGGACAAATTGACAACTAACAAAAAAGACCATGCAATAGGCAATATCAACTTTACATAGCTTGCTGAATTATATTTTCAAGTTCAAATTGTAGGACAGCAATGACATAATAAAAAATCTGAAAAATAAGTCACTAAGCATGAGTCTATTGCAATTTCTGTTACCATCCTTTTTCTTGCACTTATCGGTGTCCAACTGGGAACTATATATTGCTTTGCTGAGTTTATCCCTGAAGTCATCCATCACTTTACCAATGTGTTCTCTCTGGTAAGAGAACAATTTGGCATGCAAGAGAAAAGTTCTCTTTTTAAGTAAGAGACACAGCTTGCAGTTTCAAACACTTAACACGGATATGTGCATGCAAGAATTGAACTGCAAATCAAGGATGTATACAAGGCAAGAAAATGAGAAAGAGAGAAATGAGGATAAGATCATGTTGTAAACAACTCCTGAACTTTGACAGTTCAAGAGAGAGAGGACTATGCTACACACCGAGTAACATAAACAATATATGATCTTGAAATATTCAGCTGACGTTAGATTCACCCAAAAACTCACCCTTTTAGCCTTTAATTTTTCAATAATCTGAGATCTAGCTTGGTTCTTTTTCTGTAGCTCTCTCTCAGCCAGTTCAATTTTAGCCTTCAATTTTGGGTCTTCAAATCTCCGAAACTTAACAAGATAGAACGAATGGATCTGCTTAGGTTCAGGCCAGTCCTCAACAGCATCCTTCGGTACGTTGCTCACAGGAGTTCTGCTTACTTCCTCCTTCTTAGGTTCTTCAGTACCATGAGAACCAAATTTTATAGGCTCGGTAATCCCTGAACCATGATTCATCTTTCCATTTTCTTTCAGAAGGTTGCTCTGCTCACTTCCAGCTTCAACTGGAACATGAACTAACTTAGCTTCCACATCTATCCCCATTATTTTATTAAATTACAAAACCAAAAAGGTGCCTGATCCTGATACATGCAAACATTGAACACATTAGCAAATTTATGTACTTACAAACTACTACATAATCCAGAACATACACAGTAGTTGATAGCAACAAGAGTAATGTGATATGCAAGACTCTTAACATATCGAGCTCAAGATGGACTAAACATTAAAACTATTAATGCAGAATGATTCAGCCCACAGGATCCTATTAATCCATGATCAAGAACTAGGAACAGACCAGAATTTATTGAGCAGTTAAAAAACAGATCTTTGATCACAAGATCAGCTACTCCCTCTAACAATCAGATCAATTAAAAAAGATTTAAAATAGCATCATCTCAGAGGAAAAGCGAATAATAAAAACCCCATAAACCTTTAAAGGACAAAAAAATCAAAACCAAAGATTGGATCTTTAACAAAGAAAAGGTGCATCCAATACAAAATCAAATGCCATCATGCAAAAGAAAGCAAAAAAGAAACTGAAAAATAGTTCAAATCGCTAAGTATAATCAGTAAAAATATAAAATCACATAAAGATCAGATTTTTGCAGCAAAAAAATGATAATTCAAGCCACCCTCCTGTCAAAAAAACAAAACCCAAATCATCTGTACTAAATTAAAGTGAATGAAACTTTACAAGGGCCAAGATCAATACAGATCGAAGAAATTAACATAAACTCAAAAAGGGTAAAAAAGACAAACAGGGAATAATAGTAAGAAGAAACAGTAACGAAACTGAAATAGTAAAATGGAGGAGACTTACTGAGTATAGGAAAAACTAAGGGTTTGAGATTTAGAGAAAGGAGTGCTGGGCTGGCCCCTTTCCTTCGTACCCTTATTTGACAAAAATTGAAGAGGGCCGTCTGAAAGAGAGATTGAGAGAAATGAGTCAGACTTCTTCAGATCTCTCTCTCTTTCTCTATTAAACGTGAGAGAAAAATGTAACAATATATTTTTGCTATAAATGCTAAATTGGAGAGAGAGAAAAAGAGAGATGGGATTTTTATTTTATTTTCAATTTCAATTTCAACAATAGAGATGGGATTGTAGTAGTCTTGTAAATGGGAAAGAGTGGGTGGGGATAGTAAGGAGATTATGGTCTCTTTAAACTGTTACGATAAATATAGAGACTTCCCTTTTATTATTTTGCCGTTTTCTACGAAGCAGTAAAGAAGGTATCACTGATATTTTTGTCCATTTTTAGTTTTTTTTTTTTCCTTTTCCTCTATAATGAGATATATATTTGATTAAAACTTAAAAAATAAATTTAAAAATTATATTAAAAAATTATTTTTGATAGTTAAAATTATGTTTGGATATGTATTTTATTTGAAAAAAATAAAAATTTATTGGTAGAAAAAAAAATTTCACCTAAAAGCTAATTGGAGAAAATCTGATCAAATTCTATGAACAAACAATATTTTTATTTTTATTTTGAAAAAGAATAAAAAAATTATATTTAAACGGAAAATTATTTAGCCAGCTCCAAATAGCAAAAAAGTAAATATATTAAGTCATGTGCACCATCGGGATATGTTAAAATCAGCTTAATATGTTAATTCAATTTTAGTGCTTTAAGTGGAAATTTTCCAGTTTGAGTGGAAATTTACATTACTACTGAGTAACTGTAAATATAATTGCAGCTATTACGTATTAGAGCTGTAGAATTTTCAGTTAATAAATTATCAATAATTCCCTATTGTTCTTCCTTACTATTTTTCTTTGCAAAAGTGGAAAGTTTAAGTTGGACATATTAGATTGCCTCAATATACCATGAATTTGCAAATTTCTGGCGAATTGTGAAGGAAAAAAATTACGAACTTTCCAAATTCATCATATGCTCCAACCTCTTAACCATAAGTTTCACACCTAACAAAAATATGCATCAATATGGTTTTTATCTTTATTTTTGAAGTATTAATCAATGCTCTTGAATTTAGTGTGAAAACGGAAGGAACAAAAACAATGTTAGCCGGTTATTAGTAAAATGCCTAGAAATACTTTTAATTTCTATATAGTACTAATTTTCCACAACTCTAGTTTGATGCTTATTATAGAAAACTAATCTTGGGTCATTGGAGGGTTTTAAAAAAAGAAATTTGTTTTGAGAATTAGACAACACATGTGTGGTTTGTGAAATAATTGTACTGAACAGTTGGAAAAAAAATTGTATAAACCGATTGAATATGATTCTTATAAAGCACTACTAAAGTGTATATGCTCTCATTAAAATAAAACTTGCTGTTAATTGACAGTAGAAACTTGCTGTTATTTTCCAACTATTACAAATGAAAGCTAAGGTTATATATTCTCATTACAATTACAATATTAAAGAAAGAAAGGATTTATACAGGAAAAGAGGTCAAACAACATCCAAAAAAACTATCCAGTCACCGAATTGTATAGACTTACCTCTTCCTCTTTCTTAATTTTTTTCGATTTACTATTAGTGTTAATTTATAAAAGGTCAAAAATCCCCATTTGAAGTAAAAGAAAATAATGGGTTTTGTCCTTTGAGATATTCACGAGAGACCAAAACAGTATTTGCATCTTTCTCTGTTTGGTTTTGATTTCATTTCCAGAACTCAAAACACGTGTTTCGGTGTTTGGTTGCTTCTCTTCAGCGTACGCACGTCGTCATATGTTCGTCGATGATTACGAGAAGGAACAATCTTTATTTTAATTACCATTATTGCCCTTCATTTTTTTTTCACATCTTAGTTGTATGTTATAGAAAAAGGACAAGATTAGGAAGTAACAACTGGATAAGAACTGTGGCCCATTGGATCATTGGATCAGATATAGTACAAGTTGGGATCTAGTAGCCTTTACCATTCCATTTCACACGGTATAACCAACTTAGTGGGCGTTTGGACGTAAGAAATGTAAAATTTCAAAAAAAGGAAAAAAAAAAAAAAAAAAAAGCCAAGTGAAAATGGTATTTAAAATCTAAAATTGTATTTGGACATGAATATAATTTTAGGTTGTTTTTGAAGTTTTGTGAGTGATTTGAGTGAAAATATTGAAAGACAACCTTTTGAAGTTTTCAAATTTTCAAAAATTTCCAAAATGCATCTTCAAGTGAAAATTAAAAATTTTACGAACAAACGCTGATTTCGAAAAAAAAAATTGGAAAAAGGATTAAATTTCTTATGTCCAAACGGGCTCTTAGTAATAGTACGGGCTAGTCTTATGGCGTTTGGCTAAGCTTCTAAAATTAATTTATTTTAAAAAATACTTTTTAAAAAGATATTTTGGTGAGAAATATTTTATATTTAATTAAATTAATTAAAAAATCCCTTTTAAGCATCTATTATTGTTTGATCAAATTTTTAAAAAGTATTTTTATGTGTATTTTTCTCAAAAGTACTTTTGTGAAACTGTCACGACCCAAAATGTACTAGTCGTGATGGCACCTAACCCAACCCGCAAGGTAAACCAACTAATAACTATTCAAATTCAATATTGCTAATATGTTCATTAAACAACTAAATTATCTGGATCTATTACATTTTTCAAAGACTAGAAGTACAAATTATGAGCTTATAAGAAAAGAGTTTACAAAGCTGACATAAAAAGAATACATCTTCTGTTTAAACAGTACATAAACAGAGTTTTATAATCTAAGGCTACTGTGAACAAGAGGCAGCTACAGCAGGAACGCAGGTACGCCTTCAAATCCAACAACCATCGAACGCAGCAACATCGGCATTCGGGATCTGCACGTACTGTGCAGGAAGTGCAGTATGAGTACAAGCGACCCCATGTACTCAAAAAGTAACAAACCTAAACTTAGGTTGAAAGCAGTGACGAGCTGGAACATTGGTCGAGTCCAACACCAATATCCAATAACAGTTTATAACAATGTAAAGAATATAAATAAAGAAGTAACTCATAGATAAAGTGTTCACCTTTTTCACAGTTTTTCCAAAATAGTTTCGCCTTTCAAGAGCATCAGCTAAAACCCAAATTCTTTACCGAAAACGTCGTAAATATGAGATGGTTTGAAAAACTGTATTTTCTTTTCCAAAACTCCTTTTTCACAATAAATAAGATGTTTTAATTTCTTTTCAGATAGCAAGTATGAGATACTTCTCTATGACCACATATCAATGTTTGTAAAATGTCATGAATGACGGGATACCATACAGCATGAGGAAATTGTGTCTCTCTGCATGTATGTCATATACTTCAAAGATGAATCATGTGTGCACACTCTCAAAGTACTCAACCTCACTGTATCACACCTTTCACTCATCATATTCAACCACTCGGTACTGTATATGGCCCATACGGCCGAAGGAAGATTTATCCTGAAATATCTACATCACTGACTATAAGTCACCTGGTACCGAGGAAACAGGCCAAACCAGCCTCGTGGAGAAAATCCATCTCCATACTAAGGGAAGATCCATCCCTGAATATAATCAACCGCGCTCACTGGGGTGTGGAGACTTCGAAGGGACTCTTTCAGCCCAAGCGCTATAACAAGCCAATCATGGCATAAATCAATCAAGCCCTCGCCCTTAATCAATAATCAATAAAATATGATGCGGCGTACAGTCCAATCCCATCACTGTCACTCATAATCAGGCTCTCGGCCTCACTCAGTCATCAATCTCTTCGGTCTCGCCCACGGGCTCACAATGTCATTAAAACTGACCTGGAAGAATGATATGATGTATCAATAAGTAACAACTGAGACTGAGATATGATATGAATGCATGAATGCGAATGAGTACGAAATATCAATGAATTCAATGTGATGACAGCAAGAAACGACCACTATGGGTCCCAACAATATCAGCATAAAGCCTAAGCATGATATCTAGCATGATGTATAGCTCATTTATTTTATCACATGGTGAAAACACACATATCAATAAAATAGGGCTACTATTTAGTGCCCTGGAAACAATAGAGTCACAACTCACAAGGTGCATGCCCACACGCCCGTCACCTAGCATGTGCGTCACCTCAACATCAATCACATAGCACGTAATTCGGGAGTTTCATACCCTCAACACTAAGTTTAAAAGAGTTACTTATCTCAAACAAGCCAATTCCGACACCGAGCAAGCCAAGTGATGCTCTAAGAATGCCATCACACGCGTAACGACCTCCGAACGGTTCAAAACTAGACAAAAATAACTCAAATACATCAAATAAAGCCCAAGGAATCAATTACAAATGATAAGGATTGAATACTAAGTTTAATCCCAAATTCAGCCAAAAATCACACCCGGGCCCACACCTCGAAACTCGATAAAACTCATAAAATCCGACAACTCATTCAATTACGAATCCAACCATACTAGCTTCACTCAAATTCGACTCCAAATCGGTGATCAAAACTCAAAAATTCATATTATGAAACTTTAGGCCAAAACCCCCAATTTCCTCTTTTAATTCATCAACCAAAAGCTAAAATCGAAGATAGATTCATGAAATATAACCAAGACTGAGTAGAGAACACTTACCCCAATCCTTGTGATGAAATTTCTCCAAAAATCGCCTCAATCCGAGTCTCACATCTCAAAATATGAAGAAAGAACAAAACCCTCGATTTTATAACTCTGCCTAGCACTTTCGCATCTGCGGACACTTTAGCCGCATCTGCGCACTCGCAGGTGCGCACCCAAATATCGCTTCTGCACTGCCAACCACATTTGTGCTCAACCTACCGTATCTGCACCTTCGCAGATGCCAAGCAAATCTCCGCTTTTGCAGGCCCCTGATCCCAGCAACATTTTCGCTCATGCGACACCTTGGTTGCTTTTGCGGCCATCGCAGCTGCGAAAACCAGCCGCAGGTGTGGTCACACCAGAACCAGCAACCACCAGCCTTGGCCAAAATCTCCAAAATTCTCCGAACCTCGCCAGAAACTCACCCGAGCCCCTCGGGACCACATCCAAACATACCAACAAGTCTAATAATATCACACGGTCCTACTCGGGGCCTCAAAACACACATAACAATATCGAACTACGAATCACACCTCAATTCGAAATCATTGAACTTTGAAACTTCAACTTCCACAATTGATGCCGAAACCTATCAAATCACGTTCGATTGACCTCAAATTTTACACACAAGTCACATTACATTACGAACCTGCTCTAACTTCCAAAATCGGAATCCGACCCCGATATAAAAAAGTCCACTCCCGGTCAAACTTTCTAAAATTTCAACTTTCGCCATTTCTAGCCAAATTCCACTACGGTCCTCCAAATCACGATCCGGACGCGCTCCTAAGTCCAAAATCACCTAACGGAGCCAACAGAACCATCAGAAATCCAATTCGAGGTCAAATACTAAAAAGTCAAACTTGGTCAAACCTTTCAAATTTAAAGCTTCTAGCTGAGAATCATTTTCTTCCAACTTGAATTCCGAATAACTTGAAAATCAAAACCGACGATCCACATAAGTCATAATACTTCATACGGAGATACTCATGCCCTCAAACAACCGAGCGAAGTGCAAATGCTCAAAACGACCAGTCAGGTCGTTACATCCTCCCACACTTAAACGTACGCTCATCATCGAACGTGCATAAAGTTGTTCCAAAAGCCATCAAATCGCTGTGTAACCTCACTATGCACATACACGGGGATGATCCCACGTCACCCTATCCCATATAGGTCTGATAATACAACATGACTGAAATTTCTTAATCTAACCTAGCCCATAAGCCTTAGAACCAAATTTTTCCACATCCGAAATTTTCCATAAAATCAGAATCTCGAATCTACACACTGTATAAGTCTGAACAAGTTGTAATAAGCCATATCTACAATACAAGATAAAATCACATGATATACCACATAACTCAAACACTCATAGCGATAATTTCTAATCACAATAGCTACTCAAAACAACCCAATACCGGTAATAAACCTCTTAACCATTCATCAGATCAACAAGTCATGGAGCTCCCTTTCCTTCGACAAGGACCACAACAAATTTCTAAGCCGACTTTCAATATTATTCTTCCAATCATGCTGATAGTATTCACTCTAGGTCCAATGACCTCATCTCATCCAACACGACCACTCTGGTGATATGACACATCAATACAATCCAAAGCCATAACCTGTGCAATTCGTGCACCCAATAGCAACACCCCAAAATGTACTCAATTATGAAAATGACTCAAACGAGAGAACTTTCCCGCCAGTCTAACAAGTACCATCACAATACCATGCTAAGAGCCTAGCACACATCGTAGAACCAAAACACACGAATCTGATACCAAGGATCATATCTCAACATAACTTCACTGCAATGCGTGCCCCATCCAAATGCCGACCCTTTTGATATTCCTCGAGCCACCTTGCTCAAAATCAATAACCACACTAAATTCGACATCAATTACCCAAAGTGCATTACCCCAACCACGGAGAGAAAATAATACAATGCCAACATCCGAAAAGAACATAGCCAATATGCAATCAATCATGCAATACCCGAATACTTATCTTGCTCAAATTTACGCTATAAGCCCAAATAGAACCGCACCATGTGTGTATATAACCAATGATTCACAACTCCTCATAACATAGAAGGGTGACTCACAGATCATTTTAGAACACGAATAAGCTCAACAACAACTGAATGACACATCCCTCAACAATAGTAGTTCGGAGTCAAATAATCCAACCCGGTGCAGAACACGCACCCATATTGGCCTACCAATGAACACCAAATCAACTTTGGTCAACCACCATAGATAAATAATCTTCCAAAAGTCCACAATGACTGAATCACCACATATTATCCTCTGCCCAACCTTGGCTACATTTTTATAGTCCATAACCACGAAATAATCTACTCATGAGAACTCCTAGTCTCCAAATCCATAGAACATACAAATCACCATATCTGATCTCAACTCCATCGCCTGAATGCCTAATATTTCTCCAATATGCGATCATTCCACAAGTAATACTTCTATAACTCTTCTGTGCCACAAAGCAAAATTCGAACACCAGCAGTTGATCAAACAAGAGAATGTCGCAATACCAATGAAGTGTTCATAAATCAAAACACATTGCCCCTTCTGAAATGTATACTCTCATCATGCTATAGCAAATAGTAATGCCATTTACCTAGTCATCTGAAACTGTCCATGTTGCCTAAAGACTCATGACCTTCCCTTCAAAACTGAATCATGACCTTACACATGTAAATCTCAATCCTACACAACACACCGCATATACCATACCATCATACGAAAAGTACAAGAACTTCATATTCCACTCCGAGTCACAAGCAACTACATACTTAATTAACCAAGAACTTTCCATTTGATCCCATCCAGGAGGAAATCACTATACATCATATGCTCCTCGTTCCAGTAGGAAATATACATCTCTAACTGTGGTAGAAACCATCAAGAACTCTCCGAATCCCATTTGCACAAAACCCAAACGCCAGGTCTGAATCTAAGTCAACCAAGCTACACAGGTCACCAAAACCTAAGAGTATCGCCATGAAACACCTGTAGAAACTCATTACCTCATAAGCACCCAAAGATCTAATCATATCCCTTACCATGTCGATCCAACCTACCAAGTTGTCCTATTTATCCGAGTTCTTTCTAAATTACCTTCAAATTGATACTTCTCCTCGCCATAATACCACAATCCTTAACCTAGACTCACCACACGAGACCCTAATATAAAACCACACCGCCCTATGGCTTATAAGTCGCTGAATGCTATCTTAAGCACCCCAAAAGTATCACAACCGAGATACCCACTCTGAAGAGACCTTCTGTGAATTTCAAGTTGTTTATCTTACCTTCTTGATACTGAAATGTAGAATCCACAACGATGTAGAAATAATATGAGCCTCGACACCATCCAATGTAACTCTCAGCTTCTAGCCACATACAAATCCGCAAAACTCTCAATTGCCACATATAAATCTTGAATTCATTAGAACCATTCTCAAGAATCATCCACTCCGCTCAAATCTCAATTAGACTGATCAAATAGGTCGAACGACATGTGCCCTATTAGCACTCCAACACCCAAGTAAGTAACCTCACCTTAATGTAACCAGATAATTTTTTACTCTACGCATATTACATCCTACAGCAATAACACCTCAAATCATTCCATGATTCTCATATACTCAAAAAGCCCAATGCAACTCGAATCCAGAAATCCCCATACTCGAGTCATCCTCGATCTCAACCTCTGCAAGTCATAACTGATTCTCCAGTAGTCGTGCAATCAACTTATCAATAGTAGACTCCCCCACTTGGCTCAAAGCCATAGATCAAAATATACAAAAACTCACAATGCTCATACTCTATTACTGTCATATTACCATAGCGAGATCAACTAAATCCTTCATAAGCTTATGCAACACAAACCATCTAGTATTTCAAATCATCTGCAAATCTCGCATTCCCCCTTGTAATAGCCAAGCCCACTCTCATAAGTGATCCAGACTCAAATTGCAACACGTATATTTCATTGGTAAAAGATAACTCCCAACAAACAACATAGGGATCACACAAACCTCAGGACACCTCGCAAGAGATAACCTACCTGCTTTGCCTCAAGCTGACCTATCTCTATACCCTTCCACATAACATTACGCAATCACTTAATCTTCCTGAATCTGAACTCATATCACGATATGAAATCTACTTCACTCCTTAACTAAATAATATGAAAATATCCTTCAACACACCCATAACTCTAGGCTATACATCAAATCAAGATAGAAATCAAGCACCAAAAAAGTTCTTTCTACACCTCAAGCAGATCCTTTTGGTCACATTCAAATTATATGAACACACCTTGCGGTCACATCACACTCATCACGTAGCCATCCAGCAACAAATTCCACTGATAGGGATACTACCGGACATATAAGTCCAAATGCACATGCTCACATAATAAACACCTCTGTGCTCAAACTACAGTCAAAACCCACCCTCAAGTCCTCCAGACTAGCCTATCATCAATAGACAGAAATCACATCTCGCACCTTATCCAGGGAATCACAAGTCGTCTCGCACAGCTAATACCGAGCGCTCATATGCACATACGAATGCGTGGAAGGAATTCAAAGGATTACGCTTCAAGCTAAATCAATGCCGCACGATAAGGAAAGAAAGATGGGAAGTAAATCCTAAATGCCTTGTAGCCTCTCGAAGATAGGTATGGACGTCATCATACTGATCCACAATACTATACTAGACACTTGCTCATGACTTGTAGAACCTATGAACCCAAAGCTCTGATACCAATCTGCCACGATCCAAAATCTACTAGTCGTGATGGCACCTAACCCAACCCACTAGGTAAGCCAACTAATAACTATCCAAATTCAATATTGCTAATAAGTCAATTAAACAACTAAATTATCTGGATCTATTACATTTTCCAAGGACTGAAAGTACAAATCATGAGCTTCTAAGAAAAGAGTTTACAAAGCTGACATAAAAAGAATACATCTTCTGTTTGAACAGTACATAAACAGAGTTTTATAATCTAAGGCTACTGCGAACAAGAGGCAGCTACAGTAGGAACGCAGGTACGCCTTCAAATCCAACAACCATCGAACGCAGCAACATTGGCATCCGGGATCTGCATGTATTGTGCAGGAAGTGCAGTATGAGTACAACCGACCCCAACTCAAAAAGTAACAAACCTAAACTTAGGTTAAAAGCAGTGATGAGCTGGAACATTGGTTGAGTCCAACACCAATATCCAATAACAGTTTATAACAATGTAAAGCATATAAATAAAGAAGTAACTCAGAGATAAAGTGTTTACCTTTTTCACAGTTTTTCCAAAATAGTTCCACCTTTCAAGAGCATCAGTTAAAACCCAAATTCTTTACCGAAAACATCGTGAAATATGAGATAGTTTGAAAAACTGTATTTTCTTTCCAAAACTCCATTTCACAATAAATAAGATGTTTCATGTTCTTTCCAGATAGCAACTATGAGATACCTCTCTATGACCACATATCAATGTGTGTAAAATGTCACGAATAACGTGATACCATACAGCATGAAAAAATTGTGTCTCTCTGCATGTATGTCATATACCTCAGAGATGAATCATACACGTACACTCTCAAAGTACTCAAACTCACTGTATCACACCTTTCACTCATCATATTCAACCACTCGGTACTGTATATGGGCTATACGGCCGAAGGAAGATCTATCCCAAAGTATATACATCACTGACTATAAATCACCCAGTACCAAGGAAACAGGCCAATCCAGCCTTGTGGAGAAGATCCATCTCCATACTAAGGGAAGATCCATCCCTGAATATAATCAATCGCGCTCACTGAGGTGTGGAGACTCTGGAAGGACTCTTTCAGCCCATGCGCTAAAACAAGCCAATCATGGCATAAATCAATCAAGCCCTCGCCCTTACTCAATAATCAATAAAATATGATGCGGCATACAGTCCGATCTTATAATTGTCACTCATAATCAGGCTCTCGGCCTCACTCAGTCATCAATCTCTTCGGTCTCGCCCATGGGCTCACAGTGTCATGAAAACTGACCCTGAATATTGATATGATGTATCAATAAGTAACAACTGAGATTGAGATATGATATGAATGCACGAATGTGAATGAGTACGAAATATCAATGAATTCAATGTGATGACAGCAAGAAACGACCACTATGGGTCCCAACAATATCAGCATAAAGCATAAGCATGATATCTAGCATGATGTACAACTCATTTATTTTATCACATGGTGAAAACACACATATCAATAAAATAGGGCCACTATTCAGTGCCCTGGAAACAACAGAGTCACAACTCACAGGGTGCACGCCCACACGCCCGTCACCTAGTATGTGCGTCACCTCAACATCAATCACATAGCACGTAATTCAGGATTTCGTACCCTTAATACTAAGTTTAAACTAGTTACTTATCTCAAACAAGCCAATTCTGACACCGAGCAAGCCAAGTGATGCTCCAAGAATGCCATCACACGCGTAACGACCTTCGAATGGTTCAAAACTAGCCAAAAACAACTCAAATACATCAGATAAAGCCCAAGGAATCAATTACAAATGATAAGGATTGAATCCTAAGTTAAATCCCAAATTCGGCCAAAAATCACACCCGGGCCCACGCCTCGAAACTCGACAAAACTCACAAAATCCGATAACTCATTCAATTACGAGTCCAACCATACTAGTTTCACTCAAATTCGACTCCAAATCGGTGATAAAAATTCAAAAATTAATAGTATGAAACTTTAGGCCATAACCCCCGATTTCCTCTTTCAATTCATCAACCAAAGCTAAAATCGAAGATAGATTCATGAAATATAACCAAGACTGAGTAGAAAACACTTACCCTAATCCTTGTGATGAAATTTGCTCCAAAAATTGCCTCAATACGAGTCCCACATCTCAAAATATATGAAAGAACTAAACCCTCAATTTTATAACTCTGCCCAGCACTTTCACATCTACGGACGCTTTAGCCGCATATGCGCACTCGCAAGTGCGCACCCAAATATCGCTTCTGCACTGCCAACCGCATCTGTGCTCAACCTACCGCATCTGCGCCTTCGCAGATGCGAAGCAAATCTCCGCTTTTACGAGACCCTACTCCAATCAACATTTCCGCTCCTGCGACCCCTTGGTCGCTTTTGCAGCCATCGCACCTGCGCAAACCAGCCGCAGGTGAAGTCACACCAGAACCACAACCACCAGCCTTGGCCAAAATCTCCAAAATGCTCTGAACCTCGCCCGAAACTCACTTAAGCCCCTTGGGACCACATCCAAACATACCAACAAGTCTGATAAAATCACATAGACTTACTCGAGGCCTCAAAACACACATAATAACATTGAACGACAAATCAATCCTCAATTCGAAATCATTAAACGTTGAAACTTCAACTTCTACAACCGATGCTGAAATATATCAAATCACGTCTGATTGACCTTAAATTTTGCATACAAGTCACATTTTACATTACGGAGCTATTCCAACTTCCGGAATCAAAATCCGACACCGATATCAAAAAGTTCACTCCCGGTCAAACTTTTTAAAATTCCAACTTTTGCCATTTCAAGTGAAATTCCACTACGGACCTCCAAATCACGATCCGGACGCGTACCTAAGTCCAAAATTACCCAACGGAGCCAACAGATCCATCATAAATCCAATTTGAGGTCAAATACTAAAAAGTCAAACTTTGTCAAATTTAAAGCTTCTAGTTGAGAATCATTCTTCCAACTTGAATTCCGAATAACCTGAAAATCAAAACCGACGATTCACATAAGTCATAATACTTCATATGAAGCTACTCATGCCCTCAAACAATCGAGCGAAGTGCAAATACTCAAAACGACCGATCGGGTCGTTACAAAAGCACTTTTAGGGAGAATCTATTTTTTTCCGTTGCTCAAAAGTAGCTTTTGCTTCTATTCAAGAGTATTTTTTTTTTAAAAGATTAGCCAAACACCTGAACTTTGGAACAAGAAAAATTAACTTAAATATGCCTGCTCAAACGTTTAAACTTAAAATAGCTGGTGGATGTACAATATACGTAAAATTCATAATTATTATGTATATAATCATGTATAATCATTGTATAGTCCATGCATACTGGCTGGAAAAAATAAACAGTAAATTCAACGGTCATTTGTGTAAAGATCCCTATTAATGTATAATCCATAATTAATCTATACTATATTAAAATTGCGAAATCCCTTAACAAAATATCGTTCGCCTATTTTATCCTTTAGAAATAGATTTTATATTGGACAAAATAGTAATTTAATTATTTTTCTAATATTTAGTAGTATGAAATCGACTAAAATTTTAGTTATTAAATATTTCCTTAATTGGATTAGGTAAGATGTCTTGATATTTAGAACTTATGAAGTTTACTATAATCATACAACTTTGACTTTTTCTACCTCTTTTTACATAAATTTAAAATTTTAAAAAAAAGCGTATCTCATAATTTAGGACTAAAAGTTAGGAACTTGTATTGAACTGTAATAATTGCTTCAAAATTGTATAAGAAGGATAATATATCGATTTTTGTTGTGATGATTACTTTTTCAAAAACTTTGCTACATATCAAATAGAAAAAGAAAAAAGAACCTTTGAACACTTTATCTTCCTTTCTAGTAATCAAACGATAGCAAAATAATATTCTATTGTTAGTTTGATTCCTTTTAAATATGTTCGTTAATTTTATTTCATTTATGTCAAAGTATCGAAATAAGTATCGAAATAACTTTGAACACTTATTCCTCCTTTCTCATGACCAAATGATAGCAAAACAATACTTTATTATTAATTTGGTTCCTTTGAAATATGTTTGTTCATCTTATGTCTTTTATGTCGAAGTATCAGAATAATTTCTTAGGAAAAATAAATATTATCCTAAACGTAAATAAAAACTATCTTTTCAAGAATGAACAGAAATTGTGCTCAAAGTATTTAGCAACTCCTAATTTAAATAAAAAAGACATATACTGTCACGATCCAAATTTCATATTAGGCTTTGATGGCGCCCAACACCGTTGTTAGGCAAGCCAACACTAATCAACTAGTGAATTCCTATTTAATTAATTAGTAAGTGATGACTTCTTCTTATTTGATAAAAGTTTAGGAGTTTAAACTTTAACCATAGATAAATGGAAGCAATAAATACGAATCGTAATCATGTAAGTAAACCAAATATCATAAGTCCACTAGTGCGTGTGCCAAGACCTGGTGTCACAAGTATGTGGGCAATCTAGTAGAATACACAAAATCATGCTATCCTACTGTCTGGAAAGGAATAGACAGGAAAATAAAGACATAAGAGAGACTCCAGCTGCTGCAGAACGGCTCAAAAGGGCAGCTCACCGGAAAGTCTTAAGCTGAGGAGTCAAGTCTATGCATCGGACTGATGGCCAAATGCACTTGCCTCAAATACTGTACAATCAAGTACAAAAGTGTAGCGTGAGTACATAAAAATATGTACCCAATAAATATCTCGTCTAACTTCGAAGAAGTAGTGACGAGAGGTCGACTCCGATACTTACAAGGGCCAACAATTTAATAATATGAAGTTTCAAATTCTTAAATCATAATATATGTAGATAACAACAAGCTTAAATAAGAATAATAACTAGAAAATCCTTCCATCACATTTAAGAAGTCAAGGTAATTTCTTTATTTAAAACAAGTGACATTTCAAGCAACAAATTATACCAACTATAAAGAGTTCCAGTTCTATTATCACACACAAATACCACCGAGGATGTTCGGCTCGATCCAACATAAAAGCAAAATGTGACTGCCGAGGGTCGAACAGCGCAAACCATAGATGCATCTATTCACCCCGCTCGCGAATTATACATGTGACGCGGTCAAAACATAATCCCCGCTCGCAAATCATACGTGTGACCGGGTCAAACATAATTTTATCATTTAAATCATAACCCTTTCTTGATTCTCTTTTAAAAAAATGAAAAGACAATTCAACTTGAAGCCTTTAAATCATTGGAAATACTCAACTTAATTCCTTTCGTTACAATTAGCACATATAATCAAATAATGGTGTCCACAAAGCATGGTGTAAACCTAAAACTACCCGGACATAACAGAAATAGTAGCTACGTACGGACTCTCGTCACTTCGTGCGTACGTAGCCCCCACACATAACCACATAGTAATTAAGTTCACCTATGGGGAAATTTCCCTCTTACAAGGTTAGAAAAGAGATTTACCTTGCTTCCAAGCCTACTTCCAAACTCAAGAGTGCGCTCCAACCCTCAAATCGGAGTCGAACAGTCTGAAACTATTCAAATAGTGTAAAAATCAATCATTAGAGGTTCACAAATTCATATTCTAACTATTAAACTAATTACCCAACCCTAAAGGCAAGATTCTTAAAATTCACCCCTGGGCCCAAGTGTCCGGATTCCGAAAATTTTCGAGGAAAGTTGTTACCCATAACCTAAGGAACATAAGTATATAATTATCACTAAGTTTCATGGTCAATTTTGTGGTAAAATCTCATTTTTGTCAAACCCTAGGTTTTTCACCTAACCCATGATTTCTACAAATTTTCATGTTGGAATCTACCCAAAATTTATATATTGAACTCACAATAGGTAAAAATTACTTACCTCCAAAAGCTAGGTGGAAATCCCTCTCAAAATGCTCCAATAATCGCCCAAAGAGTGAGGGAAAATGAGTGAAAATGGCTTAAGTACCGTATTAAATGAACCTCACTGCCCCATCGATTTTCGCACCTGAGATATGTGTACTGAACCTTCAGTCCCGCTTCTACGGACGAGTTTATGACAAGTTAGGTTGGACTGGCTGGGCCCGCACCTGCGGGCGAATACCCGCTTCTGCGAAAAAAGAGTCGCATCTGTGGAACCTGGGCTCCTTTCCTTGGGCCGCATTTGCGAGGCTCCAACCGCACCTGTGAGCTCGCACTTGCGGCTGACCAACCGCAGGTGCGGTTATGACAACAGCTAGAGCTTCAGCTCTTGCTCAAATTTTCAACTTAGTCTGCGCCTCATCCGATTGACGCTCGGGGCCCTCGGGGCCCCGTCCGAACACACCAAGAAGTTTGGAATCATAAAATGGACTCACTCAAACCCTTGAAACACCCGAAACAACATTAAAACTAAGAATCACACCCTAAAACTAATTGAATCAAATTTATGAACTTCAAGTTCTTCAATCTACTTCCAATGTGCCGAAACGTACTTATACCTCTCGGAATGATACCAAATTTTGCTTGCAAGTCTTAAATGACACTAAGGAAATATTTCCGATCTCGGAATTCCGTTTAGACCTCAAACCAAATTAAAAGAACTTCGAAAAACCTTCAAGAACTAACTTTCACTATTAGGTGCCAAAACACTCTCGGGTCATTCAAAACCCAATCCGGACATGCACCCAAGTCTCAAATCATCATACAAACCTATTGGAACCGTCAAATCCTAATTCCGATGTCGTTTACTCAAAATGTTGACCAAAGTCAAACTTTGCCTTTTAAGACAACCTTAAGGAACCAAGTGTTTCGATTTCAACCTAAACTGTTCCAAATCCCGAACCAACCATCCCGCAAGTCATAAATCAGTAAAAACAAGTACGGGAAGTCTTATTTAGGGGAACAGGGTTCTAGAAAGCAAAATGACCAGTCGGGTCGTTACATTCTCCACCTTTTAAACAAATGTTCGTCCTCGAACGAGTTTAGATTCATACTTGAAGTGCTAAATAAGTGTGGATATCTGTTCCACATATCCTCCTCGAACTCCCAGGTTGCCTCCTCGACTGGTTGGCCCCTCCACTGAACCTTTACCGCGGAAATCCTCTTGGATTTCAACTGGCGATTCTGTCTAGCAACAATAGCAACTAGCTCCTCCTCATAACCCAAGCTCTCATCTAGCTGAATAGTACTGAAGTCTAACACATGAGACAAGTCGACGTGATAGCTCCGAAGCATAAACACGTGAAAAACTAATGAACCCTGGAGAGGCTGGGAGGTGAAGCAAGCTCATAAGCAACCTCCCTAACTCGCCTCAATACCTCAAATGGGCCTATAAACCTTGGGCTCAACTTGCCTTTCTTCCTGAATCTCATAATACCCTTCATCGGTGAGACTTTCAAGATAAACTTCTTGCCGACCATAAATGATACATCCCGCACCTTCTGATCTCCATAACTCTTCTATCTAGACTGTGCTGTGCGAAGTTGTTCCTGGATCAACTTTACTTTTTCCAAGGCATCTTTCACCAAATCTATACCATATAACTTGGCCTCGCCGGGCTCAAACCACCCGATGGGAGAACGATATCGCGACCATATAAATCCTCAAATAGAGCCATCTCGATGTTTGGAATGATAACTGTTGTTGTAACCAAACTCGGCCAAAGGTAAGAACTGATCCCACTGTCCTCCAAAGTCAATCACACATGCTCTCAGCATATCCTCTAATATATGAACTGTCCACTCTGACTGCCCATTGGTCTGAGGATGAAATGATGTGCTGAGCTCTATACGGGTCCCCATCTCACTCTGTACAGCTCTCCAGAAATGCGAAGTGAACTCAGACCCCTATCTGATATGATGGAAATAGGCAGAATGTGTAACCGAACTATCTCTCGAATATAAATCTGGGCCAACTTCTCTGAAATATACGTAGTCACAACCGGAATGAAGTGTGCCGACTTGGTCAACCTATCGACAATGACCCAAACTGCATCAAACTTCCGCAGAGTCTGCGACAACCTAACTACGAAGTCCATAGTAATGCGCTCCCATTTCCACTTAGGTATGGACATCTGCTGAAGTAGGTCACCTGGCCTCTGGTACTCATACTTGACTTGCTGGCAATTTAGGCACCTAGATACATACTCCACTATGTCTTTCTTCATCCGCCGCCACCAATAATGCTGCCTCAGGTCATGATACATCTTCGTAGCACCTAATAAAATACCGTGAATTGCGTGCCTCCTCTAGAATCCTCTCCCTCAAGTCATCGACATTAGGAACACATAGGCGACCCTAGAGTCGCAAAACACCATCCTCGCTAATAGAAACCTCCTTGGCACCACCCTGTAGTACCGTCTTTCTAAGAACTGCCAAATGTGGATCATCAAACTGCTGAGCCTTGATATGCCCCAATATTGAAGACTGGGCAACAACACATGCAAAAACTCGGTTGGGCTCTGAAATGTCCAACCTCACAAGTCTATTAGCCAAGGATTAAATGTCCAAAGCTAGTAGCCTCTCATCTGCTGAAATGAATGTCAAACTACCCATACTCTCTGCCTTCCTACTTAAGGCATTCGCGACCACATTTGCCTTGCCTGGATGATAAAGGATGGTGATGTCATAATCCTTCAATAACTCAAGCCATCTAAGCTGCCACAAATTGAGATATCTTAGCTTGAACAAATGCTATAAGCTACGATGATAAGTGTAAACCTCACATGACACCCCATACAGATAATGCCTCCATATCTTAAGAGTATGAACAATCAGGGCTAACTCTAGGTCGTGCATGGGGTAATTTTTCTTATGAATCTTCAGCTGACGTGAAGCATATGCAATAACTCGCCCCTCCTGCATCAATACACAACCCAAGCAAATGCATGAAGCGTCACAATAAACCATATACATCCCCAAATCGAAAGGCAACACTAGAACTGGTGTTGTGGTCTAAGCTATCTTGAGCTTCTGAAAGCTCGACTCACAATCATCAAACCAATAAAATGGAGCACCTTTCTAGGTCAATCTAGTCAAAGGTGCTGCAATGGGTGAAAAACCCTACACAAACCGACGATAATAACCTGCTAACCCCAGAAAACTCCTGATCTCAGTCACCAAAGTGGGACGTGGCCAACTCTGAATTGCCTCAATCTTCTTGGGATCCACCTTAATACCCTCTCCTGATACAACATGCCCCAAGAATGCCACAGACTCTAGCCAAAACTCACACTTGGAGAACTTAACATATAGCTTCTGCTCCCACAACGTTTGAAGCACCACTCTCAAACACTACTCGTGCTCCCCTAAGCTACGTGGGTAAATCAAGATGTCATCAATGAAGACGATAACGAAAGAATCAATATAAGGCCTGAACACCCAGTTCATCAAATCCATAAAAGCCGTAGGGGCATTAGTCAAGCCGAAGGACATCACTAGAAACTCATAATGGTCATATCTAATACGAAAAGCAATCTTCGGAACATCTGAGTCCCAAATCTTCAACCGGTGGTACCCTGATATCAAGTCGATCTTAGAAAACACCCTAGCACCCTGCAGCTGGTCAAACAAATCATGGATACGCGATAACAGGTACTTGTTCTTGATGGTGACTTTGTTCAACTGGCAGTAATCAATGCACATCCGCATCGTCCCATCTTTGTTCTTTACAAATAACACTGGTGCACCTCAAGGTGATACACTTGGTCTGAGAAACCCTTTTGCTAATAACTCCTCAAGCTACTCCTTCAGCTCTTTCGGAGTCATATGATACGGTGGGATCAATATAGGCTGGGTACCTGGAGCCAAATCAATACAGAAATTAATATCACGATCTGGTGGTGTGCTCGAAAGTTCAGAAGGAAACACATCGGCGAACTCCCAAACTGCTGGCACTAAATCAATTGTCGGAGACTCTGCGGTGGTGTCCCGAACATATGCTAGATATGCAAAACAACCCTTCTCAACCAGATGTCGAGCTTTTAAAAAAGAGATAAGCCGACTAGATGCACTAACGGAGGAACCCTTACACTCCAATCTCGGTAACTCTGGCATCGCTAAAGTAACAGTCTTGGCATGATAATCAAGGATGGCGTGATATGGGGATAACCAGTCCATGCCCAGGATGACCTCAAAGTCGATCATATCAAGTAACAGAAAGTTCTCTCTGGTCTCGTAACCACAGAATGTAACCACACAGGATCAGTAGATCCAATCCACAACCACAGAATCACCCACAGGAGTCGACATATAAACAGGAGTACCCAAAGACTCACGAGGAATATCCAGGAAATGAGCAAACAGTGATGACACATATGAATAGGTAGACCCTTGTTACATCCCCTAAGTTTAACAACCTTGATACCGTCATATATATTTGATATGGTATTTTGAGTGGAACATTTTTGCAAAGAAAAAAATGGTTTGAAAAATATGATTTTTTATAGTTATTAATATTACTACTTTCAAATATGCTTTAAATTATACACATAATATGAGAAAGTTTATGAGATTTTTTTTATTGTAAAGATAGAAATTATTTTCTTCACAAAAAAAGAAGGTTATATTTTTACCATTTTAAGAATTAAGAATACGAAAATTTGTAATCTTTATATGAGATTAGGAAAATTAAAAATTGAGAAAATATATATATTTTTACATAGATGTTTTCATAAAATAATAGTGTATGTATTTATTTTGTATGGTGCCACATGACCATGATAGTATAATGTATAAAGTGTATTAAAAATAAGTAGAATTTTAAGTAATTTGAGTCAATTCTTAATTATGCGGGTAATTGATTAATTATGAAGATAATTATGGTATTAAGTGGATAAGTGTCTTTTGGGAGTTGCCACATGGCATAAACTAAGGCAAAGTGGCAAAATACACAAAATGAGTCATTAGACAAAGGGCTATCTTGTTTACACGTAAGAATACTTGGTCTATCTCTAACTTATCTTTAAGTGTTACAGAATAAGAAAGCAAGGTTTCAGATGTTTGTATAATATTTGCAGTGTAGTTGCAGTATATCCACACATTGTTTGGATTAATTACGATGTATTGGGCTTATATTTTTTCATGCTGCATCTTGTTATTGTTATTGTGGTTAGGTTCTTGGTCATGGACAAAACATTAGAGTATCAAAGAGAGTCACAACATGCCGTTGTCTTTGATGCAAGAATTGCATGTTCTCTCATCTAAATTAAGGTATTAGGCATTTAACAGATAATATTTTGGAACAATCTTCCTTTTGTATGGTTGTGGTTGTTGAAGGATTTATGTGAACAAGGAGGTGAAGTGCAAAATAACAAGGAAAATGTTACATCTTACTTGGTATACCTATAGAAACCATTGTTGAAGAGAAAAAAGTACAAAGAGGGTTCATAGCAAGCCTTGTTGCAATAGCATCAAAATTGATTCAAAGATTTCATACAAAGTATACCTAATGTTATCACAATGTGAAATTTCAATTCTAAGGGAGTACGGTACAATATTTCTTATGAACATCATACAGATTTTTCCCTACTTCGATCTGATGTTACGTATTTTGTCGCAATTGTCATGTGTTAGAGGGATTGTCAAGAGAATCGACTCAGGTATGTTAAGGCTATCCCTTCTTTCCTTTTGGTATGATCCAAGTAACGATACGTATACGTAATGATATTCCATAAGTGGTTACTCTTAGCAGTTAAGGATGTATATGTTATTCATTCTCGTAAGGTGATATTCAAGCATGTCTAAGTACGTATCTAGTTCCCTATTGAGGTATATGATAACGATTTTAATGTTCATAATATAGTAATACATGCATCTTTATGTATATTCATTTACCACCGAGCTACGGTTGGTGGGGTAGTTACCACTGGTTGGGCAGTTATGTATTATTATTTACGGTTGGTCAGGTAGTCATGTATTTTCATTTACCAT
The DNA here is from genome assembly GCF_000393655.2 of Nicotiana sylvestris. NCBI lineage: Eukaryota > Viridiplantae > Streptophyta > Magnoliopsida > Solanales > Solanaceae > Nicotiana > Nicotiana sylvestris. The sequence continues at coordinate 64,532,896 of NC_091063.1, forward strand.
CGATCTATGGCCAGTCGGGCAGTTATGCATTTACCACCGATCTACGACCTGTTGGGCAGTTATACATTTACCACCGAGCTACGGCCAGTCGGGCAGTTATGCATTTACCACCGTGCTACGGTCGGTCAGATAGTTACCACTGATCAGTTAGGCAGTTATGCATCATAAGACATGGATACTAGGCTCAAAGAGAAGCATTGTATATATGTAAGTATATTACATATGCATATATAGTGGCACTTCAAAGATTCGGGTTGATTCTTATATGTCTTCAATTAATGCTGACTTAATGTTATGTTTCATTTATGCTTTACATACTCAGTACATTATTCGTCCTGACGTCCTTTTGTTGGAGATGCTGCATTCATGCCTGCAGGTATAGATAATTAGTTTGATGAGCCCTCACAGTAGACGAGATTGGCATTCAGCGAAGGATCGGTAAGATTCCACCTCATTCGGAGTGCAGCCGAGTTTATGAGTCATTTATCAAAGTCTTGCTACAGACTTATGGGTAGGCCGGTACCCTGTCCCATTTAATGCCAAACAATCTTAGAGGCTTTATAGATAGAGGTTCATTTTGTACAATATGTCAGAGTCCTTGATAGTCCATATGTATTTATGTTTTAAGAATGATAGTTTATTGATACAGTGTTACCCACTAACAGTTATGTACTACAAGTTATTGCCATGTTGGCCCATGATGGTCACAGAAAGAATGAGTTATAGAATAGTTTGTTCGGGCTAGTACGACACCGAGTGCCAGCCACGCCTCCCCAGGTTTGAGGTGTGACAACCCTCGATCAAATAATACTGAAGCATCCCTACCGCAAACAGAAATAATACATGTGATCACGATATTTGAGGCCACTGTATCTGGCCTGGCCAGAAAAGCATAGAATCTAGCTGGAGCGCTGGCTGGCTGACCTCTGCCTGGTTGAACAATAGCTGGCTGACCTCCCCATACCTGGCCTCCACCTCTAGAATGGTCCCTACCAACCTATCCCCCACCTCTGGGTGGTCGGGCGGCTGGTGCTACAATCATGGGCTAATGACCCTGCTATACTGCCTTGCCCCGAAGTCTAGGGCAGGTCCTATTTATGTGACCCGGATCTCCACACTCGTAACAACCCCTAGGTACCATATACTGCTGACTCGAAGTCTGACTCTGATGGCCTGAATACCCACTAGAAGAACCCTGAATGGCTGGTGGACGATATGAACTCTCTGGCATGGCACTGAAATAGGCACTGGAAGAACCCTGATGAACTGGTGGGTGGTAAGAACTCTCTGGCATCGCGCTGACATAGGGTCGTACTGGAGCACCCCGAGGAGGTGGTGGTGGTGCTGGATATATGGACCTGCTAGGCTGCCCCTCCCAAACTGACCTCTGCCCCTAGTTGGGGCTCCTCTAAACTCTCTAAAGAATCGGTTCCTCTTGTCCAACTGCATCTGCTCTCTACCCCTCTGGCGATAGCCCTCAATCCTCCGAGAAATCTCCACCACTAGCTGATAGTCAGTACCTATCTCAACCTCTTGGGCCATGCTAGCTCGAATACCGAGGTGCAACCCTACAACAAATCCCCGCACTCTTTCTGCATCCGTAGGAAGTATCATAAGTGCATGGCGAGACAACTCAAAAAATCTTGCCTCATAATCGGTCACAGACAACTAACCCTATTTGAGCTGCTCAAACTGACACTGCAGCTCTTCACTCGGAGAGGGTGGAATACACTTGTCCAATAGAAGTAGTGTAAACTGATCCCAATTCATAGGAGGGGAACCCGCTAGTCTGCCAAGAAGATAAGATTGTCACCATCTATAGGCCTTGCCCTCCAGCTGGAAAGTAGTGAAATCTACTCCATATGACTCTAATATCCTCATGTTGTGCAGTCTGTCCCTACACCGATCAATAAAGTCTCGGGAGTCCTAATGCTGCTCACCCCCGAAGATAGGAGGGTGTAGCCTAGTCCATCTGTCCAATAGTTTCTGTAGATCACCGTACGTAGCTGGTCTAGGCTCAGGTGCTGCTGCGGCAACTGGCTGGGCTCCATCTATGGGTAGTGTACCCGGAGTCTAATATACCGCAGCTGCGTGCCCAGGAGCCTGAGTAGTAGGGGTCTGTGCTCCCCCTCCTACCTGAGATGTGGTTGGGTCTGCTAGAAATAAACCAGCCTGAGTCATAGTATCCATGAAACGCAACATACGACCCATGACATCCTGAAAGCCCGGTCCTGTCATGAAATCTACCGGGGCTGGCTCTGGAACAGGCACCTCACCCTGCTTCTCGATGACGGGATCCTCCACTACATCCACTGGTGGTGCTACTAGGGCAGCTTTGGGACACCCTCGTCCCCTACCTCGGGGCGGTGCCCTCCCTCGGCCTCTTTCTAGGCCTCTAGCAACGGGGGAGGGGGGGAAGATCCTCCCGGGTCTGGAGCGTCCGCTGTATGCGTCCTCACCATCTGTGAGAGAATAAAAGAAGGAGATTTAGTATACCATCAACTGCACTATAGGAGATGAATAAAAAGTAGTTTCCTAACACCTTATAGCCTCTCGAAGATAAGTACATGCGTCTTCATACCGATCCGCAAGACTCTACTAGATTGCCCATAACTTGTGAGACCTACGTGAATCTAGTGCTCTGATACCATGTTGTCACGACCCAAATTCCATATTAGGTCGTGATGGGCCCAATACCATTGTTAGGCAAGTCAATACTAATCAACTAGTGAATTCCTGTTTAATTAATTAGTAAGTGATGACTTCTCCTGATTTGATAAAAATTTTGGAGTTTAAACTTTAAGCATAGATAAATGGAAGAAATAATCATGTAAGTAAACCAAAAATCATAAGTCTGCTAGTGCGTGTGTCAAGACCTGGTGTCACAAGTATGTGGGAAATCTAGTAAATATACAAAACCATGCTATCCTACTGTCTGGAGAGGAATAGACAGGAAAATAAAGACATAAGAGATACTCCAGTTGCTACAGAACGGCTCAAAAGGGTAGCTCATCGGGAAGTCTAAAGTTGGGGAGTCAAGTCTACGCATCGGACTGATAGCCAGATGCACCTGCCTCAAATCCTGTACAATCAAGTATAGAAGTATAGCGTGAGTACATAAAAATATGTACCCAGTAAGTATCTCGTCTAACCTCGAAGAAGTAGTGACGAGGGGTCGACTCCGACACTTATTAGGGCCAACATTATAATAATATGAAGTTTCAAATTCTTAAATCATAATGTATGTAGATAATAACAAGCTTAGACAAGAATAATAACTGCAAAATCCTTCCATCACACTTAAGAAGTCAAGGAACTTCTTTATTTAAAACAAGTGACATTTCAAGCAACAAATCATACCAACTATAAAGAGTTCCAGTTCTATTATCACACATAAATACCACCGAGGACGTTCAACCCGATCTAATGATCACACCCAACTATGACTTATAAAAAGGACAAAGCGATCGCTGCAAATATATTCTGGTTAACAAGTTCGAAGTCAAATTCCACAGGGAATTAACCTATCAATCACAACTATTGAACTCACACAAATTCACGTATTCAATCTTCAGAAATATTTAAGTAATAAAGTGGATATTTACTAACTAAATAATACGCAATGAAAATGCAATAAAGATTAACTAACTACAGAACAGGTTGCAAACAAGGATTGGAAGGATCTAGGGTTCTGATTTCCCCTATTGTCGGAATCTTTTCCGCTACGTTTCCTATAAATTTGCCTAAGTCTTCTCTATCGATCATGAGCACTCCGACTGCTGTAACTTTACAACTCTCTCCCGAGTAATTATAATAATATGCTTGACATATTCTCCCGAATTACGCTAGCTAGCCTTAAGTACAACTCACTTAAATCGCACCAAGGTTTCGTTATCCCTAATCCCACCTTTAAACCCTTCGTATTGATCCCTCATATATGTTAGGAGTGATGTTGTTCAACAACTACCTAAATATGCACTCTTTTTCGAGTAATGCACACTAAATAAGAACAGTTAATTGAGGGCCCTTCAATCAACAATAATAAGCATATAGTTGAACAAATAGAGAGAATACTATGGCAAATCTATATTAACGTAATGAGAAAATCATCCTTCAACAGGTTCCATCAAAACCCTAGATTAGGAGTTTTGCTATGCATATTGTTTTCATAATCTCAACAATAGAATTCAACAACAATGATAAAAACTAGAGGAAGAAAGATAAAAACTCATTGCCAAATCTTCCGTCTTGCTTCTTGCCTGTTCTTGCCTTTAAAAATCCTTCTAAAAACCAAGATACCCTCTTTTTGGCCGAGCTGTGCTTTATATAGATCAAGGAGAGTCAACTCTGAAATTACAATTTTATCCTTAAATTAAATTTTCCTCGGAGAGACGTGCGCGGCCGCGCACCTGGGAAGGTGACCGTGCATCTGGCCACGCACTTGGTAAATTTTCTGTCTGACTTGCACGGTCAGTGTGCGGCCGCACACCTGGGCCTTTTCTTGCACTCTTCTTGTTCTTCTCTTAAAATGCTCTAACCCTTTACGATCCTCTGACAACCTCCCAATTTGATCCATAATCTTTTACATAGTCTTCAACTCTCCATATTGGCTCAAAATGCTCCTTAACCTCATTGTCGCCTAGAATTTCTCCTGCAAGGCATAAGACACTCAATCAGAGCAATTTACTCCCATTTAACACTCAAACATCAATAAAGTGCAGCCAATATAGAGTGTAAATAGTATCCAAAACACATATTTATAGCCTACTATTAATACCCCACACTTAAACCTTTGCTCGTCCTCGAGCAATCAGACAATACCTTAATAAACACCCATGCACTAAGCGATTCTCCTAACTCATCACACCAAGAATATTTCAAATAGTCTACGTATAGCAGTGTAACATATTTACCTCAAGAGTTGACTCACAAGTACCACGCATTATTCACAACTTGCTCACTTACTCTACGCAGAGGTCCAGAATCACCTTTCCTTTATGAATCAAGTGCCATCACACAACAAAAGAGAGTAGTTCCACACACATTATAATTTAAGAACAAATAGGAATTCAAAATAGAAAAAATTCACTCACTCTCAGAAAAGAACAAATAGGTACTCAAAATAGAAAGAATTCACTCACTCTCAGAAATGACATTCATGTGCCACAAGAAATGCACCATAGGCCTGCCCGTAGTGTACTACTCTACTTATTAAGCTCATTCAATCAAGGATCAAGTAGGACTTTTCACTGGTTGTATTGTAGGCTACGGGACGGGTAAGATACATTTATATGTAAGAGTGACTACACCTCTCTAAGCACTTCAATACATACACTTTAACATTTGGAACCCTACATTTATGTCAAACCATACTCCACCTTCAAATCAATATACATTAACTCCCAAATATTTAGGCACCTTTTCATCAAGAGACCACTTATGAAGGACTAATTTTTTTTAAATTCAAGTGGCTCTTACTTTTTTAAAACAGTGCACCTTTCTCCTTACTTCATTAGTTCTACTCAAAAGACAAACCAACCACCCCACACTTTAACTTTTACAAAGATCATAATAATTCTAGTGCTCATGAGAGGTGAACAGGTTCAAATAGATGGTCAATTCAAACAATTGGGTAAGGCTTGTAATGTGGTTGCCAAAGAAACAAGATACATGCTCAAAGGGGGTTAACTACATACATAACAATTAGGCGGGTAAAATATACATATCTGGCTCAACAAAGAAATGCTTATATCACTTCCAAGACTGAACAAACTTACTATTTCGCTTTGCAAACACACGGAGCAAGTTCTAGGCATCAAATGTAATGCACAGACTACAACAAAACTCACATGCACATGGCACATGACTCACTCAAGATTGGATCATCAACAACACTCTATTCAAAGCACTTAAGCCAAGTTAAGAAAATACAATTTAAGGCACTTATATAAAAGTCAACAATTGAGCCTAAGTCTCACACTGAAGCACTAGCTATTCTCAAGGCATAATGAAGTTAAGAACTTGTTTTCATTTTCGCTCATAGCCCAAGAGTTCCTACTTCTAAATAAAAAATAAAATTAACTATACCCGGTTCAAACAAAACACTTGGAAAAGAACCGCGACACAAAGTAATACCAAGGGGGAGTTGCTACACTACCTAGCAAAAGAAAGTATATTTTTTTCTTTTTTTTCGTTTTCCTTTCGACTTAAATCCCTAAAGAAACCCGTTGAGTGATATCCATCATCGGGATAAGTCGAAAATTTAAATTTTTCATATTTTTTTTAAACAAAGAACTAAAACTAATTTACCTTACTATATATACAACATAAATACAACATATCCCCCACCCCCACACTTTAAATGGTGACATGTCCCCATTTCACACAAATAAGAATGTAAGGTAAAGGAAACTTCCCTGGTAGAGTCAGTCCTGATCGGAGAGAGCGCCAGGATCGAGATGGCAAGCCCTAACCAACGCACGCAGTCAAGCCATAACCTTCCTCTTAGATTTGGCGTTTTGGGTGGCAAGAGCATCCACTCGAGTGCCCAAGTCTGTAACAGAAGTGCGCAACCCTGCCATTTCCTGCTCTAAGATTGTCATCCTCGTGTCCCATCTGACCACGGAGGTACCCTCAACAACCTGCTCGTGTGGAGGTGAGACCGCCGCAGCCTCATCTTGCCCTGTAGTACCCTCATCGAGAGCATCAGACTCATCGCTACTTGACTAACCAGGTGCAATAGTATCCTTCCCAATCACCACTTTATTTGCCCGAAACTTCTGTTCCTTCTTTACATTCTCATCCAAGGCCCTGTTTTCGGGTACACGTGTTGCACGACACAATCTAGTGACTAAGGAAGGAAAGAATAAGCCATACCTTTTCACCGGACAATAAATGAACATTTCGTCATGAATAACCTAAGCCATATCAAAATTGTGGCAAGTGATGAAACACCACATCAGTGCAGCGCGGGGACCATTCACCTTAGTGGTATTGGAAGAAGTCATCAGGCGGCTATTGATGATGTAGAGCCAACACTTTCCTTCAAAGGTGAGTGAAGCCGAATGAAACTTCTGTCGCGGCGTAATCCACACTACTTCCTTGTTGGGCACACATATTGTCAGAAAGAACATCTCCCACGGGATTGGTACTCTGCCATGGGTGTCAAAGTAGTCCTCCTTGTCAGGATCTTTCCCAAACATTAGTAACCGGTAAGCCCTCCGAATGGCCTCTATGGAAGCATCCACACTCTTTTTTCGTACCGTGCAGACACAGTCCACAAGTTTCAGGCAGTTCATGTAAAACTCCCTCAAAACCATCAAATTAGATTCGTCCGGTTCTTCAAAGAAGATATCCAGCCTGCGTCGGACCAATTCATGATACATATGGGGACAATCATTTTGAGGGACCCCAGATCAATTCCTCTCTCCGGTATAGGTTTCTTGGAGGCCTTGAGACCAAAATGTTCCCAAGCTGCGCTAGATACGAACTTGGTACTATCATACTGGTGAACATTAGCTGAAGCTTGTGGCCTGGATGAACCAGCGTGACCACTGGAGGATGCACCTATTGTTCTTCGTCTCATGGATGGCGTCATACTACCTGAAACAAATATCACCATTAGCTAAAAGTAAGATATGTGAACCAGGGGCGGTTACTCAGACTTCACTAGCACCCTTGGTCAGATCATTACATTCGCAAACTTATTGGGGCATTTTTACAAACACTTGTGCACAATTTACCCGAACTTCTAAATAATAATTTGATATCCTCAAATCAACCACATATATACCAATGTCAACCTAACCCATCATAATGAAATTCAACTTTGTCTCGACATACCAACCAATATAACTAGAATACAGTACAAGAGGAAATCCACCACACAACCATAGGAATCTACTACAATACATAAAAATTGAACTAACCTAAGCCATGGCATACAAAACTGGGTGCGCGGCCGATGCGCGGTTGCGCATCTGTGGTAGAAAATTTCAAAGATGCACGGTCAGTGCGGCTGCGCATGTTGTAGTTTTTTTATACAACATTACAATGGGTTGTCTCCCATGAAGCGCCTGATTTAACATCGCGGCACGACGCAGGTCGTCGTACTTAATCCTCGCTCAACATTGGTGGCTCGAGCAAATGGGTCACTGATACCACTTTCGCGTCATCCATGCCCACATAATATTTTAACCTGTGCCCATTGACTTTAAATGCGCGAGAGTCATTTTCTACCAACAATCTCACGGCACCGGTGGGGTGGATCTCTACCACATGAAATGGTCCTGACCACCTTGACTTTAATTTGCTCGGAAATAGCCTCAATCTCGATTTGTAAAGCAGTACCATATCTCTGGATGTAAAGCTCCGCTCCAGAATATTTTTTTCATGCACCATCTTCATTCTTTCGTTGTATAGCCTTGTGCTCTCAAAGGTGTAGTAGCGAAACTCATCAAGCTCATGCAACTCTGTGACTCTACTTGTGCCTGCAGCTTCGATATCGAGATTAAGCTGCCTCAATGCCCACAAAGCTCTATGTTCCAACTCTACTGGTAGGTGACACGCCTTCCTAAACACCAATTTATACAGCGACATCCTAATCAGAGTTTTGAAAGCGGTACGATAGGCCTAGAGTGCATCATCTAACTTTCTTGCCTAATCCGTTCTAGTAGCATTCACAGTCTTAGTCAACACACTCTTTATCTCTCTATTCGAAACTTCCACTTGCCCACTCGTTTGTGGATGATATGGGGTGGCAACCCTGTGGCGTACATCATACTTCTCTAACAACTTTGCAAAGGCTCGATTACAAAAGTGAGTGCCTCCGTCACTGATTAGTGCCCTTGGAGTGCCAAATCGGGTGAATATGTTCTTTTTAAAAAAATCAGTAACCCCCTTTGCATCATTCGTAGGGAGCGCTGCAGCCTCCACCCATTTGGACACATAGTCCAAAGTGCCAAGTATGTACTTGTTTCCATATGAGCTGACGAAAAGCCCCATGAAATCGGTTCCCCATACATCAAACACTTCTACCTCCTGAATTGGGTTTATAGGCATCTCATGTCGGCGGGAAATATTACTGATTCTTTGGCATTCATCATAACTCTTTATCCATAATTGTGCATCTTTGAATAATGTTGGCCAGTAGAAGCCCGACTCCAAGACTTTCGCAGTTGTCCTCACTCCCCCAAAATGCCCACCATATGGTGAAGTGTGACATGCCTGAAAAATAAAAGATTGGTCTATCTCGGGGATACATCTTCGGATCATGTTATTAATACAAATCCTAAACAAATAAGGTGCATCCCCATAATACATACGACAATCATGAAAGAACTTTTTCTTTTGGACCGAGGAAAGGTCATAAGGAACAATACCGCTGGCCAGGTAGTTTACAATGTCTACATACCATGGCGCTTCCTCAAGACTTGTGGCTAATAATTGCTCATCTGGGAAAGTTTCCAGGATCTCTTCTACCTCAACCTTCTTCTCAGCTCCTTCCAATCTAGACAAGTGATCAGCTACTTGGTTTTGCGTTGCCTTTCGGTCACGGATTTCCAAATCAAATTCTTGCAGCAGTAGCACCCATCGAACCAGGTGCGGTTTTGACTCCTTCTTCTCGATTAAGTACATGAGAGCAACATGGTTAGTATAAACAATCACCTTCGATCCTATTAGGTATGACCTGAATTTGTCAAATGCGAACACCACTGCCAGCATCTCCTTCTCGGTCACTATGTAATTTAGCTGGGCACCACTCAGAGTTCTCCTTGCGTAGTATATTGGACGCATGACTTTGTCTTTTCGCTGCCCAAGAACTGCTCCTATAGCATAGTCACTCACACCATACATCAGCTCAAATGGTTTCTCCCAGTCAGGGGCAACTATGATAGGTGTTGTTACCAGTCTCTTCTTCAATTCCTCAAATGCCTGCTATCATCAGAAAACACAAACGGGTGATCTTTTTCAAGCAATTTACACAAAGGGTTAGCAATTTTGAAAAAATCTTTTATAAATATCCTATAGAAGCCGGCATGCCCAAGGAAACTTCTGATTGCTTTGACGGAAGTGGGTGGTGGAATATTTTCTATCACATCAACATTTGCACGATCTACCTCAATGCCTTTACTCAACACTAGGTGCCCCAAGACTATACCTTCCTATACCATGAAATGGCACTTTTCCAGTTAAGTACCAGATTCGTCTCGATACACCTCTTCAATACTCTTCTCAAGTTCATAAGGAAATCATCGAATGAGTTCCCCACCACTGAGAAGTCATCCATAAAAACCTACATTATTTCCTCTACCATATCTATGAAGATGGCCATCATGCACCTTTGGAATGTGGCAGGTACGTTGCATAGACAAAACGACATTCTTCAAAAAGCATAGATTCCATAAGGCCAGGTGAACGATGTTTTCTCTCTGTCCTTCGGGGCAATAGAGATCTGATTATACCCTGAGTGCCCATCAAGAAAGTAAAAGTGGGACCTCCCTGCCAATCTATCCAGCATCTGATCAATGAATGGCAGTGAAAAATGGTCTTTCTAGGTAGCCAAGTTCAACTTCCTGTAATCCATACAGATTCACCAACCTATGACTGTTCGTGTAGAGATCAATTCATTCTTCTCATTTTTCACTACCATTATACCTCCCTTCTTTGGCACACACTGAACTGGGCTAACCCAGTTGCTGTCAGAGATGGGGAATATGATTCCCGCATCTAACCACTTAATTATTTCTTTCTTCACCACTTTTTTCATGTTGGGATTCAGCCTTCTTTGATGTTCTCTAAAGGTTTGCACCCATCTTCCAGTAAAATTTTATGCATACAGAAGGCCAGGTTGATACCTTTAATGTATGCAATGGTCCAACCAATTGTAGTCTTGCACTCCGTCAGTACCTGCAAAAGCTGTTCTGCCTACACATCTAGCAAACTAGATGAGATAATAATAGGTAAAGTTGAGTTAGGTGCTAAGAAGGAATACCCGGGATGAGGTGGTAGTGGCTTCAATTCCAACTTTGGTGGCTCTTCTATCAATGGCTTAGCTAGAGGAGTTTTTCTTTCCTCTAAGTGCAAAGGTTCAAATTCCAGCTCCCTTCTCCAAAAACCTTGGCCTTCAAGAGCAAGTATCCACTCTGCCAAGTCTTCTCCATTGGATTCATCTGAGTTCATGAGACATGCTGCTAGAGGGTCTTTAGTGTTCAATGTCTCATCTTCCTCCTTCAAAATTACATCCACGACATCTATTAGAGAGCAATTAGCAAATTCACTTGGTCGTCGCATAGATTTCTGCACGCTGAATGTTATCTCTTCATCATTTAATCTAATTTGAGCTCTCCCGTTTCATAGTCAATTAAAGCTCTCCCAGTGGCCAAGAATGGTCTTCCCAAAATTATGGGACTTTCTTCGTCAACCCGACAGTCAGGAATGACAAAATCTGCTGGGAACACAAACTTTCCAACCTATATTAATACACCATCATGGATACCAGAGGGCCTCTTCACTGTCCGGTAAGCTAGTTGTAGTAACATGGACGTGGGTCTAGCTCTTCCAATGCCTAGCTTTTTGTAGATAGCCCGGGGCATAAGGTTTATGTTTGCCCCCAGATCATACAGTGCCTTAGCAAATACATAGTTGCCTATTGTGCATGGGATTGTGAAACTCTCTGGGTCAGACAGCTTCTCAGCTATGGGTCTCATCACAACAGCACTACAAGTCTGAGTTAGTGTAACTGTGGCCAAATCTTGAAAGTCAAACTTGCGGGACATCAAGTCCTTCATCATTTTTGCATAACCAGACATCTTCTTTAAAGCATCAATAAGTGGAATGTTTACCTGAATTTGCTTCAATATCTCCAAGAATTTCTTATACTGCTCATCTTTCTGATACTTGACCAATCTCTATGGAATGGTGCTGGAGGTCGCTTCTTCCCTGTAATTTGATTTTTTTCTTGTTCAGGCACTGCTTATACTATCGTTTCTTATGCTACCTCAGTTTCTTTCACAATCTTTTTTTCTTTGTTGGCGTTCTCTTGTGCATGATGTATCGTCACCTCAGTTAATCCTGTTGAATCATCTATCTCAATGGTATTGGCACCAATGTTTCAATAGGTCGGCTTTCACGAGCAATTTCTTGCTCCAGATCTAGGTCTCTACTATTTCGTAGACTCACTGCCATAAGCTATTTCAGGCCCTGCTCCTTTGAATTGATTTGTGTGTTTGTAGGTAACACCCTTGGGGATGATTATTTAAAGCTAGTGAAATCTGTCCTAATTGAATTTCAATATTCTTTATCGCTGATTCATGTGAGTCTACTCTTTTAGTTATTTTTCCAATGGACCCAATCAACTGTTGCGTCATCCTCTTAAGTTCAGTACACCCATCATCGTGTCTCACAATCTATTGTTGTTGAGGTTGTTGATAAGCTTCCTGCTGATTTTGCTGATTGTAACCCTGTTGCCGTTGGTAAGGCACCACTTGACCCTGTCGTCGCATAGCACCAAGATTGTTGTTGTTGTTGTACTACTGCCGAGCTGGTCTATATTGTTGATTCTGCTGACCCCAATTCTGACCACCTTGCCTCTGTCCCCCATAGTTGGTTACATAGTTCATATTTTCCTTATGTTGTTGGTTGTCACCTTCCGCACTCCACGAGCAAACATATGGTTGGTTAATGCATGATGTACATAAGCCCTCATTAGTTGTATCAACTATGTGTGCATGCTGCTTCTGGCCTGACTCATCAGCCTTTTTGGTGAGGATACTCATTTGTGTCTCTAGAGTGGCCATATTTTCAGCTATGGAGTTAGTTGGGTCTAAAGCCACTGAATGAACTACAGGAGTGATTGGAGAGTTTCTTGTCGTCCATTCCGAGTTTTGGGCCATCTTATCAAGTAGGATCTTGCTTTCTCTGAATGTCTTGCTAAAAAATGCTCCACCTGCAGAAGCATCAACATTGGCCTTCAAGCTATCTGCCAATCCCATGTAAAACCTCCACCCCAACATCTGCTCTGGAATGCCATGATATGGACACGTAACTAGCAGACCCTTGAAACTCTCCCATGTTTCTTGTAATGTCTCTGATGGTTTCTGTCTGAAGCTCAATATCTCATCAATTTGTTGAGCAATCTTATTGGGTGGGTAAAATTTGTTCACAAATTACTTGACTAATTCTTCCCAAGTAGTGATGGAGTTTATGGGGAGTGAATTAAGCCAAGTCTGGGCTGCTCCCGTCACTGAAAATGGAAACAACAACAGCCGTATTGCTTTCAGTGTCACATTATATTTCCTTTGTGTGGCACATATCGACAGGAAATTCTTCAGATGCTCCTGAGGATCTTCAACGTATGACCCTGAGAACAGTCCTTTGTTCTGTTACAAATATAGCATATTATTTGTGATTTGGAATGATTCTGCTTGTATCTGAGGGACTGCAATAGCGGTTGCTAAGTTGTTAGCGGTGGGTTGCGCCCAATCATGTAATGTTGCTTCTCGCACAAGAGGCACCACACCCTGGTTGTTCAGGTCATTCACGTTGTTTCTGTTGTTTAGATTATCGTCTTCCATATCTGGTTCAATTTGTTCTGTTGAGTTCTGTTGTTGTTTGTCCTTATTGTTTGCATGATTCAATGCCTTAAAAACTTTCTTAGGATCTGATAATGTTTCGAACAATTCACCAATTCTTAAAGAGTTTCTAGGCATGCATCTGTAACACCCAAGACTACAAACGTTAGAATTTCAATGTACTTGGTTTAAATTAAAGAAAATTGACTACGCTAAGAATTTTAGCACTTCTTTTAGCTGCAATTAATAACACCATTAAGTCCTCAGCAACGGCACCAAAATTGATCACGCCCAACTATGCCTAATAAAAAGGATAAAGTGGTCGCTGCAAATATATTCCGGTTAACATGTCCGAAGTCGAATCCCACAGGGAATTAACCTATCAATCACAACTATTGAACTCACACAAATTCATGTATTCAATCTTCAGAAATATTTAAGTAATAAAGTGGATGTTTACTAACTAAATAATACGTAATGAAAATGCAATAAAAATTAACTAACTATGGAACAGGTTGTAAACAAGAATTGGAAGGATCTAGGGTTCTGATTTCCCCTATTGTCGAAATCTTTTCCGCTACATTTCCTATAAATTTGCCTAAGTTTTCTCTATCGATCATGAGCACTCTGACTGTCGTAACTCTCTCCCAAGTAATTAAAATAATATACTAGACATATTCTCCCAAATTACGCTAGCTAGCCTTAAGTACATCTCACTTAGATCGCACCAAGGTTTGGTTATCCCTAATCCCACCTTTAAACCCTTCGTATTAATCCCTCATATACGTTAGGAGTGATGTTGTTCAATAACTACCTAAATATGCACTCTCTCCTAAGTAAAGCACACTAAATAGGAACAGTTAATTGATGGCCCTTCAATCAACAACAATAAGCATATAGTTGAACAAATAGAGAGAATACTATGGCAAATCTATATTAACGTAACGAGAAAATCATCCTTCAACAGGTTCTATCAAAACCCTAGATTAGGAGTTTAGATATGCATACTTGTTTTCATAATCTCAACAATAGAATTCAATATCAATGATAAAAACTAGAGGAAGAACGATAAAAACTCGTTGCCGAATCTTCCGTCTTGCTTCTTGCCTGTTCTTGCCTTCATAAATCCTTCTAAAAACCAAGATACCCTCTTTTTGGCCGAGCTGGGCTTTATATAGATCAAGGAGAGTCGCCTCTGAAATTACAATTTTATCCTTAAATTAAATTTTCCTCGGAGAGACGTGCGCGGCCGCGCACCTGGGAAGGTGACCGTGCATCTGGCCACGCACTTGGTAAATTTTCTGCCTGACTTGCACGGTCAGTGTGCGGCCGCACACCTGGGCCTTTTCTTGCACTCTTCTTGTTCTTCTTTTAAAATGCTCTAACCCCTTACGATCCTCTGACAACCTCCCAATTTGATCCATAATCTTTTACATAGTCTTCAACTCTCCATATTGGCTCAAAACTCTCCTTAACCTCATTGTCGCCCAGAATTTCTCCTACAAGGCATAAGACACTCAATCAGAGCAATTTACTCCCATTTAACACTCAAACATCAATAAAGTGCAGCCAATTTAGAGTGAAAATAGTAGCCAAAACACATATTTATAGCCTACTATCATCCAACATAAAAGTAAATTGTGCACTGCAAAGGGTCTAATGGCGCGAACCATAGATGCATCTATTCACCCCGCTCGCGAATCATACATATGACACGGTCAAAACATAATCCCTGCTCGTGAATCATACGTGGGACGCTGTCAAACATAATTTTATCATTTAAATCATAACCCTTTCTTGATTCTTTTAAAAAAAATGAAGACAATTCAACTTGAAGCCTCTAAATCATTGGAAATCCTCAACTTAATTCTTTTCGTTACAATTAGCACATATAATCAAATAATGGTGTCCACAAAGCATGGTGTAAACCTAAAACTACCCGGATATAATAGAAATAGTAGCTATATATGGACTCTCGTCACTTCGTGCGTACGTAGCCTTCACAAATAATCACATATTAATTAAGTTTACCTATAGGTAAATTTCCCTCTTACAAGGTTAGAAAAGAGACTTACCTTACTTTCAAGCCTACTTACAACTCATGAATGCGCTCAAATTCTCAAACCGGAGCCGAACAATCCGAAACTATTCAAATAGTGTAAAAATCAATCATACAAGTTCAAATTCTAACTATTAAAGTGATTATCCAACCCCAAAGGCAAGATTCCTAAAATTCACCCCAGCCCAAATGCCTGAATTCCGCAAAATTTCGAGAAAAGTTGTTACCCATAACCTAAGGAACATAATTATATGATTATCACTAAGTTTCATGGTCAATTTCGTGGTAAAAATCTCATTCTTGTCAAACCCTAGGTTTTTCATCTAACCCATGATTTCTACCAATTTTATGTTGGAATCTACCTAAAATTTATGTATTGAACTCACAATTACCTCCCAAAACTAGGTGGAAATCCTTCTCAAAATGCTCCAATAATCGCCCAAAGAGTGAGAGAAAATGAGTGAAAATGGATTAAGTCCCGTATTAATTGAACCTCACTGCCCCAGCGATTTTCGCACCTGCGGTCCCGCTTCTGCGGACGAGGGTCTGCTTCTGTGGAGTTGGGCTGGGCCGGCTAGGGCCATACCTGCGGGCGGATACCCGCTTCTATGGTCTGCTTCTGCAGAAAGAGAGTTGCATCTGCGGAACCTGGGCTTCTCTCCTTGGGCCGCATCTGCGGGGCTTCAACCACACCTGCGAGATTGCACCTGTGGCTGACCAACAACAGATGCGGTTATGACAGCAACTGGAGCTTCAGCTCTTGCTCAAATTTTCAACTTAGTCCGAGCCTTGTCCGATTGACGCTCGGGGCCCTCGAGGCCCCGCTCGAACATACCAACAAGTTTGAAATCATAAAACGGACTCGCTCGAATCCTTGGAAACCCCGAAACAACATTAAAACTAAGAATTATACCCTAAAATCAATTGAATCAAACTTATGAACTTCAAGTTCTTCAATCTACTTCCAATGTACCGAAACATACTTATACTACTCGGAACGATACCAAATTTTGTGTGCAAGTCTTAAATGACACTACGGAACTATTCCCGGTCTCGAAATTCTATTTGGACCTTGATATCACCAAAACCCGCTCCAAACCAAATTTAAAGAACTTCTAAAAACCTTCAAGAACCAACTTTCACTATTAGGCGCCAAAACGCTCTCGGATCATCCAAAACTCAATTCGGACATACGCCCAAGTCCAAAATTATCATACGAACCTATTGGAACTATCAAATCTCGATTCCGAGGTCGTTTACTCAAAATGTTGACCGATATCAAACTTGACCTTTTAAGACAACCTTAAGGAACCAAGTGTTCCAATTTCAACCAAACTCTTCCAAATCCCGAACCAACCATCCCCGCAAGTCATAAATCAGTAAAAGCAAGTACGAAAAGTGTTATTTAGGAAAACGGAGTTCTAGAAAACAAAACGATCAGTCGGGTCGTTACATATACTTAGTGTAATTATAATTTTATCTAATATGAAATGCACTTACGAAAAGTGAAAAGTTGATCTACAAGTTAAAAGGAAAAGTCAAACATTCCTAAAATTTATAACGTAAATCAAAGAAAAATAAAATGATACATTACAAAAATTTCGACCTTAAATAAATGAGAAATGTTTTCAAGAACTAGATTTTTTTTTCAATTCCTAAAATCTAAGTTGATTACAAGAGAAAAATATATCTTTTAAGGAAGTAAATTATTTTAAATGCCAAATCATAAACTTAAATAAAAGAGAAAAGACTTATTTAAAATGAAAAATCTAACTACTGTTGTTATGGAAAAAATTTCGGCAACTCTACTACTTATCTAACAAAACCTTGGAAATCTTTTCTTTTTATTTACTTTTTGAATTTTAGAAATGTTATTTGTTTTACTTTGAATATAATTTAATTTCTTCTTGAAAAGTGCCAAGTTCATTTTAATTTTCCGTAAGAAGAACCATTCTTACTTTTTACATTTAGCACTAATTTGTCACCAAAACAAAGAATATTATAACTCAAAGAATTATTTATGAATGAACATATCCTTGTGACATTGAAAGATCTTCTTACCCTTCAATCATGTACTATTTTTAAAAACATTATACATTGTGCAAGCTTATAATGAATAATAGGTAAAATTAAAACATTATTTTTAAAAACAATGAAATTATCTTATAATGAATAATAGGTAAAATTAAAACATAACCATAGCCACCTTATAACTGCCATGATCCTCTTTGTTGTTTCATCTTCTTAAACTGTGCAAGCTTGGTACATCATAGATTTACCTTTTTTAAGTTATTTATTAAAAAAGAAGTATAAATATCTAAAAACTGTTAATAAATATTAGTAACACATTGTGCTTACTTTGTTTGAACTTCGAAATCATGTAGCCATGTGTCGGTATTTCAATAAAGCATGTGAGAACTTACTGTGATGATCCAAAAGGTCATCACTCGTTTTGAAAGTAAATTCTGTATTCCGAGACCTTAAAGACCTCTTTTTGTCTCACTTCGATTTGCGTACGCAATCCGGGCGCGTTTCCTGAAAGCTTTTATGTGAAAACTAAGAAAAATAAGGAAATTGACCTTTAAAATTAATTAAAGTTGACTTTGATCAACATTCTTGGTAAATGGACCTGGACACGTGATCCGACGGTCTCGTAGAGTTCGTAGTAAAATATGGGACTTGGATGTATGCCCGAAATCGAATTCCGAGGTCCCAAGCCCAAGAATGAATTTTTGAAAGAAATTGTTTAACTGAAATTATAAGAGTTTTTGGAAATGTAAAGATGTTTGAATTTGATGGTATCAGGCCCGTATTTTGGTTTCGGAGCCCGATACAAGTCTTATATAATAATTAAGTTGAATCTGTGAAGTTTGGTAAGAATCGGAGTTCTTTTAGTATAAATCGGACATTTATTTGAGAAAATAGAAATGTTGATGTTCTTGAGTGATTTCATGAATTTGAGGTTTAATTCATAGTTATTGATGTTAATTTAATGATTTAATCGCACGAGCAAGTCTGTATGATATTTTTAGACTTGCGCACATATTTGGTTTGGAGCCCCAACGGCTTGGGTGAGTTTGGGATAGGCCGCGGAGTGTTTTGAACTTAGGAGCAGCAGCTGATGTGTTGCAGGTCTGCAGGCTTCACATTTGCGAAGCCTGGCTTACAAATGCGAGCTCCATTTGCGATGACTGGGCGGGGGTTGACCTTCGCATTTGCGAAGCTCCATGTCGCAAAAGCGACTCCAACAGTGAACGCAATTGCGAACGATGGTTCACATTTGTGAAGTTAACAGGGCCGGCCTACCTTCGCATTTGCGAAGCCTGGGCCGCAATTGCGAGTTCGTATTTGCGAACCTGACATCGCAAATGCGATATCTGCACCTATGTAAAATCAAACTTAGACGAAATTTTCTTCATTTTTCAAACTTCCTCCAACCCTAAGCTCTCTTAGGCGATTTTCCAAAGAAAGGTTTTTCTCCAAATCATAGGCAAACAACTTCTAACTTATTTTCTTCAATCTATAACATCTTTTCACATGATTTCAATTCAAAATCAAGGGTTTTCATGGGGAAAATGGGTGTTTTTGAGTAGAACGTAGGATTTTCAATTTTTGGGGATTTGGACCTCGATTTGAGGTCCGATTTCAAAAAAAATTATATATTTGAGTTCGTGGTTGAATGGGTAATCGGGTTTTTATTAGAACCTCGGGTTTTGATCATGTGGGCCCGGGGTCAATTTTTTGACTTTTGAGGGAAATCATTAGAAAACCTATTTTCATGCATTAGAATTGGTTTGTTTAGCATTTATTAATGTTATTAAGTAAATTGTAACTAGATACAAGCGAATTGGTGGCGAAATCAAGGGGTAAAGCGGTAGTTGAGGCTTGATTGTGTTCGTGGCATTGAGGTAAGTGTTTGATCTAACCTTAGCTTGAGGGAATAGGAGTCGTAGTCTTATTTGTTGTGTATTAATTGTTGAGTACGACGTATAGGTGTGGTGACGAGTATCTATACATCGGTATCAAGCATGCCCGTGAGTCTTATACTATGATTGATGTGACTCCATCTTATATTGTCCATGCTTAATATGACGAATTCTAATGTTGAACAAGGCTTATGGAAGTATTCTTGGTAATTGAATATTATAGAATATTGGCTCAAGTTGAGAACTGAGTTATGAAGTAATTAAGAAAAAGAGAAGAGGTTTATGATATTGTCTCCCTTGCCGGAATGTTATTGCTTTTGATATTATTTCCCTTGCCGGGATGTTATTGCTCATGATATTTTTTTTTTTGATGGGATTCTATTGTGATTTTATTAATTCCCTTGCCCGAATTACTTTATGATTGTTGCTTGGGTAAGGATGAGTGTAAAAGCACGAAGGATGATGTCGTGCGTGATATTTGTGAGTGAGTGTTAATGCACGAAGGGTGATGCCGTGCCGATTTTGTAAATGTAAAAGCACGAAGGGTGATGTTGTGCCATGATATGAGTGATAATGCACGAAGGATAATGTCGTGCCATGGTTATATGAGGTAAAAGCACGAAGGGTGATGCCGTGCCGATTATATTAATTCTTATGGTGAGAACGGGAGTAAAAGCACGAAGGGTGATGCCGTGCACTTGTGATTGTTTTCCTTATTCTTGCTTATAGTTGAATTTTGGTGCTCTGTATGCTTCTTTACTGAATTTCTGTTTGTACATGATATTCCCTCGAGCATGTTTCCCCTTCCCATCTTTAACTGTTAGTTTCTGTCGTTATTATTTGTTATATATGATATAACTGCAGAGGTTTATTTGGTAGTCTTGTCCTAGCCTTGTCACTACTTCGCCGAGGTTAGGCTCGACACTTACAAGTACATGGGGTCGGTTATGCTGATACTACACTCTGCACTGTGTGCAGATCCCGGTGCTAGAGCTTTTGTACCACAGTGAGGTTGCTGCCTTCAGTCCATCAGGAGACCCGAGGTAGTCGTGCAGGCGTCCCCTTCCTATCTAGTTTCCTTTTGTTCTTTACTATTTCAAAGACACACATGTATCTATTTTGTTCGGACCCTATTTGTAGTATTCTTAGATACTCTGTGACACTGTGACATCAAATTCTGGGTAGAGTTGTATTTTGGATTTCCTATTAGTACTTAGTGATATTATCAAATTTCGTCTTCCGCATTTATTTTATTATTATGGTTATTCCGCTGTTGATCGCCTGTTATATTAAATTGTTAAAAGGCTAAGTAAAAAGGGTAATAAAATTTGTAACTCTCGGCTTGCCTAGCTTTCATGAGTAGGCGCCATCACGACTCCCGGGGTGGAAAATCCGGATCGTAACACTTACGTGGGATAATAAAAAAAAAATTCAATTATAGAATCAGCTAAACATAATCAACATTCATCATATTTTGAGAATTTACACTTTTCTTTTTAAATCTTTATAATTAAAAAATGATCATTTTATTATGAAGTTTTAAATTTTTAATTAAACCTCCATGTTAATGTCGTAAGATTTTATTTGAAAATTCTAAAACATTGTGATAGTGATATTTTTCAATTACGAAACTTGAAAAGTAATGTGAACTTTAATCCAATAAACTATCATTTATTTTGACCCAAAAAAAAAAGATTGGAAGTTATATTAAGAAATAAAAAAAATTGATCTCTGTTATGAAACAATAAAAGAAGAAGAAGAGAAAAGTAGAGAAAAGTAGGGAGAGAGAACTCTTATTAATTTTGGGATGATTTACAATGGAATAGAACCCTCTATTTATAGGGAGAGGGTGACGTAGCCACCAAGTAATAAACCCTAGAATCTCTCTAGAATATAGACATTCACCTTAAATAGAATTCTATTTATAACACTCCCCCTTGAATGTCTATTCAACAGATAATGTGCCTCGTTAAAACCTTAACTAAATAAAACCCAATGGGAAAAAGATTCTAGAGAAGGAAAAAAAGTACACATATCTAACAATACGCCTTTTAGTTGCCTCGTTAAAAACCTTGCAAGGAAAACCCAGTGGGACAAAACCTTGTAAGGGAAAAAGAGTGCAATGCGCATTAACTCTCCCTGATGAGAGCATCAATTCATATCTTTAAGCATTTGCATTCCAATCTTGTGCACCATCTTCAAAACGATCTTTGGTAGAGACTTGATAAACAAATCAACCATATTAACTTGAATGAATATATTGCATCTTGAAATCATCATTCTTGATAGAGATGTAATGTCTTCATAAACTTCCGTAGAATGGCATTTTCAATATCTCCATAGAGGTATTCTCACTATCACATTATCATGCTTATAGTTATAGCAAGATACATTTGTGCACAAATTGCACTGAGAAAGTGGTACTTCAAGATCAAGAATTGTATATGATTTAAGCAGTTTAAATCCTTTTGGGGATTGTCATATAAGTATAGTCAAATAAGCCATTTAAAGAGACTTTAGATGCATATCAACTTTTCATGTCATGCTAGACATATAAGATAAATAAAAGTGATTGCACACACCATTGACTTTATACTTTCAAGTATTTGAACTGCATGTCCAAAACAACATGTCTTTCATATGAAACCAATTCTATTTGAATTGTTTCTCTAGACTTAATATCCTCGTATATATATTTAGCGCTATTATAGATGTCGTTGACAAATATTTTATATCGGTTCCAACCTCCTTATTTTCATATAGACATAACATAGAGATCTCTCCATTCATATGTTCAGGTACCTGAATCTCTCTTGAGATTTTATGAAGTGTTATGTCATATGATTTTCTAGATCACTTGCCTCCTTTATTATGATCATTTTGATCATTTGCTCATCTTATTTATCAAGAAGTTTATTTGAAACCAATTTGTCTATACGCTTTAAGAGTACCATAGACTTTGTCCTTCTAGGACTTAATAGGAGCATTTGCAATGCGAATATAGTTACTTTCTTTGGGTCAACAAATGCGTCTGACATGCTTTACAATATATTGCAGATGAATTATCTATTTATGAACTTCAAGTTCATATTATCTTATTCGAGGATCGAGATGTATAAATAATAATTCATTCCACATAACTTTTTCTCAATTGTTTATCTTGTCTCCCCCTCATGTTAGAAAAACTAACTTTTTTCCTCAATTTTGGGAATCCATCTTTGTGCGTTATGGTGTTAATCAATATATACAGTGCACATCAATAATAACAAGATGGAATTATTTGGTTCCTGACCCCGAACCACTTGTGAGGGGAGAATATAATATATTTTCGTATATAACGTATATCAAACTGATATAGATAACTTCGTTCTCATAAGCAATATTTTAGCTATTAAGTGGAGGCACTCAATAAATCATTTTGCTAAACCAACTGTGATGTAACCCAACTTATCAAGATAAATTATCTTGGATAGAAAATCTGAAAATTATGCTCTAAATTAAATTATTGAGCAAATTACCTCGCAAACACCAAGTTGCAGATTAATAATAATCGCACATGTAACCATCTCATAGATGCATCTTATGTGGTATACATGGCAGGTGAATGGCCCCATATTCACTTTTGATATTTCCAGCATTCATGGGATTCAATCCTAATTTTAGTTGGTCAATTAATTAACGAGAACAAGTAATATAAGAGAATTCATAAAGAACTTTCTAGTTCTTTAATATTTACCCATGTGAATTCTCTATTATTTTTGCACATCATACTTAAATTGATATGGCCAAACCAATTATGCCAACATTAAATCTTTCCTTTATTTATAGTCTTAATATAATCAATCGCTTTCGCGTGTACTTTGGAAACTGAATAAGTTTCTTTGAGATTTAGTACAACACAATACCTTATTGGTAATCAATTGTGTTTCTCCAAAATAGTAATAATTGGCTCTTCCAGAGCTCTCAATTAATTTGGTACTACCACATATTCATCAACATTCATATGGTGAATATCTCTTTTAATGAGAAAGTTATACCATTATGGTTATGGTCAAAATTATATGCAAGATCTGTTTCTTGTATTACCATTGTCTTTTAATAATTACATTGCCAAAATATTTTGGCGTACAATAGGTACGTGATTAACGACCATTTATGCCATAATAATGACATTATTTTCTTATTTCCTCTCAAACCTCCCTCTAGAGGTGAGTGTGGTATATTCACTACCACTAGCACGTTTATATTCTTCCAAGAATGAATATGTATTCATAAATTAGATGTTGTCACATTCACATCATGAATGGACAATAATCATCTATATGTGCTTTATAAAATCTCACGTCAAATCAATAACAAATATTACTTTCACAAAGTGAAAGATTATTTTGAGAATCCTTATTATTCACATTATCACAATGATGACGATTATAATTTCGTCTATTGCCACGTCTACATCCATTTATACCTTCACGGTAATAATTTTGTCTTCTTTCAGACTTATCACATATTGCTATCAAATTCTCTCAAGGGAATGAGAATGAAGCA
The DNA here is from genome assembly GCF_000393655.2 of Nicotiana sylvestris. NCBI lineage: Eukaryota > Viridiplantae > Streptophyta > Magnoliopsida > Solanales > Solanaceae > Nicotiana > Nicotiana sylvestris. The sequence continues at coordinate 64,557,000 of NC_091063.1, forward strand.
AATTCAATGGGACGGGTTTTCAATTCTTTGCCCATAATCATACATGAATTTGATCATGACAAGGCATAGAAATTTTACCACTTTGGGTGGTTATAATTTCTTTCAAACTCCATTAGAGTTACAATCAAAATTTATCGTCTTTGTTTGTATTTAAAATCAAATTGTAGAATGTCAAGAATTTAAAAGAGAAAAGTAAAATGCTTACCTTAAATCCAGAATTTAATCGTGAAGGAAGTTCATGGAACAATTGACAATCATTATGCTCAATCCCAAAGCTTCTACTTAATTGGTTAGAGTCTCGTGTTGATAACGTGTTATGAAACAATAAAAGAAGAAGAAGAGAAAAGTAGAGAAAAATAGGGAGAGAGAACTCTTATTAATTTTGGGATGATTTACAATGGAATAGAACCCTCTATATAGGAAGAGAGTGACTTAGCCACTAAGTAATAAACCCTAGAATCTCTCTAGAATATAGACATTCATCTTAAATAGAATTCTATTTATAACAATCTCGTTATTTGGAAAAGAAATATCGCGTTTTGGAATATTATGCGGATCCTTTTATTAATTTCGGTTATCCTTCTACTAATTTCGGTTATCTCTCCTTTTCCTTTTACTTATTTAGTATATTGAAAATAAGTTTTTTTTTTTACTTGTCCATTTTAATAAATTAAAGAGAATAATTTTTTTTAATGTATTTTTCTCTTACCATTAAACTATTAAAGTACTAGTGTCAAATTTTACATTTTCAAAGCATGGTCAATAAAGGTAACTTAGTAAAATAAACATTTAATTACTGATTTCTTAGAGAGGGTACACAATACAAACAAAAAAGCACAGATAACCTTTGTTACCATAATTTCTTTTTTCATTTAATAATTAAATACTTACTAAATTTGCTCCTGCTATATCTCACTAGCAATGTGCATATTTATTGCAAGTGTAATCTGTAAATATTCCCTTCGTTGTGTTTGCCATAGCTTATTAATTTAGAGGACCTTCGTTAAATTTCAAACGAAATAAAAGTGCTTATAGAAACGCAAGAATGCTTAGAGCAAAAATCTCAAGCAGCAAAATAATTCGAATGTTTTCACTGAAATGGTGTAATAATGTTTTTGCCAACTTTGGTAATTTAAACATCATGCAATCAGCATCACGATGTTTAAAATTAATTAATTTATTGGGTAGTATTTTGATTTCACGCGTTATAAAACATTTCAAGTTAATGGGCGGTCCCAGAGCAATGATAATATATTTTAAGTTTACTAATTTTAGTGTACGTGGAACGTCAAATTTAATTTGTTAGTTACAGAGTATTTGTAAGAATAAATATTTTATATAAGAGATACATATATGTTATGATGTATCTCATCTAATATCTCTTTATAAACGATGTTTTTAGTGCATGTTCCCTTCCGCCACTATGCTCTTGGTGTATGTACCCTTTTTGTCACTTGACCGCTTTGTTATGATCTCTGAAAGAATAATATATAGTTGTCCATGTGAAAAATCATGTAGTGGCAAATACAATTCAACTTTTGCAATTGTTTGACAGTGTGATTTAAATCAATGCAAATCACAAACATATCCGAAATTCTTTTGAACAAATTAATTTTTTAAATCAAAGTAGATTTTGATTCTTTTCTTTATAATTAGGAATAGTAGTCCAGTAACACATTTAATCAGAATTTTGATGTAAAATTCTAATTTATATTTGTGCAATAACAAATTCCAAGAGATAATTTTGTATTGGTTAAAATCGTAAAATTTAGAATTGTTTCGTTTTTAGAATTTGAATGAATTAGAATAACGTTTAGTCTTTTAACACCGAATAACATTTCCACCTCCAGCTATTTAACATAAAATAATTGGGATATTTATGCAAATAGGTCATATCAAGTACCCGTAGCTCTAGCTGTTATTGTGAAAGTTTCTTTTAATTTTTCAAGTAAACCAATCTGCATCGCACTATGAAAAAAAAGTTATATGAAACGTGTATTAAAATATTTATAAAAAAAAATTAATAGCTTTATACAGATAGAGCAGGACTAAACATTGGAATAATGAACTCATAACGAATACAAAATATTATTTTGTAGCTAAAAGGAAGACAATAATTAAGCTCTTCACTCATGAAATCTCAGTCATGTACCGGAATTTTAAGTTCAATTCTTTAAACTCAAAGTGATAACTTCTTTCAAGGCTACCCATGGATATATTATAGATTAATATGAAAAAATTAATTTAGAAAACTATTCTTTGTATATCCAGTCCTTCGTACGTAGTTATATACTCCCAACAGGCAAGAGTCAAGATAATTTTATGCTTGAAAAATAAATGCACGATGTTTTGTGAGAAAAAAATGGAGATACTTCACTACAAACAAATTAATACATAAAGTAATAATGGAATTACATACATTAATTCATATTGTTGTTATGAGTGTCCTCTTTAACTCGCCAAAGATCTTCTTAATTACCAATATGCTCTATGCAACCCGCATTGTTCCTGCAGATTTCAATTCAATTATAGCATAATTAACCGGGGTCAAACTAAATCTAATAAATACCGTTATTCATCAGAGGAGTCTTATTAATTAGGTACTTGTCACACTAAATATTATAAAGATAAAATCAATACTGAATAACTATATCAAGTAATCTGATCTCAAATATTGAATTAGGTTAGCTAAATTGAATAACAAATTACACACAAACATACACCCTATAAATTATATGCACGCCCTCTAACTACATAAAAATCTTGTGTTTTCATTAGTATGCAAGATATATCGAAAATAAATGAATTTAATTAGTATTGTGATTGAGATTGAACGTACCTTAGAAATTGTTGATAGACATTAGTAGCTAGTATAACACTTTTAAGACTTCATCAAGACTATATTGACATAGAAGCATGTACATTACGATGTAAATATCAAAATATTTACGTACAAGTGTAAAAAATAACTACTAATTAAGTAAATACAAGGTAAAAATATAAATAAATAATAAAAAAAGAAAGTAAAAACTTACCTAACATATGCTTGAAATTTGGATTAAGAACACCTAAAAAAATGGGTTCAGTGAGCAAAAGAAGAAGAATCAATTTGCAAGAATTGTAGGCGGGTAGAAGAAAATTTGATAAGTTAAATAACGATTTCATGAATAAGTGAAAAACAAAAAACAAAAGACTAAAATCGCATGTAGATAAAATATGCAACTGATGCAATGTATATAGAAACTACTCCCTCTGAGTTTGACGTGCAACAACTGAACTATGAGGCCTACCATTACAGTACTGTAAGTTTAAAACATCTTGGCAATATGATTCTCTACCAAGGAAGAAGCTTTTAAAGGACGAAAAACCAAATTATGCCGTAAACAAACTCCTTCTTTAACTTAAAATCTATTTTTTTTTTATAGTTCAAGTAAGGAAAAAATCTATACAATTAATTAATTATAAAGTCCTAAATATTAGGATACCATATTTAGTTCAAATAAAAAAGATTTTAATAACTAAAATTTTATTTTCCTTTTTAGTAATTTAATTTATTATAAGAATTAGTGTTAATATCCTTTTTTACTGTCTCAAAACATATTTATTTTAAGTCTTTTGGACTTTTTCATTGATGTGCAATTATTTTTCTTAAAATCTAATGTAATATTATCCTCGATTTAGTGTCATTATATATGTCTATGGCAATTTTTATTATTCAAAGTTATGTCAGATTTTAGCTTAGGTTACACAATGATTACTTATTAGTCTATGTTCTAAATCAAATTTAAATTAAACGTATATACACGGGAATTATAATTTGTTATATAGTTTGAATAAATAATTAATTTATATAGGGTATAATATATTGATTTTAAGTCCTATATTTTATGTACTCTTACATAGTTTAATTAAGGAATGATTAAATAAGCATTATTTGATTAGTTTTAAAATCTCTAAATATTTGAAAAATAATCAAATGACTATTTTGTTCAGCGCGAACTTTATTTTTAAAGGGCAAAAAAGGCGAACGACATTTCGCTAAGGGCCTTCGTGCTTTTAATATAACTAGTTTTAGGGTATGCGCTTCGCGCGTGTACCTATATTTGTTATATAATAATCTTTTTAAAATAACATAAATAAGTATTTAAAAGTGGTGTTTGCGTTAAAATAAAAAATTAACCAAAAATTGCAAGTACTCGAAAATGATACTAAATGATAATCATATGATTAATCTTACAGTAATTATTCCTTCGATTCATTCCAATACTTAAGCTTAATTGTAAAAAAGTGTTACTAAAATAGTATTTGATTGAAAGATAAAAGAAGTCCTAATTTTATATGACAATTGTTTGTTTGTAACATTTGTGTACTACGACTTGCATGAACTTTGGAGTAATATTCGTTTTGTTCTAAATGATGGATATATTTTCTTATTACAGTAAAAGGGCCTAGAAAAAGTTGTATGTATTAAGAGTTTTTATCATATAAGGAAAGAGTTGATAATCAAATTTTAGTTGATTTTAAAATCCTATATAGCAGAAGAATTTAAATTACGATTTTATCTAATGTAAAATATATTTTAACGGGTAAAAAAGATGTTCGATTTGGTACGTATAGTATGTGTCTATCAATTAGATTTGTATAGAATAATAATGAATTATGTGTAATATCAATTGACGTCAATGTAGATACAACATTCATTTAAATGGAAAAGTAAATGTTATTACATTATGCAATAGTTGAATTTATAGTATTTGTAATTATAATTTTTTTATGAATAATGATATATTATGTTTTTGTATCACACTTACTATGTCTTCACAGATAATATTTCTTGGTGTATGTTGTCTTTTTTTTTGTCACTTCAGTTGTTCTCTCATAATCAAAATCCTTGTTCAAATTGATTTAACCCTTCAAAGTGCACAACATAGTTGTCATGTGAGAAAACCTGTTGCGACATGTACAGTTCAATATTAGGATCATTGGGCCGTGTGCTTATTTATTTGCATATGATTTATTAATTGTCATCAAAATATATAATTTTACTGAAAATTACTCTGATAGATCTAAAAGTGTATAATATATATCTTTTGAAATATTTTGATAGTTGCCACACATATGAGAACATAAGTAAAAATATTTATGCTTATTGTTTTAGTCGAATATTTCTTAACGTGATTCCTATATGAATGCTTAATTGATGGATGAAATATTTGTTTTCTAGTGTTTTCGATTCTCAAGATCATACAAAGTCTACTAAAGCTACTCAACTAACCCATGAGCCTGTTAATAAAGTAGAAGGAAATTTTAGCATCATCATTTGCATTAGAAATAATGCTCAATTACTAACTATAACAAGGAATTCCACGAAGACAAGTAGTTTTCGCCAAACAATGTTTGATAACCAAGCAAGCCTCAAAAAGGAAAAGATTTATCTATTAATCTATGACTACATGGATAAGAGTAGCACAAAACTAAGTTAACAAAATTAATAAATAAATAAATAATAGTACTATAGTAGTAAGAGCAAAGATGGTGGCTACAATTCTCGAATTGTATAAAGTGGTAATCTTTTTGAGACGGAATCAAATTGTACCTTGAAGTGGTACTATTTAAGATGAAATCAAATTGTATAATTCTCATGGAAATTCATGTTAAAGACAAAGTTATAATTAATGTAAGTGTGTATATGATGTTTAACTTCCAATTTACATGTTTAATTATACAACTTTTCTCGAGAAAAACGTGCTAATGTAACTCACGAAGCTAAGAATATCTCAAAAACTATTCGGGAGGTGGAGTTAGTCTGTTTATTCGGTAAAAGAATTTCTAGAAAAGCCAAAGTGCTATAGTAAACTTCAAACTTTGTATGACCTCGCACATAAATAAGAAAAAAGCAATGAATGTGAAAAGCTAGCTATAGTTATAAGTTATTCAACATAAAATTCACTTATAAAGTCGAATTTCATGTTGAAGATAGAATAAATATATATAGATGAAATACCATAACATAAGAAAAAAATATTTAGAAATTTAAAAGATTCATAAAGCATACATGACCCATTAGTTTTGCCAAAAAGCAAGGAGAGCACAAGCAAAGGATTCCCACAGATAGAACTCCGCAATTGAAATTGAAAGCAAAAATTATTGTTGATTAATGCATGAAAATACACCATAAAGAATAAAGTAAAAAATAAAAAGAATGGTAAACTATAATTATGAATTTGACGATCTATATGTTTTAATATAACAATCCCTAATAATAACATAGAGGATTACGTATGAGAGTGATAGTGAAAAAACCGAGAACTTTGACTACATATACAAACAAACAAAGAAGCAAGCTAATCCAGTGAAGTTAGATGCAGAAAAATATGATTGTATGCAAATAAAGTCATCACCTAATCATCAAAAGAATGTTCAAGAAGCATAAGAGTTAAGGCCAACAAAGTTAACATGTATAATTTTATTGCTACTCAAACAAGAGTTTGTAGCCACCTACAGGCTGCCATTAGTTGTAAGTCAACTAATATTTTGAATCTTAGAAACTTTACACTCATTTTTTTTTAGCTAGAATACCTGTTTTCGTGTTTTTGTGAGTTTATTCAAATTTTCATATAAGAAAAAATGTAAATTGTTTGAGTTCTCAATATGAAATCAGAATTATACTCATTCTAAATATGAGTTTATTAGAATAACAGAAATCTTTTACTTCTAAAGCTGAGTTCAGAATCGGCATGTAATTGATGATTAAATAATTCAATTACATCAACTCTGCAAAGCACAAACAGTATAATGTCTATCTCTTAATATTAAATTAAACATATAAAAAAAGGGAATCACATACATAAAAAAGAAAAAAGCTTGAAAAATAAAATAAAATAAAGTACACTCGCTCAATAAGGAGCATGTTAGTCACGCTTGTAACATATATCAAGTTATAACAAAAATACTAAATTCACTGTTGTGTTGCTTGGAGGTAATGAATGAAATCATAATAAACATCTATTAAGTTGCAGTAACATAGTCTAACTGTTTAAGAACTGAATTTTCACCACTTAAATTTTGCTTACAGCAACTGGTTGAAAAATCGCCAAAGAAAAATTAAAATATGTAATAAAAACTTATAGAAATTGTGATTCAATATCCTCCAATCTCAAGATTATCAAATTTATATTTTCTTTCTTTAGTCTGCTATTAATGTTTCTTTTGTCTCTTGTCTAGTGAATATAAAAAAATTGTCTCGCTACGTCCAATGATGGTAAATAAAACCTAATTCCAAAATAATATATAGCCACTAATGTCTAAAAGCAATTTAAAATCCTACCAAAAGCTTGAATATCAGGGTCATACCAATAATTTGAAATCTTTTATAGGACAATATCAACTGTTTGCTTCGTCCTATCTTTATTTGCTTTTTTGGCAAGTTATTATTGCAGCCTTCACCATTGCAATAAATTCTCAAAATCGTGTTGATTAATTAAGATGGATAAAAAATTTACATAAACGAATAATATAATGTTGAAAATCCATTAAACTTTAGTTAAACAAGAATTACCTATCAAGCGTCTGCAATTACCAAAAAAAATCTCATTCAATCATTATTCTTTAATAAAATATTACTAACCTATTTAAAGCTTATGCGATTTGCATCATTAATCCGAAACTTATGAATACCTACACAGAAAAAACACACGTAAAGAATCTTAAACAAAGAAAAACCTAAAGAATCCTAAACAAAAAGAAAAGGCACACAGTAAAGAAGCCTAATCCTAATTATATAAAGAAGAAAAAGCTAAAGACTCCTAAACCTAAACACACATGACCTAAATAGTCGACAATTTAAAGCTAAAGGCTCCTAAACCTAAATATACGGCACCTAAATAGACGGCAGTCTTTGTTTTTTCTCCAAAAATAAAAATTTATTAGTGATTTTAATTACAATTATATCCAACTTAAAATACAATACGAAGGGCAAAAAAGACGAACGACATTTCGCTAAAGGCCTTCGTGCTTTTAATATAGTATAGACTAGTTTTAGTGTACGTGCGTTACACGTGTATTCTGCGCCTATCAATTAAAAAATATATAGAATATTGAATACGAAAGAATTATGTGTAATAGCAATTGATGTAGAGATAGATAGAACGATCATTTAAATGAAATAAAATACTTTATCTAAAAATACAGTTGTATTGACAGTTAAATTCTAGGGATAACTTCAAGCTTAGAAGTACTTTGGCCATGTTTATGGGAAAATTTACTTTTTTCAGCTTCAAATACTATTCGAAAGTACCTCAAAACATCTCAACTCTCCAATATAAACATTTAGAAAACAATTATCTTTGACTTCCCAAAAACTTGGCCAAACAGATTGGCCTGCATATTTTGGATGTGAGCAATGTGGTAAAGATCGACCTTTTTTAATTCGTCTGATTTAATTTGAAGTTTCATCGTCCAATTCGTATAGAGGCGTCAAAAGAACACTAAACAACCAAACTACATTATCTTAACGAATCCATTCTACGGGTTACAGTAGGTTCGATAACTTTGGGAAAATAAATATATGGACATATAATATAAGTATATAACATAAATGATTAAAACATTAAATTAAAAGGAAAAAATAGAGAGGAGAAATTAAAACACAACCGTAAAATTTGTGAATTCTAATCGACCTAACATTGTGTGAATCTTCTTTGATTCAAGTATCATAGTATGGTGTGATACAACATATGAACGAATATATAAGATCTAGGTTCACAACTAAAATACATAGGTAAATTAGCAATAACAACAATAAAGAAAGCAACAATCACATAAAGAATATATTAACGCAATAATAAAAAAGGAGAGTGTGAACAAAAGCTCAAACTTCTTATAAACAAATTACACATAGTAAAAAGTTTGTTGTGTGCTAACACAAGGTACACATGGAGTTCTTTTGTTTATTAGCTAAGTAAAGAGGTTTAGCTATCCAAGTAATAATGATTCAAAATTTAAGCCTTATAATTCGAGGCATAAATCAGATTTTAGATCAGAAACTTGGAAGAACTATATAGATCTAAGAGAGGTACTTTAGGAACTTGGAATTTTGTGTATTCACAATCAAATTCATGAATTGCTTGATTTGATGATATTTCAACTATGGAGAAGCCTCCTTAAGGGTGAGTTAGCTTAGTCAATTCGGCCCGAGATGCGTTCGTTGACAAAACCGCCGTAGGAATTCTGATTTTTCAATAGAACAGAGGCGAACTGATCAATAAGTAAGAGGCTCTAGTCACTACAAACGAATACACCATAAGATCGAACTGCACTCATACCTCTCCCGCATCAAGTTCCCCCCCCCCCTCCATGTAGGGATTCTATATATTTATGTGTTAGGAGTGTACACGTTGCGCGTGTGCCTATGTCATTGAGTAATTTAAAAAAAAAAACTATCTCATAAATGTTAGTATATGAGAAATTTTGTTTGAGCTATAAAATAAAACACATATGTTTTAAAAAAGAATAAATATTGATTCTATATAGTTAACTCAATAAAGAAAGAAGTCGTCCTATAGAAATCCTTCAATTTAAAATTTATTCCTATTTCATAATTTTATCACTTTTTTTTCAGTTTTAGCAAGAATATGTAAGCCTTGAAGATTTAAGAGTTTTTCTAAAATACGTCGTGGATAGTTATTTTCAAGATCATCCTAAAGACACAAATAGGTTCAATGAATTGGGAGAAAAAAGACTTTTTTTATATATCTTTATTCTATTTTAATCAATAAAAAGTATTGCTAAAAGCGTTTTCTTTGAGTGAGCGACATTTCTATCTTATTGGAAATATATTTTAGTAAATAGGATTCTCCTAACTTTGTTTTGAATTGAAAAGTCGGTACTTAGTAATTAGTACATGGTAATTAATTATATCTTTTGATCTTATTTTTATTGTTGTGATAAAAATATACTAAATCATTTATGATTTCTCGCCAAATTTAAGATGAAGACAATGTACAACACTCGTCAAATTGAAATTTCAAAAACTTTTTGTCTCTTTCATATTTAATCTAAAATGAGAAATATAAGATGTTTTTTGGTTTTTAAACTTCTATGTTGAGAAAGATTTTCAACTTTGTTGGTAGAAGGTAATTGTAGAGAGACAGAGGTTATGCCAAATTATTTATACGATAAATTTATTTATAAGGTAATAATTAATTACATCTAAGCATTAATTGGTAGTATATTATAAAGGCGTAATGACTTCCTGGCCACTTAAACTTGTAAGACTTTTGAAAGCCGATACATGAACTTTGAATTTTCCCATTTGAACACTCAAACTTGAAAAAATGAGTACTAATAAACACATCCACCAGAGCGTGTATACCAGTTGTACTGACATGTACAATACATCATGCTAAGCTATTTATTACTTGCCATGTGTTATTTGTGGGTCCCATTTTTTAATACAAAATCAAAAAAAAAAGTTACAAATATAAAAAGGGAAAAAAAGAAGAAAAAAAGCCTGAAATACCCAACCGCCCCCTTCTTTTTCCTTCACCCTCCTATTCTGTTCATATCATCTTTGTCTTGTATGTCTCTCTGCATTATTTTACAAAACATGGCATCCACCATTGTCAAGCAAATTCCCTACCAAAAACTCAAACAAGAAAACAACTATTTTGATGATGAAGAAGATATCGATTTAATACACCTAAGAGAAAAATCAATAGTGGATTTAGTGGATTTTGACTGTTTTTAGGGTTTCTGATGTGGGAAATTGAGTTTGAGCAGCTTCTGATTTTCTGTTTCGGTCTTGCCTTTTTTATGCATCTTAATTCTTAGCTAATTTTTTAAGTTGCTACTCAGCTGGATTTGCTCACTATTTTCTTTTTCTTATCCTTAAAAATAATTTGTTATAGAATGGAGATTGTTTCTGAAATTTGCCTGATTCCAAGCTCTAATGTGATGAAATTTTCTTCTTGTCACGAATTGAAGAGCCTTTTGTGTTAGCAAATTGGTCTTTGGAGGGGAAGATGAAGGAAAAAAAACAGAGAAAGAGGAGGGGAAGAGAAATTAGGATGAGAAATGAAAAAATTTGGTGGGAGTTTTGCTGGAAAGACGAAAGAAGTGGAAAAGTCTTTTTTTTTCTTTTTCATTTTTTATTTTTATTTATATTTTATTCTAATTTTAATTTTTTAAGTAAAAACAATATTATTCACGCGCCTTGACAGCGTGATTTGCACACAGTTTAGCCATGTCAGCTGAAGTGCTTCCACATAGGCATGGTCAACGGTCAAAAGTATTTATTAGTACTCATTTTTTCAAGTTTGAGTGTTCAAATGGGAAAATTCAAAAGTTCATATCGGCTTTCGAAAGCTCTACAAGTTTAAGTGGTCAGAAAGTCATTACGCCTATTACAAATTATTTTTAACTTGCTATCACAAGTTAAACTCACATATTTTTAAAAAAAATACTTATATTGTTAGTACATAGCCATATCACAACCACCAATACATTAAGAAAAATGCTATAAAAAGGTGTTGCGTATTTTTTTTCCAACATATAAAAGTTTTTGAGCTAATATAAAAAGAAGAAATATGTAACTCAACAAATGTACTTTTGTTAATTCCAAATATAACTATATATTTTTGCATGATTAGGAATAGGAGACACAAATTTAACTTCATAGAATGGAAAAAATCAATGAATGAATAATTAGTATGTGGTAAATTTTATATATTTATCGGTTTATAGTTGTATTAAGTTTTAACGGATAGATGTATTAATAATTTAATTTATTTTGTCTAAATTGATAATAAAATAAGAAAAGAAATGGACAAAAAACTTGGGACATGCAAGATAACTACGTTTCGTGTTCAGAAATTGAAGTCACCTACAAGGAAATAAATTATATTGATATGCTAATATTTAGGACTTTTTTACTTGGTTCAAATAAGGAATGTTCTGATAAGTAAAATTTTAATCGATTTTGAAGTACTACATATTAGGAAAAAAAACTTAAATTACAATTTTGTTCAAAGTTAAATTTATGGTGAAACGGTTTCCTGGCTACTTATACTTGTACCCAATTTTAAAGCCGATTTACAAACTTACATTTTTCCCCTTTGAACACTCAAACTCATGTATCTGGTAATTAATAAACCTATTTGACCGTTGACCATGCATATGTGGCAGTGACAAAGATGATGTGGACAAAGTGTGTGCAAGTCACGAAAATTACGCGCGTAACTGCAATAGTTTTGATTTAAAAAATCTAAAACCAGGAAAAAAAAATTAAAAAGAAAGAAAATAAATCAGACCCACTTCCCTCATCCCCGCAAAATTCCCTTCACCCCTGTATTCTTTCCAATCCTAAACCCTTTCCAATTCCAAGTATTAATTCCCAGAGCTTCATCCACCTCCTCAACATCCCCAACATCCCCGTATCCCATCTTCTCACATATTTTCTCCGCCGTCTTATCAAATGCCGCCGTCACATTCACCGCCGTTTTAGTAGAAGCTTTAATAAACAAACATCCATTACTCTTCGCGGATTCCTCGCCTTCCTCTGCACTAACAGTCCTAATATTTTCTCTGGCGTCACACTCACTTATTCCCCACCACTATTACTGTCGTGTCGCGTTGTTGCAGTATATCTTCAAGCCAACTCGACAACCGCTCGAAAGTGTGCCTTTTAGTCACATTGTAAACAAGCAAAGCTCCTGCGGCATCTCTGTAATATGCCCTCGTAACCAAAAGGTGTAGAAGAAAAGCAATTTCAAATTAGCGAAGCTCCCGCAGCGTCTCTGTAAACAAGCAAAGCTCCTTCTAAAAGGTGTAGAAGGAATAATGAAATAAATAAAATAAGAAGGAAATTTTAATAAATTAATTATAAAAAAAAAGACCCATAATGACACGTGTAAAATAATAAATGACTTTAGTATTTGACGTGGTCTTTTTGTCAGGCAACTGAGCTACACGCTCTGAAGAAGGGGTTTATTTATAATCAACTGGTTGAGTTGAGGTGCTAAAATGGGAAAGTCAAAAGTTTTTATATCGGCTTTAATATCCGGTATAAGTAAGTGTCCAGGAGGCCATTTCGCCTAAATTTATTTTTAAAGGGTAAAAAGGGCGAACAATATTTCGCTAAGCACCTTCGTGCTTTTAATATAGTATAGATAGGGATGTCAATGGATATTTAAAAACTGACTAAACCGACCGAACCGTACTTTACCGAACCGATTTTTAGGTTTTTTTAAAGAAACCGTAGGTTTTTATATAAATCTATAACTGTACCGATAATTAGAGTATGTTTTTTATTTTATAAAAATAAATCGAAAATATACCGAACCGTACCGAATAAATTTTACATGTGAAAAATATATGTATATAATAAGTTTAAAACTAATAAAGCATTAAATTTTTCATTGGGCCTTGCAATTATAAAAACTGTTATAAGTCATCTAGTAATTAAACTCAAAAATATCAATTCCTAAAACCTATTATACTACTTATACTTAAACTAAGTTATTTCAAGTATCTTTATTAGCAAGACACAATGTTCTAGCGATTATGAATAGCAAACTACAATGTATTGAATATGTTTCCTTTCATATAATTTAGATTTATCTTTTTGAATATTTAATATAGACTTTATTCTTGAGTCTCAGCTTGGTTAATATCTTTCTACTTGTGTGATTTATATTTTCTTTGCTTTTACTTGGGTTCTTTTGTGTTGTTGTCGAATAGTTGATAGATCGATACTCTAGCCATCTTTCATGTTTTTAAATTCATCACCCTTTAAACAGTAAAAATGTCTAGAGAGTTTTGTTAGGTCCTATAAAAGAACGTATGTTATTGCATTCTACTTCTACTGGTGAATTTTACATGACATTTTAAAAAATGCCGAAAATTAACCGAACCATACCGATACCGAAGTGAAACCGACATGATTGGTATGATTTTGAAAAGTCTAATTTTGTTATACATAATAGAATAACCGAAAAATTGGTATGGTACAAATTTTATAAAATAATCGATCGAACCGAACCATTGACACCCCTAAGTATAGATATAGATAATTTGCTCAATCATCAACAAAAATTTCGAGTTCTCATTATTTAACAGGCTATAATGGAGTAGTAATTTCACGCACTATAAACCGTCAAGCCCAGTAGGCAATGGTAAGAGTACAAATTAACGTTAATTTACTAAGAAAAGTTGCATTCCTTTTAGTTATCATACTTAATCTTCATAGTAGTACTTTTTAGGGAAATTACCACCTACGTCTATTTATAAGTAGTTCATTACAAAAATTGGTTAATTCATAAAATATTATTAATATTAACCAAATAGCTATTTGTAGCCAAAAAAGGGGTTAAAGTTTTACTTTCTTTTGAGTGGGTGTTATTAGAATTGATTGGGTACATCTTAAGGAGCTTGAATCTCACTTTTGAGATGATTTGGCGGAGTCTTGAGGTGGTTTGAATTAAAAATTCGAAGTAGAAAATGAATATGAAAAAAAAATGTATATATCACACTGTGTATCATTTGTGTATAACATATGTATCATATTTGTATCAAATATGTATCACATGTATATCCATATATACATGGATATACATGTGTGTAAGATACATGCGTGATATATGTTTGATACATGTGTCGTAGAAAAAAAATTTGAACTCGATTTTAACTACAAATTTTAATATCAAATCAGTCCAAATCACCTCTAATCTTCCTCAAATTTTGTATATTGAATCATTTATATGTTTTCAATGAATTTGAACTATACCCATTGAAAAAGGTCCCCCCCCCCTTTGGTATTTCATCACCTTATTGCTACCTCATCCATGGAATTTCCTTCCCATCTTGCATCTAATATTGCTGATCACACTTAAAAATATGAAAGGAGATCTTTACGTGTGATTCTTGGAGAAAAAGAGCCTTAATTATTTGGATTTTTAATTTTTATGTGTGCTTAGCTAGTTTTGGTAAGTGTATGATAAATAGCTAGAGGTTGAAAAGCCGGGACTTATTCGGGATATTTGTAAGATTCCCTACATTTTTCATCTCTTAATTCTAAACTATATGACAGATTGACAGATCAAAAAGCTACAAAATTTTCCAGTCACTTGGAAAGAAATGTTTTTTTTATCACGCCCAACTCTAGTCCTAAAAAGGATAAGCGGACGCTGCAAATATAATTCGGTCTAAGAGTCTGGAGTCGAATCTCACATAGAACTAAGGCTTAGCTACAGTTATTCAATATCGGTAAGAAACACAAGCTCAAACAATTTTTTAATTATAAGATTATAATATTTATTTTTAACTAATTAACTAACAAATAAAATTATCAACTAACGAGGATAAAATCGGAGACTATATAAAGGAGGCCGAGAGTTATGATTTTCTCAATTGTCGGAATCCTTCCCGCTATGCCTCCTATAATTTCGCCTAAGTATTCTCTACCGATCGTGAGTAGTTCGGGTGTCATAATTCTCTTCCGAGCACCTACCATAATTTACTAGACATATTCTTCTAAACTACGCTAGCTGGCACTAATTCACCGCTCACTGAGATCGCACCAAAATTTTGTTATTTTTAATCCCACCTTTAAACCCTCGGTATTAATTCCTCACAAACGTTAGGAATAATGTTGTTCAATAACTACCTAAATATGTACCCTTTTTCAAGCAATAAATAGGCACAACCAATTGAGAGCTCTTCAATCAACTGAAATAAGCACGTAGTTAAACAAGTAAAAAAATTCAAAGATTCAATTATATAAAAACGTAACAAGAAATCATCCTCCAAAAAATTCCATCAAAACCCTAGATAAGAAATTAGTTATTCATGCTAGTATGTAAAAATACAACACTAGAATTCATAACACTGGAAAAATAGGAAGAAAAAAGAAAAAATGTGAAGTTGAATCCCTCTCCTTGCTCCAAGCGTGTTCTTGCCTCCCCAAAGTCTTCTCTTTCTCCAAAGTAGTGTCTCCCCCTCAAAAGCACTTTAGTATGTATCTATAGCGATTAGGGTTTGTTTGGGGTGAATTTTCCTTCTTCTATTTCGAATTGGAGAAGATGGTTTCTTCTGCTCCAGTTCCGGTCTGGCGAAGCGAACCTCGCTTCGCTATCCGCGACTTTTCCGGTTTCTTCTGCTCCGATCCCAGTCTGGCGAAGTGAACCTCGCTTTGTTGTCCGGGACTTTTCTCTTTAGCTCTTTTTTCACCAATTTTTCTCCTATTTGATCCTTTTCTGCATAAGTTTGTTCCTACACATAAGAAATGCGTAAATTAGCATATTTTCACTTCAAAAGCGGCGTGAACTCCCGCAACTCACGCAATAAATAACACACTCAAAACATGCACTTTTCATCCTTTATCAGTTTTATTGAACATAAGTTTTTTAAAACCAAAGTTTTCTAGAATATTAAACACCTGGTAAGAAGATTACGTAGAAAAGGAAAAAGAAAAATTCATAAATATTATTTCAAATATATCAAATCTCATTGATGACAAATGCTAAATAGAGTTTGAACTTCGAAATATGAACAACTGAAAATTCACGAAGAGGTAAAAGATTGAGAAGCGTATAATTTTAGCCACTTTTAAAAATAATAGCCAACAAAGTATATATTTTTGCATGTATATGTATTATATACATATAATATACATACTAACTTTAGGGTACGCGCTTTGCGCGTGTATATATATATATAACATTGAGTGTTAAATTTTTAAAAATTTATATAAATATTATTTCCTCTATTTTAATTTACATGGCGCATTTTTCTTATTGAAAGAAGATAGATAGATTCATGTATATTTATAGTTGTGGAAAAAAGACAATATATACATAGTAATTAATTTTAAACAAATATCTAATGTTATTTGTTATTAGTCCTTTTATATTTAGAAAAGTATAATTGCCGACTTGCGACTTTGAATAATTTTGATACAGAGTTTTAATTTTATGAGTTAAATTTTTTTAATGTTTTTCTAATGTCAATTACTATTAAAATTTACTGTCTTCAACTTTTAAAAAATACTATTCCATCAACCAGAACATAATTAAATTTGCTAGTAAACTTCGTGAATTTATTGATTAGTGCAATTTCTGTACTAATAATATGTAATTGTAACCTTTACCAATCGATGAGACAACTTATTTATTTGGTTGGAGTTACGTTTTTGTTGTTAAATTAAATATTTCATAACACTAATAATTCATCATCTTTCTATCTATTTAAAGGCTATTGATTACTAATAAATATTCCATCCATTTCAAATAAATTAGAATGGAGTTTTTTACTATTTACCGTTATTATGTCTTTAATATATTCTCTCTTCATTGAACATTCACTTTATTTTATGTATCATCTTCATCTTTAAGAACAATTACTAGTTGTATATTAGTTTATTTTAACTCTAATTCCTAATCTAACTTTACTTTTAGAATAATTAATAGTACTGGACCAAAAAAAATAAATGGAAGAACTAATATTAATAGTTCTTTTGTTCAAATTAACAAGTAGTAGCAGTTCTTCATTTTTGACTTTAATGCCTTTGAATGCAAATCTAACGCTTAGGGGTGAGATTTATTAAAACCTTGAAATTTGAATTCCTATCAAAATTAGTTCTTATATTTGACCCTAAATATTAGGATTTTGAATTATAAAGGATAATCTTAGTTGATTTGAATGTCCTAAATATTGAGATTTTTTACTATAATAAATAAAATTTTAGTTGAATTCAAAATCCTAAATATTAGAATATTAACAAAATGACTATTTTATTCACTGTGAACTCTATTTTTAAAGGGTAAAAAAGGCGAACGACATTTCTATAAGGACCTTTCATGCTTTTAATATATACTAGTCTCTATGAACGTGCGTTGCACGTTAATAATTGCACGTAAATATTTTGTCTATTTAATAATTGCACGTAAATATTCAATCAATAATTAATATTTCGCCTTGAATATTTTTCTTTTTATAACAATAATAATTATAATTATTATTATAATTAATATAATAGCATGTAGATATGTGTCAAATTATACGAAATGCATATTGAAAGTAATAAACTTGCAATTGCATAGATATTTTAAATTTTTACTCAAATGTATATGCGATTCAATAACATGTTTCCTAAATTAAAAGAAAGAATATAATATATAAACAAAACTAATTCATTGATAAATTTTTGACGCAATTATGTGACGACCCAAAGGGCCATCACCTGTTTTAATTGCATTATATGCTTCCGAGGCCTTGAAAACCTCATTTAGAGTCGCCTCGATTTGCGTGCGCAGTCCGGGCGTGTAGCCGGAAAGCTTAAATATGAAATTCTGTGAACAATGATAAAATTTAAGTTTAAAATGAATAAATTTGACTTCAGTCAACATTTTGGATAAAATATGGGACTTGGGCGTATGCCCGGAATAGAATTCCGAGGTCCCAAACCCGAGAAATGAATTTTTATGTAAAATTATTTTCTGAAAATGTTTAAGGAATTTTGAAATGAAATTAGATTAGAAAGCGATGGTATCGGGCCCGTATTTTGGTTCCGGCACCCGGTACAGGTCTTATATATAGTTTAAGTCATTTCTATAAAATTTGGTTGAAAACGGAGTCCGTTTGACGTGATTCGGACCTAAATTGCTAAAGTTGATGTTTTATGAAATTTGAGAAAAATCCTTTGATTTTGAGGTTTGATTCATTGTTTTTGAGGTTATTTTGGCGATTTGATTGCACAGATAAGTTCGTATGAAGTTGTTGAGTTAGTACGTGTGTTTGGTTAGGAGTCCTGAGGGTTTGGGTGTGATTCGGATGTGTTTCGGAGGGTTTCGGACTTAGAAAATGTTGCAGGTTTCTCAGCTGTTGGGTTTCTGGTACTTCCTTCTTCGCGTTCGCGGGACTACCCACGCGAACGCGATGGGTTAATTGTTGCTGAAGGAATTTCCTTCTACGCGAACGCGTAGCTCAGGTCGGAATGCGAGGCTTGGGGGGGGGATAACCTTTCGCGAATGCGGTCTTGGCCACGCAAAAGCCAAATGGGCCTGGGCAGGGGGTGGGGTAGTTGTCTTACGCGAACGCGAAGGCTCGAGGAGATTACTCTCCGCGAACATGAGCCCGTGTACGCGAACGTGAAGGCTCACCCAGCCTAACCATCGCGAACGCGAAGGGTCAGTCGCGAACGCGAAGGGCATTTTCGCCCAGTGATTTTAAAAAGGCCAAAAACAGAACACTTTCAGGATTTTATAAAAATTTCACAAACCTCTTCTTCTTCAAAGCTCTTAGGCGATTTTTGAAGCTTCTCTTCACCATAATCTCTTGGGTAAGCAATCTTTCACTTGTTTTCTTCATTTTCTATCAACATCCACTAGATTTTTAGGCATAAAACATTTAATTAAGGGTAGAAATTAGGGATTTGGGTAGAGTTAGGGATTTTTGATTATTTGTGATTTAGACCTCGTTTTGGGGTCGGATTTAAAAACAAATTATATATTCGGGCTCGTGGACGAATGAGTGATCGGGTTTTGGTCCAAACCTCGTGTTTTGACCAAGCAGGTCCTGGGTCGATTTTTGGGATTTTGGGAAGAATCATTAGAAAGTTATAATTGAATATTGGAATTGGATTGTTTAGCACTTATTGATGATATTGAGTCAATTATGTATAAATTCGACTGGGTTGGAGCTGAATTTGAGAGGAAAAGCGGTGTTCGAGGCTTGAGTTGGCCGTGAAAGTTCGAGGTAAGTGTTCGGTCTAACCTCAGCTTGAGGGATCAGGAGTTGAGTCATATTTGCTGCTTGCTTCTTGTTGAGTGCGATGTTAGGGATGGTGACGAGTATTTATACGTTGTTGTCGAGCATGACCGTGAGTCTTAGATTTGAACGTTGTTGTGCTCTTAGATGGAACTTTGGATGCTTTAATTAATGATCTCCTATATTGAGTAAAGATTGATTTTATCCTCGTAGATCTTAGTTATGATTTAGTATTGTCATTAATTGAGCTGAGTACAAAATGAGTTAGGATTTGGTTATAGCTGATTCTCCCTTGCCGGGATGACTGTTTCGATATTGTTGTTCCCTTGCCGGGAAGTTATTATATTATTTTTGTTCCCTTGCCGGGATTTCTTGAAATTTTATGATGACTTGTAAATGGGAGCGGGTGGTACGCCTACTACAAGATATAATGAAATGGGAGAGGATGGTACGCCTACCACAAGATATGATGAAATGGGAGCGGGTGGTACGCCTACCACAAGATCGATGAAATGGGAGCGGGTGGCACGCCTACCACGAGATATAACGAAATGGGAGCGGGTGGTACGCTTACCACGAGATATAATAAAATGGGAGCGGGTGATACGCCTACCACGAGATATAATGAAATGGGAGCGGGTGGTACGCCTACCACGAGATATAATGAAATGGGAGCGGGTGGTACGCATACCATAAGATATAATGAAATGGGAGCGGATAGTACGCCTACCACAAGATATGAGAAATGGGATCGGGTTGCACGTCTGCAACAAGATGAAACTGAAAGTGAAAGTTGCCTTATTTCTTTTTATCCCTGTTAGAAGTTAAATTGTAGTTTCCTTATTATTATTTGATATTCTGTTTTATTTGCTACCCCCGAAGCATGCTCCCCTTCCCTAGCTTTGATTGCTTCTTACATGTTTACTTTTTCCGCTATACATTATATAATTGCACAGGTTTATCAGGAGTCTAGTCCTAGCCTCGTCACTACCTCGCCGGGGTTAGGCCAGACACTTACCTGCACATGGGGTCGGTTGTGCTGATGCTACACTCTACACTTATGTGCAGATACCGAGGCAGCGTTTGAGCAACAACATTAGCTCGGGAGCCAGCCTTCAGTCCGCCTAGACACCGAGGTAGCCTTGCAGGCGTCCGCAGGCCCGACATCTACTTTATCCTATTTTATATTCTGTTATCTCATGTATTCGAGACAGACAGTGTTATCTTTCTTTCAAACTGATGTATGTAGTATTCTTAATAGTCCGTGGATGATGTGACACCAGGTTCTGGGTAGAGACATGTATTGGTTTCTAGATATTTAGGTTTCATATTTATTTAATACTTCCGCTAAATATTATTTTCCGCTGTCATTTAAATGCTTAATCATTGATAATTTAAATGGCGAAACAAGTATAAAAACGAATGAGTTAGTGGTTTCTAAGTTCATGGCTTGCCTAACTTCTATGAGTAGGCGCCATCACGACTCCCAAGGATTGGAATTCTAGGTTGTGACAAGTTGGTATCAGAGCTCTAGGTTACATAGGTCTTACAATTCACGGACAAGCTCAGTAGAGTCTGGGGGATCGGTACGGAGATGTCTGTATTTAACCCACCCAGAGGCTACAGAGTTAGGAAAATTTTACATTTGTTCTTTTTTGTTGTGCGGTTTTGTTTCTCAATACCGATTGCCTTCCTACTCTGTTCTTTCGTAGATGGCGAGAACACGCGCTTCCTCATCTATCGCTCAGCAGCCCGAGCCCCCAGCAGCAGCTCTTACGAGGGGCAGAGGGCGAGGTCGAGGCCGTGATAGAGGGCGAGGCCGAGGCCGTGCTAGAGGCCGAGGTAGGGGCAGAGCTCAGCCCCGAGCAGCAGCACCAGTGGAGGAGCCTCAGGTTGATTTTGACGAGGAGGTTCCAGCCCCAGTGGTTCCGGTGGGCCCAACTCAGGTCCCGAAAGGGTTTATTGCTACCCCAGTTCTTCAGGATGCTCTGGTCCGATTAGTGAGCCTCATAGAGAGTGTCACCCGAGCAGGTTTGCTTCCTGTAGCACCAGCCGTCTCTCAGGTTGGAGGAGGGGCTCAGACTCCTGCTACTCGCACTCTGAAGTAGGTGGCTCCTCAGACTCAGACTCCAACGTTCAGCCAGTTGGGGCAGTCCAGCCGGGTGTAGTAGCTCAGACCGGCGACATAACAGCCATGTATGTCGATGCTTTGTGGAGACTGGATAGGTTCACCAAGATCTTCACTACTACTTTCAACGGTGCTTCTTCTGAGGATCCCCAGGATTTTCTATACAGTTACTAAGAGGTTCTTAGGAACATGGGTATTGTTGAGACCAATGGGGTTGATTTTGCTATATTTCGCTTGTCTGGATCCGCCAAGACTTGGTGGAGGGATTATTGCTTAGCTAGACTAGCCGGTTCGCCAGCCTTGGCTTGGGAGTAGTTTTCAGTGTTGTTTCTGGAGAAGTTTCTCCCCATTACTCAGAGAGAGGCCTATCGGAGGCAATTTGAGCGCCTCCAGCAGGGTTCCGTGATTGTTACCCAGTATGAGACAAAGTTCATTACTTAGCTCGCCATGCTCTTGTCAGACTACCTACCGAGAGAAAGAGGGTGGGGAGGTTTATTGATGGTCTGATTCAGCCTATTCATCTTCACATGGATAAGGATACTGGGAATGAGATCACCTTTCAGGAGGTGGCCAATGTGGCCCGCAGAGTTGAGATGGTTCTGTCGCAGGGAGGTGGTTATAGGTCGGATAAGAGGCCCCGTCATTCAGGCAGATTCAGTGGTACCTCGTCTGGAGGTAGAGATTCATATGGTAGAGGCCATCCTCCTAGGCCCTTTCAGTCAGCTCTTCAGGTTTCTCACGGTGCTTCTAGTAGCCGTGGTTCTCTGATACAGTATTCTGATCAACAGTCCTTTAGTGCACCACCAGCACCTATCAGTGCACCACCGCTTCAGATTTTCCAGGGTCGTCAGCCCCAATAGCTGAGGGCTTGTTTTACTTGTGGTGACACGAGGCACATTGCTAGGTATTGCCCTCGAGCTTCGAGCAGTTCTCCGCATCAGGGTTCTCGTGCTATAGTTCAGGCCCCAGGTGTTCCACAGGCCACCCAGTCAGCTAGGGGTGGGGGTAGAGGTGCTCGAGGTGGAGGTAGAGGTCCTAAAGGTGGAGCTCAGGCCGCCAGAGGTGGAGGCCAGCCAGCAACAGGCTATCCCAGAGAGGTAGTTTAGGGTGGTGGGGCCCAGCCTCGATGTTACGCCCTTCCATCCAGGCCCAAGGCTGAGGCTTCAGATGCAGTCATTACAGGTATTATTCTGGTTTGTGACAGATATGCTTCGGTGCTATTTGATTCAGGGTCTACGTACTCGTATGTGTTGTCTTATTTTGCACCGTATCTGATCATGCCTAGTGATTCATTGAGTGATTCTGTTTATGTGTCTACACTGATGGGTGATTCTAGTGTGGTTAATCGAGTCCATCGTTCTTGTATTGTGGTGATCGGGGGTCTTGAGACTCGCGTGGATTTGTTGCTTCTAGACATGGTCGATTTCGAAGTTATATTGAGGATGGACTGGTTATCCCCGTACCACGCTATCTTGGATTGCCATGCCAAGACTGTGACCTTAACCTTAACAGATTTGCCCTGTTTAGAGTGGAGAGGGACTCTTGGTCATTCTACCCGCAGTGTTATTTCGTATGTGAAGGCTCGGCGTATGGTCGAGAAGGGGTGTTTGGCCTATTTGGCTTATGTTCGTGATTCCAGTGCTGAGGTTCCCTCTATTGATTTTGTGCCTGTGGTTCGTGAGTTTCCTGAGGTTTTCCCTTCAGACCTGTCGGGGATGCCACCCGACAGGGATATTGATTTCTGCATCGATTTGGCTCTGGGCACTCAGCCTATTTCTATTCTGCCATATCGCATGGCCCCACTAGAGTTGAAAGAGTTGAAGGAGCAGTTGCAAGACTTGCTTGAGAAGGGTTTCATTAGGCCCAGTGTTTCGCTTTGGGGTGTGCCGGTGATGTTCGTTAAGAAAAAGGATGGTTCGATGAGAATGTGCATTGATTACCGGCAGTTGAAAAAGGTTACAATCAAGAATAAGTATCCACTGCCGAGGATTGATGATTTGTTCGATCAGCTTTAGGGTGCCAAAGTATTTTCAAAGATTGACTTGAGATCTGGCTGTCATCAGTTGAGGATTAAGGCATTTGATGTCCCTAAGATAGCATTCCGCACTCGGTACGAGCATTATGAGTTCTTGGTTATGTCATTCGGGTTGACAAATGCCCCAGCTACTTTGATGGATTTGATAAACCGAGTGTTCAGGCCTTATTTGGACTCGTTCGTGATCGTCTTCATTGATGATATTTTGATATATTCCCGTAGCCAGGAGGAGTACGAGCAGCATATCAGAGTGATTCTTCAGACTTTGAAGGATAGTCAGTTATATGTTAAGTTCTCAAAGTGTGAGTTCTGGTTGAGTTCAGTTGCATTCCTGGGTCATGTTGTGTCAGCAGAGGGTATTCATGTTGATCTGAAGAAGATTGAGGCAGTCAAGAACTGGCCTAGACCAGCATCAGCTACAGAGATTCGGAGTTTCTTGGGATTGGCAGGCTACTATCGTCGGTTCATGGAGGGATTTTCATCTATTGCAGCCCCGATGACCAGGTTGACCCAGAAAGGTACCCAGTTCAGATGGTCGGACGAGTGTGAGGCGAGCTTTCAGAAGCTCAAGACAGCTCTGACTATGGCACCGGTGTTGGTTTTGCCCACAGGTTCAGGGCCTTATACAGTTTATTATGATGCATCTCGTATTGGGCTTGGTGCAGTGTTGATGCAGGATGGCAAAGTCATTACCTATGCTTCGATGTAGTTGAAGATTCATGAGAAGAACTATCCGGTTCATGATTTAGAGTTGGCAGCCATTGTTCACACATTGAAGATTTGGAGGCACTATCTGTATGGCGTGGCGTGTGAGGTGTTCACGGATCATAAGAGTCTTCAGTATTTGTTCAAGAAAAAAGAGTTGAATTTGAGGCAGAGGAGGTGGTTGGAGTTGTTGAAAGATTATGATATCACTATCTTATATCACCTGGGAAAGGCCAATGTGGTGGCCGATGCCTTAAGTAGGAAGTCAGCCAGTATGGGCAGTCTTGCTTATATTCCGGTCGGTGAGAGACCGCTTGCCTTGGATGTTCAGGCTTTGGCCAATCGGTTTGTGAGGTTGGATATTTCTGAGCCTAGTCGTGTATTAGCTTGCACGGTCGCTCGTTTTTCTTTATTGGAGCGTATCCATAATCGGCAGCATGATGATCCTCATTTGTGTGTCCTTAGAGACACGGTGCAGCGTGGAGGTGCCAAGCAGGTTACCTTAGGTGATGATGGAGTTTTGATATTGCAGGGTCGAGTTTGTGTGCCTAATATGGATGAGCTTCGAGAGTTGATTTTAGAGGAGGCCCATAGCTCCAGGTACTCTATTCATCCGGGCGCCGCGAAGATGTATCAGGATTTGCGGCAGCATTATTGGTGGCGTAGAATGAAGAAGGATATTGTAGCATATGTAGCTCGGTGTTTGAATTGTCAGCAGGTTAAGTATGAGCATCAGAGGCCTGGTGGATTGTTTCAGAGGATTGAGCTTCCCGAGTGGAAGTGGGAGCGGATCACTATGGACTTCGTTACTGGACTTCCGCTAACTCAGAAGAAGTTCGACGCAGTTTAAGTCATTGTTGATAGGCTGACCAAGTCAGTGCATTTGATTCCTGTGGCAATCTCTTATTCATCCGAGAGGTTAGCTGAGATCTATATCTGGGAGATTGTTCGCTTTCATGGTGTGCCGGTATCTATCATTTCGGACCGAGGTACGCAGTTTACTTCGCGTTTCTGGAGAGCAGTTCAGCGAGAGTTGGGCACCCAGGTTGAGTTGAGTACAACATTTCATCCTCAGACGGATGGGCAGTCCGAGTGGACTATTCAGATATTGGAGGATATGTTCCGAGCTTGTGTTATTGACTTTGGAGGTTCGTAAGATCAGTTCTTGCCTTTAGCAGAGTTTGCCTACAACAACAGCTACCAGTCGAGTATCCAGATGGCTCCTTATGAGGCTTTATATGGTAGGCGGTGTCGATCTCCAGTTGGATGGTTTGAGCCGGGAGAGGCTCGGTTGTTGGGTACAGATCTAGTTCAGGAGGCCTTGGACAAGGTCAGAATTATTCAGGATAGGCTTTGTACAGCTTAGTCCAGGTAAAAGAGTTATGCAGACCGCAAGTTTGAGATGTGGCTTTCATGGTTGGTGAGCGAGTATTGCTCCGAGTGTCACCTATGAAGGGCGTGATGAGATTTGGGAAGAAGGGCAAGCTTAGCCCTAGGTTCATTGGCCTGTTTGAGATTCTTGATCGATGGGAGAGGTAGCTTATAGACTTGCATTGCCGCCGAGCTTATCAGTCGTGCATCCAGTGTTTCATGTGTCCATGCTTCGGAAGTATCACGACAATCTATCCCACGTGTTAGATTTCAGCACTGTCCAGTTCGACAAGGACTTGTCTTATGAGGAGGAGCCGGTGGCTATTCTAGACTGGCAGGTTCGACAGTTGAGGTCGAAGAGTTTTCCTTCTGTTCGTGTTCAGTGGAGAGGTCAGCCTCCTGAGGTATCGACCTGGGAGTCCGAGTCTGATATGCGGAGCCAATATCCTCATCTTTTTTCCGACTCAGGTACTTCTTTCTTCTATCCGTTCGAGGGCGAACGATTGTTTTAGAGGTGGAGAACGTGACGACCCAAAGGGTCATCACCTTTTTTTAATTGCATTATGTGCTTCCAAGGCCTTGAAAACCTCATTTAGAGTTGCCTCGATTTGCGTGCATAGTTCAGGCGCGTAGCCGGAAAGCTTAAATATGAAATTCTGTGAAAAATGATGAAATTTGAGTTTAAAATGAATAAATTTGACATTGGTCAATATTTTAGGTAAACGGACCCGGACCCGTGATTTGACGGTCCCGGAGGGTCCGTAGAAAAATATGGGACTTGGACGTATGCCCGGAATAGAATTCCGAGGTCCCAATCCCGAGAAATGAATTTTTAAGTAAAATTATTTTCTGAAACTGTTTAAGGAATTTTGAAATGAAATCTGATTAGAAAGTGATAGTATCGGGCCCGTATTTTAGTTTCGGCGCTCGATACAGGTCTGATATATGGTTTAAGTCATTTCTGTAAAATCTGGTTGAAAACGGAGTCCGTTTGACGTGATTCGGACCTAAATTGCTAAAGTTGATGTTTTATGAAGTTTGAGAAAAATCCTTTGATTTTGAGGTTTGATTCATTGTTTTTGAGGTTATTTTGGCAATTTGATCGCGCGGATAAGTTCGTATGAAGTTGTTCAGTTAGTACATGTGTTTGGTTAGGAGCCCCGAGGGCTCGGGTGTGATTCGAATGTGTTTCGGATTTAGAAAATGTTGCATGTTTCTCAGCTGTTGGATTTCTGGTACTTCCTTCTTCGCGTTCGCGGGAGTACCCACGTGAACGCGATGGGTTAATTCTTGCTGAAGGAATTTCTTTCTACGCGAACGCGTAGCTCAGGTCGCGAATGCGAGGCTTTGGGGAGGGATAACCCTTCGCGAATACGGTCCTGGCCACGCGAACGCGAAGGCCAAATGGGCCTGGGCAGGGGGTGGGGTAGTTGTCTTACGCGAACGCGAAGGCTCGAGGAGATTACTCTCCGCGAACATGAGCCCGTGTACGCGAACGTGAAGGCTCACCCAACCTGACCATCACGAACGCGAAGGGTCAGTCGCGAACGCGAAGGGTCAGTCGCGAACGCGAAGGGCATTTTCGCCCAGTGATTTTAAAAAGGCCAAAAACAGAACACTTTCAGGATTTTATAAAAATTTCACAAACCTCTTCTTCTTCAAAGCTCTTAGGCGATTTTTGAAGCTTCTCTTCACCATACTCTCTTGGGTAAGTAATCTTTAACTTGTTTTCTTCATTTTCTATCAACATCCACTAGATTTTTAGGCCTAAAAAATATAATTAAGGGTAGAAATTAGGGATTTGGGTAGAGTTAGGGCTTTTTGATTATTTGTGATTTAGACCTCGTTTTGGGATCGGATTTGAAAACAAATTATATACTCGGGCTCGTGGGCGAATGGGTGATCAAGTTTTGGTCCGAACCTCGTGTTTGACCAAGCGGGCCCGGGGTCGATTTTTCGGATTTTGGGAAGAGTCATTAGAAAGTTATAATTGAACATTGGAATTGGATTGTTTAGCACTTATTGATGATATTGAGTCAATTATGTATAGATTCGATTGGGTTGGAGCTGAATTTGAGAGGAAAAGCGGTGTTCGAGGCTTGAGTTGGCCGTGAAAGTTCGAGGTAAGTGTTCGGTCTAACCTCAGCTTAAGGGATTAGGACTTGAGTCTTTTTTGCTACTTGCTTCTTGTTGAGTGCGACGTATAGGCATGGTGACGAGTATCTATACGTTGCTGTGGAGCATGGCCGTGAGTCTTAAATTTGAACGTTGTTGTGCTCTTAGATGACACTTCAGATGCTTTAATTAATAATCTCTTATATTGAGTAAAGATTGATTTTATCCTCGTAGATCTTAGTTATGATTGAGTATTGTCATTAATTGAGCTAAGTACAAAATGAGTTAGGATTTGGTTATAGCTGATTCTCCCTTGCCGGGATGACTGTTTCGATATTGTTGTTCCCTTGCCAGGAAGTTATTATATTATTTTTGTTCCCTCCGGGATTTCTTGAAATTTTGTGATGACTTGTAAATGAGAGCAGGTGGTACGCCTACCACAAGATATAAGGAAATGGGAGCGGGTGGTACGCCTGCCACAAGATATGATGAAATGGGAGCGGGTGGTACGCCTACCACAAGATCGATGAAATGGGAGCGGGTGGTACACCTACCACGTTATATAATGAAATGGGAGCGGGTGGTACGCCTACCATGAGATATAATGAAATGGGAGCGGGTGGTACGCCTACCACGAGATATAATGAAATAGAAGCGGGTGGTACGCCTTCCACAAGATATAATGAAATGGGATCGGGTTGCACGCCTGCAACAAGATGAAACTGAAAGTGAAAGTTGCCTTATTTCTTTTTATCCGTGTTAGAAGAATTGTAGTTTCCTTATTATTCTTTGATATTCTGTTTTATCTGCTACCCCCGAAGCATGTTCCCCTTCCCCAACTTTGATTGCTTATTACCTGTTTACTTTTTCCGCCATATATATTTTATAACTGCACAGGTTTATCTGGAGTCTGGTCCTAGCCTCATCACTACCTCGCCAAGGTTAGGCCAGACACTTATTAGCACATGGGGTCGGTTGTGCTGATGCTACACTCTTCACTTATGTGCAGATACCGGAGCAGCGTTTGAGCAGCAACATTAGCTCGGGAGCCAGCCTTTAGTCCACCTAGACACCGAGGTAGTCTTGCAGGCATCCGCAGGCCCGGCGTCTACTCTATCTATTTTATATTCTGTTATCTCATGTATTTGAGACAGACAGTGTTATCTTTCTTTCAAACTGATGTATGTAGTATTCTTAGTAGTCCGTGGATGATGTGACATCAGGTTCTGGGTAGAGACATGTATTGGTTTCTAGATATTTGGATTTCATATTTATTTAAGACTTTCGCTAAATTTTATTTTCCGCTGTCATTTAAATGCTTAATCATTGATTATTTAACTGGCGAAACATGTATAAAAACGAATGAGTTAGTGGTTTCTAAGTTCATGGCTTGCCTAACTTCTACGAGTAGGCGCTATCACGACTCCCGAGGGTGGGAATTCCGAGTCGTGACAAATTAAAATTTTAAAGACACTGAGGGCTCATTTGGTATGAGGATATAGGATAATTAGTCATGAGATCAAATTTGAGATGAGTTTATTTTATGTTTGATTGGAATAAAATAGCGGTATAACCAATTCCAGGATTAATTATCCAAGGATTGTAATGGTATTTTATCCCTATGAGAGGGTGAGATAACTATCTCGGGATAATTAATCCCGTGATAATTGGTGGGCATTTAGACATAAGAATTGTGAAATTCAGGAAAAAAGTATAAAAAAAATTCAAGTAAAAATGATATTTGAAAATTAGAGTTGTGTTTGAACTAAATTCAATTTGGACATGTTTTTGAATTTTTGCAAGTGCTTTGACGTGAAAATTTTGAAAAACGTTTTTTTTTTGGAGTTTTTCAAATTTTTGAAAAATTTCAAAATTCATCTTCAAATGAAATTTGAAATTTTTTATGACCAAACATTGATTCCAAAAAAAAATTAAAAAATTTCGAAAAAAGGTAAAGAAAAAATTTATGGCCAAACATGCCCTTAATTTTGGAATAACTTATTTGCCAACCAAACAACCCCTAAGAATATAATAGTTTTAATATATTTGTGATACGATGGTATATTTTAATTCAAGTATATGGAAGTCATATCATATCATAACATTTCACTTTGAGTTGGACAAACATTGTCCATATTTGAAGTATTAAGAGACCGGCGAGGTACTTCAGCTATTTGGCTCTTTGTTTTTCTTCTCTTCTTGGTATTACTTTTATTTCTGGCATGAAAATCAACACTTTTAAGGTGAATTTAATTGGGTTTATACGTAGACTGTGGTATTACTCTTTTCAAAATCTAAAATATGTTATAGAACTTAGAGAGTGGGTCAAAGCACATACCTGAAATTTAGAAATTTCATAGAATATTATTCTATAAATTATAAATAAAATATTATGATTAAAATAATAGGATGATTAAATTCGCCTCCGCGGTACAAATCTCATGTGAGCTTTGGCATAGAATTATTAAGTTGATTAGATTTTTTTTACCATAATCACTTACATAAAATAAAGAAGAAAAGTGTATACAAAGTTTATGGATAATCCAAACAAAATCAACAGAAATATATATTAAAAAAAAAAAAACTTAATAACCTCCCTCTATAGAATTTCTTAATCAGGAGACAATATCTTCTTCTTTGTTTATCTTTTAACAAACAACATTAAAAAAAAAAAAAAAAAACATATTTTGTCCTAATTCTCTTTGGACAAAAATTACTCGTACTCCTACTACATTAGATAACTGATTATCTGGATAATTTGTCACTCACCGTCAGTCTATATAGCCTTCACCTATTAACCGCCAATATAGCCAAGAAATTTATACGGGTATAACCTTTTACCGTATAGAATCAAGTTTGAAGGTGGTGTATGTATAGTTTAAATCGAATTTTTTTTTAGTCTCAGGTGATTTACAATTATATCCTTAAATTATATAAATATTTAAGATTATAAAAGTCGATCAATATTTGGGGATATTTTTGTCATTCAACATTTAGAATAAATTATTCGTGTTTTATATATATATATATACACACATACTTTTGGCTAGTAAATATAATTAGTTTTGACCGATCGACCTATTTTGTATTTCACCCAAACAAATTCAGTAAAAATAGCACGAGGCGCCCTATTTGGTCGCCCCCATTTAACTTATACCGATTTTTTTAAAAACTTTTAACTTGTACCCACTTTTTAAACAACTTCATGCCCTTTTCTCCTCCTTCGTATTCTTCTTTCTTCTTCTACAACGATCCTCTGGAAAAATATGTCTCTAAGTGATAACAGTTTTAACATTTGTGGTTTTTCATATCAGTCAGAATATTGAGTGCCAATTCTTACTACTTAAAGTTATATATTTTGTCTCGTTTAATCACCACTTCACCCACACATGTTAGTTTTGCAGGCTTCAACACAATACAATTGTGTTATTTTAATCCAGCAAGCTGCTATGCTCTGTGTTGTTGTCTCGATAGAATTCTTCGATTCCTCTAGGATTAATTCCCGAAGATGCTGAGACCAATGCGTTGACAAACTTAAACGTGAGTGAAAACTACGGATACCTTGTATACTGCATACATATTGGACAAAAGAAAGAAGAGTTTGGATCAGATAGCATAAAATATGAGAGCATAAAACAAGCTGAAGTTAATCAAATATAGAACAAAAACTTCAGCTCTAGAGCTGAAGTTCCCATCCCAGTTACAAAGACAAAAACTTCAGCTCTAGAGCTGAAGCTCCCCAGTTACAAAACAAAAACTTCAGCTCTATAGCTGAAGTTCGCCAGTTACAAAAACAAAAACTTCAGCTCTGGAACTGAAGTTTGCCAGTTACAAAACAAAAACACAAAAACGAAAACTTCAGCTCTAGAGCTGAAGTTCGCGTGTTACAAAACAAAAACATCAGCTCTGGAGCTGAAGTTCGCTAGTTACAAAATAAAAACTTCAGCTCTAGAGCTGAACTTCAGGCCCGACTACTAAAATGCTGAAGTTTTGCGTGATTGCCTTTGCTACTTCAGGCCTATATGCTGAAGTTATGCGAAAAAGTGGGTACGCTTGCAATTTTTTTGTAAAGCGGGCACAAGTTAAAACGTGACACAAAAAGCGGGTATAGATGCAAATGCCCAAAAAATTCACAAGGATGGAAAATACATAGGATTTGGGCCAATTCGCAAAAAGCCCAGTG
This sequence comes from Nicotiana sylvestris, assembly GCF_000393655.2. Classification (NCBI taxonomy): domain Eukaryota; kingdom Viridiplantae; phylum Streptophyta; class Magnoliopsida; order Solanales; family Solanaceae; genus Nicotiana; species Nicotiana sylvestris. The sequence goes on from NC_091063.1 coordinate 64,589,298, forward strand.
GTTTTTGCGATTCTTCAAATATGGGCCTGGCCTTCAAGGGATATTAAAATAGCACGGGCTAACTAGTTTTTCGGACTAGTAATTGAAAAATAGTCAGCGTCTGCAAAGTTATTAAAAAACAGCCACTATTTTGCTGCAATACGGAAAGTTCCAGCATAATATAATGGAGATTAGATCACTTGTGTATGAACTTCCAGTATATTATGCTGGAACTCCAGCACGCGGAAAGTTTCAGCATAATATACTGGAGATTGAAGCACTTATATATGAACTTCCAACATATTATGTTGGAACTCCAGTATATTATGCTGGAAGTTCACAGAAAAAAATTCGAGCTCCAATATATTATGCTGGAATGTTTTCAAGATTTTGAACAATGTTTTCATTCAAATTTATCTTTATATGAAAAGTAACTAAATTTCGATTATTTTTAAAACTGTGGCTATTTTTCAATTATCACGTGTAAATCTAACTATTTTTAAATTTCACACTCAAGGGATTGGTTGAACAAAGTGACAGTTGACAGAATCAGCCTAACAATGGTGAAATATCTACCACCTGAGAATGACTATATGTGCACATCATAGGTAAAATCACCCTCTAACTGAACCGTGTTGAAATCTAGAATATGAGACGGGTCTTCAATATACTTCTGGAACATAGAAACATGAAATATCGGATGCACGCTCGATAAACTGGGTGGCAAAACAAGCTCATAAGCCACCTCTCCAATCCTCTGAAGCACCTCAAAAGGCCCAATGAACCGAGGACTCAATTTTCCCTTCTTTCCAAATCTCATAACACCCTTCATGGGTGAAACCTTCAGTAGAACCTTCTTCCCAACTATGCAAGACACATCGCGGACCCTTTAATAAGTTATGGCTAATCTCTAAATAGTATCTCTGAAAATGACTATTTGTGCACTTGCCCCCACTTTTCAGTTTTCTCCTCGTAGCCCGCAACGATGCAAAGCGAAAAAGGAAATAATTTTAAGTCATAGCGGAAAACATATGTCAAATTTGAAACTTTTTCCCGATAGAAGTTTACTTAATGCACGTTGAAACTTTGTAAGGTCAAAGTGTTTACCTTAAAAATGGTAATTACAATTAAATTAGTAAATTCATCTATCATAAACTTATCGATTTATCTTAAATTTACGGTTTATACCTGTTTCATGTTTAATATTGTAATTTCTTGAGTCTCAACACTGAATCTCCATTGTTTTTTTAAAAAATAAAAATATACAATCACGTAAATCTTTGCTTGATCTATATTTAACCATATTTAGAATCATTCAATAGAACAATTGAGTAAAAAACGATAGCATTAATCATGGTGAACGAGACCTTTTAATTTGCGGAAAAGGGTTAAAAATATCCCTAAATTATTGGAAAAAGATTTAAAAATACCCTTCATCCACCTATTGGGTTAAAAATACCCCTCCATCCACTTTTTTGGTTCACTTATGCCCTTTGACCGTTAGGTCAATGCTGAATTAAAAATAATTATTATTCTTTTTGTAAAACTTAAAAAATAATATTTTGCAAAATATTTTCGTTTTTTAAACTAATACACCAGTATTCCACTAATTTAGTAATGTCTTCTTTTATTTTTCCAGTTTTTACAAAAAAATATTATTTTTTTCAATTTTTTTAAAGCATTTTTTTTGTAAAAACTGGATTTTTTTTTGGAAAAATTGAAAAAAATATTTTGTTTTTAACAAAAATTTAAAAACTGAAACAAATATTTTCAAAAAAATATTTTTGTTTTTGAAAAATATTTTTTTAAAGCATTTTTTTTTGTAAAAACTGGAAAAACAAATTTGTAAAAACTGATTTTTTTTTTGTAAAAACAGAAAAAGATATTTTCGTTTTTTAAAAACTGAAATTTAAAAAAAAAACTAAAAAAAAATAGGGGTCGGGTTGTGAGTTTTTTTTAAACGGATCGGGTAAAAAAAAGAAATGGTCGTTTTAATCTTGTGCTGCTACATGGCACTCCATCCAAAATAGGAGTATTTTTATTCCAAAGTATGATAGTAGGGGTATATATAACCAGAGTTCGATGGAAGTGGCGCGTCTTTTTTTTAGTTGAGCTTTTTATTCGGGTCGGGTCAATTTTGGGGCGGGTTAGTCCGAATAATGGTTAGATATGGGTTAGTCTTTCTAATAGGTTAGATATATTAATTTCGACCAATAAGAAGTTGCCACGTGAATTTTAAATAATAATTATTTTAAAATCAGCATTGACCTAACAGTCAAATGACATAACTGAACCAAAAAGATGGATAAAAGGAAATTTTTAGCCCAATAGATGAATGAAGGATATTTTTAAATCTTTTTCAATAGTTTAGGGATATTTTTAACCCTTTTCCGCTTTAATTTGTCTTAAAGGGTTATCCTGTTAATGTTTCAGATTCAACAACATAACCAGATTGCAACCAAACGAAAACATAAAATGATATAAGAGTATAAAACTGGTTTATACTTTGTTGAGGCCTTGAAAACAATACTAATATTATATCAGGAGAAATTAAAAAATAGCCAGATTTACAAGTGACCATTCAAAAATAGTTACAGTTTCAAAAGTAATCGAAGTTTAGTCACTTTTCATGTAAAGATAAATCTGAACAAAAACACTATTCAAAATTTGGAAAATACTCCAGTATAATATACTGGATTTCCAGCATAATATACTGGAGTTCCAGTATAATATACCGGTCCAGCATAATATGCTGGAAGTTTATACACAGGTGCTCCAATCTCCAGTATATTACGCTGGAACTTTCCGCGTGTTGGAGTTCCAGCATAATATGCTGGAACTTCATACACAGGTGCACCGATCTCCAGTATATTATGTTGAAACTTTCCGTTTTACAGCAAAATAGTGGCTATTTTTCAAGAACTTTACAAACGGTGACTATTTCGAATGACCAGTCCGAAAATTGGCTAGCCCGTGCTATTTTTACTATTATATCTTTTTGAAAAGTCTTTCCATTCACTTATTTGAGATTGCATTTTTGAACCACCGCAGATTAACATAATAGCCGCCCAAAATGGGCTTCAAATTGGTAGCCCAATCAGGTGCTGCACTTTTCCGGAAGAAATGACACCAGGTAGCCACTCTAAAGGGCTGTTGTTTAAGAATTAGCCAGTGCATCTTGAATTTCAATTTCAGGTTCAAATTTTTTTGTCCTGAATTGTCCTAAAGTTAAGGTTTTTAATTTCAAATTTCTGAACAAAATAAGTTCTGATTAATCTTTAAATAGCATCTATGAAAATAACTATATGTGCACTTGCCCTATTTTTCAGTCTTCTCCTCGTAGCTGGCAACGATGCAAAGCGAAAAAGGAAAATGATATATACTATGATGCAGGAGGATACTCTACTTTGATAATCTAATTGGCATTGTAATTAATATTTGGAATACCAAAAATTATTTCTTATGCAAATATATTTTAAAGTAAGACATTTTATCGAAAGTCAATTTAGGCTTTGCATCTTCGTGAGAAAGACACATGCCTCCGACATATGATTGTAGTATGTGCTCTCCTTCTCTCCTCCCTCCACCCCACACTTGACATTGCCTTTGCATCTCAAGGAGGAAGAATGGCCTATAAGGAAAGATAAAATGGTGGTATTATTATCAACTTGTATAATGTACTATCAATAATGAACTTAATTCTTTTTTTCCTTTCTTTCCGGAACGATATTACTATTTGACTTAAAAGATATCGAAATCTTTTTTAACAAATCAATCAGAGAAGATGAAGGGGTAAATCTTAGCCAGACATAATTAATTTCAGATCAAAGAGCTAGTAGTATGGATCACATACAGGATAAAAGAGATGTAAATGATCTTATTGAAATTTAATATTGTGTCTCCCATCGATCGATGGGGGGATAGCTTTACATGTTCTTCTGTGGATTACTTCCTTCCTATCAAGAATACAAGAAGAGAGCTTCAGAGAGAGAAAGGAGGGAGCAACCCCCTTAATCGAAGGTTTTCCCCTACTATATATAGTCAAGTCACCCTTGTCCTTTACTTGGGCCGACGCCCTCTTGCCTCCAACATGTCTCGATCGTCCCTTTAGGCGTTGTTTCTTCTGACTCGATGGATGTCGGGAAAGAGATGCAGAGTGGGCTACACTATCTTTCACTCCCCAGTCACCTAGGCGGGACGTTGGTTAGTTCAGTCGTGACGGTCAGATTTTGACCAATACAGTTAGTCCCTCCGTCTGTCGGGGTCGTCCCCTGTCGGGCTTGGCAGACGAATCATGATTGCTACGAGTTCGAGCGAAATCTAACTTTTCATTCCTTAGGTTTTTGGCGGGGGGGGGGGGGGGGTTCTTTCGATACCCATGGACCGTTGCGGCGGTTTCGGAATCGAAACGTCGTTTGGTATCAAAGCGCTATTTTGTTGTTACCGCCATTATGACACACGTTCTTGGGAAATTGAAACGTTTCGTGCCCTATCAGATTCGATTGGCGACTCTTGGGTTTCGTGCTCGGGGAATGTATGTCTCTTATAAATAGAGGGAGCTTATCATTCGATTGACACATATCTTTACATTTTACTCGAGAGAATTCTGCAGATATTCCTTCTTTCGGACCCTCAAAGTTTTCTTTTACCCTTAGTTAACTGAAAATCTCCGTCCTTTCTTTACGTTGTCTTTCTGTCGCCTCATCTGGGCAAAAATGACTGGTGATTCCCCTCGCACCGATCTTCCTGCCACAGTTCCAGCATCGAAAAGTGCTGCTCAGGCCACCAGAGGGATAAATGCGGTGGAAGATGAGGAGGTCCCGTCGGTGGTTGTGATCCTGCCTCGCCCTAGGAGGGAGTTGACCGACTTTGGTACTCGCGTCGGGGTGGAACCGTAACCTGTCCACTCCATTATGAGAGAAAGGGACATTGCAGAGTTGAACGAAAGGTGGGGAATCCCTAATTACATTGATATGCGGCCGGCGGTGGGGAACGACATAGTTCATTTCGACCGCCCCGAGTACTGCGTGTTCTACGCCTACCCCTTTCTTATTGGGTATACACTTCCTCTTCCTTTGTTGGTGGTGAATTTTTGTCGTTTTTACGAGGTATGCCCCGCCCAAATTTTGTTGTATTTGTACAAGTGATTCTTTATGCTGCTTAAGTCCGCGAAACTCGCCGGTCGTGAGATCACTTTGGGCCATATGCTCAGCATCTTTGCCCATCAACTTATTCGCGGTACGATGATCCATATTCGCCCTCGGGGGTCGAAGAGTCTGGTGGTAAAGATGGACTACAGGACTAACCGTCGTTTCTACGAGAACTATTTTTACGTGCAGACTGAGCACGTTGTGGCGGACCCAGCGAGATTCCCTAAAAAGTGGAACTTTGCGCGTAAGTTTTTCTATTTTTAGTCGGTGAGATGCCCGGTCGTTTTCTGTTATGGTACTAAACTTTATCATGTCTTTGCAGCCGAGCCCCCTTCGCCTGTCAAAGGTTTTCGCGAATGGGTGAATGCCATTCTTCCCCATACAATGGGGGTTCGCACATGGTCGACCTTTTATGAAAGGTTCGGACGCAGGCCTCTTACAGGCGAGATGACGTTTCTGCTTTCTATTCTTCCTCTTTTCTTACTTAGCTCTTATGTGTCGTTTGTCGATGTTAGGGAGAGTACGGAGAGCAAGTGCTCCTCCGTTAGCTTTTCATCAGTCGGCCTTATCTACTCACCCTGTCACGGTACCCATCGCCCGACCTTCGTCGAGGCTGCTTCAGTTGAGTCTGCGGCCTTGGTTACTCCTGCGAGAGCTTCTCAGGTCAAAGTCCCGACCCACATTGCTCGCCCGATGGGTGAATCTTCGTCTACTGGGGAAGAGGAGGGGCCATTGAAGAGACGACTATTGGAGTTTGAAACTGCGCCTCCAATAGTGATTCATCTAGACGACTCTCCTACGACGGGATCTGGAGAGGGGGTTGTCGTGGCTCCCCCCGTAGGGACGGAACCAGCCATTTCCTTGGCTCAATCATAGATTCCTACCATTGTCGGTGGTCAGCAACCTATCATGGCGGAAGATCAGACTTCCAGGGCCGCCGTTATAGTATTGGACATACCTTCATCCTCTTCGACTTCCGAAAGAGGGAAAGCGTGGTGGTCGACGATTACGAATTCGAATCGGACCTCGACCCTAACGATGTCTGGATGTTTGAGGAGGGCCTTACTCACTTGGTAGTTCATGCGAGAGGCTTGGCTCGTATTCTTGAGATCCCTTCGGATACCAATCTTTTGGGGGACACGGAGGATCTGGTGCCATAGTTTAACATGTTATGCTCCGCAGCCGAGAATGCGGCCCTTCGGTCCGTTCCTGATATTGATTTGATGGATGAGGTAGCCGCTATGGACTTAAGGGTATGTTATGCTTACTTTCACTTTTCCCTCGCCTTTCTTGATGATACGATTCTAACCCGTCTTTACATTTTTCAGACGTATATGGTGGAAGTGGAAAGCATTCGCATGGCCAACATTCGGGCCAAGATTTTCTTGAAGATGTTGGAGAAATATCGTCGCTGCCGCAACAAGTGCCGCGGGATGCATGAGCGGCTGAAGGCAAACCCCGGTAATCGGGCTCTTGGTGAGGAGTTGGAGAAAAGAGACCAGGATTTGATGCAAGCTATCCGCAGCAGAAGTGTGCTTGAGGAGCAACTTCGAATGAAGGACGAGGAGCTCGAGTTGGGCAAGAGAGTCGCTGCAAAATATGAGCATCTGCAGGAGAGATTAAGATCAATGCAGTCGGAGATGGATCAGAACTTGATCAAGGTCGAGGCGATAAGTGTGGAATGGATGGGGAAATTGACCGCCCTGGAGAACAAGGTCGCTGGGTTGGAGAGCATTGAGAGTGCTTGATCTGTGGCTTCGGTGAGGGCGAGGGCCCTGGAGAATACCATTTGCGACCTCCAGTCTGAATAAGAGTTGGAAAGTGCGACGACTACCCTCATGGAGGCAAAGCTCGAGGAGCACATTAGCGAGATTGATCAAGAGGCATCGATTCTGGGAGATCGGGTCGCAGCGCTGGAAGCAGAAAATGGGCGACTGTTGGCTCCGATTGAATCTTCCTCCACCGTTGTTCCCCTCCATATGCACGAGCTTTGGGTTTAAGCCGAATCCCAGGGGGATATATATAAGAGTTTGTGGGAGGCGGGTACTATGACTGAGGCTACATATGGAGAAGCACGAGAGAAAGCGCAGGAGGCTCGCATCAATTGCGGGTATGATGCAGCGACGCCTGAAGCTAATGGGGGTGCAGATGATGATGAAGGACGACTTCTTGGAGTTGGTGATGATGATGTCGGCGATGACGCTGAATGAAGAATGTTGTCTTTGCCTGTTCTTGCTTTCAGCTATTTTTTTTAGTTGTTCGTCGTCTATTGTCGTTGTTTCTTTCCCCTTTCCTTCTTTTCTTTTTTTTCTTTTATTGTTGGCTTGGGCCATATGTAAGCGGCGATAGTCCGTGCAATGACTTTGCATAAAGAAGAGTTTTTTCTTCGTTATTTGCCTTGTATTTCATTTCACTATTTATGGCTTTGGTGCGAGATAGATGCATGTATGTCGAGTCCCAGTTTTTATTTCCCTTTATACCTCCTTATGGCTTTTGGCCTTAGAAATATTTTTGGTTTCCTCTTGGGTGATGTGCCCTGGCCTCAAAAGGTGTTATTTCGAACTTATCGAAACAGCAACCCGTCGTCATTTGATCGAGGTCAAACTCTTCTCTTTTTTGCGAAGGCCCTTGGCCTTAAGGGTGTTATTTCGAACTTATAGAAATAGCAACCCGTCGTTGTTCAATCGAGGTCGAACTCTTCTTGTTGGCGAAGGCCCTTGGCCTTAAAGGGTGTTATTTCGAACTTATCGAAATAGCAACCCGTCATCATTTGATCAAGGTTGAACTTTTCTTGTTGGCGAATACCCTTGGCCTTAAAGGGTGTTGTTTCGAACTCATCAAAATAGCAACTCGTTGTCATTCGATCGAGGTCAAACTCTTCTTGTTGGCGAAGGCCCTTGGCCTTAAAGGGTGTTATTTCGAACTTATCGAAATAGCAACTCGTCGTCGTTCGATCGAGGTCGAACTCTTCTCTTTTTGGCTAAAGCCCTTGTCCTTAAAGGGTCTTATTTCGAACTTATCGAAATAGCAACCCGTCGTCGTTCGATCGAGATTGAACTCTTCTTCTTAGTGAAGGCCCTTGGCCTTAAAGGGTGTTATTTCGAACTTACCAAAATAGCAACCCGTCGTCATTCGATCGAGGTCAAACTCTTCTTGTTGGCGAAGGTCCTTGTCCTTAAAGGGTGTTATTTTGAACTTAACGAAATAGCAACCCATTGTCGTTCGATTGAGGTCGAACTTTTCTCTTTTTGGTGAAAGCACTTGGCCTTAAAGGGTGTTATTTCGAACTTATCGAAATAGGAACCTATCATCGTTCGATCAAGGTCGAACTACTCTCTTTTTGGCAAAGGCCCTTGGCCTTAAAGTGTGTTATTTCGAACTTATCGAAATAGCAACCTGTCGTCGTTCGATCGAGGTCGAACTCTTCTTGTTGGCGAAGGCCCTTGGCCTTAAAGGGTGTTATTTCGAACTTATCAAAATAGCAACCTGTCGACGTTCGATCAAGGTTGAACTCTTCTTGTTGGCGAAGGCCCTTAGCCTTAAAGGGTATTATTTTGAACTTATCAAAATAACAACCCATTGTTGTTCGATCGAGGTACTCTTCTCTTTTTGGCGAAGGCCCTTGGCCTTAAAGGGTGTTATTTTGAACTTATTGAAATAGCAACCCATCGTCGTTCGATCGAGGTCAAACTCTTCTTGTTGGCGAAGGCCCTTGGCCTTAAAGGGTGTTATTTTGAACTTATCAAAATAGCAACCCATCATTGTTCGATCGAGGTCGAACTCTTCTTGTTGGCGAAGGCCCTTGGCCTTAAAGGGTGTTATTTCGAACTTATCGAAATAGCAACCCGTCATCGTTTGATCGAGGTCGAACTCTTCTCTTTTTGGCAAAGGCCCTTGGCCTTAAAGGGTGTTATTGCGAACTTATTGAAATAGCAACCCGTCGTCGTTCGATCGAGGTCGAACTCTTCTTGTTGGCGAAGGCACTTGGCCTTAAAGGGTGTTATTTTAGACTTATCGAAATAGCAACCCGTCGTCGTTCGATCGAGGGTGAACTCTTCTCTTTTTGGCGATGGAACTTGGCCTTAAAGGGTGTTATTTCGAACATATAGAATTGGCAACCCGTCATCGTTCGATCGAGGTCGAACTCTTCTCTTTTTGGTGAAGGACCTTGGCCTTAAAGGGTGTTATTTCGAACTTATCGAAATAGCAACTCGTCGTCGTTCGATCGAGGTCAAACTCTTCTTGTTAGCAAAGGCTTTTGGCCTTAAAGGGTGTTATTTCGAACTTATCAAAATAGCAACCCGTCGGGGTTCGATCGAGGCCGAACTCTTTTTGTTGGCGAAGGCCCTTGGCCTTAAAGGGTGTTATTTCGAACTTATCGAAATAGCAACCCGTCGTCGTTTGATCAAGGTTAAACTCTTCTTGTTGGCTAAGACCCTTAGCCTTAAAGGGTGTTATTTCGAACTTATCAAAATAACAACCCGTCGTCGTTCGATCGAGTTCGAACTATTCTCTTTTTGGCGAAGGCCCTTGGCCTTAAAGGGTTTTATTTCGAACTTATTGAAATAGCAACTCGTCATCGTCCGATCGAGGTCGAACTCTTCTTGTTGGCGAAGTCCCTTGGCCTTAAAGGGTATTATTTCGAACTTATAGAAATAGCAACCCATCGTCCTTCGATCGAGGTCGAACTCTTCTTGTTGGCGAAGGCCCTTGGCCTTAAAGGGTTTTATTTCGAATTTATCGAAATAGCAACCCGTCGTCGTTCAATTGAGGTCGAACTCTTCTCTTTTTTGAAAAGGCCCTTGGCCTTAAAGGGTGTTATTTCGAACTTAACGAAATAGGAACCCGTCGTCGTTCGATCGAGGTCGAACTCTTCTCTTTGGCGAAGGCCCTTGGCCTTAAAGGGTGTTATTTTGAACTTATCGAAATAGCAACCCGTCGTAATTCGATCGAGGTCGAACTCTTCTCTTTTTGGCGAAGGCCCTTGGCCTTAAAGGGTGTTAATTCGAACTTATCGAAATAGCAACTCATCGTCGTTCAATCGAGGTCGAACTCTTCTTGTTGGCGAAGGCCCTTGGCCTTAAAGGGTTTTATTTCGAACTTATCGAAATAGCAACCCGTCGTCGTTCATTTGAGGTCGAACTCTTCTCTTTTTGGAAAAGGCCCTTGGCCTTAAAGGGTGTTATTTTGAACTTATCGAAATAGAAACCCGTCATCGTTCGATCGTGGTCGAACTTTTCTTTTTTTGGCGAAGGCCCTTGGCCTTAAAGGGTGTTATTTTGAACTTATCGAAATAGCAACCCGTCGTAATTCGATCGAGGTCGAACTCTTCTCTTTTTGGCGAAGGCCCTCGGCCTTAAAGGGTGTTATTTTGAACTTATCGAAATAGCAACCCGTCATTAGTCCCAGTTTTTTGTGAGCGAGATATCTTCTGGGAGAGTCCAGTCCGTTTGACATTGCTCGCAACAGCAGGTGCAGCGTCGGAGAATGTGAAACGTTGTTGTTTCGCTTAGCTTCGTTCTGCGCACATATTGTAGTTTCCTTGTCTGAATCTCGCCTTCTGGTTTCCAGTCGTCTTCCTCATAAACCCCAACGTTGGATCATCTTCTACAGAAACTAGAAGAAGCAGCGAAAAAAAAATCTGGAAAAACCTAACGCTAAGGAGCTCCTTCTTTTTCCAAAGAACTTGGAGCTGCTGCTGCTTCTTCATTAGATCCGCCGCAGATCCCGATCAGATCTGTCTTCTCCATCACACAAAACGTCCCCCCGCTTTCATCACAACAACCCGAAATGAGTTGTTGGTGTCAACTCCATTCTTGTCACTGAACCCAGCTCCTAACTAGTTGTCGTTTTCAGCCGTAACTCCACCACAAGTAGCTGAAAGACGCAAGAAACAGCCTCATGTTCTCATAGAAACATTAGCTCGAATGGCTGCCATTTTCGCCGAAAAACCTTCCGAAACAACTCCAAATCACCCGCTATTGTCATGTAGTTCGTTGGTTTCGTTTTTTTAGTTTAGTTCGGGGTTTCTAGTGAGCTTCGAGGTCGTCGAGATAGCCGTTCGAGTGCTCTTGTCGTGGGTCTTGTTCGGGTTCTTTGTTAGATTTTGCTTCGGGTTGTATTCAAAGGCTTATTTTGAATTTTGGCTGCCAAAGGTCCATTCTATCTTCTCTTCATTACTATTTTAGTTCGACATCATGTATTAGTTAATTTTGGTAGTCTTTTATTGCTTGTGTATTGATTGTTTGAGCTAGTAGTTCATAGCTATATTTTGTGGATTCGTGTGGATTAGATCCTCTCACGAATGTGGATGCTGCCACTAAAACTAGTGATTCGTATGAGTATGACTGTATGAGGTAATAAGGGTTCTACTGGAAATGTTAACAATGCAGTGTGGATCTCTCTCTTAGTTGAACTTTTTGAAGACTACGCACATTTCTTTGTCATACATATTATACAAAGACCATTGAGTCCATGTCATGTTGATGATGAACTTGTTTCAGAGTTCGTTGCGTTGCTTATAACATAAGATCATTTTGTCCTTGGTTCCTGATAATAACCTAGAGGCGTTACTAAGTTTGAATAGTAAAATAGGCCAAAATTATGTTACTTTGATATGCTGGACAATAATGTATTTCTCGGGGCTATTTGGTTGATTGAACTAAAAGAGTAGGAAGGCCATTGTTTAATTCGTTGATTTGATCGTAGGGTTCTACTGGAAATGATTGGCGTGGCTTGTGATATGTTTTAAATAACCTTGAATTTTCCTTAAATAAATAAAAGCGGTTTTAAAGTTAAAAATGCGCATAGGTTTAAAAGTGTTTTAAAATCAAATAATTAAGCTAATAATAATAGTTGAGCAACCGTGCTAGAACCACGGAACCCGGGAATGCCTAACACCTTCTCCCGGATTAACAGAATTCTTTACCCGGATTTCTGTGTTCGTGGACTGTAAAACAGAGTCAATCTTTCCTCGATTCGGGATTTAAAACCGGTGACTTGGGACACTATGATTATCCCAAGTGGCGACTCTGAATTTTAAATAATAATCCCGTCTCGATTGTCACTTTAATTGGACAAACTCTCTTATACCCTCCCGGAGGTAGTAAAAAGGATGTGTGACAGCTCTGGCGACTCTGTTGGGGACAAGAACCCAAAACTTGTGGTTCAGGGTTCAGAATTCGAGCTTAGAATAATTGTTATATTTGACTTTATTTATTATCTGATTTTATTTATATGTTTGGGACTAATGTGCTAAATATTGCTTTTTACCGCTTTGATATTATTAAACTGTATATAAATTGTTACGAAACCCTCTTCTCTTTGAGTCTTCTAAATCATTTGGGAAGTGTGCACTTTGTGTGACTTCTCTTCTGTTAGAGTCTATCCCAATTTTAGAATGAGGTTCGGACAAGTTGCAAAGCTGGTGAAACTTCTGTATTCCCGGTACCTGCCCCTCCTCGGCTCGAGTTGTCCGCTCGGGTAAGCAAGGTCTAGAACAAATAAACCCAAGTTTTTAAACCTAGAATAACAGAGTCTCATGCCGGATCCCTAGTAGGAACGTTTGCTTGCATCACGTGCATTTGACTTTGGGGACTCAACACAGGGGTTGGGTCCGTCTAGGATAGGTATACCCAAAATAACAGACCATCTTGATGCATCCTACGTGCTACATGTTGCATTTCTTCTCGGGTAAAAAGGGTCATTTGGCGAACCAATGATAGTTGAGGGCAAATTAAAACGAAAAAAGAGGGTGAAGTGTGAAAAATAAAGCAAGTAGGGCCCACTTATGTTTTCTTTCACATTTTTGTTAAGAAAAGACAAAAAAAATGAAAAATTCAAAAAAAAGTTTTGCACTTTTTCATTACTTTCCAAAAATCAAAAAAAAAATGAAAATGAGAAAATCCAAAAAGAGTTTACATGTTTCCTTAGTTTATTCAAAAAAAGATAAAAAATATATTTTCTCTAAATTAGTTATTTTTTTTAATTCTCGCCCGTATTCAATCTGCCCGAACTACGCATACCTGATTCTCGTCTTTCGGGGCGTGATACGTAGGCAACCCACATAGGGTCCGATTTTCCTAGTAAGTCTTAGGTTCTTGGCTTTGCAGGGTCTTAGCCAAATTTTGCATTTTTAGCCACTTTTAGCTACGTAGGTTAATTTTAGAAAAATAGTCACAATCAGGTCTCGAATGTGTCCAACAGGAAGGGTTATTGTCTCACATAGCGTTCTAGGTCTTTAACTTTATTTGGTCTTAATTTTCTCATACAGGTGTGGATTTACTTACCGAAATTTGGGCATGACAGACGCCTTAGGACCATCCAGTCAAGATCGCTCATGCAGGAGTTGCTTAAGGAGATTTATTTATTTTTTATTTTTTTTATGTTTTGAGTATGTTCTTCATTTTATGTTGTCTTTTACTTTCTAGTTTTGTACAGTAATGTCGAGTCTTTTTGTTATTATACTTCCTACTTTATACTTGAAAAAGTGTGCTATACCTCAAAAATCCAAAAAAAAGAGATATTGCGTTTTTATATTTCTGTTAGATGTTTTCTTTAGAATACTAACTCTTGAAGTTCAAAAAGTCTCTTGTGGTTTTCCTTAGGAAATTAATATCTAGAATAAAAAATTATTTTTATATCCCCTTTAGTATATTAGGACTAAAAAATTCAAAAAAAAAAAAGGAAGAGAATTTTCTTTTAGTACCTCTATAAAAGTTTTCTTTTAAGATACTAATTCCAAAAATTCAAAAAGATTTTCTTTTGAAGTTCTTCTTTGGGAAGCTAATGAAAAATGAAAAAAAAATGTTCTTTTTATTTTCGCTAGAACTTTAAGATATTGTACATAAAAGAGAAAAAATACATACTTTATCTTTTGCTTATCTTTAAAGTTTCTTCCTTAGGTAATCAAAAAATTAAAATCCAAAAATATTTTTTATCTTGTTCATTTCTCGTTTCGAAATCTTTCTTCAGGGATATCAAATGAGAATTTAAAATATTTTTCTTTGGTTTATTGTTTAGATTTTCTTTCTAAAAAAAAAAGAATAAAAAAATATTTTTCTCTTCTAAGGTTTTTCCTTAATAATTTCACATAGAGTGTTTGTTTCAAAAAGAAAAAAAATATATTTGCTCGTTTAAGCTTGCGTTTAGAATAGGATATAGAACATTAAGTCTAGAAAATTCAACAAAAAAAAAAAGTTTTGCTTCTTTTATTTCTCTTTTCTCATCAGAATAGTCATAAGGTAGTAAAAAAAAGGAAAAAAGAAGAAAATAAGAATGTTAGTTTGTTTACTTTATTTCCGATCTTCCCAAACTATGCAAAGATCTGATTCATGCGGCCTCATGATACGTAGGTAACCTATATAGGGTTCGATCGAATTGTTTTTTTATTAAAACAAAAGAAAAAAAAAGGAAAAGAAAAAAGGAAAAAAAGAGATGAAATTATAGGATGTAAGAAATGAGAGAAAAGAAAAGAGTGTTAATTAGGAAAAAAAAAGGAAGCAAAATGAGCAAGCAAGTGCTAGAAAAGAAACGAAAAGAGAATATTGAAGGGAACAAAATTAGGATGATGCCAAGTGACCTTGTGACCCTCGAAGTCATTCTAAAAACCGTTAATTGTTGCTAGGTACATTGCACACAATGTGATAGTTTTGCTGTTAAATGTCCTAACGCTAACAAAATGACCCCATTTTGTTCGTTTTCGTTATCTTCATTTAGCAGAAAGGTGGTTGGTTTGTGGTTCTTAAAGTGATAACTCTTCTCTACAACATAAGGTCAAAAGGCAATGGCAGACGGCAACGGAATCGAGTCGGTTGGTACTGGTGCCCAAAAGCAATTGGTTGAACAGGGCAATGGGTTGGTTAAAGAGGTAAGGATGTTAAGACAACACATTGCGGACATGTATTAGGCTTGGATGACTGGGAAGGCACCACCCCCGCCACCACTTACCTTCCTGGGTGCTACACTTACCCAAACTCTGGTCATAGTGTCAGATGATCCCCCATACTCTCCAGATCCACCCGCTTATCATAGCTTTCTCAACCACCCTAGTAGCTCCATCACTCATCCTCCAATTACCTCTCCCCAAAATTGCCCTCCTGTCATATCCACTACCCCCATGATCACAACTTCTCAACAATCTTCCCTTCATAGATCCAACAATGAACACCCACTCAAAGCTCATGATACCCAATATTACCCCTCAAAGGTTGCCCACAAGGTTCCTAACTCATACAATCAGAGCCTTCGGAGTGAGTCTCATGCTGAAAATGAAAAGATCACAGGAAAAGAAGGGCGAGATGAGATATCCAGGAAGCCGAAAAGCATGCAAGGGATGGGAGACCAGGTTAACATGTCTTACAAAGAATTGTGTATGTTCCCTGATGTTCGCCTGCCCGCAGGGTTTAAAGTGCCAAAGTTTAACTTGTATGATGGGTGTGGAGATTCGGTAGCCCATTTGAGGGTTTATTGCAGTGAAATGAGAAATGTTGGCGAGAAAGATGATTTGTTGACGGTGTATTTCAATAAGAGCTTGACTGGGGCAGCTTTGGAATGGCATAATCGTCAAGATGTCCGTAAGTGGCGTACATTGGGTGATATGGCTCAAGATTTTGTTCGACACTTTCAATATAAAATAGGCATTACCCTAGACCGCTCATCTCTATCCAAGATGGAAAAGAAACCGGAGGAAAGCTTTAGGGAGTTTGGGCTTAGATGGAGGGAACAAGCTACTTGGGTCAGTCTCACGGTTGGTGAAGAAGAAATGGTTGAGCTTTTCCTACAAGCCTAGGGCCCCACCTACTTCAGTTATTTGATCCCGGCCTTGGGTAAACCTTTCAATGATGTGGTAAAAATGGAAGAGATGGTAGAAGAGGGAATCAAGTCAGGAAAAATCATGAGTTATTCGACATTGAGTGATACTACCGAAGACATTCAGAACATCCCAGTAAGTTTGGGTGGAAGAAAGAGAAATAGAAAAGATGATCTGCTGGGCATTCCTGCTCAACGCTTTCGTAACTCCTAAAGTCGTACATCACTTTCCCAGTACCCTATCCACAATGCACCACCATATTCTCCACACCCACGAGGCTCGCGATGGCCCGCACCACTTCCCTAAATGTCTTACCCGCCTCCTCAAGCATATCAGCCACCTGCCCGCAAAAGGTTCCAGTTGAGGCCAGAATACAAACTGAAAAGACTACTGAAAAAAGAAAAGGCTTTCACCCCTATTGGAGAATCATATGCCAGTTTGTTCCAAAGGTTGAGGCAATTGGACATGTTGAAGCCGATTTAGATAAAAAATGTCAAACCCTCTGCCAAAGAAGTTTGATTTTTCTCAAATATGGGCATATTGCTCCAATGCACCGGGTCATAGTACAGAAAAGTGTTGGCACCTAAAAAATGCAATTCAGAAGCTTATTAATGTAGGTGACATTGTCGTGCAAAATCCAGGTGCAGTAGACACTAGCCAAAGTCCATCGGTTGTTCGTAATGAGATGCATATGGTGAGTATGATTTGTTTTGAAAAGGAATATGAGAATTCTTCTGAGATCCTCGAAGGTTCACGCGTTGCAAAGTTTTCAGCGCTATCAGAGGTTGATCTTAAGAACGAGCCAGCAAAAGGAACCCAAAAGCAATTTGTTAAGAACAATATGATGAAGACTTGTGAAAGTCCTAGTATTGTTGATGCGAAATTCAATGGCTAAGATGTTGAGCTTGGTGATTGGAAAGATGTTCCTTTCTTGGTTAGCCCGGGGAGGAGTTGTGGTGGTTTATTTTGTTTTCATTTCTGTTGTCCGGTTTATTTCAGGGTTGTAATCCGGATATTATCTTGTGGCTCAAACCCTTCTATCCTTTTATTTTGCCTAGTTTTGTTTAGTCGTAGTAGCTCGTTTAGTGTTGTCTGTTTTTGTTCCAGGGTTGTACCCCAGTTTATTTTGCTTGTCTTGTTGTCTAAACCCGTTTCACCGTCTGTCTAATACAATTTCTTGTTTTCTGTTATTTCTGGCCATTTTTTGTTTAGTTTTCTTCTCCTTTTATAGTTTTTCTTCTCATGCTGGCTCTAATGACATGACATGCACGCATAATTCTAGGCCTGGTTTTAAAGTTAGTTTAATCATGAAGCAATGAAATAATTTTGAAGATGATATGGACATTTGAAGGAAATAAGTACATATTTGGACATTTTAAGATCATTTGAAGCCCAAACCATGTGAAACTGGGGCAGGTAATTTGGGAAGTTAATAGGGAGACAATAATTCTTTAAAGGAGAGTGCATCCTAGACAGTTTGAAACAAACAACTTTGAGTTCAAGTGCATCTCAAGTTATAAGATAAAGTCAAGAAAGTTATCTCCGAATTGACGGAGGATATCCATTGTGAAAAAGGGAATCACCAAACGAGGGTTCAGTACTTGAAGGCGCTAAATAAAAATGGAAGGCATATCAGTAATATCAATGCCAAAGCGGTAAAAGAAATATTGTGCATGATCTTCTTTTTCATTCTCAAGTTAAATGTGTTGTAGTTGACATTTTCAGGGATTGAGAGACCCTCTTTTAGCTACCCAAACACTTATACCATTCGATACTCTTTTGAGACTGTACCGATTTCTTTGACCTCCTCTCTTTTGGAATCAAGTTAGAGTCATAAAAAAAAGAGTTCATGTCCCCGTAGGTTTATTTTAGAAAGTTCATTCCAAAAGGAAAATTCAAAAAAAGAAGAAGAGAAAAATAGAGATTAAAAAAAAGAAAAAAAGTGAGAGAAAAGAGAGAAAAAAAGAAGAGAAAAAGAGAAAGAAAAAAATGGAAAAAGAGTAAAGAAAAGAAAAAGAAAAGAGAAAAGTAACAACAAAGCAATTCCTATGTCATGAACTACGTTCGACCTAATTCTTGTCACCACAAGATACGTAGGCAGCCTCACGGTTTGGTCGCACCAAATAAAATATTTCATGATCCCTTGAAGTCGAGATTGGGCAGAAATTCCATCTCAAAAAGAAAAGAATCAAATTCCCTTTCTTTAGAAATTGGGCAAAGTTTTTAGAATGGATTCCAGAAGTTGTAAATAAATAACCTCGTTGTCATAGTTACTTTGAGCCTTTATGATATCCTTTCTTTCTAATCCTGTCCAAAAGCCATATTACAGTCCAAAAAAGACCTCCCAGATAATCTTTGAGAGTGCTGAGTTAGGCATGCCAAGGGTATATGATGTTTTACTATGGGTAATGCCTTGTCATCTGCAGAATCGGAGGAAATAAGAAGAAAAGAACAAAATAAGAGAGTCTTATTGGTGAAAACCTTCACAGTCACCATAAGGCGACGGTGAGTCGAGAGAAATAACAAATGAGAGAGGCTTGATAGTGAAAACCCTTCGGGCACTACAAGTCGAATAAGGATCGTGAATCGGATTGGATAATCGGAGCATTGAAGCGCAGTTTCACAGCTTAGGGGGTATAACAAGAGTTGAAAATCAGACTTGCTTGACAGATTAGGCCACTTAATCCAAAGGTGCATGTCATGGTCATTAGAGTTGGTATCCACATCTGATAAGTTTCTTCTTTGTAGTTTTCTGGTTAGGAATCATCTCTTCCCATTGTCTTTTACTCTATTCCTTTTGTCTTATTTACTCCCTCTTCCTGAGTCTGTTTGGTCAAAACAAGTGAGAAATGACTTCAAAATTTGCCACCAGCTTTCCAATTGCACAAAACGGGATCTGGATAGCACATTAAAATGGCATAAGTCAGGAAAGAACAGCGTACGTATTGAGTCGGTAATATAAAGGTTTGGTATATGTCAATTCATGAACAATGCAATAGAGGGAGGGTGTGAGGTGAACGGATCAAAGGTATTTTCTGTGATAAGATTGACAAAGGAAGTGGTTAACCAGGAACAAGAAAGGTTTTCCAAGCGAAAATCAGTATATCATGGCAAGTGACGGAGCAATAGACCTCAAGGCCAAGGCTAGTGGTCTAAGTCAAGAAAGAACAGCATGCACACTGAGTGGGTGGCAATTGACGTGCTTTGGGATTCATGTGAAACACAAAGGTTCAGTATATGCCAGTACGAGCACAATGCAATAGATGATCGGTATTGGGTTTGAACGGATCGGAGGTATTCTCCGTGATAAAGGTGATAGAGAAAAGTGGCCAGTCAATAAGCAGGCAAGGTCTGTCGAGTTGAAATCGAAGTTACCATGAGAAGTGAAGGAGCAACGCCCTCAAAGTTCAAGGCCACAAACCAACCACTATGTTTAAATTCACAAGTTTTCTTTGATTGGCAGGAAATTTTATTTGTTCCGGAGAAACCCTCCATTAGGAAAATAGGTACCAGACAGACTTGTTAGTGAATTCCAGTACCTTCCTGGATAACAGGATTTGCTAAGTTTTGAAACCCTCGAATGACAAGGTCAGACGAGAGGGCTACTTTTGGGAAGTGTAATTTGGCATCTAAGCTTTTCACTTTTGAGATAAGGTTTGGTTTGAAATTTTCAGGATAAAGGATTTTAGTTTAGAATTTGTTCTACTCACAGATGCTCTCAATATCAAACAGGGGCAGAAAAATGTCTTTTGTTTGTCTGTTTTGTTGTAATCAGGTTCAAAGAAAAGCAGCAACCTCAGAGGAGTCAGTTCGAGTTCGGCAATCAAGCACCCACCTGGAGAACAAAGGGAAAGCAGTAGTTTCAGAGGAGTCAGTTCGAGTTGGAAATCAGGCACCCACCTGGAGAACAAAGGAAAGCAGTTCAAGTTCCGAGGAAAAAACAGTGCAAATGTTGGTAATCAGGAGCCCACCTTAAGAACAAAAGGAAGCAACAAGGTTCAAAGGAAAACAACAATTAGGAGCCCACCTGAAGAACAAAGGGGAGCAGCAATCTTCAAAGGAGTTCAACAATCGGGAGCCCACCTGAAGAACAAAAGGGAGCAGCAAGGTTAAAGGAGTTCAGCAATCAGGAGCCCACCTGAAAACAAAGGGAAAACAGCAATGTTCAAGGGAAGACAGCAATCAGGAGCCCACCTGGGGAACGAAGGGAAGCAGCGAGGTTCAAAGGAGTTCAGCAATCAGGAGCTCACCTGAAGAACAAAGGGAAGCAGTTCAAGTTTTGAGGAAAAGCAGCGCAAGTGTTGGTAATCAGGAACCCACCTGGAGAACGAAGGGAAGCAACAATGTTCAAAGGAAGACAACAATCAGGAGCCCACCTGAAGAACGAAGAGAAGCAACAATGTTCAAAGGAAGACAGCAATCAGGAGCCCACCTGGAGAACGAAGGGAAGCAGCGAGGTTCAAAGGAGTTCAGCAATCAGGAGCCCGCCTGAAGAACAAAAAGAAGTAGTTCAAGTTTCGAGGAAAAGCAGTGCAAGTGTTGGTAAACAGGAGCCCACCTGGAGAACAAAGGGAAGCAACAATGTTCAAAGGAAGACAGCAATCAAGAGCCCACTTGGAGAACAAAGGGAAAGCAGCAAGTTTCGAAGGAAGACAGGTCGAGTATTAGCAATCAGGCGCCTACCTGGAGAATAAGAGAATTCACTTCAGAATACAATTCAAGTAAGCAACAAAAGAAGTTCGCGGCAAGAATGCGAGTCAACAGTCCGAGGTGATCAACAGAAGTTAGTCACAATAAAGAAAAAAAAGAGAAAGGCAAGAAGTTAATCCAAATGCAGAAGTTGATGAAAGATGTGGGCTGCCAAGACATGTCCGAGGTCACAAGCACTACATGCCTGGTCTTGATCCGAAAAGCTGAAGAAGGATGAACTAGCACCTACAACTAGCAAGCGTCAAGGTTCAAATCTAAAGTCTACATGAAGAACCACTTAAGAATCAAGATCAAGCTTCAGAAGACTTATAGATAGGAATCTTGTAACTCGTAGTTGATAGGCTTAGCTAGTCTTTTCATGTTTTGATTTTTTATGTAACATCAAGATCGCGGACCGGAACCTCAATGGAACAGTACCTCGACCGGCTCTCCAGCTCGGTATACTCCATCATCTCACTCACCTCTGAACTACACGTGGCCTGATTCCTTTATAGCCAAGGATATGTAGGTAGCTCAGATACCAGGGCTCGGTCACATTCCCCTTTTCTCTTAGTTTTAGTCTCCTTAAATAAGGGTCGAGTAAAAAACACCGGTCTAGTCTTTTTTTGTCCGAAAACTCTTCGTGTTTCCAGTCAAAGAGGGGAAGATGTAGACATGCGATTTTTGACCCTCCCCAAGATTTTTCATATTTTAGCACGTAAATATTTAATTTAGGCCTAATATAGCTATTTCAACTAATTTTTACTCTTTTACTTTATTTTATTACAATAAAACGAAAATTACAAAAAAAAATAGTTTCATTAATGTTTTGTAGTCATTTTTAATCTTGAAAATACCAAAAATAGTTTTGTTTTAACGGTCAGCCTTGTTTTAATGGTTATTTTACTTAAGTAGGATTATTTAATAAATGAGATCGTATTTTAGTCTCGTTCGCGGGGAAAGAATAAAACTTGGGCTCGAGCAAACCATTTTTAGGCCTAATTTTTGGATCTAGCCCATACTTACCAAGCTCGTAATTACTAGGCACATACCCCCTAACCTAAAAACCCTACAAAAATCTATACCTAGACTCAACAATGATATATAGAGCCTAAGACCTTCAGCCGTGATAGAAAAAAAATCAGACCCCTAAGCATCAAAAAGAGAAATCGGCTGAAATAATACAAAAGCTAGACCTAGGAGCTAAGATCGGTGTCGTTTTTTCAACAATGGACCCCTCGTCCCGCCAGTCGTCTTCCTCATAAACCCCAACGTTGGATCATCTTCTATAGAAACCAGAAGAAGCAGCGAACAAAAATCTGGAAAAACCTAACGCTAAGGAACTCCTTTTTCTTCCAAAGAACTTAGAGTTGCTACTACTTCTTCATTAGATCCGCCGCAGATCCCGATCATATCTGTCTTCTCCATCATACAAAAACGTCCCCCCGCTTTCATCACAACAACCCGAAATGAGTTGTTGGCGTCAACTCCATTCTTGCCGCTGAACCCAGCTCCTAACTAGTTGTCATTTTCAGTCGTAACTCCACCACAAGTAGCTGAAAGTCGCAAGAAACAGCCTCATGTTCGCATAGAAACAACAGCTCGAATGGCTGCCATTTTCGGATAATGAAGATTTTAAAAACGGGTCGAATATGGATAAAAAACCATATTATTCACTTAGAAAATGGTTAACCAAATGGATAACCAATGGATAACTAATGTGTTTAACTTTTACATTTGTAAAGCCTCAAATTGGAGTTCCTCAAGTTTGGAAGACTATGAATTCTCTCATAAATGATCATATTTAAGAAGCCATGGATAATATGAATATCCATATTATCCGTCGGATAAATTCGTTTTTTATCCGTCTCAAATATGGGTCAGATCAAATAATTTATCTATTTTTAAATTACCCATTTTGACCCACTTATATTCGGCTCGACTCGTCCGTTTGCCACCCCTAGATTCCCCCAACTATATATAGAAGCGAAGAATAGTCTAGGTATGAATTAGGAAAACCTACACAAATATCCCAAATAAGTTTCAACTTATCAACCTCTAGCCATTAGTCATAGACTTACCAAAACTAACCAAACATATATAAAAATTGAAAAACCAAATAAATAAGGTTCTTTCTCTCAAATAATCACATGCAAAAATCATCTTCCATATATTTTAAGTGTGATTAGCAACACTAGATGCAAGACGGAAATAAAATTTCATGGATGAGGTAGCAAATAAGGTGATAAAATACAAAAAAAAAATATACAATATTCAAAAAATCTAAACAAAAAAGGAATTTTTTTAATGGGTATAGTTAAAATTCATTGAAAACATATAGATAAGTCAATATACAAAATTTGAGGAAGATTGGAGGTGATTTGGACTGGTTTTGTATAAAAATTCGTAATTAAATCGAGTTCAAAAAATTCTTCTGCGACACATGTATCACGCATGTATCTCACACACAGGTATACATGGATATACATGTGATACACAATCGATACATATGTGATACACAAATGATACACAGTGTGATACACATATTATTTTTTTTCATATTCAGTTTTTATTTCGAATTTTCAATTCAAACCATCCCAAAACTGAGATTCAAGCTCCTTAAGATATTCCCAATCTATTCTAATAGCAACCACTCAAAAGAAAGCAAAAATTTAATATTTTTTTTGCTACAAATAGCTAATTCGCTAATTTGACTAATATTAGTAATATTTTATCAATTGACCAATTGTTGTAATGAGCTACCTATAAATGGACATATCTGATAATTTCCCTATGAATTATTGAGATAGCCCATTAGCTCAAACTTTTGTGCACTACCTACGGAAAATGCGGGGTTGGATCAAATAGGCAGAATCACTAAATAGATTAAGGTCCAAAGCTGCCAAACTTGATTTAGTCAAAATGGGCTGAAACAATCTAGCTTAAATAATGGGTCACAGCTCAAATTGTCCAACTTAAAATCATTTTTCATTTGTTTATTTGAGTTGTTATTTGAAAAATTACAAGAAAATACACATGACTTCACATCATAACAAAAAATGGCCCATGTTTTTAAGTTTTACCTGATCTAGCCCATATTATACATATTTTGAAAGCACTAGCAAATTCAAAATCTGTGCTCTTACAATCAATGCTTCAAAAAATTATGTGAGTTATATATGTATTCTCACAACCATTGTTTTCACTCTTTCTTCTTCTCACATCTTCTACATATGCTTCAAGGGGTCGTCCGCCATTATGCTTCTCTCCCTATGTCTCCTGATTGCAATGCAAGAAAATTAAAAAGCAGAAGTACACCATTAAAGGCCATTCAAAGCTTTGCTTTCGAAAATAGAATTTTTTGAGTTTGTTAGTTGTTTGGATTGAGTGTTGTTCCAATTGATTGAAAATATCAAAAGGAGTTCAAAATTAAAATTTGAAGTGATTTAGAGTAGATTTGAACAAAACTTGAGTTAAATTTCAGAAAAGACGCAAGGAAGAAGACAAAATCAATTTCTTGTATAATTATGTATAATCTTGTATATGAGTGTATAAACTCATCTTATACACATTTATACAAGCGTTTGTAGATGAACTTCTTCCACGATTTTCAGTTGCAATTCTTTTCAAAACCAGTCCAAATCTATATTAAATGACTTCAAATTTTATATACAACATCTTTATACTATTTCTAACAAGCCTAAATAACACCCACTCTAAATTTTTTATAAAATCAAATTCGGAATTTAAATTCACATATTTAAGCTTGTTAATAATCTAATTTTCACTACCCAAATGAATTTTGTTTGTTGAACTAATAATTGAGTCACAGTTACTGATTCAAAAACTAACTTAAAAGCGTGATGAAAAATTTTCCCTTGTTATTTTATCTAATTTTCAAATAAGACTATAAACGTTCTTATCGTTTTTCATATAGACAGTAATATACCTGCCTAACTCAAAAAGAAAATTTCTTTCCATTTTTGGGAAAGCTTTTTTGCGTCAAATTGTGCTACTAGATAGTCTATGATTAATTCATGATGAATTTATTTTTGATTCAATCCACTGAATTGTACACTGGTAGACCGTTCTTATTGGTTTTTGATATAGAGTAATATTTGTGGAAAAGGACTTTTCGTAGGCCAATTTGCAGTACTGGATACTCCAACTTGACTCATAAATGAATTTATATCTAATTCAATTCAATAAAACTTCCACGGACACCAAAGTTACACTTCAACTAAATTGATACTTTTACTTCAACCTTAAACATAAACATAGCTTTCATACGTAATTTGCCAAAAAAGAAGTAAACTGGAAGAAGAAGAAAAAATATATAGGGTGTAAATTGTAAAATAGTCAAAAAAAAAGGGGGAAAGGCAATTAAATCGTGGAAAATTGAAGATGAAATACAAGAGAGATGCATTCCGCATTAATATGCGGTAGATGGGCGGGGTATTTGCATCTATACCCGTTTTTTATGTCACATTTTAACTTGTGTCCGCTTTATAAAAAAATTGCAAGCGTACCCGTTTTTTCGCATAACTTCAGCACACGGGGCTGAAGTAGCAAATGCAATCACGCAAAACTTCAGCATTCTAGTAGTCAGGCCTGAACTTCAGCATTCTAGTAGCCAGAGCTGAAGTTTTTGTGTTGTAACTGGGAAACTTCAGCTCTAGAGCTGAAGTTTTTGTCTTTGTAACTAGGGAATCCCACTATCAAGATGTTCTAATTTTTGATAACTCACCAAACTTTAGTTTACTGTTATTGGATTTTATGTAATCGGATCCATCGTTTAGTTCCATCTACTGTGTACTCTGTTAACTTTCATGTTTTAAATATATCAAGAGCTACGTTTCATAGCCAAAAAAAAAACTCAAAAGATAAAAGGAAAAGAAGAACAAACTCCATGTGCGTGGAAAAGAATGAATTTGAAGCTTACTGTTAAAGGCTGGGTTCTTTGTGCAGAAACATTCACAGTATCAAGTAAATTTTCAGCAATGGATGACGGAGTTGTGTTTTCAGACAATGAGGAAAATGTTTTTTAATTTTATAATAATCTAAATGGAAGTCCTTAGTATATTTGTTTTAGCTTCATTAATCAAATAGAGCAATGTTGAAGTCATTGTTGTAGAAGAAGAAAAAAGAAAATGAAGGAGAAGAAAGGGGAGGAGAAAGAAAGCTGAAATTGTTTAAAAAGTGGGTACAAGTTAAAAAAAAATTAAAAAATAGATATAGATTAAATGGGGACAACTAAATAGGACGCCCCGTTCAATTTTTACTAGACGGCGGGACTGACCCTAACTTGAATGTTCTTTCTTGGTATGTGGGCCCACCACTTCTTTATATTTCCACCTACCTACATCTCCTGGCCCACGCTTCCAACATTTCGTCACGCCTCGATGGCACTCGTCCACGTAATGACCATTACGAGCCTCATCGGACGGTCCAAAATCCATCTGATTAGTGGGTCACTGATTGAACGATCCAGAACGTCGCCACGTTACTCTTATGATCTTTTCGATCCGCTAAACTCGGATTCTAAAAGCAATGGAATTTCCATCCCCACTCCAAGAGTACATCCCGTCCATAATAAACGATTATTTTATCTTTACCATCTATTAAAAAAATATAAACTCCTAAAAATATATATATATATATATATATATATATTTACTAAATTAACTTTAACTAATTACTATTTAATATATTGGAATATGTAAATAAGGGCAAATTTGAAAAAATAAAATTAATTCCTTCTTAATTATGTTAACAACAACAATAACAAACCCAGTAGTTTCTCATAAGTGGGGTCTGCAAAAGGGTAAGATGTAGCCTTACCTCTATCCCTGGAAGGACAGAGAGGTTGTTTCCGACAGATCCTCAGCTAGAGAACAACTGAAAAAGAAAAGGTAATTGCAACAAGTAGGAATAACAGCAAGATAAAATAAGATCGAATCCAAGAATGCAGTCAAAACTCTAGGTAGTAATAGCTAACTATGAATAAAAAATATTATACTAACAATAATGATAGCGAACTGAGTAAGACAAAGAGAAACATTCGATACTTTTTTTATTTTGGACCAAAATAAAAAAGTGAAATGATCACTTATTGTGGACCAGAGGAAATAATACATAAATAATTATTTGTATTAAATCCAAATTAAGTAATAATTTATTTTTAAAACAAATGTAGTTATTTATTTAAGAAAAAGAGTCAAAATACTCTTATTAAGGAAATATCATGATTTTATTATTCTATATAGTTTGAGGTCATTCATACTTCTAATTGTAAGTTAAAAAGGAAATAATTTTAAGACATAGCGGAAAGCATATGTCAAATTTGAAACTTTTTCCTGATAGAAGTTTACTTAATGCACGTTGAAACTTTGTAAGGCCAAAGATACAAAAATAATTTTCAAGTGGCAAGGAAATGAGAATGATGCCAAAGAGTAATTATAATAAAATTAAAATATTTCGTGTAACATATAAATTTGCACATATTCTTTTTATTAAATTGAAATAACCATTTGGAATACACGCAAATTTAAATAGTCATCGAGTGATATTGTTAGCTAACGGAGAAAAAGAGGATGCTAATTTATATACTATATTATCATCCAATAGTATTATACTAAAAAACACGTAATGGGTCGACTTGTCGTGCAAAGTGGAGTTGCATCTTCTTATAACTTGAACATGTTTTGAGTCAAAGTCAACTACTTTGTCTATTTTTCATTTTTAATTTTTGTAATGACTTGTAGACCGGTGCAAGGAAGAAGAACTTAGGCATGAAGGTTGGGTTAAACCGCGAAGAGATACGAGATTAGGGGCGGAGGAAGAGTAAAAGTTACGGGTTTGGCCGAACCCAATAAGTTTGATCCAAATTATATATTTATTTTTAAATAATTATTGAATATGTATAAATTATTAATTTAGAGCCGAATAACTTAAAAGATCTACTTGAACTCACAAGCTTCAAATCCTCTCTCAGCCTTTATACGAGATCGTTTTTTGTATTTTAAGATTTTTTTTATTAGTATTCGTTTTAAAATTTTGATTTATTCGGATTCACGCCACGTAAGATTCACTAAAAAAAGAAATGTTTCCTATTCGATCTTTTTCTCCATTTATCAGAGCTCGAACCCAAAACCTCTAATTAAAGGTAAAAAGTTTATAGAAATCTCAAGGCACTCCTTTTTATACTTTTTGGAAATTGCATCTATCGTTATTATATTCAAGTATTATTTCTGTTCAAGTTATATTTTTTTTGATGTCCTATTAGTATAATAGAACTATAATCTTTTTGAAAATTAACTTCTTCTACATTTTAATTAAGACAAAATTACAGAATATTGCATTCCATAAGTTGATCTTGCACTATTTTAACCCAATTATAAGTTTGTAAATGTGTAGCCAAATATCAATAAGATCTTTTCTTTTTTCATTCCCTCTAATTATAACAACCTCATTTATTTTTACCTACCCCTATTGGTCACGACCCAGATTTTTCACCCCCGGGAGTCGTGATGGCGCCTACTAGTGAAAGATCGGCAAGCCAACTATTTGAATTATTTACCTTTTTTCCATTTTAGTCCTTTTACAATTAATAACCAACAAGTGATAAACAGCGGAAATCTAACAAGCAGAAGACTGAAATGTAATAATTTAAGAAAGATGTCAATACCAATCCATACAAAAAAACTACCCAAGACTGGTGTCAATTCCACAAACTGTCTAGGAATACTATAAATAAAAGTCTGAAAGATTTATTACAACACTGTCTCTGAAATATGTAAAAGAAACAGACTAAAAGGATAGAAGAAGTCGTCAAGGCCTGCGGACGCCTGCAGGACTACCTCGGAATCTCCGACTAGACTGAAGGCAGCCACCCAAGCTAAGGTCTGAATGTTGTTGCTCTGGGATCTGCACACAGTGTAGTATCAGCACAACCAACCCCATGTGCTGGTAAGTGCCTAACCTAATCTCGGGAAGTAGTGACGAGGCAAGGACTAGACTACCAATTAAACCTGTGCAGTTAAACCATATACGTCGGAAAGTAAAAGCAGGAATGTACAGTTAGGCATGGGAGGGGGAAACATGCTGCAGGGAAACATCATTTAAAAATGGAAAGACAACAAGTAAATACGAAGAACACCACATCTCAATTATCAACAAGAATCAGAAATCAAGCAAGTGCACGGCATCACCCTTCGTGCGTTTACTCTCGTCCTCACCATAAGAATCAATATAAACTACACGACATCACCCTTCATGCTTTTACTCTCGTCCTCACCATAAAATCAATATAATCGACATGAAATTGTACATCGTGCGGCACAGAATTACCCTTCGTGCTTTACACTCTCTCTCACAAAATCATACACGGCATCACCCTTCGTGCTTTAACACTCTCTCACCAAAACAATACACGGTATCACCCTTCGTGCTTTAACACTCTTCCTCACCCAAGTAACAATCACAAGCAATAGGGCAAGGAGATAAATAAATTACAATAAAATCTCGGCAAGGGAACAATAGTTCAACAATCAAATCCCGACAAGGGAACAATATCATTAAAAGCAACAACATCCCGACAAGGGAGATAAAATTAAAAGCAACAACATCCCGGCAAGGGAGACGATATAATAATTCTCTTCTCTTTTCACTTTTACTTCACAACTCACTTCACAACTTGAGTCAATGCTCTATAAGATTCAATTGCCAATTATACTTCCAACTCATTATACAACTTGAGCCAACGCTCCTCAATGTTCAAATATCACTACTGCTTCCACAAGATTTGCTCAACAATAGAAATCATCACTTAAGGCATGAACAATACAAACGGAGTCATGATAATCATAATATAAGACTCACGGGCATGCTTGACACCAACGTATAGATACTCGTCACCATGCCTATACGTCGTACTCAATAAATAACACATACCAAATATGACATAACGCCTAATCCCTCAAGTTAAGATTAGACCAAACACTTACTCGATGCCACGAACACAATTCAAGTCTCAACTATCGCTTTACCCCTTGATTCCACCACCAACTCGCTCGTATCTAGCCACAAGTTACTTAACTATATCAATAAATGCTAAATGAATCAATTCCAATGCATGAAAATAGGTTTTCTAAGGTTTTTCCCAAAAAAGTCAAAAATCGCCCCGGGCCCACATGGTCAAAACCCGAGGTTCGAACCAAAACCCGATTACCCATTCCCCCACGAACCCAAATATATAATTTATTTTGAAATCGGACCTCAAATTGAGGTCCAAATCCCCAAAATTTGAAAAACCTAGGTTCTACCCGAAACACCCAATTTTTCCCATGAAAACCTTTGATTTTTGAGTTAAAATCATGAAAAAAGATGTTAAAGATTAATAAAACTAGTTAGAAATGACTTACAATCGATTTGGAAGAGTATTTGTCTTTGAAAAATCGCCCAAGAGTGTTTTGGTTTTGAAAGGGTTTGAAAAATGAAAGATTTTCGGCTAAGTTATGAATTTGCACGTCGCAGATGTCGCAATTGCGAACCCTTAAGGAACCTGCTACCATCGCACTTGCGATCATATGTTCGCAATTTCGAACTCGCATTTGCAAAGGGGGTGTCGCATTTGCGATAACTGGCACCTACTGAAGATATCGCATTTGCGAGGTAATGCTAGCCCTAGGCTTTTCGCATTTGCGACATAATTCTCGCATTTGCGAGCCAGGCTTCGCAATGCGAAGCCTGCAGGCCTGCACATACCAGTTAAAACCTGAAACTTCCTAAGTCCAAATTCCACTAAGTGGCCTATCTAAAACTCACCCGAGCCCTCGGGGCTCCAAACCAAACATGCACACCAACCTAAAAATATCATACGGATTTGCTCGCGCAATCAAATCATGAAAATAACATGTAAAACCATGAATTAACCCTCAAAACTCATCATTTTCATCAAGAACACTTAAAGTTCATAACTCTCCAACCGGAAGTCCAAATCACGTCAAATAAACTCTATTTTTTTGCCAAATTTCAAAGTTATCCTTTAAATACTATAACAAGTTTGTACCGGGCTCCGGAACCAAAACACGGGCCCGATACCAATGGTTTCAAACATTAATTCTTTTCTTTATTTCATAGATAATTCAGCAAAATAATTTCTTTCAAAAATTGATTTCTAAGGGTTGGGACCTCGGAATTCATTTCTGGGCATACGTCCAAGTCCCATATTTTAATGCGGACCTCCCGGGATCGTCGAAACACAGATCCGGGTCCGTTTGCTCAAAATATTGACCAAAGTCAACTATAATCAAATTTTAACTCTATAAATTTCTATTTCTCATATTTTCACATAAAAGCTTCTTGGGTACACGTCCAGACCATGCACGCAAATCGAGATGAGGTAAAAAGGAGGTTTTAAGATCTTAGAACACAGGATTTGTTTCTAAAATAAGTGACGACCTTTCGGGTCATCACACTATTGTAGCGCTCTCCTCATTGGATATAATAGTGTATAAGTTGTGTTTATACACTATTATATACTATTTATACAATATTATACATTATTATACAAATGAATCCTATCAATGGAGCTTCACGTGTTCTTCTTCTTCCTTGGGCATCCTCTGAAATTTAACTCAAATATAGCCTAAAGCTACTCCAAATCACTTGAAATTTAAGTTTTGAACTCATCTTGATGATTCTAATCAATTGAGACAACACCTATTCCAAACAACTAACAAATCGGAAAACTCAATTTCTGAAATTTAACTCAAATATAGCCTAAATCTACTCCAAATCACTTGAAATTTATGTTTTGAATTCATCTTGATGATTCTAATCAATTGAGACAACACCCATTCCAAACAACTAACAAATCGGAAAACTCAATTTCTGAAATCGAATCTTCGAACCACTTATAATGGTGACTTTTATTTTTCAAATCCTTAGTTAACCATTGAAATCAGGAAAAGAATTGAAGGAGAATAACAATAGTAGAGAATTTTTGCGGTGCAAAGGCTGACATGGGAAGGAGAAGAAGCACGAAGAAAAAAGGGGAACGAAGAAATAAGAGGTGGGCTAACTGGTAAAAATTAATTTTCAGATTATGTACAACCTGAGCTATAATGGGTAAGGGTTTCAAACATGAGACATTTTCTGATGAGTTGTTGGGTCAAGTGACAAGGGATGTAATTCTCCCCTTATTTAATTCTAACAAAGATAAAAGTTCAAACTTTTACCAAAAGGAATGTGTCCAATGAGACATTTTAGTTAAGAACGAGTCTTTTTTATTCTTTTATTTCTGAAATTGAGCTTTTAGTTCATTGAATTTAATGTTTCAATCAAGTGAGAAAACCAAATATAAAGAGAGAAGATGGTTTGAGTAGTTAAAGGAAACTCTTTTGGGAAGAAAACGTTTGGATTCTGTCTCAACTTGTTACCAAAATGAAAGCATAAATCAATTCAGGTTCTTAACTCTTTCCTTCCCCAACTTGGGTTATTAGAAAGACGTCCACCTTAAAGTTTTAATTTCTTTCAAAAAAAAAAAGAAGAGTTGTTTTAGTTTATTTTTAGTAACCCTATCAACTCGTCCAAGTGTTCGGGCCGAAAGTCTATCGAAAACAACCTCTCTATTTATAATTAGGCAGGGGTAAAATCAATGAATACACTCTCCTAGACCCACTTGTGCGTTTACGCCGAGTTTATTTTGTTATATCAACCCGTCTTGCTTATATTATCTTTCTGATTTTTATTATTGTCACAAATCACTTGTACGTTTACGCCGAATTTATTTTGTTATATCAACCCGTCTTGCTTATATTATCTTTCTGATTTTTATTATTGTCACAAATTCTAGTGTGCGTTTACGCCGAGTTTATTTTGTTATATCAACCCATCTTGCTTATATTATCTTTCTGATTTTTATTATTGTCACAAATTCTAATGTCTATTTTCGTTTTCTTGAGCTGAGGGTCTCTCGGAAACAACCTCTTTATACCTCCAGAGTAGAGGTAAGGTCTGTGTATATTCTACCATCCCCAAATCCTACTTGTGGAATTTTACTGGATTGTTGTTGTTATTTTATATCAACCCGTCTAAATTTCCGAGCAGGTCTGGTTATGATCAGCTTGTTGACTTGGTTCAAAAGGGTGTATCGGAGATGATCTATCAATCTATTGTATAAAAATACTGTACACGACGGATCAAAATGCAATTCAAACTCAAAATATACACAATTAAATTTGAAAATTGGGAATTATATAAATTTAGAAGAACTTATAAAGTATTTAAGAAAAATACATTAGCTATCATTTTTTTTTCTTCAAAAAGCAAAATAAAAAGTAAACAGAGATCAGTTCACTGTTAGGCGAGTCGAGTTATGTCCCGTAATTTAATCCCATTACTAACCCAAGCAAACTTTAGGAGGATTGGATCATGAAGTGTTTATTAATTTTATCTGTTTTAACGCACCCAAAATTTGACCTAACACATCTATTTGCCACCTCTCATAACCCTTATTAATGGTGGTAGGTTGGTGTGGAAGCCATTATTGGTTGGTGGGCGGGCGTGGGGCGTTAGACTTGGGAAACTCATAGCAAGTCCACTGTGGTTAATATAGGGGTTTAACTTCTCTAAACGTTTAATGTAAAAAATATACTATAAGTATTTTTTTTTGTATTGCCATTGTATAAAATCGTATAAATGATTGGCGCGTGTAAGTTATTGGCTCTATTTTGTAATGTAAAAACTAAATTAAAAAAAAAAAAAAAAGACAAATCAGCTTACAAGTGTTTTTTCAAAGGAAACTTTTTGCAAGACATGTATTATTTCAACTAACAACGTGCAAATCTCGGTCCTCTTTAGATTACTTCATTTGGTTTTATTTGTACTTTTACTAATTTATAATTTGTTAAGTACATTATTACGTTGTATACAATTTTTACACTATCCACATATAAAGCAGATTCTAAATTAACAATTTATAGATATTCAATAAATTTTTTAAGACAAAAACAGAGTTTAAACAAAAGTTATTGGATTCGGCCAACCCGTAAGTCCTATGGTAGCTCCACCTCCGATATAAAGTTTAAACACTCTTGTTAATATCGTCAACATAAGCGAGTACATGACTTTAAATTTTATGGATTTAATTTTTAAAATGTTTAATATTAAACTCATTACATTATCAAAATTATCGGTCAATATGAACTATTTGTTACAATTTTAGTAAATTTTACAATGAAAATATTGAATTCAGATTAACCGGTACCAAAGAGGTGGGCTCACATAAATTTAGATTCATCAAGTCTTAATGAAAAGAGAGTATTTTAATGATGGAATTGATAGGATGAGGCATTTGGCGGAACCATTCACTAAATTGGTTAGCCGGCAAAATTAGATTAATTAAGTTAGAGGCAGACAAGAATACGATTGATTTCAAAAACTGTAATAACTTTGATAATGAATAAAGAAGATAGGAGTAATTGCTTTTCACTTTTGTTCGCCTTTTCCGTCGTAATCCACTTTCCACATTACACGTAGCCGTTTTCTAGGATTATTTTAAATCATCATGGATTCTCACCTTTTACAGTTCCTTTTTTTCCTCGTTGCTATTTCTTACTGAAAAGTTAAATCACAAACAAATAAATTTAATTTCATTAAAAGAGATGAAAAATACTTAAACGTCCAGCACTTGCTTTTGGATTTTTTGTTTTGTTTAATTTCACTAAAAAAAAAATTCAAAATAGTAATACGCAAAATATCTTCTAGAATATTTTTTGTCTTTAAATACAAAATCTAACCAAAGACCTTCCCTTTCTCATTATCCACGGCCTTCTAACCCAAAAAAAATTAAAAAGAAAAAGAACAAGAACATGAAGGGAAAAGAGGGTAGAAAGAGAGAGAGTGATAATTTGATATAATCCTTAGAAAAAGAAAAAAAACAATTTCCATAGTCATATGGTATCTCATTAAAGATAAAAGTCCTTTATTACGAATTTTTTTACTATTGTTAGAGTTTAGTTGTTCGATAAAAATCCTACTCATCTATATACGGCCAATTTGCAGTAGGCACACCCAATAAGAAAATTCAAAATTTTAGACAAAAATAGTTAGTGTGACTAAACTACTTTTAATTAAATATTGCAGTATAATTTAATGTGAGGAGTAAAAAAAATTTTATGAATATGTACATAAGAGTAATTTTGAAAAAATAAATTAAATTTTTTGTTGATTATATAAAAGGACACTTATGTTGGAACAAAATAAAAAAACAAATTGTGGACCGGATCATTAAAAACTTACTTACATCAAATATTTATATCTCTATGGAATAAAAAAGAAGTAATTACTTGATATAAACCAGCAAAACCGTAATTGCCGTCTGTCAGGTCAAACTAAAAAAGAAAGACTAAAAATTCCAAAAAGAAATCAGTAGCAGAAATAGTGAAAGAAGTAGGCAAAAATATAGAGAGCCCAAATCTAAAACCAAAGCAAAACGTGAGCGACTCTCCAGCTTGGTCTAAGTCCTTGTCCTCACGTTCCATCTCTCCTCCTACCTTATTATTTGTAACCTCTATTCTTTCAATAATAATGTCCAATAAACAATCAAATTCTCTCTTCTTCAGCTGATTTCTTTCTTAAGTTTAGTATTTTATTCTCTCCGCCTTATTCTCTTCGTTTTCGACGTGTTCAGCTCAAACTAGACGTCTTTCCAAGAATCTTAAACCAACCCCATTTAAGTATTTTACCCAAAAAGCCTCTTTGTCAGGTTCTCTGTTTACAACATGTAAGTTTTCGTTTTTTTTTTTTTTGGGATATGCTTAAGTAATGCTTATATGGTCACCAGTATTGCTATTTTAGCTGAAATTGAGTGAGTTGCAGCTTTTCATGTCTAAATTCTGTTTATTTTTCTATTTCTGTGTAATGGGTACTGAAATTCTTGGTTTCTTTAATTGTTTATTTTTTTCTTTCCTTCTCTCTGTCATTATCTTAGTGGGTTTTTTACCTCTCTTTTTTTTGCCCCCTTTTTTGAGTGTATATGCAGTTGTGGAATCGTACTAATTTGAGCCACCGAAGATTATTACGTATGTTGTTCAGTTGATTGGATTTGCGTACGGTACCGTTTTGCCAATTATTTTGGACTCTTATTTCTAAAATCTCTCTGTTTTCGATGATCCTGGTGTAACATTCTGTCTATTTCTGCTAAAACTATAATTTTCTCGAATAAAATATATACAAAACATAAAAATATAATATAGTTGAATGTTAGCTTGTTTATATATTATACAATGGAAGTCTTGTTTTTGTCTTTCCACCAAATTCTTAGCTAGTTGCTTACGGAGTCTTTGGGAATATCTTTTATCTTGTTAATTTAGTATTTTATTAATTCTGGACTGAGCTTCTAGATGGTGACTTTTCTATGAACAGCATATTGGAAGAGTGCAAATTGAAGGATCCATTTGAATAAGTATCGCGGAGAGGAAATCAAGAACGGGCTTTTTGGGGCGTTTGGTTTGCGATTGCATAGTAGATGAGGATTGAGTTTGATGTGAATTTTTGTTGCTAGTAAAATGAACTAATGATAAGGTTCAACAATGAAGTCCTTAAACATGGAGAAGAGATGGATATTTCCTTTGGTTATAAGCTCATTTGTGTGTTTCTTCCTTGTTGTAACCTCCTTTAACATGGGCCTTATTACTTCATTACACACATTCAATTCAATCTTTTCAATTTTCCCAACTCATGTCAAGATAAATCAAACCAACCCGTATTTTGCTGAATCGAAAATTAACCAAGCTCCAGCCCCTCCTGCTGCTCCTCCTGTCCCCCGTTTTGCTTATTTGATATCTGGATCAAAGGGTGATCTAGAAAAGCTTTGGAGAACGCTGCAAGCGCTGTATCATCCACGGAATTATTATGTTGTTCATCTGGACTTAGAATCGCCTCCACAAGAGAGATTAGAGCTTGCTTCTAGAGTGGAGAAAGATCCCATTTTTGCACAGGTTGGGAACGTGCACATGATCGCCAAAGCAAACATGGTGACCTACCGTGGACCTACCATGGTTGCGAACACTCTTCATGCTTGCGCGATTCTCCTCAAGAAGTATACGGATTGGGATTGGTTTATTAACTTGAGTGCTTCTGATTATCCACTGGTGACTCAGGATGGTTAGTTCTCTGGTTGTTTATTTCTATCTACCAGCAAAAAGGGCACCATTTCTTGTTGGTCATAAGTCAGTCTTGAGTAGTTATGTTCTGTTTCTTTCTTCAAAGAGGTGTTTAATTAATATTAAATTTTTTTGGCAGATTTAATATACACTTTTTCTGATTTAAAGCGAGAGTTCAATTTCATTGAGCACACTAGCCGGCTGGGTTGGAAAGAGTATGCTATCCTCTCTCAGTCTCTCACTTTTTGCTCTTGAAGTTTTATTGTACTGAGGTTTAATTTCTGCGTAACTGTGTTGATCCTATTGCAGGGGTCAAAGGGCAATGCCGCTTATTGTAGACCCTGGGCTCTATAAGACAACTAAGTCTGACATATATTGGGCCTCACCTAAGAGAGCTCTTCCCACATCCTTTAAGCTCTTTACTGGTTAGTTTTTGATGATTGAATTTGCATACTTGATTAAGTATTCTTGATGCTGTTTACCCATGTTTATGCACCACTAATGCAAATAGAACATGCCTCACCATATACTTTGTCCGGTAAAATTTTGTGCTTGTACCATTACACCTTTTCCTTAATCTAGATATACTTTCTCGGTTGAAATAAGGACTTTGTATCAAACCTTAAGGGGTTGTTTGGTTCAGTCCTAGCCTCCTAGGATATCCCATGAGATTATGATATTATAGTTTTGGGATATACCATGGGATAATTAATCCCACCTCCTATATGGAATAGCTAATACCATCATTTTGGTACAAAATATATACTGGTATTAGCTAATACCCACAACCAAACATGAGAAAATTATAATCCATACCAGGATTAATTTCCTTACCCCGGTAAGCAAATGATCCCTAAGACTCTGAAGTGTCTCACAGCTAGAGAGCTGAACTATAAGATAATTTTCAAGTTTCTTAGCATGGCGATCTTGGTATTATTATTGACTGAAAATAATCTTCATATTAATCTTTGGATGCCTGCAACCTGCATGTTTGCATATTAACTATTGCGGTTAGATGAAATAGTGATATATTTTGCATCAGTTCGACTAGTCTACAAGATGTTTCAATTATTGTTGTTACCTGCTAAAGTTGTTGAATCCAGAAATTTGTTTTGATATCTATACTTGGAAATTCATCAGTTTTTCTACTTGATACTGTATTTCTCCACACTGAAATCTTTTTTCTAGAAGCACGAGGAAGCAATTCATCAATCTTATGTATAGATGGAAATGACGTTATTACTTTCTGACCAAACTGTGAGGTAGATCTAGGAAGAAGATACATTAAATCGGCATGAACTGCATTGACCATGAAGTGAACTCTTAGCGTAATCTGCCCACCATACCATATTTTTATCTTCTTATTTCTGCAACTATGAGCAATGCCATAAATTTGATACAGGTTCAGCCTGGATGATCCTCTCTCGTGCTTTTGTGGAGTACTGCATATGGGGTTGGGATAATCTTCCTAGGACCCTACTTATGTACTACACAAATTTTGTCTCTTCTCCTGAAGGCTACTTTCAGACCGTTGTGTGCAATGCCCCAGAATTTGCTACGACTGTTATTAACCACGACATGCACTATATTTCTTGGGATTACCCTCCACGACAGCATCCACACACTCTCAACATTAATGACACAGCAAAAATGATTGGAAGTGATGCTGCCTTTGCACGCAAGTTCAAGCAAGATGATCCCGTTTTGGATAAGATTGATAAAGAACTCCTCCATCGAAGCAATGGAAGTTTCACACCGGGGGGTTGGTGTTCTGGAAAACCTCGTTGTTCAAAGGTTGGAAATCTAACGAAGCTTAAGCCAGGTCCAGGGGCTAAAAGGCTTCGGCGTCTTATTGGTAAACTAGTTTTGACAGCTAAATTTAGTCAACACCAGTGTAATTAGTTTTACTTTTCCTGCCTACTGATGAAAAGGCGAGGGGGAAAGAGATTCATTTAAAGAGCCAGAGAATAACATGTTAACGTTAGATTATTTTGTAATATATGAAGTTTGCCATATCCTTGCCACTATTTTGGTGTTCCTGTTTTTGTAGCTACACTTGGACAGGATATAGGTTCATCATTACTGCCCTAATCTGTGGCTTTGTTTATTTAAATTATCTCTGCACATATCATTTCCTGGCCAACAAACTCATGACTCACTGTTCTTCACTGCACACTTTCTATATATATGTGTCTTCGTCCAATCAAACACGTCCATGCCATAGAGATCATGCTCGACATAAACGAGACTAGGATTCATGCTCCCCGCTTTCTTCTTGTGGTTACTATTTGAGCTTAAGCCAAGGAACTCAAAACAACAGTAGAAGCACCCTTTGCTTACTAATTTTGCAGTTTATTCTGTGAAAGTGTAACTCGATTGACTCTGATACCATATTAAAATTGGGCACTTTAACTCAAAATTTAAGACAACGGATGGATAGCCCCAGAACTTGAGAAACATACTTGAAAGCTCTTGCACAGTCCATGTGGAATAACAATACAACTTAGTGTATTCTTCATATTAAAGATAAAGCTGAAAAGATCTCCCCAAGCATGTTTTAAGGAGGATAGAGGGTTAATTGGTGTAAGTTCAAACTCATAGAGGTACAAGATTTGATTACTTATAAGTTATACCTTACATCTTAAAGCTGTAAGGTATTGTCTTTCATCCATTGTTCCTTTCTCTTTACTGTTTACCTGAGCTACCCCTTGAAATGGAAAAAGTCCAAGAAAAAGGAAGTAGAAAAAAGAAAATACTAGACTTCATTTGAGAAACAATTGTTAAGAGGGTTGTCTTGTCTTATCAGGTTAATTCGCCAGCTCCGTTATCTTATACATTCATTTCTTAAGATAAAATCTAAAAACCCTCCCAAATCTTCATGTCTACAATTTATTTGGAGGAGAAAAAGAAAAAAGAAAAAAAGAGAAGTCATCTTATAAGTTGGAGCCCCGACTAATTCAGAGATAGGTCCATTAAAGGGGAAATGCTTCGTACCAAAATTTTATTCCAAACCCAAGACCTTTGATTAAGGGTGAACGGATCATATATCCATCCTACCACAATCCTCGATGGCATTCTAACATTCATGTTATCATAACACATAATTAAGATAGAATTATAGGAGTCTCTTTTGAGGTTTCGATTTGTAACATATGTCTTCTTTTAGATCGAATCAAAGAAAATTTGCAAAACAAAATGTAGGATCACAAGATTAGATTAATGATCAATAAAATAAAGTTAACGTCCACGACGCACATTTGCCGATTCATAGATTAAATCATTGTTATACAAAATATGTGAAAGAAGAAACTTTTACATAATATTTATACACATTAAGGTATCAGTAAGTTTTCATTTTGAGCTTCCATTCCCATAATTTTCTCTTCCATTAAATCGTCCAAAAAAAACTATACCCAACACTAACAGATTAAGAGCAGAAATGAACCAACTTAACAATCATAATTTTGCATGCTCTTGGTCATGAACAGTATACACATAACACATCGAAACAAGAATTTGTGTTTCTTCGCTATGTAAATAGAGTAACATTCAAAAGTTGCAATACATAATGACATAGGTTCCACATTTTTTTATTGATTTATTATCAATGAAGGTTATGGAATATATTGATTGGGCAGATGAGAGATCAAGAGGGAACCAATATGAGACAGGGAATGCCTGCCTAATTTGCTTTCATTGACAAGACATAAAAAGTTTTCTGGAGATCATATAGTTCCTCTGAAACTTCATTCCGACTCTGGAAATTATAGAATATACAAAGAGATTCACATTTAGCATTCTTTCCCTTTTATGTACAGCATTCCACTATATGAACTAGTAGCAAAAATCTTGGTTTCTTGACGATGACAATTATCCTCATTTGTCATGGTATCGTACCTAGTTGACATCTTCAGTGCAAGTCATTCATTTACCAATGCAGGCAATAATCTTTCATGCTTTTCTATCCCGAAACTAACTCCCAAACCGTTGGAGACATTAAACCATCTCCAAGAGCTTAATATTTCCCATTGAATTTGCAGCAACTAAGGTAGAGGACTGACCACGCCAACAAACAGATGAGATAAACTGTGCTTGGTCATCCACTTCATCACCAGAAAGCGGATCCATGCTATTAAATTTAAATGATAATGCCGGCATAGGAAAAGCTTTGTGGTAGACAAAGACCTGCAACACAACCCAGATCACACACGTAACATTAACATGACCAACTCATAGCGACTAGCTATTTGTGGAACAATACAGACAAATATCAATACGCAAGCTATGCAACGATATAAGACTCAATATATAGCCATTTAAAAAATATACACTGGAGAGTCATGCAATTTTAATGGTCCTTCACCCCCTTTTTTCTTTAACAAGGTATATTTCACCCCTTTTAATAGCATGTTCGGCCAAGCTTCTCCAAACCCAAAGCTCTTTTTTTTTTCTTTTCAAAAAGAGTATTTTTTGTTTTCAAAGTTGAAGTGTTTGGCTAAGCTTTGTGGAGGAGCAACCTTTGTGGAGCAGACGTGCTTGCAATAAATATGGAGGTCAAGGGGTAGAATGGGAACAAATCAGATAAAGCAATTACATTGAGTGGCATTATGAAAGAGCACAAGGATGGAAAGATTTCTACAGACACCTAAAATTTAGAGTAGGATCTGTACTAGAACAAATTTTTTGAAGCAGAAATGGTGCAACAATGCCGATCTATTGAAACTTTTCTATCCATTCTCAATGTCTCAAGAAAGCAAACAGCAACAATCACCCCTGCCTGCAACGAACAGGGAGGAGCAAGTTGTGGGATTTGAGCTTTAGGAGAAAGTTGCCAGATCAGAAGGTGGAAGGGCTCAATAGTCTGTTGGAACTACTGTACAAGCAAAGCAGACGATTGGATATGGAGAGGACACAAGAAAGCTTTATTTGCATCTTAAGTCTTTCTATAATTTATTACTAGAGAAGGAAAATGGGGAATTTCCTTACGCCATGATTTGATTCCTAAAGTGTCAACGATGGTGTAGTTTCATATTAGGAAAGCAACATCAGAAACCCATTTAACCCTATTAGAACTTCAGGGAAAGAAGAATAATATAGTAGCAAGTGTTTCATGTGAAAGAAGAGAGGTAGGATGTAAATAGTTAACTACTGCATGGTCTCAATGCATGCTTGGTCGCAGAGTACAAGTTTCCGGAGTACAGTTTAGAATATGTTTGGAGTTGAATCACTAATGCCACAAGCTGTTAGAGAATTGTCATTTCGATGGAAATTCAGAAAGAAGAGTAAAAGGAGAAAAGCATGGGAAGTGGTCACTTTAGCACTCACGCGGACAACATTGAAGGAATGAAGTAGAAGAGCATTTGGACGAGAATAAAATTAGTATTATTATTATTATTATAATTATTTATGAGAAACGAGTAAAATTATTCTGCAAATATTAGTGAAAAACTTTCATATTTCATACATTTGTGAAGTAATATATGAATATGTATTCTAATTAGTGTTGATGATTGGCAGACTACGGGGAAATACAACAGCCAACTTTAGGTTGCACATTGGCATGTTTTTGGTTGACGGCTAGCTACCAATTGATAAAGGCTAGAAGCAACAAAAACCAGCCTAGCCATGGTGCCCTACATACACAACGCGAATCAATTCATATGCATCTGCACAAAGACATGTAGTATGTTGTGAAAGACATAGTTTGTAGTACGTGCAACCAAATCTGTGCTGAGAGCATCACACTTCATTTTGTATGTAGCTCAAGTTAATGCTTTCACCAGCCCGTGCTTTTTATTAATTCTTTGGCACAACTAATATTCTATTCTCTACTCTTACAACAATTCTCTCTCTAGATGCACCTTTAAACCAACTAAATGTACAGAACTCATGCTAACTCAAGCATGAGTCGTGAATATGATCAAGAAATAAGAACGTTGGATGTATCCTATGTCGAATTAAAAAAGTGCGGCATCACAAGTCTCCCTACTTGGTCTTGAAATTTCTACAGGAGCACAGTCAGTTTAATTTAAAACATTTGGAGGACAATTTGGTGATTCTTAATCATATTTTGTCAACCACTACTAAGATCCAAGGTCATATTGATAATATTGATCCACTAAAAAACCCTTTCATTGAACAATTAAAATATTAAAGAAAACATGAAGTGGATTGTTTCTAATGAATCAGCAATATCATAGCAATAGTGTATTGTTTTGTGACAAAATGGCAATTAAAGTATATGTTTTCTTCTCGAGCAGAAAAGGACAGTGGTTGGTTTGTCACAAATGTAATGAAAAATCTTTTAGATTCAAATACAGTAAGAAATTGCGAATCATTCATTTGCTTATTTACGAACAGCATCAACCGAAATGTTCAGAAACAACTAGAAATTTAGAGATACTTTTTGACAAATAGCTTGGACTTAGAACATCGATAATAAATGACACCTCACTTGTCTTAAATAGAGCTATATATGATAGTAAATATATATGATAATAATATTTACGAACAGCATCAGTAAGCAAGTAATAATAGAGCTATATATGATAATAAATGATACCTCATTTGTCTCTGAGCCAGTAGCAATGTAACCGTCAGATACAGATAAGCCAACAAAGTTCTGAAATGCAAGAATAAGTTTCAGCAGGGAAAGACATTCAACCACAATTTAAGTTCCATCTCATTCACGGTAAAGCAGATTCAACCACAACTGAAGTT
The DNA here is from genome assembly GCF_000393655.2 of Nicotiana sylvestris. Lineage (NCBI taxonomy): Eukaryota > Viridiplantae > Streptophyta > Magnoliopsida > Solanales > Solanaceae > Nicotiana > Nicotiana sylvestris. The sequence continues at coordinate 64,632,815 of NC_091063.1, forward strand.
CAATCTCATTTCTTAGAACTTATTTCAAGGATGATCTCCTTTGATTAGTCACAGCAGCAAAGAAATTTTAAAATGATATCTCAAGAAGAAGGGGGGGGGGGGGAATTCTAACACAAAATCCAGTGTTGACACTAGAGTCAACGTCACTGCATTCTAGTGCAAATATTGACTTGTTCTGCACCGAGAATCACAACTAAATCTTTTGTTCCTATACCACATAATATACCAGGATATCAGAATGCAGGCCCAAACTGTAGCAAGCAAGCTGAAGTTGCCATTGTAAACATAAAGCGCCTAAGAATTATACATGTAAAAGAATTTTTTTGTCTTTTTTTTCTAAAAATTATCTTGTCACATTTGAGTGGATGGACCCTTACAAACTTCTAATTGGGAACTGAACACTAATTACATCCAATCAATCATATAAGTGTGAAAAGCAGAATAAACCATGGTCCCCCAAAAGCAGAAAAATCCAACATGAGCATGCGTGAAATGTGTCTTCTCCCATGCTAAAAAGCTATGGATTCTTTAAGCATTTACAAGCCGTATGCGTACAACATCCTATCTTTCTGACTGCAGAAACGAGTGTTAAAGGAGCAAAAGAGTACAGTGAAGACATGAAACCAGAGTCGGCCTCAGGTGAAACCGACAAGAATAAAGAAAATTACCTTTACATTCATGTGTCCAGTAAATGACTGAAGAGGCGAATCAAGAATTCGAGATGAGCAAATTGACAAATCCCATAGTTTTAATGTGTTATCTGTAGATGCAGACACAAGCGTTGTGGAATCTATGAACTTGACATAGCTGACAGTCTTGTTGTGCCCGATTAATGTGCATAGAGGCATTTTTGAGTTACGTAGATCATAATAATATATCTTGTGATCTGCTGAGCCAAAAGCAAGGGAGCGACCAGAATCAAAGGGGAACTGGACGCAGCAGACATTTGCTTTTGTTTTGATGGTTCCAATACTTACTCCCTGCAGTACCAACAGAGGTAAGAAAAACAACTTATTACACACACAGGTTTTATCGACACAGCAACATAACTAGATGACTGTAGTACGTTTAGTTTCAAAGCTGACATCCACCAAGTGCAAAAATTAGAATTGCCTGATTGATATTCCAGAGCTTGACAGAACCATCATCACTCCCGCTGGCCAACATGGTTGGATCTGCTACAGAAAAGTCAACAGACCAGACGCGCCTTTCATGTTCTCTCATTTCCATGAAAAGCTGATTTCTTGTGACGTCCCATACCTGGAAAATAATTCAACGAACTTCATCCAGAATTAAAATTAAAAAGAAAAGCCACCTTATGAATTTAGCTCACCTGCACCACACCTTCAAAGTTACTTGAAGCGATCTGGCTTTTAATATAGCCATTCCAACATATGCTGCTTAGCTTAGATCTACTAGCCATTTCAACAACTGGATAGCGGATATCTCGGTCCTCATTTACAATTGAATTATATTCAAAAACTTTGATCTTCTTATTTACACCAGCAGTTGCAAAAAATTCACCATCACGATCAAAGCTGAGAGCACATACAAGATTGGAAGAATTTAGAAGATCCCCTTGCTTCAAGTCGGCCTTCACTTTCAACTTGCTATAAGATAGATACTTGCAGAGGCCCTCCAGAAATGAGCTGATCGATCCACTCTGTCTATCCTCATTGCACCCCTCTTTTGATGACAAATTACTCACTGAAATTCTTTCGGGTGCTACTACTGAAGTTCTGCAATCTGTACTTACCTGAGAATGTCTACTCAATGGTTTGCCAGTTGTTTTGATAACCCTACGTCTTGTCATGAAATAAGCTGCCTCCAATTTTCTAAAGTTATTCATCAACCGGGAATTTTTTGCCAGAGTACCCCCTTTGTCTTCAACATGCTTCTCAGACTTCTGACTTTCATCTGGATTATCATCCAATTCCACAGTCGTGCGGATAGAAAGGCCTGGCCTATATCTCTTTCTAGATCCAGAGCTCCCAGCATCATCATTCTCAGTAATATTTATCTTCCCCGAATCCAAATCCTTTACTGGTTCCTGATTTGAACCCCCTTTGACTCTAAGGGTTTTCTGCATCTTTGAGACCTCTTCTATGTCAGATGCCAAAAAAGATACTATCTCATGCAAGTTGTGCTTAGCCTCCTGCTTTCGCTGTTGAATCAGCAAAAGGAATTCCAGCAATAACTCTTGCTCCTCTATTTTTTCTCTAAGCTCTATTGCTGCTTCACGTTCTTCAAACTCATCTCTTGGAGCAGTAAGGAACTCGCTTTCTAGCAACTCACTGTAACCAATGTGAAAAACAGAATCCGAATAAAAAGGACATAGAGACAGGCACATTGCTGTTAAAAAACCAAATGAATTAAAATGGAAGAGATAGTAAATTGATTCTTCAAGGAAACCATTATTGACGGCTGAAATGCATCTGATAAATAGGTAACGGGTTACCATTTAATGCAAATTAATAGAAAACTTTGCTCATTTCACTTTATTTCTCTCTGACAAAGTCTTTAGTGCTCTTTTTCTGTTCTCTTCCTTTTACTTTTTAACACAGTGCAGGAAATCTTAAGTTCAAACAAAATGTGCAGGTAAACAACGAAAGTATGGCCAAATTGCCATAGCAACAAGCTGGTAAGACATTTGAAGATGCCACTGACAAGACATGAACAGCATTATGTAGAGAGAGCAGCAAAGCTGTTGATCAGTTAGCTAGACTCTGCACTATTCCTAATGATGTAAAGGGAGTTGCACACCCAAGAAATTAACCTTGGGTCATCTCATCAACCAAAGAGAGGAAACAAAAAACGAACGAGTTAGCTGTTGCAAGAAAGGCAAGCATGCTTTGCCTGCATTTCCTTCTTTCCTGAGGTAAGAGTTATTAATCCATGCACGAAAACTAAACATCCCATGACTTCTCCAGATAAGAGCTTGCCACCAGAAAAGAGAAAGTGTGCTTACTGTAAACTCTATGACAGTGTATCGTACATTATATGACAACAACAACAGCATGGAAGAACAAGGATTACAGGAGTATAAGCCACAGATCAAAGGAGGCATAAGAAGACTATGGCAACAAATCGATCATGGATAAACAAATCAAGAATGAATTGCCATAGGGGAAAATTTAAGGGAGAAAAAAAAAGACCAGATTGACATGTAAAAAGAATGCTCACCCCATTTTAGGCCTACTTCTCGGCTCGGGGTGCAGTAACCATAAGCAAAATGAAGCTTCTTTAGGCCATTTTAACAGCAACTGAGGAGGGAGGACACGGTGTTTTAGACTATGCATAGTTGCGCTTTTCTCTTCTGGTGAACTGAAGGTGCAGAATAGCTGCTCATAATATAATAAATCATTAAAACACAAAGTTCATCTTTGCAGTCATGAGAAATATAACTCAGTAGACCCCTTTTACTGTGTTGCTAACTAACTGGTACTAACCTCAAATAGGAGGACTCCAAGTCGATAAATGTCTGAAGCACAAGAGCTTGGAGCACCAGCAATCTCTTCTGGACTATTGTACCAATTGGTTTCCAGGAGCAATATCTGTTTCATTGGGAAGGTATGCTTCTTTTCTTCTTCTTGTCGCTTCTTACTAGTCTGCACCACATGGCCTGAACTTGACTGCAAGCAACAGCTTTCAGATACTTTTACAGAAGCTTTTGTGCAAATCTTCTCAAGCTGAGAACTTTGTCTCCCCAGCTTGTCCAACTCATGAGGCAAAACTGAGGATGAATCCTTTAACTCGATAGTTTGGCTGTTTAAACCATCTTCTTCTGATGAATCAGACCCTGAATCTGAGCAGGATGCGGATTCAATAAAAGCAATACGTTTGGAAGATGATATGACAAAACACGACGGTCGTGCATTATGAACAACTATTCCTTGCGAATGTGCCAGGTTTACAATCTCCACAATTTGGGAGAATATGTGCAAACATTCAAGAGCATCAACAGCTCTCTCCGGGTTGTCCAGCCACTGCCTTAAACTAACATCACTACAGTCTATTCTCCGATCACCTAGGTCCACAGCGAGTCGATCCTCTGTAACCCCACCTTGGGCTTTAAGTCGATTTACGTGAGGGGATTCAATTCTTCCCCTCCCCTTTCTACCCGGAACAAACCCGGTATCATGCGACACATCACCGGAGGACCTAATGCTGCTTGTTTGAAATCTAGGATTCCTGTCTACAAGAGCTGAAGAATTCAAACCCCTGGGACTATCTGATCCCTCCCAACCAGATTCAGATGACCCCTCCATTGTTATCTACATATAATTGTATGTAGCCCCAGAGCCACAACATCTACCAGTTGGTTAATTCTTAGAATCCTAACCACATCCTTTCACTTCCACAATAGCCATATCCAATCAAAAACACATTTCAGTAAAAGGCAAGCCAAATCATCATCTCAGAAGACACTCAAGAATCAGTTCACGCAATTCAAGGTAACAACCTATTCAACAAAGAAACAATAGAAACAAGCAAAAAAGCAATCTAAGGTCTTTCCTTAAAAGAGACAAAACTCACTCTAAAACAAAATCAGCAGACAGAAACCAATGGCTCATAAAAAATGTACCAGGCATGCTATGGCTACACGTTTTCATTCATTAGGGAGAGAGATATTACCAAGAAGAGAAATGAGCTTCTATTTCAACCAGAGCAAAGAAAAAGAACAAGAACCACACATCAAAAAATGTGCTTTATTCTGAGGAAACACCACAGCCTCAAAAAATAGCCCAAAAAGTATTTTTCTTTTCTACAACACAAAGTGAAAAGCTAAAACAAATATTGCTACAGAATTTTTAAAAAGAAAAAAGACCACCCTCCACCAAAAAAAAAAAAAAAGTTACAGTTTTTGCTTCACCTGAAGTTAAAATGAGTAAGAATCAATTTTGCTTTGGATTACTCTTAAAAGTTGTATCTTTAAGAAAAACCCTAGGTGGGTATTATTCCTGCTTCTATTCGTTTTCCATGTACGTGGCTCATTCATATCCTCAAAGCAGAAATTTTTATCACAAAGAAAGATACTGTAACTATATATAATACTATATCAACGTGTGGGGTTACTGTAAGCAAGAAGGATATTTAATTTCCAAAAATCAACAGTCCCAGAAGAGGAGCTTGAATATAGTTACTCATATTTCTATTATTGGTACAGAATCTGGTTATAATTAATTAAATCTATGTTATCTTAGTGGGAAGTATAAAAGATGTATAAAGTAATCACAAACTGTAATTTAAAATTATAAGACACAGTGATAAAATGAATTAACAAATAGAAAGTGCTCACCTTTTACATTATGATAGTACAACTTTTCAACCACTCGAGGAAACCCTAAAACAACATGCAATTCAGAGGCATTAGATATCAGATTTTAAATTAGTTTGACTTAAACTTGTTGGTTAGTTAGTACTCTACTATAATATTTCAAGCTCTCATTAGAGGATTTAAAATTGGGTTTCAAGTTCCAAACCCAGATTTGACCAAACCCCATGAAAATGGCAGCTTAAGCTATTAACAGATAGATTTTGGTTTAATACATAAAATTTGATAATATAGCCGACCCAATTACTAGTTTGGAATATTGAGATGGAAACAACTATATTGGGGTATATTGGTTGAGCGCAGGTAGAGGTAAGAGCCGAAAAGTGAATCTTGTGGCACATTCTAATCAAACGTGTGCAAACGGGAGTCACAGTGAGAAGTGAGTGAGGTGTGGAGTTGGGCAGGGCGGCATTTGATGACCAACACAAAGCCATAAACGCCAGGATTTTATATATAGTAACAAGAAAAACCTGTGAAATTCTCAGTAGTGGCGTCCTTTTTTGTATGTATAGGCCAGTAGAAATACAGTACAGCCAGTGGTACTATAGTACTACTAGCTTTTGATATATATGAAAACATTTAACTTGGAGTAAATTATAGAGTAGTAAATACTTTTTACCTATCGATTTTTTGAAAGACTAGCAGCTTGTTTAGACGGTTATTATGTATCGTATAGTATTATATTGTAATGCACCGTTTTAATATATATAATATTTAGATAAATTATATTGTTTGTTGTCGTTTCATGATATCATGCGCCAATAATATAAAGAATAAACTTGCAATATTATAACAAAAAAGCAATGTACGAGCTAGAATTATTATATAAAAAGGTAGGGTAAAAGATAAAATAAGATTATTTAATATCAAGGAAGGGTAAGATTGGGGGAGGGAGTTAAGGTAACGACGCCACCACACCAAATCGGTCGTTCCATAAAATGACATTTTTCGTCGTTACGTAACCACAAATTTTACGATACGATACAATAAGATTTAAGTAAATTATATAGTAAATACTTTTTACAATCAATTTATCAAAACACTAAATAGAAATATATGCTCATAAGAAGGGTGAAAACATTTAATTTCTTAATACTATCAGTATATCTGTAGTTTAATATTAACAATAATAAATTATAACAACAAATTATTTTATTTTTCAAGTTTCTGCGTCACACTTGTTGATAGTTACTTATAGTTACAAGTTAAAATAATACTCCATCCGTTTCAATGTATGTGAACCTATTTCCTTTTTAGTCCGTGCCAAAACGAATGATCATTTTCCTTATTTGGAAACAATTTACCTTTACACAATGATTTATAGCCACACAAAATATATGTGCCTCATTTTACACCACAAGATCAAAAGTCTTCTCTCTTTTCTTAAACTCCGTGTCCGATCAAATGGGTTCATATAAATTGAAACTGAGAGAGTATTTAATAAAGTGTATTTGTGTATTTCTAATAGATTGCGAAAAGTTATTTTTTTCCAGTTTCCCAGCTAACACTTACTATAGACAATCATTTGTATTCGAAAAATTAATTTGAAGATACAGTTTATGCTATAGTGGGAATAGGTTTTTCATATTTGTATACGGGTAAAATCGGGCTTGTATGATTTTGCCATTATTTCGAGATCAGAGAACTGCATCGAGGGTCAGTCTCGTAATGGGTCAGGCCTAAGCATGAAGACAAAGTACCGAGTTCGGAGATCGAGGTACCCATCGAGACCGAAGTCACCGGCGATCGAGACCAGATATGATCAGCTTCGGGCGAAACACAATAACGGAAAGGCGAAATATTCGTAACTGGTCGGAGATCACAGCGAAAATCTCGGAACGGATCAAATCAAGGGCGGTTGTTTGTATCAATCATGAGATTTACTTCCGTAATTAGAATTGTACCACAATTAAGATTCCTCTAGTATATAAAGAGGGGTCCTCATCATTTGTAAACACCTTACAATCAAGGCAATATAATATTTCTCTATTGTTCTTTAACTGTTTTTATTTCGCTATTCTCGAGGGTTCATCAGCTCGAGGGCATTATCCAAGTACTGGTTTGTTTTATATTATTGTCAATTCCCATCACTTATCTTTAAATTAATCAATTGGTATTAAGTGAAATCACGTATCCTTAAAATCACATTACAAGTTTAATTATTACTCGATTTTTAGGGTAAACAGTTTAGCGCCCGTGGGGCTAAAGATAATAGTGATTGCTTAATATTTTAACGTTCATAACACACACTACTTTTACGCTTCTTCTTGTGAGTATATTTGATTTCAGGAATCAACATGTCAAACCTCAAGTATTATCCACTCACACTGACACTGATCTTGGTCTTCATGGCGAAAACGAGCACGTAGTCGCCTCGGGAAACGGAGTGTCTCCAATCAATCCTGACGCACCACAGGCCATGGATCCGGTTGATGTCAATTCTCATGTCACCATTCGTGGAGATTTAGGCGCCGATCCTGAAAATAGCGTCCGCAGAGACACCCGGACAGCCGATCGGAACACACAAAATGGTGAAGAAGGCGAAATTAGCCTTCAAATGATATTTGACATGATACAAACTCAGCAGGCCGCGATAGCGCAACTCCAAAATCAGAATCGAGCCCCAAGCAGAATCGAACTTGATACATCACAGGAAGTTGCTCAGAGGGTCGAACCCGTGTAGGAAAAATTGAACGATAATGGAACAGGAACTGATCCCGCCATCATGAAAATGCTTGAGGAGTTTACTAAACGGATAGAATCAGGTGAAAAGAAAATCGAGGCTAATGACAAAAGGGTAAAAACGTACAACTCACGAGTTGACCAAATACCGGGGGCACCCCCGATCCTAAAGAGTTTTGATTCGAAGAAGTTCATGCAGAAGTCTTTTCCTCAAAGTGCGGCTCTGAAACCCATTCCTAAGAGGTTCCGTATTCCGGACATACCTAAGTACAACGGGACCACCGATCCTAATGAACACATCATTTCGTACCCATGCGGAATAAAGGGAAATGACTTAGAAGATGATGAGATTGAATCCGTTTTGTTGAAAAAATTTGGGGAAACTTTATCGAAGGGGGAAATGATATGGTACCACAATTTGCCGCCTAATTCCATCGATTCTTTCGCCATGCTCGTTGATTCGTTCGTAAAGGCGCACCCCGGGGCAATAAAGGTCGCGACCACGAAGCCAAACCTCTTCAAAGTGAGGCAAAAGGACAATGAGATGCTAAGGGAATTCGTATCTCGATTTCAGATGGAACGTATGGACCTACCTTTAGTTACCGACGATTGGGCTGTCCAAGCCTTTACTCAGGCTTTGAATGAGCAAAGTTCGGTAGCATCACGTCAACTAAAGTAGAATTTGATTGAATATCCAGTGGTGGCCTGGGCCGATATGCATAATCGGTACCAGTCAAAGATCAGAGTGGAGGATGATCAGTTGGGAGCCCCTTCCGGTTCCGTTTACCTAAATAGATCCGAAGGCAGGATTCAAAGAGACATCTACAGAGAGCTCTGATCGAACAGAGATCGGTACCAACCATATAGCGCAAATCATAGAATAACGTATCGGGGCATAATCCCGTTCGAAATGATTGAAGGAATGATCGAGGTCAAAATTCCCGAGGGCTCATGAGTACGAGTGGCTTCGATAAACATGTCGAGCCTAAGGAAGCACCACAGTTATCTAAATACAACTTCAGTGTCGATGCTTCGGGGTATTGTGTCAGCCATTGGGCGAATCAAGGATACTAGGTGGTCTAGACCCCTGTAGACTAATCTAGCTCAAAGGAATCCAAATCAAATGTGCAAGTACCACGGAACCCATGGTCACAGAACTGAGGATTGCAGACAATTAAGGGAGGGGGTAGCTCGTTTATTCAACGAAGGTAATCTTCGAGAGTTCTTGAATGACCGAGCAAAAAATCACTTAAGAGACAAGGATACAAACAAGAAAAACGACCAAGAAGAACTGCATCATGTGATTCATATGATTGTCGGTAGGGTCGATATCTCTCAGGATTCGACATTTAAACGCACCAAAGTAACAATCACAAGGGAGAAGCGTACTCGGGACTACTTACCAGAAGATACCTTATCCTTCAACGATGAGGATGCAGAAGGGATCGAATAGCCTCACAAAGACGCATTGGTAATATCTATCCTTATGAATAAAATTTAAGTTAAACGTGTGTTGGTTGATCCAGGTAGCTCGGCGAATATTATTTGATCGAGGGTCATAGAGCAACTCGACCTTCAAGATCAGATTGTGCCTGCAGCTCGAGTGCTCAACGGTTTCAACATGGCAAGTGAAACCACCAAAGGGGAAATCATGTTGCAAGTGAACGTGGTCGAAACTATCCAGGAAATGAAGTTCCTCGTGATTGAAGGAGATATGAGGTACAATGCGCTGCTCGGAAGACCTTTGATCCATAATATGAAGGCAGTACCTTCAATGCTTCATCAAGTCTTGAAATTCCCAACACTGAAAGGAGTCAAAATGGTGTACGACGAACAACCAATAGCCAAAGAGATGTTTGCAATCGAGGAGGTGATACCACTGTCGACTCTCACATCAATAAAGGGACAAGAACCAAAGGAAAAATAGAAGGTCAAATAGCAACCACAGTCGCCAGCTTCCACCAGATCGAAACAGCAGGAAATTTTCGAGGACGATGATTGCATGATATCTCGAACCTTCTTAATCCCTGATGACTCCGATGCCATGAAGTCAACGGTCGAAAAGATGAAACAAGTCATACTGATCGAATACCTGCCCGATTGAAAGGTATATCTGGGCACGGGGTTAACTCTTGAGCTCAGGGAAAAACACATTAAATTCTTTATTAAAAATATAGATTATTTTGTTTTGTCCCACCTTGACATGACAGGGATCCCACTGAAGATCACCACTCATCGATTGATTTTGGACTCGAAGTTCATATCGGTAAAGCAAAAGAGAAGGCCACAGTCCAAGGTAAATCACGCATTCATCAAGGACGAAGTAACCAAACTTCTCAAAATAGGATCCATCCGGGAAGTAAAATATCCTAAGTGGTTAGCAAATGTAGTTGTAGTGAAGAGGAATAAACTTAGAATGTATGTAGATTACAAATAATTAAACAAAGTATGTCCTAAGGACTCTTTTTTGCTGCCAAATATCGATCGCATGATCGATGCCACGGCCGGCCACGAGATCCTCAACTTTCTCGATGCCTACTCCGGGTACAACCAAATACAAACGAACTCGAAGGATCAGGAAAAAACTTCATTTATCTCTAAGTACAGTACTTATTGCTATAATGTAATGTCGTTTGGGCTAAAAATGCTGGTGCTACCTATCAACGCCTAGTAAACCGAATGTTCGAAAAACAAATAGGTAAATCAATAGAGGTTTATATTGATGACATGCTAGTTAATTCCCTATACGTAGAGGACATTTAACATATTTGCAGGAAACCTTCGACATCTTGAGAAAATATAACATGAAGCTCAACCTCGAGAAATGTGCATTCGGGGTCGATTCAGGCAAGTTCCTCGGCTTTATAGTATCAAATCGGGGAATCGAGATCAACCTTGATAAAATCAAGGTAATCGAAGATATCACAGTAGTGGACAGTGTTAAGGTTGTACAAAGGCTAACAGGATGGATCGTTGCTTTAGGTCGGTTCATCTCTAGGCCTTCTGATCGAAGCTGCATGTTCTTCTCACTTCTCAGAAAGAAGAACAATTTTACTTGGACCCCGGAATGCCAACATGTATTTGAAGAATTAAAGTGGTACCTTTCGAGCCCACCATTGCTTCATACTCCAAAAGCGTACAAACAACTCTACTTATATTTGTAAGTGATTCCCAGCTCATGGTTAACTAGGTCAACAAAACTTTCGAGGTCCGAGAAGATCGAACGCAGAGGTATTTGGATAAATTGCAGGTAACCTTATATCGGTACAAAGAATGGACCCCACAACATGTACCTCGAGAACAGAATGGTGAGGCCGATGCCCTTGCAAACTTAGGGTCATCAGTCGAAGATGATGAAATTAGCTCGGGGACTATCGTACAACTTTCAAAATCGGTGGTCGAAGAAGGCCACGCCGAAATAAACTCCACAAGCCTAACTTGGGATTGGAGGAACAAATATATCATTTATCTGAAGAATGGGAAACTTCCATCAGACTCTAAGGAATTGAGGACTCTGCAGACGAAAGTTGCACGATTTACATTGGTCGAAGATGAAACATTATACAGAAGGATGTTTGATAGGCCGTTGGCAATATGCTTGGGTCCAACGGACACCGACTACGTCCTACGAGAAATTCACGAGGGCACTTGTGGGAACTATTCCGGTGCCGAGTCACTGGTTCACAAAGTCATCAGAGCAGGATATTATTGGGATAGTATGGAAAAAGATACTAAGGAGTTCGTCCGAAAATATGACAAATGCCAAAGGCACGCACCGATAATCCACCAACCCAGAGAGTGACTTCATTCAGTACTGTCCCCCTGGTCATTCATGAAATGGGGGATGTACATCGTTGGTCCTCTGCCGTCAGCCCCAGGTAAAGCTAAATTTATTTTATTTATGACTAACTATTTATCTAAATGGGTTGAAGCACATGCTTTCGAGAAAGTCAAAAAGAAAGAAGTTATATACTTTATCTGGGATCACATCGTATGCCGATTCGGGATACCCACCGAGATAGTGTGCGACAATGGAAAATAATTTATTGGTAGAAAAATAACGAAGTTCCTCGAAGATCACAAATAAAAAGGATATTATAGATGCTGTATCATCCTAGTGGGAACGGACAGGCCGAATCAACAAATAAAACCATCATTCAAAACCTAAAGAAGAGGTTGAACGACGCTAAGGAGAAATGGAGAGAAATTTTTCCGAAGTGCTTTGGGCATATCGGACAACGTCAAAATCCAGTGCGGGGGCAATGCCCTTCTTCTTGGTGTACGGTACCGAAGCTTTGATACAGGTCGAAGTTGGGGAACCAAGCGTCAGGTTTCGATACACAACGGAAGAATAAAATCACAAGGCTATGAACACAAGCCTCGAATTATAAGACGAAAAACGTGAAGCCGCCCTCGTTCGAATAGCCGCCCAGAAATAGCAAATCGAAAGATACTATAATCGAAGAGCTAATCTTCACACTTCAAAATAGGGGACTTGGTTCTAAGAAAAGTTACCCTCAACACTCGAGATCCAAACGAGGGGAAACTCGACCCAAATTCGAAAGGACCGTATCAGGTCCTCAGTGTCATCGGAAAGGGATCTTACAAGCTTGCACGATGAACGACGAACAACTACCAAATAATTGGAACATATCACTCCTCAAACGATACTATTGCTAAGGTATGACTCTCCCCCTTTTTCATTTATATTTTATATACTAACTTATTATAGGTGTTCGATCAAAGACATCGAGAAATTCTTCAACACAAAGACTTCAAGTTTTAAAGCATGCGTTGCACTCTTTTTCCCTTAGATTGGTTTTTGTCCCAAATGGGTTTTTCCGGCGAGGTTTTTAACGAGACAACAATTCTATGTGCTACCTGAGAACAATTCAACAATATCCGAGGCTTCTTTACAATCAACCTCGAATACTGGGAGGCATCACCCTCGAATGTTATGTTTTCAAAGAAGACGCTTCGTGTCAATGGGTTTCTCGATAAGATATTTTATAAAGGGCCAAACGATCAAACGAACTGCGCCCATGTAGATTGCCCGAGCCCTAATGACAAAATATGTACGCATGAATGATCTATTGAAAGAAGTACTTTTTCCTTATCAGATGTTCCATGCCTTAGTGAAATTTCTACTTTACAATTTCGTACTTACGATATTTTACAGAACCGGCTCAAAAGCCAATCACAACTAAAGCTCGAGCAATTAACCCCGTACTCGGGGACTATCGTCCGAAAATTGACATGCTCGAATTGTTAAACTTCGAAATCTTAAGACCTTAAAAAGGCAATCCTCGATTTTATGGGCCACGGCCAGCCCACTCGGGGACTGATACTTCGAACAAGTTTGAAGTATAATCGAGAGACAATCCCAATGGGCATATATCAAGTTAAAGTTTACGACCAAACTAACACGGTTAGGAGATGTCCGAATTCCGTAATCAAACAAGCCTTCAAATATTTTCATAAACCAATTAAAAAGGGCTACCCTCGGCAAATTTACATAGGGTTGCGATAACATCGACCCTCGTAAACCTTAAGAGGTACAAAATTGAACAAACTTATGTTAAGGCATAACAAAGTTTTTTGATAACATTGAATCCTAATGGGTACAGATTTATCTCATGCTAAGGCATAACAAATTTTTATTTGATTAAACTTTTAGGCCAAAAAAGGGGAAAACCCACTATTTTGAGGCCATATTGGCCCGATTCAAGAGCCTAAGGTCCATTAAATTATCGAGCTCGAGGACCCGCCCTCGCTTAACCAAAACTTAAGGGTTTTTTATACTCCGAGTTCGAGAAAGTACTCACTCGACTACAGAAACTACAGTAATCCGATTTCAACAAATTTTCACAGGGCAACTAAGTGAGTCAAATTTCTCACAAGACCTAAAGTATATCAGATTTTTCATAAGGTGAAAGCAAAATAAAGTTTTCACGAAACAGAAATCAGAGACAAATCGGAAATAAAAAGGATCTCTCATATATGCAAAAGTATTTACAAAGACCACTCAGGGTCTTACAAAAAAATCCAAAAAAGAAGAAAAAAATTCTAAGTGCCTAATCTTCCCCGGGAGCTTTATATTCATCTTCATCTTCTCCGCTCTTGGATCCACTCGCGCTCTCGGATTCATCATCATCAGAGAGGAAAGCTTCGGCTTCGGCCTCTAGCACTTTTGCATTCTCGATATCGACCGTGAGGTCAAAGCCACAAGCATGAATCTCTTCAAGAGTCTCTCTCTAGGACTGGCTCTTAGCTTGACCGGCAATGCAGGATAATCGAACCTGAGCAGCATCAGAAATTTTCTTTGCTCGAGCATTAGCGGCTTCAGCATCAGCTCGGTAGACGGCCATGACTGCCTCCGCCTCAGCCTTTACTTTTTCTGCCTCAGATGTGGCTTTTGCAAGCTCAGCGGCCAATCGAGCCTCGAGCTCCTCAATTTTCTTGGCTCGATCCAAGCTCTCCTCCTTCACGCTTTGGAGTTGACGCTCAACCGAAGACAGCTGGGCTCGAGCCGTATCTTTCTCTGAGGCGAGGCGGTCCATGTTCTGCTTCCACCCCAAAGTCTCTGCCTCTTTCATCTCGGCCTCCTCGCAAAGTTGCTCAATCTTTTCGGTCTTCTGCTGAACCTGCAGGATCTAAGTGTTAGTCGCCAATATCAAATTGATACGTCAAGCTCCCAAAAATTTAAATTACCTGCTCGATGGGATCGGTCTACTCTATATGAGTTGTCGCCAATTCAGCTCGGAGGTCCCTGATCTGCTCTTCTTTTTGCACATAAAAGAGTTTGAGGGCGTCTCTCTCCTTAGGAAGCCTTTTGAGATCGGCCTCACACCGGTTCAACTCAGATTGGGATTTGGAAAATGCTTCTCGATGAAGCGTCACAACCTGTGGATAAAGGAAAGAAATCAGACAAATGGAAATAAAAACAAACGTAAACCTAATAACGGGAGATGAAATCTACATGGTTCAAGAGTCGTTGAGCCTCATAAAAAATGATCGATGCATCCAGGTCGGAAACATCATCGACCCCCGTGAAGCAGCCACGGAATAAGTCATCCCCTTCGCAGGCCGTTCTCACATCGGGGCTCTCCATAGCCTGGGCCTCCCGAAATTACCCCTCAGAAAATGTAGGGAGAGGCGGCGAATCATCAATATTGATTGCCCCAAGCAAGACACTTGGGGCACTCTCTCCTTTTCGGAGGGCCTTAGAATCGGACCCTTCAGGCACACCTACCGATTGTTCGTCATGACGGACAGGTACACTCGCCGGTTGTTCGTCACATTCGGAGACATCTTCATCCCCCGATGACTCGGGGACTTTGCTCGGACCATCTTCGAATATCTCCTCGGTCCGAAGATGAGCCTCTTTGACCATCATCGGCTCAACTGCTTTTAAAGCTTCGACGCTTTCCCTCTTTCAAGACACCAGCTCACAGTCAGCATCTTCTCTCTCCTTTTCTTCATCTTGTAGTTTTTAGGCTACGTCGCTGGACAAAGCGGCGGAGTCATTCTTCGACTTACGAACCTTGCACTTCTTAGCTTTGGAGTATCTGAAGGTGAGACCCTTCTCCTCTTCTTATCCTTAGCCGATTTCGGGGCCTCCTCTTCCCCAGGCGGGGGTGGCCTCATTTCGGCAACATCCCCGAGACCTGCATAAAAGGGAATCAAGTACAAATGAAAAGAAACATTTCAGAAAAGAACATCAAAAGCGTATGAGTAAGCTTATCATGATTCTTGGCCTCTCATCGGCCCCTCACTAAGTCTTTCCATGAGCACTTATCATATGTAAAAGTTAAAGCCAGCTTCCGAACCTAACTTTCGAGGTTCGGGATTGCACCGGGCACCCAGGGAACCGCTACATCATAAGAAAAGACGTGGGTGAGAAAAGATGTGGGTGAAGGAAGATAAAAGAAATAAAGCAATCAACATAAGATGTTGATGGGTTTGTACTTACACTTCATGTTCCATTCCTCGCGGAATGGCATCTTCTCGGCCGGTATTATGTCGGAGGTCCTCACTCGGACAAATCGACTCATCCATCCCCGATCCTTGTCCTTGTCTGTACTCAAGAACATCACCTTGTTGGCTCGGCGATGGAGCCTTATTAATCTGCCCCGATAGAGACGAGGGATATACAGTCTAATGAGGTGGTCGAGGGTAAATGGAATCCCTTCGACCTTGCTCACGAAGAATCGGAGCAAGATAACAATGCTCTAAAAGTAAGGGTGTATCTGGCCAAGAGTTATTCGATATTGGCGGCAGAAGTCGAGAATAACCGGATCAATGGGACCCAGCATAAAAGGGGTAAGTGTAAATACTTAAGAACCCTTCTACATAAGTGGTGATGTCCACTTCAGGGGTAGGAATCACCACCTCTTTGTTTTCCCAGTGGCAATCTTTTTTCACCTGATCGATATCGCCTTCGGTTATCGAGCATATATATATCTTGACATGGGCTCACATCGGCCAGGGGACGAAGAGGGTTTCTCGACTTTGAAGTGGAGGTAAGATCGCACGACCCCGGAACACATTCCTCGATGCGTGGCTCCATAGGCGTTTTATCGCCGGCCGACCGAGATGAAGAAGCTTTTTCCTTTTGGGGAATGATTTTAGATGCTTCTGCCATTTCTATGCGAGTTAACAAAAAAGAAGAAGATGAAGTTTGTTTTTTTAGGAGAGGATTGGCAAGCGGGACGTAAGTAATTTGCAGAATTGGGGAACTTGAAGGAAGGAGAGCTTTGAAGATTAAGAAAGATTTTGAAAATAAAGTTTGAGAAAATTATGAAGAGGATCTATTTATAATATTGCTATGGCGATTTGAAAATAATAGTGGTTGACCATTAACTGACACTAATTAATGGTCTTGGGAACTATGTAGACGCGAAGCTTCAGTCGCCTTTGCCGCTTACGTCACGAGGGTGACGCCGTAATGGGTCAATGTACAAAATTGAGGACTCAGTTCGTTTCTTCTCATTACACTCCAAGAAATGAGGAGACTATCTGTATATGGGTAAAATTGGGCTTGCCTGATTTTGCCATTATTTCGAGACCAGAGAACTGCATCGAGGGTCATCCTCGTAATGGGTCAGGCCTGAGCACGAAGACAAGGTACCGAGTTCGGAGATCGAGGCACCCATCGAGATCGAGGTCCCCGATGATCGAGACTAGATATGATCAGCTTCAGGCGGAATGCAATAACGGAAAAGCAAAATATCCGTAACTGGTCGGAGATCACGGCAAAAATCTCGGAACGGATCAAATCAAGGGGGTTATTTGTATCAATCATGAGATTTACTTCCGTAATTAGAATTGTACCACAATTAGGATTCCTCTAGTATATAAAGAGGGGTCCCCATCATTTGTAAATACCTTACATTCATACAGATCAAGGCAATACAATATTTCTTTATTGTTCATCAACTTATTGTTCTTTAACTGTTCTTATTTCACTATTCTCGAGTGTTCATCAGCTTGTGGGCATTGTCCAAGCATTGGTTTGTTTTATATTCTTGTCAATTCCCATCACTTATCTCTAAATTAATCAATTGGTATTAAGTGAAATCACGTATTCTTAAAATCACATTATAAGTTTAATTGTTAATCATTTTTTAGGGTAAACAATATTAACAAAATGTAAGTTACCTATTGATACTGTTTTTTTAAAATAAAAATATTGTTAGTGTGCATGATTTAAACCGTTTTAAAGTGGATATTTTCAAGATAATTGTGGATATTGATAATTTTGTACTAAAGCCAAAACTAATAGTTGTTGTTAATTGCCTTTGGCGATGAACTGTCAAGTTGGAGGAAGTAGAAGAAATAAAAGAAGAGAACATCGTAGAATTTGAACCTTACACTTAAAGACATACACGAAAAGTTGCAACCACTAGACTATAGTTACAACCGACAACCAAATTAATAATGTTATTAATTCTTCTTTTTAATGTATTTGTATTCTTTAAGAATAATTAAAGGTAGAATCGGAAAAATAATAATTTACCCTTGAACTTTTAAAATGATAAATAATTTGATACAACTATTTTTAAAAATCACGATAGATAATTTGAGACGAAAAGAGTAAGTAACACCATCTAACTTCAAACCACCCATACAAATGTTGTTGCAACTGCAACAGGTTCATTTAATTTGGATGTGTTTTTTCCATGTATGGGAATAAACCAATATTCCATATGAAACATCAAACTAGTTTTTTGTTTTCTTTTAGGAAAATAAATTTTGGTGGTGCTTCTCATATAATTCAATTTTAAAATTAAAGGAAAAATTGGCGAATGGCACTTGGCTTTGCCATAATAAAGGCAAGTTACTGAAGATGCCACTTCCATCCAGCCAATGACATGAAAGAGAAAGCCACAAACCAATTCCCCGTTTGTGTGCCAAACACAGTGAAAAGGACCCCGGCCCGTTCTTGACTTTTCTGTCAGTTGGTCTTCAAATATTTATTAGGAAAATATTAATTATGTCCAATTATAAGTAACTTATTATAAAAATTAATTAATTTATAAAATATTAGCTAATTGGCTATTTACATAAAAAAAAAAAGTCAATTTTTGCTTTCTTTTGAGCGTTTGTTACTGGAATAGATTGGGTACATCTTAGGGAGCTTGAATCTGAGTTTTGAGATGATTTGGTAGAGTTTTTAGTTGAATTAAAATTCGAAATAGAAGATGAACATGAGAAAAATAATATGTGTATCACATTATGTATCAGATTTGTATTAAATGTGTATCATACGTATATCCATGTATACCTGCGTATGAGATATGTGCGTGATACATTTTGATACATGTGCCCTCCGATGAATTTTTTGAACTCGATTTTAACTACGAATTTTGATAACAATTCAGTCCAAATCACCTCCAATCTTCCTCAAATTTTGTATATTGACTCATCTATATGTTTTCAATGAATATCAACCATACCCATTGAAAAAAAAGCCTTTTTTACTTAGATTTTTGGAATCTTGTATATATATATTTTTTTGTATTTTCATCACCTTATTTGCTACCTCATCCATGAAATTCCTTTCCGTCTTGCATCTAATGCTGCTAATCAGGTTTAAAAATATGAAAGGAGATCTTTGTGTGTGATTCTTTGAGAGAAAGAACCTTATCTATTTGGATTTTTAATTTTTATATGTGTTTGGCTTGTTTTGATAAGTCTATGATTAATGGGTAGAGGTTAGTAAGTTTGGACTTTTTTGGGACATTTGTGTAAGATTCCCTATTTATTATCCTGATCCGAGTTACTTAAACTCATAAACTGAGTGTTAGCATTGTGTGGCAGATTGAAAAAAATAGGAACTTTTAGTAGTATTTTAATCAAGAAATTAAATGTTAGAACCCACTGAAATTGTGTCTTAAGTGGTTAGACACTTTCCCGACTTACTCTTTCTAGTGTGTGTATTTGATGACAATGCTGCTTCAAATTGTTTCTCAAGATGGCATCATAATATTGTTTACAGATATATGTAGGTTTACATGTTTCAACTAAGTCAAATATTGGTGTAGTGATTTTGGATAGCTAAAGGATAGATTTTCGATTCAGTTAATTGGGAAGGGCGATAAGGTTGATCTTAGACGGCTTGTGGTTAATGTAGAGTCCACACTACCCTTACTGTTTTTCATAGCTCCGGACCTTATTTGCTGGTTATTGTTATTGTATGTCATCTATTTTATGGTTTTTAGGATATTTTCACTATTTTTATGATTTATGTTGACGATACTGATGAATTGTCTCTTCTTGTTTTATTTCCATCTTCCTGAGCCGAAGGTCTATCGGAAACAATCTCTTGGCTCTATCGGGATAGGGGTAAGGTCTGCGTACACACTACCCTCTTCAGACCCCACTTTGTAAAATTTTATTAGGTCGTTGTAGTTGTTGTTAGTTGGGGAAGGGCATGAATCTTGAATTGCTTGCTATAAAGGAAAGCTCATAAGCATGCAATGATTTGTTTGAAGCAGTCAGTCTTGCCAGGTACAGAAAAGGAAAACAATAGTGGCCAGGTTTCTTTAGTTGTCAAGGGTGGAGATAACCGCAAGAATGACTCAAATGTCTAGTCCTCTAGAGAGAGTTACATATTTTAATAGCAGAACAACATGAGATTTTCCTAATGCTATCCTTCCTTAAACAACCTCTATACAAACTCCCCTCACCCTTTTCAAATCAACTCATTTTACAAGATAATAAGTACTCCTACTAACTATGATTTTCTATAGTCGCTTCTCTTTTTTCGCTCTTCTTGGCCGCTTCGCTCAACGGCCAGAAACAAATAATGAATTGGCTGATAATTGGTTCCCTTCAATCTGAATTTTCTTAGCTTTTGCCTTGTCCAAGCGTGCCCGTCTTACAGCTTCTTGGACATGGCGGTCGTGATCTTTCAACATCTGATCCATTTTGCCTGATGGAACTAGTAGTGGCCCAGAATAGTGAATTTTGTTGCCTTTTGATCCATATCCCAGCTGAACATGAAGAATGAGCAAATTAGACTACGGCTAAAACCATCATAGGTTTCGAAAACATATAATGTGAATATGTTGATAGGCTTCTTACAAGAACAGGATCATTGTTGCTGGTTCTACCATCCTCATTTTGATGTGAGCTCGCAAGTGAATGATTTTTCTGCTCTTGTTTCATCGCGGAATGTGAGACCTCTTTGAAGGATCCAGGAAACCTGGCTATAAGTTTAGGAACCTCTTGTTTATGTGGACCAGACTTGTCTGGCCGATCTTCAGAGAACATGCTTCTCCTCGCAGCGACTAGACCAGACATAGCTGACAAATCCGCAACAGAAAGTTTTGGGGCATCTTCCATATTCTTTCCAGCTTTTGCCCAGGCAGCTCGGTGAGTCAATGGCCCGGAATGGGAACCTCGCTTATGCAGCCGCGCTTGAGGATCATTGTTTGCTTCTTCCACAACCTGAGATGGTCTAGGGGGATCAATTGGAAAACCAGAGGCAACTTCTTCCTGATGAGAGTTGAACATCTCACTTCTGCTTTTTGAATTGGATTGACCTTGCCTTTTCTGCATAGAGTGTGCCAAACCACATGAATACAGAACAAATTAACAAAAAATTGTAGTTTCAAAGTTTGAACAGGACAAGCTAAGGATAGGCAAGACTAGATAATTGGAACACCAAAAGTGCTATTAATTTCTAAACAACACAAAGGTTAAGCCGTTGTAATGCTAAAGAGTGAGGAAAATGGTTGCTGAAGAAGTGAAGATACTAATATGCGGAGTACTCCTTTCTACAGAGCCAGCATGCAATTGTACTAGCATTTATCAACTGATCAACAACTGAGCCTTTTCTCTTCCATGCTCTCATGTTTTAAAGCTTAAATGACTAGATGCCGCATGCACGACCTCCTCTTCCCAAGCACCCACCAAAAAAAGAAAAAAAATCTGATTGTTGTGACCAGCTGTTAAGCGATATAGAGTAATTTCATGGGCATAATAAGAGAAGATTCCAAGGTTACTTGGTTTGTTCAAGTCGGTGACTCAGAGAAAGTAGTATTTTACCCCATGGGCAGATCAATGTCTTATCGTAAAAGATTACCTGCATAGATGAAACTAATTCAGCATTGGCTTCGGGTGCAGGGACTGCACGCGATTCTCTCGTTCCTCTCCTTTCTAGGTCATATCTATGACCCTTGTTTCCAGCTGCCGCTTGCCTAAAAAAGCATTGATATTATCAGCATACAAACAAGACCACATCAACCAACACATCAATTATATCTTAATGACCATCTGTAACTGACAATTCTGGAGCACATGAAATAAGAAGCTGGCTAAAACATATTTATGTTTTCTGCTAAACTGCTACATTTACCTTCGAGCTTCTTCATCCCGCACTTTAGCATCAAATTCCTTGCTCGGAGGATATTTTGGCAAGCTCAAAGGATCACAAGGAAGTGGCTTTGTTGTAAAAAACTGAAATGAAGCAGGCTGGATAATCAAAAATTTGAAAATTGTTGTCTAATCATGGCCATTTGGGCTCCATAGCATCAAAATGGATGAAGAAAACAGAAAAAACGTAATAAATTTCAAGACAAAGCACCAAGGAGGCACTATCATCAAATTAGTATCTAAGAACACAAGACAGTTCAACTCAGATAAAGCGACATGTCCTTTTGATACAAATTGCAAATAGTGAACTTTTAGTATTGAGGTAGGGGTAAGGTCTGCGTACACACTACACACTACACTGGGTTTTTTGTTGTTGTTGTTTAGTATTTGCATATAATGAAATATTATTTATAGCCAAACAACTCTAAGAAGATTTGATCTTTAAGAAACTTCATACCTCACTCTTCAAGGCAGAGGCTGATGACCCACGATCGGCAGGATCTATTGAAAGTAAAGTTTCTATAAGTGCTAGTGCTGGTGCAGGAAACTCTTTAAATGTTTCTGCAACACAACGCCTATAAGGTTGTTGGGGCTTGAAGATTGTTGCATGGGGCAACCTCGATTTCCTCCAGTACTCCTCAGAAGGTGATCCACACAGTTTGAAAATCTTATGAAGCTGCTCAACCTACAGCACAGATTATGCACTTTGCTTTTATGACATGTTAAGCTAGAATGCAAGATTAATAGATAGACAATGAAAATAGTTATACAAGAGAAAATAACTACGGATAGGATAAGTAACAGGCCAATAATGTTGAGTAAAGACACAATTAATGTTCCCTGTCAGAGAAAATTCAAACTACCATCAACTGTTCATCATATCAGACTGCAAGATACACCTAACAGGATGACAAAGGATCAATAATGATTAATGAGTAAATGAGCTTCAAAAGAAGTATACAAGACCATATGCTACAACACCTATGGCATCCTAACCTTTCAAAGACACGTCAAAATCACATAGTTGAGCAACTTCCTCGCATTTCACTATCGAAGGAGCACCAATATCATTTACATTCTCAAACTTCCAATGGTAACTCCATATACCAGGCAGTGGAAAAATGAAAAACTATCATCCATGAGCCAAGACCAATTTGTCGTACACTGCAATACTAACCATCGACTAGCTTCCTAAGAAGCCACTACTACTTTTTTTATCAAGCAATGAAGCCAGTACTTCCATTTCAAAGTTGAAGTCACCATGGCCACACCAAGTAAGAACAAAAGAAATGCTGAAGTTCACATCCTAACTCACTTGTATCACATAGGCACTCTAAGTAAGATGGTTAAGGTATTTTAAAGAAATATACGCTAATAGGATGCTTCAAAATTCTCAGGGCTGGTATGATTTTCTCTATTGACAATGGTTTTGAACCTTCTCTAAAATGAAGTGTGATTTACTGATGGATTTCACAAAGAACTGTCTTATGTGTCGCCAGTATCAAGAACCAGAAAGCAGGATACCAGCAAATGACAGTACAAACTCCACAATTTGGATAACTGGTGCATTGAACCTACAACAACAACAACAACAACAACCCAGTATAATCCCACTTATTGGGGTCTGGGGAGGGTAGTGCGTACGCAGACCTTACCCCTACCCTGGGATAGAGAGGCTGTTTCCAAATAGACCCCCGGCATCCTTCCCTCCAAGAACTTCCCACCTTGCTCTTGGGGAGACTCGAACTCACAACCTCTTGGTTGGAAGTGGAGGTTGCTTACCATCAGAGCAACCCCTCTTGTCTAAGAGGTGCATTGAACCTATGAGCTCAAAAGACCCTGACTATATTTGATTCCTAGTAACTCTTAAGCAAAGCATTGGTAACCATTATGATATTCAGCCATGGGACCCTGATGTATTCTATTTTGATATCAGTAAAATGGGTACAATACAAAAAAACAAAAACAAAAGATTAACAAAGAACATACCTCCGTTCTTCCTGGCATTATTGGCTTGCCAGCATAAAGTTCTGCAAGTATGCAACCAGTGCTCCACAAATCCACAGCAGTCCCATAGTAAGTAGCACCGAGTAGCAGTTCGGGAGGTCGATACCAGAGAGTCACTACACGGCTAGTGAGAGGCTGGCTTTGATGAGGATCAAAAAAGCTAGCAAGACCAAAATCAGCAATCTTCAATATGCCATTATTGTCAATTAAAAGGTTGGAGCCTTTTATATCACGATGTAAAACACCACGACTGTGACAATGATCAAGTCCACATAAAAGTTGCTGCATGTAACATTTGACCTACAAAAGGCAAATACAGTTTTCCACTTAGGCGAACAAACAGAATAAACCATGGAAAAAAGAATTAATGAAATGAAAAGAGAAAGAGAGCCAAGCTCTTCCTTCCTCGTGAACAGGTTATAAAAAAGTGAGCAAATTCAGAGGCATATTTATTTACATGCAAGAACACAATCTCACAACAGGAAGCCAAGTGAGCATCTCCATTGATACAAGTCAAAGGTAAGACTATCAGGATTTTCAGCGGTAAAAGTTTAACTGGTAAAACAGATAATGTAATTTGCAAAAGCATTAAGTGGATAGATACTGAAAGCAAATTCAAATACCTGTGACTCAGTAAACTTAAGACCAGGGTGTGACGCTAACCCTGCCAAATCATGCTCCATGTACTCAAATACAAGGTATAGGCTGCAAGACATCCTAGAAGTAACTAAACCTTCTAATTTTATTATGTTTGGATGATCAAGCCTCCGTAGTATGTGAATCTCCCTCGCCATGAACCGAACACTCTCAGGTTCTAGGTTATCAAATCTCACTTTCTTCAAAGCGACGATCTTCCCTTGATCAAGATCACGAGCACGGTAAACATTGCTGTAGGTGCCCTGACCAATCTATGGAGCCATTAAACGAAGTATCAAGTTAGCCTCATTCACGCATCAAGTATATCAAAAAGTGAACAAATCACACAATGTTTTAGCCACTCCATTTGAAACTAACAAAGGCATAAAATCTTCCCCTGTGAAAATACTAGTTGAGCACTGGTATGCTAGTATTGCAGAATAGCTGTGACAGTAAACAGTAGCAATTTTCTGCAATTATCATCTGACCAGATACTTACTAAGGGGTCGTTTGGTTGGAATACGGCTTATGCCGGTACAAGTTATGTTGGGATTAGTTATGCTGGGATTGTTGTTTATTCATTGTTTGGTATGTTGTATTAAGAATGACAATTGCATAATTTCTAAGAAGAATGTATAAGTTATACCGGTGCTAATTACCCCACCCTCTATAAGGTATAAGTTATCCCGGTGTTAAAATTAACACCGGGATAACTTATACCTGGTTTGCTAACCAAACAGAGTATTAAGGTGGTATTAAATTTTTATACCACCCCTATACCTTCTTATACCTCATACCAAACGACCCCTAAAAGAAGAAGAGGTGAGTTGTTCATGATATCTGAAACAACTGAATCAGCCAAATCCGGCCTGCACAGCCGTGTTCTGTAATTGGGCTGTAGCGAATTGCTGAACATTTACTTGTTCAGGCCTATCCAAACATTACGAATAGATGTACTTGTTCACGGAAAAAGAAAAGACACATGTACAAATCAATTAAACATTTACTGCTAAATTAATGTGTACATTTATTCTGCTTTATTTGGGGAAATTACATTCCAATTATATTCCTTGCCATTCAACACCACACATGGGTAGCGATGTACTGCATACCTAAGAGAGAACATCCTAATGAACTCAACATTTGATTTGTGGTATTATGACAATTTTAACAATGAATGTCAACCTACCGTAACCCTTTATTTCTATTGGAACTTAGACAAGATATCTAACTCACATAATGAAGTATATGTCTAAATTAACGATGTTCCTTGACAGCTGAGGAATAGCTCAATGGGAAAAGCCCTAAGCCTCCAACTATGAAGCTGAGGCTTGAACCACCAAATGGACAAAAGTGGGTAGGATTACCATATTGGAAAAACAAATTAATTTCTTGCCCATTTTCCTAGATTTATATCAGAATAAACTTGATATTGGCTATACCATGCACCCAAAATCTTCCAGCTCCAACTCAGTGCTGAAGTGGAACATTTCCCCTTTCTCGGATTTTGCACAACACTAGTACATGAATTATCAGAAAGTAAAGATTCACTCATGTGGGGGAGGGAGAAAGAGACAATTATGTGACAATTCTCATGAAATGCTTGGAGTTTCTACAGTAGAATGAAAAGTCAGAGACACAAAATTAAAGGTGCATACTTTATCCAGCTTCTCAAAAGAATCAGCTCGTCTCGGCACCCATCCTCTGATAGCTTCACCGGCAACAGCAGCAAGCCAAGGTGGCCATCCAGCAGCAACCTGTTCCCCTTCACTCCCTTTTGGTAATATCCCAATTCCAGGATGATGCGTAGCAACAATAAACTCTT
This sequence comes from Nicotiana sylvestris, assembly GCF_000393655.2. Lineage (NCBI taxonomy): Eukaryota > Viridiplantae > Streptophyta > Magnoliopsida > Solanales > Solanaceae > Nicotiana > Nicotiana sylvestris. Next base: position 64,659,181 of record NC_091063.1, read on the forward strand.
GCTTTTCCCTTTTCCTCTCATAATTCTCACTCTGCAATCTTACTGAACCATTTACTTGTTTATCAATTAGCATTGCCTTCCCATCAATGCTATCCAAACGATCTTTAACCCTATAAGCTGATTCCTCTCGTCTTGATGAACCAGCCCTTGGCCCTCTCAAACTTGCAGCACTTTTACTCGACAATCTCTCCCTTGGACTATCTCTACTGTCTTCAATGGCAGAGGGCTTACCGCAAACACAACCCATCTCAAATACTTACCACTCTAAAAAGCACCAAACACTTCAACCCCACCTCCCAAAATCACATCTTTTCACTAATAAACCTCCTCAATTTCAACAAAACTCGCTTTCCAATTACTAGGGACCAACCAATTAGCAAAATTAAAGTAACCCCGCCTCCCAAAATCACATCTTTTCACCAATAAACCTCCTTACTTTTCAACAAAACACACTTTACAATTACTACAGAACAACTAATTATCAGAATTAAAGCAACCCCACCTTCCAAAATCAAATCTTTTAGCCAATAAACCTCCTCATTTTCAAGAAAACGCTACTTCCCACATAATACAAGTCTACAAAATGATTCAAAGAACCAAAGAAAACTAAGAAAACAGTTCAATACAGAAGAGTATAAATGTACAGCCACTAAAATTGTGCAAATGGGTTCAAAAGAAAAGAGCTAGAAATGAAATGTTGAAGTGAGTGTCGTAGAGTGTGTATGAGAAGTTGGGTGGAGGAGAAAGCATGGTTGTGGATCTAGGGCACGGATGGATTGAGTTTTCAGGGGGGGATACAGAAAAGAGAGAGATAAAAAGAGATTAATTTTGGAAAATGAGTGTTTTACACAAAAAAAAAACTGTTAGGTGGATTTTATATTCTGACCGCCGAAGAGCAGCTTTTTTAATAAATACACTTCACAGTACCCAGTGTGTGTGTGTGTGAGAGAAACAGAGAGAAAGGAAGCTGGGAAGACCGATGCTGTTCCGTTGTGACATTCTTAACATGTTAAGTTGTTAACCACGCGCACAACACAACAAACTACCTGCCATTACTTTATTTATTACTCCATTTCAGTTGAATTTCTTATTTATGACTCCACCTAAATCACCTCTTACTTAAAAGTTAAAATTAATAAGTACTCTACTTATTTTACTACTTTGTTCATAAATATCTTATTTAAATATAAATACTCTCAACTTTGTTCGCATTTATTGCTTGTTGTTTAGCCGTTTAAATAGTAACATTATAATGGAGCTGGGATACATTAGTAATATGCGTAGTACAAAATGTAAAATTACTTTAAACCATATTCTTATAGTGGCATAACGTTATAAATTTTATGTGCGTACACACATGCGCAATTAGAATATATGTTATTCAAGCTCAGTGTTCATAAATGTTAGTAGCACTTTTTAGATTTATTTACTTATCTAATTTTACTGATTATATCATCTTCTTTCTTAATTTATTTTATATTAGTAATTGTATATTTATCATCAAAGATTACGACAAAATAATAAGTACACATTCATCTTTAATCAGAGATCTCGAGTTTAAATTATAAGAATGGAATCGTTTTTTGGTAGGATAATGCTTTACCACTAAATTAAATCTTCTCGTTGTAAATTCAAATTAATTGAGCATCAGAACAAATATCATACTATATCAAATTGGGAATTAAAAAATTACAAATTCACGTATTAGTAGCAAGATGCTCTTCCATCTCTACTTTGAAAATTGAAATTTTGATAAGACTTAGCACAAATATAAAACACTTCTAATTGTTAATGCTTCTCGTACAAAAGTCTAAGGTTGTCTTGTAGCTATCCACACCACATGTGATTAGGGAGATTTTCAAACAGTTTTGTCGATAAGTGACTACTTTGATTTGTCTTATTTTAAAATTTTAATCTAATTGGGCCCAGAGCTACCTGTACACTTACAAGTCGGAGAGGTCGTGCAAGAGCGTGGGAATGAGGCGCGTAGGGGAAGAAGGGTTTTACTGCTATGCTGTCTCTGTTTTCTGCACAAAGTAGTGTGCCTTTGCTCAGGGCCTGGGCCTGGGCCTGGGCCTGGGGAGTGAGTGAGGAGGGGTGGGGGGCTGGTTCCTACTTTTCTTTGGCTTTTATATTTGTGGGGTCTTCACGCATTAATATGATAAGTTAAGACCTTTTAGTGCAATTATTATTCCTCATTTACCTACTGAGCCACTTATTTCCCTACATTTTTAAAAACCATTAATTACGAGTTTATTACTACAATAAAACCAGCTGTGGGTTCCATTCCCCTAAACTCGGTGCTTCATATTCCCTCCTCTTTAATGGATACTTTATACTAATAAGATTTTCTTTTATTGAGTGCGTTATTTATTAAATTGCTAATTAGAAATGCAGTAAAACTTTTATTAATTAGTTTTGAACTTGATGACGACTGTCCAATCCAAAATCCCAATATCGGAACCGCGATGCTGCCTAATATTCATTTGCTAGGCAAACCGATGTGAAATAAGAAATTTACCAATTTTGATAGTTAAAATAAAATAATAATATTCAACGAGAAATGAATGTCAAATATAATACAGTACTAATATAAACCACGTGATAATAACTACTCCCAAAAGTCCGGAGTCACAAGTACACGGGAAACTAGAAGTCTACAAACATAGTCTGCAAATAAATACAAGTGTTTGAAGGAGATAAATAGTAAAAGTGGGAAATGGAAGGGGACTTCCAAGGTCTGCTAACGCTAACAAATTTACCTCAAGTCTTCGTATGAAAATGATCCGAGCTGACAAACCTCAAGCACCACTGGGACCAATACTAGCATCTGCACAAGAAGTGCAGAAGTGTAGCATGAGTATAATCGATCCAATATACTCCGTAAGTATCGAGCCTAACCTCGACGAGGTAGCGACGAGGCTATAACAAGATATCTACATAAATAAACATGTACAAGTGTATATAAAGCAGCAAAATAAGAAGAAGAATGATAAAATACTAACTGGGAGGGGACATGCGAAAAGGGGAAGATATAATAAATACGGCAAGTATGAAATCACGAAATAAAATCTTCCAAATTAAGCAACGATATAACAAAGTAAATCACCAAAACTGGAAATCATATAACTCAATGATATAAAAATGGCACGACATCATCCTTCGTGCTCTCTTCTCCTCGCCATGTAATAATATGAATGAAATGGCACGGTATCACCATTCGTGCTTTTATTCTTGTTTTCACTATGTAATAATACAAATCCGAATAATGATCAATGCAGGGAATAATTTAACTTCAAATATGGTGTCATGATATCAAACTTCAACTTTCAAAATATTCAACATTTTTAGAATAAACAATAAATACGAAACGAATAATTAAAGAAATAACAATCTAACCTAAGCATGGATCACATAATTAACGAAATAATATAATATAAAGAAATAATTTGCATCCGCATGCTTTAACCTAATGACAACGCATAGGTACTCATCACCTCACATATATGTTGTCTCCACACATAAATCACGTAGCAAAAAGGCCAACAAAATCCTAATCCCTCAAGTCAAGGTTAACCACGACACTTACCTCACCCAGCAACCAAATCAATGCTCAACCGTGGCCTTTCCTCTAGAATGAGCCTCCAAACCAATCAAATCTAATCAAATATACTTCAAAGATTCAATCTTTAATGTTTTTGAAAAAAAGTCAACAAAAGTCAACCCCGGGCTCGCTTGGTCAAAACCCGAGATTCAGACCAAAATTCAATTATCCATTCATCCCCCGAGCCTGGTTATGTGATTAGTTTTAAAATCCGACCTCAATTTGAAGTCTAAATCTCAATTTCTCAAAATTCCCAATTTCTACCTAAATCCCTAATTTCTATCATTAAAAATCTTGGATTAAAGATTAAAATCAATGGGTGTTTATGAAAATGTAAGGAAACAAGTTAAAATCTACTAACATATGAAGTTGGCATAGAAAATCTCTTCAAAATTGTCTTTAGGCCGAGCTCAAACTTGAAAATGTTGAGAAATGGGATAAATGTCGACTTTGGGATGTTTTAAATTAGCGTCAGGTCTTCTTCGCGTTTGCGAAGGAACTGACGCGATCGTGAAGCACTGCGCCCCAACTAGCCTTTACGTTCGCGATGGCATCTCTCCATGGCCTTCGCGTTTGCGGTCCTAGGATCTCATTCGTGTAGAACATCACACAGCTCCCTTCCCAGGCCCCATAACCTTACGCGCTCGCGAGAGGAAGGTCGCGTTTGCGAAGGGTAAACCCTCCATTACTTAGCGTTCGCGATCAGCTCCTCGCATTCACAATGAAGGAATTCCTCCACGGCCCAGATTACCCTTCGCGATCGCGAGAGTACCTTCATGATCGCGAAGCACAAAGCCTCAGACACCAGTAACAGTAAAAAAATCAGAATTTTTCAAGTTCAAATGGTTCGTAGCCTATCCGAAACTCACCCGAGCCCCTCGGACTCCAAACCAAACATGCACACAAGTGTAACAACATCATACGAACTCGCTCGCATGATCAAAATAATATCTTCAACTACGAATCGGACATCAAAATGCATGAAATTTTTAAAGAAAGCCAAGAACTTATAGATTCACAACCGAGGTCCGAATCCTATCAAATCAACTCCATTTTGCACCAAATTTTGCAGATAAATTTTTAATAGATAAATGAACCTATACAAAGTTCCGAAATCGAAATCCAAACCTGATAGCAACAAAGTCAACCTAAGGTCAAACTTAGGAAATATTTAAACCTTCAAGTTAATAGTTTTCAACAAATCACGTCAAATCAAGTTAGGGACTTCCGAATTCAATTTCGGGCATACGCTCAAGTCCAAATCACGGTACAGACCAATCGGGATCGTCAAAATACCGATCCAGAGTCGTTTACACAAAATGTTGACTGTCGTTAACTCAAATCATTTTTAAAGTTAAAATTTATATTTTCATCAATTTTTCACATAAAATCTTTCCGGAAAAATATACGGACTACGCACGCAAATTGAGAAATACTACAAGAAACTAATTGAGGTCTCGGAACACCGAAGTAAGTGCTAGAACTCAGAATGACCTATTTGGTCATCACAACGATACATAAAAGTTAAGGTATTTTGGGTTACTTGATAAATTTTTATTAAAAATATTATGGTTTACTGTTTAAATGAAACCCCCTCAATTCCAGATAATCAAAGGTGTCTCAATTTGTGAACTCAGAGCAGTTGCAGATCCTACTACTCACATTTTTCTAAAAACTAAGTGTAACAAAATACTAATATCCTATGATAATATGAGACAGCTTTCAGGAGTACTTTAAAACATTTATCCACGTTATTCATGTGGTTTAGGGATTCCACGTACTAGATCTGTTTCTTAAACAATTCAATTAATTGAGAATTTAAGAAAGTATTAATGCTCTTGGCAAGTCCAAATTCGAAAGTTGAAATTGATACTAATAAGTAGCCACTTCATCGTCATATTCTCACTTTGCTGACCTATTTTGTTTTAGCTTTTATAAAATGGTCAAGGATTGACTCTGTTCCCTTGATTAGCATGAGAAAGAGAATTAAGTGATGTTGATTGCGTCGCTTCAGCTTATTATTAAAAATTAAGTCAACATGAAGATATTGAACGGCTTCCACGTAAAGGTCATTATTTATTGAAAGGGGGATAGAAAAATTAATCCACATTTAATATTTACATAAAAGTAAATAATTTCAATTATAAGAATTACAACAAACTAAAGGAGCAAATTATATGAGTAGTCATTTTACTTTGTGTTCATTATGCAAAAGTTATTTTTTCTGCAAAAATCATTCAACTTTGTGTTCATTATCCAAAAGTCACTTTTATTTCTTTTGTTACACAAAAATTAATTTAAGTTGCTCTATTTATCACAAAAGTCACCTTGACCAGATTTTATAATATTATTACTTAAAATATCTATTATATCCTTAATATTATAAATCCTCTTATTTATGTAATACCTTCTATATTATATACTATATAATATATTTTTACCTAGGTATTTTACTTATAATTAAAATAACTTTAAATTATTTTATTTATTATTTTTATAATATATCCATACATTTAATTTTTTTATGGCACTCAATTTGTTTAATCATATTCAAACATGATATATTTTAAATATAAAAATGATAATTTTTTTAATTTAAAATAATAAAATATATATTTTTAACAAGTGATAGTTTTTAATAGTTAATAAAAATTTCAAAGATATTTGTGTTTAATAATAAGTCTTTTAAAGCTTTATCTGTTAATATTATTTATTTAAAAGTATTAATCTGATGTGTCATTTTGCGAAATGTGGGTATTTTATTTATTAAATCAATGGGTTATGGCTTGGCTAATAAATCAATGAGCTTTGATTTTTAATTTTCATTAAATATATTTCGTTAAGCCTGATTAAGAACGCAGATTTGAGATTTATTTATGGTAATATAATATTACTGACAAATTTAATAATGCTACTTATATATCTTAAAAATTAATATTAAGAAAAAATTAAATATATGAATATATTATAAAAATAATAAATAAAATAATATTAAGTTATTTTAATTATAAGTAAAATATATGGATAAAATTATATTATATAGCATACAATATAGAAGGTATTACATAAATGAAAGAATTTATAATATGAAAGGCATAATAGACTTTTCAGGTGAAAGGTTTGTAAAATCTGGTCAAAATGATTATTGTGATAACTAGAGCATAGTAAAATAATTTTGTGTAAAAAAAGTAATATTTGGGTAATGAACACAAAGTTGAATGAGTTTACGTAACAAAAGAAAGAAAATTGACTTTTGAGTATTAACGAACACAAAGTTGAATGACCACCCATAAAATTTACTCCAAACTAAAGTAAGGATACAAATTATTAACCATAGGAAAGAGATAAAATTTGTATGCATCTTTTGGAAAACTTTTATGAATGTTAAAGGCTTTCTTTGATTTTAAGTGAGTGTAACAAAACGTTACTCCTATTATTGTTTATTGTGTGGTCGTTTGTTTTTTATATATATGACTAAACTTGTGTATCTTTTACGGCCATATACTACAGGAGTATATTATATTCCTAATTATCTTACTTTGAGAATTCACTAAAGAATTAGGAAACAAAACCAAATTAATAAATAACAAAGCAGAATAAGGTGAATGGAGATTGGAGAAGATCGCATAGGATCATATCCTACAATAAGATATTTAATAATGAATAGTTATGCAAAGTAATAATGCATGCATGAAATTTATAGCAGTTGTCTTGTGTTTCTCAGACAACGCAACGGGTGAGTAGGTCCAACGGCTTTAGTTCTATCTTTAGTTTGGTCCTACTAGTTTTTGGCCTGATTGTCTTTACAGAACTATTCAATCCAAATGAAAATAATACAAATGTAATATTCATTCGATAACATGATAATGACCTTGAAAGGCTCTTCTGGAAAAAAGTGGTGGGTAAAAGAAGATGCATGGTTGACCATTTATCATCTTGATTGTTATCATAATTATATTAGTTATTAGTTTCATAATTGTTTTTTTGTATATATATATATATATATAGTAGCTAATATTGTAACTCCTCCCTTGGTTAAAGGAAGCTGATGGTTGAAAATCAAATCATCCACAAAAAATAGCATATCTAAATCCAAAATAGACAATATTTGCAATGTAAGTTTTTGTGGAATCAAATTACACTAGGGTGTCCTTGATTGCCCTTCTTTAAAGGCTGAACAGTGTGCTAATTTTTATTTCTTGTTGAAGACTCTGATCTAAAAGAATGCAAACTAATCGCAATTTGCAAGGTCTAACAATTTTGTCTATAATCGTCTTAAGTAATTTTATTCTACGGTTTACACCTTAAAATATTCGACTTTTATTTTGTGAACAATGAGTTAAGTGCAGTTATTGTAAAATCGATCATGACATTAGTTAGCATCCAGTTGAGGCCCAATCAGTAATGTTGGAGAGTTAATTCAAAGCAACAAAAATAACAAAAGACCCCTCCAACAGGAAAACAATAAACCTCACATCGCATAGGCAGTGGCGTATGTCCCGTGAAACCGCATAGGACAAGATGTATACGCCCCTGAGCATAGGCGTGACTTATTATAACTTCCATAACATATATATTTATATACATGATCACATACATATGTTGGATTATATATCGCATCGGAAGCAATCACAGTATTGTCACGATCTTAAATCAGACCCGGTCGTGATGACGCCTCTCGTAAAGACAAGGCCAGCCGACACAATACCCAATTCATTTTAAGCAATTAAAACGGAAAAGGTCCAAAAATATCCTTGAACTATTCGTAATAGCTCAAAAATATCCTCCGTTTGTTTTTGGTGCCAAAAATATCCATGCCGTCTATGTTTTGGCCCAAAAATGCCCCTAAACTGTTAGTTTTTCCATTGAAGCTGACATGGCAGTCCAACTGGGTTAGAATTGCTTACGTGGTCGTCCACTTAAGCAATCCATATATGAAAATTATTTTTTCGAAAATTTTATTTTTCCAGATTTTTAATAAAATACAAAATCAACATTTATTCTGAAAAAAGTAAAAAAATTCGAAAAAAATATTTATTTCAGAATTTTTTAATTAAAATACAAAATCAACACTTATTCTGAAAAAAGTAAAAAATGTATGAAAAAATTATTCTTGATTCGGGTTTATGATTTGATTAAAAAACTCCATTGTTCTCTTTTGTAAATTTTTTATTATAGATATCGAGAATTCATAACCGACCCCAACTTGTTTAGGATTAAGAAACCAATGTCTTTGTTGTTGTACAAATAAAGTTTAATTTTTTTCTTGTAAACGTTGTGTGTTAATTTTTTTTTTGGAGCTAAAGAATGGGGTTGAATTATACATGGAAAATGTTCCAAGACATAATTACGCTATTACTGGATTCAAAAGCATTCAAAGATATAACTCCGAAATTCACAAATTAATCATAAATTCACAAAAGAGAACAATGGAGTTTTTTAATCAAATCATAAACCCCAATCAAGAATAATTTTTCGTAAATTTTTTACTTTTTTCGGAATAAGTGTTGATTTTGTATTTTAATTAAAAAATTCCGAAATAAATATTTTTTTTCGAAATTTTTTACTTTTCAGAATAAATGTTGATTTTATATTTTATTAAAAAATTCTGAAAAAATAATTTTCACATAGGGATTGCTTAGGTGGACGACCATGTAAGCAATTCTAACTCAGTTGGACTGTCATGTCAGCTTCAATGGCAAAACTAATGGTTTAGGGGCATTTTTGGGCCAAAACATAGACGACAGGGATATTTTTGATACAAAAAACAAACGGAGGATATTTTTGAGCTATTTCAAATAGTTCAAGGATATTTTTGGACCTTTTCCGCAATTAAAATAACACAATTTAAGTCTTTAACATGATTGAATCCCAAATAAACAGTGAAACAGTACAATTTGCGGAATAAACACAGCCTGACATCGGGGTGTCACCAGTCATGAGCATCTATCATAAGTCTACAAGTCTGAAAGAGTTTACACAATCTATTACATAACTAGGACAAGGGAAATAAAATAGGAGGGAGAAACACTGGGCTGCGAACGCCGAGCAGCTACCTAGTGGACTCCGAATAGCCTGCTGATCAATCAATCCTCACTGGCGGGACTTGAAGCTCCTGAATCTGCACACATGGTGCAGGGAGTAAAGTAAGTACTCCAACTCAGTGAGTAATAATAATAAATGAAGACTGAGCGATAAGAAATCACGTAAAGAACACAACAATATGCTACCAAGAAGTAGAGTAAAACCAAATAAACGCAATAAAACAGTGAAATCTTATAAAACACCTTGATTCAGAATAAACTTCTTTAAAACACATTTTTAACAGTTAAACAAGTAAATGAAAAGCAACTAGAAACGATAAACACATAAAATCCGCCCCTCGGGCACAATGTCAACAGAATCAGCTCCTCGGGCAATAACATGGAACAACACCAGCCCCTCGGGCTATATCTCATATCACAATGGGTACCCGCACTCACTGGGGGTGTACAGACTCCGGGAGGGGGCCCTTACGGCCCAGGCGCAATATCAAGCCATCTCGTGGCATAATCAATAGGCTCTCGGCCTCATATCAAGCCACCTTGTGGCGTACAATCTCAGGCCCTCGACCTCATAATTATAAGTTGGTGTATCACTGTTGCGGCGTGCAGCCCGACCAAAAAGTATCCTCACAACACAGTCCCTCGGCCTTGTAGACATGTGATTTTTTGACCCTCCCCAAGATTTTTATATTTTAGCATGTAAATATTTAGTTTAGGCCTAATATCGCTATTTTAATTAGTTTTGACCATTTTACTTTATTTTCTCACAAAAATAAAAACTACAAAAAATAGTTTCATTAAGGTTTTGTAGTCATTTTTAATCTTGAAAAAAATACCCAAAAATAGGTTTGTTTTAAACGGTTAGTGTATTTTAATAGTTATTTTCTTAAGTAAGATTAAGTAGTATGTTTAATAGTTTATCTTGTTTGCTATATTATTTTTACATACAAAAAGGAGGAGGGAATAGAATTAATTTTTTTTGGACTAATTTATTCTTGCTTGTAGCCCAATTAAACCAATCTCTTAGCCCATTAACTCAAAATCCCAAACCTAGATACTCCTTTAGCATAATATACAAGAAAAAAAAACCTAGACCCTAGACTTTACTCAGCCGCAACACACAATAGAGAGACCCCCACTCTCCATCAAACCTTTCTTCTTTATAGAGACCTAAGGAGCGAACCCTAGGAAAAGAATACACAACATCCGCCGTTTTCCATGAGGATCTTGGATCAAAAGCCTTAAGCTTTAGCACACAATAGAAGACAACCTGGAGCTCTCTTCTTCCTTATGGAAACTTAACAAAAAGACCCTAGAAGGTCCAACACACACAACCATTTCTGATTTTGAATATAGACACACCTTAAGTATCATCTTCCTCACACACAAAGAAGCAGACATAGAAGAACCCTAGCAAAACTCAGTCTCGATAGTCAGCCATTTCAACACTAGAGACTAAAGGAATCTCTCTTCAGCCAAGATTCAGGCCCTCCCATCCGTTCTGCTTCTTCACCATCTTCATTAACAAAAACACACAGAGATTAAAAGAGAAGCAGCAGCCGAACGATCCGACCTTACACTAGCGAAAACAGACCCCTCCAGTTCCTCCCATTACTGTCTCTCACTCAGTCGCGACGCCATCACAGCAACCCCTTCAACACCATCCATCGTCATCCCTTCACTATTCTTCAAAGGTTACTATGAACACACCATAGCTTCAGTAGCGGATTAGCCATGAAAACAGTTATCGGAGCAAGACAGAGGTTCGCTCGAGGTTTGCTGTCAAGGTTCCGATCGACGGTCCCGGTTCGTGGTCAAGTTTTGTTTGACAAGTCGGGTTCTGTTTAATACCACCTGAACAATTGTAGCTACTCGCGACCATTGCGACTGGAAATCCATTTTATTGGTTTGAGAACAAATTACAGTAATAGAGGTCCATCTCATTTCCCTTTACATAGTTGTTTGAACATTTTGAGTGAGTTTTTCTTGTTCAATTTTGTTGGGTATGCCTTAGTTGTTCTGATTAATTAGTCTACCAGTTTGGTTTGTTTATTGTGTCTTGTTTGAAATTAGTTTAAGACCTCTAAAAATGTTGAGTTATTTGCTAGTTTGTTTACTCTGTCTTGTTTGAAATTAGTCTGCTAGTTTGATTTTATTATGAACCATAATGTGTTTTAGTCATGTAAAGGGAGGTGCTATTTTTTCAAAACTATTGCAACTTAGTAATTTGTTTTGAAAGTGAATAATTTATTTGTAATTTGTACCAAAACGATAAGTATGGGCTAAAATGACAGTGAATTAGACCAAAGTGATATTGGATTGAGTAACGATTTCAACTAAATTTTGTAACGATTGGAGTTGTATATTGTTTAGATATTGCTTATTGATGTGATTTTGGATCGTTAGGAGCACGCTTAGGCCGTTAATATTCATAAATATCATAGTTTTCTTCAGGCGCATTAATTAAATAATTATCATGGTTACGGGTGTGGTTCCCGTGACGTAGTTATGATTTGTAATTACTAAAATTCGGGTACATTTCATGTGACCCGATTCTAATTTCCAACAAGGTTAAATTGAACGTGTCGTGAATCACGGGTACATTTCATGTAGCGTGGCTTGCGATGTGTTTTAAATAACCTTGAAATAATTCCTTAAATCAATAAAAGCGGGGTTAAAGTTAAAAATGCACATAGGTTTAAAAGTGTTTTAAAATCAGATAATTAGGCCAATAATAATAGTTGAGCGACCGTGCTAGAACCACGGAACCCGAGAATGCCTAACACCTTCTCCCGGGTTAGCAGAATTCCTTACCCCAATTTCTGTGTTCGCGGACTAAAACAGAGTCAATCTTTCCTCGATTCGGGATTTAAAACCGGTGACTTGGGACACCATAAATTATCCCAAGTGGCGACTCTGAATTTTAAACAAAAAAATCCCGTTTTGATTGTCACTTAAATTGGAGAAACTCTCTTATACCCCTACGGGGGTAGGAGAAAGGAGGTGTGACAGCTCTGGCAACTCTGCTGGGGACAAGAACCCAGAATCTCTGGTTCAGGGTTCAAGAATTCGAGCTTAGAATAATTGTTATATTTGGCTTTATTTATTATCTGGTTTTATTTACATGTTTGGGCCTAATGTGCTAAATGCTGCTTTTTACTGCTTTGATATTGTTGAACTGTATATAAATTGGTGCGAAACCCTCCTCTCTCTAAGTCTTCTAAATCATCTGATTAAGGTGCACTTCGTGTAACTTCTCTTCTGTTAGAGTCATATCCCAATTTTAGAATGAGGTTCGGACAAGTTGCAAAGCCGGTGAAGCTTCTATATTCCCGGTACACTGCTCCCCCTCGGCTCGAGCTGTCCGCTTGGGTAAACCAGGTTTAGAACAAATAAACCCAGGTTTTAAACCTAGAATAACATAGCCTCATGACGGATCCCTAGTAGGAACGTTTGTTGCATCATGTGCATCTGACTTTGGGGACTCAACACAAGGGTTGGGTCGGTCTAAGACAAGTATACCCAGAATAACAGACCATCTTGATGCATCCTATGTGCTACATGTTGCATTTTTTCAAGGGTAAAAGGATCATTTGGCGGACCAATGATAGTTGAGGGCAAAAGAAAAAAAAAGAGAAGAAAAAAGAGAGAGGGTGAAGTGTGAAAAATAAGGCAAGTAGGGCTCGATTATGTTTTCTGTCATATTTTGTTAAGGAAAAAAAAACTTGAAAAATTCAACAAAAGGTTTTGCACTTTTCATCATTTTCCGAAAATCAAAAAAAAAAGAAAAAAAAAATCCAAAAAGAGTTTACATGTTTTATCATTTTTTTTTAAAAAAAGACAAAAAAAAATATTTTTCTCTAAATTAGTTATTTTTGTAATTCCCGCCCGTATCCAATCTACCCGAACTACGCATACATGATTCTCGTCTTTCGGGGCGTGATACGTAGGTAACCCACATAGAGTCCAGTCTTCCTAGTGAATCTTAGGTTCTTGTCTTTGCGGGGTCTTAGCCAAATTTTGCATTTCTAGCCACCTTTTGGTCACATAAGCCATTTTGCAAAAATAGCCTCAATCATGTCTTGCATGCGTCCAATAGGGAGTGTTATTGTCTCACCTAGTGTTGGTTTTAGTTTTTTTTCATACAGGTGTGGATCTACTTACCGGAGTTTGAGCATGACAGATACCCCGAGATCATCTAGTCAGGATTGCTCATTCAGGAGTTGCTTAAGGAGATTTATATTTGAAAAAGTGTGTTGTAACTCAAAAATCCAAAAAAAGAAGAAGATAGTTTACGTTTTTATATTTTCGTTAGAATTTTCTTTAGAAATACTACTCCTAAAAAAAAAAAAAATTGAGGTGGTTTTCCTTTAGGCAATTAATATCTAGAACGTAAAATAAAAAAATTTACTTTTATATTTCCTTTAGTATATTAAGACTAAAAATTCAAAAAAAAAAAAGAATTTTCTTTTAGTACCTCTTTAAAAGTTTTCTTTAAGGTATTAATTCCAAAAATCCAAAAAGATTTTCTTTTGAGGTTTTTCTTTGCGAAATTAATGAAAAATGAATAGAAATTTTTTTATTTTTACTAGAACTTTAGGACATTATACATAGAAGAAAATAACATACCTTATCTTTTGTTTATCTTTAGAATTTCTCCTTTAGGTAATTAAAAATTGAAATCCAAAAATAGTTTTTTATCTTTTTTATTTCTTGATTCGAAAATTTTCTTTCAGGATATCAAACGAAATCAAAATATATTTCTTTAGTTTATTTTTTAGATTTCCTTCCTAAAAAAAGAGTCAAAAAATATTTTTCTCTTGTAGAATTTTTTCTTAATAGAGTATTTGTTTTAAAAAGAAAAAAAAAATATGTCCATTAAGCTTTAGTTTAGAATAGGTTATAAAACATTAAGTCTAGAAAATTTAAAAAAAAGGATTTGCTTTTTTTATTTTTTCTTCTCATCAAAGTAATCATTAAGGTAAAAAAGAAAAGAAAAAGAAAAAGAGAACGTTAGTACGTTTGCTTTATTTCCGATCTTCCCGAACTATGCAAAGATTTGATTCATGCGGTGTCATGATACATAGACAACCTACATAGGGTTCAATTGAATCATTTTTTTACTTATTAAAAGAAAAAGAAAAAGAAGAAAAAAGAAAGAAAAGAAAAAAAGAAAAAAAAAGGATGAAGTTGTGGGACGTGAGAAATGAGAGGAAAGAAAAGAGCGATAATCAGAAAGAAAAGAAAATGAAGGAAAATGAGCAAGCTAGGAAGTGCTAGAAAAGAAAAGAAAAGAAAAGAGAAGATTGAAATAAACAAAATTAGGATGATGCCAAGTGACCTTGTGACCCTCGAAGTCATTCTAGAACCGTTAATTGTTGCTAGGTGCATTGCACGCAATGTGATATTTTTAGCTGTTAAATGCCCTAACGCTAACAGGATGACCCCATTTTGTTCCTTTTGATATCATCATTGAGCAGAAGGGTGGTTGGTTTGTGGTTCTTAAGTAACTCATCCACACAACACACGTTCAAAGAGCAAGGTAGCCATGGCTAGCAAAGACTTGGACACGAGTGTTATTGATCCATCTAAGGAGATTGTTGGGTCAAAATCTGAGTTGAAAGAAGAGGTCTTAAGATTGAAAGGACAGATGACCGAAATATACCAAACCTGGGTTAGTGGGCGTCCTCCACCATTATTTCCCACTAACTATACTGAATGCCTTGTCAACATCCTACCACTATCACAAATCCAGATTCCCAGTGCTGCTGACATCTCCCCACAACCTTTTCACACTCAACCCCCCAGAACCACCTCACATCCCGCTCCTTTGACCACTCATGTTTTTGTATCTCCTCTACCTGCTACCTTTCCTCGATCCTCTAGCGAGACTGTGTTCAAAATCCCCGATGCCCAGCACTATGCTCCAAAACTAATTTTCAAGGTCTTGGGTCCATACTCTTACGCTCCTCATTTTGAGCCTCCCGGTGAGACTGCAAAGCCTGCTAAGATAGTGGAACAAGATGAGATATCCAGAAAGTTGAAAGGGTTTAAGATGCCAAAATTTAATTTGTATGATGGGCGTGGAGATCCAGTATCCCATATGAGGGGTTAGCAGTGAAATGAGAAGTGTTGGCGGGAAAGATGAGTTGCTGATGGCGTATTTCAGTGAGAGCCTGACTGGGGCAGCTTTGGAATGACATACTCGTCAAGATGTCGGCAAGTGGCATACATGGGATGACATGACTCAAGATTTTATGCGAAACTTTCAGTACAATATAGACATTGCCCCAGACCGTTTCTCCCTATCTCAGATGGAAAAGAAACCCAAAGAAAGTTTTAGAGAATTTTGGTTCAGATGGAACGAACAAGTTGCTCGGGACATTCCTCCCATTGATAGAAAAGATGTTGCTGAGCCTCGCCAACGACAGGATCAAGTGGGCGTTCCTGCTAACGCTTTTAGCCTCAATACTGACCCCATGAATATCCCCGAGCTCCACATAATCCACCCCAGTATTATCCTCCGAACAATGTCTGGCCATCTGTCCAACCACTAGGTCATTCCTCATGGCGAGCGATAGCGCCACATAATGCACTTTTGCCTTCACAACATTTTCAGGCACCCAACAACCCTAGAAAATAGGAGTAGAGAGGGGAACAAAGGCAAAGAAATATTTTTACGCCAATCGGGGAGTCCTACACAAGCTTGTTCTAAAAATTAAAGCATTCTAGCCTGATTGAGCCACACCTTGGCTATACTCCAGACCCATATGTAAAAGGTTTTGATCCTACTGTACGATGCATGTACCACTCTAACGTCCAAGGGCATATCATTGAAGATTATCGTGCTTTGAAAAGGGAACTAGAAAGAATGATTCAAGAAGGGGTAATTGTGATCAAGGACAGTGATAGGGAGCATGCGAATTCTCTTGGGAATTTGCTGACTGAAGTTAATGATATTGAAGTTGGTAATGGTCTTGGCAATATTGATGTGGAATCTAGTGGCTAAGATGTCGTGCTTGGTAATTGGAAAGACGCTCCATTTCTTGACTAGCCGAGGAGGAGTTGTGGTGGTTTATTTTGTTGTCATTTTTGTTGTCCAGGTTATTTTCAACGTTGTAATCCGGATATTGTCCTGTGACTCAAACCCTTCTATCCTTTTATTTTGCCTGGTTCGTTTAGTCGTAGTAACTCGTTTAGTATTGTCTAGGTTTGTTCCAGGATTATAACCCCAGTTTAGTTTGCTTGTTTTGTTGTTCGAACCGTTTCACCATTTGTCTAATGCGATTTTCTATTTTCTGTTATTTTCAGTCATTTTTTTGTTTAGTTCTCTTCTCTTTTTATAGTTCTTTTCATGCTGGCTCTAGTGAAATGACATGCATGCATACTTCTAGGCCTAGTCTTAAAAGTTAGATTAATCATGAAGTCATGAAGCAATGAAATAATTTTGAAGATGATATGGACACTTGAGGGAAATAGGTACAGATTTGGACATTTTGAGATCATTTGAAGCCCGAACCATGGGAAACTGGGGAGATAATTTGGGAAGATAATATGATGACAAGAATTCGTTAAAGGAGAGTGCATCCCGGATTATTTGAAACAAACAACTTTGAGTTCAAGTGCATCTCAAGTTACAAGATAAAGTCAAGGAAGTTTTCACCAAATTGATGGAGGATATCCATTGTGAAAAGGGAATCACCCAATGAGGGTTCTGTACTTGACAAGGCGCTAAAGAAAAGTGGAAGGCATATCAGTAATATCAATGCCAAAGTCGCAAAAGAAATATTGTGCATGATCTTTAATTTTCATTTCAAGTTGCATATGTTGTACTTGGCATTTTCAGGGATTGGGAGGCCCTCTTTCAGCTACCCAAACACTTATACCATTTGATACCCTTTTGAGTTTGTACTGATTTCTTTGGCTTCCCCTCTTTTGGAATCAAGTTAGAGTCATACGAAAAAAAAAGTTCATGTCCCCATAGGTTTATTTTAGAAAGTTTATTCCAAAAGGAAAATTCAAAAAAAAGAGAAAAATAAAGATAAAGAAAAAAAGAAGAAAAAAAAAGAAAAAGGAAAAAGAAGGAAAAAGGAAAAGAAAAAAAAAGCAAAAACAAAAAAAAGGAAAATAGTAACAAAAGTAGTCTTGTGAACTACGTTTGACCTGATTCTTGTCACCACAAGATATGTAGGCAGCCTTACGGTTTGGTCATACCAAATAAAATATTTCATAATCCCACAAAGTCGAGAGTGAGAAATCCCATAAAAAAAGAGAGGGAAAAATAGATTCAAATTCCCCTATTTTAGAAATTGGGGCAAAGTTTTGAAATGGATTCCAAAAGTTGTAAATAAATTAACCCCGTTGTCTTAGTTATTTTGAGTCTTTATGATATCTTTTTTTTCTAACCCTGTCTAAAAGCCATATTACAGTCCAAAAAGACCTCCCAGATAATCTTTGAGAGTGCTGCATTTAGACATGCCAAGAGTATATGATGTTCTTACCATGGTTAATGCCTTGTCATCTACAGAATCAGAGGAAATAAGAAGAAAAGAATAAAATGAGAGAGTATTATTCGTGAAAACCTTCACAGGCACCATAAGGCGATGGTGAGTTGAGAGAAAGAACGAAATGAGAGAGGCTTGATGGTGAAAACCCTTCGGGCACTACAAGTCGAATAAGGATCGTGAATCAGATTGGATAATTGGAGCATTGAAGCCCAGTTTCACGGTTTAGGGGTATAACAAGAGTTGAAAATTAGACTTGCTTGACAGATTAGGCCACTTAATCCAAATGTGCATGTCATGATCATTAGAGTTGATATCCACATCTGATAAGTCTTTACTTTGTAGTTTTATTGTTAGGAATCATCTCTTTCCATTATCCTTACTCTGTTTCTTTTGTCTTGTTTACTTCCTCTTATGGGTCAGTTTGGTCAAAACAAGTGAGAAATGACTTCAGAATATGCTAACAGCTTTCCAATTGCACAAAGCAGAGTCTGGCTAGTGCATCACAGTGGTATAAGTCAAGAAAGAACAGCATGCGCACTGAGTTGGTAGCAATCAACGTGCTTTGGGATTCATGTGAAATACAAAGGTTTGGTATATGTCAATTCATGAATAATGCAACAAATATAGGATGTTGGGTGAACGGATCAAAGGTATTTTCTGTGATAAGGTTGACAGAGAAAGTAGTTAACCAATAACAAACAAGGTCTTCCAAGCGGAGATCAAAGTTATAATGGCAAGTGAAGGAGGAATAGACCTCAAGGCCAAGGCCAAGGCCAGTGGTTTAAGTTAGGAAAGAACAACATGCGCACTGAGTGGGTGACAATTGACGTGCTTTGGGATTCATGTGAAACACAAAGGGTCGGTATATGTCAATGCATGAGCACAATGCAGTAGATGAATGGTATTGGGTTTGAACGGATTAGAGGTATTTTTTTTCGTGACAAGGGTGACAGAGAAAGTGGTCAGTCAATAAACAAGCTAGGTCTCTCGAGTTGAAATCGAGGTTATCATGGGAAGTGAAAGAGCAATCGCCCTCAAAGTCAAGGCCATAAACCAACCACCATGTTTAAACTCACATGTTTTATTTGATTGAAACAAGGCTAGGA
The DNA here is from genome assembly GCF_000393655.2 of Nicotiana sylvestris. NCBI lineage: Eukaryota > Viridiplantae > Streptophyta > Magnoliopsida > Solanales > Solanaceae > Nicotiana > Nicotiana sylvestris. The sequence continues at coordinate 64,678,442 of NC_091063.1, forward strand.
AATTTTGTTTGTTCCGGAGAAACCCTCCGTGAGAAAGTAGGTTCCAAACAGGCTCAACAGTAAGTTTTCAGTACCTTCCTGGATAACGGGATTTAGTAAGTTTGAGACCCTTGCAAATGACAAGGTCTAACGAGAGTGTTACTTTTGGGAAATATAATTTAGCATTTAAGTTTTTCACTTTTGAGATGAGACTTGGTTTGAAATTTTTCAGGAAAAAGGGAATTTAGCTTAGAACTTATTTTGATAACAAGAATTGGTTAACACTCACAGATGTTCCCAATATCAAACTGGGGCAGAAAAATTTCTTTTGTTTTGTCTGTTTTATTGTAATCAGGCGCCCACCTGGAGAACAAAGGAAAACAACTCAAGTTTTAAGGGAAAACGGGTCAAGTTCAGCAATCAGGCGCCCACCTGGAGAATAAGGAGGAGACAGTTCAAGTTTCAAGGGAAAGCAGTTCAAAGGAAAACAGGTCAAGTTCAGCAATCAGGCGCCCACCTGGAGAACAAGGAAAGACAGTTCAAGTTTCAAGGGAAAGCAGTTTCAAGGAAAGTAGTTAAGAAAAGCAGTGCAAGTATAGGAAATCAGGCCTCACTTGGAGAACAAGGGAAAACAATTCAAGTTTCAAGGAAAGCAGTTTCAAAGAAAAGCAGTGCAAGTGTTGGAAATCAGGTGCCCACCTGGAGAACAAGGAGAAACAGTTCAAGTCTCAATGAAAAACATGTGCAAGTATTGGAAATCAGGCACCCACCTGGAGAACAAGGAGAAGCAGTTCAAGTCTCAAGGAAAAATAGTACAAATGTTGGTAATCAAGCACCCACCTGGAGAACAAAGGGAAAGCAGCAATGTTCAAAGGAAGATGATTCAAGTTCATCAATCAGGAGCCCAACTGGAGAACAAGGGAAACAAGTCATGTTTCGAGGGATACATTTGAAAGTATCGGCAATCAAGCGCCCACCTGGAGAGCAAGGGAATACAGTTAAAGTTTGGCAATCAGGCGCGCACCTAGAGAGCAAGGGAATACAGTTAAACTTTTGGCGATCAGGCGCCTACCTAGAGAGCAAGGGAATACAGTTCAAGTTTTGGCAATCAGACACCAACCTGGAGAACAAGTAAAGCAGTTCAAGTTTCAAAGGAAGACATCACAGGTTTCAAAGGAAAACAATTTAAGGTAACAAAGGGAATACAATTCAAGTCTTGGTAATCAGGCGCCCGCTTAGAGAACATGGGAATACAATTCAAATGTTGGCAATTAGGCGCCACCTGGAGAATAAGGAGATTCACTTTAGAATGCAGTTCAAGTCAGCAACAAAAGAATCTCGCGACAAGAATGCGCGTCAACAGTCCGAGATGATCAACGGAAGTTAGTCACAATCCAGAATAAAAAAAAAGAAATGCAAGAAGTGAATCCAAATGCAGAATTTGATGAAAGATGTGAGCTGCTCAAGACATGACTGAAGTCACAAGCATGCTATGTCCGGTTTTGATTCGAAAAGCTGAAGAAGAATGAACTAACACCTGCAACTAGCAAGCGTCAAGGTTCAAATCCAAAGTCTGCTTGAAGAACCATTCAAGACTCAAGATCAAGCTTCAGGAAACTTATATATAAGAATCTTGTAACTCATAGTTGACAAGCTTAGTAGTCTTTTTTATTTTTTGATTTTGATGTAATAACAGGACCGCGGACCGGAACCTCGACGGAACGACACCTCGGCCGGCTATCCACCTCAGTACACTCCATCATTTCACTCACTTCTCAACTACACGTGACCTGATTCCTTTATAGCCAAGGATATATAGGTAGCTCAGATACCGGGGCTCAGTCACATTCTCCTTTCTTTTAGCTTTTGGTCTCTCTAAATAGGGGTCGGGTCAAAAAACCTTGTCTAGTCATTCTTTATCTGAAAACTCATCGCGTTCCCAATCAAAGAGGGGCAGCTGTAGACATGTGATTTTTTACCCTCCCCAAGATTTTTTATATTTTAGCATGTAAATATTTAGTTTAGGTCTAATATCGCTATTTTAATTAGTTTTGACCCTTTTACTTTATTTTCTCACAAAAAATAAAAATTACAAAAAAATAGTTTCATTAAAGTTTTGTAGTCATTTTTAATCTTGAAAAAAATACCCAAAAATAGGTTTATTTTAAACGGTTAGTGTATTTTAATAGTTATTTTCTTAAGTAAAATTAAGTAGTATTTTTAATAGTTTATCTTGTTTGCTATATTATTTTTACATACAAAAAGGAGGAGGGAATAGAATTAATTTTTTTTGGACTAATTTAGTCTTGCTTGTAGCCCAATTAAATCAATCTCTTAGCCCATTAACTCAAAAGACCAAACCTAGACACCCCTTTAGCATAATATACAAGAAAAATAAAAAAAAACCTAGACCCTAGACTTTACATCAGCCGCAACACACAATAGAGAGACCCTCACTCTCCATCAGACCTTTCTTCTTTATAGAGACCTAAGGAGCGAACCCTAGGAAAAGAATACACAGTATCCGCCGTTTTCCATAAGGATCTTGGATCAAAAGCCTTAAGCTTTAGCACACAATAGAAGACAACCTGGAGCTCTCTTCTTCCTTATGGAAACTTAACAAAAAGACCCTAGAAGGTCCAACACACAGAACCATTTCTAATTTTGAATATAGACACACCTTAAGTATCATCTTCCTCACACACAAAGAAGCAGACATAGAAGAACCCTAGCAAAACTCCATCTCGATAGTCAGCCATTTCAACACTAGAGACCAAAGGAATCTCTCTTCATCCAAGATTCAGGCCCTCCCACCCATTCTGCTTCTTCACCATCTTCATTAACAAAAACACACAGAGATTAAAGGAGAAGCAGCAGCTAAACGATCCGACCTCACACCAGCGAAAATAGACCCCTCCAGTTCCTCCCGTCACTGTCTCTCACTCAGCCGCGACGCCATCACAACAACCCCTTCAACACCATCCATCGTTATCCCTTCATTGTTCTTCAAAGGTTACTATGAACACACCATAGCTTTAGTAGCAGATTATCCATGAAAACAGTTATCGGAGCAAGACAGAGGTTCGCTCGAGGTTTGCTATCAAGGTTCCGATCGAAGGCTCCGGTTCGTGGTCAAGTTTTGTTTGACAAGTCGGGTTCTATTTAATAACACCTGAACAATTGTAGCTGCTCGCGACCATTGCGACTGGAAATCCATTTTATTGGCTCGAGAACAAATTACAGTAATAGAGGTCCATCTCATTTCCCTTTACATAGTTGTTTGAACATTTTGAGTGAGTTTTTCTTGTTCAATTTTGTTGAGTATGCCTTAGTTGTTTTGATTAATTAGCCTATCAGTTTGATTTGTTTATTGTGTCTTGTTTCAAATTAGTTTAAGACCTCTAAAAATGTTGAGTTGTTTGCTAGTTTGTTTACCGTGTCTTGTTTGAAATTAGTCTACTAGTTTGATTTTATTATGAACCATAATGAGTTTTAGTCATGTAAAGGGAGGTGATATTTTTACAAAACTATTGCAACTTAGTAATTTGTTCTGAAAGTGAATAATTTGTTTGCAATTTGTATCAAAACGATAAGTATGGGCTAAAATGACAGTGAATTGGACCAAAGTGATATTGGATTGAGTAACGATTTCAACTAAATTTTGTAACGATTGGAGTTGTATATTTTTTAGATCTTGCTTATTGATGTGATTTTGGATCGTTAGGAGCACGCTTAGGCCGTTAATATTCATAAATATTGTAGTTTGCTTCAGGTGCGTTAATTAAATAATTATCATGGCTATGGCTGTGGTTCCCGTAACGTAGTTGTGATTTGTAATTACTAAAATCCGGGTGTATATTTCATGTGACCCGATTCTAATTTCCAACAAGGTTAAATAGAACGTGTCGTGAATCACGGGTGCATTTCATGTAGCGTGGCTTGCGATGTGTTTTAAATAACCTTTAAATAATTCCTTAAATTAATAAAAGCGGTTTTAAAGTTAAAAATGCACATAGGTTTAAAAGTGTTTTAAAATCAGATAATTAGGCCAATAATAATAGTTGAGCGACCGTACTTGAACCACGGAACCCGAGAATGCCTAACACCTTCTCCCGAGTTAACAGAATTCCTTACCCGGATTTCTGTGTTCGTGGACTAAAACAAAGTCAATCTTTCTTCGATTCGGGATTTAAAACCGGTGGCTTGGGACACCATAAATTATCCCACGTGGCGACTCTGAATTTTAAACAAAATAATCCCGTTTCGATTGTCACTTAAATTGGACAAACTCCCTTATAGCCCTACGAGGGTAGGAAAAAGGAGGTGTGACAGGCCTTACTCAGTCATAATCTCATAAGCCACTCGGGCAATAGTAAAACATGATGCTCAACCCAAAATATTATTTAAACTATCATTTAATGTGTTAAAACAGAGTAAACATGGTCGAGTCATGAAAACAGTAGAATATAGCACGACTGAGTACATATATAAAAAACAGTGAGGAAATAACAGTAAAAATTCTCCTAAGGGTTCAAAATACTTGGCACGAGGCCCAAATATGACATTCAGCCCAAAACATGATGATAACAAATAGTTTTCGATCAAATACGCAGTAAAACAGTCATTCGGGATAGACTAAGTCACAATCCCCAACGGTGCACGACTCCTCGCTCGTCATCTAGCGTGTGCGTCACCTCAATATAGCACAACGATGTTAAATCCGGGGTTTTATACCCTCAGGACAATATTTACGATCATTACTCACCTCTATCCGGTCCGAACTTTAGTTTGCGATGCCCTTTCCCCTCGAATTGGCCTCCGGATGCTCCAAATCTAACCAAAATCAATGCAAAACCATCAAAATATGCTAAGGGAACAAAGCTTACTTGAAAGAAATAAAATTACAACACAAATCCCGAAATTGGTCAAACCCAACCCCCGGGCCCACGTCTCGGATTCGGATAAAAATTACATCAATAGACTCCTTATCACTCCCCGAGTTCATTTATATCAAAATCACCAAAATCCAACCACAAATGATCCCTCAAATCTCTAATTTTAGGTCTCCAATTACAAGCGCTAGTTCTTCAATATTAGGCTTAAATTCCATGATTAATTAGGTAGAAAACACATTAGGATCGAGTATAAAGTCCATAAATCTTACCTCCAGGTGTTCCCCCTTGATTCCCTCTTCTATACCCTTCAAAAAGCTTCAAAATCGCCCAAAAATGGAGGAACTTATGCCCAAAATCGCGGAAATGAGCTTTTAAAACATTTTGCCCAGATATTCAAATTCTTCTTCGCGAACGCGGCGACACCCTCGCGAACGCGATGCCTCAGCAACTCCACCATCGCGAACGTGTCTGCTCTCCTGCGAATGCGATGCTTTCTGACTCTAACCCTTCGCGAACGCGGCGACACCCTCGCGAACGCGAGGGCCCACTCGCGAACGCAAAGCACTGCTGTCTACAACACTACAACAGATTTTTTTGCAACTTTTCACAACTTGAAATGGTCCGTTTAACCACCCGAAACTCACTCGAGGCCCCTGGGACCTCAACCAAACATGCCAGTATATCTCATAACATCATTCAAACTTGTTCCAACCTTTGGAACGCTCAAACAACATTAAAACACTAAATTCGCATCGAATTCAAGCCTAAGAATTCCAAAATCTTCTAAATTCCGCTTTAGATCAAAAAGTCTATCAAACCACGTCCGAATGACTTGAAATTTTGCACACATCCCAAATGAAACAACGAACCTACTGCAACTTTCAGAATTCAATTCCGACCCATATATCAAAATCTCACCTATCAACCAGAAATGCCAAAATTTCAATTTCGTCAAGTCAAGCTTAAATCTACTCCGGACCTTAATTTCCCTCTCACAAGGTTAGACATGAGACTTACCTCGCTCTGAAGTTTCATAACCAGCTCAAATGCCTCTCTAACACCTCAAATCAATGCCCGTTGATCCAAAACAAGTCAAACAATGTGAAAACCAATAAAAATATACTCTAATACCCATAATTAATCAAATTATAATAATTTCCAACTCCGCTCGAAAAGTCAATAAAGTCAACCTTCGGGCCCACGTGCCCGGATTCCGAATTTTTTTGAAGATAAACATTACCCATAATATTACAAACATAAATATATAATTTATTCCCAATTCCATGTCCAATTTCGTGGTCAAATTCCAAAAATATCGATTTCTAGGTTTTCTCTTAAAAATTTAAAATTTCCACAAATTTTCATGAATTTACAAGCCTAAATTCGTATATTTAACTCACAACTTGTAAAAATCACTTACCTCATGATTGAAAATGAAAATGGTGCTCCAAAATTGCTCCAAAGTTGGCTCCCATGGAAGAAATGAAGTGAAAATGAGCCAAACCCCCGTTTTTAAAACCACACTGCCTAGTCCGATTTTCTTCGCGAACGCGGCCTTACCCTCGTGTTCTCGAAGAGCATCCTCCTCCAAATCCAAAAATTCCCTTTCGCGAACGCGATGTACTGGCCGTGAACGCTGTGACCAACTCCTCAGCCCTTTCGCGAACGCGGCTCCAGGAACACGAATGCATAGAACAATTTTCCTTGTGCCCAGCACATGCTTGCCTTCTACGCGATCGCATAATCCCACTCGCGATCGCGCAGCACTGCCTCCTCCAAGGCTTCACGAACGCGCACCCCTAATTGCGAACGCGATTAGTAAATGGCCAAATACCTTCACAGACCTTTGTGAACGCGACCCTTTCCTTGCGAACACGAACAAGGGCGCACCAGACTTCAGAAAATAATAGCTCAACATGGCGAAATGACCCGTAGTCCCTCTAAAACACACCCGAGTTCCCCGGGACCCCGTCCAATCTCACCAACAAGTCCCAATACATGGCACAAACTTGCTCAAGGCCTAGAATCACATCAAACAACATCAAAATTACGAATCGATGATCAAAACCTCCTTTAAACTTTCAAACTTCGACGAACGCATCCGAATCATATCAAAACATTACGGAATAACGCCAAACTTTGTGTACAAGTCACAAATCACAATACGAACCTATTCCAAGGCTCGGACCCCTAAATGGACATCGATAACACCAAAGTCCACTTCAAAGCAAAACTTAGGAAATTTTTAAACCTTCAAAATGCCAACCTTCCATAATAAGCGCCGAAATGCTTCCGAACCACCTGATACTCAACCCGAACATACGTCCAAGTCCGAAATCATCATACAAACCTATTGGAACCTTCAAATCTTGATTCCGAAGTCGTTTTCGCAAAGTCAAACCTTAGTCAATTTTTCCAACTTAAAGCTTCCGAAATTAGAATATTTCTTCCGAATCAACTCTGAACTACCCAAAATCTAATTCTGACCCACACGCACAAGTTATAATATATGAAGTGAAGCTACTCAAGGCCTCACATCGCTGAATGACGCGCTAGGGCTCAAAACGACTGGTCGGGTCATTACATTCTCCCTACTTAAACATACGTTCATTCTCGAACATGCTAATAACTACTCTGGAGTTGCCCCAAAATTACTGTTCAATACCTTGTGCACCTACCCGTTCCACCACAACCCAGTTGAGCACATTAGCTCAAGCCAGACTGAAGTTTCTTCCTTTTATTTGGTCAATAAGCCTTAGAACCAAACCCAACCTCCGATTTCTTTATGAGACATGATTCTCACATATGAACACTGTATCAATCTCCACATGCTGAACCCACACATGATCATGCACCCATGATGACATCAACACAACACATTGCATCACTCATTTTCCCAAGGCAACCTCCTCCAAGCACAACAACTACAAATTCACTGACCCGATGCCTGTAGTATACCTCATAATACATATAAGCCCGATTTCAATGTTTACAATACTGCCGAGGCGAACTGCCCGGTCTTATAAGAATATGATACTGAGAAAAGGCGAACGGCCGATCCCATCATAGCGTGTACATTGCCGAGGATCGAGCGACATGAACCATAGATGCATATATTATACTACCGAGGCGAACGACCCGCTCCCATAAGAGTGTGGTACATGATACTACCCAGGCTTACGGCCCGCTCCACAAGAAATGAAAAGAATTTTCTAATTTACGAGGCACGTGCTTACGATACAGTATATGACACGAGAAGAAAAAAAATCTTTTCTAAAAGTTAAAGAGAAATGGGTAAAAGAACAAAATAAAAATAAGTAAAAGTTAGAGAGAAGTACTCCAACATAAAAAAAATAACTTTTTGACTTAATTTAAAACCGACATAAAAGATATATTGAATGATAGTGTAATGCTATTCGTTTAAATACAAGAATTTTTTTAATTATTACAAGAATTTAGATACAAAACTCTAACAATATATGTATTTGTTATAGAACCTATATTTTTAAATTATTTTTTCATAACGACATTAATACAAATTAAATATGAACAACCAATAATATATATGAAAGATCCTACTTGAAAGTGCTCATATGTTGATTTATCCAAAAGAAAACATATCCACGTTATCACGACCCAATTTCTCCTATAGGCCGTGATGGCGCCCAACGTCGCTGCTAGGCAAGCCAATGGGAAATTAGCCATGTATCTATTCCTTTTAATAATTTCGAAATAGTTGATTTCTATTTATTAAGTAAATAAGAAGTGAAAATAATAATAAAGTAAGCGTAAGCTCATAAAGAAACAGTGATATAGATACTCAAAAACCATCAAATATCTACTAGCATATTTTCAAGACCTGGTATCACAAGTGTATGAGCAACTACTAGAATATACACAAAACACCTATACTACTGTCTGAAATAAAATAGACAAAAAGTAAATACAAGAGAGAAACTGCGGGTGCTGCAGAACAGACTCGGAAAGCAGCTCACCACTAAGCCTCGGGGTAACGGGGGTGTGCATCGGAATGACTGCTAGATGCATTGTCACGACCCTAAAACCGACCCGGTCGTGATGGCACCTATCGTGAAACTAGGCCAGCCGATACAACTCCCAAATTAACCATTTATCAATAAGAATCATGTTTAAGCCTTTAATTTAAACAAATGTTTCATAATATGAGTTTAAATGGATAGTGCGGAAATAATATACAAGCTCGACATCGGGGTGTCACAAGTCACGAGCATCTACTAAGGTCTGAATACAACGAAAAGTCTGAAAATGTACTAAATACAATCTAATAAAACAAGAGGAAGAAAAGCTGTGCCACGAACCCCGGGCAACAACCTTGCTAAACTCCGATGACTCCGCCTCTGAGCAATCAATACCCGCTACCGGGTTCAGAAATATCTCAATCTACACAGAAGGTGCAAGGAGTAATGTGAGTACTCCAACTAGTAAGTAATAAAGGTAAATGAAAGCTGAGCAGCAAGAAAACACGTAAAACACAGTGTAACACTACAGCAAATGCAGTACCTTTCCAAAACAATACAAAAATCATTTATTTCGTAAATCAAGCTCAGTTTCCGTAAAAACTTTTTAAAACAACTTTCAATAGTTTCAAATGAGTGATAAAATAGTGAGTAAAAAGGATGAAAACATAAACAACCTCTCGGGCAAAACATGTACCATAAACCGCCCCTCAAGCATAATATCAACAAAACTAGCCCCTCGGGCTACCTCACAAACACTCGTAATCAGCCTCTCGGGCATAACATAAATCAAGAACCACCCCTCGGTCAAGAACATGGAACAACATCAGCCCCTCGGGCTATATCACATCTCATACTGGGTACCCGCGCTCACTGGGGGTGTATAGACTCCGGGAGGGGCCTCTTACGGCCCAAGCGCAATATCAAGCCACTTCATGGCATAATCAATATATTACTCACTCAGGGTACCCGCGCTCACTGGGGGTGTACAGACTCCGGGAGGGGCCCCTTACGGCCCAAGGGTAATATCAAGCCACCTCGTGGCATAATCAATAGGTTCTCGGCCTCATATCAAGCCACGTTGTGGCGTACAACTCAGGCCCTCGACCTCATAATCATAAATCAGTGTATAACTGCTCCGGCGTGCAACCCGACACAAAAGTATCCTCACAACACAGGCCCTCGGCCTTACTCAGTCAGAAATCTCTAAAAGCCACTCGGGCATAGTAAAATATAATGCTCAGCCCAAAATATTATTTAAAGTATTAAAATAGAGTAAACATGGCCGAGATATGAAAACAGTAGAATATAGCATGACTGAGTATATATATAAAATCAAAACAATGAGGAAATAGCAGTAAAAATCCCCTAAGGGTCCAAAACAATTGGCATGAGGCCCAAATATGGTATTCAACCCAAAACACGATGATAGCAAAAAATTTCCAATCAAATACGCAGTAAAGCAGTCATTCGGGATGGACTAAGTCTCAATCCCCAATAGTGTACGACCCCACGCTCATCATCTAGTGTGTGCGTCACCTCAATATAGCACAACGATGTGAAATTCGGGGTTTCATACCCTCAGGATAGATATTTACAATCATTACTTACCTCGATCCGGTCAAAACTCTAGCCCGCGATGCATTTGCCTCTCGAATCAGTCTCCAATTGCTCCGAATCTAACCAAAATCAGATTCATACCATCAAAATATGCTAAAGGAACAAAGCCCACTCGATAATATCCAATTTACATCAAAAATTCTGAAATTGGCCAATTCCGGCCCTCGGGCCCATGTTTCGGAACTCGATAAAATTTATGTCAAAATGATCCTCATCCTCCCACGAGTCTATACATATCAAGAACACTGAAATCGGAGTTCAATTGACCCCTCAAATACCCATTTTAAGGTCTCTTAATCTCAAGCCCTAATTACCCATTTTGCACTGATATTTCCCAAAATTTCACCACTAATCAGGACTTTAATCACATATAAATGAGTTATGAAGTCAATAATCTTAACTCCAAGAGATTACCCTTTGGTTTCCTCAAGAATCCCTCTCAAAAGCTTCAATCTCGTTAAAAAATGGTGAAAAAATGAAGAAGGGTCGCAGATTGGCAAATTAATACTGCCCAGGTTTAACCCTTCGCGAACGCGGCCAGACACTCGCGTTCGCGTAGCACAATTTGATACTGATCAAAGATCCTCCTACGCGGACGTGAGGACCATCTCGCAAACGCGATGCACCACTGAACGGACCTTCGCGATCGCGACTCCAACTTCGCGAACGCGGAGCACAAATCCTCCCTTGCCTCCAGTTCCCCTTCGCGAACGCGTATCTCCCCTCGGGAATGAGTAGAACGAAAATCATCATCACACAAAATACTCTTCGCGAACGCGATGCACCTCCGCGAACGCGATGAACAAAAATGTCTGCAACAAAAACCAGCAAAACTGCCAAGTCCAAAGTACAAAATTTGATCCGTTAACCACCCGAAACTCTCCCGAGGCCCTCGGTACCTCAACCAAACATGCCAACATATCCCGTAACATCATTCAAACCTGTTACAACCTTAGAAACACTCAAAACAACATCAAAACACCAAAATCACATCGGATTCAAGCCTAAGAATTCCAAAAACTTCCAAATTCCTCTTTCGATCAAAAAGTCTATCAAACCTCGTCCGAATGACCTGAAATTTTGCACACACGTCACAAATGACACAACAGACCTAATCCAACTTCTGGAATTCCATTCCGACCCCTAAATCAAAATCTCACCTATCAACCAGAAAATGCCAAAATCCCAATTTCTCCAATTCAAGCCTAAACCTTTTACGGACCTCCAAAATACATTCCGATCATACTCCTAAGTTCCAAATCACCTAACAGAGCTAACCAAATCATAAAAATTCTAATCCGAGATCACATACTAACAAGTCAAATCTTGGTCAAATCTTTTAAATTTTAAGCTTCAAACTGAGAACTATTCTTCAAAATTCATTTCGGTTACTCTGAAAATCAAAACCGACGATTTACATAAGTTCTAATACATCACATGGGGCTAGACATGCCCGAGAATTGGTGAGCTAAGTGCAAAAGCTCAAACGATCGGTCGGGTCATTACATCCTCCCACATTTAAACATACGTTCGTCCTCAAACGTGCCCAGGGTTTTTCCGAAAACCATCAAATTGCTGTGTAATCTTACCATGCACATACCTGGGGGTGATCCGACGTCACCCTATCTCATATAGGTCCGATAACATAATGTAACTATAGGTTTCACAATCCAACCTAGCCTATAAACCTTAGAACCATATTTCCACTTCTGAAATCATCTATAAGATCAGAATTTCACATCTATGCTCTGAATATGCCCGAACAAGCTGTAACAAACCATACCTGCAACCTCAGATGCAATTACATAATATACCACATAACTCAAACACTCGCAGCGCTAACTTCTAATCACAACAGTTGCTCAAAACAACCGATTAATGATAATAAGCCTCTTATCAAATAAAGCCTCATTCTAACACTTCTGTACACTGCCAATGATAAATAAAACACGTAGAAAGTCATAACTATTCTCCAGATCAACCATTCGTGAAGCCACTTCCCCCTTGGCAAGAACCATGGCGAATTTCTGAGCCGAACATCAATATTATCCTTCCAACACGCTGAAATCGAATCCGTTTGTATTCATTCTAGATCCTAACGATCTCATCCAATCCAACACAACTACTCTGGTGACATGACACATCAATACCATCTAAAGCCACAACTCGTGCAATCCGTACACCAATAAGCAACAATCTGAACGTACTCACATCATGGAAAATGACTCAAATGAAAGAGCTGTACCGCAGGCTCACCAGTACCACCACAACATAATGTTGAGAACCCGTTACACATCGTAGAAACAAAACACATGAATCTAACCCGAAAGGTCATACCTCTACATAACTTCGCTGCAATGCGCGGCCCTACCCAAACACTGGTCCACATGAAACGCCTCAAGTAACTATGCTCAAAATCGACAATCGCGCACAATTTGATGTCTAGAACCAAAGAAAATCATCATAACCACGGAAAAACAATTGACATAACAATACACAAACCCGAAAGGACACAACCGATACGCCATTCGCCGAGTAATACTCAATATTCTTTCCGTTCGAATTACACTAAGAGACCCCAATAATACCGCGCCACATGTGCCTGTAACCAACAAATCTTAATGCCTCGCAACACGAAAAGGTAACTCATAGATCTTCCCAGATCACTAATAAGCTCAAACAATTGACTCAACACATCCCTCAACAATACGACTCAGAGTCAACCAAGCCGACTCGATGTAGAACACACCTCCATATTGGCCTACCAATGAACCCCTTATCAAGGAGTTCCTGAAGCTGCTCCTTCAACTCCTTTAACTCCGTCGCTGCCATACACTACGGTGCCCGACACCAAATCAATACCGAAATCAACAACCGTATCTGGTGACATGCCCAGCAGCAGGAATCACATCCGAAAAATCCCTCACCATCGGAACTGAACCAATGGTAGAAGTCTCTGCACTGACATCCATCATGAAGGCCAAATAAGAAAGGCAACCCTTCCTAGCCATCCGCTGGGTCTTTAAAAATGACACCACCCTACTAGGAACATAATCCGTCGAACCTCGCCACTCAATCCGTGGCATTTTCGGCAGTCAACGTCGCCGTCATAGCGCAACAGTCCAGAATAACAGAACACTGAGACAACCAGTCTATACCCAATATCACATCCAAAATCTAACATACCAAGTAACATAGATGCACTCGGGTCTCCAAACCCCCAATAGTCACCACATAAGACCGGGATATGCGGTCCACAACCACGACCTAACCTGTCTATGAGAACTCCCAGTCTCCAAATCCATACAGCACGCGAATCACCATATCTGATCCCAACTCCACTGTCCGAATATACAACACACTTCTAATACCCAATCATCCCATGAGAGGTACTCCTATCATTATTCTGTGCCACCAAGCAAACTCGAATATCAGCAGTCGACCCAGTAAAAGAGTGCCGCAATACTAATGATGTATCCTCAACTCAAACATGTCGTCCTTTCAAAAATGTATACCCTCATCAAGCCACACCAGTCCGTGTTCTCATTTATCCAGTCATCTGAAACTGCTCATGCTATCTAAGAATTTGTGACCTTCCTTTCAAATATGAACCATGACCTTACACATGCAAATCTTAATCCTATAGAACATACCACATATACCATACCATCCTAGGATAAACATGAGAACTTCATATCCCTTCTGGGCCACAAGCAGCTACGTGCTCAACTAGCCAAGAACTTTCCATTGATCCCATCTAGAAGAAAATCATTGTACATCCCATGCTACTCATGCCAGTAGAAAATATACACCTCCAAACTGTGGTAGAAATCATCAAGAACTCTCCGACTCCCCTTTGCAAAAAACCAAACATGTCAGGACCGAATCCTTCTAACTTAACCAAGCTACACAGGCCACTAAAATCCAATAGAATTGCCGTGAAACACTTGTAGAAACTCATTACCTCGTACGTATCCAAAGAACTAATCATAACCTTATCATGCCGATCCGGCCTACTACCAAGCTATCCCATCAATCCAAGTTCCTTCTGATTTACCTTTAACTTGATACTTCTTCTTGCTATAACACCATAGTTCCTTAACCTAGACTCACCACACGAGACCCAATCATAAAACCACGCTGTCTAAGGCTCATAAGCCGCTGAATACTCTCTTAAATATTCCCAAAAGCACCACATTCAAAATACCTACCCTGGAGGGTTTTCTTGCGATCCCAAAGTCGTTTCCTTCACCTGCCTGATACTGACATATAGAATCCCATGACGATATAGAAATACCACGAGTCTTGACACCCTCCAATGAAAAACTCAGTTTCTAGACAAATATACAACTTGAAAATCTCCAATTACTACATGTAAAATCTTGAACTCATTAGAACTATTAACAAGAGTCATCCCCTCTACTCAAACCGCAATTAGACCGATCAAATGGACCGAACGACCTGTGCTCTAATAGCAATCCAACATCGTAGAATGTAACCTCACCTTAATGCAACCAAGCAACTTCCTGTTCTATGCACCATACACCCTTTACTCATAATAACTCAAGTCATTCTGCGATTCTTATACACCCATAAAGCATAACATAACCTTTATTGAAATTTCCTTTACTCGAGCCATCCTCGGTCTCGACCTTCGTAAGCCATAGCTGATTCATTAGTACGCCTCAAACTGGAACCAACATAGCACATAACCATGCTATCAACTAATCAATAACAGACTCCCCCACTTGGCTCAAAGCTGTAGATAAAAACACACAATAACTCATAATGAATATACTCTATTACTGCCATAATACCATCGTGAGATTAAAATTAATCCTTCATAAACTCGTGAAACACAGACCATCTAGTACTTTAAACCTTCTGCAAATCTCGCATTCTCCCTCGTAGCAGTCAAACCCACTCTCTAAGTGACCCAAATTCAATTTGCAACACATATATTTCACTGGTACAAGAGATCTTCCAACAAACAACATAAGGATCACACAAACTCCAAAATACTCCGCAGGAGATAACCCACCTGCTTCGCCTCAAACTAACATCTCCTTATACCCTTCCATCATCATAGACATTTACGTAGTCACTTAATCTTCCTGAGTCTGAACTCATATCACAACGTGAAATCCACTTCACTTCCCAACTAGGCAACATGAAAAGGTCCTTCAACACGCCTATAAACCGGGCTAAACATCAAATCACAATGGAAATTAAGCACCAGATAGTCCTTACTACCCCCAAGCAGACCATCTTGTCTCGTTCAATTCATATGAACACATCTCGTAGTCACATCACACTCGTCACATAGCTATCCAGTCATCACTCCCACTAATAGGGACACTATCAGACATATAGATCCAAAAGCACATGCTCACACGATCAACGCCTCAAAGCTCAAGCTATATCAAAATCTGGCCTCAAGTCCTCCAAACTAGCCCAACATCAACACACAGAGATCACATCTCGCCCCTCGATCAGGGAATCACAAGCCATCAATACACATCTGGTACTGAGCGCTCATGCGCGCATACAAATGCGTGGAAGGAATTCAAAGAGTTACATTTTAAGCTGAATCAAGGATGCACGATAAGAATTCAAGAATGTGAAGTTTTTCCTAAAGGTTCTGCAGCCTCCCGTGGATAAGTACAGACATTTCAGTACCGATCCGCGAGACTCTACTAAACCTGCTCATGACTTGTGAGACATATGTAACCTAGGCTTTGATACCAACTTGTCACTATCCTAAAATCGACCCGGTCGTGATGACGCCTATCATGAAACTAGGCCAGCTGTCATAACTCCCAAATTAACCATTTATCAATAAGAATCATGTTTAAGCCTTTAATTTAAATAAATATTTCATAATATGAGTCTAAATGGACAGGGCAGAAATAATATACAAGCCCGACATCGGGGTGGCACAAGTCACGAGCATCTACTAAGGTCTGAATACAACGAAAAGTCTGAAAATGTACTAAATATAGTCTAATGAAACAAAAGGGAGAAAAGCTGTGCCGCGAACGCCGGGCAGCAACCTTGCTAAACTACGATGACTCTGCCTCTGAGCAATCAACACCCGCTACCGGGTTCAGAAATACCTGAATCTGCACACAAGATACAAGGAGTAATATGAGTACTCCAACTCAATAAGTAATAAAGGTAAATGAAAGCTGAATAGTAAGAAAACACGTAAAACATAGGGTAACACTACATCAAATGCAATACCTTTCCAAAACAATACAGAAATCATTTATTTCGTAAATCAAGCTCAGTTTCCATAAAACCTTTTTAAAAAAACTTTCAATAGTTTCAAACGAGTGATAAAACAATGAGTAAAAAGGATGGAAACATAAACAGCCTCTCGGGGAAAACATGTACCATAAACCGCCTCTCAGGCATAATATCAACAGAACCAACCCCTCGGGCTACCTCACAAACACTCGTAATCAGCCCCTCGGGCATAACATAAATCAATAACCACCCCTTGGGCAAGAACATGGAACAACATCAGCCCCTCAGGCTATATCACATCTCATACTGGGTACCCACGCTCAAAAGGGGTGTACAGACTCCAGGAGGGGCCCCTTACGGCCCAAGCGCAATATCAAGCCACTTCATGGCATAATCAATATATCACTCACTCAGGGTACCCGCGCTCACTGGGGGTGTACAGACTCCGGGAGGGGCCCCTTACAGACCAAGCACAATATCAAGCCACCTCGTGGCATAATCAATAGGTTCTCGGCCTCATATCAAGCCACCTTGTGGCGTACAACTCAGTCCCTCGGCGTCATAATCATAAATCAGTGTATCACTGCTACGGCGTGCAGCCCGACCCAAAGTATCCTCATATTATAGGCCCTCGGTCTTACTCAGTCAGAAATTTCTAAAAGCCACTCGGGCACAGTAAAATATGATGCTCAGCCCAAAATATTATTTAAAATATTAAAATAGAGTAAACATGGCCAAGTTATGAAAACAGTAGAATATAGCATGACTGAGTACAGATATAAAATCAAAACTGTGACGAAATAGCAATAAAGATCCCCTAAGGGTCCAAAACAATTGGCACGAGGCCCAAATTCATCCCAAAACATGATGATAGCAAACAATTTTCAATCAAATACGCAGTAAAATAGTCATACGGGATGGATTGAGTCTCAATCCCCAATAGTACACGACCCCACGCTCATCATCTAGCGTGTGCGTCGCCTCAATATAGCACAACGATGTGAAATCCAGGGTTTCATACCCTCATGACAGACATTTACAATCATTACTTACCTTGATTCGGTCCAAACTCTAGCCCCCAATGCCTTTGCCTATCGAATCAGTCTCCAATTTCTCCGAATCTAACCAAAATCAGATTTATACCATCAAAATATGCTAAAGGAACAAAGCCCACTCGAAAATATCCAATTTACATCAAAAATCTCGAAATTGGCCAAACTCGGCCCCTGGGCCCACATCTCGGAACTCAATAAAATTTATGCCAAAATGATACTCATACTCCTACGAGTCTATACATATCAAGAACACTGAAATCGGAGTTCAATTGACCCCTCAAATACCTTTTTTAAGATCTCTTGATCTCAAGCCCTAATTACCCGTTTTGCACTGATTTTCCCAAAATTTCACCACTACTTAGGCCTTTAATCACATATAAACGAGTTATAGAGTCAAGAATTTTACCTCAAAGAGATTACCCTTTGGTTTCCTCAAGAATCCCTCTCAAAAGCTTCAATCCCGTTCAAAAATGATGAAAAAATGAAGAAGGGTCGCGGATTGGCTAATTAATACTGCCCAGGTTTAACCCTTCGCGAACGCGGCCACACACTCGCGTTCGCATAACAAAATTTTCTACTGACCAAGTATCCTCCTACGCGGATGTGAGGAACATCTCGCAAATGCGATGCACCACTGAACGGACCTTCGCGATCGCGACTCCATCTTCGCGAACGCGGAGCACAAATCCTCCCTTGCCTCTAGTTCCCCTTCGCGAATGCGTATCTCCCCTCGCGAACAAGTAGAACGGAAATCATCATCACACAAAATACCCTTCGCGAATGCGATGCACCTCCACAAACGCGATGAACAAAAATGTCTGCAATAAAAACCAGCAAAAATGCCAAGTCCAAAGTCCAAAATTTGATCCGTTAACCACCCGAAACTCTCCCGAGGCCTTTGGGACCTCAGCCAAACATGAAAACATATCCCATAACATTATTCAAACCTGTTCCAACCTTCGAAACACTCAAAAAACATCAAACAACCAAAATCACATCAGATTCAAGCCTAAGAATTCCAAAAACTTCCAAATTCCGCTTTCGATTAAAACATCTATCAAACCTCGTCCGAATAACCTGAAGTTTTGCACACACGTCACAAATGACACAATGGACCAACTCCAACTTCCGAAATTCCATTCTGACCCTAAATCAAGATCTCACATATCAACCGGAAAATGCCAAAATCCTAATTTCGCCAATTCAAGCCTAAACCTTCCACGGACCTCCCAAATACATTCTGATCACGCTCCTAGGTCCCAAATCATCTAATAGAGCTAACCAAATCATAAAAATTCCAATTCGAGATCATATACTAACAAGTCAAATCTAGATCAAACCTTTCAAATTTTAAGCTTCAAATTGAGAACTGTTCTTCAAAATTCATTCCGATTTCCTTGAAATCCAAAATCGACGATTTATATAAGTCATAATACTTCACATGGCTCTAGACATACCCAAGAACTGGCAAGCGAAGTGCAAAAGCTCAAAACGATCAATCCGGTCATTACATGCACTTGCCTCAGATGCTGCACGATTAGTGCAGAAGTGTAGCGTGAGACATAAACAACATGTACTTAGTAAGTATCCATTCTAACCTCAAAGAAGTAGTGACGAGGGGTCGACTTCGACACTTACTATAGGCCAATAATAAAATACAGAAATCTAATGCCATGAAGTGCGTGAATAATAATAATAATAATAACACAATAACTAACAATAAATAGATGGTTCATTAACAAATAATAAATTTAAATTCCAATTGACATAACACTAGCTTCAACAATTTCAGGCCATTGAATAAATTATAACCTCTCATGTCATAAATATACTATCAAGTGTATTCGGGCTCCAAACATTATCACGCACGATTTATGCCGTGGTCGTACGACCCGATCTACAATAATGTGTACACTGTCGAGGGTCGAGCGACACGAACCATAGATGCATCTATTATACTGTCGAGGCGTTCAGTCCGCTCTACAAGAAGAGATAATACTCTATGAATATCCAATTTAAGAGCTACCACAAAACTAATATACAAGGAAGCACAATTTTTATTAACGGTCAAGTAATCCGCCAAAACTCAAAGTAAGTGAAGTTCGGCCTTTACGAATACCTTATCAAGTTTCAATACAATTTAGGCACTTAAATTAACAAGTAGGGTGCAAGCAACACAAGTATTTCATGATTTGGGTCCTAAACTACCCGGAACCTCATACGTACGTAGCCCCCCCTCCCCCCCACAAATAGAAGCAAATAGTAATTTAAAATACCTATGGGGTAAACTCCCTCTTACAAGGTTAGGAAAGAGACTTACCTCATCTTAAAGCTCGCTTTCCGGCCAACAATTCACTCTAAGACCTCAACTTTGTGCCGAACAATCCGAATCTAGCACAATGTTATATAAATTAATCAATATACACTCAAAGGTTAAAATTTTCGCTATTAGAGTAATTACCCACCCAAAATTGGAAGATTCCTAAAATTCACCCCGGGCCCATGTGCCCGGATAAATTTTCGAAAATAATTGTTACCCATAACCTTTCGAACTCACATATATAATTTTCACCCTATTACATAATCATTTTCGTGGTTAAATCCCATTTTTATCAATACCTAGATTCTTCAACTAAACCTACAATTTCTACACTTTCTGTACTAATAATCTTTCTAAAATACATGTATTAAACTCATCTCATATAGAAGTTACTTACATCAAAGTGCTAGGTGAAAACCCATCTTTAAAGAGCTCCAAAATTGCCCAAGAGATGAAAGAAATGAGCCAAAATTGCCTAAGTCTTCGACTTAAATGAACCTTACTGCCCAACGATTTCTGCTTCTGCGGGACCGCTCCTGCGGTCGATTGTCCGCATCTGCGGAACACTCACGAGCCATGCCTAGCCGTACCTGCAGTCAAATCTCACATCTACGAGCCCGCTTCTGCGGCTCTCCTTGAGCACCTACGACCATGGCCACGTTGCCTCACTCCGCACCTACGGACCCTTTCATAGCAGAAGCGAGTTCGCTTTTGCGGAAGTCCTTCACTTCTGCGGACCTCGCTGACTCCCTCCCTTTCCGCTTTTGTGAACGAGACGCCGCACCTGCGATGCTGCTCTTTCGGCCATTCCCACCGCAGGTGCGAACGCACCAGATGCGATCCTCCTTCAGCTCTTCTCCAAAGTGCAATCAAGCTCCGTCGACCCTCCGGATCCTATACGGGGGCCTCGAGGCCTCGACCAATTATACCAACGTGTTCGTAAACATAAAACGGACCCGCTAGCTCCCTCGGAATGCGTAAAAGAACATCAAAACTAAGAATCACACCCCCAAAACCAATCGAATCAACTTATGAATTTCAAGTTTTTCCAACTTATTCCGAAAGCACCGAATCATACTTAGACTACTTAGAATGACACCAAATTTTGCGTGCAAGTCTTAAATCACCATACAAAGCTAATCACAGGATCGGAATCCAAACGGACCTTGTTAACACCAAAACCTACTCCAAACAAAATTTAAAGAACTTGAAAGGCCTTTAATGTGCCAACTTTTGATATTAAGCGCTGAAATGTTCCCGGGTCATCCAAAACCCGATCCAAACATACGCCCAAGTCCAGAATCATCCTACAAACCTATTGGGACTATCAAATCCCGGTACCGAGGTTGTTTACTCAATATGTTGACTTAAGTCAAACTTAACCATTTTAAGCCAATATAAGGAACTAAGTGTTCCGATTTCAACCCGAACCCTTCCAAACCCTAACTAATCATCCCCTCAAGTCATAAGATAGTAAAATCACACGCGAGGAGTCTTGGTTAGAGGAATGAGGATTTAAAAAGCAAAATGACCGGTTGGGTCATTACATTCTCCACCTCTTAAACAAACGTTCGTCCTCGAACGGGTCTAGAATCGTACTTGGAGTGACCAATAAGTGTGGATATCTACTTTGCATGTCCTCCTCGGTATCCAAAGTCACCTCCTCGACTGGTTGGCCCCTCCACTGAACTTTTACCGCAAAAATATTCTTGGACCTCAACTGGCGAACCTGCTTGTCAATAATGGCAATAGGCTCCTCCTCATAACCTAGGCTCTCATCTAGCTGAACAGTGTTGTAGTCTAACACATGCGACCAGTCAGCACGTTACTTCCGGAGCATAGACACGTGAAAAGCCAGATAAACTCCTGATAGATTGGGAGGCAAATCAAGCTCATAAGCAACCTCTCTAACTCTCCTCAATACCTCAAATGGACCTATGAACCTTGGGCTCAAATTTCCCTTCTTCTCGAATGTCATGATCCCCTTCATCAGTGAGACATTCAAGAGAAACTTATCGCACACCATGAATGATAAATCACGCGCCTTCTGATCCGTGTAACTCTTCTCTCTAGACTGTGTTGTGCCTAATCGTTCCTGAATCAACTTTACCTTTTCCAAGGAATCCTTCACCAAATCAGTACCATATAAATTAGCCTCGCCAGGATCAAACCATGCGATGGGCAAACGACATCGCTGACCATATAAAGCCTCAAATGTATCCATCTCGATGCTGGATTGACAACTGTTGTTGTATGAAAACTCGGCAAAGGCAAAAGTCAATCCCACTGCCCTCTAAAATCAATCATACATGATCTGAGCATATCCTCCAAGATCTGAACCGTCCACTCCAACTGCCCGTCGGTTTACGGATTAAAGGCTATGCTGAGCTCAACCCGGGTCCCTAACTCACTCTATGCTGTCCTCCAGAAATGTGAAGTAAACTGAGGTCCTCTATCTAATATGATGGAAACATGCATACCATGCCACCGAACAATCTCCTAAATGTAAATCTGGGCCAATCTCTTTGATGAATACGTGGTCACAATCGGAATGAAGTGTACTGACTTGGTCAACCTGTCAACAATGACCTAAACTGCATCAAACTTCCTCAAAGTCCCCGGCAGCCCAAACTGCATCAAACAGGCATACCATACTGGAGTAGGCCACTTGGCCTCTGGTGCTCATACTTAACATGCTGGCAATTTAGGCACCTCGCTACATACTCAAATATGTCCTTCTTCATCCGCCTCCACCAATAATGCTGCCTCAGGTCACGATACATCTTCGTAGCACGTAGATGAATAGAATACCAAAACTATGTGCCTCCTCTAGAATCTTTTCCCTCAACCTATCAACATTAGGAACACATAGACGACCCTGGAGTTGCAGAACACCATCCTCATTGATAGAAACCTCCTTGGCACCACCCTATAGTACCATTTCCCAAGGACCAACAAGTGCGGATCGGCGAACTGATGAGCCTTGTTCTGCTCGAATAATAAAGACTGAGCGACGATGCATGCAAGAACTCGGCTGGGCTCTTAAATATCCAACCCACAAGTTTGTTAGCCAAGGATTAAATGTCCAAAGCTACCAGCCTCTTCTCTGCTGAAATGAATTTCAAACTACCCATACTCTTGAGCTTTCTGCTCAAGGAATCCATAATCACATTCGCCTTGCTCGGATGATAAAGGATGGTAATATCATAATCCTTTAGTAACTCAAGCCGCCTGCGCTGCCTCAAATTGAGATCCCTCTACTGGAACAAATGCTGCAAGCTGCAATGATCGGTGTAAACCTCATAGGACACCCCATAAAGATAATGCCTTCAGATCTTGAGAGCATGAACTATCGCGGCCAACTCCAAATCATGTACGGGGTAATTCTTCTCATGAGGCTTCAGCTAACGTGAGGCATATGCAATAAATCACCCCTCTTGCATCAATACACAACCCAAACCAATGCGTGAAGCGTCGCAATACACAATATACATCCCTGAACCGGATGGCAACACTAACACCGGTGTTGAAGTCAATATGGTATTGAGCTTCTGAAAGCTTGCCATACAATCATCGGACCATCAGAATAGAACACCCTTCTAGGTCAATCTAGTCAAAGGTGCTGCAATAAATGAGAAGCCCCCCACAAACTGACGGTAATAACTAGCTTACCCCTAGAAGCTCTTGATCTCGGTCACTGTGGTAAGACTAGGTCAAATCTGAACTACCTCGATCTTCTTGGGATCTGCCTGAATACCCTCACCTGATACAACATGCCCCAAGAATGCCACATAATCTAACCAAAACTCATACTTGGAGAACTTAGCATATAGCTTCTGTTCCCACAAGGTCTGAAGCATCACTCTCAAATGTTGCTCGTGCTCCTCAATGCTACGTGACTAGATCAATATGACATCAATAAAGACAATAAAAAATGAGTCAATATATGGCCTGAATACTTGGTTCATCAAATCCATAAACGTCGCCGGGGCATTAGTCAAATCGAAGGACATCACTAGAAACTTATAATGGCCATATCAAGCCGAGAAAGCCGTCTTCGGAACATCCGAATCACGAATCTTCAACTGGTGATACCCCGATCTCAAGTCGATCTTAGAGAAAACCCTGGCACCCTATAACTGGTCAAACAAATATCAATACATGCCAACGAGTACTTGTTCTTAATGGTAACTTTGTTCAAGTGGCGGTAATCAATGCACATTCGCATAGTCCCATCCTTCTTATTCACAAATAAAATTTGTGCACCCCAAGGCGACACACTCGGTCTGGCAAACCCCTTTGCAACTCCTCAAGCTGTTCTTTCAAATACTTTAACTCTTTTGGAGCCATGCGATACGGTGGAATAGAGATTGTCTGGGTACCTGAGGCGAAATCAATACAGAAATCGATATCATGATCTGGTGGCATGCCTAGTAGATCAGAAGAAAACACATCAGAGAACTCCCAGACCACGAGCATTGTGTCAGTCGCTGGAGTCTTTGTAGCAATATCCCGAATGTAAGCTAGATAAGCCAAACAACCTTTCTCGACCATGTATCGAGCCTTCAGAAAAGAGATAATTAGACTAGATGCACTGACAGACGAACACTTCCACTCTAATCTAGGAAACTCTGGCATCGCCAAGGTAACAATCTTAGCATGGCAATCAAGGATGGCATTATATAGATACAACCAGTCCATACCCAGGATGATCTCAAAGTCGGTCATATCGAGCAACAAAAGATCCACTCTAGTCTTATAACCATATAAAGTCACGATACAAGACCGGTAGATCTGATCCACAACAACAAAATCGCCCACCAGCATGGACACATATACAAGAGTACCCAAGGACTGACGAGGGACACCTAGAAAATGAGCAAATAGAGATGAAACATATGAATACGTAGACCCTGGGTCAAATAGTACCCAAGCATCTCTACTGTAGACAGAAATAATATCTTTGATCACAACATCTGAGGCTACTACATATGGTATGGCTAGAAAGACATAGTTCCTAGCTGGAGCACCACCTAACTGGCCTCCACCTCAAGGACGACCCTTACCCACCTGTCCTCCATCTCTGGGCGGCCGGACAAATGGTGCGGCAATGAGTGCTATAATCATAGGTTGTTGACCCTGTTGTACTGCCTTGCCCCAAAGTCTGGGGCAAAACCTCCTCACATGACCAAGATCCCCACACTCGAAGCAACTTCTCCATACGGTGGACTACTGACCTGAAGCCTTACCCTGGTTTCCTGAAGATCCACTGGAGGAACCCTGAATAGCTGGTGAACGGTAAGAGCTCTCTAGAATAACACTGAAATAGGGTTGCACTGGAGCACCCTAAGGAGGCAGCGGTGCTGGATATGTGGGCCTGCTAGACTGACCCCTCACAAACTGGCCTCTGCCCCAGTCAGAGCACTACTGAACCCTCCAGAATATCGGAACTGCTTATCCCTCATCACATGCTCTCGGCTTTGCTGATAAACACCTTCGATCATCCGAGCTATCTCCACAACCTGCTCGTATAAAGTCCCCATCTCAACCTTTGGGGCCATAGTCACCTGGATACCCGAGTGCAAACCTGTAACGAACCTTCACACTCTCTCTGTATCGGTAGTATGTATCACAAGTGCATGGCAAGACAACTCAAAGAATCTCGCCTCTTAGTCGGTCACTGACATCTGGCCCTGCTAGAGCTGCTCGAATTGAAATCGCATGTCACGACCCAGATTTTTTGCTCTTGGGACTCGTGATGGCGCCTACTCGTGGAAGCTAGACAAGCCAAATATTGCAAATTCATCTCCCTTTTTTAAGCATATTAAACAATGTAAAATAATAAGTGATTAAACAACAGGATAAGATTAAACAGTCGGAAATGCGGAAGCCGAAACTTAATATTCCAACCAAACACTACTACTTAATTTGAAGTACAAAACTACCCAGAATTTGGTGTCACAAGTCATGGACTGTCTAAGAATACTACAAACAAGGTCTGAATGAAATACATAAGTCTGTCTCTAAATAAGTAAAAACAGAAAGAGAAAAGATAGGAGGAGATGCCAAGGCCCGTGGACGTCTGCAGGACTACCTCAGATCGCTTGTGTGGACTGAAAACAGCACCCTCACTGCGGTCCAAACGCTCTAGTATCAGTATCTGCACACAGTGCAGAGTGTAGTATCAGCACAACTGACCCCATGTGCTGGTAAGTGCCTAGCCTAACCTCGGCGAAGTAGTGACGAGGATAGGATTAGACTACCAAATAAACCTGTGTAGTTAAATCATATACAACAGAAATAGAAATAGATAATTACAACTAAAGTTGGACGGGGGAAACATGTTGCGGGGAGTAACAGATAACAACACCACAATAGTAGGGAAATATAATGAATGCAATAAATCAAGTACCAACAAAGATAAGGAAATAAGAAGAACATGTACACATGTAATACCGTTGCAGGTGTGCAACCCGATCCCATTTCATATGATACCATTGCAGGCATGCAACCCGCTCCCATTTCATATATTACCGTTGCACGCGTGCAACCCGCTCCCATTTCACATATCACTGTTACAACCGTGCAACCCACTCCTATTTCACATATTACCGTTGCAGGCGTGCAACCCGCTCCCATTTCATATATTACCATTGCAGGCGTGCAACCCACTCCCATTTCACATATTAGCACCAATCATAAAAGAATCCCGGCAAGGGAATGATAGCAATATAACAACATCCCAGCAAGGGAACAATAATATTACAATAACATCCCGTCAAGGGAACAATAATATCACAACACATATTCCGGCTAGGGAACAAAATATGACAATAACATCCTAGCAAGGGAACAATAATGATAATCCTCATATGAAGCACAATAAACAACAACGGTGTCATAACAATTACCATACAAGACTCACAGGCATGCTTGACACATACGTATAGATACTCGTCACCATGCCTATACGACGTACTCCACAGTTAACACATAGCAAATAAGACATGACTCATAATACCTCAAGCTAAGGTTAGACCAAACACTTACCTCGATGCCACGAACACAATTCAAGTCTCAATTATCACTTTACCTCTTGATTCCATCACCAATTCGCTCGTATCTAGCCACAAATTACTTAACTACGTCAATAAATGCTAAATGAATCAATTCTAATACATGAAAATAAGTTTTTCAAAGTTTTACCTAAAAAGTCAAAAATTTTCCCCGGGCCCACATGGTCAAAACCCAAGGTTCGAACCAAAACCCGACTACCCATTCCCCCACGAACACAAATATATAATTTGTTTTGAAATCGGATCTCAAATCGAGGTCCAAATCACCAATTTTTGAAAAAAACCTAGGTTCTACCCAAAACACTCAATTTTCCCCATGAAAATCATTGATTTTGAGTTGAAATCACGTGAAAAGATGTTAAAGATTGAAGAAAACTAGTTAGAAATGGCTTACAATTGACTTAGAGAAGAAGTTTTCCTTGGAAAATCGCCCAAGAGAGTTTATATTTTGAGAAGATGTGAAAAATGGTTGAAAATGCATCTAAGTGTAAATTTACAGGTTGCAGGTATCGCAGTTCCTACCAGGGTTCACAATTGCGAACCCAGACTCTGCTATTATCGCATTTGCGAAGCGACCTTCGCATTTGTGAACATTCTGTCGCATTTGCGACGATTGGCCAAAATGGGAAACATCGCATTTGCGATGAAAAACTCGCATTTGCGAGGGAAGGCTGGCCTGGGCTAGTTCGCATTTGCGATCAGCCCTCTCTACAATAGAACAACTGAAACCTGCATTTTTCCCAAGTCCAATTCTACTCCGTGGCCTATCCAAAACTCACCCGAGCCCTCGAGGCTCCAAACCAAACATGCGCACCAACCTAAAAACATCATACGGACTTGCTCGTGCATTCAAATCTCTCAAATAACATCAACAACTATGAATTTAACATCAAAATCATGAAATTTTCTTAAGAACATCAAATTTTCCAATTGTTTTCAAATAAGGTACGATTCATATCATTTCAAGTCCGTTTCTTACCAAATTTCACAGGTTCGACTCAAATCATATATAAGACCTATACCGGGCTCCAAAACCAAAATATGGGCCCGATACCAATGGTTTAATACATAAATTCGCTTATTTACTTCATAATTAATTCAGCAAAACCATTTCTTTCAAAAATTTATTTCTCGGGCTTGGGACCTCGGAATTCAATCCCTGGCATACGCCCAAGTTCGATATTTTCCTACAGATCCTCCGGGACCATCAAATCACGGGTCCAGATCCGTTTACCCAAAATATTGACCAAAGTCAACTTAAATTCATTTTAAAGTCAAAATTTATTATTTTTCACAAATTTTCACATATTAGCTTTCCAGCTACACGCCCAGACTGCGTACGCAAATCGAGGTGATATAGAAAGAGGTTTTTAAGGCCTCAGAATGCAGAATTTTCTTTCAAAACAAGGGGTCATCACATTCTCCACCTCTAAAACAACTGTTCGTCCTCGAACGGACAGAAGAAGAAAGTACCTGAGTCGGGGAAAAGATGGGGATAACGGCTCCACATATCGGACTCGGACTCCCAAGTCGATGCCTCAGCAGTCTGACCTCTCCACTGAACACGAACAGAAGGAAAACTCTTTGATCTCAACTAACGAACTTGCCGGTCTAGAATAGCTACAATCTTCCTCGTAGGACAGGTCCTTATCCAACTGGACAGTGCTGAAATCTAACATGTGGGATGGATCGCCTTGATACTTCCGAAGCATGGATACATGAAACACTGGATGTACGGCTGATAAAAACTCGGCGGCAACGCAAGTCTGTAAGCCACCTCTCCCACTCGATCAAGAATCTCAAACGGGCCAATGAACCTAGGGCAAAGCTTGCCCTTCTTCCCAAATCTCATCATTCCCTTCATAGAGGACACTCGAAGCAATACCCACTCATCGACCATGAAAGCCAAATCATGAACCTTGCGGTCGGCATAACTCTTTTGCTTGGACTGAGCTGTGCGAAGCCTATCCTAAACAACCCTGACCTTGTCCTAGGCATCCTACACCAGATCCGTACCCAACAACCGAGCCTCTCCCGGCTCAAACCATCCAACCAGTAACCGACACCGCCTACCATACAAAGCCTCATAAAGAGCCATCTAGATATGCGACTAGTAGCTGTTGTTGTTGGAAAACTCTGCTAAAGGCAAAAATTGATCCCACGAGCCTCCAAAGTAATTGACACACGCTCGGATCATATACTCCAAAATCTGAATAGTCCGATCGGACTGCTAGACCGTCTGAGGATGAAACATTGTGCTCAACTCAACCTGTGTGCCCAATTCTCGCTGAACTGCTCTCCAGAAATGTGAGGTAAATTGCGTACCTCAATCCGAAATGATAGACACGGGCACACCATGAAGACAAACAATCTCTCGAATATAGATCTCAGCTAACCTCTCGGACGAATAGGAGACTGCCATCAGAATAAAATGTGCTGACTTGGTCAGCCTATCAACAATAACCCACACTGCATCAAATTTCTTCTGAGTCCGTGGGAGTCCATCAACGAAGTCCATAGTAATACGCTCCCACTTCCACTCGAGAATCTCAATCTTTTGGAACAAGCCACCGGGCCTCTGATGCTCGTACTTAACCTGCTGATAGTTCAAACACCGAGCCACATAAGCAATAATGTCCTTCTTCATCCTCCACCACTAATAATGCTGCCGCAGATCCTGATACATCTTAGCGGCGCCCGGATGAATAGCGTACCGGGAACTATGGGCCTTCTCTAAAATTAAACTCTCGGAGTCCATCCACATTAGGCACACAAACTCGACCCTGCAATCTCAAAACTTCATCATCTTCTAAGGTAACCTACTTGGCACCTCCGTGCTGCACCGTGTCTCTAAGGACACACAAATGGGGATCATCATACTTCCGATCACGGATACGCTCCAATAATGAAGAACAAGCGACTGTGCAAACTAACACACGACTGGTCTCAGAAACATCCAACCTTATGAACTGATTGGACAAAGCCTGAACATCCAAGCAATCGACCTCTCACCGACCGGAATATAAGCAAGGCTACCCATACTAGCTGACTTCCTACTCAAAGCATCGGCCACCACATTGGCCTTTCTCGGATAATATAAGATGGTGATATCATAGTCCTTTAATAGCTCCAACCACCTTCTCTGCCTCAAATTTAGCTGCTTCTACTTGAACAAATACTACAGACTCTTGTGATCCGTGAACACCTCACATGCCACGCCATACAGATAATGCCTCGAAATCTTCTACGCATGAACAATGGCTGCTAACTCCAAATCATGACTTGGATATTTCTTCTCATGAATCTTCAACTGCATCGAATCATATGCAATGACCTTACCATCCTGCATCAACACTGCACCAAGTCCAATACGAGATGCATCACAATAAACTGTATAAGGCCCTGAACCTGTGGGCAAAACCAACACCGGTGTCGTAGTAAAATCTTTCTTGAGCTTCTGAAAGCTCGCCTCACACTCGTCTGACCATCTGAACTGGGCACCCTTTTGGGTTAACCTGGTCATCGGGGCCACAATAGACGAAAACCCCTCTACAAACGACGATAATAGCCTACCAATCCCAAGAAACTCCGGATCTCTATAGCTGAGGCCAATTTTTAACTGCCTCAATGTTCTTTGGATCAACCTGAATACCCTCCGCCGATACAACATGATCCTGGAATGCAACTAAACTCAACCAGAACTCACACTTCGAAAACTTGGCATACAACTGAATATCCCTTAAAGTCTGAAGAACCACTCTAAGATGCTGCTCGTGCTCCTCCCGGCTGCGGGAATAGATCAAAATATCATCAATGAAGACTATCACGAACGAATCCAAGTAAGGTCTGAACACTTGATTCATCAAATCCATAAAAGCTGCTGGGGCATTTGTCAACCCAAACAATATCACTAAGAACCCGTAATGCCTGTACTGAGTGCGGGAAGCTGTCTTAGGGATATCAGATGCCCTAATCCTCAACTAATGGTAGACAGATCTCAAGTAAATCTTCGAAAATACCTTAGCACCCTGAAGCTGATCCAACAAATCATCAATCCTCGGCAATGGGTACTTATTCTTGATTGTAGCCATGTTCAATTGCCGGTAATCCATGCACATTCTCATCGATCCGTCCTTCTTCTTAACAAACAACACCAGCACCCCAAGGCGAAACACTAGGTCTAATGAAACCTTTTTTTAGCAAGTCTTGCAACTGCTCCTTCAACTCTTTCAACTCAGGCGGGTCCATATGATACAGCGGGATAGAAATAGGCTGAGCGCCCGAAGCCAAATCAATGCAGAAGTCAATATCCATGTCGGGTGGCATACCCGGTAGGTCTGAAGGAAATACCTTAGGGAACTCACGAACAACAGGCACAGAATCAATAGAAGGAACCTCGACACTAGAATCACAAACATATGCCAAATAGGCCAAACACCCCTTCTCGACCATACGCCGAGCCTTCAAATAAGAGATAACACTACGGGTAGAATGATTAGGAGTCCCTCTCCACTCTAAGCAAGGTAAACCTAGCAAGGCTAAGGTCATAGTCTTGGCATGATAGTCCAAGATAACGTAGTAAGGTGATAACTAGTCCATCCCCAGTATGACATCAAAATCAACCATGTTCAGAAGTAACAAATCTACATGAGTCTCGAGACCCCCAATCACAACTATGCACGAATAATGGACTTGATCTACCATACTAGAATTACCCACCGGTGTAGATACATATACAGGGGCACTCAAAGAATCATTAAGAATGACCAGATACGATGCAAAATAAGATGAAACATAGAAGTATGTAAAGCCTGGATCAAATAGAACTGAAGCATCTGTACTACAAACCAGAATAGTACCTGTGATGACTGCATCAGAAGCCTCAGCCTCAGGCCTGGCTGGAAAAGCATAACATCGGGGCTGGGCTCCACCACCCTGAACTACATCTTTGGGACGGTCTGCTGCTGGCTGGCCTGCCTCCACCTCTAGCTGCCTAACCTCCACCTCTAATACCTCTACCTCCACCTCTAGAACCTCTACTCCCACCCTTAGCTAGCGGAGCGGGTGGTGGAGCACCTAGTATCTGTACCATAGCGGCAATGCACTGATAGGAGCTGACAACCCTGAAAACTCTGAAGCGGTGATGCAAAATAGGAGCTGGTGGTGCACTATAGGACTTCTGATCAGAATACTACATATGAAAACCACGACCACCTGAAGCACCGTGGGAAACCTGAAGTGCTGACTGAAAAGGCCTAGGAGTATGGCCTCTACCATACGAATCCCTACCTCCAGACGAGGCACCACTGAATTTGCTTGAATGACGAGGCCTCTTATCAGACCCCTGACCACCTCCTTACGACAGAACCATCTCTACTCTCCTGGCCACATTGGCCGCCTCCTGAAAAGAAATCTCACTCCTTGTCTCCCTAGCCATCTGAAGTCGAATCGGCTGAATAAGTCCCTCAATGAACCTCCTCACCCTCTCTCTCTTGGTGAGAAGTATGATAAGGGCATGACGAGCCAAGTCGATGAATCTGGTCTCATACTGAGTAACGGTCATAGAACCCTGCTGGAGACACTCAAACTACCTCCGGTAGATCTCTCGTTGAGTGATAGGGAGAAACTTCTCCAGAAATAGCTGAGTAAACTGCTCCCAAGTCAAAGTTGGTGATCCGGTTGGCCTAGCCAAATAATAATCTCTCCACCAAGTATTGGCGGATCTAGACAAGCAGAAAAGTAGCAAAGTCGACCCGATTGGTCTCCACTATCCCCATGTTCCTGAGAACCTCATGACAGTTGTCTAGATAATCCTGGGATCCTTAGAAGATGAACCGCTGAAAGTAGTAGTGAAGATCTTGGTGAACCTATCCAATCTCCGCTAAACATTGGCAGACATAGTTGCTCCATCACCGGTTTGAGCTACCACACCCGGCTGAACTACTCCAACTGACTGAGCTCCTAGAGTCTGAAACTGGGGAGCCATCTGCTCCGGGGTGCGAGTAGCAGGAGTCTGGGCTCCTCCTCCAGCCTAAGAGACGGCTGGTGCTACAGGAAGCAATCATGCCCGGGTAACGCTCTCCATAAGGCCTACTAGATAGACCAGAGCATCCTAGAGTACTGGGGTAGCAATAAACCCCTCTAGGAGCTGAAATGGGCCCACCAGAACTGCATGGGCCGGAACCTCATCATCAAAGTCAACCTGAGGCTCCGCCACTGGTGCTGCTGCTCTAGGCTGAGCTTTGCCCCTACCTCGGCCTCTAGCACGACCTCAACCTTTCCCTCTGCCCCTCATAGGAGCTGCTGCTTGGGGCTCGGGCTGCTGGTCAGTGGATGAGGAAGCGCGTGTTCTCGCCATCTAAGAAAGAACAAAGTAGAAATTCAATTAACATTAAGAAACCAAACCACACGACAGGAAAGAATAAATATAAAGTTTTTCCTAACTCTGTGGCCTTTGGGGGATAAATACAGATGTCTCCATACCGATCCCTCAGACTCTACTAAGCTTGTCCATGATTTGTGAGACCTATGTAACCTAGAGCTCTAATACCAACTTGTCACGACTCGGATTTTCCCGCCCTCGGGAGTCGTGATGGCGCCTACTCGTGGAAGCTAGGCAAGCCAAATATTGCAAATTCATTTCCGTTTTTATTAAGCATATTAAACAATGTAAAATACTAAGTGATTAAACAACAAGATAAGATTAAACAGTCAAAAATGCGGAAGCCGAAACTTAATATTCCAACCAAACACTGCTACATAATTGAAGTACAAAACTACCCAGAATTTGGTGTCACAAGTCACGGACTGCCTAAGAATACTACAAACAAGGTCTGAATGAAATTCATAAGTCTGTCTCTGAATAAGTAAAAACAGAAAGAGAAAAGATAGGAGGAGGCGCCAAGGCCTGCGGACGTCTGCAGAACTACCTCGGATCGCCTGTATGGACTGAAGACAACACCCTTACTGCGGTCCAAACGCTCTGGTATCAGTATCTGTACATAGTCCAGAGTGTAGTACCAGCACAACCGACCCCATATGCTCGTAAGTGCCTAGCCTAACCTCGGCGAAGTAGTGACGAGGCTAGGACCGGACCAGACTACCAAATAAACCCGTGCAGTTAAATCATGTACAATGGAAATAGAAACAGATAATTACAACTAAAGTTGGGCGATAAAAACATGATGCGGGGAGTAATAGATAACAACAGCACAACAATAGGGAAATATAAGGAATGCCATAAATCAAGTACCAGTAAAGATAAGGAAATAAGAAGAACAGGTACACATGTAATACCGTTGCAGGCGTGCAACCTGATCCCATTTCATATGATACCATTGCAGGTGTGCAACCCGCTCCCATTTCATATATTACCATTGCAGGCGTGCAACCCGCTCTCATTTCACATATCACCGTTACTGGTGTGCAACCCGCTCCCATTTCACATATTACTGTTGCAGGCGTGCAACCAGCTCCCATTTCATATATTACCATTGTAGGCGTGCAACCCGCTCCCATTTCACATATTAGCACCAATCATAAAAGAATCCCGGCAAGGAAACGATAGCAATATAACAACATCTCGGCAAAGGAACAATAATATTACAACAACATCCCGACAAGGGAATAATAATATCACAACACATATCCCGGCTAGGGAACAAAATATGACAATAACATCCCAGCAAGTAAACAATAACGATAATCCTCATATGAAGCACAATAAAGCACAACGAGGTCATAATAATTACCATACAAGACTCACGGGCATGCTTGACACCGACGTATAGATACTCGTCACCATGCCTATACGCCGTAATCCACAGTTAATACGTAGCACATAAAACACGACTCCTAATTCCTCAAGCTAAGGTTAGACCAAACACTTACCACGATGCCACGAATACAATTCAAGTCTCAATTATCTCTTTACCTCTTGATTCCACTACCAATTCGCTCGTATGTGGCCACAAATTACTTAATTACGTCAATAAATGGTAAATAAATCAATTCTAATGCATGGAAATAAGTTTTCCAAAGTTTTACCCAAAAAATCAAAAATCGCCCCGGGCCCACATGGTCAAAACTGAGTTTCGAACCAAAACCCGACTACCCATTCCGCCACGAACCCAAATATATAATTTGTTTTTAAATTGGACCTCAAATCGAGGTCCAAATCCCCAATATTTTAAAAAAAACCTAGGTTCTACACAAAACACCCAATTTCCCCAATGAAAATCATTGATTTTGAGTTGAAATCATGTGAAAAGATGTTAAAGATTGAAGAAGACTAGTTAGAAACGACTTACAATTGATTTGGAGAAGAACTTTTCTTTGGAAAATCGCCCAAGAGAGTTTACGTTTTGAGAAGATGTGAAAAATGGTTGAAAATGCATCTAAGTGTAAATTTACAGGTTGCAGGTATCACAATTGCGACCAGGGTTCGCAATTGCGAACCTAGACTCTGTTTTTATCACATTTGCGAAGCGACCTTCGCATTTGCAAAGTCGCTTTTGCGAACATTCTGTCGCATTTGTGATGGCTGGCCAAAATGGGGAACATCACATTTGCGATGGAAAACTCGCATTTGCTAGGGAATGGTGGTCTGGGCTAGTTCGCATTTGCAACTCAGCCCTCGTATTTGCGAACTCGCATTTCGAGCCAGGCTTCACAAATGCGAAGCCTGCAGGCCTACAATAGAACAGTTGAAACCTACAATTTTCCCAAATCCAATTCTACTCCGTGGCCTATCCAAAACTCACCCGAGCCCTCGGGGCTCCAAACCAAACATGCACACCAACCTAAAAACATCATATGGACTTGCTCATGCATTCAAATCTCTCAAATAACATCAACAACTATAAATTTAGCATCAAAATCATGAAATTTTCTTAAGAACATCAAATTTTCAATTTTTTTTCAAATAAGGTCCGATTCATATCATTTCAAGTCTATTTCTTATGAACTTTCACAAGTTCGACTCAAATCATATATAAGAGTTGTACCAGGCTCCGAAACTAAAATATGGGCCCGATACCAATGGTTTCATACATAAATTCTCTTCTTTACTTCATAATTAATTCAGTAAAATAATTTCTTTCAAAAATTTATTTCTCGGGCTTGGGACCTCGGAATTCGGTCCCGAGCATATGCCCAAGTCCCATATTTTCTTACGGATCCCCAGGGACTGTCAAATCATGCGTCCGGATCCGTTTACCTAAAATGTTGATCGAAGTCAACTTAAATTCATTTTAAAGTCAAAATTTATCATTTTCCACAGAGTTTCACATATTAGCTTTTCGACTACGTGCTCGGATTGTGCACGCAAATCGAGGTAATGCAGAAAGAGCTTTTTAAGGCCTCGGAATGCAGTATTTTCTTTCAAAATAAGAAAAGGTTATCATATCGCAACTCTTCCCTCTGAGAGGGTGGAATATATCTTTCCATGAAGAGGCGTTGTCCCGAGTCATGGGAGGAGAACCTGCTGGTCTGCCGAGAAGATACGACTGCCACT
This sequence comes from Nicotiana sylvestris, assembly GCF_000393655.2. Taxonomy (NCBI): domain Eukaryota; kingdom Viridiplantae; phylum Streptophyta; class Magnoliopsida; order Solanales; family Solanaceae; genus Nicotiana; species Nicotiana sylvestris. The sequence continues at coordinate 64,715,145 of NC_091063.1, forward strand.
ATCTACGGGCCCTGCCCTCCAGCTTAAAGGTGGTAAAATCCACCCCGTGGGACTCCAATATCCTCATGTTGTTCAGTCTGTCCCTACAATAATCAATAAACTCCTGGGGGTCCTCATGTCGCTCACATCCAAAGATAGGAGGATGTAGCCTGTTCCATCTATCCAACAGCTTCTGCGGCTCACCGGCCGCTGCTGGTCTAAGCTCAAGTATAGCTGTTGCAATTGGCTTAGCTCCTCCACGGGTAGTGCGCCCGAGGTCTAATATACGACAGCAGCATGCCCTGGAGCCTGAGTGATCGGGGTCTGTGCCCCCCTCCCGCCTGAGATCTGGCTTCAATTGACACAACACTAGCTTCAACAATTTCAGGCCATTGAATAAATTATAACCTCTCATGTCATAAATATAATATCAAGTGTATTCGGGCTCCAAACATTATCATGCACGATTTATGCTGAGGTCGTACGACCCGATCTAGAATAATATGTACACTGCCGAGGGTCAAGCGGCACGAACCATATATGCATCTATTATACTGCCGAGGTGTTCGGCCCACTTGACAAAAAGAGAGAATACTCTATGAATATCTGATTTAAGAGCTACTACAAGACTAATACACAAGGAAGCACCATTTCTATTAACTGTCAAGTAATCCGCCAAAACTCAAGGTAAGTGAAGTTCAGCCTTTACGAATTCTTTATCAAGTTTCAATACAATTTAATCACTTAAATTAAAAAGTAGGGTGCAAACAACATAAGTATTTCATGATTTGGGTCCTAAACTACTCAAACTTAGCATGATTAGTAGCTACGCACGGACTCTCATCACCTCGTATGTACGTATCCCCACCCCCACAAATAAAAGCAAATAGTAATTTAAAACACCTATGGGGTAAACTCCCTCTTACAAGATTAGGAAAAAGACTTACCTCGTCTCAAATCTCGCTTTCTAGCCCACAAATTCACTCTAAGGCCTCTACTTGGTTTCGTACAATCCGAATATAGCCAAATTTTATATAAATTAATCAATATACACTCAAAAGTTAATAATTTAGCTACTAAAGTAATTACCCAACCAAAATTGGAAGATTTCTAAAATTCACCCTCGGGCCCATATGCCCAGATTCCGAAAATTTTCGAAGATAATTGTACCCATAACCTCTCGAACTCAAATATATAATTTTCACCCTCCATAATCATTTTCGTGGTTAAATCCCATTTTTATCAAAACCTAAAATTTTCAACTAAACCCGCAATTTCTACACTTTGTGTGCTAAGAATCTACCCAATATATATGTGTTAAACTCATCTCATATAGGAATTACTTACTTTAAAGTTCTAGGTAAAACCCCCTCTCAAAGAGCTCCAAAATCGCCCGACAGATGAAAGAAGTGAGCAAAAATTGCCTAAGTCTTCGACTTAAATAAACCTTACTGCCTAGCTCATTTTCCGCACCCGCGGAAGAGTTTCCGCTTCTGCGATCGATTGTTCGCATCTGCGGAACACACACGAGCTACACCCAGCCACACCTACAGCCAAATCTCGCATCTACAAACCCGCTTCTGCAGCTCGCCTCGCACACTTACGACCATGGCCAAGCTACATCACTCCGCACCTGCGGACCCTTTCATAGCAGAAGCAAATTCGCTTCTGCAGAAGTCCTTCAGTTTTGCGGACCTCGCTGACTTTCTCCCTTTCCTCTTCTGTGAATGAGATGCCGCTCCTGCGGCCATTCCCACCGCAGGTGCGAACGCACTAGATGCCAGCCACCTTCAGACTTCTCCAAAGAGCAATCAAGCTTCATCGACCCTCCGAATCCTATACGGGGGACCCCAAGGCCTCGATTAAATATACCAACAAGTTTTTAAACATAAAATGGACTCAGTATCACTCTCGGAATGCGTAAAACAATATCAAAACTAAGAATCATACCCCAAAACCAATCTAATCAACTTATGAATTTCAAGTTTTTCCAACTTACTCCAAAAGCGCCAAATCATACTTAGATTACTCGTAATGACACCAAATTTTGTGTGTGAGTCTTAAATCATTATACGGAACTATTTCCGAGCTTAAAATCCCAAATTGACCTCGATAACACCAAAACCTACTCCAAACCAAATATAAAGAACTTAAAAAGCCTTCAATGTGACAACATTCAATATTAAGCACCAAAATGCTCCCGGGTCATCCAAAACCCGATCCGTACATACTCCCAAGTCCAAGATCATCCTATGAACCTATTGGGACCGTCAAATCCCGATTTCAAGGTTACCGATCGGGTCGTTACACGCATTGAATACAATTCTAATACGAATATAACATTAAATTAGGGTATATGGAAATAATTTCTAAGAAAAATGTGGACATTAGTACATGAGGATTTACAACTTTAAAATTTATATAAAACTTTTCTAAGTATAAGTGATACAAAAATAATCAATCCTTAAAATAAATTATTTAAATAGCCAACCCAAAATCCTTCATTCTCTATTTTTGTTAAAGAAAGTTGTCCTTTTTTATCTAGTTAATTTCTCATTGCCATTGAAATTCTACAATTATTACGCATCTTAAAAATTGAAAATAATTGATTAAGCCTAATTTAACTAGTATTTATATTTAAATACAACGATATTAAAAATTATGCATGCTCACAACTTAATGGGCTATACCAATTTATCTACCATCTCTTTAGATAATTAACTGATACTCACCATAATATTTATCTTAAAGTTAGCTTTTAAATGACTTAATTCTAGAATATTACATATTTTGCATATCAATGGATACTATTTCGACTCTGTATTTGTTATTACGAGAACCTAGCCATATAATATGTAGAAATATAAATTGCTTGTGCTGCACAAAATGTCATGGAATTCAAGATCCAAAAATATAGACTTATAGAAATATACCAGACGAAAAATCAAAAGAAGCTTGGAGTGGGCCTCGTAGAGGCCCATTTTATTTCAATTATCAAGTTCGAACGGGCAGTCATGGTGAATAAACTATAGGATCATTTTCCTTTTGAAATGATAATTAGAGAGAAAATCGGCTTGGTAAATGAGAGCAGAACAAATGGAGGAATCGCATTTCAACAAGTGTTAGTTCTTCCCAAAAATATTGTATATGATGCGACAAGTACTAGGTCTTCCCAAAAAGTGCTAGTTTAATTACAACAAAATACTAGACATCAACCAAATAAAGGCAATAGTAAAGGCCTAGAGAATTTTTTAGTTTACATTTCCTGAAGTCCGAAAGTCATACATAATATTGCATGCAACACAGCTGTACCCATTTATACTCACGAGATGCCATGAGTGTTCTTACTAATGAAATAACGTTCGCCTTCATATTTTTAATATCCTATATTAAGTACGATATACTGAGGTGGTTTCACTCCATGCAACTCATGGATATACATATCCTGAAAGAAAACAAAAAAATAAACTAGAGCAAGTAATTCGGTCAACTCATTTTTTAATACTTAAAAACTTATTATTGCATGCCCACGATCAAGGAAGCTTGAATATGGATCACTCCTTACAGTAATGGGACCCCATATTAAAGCATTAAAGGTTAACTTTATACTACCTAATTGTGTTTACGATAATAGTAACTTTTTTAACGATCTGGCCGGTTGTTTTGAGAACTGTTGCCCCGTTTCCTCATTTATTGCTCAGTTTATGCTTAATAGTATCTATGTGACTTGCCGAGGTAGTTGGTTTGGTTCTAGTGAGGCTTCAGAATGAGTTGAGACACTTAGTCTCGAGGTTAAATGCTTAAGTTGAAAAGATTGACCGGATGTTGACTTGTGTGTAAATGACTTTGGAACGGAGTTTCGATGGTTTTCTTAGCTACGCTGGGTGATTTTGGGCTTAGGAGCGTGTACGGATAGTGATTTGAAGGTCCGTAGTTCAATTAGGCTATAAAAAAGGCGAAAGTTGGAAATTTAGAAGTTTGATCGAGAGTGGACTTTGTGGTTACCGGGATCGGATTGGAGTTCCAAGAGTTGAACTAGGTCTGTTTTGTCATTTGAGACTTGTGTAAAATAATTGAGGTTAATTAGACGTGATTTGATAGGTTTCGGCATCAAATGTAGAAGTTAGAAGTTCAAAAGTTCATTAGGCTTGAATCAATGCGTGATTCATCGATTTAGTATTGTTTAATGTGATTTGAAGGCTCGACTAAGTTTGTATCGTGTTTTAAGACTTTTTGGTATTATGGTTGAAGTCCCGAGGATCTCAGGTGAAGTTCGGATGGTTAACGGATCAAGGTTTGGAATTTAAGGACAGCTGAAGCTGGGAGCTTTCTGGTGTGTTCGCATTGGTCACAGGTGCGACGCTACATGTGTGGCTGGAGTGGCGCAGAAGCAAGGTTGATCTGGATTTGGGAGTATCGCAGGTGCGGAGGAAGGAGCGCATCTGCATGTCCACAGAAGCGGAATGGTGGTCGTAGGTGCGGAAATTGGAACTTGGCTCTGGGCCGCAGAACCGGAAGCGGTGCAGTCTCGCAAGTGCGAGTCTTTGGTCGTAAAAGCGGCAGGTCGAGGGTTGAGTGTAAGCCTGCAGGTGCAGATTTTTAACCACAAAAGCGTTGCCACAGAAGCGGCTAATTGAACCGCAGAAGCGGAACCACTAGCAGTGCATATTAATTCAAGGGTTCGAGATTTTTATCATATTTGGACATTTCAAGCTCGGGCTTAGGCGATTTTTGTGAGGATTTTCAAAGGGATTATTGAGGTAAGTCATTTGTGGTGATTTTTATTCATTAATTATGTTCCCCATTGAAGTTCCCACCTAGTTTATGTGTTTTTGAGGTGTAATTTTGGGAGTTTGAAGCTCGGAATTTGGAGAGTTTAATTTGGGGATTTGAGTGGCGACTTGATGGCGGATTTTTGTAGTTTTAGGATGGTTGGACTCGTGATTGGATGGGCTTCCAAATTTTGTGACTTTTATAGGATTTCAAGACGTGGACCCGGGGGCTGACTTTTGAGTTAACTTTTGACTTTTGATTAAGAACTTAACATCTTATATGGAATTGATTTCTATAGCTTGAGTTGATCACATCGAATTATTTGTGGCTAGATTCGAGGAATTCAGAGGCTGTTTCGTGAGGCAAGAGCTTGTTAGAGTATAGTTTTGCATAGTATGAAATAAGTAACACTTTTAAACTTGGTTCTGACCAAATTACGTATTATGTAATTGTAGAGGTGATGCACAAGCTAGGTGACAGCAAGTGGGCGTGCACCATAAGAATTGTGACTTGGTCGATTCCGTGGAACTGTATAGTTGAATAATCAACTGTTACCCGTATTCTCACCATGTGTTAGAGCAATTTAGCTGCCAGTCGTGTTTGAAATCCTACTTAGGCTCCCTGTTGGTACTGTTGGGACCCACAGAGGTCGTGCTATGTATTGAATTATTTGCTTAATTTGTCAATTTGTACTCAGTTACATCTATTATTTTCATAACATATCTAAGTCTCTGTTATCCTTTATTTGATACCTCATACCATCATTGTTTGGGCTGATTATGATGATCCTGGTAAGCCCGAGAGACTGGTAAGATTAATGACTGAGTGAGGCTGAGGGTCTATTGTAAGTGATATTCATGGGATCGAGCTGCACACCGCAGTAAACTTTATTTATTCATGCTAGGATTTGGCTTATTATAGGACTTGGGATGGATCGGCCCCTCTTGAGTCTGCATATCTACAGTGCGCGCAATGCTAGAAATTATTTACATTTGGGCTGGATCTCCCTTGGTTTATTTTTATTTGGGCTGACTCTGCCCTATTCTGTGTTGAGTTTTATTGCAAAACCTGAAAGCATGTCTAAATTATTATACCTTTACTTGTAGATTATGAACTTCTGAGATATCGCTGTCATATTTTCCATAAATTTCTGTAGTGTTAATATTGCACGTGGACTGTAAAACTCAAACTCGTCACTATTTTCAGTCCAAAAGTTAGATTTGTTACTTATTGAGTTGGTTGTACTCACGCTACACCCTGCACCCCGTGTGCAGATCCAGTTGCTTCCGAATATGGCGGTTTTTGATTCACAGAGTTCAGACTTTCGGAGATCATCGAGGTAGCTGCTTGATGTCCGCAGACCGTGACTCCCCTCCTCTATCTTTTAGTTATTTATTCAGCTCTACTTTCTAAACAATGTACCAGACTATGTCATTATATAGATGCTCATGTACTTAGTGACACCCCGATTTTGGGAGAAACTTATGTTTTGAGTTATGATATTCTATCCCGTTTTTGTGAGATTCTTATTTATTTAATTGTTTTTAGTATATTTCAAAGTGGAAAGTGTTAGAAATATCTGAGTAGTCGGCTTTTCTAATACCATGATAGGATCCATCATGACATGTTGGATTTTGGGTCGTGACACTTTTGCTTGTACCTAAAAATGCACAGCAAAAGAATCATGTTTAAGTATTAGTGAGGACTACATGAATACAAAGAGAAAACTAGAACAAAAGTAATTACTACTAAGTACAAAATAGTGGATTATTGGAAGCCTAGTCATGTGAAGGTTAATCAAATATTGGAAAACTACCTACTTACACGTAGAATCACTTATGCAATCATCATATCGATCCATGTAGGCTTATTGATGTATTCTTATACCAAGGGGCATTTTAATATCCCATTATCTAAATGCCTAGGGACAGAGATACATACTATGTAATGCGAAATTCATGAAAGGCATAATGGTAATTATTCTGGAGACAAATCATTTGTTCTAAAACTGATTAGAGCCAGGTATTATTAGACCATAAATGGATCAAAATTCGACTAATTTTATTAAAATATGACAAGTGCAACCTGTTCGCTATCAACTACATTAACCAGCCGAACCACTCCACTCTGTCCTTACCCCATTGCCTTTCATTAAATGGTATATGGACATAGTAGATCCATTATCACAAGCTCCGAGAAAGTAAGATTCTTGCTTGTTTAGTTGATTACTTATCTAAGTGGGGGTAGTAGGTGAATTCACGCAAATTAGATAAAAAAAGTCATCGACTTCATCTGGAGAAATATATGTAAATTTAAAGTGCCATAAGAAATTGCATATGATAACATACCATAATTTATCAGGAATAAAGTAACAAAACTCTTTGAAGAGTGACATATCAAAATGATCACTTCTACTCCATATCACCCAGAAGCAAACAAACAAGTTGATTCCTTTAACAAAGACTTGCATAATAGTTTAAAGAAAAAAAAAATTAGAAACAACAAAGGAAATATGGCAAGAAGAGCTACTAAGAGTATTTTGGGCATATAGTACAACGACGAAGTCGAGCATATGGGAGATCCTATTTTCCCTTATGTATGGATGTAAAGCACTCATTCCCGTCGAGATAAAAGAATGAAGCCTAAGGTTTATTGTAACAACCCAACTGGTCATTTTGAGCTCTAGCATGTTGTTTGACTGTTTGAGGCCTTGAGTATCTTCACTTCATGTTTTATGACTTGTACGCATAGTCGGAATCAAATTTTATGGATGTTCGAAGTTGATTCGGATGTAAATTCTCAATTCGGAAGCTTTAAGTTGGAAGAGTTGCCCAATGTTTGACTTTTATGTAAACTACCTCGGAATTGGTATTTGAAGGTTCCAATAGATTCGTATTATGATTTCGGACTTAGGAGTATGTTCAGGTTGAGTATCGGGGGGGGGGGGGGTGGTCCGGAAGCATTTCAGTGCTTATTGTGGAAAGTTGGCATTTTGAAGGTTTTAGAATTTCTTAAGATTGATTTTAAGTGAGCTTTGAATTTATTGATGTCCGTTTGGGATTTCGAGCCTTAGAATAGGTTCAAATCATGATTTGTGACTTGCACATAAAGTTTGGCGTCATTTCGAAAATTTTAAGTGTAATTCGGATGCGTTCGGTGAAGTTTGAAAGTTGAAAGAGGTGTTTTGATCGTCAATTCATAGTTTGGATGTTGTTTGGTGTGATTTGAGACCTCGAGCAAGTTTGCATCATGTTTTGGGAATGGTTGGTATGATTGGACAGGGTCTCGGGGGTCTCGGATGTGTTTCGGATGGGCTACGAGTCATTTTGCCATGTTTGAGCTGTTGTTTCTGAGATTTGGTGTATCCTTCTTCACAATCACGAATAAAGGGCCGCGATCGCGAAGAGCAAAGTGTTTTTCCAAGCCTTGTGAATCGCAATCGCGGAAGGAAATTCGCGATCGCATAGAAGGATTTTTTGCTATCAGTGGTCTCACTTCGAGAGCTTATATCTTGCAATCTATAAGGAATTTGGGGATGATCCAAATATGAAAGTTGAGAACTTTGAATCTAGTTTTCATAAAATCAAACCGTTTGTCATTTGGAATTTTGTACAAAACATTATACCCGTTATACAGAAGGGTGTCTGTGTAGAGGAAAAAAAATTTGTACATCGCAATCACGAAATTTTTGCCGCGATCGCGATAAAGAAAAACGATGCTGTAACTTTTGTTAATCGCAATCTCATGGATAATGACTATGATCACGAAGAAGGAGGCCTGTCATGTGTATTAAACATCTAATTTCGGGATTTTGAGCTCATTTCATCACTTTTAAGTTCTTGGAGCTCATGTGGGGCGATTTTGGGTGATTCTTGAAGATCATTTTCGCCATATATCATAAGGTATGTTATTCTTACTTGTTTCGAGTTAAATACATGGGTTATATATGGATTTTAATATGGAAATTTGATAGAAATTATGGTATTTTTGGAAGAAAACTTAGAAATGGTATTTTTAGATTTTGACCACGAAATTGGACATGGAATTAGAAATAAATTATATATTTGAGTTCGTGGTATTTTAGGTAATATTTATCTTCGAAAATTTTCAGAATCCGGGCATGTGGATCAGAGGGTTGACTTTGTTGACTTTTCGAGCGGAGTTGGGAATCATTATAAATTGTTAAATTGTAAGTATTGGAGTATATTTTGATTGACTTGCACGTTGTTTGACTAGTTTTGGATCGTTTGGCTTTGAGTCGAGGAGTTAGAGAGGCATTGGAGCCGATTATGGAACTTTAGAGAGAGGTAAGTCTCCTATCTAACCGTGTGAGAGGGAAATTACCCTGTAGGTACTCTCTTAGTTCCAATTTATGTGAACCTGTTTGACTGAGCACAAAGTTTAAGAAAAAATAAAGACTTTTGGAATTTGTGGTCCTAAACAAGTCAAAAAGGGCCCCAGAGTATTTGTATGGTTATAAAAGCTTCTCATTAAGGGTAGAATTGTAAGTTTAAGCTAAATTGTTACCAAATTTAGAAAGGGGTCACTCTTTTTGGAACTGACCAAAAAGAAAATAGGTTCACATAAACTGAAATAGAGGGAGTATTATTCTTGTTCTATACAACATGTTGTGGGAGCTGCGCATGTATGAAGTGACGAGTGTCTCTGCGCATGCTAGAATTCCTGATTATGACCGGGTAGACTAGGATTCACGCCATGCTTTATTTGTACTAGTATTCTTGCTTGCTTAGTTATTTGATTTCACATTACGACCTAAGACTAGGCTTGCGTAGAGTGATGGACTCACTGTTGTAAGAGATTTAACAAGCTACTTGATTAGCCACAGAATAATTGTGCTTCCCTTACGAATTTCTCTCGCTTTGTGAGTTTTCATTGAAAAGCTTCTTTAAATTTCATAACTCACACGTATATTCATAAGTGGGTCAAGGACCCATTAAATCTTCTTATTCTAATAGGATCGGGCCATTCACCTTGGCAGGATTATGTACCACACTCTTATGGGATCGGGCCATTCGCCTTAGCAGGATATTGTAACACACTCTTATAGATCGGGCCGTTTGCCTCGATAATGTCATATTCTTAAGGGATCGGGCCGTTCCTCAGCAATATCATATTCTTATGAGATCGGGCCGTTCGCCTCGACAGTATCATGTATTACATTCTTATGGGATCGAGTCGTTTGCCTTAGCATTTCTATAAAAGACTCCTATGGGATCAGTCCGTTTGCCTTATCAACTTCATGAAATACTCTTATGCAATCGTATCGTTCACCTCGGTAGAATAGTGTGTAATATTTGACAAGAAGCTAGCGTATCCGTGAGTTTTCCTGATTTGAGTTCTGACGACCTATCTGTGGGGACCATTTTATATATATACTCCGGGTAGGAGGTATCCGATAATTGAGAGCTAGTGTTTACTGTTCAGAGGAGGATCGTACCACATACCTATATTTTCTTACACTGTTTATTTACCATGCCTCATACTTGTTTACTTTCTATTGTACTTGATTTATTGGACCACTAGTAACTGTCAATGTCGACCCCTTATCACTACTTCTCTGGGGTTAGGCTAGATACTTATTGGGTACGCATTGATTTACGTACTCATGCTACACTTCTGCACTTATTGTGTAGGTATATATTTCTAGTTGTCTTTTGGGAGCAAAGGTGCGGCTATTGCGGGGATTTACGGTGAGTTGCATCCTGATGACATCCACAACACACCTCGATATGAGATATGATACGGTCATATGCAATATATAATCTGCCCAACTTTGAGTCGGGGTCGAATCCACAAGGAGTTATATAGGGTTTAGGAGTATACACTTGAAGAAAGTGAATGGATTAACTCAATTTGCACTTCCACAAAATGTTTTGATATCTACTTCTACTATTACTCTAACAATTGTAAGCTAAGTAAAACAACTAGAAATGAATGAATGTTTTTGGTGTTTTTCTAAATAGTTAAAAAGCCTAGGGATGTGACCATAACCTAGGTGTTCACCTAATGGGTCAAAGACGTTAATACTTGTTTTGTTGATTTGGGTGTATTATAGCTTTCAACTTGACGTTACCCACTCAATACCTCTGAATCAAAGAGTGAGTTTGACCAATTTGAATTTCTCAAGTCCAAATGGGTATCAAACAAAATAGTTGATATGAGTTCAAGTCGGGTTCTTACTATCTCTAGTTTGAACCCTTTAATTAGGCTAATCAAACTCTCAATTAGCCCAATTCATTGTTAGCCAAGTTATCCTAGACTAGGTCCTTCTTTCTCAAGTAGAGACTAAGTCAAAAAGGCATGAATCAATGTTTGCAGCCCTAAATTCTAGAATTAAAGCATGAACTACGCTAAATAATCAGTACCCAATCATAAACAAGCATTAAATTAAATACCCATAAGGTTTACACACTAGGGTTGGGTCACAACCCTAGTAAGAATCTAGCTACTTATAGTAGGAATTGAAGAAAATAAAGAAGAAAAGCTAATTAAACTCATAATCAAAGATAGAAAATGGTAAAAGATAATGTTTAAACACTAAAATTGTTATAAACTTCCTAAAATGGTAAAAGGTAACGGCTACAACAGCTCAAACTTCGAAACTTGACCTACAATTATGAAACTTGTCTATTTATAGTGGGGAAAATTCGCTGACAAAAATGCCCTTCGAGTGGTTCTGCGGCCACACAATTCCATGTGCTTCAGTTAGCAGGAGAGTTGGTTTTTGCAGCTGCATATTTCTGAGTGTCGGCTACGAAGTATCTTCTGCGGTCGCACAATTCTTGTGTGGTTCGCACTTAATCAAGGCTTCAGGAATTGGTATTTTGCACACTCCCTGTACTTGGAATCATCTGTCATAGAAAACAATGTTCTGCGGCCGCACGATTCATGTGCGATCCGCACATTGGCCAAAGTTCTGTTGGATGCTTGTACTTGGTTTGCGGCTGCAAATGAAATTTTGTGGTCCGCACTTCTTTGATTCTTCGCTCTTTATTGCCTTATGATTTGGAACACTCTTTTTTGAGTTGGATTTCATCATGGGAGACCGAACTTCCAACATTCTTGCAATTTGCATTAGTTTTGGGAACATAAATCAATACTTTCGGACTAAGAAAAAGCAAAAAGGTGCTAATAAGTAGTAAAAATCCCCACTTATCAACTCCCCCAAACTTAAGTCTTTGCTTGTCCTCAAGCAAATAAATTAGTTCCCACCTCCTAGAGTTAAGGGTCATTTCAGCGAGTCAAAGGTAGGATTCACACATCAGTTGGGACCAACAATTACCCATACTACTCATGCATTATCAACAAGGTGACAAGTCAAATATTCATGCACATATAGTTCTATTATGACATTTGAGCTTCAAGAATTGACTTTACTCATCAAGGACTCTTGTTCTATTATGTAGGCCATGGTGGGCTCCAAACTCTTCCTCCTCTACTTTCCATTTGCCAAGCTTACTTAAGAATTTAGCACTCAATCTGAAGACTCATAAAAGGCTCACTCATCTCTTACAAGAGAATGTCACAAGTACAACTTCAAGTACCATAGGCTTACCCCTCATGTAGATCGCCACCAATGTAAGCTTACTAAGTTTGAAATCAAGTATGACTTCTTTTGGGATGTAGTGAAGGCTTTTGGGTTAGGGTAGGTGATAACTAGGGGTTCTAGTCTATTTTATGCTTCTTTTTGCTTGAGTTTTGCATTAAAAGTGTATACAAGTATTCCTAAAAGGTAACTTATTGTGCGTGCTTGCAGTGTTTGGTCAAAAAGAGACAAGAAAGTCTAAACTAGCTCAAAAGAGAGTGAAACCTGCACAAGTCAAAGTTGAGTCAACTGAGCGCTATAGCGGAAAATTCACCGCGGATGCGGAGGATCCACCGTTGAGGCGGTCTTGATCTCGTGGTCCGCAGTGGCAAGATTCACAGATGCATTTTTTGGGATTTCAAGTCATCACTGAGCGTGGTGCTTTTGTGAGGTCGCGATGCCTCTACCGCGACAACGGTCCTTTTATCGCGGTCAGCGGATGAGAGTTTCAGAGAAGTCTGAAGTTGAGCTACAAGTTGAAGACCGCGATTCACGGTTGATTTTATGCGGTCGCGGTAACCTCACTGCTGCAGCGGTCCATTTTCTGTTGTCAGCGGTACCTCCGTTAGGGGCATTTTTTGTTCGAAAAATTTAGCTATATAAATACTTCTTTTTCAGATTTTTAGGTCATCTTATCTTGAGCTGAGCATGTGAACACCGTCTTTTAGCCTTTTTGAGTAAGTTTGTAGCTTGTTTCGCAACTAATCTTAGAATCTGATCTTGTAATTACATTTTATGGGTTATTATTCATCTCAATCTATGATTTTTTCTTCAATTATGAGTAGCTAAACCCATTAGCTAGGGTTGTGGCTCAACCCTAGTATGGGTATTTAATGGGTCTCCTATTTTAGGGCTTAGATGTTTATGGGTGATATTTGTCCTGATTTGTGCCTTTTATGTTGAATTGGTGGTTGCAAACACTAATTTGTGCCTTTTTGACTTAGGCTCTTCTTGAGAAAGAGAGCTTGATTCTAGGAAATTCGGGCCAATAAGAAATTGGGGTGTATTCAAGAGATTGATATCCCTAATTAAAGGGTTAAACCTAGAGATAGTTATACCCGACTTGAGCCAACTTTGCTTGCACAAATTGAACACCCAATTGGGCCTGAGAAAACTAATTAGGGCAAAGTCACTCAAACTACCGAGAGGTATAGAGTGAGTATCTTCGTGCATTGGCTATATCATGATCCTAACTATAACATTATTGTCCTAAGTTTTAGATCCTGTTAGATACTCACTTAGGAGTAAGTCACTTCCCTAGTGCCTTTTTACCCATTTAGAAAAACCTACAAAAATATCTACTTAGCTTAATTTCGGGCATCATTAGTATTAAATTAGAAGTAACAAACAAACAAGAATGATTGGAAGTGCAAACAATAACATCGCACATTGCTAGATTAGATAGGAACCCGACTCCAAACCTTATCTTAGCTCCCTGTGGATTCCATTCCGACCTTTTCGTGTAAATGCTACATTGACCGTTCTTGCCACTCTATAGTGGTGTAGGGTTGGACCCGATCACTTTTTGGCGCCATTGCCGGGGAGCTAAACGGTTTTGGTTATCTATCTGAATAGTTTTGTGTCTTGTTTTTCTTTCCTTCTATGATACTAACTTGTATGTGTCGCCAATTCGGGTACAAAATGGCGAACAATGATCCTCTTGGAAACATTATCCCTAGGGAGGAGGTCGACGATAATGGTGAAGATGATGTGCCTCTAGTACCTCAAGGACAAAGAAGTGGCCGCCAGGCCAATAAAAATATTCTAAAACCTCCCCCACCTCTTCCAAGAGTGGCTCCTCGTGTGCTTCCAAATGAAGGATACACAAGTGCAATTGTCCCACCCCGAATCCGGGTGGGCAATTTTCAAATTACAAATGTGATGTTGACTTTATTGGAGTAGCGAGCGTATTTAACAGGTGCTCCCTATCAGAATGCATATAAACATCTTAAAGGCTTTGTAGATACCTGTTGGGGAAGCAAGCAAACAAATATGTCAGAGGATGCATTGCGGTTGAGATTATTTACTTTCTCACTTAGAGGGAAAGCTTTGGACTGGCTCGAAAGGCTTCCCAATCATTCCTTCACTACGTGGGATGAGTTGGTGGACAAGTTTATAGCCATGTTTTTCTCGCCGGCGCATATAGAGACTTTGAGAGATGAGATTTTGGCCTTCAAACAGGAACCTAATGAACCACTTCATGAGATCTGGGAGAGATATCAGACACTGGTGAAAGAATGTTTGAACAATGTCATGACCAATGCAATAATTCAGCAGACATTCTACTGTGGCATTAACATGACCAATGATCAGTGTGTAGTGAACCAGCTAGCAAGAGGAAATTTTATGAACACACCTTATGTTGAGGCGTGTGAGATATTGGATGAGATGATAGATACTTCCTCAGCTTAGCAAAGTCAAGCCAATGTGCCACAGGGTGACCCCATGGTCATATACTTGCAAAAAGAACTCCATGATCATGGCTAGGCAATAGCAGAGTTAACTACAACAATGAACCAGTTGGCAAAAGCTCAATTGCAACAAGTTCAAGTAAATGCTATGAAATGTGTTAACATGTTGGTCAACAAGAGGCGACAAAGAGGTCAACAAAGTCAAGGTAGTCCAGATCAATATGAGCAAGGTAGTGGTGGCTTCAATCAAGATGATGACTATGTTGATCAAAGTGAAGAAGTGCAATACATGAGCAATTACCAAGGACAAAAGGGAAATGCTCCTAACCAATAACAACTGTGGAGATCCCAAGGAAATTGGGGGAATCAAAACCAACAAGGCAATAGCAACTGGGGTAACAACAATCAGAACTAGGGCAACCAGAACAACCAGGGCAACTGGAGTGGCAACAACAACAATTGGGGAGGAAATAACAACCGAGGGGGTTGGAATAATGATAATCAAGGGAATCGGGCGCAAGGCTTTCAAAGGCCTCTGATGTATCAACAACCAAACAACCCACCTCCATTTTCGTCCCAAGGTCCTAGCTCGTCAAACAATGAGATAAGAAGGATCGAGATGATGTTTGAACAAATGATGAAGAAGAACGCCGACTCTGATGCCTAGTTAGCATCCCACAATACTTCAATCCGGAATTTAGAGGTTCAACTTGGCCAGATTTTGCAATCTTTGAATACTAGCCCTAAAGGGGCTCTACCTAGTGATACGGTAGTAACCCCGAAAGGTAGGAACAACACCAGACATGCAATGGAGGTGATTACTAGAAGCGGTCAAGGTGGTGATGTGAATACCTCCAAGCAAAAGGAAATTGTGAGTGATGAGGTTGAAGTACAACATGATGATATTCCTATAGTTGATGAGCAAGTGAGTGAAGAGAATTTGAATGCAGAAGTGAAAATTCATATTAATGATAATGAGGTGGAGACTCAAGATGATGTGAACCCGTTTAGGGAACGCGTAATAGACATACCGAAAATGGTAGTGCCCAAGGCTAAGGCTCCCTTGCCAAGGACTCCTCCACCTTACCTTCATTGGCTTGCGAAGTAAAAGAATGAGAACCAATTTAAGAAATTTATTGACATGATGAAGAGCTTATCAATCAATGTTCCTTTGGTGGAAGCCCTTGAGCAAATGCCGGGTTATGCCAAGTTCATGAAAGACTTGGTGACTAAAAAGAGATCCATGGATTGTGAGACCATCAAAATGACTCAACAAGTAAGTACAATTATGCACTCGATGGCTCCAAAGCTTGAAGATCCCGGCGCTTTCACCATTCTATATACCATTGAGAGTGCGGATTTTGCAAATGCATTGTGCGATTTGGGAGCAAGTATCAATTTGATGCCTTATTCTGTGTTCAAAACTTTGGGCATTGGTTAACCAAGGGCTACTTCAATGAGGTTGCAAATGGCAGATAGAATAATAAAGAGGCCGCTTGGTATTATCGATGATGTTCTTATTCGGGTGGACAAGTTTATTTTACCTGCTGACTTTGTGATTTTGGACTGTGAGGTCGATTATGAGGTTCCGATCAATTGTGAAGACCTTTCCTTGCAACTGGGAAGGCCTTGGTTGATGTGGTAAAGTAGGGGAGTTTACTTTCCGGGTGGGTGATAAAAATGTGGTCTTTCATGTGTGCAAATCAATAAAGTAGCCAAATAGTACTGAAGTGTGCTCTTTTGTGGATCTTGTCACGGAAGTGATAGTTGATGATACTAGTGCAATGATCAATATGGAGGATCCTATAGAAGTGGTGTTGTTGAACCTAGATGTGAATGAGGATGAAGGTCGGGTGGAGTGTGTAAATGCTTTGCATGGAATGGGCTCTTACTCTTATAAGCCTTAAAAGCTCTATTTGGATCTTGAGAACAGAAAAACTAGAACCTCCCGTTCTGGAGTTGAAGCCTTTGCCTCCACACCTTAGGTATGAATTCTTAGGCCCTAGTTCAACTTTCCCAGTTATTCTTTCCTCTTCTCTTACTAACATGCAGGTAGATGCCACATTGGCGGTGCTCCAAAAATGGAAGAAGGCAATTGGATGGACTCTAGCTGATATTTGGGGGATAAGCCCCGCCTTTTGCATTCATAAGATTATACTTGAAGATGATTCCAAGCCATTCATAGAACATCAACGGAGGTTTAATGAGGCTATGCAAGAGGTTGTCAAAAAGGAGGTAATCAAGTGGTTTGTTGCAGGGGTTGTGTACCCCATCTCAGATAGTTCTTGGACTTTGCCGGTGCAATGTGTACCGAAGAAGGGTGGTATGACTGTGGTTACCAATGAGAAAAATGAGTTGATTCCCACCGGGACTGTCACCGAATGGAGGGTGTGCATGGACTACTGCAAGCTGAATAAAGTGACCCGCAAGGATCACTTTTCATTGCCCTTTCTTGACCAGATGCTAGATAGACTTACTGGGCATGCCTTCTACTATTTTCTGCATGGGTACTCAGGTTACAACTAGATTTTGATTGTTCTGGAAGATCAGGAGAAAACCACCTTCATGTGTCCGTATGGCACTTTTTCCTTTTCTAGGATGCCATTTGGTTTGTGTAATGCACCGGCTACATTCTACCAGTGTATGATGACTATATTTACCGACATGGTAGAGGACTTTTTGGAGGTGTTCATGGATGATTTCAGTGTTGTGGGTGACTCTTTTGATGAATGTTTGAAGAATCTTGACAAGGTATTGGTCCGGTGTGAAAAGACCAATCTTGTGCTTAAATGGGAAAAAATGCCACTTTGTGGTCGAGGAGGGCATTGTCCTCGGCCATAAGATCTCAAAGCATGGCATAGAGGTGGACAAGGCTAAAATTGAAGTGATCTCAAAGCTTCCTCCTCCTACTTCAGTCAAGGGGGTTAGAAGTTTTCTTGGGCATGCGGGGTTCTACCGAAGATTCATTAAAGACTTTTCTGAGGTAGTGAATTCTTTGTGCTAGTTATTGGAATAGGATTCCAAGTTCGTGTTTAATGAGGAATGTATGAAAGCTTTTGAACTTCTCAAGTACAAATTGACAACCACTCCCATTATTACCGCACCCAATTGGAGCTTACCTTTTGAGCTCATGTGTGACGCAAGCGATGTTGCGGTAGGAGCGGTCTTGGATCAAAGAGTAAACAAGATGTTTCACCCGGTGTATTATGCAATCAAAACAATGAATGATGCTCAAGTGAATTACACAGTGATAAAAAAAGAGTTGTTAGCAATTGTGTTCGCAATGGAGAAGTTTAGGCCTTATCTCATGGGTGCCAAGGTGATAGTTCATACTGACCATGCAACACTCCGCAACTTGATGACAAAGAAGGATTCCAAAGCTCGTTTGATGAGATGGGTTCTATTGCTTCAAGAGTTCGACCTTGAGATTGTTGATAGAAAGGGGAGTGAAAACCAAATGGCAGACCACTTGTCCCGCTTGGAGGAGGAGGGGAGGCCCCGTGATGGACTCGAAATTAATGATTCATTCCCTAATAAGCAACTCCTCTCCGTATTTGTGAATAGCATGACTTGGTTTGCGAATGTTGCCAACTTTCTTATGACTGGTATTGTTCTGTGTGAGCTCTCTTCTAACCAAAGGAAGAAGCTTAAACGGGATAGCTTGGACTACTACTGGGATGAGCCTTACTTGTTCAAAATCTGTAATGATGGTGTGATCCAGAGATGTATTCCAGAAGAGGAGCTAATGAGTATTCTGGATGCTTGTCATTCCTCTCCCTACGGTGGTCATCATGGTGGAGCGAGGACAGCTTCAAAGGTTCTTAGTTATGGTTTTTATTGGCCTACATTATACAAGGATGTGGGTGAGTTTGTAAAGAGATGTGATGAATGTCAAAGAGTAGGTGAAATTTCAAAGAAGGATGAGATGCCTCTCACCACTATTCTTGAGGTTGACATATTTTATGTGTGAGGCATTGACTTCATGGGACCTTTCATGAGTTCATGTGGCAACACGTACATTCTGGTGGTCATTGATTATGTTTCAAAGTAGGTTGAGGCCGTGGCTTTACCCAACAATAAGGCCAGGAGTGTTGTGGCTTTTCTCAAGAAGAGTATATTTACTCGATTTGGCACTCCTAGAGCAATCATCAGTGATGGAGGGTCTCATTTCTGCAATAAGGCATTTAACACTTTGCTTGCAAAGTATGGTGTCAATCACAAGGTTTCTACCCCTTACCATCCTCAAGCTAGTGGGCAAGTAGAGGTCTCCAATAGGGAGATCAAGAGCATATTGTCAAAGACGGTCAATGCAAATAGGACCGATTGGTCAAAAAAATTGGATGATGCTTTGTGAGCTTACAAGACTGCTTACAAAAATCCTATTGGTATGTCTCTGTACTGGTTGGTGTTTGTGAAAGCTTGCCATATACCGTTTGAGTTAGAGCACAAGGCCATGTGGGCTTTGAGGAAGTTAAATCTTGAATGGGATGTGGCAGCAAATCTTCGGATGGAGCAGCTTAATAAGTTTGATGAGTTCCGGTTTCATGCCTACTCCAGTTCATCCTTGTATAAGGACAAGATAAAGTACTTACATGACAAGTATGCTCATGATAAGGAGTTCAAAGTGGGTGATTTGGTTCTTTTGTTCAACTCCCGGTTATGATTGTTTCCGGGAAAGCTTAAGTCAAAATGGAGTGAACCTTTTGAGGTAGCTTGTGACTCCGTTTGGTTCTCTTGATTTGAAAAACAAAAATGGTGAGATCTTCATAGTTAATAGGCATAAAGTCAAGCACTATCTTGGCAAGTTTGATGACAGCCACGTGGTGGCGATGATCCATCTCAAGTGATTGATGGTAACTTGTATTGTGCCGTGACGTTAAATCAGGCACTTCTTAGGAGGCAACCCATGTGTTTTTCTTCTTAGTGTAGGATTTGTTTTTGGACTAACTGGTTGTGAGATGTGTTTAGGGATGTTTGACGCAGTACATGATTAAGCTGGAAAAATTTGACACTCTCTAAAGATTGGACCGCTGTCGCACTCCATTTTTCATGGTCGCGGTGGCCTTATCGCAGAGGCGAAATTTGATGGCGGTCAGTGGTGCTTAATAGTCCAAAATGGGGGTTCTCTGAAGTTTCAACCACTGCCATGGTGCATTTTTTGCGGTCAGCGGTGACTTACCGCTGTCACAGAGCATTTTTTGCTCTTAGCAATGTTCTCATATTTGTAGCTCTTTAGTTCTACACCAGCACATATCGTATGATTTACCGCGGCTGCGCTAGGTAATGTAATGGGTCCCCTGGGCATTTTCTATAAATAGGCGGTCATAAAGCCTTTTACACTTTTCGATCATTTTACTCTCAAACAACATACAACACTGTTCATCCACACCCTAGTTTGCACAAACACAAGCACTAGACTTCATTTTACACCAATTATCTCACCACTCATCTCGCATCTGCTAATTCCACTCATTTCTTAGTCTTTAATGTTGTAATTATTTACTTTTAATTGATAGTTCTTACTTCTTTTTCTTCCTTTTTCTTTTAATTTTGACTTAGGGTTCTGTAGTAGTAACTAGATTAGGTTTAAAATAGTTAGAATTTGTTAATGATTACCTAGTGGAGTTTTAAAATGTAAAAAAGATTGCTAAATACATGATTAACTGAAACCCTAGGTTTGTTGAGCCCTAATTTGACTTATGCGGCCGCGGTTGATTTACCGGAGTCCGTGTTCATGTGCATTATCTGAGAATTTTAAATCTTGACAACCACGGTCAGCGATGGCAATTTTCGCTTACAGCGGTGCCTCTCCACGACCACGATGCTTTTTCCTTAGTCTGCAGTGCTCAAGTTCAGAGTGGTCTAAACAAGGGTCTGCGGCCGTGGTTGATTTTCCGCGGACAGCAGTGCAACTATCGCGGCCGCGCTCCTTTTTTCGCTATCCGCGGTGCTATTGGATCAGAGAGTGGTTAGTCTGAGTCCTACACCTCTGCGGCCATGATGCATTTTCTGCGGTGCAGCTTTCACGGTCGTGCTCCTTTTTCCGCGGTCCGCGGTCTGCAATTTTTTTCATTACACTATGAATTGTTATGCTGTTTTCTTCACTGCTTCTTCTAGCAACTAACAATATGCTATGGATTATGTTTGCAGACAATGGTTAAATCTAGAGTCGGCAGTGAGAAACAAAAGGTTAGAGCAGAGTCCTCCCTAGGTAAGGGACGAGGACAAATAAAGTTGACCCCAGCAGTTCGGAAGCAATTAGGGAAATGAGGAAGAACATCAGAGCTGTAGACATAGTGCTTCTCACTCAGAGGGGAGTGAATATGTGCCCTCCCGGGAGGCATCAGAGTCTGATTCAGTACTCGAATATGTAACCGACTTCCCAGAGAGACATAGGTTGAGAGATGTACCTACATCCCCAGCCTCTCCTACTTCTCCTGTTGCCTCTTCTGTTGAGTCGTCTGATGGCTCAGTAGGGGGCATTGATAGTTCAGCTTCAACCTCACCTACACTTTCGTCACCTGGACAAGATGTAGATGCTAGGGTACCGGATGAAGAGGGAGGGGGTGTGACCCAAACTGGGGGTATGGAAAGGACTAGAAACCTTGAAGTGTGGAAAAGAAAGTTTGTCAGTGAGCTGGTATATCACAAATTCCGGGAATGGTGGCCTCTAAGATCACTTATTCATGAGCACCAGTTCATAGAGCGAGATATTCTGCCTCACAACCCCAACGTGAATCAACATTTCAATGAACGAGTGGGATGGGATTATTTCACTAGTAGGGTGTCAGATGCATATGAGCACTTAGTCAAGGAGTTCTATGCCAATTTCTCCCACATCAAGAAGGATACAAAAGTGACTAAGGTGCGGAACTTGAAAGTGAAGTTTGATGGGAAAACAACAAATGAATACCTGGGCTTCAATGATAAAGATGAGACATTATACTTGGAGAAGGTGGCGATGGATGAGGATTCCCTCCCGTGGTTGGCATCATACCTGGCTCTCCCGGATACCACCCCAACATGGTTGACAGCAGGGGTTCCTATCTTGAGGAATACCCTAAACTTTGAGGGAAGGGTTGAGAGACTTTTGTATGCAACAAGCTAGATCCCACTACCCATGAAAACACCTTGTCGGTCTCCCGGGAGATATTAGTGGTGGCTATTATGGCGGGGTTCCTGATCAATGTCGGAAATATCATGTCTAGGGTGATCAAAAGAGTGGTCGATGAGTGTGATAGATCGTACCCCTTCCTGAACTTCCATACCATGTACTTGGAAGATCAGGAGGTGGAGAAAAGAAACTTTGATGTGAAGGTAAAGCCCAAGATGCCCTTTTCATGGTACAACCTTAAGGTTCCAGACAACCCCAAAGCCAAGAGATCTAAGGGCAAAGACACTACTTCTACTAGCCAGTCTGAAGAGCCAGTAGTGGTAGTCACTACTTCTTAGCCTCCCGCTGCCATACCAGATCTTGCCTCCGGACCATCTGTGAGCACGTGATTTTTGCCTCATACGAATTACTCCAAAATAATTCCCAAATTAGGTCTTGGCTTTAATTATGTGTCATTTTAGGAATTATTGTGTGATTTTCCTGATTGTTTGCATGTATTTGTGTGCATGTTTAATTTTATTAATGCATCAAAAATACAAAAAATATAGCATTTGCATTTAAGATTTGATTTTTACATTTTTCTGAAATTAATTAATAATTAGGTGCTTTACAAAAATAAAAATTCAAAAATAATAGATTTTTGTAATTTTAGTCAAATTGTGTGATTTTCTTTTAATTTAAGTGTTTAATTATTTGTGATAGGTGTTATTTAAAGTTAATTAATATTTTTAAGCTAATTTAGGTCTTCTACAATTTAATTTAGGATTTTTAAGTTAATTTTTGAAAAAAAGAGAGAAGAAAAGAAAAAAAATAATAAAAGAGAAGGAAATTGAAATTGGACCAAATTCAATTTAACTTAAGCAACCCAAACAACTACCCAGCCAAACCTGCCCGATCCAGCCCAAACCCGCGTAAAAAAAAACTGATCCATCCCAGGCCTTATCAAACGACGCCGTTTGGTATGTTCGATCTGGACCATTGAATCAGCCCAATCGAACGGTCCCAAGCCTTCGCCCACGACCCAAGCCCGACCCTCCCCTGAACCGGTCCAACCCCTCTCGATTAAGATGACCCCATTTTAATTATTGATTCAATCAGAACCGTTAGATTCCAATCATCCAACGGCCCTGATTGAATCAATGATTTTAATATATCAAGCCCATCAGACTCCTACCCCCTCAGAAACCCCCTTTCATTTGTCTCACTAACCCTAGAGACAACCCTATCTTCCACCGCCTCACACCACCGCCCTCCGCCCACCGGAAATCGCCTCACAGCGGTTCTAGTGGTTCAATCACTCCCAAATTTACAACCCAGAACCACCCCGAGCCCCTCTTTCCAAATCCATGACTCGTTTCCCTCGAATCTTGCCCAAACCTCTCGAATTTTAGATCTAAGGTTCAAATCCCTAAACCCCAAAGTTAATTTCCGTTGAACCTATGGCATGCATGATCCAGATTTCCGTGTTTTTCATTTAGAAAGCTGATTCACGTGAAATTGATGATTTTCGTTTGTTCTTGACAAAGAACAAGCGGTCATCATTGGTTTCTTGAAATCAGGACATCTAGCGTTTGGTTTCAAGCTGATATTGGTAAGTATTTGCTGTCTGTGTTTGTTTTTACCATCCGTCTACCCCTTTCCTTATATCTTTTTAATATTGTTGATTGGTTTTAGTTTGTGAACCTAGTTTTTTTTAAGATTAGTTCTGCATTTATAATCGTTTCTTTGGCCTTTCAGTTTCGTCTTTTAGTCTTTAGAACGTTATTCTTTGATTTTGTTATACTATTTGTTCACCTTGCTTAATTGTCATTCATAATTTTTGAATTTTCTGATTTTTATCTCATTGTTAATTAGTCTTGTCTTGACTTGATATTTTAGTTAATTCTAGTTCATTAGTTTAGCTTTAAAGTCAGTAATTTAATTAGGTTTTGATTTGAAACCATTCAAATTGGTTTTCTGTTCTGTTTTGTCATGGATCGACTGGTAACTTAATTTGGGGATTCATTTCTAACCCAGTTTCAAAGAAGGCCCAAAGAATTTGTTCACTTACTTGGGTCAACTTGACCATTGTGATATTCTGAAATAATAATAGGGTCATATGGGTAATTTGGGTAGTCTAAACTAAGGGAATCTCAATAATTGAATTAGGTGGCTGCTGATAAGTGATAAGGTTTAGAAAGGGCACTACTGAATTAAATTAAAGGCACTAAGTTAAGTGGGGACTAAAAAATGGAAAAGGAGATTGGTAATGGAAGCTGCACTAACTGATTAATTTAGATAAACTAAGGTAAGGGAGGGGACACTAGAATAAGGATGACATTAATTGAACATATAAAAGGTTGAGAGATACATAAAGAAAAGTGATTCAGAGAGAAGAATAAGGAGAACATTCTGAGAGACAGAAATATACACTGAGAGAGATTCTAAGAGAGATAGGAAGAGAAATACACAGAAATAGATACAGAAGAGAGAGTCTAGTACTTTGAAAATACTGAAATATGCATATATAGAGAGATTTAAGTGAAAAAATCCAAAAAGAAATATACCAAGGGCTGAACTGCTATTGTTTCAATTGAATTTTGAGACATACTCAATTTCTTTCTAATTCCTGAAACTACTTTAACTCATTTAAGTAGAAATGGATTGATTTTTGGTAATTGAGAGTCTGTTGGTTCAAAGTTTTGCTAAAAGTGCACTGTTCCATCAAGTTTCATAAGCTGAACCCACTGTTTAATTGATTAAATCTGGGCTAGCTGCTGCTGTCATAGCTGATCTTTCATTTTTCTGTTGTGTTTTGCTTTTCCAGGTATTCATCTCACCTTCCAAAGTATGAGAATGAATAATTTTGAAGATTGGTTCCTTTAAATAGAAATTTGTACCGATGCCTTTTGCTATTCAAATATTTTTTGCATTTTTCTGAAACTGTTTAGCTTAGAACCTTATTATATTTTCTCCTGTTTATCTTAAGTATGGACTGTTGTAGTATTATTGGATGGGAAGTTCATTGTGGGGCATCAAAAAGGGCATAAAAGGTCATGTTAAATGTTTGACAATGTTTGAAAGTCGTAAGCATCTAGGAGATTGGATAATTAGTACATTTGGTGATTAGCATGTAGGCCTGCTTCTATATTTATATTGTTGAAAGGAGTGTGTTCAAAGTTAAGTTGCAAATGTGATTAAGTATAGAATCCATGTTAGAAAGTAGAGATGTGATTATATAGTTAGTTGTTTCAGTAGTGTTTTCATTTTTAATATGTGAATAACATCTTGTGAATGTGTTTCATGGTTTTGGATTGCATGATATTCATTCCAATCCATCTTTGCAGTAGTTTAGTGAGTTTGATTTAAATGTACTTTCCATTAAACATGTATTAAGTAAGAGCTTCTTAGTTTACCGTAATATATTTAGGATCTATTATGCATAATGGATGTGTAATTACTTAAAAAAAATGGAATCTGGTTTATTAATTTCAGAGGTGTTTTCTAGTTTAGTGGTATATATGTTTATCCAATGTTGCGAAATTTTTACTTGAATATGTTCAAAGGGGCTGTTGGTATAATTTGGACAACCTATGAGTCAATCATGTTGCTGCAGGGATTCGACCTTGAAATCCTTGCGTGGCCATTGCATTGTGTCATTGGATTCGGCTGGCATTGGTAACATGATACTGGGCTCCCTCTAGGCCCAGGATTTAGATAGTATCTAGACTCATTAGTAATTAATTGAGGTAAGCTGATGGGCTCAGGTTTGAGCCTAAACTGGGTAGCCTTGTGTTAATTAAATCATCAGTCCGTTAATTGAAGAAGTATAAAAGAATAGTCATTAGTTGGGTGTCGGGATTACTGCTGAATGAGATAGGAATCCGGGTAATCGGGAGAATGAATGGGTTGAGTTTTGGTCATGTTATGCATTGGGCTTAATACCAACTTCATTTTCTTTCTTCATTTACACTAGTAAGGATGATTATTCGTATTCAAATGTTGAATATTGTTTGGTTTATTAATTATGCGAGTTTACTTTAAGTGGTTTGGGCTAGTCCATATAATAAAAGTTGGGTGTTGTGATGCCATGATAAACGTCATTCAATTGTTGGAATTCCACATTTCAAGCCTAAGGCTCGAGAATGCAAATGGTGGTTATTCTCGTAAATATTTCTACTTTAGTGTAAAGCTAGCTAGTCTTGTAAATGGCTGTTTAATTAATGAGTAATTAAGGCTGCAAATTAAGTAGTAAGCGCAGTTTCATAGGTAGGAGCGAATTAACTAATTAATATAAGAAATTAATTAAGTCATGCTGAACAATAATGACAATTGCGTGACCCTCGCTTTAATTAAATTTTAACTAAATTTTCGAATTCGCCGTTCATCAAAACTCCATGATACTCGCGGAGATAAAACGTGTAGTTTCTTTAGGCGCGTATTTTAAACTCGGGTGCACATTTATGTGACCCAAATTCAAAACTTAACAATGTTAAATAAAGTAGGTCTCGGATCGCGGGTACATTTCCTGTGGCATGATTACAGGTTCCAAAATTAAGACCAACGTATGCATTCGTGCAACATCGGGCGAAACAATCTTAATTTTAATAAAATACTATTGTGGTTGTGTACGTGTTCGCATGACATAATTATGATTCGAAAAGCAAAAATCGGAGGACGCACAATTTTGGCCCCATTTTCTCAACATTAATAAAGCGTTATTAATCGTGGACACGTACGCGTGACATGATTTTTGACGCGCCAAATAAATGGGTATATGTGCGCATAACCCGTTTCAAGATAATTTTCTTAATTAAAAAGCGGTTAAAGTTAAAATTGCATGTAGGTTCAAATTGTTCTAAATCAGATAATTAAGCCGAACATAACAGTAGAGCAACCGTGCTAGAACCACGGAACTTGGAAATGCCTAATACCTTCTTCCGGGTTAACAGAATTCCTTACCTGGATTTCCGGCTTGCGGACTATAATACAGAGTCAATATTTTCCTCGATTCGGGATTCTAACCGGTGACTTGGGACACCATAAATTATCCCAAGTGGAGACTCTGAATTTAATGTATGTAATCCCGTTTTGATTGTCCTTTAATTGGAAAAACTCCCTGACACTCCTTCCCGGGGATGTAGTAAAAAAGGGAGGTGTGACAGCTCTGGCGACTCTGCTGGGGACGAGAACCCAGAATCTCTGGTTCAGGGTTCAAGAATTTGAGCTTAGAATAATTGTTATATTTGGCTTTATTTATTATCTGGTTTATTCACATGTTTGGGCCTAATGTGCTAAATGTTGCTTTTTACCGCTTTGATATTATCTGAACTGTATATTAAACTGTTACGAAACCCTTCTTCTTTCTGAGTCTTCTAAATTTATGGTGCACAGGTGCGCGTGGCCCACCTTTCTGTTAGAAGTCATACCAAATAGAACGAAGTTGGGCCAAGTAACTAGGTCGGGTAGACTTTCGTGCTCCCGGTACGTTGCCCCCACTTCGGCTCAAGCTGTCCGCTTGGGTAAGCCAGGTCTAGAACAGTATACCCCAGGTTTTACACTTAGAATAACTCAGCTTCATGCCGGATCCCTAGTAGGAACGTTTGTTTGCATCATGTGCATTTAACTTCGGAGACTCAACACAGGGGTTGGTTCTGTCTAGGACAGGTGCACCCGAAATGAAAAGACCATCCTGATGCATCTTACTTGCTACTTGTGCATTCATTTGTTTCGGATTTGCATGTTGACCAGCTTATAGGAAAAAGTTAGAAAAGGAAAATCAATGTGAGAACCGAGAAAGAAAATTGGTTGTTTTCGGAAAAAAAATAATTTCCAAAATAGTTTGAAATTTTGAAAAGAAAAGGAAATGTCGTGTTTCTTTTAAAAATGGTTTTATTATTATGAACTACGTAAGTTTGATTCTCGCCGGATGTGAGATACATAGGCAACCCACATCGGGCCCAACTATTTAAAAAAATAAAAATAAATAGATAATAAATAATTAAAAATGTGGGTACATAAATGTCATTGTGTTGTCATAAGTAAGGCGATGCCATTCTTGTCCAAAATATGCCGAATGTCCCCAAAAGGGCGCCGGAAGACTGTTTTTGCAAGAACAGTCGCCTTTGGTCGTTTATTTTCAAAAACAAAAAAGATATTTGCCGGTTAGCAAACACAACCTTTAAATCTTCTTCATCAAAGGTTTTTTTATGATTTTTTTTAGAAATATTAATAATTTTTTTCAAAATTAGTCTTGATTTTTTTAAATAAAATCACTCACATGTACAAAACGAACACCATCCTAAACCCACCGTTCACAGATGTAGATGAGTTTCTATTTCGTCTTCAGATGTGGTGGTATGAGTTAGGAGGAGATGGTCAGAAATGGGTCATTAAGTATTTGGGAGCTCTCACAGATTTATGAAAGTTAAACCACGCGATGATTTGATTACGACACTAGTGACTTTTTGGGACTCTGTTCACAATGTCTTTCGCTTCTCTGATTTTGAGCTTACTCCCACATTAGAAGAAATAGCTGGATATCTCGGTTTTGTCGAAGATTTGAGAAACCAGAATCTTATCTTCCCAAAGGCTCCCTCAGTACACCGATTCTTTGGTCTTTTGAATATCAGTAATCAAATCAGAAAAAGCAATGTTGTCAAAGGGTGTTGTTCTTTCAATTTCCTATATTCAAGGTTCGGAAAGCCGGATGGATTTGAAATTCATGAAAAGGGCCTCACTAACAAACAAAACAAGGACACCTGGCAGATTCACCGACGCTTCGCTTTCATGGTGGCTTTTCTGGGAATCATGGTCTTCCCAAACAAAGAGCGGACGATTGATATTCGCATAGCCAGAGTCGTACAAGTCCTCACTACCAAGGAACGTCACACTCTTGTCCCGATCATTCTCTCATACATTTATCGGGCGTTGACTTTGTGTAAATCCGGGGCAAAATTCTTCGAAGGGTGCAATATTTTGTTGCAAATGTGGTTGACTGAACATCTCCGACATCAACCCAAGTTCATACAGTATGGTCCAAGCAAGGACAGTTTCATCGACAGTTATGAAGAAAGAATAAAAGATTATAAATCTCTAGAAGGGGTGGAAGCCTGGATATCCCATTTAAGATCTTTAATGGTGAGTCAAATTGAGTGGACTTTGTGATGGCTCCCGGTAAGAGAGGTGATACACATGTCAACCTTGAAGAGTTATTTGCTGTTGTTGGGTTTAAGAAGCGTCCAGCCGTATGCGCCACAGAGAGTTCTAAGGCAGCTAGGGAGATACCAAGTGGTGCTTGATGATGAAGATTTGAGTGTGCAAGTGATTGAGCTACACCCCGAAGCCCCTCTCCCTAAGGCTTTAATCCAGCAGATTTGGAATGGTTGTCGATACTTGAAAGATGATACCCAAATTCCAGATCCTGCAAAAGGCGAGATAAATCCAGGTTATGCTAGGTGGTTTGAGAAAAGATCCCGCGTGGATGATACACCAGAACCTGATCCTAGAAGGCCCATAAAAAGACCGCATGTTCGAGCCTTTGATGACAAAATCCAAGAATGGTTGGCTTGGGGAGAAAAGGAAAAGAGGTACAAAACAACTATTCATGCCTTAGAAGAAAGCCTGAGGAACCTCAATTTGGAGAAAGACTTACAAGACAGGAAGAAGGTGAAAAGAAGAATCTGATTAGCGAGAATAAAACTCTCCACGCTCAGTTTCAACTGATGAAGAAAGCCTCTGAAGCGCCAGTGAGAAGTTGGAAAGATCAGAAAATCATTGCCAATCTGATGGAAAAATGCAAGATTATGATTCCATCTTGACAAAGACTGAAAAAGCCTTAGACAAAGCTAAGGAAAAAAGCTTACAGTTAAATGAGGAGGCCAAATCTAGTAAGGAACGCCAAGTAATGAGATTCGAAGAAGAAATGGCTCAATTCAAGAAAGAGAAGGACCATTGGATACATTGAGAAGCTCAACTCCATGCATAGTTGGAAGGAATGAGAAGGTACAATAGAGAACATCAGCACGCAAATATTGATAGAGAGAGAGCACAGGCAAGACTCGATCAGGACAGACTTCGAGCTCAATTGGAGTCAGCTTTAGATCGCGAAGACCACATAAGATATATAGCCACCACTCGCCAACGACAATTGCAAAACCAAGACCAAAATCTCTAAGATTTCAGAGCACAAATCCATGATTTGGCCATTTATACTTCTCAAAGTTACATAAACTACCAAGGGATGGATTATGAAAGGTTTCTAGAGCACGCACCTAATTTTGCCCGTCATCTTGCAATAGAGTTAGAGAGGATGTACCGTACACTAGGAGGTCAGTAGGGTCAAGCCCCACCGTGAGAAGATGTTCCAGTGGTTAAAAGCAAAAGATTGTGGAGTGAAGCGTAGTCATAGTTGTTGGAACTTTTCATATAATATTCATGTTTTAGTTTAAGTCCATGCTGAGTCTTTTAAACCATTTTATTAAAGTGTTGTCCAAATGTAATGTCATTTCTGTCTTTGTACTATTTCGTTTGTTAAAAATAATAAATGATTGTGTCCGCAAGAACTACGCAAAGGTCTGATTCATGCAAGGTCATGATACGTAGGCAATCTTCATAAGATTCGACCACAACCAAAAGAAAAGAATAAAATGAAAGAAAGGGGAGGGAAACAAAGATAGGCATGAGTGACAATAAAAGGGAAAGGTCAGGAAAAGCTAGGATGACACAAGCAACCGAGCAAATACATGATAGAAAATGGTTAATTGCCTAGGTGCATTGCATCCCAACGTGTAATTGCATATGTATTAAACTCTAAAAACTAACAAGTTTGTTGTTTTTCAGAGAATTCAAGCAGTTAGTTTATCTAGAGTATACTGGCACATTATCATTACCAAACCAGATCAAAAGGACCAATACCAGAAATCATGTCTATCCCGGATGTCGACGCAAATGTTGAAGTAGAGGAGTTGGACGTCAGTAAAATGAAAGAGGGGATGCTCAAACTTAAGCAACAGATAGTCGAGATATATCAGGCCTGGTCTAAAGGACAATCACCCCCAGCTTACCCTGCTAACCCTGCTTCCACCCCACCACCGTCTCAGACTCAAGATCATCCTGTCACCGATCTATCCCCGATCTTTCCCATTTACTAGCACTACCAGGGCACCACGTCTCATACACCACAATCGCCACCCCCTAAACCAATTCCATACCCTCCTCCACTAGTAACTCCTGTCTTCGTAGCACCTCCACCAGCTACACTCCACAAATCTCCTAGCGAGCCTATGTTCCAGGTCCGGGACAACCAATACTACCCCTCAGAGCCCACTTTCAAAGCTTCAGAAACCCATTCATATACTCCTCGCTTTGACCTCCCAATAGAAGCTGATAAACCAGTCAAAAATACCGAACAGGAGGAGATGTTCAGGAAAGTTAAAAGCTTAGAACAATCATTCCGAGACATGCGGGGCTTAAGAGGGCAAGTCAGCATGGCCTACAAGGACCTATATCTGTTCCCAAATGTGCAATTTCTGGCCGATTTCAAGATGCCCAAGTTTGATCTATACAACAGACATGGAGATACAGTAGCCCACTTGAGGGGTTTTTGCAGCAAGATGAGGGGAGCTGGAGGAAAAGATAAATTGTTAATGGCTTACTTCAGTCAGAGTTTGAGTGGACCAGCATTGGAATGGTACACCCGCCAAGACCATGTGAGATGGTACACATGGGATGATCTGGCGCAAGCATTTGCTTGTCATTTCCAATACAATCTTGAGATCATTCCAGATCGACTATCCTTGACTAAACTTGAGAAGAATCACAGTGAAAGCTTTAGAGAATATGGTTTCCGGTGGAGGGAACAAGCAGCAAGGGTAGATCCCCCAATTAAGGAGAGTGAGATGGTAGATTATTTCCTACAGGCTTTGGAACCTACTTACTATGGCCATTTGGTCTCAGCTGTGGGAAAGTCATTCAACGAAGTAGTAAAGATGGGGGGCATGGTAGAAGAAGGCCTCAAATCGAATAAAATCATGAGCTATTCAGCTATCAAAGCGACTACTCAGGCTATTCAAGGCGGCATAGGAGGGATTGGGAAGAAGAAAAGAGAGGAAGCAACAATGGTTGATTCAGGAACTTGGTCCGGATCCAGAGGTTCACCTTACCACTACAATCAACCTCGACCCCACCAACAAACTTATCACCACAATCCACCCCAACACTACTATCCCCCACCAAAACCTCATTTTTCCGTCCACCATGCACAAGCATACAACCAACCTCCTGTCCACGCTCAATGGCGTGCTTCTGTCCTACCAAATACTTATCCACATCCACGAGCCTACCAAACACTCCTGGACCAAGTTTCAGGCCGAGTCAAGCACTCAAGGGTGAAAGGTTGCAGAAAAAGAAAACCTTTACTCCGTTGGGAGAATCCTACACTAGTCTGTTCCACAGGCTAAAACAGCTAGATATGCTAAGGCCGATACAGTCCAAATTGCCAAATCCTCCTCCAAAGAATCTTGACTATACTGTCAGCTGTGAGTATTGTTCTGGTAATCCGGGTCATGATACAGAAAAGTGCTGGCACTTGAAAAGTGCGATACAAGAGCTGATTGATACCAATAGAATTGAAGTTCAAGCTCCCGAAGCACCCGATATCAACAGGAATCCGATGTCAGCCCATCAGGAGGCAAATATGATCGAAATAGTGCATGCGGAGGGGGAATCCAAGAAGCCATCACAAACCGTCATGATGATTCGGTCCAGTAGAATCAAGACAGATGAACAATCAGCAGATGAAAAGTTGGTGCTCAAGCAGAGCAAAAAGAGTGTTGAGCCATATATGGCAGTAGAGAAGGGGTCTTTAAGCAAAGTTGCAATGAAATAGGAAGGGGTAAAGGTGATTGTACCGGGAGCGGCCAGCAAACCCATCATAATCGTGGAAGGAGACCGCACAAATCAGGTTATTATCAAGCCAGTAAACCATTTACCGGTAATCGACAGCAAGGCTATTCCATGGAATTACGAACGGGTAACAGTGATGTACAAAGGGAAGGAAGTCAATGAAGAAATTTGTGAAGTACAGGGTTTGACTCACTCGGGAAGGTGTTTTACTCCCGAGGAGTTAAGAAGAGCTAAAAATAATCCAGCACCCATAAAGAAAGCCATAACTGAATAAGAAGCAGAAGAATTCTTGAAGAAGATGAAGCTGCATGATTACTCTATCGTGGAACAATTAAGAAATACACCCGCTCAAATTTCCTTATTGTCATTATTGATCCATTCGAACGAGCACCGTCAAGCTTTAATGAAGATCTTGAATGAGGCATACGTTCCCGATAAGATCTTCATGAATCACTTGGAAAAAATAGCCAACAAAATCTTCGAAGCAAACAGAGTCACGTTTTCTGATGATGAATTGCCTGTAAAAGGTACTGAGCACAACAGAGCTCTTTACCTCACATTAAAATGTGAAAACTCTATGGTGACCCGGGTATTGGTTGAAAACGGGTCAAGCGCAAACATCTGTCCTCTCTCCACTCTAAGCAAGTTAAAAATAGAAGAGGAGAGGATCCATAAGAACAGTATTTGCGTGCGGGGATTTGACGGCGGAGGTAAAGATTCAGTTGGGGACATAGTGCTAGAGCTGACGATAGGGCCAGTCGAGTTCACGATGGAGTTTCAGGTGCTGGATATAGCTGTTTCCTATAACTTACTGTTGGGTCGACCATGGATCCACGCCGCTAAAGCAGTCCCATAAACACTACACCAGGTAGTCAAATTTGAATGGGATAGACAAGAAATAGTTGTGCATGGGGAAGACAGCTTATGTGCTCGCAGCAATGCCATTGTACCAGTCATTGAGATGGAAGATGACCAGGGACCATGGGTCTACCAGGTTTCTGACACGACGTTGGTAGAGAAAGTTCCGGAGGGGAAATACATTCCAAATCCAAAGATAACCGCCGAATCAGTCATGGTAGCCTATGAGATGTTGAAGAATGGTTTTGTACTCGGTAAAGGTTTGGGCTCATCTTTGCAAGGCATCATACATCCGGTGTCTCTTTCCGAAAACTTGGGAACATTTGGTTTGGGATTCAAGCCCACTACCGCCGACATAAGAAAGGCCAGAAAGCTAAAAGAGAAGGCATAGGTCCTTCCAAAGCCAGTCCCACGTCTTTCCAAATCATTTGTTAAGTCCGGTACCAGAAGTCGCCCGGTAACAACAATTCCCATTTCTATGATTAATCCTGACGAGGAGTTAATTGAAAGATTTGAAAAGTTGTTTGATGGTGTGAACATGATGGAAAGTGATGAAGGTCCTAGCAACGCAGATATTCAATTCGTTGGGCCAGAAATAAAGCTTAATAATTGGAAAGCCACTCCTCTCCCCACTCGAAAGGAGTCTTGGTAGTTTATTTTGATTTTCCTTCAGTTTGTCTGGATCATTCCAGGGTTGTAATTCAGATTTTTATCTTCCAGTCTGTTTGAAGTGTGCAAACCTTGTTTCATTCAATGAAATGTAGTTTCCCTTTCTTTATCATTCATGATAATTTTTTCTTTCTTTTCTTTTCTGTACAGTTCTTTTTACGCTGGCTCTAGTGATATGGAATGCATAAGGAATCCTCAGTCCAGTCTTAAAAATCAATCTAATTCCGAAATAATAGTTCAAGAAGTAGGTTGTGATTACAAATCAGAATACGATGAGCATGAGGCCTTCGAAGAGATTAGTAAGGAGTTAATTCACTTCGAAGAAAAATCCAAACCCAACCTGAATGATACAGAAGCCGTCAATTTAGGAGACACAGATAATATCCAGGAGACTAAAATAAGTGTCCACCTCGAGCCAAAGATCCGGGAAGAGTTAATCAGAGCACTCATCGAATTTAAAGATGTTTTTGCATGGTCATATGACGACATGCCAGGCTTGAGCACTGATTTAGTGGTCCACAAATTACCCACCGATCCAGTGTTTCCTCCCGTCAAGAAAAAGTTGAGGAAATTCAAAACTGATATGAGTGTGAAAATTAAAGAAGAAATCACCAAACAGTTGGATGCAAAGGTCATTCGGGTCACTCGATATCTTGTTTGGTTGGCTAATGTCGTGCCTGTGCCCAAGAAAGATGACAATATCAGAGTATGCGTTGATTACCGCAATCTCAATAAAGCAAGTCCGAAGGATAACTTCCCATTATCCAATATCCATATTTTGATCGATAATTGTGCCAAGCATGAGATAGGATCTTTTGTGGATTGCTATGCCAGGTATCATCAGATTTTAATGGATGAAGAAGATGCAGAAAAGACGACATTCATCATGCCGTGGGGAACTTATTGCTACCGAGTAATGCCATTTGGTTTGAAGAATGTCGGGGCAACTTACATGAGAGCAATGCCTACAGTGTTTCATGACATGATACATAAGGAGATTGAGGTATACATGGATGATATGATCATAAAATCAAAGCATCAGGCCAACCACGTTGGGGATTTGAGGAAATTCTTCCTGAGACTTCGCAGGTACAACCTCAAGCTTAACCCTGCCAAGTGCGCATTTGGTGTTCCATCCGGAAAGCTGTTGGGATTCATAGTCAACCAGCGAGGCATCGAGTTGGACCCATCAAAGATCAAAGCCATCCAAGAATTACCACCTCCAAGGAACAAGACTAAAGTGATGAGTCTGTTAGGGAGGTTGAACTACATCAGCAGGTTTATTGCTCAACTCATGACAACTTGTGAACCTATTTTCAAATTGCTGAAGAAGGATGCTGCGATCAAGTGGACTGGTGAGTGTCAAGAAGCATTTGATAAGATAAAAGGATACTTGTCAAACCTACCCGTGCTGGTTCCGCCAGAACCAGGAAGACCTTTGATTCTTTACTTGACAGTCTTGGAAAATTCATTTGGCTGTGTACTGGGGCAACATGATGTCACCGACAGGAAAGAACAAGCCATTTACTATCTTAGCAAGAAGTTCACAGTTTATGAGGTTAAGTACACTTACCTGGAAAGGACATGTTGCGCCCTAACTTGGGTGGCACAGAAATTGAAACATTATTTGTCATCCTGCACTACTTACCTTATTTCACGCTTGGATCCATTGAAGTATATCTTTCAAAAGCCTATGCCGACAAGAAAACTGGCGAAGTGGCAGATTTTGCTCACAGAGTTTGACATAATCTATGTGACTCGGACTGCGATGAAAGCCCAAGCATTGGCCGATCATTTGGCCGAAACCCGGTCGATGAAGATTACGAGCCATTGAGAACTTATTTTCCCGACGAAGAAGTGATGCATATCGATGAACTGGAGCAAATTGAAAAACCAGGCTGGAAACTTTTCTTTGATGGGGCTGCCAACATGAAAGGAGTCGGGATAAGAGCTGTGCTTATTTCTGAAACAGGGCATCACTATTCTGTTACGGCTCAGCTTCGGTTTTATTGCACCAACAACATGGCTTAGTATGAAGCCTGTATTTTGGGTCTAAGGCTAGCTGCAGACAGGAATATCCAGGAAATCTTGGTCTTGGGAGACTCGGATCTTCTGGTGCATCAAATTCAAGGAGAATGGGAAACGCGAGACTTGAAGCTCATACCGTACCGACAATGTTTACATGATCTTTGTCAACGGTTTCGATCAGTGGAGTTCAGGCATATTCCAAGGGTCCATAATGAGGTCGCCGATGCTTTGGCTACCCTGACATCAATGTTGCACCATCCAGACAAAGCTTATGTCGATCCACTGCATATTCAAGTTCGAGATCAGCATGCTTACTGTAACATGATTGAAGAAGAACTTGATGGCGAACCATGGTTCCACGATGTCAAGGAGTACATCAGAATGGGGATATATCCAGTGAAAGCCACGGGGGATCAAAAGAGAACAATTCGACGGTTGACAAATTGATTCTTCTTAAGTGGAGGAGTTTTGTATAAGAGAACACCAGACCTTGGATTATTAAGATGCATAGATGCCAGACAAGCTACGGCTGTCACGTTCGAAGTACATTCGGGAGTCTGCGGACCACATATGAGCGGGTATGTGTTGGCAAAGAAATTTCTCCGAGCATGCTATTATTGGCTTACCATGGAGTGAGATTGTATCAATTTTGTGTGCAAATGTCATCAGTGCCAGATACACGGAGATTTGATTCATTCTCCACCATCGGAATTACACACAATGTCGGCACCATGGCCCTTCGTTGCTTGGGGCATGGATGTCATTGGACCAATTGAGCCAGCAGCATCCAACGGGCACAAGCTCATTCTGGTAGCCATTGATTATTTCACCAAGTGGGTTGAGGCTAAAACTTTCAAATCAGTGACCAAGAAAGCAGTGGTCGATTTTGTTCACTCAAATATCATCTGTCGATTCGGCATCCCAAAGGTGATCGTTACGGATAATGGTGCTAATCTTAACAGTAAATTGATGGAAGAGGTATGCCAACAGTTTAAGATTACACATCGCAATTCTACCCCATATCGTCGCAAGGCGAATGGAGCAGTCGAGGCAGCCAACAAAAACATAAAGAAGATACTTCGAAAAATGGTAGAAGGTTCGAGGCAATGGAACGAAAAATTACCATTTGCGTTGTTGGGATATCGCAGTACTATCCGTACTTCAGTAGGTGAAACACCTTATTTGTTGGTATATGGAACTGAAGCAGTGATACCTGCGGAAGTTGAAATCCCATCCCTTAGGATTGTCGCTGAGGCTGAAATTGATGATAATGAGTGGATCAAGACCCGTTTGGAGCAGTTGAATTTGATTGATGAAAAAAGATTAACAGCAGTATGTCATGGCCAGTTATATCAAAAGAGAGTGGCAAGAGCATACAACAAAAAGGTACGTCCCCGGAAGTTTTAAGTGGGCCAGTAGGTGTTGAAACGTATCCTTCCACACCAGGCTGAAGCGAAAGGCAAGTTCGCCCCAAATTGGCAAGAGCCATTCACTGTGACCAGAGTATTGTCCAATGGTGCTTTATGTTTAATAGATATCGAAGAAAATGCATAGACATGGCTATCAATTCTGACGCAGTAAAAAGATATTATGTATGGTTTCTTTGTTATAACTGTTGATTGTTTGTATTTGGCATTATTTTGAATATTGGAATGACGAAGGCAATTTGTTATGCTATCTAAACACTTCACCCTTTGTTCCCCCTTTTGAGCCTCATTTATTTCTTTTATACCCCTCTTTCGGGATCAGTAGCTAAGATCATAAATACAAGCAGGAAAGATAAGTGAAGAATAAAAAGAGAGAGAGGAAAAAAAGAATGAGAAAAGAAAAAAAAAGAAAAAAAAGAGAAGAAAAGAAAAGAAAAAACAACAAAACAACAAAAAAAATAAAAAGAGAAAAGAAAAGAAGTGGAAAGAGAAAGTATAACAACAAGGAAATTCGGGTGTGAACTACGTTTGACCTGATTCCTGTTAAGGATACGTAGGCAGCCTCACGGCTCGACCATAGTAAAATAAAATATCAAAAGATCCCCAAGCAAGAAACTGGGGCAGAAGTTGTACTTGTAATAAGAAATGTGATTCCAAGAGTTGTAATTTTAAACCCATGTCAAATTGTTTTGAGCCTTCGATACCCTTTTCTTTCTAACCCCATCCAAAAGCCCATATTACGGTCCAAAGAAAGACCTTCCGATCAGTCTTCGAGAGATGCCAATTTGAGCAAATAAAGGTGATTCATATCGGGATAACACTCTGGTCCAAGTAGGAAAAGTAATGAAAATGAGAGAGTCTTATGGGTGAAAACCCTCACGGGCAGCATGAGGCGACAAAAGCTGAGAGAAAGTAAAAATGAGAGAGTCTTATCGGTGAAAACCTTCGCGGGCACCATAAGGCAACAAAGAATTGAGGAACAAACAAATGAGAGAGGTTTGTCAGTGAAAACCCTTTAGGGCACCGCAAGTCGAACAAGGTCCGTAAGTTGGCGAAAAGTAAAATTGGGTTGTGGAAATCTTGGAGAACAAAGTAAAACAATTGTAAAGGAGATTGGTTAAATAGAGTGGGCTGATTAATCCAAAATACATACCATGATCATTGGTGCCAGTGACTCTGCTCAGATAAGTTCCTTTTTCCTATCTCTAACAGTCATCCAAATCTGGATTTTCTTCTTTATTCTTAATTCTCAAAATCATCACATTTCATTGCTGTTAATTTTTACTCCCCTAAAGCTCTTCCAAGGCTAGCATTGTTCCAACAAATAAGAAGGATTGTCAAAGTATACCACCAAGATTCAAAATTTGCACAAAGAAAAATACGGCTAGGACATACTAGAGATAATATGATGAAAAATGAGACATAGGGTGTAAGCAAAAGTGGAATCGATGGAATTTTTTCAGTAATGGCATGGGATATATACGAGTTCACATAGAAAGGTCAGAAGTAAAAACAACAGTTGGAGATCCTGCAGTTGAGGATCATTCATGAGGTCAAAACAGTCCTTTCGACCAGTTCAAGGCAGTCTGTTGAAGCAAAGCAAGGTAAAGAGAAAACCCTCCCCAGCAAGAATGCCATAACTAACCACCACGTTTTGAACTGACAAGATTTTCTTTGATATGAAACAGGGGCAAGATGGCATTTGCTTCAGGAAGCACCCTGTGAGGGAAGAAA
Source organism: Nicotiana sylvestris (assembly GCF_000393655.2). NCBI lineage: Eukaryota > Viridiplantae > Streptophyta > Magnoliopsida > Solanales > Solanaceae > Nicotiana > Nicotiana sylvestris. Next base: position 64,754,628 of record NC_091063.1, read on the forward strand.
GTACCATGCAGGTTTGATCATATAAATTTTCAGGACCCTCCTGGAAAATGGGACTTAGTTTAAAATTTAAAACAATCATGAGTAGCAAGATCAAGTATAAATGTACCCCCAAAAGAATATAAGTTGGCTTTAAAACTTTTATTGCTAGGATAGGATTTAATTTGAAGTTTTCAGGACCCTCCTGGAAAATGGGACCTAGGTTAAACTTTAAAACAATCATAAGTAGTAAATATAGGACAAATGTGCACCAAAAGGAATATAAGTTGGCTTCAAAGTATGCGTAAGTTATCAGGACCCTCCTGGATAATAGGACATAGTTTAAAACTGGTTTAGATAACAAGATTTAGCAGAAGTCATGCCTTTAAAAGATATAGCTTAGATTTATAAAAATTGTCGTTTAGTTAAGAGTTGTCAGGACCCTCATGGATAATAGGACCTAACTTTCAAATTCATATTAATATTTGGTAATATGCTTCAGTTTTACACTCACAGATGCGCCCAGCTACCAAACTGAGGCAGAAAATTTTCTTTTTTTTTTGTCTATTTTTTTTGAAGTCAGGCGTCCACCTGGAAAACAAGGAACAACAGTTGAAGTATCAGCAATCAGGCGTCCACCTGGAGAACAAGGAACAACAGTTAAAGTATCAGCAATCAGGCGTCCACCTGGAGAACAAGGAGCAACAGTTCAAGTTTCAGCAATCAGGCACCCACCTGGAGAACAAGGGAGTACAATTCAAGTTTCCGCTTTCAAGTTCTTACTGATGTTTGGTAACTTGATTTAGTTTACACTCATATATATACCCAGCTACCAAACTGGGGCAGAAATATTCTTTGTTTTTGTCTATTTTGTTGAAATCAAGAGCCCACCTGGAGAACAAGAGAATACAGTTCAAAGTTTCAGCAATCAGGAGCCCACCTGGAGAACAAGGGAATACAGCTCAAGTTTCGGCAATCAGGAGCCCAACATGGAGAATAAGGGAATACATTTCGAGTTTCAGCAATCAGGAACCCACCTGGAGAATAAGGGAATACAATTCAAATTTCAAGTAGTCAGGAGCCCGCTTGGAGAATAGAGGAAAAGAAACAATAGTCAAAGGAAAACATTTAAAGGGTCAGCAATCAGGTGCCCGCCTGGAGAAGAAGGGAAGGCATTTCAAAGAATACCATTCAAGTCAGCCACAAAGGAACTTATGAGGAAGATACAAGTCAACGAGTCAACATCAGTCACAAGATCAAGTTTAAAAATAAATCTTTGTAAAGCATAGATTATAGCTTAGTTTAGCTTCTTTATTTTTGTCATGGTGCAATAAGGAGATTAGTAGGCAGTATCAGCAGCAGCAACAACAGTAATAGTAAAATAGCAACTTCATGGTAGTCCCAGCTACCAAAACTTTCCGAACTACATTGACCTGATTCCTTTATAGCCAAGGATATGTAGGAAACCTTTGAAGCAGAGGCTCGGTCAAATCTTTCAAAAAAATGCTTCCCACGGAGTGTTCAAACATGCAAAAATCGCTCGTATCCGCTCACTTTATCTTTGCACGAAAACTCTTCGTGTTTCCGGACAAAGAGGGGCAGCTGTGAGCACGTGATTTTTGCCTCATATGAATTACTCCAAAATAATTCCCAAAATTAGGTCTTGGCTTTAATTATGTGTCATCTTAGGAATTATTGTGTGATTTGCCTGATTGTTTGCATGTATTTGTGTGCATGTTTAATTTTATTAATGCATCAAAAATACAAAAAATATAGCATTTGCATTTAAGATTTGATTTTTACATACAAAAAATATAGCATTTGCATTTACATATTTTTGTAATTTTAGTCAAATTGTGTGATTTTCTTTTAATTTAAGTGTTTAATTATTTGTGATAGGTGTTATTTAAAGTTAATTAATATTTTTAAGCTAATTTAGGTCTTCTACAATTTAATTTAGGATTTTTAAGTTTAATTTTTGAAAAAAAAGAGAGAAGAAAAGAAAAAAATTAATAAAAGAGAAGGAAATTGGAATTGGACCAAATTAAATTTAACTTAAGCAGCCCAAACAACTACCCAGCCAAACCTGCCCGATCCAGCCCAAACCCGAATAAAAAAAACCGATCCATCCCAAGCCGTATCAAACGACGCCGTTTGGTATGTTCGATCTGGACCATTGAATCAGCCCAATCGAACGGTCCCAAGCCTTCGCCCATGACCCAAACCCGACCCGCCCCTAAACCGGTCCAACCCCACTCGATTAAAACGATCCCATTTTAATTATTGGTTCAATCAGAACCGTTAGATTCCAATCATCCAACGACCCTGATTGAATCAATGATTTTAATATATCAAGCCCATCAGACCCCTACCCCCCTCAGAAACCCCCCCTCTCATTTGTCTCACTAACCCTAGAGACAACCCTGTCTTCCACCGCCTCACATCACCGCCCTCCGCCCACCAGAAATCGCCTCACGGCGGTTCCGGTGGTTCAATCACTCCCAAATTTACACCCCAGAACCACCCCGAGCTCCTCTTTCCAAATCTATGACTCGTTTCCCTCGAATCTTGCCCAAACCTCTCGAATTTTAGATCTAAGGTTCAAATCCCTAAACCCCAAAGTTAATTTCTGTTGAACCTATGGCATGCATGATCCAGATTTCTGTGTTTTTCATTTAGAAAGCTGATTCACGCGAAATTGATGGTTTTCGTTTATTCTTCACAAAGAACAAGCGGTCATCATTGGTTTCGTGAAATCAGGACATCCAGCGTTTGGTTTCAAGTTGATATTGGTAAGTATTTGTTGTCTGTGTTTGTTTTTACCATCCGTCTACCCCTTTCCTTATATTTTTTTAATATTGTTGATTGGTTTAGTTTCTGAACCTAGTTTTTTTTAAGATTAGTTCTGCATTTATAATCGTTTCTTTGGCCTTTCAGTTTCGTCTTTTAGTCTTTAGAACGTTATTCTTTGATTTTGTTATACTATTTGTTCACCTTGCTTAATTGTCATTCATGATTTTTGAATTTTCTGATTTTTATCTCATTATTAATTAGTCTTGTCTCGACTTGATATTTTAGTTAATTCTAGTTCATTAGTTTAGCTTTAAAGTCAGTAATTTAATTAGGTTTTGATTTGAAACCATTCAAATTGGTTTTCTGTTCTGTTTTGTCATGGATCGACTGGTAACTTAATTTGGGGATTCATTTCTAACCCAGTTTCAACGAAGGCCCAAAGAATTTGTTCACTTACTTGGGTCAACTTGACCATTGTGATTTTCTGAAATAATAATAGGGTCATGGGGGTAATTTGGGTAGTCTAAACTAAGGGAACCTCAATAATTGAATTAGGTGGCTGCTGATAAGTGATAAGGTTTAGAAAGGGTACTACTAAATTAAATTAAAGGCACTAAGTTAAGTGGGGACTAAAAAATGGAAAAAGGAGATTGGTAATGGAAGCTGCACTAACTGATTAATTTAGATAAACTAAGGTAAGGGAGGGGATACTAGAATAAGGATGACATTAATTGAATGCATATAAAAGACTGAGAGATACATAAAGAAAAGGGATTCAGAGAGAAGAATAAGGAAAACATTCTGAGAGACAGAAATATACACTGAGAGATTCTAAGAGAGATAGGAAGAGAAATACACAGAAATAGATACAGAAGAGAGAGTCTAGTACTTTGAAAATACTGAAATATGCATATATAGAGAGATTTAAGTGAAAAAATCCAAAAAGAAATATACCAAGGGCTGAACTGCTATTGTTTCAATTGAATTTTAAGTCATACACAATTTCTTTCTAATTCCTGAAACTACTTTAACTCATTTAAGTGGAAATGGATTGATTTTTGGTAATTGAGAGTCTGTTGGTTCAAAGTTTTGCTAAAAGTGCACTGTTCCATCAAGTTTCATAAGCTGAACCCACTGTTTAACTGATTAAATCTGGGCTAGCTGCTGCTGTCATAGCTGATCTTTCATTTTTCTGTTGTGTTTTGCTTTTCCAGGTATTCATCTCACCTTCCAAAGTATGAGAATGAATAATTTTGAAGATTGGTTCCTTTAAATAGAAATTTGTACCGATGCCTTTTGTTATTCAAATATTTTCTGCATTTTTCTGAAACTGTTTAGCTTAGCACCTTATTATATTTTCTCCTGTTTATTTTAAGTATGGATTGTTGTAGTATTATTGGATGGGAAGTTCATTGTGGGGCATCAAAAAGGGCATAAAAAGTCATGTTAAATGTTTGACAATGTTTGAAAGTCGTAAGTATCTAGGAGATTGGATAATTAGTACATTTGGTGATTAGCATGTAGGCCTTCTTCTATATTTATATTGTTGAAAGGAGTGTGTTCAAAGTTAAGTTGCAAATGTGATTAAGTATAGAATCCATGTTAGAAAGTAGAGATGTGATTATATAGTTAGTTGTTTCAGTAGTGTTTTCATTCTTAATATGTGAATAACATCTTGTGAATGTGTTTCATGGCTGTGGATTGCATGATATTCATTCCAATCCATCTTTGCAGTAGTTTAGTGAGTTTGATTTAAATGTACTTTCCATTAAACATGTATTAAGTAAGAGCTTCTTAGTTTACCGTAATATATTTAGGATCTATTATGCATAATGGATGTGTAATTACTTAAAAAAAAGGAATCTGGTTTATTAATTTCAGAGGTGTTTTCTAGTTTAGTGGTATATATGTTTATCCACGGTTGCGAAATTTTTACTTGAATATGTTCAAAGGGGCTGTTGGTATAATTTGGACAACCTATGAGTCAATCATGTTGCAGCAGGGATTCGACCTTGAAATCCCTACGTGGCCATTGCATTGTGTCATTGGATTGGGCTGACATTGGTAACATGATACTGGTCTCCCTCTAGGCCCAGGATTTAGATAGTATCTGGACTCATTAGTAATTAATTGAGGTAAGTTGATGGGCTCAGGTTTGAGCCTAAACTGGGTAGCCTTGTGTTAATTAAATCATCAGTCCGTTAATTGAAGAAGTATAAAAGAATAGTCATTAGTTGGGTGTCTGGATTGCTGTTGAATGAGATAGGAATCCGGGTAATCGAGAGAATGAATGGGTTGAGTTTCGGTCATGTTATGCATTGGGCTTAATACCAACTTCATTTTCTTTCTTCATTTACACTAGTAAGGATGATTATTCGTATTCAAATGTTGAATATTGTTTGGTTTATTAATTATGCGAGTTTACTTTAAGTGGTTTGGGCTAGTCCATATAATAAAAGTTGGGTGTTGTGATGCCATGATAAACGTCATTCAATTGTTGGAATTCCACATTTCAAGCCTAAGGCTCGAGAATGCAAATGGTGGTTATTTTCGTAAATATTTCTACTTTAGTTAAGCTAGCTAGTCTTGTAAATGGCTGTTTAATTAATGAGTAATTAAGGCTGCAAATTAAGTAGTAAGCGCAGTTTCATAGGTGGGAGCAAATTAACTAATTAATATAAGAAATTAATTAAGTCATGCTGAACAATAATGACAATTGCGTGACCCTCGCTTTAATTAAATTTTAACTAAATTTTAGAATTCACCGTTCATCAAAACTCCATGATACTCGCGGAGATAAAACGCGTAGTTGCTTTAGGCACGTATTTTAAACTCGGGTGCACATTTATGTGACCCAAATCCAAAACTTAACAACGTTAAATAAAGTAGGTCTCGGATCGCGGGTGCATTTCCTGTGGCATGATTACGAGTTCCAAAATTAAGACCAACGTATGCATTCGTGCAACATCGGGCGAAACAATCTTAATTTTAATAAAATACTATCGGGGTTGTGTACGTGTTCGTATGACATCATTACGATTCTAAAAGCAAACATCGGAGGACGCGCAATTTTGGCCCAATTTTCTCAACATTAATAAAGCGTTATTAATCGTGGACACGTACGCGTGACATGATTTTTGACGCGCCAAATAAATGGGTATATGTGCGCATAACCCGTTTCAAGATAATTTTCTTAATTAAAAAGTGGTTAAAGTTAAAATTGCATGTAAGTTCAAATTGTTCTAAATCAGATAATTAAGCCGAACATAACAGTAGAGCAACCGTGCTAGAACCATGGAACTCGGGAATGCCTAATACCTTCTTCCTGGTTAACATAATTCCTTACCTGGATTTCCGGCTTGCGGACTGTAATACAGAGTCAATATTTTCCTCGATTCGGGATTCTAACCGGTGACTTGGGATACCATAAATTATCCCAAGTGGCAATTCTGTATTTAATGTAAGTAATCCCGTTTCGATTGTCCTTTAATTGGAAAAACTCCCTGACACTCCTTCCCGGGGATGTAGTAAAAAAGGGAGGTGTGACACCATCTACTTCCATGCCTTCAGAAATTCCATCCTCCTCAGCATACCCATTGACTTCCCACCAATTGAGCCAAACACTCTCCAGTATTAACAACTGGATGCAAGCAGCAACTTCTAAGCTGTCTGTGCTATCCAGTTCGGTGGCAGCCCAATCAGTTCCCCCTTAACCACATGTGCCAGCTTCGGTAGAGGAGTCTCTCAAGGAGCTTCTGGACAACCAGAAGAAGCTCCTGGAGAACCAAAAGCTTATAATGGATGCTCTAGCAGTTCAAGGAAAATCACTTCAGGAGCTGAGCAAGCAAACAAAGAAACTGAAGAAGACTCGGGCCTCGAAGGAGTCTGTGAAGGAATTGAGGGGGGAGATGGACAAGATGAAGGCAACAGACCACTTACCATTGGAGCTACTATTGCATGATCAGCCTCCAGTGGCTCAGACAGAGCAGGTTCAGGAGAAGGAGATTGAGAGAGCGCCCAAGAGGAGGAGAGTGATGCCCAAGGTGGATGATGTAGATATTAAGCTGGCGAAGACTGAGGGAGTTAATTCTGGCCAACCACAGGCCCCCGAGACAGATGATCCAGGTGCACAGCCACAGGACCCCATGCTACCACAGGACCTGATGCAGACAGAGGACCCATAGGGAGTTTTCTTTACTCTCTACCCTTCTTTTTCAGCTTATTTTTGGTTAGTTAGTATTGAGGACAATGCTAGCTCTCATTTGAGGGGGTGGCGCTACTTTGATGAATTGGTAGTTGGTTTGTAATTATGATACTATTTTCTTTCTTTCTGCTTATTTTTCATTTTTGGTATGTATATAACATTACTATTTATTTTACTTTTCATTATTTTTCGATCTTGGTATGTATATAAAGTTACTCTCTCATGTATATATTCATTCCCTCTTGTGTATATTCGACTAAATCCCCTATTGTACATATTTAGTTTACTTTTCGCATTTTTCTTCAAAGCTTCTTTTGCAATTTTCTTTAATAGTATAACTTCTTATTTCATTTAGTAGCTTCTTTTTCAGTTCGTAGCTTCTTATTTTACAATTTTGTGTGATCAATAAGCCTTTGGTTTTCTTAATACCACGGTTCTTTCCAAAGGTGGAGTTTGTGTGAACCGGGTGGCTTTTCCCAATGATGGATCGCATGATAACCTTCTTAAGGGTTTGAGTCTGTTCTTCTTTTTGTTTTTGTGTAAATAGTAATTAGTGAGAAATGGTGCCTCAGACAAAGCTTCACTTGGGCCTAATACATTTACCTTTGACCTTATGGTTAAAAACAAATCGGTATGTATAAGATGGTGATAGTTGTGACCTTGAGACTCTTGTGTTGGCTAAACAATCATCGAGTGATTTCTCGGAATCATTTGTGTTGCTCAAATATTAGCTAAGGTTGTTATGGGCCCCCGACTCTGTTTCTTTAGCAATCCTATAGCTTGTGTGGTGAGGTATTGATTTGCAAGTCCAAGTCTCGTGCCAATGAATCTAGAACTTGCCGTGAATGTTTGTCTAGAGGCCAAATCCTAAGTGAAGCTCGACTTGAGAAGTGATCATATGCTCTCCTTTATCCTAATTGAGACTTGAAAACATCCATATCATACCAATGATGATATCCCTAGTCAACCCCGTTGAGCCATGGCCCTTATTCTTTTATTAACCATGATACAAGCCTTTATCCATTTTAAAATGATCCTCTCTTGGCACCCTATCTTTCCTTAGCACAAGGCAAAAGCATAAGTTTGGGGGGAGAGACTATTACGACCCACAGTATTACGATAATGTTACCCTTTGCAGTAATATATTACGAGGATGTTACGTCTTGCAGTATTACATTACGATGATGTTACACTTTGCAGTAATAAGTTACGACACTATTGCACCCTGTAGTATTTTATGTTGAATTTGTCATAAGGTAATTGACATCAGTCCAAGGAAAAGTTTAATTGGAGATTATAAGGATTATGCTATTTCAAACAAGTGATGAGTAAATTCGTGAAGATGAAAGGGGAAGAAAGTCAAAGAAAATGAATTTTTATCAAAGTTTGGCATTTTGGGGTAAAATACGGCCCGAGCTAAAATACCCAGTATTTTATGGACTAGTGTCATACAAGATACTACATGACCATGGTAGTAAGGTGTATTAAAAGTGAGTAGTATTTTAAGTAATTTGTGGTAATTTTTAAATTATGCGGGTAATGGATTAATTCCCAGCTAACGAAACATTACCGGTTAACTAATAAGTGGAAAAGATTAAATCCCCCCCCCCCAAGAAAACGTGGCAGAAGGCCACTATTTGAGAAAGCGACTCATATTGATCTTTGGGTAGGTGGCTGCCAAGGATCTATGAGTGTCAATTTGTATATTAGTTCTCTTTCTTGATTCTCTTATGTCAACAGAAGAAGACTACGTGAGTTATCACAATTGTATAGCAACATTGATGTTGCAAGGATGACTTTGATTTAGAAAAATACTCAAGTTAAAATACATAGATGTTTATGTCCCATAGGTACGGAAAAAACAACCATCTGCTGCTTTTAGTATAAAGATTTAATTAGGTAGTTTCTAACATTCAGCAATTAGCAAGTTCATAAGCTTATCAACCACACTAGGATGAACCACACTGCTTTTAATTGGAAATGAGTAAAGTAGTCATTCCTCCAAAAGCAAGAAAAATTTTCTTTCTTGATTCAAATACGGTAACACCAAGAACAGAATCTCAATCGTTCAAACATTTCAACGAGCAGAAGCTTAATTCCGTCCAAATTTTGCGGTTCTAAAAGAGTACGGTGTAATCTTCGCGAAGAATATTATACGAAGTTTTCCCTATTCCAGGTATGTTAAGGCTATCCTTTCTTTCTTTTGGCATGATCCATACGATACGAACGAAATGTGCAAATGCACAAATTCCATAAATGACTCTATTCATAGAAGTATTAGAGATATCTATGTTCCTGAATTTCCATGTGTCATAATATTTTATCATTTGTTCATGGGTCTCAGAAAAATATGAAAAATGAGAAAAAAAAAGTTAATTTATGATATTGCTAAAGACAAAATGGTCTTATGAAATTCCGAAAAATTATATTAACGTACTTTTCATGCATTGCATTAATGTGCATTGACCCATGACCAGATGGCGTTATATACGTGTATATATATAAATATATGTATATGGGATATGGGAAAAAGTTACGGCGTTATATACACACCACCACCTGATCAGTTGGTATACGATGATGATTTTGCCCACAGGGGCCGATATGATATGATGGGATGCCTCAGAGGTTGATAATGTTATGAAACATGTACCTATGCATGACATGACATACATATGCATATGCATGACGCTAAAAGTAATTTATGATTTAGAAAGTTATTCAGACATACAGGTTGAGTCATGTACTCTATATTTCTTCCATGTCTCTTATGTATTTATTTATGTGCCTTACATACTTGGCACATTACTTATACTGACGTCCTTTTTGACTAGGGACGCTACGTTTCATACCCGCAGGTCCCGATAGACAAGTCGAGAGCCCTCCAAGTAGGCTATCAGCTCAGCGGAAGATGTTGGTGCACTCCATTTGCTTCGGAGTTGCTCGTTTGGTTAGTATGATTTAGACGTGTATTATTTGGTAAGGAGGGACTCTGTCCCGACCTTTATGACATTTATGTACTCTTAGAGACTTGTAGATATATGTCGTGTATATAAAAGATTGTACGGCCTGGTCGGCCTATGTTTTGAGTTTATAAAGGATCATGTTGGCCTATTAGGCCTGTATGTCATGTGTATATAATGATGTAATAAGAAAGATATGTTACATTGGTACTCGGTTGAGTAAGGTACCGGGTGCCTGTCGCGGCCCATCAGTTTGGGTTGTGACAAAAGTGGTATCAGAGCAGTTCTATCCTAGGGAGTCTACAAGCTGTGTCAAGTAAAGTCTTGTTTATGGGTGTGTCCTGCACCACACTTATAAGCAGGAGGCTATAGGGCATTTAAGACTGTCACTCTTTTTTTTTTACTCTAGATCGTGTGGTAGAGCTCACTTATAAGAATTTAAGTCCCGAGCTTCTATTTTTATTCATAATACTACGATGCCTACATTTAGAAAGATGATCGATAAGAGATATAGCTGTGAAAGTGTTGAATTAGAGGAACTCGACTTTGTATCATGCTTATAATAAGTAAACATGATGTCTTCAGTAGATCATGGGTGTACTGAAAGATGTAAGCTTCCTGATAATAAGCCTTAAGGTAAGAATGTCTATCCACCTTTATGGTAAAGGACAATGAGATATTAAGAAGATAAGTACAAGTTTCAGCAAGTAAAAGGAACAAGGTGAAAAAGGGTACAAGGTTCCCGATTAATGAAGGTTAACAACGTTTATAATTGAGGTAGAGGAACATAAGCTTTTTGAGTTATATTCAATAGTAACAGAGGTATATACAATCGATTGAGTCAGTTGACATTTCCGAAGGATATTGCAAATGTGCTAATAGATCTCTTTATGAGACACCTAAATGGTGCACTCTAAAATAGTGCAGCCAGATATGAGTACTACAAAGACATGCACTATAAGCCTTGAAGGGATAAATATTACCTTAGTGTGGCTCGTTTTCCTAGTAAAGCGAGAATGTTAAGCAACTTGAAGAACCACTGGATGGAGCAAAGGAAAGACAAAAGCGAAAGAATGTCGTATTGAAATTTTCACAAGAAAAGGGATATGCAGAAATATTAGCAGAGTAATGAGGAGAGAGATAAGGAAGCATTATGAAGAAGGTGTGATACATGGATGAAAACAGTAGAGTGTTACAGAACCTATAGTCAAATGAAGGAAGAGACGAAAGGTGATGGGCCTTAAGACAACAAAAGAGTGTAGGCCATAAGGTTATACCCCCATTTCGAGAAATAAGTTCGCGACTCCAACGCGACTACCAGAGGGAGAGTTAATCCCCAGAGTAACAGAGATTAGTATGGACTGGTAAACAAGATAAACTAAATATGAATTAGGGACTGAATGATTGGAAAGTACTCGGCATCATGGTAATTTCAGATTCTATTCCGGCGGTAATAGAATAGACCACAGAAGAAGATTCATGATGAATTCAGAGAATGGTCATTCAGGGAGACGCTTCCCTAGAGCAAGCAATGTGAGCAAAGTTAAGCTTAAGAGACTGTATGTGCCAGTTACGCTAAGTGTCACCCTCGTGAGTAAGGGAATTTGTCATCCTTGGTACAGAAGGATTGCTGCAAGAGAAGTAAGGATCATTGATGTTGAGAAACGACACAAAAAATGAAGAGGTAAAACATCTATAGGTAGATCCTCGTGGCTTCAGCTTTTAGTACACCCTTAAAGGGGGAAATATGGAGTGATATGACATTAAGTCAGAATTAAGTGGTTCTAGTGACTATGGAATAATAAAGGAATAACGCGATAAGAATAAGAAAGGGATGAGATTGTACTTATTCAAATGTTACAGATATGCTATGATTCCAGAACATTATGAAAGCACGACACCAAGAAAAGAAAGTAAGGATTCCTGCCGGGATGTTTTTGATAAATAAGGAGCCAGTGCAAGATGTAAGTTAAGACAAAGGAAATAACCCAAGAAAGATTACGAGGAATATCGATATGAGAATGGGCCAATGAGTAGTTAGTAATTGGTCAGGAAGATCCCAGTTATGGCTAAACAGGAAGTTACAGACGAGTCATCAGATCGTGTAAGATAAACATAGTAGAACCCAACAAGGAGAATTCAGCCTCAAAGAATATCATTATAATACTTAAGATATATTCAAACAAGAGTCAGGATAGTTAAAGGTACAATATGAGTGTTACGAGGATAAAATAATGTGCCACTGGGAAGGCAGTCAAGATATCAATTCAGAAGCAACAATACAAGCACATAGGCATGAAAGTAAGCAACTATGGAAGATAGAGGCAAGTAAGGACATAAAAAAGGCCCGTAATAAGCTCACAACTTTATGAGAGTCAAGGGTTCTCCCTAAGTACTACAACGAAAGACTAGCTGAGGAGATAAGAAAGAAGGCTTCAACCTAAGCACAATGACCTAAAGAGGAAATGGTCGTGTAACAACAATCTCGCAACAACATTGTAAGCATTCCAAAGGAAAGTGGCACCTACCGTGTCTACTGAACGGGAAGTAAGAATTAAAATTAATATTCGAGATCATATGAGTTGTATGAAAACTCTATAAAGTGTGGGCACTAAGATAAGCTAAGTATGGATGCAACAAGGGGGCAGAAAGACCAGGAAAAGTAATAGCTTACGTTGAAAGAAAGCTAAGATGGAATGAAAGAATTATTCGATCAACGATCCAGAGTTAGTACATTATAGATACATTCAAGATTGTGGAGCATTTTCCAGGCAGCATATTTGCTAACAATCATACAGCCATAGAAGACTTCAGTATAAGTTAAAAGAAAGAATTGAGCCCAGGGCATAGACAAAGGATTGAATTATTAGAAGATTGTATCATGGATATTCCATAACGCCCATGAAAGACTAAGGTAATAACTGATACCATGAGCCACAAATCGGAAGATAGCTTAAGCCTACGTAAAGGCTGATCAGAAGGAAGAGGAAACTAAAGAGTTACATCAACTAAGTAAATTAGGAGTTTGATTATTAAACCCAAAAAAATATGGACATAGTGATTGAGAGCATAGCAGAATCACTCTTAATATTGAGGTACAAAAGAGATAGCACAACAACCATAATCTATAATGGCTCTACAAGGAAGCTAGTTAGAAGAAGTACCAACCTCATAAGAAGTCAATATGAAGCTCCTACCAAATTGTGTATATACCAGAGGTGTGACTATTATAATAGAGCTTCAGGTTATGGATGTGAATTACATCTAGGTAGAAGGGAGGTTATGAAAGAGAAAGAAGATATGATGCGAGATTTTAAGTAAGCAAGGTAAAAGTGAACAACGTACGAAATACTCAAATGCAGAAGGTTGTTAATAGTCCATACTTCAGATAGAAGGCTAGAAGTGCGGGGATCCAATAACAAATGATAGCGGCATCGTCGGTGGCATGTCTTCCAGCCTATGGTTTCTAAGTACTGAGAGATCTAGTTAAGAGAGTAGAGAAACGTTGGAGACGATGTGATGTCTCGCTTGACGTTCCAGAATAACATAAGAAAATCTATGGTGCAAGTAATTTGAAGGAAATTTTATAAATGGATATATATATAGGTCGCAAGCTAAAGTATGGTATAGCAATAAAGTTTTAAGGAAGCATTAGTAAGGATGAGGAAATGCAAGTGAAAAGGTGACGAGAATGGATAAGTCTTTAGAATTAAGCCCATTGAAACAAGAAGAGCAGATAGTTTCTCTATGTTATACAAAGCTCGCTATAGCTTTAATGAACTCAAAGGAGTCTAAGATTAATAGCATTTCGAAGAAATGAAATGCTGACCTGGTATAAAATGAGGGTATAATTGTGACAAATACAGGATGACATTTGGGCCTTTGTTTGAATAATAATTTGAAAAAAAAGAGATGAGAAGGAGAAAAGATTTCGCTGGTAGCACGAAATTAGAATACCCCCATAAGGTGAATCACATTAAGACACTATGAAATACGATTATGGGAATCACTTCGAATATTCCTTGAGGTAACGTAAGCCCTAGGGGCAAAGTATTACGTGAGAAGTTTCAAGTTATTAGTGGTATATTGTATATCAATATTGAGGTGAATCAACAATAGATGGACAAAAGTCACTAAGTATGAGATGAGATTGGGCTGTCATTCTAAAGATGAGCAGTAATGAGGAAGCATTAAAGGACTTAAATTTATACATATGGAATAAGCAACGAGAGTAAGTTGGGATTTGGTAGCAGACCTCAGCAACAATAAATTAAAGTAAGAATTATGGCAGTAAATTCATACGGATGGCTAACAGACCTAGGCGATGAGATATAGCAATATTCGTGAATTCAACAAAGTACCGAGCGAAGAACTTAAGTATACTCATATATGCCCAAAGGGACATCTTATCAATCTCTACATATGAATCCTAGAGATTGGGCACACTTACAAGGTCAAAATTGCACTGCATGATGAAAGGTAGTAACAGTTACGATATGGGAAGGATTCCAACTACAAAATGTGGTGTGAGAAGGAGGCCTAATAGGGGAATGCCCTGGACTTTGGACTGATTCAAAAAACAGTCGCCTAGATGGCAAGGGAAGTTTTAAAGTATTCAGAAGATATAAATTATGAAAATGATAAGTGCATCAGTCAACATTCGAGGACAAATGTTCCAAAGGGGGGAATAATGTTACGCCCCACAGTATTACGATGATGTTACCCTCTACAATAATATATTACGAGGATGTTACGTCCTGCAATATTACATTACGATGATGTTACACTTTGCAGTAATAAGTTACGACACTATTGCACCCTCCAGTATTTTATGTTGAATTTGTCGTAAGGTAATTGACAACAGTCCAAGGAAAAGATTATTCGGAGATTATAAGGATTATGCAATTTCAAATAAGTGATGAGTAAATTCGTGAAGATGAAAGGGGAAGAAAGTCAAAGAAAATGAATTTTCGTCAAAGTTTGGCATTTTGGGGTAAAATACAGCCCGAACTAAAATACCCGGTATTTGTGGACTAGTGCCATATAAGGTACTACATGACCATGATAGTAAGGTGTGTTAAAAGTGAGTATTATTTTAAGTAATTTCTGATAATTTTTAAAAAATATGCGGGTAATGAATTAATTACCGGGTAACGAAACATTACCCGGTTAACTAATAAGTGGAAAAGATTAAATCCCCCCCCCCAAGAAAACGTGGAAGAAGGCCACTATTTGAGAAAGTGACTTATATTTATCTTTGGGTAGGTGGCTGCCAAGGATCTATGAGTGTAAATTTATATATTAATTCTCTTTCTTGATTCTCTTATGTCAACAGAAGAAGACTACGTGAGTTATTACAATTGTATAGCAACATTGATGTTGTAAGGATAACTTTGATTTAGAAAAATACTCAAGTTAAAATACATAAATGTTGATATCCCATAGGGACGAAAAAAACAACCATCTGCTAATTTTAGTAGAGAGAATTAATTAGGCAGTTTCTAACATTCAGCAATCAGCAAGTGCAATAAGCTGATCAACCACACTAGGATCAACCACGCCGCTTTTAATTGGAAAGGAGTAACGTAGCCATTCCTCAAAAAGCAGGAAAATTTTTCTTTCTTGATTCAAATACGGTAACACCAAGAATAGAAGCTCAATCGTTCAAACATTTAAACGAGCAGAAGCTTAATTCTGTCCAAATTTTGCAGTTCTAAAAGAGTACAATGTGATCTTCGCCAAGAATATTATATAGAATTTTCCCTACTCCAGGTATGTTAAGGCTATCCCTTCTTTCTTTTGGCATAATCCATATGATACGAACGAAATGTGCAAATGCACAAATTCCATAAATGACTCTATTCATAGAAGTACTAGAGATATCTATGTTCCTGAATTTTCATGTGTCATAATATTTTATCATCTGTTCAAGGGTCTCAGAAAAATATGAAAGTTGAGAAAAAAAATTTACTTTATGATATTTCTCAAGACAAAATGGTCTTATAAAATTCCGAAAGATTTTATTAACGTACTTTTCATGCATTGAATTCATGTGCATTGACCCATGACCAGATTGTGTTATATACGCGTATATATATAAATATATATTTATAGGATATGGGAAAAAGGTTACGACGTTATATACGCACCACCACCTGATCAGCTGGTATACGATGATAATTTTGACCACAGTGGCCGATCTGTTATGATAGGATGCCCTCAGCGGCTGATGATGTTATGAAACATGTACCTATGCACGACATGACATACATACACAAATGTATGACTTTAAAAGTAATTTATGATTTACAAAGTTATTCAGACTTACAGGTTGAGTCATGTACTCTATATTTCTTTCATGTCTCTTATGTATTTATTTATGTGCCTTACATACTCGGTACATTACTCGTACTGACGTCCCTTTTGCCTGGAGATGCTGCGTTTCATGCCTGCAGGTCCCGATAGACAGGTCGAGAGCCCTCCAAGTAGGCTATCAGCTCAGTGGAAGATGTTGGTGTGCTCAATTTGCTTCGGAGTTGCTCGTTTGGTTAGTATGATTTAGACGTGTATTGTTTGGTAAGGCGGGACTCTGTCCCGACCTTTATGACATTTATGTACTCTTAGAGTCTTGTAAACATATGTCGTGTATATAAAAGATTGTACGGCCTGGTCGGCCTATGTTTTGAGTTTATAAAGGATCATGTTCGCCTATTAGGCCAGTATGTTATGATTATATAATGATGTAATAAGAAAGATATGTTACATTGGTACTTGGTTGAGTAAGGTACCGGGTGCCCATCGCAGCCCATCGGTTTGGGTCGTGACAGAGCCGAGGAAGGCAAAAGTGATAAAAGTACAAAATGAAGAAAAGGAAAGGAAAAAAGAAAAAGAAAGAAAAGCTAAAAATACAAAAAGAAAGTGAACAATGTAGAGGAAATGAAGGGATTTAATAAAAGCAAAAGATGAAAGGCATGGAAAGATTAGAAAGGAGAAAAAGGATTGAAATGAACAAGAAAGAGTGACAGTGTGTCTCTCTAGCCCCTAAAGAAGAAGTAAATGACTGAAAGAGTCAAGAAAATGTGTGCCAAAATAAAGCAAATGAAGTGCTTAAGGGAAGTGAAACCTTCATAGACCAATATTTCCTCCCCTGAACCAAAAGCCTTCATTACATTTCCACAAAAGCCCTATATGATCTTGAGTTGAGTGAGCTCACATTAGTGGTGACTCACATAAGGGGCAAGCTTATGGTACTTAGAGCCGGATTTGTGACCTTCCTTTGAGAGAGATGAGTGTATTTTCCACAATCCTCGTTCTGAGTGCTACACTCTAAAAGTGAGGTTTGCTTATGGAGAGTTGAAGAGTATGAGTTTGGGTTCCACAACGACCAATGTAACAGAAAGAGTTTCCTTGATGAGTTGAGTCAACTCTTGATGCTTTTGTGTCACACAATAGCCATGGTTCTAAAAGGTTATGTATTGTTGATAATGCATTTGAGTTGAGGGTAATTGTTAGTCCCAATTGATTCTTGATGAGGTTACTTTAGGACAGCTGAAATTTCCTTTCTTTTTATACTGAGAAGGTGAGAATTACTTTGTTTGCTTGATGATAAGCAAAAGCTTAAGTTTGGGGGAGTTGACACCACGGTTATTAACACCACGGACTCCCCTCACCCTCCTCTTTCTATTGCACCCGTTGGTTTGCCTCGAATAAGGCCGGAACTCTTCAAATCTTGATTTGAAGTTTTCCGGCCAGTTGACAGTTTGTCCGAATCAGCCCAAAATCACACCCTACAACCCCCAGCCCTTCCCCAACATTAATCCGTGTTTGTTTTCTTTCAAATCACCATGAAACGACCCACACCTTAGATCTAAGAATTGCAGGCCAAACCCTAAAATCAAATCCTTTTGATTTCGAACCGTAGTACCCTTAACCATGTGTTCTCGTGTAAGAACACATGGTTAGGGATATTACGCGTCAAAAATCTAAAAGGATTCAGATGTTTGTGACCGGCCGGAATCCCTTATGCCTTTGTGAGTTTTTCTTTTCTTTTTTTTTACTGCTTCTTTTACTTGCATGATTGAAACATTATTTGTAGTCGTTGTTTCATTATTGTTCTGTTAATTTTATGGTTTAATTGTGTTAGTTTAGGTTCTGTTAATTACTGTTGATTTTGAGCTTGTTAGTTGGTTGAATGATTATAAGTTCGTGATTTAATAAATTAGTTTTAAGCTCATTTAATGTTAATCGTGGTAGGTTAAGCTCAGTTCAATTTTGTTTAGTTTGTTTGAGTTGGTTAATTGAACAGAATTGGTTCAGTGAGCCTGATTAGTTAGTTTCTGATTGCTAGTTAATCAATTTTAGTTAGTTTCAGACTGGGCTAGGGTATTGGGTATAACTGTTAGGGATAAGGGTAGGTTCAGTGATTCTAAAAGGCTTTCAGGGGTAATCTGGGTATGGAAAAGGGCAGTTCTGATAGGAATAGTAATATCAAGGTATAGGGAAGGGCAGTATGGGTATTGTATGAGTATAGGAATACCTTAGGGTCTTCTAGAATAGGGTTCAAGTGTAAGTTTTAATAATTATACTGCAGTTACTTGTTTAGCAAGATAAAAATAGGGGGACCAAATTGAAAATAGAGAGGGACTAATTAGAAAATCAGAACCTAGTCCATTCTCTTTGGGGATTGCCTATAAAAGGGCATAAGATGCCTTGGGAAATGGGGTCGGAGCTCAATCTTCTGCCTTGAGCCCTAAGTTTTAATTTGAGCTTTCATTTTTATTCAGTTGGTATTTCAATTCTGAGGGTATTCAGAGAATAAAAACATCAAATATGAAGATCTGAAACAATTTCAGAGTCTCATTACTCGTTTTGGACTTCGACTGTGAGGGACAGGGGTGTGTTAAACTAATCTGTGGGAATGGGCTTATATTTCTGATTTTCGAAGTAATCTGTCTGTGTTTCTATGGTGTAACATTGCTGGGTTTGTTGTTGTTGTTGTTCAAAGTACCTGATTCCTCACCTTTTCTCTATTTGTATTCCAATTTCCAAGTACATTTCCCTGAATCCCACTGATGTATGTTCGTTGGAGTTGAAAAATGAAATGTTCCAGGGCCTGTTATTCAACTGAAAGCAACCTGTATTTTAAATGATAGTAATAGTATAGTTTCCTGTTATAAATTGGCAGATATGTGTATAGTTAAACTTGTTCAGTAGGGTAGATTACATGTTGAATGGTGTGCAATTTTGAACTGTTGAACTGGGCAGTCAAAATAGCTTTGAGCATGGGCCTGGTCTGCTTTGAAAGTTTGTGTGAATTCAATAGTCATCAGTAGCAATTAGACATGTGTACATAACATGAGAATTCATGAGCAAGTTTGATGACATTTAGCTTAATTATTGGTATTTTGTCATCATAGTGTAGTAGAAGGTTTCCTTCTGTTTTAAGATTCTGAAATTGTATGGAAGTTGAATCATAGTTATGGTAAGTAGATTGGTATAGAAATCAGTTGGAAATCATGAGGCAAACTCAGTCATAATTGACTTAGTTCATTAAAAACAGCAGGTTTTGGTAGGCAACGTATAGGATAGATCGTTTAGGGATTCTGAGAATTCACGGTTTTGTTAAAATGAAGGTGTGCATGGTCAGTATAAGGATTCATGGATATTTTATTAATTGTTGCAATGGAAATAAACCTCTCTTCGTTGGGCCGCTCGGATCACCCCAAGGCCATGAGGCAGGCCCAATTCTACTTTAAATTTGGTTCTTAGTCTATTTCATTGTAATCCATTCCCAAATTAACTAGTATTTTAGAGGCATACAAATAAGTAGGAAATCGTAGCTGTTTCGCAATCGCTACTGGCCTTGCCGGAACAAATCACATGCACGGACTGTCAACAATGGGCTACTAACAATGATTAGAAATTGGAATGGCCATTTAGCAAATTCCATGGTCCTCTTTAAAATCATATTACATTAGAATCTTTGAGCTCGATTTAATTGAATAACCTTCTTAAACTTGGGTGCGCATTGATGCGACCCAAATCCAAATCTCGATGAAGCCGAAATATGTCGATAACCGCGGGTGCATTGATTGCGACGTGGTTCGAAACACGTTTTCGTGACATCGTAATTCTTAAAAATAAATAATGATAGAAAAGAGTTTCACAAATTGAGACAAGCCTCACTGCGCAAAAATAAATAAATGTGGGGCCCTTAGTAAATAGTTATCGAAATAATTAGAATTTGGGATGGCCGTTTAGCGAACTTCATGGCTTTTCCCAAAAATAACACTACGTTAGTATCTTTAGGTACGATTTAATTAAACAACCCTCTTAAAATTCGGGTGCGCTTTGATGTGACCCAAATCCTAATCTCGACGAAGTCAAAATGTGTTGATAACTACGGGTGCATTGATTGCGACGTGGTTCGAAACGCGTTTTCATGACGTCGCATTTCTTTAAAAAATAATTATAATAAAAGCAGTGTAAAATTTAATAAAAGGCACATGAGCTACCATGTATTAAAATCAGATAAAATCAAGTACAACAGTTAAGCGACCGTGCTAGAACCACGGAGCTCGGGAATGCCTAATACCTTTTCCCGGGTTAACAGAATTCCTTACTCGAATTTCTAGTTCGCGGACTGTTAACAGAGTCATATTCCTCGGTTCGGGATTCAACCGGTGACTTGGGACACCATTAATCTCCCAAGTGGCGACTCTGAATAATTAATAATTAAATCCCGTTCCGATTGTCCTTTAATTGGAAAAACTCCTTTACGCCCTTTGCGGGGGTGGCGTGAAAAAGGAGGTGTGACAGCTCTGGCGACTCTGCTGGGGATCGAACCCAGAATCTCTGGTGCAGGGTTCAGAATTCGAGCTTAGAAAAACTGTTGTATTTAATTATATCTGATTTTCCTACATGTTTTATGCTAATTGTGCTAAATGTTACCGCTTTGATATCGTCTGAACTGTATATAAATTGTGCCGACACCCTTCTCTCTTCACCTCTGGGGATGTGCTTACTGGTTGAGACTCCCCATTCTGTTAGTGTCATACCCTGAAATAAGAAAGGGGTCGGACAAGTTACGAAGCCGGATGGCCTTTTGGTTCCCGGTATGTTGCCCCCTCCTCGACTCGAGTTGTCCGCTCGGGTACACAATCTAGTACACTGACCCAGGTTTTGAATATAGAATAATGTGACTTCATGCCGGATCCCTAGTAGGAACGTTTATTTGCATCACGTTGCATTTGACTTAGGGGACTCAACACAGGGGTTGGGTCCGTCTAGGACTAGCAACCTGAAATGAAAGGACCATTCTGATGCATCCTACTTGCTCTGTACATATATTTGTCTCGAATTTGCATGTTAACTGGTTTCTGGATCTCGGGAATGTTGGAAAATTGAAGGAAAAAAAAGAGAAAAAAAGAAGAGAAAAAAAATATATTAGTTAGGGAGTTAATTGATTATTTTAGAAATAAAAAATCAATGACCAATTACTGGCGAAACTCTGCCGAAATTTTTTATTTTTGTTTTACTAAAAAAATAGAAAAGAAAAAAAAATCTTTTATTTTAGTTTGGACAAATAAATTGTTTTATTGTTTGTTGAAAATGGAAAAATCATATTTTGTCTTGTTTTCAAAAATAGAAAAGGAAAATAGTTTGTCTTGTCATGAGAAAATAAAAAGGAAAAAGAGTCATGTTTTAAAAATAGTTCGGTTAATTTGCCCGAACTACGCGTGGTTTGATTCTCACAGGGCGTGAGATACGTAGGCAACCCTCATCGGGTCCAATCCCCCCTTTTTGCTAAAATAACCAAAAAATATCAAAATTTTATTTTTTTGTCACAAATAAACCAGGTGATGCCGTTTTTGCCAAAAATAGCCAAATGTTCCCAAACGGGACGCCGGAAGGCTGACTTTGCAAAAAAAATATAGGGGCTGAAAATATATGAGAATTGAGCTATTCATTTGAAAATATAGGGGTAATTTTGAGTCGATAATATAGATAGTTTTTTTGAGTTAAATAAAAGTTTTCTTTTTGCTTAAACGCTTTAATAAATGTGCAGGATGAGCACGATGGTAAATGAGCCTTTTTCAATAATGACCAAAATCCCTTTTGAGCTGCAATTATGGTGGAACGATTTGGGCAAAGAGGGGCAAGATGAAGTGAGAAAATATTTGAAAGACCTTCCGGATTTACTAAACATCCGGCCTCGAGGGGATATTATCAGGGCATTGGTCGCCCATTGGGATTCGGCACATAATGTATTTCATTTTTCAGACTTTGAACTCACCCCAACATTGGAAGAAGTAGCGGGGTACATTGGGAGTGACCAAGCTCCATTGAGATTCAAATACTTGATTGCTCCTAGGGCCATTACCATACACCGATTCCTGGATTCCTTGAAAATACCCCGAACAGTTCATCACCCAGATTTTGCAAAGGGTTTCTGCAGTTTCCGTTTCGTGTATGATAGATATGGCCATGTGGGCGGGTTCAATAATCCAGACTTTAAGCTTTGCAGCAAAAATAACCGGCAAAAATGGGAGGAACACAGGCGAGTGGCATTTATGGTAGCTTTTTTGGGCCTCGTAATATTCCCGAGGAAAGAGGGTAATATTGATTTGAAAGTAGCGGGCGTTGTCAGCACTTTGCAAACTATAGGGAAAAGCACTTTAGCACTTATGATTGTGGCTGATATCTTCAGGGCTCTCACTGCGTGCAAAGCTGGGGGCAAATTTTTTGAGGGATGTAACTTATTGTTACAAATGTGGATGATTGAGCATTTGTGCCCGCGCTCTCAGTTATTGAGTTATGGTCCGGCTGAGAAAACTTGTATAGGAGAATTTTGTACGAGAATCAAAGGGGCTAGTCTACCTGAAGGAGTCACGGCTTGGGCATTATTATTTCGGAACCTCAAGGCTAGCCAGATATAGTGGGCGCTTGGATGGTTGTCTGTCGAGGAAGTCATATATATGCCAGCAGCCCGACCGCATTTTCTGTTAATGGGACTCAAAAACATACAGCCTTATGCACCATATCGGGTTCTGAGACAACTCGGTAGATATCAAGTAATACCGAGAAATGAAGATTTGAGTACCCAAGTGATCGAAATTAGTCCTGACGGTCGATTCCCCGAGGAAGAGGTTCGTCAAATTTGGAGTGAATGTCAATATCTGATGGCAAACACTTGTGTGTCTGATAGGGTCAAAGGGGAAATTGCTCCAGGGTATCACGAGTGGTTCAGAGGTGACATGGCATATGGGAGACCGGCTAAAAGACCTCATCTTGAAGATTTCACCAAGTCATCCCAAGAGCAGTGGGATTGGTTAGCAAAGGAAGAAAGCTATCGAGTTGAGATTGGTAAATTAAAGCAACAAGTCGAGAGTCTGAAATTCGAGAACAGTGTACAGGTTGCCGCGGATCAAGGTGAAAAGAATAGACTAGCCAGAGAAAATGAAGCACTTAGGGCCCAGATCCGACAATTGAAGATAACCATCGATAAGCAACCGAGGAGCCGATCCGATGAACAATTGGTAAAAAAATTGGAAAGCGAAGTCAAAGAATGGCGGGATGAGTTAGGAAAATCTGAAAAGGCCATGGCAGAACTTAAAGCACAGTGGGCGACAAGAACCGAAGAGCGTCGCCAATACTTGAATCAGTTGAAGAGGGACCATGAGAAAATTGTTGCCAATTTAAAGAGAAAAGTAGTTGCCCTTGAAGGTAGAGCGGTTAGGCAGGCTAGAGACTTCGAAACTGAGAGCGGACATTGTTACAACTTGTTAGCCCAAATGGAGGCAGAAGTGCAACAGCTGCAAGACCAGCACTTGCAAGACTCCCGAGCTTTAAAGACGTGCAGCGATCAGATAAGACGCTTGCTCATAGAAAAGAAGCAAACAAAAGACAGGATTAGAGCCATTGCTCATGCTATTGTCAGGAGATGCCGGGTTTGTGAAGACATGACCCGTACTACTTTTATCTCAGCAGTGATGATCTATGTGAAGCGAACCATGAATGAGTTAGAGCAGCTTGAAAGGGATTTGGATCCTAGACCTACGGTGAGGCCGAACGACGCCCTGCGGATACCTAAGTTTGAAGCACTAGAATATGCATAGTCCGTGTCTGTGAGTGTCTACCATTTCGAGTCAGTCTTTTGTACGTCCGTTATCTTTCTGGATTGAGTATGTTTGCAGGCTTAAAGTTTTTGGTTTGCTTTCAGATTGTGTTTGTTAGGTTCTTTCCAAAACAAAAGATGTCGAGTTTGTAAGAAGTCTGTTTATTAATGAAAGTTGGGCATTTTATTTCCACCCTTATTTTACATTTATCTTCACGAACTACGCTTGGTCTGATTCGTGCGGGGTCACGATACGTAGGAAATCTCTATAGGATTCGACCATAACCAAAAGAAAAACAAAAAGAATGAAAAGGTAAATATAAAGAAAACCAAGGAAAAGAGAAAGAAAGAAAAGAGCGGAAAAACAAGAGAGAGAAAAGAAAAAGCACAAGAGAGGGATAAGGTGAAGAAAAAAAACAAAACAAGGAATGAAATGCCGGGATGACGCATGCAATCGAGCAAACGCATAATAGAAAGGAATAACTGTATAAGTGCATTCATGTCAACGTGTGGTTGTTAAATCTGTTAAGACCTAGTCGCTAACAAAGTGGTTGTCTAAATGTGTGAGCCCAGGCAGGTGGTTAGTTGATTGGCGATTCTGGCAACTCATCCATACAACACCCGGTCGAAAGATCAAGTAAAAATGACAGGGCAGGATTCGGAAATCAGCATCGTAGACCCCTCGAATGAGGTTGAGGTAACAGATGTGGGTGCTATGAAAGAGGAGATGAGGAAATTAAAAGCACAAATGGATGAAATGCATCGGGCATGGTCGCAGGGACACCCGACACCACTATATCCTGCCAACCCATCTTACATCCCACCCCTGGCTCAAGCTCAGGAGCCTACCACTCCCCACGCATCTTCAGCTTTCCCTTATCAGGCCCAGGGTTATGGTACCACGTCATACGCTCCCCCAGCTCCACCCTCTAAACAGAACCCTCCACCACCCATGGTTCCCGTCTTTGTGGCACCTCCCCCAGCTCCACTACATAGATCATCCAGTGAGCCGCTATTCCAAGCTCACGACACCCAATATTACCCTCCCGAACCCACTTTCAAAGCGCCTGAGCCATATACCTCCTCTCCCCATTTTGAAATCCCGGGAGAAGTTGAGAAACCGGTTAAGAATGCAGAACAAGAGGAGGTGATTCGTAAAGTCAAAAGCCTGGAGCAATCCTTCAGGAACATGCATGGTTTAGGAAACCAAGTTAGTGTCGCATACAAAGATTTGTGCCCTTTTCCTGATGTACAGTTGCCTGCGGGGTTTAAAATGCCGAAGGGTGACCCAGTAGCCAATCTGCGTGGTTTCTGTAGCAAAATGAGAGGTGCCGGGGGAAAGGATGAGTTGTTGATAGCATATTTTGGGCAAAGCCTGAGCGGGTCAGCACTAGAATGGTACACGAGGCAAGACCCCGGCCGATGGTATACATGGGATGATTTGGCCCAGGCATTCATTGGCCATTTTCAATATAACCTCGAGATAGTCCCTGATCGTTTGTCATTGTTGAAACTAGAAAAGAAGCCTGGGGAAAGTTTTAGAGAGTTTGGTTTCCGCTGGAGGGAACAAACTGCAAGGGTTGATCCTCTCATTAGGGAGAGTGAGATGGTAGATTACTTCTTGCAAACATTGGAACCTACCTATTTTGGTCATCTAGTGACATCTGTCGGAAAGTCGTTTAATGAAGTGGTAAAGATGGGAGCCATGATTGAAGAAGGGTTGAAATCTAACAAGATCTTGAGCTACTCGGCGTTGAAAGCAACCACCCAGGCCATCCAAAGCGGTACTGGTGGTGTGCTGGGGAAGAAGAAGAAAGAAGAAGTTGCTACAGTTGAAGCTAATGCTTGGTCCAGGCACAATAACCCTCCACTCTACTACAACCAACCCAGACCCCACCACCTAAATTACCAATATACCCCATATGGCCCACCGCAACACTATTATCCACCACCAGAACCACACTTTTCTATCCACCATGCCCAGACCTATACTCAGCCCCCAGTGCATTCACAATGGCGTACACCAAGTCCCCAAAATACACAGCCACACCCACAAAACACCTATCCACCTACCAGGGCTAACAGACCAGGAACCAACTTCCGCCAAAACTAAGCTTTTAGAAATGAGAAGGCTACAAACAGAAAAACACTTACTCCGCTGGGAGAATATTACACTGCTCTCTTCCACAGATTGAAACAGTTGGGGATGCTGACCCCAGTTGAATCCAAAACACTGAATCCTCTTCCCAGAAACCTGGACCACTCTGTTAGCTGTGAGTATTGCTCAGGGATGCCGGGGTATGATACTGAAAAATGTTGGAAGTTGAAAAACGCAATACAAGAGCTCATTGATAATCGTCGTATTGAGGTACAGGCTCCAGAGGCCCCGAACATCAATCAAAATCCGTTACCAACGCATTATGAGGCCAACATGATCGAACTGATACATAAGGGGGCAGATCCTAAGAAACCTTCGCAGGTGGTTATGGTGATTCGTTCTACGGAAGCCAAAGAAAAGACAGCGAGTGCAAGGCCGGTGGTTCAGTTAAAAGCGATAAAAGACAAGCCAGTGTTAGTAATGGGAAAGGGACCGTCTGTGGCCGAGAAAAACCAGGAGTCAGTCAAGATAGTGGTACCAAGGTCAGTATCCACGCCCGTGGTGGTTGTGAAGGGAGCCTATGTAGAACCGGTTGTCATAAAATCGGTAGTCCAGTTACCCATGGTTGATAGCAAAGCCGTACCCTGAAGATATGACAAGGTAGTGGTGACGTACAAAGGAAAGGAAATTGAGGAAGAGAGTTGTGAAGCACAGGGACTGACCCGGTCGGGGTGTTGTTTCGTTCCCGAAGAGTTGAGAAAGGCTAAGGGCGCAAAAGACAATCCGGTGCCAGTCAAAAAAGTTGTAACGGAGGAGGAGGCAGAAGAGTTTTTGAAAAAGATGAAAGTACAAGATTATTCCATTGTTGAACAACTAAGGAAAATACCGGCCCAGATCTCGTTGTTGTCATTATTAATTCACTCTGATGAG
This sequence comes from Nicotiana sylvestris, assembly GCF_000393655.2. Classification (NCBI taxonomy): domain Eukaryota; kingdom Viridiplantae; phylum Streptophyta; class Magnoliopsida; order Solanales; family Solanaceae; genus Nicotiana; species Nicotiana sylvestris. Next base: position 64,781,708 of record NC_091063.1, read on the forward strand.
CATTGCCGAGCTTTAATGAAGATATTGAATGAGGCTCATGTGCCTGACAAAATTTCAATGAACCACTTAGAGAAAATTGCCAGCAAGATCTTTGAAGTGAACAGGGTAGCATTTTTTTATGATGAATTGCCTATGGAAGGCACAGAACACAACAAGGCTCTCTATTTGACGGTCAAATGTGAAGGGTCAATGGTTACTCGGGCACTAATCGATAACGGGTCAAGCGCTAATATTTGCACGTTATCCATATTGAACAAGTTAAAGATTGATGAGGATAGAATCCGTAAAAATAGCATTTGTGTTCGAGGGTTCGACGGAGGAGGAACAAACACGGTAGGGGACATTGTACTCGAGTTGACTATTGGCCCAGTCGAGTTCACAATGGAATTTCAGGTGTTGGATGCTGCAGTGTCCTATAATCTGTTGCTGGGTCGACCATGGATTCATGCGGCCAAAGCCGTGCCCTCCACGCTGCACCAAATGGTCAAATTCGAGTGGGACAGACAAGAAATTGTGTTACATGGGGAAGATCCCTCATGCGCCAGGAATGATGCCCTTGTACCCTTTATAGAGACTGAAGATGATAGGGGGCCATGGGTTTATCAGGTCTTTGACACAGTTCCAGTGAGTAGGGTGCCCGAAGGTAAAAGCATGCCATGTCCCAGGATGCCAGCTGCGACCGTCATGGTAGTGTCGGAAATGCTGAATAACGGATTCGTGCCCGGGAAAGGTTTAGGGGTCGAGCTTCAGGGCATTACTCAACCTGTGTCTTTGCCCAAAAATCTGGACACCTTCGGGTTAGGGTTCAAGCCAACAGCGGCAGATATCAGAAGGGCCCGTAAATTGAAGAAGAAAGCTTGGGTGCTTCCTAAACCAATCCCTCGATTGTCTAGGTCCTTCGTCAGGCCGGGTATCAAGAAACAGTCATTGGCGAAGATGTCAGGTTCGTTAATTGGGGCAGAGGGGAATTTGGATAAGGTGTTCGAGAGAGTATTCGCTGAAGTAAACATGGTTGAGGCCGGAGAAGGGTCAAGCGGAGCAGACATATAATACATCGGACCACACGTTAACATCAACAATTGGGAAGCTACTCCTCTTCCAGTTCGGAGGGAGTCGTAGTAGTGGGTTTTGTTTTCCTTTTTGCCACCTGGATTATTCCAGGGTTTGTAATCCAGTTGCTATGTTCCGTCCGTTTGGATGAGTTAAAACCTTGTTGTCTTTACGTTTAATGAAATGCAATTTTCTTCGTCCCTAATTCTCTTTCCATTTTTCTTTTCTTTTCTTTCTTTGTACAGTTCTTTTTATGCTGATATCAATGATATGACATGCATGAGGAATCTTCGGCCCAGTTTTAAAAGCCAATCTAGCTCAGAAGTAATAATACAAGAGATCGAGTGTGATGATGGGGTGGATTGTAACAATGATGAAGCTTATGAGGAAATTAGTAAAGAATTAAGTCATTTTGAAGAAAAACCCAAACCTAACCTAAATGACACAGAAGCGGTTAATCTAGGGGACCAAGACAATGTACGGGAAACTAAAATAAGTGTTCATCTGGAGCCACAACTCAAGGAGGAGATAATTAAAGTGTTGCATGAGTACAAAGATGTTTTCTCATGGTCATATGATGATATGTCGGGTCTAAGCACCGATTTAGTGGTCCATAAATTACCCACCGATCCAGCACTCCTTCCTATCAAGCAGAAGTTGAGAAAGTTCAAAACAGACATAAGTGTGAAAATCAAAGAAGAGATTACCAAGCATTTTGAGGCAAAAGTCATTCAGGTGACACGGTATCCCACTTGGTTAGCCAATGTCGTGCCTGTTCCAAAGAAAGATGGCAAGACCAGGGTGTGCGTCGATTATCGATACCTTAACAAGGCAAGCCCAAAAGATAATTTCCCATTGCCCAACATCCATATACTGATCGACAATTGTGCCAAACATGATATTGTCTCGTTTGTGGATTGTTATGTGGGTTATCATCAGATTCTAATGGACAAGGAAGATGCAGAAAAGACGGCATTCATCACGCCGTGGGGAACGTATTGTTATCGGGTCATGCCGTTTGGTTTGAAAAATGCTGGGGCAACTTATATGAGGGCTATGACAACTATCTTCCATGATATGATACATAAAGAAATCGAGGTATACGTGGATGATATGATCGTGAAGTCTAGGCAGCAATCCGACCATGTCAGAGATTTGAGAAAATTCTTTCAAAGGCTTCGCAAGTACAATCTTAAGCTCAACCCTGCGAAATGTGCTTTCGGGGTGCCATCTGGGAAGTTGTTGGGGTTTATAGTCAGTCGGCGGGGTATTGAATTAGACCCGTCAAAGATCAAAGCTATTCAGGAGTTGCCACCTCCAAGAAACAAAACCGAGGTGATGAGTCTGTTGGGAAGATTGAACTATATCAGCAGGTTCATTGCCCAGCTCACGGCAACTTGTGAACCAATTTTCAAGGTTTTGAAGAAAGATGCCGCGATCAAATGGACTGATGAATATCAGGAGGCTTTTGATAAGATAAATGGGTATTTGTCAAACCCACCTGTGTTGGTTCCGCCAGAACTAGGGAGGCCTTTGATTCTATATCTGACAGTTGTGGACAGTTCATTTGGCTGTGTACTGGGGCAGCACGATGTTACGGGCAGAAAGGAGCATGCTATCTACTATATCAGCAAAAAGTTCACATCTTACGAGGTTAAGTATACTCATCTGGAAAGGACATGTTGCGCCCTAACTTGGGTGGCACAGAAGTTGAAACAAGCTTGGACCCATTGAAGTATATTTTTCAGAAACCTATGCCTAAAGGAAGGCCTGCAAAGTGGCAGATCTTGCTTACAGAGTTCGACATTATATATGTGACATGGACTACCATGAAAGCATAGGCATTGGCCGATCATTTGGCTGAGAACCCCGCTGATGAAGATTATGAGCCTTTGAAAACTTATTTTCCTGATGAAGAGGTAATGCACATTGATGAATTGGAACAAGCTGAGAAGTCAGGATGGAAACTTTTCTTTGATGGGGCTGCAAATATGAAGGGCGTGGGAATAGGAGCAGTACTTATTTCGGAAACAGGTCAGCATTACCCTGTTACAGCTCGGCTTCGTTTCTACTATACAAACAACATGGCAGAATATGAGGCGTGTATATTGGGATTGAGATTAGCTGTGGATATGGGTGTACGGGAAGTCTTGGTCATGGGTGACTCGGACCTACTGGTACACCAGATTCAAGGGGAATGGGAAACACGGGACTTGAAGCTTATACCGTATCGACAGTGTCTGCATGAGCTTTGCCAGCGTTTTCAGGCCATAGAGTTTAGGCACATTCCAAGGATTCATAATGAGGTTGCTGATGCTTTGGCTACTTTGGCGTAAATGTTGCACCATCTAGATAAGGCTTATGTTGATCCATTACAGATTCAGGTCCGTGATCAGCATGCTTACTGTAACGTGATAGAAGAGGAAATCGATGGAGAGTCGTGGTTCCATGATATCATAGAGTACATTAGAGCGGGAGTATACCCAACGCAGGCCACCGGTGACCAGAAAAGAACAATTCGGCGATTGGCAAGTGGGTTTTTCCTTAGTGGAGGAGTGCTGTACAAAAGAACGCCAGATCTCGGTTTGTTGAGATGTATAGATGCACGGCAGGCCACAACTATCATGACTGAGGTGCATTCCAGAGTTTGTGGACCGCATATGAGTGGGTATGTTCTAGCCAAGAAGATTCTCCGAGTAGGTTATTATTGGCTCACGATGGAACGAGATTGTATCGGTTTTGTGCGTAAGTGTCATCAATGCCAAGTACATGGAGATTTGATCCATTATCCACCATCAGAATTACATACGATGTTCGCGCCATGGCCTTTTGTTGCATGGGGCATGGATGTTATTGGGCCAATTGATCCAGCAGCATCAAATGGGCACATGTTTATCTTGGTAGCTATAGATTATTTTACCAAATGGGTGGAAGCTAAGACGTTCAAGTCTGTGACTAAGAAGGCTGTAGTTGACTTCGTGCATGCAAATATCATCTGTCGGTTTGGGATCCCAAAGGTAATCATCATAGATAATAGGGCAAATCTTAATAGTCATTTGATGAAGGAGACATGTGAGCAGTTTAAGATTGCTCACAGGCACTCTACTTTGTACCGTCCCAAGGCAAATGGTGCGGTTGAAGCAGACAATAAGAACATAAAGAAAATACTCCGGAAGATGGTTGAAGGATCTAGACAATGGCACGAGAAATTGCCTTTTGCATTGTTGGGATATCGCACCACCGTGCGTACCTCGGTAGGGGCGACTCCTTACTCTTTGGTATACAGTACCGAGGCAGTAATACCCGCAGAAGTGGAAATCCCATCTCTGCGAATCATTGCAGAGGCTGAGATTGATGATGATGAATGGTTGAAAAGCCGTCTTGAGCAGTTGAGTTTGATCGACGAGAAAAGATTGGCATCAGTATGTCATGGCCAACTGTACCAACGAAGAATGGCAAGAGCATACAACAAGAAAGTACGTCCAAGGAAATTTGAAGTTGGGCAATTAGTACTGAGGCGGATCTTGCCTCATTGGGCTGAGGCAAAAGGAAAATTTGCCCCAAACTGGCAGGGACCATTTGTAGTAACCAGAGTGCTGTCTAACAGAGCATTGTATTTAACAGATGTGGAAGGAAAATGTATAGAAATGGCCATCAATTCTGATGCGGTCAAGAGATACTATGTATGATTTCTTTATTTTCTAAATGTATCTATTTGTGTCTGGCATATCTTAAAGATTGAAATGATGAAGGCATTTTGTCCTGCTATCCATACACTCTTATCCCTTGTTATCCCCTTCGAGCCTTACTTATTTTTCATACCCCTCTTCCGGAATCAGCGGCACTATCAGAGAACACAGGTGCCGAATATAAAGGAAAAAAGAGAAAACAAAAGGAAAAGAAAGAAAAGAAAAAAGAGAAAAAGAAAAGAAAAAAAAGAAAAGGAAAAAAGAAGAAAAAAAAGAAAAAGAGAAGAAAAGAAAAAAAAAGAAAAGAAAGAAAGAAAATCACAACAACAAAAGTTAAATACTGCGAACTACGCTTGACTTGATCCTGAAAGGGTACGTAGGCAGCCTTACTCCGAGGTTCAGTCATATCAAATAGAAATCCTAAAATCCCCAAGCAAGAAACTGGGGTAGAAGTTGTGATTGTTATGAAAGTTGGATTCCGAAAGTTGTAATTTAAACCCATTTGAATTGTTTTGAGCCTTTTATACCTTTCTTTCTAACCCCATCCAAAAGCCTACATTACAGTCCAAAGAAAGACCTTTTGATCAATCTCTAAGAAATGTCATGTCAAGCAGGTGACGGTAATTCGTATCAGTGGCGACACTCTGGTTCAAACAAGAAAGAACGAAAGCAAAAATGAGAGAGTCTTATCGGTGAAAACCCTCACGGGCACCGTAAGGCGACGGGAGCTGAGAGAAAAATAAATAAGAGAGTCTTATTGGTGAAAACCCTCGTGGGCACCTTTAGGCGAAAGTGAGTTGGAAGATGGTTAAAAGGCAAAAGGTTTGTGAGTGGAAGAATGTTTCGAGGTACCGCAGGAAAACAAGGGTAAGGTCTGGGTAATTCAAACAATTGATGGAAGTTCTGGGCAACAAAGTAGGGCAATTGAAAGCTGGTTATTTGGACAGATCGGGCCGATTAATCCAAAATGCATGTCATGATCATGGGTACCAGCTGTTTCGCTCAGATAAGTTTCTTTTCTTTCGCTTTTTTAAACAGTCATCTGGTTTTGGATTCTTCTTATCCTTAACTCAAAAATCGCCGCATTTCATTTTCTGTTGAGGGTTTTATCTAGCTGAGATACTCCAGTACTGATTTTGGTCAAAGCAAGCAGAAGGGACTGCAAAGCCCACTACCTGTTTCCGGAATTGTAAAGCACAACGTGGTCAAAGCATGTCAAAAACAACATGAGGTAAAGTGGAATACAGGGAATTAACGGAAGTTTCATCGGGCAAATGATTGCGGAATGTCGTGGGAAAGACAAAAGCTCAAACAAAAGGTCAGAAAGTAAAACAACAGCAGGGGTGTAAAACACTTGGGTCGCCGGATGTCGGGAAATTTAAAAGTTGGTCAGAAAGTCAAGTGGTTCAGGGACAGTATGTGGAAACCAGTCAACATAAAGCAATGCAGGGGAAGGGTTTTTCTGCAAGAATGCCATCAACTAACCACCATTTTAAACTGACGAAATTTTCTTTGATTGTAACAGGGGCAGAAAGTTAGTCGTGGAAAAGGAATTCTCCAAGAAGGAAGACAAGTAGTAGCAGGTTTAATTGCAAAGTGCGGTTTGATTAAATACAAGATAATCTTGAAATGCATAAGGGGAATCGAATTTGATTGCAAAGTTGGCACGATTAGAACAAGTGTAAATTGTCAGGAACTTCCTGGATAATAGGATGTAGGTCAGATACCCGAAAATCAGGAGTCCGCCTGGAAAACAGAGACATACAATTTAATTTTGGTAATCAGGAGTCCGCCTGGAAAACAGAGACACACAATTTAATTTTGGTAATCAGGAGTCCGCCTGGAAAACAGAGACATACAATTTAATTTTGGTAATCAGGAGTCCGCCTGGAAAACAGACACATACAATTTAATTTTGGTAATCAGGAGTCCGCCTGGAAAACAAAGACATACAATTTAATTTTGGTAATCAGGAGTCCGCCTGGAAAACAGAGACATACAATTTAATTTTGTTAATCAGGAGTCCTCCTGGAAAACAGAGACATACAATTTAATTTTGGCAATCAAGAGCCCGCCTGGATAATAGAGGAGTAGTTTCAATTTTAAGTTCGGCAGTCAGGAGCCCGCCTGAATAACAGAGGAATATATTCGAGTTCGAGTTTATTTAAGTTCAGCAGTTTGGAGAGAGGGAATAACATCTCAACTAACCAGGGAATAGCAACATGGATTTTTATCGAGAAAGCACAAGATAATGAGACGACAAGAAAGAACAAGACAACAAGGCAACAAGGAAGTACAAGAGCAAGTTTGAAGAATTTAGATAGGATTTTTACAATTAATAGAGCATAGTTAGATTGGCTTCTTTTATCTTTGACATAATGTAATAAGGGGGGTCAGCAAGCAGCAATAGCAGCAGTAACAACAACAAGTGCAGTGCAATCACAGTTCCTGGTAGTCCCAGCTACCAGACACTCCCGAACTACACTGACCTGATTCCTGTTTAGCCCAGGATATGTAGGCAACCTCCGAAGCAGGATGCGGTCAAGCTTTTCAAAAAAAAAAATGCTTCGCACGGAATTTTCGAACGGGCAAAAATCGCTCATATTTGCTCACTTGTCTTTGCTCGAAAACCTTTCGCATTTTCGAGCAAAGAGGGGCAGTTGTGAGCACGTGATTTTTGCCCTATATATGAATAATTCCCAAAATTCCAAACAAAATAATTTTTCAGTATTTTTACAATTTTTGTGCGTTTTGGTGTCATTTTCTGATAATTGTTGCATTTTTATTTGGGTGTGTTGATTTTTATAAAATACAAAAAAATACGCATTTTTTCTTTGCACTTAGGATTTAATTTTATACTTTAGTATTAATTAGGGATTAACTTGTTTTAGAATAGGATATGAAGAAAATGACAAAAATAGTTTACTTTAACGTTTTTATTATTTTAATTGTGAAACAGTCGCAAATAGTTATTAAGTTAATTTTAGGCATTAATTGGTTTTAGCTTAATTGTTAGTTTAATTTCGCATCTTCGTAAAAATCAGAAAAATAAATACAAAAAAATACAAGATTGCAAAAAGAAAAATGAAAATATAATGGAAGTGAGCTTGTTTGAGACTTAAAATTTAGGCCATTTCTGCATGTATTCCGTTGGCCCAAATGCCTCAAAGCACCCGATTCAGTCCAGCCCAAGTCCCTACCCGGTCTGCCCCCCCCTTAAATGAAACGGCGTCGTTTCGGGGTCCTGGGATCAGGACCGTTGGATCTCATCAATCCAACGGTCCGAAACTAACTAGGTTTCCAGTATATAAGTGTCCAAACCGTCCCCCTTACCCCCCATTTCCATCGTCTTCCTCACCCCACCCCTTCTCCCAAACCCTAACCCGCGCCGCCCTAAAAATCCTTGCCGGCGGTGAACACAAACTATGCCGTTCACCCTGAAATTAACACCACGGACTCCCCTCACCCTCCTCTTTCTATTGCACCCGTTGGTTTGCCTCGAATAAGGCCGGAACTCTTCGAATCTTGATTTGAAGTTTTCCGGCCAGTTGACAATTTGTCCGAATCAGCCCAAAATCACACCCTACAACCCCCAGCCCTTCCCCAACACTAATCCGTGTTTGTTTTCTTTCAAATCACCATGAAACGACCCACACCTTAGATCTAAGAATTGCAGGCCAAACCCTAAAATCAAATCCTTTTGATTTCGAACCGTAGTACCCTTAACCATGTGTTCTCGTGTAAGAACACATGGTTAGGGATGTTACGCGTCAAAAATCTGAAAGGATTCAGATGTTTGTGACCGGCCGAAATCCCTTATGCCTTTGTGAGTTTTTCTTTTCTTTTTTTACTGCTTCTTTTACTTGCATGATTGAAACATTATTTGCAGTCGTTGTTTCATTATTGTTCTGTTAATTTTATGGTTTAATTGTGTTAGTTTAGGTTCTGTTAATTACTGTTGATTTTGAGCTTGTTAGTTGGTTGAATGATTATAAGTTCGTGATTTAATAAATTAGTTTTAAGTTCATTTAATGTTAATCGTGGTAGCTTAAGCTCAGTTCAATTTTGTTTAGTTTGTTTGAGTTGGTTAATTGAACAGAATTGGTTCAGTCAGCCTGATTAGTTAGTTTCTGATTACTAGTTAATCAATTTTAGTTAGTTTCAGACTGGGCTAGGGTATTGGGTATAACTGTTAGGGATAAGGGTAGGTTCAGTGATTCTAAAAGGCTTTCAGGGGTAATCTGGGTATAGAAAAGGGCAGTTCTGATAGGAATAGTAATATCAAGGTATAGGGAAGGGCAGTATGGGTATTGTATGAGTATAGGAATACCTTAGGGCCTTCTAGAATAGGGTTCAAGTGTAAGTTTTAATAATTATACTGCAGTTACTTGTTTAGCAAGATAAAAATAGGGGGACCAAATTGAAAATAGAGAGGGACTAATTAGAAAATCAGAACCTAGTCCATTCTCTTTGGGGGTTGCCTATAAAAGGGCATAAGATGCCTTGGGAAAGGGGGTCGGAGCTCAATCTTCTGCCTTGAGCCCTAAGTTTTAATTTGAGCTTTCATTTTTATTCAGTTGGCATTTCAATTCTGAGGGTATTCAGAGAATAAAAACATCAAATATGAAGATCTGAAACAATTTCAGAGTCTCATTACTCGTTTTGGACTTCGGCTGTGAGGGACAGGGGTGTGTTAAACTAATATGTGGGAATGGGCTTATATTTCTGATTTTCGAAGTAATCTGTTTGTGTTTCTGTGGTGTAACATTGTTGGGTTTGTTGTTGTTGCTGTTCAAAGTACCTGATTCCTCACCTTTTCTCTATTTGTATTTCAATTTCTAGGTACATTTCCCTGAATCCCACTGATGTATGTTCGTTGGAGTTGAAAAATGAAATATTCTAGGGCCTGTTATTCAACTGAAAGCAGCCTGTATTTTAAATGATAGTAATAGTATAGTTTCCTGTTATAAATTGGCAGATATGTGTATAGTTAAACTTGTTCAGTAGGGTAGATTACATGTTGAATGGTGTGCAATTTTGAACTGTTGAATTGGGCAGTCAAAATAGCTTTGAGCATAGGCCTAGTCTGCTTTGAAAGTTTGTGTGAATTCAATAGTCATCAGTAGCAATTAGACCTGTGTACATAACATGAGAATTCATGAGCAAGTTTGATGACATTTAGCTTAATTATTGGTATTTTGTCATCATAGTGTAGTAGAAGGTTTCCTTCTGTTTTAAGATTCTGAAATTGTATGGAAGGCGAATCATAGTTATGGTAAGTAGATTGGTATAGAAATCAGTTGGAAATCATGAGGCAAACTCAGTCATAATTGACTTAGTTCATTAAAAACAGCAGGTTTTGGTAGGCAACGTATAGGATAGATCGTTTAGGGATTCTGAGAATTCACAGTTTTGTTAAAATGAAGGTGTGCATGGTCAGTATAAGGATTCATGGATATTTTATTAATTGTTGCAATGGAAATAAACCTCTCTTTGTTGGGCCGCTCGGATCACCCCAAGGCTATGAGGCAGGCCCAATTCTACTTTAAATTTGGTTCTTAGTCTATTTCATTGTAATTCATTCCCAAATTAACTAGTATTTTAGAGGCATACAAATAAGTAGGAAATCGTAGCTGTTTCGGAATCGCTACTAGCCTTGCCGGAACAAATCACATGCGCGGATTGTCAACAATGGGCTACTAACAATGATTAGAAATTGGAATGGTCATTTAGCAAATTCCATGGTCCTCTTTAAAATCATATTACATTAGAATCTTTGAGCTCGATTTAATTGAATAACCTTCTTAAACTCGGGTGCGCATTGATGCAACCCAAATCCAAATCTCGATGAAGCCGAAATGTGTCGATAACCGCGGGTGCATTGATTGCGACGTGGTTCGAAACACATTTCGCGACATCGTAATTCTTAAAAATAAATAATGATAGAAAAGAGTTTCACAAATTGAGACAAGCCTCACTGCGCAAAAATAAATAAATGTGGGGCCCTTAGTAAATAATTATCTAAATAATTAGAATTTGGGATGGCCATTTAGCGAACTTCATGGCTTTTCCCAAAAATAACACTACGTTAGTATCTTTAGGTACGATTTAATTAAACAACCCTCTTAAAATTCGGGAGCGCATTGATGTGACCCAATTCCCAATATCGACGAAGTCAAAATGTGTTGATAACTACGGGTGCATTGATTGCGACGTGGTTCGAAACGCGTTTTCATGACGTCGCAATTCTTTAAAAAATAATTATAATAAAAGCAGTGTAAAATTTAATAAAAGGCACATGAGCTAGCATGTATTAAAATCAGATAAAATCAAGTACAACAGTTAAGCGACCGTGCTAGAACCACGGAGCTCGGGAATGCCTAATACCTTCTCCTGGGTTAACAGAATTCCTTATTCGGATTTCTGGTTCGCGGACAGTTAACAGAGTCATAAATTTCCTCGGTTCGGGATTCAACCGGTAACTTGGGACACCATTAATCTTTCAAGTGGCGACTCTGAATAATTAATAATTAAATCCCGTTCCGATTGTCCTTTAATTGGATAAACTCCTTTACGCCCTTTGCGGGGGTGGCGTGAAAAAGGAGGTGTGACAATTACCAACGTTAAATCAAGAGTCACAAAGTCACTAACTAGAGCTATTTCTTTTAAAAACCTTGTCTCTAACCATAAGCACATAGTTAAGTGTGTTGGTGCCAATTGAAGTATGGTTGACTCTTCGAGCATGACTTAGTTAGGTTTTTTATTCATTACTACTACTATTATTACCTAAACACAAAACGGACTCATTCCCTTAAGAAGATTGTCATGCCATCCATCGTCGGGATGAGTCACCCGGTTCACACAACAACTACCTTTAGAAAGAACCGTGACATTAAGAAAACCAAAGACTTATTATCTACTAAAACATAAAAAGAAGCTACTTAATAAAACAAGAACTTATATGGAATATATAAAGAAGATAATAAGCAAAACTACTAGAGATAGAATGAATATACATAACATGAGGGAGAGAGAAGATAGATAAATACAAATAAGAAGGAAAAATATTATCAAATTATTACAGACCAAATGTATTAAAGTGTACCAGTGTATCAAATAGACTAAACTCCACCCCCCAAATAAGAGTAAGCATTATCCCCAATGCTTAGCAAAATAAGAGTAAAAGAGGAGAGGGTGAAGAAAAACTCCCTATGGATCCTTGGATATCTTAGTATCCCTATAATGTCATCGCCCTCCAGATCAGCCAACTGAATCTCATCATCCTCAATTCTTGGCGTGGCTGGGTTGGTGAACATCTCACATACTGCCTTAGAAGTGTCGGCAGTAAGCTCTAGCTTGTCAGACTAGCCAACTGGTGCTACCAGCAAATGGTACTAAAGGATCTGGGGCAAACTGGTGTGTGTCAAGAAGCATATCAAATGGAAGGTCTCTGACTATAGCAATTCTGTTCACCTCCCTCCGGCGCTTATCCACTAATTTCTTGTTGGCCTGGGACTTTCTCATCTTATTCACTTCCTTTCCCAGCTCTTCAATCACTGACCCGTCTTGTACTGAGGTAGCCATCATCATCTTCTGGTTTTCCAAGAGCTTCTTTAGTGTCTCATCAATGGTCAAGGGAACCTGAGGTTCCTGAGAAGTGGACTGCATTGCAACAGTATTGGACAAGTCAGACAGCTTTGTAGTAGCTGTCTGTATCCAGTTGTTGAGACTCGCCAATATCTGGGAGACGCGCAGCACAAATAGTGGGATAGTAGGCATGTGCACTGGCCTCAAAGCTGGGGTGGGAGTTGTGGTAGGGGATATAGATGATGGTGGAGGCATAGCTGCGACACTGGAGGAAGGCTCAGCCAAAGTGGATAGAATTTCAACTGTCTCAGAAACTACCACGGCTGGCTCATCAGACTAGCCTATGGTGGTAGGAGGCTGAACTTTTTTCTTTAGGTTCCTCGCATCCATAAGTGAATACCAATCAAAAGGCTACTTCGGCTTCACCTTTGTGTCAAAATCCCTTGGCTCTACCTTTGCATTGGTCAGATATTCTGTAATAGTGTTGGGATACATGTAGGACGAGCTATCCTGCTGTGTTATCAAAGATGTTACAACCCATATTCACGTATGTTAGTTCATGCCGTAAGGTAGTCGACGTAAATCCATGAAGAGATTATCTTTAAGATGATAAGAAGTTAATCATATTGGTTTTAAATGAAGGGTGTATAAGGGTGGTTAACAAGTATTAAAAGTTAAACGAGTCAAGGATGTTGTAACCGTATTTTCGGTTAAATATAGAGGTTCTTAATATACTCAAAAGGTCGTATTTTAAGGTATTTGAATCATATAATATCCGTATCATAAGTCTTGAAGTCAAATGAGTTATGAAAGAAAAGTCGAATGTTACTAAGCATTTCTTCCAATTTACTTGGAATTATGGTACTGAAGGATCTACCCACCAAATTGAAGATCTATGATTATAGTTTCCAATGCATTAAACCGTTTATCAATACGATATCAGAGTAGAGAGATATTTGCGTTTTAATGAGACTGCATCAAACAGCTCTCTATGGGGCCCACGTAGGCGGTTTAAGACAGATGGATATATATGAGGTGCTTCAAAACCATTTTAAGTCATTATTTTTCAGTTTATTCAGGCGTTAGAACCCTAAAAACATTCTCTCAAGTTTCTCTCATGATCCAAGACCCAAACAAAGGGCAAACAACACAAATCAAGTGTTAGGGATCCCATGGCGCTAGTAAGTTTCATGTTCTTCTTCTTGTTGCTCATTTTTGTGTTGTTCCAACTTGTGTGGGAGGTTGTTTTAAGTGGTTTATGTTCTTTAAATATTCCTCAAGTTTTTAATTTTAACCCTAGGTGATTTCAAATCTTCTAAAGTGATTCTAGTGCCGAAAAATCCTAATTGACTACTAGTTTCGCTTCCTTGTTCTTGTGGCGGCATTAGAGGGATATTTCGTGGAAAATTAAGGTCAAATTGGAGTTGTTCTTTCTGTTTAAAGGTAAAGAACCTCTTACTCTACATGTTGTCGCGCCCCCTTTTTTCCTTCCGTGGATAGAGGTCCTAGTTTTGACATTCATGGGGTGTGATAACTCCGTTCCTTTTGGGAATTGGGTATTTGAAGAGTCGCCACCTAACGTATTATGGTGCGTTAGGTCATCTAGAGCGATTAACTCTTGGTTCGGTTTGCATTACTAGAGATTAGGGTAAGGGCTCGAAATGACCTCGAGGAGAAGGTGTTAGGCACCCCTTTTGGTCCACAACTGTGGGTCCCGGCCGAACTTATAGTCACGAATTAGTCCAGATAAGTACTTGAAACAAATAATTACAAATAAGACATATTTGTATGACTCAAATAATAATAAGACGGAAATTTTTGGACGAGTTGTATATAACAAAGTCTTAAACAAAAAGAATCTCGGGAAAATGGGGGAGTCCTAGGTTTGTTAGCCTATAGGATCACCCCACACAATGTCTGATAAACACTCCTCAATGAGGGGCTACACGTGACATTAGCGCGTAGTCATCATATCCCACATCTACCCTTCCCATCCCCGTAGTGGTCATTTTAAAGCGAGTGTTTGGTCAGCGATCTCTATTGCGTGTTGTTACCCATCCCTTCTTAATGGTCCTGGAGGGATTTAGGACCTCTACCTATAAGTGGTTCTAGACAGACCCCTAAGGCTTTAAAGGTGAAAATACTAAGTTTCCTCCTCAAACAAGGCACATAAACAACACGACTCAAGTACAAATAAGGGCCTTTTGTTAAACAGTATCCTAAGGCATGATGTCTAAGTGAATATATAGAAGATAGGACGTTTATTTTATAGACTCAGAAACAATGACCCTAGCAATTGCCTATTGATTTTTTTTAAAACTTGTTAAACCAGAATAAGCTAAGTCACAGAAACAGTTTCAGAGTTGCAAGATTTGAAAACGTCCTATAGGCTTGCCTGTACACGGAATATTGATGACTACATTTTATAGAATGAAACAAGGCAGGTTTAAAATGGACTCTTTAATCCCTATAGGCATGCTGTCTTATAATAGATTAAGATAGTTTTTAAAAGAACTCGTTTAAGAGAAATATAAACCACTTAATTAAACCAGTTTAGAAGTTAGCTAATCGTTAACCGAATTAATTTATTTAAAACCAAACTAGTTTAGATCTATAGGCAGAATTTCTGGTATTGTTCCTTATAGGCATGTTATCTACTTGTCTAACACTGATTTTAAAGACTTGCAGGCATGATGACAAATGAAAACACACATAAACATTTGTTATAACAGAAGTCGGATTTGGATTATATCGTATAGGCATGACATCTACATGTGAAGCTGATTTTAAGACTTATGAACATGATTTATATTATGGAATCACTTGAAACCTATAGGCATGATTTATAACATGGTGAGACAAACATGACAAGATGTAAAAGTCATATAGGTATGTTTTCTACCTGTATTACCCCACAAACATGTAGCTACCCACCCTTTTCACTAATTACCCCAATATTCGCTTACAAGTTATTACAGACCATATGAATGAATTACATAAGTAAATAAGAAAATAAGAAGTTATTCTATAGGGAGCCTACAGATAGGCCTAGGTTTCCAAAGCCTCCAATAGCCTCAAATTCCTCAATTCCATAGACAATGTCATAGTCTAGGTGCATCAAAGTTCCCTAAGGATCTCAAGGATCCCGGTCAATGCTTACACCTAGACTTGGTAACAAAAATTGAATAAGTGCAGTGTGGAAGGGCCACCCTCAGTATGCCAGAGTTCATAGGGTTCTCAAGAGGATCCCAAGGCAGTACACATACTGGAGGGGGCAGAACCTAATCAGGTAATCATATTAACTGCAGGTTTCACAGCAAAACCATAAGTAAAAGCAAACTAGAAACAGGATGAACTGAAGCAATAAAAGAACCATATTGTTTTTGGAACTTTGAACTGAAATTAGAACATACCAGTAAAGAAGACAGTAAGCAAGAGTGAAAGAGTAGGAGAGTATAATAGTTAGCCTTGGCTTGCAGCCAGCTAACTCAAAATAGTAGCAAGTGGCACAAAAGAGAGAGAGCAGAAAGTTTAAGTGTGAGAGAGAGGGATTTTGAACCAAAGTGTTTGTGTGTTTGTGTTAATGAGAGAGTGTGTATATATAGTAGTTCGAAAATTAGGTAAAATAAGGCAAGAATCATAGTAGCATAACAATTATGGAACTCAGAACCAATTAGAGCAAAATCAGGACAAGTACTCTCTTAAGTTAAGGGAATCAATTCAAATGGTAGGAACAAGTAGCATATAAGGAAATAAATCAGTGTATGACTAATAAGGAAAGAATCAAATTCAGTAAGCATAGGGTAAACAATTAGGGCTAAATTTAGAATACTCTTAATTAAGGAAATAGTCGGTAAGAATAAAGTACTAAGCAGACAAGGTAGGCAAATCAGTTAATTTAAATAGAAGAGGTAGAAATTGAGGGTTTAAATGAAGGTCTTTCAATCAAACCATAAATAGGGAATCCAGAATCAATCAAAGAGGAAGTCATAATTCAGTATTCAGCATATAAATAGAGTAAGATAAGAATAACCAGTCATAGCAAACATGCAGGGTAAATAGTATAGATAGAAAGAGG
Source organism: Nicotiana sylvestris (assembly GCF_000393655.2). NCBI lineage: Eukaryota > Viridiplantae > Streptophyta > Magnoliopsida > Solanales > Solanaceae > Nicotiana > Nicotiana sylvestris. Next base: position 64,798,112 of record NC_091063.1, read on the forward strand.
CAAGTCTAAACAATCAAGATGAACATAAGCATACAAAGGTGATATAAGTTAGGCATAAAAAACTTAGTAGAAACACATTCGAAGCGAGATAGTCATAGAAACTCAAACAAGAACAGGCTAGTCATAAAATCAAACGAAGAAACCTAGAAAAATTAGGGCTTTCAACATATGCAAGTTGAAGAGGTAGTAAACTCACAAAATCAGTCAAAGTATGAGAGAAAATAGAAGTTTAAACATAAGAATCAGTGTAAACAAAGTTTTAGAAGAAGTTCCGAAAACCCTAATTTTAGAAGAAGGTGAAAACACTTTGAAATCGATGATTCTTGTAAAGAGTTACAAGGATAGTGTAAAACATCAAAGAAACAGACTCAAATCGTTTAAAAATCGTACAGATCTAGGAGATATAAGCAAAAATTAGGGTTTCAGAAGAAACCCAAGTAGAGATGAAAGAACCTGTCTAAAATCTCAAGGATCGTAACAAGTACAACATGATTTTGCTCGAAATCATACTGAAGTAGCCAAGAACAGACCAAATAGCAAACCCTATATGCAAGTCAGCGTGGTCCTAGGCCCTTGAAGACCTTAGGGAAGGCGAGCATGGCGATAGAAGAGCCATTGGAGGCTTAGGAATTGAAGGGAGATCACCGGAGAAGAAAGTCGGCGGTTGAAGGAGCTAGGGTTAGGTTGAGTGGTTGAGAGAGGAGAGAATACAGAGGCGACGGTGTCTGAATAATGAGCTAGGGTTAGGGGTCATTTGGAATTTAAAATGGTAAGAACGGACTAGTATCGTTGATCTTTTAGATTAACGGCCAGGATTTAATAGGTTTTGGGTCGGGTAGGTGGGTTCAGGGTTTGGGTCGGGTACTTATAATATGAAATTGGGCTGGGGTTGGGTTTAAATTGGGATACAATTGAAATGCAAATCCGGCTATATTTTAAATAGCCAAATTTCCCTATATAGTTTATAATAAATGATAAATAATTTCATGTACTAAAATGATTTAAAATAGATATTTAACATTTTAAAAATATAAGAGATCAATTTTACACATATAAATGTAATTATATATTAATGGGGCTAATATTGCAATTATATGCAATTTAGCTTTAAAAATACAAAATGCAATTATAAAATGCATAAAAATATTTTAACCATATTTTGGCATAAATATAGAAATTAAATAACTAAATCACCACAACACTAATTTGAGGGATAATTATTGGGGACTTTAAGGGAAAGAAATAAATTAATTTAAATCCTTAAAATTATGGAAAAAATTATAAAAATATTGTGCATGCTTATATATGCATATATATGCTATTTTAAAGGTATTTATGTATATTAAAAATATAGATAAAAATTGGGTATCAACATTTGCCCCTCTTTACCCGGGAAGGATGAAAGAGTTTTCGGGTAAAGAAATGATGGCCAATTTTGACGGGGCGGGATGTTTTGAAGGACAAAGGCCGGACTTCGGTTTTCGAGTTGCCTACATATCCCTGGTTTTATAGGAATCAGGCCATGTGTAGTTCTGGGCTCATCTGCGGAATATGCCGATGAAATTATTGCAAGAATGGACACGTGATGCGAAAGTGGCTACGGTGAGCGGTTAAAGCTCGCGATAGTTGAAGGAACTAGAGTGAGATCACTCCTACTAGGAGAGTGGTTTCTTACTGGTCACCTGCAGATAAAATATGCTACAAACGTATTTGCAAAAATTTAAACATGATGCAGATTCCCTTTGGACCATGAATGTTGTCTTTGGACGGTTAAAGATGACGTCCTTGGACCATGATGTTCTGGGCCATGAATTGTTTAGTGAGGGATTCGCAGGCCATGAAATGATGTTCTTAGGCCATGACAATGGTGCCTCCGAACCATGACGCCTTTGAATAATGATATGCAAATTTGAGAGTTCCTTAGACCATTGCATGGTGTCTTCCGGCTATGAGGATGATGCCTTTAGACTATGACGCCTTCGAATAGATTAGCGATATTTCAGCCCATGATATGCAATAGTCATGATTTTATCAAGACAATGATTAGTCTTGTGAAATGGTGGGTAGAGCTTAGCCCGATTGGAAAGCAAATAGATAGTAAAATAGAGCAATATTTGTGCAAAAGGGACAGTACATAGTCCCATGCGAATGTGGAGGCGAGGATTAGTCTCATGTAGGTATGGGGGCAAGAATTAGCCTCATGCAAATATGGAGTCAAGGATTAGACTCATGCAATTATGGAGGCAGGGATTAGCCCCATGTGAGTACGAGGAGGCAAGGATTAGCCTCACGGAGTCAGGGATTAGACTCATGCAAACATGGAGTCAGGGATTAGACTCATGCAAATGGAGTCAAGGATTAGACTCATGCAAGTATGGGGAGGCAAGGATTAGCCTCATGCAAGTAAGGAGTCAAGGATTAGACTCATGCCAACATGAAGTCAGGGATTAAACTTATGCAAATGGAGGCGGGGATTAGCCTCATGCAGGTATGGAGTCAAGGATTAGACTCATGCAAATAGGAGGGCAGGGATTAGCCTCATGCAAATATGGGGGACAGGGATTTGTCCCATGTGAATAGGGAGGCAGGGATTAGCCTCATGCAAGTATGGAGGCAGGGATTAGCCTCATGCAGATATGGAGTCAAGGATTAGACTCATGCAAATAGGGAGGCAAGGATTAGCCTCATGCAAATATGAGGGACAGGGATTAGTCCCATGCAAATAGCGAGTAGCAAATAAGGGTAGTGTATTTCTTAGCTGGAGGTATATTCAGTGTCTGGTGGCTGGATGGATAGTGAATTTACTTTGTGTATATGTATTTGTGAATGCTATTTTTGCGTCAAATGTGCCTGCGTTCAATGAAAAATTGTAAGTTTTGTGAGGGGAGGTTGGTTCGTGCTTCATCTGTCGGCCTTGCTTTGATCTGTCTTGAAAGCCTTTCGAGTTCCCCCGGGTGACACCTGACTATTATGGAAGTAGAGTTTTCGAAAATATGCAATATTTGGAAAAATAGAGTTGTTTTAGAAATGTATTGATATATCAGGTAATTTTTTGATGAACTAGTGACTGTGACACATCTCAAAGGCATTGCAGCTCTCTTATATTGGAATTTTGAGGGTCCTCCTCAAAATTCTTCCCCGGTTTGGTAGATGATCTTTGACCGTTTGCAGATAATGGACCCTGTTGAACCCTCTAGAATCCTTCTCAAAATTCTACCCTAGTTTCTTAACTGATTACTGACTTTCTGGCATGTGATGGCATTAGCTAGACTTGCTTCGGAATTTTGAGGACCCTCCTCAAAATTCTGCCCCGGTTTCTAAGCTTGGAGGAAAAATGAAGATTTTATTATAATATGACCGAACCCATAAGGCTGCCTACGTAAACCCTCTTAAACAGGAATCGGGTCAAGCGACATCAAATGAGGAAATATAAAGTATCTAAGCATAGTATTTCTTGACTGCGTCTGAATTGAACGGTTTTGGCCAGACTTCTCCGTCCATTTCTGCAAGTATGAGTGCTCCTCCTGTTAGTACTCTGTGAACCATGTATGGACCTTGCTAGTTGGGAGAGAATTTCCCTTTGGCCTCATCCTGATATGGGAAGACTTTCTTCAATACCAGCTGCCCTGGTGCGAACTGTCTTGGTTTGACTCTTTTGTTGAAAGCTCTGGACATTCTGTTCTGATAAAGTTGTCCGTGACATACTGCGTTCATCCTTTTTCTATCGATAAGGGCCAATTGTTCATAGCGACTCCTTATCCACTCCACATCACTGAGTTCAGCTTCTTGTATGATTCTTAAAGAAGGAATCTCCACCTCGGTTGGGATGACAACCTCGGTACCATAAACCAACATGTAGGGAGTTGACCTGGTTGATGTGCGAACCGTGATGCGGTACCCCAATAGAGCAAAATGTAACTTTTCGTGCCATTGTTTGTAGTTCTCTACCATTTTCCTTAGTATTTTCTTGATGTTTTTGTTGGCGGCTTCTATGGCTCCATTCATCTGAGGTCTGTAGGCTGTGGAATTCTTATACTTGATTTTGAAAGCTTCACATATAGCTTTCATTAGATCACTGTTGAGATTGGCGGCATTGTCAGTAATAATAGACTCGGGAAATCCGAATCGGCAGACAATACAATCCTTGACAAAATCTGCGATGACTTTCTTAGTTACAACTTTGTAAGATGCAGCTTCTACCCATTTCGTGAAGTAATAAATGGCTACCAGAATCAACATGTGTCCATTTAAAGCAGTGGGCTCAATCGGACCAATAACATCCATTCCCTAGGAGGTGAATGGCCAAGGTGTTCTTGTTGCGTTGAGCTCATTTGGCGGCACTTTTATCATGCCAGCATGCACTTGACATTGAAAGCATTTGCGGACATACTGAATGCAATCCGTCTCCATGGTCATCCAAAAGTAACCTGCCATGAGTATCGTCTTAGCCAAGACGAAACCATTCATGTGTGGACCACAGGTCCCAGCATGCACATCCTCAAGTATCTTAGAAGCTTCCTTTACGTCGACACATCTTAGTAAACCCAAATCAGGAGTTCTTATGTACAAGTTTCCTCTGCTGTGGAAGAAGTGGTTTGACAATCTATGGAGTGTGCATTTCTGGATGTGATTTTCATGCTCCGGGTATTCTCCTTTCAATAAGTATTTCTTGGTGTCATGGAACCAATGCTTTCCATCCGCTACTTCCTCGACATGAGCACAATATGCCAGTTGATTATGGATCCTCACCGGGGTGGGATCAATGTAGTTCTTATCTGGATGTTGTATCATGGATGACAAAGTGTCCAATGCGTCGACAAACTCGTTCTGAATTTTAGGCACATGTCGGAATTCTATCTTTGTAAACCTCTTTCTCAATTCCTTCACATGGTGCAGATATGGCAATATCTTGGAATTCTTGGTGGCCTATTCTCTTTGTACTTGGTGCACAATCAAATCTGAATCACCGATCACCAGCAGCTCCTAAATGTTTATGTCAACTGCCATATTAAGCCCTAATATACAGGCTTCATATTCTGCCATGTTGTTGGTGCAGGGAAATCTGAGTTTAGAGGATACTAGATAATGCTGACCCGTTTCTGATACCAAAATTGCTCCAATGCCTAATCTTTTAAAATTTGCGGCTCCGTCAAAGAATATCCTCTAACCGTCATATTCTTTGGTAATGTCTTCTCCTACGAATGATACTTCTTCTTCAGGAAAATACGTTTTCAAGGGTTCGTATTCTCCTCCCAATGGATTTTCAGCAAGGTGATCTGCCAATGCTTGTCCCTTGACCGCCTTCTGAGTTACATAGATAATATCAAACTCACTTAGTAGTATTTTCCACTTAGCCAACTTCCCAGTAGGCATGGGTTTCTGAAATATGTACTTCAGAGGATCCATCCAGGATATGAGGTATGTAGTGTAAGCACAGAAGTAATGCCTCAATTTCTGGGCTATCCAGGTCAGGGCTCAACAAGTGCATTCAAGCAGAGAATACTGTGCTTCATAAGGTGTGAACTTCTTACTCAAGTAATATATGGCTTGCTCCTTTCTTCCTGTCTTGTCATGTTGTCCCAAAACACATCTGAAGGTTCCATCCAATACAGATAGATAAAGTAGCAAAGGTCGTTCTGGTTCTGGCGGGACCAGAACAGGTGGTGTGGATAGGTACTCCTTGATCTTGTCAAAAGCTTTCTGGCAATCCTCGGATCAGCTTGTTTCGACATTCTTTCTTAGCATCTTGAAGATGGGTTCACATATGACTATGGACTGTGCTATGAAGTGACTGATATAGTTGAGACATCCTAGGAAGCTCATCACATCCTTTTTGCTCTTAGGTGGTGGTAACTCCTGAATAGCTTTGACTTTAGACGGATCCAGTTCGATCCCTCGATGACTGACGATGAATCCCAGTAATTTCCCTATGGAAACCCTGAATGCACACTTTGCGGGGTTCAATTTCAAATTGTACCTCCTTAGCCTGTCGAAGATCTTTCTCAAGTCTGCTATGTGATATGCGACCCTCTTGGATTTGATAATGACGTCGTCCACATACACCTCTATTTTCTTGTGTATCATATCATGGAAGATGGTTGTCATGGCTCTCATGTAGGTGGCCCCAGCATTCTTCAAACCGAATGGCATCATCTTGTAACAATATACACCCCATGGTGTAATAAAAGTTGTCTTCTCTGCGTCTTCTTCATCCATCCAAATCTGGTGATAACCCATGAAGCAATCTACAAAGCATTGGAGTTCATGCTTGGCGCAGTTATCAATCAGGATATGTATATTTGGCAGTGGAAAATTGTCTTTGGGTCTTTCTCTGTTTAAATCCCGATAATTAACACATACCCTAACATTCCCGTCTTTCTTCTGAACCGACACAATGTTAGCTAACCAAGTTGGATATTCAACCACCCTGAGAACTTTGGCTTTGATCTGCTTGGTAACTTCCTCTTTGGTTTTCAGGATCATGTCTGGTTTGAACTTTCTGAGTTTCTGTTTTACTGGCGGACACATAGGAATAGTAGGCAACTGTGAGCCACTATGGAAGTGCTCAAACCGGTCATGTCATCATATGACCATGAGAAAATGTCCTCGTATTCTTTTAGGAAACAAATGTACTCTTCCTTTTCTATTGGTGACAAGTGAATGCTGATGCGGGTCTCCTTGACGGTCTTGGCGTCTCCCAACTTTACTGCTTCGGTCTCGTCCAGATTAGACTTAGGCTTATTTTCAAAATTTTCAACCTCCCTGACGATTTCCTCGGGTATCTCATCTTCTTCCTCTGAATCACTATTCTCATGTTGCGTTGCCTCGTTACATTTCACAGTCACTGGTTCATCAGGAAAAGTAATAATAAAGCTATGGAGAGAAAAAGCGTAAAGATAGTAGTGAATAATAAAGAGAAAATGCATTTGATTAAACTTTGAAAAAGATTGTTCAGACAAAGCACGGCTCGATGAATCGAGCATTTATTTTAAAACAAGTAAAGATTAAAATGAAACTACGGGAAATTTTAAATGCCTAGAACCGCTATAGAAGTAAATTCTGCCAAGCTACCCAGGGAATCGGCGAGCTCGGGATGGTGTAGCGGTCCAGTTTCTGAGAACAGCTCCCTTTGCCACATTATGAATAGTAAGGCCTTCTTCCTCCTCCTCCTCAATTATGGCACTGCAGTCCATGTCCTCATCTTTCAAGAACAAATTATTCAACCCACCTAGTGCTTCTTCTTCTGTAGTCCCCCATATTGTGTCGGCCTGGTGGAAAGCTTGTTCCAAACGTGGAACTAGCTTCTCAAGAAGGTAATATGGTCCACGCCATGGAGGCGACCAATTCATGTACTCTTTCCATGTGTACTGGTATCCGATCCCAAAAGTGGTACCATGATTTTTCAGCTGTATTAGTTTGGTGATACCTTGGAGGTTCTTTCCCAACCCTTTGCTGGGTTCATATCCGGACCATGATAGTATGCTTTCTATCTTGTTACTCCACCACTTATCCTTCTCGACGGCATTGATCTATTTGATGTGATGATAGGTTTCCCCTCCTAGCCTTCTTCTATGTCTAATGGTCGGTATGGTTTGACTAGTGTAGATGGGGTTATTCCCATCTTCGTGAATAATCACCTCCTGACAGTTCCATTCGAATTTCATGGCTTGATGTAGTGTGGAAGGCACGGCTTCAGCAGCATGGATCCATGGTCGGCCCAACAGAAGATTATATGAGGCTGGTATGTCAAGCATTTGGAATTCAACGTCGAACCAAGTTGGCCCCATCTGCAAGCAAAGGTTGATTTCTCCGATCGTGGCCCTCTAGGACCCATCGAAAGACTTCACATTCATGCTTCCTACCGTATCTTGTGGAAACCTTTGTCCAACCTCTTCAGAGTGTCTAATGGACAAATATTTAGGCTTGAAACTCTATCAACCAGGACCCTGGCAATGAACTTGTCTTCAAATTGCACTGTGATATGCAATGCTCGATTGTGATTCAAATCCTCGAGCGGTAGCTCATCTTCGTGGAAGATAATCTTATGACTTTCTAGTACTTGCCCAACCATGTTGGATATTTCTCTACCAGTTGTTACACCCCGCAATATTATGTCAATATTACGTTCTGCAGTATTACATTACGGAGATGTTACGCTTCGCAGTAATAAGTTACGACAATGTTGCACCCTGCAGTATTTTATATTGCATTTGTCGTAAGGTAATTGACATCAGTCCAAAGAAAAGATTATTTGGGAATTATAAGGATTATGCTATTTCACAAGTGATTAGTAAATTCATGAAGGTGAAAGGGGGATCAAGTCTAAGAAAATGAATTTTGTCAAAGTTTGCAATTTTGGGATAAAATACGGCCCAAGCTAAAATACCCGATATATATGGACTATTGTCATACAAGGTACTACAGTGCCATGATAGTAAGGTGTACAAGGTATATTAAAAGTGAGTAATATTTTAAGTAATTTGGGATAATTTTTAATTATGTGGATAAAGATTTTGTTTATGGATTGCCACATGGCATTAAGCTTGGCCAAGGTGGCACCAATGTGCCTGATGAGTCATAACACATTAGGTGCCTTGTTAACACGTGACATGTTCTTTGGATAAACCTCAAAAAAACATCAAAGTTTGTAAAGAAGTTAGCTAGCATAAAAGAACAACAAAAACACTTGTCTGCACATTAACACCAACACCGTAGAACATTTGCTCTTTACAATTGTAGGAACCTTTCAACTTTACTAAGTTAAGAAGCTTTAAATCCCACACTCTCAATATTTTTGGATGGGAAAATCTTTAAAACAATACAAATTTTTCAGCCGTTACAGCAAACACCTTGGTTTGCTTCAGTGGTAATACAATCATGAAGACTGTTTAGCCCAATTACTTGTAGAGAACGCACGGAAGTGGATTATCATATACGGTTCACAGAGTTGAGTTGTTACCGTAGTTGATTAGAGGTATTGCCAAGAGAATCGGCTCAGGTATGTTAATGCCCTTCCTTTTTTTTTGACATGGTCCAGATTATACGAAAGAAACGGGCAAATACACGATTTCTATAAATTATTCTATTCGTAGAAATAGTAGGGGTGTCTATATTATTTATTCCCCATGAGAATTATTATTATCTTTTATTCATGGGTCTCAAAATAATACGCAGTTGGAAAAGTTTATCCAGAAGGAATATCGAGATTATTACATATTTTCATGCATTTTACTCATTTATACATGTGCATTGACCCATGACCAGATGGCGTTATATACGCGTATATATGTAAATATATGTATATGGGATATGGGAAAAGGTTACGGCGTTATATACGCACCACCACCTAATCAGCTGGTATATGATGATGATGTTGCCCACAGTGGTTGAAATATGATTCAAACGGCATTATATACGCATATATGGGTAGGTATTCAGATGGCGTTATATACGCATATATATATATATATATATATATATATATATATATATATATGTATATATATGTATATGGGACATGGGAATGGTTATGACGTTATATACGCACTACCACCTGATCAGCTGGTATACGATTATGACTTTGCCCACAGTGGCCGATATGATATGATAGGATGCCCTCAGAGGCTGATGATATTATGTAAATCCATACCTATGCATGGCTTGACATTTACACGCACATGCATGACGTTATAAACATTTCAAAATATACAAAGTTATTCAGATTTAAAGATGTGTTTCAGTATTCCATGTTTCATCTATGTCTATTACGTACTAATTTCCATGCCTTATATACTCAGTACATTTTCCGTACTGATGCCCTATTACACGGGGCCTGCATTTCATGCCTGCAGGTGCAGGTAGACAAGCTGACGATCCTCCTTCTTAGGAACCCTGATCAGGGAGAGTTGGCGTGCTCCATTTGATCCGGAGCTGCTTTTGATATGGATACGATACGTTTGTACATATATATGTATATGAGTATGATGTGGCTCAGTCCTGTCTTTGTACAGTTATGTTTCTGTTAGAGGTCTGTAGACAGTATGTCTAGTTGGGTTATATGTGGCCTTGTCGGCTTTCAGTTTTTGATGTATAGTTGTCTATAGCAGCCTTGCCGGCTCGCCCACGGTATTCTGCCTGTATACGTACATATGCCTTGATGGCAGGCTTCTTTCACGTATGTTAATTTTGTAATGTAGCAGATGTTATTCAGATTCATATTTTAGAAGCGTGCTTAGGGGTGATTGAGAAGTAAGACTCAGGCGCCCGTCGCGGCCCATCGGTTTGGGTCGTGACAAAAGTGGTATCATAGCAGTTCTGTCCTAGGGTTGTCTACAGACCGTGTCTAGTAGAGTCTTGTTTATGGGTATGTCGTGCACCACACTTATAGACAGGAGGCTACAGGACATATAGGATGTTATCCTCTCTTCTTATCTTAGATCGTGCAATATAAGTGTTCATGTTCCTAACGATGTGTTACTTTTTTAGCGATGCCTCCGAAGACTATAGCCGCTAGCACGGGTCAAAAGGCTATGAAGGTGCCAGAAAGAAAGATAAGTTATACTATGGATTCAGACCCATCAGAGATCATGGGTTCTATTGAGGAGGATCCATCCGAGGATCCATATAATCCATCCGTTTGAGTTGTTTCGACCACTCTAGCAGTAGATGGGGTGAGAGGAGTTCCGACCTCACCAAGGCCCTTAGTTTCACAGCCCGTTGATCAGGGTATGAGGGGAGTAGTGCATGGATTGGCACGGCCGGGATTCCCTCAGGCTCAAAACTATGTCAAGGTATTTGAGGACACCAGCTCTTCTGAGGTTCCGGATAGTCCACAGTCCTGGGAGTCCGTCAATCAAGGTTCTTCAGTGTATGTTATGGGATACGCAGAAGAAGAAGATAGTGGTCGGGCCAAGAGAAGGAAGGTAACTGATAAGGATATGAAGATTCTGCTTCAAAGTGTGTCTGATCGAGGTTCTTATATAGGACGAGGCAAGGACCCTCTACTGTAGACTTCCTACAAGTGTCAGTTTTTGGTTGGTGAGTTCCACCTCTTCTTAGAATATTACGAAGTCAGGGTTTTAAAGGTGTTTGGTTGTTTTATGAGGATGTAGGGAGCACCGTCCCGACTTGTATATATATTGGCTATGCCTACTTAGAGGCTTTGCAGACAATATCATGTATATAATTTTGGGTATGATATGTCTATGGCCTAGTCGACCCCTATGTATATAAACCCTTTTCTAAATTAGTTATGTGAGTTAAGTCTTAATGTTGTTACTTATATATATGGATGTTGCCATAATGACCCGTGATAGATTTGAGAACAAAACAAGGACAATGTACGTGGTGCTCGGTTAGGTAGGACTTGATATTATAATTGATATGGATTGATTGGCCTTTTGTTATGCTAACATCAAGTATAGACCAAAGGTGGGTTGATTTCAGTTTCCAAGAAAGCCTATTTTAGAATGAGTTGATTTCAACTCGAACAGCCACTGGATGGAGCAAAGGAAAGCTAAAAGCAAAAGAATGTCGTATTGAAGTTTTCACAAAATAAGGGATATGTAAAAATATTAGCAGAGTAATGAGAAGAGAGATAAGGAAGCATTATGAATAAGGTGTGGTACATGGATGAAAATGGTAGAGTGTTACATAACCTATAGTCAAATGAGAGAAGAGGCGAAAGGTGATGGGACTTAAGACAACAAAAGAATATAGGCCATAAGGTTATATCCTTATTTCGAGAAATAAGTTCGTGACTCCAACGCGACTACAAGAGGGGAGAGTTAATCCCCTGAGTAACAGAAACCAGTATGGACTAATAACCAAGATAAACTAAATATGAATTAGGGACTGAATGATTGGAAAGCACTCGGCATCATAGGAATTTCAAATTTTGCTCCAGCGGTAATAGAATGGACCACAGGAGAAGATCCATAATGAATTCAGAGAATGGTCTTCAGGGAGACGCTTCCTTAGAGCAAGCAATGTGAGCAAAGTTAAGCTTGAAAGACTGTATGTGCTAGTTACGCTAAGTGTCACCCTAGCGAGTAACGAAATTTGTCATCCATGGTACAAAAGAATTGCCGCAAGGCGGGTAAGGATCATTGATGTTGAGAAATGACGCCAAAGATGAAGAGGTAAAATATCTATAGGTCGATCCTCATGGCTTCAGCTTTTAGTACACCCCTAAAGGGGGGAATATGGAGTGATGTGGTATTAAGTCAAAATTTAAGTAGTTCTAATGACTATGGAATGGTAAAGGAAGAATGTGATAAATGAAAGAGGAATAAGATGGCACTTATCCAAATCTTACAGATACGCTACGATTCAAGAATATTGTGCAAGCCCGACGTTAAGGAGAGGAAGTAAAGGTTCCTTCCCAAGCTGTTATTAATAAATAAGAAACCAGTGCGAGATGTAAGTTAAGACAAAGGAAGTAAACCAAGAAAGATTACGAGGAATATTGATATGAGAATGGGTCAATGAGAAGTTAGTAATTTGTCAGGAAGATCTCAGTTATGGCTAAACAAGAGGTTACAGACGAGTCATCAGATCATGTAAGATAAACATAGTAGAACCCAACATGGAGAATTCAGCCTTGGAGAATATCATTTTAAGATATATTCAAACAAGAGTCGGGGTAGTTAAAGGTACCGTATGAGTGTAACGGGGATAAAAGAAAGTGTCACTGGGAAGGCAGGCAAAATATCAGTTCAAAAGCAACCATACAAGTACAAGGTCATGGAAGTAAGTAACTACCAATGATTATAGGCAAGTAAGGACATCAAAAAGGTCCGTAATAAGCTCACAACTTTACGAGAGTCAAGGGTTCTCCCTAAGTACTACAACGAAAGACTAGCTGAGGAGATAAAAAGGAAGGCTTCAACCTAAGCACAACGACCTAAAGAGGAAATGGTTGTGTAACAACAATCTCGCAACAACATTATAAGCACTCGAAAGGAAAGTGGAACCTACCATGACTAATGAACGGGAAGTAAAATTAAAAGTAATATTTGAGATCATATGAGTTGCACGAAAACTCTAGCATGTATAGGCACTAAGATGAGCTAAGTATGGGCGCAACAAGGGGCAGAATGACCAGGAAAAGTAATAACTAATACCAGGAGCCACAGGCCGGAAGATATCTTAAGCCTACATAGAGGCTGATCAGAAAGAAGAGGAGACTAAAGAGTTACATCGACTAAGCAAAACTGGAGGAACCAAGAGAATTATAGACCTCAGGATCATTCTTAAGTAGCAGAGGTATAAGAAAGATAGTATAGTAGCCATATTTTATAATAGCTCTATGATGAAGCCAACTGAAGAGTACCAGCCTCATAAGAAGTTAGTACAAAACTCCACCAGATTGTGTATGTACCAGATGTACGAGTATTATAATAAATATTCAAGTTATGGACGTGAATTACACCTAGATGGAATGGAGGTCACAAAAGATATAGAAGATACGATGCGAGATTTTAAGGTAAGAAGGTAAAGGTAAATAGCGTACGAGATACTCAAGGGCAGAATATGTGAATAATCCATACTCCGGATAGAAGGGTAGAAGTGATGGGATTCAATATCCAGGAATGATAGCGGCATAGTCATCGGCATATCTCATAGCTTATGGTTTCTAGGTATCGAGGAGGCTAATTAAGACATTAAAGAAGAATTAGAGATGATATGATGTCTCACTTGATGTCCCAGAATGACATAAGGAAATCTATGATACAAGCAAGTTGAAAGGTTGCAAGTAAAATAAATAGAGTTGTATAGGTCCCAAGGCATTGTATGGTGAAGCGACAAGATTCTAGAAGGCAAGAGTAACGATAAGAAAGGGCGAGTAAAAAGGTAACGGAAATGGATAAGTCCTCAGGGTTAAGCTCATGACAACAAGAAGAACATATGGTTTCTCTAAATTATACGAAGCTCACTATAGCCTAAATAAACTCAAAGGAGTTTAAGACTAATAGCATTTAGAATGCCACCCTGGTAATAGAATAAGATTGTGATTGTAATAGCTAAAAGATGACGTTTGGGCCTTCGATTTAGTAATGATTCAACGAAGAAAAGAAACAGATCTTATGATTTGGACAAGATTAAAATACTCACGCAAGGTGAATCGCATTGGGATGTTATGAGGTATGGTTATGGAAGCAGGGTATCGCCCTAGGTGGATCAATCTAATCATTTCAGACATTTCCTGATAAAACGTGAATCCTAGTAGTAATATTACATAAAAGGTTAAGTTATCAGGGGTATATTGTAGATCAATATTGAGTTGAATCAACAATGGATGGACAAAAGCTACAAAGTATGAGATAAGATTAGGCCGTCATTCTAAAGATGAACATTAATGAGGAAGCATTAAAGGACTTAAATTTATACATATGGAATGAGTAACGAGAGTGAGCTGGGACTTGGTAGCAGACCTAAGCAATGATAAATTAAAGTAAGAGTTATGACCGTAATTCATACGGATGGTTAAACGGACCTATGCGATGAGATATAGCAATATTCATAAATCCAACAAGGTATCGAGCAAAGGACTTCAATGTACTTATAGAGGTCCAGAGAGGCATCCTATTAAGCCTTGTATATACAAAGTAAGGCCTACAGATCGACTAAAAAGGTAAAAGGAAAAAGGAAAGATGAATCGCATAAGTGCACTTACAAAGCCAGGGTCATACAGGCCACTTCACAAGAGGCAACAGAAGTTGCAAGATTAGGAAGATTTCGACCACAGGTCATGATATGAGCAAAAAGACTAAAGGGGGGGGAATACCCTAGACTTTGGATTTATTCACAGAGCAACTGCTTGAATGGAAAGAAGAGTATTAATGTATTCACAAGAGCTATAAGTTACGAAAATGATAAGAGCATCAGTCAATATTCGAGGACGAATGTTCCAAGGGTGGATGATTTTACACCCCGCAATATTATGTCAATATTACGTTCCACAGTATTACATTACGGAGATGTTACGCTTCGCAGTAATAAGTTACGACAATGTTGCACCCTGCAGTATTTTATATTGCATTTGTCGTAAGGTAATTGACATCAGTCCAAGGAAAAGATTATTTGGGGATTATAAGGATTATGTTATTTCACAAGTGATTAGTAAATTCATGAAGGTGAAAGGGGGAGCAAGTCTAAGAAAACGAATTTTGTCAAAGTTTGGAATTTTGGGATAAAATACGGCCCAAGCTAAAATACCCGATATATATGGACTAGTGCCATACAAGGTACTACAGTGCCATGATAGTAAGGTGTACAAGGTATATTAAAAGTGAGTAATATTTTAAGTAATTTGGGATAATTTTTAATTATGTGGATAAAGATTTTGTTATGGATTGCCACATGGCATTAAGCTTGGCCAAGGTGGCACCAATGTGCCTGATGAGTCATAACACATTAGGTGCCTTGTTAACACGTGACATGTTCTTTGGATAAACCTCAAAAAAAACATCAAAGTTTGTAAAGAAGTTAGCTAGCATAAAAGAACAACAAAAACACTTGTCTGCACATTAACACCAACACCGTAGAACATTTGCTCTTTACAATTGTAGGAACCTTTCAACTTTACTAAGTTAAGAAGCTTTAAAGCCCACACTCTCAATATTTTTGGATGGGAAAATCTTTAAAACAATACAAATTTTTCAGCCGTTACAGCAAACACCTTGGTTTGCTTTAGTGGTAATACAATCATGAAGACTGTTTAGCCCAATTACTTGTAGAGAACGCATGGAAGTGGATTGTCATATACGGTTCACAGAGTTGAGTTGTTACCGTAGTTGATTAGAGGTATTGCCAAGAGAATCGGCTCAGGTATGTTAAGGCCCATCCTTCTTTCTTTTGACATGGTCCAGATTATACGAAAGAAACGAGCAAATACACGATTTCTATAAATTATTCTATTCGTAGAAATAGTAGGGGTATCTATATTATTGATTCCCCATGAGAATTATTATTATCTTCTATTCATGGGTCTCAAAATAATACGCAGCTGAAAAAGTTTATCCGGAAGGAATATCGTGATTATTACATATTTTCATGCATGTTACTCATTTATACATGTGCATTGACCCATGACCAGATGGCGTTATATACGCGTATATATGTAAATATATGTATATGGGATATGGGAAAAGGTTACAGTGTTATATACGCACCACCATCTGATCAGCTGGTATATGATGATGATGTTGCCCACAGTGGCTGAAATATGATTCAAACGGCGTTATATACGCATATATGGGTATGTATTCCAATGGCATTATATACGCATATATATATATATATGTATGTATTCAAACAGCGTTATATACGCATATATATATATATATATGGGACATGGGAATGGTTATGGCGTTATATACGCACCACCACCTGATCAGCTGGTATACGATTATGACTTTGCCCACAGTGGCCGATATGATATGATGGGATGCCCTCAGAGGCTGATGATATTATGTAAATCCATACCTATGCATGGATTGACATTTACACACACGTGCATGACGTTATAAACATTTCAGAATATACAAAGTTATTCAGATTTAAAGATGTGTTTCAGTATTCCATGTTTCATCTATGTCTATTACGTACTAATTTCCATGCCTTATATACTCAGTACATTTTCCGTACTAACGCCCTATTACACGGGGCCTGCGTTTCATGCCCGCAGGTGCAGGTAGACAAGCTGACGGTCCTCCTTCTTAGGATCCCTGATCAGCGAGAGTTGGCGTGCTCCATTTGATCCGGAGCTGCTTTTGATATGGGTACAATACGTTTGTACATATATATGTATATGAGTATGACGTGGCTCAGTCCTGTCTTTGTACAGTTATGTTTCTGTTAGAGGTCTGTAGACAGTATGTCTAGTTGGGTTATATGTGGCCTTGTTGGCTTTCAGTTTTTGATGTATAGTTGTCTATAGCAGCCTTGCCGGCTCGCCCACGGTATTCTACATGTATACGTACATATGCCTTGATGGCAGGCTTCTTTCACGTATGTTAATTTTGTAATGTAGCAGATGTTATTTAGATTCATATTTTAGAAGTGTGCTTAGGGGTGATTGAGAAGTAAGACTCAGGCGCCCGTCGCGGCCCATCGGTTTGGGTCGTGACACCAGTGATGTTATTGGGTATATAAGCCTCGCTCAGTACTTTTATCAGAGCATTCTTGTGTGCCTCTGAATTCTGAAATAGTGACAAGATAGATATCTAAGTAGGGACTTTGTTTAGATGGTCAACAATAGAATACTCCTTTGCCTGTACTTTCCTCTACAGGTCATCTGGCCCGGTCTCAACGACAGGCTGCCTAGTAGTGGACTCCTTACTTGAACCTCCCAGGTGTTTAGGTGTATAGACTCTTCCGGTTCTAGTCATTCCTTGTGCATCGTCAGATTCCTTTATCTTGGCTTTTCCTTTCTACCGAGACTCAGAAACATAATCCCAATGTATTGCTTTTGAGTTGAATGGGGGTGTGGTTGATACCATCACAGTAAAAGGTGTGACCATTTCTACTTCGAAGGGAGCGGAGGTAGCTGCGGGTAGAGCCACTTCCACCTCGAATGGGACTGGTGCAGTTACCTCAACATCAATTGGTGCCTGAGTCTGAACCATAATGGGAGTAAGTGTGATTGCATCCTTAAAGTCGTCGCCTTCTCGAATAAGCTTGATTGACCCCTCAGGGTCCCATTCTTCATTTGTTTCTATCACATGTACACCATCACCTCTGTGATCAGGGAGGGGATTGTTGCGGACATTAGGTGCGGATTCCTTTGCTTGTATGACCTTGTTGTCAATTAGTGTTTGGATATTATCCTTCAATGTTAGACACTTAGCAGTGGTGTGCCCTTTCATACCAGAATGGTACGCACAGGTTTTAATCGGATTGACCCATTGGGATGGATTTTCTAATGCCACGATGGGAACATGAGTGACGTAGCCTACGACTTTTAACCATTTATACAGTTGGTCGATGGGCTCAGCAATGGTGGTGTACTGTCTGGGTGGCTTGCGGTCGAAATTGGGTCTTGGTCTTGGATAATTTTGATGAGCTGGTGGTGATTGGAAGTGGGATAGTTGAGAATTATAGGTGTGGTGGATAGTGGCTGGTTGGGAATATCTGGGAGATGACGGTTGATATCTAGGCGGTGATGCTTGGTATGTGGGTGGAGGTGTTTGATATGTGGGTGGAGGAGTTTCATATGGAGATGGAGGTGTTTGATATGGAGGTGTTTGATTTTGGGCCCTAAGCCACCATTACTGCCCCAACATCTCTCTTCTTCGATATGCCACATGATTGAAGAGCCTTATTTGTGGCTTGCAGTGCCTCAAAATTCATTACCATCCCGGTCTTGATTCCTTCCATCCTTTCTCCGAGTTTGATGATATTAGAGAACTTCAGGTTTTTGATAACCATCAACCTCTCATAATATTGTGGATCATGTGCCCTGACGAAGAATTTATTCATCTGTTCTTCGTCTAAAGCGGGCCTAACCTTGGCTGCTTCTGACCTCTAACGAGTAGCATACTCACGGAAAGTCTCAGTAGGTTTTTTCCTAAGATTCTAAATGTAGAAGACATCCGGTGCATTCTCTGTGTTAAACCTGAACCAGTCCATGAAATCCGACGCCATGCTTACCCAATTGGGCCATTTCTTGGGATTTTGGCTGATATACCAAGACAAAGCGTTCCTAGTAAGGCTCCTTATAAATAGCTTCATTCGGATCTTTTTATCTTTCCTGACTCAGACAAGCTTGTCACAATAGGTCCTTAGATGAACCTTGGGATCACCTGTACCATAAAACATTTTAAACTTGAGAGGTTTGTACCCTTCGGGCAGTTTGACATCCGGCTGTATGCACAGATCTTCATAGTTCAAACCCTCTATTCCTTTGTCTCCTTCAACACCTTGAACTCAGCTTGTCAACTTCTTGAGTTCTTCAACCATGTTCTTAATGAGCAGTTCCTTCTCGGAGAATTCCGGTGCATAGGAGATTGATTGGGTAAAATGAGGTATAGTTTCTACATATATGGGGTTGCTTTGATGGATGCTAGGAACTTGGGTGTAGTGATGGTCATTCGTGGAGTTTTGTGGATCGGGAATGGGTTGTGTTTTTTGGGGAGTGTGGTAAGTGGTGGTTGGTGGATACTGAATTGGTTGATGGTGATGTTGTGGTTGAGTTGGTATTGGTAGCAGATTGATATTTTGGGGTGGGGTTGCGTATTGATTTGGTGCGGTAGGATTTTGTGGCTGCTGGTTTTGTGTGTTCTGAGGAGGTGTCGGGTTCTTTGTGTTTTGATGATGGATATCGGGGACATTGAGGGTGAGTGACAAATTTTCCAAGTTGTGAACCTGCTCAAGTTCTCCTTGCAATTCCAGTATCTTTTGTTCCAGTCTCAAAACCAGATCATTTGGGGCCGGAGTACTACGGCCATTTGAAGTCTCTACATTCTCCATATTCTCCTTTCAGATTCCACTTAAGTCGTCTATCTTTGATTTTCCTCCGCCTTTTGTGTTGCTTGGATGAGGAGGGGGTGGAGGGCCTCTAGATCTGGTATGATATGCGGACGAGGCCAGTATGAGTGAACCAACCTAAGGGGATGGGAATAATCAAAAATCAAGAAAAATAAAAGGTAACAAGTCAGTGAGGATTCCGAAACGTTAGCAGTATTTAAACACATATTGCAAAATGAAAACTCGTGTCCTATTTTGGAAACCTCGTTGTGCCCGAGGCAGGCCTAGCGACAAATAAACTTGGAGAACTTTTAATGCCAATAAATGCTTCATTTGATAATATAAAAATAGTCGAATCCCAAAATGATACTAATATAATAATAAACTAAGTCACTATTGGCAGTTGGCCTTATTACATTTTAGGAAAAGCAAGTAAATCTAGCCTATTTGGTCCCAGAAGGACATTCCCCAGATTTGATCTTCCGGACTCCATAATATAGATCCCCCTACTCGAACAGTCCCAGCAGCAAGTAGGCTCTGGCCAGATGTCTTCCTTCAGCTCCTTCAGCGTTCTGGTAATTTTCAATTCTCTTTATGACTTTAATTTGCCTTCCAGCTCCACTATTCCTTACTCCAGATATTCCAGTTTCCTGTTGGAAGTTATTGCCATCTCTTTCCACTCCTCGATCAACCTCACATTCCTCTTATGTATTTCCCGATGCTCATTCTCAGAGTCGTGGACCCTCTTGCGTAGCCCGTTGTATTTGACTTGAGCTTCAGCTTCCTCATCTATGATTCTGTTCCCTCGGCAGATCCCTGGTGTCACCATTCCTTTCAGATTGTCCTCCAACCATGCCGGGTAGAGAGGCTCACACCCTGCATGGTACCTGTCTGGCTTAACAGTGTTCTTCTCCATATTGATTTTGCAGTGCCACATGTGCTGAGCATGGCACTTGTAAGGGACATCGTCATCTTGGAAGTCTGCCCTGAAATGACTCACCTTGATAACCCTTGGTACAACCTGTTTTCTACCTGCTTACCTTATAACTCGCATAGGGACATATGGGTATATCTTTCTCAACCCGATCAGCACCAAGTGCGGAGCATCCCTGGACCTGATAATAAACTCGTCTGTTGGGAATCATTCAAATATCCACTGCACCTGTTCCTCGGTCAGATTGTCGAAGAACTCTACCCATTCTTTGGCGCTTTCCGGCTGAGCAAATTTGTCTGGAATGTAAGTCATCTGTTTAGGGTGATGGAAGGCAATATGGTCGTTCAAAGCCCTTTGTGGAAATTCTTGGCGATAGCGACCCTTTTGGAAATGTTCCAACAACCATAACTGCAGCAATAAATTACAACCCTCGAAATGCTTGACCCCTCTTTGACAGTGTTCCAGAATCCTGTAGATGTCGGCTATGATCATGGGGACTATGGTATATGTCTGTCCATTAATCTCTTCCATCAGAGTCTTGGCGACCATGACCAACCTACTATGGATTCTTCCCTTTTTCATTGGGAATACTATCAGGCCTAGAAAGCATACAATGAATACAAACACTCTACAGTGGATATGACCCAGAGAAGTGAGAGATATCTCGTCATGGTAAGTGCGGAAAGACTTGTTATGGACATATCTCTCGTACAAGTATTCAAAAGGTATGTAGGAGTCCTTCAAGCATACTAGGTTGACATTCTTCTTCAGTCCCATCATCTTCAAAAATCCCCATCCCGTACGGTTTTCTGGTACCAATAGCCCGGGACTGTCCCAAGTCAATCCTGCAAGCCCTCTTATTTCCTCTAAAATCGGTGTCATTTCTATGTCACCGAAACGAAACACAGCTCTTTCACTATCCCAGAATAAAGTGGCAGCTTCGATTAGTTTGTTGTTTGGCTCAACATCTAACAAGGCAGGCAGGTTGCCCAGGTATTTTCTCACATGATTTTGTCGCTTGAGGACAGGTCCTCCCACCAATCTAGCAGCAATGGTGGGATGTTTCTAACCATACCAAATCTGGGGACCTCGTGCCACACTTTCTGCAAAATAAAAGGGTTAGACCTTACCCCCACCGGACTCAACTATTTATACATTTATGATCAATATATCAGCATTTAGTTCTCCAAATTAATGCACAGAACGTGGTTGCGTCCATTGGGATTATGGAAAACCCGATAGACTTTGGATAAGGCTTATCTTAAAGGATCATTATGCGGACAACATAACTGATCCTGACTAGGTTTGACCATTATGCATGCAGAATTTAACCAGAATAAAGTTTCTATAAGGTTTTAGACTGGTACCCTCGAGCAGACGACTCGAGGGGAAAGGCACGAAACCGTCGACTGTACTGTTGATCGACTGGTTTTACCACAAATAAGCCTTTCCGAATTTAAGGGTAGTAAATAGGAAGAGCGCAACCACTCATTAAACTGTTGCTATAGGATTTGATATGCACGAGTGGAATATGGTGCGGAGCATAATTTATGCAGCAATTAATAACATGTAGTCAAGTATTTTCACGTAGGAAAAAGTGAATACAATATTTAAATAATTGAAAGACGGTTACAGGAAAAGAAAACAAAGAGACAAGTCAGTTTTAGAGATAAAGAACCATAAATGCTTAACAAATGGACAGATAAATTCAAATAGGGGAGAAGGGTATGGGATAAAGCATGCTTGAACTAATTAGTAAAATGATAAGTTCGTTATGGTAAGAGCCTAAGTATTTCCCCAGCGGAGTCGCCATGCTGTCGCGCCCCCTTTTTTCCCTCCGCGGAGAAAGGTCCGGGTTTCGACATTCATGGGGTGTGATAACTCTGTTCCTTTTGGGAATTGGGTATTTGAAGAGTCGCCACCTAACGGATTATGGTGCGTTAGGGCACCTAGAGAGATTAACTCTTGGATTGGTTTGCATTACCAGAGATTAGGGTAAGGGCTCGAAATGACCTCGAGGGGAAGGTGTTAGGTACCCCTCTTGGTCCACAACTGTGAGTCCCGACCGAACTTCTAGTCACGAATTAGTCCAAATAAGTGCTTGAAACAAATAATTATAAATAAAGCATGTTTGTATGACTCAAATAATAATAATACAGAAGTTTTTGGACAAGTTGTATAAAACAAAGTCTTAAACAAAAAGAATCTCGGGAAAAGGGGGGTCCTAGGTTGGTTAGCCTATAGGATCACCCCACACAATGTCCGGTAAATACTCCTCAATGAGGGACTACACGTGACATTAGTGTGTAGTCATCATATCCCACATCTACCCTTCCCATCCTCGTAGTGGTCATTTTAAAGCGAGTGTTTGGTCAGCGATCTCTATTGCGTGCTGTTACCCGTCCTTTCTTAATGGTTCTAGAGGGATTTAGGACCTCTACCTATAGGTGGTTCTAGACATTAGGTTTTAAAGGTGAAAATACTAAAGCGGCAAGCAAGAACAATTAGGACTTTAGCACATAAGATAAAAAGGGAGCAATTAGAGGCTTAAAGTTTCCTCCTCAAACAAGGCACATAAACAGCACGACTCAAGCACAAATAAGGGCTTTCTGTTAAACAGTATCCTAAGGCATGATGTCTAAGTGAATATACAGAAAACAGACAGTTTATTTTATAGACTCAGAAACAATGACCCTAGCAGTTGCCTATTGATTTTTTTTTTAAATTTGTTAAACCAGAATAAGCTAAGTCACAGAAACAGTTTAAGAGTTGCAAGATTTGAAAACGTCATATAGGCTTGCCTGTACACGGAATACTGATGACTACATTTTATAGAATGAAACAAGGCAGGTTTAAAACGGACTCTTTAATCCCTATAGGCATGTTGTCTAATAATAGATTAAGGCAGTTTTTAAAAGAACTCGTTTCAGGGAAATATAAACCACTTAATTAAACCAGTTTAGAAGTGAGCTAATCGTTAACCGGATTAATTTATTTAAAACCAAACTGGTTTAGATCTATAGGCAGAATTTCTGGTTTTGTTCCTTATAGGCATGATATCTACTTGTTTAATACTGATTTTAAAGACTTGCAGGCATGATGACAAATGAAAACAGACATAAACACTTGTTATAATAGAAGTCGGATTTGGATTATATCCTATAGGCATGACATCTACTTGTGAAGCTAAATTTAAGACTTATGAACATGATTTCTATTATGGAATCACTTGAAACCTATAGACATGATTTCTAACATGGTGAGACCAACATGACAAGATGTAAAAGTCCTATAGGCATGTTTTCTACCCGTATTACCCCACAAACATGTAGGTACCCCCCTTTCACTAATTACCCCATTATTCGCTTATAAGTTATTACAGACTATATGAATGAATTATATAAGTAAATAAGAAAATAAGAAGTTATTCTATAGGGAGCCTACAGATAGTCCTAGGTTTCCAAAGCCTCCAATAGCCTCAAATGCCTCAATTCCATAGACAATGTCATAGTCTAGGTGCATCAAAGTTCCCCAAGGATCTCAAGGATCCCGGGCAGTGCTTACACCTAGACTTGGTAACCAAAATTGAATAAGTTCAGTGTGGAAGGGCCAGCCTCAATATGCCAGAGTTTAGAGGGTTCTCAAGAGGATCCCAAAGTTGTACACATACTGGAGGGGGCAGAACCTATTGACTTAGGAGTAGAGTGAAAGTTCTTTACACAATTTGAAAGGTTTTAGTGGGAAAACAGTATAAAAAGGAGGTTTGTTTGAAATAGTTTGTGGAGTAAAAGAGAGAGTCATGCAGTAAAATAATTTTGAAAATAGAGTTTCATGATTAGACAATAGTAAATCAAACATGAAATCCAAAACCACATCAACATTATTTAAAGAGCATATAACCAAACATAAGGAACAAACCTACATACAGGGGTGATAAGGATTGGGGATACATGGAACACATGATGGTAAACACATAACAAGTAGAGGTAATTGGTACAGACATGCTCAGAAACAATTGATCAGACATAGAGGGGGTAATATGTTTACACTGATCCTAAGGAAGGAGAGTACATGACATGCTAATCAGGTAATCATATTAACTGCAGGTTTCACAGCAAAACCATAAGTAAAAGCAAACTAGAAACAGGATGAACTGAAGCAATAAAAGAACCATATTGTTTTTGGAACTTTGAATTGAAATTAGAACATACCAGTAAAGAAGACAGTGAGAAAGAGTGAAAGAGTAGGAGAGCACAATAGTTAGCCTTGGCTTGCAGCCAGCTAACTCAGAATAGTAGCAAGTGGGACAAAAGAGAGAGAGCAGAAAGTTTAAGTGTGAGAGAGAGAGCTTTTTAACCAAAGTGTTAGTGTGTTTGTGTTAAGGAGAGAGTGTGTATATATAGTAGTTCGAAAATTAGGTAAAATAAGGCAAGAATCATACTAGCATAACAATTATGGAACTCAAAACCAATTAGAGCAAAATCGGGACAAGTACCCCCTTAAGTTAAGGGAATCAATTCAAACGGTAGGAATAAGTAACATATAAGGAAAGAAATCAGTGTATGACTAATAAGGAAAGAATCAAATTCAGTAAGTATAGGGTAAACAATTAGGCTTAAATTCAGAATACTCTTAATTAAGGAAATAGTCGGCAAGAATAAAGTACTGCAGCAGATAAGGTAGGCAAATCAGTTAATTTGAATAAAAGAGGTAGAAATTGAGGGTTTAAAGAAAGGTCTTTCAATCAAACCATAAAATAGGGAATCCAGAATCAATCAAAGAGGAAGTCATGATTCAGTATTCAACATATAAATAAAGTAAGATAAGAATAATCAGTCATAGCAAACATGCAGGTTAAACAGTATCGATAGAAAGAGACAAGTCTGAACAATCAAGATGAACATAAGCATACAAAGGTGATATAAGTTAGGCATAAGAAACTCAGTGAAACACATTCGAAGCGAGATAGTCACAGAAACTCAAACAAGAACAAGCTAGTCATAAAATCAAACGAAGAAACCTAGAAAATATTAGGGCTTTCAACATAGGCAAGTTGTAGAGGTAGTAAACTCATAGAATCAGTCAAAGTATGCGAGAAAATAGAAGTTTAAACATAAGAATCAGTTTAAACAAAGTTTTAGAAGAAGTTCCGAAAACCCTAATTTTAGAAGAAGGTGAAAACATTTTGAAATCGATGATTCTTGTAAAGAATTACAAGGATAGTGTAATGAGCCATTGGAGGCTTAGGAATTGAAGGGAGATCACCGGAGAAGACCAGAGAAGAAAGTCGGCGGTCGAAGGAGCTAGGGTTAGGTTGAGTGGTTGAGAGAGGACAGGAGGTGAGAGAATATAGAGGCGGCGGTCTCTGAATAATGAGCTAGGGTTAGGGGTCGTTTGGAATTAAAAATGGTAAGAACAGACGAGGGTCGTTGATCTTTTAGATTAACAGCCAGGATTTAATAGGTTTTGGGTCGGGTAGGCGGGTTCAGGGTTTGGGTCGGGTACTTTTAATATGAAATTGGGCTGGGGTTGGGTTTAAATTGGGCTACAATTGAAATGCAAATCTGGCTATATTTTAAATAGCCAAATTTCCCTATATAGTTTATAATAAATGATAAATAATTTCACGTACTAAAATGATTTAAAATAGATATTTAACATTTTAAAAATATAGGAGATCAATTTTACACATATAAATGTAATTATATATTAATGGTGCTAATATTGCAATTATATGCAATTTAGCTTTAAAAATACAAAATACAATTATAAAATGCATAAAAAATATTTAACCATATTTTGGCATAAATATAGAAATTAAATGACTAAATCACCACAACACTAATTTGAGGGATAATTATTGGGAATTTTATGAGTAAAAAGGGAAGAAATAAATTAATTTAACTCCTTAAAATTATGGGAAAAATTATAAAAACCTTGTGCATGCTTATATATGCATATATATATATGCTATTTTGAAGGTATTTATGCATATAAAAAATATATAAAAAAATTGGGTTTCAACACATGTATTTAAGATTATCCAAGTTGTGGCTAAGTCATTGAAGCTAGAACTTGTGAAATATATATATCGAAAGGCTTGGTAGTAATGTTGTTGGTTAGCGGACTATTTTGAGAGGCTCAATATGAATATTATTGATTTTGTTTAGGATATTTGGTGATTGTTTTGACTTGTAGGAAGTCATATAAATAGGGGAGGTGCTGTCTGTTTCATCGTAAAATAGGTTGCGACCGATACATAATAGTTACGATGCTTAAATGGTAACGATAGTGTCATTTCTCATATTGTAGACTAAGGAGTCGTGACATTTGCATAGCTTGAGGTTGGGAAGTATATACAAGGTATGTGAGGCTATCCCTTTCCTTCTTTTGCATGAATCCAATTGTACATAATGTAATGAACGAGCTTCCAAAGACACTCTACTCTTAGAAGCTAGCAGTACTTACATTGGTTCCCTTCTTATGGAGCGATTGATGTTGATGTTGCTTTTCTTATTCTTATGTTATCAATGTTTGGTACTTCCTTATTCTTATAAGATTCATTATGAAGAGTTAGTCCTAATAACGTGTACAGAGGATACCGACCTTACGTCACTCCGAAAGGTTCAGAATATTATTCCAATGAGTCCAACATACATTATATATATATATATATATGTATCTATTTTACTCTACCGATCCGCGCTATAGACGGCCGGGTACGGAACCTATTGTGCAACCACTGATCAGTTGGGTTTTACCGAGCTCCACGTAGCTGGGTACGATTCTACTGAGCTTTATGATGGTCGGGTACGTTTTTACTGAGCCTATTACGGTCGGGTACGATATGATGATGATGGTGGCTACAGAGGCATATGTTTTAAAAATTTATGTATATATATGTCTGTTTCATGCATTTCATGTCAGTAGCCCTCAGAAGTACCCAAATGTTACAGGTTGTATATTCTCTATCCCTATTTACATTACTATTCATACTTATATTTTCCTGCCTTGCACACTCAGTACTTTATTCGTACTGACATTCTTTTTATTTGTGGACGCTGAAGGTCCTGATAGACGGGTAGACGCTGCTCCCCCACCATAGTAGGTTGCCCAGTTAAGCGGTTATTGGCAAGATCCCTTCTCCAGACTTGCCATGGTCTTGGTATGAATTTTTGTTGTAGACATTATGGGTATGTCGGGGCCCTGTTGCGGCAATGTTATAGCACTTATATTCCTTAGAGGATCATAGACAAGTGTCGACTCATGTATAGTTTGGTATGCCATGTCGGCTGATTTTTGTTGTATAGTCTTTCATGGCACTGTGGTAGCTCATACCTTATATATAGTTTCTTGTCTGTCTGGTCATCTTATGTTATGTATGTTCATGCCATTATCTTTCATTATTGGTTGTTCGTGATCCATGTCTACCATTTATATTGATCTCGTCAGCCATTAAAGATAATAAGGGAAGGTTAGATAAAATGTACGTTAGCGCTCCGCAAATATGGCCCGGGTGCTAGTCATGACCCTCCAGTTTGGGTCGTGACAAAAGAGATGTTGGCCGACATCACGGCACCCACATTTATTGTGTACCCGATCATGATGGAAACCACTAGAACTGCCCGAGTAATAGAAAGGTTAGTCTCATTCTTGCTCGGATCCAGTCTGCTGCAGACAAAGGTCTACCACCCTTTCGTCTCAAAACTCAGAGTGCTCCAGTGGATGGGAACCCCAGCGGCAATCCATGGTAGTGGTGCCCCTGGTGGTGCTAGAATCTCAACTAGCCAAGGATGGACTTCCTCCTTTAGTGCATACTTCTCCAAGTACTCCTTCGGCTCAATATCCTCAAATCTCAAGTACGCGTTTAGTGTATGCTGATCAAACCTCACCTTGAGGTTGCATACTTTGGTCACCTTCGTCCCTTTCTTTATGTGAGCCACATTGGCATATGATTCGCAGACATGGTATTCTTTTGCATCCACTACACTCTGGGTGAACCACATCCACCCCTTTCGTGCCTTGAACTGTCTCAGTATGGCTGGGTTGTACCTCTCCAAATCCTTTAACAAAAACTGTCGCTCAAGAGTTAGCGATCTTACTGGCCACCACACACAGAAACTGGTGAAGGTGGCTAAGCTGACAAAACGATCCTCCCAAACCCCCTTCTTCTTTGATCTCTCCAAACCCGTAGTGGTGGCATCTTCCCCTCTTCCATCATTAGGGATGTCATGAACTGGTGCAGGAACCTATGCCTCAAGGACTGGTGTAGCTGGTGGCTTAGAAGCCTGACTAGCACTCTCCAATCCCTCGGAATTGTTATGAGATGAGGACAGCTCGTCCTTGAGCTGGTATCTCCCACACAACCTCGACTGTGTGGTTGGCTGCTACTAAACAGAGGCTGAGTTGCCCTCTAACACTTCCCTAGAAGGGACATAGGAGCTCGACTCGGAGAGATTTGCACCTCTCCCTCTACCGGTTGTTACTTTCTTTCTAATTGTCTTTTGCTGGCCAAGGGGAAAGGCATTTTTGCCTCGGCCCCGAGAAGGTTCACCTCTCCCTTTTGAAGTGTCGCCCCGTCCTCTAGATCGAACCATTGTCTATATCAAGCAATAGCAATTGTTTGTTGCAAGTCGATGTTCAAACACATACAGGAGACATGTGAGTAAAAGGGAAACCATATAACACAGCGGGAATGGACAGTTAAATCACACTTGCACGGAAAGTGATCTGTGCTCTGCATAATTTTACTTGTGACCATAGATGGGGACTTGTTGATCGCACATTTTTGTTGTGCGACCGCAGAAGTGAAGTGCGGTCCACACAATTTGACTTGCGACTATACATTTGAATCCCAAAAATGCCAACTCTATGATGACACATAATTGGCTAATGTGCAGCCGCAAAAGGATTTCTACGGTCCACACAATTAGACTTGTGGTCGCACATTCTCAAAGTGGGGACTCTCTAATGACAGTAACTGTGCTGATCTGCAGCTGCAAAAGGGAATTCTACAGTCCACACATTTTTATTTGCGGTCGCAGATTCCTTCTTCACTTAGTTGCCCAAATTCAACATCCGTGGACCGCACAAATTCAAGTGGGGTCGCAGATTTCAAAAATTACGTATAGATCAAATTTTTCTACTTAGGGTTTTTAAATTCTCACACAATTAGACATGAAAACATTGTAAAAACATGAAAATTCACTAACTCAGTCCCCATAGAGCATGTATCAAGTAAACCTAGTTCAAATTATCCCACATGGACACACAATTGAACTCGAATAACAAATGGCCTAAAAAGAACTAAAAATCTAAAAATTAAACTAACTAAAAAGATTCATGAAATTGAAGGATACCAGATAGAGTGAGTGTAATGAGTGAATGATCAAAGTGGCTGTGTGTGTGGACAGATGAAATCTCCAAGAAAATTCAATAGAGCACAATTTTTTAGTTTAAAGAGTGAAAAGTGTAAATTGGCCTTGTTCCTCTATTTATACTAATTGCTCGATAAAGGGAAAAAAGGACGAGTGCAGCAGCGCATTTTCATGTGCGATCCGTACTCTATCACCTAGGGGCCTCAACTCAGAGTTTCATCTGCGGTCCGCACATTTTCAGGTGCGGTCGCAGATTTCACATGCAGTCGCGGATTGACCTCCGTACTGACAAGCTTAAACTTCAGAGAGTTGGTATTTTTAATATCTCAATTGTGCAGTCCGCAAGAAAAATGTGCGGCTGCAATGTTCTTCTGCTATAGCACCAACAAATGTGTGGTCCGCACAATTTAAATGTGTTCATTTAGAACACTTAGCCATATTTTTGTCTACAATTCTTGTAAGTCACACTCGCCCCTGTAGCACACTTCAAATCAAGTTAAACAAAAATAACACCTAACTACAAAATAAAAAGGAAAAGAAACATGAGTTGCCTCCCAAGAAGCGCCTGATTTAACGCCGCGACACGACGCAGAGTATCCTCAAGTGAAATGAATGACCGACACGACGTGGCTATCTCCAACTTTTCCCAAGTAGTGCTTCACCCGATGACCTATGACTCGGAATACTTTATTATTTTTGTTCTTCAAGTCTAATGCACCAAAAGTTGTCACATCCACAATTTCAATAGGACCATTCCATTTATATTTTAGCTTCCCGGGAAACATCCGCAACCTTGAGTTAAACAACAATACAAGATCGCCCACCTTGAACTCTTTGTTCCAAATGTATTTTTCTTGAAGATATTTCATATTTTCTTTGTATAAGGATAAACTTGCATAGGTATGGTACCAGAACTCATCCAATTCATTCAAGTATGCAACCCTCAAGTTAGAGGCTACATCTCAATCAAGATTCAACTTTTTTATAGCCTACATGGCATTGTGCTCTAGCTCCACCGGAAGATGACAAGCTTTCCTAAACACCAACTGGTATGGCGACATTTCGATAGGTGTTTTGTAAGCTATCCGATAAGCCCATAATGCATCATCAAGCTTCTTGGACCAATCCGTCCGATTAGTATTCACCATTTTGGATAAGATACTCTTTATCTCCCGGTTGGAGACTTCCACTTGCCCACTAGCTTGTGGGTAATAAGGATTTGTGACTTTGTGAGTAACACCATATTTGCAAAGTAAAGTGTCGAAGGCCTTGTTGCAAAAATGTGACCCCCATCGCTTATAATTGCACGTGGAGTACCAAACCTTGTGAAAATATTCTTCTTCAAGAATGCCACCACACTTCTCGCCTCATTGTTGGGTAAAGCAACAGCCTCAATCCAATTGGACACATAATCCACCACGACCAAGATATGGGTGTTTTCACAAGAACTCACAAAAGGGCCCATGAAGTCAATACCCCACAATTAAAAGATATCAATCTCCAAAATGGTAGTGAGAGGAATTTCATTTTTCTTTGAGATTCCACCAGCCCGTTGACATTCATAACATCTTTTCACTAACTCACTTGCATCTTTGTAAAGAGTGGGCCAATAGAAACCACAACTAAGCACTTTGATTGTCGTTGTCGCTCCACCATGATGACCACCATATAGAGAAGAATGACAAGCCCCAAGAATATCACCATGCTCTTCTTCTGGTACACATCTTCTAATCACCCCATCCGTACAAATTTGAAAGAGGTATAGTTCATCCTAATAATACTCTTGACAATCCCGTTTGAGCTTCTTCAGTTGGTTTGAAGAGAACTCATGTGGAATGATTCCACATATGAGAAAATTTTCTAAATCTGCGAACCATGGCACCTCTTTTATTGAAATTGCCAAGAGTTGCTCATCAGGGAAGGAGTCATTGATTTCAAGGCCATCATGCAGCCCCCCTCCTCTTCCAAACGAGATAAGTGGTCTGCCACTTGGTTTTCACTACCTTTTCTATCTTGGATGTTAATATCAAATTCTTGCAACAAGAGCACCCACCTCATCAACCGAGCTTTGGAATCCTATTTTCTCATAAGATAACGAGGCGTTGATGATCCGTGTGGACAATGACCTTTGCACCCATCAAGTACGGGCGGAACTTCTCAATTGCAAACACAATAGCAGTGAGATATTTCTCCGTAACGGTATAGTTGACTTGGTCACTATTCATGGTCTTACTAGCATAGTAGACCGAATGAAAAATCTTGTTGATGCGTTACCCAAAACAGCCCCAGTCGCTATGTCACTTACATCACACATGAGTTCAAAAGGCACACTCTAATTTAGATCGGTGATGATGAGAGTAGTTGTCAACTTGAGCTTCAACAATTCAGAAGCTCTCATGCAATCATCAATGAATTTAAACTTAGCATCCTTCTCAAGAAGCTTGCACAACAGGTTCACCACCTTAGAGAAATATTTGATGAAGCGCTGGTAAAACCCCGCGTGGCCTAAGAAACTCTGCACACCCTTCACCGAAGTTGGAGGTGGAAGTTTAGAAATCACCTCAATCTTTGCCTTGTCAACTTCAATTCTATTTCTTGAGATTTTAAGGCCAAGGATAATTCCTTCCTCGGCCATAGAATGACATTTCTTCCAATTGAGCACCAAATTAGTTTCTTCATATCTAGCCAACACTTTGTCTAAATTTACAAGACAATCATCAAAAGAATATCCAACCACCTAGAAGTCATCCATGAAAACTTTAAGGTAGTCCTCCACCATGTCCGTGAAAATAGCCATCATACACCTTTGAAAAGTCGTTGGTGCAATGCACAAACCAAATAGCATCCGCTTGAAAGCAAAAGTACCATAGGGACATGTAAAAGTTGTTTTCTCTTGATCTTCCGGAGCAATAAGAATTTGGTTGTAGCCCGAATACCCATCAAGAAAGCAATAGAAAGCACGGCCGGCCAATCTATCGAGCATTTGATCCAAGAAAGGAAGTGGAAAGTGATCCTTTCTTGTGACTTTATTGAGCTTGTGATAGTCCATACACACACTCCAATCGGTTACCTTTATTGTAGGAATCAACTCATTCTTATCATTGGTGACCACTATCATGCCCCCTTCTTTGGGACATATTGGACCGGAGAGGTCCACGAACTATCTATGGGGTAGACAACTTCGGCATCCAACCACTTGATAATCTCCTTTTTGACAACTTCTTGTATAGTCTCATTGAGTCTCCTTTGATGTTCAATATATGGTTTAGCTTCATCCTCCAATTTGATCTTATGCATGCAAAAATGGGCGTATCCCCCGAATATCTACCAAGGTCCACCCAATAGCCTTCTTCCTCTTTTGTAGCACTGCCAATGTGGAATCTACCTTTACGTTAGTCAAACAAGAGGAAAGAATAACCGGTAAAGTAGAACAAGGACTACAAAATTCATACCGAAGATGTGGAGGCAATGTATTCAACTCCAAGGTAGGAGGCTCTTCAATAGAAGGCTTTGTAGGAGGAGTTTTCCTATTTTCAAGACCCAAGGACAATTTTCGAGGTGCATAATTGTACGACCCCATTCCTTGCAAAGAGTTCACACATTCCATGAAGCCATCCATCTTGTCATCATCAAAGTTGAGCAAAATGGCCTCCAACATATCACCAACATTGATTGTAGCACTTGTTTTATCAACAATAACATTGGTCACCAAATCCACAAAAGAACACACCTCATTGCTATTTGATTGTCGCATGAACTTACACACATAGAATACAACTTTTTCACCACCAACCCGGAAGGTAAGTTCTCCGGCTTCAACATCACAAAGAGCCTTTCCCATAGCAAGGAAAGGTCTCCCAAGAATAATCTTCGCTTCAATCAACTTTACAATCTAGAATGACAAAATACGCTGGGAGAATGAATTTATCAACATGAACTAAGACATCTTCAATCACTCCCAAGGGCCTCTTCATAGTATGATTGTCCATTTGCAATCTCATAGAGGTGGGCCTTAGTTTCCCAATTCCCAAAATCTTGAAAACCGAATAGGGCATAAAATTGATATTTGCCCCAAGATCACAAAGAGCTTTAGCAAACTCGACACTTCCAATTGTACAAGGAATCGTGAAAGCACCGAGATCCTCTAACTTAGGAGCCACTAAATGCATAATTGCACTCACTTGATGAGTGACTTTGATGGTTTCAAAATTCATTGACCGCTTCTATGTCATGAGATCCATCATAAACTTAGCATAATCAAGCATTTGTTTGAAGGCTTCAACTAATGGCACATTGATTGAGAGACTCTTCATCATTTGAATGGACTTCTTGAATTGATTCTTACCATTTTGCTTAGCAATTATTTGAGGGTATGGAGGTGAAGGCTTAGGCAATAGTGCCTTACCCTTTTGCACTACCGGCTCCGGTATGTCAATAATGTGTTCCCTAGATGAGTTCACCTCCTCTTGAGTCTCTTCCACACTATCATTAATATCAATCCGAACATTATCATTAGGTTACACCATATTATTCGAGATCTTTTCTTCTTGCATCACTTGCTCATCATCCACAAGTTGCCTTTGACTTGAGGTGGGTGCATTCCCAGCTCTTCCACTTCTTGTGGTCACAACCATGGCATGCCCAATGTTATTACCACCCTTTGGGTTTACTACCGTGTCACTTGGTAGTGCCCTCTTAGGACGAGAATTTAGAGCTTGAGAGATTTGTCCCATTTGAACTTCTAAGTTGCGGATTGATGTGTTGTGTGAGGCAAGTTGGGAATCCAAATCGGCATTCTTTTCCATCATTTACTTGAACATATTTTCAATATGCCCCATCTTATTATTTGAAGAACTTGGACCATGGGAAAGATAAGGAGGCGGGTTGCTCGGTTGTTGATACATCGGGAGCCTTTGAAAGCCCGACCCCCAATTGCCTTGATTGTTATTCCCTCCACCTTGATTGTTACCCCTTCCCCCCCCCCCCCCAATTTCCTTGATTATTTCCACTCCAATTTCCTTGATTGTTGTTGTTATGCCAATTCCCTTGATTGTTGTTTCTGCTCTAATTGCCTTGATCGTTATAATTCTAATTATCTCAATTATTTTGAGGTCACCATTGTTGTTGTTGTTTTGGGCCTTGGAAGTTGTTTCTTTGCCCTTGAAAATTGTTCACATATTGAACTTCTTCTTCTTGTTCATTATAAGAATCATCTTGCTCAAAACCACTATCTTCTTGCACATAATTCTCCCCTCAACTTTGTACTTATAGACCCTTGGTCCTCCTCGTGTTCACCATCATGTTCACCCCTTCCATGGCATTGACTTGATTGGGAGCTTGACTAATTTGAGCCTTTTCTAGCTAATTCATGGTAGTAGTCAATTCGGCAATGGATTGCCCACAGTCATGCAATTCTTTATGAAGGTGGATCATATTCAGATCACCTTGTGGAACATTGACCCGGGAATTCCAAGCCGATGACATTTCCGCCATTTCATCCAAAATCTCACATGCCTCCGCATAAAGCGTAGTCATAAAGTTCTCACCGACAAGTTGATTCACTATACATTGGTTGATTGTGTTGATCCCGCGATAGAAGGTTTGTTGAATCATGTGTTCCGTCATATCATTGTTGGGACATTCATTGACCATAGTTCTATATTGCTCCCAATATCTCATATAGTGAGTCATTCAGCTCTTGCTTGAATGCCAAAATCTCATCTCGGAGTGTAACCATGTGTCCCGGGGAGAAGAACTTGCAAAGAGTTCAGTAATTGTTCCATCAATCTAAAGTTTTCCCCGTAGAGAGAACATAAAAAGCCTAAGCCTCAATGCATCCTCGGAGACATTTGTTTGTTTGTTCCCCTAACAAGTATCCACAAACCCCTTCAAATGTTTATACGCATTTTGAATTGGAGCACCGATGAAGAAATCCCATTGCTCAAGCAAAGTGAGCATCACATTGGTGATTTAAAAGTTGCCTACCCTAATACGGGGATGGACTATTGCACTAGCAAATCCTTCATTGGGTAATACCCGGTGTGGAGCCGCTTGTGGAAGAGGTAGGGGTGGAGCGGGTACATTGTCATGAGGCACTTGACCTCTTCTATTTGCTTGAGGTTCAAGAGGTACCTCATCAACCTGCTCATCCTCGTTGTCCACATCCCCCAAAGGTATATTTCCAAGATCATTGTTTGCCGCCATGGTTGTACCTAAAACTGTTTCACACAAGTTAGTAACACGGAAGGAAAAGAAAATATTCCGAAAACAAACCCAAATATATAGCTAACACCATTTTAACTCCCCGGCAACGACGCCAAAAATTGATGACATCCACAACATACCTCGATAAGAGATATCATACGGTCGTATGCAATATATAATTTACCAAACTATGAGTTGGGGTAGAATCCACAAGGAGTTATAAGGGGTGTTAGGAGTATACACTTGAAGAAAGCGAATGGATAAACTCAATTTGCACTTCCACAAAAAGTATTGATTTCTACTACAATTATTACTCTAACAATTGTAAGCTAAGTAAAAGAAACTAGAAATGAACGAATGTTTTTGGTGTTTTTCAAAATAGTTAAAAGCCTAGGGATGTGACCATAACCTAGGTATTCGCCTAATGGGTCAAAGACGTTAATACTTGTTTTGTTGGTTGGGGTATATTATAGTTCTCAACTCGACGTTAACCACTCAATATCTCTCGTTCAAAGAGTGATTTTGCCCAATTTGGCTTTCTCAAGTCCAAATGGGTATCAAACAAAATAGTTGATATGAGCTCAAGTTGGGTTCTTACTATCTCTAGTTTGAACTCTTTAATTAGGCTAATCAAACTCTTCAATTAGCCCAATTCCTTGTTAGCCAAGTTATCCTAGACTAGGTCCCTCTTTCTCAAGTAGAGACTAAGTCAATAAGGTATGAATTAATATTTGCAACCATTAATTCTAGAATTGAAGCATGAACTACGCTAAATAATAAATACCCAATCATAAACAAGTATTAAATTAAATACCCATAAGTTCATACTAGCGTTGGGTCATAACCCTAATAAGAATCTAGCTACTCATAGTAGGAGTTGAAGAAAATAAAGAAGAAAAGTTAATTAAACTCATAATCAAAGATTAAAATGGTAAAAGATAATATTTGAACACTAAAATGGTTGCACACTTCCTAAAATGGTAAAAGGTAACGACTACATCAACCTAAACTTCGAAACTTGAACTAAAATTGTAAAACTTGTCTATTTACAGCGGGTCAAAATTCACTAATAAAAATGTCCCTCGGGAGGTTTCATGTCCGTAAAATTTCATATGCAGTCCGCAAATTTCTTCAGTTAGCAGGAGAGTGGGTTTTTGCAGCCGCACATTTCTAAGTTGTGGCTGCGAAGTATCTTCTGCGGCCACACAATTCTTGTTCACTCTGCACTTCATCAAGGCTTCAGGACTTGGTCTTATGCACACTATCTAAACTTGAAATCATCTGTCAGTAAAAACCTTGTTTTGCGGCCGCACAATTCATGTGTGGTCCGCATATTGGCCAAAGTTCTGCTGGGTACTGGTACTTGGTTTGTGGTAGCAAATGGAATTTTTCGGTCCTCCCATTCTTCTGCGGACCGCACTTCTTTGATTCTTCGCCCTTTATTGCCTTGTGATTCAGAACACTCCTTTTTGAGTTGGATTTCATCATGGGAGACCGAACTTCTAACATTCCTGCAATTTGTATATTTCATTAGTTTTGAGAACATAAATCAATACTTTCGGACTAAAATAAAAGCAAAAAGGTGCTAATAAGTAGTTAAAAATACCCACTTATCACATCCCATGTTACGATCCGCAACATACAGAGTCTCCATCAGAATTGTTTACATTTTCCTGCCTAACTTGTATTCTATACATATGTTCTATTGTTATTGTACCTTCTAGTAGATGCTCATGCACTTGTGACACCGGGTTTTGAGAGTGTTCTAGAATTGTTATGGATTGTTTTACATTGATACACTTTTACTTATTATTTTTAATTAAAATATACGTAACTACGATTTATTTTAATGCACTGACCTCTCTATCTAAATAAGATTCATGATTTTAAAAATAATAAAATGAATAATTAAGTATTGGCTTTTCTAACAGCGACATTGGGCGCCATCACGACCTATGGTAGATTTTAGATCGTGACATTTATGCTACTGAAGAGGCGAACAACGAGGTTGTAGCCACCAACTTAGACCTACTAGAAGGATAGAGAAAAATGGTCTTGATTTGGATGACAACACATAAGTAAGGAATCAAGAAGTATTACAATAAGAAAGTGAACCTTCGACTCTTCAAATTGGGGATTATGTGCCGTAGAATGTATTCTCAGCATCCCAAGATCCAAACATGGGGAAGCTCGAGCCCAACTGAGAAGGACACTACCAGATCATCGAGATAACATGAAAATGTTTGTACAAGCTCAAGGGGATGGATAATAGATTCTTGAAGGTAAATTGGAACGTGGCGCACCACAAACTATTCTAGTTCTAAGGACCGTAGCGGTTCTACTTCCTTCCCTATCTACACATTACAGATTTATTTAAATTATATTTTTACTAACCATTTTATATGACAAGAATTAAGCCAACCAATATGAATGATGACTATACTGACATGTGGCAATATTCTAGAATCTCTGTAGTTTCTAGCCAAGGTCAAAATGTTTGACTAAAAGGGATACATCATTGCCTTCATCTAAATCCCACCCCCATCCATTTAATTTATTTTGTAAGAATAAAACCATCAGGAAAACATATTGGACTGAACGCTCATTCGGACACTAGTCGACTATGATACCAGTACTCAAATATTCATTCTGCAAACCCGAACACTTGAAGACTATACCATATGAAATTGTAAGTCATGAAGATCAAAAGCCGCATGGAGAAAAATGGCAGCTAAAAATGAAAATTAGGATATCAGAAGATTTCAAAATCACCCAAAATTTTTAGATAAATCTATTCCAAAAATGATATATTTTTATATACAGTCCAATAGAGGCTACCTTAATAGTTTAATCAGATCTCCTTCAATATGTTAAGTCAAAAAATAACTCAATAATATACTTGGGTTAACTACCCTAAATAAAGATCAATTCACGGTCGAGACAACGACAGATCAGTCGTACTAGCCTCTGTTGTAACCGTCTTTCATGCTCAAGAGAGCTTGTGTACCGCAATTGATGACAACACCAATGCTACCCATGGATGGCCTCAAGGCGTTAAGGTGGAGGAAAACTAAAGAGAAAAATTAACATCAACAAAATTAGCCAAAAAATGGAGACACATTACCAGCCTCTAAATACTCGACCAACTTATCCCAGACAAATTTTGAAGTGCCAACAAAAAGTCCAAAATTATGGAATTGATTGGAGGTTTGAACCTAAGGGTGAATAGGTAAGTACACATAACAGAAAATCTAGTTCGATGGTTGGTGTTCCTTTCACTTCCAAAGGCGCTATAACATCGACAAGATCGTCCCAATGACATCCCCCCAACGAACATGGGGATGTGATTTTTATATACCAGCGAGTCAAAGTTATTCACATGAGTACTTACATATTGCATCGTCGGCCTGTTCTATGACTTTTTCGGCCGCTTCAAAATCTATTTGCTTAGGAGGAATGTTAGTGACTAAAGGGCTCAGTATTATGCTTCTCTTTCCTAGCCAAAGACTATAGGCTCAATACCATACTTCCCTTTCATGCGGACTATCTGTATTTGTAAAATTTGGCCTTACCATGTGGCACAACAAAACATTGACACGTGGTGAAAGTGGTTCCGGGCCCATGAGCATGGAAGTCAAGATCTAAGAGCAGAAGTACTGTAATTGTGACCGCCTCTTCAACTCGAAATAAGGTCAACCAGAGGGGCACATACCCAGAGTAGGTCAAATAATTTCGGTGCCAAACTCAATTGTACTCGAAGCTCTTCTGAGATCGTGGTCCCCGTAAGTTGCACAATTATGGTTACCGTTGGAGAGGATCTCACTACCCCACTAACGTCATACCTAACATGCAAGCTAAGAATTGGAACAACCTCGTCCTATCTAGTAGTTTTTTTCTTACTCTCCTTACCCGATTATAATTATGTTAATTACACGAGAAAAAAGTAAAAAGGGAGAGCTTATTTTTTATAACGTTAATGTGGTTGATAAAATTAATAGGAATATCTCTCTTTTTTTTTTTGAAAAAAAAGAAAGAAAGAATCTTCATAATTGGATTCGGTTATTGGGATTAATAAGTCGCGTTTACATAATGAGATTTAGGGTGTGTTTGGTATAACGGAAAATATTTTCCGTGGAAAATATTTTTCAAGAAAATATTTTCTTGGTAAACAAGTCATAATCTTATTCATTTTCCAGTGTTTGGTACGCAAATTAAGGAAAATATTTTCTCAAGAGTATTCATAAATAATTTTGATAAAATAAACATGAAGCCATAAACTTTCAAACCAACAACCTTCCGAACCCAAAAATTTCATAAACTTCTGAACCACAAAACTTTCTAAACCGCGAAATTTCGAACCCGTAAACTTTATAATTTCTAAACCCGTAAACCGCGGAATTCATAACTTTGGAACTTGTAAAATTTCGAACCTATAAGCCGGAAGATGAAAAAAGTAAAACTGAAAATATATATAAAAAATATTTTTCTCCTGGGGGGAGGTGGGAGGAGGGGTAGTGGATTGGTTAGGGGTGGGGGTGCAGAAAAAAGAAAAAACAAAAATTTGAAAATTACAAAAAAAAGTTTAAAAAAAAAACTTTTTTTGTGCGGGGTAGGGGCAGTAGGGGGTGAGGGTAGAAAAACGAAAAATACAACAACAACCCAGTATAATCCCACAAGTGGGGTCTGGGGAGGGTAATATGTACACAGACCTTACCCCTACCCCGAAGGGTAGAGAGGCTGTTTCCAGGAGACCCTCGGCTCAAAACGAAAAATAAATTTTTTTTGCGGGGTGGGGGTGCTGGTGGGTGGGGTAGTAAGGCGGGTGGTAATGGAAAAAAAACCTTTCTGGAGAGAGGGCATGGGGTGGGGTTAGGTGGGTGGGTGTGGGGTAGGTTGTGAGGGTATGGAATAGGGTGGGGAACGTTGAGAAAGAGTTTTGGAAAATGTTTTCCCTTCTCTTTATAAGGAAAATATTTTCCTCCAATTGGAAAAAAATGAGTTGATAAGTAAAATATTTTTCAAAACATTTAAGCCAACCAAACATGAGAAAATTGGAAATATTTTTCGAAAAATATTTTCCTCCATACCAAACATACCCTTATAGTCGCAATGAGATTAATAAGTCGCGTTCACGTAACGAGACTTATAGTCGCAATGAGATTTATATCGCACTTACGTTTCTACAAGTCGCATTCTAGGACTGGAATTTTTAAGTCCCCAAAGCGATGCGATTAGACTTGTGGTGATCTCTCTCTTCTTTTTTTTCGGGTGCAAAACAAAAGGGATATTAAAACAAGAGTATGAACTCGCATCAAATTTTGCAAAAAAATAAGACCAAAAGGGAATAAAATAGAAACAGGCCGAGGAGGAAGAGGCGTAGAGAGAGAGAAGATCAAGCAGCCCCAAATAGGAAACTTTTTATGCTCTCCCTTTTCCTTTTCAAGCCCTATTGGATTCTACAACAAGTCAGAAAATTTTGAAATTGGACTTCTGATTCAGGTAATATAATCGTTAAACCTCCTCTTTGGGCTAATCGTTTTCATAGTCGAATTGATCTGTTCCGTTCCAGATGCGAATTCTGTTACAAAGTTTTCTACTGCATTATCCATGACGTATCAGTAGTATCTTTGTTGGAGTATCATTTTAATTTTAATTCATTAGTAAATCAGGCGATTTCTCTTCTCATTGAATTAGTTTGTGATTGGTTTTAGTTATTCGGTTCTGCTTTTGAGATCATGACATGGAGAATTTGTTACTTCTTTAGAAACCTTATTTAATTGGAGTTAGACTTAGTTAATGATGTGTTGTTTGGTTATTATAGTATAGGTATCGAATTCGCTTTCTGATTGATTTGGTGCTGCAAAAGGCGGAAATATTCCTACTGATTCGGTTAAAGAAGCCCCCAGCACAACATTGACGATCTCAGAAAGATGCAGAGATGAAACAGTAATTGCAAGTGTTACTTTGACAAGTTTTACGTTGTGAAGAGTTGTGGTGTATAGTTAATGAAAGGGTTTTTTGGAGAAGGAAAAAAGAGATGAAAGTAGTTGTTATTGTGTGGTCGGAGGAACAATGACTGGGTGGTCATTGGGTCTTCGGACAGCAAGCGATGGGTCGTTGCAGCAACTGGCACAAAATGGAGTTTTGCACTCTCAGAGTTCGTTCAGCTCGCGTAAAACTCCAAAGACATCACTTTCCGGTTCTAGAGAGAAGGAAAGATGTCTTCCCTCTATTTGCAGGTTTTTGGTGCGAAGGCAGGTTGGAATGCTGATTTTGGTTGCATTTGCACTCTTGGCTTTTGTTGCAGGATTTTCGATGGTTAATAAAGGTCAGTTTCTTGAAGTCCTTTTGGTTTCTTTGTTGTGGAATATCATCTGGATAGGGATCTATCATTTGGATAGGGATCTATTTATATTTTAAACTTTAGTAACTTTAATTGTTCTGAAAGGGTGGCATGCATTGTCGGCTCTAGTATCTTTCTTAGGAGGACCAAATTGTATATTGTGGATAGGTGAAGGAAACAACATTTAAAATGAAAATGTTGGTATTAATACACCTGCACAAGATACATAAGATGCAGCTTGCTGAGAAAGGAATTAGGGAGACAAGGTTGAGCAACTGCAATGAACAGAATTAAGTCTATTCATTTTCAATGGGACTTGATTCTGAGAGCAATGGATTTTTACTGTATGTTGGCTTCTGATGTTGTAACTTTTAATTTATTGAAGAAAAGCATGACGCCTTGTTCTTTACCATCGGCTCTATCAGTGTAACCTAAAATCAATTTGAAATTTAATAAATAAATAAAACAAATAAGGCGAGACATGGATAAGCCCAGTGCTTGCTAAATATATAGTTAAATTCGAGTGCCTGCTCTGTAAGGGGCCCTATTTGGAAGAAGTCATAAGTTAATATCTCTTCACTTGTTAATGGGAATAATGATTTGATAATAAAATTAAAGCTTTTATCATTTTATTTCCTTGGGATAGGGTGCCGGAATGGGTAGTTATCTATCCCCTGTTGAACAGCACTAAATAGAGTCATAGTTGTTTGTCTCAGTACTGCAGTCACAGATTTGCATCGAAGTTGTTAGTTTGCTCTTACTTTGTCTTTCTTCTTTTGAGCGTTTTTGGAGTATCGATCTATTTCATGTCCAGAAAAGAGAAAAAGGAATGGTATGGTAGGTGTGGTTCACTGGTGCTTGTCTCCTCATTTCTTTTGTGAAAAGCGGCAAAACCACCACCAGTTATATAATGCATTTTACTTAGTTCTGAAGTCACTAATCTAGTTTGTTATGAGATAGATTTCCTGATTTTCATACAAGATTTTTGCTATTATTAGATGATGCATCAAGGAGTTCTGAATTGGACTTCAAGGAATGGTTTGAAAACAACACATATCATCTATCTGCATTATTGCCCAGGAAGGTTATGGTATGTGGTGAGAATACTGCCCAGCTGCCTCCTCCCAATGCTTCAACTGTGATATTGGCTAAAGATTCCATTGCTTTTCCTGATCCTTGTCAAAACTTTGCATTTCCCCCTCCTCCACCTGGTGATAGGAGGCGAATTGGGCCTCGCCGTAAGTATAAAACTCATCTGTTTCAGACTTGGATCCTATTTGTTATTTGGTCTCATGCATTTGTATTTTATCTTTTGCTTTAATCAACACTTCACGTAATGTCGTACTCTTGGTTATACTGTCTTTCGTTTTGATTCAGCATGTCCTGTATGCTACGTTCCTGTGGAGCAAGCGATAGCTCGTATGCCTAGAGTCCCATCACCGTCACCCGGGCTTCAGCATTTAACTTATTTCCATGAGCAAATTCCCATGAAGACTGAACCTCACGGGGGTTCTGAATTTGGTGGGTACCCTTCTTTGGAGGAGAGGAATGCTTCTTTTGACATAAAAGAGTCGATGACTGTGCACTGCGGGTAAGTTGCACTTATCATCTTGACACAGTGACTTGTGTTTTTGTTGGCTTTAGTGCTTTGTCCTCTTTCCAAAGTTTTCCCATCGCTGATATATTTGGGTCAGATTTGTCAAAG
Source organism: Nicotiana sylvestris (assembly GCF_000393655.2). Lineage (NCBI taxonomy): Eukaryota > Viridiplantae > Streptophyta > Magnoliopsida > Solanales > Solanaceae > Nicotiana > Nicotiana sylvestris. Next base: position 64,842,145 of record NC_091063.1, read on the forward strand.
GTTGTAGACCTGGTGATCGAACGGGATTTGACATCAATGCAGCTGATCTAAAGGAGATGGAGCAATTCCATGAAGTCATTGTTGCATCAGCCATATTTGGTACTCTATAAGCTATGCTCCTGATATTTCATCTTTTTTACCCACTATTTTTTTAAATTTATGTTAGTACATCTATAAGGTAATAAAGGGCCAGACAATGTAGCCAAGCTAGAAGTGACTAGTATGAAAACCACAAGAATTTTCATCTACCTATTGGACTGGGAACGTTAAGAGAAATACAGATCTGCTGAAGAAGCTGTCATATTTTAGGTTTTAGGTACATGTTACTAGATACTTAGCTACGTACTGCACTGATGCATGAGAGATAATCAGGCACTTCTTAGCTGTCTCCCATCTATGCCACCTAGCTCCATCTTAAGAAACAAATTACTAGGAGAATTTGCAAGTTTGTATGCACCCCTTATTTTGATCTTTTCATTCTCCGTTATTGATTAAGCAAAATTTTCGCAGGTGTAGATCCTCCTCTTCATCCTAATTTATATAATACTGTCATTAGCAAAGATTAAAAGAAGTATGATGTAGATATTTGAATTTGCTAGAGATATGGAAAAGATAATATGTGAATAATGGGTAACAAAGAATAGGGAGAGACTAAGTGGTGGTGTTGGAACATGTCCTATGTGTATTATACCTATTTTAAATGACCAAAGTAGGCGGTCCATTTTATGATTTGCTGTTTGTGTTTCATACATGAGCAAAACTACATAGAGTCGTATGTAAGCTGGTAAGAGTATTATACTTATATTTATCAACTACGCCACAATCCCAAATTAGTAGGGTCTGCGATATGATATTTTTCAAAATGTTAAAATTATTGTGATCCCACATGAACCTGGGCACGATATATACATTTATACCAAACACACTCTTCTGCTTTTTAATATTTGAATTTTATAATGTGAAACATTTTGAAGGCATGGATGATAATATTCAGAAAATCAAGATGAACTCCCTTTTGTTGTTCCATTTTTGGTATAAAGAAGAAACCTTAGTGGATACTGAAGCTATCCTAGAAATTTTGGAAGCTCTGTAAATTGCAAATGATATGTTTTTGCTCTTCTTCTGTACATATGATTTTGGCACAGTATTTGTGCATTGATATATAAAACTTGTTACCGTTCACTAAAAAAAACATTCTGAGAAAGCTGAGAAGTATTAATATCTATTAGAAACAAAAGTTAGAGGCAACAGTACATTTTACTATTACTTCTAACTTTTGTTTTCAATAGGTATCAATACAATCTATCAATGTCCATATGTTCTTTACTAGAATCCCTATCCTCTCCTCTGAATTAGAGATCATGTCCAATCCATTTCCTTGAACTCCATTTGTCGGAAACCCAAGCCTTTGAAATAACAGAGAATATTATGAACTCGTCCTTAGATTCTTCCTTCTTGTTTTTATTAACCAAGTTTTATTAATTATAAAAAGGATTTATTACATATTACTTTTTTCGAGAATGGTAACATGTTTCTGTATGTATAAAGACATCAGCACAAAGATTGTCCTGGAAACCAAAATAGGTTGTTACAGCAGTGAACCAAAATAGTATGAAACTAAAACCTTGTTCTTCTTACGAGGAACCTAATACATCCAAAATATCCTCAGGATCATCTGTGTATTCAGATTTACACCAAAAACAAAGGGGAAAAACACAATTCATCTTGATCTTCTGTAGAGTACTGATTGTATCTTCAAAACACCTTGAATTCCTTTCCTTCCATATTGTCTACCAAATGTTTGCCGGGACAATTTTCCATCTGTCGTTGTTCCTGTCACAATTTCCCCCTATATTCCAGCATGTCAAAACTTTAGAAGTACTACCAGGCTTTACCCATTTTATACCTCTGAGATTGATGAACAAATCTCATAGCTGTCTAGTAGTTCAGCAATGTAAAAGCAGATAACTGATTGCCTCTGCATCCTGCCCACACAAGTAACATCTTGAACAAAGTTGTATTCCCCCTTTTCTGAGATTGTCCTGAGTCAGAGCAGCTTCTCTAACTACCAACCATGTAAAGCATGCCACTTGATATGGCACCCTGACTTTCCAAATGTGTTTCCATGGCCAAAGTGTTTGCTGAGGTTCTTACCCGGTTCAAATTTTTATAAGCTGACTAACTGTATAAACTCCACTGGAATGATTTTGCCATCTCAGTGTATCTATACCCTCTTGCAGCCCCTTGCTTTGCTCCAATGTATTAAAAGACTCTTTATCCTCGACACCTCCCAGTCTATGTAATAATCTTCTTAAAGTTGGGTTCCACCCTTAGTGGACTAGACCTCCTTCAGAGTGACCCCCTGTTGTAGACTCAAAACATATAATATAAGTCAAGAAATAGCAGCTTCAGACAGCCATTGCTATTACCTGTTTTTAGCAACTTGTGTATTACCCCTCCGCTTTATGAGGAGATAACCAATTACCTAGTTCTTGTATGAAACATTATGCGAATGATCTCCTCTCAGTTAAATCATGAGTAATACCATTATTCTTTCTATTTTGTTAAAAGATTAAACTGTTACTAGTAAGGGTCATTTGGCTTATGATTTATTTATGCATATACAAGGATTCCTTATGCACTGAATGATAATTTAGGGGTTGTTACCCAATGAATAATTATGCATGATTTAATATAAGGTGAATAAGTAGAGGTTGTTATGTAGGAATTGCCTATATTAAGCGGTACTAATAATACGACGGTCGGAAGTCAAATGTTGTATTAGCTACACGGAGATTATATTCGAAATGCAGAGTTTATATCGAAATCCAGACGTTGTATAACTAATACTTAATCTTATACCAGGATAAACATCCTTATCCCTCAATCCAAACAATCTCTAAGTCTCTTACAGGCATTATTATGTCTGACTTTTTTTACTCCATATTCAAGCTCACATACTCTTTCATTTGGTTTATGTTGATCTTCAACTTCAAGTTCCTAAAAGTACAAATGGTAAAACTTATATCTCCAAAATATCAGTATTATTTATGTAGGTTTCTAAGAGCTCTAGTGCTCTCCATAAAGCTAAACCCAGTTATAAAAGAACTAGCAAAATATCAAAATCTACACAATATTACTATAAATTCTGAAACATATTGTATTAATTATTTTCAGGGGAACTTTTAGAACATCAGAAACAAAATTTTAAATGCATGAGAGGTTGATTTTAAATGGTTCGGTGAAACATTAATCCTGTTAAGACACTTTTCAGACAATTTACCAATTTTAGGTGGTTGAATAAAAAAGAATATCTCTTAACGATATTAAGCATCCCTTAATGGTGAGAATAATTCGCAATATTTTACAGAGCACGAGGGGGTAAGTAGCCTTATATCCTTATCACAAGGAGGTAAATATGACCCTGTAAAACCACAGCGATGGAGTATGCAGTATCCAATGTAAGTATAACTTCATATTGTTTCCCCCCAACCCACAACATAGGGGCATTTGTAACACGACGCGTATAGGCCTTTTCCAATTTCGCCCTTACATACTTTATCTTAGAGTACCTTGGACGGTAGGAATGTGCGATTTAAAATTTTGTACACATGATTCATGAGTTGGACTTTTTAATCTTTAATCAGTTTGACATTGTCTTGGAGTTTTAGACAATGCAACATATTAGCATATGATGCATCTCCTGCAGAATTACCGAGGAGTGCTTATTCTCTCTAGTCTGCTTAGGTATCCTTTATGTTGTGGCTGCTCAAGAAGCATGAAAATGTGTAAATATTGTGGTGTTTGCATCAGGCAGCAATGTGATTTTTTATCTCTTACTAGTATATACATAAACGCTCTTACAGGAAATTATGATGTGATTCAACAGCCAAAGAACGCTGGTGAAATTGCGCGAGAAAATGTTCCCTTTTATATGTTTGTTGATGAAGAAACAGAGGCATCCTTGAAGAATTCTAGTCTCTTGGACAGCAGGAATAGGGTTGGTTTATGGAGGATTATTCTGGTTCGCAATGTGCCTTATTCTGATGCTAGACGCAATGGAAAGGTTTGCTCTCCTAGTTTTCCTCTAAATCCTTCTGTTCTCTCCTTGTAGAAAGGAAAACCAAGATACTGGAAGATAATATCATTTGTCTTCAAAGTGGAAGTATTTTTAAAATTTTTTGGATACAAGGGGTTTGGTTGAACCCATTGTAATCTGTGTTGAGAGATCTCTTTGTGGTTACACTTTTTCACATCACTAAGCAGAACATACTCTTCTCCTATTTGTCGCTGTAGCTTTGCACATGTGCAGGTAAAAGTTGTGAGCTTTGATATTAACATATCTCTTCATGTCATTCCATTGAATGAACGAGATTTTTCAGTTTGATTTGTGTCATGTTCTCTTTTTCGGACCCTTAAAAAAACTACTAAGTGATGAAGCAAGAAAGCGTCTTCAAAATACAAAAAAGAACCACGAATAATACAGTCATGAACAGAGAGGGAAAGGGCAAAGCAAAAACAGTAATTGTCCCATATCAATGTAACAGAGTCCTAGGAACTCCAAAGGTGATAACTAAATTCTACTGAATTTTCGCCTAAGCGAGTGAAATGGGTAAAACCTGGAGAAGTTGAGCCCCAGGTCACTGTTTGAGTAATTTGAATTTGATCTGAGGAGATTCTCAAGGAGATGATGAACAATAGGGGTTTGGGAGACTCAGGCAACCCTGTGGAGTGATCGTCGATGGAAGATGTTGGCCGGAGATGTGCCACGTGTAGCCGCATGATGTCAGCAGTAATTTGAGAAGATTCAGCATGTACTTTACCGCTCGTTGTCATTGATGATGTACTTTGGAAATAGGGTGGCTGTGAGGCGTGAGAGAATGCTCTTCTAATGGGGAAATGATGGCCATATTTGATTTTTGCGGTTCGGTGAACTTTACTGAAATCTTTTCTTAAATATAAAACAGTTATCAGAGAGAATGTATCTACTATCTCCGATACCATTTAGAAGGAGAAGAACGGAGAAGGAGAATGCTAGAATGAGAAGAAAGTAGGATACGAATGATGGGGAGATATCTCATTCCAGTTTCTCCTGCATGGTGCACATTGCTTGATCTTGCGTCTAGTCACGAAAAGCACTAAATTCTGACCATTCTGTTTGTAAGAAACCCCACAAAAAAGCAATGAACTTGGGTAGTCATGTACTGCTTTTACCTTTTAGTAAAATAAAGTATCTATTATGGATTTTGTTGTTAGCACCATATTAACGGTTGAGCTAAATTTTTACGCCTCTCAGTGCACATCCTTCTATTTGTCACCTACTGAAGTTTCTAACTTGAAATGAGTGTTAGCAGATTGAGGGATTCGCTCTTTTGATCGATCCCCTGTTGCTGTAATAGTTTAATCTTTGTTCCACAAAGTAATGAGAAAAACCAACATTCCGAGATGTAATAGAATATACGATATAACCATTATCATTCATCTGATATCAATGTGATTTGAGATCGTTGTATTTTTTTTCTTTCATGGATTATATTTTCAAAAATATTTCATCAATAAAGTTTGGATTTTAAAGAACATGTGAATTAGATATCAATGTGATTTGACACCATTGTATCTTTCTTTCATGGATTATATTTTCAGAAACTTTTTCAACTGTTAAGTTTGGATTTTAAAGAACATGTGATTTATGAATTTGCTTAAAAGAGATGTATCTCTGGCAGGTACCTAAGCTCCTACTACATAGGCTCTTTCCTAATGTCCGCTATTCAATTTGGATAGATGGGAAGCTTCAGCTTGTTGTGGATCCTTACCAGATTCTTGAGAGGTACATTTGGTTTTGTTCCCTCTTGCATCCTTCTGCCTGCAGAACAAGTCATTCATTCTTTTTGTTGGTTTATACCTTCTAGTTTCTCATCTCTACTTGGCAGTTTCATGAGTTTCTTCTTTTCTATTCCTTACCTCAGATTCTTGTGGCGCCAGAATGCTACTTTTGCAATTTCAAGACATTATAGACGGTTTGACGTCTTTGAAGAAGCTGAAGCTAATAAAGCTGCTGGGAAGTATGATAATGTATCCATTGACCACCAAATTGGCTTCTACAGGAAAGAAGGTTTAACTGCATATTCGGAGGCTAAGCTTCCTATTACTAGTGGTGGGTCCCTGTACACCTTATGTTCATTTGCCCACTCGCTCTCAAAATGTAATTAACTTAGCAAACTTTTTTCAGATGTTCCTGAAGGATGTGTTATCATAAAGGAACATATTCCCATCACAAATCTTTTCACCTGTCTGTGGTTCAATGAGGTTGATCGTTTTACCTCAAGGGACCAGTTGAGCTTTTCCACTGTTAGGGACAAATTGATGGCAAAGGTTAGCTGGAACATCAACATGTTTTTGGATTGTGAGAGGCGAAATTTTGTGATACAGGTATCCACAGCAGAACATCTTCCTTACTCCATACAAAATCTAAAAAATATTTCTTCCCTTCTCTCTTTTCATTTGCTTTTTATTTGCCTTTCCTTTCTCTTCAGCAAAGATGGAGAACCATATGCATATGTTGTTTTATCATATGATCCATTTATAGTTTCTACTGGCCCAAAATATTTCCTTGGATGTAGGATTTTTCTGTGAGAACTGTTCCAAATTACTTTGTGTGCGTTTCTTTCGATTTTATGGCTGCCCTTCTCAGATCTGTACACATCTCTACACATTTTTTTGTTATAACAACATGCCCCAATGGAAAAGAGGTGGGAGATGATGAACTTTTGTTTTATATTGAGGGAAGTAGGTAATTTTGCCTCCTGATAAAAAAAAAAGTAGGTTATTTTGCCTACATAAATCTTGAGGGAGTCTGTAACTCAAATTGTTTACACATGTCAAGAATTCTCTGCAATTGTTAGGTGGTCAGTTGACTTCCAAATACCTAGAATGTGGATCATAATGTGCTGAGGAATGTTAGACTCCTACACAAAGCAAAGGACTAGTATTGACTCATGGGCAGGGGTTTGTGGTGGATCTTACCCATTAGGAAAAAGGAAAAGAAAAAAAATCGTGAATTTTGGACTCATAGATGCAGAAAATGAGTCATAGATGAAGATATACATGGACTCAATATTAAAGGTATGGGAATATTTCTTTGGTCGGAGAAAATGAACAGTATTTTTATTCTAAAGCTGGGGAAAGTTGGATATTACCTTTCCACTTTTTATGGTTAGCTAATATTTGCCTTAATTTTTCCTGCGTATTACATCCTCTACTTTCTCATAGTATAGGAGTGTTTATACCAAATCTTTACAGGCATACCATAGAGATTTACTGGAGCAAAGGGCTCACATGACAGTTGTGAGAGTTCATCCTCCACCCGCGTTGGTTCGTGATCATTTTTCTATTAAATCTCCAGTTAGAAGAAATCCAAAGCGTGGAAGAGGTGAAAGGAAGTCTAATTCAAGACGACATCGCAAAGTTGGTTATGGGAGTAGGGGAGGCAGCACTTTTTGATTTTCTTGCTCCCCTTGCGGCCATTCCTCTTTTGCTGCAAAAGGAAAAAGAATCTGTTCTCTTTTTTCAACCTATTTGTTGCTTATTGTTCAGCAAGGTTAGGACAATTTTGATAGGTACTTGTCAAATGCGCAAAGAAAGAAATTGGTTTTGCTTTTTTTGAAAGTTGTGAATATCAATTCAATTTACATTGTAGATATCACTAATTGAAATAATAGGTTGGTTGATTCTTGTTTTATAGCTAATCATATTTTCTGCTAGCAACACGGCAAAGTGAAGACCAACTTTTGGTGCTGGATTTCTCGGTAGCACGAAGTCACGAACGTGATATGTATGCTTGGATATTGGACGCATAAGCGTATGGTACTATGACAATCATATGGCACCGGTTGGACATGATTTCAACACCATCAATTTGGCTATATTTCTTTACAGAGTATTTAAATTCACAATTGTTTGACCAAAAAGTATAAATCTTTGGTTAAACTAATTAATTTTATGTAACAAGGGTTAAACCAAGTTAATAATAATATTCCTAGATTTATAACTAGTTAACACAAATATTGCAAGATAGTGTAGGTGAGGGGGGGGAGGGGGTTAAATGCAGTGTGTATTCAATATTCCGAGAGGTTTGAGTAATGATAAGAGAATATCAAGCAATAAATAACAATAAATGATGTTAATATAAATAGGGAGAATGATTCACCCAATATTGAATGAGGTGGATGATTCTTCTTTCTGGCAGTGATGAGTGACAGACAAATCCTAGAATATTGGAACTATTCTCGGATCTGATGGAAAAGTATGGAATAATGGATGGTAGAATCTTATTAGAAAGGTAGTATTTGTATCTTTTCTAGAGAGAGTCTTCTTCTCAAAAAGTATTCTTATCCAAATGAATGTTAAATGCCCTTTCCCCTTATCTCTTTTTCTATTTATATGAGACATATCCAAGTCAACTCTAAAAGAACAAGTACAGAGAATATTCAATGGAATATTCTTTTAAATATCCTATTACAAAAACTAGTCGTTAGTATCGGCCTTGATACTTCCTCGGCCCTTATTGAACGCCCGGTTTCGACCCCCCTTGTTTACTAGTCGATCTCGGCCACATCGCTTTCCATAATACCACTTCACGCTAAATCCCTTGGGGCAGGTTTTGACGGGGAATTTGCATCTATACCAGTTTTTGTGTCACGTTTTAACTTATGCCTGCTTTGCAAAAAAAATTGCAAGCGTACCCGCTTTTTCGCATAACTTCAGCATACGGGGCTGGAGTAGCAAAGGCAATCACGCAAAACTTCAGCATTCTAGTAGTCGGGCTTGAAGTTCAGTTCTAGAGCTGAAGTTTTTGTTTTGTAACTGGCGAACTTCAGCTCTAGAGTTGAAGTTTTTGTTTGTAACTGGCGAACTTCGCCTCTAGAGCTGAAGTTTTATTTTGTAACTGTCGAACTTCAGTTCTAGAGCTGAAGTTTTTATTTGTAACTAGCGAAGTTCAGCTCTAGAGCTGAAATTTTTAAAACCCTTGAGTATGTATAGCTGAAGTTTCTATTTTTGGGGGAGGAAGATTGACCTTTCAAATTCCATATTCTAAGTATGGAGATGGCTTCATTGATTTATTCTGGATCGAAACGTCGAGGAACGCACTATGGTTCTGCTTGACCATAGCATCTCGACGATGGAGATGCACTATGGTTCTGCTTGAATTTGCTCTATTTTGTTTGGTATCTGACAATCCATTTATTTGGTATTCCAAAATATAAAGATGAATGCTTGTTGGCATCACATCATTCAGTCACTAAACCAGCAGCAAAAGGAAAAATAAAAAAAGAACAACTTCTGTATTTAATAATAACAGTACTTTTCAGTAACAAAGTACGTTCATTATGAACAAATGTTTATATAAAATGCTCAAGTAATGAAAACCACTAAGGTTCAATTCGTGAAAACCAGTGATATGGAGATCACCGGGAGAAAGGAGGCTGAAGTTGTTTCAAAAGTGGGTACAAGTTAAAAGCTTTTAAAAAAATGGGTATAGGTTAATGGGGGCGACCAAATAAGGCACCCCGTGCAATTTTTACGGTTTTGACCTATACAACAATATCACAATCCTTGAGATTGGACATCTCTACCCAAGGGTAGGGGCAAGGTCTGCATACACACTACCCTCCCCAGACCCCACTAAGTGGGATTATACTGGGTTGTTGTTGTCGTTGTTGTTGAGATTGGACATCCTTTAATTGGGCTCCGAAATGGACAGGGGATGTATAGAAATTATTTCCCTATTTAATAACTTTGTATGCGCAAATGCAATATAAGGATCAGAACGCGTTCAACCAAACGAGTTGAACTTCGTATTAGGAAATGCGTCTAACCAAACGAGGGGATGTATAAAATATAGGGATTTTTTTCCATAAAATTATGTCCCAATTTAGAAAAATAATTCATGTTTCGCATCCGTTTCGTATTTGACACATTAGTGTCCATGTCAGGGCGAATACTAATCAACCTTTATTACAAAAAAGAAAGAAATGAAATCTGAAAATAAATAGAGAAAGCTGAATAAGAGAAGTTAGTGACAAACGTTCTTTTTTGTTTGTTTAAGTGTCAAATTAGGTGTACTAAAGTTGCCACATTAGTTGTTCACTTGAATTCTGAAACGCTCTCTATATACTAAAGCCTTTCCCATATTCCTTTCTTCACCCCTTTTTACCTGTTGAGTACCTATTTGTGTATTGGATCCAAAGTAATGATCGTTTGTTACATGCTTAAAGATTGAAGCTTTATAGAGTTTTCCTCAATGGGGTCATCTGGTTTTTTTCCTATTGTGTATGCTTCATTCTTTTGTGGCCTTTAACTTGTGGAATCTTAATGATGTTTTATAGCAATGAGGTATATCATATGTATTTAGTCATGGGAGTGAAAGGGCCAGTAAATTGCTAGGATCAACACCTGAAAATATGTATTTAGCTGTCAGTTAATTAGTAGAAGGTAAACTTATTTCACAGTTACATTTTCAATGTTATAAAGCATTGGTTGATTTTTATGTTCTATCCATAATACATTGAAATAGTTGTCCAAGAAAAGGAAAGAAGTAGACTGCAATCTGATGTGGTTTCTATATGCAAAATACGTGTGGACCCTTTAGGTATTCTAGATGATTGTAGTTTGTCAACTAAATTGATGCTATATATGCTTGCTTCTAAATTTCTTTAGCAATAGAGCGGAATCACGATTTTAATTTTTATGTATTTTGGATTTTAGACGACAATTTTAAATAATAAGAGCTAGATTTTAAATTTAATATTTGTACATATTTAATACAAATATATTATTTAAGTATTAAGTTATTGAGTTCGGCCGAACCTATATTCAGACTTCTACCTCCACCCATGGTAGCAATTCTATTGTCAACTTATAGATTAAAGGTAAAATATGTTTGACAGATATATGTAAGATATTGGCATGTCTAGTTGACACTATCTTTATTTTTCAGGCATAATGTTATGTTATTATATTATGCTGAAAAAAAGAAGATATAATGTCTTGTTGTGATCTTAATTAAGTTTAAACTTATGATTAGAGCTTTGAATTCTCCCCCACATTTTCTGCGAAAGAGCATACTCAAATGTGTTTGCTTAACTTGTCTCAAGAAGTTTTTGGAATACAAAAGTAAGTAAAATAGAATAATATATAATTTTTTTTAATTTTTTTGGAAAAAATGGTTTGGCTGTTTATTAAAGAAAAGTTCTTATTCCACTCACAGTATTCACAAAATCTTAAAAATAATTAAAACATTTGCTTTATGCACAAGCTTTTATCACTATCACTATTTGAATATCAGAAATTCCTCATTATTTTGTTATAAATACTTTACTGTTCAAGAGAATAAAATTACTGCAACACTTAAGTTAAACCAAAAACACATGTCTACCTATTATGATCAGTGGTAACTCGAATTCTTCGTTGATTTCCAAAAAGTTACATTTTTCCTAATCCATCTAATTAATTACACAACACCAAAAAAAAAAAAAAAAAAAAAAAATCAATAAATAAAAAGTGTGAAGTAGGGGGCAAATCGTCTAGTTTGAACCTTTAGGGGCTGCTTTGACATTTCATAGAAAGTCGAGGCTAATAAAAGCAGCCACTGTTGTAAAACGTAACCAGGAATTTGTCCACATAAACCTCCCAAAAACCCTGTCTTGCTGACAAGAACAAAGGAATCAAAGGTATGTACTTTGAAATCTGAAATTTTTGCTGTATTTTGATGATTAAAATTTTTCAATTATTCTTCTTTTCCATGTTTTTTTTTCTTCAAAGAATAAAATTTTCGTAGGCCACACGTGTAAACCCCCGCCGATTTTGATATTAGGATTTTCTGTATTTTACCCAACTCTGCCGAGTTGAAAGAACTTAAATTTAGATGTTTATTTGAGCTTTCACGACGTATAAAATTCCAATAGTAAAATATTTTCTTATTGATTCTTTTTTGTTTCTTATGTTCTGAATTCTCATTTGAGGTACTTTGTGACAATTGAAGTTTTCAGAATTTATGAATTCAAATCATTTTCTATAATTAAAGGTGCTTGTTTCGTATTAATACATCTTTGTTTATGTTAATCATTTGTCATGTATGCACTTATGGGCTTTTTACCAGTTTGCTTTGGTTTATGACAATTACTTAATTGAACAGAGAAGTGACACATCTGGAATTTGCATTTGCATTCTTAGCTAGTTTTTCATATCATACATAGAATAATTTAGCTTGTGTTCCCTTTTTTTCATTTTTTTTTAAAAGAATGATTGTGGTATTTAGGCCTACACCTTGACTATTCCATCGGTTATTTGCCACCTCCCACCAGCGTAGATATTGAGTTACTATCTCTCAAGGCTTAGACAAATATAAAAAAATCACCTAGTGTTTTTTTGTGTGTTATTTTTTAGTTATTTGATATGATAAACCCACCGCCAAACCACACCCTGCTTGGGAACCCAGCAGCAGCTTTAACGACTTTAATCCTTTAGTGTCTTGAACCCCCTTACTCGTGGTCCAATGTAGAGGGTGCTAAACACAAGGCCATCCCTCATCAAAAAGAAAAAAAAAACAAGGCTATCCCTTGTTACCTCGCACCCTCAACCGTAAGTTGATATACTCTTTTATTTATGTAGTTGCCAAAAATCTAGGTCTTATGAGAAAAAGCCTCCTTTGGCTATGTTTACAAGAACGAATTTGTGTGTGTGTGTGTGTGGGGGGGGGGGGGGGGCTACTTCTATGATATAGTCTTTGGCACCCTTCACGTGTAGAAAGATTAAAAGATACTTACAGACATAAAGAAGTGTCTTTGCCTTTCATTCTAAAGATATTAGCTGGGGAAGGGTGTCAAATAAGGAGGGGATATAAAGAAGAATTTTGTCATATGAGAGCCTTTTATATTGAAATTGCTTGGAACTACTAGAGCACGTGTTGATACAACAACAACAACAAAAAAACCAGTATAATCCCACAAGTGAAGTTTGGGGAGGGTAGAGTGGACACAAATCTTACCCCTACTTGTGAGGGTAGAGAGGCTGTTTCCAACGGACCCTCGGCTCGAGGAAAGAGCGCGTGTTGATACTAAGAAATTTTCTCTAGTTATAATTGTTGGAATGCAAAAATATAATCATAACTACGCAGACCTTACTTCTACCTTGTGAGGGTAGAGAGGATGTTTCTGATAGACCCTCAGCTCAAGGAAAGAGCGTGTGTTGATACTAAGAAATTTTCTCTAGTTATGATTGCTGGAATGCAAAAGTAAAATCATAACTAGGGCTGGGTCTATTATGTGGAGATAACATAGTATGTAATTTTCATCTTGATCTAATAAAAAATAGTACGATGTGTTTTCCTTTTTATAATTAAAGGATGAGCGAAATGCAGTAAGATATTGCAGAGGGTATTCTAGACTCTAGTGCTTCCCCTTTGTGGAAAATAAAAAGAAAGAAAATTTTCAGAAGATGGTAAAATTCTTGTAACGGCTTTGTATTCTCCTCTCGTACATGTTCTCTTCTTATGGGTGGTGCCACAGTGGTTAGACATTTGAAGTCGGATTTCATCAGCACTTCTTATTCTCAATTGATCACGAGTTGTTAGAAGTTTGATCAGTTTAAAGTGTGATAGTGGAAAATTTAATTTTAAATGATAATTGGTAGGGTAACTTATTTGATTGACAAAGTTATAATTTTAAAGGTGATCAGTACTTTAGACAGTTAGCTTTGTTTACTGCATCGCAGGAAAAGAAAGGGACTGAACTAGAAGTCTCTGAAGACTTGAAACACCATTCCACAAGTCATAAGGTGGACTCCTTGACTTGAAAGTAACAGTAGAAATTTTGTTGGCAAAAGAATAGATATACTCGGCCTTAAACACATGTATTGCTTTACTTGCTTTTTGGTGTACTTATCTCTTATAATCGATGTACATTCAAAGTTATACACGATAGGGGAGTTGCACAATATGTAATTTCTTTTTGTGGTGGAAGTTTACAATTTTTAAAGTTGTCTTTTGGAAGGCTTGTTCTATTAATATGCTTTGATTTTTGTATATATTGGTTGATTTATGAGCCTATATTAAAATGCTAATCGGACAGCCATCATCAAACTTTTGTTTCCTGACTCTTGCAGTTTTTTTTTTTTTTTGAGCATGGGTGGACTACCAATAGAGAGCACTTCAATGGCAATATCTTTGTCGCAACTTCCAAAAGATGAAAAGTCAGCTCCCTCTACAGTCCCTGCAGATAAAAAGCCAAAGAAGAAGATTTGTTGTGCTTGCCCAGAGACGAAGAAACTGAGGGATGAATGCATTGTGGAACATGGCGAATCTGCTTGTGAGAAATGGATTGAGGCTCATCGTATATGCCTTCGAGCTGAAGGCTTCAACGTTTGAAATTGGTTAATTCTCCTAAAAAGAAGAAAGCTGATATAGTTATGTAGAATGTCCGGTTTGTGTTGGCATTACACAAATTAATTAGCTAAATTCCTACAGATTATTTATACAAAACATTTTTTCACATATTCAAAATAAAGCTGGGGATATATTTTTAGAAACAATTACTTTCTTACAAATGCTTCTTCTATTTCTTTTTCATATGCTTTTAAGCATGGCATAGGGAATGCTCAAGGCTGGGAGATTTTTAACTCACTATACGTGAGTTATTGCTAACACCCAAATCTTGGTTGACATTTTGTGCTTTTTGCTGTACTAATTCTTCAAATATTATGATTTATATCATTATTATTTGCCCCCAAAATCTTTTATTCCACTGAAACGTTGGAACAAACAAATAAAAAAAAAGAAAGCAGTCTTCCTCTTTTTTTTTTTTTTTTTCGTCATGCTTTTTTCTTGTGGATAAAGCATGAAGAAATTTTTTGATTGGAAGGTTGGGAACCATCTGCAACAAGTTTATAGGGCTTCCCCTCAGCCTAAGGTGAGAAAGCATTCAGGACTCTCACAGGTGCTTTCAAAGGAATTATAGTCTGGCTTGAAAACTATGTCACCAAAGGCCTATGACTCTGTCCTGGTGAGGAGGGGGCAGTTGTAGGCAGGGGCGGATCTACCTTATGAGGTAGGGCCGTAGGGGTGCCATGCCACCCGCTTCCTTCACTAAAATTCTTACTGTGTATATAATATCCGATGAAAAAAACCTATATAAATAGGGTGGCACCCAAGAATCACAAAGTAGACACGACTGCCATTGGTTTAGGGGGAATGCTAACCATGTTACGGACCGGTAATTAAAAATAGCCAGTGTTTGTAAAGTTATTGAAAAATAGTCACTATTTTGCTGATACACGAAAAATTCAGCATAATATGCTAGATTATAGAGGTCGTGTATATAAGCTTCTAGCATATTATGTTGGAACTCCAGCACACAAAAAGTTCCAGCATAATATGTTGGCTTATGGAGCTCATGCGTATAAACTTTCAATATATTATATAGGAACTCCAGCATATCATGAAATTCCAGCACATTATGCTGGAATTTCATATATAAAAAATTCGAATTCCAGCATATTATGCTGGAACTGAGTTGAACTACTTTTTAAGTAAATTTTAATATTGGAGGCGCTTTTTCATGAAATGTTATTTTTCTTTTGCTTTTTTTATTTTAGAACGTATTTAAATTAAGCGTAGAAAAACTGAACTAAAATCGAACTTATTTGCATAGTGAATGATAGGCCTATTCGAATTAACCAAAAATTAATTGAACCGGCCCATTATTCCTAATATGTCTTTGTAGCTAGTGGCATGTATACTATATGTATAACGTGGTAGCACCCGCAACCTTCGAATCCTGGATCTGCTCTGGTTGTAAGACTACTTAATTGCTCTGTATTAGTTACCTTCTTCCTTGTATTTCCTTGCTCTTGGACAGTTGGCTCCAGGATTCTCTGATGTCTCTGTTGAATATTTCTTCCTGGTTTTTGCTACCCTGCCACCTCTATTTTGATCTATTTTTTGCCCTTGCTTTTGTCCTTGCCCCTTCCTGTTGTGTTGCAATATTGGTCTATTCTCTTCCTCTTTGCAGAAATGCCCAAAATTGACACACTTCTTGCAAAATTGAGGTTTCCATTCATATTCCACTTGTTGATTAAAAATCCTTCCTCTAGGGTCTGTTATGGCAACTGATCAAACCAACTCGACGCTACACTAAGGTAGGAAGATCAGGTCGCAATAACTTTTACCCGATATGAGGGTCGGGATCGAATTCCTCAGGGAGTTAGTAGAGGAGTTGGATTGTCTGTCTATCCTAGAGATGTGTTTGTACTCCTAATGTCACTTCAAACATTTTTGGGTTTTCAAATTATAACTATTTTTGTAAAACTATTGATTAACACTAAATTATGCTACGAGAATATTGCTAAGTTGTATCTAATGGGAAGAAGGGCACTAGGGTCGTGACACTACCTAGGTGGCTAATTGACGGGTAGATGTTACTAAGGTTCGATTGACATAATTGGGGCTTATGCTATAACCGTTGCACAATTTTACCCACTCTCACACCTCTCGGTAGAGAAAGTGACTTTGCCCAATTGACTCTCTCGAGACCAAATGCGTAGGCAAATTAGACCAAGCAACTAGGGTTCAAGTAGGGTAATTACTCTCTCGAGGTTTAACCCGTTAATTGGGACTATCATTCCTCATGAGTCCATCCCAATTCCTTGTTGGGTCAATTTTGGGGTTGTAGACTCTCTTTCTCAAGAAGAGTTAAACCCACAAAGCTTGAATCAGTGTTTGCAACCACCAATTCTAGATTAAAACATAAAATCAACCTAAATAGCAAACACCCATAGTCAATCTAACACTAGATGGCAACACCCATCAATTACACACACTAGGGTTGAGCCACAACCCTAGCTAATGGGTTTAGCTACTCATGCTAGATAAAGAAGTTGAAGAAATAGATGAAGAACTAAGCATATTAATTAATTGCTAAAATTAAATTGCAAGAATTTATCGTAAATGTAAAGCAAAAGTGCCAAAAATGGCTACAAAATACGTTCTCACGAGCGCAACTCTCTACTGTTGTCTCTGATTACCTAAAAAATGGTAAAATGTTCTATTTATACTAGGCTGGAAAAACTGGACAAAAATACCCTGCGGGGTCAGTGCAGGCCGCATTAAATGGACCGCGGCCGCACTGGGCTTACTTCTGCTTCTCTGAACTTGGACTCCGCAGACCGCGTAGAACGGACCGCGGTCGCGGAGGGAGCTGGCGCGGTCTGCGCAACCACGACCGCAGACCGCATGGCACTGGCTTTGCAAACTTCATCTCTCTAAATCCCATGACCGCGGACCGCACAAAAGAGTAGTGCGGCTGTGGAGCCTTCACTGCAGGCCACGAGATGTGTACCGCGGCCGAGCTTATTCTAGCCTGATTCACCAACTCTCTGAACCACCTAGTGCGGCCGCATTCCACTTTGCACGGTCCGCACTAGGCCTTCTTTTCTTAAATTTCTTGGTTTTTGATATTTGAGCAGGTTTCACTCCTTTTTGAGCCGATCTTTGACATTTCGTCACTTTGTCGATCAAACCTGCGATCAAGCACAACTTGTGAGCCTTTTAAGACTATTTTGTAACAATATATGATCAAATCATAGGCAAGTAGGGGCATAAAACATGTTAAAATCCTAACTTATCAACTCCCCCAAACTTAAACTTTTGCTTGTCCTCAAGCGCACAAAATAAAACCCATCCCTTAAAGGAAAATCCAAGTAATTCCAGCTGTTCTAAAGTAACCTCAACAAGCATCAATTGGGACTAACAATTGCCCTCAATATGAATGGATCATTAACAAAATTTAAACTTTGAAAAACTATGGATCAAGTGTGACACAAGAGCATCAAGAATTGACTCATTACATCAAAGAACTCTCTCAATTACTTTGGTCGCTGTAGATCCCAAACTCATACATCCTCAACTCTCCCTAAGCAAACCTCACCTTTTTAGAATATAAGCACGCAAACCAAGGTTAATGGGAAGTCACTCGTCTCTCTCAAGGAAAGGTCACAAGTCTGGCTCTAAGTACCATATGCTTGACCCTCATGTAAGTATCCACTAATGCAAGCGTCATCCAACTCAAGATCATATAGGGCTTTTGTGGAGTCAATGTGAAGGCTTTTGGTTCAGGGTAGGAAAAGTTGTTGGTCTATATGGGTTCCATCTTCCCTTAAGCACTTCTTTTGATTTATTCTGGCACAATTCTCTTTGACTCTTTGAGTATTTCACTTCTTTTCAAGGGGTTAGAGAGACACATTGTCACTCTTTCTTATGCAATTCAAAGCATTTCTCCTTTTTTTACTTTTTTTTCACACCCTTTTCACTTTTGTTTTACTTGAATCCCGTTTTATTCTTTGCACATTGGGCTTTCTTTTTATCTTTTTCATCGTCTTCCTTTCCTTTTGCTTTTGTTCCTTTTACCACTTTGTTTCCTTTCCTGTCTCCCCCCTCCCCCCAAACTTAGACTTTTGCCATTACTTAAGGGACGATTTGGGTGCCAAGAGAGGGTATATTAGAATGGGTATAGGCTTGTAGGATTGGTTCTTGAAAGAAAAAGGTTTAAGGCTCAGAAGGGTTAGCTAAGGATTATATCATTGGTAAGATATGAAATTGTTCGACTATTATTTGGATCAAGGAGAGCCTATAATCACTTCTTAAATCGAATTTCACTCAAAATTTTGCCTTAACAAACATTCAGGGGAAGTTCTAGACCATTGACTCGGGACTTGGACTCACAATTCAATTTCTCACCACACACACTCAAGGATTGCTAAAGACATAGAGTCGGGGGCCCACAACAACCTTAGACACGATTGAGCACACAATAGTCCCGAAAGACCACATGATGTTTGTTTGGTCAAAAACAAGAGCCTCAAGGTCACTACTTTCACCATCCTAAACACAACCACTTGTCTTTGACCATGAGATCAAAGGCAAATGTGTTAGGCCCAAGTGAAGCTTTGTTTGAGGTACCCTTAACTATAAACTACTAAAAACGAGGGAAAAATCAAAAACGGACTCAAACCCTTAAAAAGGTTGTCACGCCATCCATCATCGGGAAGAGCCACTCGGTTCGCACAATACTCTACCCTTGGAAAGAACCGTGGCATTAAGAAAACCAAGGGTTTATTGAAAGCGCCAAAACCGAAACAAAAAGGCTGCGAGCCTATCTACTAAGCTAAGAATGAAAAATTTGTACGAAAATAGAAAATATAATGAATATTTACAATAGGGGGTTAGAATATACAACGAGGGCTGAATATATATACAAAAATATAACTTTATATACAGACCAAAGAGAAGATAAAAAGTACGATAACAGTAACTAAATGTAAAGTATTATACAGACCAAATAAAAAAAATCAATAGAAACATAAAATAAGTCAACTAATATATACAATCATCCGGATAAAAAGTAGGGCGCACCCCCACAAATAAAAGCTGGCATTGTCCCCAATTCCTACTAAACAAATAAGCATAAAAAAAATCAAGAGGAAAGGATATAGGAGCTCCCTAAGCCTTGTCTGTCTGCATGGGAACATGAATGGTCCCCTGGTCCTCTGTTTGTACGAGAACCTCAGACTGGTTCCCAGTCTCCTGCTGCTCAGCTGCTGGGACTGGGGCCTGGACCTGTACGGGCTGAATATCAAGAACATCCTGTGGCTAACTGGAGGAAGCCTCCGGTGGTTCCGCCAATTGGATGATCGCCTCATCTGCACTGGGGAGCTTCCTCTTCTTCTTGGAAGTTGTTGTGTCTCTGCTACTGGTGCTACTGTTGGGGCTAGATCCTCGAATAGCAAGTCTAAAGGTAGCTGGTCTGCCTTCAGTTTGTCAACATCCTCCCTCAGCGCCTTCATAAACTCCTTGGAAGCCCGTGTTTTGCGTAGCTTCTTGTACTCCCTGGCAAGCTCCTTCAGGGCCTTGCCATGTGAATCCACCGCCTTAGACAAGGTAGTCTGAGAATCGAGGATCTTTTGCTGGTTGGCAAGAATCTCCTTAAGTGAATCCTCGATACACTGGGGCACCTGCATTGGCTGCGGTGCCGATTGAGCCGCAATAGTAGAAGTCAAGGTGGACAACTTGGATGAAGCAGTCGCCATCCAGTTGTTCAAGCTATGAAGTGTCTGGCTCAGTTGGTGGGCGGTGATAGGATGGGCCCGGGAAGATGGAATCCCCGGGCCAGTTGAAGTAGAGGGATCAACAATAGTGGAAGGTCCGGGAGGCATGTCAGCAACTGTGGAAGTAGGCTCAGTGGAGGGCTCTACCGCAACCGGCTCTTCAGACTGGCCGGTTGAGGCAGAGGCAGGCGGCTTGTAATTTTTGTCCTTGGGGTTGTCTGACCCCTTCAAACTGTACCATGAGAACGGAGCCACAGGTTTGACCTTTACGTCAAAATGTTTCTTCTCCACTTCCAGGTCTCGGAAATACATAGTGAGGGTGCTGGGAAAAGGGTAGTTCCCGGTCATGCTCAACCCCCACTGTAGAAATGACACGGGACATCACATTGACCACATTGATAGGATATCCTGCTATAATAGAAGTAACAAGAACACCACGGGCAAGTGGAATAGTCTAATCATGGGTAGTGGGGTCGAGCCGACTGCACACAAAAGTCAACCACCCTCTAGCCTCAAAGTTGAAATTTCTCCGAAGTATTTTGGCCCCTACTTGCAACCACTCTGTAACCGTACCCGGGATTGCCAGGTATGAAGCTAACCACGGACGAACCTCCTCGCCCATTGCCAATTTTTCATTGTAAAGGGATTCATCTTCATCATTGAACCCCACGTATTCATTTAGTGCCTTCCCGGTAAATACCACATTTTTGTTTCTCACTTTGGTCACCTTAGTGCCCTTCAAGATGTGGGCCACATTGCTATAGAACTCCTTGACCATATGCTCATTCACCTTCACACAATTATCTTTAAAGAACTCCTAACCCACCCGAGCCTGAAACTGTCTATGTACATTGGGGTGTAGAGGTAAGAGGTCTCTGTCAATGAAACTCCTCTCAAGAATCAATTTCCGTGCCGGCCACCATTCCCTAAACTTGTGAAACGCCACCTGGCTGACGAATCTATCCTCCCAAACAGCAAGATTTCTAGTCCGGTCAACACCCCCAACTTGTGGCACACCACCCCCGGTAACTCCCCATATCCCTCATCACCTCTAGCACCCTCCCCAGATATTTATGCTGTGGGAGAGGTAGAGCATTCATCCCCACTACCTGCCGCTGAGCCCTCACACGACCCAGAAGAAATGTTGATTGAGGCTTGAGCATCGAGGGAAGATGGGGGGGTGTCTCTATGTATGGCGTTCTCCGGATATGGGATGTATAGAGGGACTGAATCTGAAGAGATCTCCCGGGAGGGATCGTACTCACTCCTCGAGGTGTCAAGGGCTGCATCAGCCGCTTTGATTACTTTCCTCATGTCCTTTATGTTTTGTCTAGCCTGGGGAGTGAGTTTTACCATCAGTTGCTTCCCTCCCCGGGAGGAATTACCTCGGACGGGTTGTTTGGAACCTTTACCTCGTTGTTTGACCATTATCTGCAAGCATACACATCTAACATGGTTAGTATCAATACAGACAGTGAAACAAATCTTGAAATTGAATTGCAGACAATAGGTTAAATGTTGCAGAAACAGTTGAAGAACATGGCACTGCGGCCGCACAAACAGGAGTGCGGCCGCACTGGGGGCACCGTGGACCGCGCAAAGGTGACCGCGATCCGCATTGGGACAAGGCCCTGGACAACATCTCTCTGATTCTCCCCACCACGGCCCGCACAAAAAGTAGTGCGGCTGCATTGGGGCACCGTGGACCGCAAAAGCAACCGCGATCCGCACTAAGGTGAGGTCTGTAACACTACCTCTCTGAATCCAACCACCGAAGCCCGCACAAAGAAGCACTGCAGCCACGATGGGCCAACGCGGATCACATAAAGTGCAATGCGGCCGCGCTAGGCATAGCTTCAATTTCAGTCAATTGGGCATCGCGGTCCGCGCAAAATGGTAATGCGGACCGCGTCAGGGCACCGCGGACCGCACAAAGGTGACCGCGGGCCACAGAGAGTACTTTGAACAGGCACTAAGTTAGGGTTTAAATTTTTGCTATTTTTGTTCAAGTTTTCCACCTAACTTGTCCCTACTCATTTTACCCAGTTCACAAAGGTCTCTAAACACACAATATCCAACCATTACACTTTCCTAGGCTAACAAGTGAAATAAAAACGGGAAGAAGAAGAGACTCTAGCTATTGGGCATGAAAAACAAAATGAAATTATAATATAAAACAAAGAAAGATGATGAAATGTTACCAGATTGTGATTATGAGATGCAATTAATCAGGCTAAACCAGAATTACTATTAGAAGAGAGAGTGAACAGTAGCTTTCAGGGTTCTGAGTGTTAAAATTTTGAAAAGTGTAAGTTGTGACCCTTGGGCTCTATTTACAGAAAAATAGTAGGACCCAGCCTTACCTACCAGCGCGGCCGCACAAAACCGACCACGGACCGTGCTGGGTTAGTTCAGAATGAAGCTTGAGCAGGCAACCTCCACGGTCCGCACAAAACAGACCGCGGCCGCGGAGGTCCACCGCGGTCCGCACTAAATGGAATGCGTCCGCGGTGGCAAACTTCAAAGAGTACCACTTTTCACCATCACCAGTGCGGACCGCACAAAAGCAACCGCGGTCACACTGGCAATCTTCAGAGACTGTTCAACTCTTTTTTTCAAACTATTTTGCACTACATCAACTCAATCCCTGCAACATCTCACAATCAGTTAGCTCAAAAATCAAACCTACACTACCAAGAAAACACAGAAAACAACAAAAAAGAAAAAAAAAAGACATGGGTTGCCTCCCAAGCAGCGCCTGATTTAACGTTGCGGCACGACACATGTTACCAGCACATCACTTTAGATGGAGAAGTGCCACCACGTGGCTATCATCAAATTTTCCCAGATAATGCTTGACCCGATGTCCATTGACTCTGAATACTTCATCATTCTTGTTCCTTAGATCAAGAGCACCAAATGGGGTCACGAACACAACTTCGAACGACCCACTCCACTTTGACTTGAGCTTACCCGGAAACAAACGTAACCAAGAATTGAACAAGAGAACCATATCTCCAACCTTGAACTCCTTGCCCCGAGCATATTTGTCGTGAATGTACTTCATTTTGTCCTTGTACAAGGACGAGCTAGAGTAGGCATGGAATCTAAACTCATCAAACTCATTAAGTTGTTCAACCCGCAAATTTGCCGCAACATCCCATTCTAAGTTCAACTTCCTCAAAGCCCACATGGCCTTATGCTCTAATTCCACCTGAAGATGACAAGCTTTCCCAAACACTAATCGGTATGGTGACATACCAATCGGAGTTTGTAAGCCGTCCGATAAGCCCAAAGAGCGTCATCCAGCTTTTTCGACCAATCAGTCCTATTAGCATTGACAGTTTTAGACAAGATACTCTTAATTTCTCTGTTGGGGACTTCCACTTGGCCACTAGCTTGAGGATGATAGGGGGTCGAAACCTTATGATTGACACCGTACTTAGAAAGCAATGTGACGAAAACCTTGTTGCAAAAGTGAGACCCCCCATCACTAATGATAGCATGAGGAGTGACAAACATTGTGAAGATGCTCTTTTTCAAAAATGCCACAACACTTCGGCTTCATTGTTGGGCAAAGCCACAACTTTAACCCATTTTAAGACGTAGTCTACCGCCACGAGAATGTAAGTGTTCCCACAAGAGCTCACAAAGGACCCATGAAATCGATGCCCCAAACATAAAAAATATCCACTTCGAGAATTGTATTGAGGGGCATCTCATCCCTTTTAGAAATTTCGCCGGCTCTTTGGCACTCATCACATCTCTTCACCAAATCGTCCGCATCTTTAAACAAGGTAGGCCAGTAAAATCTGCAACTAAGCACTTTAGAAGCCGTTCTCGCCCCACCATGATGGCCACCATAGGGAGAGGAATGGCAAGCCTCCAAAATACCCAATTTTTCCTCCTCCGGGACACATTGTCGAATCACACCATCCGTGCAAATCTTGAACAAGTATGGCTCATCCCAATAGAAATCCAAACTATCCTGCTTGAGCTTCTTCCTTTGGTTAGAAGAGAGCTCATACGGGATTATTTCGGTCACAAGGTAATTGGCAACATCGGCAAACCAATGCATATCCTTCATTGACACCGCAAGGAGTTGTTCGTCGGGAAATGAATCATTGATCTCAAGGTCGTCACAAGGCCTACCCTCCTCCTCCAAACGGGACAAGTGGTCCGCCACTTGATTCTCACTACCTTTCTGATCAATAATTTCTTGATCAAACTCTTGAAGAAGTAACACCCATCTCATCAATCTCGCCTTGGAGTCTTTCTTGGTCATCAAATACCTAAGGGCGGCATGATCAGTGTGCACTATAACTTTGGCCCCCATAAGGTAAGGTCGAAACTTTTCCATAGCAAACACAATAGCCAACAATTCTTTCTCGGTGACTGTATAGTTTCTTTGAGCCTCATTCATGGTCTTGCTTGCGTAGTACACCGGATGAAAAATCTTGTCGATTCTTTGACCCAAAATATCCCCAACCGCAACGTCACTAGCATCACACATGAGCTCAAAAGGCAAGCTCCAATTTGGTGTGGTGATGATGGGGGTAGAAGTCAACTTGAGCTTAAGAAGCTCGAATGCATGCATACAACTCTCATTGAACAAGAACTTTGCATCTTTCTCTAGAAACTTGCACAACGGATGTACCACTTTAGAAAAATCTTTTATGAACCTCCGGTAGAAACCCGCGTGCCCAAGGAAACTCCTCACCCCTTTGATAGAAGTAGGGGGAGGGAGCCTCGAAATAACCTCAATCTTGGCCTTATTAACTTCAATTCCTCGCTTCGAGATCTTGTGACCCAACACTATACCTTCTTCTACCATAAAATGACACTTTTACCAATTGAGAACAAGGTTGGTGTCTTCATATCGGGCCAACACTCTATCCAAGTTTACCAAGAAATCCTCAAAAGAATCCCCAACCATGCTGAAATCATCCATGAAGACCTCCAAGATATCATCTACCATGTCGGTGAAAATAGCCATCATGCAACGTTGGAAGGTTGCCGGAGCATTACATAATCCAAATGGCATTCTAGAGAAAGCGAATGTTCCATAAGGACATGTAAAGGTGGTCTTCTCTTGGTCCTCCGGGGCAATTAGAATTTGATTGTACCTCGAGTAACCATCCAAAAAACAATAGAAAGCCCGGCACGCAAGACGATCAAGCATTTGGTCAAGGAATGACAATGGGAAATGATCTTTTCTAGTCACCTTGTTCAGCTTCCGGTAATCCATACAAACCCTCCACCCGGTGACCGTTCTAGTGGGAATGAGCTCATTGTTGTCATTGGTCACCACAGTCATACCACCCTTTTTCGGCATACATTGCACCGGAGAAGTCCACGAACTGTCAGAAATAGGATAAACCACCCCAGCATCTAACCACTTGATACCTCTTTCTTCACCACCTCTTGCATCACCTCATTTAGTCTTCTTTGATGCTCCAAGGAAGACTTTGCATCCTCTTCCAAGATGATTTTGTGCATGCAAAATGCGGGGCTTATTCCCCGAATATCAGCTAGAGTCCATCCGATTGTCCTTTTCCACTTTTGAAGAACCGCCAAGGTGGCCTGAACCTGCATGTTAGTAAGGCAAGAAAAAAGAATAATAGGTAAAGTAGAATTTGAACCCAAGAATTCATACCTAAGGTGTGGAGGAAGTGGCTTCAACTCCAACACCGGTGGCTCCTCAATCGATGGCTTTGTTGGTGGAGTTTTGCGGTTTTCAAGATCCAAAGATAGCCTCCTAGGCTCATATAAATATGAACCCATACCATTCAATGCATTCACGCACTCCACTCTACTAGCATCATCATTGACATTCATATTAAGAAGCACGACCTCAAGGGGATCTTCAACATGGATCATGGAATTTGTGTCATCCACTATCACAGCTGTGACAATGTCCACAAATGAACACACCTCCGTGCTATTGGGTTGTCTCATTGATTTGCAAACATGGAATACTACCTTCTCATCCCCCACTCGGAAAGTCCACTCACCCGCTTCAACATCAACCAATGCCTTCCCCGTAGCTAAGAAAGGCCTACCAAGAATAATCGGCACTTCAAAGTCCACCTCACAATCCAATATGACAAAGTCGGTCGGCAGTATAAACGTATCCACCCGGACAAGTACACCATCGATTATGCCCAAAGTTCGCTTCATCGATCGATCCGCCATTTGAAGTCTCATTGAGGTGGGTCGAGGTTGTCCAATTCCCAAAGTCTTGATGACCGAGTACGGCATCAAATTTATGATAGCCCCCAAGTCACAAAGGGCCTTGGCAAAATCCGCACTTCCGATAGTACAAGGGATAGTAAAAGCTCTGGGATCTTGAAGCTTGGGTACCATTGAATACACTATGGAACTCACTTGATGAGTCATTTTAATTGTTTCACACTCCATCGACCTCTTCTTTGCTCAAGCACCTCCACCAAAGGCACATTGATTGTGAGGCTCTTCATCATGTCAATGCACTTTTTAAATTGATTGTCACTCTTTTGCTTTGCTAACCATTAAGGATAAGGTGGAGGTGGCCTAGGCAAAGGTGCCTTGGCCTTTTGTACAACTGGCTCGGGCATGGCAATCATGTGTTCCCTAGATGGGTTCACGACATCTTGAGTCTCTACCTCGATTTCATCATCAATATCAATCCGCACATCATTGTTCACATTTTGATTAACCACATCATCAACAATCAAAGGTACATCATCTTCCCGCAATTCAACATCTTCTTCCATAATTTGCTTTTGCTTTGAGGCATTCACATCACTGCCTCTCCCACTTCTTGTTGTAACCGCCATCACATGATTATTGTTCCCACCCTTCGGGTTCATTACCATATCACTTGGTAGTGCACCCTTGGGATGAGTATTCAACGTTTGAGAGATTTCGCCTAATTGCACCTCCATGTTCCAAATAGATGTATTATGAGAAGCTAATTGGGCATCGAAATCTTGGTTCTTTTTCATCATTTGCTCGAACATGCTTTCAATTCTCCCCATATCACTCCCGGAGGAACTCGGACCTTGAGAAGGAAAGGGGGTGGATTGTTCGGTTGTTGGTACATGGGGGGCCTTTGAAAGCCTTGCCCCCGGTTGCTGGTTCCCGCTATTGTTCCACCCTCCTTGATTGTTATTGTTGCCCCAATTATTGTTATTACCATTCCAATTCCCTTGGTTGCTTTGATTACCCCAATTGTTGTTTTGGTTGTTATTATTCCAATTGACACCACCTTGTTATTGATTGTTGTTATTCCAATTACCTCCGCCTTGTTGTTGATTGCCCCAATTTCCTTGAGGACGCCATTGTTGATTCAAAGAGTTGCCTTTATTCCCTTGGTAGTTATTGACATATTTGACCTCTTTGCTTTGGTCATCATAGCACTCATTTGAATAACCACCACCATCATTGTTGTTGTCATATTGTTCACAATTACCTTGAGGATGTTGCCCTCTTTGTCTCCTTTTTAACATAGAAACACCTTCCATTGCATTGACTTGGCACGGGTTTTGGACTTGTTGCAATTGTGCCTTTGCCAATTGATTCATAGTTGTTGTAAGCTCGGCAATAGCTTGGCCATGATCGTGCAATTCCTTGTACAAATAGATGACCGTAGGGTCACCTTGGGGCACATTTGCTCGATTTTACCATGCTGAAGAGGTGTCGGCCGTTTCATCAAGTACATCACATGCCTCTTGGTAAGAAAGTTTCATAAAGTTCCCTCCGGCCAATTCGTTCACAATGCATTTATTCGTGGTGT
Organism: Nicotiana sylvestris; assembly: GCF_000393655.2. Lineage (NCBI taxonomy): Eukaryota > Viridiplantae > Streptophyta > Magnoliopsida > Solanales > Solanaceae > Nicotiana > Nicotiana sylvestris. Next base: position 64,870,076 of record NC_091063.1, read on the forward strand.
TGATGCCCCGATAAAAGGTTTGTTGAATCGTAGCCTCAGTCATGTAGTTATTAGGGCACTCTTTCACCATTGTTCTATATCTTTCCCATATCTCGTGCAAAGGTTCTGTTAGCTCTTGCTTGAAGGTTAGAATTTCATCCCGAAGAGCCTCCATATGACTTGGAGAAAAGAACTTGGCAATAAAATTGTCCGCCAATTCATCCCATGTTGTAATAGGATGATTGGAGAGCCTTTCTAACCAATCTAATGCTTTACCCCGAAGAGAGAACGGGAAAAGCCTCAATCTCAATGCATCCTCGGACACGTTTGTCTGCTTGCTACCCCAACATGTATCCACGAACCCCTTCAAGTGCTTGTAGGCATTTTGATCGGAGGCGCCCGTGAAATACCCTCTTTGCTCGAGCAAGGTCAACATAACATTTATGATTTGAAAGTTCCCCGCCCAGATTCGGGGAGGCACAATAGCACTGGCATATCCTTGATTTGGTAAAACTCTGGGAGCCACTCTCGGCAGTTGCGGAGGAGGGTCTGGAATATTGTTGTTCTCATTTGCATTTATATTGGCATTTCGGCCCCTCCGTGGAACTTGAGGTAAGACCTCATCTTGTTCTAGATCCTCTACCTCCTCCCCCGCTATCACGTTGTCGAGAGGGTCATTTACATTAAGAGCCATTTATACCTGATTGATCGACAAAAACAAAATTAGTAAACAAGAAGGAAAGAGAAGCAAAACACAAAACTAAATAAACAGATAGTCAACACCGTAAGTTCCCCGGCAACGGTGCCAAAAAGTGATCACTGCCAACTAGACGCTACACTAAGGTAGGAAGAGCGGGTCGCAATAGCTTTTACCCGATATGAGGGTCGGGATCGAATTCCTCAGGGAGCTAGTAGTGGAGTTGGATTGTATGTCTATCTTAGAGATGTGTTTGTACTCCTAATGTCACTTCAAACATTTTTGGGTTTTCAAATTATAACTATTTTTTTAAAACTATTGATTAACACTAAATTATGCTACGAGAATATTGCTAAGTTGTATCTAATAGGAAGTCGGGCACTAGGGTCGTGACACTACCTAGGTGGCTAATTGACGGGTAGATGTTACTAAGGTTCGATTGACATAATTGGGAATTATGCTATAACCGTCGCACAATTTTACCCACTCTCACACCTCTTGGTAGAGAAAGTGACTTTGCCCAATTGACTCTCTCGAGACAATGGGTAGGCAAATTAGACCAAGCAACTAGGGTTCAAGTAGGATAATTACTCTCTCGAGGTTAACCCGTTAATTGGGACTATCATTCCTCATAAGTCCATCCCAATTCCTTGTTGGGTTAATTTTGGGGTTGTAAACTCTCTTTCTCAAGAAGAGTTAAACCCACAAAGCTTGAATCAGTGTTTGCAACCACCAATTCTAGATTAAAACATAAAATCAACCCAAATAGCAAACACCCATAGTCAATCTAACACTAGATGGCAACACTCATCAATTACCCACACTAGGGTTGAGCCACAACCCTAGCTAATGAGTTTGGCTACTCATGCTAGATAAAGAAATTGAAGAAATAGATGAATAACTAAGCATATTAATTAATTGCTAAAATTAAATTACAATAATTTATCGTAAATGTAAAGCAAAAGTGCCAAAAATGACTACAAAATACGTTCTCACGAGCGCAGCTCTCTATATGTTAAAATGTTCTATTTATACAAAGCTGGAAAAACTGGACAAAAATACCCCTGTAGGGTCAGTGCGGGCCGCATTAAATGGACCACGGCTGCACTGGGCTTACTTCTGCTTCTCTGAACTTGGACTCCGCGGACCGCGTAGAACGGACCGCGGAGGGAGTTGGCGTGGTCCGCGCAACCACGACTGCGGACCGCATGGCACTGGATTTGCAAACTTCATCTCTCTGAATCCCATGACCGTGGACCGCACAAAAGAGTAGTGCGGCCGCGGAGCCTTCACCGCGGACCACGAGATGTGTACCACGGCCGTGCTTCTTCTAGCCTGATTCACCAACTCTCTAAACCACCTAGTGCGGCCGCATTCCACTCTGCGCGGTCCGCACTAGGCCTTCTTTTCTTAAATTTCTTGGTCTTTGATACTTGAGCAGGTTTCACTCCTTTTTGAGTCGATCTTTCATATTTCGTCACTTTGTCGATCAAACCTGCGATCAAGCACAACTTGTGAGCCTTTTAGGACTATTTTGTAACAATATATGATCAAAGCATAGGCAAGTAGGGGCATAAAACATGTTACTATCCTAGCTTATCAGCAACCACCTTAGGCATTTCCTATGTAACATCCATATCAACTTGTATAAGATATTCTCATTTACTTTTAAAAACCACTAGCAATCTTACTGAGAGTTTTTGATCCCCAACAATTCGATCTGAGGTAGCTAGGTTAGGCAAATTAACCCATATATATAGGCTTCGTTCTAGGGCATTCTTGTTGGAAATCAAAATTTGGAGTCCATTGTTTCATGATTAAAAGCATGTTGTTCGAGGTGTAGGATCCTAAATGGAGGATTTCATTCATGTCATGAATGTCTCACAATTTATCTATGTAGAAACCCTCATCATGGAGGTACAGCTCTAGACAGGGTCACTGTTTGACTCAAAAGATATTAAGACCTATTCGAGCAAATCAATCAAAGATGAGAGGGTAAATCGTAGCCGAATATAATAATCTCTAGAACGATAATTAATAAAGAGAAGAGAGCAATAAGTTTTATTTTCTTTCAAGGTTAACCAATTTCCCATAATCCCCTTTACAAGGTCCTTCTTTCCCCCTTACATACTAGGGAGAACACCTTTCTAAAATGTAGGAAATACAATATAAGGAATATTCAGCAGAATATTCTTAATGTCCCCTAATGATCTTACATTCTTACAAGGGTCGTACAACTTCTATTTTTGCCTCAAGATCATCTCCCTTAGGACGCCGACTTGTCAGTACTTGGTCGTTGGTCACAATCATCAAAAGGCTAAGGTCGGTCAAATTTGGACCCATATAGTTAGTCCCTTCGCTTGTCGGGGACGCGATCGAATGTGTCCCCGATGAGCGAACTTCGTGCAATCTTTTGGACATGTGGGATCGTTGCGACGTGGTTGATGGGAGTTGGTCATCATGTTCAGCAAAACATCGTGTGGTACACTCCTTCGGGAAGTGGTGTCAGCTTTACGTGCATCATCATTACGTAGGTTTTCGAGGCGGGGATTGATGGCTTGGTGCTTCGATTCTTGCGCTGCTTTGAGGCATGTCACTTCGATTCTAGTGCCTCCCAATATTATAAATAGGTGAAGGATTTGATTTTTTGGAAAACTTTAGTCATTCCTCTCTTGAAAACCTTTTCCAATCTCTCTTTCTGGCTTCCTCATCCTTCCGTTCCTCTTTTATACGTTACCTGAAGCTTCCTCTTCCTTCCTCTTCCTGTGCTGATACTTCTTCAAATGATATTATGCCGAAGTCTCATCGTTCTCGCGAGGAGGTTCCTGAAGTCACCCTATCATCAGTGGCGCCTCCCTCTAACAGCGGGGATGTGGCGGTAGAGGAGAATGATATCCCTCTTATGGTGGAGGAGCTGCTACCGAGACATCCTTTATCCCGGAGTGACTTCTTTAAAGATCCACCTCCTACCCTGAATCCCATGTTTTATGAAATGGAGCAGGTCCATATTGACGCCCTTCGCAAAAATTATGGCATTCCTGATCATATAGAAATGGTTCCAGCTGAGAGAGACTATGCAGACGTCCACAGACCTGGATACTGTGCTTTCTACGAGTAACCGTTCATGATCGGCTACACCCTTCCTCTCTTCCCCTTAGAGGAAGAGTTCTATAGATTTTACCAAGTTTGACCAACGCAACTTTCGCCATACACGCTCAAGGTGCTCCTGCTATTGACTAAGTACGCAGAGTTGGCGGAGTGTAGCATTTCTGTCCACCACCTTTTGCACCTATTCACACCAGACTTCCTTAGGGGTACCATGGTGCATTTGAGGCTTCGTGGTACAAAAGGGCTGGTAGTTGGAATGGATGACCGGGCGAGCCGCAAGTTTTGGCACAAGTACTTTTATGTCAAGACCGAACATGTCGTTTATGACTTCGCCAGATTTCCGGAGCGATGGAACAGAACTCATAAGTGTCGTCATTCATTGTGTTCCCCTCTCTTCTGTATTTACTGTAACGTCTACTTACTCACCGTTTCGCAGCTATGGGTCGTTCGCCTCGCCCCATTGCGAGTATCAAGGATTGGGTAGCCCGCCTATTGCCTCATGCAGCAGAAACTCGAACTTGGCATGCCTTCGTGCAGCGTTATGGCCCCAAAATTTCCTCAGGTAAATGTCTCACTTACTACTTTATCGGTCGTGCGACCTTGATTAATGGTACGACCCTTTGTGATGACAGATCGAGGAGCTTCTAGACGGAGGGCGCCAATTCCCGGTTTTAGACAAGTCGTTGCTACTACGGATACGTAGTTTATCTTGAGCGAGTCTATTCGGGAGGGTCGTCCTCAACCTATTCAATTGGGAGATTCGCCTCGAGTTGTGGCCACGAGGGAAGAGGCTTCTTCGGTACCGGCCTTACATCTTTTGAATGAATCTTCTAATGGGGACGAGCCGTTGGAGAGAAAAAGGAGGAGGCTCGAGCTGGGGAAGGGCGTGGCTACGGACGCCGATGGTAGTAGGGTGTTCTGGATAGCCCCGGTGCCCGTATTTATGGTCGATACTATTTTGTCAGGGAGATCTCCCCAAGTGGAGGGAATTGGCCCGGGAGCCGATTCAGTGCACTCCGTCGAGGGTGGTGCATCGTCTAATATTGGAGGGTCTCGTGTTGAGGGTGATGGCTCGGGTTCAGATATCAACCTAGAGGATGTTAATGAATTTGTGGGTCGCCATACCCATGTGGAGGTTAGGACGGACGGGTCCAGCGGTCATGTGGTAGTCCCAAGGAACTACAACTTGCTATTGAACAGCGAGCAGGTGGCATCGGCCCTTGCTCCACTATGTGCCGCTCCTGAAAGCGAGATGCTTGGAGTAATGAGTGACGTGGAGTTATCTCAGAAGGTCACTAGTATGGCCCTGTAGGTAGGTGTCTTTCCTTCTCTTTTGTCGTTGGGCTGGTGTGATAATCGTCGTTTTGCAGTTTGTTTCTAACTTCTGCCCTTCTCTTTTGTCAGACCCTCATCCTGGAGGCGGAGAGAGAGCGTTGTGAGAGAAATAGGACGGACCTTTATGAGAAGATGTCGTCCAAGTATCGGCAGTATCGTGCTAAGCATCGGGCGATGTCCGACCTTTATCATCAGGATCCTGAGTTCCAGGTGTTTCGCGAGGGGCTCAAGCAGCGGGAGGACCAGTTGGAGCGCAAGACTGAGGAGCTGAGGAGAGGGACGAAAAGCTCATGAAGGTCATCGCCTGTAGTAGCGAGTTGGAGGCTTCCCTTAAGGCGAGGGAAGAGGAGCTTGAGTTGAATGAGCAAGGGGGTGATGGCTGAGAACACTGACTTACTGGCGAATGTGGCCGACTTGACCACTGAGTTGGGTACTAAGGCAACAGAGATTGAGGGGCTCAAGGGCTAGTTGGGCGTTAGTGCCAACAAGTTAGCAGCGGCTATTTCTGAATCGGTATCTTTGGAAGATGCCCTCCGCATTTCCAGATCGGAGCTGATTGGGGAGAAGGAAGCTTTTGGTCGTCAGGTTGTAAGGCTTGAAAGGTGTGTCAAAGATCTGGAGGCAGAATTGGCTGCATTGAATGGACAAATGGCCTCGCTGAGGGCGGAGGGTGCGAGTCGGCGTTCTCAGCCTTCTACATCTCGTGCCTCAACCGACCTGGTCGTGCCCCACCGTTTGTATGAGTTGTGGGTCCTTGCGGAGGCTCAACTTGACGTGTATAAGGCTTTTCATGCCGAGGGAAGGGCTACTGAGGCGGAGGTTCAGGCTGTACACGCCGAGGCTCGTGCAGCTCGTGAGGCATGCGGGTACGACCCCCTCACACTTGACAGGGATGAAATCAACTCCGAGGATGCTAACCGCCTTGCTTCAGATTCGTGGTACGAGGATGCTTATCCCGCTGGGGATGATGTGTAGTTGTAGTTTGTATTTGCTTTTGTGTGAGGGGTTTTTTGCATGGGGCCTAGTCGAACCCGTTCTCAGTGTAAATAATTTTTTGTTGTCATATATAAGATTTACTTCGTCGACTTGTTATTGTATTTATTGAACCCATGATACTGTTGACACCCTTGGTTATCAGGATGTTGCTTCGAACTGTCGTCGAACTAGACTCCCTTTGTAGTTCGAACGAGATGATTGTCATTGATGGCCTTGGCCATTGGGATGTTGCTTCGAAATATCGTCGAAGTAGCATTCCGTCGTGGTTCAAACGAGGTCGAGCTTAAATTATCGTCGATGGCCTTGGCCATTGGGATATTGCTTCGATCTGTCGTCGAAGTAGAATCCCGCGTGGTTCGAGCGAGGTCGAACTTAAATTATCGTCGATGGCCTTGTCCATTGGGATGTTGCTTCGATCTGTCATCGAAGTAGAATCCCGTCGTGGTTTGAACGAGGTCGAACTTAAATTATCGTCGATGGCCTTGGCCATTGGGATGTTGCTTCAATCTATCGTCGAAGTAGAATCCCGTCGTGGTTCGAATGAGGTCGAACTTAAATTATCATCGATGGACTTGGCCATTGGGATGTTACTTCGATCTGTCGTCGAAGTAGAATCCCGTCGTGGTTCGAACGATGTCGAACTTAAATTATCGTCGATGGCCTTGGCCATTGGGATGTTGCTTCGATCTGTCATCGAAGTAGAATCTCGTCATAGTTCGAGCGAGGTCAAACTTAAATCTTTGGAGACGGTTGTATTCCCATAGGAAGGCATCGCATGTCGACTAGTGGAGATCTAGTTCCGTACATACAATGGAGATTTGATTCCGTACATATGATGGAGATTTGATTCCGTACATACAATAGAGATTTGATTCCGTACATACAATGGAGATTTGATTGTCGTCTATATGTAGTCCCTTCATTACTTCGATCTGGAGGTCGCATCGACGGGTTGAGGTAATGAATCAGCATGTCGCCCCTTAAGGTGTCCCCCTTGCCGCCTCGTTAAAACCCTTCCCGGGAAAACCCAACTGGGACAAAACCCGGGTGAGGAAAAAAGAGCACGACTTAGGTGACACCTTTTTTAGAAGTGGAAATACTTGAGATGGGTGACGTTCCAGTTGTTTTGGAGTAGTTTTCCCTCCATTGTTTCTAGCTGGAACGCTCCTTTGTTTGCTGCTGCTACGATTTTATATAGTCTGTCCCAGTTCGTTCCCAATTTTCCCTCATTAGGGTCCTTTGATGCTTGTGTTTTGGCCTTGAGGACGTAGTCGCCAACTTTGAGCGGTCGCACCTTGGCTCTTTTGTTGTAGTATCTCTCTACTTGCTGCTTCTGGGCCACCATTCTTATGTGGGCCATGTCTCTTCGTTCTTCGACTTCATCTAGGTCTTGTAGCCTACCTTTGTCGTTATCTTCCCCACTCTCATTGGAGTATCTCAAGCTGGGCTCCCCAACCTCGACGGGTATAACTGCGTCGGTCCCGTAGACCAGTGAGTATGGAATTTTTCACGTGCTGGATTTTGGCGTAGTGCGGTATGCCCATAATACTTCAGGTAGTAGTTCAGGCCATAGCCCTTTAGCTTCCTCGAGCTTCTTTTTCAATATGTTTAGTGTCATTTTGTTGGACGATTCGGCTTGGCCGTTGGCGGCATGATGATACGACGTGGAGAGTAGTCATTTGATGTGCCATTTTTCGAAGAACTCAGTCGCTTTTTTTCCGACGAACTGAGGTCCGTTGTCGCAGCTGATTTCCTTGGGGATGCCGAAATGGCATATAATATTTTTCCATATAAATCCGATGACCTCCTGTTCACGTATCTGAGTGTATGCACCTGCTTCCACCCATTTAGAGAAATAGTCAGTTAAAACCAAAAGGAAATGTACTTTACCTCGCCCTGCTAGGAGGGGCCGACTATGTCCATTCCCTATTTTATGAATAGCCATAGCGAGTGATGGAATGGAGGAGTTCCCCTGCTTGATGTATCATAGGGGCGTACTTTTGACACTGCTCGCACCTTCGGACATAGTCTGCGGCTTCTTTTTTCATGGTAGGCCAGTAGTAACCAGCGTGAATGAGACATCGAACGAGGGCGCGATTTCCCCTGTGGGCTTCGCAGTGCCCTTCGTGTACTTCTTCCAGTACTCGCCTTGTTTGATGTGGTCCAAGACACTTGGCTAGGGGGTTGCCGAACGTTCTCTTATAGAGATCATGGTTTACTAGGCTGTATCGGGCTGCCTGTACCCAGAGTTTCTTGGCTTTTTTTTTGTCTTGTGGTAGCGATCCGTCCTGTAAATAGGCTACAAAGTGGTTACTCTAGTCCCAAGTTAGGTTTATAGACTGTACCTCGACGTGGTCTATTGCGGAGTGGAGAAGGGTGACCACATTTTCTTTGCCAATATTTTTGGTGGCCGCGGCTAATTTGGCGAAGCCATCTGCTTCAATATTCTGCGCCCTAGATATCTGGTCGAGGCGGCATTCATCGAACTCTGGCAGCAGTTTTTGGATTTCCAATTGGTACCTTTGTAGTCTCTGCTCTTTGATTTGGAAAGTCCCGGTAACTTGATTCACAACGAGTTGAGAGTCGCAGTGGAGGATGAGCTGTCGGGCGCCGTATTTGAGGGCTAACTTCAAACCTGCAATCACAGCCTCATACTCGGCCTCGTTGTTAGTCATCTCGGGGAATCATATGGAGTGGCGAATTACTTCGCCTGTAGGGACTTTCCGGATGAGTCCCAGTCCCGATCCCGAGGCATTTGAGGCGCCATCGGTGTAGAAGACCCAGAGGTCGGTACGTGTGGAAGCACGAAGGGCTTCTTGTTTTGCCTCGGGCAATATTTTCACGCTGAAGTCAGCGACGAAGTCGGCGAGCACTTGTGACTTGATGGCAGTTCATTGTTGGTATGTTATGTCGTGCTCGCTTAACTCTATGGCCCATTTGGCGAGTCTACCTGAGAGTTCGGGTTTGTGCAGGATACCTCTTAGAGGGAAAGTTGTTACCACTTTTATGGGGTGACATTGAAAATAGGGTCTAAGCTTGCGTGAAGCTACGACTAATGCCAGAGCTATCTTTTCAAGGTGAGGGTACCTTGTCTTGGAATCTATTAAAGTTTTGCTGATATAGTAAATTGGAGACTGCGTACCTTTGTTTTCGCAGACCAAGACTGCACTTACTGCAACTCCCGAAACTGCCAAATACAAGAGCAGACACTCACCCGGATCCGCTTTGATGAGTAGTGACGGCGAAGACAGATACGCTTTCAACTTCCTTAAGGCATCGACACATTCCTCATTCTATTGTAACCCGTGGTCTTTTCTTAGCACATTGAAGAATTTGTTGCATCTGTCCGAGGACCGTGAAATGAACCTCGACAAAGCGGCTATTCGCCATGTTAGCTTTTGTACCTATTTTTTGCTGGTCAGTACTTCTGGTATTGTGTCAATGGCTTTGATTTGATCCAGGTTGACTTCGATTCCCCTTTGTGATACGAGGAAGCTGAGGAATTTTCCCAAGGTTACGCCGAAAGTGCACTTCTCGGGATTTAGTTTCATCCCGTACTGCCTTAATATTTCAAAGGCCTCTTTCAGATGGCTAATGTGATCCTCTTTCTTTGCTTTACCAGCATCTCGTCAATGTACACCTCCATGGTCTTGCCGAGTTGTTCTTTGAACATTTTGGTGACTAGCCTCTGGTACGTGGCCCCTGCATTCTTGAGTCCGAACAACATTACTTTATAGCACTACGTTCCTTGGTGAGTGATGAAAGTCGTCTTTTCTTGATCCTCTTCAGCCATTAGAATTTGATTGTAACCGGAGTAGGCGTCCAAGAAGCTCAGCAACTCGTGCCCCGCTGTCGCATCGATCAGTTGATCGATATGGGGTAACGGGAAGGAATCCTTTGGGCATGCTTTGTTTAGATCGGTGAAGTCTATGCACATTCGCCATTTCCCGTTCTTCTTTTTGACCATGACCACGTTGGCGACCCATTGGGGGTATTTTGATTCTCTGATGGAACCGTTGACAAGCAATTTATCTACCTCTTCGCTGACTGCCTCGTTGATTGCAGCATTGAACTTCCTCCTTATTTACCGTACCGACGGATAGAGTGGGTTGACATTCAGTCTATGAGTGGCGATGTCCTTTGGGATTCCTGGCATATCTGAATGGGCGAAGGCAAACAAATCAGCGTTGTTAGTTAAAAATTTACGATATTTACTTGGCTCCGAGAGGTTGTGCCCAATGTAAGCCTGTTTTGTGTTGTCGGCGTCGTCCAATCGGACGGGGTCAAGCTCCTCTATAGTTGCCTTGCAGGCTTCTACAATGTCTGGGTCTTTGATGGCCTCTATTTGTGAGTCGGGTCTATTTCCCGACATGGATGATTGATATGCTTCCGCACTTGCACCTTTCAATTGTTTGGTGTGTGTGCAATCTTGGGCGATCCGATAGCATTCTTGGGCGGTGCGTGGCTCGCCTCGGATGCTGAACATTCCCCACGGAGTGGGAAATTTGATCACTTGATAGAAGCTTGAGAGGACAGCTCGCATGGCGTCTATCCATGGTCGCCCTATGATGGCGTTTTAAGTTGTTTCCTGTTCATGACATGGAATATTATTTCCAGTGTGACTCCTCCTGCTAGGACAGGTAACACTATTTCTCCGAATGTCCGCTCTACTGCATTATTACAACCCGTTAGTGTTATGCAACGCGGTATTATTTTATCCTCAAGCCTCATTTGCATGAGAACTCGCGGGTGAACAATACACGCGCCGCTTCCGTCATCCACCATGATTCTTTTTACATCTATATCAGCGAAGCGTAAAATAATAACCAAAGCATCATAGTGAGGGAAAGACAAATCGTCGGCATCTGAATTATCGAAGATGATACTGTCTTTGAGGTCATCATACCATTCGTGAGCGACCGTCTGATTGAGTTTATAGGTGGTGGTGAATTTCACATGGTTAATTACCGTGTCGTCGCCACTGCCAATGATCATCTGTATGGTGCGTGCTGGCGACGGTGGCTTTGGAGGTCCCTGAGATGGATCGCGTCCTCTGGCGAAGTTGGCCCTCCCTTTATCGCTGAGCAGTTCTTTTAGGTACCCCTGGTTCAACATCCTAACTACTTCTTGCTGCAGACCTATGCAATCTTCGGTCTTGTCTTCTCTTTCTTGGTGGAATTCACAGAGGACATTTGACCTCCTGGTGCATGGGTCCGATTTCATTTTTTTGCGGCCACTGCACCTTCGTGCCCAGATTCTCCAGTGAGTACACTATCTCTGAGGGGGAAACACAAAAGTTATAAGCAGATACTTTCATTTTGGAGGGGTGCAATATGTCGTAGCGCATCATCTGCATGTCGTGGAGGAGGCGGGTTGGATGTTCGGACATAGGGCAGATGCCTTTCTCGATTGAAATGTGGTGGTTGATCTCTTCGCCCATTGTTGCGTCGATCTCTTCTTTCCTCGGTCTGAACTGATGTTAATCGCTGAATCAGGTTGTTCAGATCGTCCTCATCTGCCCTTACCTCAGTGCAATAGGCGTTGTGGATCTCTTCCCACGTGGTAGGGGGATACTTCATGAGTCTACTGAGCAATTTTTTGGTTGCCTTTGATCCGTTCCTGTTTAACCCATTTTGAAAGGCTGCTACTGCCATCCTTTCTGACACGTTCTGTAGGCTCATCCTTACTATGACACGTTCTGTAGGCTCATCCTTACTCTGTTGAATCAGGCGAGAAAATCCTAAAGTCTCTCACCCATCGTTTTCATGACAGCGAAAATATCGTTGACCCTAGCTTCAGCCTTCTTCGCCCATGCATGAGCGGTGGCGAATTTATCCGCCATTTCTTCGAACATCGATATCGATCGTGCTGGTAGCTGGGAGTACCATGTCAATGCTCCCCCTGTCAAGGTCTCACCGAACTTTTTCAGCAGCACAGATAGTACCTGTTCTTTTGATATATTGTTGCCCTTTACCGCAATAACATAATGGATTAGGTGATCCTCCGGGTCCGTAGTCCCGTCGTATATTTTCAAGTATGGCGGCATCTTGAAGGTTTTTGGAATAGGATGAGGAGCAGCCCCTTCGCTGTATGGCTGTACGACGAATCGGCCCATGTCGCGTTTTAATAACAGCTTCGGGGCACCTGGTATTTTGTTGACTCTCTCCTGATGCTCCTTCATTTGGTCGCGGAGTGTTTTATTCTCATTTTCCATGTCTTCCATTTTCTTCAAGATGGCCATGAGTGCATCGTGGCCTTCATTAGTAATAGTACGGGTGTTACCCGCTCGTGTGGTGCCTAGTTCATCGTCGGCAGCTGTGATTTCTGCAGGTGGCACGTCTTCGACATTTCCTTGAGTGGGTTTCTCGAGCATGTTGCTCAAAGCACTCGTTAGCCATTCTTCTAGTAGTCTTTTGACTGCTGGTGGGGCTTCCCCCGCCGTGGATGTTGAGGTTACCCTTTCGCATAAGATCGTTAGATCTCCGTGTGGTAGAGGCGAGATCTCTCCCTCTGGTGTATCGCTTGGTGTTGCGTTCTCATTATCTTCTCTACCGGCTTCGTTGAGGGAGTTCAGGAGATTATTCGAGACATCTGCGATCGTCTTTAGCCTCATTTCCTTTCTCACCGTTGTTGGTTTATACGAAGTTCGAAGATAAGCGAATATCACCTTCAGGGATCTAGATGAGAACTATGGTTTCGGCTATAGAAATCCCCACAGATGGCGCCAAATTGTTTGACTCAAAAGATGTTAAGATGTATTCGAGTAAATCAATCAAAGATGAGAGGGTAAATCGTAGCCGAATATAATAATCTCTAGAACGATAATGAATAAAGAGAAGAGAGCAATAAGTTTTCTTTTCTTTCAAGGTTTTTTAATTTCCCAGAATCCCCTTTACAAGGTCCTTCTTTCCCCGTTATATACTAGGGAGAAAACCCTTCTGAAATGTAGGAAATACAATATAAGGAATATTCGGCGGAATATTCTTAATGTCCCCTAATAAGCTTACATTCTTACAAGGGTCGTACAACTTCTATTTTTGCCTCAAGATCATCTCCCTCGGAATGCTGACTCGTCAGTACTCGGTCATTGGTCGCACTCATCAAAAGGCTAAGGTCAGTCAAATTTGGACCCATGCAGTCACTCCTTTCCAGTTATTAATTAGCAACATAATTGCTAATAAACGTATAACTTGGAGTATCTCCTTCATTGTAAATTATGAAAGTATTACTCCAGTTCTGAGTCTATTCTTTGATTTCTTCTTCCTCCAATATAATCATAAGTTTACCATCAATTATTTGAGGGGGAATGAAATCAAGGGGCATACCATGTGTAGCAACACGATTATGTGTGAACAGCCCAGCCTAGGATTTCTTCTCGTTTATCTAGTCGCCTTGGTCCTGTTCCCAAGGGGGCCCCAATTTTTGTTTCCCAATTTTTATTTGATGTCCGATATTTAATTTGGGATATTGATTAATTTAAATTTGTACCGTGTAAAGTCCATTAGAGTGAGAATTGTTCCACCACAGGTTTTCATCATTGCAACAAGTATATTGAAACATCAAAAAATTCTTTTAATACAAAGTTATCAACTTCTTGAATCATCTCATATTACTTAAGATCATACTGCACATGAGACACTAAATGATTTATGCGAAAAAGTTTAAGTAATTTTATTCTAAAAAAACTAGAAAAATCTACTTCAACTAAAAATATATATGATTTTTTTAAAAGGGCCTCACATTAAAGTTTGGCTTTAGGGCAATAAACTTATTGAGCCGCCCATGCCTGTTCCATTGGTGCAACCATAGTTGGTGGTTCATGCATATTCTCCATTTTCGCCTCCAATGGCTCTGTTGTACTCTTCACTGCTGTGTTCAAATGAGATCCTGTTGATTCAGCATGAACTATCGGAACCCCAGGGCTCATGGTCATTGAGATTGGAGCTTTTCATTTTAACTTCACAATAGTTTTCAGTCACCGGTGTGGTAGTAATTCGAGTCTCCGATCTGTTTTCTAGTAGCTTTCATGTTCGTCCTTGACCTCTCTTTGCCATGGAAATGGTTCACTAGCGCATGTTAGCAGGAAGAGCTAAGAGTACGCCTCTAATCGACATGCTTTACTTATACTTCAGGTATCTAATAGGTACCTTCCTTAGCTAAGGTGTCCAAATAAAAATTATGACCAGCCTATGTATGGATTCAACCTTTAATAATATATAATATTTTGGAACTTTGAATTAAACTACTTCAATATTTATATTAGTAAATAACCTTTTTAGAACAACATTCAAGGTATTATACTCTCCAATACATGACTAACGTCTTATTATAATGAATACTCTCTAACGTCTTTCATTTGTATAATGTGAGTGAGAATTGGAGGGAATTAAAAAAAAATAGAAGAAAATTATTGTGGTTATATAAAAGACACCCTCATGGGGGGTGGGGGGGGGGGTCTCTTCTGATATTCCACTTAACCATAGACACTCCTTAACTTTCTAAACTTAACCAAATTCATTGTTCGATTAAATTTTTATTTTTAATTTCTCCTTTTTAAGTGTCGGAGAATTCACAATTCCAGTTATCCGTATTTTTTTATTAAAGAAATTTGATTTAGTAAAATTAATGCTATGTACCACTTCCCCAAACAAAATATCAGATCTATTTGAGACAAGTTAAAAGGCTAACACAACTATGAAAAAAGGACTGCCTCTCATGCGTCAGTGTTCTTCTTTGGTAGTCCCCTGAACCTCCATACTATTTTCTCCCATAGCGTTCTGAGAAGTTTCGACATGCTCTTCCCCAGCAGTTATCTCAAGATTTAACATGTCTTTCAGCACTATAAGGAGGACTGGGAGATTCTTCTCAAGAATCGGTATGAGTCCCTTTTCTAGCTATTTGCCTTTGGGAGGTCAATTTCTCTTATCAAGACCCTAGCTTGTTTCTCCATGTCATCTTTTGCCTTCAAAATAGCTGATGTCAGCTAGGCATATGAATTTTTTCGGGATTTCACAATTTCAGCATAGATACTATACCATAGTACTTTCTGTCCGTACAACACCATGAAAATAGATATTTGAAAAGAAAAAAAGAACAAATACATTAACCTGATATTTGATAAAATAACTGAATGTATGCTAGCCACTAAAACTAACCAAGACAAGGTGCTAGTAGTTTTTGCAGCCAGTGTATGGCTAGGGATGGGTTTCACTGGCTTCTTATATAGCAGGTCCTAAATTCTCGTCTTTCTCTTATACGAATTTCTCAAAGCGAAAAACCGTGGGGTGATATTTTCGGCCTTTCCAAATTTGTCAGTTAACTTATCCGGAAAAAACTTCAAAATTTGGTTGTAAGGCATTGTACTTTCCTAGAGAAATACGGCTAGAAGTTGGGTTGTCGGAAATGTGTCCGGGAGTCGGAATGTTGGAACCATAATGGAGAACCAAAACCAGCTCTAAGTTAAAATGAGATGCATATGCCTAATTAGCTGTGAAGAATTTTGGATTTTGTGATGAACACACAACTCTAATTAAATACACAAACTTGTAAGTTTAATAGCCAAAAAGAACAAAGGAAAAAAGAATTTTTATGAGCTGAATTTGCTCCTTTTTTTCACTTTTTAAAATTTGATGAGCAAAGCTCATTTCTGTAGACCTCTATCTATTAATCCAAATATCATGGATTGTCTGTTTATTTTTCTAATGCATAACCATGACTAAAATCTTTAACGATGCAACCCAATGATAAAAGCAAATTGGACGTTGATTGGCCACGCACAAATTGATAAAAAGAGAGCAACTTTTTATTTAATTGAGGTACACAAAAATTATGAGATGAGGTATGTGCACCGTTAAAAGATCAAATACGCTTACACATGAAACTTAAACTCTTGCCAACACAAATAGAGTTGTCGAAGGTCAAAAAGTTGAGGAAACGTTGAGCAAGATCAACAATCATACTAGAGAAAATGTAAACATAGTTGTGATATTATATTTTCCACTACATTGTTACAATAGCTAAAATTATTGTTGCAGTAGCAAAATGTATCGTGGAAATAGCTACTAATAAGTGTTGCACAATCAAAAAGCGTTGCCATTGCCTCAACAATTGTTGGAGTTCTTGATTTGTCTCAGCCCACTATAAAATTCAGCAGGCCCAATAAGTGTGACCAGGACCAATTGCAGCCTTCTTGACCCATTAGACTTAGTTTAATTATTCATTCAATTCTTTCTTTATTGTAAATATATAAAAAGATCTATTTCTTTACTTTTAGACAGATTTCTCAATTAATCAATAATATCATTCATCGATGTTCTCTTTGAACCTAGGGTTAGTGTCAGATATTTCATCAAAATTAGCTGAAATTGTGAATGTTATCATGGTATCAGAGCAAGGAATTGACTAGCTCCGATCATTCCCGTTCGTCTGGTGTTACCCTTGTTGGGTGATTCGTCATTTTTTGTTTGATTTTTTGGTGGCCATTTTTTGGCATTCAGGCGAGTATTTCAGCGATTTTTTTGACTATTCTGTTGTTGCGGTCTTCCTTTTCCAAAGTTATTGTCAAAGTTAGGTAATTTCTCTTCATTCTCATCTTCCGCTATTGCTTCCATGCACTTGTGTTTGTTATCGTTGGAATTTCACCAATTTTGCTCGATTGTGTTTGGTGTGGGTGATTTGGTCTCGGTAAAATTGTTTTCTGATTGTTTGTGCGATAATCATAATCTGATTTTGTGCTTTAGTATAATTGACATATGGGATCTGTTGGGGTTTCTCCTACTGTCAGATCTTCCAGCACATCTTCTATTGTCGAACCGTCTCATCCCTTATATGTGTACCCTTCTGATTCTCCTGGCACAATATTGGTGACCGAATCCTTTAATGGAACGGGTTATGGAGGTTGGAGGAGGAGTATGTTGATAGGCTTATCTTGCGAAAATAAATTAGGGATTATTAATGGGACGGTTGCTGAACCAAATGAAAACTCTCCTTTGTTTGAATCATGGTGTCGATGTAATAATATGGTGACTGCTTGGATACTAAATAGTTTAGAGACAGAAATTAGGGAAAGTGTTATGTACACCGAGTCTGCACAAAAACTATGGAAGGAAATTGAACAACGTTATGGAAGACCGAATGGTACTAAGCTCTTTCAGATCAGAAAAGACCTTGCTTCCATCTCCCAAGGTTCTTCAAACATTGCTTCTTATTTTAATCGCATCAAGAAGCTTTGGGATGAACTGGCCTATTCCATCTCGTACCCAGAATGTACCTGTGGATGTAAGGAGGCATTTCAGAAGTTGGAGGATGAAAAAAGGTGCATCAATTCCTTATGGTTTTGAATGAGGCTTATTCCGGTGTTCGAAGGAATATCTTACTCATGAAGCCGCTGCCTGACATTGACAGTGTTTATGCTATGTTAATTGAGGATGAGATCCAGATAGAGGTTCAACCTGTTACTCCAAGTTTCAGTACTGACTTAGCCTCCTTCTCCACCGGGGTTCAAAAACCATATACTTCTAGGGTAAATTTTGATGCTTCTAATAAGGTGAACTTTGATGCTTCTAGAAAAGAGAATTCTAATATGGTGTGCAGATATTGTAAGAAGCCTGGGCATTCGATTGACAAATGTTATAAATTGCATGGATATCCCCCTGGTTCTAGCTCTAAGTACAAAAGAACAACAACTTATGCTCATGTCTCGGATCCATCTCGAGCAGGTGTGCCTGACAATCACCATCATGTTACTGAAGGGCCTAAGGCTGTTCCACTCGATATTGAAGGCAATATTTTGTCAAAAGAGCAATATGACCAGCTGGTTTCTCTGCTTCAACTTTCCAAGCAGTCCTCTACTTCTCAGGACCTTAGTGCTGCCTCTGCCAATTTTGCAGGTTTGATCAGTAGTGTTGATTTTAGTAATTGTATATCTCATGCTTGCAATTTTTCTAAAGTAGATGATAGTTTGTGGATTATTGACTCTGGTGCTACTAATCATATGACACCTCACAAATCTTTACTTACTGATATCACACTTTTACCTTTGCCTTACCTTGTAACTCTCCCAAATGGGTACAAGGTTAAGGTTACTTGTACAGGATCACTTTTTCTGTCTCCCACTATTTCTCTTCCTCATGTGTTACTGGTTCCTTCCTTTCACTATAATCTGATTTCTTTGCATCAATTGCTGCTTCATCTTAAGTGTAATGCTTTCTTTATTCCTGTTCTTTGTGATTTGTTGCAGGGCCTTTTTCTGAAGAAGCCTCTGGTTCTTGGTAAACTTCAGAAGGGGCTATACATTCCGCAATCTAATGCTTTCTGTGATTCTGATTTTTCTAGTCTTTTCTCTGTAAATACCATAACTGCCAATGTAAATAATTTGAATAAGAGCAGTTTTACTTCTTGTTCTTCTGTGTCTGCTCCTTCTGATATTGTTTTACCTGGATTTAATATTTCTACTGTTTCTACTTTGTCTGTTGACCATATGTGGCATTTGAGATTAGGCCATGTTCCTTTCAATAAAATGAAATATATTCCATGTCTTTCTGGTAAATTACCTCAAAACCAAACTTTCCCTTGCCCTATTTGTCCTATGGCTAGGCAGCAAAGACTTCCTTTTTCTGAAAGTTCCATTCATTCTACTTGTCCTTTTCAATTGATACATGTATATTTATGGGGTCCCTATCACACTCAAACTTACAATGAATTTAGATATTTTTTGACTATTGTGGATGACTTTACCGGGCTACATGGTCTCACCTTTTGTCTTCTAAGGCTAATGCCTTCACTGTTTTGAAATCTTTCATTCATATGGTTCATACTCAGTTTGGTTCCCCTGTTAAAACTGTAAGATCAGACAATGCATTTGAGTTGGATAGTAGTTCTGAAGCTATTTCTTTTTTTTTTTTCTGCTCAAGGCATTATCCATCAAACTTCTTGTCCACACACACCTCAATAGAATGGTGTGGTAGAGAGGAAGCACAAACATCTTCTGGGACCTGCTAGGGCACTCCTTTTTCAATCTAAATTGCCTGTCAAGTATTGGGGTGAGTGTGTTTTAACAGCAACGTATCTCATCAATAGGTTCCCCTCTCTTTTACTTCAACATAAATCACCTTTTGAACTTCTGCATGGACATTCTCCATCCTTCACATACTTAAAAGACTTTTGGTTGTTTATGTTTTGTTGTTGTGCCTAAGCCCTATAGGGACAAATTCAAGTCTAGGACAATTTTCGCTATTTTTATTGGTTATAGTACTGGCAAAAAAGCTTATAAATTGCCGAACTTGTCCACTTCTGCTATTTTTCATTCAAGAGATGTAGTGTTTCATGAACATATATTTCCTTACTCTAACTCCTCTTCTACTCACTTATTCCCTCCTCCAGCTCCCTCCTCACCTACTACTTCCTCATTTTCTGTCCCTTCTCCTCCATCTTCTACTCCCTCTTATGCTCCTAGTAGTTCTGTTCCCTCCTTTATTCCTCCTCACAACCCTACTACTTCTGCTCCACCTCTCAGAAGATCTGGTAGAACAACTCAAACTCCTGGCTATCTAAGTGATTATGTATGCACCTATGTTTCTGATTCCAAGGCTATTCCTTCTTCTTCCTCTGAGAGTTTCCAGCTTGAGCCTCAATTTTATCATCAGGCTGCTTCAAATCCTGCTTGGCAAGAGGCTATGATGCAGGAATTTCAAGCTTTGGAGGCAAACAATACTTGGTCTATTGTGCCTCTTCCTTCGGGGAAGAAAGTTATTCCTTGTAAATGGGTGTATAAGATAAAACAAAAAGTAGATGGTTCTATTGAAAGATACAAAGCTAGACTAGTCATTAAGGGTGATAATCAACAAGAAGGAGTGGATTTCACCGAGACTTTTTCTCCGGTGGTCAAGTTGACTATAGTTAGATGTTTGTTGACTAAGGCTATTAAAAGAAATTGGGTTGTTTATCAATTGGATGTGAATAATGCCTTTTTGCATGGTGATTTGGATGAAGAGGTGTACATGTAGATACATCCTGGTTTGTCTGTCCAATCCACTGATAATTCTACTCTAGCTTGTAAACTTCATAAGTCTCTTTATGGCCTTAGACAAGCTTCTAGGCAATGGTATGCTAAGCTGTCCGCTGCTCTTCAATCTAAGGGATTCCAGCCTAGTTTAAATGATTACTCTTTGTTTACTAAGCTTTATGATGGTTGCTTGACTGTGGTGGTTGTTTATGTTGATGATATTCTTGTGTCTAAGGACAGTCTCTCTGAGATAGATTCTCTCAAAAGATTTTTGGATGCCCAATTCAAGATCAAAGATCTTGGTGAGATACATTATTTTCTTGGGCTTGAGGTTGTCAAGCAGTCCTCTGGTTTCTTGATCAACCAGCACAAGTTTCTCCAGGATCTCCTATTAGAGTTCCATTGTTCAGATGTTACCCTTTTGGTGTCTCCCCTTGATCCTCATATTAAGTTGTCCTATGAGGTTGGGAATTTGTTGTCTAATCCTTTATTGTATAGGCAGCTCGTGGGTAAATTAAATTTCTTGCAACACACTAGGCCAGACATTTCTTATACGGTGCAACACCTAAGTCAGTTCATGTCTGCCCCTAGATTGCCCCACTTGGTCGATGCGTATCATGTTCTCAGGTACTTGTCTGACACTCCAACGTTGGGTATTTCTCTCTCTCATTCTCCTGATTTTGGTCTCAAAGGCTATTGTGACTCTGACTGGGCCGGTTGTGTTGATTCCAAGCGGTCAGTTAGTGGTTTTATTTTGTTTCTTGGTGGCTTTCCCATTTCATGGAAGTCTAAAAAGCAACTAACTCTTGCTCTTTCTTCTGCTGAAGCAAAATATAGAGTCATTCGACTACTGGTTGCTGAGGTTGTTTGGGTTGTTCGCCTATTGAATGAGTTTGGTCTTGCCAATTTGGTTCCTGTTGAGGTTTATTGTGATAGTCAGTCGTCTATTCATATTGCCAAGAATCCTGTCTTCCATGAACGGACTAAGCACATAGAGGTTGATTGCCATTTTGTTAGGGATGCTTTAAAGTCTGGGCTTATCAGTTTACATCCTACTTCAACTTCTTCTCAGATTGTTGATGTTTTTACCAAGTCTTTGCTAGGTATTCAACAACAGGGCTTCATTTCCAAGCTTGGAATGAGCTCCCCTTCCAGTTTGAGAGGGGCTACTAGAGTTCCTGATTTGTCTTAGCCCACTACAAAGTTCAGCAGGCGCAATAAGTGTGACCAGGCCTAATTGCAGCCTTCTTGACCCATTAGACTTAGTTTAATTATTCATTTAATTCTTTCTTTACTGTAAATATATAAAGAGGTCTATTTCTTTACTTTAGACAGATTTGTCAATTAATCAATAATATCATTTTTCTCTCTCCACAGGTCATCGATGTTCTCTTTGAACCTAGGGTTTGTGTCAAATATTTCATCAAAATTAGCTGGAATTCTGAATGTTATCAACAATGTTGCAAAAAAGGATATTGCAACAGTTGGGGACCATTCCATTTGCTAAGATAATTGTTGCAACAAATAAGTTTATAGCGACCGTTGCAATAGATATGCTCAACGGTAACCATTGTAACCATTGCAGTAGCCTATTGGCATGTGATCTGCTGTGACGGACCCTGGACCGTTCAAATAGATCTATTGCAACGGTTCTGCTATCTATTGCAACAATTTTTGACATGTTGCCATGACATATCGTGTGGAGCTAGTCAAGATGTGTGCAAGTTGGCCCGAATACCACAATTATTAAATCTTTTAATCAAATAATGAAGTTTAAAGTTTTATATGTCAGTGATGAAATGGTCCATTGTACATACAAAATGATAGTACATGATTTCACCCCACTTGAACATCTTATTATTATTATCAAAATTCACCAAGGTATAGCATAATGAGAGTTTTTATATAGTAAGCCTTAATGGGGCCACAACAAACAAATCAATCGGATATTTCATCAATTTTGACTCCTCAATATAAAAGCTCTATTGTTTCTCATCATCAAAATCCATGCAAGTCTGCAAAACATAATGCGTTAAATATTCGGACCTTCTAATTTTTTTTTATTTTTTAACCTCACTATTACATGTGATTATGAGATTTATTCACATGCTAAACAGTCATTTAATGTCACGTGACAAGAAATACTTACAAGGCAACAATCTATATATATCTATAAAGCTGGGAATAGAAAAGTGACGTGGCATATCTCTTAGGCTAGGATTTTTATTTATCTTTTTTCTCAATTTTTTGCCTTTTTCTTTTATTTTTAATTTAGTAAATAAGCCCAATAATGCATTCAGCTTTATAGTTTATACGTTACCTACTTTATTATGATCTTTAAACTACACTAATTGTAGGAATCTGAATTTGTAACGTTAATGAAAAGTTAAAACGGAATGGATAATTATAATAGAGAAAAGTAATGAAAAGCAGTAAATATTAATCAATATCGATTAAAAGGGTATAAATGTTAGCCATGGAAGCACAAGATGTCAAGATAATTGAATGAACAATTTTTTTGCACGGATATAATAGTTCCCGATTGATCATTGCAAAAGGAGCTTAACAGCCTCAGGTAACGAATTTTTTCATCACTATAGCTTTTTGAAGATGTATATCACTTCCTAAATGATTTTTACAGTGAGCAAAATTTTGATTATCATAATTAATGAATTTTACAAACTTTTATATCAATGAAAAAAAGAATACTACATGTGTGGACTGAATCTCATTTTTCCAAGGAACTTAATGAATGAAGATCAGAAGCACTCATGATCACCTCTGAAGATATATGTGAAGTTGCGTGACAGCGTGAGGATGGTGCTAAATGCTAAATGTTAGTTCTTTCTTCTACACTTTTATTATTAATAAAGAGTGTAAATATTTAAATTGTATGAGGAGTTATTGAGGGACAGGAGTAAGTTTGTGGAATTTATTTTGGAGTAGAGAATAAATTCTGCATGATGAAAAAAAGAATTGGTGCTTGGGGGGCGGGGGGGGGGGGGAGACAAGTACACTGAATGGGAAAAAAATAAAGAAGAAACAGAAAGAAAAATAAAAAACCTAAAAAATGAATAATAAACATTGAAAAAGAAAGGAATACTACATACGTTTTTTGTTTCACTTTTTGTTTTGGGTAACTTTAGGTTTTCATGTAGTAAAATTAGTGTCTCTCATATTCATTGAACATTTTTATGTGAACGTTATATTCTTAATCAATTTGTGGTTTTATTTATTAAGAATTAGAAGAAGTTTCAATGTTGATATACTAGGGCCATGACACAGAAAAATCATTGGCCATTATTAAATCTACGGCAATGAAAAAGAACATCAAATATCAAAGACTGATTCGTAGGATCCTATATTGAGAGGGTTATCGGAGAACTACAATGCAAAGTCAGTAAATTCGAATAAGTAATTTCACACTAACTTGCCAATAAGTCATGACTGAAATCCCCATATTGAGTTTTCTTCAAAAATTACTAATGGGGCAATTCCTGATTAATCTGTTGTAAAATATTATATGGCTATGTTGTATAATGCCATTGAGATCGAAAATCTAATTTAGATATGAATGCACAGATTTGTTTGAATTTATTTATTTGAATACTTTCTTGAAGTTCAAGAAATCTGCACCCAACACTTGGTTGTTTTTGTTTTTAGTACCTTTTTCACTCTTCTTTTTTTGTCTATTTCCTTTCTTTCCTCGATAAATTTTATAGCAATGTTATATCAAGGAGAAGAGTCATGAAGAAGAGATGGTGTGATACCTTCTGGATATAAAAATATATTATCACTATGGAAAACTTTTTAGTTGTTTTTTCTTTTCATTAAAGCCCAATAATCTTTAAATATAATAATTAATTTTTATCTATCTTCCCGTATAATTTTGGTATTTGAAGAGATCAATTATATGGCACATCTTTAGACTAGAAAACATATGTATCTTTTTTCTCATTTTAATTTTTTCCCCCTTATCATTAAAGCTCAATACTCTGTAAATTCATCACATATAGTTATTACTGTTACAACTGTCAAAATATTAGTTAGGAATAACATTTAAACGGGACAAAATGCAGGAAAATTACGTTAAAATTTGTTGTATTTAAAAGTATCAAAATCCAAGTATAAAAGTATTACATTAGTGAATTATTATTATGAACATTATTTCATGATAAGGAAGAGAATTTGGCAGGAGAATGCAGTTAAGCCCCAAATTCTCTCAATACAATTACTAATAAATATTAATAATGAATAATATTTAAATAGTGAAGGAAGGCTAGGGGATTTTATTACCTTTGTTTCCTCAATATAATGTTTTAGAACAAATTCTCTCACCAATGTGTCCTTACTGCATAGATCTATATGCTTGGTTAAAATATCTCAACCTCCAAATTAAAGTAGCAATTTGGTTGACATTCCAAAAGTGTGGCTTACCTTTTCGACTGTTCTTTTTAATTTACGTTAAATAAACTTCAAATATTAAAACTTATTTAAGTAGTGTATCAACGACATCTTAACAAAGGCAATTGAAGAGATTACAACCGCAGCGAGTTGATCAAGCTGTCTTCAAAGATAAATTATTATATTTGTGATAATAAACTTACAGAATTAATATTCATATGCTTTTAAATATAACTTTTATTTATTCTATCTCAATTAGTTAAATTTTCAAAACATCATTTATAAATTTACTATAACTGCGTGAAGCGCGGACCAATTCACTAGTTATGCATGAGAGGGATATAGTCAAATACTACTTAAAAAGGAAATGTGGAACATCATGGTAATCCGTATAAGATACATGATATTAATTGTTACCTATCATAACTGGCTTTTTAAACATGGTTAAAAATCAGGGATTATGATATTAAATCAACTTTAGCAAATAAACAGACTGGCTAAAGATATCACTTAAGTTCAACAAATGTTATCTCAACCAAAAATAGCTAACAAAACACATATTTCTCCCATCAATATCTTTCAATAGAAGTAGGTTTCAAGGAGTTAACTAACATTGCAAGGTTGAGATCAATAAGTTTCTAGGCTCCGAATAGTCAAAAATATTTACGGTGACATTATATAAACTGAATCATAAGGTATGTTCTTCCTTCTTTAGAAGAATCTCCAACTAACACTGAAGGATGCTAGTGCTATTGGACAAATTTAGAGGACGGTAAGAACTAACAAATATTTGTATAAAGGATCTGATTATTTTTAACGTCAATAACTTTTACCAAAAGAAAATATAAGCTGCCAAAAGAATAAATCTCAATTACATATTCTGTCTCGGCAAAATAGCTCCTAAAATTCCAAACAAACAAATAAGGCAGATGCCTTTTTCTGTAAGCTCCTGAGTCGATAACACGGAATTAATCAAGATTGCTTTGAGAATCTCGACTTGAGCCACCACTAACTTGGTGGTAGAGGAGGAGCTAGGATATAAAGTTTATGGGTTTTGAATTAGCCATCGAACTCATATGTTGTTTAGTTACTGGGTTCACGATTAAATAGTTATACATATTTAATGGATTTTTAATATAAATACAAGGTCTAAAGAAAAGTTACTGTGTTCATCCGAACCCGTAATTCATACGGTAGCTCCGCACCAAGTTGGCAGAACAACAATAGCATCGACGATAAGTCTAACGTCTACGTACGAATATATAAGTGAAGAAAATTCAGATAATTGTATAATTGAGGTTAGGGTCCTGAATAATATAGGGATAAAAGAATACAACTTTGATTAGTGTTTACCATATATAAGATAATGACCTGGGAATGTGAAAGGTGATAAGTTCATGCCTATAATTAATGTTCATTATATGGAGAGTAGCATTACAAGATAACCGTCACTTTAATGTTGGAGAAGGGAGGCACGATTAGCAATTGAAAGTTCCTGATGCTTTTCACTTCTCCACAATAACTAATATTTAAGTAAGTAATTTTTTTAAAGCCTTTAACTATGGAAAGTGGAAAAGAAATGAAATATGTAGACTTTTTTGACATTTTATAATTTATAATTAGAAAAATGCCCAAAAAAAAGAAGAAAAAAAAAAGAAATAAATGGAGGGAATGTAAGAAGTGCCTTGGTGTAACGACCCGACCGATTGTTTTGAGCACTTGCACTTCGCTCGCCAGTTCTCGGGCATGGCTAGCCCCGTATGATGTATTATGACTTACGTAAATCGTCGGTTGTGGTTTTCAGGTTAATCGAAATAGATATGAAGAATGATTCTCAGCTTGAAGCTTTAAATTTGAAAGGTTTAACCCAGTCTTGACTTCTCAGTATTCGATATCGTATTTGGATTTTTACGATTTGGTTAGCTTCATCGGGTGATTTTGAACTTAGGAGCGGGTTCAGAATGTATTTTGAAAATCGGTGAAATTGAAAATTTGGCGTTTTCCGGTCGGCAGTGGAAATCTTGATATCGAGGTCGGAATGGAACTCCGGAAATTGGAGTAGGTCTGTTGTGTCATTTGTGATGTGTTTGCAAAATTTCAAGTCATTCGGATGAGGTTTGATGGGTTTTTGGATCAGTTGCGGAATTCAGAAGTTTGGAAATCCTTAGGCTTGAATCCGAGGGTGATTTGATGTTTGATGTTGTTTTGAATGTTCCAAAGGTTGGAATAAGTTTGAATGGTGATATGTGATTTGTTCGTATTTTTGGTTGAGATCCCGGGGGCCTCAGGATGATTTCGGATGGTTATCGGAGAGTTTGAAAATTTGGGAATGCAGCTGAAGCTGCTGGTTCTGTCATAACCGCACCTGCAGAGTGGGGACCACAGGTGCGAGACCGCAGAAGCAAAGGAAGGATCGCAGGTGCAGTCAAGGCTGAGAAGAGCAAGAACCGTAGTACCGCAGGTGCGGTAGGGTGACTGCAGGTGCGGTTCTGGTGGATTAAGTGGAAGTCGCAGATGCGGAGAAATGGATTGCAGGTGCGAGATGCCTGAGCAGAAAGTATATAAGGCTCCTTCCCGAATTTTGGTCATTCTTCCACCATTTTTGGTCGATTTTGGAGCTCCAAGCTGTGATTTCAAGAGGGAATCAAGTGTTTTCATGGAGGGTAAGCTACTTGGGCTTTATATCTTGTTTTATGATAATTATTCTGTTGTTTAATCATCAAATTAGTGGAAAAATTAGAGAAGGAATTGGAAAATTATGGCTTGAAATTGGAGAGTTAAATTGGGAATTTGAGGGGCCATTTGAGGTCCGATTTTGATGATCTTGGTATGTATAGACTCATGGAAGGATAAGGATTCTAGTGTTGTGATTTTTATCGAATTTTGAGACGTCGACCCCGGGGTACGGTTTGGCCAATTTCGGGATTTTGAGTTTAATTTGATAATTTTCGTGTAGGCTTTGTCCCTTTGGCATGTATTGATGATATGATTCTGATTTTGGATAGATTCGGGGTGATTTGAGGCCGAGTTAAGCGGAAAGGGCATCGCGGTGTAGATGTTCGTCCGGTTTGAGGTAAGTAATGATTGTAAGTATTGTCCTGAGGGTATGAAACCATGTATTTCACTTCGTTTCACTATATTGAGGTGACACACACACTAGATGACGAGCGTGGGGGCGTTCATCGTTGGGATTGTGACTTGGTCTGCCCCCACGGGCAACATCACTCGTTGGGATTGTGACTCTTAAGTTACGTATTTGACTGAAAACTATTTGATACACTTGTGTTTTGGAAAATATTATTATGTTTTGGGCTGAATGTCAAGTTGTTTGGACCCTTAGGGGCTTTTCCTTATTATTTCCTCACTGTTTTGACTTAAGATCTGTACTCAGTCATGTTATATTTTTATTGATTTCATAACTCAGTATTTATTATCCTTTTGATGCATAAAAAATAATATTTTGGGTTGAGCACCCTGTTTACTGATAGCTCGAGTGGCTTGTGAGGTTGATGACTGAGAGAGGCCGAGGGTCTGATTGTGACGTTGATGACTGAGAGAATTGTGAGGTTGATGACAGAGAGAGGCCAAGGGCCTAGTTATAAGGATTATATATTTATGGATTGGGTATATATATATATATATGGTTGCACGCCGCAACGATATAGCGCTTGGGCTATAGGAGCTCCTCCGGAGTCTGCACACCCCCAGTAAGCGCAGTCGACTATATATTTATGGATCGGGCTGCACGCCGCATCAATTTTTATAAGGTACCTATTGAGCGTGAGTGCTGAGGGTGAGCGCTGATTGATGAGAGTTGAGTCTCGAGTGACTGGGAGGCTTGCCCGAGGGGCTATATATATGAGTGATGTTTTGCCCAAGGGGTTTGTTTTTATGAAATTACTGTTTTCACTCCTCTTTATACTGAGCCTCTGTTGAAAATATTGAACAATGTTTTCAAACAACTTTTATTGAAACTGGAGTTTTTACGAGATGTTCGAAATTTAATCACTGATTTGGCTTTGTTATTTCCACTAAGATTTTTTTATGTTATGAGATGTATAGAAGTGACCGAGAGGTTTTCCCGAGGGGCTGTTTATAATTCATGTTTTGCCCAAGGGGCTGTATAAGAACTATGTTTTGCCCGATGGGCCGATTATGATTTTCAGCACTTTTACTATAAATTGTATTGAACCTCTATTGAAACTGTTGGAAAGCGTCTTCAAATGATTTTTACCAAAAACTGGATTTTAAAGTAGATGATTTGACTCATTCCAATTTGACAACATGTTGTGCATACTGAGTTTATCATGATGTGGATTTATCATTTCCTACTGCTCAGTATTTTTTTTTTACTTTTATTACTTACTGAGTTGGTGTACTCACATTACTCCCTGCACCTTGTGTGCAGATT
The DNA here is from genome assembly GCF_000393655.2 of Nicotiana sylvestris. Taxonomy (NCBI): domain Eukaryota; kingdom Viridiplantae; phylum Streptophyta; class Magnoliopsida; order Solanales; family Solanaceae; genus Nicotiana; species Nicotiana sylvestris. The sequence continues at coordinate 64,899,008 of NC_091063.1, forward strand.
CAGGTATTACTGAGTTCGGTGGTAGGTTCATCGGAGTTAGCAAGGTAGTTGCCTGACAATCGCAGCCCTGTCTCTCTCCCTCCTTATTCTCCCTTAGTGTATTTTGTGATGTTCCCGACCATATTGGTCTTGATGTTGTCAGATAGTTGTAGTAGATGCTCATTACTAGTGACACCCCGATGTCGGACTTTCTTTCCGCACTGTTGCTTTGTTTTAAACATTTTATAAATATTTATTGTTAAAAAGCTTTGATTTTATCCTAAGAATGAAAAATATTGATTGGTTTTGAAAATGTGTCGGATGACCTAGTTCCATGATAGGCGCCATCATGACCGAGGTGGTTTTGGGTCGTGACACTTGGCACATCTCATAGACAAGGATTGTCATTTATCTTTTTCTCCTTTTTTTGGCACTAGTATTAAAACCTGCGCGATGCGCGGATGGTACTTTTGAATATTAGTATGACAATATTATTCTTACCATACAATCAGAAAAGAAAAATAAATTATTAAAATCATATTGTAGATGAGAAGTAGAATGTATTATATATTAAAGTCACCCCTGTAATATGAAAATGTAAGTTATACATAGAACCTTACATCCAATAACTACTAAGCTCGAGTTAGTCAAGCTTAAATCTTCTAAAGGAAGACTCCTCCAACTACATTCATGCATGATATCACATTTCCTACCTCTTTGAGTAAGCATCAATATTAAGAGTATATCCAAAAGGTATATAATAAGACAAACTCATTCGATGTAGATAATAAGGTCTAATTTAAATTAACTGCATTTTGAAGTGTTACATAAATTGGAATAGATGAAGAATTATTGATCTGTTTTGACAGTTCAATTAACAATTCTGTGAGTATCAAGGAAGTTGAATGCTGAAAAAGCATAGGACTAATTAATCTCTGAAAGACATCATCGCCAACATGGCTTTCTCATTCTATTGTATTTACAAATACAACTATGTCTGACTTACGACTAAACATTGCACTCCCTCAATAATTGGGATTCGTTGTAGCTTCGAAGAATGTTGAAGACCTCCTTCATTGATGGCCTACCAGATGGTGATGCTCCAGTACACATCAGTCCTACTTTAAAAACATCTACCATTTGTTCCAAGTTACTTGTTTCCATGATTTCTTCATCAAGCGCCTCAAGAATGGAATTCCCCTCTCTGAAATGTTGTTAAGACCATTGTGCTAGATTTATTTGTTAGCTCCAGACAAACTCTCCAAATGCTATATGCGAACCATATCCTACATTAAGTTCCATCAATCAGCAACATTCTGTGGAACCATAACCAATCAAGATGGCAGAAAATTGTAACTTAGATCTCCATATGTCTATCAGTGCACAACATCTGGAGGATCGCCCTAATCACTCCCCGGCAGGTCGTATTAAGAATGGCCCGAATTTCCTTTATTTATTCTGTTCTTTCTCTTCCTTTTTTTCTTTTTTTTATGATGATGTTGTCGGGTCTAGCTTGTGCACACCTCGACTATTGCATCAGGTACAAGCTACCTTCCACCAACATAGTTACCGGGTAACTCTGCCAACCTTAAAGTTTCAACTACAACTAAATGAACGAATAAAATAAGATAGGTACCTAGATATTAACTTCACTTACATATGTTTCCAAAAAAACAAAAAACATTGAACATAGTACAACAATGGTCACAATTTAAGACTTGTATAATTAACAGTAGTATCAATCAATCCAAACATATTGTCCTCTGCATCGTGAAAAACCTATATCTTAACAACAAAAATGGAAAAACTTTCAACCATTAGCCTACCGACAACAACTAAATTATCAATCATATCTAGTAAAAGATTAAAAAAGTATATCAATACAATCATTTTTCAATCAAAACCTATAATAGTAACATCAAACAACAGATAATCCTGACATAATGTTCCACTAAGCAGATAATAAGGGAAGTATTTGGGGCATCTTTATATAATGGGAAAAGTAAAAGAAGTCTTTCTAGCAATGTGGAATAACATGAACAATAAAAACAATTGAGATTGCAACATAGCTTTTAGAGATTTACATGATTAAGTATTTTGGTTATACTTAGCGCTACAGAAGTTAACATACATTGGTGCTTCATGGTAGTTCTCCCCGGAGAAACTATTGAATTAACTTTCTGTACATAGAGCCAGTATTTCTCAACCCCCAACAGAAGAAAATGTAATAACTCAAAAATTGTAGTTATGAAGATACATTTATATCCTCTACTGTGTTGCTGAACCTAGTTTCTTCTCGCCCCTGCCAAAACAACAGTGACAACTCAGTTAAAACTTATAGTCACCTTTCCTTATATTTATTGGAAAAGCAAATTACAAATACCTGATGATTCCACCATCTCTAGATTTATCTCAAACTAAATTACGGAAAACTTCTTTATACACCATATTTCTAGCTTCATTTGTTATTTAGCCATCACCATTATAAACTAAAATCTTCAATCATTTTCTACTTGTCACGCGTGAAAGAGCAACATACAGTTGTCCATGAGTAAATACTGGCTTCTTCAAAAATAATCTCACATGAGACAATGACTGGCCTTGACTTTTATTAATTGTCATGGCAAAAGATACAACAATTGAAAATTGTCTTCGCTGGTACTTAAAAGGTATTCTTGCATCTGATGGTGTTAACGTCATTCTCAGGATAAACACTTTTTGTCCAGCCATATTATCAGATAAAACCTTGGCTTCAATAACCCGATTTCCAAGTCTTGTGATGATCAACCTCGTGCCATTACACAATCCTGATGACTGGTCTATATTTCTCAGCAACTGCAGATAAAAAGCCAAAGAAGAAGATTTGTTGTGCTTGCGAAAAGACGAAGAAACTGAGGGATGAATGCATTGTGGAACATGGCGAATCTGCTTGTGAGAAATGGATTGAGGCTCATCGTATATGCCTTCGAGCTGAAGGCTTCAACGTTTGAAATTGGTTAATTCTCCTAAAAAGAAGAAAGCTGATATAGTTATGTAGAATGTCCGGTTTGTGTTGGCATTACGCAAATTAATTAGCTAAATTCCTACAGATTATTTATACAAAATATTTTTTCACATATTCAGAGTAAAGCTGGGGATATATTTTTAGAAACAATTGCTTTCTTACAAATGCTTCTTCCATTTCTTTTTTCATATGATTTTAAGCATGGCGTAGGGAATGCTCAAGGCTGGGAGATTTTTAACTCACTATACGTGAGTTATTACTAACACCCAAATCTTTGTTGACATTTTGTGCCTTTTGCTGTACTAATTCTTCAAATATTATGATTTATATCATTATTATTTGCCCCCAAAAACTTTTATTCCACTGAAACGTTGGAACAAATAAATTAAAAAAAGAAAGAAGTCTTCGTCTTTCTTTCTTTCTTTTTCTTTTTTTTTTTCATTTTTTTGTGTGTGTTTTCTTTTTCGTCATGCTTTTTTCTTGTGGATAAAGCATGAAGAAATTTTTTGATTGGAAGATTGGGAACCATCTACAACAAGTTTATAGGGCTTACCCTCAGCCTAAGGTGAGAAAGCATTCAGGACTCTCACAGGTGCTTTCAAAGGAATTATAATTTGGCTTGAAAACTATGTCACCAAAGTAGTAGCATACGGCCTCTGACCCTGTCCTGGTGAGGAGGGAAGGGCAGTTGTAGGCAGGGGCGGATCTACCTTATGAGGTAGGGCCGTAGGGGTGCCATGCCACCCGCTTCCTTCACTAAAATTCTTACCATGTATATAATATCCGATGAAAAAACCTATATAAACAGAGTGTCACCCAAGAATCACAAAGTAGACACGACTGCAAGCATCTTCAAACCTATATGAATGTAAGTTTGATTTTGGAGTATCTTCTTTGTTTTTCCTTTTTTTCTACTTATTAATGGAATTTTTACATTCCTATGCCATATAGGAAACTATATTACCCTCAATGTTTAAGGTTTGATATAATTACATTTAGTATACCTAATTACCAATTATATACTATTAGTGGTTTTTAAGGGTATTAATTACACTCCTAATTTAATGGTACCGTATATTCCTTCTAATACCACTCCCCCACGTTTCTCTCTCCAATTCCCACACTTTCACCCACGTTTCCCTCCCACACCCATGATTTCTGTATCAAAATCCCATTATTTCTTCCATAGCCAAGGCACTGTCGGCACCTCTGCCATCTTGTTCCAATTTTTTTTGCCCGGGGAAGATGAGCACAAGCCTTGTCGATTTGATGGTTATGATTTCGGGTTCCTTCAGTAATATAAGAGGAAAGTAAAAGAGAGCAGCAATACCACCATTGACAGCCATTAAAAAGCTTTGAAGCTTTGAATTCAAATTTATGTTTTCAAAAATCATTATTTGTTTGGATTGGGTGTTGTTGTAAATAATTGGGAACATGGTTTGGAGTTTATATCTCAATTTTGAGAGGTTTTGTTGAAGATTAGATTTGGTTTTGGCTGAATTTTAGATTTAAACTCGAAGAAGAAGAGGAGGAAGAAGAAGAAGAAGAAGAAGAAGAAGAAGAAGAAGAAGAAGAAGAAGAAGAAGAAGAAGAAGAAGAAGAAGAAGAAGAAGAAGAAGACATGACATACATTATATTGCAGCAATTGTAGATAAATTGTAGAAAAATTATAGACTGTTATTTATTTATTTTTGAGCTTTTGTGTTTTTGTGTTAAAAGTTTTGATGGGAGCTTGTTATTCCACTTCGTCTGTTTTGGAGCTAACTTGTGCAGAGGAGAAGATATTTTTTAAGTTATATATATTGTTATACCTTTAAATTCAAGAAAGTATGGTTATATTGTATTTAAAGACGCGTGAATTTGTAGAATAGGTTGAATGTGAGGAATGAGTCAAATAAGACTCACAATGGCTTGTTTTCTATATTTAATCTACAACAAAACTACATATCATTTGAAAAATTAATATGAAAATACAGAATTTCAATGTTTCTACAAATTATCTACAAAATTTCTACAAATTATTCATAACAAAATTTATCTTTATTTTCATGCATGTTCGTCTGGAACACTAAAGTTACTTGATATGCCAACATCTCCCGTTATAGAGGAATATAACTTATCTACAATTTTTTACAACTTTCACACATTATTTCCACCCAGTTAAATAAACTACAATAACATAAAATTTGAGCTTTGTGTTTTTGTGTTAAAAGTTTTGATGGGAGCTTGTTATTCCACTTCGTCTATTTTGGAGCTAACTTGTGTAGAGGAGAAGATGTTTTTTAAGTTATATATATTGCTATACCTTTAAATTCAAGAAAGTATGGTTGTATTGTATTTAAAGAGGCGTGAATTTGTAGAATAGGTTGAATGTGAGGAATGAGTCAAATAAGACTCACAATGGCTTGTTTTCAACATTTATTCTACAATAAAACTGCATATCATTTGAAAAATTAATATGAAAATACAGAATTTCAATGTTTCTACAAATTATCTACAAATTTTCTACAAACTGTTCATAACAGAATTTATCTTTATTTTCATGCATGTTCGTCTGGAACACTAAAGTTACTTGATATGCCAACATCTCCCGTTATAGAGGAATACAACTTATCTACAATTTTCTACAACTTTCACACATTATCTCCACTCAGTGAAATACTACTACAATAACATAAAACTTACATACAAATTTTATACAAATTTTATACAATATGTCTTTTGTATATTTTGTATCTGATTTATACATAGTAAAAACAAATTTTCATACAACTAATTATATATTATACAAATTATCTACAATTTTCATACATTATTTCTACTAAGTTATATACAACTATGATATAATACCACTTAAGTATAATTTTTATACAATATTATTCAACTTTCATACAATAGTTAAATTAAAAGAAAAATAAATAAACAACAGAATACAATTTTTCTACAATTTCTGTAATATAATATATGTCATGTCTTCTTCTTCTTCTTCTTCTTCTTCTTCTTCTTCTTCTTCTTCTTCTTCTTCAATCCGAAATTCAGCCAAAACCAAGTCTAATATTCACCAAAACCCCTCAAAATTGAGATATAAACTCCAAACCATATTCTCAATTATTTGCAACAACACCCAATCCAAACAAATAATGATTTTTGAAAACCCAAATTTGAATTCAAAGCTTCAAAGCTTTTTAATGGCTGTCAATGGTGGAATTGCTTCTCTTTCTTCCTTTGCTTTGTATTACTGAAATTTGGACAGTTGCGTTTGATGTAAAAGAATTGTAGATGATTTAGTCATTTTTGATTTGTGAAATCAGTAAAAAGTTTGAAACACAGTGTATCAAAAAAGAAGAGACGCTAAATTTGAAATGAAACTGACGAAGAAGATTAATGTGCGTGATTTGCGTTGTGGAAGATCTGGAAGAATATTTAATCCCCCAATTGTAGCGCGCCTAAATAAGGAAGCCTACAGCTACAATGATTCCTTATTTAATGAATTGTCTATATTTTATAGAAATACCATTAGCATGAATGGTAACATGCAAACTATGAACATATTTGGTAATTTTGTTTCTTATATGGCATAGGAACGAACATTTCCCTTAAAATTTTCCTTTATTCTTAGTTGAGCCCTAGGGCCTCGCCTCTTTTTCCTTCTTTTTTGTGAAAATAGTACATGCTAGCCATATTGCGGATCGGTAATTGAAAAATAGCCAGTATGTCACGACCCAAAATCCAGTAAGGGTCGTTATGGCGCCGGACACCGCTGTCAGGCAAGCCAACCAAAATACTAAATTAAACAGTACTCCGAAATCACTTCTTTTATACGTTTAAACAGTACATAGTAAATTCCTCTGAATAAATAATGAAACATTTAACAACTTTTAAAAATTTCGAATAAATCCATAGACATCCCAGAACCCGATGTCACAAGTACATGAGCAATTTCTAAGAAATTATGTAATACAACAACCGTCCGGAATACAATATTGGACAAGAGATAAATATAGTAATCTAAAAGAGACTCGCTGGCTGCAGGTCGTCTCGGGAAATGCAGCTCACCTAAGTCTCTATATCAACCATGCTGCTACGCTCACTAGGCCACTAGAGATGCATGTGCCTGTGCAACAAAAATGCACAGAAGTGTAGTATGAGTACGAAAACAATGTGTACCCAATGAGTATCCCGTCTAATCTCGAAGAAGTAGAGACGAGAGGTCGACTTGACATTTACTAGTGGTCCAATAATAATATAGTGAAAATGTGAGGAAATTATGGATTTTTATCAAGCAATTATAAACTCGTAAAACCATATAGCAGGTAAACAACATCTCAAATAAATACGGATTTCCAAGGTTTACTTTTCATTATGCTTATCAACTATGTCTGGCCAGGGAAGGCAAATATTATCACGTAACATTCTCAGGCAAGCAATACAAGCATGCGCATATCATGCCGAGGTCATACGACCCGATCCAATAATATTTAAATTGTGCACTGCCGAGGGTTGAACGGCACGAACCATAGATGCATCTATTTAATCTACCGAGGCGTTCGGCCCGCTCCAAAAATAAGCACAAACAGACAGTCAATCAAGAAGCCAACATGGAACAACTATCCAAAGAAAATCCAATTCTCTTTTAACAATTTAAGAAAATGAAGTTTAAATCCTTTTAGAAATTGATTTACTAATTCGATGTGATTTAAGCAATTTAAGTTGTCAATAAGATTGCAAATAGTCCAAGTATAGCATGCTTTTGGGTCCTAGACTACCCGGACTTACACATATTAGTAGCTACGCACGGACTCTTGTCACCTCGTGCATACATAGCCCTCACAAATAGGAGCACATAATCAATTATTTCACCTATGGGGACGATTTCCTCTTACAAGGTTAGAAAGGAGACTCACCTCGCTCGTATGATCCATAACCGGCATTCCACGCCCTTCCGAAGACTCGAATCGATGCACAGTGCTCCAAAACTAACCAACAATTATGCACATCCATTAATATATGTTCAATTACTCATTACAATCCAATTTATAATAATTCCTAACCCTGATCGAAAAGTTGACAAAATTGCCCTCAGGCCCACTTACACGGATTCCGAAATTTTTCGAAGACAAAGTTTACCCATGAACTCACGAACTCAAATATATAATTTTCTCCTAATTTCATACCCAAAACCGTGGTCAAAATCCAAGAATATCAATTTCTAGATTTTTCCCTCAAACTCCCAAATTTCTACCAATTTACATGCTAAAATCCATACCTAATCAATATATTTAACTCAAGATAGGTGGGGTTAGCTTACTTTATCGTTGATGAATAAAATACCCTCTTGAAGCTCTCCAAAAATCGCCCAACAAGAGTAAAATGGCCAAAACCTCCGATTTTAAGACACTCATTACCTCAGCACTTTTCGCACCTGTGGTCCCTTGACCGCTTCTGCGTTCCGCAGGTGCGAGCCACTCTACTGCTTTTGCGATTTCCTCCAGCTCCCATTTTCCGCTTCTGCGCCTCGTCCACTGTAGGTGCGGTCCCGCTTCTGCGGCTCCACGACCGCATCTGCGGTCTCTTCACTTTTGACCAAAACCGCATCTGCGGCTCTTCTGGCCGCTTCTGCGGCTCCGCACTTGCGGCCCAAATTTCGGAGGTGCGGTTATATCAGTAACCAGCAACTTCAGCCCTTTCATAAATCCCATTTTCGATCCGTTAACCACCGGGAATCTACCCGAGGCCCTCCATACCCCAACCAATCATACCAACCAGTCCCAAAATACATTACGGACTTGCTCGAGGCCTCAAATCATATCAAACAACTCTAAAATCATGAATCGACCTCCAATCCAAGCTTTATGAACTTTAGAATTTCAAACTTCAACTTTCGATGTTTAAACCTATCAAATCACGTCCGATTGACTTCAAATTTTGCACGTATGTCATATTCGACATTATGGACCTACTCCAACTTTCAGAATCGAATTCCGACCTCGATATCAAAAAGTCCACTTCCGGTCAAACTTCTCAAAAACCTTCAAATTTCTATCTTTAGTCAAATGACTTCAAAATGACTTACGGACCTCCGAATTCACTTCCGATCGTGCTCCCAACTCCAGAATCACCATACGGAGCTACTCCTAGACTCGGAATCCCAAACAGACATCGATAACACCGAAATGCACTTCAACTAAAACTTATGAAATTTCTTCCAAAATGCTAACTTCCACAATAGGCGACAAAACGTTCCCGGGTATTCCAAAATCCAGTCCGGAATACGCCCAAGTCAGAAATCATCATACGAACCTGCTGGAACCTTCAGATCCCGATTCCGAGGTTGTTTACTCAAAAATTCAATCTTAGCCAATTCTTTCAACTTAAAACTTCCGAAATGAGAATTCTCTTTCCAAATCAACTCCGAACTACCCGAAATGCAATTACGACTATGCGCACAAGTCATAATACCTGAAGTGATGCTGCTCATGGCCTCGAATCGCTTAATGACGTGCTAGATATCAAAACGATCGGTCGAGTCGTTACACAGTATTTGTAAAATTTGAAAAATAGTCACTATTTTGCTGATACTTGGAAAGTTCAGCATAATATGCTGGATTATAGAGCTCCTGCATATAAACTTCTAGCATATTATGTTGGAACTCGAGCACACGAAAAGTTCCAGCATAATATGTTGGATTATGGAGCTCCTGCGTATAAACTATCAACATTTTATGTTGGAACTCCAGCATATTATGAAATTACAGCACATTATGCTGGAATCTCATATAAAAAATTTGAACTCCATCATATTATGCTGGAATATTTTCGGATTTTTAAGGGTATTTTCATTCAGATTTTATCTTTACATGAAAAAGTGGCTAAATTTTGATTACTTTTGAAATTGTGGCTGTTTTTCAATCATCAGTTGTAAATCTGGCTATTTCTGATTTTTCCCTTCTTTTTTGTGGTGTTCTTTTCCTCCCTTTCTTCGTTTTATTTGTTAAGTCTCCCATCATCGTCGTCGTCTTCTATCATTATACCTTACTTCATGAGCAGTTATTTTTTTTAGGTAATTTGTATAATTTCTCTCTTTTTAATGAAACGATATTAATTTATATATTTGAGTATATTTGAACAATAGCTTCTATTGAGTTCCGAAAAAAATTAAATGTCTTGAATGATATAATTGTTTTGAGTCGAGTATCATAAGAATATGCAGTAGTTGAGCTACTTTTTAAGTGAATTTTAGTATTGGAGGCGCTCTTTCATGAAATGTTATTTTTCTTTTGCTTTTTTATTTTAGAACGTATTTAAATTAAGCATAGAAAAACTGAACTAAAATCGAACTTATTTGCTTAGTGAATGAAAGGCCTATTCGAATTAACCAAAAATTAATTGAACCGACCTATTATTCCTAATTTGTCTTTGTAGCTAGTGGCATGTATAATGTATGCATAACGTGGTGGCACCCGCAACCTTCAAATCCTGGATCTGCTCTGGTTGTAGGACTATTTAATTGCTCTGTATTAGTTACCTTCTTCCTTGTATTTCCTTGCTCTTGGACAGTTCGCTCCAGGATTCTCTGAGGTCTCCGTTGAATATTTCTTTCTGGTTTTTGCTAACCCTGCCACCTCTATTTTGATCTATTTTTCGCCCCTGCTTTTGTCCTTGCTCCTTCCTGTTGTGTTGTAATATTGGTCTAGTCTCTTCCTCTTTGCAGAAATGCCCAAACTTGACACACTTCTTGGAAAACTGAGGTTTCCATTCATACTCCACTTGTTGATTAAAAATCCTTCCTCTAGGGTCTGTTATGGCAACCACCTTAGGAGTTTCCTATGTAACATCCATATCAATTTATATAAGATATTCTCATTTACTTTCAAAAACCACTAGCAATCTTACTGAGAGTTTTTGATCCCCAACAGTTGGGAGGTAAGCTAGGCAAATTAACCCATGTAGGCTTTGTTCTAGGGCATTCTTGTTGGAAATCAAAATTTGGAGTCCATTGTTTCAGGATTAAAAGCATGTTGTTCGAAGTATAGGATCCTAAATGGAGGATTTCATTCATGTCATGAATGTTTCACAATTAAGCTATGTAGAAACCCTCACCATGGAGGTACAGCTCTGACAGTGTCACTCCTTTCCAGTTATTAGCAACGTAATTGCTAATAAACGTATAATTTGGAGTATCTCCTTTATTGTCAATTACGAAAGCATTACTCCAGTTCTGATCTATTTCTTTGATTTCTTCTTCCTCCAATATAATCATAAGTTTACCATCAATTATTTGAGGGGGAATGAAATCAAGGGGCATACCATGTGTAGCAACACGATTATGTGTGAATAGCCCAGCCTAGGATTAATTTCTTCTCGTTTATCTAGTCACCTTAGTCCTGTTCCATTGGTGCAACCTGTAAGCATAAACTGTAATTCTACCAGGATCTTGAACATGATAATCTTACATGTAATCGTTATAGAAAACATACCTGAATCGTGAGCCATCATCTTTAAGCGGAATCGCCTCTTGCCCTAGCTTTCGTTACCGCCGACTTTAAGGATGGAAGAGAGGAAAACAGCAGTAACCCTAATGGGTGGGGAGAGGACCAATTTATAGAGGTTCTCACTTAATCTGGTACGTCCATCAAGTAACCAATCGGACGGATGAGATTTGTTCATTAATTAAATATTAATTATGGGCCTAATTTTATTGGGCCACATAACGTAGGAAAATTACTTACATTCTCCCACTTGGCCCAATAATCACATAAATATTAATATTTAATATAGGAACATTAGTCGCGCATAAACAAATCTCTTCTGTAATGTCCATCATAAATACCATAATACGATAAACTACTAAATGTGAGTTATGACAGTTATATATAATTTATCTACACACTACCTTCCATATACTACAACATTAGCAACTCATCGTATCAGGTCCATAAGCTATAAAATATTATGGTCCACAATAATATCTCATTGAGACTTATCCTGTAATATCTCAAAACAATAATGTGTACACCATTATGAGAAACAGGAAATCACTAATGTATATCAGAAACATATAAATGAGCTCAGAGTGTCAAAACATCATAAATACATCAGTCATAAATACAGCCAAGACCCATTCTATGTACATGTTCTTTAAATATCTTTGGCTGTAAACCTTTCGTTAATGGATCTGCAATCATGAGATCAGTTCTAACATGCTCAAGTGACACTCTTTGTTTCTGAACTTCCTCCTTGACAGTAAAGTACTTTAATTCCATACGTTTGGCACCTTTGGAGTACTTATCGTTCTTGGAGAATAATACTGCTGCAGAATTATCACAGTAAATTTTCAGCGGCTTGGTAATGGTGTCGACAACCCCAAGTCCTGAAATAAAGTTTCGCAACCATAATGCATGAATTGTGGCTTCAAAACATGCCACAAATTCTGCTTCCATCGTGGATGTAGCAATAACAGATTGTTTGGCACTCTTCCACGATATTGCTCCTTCGGCTAATTGGAACAAATAACCAAATGTGGATTTTCTAGTGTCAATACATCCAGCAAAATCTGAATCCGAGTATCCAACAACTTCCAAATGCTTGGATCTCCTATACATGAGCATGTAATCCTTCGTTCCTTTCAGGTACCTCAAAACTTTCTTTGCAGCTTTCCAATGATCAATTCCTGGGTTACTCTGATATCTTCCCAACATTCTGACCACAAAACTAATATCTGGTCTTGTGCAAGTCTGAGCATACATCAGACTACCAACAATTGAAGAGTAAGGAATTGATTCCATTTCCTTTCGTTCTACATCATTCTTAGGGCATTGCATGAGACTAAATTTGTCCCCTTTTTGAATTGGAACAATTCCTGCTGAACAATTATTCATGTTAAATCTCTCTAGAACTCTTTCGATATAGCCTTTCTGAGACAATCCCAATAATCCTTGTGATCTATCACGGAATATTTCTATTCCTATCACATAGGATGCCTCACCCATATCTTTCATTTCAAAATTCTTAGAGAGAAAATCTTTAGTCTCACACAATATGCCTAAATCATTAGCAGCAAGTAGAATATCATCAACATATAGGACTAAAAATATAAACTTGCTCCCACTGATCTTTTGGTATATACACCGATCAACGGTATTTTCCACAAATCCAAAAGATGTTATGGTATCATTAAACTTTATATACCATTATCGTGAGGCTTGTTTAAGTCCATATATTGACTTCTTCAGTTTACACACCATTTGACCTTTTCCTTTAGTTTCGAAACCCTCTGGTTGGTCCATATAAACTTCCTCCTCGAGGTCTCCATTAAGAAAGGCAGTTTTCACATCCATTTGGTGTAACTCTAAATCATAATGAGCCACCAAAGCCATAATAATTCTTAACGAGTCTTTCTTTGAAACCGGCGAAAAAGTCTCTTTATAATCAATGCCTCCTTTCTGAGCATAACCCTTGGCAACAAGTCTGGCTTTGTATCTCTCAATATTGCCATTTGAATCGCGTTTGGTCTTAAAGACCCATCTACACCCGATTCTTTTAGAACTTTTTGGCAATTCAACAAGATCCCAGACTTTATTGTATTCTATGAATTTTAACTCTTCCTTCATGGCATCAATCCATTTGTCAGACTCATTACTTTCTATGGCTTGTGCAAATGAAACCGGATCCTCATTAAGACCAATGTCAAAATCTGACTCTTGCAAATAAACCACGTAGTTATCCGAAATAGCAGATTTTCTAACTCTTTGAGATTTTCTTAATGGCATTTCTTGTGGTTCATTTGTGTCAGATATTTGTGAGTTAGTTTCTTCATGAAGTGTTTCATCCAAATGTTGCTCGGTATTGTCAAAGTGTTCTTCAACAATTGGAACAATATTTGGTATTTGTGTGGAGGTAGGCACATTTTTGGGTAATAGAATATTGACCCTCACCTCTTTAATTTCCACACTTTGCTTTTCAACACTCCCACTAACTTCACCATTCTCAATGAATCTTGCATTACCGGTTTCAACAATTCTCGAACTATGGTTTGGACAGTAAAACACATACCCTTTAGATTTCTCTGGGTAACCAATAAAGTAACCACTTACTGTTCGAGAATCTAATTTCTTTTCTTGTGGATTATAAACTCTAGCTTCCGCTGGCCAACCCCAAACATGCAAGTGCCTTAAACTAGGTTTCCTTCCTGTCCACAGTTCAAAAGGGGTCTTTGGAACTGCCTTACTAGGAACCTGTTTAATAAATATACAGCGGTTTTAAGAGCATACATCCACAATAATTTGGGTAATGAGGAATTACTTATCATGCTCCTAACCATATCCATAAGTGTTCGATTGCGCCTTTCTGCAACACCATTTTGTTGAGGTGTTCCTGGCATAGTATACTGTGCACATATGCCACGTTCTTCGAGGAACTTTGCAAATGGACCTGGACATTGTCCTGACTCATTATATTTTCCATAATATTCACCACCTCTATCTGACCTAATAATTTTTACCTTTTTATCTAATTGCCTTTCAACCTCATTAACAAACACTTTGAGAGCATCTGCTGCTTGAGATTTCTCTTTTAGCAAATAGATGTATCACTACAAAAAAAAACAGGATTTAGCTATGAACGTCGTCGCTAATCTGTCGCTAAAATGCTCGTTGCTAGAAGAATCTTTTGATAATCCGTAGTTAATCCGTCGCTAAATGAGATTAGCGACGGATTTTTCTGTTTAGCTACAGATTTTGTTCGTCGCTAAACCCTGATTTTTTTAGTAGTGTATCCATAACGTTGAAAAATCATCGATAAAAGTGATAAAATATTTCTCTCCACCAAAAGATGGAACATCAAAGGGTCCACAAATATCGGTGTGTATAATTTCAAGAAGTTGGGTGCTTCTTGTGGCACATTTTTTACTATGTTTGGTTTGCTTTCCCTTAATGCAATCCAAACATATAGTAAGATCAGTAAAATTTAGATTCGGAAGAATCTCATTTTTTACTAATCTTTCTAACCTTTCTTTGGATATATGACCCAAACGTCTATGCCACAAGTAAGCAGAACTTTCATCTAGTGAACTACGTTTAATTCCAACATTATGTTGAACAGTAAGAAGGGATTCAGAAAAAGCAATATCGAGTTTCAATTTATATAAACCATCACTGAGAAAGCCAGAACCATAAAAAATAGCATTCTTATATAAATTGAAACATCCATTTCCAAACTTTAAATCAAATCCAGAAACATCAAGTCTTGAAAGAGAAATCAAATTCCTAGAAACTGAAGGTACATAAAGAGTCTGTAATAGATCAAGGTGACGTCCAGTCTCCATGATCAAACGATAAGTCCTTATGCCTTCAATTGGAGCCTTCATACGATTTCCCATGAACAAGAAATCCTTATTTGGATTTGTAGTTTGGATCGTAAGGAATCCTTACAACGTAGTAGATACATGAGTAGTTGCACCAGAATCAAGCCACCAAGTATTATTAGGAACTTCTACTAAATTTGATTCGAAACATACAAAAGCACTAATTGTACCTTTCTTTTCGAACCAAGCTTTGCATTTCAGGCAATCTTTCTGATAGTGTCCTTCCTTGTTACAGAAACGACACGTATCTGCCTTATGTTCCTTGTTAGCATCCTGTTGAGCTTTAGCAGGTGCTTTCTTCTTCTTGAACTTGTTGGCCTTCACTTTAAGTCCTTTACCAGCTCCTTGAACCATGAGGTTAACTGAATGATTCCCTTGTTTCTTAAGTCTTGACTCCTCCCGAGTAAGCATACTAGACAATTCACTAACATTCCACTTATCCTTAATAGTGTTATAGTTAATTTGAAAAGGTCCATACTCAGGAGGTAGCGAGTTCAGAATAAACTGAACCAAGAAGGAGTCATCCACTTTCATCCCCAAGGTCTGAAGTCTTGCTGCAATGTTAGTCATCTCGATGATATGGTTTTGCATACTACGCGACCCATCAAACTTCATGGTCGTGAGTTCAGCCATTAGTGTACCAGTGAGAGACTTATCTGCAGAACGAAAACGTTCTTCCACAAACGTCAGGTATTCCCTGGCTCTTTCTGTTTGTGGAATAGTACTCTTAATATTGTTGGCAATATTCATTCGCATAAACATAAGGCTTAGCCTATTAGAGCGTTCTCATGCTTTATGGAAAGACTTCTCATCTGCACTGCTCGAATCAGTAATGGCAGCGGGCTTATCATTCAGCAGAGTCAAGTCAAGATCCATTACACCTAAGTGGAACTGGACTTGTTCACGCCATTCAGAGAAGTTCAATCCGTTGAACACAGTAACAGACGAAGCAAGCGAATGAAAAGGAATAACTGCAAAATAGATAATACATGCTCACAAATCAATATGGATTCAACAAAACAGTTAAAGCATATCGCAATTCTCCTTTGGGTAGATACTACGACACACTATCATAATTTAAATGCCATTCAGTCTTAACAGGTAATTAAATATTTTTAACCAAATATATATGTCATCTTTGGACAGACAATATATATTTGACTAAGAATATTAATTTACCCCATCATATTCACTATTCATAGAATAATTGATGCACCTTTGGGTAAATCCTTAAGTTCTAGCAATAGTGAAAATTAATTTATCCACTATTTTTTAAATTATAGGCATTTCATTAATTTCATGGATAAATTATAATTTTATGTATGCATATTTCTAAACATACAAGTTTGGTCACTTTGGCGACTAACAAACTATATGACATAAGTGCACACACAAAATAGAGATCATAAGATTTTATGCATGTGAATACTTTAAACAATCTAGTTTGTTCACTTTGGTGACTAACAAACTATATAACATCAATACATGCATAAAATAAACATGAATTTAATATTTGTGTAAATTTAAACATTCTATATAGCTGTAAAATAACATACATCCGTTAGTAACTTTCATTATTGCACAGTGTGGGAAGTAAGGCAAATCATTACATAATATTCAAAATTATGGTGGAAAACTTGAGATAAAACTTTACCACCTTAGTTGTTCAACGTAATTGGCTAAACACCTTTACAGATTTATATATTGTACATAATTTTATGTAACTGGACATATTCGGCTTAGTGCCGTAAAAGGTCAACTCAAAATAACCTTGAAAGGATATTGACAAAATCCAAGCAGCTCTTCGTCGGTGTACAAAACCAGAAACCATAAAGCTTTACTATTTTTTATAAAAGTATGCGTCTTTCTAATCGTTCTTTTGAGGATTGCGATATACAAAATTCTTTTACGAAGATTAATTGTTCAATAATCCAGGCTCGTGATACCACATGTAAGCATAAATTGTAATTCTACCAGGATCTTGAACATAATAATCTTACATGTAATCGTTATAGAAAACATACCTGAATCGTGAGCCATCATCTTTAAGCGGAAGCGTTAATCGGTAATTGATTTCTCGCCCCTTGCCCTAGCTTTCGTTACCGCCGACTTTAAGGATGGAAGAGAGGAAAACAGCAGTAACCCTAATGGGTGGGGAGAGGACCAATTTATAGAGGTTCTCACTTAATCTGGTACGTCCATCAAGTAACCAATCGAACGGATAAGATTTGCTCATTAATGAAATATTAATTATGGGCCTAATTTTATTGGGCCACATAACGTAGGAAAATTACTTACACAACCATCACTATTACACTATAGTAGGTTCTACAGTTGGTGGTTCATGCATATTCTCCATTTTCGCCTCCGATGGCTTTGTTGTACTCTTCACTGCTATGTTCAAATGAGATCCTGTTGATTCAGCAGGAACTATCGGAACCCCAGGGCTCATGGTCATTGAGATTGGAGCTTTTCATTTTAACTTCACAATAGTTTTCAGTCACCGGTGTGGTAGTAATTCGAGTCTCCGATCTGTTTTCTAGTAGCTTTCATGTTCGTCCTTGACCTCTCTTTGCCATGGAAATGGTTCACTAGCGCATGTTAGCAGGATGAGCTAAGAGTACGCCTCTAATCGACACGCTTTACTTATACTTCAGGTATCTAATAGGTACCTTCCTTTGTTAAGGTGTCCAAATAAAAATTATGACAAGCCTATGTATGGATTCAACCTTTAATAATATATAAACATTTTAGAACTTTGAATTAAACTAATTTAATATTTATATTAGTAAATAACCTTTTTAGAATAACATCCAAGGTATTGTATTGTAATACATGACTAACGTCTTATTAACTTGAATTCTCCCCAACCTTTTCCACAGCCTCCTCCCTAGTCTTTCCACAATATAATCACGAAATTTGTTGGGTCTTTCATTTATATAATATGGGCGAGAATTGGAGGGAAATAAAAAAAATATAAGAAAATTATTGTGATTATATAAAAGACGCCCCTTATGGGTCTCTTCTAATATTCCACTTAACCAGAGACACCCTTAACTTTCTAAACTTAAACAAATTCATCCATCAGTTAAAATTTTCATTGTTAATTTCTCCTTTTCAAGTGTCGGAGAATTCACAATTGTGGTGATCCGTATATTTTTATTAAAATATTTTGATTTAGTAAAATCATACTATGGACCAGTTCCTCAAACAAAATATCAGAGTTACGTGTTCATCACAAAATCCAAAATTCTTCACAACTAATTAGGTATATTCATCTCATTTTAACTTAGAGCTGGTTTTAGTTCTCCATTATGGTTCCGACGTTCCAACTTCCGCCACATTTCGGACGACCCAACTTCTAGCCATATTTCTCTAGGAAAGTACAATGCCTTACAACCCAATTTTGAAATTTTTTCTGGATAAGTTGGCTGACCAATTTGGAAAGGCCGAAAATATCACCCCACGGTGCTTCGCTTTGAGAAATTTGTATCAGAGAAAGACGAGAAATTTAGGACCTGGCTATATAAGAAGCCAGTGAAACCCATCCCTAGCCATATGTGGCTGCAAAAACTACTAGCACCTTGAAAAATGGTGCTCAGTCTTGGTTAGTTTTAGTGGCTAGCATACATTCAGTTATTTTACCAAATATCAGGTTAATGCATCTGTTTTTTTCTTTTTAGATACCTATCTTCATGGTGTTGTACGGACAGAAAGTACTATGGGATAGTATCTATACTGAAATTGTGAAATCCCGAAAAAAATTCAGATGCCTATTTGACATCAGCTATTTTGAAGGCAAAAGATGACATGGAGAAACAAGCTAGGGTCTTGATAAGAGAAGAACTGGCCTCCCAAAGGCAAATAGCTAGAAAGGGACTCATATCGATTCTTGAGAAGAATCTCTCAGTCCTCCTTATGGTGCTGAAAGACATGCTGAATCTTGAGATAACTAATGGGGAAGAGCATGTCGAAACTTCTCAGAACGGTATGGGAAAAAACAACAGGGATGTTCAGGAGACTACTACTGAGGAAGAACACTGAAACATAAGAGGTAGTCCTTTTTTCATAATTGTGTTAGCCTTTTAACTTGTCTCACATAGAGAAAATGTCACCATAAATATTTTTTACTATTCGAAGACTCAAGTTAGTCTTGAGTCAGCCTAGAAACTTATTGATCTCGACCTTGCAATTTTAGTTAACTCCTTGAAACCTACTTCTGTTGAAAGATTAGATTGATGGGAGAAATATGTGTTTTGTTAGCTATTTTTGGTTGAGATAACATTTGTTGAACTTAAGTAATATACTCCCTCCGTTTCAATTTATGTGAACCCATTTGACTGGGCACGGAGTTTAAGAAAAGAGAGAAGACTTTTGAACTTGTGGTGTAAAATTAAGCACATATATTTTGTGTGGCTATAAATCATTGCATAAAGGTAAATTGTTTCCAAATAGGGAAAGAGGTCATTCTTTTTGGCACGGACTAAAAAGAAAATAGGTTCACGTAAATTAAAACGGAGGGAGTATTTAGACTTCTGAAGCTGATTTAGCATCATAATCCTTGATTTTTAACCATGTTTAAAAGGCCAATCATGATAGGTAACAATTAATATCATGTATCTTATACGGATAATCATGATGTTTGACATTTCCTTTTTGAGTAGTGTTTGACTATATTCCTCTTATGCATAATTGTTGTCTTGTAAGTATTTCTTGTCACATAATTGTGTCACGGCCCAAATTCTCCCTCCGTAAATTGTCGTGACGGCACCTAGTCTCTACGACTAGGTAAGTCTAATATTTGTGGAAAAGCAATGAAAAACTTAAGAATTAACAACTATCAGAAATAGATAATTTAAATAAAATATTTGAGATGCCGCTCGGCATATACAATAATCACTCTCAAAATGTACACAACTCTCCCAAGACCCAGAACACCGTAAGTCACAAGCTTCTACGAATCTCTAACTATTCTATTCATATGTACTAGAATAAATAAAAAGAAAGAAACAACAGAAAGGATCGAAGAGGACTCCGAGGTCTGCGGACGCGGCAGATGTACCTTGAAGTCTCTGGAATGGCAGCAACTGCACAACTAAGAACGCGGCTGGTAGGAGGTACCTGGTGTTGATACCCAATTTTTCACTAAAATATTTTCAAAACTATACATTGGCATCAATTCGTATTTTGTACAATTTCTCCATTTTAAAAATATTTTAATTAATTCATCCCAGTATTTTATTTATAAATAATCACTGACTGCATCCCAAATAGTTTTACAATAATTTGTGGCTTAATTTTATCATTTTGCATTTGTACCAAGTTTCAATTATTGCACAAATAGCCACATTTGCATCTTTTAGGGTACAATTGCAATTACTTTGTAATTATAGCTCATGCATGCATTATTACATTATTTTATCGGAAAACATCCTTTTATATTTTTAAAATATTAAGTAATTATTTTAAAACATTTCTAGGCATGGAAACCATTTTTATAATCTGTTAATTATTTTTTAAAAATTACTTTTTATCAATTAAAGGGGTATATAACAAATAGCCTTTTTTATTTTTGGACATAACTTAATTAAATGCCCAAATTTGGTCCTAACCAGCCCAAATCTACCCCAGCCCAAACCAACAAAATTTGACCCGGCCCCAAACCCTTTTAATCCTGGCCATTGATCACAGAGATTAATGGCTACCATCAACCTTTCCTTTTTTATCTCCAATAACCCCTAATTCTAATTCATTTACACAAAACAGCCGCCCTAAAACTCCTCTCCTCTCCTTCTCTCTCTGAGACCCAACCTTAACTCTAGCAGCCGCCACCCAAAACCAGCCCTAATCCCTCCGATTCTCACTCGATCCATGGATTTCCATCGGTGTTTGAGACCCCTGCGGGCCTCCTACTTCCCCTGGTTGCTCGATTTTGTAATTTTATGGAAAGATCTCGAAGATATCTAGTCAAGATCTTGTCCAAGACTCCCTGAGAGTCTGCCTATGATCTGTGAGTGCTTTTCTATCGATGTTTTACGGCGCAAATCTCTAGCTCAAGGCCAGATTCTCTTTACCCTCTCCTTTTTCTTCAAAACTCTAATGTTTAGACTTGAATCTGTCCAGATCTTTGTAGATCTGGAACGATTCTGAGTTCATCATTGATTTTTTCTTTAAGATTCTCTTATTTCTCTATTGTTAACCAATTTTTAGTAATGTGTTACGAAGGGTTTTTGTTTTCCTTGTTATTTGTTTTCCGAATCTCTGCATATTTGAAGTGTTTCAAGTTTCCATGACTATTTTTGTTTAAGGGTCCTCTGATTTTCCCACTATTAATCAACTTCAGGTATTTTTTAAATTAGAGTTTTGGCTTCGCAAAAGGTTTTCTGAGATCCTTATGTTTTGTTTAATCTTTCTCGCATGATTATGTTTCCGGTTCAATTATCTATCTATGCATTGTTTGATTTCAAACTCTTGTCCGTTATTGTTTGAATAATTGATTGATTAGCCTAAATTATCTAGGGTTTCATTTGTTTATTGAACAAATTTACTGATCTCTGATTGTCTTCCTTAATCCTGAGCTCCTTAATTGACATCTCTTGTCTACTATGGGTTGATTGACCCTTTGATTGGTCTCTAATTACCCGTGTTGCTTTATTTGTTAAACTGATTACTTGATTTAAGGGTTCTAACCCTAATTGACGGATGAACCTACTTCTTGCCTTATTTGAAATTTGATTAGAGTTATTTATGGGTATAACTTCCTAATTTTCTGTCCCCTATCAAGCTTGATTGATTACTTGATTACTTCTTTACCTTATTTTACAATATTTACTTGCCTTGCCTTATTTACTTACATTATTCGACTCCTATATATACACTCTCTCATTCTGCCTTACAAACACAAACAACAGTACATAAGCACACTCACACACAAATTCAGCTCTCATCTCTCTGCTACTTGTGTTCATCTATTTTTCTAGTCGGCTGAAAGCTAGGATTAGACTGTTGAATCATGCTACTTTACTTTCTGCTCCTGCTTCTGCTTCTGCTTCTCTAACTGGTATGCTCTCACTTTACCATCATGCAATCTTCTGTATGAATTTAATTTGTGTACTTCCTATTCCCAGCATGTCTCTTTTATGTAACTAAACCAGTAGGATCTTCTAGATCAGCCTGTCTATCTTTAACTAAACCTATGTGTTTCATGCTTCTTATTCTTAGTCAACATATGTATTGTCATTCAATTAGATTGCATGCTTCCTACTATTCGACTTAACCTGTATAATTTCTTATAATTAGCATGCCCTTTCTTCTATCTTGATCGAACCTATATGTCTACTGCAATCACATGTTTGCTTCTATGTTGACTACAATAATCTACCTACCTCTGTCTGGTTGAATCTATGCGTGTCCTGCTCTCAATCTATTTGTTCCTGCTTTAGTTAGACTTCTGTGTATCCATATGAACTAGACTCATGCTTATTTCATATGACCAATATGACTCCCCAACCTCTGCTCCCCTCTATGTGTAGTTGTTTGTTCTCAACATGCTATATGCCACCTAGTGTTAACTAATGAACTAAGCTAAATCTGGGCAATGAGAATCTTTGCTTTGAAACTTTGTGACCATGTTTTCTGCTTGTTGTTTGATTGCTGAAACCTTTGCTTCATAGTGCTGCAATGATTCTGTTTAATTCTAAACTATTTTTTTAAAACTATTTTTCTAAAACTATTTTTCTAAAACTACTTTTATTTTCAAACACTACTCCTATTCTTAGAACACCTAGGGTCGTGCCCCTCTAGTGTAAGCATTTCTTAAGAGTCCCTGAGGCTCCTCTGAACTTTGACACATTGAAGTTGGCTTTCCAAACTTACTCACAAATGGTTACTTTGAAGGTTTTCCTGGTGTGAGCATTGCCCGGGGTCCCTGAGGCCCTTGGGAACTTTGACACACCAGGATCCTGTTGGGTGCACTATGAGATTATGGCATTTGTGGACTGGTTGAAGGCCTGGTCTGCCAGGTGTATCTTTTGGGCCTATATTCAGGCTCCCTATAGTTGTAATAATTCCACTTCTGTAATTCATTATTAGCGTTGGTTTGTAATAATAATTTCTCGTAAACAGATATTGGGGAAATTAGTAAAAGGGAGGGACTTTTATATATCTTTTGTAAGAATCGGGTAGAAACCATGCTCATAGGACCGTTATATTGTCTACATGCATTAGAAGCCATGCTCATAGGACTGTTATAGTTATTTATATGAGTTAGAAGCCATGCTTACCGGATTGTTATGTGCATTAGAAAATATGTTTATAGGATCACTACACTATCTGTTCTAAATTTCTATTCTGCATTCTCTTATTTACATTAAAAAATCTGGTTCTTAGGTCATTTATCAATTATGCCTTAATAATCGCGTTCACCAACTTTCCTATGTTCATTCGAGATCATGTTTCTAGAATTTTTACTGCATTTGCTTAAAACCATGCCTATAGTTTAAAGGCGTAAAAAATCAATTGCCACCTAGCCTATACGGAATACCCATAAAAACAATCTCAACACTTAAACATCATACTCTTAGAGATAAAAATGTGGAACCAGTTCTGTAATGCCTGTGATCATTCTTCAGCACCTAGACAATATAGGTTCAATAAATAAAAATCCGTCTGCCAATTACTGATTCAGAATTATGGTATTTCATTAATGTTTAGATGACATGTTACTGCTAACCCACGCCTAGGCAAGCCTATAGGTAATCAAAGTTAAATAAATTGAGAAACTATGCTTTGTTTAATTGTGACTGCCCTGACTCAACATGCTTTTAAAATCAGTAAGCAAATTGATTAGGTCTTTAACACTTTGGCCTTAACTTGATATTGCATATTCTCTGCTTGTCATGCTCACCTAGATATCTTGTTCTAGGGATTTTCTTAAATATCTGAAATCGGTTGTTTGAGACGTGCACTTACTTGCTCTATTTGTGGAGGTAAAATGTGAGCCTTTTAATTGTTCTATCTTTGGTTCAGTCATATATGTTTTGTATGTCGCCTAGAGTTTTCTCCTTTTAATTACTGTAGGAGAGTCTAAATCTACCTTAACTAGAAGTCCTAAATACCTCCGGACTATATAAGTAGAGGGACGGGGTAGTGTACGCATAAGATACATCTCAAGATTACTAGAATGCTTTAGGCTATGAACAAGGGGAGGGTAATTAGGTAGTAAAGGATACGATGACCAGTGCGCTAATGTCACGTGTAACCCTTTTATTTGAGGAAGGCTTACCGGGTATTGTACAGATGTGATCCTATAGGCTAACAAACCTAGGACTTCCCTCACCTTATTTACATATGTGTGATTAGACTGCCTATCTGTTAAACTTCTTTTATTTGTACATGTGTGCTTAGACTACTTATCTGTTAAATGATTAATTCACATAATTGAGTTCGGCCGGGACCCACCTATGTGAACCGCGAGGGGTGCCTAACACCTTCTCTTCAAGGTTATTTCGAGCCCTTACCCGACCTCTGGTAATGCAAACTAGTTATATGAGTTAATTTCTCTAGGTGCCCTAACGCACCTTAATCTGTTAGGTGGCGACTCTTCAAAATTCAAATACTCAATTCCTAAAAGGAAATGAGTTGTTCCCCATAATTGTCGAAACCCAGACTCTGTAAGGAAAAAGGGGGCGCGACACCTGGATCTGCACACAAAAAATATGTGCAAGGAAAGGCATCAGTACACCACAACTGTACCCAATAAGTGACAAGCCTAACCTCGGTCGAGTAGTGATAGGTCAGGTCAGGGCCTAGTGGTATATATATATAATAAAAACAAGACTGAATGAAATATCGCAGTAAAATAAAGATCGAAGTTTAACAAGAATAAAATCATATGAGGTAACAACTCAGTACATAGAGATAATAACAAGGGAACTCCCGAGATACCGTCTTGTAGTCCCAAACGTAAATATGCAGGGGGATCTCGCAGAATACCATTCCGCAGTCACAAAGTAATGTGCAGGGGGATCTCCCGGAATACCGTTCTGTAGTCCCAAAGTAAATATGCAAAATAGGGGGATCTTTCGAAATAACGTTCCGTAGTTCCAAAGTAAATATGCAGCTCAGGCAACGGAAATAACAGTTACAGCAAGAGCACCTACAGTTTGGACTAAGTTCAAGTCAAAGGAAAATAGGAAATTTACTAAACGTGTTGCACAGAGTTCATATAAACTATTAAGGCAAGTAGACATGCTATACTAAGCTAACGGGATACTACACATGCTGATATAACTCAAATAGGAAGAAAACAGGTTATAACTCAGTAGAAATCGGGCTTTCACAATAATTAGCCCGTGTGCGTACTCGTCACCTCACGTACATGATGCTCACATATCAAACAATACCAAATTCTAAGGGGAGTTTCCCCACACAAGGTTAGGCAAACCACTTGCCTCGAATCAAGCTTAATCAATCGGCTACAATGCCTTTCCCACGAATATCCGATTTCAAATGGCCCAAATCTAGCCAAAAGCAATTACATATCATAAATACAACTATAATAGACTAATCTAATTAATGAAATCAAGACTTAAACAAGAAATTCGAAAAATTGCCCTAAGAAGCCTCCCCAGCCCACGTCTCGGAATCAGATAAAAGTCACCAAATATGAACACTAATTCACTCACGAGTTCACTCGTACCAAAATTATCTAAATCCGATGTCAAAATCCCAATCAAAACCCAAAATCTTAGTTGAAGAACTTCTTCCTATTTTCCCCAATTATCAACTGTAATCCGAAATTTAATGATGAAATTAATGATAGATTAGTGGGATATAACCAAAATCAAGTCTAGAATCATTACTCAATTTATGTCTCTGAAAATCCCTCAAAATCTCGTCCAAATCAGAGCTCACAAACTCAAGTTTTGCTAAAAATGGCCAAACCCTCTTTTTTTTTGAATCTTTATATCTGGCCAGTTAATTCCTTCTTCACGAACGAGATCAAAGTCTCGCATTCACGTTGAACAAAAAAATGTTGACAAGAAATTCCTCTTTCGCGAACGCCAGTGACCTCTCGCGAATGCGTACCTTTCACTGGCTGAATCTACGTGAACATGGGACCCTCTTCGTGAATGCGTAGGCTTAAATGCCTGAAGCTCCATTTGCCCGTTCCTCTCCGCGAACGCGAGGACCATGTCGCGAACGCGTAGCCTCAAGGTTCCACATCTTCGCGAACGCGTGAACCACATCGCGAACGCAAAGAGTAACTCAGCTGGCCTTCCCAGATTCCTTACGCGAACGCGAGAACTCCCTCGCAAACGCGATGAAGAAAATGTCTGCCACAAAACACCAGAAAATTTGCTATTTCTAAAGTCCAAAAGTGATCCGTTAAGCATCTGAAACTCACGCGAGGCCCCCGGGACCTCAACCAAACATACCAACAAATCCCAAAACACCATACGAATTTAGTCGAGCCCTCAAATCACATCAAACAACGGTAAATTCACGAATCACCCTCCAATTCAAACTTAAAGAACTTGAAACTTTAAATTTCCACAACTGATGCCGAAACCTATCAAACCACGTCCGATTGACCCCAAATTTTGCATACAAGTCATATTCAACATTACGGACCTATTCCAACTTTCATAAACAGAATCCAATTGAAAATTCCACTACCGGTCCAAATCTCCAAAAATTCGACTTTCGTCATTTCAAGCCTAAATAAGCTACGGATCCCCAAACACAATCCGGACACGCTTGTAAGCCCAAAATCACCCAACAGAGCTAAAAGAATCGACGGAACTCTATTCCGAAGTCGTCTTCACACAGTACCGACTACGGTCCAAATTCTAAGATTTAGGCCTCCGTTCAGGGACTAAGTGTCCCAAAACACTCCAAAAACAAAAACGAAACCTCCCATCAAGTCACAATAGTAGAAATAAATATGGGGGAAGCAGTTAATAAAGGATCGGGGCTATAATTCTCAAAATGACCGACCGAGTCGTTACAGACTGATTACCATGTGAATAAATCTCATAATCACATGTAATAGTGAGGTTAAAAAATAAAGGAATTTAGAAGGTTCGAATATTTAACGCATTTGTTTCGCAGACTTGCATGGATTTTGATGATGAGAAACAAGAGCTTTTATATTGAGAGTCAAAATTGATGAAATATCCGAAGGATGCTATTGCTATTGGACAAATTTAGAGGACGGTAAGAACTAACAAATATTTGTATAAAGGATCTGATTATTTTTAACGTCAATAATTTTTACCATAAGAAAATATAAGAGTGCCAAAAGAATAAATCTCAATTACATATTTTGTCTCAGCAAAATAGCTCCTAAAATTCCAAACAAACAAATAAGGCGGATGCCTGTCTCTGTAAGCTCCTGAGTCGACAACACGGAATTAATCAAGATTGCTTTGAGAACCTCCCAGAATATAAAGTTTATGGATTTTGAATTAGCCATCAAACACATATGTCGTTTAGTTACTGGGTTCATGATTAAATAATTATATATAATTAATGAATTTTTAATACAAATACATAGTCTAAATAAAAGCTATTGAATTTATCCGAACCCATAGCTTCGCCCCTGCAGTTGGCAGAACAACAATAGCATCGGTGATGAGTCTAACATCTACATACGAATATATAAGTGAAGAAAATTCAGATAATTGAATGATTGAAGTTAGGTGTTCTGAATATATAGGGATAAAAGAACACAGCTTTGATTAGTATTTACTACACATAAGATAACGACCTGGGAATGTGAAAGGTGATAAGTTCATGCCTATAATTAATGTTCATTCTATGGAGAGTAGCATTACAAGATAACCGTCACTTTGATGTTGGAAAAGGAAGGCACGACTAGCAATTGAAAGTTCCTGATGATTTTCACTTCTCCACTATAATGCACAATAACTAATATCAAGTAAGTAATTTTTTTAAAGCCTTTAATTATGGGGAGTGGAAAAGAAATGAAATATGTAGACTTTTTGTATTGGTCAAAATCTGACCGCTGTGGTCGACCCAATTGGGGCCACGTCCAAACAATGGGATAAGGAAAGACGACATTATTTACGCCAAACCACGTATTCACCGAACGACGAAAGCGGATGCAGAATGAGGGGGACTATGGCTCAAATACATGGCAATGACTCCATAACTATATATAGGGATGAGACCTTTTTGGGGGGGGGGGGGGGGTTCCTCCCCTTCTCCTCTGTAATCTCCTTAATAAAAAGGAAGGAAAATGACCTTCCAATATTTTTTCTACAACAGTCATCTTCACCGATTGGTGGGAGAAGAAATGAAAGGCTTCGATAATTTATCGCTTCTACTCCATTTTGTGTATCATTTTCTGCTTTATTTATAGATCTGGAATTTACTATGCTTGACTAAGATTGGCCTCTTCAACTTTTCTTTTAATTGATTTAATCAAAAAGGTTTCAATATATTTTGGTCAAACAATGTGGCACCATCTGTGGGGATTTCTTAGTGAAAACTTCCTAGTCTTCTCCAGATCAAAAACCGGAAACATGGCCGCCCACCAAAGAGAACTGTAAGGATACGCTTGCAACTGTTTCAAAGAAAATAGAGGAGACGAAAAATGAGAATTAAGCACTCCGTGAACAACTGAGGGGAAAGAGAGCTGAATTCGGTTACCAAATTCAAAAAACATCACCCTCATCAACTATTAAAGCGTCAAGCAAAAACGAGCAACGCTACAGATCCACCTTCTTTCTCCAACTCTTTGAATCAGAATAAGAAGAAGGTCATCCTTGCCCACCTTCTGCCGATTGGTCGAACACTAATGCGGGTGCCACGCGGGCGAGCGAGCAAGGAAACAACTTAACTGAAGAAGGGGACATTACTACAAAACAACCGAAACATCATCCACCAAACAAACCCAACTCCTAGGAAATGATATCCCTTGAGTGGTGCTCCCTCACTCCCGCCAAGAAGGCGTCCCAAAAGAGCCCTCCCAGAGACCTAAAAGCTGGGCCGACGTGGGGGAGATCCCCTAAGTCAAAGTGGAATTCATCGCCCCGCCCAATAATGACATTTCCAAATCGGAAAGTAAAAAGTCAGATAGGGAAACTCTAATATGCGTGCGAAACGAGTGCGAGCACAGCAGTATTCCCAGCTCCCCGACATCGCACTCCCGATGCAAATAAAATCAGGCGAACTAGGACTCCCCCAGAAGTAACCTAACTCTCCAAAAAATCGGGACTTACGACGGGTTAATATTCCAACGAAAGTTCAAAATAACACCCTTAAGGCCAAGGGCCTTCGCCAAAGAAAAGAGTTCGACCTCGATCGAACAACGACGGGTTAATATTTCGACGAAGGTTTGAAATAACATCCTTAAGGCCAAGGGCCTTCGCCAAAGAAAAGAGTTCAACCTCGATCGAACAACGACCGGTTAATATTTTGACCAAAGTTCGATTAACACCCTTAAGGTCAAGGGCCTTCGCCAAAGAAAAGAGTTCTACCTCGATCGAACAACGACGGGTTAATATTTCGATTAAAGTTCAAAATAGCACCCTCAAGGCCAAAGGCCTTCGCCAAAGAAAAGAGTTTGACTTCGATCGAACAACGATGGGTTAATATTTCGACGAAGGTTCGAAATAACACCCTTAAGGCTAAGGGCCTTCGCCAAAGAAAAGAGTTCGACCTCGATCGAACAACGACGGGTTAATATTTTGACGAAAGTTCGAAATAACAGCCTTAAGGCCA
Source organism: Nicotiana sylvestris (assembly GCF_000393655.2). Taxonomy (NCBI): domain Eukaryota; kingdom Viridiplantae; phylum Streptophyta; class Magnoliopsida; order Solanales; family Solanaceae; genus Nicotiana; species Nicotiana sylvestris. The sequence continues at coordinate 64,929,103 of NC_091063.1, forward strand.
AGGGCCTTCGCCAAAGAAAAGAGTCCGACCTCGATCGAACAACGACGGGTTAATAATTCGACGAAAGTTTGAAATAATACCCTTAAGGCCAAGGGCCTTTGCAAAAAAAAAAAGTTCGACCTCGATCGAATGACGATAGGGAAATACTTTATCAAAAAAAAGGGAAAGAAAGACTGGGACTCACGACGGGATAATACTTCGATATAAGCCCGAAAGTAATATCCTTACATCTAAGGTCGCTATTGGAAAAATAGTTCGATACCGTTCGGATTATGATAAGACATCATCTTGACACAAGTTCGAAAACACCGTCTCGCTAGCCAAAGCCGCCATCAAGGTCCCATTCTACTCGCGTGACACTAATTTCCCGAAGAGTAAGGAACTCGTCATGCAGGAATCTACTTCGCACCAAAGTATGAAGAGCAATGCAAAAAATACAGAGGGCACATAACAATGATAAATTCCTCTTTATACAAAGTCACTACGCAAACAGTCGCAGATTACATACGACCCGAACCAACAGTCTAAAAAAGTGGGGGGGGGGAAGAAACAACGACAACCGACAACGAATAAAAAAATAGAAAACAGACAAAGACAACATTCTTTCACTCGACGTCATCACCGCCACCATCATCACCACCATCTCCAGGAAGTCCTCCATCATCATTCGTTCCCTCATCGGCCTCCGGCGTCGCAAAGTCATATCCGTAGTTGACACGAGCCTCTTGCGCCTTTGCCCGTGCTCCTTCATATGCGGCCTCGGTAACATTGTCCGCCTCCCACAAACTCTTGTATATATCCCACTGGGCTTCAGCATGAACCCAAAGCTCATGTAAGTGGCGGGGAACAGTGGCGGAGGAAGACTCAATTTGAGACAACAGTTGCTCCTTTTCGGCCTCCAGAGCGGCGACCCGATCTCCTAAGGTTGATGCTTCCCGGTCAATCTCACCAATTCGTTCCTCAAGCCTTGCCTCCATTAGCGTGGTTGTCACCCTCTTCGACTCCTGCTCGGATTGGAGTACGCGGATAGTGTTCTCCAGGGCCACCGCCCTAGCTGAAGCTGAAGCTTCGGTATCCTTTTTCTCCAACTCAGCCAATTTTCCCATCCACTCTGTGCTGATCGCCTCGACCCGGATAAGGTTCTCGTCCATCTCAGACTGCATTGACCTTAGTTTACCCTGAAGATAGTAACACTCTGCGGCCACCCCCTTGCCTAACTCAAGCTCTTCGTCCTTCACACGAAGTTGCTCCTCGAGCATACTACTTCTGCGAATGGCCTCCATCAATTGATGGTCCCTCTTCTCCAACTCCTCGCCAAGGGATCGAGCACCGGGATTCTCCCTAAGTCACTCATGCATCTCACGGCACCTATCGCGAAAGCGCCGATATTTCTCCAATGCCTTTAGAAAAATCTTAGTCCGAGTGTCCGCCCTATGAGCGCTCTCAATCTCTAACATGTACGTCTGAAAAACGAAAAGGGGGGTCAAGATCGTATCGTCCAGTAAAATAGAAGAAACATGAAAGAAAGGAAGAACATACCCTTATGCCCATAGCATCGACTTCATGCATTAAGTCGATATCAGGAACATTCCAAAGAGCCTCGTTCTCGGTAGCGGAACACAAAAGGTCGAACTACGGCACTAAATCTTCCGTGTCCCCCAAGATATTAATATCCGATAGGACCTCAAGAATACGGGACGAGCCTCCTGCATGAATAACCAAGTGGTTAAGGCCCTCTTCAAACATCCTAACATCGTCGGGATCGAGGTCTGACTCGGACTCATAGTCATCGACCACTACGCCCGTTCCTCTTTCAACAGCCGAAGAGGAAGCATGACCAGGTAGTGAGGACGAAGGCCCATCTGGGACGACAACAACAGCCTAAAAAATCTGACCCCCCGTCGCGGTCGGTTGCTGATCAACTGCAGTGGTAGGAATCTCCGTCGAAGGGGCAGATATAACGGCTGGCTCTATCTCTATAGGTGGAACTGTATCAACCTCGCCCTAGATCCCGTCAAGGGAAAGTCTTCGTCTAGATGTATCACAACCGGAGGTATTGCCTCAGACTCCACTCGCCGCTTCTTGAATGGCCCCTCTCCTTCCTCAGCACGGGAAGATTCACCCGACGGATGAGCGGGATGGGTCGGAGCCTCAATTTGAGGGACAACCTCCGTAGGTATGACCGAAGCCTTAGACTCGACTGAAGCAGCCCTCGACGAAGGTCGAGCAGTAGATATTGCAGCAGGGCGAGCAAACGATGCATGTTGATGAAAAGCCAATGGAGGAGTCCTCGCCCTCTGCACTCTCCCTGACATCGACGAATAACAAATAAGAAACCAAGTAAAAAAGAGAAAAAGGAGAAGTAGAGAACGGAAACGACAATATCACCTGTCAAGGGCTTACGTCCATATTTTTCATAGAAGGTCAACCAGGTGTGGACCCCTGCCGTATGAGGAAGGTTGTCACTTACCCACTCGTGGATGCCTTCAACAGATGGAGAGGGTAGTTTCGCAGCTGCAGAAACATAACAGGGTTTTTAGTACAATGGAAAGCGGTCGAATATCTCTCCGACTAAAAGTACAAAAACTTACGCGCAAAGTTCCACTCTTTAGGGAACCCCATAGGATCCGTCACAAGGTGCCCAGTCCGCACATAGAAATAATTCTCGTAGAATCGATGGTTAGCCTTGTCATCTATCTTCACCACCAGACTCTTCGACCCTCGATGGCGCATGTGAATCATAGTGCCGCGAATGAGCTGAGGGGCGAAGATATTGAGCATATGACCCAAAGTGATCTCACGACCAGCGAGCTGCGCAAACTTGAGCAACATAAGGAACAACTTATACAGGTACGATGAAAGTTGAGCGGGGCATACCTCGTAAAAATGGCAGAAATCCACCACCAGGAGAGGGAGAGGGAGCATGTATCCAACAAAAAAGGGTAGGCATAGAACATGCAGTACCCTGGGCGGTCAAAATGGACTATGTCGTCCCCTACTGCCGGCAGTATTTTGATGTAGTGAGTGTAAGCACGTGATTTTTGCCCTATATGAGAAATACTCCCAAAAAATGCAAAATAAAATGATTTTCCTTGGTGTGCAATTTTGAGTACTTTTGTGATATTTTTAGATAATTATTTGTATTTGTCTGTGTTTGCTTATTTGTTAAATTAATAAAAAATACAAAAATATGTCGCATTTTGCATGTAGGATTTAATTCTACAATTGTTAGTAATTAAATTAGTTTTACAAAAATTAAAAATTACAAAAATAGGCATCTTTTGCATTTTTAGCATTTAATGTCCAAATGAACAATTTTATGCTTAATTATTACTTAATTGCGCGTTAATTGTTATTGGGAGTTAATTTGCGATTTTATAACTTAATTTAGTTCTTAATAATAATTTAAGTATTTTTATAATTTAGTTTTAGAAAATAAAAGAAGAAAAGATAACAAAAATACAAATAAAAATCGGATTGGGCCACTTCTTCAATTTTCAACCCCAGGCCCAAACAATTGTCCACGACCAAGTCCACTTCACACAGGTCGACCCGGTCCGCCCCATTAACCCATTAACCCAACACCCCCCTTCATTCAAAAAACAAAACAAAAGAAAAAAACAAAAAGAACAAAAAACCCTAAAAACCAAACTACCATCAGCCTCCCCCCTCCATCTTCTTCTTCCCCAAAAACTCTAACACCCCAACGTCCATGGCTGCTACCATTCACCAGCCCCGTCAACCACCAACTCCCCCTTGCGTCGTCATTATCCCGTCGACCACTGCCCAAACCACCACAAAAACACCACCTCCTTCCTCCAGTACCACCCGCGAACCCTACTGCCCAAACTGCTAGCCCATCGACTTCTTCCTCCGTGAAACCCATCACTACTGTCGCAACCATTCCTCCATTGAAGTCGATGACCACAGCTGTTGCTGCTGCGTCGTCACTGCTCAAACGACCCTCCACAGCTGCTCAGTCCCGTCCAAATGACCACCGGAGCCCCGACGAGCAGCAGTTGTTGCTGCTGCGTCGTCACTGTTCCATCACCTTCTTCCACCGTTACACCCAGTCACTGCCATGGCCAAGCTCATCGTCGACCAGCTGCTCATGTTGCTGTGTCTTCTCCTTCAACGTCCTTAAGCCGAACAGATCCATCGAGCTGCTGCTACTGTTTCTCTTCCTCACGCGAGCACCAAACATGCTCCCCAGCTGCTTCTGCCTTCCACTTCATCGTCCAGTTTGCTATTGCGTCATCAACGTGTTCGTCGTCGTTTGGTTGAGCTTTGGTCGAGGGTCGCCGAAACAGTCCGTATGTATGATTGTTCGATTCCGGTTAGTAGATTTTCGAGTTTTATTCTGTCCGCATTTTGTTTTGATATTTTCGAATCTAAAATCGGCGAATGTTTGTTTTGTTCATGTTTATGTTTAGATATTTGGATTTTGGTTTTGTTCATGTTCATGTGTTGTTTGTTAAATTAATTTTTCAGATTTCAAATGAAAGATTAATTAGTTATTTTTCATGTTTATTTCATGTTTGTATTGTTGTTTAAGTGAATATTTGTTAGTTTAATGTTTGTTAGATCCAAATTGAAATTTAATTGGTTATTTCTTCAATTTGTTTCATGTTGTTATGTATTTTCCAGAAATTAGTAATGTTGTTTGAACCATGTGAATCCGTCATGTTTTGTTGCTTAAAAATAGATTTAATTCATGTTCATCTTTGTTTGAAGTTCATGTTTAAATCCAGTGATTTAATGTGAGTTTGTGTTTGTTTTTGATTTGTTAATTTAATTTGAATCATGCATATTGTTGTTTGTATTATTGTCTCTTTGTTCATCCATTAATGGTCTAAATTAACCAGGATTGGTTCCCGATATGGTTGATTTATTTCCATTAATTTGGAGTTTGTGTTGTTCATCATGTTCATGTAAATTGTTGTTGAAGATTGTTGAGAAATTGGTCATCTTGACTATATTTTGGTTGAGTTATGATTAATTGATTGTTTAGAGCAGAGGGGTAATTTGGTAAATTGCATTGCATTCGGGGGTAGATTTGTAATTGCAATAAGGTCGGAGGGGTAGTTTGGTAATTGAACATTATTTTGATTCTTTATGTTAAGCATGGGGGACAAATATAATGGGGTGGGGTTTTTGAGGTATTTGTTTAATATAATGGGGGACAAGACAAAACATAATGGGGAGGAATCTTGTACTTTTTTAATATAGGCATGGGGGACATATTGTAATGGGTTGGGAATGTGGTATTTATTTAATGTAGGCATGGGGGACAAAATTTAAAATAAAGAAGACATATAATAGTGGGCCAAAGCATGCCATTGGGGGAATAATTTTGGGGTTGGGAATGGAAGACTTGTCTTGCTATATATAGAGTCATTCTTGACTTGAAATGGGGAGGATTTTTTGAGAGAGAGTTTTTAGAACTTGAATATTATTGAGAGGATTTTTGGGGAGAGAGTTTTAATACGTGAGGTAGAACATAAAACATTTTTCTACATTTTGAGAGCGGACATACTTGAAATATTTTGAGAGTAAAAGAGAAATGCAATTTGAATTTTCACTCGAATAATTTCCGTTTGCTTTTCTCGAGTGTTATTCAAAATCCGAAACTACTGCCTCTTGCATCTGTTCTCTCTTCTGCTTCGATTGTGATTGTACTTTTGCACTGCTGAGTTTTCAATCTGTTACTGGGTCATTCTACTAGTTGTTACTGGTTTTGCGGTGTTGCTGAACCTGCTGTTGCCGCGTTATTACTGTTGCTGACTCCTACTTCTTTTGTTCTTGTACTGCTGTTTCCAGGTACACATTTGTACACTCTTGGCTTGAAGCGAAAAATGAAATATTAATCAGGCTCCTGTTCCTGTTGAATTCTTTTGTTTGGATCTGTGTTTGAATATTAATTTTCCTCTCTTTGTATAAAAATGTAGTCGATTAATTAATGAGTAATGAGGCTGCATATGTATGATTTCTTCATCTAATAATGCTAGTTTAAATTACTTGAAGAATAGTTAATCGGCTTTGATATTATTGTGTATCCCTCTCATGTTCCAGCATTAGTAAATAATAGAATATAAAAATGAAAGCAGTTTTTCTTTGTACAAACTCGATCGCAATTTTCCAATCGCATTAGCCGTAAACTAATAACTAATAAGTTACGTTTTCAGCATGTAAATAATTAAGAGATTTTCTTTTATTTTAGAGACGAACTTAATAGAAAATATAGTCACTATAGGTTTATCCTTTAAAATAAAAATGAGACGAGCCTCGCCAAATAAATCACAAACCGCCGGGGCCCTCAATAAAATACATAACCATTGACTAGACTTTGGATTTGGCCGTTTAATGAACCTTCACGGCCTCTTCCTAAAATAACAATACGTTAGACTCTTTAGGACGCGCCTTAATAAATCTTACCTTCTTAAACTCGGGTGCACATTTATGTGACCCAAATCCAATTCTCAACGGAGTCGAAATGTGTTTCTAATCACGGGTACATTGATTGTGACGTGGTTCGAGATGCGTGTCCATGACGTTGCAAATTCATTTTAAAAAAAATAAGAATGAGATGAGCCTCGCCAAATAAAAATACAAATTGCGGGGCCCTCAGTAAATATTTGCTTTAAAAATTGTTTAGACTTCGGGATGGACCGTTTAGTAAAATTCCACGGTCCTACCCAAAATAAATACGCTAGTCGCTTTAGGCGCGCCTTTAATAATTTAATTTCCTTAAACTCGGGTGCACATTGATGTGACCCAAATCCAAATCTCAACGGAGTCAAAGTGTGTCGACGACCACGGGTACATTGATTGTAACGCGGTTCGAGATACATTTTCACAACGTTGCAATTCTTGATAAAAACAGTAAATGATAAAAGCGGTAAAAAGATAAAATTTGCACATAAGTTCATATTTGTATAAAATCAGATAATCAAGCCGAATATAACAGTTGAGCGACCGTGCTAGAACCACAGAACTCGGGAATGCCTAACACCTTCTCCCGGGTTAACAGAATTCCTTATCCGGATTTCTGGTACGCAGACTGTAATATGGAGTCATTTTTTTCCTCGATTCGGGATTAAAATTGGTGACTTGGGACACACTAAATCTCCCAAGTGGCGACTCTGAAATAATTAAACCAATCCCGTTTCGATTGTCCTTTAATTGGAAAAAACTCCCTTGTCCCCTCGCGGGGCGGAAAAAGGAGGTGTGACAGCTCTGGCGACTCTGCTGGGGATGTAAAACCCAGAACCACTGGTTCAGGGTTAGAAATTCGAGCTTAAAATAACAGTTATAGTTGGCTTTATCTGATTTTTACATGTTTGAGCCTAAGGTGCTAAATGTTGCTTTTACCGCTTTGATATTGTTTGGACTGTATATATAAACTGTGCCGAAACCCTTCTCTTCTTACCTCCGGGGAGAAGCTCGCTGGTTGAGACTCCCTATTCTGTTAGTGTCAATACCTGAAAATAAGAAAGAGGCCGGACAAGTTACAAAGCCGGACGATCCCGCGGGTCCCCGGTACGTAGCCCCCTCCTCGACTCGAGTTGTCCGCTTGGGTACACAGTCTAAAACAAATACCCAGGTTATGAACCTAGAATAACTCAACTTCATGCCGGATCCCTAGTAGGAACGTTTGTTTGCATCACGTGCATTTGACTTTGGAGGCTCAACACATGGGTTGGGTCTGTCTAGGACAAGTGTACCAAAAATGGAAATGACCATCCTGATGCATCTTACTTGCTACTACTTGCGCATTTATTTGATTTAGACTTGTGTGTTGACTGTCTTGTGAATATCAGGAATAATATTTTGAAATGCGAAAAAAAGGAAATAGCGGTTAGAGAATTGATTGCTTATTTTTGAATAAAACCAAATGCCCGAATACTGTCAAAACTCTGCCGGAATTTTAAGAAAATGAGAAAAAAAAATATTTAGTTTGTTTTATTAAAAGGAAAAATATATAAAGAAAATATCATCATTGTTCTGTTTTGTTTTTCAAAAAAAAAAATGAAAAGAAAATGTTTTTTTATTTGTTTATGAAAATGCAAAAATAAAAATAATAAAAGAGTCTTTTTTTATTTGTCACAAATATATATGTATATATATAAATCCAAAAAGTTTTTTTTTAATTTCCAAAAAATATATATATGTCTTTATTTGTTGCAAAAATATTTGTCTTGCCAAAAAGTCTAGAAAAGTTTTTAGACCCCCAATTTTCAAAACAAAAAAAAATCCAAAAATATTTTCCCATTATGGACTTCTTTAGAAAGTCTTTCTAATTTTTTTTATTTTTTATTTTTAAAAAAATAATAATAAAAAAAATCCGAAAATATTTTGATTCTTCTTTCAAAATTGAAAAGAAAATTCAAAAAAAAAAACATTTTTAGAAGCATTTCTTTTATTAAAAAGTAAAATTCCAAAAATATTTTCTTTTTCTTTAGAATAAGAAAAAAAAACGAAAATTCAGAAAAATATATCTTCCTTTCACTTTTGAAATTCTCAAAGTTTAAATCAAAAGAAAAGGAATTTTTACATGTCTTTCTTTCAATAAGAAATCAATCAAAAAAAAATACTTCCTTTCTTCTTTTAAAGTAGTTCTTTCGCAAATTAAAAAAAAAAGGTTAGTTCATCTACTTATTCTTGACTGTCCGAACTACGCGGGTTTGATTCTCACCGGATGTGAGATACGTAGGCAACCCTTATCGGGTCCAACCCCACCTTTTGCTAAAAGCAAAAAAAAATAGTAATAATAAAAAAAAAGATATGTCAAAATTTCAATTTTGTCATAAAGAAGTTTTGTCAAAAACTTTGTCAAAAACGCCGGAAGGCTGACTTTGCGTAAACAGCCACCTTTGGGTCATTTTTAAGACTTGGTCCAGACGTCCAGTTGACCCCCACAGCCTAAAAATCTTTGTCCCCGAGACGTTGAAAGGCCGTGTTTGCAATATTGACTTTTCTAATTTGAAAAATGATAAAAAAGAGTTATAAATAAGTCAGGTGATGCTGTTTTGTCATAAATAGCCGAATGTTCCCGAAAGGGACGCCGGAAGGCTGACTTTTCATAAACATCCACCTTTCGGGTCATGTTTAGGATTTTTGGTTTAGTTGACCCACATCAGCCTTAAAAATCTTCGTCCCCGAGGCGCTGAAGGACCGTGTTTGCAACACCAGGTTTTTTGTAATTTTGAAAAAAAAAATAAAGAGTCAGCGGTCAGGTGAATACCGTTTGAATTTTGTCATAATAAGCCGAGCCAGCTTCGGCAGAGTCTTAAACCGTTCTTGCCGAAATAGCCTAAGAGTATCTTTCAGTTGTCGAAAGGTTGTTTTCGTAAAAGAACGGACAAGTTTGTAAAGTGTCATAAACTAATCCTCCCCGGCCTCAAAATTCATGTGAGAATTGGAAAGGGCCACATTTGCAAAAATAACCATTTGGTTAAAATTAGCAAACGGAGGAAGGAAGTTGGCCATTTGTTTTGAAGTTTATAAATCTTTTGACTAGAATATGCGGGTTGTTTGATTCTCAAGTTTGTGGGTCATCTTTAAATCCTTGAAACCCAGTTTGTTTTGAATTTTTAAAAAAAAATGTGTTTAGTATTGTTTATCTTTTATTGGTCCGAACTACGCAAGGTCTGATTCATGCGGGGACATGATACGTAGGCAATCTCCATAAGATTCGACCACCACTAAAAAAATAAAATAAATAATAATAATAATAATAAAAAGAATAAATAAATAAAGGAAAGTGTGGGAAATTTTCGGAGGGGCACAATTGTATCTCTGATATATGATTGTCTGTCAAATGCCCTAACACTAACGTTGATGGCTTCCCTTTGCTGTGTTCATATATAGAAAAGTGGTTGGTTGTGGTAGCTCTTCCCTGCAAAGCAAAATCAAAGGACAATGGCTCAGAACTGCAGAACCGAGTGGGTCGGTATCGATGACCGACAACAATTGGTCGAACGGAATAACGGGTTGGTAGAGGAAGTGAAAATGCTGAGACAACATGTGGCAGATATGTATCAGGCATGGATAACTGGAAAAGCACCACCCCCTCCACCGCCAAGCCTCTTGAACTCTGTCATTTCCCAAGCACCCAACACCATAACGGAAGATCCCCCATACTCTCCATCCCAACCCACTTATGGCAGCTTTCCCAGCTACCCGAGTAGCTCCATCACTCCTCAATGCTTCTCCGCTCCCCAACACCACTTCTTTCCCCGCCATACTTCACTTTCCAGGCACCCGGCTCCACAAAATGCCTACCCACCTACACAAGCCTACCAAAAGCCACCTGGATCAGGTTTCCGGCCCTGTCAACATGCAAGAATGAAGAGGCTGCTGAAACGAGGAAAGGCTCTCACCCCCATCGGGGTATCTTATGCCAGTCTGTTTGAAAGGCTAAGGCATGCTGGCTCGATTGAACCACTCCCCGCATGTACTCCAAATCCACTTGCAAGGAGCTTTGATCCGGCAGCGCGATGCGCCTACCACTCCAATGTCATAGGGCACAACATTGAGAGCTGTCATAGTTGGAGAAGGGAAGTAGAGAAAATGATCCGAGAAGGGCGGGTTGTGATTAATAACAGTGACATGGAGCACTCGAACCCCCTCGAGAACTTGCCGACGGAGGTTGATGAGATTGAAGCTGGTAATGGTCTCGGCAGTATTGATGCAAAGCTCAGTGGCTAAAATGCCAATTTTGATAAAGTGGGAGGACGTTTCGTTCCTTGGTCAGCAAGAGAGAAGCTTGTGGTGGCTCATTTTGTTGTCATTTCTGTTGTTCGGATTATTAGGGTTATAAGTCGGATGTTGTCTTGTCCAGTTTGTTTTAGGATTTTGTTCTGGATTGTTTTGTTTGTTTTGTTATTTAAACCATTTCACCGGTAGTCTAATACAAAATCCGGTCTTTTATTATTTCCAGTCATCTTTTTGTTTAGTCCTTTTATCATTTTTGTTCAATGCCGAATTCTAGGGACATGACATGCGCACCCAGTTTGGGCCTAGTCTTAAAAGTTAATCATAAAACCCTGGGAAGGTGATCAAAGCATTTAAAGGAAATAAGAACGGTTTGAGATTATTTGGAGCCCGAGTCATGTGGAACTGGGGCAAGTTAAACACAAAGAAAACCGTTAAAGAAAGATTCGCCTAAATTGGCATGAGGGTCGTTCATAATAATGAGAATGAGAGTGTCGCCCAACGGTGCTTTAGAAGTGACAAATGAACAAACATATGTTGAATATAATTGTCAAGTCCAGCACCATCGGAAGAGACTATAAATCTATTGTTTAATTGTGTTGTTTGCACTTGGCATGTTTTGAAGACTGGAATGACGAAGGCATTTTGTTCTGCTACCCAAACACTTTATCCTTCGTTAACCCCTTTTGAGCCTTATTTATTTTCCTTTCATACCCCTCGTTCGGAATTAGTAGTAACGAATAGAATACGCAAGCGCGACAGGTAAACAAAAGAAAAAAAAGAGAAAGAAAAGAAAACAACAAAACGAAAAAAAAAAGAAAATGGTAACAAAAAAAAGTCAAATGAAAAAGAGGAATTGGGAACTACGTTTGACATGATTCTTCAAAGAGGATACGTAGGCGCTTCACGGCTCGGTCATAGTTTTGAAAAATAAAAAAAAATTCAATTAAGATATCCCCAAGCAAGAAACTGGGGCAGAGGTTGCGTTCGTTGTAAATAAATCTGGTTCCGAAAGTTGTAATTAATAACCCAGAATCGATGCACTTTTGAGCCTTTAATACCCTTTCTTTCTAGCCCTATCCAAAACCCACATTACGGTCCAAAGAAAGACCTTCTGATCAGTCTTCAAAAGATGCCAAGTCAGACAAATGAAGAGTCTTACCGGCGAACATAACATTCTGTTCCACAGCAGAAAGGACTCTAATCTCCAACAGAAAGAGTCATACCAGAAACACTCCAAAATCCCCAGCTGGAGAGAGATATAAAACGAGAGAGTCTTATTGGTGAAAAACTTCATAGGCACCATAAGGCGATGAAAGATGAGAGAGGAACAAAAAATGAGAGAGACTTGATAGCGAAAACCCTTCGGGCACTACAAGTCGAATAAGATTAAGAATCCGATGGGGAATCGCCAATTGAAGATCTTGAAAGATGATTGACGGTAAAGGATAGGCCACATGCACATGTCATGGCCATTAGAGTCGGTATCTGCATTTGATAGGTATTATTTATAGTTTCTTTTGTTAAAGAGTCGTGTTTCCCTTGGTCTTTTTATTCTGTTCCTTTTTTATCTTTTTCCTTTCATAGAAAAATCCCCAATAGAGTCTGTCTGGTCAGAACAAGTGTGAATTGACTTCAAAATATGCCATCAGCTTTCTAATTATGCCAGATGAGATCTGACTAGTGCACCCAAATGGTATAGTCGTCAAGGAACAAGCGCGAGGCCAGTGTAAAAAAGATATCCCCAAAAGGGAGTTGACAAAAAGATTGACAAGTGTCAAGAGGGATACCATCGCCTTTACCAAAAGTTATAAACCTCAAGGCCAAGGCCCATAAACAAAGCAAGGAAAGTAGTGTGCATGATTTGGGGAAATTCATGCTAGACTAAAAGGTCGGGGAAATGCCAGTTTCCGAGCTATGCCACGAAAGAAGAGGGATATCCCCAGCAGGAAGGGATTATCCCCAGCACATAATATCATCCCCAACAAGTTGTGGAGCACAGAGCAAGGAAGAGAGAAAGGGAAAGCCATCCCAGTAGGAGTATCACAACCAACCACCGCGTTTTAAACTAACAAAATTTTGTTTGATTTGAAAGCAGGTAACGGAAATGGCATTGATGCCAGAACTGCATGCCACAAGGGATATTATCAAACTGGGGCAGAAAATTTTCCTTCCATTTAGAAAAATTTTCTGGAAGTCAGGTACCCCCAGCTGATAACATTTTATCCCCCAGCAGGTAAGTAAATAATCCCCAGCAAGTGTTGAGGTAAGACATTTTCAAGCCTTAAGGATATTTTGGGTTCATCCGCCCTCGAATAGGATATTTTGGGTTCGTCCGCCCTCGAACAGGATATTTTGGGTTCATCCGCCCTCGAACAGGATATTTTGGGTTCATCCGCCCTCGAACAGGATATTTTGGGTTCATCCGCCCTCGAACAGGATATTTTGGGTTCATCCGCCCTCGAATAGGATATTTTGGGTTCATCCGCCCTCGAATAGGATATTTTGGGTTCATCCGCCCTCGAATAGGATATTTTGGGTTCATCCGCACTCGAATAGGATATTTTGGGTTCATCCGCCCTCGAATAGGATATTTTGGGTTCATCCGCCCTCGAATAGGATATTTTGGGTTCATCCGCCCTCGAATAGGATATTTTGGGTTCATCCGCCCTCGAATAGGATATTTTGGGTTCATCCGCCCTCGAATAGGATATTTTGGGTTCATCCGCCCTCGAATAGGATTCTATTTTTAAAGTTATTGTCCATGCCAGGCGCCCACCTGTATAACGAGAGGAATACTTTCAGTCTTTAAATTTCTTACCAGGCGCTCACCTGTATAACGAGAGGAATACATTTCAGTCTTTAAATTTCTTGACAGGCGCCAACTGTATAACGAGAGGAATACTTTCAGTCTTTAAATTTCTTACCAGGCGCCCACCTGTATAACGAGAGGAATACATTTCAGTCTTTAAATTTCTTGACAGGCGCCCACCTGAATAACGAGAGGAATACTTTTGTCTGTGCATTTCATATTTTAGGCGCCCACCTGTATAACAAGGGAATACATTTTGTGTCTTTACCATTAGGCGCCCACCTGTATAACAAGGGAATACATTCCACGTCTTTACCCATAGGAGATGCATTTCCTCCTAAGTTTGTTTTAGTTTCATCCATAGGAGATGCATTTCCTCCTAAGTTTGTTTTAGTTGCACTCATAGGAGATGCATTTCCTCCTAAGTTTGTTTTAGTTTCACCCATAGGAGATGCATTTCCTCCTAAGTTGGTTTTAGTTTCACCCATAGGAGATGCATTTCCTCCTAAGTTTGTTTCAGTTCTACCGATAGGAGACGCACTTCCTAAGTTCAGTTCTACCCATAGGAGACGCACTTTCTAAGTTCAGTTTTTACCACAGGAGACGCACTTCCTAAAAAGTTTCACCAATAGGAGACGCACATCCTAAGTTTATTTCACCCAATAGGAGACTCACTTCCTAAAAAGTTTCACCAATAGGAGACGCACATCTTAAGTTAGTTTCACCAAGAGGAGACGCACTTCCTAAAAAAAAAGTTTCACCAATAGGAGACGCACTTCCTAAGGAGATGCACATCCTAAGATAAGTTATTTCACCAGTACGAGACGCACTTCCTAAGAATAGTTTCACCAATAGGAGACGCACTTCCTAAGTAAGTTTTACCCATAGGAGACGCACTTCCTAAGTTTATTGTACCCACAGGAGACGCACTTCCTAAGTTTATTGTACCCAATAGGAGACGTACTTCCTTAAAGTTTATTTTTATCCATAGGAGATGCATTTCCTCCTAAGTTTGGTTTAGTGTTACCAGTAGGAGATGCATTTCCTCCTAAGTTTAGTTTTACCCATAGGAGATGCATTTCCTCCTAAGTTTAGTTTTACCCATAGGAGAGGCATTTCCTCCTAAGTTAGTATTGAAGTTGGGAGCCCGCCCATATAACAGAGGCATATATTTCAGTTTTTACTTTCAAGTGTTGAAATTGGGAGCCCGCCCAGATAACAGAGGCATACATTCAGTCTTTATGTTTCAAGCGTTGAAGTTGGGAGCCCGCCCAGATAATAGAGGCATACATTTCAGTCTTTAATTTTCAAGTGTTGAAGTTTGGAGCCCGCCCATACAACAGAGGCATACATTTCAAGATCAAGTCAGAAGACAATAAAACAGAGGGTTACAACAAGAATCCCCAGCAGGAAACAATAAAATCCCCAGCACCGGGAAACAGAAGGTTGCAACAAGAGATCCCAGCACAAATTCAGGCGCCTGAGTCAAAAGGAAGAAAAGAGGCGTCTTGAAAGAAGCAGCTGGTGAACATTAAATCATGCCCAACATAACAAGTCTGATGAAGAAAGTCGTACCCACCAGAGGAACCGCCAAAAAGCTTAATGAAGAAAGCCATGTCCCCAGCGGACCGAGCAAAATGATATTCAGAAAAGCAAATGGCCAGTATCATTCCAAGTTCAAGGAAGAAAAGCACCGGAAGAAGCACAAGCCGACAAGAAAGCAAGGCAACAAGAACAAATTTCAATCTAGCCTAGCTTCTTGTTTTATTTTAAGCACGGTGTAATAAGGAGATCAGTAAGCAGTGATAACAGCATGCAACAACAGTAACATTGCAGTCCCACGGTAGTCCCAGCTACCAAAACTTCCCGAACTACATTAACCTGATTCCCCTTTAGCCAGGGATATGTAGGAAACCTTTGAAGCAAAGGTTCGGTTAAATCTTTTTCAAAAAATGCTTCACACGGAGTACTCGGATGGGCAAAAATCGCTCGCTTTATCTTTGCACGAAAACCCTTCGTGTCTCCGGGCAAAGAGGGCAGCTGTAAGCACGTGATTTTTGTCCTACATGAGAAATACTCCCAAAAAATGCAAAATAAAATGATTTTCCTTGGTGTGCAATTTTGAGTACTTTTGTGATATTTTTAGATAATTATTTGTATTTGTCTGTGTTTGCTTATTTGTTAAATTAATAAAAAATACAAAAATATGTCGCATTTTGCATGTAGGATTTAATTCTACAATTGTTAGTAATTAAATTAGTTTTACAAAAATTAAAAATTACAAAAATAGGCATCTTTTGCATTTTTAGCATTTAATGTCCAAATGAACAATTTTATGCTTAATTATTACTTAATTGCGCGTTAATTGTTATTGGGAGTTAATTTGCGATTTTATAACTTAATTTAGTTCTTAATAATAATTTAAGTATTTTTATAATTTAGTTTTAGAAAATAAAAGAAGAAAAGATAACAAAAATACAAATAAAAATCGGATTGGGCCACTTCTTCAATTTTCAACCCCAGGCCCAAACAATTGTCCACGACCCAGTCCACTTCACACGGGTCGACCCGGTCTGCCCCATTAACCCATTAACCCAACACTCCCCTTCATTAAAAAACAAAACAAAAGAAAAAACAAAAAGAACAAAAAACCCTAAAAACCAAACTACCATCCGCCTCCCCCCTCCATCTTCTTCTTCCCCAAAAACTCAAACACCCCAACGTCCATGGCTGCTGCCATTCACCAGCCCCGTCAACCACCAACTCCCCCTTGCGTCGTCACTATCCCGTCGACCACTGCCCAAACCACCACAAAAACACCACCTCCTTCCTCCAGTACCACCCGCGAACCCTACTGCCCAAACTGCTAGCCCATCGACTTCTTCCTCCGTGAAACCCATCACTACTGTCGCAACCATTCCTCCATTGAAGCCGACGACCACAGCTGTTGCTGCTGCGTCGTCACTGCTCAAACGACCCTCCACAGCTGCTCAGTCCCGTCCAAATGACCACCGGAGCCCCGACGAGCAGCAGTTGTTGCTGCTGCGTCGTCACTGTTCCATCACCTTCTTCCACCGTTACACCCAGTCACTGCCATGGCCAAGCTCATCGTCGACCAGCTGCTCATGTTGCTGTGTCTTCTCCTTCGACGTCCTTAAGCCGAACAGATCCATCGAGCCTGCTGCTACTGTTTCTCTTCCTCACGCGAGCACCAAACATGCCCCCCAGCTGCTTCTGCCTTCCACTTCATCGTCCAGTTTGCTATTGCGTCATCAACGTGTTCGTCGTCGTTTGGTTGAGCTTTGGTCGAGGGTCGCCGAAACAGTCCGTATGTATGATTGTTCGATTCGGTTAGTAGATTTTCGAGTTTTATTCTGTCCGCATTTTGTTTTGATATTTTCGAATCTAAAATCGGCGAATGTTTGTTTTGTTCATGTTTATGTTTAGATATTTGGATTTTGGTTTTGTTCATGTTCATGTGTTGTTTGTTAAATTAATTTTTCAGATTTCAAATGAAAGATTAATTAGTTATTTTTCATGTTTATTTCATGTTTGTATTGTTGTTTAAGTGAATATTTGTTAGTTTAATGTTTGTTAGATCCAAATTGAAATTTAATTGGTTATTTCTTCAATTTGTTTCATGTTGTTATGTATTTTCCAGAAATTAGTAATGTTGTTTGAACCATGTGAATCCGTCATGTTTTGTTGCTTAAAAATAGATTTAATTCATGTTCATCTTTGTTTGAAGTTCATGTTTAAATCCAGTGATTTAATGTGAGTTTGTGTTTGTTTTTGATTTGTTAATTTAATTTGAATCATGCATATTGTTGTTTGTATTATTGTCTCTTTGTTCATCCATTAATGGTCTAAATTAACCAGGATTGGTTCCCGATATGGTTGATTTATTTCCATTAATTTGGAGTTTGTGTTGTTCATCATGTTCATGTAAATTGTTGTTGAAGATTGTTGAGAAATTGGTCATCTTGACTATATTTTGGTTGAGTTATGATTAATTGATTGTTTAGAGCAGAGGGGTAATTTGGTAAATTGCATTGCATTCGGGGGTAGATTTGTAATTGCAATAAGGTCGGAGGGGTAGTTTGGTAATTGAACATTATTTTGATTCTTTATGTTAAGCATGGGGGACAAATATAATGGGGTGGGGTTTTTGATGTACTTGTTTAATATAATGGGGGACAAGACAAAACATAATGGGGAGGAATCTTGTACTTGTTTAATGTAGGCATGGGGGACATATTGTAATGGGTTGGTAATGTGGCATTTATTTAATGTAGGCATGGGGGACAAAATTTAAAATAAAGAAGACATATAATAGTGGGCCAAAGCATGCCATTGGGGGAATAATTTTGGGGTTGGGAATGGAAGACTTGTCTTGCTATATATAGAGTCATTCTTGACTTGAAATGGGGAGGATTTTTTGAGAGAGAGTTTTTAGAACTTGAATATTATTGAGAGGATTTTTTGGGAGAGAGTTTTAATACGTGAGGTAGAACATAAAACATTTTTCTACATTTTGAGAGCGAACATACTTGAAATATTTTGAGAGTAAAAGAGAAATGCAATTTGAATTTTCACTCGAATAATTTCCGTTTGCTTTTCTCGAGTGTTATTCAAAATCCGAAACTACTGCCTCTTGCATCTGTTCTCTCTTCTGCTTCGATTGTGATTGTACTTTTGCACTGCTGAGTTTTCAATCTGTTACTGGGTCATTCTACTAGTTGTTACTGGTTTTGCGGTGTTGCTGAACCTGCTGTTGCCGCGTTATTACTGTTGCTGACTCCTACTTCTTTTGTTCTTGTACTGCTGTTTCCAGGTACACATTTGTACACTCTTGGCTTGAAGCGAAAAATGAAATATTAATCAGGCTCTTGTTCCTGTTGAATTCTTTTGTTTGGATCTGTGTTTGAATATTAATTTTCCTCTCTTTGTATAAAAATATAGTCGATTAATTAATGAGTAATGAGGCTGCATATGTATGATTTCTTTCATCTAATAATGCTAGTTTAAATTACTTGAAGAATAGTTAATCGGCTTTGATATTATTGTGTATCCCTCTCATGTTCCAGCATTAGTAAATAATAGAATATAAAAATGAAAGCAGTTTTTCTTTGTACAAACTCGATCGCAATTTTCCAATCGCATTAGCCGTAAACTAATAACTAATAAGTTACGTTTTCAGCATGTAAATAATTAAGAGATTTTCTTTTATTTTAGAGACGAACTTAATAGAAAATATAGTCACTATAGGTTTATCCTTTAAAATAAAAATGAGACGAGCCTCGCCAAATAAATCACAAACCGCCGGGGCCCTCAATAAAATACATAACCATTGACTAGACTTTGGATTTGGCCGTTTAATGAACCTTCACGGCCTCTTCCTAAAATAACAATACGTTAGACTCTTTAGGACGCGCCTTAATAAATCTTACCTTCTTAAACTCGGGTGCACATTTATGTGACCCAAATCCAATTCTCAACGGAGTCGAAATGTGTTTCTAATCACGGGTACATTGATTGTGACGTGGTTCGAGATGCGTGTCCATGACGTTGCAAATTCATTTTAAAAAAAATAAGAATGAGATGAGCCTCGCCAAATAAAAATACAAATTGCGGGGCCCTCAGTAAATATTTGCTTTAAAAATTGTTTAGACTTCGGGATGGACCGTTTAGTAAAATTCCACGGTCCTACCCAAAATAAATACGCTAGTCGCTTTAGGCGCGCCTTTAATAATTTAATTTCCTTAAACTCGGGTGCACATTGATGTGACCCAAATCCAAATCTCAACGGAGTCAAAGTGTGTCGACGACCACGGGTACATTGATTGTAACGCGGTTCGAGATACATTTTCACAACGTTGCAATTCTTGATAAAAACAGTAAATGATAAAAGCGGTTAAAAGTTAAATTTTGCACATAAGTTCACACTTGTATAAAATCAGATAATTAAGCCGAATATAACAGTTGAGCGACCGTGCTAGAACCACGGAACTCGGGAATGCCTAACACCTTCTCCCGGGTTAACAGAATTCCTTATCCGGATTTCTGGTACGCAGACTGTAATATGGAGTCATTCTTTTCCTCGATTCGGGATTAAAATTGGTGACTTGGGACACCCTAAATCTCCCAAGTGGCGACTCTGAAATAATTAAACCAATCCCGTTTCGATTGTCCTTTAATTGGAAAAAACTCCCTTGTCCCCTCGCGGGGCGGAAAAAGGAGGTGTGACAGTGAGGAATTCCCCACCTAGCCTTCAATTCTGCGATTTCCTCCTCTCTTATAACAGAGTGAACAGGTTCTGGCTCCTCCCCGACGGGACTGCAGAAGTCGGTCCATGCTTTTCTGGGGCGAGGCAAGATATCGGCTACCTACGGGACCTCCTCATCCTCCACCATTTCTGCTCCTCCGGTGGCCAGAACATCACTTTCCAGTGCCGGAATTGCGATAGGGAGGTCAGCGCGAGAAGAATCACCAGCCATTGTGCCAATTTGGTGAAGCAAAAAGACAAAGAAAAGGGAGGATGAAAAGTTTTCGGTTAACTGGAGACAAATAAAAATTGAAAGTATCAGGAAGAAAGTATATTCGCGAAGTTCTTTCAGGTAAAGGACAAGGAAGTGTGTCAATCGAATGACGTGTTCTTTCTATTTATAGGAGACATAAATCCCCCAAGCACGAAACCCAAGAGTCGCCAATCGAATCTGATAGGGCACGAAACGTTTCAATTTCCTGGGAACGTGTATCATAATGGCGGCAACCACGAACAACGTTTCAATCCAAAAACAACGTTTCGGTTCCGAAACAGCCGCAACAGTTTAAAGATATCGAAAGGGTGCCAATATGCTGCTTGATTATGAAAATCATGCCCAAGGAGTAGACAGTCAAATTTCTCCTAGATAAACGGAAATCATCATCCGCCTACCGGGTCCGACAAGGGATGACCCCAGAAGACGAAGGGACTAACTGTATTGGTCAAAATCTGACCGATACGGTCGACCCAATTGGGGCCATGTCCAAACAATGGGATAAGGAAAGACGACATTAGTTACGTCAAACCACGTATTCACCGAACGACCAAAGCGGATGCAAAATGAGGGGGCTTATGGCCCAAATACATGGCGATGACTCCATAACTATATATAGGGATTAAACCTTTCAAGAAGGAGGGGGGGGGGGAGGAGGGCTTTTTCCTCTCCTTCTCCTCTAATCTCCTTAATAAAAACGAAGAAAAATGACCTTCCAATATTTTTTCTACAACAGTCATTTTCACCGATTGATGGGAGAAGAAATGAAAGGCTTCGATAATATACCGCTTCTACTCCATTTTGTGTATTATTTTCTGGTTTGTTTATAGATCTGGAATTTACTATGCTTGACTAAAATTTACCTCTTCAATTTTTTTTTAATTGATTTAATAAAAAAGGTTTCAATATTTTTTGGTCAAATATTTTTGTCATTTTATAATTTTTAATTAGAAAAATGCCAAAAAAAAAAGAAAAAAAAAAGAAGAAATAAACGGGGGAATGTAAGAAGTGACTTGGCATATCTCATAGACAAGAATTGCCATTTATCTTTTTCTCCTTTTTTGGCATCATTATATATATATATATATATATATTTATGCTCACGCTTTGCGCGGTTGTAAAATAAAACTAAATATTGCATATTAGTATTATAATTCTCATAAAAGTATGAAGTTTTACTAATCAAACATCTTTTTGCGACTCTTCTTGACATCCTATATAAAGTTCTTTAGTAGAAAGAACATGCGAAAAACATTCCAAGTTAAACATGAAATAGCCTACTTTAATCACATATAGTAGCTTTGCATAAGAAAAATAGAATCGAAAAAAAAAAGAATAAAAAAAGGAAATAAAAACTAATGAAAAAGAGAAAAAAACAAAAAAAGTTAATGTCAAAATCTGAGGGTGTAACCTGAGATATCACTTACATTTTTTCCTACCACCAAATCTTGAAAAACCCTATATTTTAAAAGGTTACATTTTTTCGTATATATCAAATGAAAAAATAGTTTTGGAAAGCAAATAAAAAAAGAAATACTATAAAAAGAAGTGGAGAAAAAGAAAAACATCAATTAATAAATGTATCCTATTCTTTAAAGGCCTTTTTTCGTCTACTCGATTTCATTCTTTTCTATCTTTATCTCCAATCCTGCAACCCAAAACTCCTACTCATATTTTTCAGTTAATTTTTTATAATATTTGGTGTGATTCTCCAGTAAAACATACTTTGTTTTTAGAAGCATAATAAATCAAAATAAATTAATGTCTTACTTATAATAAATATTAATAATAGAGTAATATCAGAAAGGTAATAAAATAATTTCATCTATGCATATTGGACATAATTTTCAAATAAGATGTACTAAAAGTTGTTTACGAAATATATCTATATACTAAAATAAGTTGTTTTCAAACCATAATCTTTTTACTACTAAACTTATGGAAGTGCACACCATACATTTTCTTTTATTGTTTTGATGGAATGTTGTTTTAACTTTTTTTTCTTTTCCATGGGACATAAATCATAAGGAAGAAATTTTTTTCTTTTCCACAACAAAGCCAATACAAGAATATTAGAGTTTATATGGATATTTGCAATTTATTATTGACTATGAAGTAGATAGACACCAAAGAATAACATATAAATGCATATTGGGTAGAAGGCAAACCCAGTACCCGGAGAAGAAAACAAAATACCGATATCATGTGAAAAGAAAATACTCACAAAATAATGAGACCCAAAAGGGAAAAGAGCTACTCGAAGATCAGTTAGAAGCAGCCAAGCATCCATTCTCTTCCATGGTTACAAAATTGGGTCTATATATTTTGTGTACCTACACGTTCTTAGAACCAAGGAAGCAAAAACTGAACCGTTTCTTGATAAAACGGTTGTTTATTAATGCCTCCTCTTTTAATGCATATAGACGGTTAATTTTCTTTTAAGAATTCCTAAAACTTAACCGTTTTAATATCTCCCCTTTAATGCATTTAGATCAATTTTTTAATCTTCTGTAATATAAATAAACACATAAGAGTAAAAAAAGATATAAAATTAAGAAAAAAGATAAATAGGATCCCTGCTCCATCACCTTCCTCAATGCCCTCCTTTATATTAATACTAGTAAATTTACTATAATACCAATGAATTTAAGTTTTAGCTAATTAAGAAACTTAACGAAATATCAATAAAAATTTAAAAGGCTCAAACTAAAATTAAATTTAGTAAATTTAGATAAATTTCATCTTAAGACTACTAATTATGAAAGTAAAAATATTTAAATTATAATTATTCATATATTAAAAGATGAAAATATATAAATGAAATACAAACTTTTATATTAGCAGAACCGTTGCCTCTTACCTTGTCAATAATTTAATACCTTCCTTGTTTTTGGAGAGTACATTCTACATACCTTGTATTTAAAATAAATAATAAATATCTAAAAGCAGATTGTATGAATTTAATTATTTCAAATTAATACTTACGATGTAACCTAGACGTAAATCTAGAACACAATTGAAGTTTATCTTGACGAAACAACCCTTTTGTTTCAAGGTTATCAGATAAAACAAATAACAATTTTCAGTAAAAGAAATATATATATATATATATATATATATATATATATATATATATATATATATATATAACATTTAAAGTATCAATAAACATTGGAAAGTACGCATATGAAATAACTACATAAATATATACAAGTTTCCTATGTAGAAATAATATACTCATACATACTTATAACTTCAAGTATAGACATTTTCAAACCAAAAATCAATGAAAATTGCACCTATATTTTTTATATACACAAATTAAAGGACTAAAATAAAAAGAGATAGTCCCAACAGCACAACAACAAAATGTAAAAAGTTATTCATATACTCGGAAAAAGAGTATTTAACTGGTGATGCTTTTTGGAGATACTTCCTGCTACCGATTTTTCATCAACTTTCTTCTTCTTTTTAATGTAAACTTATGTGTATGTCTTTTATCCGTATGTTTTATTCATCACATACATATAAAGAACTTAACCTAAGTTTGAATGATTTAATAGCATTAGAGTCTCTATTTACTTAACCATTCATGTAATTTTTAAAATTCAAGAAACATTACAAATGAGTTTATTATACTATTGCTCTCTGCACCACGTCAAATCCAGAAAATACAGTTTCTTCTTTTTATTACATAAAAACACGATCAATTTAAACCAATATGAGATGACCATACACAAAAAGGGAAAAGGAAAAGCAAATACACCGAGAGTCTTGTGTTAAGTTTATCCCTTCATGACTTGCCTCGTTACTATCAATCATTCTCATTGCGATACACCTTTTTATCTTGTGCTTCATCTGCATAAATAAATTTAAAAAAAAAGTCAACTTTCACTATTTTTAATTAGAAACTTATAGTAAGCAGAACGTATGGAAAAGAAAGAAAGCAAGAAAACCTTGAAGTTTAGAAACTGCCAATAAGAGCTTTGCCTTATTCATTTTGTACTTCCTCTGTATCCCACAAAACTAACTAGAGTAGTCAATTTTCACTATTCTAATTTAAAATTAAAAAATTAGTATAAAGCCGAATATATATATAAAAGAAAGCAGACCTTGAAGTTGCAAAAGTTTCAAAGAAACGCCTTCCATTGAGAGAAGAAAGCAATACAGTTCCGTTGAATGTTAGGTGTGTTAAAATAGGAACAAAGAATGGTTAGATATCAGAACTGATTGACTTTTGAAATCTAGTGTTAATGACCTTGTTAAATATGGGAAGGGAAAAAGGACTTTTCGAATATTTGAAGAGTAGCTTTTGGTGATGACTCTGTTCCAAAACGCATGGATAAAGTTGTAACCTAAAGAATATGTAAGGTCACATCTTTTACAACAACAACAATAACGGTCCAGTTAATCCCACAAGTGGGGTCTGGGGAGGGTAATATGTATGCAGACCTTACCTCTAACCCGAGGGGCAGAGAGGTTGTTTCCAGGAGACCCTCGGCTCAAGAAAGCATCAAGAGACTATATATTAGTACTATCAATAGACTCATACTAAAATAACATAACATTACATAAAATAACAAAATAACAACATCATAAGAAATATAAGAAATACGAAAAAGATGGAAGATATAATAATATCCAGTAGATAAAGCCCTGCATCAGTAGCTGACCAGTAACATCCTAAGACTAACTCCTAACTGGCTAGTCTCACTCTAGTGCGCTATAGAAATTTTCACAACTTCCCCTAACCTACAACCTTAATGCTCAACCTCCACAATTCCCTGTCAAGGGCCATGTCCTCAGTAATCCTAAGTCGCGCTATGTCCTTCCCGATCACCTCGCCCAAATACTTCTTAGGTCTCTCTCTACCTCTCATCGTGCCCACCACATCCAATCGTTCACACCTCCTCACTGGTGCATCAGTGCTCCTCCTCTGAATGTGCCCGAACCATCTGAGTCTTGCTTCCCGCATCTTGTCCTCCATGGAGGCCACGCCCACCTTATCTCGAATATCTTCATTCCTAATCTTATCTATCCTTGTATGCCCGCACATCTACCTTAACATCCTCATCTCTTATACTTTCATCATCTAGATGTGTGATTTCTTAACTGGCCAACACTCGATCCCATATAACATGGCAGGCCTAACCGCTGCTCTATAAAACTTACCTTTTAGTAATAGTGGAACTTTCTTATCACACAGGATTCCCAACGCTAACCTCCACTTCATCCAACCCACCCCTATACAGTGTGTGACATCCTTGTCGATCTCCTCGATCCCCTGAACAACTGACCCAAGGTACTTGAAACTACTCCTCTTAGGAATGACTTGAGAGTCAAGCCTCATTTCCCCTCCCGCTTCCGTCGGCTCGGCCCCAAATTTGCACTCGAGGTATTCCATCTTCTTCCTGCTCAACCTGAAGCCTTTAAACTCAAGTGCCTGTCTCCAAACCTCTAGCGTCTCGTTGACGCCGCCTCGTGTCTCGTCAATTAGAACTATGTCATCAGCAAATAGCATGCACCATGGCACCTCCCCTTGAATATGATGAGTTAGTGCATCCATCACCAGGGCAAATAGGAAAGGACAGAACGCAAACCCTTGGTGCAACCCCGTAACAACTGAAAAATGCTCAGAGTCGCCTCCTACTGTCCTAACCCGAGTCTTAGCTCCATCATACATGTCTTTAATCACCCTAATGTAGGCAACCGGGACCCCTTTAACCTCTAAGCAGCTCCATAAGACCTCTTAGGAACCCTGTCGTAGGCTTTCTCTAGATCAATAAACACCATGTGGAGATCCTTCTTCTTATCCCTGTATTGTTCCACCATCCTCCTAATAAGGTGGATAGCTTCTGTGGTAGATTGGCCCGGTATGAACCCGAACTGGTTGTCTGAAATAGACACCATCCTCCACACTCTCATTTCTACCACTCTCTCCCAGACTTTCATGGTATGACTCAGTAATTTAATACCCCTATAGTTGTTACAACTCTGGATATTGCCTTTGTTCTTATACAACGGAACCATTGTACTCCACCTCCACTCTTCAGGCATCCTATTAGTCTTGAATATAACATCAAACAACACAGTAAGTCATTCCAAGCCTGCTCTACCCACACACCTCCAAAGTTCAACTGGAATTTCGTCTAGCCCGGTAGCTCTGCCCCTTCTTATCTTACGGGTTGCCTCCATGACCTCATCGACCTCAATGTCCCTACAATAACTTAATTCATGGGGACTGTCGGCATTCCTCAATTCACCTAGTACAATATCTTGATCCCCTTCTTCATTTAGAAGTTTATGAAAGTAGGTATGCTATCTCTTCTTAATCTGGTCATCTCCCATCAAACCTTTGCCATCATCATCTTTTATGCATCTCACTTAGTCCAGATCCTGAGTCTTCCTCTTTCTCACCTTAGCGAGTCGGAATAACTTCTTCTCCCCGCCTATGTTACCTAGTTCCTCATACAGACGAGCAAAAGTTGTCGTCTTAGCCTCCGTTACTGCCATCTTCTCCTCCTTCCTAGCTACCTTATACCTTTCCTTGTTCGCTCTCTTCTCCTCCTCACTAATGCTCCCTATTAACCATAGGTAAGCCGTCTTCTTTGCTTTCACTTTACCTTGGACAACTGCATTCCACCACCAGTCTCCTTTGTGGCCACCGGTGCGGCCCGAAGATATCCCTAACACCTCTCTCGCCGCCTTCCTTATACAGTCCGCCGTCGTTGACCACATAGTGTTTGCGTCCCCACTACTTCTCCAAGCTCCCATTGCCGATAACCTTCCTTCCAGCTCCTGAGCTTTATCCTTAGTCAAGGCGCCCCACCTAATCCTCGGGCGGCCTCGTACTGACCTCTTCTTTCTCCTTATCATAATATCAATGTCCATCACCAAAAGCCTATGCTGCATTGCAAAGGTCTCACCTGGGATAACCTTGCAATCCCCGCACAATCTTCTGTCGCCTCTCCTGAGGAGGAGATAGTCAATCTGAGTTTTCGCCACCGAACTTTAGTAAGTAACCAAATGCTCCTCCCTCTTCGGAAAACTTGAGTTCGCAATCACTAGATCGAATGCCTTGGCAAAGTCCAACAACGAAGTGCCCTCTCCGTTCCGCTCCCCCAAAACCAAAGCCGCCATGCAGCTCAGTATAACCAGCTGCAGACGGCCCAATATGACCATTGAAATCTTCTCCTATGAATAACCTCTCGGAAGGCGGAATACTATGAACGATGTCATCCAACCCCTCCCAAAAGCGCCTTTTAATCTCCTCATCTAAGCCTGTTTGCGGCGCGTACGCGCTAACGACAGTTAAAGTACACTCACCCACCGCCAATTTAATAGTCATTAGTCTGTCATTCACCCGCCTGACCTCTACCACCGACTCTCTAAGATGGCTATCTACCAGGATACCCACTCCATTCTTACCCCTCCGGACTCCAGAGTACCACAACTTATACCCATCTGCGTTTTTCACCCTCGATCCAACCCATCTAGTCTCCTGGACACAAGCTATATTAATCCTCCTCTTCTGAAGGATGTTCACCAACTCTATAGACTTACTAGTTAGAGAAAAAGAAATTAATAACTAAGGGAAAAAATGAGAAAAAATGCCAAATAAATGAGAGAAAAGATAAATACTAATCCTAGCTTAAGAGAGGTGTCATGTCAGTTTTCTTTTTCCCACCTTTATATATATATATATATATATATATATATATATATATATATATATATATATATATTCTTTCTTTTCTCGCAGCATATTCTATAATTATGAGTCTGCAGAAGCATATTTACTCACAGCGCCGTCAAACTCGCAAAAGTTTTCTAGTCAGGGAAAGGTTACAACTTACAAAGTATGCCAAGTTTTACCGGGAGCAAATAAAGAATAGCTAAGAGTTCTTAGTATTTCTTTTATTTATTATAGGAAGTAATCATGTAAGGTAAAATATTACAAAAGCAAAATAAGGAACATATATCAAGAACAGATCACATCCACAAACACATAAAGCGAGTTGTTTAGGAGTAGAGCTGGCAATGATCTTGACGAGGGGACTTGGGGAGTGGTGGGTGAAAGATGGAGAAAGCTAATAGTTCAGTTAATAAGAGTGAGGAGATAGTACTATTAACACACAGCAGGTAATTAGAAATAATTCAACCTCAATATTCTGATTTGTTCAAGTTGGAAAAATCTAACTTATTTTGTGAAGTATTTTGGAATAAAGTAATGTGTACTTGGCTAATTAATTTGAAAAGCACTTTTAAGCAACAATTTATATTTAACCAAGCTTTTCAAAAAATGCTTTTAAGTATCAAATTACAAATAAAGACAGGAAGAGATTTACTTAATAGTTAATATTATATAAGTATATAAATAGTCACAAATATTTATTAAGTATTAAAGAAATACTTAAGTTTTTATTTTGTTAAGCAGTTAGCCATGTATAGTGTCCCACATCGGGAAGTAGATACCAATGATTATGTAATCACTGTATAAATAGGGCGTTGTACAACACTTTAATTAATTAATAATATTTTCTCTCGTGCTTTCTCACATGGTATCAGAGCTTCGAAGAGAAAAGATCGTTGTGCACCATTCCAACGATATTCGGGAAGAAAGAACTCAGTCATCGTGCAATTTTCCAATGACCAAAGTGACTCGTTGTGTCAAAGTTACTATTTATCAGTGTTGTGAACAAACCAACACCACCACAAGGTCTGTCGTAATCCTGCGACCAAACCCTAGAAAATCCCACCGGAAAACTCACAGCCACGCGCCCTCACATGCCGGGAGAACTCCAAAATGTTTAGTGAGATCTGTGCACGCGTTGGGCGCGTGAGACCACTTACAGCCAGATTCTGACGAACTTCCTTCAGGAAAGCTTACTAGCACAACAATTCCGAGTCGACCAGTTCTATTTCCGACAAATTTCGACAACTTTGGAATTTTCCGGCGATCTACAGTGTTTTCCGTCATGAATAGTATTTTCGGCGTGAAATAGTGTTCTATTTTTCTGCTGTGAATAGTATTTTCCCAGCTATTTTAGTTTTCCCACATGAGTTTCTGATTTCCACTATTTCAAGTTAACCCTACTTTTTTTAGTCAAGATTTTGAGAAATAAATTATAGCGAAATGAGATCCAATATTATGAATGGTTCGATGGTTTCTCTACCGGATTATATTGAGTTCCTTCAGTACAAAGCATGTAAACATACTTCTTCAGGGATAGCTTCCGTTGTTCAAATAGATAGTAGTGTGACTTGTGTCTCCCAATCTTCAACCTCTGAGTCTTGGGTCATTGATTCATGTGCATCTTATCATATTTCTGACAACAAATCTCTTTTCACTGTTATTTTATGTTCTCAATCTCTCCCAATAGTCACAATGGGCAATGGGTCTCAAACCACGACAAGCGAAATAGGTCAAGCAAGTCCACTTCCTTCCTTACCTTTAGATTCAGTTCTTTATGTTCCCGGTAGTATTTTTAATCTTATAGCCATTAGTCGCTTAGTTAAATCACTTAAATGCTCTGATTTATTTCTTGATGACATTGTTTTTATACAGGAACACAGTACAGGGTGGATCATTGGTACCAAGCGTGAATCAGATGGATTTTATTACCTTATCCTTGTAAAATCACATGGACTCACATTTTGTCTTCCTTTAACAACTTGTCTTGTTACTGATTCACCAGATTTATTACATAAATGGTTGGGACATCCCAGTTTATCAAAACTTCAGAAAATGGTACCTGGTTTATCTCACTTGTCCACTCTAGAGTGTGAGTCATGTTAGCTCGGTAAGCATACCCGCTCCCATTTCCCTCGGCGTCTTGATAATCGAGTAGAGTTACCTTTTACCTTAGTCCATTCAGATGTTTGGGGTCCTAGTCGAGTCAGTTCTACCTTGGGATTCCGCTACTTAGTTAGTTTTATTGATGATTATTCTAGGTGCACATGGATATTTTTGATGAAAAATCGATCTGAGTTGTTTCTATTTTCCAGAACTTCCACGTTGAAATTCAAAATCAATTTGGGGTTTCTATCCGCACATTTCATAGTGATAATGCCCTAGAGTATTTGTCTTCCCTATTTCAGCAGTTTATGAACTCTCATGGGATTATTTATCAAATATCTTTTCCGTACACATCTCAACAAAATGGGATAGCTGAAAGAAAGAATAGACTTATTGAAACTGCTCGTACCCTACTCATACAATCTCATATTTCGTTGTATTTTTTTGGCGGATGCAGTTCTTAAATCTTGCTATCTTATAATCGTATGGCATCTTCAGTTGTCTAGAATCAAGTTTCATTTTCTGTCTTGTTTTTCCACTTACCTTTGTTCTCTCTTCCACCCCGTGTCATTGGAAGCACGTGTTTTGTTCATAACCTTACTCCAGGAAAAGATAAGTTAGCTCCTTGTGCTCTTAAGTGCATATTTCTGGGTTACTCGAGAATGCAAAAGGGGTGTCGATGCTATTCTCCTGACCTCCAGCGGTACCTTATGTCTGCTGATGTTACCTTCTTTGAAACCCAACCATACTTCACAGGTCCAGGTAATCACTTAGATATTTCTGAGGTGCTACCAGTTTTATCTTGTGGAGATCCAGTCATGTAACGACCCGACCGGTCGTTTTGAGCTTTTGCATTTTGATCGCCAGTTCTCGGGCATGACTTTCCCTGTGTTATGTATTATTACTGATGTAGATCATTGGTTTTGGTTTTCAGGAAAAAAAATCGGAATGAATTTGAAAGAATAGTTTCAGTTGAAAGCTTTGAATTTGAAAGGTTTGACCAAGAGTTGACTTATATGTAAATGATCTCGGATCGGAATTTTTATGATTTGTCTAGCTCCATTAGGTGATTTATGACTTAGGAGCGCGATCGTAATTGGTTTTGGAGGTCCGATGTGGAATTTGGCTTGAATTGGTGAAAGTAGTATTTTAGCGATTTCCGGTTGATAGGTGAGATTTTGATCCAAGGGTCGGAATGGAATTCCGAGAGTTTGTAGATTCATTATGTGATTTGGGATGTGTTTGCAAAATTTCATGTCATTCAGAAGTGATTTGGTCGGGTTTTTGATCAAATGCGTGTTTCAGAAGTTTTTGGAAAACTTAGGCTTGAATACGATGTGAATTGATGGTTTTGATGTTGTTTGAGGTATTTTGTTGATTGGAAAAAGTTTGAATGATGTTATGGGGTGTGTTGGAATATTTGGTCGGGGTCACATGAGGCTCGGATAAGTTTTGGAAGAGTTTTTGGATGATTTTTGTCGTTTTGAGCATAAGCACGTAATGATCCAAATGTCCATTTTTAGTTCTAGAGATTGAAATTTGATTTCGAGACTTCCGGAATTTTGATAATGAATTATAGGACTGATCTGGAAAGTTTGGTCTAATTTCATCAAGTCCCGATTGGGTTTTTGACGCGAAAGATCTGTTAATTGTTTAACGAGCGAAATGGATATCGCACTAAGCAAACGAGCTCTGAATTGAGTTTCGATTGAAGAACTATGTTCGTATCATTATTTGTGACTCATAGGAACAAGAATCATCGAATTCAGAGTTCGTATGGTGGAGTTAGAGCCTTTTTAGTGAAAATAAATATTGCTGGTACAGAAGGTTTTGGTGTGCACCTTTAGCGACCAGATTTGGCACCTTTAGCGATCGGAAAGGTCTTTTAGCGACCAGAATGGGCTTTATTTATGTTGTTCTATTTTTTTTAGTTCATTTTCACGTTTTTCTTGTGAAAGAACACGGCTTGGGGCGATTTTTGAGCAAGAAATCATGGAAAATCTTGAGGTAAGTCACTTGTAATCATTTCTACTCCATAATATTGAATTATCATCGAATAATCCGACTAGATTACATGTTTTTGAGGATTAAATTGGGAATTTAGGCCTAGGGATATGAAAATAAGATTTGAAGATTTGAGGGTCGAGTTGATGTCCGATTTTGGTAAATTTTATATGTATAGACTCGTGGCGAGATAAGGAATCCGTTGTTGATAATTTTTCTGAATTTCAAGAAGTGGGCCCGGGGCTCGGGTTTTGCCAATTTTCGGGATTTTGATGTTTTTCAGTTATTTTCGATTGGGTATTCTTCCTACAACATAATGTGACATATTCGTTCTGATTTTGGATAGATTCGACGCACGAAGAGGCCAATTCGAGAGGCAAGGGCATAACGAGCTAGACCTTTGGCCATCTTGAGGTGAATAATTGATGTAAATGATGTCCTGAGGGTTTGAAATCCCGGAATTTCACATCGTAACGCTATATTGAGGTGACTTGCATGCCGGATAACGGGTGTGGGGTAGAGCACCATTGGGGATTGTGACTTGGTCCGTCCCGAGAGATGTTTTTACCGTGTTTTCTACTTGAACTAATTTGAGAATCATTCTTACTTAGATTTGATTGTTACATTTGGTCTTCTTGCCAATTATTTAAATCCTTAAGGGATTGATATCACTATTTTCGCATATTTTGCATACCATTTGATCTTAGTCCAAGGTTTTAAATACTGTTTTGCAAACTCAGCCATCTTTCTAAGATTTGAAAACTTAAATGATATTTCTAAATGATATTTCGGGCTGAAAACTATTGTTTTACGAATGCCCAAGGGGATTTTGATGATTTCTGGACTGAGCATGGATCGGGTTGTACGCCACAACAGTGTTACATTGATATTGAGGCGGAGAGCCTGGTTGATTACATTGATATTAAGGCCGAGAGCCTGGTTGATTACATTGATATTGAGGCCGAGAGACTGTGTGATTATACTGATATTGATATGAGGCCTAAGGCCTAGATTTGATGCCACGAGATGGCTTGATATTGCGCTTGGGCTGTAGGAGCCCCTCCGGAGTCTGTACACACCCCCAGTGAGCTCCATCGACGATAAAAAAATATGGATGGCTCGGGATGCACGCCGCAGTGGGTACCAGAGGGTACCGTCATATGCATTGCATTGCACTCATGCATTTATTCCTTATCTGCATTATCTGCCATAATAATTATGTGCTCTTATTTCATTGACTGGTTGCTTCATACTGTTCTGAGCCTCAGAGGCTGATACTATTCTGAGATACTGAGCCCGATGGGCAGATTTCTACTTATTATTTTGATATTGAGCCCGAGGGGCAGATTTCTAATTATTATTTTGATACTGAGCCCGAGGGGCAGATTTCTAATTATTATTTTGATACTTAGCCCGAGGGGTAGATTTCTACTTGTTATTTTGATACTGAGCCCGAGGGGCAGATTTCTACTTGTTGTTTT
Source organism: Nicotiana sylvestris (assembly GCF_000393655.2). NCBI lineage: Eukaryota > Viridiplantae > Streptophyta > Magnoliopsida > Solanales > Solanaceae > Nicotiana > Nicotiana sylvestris. Next base: position 64,962,454 of record NC_091063.1, read on the forward strand.
GATATTTAGCCTGAGGGGCAGATTTCTACTCGTCATTTTACTTCCAAATTACCTGTTTTACTAGTTTAAAAGAAATTTCACATGATGTTTCACTGAATTGTTATTTTAAATGATTTCACTGCTTCTGTATAGAATGTTGTGTGCCTTAACATATTTTCTTACCTTCAGTCATTATTTATATTTATTACTCACTAGGTTAGAGTACTCACATTACTCCCTGCACCATGTGTGAAGGTACAGGTATTCCTGAGGCATAGAGCGAGTTTTCTGCTGTTCAGTTTTCATCGGAGTTATCGAGGTAGCTACATGGCGTTCGCAGACCCGTTTTCTCCCTTATCTTCTGTTATTTATGATATCTTCAGACTTTGTTCCTAATTCCATACTTTGTAGAATTTTAGTAAACTCTGTAGTAGCTCATGACTTGTGACACCCCGGTTAGGGCTGAGTTGGGTTGGATTTTCGTATTTTATCTATACTTTCCGCTATTGGATATTATTAAACCATGTTTATACTATAATTGTGTTAATTAATTGTCTTAAAAGGATGAATTGGGTTGAATGGTTGGCCTTGTCTTCATGAGAGGCGCCATCACGACCAGGTTCGGGAATTGGGTCGTGACAAGTCATTATCTTCCTTTCATGTTCCTCTATAACTCCAACTCCACCACTTACAGCTCCAGTTGCAGCTCCACCTCCTATATCTCTAGTTCCACTACCTATAGCTCCAGTTCCACGACCTATAACTCAAGTTCCACCACCTAGTCCAGTTCAACCTTTTGCAGCTCCACAACTCTTGACTTATCATCGTTGTCCATGTCTAGCATCAAGCCCAAGTGATTCACGTCCTACATCAGATATTGCACCTACTGCGGACTTGTCTCCTCTTAGTCAACCAATCGCACTCTGCAAAGGTATATGATCCACTCTTAATCCTAATCCTCATTATGTCGGTTTAAGTTATCATCGTTTGTCATCACCTTATTATACTTTTATATCATCTTTGTCCACTGTTTCTATTCCTAAGTCTACAGGTGAGGCACTATCTCATCCAGGATGGCGACAAGCTATATTTGATGAGATGTCTGCTTTATATGAAAGTGGCACTTAGGAGCTTGTTCCTCTTCCTTCAGATAAGTCTACTATTGGTTGTCAATGGGTTTATGCAGTCAAAGTCGACCCGGATGGCCAGGTTGATCGGCTTAAGGCTCGTCTTATGGCAAAAGGATACACTCAGATTTTTGGGCTTGATTATAGTGAAACTTTCACTCCCGTGGCTAAAGTAGCATCTGTTCGTCTTTTTTTTTTTGTCCATGGCTACTGTGCATCATTGGCCTCTTTTTTAGTTGGACATTAAGAATATTTTTCTCTATGGTGATCTTGAGGAAGAAGTTTATATGGAGCAACCACCTGGTTTTATTGCATATGGGGAGTCTAGTGGTCTTGTATGCCAATTGCGCAGTTCATTATATGGTTTGAAACAATCTCCTCGAGCTTGGTTTGGTAAGTTCAACACAGTTATTTGAGAGTTCAGCATGATTCGTGGTGAAGCTGATCACTCTGTATTTTATCAGTATTTTGATCCTAATCTGTGTATTTATCTGGTGGTTTGTGTTGATGATATTGTAATTACTGGCAATGATCAGGATGGTATTACTAATCTGAAGCAACATCTCTTTCAACACTTCCAGAATAAGGATCTGGGCAGATTAAAGTATTTTCTAGGTATTGAGATCGTTCAGTCTAGCTCAGGTATTGTTATTTCACAGTGGAAGTATGCCTTAGACATTCTTGAGGAGACTTGAATGATGGAATGCAGATCTATTGACACTCCTATGGAACCGAATGCTAAGCTTATGCTTGGACAGGGGGAGCCTCTTAGAGATCCTACGAGATATATGAGGTTGGGTGGCAAATTGAACTACCTCACACTGATAGACCTGACATTTCTTTTCCGGTGAGTGTTGTAAGTCAGTTTATGGATTCTCCCTCCGATAGTTACTGAGATGCAGTTGTTCGCATTCTTCGTTATATAAAGTCAGCTCTAGCCAAAGGATTACTATTCGAGGATCAAGGCCATGAGCTGATTGTTGGTTACACAGATGCTGATTAGACAGGATCACCTTCTGATAGACGTTCTACATCTGGATATTGTGTTCTAGTTGGAGGTAATTTGGTATCTTGGAAGAGCAAAAAACAGAATATAGTTGCTCGATCTAATGCCCTAACCGAATATCGGGCCATGGCTATGGCAACTTGTGAGTTAGTTTGGGTCCAACAGTTGCTCAAGGAGTTGAAGTTCGGAGAAATCAGCAAGATGGAACTGATGTGTAATAATCAAGCTACTCTTCATATTGCGTCAAATCCGGTGTTCCATGAGAGGACTAAACACATTGAGATCGACTGTCACTTTGTCAGAGAAAAGATACTCTTAGGAGATATTGTTACAAAGTTTGCGAAGTCGAATGATCAGCTAACAGATATTTTCACTAAGTCTCTTATTGGTTCCCGTATTAGTTATATCTGTAACAAACTTGGTACATATGATTTATATGTACCAGCTTGAGGGGGAGTGTTGAGTAGTTAGTCATGTATAGTGTCCCACATCGGGAAGTAGATACCAATAATTATGTAATCATTGTATATAAATAGGGCATTGTACAACACTTTAATTAATTAATAATATTTTCTCCCGTGCTTTCTCACATATTTTATTTAATTAAAATGTAAAAAGTAAAATTGAAAAGTACTTTATTCTTTCAATATGATTTAAATATATCAAAATATATTCAATAAATATAACATTCACCCCAAAAGTTATTTTATAAATTACTTACTCCCTTCGTTCATTTTAGTTGTCCACTTTTAACTTTGCACTCCCTAGCTTAGAATTTTTCCTTGAGTAATGGGCATTCTTCTTCAAGCCTTTAACTTAACTGCTCCCGGTCATGGTTTTTCATCATTCGTTGCCTTGGCCTGAGCTCCATCTGCAACTTTTGGCGCATTTCCTGCGACAACAATAAGATGTAAGAGATCAAAATAACGTGTTTTATCCTTCAGAGCATGATCAATCGCTGCTAAAAACAGGGCAAAAATCGACCATTAAAACTGACCAATATTGGTCGATAATTGACAAAAACTGACCGACCGATTTCAGTCGGTCAATTAAATTCCACGACTGACCACAAAAAAAACCTATCAAAATCGGTCGGTTTTTTAAATTATGTAATTAAAAATGCACAATTTGGGAATCAAATCGGTGCCTGTATTATGGCTACTATTCTACCACTAGTATCCTTTTTGGTTTAATACTTTTTTTATTTTATTTATACTCTTTACTTGCATTTTCGCGCGAAAATAACCAATCGATTTTGTTCGGTTTTGTTAAAAAAATAAAATTACCAACCGAAATCGATCGATTTTTAAAAATGATCGACCAAAATAACCGACCGATTTCAGTATCGGTCGGTTTTCTAATAAACGTTAAGGTAAAGCGTGGTTCAAAACCGCATTTCACATATTTTGGTCACTATATTTTTTTTCACCTAAAAAAGTATTTTGAGTCCAAAAAGATAACATTTCGGTTCCAGACTCGCTAAATATACCAAGAAGTATCATCCATCCTCTCTTTTTCCCTAGCTTAGAATTTTTCCTTGAGTAATGGGCATTCTTCTTCAAGCCTTTAACTTAACTGCCCCCGGTCATGGTTTTTCATCATTCGTTGCCTTGGCCTGAGCTACATCTACAACTTTTGGCGCATTTCGTGCGACAACTATAAGATGTAAGAGATCAAAATAACGTGTTTTATCCTTCAGAGCATGATCAATCGCTGCTAAAAATAGGGCAAAAATCGACCATTAAAACTGACCAATATTGGTCGATAATTGACAAAAACCAACCGACCGATTTCAGTCGGTCAATTAATTCCACGACTGACCACAAAAAAAAAACTATCGAAATCGGTCGGTTTTTAAAATTATGTAATTAAAAATGCACAATTTGGGAATCAAATCGGTGCCTGTATTATGGCTACTATTATACTACTAGTATCCTTTTTGGTTTAATACTTTCTTTTATTTTATTTATACTCTTTACTTGCATTTTCGCGCGAAAATAGCCGATCAATTTGGGTCGATTTTGTTAAAAAAATAAAATTACCAACCGAAATCAATCGAATTTTAAAAATGATCGACCAAAATAACTGACCGATTTCAGTATCGGTCGGTTTTCTAATAATATATTTTATTATTTTATATAAAAACGCAGTTTTGAAACACGTTTTTACCTTAACACGTTTGGCACGTTAAGGTAAAACATGGTTCAAAACCGCATTTTACATATTTTGGTCAATATATTTTTTTCCACCTAAAAAAGTATTTTGAGTCCAAAAAGATAACATTTCGGTTCCGGACTCGCTAAATATACCAAGAAGTATCATCCATCCTCTCTTTTTCCCTAGCTTAGAATTTTTCCTTGAGTGATGGGCATTCTTCTTCAAGCCTTTAACTTAACTACCCCCGGTCATGGTTTTTCATCATTCGTTGCCTTGGCCTAAGCTCCATCTGCAACTTTTGGCGCATTTCCTGCGACAACTATAAGATGTAAGAGATCAAAATAACGTGTTTTATCCTTCAGAGCATGATCAATCGCTGCTAAAAACAGGGCAAAAATCGACCATTAAAACTGACCAATATTGGTCGATAATTGACAAAAACCGCCCGACCGATTTCAGTCGGTCAATTAAATTCCACGACTGACCACAAAAAAAAAACTTATCGAAATCGGTCGGTTTTTTAAATTATGTAATTAAAAATGCACAATTTAGGAATCAAATCGGTGCCTGTATTATGGCTACTATTCTACCACTAGTATCCTTTTTGGTTTAATACTTTCTTTTATTTTATTTATACTCTTTACTTGCATTTTCGCGCGAAAATAACCGAACGATTTTTGTCGGTTTTGTTAAAAAAATAAAATTACCAACCGAAATCGATCGATTTTTAAAAATGATCGACCAAAATAACCAACCGATTTCAGTATCGGTCGGTTTTCTAATAATAATTTTAATTATTTTATATAAAACGCAGTTTTGAAACACGTTTTTAACTTAACGCTTTTGGCACGTTAAGGTAAAACGTGGTTCAAAACCGTATTTTACATATTTTGGTCACTATATATTTTTCCACCTAAAAAAGTATTTTGAGTCCAAAAAGATAACATTTCGATTCCGGACTCGCTAAATATACCAAGAAGTATTATCCATCCTCTCTTTTTCCCTAGCTTAGAATTTTTCCTTGAGTAATGGGCATTCTTCTTCAAGCCTTTAACTTAACTACCCCCGGTCATGGTTTTTCATCATTCGTTGCCTTGGCCTGAGCTCCATCTGCAACTTTTGGCGCATTTCCTGCGACAACTATAAGATGTAAGAGATCAAAATAACGTGTTTTCTCCTTCAGAGCATGATCAATCGCTGCTAAAAACAGGGCAAAAATCGACCATTAAAACTGACCAATATTGGTCGATAATTGACAAAAACCGCCCGACCGATTTCAGTCGGTCAATTAAATTCCACGACTGACCACAAAAAAAAAACTTATCGAAATCGGTCGGTTTTTTAAATTATGTAATTAAAAATGCACAATTTAGGAATCAAATCGGTGCCTGTATTATGGCTACTATTCTACCACTAGTATCCTTTTTGGTTTAATACTTTCTTTTATTTTATTTATACTCTTTACTTGCATTTTCGCGCGAAAATAACCGAACGATTTTTGTCGGTTTTGTTAAAAAAATAAAATTACCAACCGAAATCGATCGATTTTTAAAAATGATCGACCAAAATAACCGACCGATTTCAGTATCGGTCGGTTTTCTAATAATAATTTTAATTATTTTATATAAAACGCAGTTTTGAAACACGTTTTTAACTTAACGCTTTTGGCACGTTAAGGTAAAACGTGGTTCAAAACCGTATTTTACATATTTTGGTCACTATATATTTTTCCACCTAAAAAAGTATTTTGAGTCCAAAAAGATAACATTTCGATTCCGGACTCGCTAAATATACCAAGAAGTATTATCCATCCTCTCTTTTTCCCTAGCTTAGAATTTTTCCTTGAGTAATGGGCATTCTTCTTCAAGCCTTTAACTTAACTACCCCCGGTCATGGTTTTTCATCATTCGTTGCCTTGGCCTGAGCTCCATCTGCAACTTTTGGCGCATTTCCTGCGACAACTATAAGATGTAAGAGATCAAAATAACGTGTTTTATCCTTCAGAGCATGATCAATCGCTGCTAAAAACAGGGCAAAAATCGACCATTAAAACTGACCAATATTGGTCGATAATTGACAAAAACCGCCCGACCGATTTCAGTCGGTCAATTAAATTCCACGACTGACCACAAAAAAAACCTATCGAAATCGGTCGATTTTTTAAATTCTGTAATTAAAAATGCACAATTTGGGAATCAAATCGGTGTCTGTATTATGGTTACTATTCTACCACTAGTATCCGTTTTGGTTTAATACTTTCTTTTATTTTATTTATACTCTTTACTTGCATTTTTGCGCGAAAATAACCGATCGATTTTGGTCGGTTTTGTTAAAAAAATAAAATTACCAACCAAAATCGATCGATTTTTAAAAATGATCGACCAAAATAATTGACCGATTTCAGTATCGGTCGGTTTTCTAATATTAATTTTAATTATTTTAAATAAAAAACCGACCAAAGTTGGCCAGTCCTGCATTTTGGCGCAAAAAAGAAAAACCAACCAAATTCTGCCGGTTTTATAATATTATTTGAATTATATATATATTTTAAATAATCAGCCTACTTTGGTAGGTTTTTTGGTCAATTTTTTAATCGATCGACGGTCGACTGCAGTCGATTTTTGCCGAATTTTTTGTAGTGAATGCAACAAGATGGAGTTAACATCATGGTCTATGCTAACAGTTAATAATATAGGTGTCCTCGACTGTTTTCTTCATTGTTTTGAACGGTGGGCTAGATACACAAAGGGTACAATTCCTGCTTTACCTCCCTTGGTACTTCGCTTGGAAATTTGATATTGTTGCATGATTTGCTCCAATTCTTGTTCGGCTTCTTGGAGGGATCTTACCTTGAGTCGCTCCATCTCCAACTTCCTTTGTTTCAGCCAGTCGAAATGACTTTTTATAAGATAGATGTAAGTGACACCTGCAGAACCTATCAACTAAAAACAAACAAAAAATTACGTAATAAATACGTATCATAGTTGTTTGATTCAAAAGATATCAAAACCTTATTGAATAAATCAATCATCGATGAAGGGGGTAAATCTTAGTCAGACATAATTAATTCCATATCGAGAAGCTAAGAGTAAGGATAGCATATGGGATGAGAGGAATATGAATGATCTTATTAAGATTCAATGTGGTATTTCTCATCAATCGATGAGAAAGTAGGTTTACATATTGTTCTAGAAGCCATCTTCTATCTCTAGAACACACGAAGAGAGCTTTTCATTTTTTAGAGAGAGGTAGGAGGAGCAGCCCCCTCTATTGAAAGTTTTCCTTGGCTATATATAATCAAGACACCTTTGCCCTTTGCTTGACTCGACGTCCTCTTGCCACCAATGTGTCTTGGTCATGATTTTAGGCGCCACTCTTTCCGACTCGTCGGATGTCGGAGAGGAGAAATGTAGTGGGCTCTATTAACTTTGATTGCCCGGTTAATTAGGCAGGGCGTCGGTCGAATTGGTCGTGACGGTAAGATTTTGACCAATACAATAGTCCCTTTGAAAATAAGCATGCATCCAGTAAATGTCGTTGTTTGCTAGACTTTGAAAGTAAATTAATATCAACGATAAGCGAATGAGCTCTATTTCCGACAAATTTCGACAACTTTGGAATTTTCCGGCGATCTACAGTGTTTTCCGGCATGAATAATATTTTCGGCGTGAAATAGTGTTCTATTTTTCTGCTGTGAATAGTATTTTCCCAGCTATTTTAGTTTTCCCACATGAGTTTCTGATTTCCACTATTTCAAGTTAACCATACTTTTTTTAGTCAAGATTTTGAGAAATAAATTATAGCGAAATGGGATCCAATAGTATGAATGGTTCGATGGTTTCTCTACCGGATTATATTGAGTTCCTTCAGTACAAAGCATGTAAACATACATCTTCAGGGATAGCTTCCGTTGTTCAAATATATAGTAGTGTGACTTGTGTCTCCCAATCTTCAACCTCTGAGTCTTGGGTCATTGATTCATGTGCATCTTATCATATTTCTGACAACAAATCTCTTTTCACTGCTATTTTATGTTCTCAATCTCTCCCAACAATCACAATGGGCAACGGGTCTCAAACCACGACAACCGAAATAGGTCAAGCAAGTCCACTTCCTTCCTTACCATTAGATTCAGTTCTTTATGTTCCCGGTAGTATTTTTAATCTTATAACCATTAGTCGCTTAGTTAAATCACTTAAATGCTCTGATTTATTTCTTGATGACATTGTTTTTATACAGGAACACAGTACAGGGTGGATCATTGGTACCAAGCGTGAATCAGATGGATTTTATTACCTTATCCTTGCAAAATCAGATGGACCCATATTTTGTCTTCCTTTAACAACTTGTCTTGTTACCGATTCACCAGATTTATTACATAAACGGTTGGGACATCCCAGTTTATCAAAACTTCAGAAAATAGTACCTGGTTTATCTCACTTGTCCACTCTAGAGTGTGAGTCATGTTAGCTCAGTAAGCATACCCGCTCCCATTTCCCTCGGCGTCTTGATAATCGAGTAGAGTTACCTTTTACCTTAGTCCATTCAGATGTTTGGGGTCCTAGTTGGGTCAGTTCTACCTTGGGATTCCTCTACTTAGTCAGTTTTATTGATGATTATTCTAGGTGCACATGGATATTTTTGATGAAAAATCGATCTGAGTTGTTTCTATTTTCCAGAACTTCCACGTTGAAATTCAAAATCAATTTGGGGTTTCTATCCGCACATTTCATAGTGATAATGCCCTAGAGTATTTGTCTTCCCTATTTCAGCAGTTTATGAACTCTCATGGGATTATTTATCAAATATCTTTTCCGTATACATCTCAACAAAATGGAATAGCTGAAAGAAAGAATAGACTTATTGAAACTGCTCGTACCCTACTCATACAATCTCATATTTCGTTGTATTTTTTTGGCGGATGCAGTTCTTAAATCTTGCTATCTTATTAATCGTATGTCATCTTCAGTTGTCTAGAATCAAGTTTCATTTTCTGTCTTGTTTTTCCACTTACCTTTGTTCTCTCTTCCACCCCGTGTCTTTGGAAGCACGTGTTTTGTTCATAACCTTACTCTAGGAAAAGATAAGTTAGCTCCTTGTGCTCTTAAGTGCATATTTCTGGGTTACTCGAGAATGCAAAAGGGGTGTCGATGCTATTCTCCTGACCTCCAGCGGTACCTTATGTCTGCTGATGTTACATTCTTTGAAACCCAACCATACTTCACAGGTCCAGGTAATCACATAGATATTTCTGAGGTGCTACCAGTTTTATCTTGTGGAGATCCAGTCATGTAACGACCCGACCGGTCGTTTTGAGCTTTTGCATTTTGATCGCCAGTTCTCGGGCATGACTTTCCCTGTGTTATGTATTATTACTGATGTAGATCATTGGTTTTGGTTTTCAGGAAAAAAAATCGGAATGAATTTGAAAGAATAGTCTCAGTTGAAAGCTTTGAATTTGAAAGGTTTGACCAAGAGTTGACTTATGTGTAAATGATCTCAGATTGGAATTTTTATGATTTGTCTAGCTCCATTAGGTGATTTATGACTTAGGAGCGCGATCGTAATTGGTTTTGGAGGTCCGATGTGGAATTTGGCTTGAATTGGTGAAAGTAGTATTTTAGCGATTTCCGGTTGATAGGTGAGATTTTGATCCAAGGGTCGGAATGAAATTCCGAGAATTTGTAGCTTCATTATGTGATTTGGGATGTGTTTGCAAAATTTCATGTCATTCAGAAGTGATTTGGTCGGGTTTTTGATCAAATGCGTGTTTCGGAAGTTTTTGGAAAACTTAGGCTTGAATACGATGTGAATTGATGGTTTTGATGTTGTTTGAGGTATTTTGTTGATTGGAAAAAGTTTGAATGATGTTATGGGGTGTGTTGGCATGTTTGGTCGGGGTCACATGAGGCTCGGATAAGTTATGGAAGAGTTTTTGGATGATTTTTGCCGTTTTGAGCATAAGCACGTAATGATCCAAATGTCCATTTTTAGTTCTAGAGATTGAAATTTGATTTCGAGACTTCCGAAATTTTGATAATGAATTATAGGACTGATCTGGAAAGTTTGGTCTAATTTCATCAAGTCGCGATTGGGTTTTTGACGCGAAAGATCTGTTAATTGTTTAACGAGTGAAATGGATATCGCACTAAGCAAACGAGCTCTGAATTGAGTTTCGATTGAAGGACTATGTTCGTATCATTATTTGTAACTCATAGGAACAAGAATCATCGAATTCAGAGTTCGTATGGTGGAGTTAGAGCCTTTTTAGTGAAAATAAATATTGCTGGTGCAGAAGGTTTTGGTGTGCAGCTTTAGCGACCAGATTTGGCACCTTTAGCGATCGGAAAGGTCTTTTAGCGACCAGAATGGGCTTTATTTGAATTGTTATATTTTTTTTAGCTCATTTTCACGTTTTTCTTGTGAAAGAACACGGCTTGGGGCGATTTTTGAGCAAGAAATCATAGAAAATCTTGAGGTAAGTCACTTGTGATCATTTCTACTCCATAATATTGAATTATCATCGAATAATCCGACTAGATTACATGTTTTTGAGGAGTAAATTGGGGATTTAGGCCTAGGGATTTGAAAATAAGATTTGAAGATTTGAGGGTCGAGTTGATGTCCGATTTTGGTAAATTTTATATGTATAGACTCGTGGCGAGATAAGGAATCCGTTGTTGATAATTTTTCTGAATTTCAAGAAGTGGGCCCGGGGCTCGGGTTTTGCCAATTTTCGGGATTTTGATGTTTTTCAGTTATTTTAGATTGGGTATTCTTCCTACAACATAATGTGACATATTCGTTCTGATTTTGGATAGATTCGACGCACGAAGAGGCCAATTCGAGAGGCAAGGGCATAACGAGCTAGACTTTTGGCCATCTTGAGGTGAATAATTGATGTAAATGATGTCCTGAGGGTTTGAAATCCTGGAATTTCACATCGTAACGCTATATTGAGGTGACTTGCACGCCGGATAACGGGCGTGGGGTAGAGTACCATCGGGGATTGTGACTTGGTCCGTCCCGAGAGATGTTTTTACCGTGTTTTCTACTTGAACTAAATTGAGAATCATCCTTACTTAGATTTGATTGTTACATTTGGGCTTCTTGCCAATTATTTGAATCCTTCAGGGATTGATATCACTGTTTTCGCATATTTTGCATATCATTTGATCTCAGTCCAAGGTTTTAAATACTGTTTTGCAAACTCAGCCATCTTTCTAAGATTTGAAAACTTAAATGATATTTCTGGCTGAGAACTATTGTTTTACGAATGCCCAAGGGGATTATGATGATTTTCTGGACTGAGCATGGATCGGGCTGTACGCCGCAACAGTGTTATATTGATATTGAGGCGGAGAGCCTGGTTGATTACATTGATATTGAGGCCGAGAGCCTGGTTGATTACATTGATATTGAGGCCGAGAGCCTGGGTGATTATACTGATATTGATATGAGGCCGAGGGCCTAGATTTGATGCCACGAGATGGCTTGATATTGCGCTTGGGCTGTAGGAGCCCCTCCGGAGTCTGTACACACCCCCAGTGAGCGCCGTCGACGATAAATAAATATGGATGGCTCGGGCTGCACGCCGCAGTGGGTACCAGAGGGTACCGTCATATGCATTGCATTGCACTCATGCATTTATTCCTTATCTGCATTATCTGCCATAATAATTATGTGCTCTTATTTCATTGACTGGTTGCTTCATACTGTTCTGAGCCTGAGAGGCTGATACTATTCTGAGATACTGAGCCCGATGGGCAGATTTCTACTTATTATTTTGATACTGATCCCGAGGGGCAGATTTCTAATTATTATTTTGATATTGAGCCCGAGGGGTAGATTTCTACTTGTTATTTTGATACTGAGCCCGAGGGGCAGATTTCTACTTGTTGTTTTGATATTTAGCCCGAGGGGCAGATTTCTACTCGTCATTTTACTTCCAAATGACCTGTTTTACTGGTTTAAAAGAAATTTCACATGATGTTTCACTAAATTGTTATTTTAAATGATTTCACTGCTTCTGTATAGAATGTTGTGTGCCTTAACGTGTTTTTTTACCTTCAGTCATTATTTATATTTATTACTCACTGGGTCAGAGTACTCACATTACTCCCTGCACCATGTGTGAAGGTACAGGTATTCCTGAGGCATAGAGCGAGTTTTCTGCTGTTCAGTTTTCATCGGTGTTATCGAGGTAGCTACATGGCGTTCGCAGACCCGTTTTCTCCCTTATCTTCTGTTATTTATGATATCTTCAGACTTTGTTCCTAATTCCATACTTTGTAGAATTTTAGTAAACTCTGTAGTAGCTCATGACTTGTGACACCCCGATTAGGGCTGAGTTGGGTTGGATTTCCGTATTTTATCTATACTTTCCGCTGTTGGATATTATTAAACCATGTTTATACTATAATTGTGTTAATTAATTGTCTTAAAAGGATGGATTGGGTTGAATGGTTGGCCTTGTCTTCATGAGAGGCGCCATCACGACCAGGTTCGGGAATTGGGTCATGACAAGTCATTATCTTCCTTTCATGTTCCTCTATAACTCCAACTCCACCACTTACAGCTCCAGTTGCAGCTCCACCTCCTATATCTATAGTTCCACTACCTATAGCTCCAGTTCCACGACCTATAACTCAAGTTCCACCACCTAGTCCAGTTCAACCTTTTGCAGCTCCACAACTCTTGACTTATCATCGTTGTCCATGTCTAGCATCAAGCCCAAGTGATTCACGTCCTACATCAGATACTGCACCTACTTCGGACTTGTCTCCTCTTAGTCAACCAATCGCACTCCACAAAGGTATATGATCCACTCTTAATCCTAATCCTCATTATGTCGGTTTAAGTTATCATCGTTTGTCATCACCTTATTATACTTTTATATCATCTTTGTCCACTGTTTCTATTCCTAAGTCTACAGGTGAGGCACTATCTCATCCAGGATGGCGACAAGCTATATTTGATGAGCTGTCTGCTTTATATGCAAGTGGCACTTAGGAGCTTGTTCCTCTTCCTTCAGATAAGTCTACTGTTGGTTGTCAATGGGTTTATGCAGTCAAAGTCGACCCGGATGGCCAGGTTGATCGGCTTAAGGCTCGTCTTATGGCAAAAGGATACACTCAAATTTTTGGGCTTGATTATAGTGAAACTTTCACTCCCGTGGCTAAAGTAGCATCTGTTCGTCTTTTTTTTGTCCATGGCTACTGTGCATCATTGGCCTCTTTATTAGTTGGACATTAAGAATATTTTTAAATATGGTGATCTTGAGGAAGACATTTATATCGAGCAACCACCTGGTTTTATTGCATATGGGGAGTCTAGTGGTCATGTATGCCAATTGCGCAGTTTATTATATGGTTTGAAACAATCTCCTCGAGCTTGGTTTGGTAAGTTCAACACAGTTATTTGAGAGTTCAGCATGATTCGTGGTGAAGTTGATCACTCTGTATTTTATCAGTATTTTGCTCCTAATCTGTGTATTTATCTGGTGGTTTGTGTTGATGATATTGTAATTACTGGCAATGATCAGGATGGTATTACTAATCTTAAGTAACATCTCTTTCAACACTTCCAGAATAAGGATCTGGGCAGATTAAAGTATTTTCTAGGTATTGAGATCGTTCAGTCTAGCTCAGGTATTGTTATTTCACAGTGGAAGTATGCCTTAGACATTCTTGAGGAGACTGGAATGATGGAATGCAGATCTATTGACACTCCTATGGAACCGAATGCTAAGCTTATGCTTGGACAGGGGGAGCCTCTTAGAGATCCTACGAGATATATGAGGTTGGGTGGCAAATTGAACTACCTCACACTGATAGACCTGACATTTCTTTTCCGGTGAGTGTTGTAAGTCAGTTTATGGATTCTCCCTCCGATAGTTACTGAGATGCAGTTGTTCGCATTCTTCGTTATATAAAGTCAGCTCCAGGCAAAGGATTACTATTCGAGGATCGAGGCCATGAGCTGATTGTTGGGTACACAGATGCTGATTGGACAGGATCACCATCTGATAGACGTTCTACATCTGGATATTGTATTCTAGTTGGAGGTAATTTGGTCTCTTGGAAGAGCAAAAAACAGAATATAGTTGCTCGATCTAACGCCCTAACCGAATATCGGGCCATGGCTATGGCAACTTGTGAGTTAGTTTGGGTCCAACAGTTGCTCAAGGAGTTGAAGTTCGGAGAAATCAGCAAGATGGAACTGATGTGTAATAATCAAGCTACTCTTCATATTGCGTCAAATCCGGTGTTCCATGAGAGGACTAAACACATTGAGTTCATCTGTCACTTTGTTAGAGAAAAGATACTCTTAGGAGATATTGTTACAAAGTTTGCGAAGTCGAATGATCAGCTAGCAGATATTTTCACTAAGTCTCTTATTGGTTCCCGTATTAGTTATATCTGTAACAAACTTGGTACATATGATTTATATGTACCAGCTTGAGGGGGAGTGTTGAGTAGTTAGTCATGTATAGTGTCCCACATCGGGAAGTAGATACCAATAATTATGTAATCATTGTATATAAATAGGGCATTGTACAACACTTTAATTAATTAATAATATTTTCTCCCGTGCTTTCTCACATATTTTATTTAATTAAATTGTAAAAAGTAAAATTGAAAAGTACTTTATTCTTTCAATATGATTTAAATATATCAAAATATATTCAATAAATATAACATTCACCCTAAAAGTTATTTTATATATTACTTACTTCCTTCGTTCATTTTAGTTGTCCACTTTTAACTTTGCACTCCCTAGCTTAGAATTTTTCCTTGAGTAATGGGCATTCTTCTTCAAGCCTTTAACTTAACTGCTCCCGGTCATGGTTTTTCATCATTCGTTGCCTTGGCCTAAGCTCCATCTGCAACTTTTGGCGCATTTCCTGCGACAACAATAAGATGTAAGAGATCAAAATAACGTGTTTTATCCTTCAGAACATGATCAATCGCTGCTAAAAACAGGGTAAAAATCGACCATTAAAACTGACCAATATTGGTCGATAATTGACAAAAACCGACCGACCGATTTCAGTCGGTCAATTAAATTCCACGACTGACCACAAAAAAAACCTATCGAAATCGGTCGGTTTTTTAAATTATGTAATTAAAAATGCACAATTTGGGAATCAAATCGGTGCCTGTATTATGGCTACTATTCTACCACTAGTATCCTTTTTGGTTTAGTACTTTCTTTTATTTTATTTATACTCTTTACTTGCATTTTCGCGCGAAAATAACCGATCGATTTTGGTCGGTTTTGTTAAAAAAATAAAATTACCAACCGAAATCGATCGATTTTTAAAAATGATCGACCAAAATAACCGACCGATTTCAGTATCGGTCGGTTTTCTAATAAACGTTAAGGTAAAGCGTGGTTCAAAACCGCATTTTACATATATTTTGGTCACTATATTTTTTTTCCACCTAAAAAAGTATTTTGAGTCCAAAAAGATAACATTTTGGTTCCGGACTCGCTAAATATACCAAGAAGTATCATCCATCCTCTCTTTTTCCCTAACTTAGAATTTTTCCTTGAGTAATGGGCATTCTTCTTCAAGCCTTTAACTTAATTGCCCCCGGTCATGGTTTTTCATCATTCGTTGCCTTGGCCTGAGCTACATCTACAACTTTTGGCGCATTTCGTGCGACAACTATAAGATGTAAGAGATCAAAATAACGTGTTTTATCCTTCAGAGCATGATCAATCGCTGCTAAAAATAGGGCAAAAATCGACCATTAAAACTGACCAATATTGGTCGATAATTGACAAAAACCAACCGACCGATTTCAGTCGGTCAATTAATTCCACGACTGACCACAAAAAAAAATTATCGAAATCGGTCGGTTTTTAAAATTATGTAATTAAAAATGCACAATTTGGGAATCAAATCGGTGCCTGTATTATGGCTACTATTCTACCATTAGTATCCTTTTTGGTTTAATACTTTCTTTTTTTATTTATACTCTTTACTTGCATTTTCGCACGAAAATAGCCGATCAATTTTGGTCGATTTTGTTAAAAAAATAAAATTACCAACCGAAATCGATCGAATTTTAAAAATGATCGACCAAAATAACCGACCGATTTCAGTATCGGTCGGTTTTCTAATAATATATTTTATTATTTTATATAAAAACGCAGTTTTGAAACACGTTTTTACCTTAACACGTTTGGCACGTTAAGGTAAAACGTGGTTCAAAACCGCATTTTACATATTTTGGTCAATATATTTTTTTCCACCTAAAAAAGTATTTTGAGTCCAAAAAGATAACATTTCGGTTCCGGACTCGCTAAATATACCAAGAAGTATCATCCATCCTCTCTTTTTCCCTAGCTTAGAATTTTTCCTTGAGTGATGGGCATTCTTCTTCAAGCCTTTTAACTTAACTACCCCCGGTCATGGTTTTTCATTATTCGTTGCCTTGGCCTGAGCTCCATCTGCAACTTTTGGCGCATTTCCTGCGACAACTATAAGATGTAAGAGATTAAAATAACGTGTTTTATCCTTCAGAGCATGATCAATCGCTGCTAAAAACAGGGCAAAAATCGACCATTCAAACTGACCAATATTGGTCGATAATTGACAAAAACCGCCCGACCAATTTCAGTCGGTCAATTAAATTCCACGACCGACCACAAAAAAAAACCTATCGAAATCGGTCGGTTTTTTAAATTATGTAATTAAAAATGCACAATTTAGGAATTAAATCGGTGCCTGTATTATGGCTACTATTCTACCACTAGTATCCTTTTTGGTTTAATACTTTCTTTTATTTTATTTATACTCTTTACTTGCATTTTCGCGCGAAAATAACCGAACGATTTTTGTCGGTTTTGTTAAAAAAATAAAATTACCAACCGAAATCGATCGATTTTTAAAAATGATCGACCAAAATAACCGACCAATTTCAGTATCGGTCGGTTTTCTAATAATAATTTTAATTATTTTATATAAAACGCAGTTTTGAAACACGTTTTTAACTTAACGCTTTTGGCACGCTAAGGTAAAACGTGGTTCAAAACCGTATTTTACATATTTTGGTCACTATATTTTTTTCCACCTAAAAAAGTATTTTGAGTCCAAAAAGATAACATTTCGATTCCGGACTCGCTAAATATACCAAAAAGTATTATCCATCCTCTCTTTTTCCCTAGCTTAGAATTTTTCCTTGAGTAATGGGCATTCTTCTTCAAGCCTTTAACTTAACTACCCCCGGTCATGGTTTTTCATCATTCGTTGCCTTGGCCTAAGCTCCATCTGCAACTTTTGGCGCATTTCCTGCGACAACTATAAGATGTAAGAGATCAAAATAACGTGTTTTATCCTTCAGAGCATGATCAATCGCTGCTAAAAACAGGGCAAAAATCGACCATTAAAACTGACCAATATTGGTCGATAATTGACAAAAACCGACTGACCGATTTCAGTCGGTCAATTAAATTCCACGACTGACCACAAAAAAAACCTATCGAAATCGGTCGATTTTTTAAATTATGTAATTAAAAATGCACAATTTGGGAATCAAATCGGTGTCTGTATTATGGTTACTATTCTACCACTAGTATCCATTTTAGTTTAATACTTTCTTTTATTTTATTTATACTCTTTACTTGCATTTTTGAGCGAAAATAACCGATCGATTTTGGTCGGTTTTGTTAAAAAAATAAAATTACCAACCAAAATCGATCGATTTTTAAAAATGATCGACCAAAATAATTGACCGATTTCAGTATCGGTCGGTTTTCTAATATTAATTTTAATTATTTTAAATAAAAAACCGACCAAAGTTGGCCAGTCCTGCATTTTGGCGCAAAAAAGAAAAACCAACCAAATTCTGCCGGTTTTATAATATTATTTGAATTATATATATATTTTAAATAATCAGCCTACTTTGGTAGGTTTTTTGGTCAATTTTTTAATCGATCGACGGTCGACCGCAGTCGATTTTGCCGAATTTTTTGTAGTGAATGCAACAAGATGGAGTTAACATCATGGTCTATGCTAACAGTTAATAATATAGGTGTCCTCGACTGTTTTCTTCATTGTTTTGAACGGTGGGCTAGATACACAAAGGGTACAATTCCTGCTTTACCTCACTTGATACTTCGCTTGGAAATTTGATATTGTTGCATGATTTGCTCCAATTCTTGTTCGGCTTCTTGGAAGGATCTTACCCTGAGTCGCTCCATCTCCAACTTCCTTTGTTTCAGCCAGTCGAAATGACTTTTTATAAGATAGATGTAAGTGACACCTGCAGAACCTATCAACTAAAAACAAACAAAAAAGTACGTAATAAATACGTATCATAGTTGTTTGATTCAAAAGATATCAAAACCTTATTGAATAAATCAATCAACGATGAAGGGGGTAAATCTTAGTCAGACATAATTAATTCCATATCGAGAAGCTAAGAGTAAGGATAGCATATGGGATGAGAGGAATATGAATGATCTTATTAAGATTCAATGTGGTATTTCTCATCAATCGATGAGAAAGTAGGTTTACATATTGTTCTAGAAGCCATCTTCTATCTCTAGAACACACGAAGAGAGCTTTTCATTTTTTAGAGAGAGGTAGGAGGAGCAGCCCCCTATATTGAAAGTTTTTCTTGGCTATATATAATCAAGACACCTTTGCCCTTTGCTTGACTCGACGTCCTCTTGCCACCAATGTGTTTTGGTCATGATTTTAGGCGCCACTCTTTCCGACTCGTCGGATGTCGGAGAGGAGAAATGTAGTGGGCTCTATTAACTTTGATTGCCCGGTTAATTAGGCAGGGCGTCGGTCGAATTGATCGTGACGGTAAGATTTTGACCAATACAATAGTCCCTTTGAAAATAAGCATGCATCCAGTAAATGTCGTTGTTTGCTAGACTTTGAAAGTAAATTAATATCAACGATAAATTAATTCTGAATACCGTATAACGGACGAGAACATCAACACCTATCAGCATTGCATCTTCCTCGTTAACACGCTTACGGGTGAATGTCTGAATTCCATTAAAATGAGATAGCCAGTGTTAGCATGCAGTTGGTTTGTCAAAGGTAAGCTTTGATATATTTGAAATTATTTTAAAACTTTTGAAAGTTCTCTTTTCTTTTAGAAATTTGCTTTCGAGTTCCACCATAAGTAAAAATATATTCATTTACCTGACCATATTCGGCGATGGCTTGATTGAACTCGGGGTGGTGCAAGATGCCATCTTTTCTTCTCAGGCTAGAAGTTATACACCTTGATATAGTACCAATCCCAGCGTCAATAAGACGATCAAGTACTGACATGATGACGAAAACTTGAGTGCAAACAGGAATTGTTGTGAAACAGAATATGCGAGACTACTTACCAGCCAAAATACATATGATGTTACCTGCCAATTTACGCAGGCTCCAATTATGTTTGGCCTCCAAGCTGGCGCTCAAGCCTACTCTGGATTTCTTTCTTCGTTGGAAAGACCAAAGCCGAAAGCTTACTATTACCATTTACTAACTAGATTGGAGATGCAACTGGACCAACATATCTTGCATCTCTAAGATATTCTAAATTGACAAACCAACACTTATTCAATCTCTCAACTCCAAGTTGAAAGACCAACCAGTACTTCAAAGGCCAAGACTTTCTTTAGACCAGAAAAAAAGCCTAAAGTGAAAAGGCTTTGAACACTATTTTCGTTCTCTCCCATTCTTAAGGTGACCAAGGAAAAGCTAGTTCTGTTATTGGGATGTAAAATTTTTGGTCAAAGCCCTTCTGACCAGGACAAAACCTGTAAAATCCTAGGCCTATATATGACTCAATAACTTTAGAAGATAAAGCAGCATTTACCGTTTGCTTGACCTAAAATCGTACAGTATTTGATTTCTATAGATCTCAATAGGAGCCCGAATTCACACATACGATTAATGGCATTGGCGCTTCAACTGTATATGTCAAATATTTAGTTGTTTGTTTGTATCATTGGTATATGCATAGAATGATGGGCACTTTTTAATACGGATTAGCTCTGTACACCAAACAGCATAACGTCATAAACTTTTAAGAATATAATAACACAAACATCACATCACATCTGGCCACGCCGATGCAAGATTTTGCAGCGATTACATAAAGTCATAAACTTTAAGAATAATAAACGATAGATCAATTAGAACTCCAAAAAGGCTTACTTGGTTTTCTCATGATGTTGATTGTCAAGACACTTGTTCCGGAGCAATATTGAATAATTTTCAACCCTTGATCATGTGAAAAGGCTAGAGCTTTTAATTCTCAAATCACAAACTATGGAAAGACCTAGACAAACCAGAACAGGCTTTAGGAGAACAGAAAGGGACGCCGGTTTGAGCTTGATGCAGGCTTCGGCTACGTCCTACTCGTTGGAGAGTTTGATGTCGTTCTAGCTTCTAGGTCGTATAGCTGAAACTGAGAATTTTAAGGACTTTATGCTGGACTGAGTTAATGGCCCAACACTCGTGATAAAATTATCGGTCAATTAGTTTGGTCAGGCCTCCTATAAATACAAAATCCAGGAGATTCACAAATGATCATGATTTTTTATTATACTTCAGCAATTGAAAGTTACTGCTTCAGGTCATTCGAAACTCCAAAAATAATTTCTGAATTTTGAATTTATTGTATACAGTCAAAATCGAGCTTGTCCTGGAACGAGGAAGGCCAAGGTTCGACCCTATATTATATCGGACCGCGGTGTAAAGTTAGATTGCCGAACTCGAGACCCAAAGATCGATCAAGATCGAGGTCGGCCAAGATTGGAGCCAGGCAGGATAGAGATCGAGCAAGATCGAGGAAAGCTTACCGAGCCAAATAACGGAAAACCAAAATATCCGCAATCGGGCGAGGATTATCGCGGAAATCTCGGCACGTATCGAGAAGAGGCCGATTAATTAGACAATCATGAGATTTCTTACTGTATTTAGAATTGTACCAAGAGTATGATTCCCCCACTATATAAAGGGGGTTTGATCATTTGTTAAAGATATGATATTCATGTCATACAAAGCAATATACTATTCTCCAAGCTTTCTAAGCTCTCGATTTCTCTGTTATTATTTCATATATCACTTTGCTCGTTCCTTTGGTTCGAGGGTAACCTATCTTGAGGCCAAAGCCGCATATTATATTGGTCAAAATCTAACCACTTCGACCAGGACGACCACGACCGCATTTTTGCCACTGGGTAGAAAGTCAATGGAGTTAATCTAATCCCTCCTTTAAGGCATTCGACATAACAACAATAGCAACGCTTTTCCACAACCAGGAAACCCCACTGCCCCAAGCACGTCAAAGTCGTGGCAGGGGTAAGGGAATTGTTTCGACTATATATATCCGAGGAAAGAAAAAGAAGGGGGTCATTTTCCCTCTTCGGAGTCGGAGTTTTGGGGCTCCATTCTTGTATCCAAAAAGGGCAGGGCAATTGTAATCTCTCTTCTCTCTCAACGGAGAGGGAAAAACAGTATTCAATATTAATAAGATCTTTGATACTTTATTCGTCCGAAATATAATTGTTGTTATCCAGTCTCTCGATCCGGTATTGATTAGGATTGACTATGATTTACCCCTTCATCTTTGATTGATTTGCTTAAAAAGAGTTTAAAATCTTTTGAGCCAAAAAATTTGGCGTCGTCTGTGGGGATTTCCTAGTGAAAATTCCTAGTTTTTCCCGGATCGAAGCTAAGAAATAAGAGAAGAGAACCCAACTCGCACCAGATATGGAGATAGAGCGTTGAGGGAAGAGAAACCAAACAGATTCACGAGGTCTGGAACTCCCTGCTCTATCGGATTCGAATATCCCGGACAAGGTGAAAGGTGCTGCAATCCGGTATCTCCCCTTAAGGCCAAGGGCCTTCGCCATCAAAGTAAAAGCAGGATTTGACCCCGCTCGAATCACGACGGGCTGTTATTTCGATAAGTTCGAAATAACACCCTATAGGCCAGGGGCATCGCCATCAAAGTAAGCAGGATTCGACTTCGCTCGAATCACGACGGGCTGTTATTTCGATAAGTTCGAAATAACACCCTTAAGGCCAAGGGCCTTCGCCATCAAAGTAAGCAGGATTCGACCCCGCTCGAATCACGACGGGCTGTTATTTCGATAAGTTCGAAATAACACCCTTAAGGCCAATGGCCTTCGCCATCAAAGTAAGCAAGATTCGACCTCACTCGAATCACAACGGGTTGTCATTTCGATAAGTTCGAAATAACACCCTTAAGGCCAAAGGCCTTCGCCATCAAAGTAAAAGTAGTATTCGACCTCGCTCGAATCACGACGGGCTATTATTTCGATAAGTTCGAAATAACACTAATAATAGGCTAAATTGTTTAATATAGCCTATGTTTTAGCTCAACTTAAGGATGGTTTGCTATTGTAAATGTTCAAATAATGCAAAATTGGCTCTAATCATGACTTTAATGTCTCACAGGAGTTCAATAAACAAATGAGGATTTATGATGGTAATCAAGTGAAAAATGGAGTCAAATGACGAAAAGTTGAGCAGCAACATCTTAACAAGAGAAAACCCCACATGCGCTGGTCATGCGCTCCCGCGCTAGTTTAGTGATTTGGACAGAAAGAAACTCGATATGCACTGGTCATGCGCTCCCGCGCTAGTCCAGTCCGGGAAATCAATTATTTGTGGGCAAAATGGGAAATATGAGAGGATCCACTCAACTTACATAAAGTAAAGCTCCATTATTGAGATGAGAGATCAGATTTTGAGGGAGAAAAAGCCATAGAAGAAGGAGGAGCTTCATCTTGGAGCTAAGAAAGGAGAAGAAGAACAACATCTTGGAGCAAGGATTCAAAGTGTTCTTCTAAACTTTCTTCTATTTGTTTGTTTATATTATGTTTAAATCTTTTATTGTTGATTTTTGTATGATTATAAGTAGCTAAAAACTCTAGTATTCTTGGGTCATGGGTGTTAGATGATCTTGTTGTTTGAAGCTTAGATTGAAGATCTTGAATCTATAGTTATGGGTTGTTTATTTGATTCTGCTTTTAATTATTTTACTGCGTAGCTAACAGTGAAATATTATTTATGAATCTTGAATTAAACTTGACAAAGAAAATTCTTGGTTGCATATAGAATCAAATAGAACAAGTTCTGAATCTCGGGCATTGGGTGAAGAATTTGCAATTAAGGTAGACATATACTTAATTGCCTTGTTTGGTTGAAAAATATGAGTTGTAAATGCATTCTTGCTAATATTAATACCATAGACATATAGGTATTAGTTTAACTTGAATAGATGCATAAGAACTCGAAAGATTCTTATGAATATTATTAACCCTATAATCAATAACCCGGATAATTCAATAAATCAATCTTAAGCTAAAATAGTAGCATGATCTCTAGCAAGTCCATGACCCTGGAATATCTTTACCCAAATTGTTATCAAAATATTGTGTAATTGGTGTAGTAATTTTGTATTGAATTATTGTTTAATTACTAAGTAAATTGTAAATTGGTTCTTTATATATTTTGTGATAATTTAGCTTGAATTGATAATTGTTTGAGTCTACATCAGTCGATAAGTTGATCACAATTCCTCGTGGGAACGATACTTTACTTACTACTATATTACTTGTCGATCGCGTACACTTGCGTGAGTGTTTTGGTCGCAACAAGTTTTTGGCGCCGTTGCCGGGGAATTAGACATTAACTATTCTTCTGGGTTAGACTTTTATTATTATCTTTACAAGTTTATTTTCTTTTCTTTTTGTAAATATGTTATTTTTATAACTATTTGATTTTTCTCTTAGTATATTTCTAGTTCTCTCAGGATGACATCTGAGGATGAAATATACAGAGGTAAGGTTAATGATGAAGACGCTTGGTTAATCAAAGATTTTTATGGCCCATATTTTTTTGCTGGTCATGACCTCACCTCTTGGACATCTGAATTTGAATATGAGAGTAAGGGTTGGTATTGGGACGGATATTCTCGATTAGTGGATTCTGCGAAACGACGTTGTTTACTAACAACGGTGATGAAAGATTGGTCTAAGGAGAGAGATGAGCTTGCACAAAAAAGTGATAATTTTGTCTTGGTTGTGCATAACTTGGATTCAGATTTGAGTGCAAAGGTTGATGCGTGTAACGCCCAATAATTTAATGATGAGTTGTATGAAGCTGAAAAAAATCTTCTAGACCAAATAGAGGAGCTAAAACAAGAATACCAATCATTAGATCATATTTTTCTTGAGGATGTCCATGTTATGAAGAGTGCTCTAGAGCCATGTGAAGAAGTATATAATGTTATATTTGAAGACTCTAGTGTGTGTACATATAAGGATGTAACTAGTGATACAATTCTAGAGTTGGGGCGTACTGCTCCTCATTCCATACATTTTTCAACATTGTGTTTGGATGATGACATGGAAATCGAGTCATCTGAGCCTTTGGGGGAACCAATGTACGAGGACCTGGGTGCTTATATTCTGGAATTTATCATGCCAGAGAGACATAATTACATACCCCATTTGAAAGCCAAAAAGTGTAGAATACGATATTGGTTGCTCGACCATGTTAAATTTGTCTCACCACCCCTAGAGCATAGCAAAAAGCTTGAAGCCAAATTGGGGGCTCAATTTATAAGTTCAAGGTGGAGGCAAAAAGTGGTTCACGTCATGCCGCGATGTTAAATTAGGCGCTTGTTGGGAGGCAACCCAGCTTTACTGCTTTCTTTTATTTTTGTTTATTTTTGTTTTCTACCTTTGTAGCATTTGTTGTAGGATTATGAGCATAGAAGAAAAGCCACTAAAAGTGTGCAAATGCGAGCCAGCTGGTTGGAACTAGTGTGAGGTACCCACACAAAGGACCATCCTTGGGAGAACTCTGAGTACCCCATGAGCTGCCAGTGCTTCGGTCTTTGGCCTTTCAGGGAGTTTCTTGTCACCCTTGTTATTTTTTGCTTTTATTTGTGCATTGGGGACATTGCACTCTTTTAAGTGTGGGGTGGGAGAATTCCTTTGGATAATTAACTTTTTAATATTTTAGCTTCGTATTTCTTTTCTTCGTAGTTGTGTAGTATTTTAGAAGATTAAATTTTTTTATGTGAAATAAAAAAAAATGGTAGAAAAATTAGACTTTTCCCTACGACGGATTTTTTAGACGAATTTTCTTGAGGGAAGTGAGTCTAGAGAAAACAACAAAAAGATTTTTTTTATATATTTTTTCTTAGGTAGTGTAGAAATTCCCCCTTGGTTTTTCTTTAAGCCGCGGTTCTTTTCCAAGGGTTTATCTTGAACCGGGCATAGGTAGTTTTTAATTTTTGTTTTTATATTTTTTTTATTTTGTAGACTAAAATAAGGAGTTATAAGCTATAGAAAAGTGAATCCATAGCGTTGACACACCTGAACACAATAGACCCTAGAGTGTAATGCTTAGTCTTAATTGTTGAATCTCATGGAAAATGCCTTAAATTGTATTTTTTTACTGAATTGACTGCTCATAATGGAGTGTCTTGATGAGCTGATCTGGAATGAGTCATATGCCATGTGTGGTGAGTATTTGTGTAGTCCATGTATTGTACTTGTGTCTAGAACTTGCCCGGTATGTGAGTTGAAGCGAAATTTGAGGTGATGCTCGGTTTGAAAAATGATGTTAGGCTTTCATTGACCTTTTTGAGCTTAATTGCTTATTAAAAATAAAATTTGTCCCTAGTTAACCCTTTTGAGCCTTCAGACTTTTTGTTTGGCACCCGCATTACAAGCCTATACCCTTTTGTTCTTAATTGACAGTGTTTTGATCCTTTTACCTCTTAAAGCACTTTAATTGTGAGAAGAGCGCTAAAAGAAGTAAGAAGAAAATAAGTGTGGGGTGGCTTTTGAGTGGAACCAATAAAATGATGAAAGGTGCACTTATGTTGTAAACGAATACACCACTAGCAAAAAATTGAGTGACAAGAGAAAAAAATAAAATAAAATAAAATAAAATAAAATAAAAAAGAGAGATGATTACATTGTGTTTTGCTCTAGCTAGTGGGAATGAATTAATAGAGTGCTTAAAGAAGAAGGTTGTATTTGTGGAATGATATTGTGTATAAATGAGAAGTGGGTTGAAGAATTTATGCTGAAAATTGCTCGTGTGATGTGTTAAAGTGCTTAGGGGTTGAGTCACTATTCCTAAATACATCCTACCCCTCCCTTAGCCCACATTACAACCATGAAAAAGTCCTAATTGATTTTGAATCGAGCTAGCCTAAATTAGTAGAGATTTTTATTACGGGCAAGCTTATGGTACCTATTGCATGCATGTGACTTCTATTGTGAGAGTGAGTGATTTAATTGATTATTATAAGTATATGACTTGAATGTGCGGAGTAATTACCAAATATTTCTTGTTGGCATGATGGTGAGGGCATATGACTTGTGGCAGAAAAGCAAATCTTGACTTCTGTGAAGAGTAAGTTTGAATATTGCATAGCACTTGAGAGACAACTTTAAGGCTAGGATTGTTCACTGCTAGGTGTTAAGTATGTACAATGTTCTAGGTGTAATGCGTGAGGGGAAATGGTTGAGTGAAGAATTCTCTAAAAATAATATAGTGGATTGCTCGAGGACTAGCAATAAGCTAAGTGTGGGGTGTTGATAATAGACTAAATTGTTTAATATAGCCTATGTTTTAGCTCAACTTAGGGATGGTTTACAATTGTAAATGTTCAAATAATACAAAAATTGGATCTAATCATGACTTTAATGTCTCACAGGAGTTCAATAAACAAATGAGGATTGATGATGGTAATCAAGTGAAAAATGGAGTCAAATGACGAAAAGTTGAGCAACAACATCTTAACAAGAGAAAACCCCACATGCGCTGGTCATGCGCTCCCGCGCTAGTTCAATGATTTGGATAGAAAGAAACTCGATATACGCAGGATGTGCGCTGGTCATGCGCTCCCGCGCTAGTCCAGTCCGGGAAATCAATTATTTGGGGGCAAAATGGAAAATTTGAGAGGATCCACTCAACTTACATAAAGTAAATCTCCATTATTGAGATGAGAGATCAGATTTTGAGGGAGAAAAAGCCATAGAAGAAGGAGGAGCTTCATCTTGGAGCTAAGAAAGGAGAAGAAGAACAACATCTTGGAGCAAGGATTCAAAGAGTTCTTCTAAACTTTCTTCTATTTGTTTGTTTATATTATGTTTAAAACTTTTATTGTTGATTTTTGTATGATTATGAGTAGCTAAAAACTCTAGTATTCTTGGGTCATGGGTGTTAGATGATCTTGTTGTTTGAAGCTTAGATTGAAGATCTTGAATCTATCGTTATGGGTTGTTTATTTGATTCTGCTTTTAATTATTTTACTGCGTAGCTAACAGTGAAATATTATTTACGAATCTTGAATTAAACTTGACAAAGAAAATTTCTTGTTGCATATAGAATCAAATAGAACAAGTTTTGAATCTCGGGCATCGGGTGAAGAATTTGCAATTAAGATAGACATATACTTAATTGCCTTGTTTGGTTGAAAAATAGGAGTTGTAAATGCATTCTTGCTAATATTAATACCATAGACATATAGGTATTAGTTTAACTTGAATAGATGCATAAGAACTCGAAAGATTCTTATGAATATTATTAACCCTATAATCAATAACACGGATAATTCAATAAATCAATCTTAAGCTAAAATAGTAGCATGATCTCTAGCAAGTCCATGACCCTGGAATATCTTTACCCAAATTGTTATCAAAATATTGTGTTATTGGTGTAGTAATTTTGTATTGAAATATTGTTTAATTACTAAGTAAATTGTAAATTGGTTCTTTATATATTTTGTGATAATTTAGCTTGAATTGATAATTGTTTGAGTCTACATCAGTCGATAAGTTGATCACAAATCCTCGTGGGAACGATACTTTACTTACTACTATATTACTTGTCGATCGCGTACACTTGCGTGAGTGTTTTGGTCGCAACAAACACCCTTAAGGCCAAGGGCCTTCGCCATCAAAGAAAGATTCAACCTCGCTTGAATCACGACGGGCTGTTATTTTGATAAGTTCAAAATAACACCGTTCAAGGCCAAGAGACCTCGCCACTAAAGCAAAAGAAGGATTCAACCTCGCTCGAATCACGACGGGCTGTTATTTCGATAAGTTTGCAATAACACCCTTAAGGCCAATGGCCTTCGCTATCAAAGTAAGCAGGATTCGACCTCGCTCGAATCACGACGGGCTGTTATTTCGATAAGTTCGAAATAACACCCTTAAGGCCAATGGCCTTTGCCATCAAAGTAAGCAGGATTCGACCTCGCTCGAATCACGACGGGCTGTCATTTCAATAAGTTCGAAATAACACACTTAAGGCCAAGGGTCTTTGCCAACAAAATAAAAGCAGGATTCGACCCTGCTCGAATCACGAGGGCTATTATTTCGATAAGTTCGAAATAACACCCTTAAGGCCAAGGGCCTTCGCCATCAAAATAAGTAGGATTCGACCCCGTTCGAATCATGACGGGATATTATTTTGATAAGTTCGAAATAACACCGTTCAAGTCCAAGGGCCCTCGCCACTAAAGCAAAAGAAGGATTCGACCTCGCTCAAATCATGACGGGCTGTCATTTCGATAAGTTCAAAATAACACCCTTAAGGCTAAAGGCCTTTGCCATCAAAGTAAAAGCAGGATTCGACCTTGCTCGAATCACGACGGGCTGTTATTTCGATAAGTTTGAAATAACACCCTTAAGGCCAAGTGCCTTCGCCGTCAAAGAAAGATTCGACCTCGCTCGAATCACGACGGGCTGTTATTTCGATAAATTTTAAATCACACCGTTCAAGGCCAATGGCCCTCGCCTCTAAAGCAAAAGAAGGATTCGACCTTGCTCGAATCGCGACGGGCTGTCATTTCAGTAAATTCGAAACAACCCCATTTAGAGCCAAGAGCTTTCACCATCAAAGGAGAAGAAAAGACCGGGACTCGTCAGACGAGCTCCCATCTCGAGCCAAGGCCACAAATAATTAATAACGAAAGTTGAGGAACAAGGCAAATGACAGAAAACTCTTTATTATTGGAAAATCATGAGTGCAGACCATCGCCGCTTACAACAGACCCAGGCTAACAAAAAAACGGAACAAACGGATACCAAGCTACAAACGAAATGAAAATAAAAACAAAGTACAAATATTTTTCATTTGGCGTCACTGCCTCCATCATCATCACCATCCCTACGAGGGTCATCATCATTACCATCCATGCCCCAGTAGCCTCGGGCGTCACCGCGTCATACCCACAGTTGAGGCGAGCCTCATGAGCTTTCGCTCGTGCTTCCTCATACGCAGCCTCAGTGACGGTGCTCGCTTCCAACAAACTCTTGTATATGTCACGTTGGGCTTCAGCATAGACCTAGAGCTCATGAATCTGGCAAGGAACAACAGCGTGAAACGATTCAACTTGAACCTTCAGCCGCTCATTCTCCGCCTCCAAGACTGCGACTCGATCTGCCAGAATCGAAGCCTCCTGATCAATCGTGTCAATCCACTCCTCGAGCCTCACCTCCATGAGGGTTGCTGTTGCCCTATCCGATTCTTGCTTAGACTGGAGCACACGAATGGTTTCTTCTAGAGCTGCCTCTCTTGCCAAAGACTCAGACCAGGCCCTCTAAATATGCTCCAAGCCAGTGACCTTACTCTCCAACGCGGTCAGCTTCCCTATCCATTCCACGCTCATCGCCTCAACCCGGACCAAGTTCTGGTCCATCTCCGACTGCATGGACCTCAGCTTGCCCTGCAAATACTCACACTCTGCGGCAATGCCCTTGCCAAATTCGAGCTCATCGTCCTTGAGGCAGAGTTGCTCCTCGAGCTCGCTATTACTACGGATTGTTTGCAGCAGCTCTTGATCCCTCTTCTCCAACTCCTCACCTAGAGCCCGGTTTTGGGGGTCCATCCTCAGTCGTTCATGCAACTCATGACACTTGTCGTGGTAGCGTCGGTATTTCTCCAACATCTGCAAGAAGATCCTCGATCGGGTGTTGGCCCTACGGATGCTTTCCACCTCTACCATATACGTCTGAAAAACAGAAAGGCGATTAAACTAATGCTTTCAAACAAAGGGAAAGTCTAAGACAAGAGCCAAAAATATCGTACCCTCAGGCCCATAACGGCCACCTCATCCCTCAGATCGGCATCAGGGATACTCTGCAGGGACTTAATTTTAGCTTCTGAGCATAGCACGCTAAATTGCGACACCAAGTTATCCTCCTACGGTAAAAGATTCACGTCGGAAAGAATCCGGAGAGCTCGAGCCTATCCCCCAGCGTGAACCACCGAATAAGTAAGGCCCTCCTCGAACATTCTGACGTTGTCAGGATCCAGGTCTGACTCGGATTCGTACTCATCAATCACCATGCTTTTCCCCCTCTCTGCTGCGAAAGGAGGAATGTGACCCGCCGTAGATGAAGAGGGCACATCTGAGGTCACTATAGCAGCACTGGAGGTCCGGTTCTCTGCTCTAGCAGGGTGCTGATCATCAGTAACAGTGGGAACTTCTGGCTGAGCCGCTACAACGACCAGAGTTTCCCGGCACTGACCACCGATGCCAGCCTCAACAACTCGCTCCTCCTCTATGGAAGATGCCGCAGCAGTGCCTTCCCCTGAACCTGTTGGGGGAGATTCGTCCAGATTAATCACTGTCAGAGGCGCCATCTCAAAGTCTACCCTCCATCTCTTCGACGACCCTTCCTCCTCCCTGGTTGATGGTGATTCATTCGTAGGACGGACAACACTGGATGGGACCTCATCCTGGGAAGCAGGCCTTGCTGAAGTAACCAAGGTCGCGGATTCGACCGAAGCCGCCCTCGACGAAGGATGAGTAGTAGGTACCGCGATAAGACAAGAGGACGCAACTGGCTGGCGGAAGGCTAATTGAGGGGCCCTGGTTCTCCACACTCTCCCTGACAGCGACAAACGAGGTATAAGAGGCAAGACAAAAAACGAGTAGTGTGAGAACAATAAATAAGGACGACATCTCACCTGTAAGGGGCCTACGTCCAAACCTCTCGTGAAAGGTTGACCAGGTGCGAACCCCTACTGTGTGGGGAAGAAGGGCCTCCACCCATACAGAATAACAAGGCAATTTAGTACCTGCAACATAAAAAAAGAGAAAAACAGAAATCGAACATTCCGTTAATCAAAGACGCTGACTTACGGGCAAAATTCCATCTCTCAGGGAACCCCTTCAGGTCCGCCACAATATGCTTGTCCGCACGTAGAAAAAATTCTTGTAAAAGTGACGTTTGGTTCTATCATCCATCTTCACCACTAGACCCTTCGACCCCCGAGGACGCGTAAGAATCATCATGCACCGAATCAACTAGGGAGCAAAAAGGCTAAGCACATGGCCCAGAGTGACCTCACGACCGACAAGCTCCACATATTTGAGTAGCATGAGAAACAACTTGTATAAATAAGGAGAAAGTTGAGCAGGGCACACCTTATAGTAGCGGCAGAAATCCACCACTAACATAGGAAGCGGGAGCGTGTACCTTACAATGAAGGTGTAGGCGTAGAACATACAAAATCTAGGGCGGTCGAATTGAACCCGGTCATTCCTCCCTGCCGGCTGTATCTCGACTAAGCTAGGGATTCCCCATCGTTCCCTCAACTCCACGATCCCTCTCTATCTTATAATGGGAGCAGTGTTCTCTGGCTTTGTTCCACCGCCGATACTGAAGTCAATCGCGTCCCTCCTAGGGTGGGGTAGGATCTCATCTACCGAGGGAACCTCCTCATCCTCCACCACATCCACTTCTCCGGTGGCTTGAACTGGGTTCTCAGTTACCGTAGGGGCGACAAGAAGATTGTCACAGGAAGAAGCACCAGCCATTTTTAGCCAAAAAGGAAAAACTTTCCAAAAGAAGTAAGAAGATTAGGGATGCCAATAAGCAAGAAAGTAAGCAAGAACTCGAGATATCAGAAAAGGAGATATCTGGGGAATTCCCTTAAAATGAACACTGAAGTATGAGGAGCAAATAACAAGATTCCCCTATTTATAAGAGTCGCAAATTCCCCGAGCTCGAAACCTAAGAGTCGCTATCGAATCCGACGAGATACGAAACATTTCAGTTCATCAGAAACATGTTTCATAATGATGGAGCGCATGAAGCAACGTTTTGTTTACCAACCGGCATTTTGATTCTGAAACCATCGTAACGGTACACGAGTACCGAGAAAATCTTCCCACACCATCCAAAGTATGATAGGCTGTTATTTCGATAAGTTCGAAATAACACCCTTAAGGCCAAGGGCCTTCGCCATCTGAGAAACAGAAAAGTTCGACCTCGCTCGAACTCAGATAGGCTGTTATTTAGATAAATTCGAAATAACACCCTTAAGGCCAAGGGCCTTCGCTATCCGAGAAATAGAAAAGTTTGACCTCGCTTGAACTCAAATAGGCTGTTATTAAGGCCAAGGGCCTTCGCCATCCGAGAAATAGAAAAGTTCGACCTCGCTTGAACTCAAACGTTATTATTTCGATAAGTTCGCAGAGCGCGACTAAAGAACAGAATGAGGGGTCAGATTTCTCTCGACTACGTCGTATATGTGTTCCGTCCATTGGGCCAGAGAGGCACGACTCCGACGAACGGAGGGACTAACTATATTGGTCAAAATCTGACCACTTCGACCAAGATGACCACGATCGCATTTTTTCCACTGGGTAGAAAGTCAATGGAGTTAATCTAATCCATCCTTTAAGGCATTCAACACAACAACAATAGCAAATCCTTTCCACGAGCAGGAAACCCCACTGCCCCAGGCACGTCAAAGTCGATGCAGGGGTAAGGGAATTGTTTCGACTATATATATCTGAGGAAAGGAAAAAAAAGGGGGTCTTTTTCCCTCTTCGGAGCCAGGATTTTCGGGCTCCGATCTTGTATCCCAAAAGGGCAGGGCAATTGTAATCTCTCTTCTCTCTTCACGGAGAGGGAAAAACAATATTCAATATTAATAAGATCTTTGATACTTTATTCGTCCAAAATATAATTGTTGTTATCCAGTCTCTCGATCCGGTATTTATTAGGATTGACTATGATTTACCCCTTCATCTTTGATTGATTTGCTTAAAAAGAGTTTAAAATCTTTCGAGTCAAACACATATCTCATTGGGTTTGTTTTATTCCTATTTTCAATTAATTTCAATATCGATATTGCGTCTTTCTCAGTTTGTATCTAATAAAATCACGTGTCTCAAAAACCATAGTACAAATTCAATTGTTATCCGTTTTTAGGTTAAACAGTTTGGCGCCCACAATGGGGCTAAGGATAATAATGATTGCCTCATACTAACTTTCGTAACATACACTATTGTATACTTGTTCTTGTGATTATCTTTGATTCCAGGATCAACATGTCAAATTCTCAAAAACCACCCACACACATAGAGACAATGGCCTTGGTCTCCATGGCGAGAATGACAACATAGCCGCACCGGGAAATGGAGCACCTCTAGTTGACCTCGATGGAGCCCCAGTCATGGACCCAATCGACGTCAGTTTCCATATTTCCATTAATGGGAATTTGGCCGTCAATCCTAAAAGTAGCATCAGCAGAGACGTTCGACCAGCCGATCAGAATGCATATGGTGGTGAAGAAGGCGGGATCAGCCTTCGAGTGATATTCAAAATATTGCAGACTCAACAAGTTGCATTAGCACAACTCCAAAACCAGAACCGTGCACCAAGCAGGATCGAGCTCGGACCACCACAGGAAGTTGTTCATAGGGCCGAATCGGTGCCAAAGAGATCGAATAGAGGTGAATCGGAGACCAATCCTGCTATCATAAAGATGCTCGAAGACCTGACAAAGAGAATCGAGACAGGAAAAAAGAAGATCGAGGAAAACGATAAGAAGGTGGAAACCTATAACTCCCGGGTCGACCAAATTCCGGGGGCACCACCGATATTGAAAGGACTAAATTCCAAAATGTTTGTGCAAAACCTTTCCCCCTAAGTGCGGCTCCGAAGACAATCCCCAAGAAGTTCCGTATGCCCGAGATTTTAAAGTATAATGGGACGACCAATCCAAACGAACACGTCACCTCATACACGCGTGCCATCAAAGGAAATGTCTTGGAAGATAAAGAGAATGAATCCATCTTGCTGAAGAAATCGGGGAGACTCTATTGAAGGGTGATATGATATGGTATCATAATTTACCGCCTAATTCTATTGACTTGTTTGCTATGCTTGCAGATTCTTTTCTAAAGGCACAAGCCGGAGCCATTAAGGCCGAAATAAGAAAGTCGGACCTTCTCAAGGAAAGGCAAAAAGACAACGAGATACTCAGGGAATTTGTATCTCGATTCCAAATAGAACGAATGGATTTTCCACCGGTCACTAACGATTGGGCTGTTCAAGCTTTCACTCAAGGTATCAATGTTCGGAGTTCCAAAGTTTCACAACAGTTGAAGCAAAATTTATTCGAATATCTAGATGTAACTTGGGCTGATGTGCATAATCGATACCAATAAAAAATTAGGGTCGAAGACAATCAGTTGGGGACCCCTTTCGGGTCCATTTATCCTATCAAGTCCGTCAACATAATAAAAAGGGACATTGACCGAGAGCCATGATCGATTAGGGATCGCTACCAGCCATACAATGTAGATCGGAGAAACAATGGGCCTGGGCGCAACCCTAGTCGGGGGGGAAAGGAGAAACGATCGCGGTCAGATCTCTCAGGGGCTCATGAGAAAGAATGGTTTTGACAGGGACGTCGGGCCCAAAGAAGCACCACTACTATCATAATATAACTTCAATGTTGATACATCCAACATTGTATCAACCATCGGACGTATCAAAGTTACTAGATGGCCTTGACCTCTATAGACTGATCCAGCCTAGAGAAATCCCAATCAGATGTGAAAGTATTGTCACACCTCCTTTTTCCGTCCCCGCGAGGGGTGAAGGAGTTTTTCCAATTAAAGGACAATCGGAACGAGATTTATTTGTTTATTTCAGAGTCGCCATTTGGGAGATTTAGGGTGTCCCAAGTCACCAATTTAATCCCGAATTGAGGAAAAGAATGACTCTGTATTACAGTCCGCGAACCAGAAATCTGGATAAGGAATTCTATTAACCCGGGAGAAGGTATTAGGCATTCCCGAGTTCCGTGGTTCTAGCATGGTCGCTCAATTGTCATATTCGGCCTGTTTATATGATTTTGTACAATTATGAGCTCATGTGCAAGTTTTAACTTTTAACCGCTTTTGTCATTATTATTATATTTTTTTTATCAAGAATTGCAACATCATGGAAATACATCTCCAACCACGTCACATCAATGCACCCGTGCTTGTTGGCACATTTCAACTCTGTTGAGATTTGGATTTGGGTCACATAAATGTGCACCCGAGTTTTAAGAAAATTAATTTAATTAAATCGCGTCCAAAGAGTCTAACGCGTTATTATCTTTGGGGAAGGCAGTGCAATTCACTAAACTGTCCATCCCAAATTCTAAGTATTTATTATGACCAATTATTGAGGGCCCCGCAATTTGCATTTTTATTTGGCGAGACTCGTCTCATTTTTTTAAAAAAAGGATAATCTTAGAATGACTAAATTTTCTATTTTTCATTTTTTTCTAAAATAAATGAGGAAAAGGTCCTACTTTATTTACATACTTTCGAGTTATTATAGTTAAGTTTTGAAAGTGAGTCGTTTAAAGAGTTTACATGGGCAGCGCATAGAATGTTCTACATACAGATAGTAAAAGAAAGAAAAAACTACATTAAACTACAACTTCAAATCTTTCTCATTTTTGCATTCATGCTTCGAGTAGCTTTACAAAATGAACCAGTGTATCAATTTGTGTACGTGGTATTTGGAAAACAAGGAAAGAAGATGAAGATCAGTAGAAGCAGCAGTAGTGTAAATACACAGGAACAATAGGTTCAGCAACACAGAAAAATCAGTAACGACCAGTAGAATAACCCAGTAATAGATTGAAAAACCAGCAGTACCGGAATGCAATCGCAGTCAAAGCAGAAGAGAGACGGATACAAGATGCAGTAATTTACTGATTTTAAATAACACTCAAGGAAAGGTAAACGGAAATTATTCAAGTAAAAGTTCAACTTATTTTTCTCTTTTGCTCTCAAATTCTGATTTCGCAAAATTCAGTCAACTCTCTCAACTTTCTTTTCTTCTTCCAAGTCTCTCCCTTTTTTTCTCTAAGTCCAAGTCGCCTTCAAAGTTAAAGAATGACTCTATTTATAACAAGACTCTTGTCTTGAACCATTCCCGAAATATTCTTTTAATTGCATGCCTTGCCCTCACTAATTAATGTTTTTCTTATTTAATTCCTTTGTCCCTCATTCCTACATGTTTTGTTCCCCACTACATTAAACAAATATATCAACCCCACTCCATTATATCTTGTCCCCCATGCTTAACTTAAATAAATATATCACCTCCCCACTAACTTATGTCTTGTCCCCCACTATATTAAACAATTATATCACATCCCCACTAACTTGTGTATTGTCCCCCACAATGTACTATTTTAATATTGTTAATTCCTAATGGACAGAGCACTTAGATTAAATAATTTTTCAAATGTTCAATTCCAAAAATACCCCTCCGGCCTTACTGAAATTACCATTTTACCCCTGAACGTACTGCAATTTACCAATCTACCCCCATCAGCTATAACCAATTCACCTAATCAATTCCAACCAAAATACAGCAAATATAACCAATTTCTAAACAAATTCAAACAACAAATCCCATGAACACAGATTGAACAACATCAAATTAATGGGAATAAGTTAACCATATTGGGAACCAATCCTGGTTAACTTAGACAAAAATGAATGAGCAAGGAGACAATAATATTAACAACAAAGATACATGATTCAAACTAAATCAAAAAATTTAAAAAACCAAAACATAAACTCGCATTAAATCACTGGATTAAAAACGAACTTCAAACAAAAATGAACATGAATTAAATCTATATTAAACAACAAACATGACGGATTCAAATGATTTAAACTAACACTCTTCTATACTAAATCCTTTTAAAATTAATAAAACAAACTAAAGACATAATTAATTGAACTTCAACTTAAATCTAAAAAATTATAATTACTAACAATTTCTACCTAAAAATAAACAAGAAAAATGAAACAAACTGAAGAAAAATAAGAAAACGATAAACACGAATTGGTTAAAACAACTAACCGGATTGGAACCACGAACAACGACTGACCAACGATGAACTTGAACGAACCTCGCCCCGGACAGAACTTCTGGGAGATT
The DNA here is from genome assembly GCF_000393655.2 of Nicotiana sylvestris. Taxonomy (NCBI): domain Eukaryota; kingdom Viridiplantae; phylum Streptophyta; class Magnoliopsida; order Solanales; family Solanaceae; genus Nicotiana; species Nicotiana sylvestris. Next base: position 65,000,023 of record NC_091063.1, read on the forward strand.
TTTGAACGTTTTCAGTTGGGTTTCAGCGTGTGTGTGTTTTTGGTCAGTTATGGTGATGAGGGAGGGTCGTTCATGGTTGGACGTTGCAGGCAGTCATTTGGACGTAAGGGTGGCGACTGGGTGGTCGCCTGGTATGGTGTTGTTGGTTCGTTGTTGGGCGTGAGGAGACGGAAGTAAAGCAACAACAACTACTACTGCTGGATATGGGGGCTCGACAAGGCAGCTGGAGGTAAAGCAGAAGACGCAGCAACCAGTAGCCATGGTCGTTCGACGGATGTAGCAGGAGTAACAGTGGTGAAGCAGCCATGGACGTTGGTTGTTTTGGACGTGAGGTCATCGATGGCTGTTGTGGTTGGTCGACGAGCGACGGGGAGCAGCAGACGCAGCAGCCATGGGAGCTTGACGAGCTCGTCAATGGCGGATGTTGTTCGTCGATGAAGACGAAGCTTGGGCAGCAGCTGGTCGAAGAAGAAGAAGATGCATAGTAATGGGGGTCGTTTGGTCTTCAATGGAGGATGCGGGAGGGGCTGTTTGGAGTGAGCTTGAGGGGCAGCCATGGATGGGCTTGGAGAGTTTTGGAGAAGAAGAGGGAAAAAGAGAGGGGGGCGGATGAGTTTGGTTTAGGTTTAGGAAATGAAAAATGAAGATTAGGAGGGGTTAGGTCATTTGGGATTATGGGGCAGACCGGGTCGACCCGTGTTGAGATGGACCGGGTCATAGGGAAGGTTGGGTATTTTTTGGGCCTGTGGTTTGAATTTGAAGAAGAGCCCAATTCCGATTTTCTTTATATTTTTGCTCTCTTTTCTTCTTTTATTTTTCTTAAACTGAAACTAAATTCTAGAAATCCTTCAATTATCATATAGAACTAAATTAATTTATAAAAGCGCAAATTAACTCTCAATAACAATTAACACACAATTAAGTAATAATTAAGCATAAAATTGTACAATTGGACATTAAATGCTAAAAATGCAAAAATACATATTTTTGTGATTTTTTTTTGTAAAACAAACTTAACTACCCTAACTGTAGAATTAAATATTAAATGCAAATGCGACATATTTTTATATTTTTATCATTTTAACAAATAAACATGCACAGAAAAATACAAATAATTATCCAAAAATGTCACAAAAATTCTCAAAATTGCACACCAAGGAAAATCGTTTTATTTTGAATTTTTGGGAGTAATTCTTTCATAGGGCAAAAATCACGTGCTTACAGCTGCCCCACTTTGCCCGAAAACACGAAGGGTTTTCGTGCAAAGATAAAGTGAGCGATTTTTGCCCATCCGAGTACTCCGTGTGAAGCATTTTTTGAAAAAGATTTAACCGAACCTTTGCTTCAAAGGTTTCCTACATATCCCTGGCTAGAAGGAAATCAGGTTAATGTAGTTCGGGAAGTTTTGGTAGTTGGGACTACCATGGGACTGCGATTTGCTGTTACTACTGCTTACCAATCTCCTCATTACACCGTGCTTAAAAGAAAAATCAAGAAGCTAGGCTAGATAACGGTTTACAAGATCCCATCTATCTTCCATTTGTTCTTGACGCCTTGCTTTCTTGTCGGCTTGCGTCTATTCCAGTGCTTCTTTCTTCCGAGAACTGACGGGAATGATACCGGCCTTTTGCTTCTCTGAATACCAATTCTCACTATCTGGTTCTGTCTGCTGGGGATATGGCTTCCTTCATTAATCTTTTGCTATGCTGGGAATAATTTGATGTTCAAAAGCCGCTCTTCTCGAGATTTGTCTTATCTCCCTTTTGGCTCATGCGCTTGAATTTGTGCTGGGATCTCTTATCGCAACCTTCTGTTTTCTGGTGAGTTGCTGGTTTCAAGACCTGAAAATGCGAAGACTGAAAAATATTCCTCTTGTTATACAGGTGGGCGCCTATTTATCTAAGACATGAAAATATTCCTCTCGTTATACAGGTGGGCGCCTATTTATCTAAGACATAAAAGTATTCCTCTCATTATACAGGTGGGCGCCTATCTATCTAAAGCATAAAAGTATTCCTCTCATTATACAGGTGGGCGCCTATCTATCTAAAGCATAAAAGTATTCCTCTCGTTATACAGGTGGGCGCCTATCTATCTAAGACATAAAAATATTCCTCTCATTATACAGGTGGGCGCCTATTTATCTAAGATATAAAAATATTCCTCTCATTATACAGGTGGGCGCCTATTTAACTAAGACTATGAAAAGTATTCCTCTCATTATACAGGTGGGCGCCTATTTATCTAAGACGTGAAAATATTCCTCTCATTATACAGGTGGGCGCCTATTTAACTAAGACATAAAAATATTCCTCTCATTATACATGTGGGCGCCTATTTAACTAAGACATAAAAATATTCCTCTCATTATACAGGTGAACGCTTATTTATCTAAGACATAAAAATATTCCTCTCATTATACAGGTGGGCGCCTATCTATCTAAAGCATAAAAGTATTCCTCTCGTTATACATGTGGGCGCCTATCTATCTAAGACATAAAAATATTCCTCTCATTATACAGGTGGACGCCTATTTATCTAAGATATAAAAATATTCCTCTCATTATACAGGTGGGCGCCTATTTAACTAAGACTATGAAAAGTATTCCTCTCATTATACAGGTGGACGCCTATTTATCTAAGACGTGAAAATATTCCTCTCATTATACAGGTGGGCGCCTATTTAACTAAGACATAAAAATATTCTTCTTATTATACAGGTGGGCGCCTATTTAACTAAGACATAAAAATATTTCTCTCATTATACAGGTGGGCGCCTATTTATCTAAGACATAAAAATATTCCTCTCATTATACAGGTGGACGCCTATCTATCTAAAGCATAAAAGTATTTCTCTCGTTATACAGGTGGGCGCCTATCTATCTTAGACATAAAAATATTCCTCTCATTATATAGGTGGGCGCCTATTTATCTAAGACATAAAAATATTTCTCTCATTATACAGGTGGACGCCTATTTAACTAAGACATGAAAATATTCCTCTCATTATACAGGTGGGCGCCTATTTAACTAAGACATAAAAATATTTGAATTTGTTTCCTTGTTCCTCCGAGTTCCGACAATGGCAGAAAATTTTCTGCCCCGGTTTTGGTGACCTTCCTTGTGGCGTGTCTTTCTGCCATCATCAACCTTTATTTTCCTGTAGAAATCAAAGAAATTTTGTTAGTTTTAACATGGGGAGTGATCGTGTCACTCCTGCTGGGGGATGATTTTTCCTTTCCCTTTCCCTTGCTCTGTGCTCCCAAAACTGGTTGGGGATAAAGTTGCTTGCTGGGGATGATATTTCTGCTGGGGATGGTTTTTCCATTTATCCCTTCCTTGCTTTTATTTCAAAAACATGCTGGGGGAGTCTTCTTCAACTCCAAAACTACTCCCTTCAAAATTATTTTCCCTCAGTACTGCAGGGGATAAAAGTGTTATCATCTGGGGATAACGTTATTGAGGATAGGACTGTTGGGGTTATTTTGCTGTGGATTAATTCTCTCTTCCTCCTTCCCCCTTTCTGTGTTGTCTGACTACCTTGGACCTTGGTCAGTGATCTATTGAAGTTTTGCTAGGGATCTTCTTGGAACTTGGTCCATAAGTCCCTCAACCGTCGTTTTCTGCTTTTCTTCATGTTCCCCTTAACTTTCTAGGCCAGTTTGTCATTTGGTCTTGCAACAAATGCCTTTTGTCTTATTGCCTTGACTTTGGCCTGTCCTCTTCGCATTTTGCTTTGTAACATTTTGGCCCCTGGGAGTAAACTTTGAAAAATCCTTCTCAAAACAAATTTCTGGAAAAAGTCTTTTTAGACAAAGGAAATGAAAAAGTAGAAAAAGAGAAAAATCTTTTTGAACAAATGCTGGGGGAGAAGAAAAGGAAAGAACTTATCTGGACGGTATGACTGGTCCCAACGATCATGTCGTGCGTTACGGATTAATCGACCCAGCCTATTTGTATCAATCAATTTTCCTGATGGCCTCACTTGCTGGGGATAAATAGGTGCCCACCTCTTCGCAAATGCAGATCCTTTTTGCCAATCTATCTTGTCGCCTTATAGTGCCCTTCGAGGGGTTTTCACTAATAAGACTCTCTCCTTTATCTCAGCTCCCGTCGCCTTATGGTGCCTGTGAAGGTTTTCACCGATAAGACTCTCTCGTTTTATTTCTCTCATCTTTCGTCGCCTTATGGTGCCTGTGAAGGTTTTCACCGTTAAGACTCTCTCATTTTATTTTATTTTTTCAGCGGGGGATTGGAGTGTTGCCGATATGACTCTCTCTTCTAGAGATTCTTTTCGGCTATCAATTCATTTCCAGTTTATGATCCTCTTCTTTGCTGAGGATCAGTGTATTAATCTCGGCTTTCATTTGCCTAACTTGGTACCTCTCGGATACTGATCGGGAGGTCTTTTTTGGACATCACATGTAGGTTTTTGTGTGGGGTTAAAAGAAAAGGCTAGCAAAAATTTAGAAATAACTTTTATGGGTGAGACATTACAACTCTTGGAATCAAACCTCTTTTGAAACCTTAAAACATAACTTCTGCCCCAGTTTTCTTTGCTTGGGGATTTTTTTTTATTTTTGTTACACTACGTCGAACTATGCACACTATGACCGAGTCGTGAGGCACCTACGTATCCTCTTTGAGGAATCAGGTCAAACGTAGTTCCCACGATTCCTTTGTTTTTCTTATGACCTTTATCTTGTTTTCATTTTTCTTTTCTTCTTTTTGTTTCATATATTTTTTTCATTAGTGACTCCAAAAAAAAAGGGGGGGTATGAAAGAATAAACAAGGCTCCAAAGGGGAAGCAAAGGTTAAAAGTGTTTGGATAGAAGAAAGAATTACCTCCGCCATTTCATTATCCAATAAGTACCAAGTACAAATAAACGGACCAATAACTATCATAATCAAAGAAATTACGCATAATATCTTTTGACTGCATCAGAATTGATAGCCATGTCGACGCATCTTCCTTCGATATCTGTTAGACATAAAGCGCCGTTGGATAACACTCTGGTCACAACATAAGGCCCTTGCCAATTTGGGGAGAATTGCCTTTTGCTTCGATCTGATGTGGGAGGATCCGTTTCAATACTTGCTGCCCTACTTCAAATTTTCTGGGGCGCACCTTCTTATTGTATGCCCTTGCCATTCTCTTCTGATACAACTGGCCATGACACATTGCTGCCAATCGTTTTTCGTCTATTAAGTTCAACTGCTCCAGTCGCGCTTTGACCCATTCATCATCGTCATTCCCGGCTTCAGCGACAATTCGGAGGGAAGGAATTTCGACCTCTGCTGGTATTACCGCTTTAGTTCCGTATACTAATAAATAAGGAGTTGCACCTACAGAAGTCCGGACTGTAGTGCGATAACCCAACAAGGCAAAGGGCAATTTCTCATGCCATTGTCTAGATCATTCTACCATCTTCCTCAGTATCTTCTTGATGTTCTTATTGGCTGCTTCAACTGCTCCATTCGCCTTGGGATGATATGGGGTGGAATTGCGGTGTGTAATCTTAAACTTTTGGCATACCTCCCTCATCAAATTGCTGTTAAGATTTGCACCATTATCTGTGATGATCACTTTTGGGACTCCAAATCTGCAGATGATATGGGAGTGAACAAAATCCACCACTGCCTTCTTGGTTACCGCCTTGAAAGTTTTAGCTTCAACCACTTGGTGAAGTAGTCGATGGTCACCAGAATGAACCTATGGCCGTTGGTTGCTGCCGGCTCAATAGTCCCAATGACATCCATGACCCATGCGATAAATGGCCATGGAGCTGACATTGTATGCAATTCTGTCGGCAGAGAATGAATCAAATCTCCGTGTATCTAACATTGATGGCATTTTTGCACGAAATCGATACAATCATGCTCCATAGTGAGCCAATAGTACCCTGCTCGAAGAATCTTCTTTGCCAATACATATCTGCTCATATGTGGCCCACAAACCCCAGCATGCACCTCTGCCATAACTGTCGTGGCCTGACCGGCGTCTATACACCTTAGCAAACCCAAGTCTGGGGTTCTTTTGTACAACATTCCTCCACTGAGGAAGAAACCATTTGACAAACGCCGAATGGCTCTTTTTTGGTCTCCGGTGGCCTGCTCTGGGTATATCCCCATCTTGAGGTACTCCTTTATGTCATAAAACCATGGCTCGCTATCCACTTCCTCATCTACCATGTTGCAATAAGCATGCTGATCACGAACCTGAATGTGCAATGGGTCAACATAAATTTTATCGGGGTGGTGTAGCATTGATGCTAAGGTGGACAATGCATCGGCAACCTCATTCTGAACTCTTGGGATGTGTCTGAATTCCGCTGATCGAAATCGCTTGCTCAGATCATGCAAACATTGTCGATATGGTATGAGTTTCAAATCCCGTGTTTCCCATTCACCCTGAATCTGATGCACCAGGATGTCCGAGTCTCCCAAGACCAAAACATCCTGGACATCCATGTCTGCAGCTAGTCGCAGACCCAAAATGCATGCTTCATACTCGGCCATGTTGTTGGTACAATAGAAAAACGTAGCTGAGATGTAACAGGATAGTGACGTCCTGTTTCAGAAATGAGTATCGGTCCTATTCCAACCCCTTTCGCGTTCGCGGCTCCATCAAAGAAAAGCTTCCAACTTGGTTCCTCGGGTAATTCCATCTCACCTATATGCATTACTTCCTCGTCCGGAAAATATGTCCTCAATGGCTCGCATTCTTCATCAACAGGATTCTCAGCCAAGTGATTGGCCAGCGCTTGGGCTTTCATGGTCGTCCTCGTCACATAGACGATATCAAACTCTGTGAGCAAAATTTGTCATTTTGCTAACCTCCCTATAGGCATAGGTTTCTGTAAAATGTACTTTAATGGATCCAAACAGGAAATGAGAAAAGTAGTATACGAGGACAAATAATGCTTCAACTTCTGAGCCACTCAAGTTAGGGCGCAACATGTTCTCTCGAGTTGAGTGTACTTGACCTCATATACTATAAACTTCTTGCTAAGATAATAAATGGCCTGCTCCTTCCTTCCTGTAATGTCGTGTTGCCCCAACACGCAGCCAAACGAATTTTCCAGGACTGTCAGATAAAGAATTAATGGTCTCCCCGGCTCAGGTGGGACCAACACAAGTGGATTTGACAGATACCCTTTGATCTGGTCGAAGGCTTCGTGACACTCCGCCGTCCAGTCTACCGCAACATCTTTCTTCAGCAGCCGAAATATGGGTTCACAAGTCGTCGTGAGTTGAGCGATGAACCTGCTGATATAATTTAGTCGTCCCAACAGACTCATTACCTCCGTTTTATTCTTTGTCGGTGGCAAATCCTGGATGGATTTGATCTTGGACGGGTCCAACTCAATACCCCGTCGACTGACGATGAATCCTAACAACTTTCCTGATGGAACCCCGAAGGCACATTTGGCCGGGTTGAGCTTAATATCATACCTTCGGAGTCTTTGAAAGAATTTCCTTAGGTCTGCTACATGGTCTTCCTGACGCCAAGACTTTATGATCACATCATCTACGTACACTTCAATCTCTTTGTGTATCATGTCATGAAACACAGTAGTCATTGCGCTCATGTACGTTGCCCCAACATTCTTCAATCCGAACGGCATTACCCGGTAGCAGTAAGTTCCCCATGGCGTAATGAAAGCTGTCTTTTCCGCATCTTCTTCATCCATTAAGATCTGATGATATCCTACATAGAAGTCCACAAAGGATCTGATCTCGCGCCCAGCGTAATTATCGATCAAGATATGGATGTTGGGCAATGGAAAATTATCCTTAGGACTTGCCTTGTTGAGATTGCGGTAGTCGACACATACCCTGATTTTCCCATCCTTCTTCGGCACTAGTACCACATTGGCCAACCAATCGGGATATCAAGTGACCCGAATAACTTTTGCCTGTAGCTGCTTGGTCACCTCTTATTTGATCTTCACACTCATATCCGTCTAAAACTTCCTCAGTTTTTGCTTGACCGGAGGGTATGCCGGGTCAGTGGGCAATTTGTGAACCACTAGATCGGTGCTTAACCCCGGCATATCATCATATGACCATGTAAAAACATCTTTGAACTCAATGAAGTCTTTGATTAATTCCTCCCTGATGTTTGGCTCAATGTGGATGCTGACTTTGGTTTCTCTGACATTATCTGCATCCTCTAGATTGACAACTTCGGTGTCATTCAGATTAGGCTTGGGTTTCTCTTCGAACTGGCACAATTCTCGATTTATTTCTTCGAAGGCTTCATCCTCGTCATATTCAGCCTCATCATCATAACCGATCTCGTGTATAATTAAGTCGGAGTCAGATTGATTTATTAGACTAGGTAGAAGATCCGTTGTGCATGCCATGTCATTAGAACCAGTAAAAAGAGAACTGTTCAGAAAGAGAAAAAAACAAAACAAAATTAAAATAAGGCAAGAAAAGAGAATTTTATTAAAAATGCGGGATAACAGGGTTCACACTTTACAAAATAAAATGAGATTTGGATTACACCCTGGAATAATCCGAAAAACAAGAAAGAAAAATCAAAGCCTACTACCAGGACTCCCCCCGGGTAGGAAGAGGAGTAACCGTCCAATTGTTGGTATTGGCCTTAGGCCCCACAAACTGTATGTCTACTCTGCTGGAACCCTCTCCAACTTCTATTACATGGACATCAGCGAACAACCTTTCGAAGCTCTGATTCAAATCCTCGTCCATCCCAATCAACGGTCCGAGAATTTTCGGGATCGGTGACCCGTTGGCACTCGCTTTAACAAAGGATCTGGAGAGACGCGGAATTGGTTTGGGAAGAAACCAAACTCTCTTCTTCATTTTCCATGCTCGCTTTACATCTGCCGCAGTAGGTTTGAACCCCAATCCAAAGGTCTCTAAATTCTTGGCAAGGAGACAGGTTGAACAATCCCCTGAAGCTCAGCCCCCAGGCCTTTTCCTGGCACAAACCCATTACCCAGCATCTCTGAAACCATCATGACAGTTACGGAAGCTACCCTGGGGTGTGGAATGCTTTCACCCTCGGGAATCTTGTTTGCTGACACTGCATCAAAAATCTGGTAAACCTAGGGACCTTTGTCCTCATTGGTTTCTATGAAGGGCACGATGGCGCCTCCCATGGTGCACACAGTGTCTTCCCCATGCAGCACGACATCTTGTCTGTCCCATTCGAACTTGACCATTTGATGCAAGGTGGATGACACCGCTTTGGCCGCGTGGATCCACGGTCGTCCTAACAACAGGTTATAAGATATCGCGGCATCTAATACCTGAAACTCCATAGTAAACTGGACCGGGCCGATGGTCAACTCAAGTATAATATCTCCCATAGTGTCTGTTCCACTTCCATCAAATCCTCGGACGCAAATGCTGTTCTTGTGGATTCTACCATGGTCAACCTTCAGCTGGTTCAGGGTGGATAATGGACAAATAATGGCACTTGAACCGTTATCTACCAACGCCTGAGTAACTGCCGAATCTTCACATTTGACCGTCAAGTAGAGAGCTTTATTATGTTTCGTTCCCTCCACGGGCAGATCGTCATCAGAGAACGTTACCCTGTTTACCTTAAAAATTTTGTTGGGAATCGTTTCAAGGTGGTTTACTGAAATTTCATTGGGCACATGAGCTTCATTTAGTATCTTCATCAGGGCCCGACGATGTTCATCCAAATGGATCAATAGTGATAACAACGAGATCTGGGCCGGTGTTTTCTTCAATTGTTCGACCACGGAGTAATCCTGCACTTTCATCTTTTTCAAGAATTCCTCCGCCTCTTCTTCTGACATGGGTTTCTTTGTTACTGCTGGGTTGGACCTTCTCAACTCCACTAGAGTAAAACACCGTCCCGATCGAGTCAGTCCCTGCACCTCACAACTATCCTCCTCCACTTGCTTTCCCTTGTACATTACCACTGCCTTTTCATACTTCCAAGGCACGACCTTGCTATCAATCACCGGTAATTGGACTACCGGCTTTATGATGGCCGGTTCCCTGCAGACCCCTTTAACAATAACTACGGGTGTGGATGACGTTCCCGATACTACCAATTTGGTTGGATCAGGTTTCCTTGTTGCGGTGGATGGACTCTTCCCTAATATCACCACTGGCTTGACATCTTCCCCCTTCAATTGTACCCCTGCTTCCCCACAGGTCGATTCTTCTTTCGGAGCGGCATGGATAATCATCACCGTCGGTGAGGGTTTCCTCGGCTCTCCTCCCTTGTACACCAACTCGATCATGTAAGCTTCGTGGTGTACTGGCAATGGGTTCTGGTTGATGTTGGGTGCATCCGGCGTCTGGACCTCGATCTTGTTGGCATCAATAAGATCTTATATTGCATGCCTCAACCTCCAACATTTTTCGGTATCATGCCCTAGCATTCCTGAGCATTACTCACAGCTTATCGATCAATCCAAATTTTGGGGTGGGGGGTTTGGCCCCCTAGGCTCGACAGGATTCACCAAACCTAGCTGCCTCAATTTGTGGAACAAGGCAGTATAGGTCTCTCCCAACTCAGTAAAGGCTCTCTGTCTCTGTAGCTTGTCATTTCTAGCAGCTTGATTTCCTCGAAAGCCCGCCCCTAGAGGGTTCCTGTATGCCCTTGGTAGAGGATAGGCGTTTTGTAGTGGAGGGTATGTGTTCTGTGGAGGTGCATATGCATTTTGGGGAGCCGGCGCGCACCATGGGCGAACCGGAGGCTGAGTGTATGTTTGGGCTTGGTGCACAGAGAAATGTGGCTCATGGGGTGGATAATAGTGTTGTGGCGGGCTGTATGGATAATTTGGACTGTGGAGTCTGGGTTGGTTGTAGTACGGTTTGCCGGACCTGGACCAACTGCCTGCCTCAACCGTGGCGAATTATTCTTTCTTCTTCCTCCCCAGCGCACCTCCCGTGCTGCTCTGAATAGCCTGGGTCGTTGTTGTGAGCGCTGAGTAATTCAGGATTTTATCAGACCTCAGTCCCTCTTCTATCATGACCTCTATCTTTACTACTTCATTGAAGGATTTTCCAAACGTCGTCACCAAGTGACCAAAGTAAGTTGGATCCAGTGTTTGTAGGAAGTAGTCCACCATTTCTCCTTCTCTCATGGAAGGATCAACCCTGGCTGTCTGTTCTCTCCAGCGGAAACCAAACTCGCGAAAGCTTTCCCCAGGCTTCTTTTCAGTCCTCAGTAATGTGAGACGGTCAGGGACTATCTCGAGATTGTATTGAAAGTGACCCGCGAAAGCCTGCGCTAGATCGTCCCAAGTGTACCATCTGCTGGGATCTTGCCTGGTATACCATTCCAATGTTGATCCACTTATGCTTTGACCAAAATAAGCTATCAGTAGCTCATCTTTGCCGCCTGCGCCTCTCATTTTGCTGCAAAAACCCTGTAAATGTGCCATAGGATCATCGTGCCCTTCGTGTAAGTCAAACCTGGGCATTTTGAACCTTGCCGAGAGTTGGACATTCGGGAAAGGGCATAGATCATTGTAGGCCACGCTGACCTGGTTGCCCAATCCATGCATGCTCCTGAAGGATTGCTCCAGGCTTTTGAACTTCCTCATTACCTCATCCTGCTCTGGAACCTTAACCGGCTTTTCAATCTCCGCCGTGACTTCCAAGTGTGGATTATAGGTATGGGGTTCTGGTGCATTGAATGTGGGTTCAGGGGGATAGTACTGCGCATCGTGAGCCTGAAACAACGGCTCACTAGTTGACCTTTGCAGTGTGGCTGGTGTGGGTCCCATAAAAGTGGGAACATTTGGTGTTGGGAGATGTTGATGGAGTGGTGGAGCTTGGGAATCATAGGGGCTTCTCTCCTGATAATAGCGATGATTCGGGAGGCTTGTTGAAGGACCAGAGTGAGGGTATTCCGGCATATGCCCTGGTGTAAGAGCAACGGGTGGTTCAGGGCTCTTTTGTACTTTAGCCAAGGCTAACTGCATCGCATTCATCTCCAATCCCATCCTTTCTATCTTCTCTATTGCCTCTTTCAGCAACTGGCTTACTGGTCTTTCTTCCTCGGCACTATTTTCTGAAGTAGTCATGATTATCGGTACAGGTCCCTTGGATCTGGTTTGATAAGGGTGTGATGCCAGAACGCTTTAACAACTAACTGTCTGGTAATTTGGGAAAACAACAAACTTGTTAGCGTTAGAGTTTAACAGATTTGGTAATCGCACGTTAGGGATGCAATGCTCCTAAGCAGTTAACCATTTCTAACATGTTTTTGCTTCAACCGCATGCGTCATCCCGGCTTGCTTTATTTGTGCCTTTAAAGTAATTTGGGAACCCTCCGCTTTCCTCTCTATTATTCTTCTTTCTTTTCTTCTCTCTTTTTTCCTTTTTCTTTCTTTCCCTTTTTTCTTTTTCTTTTTCTTTCTTTTAGTGGTGGTCAAATCTTATGTGGATTGCCTACGTATCACGTCCCCGTGTGAATCAGACCGAGCGTAGTTCTGCCACAAAGTAAAGACACAAAATTCTTTTGGAATCATTCCATTCATCACCAAAATTTGCTATAACAAACTACTTATTTTAAACAAAGAACAACAATAGTACAGATTCCAAAATTCTTAACCTGACTCGATAAAAAGAAAAAAAAACAACATATGGGAAGATAGCGGACCCATAAAGTCAACAAAAAAGACTCGAACTAGGGATACATTAAGGATTTCAACTTAGGTGCTCGCGAGGCATCGTTCGGCCTTTCCGCGGGCTTTGGTGTGAGACTTCTTTGTAAGCTTTTCAACTCATTCATGATCCGGTGAACATAGCCCATGACGGAGGCGAGTAGGGTATCATGAGGCATTTGCTCACATGCCAAGCATCTCATGTAAATGTAGTGCCCAATCTCGTCAATCCTACCTCGGATGTTGTCCCTTTCCCTGAATAATTGCTCTATTCGCCGGTTTTTCAATCCCAGTGCTTGAGCATTGTCGGCGAGTCGATCCTAGAACCTCTCCATTTGTTTTTCCATTTTGGCCATCACATCATAACAGCGCCTTCTGTCAGCTTGGGCATCTCGGGCTTGTTTAAGGATCCGCTCTTGAAGAGTGGAGTTTGTTTCTCTTAATAGTCCGATGCTTATTTCCGAATCCCTTATGACTTGTTGCAGATGATTTCTCCGTGCCATTGAACCTTTTGCCCACCTGACCCGCATTCTCGCTATGCAAGCTTCAGATCTCTCCAAGTCCTCTCGGCTTTTGCTGACATGACTCCTCAGCTCTGCTATCAACCTCTCATTGGACCGATTTTTCTGTTGGTCACCGGCATTCGTTCTGTCTTGGCGGATTCGGGCTCTCAGGGCCTTGTTTTCTTGAGTCAACTTGCTTTTCTCCCCTGTATCAGCATCAATTTGCAAAGCTGCTTTGGTATTTAAGCCCCTCAATTTGCTGTTTTAGTTTGCCAATCTCGACCCGATATTCTTTCTCTTTGGCTAGCCAACCCCATTGTGCTTGCGATGATTCTACAAAGTCTTGGACGTGAGCTCTCTTAGATGGTCTCTGGTGCTCAAGCTCTCTTCTGTACCATGCGAGGTATTTTGGCGACACTTCGCCTTTGGCCCGGTCTTGTACACAAGTATCTACTTTCAGGGTTTGACATTCATTCCAGATTCTCCGAACGACTGCTTCAGGGAACTGCCCACCAGGCCCGATTTCGACCACATGGCTACTGAGATCTTCTTCCTTTGGGACTATTTGGCATCGCCCCAAGTGCCTCAATACTCTGTACGGTGCATAGGGCTGGATACTTTGGAGACCCATCAACAACAAATGAGATTTGGCGGCTTACATGTGTATGATCTCATCTATGGGTAGCCACCCAAATGCTTATTCTATCTGGTTTGCTGAGACGGAACACAGCAGAGTGACCCATTCAGTGACCCCTTCTGGCAGGCTGAACCCGTCGACCCTTGTGGAAGTCTTTTGTGATGATCCATATTTCTGAAACTGAGGGTGATGACATAGGTGTTCTATCATCCACATTTGCAGTAGTATATTGCAACCCTTAAAGAAACCTCCTCCAGTTTTGCAAACAGTGAGAGTGCGGAAGATGTCTGCTATTATCATCGGTGCCAGAGTGCTGTTATCTTGTTTGAGCAAAGTGCTGACGACCCCAGCGACTTGTATGTTAATTTTCCCATCCTTTATAGGGAATACCAGAAAACCCAGAAAGGCTACCATAAAAGTAATACACCTATGTCTCTCCCATTTCAGCCGGCTTTCCCCGCTGCAGATCTTACTCTCGGGATTGTTGAACCCTCCAAGATGACCGTACCTGTCGTACAGGAATGTCAAACTACAAAAACCTTCTGATAACTCTGGGTTGTGCACAGTTCTGCGGATCTTCATGGTGTCTAAGAACCTATGTATGGTCACAGTCCTTGGTGCAATAAGATACTGTTCTCTCATAGGGATTTTAGGACATCCGATGTACCCTGTCAGTTCCTTTAGCGTCGGTGTGAGCTCAAAGTCTGAGAAATGAAATACATTGTGTATTGGGTCCCAAAATGAAATTAAAGCCCTTATAATGTCCCCTCGCGGATCGATGTCCAGTAATCCAACCAAGTTTCCTAAGTATATCGTGACTGTATCTCGCAATGATTCTTCCAAGTCATTTCACCACATGCGTAAGCCCAAAGGGACTCTGTTTATAGTGGCCCCAGATGAACTCTTACTCGTGCTCATTCTGCACATTTATTAAGGTGATTTAGACAAAAGCAAAATCTTTATTTTGACTCAAAAACTATTTTTCCCATTTTCCTTAATTTTGAGAAAAGAAAGACTGATTTTCCAAATACGGCCTTTCAGCTCTTCAGGGATGAAGATTTTAAGACTGTGGGGATTTAACCGGCCAAAAGGTAACAAAAATGGCCAAAGGCGGCTGTTTGTACAAAGATAGCTTTCCGGCGTCCCTTTTGGGAACATTCGGCTATTTTCGCAAAAAATGACATAACCTGACTCTTTTATGAAAGTAGCAATATTTTGTCATTTTTCCTGATCGTTTTTTTTTTTTTTTTTGCAAAAATAGGAAGTTGGACCAGATAAGGGTTGCCTACGTATCTCACATCCGGTGAGAATCAAACCGACGTAGTTCGGGTAAGAAAAATTAATTAAATCACGAATCCAATTTTCTTTCTTCAAAAATCAAAATTTTGGGAGAGTTCTCACATTATTTGGACATTGGTTTTTTCTTAAATGAGCAACTCTCAATTTTTTCAAAATTCCCGTTTTCATCCACCGGTCAACATGCAAGTTCGAAGCAAATTAAATGCGCCAACAAACAAGGTGCAGCAGGATGTCTTTTTGTTCCAGGTTGCTTTTCCTAGACGGGCCCAATCCCTGTGTTGAGCCCCCTAAGTCAAATGCAACGTGATGCAAATAAACGTTTCCTACTAGGGATCCGGCATGAAGTCATGTTTTACTAAGTTTCAAAACTGGGTTTTGTTCTAGACCTGGCTTACCCGAGCGGACAACTCGAGTCGAGGAGGGGGCTACGTACCGGGGACCCGCGGGATCGTCCGGCTTTGTAACTTATCCGAGCCTCTTTCTACTTGGGTATGACACTAACATAATAGGGAGTCTCAAACCAGTGAGCAACATCCCCGAAGGTAAGAAGAGAAGGGTTCGGCACAGTTTATATATACAGTCAAATAATATCAAAGCGGTAACACATATCATCGGCATATGAAGCACATATCTCATGATAATATCAGATAATAAATAAAGCCAAAAATAACAATTATTCTAAGCTCGAATTTCTAACCCTGAACCGGTGGTTCTGGGTTAATTCAGTCCCCAGCAGAGTCGCCAGAGCTGTCACACCTCCTTTTTCCGTCCCCGCGAGGGGTGAAGGAGTTTTTCCAATTAAAGGACAATCGGAACTGGATTTGTTTGTTTATTTCAGAGTCGCCACTTGGGAGATTTAGGGTGTCCCAAGTCACCAATTTAATCCCGAATCGAGGAAAAGAATGACTCTGTATTACAGTCCGCGAACCAGAAATCCGGATAAGGAATTCTGTTAACCCGGGAGAAGGTGTTAGGCATTCCCGAGTTCCGTGGTTCTAGCACGGTCGCTCAACTGTCATATTCGGCTTGTTTATCTGATTTTATACAATTATGAGCTAATGTGCAAGTTTTAACTTTTAACCGCTTTCGTCATTATTTATATATTTTTTCAAGAATTGCAACATCATGGAAATACATCTCCAACCACGTCACATCAATGCACCCGTGGTTGTTGGCACATTTCAACTCTGTTGAGATTTGGATTTGGGTCACATAAATGTGCACCCGAGTTTTAAGAAAATTAATTTAATTAAATAGCGTCCAAAGAGTCTAACGCGTTATTATCTTTGGGAGGGCAGTGAAATTTCACTAAACAGTCCATCCCAAATTCTAATTATTTATTATGACCAATTATTGAGGGCCCCGCAATTTCAATTTTCATTTGGCGAGGCTCGTCTCATTTTTTTTTAAAAAAAAGGATAATCTTAGAATGACTACATATTCTATTTTTCGTTTTTTTCTAAAATAAATGAAGAAAAGGTCCTACTTTATTTACATACTTTCGAGTTATTATAGTTAAGTTTCAAAAGTGAGTCGCTTAAAGAGTTTACATGGGCAGCGCATAGAATGTTCTACATACAGACAGTAAAAGAAAGAAAAGACTACATTAAACTACAACTTCAAATCTTTCTCATTTTTGCATTCATGCTTCGAGTAGCTTTACAAGATGAACCAGTGTATCAGTTTGTGTACCTGGTATTTGGAAAGCAAGGAAAGAAGATGAATATCAGTAGAAGCAGCAGTAGTGTAAATACACATCAACAACAGGTTCAGCAACACAGCAAAACCAGTAACGACCAGTAGAATAGCCCAGTAACAGATTGAAAAACCAGCAGTACCGGAATGCAATCACAGTCAAAGCAGAAGAGAAACGGATACAAGATGCAGTAGTTTACTGATTTTAAATAACACTCAAGGAAAGGCAAACGAAAATTATTCAAGTAAAAGTTCAACTTATTTTTCTCTTTTGCTCTCAAATTCTGATTTCGCAAAATTCAGTCAACTCTCTCAACTTTCTTTTCTTCTTCCAAGTCTCTCCCTTTTTTTCTCTAAGTCCAAGTCCCCTTCAAAGTTAAAGAATGACTCTATTTATAACAAGACTCTTGTCTTGAACCATTCCCGAAATATTCTTTTAGTTGCATGCCTTGCCCCCACTACTTAATGTTTTTCTTATTTAATTCCTTTGTCCCCTATGCCTACATGTTTTGTCCCCCACTACATTAAACAAATATATCAACCCCACTCCATTATATCTTGTCCCCCATGCTTAACTTAAATAAATATATCACCTCCCCACTAACTTATGTCTTGTCCCCCACTATATTAAATAATTATATCACATCCCCACTAACTTGTGTCTTGTCCCCCACAATGTACTATTTTAATATTGTTAATTCCTAATGGACAGAGCACTTAGATTAAATAATTTTTCAAATGTTCAATTCCAAAAATACCCCTCCGGCCTTACTGAAATTACCATTTTACCCCTGAACGTATTGCAATTTACCAATCTACTCCCATCAGCTATAACCAATTCACCTAATCAATTCCAACCAAAATACAGCAAATATAACCAATTTCTAAACAAATTCAAACAACAAATCCCATGAACACAAATTGAACAACATCAAATTAATGGGAATAAGTTAACCATATTGGGAACCAATCCTGGTTAACTTAGACAAAAATGAATGAGCAAGGAGACAACAATATTAACAACAAAGATACATGATTCAAACTAAATAAAAAAATTTAAAAAACCAAAACATAAACTCGCATTAAATCACTGGATTAAAAACGAACTTCAAACAAAAATGAACATGAATTAAATCTATATTAAACAACAAACATGACGGATTCAAATGATTTAAACTAACACTCTTCTATAATAAATCCTTTTAAAATTAATAAAACAAACTAAAGACATAATTAATTGAACTTCAACTTAAATCTAAAACATTATAATTACTAACAATTTCTACCTAAAAATAAACAAGAAAAATGAAACAAACTGAAGAAAAATAAGAAAACGATAAACACGAATTGGTTAAAACAACTAACCGGATCGGAACCACGAACAACGACTGACCAACGACAAACTCGAACGGACCTCGCCCCGGACAGAACTTCTGGGCGATTTTTGAACGTTTTTAGTTGGGTTTCAGCGTGTGTGTGTTTGTGTGTGTTTTTTGGTCAGTTATGGTGATGAGGGAGGGTCGTTCATGGCTGGACATTGCAGGCGGTCATTTGGACGTGAGGGTGGCGACTGGGTGGTCGCCTGGTATGGTGTTGCTAGTTCGTTGCTGGGCGTGATGAGACGGCAGTGAAACAGCAGCAACTACTACTGCTGGATATGGGGGCTCGACGAGGCAGCTGGAGGTGAAGCAGAAGACGCAGCAACCAGCAGCCATGGTGTCGTTCGACGAACGTAGCAGGAGAAACAATGGTGAAGTAGCCATGGACGTTGGTTGTTTTAGACGTTGGTTGTTTTGGACGTGAGGTCATCGATGGTTGTTGTGGTTGGTTGACGTGCGACGGGGAGCAGCAGACGCAACAGCCATGGGAGCTTGACGAGCTCGTCAATGGCGGATGTTGTTCGTCGATGAAGACGAAGCTTGGGCAGCAGTTGGTCGAAGAAGAAGAAGAAACACAGTAATGGGGGTCGTTTGGTCTTCAATGGCGAACGAGGGAGGGGCTGTTTGGAGTGAGCTTGAGGGGCAGCCATGGCTGGGCTTGGAGAGTTTTAGAAAAGAAGAGGGAAAGAGAGAGGGGGCGGATGAGTTTGGTTTAGGTTTAGGAAATGAAAAATGAAGATTATGAGGGGTTAGGTCATTTGGGGTTATGGGGCGGACCGGATCGACCCGTGTTGAGATGGACCGGGTCATGGGAAAGGTTGGGTATTTTTTGGGCCTGTGGTTTGAATTTGAAGAAGAGCCTAATTCCGATTTTCTTTATATTTTTGCTCTCTTTTCTTCTTTTATTTTTCTTAAACTGAAACTAAATTCTAGAAATACTTAAATTATCATATAGAACTAAATTAATTTATAAAAGCGCAAATTAACTCCCAATAATAATTAACACACAATTAAGTAATAATTAAGCATAAAATTGTACAATTGGACATTAAATGCTAAAAATGCAAAAATACATATTTTTGTGATTTTTTTTTTTGTAAAACAAACTTACCTACTCCTAACTGTAGAAGTAAATATTAAATGCAAATGTGACATATTTTTATATTTTTATCATTTTAACAAATAAACATGCACAGAAAAATATAAATAATTATCCAAAAATGTCACAAAAATTCTCAAAATTGCACACCAAAGAAAATCATTTTATTTTGAATTTTTGGGAGTAATTCTTTCATAGGGCAAAAATCACGTGCTTACAAGTATCATGGCACCCATGGCTATAGAATAGAAGATTGCATGCAGCTAAGGGAGGAAGTAGCCCGTTTGTTCAACGAGGAGGATCTTCGGGTGTTCTAAGCGATGGGGAGAAGAATCTTTTCAAAAATAGGGATTAAAATACACAAAACGAGCAAGAAGACCCATTACACATAATTCACATGATTGTTTGAGGGGTCGATATTCCTCAAGGACCAGTATTTAAATGCACCACAGTGTCGATCACAAGGGAGAAGCGAACTCGGGATTACTTACTAGAAGGAACATTGTCCTTCAATGGCGAGGATGCAGAAGGGATCGTACAACCTCATAACGATGCACTCGTAATTTCTGTACTTATGAATAAGACTCAAGTTAAACATATTTTAATTGATCCAGGTAGCTCGGCCAACATTATTCAATCGCGGGTCGTAGAACAACTCGGCCTACAGGATCAGGTTGTGCCCGCAGCCCGAGTACTAAACGACTTCAATATAGCATGTGAAACCACCAAAGGCGAGATAACTTTGCCAGTAAACATAGCTGGTACCATCCAAGAAAAGAAGTTCCATGTGATCGAGGGAAATATGAGATATAATGCCCTATTCGGGAGACCGCCCTTTACCAAGTTCTAAAGTTCCCAACGCCAGAGGGAGTTAAAATGGTCTACGGGGAACAGCCCACCGTCAAGGAAATGTTTGCTGCCGACGAAGTGATACCAATATCGGCAATTTCGCCAACAAAAGGGTCATATTCAAAGGAAAAATAGAAGGCTAAATAGCAAGCACAAACACCGGTCTCGACCCAATCGGAGAAGAAGGGGATTGACGAGGATGATGACTACGGGGTACCTCGATCTTTCATAGTCCCCAATGATTCCGACACCACCAAGTTGACTATCTAAGAGCTGGAGCTAATCACATTGATCGAACATTAGCCTGAACGAAAGGTATACCTAGGCACGGGGCTAGCCCCCGAGCTTAGGGGAAAACTTATTCAATTCCTTAAAACTAACATGAGTTACTTTGTTTGGTTTCATCTCGATATGACAGGGATTCCACCAGATGTCACCACTCATAAATTAAGCCTGGATCCGAAGTTCCATCTGGTGAAACAAAAAGGAAGACCCAATCCGAGATAAAATATGCTTTCATCAAAGACGAGGTAACCAAACTTCTTATAATAGGATCCATTCGGGAAGTAAAGTATCCTAAATGGTTAGCGAACGTAGTAGTAGTACCCAAGAAGGGGAATAAACTTAGAATGTGTGTAGATTATAAAGACCTAAATAAAGCATGCCCCAAGGATTCTTTTCCTTTACCTAATATCGATCGCATGATCGATGCCACGGCCAGGAACTGAGGGGGGTCTTTTCAACCTTGAAGTCAGAGTTGATGACGCATCCTCCAGGAAAGAATTCTTCAGGGCGTAGCTCAATCGCTGGTTGCTCGCCAGCCAGCCGGGACAAGGAAGCAATTTCCTTTTGCGGAACAGTTTTTGAAGTCCTAGCCATTTTACTTTTACGAGTGAAGAAGAATGGAGATTGAGAAGAAACGCTTGGTATTTTGTGAGGAAAGAGGCGAAGAAACACCAAATATCTGAAAGTTCAAAGGAGGCAAAGGATTTTGAAGATTAGACCAAAGAAGATTTGAAAGTAAAGTTTGGGCAAAAGAAGAAAGATACATTTATAGTGTAACGACCCGACCAGTCATTTTGCTTTCTAGAACCCTGTTCCCCTAATTAAGACCTCCCGTATGTGCTTTTACTATTTTGTGACTTGCGGGGATGGTTAGTTCGGGATTTGGAAGGGTTCGGGTTGAAATCGGAACGCTTGGTTCCTTAAGGTTCGCTAAAAAGGCCAAGTTGGAAATTGGTCAACATTTTGAGTAAACGGCCTCGGAATCAGGATTTGATGGCTCCAATAGGTTTGTATGATGTTTTCGGACTTAGGCATATGTTCGTATCGGGTTTTGGATGACCCAGGAGTGTTTTGGCGCTTAATAGTGAAAGTTGGTTCTTTGAAGATCTTAGAAGTTCTTTAAATTTGGTTTGGAGCTAGTTTTGCTGTTATCGAGGTCCAAACAGGATTCCAAGATTGGGAATAGTTCTATAATATCATTTAAGACTTTTATGTAAAATTGGCGTCATTCCGAGTTGATTTGATAGGAAACGGATACGCAGAAGTGTTTTTAGAAGTTTTTGGGTTCATGAGTTAATACATGCATTTTGGCATCCGATTCGTGGTTTTTGATGTTATTTCAGCGTTCCGATCGCGGCGAACAAGTTTGTAAGATTTTGTTAGACTTATATGGGTGTTTGTTGTGGATCCCCGAGGGCTCGGGTAAGTTTCGAACGTTCGGAAGGATGAAAAACACATCAGTCTTTTGGTGTTTCTTGGCAGCAGTTGCAGGTCTCACAAATGCGAGAAATGATTTGCGAGAAGAGCTTCGCAATTGCGAAGAAGCTCGACTTGGGGCAGTATTCGCATTTGCAACACCTGAGCCGCATTTACAACCTCAATAGTGTTCGCATTTGCGACTCCTTCGTCGCATTTGCAACCTCCACAGCTGAAGCCCAGGGTCCGCATTTGTGAGGTATTTGTCGCATGTGCGACCTTTTCATTTGCAAAACTGGTGTCTCAAATACGACATCAGAGACTTGTGCCCAGCTCATTTAATGTGGGACTTAGACCATTTGTGTCATTTCACTTCATCTCTTGGGCGAATGTTGGAGCTCTTGGAAGAGAGTTTTCACCTAGCACTTTGAGGTAAGTAATTTCTACACAACATGAGTTAAATACATAGATTATGGGTAGATTAACATATAAAAATTAGTAAAAATCAAGGGTTTAGATGAAAACCTAAGTTTTTTATAAAAGTGAGATTTGACCACGAAATTGGTTATGGAATTTAGTAAAATCATATATTTGAGTTCATGGGGTTATGGGTAACAACTTTCTTCGAAAATTTCCGGAATTCAGGCACGTGGGCCGGGGGGTAAATTTTAGGAATTTTACAAATATGCTTGGGAAATCACTTTAATGGTTGGGATATGAACTTTTGAGCATGTATTGATTACTTTATATAATGTTTGACTACTTTCGAGTCGTTTGGCATCAAATTTGGGGGTTTGAGCACAATCTTGGACCTAAAAGTAGGCATTGAGACGAGGTAAGTCTCATTTCTAACCTTATAAGAGGGAATTAACCCCATAGGTGAATTAAATAAATATGTGTACCTATGTGTGGGGGCTACGTACGTACGAGGTGACGAGAGTCCGTACGTAGCTACTAAGTATGCTATTGTCCGGTTAGTCTAGGACACATACCATGCTTGTAGCACCCTGAAAAGTTTTGAAGTACTTAGGCGCTATTAAGAAAGTTGACGCGTACTAATTATATTATTTTATGTGTAGACGAGGACTATTAGTATGATGGATATTAATTGGATATGATAATAAGTGTACGAGGTGTATTTGAAGTGATATGGGTCATAAGGAGAGCCCTTAGGGCAAATCAAGATGGAAATTACATGATAGACTAAAGTTCCAAATGAGTAGGCACAAGACCTAAATTTTGATGATTATATATATATATATATATATATATATATATATATATATATATATATATATATATATATATATATATATATAAAATATATAAATGGAAAACCTATCAAATTAAATATCTACGAGTCTAGTTTCTAATGCTTCAAACCATTTATGATTTGGACATTCCTACAAGAAGTTATGACCAAATTACCAAAGGCTGGCAGAGGAGTGCTGCCATAGCATCCAGGTCCGCATCCGAGCATCGAAGATGAGTGAACTGGGGATGCGAAGCATCTGAAGCCGCGTCCGAAACCCAGAAATCTGGGCATATAAATACAAGGTCGGGGGAGGGGATTATTTCAAGTATTTGGGGGTTAGGATTCTTGAGGTGAAGGGGCAATTTTTAGCTCAAATCAAGTCCAATCAACCGAGGTAAGTTGTTAATGATGTTTTGGGTTGATATTACTCAATATACATGAGTTGTAATATCATTCTAACATCCAAATTCTAGATTTCATCATCAAATCCTCAAGATTACAAAAATCACCAAAGTTGTGATTTTTCAAGATTGATCTACTAGAGGTAATTTCAATGCTTCAAACTAGTTTATTATGCATAGTTAGAAGTATTTGAAGTATTTGTTACAAGTTTTATTGGTTGAAAGATTGGGTTATAAAACTCTAGTTCATGGCATGAATAGTAACTTGGTGGCATTGGACAATTGATGTAGTATCATTAATGACTTCGAATGAGTATTAAAATATAAGGATGAAGTTGAATGGTCTAACTTGTAAATTTATTTGGCGATTTGAGTTGTTGGAGGCTTGTAGCCACTTTATGAGCCATATATGGATATTGATTAATATCTTAGGTCATATTTTGATGTAATTAGGATATCTAATTGTAGATATCGACTTGTTGGTGATATTGAGCTTTTTAATCAACATTGGAATGAGGAAGGGGATTGGAAGCTTGTGAATGTTAATAAAGAGAAAGCGAGGTAAGTTAATTAAAACTTACTCTTCTTAAGGGACTTTCTATAAAAGCATGTTTCAAGTTAATACTTAAGTTGTTTGCAAATGTGCTTTCGTGCTTGTGGGGACAGACAAGTATGGATGTCTCCATGTACAAAAATATTATGTTGCATATGTAGTGTCATGCCGTTTTGTAAAATTTTATTTTAAATCTTGTTGGCAAAATGACACTCAAGGTAAAGTATCAAATCTTGTTGGCATATGTAGTGTCATGCAGTTTTTATCAAAACTTACGTATTGACAAGAGTATACATATTTGAGTGCTAAAGATAAGTTTTCATGGAAAGTATTTCTTTTGGAAATTGATGTGCAGAATAGCTCTTGTGGTATCTTTTAAAGATTGATGGTAAATTGCTAAAGGCTTTAGCATGTTGTTTATTTAATTTTTGTTAAATGATTTAGATTTTCTATAAATGCTATGATTTGATAAAAATAGATCCTTTGAAGCTACTATCCTATGAATCTATTTTTGAAGTATCAAATATTTTGGCAGTTACTTGTGTTCACCGAGATTGACTTCGGATATATTGTATTCGTCGTCATGAAACTACATGTGTCGGTGTAGGCGTAGATGGCCACTTTGTGGTATAGACTACGGCAGAGTGCTCTCCTTCGAGATAGTACTTTTTTGTGCTATTATTAGCATGACTAAGTCAATTCGTACGACACTCCGATGAGACGACCTGAGCAAGTAGGGTATATAATACTTGCCGCTAGGTACATAACCTAGTTGAATTTCTTATGTCGGTGATGGTATAGTACTCCCAGTGAAAGGTAAGAATGATTTTCTTATGTTTAGGCCTAAGGAGCCAAAAGCGATTTCGATGACTTAAAGTATATGTAATGATTTTGCACGATTTATCCAAAATCTTGGGTTGATGTAAATATTTTAAAAGTTTATATTGTGGGTTATGTTTCACTTGCTTATTATTTAAAATAACAAGGGTCATGATGCATTTGTTTTTATAAAGTTTGTCCCAAGAACTTAAGTTAGAGAGAGTCTATGACACTTATTGAGTACCATTGTGGTGTACTCAGCCCTTAGCCCCCCCTCCAGGGCCCTGCTTACTTTACATATTTCAGGATGATGTATGATACGTGGCATGCGGTCAGGCCTGGATGACTCTCTTTCCGAGGTATTATGAAGCACCACTTTTATTTCGTGGTAGTTGTCATGTTCTTCCTTATTTTATTTTGTTGGAATTACTCCAACCGTTGGTTCTATTCTTTGGTATAGAGGCTCCATAGATAGTTGTGAAAGGTTGTAGTAACGGTGTTGTGCACGAAATTCATGAAAGTATATTTATTTTACTTAGTCTCATTGTTATTATCATGAAAGGCGTCATGTGTGATTTTGAATTTGAAAATATTTTATCATTTAACTTGATAATGTATAAGATTTTCAAGGAGCTTTTGCAGTTAAATTGGTTTTCATGCATATGATTTGGGTGCATCACATGGTTTGGTTCGCTTGGGTCGGTACTGTGCCGGGTGCCGGTCACATAATTTTGGGTCGTGACAATGCTATTCTTGAAATGCTTGCGCCCCTACTTGTTGATTTAATTGCTTAAGTCATATTGAAAGTTGATAAAAGAATTGTAAAAGGTTTAACCCACCTCCTTGAAGTTGTGAATGGAACACTTGACTATAAATGAGAATTTGTGTTTTATTTGAAATTTTTTCTATTTGTGGAGCGTACAGAACGCTTCAGCAGTAGATAGATGCATCTATGGTTCGTGCCATTCGACCCTCGGAAGTGCACAGTTTAAATATTATGTAGGATCGGGTCGTACGACCTCGGTATAATTTGTGCATGATAAATATTTGGAACTATTCATAATTGATATTGCTTAAATGCCTTGAGGTACAAACTGTTAAATGATGATAATAAACTCGGGACTTAAAATTTGTGAAAGAAGTATTTACTATCTCCTATTATTGAGTTTTCGATATTATTCATGTAAATTATGCTTAGTATAAAATTTCTATATGTCATATTTAGCCCTAGTAAGTGTCAAGGTCGACCCCTCGTCATTACTTCTTCGAGATTAGACTGGATACTTACTGGGTGCATATTGTTTATGTACTCATACTATACTTCTGTACTTAATTGTACAGGATTTGAGGTGTGTACATCTGGTTACCAGTCCGGCGCATATATTTGATCCCTGTTACGAGACTACACAGTGAGCTGCCCTTCCGAGCCGTACTGCAGTAGCCGAAGTCTTCCTTTTGTTATATATATATATATATATATATATGTGTGTGTGTGTGTGTGTGTGTGTGTGTGTGTGTGTGTGTGTGTCTATTTTATTTCAGACGGTAGACTAGTATTCTTTTCTATATTCTGCTAGAATGCCCATACACTTGTGACTCCGGGTCTTGGCACACACTAGTAGACTTGTGATTTTTGGGTTGTATTTCTATGATTATGATTGCATTTAGCTTCTTTCGTTTGATTATTTAAAATCCCTTATTATCAATTCCTTTTTTTATTAAAAATTATTTACTTTAAAAATTTGTAAAGAAAATGGGAAGTCACTAGATTGTTCATTGTTGGCTTGCCTAGCAACAGTGTTGGGCGTCATCACGGCCTAAACTAGAATTGGATCGTGATATATAGGTTGAAGATGACGCTTCGGAACCGGTAGTGGCCGACAACAACTGAGAGGCATTTAATGCCTCGATATCCGAACTGATGGGAGGTTTCAATATCCACTTGCCGTTGACGTCATGATCGGGTTCATCGCTTAAGTCATGTCCCATTGAGATGGGATTGGAAAAGATCATATCGTTACTCGTCTCCTTCTCTCCGAGAAACGAGGGAGCTATTTGTATACAGTCAAAATCGGGCTTGTCCTGAAATGAGAAAGGCCAAGGTTCGACCCTATGTTATATCGGACCGCAGTGTAAAGTTAGATTAACGAGCTCGAGACCCAGAGACCGATCGAGATCGAGATCGGCCAATATCGGAGCCAGGTAAGATAGAGATCGAGCAAGATCAAGGGAAGCTTACCGAGCCAAATAACTGAAAACCAAAATATCCGCAATCGGGCGAGGATCATGGCGGAAATCTCGGCACGTATTGAGAAGAGGCCGATTAATTAGCCAATCATGAGATTTCTTACTGTATTTAGAATTGTACAAAGAGTAGGATTCCCCTTCTATATAAAAAGGGGTCTGATCATTTGTAAAAGATATGATATTCACGCCATACAAAACAATATACTATTTTCTAAGCTTTCTAAGCTCTCAATACTCTGTTATTATTTCAAAAATCACTTTGCTCGTTCCTTTGGTTCGAGGGTAACCTATCTCGAGGCTAAAGCTGCATATCTCATTGGGTTTGCTTTATTCCTATTTTTAGTTAATTTCAATATCAATATTACGTCTTTCTCAGTTAGTACCTAGTAAAATCACGTGTCCTTAATATTACAAAATAAATTCAATTGTTATCCGTTTTTAGGGTAAACACTTATAAATATTCAAATTCTAGTAGTCATCCCTAGAGTTTTTCGTGTTTTAGGTTGGTGTATTTTTTTCTAAACTTGTATTTTTGCATTAATGAATGACTTTTTTGCAAATATAATTTAAAAGGTAGTTAAACTTTAATAGCTGGCGAAGTGGCTATTTACCAATTTTTTATGGGCAAAATTAGTTTGATCGGTCCTATTATAAGCTTTTCTTAAAGGGAATTTTTCCTTCCTATACTATATTTAAAACTTATTTACTAAACTAATTTATATTTTGTCTATTACCTGCCCTAAATAATTTTTTTTACCATTTCTATACAATTCATTATTTATGCGTTAAATTAAGGGATTTAGTTACACAATTTTTCTTTTTTTTTCTCTCCTCCCCTCAATTTCCCTATAGATCCGGACCAGTAAATAGAGCACATCTGAATCTCACTGCACATTTAGATGGAAGCCACGTATCCCTATGATAATTTAATGGCCAGATTTCATCTCTTTCTTATCTTCATCTAAAACTCTTATCCGTCGTTCCGAACAAACAAAGAAAATACAAGGAACCATCATATTCTCTGCCAACAAAATTATTACCTCCCATTTTCATATGTAGCTTGAAATAGGAATCTGTTTTGTTTTTTCCAAGGAACAATTTTAGTTGAAATATATCCAATTCTTCTCTTCGTATCTACTTCCATGATGACAACATGGAGGTTGTCAATGGCGACCCACCTTATTTTTTTTTTAGAAGAACCTCTTCAAAGTGTTAGTACAACTATAGAGCAAATCTTGTCGAGAAAAAAAATTATACTGTATTTTATACACTTAATTATTTAATATAATTAATTGTTAGCTCCCATTTTCATATGTAGCTTTTATACATGCTAAACATAAATTTTATACAACTAATTATACAATATACACTTACTTACAACTAATCTACAACTTATCCACAATTTTCATATATTATATTTACCTGTTAAAATACATCTACAATATCATACAACTTAAAAAATATTCTACTTTTATATAATATTCAAATAAAAAAATATATAACGAGAACATAATACATTTTACATACAATTATAATACAACAACCTTACTACAATTTCATAAGTATATTGTATATCATGTATTCTTCTTCTTCTTCGAGTTTCAATATGAAATTTAGCTAAAATCAAGTCTAATCCTCACCAAACACCTTCAAAATTGAGATATAAACTTCAAACAATATTCCCAATTATTTGCAATAACACCCAATCCAAACAAATAATGATTTTTGAAAACTCAAATTCGAATTCAAAGTTTCAAAGCTTTTTAATGGCTGTCAATGACGGAGAGTCAAACACCTTCAAAATTTATTAGTTGACAATTTCACTTTGAACACCAATTGTGCAATATGAATGAGAAATTGCTAAGTTATTGATTGACAATTTCAATTTGAACACCAATTGTGTAACATGAATGAGAGATAGAGAGACAGAGAGAGACGGAGAGAGAAAGACCGCGCAGGAGAGAGAGAGAGAGAGAACAAGGATGAAAAATAACTGATTCCTTATTCAATTCTTAATTTAAAGGGATACTTATTTAAAATTAATTTGTATATAACTTTTTTGGTAATTAACATTTTCATTTCTCAACAAATATTTACATACTGTACTCAAGCTTAATCTGGACAAACACCCCAGATTTTAGCTCCATTCCAGGCTTCATTAACTACTACTACAAGAGACAGTTTAGTTTAACTACTATCTATAGAACAATCCTTACATACTAGGATAGTAGTTGAGTTCCCGTAGTCTTCTTTGTATCCTGTGTTTACTTTCTCCTCTCCCATGCACATCCTGCGTTATTGCTTTGCTTAGAGTGACTTCTGATCGTTGCACTCCTTAGAAGATCCTGACATTCCTCTCTTGCTATACGTAATACAGTGTTCTTGCCAGTACAAGTTTATACAACTCAGCCGTTGTGCTCCTCCCTCTATAGTACTTTCCTGCCCTTTCAAGTTTATTTGCCCACATCATTGGTTGTCTCTAGATCCCTTGCCATTGCAGCATTGCTGTCCATACTCTCGATGAATAGATACATTTGAAAAACAAATGATCCACTGTTACATAATGAACATGTTACATCCTCCACATAGCCCAAACCCCCCAGCCTGTCTTTAGTCATCAATCTTCTATGTGCAGCTAGGTAGACTATAAAGTTCCATTTTGGAACTCCAACACTATTGTGCACTAGTTTCCTCTATGGTACTCTATCAAAGTCACCCCTCAGTTTCTTATACATACTCGTAATAGAGAAACTGCTTATCCCCTCTACATCCTCCTCTATATAACCAACTTTCTCAAAGTATTGTTTGGCTTTAAGTATCTTCTGTACTATCCAAGAGGCTTGTTTTGGTGCAATACTCCACAATGCATTCTGCTTCTTATAATACACATATATCTGTTGCACCCATAACCTATCTTTCTTCTTGCATAGGTTACAAAGGAGTTTACATATGGCTGCCTTATTCCATTCCTCTATAGCCAGTAGATTTAAACCACCAGCTGCTTTAGGTTTGCACAAACTGTCACATGACAATAGAGCTTTCCTTGACACTTCTACACCCCCAGACCATAGAAATGTTCTGCATACTCTTTCAATAAGTTGGATGAGTTTTTTTTTTTGGAAACACAAACACCTGAGACCAGTATACTTGGATAGAGAATAGCACACTCTTGATTAGCTGAATTCTTCCTACATATGACAGAAACTTTGATGTTCAGGATTGGATTCTCCCTAGCATCTTCTCAAGCAGAGGATGACACTGTATTAATGATAACCTCTTATAGCTAAGAGGTACCCCCAAGTACCTAACTGGTAGTGTTCCTTTGACAAAACCCAAGTCTTACAATATCTTCTGTTGTTGGTCATCATGCACTCTACCAAAGAATATGAAACTTTTATCAGCATTTGTCACTAGCCCTGAAGCCTTTGAGAATTGTTGAAAGCACTAAAATAGTAACTGAAAAGATATGGCATCACCTCTACAGAATAGTAATAGATCATCAACAAAGCTCAACTGCACTATGTTCAGTTTGCCACATTTAGGATGATAGTTGAAATTAGGATCCTTTTTAAGTGTCTTCAAAAGTCTTGTCAAATACTCCATAACTAGTACAAATAGGTAAGGAGATAGGGTATCTCCCTGTATCAACCCTTTCTTAGATGGAACTGGCTTTGTAGGCGGCCCATTAATCATAATGGAGTATGAGACTGTTGTAACACAACTCATAATCCATTGCACAAATCTCACTGGCAACTGCAGATGTGTCAACGCTTGCTCTAGATAACCCCACTCCACAGAATCATATGCCTTCTTCATGTCTATCTTCAACATACATCTGGGAGAGACACCTTTCCTGCCATAACCTTTCACTAACCCATGACTAAGTATTATGTTGTCATTTATCAGTCTACCAAGAACAAAGGCAAAATAACTCTTATCCACCAGTCCATCCATCACTCCTTGTAATCTGTTGGTTATTATGTTTGATAATTTTGTAAAGAATTATTTAATATGATATTGTCCTGTACTCAGTAATTTTAGAAGAACTTTTCACCTTAGGAACAAGAGTTATTGTTGTACTGTTGATAGGCTAATACAAATTTGAACTTGAAAAGAACTCCATAACTGCAGTTGTGATTGAATCTCCTACTACAGGCTAAGCCTTCTTGAAGAATAAAGCATTGAATTCATCACACCCAGGGGCTTTGTTGTCACTAATACCTTTCAGAGCCTGATAAATCTCCTCCTTTGAGACCTCTGCAATCAGTTGCAGTTGTTGCAGTTTATTCACCATGGGACCATCTCTCATAATAGCTGGGTTAATAGCAGGCAATTCACTTACTGATGAGCTGTTGATAGAACCCCGTCACCTCCTCCTCAATATCCTTCCTTGTTTGCACTGTGCTCCCATTACCTTTTATTAATCTTCTAATCTTGATTTGGCTGCATCTTTTTTCATACTTGCAAAAAAATATGTTGTATTGGCATCACCTAGCTTTAGCCATTTTACTCTTAATTTCTGTCTCATAGTGCTTTCCTCCACCCCTAACCATTTCTCCAGTTGTATTTTCATTACTTTCTCTTTAGCTACTAAGGTCTCATCTTGCCCAGGATCCCTCATTTGCTCTTATAAAGCAGTTAGTCTTTGTCTACACACCTTGATCATATCAGCAACAACATTATATTCATTTTTGTTTAAGACCTTCATAGCATGTTTTACTCTTTTGAGTTTCTTCCAAATACTCCTCATAGTGTGTTGTTCCTGTGGCCTCTCACATGCTTCATTAACTATCTTCATAAAGTCATTATGCTCAGCTAGGTGGTTTAGGAATTTAAAAGGTTTGGAGCTATAATCTTCATTTTCCTCCAGTGCTATACTTATTGGTGAATGATCAACAGTGAGGATCCATAATCCAGACCTCCAATTGTGGCATTACCAGCATCCAATCAGCATTAATCAGGGCTCTATCAATCTTACCATAAGTATGGCCATTTGTCCATGTAAAATTCCTTCCACTAGTCTTCATTTCTGTCAATCCAGTACCTTTAATAAATTCATTGAAATCTCTTACCTCCAGTTCTTGCACAGGGTTACCAACTGGTCTATCTTCAACTGATCTAATAGCACTGTAACCCCCATTATCAACCATGGCCCTTGTTGTATTGAGTGCGACCTTGTCAGTTCACTCCACATACTTCTTCTGTCCTCAACACTATGCAGGCCATATAAATTTGTATATAATTGATAAGTTGTATATGGCCATGTAATTAAGTTAAAACTTGATTAGGAGAGGTAATAAAGTTTCATATATAGAATATGAATGTAAAAATCCCTTTCTTAAAAATCCAACTTTTTGAAGAGATTTATAATTTTACCATGAGATATCTGAAAACAGAATACAAGATATCCTTGAAAGGTCAATTTCTTCTACTAATTTCTGGGTATGTATTTTAAGTGTGTACCTTATATCAACACGTATTTAAGAAAATCACATAAATATTGTATTAAAGAGTGTGTTTGAGTTATGAATGAAAATAAAAATATAAGTTTATGAAAGTGATGATATTTAATCGCATTTAACTAGCTCCAGACAAAAGATTGGAGCTACTAACAAATAGTTAATGAGAATAATTTTTGGAATCCCTTTTTTTTCTATGCCTCATTTTTATATCAAATTTATATTTTAATCAATTTGATTATCTTTGCTTTGTTTTAAAATTTCTTGCACCCTTCACCATTACAAACCCTAAACAAAAATCACCAAAGGATGTGGTGCAGCGGACGGGGCTGCTCTTCCCTTAACTAGAGGTTTTGGGTTCGAGTCCTGTGTATGGAAACATCCTTAGTAGGGAGTGTTTCCCCTCGAATGGGGTCCTACACGGCGTGAATCCCGATATAATCGGGCTCCAATACGGATACTGGACACCGTGTGAGTAACCAAAAAAAGAAAAACCTAGGAAATCTGTGCCTACCTTTTATTTATTTTCCTTATATCTTCTAGTTCAAATAAATCATTCTCGCACAATCGTACTCGTAAACCTATCATTGACTGTGGAGTTTATGATCAGAGCCAAAGCTCACGTATTAAGTTCCTTTTATATATGACTATAGCTTGGTGAATGCTCACTACTAGAATTCCGGAAAAAAGTGACCACAAAAAGCGATCAAAGTTGGTCGCTTATAGGCCTAAAAGCTACCAAAGTTGGTCGCTTATAGGCCTAAAAGCTACCAAAAATCGACCAAACATGCCTGGTCGCAATATTGCTGGTCCCTTTATTTTAGGGACCAAAGTTGGTCGCTAATTAGCGACCAACTTTGGTCTCTAAGGTAAAATGACCAAATATTCCGACATTATTTGTCCTTCAATAACTCAAGTTATCAATAACTCAACTTTGTCCTTCAATAACGAGGATGCAGAAGGGATCGTACAACCTCATAAGGACGCATTGGTAATTTCTGTACTTATGAATAAGACTCAAGTTAAACATGTTTTAGTTGATCTAGGTAGCTCGGCCAACATTATTTGATCGAGTGTCGTAGAACAACTCGGCCTACAGGATCAGGTTGTGTCCATGGCCCGAGTACTAAACAGCTTCAATATGGCATGTATAACCACCAAAGGCGAAATAACTTT
Source organism: Nicotiana sylvestris (assembly GCF_000393655.2). NCBI lineage: Eukaryota > Viridiplantae > Streptophyta > Magnoliopsida > Solanales > Solanaceae > Nicotiana > Nicotiana sylvestris. The sequence continues at coordinate 65,033,728 of NC_091063.1, forward strand.
GCCAGTAAACGTGGCTGGGACCATCCAAGAAACAAAGTTCCATTTGATCGAGGGCGATATAAGATATAATGCCATATTCGAGAGACCGTGGATCCATAACATGAGGGTAGTACCCTCGACCCTTTACCAAGTTCTAAAGTTCCCAACGCCAGGGGGAGTTAAAACGGTCTACGGGGAACAACCCGCAACCAAGGGAATGTTTGCTGTTGATGAAGTGATACCAATATCGGCAATCTTGCCAACAAAAGGGTCAGATTCAAAGGAAAAATAGAAGGCTAAATAGCAACCACATACACCGGCCTCAACCCAATCGGAAAAGCAAGGGATTGACGATGATGATGACAATGGGGTACCTCAATATTTCATAGTCCCCAATGATTCTGACGCCACCAAGTTGATGATAAAAGAGCTGGAGCAAATCACATTGACCAAAAATTAGCCTGAACGAAAGGTATACCTGGGCACGGGGCTAGCCCCCGAGTTCAGGGGAAAACTTATTCAATTCCTTAAAACTAACATGAATTGTTTTGCTTGGTCTCATCTCGATATGACATGGATTCCACTAGAAGTTACCACTCATAAATTAAGCCTGGATCCAAAGTTCCGTCCGGTGAAACAAAAAAGAAGACCCCAATCCGAGATCAAACATGCTTTTATCAAAGATGAGGTAACCAAACTTCTTAAAATAGGATCTATTCGGGAAGTAAAATATCCCAAATGGTTAGAAAACGTAGTAGTAGTCCCTAAGAAGAGGAATAAACTTAGAATGTGTGTAGATTATAAAGACCTAAATAAAGCATGCCCCAAGAATTCTTTTCCTTTGCCTAATATTGATCGCATGATCGATGCCACAGCCGGCCATGAGATTCTTAGTTTTCTCGATGCCTACTATGGGTACAACCAAATACAGATGAACCCGGAAGACCAGGAAAAGACCTCGTTCATCACTAAGTACGGCACCTACTGTTATAATATAATTCCATTCGGACTAAAAAATGCTGGTTGCAACTTATCAATGCCTAGTAAACCGGATGTTCAAAGAACAAATAGGAAAATCAATGGAGGTTTATATTGATGATATGTTAGTTAAGTCCCTGTGAACAGAGGATCATTTGAAGCATTTACAAGAAACTTTCGATATACTGAAAAGATACAACATGAAGCTCAACTCAGAAAAATGTGCATCCGGGGTCGGCTCAGGCAAGTTTCTCGGCTCCATGGTATCTAATTGAGGAATTGAGATCAATTCTGATAAAATTAAAGTTATCGAGGATATTAAGGTAGTGGACAACGTAAAAGTCGTGCAAAGGCTAACGGGGTGCATGGTCGCCCAGGGACGATTCATCTCGAGATCTTCAGATAAGAGTCACCGATTCTTGTTACTGAATAAGAAGAAACTTTATGCGGACTCCGGAATGCCAACAGGCCTTGGAGGAACTATAACGGTACTTATTAAGCCCGCCGCTGCTCCACACGCCAAAGGTAGACGAGCAGTTTTACTTATATTTAGCAGTATTAGAGATAGCAGTAAGTGGAGTCTTCGTTCGAGAAGAACAAGGTACGCAATTCCCTATCTATTATGTTAGTCGAACCTTAAGTGAGGCCGAAACCAGGTATCCACATCTAGAAAAATTGGCGCTTGTTTTGAAAACACCTCTAGGAAATTAAAACCATACTTTCAATATCATCCCATATGTGTAGTAACAACTTATCCACTTCAAAATATTTGCATAAGCCCGAACTTTTGGGCGGTTGGCCAAATGGGCCATAGAAATCAACAGGTATGATATCGAATATCAGCCCCGAACAACCATCAAGTCTCAAACCTTGGCAGACTTTGTGGCTGACTTCACGCTAGCCTTAATACCCGAGGTAAAAAGGGAACTATTAGTCAGCTTGGATTCATCCTCAGGAATCTGAACCCTCTATACAGACGGTGCTTCGAACGTAAAAGGGTCTGGGCTCGAGATCATGTTAAAACCACCCACAGGTAACGTAGTTAGACAATCTATTACAACTGTAAAATTGACTAACAATGAGGCCGAATATAAGGCTATGATTGCAGGTCTTGAAGTAGCCGACAGCTTGGGAGCAGAGGTGATCGAAGCCAAATGTGACTCCCTCATCGTGGTGAATCAGGTTAACAGAACCTTTGAAGTTCGAGAGGAATGAATGTAAAGATACTTGGATAAGCTACAAGTAACTCTACACCGGTTCAAGGAATGGACTTTGCAACATGTGAACCGAGATCAAAATAGCGAAGCCGATGCCCTCGCAAAACTAGGGTCATTGGTCGAAGACAACGAACTCAATTCGGGAGCAATCGTACAACTCATAAGGTCGGTGGTCGAAGAAGGTCATACCAAGATAAAATCCATAAGCTTGACCTGGACTGGAGCTCCTTGATTTTCTTAGCCTACACCAAGATTTCCTCATTCATACCTCGGAGCTGGTTTTTGGCTGAGGCCAGTTGGGCCCGAGCAGTCTCCTTTTCTAAGGTCAGGCGATCCATTTTTTCTTCCATCCTTCGGCCTTAGTTTTTATTGCATCAGCCTCTACACGAAGTTGTCTGATCACATCAAGCTTTTGTTGGACCTGAGGGTTTGAACCATTAGCTACCATGCCCGAATCGTCATCACTAACTTCAAATTTTCTTCTTATCTACTCAACCAGTTCGGCGTGTTCTTTCTGAGCCATTTCTAGCTTAGCGCGGAGGCCTTTAGCTTCCTCTTTCCTCTACTCTCTGAGAAGCTTGAAGGCATCATTTTCATCAGTAAGCCCTTGAATCTCGGTCTCATACTGGCTCAGCTCCCCTCGGAATTGGAGGAAAGCCTCATGATGAAGCACATAAGCCTACAAAAATAGAAAAGGAAGTTATATAAAGGGATAAAAATCTAAGTATGAAAATTGACATCGGCGGGGAAATCTGAGATTACCCGGTTTAGAGTTGGCTATTGAAAAGACAAGGTGTTTCCACCTCATCCATCTTGGCTTGGTCTTCTTTGGTGACCAAATACCGGAGGTAGCTAGCCACCCTCATGGGGGCAGAGAGAACCTGAACATCCTCCGGGACCGAGATAACAATTGATTGTTTATGCCTGGGATTGACGCTGGGCACCGGGAACTGATCAGTCAGTTTAAAGCTCGAGGAGGCTTCATTCAAGCTTTCCTCGGTATTTCCAAGTCACCCAGACCGATGACGTTTTCTATTCCAACAAAGTAACCACAAAAAGGGTCTTCTGCTCCATGGACCCCTTCCCCGTGGCAAGTCTCCATCACCTAAGCATCCTTGATCATCGAATTAAAGAATGAAGGCAATGAAGGGGAATCTCCATTCTCAATTGCCCCAAGCAAATCTTTTGGGGCGCCACCTTCATCTCAAGGGGCCTTAGACATGGTTTCTACATCAGCCTCCACTTCTTCCTCAATAGCCTTCTCACCTCGAGGGGAAGTGACTTCAGCTCTTTCTGGCTCAAGGACTTTGGTTGAGGCTTCCCCCTCGGGCTCATTATGTCGAGGTAGAGTAGTAGTTTCAGCTCTCATCGGCTCGGAGATTTTTTGAGTATCAGCGCCAACCCGGTTGCCTTTTCATCTTCTTCGGACTCATCTAATAGCCGATGGACCGAGTCCATTGATAGAGGGATGACATTTCCCTTGGGTTTTCAGGTTTTCCTCTTTTTGGGCTTCTGTTCATCCGACTTCGTGGAACTCGGAGCCCCTCTCCTCTTTCGCTATTTCTTCTGCTTCGGAACAAATGGTTGGGGAAGGATTTCTTCATCGCCAGAGGCCTCATTGGCATATCCTTCTCGAGACCTGCAAAAGAAAGACAAGTAAGATCGAAGGGAAATTCGAACAATGGTCGAATTATTAAGTCACAAAGGAAAATTTACATATGGGCCTCCTATCGACCCTTTGCCAAATCGCCCCATGCATGCTCAGCATGTGTCAATTTCGATATTAGGCTCCTGACCTAGTTCTCGAGTTAGGGAACTACACCCGACATCCAGAAAACGGCTGCATTAAGTAAAACGCTGATAATGAAGGATGAAAAATGAAGACAATAAGCAAAAACTAAAGACGAATTATGCTTACGTTTCATATTCCATTACTTAGGAAATGACATACTCTCGGCTGGGATCAAGTCCGAGGTCTTCCCTTGGAGAAATCAGCCCATCCAGCCTCGATCCTTATCCTCATCTATGCTCGAGAAAGGTGCCTTGGTGGCCCGATGTTAAAGCTTTATTAGTCCCCCTCGATAGAGTCGGGGGCTATATAGGCATTTGAGCTGGTCGAGGGTAAAGGTAAGCCCATCGACTTGGCTTACAAAGAGACGAAGTAGTATCACTATCCTCTAGAAAGAGGGATGAATCTGGCCGATCGTCGCTTCGTACTTCTTGCAGAAGTCTATAATTACCGGATCCAGAGGACCCAATGTGCAAGGATAAGTGTAAACACTTAGAACACTTCCACATGGGTAGTGATTGATTCCTCAGGGGTGGGAACCACTATGTGCTTATTGACCCTGTTTCAGTCCTCTTTAACATAGTCGAGGAGATCACCGGTGATCGTACATATATACCTCGACATTGGCTCACATCGGCCAGGAACTGAGGGGGGTCTTTTCAACCTTGAAGTCAGAGTTGATGACACACCTTCTAGGAAAGAATTCTTCAAGGCGTGGCTCTGCCACTGGTTGCTCGTCGTTCGGTCGAGACGAGGAAGTAGTTTCCTTTTACTAAACAATTTTTGAAGTCTTAGCCATTTTACTTTTACGAGTGAAGAAGAATGGAGTCTGAGAAGAAACGCTTGGTATTTTGTGAGGAATGAGACGAAGAAACACCAAAGATCTGAACATTCAAAGGAGGCTAAGAATTTTGAAAATTATACCAAAGAAGATTTGAAAGTAAATTTGGGCAAAAGAAGAAAGATACATTTATAGTGTAATGACCCGACCGGTCATTTTGCTTTCTAGAACCCCTTTCCCCTAAATAAGACCTACCGTACATTCTTTTACTATTTTATAACTCATGGGGATGGTTAGTTCGGGATTAGGAAGGGGACGGGTTGAAATCGGAACACTTGGTTCCTTAAGGTTCGCTAAAAAGGCCAAGTTTGACTTTGGTCAACATTTTGAGTAAACAATCTCGGAATGAGGATTTGATGGTTCCAATAGGTTTGTATGATGTTTTCGGACTTGGGTGTATGTTCAGATCGGATTTTGGATGACCCGGGAGCATTTTGGCGCTTAATAGTGAAAGTTGGTTCTTTGAAGATCTTAGAAGTTCTTTAAATTTGGTTTGGAGCTAGTTTTACTGTTATCGAGGTCCAAATAGAATTTCGAGACTAGGAATAGTTCTATAATGTCATTTAAGACTTGCATGTAAAATTTGGCGTCATTCCGAGTTGATTTGATAGGAAACGGACTCGTAGAAGTGTTTTTAGAAGTTTTTGAGTTCATGAGTTAATTGATGCGTTTTGGTGTCCGAATCGTGGTTTTTGATGTTATTTCAGCATTTCGATCACGCGAACAAGTTTGTATGATGTTGTTAGACTTGTGTGGTTGTTTACTGTGGAGCTCTGAGGGCTCAAGTAAGTTTCGGACATTCGGAAAGATGAAAAACACATCAGTTTTCTGGTGTTACTTGGCAGCAGTTTCAGGTCTCGCAAATGTGAGAAATTGTTTGCAAATGCGAACCTCGCATTTGCTAGAAGAGCTTCGCAATAGCGAAGAATCTCGACCTGGGGCAGTGTTCGCATTTGTGACACCTGAGTCGCATTTGCAACCTCATCAGTGTTCGCATTTGTGACCCCTTCGTCACATTTGCGACCTCAGCAGCTAAATCCCAAGGTCCGCATTTGCAAGGTATTTGTCGCATTTGCGACACTGATGTCGCAAATGCGACATCAGAGACTTGTGACCAGCTCATTTAATGCGGGACTTAAACCATTTATCTAATTTCACTTCATCTCTTGGGGGAATTTTGGAGCTTTTGGAATAGGGTTTTCATCTAGAACTTTGAGGTAAGTAATTTCTACACAATATGAGTTAAATACATAGATTATGGGTAGATTAACATGTAAAAATTAGTGAAAATCAAGGGTTTAGATGAAAACCTAAGTTTTTTTTTTATAAAAGTGAGATTTGACCACGAAATTGGTTATGGAATTTAGTAAAATGATATATTTGAGTTCATGGTTTTATGGGTAACAACTTTCTTTGAAAGTTTCCGGAATCCAGGCACGTGGGCCCGGAGGTGAATTTTAGGAATTTTACAAATAGACTTGGGAAATCACTTTATGGTTGGGATATGAACTTTTGAGCATGTATTGATTACTTTATATAATTTTTGACTAGTTTTGAGTCGTTTGGCACCAAATTTGGGGGGTTTGAGCACAATCTTGGACCGAAAAGTAGGCATTGAGATGAGGTAAGTCTCATTTCTAACCTTATAAGAGGGAATTAACCCCATATGTGAATTAAATAAATATGTGTACCTATGTGAGGAGGATACGTATGTATGAGGTGACGAGATCCCATACGTAGCTACTAAGTATGCTATTGTCCGGTTAGTCTAGGACCCATACCATGCTTGTAGCACCCCGGAAAAGTTTGAAGTACTTAGGCGCTATTAAGAAAGTTGACGTGTGCTAATTATATTATTTTGTATGCAAACGAGGGCTATTAATATGATGGATATTAATTGGATATGATAATAAGTGTACGAGGTGTATTTGAAGTGATATAGGTCATAAAAAGAGCCCTTGGGGTAAATCAAGATGGAAATTACATGATAGACTAAAGTTCCAAATGAGTACGCACAAGACCTAACTTTGAACGACCATATATAAATATATATAAAGAGTTATGTTATGGAAAATCTATCAAATTAAATATCTTCGAGTCTAGTTTCTAACGTTTCAATCCATTTGTCATTTGGACATTCCTACAAGAAGTTATGACCAAATTACCAAAGGCTGGCAGAGGAGTCTATGGATGCAAAACATCCTAGACCTCGTCCGAAAAACAAAGACTGGCGGTCAAGTGCTGCCATAGCATCCAGGTCCACATCCGAGCATCGAAGAGGAGTGAACTGGGGATGCGAAGCATCCGAGGCCGCATCTGAAACCCAGAAATCTGGGCATATAAATACAAGGTCGGGGGAGGGGAGTATTTTGAGTATTTGGGGGTTAGGGTTCTTGAGGTGAATGGGCGATTTTGAGCTAAAATCAAGTCCAATCAACCGAGGTAAGTTGTTAATGATGTTTTGGGTTGATCTTACTCAATATACATGAGTTCTAACATCATTCTAACATCCAAATTCTAGATTTCATCATAAAATCCTCAAGAACACAAAAAACACCAAAGTTGTGATTTTTCATGATTGTTCTACTAGAGGTAATTTCAATGCTTCAAACTCGTTTATTATGAGTAGTTAGAAGTATTTGATGTATTTGTTACAAGTTTTATTGGTGGAAAGATTGGATTATAAAACTCTAGTTCATGGCATGAATAGTAACTTGATGGCATTGGACAATTGATGTAGTATCATTAATGACTTCGAATGGCTATTAAAATATAAGGATGAAGTTGAATGGTCTTGGTTGTAAATCTATTTGGCGATTTAAGTTGTTGGAGGCTTGTAGCCAATTTATGAACCATATATAGATATTGATTAATATCTTAGGTCATATTTTGATGTAATTAGGATATTTAATTGTAGATATCGACTTGTTGGTGATGTTGAGCTTTTTAATCAACATTGGAATGATGGAAGGGGATTGAAAGCTTATGAATGTTAATAAAGCGAAAGCAAGGTAAGTTGATTAAAACTTATCCTTGAAAGGTCAATTTCTTCTACTAATTTCTGGGTATGTATTTTAAGTGTGTACCTTATATCAACACGTATTTAAGAAAATCACATAAATATTGTATTAAAGAGTGTGTTTGAGTTATGAGTGAAAAATAAAAAATTTAAAATATAAGTTCATGAAAGTGATGATATTTAATCGCATTTAACTAGCTTCGGACAAAAGATTGGAGCTAATAACAAATAGTTAATGAGAATAATTTTTGGAATCTATTTTTTTTCTATGCTTCATTTTTATATCAGATTTATATTTTAATCAATTTGACTCTCTTCGCTTTGTTTTAAAATTTCTTGCACCCTTCACCATTACAAACCCTAAGCAAAAACCACCAATGGTGCAGCGGATATGACTGCTCTTTCCTTAACCGGAGGTCTTGGGTTCGAGTCCTGTGTATGGAAAAATCCTTGGTAGGAAGCGTTTCCTCTCGAACGGGGCCCTACATGGCATGAATCCGGATATAGTCGGGCTCTAATACGGATACTGGACATCGGGTGAGAAACCAAAAAAGAAAAACCTAGGCAATCTGCGCCTACCTTTTATTTATTTTCCTTATATCTTCTAGTTCAAATAAATCATTCTCGCACAGTCGCACTCGTAAACCTATCATTGACCGTGGAGTTTATGATCAGAGCCAAAGCTCACGTATTAAGTTCGTTTCATATATGACTATAGCAAGGTGAATGCTGGATAAGAAGATAGAACGTTATTAATATGGAGTCCTTTTTTTTTATTATTATTTACACTGTAATTTTTATATTCGAACAATATTATATATTTGAGATATTCCTATGTATTCAGTTAGAGCTCGTGACTTTGTACTCTGGAGAGTTTTACAGAGTATTGCCATTTTGGCTTGTGTTAGCTTTATTTCCGTATTTATATTAAATTCTGATTTATTCTATTATGATTTACTGATTTAATGTTGATATAAGTGATCGGCTTACCTAGTTTTAGAGATTATGTGTCATCACGGCCTTATGGTGGGATTTGGATCGTGACACTAAACCACTTCCAATACACCTCATCACTGATTATCATGTTCAGGTATATACTTCATATTCTTAGTCCTCATTCATATGCGAAATAATATAATTAGCACACGGCAATTTTCTTGGTACACCTATCTAAAAAATTACAATTAAATTAAATGAACCTATTACAGATGTTGCAAACACATTCATATAAGTTGTTACAAGTTAAATGATGTTAGTTCAGGAAGAAAATAAAATGTCAATCAATTTGCACCAACAAATCACAATGCAAAGTTGTATGACTGATTCACCGCATCATCATATCATATAGAGGTTCTTCTAAGATTGCTTTGAGAATCTCGACTTGAGACAACACTAACAACAATGATACTGGTGATTAGTCTAACGCATACGTACGAATATAAATGAAGATAAATATAAAGGAGGGAATGGAAGAGGTGCCTCTCTCTTAGACAAGGATCGCCATTTATCTTTTTTTCTCCCTTTTTTGGCATCATTCTAATTCTATCTCTCTCTATATATAGTTTCTTTCTTTTATCGCAGCTTATTTTATGAAATTATGAGTCTGCAGAAGTTTATTAACCCACTGCGTCGTCAATTGAAATGACGCTAAATATACCAAGACTATCATCCATCCCCTCTTTTTCCCTAGCTTAGAATTTTTCCTTCAGTTGTTGGGAATTATATTCTTCTTCAAGCCTTAACTTAACAGCTCCCGGTCATAGTTTTTCATTATTCGTTGCCTTGGCCTGAGCTCCATCTGCAGCTTTTGGCGCATTGCCTGCGACAATTATAAGATGTAAGAGATCAAACTAACGTTTTTTTTTCCTTTAAAGGATGATTAACTCAACAAGATAGAATTCACATCATGATCTACACTAACAGGTCAATAATAATAGGTGTCCTCGACTGTTTTTTTCATCGGTTAGATACACAAAGGGTACAATTCCTGCTTTACCTCCCCTGATACTTCGCTTGGAAATTTGATATTGTTGCATGATTTGCTCCAATTCTTGTTCGGCTTCTTGGAAGGATCTCACCCTGCGTCGCTCCATCTCCAACTTCCTTTGTTTCAGCCAGTCGAAATGACTTTTCATAAAATAGATGAAACCGACACCTCCAGAACCTATCAACTAAACAAACAAAAAAAGTAATAAATAAGTATCATAGTCCCTCTGAAAATAAGCATCCAGTAAATGTGGTTTGCTAGACTTTGAGAGTAAATTAATATCAGCAATGAAATAATTCTGAATACCGTATAACGAACGAGAACATCGACACCTAGCAGCATTGCATCTTCCTCGTTAAGAGGCTTACGGGTGAAGGTCTGAATTCCATTAAAAAGAGATAGCCAGTGATAGCAGTTGGTTTGTCCAAGGTAAGCTTTGGTAAATTTGAAATTATTTTAAACTTTCTACAGTTCTCTTTTCTTGTAGACATTTGCTTTTCGAGTTCCAGCATAAGTAAAAAATAAATTCATTTACCTGACCATATTCTGCGATGGCTCGATTGAACTCGGGGTTGTGCAAGAAGCCATCTTTTCTTCTCAGGCTAGAAGTATACACCTCGATATAGTACCAAACCCAGCGTCAATAAGACGATCGAGTACTGACATGATGACGAAAAGATAGTGCAAACCGGAATTGTTGTGAAAGAATGTGCGAAATTATGACTCAATAACTTTAGAAGATAAAGAAGCATTTGCCCTTTGCTTAACCTAAAATCTTATTTGATTTCTATGGATCTCAATAGGAGGCCGAATTCACACATACGTTAACGGCATTGACACTTCAACTATATATGTAGAGTATTTAGTTGTTTGTTTCTATCGTTCGTTGATGCGTAGAATGATGGGGCTATCTAATAGAGATACGGGTTAACTATATCTGACAAGCAGCATAAAGTCATAAACTTTTAAGAATATAATAACACAAACATCACATCACAACCGGCCACGTCGTTGCAGGATTTTGCAGCAATAACATAAAGTCATAAACTTTAGGAATAATTAATGATGGATCAATTAGAACTCCAAAAAGGCTTACTTGGTTTTCTCATGATGTTGATTGTCAAGACACTTGTTCCGGAGCAATATTGAATAATTTTCAACACTTTGATTATGTGAAAAGGCTAGAGCTTTCAATTCTCAAATCACAAACCAGATACCTCTGTGTAAATATGGAAAGATCTAGCCAGGGAGAACAGGTGAACAGAAAGGGACGCCGTTCTGAGCTTGATGCAGGCTTCGGTTACGTCGTACTCGTTGGGGAGTTTTATGTTGTTCTAGGTCGTGTAGTGGAAACTGAGAATTTTAAGGATTTTATGGTGGACTGAGTTAATGGCCCAATACTCGTGATAAAATTAGGGCTTTATTGACTTTTAGGCGCCAGAAATTATTTGTATTTAGTAGTCGAAAATAAAGTATTATTTTTTCAAAAAAAATGTGAGTCAATTAGTTTGGCCTACTATAAATACAAAAAACTATTTTTACTTGCTAGCTTTATGGCACGTGCATTGCACGTGTAAGCTTGTCTATTAATTAAAAATGCATATAACAAGAATAAACAGCGTGTAATAATAATTGGCGTCCTAATAGATACAATATGCATTTAAATGGAAAAATGAGTGTAATTACATTAATGTAATAGGTGAGTTCAAAATTGTTGGACATTGAACCTGAAAACATGAATAATTTAATTAGGTAAGCTAGTTATCACAAAAAAAAAAACTCGGAATTAACTATGAACTTCTTTGCTAATCGGTCGCTAAATCGCTCATAGCTAACAGAATTTCTTAATAGTTTGTCTCTAATTCGTCATTAAATGAGATTAGCGATGAATTTTTCTATTTAGCTACAATTTTTGCCTGTCGCTAAAACCTGATTTTTTTAGTAGTGGCATAGCATTTGCAACGATGGATGTAGTATTATATGAGATAGTATGATATAATATTGTTGTATCCTCTTTATAAAGGAAGTTCTTGGTGTATGTGTTAGTTCAACTAAACTAGCATGACCAAAATTTTTTATTGTTGGCATAAATATTCCTCCTAAAAATATAATATATAGTTGTTCACGTGAAAAAATATATATCCAACAAATATAGTTCAATTTTGAGGATTGCTTGACCCTGTAACTTATTTATTGTTGATGTATCTACAAATTATTTAACTTGTCATCTTTTTTATTAATCAAAAGTTTTATGCCCATAAATAAAAACACCAACTATTAATCTATTGTTTCTAGGCAAAATACATAAGTTGGCACCCGAACAATGGACCAAATCCCTGTTACACACTTTCTGTGGACACAAATAATATTACACACTCAACCTTTTAAAAGTGTGTCAAATACACACCGCTTTTAACCAGGATTCAGCATGTGTAAAACACCACGATAGAAGCATGTCTACTAATAAAAATACTGTCTAATTATTTATTTTATGCCATGTGTCTACAATCTCCTCATCTTCCCCACCCTTCCTCTATCTCTCTCTTCCGCCATCCAACACCTCCCCCCCCACCAAATCCCTTCTTTTTCTTTTTCTTTCTTATTTTCTCTTAAATATACATATTTTGCATTAATCTCAAGCTTCCAATCTATTTTGAAGAGGAGGTTGAATTTTTTATTCTGAAAGTTGGTGGTGGCGATGGCAGCCATGGAAATGACAAACAAAATTTTGGAAGAGAGCTATAAATGAAAATAGTCTGTTTATGTCTTTGTTGATGTAGATAAGCTTCAATAGATATGGTACCCAAGTAGTTGTAATTTTCGATCTACCTTTGCCATTGTTGCATTTTTTTAACAATGGCCTTGTTGTGGTGATGATACGGTGGTGTGAGCCATGGCTTATTGGCTTTTGTTGTTTTTATTTCTTTCTGGGATTAAATCACTTGGGCTCCTAATTTTTGGGTTGAGTTGTGTGTTCTAATTTTTTGGGTGGTCCGTGGAGGAGGAGATGGAGGTGGAAGAGATGGGGTTAGAGAAGATGAGGGTATATGTGTAATTTTATATTTTTTGTTTTATTTATTTATGTTAATGACACGTGTCACGACCTTATTGGTGCGTGACATTACCTATATTTAGGTAAAGTGATCAAGAAAAAAGTGGGGTGTATTAGACACACTTTTAAAAGGTTGAGTGTGCAATATTATTTGTGTCCACAGAAAGTGTGTAACAGGGATTTGGTCCATTATTCGGGTGCCAACTTATGTATTTTGCCTTGTTTCTACAAAGCGATGAGACGTATAAACAGTCATCAAATTATACTCATGCCTTCAAGTTGAATAATTACTTCCTCTGGTCTATTTTAATTGATTTTTTGACTTTTTTTAATTGGTCCATAATATTTAATTTTTGCATATGTCAAGAAGGTATTATCAAAGTTGTCTTTGGAGTAAAGAGCCTAAGAGTATTTGTTATATTTTCAATGAACAAATTAAGGTTAACATGACCAATTTCATTGTTAATTAATGCTAAAATATGGATTCTTCAACATGTGTAAAAACAGTCAAAAAAATTAATTAAAGTGGATCGGATGGAATAAGTAATTGACAACTATTAGGAGTTGCCAACTACCATGTCCATCAATGCCGACATTTGCGTGTACTATTAAACAATTAAGAAAAAATGATATAGTACGACAACACATAAAGAGAATTGACAATATTTTAGCATTACCTTAGGTTTGGCAATAAAAGCCCAAAAAAATTGGCATTTAATAATCAAAACTATTTTTCTTAAAAATAGCAAAAAATTTTAGAACCCTTTTCTCTCTTTTAACAATTGCCAGTTCTTCCTAGAAACTATGTATCACTTCCTTTCAAATTAGGGTAAAACAAATTTAATTTCGTTACCACGTCCACCAATATAAGAAATCTCAGGATATGAATGTTGGAGCTATTTTTATATTTTAAATCAAATTCCTATAAAGGTAAGAAAAGAAAAAGAAAATGGCATGATAGCTCTAGTTTTGTACTTTGAATACGGAGTTGCTGAGAAAATAATTTTATGCTCAAATGAACCACACTGTAAATCTTACATGAATTAGCTTGACAAAGTCTTCATTTTTTAGGCAATGATATCTCTGCATGCATACAACTAGCGCACATATTTACACACAAAAAATAAAGATATATACCAGAATAATATACAAAAAGTATATGGAAGTTTTTACATTGCATAACTTCAAAAATTGAGAAGAAGGATGATGTGACCGATTCATTGTATTCTTGTTCATCCAGAATTTGTATGTTTTCGGAACTTCAAGAATAGGTAGGATATATTTAAATAATACTTAAAAGGGTCAAATAACAATAATGGAACGAATTGTAATTATGCTAGATAGTACAAATAAGGAAATTTTATATGAGAAAAAATCTTTTAAAAAAATTTAATTCTGAAGTCCTAAATATTAGAAAAATAATTAAATAACTATTTTGAAATCTTAATAAAATTAAATTGACTATTTTGTCCTATATGAACTTTTTTTCTAAGGGGTAAAAATAAACGAACGATATTTCGCTAAGGAGCTTCGTGCTTATAAAATAGTAACAATTTTAGGGTACGCGCTTTGCACGCGAACCCTAATTTAATGAATATATAATTTTTAAAATCATTTAACTATAATATTAGAAGTGTATTTATGTTTTAATAAAAAATAAAGAACGCTTATGACTACTTTGGGTGTAAATTAAAAGTTAGTAGTTTTTTTCTTTGGGTGTAATTGCCACCTTCATTATTCTATAAGTATTTTTCTTTTATGTTTTAATTTTTATTTTCATATTAAAGACGATATATTAAATTACATATAATTAAAATTTATTATATTTGTGTTAAAATTAAGTGAAGATTCATAGACTATCGTGCAATACAATCTGGTTAACTAAAATAAAGCTACAATTTGTATTGGTTAAAATTAGGGAGAATTACACAAAAATACAATCCACCTATACATATTGCAGCAAAATAATCCAGTTACAACTTTGCAAATCTGTAGCCCATTAACAATAGGCCAAAGTTTAAAAAATAAGTGTTTTTTTCTTTTTCTTTTTATTTTGCAGATCTTCAAGCACGAAAATTCGGTGACTTTTTATTTTTCTTCCCCAAGTTTGTATATATTCCTATTCCAGCTATAAAAAATTCAAATTCATATATAATGCAACTTAATAACCTTAAATTTTCTTCTTTTCCAAGTTCCAAATAGCATAAATAAAAAATAAAAATTAAAAAATTATTGCACGTTCATGATTTTGCAAATAAATCAACAAGAAAAGTCGATTTATACATAGATTGAATATATAAAATTTTAATTTTAGATTTAACTGCACATGTGCATTACATGTATAATGATGTATAACTCTGTATAAACTTGTATATACAATCTCTAATAATGTATATCAGAAAAATAAGATAAAGAAGAAGAAAAGAAGAAGAAAAGAAGAAAGGGTCAAACATCCATGGATGCCTATTATACACGTACAATGTATATATACACTTATACATTAAAAATATATCTAATTTATACAACATTGTACGCACATATACACACTTATACATATTTATACAATATTGTATAAGTATGTATAAACACTACCTATAACAAATTTACACCAGAAAACACTTTCTGTCCATCACCACATTACAGTTTTCAGTGGTTGCTGGTGTTAAATTTTTCCGGCGAGATTTTGGCATTCAAATCTGGGCTTCACCAGTAGCAAAGGATGAAACAAAAACTAAGAGAAATAAGAAAATATGAGATGAGGTCGCCGGAGATGCTCTTTTAGGCCAGATCTGATACTTTTTGGACTGATATGCCAAATTTTATTGTGGTACCTTAACCTCCTTTTGTCAATTAACTCAAAAATCGAAATCTAATTGACATATAATGCGAGGATTATCACGAGTGTGTACAAAAATTCTGTAACTTTTAGGGAGAATGAAGAGAGAGGCGAGTGAAGAGAGATTGAGTATGCTGGGAAAGAAGAAAGAAGAAAAGAAAAAAACCCTAGAAGTATGTCTTTAATAATGGGCTAAAGACTGAAAGGTTTCTTTCAAATTATATACAACCTGGGCCAAATCGGTTAAAGACTTCAAACCTAGACCATTTTTAGTTGGGCTGCTGTGCCAAGTGATTAAATACGTAATTCTTTCTTAAAATTATAATCTAAACTTTGAATAAATTATTATTTAAGATTTTAACGTAAATCATGTATCTGTCACTCCTATTCCAAATCATGCAAAATCAAGTAAGAATCCCTACTGCCGTTGGGAAAGCCTATTTATGAAAAGGAAAAGAAACCTTCCGATATGGTCTTCATCAAAAACAAAATATATTAATTATCCATATTATATTAATTTTAAATTTTTAAATATTAAGACTTCGTACATACGATAATATTTTTTGCATAATTACAGTTGTTATATTCGACTGTAATTATAATTTACATACAACCAAAAATACTATTATTTTGATTTTTTTTGTTGATTCAAATTGTTAATATTAGCTCATTATAAGTTTTAAATAAAGAAATAATTTAATATGCAACATTTTAGTTGAATTACATTGAATCACTAATTATTGAGATTTGATCAGAAAAATAAATTACATCGAACTTCAATTTTACAATAAATTATTATAATCAAATTCAATCATATTTTTCTTTCTCTCGTGTTTGGGCAACAAAATTTTCAAGGAAAGGATTTGTAATATATAAAATCTTGGCTGACTTAAAATTCATAGGACTTCCTACCTTGTTGAATAAAGAGATATTTAATAACCAAAATCTTAATTGATTTCAAAATCCTAAATATTAGGAAAGTAAATTTAAATTACAATTTTTTTCAATATAATATTTATTTTTAAAGGGTAAAAAAGGCGAACGACATTTCACTAAGAGTCTTCGTGCTTTTAATATAGTACAGATAAATATTTTTAACAAAAATCAAAACTACTAAACTTAAAAGGAGTCCTTAGTTGGGGGAAAAGAAAAGGAGTACTGACAAAAGTTTGCTACTTTAATAATTTTTCAAACGTTGTTTTCTTTATTAGTAAATTTGTTATGTTACGCGCGTTATATAAATAAGGAAGGATTTATATAAGATATTTAATATTAAGAATTTGTATATACTTCATGTCACACCTCCTTTTTGCGCGCCCGGCCCCGAAGGGTTAGATGCGCGAGGAGTTTTTCCAATTTAAGTGACAATATTCGAAATGAGATTATTTATTTAATTCAGAGTCGCCACTTGGGAAAGGTTTGGCTTTTGGTGTCCCAAGTCGCCGGTTTATCTTGAATCCCAAATCGAGGAAATTTTCGACTTTTCCAAACGAAGTCTGCGAACCAGAAATTCTAAGTAAGGAATTATGTTGACCCGAGGGAAGGTGTTAGGCACCCTCGAATCCCGTGGTTCTAGCACGGTCGCTTAAATTGTTATAATGGCTAAATATCTGATTTAAATACATGTTATGACTTATGTGCTTTTATTAAGTTTAAACCGCTTTTATTATTATCATTTATTTTTTATAGAATTGCAACGTCGTGAAAATGCATCTCATTATTATTATTTATTTTTAGAGAATTGCAACGTCGTGAAAATGCATCTCGAACCACGTCACAATCAATGCACCCGTAGTTATTAACACATTTCGACTTCGTTGAGATTTGGATTTGGGTCACATCAATGTGCACCCGAATTTAAGGATGTAATTTTAATTAGGTCGCGCCTAAAGAGTCTAACGCGTTATTATCTTTGGGGAAGGCAGTGAAATTTACTGAACGGTCCATCCCAAGTTCTAAGCATTTATTATGATTAATTATTGAGGGCCCCGCAATTTGCACTTTATTCGGCGAGGCTCATCTCATTATTTTAGGAGGGATATCCTAAAGTGACTACATTTCTATTATGTTCGTCTCTAAAAATAAAAGAAAGAAAAATGTATGCTGATCAAATAGCATGCCTAGCTAATCCTGACTTCTTATTAATTATCTGGTTACAAGGGGAAGAACGCGGTATCTCATGGAACATGCTTTTAATTTTGATAAAGGAAATACATACGAGATTGATGAAATGCTACGCTTACTCCGAGCACTTCTTAAGCTAAATCTAGATTAACAGGATTAATAGAATTCCTTATTAAAGGACGCTACCTATGGTATTCAAAAACTCATCTTAAACATGCCTAATGAAATTGCAACTCGAGAGTCTAAAAAGCTGTACTGTATTTTGGCGAGATTAAAAGGAACCGTCCACCCTATATATTCAAAACATGCTGAAAAACGAGTTTGATTTGACAAATCATACTAATGGTTGCATATTCCATGAATTATGATTACATCCTATATACTATACCATTAAACGAATCGCATATTTAGATCAACATAAACTTCAATCAAATACAAACTTACTAATGTACTTCTCTATTGAACTACAAACTGAAATTTACACAACTTAACAACATTTATGAAAAGGCTGTAAGTAAAACAGCGGATGATTATAATTCTTCCAGATCTTTCAATTCATGCATTTCATTGTTACAATCAGCTACACCAATGTGAGGCTCGAACTGTGTACCTGGAATGCTGAGAATGCAAAGGAGAAGAGGAGGAAGATAGGAAAAATTAGCAGCAGCAGGAACAGAATAGCAGCAGCAAAGCAAAGCAACACAGTAGAACAGGCTCGAGTGCAAGAATGCAACTATAGCCAATGAAAAATAGCCAAATGACAGCAGCAAGCAGTGCAGTAGAAACAAAACTCCAGAACAAACCAAGTCCGGGAGAAACAAACAATGCAAACCAACTAATGTACTTAGTTGAGACTTGGAAGAAATCAGAATTGATTGAACAGGTTGAAATCAAGTGAAATCCAAACAAACAGAAAGAGGAAACAGTTTCTGATTGTTATCTATACGTTTTCCCTCCCTTGTGTATGCATTACTTCTCTTATCTCTCTATGTATCTTTTATGAAAAATCCAGAGAATCCCAATCTAACTTTTCCAGTCCAAAATCTTTATGTCTTTTTCAGTTCTCTGTTTTCAGCCCCTTTCAAAATTCCGTCCCCTCCCTAATGGAAGTTCTTCTCCCTTTTATATCCTAAATTCAAGCTATTCACAGCCTGTTCAGCAACCAGAAACCCCTCCCATATGGTCTGTCCTCTTTCAGTTTCCACTTACTATTTAAATATAAACAAACTCCCATGATATTCCCCTGGCAGATTTACCTTTTAAGTGAGGTTTATTATTTCTAAACTAAAGCAGGATATGGGCAGCAGAATATAATCTGACAGCATATGCTGTCAAACTATTTTAATCTTAACAAAGGCCTTTATGCACATGTTGTGCACAAGTGCACATGCCCTCCAATTCAGACTGCAGTTATAGACCAGACCCTTAAATTTCTGATTCAAATACAACAACTATTAGTAGTTATACTCAATTCCTAATTTGATTTAAGTAGGACTTCAGCAGTGAAACAGATCGAATTGTTATCATTCAAACAGCTGAACTATTTGACGACACGTATCGAATTGACTATACTAATTACAACATATACAATCAAAGCCAAGGATTGGAATCAAACAGTATTGCACCAAGGGTTCATATTGCACTGTCAAAACAGAGATTAACTTGGGATTGATTACTCAAACAATTTCAATTCAGTCGATTATGCATTTTACATACACACACATTATCGGTGAATGAGGAAACATTTGACCAAATACAGAGGTCCGGGCAAGGTGGGAAACAAACAGTTGGTAAAATTCAAAACAGAAATTAAACAAGACGTTTGGCCATACGAACAGACCTTTAACAAACACACGAACTGAAATAAAGAAAAGAAAACAAACTTACCTTAAAATCTTTGAAAGAAAAAATCAGAAAACCAGCTCGTGTTTGAATAGACCCTTCTTAGGGTTGAACGGACTTTAATCGAAGTGTCCTCAACTGAGAACACTTCGATTAAGGTCCATTAGACCCTAATCACTTTGGCTCAAACGGACACAGACCAGGCCTGGGGTTTCTGGGGTTCCTAGATGGTAGATTTGGGATTTGGGTTTCCATGGTTAGATTCGGACCAAACCAAGCATGGTTTGGTCAAGAGGGAGGTCAGGGGAGTGTCTGGTATGAATCTGGGGTAGATCGGTGTGGATCGAGTTTTGCTCGAATCTTCAAATGAAGATTCGAGAACCTGGGGGATGATTCAAACTAAGCGGTTAACAGATCCATGTTCAGGGTGGTGAGGCGGTCCTATGGTGTTAAGATGGGAGTCACCAGCGTCCATGCCGCGAGATTAATGGTGAGGGGAAAGGGGGCGGCTAGGGTTGCTAGGTTTTGGGTCTGTGGAGGAGACGACCTAAGGGCAGGGGGGTCTGGCTAGGGGGCGTGGGGTAAAGGAATGAGATTATATAGTAAGTGAGTGGTCGATTCCTGGCCGTCGGATGGAGTGAGATGAAGGGTTAGGATCTTTTGGCTGGTAAGGAACGGTGTCGTTTCAACCTAAAGGGGGTTGGGTCGGTCCGGGTGGAATGGGTCGGGTTTGTTCGTGGGTATGGGGAATGCGATCTTGGTCGTTGATCATTCTGAGATCAATGGCCCAGGTCAGACCAGATCAAAACGACGTCGTTTGGACGCTTTTGAGGTCAGCTGGTCTAGACCGGGGCAAGCACATGCTTTGGGCTCGATTTGGGCCTCGGATTTTAAATGGGAACAAACCCAAACCTAATTTCAGGCCAATTTTGCACTCTTTTTATTTTTCATTTTTAAAACAAAACCTAATTAAACAAAATTAAACTCCATTAATTAAACATTTAATGCAATTATTCACGCATATTAAAATGTTAAAAGTAGGTAAAATTAAACAAGGCAACAATCAGGACAAAATGCATATTTTATGATTTTCCATTTAATAACCGGATTACGGTTCAAACTACGCATGACACACATTTTTTGTATTTTGTTTTAATAAAAATAAAATGGGCAAAAATCATTAATAATTAACAACATGCCACGTAAAAATCCAAAAATTGTACAGCAAGACCAATTGCTATTATTTTTGTTTCTTTTGGAGTGATTGTCGCGTAAAACAAAAATCACGTGCTCACAGCTGCCCCTCTTTGTTCGGAAACACGAAGAGTTTTCGTGCAAAGATAAAGTGAGCGGATATGAGCGATTTTTGCCTATTGGACTACTCCGTGTGAAGCATGTTTTGAAAGATCTGACCGAATCTTTGCTTCAAAGATTTCTTACATATCCTGGGCTAAACAGGAATCAGGTCAATGTAGTTCGGGAAGCTTTGGTAGCTGGGACTACCATGGGACTGTAATTCTTATCGTTACTGCTGTTGCCGCTGCTGTTGCTGCTTACCAACTCCCTTATTACAAACAAAGGAAAATTGAAACTGTACTAACTACGTATGCATGTCAACCGCTAGTTACAAGATTCCTATCTATGATCCTTTGGCGACTTGATCTTGGGTCTTAGCTGATTCTGCTTGTAGACTCCGATCTGAATCTTGATGCTTGCAAGTTGTAGGCACTTATTTATTTCTGCGACACTGAGTAAGACGGGGTTGGTAGAACTCGGGACCTTGATCAAACCTTTGAACGATCTGCCCCTCGCCTTTCCGAATATCTCGGCACATCTTCTTTTGTATTTTTCTTATTTTATTCTGAGTTGAGACTCATCTTGTGGGTCATCTCCATCCATGTGTCTCGAGGTCAGACCTGCGGGGAAAAACAAACGAACGAAATTTTCTGCCCCAGTTCTACTAGGAAATTTCGCGAGTTAGTTGTCGGGAAGTTTACAAAGTTAATGAAGGTATTGGACCACAAAATGCAACTTCAGGATTGGATCCTTAATATTGCCATAAGGTAAAAATGCTCAGTTCAAGGTTGGAGCCCTAATACTGACTAGCTGGGGAGAAGTTCAGTTTAGAGTTGAAACCCTAATACTGACTAACTGGGGAAAAGTTCAGTTTAGGGTTGGGGCCCTAATACTGACTGAATGGAAAAGTTCAGTTTAAGGTTTTAAAACCCTAATACTGACTGGCTGGAAAAAGTTCAGTTTAGGGTTTAAAATCCTAATGCTGACTAGCTGGAAAGAGTTCAGTTTAGGGTTTTAAAACCCCAAAGTTGACTAAAGGGAAAAAAGTTCAGTTTAGGGTTTAAAACCTTAATTTTTACTAAAGGAAAAGTTCAGTTTAGGGTTTAAAACCCCAATGCTGACTAAATAGAAAAGTTCAGTTTAGGGTTTAAAACCCTAATGCTAACTAAATGGAAAAGTTCAGTTTAGGGTTTAAAACCCTAATGCTGACTGAAGGAAAAGATCAGTTTAGGGTTTAAAACCCTAATGCTGACTGAAGGAAAAGTTTAGTTTAGGGTTTAAAACCCTAATGCTGACTGAAGGAAAAGATCAGTTTAGGGTTTAAAACCCTAATGCTGACTGAAGGAATAGATCAGCTTAGGGTTTAAAACCCTAATGCTGACTAAAGGAAAAGTTCAGTTTAGGGTTTAAAACCCTAATGCTGACTGAAGGAAAAGATCAGTTTAGGGTTTAAAACCCTAATGCTGACTGAATGGAAAAGTTCAGTTTAGGGTTTAAAACCCTAATGCTGACTGAATGGAAAAGTTCAGTTTAGGGTTTAAAACCCTAATGCTGACTAAAGAAAAGAGTTCAGTTTAGGGTTTTAAAACCCTAATGCTGACTGAAGGAATAGATCAGCTTAGGGTTTAAAACCCTAATGCTGACTAAAGGAAAAGTTCAGTTTAAGGTTTAAAACCCTAATGCTGACTGAAGGAAATGATCAGTTTAGGGTTTAAAACCCTAATGCTAACTAAATGGAAAAGTTCAGTTTAGGGTTTAAAACCCTAATGTTGACTGAAGGAAAAGATTAGTTTAGGGTTTAAAACCCTAATGCTGACTAAAGGAAAAGTTCAGTTTAGGGTTTAAAACCCTAATGCTGACTAAAAGAAAGTGTTCAATTTAGGGTTTAAAACCCTAATGCTGACTGGATGGGGACAAAGTTCGAGGATACTAACTGGCCTCTTTTTTTGAATTTTCTTGTTTTAGTAGAAGATAAAAGGGAATTTCGTGAAAACTTACCTTTCGAGTGGATCCCTTATTGCTAAACTGTTTCTTGTACCCATGTACCTTCTTCTTTGGGTGATACCTGCTTCCTGCACGGTTGTCTTGGATTATACCTGTTTCAACTTTTCAGACAAAGAACAATTGTTAGTTCGGAAATGGCGGTTGGTTCGGTGACCTTGATTGTTCCAGTTGTCTTGTCGCGTCCTTATTTTTGTTGAGGAGTCCTGCCATTGATTGGATTCAAACGGCGAAATCCTTTAGACTGCTCGGGCTTGTATTTCCAGATTCTGGGATGATTTGCCTCGTAAGGCTCTTTTGGTCCCGTTTTGTTCGGGGATTTTCAATGGGGATTTTAATGGGTAGACTCTGTGGGGGATTCTGTACAAAGGGAAACTCTGTGGGGATTTGTATAGGGCTGAATTTTTTTTATTTTTTTTAACAAGGGAGACCCTGTGGGGATCCGTACAAAAGGGAAAATCTGTGGGGATTTCGCTGGGGCAGACTCTTTGGGGAATATTTACAAAGTAGATTCTTTGTGCGGATTTGTACAAAGGGAAGCCATGTGGGGATTTGTACGAGGCAGACTTGCTGGGGAAATTTCTCTCTTTCCTCTTTACTTCAAATGCAGTCAAACATCATGATTCAATCAGGTTTGGACAAACGTACCAATGAAACGAGGTGTTTTCCTTCATGAAACGGAATTCCGTGAAACCAAAACTGCCACCTGTCCTTTCCGGTATATCTGGAACTTGGGGTTAAAAATGAAAGGGATTTGAAGAAAAACAAAGAAAGGAGAAAGCAAATTTCAGAAAAGGAGTGTCCCTTTCGGGACGAGAAAGACTTATCTGAGGAAGACAATGCTGGCTTTAAATGGACATGACATGCTCTTTGGACTGGACGCCTGACCTTCTAAGAGCTTGCGTTTTCCTGAACCAGAACGGACCTGTGATTCCAAACTGGTGGCACTCTGCCGAGACTTTCTTGGGGTGGCGTCATTCTTTTCGGCCAACAGCGCCCTTTGCGGGTTTTCGCTGGCTGACCTCTCTCATTTCTCTTCCTGTCGTCGCTTGATAGCACTCTTTGCGAGTTTTTACTAAACAAGCTCTCTCATTTTGGTTTCTCTACTCCCGTCGCCTCGCGGTGCCCGAAGGTTTTCACCGACGAGACTCTCTCATTTTATTTCTCTCAATTTAGAGTGTGCCGGCCTCCATTCGTGACGCTTCTTGGCTTCCCACCATCTTTTGTAATTGATCTGAAGGCTTGTGCTTGGTAAAGAGAGGTAGACGATACTACGACTTTTAAATCGTTCAGCGTGCCCCGACTTCGATTTCAGGGTAAATGGGATTTTATTGTTGGTGTGACTGAACCTCAGGGGGAGGCTGCCTACGTATCCTTTCGGAATCAAGTCAAACATAGTTCAGGCCTCAATCAATGTTTTTTTTATAAGCGGCTCAAAGGCTTGTAGAGAGAGTTGATAGTGGGAATAAAACCTTCAGCATTTCAAATGTGTCAGGATCGCTGGGGCATCACTCAGATATAGTATCTTTTTACTGCGTCCGCATTCACTGCTGTTTCGGGATCATTTCCTTCAATGTCACCTAGGTACAATGCTCATCTTGGCAATATCTTCCTGATGATGTATGGGCCTTTCCAGTTTGGAGCAAATTTCCCTTTTGCTTCCTGGTGATGTGGTAGAATGCGCCTCAGTACCAGTTGACCTACTTCGAAATTCCTAGGTCTGACTTTCTTGTTGTAAGCACGGGCCATTCTTCGTTGGTACAACTGTCCATGACAAACCGCGGCCATTCATTTCTCATCAATCAAAGTCAACTGCTCCAATCGAGTCTTAACCCATTCGCTGTCCTCGATTTCTCCTTCAACAATGGTTCGAAGCGAAGGGATTTCTACTTCCGCTGGTATCATAGCCTCGGTCCCATAAACCAAAAGATAAGGAGTTGCTCCTACTGACGTGCGTACCGTAGTGCGATACCCCAATAATGCAAATGGTAACTGCTCATGCCATTGTCAGGAACTCTGGATCGTTTTCCTCAAAATCTTCTTGATGTTTTTGTTTGCCGCTTCTACAGCGCCATTGGCCTTTGGCCGATAAGGAGTAGAATTCCTATGCGTTATTTTGAATTGCTCGCATACATCTCCCATCAAGTGACTGTTCAAGTTTGCTGCGTTATCTGTAATGATAGTCGCAGGAATACCGAAACGACAGATAAGATTTGAGTGTACAAAATCCACTACAGCTTTTTTAGTGATCGACTTGAGAGTGACAGCCTCTACCCATTTTGTGAAGTAGTCGATGGCAACCAGTATAAATCTGTGTCCATTTGAAGCCTTTGTCTCGATTGGTCCAATGACGTCCATGCCCCATGCAACAAATGGCCAAGGTGCAGACATGGGATGCAATTCCGTAGGAGGTGCATGAATCAAATCACCGTGCACCTCGCACTGGTGACACTTCCGAACAATGCTAAAGCAATCTTTTTCCATGGTTATCCAGTAATAACCTGCTCGAAGGATTTTCTTTGCCAAGACGTACCCGTTCATGTGGGGTCCGCACACTCCTGCGTGTACTTCGTGCATGATCTTTCTTGCCTCCTCGGCGTCAACACATCTTAGTAGGTTGAGGTCCGAGGTCCTCTTGTACAACAATTCACCGCTCAGAAAGAAACCGCTTGCATGCCGTCTATTGGTTCTCTTTTGATCTCTAGTAGTGTGCTCGGGGTATTCTTGCGCCTTCAGGAACCTCTTGATGTCATGGTACCAAGGTTGCGTATTTGATCCTGCCTCGATTACGTTGCAGTAACCGTGTCTTTCCCTGATTTGGATTTCCAAGGGATCGACATGGGCGAGATCAAAATTGCCCTAATCCCTACACCTTTGGCGTTTACAGCTCCATCAAAGAACATCTTCCAAACATGAGCGTTCTCCGAGACCACTTCTACAGTGTTTATTTCTTCATCCGGAAAGTAGGTACTCAATGGCTGGTATTCCTCATCGACTGGATTTTCGGCCAAATGATCTGCTAGCGCCTGATCTTTCATTGCCGTGCGAGTGACATAGACTATGTCGAATTCAGTAAGCAAGATTTTCCACTTGGCCAATCTTCCAGTAGGCATTGGTTTCTGAAATATATACTTCAAAGGATCCAGCCTGCTTATGAGGAAAGTAGTGTGAGCTTGAAGATAATGTCTCAGCTTTTGAGCAACCCACGTCAGAGCGCAACATGTTCTTTCCAGCAGAGTGTACTTGGCCTCAAAGCCGGTGAATTTCTTGCTCAAGTAGTAAATTGCTTGTTCTTTATTTCCGGTTATGTCATGTTGCCCGAGGACGCAACCAAAAGAATTCTCCAAAACCGTTAGGTACAAGAACAATGGTCTCTCTGGTTCTGGCGGGACCAAAACCGGGGGATTTGAAAGATACTCTTTGACTTTGTCAAAAGCTTCTTGACACTCATCTGTCCACTTGATTACTGCATCCTTTCTCAGTAGCTTGAATATGGGCTCACACGTGCTCGTCAGTTGGGCAATGAATCGACTGATATAGTTTAACCTGCCCAACAGACTCATCATGTCTTTCTTCGTTCTTGGGGGAGGGAGATCCTTGATAGATTTTATCTTTGTTGGATCTAATTTGATGCCTCTCCTGCTTACTATGAAGCCCAAGAGCTTACCTGATGGGACCCCGAAAGCACATTTGGCTGGGTTCAGCTTCAAGTTGTACTTCCTCAATCTTTCGAAGAACTTTCTCAAGTCTTGGATATGATTGTCCCGAGTCCTGGACTTGACTATCACGTCGTCCACATACACCTCTATTTCTTGATGCATCATGTCATGAAAAATGGCAGTCATGGCTCTCATGTAAGTTGCCCCAGCATTCTTCAGACCGAATGGCATAACCCGATAACAGTAGGTGCCCCATGGTGTGGTGAAAGCAGTCTTTTCAGCGTCCTATTCATCCATCAATACCTGATGATACCCAGCGTAACAATCTACGAAAGACTGGATTTCATGTTTGGCGCAATTATCAACAAGGATGTGGATGTTGGGCAATGGGAAATTATCTTTGGGACTCGCTCTGTTCAAATATCGATAATCCATACAGACCCGAGTCTTCCCATATTTTTTCGGCACTGGAACCACATTTTCCAACCATGTTGTGTATTGGACTACCCGAATCACTCCCGTTTTCAGCTGCTTGGCGATCTCTTCTTTAATCCTGTCACTGACATCAGTTTTGAACTTTCATTGCTTTGGTTGAACTGGAGGATAATCAGGATGAATTGGCAATTTATGAACCACTAGATCAACACCTAATCCCGGCATGTCATTGTATGACCAAGCAAACACATCTTTAAATTCAAAAAAAAGTTGAATTATCGCGTCTCGCATTTTCTTGTCCGTGTGAATGCTTATTTTGGTCTCCCGGATTTCTTCAGGAGTTCCTAAATTAACCGGTTCGGTGTTATTCAGATTTGGCTTAGGTTTATTCTCAAAATGTTCCAACTCTCGGTTTATTTCCCTAAAAGCCTCTTCTTCATCATATTCTGGTTCTGGGTTCATTATTTCGCAATTAAATAGCTCATTGTGATCTGGGCGTGAAGTCCGCAAGCATGTCATATTTAAAGCCACATTATTATAACTGAAAGAAAAGATAAAAGAAAAACAACAAAATCAGAACAAAGGAGAAAAAGGGAAAACAATGACGATTTTTTTTTCATTTTTTTTATTTTCTTGAAATTTTGGAAGACAACAATGTTTACAACTCAGGAATGCCAAACAACAACTGAAGGGAAGAAAAACATCCAAGTTATATCCTGGAGATAACTTGGGATACAGAAAAGGTGGCAGGACAGGTCTACCCAGACTTCCGCCTAGTCGGGAATGGCGTGGCCTCCCAGTTTCGAAGTTTGGCATTTTGCCCCATATATAGTATTTCGGCGGTGCTGGTGCCTTCTCCTGGCTGAACCATATGAGCCTCGTAGAGCATTTCTCTCATTGCCCCACATATCTCCTCGATTTCGTTAGCCGTGAAAACCTCGTCGTCTTCTTCTTCAGTGTATCTTGGTCCGATGAAAGTTTCATATAAATCTGACAGCGGCCGAGGCAATTTCCACCCCTTATTCTTCCTTTTCTTCGCCCATTCTTCATCTTCTGGAGTGGATTGAAAACCTATCCCAAAAAGTTTTTTGGCGGAAGGCAGGGTGATGGGTTCCGTTATTCCCTGCAATGTTCGTCCGAGCCCTTTTCCTGTCCTGAATCCGTGCCGGATCATCTCTTTAGCCACCATAACCGAGGCGTTAGACAAGAAAGGTTGGGGGCAAGGTTTTCCCTCTTCATGCTGCTCTGCTAACACAATCTCGAAAGCTTGATAGACCGTGTGTTCACTCCCTTCTCTTGGTTCAAGATATGGGATGGATGGGTCCCGATAAATAGCATGCTCGTCTTCTCCATGGACCACAATCTCTCGGTCCTCGTACTCAAACTTCACCATCTGGTGAAGAGTGGAAGGCACAGCTCCCGCCGCATGAATCCAAGGCCTGCCGAGGAGGAAATTGTAGGACGTATCCATGTCAAGCACTTGGAAAGTTACCTCAAACTCTACTGGCCCTATGGTTAGAACCAAGTCAATTTCTCCAAGTGTGTCTCTCTTGATGCCGTCAAAAGCCCTCATGCAGACATTATTGGGGCGGATTCTTCCGGTCCCAATTTCCATTCTCTGTAGCGTGGAGAGCGGACAAATGTCAACACCTGAACCCCCATCCAATATCACCCGCTTGACGTAGTAGTCTTCGCATTTAACTATTAGATGCAAGGCTTTGTTGTGCGCCGTTCCCTCTGGGGGTAAATCGTTCTTGCTGAAAAAGACTTGGTTGATGGCAAAGAATCTCTATATCATCCGTTCCAGTTGTTCAACTAAGGTTTCAGCTGGTACGTATGCTTCATTCGGGGTCTTGAGTAAGATCTTTTGATGCTCGGTTGACCTCATTAGCAGAGATAGCATGGACACTTGTTCAGGGCATTTGCGCAGTTGATCTACTACTTCGTAGTCTGGCATTTTCATTTGTTGGAAGAAAAAATCCGCTTCTTCAATGCTTACGGGCTTCTTTGGCGGGAAGGGTCTCCGTGTGGCGTTGTTCAGCTCTTGGGTGTTTGAATACCTTTCAATGAAAGTACTTTCCGGAAGTTCCCCTGTGACTTCTTTGCCTTTGTACGTTACCAACGTCCTTTGATAATTCCACGGCACCGTGGACGGGTTGGTCATCGGCTTTTGTGGCATGCGTCTGATAACCACTGGCTCACTCAGCCGAGGTGGTTGAATCATTCCCGGACCACATAAGCCCCTTTCGATATGTACATAGGTTTTTCCCTTTTGACCTCGAAGCTCTGCGGCTTTTCTGCCCGACCTCGTGGGATGTAAAGAACTCCATTCTTCAAAGGCACCGCATTTTTCTCTACCTTCTTTTCGGATTCGCACTTTACAGTACCGACCTTTTCCCCTTTTTCTGATTCCTGGGCTGTTTCAGGCTTTTCCCCCGCGTCAACAATGGCGATTATAGCTTTCAAAGCAGGGTCAAATTCTTTGTCTTCGCAAATCATTCCGACCATCGGCCCATTATTGTGAGCAGGTAATAGATTGTTAGTCACATTTGGGACCTCCTCGTCCCTTAGAACTATTTTCCCTTGCTCTATTAAATTCTCGACCACTCTTCTCAATGACCAATAGTCATTTGTATCGTGCCCCTCGGCCCCTGAATGATAGGCGCATCTGACACCGGCTTTGTAAGAAGGTGACACCGGGTTGTGCCTTGTCTGAGGGACCGGCTGCAGGAAACCCAACTGAACTAGCTTCGGGAACAAAGTAGAGTATGGCTCACCGATAGGCGTGAAAGTCCTCCTCCTAGGTGGCTCTTGAGGACGGAAGTTATTTTCCGGAGGTTGTAGGTTATAGTGGTTGCGGTAAGGAGGCTGATTTCTGGGAGGTGGAGCTTGGCCTCTGTTGGTTTGGTGCGGCGAATGGACATAAGGCTGGGCGTTCATGACCATGTAGGGCTGAGGAGGATATGCCGCATTTGAGTGGGGGTAGTAGTGTTGTTAGGTTCTTTCCGGAAAACGGGGCCTGGGATTACGATATTCCCTTGCTTCTGAGGCTGCCATGGCTGTTTCTTCCTTTTTCTTCCCTCTTGCCATTCCTCCGAACCCGCTTTGTACGGCTTGCGAGGTCGCCCTTATGGCTGCTTGACTCAAAATCCTACCTGTTTTCAGACCATTCTCCACCATCTCTCCAATCTTAATTGCTTCTGCAAACGGCTTTCCCATGGCTGACATCATGTTTTGGAAATAGTCAGACTCTTGAGCCTGGAGAAAGGTAGTGACCATTTCCACTTCATCCATGGGAGGCTTCACCCTCGACGCCTGCTCGCGCCACTTAATAGCATACTCTCTGAAGCTTTCTGAAGGTTTCTTTTTCAAGTTCGACAGAGAATTTCGGTCTGGTGCGATGTCGATGTTATACTGGAATTGTCTCACAAAATCTCTAGCGAGATCATCCCAGACATGCCATCGGGACATGTCCTGGTCCATGTACCATTCTGAGGCTATTCCTACCAAACTTTCCCCGAAATATGCCATTAGCAATTCCTCTTTTCCGCCGGCTCCCCTTAATTGGTTGCAATATTTCTTGAGGTGAGCAATGGGGTCACCGTGCCCATCGTACTTCTCAAACTTTGGGGTCTTGAAACCCACTGGCAGGTGCACGTGAGGGAACATACATAGGTTGGCGTAAGAGACGCTTTTCTGTCCGCTCAAACCTTGCATGTTCTTCAAACTTTGTTCAAGGCTTCTCATTCTTTTGGCCATCTCATTTTGTTCAGCAATTCTGGGGTTCTAATCCTGCCTAGGTGCAAGCTCGCACTGAGACTGTGGAGGGTTAGTGCTGGTGGCGAACCTAGTTGGTTCAAAGTTCGGCTTGTATGCAGCAGGTTTGGCCGTGATCGGGCAAGGTGGTGCAGTAAAGATGTTTGTGTTTACATCCGATGTTGACACTCGGGGATAAGACTCAGAGGGCGATCCAGCAGAGAAGGCTGAAATGGCTGGGTATCCAAACGGGGTAGCAGGATAGCTTATGGGGACATTAGAAGTCCCGCTTGTCCTGGAGAATAACTCAGGGAATCTAGGGACGATGCTTGGTGGCTCTTTTCCATTATTCCAGTCATCAAGCATTTCCAGCATGCGAAGCCGCAAGATTCTGTTTTCTTCCGTAGTTGCGGATTCGGGCGTGAGGACGACCGAGATAGAACTTTCCTCGGAAACAGGGATTGTTGGCAACGGAATCTCTGAAGACATTTCTACACTTCCTTTTGACCTTGTGAAGTAAATGTGAGCACTGCCTCCTGTCTTAACAATAGGTAATTGAACACTCCCTTTCGACCTCGTGAAGTATGAGTGCGAGGCCAGACTTTCACCAAACCAACCGCCTTTTCCAAAAACCTGGAAGGAACTCAACGGCAAATGAACGGTTAATTCGAATCAAATAACAGATAGGCAATCTCACGTTGGGGCATGATGCACCTATACAGTTAAATGGATTCCTACATGTTTGCGACAAAAGCATGTGTCATTCCGGCATTCTTTTAGGCTTTTTATTATTCTCCCCTCTTTTTTAAATTTTTTTTTCTCTTTAGTTAAACCGCGACCGGACCCGTGAGGATTGCCTACGTATCATGATGCCACGTGAATCAGATCATTACATAGTTCAAAAACACAAATGAGCGTAAAAGAAGCACACCCTTTATTGTTGAAACAGTCTATTACAAACTACATTTTGCAAAAGAAAGAGCACACTTTGAAAATAAACCTAGACTCAAAATAGACTAAAATAAACTGATGAGAAAAACAGGCAGAAGATGCTAAGATACAGACTCGACTTATGAGTACATTATGGTTTTGAAAATTGGTGCCCTCGGGGCATCATTCGGCCTCGCCGCGGTCCTAGTTGTGAGATCCCTCTCAAGCTGCTCCAGCTCATGCATGGTCTGCTTGACATAACCCATCACTGCCGAGAGGACGGTAACACTGGTCATGTTCTCACATCGGAGACATCGTCTGGTGATGGCATGGGCAATGGCCTTGATCCTATCTCTGGTTTGCTTCTTCTCTATGAGTAGGCGTTTTATCTGATCGCTACACATCTTGAATACCTGAGAATCCTGTATATGCTGATTCTTCAGTCGCCGTACTTCTAACTTCATCTGGGCTAACAAGTCGTACCAGTATCTGCTCTCAATTTGGAAATCCTTGGCCTGATTAACTGTTTCGATCTCAAGTATAGCCATCTCTCTCTTCATTTTGACAACAGTTTTCTCGTGGTCGCGTTTCAATTGGTTCAAGTATCGGCGATGCTTCTTTACTCTTGTTCCCCACTGTGCCTTGAGCTTTGCCATGACCTTTTCAGATTCTTCTAAACCATCTTGCCATTCCATGACTTCTCTTTTTAAACCCTTAATCAACTGCTGGTCTGATCGACTTCTGGGCTATTCATCAAGAGACAGTCTCAATTTTTGGATTTGGGCCTTAAGTTCTTCATTCTCTTGGATCAATTTATTCTTTTCGCTTTGATCTGCCGCGATTTGTATGTTGTTATTGAATTTCAGACTGTCAATTTGTAGCTTCAAATCACCGATCTCTGCCCGATACCCCTTTTCTTTTGCTAACCAGTTCCATTGCCCTTGGGACAATTCTATAAAATCTTTGAGATGCGGTCTCTTAGCTGGTCTTTCGCAAAACAAGTTGCCTCTGAACCAAGTGTGATAGCCTGGGGCAACTTCCCCTTTTGCTGTATCCATCACACAAGTGCTTCCCGTCAGATGTTGGCACTCACTCTACATTTGGCGAACTTCTTCTTCGGGGAAACGATCGTCCGGGCTGATTTCAATCACTTGGGTACTCAGATCTTCATCTTTCGGCACCACTTGATATCTCCCAAGTTGCCTCAAAACCTGATATGGTGCATAGGGTTGGATGCTTTTAAGTCCCATCAACAGAAAGTGGGGCCTGGTTGCCGGCATGTATATGATTTCCTCAATAGGCGACCATCCGAGCGTCCACTGGATTTGGCTAGCAGTGAGAGTTCGGAGAAAGAAATGAGGTCCATGATGCGACTCCCTCAGGTAAATCGAACCCTTTGATTCTTGTGTAGAACTCTCCAATACATGTTTTTTCGGGCGAACCGTAACCCAAGAGCGGGGAGCGGTGGCATAAATGATCGGTCATACATATTTGCAACAGTAGGTTACATCCTTCGAAAAAGTCGCCCCCGGCTCGACAAGCAGTGAGCCCGGAAAATGTCAGCCATAATCATAGGCGCCAGAGTACTTTTATCTTGGGTAAGCAAAGTACTAACGACCCCAGTTATTTTTAGATCGATGTTTCCGTCCTTCCTCGGGAACACTATAAGACCCAAGAAGGCTGTCATAAAAGCTAACAGCCTGTGTTCGTCCCACTTTTGTCGGTTGCCTTTACTACACAGTTTGAAATCCAGCTTATTGAACCCACCCTCGTGACCGTATCCAGCATACATGAGGTGGAGACTGCAGAAACCTTTGGCAAGATCTGGATGGTGAAATGTTCGGGGTATTTTCAGGAAATCCAGAAACCGGTGTACCGTGACGGCCCTAGGTGCAATCAAGTATTTGAACCTTAACGGAGCTTCATCACCCCCAATGTATCCCGCTATTTCTTCCAAAGTCGGGGTGAGCTCGAAGTCTGAGAAATGAAACACATTGTGCGTCGAATCCCAGTAAGTGACCAATGATCTGATAATATCGCCCCGAGGCTGAATGTCTAGTAAATCCGGGAGATCTTTCAGATATTTCCTTACTTTGCCTTGCCCCTCCTTGCCTAAATCGTTCTACCATAAACGCAACTCAAAAGGGATCTTGGTTATTACTGAAAAAGGTTCGTTTTGTATCGTGCTCATCCTGCACATTTATTTAGGATGAATGGGAGGTTGGACCCGATGAGAGTTGCCTACGTATCTCACCCCGTGCGAGAATCAAACCGGCGTAGTTCGGTCGGATCAAAATAGGGGAAACCAAAAATAAAATCCTTTAAAGAAAAGAAGAATAACTATTTTTTCTGGAATTTTGTTATATGTTTTTATTTTATTTTATTTTATTATTTATTTTTTGAAAAGAGACCAAGGAAATACTTATACATTTTAAACTTCCTTTTTTTTTCATTCCTTTTTTTTGAAATTTCGAAAATCTTTTAAAGAGGTACTACAAATGAAACAATAAATTTGTTGATTTTTTTTATTTATATATATTTTGGATTTTGAAAGTGATTAAAAGGAATAGTCAAACTGAAAGACAAGCTTTGTTTTTCGTTTTTTTATATATATTTTTTAAAGAAAATTCCGGTGAGGTTTTGACATTACTTGGACATTGTTTTTTTTTCAAAAGAATAAGTAATTATCTCCCTACCCTGCTATTCTTTTTTGAAAATTTTTCGGAAACCGGTCAACATGCAAATCTGAAGCAAATAGATGCGCAAAACAAACGGGATGCAACAGGATGGTCTTTTCATTTCAGGTTGCCTGTCCTAGACGGACCCAACCCCTGTGTTGAGTCCCCTATGTCAAATGCAACATGATGCAGATAAGCGTTCCTATTAGGGATCCGACATGAGATTTCGTTATACTAGGTTTATAACCTGGGTAGATATTCTAGACTATGTACCCGAGCGGACAACTCGAGTCGAGGAGGGGCAACTTACCAGGAACCAAAAGGTCGTCCAGCTTCGTAACTTATCCGTCCTCTTTCTTATTTCAGGTATTGACACTAACAGAATAGGGAGCCTCGACCAGCGAGCTTCTCCCCGGAGGTGAAGAGAGAAGGATTCGACACAATTTATATGTACAGTTCAAGTAATATCAAAGCGGTAAAAGCAGCATTTTAGCACATTAGGCTCAACATGTAAAAATCAGATAAAACCGAATATAACAATTTGTCTAAGCTCGAATTCTAACCCTGAACCAGTGGTTCTGGGTAAAAAAAATCCCCAGCAGAGTCGCTAGAGCTGTCACACCTCCTTTTTGAGCGCCCGGCCCCGAAGGGTTAGATACGCGAGGGAGTTTTTCCAATTTAAGTGACAATATTCGAAATGGGATTATTTATTTAATTCAGAGTCGCCACTTGGGAAAGGTTTGGCTTTTGGTGTCCCAAGTCACCGGTTTATCTTGAATCCCAAATCGAGGAAATTTTCGACTTTTCCAAATGAAGTCTGCGAACCAGAAATTCTAAGTAAGGAATTCTGTTGACCCGAGGGAAGGTGTTAGGCACCCTCGAATCCCGTGGTTCTAGCACGGTCGCTTAAATTGTTATAATGACTAAATATCTGATTTAAATACATGTTATGACTTACGTGCTTTTATTGAGTTTAAACCGCTTTTATTATTATTATTATTATTATTATTATTATTATTATTATTATTATTATTATTATTTATTTTTAGAGAATTGCAACATCGTGAAAATGCATCTCAAACCACGTCACAATCAATGCACCCGTAGTTATTAACACATTTCGACTTCGTTGAGATTTGGATTTGGGTCACATCAATGTGCACCCGAATTTAAGGATGTAATTTTAATTAGGTCGCGCCTAAAGAGTCTAACGCGTTATTATCTTTGGGGAAGGCAGTGAAATTTACTGAACGGTCCATCCCAAGTTCTAAGCATTTATTATGATTAATTATTGAGGGCCCCGCAATTTGCACTTTATTCGGCGAGGCTCATCTCATTATTTTAGGAGGGATATCCTAAAGTGACTACATTTCTATTATGTTCGTCTCTAAAAATAAAAGAAAGAAAAATGTATGCTGATCAAATAGCATGCCTAGCTAATCCTGACTTCTTATTAATTATCTGGTTACAAGGGGAAGAACGCGGTATCTCATGGAACATGCTTTTAATTTTGATAAAGGAAATACATACGAGATTGATGAAATGCTACGCTTACTCCGAGCACTTCTTAATCTAAATCTAGATTAACAGGATTAATAGAATTCCTTATTAAAGGACGCTACCTATGGTATTCAAAAACTCATCTTAAACATGCCTAATGAAATTGCAACTCGAGAGTCTAAAAAGCTGTACTGTATTTTGGCGAGATTAAAAGGAACCGTCCACCCTATATATTCAAAACATGCTGAAAAACGAGTTTGATTTGACAAATCATACTAATTGTTGCATATTCCATGAATTATGATTACATCCTATATACTATACCATTAAACGAATCGCATATTTAGATCAACATAAACTTCAATCAAATACAAACTTACTAATGTACTTCTCTATTGAACTACAAACTGAAATTTACACAACTTAACAACATTTATGAAAAGGCTGTAAGTAAAACAGCGGATGATTATAATTCTTCCAGATCTTTCAATTCATGCATTTCATTGTTACAATCAGCTACACCAATGTGAGGCTCGAACTGTGTACCTGGAATGCTGAGAATGCAAAGGAGAAGAGGAGGAAGATAGGAAAAATTAGCAGCAGCAGGAACAGAATAGCAGCAGCAAAGCAAAGTAACACAGCAGAACAGGCTCGAGTGCAAGAATGCAACTATAGCCGATGAAAAATAGCCAAATGACAGCAGCAAGCAGTGCAGTAGAAACAAAACTCCAGAACAAACCAAGTCCAGGAGAAACAAACAATGCAAACCAACCAATGTACTTAGTTGAGACTTGGAAGAAATCAGAATTGATTGAACAGGTTGAAATCAAGTGAAATCCAAACAAACAGAAAGAAGAAACAGTTTCTGATTGTTATCTATACGTTTTCCCTCCCTTGTGTATGCCTTACTTCTCTTATCTCTCTATGTATCTTTTCTGAAAAATCCAGAGAATCCCAATCTAACTTTTCCAGTCCAAAATCTGTATGTCTTTTTCAGTTCTCTGTTTTCAGCCCCTTTCAAAATTCCGTCCCCTCCCCAATGGAAGTTCTTCTCCCTTTTATATCCTAAATTCAAGCTATTCACAGCCTGTTCAGCAACCAGAAACCCCTCCCATGTGGTCTGTCCTCTTTCAGTTTCCACTTACTATTTAAATATAAACAAACTCCCATGATATTCCCCTGGCAGATTTACCTTTTAAGTGAGGTTTATTATTTCTAAACTAAAGCAGGATATGGGCAGCAGAATATAATCTGACAGCATATGCTGTCAAACTATTTTAATCTTAACAAAGGCCTTTATGCACATGTTGTGCACAAGTGCACATGCCCTCCAATTCAGACTGCAGTTACAGACCAGACCCTTAAATTTCTGATTCAAATACAACAACTATTAGTAGTTATACTCAATTCCTAATTTGATTTAAGTAGGACTTCAGCAGTGAAACAGATCGAATTGTTATCATTCAAACAGCTGAACTATTTGACGACACGTATCGAATTGACTATACTAATTACAACATATACAATCAAAGCCAATGATTGGAATCAAACAGTATTGTACCAAGGGTTCAGATTGCACTGTCAAAACAGAGATTAACTTGGGGATTGTTTACTCAAACAATTTCAATTCAGTCGATTATGCAGTTTACATACACACACATTATCGGTGAATGAGGAAACATTTGACCAAATACAGAGGTCCGGGCAAGGTGGGCAACAAACAGTTGGTAAAATTCAAAACACAAATTAAACAAGACGTTTGGCTATACGAAAAGACCTTTAACAAACACACGAACTGAAATAAAGAAAAGAAAAACAAACTTACCTTAAAATCTTTGAAAGAAAAAATCAGAAAACCAGCTCGTGTTTGAATAGACCCTTCTTAGGGTTGAACGGACTTTAATCGAAGTGTCCTCAACTGAGAACACTTCGATTAAGGTCCATTAGACCCTAATCACTTTGGCTCAAACGGACACAGACCAGGCCTGGGGTTTCTGGGGGTTCCTAGATGGTAGATTTGGGATTTGGGTTTCCATGGTTAGATTCGGACCAAACCAAGCATGGTTTGGTCACGTGGGAGGTCAGGGGAGTGTCTGGTATGAATCTGGGGTAGATCGGTGTGGATCGAGTTTTGCTCGAATCTTCAAATGAAGATTCGAGAACCTGGGGGATGATTAGAACTAAGCGGTTAACAAATCCATGTCCATGAAGGGTCAGGATCTTTTGGCTGGTAAGGAACGGTGTCGTTTCAACCTAAAGGGGGTTGGGTCGGTCCGGGTGGAATGGGTCGGGTTTGTTCGTGGGTATGGGGAATGCGATCTTGGTCGTTGATCATTCTGAGATCAACGGCCCAGGTCAGACCAGATCAAAACGACGTCGTTTGGACGCTTTTGAGGTCAGCTGGTCTGGACCGGGGCAAGCACATGCTTTGGGCTCGATTTGGGCCTCGGATTTTAAATGGGAACAAACCCAAACCTGATTTCAGGCCAATTTTGCACTCTTTTTATTTTTCATTTTTAAAACAAAACCTAATTAAACAAAATTAAACTCCATTAATTAAACATTTAATGCAATTATTCACGCATATTAAAATGTTAAAAGTAGGTAAAATTAAACAAGGCAACAATCAGGACAAAATGCATATTTTATGATTTTCCATTTAATAACCGGATTACGGTTCAAACTACGCATGACACACATTTTTTGTATTTTGTTTTAATAAAAATAAAATGGACAAAAATCATAAATAATTAATAACATGCCACGTAAAAATCCAAAAATTGTACAGCAAGACCAATTGCTATTATTTTTGTTTCTTTTGGAGTGATTGTCGCGTAAAACAAAAATCACGTGCTCACACTTCAAATAAGGAAAGAATTAGTATATTAATAAAGTTTATTTAAAACTTCTAAATATTAGGGAGAAAACTTAAAATGACAATTTTGTCTAATATAAAATTTATTTATAAGGGACAAAAAAGGCGAACAATATTTTGCTAAGGGCATTCGAGCTTTTAATATAGTACTAGTCTCAAGGTACGCACGTTGCACGTGTACCCTATGTCAGAAAATATAATTTCTAGAATTACAAAAATATTATTAAAATTGGATGAGATATAGAATAAAAAATATTTTTTTTAAAAAAAGTTTAAACTCCTGAAAATTATAAATTTTGATCATTTTTACAAAAGGAAGAAACTGGACACCAAAGAAATTCTCCAAATGACCAACAAATCATATGATATTAGAAAAAATAACAAGAACTACTACACTACATAACCTGAAATCTTGAGGATTTTATCATCGAGATGAATTCTAAAGAGAAAGTAGCTTTGAAAAAATTTCCCAAGAGCGTATTTGTAATCTTCGTGTTTGTGTAGCTATGTGTGTGTTTGGAACATTGATGAAAGATTACTGCGAAACATCATAGCAGTTACTTCTAACTTAAATAGAAAACTAACTTTTAACGATTTCCATCTAAAAAAAAAATTGATAAAACAGTAATTACAACTTTACACAACTCCAATCCTTAAGAAAGTGAACGACTCTATGTGATAACAGTTGAAAGAATGCTCTCTACCCTAACTCCTCCTTGTATTGGGAAAAAACTGAGTCTGAATATTGAAGATGACGTGTCATGACACGTGGACTGGTCAAAAGGTCAAAAAGCAATAAATAGCCCAGAGGCACGGGCGATAACAGATAGGGGGAAAATAAAGCAATATAGGTGTGGACCATTACTAAAATAGGTACGAGTCTCGTACCTATTCGAGTCGTTTAAAGATCAAAGATCAGAAGAAGTTGAAGATACGAATCTGATAACATAAAAGAGTTTAAATACAACATTAAATGTCAAATATGTTAGAGAATCTGAATTAAATAGAAATGATTGTGTAATGTTTCTTTTAAATATCATTTATTGCTCATAATTGTCTCATTAAGACAAAAACATTATATCTTCTCCTAGAATCAACTATAAAAAGGGAAAGACTTAACATTTGTAAGGACACAAAATACGATTGAGATCTTACTGAAATACAAAACTATTTACTGCTTTACCATCATTCTCAATTTTTTTTTATTTTCGTCTCCTGATTATCAGTAACCCGAATTTCTTTCTAGCTTTGATCAAAGACTCAAATTTTTGGTTAAACAAATTGGTTCCGTTACCGGGAATCTGATAATCTTTTCTTTTAAGCTACATCTTGTCCATTGTTATCACCATGTCAAACAACAACACCAACAATAACAATGAAACTATTTTGGGAAACCCTGAAAATCAAATCCATCAAAATCAAGGAGATTTACATAACATTGAAGTGGTTCCCTCCCCTCAAAATTCACCATGTCAATCTCGTGAAGGCACTCCTGAATCTCGTGCGGATCAACAAGAACAATCTGAACACTTTGAAGGTAGTACAAATGAAGTTTTACAAAAGCTAATTGATACACAGGTCGGCAAAGCTCTTCAAGCTCTAGTTAGTCGACTGCCTGCTGCACCACCCACACCAACTCCTAATAATAATACATTGGAAAATCCCCGTTCTGGTCTTGTTAATTCTGGAAATGGAGGAACCACCAGTGAACCACAGTAAGGGGAACCATGTAATTCAAATAATTCCTATTTGCAAAATTTAGTACTAACCTTGCAGAAACAGATTAAGGAACAAAATGAACGTATTGAGCAAATCCCTGGAGTTCCGCCTGTAATAAAATTAGTTGACATGGACAAATACTCACAACAACCTTGGAAGCCAAGTGCTGCTCCCCTTCCAATTCCAAAAAATTTCAAAATGCCCGACATCCCGAAATATGATGGTACTACAGACCCACGTGATCATGTGACTGCATTTACAACAGGCGTAAAAGGCAACGACTTGACCAAACAAGAAATTAAATCAGTACTGGTCAAGAAATTTGGAAAAACACTCACCAAGGGTGCATTAACCTGGTATTCTCTTTTATCTAAAAATTCTATAAATTCTTTTGCTGAGCTTGCAGATTCTTTTATTAAAGCACATTCGGGAGCATAAAAGGTTGAGAAAAGAATGGAAGATATTTTCAAAATCAAACAAGGAGATTCAGAGTTGCTCAGAGACTTTGTTGATAGATTCCAGCGTGAAAGAATGACTCTACCTCGTGTGCCTGACAACTGGGCTGCAATAGCTTTTGCAAGTAATTTAAATGACAAAAGTTCTGAAGCCACGAGAAGACTCAAAGAAAGCCTTCGAAAATTCCCTGCAACCACGTGGAATGATGTTTACAACAGGTATAGTACGAAGCTGCGAATTGAAGAAGATACCGTACCTAAGTTTCATCATGAGGAAAGGGGTGGTTCCAAAAAATCAGAAACCGAAAAAAGTTCAGGTAAAAACAGGTACGATCCATATATGGGACCTGTAGGAAAAGACCCACGGTCAAAACAAGATAGCCAGCAATATGATCAAAAATCGAGGAATAGGGACTCTGGTTCTTCATCGAAATTCAGAAATGATCGGAACAGACAAGAGTCACGAGATGATGACAGAAGTTTAAAGGCACGGTTCGGCAGATATAACTTTAATGTCACTACCTCTGAGCTCGTGGCTATTTTGAGAAGTATGGGAGATAAGGTACGGTGGCCAAAAGAGATGCGGTCAAATCCAAATAGACGCAATCCAGATCATTGGTGCGAATTCCACAATGATCACGGGCACAAAACTTCAGAATGTAGATTCTTGCAGAGTGAAGTGGACCATCTCTTAAAGCAAGGGTACCTCACTGAGTTATTTAGTGAAAAAGGTAAACAGGCCTATATGAAAAATAGGCAAGAGCCACCAAAGCCTCCTTTACCTAAGAGAACATTAAATGTGATAAGTGGGGGAGAAGATATTCACGGCATAACCTACGCAGCCTCCAACAAAGTTTCTAAAGTAACAATTACACACGGGAA
The DNA here is from genome assembly GCF_000393655.2 of Nicotiana sylvestris. Lineage (NCBI taxonomy): Eukaryota > Viridiplantae > Streptophyta > Magnoliopsida > Solanales > Solanaceae > Nicotiana > Nicotiana sylvestris. The sequence goes on from NC_091063.1 coordinate 65,075,578, forward strand.
ACAGGTACGGCAGGTTTTAGAAAAGGAAAGTATGTCATTCGATGATGCAGATACCAAAGGAGTGATAACTCCACATAATGACGCACTGGTAATATCTTTACTTGTACATGATACTAATGTAAAACGAGTTTTGATTGATCCAGGGAGTTCCGTAAATATTATACTACTAAGGGTATTACGTGAAATGCAAGCTGAAGACAAAATGATACCCAAGGCGCATACCTTGTCAGGCTTCGACAATTCAAGTGTGGTAACCAAATGAGAGGTAATTCTAACAACTTTTGTTGCAGGTGTTGTTAAAGAAACTAAATTTCAGGTAGTTGATATGGAAATGGCCTACAATATGATCATGGGGAGGCCTTGGATCCATGATATGGATGCTGTTCCATCAACTCTACATCAAGTTATTAAATTTCCATCACCGTGGGGGATTTGTCAAATTCGAGGGGATCAGCAAACAGCCAGGAGTATCAACGCTGTAACAGATACGAGCACCGTAAACAAAGAAAAATAGCAATTACAGGAAACAGTTGAAGGTGCCAGCAATTAAACCTCAACTGAGCAAGAGAAAACAGATTTAGACTCGAGACCTGATACAATTCAAGAACCTGAGGAGAATGAAAATATCAAAACAACCATCGAAGAACTCGAGGCTGTGATATTATTTGAGCAATGGCCTGAACGGAAAGTTTATGTTGGAGCTAATTTAAACTCAAACATGTTAATTGAATTTCTAAAATCTAACGTGGACTGTTTTGCTTGGTCCCATGCTAACATGACAGGGATACCACCGGATGTGATGACTCACAAATTAAACGAAGACCCATCCTTTACACCAATAAAGCAAAAGAAAAGAAAGCAAGGGGCTTTCAAAAACCAGGTGATTCAAGATGAGGTCCAAAAGCTATTAAAAATTGGGTCAATCCGCGAGGTAAAGTACCCTAATTGGTTAGCCAACACAGTTGTTGTACCTAAGAAAAATGGTAAGTGGCGAGTCTGTGTAGATTATACAGATCTTAATAAAGCTTGTCCAAAAGATTCTTTTCCTTTACCACATATAGATCAATTAATTGATGCAACTGCAGGACATGAACTTTTAAGTTTTTTAGATGCATATTCAGGGTACAACCAAATTAAAATGGACCCTAGTGATGAAGAAAAAACTTCTTTCATCACAGACAGGGGGACTTACTGTTATAAAGTAATGCCCTTTGGTCTCAAAAATGCTGGGGCAACCTATCAAAGGTTGGTCACCAAAATGTTCCAAGAACATTTAGGGAAAACAATGGAGGTATATATAGACGATATGCTCGTCAAAACCCAGCAATCTCATGATCATATTTCTCATCTATCTGTTACTTTTGAAATTTTGCGAAAATTTAATATGAAACTCAACCCAGAAAAATGTGCATTTGGAGTTGCATCAGGTAAGTTTTTGGGTTTTCTTGTTTCTAATCGTGGTATTGAAGTGAATCCTTCTCAGATCAAAGCAATAGAAGAAATCCCTGATATCCTTACTAATAAAAAGGAAGTTCAAAGATTAACGGGAAGAATTGCATCTTTGGGGAGATTTATTTCCAAATCCTCAGAAAAGTGTTTTAAGTTTTTCTCTGCACTCAAAAAGCAAGATCATTTTGAATGGAATGAAGATTGTCAACAAGCCCTTAGAAATTTGAAAGCTTATTTGTCAAAACCACCGTTATTGGCAAAACCAAAGGTGGGAGAAAAGCTTCTCATCTATCTGGCTGTATCTGAAGTTGCGGTAAGTGCTATTTTAGTCCGTGAGGACCAAGGTTTGGAATTGGCAAGAGAACTCGGCATAACACAAATTATAATCAAGAGTGATTCTCAACTCGTGGTCAATCAAATGCTGGGGACTTATACAGCCAGGGAAACTCGAATGCAAGAATATCTCAAAAAGGTACGGGAACTAATTAAGCAATTCCAAACTTGGAAGGTAATGCAGATCCCAAGAGATGAGAATGTGGAGGCAGATGCTTTAGCTAATCTTGCATCTGCAGCTGACGTAGCAAACGACGCAAATGCTTCAGTCATACATTTATTTCATTCCGTTCTCGAACCTGATAAGAATGAGGTAAATTTTAATCATCTAACATGGGATTGGAGAAACGAAATTATTGCTTTTTTACAGCACGGAACCGTGCCTATTGACAAAGGGAAGGCTCATGCGCTTCGCAAAAAAGCCGCTCGATATTGTTTTTATCAAGGAAATCTTTATCGAAAGATGTTCGGTGGACCACTAGCACGGTGTCTCGGGCCCTCTCAAACAGAATATGTGATGAGAGAAGTGCACGAAGGACATTGTGGAAATCACGCAGGGGGAAGATCGCTGGTAAGAACATTGATTCGAGCAGGATATTATTGGCCTAAGATGGAAGAAGAGGCAAACAGTTTCGTGTCCAAATGTGATAAATGTCAAAGATACGACAATAATATGCACAAACCAGCTGAGTTACTACACCCTGTTATAGCCCCGTGGCCCTTTATGAAATGGGGAATGGATATCGTAGGTCTACTTCCACAAGCAAAAGGTCAGGTAAAGTTTCTACTTGTACTCACAGATTATTTCACTAAATGGGTAGAAGCAGGAGCATTTAAACAGGTACGAGAGAAGGAAGTTAAAGACTTCATATGGCTAAATATAATATGCCGTTTTGGAGTACCAAAGGAGATCATGTGTGACAATGGACCACAATTCATAGGAGCACAAATCACATAATTTCTTCAAAGTTGGTAGATTAAAAGGATAACGTCTATGCCATACCATCCAGTGGGTAATGGACAAGCGGAATCCACTAACAAAGTCATTATCAACAACTTGAAGAAGAGGTTACATGATTCAAAAGGTAATTGGCCTGAGGTATTACCTGGAGTATTATGGGCTTATCGTACAACGACAAAAACAAGCACTGGAGAAACACCTTTTTCAATGGTTTATGGTGCGGAAGCCTTAATTCCAGTTGAAATAGGTGAACCAAGCACACGGTACGTTCGGGCAACGGAGGAATCTAATAATGAAGAGATGCGGGTCAACCTTGATTTGCTTGAAGGAAAAAGAGAAGCTGCATTGATAAGAATGACAGCACAAAAGCAAGTAATTGAACGATATTACAATAGGAAAGCACGCCTCAGATTTTTCAAAATTGGGGACTTCGTGCTTAAAAAGGTGTTCCAATCTGCAAAGGCTGCTAATTCAGGAAAGCTAAGTCCAACGTGGGAAGGACCATAAAAAGTTCGTGACATTGCGGGAAAAGGAGCATACGAGTTGGAGACAATGGACGACAAAGTTTTACCCTCACATTGGAATGTCGTCCATTTAAAGAGGTATTAATTCTGAGAAAGTACCCACGGTCAGGTATCGCCATGTTAAAAATTTTTCTTTTGAATTATTAATGTTTTACTAATGATTTTAGATGCTAGGCAAAAACCCTAATTCGTGCCAAATGATGAGTCATGGCCTACAAGGCAAAATGGAGTATTCTAAAATTCCCAGCCCAGGGTTACAATTAATCTGATCGAAATACACACGAGTTAGGCAGTCTTCATCTATAATCGCACCTCCGAGTCCCGTATATTTTTCTGTTTCAGGAAACGGACCAGATTGAAAGAAATAAACAAGTGCTCGAGGCTTCCTACTTCACCGCTCTCACACTTGGGGGACTACATATTATACACAGATATGTGTAGAAAAACAGATACGAATATCGAATAAAAGTCGGCCACAAAGAGACAAGTGTTGAGAATAAGTTACAAAGTCTTCAGCATTTATGAGAACAAGACATTCTTCATCATCATGTTCAACAAACACAAGACATGCATCATAATGTTTTTCCCATGAGAACAACAGAGTCATCTCTCAAACTCATAAACGAAGTCACCTCTCAAACCCTTCCTAATATATAAAGATAGGGTCATGACTATGTACTGAAACAGGTTATGAAGAAAAACCTTGTTTATTTTATGTTATGAAAAAAATCTATTACAAGAAAAACAGTTACGATCAAGTTATAGATGTATTTTAATACATGTAATAGTCAAAAAACTTGTTAAAGTTCATGAATAAAAACTTGTCAAAGTTGTTTCATACAAAACATGTGTATTTCTATTTCTTTCATCGTATTATAACACCATTATGAAGTTGAGACGTCTTCCTCATTAAGTGTCGATAAAATAAAAGGGCCCTCTTTTATAAACTCCATGTTAATAAGTCATGAGAATAATCACAAAACATTTTCAAAGGATAAAAATGCTAAACTATTCTATAAATCCTAAATAAATAAGGAAAAGGCAAGAATAGAACACATTGAAGTACTAACAAAACTTCTTAATACAATTAAAAAGACTAAGTAGAAACTTAGTCAATAAAAGTTTATACAAGTGCCCCATTATGATAACTGGGGATTTTCACAAAAAAATCCCTTAAAAACTAAGGGATAAAACCATCATCCAATTGAAGGGGTTAGCACATCAGAAGTTGCAATATTAATTTCACTTTCAGCCACAGGCACAGTGGCAACTTCTGAAGAAGCAGCAATAGGAACGGTTTCACCTGAGCTTGAAATGTTAGGATCAATGAGGGAAGCAAGAGTCACGGAAGCTTCAACTTCCACAGACTGAGTCATAGAAGTTTCACCCTCTGAAGCTGGAATTTCAACATTTTCAACTTCAACTGCCATAGCAACGACTTCTTCATTTAAAGGTTCTTCAGCCACGGGAGCTTCAATTGACGGAGAGGGAAGGTCAAGTGGTTGTTGGGTTCTCTCAATGGTCTCTAAAACTTTGGCCAACTCTGAGTTTAAATCAAAGTTTTCTTGACTGACCTCTATTAAAGCATCACGACGAGAGTTTAGAAAAGCCCAACTCACCTCTATGTTAAAATTCTCCTCAAGAAGTTCATACTCCCTTTCCCACATAGCAAGATCATTCTTTAACACTTGTTTTTCAGCTAAAGAGGATTCAAAGGATGCTTCAAGGGAGGCATGAGAACTCTCTAAGGTATGTACCTTATCAGAAGAGATTTTTAAATCAGCTTGAGCTTGAGTCAAGCTTTGCACTAACTCCCCTGCATACTCTTCTTTCTTGGCCAAGAGTACCTTAAGTTCTCTGATCTCTTCACTACAATTTGATAGTTGTTCTAAAAATGAGCACTCAAGGTGCTCCTTATCTTTCTCAAATTGGCTTGAAGAAGCCTTGGCAACTGCTAGCTCAGAAGTCAGACCTCGCTTTTGTTGCTCCAGGAGATTTATACTCTCTAGCAATTCTTCTATAGTTCCCTGAGCATTCTCAAACTGCTCTTTCCAATTGGCTGCTTCTAGCTGTGCTCCCCTGGCTATTTCCTCAGCCTCGTGGATAGACTTTTCATACTCACGGGCTTTCTTTTCTAGAAGGGAAATTCTTCCCATCAATTCTGTACCAATGAGGTTAGCCTGCAGTGACAATTCATAGAAATAAGAATTCTTTTTTTTTTTAAAAAAACTTGTTAGTAAGTGAAGGAGGAATACCTTCAAAGTAGAATGAACAATATCATTCATCAAAGTTAAGCAGCTATGGCTGTCCATCTTCTTCTTCTCAATATCTCCAATCAAAGGCCTAAGCCAGTCATCTGCTCCACCAGACTTCCTTAAAAGGCTGTTGTTACCAGGAACTTCAAGCGTAACGCTCCTCATAGCCAAGCTTCTGCTACTAGAACCCTCCTCTGCATATTGAACAGAGGAAGGGGGAGATATAGAAGGAAGAATGGTAGAAGAAGTGAAAATAACAGGAGTCATAGGACTCCAAGCAGGTAAGGGAGCAGAAGTAGGTAAAGAAACAAGAGAAGAAGGAATGGGAACAGAAGAAGAAAGAGGAACTTCATTTAAAACTGGACCTAGTTCTCTACTTTCAAAACCACCAACGAAGAGACGATTAATAGATTCGTTGGTGTCCCTCGGAGTGGTTTCATCTTCAGAGGGAATGTGAACAGGTTCAGTAAGAGAGGCACAGACAGGGGTAACTTCAACTTCATTCTCGGAAACTATGCGTCTCCTGGATCTTGGTCTAGCTATCAAAGAGGTGTCTTTGTCTTCATCGTCCTCAAAATCTTCTTCTACAACTGTTCTCTTTGACAGCCTAGCTTGAGTTCTCTCCACAGAAAGAGAAGTACTAGAAGAGGCTCGAAGGGCAGTAGCCACTTCGGTTGTCATTCCTCGAATAGCAAATCCTGACAAAAAGAAGGATTTAAAAAAAAAATGAAGTTAGAAAAAATAAAGGACTTGTCATACGAAAAATGATAAAGAGACGCATACCGTGAGTTTTCACTCTCCAACCATGTAAATTGGAAATGGATTTCCACGTTCTTGCCTCCATAGGCACGACTATCATGATTAAATCTACCCAACCACGGAAATTAGGAACGGGTTCCACATCTCCCATGGTTGCTATAGAAAAGCAAAAAAGGATGAAATTAGAAAAGAAGTTGAAATTCTTAAGAGGTAAGAACGGTAAGTAAAAAAAAACTTACGTGCAAAGTTCCACTTCTCAGGGAAAGAGATATTTGTTTCACCCACCAAATCAACTGTGCGTACCGCAACATAACGAGTGTACCACCCGTGGTCCTTGTCATCTTCAGGGCTTACTGAGACCCTTTTACTTCTTGCAGTTAGAGTAAAAACTTCATTGCGAAATAACTTGGGGTGGTAAAGATGAATAAGGTGGGGAAAGGAAAAATCAACACCGACTTTAATAGATAAATACCTCAAACAAGCCACTGTTCTCCATACAAGGGGACCAATTTGTCCCAAACAAATTTTGAAAAAATGACAGAAATCAAGTATGACTGGGTCAATAGCAGGAATAAATCCCAAAGTGAAGGGGTAAGTATAAACAAAAGAAAATCCAATCCTAAAAGAAAATATTCTTTGATTTGGATTGGGGATTACTATATGAAAATCACTTCTCCAGTTGCAATCTTTTCGAACATTAGAAACCAAAGGTTCAGTGATTAAAGAAGGGAAAGTTTCAGCTTTCTCTAAATTGACAACTTGCTCACGAAGAGATTTCCTATCATTCTCAAAAGATAGGTCGTTGGGTACTATTTCCTCAACTAAAGGCTCTTGAAGAAGCTCAGGAAGTTCTTTACCTTTAGAGGAAGATTTCTTAGTGATAGAACCTCTGGAAATAGTACCGGAGCTAGAAGAAGGCATGACAGAACCAGAGGCACCACTGTGAACGGATCCTAGGCTACGAAGCCTGCCACCTCTTCCTCTTCTATGTCTTACAGGGGCATTAGGGAAGCTATCAAGAATTGGGATTCTTTTAGGGTTAGGATTCGGAGATGCCATTACAGAGAAAAGGATGAACTCAAGGAGAAAGGAGTAGAAATAAAGAGTAAAGGATCTGTTAAGGGTTTATGAAGAAAAGGACTAAGGGAAAAAGGATATATGTGTATATAATAGCAACCGTCAAGCAAAGAAGTGTAATGATGGAAAGCCTATAATAAAGGCAACTATCGCTTCGTGAATATAAGGGATGAATAAACCTTGGAAAAAGGCTGCAGAATTACAAAACCAATCGGAAAGTGACACGTGTGCAGAGCATTAAATAGAAAAGACAACTGGGGCGCCAGTACTGTCATAGCATTGATTATAGAAAAAAATTCCCTTTTTATGAAGGTCCACTTCCCAAATATTTAATGGATAAATAAATGAAAAGTGGGGGGACTATCTGTATTGGGAAAAAACTGAGTCTGAATATTGAAGATGACGTGTCATGACACGTGGACTGGTCAAAAGGTCAAAATGCAATAAATAGCCAAGAGGCACGGGCGATAACAGATAGGGGGAAAAGAAAGCAACATAGGTGTGGACCGTTACTAAAATAGGTACGAGTTTCGTACCTATTCGAGTCGTTTAAGGATCAAAGATCAGAAGAAGTTAAAGATACGAATCTGATAACATAAAAGAGTTTAAATACAGCATTAAATGTCAAATACGTTAGAGAATCTGAATTAAATAGAAATGATTGTGTAATATTTCTTTTAAATATCATTTATTGCTCATAATTGCCTCATTAATACAAAGGCATTATATCTTCTCCTAGAATCAACTATAAAAGGGGAAAGACTCAACATCTGTAAGGACACGAAATACGATTGAGATCTTACTGAAATACAAAACTATTTATTGCTTTACCATCATTCTCAATTTTTTTTTATTTTCGTCTCCTGATTATCAGTAACCCGAATTTCTTTCTAGCTTTGATCAAAGACTCAGATTTTTGGTTAAACACTCCTACATCCCAAATCTTTGCTTTTACGATCTCTTTCTTCACCCATCCTGTTTAATTAACTACCAACAATCATGGACCCACCAAATCACCATAATATGTAAATTGACAAACCAGAAATCCAAGCACAAACCAAATTCTTTTTGCAGACACTAACCTTAAATTCTCATCTACCAACTTTCATTTCTAACATCCAACCCATCAACGCAACAGTGGACTTAACCGATGAAACACCAAATGAGGATGATTTAGATATTTTTATGCCACTAACGGCTGAAGATAAATCTCGATTATACACTTCTTGAAAAAATTCTATCATAGTAAAGGTTTTTGGCAAAATGGTTGGACACCAACTGCTAAAACTTAAATTAACAAAGCTGTGGAAGCTATCTGAAGAAATTCATCTTATAGACTTGGGATGCAATTCTTTCGTTATCAAATTTCATCATGAGAAAAATATGTGTAAGGCTTTACATGAAGGGCCTTGGTTCATACTAACCATTTCCTCTCTGTTTGTCACTGGGAGCCTAAGTTTATTGCTTCAGCAGCTTAATTAATGTATGTCGCTCTATGGGTACGTCTACCTGAACTTCCAACAAAGTTTTATGATTTTGAAATACTACAAAAGGTAGGAAATAAGATAGGGCAACTTCTAAAGATTGATACTTGTACAACTTTTACTATAAGAGAGAGGTATGCCCGGATATGCATTGAGGTACCATTGGAGAAACCTCTAAAAATCTATGTCCATATAGGCACTCACAAACAGGTTCTACTCTATGAAGGGTTAAACCTACTATGTAGAAAGTATGGAAGATTTGGGCACACAAGTTGGAGTTATCAGTTTTCACAAATGCCACCACTAAATTCCATACCAACTATTACTACAACTACACCACATACTTCCTCCACGACATCCATATCTCCCATAAATGAAACAGAATGGAAAACTATTAATTTTCCAAAAAAAAAAACAATTGCAAGATACAACAATAATAACCAACGTAGACAACCAGATGAACTACACAATCTTCGTATGGATGATCAGACGAGGAAAGGGAAGGCGGCAGACACGACAACCAAACAGGTAACGCCAGGTAAGGTCACAAACCCTACTCCGTTATTGATTGCTAACACTTTTGGCAAATTAGAAAATGTGGACTCAACTCTTGAAACTGAAAATAATGGGCCTAGGTCTATCTCTCAAACACACGATGGACACATGAGCCTAAGGGTGTTAAAAGATGCAATAATGGTCCAAAAACAAATAGCAACAATTAATACTTATACTAATAACAATATCAAATTAAGCCATATTAATTCTACTAATCCAATCATTGACAATCCTAATATGCTGAACAGTAACTCAAATTATAACAATAGTTTTATAAAAGACAATGACTCACCTACTGATGAGCTAATGGACACTAATCCTATCACACACTCTCCTAACATAGCCAATACAGCTGGCTCAGCAAAAATTCCTTATATACCTATACACGGTACATCAGAAGAAAAATCTGACAAAATATTTACCAAATCCATTTCGGCCCATCTACAAGCCGTCTCCTTGAATGCCGCCCATCCCTGCCCAATCCCAGACCTCCCTTTCTCAAACACACTACACTTTTCTCCAACTACGATGGTAAATCATCATTACCCTCCATGTGACCCTCCCTTACCTATACATAACCTTATGCCTACTATACCCAATGAAACCACTACTATTCCTACTGTAAATCCACACACAGCCACTAACACTAACATCAAACCCACCCTGCCAAACCACAATATAACACACCCAAAAACAACTATCCAACATGCAAAGACTTTGGTACACCACCTTCAGAGAAAACAACCAGATCAACCACCAACATTTTCACTTTCCATGCTTGATAATGAGCGGAACACCTCATCCACAACCTACAACACCGCTGATATACACCTCCCAAATGCCACCACTAGAATATCCACTCCAGTCATGGTTATAGATAGGGCTACAGGGATATTCTATAATATTTACAATAGAACTAAACAATCAGGAAATAATTTTACTAGTCCATAACCCAACTCATCTAGTGGAGATTATCACAGAAGGGATGAGACTAGGGATGGAGGCAGTGGCTCAGACACAGTGGTCCAACATTCACATACCACTAATATTGGACCAAACTAGGCCTTCATCATCAACACAGTCACTATGGGCAAAACCAACAACTCCTCCACTATACAATTTCCATCAAATGATGGGGACTCTCCCATTCTACCCACAACACCACACGGGGATGATCTATGCCCCGTGGTTCCAACACATGAATTCCTTCTCACCACCACAAATGAGTCTGTCTCCAACGAGTATCCAGGAGCCAATGTCACCATTCCTGAGTCCTCCAATAACTCCACCTACGTCGTCCAACAAACTACGAGAGCAAACAAGGTTAGAGTTAGCACAAATTATGAAGGAAATGAGGGAAACATGAACAAAGTTCATCTGGCTAAAGGACTTCTATCCCAACAACCTCAAAGAGCAGTACGCAAAAAATTTCATACTGAAATGCCCTCCAGAACTCACAATATGCAATGTAAACTTCAGGCAAAATCAAAATCAGCAGGAGGGGAAGTATTCCATGGTAATAATCCCATCCCTGAGGCAGAACCCTCTAAGACAACAGAACACTCAGGCTCCATCGGGAGCAACGAGTGATATTGCTGATCTAGATGGACCTACAAAACCATAACCTATCATGAATTTAATCGTCTGGAATTGTAGAGGTTCGAACAATGCAGAATTTAGAAGACAATTCAGATCACTTTTGGATAATTATAGACCTGTCTTAGTTGCACTACTGAAGGCACGCATACATGATCACACGGTTTTAAAAATAATTTTAACTTCTCACATCTGGCACAAGTTGAGGCACAAGGAATGTCAGGTGGTATAGTATTACTGTGAAATGCAGATATGGTAACTGTGGAGGATCTTACAATGACTACACAGGAGGTGCACTGCATGGTACATGTATGGCCTAACCCTATTAAGTGGTTGTTTTCTTCAATTTATACAAATAACTCAACTTCATTACGTAATATACTGTGGCAAAACTTAAAATATATCCACGATTCATATAAGGGTCCTTGGTTAGTTGGGGGGGGGGGGAACTTTAATGAGGTTATTCGAGATAATGAAAATTTTGGTGGAAACCCCATCAATAACACAAGGGTGGATTATCACGACCCTAAAATCGACCCAGTCGTGATGGTTCCTATTGTGAAACTAGGCCAGCCGACACAATTCCCAAATTAAACTATTATTCTATAAAAGTCATTTTAAGCCATTAATGAACAAGAAATCTCATAATATGGGTCTAAATAACCAGTGCGAAAGCATAACACAAGCCCGACATCAAGGTGTCACATGTCATGATCATCTACTACAACTGTCTGACAACCTCAAGACCAACATGGTCGGAAAAATCATAGAATACACTAAGGGAGAATAAGAAGAGAGAAAATCAGGACTGCGATCGCCAAGCAGCTACCTTACTAACTCCGATGAACCTACTAACGATCTCAGAAATACCTGAATCTGCACACAAGGTGTAGGGAGTAATGTGAGTATGCCAACTCAGTAAGTAATAAAAATAAATAAAGGTTGAGCAGTAGGAAAAGATAAATCCACCTCATGATAAACTCAATAAGCACAACAAGCTTTCATATCAGAATACGAGTCAATCGTCTCATTTAAAATCCAGCTTTTGGTAAAAATCATTTGAAGATGCTTTCCAACAGTTTCAATAGAGGTTCAATACAGTTTATAGTAAAAGTAATGAAAATCATAACCGGCCCCTCGGGCAAAACATAGTTCGTATACAGCCCCTCGGGCTAACATAAATCATATACATCTCATACCATAAAAATCTCAGTGGAAATAACGAAGCCAAATCAGTGATTAAATTCCGAACATCTCATAAAAACTCCAGTTTCAATGAAAGTTGTTTAAAAGTATTTTTTCAACATTTTCAATAGAGGCTCAGTATAAAGAGGAGTGAAAACAGTAATTTCATGAAAACAAGCCCCTCGGGAAAGCATCACTCATATATATATATATATATATAGCCCCTCGGGCAAGCCTCTCAGTCACTCGAGACTCAACTCTCGTCAATCAGTGCTCACACTCAGCACTCACGCTCAATAGGTACCTTATAATAATCGTTGCGGCGTGCAGCCCGATCCATAAATATATATAGTCGACTGCGCTCACTGGGGGTGTGCAGACTCCGGAGGGGCTCTTACAGCCCAAGCGCTATATCGCTGCGGCATGCAGCCGGATCTAACATATTGCTGCGGCGTGCAGCCTGATCCATATATCGCTGCGGAATGCAGGCCGATCCATATATCGCTATGGTGTGCAGCCCGATCCATATACATACATACATGCATACATATATACATACATACATGCATACATGCATACATATATACATACATACATGCATATATATATATATATATATATATATATATATATATATATATATATATCATTGCGGCGTGCAGCCCGATCCATAAATATATAATCCTCACAACCAGGCCATCGACCTCTCTCAGTCATCAATCTCACAATCAGGCCCTCGGCCTCTCTCAGTCATCAACCTTATAATCAGGCCCTCGGCCTCTCCCAGCAATCAACCTCACAAGCCACTCGAACTATCAGTAAAATAGGGCGTTCAACCCAAAATATCATTTATAGCATCAAAACTGGGTAAATAAGGTTGAGTTATGAAATCAGTAAAACACAACATGAGTTATGAAATCAGTAAAACACAACATGACTGAGTACAAATATTAAGTCAAAACAGTGAAGAATAGTAGTAAAAGCCCCTAAGGGTCCAAACAGTTGGCACGAGGCCCAAATATGACATTCATCTCAAAACATAATAATACTTTCCAAAACACAATAGTATCCAATAGTTTTCAATGAAATACACGACTTAATAGTCATACGGAATGGACCAAGTCACAATCCCAACGTTGCACGCCACCACGCTCGTCATCTAGCATGTGCGTCACCTCAAAGTAGTGAAACGATGTAAAATATGGGGTTTCATACACTCAGGACAAGATTTACAATCATTAATTACCTCAAACCGGTCCAACCTCTAGCCTGTGATGCCCTTGCCTCTTGACTCGGCCTCCAAATGCGCCAAATCTAACCAAAATCAGTATATTATCATCAATATACGCTAAAGGAATAAATCCCAAGCGAAAATAATCAAATTAACTCAAAAATCCCGAAATGAGCTCAAACCCGACCCCGGACCCACGTTTCGGAATCCGATAAAAATTACAAAACTGGAAAACCATTCGCTCATGAGTCTACCCATATCAAATTCACCAAAATCCGACATCAAATGGCTATCCAAATCCCAGAAATCAACTCTCCAAATTTTCTTCCATTTTTCCCAATTTTCACCCCAAATTCCTAAATTAAATTATAATAATTAAGACATAATCATAGGATTTAACCAAATTTGAGTGAAGAACACTTACCCCAATCAATCCTTTGAAAATTCCTTCAAAACTCGCCTCAATCTGAGCTCCACAGCTCCAAAAATGCAAAATTGGCCGAAACCCTCGAAATAAAGTACTTTATAATCTACCCAGATATTTACCCTATGCTATCGTGGACAAACTAATGCTATAGTGAAGCACAAAATTTTCCATCCCTTCTTTTACCCTATGCGATCGCGGTCATTCCTCCGCGATCGCGTAGAATAAATATTTCCAACAGCCTTCTCCAACTCTTCCGGACAGCCTCTAGTATAATGGTCATAACTTTTTGTACGAAACTCCAAATTACAATTGGTTTAACTTTCTGAAAACTAGACATCAAGGGATACAACTTGCTATTAGATCATCTTCAAATTCCTTATAGATTGGAAGATATAAGCTTCCAAAGTCGGGTCAGTGCAACAAAGATTTTACTCTATGCGATCGCGGGAAGACTTACGCAATCGCATAGCACAACTCCATTTTTCCAAATTTTCTCTATGCTAACGCGGCCAGATCTATGGTAACGCACTGTACACTTGTGAAGCCAAAAAGCAGCAACTAGAAATGGCCTAGAAATGGTCCGAAATCAACCCGAAACTCTCCCGAGCCCCTCGGGACCCCGCCCGAACATACCAACAAGTCTCGATACATATCACAGACTTAGTGGAGGCCTCAAATCACATCAAACAACGCTAAAAACACGAATCATACCTCAATTCAAACTCAATGAACTTTGAAACTTTAACTTCCACAACCGATGCCGAAACCTATCAAATTACGTCCGATTGACCTCAAATTTTGCAAACAAGTCACATTTGACATTACGGACCTGCTCCAACTTCTGAAATCAGAATCTGACCCTGATATCAAAAAGTCCACTCCCGGTCAAACTTTCCAAATTCCCACTTTTGCCATTTCAAGCCAAATTCTACTATAGACCTCCAAATCACAATCCAGACGCGCTCCTAAGTCCAAAATCACCCAACAGAGCTAACAAAATCATAAAAATCCAAATCCGAGATCGAATACTAAAAAGTCAAAACTTTGTCAAACCTTTCAAATTTAAAGCTTCAAACTTAGAATTGTTATTCCAAATCTATTCTGATTGTCATGAAAACCAAAACCGACAATTTATATAAGTCATAATACATCACACGAGGCTAGTCATGCCCGAGAACTGGCAAACGAAGTGCAAATGCTCAAAACGACCGGTTGGGTCGTTACATCCCCCCCACTTAAACATACGTTCGTCCTCGAACATGCCCAGTGTTAATCCGAAAACCATGAAATCGATGTGTAACCTTACCATGAACATACTCGAGGGTGATTCCACGTCACCCTATCCCATATAGGTCCGATAACACATCATAACTGAAATTTCACAATCCAACCAAGCTCATGAATCTTAGAACCAAATTTCCATTTCCGAACTTATCTATAATATCAGAATCTCTCATCTATACGCTGGATAAGTCCGAACAAGCTATAACAAACCATATCTGTAACCCTAGATGCAATTACATGATATACCACATAACTCAATCACTCGTAGCGATAACTTCAACTCACGGTAGCTGCACACAACAACCGAATACCGATAATAAACCTCTTATCAATAAACTCTCATTACGACCCTTTCGTATACTGCCAATGATGAAAGAAACACACAAAAAATCATAACCATCCCTCAGATCAACCATTCATGAAGCTCCCTCTCCTTTGGTAAGGACCATAGTAAATTTCTAAGCCGAATCACCATATTATCCTTCCAACATGCTGAAATTGAATCCGATAGTATTCATTCTAGATCCCAATGACCTCATCTCATCCAATACGACAACTCCAACGACATGACACATCGATACAATCTAAATCCACAACCCGTGTGACCCACACACCAATAAGCAACAATCCAAATGTACTCAAATCACGGGAATAAAGTGACTCAAATGATAGAGTTGTACCGCATGCTTACCAGTACCACCACCACACAATGTTGAGAGCCCATCACACATCATAGAACCAGAACACACGAATCTAACCTGAAGGTTCATACCTCTTCCTAACTTTTTTGCAATGCGCGACCCTGTCCAAACACTGGTCCACATGAAACACCTCAAGTCACTATGCTCAAAATCAACAACCACCGCAAAATTGATGTCTAGTACCAAGAGTGAATCACCATAACCACGGAGAGGTAAATGATGCAATGTCATACCAGTACGAAAGAACATACCCAATGCACAATCAATAATGCAACACCCAGTTACCCATCTCACTCAAATACCGCTATAAAGCCCAAATAGAACCATATCATTTGTGCATATAATCAATTAATCAAAATCCCACGTAGCGTACACAAGTAACTCACAAATAATCTCGAAACACAAATAAGCTTAACAAAAACCAAATGGCACCTCTCTCAACAATAGCAGTTCGGAGTCGACATATCCGACTCGATGTAGAACACACATCCATATTGGCCTACCAATGAACCCCAAATCAACTCTGGTCACCACAATAGATAAATAACTCTCCGAAAGTTCACAATGACTGAATCATAGCACATACTATGATCTGACTAGCTTGCCCACATCTTCACAGTCCACAACCACGAAATAACCTGTTTATGAAAACTCCATTGTCCAAATCCATAAAGCACATGAATCACCATATCTGATCCCAACTCCACCGCCCGAATATCTAACACATCCCTAATACTCGATCATCCTATGAGGGGTACTTCTAAAATTCTTCTGTGCCATTGAGAAAACCTTGAATATCAACATTCAATCAGACAAGATAGTGCTGCAATACCAATGGAGTATCCATAACTCAAACACATCGTCCTTTCTCAAATGTATACCTTCATCAACTCACACCAATCAGTGATCTCATTTATCTAGTCATTTGAATCTGTCCATGCTGCCTAAGAATTTATGACCTTCCTTTCAAAACTGAACTGTAACCTTACACATGCAAATCTCAACCCCATACAACATACCGCATATACTATACCATCCTATGATAAATATGAGAACTACATAATCCACTCCGAGCTACAAGCAACTACGTACTCAACCAGCCAAGAACTTTTTCATTTGATCCTATCTAGGAGAAAATCACTATACATCCCATGTTCCTCATGGCAGTAGAAAATATACATCTCTAATAGTGGTAGAAATCATCAAGAACTCTACGAATCCCCTTTGCACAAAATCGAACCATCAGGACTGACTCCTTCTAACTCAACCAAGCTACACAAGCCGTCAAAACCTAAGAGCATTTCCACAAAACATCTGTAGAAACCCACCGCTTCATAAGCACCCAAGAACCAATCATATCCATTACCATGTCGATCCAGCCTACTACTAAGTTGTCCTAATTCTCTGAGTTCCTTCAGAATTACATTCAAATTGATATGTTTCCTTGCTAGTACACCACTATCCTTAATTAAAACTTACCCCACGGACTTTAGCATAAGACCACACATTTCTAAAGCTCATAAATTGTTGTATTCTTCTGAAGCACCCCCAAAAGTACCACAACCGAGATACCTTCTATGAAGAGAGCCTCTGTGAATCTAAAGCCATTACCTTCGCCTTCCTGATACTGGTATGTAGAATCAATAATAATGCAGAAATGCCACAAGTCTTGTCATCCTCCAATGTAAACCTTAGTTTCTAGCCAAATACACAACCTGAAAATCTCCAATTATTACATGTAAAATCTTGAACCCATTAGAACAATTCTTGAGAGCCATCCACTCTGCTCAAACCTCAATTAGACTGATCAATTGGACCGGACGACCTGTGCTTCATTAGCACTCTAACACCGCAGAAAGTAACCCCACCTTAATGCAACCAAATAAATTCCTGCTCCATGTACATTACATCCTTCACCAATACAACTCAATTCATTCTATAAATTCTTATACGCCCATAAAGCATAACACAACCCCTATCCAAAATTTCCTTTATTCGGGTCATCCTCGATCTCAATCTCTGTAAGCCATAACTGATTCACCCCTATACCCCAAATTGGAACCAACATAGCACATAACCGTGCAATCAACTGATCAATAGCAGACTCCCCCACTTGGCTCAAAGCCATAGATCAAAACACACAATAACTCATAATGCATATACTCTATTACTGCCATAATACCATAGCGAGATTAAACTCAATCCTTCATAAGCTCGTGCAACACAGACCATCTAGTACTTCAAATCTTCTACAAATCTCGCATGCACCCTCGTAACAGTCAAGCCCACTCTCTTAAGTGACCCAAATTCAAATTGCAACATGTATATTTCACTAGTAAAAGAGGTCTTCCAACAAACAATATAAGGATCACACAAACTTCAGAACACTATGCAGGAGATAACCCACCTGTTTCACCTTAAACTAACATCTCTTTATACCCTTCGTCATAAACATCACGCAGTCACTTAATCTTCCTAAGTCTGAACTCATATCACAACGTGAAATCTAATTCACTTCCCAACTAGGCAACATGAAAAGATCCTTCAACACACCCATAACTCGGGGCTATACATCAAATCACGATGGAAATCAAGCACCAGATAGTTCTTGCTACCCCCAAGCAGACCCTTTTTGTCTCATTCAATTCATATGAACACATCTCGCAGTCACATCGTACTCATCACATAGCTATCCAGTCATCACTTCCCTTAATAGGGACACTATCGAACATATAAATCCAGATGCACGTGCTCGGTGCTCAAGCTACAGGAAAAACCCAGCCTCAAGTCCTCCAGACTGGCCCAACATCAACGCACAGAAGTCACATCTTGACCCTTGATCAGAGAATCACAAGTCGTCGATGCATAGTTGATACGGAGCGCTCATGCGTGCATACAAACATGTGGAAGGAATTTTAAGGGTTATATTTCAAGCTGAATCAATGTCGCATGATGAGAATTCAAGAATGTGGGATTTAAAGATTTTATAGCCTCTCGAAGATAAGTACAGATGTCTTTGTACTGATCCACGAGACTCTACTAAACCTGCTCATGACTCGTGAGACCTATGTAACCTAGTCTTTGATACCAACTTGTCACGATCCTA
Source organism: Nicotiana sylvestris (assembly GCF_000393655.2). Taxonomy (NCBI): domain Eukaryota; kingdom Viridiplantae; phylum Streptophyta; class Magnoliopsida; order Solanales; family Solanaceae; genus Nicotiana; species Nicotiana sylvestris. The sequence continues at coordinate 65,094,505 of NC_091063.1, forward strand.
AAATTGACTCGGTCGTGATGGCGCATGTTGTGAAACTAGGCCAGCCGACACAATTTTCATACTAAACCATTATTCTATAAAAGTCATTTTAAGTCCTTAATTAACAAGAAATCTCATAATATTGGTCTAAATAACCAGTGCAGAAACATAACACAAGCCCGACATCAGGGTGTCACAAGTCATGAGCATCTACTACAACTGTTTGATAACCTCAAGACCAACATGGTCGAAAAAATCACAAAATACACTAAGGGAGAATAAGAAGGGAGAAAATCAGGGCTGCGATCGCCAAGAATCTACCTTGGGGGAGTTGATAACTAGGGAATATGATGCATTTTACACTCCTTCTTGCATAAGTTTTGGTTAGAAATGTGTACAAAATAGTCCCAAAGGCTCACAAGTTGTGCTTGATCGCAGGTTTGATCAACAAGGTGTCAAAAACCAGCTCAAAAAGGAGTAAAACTTGCACAAGTACCAAGACAAGACAAAGCTCAGTCAAACAGGGCCAGTGCGGCCGCACACCATTCTGTGCGGTCCGCACAAGTGAAGTTCAGAGAGGTTGCTTTTCAGGCCAGCAGGTAATACGACCGCAAAGGGTTTGGTGCAGTCCACATGGAGTTCACCGCGGCCGCACTCGATTTCATGCGGTCTGCGGAGCCAAGGTTCAGAGAGGTGGTGTAGCTTAATGCGGTCTGCGGTCCTTTTTGTGCGGACTGCAATAGAAGCCACCGCGGCTGCACTCGATTTTGTGCGGTCCGCATTGCCCAAGTTCAGAGAGCTAATTATTCAAGCCCAGAGCCTTTGTGTGGCCGCACTCAATTTTTTGCGGTCCGCACTAGCCCCGCAGGGGTATTTTTGTCTAAGATTTTCAGCCTAGTATAAATAGATTCTTTTCCCATTTTTAGGTCATCAAATAGTTTTTTACTGAGAGCTGCGCTCGTGACTTCGTTCCTTTTACTTATTTTGAGTAATTTTAGCTTAATTTCAACATTGAATATTCAAGTTTAATTTAGCAATTAATTATTATGAGTTTTTCTTCATCTATTTCTTTGTTTTCTTCTCTAATTATGAGTCGCTAGACCCATTAGCTAGGGTTGTGGCTCAACCCTAGTGTGGGTAATTGATGGGTCTTGTGTTTTCATGCTTGATTTCCTATGGGTGTTTGATATTTGGGCTAATTTAGGGTTTTAATTGTGAATTAGTGGTTGAAAACACTAGTTTATGCCTAGTAGATTTTGGCTCTTCTTGAGAAAGGGAGCCTAAGTCCATGAAATTAGTCCAACAAGGAATTAGAGCGTACTCAAGAGATTGATAGCCCCAATTAAAGGGTTAAACCTAGAGATAGTAATACCTGACTTGAACCTTGATTGTTTGCAGAGAAAGTCAATTCAGGCAAAATTACTCGAACTACCGAGAGGTGTAGAGTGAGTAGAATCGTGAAATGGTTATATCACACTCCCCAAATGTGACAATCTAGCTTTAGATTCAAGAATCCGTTAATTGACCACCTAGGTGAAAGTCACTACCCTAGTGCTTTGTAATCACTTGAACAACTCACAATAGTTTAACTTTAGCTTTATTTAGTTTAATTGAGCATTGTAGTTTTATAACATTAGAATTATAAATCAAACCAAAAATGTGTAGAAGTGCAATTAAGAGCAAATACGCAACTATCATCTAGATAGACACTCAACTCCAATATCTAGCTCCCTGTGGAAATTGATCCCGACCTTAATCGGGTAAAAGTAGTTTTGACCTCTCTCGCTACTCAATAGTAGTGCAGTGTTGGCCTCGATCACTTTTTGGCACCTTTGCCGGGGAGCTAACGGTTTTGGCTATCTATCTAAATAGTTTTGTGTATTGTTCTTCTTTCCTTCTGTGTTACTAATTTGTTTGTGTCACAACTTCAGGTACAAAATAGCAGCAAATGCTAATGACCCTCTTGGAAATGTGATTGCGGGGGAGGAGGTAGATGATCTTGTAGATGATGAGGTGCCTCTTGTACCTCAAGGACAACGTAGAGGTCGCCAGGCCAATGCTAATGCCAATGACAATATTCCAGACCCTCCTCCGCCACCTCCATGAGTGGCTCCGAGAGTGATTCCGAACCAATGCTATGCAAGAGCAATTGTCCCACCCCGGATCTAGACGGGCAATTTTTAAATAACCAATGTGATGCTGACATTGCTGGAGCAGCGTGTGTATTTCACGGGCACTGCAAATCAAAATGCTTACAAACATCTCAAGGGGTTCGTGGATACCTGTTGGGGGAGCAAGCAAACTAATGTGTTCGAGGATGCTCTTCGGTTGAGACTCTTCCCATTCTCACTTAGAGGGAAGGCTTTGGATTAGCTTGAGTGACTTCCCAACCATTCCATCACTACTTGGGATAAGTTGTCGGATAAGTTCATTGCAAAAGTTTTCTTGCCGGGGCATATGGCTGCATTGAGAGATGAGATCTTGGCATTTAAGCAATAGCCCACGGAACCTTTGCATGAGATTTGGGAGCGTTATAGAACAATGGTGAAGGAATGCCCCAACAATGATATGACCAAGACGATGATCCAACAGACCTTCTACCGGGGCATTAATACAACAAACCAATGCATAGTGAACCAACTTTCTAGGGGCAACTTTATGAAGCTGTGTTATGATGAGGCTTGTGACATTCTTGATGAGATGGCTGACACTTCTTCTGCTTGGCAAAGTAGAACCATTGTGCCCCAGGGTGACCCCACGGTTACTCATTTGCACAAGGAGTTACATGATCATGGGTAGACTATAGCTTAGTTGACAACTACTATGAACCAATTAGCAAAGGCACAGTTGCAACAAGTTCAAAATCCTCGCCAAGTGAATACCATGGAGGGTGTCAACATGCTTGCCAACAAAAAAAGACAAAGAGGTCAACAGAACCAAGGGAGTTCGGAGCAATTTCACAATGATTGTGGTGGATTTCAAGATGATGTTTTTGATGGGCAAAATGAAGAGGTGCAATACGTGAATAATTATCAAGGCCAACAGGGCAATTCTTCCAACCAACAACAATGGAGACCCCAAGGCAATTGGGGCAATCAACAACAACAAGGCAATGGTAATTGGGGGAACAACAATCAAAACAACAACTGGGATAATCAATACAACAATCAAAACAATCAAGGAAATTGGAATGGTAATAACAACAATTGGGGTGGTAACAATAATCAAGGTGAATGGAACAATGGCAACCAAGGAAACCGGGGGCAAGGCTTTCAAAGGCCCCCAATGTACCAACAACCGAACAATCCACCCCCATTTCCATCCCAAGGTCCTAGTACTTCTAGCAATGATATGGGTAGAATTGAAATGATGTTCAAACAAATGATGAAAAAGAGTACGGATTCCGATGCTCAGTTGTCTTCTCACAATACTTCAATTCGGAATTCGGAGGTTCAGTTGGGCCAAATCTCACAGTCCTTGAATACTCGCCCTAAATATGCTCTACCAAGTGATACGGTAGTGAACCCGAAGGGTGGAAACAATCATGTTATGGAGGTAACTACAAGGAGTGGACGAGGTGGTGATATGAATGCCTCCAAGCAAAAACAAAATTTGAGTGATGATGTTGAGTTGTAAGAAGATGAAGTTCCTTTGGTGGTTGAAAATGTGATTGATGAGAACGCGAATGAAGAAGTGAGGATTGATATTCAAGATGCCGAGGTGGAAACTCAAAATGATGTGAACCCATCTAGGGAACACGTAATAGACATGTCAGAGTTAGTTGTGCCTAAAGCCAAGGCTCATTTGCCAAGGCCACCTCCACCTTATCCTCAATGGCTTGCAAAGCAGAAAAATGAGAATCAGTTTAAAAAGTTCATTGACATGATGAAGAGCTTATCCATTAATGTGCCTTTGGTGGAGTCTCTTGAAAAAATGCCGGGCTATGCTAAATTCATGAAGGACTTGGTAACAAAGAAGCAGTCTATGGATTGTGAAACTATAAAGATGACTTACAAAGTTAGTGCAATAGTGCATTCAATGGCCCCGAATCTTGAAGATCCCAGTGCTTTCACTATTCCTTGCACAATTGGGAGTGCTGATTTTGCTAAGGCTCTATGTGATTTGGGGGCTAGTATCAATTTAATGCCCTACTCAGTTTTCAAAACTTTGGGTATTGGGCAACCTACACCGACTTCCATGAGATTGCAAATGGCGGATAGAACAATGAAGAGACCATTGGGTATTATTGATGATGTGCTTATCCGGGTCGACAAATTTATCTTTCCAGCTGACTTTGTGATCTTGGATTGTGAGGTGGATTATGAAGTTCCTATCATATTGGGGAGACCTTTCCTTGCTACGGGGAAGGCCTTAGTTGATGTGGAAGTAGGGGAACTCACCTTCCGGGTGGGTGATGAAAAAGTGGTCTTTTATGTGTGCAAGTCTATGAAGCAGCCCAACAGCTCCGAGGTGTGCTCTTTTGTGGAACTTGTCACGGCAGTGATAGTTGATGATACCAGTGCAATGATCAATGTAGAGGACCCGTTGGAGGCCGTATTGTTGAATCTTGATGTCAATGATGATGAGGGCAGAGTGGAGTGCATGAATGCTTTACATGGGATGTGCTCTAACTCTTATGAGCCGAGGAAACTATATTTGGACCTTGAAAATAGGAAGACTCCACCAACAAAACCTTCAGTTGAGGAGCCTCCGGTGTTGGAGTTGAAACCACTGCCTCCACACCTCAGGTATGAAATCTTAGGCCCTAGTTCTACTTTGGCAGTTATTATTTCCTCTTGTCTTACTAATACGTAGGTTGATGCCACATTGGCAGTGCTTCAAAAGCGGAAAAAGGCAATTGATGGACTTTAATTGATATTCAGGGGATAAGCCCCACATTCTATATACACAAGATTATTCTGGAAGATGATGAAAAGCCCTCCTTGGAACATCAAAGGAGGTTGAACGAGGCAATGCAAGAAGTTGTGAAAAAGGAGGTGATCGAGTGGTTGGATGCCAGGGTTGTGTACCCCATCACTGATAGCTCTCGGACTTAGCTGGTGCAATGTGTACCGAAAAAGGGTGGCATGACCTTGGTTGCAAATTCACAAAATGAGATGATTTCTACCAAAACCGTCACCGGTTGGAGGGTATGCATGGACTACCGCAAGTTGAATAAAGTGACCTGCAAGGATCACTTTCCATTGCCTTTTCTTGATCAGATGTTAGAAACTTGCTGGGCGTGCCTTCTACTGTTTCTTGGATGGATATTATAGGTACAACCAAATCTTTATTGCTTTGGAAGATCAGGAGAAGACCACATTCACTTGTCCATATGGAACCTTTGCCTTTTCTCGGATGCCTTTTAGGTTGTGTAATGCACCTGCTACATTTCAGCAGTGTATGATAGTCATTTCCACCGATATGGTGGAAGACATTTTGGAGGTGTTCATGGACGACTTTAGTGTTGTGGTTGATTCATTTGATGATTGCTTGAAAAATCTTGATAGTCTTGGCCCGTTGTGAAGAAAACAATCTTGTTCTCAATTGGGAGAAATTCCACTTTATGGTGGGAGAGGGCATAGTTGTTGGGCATAAAATTTCAAAGCATGTTATTGAGGTACATAAAGAAAAAATTGATGTGATTTCAAGGCTCCCTCCCCCTACCTCTGTCAAGGGAGTTATAAGTTTTCTTGGGAATGCGGGGTTTTACCAGAGATTTATCAAAGACTTTTCAAAGGTAGTAAATCCCTTATGCAAGTTATTGGAAAAAGATGCCAAGTTCGTGTTTGATGAAAACTGTATGCAAGCCTTTGAACTTCTCAAGCATAAGTTGACCACCACTCCTATCATTACCGCACTTAATTGGAGCTTGCCCTTTGAGCTCATGTGTGATGCAAGCGATGTTGCGTTTGGGGCGGTTTTGGGTCAAAGAGTGAACAAAATGTTTCATCTAGTGTACTATGCAAGCAAGACAATGAATGATGCTCAAGTGAACTACATGGTGACCAAGAAAGAACTTTTGGCTATTTTGCTTGCAATGGAAAATTTTTGGCCGTATCTTATGGGTGCCAAGGTCATAGTCCATACCAATCATGCCACACTCCGTACTTGATGACGAAGAAATATTCCAAAGCTAGACTGATGTGATGGGTCTTATTACTTCAAGAGTTTGATTTGGAGATTGTGGAACGGAAAGGTAGTGAAAAATAAGTGGTAGACCACTTGTCCCGCTTGGAGGAGGAGGGAAAACCTCGTGATGGCCTAGAGATCAATGATTTATTTCCCGATGAACAACTCCTTTTGGTGGCAATGAATGATATGCCATGGTTTGCGGACATTGCTAATTTTCTTGTGACTGGTATAATCTCGTGTGAGCTCTCTTCTAACCAAAGGAAGAAGCTCAAACAGGATAGTTTGGATTTCTATTGGGATGAGCCGTACTTGTTCAAGATTTTCACAGATGGTGTGATCCGTAGGTATGTTCCGGAGGAAGAGCAATTGAGTATCTTGGAGGATTTTCATTCCTCTCCCTATGGTGGCCATCATGGAGGGGCGAGGACGGCTTCCAAAGTTCTTAGTTGTGGGTTTTATTGGCCAACTTTGTACAAAGATGCAAGTGAACTAGTGAAGAGGTGTGACTAATATCAAAGAGCAGGTGGAATTTCGAAGAAAGATGAGATGCCTCTCAATACCATTCTTGAGGTTGATATTTTTGATGTATGGGCCATTGATTTTATGGTCCCATTTGTTAGCTCGTGTGGTAACACATACATTCTTATGGATGTTGACTACATTTCAAAGTGGGTTGAAACCGTGGCTTTGCCCAACAATGAGTCCCAAAGTGTTGTTGCATTTCTCAAGAAGAGCATTTTTACAAGGTTTGGTACTCCTCGTGCAATCATAAGTGATGGGGGGATCTCATTTTTGCAATAGAGCTTTTGACACTTTGCTTGCAAAGTATGGTGTCAACCACAAAGTTTCTGCTCCCTATCATCCTCAAGCAAGTGGTCAAGTTGAAGTCTCCAATAGGGAAATCAAAAGTATCTTGTCAAAGATGGTCAATGAAAATAGGACCGATTGGTCAAAGAAGTTGGATGACGCTCTATGGGCTTATAGGACTGCTTTCAATACTTTGATTGGTTTGTCTCTATATCGGTTGGTGTTTGGGAAAGCTTGCCATCTACCAGTTGAGTTAGAGCACAAGGCCATGTATGCTTTGAGGAAGTTATATCTTGAATGGGATGTGGAGCAGCTTAATGAACTTGATGAATTCTGATTCCATGCCTACTCCAGTTCGTCCTTGTACAAGGACAAGATGAAGTACCTTCATGATAAATATGCTCGTATCAAGGAGTTCAAAGTGGGTGATTTAGTTCTCTTGTTCAACTCTTGGTTACGTCTGTTTCAGGGAAAGCTTAAGTCAAAATGGAGTGGACCTTTTGAAATGGTGTTTGTGACCCCGTTTGGTGCACTTGATTTGAAGAACAAAAATGGGGAAGTTTTTAGAGTAAATGGGCATAGGGTCAAGCACTACTTGGGAAAAATTGATGACAGCCACGTGGTGGCACTTCTTCATCTCAAATGATTTGATGGTAACCTAAGTCGTGCCGCGATGTTAAATCAGGGGCTTCTTGGGAGGCAACCCATGTATTTTTCTTTTTGTTTTCCTTTGATTTTCATTGTAGTATAGGATTTATTTTTGGAGTAACTGGTTGTGAGATGCTCTAGGATTGTGCTGATGCAGTGCAGGAAAAAAATTGGAAAATGACTACTCTATGAAGATTGCCAATGTGGACCGCACTACCATTTTGTGTGGCCGCAAAGACCTCAGTGCGGGGGAAAGAAATCAATGCGGACCGCACTGATGAATGAACAAAAGTGGAGGTTCTCTGAAGTTTACCACCGCGGCCGCATTGCATTTTTTGCGGTCAGCGGTGGTCCATTGTGGCCGTAGTGCATTTTTTGCGGACCGTAGTGGTTGCCTTGTCTGAGTCCTATGATTTTGAGCAATGCGGACTGCAGTGCCATTTTGTGTGGTTCGCAGTGGGTAGTTGAGATGGGCCCCAGAACCTTTTTCTATAAATAGGACCTGAGGCCCTACTTTTGAACTTTTCGAACTCTTTACTCTCAAAACTAAGAAAATTCACTGTTCATCTCCCTTCTTGCTCGTAATTAACTGCTAAGATTCGTTTATCTTCAGTACTTCTCTCATCTGGTAAATCTAACCTTTTCTTAATTGCTTAATTTTTTTATTTTCTTTTACTTTTTCTTGTTCTTCTTCGTAGCCTTTCTGTATCTCTTCCAGTAATGTAGCTTAGGTTAGTTAATTCTTGTTTAAAGTTAGATTAGGTAGTTAAAACATTGTGCAAACACTTAGAGACTCTTCATTAGGTGAAAAATTGGACTTAATTTAAACATATCATGAACCCTAGGTTGGTTATGCTAATTAGTACTCAGTGCGGACCGCAGTGGAATTTAGTGCGGTCCACGGTGTCCCTGTGCAGTCCGCAATGGTATTTTCTGCGGACCGCATTGATAAAGTCCTGTAAGCTGAACAATGGAGGACCGCGGTCGCATTGCATTTTGTGCGGTCTGTGGTGCCTCAATGCAGACCGCAATGGCATTTTGTGTGGTATGCGACACTTATTCAGAGAGTGGATAGTCTGAACCCCACCTCCGTGCGGACCGCGGTGCCATTTTTTGCAGTCCACAATGGCCTCTTTACGGCCGCACTGCATTTTGTGCAGTCCGCACTCTACAACAAGTGAACTGTCTACAACATTTTATCTGCAACTGTGAATTACAATGTTTTTCTGAATACTAACAAGTCTAATGAATGTTGTTTGCAAACAATTGTGAAATTAAGAGGCAAGGGTGCTAAACAACTAGGTAGAGGAGAGTCCTCCCGGGGTGGGAAACAAAAGATGATAAAGTTGACTCCACAGGCCCGTCAAAACATAAAGAACACAAGGAAACTCATCAGAGCTGCTGATAGGGCTATTGATCAGACGAGGAGTGAGTACGAGCCCTCCCGGGAGGTATCATCAGACTCCGTGCCAGAGTACATTGCTGACTGGCCGGAGAGGAACAGATTGAGAGATACACCCCCAGAATCCCCCACTGCTCAAGCTTCAGTTCATGTATCTTCTGAGTCGTCTAAGGGCTCAGCTGAAGGTAGTGGAGATAAGTACTCCACCTCTCTCACAGCTTCATTATTCGGAGAGGATGTAGTACCAGAGGAGGGGGAAGAAGCACAAGGGGGTGAACCCCAAGTTGGCGGGGTTGAGCGGACTAGGAACCCGCAGGCATGGGAGTACCGGTTCATCAGTGAAATTGCCTACCACAAGTTCAGAGAGTGGTGACCAGAAAAGTGGTTGATTCCGTAGAGAAAAATCATTACTCGGGATCTTTTGCCTCACAATCCAAATGTGTTGAGGCCATTCAATGAAAGAACTGGATGGGACTACTTTATCGGGCAAGTGGATGATGCAAATGAGCATTTGGTAAAAGAATTCTAGACCAACGTGGCCCACATCAAAAAGGGCACCACGGTCACCAAAGTTCGGAACTTGAAAGTGAAGTTTGATGGCAAGACCATCAATGACTATTTGGCCTTTACGGAGAAGGATGAGTCCCTGTACCTAGAGAAAATGAAGTTGGGTGAAGAAGCCCGTCCGTGATTGGTGGAGTACTTGGCAATCCTAGGTACCACTCCTGATTGGCTGACTGTGGGGGTGAAAATATTGAGGCGGACACTGAATTTCGAGGCAAAGGGGTGGGAGACATTCTTGTGTAGCAGACTAGATCCTACCACCCTTGACAAATCCCTCCCACTTCATCGGGCGATCTTTGTTGCATCAATCATGGCAGGGTACCCGATCAATGTCGGGAATGTGATGTCTCGGGTTATTTCACAGGTGGTGGATGAGGATGACAGGTCCTACCCATTCCCCAACTTCCTGATGATGTATTTTGAGGACCTCAAAGTGGAGAAGAGGAAATTTAACGTGAAGGTGATGTCAAAGGCACCCTTTTCGTGGTATAGCCTACAGGGTGATGACAACCCTAAGGGCACGGGATCCAAAGGAAAATCCACTACTTCAGCTGGCCAGTCTGATGAGCCAGTAGTGGTAGTGACTACTCCACAGCCTCCTCCCGCTGCAACAGATATGGCCCCAGGTCCATCCACCTCTACTGATCCGGAGATTCCTTCCACCACAGCCTATCCTTTGACTACCCACTGTCTGAGCCAAGCCCTCACTAACATCAATAATTGGATATAGATAGCTACTTCTAAGCTGTCTGTGTTATCTTCTACTATGGCAGCTCAGTCGGAACCTCCACCTGCATAGGTCCCACAGTCTATTGAGGACGTTCTCAAGGATATTCTAGACAACCAAAAGAAGATCCTTGATACTCAGAAAGTGCTCACGGACGCTGTTGATTCACACGGAAAGGCTCTCAAGGAGTTTTCTAGGGAGGCCAAGAAAATGAGAAAGACTCGGGCTTCCAAGGAGTCCGTGAAGGAGTTGCGGGTTGAGGTTGACAGGTTGAAGGAAGATCATCTGCCTTTGGATTTATTGCTACATGACCCGGTGCCTGCAGTCCATCCCCAGTCAGTGCTGTCAAAGAGGCCTCCGAAGAGGAAGAGGGTGATCCTCCAGACAGATGATGTAGTAATCTAGTTGGCAGACCCACTGGAGTCTTCCTCCAGTCAGCCATAAGATGCAACTTAGGAGCCTGTCCAAGCCCAGGTCCCCGCAGCAGAGCCACAGGTCACAGGGAGCCAGTCTCAAGTTCCCAATCATATTGAGGACCCAGGGACCCAGATAGAGGACCCCATGCAGACGGATGGCCCATAGGGAGTTTCCGTATCCTCTTTCCTTTATTTTTGGTGCTTATTTCATTTGAGGGGGTAGGCCTTACTTTGATTGATTTGTTGGATGACTGTATATATATGACAAATTTTATTGTTTCTTTCTTTCTTTCTTCATCTTTGGTATGTATATAATTTTAGCAATTCATTATATTTTTCGTACTTTTTACTTTGGGTTTGTATATAAAAGTTATGTTATATTGTATATATTCATCTCCCTTATTGTATATTAGATTAAACCCCCCTCTTGTAAATATTCATTTTACTTTCCAACATTTTTCTTTCTTAGCTTCTTATTTGTGTTCGTAGCTTCTTGTTTTGGATTTTTGCAATAAGCTTATGTTTTTCTTAATGCCATGGTTCTTTTCAAAGGTGGAATATGTGTGAACTGGATGGCTCTTCCTGATGATGGATGGCATGACTACCTTCTTAAGGGTTTGAGTCTGTTTTTCCTTTCTTTTTTCTTTCTAGTAGTTAGTGGTAAGGGTGCCTCAAGCAAAGCCTCACTTGGTCCTAGCACATTTGCCTTTGACCTTATGGTCAAAAACAAATCGTTGTGTATAGGATGGTGAAAGTTGTGACCTTGAGACTCTTGTGTTGGCCGATAATCATCAAGTGATTTTTTGGGACCATTGTATGCTCAAATCCTATCTAAGGTTGTTGTGGTCCCCCGACTCTGTGTCTTTAGCGATCCCATAGATTTTGTGGTGAGAAATTGCTTAGCAAATCCAAGTCCCAAGCCATTGGTCAAGAACTTGCCCTGAATGTTTGTCGAGGCGAAATCGTAAGTGTAATTTGACTAGAGACATGATTATAGGCTCTCCTTGATCCAAATGCTAGCCTGAACACTTCCAAAGCCTACCAATGATAAAATGCCTTGTCAACCCTTTTGAGCCTTAGAACTTTTTCCTTCAAAAACCATAATACAAGCCTTTACCCGTTCTAAAAGATACCCTCTCTTGGCACCCGATCTTTCCTTAGCATATGGAAAAAGTATACGTTTGGGGGGAGAGACGAGGATTGCAATAAAGTGGTAAAAAGGTACAAAATGAAGAAAAGGAAAGTCAATGAAAAAGAAAGAAAAGCAAAAAGACAAAAAGAATATTCAATGTGTAAATGAATAAAGGGATTCAAGAAAAGTAAAGAATGAGAGGTGTGAAAAGTTGAGAAAGGAGGGAAGATTTAAAATGAACAAGAAAGAGTGATAGTGTGTCTCTCTAACCCCTTAGAAAGAAGTGAAATGACTTAAAAAGTCAAGTGAATGCATGCCAAAATGAAGCAAAAGAAGTGCTTAAGGGAAGATGGAACCTACTTAGACCAAACATTTCCTACCCTGAACCAAAAGCCTTCACTATGTCTCCACAAAAGTCCGATATGATCTTGAGTTGAATGAAGCTTACATTAGTGGTGACTCACATAAGGGGTAAGAATATGGTACTTAAATCCGAACTTGTGACTTTTCCTTTGGAGAGATGAGTGTATTTCCATTAACCTCGTTCTGATTGCCACTATCCTAAAGGTGAGGTTCGCTTAGGGAGAGTTGAGGATGTGTGAGTTTGGGTTCCACAATGACCAAAGTAATAGAAAGAGTTCTTTGATGTGTTGAGTCAACTCTTAATGCTCTTGTGTCGCACTTAATCCATGGTATTTAAAAGAGTAAAGGTTGATAATGATTCATTTGTATTGAGGGCAATTGTTAGTCCCAATTGATGCTAGATGAGGTCACTTTAGGACAACTGAATTTTCTTAGATTTTCTCTTAAGGGGCGGGTCTTATTTTGTTTGCCTGAGGACAAGCAAAAGCTTAAGTTTGGGGGAGTTGATAACTAGGGAATATGATGCATTTTACACTCCTTCTTGCTTAAATTTTGATTAGAAATGTGTACAAATAAATCTCAAAGGCTCACAAGTTGTGCTTGATTGCAGGTTTGATCAACAAAGTGACAAGGTGTTAAAAACCAGCTCAAAAAGGAGTGAAACTTGCACAAGTACCAAGACAAGACAAAGCTCAGTCAAACAGGACCAGTGCGACCGCACACCATTTTGTGCGGTCCGCACAAGTGAAGTTCAGAGAGGTTGCTTTTCAGGCCAACAGGGAATGCGGCCGCAAAGGGTTTTGTGCGGTCCACATTGAGTTCACCGCGGCCACACTCAATTTTATGCGGTCCGCGGAGCCAAGGTTCAGAGAGGTGGTGTTTTGGAGGTTGAAGATCAATGCGGTCCGCGGTTCTTTTTGTGCAGACCGCAATGGAAGCCACCGCGGCCGCACTAAATTTCGTGCGGTCTGCATTGCCCAAGTTCAGAGAGCTAATTATTCAAGCCCAGAGCTTTAGAGCAGCCGCACTCGATTTTGTCGGTCCGCACTAGCCCCGCAGGGGTATTTTTGTCCAAGATTTTCAGCCTAATATAAATAGATTCTTTTCCCATTTTTAGGTCATCAGATAGTTTTGTACTGAGAATTGCGCTCGTGACTTCGTTCCTACTCTCTCAGGAACATATCTTAAAACTGAGTCCAAGTCGGGGAAGTTCCCCATCCGGACTGTCTAACTCATAAGTACGCCACCACTCATAGGCGGCTCCTCGAAGCTAGAAGGTAGTGAAGGAAACCCCGCTCGATCCTGATATACCCATGGTGCAGAGAATACGGTAGCACATCTAGAAATCCTAGAGCATCATCAGATGCTAGACCACTGAATATAGGAGGCTTATACTTCTTGAACCTCTCAAGCCTCCGCTGCTCATCCTTGAAAGCCGCTGCCCTGTCCTCGGGCTGATCTGGAGCTATGGGCTGTACAGGAATAAACTTTGGAACCTGATCAACATGCACTTGCTGCTCAAGAGTGTGGGTGGCGAGAGTCTGTTCTCCTCCCCCGGTCTGAGACGTAGCTGCAGCAAGGGGAAACAACCCTGCCTGAGCCAAAGTGGTGTACATGCTCATGAACTGTGCAAGAGTCTCCTGAAGTGCTGGAGTAGTAGTAGCAGTAGGCGTATCAGGTGGCTGGTCTCTAGCTGAAACTGCTGGTGGCTCCTCGGCGGCAGCTCAAGCGGGTGCTCTAGCTGCACCGCGTACGCGTCCTCGACCCCTACCCCAGCCCGGCGTCTAACGGCTCTAGTAGGGGGCACGGGTGCTGATCATCTTAGGTAGCACGTGTCCTCGCCATATGTGAGAGAATAGAAGACAAAAGTTTAGAATTGTTATATCAAAAATCTCGCACGACAAGAAAATCAAATGAAGTGGAATTTTCCTAACAGTAACATAGCCTCTCGTAGATAAGTACAGACCTCTCCGTACCGATCCGCGAGACTTTAATAAACCGGCTTGTGATTCATTACTCTTATGAACCTAGAGCTTTGATACCAACTTGTTACGACCCCAATTCGCCCTCCGCGAACTATCGTGGCGACACCTAGTCTCTACGACTAGGTAAGCCTAATAATTGTAGAAAACAGGGAAAACAACAGATAAAACAAATAAAAACTTACAGAATAAACATAGTGAAGGTTTAAAGATGCCGCTTGGCATATATAATATAACTCTCAAACTGAAAAACTTCCCAAAATCCGAAATCTCATGAAATCACAAGTTGTTGAATAACTACAAGTTTCTAACTCCGGAATGTCTAAACAAAGTAAATACAGAAGGGCTAATAGTATAAGAGAGAATGGAAAGGGACTCCTCGGTCTGCGGACGCAACAGATATACCTCAAAGTCTCTGGAGAATCGCCTCGCCTTAAGGGTAGTAAGGCTGAGTCGAAGTACATGGATTTGAACATGAAAATCCAACGCAGAAAGGGTATGAGTACATCACAACGGTACTTAGTAAGTTCCAAGCCCAACCTCGATCGGGTAGTGACGAGGAAAGTTAGGGCCCTACTGAGTTTAGATGAAAAAACAAGGTATAACAATATAGAATAAGACAAAATAATTAAGTGCAACCAGTAAGAAGTAACACAGGATAGTAAGAACAACAACAACTAAAACAGAGACAAAAATAATCACAGAAGGAATACAGCTCAACATAGATGTAACAACCGGGGATCTCCTAGGATACCGTCCTGTAGTCCCAAATATAAATATGCAGTGAATCTCCCGGGTGTCATCCCGTAGTCCAACTCATAGTGCGCGGGGATCTCCCGGAATACCGATCCGTAGTCCCAAATGTAAATTCCCAATACTGGGAGAATCTACCGTGTAGTCCCGTAGTTCCAATATAAAAGTGCAGGGGGATCTCCCCGAATACAAATCCGTAGTCCCAAAGTAAACATGCAAGGGGATCTCCCGGGATACTGTTCCGTAGTCCCAAATATAAACATATAGTAGCAACATGAAGAATACTCAATTCAATTCAAATTTCATACCAAGGTAAAACAGGTATTTCTAACCTAGCATGCTGCAAATAATTCAAATAAGGCAGTTTGAGCAAGTAGAGCAATTAAGTCAATTAGACATGCTTTCCTAAGCTAACAATATGCTTAAATTGTAAGTAGTATAAACAAGAAAAATAGCACAGTTATAGTTACTTAATGAAAACAATTTTTAATAACTAGCACAAGTACACACTCGTCACCTCACGTACAAGGCATTTTAAATATCAACAATACCAAGTCCTAAGGGGAGTTCCCCCACATAAGGTTAGGTAAGCCATTTACCTCAAAACCACGTTCTTGCTATGAGTATCCAACTCCAAATGGCCCAAATCTATTTAAAGTAATTGCATAATGTAAATATAACTTCAAGTAACTAATTCAACTAATTAATTCTAAGCTAATACGCAAATTAGGAAAAATGACCAAAATACCCCCGGGCCCACATCTCAGAAGCGGGTAAAATTTATAAATTCGGAATCCTCATACTCTCACGAGTTAATTCATACCAAAAGTACCAAAATCGAACCTCAAATGGCCCCTCATATCACCAATCAAAACTCTCCAATTAACCAAGCCCTAACCCTCGATTTACCACTGATTTTCCTTCAAATTTCATGCTTACAATGATAAAAATTACTATAATAATGAGCTTAAGGACCAAGGACTTTATCTCAATGAATCCCTCTAAAAATATCCCTTGAAAATGCTCCCCAAAACTTCTTTCCGTTTGAAAAGATATGAAAAATAACTCAAATTCGCGAAGGCATCTATTTATATGTTATGCCCAGCGATACCGCATCTGCGGTCCAAATTTCCGCACCTGCAGGACTGCTCCTGCGCATAATCAACCGCTTCTGTGGTTTCCCATTAATCCTCCTTATCCGCACCAGCGCCCCAGGCTCCGCATCTGTGGGCTCGCAGATGCAACAAAACTTCTGCATCTGCGGTTCCAGCCTTTCTTCCCCTTGGCCGCATCTGCGGCTTCCCTTTCGCTTCTGCAGGCTCTCACCCGCGGTCCCCAAGCTGAAGGTGCGGTTATGACAGCAAACTCAGCAGCTTCAGCTGCAAATTCCCAACTCCAAACTTCCCCCATCCAAAATCACCCTGAGGCCCCCGGGACCTCAACCAAAAGCAAGAACAAGTCATATACCACTATCAAAACTTATACAAATCTTCAAAAAACCTCAAACAACATCGAATCAACCAATTAACATCGGATTCAAGCATAAGAACTTCAAAAACTCTCAAATTATGCTTTCGATCAAAAAGTCTATGAAACCTCATACGAATGACCTGAAATTTTGCACACATGTCACCTTCAACACTACGGAGCTACACCAACTTCTGGAATTCCATTCCGACCCTGATATCAAAATCTAACTATCAAACCGGAAACTTCAAAAATTTAACTTTCGGCATTTCAAGCCTAATTAAGCTACGGACCTCCAAAATGCAATCCGAACACTTTCCTAAGCTCAAATTCACCTAACGGAGCCAAAGGAACCAACAAAATTTCGTTCTGAGGCCGTCTTCACGCTGCTTCGATGACGGTCCAAATTCTAAAACTTAAACTCTCGTTTAGGGACTAAGTATACCAAAGCTCTCCGAAACTCCAAATAAATCCTCCGGGCAACTCAAAATAGCGGAAACAAATACGGAGAATGCAGTTAATAAGGGATCGGGGCGTTAATTCTTAAAATGACCGGCCGGGTCGTTAAAATAAGAGTGTTTGCCCATAGTTATTTAGGTGAATGAAATAGGCGACATGCTAATCCTGCCAGTAATGTCTTATTTTTTAAATCAAGCCTCTGTTTACCTAGACCTCCTAAATTTTGGGCATGGTAAATTTTTTTTCAATTTACTAAGTGAATCTTTCTTTGTTGTTGAGTAGTTCCCCATAGGAAATTGCACATGTATTTCTCCATTTTGTCGATAATATTTTTAGGAATTGTAGTGTATACATTATGTGGTTTGCTAAACTAGAAGTGTTGATTTAATGAGAGTAATTCTATCTGGTAGTGATAGGAAGTTAGTCTTCCAGCCTGCAAGTCTAGCCTTGAAGTTATCTAATAAAAATTGAAAATCTGACTTATTAGGTCTATGTTGAAACATGGGGAAACCTAAGTATTTTCCAAATTGTTTTCCTTCATGCATACTAAAGCAAGATAGTATATTTTGTTTAGCTTCAGTAGCACAGTTATTTGAGAAAAAAATAATTGATTTTTGGAAATTAATAGTTTGGTTGGATAGTTTAGTAAAGGTATTAAGAGTGTCAATGATGGTGTTGCAGCTAGTATCATTTACTTTAGACAGAAGGATGATGTCGTCTGCAAAGAAAAGATGTGATAATTGAGGTCCATTTTGTGAAATTTGTATAGGTTTCTATAATAGGTAATCTACTGATTGGAATATATTCTATGAGAGGCGTTCTAAGCTCATAATAAATATATAAGGAGATAAGGGATCTCCTTGACGTATACCCCTAGATGGTTTAAAAAAGTTAGTACGTGATCCATTGATTAATATAGAAATGGAAGATGTTGTAATGCAGGACATGATGAGTGAAATGAGACTGTGTGGTATATTGAAATAGTGGAGTGTGTTTTTTATGAAGGACCATTCAAGCTTATCAAAAGCCGTTTCCATATCTAATTTTAGCAACATGTGACATGTTCGTCCTTTTTTTTTATTTTTTTAAATGGTTAAGAATTTCCTGCACAATTATTGCATTGTCTTAAGCTCTTTTTCCCTGTTGGAAACTTGATTGTGTTGGACCAATTATTTTTGTTGGAAAGGTTTTAGTCTATTTACAATGATTTTCGTAATTAGTTTGTAGATTGTGTTGCAAAGGCTTATAGGACAATATTGAGTGATTACTACGGCATTTTTTACCTTAGGAATTAGGAACAAATAAGTTTTATTAATATCTTATGGAATTTTACTTTCTTTGAATGCATTGTAACAACAATTTATAATTGAGTGTCTCACTTCTCTCCAATACTTTTGAAAGAAGTACGGATGATGTCCATCTGGCACCGGTGCCTTAAAAGGTTGAAAGTAGAATAGGGCTTGCTTTATTTCAACCAACTTTAATGGTTGTGCCAGTTGTTGTTGATTAGCATAGTTCGAAGAATTAACTATGGTCGATTTATTGTTTATTTTATTAGTTAATGAATGTCGTATTTTGAATAGGGTAGTGTAGTATTGATAGATTTGTTCGTGGATTTCTGTTGGATCATAAGTCCAATTACCTACACTATTTTTTAAAGCATTTATACAGTTACGTCTAATTCTCTGTAAGGTAGACATGTGAAAAATTTAGTATTAGAATAACCATCGTTTAGCTATTGTACTCTTGACTTTAATTTCCAAAAATCTTCCTCCTGCCTTAGTAAAGCACTAAATTCATGATGTAGTTGGATTTCTAAGCTTTGTAGGAAATTGCTAGTAGTATAGTGCATGGATCGTTGAATAACATTAATTCTAGCTAATATTTTCTTCTCTTTTTTTTCGCGAAAATATTTCCAAAAGTGTGCATATTCCAATAAGTTACATTATCCTGAAAATTTGTCATAGCTTCAACTTTTGAAGAACTATTTTGCCATGACTAATGAATTACATTTATGAGTGTAGGGTTTGTTGTCCATATTTTTTCAAATCGAAATATATTATGTCTACGGGGAAGGTGTTGCACTATTGTTTCATGAAATATTTGAATCCAATCATAGTTTGCTAGGAGTGTGTCCAACCTTTCTAGTATAGTATGTCCATTCCTTCTTTTATTTGTCCATGTCTACCGGTGACCCTTAAACCCTAGGTCTACTAGTTTACAATAGTTTATACACTGTGCAAAGACATCCATGTAACGACCCGACCGGTCGTTTTGAGCATTTGCACTTCGCTCGCCAGTTCTCGGGCATGACTAGCCCCGTGTGATGTATTATGACTTATGTAAATCGTCAGTTTTGGTTTTCAGGATAATCAGAATAGATTTGGAAGAACAATTCTCAGTTTGAAGCTTTAAATTTGAAAGGTTTGACCAAGTTTTGACTTTTTAGTATTCGATGTCGGATTTGGATTTTTATGATTTAGTTAGATCCGTTGGGTGATTTTGGACTTAGGAGCGCATTCGGATTGTGGTTTGGAGGTCCGTAGTAGAATTTGGCTTGAAATGGCGAAAGTGAGAATTTTGAAAAGTTTGACTGGGAGTGGACTTTTTGATATCGGGGTCGAATTTTGATTCCGAAAGTTGGAGCAAGTCCGTAATGTCAAATGTGACTTGTGTGCAAAAGTTGAGGTGAATTGAACGCGATTTGATAGGTTTCAGCATCAGTTGTGGAAGTTAAAGTTTCAAAGTTCATTGATTTTGAATTGAGGTATGATTTGTGTTTTTAGCGTTGTTTGATGTGATTTGAGGCCTCTACTTAGTCCGTGATTTGTTTTGAGACTTGTTGGTATGTTCGGCGGGGTCCCGAGGGGCTCGGGAGAGTTTCGGGGAGGTTTCGGACCATTTCTAAGCCATTTCTAGTTGCTGCTTTTTGGCTACATGGTTGTACAGTGTGTTAGCATAGATCTGGCCGCGTTAGCATAGAGAAAATTTGGAAAAATGGAGTTGTGCTATGCGATTGTGTAAGTCTTCCTGCGATCGCATATAGTAAAATCTTTGTTGCACTGACCCAACTTTGGAAGCTTATATCTCACAATCTATAAGGAATTTGAAGATGATCTAATGCAAGTTGTAGCCCTTGATGACTAGTTTTTAGAAAGTTAAACCAATTTTAATTTGGAATTTTGTACAAAAAATTATGACCATTATACTAGAGGCTGTCCGGAAGAGTTGGAGAAGGCTATTGGAAAAATTTGTTCTACGCGATCGCGGAGGAATGGCCGTGATCGCATAGGGTAAAAGAAGGGATGGAAAATTTTGTGCTTCTCTATAGCATTAGTTTGTCCATGATAGCATAGGGTAAATGCCTGGGTAGATTATAAAGTACTCTATTTCGAGGGTTTGGGCCATTTTTGCATTTTTGGAGCTTTGGAGCTCGTATTAAGGCGATTTTTGAAGGGATTTTCAAAGGATTAATTGGGGTAAGTGTTCTTCACTCAAATTTGGTTAAATTCCATGATTATGTCTTGATTATTATCATTTAATTTGGGAATTTGGGGTAAAAATTGGAAAAAATAAAAGAAAATTTTGAGAGTTGATTTTAGGGATTTGGATGGCCATTTGATGTCGGATTTTGGTGAATTTAATATGGGTAGACTCGTAAGTGAATGGGTTTTCCAGTTTTGTAATTTTTATCAGATTGGGAGATGTGGGACCGAGGTCGGGTTTGAGCTAATTTCGGGATTTTTGAGTTAATTTGATTATTTTCGCTTGTGCTTTGTTCCTTTAGCGTATATTGATGATAATATACTGATTTTGGTTAAACTTGGCACTTTTGTAGGCTGAGTCAAGAGGCAAGGGAATTCCGGGCTAGAGGTTAGACCGGTTTGAGGTAAGTAATGATTGTAAATCTAGTCCTAAGGGTATGAAACCTAGTATTTCACATCGTTTCACTACTTTGAGGTGACACACACGCTAGATGACGAGCATGGGGGTGTGCAACGATGGAAATTGTGACTTGGTTCGTCCGGTACAACTATTAAGTCGCGTATTTGATTGAAAACTATTTGATACTATTGTGTTTTGGAAAGTACTATTATGTTTTGAGTTGAATGCCATATTTGGACCGCGTGCCAACTATTTGGACCCTTAGGGGCTTTTTACTACTATTCCTCACTGTTTTGACTTAATATTTGTACTCACTCAAGCTGTGTTTTACTGATTTCATAACTCAACCTTATTTACCCAGGTTTGATGCTATAAATGATATTTTAGGATGAACACCCTATTTTACTGATAGTTCGAGTTGCTTGTGAGGTTGATGGATGAGAGAGGCCGAGGGCCTGACTATGAGGTTGATGAATGAGAGAGGCCAAGGGCTTGATTGTGAGATTGATGAATGAGAGAGGTCGAGGGCCTGGTTGTGAGGATTATATATTTATGGATCGGGCTGCACTCCGCAGCAATGTATATGGATCAGGCTGCATGCCGCAACGATATGTTGGATCGAGCTGCACGCCGCATCGATATAGCACTTGGGTTGTAAGAGCCCTTCCGGAGTCTACACACCCCCAGTGAGCGCAGTCGACTATATATATTTATGGATTGGGCTGCACGTTACAGCGGTTATTATAAGGTACCTATTGAGCGTGAGTGCTGAGTGTGAGCGCTGATTGATGAGAGTTGAGTCTTGATAACCGAGAGGCTTGCCCGAGGGGCTATATATATATATATATATATATATATATATATATATATATATATATATATATATATATATATATATATATATATATATATGAGTGATACTTTTCCTGAGGGGCTTATTTTTATGAAATTACTGTTTTCACTCCTCTTTATAATGAGCCTCTATTGAAAATGTTGAAAAAATACTTTTAAACAACTTTCATTGAAACTGGAGTTTTTACGAGATGTTCGGAATTTAATCACTGATTTGGCTTCGTTATTTCCACTGAGATTTTTATGGTATGAGATGTATACGATTTATGTTTGCCCGAGGGGCTGTATACGAACTATGTTTTGCCCGAGGGGCTGATTATTATTTTTATCACTTTTACTATAAACTGTATTGAACCTCTATTGAAACTGTTGGAAAGCCTCTTCAAATGATTTTTACCAAAAGCTGGATTTTAAATGAGACGATTGACTCGTATTCTGATTTGAAAGCTTGTTGTGCTTACTGAGTTTATCATGATGTGGTTTTATCGTTTCCTACTACTCAGTCTTTATTTACTTTTATTACTTACTGAGTTGGTGTACTCACATTAATCCACGCACCATGTGTGCAGATTCTGGTATTTCTGAGCTTGGTGGCAGGTTCATCGGAGTTAATGACCGAGGCCAACCCTGCACTACTATTGAGTAGCGAGAGAGGTCGAAGCAGTTTTTACCCGATTAAGGTCGGGATCGATTTCCACAGGGAGCTATATATTGGAGTTGAGTGTCTATCTAGATGAGAGTTGTGTATTTGCTCTTAATTGCACTTCTACACATTTTTGGTTTGATTTATAATTCTAATATTATAAAACTACAATGCTCAATTAAACTAAATAAAGATAAGGTTAAACTATTGCGAGTTGTTCAAATGATTAAAAGGCACTAGGGTAGTGACTTTCATCTAGGTGATCAATTGACGGATTCTTGAGTCTAGCTAGATTGACGGATTTTTGGGGAGTATGATATAACCATTGTACGATTCTACTCACTCTACACCTCTCGGTAGTTCGAGTGATTTTGCCCGAATTGACTTTCTCAAGACCAATTGGGTATGAAAATTTGTGCAAGCAATCAAGGTTCAAGTCGGGTATTACTATCTCTAGGTTTAACCCTTTAATTGGGGCTATCAATCTCTTGAGTACGCCCCAATTCCTTGTTGGACTAATTTCATGGACTTAGGCTCTCTTTCTCAAGAAGAGCCAAAATCTACTAGGCATAAACTAGTGTTTGCAACCACTAATTCACAATTAAAACCCTAAATTAGCCCAAATATGAAACACGCATAGACAATCAAGCATCAAATCACAAGACCTATCAATTACCCATACTAGGGTTGAGCCACAACCCTAGCTAGTGGGTCTAGTTACTCACAATTAGAGAAGAAAACAAAGAAATAGAGCCTAAGGGACGCATGACACACAGAGATTGAGCATTTGCGCTAGGGTGCTATGACTGTCTCAGAGTATGCTGTCACACCTCCTTTTCTACCACCCGAGGGGTGATATAAGGGAGTTTTCCAATTTAAGTGACATTATTCGAAATGAGATTATTTATTTATTTTATTAGAGTTGCCACTTGAAATAGTTTATTTGGTGTCCCAAGTCACCGGTTTATTTTAAAATCTCAAATCGAGGAAATTTCGATTTTACTTTATAAGTCTGCGAACTAGAAATTCTAGATAAGGAATTCTATTAATCTGGGAGAAGGTGTTAGGCATTCCAGGGTTCCGCGGTTCTAGTACGGTCGCTTAAACTATTAAAATTGGCCTATTATCCGATTTATTACATGTTTTAAACTATTGTGCATTTTTAGCTTTATAACCGCCTTTTAATTATTTTACCTGCTTTTAGGATGTACTTAATTATTTCTTGAACAAGTGACGATTGTCGTACACTTATTTGTTTTGGAACACGGCGCGAAACACACTATATTAAATGCACCCACAATTCACGACATGTGTATTTTAATAATGTTTAAAGTTGTTATGGTCGGGTCACATGAAATGCACACCCGGATTTTAATAATTAAAAATCACAACTACGTCACGGGAACCGTACATGTAGCTATGATGAATTATTTAAATAACGCGCCCAAAGCAACTACGAAGATTCAATTTTTAATAGCAACATTTGTGAGGGCCATGGATGAGTGTTATAATCGGGTTACATAAAATGCACCCCCGAATTTGGGAATTAGGTATCATGACTATGTCACGGGAACCGTACCCATAGCTGTGATGATTTAATTACGCGCCTAAAGTAAACTACGTTGTTTGAATCATTCAATTTCTATGTTTGAGATTAATGGTTAAGGTTGAAGAGTATGGATTTCGTTGATAGGATTACAGTGGTCCAGACTTTAACTTGCATGGGACATTCACTAGCCTACAATGGGGCGTGATTAAGTTAAAGCCTTCAGGTTGAAAGAATTCCAAACATGTTCAAATTAAATAAGTAGGAATAAGCTAGTCATGTGATGCCTCCCAAACAAATTAGTTCAGTTATGTGGTAAAAATAATAAAACAACTGGGTTATGTCAATATTCTAAAGTGAGGCTCTATTAGGCCTTACTCACAGAGCTGGGCCGAATTAAATCCAACAAGCTCAAAGATCTTAGCAAACTCAAAAGCTTAGCCATATTACATACAAAAGCTTTGAATAATTTCCATTACCAATACATGAATCATTCATCCTACTACTAAAATGAAATTTACAACAAAAATAATCCCATTTTTTCAAACTGTTTGTCTAGCAAAGAGCAGCAAACATGGCATATGAATGTCAAATTAATAGCTGGCTGTTAAAGAAATCGACAAAATCAATCTCCGAAAATGGCTAAAAAGACATCAGGATCCCAGTGAATTCCGATTTCATGAAGAGATGCTTGACTTTCCAATTGAAGCATTTTGTTTATTACATCCTAACACCATTGAACTACTCTTCTCTAATGACTCAAGTCTAAAATCTACACTATTAGCCCGACCAATAATGAAAAAGTTGGTTATTTATAATAATATTCGCAAGTAAATAAAGCACAAAATAGTACTATGAGCAACAACTTCTCCAGAATTATAATTTCCACAAGCAAACCATGAACCAAGAAATGTAAACAGAAGAGAAATGCCGCTTCAGCTCATACAAACAATCTTTCAATTAAAGGGAATTACAAACAAAAATTTCGACATACCTGGGAGCAAAACAGAGAACAAAATTTCAAATAACCAAATGAATGATGAAATCTTTCAAAGTTGAAACTCAGCAGAAGTTTCAGCAATCAACATCAGAGGTTCGACAATCAATTCTTGGGAGCCCAGATTTTCGGAAATCAAACCTGAACACCCCAGAAATTGTAGAGATGATGAAGCATAAGAACACACACACAAAAAATGGAGCTAGACTTAGAAATTCTTCCTTGTTCCCCTCTTTTTTTACTATACCTTTTTTGTTTTTGTTTTTGAATCTCTTGAAAACTTTTGATTTCAATGTGAGAGGAGATGAGAGAAGAAGAATGGATGGAAGCTTGATTTAGAGAAGAATTTCGCTCTCCTCTGCTCTCAATCCAAATGACCGAATAGAGGGGGGGGGTATGATTTCGTTATTCTCCGTTTTTGAAGGAGACCGTCTGCTTTTTAGTGTGAGGACGAAAAATGGAGCAGGAGCTTTTTGATGCGCCGTTTTTGTCTAGGGGTCTCTAATTGTATGAAAAAAATCTGATGCCCCATTTTGTGTCTAGGTTTTAGGGATTTAAGGGAAGGGAAATGGGTATTGAGCTTTGGTCTTGAAGGGATTTGGGTGGATTTTGAGGGAATTGGGCCATAAAAAATGATTTTAGCCCAGATTTAAAACAAGAACAAATCCAAAACTCTTTTTTTTTTTTTTTGCAATGTTAGCCATTTTAAACTCTAATTTAGTTTAATCTCATTTATATCGCCAAATTATTTATCTATTTTGCCTAATTAATTAACTAAGCTAAGAATGCATTTTTTTGATTTTTAATTATTTAAAAGATGCATATGGCAATATAATTAATTCGTAAATGCAAATAAACCTAAGATAACATGAAATTAAACGTAAAAATTTTTATGATTTTTCTATGATTTAAAAATATTATAAATGCATGAAATGCAACTAAATAAAGAAAAACTTCTAAAAATTAATTAAAATTATTTTTGGCTTATTTTAGGAGTTATTTTCATGTAGGGCAAAAATCACGTGCTCACAGCTGCCCCTCTTTCCTCGGAAACATGAAGAACTTTCGGGCAAAGATAAAGTGAGCAATTACGAGCAATTTTTTACCCGTTTGAAACTCCATTTGGAAGCATTTTTTGAAAAAGTCACACCGAACTTTGCTTTTGAGGTTGCCTACAAATCCTTGGCTATAAAGGAATCAGATCAGTGTTGCTACTGTTTCTGCTTGCTGAACTCCTTATTACACCAAAATGCAAAATAAAAAGCTAAACTAGCTAAGCCTATCAACTACGAGTTACAAGATTCCTATCTATAAATCTTCTGAAGCTTGATATTGAGTCTTGACTGGTTCTTCCTGCAGACTCTGATCTGAATCTTGATGTTCGTTAGCTACAAACACTGGTTCCATCTTCTTCAGCTTCTCGGATCAAGTCGGGACATGCAAAGCTTGTGACTTCAACCATAGCTTGGGAAATCCGCATCTTTTCTCCGCTTCTACACTCAGAGTTGAACTTCTTTTCTTGTTTCTTCTTTTCTTTTATTTGGGTTGAGACTTCTTCTTTTGGTCATCTCAACCTTGTGCCTCAAAGTAAAAACCTGTTCAGGCACCAAATCAAACAAACTAACGAAATTTTTCTGTCCCAGTTTTCACTAGGAAAAATTTCTTGAGTTATTGTAACGAAAATTTAAACTAGTTCATTATTGAAAGCAATAAAATCAGTATTGTGTATCCT
This sequence comes from Nicotiana sylvestris, assembly GCF_000393655.2. Classification (NCBI taxonomy): domain Eukaryota; kingdom Viridiplantae; phylum Streptophyta; class Magnoliopsida; order Solanales; family Solanaceae; genus Nicotiana; species Nicotiana sylvestris. The sequence continues at coordinate 65,120,994 of NC_091063.1, forward strand.
TGGAAAAACAGATTAGGGAGTGGAGCCCTATATCTATACTAAAATCAACCAGGGAGAGGAGACCCTACGTTGGAAAAGTGACTAGGGAGTGGAAACCCTTTGTCTAAGATAAAATCAACTAGGGAGTGGAGACTCTTTGTTGGCAAAGCAACTAGGGATTGGAGACCCTATGTCTAAAATAAAATCAACTAGGGAGTGGAGACCTTATATTGGGAAGATTACCAGGTTATGCTGGAAAATGACCGGGTTATGCCGGAAAGGTCCTCGGGTTATGCCGGGAAAGTTCATCGAGTTATGCCAAAAAAGAAAAAGGTCCTCGGGTTATGCCGGGGAGGTCCACGGGTTATGTCGGGAAAGTTCATCGGGTTATGCCGGAAAAGAAAAAGGTCCTCGGGTTATGCCGGGGAGGGTCCACGGGTTATGCCAGGAAAGTGATCGGGTTAAGCCAAAAAAGAAAAAGGTCCTCGAGTTATGTCGGGGAGGTCCACGGGTTATGCCGGAAAAGAAAAAGATCCTCGGGTTATGCCGGGGAGGTCCACGGGTTATACCGGAAAAGTCATCGGGTTATGCCGGGGAGGTCCACGGGTTATGCCAGAAAAGTCATCGGGTTATGCCGGAAAATAAAAAGGTCCTCGGGTTATGTCGGGGAGATCCACGAGTTATGCAGGAAAAGTCATCGGGTTATGCCGGAAAAGAAAAAGGTCCCTGGGTTATGTCGGGAAAGTCATCGGGTATACTGGAAAAGAAAAGGGTCCTCGAGTTATGTCGGGGAGGTCCACGGGTTATGCCGGAAAAGTCATCGTGTTATGCCGGAAAAGAAAAATATCCTCGGGTTATGCCGGGGAGGTCCACGGGTTATGCCGGAAAAGGTCCTCAGGTTATGCTGGGGAGGTCCATGGGTTATGCCCGGAAAGGCATCGGGCTATGCCGGAAAATAAAAAGGTCCACGGGTTATGCCGAGGAGGTCCACGGGTTATGCAGGGAAAGTCAGCGGGTTATGCCGAAAAAAAAGGGTCCTCGGGTTATGCCGGGGAGGCCCACAGGTTATGCCGAGAAAGATCATCGGGTTATGCCGGAAAAGAAAAAAGGTCCCAGGGTTATGCCGGGGAGATCCACAGGTTATATCGGGAAAGGTCATCGGGTATGCCGGTAAAGGTCCTCGGGTTATGCCGGGGAGGTCCACGGGTTATGCCAGAAATAAAAGGTCCTTGGGTTATGCCGGGGAGGTCTACGGGTTATGCCGGGAAAGTCATCGGGTTATGTCGGGAAAGAAAAGGTCCTCAGGTTATGCTGGGGAGGTCCGCGGGTTATGCCGGGAAAGTCATCGGGTTATGCCGGAAAAGAAAAAGGTCCCCGGGTTATGTCGGGGAAGTCCACGTGTTATGCCGGGAAAGTCATCGGGTTATGCCAGGGAGGTCCACGGGTTATTCCGGGAAATTCATCGGGTTATGCTGGAAAAGGTCCTCGGGTTATGCTGGGGAGGTCCACGGTATATGCCGGGAAAGTCATCGGGTTATGCCAGAAAAGGTCCTCGGGTTATGCCGGGGGGGTCCACGGGTTATGGTGGGGAGGTCCACGGGTTATGCCGAGAAAGATATCGGGTTATGCTGGAAAAGAAAAAGATCATCAGGTTATGCCGGGGAGGTCCACAGGTTATGCTGGGAAAGTCAGCGGGTTATGCTGGAAAAGAAAAGGGTCCTCGGGTTATGCCGGGGAGGTCCATAGGTTATGCCGGGAAAGATCATCGGGTTATGCCGGAAAAGAAAAAAAGTCCTCGGGTTATGCTGCGGAGGTCCACGGGTTATGTCGGGAAAGGTCATCGGGTTATACTGGAAAAGGTCCTCGAGTTATGCCAGAAAGAAAAGGTCCTTGGGTTATGCCGGGGAGTTCTATGGGTTATGCCGGGAAAGTCATCGGGTTATGTCAGAAAAGAAAAAAGTCCTTGGGTTATGCCGGGGAGGTCGACAGGTTATGCCGGGAAAGAAAAGGTCATCGGGTTATGCCTGGGAGGTCCACGGGTTATGCCAGGAAAGTTATTGAGTTATGCTAGAAAAGAAAAGGGTCCTCGGGTTATACCGGGGAGGTCCACGGATTACACCGGAAAAGGTCATCAGGTTATGCCTTAAAGGAAAAAAGGTCATCAGGTTATGCCGGGGAGGTCCACGGGTTATGCCGGGGAAGGTCATCGAGTTATGCCAGAAAATGTCCTCGGGTTATGCCGGGAAGGTCCACGGGTTATGCCGGGAATCAACTAGGGAGTGGAACCGTATACTGGAAAAGACTACTAGGTTATGCTGGCAGCGACTACGGAAAGAGACCCTATGTTGGGAAAACATAGCTAGAGATTGGGGACCCTAGGCTACCATGATGTTTTTTTTGATTTTTTCTTCTTCTTCTTCTTTTTATTTTTTTTAATTTTCTTAGAATGAGTAAATGTGGAAAATAATTTTGGAAGGGACTTCCTTTTTTGGATTGTTGTTGCAAAGCTATTTCTAGCCCTTGCACATTTTATTTTTGGTTGCACTTGCTTCTTGTAAGGTTGCTTTGAATTACACATGTTTTCTGTTTTTCAAACAAAGAACAATTTGTCAGTTTGAAACGGTGGTTGGTTTTGTGGCCTTGATAATTTCAACCACTTGATCTTGACCCGGCTTCTTTGATGAAGATTTCAATCGCAACTGCTTGTTCCCTGAGGACCGATTTCATTTCTGACCCTGAAGAAACCTCTAGCTTTGCCAGATTTTGCCATGATGGTCGGTCATGTGGAACTTAATCTTTTCGACTTGATTTTGCCTCTATAGGCCCTTCCCATCTGACTTGTTGTTTTTTTTTTCTCTTTTTTTCTTTTTCCTTCCTTTTTTATGCTTCGAAGCATTGGGAAACTTTTGGCTCCTCAAACTTGCTGCAACGGCTAGTCGCGTGGGACTTAACCTTTTCCAACTTTATTTCGCCTTTGTAGGCATTTCTTTTCTGGCTTCTTTCTTCCAACTTCAATTTCAGAGCATTTGGGGTATATTGGCTTTTTCAAATCTTTGTTGAGACGGTTAGTCACGTGGGACTCAACCTTTTCAACTTCCAAGAGTTTTCAATTTCAAAACATTAACCACCAGGGCTTGTCGAAGTCGAATTGACGCCTGTGACGAGGATGGGTGCCTTATTGCACATTAGCTCATGTCAAATGAGAACCCTGTAAATTAGTCTTGCTATTCCTTCTTTGTATCAATTTCAGAATAGAATTAGACCGAAAGGGATTCAAAGAAATACAAACAACGGAATGGACAATGAATTTGAACAAAAAGTGTCCCTGTTGGGGAAAGGAAAGAAGGACTTATCTGGAGTACATGAGGACTTCAATGAACATGACATGCCTTTTGTACTGGATGCCTGATCTGTGTAAACCGTCTGACTCTCAGAAATTCATCACAACTTTTGCCTCAAAATTGAGAAACCTAGCCAATACTCTATTGATGCCGATGGCTGTGAGAATCCTCTTTTCGATCAGGGGCGCCCTTTGCGGGTTTTCACGATCTAACCTCTCTCATTTCTCTTCTCACAATCGCCTTATAGTGCTCTTTGCGAGTTTTCACTAACAAGACTCTCTCATTCAATTTCTCTGCTTACTGTCGCCTCACGGTGCCCATGTGGGTTTTACCAATAAGACTCTCTCATTTTATTTCTCTCATATTGGTTGTATTGGATCCAAGTAACTGTATTCTTCTATCCTTGAACATTCTCACCAATTGATCGGAAGGACTTGAACAGGGTTTGGGTATAAAGGAATTTGGATTAAGTTACAACTTTGGAACCTTTTGGGCGAGATCATCGCCGAACCATTATAATATCTGCCCCAGTTTCACTTTTTTGGGGGACTTTGAATTTTTATTTTTGGTGTGACTGAACACCAGAGAGAGACTACCTACATATCCTTTTAGAATCAAGTAGAACGTAGTTCAGGGAACATTAATTTTGATTTTCTTTTGTTTTGTTATCTTTATTTTTCCTTTCCTTTTTCCTCTCTTTTTTCATTTTTTTTTTCATTTCATTTTCTTTGTCTTTTCTTCCTTCTTTTTTCTGTATTATTTTTTTCTGTTTTTCTTTTTTCATTTCATTTTTCAATAACACTTTCACATTCCAAAGAGGGTAATCAAAGAATGGGAGTCGGCTCAAAGGGTTTGCAAAGGTTTGATAGTGTTTGGGTTGCGAGAATGAAAGCCTTCGTCATCCCAACTGGAGAATATTAGTATTATATGTAGGATCCAACATAGTACCTTTTGACTGCATTTGCATTGACAGTTATTTCAGGGACATTTCCTTTGACGTGTCCCAAGTACAACGCATTCTTTTGGCAGTACTCTTGTTGCAATGTATGGACCTTTCCAATTCAGGAACCAATTTTCCTTCAGTTGTTCCAACTCTTTGTTTTATTTCTTTAAACTTATATTCATTGCATTCTGATTCTTGATTCATTATTTCGAAGTCTGACATCGTTTTAGGATCTGGGCATGAAGTCCGCAAGCATGTCATGTTATTGAAATCTGCATTTAACAGAACTAAAAAGAGAATAAGAAAAATGACAAGATTAAGAAAAGAGACATTCCTGGACAATGAAATATTAATTTCATTTGATTTTTTACTTTTGATTTTTTTTCTTTTTTTTCAATTTTTTAAGATAGAAGGGTTTACATCAAAAAGTAAGGCAATAAGGTAAAACATCCGGATCACACGCTGAGATAATCCGGACGCAAAAAGGATAGCAAGACTGGCTACTAAGACTCCCGTCTGATGGGGAACTTTCATGCTTGGCGACCATTTTTTGGCTTTTCTTCTGTCTCGGCAATGGCTGCAACGACCTTCAGTGCCGAATCAAATTCCTCAACTTCATAAATAATTCCGACTATTGGCCCGATATTGTGGTAGGCAAAAAATTGTTCATCACATCAGAAGCTTCTTCATCCCGAAAAATGATTCTTTCAACTTCAATCAAATCTTCAACTGCCCTTTTGAGGGTCCAACAGTCCTCTGTACTCTGTCCCACTGCTCCAGAGTGGTATTCACATATAGCATCAGCTCAGTGTGAACGGACTCAGGGTTCGGCCGGTTCGGGGCCACTGGCTACAATAGATCTAGCTTGATTAGCTTCTGAAACAAGCTTGAATACGATTGACCAATAAGGGTGAACTAATTCTTCCTGAAAGTCTCTCTTGGGCGAGGATTGTACTGGGAAACATTTGGTTGGCGATTATATGGAGCTTGGTAAGGATAGGCATTTGTAGGAGGTGGAGCTCGATTCTGTGTATAATGTTGCGGTACGGTGTAAGGTTGCGCGTTCATCACCGCATAAGGAGGTGGTGCCACAACATAAGCACCATCTTGAAAGGGACAATAGTGTGGAGAGAATATAGGAGGCACATATGATTGGCTGAGTGACATGCGGGCCTCCCTCGAGCGTGAAGCCATCATGGCTCCGTCTTTACTCCCATTGTTGTTCATCAAACCCTCCGAACCATTATGAGCAGCCCGTGATATGGCTTTAAAAGCAGCATGACTCAATCGACCTGTTTTTAAACCATTTTCAACCATTTCACCAATTTTGATAGCCTCAGCAAACGGCTTACCCATAGCGGACATCATGTTCTGGAAGTAGTCTGCCTCTTGGGCCTGTAGAAAGACTGTTACCATTTCAATTTCATCCATTGGAGGCTTTACACTGGCAGCTTGCGCACGCCATTTGACAACATATTCACGGAATCTTTCCGTGATTTTCTTTTCAAATTGGACAAAGAGTTTCTTTCGGGAGCGATGTCCACATTATACTGGAACTGGCGAACAAAATCTCGGCCATATCGTCCTACATGTGCCAATGGGTAATTTCTTGATCTGTATACCAATTAGAAGCAATTCCGTTAAGGCTTCCCCCAAAATAGGCCATTAGCAGCTCCTCTTTTCCACCAACACCCCTCAACTGGTTACAGTATTGTTTCAGATGAGCGACCGGATCTCCGTGCCCATTGTACTTTTCAAATTTTGGCATCTTGAATCCAACTGGCAAGTGGACATGGGAAACATATAGAGGTCAGAGTATGAGACACTCTTTTGGTCACTCAGACCTTGCATGTTTTTCAGGCTATGTTCTAGGCTTTTGATCTTCCGATCCATTTCCTCTTGCTCGAGATTTTTAACAACCTTTTCTCACTCTCCCGAGAGATCATATTACGGAGGTTGAGTGAAAGAGTATGGGGTCACATAAGTTATTTCTGATTGAATCTGTGGACCCTGAAAGGTGAACATTGGAGGCTCAACATACGACCGTGGTAAAGTTGGTTATGTTCTGGTGCAGACTGGTGCGGTAGAGAACAATATTGGAGGTGCCCAAGAAACTGGGGCCTGTGGGCGAACCACAGAAGGCATGCCAAGATCATTGAACGGGATTGTAGGGTGCCCGCATGGGAGGAGCGGGTTGGGAACAGGGGCGTTGGTAACCTCACTTGACTTGGGGATCAACTCAGGGAACCTAGGGATTGCACTTGGTGGTTCCCTACCATTAGACCAGGCGTCCCACATTTCTAATATGCGGAAACACAACATCTTATTCTCTTCACAGCTGTTGATTCTAGCTGCAGAATAGCCAATGTCGGACTATCCTCAGGACCGATGATTGGTAGATTGCTTGCGGAGGCCATCTGTGCCTTTAGATCTTGTGAGGGAGGGGAGGCTACACTACCAACAAAACCAACCACCAAAATCTGGCTAGTTTGCACACCCAACAACCTTGTTAGTTTTGAGACGCTTAACAGATAGGAAATCGCACGTTTGGATGCAATGCACCTAAATAGTTAAGCGTTTCTGCCATGTGTTTGAACGGTTGCATGTTTCATACCGGCCTTAACTAACTCTCTTTTCACTCAATATCTCTTTTATTTCTGCTTCTTTTTAATCACTCTTGATTTTATTTTATTTTCATCATTTTTTTGCCGCTCTTTTATTTTGGCACTCTCTTTTTCTCCCTTTTTCACTTTTTAATTTATGTCGCTCCACTTTTTCTTTCTTTTTTACTCAATTTTTCTTTCTCTCTTTGTTTAGTTTATTTTGTCACTCAGTTTATTTTATAGCTATGATCGAATCCGATGGAGATTTCCTACGTATCATGACGCCGCATGAATGAAATCTTGCGTAGTTCGGGAAGATCAAGAATAGAGTAAATAAACAAACTCTTTTTTTTGGAATTTTTGAAAGAAATTCTTTAAAAGAAGAAAGGAAATATTTCTTTTCGAAAGAGAGACTTTTAAGAAAATGTTTTCAATTTCTGAGTTTTTTTAAGTATTTACAAAAAGTACTTCTAAAGAAAAGCAAAATATTTTTGGACTTCAATTTTCAATTTTTGTTTTTTGACATTTACGAAAGAAATACTTTTAAAGAAGGAAAAAAAATACTTCAAAACAAAGAAAACCCGTCTGAAATACTCCAGAAAGAAGGAAACTACTTTTTTTTTAGTTTTTTAAAAACTCCCCCCCCCCTTTTTGAATTTTCTAAGGAAAGATTTCTAAAAGAAAATATTTTTGGATTTTTGAAAATTGGGGTCTTAGAGAAAGACTTTTCTAAAGAAGTAAGTAAAGGAAAGTATTTTTTTGGATTTTCTGAAAATTGTGGGCCGGAATCGATGAGGTTTGCCTACGTATCTCACATCCGGTGTGAATCAAACCCGCGTAGTTAGGTCAGTTTTGACGGAACAGGGAAACATGACACTTGAAAATTTTGGCTCATTTTGAAATGACCTTTCTTTTTTCAGAATTTCGGCAGAGTTTCAGAATTTTCTAAATACCTACCTCTCACTTTTTTTTTGAGTTTATTTTTTCTTTTTTTTCTTTTATTTTCTTTCCCTATTCTAGAAGTCAGTCAACATGCAAGCCGAAACAAACAGATGCGCAAGTAGCACGTAAGATGCATCAGGATGGTCTTTTTAATTTGGGTACACCTGTCCTAGACAGACCCAACCCCTGTGTTGAGTCCCCAAAGTCAGATGCATGTGATGCAAACAAGCATTCCTACTAGGAATCTGGCATTAGGCTATGTTATTCTTGGTTTAAAATCTGGATGTATTTGTTCGAGACCTGGCTTACCCGAGCGGACAGCTCGAGCCGAGGGGGGTAGCGTACACCGGCTTTGCAACTTGTCCGAACCTCGTTCTAAAATTGGGATATGACTCTAAAAGACAACAAGTCACACGAAGTGCACACTTCCCAGATGATTTAGAAGACTCGGAGAGAAGAAGGATTCGTAACAATTTATATACAGTCCAAACAATATCAAAGCAATAAAAAACGGCATTTAACACATTAGGCTCAAACATATAAAAATCAGATAATAAATAAAGCCAAGTATAACAGTTATTCTAAGCTCGAATTCTTGAATCCTGAACCCGAGATTCTGGGTTATATTTTCCCCAGTAGAGTCGTCAGAGCTGTCACACCTCCTTTTTTACCACCCGAGGGGTGATATAAGGGAGTTTTTCCAATTTAAGTGACATTATTCGAAATGGGATTATATATTTATTTTATCAGAGTAACCACTTAGAATAGTTTATTTGGTGTCCCAAGTCACCGGCTTATTTTAAAATCCTAAATCGAGAAAATTTTGACTTTACTTTATAAGTATACGAACCAGAAATTCTAGATAAGGAATTATGTTAACCCAGGAGAAGGTGTTAGGCATTCCCGGGTTCCGTGGTTCTAGCACGATTGTTTAAACTGTTAAAATTGGCCTATTATCCGTTTTATTACATGTTTTAAACTATTGTGCATTTTTAGCTTTATAACCGCCTTTTAATTATTTTACCTGCTTTTAGGATGTATGGAATTATTTCTTGAACAAGTGATGATTGTCGTACACTTGTTTGTTTTGGAACACGTCGCGAACCACGCTACATGAAATGCACCCGCAATTCACGACATGTGTATTTTATTAAAGTTCAAAGTTGTTATGGTCGGGTCACATGAAATGCACACCCGAATTTTAGTAATTAAAAATCACAACTACGTCACGGGAACCGTACCCGTAGCTATGATGAATTATTTAAATAACGCGTCCAAAGCAACTACGAAGATTCAATTTTCAATAGCAACATTTGTGAGGGCCATGGGTGATTTAATTTATTTATGGCATACCTCAAACCTTTCTATAAGTGTTAGTTCTTGAATCTAATCTTATGAGGGCCATTGATTATAAATTTTGTTTGGCATGGTACGTCTCAATTTATTTCAAAGGGCTTTATTATTAGAAGTTGTTATAATCGGGTTACATGAAATGCACACCCGAAGTTAGGAATTAGGTATCATGACTATATCACGGGAACCGTACCCATAACCGTGATGATTTAATTACACGCCTAAAGCAAACTACGATGTTTGAATCATTCAATTCCTATGTTTGAGATTAATGGTTAAGGTTGAAGAAGTATGGATTTCGTTGGTAGGATTATAGTGGTCCAGACTTTAACTTGCATGATTATTTAAAGACTTAGGACATTCACTAGCCAACAATGGGGCATGATTAAGTTAAAGCTTTCAGGTTGAAGGAATTCCAAACATGTTCAAATTAAATAAGTAGGGATAATCTAGTCATGTGATGCCTCCCAAACAAATTAGTCTAGTTATGTGGTAAAAATAATAAAACAACTGGGTTATGTCAATATTCTAAAGTGAGGCTCTATTAGGCCTTACTCACAGAGCTGGGCCGAATTAAATCCAACAAGCTCAAAGTTCTTAGCAAACTCAAAAGTATAGTGATATTACATACAGAAGCTTTGAATAATTTCCATTACCAATACATGATTCATTCATCCTACTACTAAAATGAAATTCACAACAAAAACAATCCCATTTTTTTAAACTATTTGTCTGGCAAAGAGAAACAAACATGGCATATGAATGTCAAATTAATAGCTGGCTGTTAAAGAAATCGACAAAATCAATCTCCGAAAATGGCTAAAAAGACATCAAGATCCCAGTGAATTCCGATTTCATGAAGAGATGCTTGACTTGCCAACTGAAGAATTTTGTTTATGACATCCCAACACCATTGAACTACTCTTCTCTAATGACTCAAGTCTAAAATCTACACTATTAGCCCAACCAATAATGAAAAAGTTGGTTATTTATAATACTATTCGCAAGTAAATAAAGCACAAAATAGTACTATGAGCAACAACTTCTCCAGAATTATAATTTCAACAAGCAAACCATGAACCAAGAAATGTAAACAGAAGAAAAATGCCGCTTCAGCTCATACAAACAATCTTTCAATTAAAGGGAATTACAAAAAAAATCTCGACATACCTGTGAGCAAAACAGAGAACAAAATTCTAAAGAACCAAATGAAGGATGAAATCTTTCAAAGATGAAACTCAGCAGAAATTTCAGCAATCAACAACAAAGGTTCGGCAATCAATTCTTTGGAGCCTAGATTTTCGGAAATCAAACTTGAACACTCAGAAATTGTATAGATGATGCAGCATAAGAACACATACAAAAAAATAGAGCTAGACTTAATTCTTCCTTGTTCCCCTCTTTTTTTACTTTACCCTTTTTTTGGTTTTTGAATTTCTTGAAAACTTCTGATTTCAATGTGAGAGGAGATGAGAGAAGAAGAATGGATGGAAGCTTGATTTAGAGAAGAATTTCTCTCTCCTCTGTTCTCAATCCAAATGACCGAATGGAGGGGGGTCTGATTTCATTATTCTCCATTCTTGAAGGAGATAGTCTGCTTTTTAGTGTGAGGACGAAAAATGGAGCAGGAAATTTTTGATGCGCCATTTTTGTCTAGGGGTCTCTAATTGTATGGAAAAATCTGATGCCCCATTTTGTGTCTAGGTTTTAGGGATTTAAGGGAAGGAAAATGGGTATTGGGCTTTGCGCTTGAAGGGATTTGGGTGGATTTTGAGGGAATTGGGCCATAAAAATGATTTTAGCGCAGATTTAAAACAAGACCAAATCCAAACCTTTCTTTCTTTTCTTTTTTTTTGATTTTTGCAATGTTAATCATTTTAAACTCTAATTTAGTTTAATCTAATTTGTATGGTAAAATTATTTATCTATTTTACCTAATTAATTAACTAACCTAAGAATGCATTTTTTTTAGTTATTTAAAAGATGCATATAATATAATTAATTCCTAAATGCAAATAAACCTAAGATAACATGAAATTAAACGTGACAATTTTTATGATTTTCCTATGATTTAAAAATATTAAAAATGCATGAAATACAACTAAATAAAGAAAAACTTCTAAAAATCAATTAAAATTATTTTTGGCTTATTTTAGGATTTATTTTCATGTAGGGCAAAAATCACATGCTCACATATGCTGTCCGTTACACTAGCTTGGCTAGACATGCACCAGCTTTGGTTTCTACTGTTCGCGAGAGGGTTCACCGGTTTATTGAGGGGCTTATTCCCAGCATCAGGTCTAGCATGGCTCGTAAGTTGGATGATATTTCTTATCAGCAGGTGGTAAGCATTGCTAGGAGAGTGGAGGGTATGCATGCTAGGGATAGAGAGGAGAGGGAGGCCAAGAGGTCTCGAGAGTCGCGCCATTATTCTGGTACCCGTGCTCCAGCTGCAGTTTGTCATAGTAGGGGCTATATGAGTCGTCCCGTTCATTCATCTCTTCCAGCAGCCAGTGGTATTCCATCTCCTCCTAGGCCTCAGGAGCCTTATTATGCACCTCCAGTATCTAGTGCGCCTCCTGCGCGGGGTGCTTTTAGTGGTCAGTCTAGCAGACCTGGCCCGAGCCAGTCACAACTGCCACATCCTCCTAGAGCTTGTTTTGAGTGTGGTGACACACGCCATATGGTGAGGGATTTCCCCAGACTTAGGAGGGGTGCACCTCCACAGACGTTTCAGCCACAGCGTGCCCCGCAGAGTTCCCAGGCTATGGTTACAGCTCCAGTTGCTACCCCACCTGCTCAGCCAGGTAGAGGTGGAGGTTGGGGAGGTAGAGGTCGCCCTAGAGGGGGAGGCCAGGCCAGATATTATGCCCTTCTTGCCCGTACCGAGGCTGTCGCCTCCGATTCTGTCATCACAAGTATTGTCCTAGTTTGCCATAGAGATGCATTGGTTCTATTCGATCCAGGTCCACTGTTCTTATGTGTTTTCTTATTTTGCCCCGCATTTGGGCATATCTCGGGATTCTTTGAGTTCCCCTATTTATGTTTCTACTTATGTGGGAGACTCTCTTGTTGTGAACCGCATTTATTGGTTGTGTTTGATTGCTCTTAGTGGTTTTGAGACCAGAGCTGATTTTATTATTGCTCAGCATGATAGATTTTAGGGGTGTTCAAAACCGAACCGAAACTGAAGCTTAATGGCTTATTGATATCGGATTAACGGTTTAACGGACGGGGAAGGTATTGAATTTTTTTATTAACGGCTTATCGGTTTGAGGGTGGATTATTTAATTTTCTTAACGGATAATTTGTTGACCCGTTAAGAAAATATATATAGATATATATATTTATATATATATATATATATATATATAATTTATGTTTATCCATATATATTAAATAATCAAAAACCTTTCTTCCACTTCAAGTACTCTATATCACTTTATTTGATTTTTAACACAAATTTTGCCAACGTGATTGGATACTAGGAAGTTGTAAAATGTTACTGTTGTCCGCTCTTGAGTGTTTACTGTTTCCTTTTTTTTATTATGGCTTCTTAGTTTTCATCGAAGAAGAAATGCAGAAGGTGGCGCTAACAATGTAGAAGAAATGCAGAAGGTGGCGCTAACAATGCAGAAGAAATGCAGAAGGTGGCGCTAACAATGCAGAAGAAATGCAGAAGAACAACAAACAATTAATGTACGCAATATAGATTGAATTAGGCTGATAAACTGCCCGATAAGAGCTAAACCGATACCAATCCGCCTGATATCTTATCGGGTGGCTAGCGGATTAATATATTTAAAAGCCGATAACCGATAAGCCAAACCGTTAAGTGTACATAACTGCCCAATTCTCCCGATAAGCAGCCCTAGTAGACTTTGATGTTATCTTGGGCATGGATTAGTTGTCGCCTCATTATGCTATTCTTGATTGTCATGCCAAAACTGTGACACTGGCAATGTCAGGTGTACCGTGAGTAGAGTGGAGAGGTACCTTAGATCATACTTCCAGTAGAGTTATTTTATTCCTTAAGGCTCAGTGTATGTTTGAGAAGGGGTGTGACGCGTATCTAGCTTATGTGAGAGATGTCAGTATTGATACCCCTATAGTTGATTCAGTCCTACTAGTACGAGATTTCTCTAATGTGTTTCCAGCTGATCTTCCAAGCATTTCGCCCGATAGAGATATTGATTTTGGCATTGATTTGTTGTCGGGCACTCAGCTCATTTGTATTCCTCCATATCGTATGGCCCCTCCTAAGTTGAAGTAGTTTAAGGATCAGCTACAGGAATTTCTTGATAAGGGTTTTATTGTGAGTCCCCGTGAAGAATTTCCACCCTAAACCCAAAAGTCAAGAAATAATATTTTCCAGAAAAGGCGATTCTGCGGTCGAGAATGCGGTCGCATATCAGGTATGCGGACTGCATAATCGCCGCAAAGTAAGTCAGTGTGTTGGTCAAATTTGAGGTCAACTATGCGGTCAAGTATGCGATCGCATAACCGATATGCAGACCGCATAGTCGTCGCATATATCCCTTGGGATTTTGTGAGGGGAAGTTCTGCGGTGCATTATGCGACCGCAGAACGGGTATGCGGACCACATTTCTGCCGCATACCCAGGCAGTGTGTTCAGGTCTTGGGGAGCATTTTTGCGGTCTATTATACGGACCGCATGTCAGCTTTGTGATCGCAGATCCGACTCGGGGCTCCAATTTTCTAAATTTTAAACCCGACCCCCTATCGTTATATACGGTGTAATAGCTCATTTGAGCTTATTTTTGTGATGCTTTTAGAGAGAGAGAGAGAGAGAGAGGGTCTTAGAGAGGGGAAGTGACTTTCATCAATATTGATCCAAAAATCCTTGTTGAATCATTGAAGATAATCAAGTGAGGGACCTAAACCTTCATCCCAAGAGGTAAGGCTTCATCACCTCAGCTCTCATTTTTACACATAACTACAAAGGATCATTAGTGAGGTAATTCATGGGGATAAGAGGGTTTGCATTGCATGCATGTGTTCTTGAAGAGTATGAGGAATTATATAAGAGGAGGCATGAGTAATGGGCTAGTGTAATCTTGCATAAAAAGAACCCTAAGGCCTTAATGAACACTAATTGCTCGGTAAAATGCTCAAGAGAGCTTAGATTATGATCTTTTCTTGATTATGAGTTAAATTGTGCTATATTGCTTAAATAGATTGAGATGCGAACATTCCGGAACATTATAGGATTAAGGAAAGCTCGGTTGAGGTATGTATGGCTAAAACCCCATCTTTTAGAAATTGAGCTTCATTGGTGATTGTGTGGGCATGGCAAGATTAAAGTTGAATTGTTGCATTGCTTGTTGTTTTACATGAGTTGGTGTTGTAACCTTATGTGTGTGAAAAATATGTCCCAACATAATCAACGTGCTATCTTGACAGCTTGAAAGGGGCAAAGGTATGAATTATGTATTGGAAATGTTTAGACCTTAACTTGAGATTGCAGCTGAATATATTGTGCTATCTACATGAAATCTTATCTACGTTTGTAATTTAAATTGCTCTTGTGTGCACCTACTGTCCTAACTGGCAAAGCTAATATTGAAAATTGGGAACGATGTAAAATGCGGCCTAGCGCCAAGAATGATTTGATAAGTCGTAGCCCCCGAGTGCCTATGAAATGATATATGTGAAATGAATTGATTTATGAGAAGGGAACAATGCCTTGATAAGGCGGCCTAGACGATCGGTCGAGATCGGACTCCGCTCAAGATAGCGGTGGTATTAGAAAGGTATTGTGAATGAATTCTGGAAAAGAAGGAAAATGAGATTGTGATTGAAGTATATGTCTCAAATGAGGCAACCTAGCCGATCGGGTTGAGATCGGACTCCGCTCAAGATAGCGGTGGTATTGTGAACAAATAATGAATAGTGTGAAATGCCCCAAACTAAAAACTCTAGGAAAATGATTTGAAAGTTGTATGATTCTTTTATTTGATAATGTGGTGATCGTTTAAAGTTTTGAGTTATACTTGTGATTTCTTATTCTTGTATGAATGTTCTTTCTAAGTAGATGGTGTTTAGTGTCGTGCCCCCTTTTTCTAAGAAAGCAAAATCGGATTCATGACATTTGGGAGGACAACTCGTTCCCTCTTGGGAATTGGGTTTTTTTAAGAGTCGCCACCTAATGATTAAAGTGCATTAGAACACTAAAGAAGAGTTCGAGTTGGAAAATCAGAGTTCGGATAAGGGCTAGAAATTATATCGAGGGGAAGGTGTTAGGCACCCCCCAAGATCCACTAGTGTGGTTCCCGGCCATGATACAATTGTGACTTTGAATAACAAGTAGGCAAATAGAAGTCTCAAGTAGAAGGGGGTTTTCACATAATATTGCAAGCAAGTTGAGAGTTTGACGAAAGTAAAGAAAGCAGAAATTTTAAAGAAATAGTTTGAGAATAAAATAAACAAATAAAGGAAAGGGGGTCCTAGGTTTACAAATAATATGGATCATATTAATGCAATATCCGATAATCACTCCTCAGAAGAGGGGTTACACGTGGTATTAGCATACCGGTCATCATATCCATATCTACCCTTTCCCACCCCGTTAAGGTATTAAGCGTGGAATAGTGTCGTTACTTATTGCATGCTAGTACACGCCCCAATCCTATCAGTCCTGGAGGCATTTGGGACTATTAGTCCTAAAGGGAAGGGAGATTTGGCTTTTCAGAGTTTTAAAAGGATAAAATTCTAGGGCGACGATCAAAACATATAAGGCAGGTATGGGAGAACACATAACAGTTTAAAGGGCTGAAACGGGCCTCCTCATTTAAAGAAACAAGTTGTTTAGCATGACTTACAAATACTGGTTATGGTCTGAATTAAATTTAAAGCATTAGGGAAGGCTGATTTATCACATATTTCTCAGATGAGAAGTCCGAATTAGGCCTCCACTGGTTGTAATTATCAAAGACTGATGCAGTTAATTAATTACCTAATGGCTTGCCTAGGTGAAACCTATAGTCATGATATCTAACGATGCTTACTCTGATTTTAAAGAAGGCTTACTGATTATATATAAAAAATAAGATGTGCAGATATTAAACGACATTACTACTGATTTTAGACTTGCAAACGATTCAGATTTGGTTAATTACTCCTATAGGCATGCTTTCTAAGCGTCGTTGGTTTAAAACAATTATGAAAGTGCAGGAGTCCTATAGACATGGTATCTATGATGCATTTTGTTATTTTTAACCTATAAATGTTTGCCTAATGATGGAGGTATATGCGTAAGTGCAAAAAACCTATGATCATGATTTCTATATGCAGAAGTGCAGAAAAAACCTACAGACAGAATTTCTATATGATATGCGGAAGTGCAGAAACTTATAGGCGGGATTTCTATATGATATGCAGAAGTGCAGAAACTTATAGGCAGGATTTTCATATGATATGCAGAAGTGCAGACACTTATAGGCAGGATTTCTAATGCAAAAGTGCAGAAACTATAGGCAGGATTTCTATATGATATGCAGAAGTGCAGAAGTTGTAAATAGTAACACCTATGAGCATGTTGTCTACCCTTTGCATACATAAATGACCCTACCCTTTTTCACTTAGAACCCCATAAGTTATTATAAAATATTACAGACCAGAATGAATCAAGAAAAGTAAAATTACATCAGAAATTTAAGCTATAACCAATGAGCCTAATTCAGACTCAAGGTCTAACAATATGAGATGAACCAACTTCCAGGATCAGATTTCCAAAGCTTTCTCTCATTTGGGATGTGTCAAAGTTCCCTAAGAGCCTCAAGTGGACTCCGGGAAGTGCTTACACCCCAAATATATTGCAGACTTAAGCAAGTGCAGTGTGGAAGAGCCAACCCTCAAATGTCCAAGTTCAGAGGAAACTCAAGGTCCCAAAGCAAGTCTCATAAGGGGGGGGGGGGTAGAACTTAGAATATAAGAGAGAGTGAAAGTGCATAGAGGGGATTTAGGGGAAGGCCATGACAGGCTGGTGGTCATGCCCAACAATTAGGAGTGCTGGCACACCCCGGACCAGCTTATTAGCCAAAGTTGGGAGTTAGGATCCATTGAGGATCAGGTTCAGACCTAAGCAACAACTTGGATGTTATCAGGCCATGAACCTTAACTCAAACACATATAAGGGAGTGGGGGTATAGGGAATTCATAACAAACAGCAGATGCAAAGATAAAAAATAGTTTACATAGTTAACATTAATCACTGAACATGAATAACATAGTAAACAAGCTTGCAGAAACTGTAAATAAACACATAGGGGAGTGAGGCAGAAAAGTTAAATTAGAACATACCAGTTTCAGGGAAAACAAACAAATAAACGCAGTCTTGAGAAAGCCAAGTTGCAAGCAAACAGTTCCAAAAGATCTCAGAAAGAGTAGAATGTTGTAAGAGTATTGAACTCAAAGTAGTATTGTAAGTATGTAAGTAAGTTGAAAGTATTGAACTAAAGGCTCGAGGTGTTCAACTCGAAGTAGTGGTGTAAAAGTATTGAATTGGAAGTGTCTTAAAAGTGCGGAAGGGTAGTCCCTTTTATAGTGCAGAGAAGTAAGTAAGAAAGGTAAGAAAATAACTTGCAATCAATCACATAGAATTTCCCTTCAGTTAAGGGATTTGATTTCAAACGGGTAGAAGACATTTAAGGAAAGAAATTTTGATTAAAACCTTTTCAAAGTAGCACAAAAGGGGTAAATGCATAGAAGTTTATTTAAGGAAAAGCTCAGTGGTACACGGCTTGGGAAAAATAAGGAAAGGGAATCAATCAAACAACTAGGGAAATCAAAGTTACAGGTTTAATCTCGAATGACCCAAGTCAGGAAAGGTAAAGAAGGTTCAATTAGAGTGAATCAGTAACAATCAGTCAGGACTCATTAAAAGGAATTCGAAATCAATCAATTAGTCGGTAAAGACCTTTTGAAAGACGAGTTCACATATATAAAGCACACAAACACGTGAATCAAGAAGTTATATAGAAGAGAGTTTACTCCAAGAGAGGTTCAGAATCATGAGCAAGAAAGGGTACAAGTCCAGTTTGCAGACTCACAATGAGTCTGAGAGTTCAGGGTCCCAAAGCGGAACCCTAACTTGCACAAATTCAAAATTGCCAAGAAACCCCCAAATCATAGGGTTTCATAGAGATGAGAAAGCAAGTCATTGAAACAGGCTCAGAAGCCTCTTTCAAAGACTTATGAGAAACAAACAAACATGATACAAAGAAAGAAAGCTAATTTGAGGTCATAGAGATCATATTTGAGAAACTGGGAACTTAAACAAGTTCAGAAAAGAAGAGGTGATACAGACTTAAATTAAAACAGAGGAAACTTGTTTAGCAAGAACGCAAACAGAGTCTAATAGAGCAAACAAAAATTTAAAAAAACTAACAGTAAGCACATATAATAGAAGAGTAAGGGAAATATAACAAGGATTAACAGGAGTAACAGGTATAGTAGAAAAAGAAGAGTCGGAGAACAATACACGCGTAGTAAAAGAAGCCATACGAGCATAGCACAGACAAACACACATAAAGAAAGAATCAGAAAGATCTTTTTGAAAACTTTTTCAGAAACGATTTTTGAAAAGAAAATTTGGGGTAAACACTTTAGAAGCCTAGTAGAACACGAACATACCATAGATTTAAGAAAATAAGCAGAGAAGAGCCTTGAACAACTTAGGGTTTCAGAGAAACCCTGAAATGAGAAAGGTTTGGAAGAAAAATCAGATCCTGAGTCGAAGAGGTGAGGAATTAGGCTCCTGAGGCCTGAATGTGCTGGAGCATGGCCGGAGAAGCTATAGAAATGAAGATCTAAGAAGATCTGGAAGAACCATCGAAGTCAGCCTTCAAAACCTCGAACACCCAAGTTATAATGATGGAGATGGATGAGTACAGACCGTCCATGGCCTGAGAATCCATGGATTGCGGTGAAAACATGGTGAAATAAGGTAGGAGGAGGCTAGGGTTTCGAAAAGCTGATGAGAGGATTTGAGAGCGTTTGGGATTCAAAGGCGGCGGGTCAGGTGAGAATGAGGGATATTAGGGTAGGTCGTTTGGTTTAATTATGGAAGGGTGAGTTACGGCCGTTGATCTTGTGTGATCAACGACCCAGATTTAGGAGGGTAGATGGGAATCGGGTAAGGGTCATTTGGATCGGGTTGTGGGTTTGGTCAAATTAAAAATTGGGCAGGTCCAAATGGGTTAAGATTGGGTCAAAAAATGGTTAAAATTGAAAGGTAAAAAGGTTGTATTTGAAATGGAATGAGGCTAGATGTTAAATAGCTAGTTTTCCCTTTTATTTTATAAAAATAGTAAAAATAATTTTAAAAGAAAACTAAAAGTACTAAGCCAATTAATAATATATAAATATTAATTTAAAAATACTGGAAATAATTTTACAATTGTAAAATGCTATTAAACTTAAAATAGGCTAGAATTGCAATTATATGCAATTTAGCTTTACAAATACCAAATAAAATTTGTAAAAATATACAAAAATCACCTTAACTATATTTTGGTATAAATATGAGAATAAGATAAGTTATTCACTAAAATGATAATCTTGGGAATAATTATTGGTTTTTGTACTGCTAAAGTGGACAAATAAATTGATTTTAAAATCTTTTGAAAAAAATTAGAAAAAATACCAAAACACTTTGGAATGCTTATATACGCATATATATGCTATATTGAAAGTATTTTGTATATAAAAATATATAGGGAAAAATTGGGTATCAATAGCTGCCCCTCTTTACCCGGGAAAGATGAAAGAGTTGTCGGGTAAAGATATGATGGCCAATTTTGACCGAATGAAACGATTTTGAAGAGTTTTGACCAAGCTCTGGTTTCTGAGCTGCCTACATATCCCTGGTATTACAAGAATGAGGCCATATGTAGTTCTGGATCCATCGGCGTAGTATGCCGATTTAGATTTTCGAAAAGTGGATGCGATGTTTAGGTTGAGAAAGGATGGTCAGAGTCTGATAGGCTGCGGGAACTGGAGCGAGATCGCTCCTACTGAGACGACCATTGCTAGCCGGTGTACCTGCGAATGAACAATACCAGCATATGTATATTGTGCATAAATTTAAACGTGATACAAGTTCCCGTTGGAACGTGAATGCTGTCTTTGGATGGTAAGGATGACGTCCTCAGACCATGATGTCTTGGGCCATGAAGCGTATGATAAAGGATTCGCAGGCTATGAAATAATGTTCTCGAACTATGAGGATGATGCCTCCGAACCATGATGACTTTGAATTATGATATGCAAATGATAAAATGGGGTCCTTAGGCTATGGCATGGCATTCTCGGGCTATGAAAATAGTGCCTCTGAATAATGACGCCTTTGGACAAATTGGCGATCTTTCAGCCCATGAAAATGCAGAAGGTGGCGATCTTTCAGCCGATGCAAAACGTAAAAAAAGGGTGGCGGTATTTCAGCCATGCAAGAGAAATAAGATGGCGGTATTTTAGCCGTGCATAAGGAATAGAGTGGCGGTATTTCAGCCATACAGATGGAGGTAGAGCTTAACCTCGGAAGGCAGAAAGGTAGCCTTATGCAATGCAGGAGTTGTAGATGGAGGTAGAGCTTAACCTCGGAAGGCAGAAAGGTAGCCTTATGGAATGCAGAAGATGCAGATGGAGGTAGAGCTTAACCTCGGAAGGTAGAAAGGTAGCCTTATGCAATGCAAAAAATGCATATGGAGACAGAGCTTAGTCTCGGAAGGCAGAAAGGTAGCCTTATGCAAGTCAGAAGATGCAGATGAAGGTAGAGATTAACTTCAGAAGGCAGAAAGGTAGTCATATGCAATGCAGAAAATGCAGATGGAGACAGAGCTTAGTCTTGGAAGGTAAAAAGATAGCCTTATGCAATGCAGAGAAATGCAGATGGAGGCAGAGCTTAACCTCGAAAGGCAGAAAGGTAGCTTATGCAGAAAATAAAAGGCGAATAGTAATGAAATCTTTTAGCTGATAGATGATAGCTGATAGCTAATTACTATATTGTGGATGTTGTGGATGTCGTGTACGGATAGCAACTGTAAATAGATGATGATTCCGAGAGTTGTATTCCCTAGAAGTATGAGTGTATAGATATATCTAATGATTTTACGACTTGAGTGCCTACATTTAAAGAAAAATCATGAGTTTTGTAAAAGGGGGGAAGGTTAGTTCGTTTCCCCATGAGATTCGCTTGTCCTGCTTGGCATTGTGTATCATTGGGGTAGCATTTCTAAACAAAGCAATTTTGATACCAGACATGCATGATTCAGAAAAAATGTAACATAAATACATAATTTAAAATAGTTTTCTTTAGATGAACCGACGAATGCGACGCGGTTCAAGATATTGCAACCTCTCTCGCTCCGGAATTTTGAGGGTCCTCCTTAAAATTCTGCCCTAGTTTACTGGGCTGGTAGTTCTTACGGCTGTGTGCGACAAATGGCTAAAATCAACTTCGGAATTTTGAGGGTCCTCCTCAAAATCCTGCCACAGTTTCTAATAGCAGGGGGAAATGAAAATTTTATTGAATTGTGACCGAACCCATAGGGCTGCCTGCGTATCCCCTCTTAAACGTGAATCAGGTCAAGCGTAGTTCAAATTACATCATACAGGAAACCATAAGAGTTACACATAGTATCGCTTCACTGCATCTGAATTGATCGGCTTCGGCCAGACTTCACCATCCATTTCTGCAAGTATGAGGGCTCCTCCGGTTAGAACCCGGTGAACCATGTATGGACCCTGCCAGTTGGGAGAGAACTTCCCTTTGGCTTCATCTTGATGCGGGAAAATCTTCTTTAACACCAGCTGCCCCAGTGTAAACTGTCTCGGCTTGACTCTTTTGTTGAAGGCTCTGGATATTCTGTTCTAATAAAGTTGACCATGGCAACCTGCATTCATTCTTTTCCCATCTATAAGAGCTAACTGCTCGTAGGGACTCCTTACCCATTCTGCATTGTCAAGTTCTGCTTCCTGTATGATTCTCAAGGAGGGAATTTCTACCTCGGCGGGAATGACTGCTTCTGTACCATAAACCAACATATAGGGAGTTGCCCCGGTTGATGTGCGAACTATGGTGCGGTATCCCAATAAAGCAAATGCTAACTTCGCATGCCACTGCTTATGCTTCTCTATCATCTTCCTTAGTATCTTCTTGATATTCTTATTGGTGGCTTCTACAACTCCGTTCAGGATTTCTATATGATAATGGGTCTGTAAGCTGTAGAATTCTTGTGTTTGATCTTGAAGGTTTCACACATGGCTTTCATCAGGTCGCTGTTGAGATTGGAACCATTATCAGTGATGATTGACTCTGGAATTCCGAACCGACAAACAATACGGTCGCGGACAAAATCTGCTACCACTTTCTTAGTCACTTCTTTGTACGGTGTTGCTTCAACCCAGGTAAAATAATCAATTGCCACTAGAATGAACCTATTCCCGTTTGATGCGGCAGGCTCGATAGGTCCGATAACATCCATTACCCAAGCGGCGAACGGCCATGGCGATCTTATTGCAGTAAGCTCATTTGGAGGCACCTTTATCATGTCTGCATGTATTTGACAGCGATGGCATTTTCTGACATACTGGATGCAGTCCATTTCCATAGTCACCCAAAAATAACCAGCTCGGAGTATTTTCTTGGCTAAAACAAAGCCATTCATATGTGGACCGCAGTTCCCTGCATGAATTTCCTCCAATAGCCTGGATTCTTCCTTTGCGTCGACACACCTTAGTAATCCCAAATCAGGAGTCCTCCTATACAGGATTCCTCCGCTATGAAAGAAGTTGTTAGATAATCTCTGAAATGTGCGCTTCTGAGTAGGATTTGTGAGTTCTGGACATTCTCCCTTCGTCAAATATTCCTTAATATCATGAAACCAAGGTTTTCCGTCTGCTTCTTCTTCCACATGAGCACAATAAGTTGGCTGATCATAGATCTTTACCGGAATAGGATCAATGAAGTTCTTGTTTGGGTGTTGTATCATGGACGATAGGGTAGCCAATGCATCGGCAAACTCATTCTGAACTCTGGGAACATGTTGGAACTCTGTCTTTGTGAACCTCTTCCTCAACTCCTGTACATGATGCAGATAAGGGAGTATCTTGGAGTTCTTGGTTGCCCATTCTTCTCGGACCTGATGTATAAGCAGGTCTGAATCTCCGATCACTAGCAATTCCTGAATGTTCATGTCAATGGCCAGCTTGAGCCCTAAGATGCAGGTTTCGTACTTGGCCATGTTATTGGTGCACGGGAACCTGAGCTTGGCAGACACCGGATAATGCTGGCCAGTTTTTAATACTAGGACCGCTCCTATACCAACTCCTTTGAAGTTTTCTGCTCCGTCAAAAAACATTCTCCAACCATCATAGGATTCTGCAATATCTTCCCCTATGAAATATACCTTTTCATCAGGAAAATACGTCTTTAGAGGCTCATATTCTCCATCCACAGGATTTTCAGCAAGATGATCTGCCGGTGCTTGTCCTTTGATTGCCTTCTGAGTCACGTAAATAATGTCGAATTCACACAGTAGGATTTGCCACTTGGCTAGCTTGCCAGTGGGCATGAGCTTCTGAAAGATATACTTCAAAGGATCCATTCTTGATATGAGATAAGTAGTATAGACACAGAAATAGTGCCTCAACTTCTGAGCTACCGAAGTCAGAGCACAACAGGTGTATTCCAATAGAGAATATCGAGCCTCGTACGGGTTGAACTTCTTGCTGAGATAATAGATGGCCTGCTCCTTTCTTCCCATTTCATCATGCTGCCCCAGAACACAACCGAACGCTCTATCCAATACTGTAAGGTAGAGTAATAGAGGTCTACCCGACTCGGGCGGGACCAAAACTGGTGGCGTTGACAGGTATTCCTTGATTCTATCAAAGGCTTTCTTATAATCATCAGTCCATTTGGTAGCGGTGTCCTTCTTCAACATCTTAAAGATTGGCTCACAAATGACAGTGGATTGAGCTATGAACCGGCTGATGTAGTTAAGTCTTCCCAAGAAACTCATAACCTCTTTCTTGTTCTTCGATGGTGGTAATTCTTGGATGGCTTTGACCTTTGACAGATCTAATTCTATTCCTCGGTGACTCACAATGAACTCAAGTAGTTTTCTGGCAGGAAACCCGAATGCATACTTGGCGGGATTCAGCTTCAAGTTGTACATTCTTAGTCTATTGAAGAACTTCCTCAGATCTTCCATGTGGTCAGTGGCTCTCTTGAATTTGATGATGACGTCGTCTATATACACTTTGATCTCTTTGTGTATCATGTCATGGAAAATAGTAGCCATGGCCCTCATGTAGGTGGCCCCAACATTCTTTAACCTAAACGACATCATCTTGTAACAATACATCCCCCATGGCGTAATGAAAGTCGTTTTCTCCGCGTCGTCCTCATCCATCCATATCTGATGATACCCAGCAAAACAATAAACGAACGACTGTAGTTCATGTTTGGCGCATTTGTCAATTAGAATGTGTATGTTCGGCAAGGGGAAGTCATCTTTCGGACTGGCCCGGTTGAGATCCTAGTAGTCGACACAGACTCTAACCTTCTCGTCCTTCTTCGGTACTGGCACAATATTGGCTAACCATGTTGGATACTCTACTACCCTGAGAACCTTGGCTTTGACTTGCTTGGTGACTTCTTCCTTGATTTTCAAACTCATGACAGGTTTGAACTTCCTGAGCTTCTGTTTTACTGGTGGACATGTCGGATCGGTTGCCAATTTGTGAGCTACAATAGATGTACTGAGACCAGTCATGTCATCATAAGACCAGGCGAATATGTCCTCATATTCCATTAGAAATTTTGTGTACTCTTTCTTTTCTGATGGTGACAGATGAACACTGATGCGCATTTCTTTGACATTTTCTGCATCTCACAGGTTGACAACCTTAGTTTCGTCCAGGTTAGACTTAGGTCCGTTCTCAAAATCCTCAACTTCTTTAACAACCTCTTCTGGTATATCATCTTCTTCTGAGTCTATATCCGTTTGTTGCGTTGTCTCGTTGCATGTCACAATTGTCAGTTCATCAAGATAAGTAATAGTAATGCTGTGTAAATAAAGTAAACGATAAAAAGTAATAAGAGCAAGATTTATAAGAAACTGAAATGCTTTGATAAATTTCATAATTGTTTTGAACATTGGAGCTCTTATTTCAATATTAAAAATGCGGAAAAAAATCAACTAGCGAAAAATAAAGATAATGCATAGTTCTTTGTTCAGCCTTGCTACCCCGAAGCTTTCCGGGCCCTGGTGGTTTTGAATGACCAATTGTTGAGGCGTGCTCCTCGGCTCACAACTTGTATCGAAGGGCCTTCCTCCCCCTCCTCTTCAAAAATGACACAACAGTCCATATTGTCATCTTCCAAAAACAAATTCCTCATCACCGCCAGTGCTTCCTCTTCTTCTGACCCATATATGACATCAGCTGGCTGGAAGGTCTAGTCTAAGCGAGGTATCGGATGCTCCAGCGGGTAGTAGGGACTCCGCCATGGTGGCGACTAGTGGTTGAACTCCTTCCAAGTGTATTCATATCCCAAACCGAAAGTGGTACCATGTTTCTTCAGCTTGATAGGCTTAGCAATCCCTTGGAGATTCTTGCCGAGTCCTTTGCCTGGTTCATACCCGCACCAGTTCAATATGCTTTCAATTTTGTTGTCCCACCATTTATCTTTGTCAATGGCATTGACTCGCTCGATGTGGTGATATGTTTCCCCACCTATCTTCCTTCTTCCTCCAATTCCTAGGATGGTCTGGCAACTGTATATGGGATTGCTACCATCACCGTGAATGATCACCTCTTGGTTATTCCACTCAAACTTTACTGCCTGGTGTAGTGTTGACGCTACAGCTCTAGCGGCATGAATCCATGGCCGTCCCAATAGCAAGTTGTAAGATGCCGACACGTCTATTACTTGAAATTCAACGTCGAACCAGGTAGGCCCCATCTGTAAACACAGGCTAATCTCCCCAACAGTGGACCTTTGGGAACCGTCGAAGGCTTTGATGTTGATGGCCCCATCTTTGATTTCATGCAGACCCTTTCCCAATGTCCTGAGTGTTACCAACGGACAAATATTGAGGATGGATCCCCCATCGATCAGGACCCTGGTGATAAAATAATCCTCACATTGCACAGTGATGTGCAATGCCTTGTTGTGGCTCAACCCTTCTGGTGGCAGCTCATCTTCATAGAAAGTGATTTTGTGACTCTCCAATACTTGCCCTACCGTGTTTGTCATTTCTCCTCCAGTTATGTTGTTGGGCACATATGCCTCGCTTAGCACCTTCAATAAGGTATTCTTATGCGCGTTAGAGCTTTGTAGCAGAGCCAAGAAAGAGATCTGGCTGGCATTTTGTTCAACTGATCAATGAACGAATAATCTTTGGCTTGTATCTTCCTCCAAAGATCATCAGGCCCAGTTTCAGTGACGGTTGGTCATCCAGAGTCCTGCTTACTGGACTCAGCTATATGTTTCGGAGTATAAACCCTGCTGGTTCTTGTCATACCCTGTGCTGCAATTACTTCTCCAGATTTGGTTTTCCCTTTCCTTCTTGCCTCGGCAGTGTAATCCTACAGTATGGCCTTTGGGTAGAATGGTGTTACGGCTATCATGGCCACCGAAATGGGAACCCTTGCTTTGGGAGGTAATACAACAACCTCAAATGGTACATGTGCCTATGGGGACCCAAACGCAACCTCAATAGGCCCTGGCGTCTTTACAGAAGAAGGTGCTTCGAACTCAAGTGGTATGGACATGTTCACTTCGCCGTCTCTAGAAGGTTGCATCTAGACCACAATCGGGTTAAGGGTGACTATTGGTTTCTTTGACTTGTCACCTTCAGCGATCAATCCAATCAACCCTTTGGGGTCCCAGTCATCTTCTATCTCAATCAGGTGAACATCTCCACCCTTGTGGTCTGTTAGAGGGTTGTTACGGACATTCGGAGTAGGCTCCTTTGCCACAATGATCTTGTTGTCAATTAAAGCTTGGATCTTATCCTTTAGAGAGCGGCACTCATCAATGGTATGCCCCTTCATGCCAGAATGGTATGCACAGGTTTTGTTTAGGTTGACCCATTGGGAGGGGTTTTCGGGGTTTATAGAAGGGATGGGGGTGACGTAACCAGCAGCTTTGAGCCTTTTATACAACTGGTTGATAGGTTCAGCAATGGCGGTATACTATTTGGGGGGTCTGCGGTCGAAGTTTGGTCGGGGTCTAGGGAGATTTTGGCGAGGGGGAGGTGATTGATAGTGGGCTTGTTAGGTGTTGTAGGCTTGGTAGACAGGTGTGGGTTGAGAGTATTTGGGCGAAGTGGGCTGATATGTGGAAGGTGGAGATGATTGGTAAGTAGGCGGTGAAGCTTGGTAAGAGGGCAAGAGTGCTTGGTAATTTGGGGTAGGCTGATATGTGAGTGGAGGTAATGGGTAGGTTTGGTATTTTATTAGGGACTTTGTTCTCTGTGCAACCATCACGGCACTCACATCCCTTTTCTTGGACGTGCCACCAGATTGTAGAGCCTTGTTGGTGGCCTGTAATGCTTTAAAGTTTGTGACCATACCACTTTTAATACCTTCATCGATCCTTTCCCCTAGCTTAATGATGTCGGAAAATTTCTAGCCTTCAATCAACATCAACCTCTCATAATATTGTGGGTCTTGAGCCCGGACGAAAAACCTATTCATTTGTTCTTCTTCTAAAGCCGGCCTGACCTTAGCAGCTTCTGATCTCCAACGAGTAACATACTCGCGGAATGTCTCCATAGGTTTCTTCTTTAAGTTCTGTATGTAGAATACATTTGGTGCATTCTCCATGTTGAATCTGATTCTGTCCATGAAATCGGATGCCATACTTACCCAATTGGACCACTTCTTCGGGTCTTGGTTAATGTACCAAGATAGAGTATCCCCTTTCATACTTCTCATAAAGAGCTTCATGCGGATCTTTTCATCCTTCCCTACTTCGACCAGCTTGTCGCAGCACGTCCTCAAATGGCCTCTGGGATCCCCTGTGCCATCAAACATCTCGAACTTGGGAGGTTTATACCCCTCGGGTAGTTCGACATCTGGCTGGATGCAAAGGTTTTCGCAATTCAATCCCTCGATCCCCTTGTTTCCTTCAACACCCTGAACTCGGCTAGTCAGCTTCTTGAGTTCTGTGGCTAGATTCCTGATAAGAGAGTCTTTGTCATCAGACTTAGGTGTGCTTGAAATAGGTTGAGTGTAGTGTGGTATGGTATCCATATAGATGGGTTTGTTGTGGATATGATCATTTGTAGAGTTTAGTGGTTCAGGGATGAGCAGTGGGGTGTTGTTTGAAGTGTGGTATGTATTGCAGTGGTGATGGGGAGTGGGTTGGTTTTGTGGTTTCGAGATGTTTTGTGGAGGTGTGGGGTTTTGAGTGTTGGGAAAGTTGACATCTGGGATGGTGAGGGAAAACGACAAGCTTGCCAAGTTCCGTACTTGGTCCAGTTCTTCCTAAAATTTCAACAACTTTTGCTCGAGTTGGGAGGCACTTTCCTTGGAAACCTGAATACCCTGAGGAACCTCTACCCTTTCAACTGAGTTCTCCTTTCTGATGATGCTCAAGTCTTCCATTTTTCCCTTGTTCTTGTTTCTGATAGGACTCGGAGGAGGAGGAGGCGGAGGGCCCTTAGATCTTGTGGAGTATGATGACGATGCCAGAATGCACGAACTAACCTTTGGGGAGGGGAATAAAACAAAAAATAAAAACAAAGATAGCAAGTTATTGTGGGTTGTAAGAAAAAGAAGTTGCAATATTTAAACGCATAGTGCGAGAATATAATTCGTGTCCTAATTTGGTAGCCTCATTGTGCCCGAGGTAGGCCTAGCGACAAGTTGATTTGGAGAACTTATAATGCTAAATGCCTCATTTTATTGATAAAAATAAAACGAATCCCAAAACGACACTAAAAATAGCAGAAAATAAAATGTCACTTATGGCCATTGGCCTTATTACATTCTTAAAGCAAAAGAAAAGATTCCTAGCTACTTGGTCCCAGAAGGACCTTCTTCAGGTTGAACGTTTTCATTGATCAGATCCTCCAGCTCGCACATATTTTCTAGTAAAAATGCCTTCTCCAGGCGCTCTCCTTTGCCTTCCTCAGTATTTTGACAGTCGGTGACTCTTTTCCTCACTTTCCCTTCCAACTCCATCAGACTGTATTCCAAACATTCCAGTTTCTCACTAGCCCTGGTGGCTCTCTCTTTCCATTCGTTGATTTGGTTACTTGATGGGAGGTTCGTCCACCAGGTCAGCAAGAGTGAGGGTATGTTGACCATACCAAAGTCGGGAACTTTGTCGTTCATTTCTGCAAAACAAAAGGGTGAGGCCATACTTCTGACAGACTCGGCTATTAAATATCAACAATTAGCATGAGCAGCATTTAGTTCTCCAAATAAATGCACAGACATGGTAGCGTCCGTTTGGGTTTCAAGGGAACCCAGTGGACTTTGGACAAGGCTATCTTAAAGAGTCATTATGCGGACAACATAACTGACTCGGCTAGGTTTGACAGTGATGCATGCACAATTGAACAAAGTAAGGTTTCTACGGGGTATTAGACCGGTACCCTTGAGCGGACAACTCAAGAGGGAAAGGCACGGAACCGTCGACTGCACTGTTGATCGACTGGATTTACCGCAAATACACCTTTGCCAAAGTTAAGGGTGATAATATTGGATGGGCGCAACCATTCATTATAAGCGTTGCTATGGTATTTTATTTGGCACGAGTGGAATATTATGTTGAATATGCAATTACAAGAATGAAACAAGTTGTCATGTATTTGCACGTTCATAAAGTAATGATTACAATAATTGCTCATAATTACAGCAGCATTGAAGGAGAGCAGTAAAAGAAAGCATTAAATAAAAGAAACAAAGAGCCAAGTCAGTTTCATAGCAGAAAAGAGGTAAAGACATTAAATAAAGGTAATAAAGAAGCAGTGCAGTCACAAGTAACATGAGATGGTAAAAGCCTAAAGAAGTCTCCAGCAGAGTCGCCACGCTGTCACGCCCCCTTTTTCTAAAAAAGCAAAATCGGGTTCATGACATTTGGGAGGACAACTCGTTCCCTCTTGGGAATTGGGTTTTTTGAAGAGTCGCCACCTACTGATTAAAGTGCATTAGAACACTAAAGAAGAGTTCGAGTTGGAAAATCAGAGTTTGGGTAAGGGCTAGAAATTATCTCGAGGGAAAGGTGTTAGGCACCCCCCAAGATTCACTAGTGTGGTTCCCGGCCATGCTACAATTGTGACTTTGAATAACAAGTAAGCAAATAGAAGTCTCAAGCATAAGGGGGTTTTCACATAATATTGCAAGCAAGTTGAGAGTTTGACAAAAGTAAAGAAAGCAGAAATTTTAAAGAAATAGTTTGAGAATAAAATAAACAAATAAAGGAAAGGGGGTCCTAGGTTTACAAATAATATGGATCACATCAATGCAATACCCGGTAATCACTCCTCAGAAGAGGGGTTACACGTGGTATTAGTGCACCAGTCATCATATCCATATCTACTCTTTCCCACCCCGTTAAGGTATTAAGAGCGAAATAATATTGTTACTTATTGCATGCTAGTACCCGCCCCAATCCTATCAGTCCCGGAGGCATTTGGGACTACTAGTCCTAAAGGGAAGAGAGATTTGTCTTTTCAGAGTTTTAAAAGGATAAAATTCTAGGGCGACGATCAAAACATATAAGGCAGGTATAGGAGAACACATAACAGTTTAAAGGGCTCAAACGAGCCTCCTCATTTAAAGAAACAAATTGTTTAGCATGACTTACAAATACTGGTTTTGGTCTGAATTAAATTTAAAGCGTTAGGGAAGGCTGGTTTATCACATATTTCTCAGATGAGAAGTCTGAATTAGGCCTCCACTGGTTGTAATTATCAAAGACTGATGCAGTTAATTAATTACCATGGCTTGCCTAGATGAAACCTATAGGCATGATATCTAATGATGCTTACTCTGATTTTAAAGAAGGCTTACTGATTATATATAAAAAACAAGATCTGCAAATATTAAATTACATTACTACTGATTTTAGACTTGCAAATGATTCAGATTCGGTTAATTACTCCTATAGGCATGCTTTCTAAGCGTCGTTGGTTTAAAACAATTATGAAAGTGCAGGAGTACTATAGACATGGTATCTAGGATGCATTTTGTTATTTTTAACCTATAACTGTTTGCCTAATGATGGAGGTATATGCGGAAGTGCAGAAAACCTATAATCATGATTTCTATATGCAGAAATGCAGAAAAAACCTATAGACAGGATTTCTATATGATATGCAGAAGTGTAGAAACTTATAGGCAGAATTTCTATATGATATGCAGAAGTGCAGAAACTTATAGGAGGGATTTCCATATGATATGCAGAAGTGCAGAAACTTATAGGTAGGATTTCTATATGATATGCAGAAGTGCAAAAACTTATAGGCAGGATTTCTATATGATATGCAGAAGTGCAGACACTTATAGGCAGGATTTCTAATGCAAAAGTGCAGAAACTATAGGCAGGATTTCTATATGATATGCAGAAGTGCAGAACTTGTAAATAGTAACACCTATGAGCATGTTGTCTACCCTTTGCATACATAAATGACCCTCCCCTTTTTCACTTAGAACCCCATAAGTTATTATAAAATATTACAGACCAGAATGAATCAAGAAAAGTAAAATTACATCAGAAATTTAAGCTATAACCAAGGAGCCTAATTCAGACTCAAGGTCTAACAATATGAGATGAACCAACTTCCAGGATCAGATTTCCAAAGCCTTTCTCTCATTTGGGATGTGTCAAAGTTTCCTAAGAGCCTCAAGTGGACTCCAGGCAGTGGTTACACCCCAAATATATTGCAGACTTAAGCAAGTGCAGTGTGGAAGAGTCAACCCTCAAATGTCCAAGTTCAGAGGAAACTCAAGGTCCCAAAGTAAGGCTCATAAGAGGGGGGGGCAGAACTTAGAATATAAGAGAGAGTGCAAGTGCATAGAGGGGATTTAGGGGAAGGCCATAACAGGCTGGTGGTCATGCCCAGCAATTAGGAGTGCTGGCATACCCCTGACCAGCCTGTTAGCCAAAGTTGGGAGTTAGGATCCATTGAGGATCAGGTTCAGACCTAAGCAGCAACTTGGATGTTGCCAGGCCATGAACCTTAACTCAAACACATATAAGGGAGTGGGGTATAGGGAATTCATAACAAAAAATAGAAGCAAAGAAAAAAAATAGTTTACATAGTTATCATTAATCACTGAACATGAACAGCAAAGTAAACAAGCTTGTAGAAACTGTAAAGAAACACATAGGGGAGTGAGGCAGAAAAGTTAAATTAGAACATACTAGTTTCAGGGAAAACAAACAAATAAATGAAGTCTTGAGAAAGCCAAGTTGCAAACAAACAGTTCCAAAAGATCTCAGAAAGAGTAGAATGTTGTAAGAGTATTGAACTCAAAGCAGTATTGTAAGTATGTAAGTAATTCGAAAGTATTGTACTAAAGGCTCGAGGTATTCAACTCGAAGTAGTGGTGTAAAAGTATTGAATTGGAAGTGTCTTAAAAGTGCGGAAGGGTAGTCCTTTTTATAGTGCAGAGAAGCAAGTAAGAAAGGTAAGAAAATAACTTGCAATCAATCACATAAAATTCCCTTCAGTTAAGGGATTTGATTTCAAACGGGTAGAAGACATTTAAGGAAACAAAGTTTGATTAAAACCTTTTCAAAGTAGCACAAAAGGGGTAAACATATAGAAGTTTATTTAATGAAAAGCTCAGTGGTACACGGCTTGGGAAAAATAAGGAAAGGGAATCAATCAAACAGCCAGGGAAATCAAAGTTACACGTTTAATCTCGAATAAACCAAGTCAGGAAAGGTAAAGAAGGTTAAATTAGAGAGAATTAGTAACAATCAGTCAGGACTCATTAAAAGGAATTCGAAATCAATCAATTAGTCGGTAAAGACCTTTTGAAAGAAGAGTTCCCATATATAAAGCACACAAACATGTGAATCAAGAAGTTATACAGAAGAGAGTTTACTCCAAGAGAGGTTCAGAATCATGAGAAAGAGTAGAATGTTGAGAAAGCAAACAAATAAGTTGAAAAGCCAAGTTGCAAGCAAACAGTTCCAAAAGATCTCAGAAAGAGTAGAATGTTGTAAGAGTATTGAACTCAAAGTAGTATTGTAAGTATGTAAGTAAGTTAAAAGTATTGAACTAAAGGCTCGAGGTGTTCAACTCGAAGTAGTGGTGTAAAAGTATTGAATTGGAAGTGTCTTAAAAGTGCGGAAGGGTAGTCCCTTTTATAGTGCAGAGAAGTAAGTAAGAAAGGTAAGAAAATAACTTGCAATCAATCACATAGAATTTCCCTTCAGTTAAGGGATTTGATTTCAAACGGGTAGAAGACATTTAAGGAAAGAAATTTTGATTAAAACCTTTTCAAAGTAGCACAAAAGGGGTAAATGCATAGAAGTTTATTTAAGGAAAAGCTCAGTGGTACACGGCTTGGGAAAAATAAGGAAAGGGAATCAATCAAACAGCTAGGGAAATCAAAGTTACAGGTTTAATCTCGAATGACCCAAGTCAGGAAAGGTAAAGAAGGTTCAATTAGAGTGAATCAGTAACAATCAGTCAGGACTCATTAAAAGGAATTCGAAATCAATCAATTAGTCGGTAAAGACCTTTTGAAAGACGAGTTCACATATATAAAGCACACAAACATGTGAATCAAGAAGTTATATAGAAGAGAGTTTACTCCAAGAGAGGTTCAGAATCATGAGCAAGAAAGGGTACAAGTCCAGTTTGCAGACTCACAATGAGTCTAATAGTTCAGGGTCCCAAAGCGGAACGCTAACTCGCACAAATTCAAAATTTCCATGAAACCCCCAAATCCTAGGGTTTCATAGAGATGAGAAAGCAAGTCATTGAAACAGGCTCAGAAGCCTCTTTCAAAGACTTATGAGAAACAAACAGACATGATAAAAAGAAAGAAAGCTTATTTGAGGTCATAGAGAACATATTTGAGAAACTCGAAACTTAAATAAGTTCAAAAAAGAAGAGATGATACAGACTTAAATTAAAACAGAGGAAATGTGTTCAGCAAGAACGCAAACAAAGTCTAATAGAGCAAACAAAAATAAAAAAACTCAACAGTAAGCACATATAGCAGAAGAGTAAGGGAAACATAACAAGGATTAACAGGAGTAACATGTATAGTAGAAAAAGAAGAGTAGGATAACAGTACATGCATAGTAAAAGAAGCCATATGAGCATAGCACAGACAAACACACATAAAGAAAGAATCAGAAAGATCTTTTTGAAAACTTTTTCAGAAACGATTTTTGAAAAGAAAATTTGGGGTACACACTTTAGAAGCACAGTAGAACACGAACATACCATAGATCTAAGAAAATAAACAGAGAAGAGCCTTGAGCAACTTAGGGTTTCAGAGAAACCCTGAAATAAGAAAGGTTTGGAAGAAAAATCAGATCATGAGTCGAAGAGGTGAGGAATCAGGCTCCTGAGACCCGAATGTGCCACTGTATGGCAGGAGAAGCTATAGAAATGAAGATCTGAGAAGATCTAGAAGAACCATCGAAGTCACCTTCAAAACCTCGAACACCCAAGGTATAATGATGGAGAGGGGTGAGTACAGACCGTCCATGGCCTGAGAAGCCATGGATTCAGGTGAAAACATGGTGAAATAAAGTAAGAGGAGGCTAGGGTTTCGAAGATCTGATGAGATGAATAAGGTAAAAAGGATGTATTTGAAATGGAATAAGGGTAGATGTTAAATAGCTAGTTTTCCCTTTTATTTTATAAAAATAGTAAAAAATAATTTTAAAAGAAAACTAAAAGTACTGAAACAATTAATAATATATAAATATTAATTTAAAAATACTGGAAATAATTTTACAATTGTAAAATGCTATTAATCTTAAAGTAGGCTAGAATTGCAATTATATGCAATTTAGCTTTAAAAATACCAAATAAAATTTGTAAAAATATACAAAAATCACCTTAACTATATTTTGGTATAAATATGAGAATAAGATAAGTTATTCACCAAAATGATAATCTTGGTAATAATTATTGGTTTTTGTACTGCTAAAGTGGACAATAAATTGATTTTAATATCTTTTTAAAAAAATTAGAAAAAATACCAAAACACTTGGGCATGCTTATATATGCATATATGTGCTATTTTGAAAGTATTTTTGTATATAAAAATACATAGGGAAAAATTGGGTATCAACATTTAGTTATACATACTAGTACTATTCCATGGTACTAACGTCCCTTTTGCCGGGGGCGCTACACTTTTAAATGAATATAGGTGGCTTTATAGCGGATAGTGTCGATCGTGTGTAGCGGAGCATCCTCTTCTCAAACTCTTGGTGAGCCCCTTCCTTGTTCAAGGGGTTTTATGATATGCCTTTTGTTATAGATGTCTATTTTGAAGTATAGTCGGGGCCTTGTCGCCGGCGTGGTTATCATTGTCTTAGGTATCCTTAGAGGCTCCGTAGACATATGTGTGGGTTATGTACGGGAGTTGGATGGGTCTACGAACTATGATGTAATTCAAATTCACGTTTTGCTAAAGTGTAATTGTATGTAATCTTGGGAACTTAATTACGGATTAATGTTGTGATTTAAAATGAACTAACCTTGTAGAATGCACTATCTTTCCTCGTCTAAACAAATGAATGAAAGTATGGTTTCCTTATTCGTATCGAGTTGGGTAGGAAATGTTTGATAAGGCTTGCTCAATTGGGTTTACTCGATTGAGCACCGATCGTGCCTACCGAGGATGGGGCGTGACATTTATTCGGTCCAGTGTATCATCTTGGGGTGATCCTATCTTGTTTGTGAAGAAGAAGGATGGTTCTATGCGTATGTGCATTGATTATCGCCAGTTGAACAAAGTTACAGTGAAGAACCGTTAACCTTTGCCTCGCATTGATGATTTGTTTGACCAGTTACAGGGTGCATGAGTATTTTCTAAGATTGACTTGCGTTCAGGTTACTATCAGTTGAAGATTCGGTAGCGAGTATCCCAAAGACTGCTTTCAGGACTCAGTATGGTCATTACGAGTTCCTTGTTATGTCATTTGGGCTGACCAATGCCCCAACAGCCTTTATGCATTTGATGTACAGTATGTTCTGGCCATATCTTGACTTGTTTGTCATTGTCTTTATTGATGATATTTTGGTGTATTCCCGGAGTCGGGAAGATCATGAGCAGCACCCGAGGACAGTACTTCAGACTTTGAGAGAAAAGAAGTTATATGCCAAGTTCTTGAAATGTGAGTTTTGCTTGGATTCTGTGGAATTCTTAGGCCACGTGGTATCGAGTGAGGGTATTCCGGTGGATCCAAAGAAAGTGGAAGCAGTGCAGAGTTGGCCCAGACCATCCTTAGATACAGAGATCTGCAGTTTTCTTGGCTTGGTGGGTTATTATCGTCGATTTGTTGAGGGGTTTTCATCTATTGCAGCACCTATGACCAGGCTGACCTAGAAGGGTGCTCTGTTCCAGTGGACAGAAGAGTGTAAGGTGAGCTTTTAGAAGCTTAAGATAGCTTTGACTATAGCCCCAGTTTTGATATTGCCTACAGGTTATGGGTTTTATACTGTCTATTGTGATGCTCGAGGACTGGCCTTGGAGTAGTATTGATGTAGGATGGAAGGATGATTGCCTACACGTCCAGACAGTTGAAGGTACATGAGAAGAATTATCCTATCCATGATCTCGAGTTAGCTGCTATTGTTCACGCCTTGAAGATTTTGCGTCATTATTTGTACGGTGTGCCTTGTGAGATTTATACTGATCACCGGAGTTTGCAGCATCTGTTCAAGTAGAAGGATCTTAATTTGCATCAGAGGAGGTTGTTAGAGCTGCTAAAGGACTATGATATCATTATTTTGTATCATCCATGCAAGGCCAATATGGTGGTTGATGCTTTGAGTCACCGGGCGGAGATTTTGGGGAGTTTAGCTTATTTACCAGCAGTAGAGAGGCCCGTGGAGATGCATATTCAGGCCTTAGCTAGTTAGTTTGTGAGATTTGATTTTTTAGAGCCCAGTCGGGTCCCTTCTTGCATGGTTTCTCGGTCTTCCTTGTTGGATCGTATCAGAGAGCGTCAACTTGATGACCCTCATTTTTTTATTCTCAAAGACAAGGTTCTGCATGGTGATGCCAGAGATGTGACTATTGGTGATGACGGGGTATTAAGGATGCAGGATCGGATTTGTGTACCTAATGTTGATGGGCTTCGAGAGTTGATTCTAGAAGAGGCCCATAGTTCGCGGTATTTCATTCATCCGAATGTTGCGAAGATGTACCAGGATTTGAGGCAACACTATTGATGGAGGCAGATGAAGAAAGATATCGTTGGGTTTGTAGCTCGGTGCCTCAATTGTCAGCAGGTGAAGTATGAGCACCAGAGGCCGAGTGGGTTGCCTCAGCAGATAGATATTTCGGGGTGGAAGTGGGAGCGGATCACCATGGACTTTGTAGTTGGGCTCCCACGGACTTTGAGAAAGTTCGAGGCCATTTGGGTGATTGTGGATCGGCTTACGAAGTTCGCACACTTCAATCCTGTGTGTACTACCTATTCGTCAAAGTAATTGGCAGAGAATTATATCCGAGAGATTGTTCGTCTGCATGGTATTCTAGTTTCCATCATTTCAGATAGAGATACTCAGTTCACATCACAGTTCTGGAGGGTCGTACAGCATGAGTTGGGTACTTAGGTGGAGTTGAGTACAGCATCTCACCCTCAGACAGATAGCCAGTCCGAGCGTACTAATCAGATTCTTGAGGATATGCTCCGTGCATATGTGATTGAGTTTGGAGGGTCTTGGGATTAGTTCTTTCCATTGGCAGAGTTTGCCTACAATAACAGCTATTAGTCCAGCATTCAGATGGCACCGTATGAGGCTTTATATGGTAGGCAGTGTAGATCCCCTGTGGGTTGGTTTGAGTCGGGTGAGGCTAGATTATTGGGCACAGACTTGGTTTAGGATGCTTTGGAGAAGATTAAGGTGATTCAGGATAGACTCCGTACAGCCCAGTCCACACAGAAGAGTTATGCGGAGTGGAAGGTTCGTGATGTTTGCTATATGGTTAGAGAGCGGGTTCTGCTTCGGGTTTCGCCTGTGAAGGGCATTATGAGATTTGGGAAGAAAGGGAAGTTGATTCCGAGGTTTAATTGGTCCTTTTGAGATATTGCGGCATGTTGGGGAGGTTGCTTATGAGCTTGCCTTACCTCCCAGCTTGGCAGGAGTCCATCTGGTATTTCATATTTCGATGCTCTAGAGGTATTACGGTGATCCGTAGCACGTGTTGGATTTCAGTTCAATCCAGTTTGACAAGGATCTATCTTATGTTGAGAAGCCAGTGACGATATTGGACAGGCAAGTTCGAAAGCTGAGGTCAAAGAACATTACATCAGTAAAGGTTCCATGGCGGGGTTAGCCGGTCAAGGAGGCAACCTGGGAGACCGAGCAGGATATGAGCAGCCGTTACCCTCATTTTTTCACTACTTTAGGTATGTCTCTATGCTCGTTCGAGGACGAACGAATGTTTAAGTGTAGGAGGATGTAACGACCCGATTGGTCGTTTTAAGAATTAATGCTCTGATCCCCTATTAACTGCATTTCCAGTGTTTATTTCCACTTTTGAGTTGTCGGGAGGATTTATTTGGAGTTTCGGAGAGTTTTGGGGCACTTAGTACCTAAACGAGAGTTTAAGTTTTAGAATTTGGACCGTAGTCAGAGCAGTGTGAAAACAGCCTCGGAACGGAAGTCGGTTGGTTCCGTTGGCTCTGTTGGGTGAATTCAAGCTTAGTGGCGTGCTCGGATTATGTTTTGGAGGTCCGTAGCTTAATTAGGCTTGAAATACCAAAAGTTAAACTTTTGAAGTTTTCGGTTCGATAGTGAGATTTTGATATCGGGGTTGGAATGGAATTCCGGAAGTTGGAGTAGCTCCGTAGTGTTAAAGGTGGC
Organism: Nicotiana sylvestris; assembly: GCF_000393655.2. NCBI lineage: Eukaryota > Viridiplantae > Streptophyta > Magnoliopsida > Solanales > Solanaceae > Nicotiana > Nicotiana sylvestris. Next base: position 65,160,220 of record NC_091063.1, read on the forward strand.
GTGTATACAAAATTTCAGGTCATTCGAACAAGGTTTGATAGACTTTTTGATCGAAAGCGTAATTTGACAGTTTTTGAAATTCTTAGGCTTGAATTCGATGTTAATTGGTTGATTCGATGTTGTTTGAGGTGTTTTGAAGATTTGTATAAGTTTGGATAGTGGTATAGGACTTGTTCGTGCTTTTGGTTGATGTCCCGGGGGCCTTCGGATGGTTAACGGGAAGTTTGGAGTTGGCAATTTGCAGGTGAAGCTGCTGAGTTTGCTGTCATAACCGCACCTGTGGCTTGGGGACCGCAGGTGTGAGCCCGTAAAAGAGAAAGAAAAGACGCAAATGCAGCCACGAGGAAGAAAGGCTGGAACTGCATATGCTGAAGTTTTGTCGCACCTGCGAGCCCGCAGATGCGGAGCCTAGGGCGCAGGTCCAGATAAGGAGGATTAATGGGAAACTACAGAAGCGGTTGATTATACGCAAGAGCAGTCCCGCAGGTGCAGAAATTTGGACCGCAGATGCGGTATAGCTGGGCAGAACATATAAATAGATGCCTTCGCGAATTTGAGCTATTTTTCATCTCTTTTCAAACGGGAATAAGCTTTGGGGAGCATTTTCAAGAGAGATTTTCAGAGGGATTCATTGAGGTAAAGTCTTTGGTCCTTAAGCTCGTTATTATGAGGATTTTTATCATTGTAAGCATGAAATTTGAAGGAAAATTAGTGGTAAACTGAGGGTTAGGGCTTGGTTAATTGGAGAGTTTTGAGTGGTGATTTAAGGGACCCTTTGAGATCCGATTTTGGTACATTTGGTATGACTGAACTCGTGAGAGTGTGAGGATTCCGAATTTGTAAATTTTACCTGATTCTGAGATGTGGTCCCGCATGACTTTTTGGTCATTTTTCCTAATTTCGCGTATTAGCTTAGAATTAATTAGTTGAATTAGTTACTTGAAGTTATATTTACATTATGCAATTACTTTAAATAGATTTGGGCCATTTGGAGTCGGATACTCGTGGTAAGAACATGGTTTCGAGTTGATTGAGCTTGTTCGAGGTAAGTGGCATGCCTAACCTTGTGTGGGGGAACTCCCCTTAGGACTTGGTATTGTTGATATTTGAAATGCCTTGTACGTGAGGTGACGAGTGCGTACTTATGCTTGTTGTTGAAAATCTTGTTTTCACTAAATAACTATAATTGTGCTCTCTTTCCTATTTATACTACTTACAATTTAAGCCTATTGTTAGCTTAGGGAAGCATGTCTAATTGACTTAATTGCTTTACTTTCTCAAACTGCCTTATTTGAATTATGTGCAGCATGCTAGGTTAGAAATATTTGTTTTACCTTGATATGAAATTTGAATTGAATTGAGTATTCCTCATGTTGTAGTTGTATGTTTATATTTGGGACTATGGGGCGGTATCCCGGGACATCCCCTGCATATTTACTTTGGGACTACGGATTTGTATTCCTGGAGATACCCCTGCACTTTTATATTGGAACTACGGGACTGCATCCGGTAGATTCCCCCAGTACTGGGTATTTATATTTGGGACTACGGATCGGTATTCCGGGAGATCCCCACACACTATGAGTTGGACTACGGGATATCACCCGGGAGATCCACTGGATATTTATATTTGGGACTACAGGACGGTATCCTGGGAGATCCCCGGTTGTTACATCTGTGTTGAGCTATATTCCTTTTGTAATTATTTTTGTCGTTGTTATAGTTGTTGTTGTTCTTACTATCTTGTGTTACTTCTTTCTGGTTTCACTTAATTATTCCGCCTTATTCTATACTTTTATACCTTGTTTTTCATCTAAACTCAGTAGGCCCTGACTTTCCTCGTCACTACCCAACCGAGGTTAGGTTTGGCACTTACTGAGTACCGCTGTGGTGTACTCATGCCCTTTTTGCGCATGTTTTTCATGTGCAGATCCAGGTACTTCGACTCAGCCCTACTACCCTTGAGGCGAGGCGATTCTCCAGAGACTTTGAGGTATATCTGTCGTGTCCGCAGATCGAGGAGTCCCTTTTCATTCTCTCATATAGTATTAGCCCTTCTGTATTTACTTTGTTTAGACATTCCAGAGTTAGACACTTGTAGTTATTCAATAGCTTGTGATTTCACGAGTTTCCGGGTTTTGGGAAGTTGTTCAGTTTGGGAGTTATATTGTATATGTCGAGCGGCATCTTTAAACCTTCACTATGTTTATTCTGTAAGTTTTTATTTGTTTTATCTGTTGTTTTCCCTGTTTTCTGCAATTGTTAGACTTACCTAGGCGTAGAGACTGGGTACCATCACGATAGTTCACGGAGGGAGAACTGGGGTCATGACACTTATTCATAAATATAAAAACACACGTACAATACATAATTCCTCTCATATTTGGAACAATATTATGTTAGGCTGGGAAAAATGTCAAAATGGCATTCAATGGAAAGTAGGTACAAATTCAAAAATAATTTTCTGAACGGAGGCATGGATTGATCCAAACACCATACTTAGATCCTTAGTACATGGTCCTATAACTTTACAACATGCTACGAGAACTATTAACACTTACAGAGATCAAAATAATTGAAAATGGGCAGAAATACCTTTTCATATTATAAATATTCTTAAAAATAAATTCAATAGGATCAATGTTCCTATCTACACAAGCAAAGTGGACAATATCTATTGGGGACTATCCAACAATGGAAAATTTACTGTCAAATCAATGTATTCACAATTACTACAACATGATTTAAACTTAGAAGAACACATAACCCTTTATAATTGGATTTGGAAGATTCAAATGCCACCCAAAATAAAAACATTCCTTTGGCTTATAATGCATAACAGATTACCAATAAAAAAATACCTACATCATATAATAATCACATTAGACAACCAATGTCAAATATGTCACACAGAGACAAAAACTATTAATCATATCTTTTTACAATGTTCTAACATAAAACATATATGGAATGACTTAGGTTGTAACGAACCGGCCGGTCATTTCATGAGTTACCACTCTGTTTCCCCCATTTCTACTTCTTATTGCCTTGTTCAGCTGTATTATGTGTTATCGGGTTGGTTGGTTCGGGTTTGGAGAGGTTTTGGTAAGGTTTAAGACACTTAGTCTCTTTTGAGTAGGCTTAAGTTGGAAAGGTCAACCGGATGTTGACTTATGTGAAGAAAGGCTCGGATGTGAATTCTGATGGTTCGGATAGCTACGGGAGATGATTTGAGACTTAGGAGCATGATCGGAATGTATTTTGGAGGTCCGGAGTAGATTTAGGCTTGAATTGGCGAAATTAGAATTTTGGCATTTTCTGGTTGATAGGTAAGATTTTTATACAGAGGTCGGAATGGAATTTCGGAAGTTGGAGTAGGTCTGTTGTGTCATTTGTGATGTGTGTGCAAAATTTCAGGTCATTCGGACGAGGTTTGATAGACTTTTTGATCGAAAGAGGAATTTGGATTTTTGGAAGTCTTAGGCTTGAATCCGATGTGATTTTGGTGTTTTGAGCATTCCGAGGGTTGGAACAAGTTTAAATGAGGTTATGGGATGTGTTGGCATGTTTGGTTGAGGTCCCGAGGGCCTCGGGTGAGTTTCGGGTAGTAAAACAGATCAAATTGCATGTTGAAAAGTTGTAGATTTTGGCTTCAGTTCTATTGCAGGTTTTCCTTCTTCGCGATCGCATGAGGAGGATCGCGATCGCGTAAAGCTTTGGTAGGGGGAACTCCGGGTTGTTCTTCACGTTCGCGTATCTGGAGTCGCGATCACATTCGTTGTGCAGGTGATGAATCGCAGACGCGTGGGTATATCCGCGATCGCGTAGGGTAAAAATTGGGCCAGCGGAGTTTGTGCTTCGCGATAGCGACGAACTTCCCGTGATCGCAATTAATTAAATTAAATAGCCGGGCAGAATGTTTTAAAAGGCCATTTTCGCAGTTTTTGGACTAAGTTCACTATTTTTTACTCGGTTTTGGAGCTTCTTGAGGGAGATTGAAGAGGGAATCAAAGAGAACTTCTTGGAGGTAAGAATTATGGACTTAATACTCGATCGTATTGTGATTTTTATCTAATTAAACATGAAATTTGGAGGATTTAAAGCCTAAAATTGGGGAGTTAGGGCTATGAAATTAGAGACCTTAATCTATGGATTTGATGGTCCATTTGTGGTCGGATTTTGGTATTCTTGGTATGTATGAACTCGTAGGATGATAAGGATTCCGTTGATGTGATTTTTATCGAATTTTGAGACGTGGGCCCGGGGATCGGGTTGAACCAATTTCGGGATTTTTGATGTAATTTGATTATTTTTGCATGGGCTTTGTTTTCTTAGATATTCTAATATTATAATTCTGATTTTGGGTATATTCGACACGAGTTGAGGCCGAGGCGAGAGGCAAATGCATCGCGGAGTAGTATTTCATCCGGTTTGAGGTAAGTAACCATTATAAATCTGGACCTGAGGGTATAAGACCCCGGTATTTCGCATTGTTTTGATAAATGAGGTAACACACAAGCTAGGTGATGAGAGTGTGGGCATACACCGGTAGGGATTGTGACTTGGTCTGTCCCATAGAGACTATTAAGCCGTGTATTTTTATTTGAAATCTTATGATATCCCGTATTTTAGAGATTGATACTATATTTTAGGTTGTATGCCATGTTTGCAGCCTTGTGCCGACCTGTTTAGACCCGTAGGGGAATTTTTACTATTTTTCTCACTCTATTTGTTTTGAAAGCATATCCTCAGTCATGGTTTACCTGTTTATTAGTTAAATCTGGTTTTTATCACTCTACTTCTAAAAATGTGAAAACTGTTTAGGCTGAGGACCCTGATTTCCACTGTTATGCCCGAGTGGCTGTGAGGTTAATGACTGAGAGAGGTTGAGGACCTAATGGTGAGGATTATATATATGTTATGGATGTTGCACGACGCAGCAACATTATATGTATATATTATGGATCGGGTTGCGCGCCGCAGCGATACTTATATGGATCGGGATACATGCAGCAGCGATATATATTGGATCGGGCTGCGCGTCGCAGCGATATGATGTTTGGGATGTAGGAGCCCCTCCTAAGTCTATACACCCCTAGAGAGCGTAGTCAACTATAAACTATGGATCGGGCTGCACGCCGCATTATTTATTATGATTATTACTATTATGAGATATTATCGAGCCAGAGTGCTGAGTGTAAGTATTGTGTGACGAGAGCTGAGTCACGAGTGACTAAGAGGCTTGCTAGAGTGGCTATATTTATGAGTGATACCTTGCCCGAGGGGCCCATTTATGACATTTTTGCTGATTTTACTCTTCTTTTATAATGAGCCTCTGTTGAAAACTGCTGAGTAAATGATTTCAAAGTATTTCAATTAAAACTGAAGTTTTATGAAGTAACTAGCTTTTAATTGTTGAGTTTGACCTGATATTTTGTTGAATACCCTTATATAAATATATAAGAGTTTTGACTACTCGTTACTGCACTCAGACAATATTTACTTTAGTTACTTACTGAGTTGTCGTACTCACGCTACTCCCTGCACCTTGTGTGCAGATCCAGGTGCCCGAGCGGCAGAGTGAGGGTCCCCAGCATCATCAGAGCTTACTAGAGACTGCAAGGTAGCTGCACGGCATCCGCATCCCTGCTTTCCTCCTTCCTATCTTAGTTTTCTGCATTTTTAGACTTATTATGTATCAGTCAGTCAGATTGGGTTGTATTTAGAGGCTCTTGACTTGTGACACCGGATTGTTGGGTTGTGCTGGTATATTTTTGTACTGTTTTCCGTACATTTCACTGGTTTATATATTTCTTATGAAAATTAGAGACTTAATCAGTTTTAGAAAATGGTTTTTTAAAAAGAATTCATTGTGGTTGCTTGTTGGGTTGGATTGCCTAGTATTGTGATAGGCGCCATCACGACCGGGGTATTTGGGGTTGTAACAAGTTGGTATCAGAGCCTAGGTTACATAGATCTCGCGAGTCATGAGCCGGTTTAGTAGAGTCTCACGGATCGGTACAAAGACGTTTGTATCTATCCTCGGGAGGCTGCAGAACCTTTAGGAAAAGCTTCTCATTCTTGAATTCCTGTCGTGCGAATCTATTAATTCTCGTACTAAACTTCTGTTTTTCTATTCTCTCACAGATGGTGAGGACATGTGCTACCGGTCAGGATATACGACCACTAGTACCACCAGTTAGGGCCACTAGAGGCCGAGGACACGGTCAAGGCCGTGATAGGGGCAGGGGTATAGCTCGCACAATAGCTATGACAGCACCTATAAATCCACCAGCCGCCCCAATTCAGGATCAGGTCCTAGTTGCGGATGCTCCAGCAGCACCAGCTCAGGAACTGGCTGTGCCTATTGTGATTACAGGCCTTTAGGAGGCTCTAGCTCAGATTCTATCAGTGTGCACTGGTTTGGCTCAGGCGATCTTAGTTACTACGGTCGCAGCGACTTCTCAGGCCGGGAGAGGGACTCAAACTCCTGTTGCTCACACACCTGAGAAGGTTGTGCAGGGACATCAGACACTGGGGGCACCTCCAGCCCAGCCGGTTGCACCAACTCAGGAGTATGTGGTACCAGTCATGCCTGACGACGAGCAACGTCGATAGGAGAGTTTGGTAGACTTCAGCCTCCGACTTTCAGTGGTACGGAGGGCAAGGATGCCAAGGGTTTCTTGGACAAGTGTCAAAGGATTCTTTATACAACGGGTATTCTGGAGACCAGTGGTGTAGCATTTACTACTTTTCAATTTTCGGGAGCTGGCTTTACTTGGTGGGAGGCTTATGAGAGGCGTAGGCCTATTGGTGCAGCGCCCCTCACCTGGCAGCAGTTCTCCATTCATTTTCTGGAGAAGTATGTGACACAGTCTCACAGAGAGGAGTTGCGCAAGCAGTTCGAGCAGCTGTATCAAGGAGATATGACTGTGACACAGTATGAGATGTGGTTCTCTGAGTTAGCTTATCATGCAGTCTGGTTGGTTCCCACAGATCGAGAGACGATCAGGAGGTTCGTTGATGGCCTCACATATCAGCTTCAGATTCTCATGACTAAGGATAAGGTTTCAGGTGCTACTTTTGAGGAGGTTGTTGACATTTCCCGTGAGATTAAGTCAGTTCATCACCGGGAGCGAGAGGAGAGGGAGGCCAAGAGTCCTCAAGGATCTGGTAGCTTTGTTAGTGCGCCTTCGAGGGGTCAGTTTCAGCACGGTAGAGGTCGTCCATTTAGGCATCCTCAGTCAGCTTGCCCAGGTTATTATGGGGCATCGTTGGGTCATGGTTCTCATAGTTCTCATTTGGGCCATTCATCACTCAGTGTCCTTCCAACCCAGAGTTGGTCCCGTGCTCCATCAGTTCAGGGCTCTTCTATGCCAGGTGCATCTACTAGTCAACCTAGTGCTAAGGGTTCCCTTTAGTCCCCGTCTCCAGCACCGAGGAGTTATTACGAGTATGGAGAGTTTGGGCATATGAGGAGGCAGTGTCCTCATCTTCTTGAGTGTCCGTCTCAGCAGAGGGGTCAGCCCTCGACTTTGGCTCCAGTTACTTCACCACCTGCTCAGGCAGCTAGAGGTGGGGGTCAGTCAGCTAGGGGTCTTCCTAGAGGGGGAGGTCGATCAAGTGGTGGACAGGCCCGTTTCTATGCACTCCCAGCTAGACCAGAGGATATTGCTTTAGATGCTGTGATTACAGGTATTGTCTTAGTCTACCGCAGAGATGCCTCTAAATTATTTGATCCTGGTTCCACTTTTGCATATGTATCATCATACTTTACTTGTTATCTGGATACGCCCCGTGAGTCTCTTGTTTCATCTGTTCGTGTATCTACTTCGTTGGACGATACTATAGTTGTAGAACGTGTATACCAGTCATATGTGGTGGCTATTGGGGGTCTGGAGACCCAAGCGGACCTATTGTTGTTGTGTATGATGGACTTTAATGTGATATTGGGCATGGATTGGCTATCTTCGTGTCATGCTAAATCACCCTACTAGGGACAAAATCAGTAGAACCTCGTCACTCAATCCGTGGCACACCTGGCATAGCCAACGTCACTGTCTTACAGCCTTTGTGAGGGATGTCGGTGTTGAGACTCCCAATATTGATTATGTTCCTGTTATGAGGGATTTTCCCGATGTTTTTCCCGTAGACTTGTCGGGTATGCCACTGGACAGGGATATTGATTTTGGTAGTGATCTGGTACCGGGCACTTAGCCCATTTCTATTCCACCGTATCGTATGGCACCGACGAAGTTGAAAGAGTTGAAGGAGCAGCTTTAGGAACTCCTTGATAAGGGTTTATTCGGCTTAGTGTGTCGCCTTGGGGTACGCCAGTTCTATTTGTGAATAAGAAGGTTGGCACGATGAGGATGTGCATTAATTACAAGCAGTTAAACAAAGTAACAATCAAGAACAAGTATCATTTGTCTCGTATCAATGATTTGTTTGACCAGCTTTAGGGAGCGAGAGTGTTCTCTAAGATTGATCTCCGTTCAGTTTACCACCAGTTGGAGATCAGGGACTCGAATATTCTTAAGATAGCTTTCAGGGCCCGATATGGTCATTATGAGTTCCTTGTGATATTTTTTGGGCTAACCAATTCCCCAGCAACGTTCATGCATTTGATGAACAACGTGTTTCGGCCATATCTCGACTCGTTTGTCATAGTTTTCATAGATGATATTCTAGTGTATTTGCATAGTCAGGAGGAGCACGCGGAGCATTTGAGAGTTGTGTTGCAGAGATTGAGGGAGTTGTATGCAAAGTTCTCCAAGTGTGAGTTTTGGCTCAGTTCAATGGCTTTCTTGGGACACGTGGTGTCCAGTGAGGGTATTCAAGTTGATCCAAAGAAGATAGAGGCGGTTCAGAGTTGGCCCAGACCGTCCTCAGCCACAGAGATTTGCAGCTTTCTTGGTTGGGCGGGTTATTACCGCCGGTTTGTTAAGGGATTTTCATCTATCGCATCACCCTTAATTGTTAGTTTTGCCATCAACTTTGGGTTCATATACCATATATTGTGATACTTTAAGAGTTGGTATTGGGCGTGTGTTGATGCAGGAGGGTAGAGTTATTGCTAATGCTTCTCGCCAGTTGAAGCCCCAGGAGAAGAACTACCCCGTTCATGATCTTGAGTTGGCTGCCATTGTTCACGCGTTGAATATTTGGAGGTATTATTTATATGGTGTGTCTTGTGAGGTGTATACTGATCATCATAGCCTCTCGCACTTGTTCAAGCAGAAGGATCTCAATTTGAGGCAGCGGAGATAGATGGAGCTGCTAAAAGACTATGATATCACTATCTTGTACCATCCGGGGTAGGCTAATGTGGTGGCCGATTCCTTGAGTAGGAAGGCGGTGAGTATAAGGAGTTTGGCGTATATTCCAGTTGGGGAGAGACCTCTTGCAGTAGATGTTCAGGCCTTGGCCAATCGATTCGTGAGGTTTGATATTTGGGAGCCCGGTCAGATATTGGCTTGTGTGATTTCTCAGTCTTCCTTATTTTAACGCATCAGAGAGTGCCAGTATGATGATCCTTATTTTCTTGTTCTAAAGGACAGCGGTCAGCAGGATGATGCCAGAGATGTGACTATTGGTGATGACAGAGTATCGAGGATGCAGGGACGGATATGTGTGCCCAATGTGGATGGGCTTCGGGAGTTGATTCTAGAGGAGGCCCATAGCTCGCGGTATTCCATTCATTCGGGTGCCGCAAGATGTATCAGGATCTGAGACAACATTATTGGTGGAGGAGAATGAAGAAGGACATTCTGGGATTTTTAGCTCGGTGTCTCAATTGTCAGTAGGTGAAATATGAGCATCAGAGACTGGGTGGCTTGCTTTAGCAGATGGACATTCTAGAGTGGAAGTGGGAGCGGATCACCATGGACTTTGTATTTGGGCTCCCACAGACTTTAAAGAAGTTCGATGCTATTTGGGTGATTGTGGATCGGCTGACCAAGTCCGTGCACTTCATTCCTATGTGTACTACCTATTCTTTAGAGCGATTGGCAGAGATATACATCTGGGAGATTGTTCGTTTGCATGGTGTCCCAGTTTCCATCATTTTGGATAGAAGTACTCAGTTTACTTCACATTTTTGGAGGTCTGTGCAGCGAGAGTTGGGTACTCAGGTTGAGTTGAGCACAACTTTTCACCCTCAGATGGACGGGCAGTCCAAGCACACTATTCAGATATTGGAGGACATGTTGCATGCTTGTGTCATTGATTTTGGAGGGTCATGGGATCAGTTTCTACAGCTCGTAGAGTTAGCTTATAACAACAGCTATCAATCGAGTATTCAGATAGCTCCATATAAGGCTTTGTATGGGAGACGATATAGATCTCCGGTCGATTGGTTTGAGCCGGGTGAGGCTAGGCTATTGTGTAAAGACTTGGTGCAGGATGCTTTAGACTAGGTGAAAGTGATTCAGGAGAGGCTTCATACATCACAGTCGAGACAAAAGAGTTATGCTAATCGGATGGTTCAGGATGTGTCCTACATGGTAGGTGAGAAGGTTCTGTTGAAGGTTTCACCCATGAAAGGTGTTATGATATTTGGGAATAAGGGTAAATTGAGTCCTCGGTTCATTGAGCCTTTTGAGGTGCTTCGAAGGATTGGGGAGGTGGCTTATGAGATTGCTTTGCCACCCAGCCTATCGAGTGTGCATCCGGTATTTCATGTTTCTATGCTCCGGAAGTATATTGGCGATCCGTCTCATATCTTGGATTTTAGCACTGTTCAATAAGATGATGATTTGACTAATGATGTGGAGCTAGTGGCTATTTTGGAGCGTCAGGTTCGAAAGTTGAGGTCAAAGGATATAACTTCAGTGAAAGTGCAGTGGAGAGGTTGGCCCGTGAAGGAGGCTACCTAGGACACCGAGCGGGAGATGCGGAGCAAATATCCTCACCTATTTGAGGCTTCAGTTATGTTTCTTGACTCGTTCGAGGACAAACGTTTATTTTGAGATGGGGAGGATGTAACGACCTGGCTGGTCGTTTCATGAGTTACCGCTCCATTTCCCCCCATTTCTGCAACTTATTGCCTTGTTCAGCTATATTATGTGTTATCTGGTTGGTTGGTTTGGGTTCAGAGAGGTTTTGTTAAGGTTTGAGATACTTAGTCTCTTTTGAGTAGGCTTAAGTTGGAAAAGTCAATCGGATATTGAATTATGTGAAGAATGGCTCGGGTGTGAATTCTGATGGTTTGGATAGCTTCGGGAGGTGATTTGGGACTTAGGAGCATGACCAGAATGTGTTTTGGAGGTCCGAAGTAGATTTATGCTTGAATTGGCGAAATTGGAATTTAGGCATTTTTCGGTTGATAGGTGAGATTTTGATATAGAGGCCAGAATGGAATTTCGAAACTTGGAGTAGGTCCATTGTGTCATTTGTGATGTGTATGCAAAATTTCAGGTCATTTGGAAATATTTGGAATTCTTAGGCTAGAATCCAATGTGATTTTGGTATTGTGATCTTGTTTTGAGCGTTCTGAAGGTTGGAACAAGTTTGAATGAGGTTATGGGATATGTTGGCATGTTTGGTAGAGGTCCCGAGAGCCTCGGGTGAGTTTCGGGTGGTTAAATGGATCAAATTGCATGTTGAAAAGCTGCAGATTTTGGCTTCAGTCCTGTTGTAGGTTTTCTTCGCGATCGCATGAGGAGGCTCGCGATCGCGTAGAGCTTTGGTAGGGGCAATCCAGGTTGTTCTTCGCGTTCGCGTATCTGGAGTCGCGATCGCATACGTTGTGCAGGTGATGAATCGCGGACGCATGGGTATATCCGCGATCGCGTAGGGTAAAAATTGGCCCAGCGAAGTTTGTGCTTCGTGATCGCGATGGACTTCCCGCGATCACAATTAATTAAATTATATAGCTGGGCAGAATGTTTTAAAAGGTTATTTTCGCGATGTATGGCCTAAGTTCACCATTTTTGAATCGGTTTTGGAGCTTCTTGAGGGAGATTGAAGAGGGAATCAAAAAGAACTTCTTGGAGTAAGAACTATGGACTTAATACTCGATCCTATTGTGATATTTACCTAATTAAACATGAAATTCAAGCCTAAAATTGGGGAGTTAGGGCTTGGAAATTGGAGACCTTAATCTAGGGATTTGAGGGCTATTTGTGATCGTATTTTGGTATTATTGGTATGTATGAACTCTTGGGAAGATAAGGATTTCGTTGATATGATTTTTATCGAATTTCGAGACGTGGGCCCGGGGTCGGGTTGGACAAATTTCGGGATTTTTGGTGTAATTTGATTTTTTTCGTATGGGCTTTGTTCCCTTAGCATATTCTAATATTATGATTCTGATTTTGGGTAGATTCGACACGAGTTGAGGCCGAGGCGAGAGAAAAAGGCATTACGGAGTAGTATTTTATCCGATTTGAGGTAAGTAACCATTGTAAATCTGGACCTAAGGGTATAAAACCCCGGTATTTTGCATTATTTTGATAAATGAGGTGACACACATGCTAGGTGACGAGTGTGTGGGCGTGCACCAGTAGGAATTGTGACTTGGTCCATCCCGTAGCGACTATTAAGTTGTGTATTTCATTTGAAATCTTATGATATCCCGTATTTTAGAGATTGATACTATATATTGGGATGTATGCCATGTTTGGGGCCTTGTGTCGGCATGTTTAGATACTTAAGGGCATTTTTACTCTTTTCCTCACTCTATTTGTTTTGAAAGCATATCCTCAGTCATGTTTTACCTATTTATTGTTTATATCTGATTTTTATCACTCTACTTCTTAAAATGTGAAAACTATTTAGGCTGAGTTCCATGATTTCAACTGTTATGCCCGAGTAGCTGTGAGGTTAATGACTGAGAGAGGTTGAGTACCTAATGGTAAGGAATATATATATATATATATATATATGTTATGGATTGGGTTGCACGCCACAGTAACATTAAATGTATATATTATGGATCGGGCTACACACCGCAGCGATACTTATATGGATCGGGCTGCACGCCGTAGCGATATATATATTGGATCGAGCTGCACACCGCAGTGATATGACCCTTGGGATGTAGGAGCCCCTCCAGAGTCTATACACCCCTAGAGAGCGTAGTCGACTATAAACTATGGATCGGGCTGCACGCCGCAACATTTATTATGATTATTACTATTATGAGATATTATCGAGCCGGAGTGCTGAGTGTGAGTACTATGTGACGAGCTGAGTCACGAGTGACTAAGAGGCTTGCCCGAGAGGCTATATTTATGAGTGATACTTTGCCCGAGAGGCCCATTTATGACATTTTTGCTTATATCACTCTTCTTTTATAATGAGCCTCTGTTGAAAACTGCTAAGTAAATGATTTCAAAGTATTTCAATTGAAACTGAAGTTTTACGAAGTAACTGGATTTTAACTATTGAGTTTGACTTGATATTCTGTTGAATACCCTTATATATATGATTTTCGACTGCTCTTCACTGCACTCATACCTAATTTACTTTAGTTACTTACTGAGTTGGCATACTCACGTTACTCCCTGCACCTTTTGTGCAGATCTAGATGTCTGAGCGGCAGAGTGAGGGTCCCCTGCATCCTCAGAGCTTACCGGAGACTGCAAGGTAGCTGTACGACATCCACAACCCTACTTTCCTCCTTCGTATCTTAGTTTTCTGCATTTTTAGACTTATTATGTATTAGTCAATCAGATTGGGTTGTATTTAGAGGCTCTTGACTTGTGACACCGGATTGTTAGGTTGTGTTGGTATATTTTTGTACTGTTTTTCGCACATTTCAGTGGTTTATATATTTCTTATGAAAATTAGAGACTTAATCAGTTTTAGAAAATGGTTTTATAAAAAGAATTCACTGTGGTACTTGTTGGGTTGGCTTGCCTAGTATTGTGATAGGCTCCATCACAACTGAGATATTTGGTGTCATGACATAGGTATAGCAAACTTTATCAACAATATACCTACACACTCTCATCCATTTGATTGGTTGATAAAAATCATTAATACAAAGTACAAGAACATGTCTTACCGTAAAAATAGCAAAATTTTTATTTCCTACACATTATGGCACATTTGGATTAATCGTAACAATCACAATTTTAATACAACACAACAACATCTATCACTTAAAATAATTACTAATAATGCACTGGAATTTGCCTATTTAGCTGCAAACGTAGCAATAACAAAAATTCCTCTAATGCAACCTATCAAATGGATACCCCCTAAACCAAACTACTATAAATTAAATACGGATGGAGCAACATCAACGTAAACTCATAAAGCAGGTATAGGAGAACCATACGCGACTCAAATGGAAATTGGATTATAGGTTTTGCAGGCAATTTGGACAATGTCACCACCGTCCAGGCAGAACTAAAGGCCCTATTCCATGGACTAGAATTGGCAAATACATACAATTTGGTTCGACTGAAAATAAACATCGATGCATCAGAGGTACTCACAATGTTAAAAAATGACAATATTGTTTATACTAACATACTAGCTAACTGCAGGTACCTCCTGGACCAATTGCATAGTGCTACCATTGCACACACCTATAGAGAGGGGAATGAGGTGGCTGATGGTTTAGCCAAGGCAGGATGCAACATGGCCTCTAATGACAAATCATTTATTTTTGAAGAGCCACCGGATTTTGTTGGCACTTTTTTGCGAAGGGATCAGGCAGGAGCAACTCATTTTAGGAAGACAACATGCACACTGCAGGAACATGAGGAGGACATGGATCATAACACTTTTGCAATCCATCACACTTCTCGACAAATGGCTGCTTCCAATGGAGACAATGTGATGGATAATTATGTTAGAATAAATAGTAATAATACTTGTAATAGACAGCTATCAAACAACTATATTAGAGATGCATAGGCATCACCCTCTCTGTAATAATTTTACTTATGTTTAATGCAATATTATCTTTCTCACAAAAAAACTTTACTCAACTCCTAAGATACTTGACACGTAATGTTTGGACTAAAAATTTGAAATCACTTTTACTTTAGTACTTAAGTCTTCTGCATATAATTTGACTGGTTCAATAAATTGAATTAACTTATTGAAAAACTAATTTGGATAAGAAAGTCGAGCATAAGGTGATTTTATAATAATTAGTTTAGAGCTATAGAATTAATTAAAAAACTAAATAAAATTTCAAGAGTGAATTCATACAAAAAAAATAAACAAAAACAATGATGTCATAAATATAATTAGCTATATATGACAATACTTACATAAACATGCAAAGAAGAACTCGCACCGTTTAAAGGTGACAATATTTGTACTAAAAGATTGATTGATGAAGAGTAGATAAATTGTAAGCATTGCAGACCCACATACGTCAACGCCAACTTCTATTTATAATTTATATTTTTTAATATAAAAATCTTATAAATATAAGCACATGCAAAATAATAATCTCCAATAAATCAATCACAACGAAAGAATTACATAATATAAGTAACAATTGTACAAAAAATGAACATAGCAACAAAAAAGATGCCGAGTTGCACAAGCTTTATTGATTTTTAGACATCATTTGAGAGACTTACCAGCTCTATATGAATAGCAAGACATTACCCTAGTTGAATAGCAAGAAATACAAGCATAAGCTAACTTCCCTTCCAAAAGTTCTACTGGAACCGTAATCATTAACCTTTCAATTTACAATTCTTAATCAAGCACACATATATGAGACGTACGTACCTACAATATCCATAATTGACAATCTTTCAATTTGTAATTTTTTTTATCAAGAATGCATGTTTATTATTACATAGCTTGAAGAAGAAATTACATGTAAAAAGTTTACCTCAAATCTCAAGTTAGTTCACCTCCGGATATTGGCGCAATCAAGATATAGAAGTAAAGTGCATGCTAAACCTAAACAAAAATAAGTAACATAAATTAATTGGTAATAAAGAACCAAACCACAATAACGAATTATAGACAAAGTAGAACTAAAAAAATCGTAAACCTAGTGGAAAGCTACATCGTATAAAGAATATAATTATACCTAAACAAAGGAGAGCCTAAAGAATTATAAACCTAAATAAAGTAAAGTCGTAGCCAACAGAAAACACTAAACGAGAGTTTTTGTTTTCCATTTTTTTTTTCTGATTACAAATTACAATCATATGCAATGTGGAGGGGCTTCATGCTTTTAATATAGTACTAGTCTTATAATACGAGCTTTGCGCGTATACCTTATCTCTATGAATATAATTTTTTAAAAAAAGTTATGCAATTATTATATTAAAAAATTGTATTTGTGTTATAATACAAAAAAGTATAAGTTTGAGAATAATGATTATTGATCGTATTTACTTATCTAATATTAAAAAAAAAAAACACTACTCCATAAAAGTCCTCAATTATCTCAGTCAATATATCCTACTTAAAATTTATTCCATATTATAATTTTATTACTTCAATTTTACAAGTTATCATGCTTTTTTTTTTTTTTTTAATTTCAGCAAGAACACACAACCCTCCAACGCTCAAGAATATTTCTTAAGTTCATTGTCATTAGAAAATCAGTTTTTTTCTATTAAAAATTTACTGAGTGTAAAAAGCGTACATTAAAAAGTCCTTTTTCATATGAAATGACCGTCGAATGAGCGATGATCGGTTATCGGAATTTTTTGCGGCCACTATTTTTTCAACGAATTATTTCTTGCTGGTAAGTTGTTGAAATTCTGGGGTTTCCTACATATATGACGGTCATGATTCTGCATAATTTTAATAGTGTGTATTTTAATGAATATGAAAATAATTCAAATTAACTTCACCAATAAAATAGAAAATTGAAGCGCCAGGGTATTAAGTTATTGAAGAGATTTCATTCCCACACCAACATATATGAGATCTTCAACTTTAGGAAGAGAAGGACCTTTTGCAATTTAAAAAAATGTCAAAAGAGACAACATTGTTGATTATTTGTAGAAATTTAACTATGCAAGAGTTCATACGTATATGTTTGTTTAGAAAAGAAGGCTTAGTTTCAAGCGGGAGGATCCATGCATAATTTACATTAAAAAAAGTAGAAAATTTTATGAGGAAGTCTCAGAAAGTAACCTCCTATAGCCAATAGGATAGAATAAAAAAGAATGTTAGTGATAAAAGTGTTCAAAGTTCTCATTATTAATTTTTAACAAATCAATTTGACCATATCCATTAAACATTAGTTTCAATCTTGTTTTCCAATCTAATAAAGAGTCCTAACCCTAAAAAGAATTAAAAATCTTCTTTTAGTTTATGGATGACTTGCTATTGTTTCTTGTGTTGTCTTTACTAACGTTTAGTTAATATTTTACAAACATAATATATAAAACAATATAAGAGTTGCCATACTTTAGAACAGACGCAAAAAAATAAAATAAAAGATAACTCATTTAAAATACAATTTATCTTTTGATGTTTCATCGTCGCTTCAAGTTTGTACCAAACCATAATGATGTAATCAATTTTGTTCTATTTTTATTTTCTTTCTTCCCCAATGTTTTTCTCATGGAAACAAAATTTATGCACTATAAAAAATTTATCAACTTGAAAAATACTTTTTTTGTATGAATAATTTGAAAAAGAATCGAACTGAATTCTTTTGCTTTTAGTTAATCTAGAAAAACTGAACTATTTGCTATTAACATTGAAGAAATTAATTTATTTTTTGTCAAATTCTTAGTATTAGGTTATCCAAAATTTTAGATATTTAAATGTAGTTATAGTTATTCAATAAGAATTCTATTTTCAAAAGGTAAAAAAATTCATCTGACATTTTTCTTTAGATCTTTGTGTTTGTAGAAGTTAATTTACTTTTGTCAACCACTTCTCTCTATCTCTTTTAAATTCATAACAAAATCAACATTATTTAACTTTATTTGGCATTACATCAGTTATTTCTTTTTTTGGACAAGTTTTCATATTCCTTATACTCTTTCTTAGTTTCGGGATGGATATACATTTAAAAGACTTTGAGGTTTAAACTTTTCTTAATCACTGTGAAATAGGAGACGAAGAGAAAATCGATTGGTTGCTATAGATGGTACAACTTGGTAAATATTTTAGAAAGATTTTAAAGTCAAAAATATTAGGCGAGGGATTTATATAAAATATAATCTTGATTTTGAGTATTTAAATATTAGGAGTTTTACATATTTCAAATAAAGAAAGATTTAATGATCAAATTCAATGTCCTAAATATTAGAATTTTAAATTCATAATTATTAGGAACATAACTCAATTCACTAATTTGTCTAATGTGAAATTTTTAAAGAGTTAAAAAAGGTATTTATACTTTTAATATAATATAATTATAAATATAAATATAGATAGACAGATGAAAAACAAAAAGAATGTGCTCATAAAAATAAAAGATCAGGATACTAATTGAGGGATTTTTTTGTTTTACACTCTTCAATGGGGATAGTAATGAATGTCCGAACTATTATCTTATTCTTTTTTTTCCTTGTTAACCTACTAATACTAAAATTTTGACCTCTTTAATATGGTTATTAAATGATGAATTTTCCACATACTGATGTTAAAATCATACTGATGGACTTTAAAAAAATTCTACTTAATAAATTTTTTATTTCTTGAGGTCAAAATGTTCGTAGTTAATATCCTACTAACTGATGTTCTTATTCTTTTTTTCTTTTTAACTACGAATATTTTGACCTCTTTAATAGGATACTAATTAATGAGTGTATTACTTATGATATATTTTTTCCTTTTTAACCCACGAAATGTTTTGCCTTTTTGTTAGAGTATTAGGGATATTAATCAAAGTAGTTTCCTACTTCTTGTCTTCTTCTTAATTACTTATTTCTTTTCCTACAGTAATTTTGTTTCTCCAAAAAGTATTTTATTTGTATTTACTATTTTATCCAATATAAAGTGCATTTAAGGAGGGTAAAAAAGACGAACGGCATTTTGCTAAGGGCCTTCGTACTTTTAATATAGTACTAGTCTTATGGTACACACGTTGCGCGTGTAACCTATCTAAATGAGTATAAAGCTTTTACAAAACCATATAAACGATATTTGAATTATAAAGTAAAAGTGTAATTTATATTTTAAAAAATATTGATTTTATATAACTGACTCAATAAAGAATATCGATTTATACCTTCTTTAATTATGTTTTCTTTTTCTCTTTTTACTGTTTCATTAGATTCAGCTCATATGTTGTTATATCTTAAGTCTTTGCAAAAGCTTCCAAATTCTAATCTTCAATTTTTGAAGACTTAAAATAAGATCTACAATTTTATTAGCAGATTTCCAACGTACGTTTATATGCACTTTATCTAAGACATATATGAAAAAAGTCATAATTACTTTATATAATTCAAATAAGCAAAAGATTTATAATTAATTTTCTATTTGGTTTTGAATTCCTAATAATTAGGTGTTTCTATACATATGTAGTTCGAATAAGGTAATATTTAATAACTATAATTTTATATTATTTTAAAATCTTAAATATTAGGAGAATAACTAAATTACGATTATATCCAATATATAACCTATTTTTAAAGGGTAAAAAAGGCGAACGACATTTTGCTAAGGCCTTCGTGCTTTTAATATAGTATAGATATAGATAAATATAGATAGATATAGAATATATAGATATAAATATCTATACTAATTTTAAAACTTATTTACCCTAAATATTGAAGTTTTAACTTAATTACAAGAGAATATTCAAATCATCATTTATATACAAAAGAATACATTAGACTCCAATTTTACCCATTTTCTCTCCCCCTTCTTCCTTCCCCATTCATTAACCCACATAGTTGACCCAAATTATTTCCTTACGTAACAATATATTAGAGTAATAAGATAAGAATACACAATTTAAACAACCTGTAATGTAGACAATCACTAATTTTTAGCAAGGATTAGTTGAATAAGATTATAAGTTTTCAGTTACGTCCTTTCCATCCTCCTTAATGAATAGTCATAGCTAGGGGTGTACATGGATCGAGTTGGTTCGGATTTTTCAATTACCAAACCAAACCAATTGTGTCACGACCCTAAAACCGACCCGATCGTGATGGCGTCTATCGTGAAACTAGACCAGTCAACACGAATCCCAATTGATCAAACTATAAATTTATAAAAGACAGTTTGATAATATCTCATAACATGGGTCTAAATAACCAGTGCGAAAGAAAATAACACAAGCCCCACATCGGGGTGTCACAAGTCACGAGCAACTACAAGATCCGTCTAAGTACAATAAAGGCTAACACAGTCTGGAAGATAATACTAATATAATCTAGGGAAGATATGAGGGAGAAGAACAGGGCTGTGAACGCCATGCAACTACCTTGTCGACTCCAAGACCTGCTGAATGAACGATCAACGCTCGCTATCAAGACCCGCAACTCCTGGATCTGCACACAAGGTGCAGTGAGTAATGTCAGTACGCCAACTCAGTAAGTAATAAAAGTAAATGCAAGCTGAGCAATAAGAAAACAGATAATTCCACGTCATAGCACCACAACAAATACAGTACATTTCCCAAAATAGTACTGAAATCAATTATCTCGTAAAACAAACTCAGTTTCAATAAAAAAAACCTTTTCGTTTAAAAACATCTTTCAATAGTTTCAAACAAGTGATGAAATAGTGAGTAAAAATGGTAGCAACGTAAACAACCCCTCGGGCAATACATGTACCATAAACCGCCCCTCGGGCAAAATATCAATAGAACCAGCCCCTCGGGCAAAATATCAATAGAACCAGCTCCTCGGGCTACCTCACAATCACTCGTAATCAGTCCCTCAGGCAACAACATGAATCAACAATAGCCTCTCGGGCAATATCACATCACTCACACTGGGTACCTACGCTCACTGGGGTGTTCAGATTCCAGAGGGGCTCCTACAGCCCAAGCTCTATAACAAGCCATCTCGTGGCATAATAAATCAGGCCCTCGGCTTCTCATATATCACAAATCAGTACAACATGCTACGGCGCACAACCCGATCTCATGATATTCTCACAACACAGGCCCTCGGCCTTACTCAGTCAAAAATCTCTCAAGCCACTCAGGCTACAGTAAAATAGGGTGCTCAGCCCAAATTTCATTTATAATACCAAAGGGAGTAAATGAGATTGAGTTGTGAAATTAGTAAAATACTGCATGACTGAGTATAGATATTAAATCAAAAACAGTGAGGAATAGTAGTAAAAAGCTCCTAAGGGTCCAAAATAGTTGGCACGAGACCCAAATATTGCATTCAGCCCAAAACACAGTAACACTTTCCAAAAACACAATAGTAGCAAATAGTTTTCAATCAAATGTGCGACTTGATAGTCGTACGAGATAGACCAAGTCACAATCTCCAATGGTGCATTCCCCCACGCTCATCATCTAACGTGTGTGTCACCTCAGAATAGTGAAACGATGTGAAATCTGTGGTTTCATATCCTCAGGACAATATTTACAATCATTACATACCTCAAACAATTCCAAACTCTAACCCGCGATGCCCTTGCCTCTCGACTTGTCCTCCAAATGCTCCAACTCTAACCAAAATAATTATATTATCATCAATATATTCTAAAGGAACAAAGCCCAAGAGAAAATAATCAAATTAACTCAAAAATCTCAAAATTGGCAAAACCCAACCCCCGGGCCCATGTCTCGGAATTCGATAAAAATCACATCATAAGAATCATTATCCTCCCACGAGTCCATACATACCAAAAATATTGAAATCGGACCTCAAACGGCCCCTCAAATCCCCACTCAAAGCTAAACTCAAGACCTAGCCTTCAATTTTAAACCTTAAATCCCACTAATTTCATGTCTAATCAGTTAGAAATTACCATAGAATCGAGTATTGAGTGCAAAAACCTTACCTCCAAGTGTTACCCCTTGAATCCCTCTTCAATTCCTCTTAAAAAGCTCCAAGTCCGAACACAAATGGTGGAAAAATGACCAAATTTCGCGAAGACAAGAATTTATATGTTCTGCCCTAGGGTTCCGCATCTGCGGCCTCCGCACCTGCGACCAAACGTCCACATCAGCGGAACTTTACTTAAATCCCTTATCTGCACCTGCGATCAAGACACCGCACCTGCGGGCTTGTAGGTGTGACTCATCTTCCGCATCTGCGGTGCATCCCCATCCAACAAACCTCTGCCTCCTACGATCAAAAATACTGCTTCTACGGCTCGCACCTACGGTCCCCAATCCGCAGGCGCGGAAACAACAGAAGCAGCAAAAATTCTGCAACTCCAAATCAATTCCAAACCTTTCGTCAACCACACAAATCCATCCGAGGCCCTCAGGGACCTCAACCAAACGCGCCAACAAGTCACATATCATCATTCAAATTTATTCCGACCTTTGGAACACTCATAACAACATCAAAACACTGAATCACCCTCAGATTCAAGCCTAAGGATTCCAAAACATCTGAATTCCGCAAATGACGCAAAAACTTATCAAACCTCATTTGATTTACCTGAAATTTTACACACACGTCACAAATGACACAATGGACTTACTCAAATTTCCGGAATTCCAATCCGACCTCGATATCAAGATTTCCACTGCCGATCGAAAAACGCCCAAATTCCAATTTTGCCAATTCAAGCCTAAATTTACCACGAACCTCCAAGATATATTTTGAACCCTCTCCCAAGTCCCAAATCACCTAATGAAGCTATAAGAATCATTAAAATCAAGTTCCGAGATCATTTACTCACAAGTCAACTTCCGGTTGACTTTTTCAACTAAAGCTTTCAAATAAGAGACAAAGTGTCTCATTCAACTCTAAGATCACTCCGAACACACCACAACCAACGCGACATGATGAAATACAACTGAACAACATATAAGGAAGCAAAAATGGGGAGAACGGGACTGTAACTCATGAAACGACCAACCAGGTCATTACATCTTCCCCCTCTTAAACAAACATTCGTCCTCAAACGAGTCAAGAAACATACCTGAAGCCTCAAACAGGTGGGGATATATGCTCCGCATCTCCTGCTCGATCTCCCAGGTAGCCTCCTCTACGGGCTGACCTCTCCACTACACTTTCACTGAAGCTATATCCTTTGATCTCAACTTTCGGACCTCCCACTCCAAAATAGCCACTAGCTCCACATCATAAGTCAAATCACCGTCTAACTGAACCGTGCTGAAATCCAAGACATGAGACGGATCACCAATATACTTCCGGAGCATAGAAACATAAAATACTAGATGCACGCTCGACAAGCTAGGTGGAAAATCAAGCTCGTAAGCCACCTCCCCAATCCTTCGAAGCACCTTAAAAGGACTAATGAACCGAAGACTCAATTTACCTTTCTTCCCAAATCTTATAACACCCTTCATGGGTGATACCTTTAGTAGAACCTTCTCCCAAACTATGTAAGACGCATCACAGACCTTCCTGTCAGCATAACTCTTTTGTCTCGACTGTGCTGTACGAAGCCGCTCCTGAATCACCTTCACCTTTCCCAAAGAATCCTGCACCAAGTCTGTACCCAAAAGCCTAGCCTCGCCCGGCTCAAACCAACCAACAGGAGATCTACACTGCCTCCCATATAAAGCCTCATATGGAGCCATTTGGATACTCGACTAATAACTGTTGTTATATGCAAACTTTGCAAGTGGTAGAAACTGATCCCATGAACCCCCAAAATCAATGGCACAAGCGCGCAACATGTCCTCCAATATCTGAATAGTGCGCTCAGATTGCCTGTCCATCTGAGGGTGAAAAGTTGTGCTCAACTCAATCTGAGTACCCGACTCTCGCTGCACGACTCTCCAAAACTGTGAAGTAAACTGAGTATCTCTATTTGAAATGATGGAAACTGGGACACCATGTAAGCGAACAATATCTCGGATATAAATCTCTGCTAACCGCTCTGAAGAGTAGGTAGTACACAAAGGAATGAAGTGCGCAGACTTGGTCAGCCGGTCCATAATCACCCAAATAGCATCAAACTTCTTCAAAGTCCGTGGGAGTCCAACTAAAAAATCCATGGTGATCCGCTCCCACTTCCACTCTGGAATATCTAACCACTGAAGCAAGCCACCCGATCTCTGATGCTCATATTTTACCTATTGACAATTGAGATACCGAGCTACAAATCCCACAATATCCTTCTTCATTCTCCTCCACCAATTGTGTTGTCTCAAATCCTGATACACCTTTGCAGAACCTGGATGGATGGAATACTGCGAGCTATGGGCCTCCTCCAGAATCAATTCCCAAAGCCCATCTACATTGGGCACATATATCCGGCCCTGCATCCTTAACACCCCATCATCACCAATAGTCACATCTCTCGCATCGTCGTGTTGAATTCTGTCCTTGAGGACAAGAAAATGCAGATCATCATACTGGCGCTCTCTGATGCGATCAAACAAGGAAGACCGAGAAAACACACAAGCTAAGACCCGATTGGGCTCCGAAATATCCAAACTCACAAACCGATTGGCCAAGGCCTGAACATCAACTGCTAGAGGTCTCTCCCCAACAGGAATATACGCCAAACTTCCCATACTCACCGCCTTCCTACTCAAGGCATCGACCACTACATTGGCCTTCCCCGAATGGTACATGATAGTGATATCATAGCCCTTTAGAAGCTCCAACCATCTCCGCTACCTCAAATTGAGATCCTTATGCTTGAATAAGTGATGGAGGTTACGATGATTAGTAAATACCTCACAAGATACACCATAAAGATAATGCCTCACAAGACACACCATAAAGATAATGCCTCCAAATCTTCAACGCGTGAAGTCATGAACAATGGCAGCCAACTCTAGATCATGAACAGGGTAGTTCTTCTCATGGGGATTCAACTGACGAGAAGCATAAGTAATCACTCTACCCTCCTGCATCAACACACACCCAATACCAACTCTCGAAGGAATACAATACACTGTATATGAACCTGAAGCTGATGGAAAAAACTAACATTGGAGTCGTGGTTAAGGCAGTCTTGAGCTTCTAAAAGCTCGCCTCACAGTCATTCGACCGCCTGAATGGAGCACCCTTTTGAGTTAATTTGGTCAAGGTTGATGCTATAGATAAAAATCCCTGAACAAACTGACAGTAATAACCTGCCAAACCAAGAAAGCTGCGAATCTATGTGGCTGAGGACAGTCTGGGCCAACTCTGAACCGCCTCTATCTTCTTCAAATCAACCTGGATACCCTCACTGGACACCACGTACCCTAAGAAAGCCACTGAACTAAGCCAAAACTCACACTTGGAGAACTTTGCATAAAACTTCTCCTCCCTCAACTGTTGCAATACCACTCTCAAATGCTCTGCATGCTCCGCCTTACTACGCGAGTGCACCAGAATATCATCAATGAATACAATAAAAAATGAGTCGAGATAAGGCCGAAACACATTGTTCATCAAATGCATGAACACTAATGGGGCATTGGTCAGCCCAAAAGATATCACAAGGAACTCATAATGACCATATCGGGTCCTGAAAGCTGTCTTAAGGATATTTGAGTCCCTGATCTTCAACTGGTGAAACCCTGACAAAAGATCAATCTTGGAGAACACCCTCGCTTCCTGAAGCTGGTCAAAGAAATCATCAATATGAGGCAAAGGATACTTATTCTTGATGGTAACTTTATTCAACTGCCTGTAATCAATGCACATCCTCATCGTTCCATCCTTCTTCTTAACAAATAGAATAGGTTGTCACGACCATAAACCCGGACCCGGTCGTGATGACAACTCTCATGAAGACAAGGCCAGCCAACAGTTCCCATTTTAATTTTTAACAGTTAAACCATAAGAAATAAGTCTAAAGAATAATAAATAGAATCTCAAAGTAGTAGATAATAGCATAATTCGCGGAATACAACCCTATATAGCCTGATACCGGGGTGTCACTAGTCATGAGCATCTATCAATCCTAATAAAAGTCTGAAAAGTCTATAAGTTATTACAAAATGTCTGATAAAGAGATATAAATGATAAAGGGGGAGAAACACAAGACTGTGGATGCCAAGCAGCTACCTCGTGGACTCCGAAGTCTGCCGGGAGCTCTCAACTCGCACTGGCAGGATCAACAAAGCCTGAATCTGCACACGAGATGCAGGGAGTAAAGTGAGTACTCCAACTCAGTGAGTAATAATCATAAATAAAGGCTAAAAGTAAGAAATCACATAAGGCACATTACAGGCTATAATGAAGAAGAAATCACACAAGGCACATTACAGGCTATAATGAAGAAGTAAAATCAGTAAAAACAATAAATTAGTAAAGATATGTGAAAGTCCTTTTAGTTCAACTTATACTTCATGAAAAGCCTTTTTCAATAATTAAGCAGGTAAAAGACAGGCAATTAAGAAGAATAAATACATAAAGGTTCGCCCCTAGGGCATATCTTAGAACAATACCAGCCCCTCGGGCTACATCTCACATCACATGGGTACCCGCACTCACTGGGGGTGTGCAGACTCCTGGAGGGGCCCCTTACATCCCAAGTGCAATATCAAGCCATTTCGTAGCATCATCACTAGGCTCTCGGCCTTATATCAACAAGCCACCTCATGGCGTACAAAGCTCAGGCCCTAGGCCTCATAATTATAATCAGTGTATCACCGCTACGTCGTGTAGCCTAACCCAAAAGTATCCTCACAGCACAGGCCCTCGGCCTTACTCAGTCAAAATTACATAAGCCACTCGGGCAACATTAAAACATGATGCTTAGCCCAAAATATCATTTGAAATATCATTTAATATATTAAAATGGAGTAAACATGGCTGAGTTATGAAAATAGTAAAATATGGCATGATTGAGTACAAGTTTAAAGTCAAAACAGTGAGGAAATATCAGTAAAAAATCCCATAAGGGTTCAAATAGTTGGCACTAGGCCCAAATATGGCATTCCGCCCAAAACAAGATGATAGCAAACCATTTTCAATCAAATATGTGGTAAAACAATCATTCGGGATGGACTAGGTCACAATCCCCAACAGTGCACGACCCCACGCTCGTCATCCAGCGTGTGCGTTACCTCAAAATAACACAACGATATGCAAATCCGGGGTTTCATACCCTCAGGACATCATTTACAATCATTACACCCCTCGATCCGGTCCAAACTCTAGCCCACGATGCCTTTGCCATTATGAATCGACCTCCGAATGCTCCAAATCTAGCCACAATCAGTATATAATCATTAAAATATGCTAAGGGAACAAAGCCCCCTCGAAAATATCCAATTTACATAAAAAATCTCAAAATTGCTCAAACCTGGCCCCCTGGGCCCACGTCTTAGAATCCGATAAAATTAACATCAACAAAATCATCATCCTCTCACGAGTCTATACATATCAAGAACATCAAAATCGGACCTCAAATGGCCCCTCAAATCCCCACTCAAAGGTCTCTTAATCTCAAGCCCTAATCCCTCAATTTTCTTCCTTAATTTCCACTAATACCATGATTAAGCAATGGAAAATTGATCATAAACATGAGTAATGAAGCTCAGGGAACTTACCCAACTGATTCTCTTTGATTTTCCCTTTAATTCATTGCCCCAGGTCGCTTCCCGTCTTCAAAAATGGAGAACTTAGTAAAAATTTGCGAAGGAACATTATATACTTTTTGACCCAATTATTTTCGCACCTGCGGCCTTTTTACCGCTTCTGCAACTATTCCACCGCATCTGCGGTTTTCATTAAAATGACAATCTCCGCATCTGTAGTTAAAAACTCGCTCTTACTCTACCGCAGGTGCGCCCACTTCACCGCTTCTGCGGTTCCTGAAGAGCTTCCTCTTGGCTGCATATGCGGCTGACTTCCTCTTCTGCGATCATCGTACATGCGGCCTCCCAACCGCAGGTGCGGTTATGACAAAAACCAAATACTTCAGCTGCAAAACTCAATTCCAATTCTTCCGTTACCCATCCGGAATCACCCTAAGGCCCCCGGGACCTCAACCAAAAGCACAAACAAGTCACATACCACCATTCAAACTTGTACCAATCTTCAAAACACCTTAAACAACATCGAACCACCCAAAATACATTGGATTCAAGCCGAAGCTTCCAAAATCTTCCAAATTACGCTTTCGATCAAAAAGTATACAAACCGCGTCCGAATGACCTGAAATTTTTTCACACACATCCCAAATGCCATAATGGAACTACTGCAACTTCCGAAATTCCATTCCGACCCCTATATCAAATCTCACCTATCAACCGGAAAGCGCCAAAATCTCAATTTCGCCAATTCAAGCCTAAACCTTCCACGGACCTCCAAAATGCATTCCGATCACGCTCCTAAGTACCAAAGCACTTAACGGAGCTAACCAAATCATAAAAATTGCGATCCGATATCATATACCAATAAGTCAAATCTTGGTCAAACCTTTCAAATTTCAAGCTTCAAACTGAGAACTGTTCTTCCAAATTCATTCCGATTACCATGAAAACCAAAATCGACGATTTACATAAGTCAAAATGCATCACACGGCTAGTCATGCCCGAGAACTGGAGGGCAAAGTGCAAAAGATCAAAAGGACCGGTCGGGTCGTTACATCCTCCCCCACTTACACATACGTCCGTCCTCGAAAGTGCCAGAGTTGTTCCAAAAGTGAACCAATCGTTAAATAACCTTACCATGCATATACCCGGGGGTGATCCCACGTCACCCTATCTCATATAGGTTCGATAACACAATGTGACAGAAATTTCACAATCCAACCTAGCCCATTAAACTTATAACCACATTTCCACTTCTTAAATTATCCACAAGATCGAGAATCTCACATCTATACTCTAAATAAGTCCGAACCAGCTGTGATAACCCATACCTACAACCTCAGGTGCAATAAGATGATATACCACATAACTCAAACACTTGTAGCGATAATTTCTAATCACAACAGGTGCACACAACAACCGAATACCAGTAGGAAACCTCTTATCAGCTAAAGTCTTATTCCAACACTTTCATATACTGCCAATGATAAATAAAACACACAGTAAGCCATAACCATTTCTCAGATCAACCATTCATGAAGCCACTTCTCCTTTGACAAAGACCATAGCAAATTTCTGAGCCGAACCTCGATATTATCCTTCTAATATGCTGAAATCAAATATGTTTGTATTCATTAAAGACCCTAACGATCTCATCTAATCCAACCCAATTACTCTGGTGACATGACACATCAATACAGGGTAAAGCCGCAACTTGTGCAATCTGCGCACCAATAAGCAAAATTCGAACATACTCAAATCACGAAAATGACTCAAATGAAAGAGCTGTACCGCAAGCTCACCGGTACCACCACACACAATGCTTAGAACACGTCACACATCATAGAAACAGAACATACAAATCTAACCCGCAGGGTCATAACTCTACATAGTTTCGCTCCAATGTGACCTCATCCAAACACTAGTCCATATGAAACACCTCAAGTCACTATGCTCAAAAATCGACAACCATGCACAATATGATGTCTAACACCAAAGCAATCATCATAACCATCGTGAAGCAATTAACATAACATTACACATACCCGAAGGGACACAACCGATACGCTACCCGTCGAGCAATACCCAGTACTCTTCTCGTTCTACTTCTACTATGAAACCCCAATGGAACCGCACCACATGTGCGTATAACCAACAAATCATAACACCTCGCAACCCAGAAAAGTAACTCACAGATTACCTCAGAACACTAATAGCTCGATAACAATTGAATCAACACATCCCTAACAAATGACAAGTCAAAGTCAACAAAGCCGTATCAATGCAGAACATACATCCCTATAGGTCTACCAATGAACCCTTATCAAGGAGTTCCTAAAGTTGTTCCATCAACTCCTTTAACCCCGCTGGTGCCATACGCTACGGTGCCTGGTACCAAATCGACACCAAAATCAACAACCTCGTCCGGTGACATACCCGGCAACAGGAAACATATCCATATAACCCCTCATCATCGGAACTGAATCAACGGTAGTAATCTCTACACTGATATCCATCACAAGGTCCAAATAGGCAAGACACCCCTTCCTAGCCATCCATTGGGTCTTCGAAATATAAAATCGCCCTACTAAGAACATAATCCGTCGAACCTCACCACTCAATCCATGGCATTCATGGCATAGCCAACCGCGCTGCCTTATCACAATAGTCCAGAATAACACGACATGGAGACAACCAGTCTGTACCCAATATTACATCATAATCTAACCTACCAAGCAGCAAAAGATCCATTCGGGTCTCCAAACCCTGATAGTCACTATACAGTGCCGATACGCACGACCTACAACCATAACATAACTTGTTTATGAGAACTTCCCATCTCCAAATCCATATAGCACACGAATCACCATACTTGATACCAATTCTGCCATCCGAATATACAATACACCTCCAATACCCAATCATTCCACGAAAGGTACTCTTATAGTTCCTTTGTGCCACTAAGCAAACTAGAATATCAATAGTCAATCCAACAAGAGAGTGTCGCAATACTACTAAAGTACCATCAACTTAATCACATTGCCTTTTTATGGAATATATACCCTCGTCAAATCACCCCAATTAGCAATACCATTTCCTTAATCTTCTAAAGATCATTTCCCTAATCATCTGAAGCTTATTTCCCTAATTATCTGAAGCTCATTTCTCTAATTATCTGAAGTTGCTCACTGCCTAAGGATTTTTGTGACCTTCCCTTCAGAACTGAACCAAGACCTTACACATGCAAATCTCAAGCCTACACCACATACCGCATAAACCATACCATCATAGGATAACCATGAGAATTTCGTATCCCCCTCCGAGCCATAAGCAACTATGTACTCAACTAGCTAAGAATGTTCTATTTATCCTATCTAGAAGAAAATCACTATACATCCCATGCTCCTCACGCTAGCAGAAAATATACCTCTCTAACCGTGGTAGAAATCATCAAGAACTGTCCGACTCCCTTTTGCACAACACCAAATCCATCAGGATTGAATCCCTCTAACTCTACCAAATTACACAGGCCGCTAAAACCCTAGAGCATTGTCGTGAAATACCTGTAGAAACTCATTACCCTGTACACACCCAAGGAACTAATCATATCCTTACCATACCGATTCGACCCACTACCAAGCTGTCATATTTGTTTTAGTTCCTTCGGAATTACCTTTGAATTAATACTTCTCCTTACCATAATGCCGCAATCCTCAACCTAGACTCACCACACGAGGCCCAAGCATAAAACCACATTGTCTAGGGCTCATAAGCCGCCGAGTACTCTCTTAAATATTCCCACAAGCACCACGTTCAAAATACCCACTCCGAAGAGACTTCCTATGAATCCAAAGCCATTACCTTCACCTTCTTGATATTGATATATATAAAATCCCATAATTGATATAGAAATGCCACAAATCTTGACACCCTCCAAGGCAAACCTCCATTTCTAACCAATTATACAATTTGAAAATCTCCAATTATTACATGTAAAATCTTGAACCTATTAGAAGCATTCTCGAGAGTCATCCACTCTACTTGAACCACAATTAGACTAATCAAATGAACTGAACAACATGTGCCTCATTAGCACTCTGACACCGCAGAATATAACCTTAACTTAATGCAACCAAACAACTTCATGTTTTATGCACCGCACACCCTTTACCAATAACCACTCGAGACATTCCGTGATTCTTACACACCTATGAAGAATAATATAATCTTACCTTAGTAAAAAAAATTCCTTTACTCGAGCCATCCTTGGTCTCAATCTCCACAACCCATAACTGATTCACCAGCATGCCTCAAGCTAGAACCAACGTAGCACATAATCTGCAATCAACAACTCAATAGCAGACTCCCTCACTTGGTTCGAATCCATAGATCAAAACACATACACAATAACTCATAACACGTATACTCTATTACTGTCATGATACCATAGTGAGATTTAAACTCAATCCTTCATAAGCTCGTGAAACACATACCATCTGGTACTTTAAATCTTCTGCAAATTCGCATTCATCCTCGCAACAGTAAAGCTCACTCTCTTAAGTGACCCAAATTTAAGTTTTAACACATATATTTCACTTGTAAATGAGATCTTCTAACAGACAATATAAGGATCACACAACCTCAGAACACTCTGTAGGAGATAACCCACCTGTTTTGCCTCAAACTAACATTTTTGTATACCTCCATCGTCATAAACATTACGCAGTCACTTAGTCTTCCTAAGTCTGAACTCATACCGCAACATGAAATTTACTTCACTCCTAACAAGGAAACATGAAAAGACTCTTCACACGCCCATAACTCGGGGATATACCTCAAATTAAGTACCTAATAGTTCTTCTATCCTCCAACAGACCCTTCTCGTCGCTTCCAAATCATATGAATATATCTCGCAGTCACATCACACTCATCACGTAAATATCCAGTCATTACCTCCCTTAATAGGGACACAGCAACACATGTAGATCCAGAAGCACGCGCTCACGCAATCAACAGCTCAGGGCTCAATCTATGGGCAAAAATCCGGCCTCGAGTCCTCCAGACTGGCCCAACATCAACACACAAAGATCACATCTCGCCCTTCAATGAGGAAATCACAAGCACTAGATGCACATCTGATATCAAGCGCAAACACGCGCATGCAAACACGTGGAAGGAATTCAAAAAGTTACATTTCAAGCTGAATCACGGACGCACGATAAGAATTCAAGAATGCGAAGTTTTTCCTAAAGGTTCTGCAGCCTCCCGATGATAAGTACAGACATCTCCGTACCGATCCGTAATACTCTACTAAACCTGCTTATGACTCGTGAGACCTATGTAACCTAGGTTCTGATAGCAACTTGTCACGACCCTAAACCCGGACCCGGTCGTGATAGCGCTTCTCGTGAAGATAAGGTCAGCCGACACTTCCCATTTCAATTTTTAACAATTAAACCATAAGAAATAAGTCTAAAGCATAATAAATAGAATCTCAAAGTAGCAAATAATACCATAATTCACAGAATACAACCCCACACAACCCGATATCGGGGTGTCACTAGTCATGAGCATCTATCAATCCTAATACAAGTCTGAAAAGTCTATAAGCTATTATAAAATGTCTGATAAAGAGATAGAAATGATAAAGAGGGAGGCCAAGAAGCTACATCGTGGACTTAAAGTCTACCGGGAGCTCTCAACTCGCACTGGCAGGATTAGCAACGCCTGAATCTGTACACGGGGTGCAAGGAGTAAAGTGAGTACTCCAACTTGTTGAGTAATAATCATAAATAAAGGCTGAAACAGGAAATCATGTAAGGCACATTACCAGCTATAATGAAGTAGTAAAACCAGTAAAAACAATAAATCAGTGAAGATATGTGAAAATCCTTTTAGTTCAACTTATACTTCATGAAAAGCCTTTTTCAACAATTAAGCAGGTAAAAGACATGCAATTAAGAAGAATAAATACATAAAGGTTCGCCCCTCGGGCAATATCTTAGAACAATACCAGCCCCTCGGGCTACATCTCACATCACATGGGTACCCGCACTCACTGGGGGTGTGCAGACTCCTGGAGGGGCCCCTTACAGCCCAAGCGCAATGTCAAGCCATCTTGTGGCATCATCACTAGGCTCTCGGCCTCATATCAACAAGCCAACTCGTGGCGTACAAAGCTCAGGCCCTAGGCCTCATGATCATAATCAGTGTATCACCGCTACGGCGTGTAGCCCAACCCAAAAGTATCCTCACAGCACAGGCCCTCGGCCTTACTCAGTCAAAATCACATAAGTCACTCGAGCAACAGTAAAACATGATGCTCAACCCAAAATATCATTTCAAATAATAAAACGAAGTAAATATGGCTGAGTTAAGAAAATAGTAAAATATAGCATGACTAAGTACAAGTTTGAAGTCAAAACAGTGAGGAAATATCAGTAAAAATCCCATAAGGTTTCAAATAGTTGACACTAGGCCCAAATATGGTATTCCGCCCAAAATAAAATGATAGCAAATAGTTTTCAATCAAATATGCGATAAAACAATCATTCGGGATGGACTAGGTCACAATCCCCAAATGTGCACGACCCCACGCTTATTATCTAGCATGTGCGTCACATCAAAGTAGCACAATGATGTGTAGATCCGGGGTTTCATACCCTCAGGACATCATTTACAATTATTACTCCCCTCGATCCAGTCCAAAATCTAGCCCCCGATGCCTTTGCCCTCACGAAACGACCTCCGGATGCTCCAAATCAAGCCACAATCAGTACATAATCGTTAAAATATACTAAGGGAACAAAGCCCCCTCGAAAATATCCAATTTACATCAAAAATCCCGAAATTGCTCAAACCTGGCCCCCGGGCCCAAGTCTCAGAATCCGATAAAATTAACATCAATGGAATCATCATCCTCTCACGAGTCTATACATATCAAGAACATCAAAATCGGACCTCAAATGACCCCTCAAATCCCCACTCAAAGGTCTCTTAATCTCAAGCCCTAATCCCTCAATTTTCTTCCTTAATTTCCACTAATACCATGATTAAGCAACGGAAAAATGATCATAAACATGAGTAATGAAGCTCAGGGAACTTACCCAACTGATTCTCTTCGATTTTCCCTTGAATTCACTGCCCTAGGTCGCTTCCCATCTTCAAAAATGGAGAACTTAGCAAAAATTCGCGAAGAAACATTATATACTTGCTGGCCTAGGAATTTTCGCACCTTCGGCCCTTTTACCGCAGAAATGACAATCTCTGCATCTGCGGTTAAAAACTCGCACCTGCTCTACCATAGGTACGCCCACTTGACCACTTATGCGGTTCCTAAAGAGCTTCCTCTTGGCTGCATCTGCGGCTGACTTCCGCTTCTGCGATCATCGCACCTGCGGCCTCCTAACCGCAGGTGTGGTTATGACAGAAACCAAATGCTTCAGCTGCAAAAACTCAATTCCAATTCTTCTGTCACCCATCCGGAATCACCCCGAGGCCCCCGAGACCTCAACCAAAAGCACAAACAAGTCACATACCACCATTCAAACTTGTACCAATCTTCAAAACACCTCAAACAACATCGAATCACCAAAAATATATCGGATTCAAGCCGAAGCTTCCAAAATCTTCCGAATTACGCTTTCGATCAAAAAGTATATCAAACCACGTCCGAATGACCTAAAATTTTTGCACACACATCCCAAATGCCACAACGGAGCTACTGCAACTTCCGAAATTCCATTCCGACCCCTATATAAAAATCTCACCTATCAACCGGAAAGTGCCAGAATCTCAATTTCGCCAATTCGAGCCTAAACCTTCCATGGACCTCCAAAATGCATTCCGATCATGCTCCTAAGTCCCAAATCACCTAACGGATCTAACAAAATCATAAAAATTTCATTCCAAGATCATATACCAATAAGTCAAATCTTGGTCAAACCGTTCAAATTTCAAGCTTCAAATTGAGAACTCTTCTTCCAAATTCAATCCGATTACCCTGAAAACCAAAACCGACGATTTACATAAGTCAAAATACATCACACGGCTAGTCATGCCCGAGAACTGGCGTGCAAAGTGCAAAAGCTCAAAACAACCTGTCGGGTCGTTACATCCTTCCCCACTAAACATATGTTCGTCCATGCACGTGCCCAGAGTTGTTCCGAAAGCCAACCAATTGCTGAATAACCTTACCATGCATATACCCGGGGCTGATCCCACGTCACCCTATCTCATATAGGTCCGATAATACAATGTGAATGAAATTTCACAATCCAACCTATCCCATTAACCTTAGAACCACATTTCCACTTCTGAAATCATCCACAAGATCAGAATCTCACATCTATACTCGGAATAAGTCCGAACCAGTTGTAATAACCCATACCTACAACCTCAAGTGCAATTACATGATATACCACATAACTTAAACACTTGTATCGATGACTTCTAATCATAGCAATTGCACACAACAACCGAATACCGGTAGGAAACCTCTTATCAGCTAAAGTCTTATTCCAACACTTTCATATACTGCCAATGATAAATAAAACACACAGTAAGCCAAAACCATTTCTCGGATCAACCATTCATGACGCCACTTCTCCTTTGGCAAAGACCAGAGCAAATTTCTTAGCTAAACCTCGATATTATCCTTCCAACATGCTGAAATCGAATCTGTTTGTATTCATTAATGAACCCAACGATCTCATCTAATCCAAACCAATTACTCTAGTGACATGACATATCAATACAGTCTAAAGCCGCAACTTGTGCAATCCACATACCAATAAGCAAAATCCGAACATACTCAAATCACGAAAATGACTCAAATGAAAGAGTTGTACCGCAAGCTCACCGGTACCACCACACACAATGCTGAGAACCCGTCACACATCATAGAAACAGAACACACGAATCCAACCCACAGGGTCGTACCTCCACATAGCTTCGCTCCAATGCGACCTCATCCAAACACTAGTCCACATGAAACACCTCAAGTCACTATGCTCAAAAATCGAAAACCATGTACAATATGATGTCAAAGACCAAAGCAATCATCATAACCACGGCGAAGCAATTGATATAACATTACAAATACCCGAAGGGACACAACTGATACGCTACCCGCCGAGCAATACCCAGTACTCTTCCCGTTCTACTTCCACTATGAAACCCCAATGGAACTGCACCACACGTGCCTATAACCAACAAATCATAACACCTCGCAACCGAGAAAAGTAACTCACAGATTACCTCAGAACACTAATATCTCGATAACAATTGAATCAACACATCCCTCACAAATGACAAGTCAAAGTCAACAAAGTCGTCTCGATGCAGAACATACATCCCTATAGGTCTACCAATGAACCATTATCAAGGAGTTCCTAAAGATGTTCCTTCAACTCCTTTAACCCCGCCGGTGCCATACGCTACGGTGCCCGGCACCAAATCGACATCAAAATCAACAACCCCGTTTGGCGACTTTCCCGGCAACAGGAAACATATCCGGAAAACCCCTCATCATCGGAACTAAATCAATGGTAGGAGTCTCTCCACTGACATCCATCACGAGGGGCAAATAGGCAAGACAACCTTTCCCAGCCATCCGCTGGGTTTTCAAAATATAAAACTGCCCTACAAAGAACATAATCTATCGAACCTCACCACTCAATCCGTGGCATTCCCGGCATAGCCAACCGCGCTGCCTTAGCGCAATAGTACAGAATAACACGACATGGAGACAACTAGTCTGGACCTAATATTACATTATAATCTAACCTACCAAGCAGCAAAAGATCCACTCGGGTCTCCAAACCCTAATAGTCACTATACAATGTCGATACGAATGACCTACAACCACAACATAACCTGTTTATGAGAACTTCCCGTCTCCAAATCCATATAGCACACGAATCACCATACTTGATCCCAATTCCGTCGTCCGAATATACAATACATCCCCAATACCCAATCATTCCACAAAAGGACTCTTATAGTTCTTCTATGCCAACAAGCAAACTCTAATATCAAAAGTCGATCCAACAAAAGAGTGTCGTAATACTACCGAAGTACCATTAACTTAATCACATTGCCTTTTTCTGGAACATATACCCTCATCAAATCACCCCAATTAGCAATACCATTTCCTTAATCTTCTGTAAATGATTTCCCTAATCATCTGAAGCTCATTTTCCTAATTATCTGAAGGTCATTTCTCTAATTATATGAAACTACTCGCTGCCTAAGGATTTTTATGACCTTCCCTTCAGAATTGAACCAAGACCTTACACATGCAAATCTCAAGCCTACACCACATATCGCATAAACTATACCGTCCTAAGATAACCATGAGAACTTTGTATCCCCCTCCGAGCAATAAACAACTATGTACTTAACTATCCAAGAACGTTCCGTTGATCCCATCTAGAAGAAAATTACTATACATCCCATGCTCCTCACGCAAGCAGAAAATATACCCATCTAACCGTGGTAGACATCATCAAGAACTCTTCGACTCCCTTTTGCATAACACCAAATCCGTCAGGAATGAATCCCTCTAACTCCACCAAATTATACAGGCCGCTAAATCCCAAGAGCATTGCCGTGAAATACCTGTAGAAACTCATTACCCCGTACACACCCAAGGAACTAATCATATCCTTACCATACCGATCCGATCCACTACCAAGCTGTCCTATTTGTCCTAGTTCCTTCCAAATTACCTTTGAATTGATACTTCTCCTTGCCATAATACCGCAATCCTCAACACAGACTCACCACACGAGGCCCAAGCATAAAACCACACTATCTAGGGCTCATAAGCCGCTGAGTACTCTCTTAAATATTCCCACAAGCACCACATTCAAAATACCCACTCCGAAGAGATTTCCTATGAATCCAAAGCCATTACCTTCACTTTCCTGATACTGATATATATTGAATCCAATAATTGATATAGAAATGCCACAAATCTTGACACCCTCCAAGGCAAACCTCCATTTCTAACAAATTATACAATTTGAAAATCTCCAATTATTACATGTAAAATCTCAAACTCATTAGAAGCATTCTCGAGAGTCATCCACACTACTCGAACCGCAATTAGACTAATCAAATGAACCAAACAACCTGTGCCTCATTAGCACTCTGACACCACATACCTTACCTTAATGCAACCAAACAACTTCTTGTTCTATGCACCACACGCCCTTTACCAATAACCACTCGAGACATTCCGTGATTGTCACACACCTATGAAGCATAATATAACCTTACCTTAGTCGAAAAATTTTCCTTAACTTGAGCCATCCTTGGTCTGAATCTCCGCAAGCCATACTGATTCACCAGCACGCCTCAAACTGGAACCAACATAGCACATAACTATGCAATCAACAACTCAATAGCAAATTCCCCCACTTGGTTCGAAGCCATAGATCAAAACGCACACACATTAACTCATAACGCGTATACTCTATTACTGCCATGATACTATAGTGAGATTTAAACTCAATTCTTCATAAGCTTGGGAAACACAGACCATCTAGTACTTTAAATCTTCTGCGAATCTCGCATTCATCCTAGCAATAGTCAAGCCCACTCTCTTAAGCGACCTAAATTTAAGTTTCAACACATATATTTCACTTGTAAATGAGATCTTCTAACAGTCAACATAAGGATCACACAACTTCAGAACACTTCGCAGGAGATAACCCACCTCTTTTGCCTTAAACTAACATTTCTGTATACCTTCCACCGACATAAACATTATGCTGTCACTTAGTCTTCCTGAGTCTAAACTCATTCCGCAACATGAAATTTACTTCACTCCCAACTAGGAATCATGAAAAGACTCTTCACACGCCCATAACTTGGGGCTATACCTCAAATCAAGATGAAAATCAAGTACGTAATAGTACTTCTATCCTCCAGCAGACCCTTCTCGTCACTTCCAAATCATACGAATATATCTTGCAGTCACATAACACTCATCACGTAACTATCCAGTCATTACTTCCCTTAATAGAGACACAACAGCACATGTAGATCCAGAAGCACGTGCTCATGCAATCAACAGCTCAGAGCTCAAGTTATAGGCAAATATTCAGCCTCGAGTACTCTAGGCTGGCCCAACATCAACACACAGAGATCACATCCTGCCCCTCGATTAGGGAATCATAATCCATCGATGCACATCCGATATAGAGTGCTCATATGCGCATGCAAACGTGTGGAAGGAATTAAAAGAGTTATATTTCAAGCTGAATCAAGGACGCACGATAAGAATTCAAGAATTCAAAGTTTTTCCTAAAGGTTTTACAGTCTATCGAGGATAAGTACAGACATCTCTGTACCGATCCACAAGACTCTACTAAACCTGCTTATGACTAGTGAGACCTATGTAACCTAGGCTCTGATACCAACTTGTCATGACCCTAAACC
Source organism: Nicotiana sylvestris (assembly GCF_000393655.2). Taxonomy (NCBI): domain Eukaryota; kingdom Viridiplantae; phylum Streptophyta; class Magnoliopsida; order Solanales; family Solanaceae; genus Nicotiana; species Nicotiana sylvestris. The sequence continues at coordinate 65,200,169 of NC_091063.1, forward strand.
CGGACCCGGTCATGATGGAGCCTCTCGTGAAGACAAGGCTAGCCGACACTTCCTATTTTAATTTTTAATAGTTAAACCATAAGAAATAAGTCTAAAGCATAATAAATAGAATCTCAAAGTAGCAGATAATAGCATAATTCGCGGAATACAACCCCACACAGCCCGATACCGGGGTGTGACTAGTCATGAGCATCTATCAATCCTAATACAAATCTGAAAAGTCTATAAGCTATTACAAAATGTCTGATAAAGAGATATAAAGGATAAAGGGGGAGAAACACGGGATTGCGCACGCTAAGTAGCTACCTCATGGACTCCGAAGTCTGCTGGGAGCTCTCAACTCGCACTGGCAGGATCAGCAATGCCTGAATCTGCACACAGGTTGCAGGGAGTAAAGTGAGTACTCCAACTTAGTGAGTAAGAATCATAAATAAAGGCTGAAAGCAAGAAATCACCTAAGGCACATTATCGGCTATAATGAAGCAGTTTAACCAGTAAAAATAATAAATTAGTAAAGACATGTGAAAGTCCTTTTAATTCAACTTATACTTCATGAAAATCCTTTTTCAACAATTAAACAGGTAAAAGACAAGTAATTAAGAAGAATAAGCACATAAAGGTTCGCCCCTCGGGAAATATCTCAAAACAATACCAGCCCCTCGGGCTACATCTCACATCACATGGGTACCCGCATTTACTGGGGGTGTGCAGACTCCTGGAGGGGTCCCTTACGGCCTAAGCGCAATATCAAGCCATCTCGTGGCATCATCACTAGGCTCTCGGCCTCATATCGACAAGCCACCTCGTGGCGTACAAAAGTATCAAGCCACCTCACGGCATGTAGCCCGACCCAAAAGTATCCTCACAGCACAGGCCCTCGGCCTTACTCAGTCAAAATCACATAAGCCACTCGGGCAACCGTAAAACATGATGCTCAACCCAAAATATCATTTAATATATTAAAATGGAGTAAACGTGGCTGGGTTTTAAAACTAGTAGAATATAACATGAATGAGTACAAGTTTAAAGTCAAAACAATGAGGAAATATCAGTAAATATCCCATAAGGGTTCAAATAGTTGGCACTAGGCCCAAATATGGCATTCCGCCCAAAATAAGATGATAGCAAATAATTTTCAATCAAATATGCGATAAAACAATCATTCGTGATGGACTAGGTCACAATCCCCAATAGTGCACGACCTCACGCTCGTCATCTAGCATGTGTGTCACCTCAAAAAAGCACAAAGATGTGCAAATCCGGGGTTTCATACCCTTAGGACATCATTTACAATCATTACTCCCCTCGATCCGGAGAAAACTCTAGTCCGCGATGCCTTTGCCCTCACGAATCGACCTCTAGATGCTCTAAATCTAGCCACAATCAATACATAATCATTAAAATATGCTAAGGGAACAAAGCCCCCTCGAAAATATCCAATTTACATCAAAAATCCCGAAATTGCTCAAACCCGGCCCTCCGGGCCAAGGTCTCGAAATCCGATAAAATTAACAATGGAATCATCATCCTCTCACGAGTCTATGCATATCAAGAACATCAAAATCAGACCTCAAATGGCCCCTCAAATCCCCACTCAAAGGTCTCTTAATCTCAAGCCCTAATCCCTCAATTTTCTTCCTTAATTTCCACTAATACCATGATTAAGCAATGGAAAAATGATCATAAACATGAGTAATGAAGCTCAGGGAACTTACCTAACTGATTCTCTTCGATTTTCCCTTGAATTCACTGTCCTAGCTCGCTTCCCGTCTTCAAAAATGGAGAACTTAGAAAAAATTCACGAAGGAACATTATATACTTTCTGGACCAGGTATTTTCGCACCTGCGGTCCCGCTTCTATGACTATTCCACCGCATCTGCGGTTTTCATTAAAATGACAATCTCCGTATCTGCGGTTAAAAACTCGCACCTGCACTACCGCATGTGAACCCACTTCACCGCTTCTGCGGTTCCTAAAGGCTTCCTCTTGGCCACATATGCGGCCGACTTCCGCTTCTGCGATCATCGCACTTGCGGCCTCCCAACCGCATGTGTGGTGATGATAGAAACCAAATGCTTCAGCTACAAAAACTCAATTCTAATTCTTCTGTCACCCATACGGAATCACCCCGAGGCCCCCGGGACCTCAACCAAAAGCACAAACAAGTCACATACCACCATTCAAACTTGTACCAATCTTCAAAATACCTCAAACAACATCGAATCGCCAAAATGCACCAGATTTAAGCCGAAGCTTCCAAAATCTTCCGAATTACGCTTTCGATCAAAAAGTATACCAAACCGCGTCCGAATGACCTGAAATTTTTGCACATAAATCCCAAATGTCACAACGGAACTACTGCAACTTCTGGAATTCTATTCCGACCCTTATATCAAAATATCACCTATCAACCGGAAAGCGCCAAAATCTCAATTTCGCCAATTCAAGCCTAAACCTTCCACGGACCTCCAAAATGCATTTCGATCACGCTCCTAAGTCCTAAATCACCTAACGGAGCTAACCAAATCATAAAAATTCTGATCCTAGATCATATACCATTAAGTCAAACCTTTCAAATTTCAAGCTTCAAACTAAGAACTGTTCTTCCAAATTGATTCTGATTACCCTGAAAACCAAAACCGACGATTTACATAAGTTAAAATACATCACACGTCTAGTCATTCCTGAGAACTCGTGGGCAAAGTGCAAAAGCTCTCAACGACCGGTCGGGTAGTTACACAGGCGTATCCCAAGGCGACACACTAGGCGGAATAAACCCCATATCAAGGAGTTCCTGAAGCTTCTCTTTCAACTCTGTCGGTTCCATACGATACAGTGGAATAGAAATAAACTGAGTGCCCAGTACCAAATCAATACAAAGACAATATCCCTATCCGATGGCATGCCCAACAGCTCTGCAGGAAACATATCCGGAAAGTTCCTCACTACTGGGATAAAATCAATGGTAGGACTCTCTGCACTTACATTTCACGAAGGCTAAGTAAGAAAGACAACCCTTCCCAACCATCTGCTGGGTCATCAAAAATAAAATCACCCTACTGGGAACAAAATCAGTCGAATCTCGCCACTCAATCCGTGGCACACCTGGCATAGCCAACGTCACTGTCTTAGCATGACAGTCAAAAATAGCACGACACAGAGATAACTAATTCATGCCCAATATCACATCAAAGTCCACCATACAAAGCAACAAAAGGTCCACTCGGGTCTCCAAACCCCCAATAGTCACCACACACGATCGATATACACGGTCCATAATAACGGTATCGCCTACAGGAGTAGATACAAAAATAGATGAAACAAGAGACTCATGGGTTTATCCAAAGAACGAGCAAAATATGATGACACATATGAAAAAGTGGAACCAGGATCAAATAATATAGAGGCTTTTGTGGAAAATTGAGACAATACCTATAATCACAGCATCTGAACCAATAGCATCGGGTCTAGCTGGGAGTGCATAGAAATAGGCCTGACCACCATCGGATCGACCTCCCCCTCTAGGGCAACCTCTAGCTGACTGCGCTCTACCCCTAGCTAGGTGGGTGGGTAGTGAAGTAACCGGTGCTAAAGTCGATGGCTGACTCCTCTACTGAGACGGACCCCCAAGACGACGAGAACACTGCCTCCACATATGACCCAACTCTCCACACTCATAACAACCCCCTGGAACTGGAGACGGGGACTAAAGGGAACCCCTAGCACCGTGATGACTAGCAGAAGAACCTAGCATGGAATATCCCTGAACTGATGGAGCACGGGACAAACTGTAGGGTGGAAGGGCACAAAGTGAGGAATGGCCCAGATGAGAACTGTGATAACCATGGCCCGATGATGCCCCACGATAAGCTGGGCGAGCCAACTGAGCATGCTTGAATGGACGGACTCTACCGTGCTGAAACTGACCCCTATGAGGAGCACCACTGAATCCACCCTGACCATGAGGCCGCCACGAACCATCTTAATCTATCGAGCTATGTCAACAACCTTATCAAGGGTAGCACCAGATACTCTCTCTCTGGTCATGAGCAATCGAAACTGAAAACCGAGGAGATCTATAAACCTCCTAATTCTCTATCGGTATGTGGGAACCAACCAGACTGTATGATGAGCCAACTCAGAGAACTGCATCTCATACTGTGGAATAGATCTATCACCCTGACGAAGCTGCTCGAACTGCCTGTGCAGCTCCTCTCGATGAGACTCAGGTATAGACTTCTCCAGAAAGAGAACGGAGAACTGCTGCTATAAAAGGGATGTTGTGCCAACCGGCCTACGTCTCTCGTAAGCCTCCCACCAACTAAGTGCATCCCCGGAGAACTGAAATGTAGTGAACGAGACCCCACTGGTCTCCAGAATACCTACGGTCCGAAGCATTCTCTGACACTTATCCAAGAAACCCTGTGCATCCTCACCCTCAGCACCACTAAATGACGGAGGCTGAAGTCTACCAAACCTCTCCAACCTGTGTTGCTCATCTTTTGGCATAACAGGAGCTACACAGTCCTGAGACGCTGCAACCGGCAGAGTTGGAGGTGCCCCCCAGTGTCTAAAGTCCCTGCACAACCTGCTTAGGTATGCGAGCGGCGGGAGTCTGAGTGCCTCCCCCGGCCTGAGAAGTAGTTGTGGTCGTAGTAATTGAGACCGCCTGAGCCAGGCCAGTGCACATTGATGGAATCTGGGCCAGGGCCTCCTGAAATCCTGGGATAACAATAGGCACAGCCGGTGCCTGAGCTAGTACTGCTGGAGCGTCCATAACTGGGGTGGCTGGTGGATCTGTAGGTACTGCCTTAGCTGTTGTACCGGCTACACCCCTTCCCCTACCACGGCCTCGACCGCATCCTCGGCCTTTATTGTCTCCAACTGGTGGTACTATTTGTCGTCCATCCAGATCGGTAGCACGTGTCCTTACCATCTGTGAGAGAATAGAATTACAAAAGTTTAGTTACCAGAATCAACAGATTCGCACGACAGGAATTTAATAATATGAATTTTTTCCTAAAGATTCTGCAGCCTCCCGAGGATAAGTACAGACGTCTCCGTACCGATCCACGAGACTCTACTATACCCACTTATGAATCGTGAGACCTATGTAACCAGGGCTTTGATACCAACTTGTCACGGCCCTAAAATTGACCCGATCGTGATGGCGCCTACGTGAAACTAGGCCAGCCGACACAATTCTCAATTCAAACTATAAAATTATAAAAGATAGTTTTAAGCTATTAATTGATAATATCTCATAACATGAGTCTAAATAACTAGTGTGGAAGAAAATAACACAAGCCCGACATCGGGGTGTCACAAGTCACAAGCAACTACAAGATACGTCTAAGTAGAATAAAGGCTAACAAAGTCTGGAAGATAATACTAATATAATCTAGGAAAGATATGAGGGAGAAGAACAGGGCTGCGAATGCCATGCAGCTTCCTTGTCGACTCCAAGACCTGCTGAATGAACGATTAGCGCTCATTATCAAGACTCGCAACTCCTAGATCTGCACACAAGGTGTAGGGAGTAATGTGAGTACGCAAACTCAGTAACTAATAAAAGTAAATGCAAACTGAGCAATAAGAAAACAAATAATTCCATGTCATAGCACAACAACAAATACAGTACATTTTCTAAAACAGTACTAAAATCAATTATCTCGTAAAACAAACTCAGTTTCAGTATAAAAAACCTTTTCTTTTAAAAACATCTTTCAATAGTTTCAAAAAACAAATGAAATAGTGAGTAAAAATGGTAGCAATGTAAACAACCCCTCGGGCAAGACATGTACCATAAACTGCCCCACGGGCAAAATATCAATAGAACCAACCCCTCGGGCTACCTCATTGTAATGACCTGACTGGTCGTTTTGAGCAACTGCACCCAGTTTTGTAGTTTGAGGTCTCGAGCAGCTTCATAATATGTGTATTGACTTGCGTGCATGGTTGAATTTAGTTAACGGATGATTCAGAGTCAAATTGGAAGAAGGAAACTAGTTTTGGAAGTTTAAACGGTGATAATTTGACCGGAATTGGACTTTTGGGTAAACGGCCCCAGAATGAGTCGTGGATGATCTTAACAGCTTCGTATGGTGATTTTGGACTTAGGCACGTCCGGATTCGAATTTGGAGGTCCGTAGGGTAATTTGAGGCGTTTCGGCGAAAATTGAAAAAGTTGAAGTTTGGAAAATGGAAAAGTTTGACCCATAGTTCACTTTTTTGATATTAGGGTCGGAATGTGATTCCGATAGTTGGAACAACTCTGTTATGTCATTTTGGACTTGTCTGCAAAATTTGACATCATTCCGTGTTGATTTGATAGGTTTCGACACGAGATTTGGAAGTTGGAAGGTTTGAAAGTTCCCAAGTTTGATTCATAGTGTGATTCGTTGTTTCGGCATTGTTTGATGTGATTCCAGACCTCGAGCGAGTTCGTGTTAGGTCATATGACTTGTTTGTGTGTTTGGACAGGGTCCCGAGGGGCCTCAGGTGTGTTTTGGGTGGGCTATGAGTCATTTCCCCCTATTTTAAACTGTTGAATCTGTCATCTGGTTTCCATTATCATGTTCGCGTCCTTGACTTTGCGTTCACGTAGTATTACTTTGGAAGGTGAGTTATTTCTTCTTCACGTTCGTATTCAACCTGTCGCATTCGCGAAGGTCTGCCTTCCCCTTCTTCGCGTCCGCAGCCCCTCCATCGTGTTCGTATAGTAGAAATTAGGAGTTGGAGGTTGGTGGCTATTTATTCTTCGCGTTCGCGACATTATTCCCGCGTTCGCGTAGCTTCTATTTCTTACTCTTCGCGATCACGTCCCTTCACTCGCGTTCGTATAGGGACTTTTAGGCAGCCTCATTCTTCTCTTCTTCGCGAACGCGAGCCCTTCTTCGCGTTCGTGATGCTTTAATATCTGGGCAGAATATAAGTTTTCCAAATCAAGGTTTAGGCCATTTTTAATATTTTTGGAGTTTTAGAGCTCGGTTTTGGGTGATTCCTTGATGGTTTTTCAAACAAAACGATTGGGTAAGTGTTCTTAACTTAGAATTGATCATATTCCATGAATTTGTCTTCATTTTTATCATTTGATTTGTGATATTTAGTTGAGGAAAATGTTGGTTTTTGAAGAATATTTTTAAAATGAAAAAATCATGATTTGAGCGGCCAAATGGTATCAGAATTTAATAAATTTTGTATTTGAACTCACATTGGAATGGGTATTCAGTTTTTGTAAAATTTGTCGGGTTCTGAGGTGCGGGCCCGGGGGTCCACTTTTGGGCCGAATTTTGGATTTTGTTAAAGATTGAGACTTTTTGGTCTGAAACAGTTTCTTATGTGTTTCGTTTGTGCTTTGAAGTTAATTTGGTTAGATTTGCGCCGTCCGGAGGTCTTTTCACCCGATATGTGCATTATATAGTATTAGTTTGTCATCTTTGAGGTAAGTATCTTGCCTAACCTTGTGTGGGGGACTTCCCCTTAGGAATTGAGTCTTCTATGCTAATTATAGTCCATGCATGCGAAGTGACGAGTGTGTGCTCGGACTTATTTATGGAAAATTTTCCTCTAGGGTTCTTAGGTCCTTATTTGGAAAATATCTCGTTATGATTAGGTTTCCTAATTGCTTAAATTGCCTCTATATGCTCCATATAACGTTGTTAGCTCTCCTTTAATTCTTACGTGTTACATAGACCCTTAATTGCCTTAATTGAAGTGATTGCCTTTCTTTTTGTTTTGATACTTCTTGATTGTGAGTTCCTCTATGACTTCGTGCAAATATGTTACATGTCCAATTGTTGTGGTTACCGGTGTAATTATCACGTGCTTATTATGTCTTGTTGTTTGTTGAGGTTATCGTGCTTCTTTATTTTTCCGTGACTCTTATTATTTACATATTGTTTCCATTGGCGGGATATTGTTATTATACTATTGTTCCCTTGTCGGGATTCTTTTGTGATTGATGATGATTTGTGAATGAGAGCAGGTTGCACGCCTGCAACAAGATATATAAAATGAGAGCGGGTTGCAAGCCTGCAACAAGATATATGAAATGGGAGCGGGTGGAACGCCTGCAACGAGATATATGAAATGGGAGCGGGTTGCACGCCTGCAACGAGATATATGAAATGGGATCGGGTTGCACGCCTGCAACGAGATCTATGCATGGGAGCGGGTTACACGCCTACAACGAGATATATGAAATGGGAGTGGGTTGCACGCCTACAACGAGACATGAGAAATGGGATCGAGTTGCACGCCTGCAACAAGATATGAAATGAAAGTGAAATTCTCTGTTTGGTTTCCTTATCCTTGTTAGTAATTAGATTTTGGTGTCGTGCACCTCCGGTTTTCTATGTTAGTTGTTGTTACCAATTCAAGTGTTCTAACTGCTCAAATTCCTTTACCGTCGTGACACTTTGTGAAGGAACCCCATCATATTTTTAAATACTTCAAATTTCAATAATTGTTTCATCTTCAATTCATTTAGTTACTCGGTTAAATTTCCTTTTTGAAAGTTTCTTAAAAAGGAATTTCTACTAAGTTTTAAGTTACAAACTCCCCTATTAAAGGTAATAATTCTTCCGAGGTTGTATTTTAAATTGAAAGGGGTACTTTCTTACTTGAATGATTTCTAAAAACAACTTCATCTTTTCTCGCCGATTTTTCCAAGTTTATTTAGAAATAATAATTTTATTTGTTTTATGTAAATAGGACTTCATCAACATCTTAAGTACATTTGTAAGGACATTTTGTATTGTATATCATGTGTATTTTGTTGTTAAGAGTGAGATGGAAAATATGTGGGCACAAGGTGCCATATGTGCTGAAAGTTCGAAAGTTGATATTATGATATGAGAAATCGAGGATTAAAATGATCGGGATGATGTATTAAACATGATGTGATTGATTGAGTTGACATTATTTTCTTTAATTGGATACATTCTTACTTTTCTCCGTCTCTGTTATATCAGTGTTGAATTGCTTGGGTTATCTGATTTACTTGATTTCTATTTGTTACTATCCGTGTTCTCCCTTTATTGTTTATATTGTTTGTACTTGGATTTTCTCTCCGCACTTGATATTACTTCGTTATCTTTATCTTGATGTTTTATTATCATATCCTGATAATTTTATTTGACCAGTAGATTTCCCGACTGTTCCTCGTCACTACCTCACCGAGGTTAGTCTTAATACTTACTGATCACCGCCATGGTGTGCTCATACTACACTTCTGTACATTTTTTGTGTATAGATCCAGGTGGATTGATAGTAGTTGTGCTGGTCGTCACGGTGGAGACTCAAGGTAAACCTGCTATAGCATTTGCAGGTCTTGGATTCACCTCCATTTGTATTTATTTCCATTTGCTCCTTTGTTTCGGGGAAGTGATGTATTACTTTGTGTAATTACTCTTAGATAGGCTTGTGACTTGTACCACTGGTTTTGGAAATTTTGAATTTATTCAGAGTTGGTTAATTTAAAGTTAGTAAGCATCAATGTTACTTCAATTTATGTTAGGCTTACCTAGTTTAAAGACTAGGTGTCATCACGACTCCTTCGCAGGGATTTTTGGGTCGTGACAAGTTGGTATCAGAGCTCTAGGTTCATAGGTGCTAAGGGTCACTAGCAGGTTTAGTAGAGTCTTGCGGATCGGTACAGAGACGTCTCTACTGAACTGTTAGGACATTCCCCTTCTTTCATTCCTTATCATGCGATATTAATTCAGCTTGAAGTATATAACTTATGTTCCTTTACATCCACTCGTGTATAATATTACGCTCTCAGTATTCGCCATACGCCAGTGGTTCATGATGCTACAGATGAGCTACGAAGGAGTCAGGGACGCTCAGGCATTGCCTCGAAGTGTTGTTCAGACTGAAGATACAAAGGTATTGAGAGACTATTCAGTTGTTTACATGGAGGCGCAGCGGAAGCGTGGTGGATGTTGATTGAGGATAGTTGGCGGTATTGGAGTACCTTGTGATTTGTGTTATACAACCTGTGAAGGTTAGCTCTGTGGATCATCAGACGTTATATGGTTTCGTGCCAAGTGGAGGAGTCCATCAGCGGCATTTGGATTGCATAGTCAGACTTGCGTCAGTTTTGGCATAAGGTATATGTATGTATGGTGTTAGTAGGTTCCCGGAATTTGTATATGACTAAGGTCTGAGATCTTGCACGAGATAATGTTAGGGCTTATAGTATTTCTACGTTATTAGTGGATCTACATTTCAGCATCAAAGGGAGTTGGAGGAACAACTTCAGATTCACATATGGTCTGTTTAGTGTGGGCATCGTGGGTGAGGAAGGACGGGGTGCTTCAGAGGAAATGCGGTGGTTTATGAGCTTCTGGGCTACATGGTTCGTGATAGGGTTATCTGTATGTGGGGCTTTTATGGGAATTATTGCATATCAACTATCCGAAGAAATGAGTCAGTTTAGTAGTGTTAGGTCAACATAGCAATGGAAGTAAATGGTCCTTTTGAATGAGAATTCTCTACTGGTATTTGTGGCAGCACTCTTGGATTGGACAGTTTGTGTGACTCGGTTGAGTTGGGGAGGTGCAATTCCCATGGCTTAGTTGCGTACGGGCAGATCTCGATGGTTTGACTACGGCTTGAGTTGGGTGTCTACTATGGGCATAAAGAATATGTGGTACATTGCGATTTCTCTTGAATCGCTATCTGAAGCTAATAGAGTGTTGGCGTCGTTGGCAACCATATGTGAAGAGTGTGTATTTTTGGAAAGGACCTTGAGATTGGTTTGCAGTGCGTGGCTGGTAGCATGGTGATTACTGGGTTCTGAGGCCTTTGAGGTTCATGTTTTGTTACGCGGCCGAAAATCTTATGTGGGTGCTTAGAGAGGATGCTGGAAGGTGAGTGATGTATCAGCCATTTTATCTGCATAGTTGAGTCGGGGTATGGAATTTTTAGTATTCCTGAGGTTTTGGGACTAGGTGTCCCCATATGTGGGTTATTTCTTGTTAGTGGATTATGAAGAAATGTTGAGAATGGGGTAATTAATAGCATGTATTATCGATAGGTTTCTGTTGATTTTCGAAGAATATTTACCTAATTGGGAAGGATTACGATTTGGTTTGGTCCTATTTGGAAGATCAACGAGAATATGTAATTCGTATCAGGTCGAGTTTGTCTGCTCCTGTGAATTGTCATTATGGGTATGTTATTAGAGTGAGTACTGTTTGCACCCCTAGTCTATGTTATGTGCTATTCTTCTATGATGTGTTAGGCAGTGAGGTCGTATGATTATTTTCCCCGCATGTTGTAATTCTGTTCAGGCCTTAAGGCGATACGGGTGAGATAGCCCTCGTGATGTTGATTTGCTTATTGCACCTTATATGTGCTTGCTTCTCTCCTATTTTATTACTTCTATTCATTGTTCCCACAATTATACTTGTGCACAATGCTATGCTTGATATCAATATTCATATGATCAGTGGACCCGAGCATCTTGGCTTGATGAGTATTTGGGAGCGGGCTGTGCGCCGCAACGGATGTTATATGAGATACCCTTTCCCTGTGTTTATTTGGGGTTCTGTTGTTTCCTCTGTGGAACAATTTGATGAAAACTATATTTATGTTGTTGCACATGTTACACTTAATAGAAAATTCTTCTACTTTGCTTTTCTTTATTGTGTTACGTAATTAAGTTATTGCTGGTTCAGTGTACGACCTATGTAGTGTGAGAATTTGTGTGTATCCATAATTAATCATCAGTTGGGCTACTTGTATTAGTCGAGATATGGTTCTTAGACCTGAGAGTGGTACTATGGTATTGGGGGTGAGGAGTGTTCGAAAGTATGTGGGTGTTCCTGCTAAGATTTGGGTAATGGCCCTGGCCAGCGAGAAGGTTTCTTAACTTGTTGACTTCATAGGCGGCTATGAGTTCCCGCATGTTTCTTTATCATGAACAGTGATGTGGAGGTCTGGAATAAGGTTATATTCAATATGAAGCGTGTTGCCGGCATCCAAGATGTTATTTGAGCAGCTATGGTGGTCAGAGGTCATTGCTTCGGGCATTGAGTTGTGTGGAGTAGCATGTGATTGTATTCGGGATTGGAATTTTTGGCTCGATTCAGCTTGTTTGGGTGTGTTCAGCGTGTTGATGTGGAGTTCGGGTCTTATGATAAATTTCAGATGTTAAGATTTGGGTTCTTTTCTAAGGTTATGGACTAAGGAGGAGATGAGACCTTCAGTTAAGTGGCATTGTTAGTTCTTCATAGGTTGGGTGATAGGGAAACACCCCCAAGTGTATGTATGGTGAGCTCATGCAGTGGTTCAATAGTTTTGGAACGACTCTGGGCACGTTCGAGGACGAACGTATGTTTAAGTAGAGGAGGAAGTAACGACCCGACTGGTTGTTTTGAGCAATTATGCCCGGTTTGGCAGTTTGAGGTTTCAAGCAGCTTCATAATATGTGTATTGACTTGCGTGCATGGTTGAATTCAGTTAATGGAAGATTAAGAGTCAAATTGGAAGAAGGGAACTAGTTTTGGAAGTGTAAACGGTAAGAATTTGATCGGATTTGGACTTTTGGGTAAACAGCCCTGGAATGGGGCATGGATGATCTCAACAGCTTCGTATGGTGATTTTGGACTTAAGTGCGCATCCAGATTCGGATTTGGAGGTCCGTAGGGTAATTTGAGGCGTTTCAGCGAAAGTTGGAAAAGTTAAAGTTTGGAAAATGGAGAAGTTTGACCCATAGTTGACTTTTGTGATATCAGGGTCGGAATGCGATTTCGAGAGTTGGAACAGCTCCATTATGTCATTTTGGACTTGTCTGCAAAATTTGGCGTCATTCCGGTTTGATTTGATAGGTTTCAACACGAGTTTTGGAAGTTGGAAGGTTTGAAAGTTCCTAAGTTCGATTCATGGTGTGATTCGTTGTTTCGGCGTTGTTTGATATGATTCGAGACCTCGAGCGAGTCCGTGTTAGGTCATATGACTTGTTTGTGTGTTTGGACGGGGTCCCGGGGGGCCTCGGGTGTGTTTTGGGTGGGGTACGAGTCATTTTCCTCCTATTTTAAACTGCTGAATCTGTCATCTGGTTTCCTTCATCGCGTTCGCATCCTTGCCTTCGCGTTCGCGTATTGTTACTTTGGAAGGTGAGTTATTTCTTCTTCGCGTTCGCGTTCAACCTCTCGCATTCGCGAAAGTCTACCTTCCCCTTCTTTGCGTTCGCAGCCCCTCCATCATGTTCGCATAGTAGAAATTAGGAGTTGGAGGCTGGAGGCTGGTGGCTATTTCTTCTTCGCGTTCGCGACATTATTCCCGCGTAGCTTCTATTTGTTACTCTTCGTGATTGCATCCCTTCACTCGCGTTCGCATAGGGACTTTTTGGCAGCCTCATTCTTCTCTTCTTCGCGAACACGATCCCTTCTTCGCATTCACGATGCTTTATTATCTGGGCAGAATATAAGTTTTCCAAATCGAGGGTTAGGCCATTTTTAACATATTTGGAGTTGTAGAGCTCGGCTTTGGGCGATTTCTTGAGGGGTTTTCAAGCAAAACGATTGGGTAAGTATTCTAAATTTAGAATTGATCATATTCCATGACTTTGTCTTCAATTTTATCATTTAATTTGTGATTTAAGTTGAGAAAAATGTTGGTTTTTGAAGAAAATTCCTAAAATGAAAAAATCATGATTTGAGGAGTCAAATGGTATCGGAATTTAATAAATTTTGTATGGTTGAACTCATATTGGAATGGGTATTCGGTTTTTGTAAAATTTGTCAAGTTCCAAGGCGCGGGCCCGGGGGTCGACTTTTTGACCGATTTTGTCACGACCCTAAACCGGCTCGGTCGTGATGGCGCCTTTCATGAAGACAATAACAGCCGACACAACACTCACCTTAACCCTTTAAGCATTAAGAGTCATTTTTAAGTCTTTAAATTAAACAATGTTTCATAATATAATCCTGGAATAACAGTGCGGAATAAAATACCAGCCCGACATCGGGGTGTCACTAGTTATGAGCAACTATCAAGGTCTGAATACAACAAAAGTCTAAAAATGTACTAAATACAGTAACAACAATGAGGGAAGGAAGCGGTGCTACGAACGTCATGCAGCCACCTTGCTAACTCTAATGACTCCGCGGCTAAGCTATCAACACCCGCTACCGGGTTCCGATATACCTGAATCTGCACACGAGGTGCAGGGAGTAATGTGAGTACTCCAACCCAGTAAGTAATAAGAGTAAATAAAGGCTGAGCAGTAGGAAACAATGAATCCACATTCACGTTAGGCTCAATAAACACAACAGGCCATCAAATCATAATACGAGTCAATCTTCCCTTTTAAAATCTAGCTTTTAGTAAAAATCATTTTGAAATACTTTCCAACAGTCTCGGTAGGGGTTCAATACCATTTAAGATAATAATAGAGATTAAAGCCATAATCGGCCCCTCGGGCAAAACATAGTTTGTAAAACAGCCCCTCGGGCACAACAGTAATCATAAACACTTCATAACTTAAAAATCTTAGTAGAAATAACCAATGCCAAATCAGTGATTAATTTCTGAACATCTCATAAACCCCAGTTTAAATAAAAGTTGTTTTAAAATATTTGTTCAACTTTCCGACAGAGGCTCAATATAAAGATGAGTGAAAACAGTCGATAAATCAACGTATTCGATAGAAATTCACTTTAAAGAGGAGTGAAATCAATAAGTCCATAAACAGGTCTTTCAGGCAAAAACATTACTCATATGCATGTATATACACATTGCTGCGGCGTGCAGCCCGATCCATAGATATATAATCCTCACAACTAGGTCCTCGGCCTCTCTCAGTCATTAACCTCACCATCAGACTCTCAGTCTATCTAAGTCATCAATCACACAATCAGACCCTCGGTCTATCTCAGTAAAATAGGGAACTCAGCCCAAAACAATTTCCACATTTTAAGAATATAGTGATAAAGCCAGATTTGAGCAGTAAACAGGTAAAACATGACTGAGAATATGCTTTCAAACAAATAGAGTGAGGAAAGATAGTAAAAATGCCCCTAAGGGTCTCAACAAGTCGGCACAAGGCCCCAAACATGGCATACAACCCAAAAATATAATAATGTCACACAATTAACTATCAAATACGCATTAAAATATTCGTCCGGGATGGACTAGGTCACAATCCCTAGCGGTGCTCTACCCCACGCTCGTCATCCAGCGTACAAGTCACCTCAAAGTAATACAATGACGTATAATCCGGTGTTTCAAACCCTCAGGACAGTATTTACAATCATTACTTATCTCGAACCGGCTAATCCTCTAGCTCGTGATGCCTTTGCCTCACAAATCGACCTCCGAATGCCTCGAATCTAGCCACAATAATTCGATTTAGTTAATAAAAATTATAGGAATTAATTCCATATGAAATTCTGCATTTTCCATTAAAAATCCAAAATTGCACTCAAAATTCGCCCGTGGGGCCCACGTCTCGGAATCCTACAAATATTACGGAATATGAAACCTCATCCAACCACGAGTTCAACCATACTAATTTTACTAAAATTCGACATCAACTCGACCCTCAAATCTTCAAATTAAACCAAGAGGGTTTTCAAGATTTTCCCAACTAGAATCACCAATTAAATGCCAAAATTAGTAATAGATTCGGGTAATCTAACCAAAATTAAGTTAAGAACACTTACCCCGTTGTTTTCTCTGAAAATCTCCCGAAACTCTCCGAGCTCCAATTTGGTAAAAATGAAAAATGGGACGAAGTCCCATTTTGAGAACTCAACATTCTGTCCAGAATTTCTGTGGTTACTGTTCACGTATTTTACTATTCATGGGGACTATTCACGGTACTGTTCATGGGTACTATATACGTGCTACTGTTCATATGTACTGTACAGGGGTACTGTATACGGATACTGTTCATGTTTACTGTACATGGCACTGTACACAGATACTGTTCGCGTAGGTGCGGTTACTGTTCACACGTGCGAAAAATGCAGAAACTGCCCAGAAAATTGCAGCAGCTTTTCTTTTCACTAAAAAGGCTTTAACTCCATCATACGAACTCGGAATTTGATGATTCTTGTTCCTATGAGTCACAAATAATAATACGAGCATAGCCCTTCAATCGAAACTCAATTCGGAGCTCATTTGCTCATTTCAATACCCATTTCGTTCGTTAAACAATTAACTCATGTTTCGTGTCAAAAACCCAATCGCGACTTGATGAAATTAGACCAAACTTTCCAGATCAGTCCTATAATTCATTATCAAAATTTTGGAAGTCTCAAAATCAAATTTCGATCTTTAGAACTAAAAATGGACCTTTGGATCATTACATACTTATGCTCAAAACGGCAAAATCTTCCAAAAACTCTTCCAAAACTTATCTGAGCCTCATAGGACCCCGACCAAACATGCCAACACACCCCATAACATAATTCAAACTTGTCCAAACCTTTGGAACGCTCAAAACAACATCAAAACATCAAATCACCCTCGGATTCAAGCCTAAGAATTCCAAAACTTCCAAAATCCGAATTCGATCAAAAAGTCGACCAAACGACGTCCAATTGACCGAAAATTTTGCACACACATCACAAATGACATAATGAAGCTGCAGCAACTCTCAAAATTCCATTCTGACCCTCGGATCAAAATCTCACCTATCAACCGGAATTCGCCAAAATATTAACTTTGCCAATTCAAGCCAAATCCTTCCACGAACTTCCAAAATGCATTCTGATCGCGCTCCTAAGTCATAAATCACCCAAAGAAGTTATCCAAATCATAAAATTTCTGATCCGAGGTCATATACAAATAAGTCAACTATTAGTCAAACCTTTCAAATTCAAAGCTTTCAATTGAGACTGTTCCTTCAAATTCATTCTGATTTTTCCTGAAAACCAAAACCAACGATCTACATCAGTCATAATACGTTACATGGGTCAAGTCATGCCCGGGAACTGGCGATCAAAGTGAAAAATTTCAAAACGACCGGTCGGGTCGTTACAGATTTTTGGATTTTGTTAAAGATTGAGACTTTATGGTCCGGAATAGTTTCTTATGTGTTTTGTTTGTACTTTGAAGTTAATTTGGTTAGATTTGAGTCGTCTGGAGGTCTTTTCACCCGAGAAGTGCATTATAGAGTATTGGTTTGTTGTCTTTGAGGTAAGTATCTTGCCTAACCTTGTGTAGTGGACTTCCCCTTAGGAATTGAGTTTTGTATGCTAATTGTAGTCCATGCATGCGAGGTGATGAGTGTGTGCTCGGACTTATTTATGGAAACGTTTCCTCTAGGGTTCTTAGGTCCTTATGTGGAAAGTATCTCATTACGATTGAGTTTCCTAATTGCTTAAATTGCCTCTATATTCTCCATATGACGTTGTTAGCTCTCCTTTAATTCTTACGTGTTACATAGACCCTTAATTGGCTTAATTGAAGTGAATGTCTTCCTTATTGTTTTGATACTTCTTGATTATGAGTTCCTCTATGATTTCGTGCAAATATGTTACATGTCCAATTGTTGTGGTTACCGGTGTAATTATTACGTGCTTATTATGTCTTGTTGTTTGTTAAGGTTATCGCGCTTCTTGGTTTTTCCGTGACTCTTATTATGTACATATTGTTTCCATTCCCGGGATATTGTTGGTATACTATTGTTCCCTTGCCGGGATTCTTTTATGATTGATGATTATTTGTAAATGGGAGCGGGTTGCATGCCTGCAACAAGATATATGAAATGGGAGCGGGTTGCACGCCTGCAACAAGATATATGAAATGGGAGCGGGTTGCACGCCTGCAACAAGATATATGAAATGGGATCGGGTTGCACGCCTGCAACGAGATATATGAAATGGGAGTGGGTTGCACGCCTATAACAAGATATATGAAATGGGATCGGGTTGCACGCCTGCAACGAGATATATGAAATGTGAGTGGGTTGCACGCCTGCAACGAGATATATGAAATGGGAACAGGTTGCATGCCTGCAACGAGACATATGAAATGGGATCGGGTTGCACGCCTGCAACAAGATATGAAATGAAAGTGAAATTCTCTGTTTGGTTTCCTTATCCTTGTTAGTAATTGGATTTTGGTGTCGTGCACCTTCGGTTTGCTATGTTAGTTGTTGTTACCAATTCAAGTATTCTAACTGCTCAGATTCCTTTACCGTCGTGACCCTTTGTGAAGGAACCCCATCATATTTTTAAATACTTCAAATTTCAATAATTGTTTCATATTCAATTCATTTAGTTACTCAGTTAATTTTCTTTAAACCGTCTTAGGTTGTAATTTTCTTAAAAAGGAATTTCTACTAAGTTTTAAGTTACTAACTCCCCTATTAAAGGTAATAATTCTTCCGAGGTAATATTTTAAATTGAAAGGGGTACTTTTTTACTCGAATGATTTCTAAAAACTACTTCATCTTTTCTTGCCGATTTTTTCAAGTTTATTTAGAAATTGTAATTTTATTTGTTTTATGTAAATAGGACTTCGTGAACATCTTAAGTGCATTTGTAAGGACATTTTGTATTGTATATCATGTGGATTTTGTTGTTAAGAGTGAGATGGAAAATATGTGGGCACAAGGTGTCATATGTGCTGAAAGTTCGAAAGTTGAGATTATGATATGAGAAATCGAGGATTAAAATGATCAGGATGGTGTATTAAACATGATGTGATTGATTGAGTTGACATTGTTTTCTTTAATTGGATACATTCTTACTTGTCTCCATCTCTGTTATTTCAGTGTTAAATTGCTTGGGTTATCTGATTTACTTGATTTCCGTTTGTTACTATATGTGTTCTCCCTTTATTATTTACACTATTTGTACTTGGATTTTCTCCCCGCAGTTGATATTACTTCGTTATCTTCATCTTGATATTTTATTATCATATCTTGTTATTTTTATTTGACTAGTAGGTGTCCTGACTGTTCCTCGTCACTACCCCACTGAGGTTAGTCTTGATACTTACTGGGCACCGCCGTGGTGTGCTCAACTATATTTCTGTACATTTTTGTGTACAGATCCAGGTGGATTGATAGTAGTTGTGCGGGTCATCGCGGTGGAGACTCAAGGTAAACTTGCTACAGCGTTCGCAGGTCTCAGAGTCACCTTTATTTGTATTTATTTCCTTTTTCTCCTTTGTTTCGGGGTAGTGATGTATTACTTTGTGTAATTACTCTTAGATAGGCTTGTGACTTGTACCACCGATTTTGGGAATTTTGAATTTATTCAGAGTTGGTTAATTTAAAGTTAGTAAGCATCAATGTTACTTCAGTTTATGTTAGGGTTGTAAGCACGTGATTTTTGCCCTATATGAGAAATACTCCCAAAAAATGCAAAATAAAATAATTTTCCTTGGTGTGCAATTTTGAGTACTTTTGTGATATTTTTAGATAATTATTTGTATTTGTCTGTGTTTGCTTATTTGTTAAATTAATAAAAATACAAAAATATGTCGCATTTTGCATGTAGGATTTAATTCTACAATTGTTAGTAATTAAATTAGTTTTAACAAAAATTAAAAATTACAAAAATAGGCATCTTTTGCATTTTTAGCATTTAATGTCCAAATGAACAATTTTATGCTTAATTATTACTTAATTGCGCGTTAATTGTTATTGGGAGTTAATTTGCGATTTTATAACTTAATTTAGTTCTTAATAATAATTTAAGTATTTTTATAATTTAGTTTTAGAAAATAAAAGAAGAAAAGATAACAAAAATACAAATAAAAATCGGATTGGGCCACTTCTTCAATTTTCAACCCCAGGCCCAAACAATTGTCCACGACCCAGTCCACTTCACACGGGTCGACCCGGTCCGCCCCATTAACCCAATACCCCCTTCATTCAAAAAACAAAACAAAAGAAAAAACAAAAAGAACAAAAAACCCTAAAAACCAAACTACCATCCGCCTCCCCCCTCCATCTTCTTCTTCCCCAAAAACTCAAACACCCCAACGTCCATGGCTGCTACCATTCACCAGCCCCGTCAACCACCAACTCCCCCTTGCGTCATCATTATCACGTCGACCACTGCCCAAACCACCACAAAAACACCACCTCCTTCCTCCAGTACCACCCGCGAACCCTACTGCCCAAACTGCTAGCCCATCAACTTCTTCCTCCGTGAAACCCATCACTACTGTCGCAATCATTCCTCCATTGAAGCCGACGACCACAGCTGTTGCTGCTGCGTCGTCACTGCTCAAACGACCCTCCACAGCTGCTCAGTCCCGTCCAAATGACACCGGAGCCCCGACGAGCAGCAGTTGTTGCTGCTGCGTCGTCACTGTTCCATCACCTTCTTCCACCGTTACACTCAGTCACTGCCATGGCCAAGCTCATCGTCGACCAGCTGCTCATGTTGCTGTGTCTTCTCCTTCGACGTCCTTAAGCCGAACAGATCCATCGAGCTGCTGCTACTGTTTCTCTTCCTCACGCGAGCACCAAACATGCCCCCCAGCTGCTTCTGCCTTCCACTTCATCGTCCAGTTTGCTATTGCGTCATCAACGTGTTCGTCGTTGTTTGGTTGAGCTTTGGTCGAGGGTCGCCGAAACAGTCCGTATTTGGATTTTGGTTTTGTTCATGTTCATGTGTTGTTTGTTAAAATAATTTTTCAGATTTCAAATGAAAGATTAATTAGTTATTTTTCATGTTTATTTCATGTTTGTATTGTTGTTTAAGTGAATATTTGTTAGTTTAATGTTTGTTAGATCCAAATTGAAATTTAATTGGTTATTTCTTCAATTTGTTTCATGTTGTTATGTATTTTCCAGAAATTAGTAATGTTGTTTGAACCATGTGAATCCGTCATGTTTTGTTGCTTAAAAATAGATTTAATTCATGTTCATCTTTGTTTGAAGTTCATGTTTAAATCCAGTGATTTAATGTGAGTTTGTGTTTGTTTTTGATTTGTTAATTTAATTTGAATCATGCATATTGTTGTTTGTATTATTGTCTCTTTGTTCATCCATTAATGGTCTAAATTAACCAGGATTGGTTCCCGATATGGTTGATTTATTTCCATTAATTTGGAGTTTGTGTTGTTCATCATGTTCATGTAAATTGTTGTTGAAGATTGTTGAGAAATTGGTCATCTTGACTATATTTTGGTTGAGTTATGATTAATTGATTGTTTAGAGCAGAGGGGTAATTTGGTAAATTGCATTGCATTCGGGGGTAGATTTGTAATTGCAATAAGGTCGGAGGGGTAGTTTGGTAATTGAACATTATTTTGATTCTTTATGTTAAGCATGGGGGACAAATATAATGGGGTGGGGTTTTTGAGGTATTTGTTTAATATAATGGGGGACAAGACAAAACATAATGGGGAGGAATCTTGTACTTTTTTAATATAGGCATGGGGGACAAATTATAATGGGGAGGAATCTTGTACTTTTTTAATAGAGGCATGGGGGACAAATTGTAATGGGTTGGGAATGTGTTAGTTATTTAATGTAGGCATGGGGGACAAAATTTAAAATAAAGAAGACATTTAATAGTGGGCCAAAGCATGCCATTGGGGGAATAATTTTGGGGTTGGGAATTGAAGACTTGTCTTGCTATATATATAGGGTCATTTGACACATTTTAGGGAGAGGTTTTTAGGGACTAGAAGGAGAACATTTAGAAGATTTTTTTTGAGAGAAAAAAGAAGAGAGTTTTTAGAACTTGAATATTATTAAGAGAGACTTGGAGAGTTGACATACTTTGATATTTGAGAGAGTTTGTGATAGTAGAAGAGAAAGACAATTTGAACTTTCACTCGAACAATTCTGTTTGTTTTTCTTCGAGTGTTATTCAAAAATCCGAAGCTACTGCATCTCGTATCTTTTCTCTTCTCTGCTTTGATTGTGATTGCACTTTGGCACTGCTGATTTTTCAATCCGTTGCTGGGTTATTCTACTGG
The DNA here is from genome assembly GCF_000393655.2 of Nicotiana sylvestris. NCBI lineage: Eukaryota > Viridiplantae > Streptophyta > Magnoliopsida > Solanales > Solanaceae > Nicotiana > Nicotiana sylvestris. Next base: position 65,222,079 of record NC_091063.1, read on the forward strand.
TTGTTACTGGTTTTGCGGTGTTGCTGAACCTGCTGTTGCCGCGTTATTACTGTTGCTGACTCCTACTTCTTTTGTTCTTGTACTGCTGTTTCCAGGTACACATTTGTACACTCTTGGCTTGAAGCGAAAAATGAAATATTAATCAGGCTCTTGTTCCTGTTGAATTCTTTTGTTTGGATCTGTTTTTGAATATTAATTTTCCTTTCTTTGTATAAAAATATAGTCGATTAATTAATGAGTAATGAGGCTGCATATGTATGATTTCTTCATCTAATAATGCTAGTTTAAATTACTTGAAGAATAGTTAATCGGCTTTGATATTATTGTGTATCCCTCTCATGTTCCAGCATTAGTAAATAATAGAATATAAAAATGAAAGCAGTTTTTCTTTGTACAAACTCGATCGCAATTTTCCAATCGCATTAGCCGTAAACTAATAACTAATAAGTTACGTTTTCAGCATGTAAATAATTAAGAGATTTTCTTTTATTTTAGAGACGAACTTAATAGAAAATATAGTCACTATAGGTTTATCCTTTAAAATAAAAATGAGACGAGCCTCGCCAAATAAATCACAAACCGCCGGGGCCCTCAATAAAATACATAACCATTGACTAGACTTTGGATTTGGCCGTTTAATGAACCTTCACGGCCTCTTCCTAAAATAACAATACGTTAGACTCTTTAGGACGCGCCTTAATAAATCTTACCTTCTTAAACTCGGGTGCACATTTATGTGACCCAAATCCAATTCTCAACGGAGTCGAAATGTGTTTCTAATCACGGGTACATTGATTGTGACGTGGTTCGAGATGCGTGTCCATGACGTTGCAAATTCATTTTAAAAAATAAGAATGAGATGAGCCTCGCCAAATAAAATACAAATTGCGGGGCCCTCAGTAAATATTTGCTTTAAAAATTGTTTAGACTTCGGGATGGACCGTTTAGTAAAATTCCACGGTCCTACCCAAAATAAATACGCTAGTCGCTTTAGGCGCGCCTTTAATAATTTAATTTCCTTAAACTCGGGTGCACATTGATGTGACCCAAATCCAAATCTCAACGGAGTCAAAGTGTGTCGACGACCACGGGTACATTGATTGTAACGTGGTTCGAGATACATTTTTATAACGTTGCAATTCTTGATAAAAATAACAGTAAATGATAAAAGCGGTTGAAAGATAAAATTTGCACATAAGTTCATATTGTATTTAAAATCAGATAAATAAGCCAAATATAACAGTTGAGCGACCGTGCTAGAACCACGGAACTCGGGAATGCCTAACACCTTCTCCCGGGTTAACAGAATTCCTTATCCGGATTTCTGGTACGCAGACTGTAATATAGAGTCATTCTTTTCCTCGATTCGGGATTAAAATTGGTGACTTGGGACACCCTAAATCTCCCAAGTGGCGACTCTGAAATAATTAAACCAATCCCGTTTCGACTGTCCTTTAATTGGAAAAAACTCCCTACGCACCTCGCGGTGCCGGAAAAAGGAGGTGTGACAGCTCTGGCGACTCTGCTGGGGACTTAACCCAGAACCAGTGGTTCAGGGTTAGAAATTCGAGCTTAGATAAATTGTTATATTTGGTTTTATGTGATTTTTACATGTTTGAGCCTAATGTGCTAAATGCTGCTTTTATCTCTTTGATATTATTTGAACTGTACATATAAACTATGCCGAAACCATTCTCTTCTTACCTCCGGGGAGAAGCTCACTGCCGAGACTCCCTATTTTGTTAGTGTCGATACCTGAAATAAGAAAGAGGCCGGATAAGTTACAAAGCCGGACGATCCCGCGGGTCCCCGGTACGTAGCCCCCTCCTCGACTCGAGTTGTCCGCTCGGGTACACAGTCTAGAACAAATACCCAGGTTATGAACCTAGAATAACTCAGCTTCATGCCGGATCCCTAGTAGGAACGTTTGTTTGCATCACGTGCATTTGACTTTGGAGGCTCAACACAGGGGTTGGGTCTGTCTAGGACAGGTGTACCAAAAATGGAAATGACCATCCTTATGCATCTTACTTGCTACTACTTGCGCATTTATTTGATTCAGACTTGTGTGTTGACTGTCTTGTGAATATCAGGAATAATATTTTGAAATGCGAAAAAAAAGGAAATAGCGGTTAGAGAATTGATTGCTTATTTTTGAATAAAACCAAATGCCCGAATACTGTCAAAACTCTGTCGAAATTTTAAGAAAATGAGAAAAAAAATGTTTAGTTTGTTTTATTAAAAGGAAAAATATTTTAAAAAAAACATCATTGTTCTGTTTTGTTTTTCAAAAAAAAAAAATAGAAAAGAAAATAGTTTGTTTTGCCATGAAAAGAGTCTTATTTTTAAAAAAAATATTTTTTTATTTGTTTATGAAAATGCAAAAATAAAAAATAATAAAAAGAGTCTTTTTTTATTTGTCACAAATATATATGTATATATATATAAATCCAAAAGTTTTTTTAATTTCCAAAAAAATATATATATGTCTTTATTTGTTGCAAAAATATTTGTCTTGCCAAAAAGTCTAGAAAAGTTTTTAGACCCCCAATTTTCAAAACAAAAAAAATCCAAAAATATTTTCCATTATGGACTTCTTTAGAAAGTCTTTCTAATTTTTTATTTTTTATTTTTAAAATAAATAAAAAATCCGAAAATACTTTGATTCTTCTTTCAAAATTAAAAAGAAAATTCAAAAGTCAAAAAACATTTTGAGAAGCATTTCTTTTATTAAAGGTAAAATTCCGAAAAATATTTTCTTCTTTTCTTTAGAATAAAAAAAATATATATCTTAGAAGTCTTTCTTTTAAAAAAAATAAAATCAATCAAAAAAAATACTTCCTTTCTTCTTTTAAAGTAGTTCTTTCGCAAATTAAAAAAAAAAGTTAGTTCATCTACTTATTCTTGATTGCCCGAACTACGCGGGTTTGATTCTCACCGGATGTGAGATACGTAGGCAACCCTCATCGGGTCCAACCCCACCCTTTTGCTAAAAAGCCAAAAACAAATAAATAATAATAAAAAGATGTGTCAAAATTTTAATTCTGTCATAAAGAAGTCGGGTGATGCTGTTTTGTCAAAACATAGCCGAATGTTCCCGAAAGGGACGCCGGAAGGCTGACCTTGCATAAACAGCCACTCTTTGGGTCACATTAAAGATTTGGTCCAGTTGACCCCCACAACTTTAAATATCTTCGTCCCCGAGACGTTGACAGGCCGTGTTTGCAATATTGAGTTTTCTAAATCTGAAAATCGATAAAAAGAGTCACAAATAAGTCAGGTGATGTTGTTTTGTCATAAATAGCCGAATGTTCCCGAAAGGGACGCCAGAAGGCTGACTTTGTATAAACAGCCACCTTTGGGTCATTGTTTTAAATTTGGTCCAATTGACCCACACAGCCTTCAAAATCTTCGTCCCCGAGGCATTGAAGGGCCGTGTTTGCAACACCACGTTTTTATTGTAATTTGAAAAGAAAAAAAACAAAGAGTAGCGGTCAGGTGAAATACCATTTGGATTTTAGTAAAAAATAAGTCGAGCCAGCTTCGGCAGTGTCTTAAACCGTTCTTGCCGAAATAGCCTTAGAGTATTTTTCAGTTGTCGAAAGGTTATTTTCGTAAAAGAATGGACAAGTTTGTTAAAGTGTCATAAAATAATCCTCCCCGGCCTCAAAATTCATGTAAAATTTGGAAGGGGCCACGTTTGCAAAAAATAACCGTTCGGTTGTATTTGTCAAACAGAGAAAGGGAGTTGGCCATTTGTTTTGAAGTTTATAAATCTTTTGACTAGAATATGCGGGTTGTTTGATTTTCAAGTTTGTGGGTCATCTTTAAATCCTTGAAACCCAGTTTGTTTTAAATAAAAAAAATGTGTTTAGTATTGTTTATCTTTTATTGGTCCGAACTACGCAAGGTCTGATTCATGCGGGGTCATGATACGTAGGCAATCTCCATAAGATTCGACCACAGCAAAAAGAAAAGCAAAAAAAAAAGAAATGAAAAAAAAAGAATGAAAAAGAAAAAGCGGAAAAAAAAAAGAAAAAAAAAAGAAAAACATCGAAAAGAGAAAAAGAAAAAAAGATGTTGTCAATAATGAGGACCGACTGAGTCCATTCTAACCTGTTTGTTTTGCAAATAAAGTTAATGTGGTTGGTTTGTGGTAAGCCAGACAATGACACCCAGAATCCTTTGCTTGCATCTCATGATACACACTCTGCTGGGATCAGGCCTGATAACAGAAGCACTCGAATCCTATTGGGGACTTGCTGACGGAGGTTGATGATATTGAAGCTGGTAATGGTCTTGGCAGTATTGATGCGAAGTTCAGTGGCTAAGATGCCAGTTTTGATAAAGTGGGGAGGACGCTTCGTTCCTTGGTCGGCAAGAGAGAAGCTTGTTGGTGGCTTATTTTGTTGTCATTTCTGTTGATCGGATTATTAGGATTGTAATTCGGATTTGTTTTGTGTCAATATCTTTCCGTTTTGTCATAGCGGTTTGTTTAAGTTTTGTCCAGGTTGTTTAGGATTTTTATTCCGGTTTGTTTTTATTTTTTCAAACCATTTCACCGGTAATCTAATACAAAATCCGGTCTTCTATTTATTTCCAGTCATCTTTTTGTTTAGTCCTTTTATCATTTTTGATTCAATGCCGATTCTAGGGACATGACATGCGCACACAGTTTGGGCCTAGTCTTTAAAGTTAATCATAAAACCCCAGAAAGGCGATCAAACCATTTAAAGAAAATAAGGACGGTTTGAGATTATTCAGAGCTCGAGTCATGTGGAACTGGGGCAAGTTAAACACAAAGAGAACCGTTTAAAAGCAAGATTCGCCAAATTGGCATGAGGGTCATTCATGATAATGAGAGTGTCGCCCAACGGTGCTTTAGAAATGACAAAGGAAAAAGCAAATGTTTAACATAATTGTCAAGCCTAGCACCATCGGAAGAGACTATAAATCTATTGTTTAATTGTGTTGTTTGCACTTGGCATGTTTTGAAGACTGGAATGACGAAGGCATTTTGTTCTGCTACCTAAACACTTTATCCTTCGTTACCCCTTTTGAGCCTTATTTATTTTCTTTCATACCCCTCGTTCGGAATCAGTAGCAACTAAAAAAAAATCAACAAAACGACAAAAGAAAAATGAAAAAAGAAGGAAAGAAAAATGATGAAAAAGAGAAGAAAAAAAAAGAAAAGGAAAGTCAAATGAAAAAAGAGGAATTGGGAACTACGTTTGACCTGATTCCTCAAAGAGGATACGTAGGCGCTTCACGGCTCGGTCATAGTTTTGAAAAATAAAAAAAAATTCAATTAAGATATCCCCAAGCAAGAAACTGGGGCAGAGGTTGCGTTCGTTGTAAATAAATCTGGTTCCGAAAGTTGTAATTAATAACCCAGAATCGATGGACTTTTGAGCCTTTAATACCCTTTCTTTCTAGCCCTATCCAAAACCCACATTACGGTCCAAAGAAAGACCTTCTGATCAGTCTTCAAAAGATGCCAAGTCAAACAAATGAAGAGTCTTACCGGCGAACATAACATTCTGTTCCACAGCAGAAAGGACTCTAATCTCCAACAGAAAGAGTCATACCAGAAACACTCCAAAATCCCCAGCTGGAGAGATATATAAAACGAGAGAGTCTTATTAGTGAAAACCTTCACAGGCACCATAAGGCGATGAAAGCTGAGAGAGGAACAAAAAATGAGAGAGACTTGATAGCGAAAACCCTTCGGGCACTACAAGTCGAATAAGATTAAGAATCCGATGGGGAATCGCCAATTGAAGATCTTGAAAGATGATTGACGGTAAAGGATAGGCCACATGCGCATGTCATGGCCATTAGAGTCGGTATCTGCATTTGATAGGTTTTATTTATAGTTTCTTTTGTTAAAGAGTCGTCTTTCCCTTGGTCTTTTTATTCTGTTCCTTTTTTATCTTTTTCCTTTCATAGAAAAATCCCCAATAGAGTCTGTCTGGTCAGAACAAGTGTGAATTGACTTCAAAATATGCCATCAGCTTTCCAATTATGCCAGATGAGATCTGACTAGTGCACCCAAATGGTATAGTCGTCAAGGAACAAGCGCGAGGCCAGTGTCAAAAAGATATCCCCAAAAGGGAGTTGACAAAAAGATTAACAAGTGTCAAGAGGGATACCATCGCCTTTACCAAAAGTTATAAACCTCAAGGCCAAGGCCCATGAACAAAGCAAGGAAAGCAGTGTGCATGATTTGGGGAAATTCATGCTAGACTAAAAGGTCGGGGAAATGCCAGTTTCCGAGCTATGCCACGAAAGAAGAGGGATATCCCCAGCAGGAAGGGATTATCCCCAGCACATAATATCATCCCCAACAAGTTGTGGAGCACAGAGCAAGGAAGAGAGAAAGGGAAAGCCATCCCAGTAGGAGTATCACAACCAACCACCGCGTTTTAAACTAACAAAATTTTGTTTGATTTGAAGCAGGTAACGGAAATGGCATTGATGCCAGAACTGCATGCCACAAGGGATATTATCAAACTGGGGCAGAAAATTTTCCTTCCATTTAGAAAATTTTTCTGGAAGTCAGGTACCCCCAGCTGATAACATTTTATCCCCCAGCAGGTAAGTAAATAATCCCCAGCAAGTGTTGAGGTAAGACATTTTCAAGCCTTAAGGATATTTTGGGTTCATCCGCCCTCGAATAGGATATTTTGGGTTTGTCCGCCCTCGAACAGGATATTTTGGGTTCGTCCGCCCTCGAACAGGATATTTTGGGTTCGTCCGCCCTCGAACAGGATATTTTGGGTTCGTCCGCCCTCGAACAGGATATTTTGGGTTCGTCCGCCCTCGAACAGGATATTTTGGGTTCGTCCGCCCTCGAACAGGATATTTTGGGTTCGTCCGCCCTCGAACAGGATATTTTGGGTTCGTCCGCCCTCGAACAGGATATTTTGGGTTCGTCCGCCCTCGAACAGGATATTTTGGGTTCGTCCGCCCTCGAACAGGATATTTTGGGTTCGTCCGCCCTCGAACAGGATATTTTGGGTTCGTCCGCCCTCGAACAGGATATTTTGGGTTCGTCCGCCCTCGAACAGGATATTTTGGGTTCATCCGCCCTAGAACAGGATATTTTGGGTTCATCCGCACTCGAGTAGGATATTTTGGGTTCATCCGCCCTCGAATAGGATATTTTGGGTTCATCCGCCCTCGAATAGGATATTTTGTGTTCATCCGCCCTCGAATAGGATATTTTGGGTTCATCCGCCCTCGAATAGGATATTTTGGGTTCATCCGCCCTCGAATAGGATATTTTGGGTTCATCCGCCCTCGAATAGGATATTTTGGGTTCATCCGCCCTCGAATAGGATATTTTGGGTTCATCCGCCCTCGAATAGGATTCTATTTTTAAAGTTGTTGTCCATGCCAGGCGCCCACCTGTATAACGAGAGGAATACTTTCAGTCTTTAAATTTCTTACCAGGTGCCCACTTGTATAACGAGAGGAATACATTTCAGTCTTTAAATTTCTTGACAGGCGCCCACCTGAATAACGAGAGGAATACTTTTGTCTGTGCATTTCATATTTTAGGCGCCCACCTGTATAACAAGGGAATACATTTTGTGTCTTTACCATTAGGCGCCCACCTGTATAACAAGGGAATACATTCCACGTCTTTACCCATAGGAGATGCATTTCCTCCTAAGTTTGTTTTAGTTTCATCCATAGGAGATGCATTTCCTCCTAAGTTTGTTTTAGTTGCACTCATAGGAGATGCATTTCCTCCTAAGTTTGTTTTAGTTTCACCCATAGGAGATGCATTTCCTCCTAAGTTGGTTTTAGTTTCACCCATAGGAGATGCATTTCCTCCTAAGTTGGTTTTAGTTTCACCCATAGGAGATGCATTTCCTCCTAAGTTTGTTTCAGTTCTACCGATAGGAGACGCACTTCCTAAGTTCAATTCTACCCATAGGAGACGCACTTCCTAAGTTCAGTTTTTACCACAGGAGACGCACTTCCTAAAAAGTTTCACCAATAGGAGACGCACATCCTATGTTTATTTCACCCAATAGGAGACGCACTTCCTAAAAAGTTTCACCAATAGGAGACGCACATCCTAAGTTAGTTTCACCAAGAGGAGACGCACTTCCTAAAAAAGGTTTCACCAATAGGAGACACACTTCCTAAGTTTAGTTTCACCAATAGGAGACGCACTCCCTAAGGAGACGCACATCCTAAGATAAGTTATTTCACCAGTAGGAGACGCACTTCCTAAGAATAGTTTCACCAATAGGAGACGCACTTCCTAAGTAAGTTTTACCCATAGGAGACGCACTTCCTAAGTTTATTGTACCCACAGGAGACGCACTTCCTAAGTTTATTGTACCCAATAGGAGACGCACTTCCTTAAAGTTTATTTTTACCCATAGGAGATGCATTTCCTCCTAAGTTTGGTTTAGTGTTACCCGTAGGAGATGCATTTCCTCCTAAGTTTAGTTTTACCCATAGGAGATGCATTTCCTCCTAAGTTTAGTTTTACCCATAGGAGAGGCATTTCCTCCTAAGTTAGTATTGAAGTTGGGAGCCCGCCCATATAACAGAGGCATATATTTCAGTCTTTACTTTCAAGTGTTGAAATTGGGAGCCCGCCCAGATAACAAAGGCATACATTCAGTGTTTATATTTCCAGAGTTGAAGTTGGGAGCCCGCCCAGATAACAGAGGCATACATTCAGTCTTTAATTTTCAAGTATTGAAGTTGGGAGCCCGCCCAGATAACAGAGGCATACATTCCAGTCTTTATTTTCAAGCATTGAAGTTGGGAGCCCGCCCAGATAACAGAGGCATACATTCAGTCTTTACTTTCAAGCATTGAAGTTGGGAGCCCGCCCATAATAACAGAGGCATACATTCAGTCTTTATGTTTCAAGCGTTGAAGTTGGGAGCCCGCCCAGATAATAGAGGCATACATTTCAGTCTTTAATTTTCAAGTGTTGAAGTTGGGAGCCCGCCCATACAACAAAGGCATACATTTCAAGATCAAGTCAGAAGATAATAAAACAGAGGGTTACAACAAGAATCCCCAGCAGGAAACAATAAAATCCCCAGCACCGGGAAACAGAAGGTTGCAACAAGAGATCCCAGCACAAATTCAGGTGCCTGAGTCAAAAGGAAGAAAAGAGGCGTCTTGAAAGAAGCAGCTGGTGAACATTAAATCATGCCCAACATAACAAGTCTGATGAAGAAAGTCGTACCCACCAGAGGAACCGCAAAAAAGCTTAATGAAGAAAGCCATGTCCCCAGCGGACCGAGCAAAATGATATTCAGAAAAGCAAATGGCCAGTATCATTCCAAGTTCAAGGAAGAAAAGCACCGGAAGAAGCACAAGCCGACAAGAAAGCAAGGCAACAAGAACAAATTTCAATCTAGCCTAGCTTCTTGTTTTATTTTAAGCACGGTGTAATAAGGAGATCAGTAAGCAGTGATAACAGCATGCAACAACAGTAACATTGCAGTCCCACGGTAGTCCCAGCTACCAAAACTTCCCGAACTACATTAACCTGATTCCCCTTTAGCCAGGGATATGTAGGAAACCTTTGAAGCAAAGGTTCGGTTAAATCTTTTTCAAAAAATGCTTCACACGGAGTACTCGGACGGGCAAAAATCGCTCGCTTTATCTTTGCACGAAAACCCTTCGTGTCTCCGGGCAAAGAGGGGCAGCTGTAAGCACGTGATTTTTGACCTATATGAGAAATACTCCCAAAAAATGCAAAATAAAATGATTTTCCTTGGTGTGCAATTTTGAGTACTTTTGTGATATTTTTAGATAATTATTTGTATTTGTCTGTGTTTGCTTATTTGTTAAATTAATAAAAAATACAAAAATATGTCGCATTTTGCATGTAGGATTTAATTCTACAATTGTTAGTAATTAAATTAGTTTTACAAAAATTAAAAATTACAAAAATAGGCATCTTTTGCATTTTTAGCATTTAATGTCCAAATGAACAATTTTATGCTTAATTATTACTTAATTGCGCGTTAATTGTTATTGGGAGTTAATTTGCGATTTTATAACTTAATTTAGTTCTTAATAATAATTTAAGTATTTTTATAATTTAGTTTTAGAAAATAAAAGAAGAAAAGATAACAAAAATACAAATAAAAATCGGATTGGGCCACTTCTTCAATTTTCAACCCCAGGCCCAAACAATTGTCCACGACCCAGTCCACTTCACACGGGTCGACCCGGTCCGCCCCATTAACCCAACACCCCCCTTCATTCAAAAAACAAAACAAAAGAAAAAACAAAAAGAACAAAAAACCCTAAAAACCAAACTACCATCCGCATCCCCCCTCCATCTTCTTCTTCCCCAAAAACTCAAACACCCCAACGTCCATGGCTGCTGCCATTCACCATCCCCATCAACCACCAACTCCCCCTTGCGTCATCATTATCCCGTCAACCACTGCCCAAACCACCACAAAAACACCACCTCCTTCCTCCAGTACCACCCGCGAACCCTACTGCCCAAACTGCTAGCCCATCGACTACTTCCTCCGTGAAACCCATCACTACTGTCGCAACCATTCCTCCATTGAAGCCGACGACCACAGCTGTTGCTGCTATATCGTCACTGCTCAAATGACCTCCACAGCTGCTCAGTCCCGTCCAAATGACCACCGGAGCCCCGACGAGCAGCAGTTGTTGCTGCTGCGTCATCACTGTTCCATCACCTTCTTCCACCGTTACACTCAGTCACTGCCATGGCCAAGCTCATCGTCGACCAACTGCTCATGTTGCTGTGTCTTCTCCTTCGACGTCCTTAAGCCGAACAGATCCATCGAGCTGCTGCTACTGTTTCTCTTCCTCACGCGAGCACCAAACATGCCCCCCAGCTGCTTCTGCCTTCCACTTCATCGTCCAGTTTGCTATTGTGTCATCAACGTGTTCGTCGTCGTTTGGTTGAGCTTTGGTCGAGGGTCGCCGAAACAGTCCGTATTTGGATTTTGGTTTTGTTCATGTTCATGTGTTGTTTGTTAAAATAATTTTTCAGATTTCAAATGAAAGATTAATTAGTTATTTTTCATGTTTATTTCATGTTTGTATTGTTGTTTAAGTGAATATTTGTTAGTTTAATGTTTGTTAGATCCAAATTGAAATTTAATTGGTTATTTCTTCAATTTGTTTCATGTTGTTATGTATTTTCCAGAAATTAGTAATGTTGTTTGAACCATGTGAATCCGTCATGTTTTGTTGCTTAAAAATAGATTTAATTCATGTTCATCTTTGTTTGAAGTTCATGTTTAAATCCAGTGATTTAATGTGAGTTTGTGTTTGTTTTTGATTTGTTAATTTAATTTGAATCATGCATATTGTTGTTTGTATTATTGTCTCTTTGTTCATCCATTAATGGTCTAAATTAACCAGGATTGGTTCCCGATATGGTTGATTTATTTCCATTAATTTGGAGTTTGTGTTGTTCATCATGTTCATGTAAATTGTTGTTGAAGATTGTTGAGAAATTGGTCATCTTGACTATATTTTGGTTGAGTTATGATTAATTGATTGTTTAGAGCAGAGGGGTAATTTGGTAAATTGCATTGCATTCGGGGGTAGATTTGTAATTGCAATAAGGTCGGAGGGGTAGTTTGGTAATTGAACATTATTTTGATTCTTTATGTTAAGCATGGGGGACAAATATAATGGGGTGGGGTTTTTGAGGTATTTGTTTAATATAATGGGGGACAAGACAAAACATAATGGGGAGGAATCTTGTACTTTTTTAATATAGGCATGGGGGACAAATTATAATGGGGAGGAATCTTGTACTTTTTTAATAGAGGCATGGGGGACAAATTGTAATGAGTTGGGAATGTGTTAGTTATTTAATGTAGGCATGGGGGACAAAATTTAAAATAAAGAAGACATTTAATAGTGGGCCAAAGCATGCCATTGGGGGAATAATTTTGGGGTTGGGAATTGAAGACTTGTCTTGCTATATATATAGGGTCATTTGACACATTTTAGGGAGAGGTTTTTAGGGACTAGAAGGAGAACATTTAGAAGATTTCTTTTGAGAGAAAAAAGAAGAGAGTTTTTAGAACTTGAATATTATTAAGAGAGACTTGGAGAGTTGACATACTTTGATATTTGAGAGAGTTTGTGATAGTAGAAGAGAAAGACAATTTGAACTTTCACTCGAACAATTATGTTTGTTTTTCTTCGAGTGTTATTCAAAAATCCGAAGCTACTGCATCTCGTATCTTTTCTCTTCTCTGCTTTGATTGTGATTGCACTTTGGCACTGCTGATTTTTCAATCCGTTGCTGGGTTATTCTACTGGTTGTTACTGGTTTTGCGGTGTTGCTGAACCTGCTGTTGCCGCGTTATTACTGTTGCTGACTCCTACTTCTTTTGTTCTTGTACTGCTGTTTCCAGGTACACATTTGTACACTCTTGGCTTGAAGCGAAAAATGAAATATTAATCAGGCTCCTGTTCCTGTTGAATTCTTTTGTTTGGATCTGTGTTTGAATATTAATTTTCCTCTCTTTGTATAAAAATGTAGTCGATTAATTAATGAGTAATGAGGCTGCATATGTATGATTTCTTCATCTAATAATGCTAGTTTAAATTATTTGAAGAATAGTTAATCTGCTTTGATATTATTGTGTATCCCTCTCATGTTCTAGCATTAGTAAATAATAGAATATAAAAATGAAAGCAGTTTTTCTTTGTACAAACTCGATCGCAATTTTCCAATCGCATTAGCCGTAAACTAATAACTAATAAGTTACGTTTTCAGCATGTAAATAATTAAGAGATTTTCTTTTATTTTAGAGACGAACTTAATAGAAAATATAGTCACTATAGGTTTATCCTTTAAAATAAAAATGAGACGAGCCTCGCCAAATAAATCACAAACCGCCGGGGCCCTCAATAAAATACATAACCATTGACTAGACTTTGGATTTGGCCGTTTAATGAACCTTCACGGCCTCTTCCTAAAATAACAATACGTTAGACTCTTTAGGACGCGCCTTAATAAATCTTACCTTCTTAAACTCGGGTGCACATTTATGTGACCCAAATCCAATTCTCAACGGAGTCGAAATGTGTTTCTAATCACGGGTACATTGATTGTGACGTGGTTCGAGATGCGTGTCCATGACGTTGCAAATTCATTTTAAAAAATAAGAATGAGATGAGCCTCGCCAAATAAAATACAAATTGCGGGGCCCTCAGTAAATATTTGCTTTAAAAATTGTTTAGACTTCGGGATGGACCGTTTAGTAAAATTCCACGGTCCTACCCAAAATAAATACGCTAGTCGCTTTAGGCGCGCCTTTAATAATTTAATTTCCTTAAACTCGGGTGCACATTGATGTGACCCAAATCCAAATCTCAACGGAGTCAAAGTGTGTCGACGACCACGGGTACATTGATTGTAACGTGGTTCGAGATACATTTTTATAACGTTGCAATTCTTGATAAAAATAACAGTAAATGATAAAAGCGGTTGAAAGATAAAATTTGCACATAAGTTCATATTGTATTTAAAATCAGATAAATAAGCCAAATATACAGTTGAGCGACCGTGCTAGAACCACGGAACTCGGGAATGCCTAACACCTTCTCCCGGGTTAACAGAATTCCTTATCCGGATTTCTGGTATGCAGACTGTAATATAGATTCATTCTTTTCCTCGATTCGGGATTAAAATTGGTGACTCGGGACACCCTAAATCTCCCAAGTGGCGACTCTGAAATAAATAAACAAATCCCGTTTTGATTGTCCTTTAATTGGAAAAAACTCCCTTGCGCCCTCTCGGGTGCGTAAAAAGGATGTGTGACAAGGGTTACCTAGTTTAGAGACTACGTGCCATCACGACTCCTTCGCAGGGATTTTTGGGTCATGACACTCATAATTATTGGTAATCGGCCTCTCGGGCAACAACATGAATCAACAACAGCCCCTCGGGCAATATCACATTACTCACACTGGGTACCCGCGTTCAGAATTTGGAGGGGCTCCTAAAGCCCAAGCGCTATAACAAGTCATCTCGTGGCATAATAAATCAGGCCCTCGACCTCTCATATATCACAAATCAGTACAACATGCTACGGCGCGCAGCCCGATCCCATGATATCCTCACAACACAGGCCCTCGGCCTCACTCAGTCAGAAACCTCTCAAGCCACTCGGACTACAGTAAAACAGGGTGCTCATCCCAAAATTTCATTTATAACACCAAACGGAGTAAATAAGACTGAGTTATGAAATCATTAAAATACTGCATGACTGAGTACAGATATTAAATCAAAAATAGTGAAGAATAGTAGTAAAAAGCCCCTAAGGGTCCAAAACAGTTGGCATGAGGCCCAAATACGGCATTCAGCCCAAAACACAGTAATACTTTCAAAAAACGCAATATTATCAAATAGTTTTCAATCAAATGTGCGACTTGATAGTCGTACGGGATGGACCAAGTCACAATCCCTAACGGTGAACGTCCCCATGCTCGTCATCTAACGTGTGCATCATCTCAGAATAGTGAAACGATGTGAAATCCGGGGTTTCATACTCTCAGGACAATATTTATAATCATTACTTACCTCAAACCGGCCCAAACTCTAACCTGCGATGCCCTTGCCTCTCGACTCGGCCTCCAAATGCTCTAAATCGAATCAAAATCATTATATTATCATCAGTATACGCTAAAGGAATAATGCCCAAGCAAAAATAATCAAATTAACTCAAAAATCTCGAAATTGGACAAACCCGACCCCGGGCCCACGTCCCGAAATTCGATAAAAATCACATCACAAGAATCCTTATCCTCCCACCAGTCCATACATACCAAAAACATTGAAATCGGACATCAAATGGCCCCTCAAATCCCCACTCAAAGCTAAACTCAAGCCCTAGCCTTCAATTTTAACCCTTAAATCCCACTAATTTCATATCTAATCAGTTAGAAGTTACCATAGAATCAAGTATTGAGTTCAAAAACCTTACCTCTAAGTGTTACCTCTTGAATCCCTCTTTAATTCCTCTTAAAAAGCTCCAAGTCAGAACACAAATGGTGGAAAAATGACCAAATTTCGCGAAGCCAAGAATTTATATGTTCTGCTCAGGGGTTCCGCATCTACGGTCCAAATACCGCATCTGCGTACCCCGCACCTACGACCAAATGTCCGCATCTGCGGAACTTCACTTAAATCCCCTATCCGCATCTACGATCAAAACACCGCACCTACGGGCTCGCAGATACGACTCACCTTCCGCATCTGCAGTGCATCCCTAGCCAACCAACCTCCGCCTCATGCGATCAAAAATGCCGCTTCTGCGGCTCGCACCTGCGGTCCCCAATCCGCAGGTGCGGAAACAATAGAAGCAGCAAAATTCGACAACTCCAAACCAACTCCAAACCTTCCGTCAACCACCCAAATCCATCCCGAGGCACTCGGGACCTCAACCAAACACGTCAACAAGTCACATATTATCATTTAAACTTATTCCGACCTTCAAAACACTCAAACAATATTTAAACACCGAATCACCCTCGGATTCAAGCCTAAGGATTTCAAAACTTTTGAATTCCGCAAATGATGCAAAAACCTATCAAACCTCATCCGATTTACCTAAACTTTTGCACACACGTCACAAATAATGCAACGGACTTACTCCAATTTTCGAAATTTCAATCCGACCCAGATATCAAGATTTCCACTACCGACCGAAAAACGGCTAAATTTCAATTTCGCCAATTCAAGCCTAAATCTACCGTGGACCTCCAAAATATATTCCGAACACGCTCCCAAGTCCCAAATCACCTAATGAAGCTATCCGAACCATAAAAATCAAGTTCAGAGATCATGTACTAACAAGTCAACTTACGGTTGACTTTTCCAACTAAAACTTCCAAATAAGAGACTAAGTGTCTCATTCCACTCTAAGACCACTCCGAACACACCACAGCCGATGCGCCATGATGAAATATAGCTGAGCAACTCACAAGGAAGCAGAAATGGGGATAATGGGACTGTAACTCATGAAACGACCGGCCGAGTCGTTACAAATTGTTTCAGATTTTTAAATTTATAAACCAAACCAAACTTACAAAAGTCGGGTTTTTCAATCTCGATTTTTCTCGGATTTTTTTCAACAAAATCTTCATAGCATAAAATTTATAATTTATGCTCTAATATTTCTTAGGTCCTAGTAGGATAAAACTATATAAGATGTTACCCAATAAAATAATACAAAATAATATGAGATGAGTCATGATTATACTAAAATAGTTAACAAATCGCATAAAATAAATATTGCTAATTAATAAGCCATAATAAAAATAAATATAATCTAAAAGTACTAAATCATGTTAAAATAAGTATATATGACTAATAAGTACTAAGTATTAGATACATGACTAAATAATATTAAAAGTAAGTTATGTATTTTCACTATCTAAAGTAATGAAAAACTAAGAAAATAAATATCCAATACTATTGTCATTCCTAGTATTGAATTGAATTTTTTGTGTTAACATTTTTATTGATTTGATTTTGCTTTGGAATTTATTTGAGTCACTAACTTTTATGGACTATAAAACATATTTGACCATTCAAAAGTTCTAAATCAAAGCTTGAAATAATACATTAAAAGAGAGAACTATGAAAAAGATTAAAAAATATTTATAGATTACATTACAATAATTATTTTTATGTATAAAATATTTTAAAACTTGTATACATGCAATGTCGGGTTGGCTTGGTTTCTGTTTAGTTTTTTTTAGTTAAAACAAAATCAAACCAATTATGGTCGAATTTCTTTTTCTAACACCAAACCAAATTAAACCAATCATAGTCGGACTTTTTTTTTTCTCGGTTTGGCTCGAATTATTGGTTTGGTGCGATTTTTCGGTTTCCTATGTACACCCCTAGTCATAGCCATTAAAGAGTTTGTAGCTTTGAATTCGAAAATTAAAGTTTATGAAATTGGTATTTGTTTGGATTGGGTGGTATTGCAAATGATTGAGAATATTCTCTAGAGTTTATATCTCAAATTTGAGAGACTTTAGTGAGAATTCGACTTGATTTTGGTTAGACTTCCAGATTGAAAATTAAAGAAGAAGACATACATAAATTGTACATATCTTGTAAGTCGGGTATATAAACGACATATAAAATATATACAACTAATATATTGTATGCAAATTATAAATTTTTGATCGGATTTTATAGAAATTTTTTTATTCAAGTTGTAGATAAATTGTAGATTTTGAGTGGATTTGTATATAGCTTACTAAATTTTTTTAGTTATTTTCTGTAAATAGAAGAACATAGATAAACCGGGTAAATAAGTTTGAATTTTGTATATATATAAAAAAAGTCCCAAATTCAGGAATGATACATGGTTTTTGAATTCACATTATACTTCAGCAATTGAGAGTTATTGTTTCAAGTCATTCAAATTCTAGGAGCAATTCCTGGATTTTGAACTTATAAATATTCAAAATTCAATAGTTTTTCTTGGAGTTTTCTGTATTTTAGATTGGGCAATATTTGACTAAACTTGTATTTTTGCATTAATGAGTGACTTTTTGCTAAATTTTTAACCTAACTAACCCATTATTTCAGTCACTTAACTAAACTAGTACGATTTTTTTGAAATTTAACCGAAATAATATAAACATATTTCTCTGTAACGAAATAGGAAATATTTGATTCAAAAATTTTAATGGCAAAAAGATAACGTATGACGGAACAAACGGAGAACTTTCACGTTGTCGTTGGACAAGATTCACATATTAATCGTGCCTGTCAGTGAAGTTTTTATCTTGCCGCTTAAAATTTTAAAAATTATTTTGTACATACCTAATTTTTGCTCTTTCTCCTTCTCCTGCATTATATTTTTTAAAGTTTTATTGTGTGTGTTTGTAGATTTTAGAATTAGAGATTATGAATAGTTTAATAAAGGAGTAGACATTATGTTATGTTGAATTTTAAAGAAACTGACAAAAAATCGGCCCAATTCCATCTGACCCGGTCCAATAAGTGGCCTTCCAAGATTTGGTTCCAAATGAAGTAGTTTGGTGTTAAACTATGTCAAACTACATTATTTCACGTAGTGATCTCAATACTCCATCTCATCCATCCATTCTTCTTAATCTAACGATCTAGATTCATTGCCCTTATCCGTATAAAAGCTTCTTAAAATCCGAAAGCCATTTTGCAAGCCCTAGAGTCTCCCCTCATCTCTCTCTTCTCTCTTCTCCCTCTCTTAGCCGCCACCACTTCCGCCGAAGCGGCGTCACCAGCAAGCCACTACCAAACTCCATCAAACTTACACCATCTTTTTCCCCTCACTTCCTCCTTTTCATAGCCTGACCCCAAATCCTCAAAGTCCCTCTCAAAATCGATAAATCTTACAAAAATTGAAATATTAGCCTTCCCTCTTTCCTCAAATTCATAAGGATTGAGTCATCCTCTTCGCCCAACACATACATAGACGTAAAGAGATCGATAAGGGCTATCATTTGGCATTGGTTTAAACCCGATCTCTGATGACTTGAATTTCCGCGAAGCTGCCGACTAGCGGCCACCATTGATCGCTCTACATAGCCGATGCCACCCTAAGAACCACCCAAAACGTCACTGCCTCTCATTTTTGCCTCTGGCCTAGTTTAGGTTTCTATTGTTGGTAATACCAAAACCATTTTCCGATTCACCAAAATTTATTCACCAAAATTTATGGTTTTGGTGTATATCAATAATAAAAGCATGCCCGAGCTCGAACCACTACCTATCATCATTGTTTTGCCATTGCCCGGGCACTCGAGTTCATGGTAAAATCCTAATCTTCTACCCTATTCTTAATTTTTCTACTTTCTTAGATTTTAGTTTAGCATTAAGTTTTATTTTATTTTTCTATTGTGTTTAAGTTGATCCAGATTACGTCGTTGCTCAATTAGTTACTTCACTTTTAAAATGTGTTTTCACTTAATCATCGATTTGTTGTCTCTAATTGATTGCATCGATATAGGTTATTTTTGGATAATTGAATGCTGGAATTTCTGTTTTATACTGATTTGAATCAACTAGAGTAGTTTGATATTATTTTGTGAAAGGTAGAAGGTGAATTTATGATAGTATAGTACATGGTTGGTTGCTTTTAGTGTTTGGAGCATGTGTTTGGCTGCAGATTTGGTAGAAAGGACTGTTATTTCCCCCTCTCTTTGGACAAAATTTTAGTTGACTTAAACCTAATATTAAAGCCTTCTACTACTATAAGAGGGGTCATTTTTTTCATTCTTAGGAGGAGATCAGAAAAAAGAGAGCTGAAGATAAAAATTTCAGCAGCTTTTCACCTTTGAATATTTTCCAGAAAAGAGCAAAACCTTCCAAAAAATACGAAAAGTTTGAAGTTAGTTTGTTGTTTCCTTCTTCTTTAAAAGTCGTTGAGTATCGAGGTTATTCTAGGTTGTTTCATTGGTCCTTTTCACTGCTATTGTTGCTGGTTTTAAGCTGTATTTGATAGCCGTTGAGTTCAGACGAAGTGATTACTGTTTTCTTGTGTTCAAATCTGCAATCTAGGTAACTTTTCAAGCTCGTAATGTAGTTTATTGTTAAAGAAATAAAAGCATGAATCGTTACTTTATGTCTGAGTAGTTCTACAACTTTCTGCTAAACATCCTTATGTGAATAAATAAAGTGTTTATTCCATGTCTGAAGAATATTTGACTGCTTGTAGGATTAGTTTGTCATAATCTTTTTGACTCATTTTAGGCTATTCTGGAGTGGGAAGTATGTCATTTAGTTTGTAAAAAATAATTTCATAAATTTAATTCAGCCTCTAATAGTTGAATATGTTAAAATAGTGTAAAAAATTCTTTTTTTGTCAAGACGTGTGTGGCGAGGGATTTCTGTTAGAGTTTTCGTTGTTTAATAGTAGGCATTTTTGTTCAATTGAAGGTCCAACATCAATCTTTCACTATTATTTCTTTAATTCATTTTGTTATTTTTATCTCTATCATTGATGCCTTATGTCTCGGGTTCACTTGACTTTCATCAAGTTTGTGAGTTATAATGAGAAATTAGTTTGAGTTAGAAAGTGAGTTGTGGGAGAGGTTTGACTATTAAAAAAATACAGAGTCGTGGGAATCAATGGGGATTTGAAATAAGCATGACCTTGATAATGGATTTTGCAAGAAATGGGTTTAAAAGTGAATGTTGTACACTAACTATAATCGGACTTTGGTTTGGTACAGAATATTTTGAGTTGTGTTGTTGTAGTTTTTTTTTTGTTAAAATTCATTGTTAATTGATGTGGAGTTAATGAACTATTGCCCAGGATTTTTAATAAAAGCAGAAATATGTATTTTATGAGTTGAAGGTAAAAAGTTGTCTAATCAAGTCCCAAACGTTTTACCAAAAGCTCTCTTCTCTCTCTTAACTTAATGTTATCCAAAGTCCCTACCCCTACACACTCACCTGCCCTACCAAATCCAAACAATGAGAAATCCACAGCACACCTACACAATCCTATTAGCATCACTCCACCACCTACAAACATACCTATAACGACTAAAAACTCCGAACAACACCACAACCGACAGAGAGGAAGCAGATGTCGATGAATCAATTGAAAACCTCACCAACAAAACAGTACCTAAAGCAGCTAACCCAACCACTGTTCCTCAACAACCTAAAATTTCATCAAATTTTGATAAACCAACAAGCCGGAATGACAAACACACTGAAAACACCATAGACACACATCAGCAACCCCATGCAATCCAAAAAACCCAATCAAACTCTACCGCAATAGCCCAAAATTCAACACAAAAAAACATGCAGACTTCGAGATTTCCTCCGGGGAATAACAGAGCTCCTGAACCATCAACCAGCAAGAGCATTGATCAGATGGTATCAAAACCATCATTTGCAGCGACAGCGCAGACAAAATTACAAACTCTAACTAATGGTGAAACTGCAGTAGAAATTAGACATGGATCTCACCTAGGGAAGCCAACTGTTTTCTTTCTGTCGAAGATTATTTCATAAATCTAGCTCAGGAATGCAAACTTACTATTATTGGTAAGTCCTTGAGAGGGAAGACTTCGATGGAGGAGATTAGGAAAATCTTTGTGAGGAAGTTTCATATGACTAGTATTATTAAAATTGCATATTTTGACCCCCGACATGTTTACATTCATATCTCTAATAAAGTAGATTACAACCACATCCGATTCAAAGAATACATAGATATTAGGGATGCACCAATGAAAATCCTGAAGTGGAGTGAATTTTAAACCAGAAGAGGAAACAACCATTGTACCGGTTTGGATTTTAGTTCATCAATTACCTTGCCATTTGTTCAACTGGAGAATTATCTCGAGGATGGTAAGGGAGATTGGTGTTGCGGTCTCTCCTAAACTGGAAACATATTCAAAATCCAGAGAAAATATGGCCAAAGTAAAGGTGAAAATTGATTTGCTAAAAGCAAGACTTGACCAAATATGGTTGGTATACAAAAGAATGGATGGAACTGATGATGGCAAATGGCTAGATATTGAATACGAAAAAGTTCCAAGTTACTGTATGTATTGTAGAATGTAGGACATCTTGAAATTCAGTGTAGAAACAAAATCAGGGATGAAAGAATCAAGGCACAAAGGGAGGAACAAAAAAAGAAGAAAAAAGTACCAAACAAAGTTGATGAAGATTTCCAAACTGTGAATAGAAGAAATGGATCAAAAATAAAGTCTGGGCCAACCACCAAGCTCCAAAACAAAGAAGACTAGCCGAGTACAATTCTTTATAATTCAACATAGAAGAATAAAGAAATAACAAAATATTAACAAGCCAATAATTGCAATCAAGGTGTTGAATCTCAAGAGGCAACAACAACACAAAAGGGGAAAAGAAATAGTGGTATTTGTATCATTGAACCTAAAGATACTCAACATTTCCCAACAATGAAGGAGGTTCCAGGAAAAGAGAAAGGGAAACTAAAAGATGATGGAAACAACAATACTTGCAGTGTAACAAAGGAGGGTCAAGGCGAAGGCAACAAAGATCACACGACAAACTACACCAAGGAAAATAACAAGCAGAAAAAGACGAACAGAAAGAAGAAAAAGAGGAAAAACAAAACTGCAGAGGAAACCTTGATCCAGGAAGAGGGTAATAATCAACCAATTGCCACAAGCCAAGAGAAGAAAGAAAGTATTGACAATATAGATATCTCAAAGCAGGGAGAGAATGGGCAAACAATGCAACATGGGGCACAACCAAATGTATCCTACCAGCAAAGGGATATTAATCAAGCCAACATGAATATGCAGACTAGTGAGACCACTATTGGAGTTGATGATGGAGAAGTCCAAAACAACTATCTTAAACTCATTAGTGGCACAAGTTTGGAAGAGGAACAGAATAATGGTTTTGAATATAATATGGAGAATGGGCAACAATCAGATTCATCGTATGAAGAAGATGAATGCTCAGAGGAAGTGGATTATTCAGATAAAATAAGTTCATAAGCAAGTGATGAATATGCAAGTATGGATAGTGATGGAAAAGTAAGTGAAGACTCTACAGATCGAGTAGAGGAACCCAATGGTGCAACAACTGATGTTCAAGCAAACATATTGGTGGAGACTTTTTGTTCATAATCACTTGTGGATATTAATGTGACTTCAGAGTTTTGACAATGCCATCAGAGGTAGGGGCAGGGGCAGAGGTAGAGGAAATAACAGAGGAGGTAGACAAGCAACAAGAGGAAGGGGTGGTAAGCACCTTAATCAATAGTCTATGGGATCTTCACAAGCAAATCACTTTTCAAATGTATCCAATGATTAAGTCTCTCATTTGGAATATTATAGGCATTAACTCTAATGTTGCCCTGGAGAGATTAAATCAATTAGTCAGATCACAAAATATTCCCTTTGTAGTTATATGTGAGCCATTTCATAAAGCTGATAAATTGGATAAATTCAGGCGAATTCTAGGTTTTCAAAATGCTCATTAAAATAGCAATAGTCAAATATGGATCTTTTGGAATGATTCAGTGGTGTGTAATGTGGTAGAGAAGAATGAACAACAAGTAACATGTTCTATCAGTTGGGATGGGGTTGTAGTGTTGATTTCCTCTATATATGCTAAGTGATACAAATCAGAGGAAAAAACTTTGGGATAACTTGAAGGACATTGCAGAAAAATACAACAATCCTTGGTTAATTATTGGACACTTCAATTGTATTTTGATCCTTGTGAGAAGATAGGTGGTCGACCACGTAGTATAACCAAGAGCCTACCTTTCCTTGAATGTATTATGGATTGTGAACTATTGGACCCGGGTTTCTCGGGCTCAAATTTCACATGGTGTAATGGATGGTTCCCTGCGAAGAGGATATAGAAAAGATTAGATAGAGTTTTAGTAAACCACGACTGGATAAACTTGTTTGACTCTACAAGTGTAAATCACTTGATTAGGTTAGGATCTGACCATTCCCCACTCTTTACTATTGCAAAAGCAACAGAAAGGGAACTTGTAAAGTACTTTAGGTTTCTAGATTTCTGGACTAAAGAAAAAAACTTCAATGCAGTGGTGGAGAAAGTTTGGGGTATTGAGGTACAGGGATCACCAATGTGGAGATTTTATTTAAAATTGAAGAATACTTGCAAGAAGTTATCTGAATGGTCTAAAAGTTCTATTGGCAATATTTTTTATAAGATTAAAGAGTTGGAAGACAGAGTAGCTAACTTAGAAGCCAACTTAATTGCTGATAATAATGAAGTAAACAGAACTGCTTTAAATGAAGTTAATGCATTACTGATTAGAGCCTATAAGAAGGAGGAATCATTTTGGAAACATAAATCTGGAGTGAAATGGTTTGTGGAAGGGGAAGTAAACTTAAAGTTCTTTCATTATGTGGTTAAGGGTAGAAAGAAGAGGCTTACTTTGAAGAAAATGAGGAAAGAAGATGGAAGATGGGTTGATGGGAAGGAGGATGTTGCTAGAGAAGCAATCTCCTTCTTTCAGAGACAATTCAAAAAGGAAAGTTGTCACAATGACTTTACGATTTTGAGTTGTATCCCTAAAACCATTGAGGAAGCAGATAATGATAGATTAACAACATTACCTACGTTGGAGGAATTGAAAGATGTGGTTTTTTCTATGATTTCACATAGTGATCTAGGTTCTGATGGAGTCTCAGGGAAATTCTACCACTCATGCTGGGAAATTATAAAGGAGGACCTATTACTAATTATTCTTGATTTTTTTTGCAGGTATTGATATACCAAAGGCACTCAACAAAACCTATAATTTATGGCCCTCAAAAGATTAGGTCAAAACATTACTTGAAGAATTAGACTTGAGGCGTGCCATAAGCAAATTAAATCTTCTATGGCCCTCGCAAATGTTAATTTAGATGCTAAAATAAATCTCGTAGTTTTCTTTAGGTGCATTGATTATACAATTATCATGCTAAACCCGGGGGTATATTTCATGTGGTCTGGTTCTAATTTCCAACAAGGTTAAATAGAACATTTCGTGAATCACCGGTGCATTTCATGTAGCGTGGCTTGCGATATGTTTTAAATAACCTTGGAATAATTCCTTAAATAAATAAAAGCGATTTTAAAGTTACAAATGCACATAGGTTTAAAAGTGTTTTAAAATCTGATAATTGAGCCAAAAATAATAGTTGAGCGACCGTGCTAGAACCACGGAACCCGAAAATGCCTAACACCTTCTCTCGGGTTAACAAAATTCCTTACCCGGATTTCTGTGTTCACGGATTGTAAAACAGAGTCCATCTTTCCTCGATTCGGGATTTGAAACCGGTAACTTGGGACACCATAAATTATCTCAAGTGGCGACTCTGAATTTAATAAATAATCTCATTTTGATTGTCACTTAAATTGGACAAACTCCCTTATACCCTCCCGAGGTGTAGTGAAAAGAAGGTGTGACAGCTCTGTCGACTCTGTTGGGGACAAGAACCTAGAATCTCTGGTTCAGGGTTCAAGAATTCAAGCTTAGAATAATTATTATATTTGGCTTTATTTATTATCTGGTTTTATTAACATGTTTGAGCTTAATGTGCTAAATGTTGCTTTTTACTGCTTTAATATTGTTGAACCAGGGGCGGATCCAGGATTTGAGACTTATGGGTTCCTACCGTAATTTTAAATTAATATGCAATAATAACTGGGTTTACATTTAGATATTTACAAATATTTAGTAAATTTTTAATATAAATACATGGTTTACGCAAGAGTTACTGGGTTCCCAGGAACCCATATTCCATTCTCTACATCCGCCCCTATGTTGAACTGTATATAAATTGTTACGAAACCCTCCTCTCTCTGAGTCTTCTAAATCATCTGGGAAGTGTGCACTTCGTCTGACTTCTTTTATATTAGAGTCATATCCCAATTTAGAATGAGGTTAGGACAAGTTGCAAAGCCGGTGAAGCTTCTATATTCCCGATACGCTGCCCCCCTCGGCTCGAGCTGTCTGCTCGGGTAAGCCAGGTCTAGAACAAATAAACCCAGGTTTTCAAACCTAGTATAACATAGCCTCATGCCGGATCCCTAGTAGGAATGCTTGTTTGCATCACATGCATTTGACTTTGGCGACTCAACACAGGGGTTGAGTCCGTCTAAGACAGGTGCACCTGAAATCAAAAGACCATCCTGATGCATTTTGCTTGCTACTTGCGCATTTATTTGATTCGGATTGCATGTTGACCGACTTCTAGAATAAGGGAGAAATTGAGAAAAAACAAATTAAGGTGAGAGAGAGGAAATTAGTCGCTTGTGAAAAAACTTGGTGTCCAAAATACTCCAAAACTCTGCCAAAATTTTCAGAAAAAAAGGAAAAAAAGTTATTTCAAAAGTTTCTGTTTTCTGTTGCATCAAAATTAACCTAACTATGCAAGTTTGATTCTCACCGAACATGGGATACATAGGCAACCCTCATCGGGTCCAACTCCTTTTGCAAAAATAACCCAAAAAATATGAAGTGTCGCTGTTTTGTCATAAATAAATTAGGTGGCGCCATTCTTGTCCAAAATAGCCAAAAATGCCCCAAAAGGCGCCGAAAGACTGTTTTTGCAAGAATAGCCACCTAAGGTCCTTTTTCAAAAATATTTGGTTGATTAACAAAAACAGCCCTAAAAAATTCTTTTCTCTTGAAGTGCTGAAGGGTTGTATTCGCAAGAATGTTTTGTTCTAAATTTTGTGAAAATGAGTGTTCTTCTCTTGAGTAAAAGTAAATCACAGTCTTTCAATCAATCATCTTAAACAAATGTGCAGGATGAGCACAATTGAAAATGAATCTTTCATAGTCCTTGAGGAAATCTCGTTAGAACTACATATGTGGTGGAATAACTTGGGAGAAATCAATAGAAAAACTGTGATAAAAGCTTTGGGTGATCTTGTCGGGCTTCTGAAGATTAAGTCGAGGAAGGATATAATTGAAGCTTTGATACCCTTCTGGGACCCAGCACATAATGTGTTCCATTTTGCTGATTTTGAGTTAACTCGTACGCTTGAGGAAATAGAGGGCTACGCTGGATTTAGTGGGAATCTCAGAAATCAATACCCAGTGGCACCTAGAACAGTGACTCAACAGTGAAATCAATACCTTCTGGGAACGCTGGATTTAGTGGCATCTCAGAAATCAATACTCATAAGTTTCTGGATCTACTAAGCATCAATCGGGAAGTTCAAGATGGAAACTTGGCTAAAAGATTCTGCACATTCTATTTCTTGTACCGACATTACGGGAATCCCTACAGTTTTGAGATGCCAGATACCGGTCTTACTCATTCAAGAAACAAAGATAAGTGGGAAGCTCTACGGGGATTGGCTTTTATAGTGGCATTCTTGGGTGTTTTAATTTGTCCAAGAAAGGATGGAAACATAGAACTGGGGCTTGTGGGAATAGCCGACTTTATGACTAAAAGGGCAAATGGCACCATTGTACCGATGAACTTGGCGGAGATTTATCGAGCTCTAACTATTTGCCGAGAAGGAGGAAAGTTTTTTGAAGGATGCAATATACTCCTACAGCTTTGGATGGAGGAACATCTTTGCCACCGTCCAGGGAAAATGAACTGTGGCATGACCGATCTTAAATGCATTAAAAGACATGAACAACGAGTGGAGGGCTATGCGTTTTCGGACGGTGCGGAAGCATGGTTTGCACACTTGAGCTCCCTGACTGCAAACAAGATTGAATGGATATTTGGGTGGCTCTCGGTCAGTGAAGTCATTTATATGTCGGCTGAGGTGTGTTTTCTTCTATTTATGGGTCTCTGGAGCATTCAGCCTTACGCCCTGCACAGAGTTCTATGCCAGTTAGGCAGGTACCAGACCATCCCACATGATGAGGATTTGAGTCGGTAGGTCATCGAATTGGAACCAAAAGCTGCTTTCCCAAAAGAAAGGGTGCGTCAAATTTGGCATCAATGTAGATTCTTAGAGCAAAAGACTCAGGTACGAGATCTATCCAGAGGTGAGTTGGAGCCTAGTTACACAGCTTGGTACGGTAAAAGGTCACAAGTCCATCAAGAGCCAGAATGGCCCACAAAAAGGCTCCATGTCCAACAATTCACTGATGGAGCGCAGGAGCAATGGGATTGGTTGGCAAAAGAGGCAAACTATAGAGCCACCATAAGCAAATTGGAGGGACAGATCCAGTATCTTAAATTTGACAAAAGTGTACAGGTTGTGGCCGATGAAGGGGAGAAGAAGAAATTGGCTCAAGAAAACAAAAGAAAGGGTGCGTCAAAAGATGCTTTTCCAAAAGAAAGGGTGCGTCAAATTTGCCATCAATGTAGGTTCTTAGAGCCAAAGACTCAGGTACGAGATCTATCCAGAGTCGAGTTGGATCCTAGTTACACAGATTGGTACGGTAAAAGGTCACAAGTCCATCAAGAGCCAGAACAGCCCGCAAAAAGGCCTCATGTCCAACAATTCACTGATGGAGCGCTGGAGCAATGAGAATGGTTGGCAAAAGAGGCAAACTACAGAGCCACCATAAGCAAATTGGAGGGACAGATCCGGTATCTTAAATTTGACAAAAGTGTACAGGCCGTGGCCGATGAAGGGGAGAAGAAGAAATTGGCTCAAGAAAATAAGGCCTTTTGAGCACAGATCCAAAAAATGAAAATAGCTGCTGAGAGTCAGAAAGGAGCCGAAAGGATGAAAGACTCATAAGTGGTCTCAAGAGGAAATTAGCTGAGTGTGAGGATGATCTGGAAAAATTCGAGGGTAATCTGGCGAGGGCCCCGACACAGTTAGCAAAGAACGCAGAGGGACGAGCAAAGTTTGTCTGGTAGTTGAAAAGGAAATATGAGGGAACAGTCACCAATTTGAAGAAAAAGCTAACTACCCTCGAAAATGAGATGGCCAAACAAGCTAAGAACTTTAAAGCAGAAAGGGAACATTGCTATACATTAATGGCCCAGTTAGTGGAAGATATGCAACAGTTGTAGGGTCAAAACCATCACGATGCTCAGATACTAGAAGCTAGGTCTCAGTAAAGAGGGCGTTTGCTCCAAGAAAAGGGTATCATCAAGGAGAAGGTTAGAGCAATTACTGACTACATCGTCATGAAGTGCCATGAATGTGAAGATATGACTAGAACCACCTTCTTTGCCGCGGTAATGACCTTTGTTCGTCAAATAATGAGTGACCTGGAGCGTCTTCAAGGGGATCTTGCACATAGGCCAGCGGCGAGACTGACTGATGTCCCGCGGGCCCCTGGAGTAGTTGAGGCATTGATGTATTCATGATTTTCATTTGAGTCTGTATTTTCATTTTCTTTGTGGGAGTCTGTTAGTCTATTTTCGAGTCAGTATTTTCATCTTTCTATTGGAGTATGTTAGTCCCCCTTTTCGAGTCTGTTAATTTTTATGATTAAATTTTGTAGGATGAGTCGTTTTAATCAAATGTTTTTATTTTATGAAAAATTTTAAAACTCCAAAATATTTTTTTTATTATTTATTTTGACACTTATCCCCCAGAACTATGTTTAGTCTGATTCATGCGGCGTCATAATATGTAGGCAATCCCTATAGGATGCGATCATAACCATGAAATAAAACAAAGAAAAAAAAAGAGAAAACAAGAAAAATCGTGGGAACGAAATAATGGCAAAACAAGAGAGAAAAGTGAGAATAAAAGGATAAAAACAAGAGTCAAGCAGAAAAAAGCAGGAATGAAAAAAAAGGAAAAGAAATTGCAATTAGTGAAAGTCGGGATGACGCAAGCAGCCGTTCAAATGCATAATAGAAATAGTTAACTGCTTAGAGGCATTGCAACCCCAAAATGCGGTTGCCTATCTTTAAGCCCTTAATCGCTAACAAGTTTGTTGTTGTCATCAAGTACATGCAGGTGGTTAGTTTGTTTGGCATTCTGACAACTCATCCGTACAACACCAGGTCCAAAGACAAGTTGATCATGGCTAACCAAGAACTGGATGCAAGTGTTATTGACCCGTCAAGAGAGGGGGAGGAGTCTGATGTTAACCTGAAAGAGGAGTTATATTAGTTGAAACACCAGGTGACAGAGATGTACCAGGCATGGGTAAAAGGGCATCCACCTCCATCCTACTCCGCCAACCCTGCTTTCGTCTCGCCACTAGCTCAATCCCAAGAACCTCTCACTGTTGATTCATCTCCAGGCTTCCCCATTTACCACCACTATCAGGGCACCACTTCCCAAACACCACAAGGTCCACCACCCAAACCAGTTCCATACCCTCCTCCACAAACCACCCCTATTTTCGTGGCACCCCCACCCACTACACTCCACCGATCCTATAGTGAGCCTTTATTCCAAACCCAAGATAACCAATACTATCCCCCGGAGCCTATTTTCAAGGCCCCGGAACCTTACTCCTATACTCCTCGTTTTGACCTCCCTATTGAGACTAAGAAACCACCTAAAAACCCAAAATAGGAGGAGATGTTCAGGAAGGTTAGAAGCCTGGAACAGTCGTTCAGAAACATGCAGGGATTGGGAGGCCAGGTGAGTGTGGCCTACAAAGATTTGTGTTTATTTCCTGATGTTCAGTTGCTGGTGGGATTTAAGATGCCAAAATTTTATTTGTATGATGGGCACGGAGACCCGGTGGCCCACTTGAGGGGATTTTGCAGTAAACTGAGAGGAATCGGCAGGAAAGATGAGCTATTGATGGTATACTTTAGCCAGAGTCTGAGTGGCTCAGCATTGGAGTGGTACACTCGTCAGGATCACAGTAGATGGTATACCTGGGATGATTTGGCCCAAGCATTCACTCGCCATTTCCAATACCACATCGAGATTGTCCTAGATCGTTTGTCTTTAACTAAGATTAAGAAGAAGCCTAGTGAAAGTTTCAGAGAATATGGTTTTCGCTGGAGAGAACAGGAGGTAAGAGTTAACCCCCTGATGGAGGAGAGCCAAATGGTGGAGTACTTTCTGCAGGCCCTAGAGCCCACTTACTTCGGCCATCTGATATCAGCCATAGGCAAATCGTTCAATGAGGTAGTGAAGATGGGTGGTATGGTGGAAGAAGGGCTTAATTAAGCAAAATCATGAGTTACTCGGCTATCAAGGCAACTACTCAAGCCATTCAGAACGGTACTGGGGGAGTGATTGGAAAGAAAAAGAAAGAAGATGTGGTGCCAATTGATTCCGGATCATGGTTTGGACCCAGGGGCCCATCACACCAATATACTCAGCCTCGACCCCATCACCGAACCTACACCCAACCCCCATATAATCCACCCCAACACTACTTCCCATTACCAGACCCTCATATATCTGTCCACCATGCCCAAACATATACTCAACCTCCTGCTTACACACAATGGTGTGCCCTAGCCCCACAAAATACCTACCCAGCTCCACAAAATGCTTACCCACCCCCACGAGCCTACTGAAACCCTGTCGGCCCAGGTTTCCGACCCAATCCAGCATTCAAAAATGAGAGGTTGCAACGGAAAAAAACTTTCACCCCATTGGGAGAGGCTTATACCAACTTATTCCATAGATTGAGGCAGTTAAATATGCTAAGGCCAATTGAGTCAAAATTGCCAAACCCTCCTCCAAAGAACCTTGATTACTCCGTGAGCTGTGAATATTGTTCTGCTACTCCGGGGCATGATAGGGATAAGTGTTGGCACTTGCAAAATGCCATCCAGGAGCTCATTGACATAAACCGGATTGAAGTCCAAACTCCAGAGGCACCCAACATCAACCAGAACCCACTACCAACCTATCAAGAGACAAACATGATTGAGATAGTACATAAGGGAGGGGAGCCCAAGAAGCCTTCACAGACCGTCATGATGATTCGGTATAGTGAGATCAAGTCAATAAAAAAACCAATGGTTGAAGGATCATTGAACAAGTTGAGCATGACAAGCGGTGAACCATCTGTGGTACCTAAGAAAGGATCCCCAAGTGATGTTATAAAAAAGCAAGAAAAGTCAAAAGTGGTTGTGCCAGGAGTGGCCAACAAGCCCATCATAATTGTGGAGGGTTCCCGTACGGATCCTGTCATCATCAAGCCTATAACCTAATTGCCGGTAATTAGCACCAAGGCCATCCCATGGAACTATGAACGGGTGATAGTGACCTATAAGGAAAAGGAAGTGAAAGAAGAAGTCAATGAGGCCCAGGGATTAACTCGTTCGGGGAGATACTTTGTCGCGAAAGAGTTAAGGAAAGCTAAAACATCTAGAGATAACCCAGTTCTAGTAAAAAAAGCAGTGATTGAAGAAGAGGCGGAAGAGTTTCTGAGAAAATGAAGGTACAAGATTATTCCATCGTGGAGCAGTTGAGAAAGACGCATGCTCAGATTTCATTGTTGTCATTGTTAATCCACTCATCGTCGGGCCCTGATGAAAATTCTGAATGAGGCTCACGTTCCCGACAAAATTTCAGTGAACCTTCTGGAAAAGATTGCCAAAACAATATTTGAGGTGAACAGGGTCACCTTCTCCGATGATGAGTTGCCTGTGGAAGGTACTGAACACAAGAGAGCTCTTTATCGTACGGTAAAATGTGAAGATTCTGTGGTTACTAGGATATTAGTTGACAATGGGTCCAGTGCAAACATCTGCCCACTCTCTACTCTGAACAAGTTGAAAGTTGATGATAAGAGGATTCACAAAAACAGCATATACGTCCGAGGTTTTGATGGTGGAGGAAAAGACTCGGTTGGTGATATAGTACATGAGCTGACAATAGGACCGGTGTAATTCACCATGGAGTTCCAGGTGCTGGACATGGCCGTCTCCTACAATTTGCTATTAGGTCTCCTTTCGATTCATGCCACTAAAGAAGTCCCGTCCACTCTGCACCAGATGACCAAGTTCGAATAGGATAGGTAGGAGATCGTTGTGCATGGCGAAGATAATTTGTGTAGTCACAGTGATGCCTCTGTCCCGTTCGTTGAGGTTTAATATGACAAAGGGCCCTAGGTCTATTAGGTTTTTGAAACAGTGCCGGTTGAGAAAGTTCCAGAAGGGAAATATGTTCCAACTCCAAAAATAACCTCCACATCAATCATGGTGGCCTTTGAAATGCTGAAAAATGGATTTGTGCCCGGTAAAGGTTTGGGTGCATCTCTGCAAGATATCATACAGCCAGTGTCCCTCCCTGAGAATTTGGGTACGTTCGGTCTTGGATTCAAACCAACAGCGGCAGATGCGAAAAGGGCTAAAAGGTTGAAACAAAAGGCGTGGGCACTTCCAAAGCCTGTTCCACGTCTCTCCATGTCTTTTGTCAAGCCCGGTGCCAGGAAATGCACAGTGACAACAGTTCCAAGTTCTGTGGTTGACATTGATGAGGAGTTAATTGAAAGGTTCCAGAGGTTGTTTGATGATGTGAACATGGTGGAAGTTGGAGAAAGTTCTAGCAAAGCGGACGTGCAGTTCGTCGGGCCGAATGCAAAGCTTAACAATTGGAAGGCTACTCCTCTCCCTACCAGGAAGGAGTCTTGGTAGTTTGTTTTATTTTCCTTTCTATCTGGGTCATTCTATGGTTGTGACCTAGATTTTTATTTTTCGATTATTGATGTACAAACCCTATTATCCTTTATTTTCAATGAAATGCAATTTTGCTTTTCCATCATTCCTGATAGTTTTTTTTTTCTTTTTTTTGTACAGTTCTTTTTATGCTAGTTTCAATAACATGACATGCATGAAGAATCTTCGGCCCAGTCTTAAAAGTCAATCTAATTCTGAAATAATAATCCAAGAAATAGAGTGTCACGATGAATCAAAATATGATGAGGATGAGGCATTTGAAGAGATTAGTAAGGAATTAAGTCATTTTGAAGAAAAACCCAAGCCTAACCTGAATGATACAGAAGCAATCAATCTAGGGGATCCAGATAATGTCAGAGAAACTAAGATAAGCATCCATCTTGAACCACAAATCAGGGAAGAGATAATTAAAGCATTGTTTGAGTATAAGGATATTTTGCATTGTCGTATGATGATATGCCCAGCTTGAGTACCGATTTGGTGGTCCATAAATTGCCAATTGATCCAGCATTTCCTCCCGTTAAGCAGAAGTTGAGAAAGTTCAAAATTGACATGAGTGTGAAGATTAAAGAAGAGGTCACAAAGTAGCTTGATGCAAAGGTCATTCGGGTCACGCGGTATCCCACATTGTTAGCCAATGTTGTGCATGTTCCAAAGAAGGATGGTAAGACCAGAGTGTGTGTTGACTACAATGATCTCAACAAGGCAAGTCCAAAGGACAACTTCCCACTGCCAATTATCCACATTTTGATCGATAATTGTGCCAAGCATGAGATTGGGTCTTTTGTGGATTGCTATGCGGGGTATCATCAGATTTTAATGGACGAGGAAGGTGCGGAAAAGAT
This sequence comes from Nicotiana sylvestris, assembly GCF_000393655.2. NCBI lineage: Eukaryota > Viridiplantae > Streptophyta > Magnoliopsida > Solanales > Solanaceae > Nicotiana > Nicotiana sylvestris. The sequence goes on from NC_091063.1 coordinate 65,255,960, forward strand.
GGCATTCATCACACCGTGAGGAACATACTGCTACTGGGTCATGCCTTTTGGTTTGAAAAATGCTAGGGAAACTTACATGAGGGCAATGACAACCATATTCCACGACATAATACACAAGGAGATCGAGTTTTACGTGGATGATGTGATCATAAAGTCCAGGAAGTAGTCTGACCACGTCAGAGAATTGAGAAAGTTTTTCCAGTGGCTCCGCATGTACAATATTAAGCTCAATCCTGCAAAGTGTGCATTTGATGTTCCATCGGGGAAATTGTTGGGATTCATAGTCAGTCGGCGAGGCATTAAATTGGATCCGTCAAAGATTTAAGCTATTCAGGAACTGCCACCGCCAAGGAATAAGACCGAGGTAATGAGTCTGTTAGGGAGGCTAAACTATATCAGCAGGTTTATTGCTCAGCTCACAACAACTTGTGAGCCCATCTTTAAGTTTCTAAAGAAGGATATTGCGGTCAAATGGACCGATGAGTGCTAGGAAGCATTCGATAAGATCAAGAGTATTTGTCAAATCCACCGGTGTTGTTCCCACCAAAACCGAGAAGACCTTTGATTTTGTATTTGACAGTCCTAGATAATTCATTTGTATGTGTATTGGGTCAGCATGACATCACCGATAGGAAAGAGCAAGCTATCTATTATCTTAGCAAGAAGTTCACATCTTATGAGGTTAAGTATACTCCCCTTGAAAGGACATGTTGTGCCCTGACTTGGGTAGCACAAAAGTTGAAGCATTACTTGTCGTCCTACACCACTTACCTCATCTTTCGCCTGGATCCTTTAAAGTATATCTTTCAGAAGCCTATGCCCACAGGAAGGCTCACAAAATGGCAGATCTTGCTCACAGAGTTTGACATCGTATATGTGACTCGGACATCGATGAAAGCCCAAGCATTGTCCGATCATTTAGCAGAGAACCCGATAGATAAAGAATATGAACCTCTGAGGACTTACTTCCCTGATAAAGAGGTAATGCACATTCACGAGGTCGAGAAGGAGGAAAATCCTGGTTGGAAACTCTTCTTTGATGGGGCTTCTAAAATGAAAGGTGTTGGGATAGGAGCTGTACTCATTTCTGAAACAGGGCATCACTACCATGTTACAGCTCAGCTTTGTTTCTATTGTACCAACAATATGGTTGAGTACGAGGCATGCATTTTGGGTTTAAGGCTAGCTGTAGATATGGGAATCCAGGAAGTCTTGGTCTTGGGGGACTCGGACCTTCTGGTGCACCAAATTCAAAGAGAATGGGAGATGCAGGATTTAAAGCTTATACCGTATCAACAATGTCTGCATGATCTTTGTCAACAGTTTCAATCAATAGAATTTAGGCACATTACAAGGATCATAATGAGGTTGCCGATGCTTTGGCTACCTTGGCATCGATGTTACATCATTCAGATAAGGCTTATGTCGACCCTTTGCATATTATGGTCTGTGATCAGCATGCTTACTGTAACATGGTGGAAGAAGAACTTGACGGTGAGCCTTGGTTCCACAATATCAGGGAGTACATCAGGTCAAAAGTGTATCTAATACAAGCCACATGGGATCAGAAGAGAACATTTCGACGTTTAGCAAGCGGATGTTTCTTCAGCGGAGGAGTTTTGTACAAAAGAACTCCAGATCTTGGATTGTTAAGATGCATAGATGCTAGATAAGCCACGACTATCATGACCGAAGTGCATTCCGGGGTTTGCAGGCCGCACATGAGTAGGTACGTTCTGGTAAAGAAGATTCTTCGGGCAGGTTATTATTGGCTCACCATGGAGCAAGATTGTATCAGTTTTGTGCGCAAATGTCATCAATGCCAAGTACATGGAGATTTGATTCATTCCCCGCCATCTGAATTGCACACAATGTCCGCGCCATGGCCTTTTTTTACTTGTGGTATGGATGACATTGGACCAATTGAGCCAGTAGCATCCAATGGGCACAGGTTCATTTTGGTGGTATTAATTATTTCACTAAGTAGGTTGAAGCTAAAACTTTCAAGTCTGTGACCAAGAAGGCAGTGGTCGATTTTGTTCATTCAAATATCATTTGTCAGTTTGGAATCCCAAAGGTGATCATCACAGATAATGGGGCTAATCTTAACAGTTATCTGATGAAAGAAGTGTGTCAATAGTTTAAGATCACACATCACAATTCCACCCCATATCGCCTCAAGGCGAATGGAGCAGTTGAGGTAGCCAACAAAAAACATAAAGAAGATACTTCGGAAAATGGTGCAACGTTCCAGGAAATGGCATGAGAAGTTGCCATTTGTGTTGTTGGGTTATCGCACTACTGTTTGCACTTCAGTATGTGCAACTCCTTACTTGTTTGTATATGTAACAGAAGCAGTGATACCCGCAGAAGTTAAAATTCCATCCCTTCGGATCGTTGCTGAAGCAGAAATTGATGATGATGAGTGGGTCAAAACCCGTCTTGGAGCAACTGAGTTTGATTGATGTGAAAAGATTTGCAGCAGTATGTCATGGCCAGTTGTATCAAAAGAGAATGGCAAGAGCATACAACAAGAAGGTGCGTCCCTAGAAATTTGAAGTGGGTCAACAAGTATTGAAACGTATCCTTCCACATCACGCTGAAGCAAAAGGCAAGTTCACCCCAAATTGGCAAGGGTCGTTCATCGTAACGAGAGTGTTGTCTAATGGTGCGTTGTATTTGATAGATATAGAAGACAAATGTGTAGATATGGCTATCAATTCTGATGTATTTAAGATATTATGTATGATTTCTTTGGTTTGTCTAATTTGTTTGTACTTGGCATATTTTGAAGATTGGAATGACGAAGGCATTTTATTCTACTATCTAAATACTTTATCCTTTGTTACCCCTTTGAGCCTTATTTATTTCCTTTCATACCCCTCTTTCGAAATCAGTAGTAAAATTTAGAAACACGAGCGCAAAAGGTGAGTAAAGAAGAAGAGATAAAAGAAAAGAGAAAAGAGAAAAGAGAAAGAAAATAATGGAAAAGAGGGAAAAGAAAAAGAGAAAAGAAAAGAAAAGAAAAGAAAAGGAAAAGAAGAAGAAAAGAGAAAAATCACAACAACAAAGCAATTCCTATGTCACGAACTACGTTCGACCTGATTCCTTTAAAGGATACGTAGGCAGCCTCACGGTTCGGTCCCATCAAAATAAAAATTCATAAGTCCTCAAGCAAAGAAACTGGAGCAGAAGTTGTGGTTGTTAGAAATCCGATTCCAAAAGTTGTAATTTTAAACCCATTCAAGTTGTTTTGAGCCTTTGTGATATCCTTTCTTTCTAACCCTATCCCAAAATCCACATTACGATCCAAAGAAAGACCTTCCGATCAGTCTTCGAGAGATACCAAGTCAAGTAAGTAGAGGTATGATTCATATCAAGGGAAACACTCTAATCTAAGCAGGAAAAATGAAAATGAGAGTCTTATTGGTGAAAACCCTCACGGGCACCGTAAGGCGATGGAATGCTGAGAGAAATTAAAAATGAGAGAGTCTTACTAGTGAAAGCCTTCATAGGCACCGTATGGAGACGGTGAGTTGAGAGATGAACAGATGAGAGAGGTTTGTTGGTAAAAATCCTTCAGGGCACCGCAAACCGAACAAGGTCAGTGATTTGGCAAAGAAATTGGTTTATGGAGATCCTCAGGCATAAAGGGTGAAGATTGAAAGAAGATTGGTTGAATAGGCTGGGCTGATTAATCTGAAATGCATGTCATGAGCATTAGTGCCAACAGCTTCACTCAGATAAGTCCCTTTTCCTTGACTTTCTTAAACAGTCTTTCTGTTTTGATTTTTTTCTTCTCTATTCATAACTCTCGAAGTCATTGCATTTCATTTCCTCTTCAGTTTATCCTTCTAGAGCTCTTTCAATGTTAAACTTGCTAAGAGAAAGAAAGGATTGCAAAGCTTACTACCAACTACCAAATTGCACAAAGCAAAATGCGGCCAAGGCATGCCACAACTAGCATGATACAAAAATGAAAGTAAGGCCTTAATGAAATTTCAAGAGGTCGAATGGTTTGGGAATTTTGTGGAAGATACATAGGTTCAAATTGGAAAGACAAAAATGTAAAGCGATGGGTTGAGTGTAGAACATTCGGGTCATTCAAGGTCCTGTTGTTGAAATTCAGTCAGAAAGGCAAACAATTCTTAGCCAGTTCAAGGCGGACAGTCAAAGTAAAGTACGGCAGTGAAAGGGACACGGTCAACAAGAATGCCGCAAACTAACCACCATATTTTAAAAACTGACAAGATTTTTCTTTGATTGAAACAGGGGCAGAAAATCTCGTTTGTTTCGAAGAAACCCTTCGTAATGAAATCATGTACTCGACAGGTTCGATCGTAAATTCTCAGGGCCCTCCTGAATAATGGGACTTAATTTAAAATTTTCAGGGCCCTCCTAGACAATGGGACTTAGTTAAAATTCAAAACATTCATGAGTAACAGATCTAGCATAAGTTTTACCTTGAGGAAATATAAGTTGGCTTTGAAGTTTCATTCTTAGGATATGATTCAATTCAAAATTTTCAGGACCCTCCTGAATAATGGGACATAGATTTAAGACCTCCATTAGATAACAAGATTTAGCGTAAGTTCTGACATAGGGAAATATAATTTAGCCTTAAAGTTGTCACTCTTAAGATGAGATTTGATTTTAATTTTCAGGACCCTCTTGGATAATGGGATCGAGCTTTTAAATTCTTGGAGATATTGGGTAACACAATGCAATTAACACTCACAAATGTGCCCAGCTACCAAACTGGGGCAGAAAATTTTCTTTGTTTTGTCTATTTTGTTGTAATCAGGTGCCCACCTAGAGAGCAAGAGAAAACAATACGAGTTTCGAGAATAAAAAGCAGTTCAGGTTCAAGCAATCAGGCACCCACCTGGAGAAACAAGGGAGGACAGTTCAAAGGAAAAGCAGTTTCAAGAGAAATTCAGGTTCAAGCAATCAGGCACCCACTTGGAGAAACAAGGGAAAATAGTTCAAAGGAAAAGCAGTCGCAAGAGGAAGTAGTTCAAGTTCAGCAATCAGGAGCTCACCTGGAGAACAAAGGGAAAACAAATCAAGTTCCGAGGAAGAGCAATTAAAGTTTTGAAAATCAGGCGCCCACCTGGAGAGCAAGGGAATACGGTTAGAGTTTTGGAAATCAGGCGCCCACCTGGAGAGCAAGAAAATACGGTTAGAGTTTTGGAAATCAAGCTCCCACCTGGAGAGCAAGGTAATACGGTTAGAGTTTTGGCAATCAAGATCCCACCTGGAGAAAAAATGGAAAACAGTTCAAGTGTTGGTAATTAGGAGCCCACCTGGAGAACAAAGGAAAAGTAATTCAAGTGTTGGTAATTAGGAGCCCACCTGGAGAACAAAATGAAAAGCAGTTCAAGTGTTGATAATCAGGAGCCCACCTGGAGAACAAAGGGAAAGCAATTCAAGTGTTGATAATCAGGAGCCCACCTGGAGAACAAAGGGAAAACAATTCAAGTGTTGGTAATCAGGCACCCACCTGGAGAATGAGGACTACAGTTTCAGTCTCAGAAGAAGGCAGCACATGGTTTCAAAGTAAAATGATGCAAGTTTCAGAGGAAAGGAAGACAATTCCAATGTTGGTAATCAGGCGCCTACCTGGAGAACAAAGGGAAAGCAGCAATGCTCAAAGGAAGACGGTTCAGTTCAACAATCAGGCGCCCACCTGAAAAACAAAGGGAAAACAATTCAAGTTTTGGAGGAAAGGAAGATAATTCAAATGTTGGTAATCAGGTGCCCGCCTGAAAAACAAAGGGAAAGCACCTCAGAATATAACTCAAGTCAGCAACAAAGGAATTTCACCTGGAGAGTACAAGTCAACAGAGCAACAGAAACTGCAAGATCAAGTTTGAAGATATAGATAGGATTCTTGTAATTCATAGATCATAGTTTAGTCTAGCTTCTTTTATTTTGTCTTGGTGTAATACGGAGTTAAGCAAGCAGTAGCAACAGTGAAATCACAGCTTCCTAGTAGTCCCAGCTACCGAAACTTCTCGAACTACACTGACCTGATTCCTTAATAGCCAAGGATATGTAGGCAACCTCGAAAGCAGGGTGCGGTCAAATATTTTCAAAATGTTTCTCACGGAGTATTCAAACGGGTAAATATCACTCGTATCTGCTCACTTTATCTTTGCACGAAAACTCTTCGTGTTTCCGAGTAAAGAGGGGCAGTTGTGAGCATGTGATTTTTTCCCTATGTGAATTATTCACGTAAAATACAATAAAAACAATTTCTTCCATTTTTTACAATTTTAGGGGATTTTTGTGGAAATTTGTGCTAATTATCTGCATTTTCTGTGCACGTTTATTTTTATTAAAAAATCATGAAAAAGCCAAAGAAAAATACCATGCATTGCATTTAGGTCATCTTTATATTTTTAAAGTTAATTAGTCAATCATTTGCTTTATTAAAATTGAAAATCAAAACTGGTTTATCTTTTGCATTTATAGCCTTTTAATTCTAAATTAGTAATTTTTCCTTTTTAATTTAGGAGTAATTAATTCTTGTAAATATTATATTATATAATTAACTTAATTTTGTAAATTATTTCAATTTAAGAGTTTAATTTTTGTTTTAATCAATTAAAGAAAAAAAGAGAAAAAAATTAAAAATTGAAAAATGAAAGGAAAGAAAAAAGAGAATAGGGCTGTTGATTTTGGCCCAAAATGCAAAGCCCATACCCCTTCTTCTCATTAACCCGCCCCAGCCCAGCCAGTACCCGGTCCAGTCTCTAGCCCAACCAAATGACCCTGTTTCCTTGGTTCAATCCCAGCCATCGATCTAAGTTAATCCAATAGCTGGGAACTGGGGACCCCCTTTGTATTTAAATGTCGGAAATTAGGACCCCCCCCCTTTCCAAACCCCTCCCTTCACTCATCGTCTCTATATTCAGAGACTAAGAACCCTAGCGCTGCCTTAAAACTCCTCCGCCATCTTTGCCGGCAGCGCAACCCTATACCACTCCAATCCGCCTCAAAATCACACCATAGAATCCCCTTCGCCCCCTCATACAAAATCCACAACCCGTTCCCTTTGAATAGTCATCAAACTCTTCGAATCTGAGATCGAAGGTTGGACAATCGAATCCTAACCTACCCAAATTCGCCCAAATTTTCACCCTACAGTCACTATGTCTCCCCAAACCCAAAACTCCTGACAATTTTCCCAAACGAACCCTAGAGTTTGTCGAATTTGGAATCTAGGGTTCAACCTAATTTTACAATTGGAGTCGTGTTGAAGCTCTCTGCTCATCAGGGTTCGAAACTCGACTTGACAGAGCACTCTTGCTTGAGGGAGTCCATTAGGGTGAGTTTCCCCACTCTCGATGAAGCATATCAAGCATGGCCAGTTGCCCGTCTCTGCTTCCTTTGCCTTTTATCACCAATTTCTTTGGTTAATCGTCCATATTTTGTTTTTCTTCTGTTGTTAGTTGTTTGTTTCAGTTTCGTCTTCTTTTGATTTTTCCTTTTCTTTCTCTATTTTTCTGCTTGCATGAGAGGGCATAGTTAGTTTATAGTTATTTAAATTAGTAATAGCTTAGCAGCAGCTAACTTCTTTTTTGATTGATTCGTTTCTTTGCCATTGATTCTGTTCTTCTGATTTTCCTTTTTAAAAATAGAGAGAAAAAGATTCGGAATTCTTTATGATTTGTTTGTTTATAAACTCATTTTTGCTGCCCTAAGGTCCTCTATATAAGGTCTGTTTTCAGTAGAATTTGCCAGGGATTGATACTAAAAAATCAGAATCGGCTAAGGAAATACTCTGAAAACTACACTAAAATTTCTGCATCATTTTGGGTCAAAAACTACTGGGAATTGGTCTTTAATCTAATTGTTAGCAGTAGTTAAAGAGTTTCAAAGGTTTTTCAGCACCATTTGGTATTCAAATGGTCTAAGGAAGCTGGTTTTGCTGTGATGATCTGCTGAAGTGCACTTTTTTTGCTGTTGATTCTTTCACTCTTCTTTTGCTCTAATTTTCCCAATTATTTCTTGGATCTCATTAACATGTGAAGTGCAAAATCTGAAGCCATGTAATCAGGATGGAATTCAAGACACTTGTTGTTTATTAATTAATGTTCTATGTTCTTAAGATCATGCAAATTTGTAGTAGCTTAGTCTCTTTGATATGCTTATTTGTTTAGTTATGATTTTGGTTTGAATCTTGTTTGTAAGTCTAGACAGGTACTCTAATTTAGCTTATTTGTGTTTTAGATTGTTTGAAGTCCTATTTGCATGTGTGGACTGATTGGGTTTACTACAACATGGATTGATTTAGATGAGTAGCATCTTCCTTTTTGTGAGATTTTGATTGAATTATTTCGAGCTAGCAATCAGTTAGTCCACAATGAGCTCTTCTCATACTACTGTTGTTTTAGATGTTGGTTTTAATATCCAAACAAATTTAGGGATTATTGTTGTATTTTGATATTTAGTTGAATGTTAAAGTATTCTACTGTTATATTCACTAAGTGTATGAACTCAACATTGATGAGTAGTAGATCTGATTTTCAAATGCAAGTGGTTTATGTGTTCGTTGAGCATGAACTGTTCTGCTCTGCAATTTAGATTTAAATGATATGGTGAATCTTTTATTTGGTTTTGATAAAATCAATTTGTCTAATGTAAACTAAGGTTTGATTAATCCAAGTATAATGAATGCTGAAATATTATACCATATTCATTAGAAAAGCCAGGCCCATTAAATGGGCCAAGACCGCCTGGTCTAAATCGAGCTCATGCGTCCCAGGCCTCTTTCCCTAAGGCCCAATTCTTATGTTACCTCTTTAGTATTTTGACCGTCTGATTTCAATGTCCAAGGGATTTGTGTATGGGCTCATTCCTCTGAAACGACCAATGGCCCAACTATGCTTACAATTAATAACTCCTTTAGTTTCAAGCCATCTGCAAATACAAGTGTCTGTAGGCCCAGTAAAACGTGACTTCCTTAATAAGGTTGAGGTGTGCCATATCAACAAAACATATAATTTATGGCCCTCAAAAGATTAGGTCAAAACATCACTTGAAGAATTAGATTTGAGGCGTGCCATAAGCAAATTAAATCTTCTATGGCCCTCGCAAATGTTAATTTAGATGCTAAAATAAATCTTGTAGTTTGCTTTAGGCGCGTTGATTATACAATTATCATGCTAAACCAGGGGGTATATTTCATGTGGCCTAGTTCTAATTTCCAATAAGGTTAAATAGAACGTTTCTTGAATCACGGGTACATTTCATGTAGCGTGGCTTGCGATATGTTTTAAATAACCTTGGAATAATTCCTTAAATAAATAAAAGCAGTTTTAAAGTTAAAAATTCACATAGGTTTAAAAGTATTTTAAAATCAGATAATTGAGCCAAAAATAATAGTTGAGCGATCGTGCTAGAACTACGGAACCCGGGAATGCCTAACACCTTCTCTCGGGTTAATAGAATTCCTTACCCGGATTTCTGTGTTTGCGGATTGTAAAACAGAGTCAATCTTTCCTCGATTAGGGATTTGAAACCGGTGACATGGGACACCATAAATCATCTCAAGTGGTGACTCTGAATTTAATAAATAATCTTGTTTTGATTGTCACTTAAATTGGATAAACTCCCTTATACCCTCCCGGGGTTTAGTGAAAAGGAGGTGTACAATTATCATTAAATATAATGATGGAAAAGTTGAGGCTCTAAGAACAAGTTTCAGGACAACTGGTAAATAAAGGAAAGTCTGGCTTCTATACTTCTTTTCAGGATGATGATCCTAGGATATCTGAAATTCAGAGGATCACTGGCTTCTTAATTGCCCATTTCCTATACCGTATTTGGGGTGTCCTATTTATGTGGGTAGGAAAAAAATAATATATTTCAACAACATTGTGGCAAAGGTGGTAGGCAGAATGCAAGGGTGGTAAGGCAAATTACTGTCATATAAAGGAAGGGCAGTTTTGATCAAGTATGATTTACACGCTTTACCTCTGCACTTGATATCAGTAGTTAACCCTCCAAAAACTGTCTTAAAGCAAATCGACAACATAGTTGCCAACTTTTTCTGGGAAAGGAAGCTAATAGAAATAAGTGGCATTGGATTGCTTGGAATGATTTGTGCTCTCCAGTGACTGAGGGAGGAGCTGGATTTAGATCACTTCAAGATACTTGTAATGCTTTTTCTGCTAAACTATGGAGGAATTTTAGGCCTCAAAAGACAGTATTGAAATAATTTTTGGAGGATAAATATTGCAAGAGGTCTCACCCTGTGGCAAAGAAATGGTCTTATGGTCAGTCTCATACGTGGAGAAGATTAATGGACATCAAGAAGGATATTGAACCATCTAATTTCTGGATATTAGGGAATGGAGATGTGTCTTTTGGTGGGATAACTGGATAGGTTTGGGAGCATTAGCTATAGTGACTCAGCTAACTAGAGCTTCGAATGATACAAAGGTCAAAGAATTCATACACAATGGGACTTGGAGGCAAGACAAACTAATAGGTCTTCTACCTGTGAATGTGGTCAATACTATTCAAAAGGTGGAGTTTGATGAAAGGAGAAAAGACTGCCCATACTAGTTACCAGAAGGTACAAGAGCTTTCACCTACAAATCAGGTTAGGAGCTTCTCAAGAGAAAAAAGAGGGGTACTTTCACTTGTAAAAAGATTTGGCATAAAAGAATGCCTTTCAAGATCTCATTTTTTATACTAAGGTTACTTCAACATAAGATTCCTAATGATGAAGCTGTGAGGAGGTTTGGTATTGTGACCATATCTAGGTGCAGCTGCTATTATAATCCTGAGGAGGAGACCATTGATCATTTGTTTAGTAACATCCAAGTATCTAGAAGTGTTTGGTCCTTTTTCTGTAGTTCATGTGGCATTAGTTTTGTCACATTACAGATAAGGCAAAACCTTATGAAATGGTGGATGACTAAAGGAAACAATAGTGTCTACACAGTAATGCTTCAATGTTTACCATCCTTAATATGTTGGAAAATATGGAAGAGCAGATGTGCGGCAAATTTTGAAAACATTTGAATGTTAGCTAGACATATCATTCATCAAGTGTCTAATACCATAACCTTGATATTTAACTGTCAATTCCCTAATCTTCAGCTCCCTCATTCTTGGATAGACAAAAGCATAGTTGTAGAGAAGATTTTACCAATAATTCACTCTCAGATTGTTTGCTGGAAGAAACGTGTGAGTGGTTATGTCAAATTATATATGGATGGTTGCAGTAAAGGAAATCTGGGTTCAGATGAAGGAGGTGGGATTATCAGAGACCATCATGGTGATTTAGTGATGGCATTATCTGATTTCTATGGAATTTGCAGTAATAATTTTGCTGAGGTAAAGGCAGTTCTACAAGGCATCTAAATGTGTTGCCACCATGGTTTGAAAAATATTGTTGTAGAGTCAGATTCACTATTAATCATCAATATGATTAATAGAAAAACAAAAGCACATTAGCAGATCAGACATGAACTAGAACAGATTTGGGAGTGAGCACCATGCCGAATCTCTCTACCATTTTCTTCTCTTCCATTTTGGCCAATATGAGTTCACCTGGTACTAGCAGCAGAGTTGACTCGAATAGGAGACTTTCAGTTTAAGCATATTTTCAGGGAATGTAACAAGATTGCAGATCAATTAGCAAACCTGGGTGAAGTCACAAAAACTCATGGTATCTTCAACCAAGCTATTTCCCTTCCTAGAGAGGTTAGAGCTTCTTTGAAGTTTGAGCAAGAGGAAATACCTAATTTCAGGTTCAGAGTGAAAAGGAATTTTATTTGTGGTTATATGTCACGACCCTTTTCCATAATAGGTCATGATGGCGACCAACCCCATTATCGGTCAAGCCAATGCGAAAATATAAATAAGTTCTCATTTTACTTTTACCAAATTAATTGCAGCAATTTCTTAAGTTAAAGTTTGAAACAAGTAATAACCAGTAATGTATCAAAATAATTATACAAATTCCCAAAAGAATAGTGTGTTAATGTATGTGCCAAGACTTGGTGTCACAAGCTGTGGGCAACTAGTAGAATATACAAAAGAATAATTCTATCCTATTGTTCGAAATAGAATAGACAGCAAAAATAAATAAAGAGAGACTCCATCAAGCTGCTGAACGACACAGGAAGGGAACAACACACCGTGGAGGTCTCGGAATGTGCTCAGGGATGCGACCAGACTGATAGCCAGATGTGCCTGCCTCAGATCTTGTACAATTAAGTACAGAAGTGTAGTATGAGTATATATACAATATGTACCCAGTAAGTATCCTATCTAATCTCGAAGAAATAGAGATGAGAAGTCGACTGGACACTTACTAGGGTCAAATAATATAAGAGATGAATTATACTAAGCATGGATAAAACAAATAATTAGCAATGTATAGCAAGAACTAATAGGTCCTCTCCTAGATAATGTCACAGCTGGCAACTTCAATTCCAGGACAAATAATAAGCTCAAGTCATAGAAAAATACTGAGTAAAACATGCGCAAGTAGTGCCGAGGTCGTACGGCCCGATCCAACATAAAAGTAAATTGTGCACTGCCGAGGGTCGAACGACACGAACCATAGATGCATCTATTACCCCGCTCGCGAATCAACCATGCGACGCGGTCAAATGTAATTAAACACAGCAACAAGCAGTAAAGAACATATAACTAGGGAGAAATTACTCACTGAATTATCAACTTCTCTAAAAAAAAAAGGCCAAGAAAGATCATGTTCCTCTTAATTAGTCTCAATTATCATAATCACCATGATTTAAACAATCCAAATTAAACATAGAGTTGCAAGAATACCACAATAAGCATGTTTTTGGGTCCTAAACTACTCGGACTTAGCATAATAGTAGCTACGCACGGACTCTCGTCACCTAGTGCGTACGTAGCCCCCGCATTTAGTGGCAAATTATTAGATTACATCACCTATGGGGATAATTCCCTCTTACAAGGTTAGATAGGAGACTCACCTCGCTTCAAAGCATACTTCTAATACCAAGAACGAGCTCAAACTCTCAATTTGGAGCTGAACGATCCAAAACATAGATAAGCGAGGTAGGAACTAGTTAATACAAGCTCACAAGATCGCATTCTAACTATTTAAGCAATTTCCCACCCTTAAACACAAGTTTTCTAAAATTCGACCCCGGGCCCACGTGCCCGGATTCCAAAAATTTTAAAAGAAAGTTGTTCTTCATAACCCAAGGATCAATAATATATAATTTCTAATTCAATTCATAACAAATTTCATGATCAAATCTAACTTTTGTCAAAACCCTAGGTTTTGCTCTAACCCCATAATTTTACCTTAATCTTTGTGTGATAATATACCAAGACTAGAGTATTAAACCAAAAATAGGTAGGATGAACTTACCTCAAGATGATAGGTGAAGGTCCTCTCACAAGAGCTCCAAATTCGCCCAATGGATGAGTGAAAAATGGCCAAAATGACTTAGAGCCTGTAATAAATGAAGCTCACTGCTTCAGTGATTTCCGCATCTGCGGTCCCGCTTCTGCGCGGAAGTGGCTGCATCTGCGGAATTGGCCAAGCGGGGCTGGGACCGCTTCAGCGGTCTTGAAGCCACTTCTATGGCTTAGGAGAAGCTTCTGTGGTTTTTGTCCTAGCCTACCTTGGCCGCATCTGCGAGAGGACGACCGTTTATGCGGTCTCGCACATGCGACTGACCAACCACATGTGCGATTATGATATAAACCAGATGCTTCAGCTCCTCTCAACTTTTCCGACTTCACTCGAGCCTCGTCTGATTGATGCTTGGGGCTCCCGGGTCCCGCCCAAACATACCGACAAGTCTGAAATCATGAAACGGACCCGCTCGAACCTTCGGAATACCCGAAACAATGCTAAATCTACGAATCAGCCCCTAAAACCAATTGAATCAAACATATGAACTTCAAGTTCTTAAATTCACTTCTGACGTGAAGAAACGTACTTATACTACTCGGATTGACATCAAATTTTGCGGGCAGGATTTAAATGTTATATTGGCCTGTACTGGGCTCCAGAACCAACATACGAGCTTGATACCAACATGATCAATCATTATTTAGTTTCTTTAAATCCTTAGAATTTCAGTTTAATAATTTCTAATAAAAATTCATTACTCGGGCTAAGGACCTCGGAATTCGATTCCGGGCATACACCCAGGTCCCATATTTTCCTACGGACCCTCCGAGATTGTCAAAACACAAATCCGGGTCCGTTTGCTAAAAATGTTGACCAAAGTTAAACTTAGCTTTTTAAGAAAATCTTAAGGAATCAAATTAGCATATTTCAACCCAAATTCTTCCAAATCCCAAACCAACTATCCCCGCAGGTGGTAAATTAGTTAAATCAAGCGCGAGAAGTTTTATTTAGGGGGACGAGGTTCTAAAAAGAAAAACGACCAGTCGGGTCGTTACATTCTCCACCTCTTAAACAAATGTTCGTCCTCGAATGGACATAGAAAAGTACCTGAGGTGCTGAATAAATGTGGGTATCTGCTCTGTATGTCCTCCTCGGACTCCCACGTCGCCTCCTCAACTGGTTGGCCCCTCCACTGGAGCTTCACTGTTGAAATCCTCTTGGATCTTAACTGGCGATCCTGCCTATCAATAATGGCAACTGGGTCCTCCTCAAACTCAGGCTCTCATCCAACTGAATAGTACTGAAGTCTAACGTATGGGACTAGTCGTCATGATACCTCTGAAGCATAGAAACATAAAAAACTGGGTGAACTCCCGATAAACTGGGGGGTAAAGCAAGCTCGTAAACAACCTCCCCAATTTGCCTCAACACCTCAAATGTGCCAATAAACCTTGGACTCAGCTTGCCCTTCTTCCCGAACCTCATAACACCCTTCATTGGTGAGACTTTCAAGAGGACCTTCTCCCCAACCATGAATGATACATCACACGCCTTCTGATCCGCGTAACTCTTTAGTCTGGACTTAGTTATGTGAAGCCTCTCCTGAATCAACTTTGCCTTGTCCAAGGCATCTTGCACCAAATCTGTACCGTATAACTTAGCCTCACCATGATCAAACTACCCCATAGGAGAAGGACATCGCCGACCGTATAAAGCCTCAAATAGAGCCATCTCAATGCTGGACTGATAGCTGTTGTTGTAAGCAAACTCTGCAAAGGCAAGAACTAATCCCACTATCCTCCAAAGTCAATCACACATTCTCTGAGCATGTCCTCAAAAATCTGAATTGTCCGCTCCGACTGCCCCTCGGTCTGAGGATGAAATGCTATGCTAAGCTCTACATGGGTCCCCAACTCATTCTGAATGGCTCTCCAGAAATGGAAAGTGAATGATTTCTTCTATCTGATACGATAGAAACGGGTACACTGTGCAATCTGGCCATCTCCCGAATGTAAATTTGGGCCAATCTCTCTGAACTGTAAGTAGTCACAACCGGAATAAAGTACGCCGACTTGGTCAATCTGTCAATAATGACCCATACTGAATCAAACTTTCGCAAGGTCTGGGGCAATTCAACTACGAAGTCCATAGTAATGTGCTCCCACTTCCACTCTGGTATATGCATCTGCTGAAATAGGCCACCCAGCCTCTGGTGCTCATATTGAACCTGCTGGCAATTCAAACACTTAGCCACATACTCCATAATGTCGTTCTTCATTCTCCGCCACCAATATTGTTGCCTCAAGTCATGATACATCTTTGTTGCACCCGGATGAATGGAATATCGCGAACTGTGTGCCTCCTCTAATATCCTCTCCATCAGACCATCAACATTAGGAACACATAGGTGACCCTGGAGTCACAAAATACCATCCTTACCAATAGAAACCTCCTAGGCACTACCCTGAAGCACTCTATCTCCGAGAATTGCCAAATGTATATCATCGAACTGTCGGGCCTTGATATGCCCCAATAATGAAGACTGAGCAACAACGCATGCAAGAACTCGGCTGGGCTCTGAAATATCCAACCTCACGAGTATGTTAGCCAAGGACTGAATGTCCCAAGCTAGTGGTCTCTCCTCTACTGGAAGGAATTCCAATCTACCCATACTCTTTGCTTTCCTGCTTAAGGCATCCGCGACCATATTTGCCTTGCTCGGATGATAAAGAATGGTGATGTCGTAATCCTTCAGCAACTCAAGCCATCTACGCTGCCTCAAATTGAGATCCCTCTGCATGAACAAGTGTTGTAAGCTGCGATGATCAGTATAGACCTCACATGATACCTCGTATAGATAATGCCTTCATATCTTAAGAGCATGAACAATCACGGCCAACTCCAAATCGTGTACAGGATAATTCATCTCATGGATCTTCAGCTGACGCGAAGCATATGCAATAACTCGCCCTTCCTGCATTAATACATATCCCAATCCAACTTGTAAAGCGTCGCAATATACCGTATACATCCTTGAACCGGAAGGCAACACAATAACTGGTGTTGTAGTCAAAGCGGTCTTGGCTTTTGAAAGCTCGTCTCACAATCATCAGACCAACTGAATGGAGCACCCTTTTGGGTCAATCTAGTCAGAGGTTATGCAATAGATGAAAAGCCCTGCACGAATCATCTGTAATAACCTGCTAACCCCAGAAAACTCCTGATCTCGGTCACTGAAGTAGGACGTGGCCAACTCTGAACTTCCTCAATCTTCTTGAGATCCACCTTAATACCCTCTCCTCACACCACATGCACCAAGAATGCCACTGACTCTAGCCAAAACTCACACTTGGAGAACTTAGCATATAGCTTCTGCTCTCGCAAGGTCTGAAGCACTACTCTCAAATGCTACTCGTGCTCCCCCAAGCTACGGGAGTATATCAAGAAGTGGTCAATGAAGACGATGACAAAGGAATCAATATAATGTTTGAACACCATGTTCATCAAGTCCATAAATACTGCTGGGGCATTAGTCAAGGCAAAGGACATCACCAGAAATTCATAATGGTTGTATCTAGTCTGGAATGTAGTCTTTGGAACATTCGAGTCCCGAATCTTCAACTGATGGTACCCCGACCTCAAGTCGATCTTAGAGAACACCCTAGCACCCTGTAACTGGTCAAACAAATCATCAATGTGAGGCAATGGATACTTGTTCTTGATGGTGACTTTGTTCAACTGGCGGTAATCAATGCACATCCGCATAGTCTCATCCTTCTTCTTCACAAATAACACTGGTGCACCCAAGGCGATACACTGGGTCTAACAAACCTCTTTGCTAACAGCTCCTCAAGCTGCTCCTTCAACTATTTCAACTCCTTCGGAGCCATACGGTACGGTGGGATAGATATAGGTTGGGTGCCTGCAGTCAAATCAATATAGAAATCAATATCACGATCCGGTGGCATGCTAGGAAGATCGAAAGGAAACACATCGGCGAACTCTCGAACTACTGGAACTGAATCAATCATCGGAGACTCTATGGTGGTATCCCGGACATAAGCCAAGTAAGCCAAACACCCCTTCTCGACCATATGCCGAGCCTTCAGGAAAGAGATAACCCGGCTAGACGTATCAATTGTGGAACCCTTCCATTCCAACCTTGGCAACAATAGCATTGCTAATGTAACAGTCTTGGCATGGCAATCTAGGATGGCGTAATATGGAGATAACCAATCCATGCCTAGGATGATCTTAAAGTCGATCATATCAAGCATCAGAAGATCCGCTCTAGTATCGAAACCACATAATGTGACCACACAGGACTGGCAGATCCGATCCACAACCACATAATCGCCCATAGGAGTGGACACATGAATAGGAGTGCCCAAAGGCGCAGAAGGAATAACCAGGAAATGAGCAAACAGAGATGATACGTATGAATAGGTGGATCCTGGATTAAACAATACCGAAGCATCTCTACTACAGACGGAAATAATACTTGTGATGATGGCATCTGAGGCCAATGCATCTGGCCTAGCCGGAAGGGCATAGAATCTGGCCGAAGTGCTGTCTGGCTGGCCTCCACCTGACTGACCTCTCCCTACCTGGCCTCCACCTCTAGGACAGCCTCTACCCGCCTGTCCCCCGCCTCTGAGAGGCTGAGCAACCGGTGCTGAAATCATAGGCTGCTGACCCTACTGTACTACCTTGCCCCGAAGTCTGGGGTAGGTCCTCTTCATATGACCCGGATCTCCACACTCGTAGCAACCCCTTGGCACTATAGCCTGCTGCCCTGAAGTCTGAGCCTGCTGACCTGAATATCCACCAGAAGAACCCTGAATGGCTGGTAGGCGATATGAACTCTTTGGCATGGCACTGAAGTAAGCACTGGAAGAATACCCGCCAGAGGAACCCTGAATAGCTGGTGGGCGGTAAGAACTCTCTGGCATTGCACTGAAATAAGGTCTCACTGGAGCACCTCGGGGAGGTGGTGGTGGTTCTGAATATGGGGACCTGCTGGGCTGACCCCTCCCCGTGTGCCCCCTACCCCTGGCTAGGGAACCTCTAAACTCTCTAGAAAATCGGGCCCTCTTGTCCTACTGAAACTGCTCTCTACCCCTCTAGCGATAACCCTCAATCCTACGAGCAATCTCTACCACTAGTTGATACTCAGTACCCATCTCTACCTCTCGGGCCATGCTAGCTCGAATACCGAGGTGCAACCCCGCAACAAATCTATGTACTCTCTCCGCATCTGTGGGAAGTATCATAAGTGCATGGCGAGACAACTCAGATAACATCGCCTCATAATTGGTCGCGAACATCTGACCCTGCTCAAGATGCTCAAACTAATACCGCAGCTCTCCCCTCTCAGAGGTTGGAATATACCTATCCAAGAATAACTGTGTGAACTAACCCAAGTGAGGGGAGGAGAACCTGCTGGCCTGCCAAGAACATAGGACTGCCATCATCTACTGGCCCTACCCTCCAATAGAAAAGTAGTGAAGTCAACTCCATGCGACTCCAATATCCTCATGTTGTGCAGTCTATCCCTGCACCTATCAATGAAATCCTGGGCATCCTCATGGCGCTCACCCCCGAAGATAGGAGGGTGAAGTCTAGTCCATTTATCCAATAACTTCTGCGGGTCACCATTTGCAGCTGGTCTGGGCTCGGGCACCAGTGCAGCGACTGGATGAGCCCCGTCTGTGGGTAGTGCACCCGGAGTCTGATACACTACAGCTGCATGACCAGGAGCCTAAGCAGTAGGGGTCTGTGCTCCCCCTCCTGCCTGTGATGTAGCTGGATCTGCTAGAAATAACCCAGCTTGAGTCATGGTGTCTATGAACCACAGCATACGGCCCATGACCTCCTGGAAACCCGGTGCTGTCATAAAGTCCACCAGGGTAGGCTCGGCTGCAAGCACCTCGCCCTGCTCCTCAATTATAGGATCTCCCACAGGATCTGTTGGTGGTGCTACTAGGACAGCTCTGGGATGCCCTCGTCCCCTACCTCGAACCGGTGCCCTGCCCCGGCCTTTACCTCGGCTTCTAGCAACGGGGCGAGCAGCTCCTCCCGGGTCTAGAACATCAGTCGTGCGTGTCCTCACCATCTGTGAGAGAATAGAAGAGGGAAATTAATATACCAACCACTGCACGATAGGAAATGAATAAAGAGTAGTTTCCTAACACCCAATAGCCTTTCAAAGATAAATACAGACGTCTCTGTACCGATTCGCAAGACTTTATTAGGTTTGCACATGACCCTTGTGACCTACGTGAACCTAGTGCTCTGATACCATGTTGTCACGACCCATTTCCATAATAGGTCATGATGGCGCCCAACCCCATTGCCAGGCAAGCCAACGGAGAAATATAAATAAGTTCTCATTTTACTTTTACCAAATTAATTGCAGTAATTTCTTAAGTTAAAGTTTGAAATAAGTAATAACTAGTAATGTATCAAAATAATTATACAAATTCCCAAAAGAATAGTCTACTAATGTGTGTGCCAAGACCTGGTATCACAAGCTGTGGGCAACTAGTAGAATATACAAAAGAATAATTCTATCCTACTGTCCGAAATAGAATAGACAGTAAAAATAAATAAAGAGAGACTTCATCAAGCTGCTGAATGGCACAGGAAGGGAACATCTCACCGTGTGAAGGTGTCGAAATGTGCTCAGGGATGCACA
This sequence comes from Nicotiana sylvestris, assembly GCF_000393655.2. Lineage (NCBI taxonomy): Eukaryota > Viridiplantae > Streptophyta > Magnoliopsida > Solanales > Solanaceae > Nicotiana > Nicotiana sylvestris. The sequence goes on from NC_091063.1 coordinate 65,276,041, forward strand.
CCAGACTGATAGCCAGATGTGCCTGCCTCAGATCCTGTACAATTAAGTACAAAAGTGTAGTATGAGTACATAAACAATATGTACCCAGTAAGTATCCTATCTAATCTTGAAGAAATAGAGATGAGAAGCCGACTTGACACTTACTAGGGTCAAATAATATGAGAGATGAATTATACTGAGCATAGATAAAACAAATAATTAGAAGTGTATAGCAAAAACTAATAGGTCCTCTCCTAGATAATGTCACAGCTGGAAACTTCCATTCCAGGACAATAATAAGCTCAAGTAATAGAAAAATACTGAGTAAAACATGCGCAAGAAGTGCCGAGGTCGTATGGTCCGATCCAACATAAAAGTAAATTGTGCACTACCGAGGGTCAAACGGCACGAACCATAGATGCATCTATTACCCCGCTCGTGAATCAACCATGTGACGCGGTCAAATGTAATTAAACACAGCAACAAGCAAACAAGAACATATAACTGGGGAGCAATTACTCACTGAATTATCAACTTCTCTAAAAAAAGGCCAAGAAAGATCATGTTCCTCTTAATTAGTCTCAATTATCATAATCACCATGATTTAAACAATCCAAATTAAACATTGAGTTGCAAGAATACCACAATAAGTATGATTTAGGGTCCTAAACTACCCGGACTTAGCATAATAGTAGCTACGCACGGACTCTCGTCACCTAGTGCATATGTAGCCCCTGCATTTAATGGCAAATTATTAGATTACATCACCTATGGGGACAATTCCCTCTTATAAGGTTAGATAGGAGACTCACCTCGCTCCAAAGCATACTTCCAATACCAAGAACGAGCTCAAACTCTCAATTTGGAGCCGAACGAACCAAAACTAGATAAACGGGGTAGGAACTAGTCAATACAAGCTTACAAGATCGCATTCTATCAATTTAAGCAATTTTCCACCCTTAAACACAAGTTTCCTAAAATCCAACCCCGGGCCCACGTGCCTGGATTCCAAAAAATTTCGAAGAAAATTGTTCTTTATAACCCAAGGATCAATAATATATGATTTCTAATTCATTTCACAACAAATTTCGTGGTCAAATCTAACTTTTGTCAAAACCCTAGGTTTTGCTCTAACCCCATGATTTACCTTAATCTTTGTGTGATAATCTACCCAAGACTCGAGTATTAAACTAGAAATAGGTAGGATAAACTTACCTCAAGATGCTAGGTGAAGTTCCTCTCACAAGAGCTTTAAAATCGCCCAATGGATGAGTGAAAAATGGCCAACATGACTTAGAGACCGTAATAAATGAAGCTCATTGCTTCAGTGATTTCCGCATCTGCGGTCAGGGGACCGCATCTGCAGTCCCGCTTCTGCGAGGAAGTGGTCGCATCTGCGAAATTGGCCAAGCGGGGCTGGAACCGCTTCTACGGTCTTGAAGCCGCTTCTGCGCAGTCGCTTCTGCAGCTTGGGAGCCGCTTCTGCGATTTTGGGCCAGGCCTGCCTTGGACTCATCTACGAGAGAACGACCGTTTCCGCGGTCTCGCACCTGCAGCTGACCAACCGCAGGTGCAGTTATGATAGAAACCAGATGCTTCAGCTCCTCTCAACTTTTACAACTTCACTCAAGCCTCGTCCGATTGACGCTAAGGGCTCCCGGGCCCCGCCCGAACATACCGACAAGTCTGAAATCATGAAACGAACCCGCTCGAACCTTTAGAACACCCGAAACAATGCTAAATTTACGAATCACCCCCTAAAACCAACTGAATCAAACTTATGAAATTCAAGTTCGTAAATTCACTTCTAACGTGCCGAAGCGTACTTATACTACTCGGAATGACACCAAATTTTGCGGGCAGGTCTTAAATGTTATATTGGACCTGTACTTGGATCCGAAACCAATATACGAACCCGATACCAACATGATCAATCATTATTTAGTGTCTTTAAATCCTTAGAATTTTAACTTAACAATTTCTAATAAAAATTCATTACTCGGGCTAGGTACCTTAGAATATGATTTCGGGCATACGCCCAGGTCCCATATTTTCCTACGGACCCTCCGGGACCGTCAAAATACGAATTCGGGTCCGTTTGCTAAAAATATTGACCAAAATCAAACTTAGCCTTTTAAGAAAATTTTAAGGAATCAATGAGTATATTTCAACCCAAATTTTTCTAAATCCCGAATCAACCATCCCCGCAAGTCGTAAATTAGTTAAAGCAAGCGTGGAAAGTTTTATTTAGGGGACAAGGTTCTAAAAAGCAAAAAGACCAGTCGGGTCGTTATACTAATGATATCATTAATTGATATTAGGATTAGACATAGCATGTTTGGAGCACATCTGTATGCTTGGCCATCTTTTGTGAATATAGATGTATCAAGTAGTAAAGAGGAGTCCACCAGACTTTTGTCAATTTCTTATATGCAAGTGCACTTTAGATTGGTGGTTACCAATCTACAATATGCAATTGAGGCTAAGGTGTATGCCCTCCTCTGTGTAATCAAAAATTTTGAAATATACAGGTTGGAGTCTGGCGTAACTCCACCATCGAGATGATGGAATTTGATTTAAAAAAATGAGTTGAAGGCAAGAATAAATTTTGGGAAATCTTTTGTTTGCTAGCATTTCATTTTATAAGTTTAATTTCATTTAGTTGCTGTTATTTTTTGTTTGCTTCTCATTTCTTCCCATCCAAGAGGCTTCGGCCAACCAAACGAAAAAGAAAAAAAACCAGATTTTTTATGTAATTAAAATAATTTAATAACTTAATCACTTTCAATAAATTAATTTAAAAGTTAGGCAACTAGTAGGCGCACTTTAACTTTTTCATTCGCGGACTCGCTTGCGTAGCATGGTATTTAACATTCAATTATTTAATTCAATAATCTCAAAAACTTAATTAAGTCCTAATTTATCACGGATTCGCTTGCATAGCGCGATAATAGCATTTAATAATTTCCTAAACTAATTTCCTCAAGCACAAATATAGTAATTTCTCAAAAGCACTACAAATAATTGATTGTCATGATTTCGGATTCACTTGTGAGGCGCGATTATGATAAGTTAATTAATTTTTTTTTCGATCAAGCACTCGCTTGCATAGCGTGATTATGACAATATAATATTATTCAAGTCATTCTTTAATAATTCTAGTAATCAAGCAATAAAAGCGGATGTAGGAAAAACATGAAAATCATATAAATTATAGTTCGTCCAAAATTAATTTAAGCCAAATTTAAGTCAATAAAGCGACCGTGCTAGAACCACGGGATTCCGAGAGTGCCTTACACCTTCTCTTCGGTCAACAAAATTTCTTACCCGAATTTTATTTTTGTGGTCAATAAAAAAGAGTCAAATCTTCCTTTGAATAGGGATTCAAATAAAAGGTGACTTGGAATACCCAAAAATCAATTCCAAGTGGCAACTCTGAACATTAAAATAATCCCTATTTTAAAAAATATCAATTCAATTGGAAAAACTCTTTAACTTACAATAATCCATAATACATATCTTTTTCGAGTGTAAAAAGGGGTGTGACAGCTCTAGCAACTTTGCTGGGGAGTAACCAGAATTCGAGCTTGTACATGTTGACTTTTGTTTGGATTTATTAATTTTCTATATAGTGTGATATATTTGGGCCTAATGTGCTACATGTCTGCTTTTTATTGCTTTAATATTATTGAACTGTACATTATAAACTATCTTTTTACGCACCCCATCTGAGTCTTCTTGAAATTAAAATTAGGCATTTGCTTGACATAGTCCGCTTTGTTTGAGATAGTCGAGGTGCTTGCCACCCGCTGAAGGATTTTAGTCACACATATTTTAGGCGGGGAGCACCACCAGTTAAGTCGGAAAGTAATGATACCGGTACGCTGACCCTCCACGACTCGAGTTGTCCGCTCGAATAAGCCGGTCTAGATACCTTCTCCACTAGGATATAAACCTAGACGAACAAACCTCATGCAGATATTCCTAGTAGGTTCGCTTTATTTGTATCATGTACATTTCACTTAGCGAGGCCTGGCACAGGGGTCGGGTTCTATTTTAGGACATGCACCTTGTTGAGACCATTATGTTCATGTTATGTGCTACATGTTATATTATTTGGGAGGCTTGCATGTCGACCGACTTTAAATGAATAGAAAAAAAACCATTCTCTCATTTCTGTACAAATGTTCGTTATTTAAAAATAAAAAATAAATCGTGGCTACTTCATCTAATCATGCTAAGATTGTTATTCATTAAACAAGTCGAGAATGTGTATGGCTGAGGTCTATAATACATCTTATTCGGGACAAATACTGTTTGAAGTGTGATAAACTACCACGATTTTGTATGAAAACAATGCATTATGCATAGCCCAATTGAAGGAAGATTCATAAAAGGAGATAGGACAAAGCACATTTCACCAAAGTTATTTTTCACGCATGATCTTCAAAAGAATGGTGATATCAATATGCAACAGATTCGTTCAAGTGATAATATCGTTGATTTGTTCACAAAATCTCTACCGACGTCAACCATCAAGAAACAAGTGTACAAGATTGGGATAGGAAAACTCAAAGATGTGAATTGATGCCCTCATCAGGGAGAGTTAATACGCGTTGTACTATTTTTTCCTTACAAGATTTTGTCCCATTGGGTTTTCCTTGCAAGGTTTTTAACGAGGCAACCAAAATGCGTATTTCTAAACATGTGTACTTTTTTTCCTTCACTAGAATTTTTTCCTACTGGGTATTATTTTAGTTAAGGTTTTAACAAGGCATATCATCCAAGTGTTATAGATAGAATTGTGCTTCAGGTGAATGTCTATATTTTAGAGAGATTTTAGGGTTTATTACTTGGTGGCTAAGTCACTTTTTCCTATAAATAGAAGGATTCTATTCCATTGTAATTCATCACAAAAATCAATAGAATTCCTTCTCTTTTCTTTGCAATATTCTTTTTTTAATTGATTTATTTCACAATTATTATTAACAATCATCAATTCATTACCATTAACCATTATTATATACCTGCAATTGCAGGTATCACTCACCACCACAGTGACTATCATTATCATCCACCATAATTATCACTATTAACTACCATCATAAATGAATAATGTTAACCACAACAGCCGCATCGCCCCCATAACCACAAACCTAAATAATAATATTTTGGACTCAAAATACCTTTATACAGCTAAAAAAAGGTTACATTTCTAACTAAAATGCAGTATTATACTGCGTTTTAGTTTAACGGAAAGTTATCTATTAAAGGAAAACGTAGTATGATACTACGTTTTAATTAATAATTCATATTTTAATGTAAAACACAAAATAATAGTACATTTTACTAAAACGTAGTATTATACTGCGTTTTACTTCAATTTTGGGCCCACCAATAAGTGTTCTGCGGATAACTGACATAAATAATTTATTTTTAATATAAAATATAGTATAATACTGCGTTTTACTAAAATGCAGTATTATACTGTGTTTTGCTTCCTTTTTGGGCCCAACAATAAGTGTTCTGCGGATAACTGACATAACAATAATTCAAATACATAAAGCGTGGTATTATACTGCGTTTTATGTAAAAAAAAAAAATCTGCACCCCAAGCTAGGACTTGCCTTATTTAAAGGCGTTAGGATTTTAAGAAAATTCATTCAAAACTTTCCTTCAAACTTCCATTCATACTTCTCTTCTTGTTATCAAGCATTTTTTTATAATGTCTGAAGAGCCAAAAATAAGAGTTTCATTAAATTGGGGGATAAGGTTGTAATGGAGAATAACTCTGTGAGGTATACTCCATAGTATCATGTTAAATTGCCGCTTACAATGGAGTACGATAAATTGGTACCATTGTTATGTAAAAAAATGAGTGTGAGAAAACGTTCGGTGAACCTTAAAGTAACCGGTAGATTTCTGTATTCTGTGATTCCGCAGGGGTTTGTTTATTATTCTGAGTTTATCATCGAAGATGATGAAACTCTTAGAGATTTTTTGTGGATTTCGTATGAATACAGGGAATGTATTATAATAAAATTGTTGGAAATGTACGTCAAGGTTGAAGACGTTCCCAATAACGAGGATGTGCATAGTATGGATAACCCCCAGTCATCGGGTGGTTATTCTGGAGTAGTTTTTGCCGGACAGATTCCTGATGAAAGAGCTTGCCTTGATTTAAACTTGTCACCGGCGAATGAGCATCGACAAAATAATTTTTCGACTTTATATAATCCACAAGACGACTGGTAAACTTCAATTTTTCTACGCTTTAGCGATGTTTATTTTATGTTTGAATTGGATTTATATAAACACTCATATTTTTCATAGGGGATACCATCCGGATATGAATTTTACAAGTTATGACCCCACTGCTAGTTGGAATATGCGTAGTTCTGGCGTGTTGGACCACGGTGGTCCATCCGGGAGTCATCACCAACAAGAAATGTCAATCTTGGAACGTCAACACAGTACGACTTGTAAGTAAAGTGATATAGCTATATGTAAAGTATTTATCTAGTTGAGTAGCTTATCATTTTGTTCTTTTTGTGCAGTGAAAACGAGCAACTTGAGATTCCTAACCTCACACAGTTGCCCATAGACGACGTATTGACTCGTGATTTGGCAGATGCACAGAGTCAGGAAGATAATAGTGATTATGACAATAATGTCGATTAGTCTGAAGATGACACACCCTTCCCTGATGAGGGTGATGATGAGGAGGAAGTGAATGTCGAACCTGAGCGATGAGGGAGCATGCTCATCCACCTCCCGTTAGACCAAGAGTGTACGAGTCCCACGTGTCGTTTCATGAGCGGAATATTCCCTACCTTTATAATTTGCCAAGTATGCTGGACGTGGATGCCCTCACAAGGGATGCTGACGAATTTCGGTCAGCAGTGTGGGATAAGTCTAGACTAGTGGTGCTGCCAAAGGGCATGTATTTCCCCGATAAAGCTCGCCTAGTTAGGGTTGTAAAAATCTACAGCGTAAGAGAGTGCCGGAAGATGATGGTAAGGGAGTCAACTACAGAGGTATACAAGGCAGTATAACATAGACACTTTATGGGTTGTCACTGGATATTGCGTGCCAGTAAGAAGAAATCAGGGTTGTGGAAAGTGGATAAATATATTAGCACCCACAGATGTGAAATGAACACATTCAATGAGAATCACTTCAACCTGGATGTAGACTTGATTTCTCTTGTCTTGATTCCATACTTGGAAGTGTCCATTAGGTTCAAGATTAAAGAGTGTTTTATCGCCGTCCACCAGGAGTATGGGTATACTATAACCAAAAGAAAGGCATATCTCGGGCGCAAACGTGCCTTTGAAATTATTTATGGTGACTGAGATAAGTCTTTTTCATCTCTGCCCAGGTACATGGCTACACTACAACACTTTAACCCCGAGACTGTTGTTGAATGGAGGCATGAGCGGAGTCCTGACAGACCCGAATATATTTTCAACTATGTGTTCTGGTCATTTAAACCAGCAATTGATGGTTTTGTTCGTTGTCGTCCTGTAATTTCCATAGACGGTACTCATGTCTATGGAAAGCATGATATTAAGATTTTGATTGCAGTTGCAGTAGATGCCAACGGATAAATATTTCCACTAGTTTTTGCCATTTGTGCCAACGAAAGCAAAGAGACGTGGACGCGTTTTTTGAACAACTTGAAGCAACACTTTGTCAAACAGCGTTTAGGTATTTGTCTAATATCTGATTGACATGGTGGTATTTTAAGTTCTGTACGGCATTTTCCTGAATGGCAGGAACCCTATGCATACCACCGTTACTATGTGAGGCACCTGAAGGCCAATTTCCAGAAAAAATATCACGACAAGGCCTTGCATGATTTAATGTGGATAGCTACAACTGAGCACCAGCAGTGCAAATTCCCGAGGCGCATGGAAGCGATCCGGCAATTAGATCCACGAGCCTATACTTGGCTGATGGGATATAAGCTTCACATGTGGACATTGCATGCTGATGGTGGCAGACGATGGGGAGCCCTGACTATAAATTTGTCGGAGTCATTCAACGGCTTGTTAAAGTCTGCACGTGGATTGCCTGTCACTACCATGATTTGGATGACATTCAAACAGATTGCGGAGAAGTTTGTTGAAAAGCATAGAGCTACATCGGTATTGATGGACAGGGGTGTTCAATTTATGCCAATATCGATGAGAAGATTTGAGAAGTACAGAAGGCGAGCACATTGGCATTCATTTTTACAGTACGATCACGACCGGGGTGTTTTTGAAGTTTGCACTGCTATCCGGGGCGGGGGAATAATCTACAGATGGTGAATGAAGCCAGCAGGTTGTGTTCATGTGGGAAATGGACCATCTACCACATGTCGTGCGCACATGCCTTGAAGTGCTTTCAACAAGTTGGTTCAGGGGCAACCAACTATATTGATAGGCAATACAGTGTTGCTACATACGTAGACACATATAGTGGGCAGTTGCAGCCTTTGGGTAACATTATTGACCGCCGGAACCTTTTAAAATGGTGTGTAATAAGGACTATTTGCGCAAGCTACAAGTGTAAAAGAGAATGTGTATACGGAACCAAATGGATGTTGGTGACACTGTTTATGCGCGTAAATGTGGCATATGCTCGCAAACAGGACACGGCCGTCGTAAATGTCCTTCAGCTGGTGTGGGTGGCGGTGGTAATCCAGCTCCTGGTGCAAGTTCGTCGAATGTACCCAACTATCAAAGATACACCTAGTCTTTTGTTTTCGTATTGTTTTTTGTAATACGGGTCTGTACTTGTGTATGTTGTAATATCTATCAAATAAAATTATGTTCCATAATCTTGTTACATCTTATTTTTTAACATGACCTTTTGAATTGGGATGCTGATATGGTAGTTCAAATATTCAACTTATTGGTGTTAGTAAAGAAGACCAATCTTAAAATTAAAAAAACTATAAAATCAAGACATCCTTTATTATCCTTCTTGAAAATTTGCTTCTTAAAATGACCGTTGTCTTAAAAAAGGAATCGAAGAAAATAACTAAAGCAATGTGCAAGAAAATAAAATATAATAACCAATAGGAAAAATTTAATATGTATAGCGTGGTACAATACTACGTTTTATGTGTTGTCTTATCGATCTGAAAAAAGCTGAACCGACTGTGCAAAAGCTGTTTCGTCTCAGAAAAATTTAATATGTATAGCACGGTACAATACTACGTTTTGGGTGTTGTCTTGTCGGTCTAAAAAAAGCTGAACCGACTACGCAAAAGCTGTTTCGTTTCCGAAAAAATTAATATGTATAGCACGGTACAATACTACATTTTGTGTGTTGTCTTGTCGGTCTAAAAAAAGTTGAACCGATTGTGCAAAAGCTTTTTTGTCTCAAAAAAATTAATATGTATACCGCGGTACAATACTATGTTTTCTATCTTGTCTTGTCGGTCTGAAAAAAGCTAAACCGACTGCACAAAAGCTATTTTGTTTCAGAAAAATTTAATATGTATAGTGCGGTATAATATTACGTTTTGTGTGAAATATTGCCTATAAATAACGGGCGCATTCTAGTTATTTTCTGCGCTTAACAATAACCAATAGCAAATATTTTCATAAAACCAAGGTTTCTCTTTACGCTTTAACAAATGTCTCAACAACTCCTTTATGTCCCAAGGTGCGAGTGCGGCAAAAGATGCATGATGCATGATTGTTGGGAAGAAGCTGGACGTCGCTATTGGGCGTGTATGAATAAGTTTTATAAGTAACCCGACGAACCTACATGCAATTTTGAGGTATGGATTGATGAACCCTATCAGCAGAAATACTACAAAGACCAGTTGAATTCTCTTCATAGTTTGTGTTTGAAGCAATGGAAAAGAGAACGACAATCCAAACAAGAAGTTGCAGAGTTGAAGGCGAAACTCAAGGAGGTGGAAGAAGAAAAAAAAAGCTGGAAAATCAACTCAAGTGGTTGGAGCAGAGAATACTAGCGGTCGTGACTAAACAATGATATGTAAGTGTTGAGTATAGTGGTGTACCTTTATGTTTCCCTTGTCATGTGTTTTCATTAGTTGTACTGAATTTATGTTATGTTAAGTTTGCTATGTTAGTGTTGGTGTTGTACTGTTAAAATAAAATTGTTGTTCAAATTGTGTTAAAATAAAATTGTTGTTAAAATACAATTCTTGCCATTATTTACATAATGTAGTATTTACATAAAATACAAACAAAAAGAAATCAATGAGTCTCACAACCTGTGTGCTTCAGTGCAGCCGCTGGCCTGAGGCGCATCCCATGTCGCCCGGGTACACTATCAGGATCATCCTCATCAAGTCGCCTCTTTATGTGAGGATGCGCAGCAGCATGATCGCCAGTATAGCTGGCAGGATCGGTAGAAGGGGTCGTCGGTCCGTCAGCAACCTACAAAACAATTCTAAGCTTAGCATATGAAAATGTATATTAGTAATGTATGTGTTAAGTCAAAAACATTTTCTCACCATGGTCTCGTCAGGATCCTGAGTATAAGCATCCATGGTGTCCTCATCATCGCATATAGTGGCTTCTGCGATGGGCTGGGACGAAGCCTTAATGAGAAAATTAAAAATTAATTTATGGCAAATCATTAAGGAAAAGAAAACAAATTAAAATTTAATAGTAATACAAATATACCTGCGCCTGTGATAGATCCGCATCAACCGCCGGGGATGAGCCAAAACTCAACCTGCACCCGCCATCCATGTCTCGGGTCGGCCGATCCTCAACTACGGTAGATGGGCCTGAAAAGAACTGCTCTACATCTCCGTCGAATGTACCCGTGATCAACAATGGATATGACCGGGTGACCTGCGATGCTGGCAGATCCTGCTGAAGGGTGTACGACAGCATGCTGCTGGAAGGCTCGTCTAGCTGAAGGTTGTACGACGGCACGTGTTTGTGTTATAATAATTAATATTGAATTATTTAACTGGACACATTATATATTTATGGGTTTCAGGCTCGATATTTGAGGCTCAGTAGCACCAAGCTATCATGAATTCTTATGTGTGTCAATTTCGATATTTTTAAAATTTTGTTAGTTTTATAAATTAAATATTTAATTATTTAATTAGACAGAGTAGTATATCTATGGGTTCCAGGCTCGATATTTGAGGCCCAGTAGCACCAAGCTATCCTGAATTCTTATGTGTATCAATTTCAATATTTTAAAATTTTGTTAGTTTTATAAATTAAATATTTAATTATTTAATTGGACAGAGTAGCAATCTATGGGTTCCAGACTTGATATTTGAGGCCCAGTAGCACCAAGCTATCCTGAATTCTTATGTGTGTCTATTTCAATATTTTTTAAAATTTTGTTAGTTTTATAAATTAAATATTTAATTATTTAATTGGACAGAGTAGCAATCTATGGGTTCCAGGCTCGATATTTGAGGCTCAGTAGCACCAAGCTATCCTGAATTCTTATGTGTGTCAATTTTAATATTTTTAAACTTTTGTTAGTTTTATAAATTAAATATTTAATTATTTAATTGGACAGGGTATATATCTATGAGTTCCACGCTCGATATTTAATTTGACAACATATATTAATTTTAGTTCTGTGTGTTTGTTTTATTAATTAAATAATTAATTTTTGTAAAGTGTAATTGGATAGAGTTTGTAGTTAGTAGATACTTAAACTACAGAGACTCTACGCTAAAAGGCTCTATATTTTACTACGTTAAAAGGCTCTATATTTTACTATGCTATAAGGCTCTATATTTTACTACGTTAAAAGGCTCTATATTTTACTACACTATAAGGCTCTATATTTTACTACGCTAAAAGGTCACTATTCTTTAAGCAAATAAATAATCTATACTAAATAAAAACAACAAATATATGAACATAACATTCACGAAATTACATATAAAACAGTAAAAGAAATTTATGAACATTTTTATTAACAATAAAAATTATTTCTCAACTTTTAACTATTTTTTTAAACACTAATAATTTAATCCGGGTAAAAATAACATACAAATTTAATCGCACAACGAAACACAAATCAACAAGGAAACACATTCAATAAAACAAATATGCATAATTATACGAGTTTCGACATAAACTAAATTGGAATACCTCGATTTATGTTTTTAGAAATGTCGAAAATTTAAAATTTTGAGCCCGAAACAAGAAAACAACAACAATTGAAGGCTTGGGTTATATGCGGGACCTACACTCTTTACTTTTTATGAGACAAATGGGGCTCAATCGATTTTTTTTTAAAATCGGGGGGAGGGGCGCTGGAAAGGGGGTGGGGTTTTTTTAATTTGAAACCAGAAGATTTCTGTCGTGGAGAAGACGTTGGGTTTATAATTTAATAGGAAAACGCAGTATAATACTACATTATCCTAAAATACAGTATTATACTATGTTTTCCTTTAACGGCTAACTTTTCGTTAAACCAAAATGCAGTATAATACTACATTTTAGTTAGAAAGGTAATTTTTTAACTGTATAAAGGTATTTTGAGTCTAAAATATCATTATTTAGGTTTCAGACTCTCCCATAATGTAGGAATCCTATTTATCTTTTTTTTCTCAATTTTTTGACCTTTTTATTATATTTTCCTATTTATATCCTACTATAAGAATTAAAGCTTAATAAATATTACTCCAACGGTTCATGTAATGACTGCACCTATTCATGAATTGATTCTATTGCTACTAATTACAACGTTTCATGCATTCTTGTAAGTGTAACGTACGTAGCCGTTGCTTAAGGGAAGTGCAACGGTTAGTTCTGATCCTGAAGTGACTTAATACATTTGATACTATTAAATCTGAACCCACATGAAAAACTGATATAACAACATGGCTTCTTGATTTATTTTACCCAAAAACTGGATTTGTTATATTTATGTTTTGGACATAGAATGATTTTGATAGCAGGCTTTGGCTGGAAGAGAAAAACTTGAAAAAAAGAACAAGAAAAGGTTGGATATTACTTGTTGATTCGTGCCAATAAGAATCCTGACTAATTCGGTAATATCAATTCTTTTGATTTTCATATTTTTCCGCAGTAGTTCTCAAATCCCTCTGTTTTTTCTTATTTATCACCTTCTTATTCATAAAGAAATATTTGTCACAGTTAGTTGGTTACATAAGATACGCATTTGAGAAAACTAATCCAAATTTGTATTCACCAAGTATATTGTAGGTAATATGGATTTTCAGTATTTTAGAAATAACGCATATTAATGTAATAAAGTCATCGACAGTTATATGCAACTTCTTCTTCTTATCACTATTTGAGAAATTAAAGATCATTTGACTAGATCACTGAAAAGCAAGCATAGGCGCAACAATTAAATCGACAAGTCCAAACATTGTTGTACCAAGTGATTACATATCATAGAGTATTGACTTTATTTTGGAGTATATTTAGAAGTTAAATTTGAACAGATTGAGTTTACAACCTAGTAAAATCCTACATAGTGGGGTCTGGGGACGGTAATGTGTACGCAGACCTTACCCCTGCCCCGATAGGGCAGAGAGGCTGTTTTCGATAGACCGTCGGCTCAGAAAGACGGAAATTAATTTTAAAAAAAAACAAGAAAAGAGAATTCATTAGTAACTCCAGTAGAAATAGTTATAGTAACAGAAGCATAAAAACCAAAATATGAATGACATGCAATAACAGTAACCAGAGTCTAAGGCCTGGGGCTAAGATAAACAACAAGAATTGAACAGATTGAGTTTATTGTGGAATATATTTGGAAGTTAAATTTGAACGAACAACTTTTACCTAAATATCACCATGTCTATATTTCTTATTTCTTGAGATAAATTTCAGGAGTAGACAATAAAATTATTGAAAAGGAGATGCAACATAATGCATTTAGAGGCTAGAGGGAGATTGGAAGAAGGATCTAAAGAAAATAATTAAAGCGGGCAAGGGAAGCGGCAGAGCCAACATTTAAGCCTATAAAAGGTAAAAACTTCAACTTAAGAATATGTCAGACTTGAGTAGAGGTGTGTTAATAGCACATGTTGCGGGTTTTTTTCCCTCATATTAAAGTTTTCATGAAAGAGTCTATTCAGTTAATCTACCAAACTACTTCAAAGCCTCCATATTTTAGTTAATTTGACGGGTGGCAAAAGAAAATAGAGGAGGAATTTTATCGGAAAATCTCAATGATCAAATGATGAAGAAGAGAAGGAAATATGTGGGAGGAACATGGATAAAAATTGTGAAGAGGACAATTGAACATGTCTGTAAGGGCAAAGGGGAAGATTCGAAGCTGGGAGAAACAACAAAGGAAAAGAAAATAAGAAAATTATTAAGTCTTAGATGGGTTTGTTTGCTTAGTTTATTTAAAAAGCCTAAAACTGCATGTTCCATTACTCAATATTACTATGGTGAAGAAACGATGCAAAAAATGCTAAAACTGAACCGGTACACGAAAAAGTTGTGTTGAATTCTTTCTTATAGTAGGTGCTTTTAATAAAGGTATAAGAAAGAATTATTTCAAAGAATATTCAGCTAATATATCCTTATTTTATTTTACGGCAGAGGGCCAAATATATCCTTGTACTATCAGAAAATATTTAAATGTACCCCTCGTTATACTTTGAGTCCATATATACCCCTATCGTTATACTATTGTTTCAAATATACCCCTTTTCTGTTAAGTTTGTCCAAAGTGGACATCCAATCCTACGCGGCACTGAAATTTGATGAGGTGGATGCCACATGGCTTGCTGCCTCAGCGACCCTCATCCATATATAAAAGACTAAAATTTGAAATATAATATTTTTCATGGTGGCAATTGTGATGGAGGGAAAGAAAATTTTAGTGGTGAAAAAAAAATAAAAGAGGGGTAAAATGGGTTAGGATCGATGAAATAGCAAGTCATGTGGCATCCACCTCATCAAATGTCAGTACCACGTAAGATTAGATGTTCACTTTGGACAAACTTAATAGAAAGGGGTATATATGAACCAATAGTATAACGATAGGGCTATATATGGACTAAAAATATAACAAGGGGTACATGTAAACATTTTCTGATAGTACAGGGGTATATTTGGCCCCTTTCCGTTTATTTTAAAAAGTGAAAGATATATCAGCAACTTTAAATGTGTAAGTATGTGCGAAGGTGCCAAGAAAGTAATCATTTTTCCTTCATTTATATAAAATTAATTCTTGTATACAGATACATGAAAATATTTTTCTATGTTATGTCAATTGATTTACTTAAAAGTTTATTTTATTATTATGCCTTTTGTCACTGCGCTTCGCGCGGTATACAAAAATTAATGTATCTGTTAAAAAAAGGTGTTAAATCTGGGTTCAAATGTGTTTTGGTAATGTAGTTGATTTGTCTATAATGGGGGATCAATGCAATTGACGCAAATTAATGTCATCTTCAATAGAAATGTGGCAGTGCCAATTTACCATTTGTGAATCTACTGCTTGTACCAATTGTATTGGAAAAAAACTGAATTTATACTAAAAATGATGTGGCATGACACGTGGATTAGTTGAATGGTCAAAGAATAGCAGTTGACTAAGAGGCATGGTGAAAACAGCCACGGGAAGAAAAATTTAAATAAGCACGAGACGACGTATAGATACGAGTCTCGTACCAATTTAAATTATTTACAGCCAACGGATTAGAAAGCATTGAAAGCAAGGATCAGATGACAGAAAGGAGTCCAAATTCATTATTAAATGTCTGATACATTATAAAGTTGGTATTTAATAGGAATGATTGTATAACGGCTTATTTAATGTCATTTATTGCTCATGATTATATCATTAAAGCTGAGGCTTTATTCCTTTACCTAGAATGATCTATAAAAGGAAGAAGTATCATCATTTGTAAGGACACGGAATACTATTGAGAATTCATTGAAATACTTATCTATTTACCTTCTACCATTGTTCTCAAAAGTATTTTATTTTTTGTCTCCTGATTATCAGTAACCCGAATTTCTCTTTTAGCTTTGACCAAGGACTCAGATTTTTGGTGAAACAAATTGGTTCCGTTACCAGGAATCTGATAATCTTTCCTTTTAAGCTATATCTTATCTATTATCGTCACCATGTCAAACAATAACGCCGACAACAACAGTAACAACACATTGGGAAACCATGAGAATCAAATACATCAAAATCAAGATATCGTGGTTCCCTCTCCTTTAAATTCACCACGTCAATCTCGTGAAGGCACTCCTGTTACTGAATCCCGTGCTGATCAACAAGAGCAATCTGAACATTTTGAAGGAGTTACAACTGAAGCTTTGCAAAAGCTAATCGATGCACAAGTCGGCAAAGCTCTTCAGGCACTTGTTAGTCGATTGCCTGCTGCGCCACCTACACCGACTCCTAATAATAATACATTGGAGAACCCCCGTTCTGGTCTTGATAATTCTGGAAACGGAGCAACCCCCAGTGAACCACAAGAAGGGGGACCAGGTAATTTAAATAATTCATATTTGCAAAATTTAGTACTAACCTTGCAGAAACAGCTGAAGGAACAAAATGAGCGAATAGAACAAATCCCTGGAGTTCCACCTGTAATAAAAGGAGTAGACATGGACAAATACTCACAACAACCATGGAAGCCTAGTGCTGCTCCCCTTCCAATTCCGAAAAAATTCAAAATGCCTGACATCCCGAAATATGATGGTACTACAGACCCACGTGACCACGTGACTGCATTTACAACCGGCGTGAAAGGCAACGACTTGACCAAACAAGAAATTGAATCAGTATTGGTCAAGAAATTTGGAGAAACACTCACCAAGGGTGCATTAACCTGGTATTCTCTTTTATCTGAAAATTCTATTAATTCTTTTGCTGAGCTTGCAGATTCTTTTATTAAAGCACATTCGGGAGCACAAAAAGTTGAGAAAAGGATGGAAGATATTTTCAAAATCAAACAAGGGGATTCAGAGTTGCTTAGAAACTTCGTTGATAGATTCCAACGTGAAAGAATGACTCTACCTCGTGTGCCAGACAATTGGGCTGCTATAGCTTTTGCAAGTAATTTAAATGACAAAAGTTCTGAAGCCACGAGATGACTCAAAGAAAGTCTTCGAGAATTTCCTGCAACCACATGGAATGATGTTTACAACAGGTATAGCACGAAGTTGCGAATCGAAGAAGATACCGTACCTAAGCTCCATCATGAAGAAAGGAGCGGTACCCGAAGGTCAGATTCCGAAAAAAGATCAGGTAAAAACAGGTACGATCCATATATGGGACCCGCAGGAAAGGACCCACGGTCGAAGCAAGATAACCAGCAATACGATCAAAAGTCAAGGAACCGGGATTCTGGCTCTTCTTCAAAGTTCAGGAATGATCGGAATAGACAAGAATCACGTGATGATGACAGGAGTTTAAAGCCACGATTCGGTGGATATAATTTTAACGTCTCTACCTCCGAGCTCGTAGCTGTTTTAAGAAGCATGGGAGATAAGGTGCGGTGGCCGAAAGAAATGCGGTCAAATCCAAGTAGACGCAATCCGGATCATTGGTACGAATTTCACAACGATCACGGGCATAAAACTTCAGAATGCAGATTTCTGCAAAGTGAAGTAGATCATTTATTGAAGCAAGGATATCTCGCTGAGTTATTTAGTGAGAAAGGAAAACAAGCTTATATGAAAAACAGACAAGAACCACCACAACCTCTTTCACCCAAGAGGACAGTGAATGTCATAAGCGGGGGAGAAGATATTCATGGCATAACTTACTCAGCTTCCAACAAGGTTTCTAAGGTAACGATTACACACGGGAAACGGGTGCGGCAGGTCCTTGACAATGAAAGCATTTCGTTCGATGACGCAGATAACGAAGGAGTGACAACTCCACATAATGATGCACTGGTAATATCTTTACTTGTATATGATACTAATGTAAAGCGAGTTTTGATTGATCCAGGAAGTTCTGTAAATATTATATTACTAAGGGTACTGCGGGAAATGCAAGCTGAAGACAAAATGTTACCCAAGGCGCACACCTTGTCAGGCTTCGACAATTCAAGTGTAGTAACAAAAGGTGAGGTAATACTAACAACTTTTGCTATGGGTGTTGTGAAGGAAACTAAATTTCAGGTAGTTGATATGGAAATGGCCTACAATATGATCATGGGAAGGCCATGGATACACGATATGGATGCTGTCCCATCAACCCTGCATCAAGTTATCAAATTCCCATCACCATGGGGAATTTGTCAAATTCGTGGGGATCAGCAGATGGCCAGAAATGTCAACGCTGTAACAAGTACGAGCGCCATAAATAAAGCAAAACAGCAATTACAGGAAATAGTTGAAAGAAAGAAAGATCAAACTTCAACTGAACAAGAGAAAACAGATTTGGACTCAAGGCCTGACACAATTCAAGAACCTGAAGAGAATGAAAGCATCAAAACGACAATTGAAGAGCTTGATGCAGTGATGTTATTTGATCAACAGCCTGAACGGAAGGTTTATATCGGGGCTAATTTAAACACGAACATGCGAGGTATGATAATCGAATTTTTAAAAGCTAACTTAGATTGCTTTGCTTGGTCCCACGCTGATATGACAGGGATACCACCAAATGTGATGACTCACAAACTCAACGAGGACCCTTCTTTCACACCAATAAAGCAAAAGAAACGGAAACAAGGTGCTTTCAAGAACCAGGTGATTCAGGATGAAGTCCAAAAATTATTAAAAATCGGATCAATCCGTGAGGTAAAATATCCAACTTGGTTAGCTAATACGGTGGTTGTACCCAAGAAAAATGGTAAGTGGCGTGTTTGTGTAGATTATACTGATTTAAATAAAGCATGTCCAAAAGATTCCTTTCCCTTACCACATATAGATCAACTAATTGATGCGACCGCAGGTCATGAACTTTTAAGTTTTTTAGATGCATACTCAGGATATAATCAAATCAAAATGGATCCTGGTGATGAAGAAAAAACTTCTTTCATCACAGACAGGGGGACTTATTGTTATAAAGTAATGCCCTTTGGTCTCAAAAATGCTGGGGCAACCTATCAAAGGTTGGTCACCAAAATGTTCCAAGAACATTTAGGGAAAACAATGGAGGTATATATAGACGATATGCTCGTCAAAACCCAGCAATCTCATGATCATATTTCTCATCTATCTATTACTTTTGAAATTTTGCGAAAATTTAATATGAAACTCAACCCAGAAAAATGTGCATTTGGAGTTGCATCAGGTAAGTTTTTGGGTTTTCTTGTTTCTAACCGTGGTATTGAAGTGAATCCTTCTCAGATCAAAGCAATAGAAGAAATCCCGGATATCCTTACTAATAAAAAGGAAGTACAACGATTAACGGGAAGAATTGCAGCTTTGGGGAGATTTATTTCCAAATCCTCAGAAAGGTGTTTTAAGTTTTTCTCTGCACTTAAAAAGCAAGATCATTTTGAATGGAATGAAGATTGTCAGCAAGCCCTTAGAAATTTGAAAACTTATTTGTCAAAACCACCGTTGTTGGCAAAACCGAAGGTAGGGGAAAAACTTCTCATTTATCTGGCCGTATCTGAAGTCGCGGTAAGTGCTGTTTTAGTCCGTGAGGACCAAGGTAAACAATCTCCTATTTATTACGTAAGTAAGTCCTTATTGGAAGCTGAGACACGATACCCACAACTAGAAAAATTAGCATTAGCTTTGGTCATGGCATCTAGAAAGTTAAGACCTTATTTTCAATGTCATCCCATTGTTGTAGTTACTGCTTTTCCGCTTCGAAATATTTTGCATAAACATGAACTTTCAGGAAGATTAGCAAAATGGGCTATAGAATTAAGTGAATATGAAGTTATTTATCAACCCAGGACCGCTATAAAGTCTCAAGTACTAGCTGATTTCGTGGCTGATTTTAGCCAGGGGATGCATTTAGAAGCAGAAAAAGAATTATTAGTTTTTAATGGTGCGAACCCGGGGACTTGGGTTTTATACACTGACGGTTCATCTAATGTAAAAGGGGCAGGCTTAGGAATAGTCCTCGTACCACCTGCGGGTGAGACCATTAGACAGGCTATAAAATGTCATTCTATAACTAACAATGAAGCAGAATATGAAGCTGTAATTGCAGGTTTAGAATTGGCACGAGAACTCGGCATAACACAGATTATAATCAAGAGTGATTCTCAACTCGTGGTTAATCAGATGCTGGGGACTTACACAGCCAGAGAGTCACGAATGCAAGAATACCTCGCAAAGGTACAGGAGTTAATAAAGCAATTCCAAACTTGGAAAGTAGTGCAAGTCCCAAGAGATGAGAATGTAGAGGTAGATGCTTTAGCAAACCTTGCATCCGCAGCAGACGTGGCAAACAATACAGATGCTTCAGTCATACATCTATTTCATTCTGTTCTTGAACCTGACAAAAACGAGGTAAATTTTAATCATCTAACATGGGATTGGAGAAATGAAATTGTGGCCTTTTTACAGCACGGAACCGTGCCTAATGACAAAGGAAAGGCTTACGCGCTTCGCAAAAAAGCTGCACGATATTGTTTATATCAACGTAATCTTTATCGAAAGATGTTCGGCGGACCACTAGCAAGGTGTCTCGGCCCTTCTCAAACCGAATATGTCATGAGAGAAGTACATGAAGGACATTGTGGGAATCACGCAGGAGGACGGTCACTGGTAAGAACGTTAATTCGCACAGGATATTATTGGCCTAAGATGGAAGAAGAGGCAACCAGTTTCGTGTCCAAATGTGATAAATGTCAAAGGTACGGCAATAATATGCACAGACCAGCTGAGTTACTACATCCTGTTTTAGCCCCTTGGCCCTTTATGAAATGGGGAATGGATATCGTAGGTCCACTTCCACAAGCAAAAGGTCAGGTAAAATTTCTACTTGTACTTACAGATTATTTCACTAAATGGGTAGAAACAGGGGCATTTAAACAGGTACAAGAAAAAGAAGTTAAATACTTCATATGGCGAAATATAATATGCCGCTTTGGAGTACCAAAGGAGATCGTATGTGACAATGGACCACAATTCATTGGAGCACAAGTTACAGAATTTCTTCGAAGTTGGCAGATCAAAAGAATAACATCTACGCCATATCATCCAGTGGGGAATGGACAAGCGGAATCAACTAACAAAGTTATTATCAATAACTTGAAAAAGAGGTTACAAGATTCAAAAGGTAATTGGCCTGAGGTGTTACCCGGAGTACTATGGGCTTATCGTACAATGACCAAAACAGGCACTGGAGAAACACCATTTTCGATGGTTTATGGTACGGAAGCCTTAATACCAGTTGAAATAGGTGAGCCAAGCACACGGTACGATCAGGCAACGGAGGAATCCAATAATGAAGAGATGCGGGTTAGCCTAGATTTACTTGAAGGAAGAAGAGAAGCTGCTTTGATAAGGATGGCAGCACAAAAGCAAGTAATAGAACGATATTACAACAGGAAAGCACGCCTCAGATTTTTCAAAATTGGGGACTTTGTGCTTAAAACGGTGTTCCAATCTACAAAAGTTGTTAACTCAGGAAAGCTAAGTCCAACATGGGAAGGACCATACAAAGTCCGTGGCATTGCGGGAAAAGGAGCATACCAGTTGGAAACAATGGATGGTAAAGTTTTACCCTCACATTGGAATGCTGTCCACTTAAAAAGATATTACTTTTAAGAAAGTACCTACGGTCAGGTATCATCATGTAAAAATTCTTCTCTTGGTTTATTAATATTTTACTAACGATTTTAGATGCTAGGCTAAATATCCTAACTCGTGCCAAATGATGAGTCACAACCTGCAAGGCAAAATGGAGTATGCTTAAATTCCTAGCCCAGGGTTACAATTAATCTGATGGAAATACACACGAGTTAGGCAGTCTTCATCTATAATCACACCGTCGAGTCCCGTATATCTTTCTGTTTCAGGAAAAGGGCCAAAGTAAAAGAAATAAACAAGTGCTCGAGGCTTCATACTTCACCGCTCAAACACTTGGGGGACTACATATTATACACAGATAAGTGCAAAGAAACAGATACGAGTATCGAATAAAAATCGGCCACAAAGAAGCAAGTGTTGAGAAGAAGTTACGAAGTCTTCAGCATTCATGAGAACAACAGAGTCATCTCTCAAACTCATAAACAAAGTCACCTCTCAAACCCTTCTTAACATGTAAAGATAGGGTCATGACTATGTACTGAAACAGGTTATAAAAAAAACCTTGTTTAGTTTATGTTATTTACAAATCTGTTACAAGAAAAACAGTTACGAGAAAAGTTGTAGATGTATTGTAATACATGTAACAGTCAAACACTTGTTAAAAGTTTATGAATGAAAACTTGCCAAAGTTGTTTCATACAAAACGTGTGTTTTCCTATTACTTTCATCGTATTTTAACACCATTATGAAGTTGAGACGTCTTCTTCATTAAGTGTCGATAAAATAAAAGGGCCCTCTTTTATAAGCCTCATGTCAATAAGTCATGGGAAGAATCATAAAGCATTTTCAAAGGATAAAAATGCTAAACTATTCTATAAGTCCTAAATAAGTAAAGAAAAGGCAAGAGTAGAACACATTGAAGTACTAATAAAACTTCTTGATATAATTAAAAAGACTAAGTAGAAACTTAGTCAATAAAAGTTTATACAAGTGCCCCATTATGATAACTGGGGACTTTCACCAAAAAATCCTAAAAATAAACTAAGGGATAAAACCATCATTCAATTGAGGGGGTTGTCACGGAAGCTTCAACTTCCACAGACTGGGTTGTAGAAGTTTCACCCTCTGAAGCTGGAATAGCAACATTTTCAGGAACTTCAAGGGCAGGAGAAGGAGTATCAGTAGACTGTTGGCTTTTCTCGATGGTATCTATGACTTTGGCCAGTTCAAGACTGCAAGTCAAAACCCTCTTGAGCAGCTTCCGTCAAAGCATCACGACGAGAATTCAGAAAAGCCCAACTCACTTCTATGTTAAAATTTTCCTCTAGAAGTCCATATTCCTTTTCCCACATAGCAAGATCGTTTTTTAAAATTTGATTTTCAGCTAAATGGGAATCAAGGGAAGCTTCAAGAGAAGCATGAGAACTCTTCAAGGCTTGAATCTCGTCAGAAGAAGTCTGTAAGTCAGCCTGAGCTTGAGTCAAGCTTTGCACTAACTCTCCTGCATATTCTTCCTTTTTAGCCAAAAGTGCCTTCAGCTCTCTAACTTCTTCACTAGCTCTGGATAATTGTTCTGACAAAGAGCATTCCAAAAGCTCTTTGTCTCTTTTCAACTGGCTTGAAGAGGCTTTGATTGTTGCCAGTTCAGAAGTTAAACCACGGTTTTGCTGCTCTAGGAGGTTTTTATCTTCTTGCAACTCTTCTATAGTCCCTTGAGCATTTTCGAACTGCTCCTTCCAGTTGGTTGCTTCAAGTTGGGCTCCCCTAGCTATTTCCTCAGCCTCGTGGACAGACTTTTCAGACTCACGAGCTTTTCTTTCCAGTAAGGAAATTCTTCTCATTAATTCCGTGCTAATAAGGTTAGCCTACAGAGGTAAGTCATGGAAATGAGAAATTGAAGATAATTTAAAAAAGAAAGAGAAAAAAAAACTTGTTGGTAGAAATACATTCAAAGTAGAATGAACTACGTCGTTCATCAAAGTTAAGCAGCTATGGCTCTCCATCTTCTTCTTCTCGATATCTCCAATTAGAGGTTCGAGCCAAACATCGGCTCTACCGGTCTTCCTCAGGAGGCTATGATTGGCAGGAACCTCCAAAGTAACACTTCTCATTGTCATATTTCCGTTGCTAGAACCTGTCTCTGTATGATGAACAGAGGGAAGAGGAGCAGCGGAAGGAATGGAGGGAAAAGATGTAGAAACCAACACCGGAGCAGAAGCAGGTGCGGTTGAAGCAGCCAAGGGAACAGATATAGGAGCAGTAGAAATTGGCAAACAAATGGAAGTTCTTAAAGCTGGTAAAGAAACACTTACGGCTGGCAGAGGAATGGAGGAAATAGGAACAAATGAGGAAAGATGAGCTTCATCAAAAACAGGTCCGAGCTCGCCACTCCCGAAACCACTGTCAAAAAGGTGCTGAATTAACTCATTATTATTTCTTGGTTCGGCATCCTCATCAGATTGAATCAAAACAGGCTCGGTGGCGGAGGTACGAGCATGAGTGTTTTCAATTTCATTATCAATGATTATTCGTCTCCTGGCCCTTGGCCTGGTAATTAGGGAGGTACCCTCCTCTTCTTCTTCAGAACTTTCCTTTGTAGCTTTTCTTTTAGGCAGCAAGGCTCGAGCCTTATCTAAATCCAGAGCAGCATTCGCAGACATGCGAATGACCATAGCTACTTCAGCTGTCATTCCTCTAATGCCAAATCCTGATTAAAGAATGGATATACATGATTAAAGTTGAGGAAAAAGTGCTTAACATGTAAAACAAATTTTTTTTTTAAAAAAAGGGGGGGATACCATGTGTTTTGACTTTCCAGCCATGTAAAAAAGAAATTGATTTCCAAGTTCTCTGCTCCCTAGTAGCAATCTTCAAAAGTGAGTCTACCCAACCACGAAAGTTGGGAATAGGTTCCACATCTCCCATGGTTGCTACAAAAAACCAAGAAGGGACGAGGTTAAAAACAACATTCTTTTGAAATTCTCAAAAGTAGGTACGGTAAATAAGAGGAAACTTACGTTCAAAATTCCACTTCTCAGGAAAGGGAATATTTGTTTCGCCAATCAAATCCGCTGTACGGACAGCAACGTAACGGATATACCATCCACGATCTTTGTCATCCTCAGGGTTTACCAAAACTTTTTTGCTCCTTGCAGTTAAGGTGAAAACCCCATGGCGTATTAAGTTGGGATGGTATAGATGAATGAGATGAGAAAAGGTGAAATTGACATTGGCCTTGGATGATAAATATCTCAAACAAGCCACTGTTCTCCACACCAATGGACCAATTTGGGCCAAACAAATGGTAAAGAAACGACAAAAATCGAGAATAACTGGGTCAATCGGAGGATTAAAACCTAAAGTGAAGGGGTAAGTGTAAACAGAAGAATACCCATTTCTAAAAGAGGAAATTCTTTGATTTGGGGAAGGAATTGACATTCGGAGACTATCCTTCCAGTTACAATCTCTTCTTATGGTGGGGATTGTAAGCTCGGTTACTAATGTTGGGTAAGTATCGACTCTTTCTAAATTTTTAATTTGTTTTTGAAGAGACGTTTTGTCACTTTCAAAAGACAAATCGCCGGGAACTATATCATCAACTGAGGGTTCTTGAGAAGTATCAAGAATTTCCCTACTTTTAGAAGAAGGGGCTTTTGGGATAAAACTCCTTGAAGAAGAACCAGAGGAACCGCCTCGCGTTGATTCTAACCCTGTTCGAAGCCTACTTCCTCCGCCTCTTCTGTGTCTAACAGGGGCGTTGGGGAACTGATCTAGAATTGGAACTTTTTTATGGTTAGGGTTTGAAGAAGACATTGTTAAGAAGAAAGTATGTGCTGAAGATTTGTGAAGAAGACAAAGGAAGACAAAGTTATGTGTAAAATGGGAACCGTCAACTTTTTAAGTATAATGATGAAAAGCCTATAATAAAGGCAGCTATCACTTCGTAAATAGTGAGAATGAAGAAGTCTCGAAGAAGGGTATGAATAGCGGAATCAATTATAAAATGACACATGGACAGAACATTAAATGGAAAAGACTGCTGAGACGTTAGTACTGTCATGAGCATTAATTGTGGCAAAAGTTCTTTTTACGTGAAGATCCACTTCCCAATTATTTAATTGATAAAAAAAAATGGAAAGTGGGGGGACTATCTGTATTGGAAAAAAAACTGAATTTATACTAAAAATGATGTGGCATGACACGTGGATTAGTTGAATGGTCAAAGAACAACAATTGACTAAGAGGCACGATGAAAACAACCACGGGAAGAAGAATTTAAATAAGCACGAGACGACGTATAGATACGAGTCTCGTACCAATTTAAATTATTTACAGCCAACGGATTAGAAGGCATTGAAAGCAAGGATCAGATGACAGAAAGGAGTCCAAATTCATTATTAAATGTCTGATACGTTATAAAGTTGGTATTTAATAGGAATGATTGTATAACGGCTTATTTAATGTCATTTATTGCTCATGATTATATCATTAAAGCTGAGGCTTTATTCCTTTACCTAGAATGATCTATAAAAGGAAGAAGTATCATCATTTGTAAGGACACGGAATACTATTGAGAATTCATTGGAATACTTAACTATTTACCTTCTACCATTGTTCTTAAAAGTATTTTATTTTTTGTTTCATGATTATCAGTAACCCGAATTTCTCTTTTAGCTTTGACCAAGGACTCAGATTTTTGGTGAAACACCAACAAGGGTTGTGATGGAGTGGTAAGTACTCCTTCATCCTTAACCAGAGGTCTCGAGTTCGAGATCCTGGGTATGGAGTCGCCTTTGTTAGGAGCGTTTTACCCCAATGTGGGACTTCCCGTCGCGAAGCATGTATCTAAGATATTAAAACACAATCTTTATAAAATAAAACATTACACTAAACCATGCAAAATGAGAGTATAACTTATCTTATATGAAGAGTTCATAGGAATACGAAGATTTTGGTTATTGTTATGTTTCTTCATTTATGAAGTTAGCTAGAGTGCCTTAAGAATGAAGTTCACACGGCAATGTGTTTTAAAAGACTAGTAGAAAACAAGAAAAGGAAAAAAAAGTTGTATTACGTTCGACTAAAATTTAATATAAGGCTCTAATAAGTAACATAATTTTCTTTGTATATTTCGGTAACACAACTAGTCCCGAATTTTAAATCCAAATTTATAATGTGACTCGCCAATACTTGCTAGTTTTTTACTTATTTATTTATGAGCCGGGAAAATCAAGTAAAAAAAGCAAAAACTGAAACTACTGTTGCTTCAATTTTATTTTATAAAAGGTTTATTAACAGAAAATATTAGGCAGTGGTTGAAGTGAGTATCATATCAAACTCAAAAAATTGAATACTCGAAGTAATTAAATACGTGAAAATTGTGAATTTCTTTTACCCCAAATAAAAAATATTAAAAATGAAATTATATAAATAGAGCAAAATTAAACTCGCGGCAGTCCGTAAGACAAGCCTAAAATTATATTATGCGTCAATATCGTTCCTTAGTAGATCTCTCTAGAACCCTAAAAAACCCTAGGTCTCTTAAACCCTTTTAATACCTCCGTTTCCACTGAGCCAAACGCGAATCATCAGCTCCCAATGGCTGCTCTATCTAGGCTTCAGAAGACCTCACTCCAAAATCTCATTCACCGCCATCTCCTCCGCCCCGTACCCACTTCTTTTGCGGCGGCCGCCACTATCCAGCCGCTTAACATTTCCCCTGAATCTCAACCCTCGCAGTGTTTTGATTTACATCATTTAAAGTCGATTTTGGCTGAACATTTTTCTGATAAGAACAAGTTGAGCTCAAATGCTACTGAATTTGTTCTGAATTGTAATTTTCCTATTGGTATTTCTGCTTTGCCTTCATTTGATTTGTCCCTGATGGAGCTACGTGGCAGCCGTTCGACCAGTAGTAAGAACAGTCGTGATCTAGAGGAAGACGATGACGAAGATGATTTTGATGATGAAGATAGTGATGCGCCTATGGACTTTGATGATATGGATGACGAGTTTGGAAGCGAAAGTGATTCGGGTGATGATGACGAAGACTATGGCCGCGGCGGCCGTGGTGGTGGTTCTCGCGGTGGTGCTGCTTATACAGCGTGAAATTTGGACCAAGTCCACTTTGCTTTGTCCTTCTAATATGCTAATTTCACCTTAATTTTGTTTTCCTGAGCAATGAAATTATTTGGTCTTACCTGTGAAGCTTTTTGTAATCGTTTTATAGTGGAAAACATATTCAATCACTCTGTTTTTCGGTATCTCTGTTCTATAGTATTTCACCTAATTACTCTCTCATAATCAAACCGTCGCGGTTGTAAAAATATTATTTGTTCAGCGTGCTGATTGGAAATGCTAGCAATACAAAATTAGGATGTCAAATATAACATGTAACTCATCCAAACCGTCCAAAATTTGGGTAGGTTGGAGTTGAAAATAATTCATTCATGGACCCATTTGAGTTGAAATCTTGTTGGCTGTGTACGCTGTTCAAATTATCTAGTAGGAGCAACTTTTGTGGAAAAAAGTACTAAAAGGTTTCTAGGCTAGTAGCAGATCATGTATATTTTGATGATATATGTATAGAAGATGAGGGCAAGTACGTAGTTATAAGTCAGTTTTAAAAAGAATAGAAGGCTGTGGTAAATTAGTTATTAAAAGAAAAAGCTTTACATAAGATGTAATTGCTCCGAAATTCCCAACAGGTGATCCTGCAGGGATTTTTGTTGTTAAACATCAGCGCAAATGCTTTTCGATACGGTAAAGTAACACTGGCAAACATTTGCTCTTTCAATGCAGAAAAGTGACACTAGTTAACCAGAATGCTCTTTAGTAGTTGGGCATTCCATTCTTGCCTACCGAGGTTGCTCGGAGATCAATATCCTTACCTTATATCCATACATAAATTAGCTGCGGGATTGGTTTGTACAATGTTCTAGTGTGCGCCGATGGTGTACTTTCATAAAGATCTTGGATGAATTCATAGGTTATGATCTTAACAAGCCAACGTATAATATTGTATTGATTCAAATAGGAAGGTCGGGTACACTTTCCTTTCAATTTCTCCCTTGTAGCCGTAACTCAAATTCGCACAAGTGTATCCACGCTGTTTGATTCAAAAGATATCGGAACTTTTTTGAATAAATCAATCAAAGAAAATGAAGAAGTAAATCTTAGATGAATAAAATAATCTCTAGAGCCAAGGACATACAGGAGGATACAGAGGATAAGATTTCTTTATCTTGTCAAGACGAACCCTCAAACAATTATAACTAGGGGTGGGCATAATACCCACCGAACCGAAAAAACTGGTCGAACCGAAAAATTCGGTTTATTCGGTTTCAGTTTTCGGTTTATTCGGTTGGTTTGTGGTTTATAATTTGAAAAAATTTGGTGTTCGGTTCGGTGGACGGTTTTAATAGTTCGATTTTCAATTAAACCGAAAAACCAAAAACCATATTTCGGACCTCTGCAATAAGTAGCTGACGCCTGACGGTGAGAAATCCAAAAGAAAAATGCAACTTGCCAAGGGCAATGTTTCGTACATGGGGTACAAAATTTTGATGAGAATTTTGCATTTGCTGGGAAAGAATGAAAAGTAGCGATTTCCTTTAGTTTAACTGAAGAAGATGAAGACAGAGAAAGAGTAGCCATTCTTTTGATAATTTGCGAAAAATTTAAATGTTAGTTTATTTTTGGTATATTACGGAGGAATTTGCCCTTGAGCAGATAAGAATTTCGCACATAGCTAATTTTCCATTAGTTCCCGCCACCGTCTGGTGGCTTCTCTCATGGCCTCACACCTAAATTATCCTCCGGACATTTTTATTTTTGGAAATTTCATACGTTTATCAAAAAAATTGTTAATCTATTTGTACATAGTAATCTGTTTTCGTATACCCCAGAAGTTACATAGTAATCTATTTTTGTTGTTTCATACTATTTTTGCCATGGCTTGAAACGAAAATCGAACCGAACATGAATAAACCGAACCGAATCGAAATTATTATGGTTCGGTTTTGGTTATTAAAATCACAAACCGAAAACCGAATTGACCGAACCAAAATTCTAAAAAACCGAACCGAACCGACCGATGCCCTCCCCTAATCATAATATCAATCGTTTTTGTAAGCAAGAGTTATAGCAAGTGTTATAAGTTAGAAAAAATATCCAGAGAGCTTACAAGGTTGTTTTGCACTCTTTATATAGGGGACAAATCTCTTTTAAGCCCTAAAAGACAAATCATAGGGAATATTTGAAAGAATATTTCTAATGTCCCCTTAATGAGCCTACACTGCTGCGAACATCGTGCAGCCTCTTGTTCGCTTGTAGGTCGTCCTCTGCAGGATGTTGAGCTACGAGGATCTCGTCGTTTGTTGTACTCATCAATGGTCGTGATTGTCCAAATTTGAACCCATACAGTTAGTCCCTCCGCTTGTCGAGGTTGCAACTTGGTGCATCCTCGATAAGCAGATACCACGCGTTCTTATGGAGAAATTTGATCCCTCGAGGTGTTTCGGCTTGGCCAATAATGGGTATTTACCGGGAAATGACATCATCTCCACGTGCGTCATCATTATGCGCGTTTTCGAGACAGGGGTTGATGGCTTGTCGCTTCGATTTTGGTGCTCCAACTGCAGCCTTTCGCTTCGATTCTGGCGCCACCCAATCCTATAAATAGGTGGAGGGTTTGTTTTTTCAAAAACTCTTGGCCATTTCACTTCCGGTTATCCTTCCTCATCTTTCCTGCATTCGTTCTTACGGTTTTCTGTTTCTTCTTCTTTGATTCTTCATCTACAACTTTCTTTGTTGCTCTAACATATTTCCGATCAAAGCGATCCCTAGAACACATCGATCTCATGAAGGAGTTTCTGAGGCTGACCCGTTGTCCGTGGCATTCCCCTCCGGCGGTGAGGACATAGTGGTGGAAGAGGGGGCAACTTTCCCACCGTGGAGGAATTGCTGCCGAGACACCCCAAATCTCGGAGTGACTTCCTCAAAGATCCTTGTCGCGCCCCCTTTTTCTCGCGAAATCGGGTTTATGACATTTGGGAGGACAACTCGTTCCCTTTCGGGAATTGGGTTTGAATTGAAGAGTCGCCACCTAATGATTTAAGTGCATTAAGACACTAAGAAAGGTTTGATTTGAACAACCAGAGATTGGGTAAGGGCTTGAAATTATCCCGCACCCCTCAAGATCTACTAGTGTGGTTCCCGGCCAAACCATTGTTGTGACTTTAGGTACAAATAATACGTAGGCAAATAAGAACTTCAAACAAGAGGGGATTTTCACGTAATGGTTACAAAATAGGTAAAGTTACAAGAACTAAAAGAAAAGCTGATTTTTTTAAGAAAATAGTTTGAAATTTGAGAATAAACAACGAAACAAGTAAATAAAGGAAAAGGGATCCTAGGTTTGTAAATAATATGGATCACCCCACACAACATCCGGTAATCACTCCTCAATGAGGGGCTACACGAGATGTTATTGCGTGGTCATCATATCCATATCTACCCTTTCCCACCCCGTTGAGGTATTAAAGCGCGGAATGGTCTCGTTTACTTATTGCATGCTATTACCCCCCCCCCAATACTATCAGTCCCGGAGGCATTTAGGACTACTAATCCTAAAGGGGAGGGATATTGAGCTTACTTGTGATTTCAAAAAGGTAAAAATACTAAGGCGACAAACAAAACATATATGGCAAGTAAGGGGAAGCATATAAACAAATGAAAAGGCTCAAACAGACCTCCTTTAAGCAGAGAAAAGCAAGTAGTTAGCATGACTTACATATACTGTTTAGGGTCTGATTAAACTTAAAGGATCGAGGCAGACTGATTTATTACATAGTTCAGATAAGAAACTCGAATCAGGCCTGCCTGCTGGTTGTAGCATATAAAATCTGATTCAGTTTATTAACTTTCACCCTATGGCTTGCCTAAGTGTTAGACGAAGACCCTATAGGCATGATATCTATGGATTCCAGAAACAATGAAGTAAACATGAATACATACTGATTTAAGAAAAATAGTTTGTTATTAAAGAAAGGCGAGTTTTAGCAAAAGAGCATGCGTCATTGTTACTGGTTTTAGACTTATAAGCGAGTGAAGCGGTTCAGATTCGATTAAAGCTCCTATAGGCATGCTTTCTATGTGTTGTCGATTTTGGACACTTTTACAAAACATAGCAAAAAATGCAGAAATTCTATAGGCATGACATCTAGATGCTGAATTTCATTTAAAGCCTATGAACATGATATCTAATTGCGGTTGATTATTTAAGACCTATAAACATGTTTGCCTATGAGGAATGCATATGCAAGATTTAGAAAGAACCTATAGGCAGGATATCTATATGATATGCAGAAATTCAGAAATTCTTATAGGCAGGATATCTATATGATATGCAAAAATTCAGAAATAACTTATAGGCATGGTATCTATATGGGAATGCAAGAATTCATAAACTCCTATAGGCAGGTTATCTACCCCTTTTTGCATACATAGTTACCCTTCCCTTTTCACTAGCCATCCCCGAGAGTTTTATTACAAAGTTATTACTGCCCAGAAAGAGTAAAGTAAAAAAAAATACAATTAGAAAAAGAACAACCAAGGAGAGCCTGATTCAGACTCCCTGTCTGAAGTATGAAGTAAACCAACTCCAAGAGATCTTATTTCAAAGCCTTTCTCCTATTTGGATGTGTCAGAGTTCCCTAAGAGCCTCATATGGACTCCGGGCAGTGCTCACACCAAAATGCATTATAGATGAAGAGATAGTGCAGTGTTGAAGGGTCAGCCCTCAAGTGTCCAAGTTCAAAGGGAACTCAAGGTCCCAAGACAAGGCTCACAAGACGGGGGCAACAGTTAGAGACTAAGAGAGGGTGCAAGTGCAGAATTCTGAAAAGGGGAAAGAGGAAGGGAAGCAGTTTACATTAATACACATAGGGGCATTGGGAATGGGGAGGTGGTAAGGAGGCAAGGACAGGCTAGTGGGCATACCCAGCAGTGGGAAATGCTGACACACCCATAAGCCTGTTAGAATACATTGTTTAGAGGTTAGGATCCTCTAAGGGATCAAGTTCAATCCATAGACAATAACTTGCATATTGCCATGTTTTAAACTGTAACTCAAAGCACATAGAAGGGAAATAGGGAGAGATGATTCATAGCAGAAACAGGCAGTAGGACATAAGCATACTAATTTAAATGTTGTACTCTACAGAAAGCAGTAAAGTAGACATGTGTACAAAGACTATAAATAAACACATTGTTGTGGTGCTGAAGCTTAAATCAGGACATACCAGTTTCAAAGTAAACAAAGAAAGAAAGCAGCAGGTCTTGTAAACAAGCCACAATGCAGACAAGAAGAGAAAGTTATTGTGAGAGAGTATGAGTTCAGAAGGATTCTGATGTCCTCTTTGTGAAAAAGGGTCGTGCCTTTTATAGTGTGAAAATCATGAAGAAATAAGGTAAGAAAATAGTCAAGGAACTGATTGTCGATCAATTACACAAGACTTCCCTTAATTAAGGGATTCAGATTCAAACGGGTAGAAATAATTTAAGGAAAGAAAAATGAATAAGCACTTTTGTGCACAACATGTAATTAAGGGTAAATACATAAAAGTTATTTAAGGACAGAATTTCTGAAATACGCGGTTGCACAAACAAGGCAAGAAAATCAATTAACAGCCAGTAAATCAAAGGTCAGGGATCTTGTATGAATGAACCGAGTCAAAAAGATGAGAAAGGTTTTTTAACTTAAGGGAAATCAGCAAACAATGGAAAAGGAATCAATCAGACCCATTTAGAAGGAATTTGAATCAATCACGAGTTGAAAGCCTTTTTAGAGGAAGATTCATCACATATAAAGAGCACACAAACATGTTGACTTGAAAGAAAATGTTGTGCCATTGCAAAAATCAATAGAAAAATCCAGTGAAGATAGAGTTTTAGAAGAGTTTAGCCAAATGTCAGAATCATATGCAAACACGGATGTCCAAACTCGGTTCAGAGACTCGAAGTTGGTCTGAAAGAGTTAGGGGTTCTAAAATAAAAACCCTAGTTCAATTAAATCACATAATCAAACTTGGCAGAACCCCCGAATTCTAGGGTTTCCACCTTGAATCAAGTGCAGAGATGAGAAGGCAAGTAATCGAAACAAGCTCAGAGGTTTCAGTTCTATGAAACCTCTTGCATGCTTCTTTCAGCAGTAGAAACTCATGAGAAAACAATGATAGCAAGTAACATGCAGAACATAGTAACAGAATTCTAAGAAAAATAGAGTAGAAGAAGCTAATACGAAACATAATAGAAAAGACTGATAAGAACAGTAGAAGAAGCATGCTAAGAAATTTTAGAACAAACTATAAATAGAGCTCAGTAAAAGGAACTTAATAAGGAAACTTAAGAACTTAGTAAGAAAATATAGTAGGAGAAACATATCAGAACACAGTAGAAAAAGCATACAGTAGAAAAGCATATGAGAACATAGTATAGGAAAATACAGCAGAAAAAGCACGTAAGAACATGGTAGAAGAAAATACAAGAACCCAGTAGAAGAAAATACATATAAAAGGAAAAAGAAAGTTAGAAAGAACTTAAATACTTTCATAAAACCTTAGATCAGAAAAGAAAGATTTTCAAAGTAGTTTTTTGAAAGAAAATTCAGGAAAACGTTTAAGGCATTAAAGAAAGCATGGATCTGGAACAGATCTAAGGAAATCGGAAAAACCTCGAAGGGTTAGGTTTTCAGAAGAACCCTAGAAATGAGAAAGGCTTTGAAAAGTCACCGATCTGAGTCGGAAAGATCAGGATCAAGCTCAAACAACCATGGTACGCCGGAGCAAGGCTGGAGATGGTCGTGGAACCTCGAATCGACAGAGGTATGGGTACAAACCTTCAAGGTCAAGCCTTGAATCTTCATAGATCAGGTGTGTAAAAGCAACAGGAGGTAGGTATAAGACTCCCATAGCCCTGGAAGCCATGGTTTCCGGTGGCTTTCAGGGTGGAAGCGGTAAGAGGCGGCTAGGGTTTTGAGAAGACTCGAGAGAGTTTGAGAGAGTGAAGGGTTTCAGAGGTGGCGGGTAGGTGAAAATAACTTAGGGTTAGTGGGGTTGGTGAATTAAAAAAAGGAAATGAGAGAATGTGGTTGTTGATCATTTTGATCAACGGCCTGGATTAAACAGGGAGCCGGACAGGTTGGATTTAATTAGGTCAAGGGTGGGTAATTTTAGGAATTGGGCTGGGGTTCAATTGGGTTTAATTGGGATAGAATTTAGGCTAAAATTGAAATAAGTAAGGCTAGTATTTAAATAGCCACTTTTCCCTTATTTATTTTATAAAAAATAGTAAAATAATTTCTGGAAACAAATTAAAGGTACTAAATTAATTAATAATATATAAATATTAAATTAAAAATACTTGAATTAATTTTATAATTATAAACGTAATTAAATCTTAAAATAGGCTAATATTGCAATTATACGCAATTTGGCTTTAAAAATACTAAATAAATTTGTAAAAATGTGCAAACATCATACTAGCTATATTTTAGTATAAATATTAGAGTCCAATAAATTAATTACCAAAATTATAATTTTAGGGATAATTATTGGGTTTTTCTTGATAAAACAAGACAGTAAATTGATTTAAAAATCTTTTTAAAAAATGGTATACTTATATATGCATATACATGCTATTTGAAAGGCATTTTGCATATAAAAAATACAGGAAAAAATTAGTTATCAACAGCTGCCCCCTCTTTACCCGGGAAGGATGAAAGAGTTGTCGGGTAAAGATATGATGGCCAATTTGACCGAACGGAATGGTTTGAAGAATTTGACCGAGCTCTGGCTCCTGAGATGCCTACATATCCTTGGTCTTACAAGAATTAGGCCATATGTAGTTCAGGATCCGTCGGCAGAATATGCCGATGGAGATTTTTCAAGACGGACGCAATATTTGGTTTGAGATGGATGGTTAAAGTCAAACAGGGCTACGGGAACTGGAGCAGGATTGCTCCTGCTGAGACGGTCGTTGCTCACCGGTTTACTTGCAAATAAGCAATACAAGTGTATATTATGCGGAAATTTAAACGTGATTCAAGTTCCCGTCGGACCATGAATGTTGTCTTTGGACGGTTAGGATGGTGTCCTCAGACCATGACGTCCTGAGCCATGAAGCGTATAATAAGGGATTTGCCGGCTATGAAATGATGCTCTCGGGCTATGAGAATGATGCCTCTGAACTATGACGCCTTTGAATAATGATATGCAAAAGATAAAAGAGGTCCTCAGGCCATGACATGGCGTTCTCGGGCTATGAAAATGGCGCCTCCAAACAATGACGCCTTTAGATAGATTGACGATCTTTCAGCCCATGAGATGTAGAAGGTGGTGATCTTTCAGCCGATGCAAGATGTAAATGAAGTGGCGATCTTTCAGCCGATGCAATATGTAAATAAAGTGGAGATATTTTAGCCATGCAAGATGTAAGTGAAGTGGCGATCTTTCAGCCGATGCAAGATGTAAATGAAGTGGCGATACTTCATCCGTGCAAGATGTAGATGAAGTAGTGATCTTTCAGCCGATGCAATATGTAAATGAAGTGGTGATCTTTTAGCCATGCAGAATGTAAATAAAGTGGCAATATTTCAGCCATGCAGATGGAGGTACAACTTAACCTCGGAAGGCAGAATGGTAGCCTTATGCAATGCAGGGAATGCAGATAGAGACAGAGCTTAGTCTTGGAAGGCAGAATGGTGGCCTTATGCAATGCAGAGAATGCAAATAGAGACAAAGCTTAGTCTTGGAAGGCAGAATGGTAGCCTTATGCAATGCAGAGAATACAGATGGAGACAGAGCTTAGTCTCGGAAGGCAGAATGGTAGCCTTATGCAATGCAGGAAATGCGGGTGGAGGTAGAGCTGAACCTCGGAAGGCAGAATGGTAGCCTTATGCAGGAAGTAAAAATGGCAAATGGCAATAGAGTTTTCTTTGCTGATAGCGGATTGCGGTATCGTGATTGCTGGGGATATTGTGCCTGCTGGGGACACTGTTGTGTGCGGATAGCAGTTGCGAGCAAGTGCAACGGTTTGTAGAGTTGTATTCCTGAACTTTGTGAGTGAGCGTATAGTATATTTGATGGTTTTGCAACTCAAGTACCTACATCCAAAGAAAAAATTGTGAGTTTGTAAAGGGGGAAATGTTAGTTCGTATCCCCGCTGGCTTTGCTTGACCTGCTCGGCTTTGATCCGGTGATACTGTATATATCACCGGGGTAGCATTGCTAAACAAGGCAATTTTAGTAATAAACATGCATGATTTAGTAAAAGCATAACATAAGTACAAATTTAAGAATAATTTTCTTTAGATGAACCGACGACTGCGACGTGGTTCAAGACATTGCAACTTCTCTTGCTTTGAGGGTCCTTCTCAAAATTCTTCCCCAGTTTACTGGGTTGCTGCTTTTGATGGATGTTAATGATAAATGGCTAGAATCAACTTCGGAATTTTGAGGGTCCTCCTCAAAATTCTGCCCCAGTTTCCAATAGCGGGGGAAATGAAAATTTTATTGAATCGTGACCGAACCTATAGGGCTGCCTATGTATCCCCTCTTAAACGGGAATCAGTTCAGGCGTAGTTCAAATTACATCATAAAAGAAAGCATAAAGGTTACACATAGTATCGCTTGACTGCGTCTGAATTGATCGGCTTTGGCCAAACTTCCCCGTCCATTTCTGCAAGTATGAGGGCTCCTCTTGTTAGAACCCGGTGAATCATATATGGACCCTGCCAATTGGGAGAGAATTTCCCTTTGGCTTCATCTTGATGCGGCAAAATCTTCTTTAATACCAGCTGCCCTGGTGTGAAATGTCTTGGCTTGACTATTTTGTTGAAGGCTCTGGATATTTTGTTCTGATAAAGCTGACCATGGAAAACTGCATTCATTCTCTTTCTGTCTATAAGAGCTAGCTGTTCACAATGACTCTTCACCCATTCTGCATCGTCGAGCTCAGCTTCCTGTATGATCCTTATAGAGGGAATTTCTACTTCGGTGGGAATGACTGCTTCCGTACCATAAACCAACATGTAGGGGGTGTGAGAACGTGATTTTTGCCTTATGAGAATTACTCCCAAAAAATTTAAAATAAAATGGTTTGGTGTTGTTTGTGATTTATTTGTATTTTTGTCTGTGCATGTGTATTTCTACTTTAATTGAGAAAAATACAAAAATATGTGTTGCATGCACATTTAAGATTTAATTGTGCACTTAGGAATTAATTGAACCATGTTTTGTTTTTAAGAGAAAGAAAATCACAAAATAATGTATTTTTTGCATTTTTAGCATTTCATGTTCAAGTTATGTGATTTTATTTGATTGTGTGTGTTAATTGTTATTTAAAAGTTAGTAGTACTTTTGTAAATTAATTTAGTCCTATAAGCTAATTTAGGATTTTTGGAATTTTTAGTTTTATTAGTTTAAGAAAAGAAAGGCAAAATAAAAGAGTGTTAAGTCATATTTGGGCCAAATCAATTTAAAGTCCAAACAATTTTTCTTCCCCTTTGAAATTGAAACCCGAATACCCAACCCATACCCCATACCCCATCCCCGATCCGATCCGCCCCATAACCCAAACAACCACCCCCTTTCTTCATTTCATTTCCAAATCCCTAACAGAAAACCCTAAAACCACCCGCCCCCCTCTCCTCTTCATCTTCTCCAAACCACCCCCCTTCCCCCTCACCTCCATGGCTACCCTTCTTCATCTTCTTCGTCCCCATCGTCCCTCACGTCTAGTAGTAACCAAGCGACGAACAACAGACCAGGTGTCATTGCTGTTGCTTCTTTACCCCTCGTCCTAAACGACCCCTCCATCTCTAGCTCCCATGGCTTCCCTCTTTCCCCATCACCACCATCTACCCCAAGCGACCCCTCCATCTCCAAACGACCACCTCCATTCCCATCGACGAACCACCAAGCCAGCTCGACGTAAAGCTAACCAACGACCACCCTTCTCCGTCGAGCAGCAGCGAGCAGCAACACCTCCAACCTCTGTTGCAACCAGCTGTAAAACCAGCTCCAAGAACATGAAAATAGTAGTTCAAACCAGTTATTTTCAAGCACCAAACTAGCACCAACAGCCCAGCCTCCCTCGTCGTCGAAACCAAGCGACCAGTCTGCTTCTGTTATCCCCATAACCACCACGCCTAAGCTTCATCATCAACTGCTTCACGTCTTTCTCACTTCGTCGTTCACCGCCAACCAAACCAGTCCGTCGACCACGCTATCCGTCACACCCTCCATTCCAGTCAGCTCACATTTGAACACTAGGTAACCAACAGTGGTGGTACCATGAAGCTTTTCAAGATGTTAAAGACAGTGTTCGATCGAATGTTCGTCAAACGCTTCATTCTCGTGCCGAGGATCCATTTCAAGTCCCTCTTGAAGTGAATATAGTTCTTGTTGGTTTTAATGGCGACGGGGGG
This sequence comes from Nicotiana sylvestris, assembly GCF_000393655.2. Lineage (NCBI taxonomy): Eukaryota > Viridiplantae > Streptophyta > Magnoliopsida > Solanales > Solanaceae > Nicotiana > Nicotiana sylvestris. The sequence continues at coordinate 65,315,146 of NC_091063.1, forward strand.
GCTACAGGTGCGTATGAAGGGTTCTAAGTTGAATCGATCTCTTCTGGGCTTTTGTTTTAGCTTAGGTCTTGATTAAAGCTTTAATGTCACTTCTTTGTTTGATTAGTCAATTTCATATTCTTGTACAAACAGTGACTATTCCTATAAATGTTTGCTAGCATTTTTGGTTCAAATGGTTTCATTTTTGTGTATTGTTTGCTTCCCTGCTCTTGGTTGTTCATCATATTGTTTGGTTCCCTGCTCGTTCATGTTGTCTAAGTTAATTGTGATTTTGTTCCCAATAGAGTTAGTTTATTCCCTTGTATCTGTGTGAATCAATTTCGACCTTACTAGTTCAATACAATGGTTCTGAATCATTGAATCCTTTATCTTGGTTGTAATGTTGTTTGATCTAGTTTGAGTTCAATTGATGATTGTGTTTAGTGATTTGGATCTACTTGTTTGTTCTGATATGAATCTGACTCTGTTGAAGTAATTCATGAATGTTGTTGATTAGGAGTTTGTTTAGTGAGTTTGTTTATTCAGAGTTTGTTTATTAATTGGATAATTGATTAGATGAATTGTTTATAGCTGGTATAGTTTGTTTAATTAACTTAGGAGGATTGGATATGACTGATGGGGTAGAATGGTAATTTCAGTAGTTTCAGGGCATTTTCGGGATTTTAAGTTTTTAAAAAATGATTAATTTGAGTGCTCTATCCACTAAGTACTAATAATATTAAAATAATATATTATTTAATACATAATGGGGGACAAGACATGTGGTAGTGGGAATTAATACATTGTTTAATGTAGTGGGGGACAAAGTATGCAGCAGTGGGGAATAAGGGAATTAAATAAAGAAAAGACATATGGTAGTGAGAACTAATACATTTGTTTAATATAGTGGGGGACAAGGCATGCAAGTGTGGGGAACAAAACATAATGGTATGAAAAGTTTAAAAAGGATTGATTAAAATATGTTGCCCATACCTGTTTTTGGGTTATAAATAGGGTCATTTCAAGACACAAAGGGCGGGGTTTTTGGAGAAAGAAAATCCTTTCTCTTCCAGTTTTTCTTAGAGTCTAGGTTGGATTTTTAACATTTAAAAGTTTAGTAATTTGAGAGTAAAAAACAGGCTGATTATTTCTGGGTTTTCACTTAGGCTTTAAGGGGTTTGTTGAGTTTGTTATTTTTGGTCTCCGTTGGTTGGTGTGGGTGTTGTTTCATTGAGTGTGCTGGAATCCTGTTGGTTTTCAAATCTGTCACTGGGTGTTCTGTTTACTGGTTGTTGCTGGCTATTACTGTTGCTGACCGCTCCTTCATCTTCTTGTATTTCCGTTATCCAGGTACATGTTCTACAACTCTCAAATTTAAAGGAAAGGAAGTAAAGAGTGGTTGGAATGAATTTATGAAAATAACTATTTCCTTTGTGTTTAATTTAATGTATAAGCAGTAGTTCATTTGATATTTCATAGTATGTATTGGAATGATTTTGAAATGCATAAACCAGACTGATTGAATCTATTTCTACAAACACGGAATATCAATTGTAATTAAGCTTAGTTGGTGATTACTAGTTATGAAATATACTGTATTTAATTCTTTTGTTCAGTAGTCATGAAACAGTTTCAAATAGTTTATGTCACAAAACAGGTTCAGATAGTTTATAGAAATCAGCATGTTGGTTTAATAGGGTTAGTTCTGAAATTGCGAGTTTACTTGAGTAAGTAACATCATTTTAAATAGCATTGTGAATAATGTTAGTAACTAATATTCTCAAATGTTAGTGACTGATGTTAGCCTGATGTCAGTTTTTTAAGCATTGACTCATTTCTTCGACAAGTCGTAAAAAGAGTTAAAAAAATGGCTTTGTATTACACATAGTTAATTCCAGTAGTTCAATCCATCTAATAATGTTAGTTTAAATTAATCAAAGAATAGTTAGTTTGTTTTGATATTACTGGGTGTCAATCTCGTGTTTTATTCATAATCTCAACTTTAGTGTTATTAACTAATAGAATAAGGAACGATACAATCTCTCTTGAGTAAGCTCTGTTGCAATTTTCCGTTTGCATTTGTCTGAATCTAATAAATAATAAGAGGTACGAGCTCATAAACATGTAACTAATTAGGACCTCTTCTCTTTTATTTTAGAGACGAACTTAATAGAAAAATGTAGTCACTTTAGGATTGTCCTTTTAAAATAAACGAGATGAGCCTCGCCAAATAAAACGCACAGATTGCGGGGCCCTCGATAATTGTATATATTAAAATATTTAGATTTCGGGATGGGCCGTTTAGCAAAATTTCACGGCTTCACCCAAAATAATAATACGCTAGTCGCTTTAGGCGCGCCTTTAATAATTTACTTTCTTAAACTCGGGTGCACATTTATGTGACCCAAATCCAAATCTCAACGAAGTCGAGATGTGTCGTTAATCACGGGTGCATTGATTGTGACGTGGTTTGAGATGCATTTCCATGACGTTGAAAATTCCTTTAAAAAAATAATGAATGAGACGAGCCTCGACAAACAAGAATACACAAACTGCGGGGCCCTCAACGGACAATTATTTCAAATGCTTAGATTTCGAGACAGGCCGCATAGCGAACTTTACGGCTTTTCTCAAAATAACAACGCGTTAGTATCCTTGGGTGGGTACTTAATAATGTTATCTTCCTAAACTCGGGTGCACATTTATGTGACCCAAATCCAAATCTCAACGAAGTTGGAACGCATCGAAAATTGCGGGTACATTTATGTGGCGCAATTCGAGATGCTTTCTCACGACGTTGCAATTCTTTGAAAATAATAATAATAAAAGCGGTAAACAGTTAAAACTGGCACATAGGATTCAACATGTATTAAAATCAGATAAATAAGCCGAATATGACAGTTGAGCGATCGTGCTAGAACCACGGAACTCGGGAATGCCTAACACCTTCTCCCGGGTTAACAGAATTCCATACTTAGATTTCTGGTTCGCGAACTATAATACGGAGTCAATCTTTTCCTCGATTCGGGATTCAACCGGTGACTTGGGACACCATAAATCTCCTAAGTGGTGACTCTGAATTAAATAATAAATCCCGTTTCAATTGTCCTTTAATTGGAAAATCTCCCCTCCGCGCCCTTTGCAGCGGCGCGGGTGAAAAAGGAGGTGTGACAGCTCTGGCGACTCCGCTGGGGATCAGACCCAGAATCTCTGGTTCAGGGTTCAGAATTTGAGCTTAGATAAATTATTATATTTGGTTGTTTATTATCTGATTTTTTACATGCTTGGGCATAATGTGCTAAATGCTGCTTTTACCGCTTTGATATTATCTGAACTGTATATAAACTATGCCAAAACCCTTCTCTTCTTACCTCTGGGATGAGTTTGCTGGTCGAGACTCCCTATTCTGTTAGTGTCAATACCTGAAATAAGAAAGAGGCCGGACAAGTTACAAAGTTGGACGATCCCGCGGGTCCCGGTACGTAGCCCCCTCGTCGACTCGAGTTGTCCGCTCGGGTACACAGTCTAGAACAAATACCCAGGTTATAAACCTAGAATAACTCAGCTTCATGCCGGATCCCTAGTAGGAGCGTTTGTTTGCATCACGTGCATTTGACTTTGGAGGCTCAACACAGGGGTTGAGTCTGTTTAGGACAGATGTACCAAAATGACAAAAGACCATCCTGATTCATCCTACTTGCTTCTACTTGTGCATTTATTTGCTTTAGACTTGCATGTTTATCGGCTTTTGAATATTTTGTGAAAGAGAGATAGAGGTACGAGGGTTAAAAAAATTTAAATCGTCTGCTTTGAAAACTAGTGTCCAAATATTGTCGAAACTCTGCCGAATTTTTGAGAAAATGAAAAAAAAAAAGAGAAAAAGAAAAAAGGGTTTTAGTTATGAAAATAGTCTTATTTGCCAATGAAAAAGAGTCTTTTTTCAAAAGAAGATTGTTTTATCGGCCCGAACTACGCCGGTTTGATTCTCACCGGATGTGAGATACGTAGGCAACCCTCATCGGGTCCAACCTCCCTTTTTGCAAAAATAGCCAAAAATGTCAAAATTTTAATTTTTGTCATAAATAAGTCAGGTGATGCCGTTCTTGTCAAAATATAGCCGAATGTTCCCGAAAGGGACGCCGGAAGGCTGACTTTGCGTAAACGGCCACTTTTAGTCATTTTTGGATTTTTGACCGGTTGACTCACACAGCCTTAAAATCTTCATTCTTGAAGTGCTGAAAGGCCGTATTTGCGAAATCGGGTTTTTATTTTATTTTTGAAAAAATGTGTATTAATTTTATTTTGAGTCAAATAAGTCTTAAATTTTAAACACCCTAATAAATGTGCAGAATGAGCACAAATCAGAATTTACACGTAACAATAGTGAACAAGATCCCTTTGGAGTTGCACATGTGGTGGGATGACTTGGGCGAATCAGGGCGCGACACGGTCAAGCTATACCTGGGAGACCTCATTGGGTTACTGAAGATTAATCCTAGGGGGATATCATAAAGGCTTTGGTTACATTTTTGGGACACGACCCACAATGTAGTCCCCTTCTCAGATTTCGAACTCACCCCAAAAGAGGTAGCAGGTTATAGGGACATTACTGAGGGCTAAGGCACAAATATCGGATTACTCCAAGAGCCGTCAATTCATGGATCTACTGAAGATAAGAAAGGGAGTCCCGTACGCTGAGTCGGATAAAGTTTTTCTACTCTACAGTTCATAGGTATATAGGAGGGTTCAACGATCCAAAAAGCGGGGTTGGCAGTAAAGGAAATCGGACAAACTGGGATGAACATAGGCGGTTCGCCTTCATGGTAAGCATTCTTCGGCATTGTGGTGTTTCCCCAGAAAGACAGAAATATTGATTTAAAGGTGGCAGGAGTCGTCAAAACCCTGATTACCAGCAACAAAAGCACGCTTGCCCCATGATGGTATCCAAGATGAGCCGAGTTCTCACAGCTTGTAAAGCCGAGGCAGATTTCTTCGAGGGGTACATAAGCGCGAGCAAAGCGTACGCGGCAAATAAAGAGGGACTACGAAAGGGACATCACTATATTGAGAAAAACAATATCCACTCTCAAAGAGTGGATCTTTAGACAAGCCCGAGATGCCAGAACAGATAGGAAGCGCTGTTATAATCTGATGGCCCGAATGGAGGAACAGATGAATGAGTTTCAGGATCAACTCTTTTACAACGCTTAAATGTTGGGGATGCGGGATCAATAAATAGAGCGATTGCTTATGGAAAGGGACAGAATCAAGGGAAGAATCGACGATATCGGGCACTATATCACCATAGAGTGCCTGGCTTGTAAGGATACGTCTTGTACCACCTTCTTTGTTTCAATAATGATTCACGTCCACCAGATCATGGAAGATTTAAAAGATCTGCAGAGAGTCCTTGCACCAAAACCCGCGGCGAGGCCGAACGACGCCCCGCGGGCGCCCAAAAAAACTCTAAGACATTCACAGTTTGAAGTCTGTATGTTCTTTGTCTTCAGAGTCTGTTGTCCGTTGGAGTTTGTAATTTCCCTTTTGCATAAAGTCTGTAGTCTGTGTCAAGTCCGTCAGTCTTCTTTCAAAAAGTGTTTTGCCTTGTAATAGATTGTTTTGCTAATGAAGATTGAAAAATCCAAAAATGGTGTCTTTGTTTTTCGCACTTATGGTCAGAACTACGCACGATCTGATTCATGCGGGGACATGATACGTAGACAATCCACATAAGATTCGACCACCACTAAAAGAAAAGATAAAAAAAAATAATAGAAGAAAAAAAAAAGAAAAAAAGAAAAGGGGAGTACAATTACAAGAAGCTGGAATGACGCATGTAATTGAAGCAAATGCATGATAGAAAGGGTTAATTGCCTAGTTGCATTGCATCCTTAATGTGTGTTTTCTTATCTGTTGAAAACCCTAACACTAACAGGTTGCTACCATTTTGTCCTCTTTCAATAATCAGAAAGGTGGTTGGTTGTGATTCTAAAGTAACGCTTCCCTGCAACACAAAGGCAAAAGACAATGGCAGAGAGCAACAAAACTGAGTGGGTTGGTACCGATGCCCGAAAGCAGTTGGTTGAACAGGACTACGGGTTGGTAGAAGAGGTAAAAATGTTGAGACAGCATGTGGCAGACATGTATCGGGCATGGATGACCGGGAAAGCACCACCCCCGCCACCGCCTAGCTTCCTGAACTCTATCCTTACCCAAACACCTCACACAATAACGGACGATTCCCCATACTCTCAATATCTACCCACCTATGACAGATTTCCCAGCCACCCGAGTAGCTCCATCACTCGTCGTCCCACTATGTTTTTTCAACGCTACTCCCCTCCCCGATGATACTTCTCTCCACATGACTCCCAAAAACATGCTTCACTCTCCAAGTACCCAGCTCCACAAAATGCCTATCCACCCCTACGAGCACATCAGAAACCCCTTGGATCAGGTTTTTAGCCAAATCAGGCATTTAGGAATGCGAGGTTGCTGAAACGAGGAAAGGCTCTCACCCCCATCGGAGAATCTTATGCAAGTCTGTTTGAAAGACTAAAGCATGCTGGCCTGATCGAGCCGCTCCCCGAATATACTCCAGATCCACATGCAAGAAGCTTTGATCCTACTACACAGTGCGCATACCATTCCAATGTCCCATGGCATAGCATTGAGAGTTGTCATTCGTTAAAAAGGGAAATAGAAAGAATGATTCACGAAGGAGTGATTGCGATCAACGACAGTAATAAGGAGCATGTGAACCTTCTTAGGATATTGACTAAAGTTGAAGATGTTGAACCAGATGGTGGTCTTGATGCGAAGCTCAGTGGCTAAGATGCCGAGGTTGGCAATTGGAAACACGCTCCTTTCTTGGTTGGTCAGGGAGGAGTTTTGGTGGTTCATTTTGTTATCATTTCTGTTGTCCGGGTTATTTGCAGGGTTGTAATCCAGACATTGTCTTGTGTCAAACCCTCTTATCCTTCCATTTTGTCCTAGTGGTTTGTTTAGTGTCGTCTAGGATTGTTTTAAGTTTGTTCCAAGGTGGTACCCCAGTTGTTTTGCTTGTTTCATTATACGAACCGTTTCACCACTTATCTAATGCAAATTCCGGTCTTTTGTTACATCCAGTCATCTTCTTTGTTTAGTTCTTTTTATCCCTTTGTTTTGTCTTTGTTCAACGCCGATTCTAGTGACATGACATGTGCGCACAATTTGGCCTAATCTTAAAAGTTAATTATAAAGCCATTGGGAGATGATCGGGGCACTTAAGGGAAACAAGAATAGCTTGAGATCATTTGAAACCCGATTCACATGAAACTGGGGCAGGTAAAACATAAAGAAAACCATAAAAGCAAGTTAGCCATATTGATAAGGGGTCGTTCATGGTAACGAAAGTGAGAGTATTGCCCAACGGTGCTTTAAAAATGACAAATGAAAAAGCAAATGTGTGGATATGGTTATCAAGTCCGGCACAATCAGAAGATGTGGCGAATGTTTAATTATGTTGTTTGTGCTTGGCATGTTTTGAAGATTGGAATGACGAAGACATTTCATTCTTCTATCTAAACACTTTATCCTTCATTAACCCTTTGAGCCTTATTGGTTTTCTTTCGTACCCCTCGTTCGGAATCAGTAGCAAAGATTAGAAAAAACAAGCATGGAAGATAAAGAAAAAGAAAAAGAAAACAACAGAAATAACTAAACAACAAAAGAGAAAAGAGAAAGGAGAAATGAGCAAAAGGGAAAGAAAAAGAAAAGAAAATGATAAATAAGTGGAAAGGAAAACAAAAAAGGAATTGGGAACTACGTTTGACCTGATTCCTCAAAGAGGATACGTAGGCGCTTCACGGCTCAGTCATAATGTAACAAAAAATTAAAAAAAAATCCCCAAGCAAGAAACTGGGGCAGAAGTTGTGTTTGATGTAAAGAAATCTGGTTCCGAAGGTTGTAAATTTTGAACCCAAATTGATTCATTTTGAGCCGCTAATACCCTTTCTTTCTAGCCCTATCCAAAACCCCACGCTACGGTCCAAAGAAAGACCTTTTGACCAGTCGTCGAAAGATGCCAAGTCATGCGAATGGAAGTCAAGAATAACACTCTGATCCCCGGCAAAAAAAGTAATAAAAGGAGAGAGTCTTATCGGTGAAAACTTTCATAGGCACCTTGAGGAGGATATAAGTTGAGAGAAAAATCAAAATAAGAGAGGCTTGATAGTGAAAACCCTTCGGGCACTACAAGTCGAATAAAGATTGAGAATCATACAGGAAAGCACCAAATGAAGATTGTGAAAGGCAGAGGATAGGCCACGTGTGCATGTCATGACCAATAGAGTCGGTATCCACGTCTGATAGGTTTTACTCTGTAGGTTTCTTGTTAGGAGTCATCTCCTTCTTTTGCCTTTTACTCTGTTCCTTTTACCTTGGTCATTTCCTTTTCTTGAGCCTATTTGGTCAGAACAAGCAAGAAATGATTTCAAAATTTGCCATCAACTTTCCAATTATGCAAGACGATATCTGACTAGTACATCAAAGTGGTATAAGTCAGGAAAGAACAAGCGCAATGATCTGGTAATAGTCAACGTGCTTTGAGGGTTCGCGCAAAATACCCAAGATTGGTCCATATCAATTCAGGGACAGTTCCACAAAAAGAGGCCCCGGGGGATTGAACCGAGGGTATATTCGATGATGAGATTGACAGAAGGTTGGACCAGTGTCAAGAAGGATATCCCCAGCAGAAATCGAGGGTTGTAAGGCCAAGGCCAGCGGAAAATCAAGAAAGAACAGCGCGGAAAGCAATGGACATAATTGGGAAATTCATAGGAGACTCAAAGGTTGGGGAAACGCCAGTTCAAGGACAGTACCGCAAAAGAAAATATTGGGTCTGCACCGGAGAAAGGTATTTTAGTAACACAGACGATGGAGGGAGTGGTTAATCAATGAACATGCAGGATCTTCAAGCGAAATTAGCTGTCATAAAAGTACATAAGGACAGACAAGGAGACTGGGAAAATGGTTAAAAAGTTTGTGAATAAGGAATCGTCAAGAAGGTCGGAAGGTATCAACCAAGCTTCAAGATGGTCAGGCAACGCATAGATGGGAAAATGGTTGGTAGCATCCCCAGCAGGAGTATCACAACCAACCACCACGTTTTAAACTGACCAAATTTTCTTTGATTTTAAGCAGGGACAGGGAATGTTACCGATGACGGAAAGATGCGCCACAAGAAAGATTGTCAAACTGGGGCAGAAAATTTTCGTTCATTTCGAAAATTTTCGGAAAGTCTAACACAAGTTTGGTGAAAAGCAGTATCCCCAGTAGTTTTTCGGGAAAACGCAAAACAAGTTCTAAAGATTTAGGAGGAAGATAACACGAGTTTTAAGGGAGGTACTCTTCGAAGAAAAAAAAAGAAGAAGAAGAAGAAGAAGAAAAAAAAAAAAAGAGGAAGACTAGTTTTGCAAAAGGAAACAGTTTGCAGAGGAATGAAACATCAGTCTTAAGGGAAGTAGTCTTTGAAGGAGTAAGATAACATATTTTTGAGAAAATGTTATCCCCAGCAGTTCGCAGAGAAATGAGACACCAGTTTTGAGGGAAGTAGTTTTGAAGAAGGAAGACAGTACAAGTTTTGAGGGAAGTAGTTTTGAAGAAAGATAATTCAAGTTAGAAGGAAAATAGTTCAGGAGGTAAGGGGAAACAATGGCGATTTATTTCCAAAGTTGTTGTTGAGGTCAGGAGCCCGCCTGAAGAAAGGAATGGCGCTTTTTTTTCGAAGTTGTTGTTGAGGTCAGGAGCCCACCTGAAGAAAGGAATGACGCTTTATTTTCGAAGTTGTTGTTGAGGTCAGGAGCCCGCCTGAAGAAAGGAATGGCGCTTTATTTTCTAAGTTGTTGTTGAAGTCAGTATCCCACCTGAAGAAAGGAATGGAGATTTATTTTTTCGAAGTTGTTGTTGAAGTCAGTAGCCCGCCTGAAGAAAGGAATGGCGATTTATTTTTCGAAGTTGTTGTTGAGGTCAGGAGCCCGCCTGAAGAAAGGAACCCCTATTTATTTTTCGAAGTTGTTGTTGAGGTCAGGAGCCCGCCAGAAGAAAGAAATGACGCTTTATTTTTCGAAGTTGTTGTTGAGGTCAGGAGCCCGCCTGAAGAAAGGAATGGTGATTTATTTTTCGAAGTTGTTGTTGAGGTCAGGAGCCCTCATGAAGAAAGGAATGGCACTTTATTTTCAAAATTGTTGTTGAAGTCAGGAGCCCGCCTAAAGAAAGGAATGGCGCTTTATTTTTGAAATTATTGTTGAAGTCAGGAGCCCGCCTGAAGAAAGGAATGGCGCTTTATTTTCGAAGTTGTTGTTGAAGTTAGTAGCCCGCCTGAAGAAAGGAATGGCATTTTATTTTTTCGAAGTTGTTGTTGAGGTGAGGAGCTCGCCTGAAGAAAGGAATGGCGATTTATTTCCAAAGTTGTTGTTGAGGTCAGGAGCCCGCCTGAAGAAAGGAATGACGCTTTATTTTTTTGAAGTTGTTGTTGAGGTCAGTAGCCCGCCTGAAGAAAGGAATGGCGCTTTATTTTCGAAGTTGTTGTTGAAGTCAGTAGCCCGCCTGAAGAAAGGAATGACGATTTATTTTTCGAAGTTGTTGTTGAGGTCAGGAGCCCGCCTGAAGAAAGGTATGGCGCTTTATTTTTCGAAGTTGTTGTTGAGGTCAGGAGCCCGCCTGAAGAAAGGAATGACATTGTATTTTCAAGTTTTGAAGCTAGGAGCCCGCCCATATAACAGGGGAATACATTGAAGTTTGAAGTCAGTAAAGCGGAGGGTTACAACAAAAAATCCCCAGCATAAATTAAAGTTCAGAAGTTGGAAGGAAGGCAACACTGGTCAGAAGAAGGCAGTTCAAGCTTCGAAGGAAAAATAATTCGAAGCTCACAAGAAGGAAATAAGTAGTTCAAGATCGACAGTCAAGGGAGAATACAAGACAAATCAGAAGTAAAGAAATACCAGAGGAGTCACCGAGACATCAAAGCAACAAGAGATACAAGAGCACGGCTGAAGATCTAGATAAGATTTTGTAATTCATAGACTATAGTTTAGTCTAGCATCTTGTTTTCTTTCAGCATGGTGTAATAAGGAGGTCGGCAAGCAGTAATAACAGCACGCAACAGCAGTAACATTGCAGTCCCATGGTAGGCCCAGCTACCAAAACTTCCCGAACTACATTAACCTGATTCCTTTCTAGCCAGGGATATGTAGGAAACCTTTGAATCAAAGGTTAGATTAAATCGTTTCAAAAATGCTTCACACAGAGTATTCCAACGGGCAAAAATTGCTTGTATCCGCTCACTTTATCTTTGCACGAAAACTCTTTGTGTTTTCGGACAAAGAGGGGCAGCTGTGAGCACGTGATTTTTGCCCTGTGAGAATTACTCCCAAAAAATTCAAAATAAAATGGTTTGGTGTTGTTTGTGATTTATTTGTATTTTTGTCTGTGCATGTGTATTTCTACTTTAATTGAGAAAAATATAAAAATATGTGTTGCATGCACATTTAAGATTTAATTGTGCACTTAGGAATTAATTGAACCATGTTTTGTTTTTAAGAGAAAGAAAATCACAAAATAATGTATTTTTTGCATTTATTGCATTTCATGTTCAAGTTATGTGATTTTATTTGATTGTGTGTGTTAATTGTTATTTAAAAGTTAGTAGTACTTTTGTAAATTAATTTAGTCCTATAAGCTAATTTAGGATTTTTGGAATTTTTAGTTTTATTAGTTTAAGAAAAGAAAGGCAAAATAAAAGAGTGTTAAGTCATATTTGGGCCAAATCAATTTAAAGTCCAAACAATTTTTCTTCCCTTTTGAAATTGAAACCCGGATACCCAGCCCATACCCCATCCCCGACCCGGTCCGCCCCATAACCCAAACAACCACCCCCCTTTCTTTATTTCATTTCCAAATCCCTAACAGAAAACCCTAAAACCACCCGCCCCCCTCTCCTCTTCATCTTCTCCAAACCACCCCCCTTCCCCCTCACCTCCATGGCTACCCTTCTTCATCTTCTTCGTCCCCATCGTCCCTCACGTCTAGCAGTAACCAAGCGACGAACAACAGACCAGGTGTCATTGCTGTTGCTTCTTTACCCCTCGTCCTAAACGACCCCTCCATCTCTAGCTCCCATGGCTTCCCTCTTTCCCCATCACCACCATCTACCCCAAGCGACCCCTCCATCTCCAAACGACCACCTCCATTCCCATCGACGAACCACCAAGCCAGCTCGACGTAAAGCTAACCAACGACCACCCTTCTCCGTCGAGCAGCAGCGAGCAGCAACACCTCCAACCTCTGTTGCAACCAGCTGTAAAACCAGCTCCAAGAACATGAAAATAGTAGTTCAAACCAGTTATTTTCAAGCACCAAACTAGCACCAACAGCCCAGCCTCCCTCGTTGTCGAAACCAAGCGACCAGTCTGCTTCTGTTATCCCCATAACCACCACGCCTGAGCTTCATCATCAACTGCTTCATGTCTTCCTCACTTCGTCGTTCACCCCCAACCAAACCAGTCCGTCAACCACGCTGTCCGTCACACCCTCCGTTCCAGTCAGCTCACATTTGAACACTAGGTCACCAACAGTGGTGGTACCATAAAGCTTTTCAAGATGTTAAAGACAGTGTTCGATCGAATGTTCGTCAAATACTTCATTCTCGCGCCGAGGATCCATTTCAAGTCCCTCTTGAAGTGAATATAGTTCTTGTTGGTTTTAATGGCGACGGGGGGCTACAGGTGCGCATGAAGGGTTCTAAGTTGAATCGATCTCTTCTGGGCTTTTTTTTGAGCTTAGGTCTTGATTAAAGCTTTAATGTCACTTCTTTGTTTGATTAGTCAATTTCATATTCTTGTACAAACAGTGACTATTCCTATAAATGTTTGCTAGCATTTTTGGTTCAAATGGTTTCATTTTTGTGTATTGTTTGCTTCCCTGCTCTTGGTTGTTCATCATATTGTTTGGTTCCCTGCTCGTTCATGTTGTCTAAGTTAATTGTGATTTTGTTCCCAATAGAGTTAGTTTATTCCCTTGTATCTGTGTGAATCAATTTCGACCTTACTAGTTCAATACAATGGTTCTGAATCATTGAATCCTTTATCTTGGTTGTAATGTTGTTTGATCTAGTTTGAGTTCAATTGATGATTGTGTTTAGTGATTTGGATCTACTTGTTTGTTCTGATATGAATCTGACTCTGTTGAAGTAATTCATGAATATTGTTGATTAGGAGTTTGTTTATTCAGAGTTTGTTTATTAATTGGATAATTGATTAGATGAATTGTTTATAGCTGGTATAGTTTGTTTAATTGACTTAGGAGGATTGGATATGGCTGATGGGGTAGAATGGTAATTTCAGTAGTTTCAAGGGCATTTTCGGGATTTTAAGTTTTTAAAAAATGATTAATTTGAGTGCTCTATCCACTAAATACTAATAATATTAAAATAATATATTATTTAATACATAATGGGGGACAAGACATGTGGTAGTGGGAATTAATACATTGTTTAATATAGTGGGGGACGAAGCATGCAGTAGTGGGGAATAAGGGAATTAAATAAAGAAAAGACATATGGTAGTGGGAACTAATACATTTGTTTAATATAGTGGGGGACAAGGCATGCAAGTGTGGGGAACAAAACATAATGGTATGAAAAGTTTAAAAAGGATTGATTAAAATATGTTGCCCATACCTGTTTTTGGGTTATAAATAGGGTCATTTCAAGACACAAAGGGCGGGGTTTTTGGAGAAAGAAAATCGTTTCTCTTCCAGTTTTTCTTAGAGTCTAGGTTGGATTTTTAACATTTAAAAGTTTAGTAATTTGAGAGTAAAAAACAGGCTGATTATTTCTGGGTTTTCACTGAGGCTTTAAGGGGTTTGTTGAGATTGTTATTTTTGGTCTGCGTTGGTTGGTGTGGGTGTTGTTTCATTGAGTGTGCTGGAATCCTGTTGGTTTTCAAATCTGTCACTGGGTGTTCTGTTTACTGGTTGTTGTTGGCTATTACTGTTGCTGACCACTCCTTCATCTTCTTGTATTTCCGTTATCCAGGTACATGTTCTACAGCTCTCAAATTTAAAGGAAAGGAAGTAAAGAGTTGTTGGAATGGATTTATGAAAATAACTATTTCCTTTGTGTTTAATTTAATGTATAAGCAGTAGTTCATTTGATATTTCATAGTATGTATTGAAATGATTTTGAAATGCATAAACCAGACTGATTGAATCTATTTCTACAAACACGGAATATCAATTGTAATTAATGTTAGTTGGTGATTACTAGTTATGAAATATACTGTATTTAATTCTTTTGTTCAGTAGTCATGAAACAGTTTCAAATAGTTTATGTCACAAAACAGGTTCAGATAGTTTATGGAAATCAGCATGTTGGTTTAATAGGGTTCGTTCTGAAATTGCGAGTTCACTTGAGTAAGTAACATCATTTTAAATAGCATTGTGAATAATGTTAGTAACTAATATTCTCAAATGTTAGTGACTGATGTTAGCCTGATGTCAGTTTTTTAAGCATTGACTCATTTCTTCAACAAGTCGTAAAAAGAGTTAAAAAATGGCTTTGTATTACCATAGTTAATTCCAGTAGTTCAATCCATCTAATAATGTTAGTTTAAATTAATCAAAGAATAGTTAGTTTGTTTTGATATTACTGGGTGTCAATCTCGTGTTCTATTCATAATCTCAACTTTAGTGTTATTAACTAATAGAATAAGGAACGATACAATCTCTCTTGAGTAAGCTCTGTTGCAATTTTCCGTTTGCATTTGTCTTAATCTAATAAATAATAAGAGGTACAAGCTCATAAACATGTAACTGACCTTTTCTCTTTTATTTTAGAGACGAACTTAATAGAAAAATATAGTTACTTTAGGATTGTCCTTTTAAATAAACGAGATGAGCCTCGCCAAATAAAACGCACAGATTGCGGGGCCCTCGATAATTGTATATATTAAAATATTTAAATTTCGGGATGGGCCGTTTAGCAAAATTTCACGGCTTCACCCAATATAATAATACGCTAGTCGCTTTAGGCGCGCCTTTAAGAATTTACTTTCTTAAACTCGGGTGCACATTTATGTGACCCAAATCCAAATCTCAACGAAGTCGAGATGTGTCGTTAATCACGGGTGCATTGATTGTGACATGGTTTGAGATGCATTTTCATGACGTTGCGAATTCCTTTAAAAAAATAATGAATGAGACGAGCCTCGACAAACAAGAATACACAAACTGCGGGGCCCTCAACGGACAATTATTTCAAATGCTTAGATTTCGAGACAGGCTGCATAGCGAACTTTATGGCTTTTCTCAAAATAACAACGCGTTAGTATCCTTGGGCGCGTACTTAATAATGTTATCTTCCTAAACTCGGGTGCACATTTATGTGACCCAAGTCCAAATCTCAACGAAGTTGGAATGCATCAAAAATTGTGGGTACATTTATGTGGCGCAATTCGAGATGCATTCTCACGACGTTGCAATTCTTTGAAAATAATAATAATAAAAGAGGTAAATAGTTAAAACTTGCACATAGGATTCAACATGTATTAAAATTAGATAAATAAGCCGAATATGACAGTTGAGCGACCGTGCTAGAACCACGGAACTCGGGAATGCCTAACACCTTCTCCCGGGTTAACAGAATTCCTTACTTAGATTTCTGGTTCGCGGACTGTAATACGGAGTCAATCTTTTCCTCAATTCGGGATTCAACCGGTGACTTGGGAGACCATAAATCTCCTAAGTGGCGACTCTGAATTAAATAATAAATCCTGTTTCGATTGTCCTTTAATTGGAAAAACTCCCTTCCGCGCCCTTTGCGGCAGCGCGGGTAAAAAAGAAGGTGTGACAGGGGGTTGCCCCAGTTGATATGCGGACTGTGGTGCGGTACCCTAATAAAGCAAATGATACCTTCTCGTGCCACTGCTTATGCGTCTCTATCATTTTCCTTAGTATCTTCTTGATATTCTTGTTGGCGGCCTCTACGTCTCCGTTCATCTGAGGTCTGTAGGATGTAGAATTCTTGTGTTTGATCTTGAAGGTTTCACACATGGATTTCATCAAATCACTGTTGAGGTTGGAGCCATTATCAGTAATGATTGACTATGGAATTCTGAACCACATACAATACGGCCGCGAACGAAATCCGCCACTACTTTCTTAGTCACTGCCCTGTAAGATGCTGCTTCAACCCATTTGGTGAAATAATCAATTGCTACTAGGATAAACCTGTGCCCGTTTGATGCGGCGGGTTTGATTGGTCCAATAACATCCATTCCCTATGCGGCGAACGGCCACGGCGAGCTTGTCACATTAAGCTCATTTGGAGGCACTTTTATCCTGTCTGCATGTATCTGACAGCGGTGACACTTTCGGACGTATTGGATGCAGTCCGTCTCCATAGTCATCCAGAAGTAACCAGTCCGGAGTATCTTCTTTGCTAAAACGGTCCCAACATGGATTTCTTCTAGCAGTTTAGATGCTTCCTTTGCGTCGACACACCTCAGTAATCCCAAATCCGGAGTCCTCCTATACAGGATTCCTCCGCTATGAAAGAAATTGTTGGACAACCTCCAAAGTGTTCGTTTCTGAGTAGATTTGCGAGCTCTGGGTATTCTTCTTTTGTCAAATATTCCTTAATATCATGAAACCCAGGCTTTCTGTCTGCTTCTTCCTCAACATGAGCACAATAAGCTGGCTGATCATGGATTTTTACCAGAATGTGATCAATAAAGTTCTTATCTGGATGTTGTATCATGGATGATAGGGTAGCCAATGCATCGACAAACTCATTCTGGACTCTGGGAACATGCTGGAACTCTGTTTTTGTGAACCTCTTTCTCAAAACTTGTACGTGATGCAGATAAGGGAGTATTTTGGCCCCGACCTGATATATAAGCAAGTCCGAATCTCCAATTACTAGCAACTCTTGAATGTTCATGTCAATGGCCATCTTGATCCCTAAGATGCAGGCTTCATACTCGGCCATATTGTTGGTGTAGAGGAACCTGAGTTTGGCAGACACTGGATAATGCTGACCGGTTTCTAAGCAAGTTCGAATCTCCAATTACTAGCAACTCTTGAATGTTCATGTCAATGGCCATCTTGAGCCCTAAGATGCAGGCTTCATACTCGGCCATATTGTTGGTGCAGAGGAACCTGAGTTTGGCAGACACTAGATAATGCTGACCAGTTTCTGATACTAGGATCGCTCCTATGCCAACTCCTTTGAAATTTGATGTTCCATCAAAAACATTCTCCAACCTTCATAGGATTCTACAATATCTTATCTTATGAATGATACCTCTTCGTCAGGAAAATACATTTTTAGGGGTTCGTATTCTCCGTCCACGGGATTCTCGGCAAGGTGATCTGCTAGTGCCTGTCCTTTTATCGCTTTCTGAGTTACGTAGACAATGTCAAATTCACTCAACAGGATTTGCCACTTGGCTAGCTTGCCAGTAGGCATGGGCTTCTGAAAGATGTACTTCAAAGGATCCATCCTTGATATGAGATATGTAGTGTAGGCACAGAAGTAGTGCCTCAACTTCTAAGCTACCCAAGTTAAAGCACAACAGGTGCACTCTAACAGAGAATACCAGGCCTCGTATGGGTTGAACTTCTTAATGAGGTAATAGATGGCCTGCTCTTTCTTCTCTGTTTCATCATGTTGCCCCAGAACACAACCGAATGCTCCATCCAATACTGCAAGGTAGAATAATAGAGGTCTACCTAGCTCGGGCGAGACCAAAACTGGCGGTGTTAACAGGTACTCCTTGATTCTGTCGAAGGCCTTTTGGCAATCATCAGTCTATTTGGTAGCGACATCCTTCTTCAACATCTTAAAGATTGGCTCACAGATAACTGTAGATTGTTCTATGAACCGGCTGATATAGTTAAATCTCCCCAAGAAACTCATCACGTCCTTCTTATTCTTTGGCGGTGACAACTCTTTAATAGCTTTGACCTTTGATGGATCCAGTTCTATTCCTCGGTGACTTACAATGAACCCAAGTAGTTTTCCGACAGGAACCCCAAATGCGCACTTCGCGGGATTCAGTTTTAGATTGTACCTTCTCAGTCTATTGAAGAACTTCCTCAAATCTTCCATGTGATCAGTGGCTTTCTTGGACTTGATGATAACATCATCTACATATACTTCGATATCATTGTGTATCATATCGTGGAAAATGGTGGTCATGGTCCTCATGTAGGTGGCCCCAGCATTCTTTAATCCAAACGACATCATCTTGGAACAGTATATCCCCCACGGCGTAATGAAAGTCGTTTTCTCAGCATCTTCTTTATCCATCCAGATCTAATGATACCCCACAAAACAATCTACAAATGACTGCAACTCATGCTTGGCTCAATTGTCGATCAGGATGTGTATGTTTGGCAACGGGAAGTCGTCTTTTGGACTGGCCCGGTTAAGATCCCGGTAGTCGACACAGACTCTTACCTTCCCTTCCTTCTTTGGTACCGGCACAATGTTGGCTAACCACGTCGGATATTCTACTACCCTAAGAGCCTTGGCTTTGATTGCTTAGTGACTTCTTCTTTGATTTTCAAACTCATATCAGGCTTGAACTTTCTGAGTTTTTACTTTACTGACGGACATGTCGGATCAGTTGGCAGTTTGTGTGCCATAATAGATGTACTCAGACCAGTCATGTCATCATACAAACAGGGGAATATGTACTCATATTCCCTTAGAAATTTTGTGTACTCTTCCTTTTCTGACGGTGACAAATGAATGCTGATTCGTGTTTCTTTGACGTTCTCTGCATCTCCCAGGCTAACAATCTTAGTCTCGTCCATGTTGGACTTAGGTCTGTTCTCAAAATTCTCAAATTCTTTAACAATCTTTTCCGGTATGTCATCTTCCTCTAAATCTATGTCCGTTTGTTGCGTTGTCTCATTGCATGTCACAGTCATTGGTTCATCAAGATAAGTAATACTAATGCTGTATAAGTAAAGTAATGAAAGAAAATAATAAGAGTAAGATTTATAGGGAAAATCAAAATACTTTGATAAATTCCATAACTGTTTTGAACATTGAAGATCTTATTGCGAAATTTTAAAATGCGGAAGGAAAGTTAACTAGTAAAAATAAAAGATAGTGCATGATGCTTGTTCAACCTTGCTACCCCGAGGCTTTCCGGGTTCTGGTGGTCCAGTTATTGAGGCATGCTCCTCTGCTCACAGCCTGTATGGAAGGGTCTTCCTCCCCCTCCTCCTCGGGAACAACATAATAGTCCATGTCATTATCTTCTAAGAACAAGTTCTTCACCGCTGCCAGTGCTTCCTCTTCTTCCGACCCATAGATAACATTGGTCGGCTGGAAAGTGTGCTCCAAATGTGGTATTGGCTGCTCCAGTGGGTAGTATGGACCGCGCCATGGTGACGACCAGTTGTTGAATTCCTCCCAAGTATACTCGTATCCCAGATCGAAAGTGGTGCCATGTTTCTTCAGTTTGATAGGCTTGGCGATTCCTTGGAGGTTCTTGCCAAGTCCCTTGATAGGTTTATATCCGCTCCAGTTCAATATGCTTTCAATTTTGTTGTCCCACCATTTGTCTTTGTCAATGATGTTGACTCACTCAATGTGGTGATAGGTTTCCCCGCCTATCTTTTTTCTTCCTCCGATCGCTGGGATGGTTTGGCGACTGTATATGGGATTGCTACCATCACCGTGAATGATCACCTCTTGGTGATTCCATTCAAACTTCATTGTCTGATGTAGCATTGACGCTACAGCCCCAGCGGCATGAATCTACGGCCGTCTCAACAGCAAGTTGTAAGATGCCGGCACATCTATTACTTGGAAATCGAAACTAAGTAGGCCCCATTTCAAGCACAAACTAATTTACCCAATAGTGGAAGGGAACTGTCGAAAGCTTTGACGTTGATGGCCCCGTCCTTGATCTCATGCAGCCCTTTTCCCAATGTTCTGAGTGTTACCAGTGGACAAATATTGAGGTTGTACCCTCCATCAATTAGGATCCTAGTGATAAAATAATCTTTGTATTACACGGTGATGTGCAACGCTTTGTTGTGACTCAACCCTTCTGGTGGCAGCTCATCTTCATGAAAAGTGATCTTGTGACCTACCATGTTTGCCATTTCTCCTCCGGTGATGTTGTTTGGTACATATGCCTCACTCAGCACCTTCAACAAGGCATTCTTATGTGCATCGGAACTTTGCAGCAAAGCTAGGATAGAAATCTGTGCCGGTGTTTTGTTTAGTTGATCAATGACTGAGTATTCCTTGGCTTGTATCTTTCTCCAGAGATCATCGGGCCCGGTTTCAGTGATGGTCAGCCGACTAGAGGCCTGCTTACTCGACTCAGCTAAATGCTCCGGAGTATAAACCCTGTCGGTTCTTGTCATACCCTGTGCCACAACTGTTTCCCCAAACTTGACTTTCCCTTTCCTTCTCGCCTCGGCTGTGTAATCCTAAGGTATGGCATTTGTATGGAACGGTGTTACGACTGACATTGCTATTGGAATGGGCACCTTTACTCTAAACAGAACATGTATTTTGGAGGGTAAAACTGCAACTTCAAACAGTGCGGGTGCGGTTGCTGGAGACCCAAACTCGATCTCAATTGGTGTTGGCGTCTTTGCAGGGGGTGGTGCTTCAACTCAAGTGGTACAGACATGTTTACCTCGGCATCCCCAGAAGGCTGAGTCTAGACTACAATTGTATTAAGGGTGACTATTGGCTTTTTTGGTTCGTCACCTTCTGTGATTAAACTGATCGATCCTTTGGGATTCCAATCATCCTCTATTTCAATCATGTGAACACCTCCACCCTTATGGTCTAGTAGAGGGTTGTTGCGGACATTCGGAGTAGGCTCCTTTGCCACAATGATCTTGTTATCAATCAAAGTCTGGACCTTGTCTTTTAGAGAGATGCATTCATCAATGGTATGACCTTTCATGCCGGAATGATATGTGTCACACCTCCTTTTTACCTACACCCCCCGGAATGAGTGTATAAGGGAGTTTTTCCAATTTAAGTGACATTATTTGAAATGGGATTATTTTATTTATTTCAGAGTCTCCACTTGGGATATTTTAATGGTGTCCCAAGTCACCGGTTTCAAATCCCGAATCGAGGAAAGATTGACTCTGTTATACAGTCTGTGAACACAGAAAACCCGGTAAGGAATTTTGTTAACCCGGGAGAAGGTATTAAGCATTCCCGAGTTCCTTGGTTCTAGCACGGTCGCTCAACTGTTATATTTAGCCTATTATCTGATTTTAAAATAATTTTGAACCTATGTGCATTTTCAACTATTAAACCGCTTTTTAAATCACTTGATTTATTCGTAAATAAAGAATTGAGTTACGCGTACGTATACTCTTTCCCTTTGGCGCATCAAAAAATCGTGTCAGAACATGTCCACAATTAATAACGCTTTTATTTATTTAAGAAAATTTTAGTTGAAGCTGCGCGAACGCATCCCTCGAGTCTTTTTTTTTTAGAGTTAAATTTGCAATTATGTTACGCGAGCGTATACATAATCACAATACTAATCTAAATCGGTTCTAAAGCAAACAACGATCGTTCAAAATAACAAAAGAAATTTGCGGAGGCAATAAAAAATTCAATTGATGGCACACCCCGGTTTTAAAAGAGTTAGTATTAATTATCTGAGGGTCATACATTTTGAGATTTTATTTGGTATGGCGCACCTCAATTCTAATTTTCTAAAGAAAATTCAAACTACGCTTTTGAGGGCCATAACTACATCTTGCCTAATATGGCGCACTTTCAAGAGCCCAATTAATTAATTAAGGAAAGGCTTACAAAAATTATAATTACTTTTGTCTAAAGTTTAAGCTTAATTTGCTAATCAAAGAAAACAACACACGGAATCCGTTCTATTTTATTCCAAGGGTTGGCTTGGCCTGAAGCCCAATTGCTGATGGCCTAATACTTGACGAACATGAGCACCTTTAGGCTCACAATGCCGCACAAATCGAGAACCAAAAATGCATAAAGGGGGAGGGGGAGTTTGGCACAAAGGGACTGATGCTGACAACCCAATTTTGATGTGTCCACCTTAACAAATGAGGGAACACTACATCTTTCATAAAATCTTTGAACCTGAACCAAATATTGACTCCCTTAATTACTGACCCTATATACAAAGGGAAGTAACCAATTCCATCTTAGGCCCAATCCTGGGCCCAAGTTTTTGGGGCGGCTTGGTCATCAGTGGAATAACAGGACTGCAGATCGAGGCACTACCCTTGGACGCCTTGAATTATTTAAAGACAAACGAGGTGAATCCAAATCCCGACTTTTACAAAACTAATTTCAAATCGCCTAGGCCTCTACTTGACCAATTGATCCATTTGGCCCAAACGATATTGAATACATGACTGAATTTGCAATGTTCGAATTTAATGCTTAGTCTATTCCCAGCAGACGACTTCAAATCAATTTAAATCAAACAATGACTCATGTTTGAACAGTGCATAGCTCTGGGCTTCCCTTTTAACAGACATTATATAAATAACCAAGCCAAATTTCTTTTTTTTTTAAAAAGATACACAGGCTTATTCATGCTAAGTGTCCACATATTTGCACCAGGTAAGATAGCTACCATGAAACTTTAATCCCTTAACTAATTAGTCAACATTTTCGACTGAATATATCCACACCATTAAGGATCAATATGACAAACTGAGAGTACAAAAGAAATAGTAGATGCTTTTAACCATAACAATCTTCTAGCTTCTAAGAAAAAGAATGACTAGCAAAATCAGCAAGACTCGAGTTTCCAATCAGTATTAAGCTTAAGAATCAAAACAGAAAACAAAGCGGCTCACACACGATCCATCTGAAATCTAGAGAGGCTATTTTCATGGCTTAATGCTCATTAACAACTTGAACACATATGATTTCATTCTCAAATTCCCACATAGCAGGCTTGACATGCCTTGAACAATACTATTTTAAAGTTTAAAGCAGTCCGTTCATTTACATAGAGTTCAAACAATATTATAACCCCCAGTATTCTGAAATTATACACTAGATCTAAATAACTACATCACACTAAGTTATTAGCATGAATCAACACTTAACACAAACCAGAAGTTAAATCAAACGAGATGAAGCATCTGATTCACATAAAATGGTAAGAATTAACAATAGCCACATCAGAACTTTAAGAAGTCTATTCAAATTTCAACTTGAACTTCCAAAGCTCCCTACATGCTAATCAATGCTCAATTCCATGATAAGTTTTGATAGTGTACCTAGATATTACAAAAGGAAAAAGGGGTGATTACAGTAAATAGCAACAGCAGTAGCATTCAAAACCAGAAAATGAATCAGCAGACTAGTTTTGAAACAAAAAGATGAGATAAAATAGTCCAGACCCTAATTTCAGTCTCAATGAATCAGCAGACCCCAAATCAGACTCAAATTAAACCCTTTTTAGTATCAGCTAACCAGAAATTGCTTCCATACTAGAGGAAAACTTCAGAAAATACCAAATGAGCTCAATGAAACAGTGTATTTTCCTAAAATTTTGCAACCGTTTCTGATTTTTTTTTTTGATTTCTATCTCTTAGCTCTCTTCTCTATCAATGTCTATCACTCTCTATTTTTTAGTATTTTTCAAAAAGTGTTCTTTTTCATTTCCAGTATTTCAGAATCTCTCTTGTCTGTCCCCTAACACTTCTCAAGTTCAGCCTTTTTATAGGCATTCATTTTAGTGTATCCTCCATTATCAATTCACTTTTTCATTTTTAACTACCCACTAGCTTAGTGCATTCTTCATTTAAACAGCTATTGCAATCCCAACCCTACCCCTATTAGAAGCTTCTTAAGTAGGTAAATACTTGAATTATACTTATATTAATCAGTTCTTATCAACATAATTAAAGAAGTTAAACCAAACTATTGAACTAATCCTAATTATTCTGACTAAGTGATTAACGAGATACAATTTCACAGTCTTAAAACAAGCTGATATCCTAATTATACGAAACAAATCCACAAAACCAAATCTTAAAGAAACAATAATGAATGGAAATAATTTATACCTAAGAACTGATCGAATTTCAATTGAAATTGACCAGAAAAAGAAAAAGAGACAAGGAAGACAAATATCAAAATAATACTAATGAAAATAAACAAAAACTAGGAAAGAACTCACTAGACAGGCTCGAACTTGGATTTGGCACTCTGAATCAACACAAAATAATACCAAACATTTGTTCCCGATGCAGAACAAACGAGCGTTATTATTTAGTGATGAAACAAGCTTGAATAAGCCCAGAAATCCAACCAAATGATCTTTCATGCACTGGTCGGAATTTTAGGGTTCTAAGGCTCGAATGCAGATTCGATATTTGAGGAGTTCTGGATACATTCAAGGGAAACTAATGATATATTGGGCATGAGGGGGTTGTAGAGGTTATGGGGTGTTAGTTTGGGGTCGATCGGGTAAACTAGGGTTTGGGTCCGATCTTTGATCTGAAATTCGAGGGCTTCCAGGGATATTTGAGGGATAAGGTTTGTGAATTCGGAAAGAGGGGAGTGAGGGGATTCTATGGTGTAAAGATGGGGTGATTTGGGCCACCGGAACCTCCGTGAGATGATTTCCGATGGGCGGAAGGCGGCGGTTCATGGTGGCAAAATATCGGGTATCTGAAGAGATGGGAGGAATGAGATGGGAAGGACCGGGTTTGGGGGGGTTGATATATTGAAACATATGATTTAATTAGGGTCGTTGGATGATTGGAATCCAATGGCTCTTATTAAATCGTAAATGGGAAACGGGGTCGTTTTGGTTTCATGGGGCAAGACCAGTTCAGGGACGGGTCAGGATCGAATACGGGCGATAGGGCGAAGTTCTGGTCGTTGGATGTAGATGAATGGATGGTTGAGATTTGTTGAAATCGAAACGACGTAGTTATGTCCCTATACTACGTTGTTTCGCTGGTCTCAGAGACCTGAAAGTTTGGACCGGGTGAAACATGGTTTTTGGGCTGATTTTGGTGGGTATTTGATTTGGGCCAGGGATTTTAAATTAAATTGGCCCAACTTCTGATTTACTTCTCTTTAATTATTTTTCTTTTCTTTTCTTCCTTTTTTTTCAAAATATTAAGACTAAAATCCTAAATTAAATTATAAAACCAAATCATCCTATCAAAAATACTACTTAATTCTAAATAATAATTATTACACATAATTAATATCAAACTAAAAGAAAAATCGCAAAATTTTGACATTAAACACTAAAATGCAAAAATGCGTTATTTTTTGTGAATTTTTCATTTTTGTAAAACAACATTTTACTAAATTAACCAAAAAAAATGTAAAATCAAATCCTAAGTGCAGATGCTATATTTTTTTTGTATTTTTAACGCATTAATAAAATTAGATATGCACACAAAGATATGCAAACAATCAGGAAAATCGCACAGTAATTCCTAGAATAACACATAATTAAAGAAAAAACCTAACTTTGGGAATTATTTTAGAGTAATTCATGTGAGGCAAAAATCACGTGTTCACAGCTGCCCCTCTTTTCCCTAAAACACGAAGAGTTTTCGTGCAAAGATAAAGTGAGAGGATACGAGCGATTTTTGCCCGTTTGAATACTCCGCGGGAAGCATTTTTTCAAAGATTTGATCGAACCTCTGCTTCAAAGGTTTCCTACATATCCTTGGCTATAAAGGAATCAAATCAATGTAGTTCGAAAAGTTTCGGTAGCTGGGACTACCATGAAGCTGTGATTTCACTGTTACTGATGCTGCTGCTGATACTCCTTACTAACCTCTTTATTACACCATGAAAAAATGAAGAAGCTAGACTAAGTTATAATATATGCTTTACAAAGATTTATTTTCAAACTTGGTCTTGTGACTGTTGTTGCCTTGTTGACTTGTATTTTCTTCAGAAGTTCCTTTGTTGCTGACTTGAATTGTATTTTTTAAGATGCTTTCCCTCTCTTCAAGGCAGGTACCTGATTGCTGAACTTTTTAAATGTCTTCCTTTGACTATTGTTTCCTTTCCTCTGTTCTCCAGAAGGGCGACTGATTACTTGAATTTGAATTGTATTCCCTTGCTCTCCAGGTGGGCGCCTGATTGCCGAAACTTGAAGTGTATTCCCTTGCTTTATAGGTGGGCGCCTGATTTCTGAAGCTTGAATTGCATTCCATTGTTCTTCAGGTGGGATCCTGACTGCTATAACTTGAAATGTATTCCCTTGTTCTCCAGGTGGGCTCCTGATTTCAACAAAAATAGACAAAATAAAGAAAATTTTCTGCACCAATTTGGTGGCTAGGCACATATGTGAGTGTAAACTAAATCATGTTACCAAATATCAGTAAGAACTTGAAAGCTGAAACTTGAACTGTACTCCCTTGCTCTCCAGGTGGGCGCCTAATTGCTGAAACTTGAACCGTTGTTCCTTGTTATCCAGGTGGACGCCTGATTACTGATACTTCAACTGTTGTTCCTTGTTATCCAGGTGGACGTCTGATTGCTGATACTTCAACTGTTCTTCCTTGTTCTCCAGGTGGATGCCTGATTGCTGATACTTCAACTGTTGTTCCTTGTTCTCTAGGTAGACGCCTGATCGCTAGTACTTGGTCACGCTCTTATCTTTAACATCCGCGTTGTTCTCCCTATTCTTTAGATAGGCACCTGACTTCAACAAAAATAGACAAAACAAAAGAAAATTTTCTACCCCAGTTTGGTAGCTGGGCGCATCTGTGAGTGTTAAACTGAATCCTATTACCAAATATTACTAAGAATTTGAAAGCTAGGTCTCATTATCCAGGGGGGTCCTGACAACTCTTAACTAAATAACAATTTCAAAGCTAAATTATATCTACTGAAGGTATGTCTTATGCTAAATCTTATTATCCAAACCAGTTTTAAACTACGTCCCATTATTCAGGAGGGTCCTGACAATCAAAAATCAAGTCTTATCTTAAGGGTGATAATTTTACGGGTAAATTGTACTCTCTTAAAGTTATGTCTCATTATTCAGGTGGGTCATGAAAACTCTTATGCGAACTTTGAAGCCAACTTATATTCCTTTTGGTGCACATTTGTCCTATATTTACTACTTATGATCGTTTTGGAGTTTAACCTAGGTCCCATTTTTCAGGAGGGTCCTAAAATTTCGAATTGAGTCTTGTCTTAAGAATGAAAACTTCATACCAATTTATATTTTCACGAAGTAGAGCTTATGCTAGATCTTGTACTCATGAATGTTTTGAATTAAAGCTAAGTCCCATTTTCCAGGAGGGTCCTGAGAATTCTGCGATCAAACCTACATGGCACTTGTTTTCCTTACAGGGTGATTCCTGAAACAAATTCCATCTTTGCCCCTGTTTCAAATCAAAGAAAATCTTGTCAGTTTAAAACGTGGCAGTTAGTTGTGGCATTCTTACTAGGGATGGTTTTCTCTTTGTCATGCTTTGCTTCGTCCGACTACCTTGAACTGGTCGAAAAGACTGTTTTGACCTTCTGACTGATCCTTGACTGCAGGATCCCCCAACTGTTATTCTCCCCTCTTGACTTTTCTGCCTGAACTCGTATACCTCCCACGACATTACTGAACCATTCCACCGATATAACCTTTGCTTACACCCTATGTCCCACTTTTCATCATATTATCTCCGGCATGTTCTAGCCGCATTTTTCTTTGTGCAATTTTGAATCTGGTAGTACACTCTGACATTCCTTCTTATTTGTTGAAACAAGGCTAACCTTGGAAGATCTTTAGAGGAGTAAAATTAACAGTAATGAAATGCAACTATTTTGAGAATTAAGAATAAAGAGGAAAAGCCAAATTTGGATGACTGTTGGAGATAAGAAAAGAAACTTATCTGAGTGGATTCACTGGCACCAATGAGCATGGTATGCATTTTGGATTAATCATCCCAGTCTATTTAACCAATCTCCTTTCCAATTGTTTTACTTTGTTCTCCAAGATTTCCACAACCCAATTTTACTTTCCGCCAACTTACGAACCTTGTTCGACTTGTAGTGTCCTGAAGGGTTTTTACCGACAAACCTCTCTCATTTGTTTGTTCCTCAACTCCTTGTCGCCTTATGGTGCCCGCAAAGGTTTTCACCAATAAGACTCTCTCATTTATTTTCTCTCAGCTTTCGTCGCGTCATGGTGCCCTTGAGTGTTTCTACCAATAAGACTCTCTCATTTTTTGATTTCTCTTGCTTAAACTGGAGTGTTGCCCTTGATATGAATTCTCTTTACATTGCTTGACTTGGCATCTCTCGAAGACTATTCGGGAGGTCTTTCTTTGGACAACAATGTGGGTTCTTGGAATATGTTTGGAAAGAAAAGGGTATAAAACTGGCTCAAAACAACTTCAAAATGGGTTAGAATTACAACTTTTGGAATCACATTTCTTATTACAATCACAACTTCTGCCCCAGTTTCTTGCTTGGGATTTTTTGACTTTTATTTTACTATGACCGAGCCGTGAGGCAGCCTGCGTATCCTTAATAGGAATCAGGTCAAACGTAGTTCACACTCAAATTTCTTTGTTTTCTTGTTACTTTCTCTTTTCGCTTCTTTTCTTTTCTCTCTTTTTTGTTATTGATTCCAAAAGAGGGGTATGAAATAAATAAGGATCAAAAGGGGGAATAAAGGGTAAAGTGTTTAGATAGCAGAATAAATTGCCTTCGTCATTTCAATCTTCGAAACAATGCCAGGTACAATCAATAATTATAACAAAGAAATCATACATAATATCTCTTGACTGCATCAGAATTGATAGCCATGTCTATGTATTTTCCTTCTATATCTGTTAAACATAAAGCACCATTGGACAATACTCTAGTTACAATAAATGGCCCTTGCCAATTCGGGGCGAACTTGCCTTTTGCTTCAACCTGATGTGGAAGGATACATTTCAGTACTTGCTGACCCACTTCAAACTTTCGGGGACACACCCTTTTGTTGTATGCTTTTGCCATTCACTTTTGATATAACTGGCCATGACATACTACTGCCAATCCTTTTTCATCAATCAAGTTCAACTGCTCCAAACGGGTTTTGACCCACTCATCATCATCAATCTCAGCCTCAGAGACAATCCGAAGGGAAGGGATTTCAATTTCTGCATGTATTACTGCTTCAGTGCCATATACCAACAAATAAGGAGTTGCACCTACCAAAGTACAGATAGTAGTGCGATATCCCAACAACGCAAATGGTAATTTTTCGTGTCATTGCCTCGAACCTTCTACCATTTTCCGAAGTATCTTCTTTATGTTTTTGTTGGCTGCCTCGACTGCTCTATTCTCCTGGGGATGATAAGGGGTAGAATTGCGATGTGTAATCTTAAACTGTTGATATACCTCTTCCATCAAGTTACTGTTAAGATTAGCACCATTATCTGTGATGATTACCTTTGGGATTCCGAATCGACAGATGATATTTGAGTGAACAAAATCGACCACTGCTTTCTTGGTCAGCGATTTGAAAAGTTTTGGCCTCAACCCACTTGGTGAAATAATCAATGGCTACCAGAATGAACTTGTGCCCGTTGGATGTTGCTGGCTCAATTGGTCCAATGACATCCATGCCCCAAGCAATGAAGGGCCATGGTGCTGACATTGTGTGCAATTTCGATGGTGGAGAGTGAATCAAATCTCCGTGTATTTGGCAGTGATGACATTTGCGCACAAAATTGATACAATCTCGCTCCATGGTAAGCCAATAATAACCTGCTCGGAGAATTTTCTTTGCCAACACATATCCGCTCATATGTGCTCCGCAGACTCCTGAATGTACTTCGGACATGACAGCCGTAGCTTGTCTAGCATCTATGCATCTTAATAATCCAAGGTCTGGCATTCTTTTATACAAAACCCCTCCACTTAAGAAGAATCCACTTGCCAACCGTCGAATTGTTCTCTTTTGATCCCCCGTGGCTTGCACTGGATATATCCTCATTCTGATGTACTCCTTGATATCGTGGAACCATGGTTCGCCATCAAGTTCTTCTTTAATCATGTTACAATAAGCATGCTGATCTCGGACTTGAATATGCAGAGGATCGACATAAGCTTTATCCGGATGGTGCAACATTGATGCTAGGGTAGGCAAAGCATCAACGACCTCATTATGCACCCTTGGAATATGGCTGAACTCCACTGATCGAAACCGTTGACAAAGATCATGTAAACATTGTCGGTACGGTATGAGCTTCAAATCTCGCATTTCCCATTCTCCTTGAATTTGATGTACCAGAAGATCTGAGTCTCCCAAGACCAAGACTTTCTGGTTATCCATGTCTGCAGCTAGCCTTAGACCCAAAATACATGCCTCATACTCAGCCATATTGTTGGCGCAATAAAACCGAAGCTGAGCCGTAATAGGATAGTGATGCCCTATTTCAGAAATAAGCACAGCTCCTATTCCGACTCCTTTCATGTTGGCAGCCCCATCAAAGAAAAGTTTCCAGCTTGGTTTTCAATTTGCTCCAGTTCATCGATATGCATCACTTCTTCATCGGGAAAATAAGTTCTCAATGGCTCGTAATCTTCATCGACCGGGTTTTCGGCCAAATGATCGGCCAATGCTTGGGCTTTCATCACAGTCCGAGTCACACAGATGATGTCAAACTCTGTGAGCAAGATTTGCCACTTCGCAAGTCTTCCTATCGGCATAGGCTTTTAAAAAATATACTTCAATGGATCCAAGCGCGAAATGAGGTAAGTAGTGTAGGATGACAAATAATGTTTCAATTTCTGAGCCACCCAAGTTAGGGCACAACATGTCCTTTCCAAATGAGTGTACTTAACCTCATAAGCCGTGAACTTATTGCTAAGATAGTAGATGGCCTGTTCCTTTCTGTCGGTGATGTCATGCTGCCCTTATACACAGCCAAATGAATTTTCCAGGACTGTCAAGTAAAGAATCAAAGGTCTCCCTGGTTCTGGTGGAACCAGCACGGGTGGGTTTGACAAGTATCCTTTTATCTTATCAAATGCTTCTTGACACTTATCAGTCTACTTGACCGCAGCATCCTTCTTCAGCAACTTGAAAATAGGCTCACAAGTTGTTGTGAGCTGAGCAATAAACCCGCTGATATAGTTCAACCTCCCTAACAGACTCATCACTTCAGACTTGTTCCTCGGGGGCGGCAATTCTTGGATGGCTTTGATCTTTGATGGGTCCAAATCGATGACTCGCCGGCTGACTATGAACCCCAGCAACTTTCCGGATGGAACACCAAATGCACACTTGGCAGGGTTAAGCTTGAGATTGTATCTACGAAGCCTCTGGAAGAATTTCCTCAAATCCCCAACGTGGTCGACCTGATGTTTTAATTTTATGATCACATCATCTACGTATACTTCGATCTCTTTGTGTATCATATCATGAAACACAGTAGTCATCACCCTCATGTAAGTTGCCCCATGTTCTTCAAACCAAATGGCATTACCCGGTAGCAATAAGTTCCCCATGGCGTGATGAATGGCGTCTTTTCTGCATCTTCTTCATCCATTAGAATCTGATGGTACCCTACATAGCAATCCACAAAATATCCAATCTCACGTTTGGCACAATTATCGATCAAAATATGGATATTGGGTAGTGGGAAGTTATCCTTAGGACTTGCTTTGTTGAGATTACGGTAATCGATGCATACTCTGATCTTGCCATCCTTCTTCGGCACAGGCAAAACATTAGCCAACCAAACAGGATATCGAGTGACCCGAATAACCTTTGCATCCAACTGCTTGGTGATTTCTTCTTTAATCTTCACACTCACATCAGTTTTGAATTTCCTCAACTTTTGCTTGATGGGAGGAAACGCTGGATCAGTGGGCAATTTGTGGACCACTAAATCAGTGCTCAAACCTGGCATGTCGTCATACGACCATGCAAAAACATCTTTGTATTCGATGAGTGCTTTGATTAACTCTTCCCGGATCTTTGGCTCGAGATGGACACTTATTTTAGTTTCTCTGATATTATCGGTGTCCCCAAAATTGACGGCTTCTGTTTTATTCAGGTTGGGTTTGGGTTTTTCTTCTAAGTGAATTAACTCCTTACTAATCTCTTCGAAGGCTTCATCTTTATCGTATTCCGATTCGTAGTCACAATCTACTTCTTGAACTATTATTTCAGAATCAGATTGATTTTTAAGACTGGGCTGAGGATTCCTCATGCATGCCATGTCATTAGAACCAGCGTAAAAAGAATTGTACAGAAAGGAAAAGAAAAACTATCAGGAATGATAAAGAAAAGGGAAACTGCATTTCTTTGAATGATGAAAGATAACAAGGTTTGCACACTTCAAATAGACTGAAAGATAAAATATCTGGATTACAACCCTGGAATAACCCAGACAAACTGAAGGCAACTCAAAATAAACTACCAAGACTCCTTCCGAGTGGGGAGAGGAGTAGCCTTCCAATTGTTAAGCTTTGTTTTTGGCCCGACAAATTGCACTTCCGCGTTGCTAGAACCCTCTCCAATTTCCACCATGTTCACACTGTCGAACAACTTCTCAAATCTTTCAATTAACTCCTTGTCAGGATCAATCACAAAACTGGGAATTGCTATTACTGGGCGACTTCTGGTACCGGACTTGACAAATGATTTGAAAAGACGTGGGACTAGCTTTGAAAGGACCCATGCCTTCTGTTTTTGCTTTTTGGCCTTTCTTATGTCTACAGCAGTGGGCTTGAATCCCAAACCAAATGTTCCCAAGTTTCCAGGAAGGGACACCGGTTGTATGATACCTTGCAAAGATGAGCCCAAACCTTTACCGAGTACAAAACCATTCTTCAACATCTCATAGGCTACCATGACTGATGCGGCGGTTATCTTTGGATTTGGAATGTATTTCCCCTCTGGAACTTTCTCTACCAACATCGTGTCAGAAACCTGGTAGACCCATGGTCCCTGGCCATCTTCCACTTCAATGACTGGTACAATGGCATTGCTGCGAGCACATAAACTATCTTCCCCATGCAGAACTATTTCTTGTCTATCCCATTCAAATTTGACTACCTAGTGTAGTGTTGATGGGACTGCTTTAGCGACATGGATCCATGGTCAACCCAATGACAAATTATAGGAAACAGCTATATCCAACACCTGAAACTCCATTGTGAACTCAATTGGCCCTATCGTCAGCTCCAGCACTATGTCCCCAACTGAATCTTTACCTCCGTCGTCAAATCCTCGCACGCAAATACTATTCTTATGGATCCTTTCGCCTTCTATTTTCAACTTGCTTAGAGTGGAGAAAGGATAGATGTTTGCGCTTGACCCATTGTCAACCAATACCCGGGTCACCATAGAGTTCTCACATTTTACTGTGAGGTAAAGAGCTCTGTTGTGCTCAGTACCTTCTATAGGCAATTCATCATCAGAAAACGTGACTCTATTTGCTTCAAAGATTTTGTTGGCTATTTTTTCCAAGTGATTCACGGAGATCTTATCGGGAACGTGCACCTCATTCAAGATCTTCATTAAAGCTTGACGGTGCTCATCCAAATGGATCAATAATGACAATAGGGAAATTTGAGCAGACGTCTTTCTTAATTGTTCCACGATAGAGTAGTCCTGTAGCTTCATATTTCTCAAGAATTCTTCCGTTTCTTCTTCAGTTACGGCTTTCTTTACTAGCACTAGATTATCTTTAGCTCTTCTTAACTCCTCGGGAGTAAAACACCTTCCCGAGCGAGTCAAGCCCTGTACTTCACATATTTCTTCTTTGACTTCCTTCCCTTTGTACATCACTGTTACCCGTTCGTAATTCCATGGAATAGCCTTGCTGTTGATTATTGGTAACTGGGTTACCAGCTTAATAATAACCTGATCTGCACGGGCACCTTCCACGATTATGACGGGTTTGTTGGCCGCTCCTGGTACAATCACCTTCACCCCTTTCTATTTCATTGCAACTTTGGTTAAAGACCTCTTTTCAACTGCAACAGATGGCTCAACACTCTTTTTGCTTAGCTTGATCACCAACTTCTCACCTGCTGATTGTTCATCTGTCTTGACTCCACTAGACCGAATCATCATAATGGTCCGTGATGGATTCCTAGGCTCTCCCTCCGCATGCACTATTTCGATCATATTTGCCTCCTAGTGGGATGGCATTGGATTCCTGTTAATATTGGGCACCTCGGGAGCTTGAACTTCAATTCTATTGGTATCAATAAGCTCTTGTATCGCACTTTTCAAGTGCCAGCACTTTTCTATATCATGACCTGGAGTACCAGAACAATACTCACAGCTGACAGTATAGTCAAGATTCTTTGGAGGAGGATTTGGCAGTTTGGATTGTATCGGCCTTAGCATATCTAGTTGTTTTAGCCTGTGGAACAGACTAGTGTATGATTCTCCCAACAGAGTAAAGGTTTTCTTTTTCTGCAACCTTTCACCCTTGAATGCTTGACTAGGTCGAAAACTTGGTCCGGGAGTGTTTTGGTAGGCTCGTGGATGTGGATAAGTATTTTGTAGGATGGGAGTTCACCATTGAGTGTGGGCAGGAGGTTGGTTGTATGCTTGTGCATGGTCAACAGAAAAATGAGGTTCTGGTGGGGGATAGTAGTGTTGGGGTGGATTGTGGTAATAAGTTTGTTGGTGGGGTTGAGGTTGATTGTAGTGGTAAGGAGAACCTCTAGATCCGGACCAAGTTCCTGAATCAACCATTGCTATTTCCTCTCTCTTCTTCTTCCCAATCCCTCCTATGCCGCTTTAAATAGCCTGAGTAGTCGCTTTGATAGCCGAATAGCTCATGATTTTATTTCGACTTGAGGCCTTCTTCTACCATGCCCTCCATCTTTACCACTTCGTTGAATGACTTTCCCATAGCTGAGACCAAATGGCCATAGTAAGTAGGCTCCAAAGCCTGTAGGAAGTAATCTACCATCTCACTTTCCTTCATTGGGGGATCTACTCTTTCTGCTTGCTCCCTCCATCGGAAACCATATTCTTTGAAGCTTTCATTGTGCTTCTTCTCAAGTTTAGTAAAGGACAATCGATCTGGAATGATCTCAAGATTGTATTGGAAGTTACAAGCAAATGCTTATGCCAGATCATCCCATGTGTACCATCTCCCATGGTCTTGGTGGGTATACCATTCCAATGCTGATCCACTCAAACTCTGACTGAAGTAAGCCATTAACAATTTATCTTTTCCTCCAGCTCCCCTCATCTTGTTGCAAAAACCCCTCAAGTGGGCTACTGGATCACCGTGCCCTTTGTATAGATCGAACTTGAGCATCTTGAAACCTGCCGGTAATTGCACATTCGGGAACAGACATAGGTCCTTGTAGGCCATGCTGACTTGCCCTCCCAACCGCCGCATGTGTCTGAATGATTGTTCTAAGCTTTTAACTTTCCTGAACATCTCCTCATGTTCGGTATTTTTAACTGTTTTATCAGCTTCTATCGGGAGGTAAAAGCGAGGAGTATAGGAATGGGTTTCTGGAGCTTTGAAAGTGGGCTCCGAGGGGTAGTATTGGTTATCCTGGGCTTGGAACATAGGCTCGCTAGGAGATTTGTGGAGTGTAGCTGGTGGAGGTGCTACGAAGACAGGGGTTACTGGTGGAGGAGGGTATGGAATTGGTTTAGGGGGTGGAGATTGTGGTGTATGAGAAGTGGTGCCCCGGTAGTGTTGGTAAATGGGAAAGCTCGGGGATAGATTGGTGGTAGGATGATCCTGAGTTTGAGCCGGTGGTGGAGTGAAGGTAGGGTTAGCTGAGTAGGCGGATGGAGGTTGTCCTTTAGCCCAGGCCTGATACATTTCAGCCATTTGTTGTTTTAATTTGTACATCTCTTCTTTTATGGCGTTAACGTCCAACTCTTCTCCTTCAATGATACTGGTGTCTACATCTGGGATAGGCATGATTTTTTCTCCTTTGGATCTGGTTTGGTAGTGGTGGGTTGCCAGTATGCATAGGTGTACTAACTGCTTGAATTCTGGAACAACAACCAAACTTGTTAGTGATTAGAGTTTTAACAAATAAACAACCACACATAGGGATGCAATGCACCTAGGCAATTAGTCATTTCTACCATGTATTTGCTCGGTTGCTTGTGTCAACCCAGCTTTTTCTGACCTTTCCCTTTTATTGCCACTCATGCCTATCTTTTATTCCCCTCCCCTTTTGTCATTTTATTCTTTTCTTTTGGTTGTGGTCGAATCTTATGAAGATAGCCTACGTATCATGACCCTGCATGAATCAGACCGAGCGTAGTTCTGGTGGAAACAATTATTATTATTTTTATTTATTTTAACAAATGAAATAGTACAAAGACAGAAATGACATTACATTTTGACAACACTTTGAGAAAATGGTTTAAAAGACTCGACATGTACTAAAACATGACTATTATATGAAAAACTTCAACAACTATGACTATGCTTCACTCCACAATCTTTTGCTTTCAATCACTGGAACATCTGCTCACGGGGAAGCTTGACCCGGATGACCCCCTAATGTACGGTACATCCTCTCTAAGTCTACTGCAAGATGACGGGCAAAAGTAGGCGCATGCTCCAAGAACCTTTCATAACCCATCCCCTGGCAGTTCACATAACTTTGAGAAGTATAAACGGCCAAATCATGGATTTGTGCTCTGAAATCTTGGAGATTTTGGTCTTGGTTTTGCAATTGTTGTTGGCGAGTGGTGGTTATATCTCTTATGTGGCCCTCGCAATCTAAAGCCGACTCCAATTAAGCCCGAAGTCTGGCCTGCTCGAGTCTTGCATGTGCTATCTCCCTATCAATATCTGCATGCTGATGTTCTCTGTTGTACCTTCTTATTTCTTCCAGTTGTGCATGGAGAAGAGCCTTTGAACGTACCCAATTATCCTTCTCTATCTCGAATTGAGCCATTTCTTCTTCAAATCTCATTACTTGGTGTTTTTACTAGATTTGGCCTCATCATTCAACTGTATGATTTTTTCCTTAGCTTTATCTAACGCCTTTTTGGTTCTTGCCAAAATGGAGTCATAATCTTGCATCCTTTCCATCATATTGGAAATGATTTTCTGATCTTTCAAACTTCTCACTGGCGCTTCAGAGGCTTTCTTCATCTGTTGAAACTGAGCGCGGAGAGCTTTATTCTCGCAAATCAAACTCTTCTTTTCACCTTCTGCTTCTTGTGCTTGTAAGTCTTTCTCCAAATTGAGGTTCCTCAGGCTTTCTTCTAAGGCATGAATAGTTGCTTTGTACCCCTTTTCCTTTTCACCCCAAGCCAACTGTTCTTGGATTTTGTCATCAAAGGCTTGAACATGCGGTCTTTTTATGGGTCTTCTGGGATCGGGTTCTGGTGCATCATCCATACGGGATCTTTTCTCAAACTACCTAGCATAACCCCGATTTATCTCACCTTTCACAGGATCTGGAACTTGGGTATCATCTTTCAAGTATCGACAACCATTCCAAATCCGTTGGATTAAAGCCTTAGGGAGTGGGGCTTTGGGGTGTGGCTCAATCACTTGCACACTCAAATCTTCATCATCAGGCACCACTTGGTATCTCCCAAGCTGTCTTAGAACTCTTTGTGGTGCATAAGGCTGGACACTTCTTAAACCCAACAACAACAAATAACTCTTTAAGGTTGACATGTGTATCACCTCTCTTACCGGGAGCCATCCCAAAGTCCACTCAATTTGACTTGTCATTAAAGATCTTAAATGGGATATCCAGGCTTCCACCCCTTCTGGAGATTTATAATTTTTTATTCTTTCTTCATAACTCTCAATTAAATTGTCCTTGCTCGGACCATACTACATGAACTTGGGGTGATGTCGGTGATGTTCAGTCAACCACATTTGCAACAAAATATTGCACCCTTCGAAGAATTTTGCCCCGGACTTACACAAAGTCAACGCCCGATAAATGTCTGAGAGAATGATCGGGGCAAGAGTGTGATGTTCTTTAGTAGTGAGGACTTGTACGACTCTGGCTATGCGAATATCAATCGTCCGCTCTTTGTTTGGGAAGACCATGACTCCCAGAAAAGCCACCATGAAAGCGAAGCGACGATGAATCTGCTAGGTGTCCTTATTTTGTTTGTTAGTAAGGCCCTTTTCATGAATTTCAAATCCATCCGACTTTCCAAACCTTGAATATAGGAATTTGAAAGAACAACACCCTTTGACAACGTTGCTTTTTCTGATTTGTTACTAATATTCAGAATACCAAAGAATCGGTGTACAGAGGGAGCCTTTGGGAATATAAGATTCTGGTTTCGCAAATCTCCGTCAAAACCGGAATATCCAGTTATTTCTTCTAATGTGGGAGTAAGCTCGAAATCAGAGAAGCGAAAGACATTATGAACGAGGTCCCAAAAAGTCACTAGTGTCGTGATCAAATCATCGCGTGGTTTAACTTTCATAATATCTGTGAGAGCTCCCAAATACTTAATGACCCATTTTTGACCATCTGCTCCTAATTCATACCACCACATCTGAAGCCGAAATAGAAATTCATCTACATCTGTGAACGGTGGGTTTTGGATGGTGCTCATTTTGTACATGTGAGTGATTTTAATTTTAAAAACCAAAATCAAGACTCATTTTGAAAAAATCATTAATATTTCTAAAAAAATTCATATAAAAAAACACTTCGATGAAGAAGATTTAAAGGCTGTGTTTGCTAACCGGCAAAATTTTATTTTATTTTTGAAAAACAAAACGACCAAAGGCGGCTATTCTTGCAAAAACAGCCTTCCGGTGCCCTTTTGGGGACATTCGGCATATTTTGGACAAGAATGGCATCGTCTTACTTATGACAACACAATGACATTTATGTACCCACATTTTTATTTTTTTAAAATAGTTGGGCCCGATGTGGGTTGCTTACGTATCTCACATCCAGCGAGAATTAAACTTATGTAGTTCGTAATAATAAAACTATTTTTAAGAGAAACACAACATTTCCTTCTCTCTTTTTTTTCAAAACTTCAACAGAATTTCAAAATATTTTGGAAATTATTTTTTTTTTTCAAAAAATAGCCAATTTTCTTTCTCGGTTCTCACATTGATTTTCCTTTTCTAACATTTTCCTATAAGCTGGTCAACATGCAAATCCGAAACAAATGAATGCACAAGTAGCAAGTAAGATTCATCAGGATGGTCTTTTCATTTCGGGTACACCTGTCCTAGACAGACCCAACCCTTGTGTTGAGTCTCTGAAGTCAAATGCACATGATGCAAACAAACATTCCTACTAGGGATCCTACATGAAGCTGAGTTATTCTAAGTGTAAAACCTGGGGTATACTGTTCTAGACCTGGCTTACCCAAGCGGACAGCTTGAACCGAAGTGGGGGCAACAAACCAGGAGCACGAAAGTCTACCCGGCCTAGTTACTTGGCCCAACTTCGTTCTATTTGGTATGACTTCTAACAGAAAGGTGGGCCACGCGCATGTGTGCACCATAAATTCAGAAGACTCAGAAAGAAGAAAGGTTTCGTAACAGTTTATATATACAGTTCAAATAATATCAAAGCGGTAAAAAGCAACATTTCGCACATTAAGCACAAACATGTGAATAAAACTAGATAAAAAAATAAAGCCAAATATAACAATTATTCTAAGCTCAAATTCTTGAACCCTGAACCAGAAATTCTGGCAGCAGAGTCGCCAGAGCTGTCATACCTCCTTTTTACCTACACCTCCCGGAAGGAGCGTATAAGGTAGTTTTTCCAATTTAAGTGACATTATTCGAAATGGGATTATTTTATTTATTTCAGAGTCGCCACTTGGGATATTTTAATGGTGTACCAAGTCACCGGTTTCAAATCTCAAATTGAGGAAAGATTGACTCTGTTATACAGTCTGTGAACACAGAAATCAGGGTAAGGAATTTTGTTAACCCGGGAGAAGGTATTAAGCATTCCCAAGTTCCGTGGTTCTAGCACGGTCGCTCAACTGTTATATTTAGCCTATTATCTGATTTTAAAACAATTTTGAACCTATGTGCATTTTCAACTATTAAACCGCTTTTTAAATCACTTGATTTATTCGTAAATAAAGAATTGAGTTACGCGTACGTATACTCTTTCTCTTTGGCGCGTCAAAAAATTGTGTCACGCGAACATGTCCACAATTAATAACGCTTTTGTTTATTTAAGAAAATTTTAGTTGAAGCTGCGCGAACGCATCCCTCGAGTCTTTTTTTAGAGTTAAATTTGCAATTATGTTACGCGAGCGTATACATAATCACAATACTAATCTAAATCAGTTCTAAAGCAAACTACGATCGTTCAAAATAACAAAAAATATTTGCGGAGGCCATAAAAAATTCAATTGATAGCACACCCGGTTTTAAAAGAGTTAGTATTAATTATCTGAGGGTCATACATTTTGAGATTTTATTTGATACGGCGCACCTCGATTCTAATTTTCTAAAGGAAATTCAAACTACGCTTTTGAGGGCCATAACTACATCTTAACTAATATGGCACACTTTCAAGAGCCCAATTAATTAATTAAGGAAAGGCTTAAAGAAATTATAATTACTTTCGTCTAAAGTTTAAGCTTAATTTGCTAATCAAAGAAAACAACACACGGAATCCGTTCTATTTTATTCCAAGGGTTGGCCTGGCCTGAAGCCCAATTGCTAATGGCCTATTACTTTACGAACATGAGCACCATTGGGCTCACAATGCCGCACAAATCGAGAACCGAAAATGCATAAAGGGGGAGGGGGAGTTTGGCGCAAAGGGACTGATGCTGACAACCCAATTTTGATGTGTCCACCTTAACAAATGAGGGAACACTACATCTTTCATAAAATCTTTGAACCTGAACCAAATATTAACTCCCTTAATCACTGACCCTATATACAAAGGGAAGTAACCAATTCCATCTTAGGCCCAATCCTGGGCCCAAGTTTTTGGGGCGGCTCGGTCATCAGCGGAAAAATAGGACTGCAGATCGAGTCCCTACTCTTGGACGCCTTGAATAATTTAAAGACAAACGAGGTGAATCCAAATCCCGAACTTTACAAAACTAATTTGAAGTCGCCTAGGCCTCTACTTGACCAATTAATCCATTTGGACCAAACGATATTGAATACATGACTGAATTTGCAATGTTCGAATTTAATACTTAGTCTATTCCCAGCAGTCGACTTCAAATCAATTTAAATCATACAATGACTCCTGCTTAAATAGTGCATAGCTCTGGGCTTCCCTTTTAGCAGACATTATGTAAATAACCAAGCCAAATTTCATTTTTTTTAAAAAAAGATACATAAGCTTATTAATGCTAAGTGTCCACATATTTGCACCAGTTAAGATAGCAACCATGAAACTTTAATCCCTTAACTAATTAGCCAACATTTTCGACTGAATATATCCACACCATTAAGGATCATTATGACAAACTGAGAGTACAAAAGAAACAGTAAATGCTTTTAACCATAACAATCTTCTAGCTTCTAAGAAAAAGAATGACTAGCAAAATCAGCAAGACTCGAGTTTCCAATCAGTATTAAGCTTAAGAATCAAAATAGAAAACGGAGGGGCTCACACACGATCCATCTGAAATCTAGAGAGGCTATTTTCATGGCTTAATGATCATTAACAACTTGAACACATATGAATTCATTCTCAAATTCCCACATAGCAGGCTTGACATGCCGTGAACAATACTATTTTAAAGTTTAAAGCAGTCCATTCATTTACATAGAGTTCAAACAATATTATAACCCCAGTATTCTGAAATTATACACTAGATCTAAATAACTACATCATACTAAGTTATTAGCATGAATCAACACTTAACACAAACCAGAAGTTAAATCAAACGAGATGAAGCATCTGATTCACATATAATGGTAAGAATTAACAATAGCCATATCAGAACTTTAAGAAGTCTATTCAAATTTCAACTTGAACTTCCAAAGTTCCCTACATGCTAATCAATGCTCAATTCCATGATAAGTTTTGATAGTGTACCCAGATATTACAAAAGGAAAAAGGGGTGATCATAGTAAACAGCAGCAGCAGTAGCATTCAACACCAGAAAATGAACCAGCAGACTAGTTTTGAAACCAAAAGATGAGATAAAATACAGACCCTAATTTCAGTCTCAATGAATCAGCAGACCCCAAACCAATTAAACCCTTTTTAGTATCACCTAACCAGAAATTGCTTCCATACTAAAGGAAAACTTCAGAAAATACCAAATGAGCTCAATGAAATAGTGTATTTTCCTAAAATTCTGCAACCGTTTCTGATTTTTTTTTTATTTCTATCTCTTAGCTCTCTTCTCTATCAATGTCCACTACTCTCTATTTTTTTAGTATTTTTCAGAAAGTGTTCTTTTTCATTTCCAGTATTTCAGAATCTCTCTTGTCCGTCCCCTAACACTTCTCAAGTTCAGCCTTTTTATTGGCATTCATTTTAGTGTATCCTCCATTATCAATTCACCTTTTCATTTTTAACTACCCACTAGCTTAGTGCTTTCTTAATTTAAACAGCTATTGCAATCCCAACCCTACCACTATTAGAAGCCTCTTAAGTAGGTAAACACTTGAATTATACTTATATTAATCAGTTCTTATCAACATAATTAAAGAAGTTAAACCAAACTATTGAACTAATCCTAATTATTCTGACTAAGTGATTAACGAGATACAATTTCACAGTTTTAAAACAAGCAGATATCCTAATTATACGAAACAAATCCACAAAACCAAATCTTAAAGAAACAACAGTGAACAGAAATAATTTATACCAAAGAACTGATCGAATTTCAATTGAAATTGACCAGAAAAAGAAAAAGAGACGAGGAAGACAAATATCAAAATAATACTAATAAAAATAAACAAAAACTAGGAAAGAACTCACTGGACAGGCTCGAACTTGGATTTGGCACTCTGAATCAACCCAAAATAATACCAAACGTTTGTTCCCGATGCAGAACAAACGAGCGTTATTATTTTGTGATGAAACAAGCTTGAATAAGCCTAGAAATCCAACCAAATGATCTCTCATGCACTGATCGGAATTTTAGGATTCTAATGCTCGAACTCAGATTCGATATTTGAGGAGTTCTGGATACATTCGAGGGAAACTAATGATATATTGGGCATGAGGGGGTTGTGGAGGTTATGGGGTGTCAGTTTGGGGTCGATGGGGTAAACTAGGGTTTGGGTCCGATCTTTTATCTAAAATTCGAGGGATTCCAGGGATATTTAAGGGATAAGGTTTGTGGATTCGGAAAAAGGGGAGTGAGGGAATTCTATGGTGTAAAGATGGGGTGATTTGGGCCACCGGAACCGCCGTGAGGCGATTTCCGGTGGGCGGAAGGCGACGGTTCATGGTGGCGTTATATCGGGTATCTGAAGAGATGGGGGGAATGAGATGGGAAGGGCTAGGTTTGGGGGTTGATATATTGAAACATTTGATTTAATTAGGGCCGTTGGATGATTGGAATCCAACACCTCTAATTAAATCGTAAATGGGAAATGGGGTCGTTTTGGTTTCATGGGGCAAGACCGGTTCAGGGACGGGTCAGGATCGGATACGGGCGATGGGGTGAAGTTTTGGTTGTTGGATGTAGATGAATGGACGGTTGAGATTTGTTAAAATCGAAACGACGTAGTTATGTCCCTATACTACGTCGTTTCGCTGGTCTCAGAGACCTGAAAGTTTGGACCGGGTGAAACATGGTTTTTGGGCTGATTTTGGTAGGTATTTGATTTGGACCTGGGATTTTAAATTAAATTGGCCCAACTTCTGATTTACTTCTCTTTAATTCTTTTTCTTTTCTTTTCTCCCTTTTTTTTCAAAAAATTAAGACCAAAATACTAAATTAAATTATAAAACCAAATCATCCTATCAAAAAAACTACTTAATTCTAAATAATAATTATTACACATAATTAATATCAAATTAAAAGAAAAATCGCAAATTTTGACATTAAACACTAAAATGCAAAAATGCGTTATTTTTTGTGAATTTTTTATTTTTGTAAAACAATATTTTACTAAATTAAGCCAAAAAAATATAAAATCAAATCCTAAGTGCATATGCTATATTTGTTTTGATTTTTTTAACGCATTAATAAAATTAGATATGCACACAAAGATATGCAAACAATCAGGAAAAATCGCACAGTAATTCCTAGAATAACACATAATTAAAGAAAAAACCTAACTTTGGGAATTCTTTTGGAGTAATTTGTGTGAGGCAAAAATCACGTGCTCACAATATGCACATGATTTATTTGGATTGACCCATTGAGAAGGGTTTTCAGGGGTTATAGCAGGAATAGGGATGACATAACCAGCAGCTTTGAGCCTTTTGTACAGCTGGTCAATTGGCTCAGCAATGGCGGTATACTATTTGGGGGGTCTGCGTTCGAAATTTGGTCGAGGTCTAGGAAAGTTTTGATGTGTGGGAGGTGATTGATAGTGGGATGGCTGACATTGTAGGCTTGGTAGACATGTGCGGGTTGGGAATATCTGAGTGAAGTAGGTTGATATGTAGGAGGTGGGGGTGATTGGTAAGTAGGTGGTGGAGTTTTGTAAGAGGGTGTGGGTGCTTGGTAATTCGGGGTAGGCTAATATGTGAGTGGAGGTATCAGATAGGCTTGGTATTTGATAGGGGATTTGGCTCTTTGTGCAACCATTACGGCACCTACGTCCCTTTTCT
Source organism: Nicotiana sylvestris (assembly GCF_000393655.2). NCBI lineage: Eukaryota > Viridiplantae > Streptophyta > Magnoliopsida > Solanales > Solanaceae > Nicotiana > Nicotiana sylvestris. The sequence continues at coordinate 65,359,829 of NC_091063.1, forward strand.
TGGACGTACCACTAGACTGTAAAGCCTTATTTGTAGCTTGCAAAGCTTCAAAGTTTGTAACCATACCACTTTTGATGCCTTCTTCGATCCTTTCACCCAACTTGATGATGTCAAAAAATTTATGGTTCTCAATAAACATCAGTCTTTCATAATATTGCGGGTCCTGAGCTCGGACGAAAAATTTGCTCATTTGTTCTTCCTCTAAGGCAGGTCTAACCTTAGCAGCTTCTGATCTCCAGCGAGTAGCATACTCGCGAAATGTTTCTGTGGGCTTCTTCTTTAGCTTCTGAATGTAGAACACATCTGGTGCATTTTTTGTGTTGAACCTGAACCTGTCCATAAAGTTAGATGTCATACTCACCCAGTTCGACCATTTCTTCGGGTCTTGGCTGATGTACCAAGACAGAGCATCTCCTTTTAGACTCCTGATGAAAAGTTTCATGCGGATCCTCTCGTCTTTCCCTAATCCGACCAGCATGTCGCAGTATGTTCTCAAATAAACTCTCGGATCCCCTGTACCATAAAACATCTCAAACTTTGGAGGTTTGTACCCCTCGGGAAGTTTGACATCCGGTTATATGCAAAGATCTTCGTAGTTCAGTCCTTCAATCCCCTTACTTCCTTCGACGCCCTGAATTCGGCTAGTCAATTTCTTAAGTTCTTCAGCCAGGTTTCTGACGAGTGAGTCTTTATCATCAAACTCGGGTGTGCTTGAGATGGGTTGGTGGAGTATTGCATGGTCTCTACATAGATAGGGGTGTTATGATGAGTGTGGAAATGGTCATTTGTGGCATTCAAAGGTTCTGGGATGAGCAGTGGAGTATTCTTGGAAGTGTGGCAAGTATTGCAGTGGTGGTGAGAAGCTGGATGATTTTGTGGTTTTGGGATATTTTTTGGAGGTGTAGGGTTCTGAGTGTTTCGGAAATTAACGTCTGGAGTGGTGAAGGAAAATGACAAATTCGCCAGATTCCGAACTTGATCAAGTTCCTGCTGGAACTTCAACAGTTTCTGCCCGAGTTGGAATGCACTTTCTTTGGAAACCTGAGTACCATGAGTGACCTCTACTCGTTCAATTGAATTTTCCTTTATGGTGTTGTTCGAATCTTCCATCTTCCCTTTGTTTTTGTTTCTGATAGGACTAAGAGAATGAGTGGGTGGAGGGCCCCTGGATCTCGTGTAATAAGATGATGATGCCAAAGTGCATGAACTAACCTTTAGGGAGGGGAATAATAAAACAAAAGTAAAAACAAAAAAAAGATAACAAGTTAGTGAGGATTATAAGAAAATGTTGCGATATTTAAACACATAGTGCAAGAATGTGAATCGTGTCCTATTTGGGAACCTTTTTGTGCCCGAGGTAGGCCTAGCGACAAATAGATTTGGAGAACTTAGAATGATAAATGCCTCATTTTATTGATAAAAAATACACGAATCCCAAAACGACACTAAATAACAGGAAATAAAATTTCACTAGGGGCCATTGGTCTTATTACATTTCTTAAAGCAAAAGAAAACTCCTATCTATTTGGTCCCAGAAGGATCTTCCTCAGGTTGAATGCTCTAGTTGATCAGATTTCCAGTTCGCATAGGTTCACCAGTAAAAATGCCTTTGTCAGGTGTTCTCCTTCGTTTCCCTCAGTGTTCTGGCAGTCGATGACTCTCTTCCTCACTTTCCCTTCTAATTCCAGCAGACTGTATTCCAGATATTCCAACTTTTCGCTAGCTCTGGCGGCCCTCTCTTTCCACTTATTGATTTGGTCATCTGATGGAAGACTCCTCCACCAGTATAGCAAGAGTGGGGGCGTGCTAACCATACCGAAATTGGGGACCTCGCTCTTCATTTTCTGCAAAACAAAAGGGTTAAGACCATACCCCCCCCCCCACCGGACTCGACTATTTAATATCAACAATTAGTATGAAAAAATTTAGTTCTCCAAATAAATGCACAGAACGTGATAATGTCCGTTTGGATTTTAGGAAAACCCAGTGGACTTTGGACAAGGCTATCTTAAAGAGTCATTATGCGGACAACATAACTGACTCGGCTAAGTTTGACCATGATGAATGTACAATTAAACAGAGTAAGGTTTCCATGGGGTTTTAGACTGGTACCCTTGAGCGGACAACTCAAGGGGGAAAGGCACAGAATCGTCGACTACACCGTTGATCGACTGGTTTTACTGCAAATATGCCTTTTTCAGATTTAGGGGTGATAATATCGGAAGAGCGCAACCACTCATTATAAGCGTTGCTATGGTATTTTGTTTGGCACAAGTGGAATATGATGTTGAAAACATATTTATGCAATAACTAAAACAGGTTGTCACGTATTTGCACGTTGAGAAAGCAGTAAATACAACAGTTCTTCATAATTTAAAGCAGTAACAAAGGAAAGCAGTAAAAGAAATAAAGGAAAGAAATAAAAAGACAAGTTAGTTTTGTAGTTGAAAAAGGAGAATTGAATGCTCAAAGGTATTAAACAAATAAAGGCATGTAAACAAAAATGTCAAGCCACAATAATAGTCTGAAATGGTACAAACCTAAAAGATCCCTAGCAGAGTCGCCACGCTTTCGTGCCCCTTTTTTCTCGCGAAATTGGGTTTATGACATTTGGGAGGACAACTCGTTCCCTTTCGGGAATTGGGTTTGAATTGAAGAGTTGCCACCTAATGATTTAAGTGCATTAGGACACTAAGAAAGGTTTGATTTGAACAACCAGAGATTGGGTAAGGGCTTGAAATTATCCCAAGGGAAAGATATTAGGCACCCCTCAAGATCCACTAGTGTGGTTCCCGGCTAAACCATTGTTGTGACTTTAGGTACAAATAACACGTAGGAAAATAAGAACTTCAAACAAGAGGGGATTTTCACATAATGGTTACAAAATAGGTGAAGTTAAAAGACCTAAAAGAAAAGCTGATTTTTTTTAAAGAAAATAGTTTGAAATTTGAGAATAAACAACGAAATAAATAAATAAAGGAAAAGGGTCCTAGGTTTGTAAATAATATGGATCACCCCACACAACATCCGGTAATCACACCTCAATGAGGGGCTACACAAGATGTTATTGCGTGGTCATCATATCCATATCTACCCTTTCCCACCCCGTTGAGGTATTAAAGCGCGGAATGGTCTCGGTTACTTATTGTATGCTATTACCCGCCCCAATCCTATCAGTCCTAGAGGCATTTGGGACTACTAATCCTAAAGGGGAGGGATATTGGGCTTACTTGTGGTTTCAAAAGGCAAAAATACTAAGGCGATAAACAAAACATATATGGCAAGTATGGGGAAGCATATAAACAAATGAAAAGGCTCAAACAGACCTCCTTTAAGCAGAGAAAAGCAAGCAGTTAGCATGACTTACACATACTATTTAGGGTCTGATTAAACTTAAAGGATCGAGGCAGACTGATTTATTACATAGTTCAGATAAGAAACCCGAATCAGGCCTACCTGTTGGTTGTAGCATATAAAATCTGATTCAGTTTATAAACTTTCACCCTATGGCTTACCTAAGTGTTAGATGAAGACCCTATAGGCATGATATCTACTGATTCCAGAAACAATGAAGTAAACATGAATACATACTGCTTTAAGAAAAATTGTCTGTTATTAAAGAAAGGGGAGTTTTAGCAAAAGCGCATGCGTCATTGTTACTAGTTTTAGACTTATAAGCAAGTGAAGCAGTTCAGATTTGATTAAAGCTCCTATAGGCATGCTTTCTATGTGTTGTCGATTTTGGACACTTCTTTAAACATAGTAAAAAATGCAGAAATCCTATAGGCATGGCATCTAGATGTTGAATTTTGTTTAAAGCCTATGAACATGATATCTAATTGTGGTTGATTATTTAAGACCTATAAACATGTTTGCCTAATGAGGAATGCATATGCAAGATTCAGAAAGAACCTATAGGCAGGATATCTATATGATATGCAGAAATTCAGAAATAACCTATAAGCATGGTATCTATATGGGAATGCAAGATTCCTATAGACATGGTATCTATACATGAGAATGCAGAAATTCTTAGAGACATGGTATCTATATGAGAATGCAAGATTCCTATAGATATGATGTTTATATGAGAATGCAGGAATTCATAAACTCATATAGGCAGGTTATATACCCTTTTTTGCATACATAGTTACCCCTCCCTTTTCACTAGCCATCCCCGAGAGTTTTATTACAAAGTTATTACAGCCCAGAAAGAGTAAAGTAAAGAAAAAATACAATCAGAAAAAGTACAACCAAGGAGAGCCTGATTTAGACTTCCTGTCTGAAGTATGAAGTAAACCAACTCCAAGAGATCTTATTTCAAAGCCTTTCTCCCATTTGGATGTGTTAGAGTTCCCTAAGAGCCTCATATGGACTCCAGGCAGTGCTCACACCCAAATGCATTATAGATGAAGACATAGTGCAGTGTGGAAGGGCCAGCCCTCAAGTGTCCAAGTTCAAAGGGAACTCAAGGTCCCAAGGCAAGGCTCACAAGAGGGGGCAGCACTTAGAGACTGAGAGAGGGTGCAAGTGCAGAATTCTGAAAAGGGGAAAGGGAAAGGGAAACAGTTTACATTAATACACATAGGGGTATAGGAATGGGGAGGTGGTAAGGAGGCAAGGATAGGCTAGTGGGCATACCCAGCAATGGGAAATGTTGGCACACCCATAAGCCTGTTAGAACACATTGTTTAGAGGTTAGGATCCTCTAAGGGATCAAGTTCAATCCATAGATAATAACTTGCATATTTCCATGTTTTAAACTGTAACTCAAAGCATATAAAAGGGAAAGAGGGAGCGATGATTCATAGCAGAAACAGGCAGTAAGACATAAGCATACTAATTTAAATGTTGAACTCTACAGAAAGCAGTAAAGTAGACATGGGTACAAAGATTGTAAATAAACACATTGTTGTGGTGTTGAAGCTTAAATCAGGACATACCAGTTTCAAAGAAAACAAATAAAGAAAAGTAGTAGGTCTTGTAAACAGGCCATAATGCAGACAAGAAGAGAAAGTTATTGTGAGAGAATATGAGTTCAGAAGGATTCTAATGTCCTCTTAGTGAAAAAGGGTCGTGCCTTTTATAGTGTGAAAATCATGAAGAAATAAGGTAAGAAAATAGTAAAGGAACTGATTGTCAATCAATTACACAAGACTTCCCTTAATTAAGGGATTCAGATTCAAACAGGTAAAAATAATTTAAGAAAAGAAAAATGAATAAGCACTTTGTGTACAACATGCAATTAAGGATAAATACATAAAGGTTATTTAAGGACAGAATTTCTGAAATACGCGGTTGCACAAACAAGGCAAGAAAATCAATTAACAGCCAGTAAATCAAAGGTCAGGGATCTTGTATGAATGAACCGGGTCAAAAAGATGAGAAAGGTTTTTTAACTTAAGGGAAATCAGCAAACAATGAAAAGGGAATCAATCAAACCTATTTAGAAGGAATTTGAATCAATCACGAGTTGAAAGCTTTTTTAGAGGAAGATTCATCACATATAAAGAGCACACAAACACGTTGAGTTGAAAGAAAATGTTGTGCCATTGCAAAAATCAATAGAAAAATCCAGTGAAGAAAGAGTTTTAGAAGAGTTTAGCCAAAGGTTAGAATCATATGCAAACACGGATGTCCAAACTCGGTTCAGAGACTCGAAGTTGGTCTGAAAGAGTTAGGGGTTCTAAAATAAAAACCTTAGTTCAATTAAATCACATAATCAAACTTGGCAGAACCCCCGAATTCTAGGGTTTCCACATTGAATCAAGTACAGAGATGAGAAGGCAAGTAAGTGAAACAGGCTCAGAGGTTTCAGTTCTATGAAACTTCTTGCATGATTCTTTCAGCAGCAGAAACTCATGAGAAAACAATGATAGCAAGTAACACGCAGAACATAGTAGCAGAATTCTAAGAAAAATAGAGTAGAAGAAGCTAATACGAAACATAATAGAGAAGACTGATAAGAATAGTAGAAGAAGCATGCTAAGAAATTTTAGAAGAAACTTTAAACAGAGCTCAGTAAAAGAAACTTAATAAGGAAACTTAAGAACTTAGTAAGAAAATATAGTAGGAGAAATATATCAGAACACAGTAGAGAAAGCATACAGTAGAAAAGCATACGAGAACATAGTATAGGAAAATATAGCAGAAGAAGCATGTAAGAACATGGTAGAAGAAAATACAAGAACCCAGTAGAAGCAAATACACATAAAAGGAAAAAGAAAGTTAGAAAACACTTAAATACTTTCAGAAAAACCTAGATCGGAAAAGAAAGATTTTGAAAGTAGTTTTTTGAAAGAAAAGTCAGGAAAACATTTAAGACCTTAAGGAAAACATGGATCTGGAACAGATCTAAGGTAATCGGAAAAACCTCGAAGGGTTAGGGTTTCAGAAGAACCCTAGAAATGAGAAAGACTTTGAAAAGTCACCGATCTGAGTCGGAGAGGTCAGGATCAGGCTCAAACAACCATGGTACGCCGGAGCAAGGCCGGAGATGGCTGTGTAACCTCGAATCGACAAAGGTTTTGGTACAAACCTTCAAGGTCAGGCCTTAAATCTTCAGAGATCAAGTGTGTAAGAGCAACATGAGGTAGGTATAAGACTCCCATAACCCTGGATGCCATGGATTCCGGTGGCTTTCAGGGTGGAAGCGGTAAGAGGCGGCTAGGGTTCTGAGAAGACTCGAGAGAGTTTGAGAGAGCTGAGGGTTTTAGAGGTGGCGGGTAGGTGAAAATAACTTAGGGTCAGTGGGGTTGGTGAATTAAAAAAAGGAAAGGAGAGAATGTGGCTGTTGATCATTTTGATCAATGACCTGGATTAAACGTGAAGCCGGGCGGGTTGGATTTAATTGGGTCAGGGGCGAGTAATTTTAGGAATTGGGCTGGGGTTCAATTCGGTTAAATTGGGGTAGAAATTAGGCTAAAATTGAAATAAGTAGGGCTAGTATTTAAATAGCCACTTTTCCCTTATTTATTTTATAAAAAATAGTAAAATGATTTCTGGAAATAAATTAAAGGTACTAAATTAATTAATAATATAAAAATATTAAATTAAAATACTGGAATGAATTTTGTAATTATAAATGTAATTAAATCTTAAAATAGGCTAATATTGCAATTATACGCAATTTAGCTTTAAAAATACTAAATAAATTTGTAAAAATGTGCAAAAATCATACTAGATATATTTTAGTATAAATATGAGAGTCCAATAAATGAATTACCAAAATGATAATTTTGGGGATAATTATTGGGTTTTTCTTGATAAAATAGGGCAACAACAACGACCCAATATAATCCCACAAGTGGGGTCTGAGGAGGGTAATATGTACGCAGACCTTACCCATACCCCGAAGGGTAGAGAGGTTGTTTCCAGGAGACCCTCGGCTCAAAAAGCAACAGCAGCTGATATATTAGTACCATAAAAATGCATAATAAAATAACAGCAATATAAGAGATATGAAATACAGAATACGAAATACGAAATACGAAATATATGGCTGGTATAGTAAAACTAGCAGGTAAAGCCCTACATCAATAGACGACCAATGACATTCTTAGTCTAACTCCTAATTGGCTAGTCTCACTCTATTGTGCTGTAGAAATATTCACAACTTTCCCCTAACCTACAACCTTAATGCTCGACCTCCACAATTCCCTGTCAAGGGCCATGTCCTCAGTAATCCTAAGTCGCGCCATGTCCTGTCTGATCACCTCTCCCCAATACTTCTTAGGTCGCCCTCTACCTCTCTGCATGCCCACCACAGCCAGTCGCTCACACCTCCTCACCGGTGCATCAGTGCTCCTCCTCTGAATGTGCCCGAATCATCTGAGTCTTACTTCCCGCATCTTGTCCTCCATGGGGGCCACGCCCACCTTCTCTCGAATATCTTCATTCCTAATCTTATCCATCCTTGTATGCCCGCACATCCACCTCAACATCCTCATCTCTGCTACTTTCATCTTCTGGATGTGTGAGTTCTTTACCGGCCAACATTCAGTTCCATATAACATGGCAGGCCTAACCACTGCTCTATAAAACTTACCTTTTAGTAACGGTGGCACTTTCTTGTCACACAAGACTCCCGACGCTAACCTCCACTTCATCCACCCCACCCCTATACGGTGTGTGACATCCTCGTCAATCTCCCCGATCCCCTGAATAACCGATCCAAGGTACTTGAAACTACCCCTCTTGGGAATGACTTGAGAGTCAAGCCTCACTTCAACTCCCGCTTCCGTCGGCTCAACTCCAAATTTGCACTCGAGGTATTCCGTCTTCGTCCTGCTCAACTTGAAACCTTTAGACTCAAGAGCATGTCTCCAAATCTCTAGCCTCTCGTTGACGCCGCCTCGTGTCTCGTCAATTAGAATAATGTCATCAGCAAATAGCATGCACCATGGCACCTCCCCTTGAATATGATGAGTCAGTGCATCCATCACCAGGGCAAATAGGAATGGGCTGAGCGCAGACCCTTGGTGCAACCCCGTAATAACTGGAAAGTGTTCAGAGTCGCCTCCTACTGTCCTAACCCGAGTCTTAGCTCCAGCATACATGTCTTTAATCACCCTAATATAGTCAACCGGGACCCCTTTATCCTCTAAGCAGCTCCATAAGACCTCCCTAGGAACCCTATCGTACGCTTTCTCCAGATCAATAAACACCATGTGGAGATCCTTCTTCCTATCCCTGTACTGTTCCACCATCCTCCTAATAAGGTGGATAGCTTCTGTGGTAGATCGCCCCGGCATGAACCCGAACTGGTTGTCTGAAATAGACACCGTCCTTCGCACTCTCATTTCTACCACTCTCTCCCAAACTTTCATGGTATGACTTAGTAATTTGATGCCCCTATAGTTGTTACAGCTCTGGACATCACCTTTGTTCTTATACAACGGGACCATTGTACTCCACCTCCACTCTTCAGGCATCCTATTAGTCTTGAATATAACACTAAACAATGCAGTAAGCCATTCCAAGCCTGCTCTACCCACACACCTCCACAGTTCAACCGGAATTTCGTCTGGCCCGGTAGCTCTGCCCCTTCTCATCTTACGCATTGCCTCCATGACTTCATCGATCTCAATGTCCCTACAATTAATTAATTCATGGTGACTGTCGATATTCCTCAATTCCCCAAGTATAATATCCTGATCCCCTTCTTGATAAAATAGGGCAGTAAATTGATTTAAAAATCTTTTTAAAAAAATGGTATACTTATATATGCATATACATGCTATTTGAAAGGCATTTTGCATATAAAGAATACAGGAAAAAATTGGGTATCAACAATCCTCCCGCTACTCCTACCCTAGTGTTCTCCGAAATGGACAAGCTCATATAGATGCTCTCCATACAAAGTATAGTATCCCCGCCCATATTGATATGATTCCGGCGGGAAGGGACTTTGTGGAAGTCCACAGACTTGGGTACTGCGCTTTTTATGAGTACCCTTTCGTGATCGGTTATTCTTTCCCCCTCCCTCCGTTGGCGGAGGAATTCTACAGATTTTATCAAGTTTGCCCGGCAACTCTCACCATACACGCTTAAGGTACTTCTCCTGTTGACAAAGTACGCGGAGTTGGCAGAGTGTGAAGCTATTGTACATCACCTCTTACACCTGTTCTCACCCAGCTTTCATAGGGGCACTATGGTGCATTTGAGACATCGTGGAACAAAGGGGCTGGTAGTGGGTACTGACAACCGAGCAAGTCGCAAGTTCTGGCATAAGTACTTTTTTGTTAAAACCGAACATATTGTCTCTGATCCTGCTAGGTTCCTAGAGCGGCAGAACGAGAATCGTAAGTGTCGCCACTTGTTTTATTCTTTCTTCTCCTCTTCATTCCTTATAGAGTTTGTTTGTTTCTTGTTTACAACTATAAGGCATCCGCCCTGCCCTATTACTGGTATAAGGGATTGGGTAGATCGTATATTGCCCCATGCAGCGGAGACTCGACATTGACTCGCCTTCGTGAAACGTTATGGCTTGAAAGTTTCATCTGGTAAGTATCTTCCCCTACATCACTTCATTGGTTAAACATCGTTAACTATTGATACGACTCTTCATGATGACAGGTCAAGGAGTTTACAGGCGGAGGGCCCCAGTCCCTGTGTTCTGACAGGCCGTCGCTGATGTGGGAATGGAATTTGCCTTGGTTGAATCTGTTCGGGGAGGTTGTACTCAGCCGCTTCAGATGGAAGGTTCCTCTCGGGATTTGGTCGTGAGGGAAGAGGCCTCTTCTGTACCGACCCCTCGCCTTTTGGATGAATCCTCTAATGGGGACGAGTCGTCACTTAGAAAGAAAAGGAGAGTGGAGCTTGGAAAGGGGTGGCCGTAGATACTAGTAGAGGTAGGTTGGGTGCATCGCAAACGGCACCCGTAACCACTTTTATGGCCAATGCTATCTTGACGGGGAGGTCTCCCTAATCGGAAGAGGCCTACCCAGGAGGCAGCTCTGTGCGCTCTGTAGAGGGTGGCACGTCGTCCAATATTGGATGGGGTCCACGTGTTGAGAGCGAGGGCTCAGGTTTGGATGTCGATCCGATAGACGTTCGTGAATTTGTAGAACGCCATACTCATATAGAGGTCAGGATGGAGGGTTCCGGTCGTCATATAGTTATACCTGGGGATTATAACTTGTTGTCGAACTATGAGCAGGTGGCTTCTACCTTAGCCCCTTTATGTGATGCCCCCGAAAATGAGGTGCTTAGGACGATGAGCGATGTGGAGTTGTCTCGGAGCGTTGCCGGCATGGCTTTGCGAGTAGAGTTTTCTTTTCTTTCTTACCGTTGGGTTTTTGTCGTTGTTTCCTTTTCTTTTAACTTTTTCTCATTATGGCAGACTCTCATCATGGAGACCGAGCATGAGCATAGGGAAAGAAAAAGAACGGCCATTTACGGGAAGATGTCTTCCAAGTATCAGCAATACCTCACCAAGCACCGTGTGATGGCCGACATCTACACTCAGGACCCGAACATCCAATTGTTTCGTGAAGGGCTTAAGCAAAGGGAAGACCAACTGGCGCGCAAGGTCGAGGAGCTGAGAGAGCGGGATGAAGATCTCGTGAAAGCCATCGACCGGAATAGCGAACTCGAGGCGTCTCTTAAGACAAAAGAGGATGAGTTGGAGTTAATAGGGGCGTGATGGCTGAGAACGCCGATCTACAAGCAAAGGTGGCTGGTTTGATTGCCGAGTTGAATTTGAAGTCAGCGAAGATTGACGAGCTTAGGGGAGAGCTGACTGTGAGTGCTGATAGATTGGTGGCCACTATTTCTGAAGCGACAATTTTGGAGGATGCCCTCCGTACCTGTACGTCGGAGCGGGGTAAAGAGGAAGAGACATTCGCGCCCAAGGTGGCGGGGCTTGAGGGTCGTGTTAAGGAGTTGGAGGTGGAGTTATATGTGTTGACCGGGAAAGTGACCTCACTGAGAACGGAGAATACAAGTCAACGCCTACATCCTTCTACCTCCCGTGCTTCGGCCGATCTGGTCGTGCCTTGTCGCTTATACGAGTTGTGGGTTCATGTTGAGGCATGACTTGATATGTACAAGGCTCTTTATGCTGAAGGGAGGGCGTTTGATGCGGATCTTCACGGCGTGCATGCCGAAGCTCATGCGGCTCGCGAGGCATGCGGGTACGACCCTCTTACGCCCAATGGGTATGAAATCACTTCCAATGATGCAAATCGCCTTACCTCCAACTCTTGGTATGAAGATGCTTATCCAATCGGGGATGATGTGTAGTTTTGGTTTGTACTTGCTTTTTGTTTCAGGTTTTTTGTAAGGGCATGCTTGAGCCCATTGTAATGATAGGCGTTAGTGATTTTTTGCTGTAATGAAGAAATTGTTTTGTAGTTTTGGTAGTGACCTTTATAATATTTATGGTATCCCGTCATGGTTAGAGTGAAGTCAAACTCGTTTCTCGTCGGTGGACCTAGCCATTGGGATGTTACTTTCGATCTGTCATCGAAGTAATTCCCGTAGTAGTTCGAGCGAAGTCGAACTCGTTTGTCGTCGATGGCCTTAGCCATTGGGATATTACTTTCGATCTATCATCGAAGTAGGATCCCGTCATAGTTTGAGTGAGGTCAAACTCATATTTTCATCGATGGCCTTGGCCATTGGGATGTTACCTTTGATCTGTCGTCGAAGTAGGATCCGTCGTAGTTCGAGCGAAGTCAAACTCGTTTGTCGTCGATGGCCTTAGCCATTGGGATATTACTTTCGATCTATCATCGAAGTAGGATCCCGTCATAGTTCGAATGAGGTCGAACTCATATTTTCGTCGATGGCCTTGGCCATTGGGATGTTACCTTCGAACTATCATCAAAGTAGGATCCCTTCGTAGTTCGAATGAGGTCGAACTCATATTTTTGTCGATGGCCTTGGCCATTGGGATGTTACTTTTGAACTGTCGTCGAAGTAGAATCTTGTCGTAGTTCGAATGATGTCGAACTCATATTTTCGTCAATGGCCTTGGCCATTGGGATGTTACCTTCGAACTATCGTCGAAGTAGGATCCCGTCGTAGTTCGAATGAGGTCGAACTCATATTTTCGTTGATGGCCTTGGCCATTGGGATGTTACCTTCGAACTGTTGTCGAAGTAGGATCTCGTCATAGTTCGAGCGAAGTTAAACACGTTTGTTGTTGATGGCCTTAGCCATTGGGATATTACTTTCGATTTGTCGTCAAAGTAGGATCCCGTCGTAGTTCGAATAAGGTCGAACTCATATTTTCGTTGATGGCCTTGGCCATTGGGATGTTACCTTCGAACTGTCATCAAAGTAGGATCCCTTCGCAGTTTGAATAAGGTCAAACTCATATTTTTGTCGATGGACTAGGCTATTGGGATGTTACCTTCAAACTGTCGTCGAAGTAGGATACCGTCGTAGTTCGAATGAGGTCTAACTCATATTTTTATGGATTGCCTTGGCCATTGGGATGTTACCTTCGAACTGTCATCGAAGTAAGATCCCGTCGCAGTTCGAATGAGGTCAAACTCATATTTTCGTTTATGGCCTTGGCCATTGGGATGTTACTTTCGAACTATCATCGAAGTAGGATCATGTTGTAGTTCGAATGAGGTCGAACTCATATTTTCGTCTATTTCCTTGGCCATTGGGATTTTCGCTCATACATTGGAGGTTTGATCATATTCCCGTAGGAAATACATGTCAACTTTATACATACAGTGGAGATTTGATCATATTCCCGTAGGAAATACATGTCGAATTTGTACATACAGTGGAGATTTGATTATATTCCCGTAGGAAATGCATGTCGACTTTATACAAATAGTGGATATTGGAGATTTGATTATATTCCCATAGGAAATACGTGTCGAATTTGTACATACAATGGAGATTTGATTATATTCCCGTAGGAAATACATGTCGACTTTATACATACAATGGAGATTGGAGATTTGATTATATTCCCCTAGGAAATACATGTCGACTTTATACATACAGTGGAGGTTTGATTATATTCTCGTAGGAAATACATGTCGACTTTATACATACAGTGGAGGTTTGATTATCTATATCCAGTCCCTTCATTACTCGACCTGGAGATCACGTCGACGGGCGGGGTATTGAACAATACTTCGGATCTTGAGATGTCCCCCTTGTCGCCTCATTTACAACTTCACCAAGAAAACCTGATTGAGACAAAACCCGGATGAGGGAAAAAAAGTACGACTAGGGTGGCGCCTTCTTTCAGAAGTGGAAGTATTTGAGATGGGCGACATTCCAATTGTTTTGGAGTAGTTTCCCTTCCATTGTCTCTAACTGGAATGCTCCTTTGTTTGTTGTCGCCGTGATTTTGTATGGTCCGTCAAAGTTTGTTCCCAGTTTTCCCTCATTAGGGTCTTTCGCTGCTTGTGTTTTAGCTTTGAGGACGTAATCTTCGACCTTGAATGATCGTACTTTGGCCTTCTTGTTATAGTACCTTTCTACTTGTTGCTTTTGGGCTACCATTCTTATGTGGGCCATATCTCTTTACTCTTCGACTTCATCCAGATCTTGTAGCCTACTTTCGTCGTTGTTTGGTCCACTTTCGTTGGAGTATCTCAAGCTAGGTTCTCCAACTTCGACGGGTATAATTGTGTCAGTCCCCATAGACTAGTGAATATGGTGTTTCACCTGTGCTAGTTTTTGGCGTAGTGCGGTATGCCCATAACACTTCTGGTAGTAGTTTAGGACATAGCCCTTTGGCCTCTTCGAGCTTCTTTTTAATATATTCAGTATTACTTTATTGGAGGATTCGGCTTGGCCATTGCGGCGGGATGGTATGGTGTGGAGAGTATTCACTTGATGTGCCATTTTTCGAAAAACTCGGTCGTTTTCTTTCCGACAAACTGAGGTCCGTTGTCACAGTTGGTTTCTTTGGGGATGCCGAAGCGGCATATTATATTTTTCCATATGAATGCGATAAACTCTTGCTCATGTATTTGAGTGTATGCACCTACTTCAACCCATTTAGAAAAATAGTCAGTTAAAACCAAAAGGAAGTGTACCTTACCTCGTCCTGCCGGGAGGGGTCCAACAATATCCATCCCCCACTTTATGAATGGCTATGGAGAAGTGATGGAATGCAGGAGTTCTCCTGCTTGGTGTATCATAGGGGTGTACTTTTGACACTGTTCACACTTCCTAACCTAATCCGCGACTTCTTTTTTTATGGCAGGCCAATAGTATCCGGCGCGGATGAGGCAACTGACGAGGGTGCAATTTCCCGTGTGGGCATCGCAGTGCCCCTCGTGTACTTCTTCTAGTACTCACCTTGTTTGATTTGTCCCAAGACACTTGGCTAGGGGGGCGCCGAACGTTCTCTTGTAAAGATCATAGTTTACGAGGCTATATTTGGCTGCATGTATTCGAAGCTTTTGGCTTCTTTCTTATCTTGTGGGAGCGTTCCATGCTGCAAATATGTTACGATACGGTTGTGCCAGTCCCAAGTTAGGTTTACAGAATGTAACTTGACCCAGTCTATTACGGAATGGAGAAGAGTGACCATGTTTTCCCTGTTGATATTTCTGGTGGCTGCTACTAGCTTGGCGAGACCATCTGCTTCAATATTCTGCGCCCTGGGTATTTGGTCGAGGCGGCATTCATCGAATTCTGGCAGCAGTTTGTGAATTTTTGACTGGTACTTTTGTAGTCTCTGTTCTTTGATTTGGAAAGTCCTAGTGACTTGGTTCACCACGAGTTGAGAATCGCAATGGAGGACGAGTCGTCGAGCACCATATTTGAGGGCTAATTTCAATCCTGCAATCACAACTTCATACTTGGCCTCATTGTTAGTCATCTCGGGGCATCGTACTGACTGGCGAATTAGATGCCCAGTTCTGATCCCGATGCATTAGATGCCCTGTCAGTGTAGAGGACACAGAAGTCGGAATGTGCGGAACTGAGGAGCGCCTCCTGCTCTACTTCAGGCAATATTTCCGCGCCAAAATTGGCGACGAAATCGGCGAGCACCTGCGACTTAATAGCAGTTTCGGTTGGTATGTTTTGTTGTGCTCGCTTAACTCTATGGCCCATTTGGCCAACCTACCCGATAGTTCAGGTTTGTGTAGGATGCCCCTGAGGGGGAAGGTTGTCACCACTTTTATGGGGTGACATTGAAAATATGTTCTAAGCTTTCGTGAAGCTACGACTAAAGCTAGAGCTAGTTTCTCAAGGTGAGGGTACCTTGTTTTGGCATCAATTAAGGTTTTGCTGATATAGTAAATCGGAGATTGCGAGCCTTTGTTTTCGCAGATCAAGACTACTTTGGAGACTGTTAGGAACACCAATAGGCATTCACCCGGGTCTACCTTGATGAGTAGTGGTGGCGAGGATAGGTGTGATTTCAGCTTTCTCAAGGTGTCGACGCACTCTAAATTCCACTATAGTCCATGGTCTTTCCTTAGCACATTGAAGAATTTATGGCATCTGTCCGACGATCGTGAAATATACCTCGATAGGGCGGCTATTCGTCCTATTAATTTCTGCACCTGCTTCTTGTTGGTTAATGTCTCTAGTATTCCTTCGATGGCTCTGATCTGATTCGGGTTGACTTCGATACCCCTTTGTGACACCAGAAAACCAAGGAACTTCCCTGAGGTTACGACGTAGGCGCATTTTTCGAGATTCAATTTCATTCCGTATTGCCTCAATATCTCGAAGGCTTCCTTTAGATGACCAATGTGATCCTCTTTCTTTTTCGACTTCACTAGCATGTCGTCGATGTAAACCTCCATGGTCTTATCGAGTTGTTCTTTGAACATCTTGGTGACTAACCTTTTATACGTCGCCCCTGCATTCTTGAGTTAGAACGGCATGAATTTGTAGCAGTATGTTCCTCGGTGAGTGATGAAAATGGTTTTTTCTTGGTCTTCTTCAGCCATTAGAATTTGGTTGTAACCAGAATAAGCGTCTAAGAAGCTCAGTAGTTCGTGTCCCGCCGTTGCATCGATGAGCTGGTCAATATGTGGTAACGGAAAGGAATCTTTCGGGCATGCTTTGTTTAGGTCAGTAAAGTCGACACACATCTGCCATTTCCCATTATTCTTTTTCATCATGACCACATTGGCGACCCATTGGGGATACTTTGATTCTCGGATGGAACCATTAGTGAGTAACTAATCGACTTCTTCGCTGACCGCCTCATGGATGGTGTCATTGAACTTTCTCCTCATTTGCCGTACTGGTGGGTAAAGAGGGTCGACATTCAGCCTGTGTGTGGCAATGTCCCTTGGGATTCCTGGCATATCTGAATGGGAAAAGGCGAACAAATCGGCATTGTTAGTTAAGAACTCATGGTACTTACCCGGTTCTGAGAGGTTTTGTCCGATATAGCCTTTTTCGTGCTATCGGTGTTGTCTAGTTAAATGGGGTCGAGATCTTCTATGGTTGCCTTGCAAGCTTCTACGACATACGGATCTTTGATGGTCTCTATTTGTATGTCGGGTTTGGTTCCCGATATGACTGATTGTTATGCGTCCGCGCTTGCCCCCTTTAGTTGTTGGATATGTGTGCAATCTTGGGCGATTCGGTAGCATTCTTGGGTGGTGCGTTGCTTGCCTCAGATGCTGAATATCCCCCACAGGGTAGGAAATTTGATTACTTGATAGATACTTGACGGGACGGCTTGCATGGCATGTATCCATGGACATCCTATGATGGTGTTATAGGATGTTTCCTGGTTCATGACGTGGAACGTCGTTTCCAGGGTGACTTCTCATACTAGAACGGGTAGCACTATCTCTCCAGAGGTTCGTTCCACTGCATTATTAAAACCAATTAGTGTTATGCAATGCGGTACTATTTTATCCTCAAGCCTCATATGTTTGAGGACTCGTGGGTAAATAATACACACGCCCCTTCTGTCATCTACCATTATTCTCTTTACGTCGGTATCCACGATGCGTAAAGTTATAACCAAAGCATCATAGTGAGGGAAATATAAACCGTTGGTATCCGACTTATCGAAGATGATACTATCTTCGAGGTCGTCATACCGTTTGTGGGCAACTGTCCGTTTGAGTTTGTGTGTGGTGGTGAATTTCACATGGTTGATTACTGTATTGTCACCGCCTCCAATGATCATTTGTATGGTACGAGCTGGTGACGGTGGATTTGGAGGTCCCTGAGGTTGATCGCGTCCACGAGCGAAGTTAACCCGTCCTCGATCACTCAGCAGTTCTTTCAGGTGTACCTGGTTTAGCATTCTTACCACTTTTTATCGTAGACCTATGCAGTCTTCGATCTTGTGTCCCCTTTCCTGGTGGAATTCACACAGAACGTTCGATCTCCGGGTGCTTGGATCTGACTTAATCTTTTGCGGCCACTATACCTTTGTGCCGAGCTTTTCCAGTGCATACACTATTTCTGAAGAAGAAATACAAAGGTTATGAGGAGATAACAGTAGAGGCATACCTCTTTTGTTTCGGGGCGGTGCGGTGTGTCAAGGCGCGACGTTTGCGTGTTGTGGAGAAGGTGGGTTGGATGTTCAGATGTAGGTCTGGTGCCTTTCTTGATTGAAATGGGATAGTTAGTCCCTTCGGCAATCGTTGCGGCGATCTTTCCTTGTTTTGGTTTGGACCAATGTTAGCTGCTGGATCTGGCCGTTTAGGTCATCCTCGTCTGCCCTTACTTCGGCGCAACATGCATTATGGATTTCTTCCTACGTGGTGGGGGGTACTTCATGAGTCTACTTAGCAGCTTCTTGGTTACTTTTGACTCATTTCTGTTTAACCCATTCTGGAAGGCTGCTACCGCCATCCCTTCTGACACGTTTGGTAGGCTCATTCTTACCTTGTTGAATCGGGCCAGGAAATCTCGAAGTCTTTCGCCTGTTGTCTGCTTGACGGCGAAGATATCATTTACCCTAGTTTCTGCCTTTTTCGCTCCAACGTGAGCGGTGACGAACTTATCTATCATTTCTTCGAACGTTGATATCGATCGTACTAGTAGTTGGGAATACCATGTCAACGCTCCCCCTGTCAGAGTTTCGCCAAACTTTTTCAGCAGCACCGATGGCACTTGTTCTTTTGATAGATCGTTACCTTTTATTGCAGTAACGTAATGGATTAAGTGATCTTCCGAGTCCGTGGTGCCATCATATATTTTCAAATATGGCGACATTTTGAAGATTTTTAGAATAGAGTGGGGAGCCACCCCTTCACTGTATGGCTGTTCAACGAATCGGCCCACGTCACGTTTTTGTAGAAACTTCGGAGCGCCTGGTATTTTATCAACCTTTTCCTGATGCTCTTTCATCTGATCGCGGAGTGTTTTGTTCTCATTTTCCATCTCTTTCATTTTCTTTAAGATGGCCGCAAGAGCATCGTTACCTGCATCAATGACAGTATGAGTGATACCTGCTTGTGGAGTATCTGGATCATCGGCGACAGTTGCAGTTTCTGTGGGTATTGTGACTTCGATATCCCTTCGAATGGGTTTGTCGAGTATATTGCTCAAGGTGTTTGTCAACCACTCTTGTAATAGCCTTTTCACAGTTAGTGGTGCTTCTCATACTGTGGATGTTGAGGTTTCCCTCTCGTGCGAGACAGTCACACCCTCATGCGGGGGGAGGGGGTGAGATCTACCCTCAGGTGTAGCACTCGGCGTTGCGTTTTCGTTGTTTTCCCTACCTGCTTCATTGAGGGAATTCAGGAGGTTGTTTGTGACACCTACTATTGCCTTTAATCTTGTTTTTCCCTTTCCTGCCATTATCGGTCTTGGCGAAGCTAAGAAGAGGTGATTATTTCTTTTAAGGATCTAGACGAAACTAAGATCTCAGCTATAGAAATCCCCACAGACGGCGCCAAATTGTTTGACTCAAAAGATATCGGAACCTTTTTGAATAAATCAATCAAAGAAAATGAAGGGGTAAATCTTAGCTGAGTATAATAATCTCTAGAGCTAAGGACATACAAGGAGGATACAGAGGATAATATTTCTTTATCTTGTCAAGACGAACCCTCAAACAGTCATAACATCAATCGTTTTTGTAAGCAAGATTATAGCAAGTGTTATAAGTTAGGAAAAATGTCCAGAGAGCTTACAAGGTTGTTTTACGCTCTTTATATAGGGGACAAATCCCTTCTAAGCCCTAAAAGACAAATCATAGGGAATATTCGAAAGAATATTCCTAATGGGCCTACACTACTGCGAACGTCGTGCGGTCTCTTGTTAGCCTGTAGGTCGTCCTCTGCAGGATGTCGAGCTACGAGGATCTTGTCATTTGTTGTATTCATCAATGGTCGTGGTTGTCCAAATTTGGACCCATACACACACCCCCAAACTTATTTGACAAGGAATCTTTTCTCGCCAACAAGCACAATACACCTAGGAGCACCCTTCCTACATATCTATACAAGACCCCGAGTAGGCGGGTTGAGGTCTTACGAGGTACCCAGTACTCGGAGTACCCTCCCAAAAGGAAAAAATGTGTCTGACCAGTATAATAGGATTATGGAAATTGCAGTTAGGGAAATAAAGGAAATACAAATAAGGATAGATAGGCAGAAAGAAAGGATAGGGGTTGATAGAGCCACTAAAAGAAATAATGAGGGAAAGAGAGACCAGAGATAGAGGAGTTCTACAAATGTTTGACCCTTTCCCTTTTAAATAACAAATTCTCCAGTAAAGTGCTTAGACATGGTAGCAGACCTTTGACCCCGTTCTTAACATAGTTCTAAGCAAATGTTTTAGGAAATATTCTGAAAGCACGCCGTTGATTGTATAGCGAGACAATTTTTGGCTTTCTATTGGAATTCATTAGCTTCGAGGATTATATATTTTATTTTCCCGAAAAACAAACTTAATTAACCTTTAAAAGGACGGACCTATGCGTTCGCACTTTCCTTAATCGCGTAGAAAATTGAAATGCTTTTTGTTTCTCCAGTTAAACTTACCCATTGTTGATCCTAAACGCACACGCAAGTACACGTGGTCGTACAAGTAATAAAATGATAAGTTGAGTGTCGAGCCCACATAGACTTATATCAACTACTCACCAACTCACCAATATTGTTATTAAGTCAAGCTAAATTCAAGTTCAAGAGTTTAATTATACTAAACTACAATTCTAAGTAATAACTAAATTATCAAGCAGCAGAATGATTGTTATGTATTCAATAGAGACAAATATTCTGTTTGACTCAAAAGATATTAAAACCCTTTTGAACAAATCAATCAAAGATAAAGGGGTAAATCTTAGCTAAGGATAATAATCTCTAGAAAGATCGATAAATAAGGAGAAGATCGGTCACGAAGCTTCTTTTCATTCATAAAATAGTAATGTCTCCAGAGTGTTGAATACCGGTTACAAGGTTATTGTCCTCCTTTTATACTAAGAGAGAAATTTTTCGAAACTATAAAAGACAAAATTCAAGGAATATTTGAAGGAATATTCCCAATGACCCCTGATGGCCATACATTATTACAAGGGTCATCCCGTCTCTGGTTTGTCTCAGGGTCGTCCCCCTCAGGGCGTCAATTCGAGGAGACTCCGCCAATCATTGTACTCATCGTCGGTCGTGGTCGGTCAAATTTGGTCTCATACAGTTAGTCCCTCCGCTTGTCGAGGTCGCAACTAGGTGCGTCCTCGATGAGCGGACACCATGTATTCCTATGGAGAAATTTAAGCCATTGTGACATTACGAAATGGCCAATGGGGGAAGGTTGGCGTGATTGGCAAGACACCAAATAATATACTTTACCGGGAAATGATGTCATCTTCATGTGCGTCATCATCACGCATGTTTTTGAGGCAGGAGTTGATGGCTTGATGCTTCAGTTTTAGCGCTACTTTGTGGCTCTCCGCTTCGATTCTGGCGCCACTCAACCTTATAAATAGGTGAAAGGTTTGTTTTTTTGAAAGTTTCTGGCCATTCCACTCTTGATAACCTCCTTCATTCTTCCAAGCTTGCCCTTATTCCCTTCTGCTTCTTCTTACGTTCTTCATTCGAAACTTTTTCGTCCTTCTTCTCTTTATGTTGATACCCTTTAGAATGATATTATTCCAAGGTCTCGTCATTCTTGTGAAGAGATTCCTGAGGCCACCCCATTGTCCACGGCAACCCCTTCTGGTAGTAGGGATACGGTGGTGGAAGAGGGTGATAGCCTTCCTACGGTGGAGGAACTACTGCCGAGGCATCCCTTATCTCGAAGTGACTTCCTCAAAGACCCCCTCCTACTCCAGATCCCGTATTCTCTGAGACGGAGCAAGTTCATATTGATGCTCTTCGCATAAAGTACGGCATTCCCATTCATGTAGATATGGTTCCGGCAGGGAGAGGTTGCGTACATGTCC
Source organism: Nicotiana sylvestris (assembly GCF_000393655.2). NCBI lineage: Eukaryota > Viridiplantae > Streptophyta > Magnoliopsida > Solanales > Solanaceae > Nicotiana > Nicotiana sylvestris. The sequence goes on from NC_091063.1 coordinate 65,381,637, forward strand.
ACAGACCTGGGTACTGCGCTTTCTATGAGTACCCTTTCATGATAGGTTATACTCTTCCTCTCTTCCCCTTAGCGGAAGAATTCTGTAGGTTCTACCAAGTTTGTCCAACGCAACTTTTGCCGTATACACTCAATATACTCCTGTTGTTGACCAAGTATGCAGAGTTGGCGGAATGTAACGTTTCTATCCACCACCTTTTGCATTTGTTCAAGACTGGCTTCCACAGGGATACCATGGTGCATTTGAGGCTCCGTGGTACGAAAGGGCTAGTGTTTGGGATGGATGACTGGGCAAGTCGCAAGTTTCGGCATAATTATTTCTTTGTTAAAATCGAAGATGTCATTTCTGACTCCACCAGGTTCCTGGAGCGATAGAATGAGACTCGTAAGTGTCGCCACTCGTTTCACTCTTCTTTCATCTGTATTCATTATAAAATTTGTTTGCTTCCCGTTTGCAGCGATGAGACGTCTGCCTAGCCCTATTGCGGATATCAGGGATTGGGTAGCCCGTTTGTTGCCTCATGCAGTATAGACTCGAGATTGGCCTACCTTCATGAAGCGTTATAACCTTAGAGTCTCTTCTGGTAAATATTTTCCTTACCACTTCGTTGGCCGTATGACCTTGTTTATTAATACGACCCTTCGTGATGACAGGTCGAGGAACTTCCAAGCGGAGGGCGCCAGTCCCTGTATTTTGACAGGCCATTGCTGCCGCAGACACGTAGTTTGTTTTGAGTGAGTCTGTTCGAGAGGGTCATCCTCAACCTATTCAATTAGAAGGTCCCTCTCGAGTCGTGGTCATGAGGGAGGAGGCTTCTTCGGTACCGGCTCCATATCCTTTGGACGAATCCTCTAACGGGGATGAGTCGTTATCGAGAAAAAGAAGGAAGCTGGAACTTGGGAAGGGCGTGGCCATGGATGCTGATAGAAGAAGGGCGTCATAGATAGCTCCCATGCCCGTATTTATGACTGACGCCATTTTATCGAAGAGATCTCCCCAAGTGGAAGGAGTTTACCCGGGAGTTGGCTCAGTATGCTCTGCTGAGGGTGGTGTATCGTCTCACGTCAGAGGACGTCGTGTTAAGGGTGATAGCTCAGGTTCATATGTCGACCCAGAGGATGTCAATGAGTTCGTAGGTTGCCATACTCATATGGAGGTCAAAATGGAAGGGTCTGATCGTCACATAGTCGTCCTGGGGGACTACAACTTGCTGCTGAATTGCGAGTAAATGGCGTCTGCTCTAGCTCCTCTATGTGCTGCCCCTGAAAATGAGGTGCTTAGGGCGATGCGGAGTTGTCTCAGAAGGTCGCCGGTATGGCCTTGCAGGTAGGTGCCTTTCCTTCCCCTTTTCATCGTTGGGTTTGTGTGGTGATCATCATTCTGCATTTTGTTTCTAACTTCTCAACCTTTTTTGTTAGACCCTCGTCATAGAGATTGAGCGAGAGCGTAGGGAGAGGAGAAGGACGGGCCTTTATGAGAAGATGTTGTCCAAATATCAAAAGTATCATGCTAAGCGTCGTATGATGGCCGACATTTATCATCAGGACCCTGAGTTTTAGTTGTTTCACGAGGGGCTCAAACAGCGGGAGGACCAACTAGAGCGTAAGATCGAAGAGTTGAAGGAGCAGGACGAGGAGCTCATGAAAACTGTTGCTCGTAACAGTGAACTCGAGGTTTCCCTCGAGGTGAAGGATGACGAGCTTGAGTTGAGTAGGGGAGGTATGGCCAAAAATGTCGAATTGCAGGTAAAGGTGGCCAATTTGACCGCTGCGTTGAGTGCAAAGGCAGTGGAGGTAGAGGGGCTTAAGGGCGAGCTGAGCGTTGGTACTGATAAGTTGGAGGCAACTATTTCTGGAACCGCATCTTTAGAGAATGCCCTCCGCGTTTGCAGGTTGGAGTTGGCTGAAGAGAAGGAGGCCTCTAGTCCTAAGGTTGCGGGGCTCGAAGGGCGTGTCAAATAACTGGAGGCGGAGCTGTCTGCGTTAAATAGACAAGTGGCATTGCTGAGGGCGGAGGTTGTAAGTCGACGTTCTCAGCCTTATACATCTCGTGCCTTAGCCTATCCGGTCAAGCCCCTTAATTTATATGAGTTGTGGGTCCATGTTGAGGCTTAACTTGATGTGTATAAGGCTTTTCAAGCCGAGGGAAGGGCTACTGAGGCGGAGCTTCACGCCGTGAACATCGAAGCTCGTGCAGCTCGTGCAGCTCGTGAGGCATACGGGTAAGACCCCATCACACCTAACGGGGATAACATCAACTCTGATGATGCGAACTTTCTTGCTTCGGACTCGTGGTACGAATATGCTTACCCCACCGGGGATGATGTGTAGCCTTTGCTTGTACTTGCTTTTGTTTTGAGGTTTTTGCGGGGGCCATACTTGAGCCCGTTTGTAAAGACAATTGTAAATAACATTTTGATGCAATGTAAAATATATTTTGTTGATTTTATCTTCTTTGCAATGTTTATGATATCCGGGATAAGTGTCGAGCTATTAAGCTATTAAGACGATGGCCTTGGCCATTGGGATGTTGCTTTGGACTATCTTCGAAGTAGTGTCCCATCGTAGTTCGATCGAGGTCGAACTAATGTTCTTGTCAATGGCCTTGGCCATTGGGATGTTGCTTCGAACTATCGTCGAAGTAGGATCCCGTCGTAGTTCGAATGAGGTAGAACTCATGTTTTTGTCGATGTCCTTGGCCATTGGGCTGTTGCTTCGAACTGTCATCGAAGTAGGATCCCGCCGTAGTTCGAAATAAGGTCGAACTCATATTTTTGTCGATGGCCTTGGCCATTGGGATGTTGCTTCGAACTATTATCTAAGTAGGATCCCGTCGTAGTTCGAAATAAGGTCGAACTCATGTTTTTATCGACGGCCTTGGCCATTGGGATGTTGCTTCAAACTGTCGTCAAAGTAGGATCCCGGCGTAGTTTGAAATGAGGTTGAACTAATGTTTTTGTCGATGACCTTGGCCATTGGGATGTTTCTTCAAACTGTCATCGAAGTAGGATATCGTCGTAGTTCGAGATGAGGTCGAACTCATGTTTTTGTCAATGGCCTTGGCCATTGGGATGTTGCTTCAAACTGTTGTCGAAGTAGGATCCTGTCGTAGTTCGAAATAAGGTCGAACTCATGTTTTTGTCGATGGCCTTGGCCATTGGGATGTTGCTTCGAACTGTCGTCGAAGTAGGATCCCGTCGTAGTTCGAGATGAGGTCGAACTCATGTTTTTGTCGATTGCCTTAGCCATTGGGATGTTGCTTCGAACTGTCGTCGAACTAGGATCCCATCATAGTTCGAAATGAGGTCGAACTCATGTTTTTGTCGATGGCCTTGGCCATTGGGATGTTGCTTCGAACTGTCGTCGAAGTAGGATATCGTCGTAGTTCGAGATGAGGTCGAACTCATGTTTTTGTCAATGGCCTTGGCCATTGGGATGTTGTTTCAAACTGTCGTCGAAGTAGGATCCTGTCGTAGTTCGAAATGAGGTCGAACTAATGTTTTTGTTGATGGCCTTGGCCATTGGGATGTTGCTTCGAACTGTCGTCGAAGTAGGATCCCATCGTAGTTTGAGATGAGGTCGAACTCATGTTTTTGTCGATGGTCTTGGCCATTGGGATGTTGCTTCGAACTGTCGTCGAAGTAGGATCCCATCATAGTTCGAAATGAGGTCGAACTCATGTTTTTGTCGATGGCCTTGGCCATTGGGATGTTGCTTCGAACTGTCGTCGAAGTAGGATCCCGTCGTAGTTCGAAATGAGGTCGAACTCAAGTTTTTGTTGATGGCCTTGGCCATAGGGATGTTGCTTCGAACTGTCGTTGAAGTAGGATCCCGTCGTAGTTCGAAATGAGGTCAAACTCATGTTTTTGTTGATGGCCTTGGCCATTTCTTGTTGGAGATTTGATCGTATTCCCGTAGGAAGACATGTCGACTTTATTCATGCAATAGATGTTTGATTTTATACTTGTAAGGATCACATGTCGACTCTGCGCATACAATGAAGATTTGATTAAATTCTGTGAAAATCACATGACCCTATACATACAATGGAGATGATTATCTATATCCAGTCCATTCATTACTCGCTCTAGAGATCATGTCGACGGGTCGGGGTAATGAACAGCACTTTGATCCTCAAGGCGTCTCCCTTGCCGCCTCATTAAAAACCTTTCCAGGAAAACCCGATTGGGACAAAACTCGGGTGAGGGAAAAGAGTACGACTTAGGTGACACCTTCTTTTTAGAAGTGGAAGTACTTGAGATGGGCGACATTCCAGTTGTTTTGGAGTAGTTTTCCCTCCATTGTTTCTAACTGGAATGCTCCTTTGTTTGCTGCGGCCATGATTTTGTATGGTCCGTACCAGTTTTCCCTCATTAGGGTCTTTCGCTGCTTGTGTTTTAGCCTTAAGGACGTAATCTTCGACTTTGAGCGGTCGCACCTTGACCCTTTTGTTGTAGTACCTTTCTACTTGTTGCTTCTGGGCTACCATTCTTTTGTGGGCCATGTCTCTTCGTTCTTCGACTTCATCCAGATCTTGTAACCTACTTTCGTTATTGCTTGGTCCGCTCTCGTTGGAGTATCTCAAACTGGGTTCTCCGACCTCGACGGGTATAATTGCGTCAGTCCCGTAAACCAGTGAATATGGCATCCCGCATGTGCTGGTTTTTGGCATAGTGTGGTATGCCCATAATACTTCCGGTAGTAGTTCAGGCCATAACCCTTTAGCATCCTCAAGCTTCTTTTTCAATATATTCAGTATTACTTTATTGAAGGATTCATCTTGACCATTGGCGACAGGGTGATATGGCGTGGAGAGTATTCGTTTGATGTGCCATTTTTCGAAGAACTCAGTCGTTCTCTTTCCGACGAACTGAGGTCCGTTGTCGCAACTGATTTCTTTGGGAATGCCAAAACGGCATATTATGTTTTTCCATATGAATGTGATGACCTCTTGCTCACGTATCTAGGTGTATGCACCTGCTTCCACCCATTTAGAAAAGTAATCAGTTAAAACCAAAAGGAAGCATACTTTACCTTGTCCTGCTGGGAGGGGACCGACTATGTCCATTCCCCACTTTATGAATGGCCTTGGTAAAGTGACGGAATGAAGGAGTTCCCCAGCTTGATGTATCATAAGGGCGTAGTTCTGACACTATTCACATCTTCTGACATAGTCCCGGGCTTCTTTTGTCATGGTGGGCCAGTAATATCCGGCACGGATGAGGCATCGGATGCGGGCGCAATTTCCCGTATGGGTGTCGCAGTGCCCCTCGTGTACTTCTTCCAGTACTCACCTTGTTTGATTTGGCCCAAGACATTTGGCTAGGGGGCCGCCAAACGTTCTTTTGTGGAGATCACATTTTACGAGGTTGTATCGGGCTACCTGTACGGCTGTACCCAGAGTTTTTGGGCTTCTTTTTTATCTAGCGGGAGCGTTCCATCCTGCAAATATGATATGAGGCGGTTACGCCAGTCCCAAGTTAAGTTTATAGAATGTACCTCGACATGGTCTATTGCGGAATAGAGAAGGGTGACCATGTTTTCCCTGTTGATATTTTTGGTCGCCACAGCTAGTTTGGCAAGGCCATCTGCTTCGTATTATGCGCTCTAGGTATCTGGTCGAGGCGGCATTCATCGAATTCCGGTAGCAGTTTGTGAATTTCCGACTGGTACTTCTGTGGTCTCTGTTCTTTGATTTGGAAAGTCCCGGTGACCTGGTTCACCACGAGTTGGGAGTCGCAATGAAGGATGAGCCGTCGGGCGCCGTATTTGAGGGATAACTTCTAACCTGCAATCACGGATTCATACTCGGCCTCTTTGTTAGTCATCTCAGGGCATCATATGGACTAGCGAATTACTTCGCCTGTAGGGACTTCGAGGACGAGTCCCAATCCCGAGATGTTAGAGGCACCATCGGTGTAGAGGACCTAGAGGTCGGTATGCGTGGAAGCACAGAGCGCTTCCTATTCTACTTCAGGCAATATTTCTGTGCTAAAATCAGTGACAAAATCGGCAAGCATCTGCGACTTAATGGCAGTTCGGGGTTGTATGTTATGTCGTGCTCACTCAATTCTATGGCCCAATTGGATAGTCTACCCAATAGTTCGTGTTTGTGCAGGATACCTCTGAGGGGGAAGGTTGTCACCACCTTTATGGGGTGACATTGAAAATACGGTCTAAGCTTTCGTGAAGCTACGACTAATGCCAAAGTTAGTTTTCAAGGTGAGGGTACCTGGTTTCGGCATCGATCAAGGTCTTGCTAATAAAGTAAATTGGATATTGCGTACCTTCGTTTTCACGGACCAAGACTGCACTTACTGCAACTTCGGAAACTGTTAGATACACAAGTAGACATTCTCCTGGGTCCGCTTTGACGAGTAGTGGTGGTGAAGATAGATACGCTTTCAGTTTTCTTAGGGCGTCGACACATTCTTCATTCCATTACAGTCCGTGGTCTTTCCTTAGCACATTGAAGAATTTGTGACATCTATCCGAGGACCGTGAAATGAACCTCAACGGGGCGGCTACTCGTCCTGTCAATTTCTGCACCTGCTTTTTGCTGGTCAGTATCTCTGGTATTGCGTCGATGGCCATGATCTGATCCGGATTGACCTCGATACCTCTTTGTGACACTAGGAAACCAAGAAACTTTCCTGAAGTTACGCCGAAGCCACATTTTTCGGAATTTAGTTTCATTCTATATTGCCTTAATATCTCGAAGGCCTCCTTCAGATGGCCGATATGGTCCTCTTTCTTTGTCGACTTTACTAACATGTCATCGATATAAACCTCCATGGTCTTGCCGAGCTGTTTTTTGAATATCTTGGTAACTAGTCTTTGATATGTGGCCCCTGCGGTCTTGAGTCCGAATGGCATTACCTTATAGCAATATGTCCCTCGGTGAGTGATGAAAATTGTCTTTTCTTGATCTTCTTTGGCCATTAGAATTTTGTTATAACCGGAATAGGCATCCAAGAAGCTCAATAGTTCATGCCCCGCTATTGCATCGATGAGCTGGTCGATGTGGGGCAACGGAAAGGAGTCCTTTGGGCATGCTTTGTTCAGATTGGTGAAGTTGACACACATCCACCATTTCCCGGTCTTCTTTTTGACCATAACCACATTGGCGACCCATTGGGGGTATTTCAACTCTTTGATGGAACTGTTAGCGAGCAATTTATCAACCTCCTTGCTGACCGCCTCATTGATGGTGGCATTGAACTCTCTCCTTATTTGTCGTATCGGTGGATGAAGGGGATCGACATTCAGCCTATGTATGGCGATCTCCCTTGGGATTCCTGGAATATCTGAGTGGGAAAAGACAAATAAATCGGCGTTGTTAGTTAAAAACTCACGATATTTACCTGGTTCTGAGAGGTTATGTTCAATATAAGCCTTTTTGTGTTGTGGATATTGTCCAATTGGACGGGATCGAGTTCCTCTACAGTTTCCTTGCAAGCTTCTACGATGTCCGGGTCTTTGATGACTTCTACTTGTACGTCGGGTTTGGTTCCCGGCATGGCTGATTGCTATGTCTCCGCACTTTCCCCTTTTAGTTGTTTGGTGTGTGTGCAATCTTGGGCAATTCGGTAGCATTCTTGGGTGGTGCGTGGCTCGCCTCGGATGCTGAATATCCCCCATGAGGTGGGAAATTTGATTACTTGGTAAAAACTTGATGGGATGGCCTGCATGGCGTGTATCCATGGACGCCCTATGATGGCGTTGTAGGTTGTTTCCTGATTTATGACGTGGAATGTTGTTTCTAGGGTGACCCCTCCTGCCAGGACGGGTAGCACTATTTCTCCAGATGTTCGCTCCACTGCATTATCAAAACATGTTAGTGTTATGCAATGTTGTATTATTTTATCTTCGAGTCTCATTTGCACGAGAACTCGTGGGTGAACAATACACACGCCGCTTCCGTCGTACACCATTATTCTTTTTACATCGGTATCCGCGATGCGTAAAGTTATAACCAAAGCATTATAGTGAGGGAAATACAAACTGTCGGTATCCGACTTATCAAAGATGATACTGTCTTCGAGGTCGTTATACCATTCGTGGGCAACTGTCCGTTTGAGTTTATGTGTGGTGGTGAATTTCACATAGTTGATTATCATATCGTCACCACCTCCAATGATCATGTGCATGGTACGAGCCGGTGATGGTGGCTTTGGAGGTCCTTGAGGTTAGTCGCGCCCACGAGCAAAGTTGGCCCGTCCTTTATCGCTCAGCAGTTCTTTCAGGCATCCCTGGTTTAACATCCTCACTATTTCTTGTCGTAGACCTATGCAGTCTTCGATCTTATGTCCTCTCTCCTAGTGGAATTCACACAGGACGTTCGACCTTTTAGTGCTTGGATCCGATTTCATCTTTTGCGGCCACTGCACCTTCGTGCCAAGCTTTTCTAGTGCGTATACTATCTCTGAAGGGGAAACACAAAAATTATGAGCAGCTAGCAATGAAGTTATACCTCTTTCATTTCAGAGGGGTGTGTTGTGTCGGGGCGTGACATCCGCATGTCGTGGAGGAGGCGGATTGGGTGTTCGTATATAAGGCTAATGCCTTTCTCGATTGAAACATGGCAGTTGATCCCTTCGTCCGTCGTTGCGTCAATCTCTCCTTGTCTTGGTCTGGACTGATGTTAATAGCTGGAGCGGCCCGTTCAGGTCATCCTCGTCTGCCCTCACTTCGGTGCAATAGGCGTTGTGGATTTCTTCCCACGTTGTAGGGGGTACTTCATGAGTCTACTGAGTAGTTTCTTGGTCGCTTTTGACCCGTTTTTGTTTAACACATTTTGAAAGGCTACTACTGCCATCCCTTCTGACACGTTCGGTAGGTTCATCCTTACTCTGTTGAATGGGCTAGGAAATCCCAAAGTCCCTCGCCCATCATTTGCCTGATGCGAAGATATCATTGACCCTAGCCTCGGCCTTTTTTCGCTCCCGTATAAGCGGTGGCGAACTTATCTGCCATCTCTTCGAACGTCGATATCGATCGTGCTGGTAGTTGGGAATACCATGTCAACGCTCCCCCCATCAGAGTTTTGCCGAACTTTTTCAGCAGCACAGACGGTACCTGTTCTTCAGATATATCGTTACCTTTTACTACGGTAACGTAGTAGATTAAGTGATCTTCCGGGTCCGTGATCCTCCGGGTCCGTGATCCTATCTGTATATTTTCAAATATGGCAGCATTTTGAAGGTCTTTGGAATAGAATGGGGAGCTTCCCCCTCGCTGTATGGCTGTTCGACGAATCGGCCCACATCGCATTTTGGTAATAACTTTGGAGCGCCTGATATTTTATCAACCCTCTCCTGATGTTTCTTCATCTGGTCGCGGAGTGTTTTGTTCTCAATTTCCATCTCTTCCATTTTCTTTAAGATGGTCGTGAGTGTGTTGTTGCCTGTATCAGCAACAGTACGGGTGTTACCTGTTCGTGTGGCATTTGGCTCATCGGCAGCAGCTACGGTTTCCGTGGGCAGCGCGTCTTCAATACCTCCCTGAATGGGTTTCTCGAGCATATTGCTCAAGAACTCGTTAACCATTCTTCTAGTAGCCTTTTGACAGCCGGTGGCGCTACTCCTGCTGCGGATGTTGAGGTTTCCCTCTCGCGCAAGATCGTTAGATCCCCGTGCCGAGGAGGTGATATCTCCCCCTCAGGTGTAACACTTGGTATTGCATTCTCATTGTCTTCTCATCCGGCTTCGTTGAGGGAATTCAGGAGGTGTTTGTGACACCCTCTATTGCCTTTAGCCTCGCTTCTCCCTTTCCCGCCATCGTTGGCTTTTATGGAGCTGAAGAAAGGTAATTATTTCTTTCACTCTAGATGAAAACTACGATTTCAGCTATAGAAATCCCCACAGGTGGCGCCAAATTATTTGACTCAAAAGATATTATAACCCTTTTGAAAAAATCAATCAAAGATAAAGGGGTAAATCTTAGCTGAGGATAATAATCTCTAGAAAGATTGATAAATAAGGAGAAGATCGGTCACGAAGTTTCTTTTCATTCATAAAATAGTAATGTCTCCAGAGTGTTGATTACCAGTTACAAGGTTATTGTCCTCCTTTTATACTAAGAGAGAAATTCTTCTAAACTGTAAAAGACAAAATACAAGGAATATTCGAAGGAATATTCCCAATGACCCCTGATGGTCATACATTATTACAAGGGTCGTCCCTCTCAGGGCGTCAATTCGAGAAGACTCCGTCAATTGTCGTACTCGTCGTCGGTCGTGGTCGGTCAAATTTGGATCCATACATATTCCAGGGTTGTGATCGATTCACCAATCCTATTGTGTTCTAGTTAACTCTCTCTCATACAATTCACTCATGGTTGTTAATTAATCGATAATTGCTCTCATAGCCTTCTCCCGAAGTACTACTCGCCTATTCAAAATAGATTAACGCCTATATTCCTATGTAATCAATCTATTAAGAACGCATTAAGATTACGATATTTAATTAAGCACGGTGACAAGGTATATTCCTATCCTAACCACAACCCCCCCCCCCAAGGGTTAAGATCATGCTCTCTTCAATTCTTCTCTAATCTAAACACGACTTTTCCAAGCATAGCATATATAGCAAATAGAACCTAACTGCTGACCAGACAATTAAGCAATTAATCACAGAATTGAAGAAACAACCATATATTAGTGAATTATAATCGAGGTTAAGTCAACGTTAAACAACAATATTCATGGCTAAATCACAACCCCAGAACAATGGATTTTTTAGCCACTCATGATACTAGCAAACAATTGCATAAGTTTTGAATAATTGAAAATACTAGAAAAGATGAAGAAATATGAGATGTTCTTGCTCCTGGATATTTCTTGTGTGTATTTTTCCTCCAAAGTGGCGCCTCTCCCTTCAAAAATAGGCTTAGTCTTTCTTTTATACGTGTTGGGTAGGTCTAGGGCCGAATAAACCGTGTCCGGGCAAAATAGGACAAAATCACGTCAACGGCGCCCTGGGTAGCGCCAGGCGCCCACCAGGGCGCCGCCTCAAACTTCGATTCTGCCTCCAGCGCCACAGGTGGCGTAAGGCGCTGCATGTGGCGCCCAAATGCTCAATTCGTCCGGTTTTACTCGTTTTGGCTCAAATCTTGCGCGTTTCGCCCCCAATTGCTCCCGAATCATTCCTACCCATAAAAACACTTCAAATTAATATAAATCATAACATTTAACATCCCAACTTCACGAAATAAAAGTAAAATATGAGGCGATATACATAGAAATATATATACTTTAAGCTAAACATCACCCATATAATTGCAAATTACAAGCAAACAATTTTGTGCACTTGTATTCACCAATCAGTAGTTTAAAACTAGGATAGTGCCATAGTTAAAAGAGAACGTTATTGATTTAAATATGATGGGATTCGAAGCTTTAAAATGGTTGCATAATTTTTTGTTATTACATCCCTCACTCTTACCAAAACACAAGAAGAAGAAAAAGCAAGACACAAATCACATTGTCTCGAGACTCAACCTTCCTCGCTGAAACACACGAGATTTGCCAATTTCTTCAATTCTCCATTTTCTATCGTTAATAAGAAAATCAAATGCCGATCGTTAGTTCAAAATCATGGATCCTTCATGGTCTAGCTGCGGGAGCTGCAATGGCCGCGGCTCTCGGGGCTCGAGCGTATCTTGGCCGATCCGGCAAGTTTCGGAGCCGGGTCATTGGCATTATACCCGCCCGTTTTGCTTCCACTCGCTTCCAGGGTAAACCCCTCGCTCATATCTTGGGCAAGCCCATGATCCAGGTATTTTCTAAGAACTCTCATTCTTTTTACCGTCTGTTCAGCTTATAAAATTGCGTCATTTGTTAATTGAAAAGAGATTGTTGAAATAGAGCATAAACAACAAGCCACAAATTTCAAAATAACCTTCAGCTTGTACCGAATAATGTAATTACTGATTTTTTAGGAAACTGCATATTATATACTCCCTAGTACCCCATTTGTTTGAAATTATTTACCTCTGGTGTAGCTTTAATCAGGATGTACTATCGTACTCGTCATCTCGAAAGGAGTTGACAGTTGACACCCTCACCAAATTCAAATTCTTAATTGCAGAGAACATGGGAAAGGGCAAAACTTGCTGCTACCTTGGATCACGTTGGTACGTCTCCATTTGACCTAACTTGACTACTTTCCTATAACCCCAACCACAACCGCCGACAAAGAAAAATAGGAAAGAAACGAGAGAATGAAAAAAGAGAAGCAATAGTGGGTGTAGTGTAGTTGCTGATATGTTTGCATTGTTTAACAGTTGTGGCAACAGATGATGAAAAGATAGCTGCGTGCTGTCAAGGTTTTGGTGCTGAAGTAATAATGACTTCTGAATCATGTAGAAATGGTAAACATAACATCCACTTGCTTTATTGATCCTAATTTTGCTACTTCTGGGAAATTTCAGTGTTTGAAATTGCTAATGCTCAGTTGTTAATTTGAAGGAACCGAGCGTTGTAATGAAGCTCTTCAAAAGCTTGCAAAGAAGTATGACATTGTCGTTAACATTCAAGGAGATGAACCACTTATTGAACCTGAGATAATAGATTGCATAGTCAAAGCTCTGCAGGTAAGTTCCTTCTTTTTTTTTTCTTTTCCTGATGCTAATATGAATTGCGGTTGAACTTTTTAAAGTTAACTCTGACAAAAGGTACTTAAACTATCATAAATGAGAGGCTTGTATTGTTGTTGTACAACAAGAAGAAGCCCAGTATAAACAATTATTCTAATATGGTTGTGGCTTATCATACTCATACCATCTAAAACTTTATGTATTTAGACGTGTATTCTGGATATTACACTGTTAATGTTAATAAATTGATTAGTTGTTGTTTCAAAGAGGGAAGGGATTAAACTAATGTTATGCTCAAAGTAATATAAAATTTAGTTGCGGCCAGTTATCAGAAAAGAGTGGATAAGCTGACATGGACTGTGGACCCACAAATGAATGGTTGAACACAAAGTTTTTTCACAAAGTGAAGATATAAACATTTTGGACCCTGTAGTAACTATTATCTTCATCATATATTAACTTAGTATGATGGGGGAGATTTAGAGAAGTTAAAGTTTGAATAGGTCCTTAATGATGTGTTTTGGTGTTATATCTTGAATTTTAGTGAGATTCTTTGAGGAAGAGTAATAATTTCCAAGGTAGGCAAATCACCCCCAAAAAAAGTAACGAAAGATATCAGTTTAAGGTCAATATAAACTGCTTAGTCTAGTTTAAATCATTTGACTTGGTACAGTTTGCCATTTATGAAAATATGTTAATTTTTTGGGGGAATGCGCAAAGCTGATTGAGATCAGACTTCAGAGAAAGGGAAAAAAAATAACTATAGAGTAATGTGAGAGCTAGCCCTTGCGAGTGAAGCCAAAATTGCAAAAGGCTTTAGCTACTGCATGGTCTAATATTACCATCAATTCACGGTAGCCCTAAATCTGCCTCCTAATTGACTTCATGATTATTTTACATAAATATATGTATGAGCAGATTATCTACGTTTGAGACAATCAATTTCTTGTTATCATCTCTTGGGATGACGGGTACAGGGTAGTTAATTGCCACAAAACCTGCATTATGTGTAGTCATATATCATACTTATATTGTCAGCATATGAGGAAAGGAGTTTAGCTTTTACGAGAGTTGTAATGTAATTTCATCTGCTCACAACTTTCTTTCTGCCTCTATATTGCCAGTAGTATAACTTTATCATAAAATTACCAAAGGATTGCTCTGTATTTGTGCAGGCTGCACCAGACGCGGTCTTTAGCACTGCTGTGACGTCTTTGAAACCTGAGGATGCATTTGATCCAAATCGTGTTAAATGTATGGTTGATAATCGTGGTTATGCAATCTATTTTTCCCGGGGATTGATCCCTTATAACAAGTTAGTCATGATTCTCTTTAAAATCTATTGCGTTGGTATTTCTTACCTACTTGGTGATAAAACCTGATCACTTTTGTGCAAACTTTCAGGTCTGGCAAGGTTAATCCTCAGTTTCCTTACTTGCTGCACCTTGGAATTCAGGTATTGAGTTATACATCTATAGTGCAACTATCATTAGTTTCTCTGGCAAAATCTTGTATGGCTGAGCAATTGTTTTTCTCTTATTTCATATTCAGAGCTATGATTCGAAGTTCCTGAAAATATATCCAGAATTGGAACCTACACCATTGCAACTTGAAGAAGATCTTGAACAGTTGAAGGTCCTTGAGAATGGATACAAGATGAAGGTACCAAATCTGCATGCTTGACTCATTTGTTTACTCGCGCTTTGATTATACAATTGGAGACTCTCGTCAAGTTATACCTTTGTATGCTAATTGTTTGTGTATGAATATTGTGGGGAAACAGTTCAAAGAAAAAAGAAAAGTTTTTCTCCTATGATACAAAATGCTTTAGACGGTAAAAACTTACCCGCACCTGATATTGATACCAAATCAATGAATGCAAGACGTGTGTCTTTCGTATACACATTTCTCACTTAACTATGGTTAACGTGATATTGATTCTCACTTTAATTTTTAACTGCTAAAGTTAAATTGCTTGTATAAACAGCAGATGCGAGAAAGTATTTACCATATGTGGGCAGAAGAATTATAGTCTTTTGGATGTAACTATAAATTAACAAAAACAAAAAAGAGAAACTGAGAAGAAAAATCGTCTATAAGGTTAATCAGTTTGCATTGGTGTCCTGCCTTGTTGCAGCCTTTCATTTATTTGCACATCTGATTTTCCTAGTTGGTTTGCTCCTCTTGTTCTGATTATCTATCGAGTGTATTTATTTAGTGGATGGATCTCGTTCTGTGTGCAGGTGATAAAAGTTGACCATGAAACTCATGGTGTTGACACTCCGGAAGACATAGACAAGATAGAGCGGTTCATGCGGGAGAGGAACTTGTCTTAGAGCAGAGTAAGTTTATATTGGATGACTTTGGTGTTGTATAGAGCTATAGATTTGAGCTTTCTGGAGGCCGTTCTTAATTGGAATTAATGCACAATTGATGTTACTGAATTATACATGTGAAGATGAAAGAACAATCCTGCAAATAGTTCATATTTTGGCGTTTTTGATGTATATTGTCTTCAACCTTACTGGGGAGTAGGGACTAGTCCATCGATTTGCTAGGTTATGTGTTTCTTATTCTTTCAGTGGTGGAATACTGGAATTTGGGTTGTCTACAAGGCACCCCTCTGTCTGTGCTTAACACTACATTGCGTGGAAGCGCTTTAGAGGTACAAGCTGACTGTTTACAGATTTTTTCCTAGGGTGTGAATAAGATATTCTGTTTTGCACTGGTAGCATCTGAGTTTACTTTGGATTTTCTTTGTTGTCGCCAGTATGTAAAGTTAAATGGATTGAGTTGGTAATGATAGTCGGGCATTGGGTTGGACATGGTTGCAGGTTAAACTAGCTTGTTGACTAGTTTGGCTCCTGGAATGAAACTGCTTCCATTTTAATAATGGGTAATACTAGCTTGGTATAAGATTCAATTTATAAGAAACCAGAACAGATTAGTGCTACTAGCAATATTTATAATTTTGATTGTTCAATAGAGGCACTGAAAATGTTTCATAATTGGTGGAAGATAAATCGATGGAGTCATCATAACAATATGAGGACGAGTGACTTTGGACTCTTAAAAAGCAAAATAAACAACATGTGGAAAAACTGAAGTTTCCATTCACCATGGAGTCTAGACTGCTCTAGAATTAAAGAGAGAGAAACAAAGTAAGAACAGTGTTCATTTCAAAAAAAAAAAGTAAGAACAGTGTGCTACATGTACTTTTTTCTTAGAGAAATGTCAATGTTATCTCATGTACATTAATGGCTTTGTAAAAAAAGCTCCAAAAGAAACTACGCAGCTAGTATATCTGACTGTTGTTGCGCAACTAACCGCCGACAGCAGCTAGCAGAAAATGAATCAGCGGGCAGCAGGTGTTGGTACTGATTCCTTGATCAACTGAACCTCTGTCTTGAAAAGAAGGAAGGATAGCGATTCCAGTGAAAAATACACAAACCCACCGGGTGAGTGAGTCACAAACGATCCGAAACTCTTTCCCACCACACAGTGCCACGCTGGTCCGTATACCGAATCAAACTCCTAAAACCACAATGTGAAAAAAAAAAATTCAAAATGTTTGAACTCGAATTTGAAACTAAAGGGGAACAAGAGCTAAAGAGATAGTGAAGTAGTCCTACCTTTTTGAGGAAGCGAGCAAGGAGGGTGGGGTTAGGACGGTGAGGGGAGGGGTGGAGGAGGAGAGTTCTGGTGTAACGAAGGGCGTGTTCTTGCATGGTGAAAGGCATGTCAGCTGATCTGAGTCGCACGTTGAGGCTGATGGCGAGAGCGGCAAGCTTCACTTCTTCTTCTATCGACATAGACTTGCCATTGTCGTTGCTCTTAGGCCTCTGGCGCCGGGAAAGAGTAGAAGAAGAAGAAGAAGAGTGCATGGGCATTAGGAGTTTTTGTTTTGAGGAAAGAACTTTGCTGCTGTTGTTTCCAATATTGATTTGGGCAGAATTTCTCTGTAGTCAATCAGGAAAAGTAGATGAGTTGAAACTTTTGACCATTCAGACAAACAGACTGACCCAGCCACAGGGAGTTGGCGGGTACGTTTGAAGTTCTATTTGACCTACTACCCAATATAGTACTGTATTTATTACTAGTAAATAAATCCTGTCTTTTTTGTTTTTTAATTATTCCATTATATTTACCAACATCACGAATTAATTTTCTATCTATAGCACTTTAAGGCACAAGTCTAACCAGGACTCTTTTTTATATACATTGAGATTCGGGCCAAGTGAATCCCCAAGTATTTTTTATTTTATACGAACATTTAGAAATTATAAAATGTGTAAGTCGTAATATCTATACTTAAGTGTATTCTAAAAGTTGATATTGATATAATAAAGGAAAATTTTAAAATTTGATAACAGTACTATATAAAATGAGAGGAGTATTAATTCTTCCCGTTGTGGAAGGCGTGGAAGTGGCGACATAAGGGAGAAAAGGCGGAGCGTGGAGGCAGGGAAATGAGTCATGACAAAATAATAATGGCCAATGGGGTGTGGGGGGAGGGGGGGGGGTTGTTTCTAAGTTCTAAGTTTTTGTGCTAATAATACTCCGAGACTGAGACTACACGAGGATGGCATGGGAGATTCCCAAAGATTGTGTTTCCAAATGGTTTTTCACATTTTGTCTGCTCTTCCACCACCAAACTCAAGACTCAAGTCGCAACACCTTTCTCTTCTTTGTCAGTTACTCCCTCCGGTTCACAATAAGTGACCAGTTTACTTTTTTATTTCTGTTCAAAATAAATATTCAGTTAGGTAATCAAGACAAAATTCAATTTGTTTTTACTCTTTTACCCTTATGTGCATATCCCTAAAAAGTATTCTCATTCCTCACTATAACTATGTGGTCAATATTTAATAAGGGTAATTTAGTCATACTAGGTATTTTTGTATAGGATTTAGCATTTTCTTAATGAACGTGCTAAAAGGAAACTGGTCACGAACATATGGAGTATATTTATGCAACTCTCATGAATGTTATGACCTGTGGATGCTATTATTGCTGTCATTACGCTTTTGTTTGTAAAAAGAAAAACATTTCATTCTACCATATTGATTTCGAAATTTTCTGAACAAATTTACAATCGTTTACTGGCGCTTTTCCTGTACACACTTTATATGATTTTAGAGGTAGTACCGGTGTTTCTTATTTCTTCACTACGGTATTTGATAATCAATAGAAAATGTGAGGACCGGCATTACTTGAAATAGCAATTGCGACCTTTTACTTTCACCCAAAAAATAAAGCTTTTTCCCTCCTAAGTTCTAATGGTTATCCAATAGTTAGTACTCATAAGTTCTGTGGTGAGTGATAGACATAGACTGAATCAAATGACTAACGTTACGTTTGATAAACTTGGAAAAGCTCATCATGAAGAATAAGTTACAAGGCTCATAAAATATAAAAATGTAAAACAACTCGAGTATTTCATACTTTCCCCACCCAACACTATAAGGTGTAAAAATGTTGGAAAGAATTATATAAGGTGTAAAAATGTTGGAAACAATTTCTTTGAGATTGTTAGTATCACCAAAAGTCTCTTCTCCTATTCATTTAATAGAAATTTTCAGAAACCAGTGTGTTTTAGTGATTGTTAGTTTGCTATAGCTATCATTTACTAAATTATTTTCTATAGTTATATTTTAATTTGTTATAGAGTATATTTGATGCATTTAAACTAATGTATTCATGAATACAATAGGAAAACTCGGCGGAAAAAAGGGAATTACAGCTAACGTATAGATCGTATTCATATGTATTCGCGAGCTGTATTCGTGAATACAGTAACGAAATTTGCGAAAAAAGGTTTTCAGCTGTTTAAAAACAATAAGTGAATCAATTAACACGATATACTCCTAATATAACTCAACAAACTCAATTATAACACACAAAATTTGTATTTCCAGTTATAAAAAAGATTCTCAACCGAAAAACACCCAAAAACATAGCAATCTTCAGAGATTCAATCTATCCTTTCTTTTTTTAGTGGTATCTTTATTAAAATATTTTTTAGTGGTATCTTTACAAATAGATTTATATATTGAAATTATATAATTACATTGAATACAGTTAAATACATAAAAATACATTGCATACATGAAGTATAGCAGGTCATCTATAGTAAAAAAATATATGAATACATAATGCTGATACATTTGAATACATATATACATCTGAATAAATAAATTATATTAATTACAAAAATATATGAATACATTCTACAATACATTGAATACATATTGCTGAATATATATTGTTGGACAAAATAGTGAAACAAAGTGAAGCTTTGAAATTATATAATTATATTGAATACAGTTAAATACAATGAATATATTGAAAAGGTAGAAAAAACTAAAGACAGTGAATACAATGAAATACATGAAATATAGCGAGATACATTGAAATACAATGAAAAAAAAGGTAACAGACTCTTCAAGTTCCTCGGCCCCAAACTCCGTCCTCAATCCACCGATATCCAGGCCGCCATCATGTGAGGCGTCGCCGTCGGTACCGACGCCCTCTGAGTCGTCCAGCTAGTGAAAATTTTGAGAACTGCACTTGTATTTCTCCGGATCTTTATTTTTTTCCAGATCTTTATTTCTACTTACCACAACTCTTTAGAGCAAAATAAGTTGAAAATTGAGAGAGACGGTGGAGATGAATCAGTGGAGAATCATTGATAGAGAGAATGGGGAAGAGAATTTCGCTGTGACGGAGAGAAATTAGAGAGAGAGAGAGATCGTAGAGAGAGAAGTTTACTTCCTATACGGTAATTTTGTGAGAGAAAAAAAGAAAGAAGGAGAGAAAAAAATAATACACATCGTATTTAATGGCTTAAAGGTAGGAAGTGGCCATAAATAGATATTTTGCTATAAAAATTAAAATGTAGCTATATAAGATAATTTTTTAAAAGAGTATTTATTTATAATAAATAAGGTATCAACCTTTGCTATAGGAGGTAAAATTTCCTTCATTCAATCCCCCTCTTTGCCACCCCCCAAAAAATGGAAAAAGAGAAAATGATGTAAGGTTCAGAATAGGCCAGTAAACATTAATAGCACTGTAGTCTCCATTGATCCAGTGGCCCAATTACAAAAGGATGACAAAAAGAGATTTTTACCTATATGTATTACATTACAAACTTATTTTTTACCTATATGTATTGCATTAAAAACTTATTTACCCCTTACTGTTTAGGTCTTAACTTAATTACAAATTGATATATAATTTACCAATTATATATAAATTAGTATTAATAAGTATATATCCCTTGTATATTAGGAATTGAATAGGGAATCACTATCCCTTTATACTCTCTCTTTCTCCATCTTTGTCCTTCCATGTTTTCTATTTTTTATTCTTTCATGTTGTATAGAGTTTTACTGGAATTCATCATTGGATCTTAATCGTTCCAATATAGAGTTTTAATTTTCCTTCATGTTGCACAATTGGTGTTCCAATTGAAATTGTCAATCAATAAATTTTGAAGATGTTTGACTCTCCACCATTGACATCCATTAAAAAGTTTCGAAATGTTGAATTCAAATTCAGGTTTTCAAAATATAAAATTTTCTTTTTGGATTGGATGTTGCAAATAATTGAAATTATTCTTTAAAATTTTTATCACAAATTTGAGGGTGTTTGGTGAATATTAGAGTTGATGACGGAAGAAGAAGAAGAGGAGGAGGAGGAGGAGGAAGAAGAGGAAGAATAGGAGGAGAAGAAGAAGAAGAAGAAGAAGAAGAAGAAGAAGAAGAAGAAAGACATGGCATAAATACAAAATTATATTAAAGTTATGTTATAGTTGTATGTAAATTTTATTTAAATTGTATTATATTGTAATTATATTTTTATTTTATTTTGAGTACGGTATGAAATGTTGAAAGTTGTATAATGTATGAATCTTTGTATGAAATCTGTATTTAAGTTATAAATACTATCTTTTTACATAAAGTTATTGATATGTATCAAAATTGTATTAAGAA
Organism: Nicotiana sylvestris; assembly: GCF_000393655.2. Lineage (NCBI taxonomy): Eukaryota > Viridiplantae > Streptophyta > Magnoliopsida > Solanales > Solanaceae > Nicotiana > Nicotiana sylvestris. The sequence goes on from NC_091063.1 coordinate 65,402,230, forward strand.
AGAAAGTATTGATTGGAATTTCAGAGAAGAAGAAGAATACACCACGTACAAAAATATATACAAAATACATACAAAAGATATTATACAAATTTTGTATGAAAATTGTATTTAAGTTGTATGATATTGTAATCGTATTTAATTGGGTAAAAATAATGTATAAAAATTATAAATAAGTTATCAATAAGTTGTATTCTATATAATTAGTTGTACAAAATTTATATGTTATTGTAGATGTATCATTTATATCAAATTTGAATATTCTGACATTCAACTTACCTTATTTAGGTGCTGTCTATCGTTAATGTCTTTATTGCTTTGATTTGGCATTACATTCTGGTTCAAACTATTAAAATAGTTTTATAAGATTTGGTTCTCACGAGTGAGAGCACCAAGCAGTTCCATGACTCCAAGGTGTTCAACAAAACATTTTCCATTAGTGTTCAAGAAAGTCAAACCACCTAGTACGAAAATGAAGACAACATACAAGGCTAGCAGACCCAACTTATTCATGTAACATGTTAGGTCATAAGTTAATTGAGAAGGAACTTTGAATTTATGCAAATTTAATTGCACTAGTTGGCAAGTTTGAAATCAAACGAAAACTTTTATGTTTTCCTTTTATTATATTTATCTTCTAGGTATTAGACAATCTTTCCTTTTGAGTCTTAAAAAATTTGTTTGCTTCAACAGTTTCAGTTAAAGTTCTATATGTTTTCTCTAAAAAAAAAAGTCTTAAAACTATTTTGCTATACTACAGTTAAGGCATTATAGTAAAGAGGAGATGAGAGAACAGAGAAAATGGACGTAACTGAATCCCTTAATTTAAAACACTAATAATGATTTATATATGGAGAAAGGCGGCAAAGAATAGGGAAAGAGGAGAAGAGAGAAAAAAAGAAAAGGGTGTAACTGAATCCCCTAATTTAAGACACTAATAATAGATTATATATAAATTGTAATCAATCCTTGTTTAGGACGGGTAATATATAAAATTAGGACAACAACAACAACAACATCCCAGTATAATCCCACCAGTGGGGTCTGGGGAGGGTAGTATGTACGCAGACCTTATATTAGGACAATTTTGATAAATAATTTTCAAATATTGTATAGGAACAAAAAATCTCTAACAGAATGCCAAAAATTACTTTTAGCCTGCAACCGAAACTATTTACGTCTCATAGCCGCAAAATATATAAATTTTGCATATATATATATATTTAAAGCGGCTATAAAATTTCATTTCTCAATCATAAAATGTCCAAGAGGATCACGTGAGAGGCACGTGGATGACGAAACGCTAAACTCCTCATCCGTTCATCAACACACAATCGTATGTCTTACTTCTAACATCCAACTCAAAAACCAACACTCGCTCAGCCACAGACCTCACTATCTCTCTGTAAATATCCGCTCCCTCTCTCTCTCCTCCCATTATCCACGCGCGCGCACTCTCTCTTCCAATGGCTGGTTTGCTGGAAACCATTAAAGTCCCACGCGCCTCGGCTCTGCCGTCGTCATCGCTGGCTCCGGTAGCCGGTTTTTCCTTCTCAAGCCCTCGTTCCTCCGTTAGATTCTCTCAATTCAGAGGCCTTAAGATCCAGCTAACTCGCTCATCCGTCTCCAATACCTCATGCTCAAAATTCATTCCCCGAGGAGGTCCAATCGTCTGCGAAGCGCAGAATACTGCCCTTGAAGGTAATTTTAAAAAAATAAAAATAAATATCTTGTACTCTTCTCTATTTTACGTATATTTTTTACTCCTCTTCATGTTATAGTGTAGCTGTTGAGATTTTTCGGGCTCCTTTAAGCTTGATTTTGCTGAATGAACTGTTTCACAACATTCAATTCCATAGTAATTAAGTTGGTAGACGGTTACCAGTTTAGCTTATTTGATATGAGCTCTCATGTTTTACGAGTAACATGAATTATATTTCATATTCTAAGACAGATTTTACTTGGCGGTGGAAATGGACACCTGAATAACCACTTTCAATTTGTAAGGGGCAGGGTTGCACAAGGAGCGTTACTTAATTGATTTGAAGTAGTGAATATGGCTATTAAGCAGACTTCTCTTTCTGTTTCTTTGGATTTAGAGTTTCGTTATCGTTGGAAATTCAATGGCATCACATTGCTAATAAACAAACGGCCAAGTTGTTAGGTACACTCATTTGTGTTTGACTTTTGTGCCTTTCATCAGTCATCAGTCTGTTTTAATAGTTTCCCAGTGAAAGCAAAGACATAGCCGCAGAGTTCTAAGGTTAGAAGTACTTTGGACAAGTTCTAAGGTACACTAATTTGTGTTTTCTGAATAAAACAGGAATTTGTGCGGGAAAACCATCAGTAAAGTGTCAACTAGTACTTGTGTTAGATGTCCTTTAAAAATCCTAGAAACTAGAATAACACTTTTACAACCACCAGACACCTGCCGCAGGTGGGGTTGTTCTTGTTTTTTCCCTTTTGTTGATATTCCAGACACCATCCAAACGATCCTTGAGCAACCCTGCCCTGCCACGGTTCCTGCGATAAGCTCCTTCCCTCAATCTTCCATAGCTCTTCTTTCAGCATCTTACTACTCCTTCCCTCAATCTTCCGTAGCTCTTCTTTCAGCTTCTTACTTTTCTTTTTCGTTCTTTCCCTATCTGATGGAAATACTATTTTGCTAGTGGTCTTTAACAACACTATAAAAGGGAACTAGTAGAGGTGTCAAGATGAGCCAATTGAATGTTAAAAGGCATCACTGGAGTCTCTGTGGTGTATTTCCGTAAAAATTGCTACTTCCACTTACCTGCTAAAATTCAATGAATATTGTTTGCTATTATTAGGGATGGCAAACGGGGAGGTGCGGGTGTGGGGCGGTGTGGGTTTAAGGCTATGCGGGGCAGTGTGGGTTTAAAGCTATGCGAGAGCGGGCGGGGCAGGTTGAAATACCTTTTCATAAAAATTAATGCAGGACGGGGCAGGTTGCGGGTTATGTGGGTTAATGCGGGTTTAAGTAAGATTTCTTCTAATTCTTCCTAATCAATTTTTTTTTTCTTGACTAAAGTTCATGGCGGCATTTGTGTGATGGTTTTTTCGGGTGAATCTCAATAGAGGAATGGGATTTAAGATCTCGAAAAAATATATTATTGTAAATACTATTTTACAATGAATACTAAATTAATACATTAGGGTTCATTTGCGTTTTTCACAATGAGCAACAAATATTTTTTGTTTAAATTGAAGAATTCAGTACATAAGCAACAAAAGAACTTTCAATTTTTGGTTGATTAAATTGAAAATTTCAGCTAAAATAGAAAAACGAAATAAGCAAACAAAATGAAAAAAAAAAAACACTTATGTTGTGCGGGGCAGGGCGGGTGGGCGCGGGTGTGGTGCGGGGCGGGTGAACGCGGGTGAAAATGCTATGCGGGGCGGGGCGGGTTAAAATTTTCGCGAGTTTATGCGGGTTTGCCCCGTAACCGCATCGAACCGCTTGCCATCCCTAGCTATTACGAGCATATTGATTGCTCATGATGAGGCATTCTTTGCTATATTGTAGAAGTACCACCAACTTGAACAATGTTGTGGACACCTATGAGTTACTCGTAAAGCTTCTTTATATCTTTGAGAATAAACATTGTTTGGTACATCAGTGCTTCCTTTCACCTTGTTGAACTTCATTCTTCACCCTTAAGCTCTTTCTGTGCAAGATGTAGATGTTGCACCGATTTCACGAATCGTACATAGTTAGGAATATGGGATTCTATGTTTTCCGATTTGATCTTTGGCCTTATTGACATAATATAAGTAGCGTAAACAAATATGATACATCAGCTTCTTTGTCTAGTAAATTACAAATTTGTTTCTCTGGTTTCTGTTTCTGTGTAATTAGCCTGGCGCAATATGCGTCTTGTCTAGAGAGCATTGCTTTTGCACCATCCCCATCATCAGGATCTTTTGTTGGTTTAACATGGTTCTTCAAAATTGCAGTGGGTGCTGTTAATGATAAAACATGGAAGTCACTTGTTGTAGAGTCTGATATACCTGTACTGGTTGAATTTTGGGCTCCGTGGTGTGGTCCATGCCGAATGATCCACCCGGTCATTGATGAACTGGCAAAGGAATATGCTGGCAAGCTTAAATTCTTCAAGCTAAACACGGACGAAAGCCCTTCCACAGCAACCGAATTGGGGATTCGAAGCATCCCAACTGTGATGATTTTCAAGAATGGAGAGAAGAAAGATGCAGTCATTGGTGCAGTTCCTAAATCTACACTAACCACCTGCATAGAGAAATTCTTGTAAAATGGTATCTTATGAGAATCTTCCTGTTTCTATTTTCCCTCCTTGCCTTTGATGTGGCAAAATTAATCTAGTAAACCTGAAATGCTCCTGTATAGTTCGGTGGCATTATGTTTCCCCATTAACATTATGTTGGTAGTTGAATGTTTCTGTTGAGTTAGTTTGTAATATTTGGGGGGTCTCAAAACTGAACAGTCATATCTATTTGTGAAAGAGAGTGGCTTTTCAGAAAAGTCATCTCTAAAATTCTATAAATATAAGTAATCTCCTGAAGTAGGGGAAGTTAATTTGCAGTATACAAAGACTTCGTTTAATCCTGAAAGGAATTGCTTGTAAACCCCCGAAGACAATAGGGGCATATCTCTTAAGGACAGTGTGTTTGACACAACAAAGTTTTTCTTCTTCAATTTTGTTTCCTATTCTTCTAACAGTTTCTCATGCATAGAAATTGACTGATTGTGTCTGTAAAGGCTTTAAAATGGCATCATCCAAGCTTTATTTTAACGGAAGGCAGGCATTTGTTTTTGCACAACACATGCTAGGCATTTAACTTTGCATGTTTGTCACCTTGTTTAGTGTACGCAGTGGCGAAGCCAGAAATTTCATCTAGGGTGTTTAAACTTGAAAGAAGTTAAAAAAAAAATTCGATAAAAGGTATTCAATATATATTATATACCTCTAAAATCTAATATTTACCTATATATACAGTGTAATTTTTCGACAAAGGGTGGTCAGTTGACCACCCTTAAGGCTATGTAGCTTCGCCGCTGAGTGCACGTAGCATCAAAATGATCACAGCCAAAGCGCACACGCTATGTTTATTAGTAATCTTTGGCTTTATGAGATCAGTACCCGCTATTGAGGTTTTCTGGGCTGTTCTATACTTTGCTGACTGCTGAGGGCAATTTTTTTTTTACTGCAGTTCATGGCAGCAGATGTGTTCCTTGATGTATTAATTTCGTTTCTTTATGTTCTTGTTATTTTATCACCATTTATACGTAGGATCATGAGAGAGTCGTGGTGTTGTGTATAAACTAGGATTTAAGCTGGATTTGTGCCGGTGTGACTTAGGGTGCTATTTCAAGATGCTAGTTTGATTGTTTATTGCTTTTGTTTCCATGGGTTTATGTGATCAGTTTTTAGCTTAATTTTGAAGTTCATATTTTTAAAGGAGAAAAGCAGATCAGAGTAAATCTGAATCTATTCCGTTTACTGAAGATAAGATTAGGTTACCATCATTGACTATTGATCTCTAGGTAGTCCTTGTCATTTTAGTTTTATAAACACTCAAAAATTTCTTGAAAATAGCTATCCAAATTTTTTTGAAAGAGTGCGAGCGTGGCAGGTTTGGAGTGGTTAACTGGATTGTTTAATGTCATTTTTAACACGACAAAAATACCTAAAAAAAACTGAGGTGGAGTACAATGATTCCATTGCGCAAGAACAAAGATGATATTTAGAATTGTAACAACTATAAGAGTATCAAGTTGCTAAATCATATTATAAAAGTTTGGAAGAGAGTGCTGGAGATGAGGGTGAGTAGGGATGTGGCTATTTTTTAGAACCAATTCGGATTCATGCCAAGACGATCGACTGCAGAAGCCATTCATCTTGCGAGGAGATTAGTGGAGCATAAACAACAACAACAATAACAAACTCAGTGCAATCCCACATGTGGGGTCTGTGGAGGGTAGTGTGTACGCAGACCTTACCCCTACCTTATGAAGGAAGAGAGGTTGTTTCCAATAAACCCTCGGCTCAAGAACAGTGACAAGGACACAACAAACCAATATTAACAATGGCAAGAAAATAAGATAAAAGAAACAAATAGCACATCATGTAATAGAGAGAACTAGGAATACGAAGCTATAAGAGAAGTGCGAAAACTACCGGCAATAATGTCACATCGTCTAATCAGCAAGGAACTCGGAAGAATACAAGACTAGTACTAGTACTACTACTACTACAAATAGAAGAGACTCTCGACTACCTGTCAACCCACAACCCTAATCCTCGACCTCCACACCTCCCTATTGAGGGTCATGTCCTCGGTAAGCTGAAGTAGAGCCATGCCCTGTCTAATCACCTCCCCCAGTACTTTCTAGGTCTCCCTCTACCTCTCATTTGACCCGCTATGATCAACCTCTCGCATCTCCTCACTGGGGCATCGATGTCTCTCCTCTTCACATGCCCGAACCATCTCAGCTTTGATTCCCACAACTTATCTTCCACGGGGGCCACATCCACCTTGTCCCTAATAACTTCATTCCTAATCTGGTCCTTCCTGGTATGCCCACACATCCATCTCAACATCCTCATTTCTGCTACTTTCCTCTTCTAGATATGAGATTTCTTGACTGGCTAACACTCGTCTCCACACAACATAGTCCGCCTGACTACCACTTTGTAGAACTTGTCCGTAAGAGTTGGTGGCACATTCCTTTCACACAAAACACCGGATGCAAGCCTCTATTTTATTCACCCCGCTCCAACATGATGAGTAACATTCTCGTCAATCTCCCCGTTAGGGGTGGGCATCGGTCAGTTTCGGTCATGAATGTTATCAGTTTGGCATATTGGTTATCGGTATATAAATATGCTAAACCGATAAACGAACCGATAAGATATCAGTTATCGGTTAATCGATTATCGATCTCAGTTCAGTTGTCGGTTTACCCGATAAGATAACTCAATCTAGATTCTAGAGGAAAGAAATAATGAAGAATAATGTGTACAATATCAAGAATATGATAAAATTTCTCGACTGTTGTAACCCTATCATAGAATATGATAAACCTTGCAACAATGTTTCTCTATATGTTGAATGACAAATTTGAGAGGGTTACAACAGTGATAGAGAATTGGAAAAACTGGAAAATTTATATACCAAGGGTAAAATTGTATTTTTATAAAGGTTATTGGGTTATCGGTTAAACCGTTAATAAAAGTAAAAAAGCTGAAAACCAAACCGATAATCCTATAGTAAAATAACAATAAACCGTTACCGAACTGTTAACCCAATAAACTGATACCGATAACCCAATAAGTTTTTTTCGGTTCGGGCTATCGGTTTTACCCGATATATGCCCAACCTTAATCCCTGATCCCCTGAATAACAGACCCAAGATATTTGAAACTATCTCTCTTAAGGATGACTTTTGTATCAAGCTTCACCTCTGCTTCTGTTTCCTGCATCCCCATATTGAACTGCACTCCAAGTATTCAGTTTTTGTCCTACTCAACTTGAAACCTTTACACTCCAGGGTTTGTGTTTGCCTCCACAGCTCCAGTCGATCGTTAACCCTGCAGCGTGTCTCACCGATCAGCACAATGTCATTTGCAAATTTCATACACTATGGCACCTCCCCCTAAATGTGGCGAGCCAGCACGTCCATCGCTAGGGAAAGTAAAAATAGGCTAAGAGCTGAACCCTGATGTAAACCCATCAACACAAGAAAATAGTCTGGGTCTCCTCCTATAGTCCTCACCCGAGTCTTCGCTCTATCGTACATATTCTTAATCATCCTAATGAACGCCACCAGAACCCCACTAACCTCTAGACATCTCCATAAAACCTCCATTGGGACTTTATCTTAAGCTTTTTCTAAATCGATGAACACCATATGCAGGTCCATCTTCCTCTCCCGATATTGCTCCACCAACCTCCTTACAAGATGAATGGCTTATGTGATCGAACGAACCAGCATGAAACCAAACTGATTCTCTGAGGTAGACACACTCCTCTTCAGCCTCCTCTCCACTACTCTCTCCCACACTTTCATAGTGTGACTTAGTAGCTTGATACCCTTGTAGTTGTTACAATTTTGGATATCACCCTTGTTCTTGTACAACGAGACCATCAAACTCCACCTCCATTCCTTGGGCATCTTCTTAGTCCTAAAAATGACATTAAACAGTCCAATAAGCCACTCCAAGCCTACCCGTCCCACGATCTTCCAAAATTCTACCGGGATTTCATCTGGCTCAGTCGCCCTACCTCTACTTATCTTCCGTATTACCTCCTCAACCTTAATACGCCTACAAAATTTAAAATTCACGTCGGTTCTCCGAGTTCTCCAACTAGCCAAGAACAATGTTCATGTCCCCATCCTTGTTCAAGAATTTGTTGAATTATGACTGTCACTTGCGCCTAATGTACGCCTCTTCCACCAATACCTTGCCATCCTTGTCTTTGATGCACCTCACTTGGTCTAGGTCCCGTGCCTTCCTCTCTAGAACCTTGGCTAACCTGAACAATCTTTTGTCATCGCCTCTGCCCCAAGTTCCGCATACAAGCGTTCAAATGTTGCGGTCTTAGACATCGTAACCGCTAGCTTCGCCTCTTTCTTAGCCTTCTTATACACTCCCTAAGTGTCCTCCTCTCCTCCTCGTCGGCGTTCTCCACTAACTTTATATACACCATTTTCTTAGCTTCTACTTTACCTTGTACCTCTCTATTCCACCACAAGTCACCTTTGTGACTCCTGGAGAAACCTTTCGTGACCCCTAACACGGGTCTAGCAGCTTCCCTAATGCAGTTCGCTGTCGAGGTCCACATACTACTCGCATCCCCACAACTCCTCCAAGCCCCCATATCTAACAACTTCTCCCCTAGAGTCTAAGCTTTATCCTCTGTCAAGGCTCCCCACTTAATCTTAGGTTGACCAAACACCACTCTCTTCTTCTTCTCCCTCTTAATCTCCAAGTCCATAACCAAGAGCCTATGTTGGGTCAAAAGCCACTCACTCGGAATAACCTTGCAATCAGTGCAAAGGCCTCTATCCCTCTTCCTGCAAAGTAAGTAATCAATGTGAGTCTTGACCACCGCACTTTGGAAGGTGACCAAGTGGTCCTCCCTTTTATGAAAATACGAGTTAGCTAACGCCAAATCGAGGGCTCTAGAAAAATCCAGCAATGAAGTATCACCATCATTCTTAACCCCAAAACCGAACCCGCCATGCACATCATCATAGTCCCTAACCGTCTCCCTAATATGGCCATTAAAATCACCCCCTATGAAAATCTTGTCGGTGTGCATAATACCGCGCACCAGCTCATCTAAATCCTCCCAGAATTGCCTCTTGACCTCCTCTCCCAAGCCCGCTTGTGGTGCGTATGCACTAACCATGCTTAAAGTGAGCCCACCAACCACTAGCTTAATAGACATCAATCTATCGTTCACCCTCTTGACATCGACCACTAGCTCCCTGAGATTCCTGTATACTAAGATTCCTACCCCGTTCTTGCCCCTAGTACCCCAGCGCCCCCTGAGTACCATCGTTTATAGCCGTTAACCTCACGTACCCTAGTGCCCACCCATCTAGTTTCCTGAACACACACTATATTGATCCTCCTCTTCTGAAGAATCTTCCGTAGTTCTATAGATTTCCCTGTCAACGTCCCTAAATTTCAGGATCCAACTCGCAGCCTTTCGGAGCCCTTAACCCCCTTACTACCCTTGCCCCCGCCCCCTACCCCATCCGAAGACATGACCTCACTCTGCCATCACTCACACCTGCCACTCTAATCTAACGGATGTTACGCTAGCACCACTACAACCCGCGACAAGATAAACTACGCAAGAAATAAAGTCTACTATACAAGACCTTAGTCACAGAGTTTTAGTGAAATGAACATAATTACAAAATGGTTCACATCTTTGAAACCTCTAGAAGATATTGACCACGGCCTTTGTACTAATCAAAAGATAAAAAAAAAAAAAATTACTAATATATTCTAGTCTCAAAAGTTTAAAAGAGTTAATTTGAGTTTACTCTTAGCTTTAAATTAACTTTAGTTTCTTGCTTAGTAATCTACTAAACCGCCAACAAGTATTGCAGCAACTGGATTTGCGGACCAAAGTGCAAATCCACAGATTGGAAACGGAAATTTGGTAGTCCAAATTCGACTTAGCTGAAATACTCTGCATAAAGAAGTTATTGTTAGTAAATTGTATTTGTAAAATAATTCTGGAGAAAATAAAATAACATAAACAGAAATAACGAAACAAAAGTTAATTCGAGCCCACTGAATTTAAAGTATTTTTTTGAGGAATTTAATCCCCTCATAGTACCCAAGATTATGGATTATTTCCTCCCAGGATAGAACGAATTACACACTGGTGTAGTGGTACTTCAAACCCCAGTGTTTCAGCGAACACAAAGTTCGGTAGCAAATCACACTTACTGTTGCTTTTTTTTTTTTATTATGTTAAAACAATGCAGAAGAAGGAGGAGAAACTCAGAAAATCGTATGGAAATTCTGAGAGAATGGACTTGTATTTATAGCCAATGTTGGGCTGGAAACTGAAGATGTGCAACTCTTCAGAATGACTGTTTATGCAAAACGGCCATAATATAAATGTCATAACATAAATGGCTATTTACACAACAATAAACCGGGAGAATTGAAGAGGGAGGTTAATTTTCAATTACAAAACTGAAAAACGGAAAACTAAAAACGGAATTGGATTTAATATTAATATTGTTGAATTTAATATTAATATTATGTTATTAAAACGGATATTTAATAATATTTCTGTTAATATTTACTATTAACAAATAAATTTGGTCCAAAAAATTAATCAATTGACCGAAGCCGAAGCCGAGTGAGTGGCGACGACGACGCAAGACTTGCCTTCTTCTCAACTCTTTAAGAGCTACAAGAAGAGCAATTGCTTATATACCCATTAAAAACCTCTTCCTATTCCAATATGGGACAATGTCCCTTCATCAAGGAGAGAATCCCAAATGAAACTCAAATATTTTATTTTCCCTCCATTTCTCATTCACCCTCGTTTAAGCTATATTAAGCTTAATAACCCAACAGTTTTGCAATGAAATATTTTATTTCGTATCAAAATATACCAATGAAGATTCATTTTGAGTCAACTTTGCAAATAAAAGAGAACAAAACAAAATATCATTTTGATACACATTGGTGCATTGAAGAATTCATGTGCCGTACCATTGCTTTTGAATAATCAAAAGAGTCGTGAGAGAGAACAATATACTACATTCTTTTCCGTTTCCATATTGTATTTGTTAGGATTTTTTCTTGATTTTTTTTTTCAAATCTGATTTTCCTTTTCTCGGAGGAACGGCTAAGACAAAGGGGTAAAAATTGTGTGGGGTAGCCACTTTTTAAAGTGGTATTTATTTTTTATCCAGTATGTTTAATGCTTAACAATAATAGCCACTAGTCTATTAAAATTAATATGAAAAGACAGTGTTACCCTTTCAAAGTTTTTATGATCAGCGGAATTTTTCTTACTTCTGGGCTTGCTATCGTCTTCATTGTCATGGTTGTGATTCGCGTAAGATAAATTTGGCCTCCAAATGAGATTCCTCCGAAGAAAACGTTGCTACTGTTTTACTTTCTCAAGAAGCTATTATGCTTCTGCCATATCTCTTGTGGCAGAATCGGTGTGCTGATTATTTTTCTTTCTAGTGAGTCTAATGTAATAGGGTTTATTTGCTCTTAGCTCCTTGAATTTATTTTTAGATCTAAAAGTTGTGAAAAATAAGAAAAAGAGTGATGAGTAAACAGGAAATGCAATTCCTTCCGAGAAGTTAAGGACATGTAGTCCTGAAGTCCTAAAGTTAAATTCAAAAGTTAAGGACATAGTCCTGAACTTAGAGTTTCAAGTTCAAAAGTTAAGGAAATGTAGTCTTGAAGTCATAAAGTTAAGTTCAATAGTTAAGGACGCAAGTTCAAAAGTTAAGGACAGGCAGTCCTTAACTTACAGTTACAAGTTTTAAAGTTAAGGACATGCAGTCCTTAACTTATAGTTACAAGTTCAAAAGTTAAGGACAAACATTCCTTAACTTACAGTTACAAGTTCAAAAGTTAAGAACATACAGTCCTTAACTTACAGTTACACGTTCAAAAGTTAAGAACAAGCAGTTCTTAACTTACAGTAACAAGTTCAAAAGTTAAGGATAATAGGTCCTTAACTTTGACTTACAAGTTCAAAAGTTAAGGACGCTTGGTCTTGAAGTTTGAGTTCCAAGTTCAAAAGTTAAGGACATGTAGCCTTGAAGTCCTGAACTTAGAGTTCCAAGTTCAAAAGTTAAGGACATGTAGTCTTGAACTTAGAGTTACAGGTTCAAAAGTTAAGGACATGTAGTCCTGAAGTCCTGAACTTAGAGTTCCATGTTCAAAAGTTAAGGACGTGTAGTCCTGAAGTCCTGAAGTTAAGTACAAAAGTTAAGGACATGAACATAAGAGTATTTTCGTTCGGGTCGTTAAAGTTTATTAAAGCAGTGGCTAAAGACTAAAGATATTTTAAATGCTTAAAAGTAAATACATGTGTTATTAGTGGTCAATTGTGCACTTCCCCCGACAAAGGGTGCGTTTGGTATGACGAAAAATATTTTTTCATTTTCTACTATTTGGTTACACAAAATAGTTTGAAAAATATTTTCCTAGATATCATATTTTTCTCAAATTAGAGGAAAATGGCTTCCCTAGAAAAAGTTAGGAAAATATTTTCCAAAAACTCCACCTACCCTCACATGTAACCCCAACCCCCTCCCCTTTCTCTCCCCTACCCTACCTCTCCTACCCCATCTTTCCAAAAAGGTTTTATTTTAGTTTTTTTTTTCTTTTCCGTTACCACCCACCCTGCTAACCCTCCCAACCCCGTCACCCACCCTTCCACGCAAAAAAAAATATTTTTTTTACTTTTTTTTGTATTTTCAATTTTTTATTTTTTTTTCTGCACCACCCATCCCCACCCCCCATCACCCGCCGCAAAATATATTTTCAGTTCTGGTTTTTTATTTTACAGTTTACAGGTTCGAAATTTTACGAGTTCCAAAGTTATGAGTTCGGAGGTTTATGTGTTTGGAAGTTTGAGGTTGTAGAAATTATAGAGTTTACGGGTTCGAAAGTTTGCGAATTCGAAAGTTTGCGAATTCGAAAGTTTATGAAATTTGTGAGTTTGGAAGATTATTGGTTCGAAAGTTTATGGCTTCATATTTATTATATGTAAATTATTTATGAATACTTTTGAGAAGTTTTTTTTTTTAATTTGTATATCAAACACCGAAAAATAAGTAAGATTATTACTTGTTTTCCAAGAATATTTTCTTGGAAAACATTTTCCGTTATACCAAACACACCCATAATTGATTTATTTTTCCTAAAAGGGACCTATAGATCTCTTTAGATTTCTTTTTTGGAGAAGAAGTTTTGCACTTCTATAAATTCATGATCTCTCCTTCACACAACAACACAATAACATTTATAATGTAATAACTCAAAGAGTCTAGTTTAGGAGATGATTATTCTCTCGATAAGTTTTTTTTCTTTAATATTAATAGATTTATGTAGGTCACTTGATCAAACTATATTAAAGTATATTATGTTTTTTAGTTAGTATAATTCTCTTTGATGCCCGATTTACCATTTTCAAGGTTTGCGTTGTTAGATTCCGCATGTCACCTTATTATTTTAAATATTTCTATAGTTATAAAGTAGATAGTCTTTCTTCTTCGTTTTGATATATAATTTTTTTGTATTTTCTCCCTTTTTCTATAAACTTCAGTGTTGTCTAAGTGAAAATCACTATTAATAACCCTGTTTTACCAATGGAATTAACGAGGGACGTCTCTCGGTAACAAGGCGTTACTGATAGAAGACCGTCGATACATGGTATGTATTTAAATTGTTCCTCGGTAAAAGCGACCGATAGAGTCTCTTCGTAAATATCGATGGACCACATCGCAAAGCCATCATTAGATATATGACACAATCCGCTCAGAAAATTATATATACCGACAAATATCTCTCAATATATTATTAATAATATTTGTTGGACCGGAGTTAGATAATAATGTCGGGAGCTCTCCAATGGTCAAGTAAATATATTTAAAATAATAATTTAATATTACTAATGGACTCTCTCGGATAATTTAAATATTTCAAAAATGAATTATTTCATATTATAAATGTTAATACACTGACGAAGGCCATCAATATTGTAAAAGTAAAATTCAAAATAATTATAAATGCAATAGCAATAGAGTCCGCGATACATCTTATAAATGTTAGAACATGCGCGGAAGCAAGCATATAATTCAAGTATCACAAACATGTAAACTAGACAATGATTCAATGCGGAGATTAAAAGCATTAACCTCTTGAAAACTTTGCATATGTTCTCAACAAAGCAAGAATCTAGGGCTGCAGTCTTCTACTATGCTCCTTGTAAGACCTTGAATGAAGTTATTTGAGTGGGCAAAGCAATACAACTCTGAAGAGTGAGTTATTAGGTGAAAAATGTCTTCCTTATGTAGACGTAAAATTAAGCCAAAAGGGGGCTACAAAAACATGTAGGATTTTGCTAGTGCAAGTAGAATCCTACTCTACCTCAAAAGGATGACTTTTCTCTCAAGTAGTTTTTTACCCAAGTTTGTCGAGGTTTTTACTAGGTATAACAGGGACCACATAAACAATAAAAGGCTACCAATTATAGTATTAATTTGAAATTTGGATAAATTAAATCCCACTATAATTAGTCGCAGTTTATTCCACTAAAAAACTGCAATTGAACTCCTCAATATGAATTTCGAAATTTATTAACACTTGTTTTTAGCTCCCCATGTTATGATTACCAATGTCAGTTAATTAAACTAAATCACTGATAATTTAATTTAATCAACTAATTAAATCCTTTACAATTCTTCTTAAACCATTTCATGTGACGGATACAAAATCCATCGACCGGATTTTCACATGAAAACTTATAAGCTTACATAAAGGGGTATCAACAAACTCAAAACCGATTCACGGATTCCATCAACTAATTATTATTTCACAAATGTTATTCGTTATTATCCAATCTATTAGGTATACACTAACTCTAAATAGAGTTGTACCTTTTGATAAATCAAAACAATAAAGTTTTCTTTCTCTCTCGGCGCACGTTAAGTGCTTTAACCTGCGCCTCGTCGGAAAATGGGAGGAAGAGGATGACCAAGGAAAAACACTAGCAAATTCACGGATATCAGTGTTAAGGAACAAGGAAAGCAATCAGGAAAAGCTAAAGAGAAAGTGAACGAAGAAGATGACCCAGATCTAGAAAGTGATAGTGAAATGAACTGGCCAGATCTAAGCACCGCTCAGCTGAAATTGGCAACACCGGAGAAGATAGTGACCAGAGTGACACCAATGATGAACTATGGCGCAAAAAACACACATGCAGAGAAGATCGGAGCTGAAGAGGCAAGTTCGAGCAAAAATCCAAGCAATGGAATAGTAAATTCAAAGGTAACCATGGAACAGAGTAACAAAGCACAAGGAAATGAGAAGGGTATGCAGGAGAAGCAAACGCAGGGAGCTGGGGGAAGATCGTGGGCTGGATTGTTTAGTGAGAACAAACTAGCTACTAAAGGAATGAATCTCTCATATATTCCACCAGTGGTACAAGATGGTGAGGTAGTAGTGCAATTGCTAGAAGAAGACATAGAGGAGGAGCAACAGAAATGGAGTAGAACATTAATTTTATATGTTGTAAGAAAACACCCCAACAATTGGAGCAGTTGAGCGATGTATAGCTCAACAATGGGGGAAAATCAGGAAGCCAAAGGTATTGTTCCATAGCGATGGCTATTTCATTGTATTGATGCATAGTATTGAAGAAAGGGATGATGTTATGATGAATGGACCATACACAATGAATAATAGATCAATTATCATTAGGCAATGGAAGGAGGGGTTTGATTTTGAGGATGAAATCCTCAG
Organism: Nicotiana sylvestris; assembly: GCF_000393655.2. Lineage (NCBI taxonomy): Eukaryota > Viridiplantae > Streptophyta > Magnoliopsida > Solanales > Solanaceae > Nicotiana > Nicotiana sylvestris. The sequence goes on from NC_091063.1 coordinate 65,418,261, forward strand.
AACTATCCCACTATGGGTGAAATTTCCTAAGCTGCCACTTAGTTACTGGAGTAATAAAGCTCTAAGAAAGATTGGGAGCGAGCTAGATAAACTTCTATATGCTGATGCATGTACAACTATGACTGATAGAGTTGTATATGCAAGAGTCCTAATTGAGATAGATATTACTAGGCCTTTACCAGGATCAATAAAACTATGTGACCCTACTGGGAAGAAGATTGATCAGATTGTGCAATATGATTGGAAGCCACAATATTGCCAAGAATGTTGTCAACTTGGCCACTCATGTAAGAAGCAGCAGAAACAACATAATGAAGAGGGACAACAGAGGATAAATAATCAGAAGCCAAAGCAGAAATGGAAAATTATAAGGAAGCTTGATCCAAAGGTGGATAAGATAGATGGACAAGGAAGGTTCAAAGAGCAGCTTGAAATAGAAGAAGAATTGGCTCCAAAACAGCAAGGTGATGGTAATCAATGGCAGATTGCTAGTGGAAGGTCTGCATCAAAAAAACAAATGGGAGCCAAAGGGGGAGAGGAAGTCAACATAGGCAATGCATTTAAAATACTTGTTGACACTGCCTAGAAAATAATGCAATTCTCTGCAGAACAAGAGATGAGAAATAGGAGGAGCAAACAAGGTAGTGAAGATAATCCCAAAACAACAAATATAGCATGATGAACATTATAACATGGAATGTAAGGGGCATGAATAAGATGTATAAGAAAAAACTACTAAAAAATTTATGTAAGGAGAATAATGTAGCAATGATAGCAGTTCTGGAAAATAGAGTTAAAGAAAGTAAGGTTGATGCAATAATGAGGAAAATATTTGGAGACTGGAAGTGGATAACAAATTATGAAGTAGCACCAGGTGGGAGAATCTGGATTGTCTGGGATCAGGCAAGAGTGGAGTTTGAAGTCAAACAAGTGCATGATCAATACATAGCACGGCAGATAACTATAAGGCAATGTAACAGTAACTTTTTGTTTGTTGCAGTATATGGTAAACATAACATCCAAGATAGGAAGTGTATGTGGAATGATCTCAAGGGGATAATAAATGGAGTAAAGTGGCCAAGTGTTCTAATGGGGGATTTCAATAGTATAATGTCCATTGAAGATAGAGTACAAAGGAACCCAGTACAAGATGTGGAAGAGAGAGACTTTAAAAACTTTGTAGAGGAGGCTGGATTGTCTGAAATGAGAACAATAGGGAGATATTACACATGGACAAATAACACAGTGCATAATAGAATTGATAGAATCTTAGTCAATGCAGAATGGATACAAAAGTGGCCTCAAATGGAGGGGATCATCAAGCAACCTGAATTTTCTGATCACTGCCCATTGATGATAACTATGGCTGAATATATTGTACAGGGAAAGAGACCTTTCAAGTTTTTTAACTGCCTAGCTAACCACCAGAAGTTTGAGGAAATAGTGAGGCACTGCTGGAGGAGGGAACATAGGGGCAACAAGATGCAAAAGGTTTGGTACAAGCTTAAGCAATGAAAGGTGAACTGAAGAAGTTAAACAATCAGGAATAAAGGAGTTTGGGGGATAAAATAAAAGAAACAACAAACAAACTGACACAGCCGCAACAAAGTATGCAATCTCCAGAGAATGATAGTGCAGTCATAGATAAAGAAAAGAAGACTAAAATGGAGCTGGCTAAATGGATGGAAGTAGAAGATACTGAAACAAAAGGCTAGAGACAAGTGGCTAAAAGAGAGGGACTCCAACATAGCATATTTTCATGCTTGTGTGAAAAACAGACATGCAAGGAATCACATTGGAAGACTTACAAATAATGAAGGGCACATACTACAGAACACAAAAGAGGTTGAAGAGGAAATCCTACAGTTATATAAAACATTAATGGGTACAGCAACATCTGCTTTACCATTAGTGAATCCAAATATAATAAGGAGTGGGAATATGCTGAGCAGAGAGCAACAATTGCAGTTAAATAAAGCCAGTCACAAAGGAAGAAATACTGATAGTTTTGAAGGGTATAGATGATAGCAAGGCATTAGGGTGTGATGGATATAATGCCTATTTTTTCAAGAGGACATGGAGCATAACAGGAGAGGATATTATATCAGCAGTACTGGAATTCTTTGAAAGTATAGATCTGTGCAAAGCCATAAACTGCACTACTATTACTTTGATCCCTAAAGTGAAGAACCCAACAAATATCAAGGAGTTTAGGCCTATTTCCTGCTGTACAGTGCTATATAAGATAATTTCCAAGATCCTAACAACAAGATTACAGGAAGTCATGCCAGAATTAATAGACAAATGCTAAACTGCTTTTGTCCCTAGGAGAATGATAGTTGATAACATCATCATGATCCATGAGCTGGTTAAAGGCTATGGAAGGAAAAACATATCACCAAGATGTATGCTGAAAATTGATATGTAGAAAGCTTATGATTCTGTGGAGTGGATATATATAGAGCAAATAATGAAATTATTGGGATTCCCTGAAAAGTTTGTAAGGTGGATAATGAAATGCATCAGTACTGTGCACTATACAATAATCATCAATGGGCAACCAGCAAAACCTTTTGAAGCAAGGAAAGGGCTTAGGCAGGGTGACCCATTGTCTCCTGTACTATTTGTGATGGCAATGGAATACTTGAGCAGACTATTGAAAAACTTTAAGGGGAACAAAGAATTCAAGTACCACCCTAAGTGTGCTAAAGTCAATCTAGTACATTTAGGTTTTGCTGACGATTTGTTACTTTTTTGCAAGGGAGATATACAATCAGTCAAGGAAATGCATCAACAATTTAAAACCTTTTCTGAGGCATCAGGACTAACTGCAAACCAAAACAAGAGCTGCATATACTTTGGAGGAGTTGATCTTGTGAACCAAGGAAAGATTATGGATATACTGGGATACAACAAAGGAGAGTTACCTTTCAGATACTTAGGGGTACCTTTAAGCACAAAGAAGCTATCAATTATCCAATGTGAACCTTTTATTGACAGGATGCTGAACAAAATACAATGCTGGACAACAAAATTTCTGTCATTATGTAGGGAGAGTTGTGCTTATAAAGAGTGTCTTGACTGCAATTCAAAATTTGTGGGATCAGATCTTTATATTGCCAAAGAAGATTATTAAGTTCATTGAAACAATATGTAGAAGGTTTCTATGGTCAGGGAATGCAGAGCCTAGTAGGAAGGCTTTGATAGCTTGGGAGAAACTGCGTTGTCCAAGAGTTGTAGGTGGTTTGAACTTCACTAATGTGGAATTATGGATCAAAGCTGCCATTTGCAAATTATTATGGAACATATGCAAGCAGAAGGAATAGTTATGAATACAATGGGTAAATACATACTACATAAAAGGGAATAAAATATGGAACACAACACCAAAAATGCATCTTGGGTCATTCAACAGATCTTCAAGGCAAAGAAGTATTTTGAAAATGCTGGCTACACTGAACAAGAGGTGCAGAGGATAGATAGCTTCTCAATCAAACAAATGTATAAAGCCATGCAGGGGGAGGTTCAGAAGGTAGTTTGGAGAAAAGTAATATGAAATAACTATGAATGGATATTCATATTGAGACTTGCAATTCTGTAAAGACTGACAACAAAGGAAATATTAGCAAGATAGGGAGTAAATATAGAGACCACATGTGCACTATGACAACAAGGGATTGAAACAGTCCAACATCTATTCTTTGAATGTGAAATGACAGGAACAATATAGCAACAACTGCTGCATTGGCAAGGAATATAGAGGAAGAAGCTGAAATGACAAGAAGAGCTGACATGGATACAAAGAGTAGCAAAAGGAAGAAGTGGAGGAGGAACTCTATGCAGAATGACTCTAGCTGCTGCAGTTTACTATATATGGCAGGAAAGAAACAATGTCATTTTCAAACAGGAAAAGAGAACAGCAGCAAGCATAGTCAGGAAGATCATTCAGGAGATCCACTTTAGAGCTACCGTGTTTCCTAGGTTAGAAAGGACTATGACTAAAACAAACTGGTACCCGGATACAATGGAACAGTGATAGTAGATAGGAAAGTAGGAAAGTAGAAGTGTAGAAAGACCCAAACTGGGGCTGCATGTCCAGTGGGGTGTTTGTTCGTTTGATTCTTGTACATATTTTACTTGGTAAATAAAGTCAATTAATTACCAAAAAAAAAGATAAATCAAAACAATAAAAAAATCACATTGATCGTAATAACTATATCAAGATTAGGAGTATAAGCTCATTTAATGAATCAGAGAAAATGTTTTATAAATATTAAGTACAAAGATATTTTTTCTCTACTTGATCTGTTCAATATACACTAAGTATACTAGCACAAGAAGTTAGAGTAAAACCACTCTTATAATTAAGATATGTAACGACTCGACCGATCATTTTGAACATTAGCACTTTGCTTGGTAGTTTAAGGGCTTGAGTAGCTCCGTATGATGTATTAGGACTTGTGTGTATCATCGGTTTCAGTTTTCGGGTGATTCGAAATTAGTTAGGAAGAATGAATTTTATTGTTGAAGTTTTAAGTTGGAAGAGTTGACCAAGTTCGACTTTTGCAAAGTTGACCCCGTATAGAAGAAGGTCACGTTGAAGTAAATTCCACGAGTTTGACTTGGCATTGGCGGAACAAGTACATAGATTACTTGAAAATTGGAAAACTACCCTCGGATCGCAAAGAATCGAGAGCTCTAAGTACCAAGGCTGCCAAATTTATCTTGGTCGAAGGGACTTTGTTGAGAAGAACATTCGACGGCCCGCTAGCTGTATGATTGGGGCCAGGAGATACCGAATATGCCTTGAGAGAAGTTCACGAAAATATTTGCCGGAACCATGCGGGTGCAGAACCTTTGGTTCAGAAATTAATCAGGGCCGGCTATTAGTGGACTGAAATGGAAAATGATTCAAAGGACTTTGTACGAAAATACGACGACTACCAGAGACACGCACCGATGATCCATCAACTAGGAGAGCTACTCCATTCGGTTTTGTCCCTGTGGCCATTTATAAAATGGGGGATAGACATCATCGGTTCCCTATCGTGGGCACTCGGTAAGGCTCAATTCATACTTTTCATGACAGATTATTTTTCCAAATGGGTCAAAGATAAAGCGTTCGAAAGGTCCGGGAAAAAGAAGTTATTGACTTCATTTGGGACCATTTAACATGACTATTCAGGACCGACCGAAGTCGTTTGCGATAATAGGAGGCAATTCATCAGCAACAAGGTAAAAAAATTCTTTGAAGATCATAAGGTTAAAAAGATCCTATCAATACCTTACCAACCTAGTAAGAACGGACAGGCAGAAGCAACGAACAAGAACATACTCCAAAATCTGAAAAAGAGATTGACCGATTCCAAAGGGAAATGGAAGGAAATCGTGATCGAAGTTGTGTGGGCATACCGTACGACCTCGAAGTCTAGTACTGAGGCCACCCCGATTTCATTAGTATACGGGGTTGAAGTCTTAATACAAGTCGAAGTGGGAGAACCGAGCCTCAGGTTCCTATATGCGACTAAAGAGTCAAACGGGAAGGCCCTGATCACGAGCCAGAAACTATTGGATGAAAGGCGTGAGGACGCCCTAGTCCGGTTGGCCGCCCAGAAATAGCGGATAGAGTGGTACTACAACCAAAGAGCCAACCTCCAACACTTCAAGATCGGGGACTTGGTGTTGGGGAAAGTAACATTACATACCCAAAACCTGAACAAAGGGAAGTTGGGACCGAATTGGGGAGGACCATATCGGGCCGTTGAAATTACCAACAAAGGCTCATACAAACTTGAAGCAGGAAACGGTGTGCAACTACCGAACAACTAGAACATGAAGCACTTAAAGCGGTACTACTGCTAAAGTATGGTCCCAATTACTCTTTAATGATATTATAGATCGGACTAACATTTGCTGGCAGCGGCCAAAGACGGGTATGGCTATCAAGTCTGAAAGCATGCATTGCACTCTTTTTCCATTGAACTGATTTTGTCCCAAAATGGATTTTTTGGCAAGGTTTTTAATGAGGCAACAATAAAACGTACTAACTTAGATTCGAAGACCGGTCTCAAATAGGATTCAATGATCGTTCGCTTCATGTCAACAGTATCTGAGCCCTCTCAAGTTCGACCTCAAATACTGGGGGCCGTTACCCTCAAATTAAGGGTTTTAGCAAGGAAAAAAGAAAACCTTGTATGTTAGAAACTAAGGCTCGATGGTTAGGATTCATTATAAGGGCCAAACAGTCATGTACACTGTGTCCACGTAGTCAACTTTAGCCATGATACAAGCTTTTATACGCTTTCGATCATGTACTTTACACATTGAAATAAAAGAAGGTTCTACCTTGCTATTACGCATTTTCTTGCCTCTAAAAATTTGGATCCTAAAAGCCCACGGGCTACCTTTATTGGGGGACTATCGAGCCCAAGGGCTACACCTACTCGGGGACTGTCGTCCAAAAAAGTACTGGCAACTCGGGCTACTAAACCCCGAAGGCACCAAACCTATTAGGTGGTGCCTAAATATAAAAGGTTATGGACATCCTAAAACTGGCTCGGTGACGTCCAAAGCTCGTATTCAGAAAGTTAGGCATTTATAAGAACTCTAAACCTACTAAGAGGTTACCCTTGACAAAGCATCATCTAAAAATCACTTATGCATCTTGAAAAGCTTTCGATCACACCGAGTTCTTACAACCTCGAGCAAACAAAGTTGTATCGAGATTGGGATACGTTCGGACCTTTGAAAAATGAACGCCCTTCAACTACATTTGATTCTATGCTAAAGCAGCAGATGCATTACAAGAATGGAGATTATGAAAAGATGCTGGAAAAGTAAAAACATGACATTGCCATAAAGGGAAAATTTCATATATATATTCCAAAATATACTTACAAAGGCTCAATATAACGGCCTGAAAACAAAAAAAATGTACATAAGGAAAAACAAAAATTGAAAAGATGTTAAGGCGTCTACTCCTAGTCTTCACCCCCGGAATTATCAGAGCCCTCAGATCCTTCAGAGCCTTCGGCCTCCTCGGTCTTATAGAGATCCTTCGTCTCGGCCTCGTGTCCTTTTTCTTCCTCGATCTTGGCCAATAAGTCAAAGCCTCGAGGAGGATCTCTGTGAGGGTCTCCATTCGGGACAGCCGCCTCATGTATTCAGCCTTCATCTTTTGGCTTATCTCGACTACCTCCACGTCGGCCTTGTATTAGTCCACCATCTCTTCAGTATTGGCGAAGGTTATGTCCAAATTGGACTTTAGTGCCTCATATTCCCTAACAAGGGCATCTCGCTCTACGACAGACGAGCTCAAATATTCTCGAAGACCGTCATTAAGCTGAGACCACTTATCAGCTTTGTCTTTCGCCACCCAGATTTGATTATCCACTGATGCCAGCTCCGCCTTCGTAGCCTCCTTCTCCGAGTCCAGTCGGTCCATCCTGCCTTTCCACACTTCATTCTAGGCTTTGAGCTCATCCATCTTGACCCGCAGCTAGACGATCAGGTACATCTTCTGTTGAACCTTCGAAGTCATGTTGTTAGTCATCACGACTAGCTGCTATTTCTTATCTTCAAATACCTTTACCTTTTCAACCAAGTCGGCATGATCCCGTTTTAGGGTCAAGGCTTTCTTTTGAGTTTTTCCCAGCTCGACCTGGAGAATCGGGAGATCCTTAAGGGCCTCATCTTGTTGCTCACTCAAGAAGCCTATACATGTCTGTCTTGCAGACCTACTCCTTGAGCTCAAACTCGAGGTGGCTGGTCTCCAAGCGGTACCGGAGGAAGCTCTCGTGATGAAGAACTGAAGCCTGCAAAGAAAGGGAGCTACGTAAGGAACATCGAAGGAAAACTTTAAGTGATTCACAAGGGGAGTTTGGAGGTATTATAACCTTACCCGGTTCAATTCCAGCTATGCCTCATTGAAAATACTCGGCGTGCCCACCTCATTCATCTTTGTCTCGTCCTTCTTAGTTACCAGACATTGGAGGTATCTGGATATGCCTACCGGAGAGGATAAGACCCGACATCCTACAAAACTAAGAGAACAACCGTCCTCTTGCTCTCGGGTCCACGCTCGGCGCAGGAAACTGCTTCACCAATATTGGGCTCGTGCTCGGCCCATTGGTTCCCAAAGGCATGTCCTTCTTCGATATCTCCAGGTGGCCCAGCCCGGAGAAATCTTCCAATGCTAACATGTCTATGCCATTAAAGAAGGAGTGGAGGGGGGGGTCTTCTGCACCTTGTGCCCCTTCAATTGACTTTTCCTTTCCTGCTTGGGCCTCTTCAAGCATGGACTCGGTGTAGGAAGGCATTTCAACGATTTCTATTACATCGGTCGCCTCTTTCAGAACAGAGGCAGCTTTTCGAGAGGTCTCATCCCCTATCAATATCGGCCTCCTGAGTCGAAAAGAGATCAACTTCATGGATCTTTTCCTTGGCTGCCACCTGCCCCCTGGCAGGGGTCGATCCATGAGCGACGAAGATGTCATCTTCTTCAGACTCATCCTTGAGCTGGTAAAGCAAGTCAGAGTCCGGTACCCGGGACTCGATATTCTTCTTGGGCTTGCGAGACTGAGTGGCGGACCTCTTTTTTTTTTTTTACCTCAGACACCTTTGAACCCGAGGATTTCCTTTTTCTCTTCTTCTCCTCTACAGCAACCCGTGGATGCCCCGTAATGAAGGGATCAACGGACAAGGACATATCCTCGTCCCCTTCCAGCGGCCTTAGTTCGGTGGTCTTAGGAAAACCTGTGAAGGAAAGATGAGAGGTCAGCGTTATGTGAGTTTAGAGCATAGTAATAGCTATTCGGAGGAGAACCTTACCATGAGAATAGGCCTCACATTGGCTCTTTGAAAGCTTGCATCACGAGCGCTCGAAGTATTACACATACTTGCAAATGCCTTCAACTTACTCCTTGAGCCGGGGAACTGCATTGGGAACCCGAGCAACAGCTGCACGACCACAAATACTGACTATGAGAAAGGAAACAAAAGGAACTTGACACTTAAGAGAAGGCTACACTTACGAGATGCATTCCACTTATCGTGAAATGGCAATAATTTGGGAGGGATCAAATCTTCAGTTCTCACCCGAAAAAAGCGCCCTTGCCACCCTCGGTCTCGATCCTCGTCGATGTTCGAAAAGGGGGCCTTGCTGGATCGACAAATGAGCTTGATTAGTCCCCCTCGGAAAATTTGGGGAATGTACAAACGGAGTAGATGGTCGAGGGTGAACCGAGGGGATTCGATTTTGTTCACAAAATAACGTAGGAGGATCACGATCCTCCAAAGAGATGGGTGGATTTGGCCGAGTCCGAGGCACACCTCTTACCTCTTGCAGAAGGACAAACTACTGGTCTACTGGGCCCAACGTAAAGGGGTAAGTGTAAATACTTAAATACCCCTCCACTTGAGTGGTAATATCGTCCTCGGGCCCAGAGACAACCACGTCTTTGCCTTTCCATTTGCAGTCCTCTTGGACTCTGGGAAAGGTATCCTCAGTGATGGAGCATATGTATCTCCATGCTCCTTCAACCCGGTCATGTTTGGATGAGGCCTTCTCGACTTTGAAGTCGTATGCGATTGAGCAACCCCCGGGTATAAAGATTTTTATGGGGGGCTTGGGGGAGGCCTCGGGGGCAGCCACCTCAGGAGCAACCACTTCAGAAGTAGCCACCTCGGCATATATGGCCGGGTGGGAAGATGAAGAGGCAACTTGCTGAGGAACTGATTTGAAGTTTTAGCCATTACTATCTGAGAAAATATGAATTTTTTTTTAAAAAAGTATGATGGTTTGAAGGAACAAGTATGAAGGTTGAACAAAAGAGTATGAAGATTTGAAGGTAGGTTGAAGATCTAGGTAGAAACCTAAGAACAAGTATGAAGATTTGAAGACCAAAGATGAAGATATAAAGATTTGAAAGAGTTGGCAGCCGCTAAAGAATTTGAAGGTAGAAGCTTGGATCGGAAAGTAGAAGAATTACAATAGGTAGAAGCTTTTATAGGGGAAATACGCAATGTTTCGCATTCGAAGGCAACCGGCCGATGAACGACACGTGTCCGAAGTCAGAACGACGTAATGGGACATTTTGGCTTATCGGTCATCTCGGTTGTGACATGTGAAGGAAGGAACTGGGGTTCATCTATCGTCTCCCATCATTTCGGCAAACCTACTCTCGAGGAAATGAGGGGACTATCTGTACGTGGGATGAAACCGGGGGTAACATATACCTCGATTTCTCGGTGGGTCGAACAAAGCTAGGACATGACTACATAGGATCAGATTCGAAATTGGAGACCTCTCGTACTAAGGGCCGAATGGAGTGCTCGATAAGACAACAATTCCCCGAACTCGGAATGAGACACGACAGCGGTTGCACACGACTTATAGAGGGCCGCGTTATCCGCACCCCATCGGGTGTCATGGCGCAGATCTCGGCCGACATCGACATCAGATCAGTAATTGACGAGAAAGGGGATTTTTACCTTTTTTAAAATTATACTAGGGGTGAAACTCCCCTACTATATAAAGGGATAATTTTTTATTCAATGGAGAGATTGTAGCACGCATACCAAGACAATATAAACTTACTTCTCTGCTATTGAAAAATCTATACTTTATTTTGTTCTTTGTTCTTAATTGGCCTCGAACCCAAGACTCAACCAAGGGCAGAAAATATTGCCCAATCCATGTTCAAGCTAGGCCATAACGTTTCAACTGGTTTGATTGTTCATAATACCTTTAGCTCATTTATCTAATACTCTTGATTATTTGTGTTAAATCAATCTACGGATCCTATAATCGCGTATAAATTCAATTGTTATCCATTTTAAGGGCAAATAATTATATAATTACAAAATAAATTAAGATAAAAACTTATAAAGTATTGTTTCATATAATAATATCTTAGTTTTGACAAGCCACAAAATTTATGAATGTAAAGAAGATTTTAAATTTTATGATCCTAAACTAAATATGCGTATGAAATACCAAAAAATATCAATTAAATCTTCTGATCTCAAAACATGCCATGTCATTTTGTATAAGGTAGTATGATTAACGGTAAATTTTTGATATTGGAATTAAAAAAAAAAAAAAAAACTCCTCCCTCTGGTCCTATATAGTTGTCATGGTTAACAAAAATAATTTTAAAACAAGTAATTTTAGAAAAATTAATAAAGAATCACTTAATTTTTTTTACCTTTACCATCTCTCTCTCTCTATATATATGTATATATAAAAGAGGAAATAGAGGAGGTGAGTTGACACCTCTCTTTGGCCAAGGATCGTATTTATCTTTTTTCTCTTTTTTTTTTGGCTTTTCCTCCCTCATTCTTTTCATATAATTTGTTTAATGATTGTAAATTGATCATTTTTTAATCAATTTATTACATCTCATTATAATTTTTTTCGGTTACAAAAAGCCTCTCATTTATTTGCCTCCTGAAATATTATGTTTTGATAATTCATAAGTGAATATTATGAATTGAGTAGCAACAACTTAAGAGACACAAGACATGCGAATGACATTATTATTATACAATACAACGAATGCTTAATCTCTGGTATATTAATTTCATATTTATGTTGTTCACATCAGTTACAAAAAGCCTCTCACCTATTTGGTCTCCCTACTAAAATAAAATGCCTCCTACTTCCCTATGCTTAAATCCACATTGCTTTATCCATCTGTATATAAGATTAGCAGTTGTGTGGTTGTGGCAAAGACTTCAAGGAGAAAGAAGAAATTTTCTCCCTTTTTGAAATAGAAATCTGCTGATCTGGTTCTCATTCCTGCTTGCTTCTCATTGTCTATGTAACAATCAAAATTATTTTTTTGTAGTGTCTCATATTTAGCATCCATGGAAAATATTATTAGTCCGAATTCTGAAGGTTCATATGATAAAATTTGAGCTTGAGGACATTCGTCAAGAACTTTGATCCATGTACCGGACTTGGGTATAAACTTATCTAGCACATTACTTTATTTTTGTCTTATTTGGACTTATTTTATTCGTTTTTTCTATTTTTATTTTTTGGTTTATGTAAAATGAGTCTAGCTTGCTATTTTTTGAAGGCGTTACTCATGCATGGTGATGATGAAATCTTTTCATATCGTCTTAACCTTTGTTAATGCTCAAATAGCTCAAAAGTCATCCACTTTATTAACCTTGTGTTATTGGAGGTCAGAAACATCTTTTTAAAATTACTAGCTAGCAGCTAGGAGCATATTCAACAAGAACTAGGTAAAAATTTATTCGGTGTAGGTAAATTCTTGCCCAAGAACTATGTTCCAAGAAGTCAAAATTACCAATTATATAGGAGGATATTCGGCAAGAATTATGTACTGTTTTTTCATTTTTTTCTTCTTTCATTTTCAATTTACTTTATTTTAAAATTATCTAAAGTCTCTAAAATAGAATATGAACGTCAGACTAAAGATCTCTAATAAATACTAGCAGTTTTAATGATTAATGTTATTATTATATACATTTACCTCTAAATACAATTACTAACAAAATATGGAGTATTATTTATAATAATGAGAAAAGAGGCTAGAGGACTTACGTTATATTTTATAGGTGATCGTTCCGCGAGCATTCGATCATTATAAAACTATAAAAAGGTGTCAGCTTTTATTGCACTATGTTTCTGTTAATCTTTTTCATTAGTTTTCTTCCTTATGTTTTTTAAAATTTAGTGACTTAAAATTACAGGGAATAGCAACAGGAGAAGCATATTCTCATGGTTACTTATAACTTATGTGACACAAATATCAAGATTTTTTTATGTGCCTTCCCTTGGTTGGATATTTCATATTCTTGCTTGATTCAAACCTTATTTTCTTTTGCGGAACCGAAGCTTGAGAGCCCTCTCAAAAGCTTGACGCAACACTTTGAAAGAACAAGGAAGATGAGAGTGCTCTTTAGCCTTCTATTTAAGTAAAGCCTATATTTATTTCCTCTTTCATAACTTAAATTTGATTGAGGCATTTATCTTTTGGTATGGTACCTTACCATTTTAATAACTTCAAAATCGAAATTCTATGGATATGCTAAAAGGTCCATTTGAAATATTTGTATGGATTGAGCTTAGTATTGGAATAAACTAGACATAAATATAGCATAATGCATATAAAAATCCTATTGCCGAATCTCGATCAATTTGAAATTGTCTTGATTGATTGATGGCACTTCGCATATTACAGAAAGATGGTAACGGGATATTTTATAGCTGCAGAAGCAATTGATAGTTAAGCTAAGTCCCACAATATCTTGGTACGATTGGGAAAAGAATTGTTTCAGCAAGATGTGAAAATAATTACTAGAATTTAATAATATTATTAAAAATATCATGCTTTATTGCATTTGTTTCTGCTTTCATATGTATTTTTTTCCTTACATTTTTAAAAAATTTCGTTTGTGGCATAATAATTTATATTTTATTTTTGATTTATGAAAATGTTATTTCTTCTATCTCAAATAAAATTACAAAAGAAATTCAACTCAAAACTTTTGAATGATTGACCGCGGGAAGCGCAGGTAAATTTACTAGTTAATCTAATAAATGTGGAGCTGATTAATATAGTGAAAGCTAAATTAGTAATAAATTAAGATCAAAGATAAATAATAGTAATAATTTAGTTAAATTATGTTTTAAACTAAATATAGCCTCTCTATCTTTTTCTCAAGTTACGCGGTTGAGAAGTGGAAGAACTGAGGTTTCTATAAATACAAAAACAACCCCTCCCGTCTCCCCTTAAAAATCGAAACCGATCCACCCGTTATCTCCTCCATTCCACTCACAACCATCCTTTTCTCACCCTGGTTTTACCTTTTCGTTCTTTGCAGTTTGCCATTCAACTTCTCCCAAACACATTTTCATCTATTGGTACGTTCTTCACCTTTCTGCTTCCATTTGTTTTAGTTAATATTCTTCTGTTAATTATCTGAGATGGTGTTTTGTGAAAAATGGGAAAATTTGCAATTTGCAATCAGAAACTTTTTGCCCAGAAACTCTGAACTATTTGGATTTTGACATTGTGAATAAGTTAAATCCACATACCTTTTTTTTTTTTTTTTGAAAATCTCGTCGTTCTTCAATTGTTTTTGGTTAATGGTTTGTAGTAGTTAATGGTGTTAAATTGCTAGTAATTATTTTCGTTGAAAACAAAATCTTTGCATTCATTGGACTGCTTTTATATGGCGAGGGTGTTATTTTGATGATTTCAGTTTCTTGTCACGTTGACTTTGTTTTTCCTTCAGAAAATTTAACAAATTCCTGACTGTTTCATCCCCAAAAGCATAATAGGGAATTTTGTGCATTTATAAAATAGAGAAATGAAAAGGAATTGGGAAATTGGAGGTTGAGTTTGGCGGAATAATTTTGTTACATGTGCCATTAATGGTTCCATCCTTTATCTTTTGTTCCTTTTGTGGGACTAAAAGGGGTAGAACAGGATGCATCGAAGTACTTTCATAGCTATCTCTTATTGATACATGGTTATTAGCCTTTTTGACAGTGTGTTTATACGGTTCGCCTTTGGATATTGGAAGGGACTTGGAACTCATGCCCAAGTTTGACATACAAATGCTTTTTCAATCAAAATGAATTTTTTTATTTCTATTATACATAGGAGGAAGGGGAAGGGGAAATGGGGGAGCAAATTACAAGGTGAGGAATCAACCATTCACCAACAAGGTGAAAGTTAAGGTAGCAAACCAATTTCACTATTAAGACCTATGTTGCACGGACTCTCCAAAATAGTTGTCGCACCCGTGTCGGATCCTCCAGAAATACACTATTTTTGGAGGATCCGACACGCACCCATCGATATTTTCGGAGAGAGTCCAAGCAACATAGATTAAGACCCCATCAAAATAAGCTAGAAGACAATTTTAGCCATATTCTAGTTTTATATCTATTTCAATTTTTTCAGGAGTTAACACTTGTTTATACATAGTTTTTAGCCGCGAAGTAAATTTTCACTTATGTTGTCTGGACTATCCAAAAATATCTCCGGGTGTGTGTCAGATCCTCTGAAAGTAGTGCCTTTTTGGAGAATCCGAATACAGTAGCATTTTGGAGAGTCCACCCTCCACGCAACATAGTTTTTCACTACATTTGTTTCAAAGAAAATGGGTTCACGCTAATAGAAATGCAATTCTACGGTTTACTATTTAGTGTTTGAATAGGGCGTGCTTACTTGTGACGAGAGTGAACAATGCCTTTTTTCCCAATCCTTGCTGGCTCACATGCAATAGGAAAATGATTCATTAAATTGTCTTATTTAGTTTGCTTTCCAAATGGTCAATTCATAAAAAACGGATTAATTATGTTGAATAGTCTTTTGGAAAACTGGATTTCATGTTTCAATAGAAGTTTTTGATGCCCAATCATGTTGCTGGATTTCATCCTATCATGTTGTTGTGCTATAAACATGTATGTTTTCATTTCTACGGTTCATTTTCTTGTTATAGAACTATTACCGTAGATCCTCTCATTTTAGATTTCAAGTTAAGCTGCTGAGTCCCAGCCTATGGATTTTTTTGTCCATGTGTCTGGGAATATACTTTACGAGCTGATTTATTTACAAATTTTGTTCTTTAGCAGATCTTCATGGCTTTGGAACAAAATTTTCTTGGTGAACATATATTCAGTTTTGGATCTGAAGAAGATGTTTCCGTTAAGAAGAGGAGCGCAGTTCCTGTTCCAACAGCAACTTCTGATGGTACAATTGGTGGTTATGATTGCAATATCTGTCTCGACTCAGCACATGACCCTGTAGTCACCCTTTGCGGTCACCTCTACTGCTGGCCTTGCTTTTACAAGTGGCTCCAGGTCGAGAGCTCTACTCCAGGATCAGCAGAGAAATGTAAATGTCCAGTCTGTAAGGCTCACATCTCAAGCTCATCGCTGGTTCCTCTCTATGGCCGTGGGACATCATCAACAGAATCTAAACTCAAGAAGTCTCAACTGGATGTTGTTGTACCTCGCAGGCCTCAAGCCATTGGGATAACCACTCCGGTTAATTCATCGTCTCCCATAAGTCAGCATCTTCATCACAGGCAATACCTCCCCTCTACCTTCCATAGCTATGCTGCTTTGGGTCCATCCCTGATGACCAGTTTGTCCAGCCCGACAGTCGGGGTATTTGGAGAAATGTTTTTGGCAAGGATTTTCGGGAGCTCGGACACAAGTGTATTTGCTTATCCTCATCCAAGCGCTTACACCATCCCAGGAAGTGGTAGTTCTAGAATGAGGCAGTTGGAGAAGTCTCTTAACAGATTATCCATCTTTCTTTTCTGCTGCATCATCCTATGCCTTCTCCTATTCTGAGTGTTTAATAATGATTGATTCTTTGATGTACAGTTGTACAGATTATGCGACTGTTCTCGCTAACGGTCAGTCCGTAGATAGTAGAAATACATAGGCTTATAAAGGATCTAAAAGAAAAAGCTTAATGGTTGCTTTTCTCCTGCATTCCCTTCTATATCATAAAACTTTTTGCCCTTCAGAAAGTGGCAACAAACATAGCAGCTACCTGCTCTCTACTAAGGCAGTCTCTTTAATTGTACTCGAGTAGCATTACTTGGCTTATTACAGTGGTTAATTAGGAGGGGACTCTAAGAAGGAGCCCAGTGAACCTTTGTTTTGTGGCCCAAATGGTCTGATATTTGTAATGTAATATGAAGAATGGGCA
Source organism: Nicotiana sylvestris (assembly GCF_000393655.2). NCBI lineage: Eukaryota > Viridiplantae > Streptophyta > Magnoliopsida > Solanales > Solanaceae > Nicotiana > Nicotiana sylvestris. The sequence goes on from NC_091063.1 coordinate 65,434,970, forward strand.
TGTTCCTTTTCTGTTTTTTTTTTTTTGGTGTTCTCCGATCTTACATCTTTTTTTTTTTTTCGTTTGAATTTTTTTTGTATTTCATAAGTTTAAAAGGTTTGGATTCAACTTGATCTTGGGCGAGAGGGAACCATTAGATATGATCGTACATTATAGGAAATTGACATATTTGGTTCAAACTCCTCTTTATGGTGTCATATGCATGAAATGTCGTACCAACCAACGTCACAAAACCTTTTCGTTTCTTCACAAACTAGATAGGTGGTGCCCGTGCGCATATGGGTGACATAGTTTGTACTACTTGAAGAAATTCCACATTATCTTTGAAAAGGATCATCATGATCACAAAGGTTCAACACCAAGAAATCATGTCATCGAAGAACAAGGAAACTAAAAAACTCCAAAATGGATTAACATTTCCAAAAATGTAAAGTCACTCCAGCAACAAGCAAGCAACAGCTTCATAATGAATGGAGAAAACAGTCTTTATCTTGATGTTGCACTTCCAGAAAAGTATTTGCAAATTCTCAAGCGGTGCTCACAGTGAAATAGTTGTCAGCTCTCTGAAATCATTGATTTTAAGCTTCACAAACCAATCTTATGTCAAAATATTCTAAATCTTCATTATAACATGAGTTATCTATATATGAGGAAGGATAAAAAATCATGTGTTTTAAAATACTGTAAACTGACCCATTTCTTTTCCTACATCAATTCTTCATATCTAGGTTAGCTTCTTCTAATAAGAAAATTCTTCAGTTACTGACTGGAGTAGTTTCTGAGCTTTCTCTTTTCAAATCTTAGTGGCATAATTTCACTCTGAAAAATAATATGAATGGCGAGATTGATGCAATGATATAAAGGTATATTCTTGAAAGAAGTTTATACAACATGCGTCAAAGCGAAAGGCAAGAGTTAATGCACTCAGCCAAGGCAAGGCATATTCCTATATATATATATATATATATATATATATATATATATCCTGCACCTCCACTTGCATGCACAGAACATTATCAAACAATAAAAAGGGATATTCATTCCACAGGAAACAAGTATTCAACATGTGCTAGTAGTTTAAATTTCTTTTTAGGTTGGGCTTTTGCTCATCTTCTGAGTGATGGTAAGTATGGTCGAGAGATATTTTTTTACCTAGATACTTTTCTACTACAGTATTAGTTAAGCATTTGCACTGTTCTAATAACAAGCTTCTCATTTAACTTCTTCACTAATTAGTCTTTACATAGCATTCAGCTATATAAATCAGATAAATTAGTCAAAAGGTAGAATAAGAAGGCGATTTCTAAATATTCCAACATGTTAAAGTATTGCGTCAAACAACTAAAAAATTACCCTTAATAATTGCTTCAATACCATTATATGACATATTAGGTGAACATCTTTAGGTATACAATTTCACGTAGTTGATCCATCTCACCCCAACTATCATCATAGCGATCTTTACTCCAATTGGAGTACTTTAAGTCCCTTTTCCAAGACCAAAAGGGTAGGTACCACATAAGAGAGTTTGTCAAGATGGTGACTTTCTTAAGACAAGAAGTACATAAAATGTAAGTAGAAAATACCCTATAAAAGAAAGATTCCTAAGAAAAAAATTTACATTCCGAGACCACTACAATCACAAAGTACTTAACATGAAAAAGGTAAATAGATGCAAAAAACAATTATAAACCTGAAAAACCATTTATATCATAACTTGTTATCATAAAGTTAGACAAATCGTAGAACTACTCTAATGAAAATACAGGATGAAAACAAATGGCATAAACTAGTAATATATTTCTTTAACACAAATATAAAAATAGAGATATGATGTTCACCGACGTTGCCAACAGAAGTCAATAATGTACCTTTTGAGTTGTTGTATGAGGACCAAAAAATTGTGAAAATCTGTTGAAAAAGAAATACAACAAAATATTGTCAATGGTTTCAGGCATATGATCAAGGTAATAAAAACTTGCACATACCCGACGTTTACATCAAACTGCACTATTTATCATGATTGAATTATAAATTAAGGTAAAAATGCGTATCAAATAGCTAAGGTTGCACAGTACGACTGTACTAAAAGTCATTTACTCATTTATATGAACCTCATATTGCACAAGTACATAAAAAAAGGTATAAAAACATATACAAAGGAAACAACCAATACCATGAAGAAAGTCCTACAGCATATCTCAATGCGTTAATAAAGTTATAGTTGTAGGTACCAAAAGAAATACAAATTGTGATGTTGGTAAACAGATTTATCATATTTCCAACAAAACTTAATTAAAAACATAGAAAAACAAAACTCTAAGAGAATGACAGCAAAATAGAAAAGTTGAACAAAATCAATTGATTTAAGCATATAACCGAAGGCCCTCGGTGCATCAGTTTGCAAATATGATAATAGTTACCACCACATATGTGAAAATCTAGCACCACGCATATGATAATCCAGCAGGAAAATGTCCAAGCGAACAGAGAAGCCACCAGATGGCAGATACTCACCACATGGTGCAATTAGAAAAACTCCTTCATAAATTCCAGGAAAAATATTAAAACCAAAATATTGCACTTTATAACTTCACGGTTACATCTTGTTTCTCATTTCTTTTTTGTTTAACTAGCCAATACAAAAGAGCCTAAAGTGTGAAGGTAAGATTTCTCTCAACCTTCTTATTGAAGCATAAAAACTAGAAAATCAAGCTTGTTCCACGATACAGTAAAATGGTGCTAAATTATGCAAAATACCGAGAAAATTAAACCAAAAAACCAGCAATATCATGGTACCAGAAGCTGAACGTAGGTACAAAAATTAGTGACAGGGCAAAACTTGATAAAAATTCTTTTTTTAGTAAACCCACGGAAAAACCCAGAACTCTTACAGAATATTACTTTCGCTCGACAATTTCTTAGAATGCATTTTTTCAAAATGAAACCAAACTTGGTAAAGTATCTGAATATAAGTGGAAAATATCTGCTTGATGATTAGAAAAGCCATAGAGAACTACAATATTATTAAAAAAAAAAAGAAGGAAAAATCACTAAAAGAACAACAATCCAGTCCGTATCTAAAAACTTTCTAAAGTTGCAATTCCGATACAACAATCCAGTCATATCCAAAAAAAAAAAAAAAAAAAATTCAAGTTTGCAAGTCCGATACAACAATCCATCCATATCCACCCCTTTGCCCTTTTTTAGTGACAGTGGTGTCATTTTCGAACCCCTTAATTTATCACGGTCTACAAGCAACCGCTACTCTATATACATCTATTTGTGATTGTTGGCCCAAGTAAAGCTTAGTTTTGAAGACTGATAAAGGAACTCAGTCACGAACCAGGTACATCCTACTGGGGTACATATATGGATAGACTTAAGCATGTGAGATGCACGTAAAGGAGATAAACTTAACTTGAAAGAAGTAATATCTCCTGATCATGATCGAAAAGGTTGCATATTGGATAAGGAGAATGACTCCTTACTCAAAGAGAACACGGTTTAAGAGAATGATGGAGTTAGAGGTTGAGATCAACTAGAACTCTTCCACCAAGGAAGAGTAGCATCAGAATTCTAGTCAATCTCTATTTACTAACTCTATAAATATCAGTGTTGTTCTCTTTTATAGGTAATGCACATAAGTAGAAGTTAAACGTGAATTGAGAGCAAAATAGCAAGGCAATTTTGCAAGCAATTTGTGTGTGATTCAAGCGTGCAAACCTGAAGCTACATGAACCAGATTGAAGAATCAACTTCATAAAGAGTTTTATGTGTCTTTCTTTTATTTCTAGTTCAATTGTAGTAGGTGTTTTCATATTGTACCTTTCAGCTTTATCTAGAAGCAACTGTATTAGGTACTCAGAGTTTTCAAGTTAGAGTTAACTTGAAGTTGTCGCAACAGTTCAGGCTGCGTGCTACAACGGGATTAGAGTTAGTCCTAGGTTTACAAAAAAGTTTTTATAAATGTAGTTTTTGGCTCAGTGATTTTAGTGGAGAGTTTGGAAAAATCCTACTGGAAAGTAGGTCGTGGGTTTTCACCTTTTGAGCCAGGTGTTTTCCACGTAAAATCTTTGTGTTCTTTAATTTCTATACTTATTATTCTGCAATAGTAGCAGTTGAAACACATAGAAGAACCAGGTCCTTCTATAATCAGGTTAAGCGAAAAATTGGACACCACACAAATCACTCCCCCTTGTGTGGTATTGAAGTATAAAACATCAATTGGTATCAGAGCAGGTTATCCTTTAAGAGGCTAACACCTTATGAACATATCAAGATGAGTGCGCCACCTGGAAACTAGGAAGGATAATCCACTGTTAGGCCTCCACTCTTCAATGGCCAGTACTACTTCTGGTGGAAAAACAGGATGAGAGATCACATCATCGGAGATGATTATGAACTATGGGACATTGTTACTGATGGTCCCTTGGCTACCATGAAGAAGAATGCTGAAGGAGTGGATGTGCCAAAGACTAGAGCTGACAACAATGCCGAGGACTTGAAGAAGTGGGAAAAAATGCTAAGGCCAAGAAATGGCTTGTGTGTGAACTTGTTCCAGACGAGTGCAACAGAATTCAAAGCTGTACTACTGCTAAGGAAATTTGGGACACTTTGCAAGTGGCTAACGAAGGAACTCCTCAAGTAAAAAGATCAAAAGGAACACTAATGTACTCTCTATATGAGAATTTCACCCCGAAGGAAGGAGAAACCATCCAAGAGATGTATACAAGGTTCACAACATTAACAAATGAACTTAAGTCTCTTAGAAGAATTATCCTTGAAGAAGACAAGGTTGAGAAAATTTTGACAAGGGTTTTGCCAGTTACTTGGGAAAGCAAAATCACTGCTATTCAGGAATCAAAGAACATTGTCACTCCCAAGTTGGACGAGCTAACTGGAGATCTCATTGCCTATGAACTTAGAAGGAAAACCATGAATATGGAGGCACCCAAGAAGGAATGGATCCTGGCTCTTAGAATCGATGAAGGTGTAGATCTAGAGGATGACGAAATGGCTATGATCACGAGGAATTTCAAGAAGTATCTAATGAGAGTAAAGGGTTCTTCAAGAGGTGCAACTTACAACAAACCAAGAGTCCATAAAAACAGACCAACGAGGGCTGTTACAAATGTGGTAAGACTGACCACATGATCAAAAATTATCCTCAATGGAAAATTGAATGGAAGAAGGAAAGGGCTGAATGAAGAAACAGAAAGAAGGATCAGGTTCAACCCAAGAAAAATAAAGGATCAACAAAGAATATGGTTACTGCTTGGGGAGAGAGCTTAGATGAGGATTCAGAAAATGAAGATGGAGATGAACAAACACTTACGACCATTGGAGAATCTGATGAGGAATCAGAGGTAAGTGTGATTCATCTCAAAGATAAGATTAAATTTTTGTCTAAAGAAAGTCTATTTGAGTTACTCCTAGATTTCATTAATGAATCGGAGGTCATAAACAATGAAACGAACCAGCTGTCTCAGGAATGTGTAATCTTGAAAGCTAAGTGCAAAAATCTGGAACTCAGGGCTAGTGAAAGTGATAGTAAAAATGTTGAGTTGAAGAACTAGGTTCTTGAACTCGATTCCACTATGATAGAGCTTAGATCAAAAAATTTAAAACTGAAATTAGGAACATGTAAAAAGAAAGTTGATCACACACATTTCACCTTAGAAGAATATCTAGGAAAAATGAAAGATGAGTTATACAAAAAGATAAGCAGATAAGAGTCCTAAAAGAAGATCTAAGTAAGGTTAAGCATGAACTAGACAAAACTTGTAAATGGAGTAAGTCCTCTGATGCACTATCATGGCTACAAAAACACCATAGTAGCAATAAGAGAGGACTTGGCTATGGGAACCCTATACCTAAGTAGGATCCCAAAAGCAAGTACATCACACTTCCTGAGAACAAAATCTGCACACACTGTGGCAAGACTGGTCATTACAAAAGTGAATGTAATGCAAAAGAAAAGCCTAGTCAAAAGAACAAAACTTTTGTTCAAGGGAAAAATAGGCTGCCAGGATGGGCTAAAAAGAATTTAATTCACCCTTTTGTCTATAGAAAAGGACCCAAACTAGTTTGGGTTTCTAAGACTAACCCCTGATTTCCTTTTGCAGGTCCAAGTGAAGGGGAGCAGCCAAATATGGTACATGGATAGTGGCTGCTCAATGCATATGACTGGAAGCAAGAACTAGTTCCTTTCACTTGAGGACCTAAAATGAGGTAATGTCTCCTTTGGAAATGATAAGAAAGGTGAGATCATTGGGGTTGGAAAGGTAGGTAAGACAGACTCACATTTCATTGAGAATGTCTACTTGATAGATGGCTTGAAATATAGCCTAATCAGTGTATCACAACTGTGTGACAGAGGTAACTTGGTAGCATTCACCTCTACCAAATATTTTGTAATAAATCTTACCACTAACAAGATTGTTTTCCAGGAAAAAAGAGTAAACAATATATACATTGTAGATCTATCCACTCTTTCAGAAAAAGAACTCAATTGCTTAAGTGTGTTGGATAATGATCCTTTCCTTTTGGCACAAAAGACTTGGACATGCATGTCTAAGTCAACTCAATAAATTAGTCTCCAAGGACCTGGTGATAGGGTTGCCTAGCATCAAGTTTAAGAAAGTCAAAGTTTGTGAGGCTTGTGCAAGGGGGAACCAGGTAAGATCCTCTTTTAAATGCAAGAAAGTGGTAAGCACGACCAGGTCGATGGAACTGGTTCATATGGATCTCTGTTGTCCAAGGAGAATATTAAGCAAATGTGGTAAAAAATATATGATGGTGCTTGTTGATGAGTACTCTAGGTTTACTTCGACATTGTTTTTAACATCTAAGGATGAAGAATTTGACATGTTTACTTCTTTTGTTAGAAACACTCAGAAACAACTAGGTAATCAACTTGCATCAATTAGGTCTGATCATGGAACTGAATTTGAAAATGCTAAGTTTGCTGAATTTTGTGATGAGCATGGCGTAGATCATAATTTTTCTGCCCTTAAGACTCCACAACAAAATAGAATAGTTGAAAGAAAGAATATGACACTTGAAGATATGGCTAGGACTATGTTTCTTTCTAGTAAACTGCCCTATAGATTCTGGGCAGAAGCTGTAAACACTACATATTACATCATTAATAGGTGCATGACTAGACCTCTTGTAGAGAAGACTCCCTATGAGTTACTTAAAGGGAGAAAACCAAATACATCTGATATTAGGGCATTTGGATGCAAGTGCTTTGTGCACAACAATGGAAAGGACTCCCTAGGTAAGTTTGATCCCAGAAGTGATGAGGGAGTATTTTGGGATATTTTTCACATAGCAAAGCTTATAAAGTGTACAACAAAAGAACTATATGTGTAGAAGAAAATGTACATATAGTTTTTTTGTGAAACTAACATTCATTCTGAGAGACAGGAACATGAAGATGAAGCTATTGGGCTGGTAAAAGGTTTAAATGAAGTCACAGCCCAAGCTGAAGCTGCGCCAGAAGAAGGAACAAGTGATGGATTAGGTTCTTCCATCCAGGGCAACCTGACAAGGGGAACTTAACAAAGAAGAACTGAATCTAATTCCCAAATAGAACCTGTTCATGAGCATGTTCCTCAGCAACAAAACATAGGAGAAACACCAAACAGAAACTAGTTGGTTGTGAAACCTTACAAGTATCAAAGCTCTCATCCTATTGAGAACATAATTACTGATCTAACTTCTAGAATTAAAACTAGATCTCAGTTAAAGAATCTTTGTGCTTTTGACGCTTTCGTATCTCTTATTGAACCTAAAAATGTTGTTGAGGCTTTGCAGGATGCAAACTGGGTAAATGCAATGCAAGATGAACTCAATCAGTTTGAAAGGAGTCAAGTTTGGAATCTGGTTCCAAGACCCAAGGACAGATCCGTAATTGACACTAAATGGGTCTTCAGAAATAAACTTGATGAAGATGGAACTGTGATAGTTTTTCAATGTCTTAGCCTTATGCTTCTTATGTTTTGATGATCTAACAAACTTGTTGTGAAGAACCAGATAGAGAATCTGTTCTACTGGATACATTTCATATGAACTTGTCAGCAAATGGACGAACGACCGTAGGGAGGAACACAACAGGGACCTGGTGTCCTCGTCCTTTAAGGTTCTCCGACACAAACAAGACAGTGGTTGTACGTAATCAATATAAAGAGGAACACAACAAGGACCTGCTCCCTTAGAGTTCTCTGACAGAAGTACAAGTCAAGTGCACAGCTGGAATGTAGTAGAAAAAAGTGACCATCTGGCCATTGTTATAGAAGAGGACCACACCTAGGACCTGATCCGTTGGTGTGTACTAACAGAAGTACAAAGTCCACTATCCAGTTGGAACACAACTGCCCAAAAGTGGCTGTGCAGACAGTGCAACAGTCACTTCTCACTGGGAAGAAGTACACTAAGAGTTGACATCACTATCCATTGTGATATCTTTTGTGATAAAATAACCTGGTGCAAGACACACCATCACTTGTGCATTTAGTGATATTCTCTCAAGAAGAAGAAGCATTCATTCGACATTGAAGTCACTGGTGTGTCAAGAATAAGAAGACAACTCCACTAAGGATCAGTTTCTAAACGAGTCTTATATACATCCATAGTTGAGTTGTAATCTTGTTAATTGGTCTATATTGTAATTCCTAGTTTGCTTTCTTAGAAGCGTTGTCTTAGGAACAAACCAAATTCGTAAATTTTAGAGTTTATTGTATGACTAGGAATAGTCATAAGTTAAATCCTCTGTAACTAGGAGAGTTATAGAGTGGCTTGCGGTGGTTGCATCACAAGTTAGTTTGAAATCTTTGCAATAGGGTGTTTGCAAAGTGGATTGTAATAGGTAGATTACAAGTTTGTAGAGTTAAAAGCCTACAAGAGTAGGTCACAGTTTTTTTGATCCCCTTGTGTAGGATTTTTCCACGTAGAAAATCTCTTGCCTTCTTTACATTCAGTCTTTACTGCATTCTACGTATTAGTCTCATAGAGGACCAGGTACTCTATAGTTTGGTGGATTCATATAAGATATCAATTGGTATCAGAGTGGGTCTCTCCTATCAGGCTAACACCTAGGAAAGATCTTCAATGGCTGCTCTACCAAACTTTGAAGAAGGACAATCAACCTATAGACCTCCCAGATTCAATGGTCAATACTACGGATAGTGGAAGACCTGGATGCATGATTTCATGATAGCAGAAGATTCAGAGCTGTGGGAAATCATTTGTGATGGTCCACATGTTCCCATGAAGAAACTTGAAGAAACAGGACCATTGGTGCCCAAAGGGAGAAGAGAGTACATCGACATTGACAGAAAAGTTATAGAAAAGAACTATCGTGCCAAGAAAATCTTAATGTGTGGTATAGGACCTGATGAGTACAACAGAGTATCAGCTTGTGATACTGCCAAAGAAATATGGGAAGCTTTACAAACCGCACACGAAGGAACCACTCAGGTCAAACAATCCAAGATTGATATGCTCACCACTGAATATGAGCTCTTCAGGATGAAGGATGATGCGTCCATACAAAATATGCACACCAAATTCACCTCCATCATAAATGAGCTTCACTCACTTGGAGATGTCATTCCCAGAAATAAGCTTGTAAGGAAAATTCTCAGTGTTCTATCTGGGTCTTGGGAAAGTAAGGTAAATGCCATCACTGAAGCTAAAGATCCACAGACTCTGACCATGGATGAGTTGATTGGTAATCTGAAAACATAAGAGATGAAAAGAAAGAAAGACAGTGAAAGAAGAGAGCCTAAGAAGGAAAAGAACCTGGTGCTAAAGGCTGAAAGCAGTGATTAAAGTGATGAAGATAGTGACATGGCCTATCTTACTAAGAGATTTCAAAAAATGGTTCGAAGAAATGGTGGCATACCAAAGTGGGGCCGTTCAAGTAAAACAAGGAACAATGATCTCTGTCCCATTATGTGAAAGGTCAGGGCATTTCATCAAAGACTGCCTACTCGCGAAACAGGAGCAATACAAGCAAAATCCTGACAAAGTAGGAAAAAGGAACCTGGTTTCAGATAAAAAATTCAATCGAAAAGTACTGTAGACAATATCGTTAAGCAGGCTCTTGCTGCTTGAGGTGACTCCTCAAGTGAATCCGAAAGGGAATCAGATGTAGAAAACAGTTCCATGATGGCAGTGGAAATTGAAGCAACAAAGTACGATTCACTATTTGCGCTGATAGCACAGTCAGATGATGATGATGATGAAGATGAGGTAAACTTCAGGGATGTTCAGAGAAATCTGAAATCCTATTTTTCTAAGAAGCTAAGGTCTTTATCTAATGTTCTAATTGATGCCTATTATAGCCTTGTAATTGAGGCCGAACAATCTAGAGATGATCTAGTGGTCTGTGTAATGGACTTAAATGAGACCATAGGCCCTGAATGAGAGAATAACTAGTGTGGAAAATGAGAGAGACGATCTGATGGTAGTAGTTGTTGATCTAAAAGAAACAATACAAGGTCTTAGCAATGAAAAACACACTTTAGAAGAAAAATTGCATCTACTGAAGAGGAAAGGGATGACCTACTAGTGATATGCATTGATCTAGGGGAAACCATTGAGGTACCCAATAGAGAACATAAGAATGTAAATCTTGGGAAAGGGAAGGAAGTAGCCAGTGAGTCGTACATCATGCTCGAAGAGGAGTTAACTATTATTAAAAACAGTCTCTATAGTGAACTCGATAGGAATCAGCAACTCCAAACTGAGTTGGAGAAAGTAAGAAATGATCTTGAGAAATCCCTGAAGTGGACCTGGTCCTCAGATGTTTTCACTGCCATGTATCTCAATAATATTGGGAACAAGCAGGGCATCGGGTTCCAAAGGGAGAAAACTCTCTACAACCCACACATCAAGTATGTCACTGTACCTGATAACTGGCTATGTACCTTGTGGAAACAATGGGCATTTTAAAGAAAATTGCCAGGCCAGGGTTCAGTCTGCTCAAAAGAACAAAGCATTTACTGATAAAGTGACTACTAGCAAAGGACCAGGTACCACTCGCAAAAAGCGGATGTTGCCTGCGTGGACTAGGAAATCCCTCATTCATTCCTTTTATAGTAATAAGGGACCCAAACTAGTTTGGGTTCCTAAATCTAACCCTTGATGTGCATGAGCAAGGAGCAGTGAGAGGGAGCGGACTGCGATGGACTACAGACAGAAGATGCTCAAAACATGCAGCTGAAGAACATCATGAATTTCTTCTCACTAAAAGCCCTGCAGGAAGGGAATGTGTCTTTGAGAAGAAAGTAAAGGGTACATTCTCAGTGAATGAAAAGGCAGAAAGGTTCCTTTTGGCACTTAAGTGGGAACGAGCACTATGTGAATGACCTAAAAAGTGCAGTCATCAATCTGATAACTAGACAAGTAGTATCAGTGAACAAAGGAAACAAAAACAATCACTCCTGCTAATCATCATTCTCCACAAGCTGGCGGTATGAGATGAGTGAAGTCACAACCATGGGATGAAGGAGTAGTATATACAAATTTCTCACCTCCGAACAAACTAACTCAGTCGGACCTGGTCCGGGATCTGCCAAACTCAAGTGTCACCTGGACATGAGCTCACAAAAATGATGAAGGAGGAGGAGAAGTGATCACGCACAATTTCTCAACACCAAGGACTCCATAGCAAAATGGCGTAGCTGAAAGAAAGAACAGAGCTGAAAAATGCTGCATGGATAGTGCTCATCGCCTATGGAATCGCCAAGAAATTCTGGGCAAAAGGAATGAATACTGCTCTCTACCTTGAGAATAGGTGTCGAACCAGGTCCCTCCTAAATCAAAACTCACCAGGAACTGCCAATTGGAAGAAAATGCCTTGTTCCTGACAATAGGAAGGATCAGCTCGGGAAGCTCAATGCAAAAAGACGAGTGATGGAATCCTTCTGGGGAACGACCCACAAAATAAGGCCACAAGGTCTCCAACAAAGGAAGCACTAAATGGCAGGAGATGCTCATGGGGTATTCAACAAGACACTCTCCCTTTCCAAATAAGAAACTGTGAGGATCAATAAGATGAACCAATCCTGTCTCTGGGAAATATCTGAGACTTCAAATAAGGAGGATGATAAAGTGAGCAAAAGGAAGGAGACTGGCGAAAGACAACGCAACATCATCCTTTATGTCTCACAAAGAACCTGGTACATCACTTGCTACCACTTAAGCTGAAGGAAGAAGTAAAGATGCAACTCATGGTACTACACAAGCAGCAGAACACAAAGTGTGGGAAAATTAAATTAACCTCCATATCTCTCTCTTCAACCAACTTCTGTCTCAAATTGGAAAACCAAAGTGCACCTGTCATGATTCATGCCTCATCTTCTGGAGACAAGGAAGCAAAACAAAAAGACCTCATTAACAACCAGAGAGAAATTGCAAACACATCGAAGGGTGAGATCCTCTTATGAGGGTCAATATAAAGAAAGGGATTGATCGGTGGAAAGCATTGTAGAACAAAAAACCAAACTCCAGATATTTGCATCAAAGCCTCAAGTAGAGAATATTTTGGATAAATCAAAATGAAGACGCGGTCACAAAAATCTAATGAAGAACCTGATCCTCCATCTGTTGGCTGTGTAAGACACCGTCAGGTAAAGGTAGCTAAAGTGTTTTCTGACCAAGCCTAATTCACATCAATACCATTGTAGGTAAACACACATGATGATCATAGAAGCTACAGGTACAGTTATGAACTGCAAGAGGGGAGCTGCTAAAACCTTGTTCAAAAGATTTCTCTGGCATCAGGATCCTGTATCTCAGGTTAGTAGTAATGTGCTTAATTTTGCATGCCCTTTCTACACAAAAAAACATATAAATATTTTGTAATTCAGCTGCCACATCATCTGATTTTTCAATGTCTGTGTGTCATGTCTTGTCCATCAAATCCTTTCATACCCTCTGCACGGTAACACTTCCCCACAAACCTACCGTCGTTTTCAGAACTATTCAGAACCTGTTTCACTCTCTACTCATCATTAGTTCTTCTTCCATTAAAACTTTCTTTCTCTCTCTCAGCAAGTCATGAAGCTTCATCTCCCGTGTATATCTAGGATCCTCTTCACATCTCTCTTTTTCTCTCTCTACTCGTCTACTAAGTACTCATCTAATGGTGATCGAACAATCTTCTCATTCCCTCACCATTAACACTGCTCCCACTTCTTTATTATCCTTGAAATCATTCCTAGAGCATCATTATTTCACGTCGTCTACCACCTTACACACTTCTGGTTCCTCCTCCACCCCTACAGTTCCATGTTTGATAAACCCTGTTTACCACTATTTTGAGAATCCTATGTCTAGTCAATCCTACGATCTCATCAAAGACCACATAGGAGGTTTTACTCTTCGAGTATCAGAAGCCCTAGAGGATGATCCTGACCAGTTCCTGAACTCCTCCATGTTGGACTCAGTAACTCTCAAGGAGTCACCAGAAAAGGAAACATCTCATAACATTATGGCTATATCTTCTAAGAGTCTGATGAATGAAGGAACATATCTCTCTTTTGAGTATCAAGGGGAAGGCATTCCATTCCTAGGAGATGTAAGAACCACGACACTCCTCGAGTCCTTGGCTCATGAGATATTCTCAAAAAAGCCTTCTGATGAACCTGATTTATTTCCATGCAAACTCACTCCTGCACCTCCTGTTCATTCCAAGCTCTTAGAGTCTTTCTCCAAATCACCCATCACCAGGTCACTACAACAAGAGAATTTTGAATCCTCATTGCAGAAAAGTAAGAGGAGTGTCAAGACAAGGAAAAAGAGGAAAATGGATCCAAAGGATTTTATCAAGAGTGTGTCAGTAAACCAGATAGACAAAGATGCTTCTAGGGAACCTGGTTCCTTAGTGCAACAGTCTATGACGATTAAAGAAACTGTTGAGGAACAAAAAGGGTCATCCGTGAAGTACAACAACAAGTCTAAACGGAGTAAAACTGAGCTAGCCGTGTCTGAGGACAATACTGTGGGGGCAACAAGCTAGAAAGGAAGGTCTGTCGAAGGGACTAGAAAACAAAAAGGGGAAACCGTTAAGGAACCTGGTTCAACAAGGTCCTTGACCTATGATGGTATTCTGTGGTAGCAGAGATTAAGAACTCAAAAAGTGTTGTGGGGCCGAACATTTGATCCAGCAATTTCGAAGATGGAAGGCATAAGACAAATTCTGGAGATTGTGGAATTTCAACAATGGGAACACCTGTTTGAAGGGAGCATGCCTCTAGTGTACGAAGATACAGTGAAAACCTTCTACGCATGTCTCTTCACTGTTGAGGGGGATCACATCTATGCGCTTGTAAATGGAGTTGATATCGTGCTCGACGCTTTAATATTGGGAAAATTTCTCAGAATTCCGTGTGAAGGTGTGTCCTCAGTTAAGGATGTCTGTGGAATAAACTATTGGAGAGCCATCATGAAAGAGTAAGCAATTCAACAGGGGAAACAGGTCCATAAGAAGGTATTGCTTCTTGAGTACCAGCTTCTCTTTGAACTGGTTAATAAAGTACTCTTACCCCACCCAGAGAGACGTTCTATTTCTACAAAATTAGATTTGGTCCTGATGGAAGTGCTTGATGAGTTTGTACCAATCAATTTGCCAGCAATCATGATAGATCATATGCAGAAGGTGCCAAATTTTAAGGGTGACAATCATGGGTTACCTTATGGCTTTCTCCTCACTCAAGTGCTCAGATTCTATAAGGTTCCCTTGGGAAATCCTAGAGTGGGTACACGTAAGCAAACCTTCTCAAAGACCACTCTAGAAGAATGTAAATGTATAGAAAAAGTTGGTGGAAGCATCTCTACCATTTCTCAGCTGATAAATGCTCAAAATGTAGCCTTTGAGGAAATAAGAAGGCTGAGGGATCGAATTCCATACTGGAAACTCAGCTTAGCCAAGCAGCTAAGGGACCTAATTTTGTACATGAGGAGGTTACCTGACTGAGAAAGGAAAACGAGAGACTTAGGTCTCAACTACTTGAAGAACAACTAGCTGCAAATGCTAGACTGGACTTGGTTCTCAAAACCATTGTTGTCTCTTCCTCCAAGCCTCCTTCTTTTAGTGTTCCCTAGGATCCTCCCTAGTGTCAAGCTATTTTTGCTCCAACTTCCTGTGGCTGCTGTTTTACTTGCGTTTACTTGTTTTTGTGATGGCATGTTGAACTTAACCATTACTGCTCTTGTCTTGCTCAATCCAATGTAAACATTAATAAAATAGCCCCCTTTTCGTTGTTTGTACAATACTGTGCTCCTCTGGCTTCTCTTTTGTGTTATGTTGTGTGCACATATGTGGCATGAGCTAGCTGTGTTAGACTTCTTTATGCTTATTACCTGCTTGTGCTCTTCGACACACTCATTCTTTTTAATGATGCCAAAAGGGGGAAAAGAAGCGAATGTTGTTGAGGGGGTAAGGGGGAACTAAAAATCCTGTGATATATATGTTTGAGATTGAGTAGGAACTAAAAATTACAAGGGGGGAGATCTAAGATTAAGGGGGAACTGGTATCTCATCTGGTTAATTCTGATCCAAACAAATGTTTTCCATGCCTAAGTTTGTCATCATCAAAAAGGGGAAATTGATGGGTTTTCAATGTCTTAGCCTTATGCTTCTTATATTTTGATGATGTAACAAACTTGTTGTGAAGAACCAGATAGAAAATCTGTTCCACAAGATATATTTCATATTAACTTGTCCGCAAATGGACGAACGGCCGCAGGGAGGAACACAACAGGGACCTGGTGTCCTGGTCCCTTAGGGTTCTCTGACACAAACAAGACAGTGATTGTATGAAATCAATATAATGAGGAACACAACAAGGACCTGCTCCCTTAGAGTTCTCTGACAGAAGCACAAGTCAAGTGCACAACTTGAAGTAGTAGAAGAAAGTGACCATCTGGTAATTGTTACATAAGAGAACCACACCTAGGACCTGATCCGTTGGTGTGTCCTGACAGAAGTACAAAGTCCACTATCCAGCTGGAACGCAACTGCCCAGAAGTGGCTGTGTAGACAGTGCAACAGTCACTTCTCACTGGAAAGAAGTACACCAAGAGTTAACATCACTATCCATTGTGATATCTTTTGTGATAAAACAACCTGGTGCAAGACATACCATCACTTGTGCATTTAGTGATATTCTCTCAAGAAGAAGAAGCATTCATCCGGCATTGAAGTCACTGGAGTGTCAAGAACAAGAAGACAACTCCACTAAGGATCAGTTTTTAAACGAATCTTATGTACATCCATAGTTGAGTTGTAATCTTGTTAATTAGTCTACATTGTAATTCCTAGTTTGCTTTCTTAGAAGCGTTGTCTTAGGAACAAACCAAATTCGTAAACTTTAGAGTTTATGTTGTGACTAGGAATAGTCATAAGTTAAACCCTCTGTAACTAGGAGAGTTATAGAGTGGCTTGTGGTGGTTGCATCAGAAGTTAGTTTGAAGTCTTTGCAATATGGTGTTTGCAAAGTGGCTTGTAATAGGTAGATTACAAGTTAGTAGAGTTAAAAGCCTACAAGAGTAGGTCGTGGTTTTTTTTATCCCCTTATGTGGGATTTTTCCACGTAGAAAATCTCTTGCCTTCTTTACATTCAGTCTTTATTGCATTCTACGTAATAGTCTTATCGAGGACCAGGTACTCTATAGTTTGGTGGACTCATATAAGCTATCAAATTGTTACAAGGAACAAGGCAAGGTTGGTGGTTCAAGGTTATAGCCAAGAGAAGGGCATAGAATATGATGAGTCCTTTGCTCCAGTTGCAAGGTTGGAAGCAATAAGACTCCTCATAGCCTTTGCTGCATACATGGAATTTACTTTTCACTAGATGGATGTCAAGAGTACCTTTCTAAATGGATACTTAAAGGAAGAAGTGTTTGTCAAACAACCTCCAGTGTTTGAAAGCAAGGAGTGTCCGGATCATGTATACAAATTCGACAAGGCACTCTATGGACTCAAGCAGGCTCCCAGAGCATGGTATGAATGACTATCTACATTCCTGCTTGAACATGGCTACAAGAGAGATAAAATTGGCAGCACTCTATTCTTTAGGGAAAAAGGTAAGGATCTTCTTGTAGTACAAAGATATGTTGATGACATAATTTTTAGGGCAACCACTGAAAAACTAAGTAAGGAATTTGCTAAAATTATGGGGAGTGAATTTGAAATGAGTATGATAGGTGAGCTTAATTTCTTCTTAGGCATACAAATTAAACAAAACTCAAAGGGAACCATGATCCATCGGCAAAAATATGTAAAAGAGTTGATTAAGAAGTTTAAAATGGAAGAATCAAAGGAAATAGACACTCCTATTGCAACAGTCACAAAATTGGACATAGATGAACCTAGCTCATCTATTGATCAGAAGTTGTATAGGGGTATGATTGGTTCACTTTTGTATCATACTGCTAGCAGACCTGACATTATTTTTAGTGTATGGCTTTGTGCTCAATTTCAAACAAATCCAAAGGAATTCCACTTGACTGTTGTCAAGAGACTATTGAGATACTTGAAAGGCACTACTGACATTTGCCTTTGGTATCCAAAAGGTAGTAACTTTAACCTAGTGGGATATGATGATGCTGACTATGCAGGTTTTCTTGTGGATATGAAGAAGGTATGGCACACTTTCTTGGTTCATGTCTTGTGTCATGGGTTACTAAAAGCAAAATTCAGTGGCCTTATTTACTGCTGAAGCTGAGTATATTGTTGCTGCATCCTATTGTGCTCAATTGTTGTGGATCAAACAACAGTTGATGGATTTTGGTATTGAAGTTCGTTGCATCCCTTTTTTCTGTGATAACACTAGTGCTATTAGTATGACTAAGAACCCGATTCATCATAAGAGAACTAAGCACATAGATGTTAGACACCATTTTTGAGGGACAACTATGAGAAAGGACTGATCACTATAGAATTTTGTGCCACGGATAAACAGATTGCTGACATCTTTACAAAAGCACTGAGTAGAGAAAGCTTTGAAATGAAAAGGTTAGAACTACTAATGATTATGATCACCTAATGCAACCAGTTCAGAATGCACAATGAAAAAGAATTGGTTAGGAATTCTGGAACTTGTGTAAATATCTAGATTAATCGTTGCTTAGTCTCATACTGTAAATAGTATACTCCTGTTCCATGTGTTGATATGACTCACTGATCTATAACAATATTTCTTCTATATTGGGCATGATTAAGAGGATTCTTAGTGAAGAACCTGGTTCATCTAAATAACGAGGTATGTTTTCTACACTCTCCACAATTAGAAATATTAATATTTAATTCATGAGCAGAGTCCTACCTATGTTCAAAAACTTCTAAAACCTATCATTTTGAGCTTGAACCAGTTCTATTTCAATTAGACTCCTCACTGTATTAAAATACCTAGATTCTAGGGAAGATTAACTGCCTGTTCAACCTGAAATTTCAGAGTGATTGGACTTCTAATTGACTACAAAAACCTATCGTTCGACATTAATTAACCCTCTCCCTTTAAAATCCATCATCATCATCACGGCCAATCCCATAATTCTCAAAACCATCAAAAAAAATTATGTTCTATACTCTTTTATCTTCCAAAACACTAATAAAAAATTTCTCCCAGAATTAATGAAAATGACATAACCCTGGCACACCTCCACCACCTACCCCATTTGATTCCTCCACTACTCCTCAACCCAGCACAACCCCTAACCTAGGAGAAGACAAGTGAAGATGCTTGCTCGTAAAACTGTGGCTGCAGGTGCGCTTTCAAAGAAACTAAACGCAAAATTAAAGGCTAGTCAAGCCCAAGATTCTAAAAATTCTGATGATTCTTTCAAGTTTGTGAGTGATAGGGAAGGAACTAGATCTTCTGATTCGGAGCAGGTCACTTCTGTGCAAAATACCCCTACTGAGGTAATTTTTAATGTAGCTGAAAATCTGGAGAATTATTTTGTTTTGATTGGGTCTGTTGTGGATGTGTAAACTCCTGAGTCAAGAAAGAGAGGAGGTAAAAATAAAAAAAGAGTGAGGGTGTGCACAGTAATGTGAGGGTAAAAGGGAAAGAAGTGGTTGATTCTTCACCCACCTCTGAAATGGTTAAACTGGCTATCTGTGGAGTTGAGCCATAAAAGGTGGTAGAGAGTAGCAAGAAAATAGAGGGAAGTGGTTTAGGGGAGGCTGCTGAAGGACTAGTTAATCTCAGTACACATACAAATGAACCTGGTTTATCTATTGAGGAAACCCTAGCAGATCTTCTAAAGAAGGTTGGTGCCATCTATAACCCCAAGAAAAGGAGAACTCCCCAACCAAAACCTCCGAGCACTACAAGAACCACCAAGAAGAGGAAGGTTGCTTCTCCAACAAATACTGATATTCCTCTACCAAAAGGAAGGGCCACAAGAAGTAAGTTTAAGTAGAGTGAAGATGAGTTGCAAAAATCTATGGAAGAAAGTAAGAAGAAACAAATGGACAAAGGGAAAACTAAGGTGGAAGAGCCTTTTAAGGCTGTTGATGTGGATGAGATGGACCCAGTCCATCAGGGTGAACATGTGACTGCGGAGTTGCAGACCCTTAAGGCCAAGAAGACCAAGACTTCTTCAAAGAAGTCCTCATCTATTTCCAAGACTGTTGAAGCCTCTTCTTTGGCTAAAAGAACAAGGTCTGCTGTGAAAGCCAATCAAGTTAAGATTACTGAGAAAGAAGATTGGAGTGGTGAAGAAGAGGGTGAATCAGACAATGAACAAAATAAGATGGCCAAGTTTAGCAAATGAACCATCTTAAAGGGTAAACTTTTGAAGGATTTAGAGGAACCATAGATGGTTTGACTGGTTGATACTCTAGCTGTTCAGGGATCGAAGGACATGGTCCTTTAGTTGGATGGCACGATGGCGAGAAATGAGATTATTGAGTTCATGGCCAAAACACATGTCAAGGATGGCAGAGTTATCATCCAGGTGAAAGGGGTTCAAGTGTCTTTTGATGCAAAAAGGCTGGGTGAAATCCTTGACATTCCTTCTGAAGGGTATGATGACTATACAAGGCAAAAATGGCCGAGTCTAGACTCTCTTCCTACTGCCCTTGCCATTACTAGGAAGTTCTGTGATGTCACAGAAGTGAATAAGGCCAAGGTTGTGTATAAGAGTGAAATGAAGCCATGCCACAAAATCGTGTTTGAATTTGTCAACAAGTGTTAGCTGCTTAGGCAGGAAAGAAGACACATTGCTAACTGCATAGATTTGGTTTTGATGGAGTGTCTTGAAAGTAGGCGGCAGATCAACTGGCCTGAATTTATGATTAAGCTACTTGATAGGGTTATCAATGGCTCCAAGGCCCATGCCACTCCTTATAGTTTTATTCTCACTATTGTTCTTGCTTGTTGTAAGGTGCCACTGAAGAAGTGGGAGATGACCACAAGCAAAGACCATTTTGGAATCAATACTCTGATTGCTTGTGATTATGAGGTCAATGCCATTCCTAATGAATCTGTTTCATCTAAAAAGACACCTACCAATAGCAAGGTCAAAGCTCTATTGCAGGAGAGTGGGGCAAATGATGCTAAGATAGCTAGGCTGAAGACTTGTTTGGCAGAGGTTGAATCTAAGAGAGATGCTCTCAGAACTGAGCTCACAAAGGAAAAGGAAAAGAATGATGGTATTTTTCAAGATATGATGCACCTTCTCCAAGAAAAAACCCAACCATCCAGTTTTTTCAAGCCTTAATTTCCTTAGCCTTCATTTCCTAAACCTTGTCTAGACCTTTCAGTGGCCCAGAATAGGGATGTTTCTTGTTTGCTCATGTTTTAACTATTTTTGTTTCTTTTTGTGGATTGTGGTAAAATCATATTCTCTATCAATGAAGTTTGTTGCTTTTGATCTTGTTGATTGTTTATCTTTCCTTGATAATTTGAATATGTGTAGATTGATTACTGATGATTAATCCATGAATGCATATGCAGTTGCCCCAATGTCCATGAGTAACGTTTAAAATCTGGGAATCACACTGTGTTTATGCAACTTTTCGATGATGCCAAAAAGGGGAAAATATATTGTGTTTTACATTCTGAATAGTGATGTTTATAACCTAATGAACTTGGTCCTTGATGATAAGTTATAAGTAAAAATTTCTAACTTTGTATTGATGTTGAGCTGGGTTCTGGCAAGGCCTAAGTGTATGAAAAGCACAGAGTTTGTCATCATTAAAAAGGGGGAATTTGTTTGCCCAAGTAAAGGTTAGTTTTGAAGAGTGTCAAAGGAACTCAGATATGAACCAGGTCCATCCTAGTGGAGCACAGATATGGATAGACTTAAGCATGTGAGATGCACCTAAAAGAGATGAACTTAACTTGAAAGAAGTAATATCTCCTGGTCATGACTGAAAAGGTTGCATATTGGATAAGGAGAAGGACTTCTTACTCAAAGAGAACACGGTTTAAGAGAAGGATGGAGTTAGAGGTTGAGATCAACTAGAACTCTTCCACCAAGGAAGAGTAACATCAGAATTCTAGTCAATCTCTATTTACTAACTCTATAAATATCAGTGTTGTTCTCTTTTATAGGTAATGCACATAAGTAGAAGTTAAACGTGAATTGAGAGCAAAATAGGAACCAGGTTGCAAGAAAGGAACCAGGCAATTTTGTAAGAAATTTGTGTGTGATTCAAGCGTGCAAACCTAAAACTACATGAACCAGGTTGAAGAACCAGCTCCATAAAGAGTTTTATATGTCTTTCTTTTATTTCTAGTTCAATTATTGTAGGTGTTTTCATATTGTACCTTTCGGCTTTATCTAGAAGCAACTGTATTAGGTACTCAGAGTTTTCAAGTTAGAGTTAACTTGAAGTTGTCGCAACAGTTGAGGTTGTGTGCTAGAATGGGATTAGAGGTAGTCCTAGGTTTACAAAAGAGTTTTTGTAAATGCAATTTTTGGCTCAGTAATTTTAGTGAAGAATTTGGGAAAATCCTACTGGAAAGTAGGTCGTGGTTTTTTCACCTTTTGAGCCAGGTATTTTCCACGTAAAATCTTTGTGTTCTTTAATTTTGTACTTATTATTCTGCAACAGTAGTAGTTGGAACACATAGAAGAACCAGGTCTATCTATAATCAGGTTAAGCAAAAAATTGGACGCCACACAAATCACCCTCCCCCTCTTGTGTGGTATTGAAGTATAAAACATCAATGACTTATTTTGCTTTGTATATTCATGCCTACTACAGGATAGTGTTCTTCAAAATGAGTTCTGCTAAATACCACTGCTTCTTTTTGCGATTTACAAAAATACCACATGCATGTGAAGAATCATTAACAAATAAACCAAACTCACAAAAATTCTGAGAATAGCTTCATCGAATCCAGTAAAATCTCCAAAGTAATACCCCACTGCACCTATATCAAAATTTCCTTGACGTCAAGGCCTTTTAGGGGATGCCGTCATTTGATAAGAGTTGGTACTGGAATTCAAAGTAAATGAAGAACATGAGAGGAAAAAAATCAATAATTTTTAGATGAAGAAGAGAAGCCAAAAGAAAAACATGTAAAATAATAAAGAGAGACCAAGAAAAGAGACCAAAAAAATAAAATAAAAAGAAAACTCAGCAGAAATGAATTTAATTACAGATAAGAACAAACTCACCCAAGATAACCGAAACGGAGAAAATGGATGAAGAAGAAATGGAGGAAAAGGAGGAATGAAAAACAGGGAGCTGCTTGCAACATTGAAAAGAAGAAGCCTAATATAACATGGGTCTAGCTACAATTGACACCTGTAAAGCTAAAAGAGGTAAAACGTCAGTGAAATTTACAATTGAATTATTATGTAATTACAATTCTGCCCTTCGTCGTACTGAAGAACCTTTACTTATTATATAGTTAGAAGCTTTTCGTTTCCTGGTAAATCTTAGATAAATTTTCCTTTCTTGTAGTAGTTGACTGTGGTGATATAGATAAGCCTGTGTCCCGTTAACATAGGGCTTACCCGATTTTGCCATTTAATCGAGACCAGAGAATTATGTCAAGGGTCCGCTTCGTAATGGATCAGGCCAGGGCACGAAGATAAAGTATCAAGCTCGAGAATCGAGGTGCTCGTCGAGGTCGAGGCCAACAACAATCGAGACCAAATATGACTTCGAACGAAGCGCAATAACGGAAAGGTGAGATATCCATAATCGATCGAAGATCACGGCGAAAATTCCGAAACAAATCAAATCATGGGCGATTATTTATGCCAATCATGGGATTTACTTCCGTAATTAGAATTGTACCATATATAGCATTTCTCTACTACATAAAGAGGATTCTGATCACTTTGTAATCACCTTATATTCACACAGATCAAAGCAATACAATATTCTCTCTTTAATTTACATTCTCTAGTTTACCAACTTACTGCACTTTAACTATTCTAGCATAACTAGCTCGAGAGTATTCAAGCTCGAGGGTTCTGTCCAAACGCTGGTTTGCTTTATATTATTGTCAATTGCCATCACTTATTTTTATGTTTATTGATTGGTATTAGGTGAAATTACATGTCCTTAAAACCACTTTATAAGTTTAATTATTATTCAATTTTAGGATAAATAGTTTGGCACCCACCATGGGGCTAAGGATAATAGTGGTTGCCTAGTATTAATCCTCATAACACACACTGCTTTTACACTTGTTCTCGTAAGTGTCTTTGATTTCAGGGATCAAAATGTCGAACTCTCAAGCTATGCCCAGTCACACAAATACCGGCCTTGGTTTTCATGGCGAGAACGAACATAAAGTCGCCCAGGGAAACGGAGTACCTCCAACCAATCCTGATGAACCACAGGCCGTAGATCCAGTCGATGTGAGTTCTCGTGTTGCAATTTATGGGAATTTAGCCGTCGACCTTGAAAATAGAGTCTGCAGAGACACCTAGGCAGCTGACTAGAATGCACAAAATGGTAAAGAATGCGAGATTAGCCTTCGAATGATATTTGAAATATTGCAGACTCAGCAAGCTGTGATAGTGCAGCTCCAAGATCAGAATCGAGCACCAAGCAGAATCGAACTCGATGCATCACAGGAAGTTATCAGGGTCGAGCCTATACCGGAAAAGTCAAACGATAACGGATCGGGAACTGACCTCGCCATCATGAAGATGCTCGAGGAACTCACTAAATGGATCAAATCAGGAAAAAAGAAAATTAAGGCTAATGATAAAAAGGTAGAAACATACAACTCACGGGTTGATTAGATACCGGGGGCACCCCCAATTCTAAAGGGTTTAGATTCGAAGAAGTTCGTACAGAAGCCTTTCCCACCAAGTACGGCTCCGAAGCCCATTCCGAAAAAGTTTCGCATGCCAGAAATTCTCAAGTTCAATGGAACCACTGATCCTAATGAGCACGTAACTTCTTATACAAGCGCAATAAAAGGAAATGACTTAGAAGATGATGAAATCAAATATGTTATGTTGAAAAAATTTGGAGAAACTTTATAGAAAGGGGCGATGATATGGTACCAAAATTTTCCACCCAATTCCATCGATTCCTTCGCCATGCTTGCTGATTCATTCGTAAAGGCACACGTCGGAGCAATAAAGGTCCCAACTAGGAAATCAGACCTCTTCAAAGTGAGACAAAGGGACAATGAAATGCTAAAGGAATTCGTATCTCGGTTCCAGATAGAACATGGACCTACCACAGGTCACCAATGATTGGGCTGTCCAAGCTTTCACTCAAGGTTTGAATGAGCGAAGTTCGATAGAGTTGCGACAACTAAAGCAGAGTTTGATTGAATTTCAAGCTGTGACTTAGGCCGATGTGCATAATCACTACTAGTCTAAGATCAGAGTCGAGGATGATCAGTTAGGAGCTCCTTTCGGTTCTGCTTATCTAAATAGATCCGAAGGTAGAATTCAAAGGGATATTGATAGAGAGACCCGATCAAATAGAGACCGGTACTACCCTTACAGTGCTGATCGTAGAAATAATGGAGCAGGACATAATCCAGTTCGGAATGATCGAAGGAATAATCGAGGACAAAACTCCCAAGGGCTCATGAGTAAGAGTGGCTTCGATAAACATGTCGAGCCCAAGGAAGCGCCATGGTTATTGGAATATAACTTCAGCGTCAATGCATCGAGAATTTTATCGGCCATTGGACGAATCAAAGACACTAGGTGGCCCAGACCTATACAGTCTGATCCAGCTCAAAGAAACCCTAATCAGATATGCAAATACCATAGAACCCATGATCACAAAACCGAAGACTGCAGGCAATTAAGGGAGGAGGTAGCTCGTTTATTTAATGAAGTTCATCTTCGAGAGTTCTTGAGTGACCGAGCTAAAAATCATTTCAGAGATAGAGATGCAAACAGGAAAAACGAGCAGGAGGAACCACAACACGTGATTCATATGATCGTTGGTGGGGTTGATATTCCTCAGGGCCCGATATTTAAACGCACCAAAGTTACAATCACAAGGGAAAAACGTACCCGGGACCTCTTACCAGAAGATACCTTATCTTTCAATGATGAGGATGCAGAAAGGATTGAACATCCTGACAACGATGCACTGGTAATATATATCCTTATGAATAAAATTCAAGTTAAACATGTGTTAGTTGATCTAGGTAGCTCGACAAATATTATTCGATCAAGGGTCGTAGAGCAACTCGGCCTCCAAGATCAGATCGTGCTCGTAACTCGAGTACTCAAAGGCTTTAACATGGTGAGTGAAATCGCCAAAGGGGAAATATTTTACTAGTAAACGTGGTCGGAAATATCCAGGAAATGAAGTTCCATGTAATCGAAGGTGATATGAGATACAACGCGCTACTCGGAAGACCTTGGATTCATAATATCAAGGCAGTACCTTTAACACTTCATCAAGTCTTGAAATTCCCTACATTGGAAGGGATCAAAATAGTGTACAACAAATTACCCACAGCCAAAGAGATGTTTTCAATCGATGAGGTAATACTAGTATCGACACTATTGTCAACGAAGGGACCGGAGTCGAAGGGAAAGCAAGAAGTCAAATAGCAACCACAGTCGCTGGCCTCGACCAGATCGGAGTAGCAGGAAACTATCGAGGATGATGATTATATGATACCTCGAACATTCGTAATCCCAGATGATTTTGATGCCATGAAGTCAAGAGCTAGAACAAGTCATACTAATCGAGCATATGCCCGATCGAAAGGTATACCTGGGCATGGGGTTAACCCTCGAGCTCACGGAAAAATTTATAAAATTTCTTATTAAAAATATAGATTTTTTTGCTTGGTCCCACCTTGACATGATAAGGATCCCACCGGAGATTACCACTCATCAATTGAGCTTAGACCCAAAGTTCAGACCAGTAAAGCAGAAGAGAAGGCCACAACCTGAGGTTAAGCATGCATTTATCAAGGATGAGGTAACCAAACCTCTAAAAATAGGTTCCATTCGGGAGGTAAAATATCCCGAATGGCTAGAAGATGTAGTCTTAGTCCCAAAAAAGGAGAATAAACTTAGAATGTCAGTAGACTACAAAGACTTAAACAAAGCAAGCCCTAATGATTCATTTCCTTTGCTGAATATCGATCGCATGATCGATCCATGGCCGGCCACGAGATCCTCAGCTTTCTCGATGCCTACTCTGAGTACAATCAAATACAAATGAACTCGGAGGATCAAGAAAAGACTTTGTTCATTACTAAGTACGATACTTATTGCTATAACATAATGTCATTTGGGATAAAAAATGCTGGTATTGCTTATCAACGCCTAGTAAACCGAATGTTTGAATAACAAATAGGTAAATCAATGGAGGTTTATATTGACGACATGCTAGTTAAGTACCTGCACACAGAGGGCCATTTGACACATTTGGAAGAAACCTTCAATTTATTGAGAAAATATAACATGAAGATCAATCCTGAGATATGTGCGTTCGGGGTCGGTTCGGGCAAGTTCCTCGGCTTTATGGTGTCAAATCGGGGAATCGAGATCAACCCTGATAAAATCAAGGCAATTGAAGACATCACAGTCGTGGACAACATTAAGGCCGTACAATGATTAACAGGGCGGATAGCCGCCTTAGGCCGATTTATCTCGAGGTCTTCGGATCGAAGTCATAGGTTCTTCTCACTGCTCAAAAAGAAGACCAATTTCGCCTGGACCCCAGAATGCCAACATGCTTTGAAATAGTTGAAGCGGTATCTTTCGAGCCCCCATTGCTTCACACTCTGAGACCAGACAAGCGACTCTACTTATATTTGGCGGTCTCGGAAGTCGCGGTAAGTGGTGTCCTAGTTCGAGAAGAGCAAGGTACACAATTTCCTGTCCATTATGTTAGTAGGACTTTAGAAGAAGCCAAAACTCGGTACCTACACTTAGAAAAATTAGCGCTTGCTTTAATAAGCGCCTCTACGAAATTAAAACTATATTTCAATGTCACCCTATTTGTGTTGTAACCACCTACCCACTTTGCAACATCTTGCACAAGCACGAACTCTTGGACCGATTGGCTAAATGGGCTGTCAAAATCAGTGGGTATGATATCAAGTATCAACCCCGAACGACCATCAAGTCTCAAATTTTAGCAGACTTCATGGTCGACTTTATGCTAGCCCTCGTACCCGAGGTCAAAAGGGAACTTTTGATAAAAGCGGGTACGTCTTTGGGGGTATGGACCCTTTTCACAGATAGTGCTTCAAATGTGAAGGGGTCCGTTCTAGGTATCGTTTTGAAGCCACCCACAGGCAATACAATTGGACAATCTATCAAAAACCCTAAGTTGACCAACAACAAGGCCGAGTATGAGGCCATGATTATAGGTCTCGAGCTGGCCAAAAGCTTGGGAGCAGAAGTCATTGAGGCTAAGTGTGATTCCCTACTTGTGGGTAACCAAGTCAACAAGACCTTCGAGGTTTGAGAGGATCGAATGTAGAGATACTTGGACAAAATGCAGGTAACCCTACGCCAGTTCAAAGAATGGACCTACAACATGTACCTCGAGAGAAGAACAGTGAGGTCGATGCCCTTGCAAATTTCGGGTCATTAGTCGAAGACGATAAAATTAGCTCGGGGACTGTCATACAACTTTCAAAGTCAGTAGTCGAAGAAGGCCAGGCCAAAATAATCTCCATGAGCCTAACTTGGAATTGGAGGAACAAATACATCGAGTATCTAAAGAATGGAATCGAGGACTCTGCGAATGAAAGTTGCACCATTCACATTGGCCGAAGATGGAACGTTGTATAGAAAGATGTTCGATGGGCCATTGGCTGTATGTTTGGGTCTGGGAGACACCGATTACGTCTTATGAGAAATTCATGAGGGTACTTGAGGGAACCATTCCGGTGCCGTCATTGGTTCACCGATTACGTTTTATGCTCCTTCTTGCTTGCGCTTTGATTATAAATTCATACAAAATAGTCCCAAAAGGCTCATAAGTTGTTCTTGATTACAGATTTGATCAACAAAGTGACTAGATGTCAAAGATCAGCTCAAAAGGAGTGAAACTTGCACAAGTACCAAAGATAAAACAAACTCAGGAAAAATAGGCATAGTGCGACCGCACTACACTTTGTGTGGTCTGCACTAGAGAGGTTCAGAGACTCGGCATTTTAGGTTTCGAAGCAATGCGGACAAAATACACTTTGTGCCATCCGCGATGGACCTCTGCGGCTGGACTCCCATTCTGTGCGATCCGCAAAGACAAGGTTCAGAGAGATGCCAAGTTCAGAGGTTCAAGCCTGTGCGGTCCGTGGTCGAGTTTGTGCGGACCGCGCTAGAAGCCTCCACGATCGCAGTCCATTTTATGCGGTCCGTGGAGCCTGGGTTCAGAGAGTCAAGATTGCAAGTTCAAGAGCCTAGTGCGGTCGCACACCATTTTGTGCGGTCCGCACTAACCCCGTATGGGCAATTTTGTCCAGTTTTTCCAGCTTAGTATAAATAGAACCTTTTTCCATTTTAGGGCATTAGATATTATCAAATATTAGTTGCGCTCATGAAAATATTTTTCTTAGCCATTTTGGGCATTTTACTTAGTTTTTATCATTGAATCTTTGTATTTACTTTAGCAATTAATTAATATGTCTTTATCTTCATCTATTTCTCTATTTTTCTCTTCAAGCATGAGTAGCCAGACCCATTAGCTAGGGTTGTGGCTCAACCCTAGTGTGGGTAATTGATGGGTGTTGTGATTTAAGGTTAGATTAACTATGGGTGTTTGTTATTTGGCTTGAGAGACTCCCCAACCATTCCATCACAACTTGGGATGAGTTGGTAGATACGTTTATTGCCAAATTCTTCTCTCCTAGTCATATGGCGGCACTTCGAGATGAAATATTAGCCTTCAAGCAAGAGCCAACGGAACCTTTGCATGAGATTTGGGAGCGGTATAGAACGATGGTGAAGAAGTGCCCAAATAATGATATGACCGAGGCCATGATCCAACAAACCTTCTATCGGGGCATAAATACTACAAATCAATGCATTGTTAACCAATTGGCTAGGGGAAATTTTATGAAGCTTTCTTATGATGAGGCATGTGATGTACTTGATGAAATGGCGGACACTTCTTCAGCATGGCAGAGTAGAGCAAATGTGCCTCAAGGTTACCCTACGGTTATCTATTTGCACAAGGACTTACACGATCACGGGCAAGCGATAGCTAAGCTTACTACTACTATGAACCAATTGGCTAAGGCGCAGTTGCAACAAGTTCAGAATCCTTGCCAAGTGAATGTCATGGAGGGTGTTAGTATGCTTGTCAACAAGAGAAGGCAAAGGAGGCAACAAAATCAAGGGAATTCTGAGCAATATGATGATATATGTGATGGGTTTCTAAATGATGGTTATGATGATCAAAGTGAAGAGGTACAATATGTCAATAGCTATCAAGGCAATAGAGGCAACTTTTCAAACCAACAATGGCGACCCCAAGAAAATTGGGGCAATCAACAACAAGGTGGTGGTAATTGGAACAACAACAACCAAAACAACAATTGGGGTAATCAAAACAACAACCAAGGAAATTAGAATGGAAATAACAACAATTGGGGAAACAATAATAATCAAGGCGGGTGGAACAATAATGAAAACTAAGTCAACTGGGGGCAAGGCTTTCAAAGGCCCTCAATGTACCAACAATCGAACAATCCACCCCTTTCCCTTCTCAAGGTCCTAGTTCTTCTGGTAATGATATGGGTAGAATTGAAATGATGTTCGAGCAGATGATGAAGAGGAATGCAGATTCTGATGCACAGTTAGCTTCTCACAACACCTCTATCCGAAACTTGGAGGTGCAATTAGGCCAAATCTCTTAGTCATTGAATACTCTCCCGAAGGGTGCTCTACCAAGTGATACGGTAGTGAACCTAAAGGGTGGGAATAATCATGTTATGGTGGTCACAACAAGAAGTGGGAGAGGCGGTGATGTGAATGCCTCTAAGGAAAAGCAAGTCGTGGATGATGATGTTGAGTTGCAAGATGACGAAGTCCCTTTAGTAGTTGAAGATGTGGTTGATGAAAATGTGAACAATGAAGTGAGGAATGATATTCAAGAAGTCAATGTGGAAACCCAAAATGATGTGAAACTGTCTAGGGAACACATAATGACATGCCAGAGCCAGTTGTGCCAAAATCCAAGGCTCCTTTGCCAAGGCCACCTCCACCTTATCCTCAAAGGCTCGCGAAACAGAAGAATGATAATCAGTTTTAAAAGTTCATTGACATGATGAAGAGCTTATCTATTAATGTGCCTTTGGTGGAGGCACTTGAACAAATGTCGGGTTATGCAAAATTCATGAAAGACTTGGTTACAAAGAAGCGTTCTATGGATTGTGAAACTATAAAGATGACTCACCAAGTTAGTGTTATAGTGCATTCAATGGCCCTGAAGCTTTAAGATCCTGGTGCTTTCACCATTCCTTGCACCATTGGGAGTTCAAATTTTGCCAAGGCTCTATGTGACTTGGGAGCTAGTATCAATTTAATGCCCTACTCGGTTTTCAAAACTTTGGGTATCGGGCAACCTAGGCCAACCTCAATGAGACTTCAAATGGTGGATTGATCGATGAAGCGACCTTTGGGCATTATTGATGACGTGCTTGTCTCAGTGGACAAATTCATATTGTCGGCCGACTTTGTGATTCTGGATTGTGAGGTGGACTATGGGGTTCCTATTATCTTGGGAAGGCCTTTCCTTGCAACGGAGAATGCATTGGTTGATGTTGAAGCGGGTGAGCTCACTTTCCGAGTGGGAGATGAAAAGGTCGTTTTCCATGTTTGCAAGTCTATGAAGCAACCCAATAGCACCAAGGTGTGCTCATTTGTAGACCTTGTCACAACCGTGATTGTGGATGATACCACTGCTATGATCAACGTGGAGGATCCTCTTGAGGGCGTGCTATTAAATCTTGATGTCAATGAGGATGCAAGTAGAGTGGAGTGCGTGAATGCCTTAAATGGGATGGGCTCTTATTCTTATGAGCCTAGAAAATTGTCTTTGGATCTTGAAAACCGGTAAACTCCACCAACAAAACCATCAATTGAGGAGCCACCGGTGTTGGAGTTGAAACCACTTCATCCACACTTCAGGTATGAATTCTTGGGCTCAAACTCTACTTTACTGGTTATTCTTTCTTCTTGCCTTACGAACATGCAGGTTGAGGCCACTTTGGCGGTGCTTCAAAAGTAGAAAAGGGCAATTGGATGGACTCTAGCTGACATTCGGGGAATAAGCCCCGCATTTTGTATGCACAAAATTATCTTGGAGGATGATGCAAAGCCTTCCTTGGAGCATCAAAGAAGATTGAACGAGTCTATACAAGAAATGGTGAAGAAAGAAGTGATCAAATGGTTGGATGTCGGGGTTGTGTAACCCATTTTTGATAGCTCATGGACTTCTCTGGTGTAATATGTACCGAAGAAGGGTGGTATGACTGTGGTGACCAATGACAACAATGAACTTATTCCTACTTGGATAGTCACAGGATGGAGGGTTTGCATGGACTACCAGAAGCTAAACAAGGTGACCCGAAAGGACCATTTCCCATTGCCATTCCTTGACCAAATGCTTCATCATCTCGCGGGGCGTGCTTTTTATTGCTTTTTGGATGCGTACTCAGGGTATAATCAAATTTTAATTGCCCCAGAGGACCAAGAGAAGACCACCTTTTATTCCATATGGAACCTTCGCTTTCTCTCGAATGCCGTTCGGATTGTGTAATGCTCCGGCGACATTCCAAATATGCATGATGGCTATTTTCACTGACATGGTGGAAGATATATTGGAGGTATTCATGGATGATTTCAGTATGGTTGGTGATTCCTTTGAAGAATGTTTGAGAAATTTGGAGAGGGTATTGGCCCAATGTGAAGACACACACCTCGTACTCAATTGGAAAAAATGTCATTTCATGGTTGAAGAGGGTATAGTGTTGGGTCACAAAATTTCAAAGCGAGGGATTGAAGTTGACAAAGCCAAGATAGAGGTGATTTCAAGTCTTCCTCCCCTACTTCTGTCAAAGGGGTGGGGAGTTTTCTTGGGCACGCGGGGTTCTACTGAAGGTTTATAAAAGATTTTTTAAAGGTGGTAAACCCCTTGTGCAAGCTACTAGAAAAGGATGCAAAGTTTGTGTTCGATGAGGGATGTATGCAAGTATTTGAGCTTCCCAAGCTTAAGTTGACCACTACCCCAATCATTATCACACCAAATTGGAGCTTGCCTTTCGAGCTCATGTGTGACGCAAGTGACATTGCGGTTGGGGCTATCTTGGGTCAAAAGTTTAACAAGATGTTTCATCTGGTGTACTACGCAAGAAAGACCATGAATGTTTCATCTGCTCTTAGGTACTTGATGACAAAGAAAGACTCCAAGGCAAGATTGATGCGATGGGTGTTACTACTTCAAGAGTTTGATCTAGAAATTATGGACCGAAAAGGTAGTGAGAACCAAGTGACAGATCACTTGTCCCGTTTGGGGGAGGAGGGGAGGCCTTGTGATGGCCTTGAGATCAATGATTCATTTCCCGATGAACAACTCCTTGCGATATCAATGAATGATATGCCATGGTTTGCCGATGTTGGAAATTACTTTGTGACTGGAGTAATCCCGTATGAGCTCTCTTCTAACCAAAGGAAGAAGCTCAAGCGGGATAGTTTAGATTTCTATTAGGATAAGCCATACTTGTTCAAGATTTGCACGGATGGTGTGATTCATAGATGTGTCCCGGAGGAAGAACAATTGAGTATCTTAGAGGCTTGCCATTCTTCACCCTATGGTGGACATCACGGTGGGGTGAGGACAGCCTCGAAAGTTCTTAGTTGCGGATTCTATTGGCCAACCTTATTCAAAGATTCAGGTGATTTTGTGAAGAGGTGTGACGATTGTCAAAGAGCGGGTGAAATTTCAAAAAGGGATGAGATGCCTCTCAATACCATTCTTGAAGTGGATATCTTTGATGTTTGGGGCATTTCATGGGTCCATTTGTTAGATCTTGTGGGAATACTTACATTCTCGTGGCGGTTGACTATGTCTCAAAATGGGTTGAAGCCATGGCTTTGCCTAACAATGAAGCCCGTAGCGTTGTTGCATTTCTTAAGAAGAGCATTTTCACAAGGTTTGTCACTCCCCGTGTGATTATTAGTGATGGGGGATCTCATTTTTGCAATAAAGCTTTCGACAAGTTGCTTTCTAAGTACGGTGTCAATCACAAAGTTTCTACCCCCTATCACCCTCAAGCAAGTGGTCAAGTGGAAGTCTTCAACCGAGAAATCAAAAGTATATTGTCAAAGACGGTCAATGCAAACAGGACCGATTGGTCGAAGAAGTTGGATGGCGCTCTATGGGCTTATCGGATGGCTTACAAAACTTCGATTGGGATGTCTCCGTATCAGTTGGTGTTTGGGAAAGCATGACATCTTCCGGTTGAGTTAGAGCACAAGGCCATGTGGGCTTTGAGGAAGTTGAATCTTGAATGGGGTGTTGTAGCCAATCTTCGTGTAGAGCAGCTCAATGAACTCGATGAATTTAGATTCCATGCCTACTCCAGCTTGTCCTTGTATAAGGACAAGATGAAGTACCTTCATGACAAATATGCTCGTGGAAAGGAGCTTAACGTAGGTGATTTGGTTCTCTTGTTCAACTCCCGGTTACGTCTATTTCCAGGAAAGCTCAAATCCAAATGGAGTGGACCGTTTGAAGTTGTGTTTGTGACCCCTTTGAGTGGACCGGGTCAAGAATTATCTTGGGAAAATTGATGACAGCCACGTGGTGGCACTTCTTCACTTCAAATGATGTGATGGTAACCTGCGCTGTGCCGCGACATTAAATCAGGCGTTTCTTGGGAGGCAACCCATGTGTTTTTCTTCTTTTTGTTTTTTTTTTATTTTCTTTGTAGTATAAGATTGATTTTTGGGCTAATTGGTTGTGAGATGTTGCAGGGATTGTGTTTATGCAGTGCAAGACTAATGAATAAATTGTTCAGGCTCTGAAGTAGCCAGTGTAGTCGCACTACACTTTGTGTGGTCAGCACTGGTGAAGGCCAAAGTGATACCTCTCTAAAGTTGGCCACTGCGTCCGCACTACACTTTGTGCGGTCCGTAGTGGACCACAGTAGCCGCGGTCTATTTTGTGCAGACCGTAGCGGGATAATTGGCCAAGTTTGATCATAACAGCTCAATGCGGACCGCGGTCCGCACTAGTAGGTGATAATGGGCCCCAAGGGTTTTTCTATAAATAGACCCTAAGGGCCTCCTTTTACCCTTTTCGAAAAATTGAACCTCAGTAACTCTAAATAATGTT
The DNA here is from genome assembly GCF_000393655.2 of Nicotiana sylvestris. Classification (NCBI taxonomy): domain Eukaryota; kingdom Viridiplantae; phylum Streptophyta; class Magnoliopsida; order Solanales; family Solanaceae; genus Nicotiana; species Nicotiana sylvestris. Next base: position 65,469,756 of record NC_091063.1, read on the forward strand.
CCTCTTCTTCTTTGATCGTAATTGCTTGATTGGCACTATTTAACTTCACTTCATCTCATAATCTGGTAACATTACACTCATTTCTTCTTTGTTTAATTTTGTAATTTTGTTTAAATTCCATTTTTCATAACTTCTGTTCTTCTTCCTCTTGTAATTAGTTCGATTTCTAAGTTAGATTAGTTTAAATGTTGATTCCTATGAACTTAGTAGTTTAATGGACTGGGTAATCGATTAGGGCCTCTAATTAGGTGGAAATTTGACCTTAAAAGCAAAATCTCAAGCCCTAACTTAGTTCCACTTCTGGGAACCCTGTGCGGAACGCGGTCCTATTTGTCCAGTCCACGGTACCCCAGTGCGGTCTGCAGTACCACTTTGTGCAGACCACACTGATGAACTTTTGAAAGATAATCCTTGGGCAGTGCGGCCGCAGTACCATTTTGTGCGGGCAGCACTGTCAAGATTCAGAGGGTGGGTATTCTGAACACCACCCATGTGCAGACCGCACTATTATTTTGTGCGGACCACACTGGGCCCTATGCGGCCGCACTCCATTTTGTGCGGTCCACACTGGGCAGCCTCTAAGGACTGTCTGCAACACTTTGATTCTGTTCTGCAATATGTTCTGCTACAATAACTTGAACTGCCTTGATTGATACTAACAAATACATTGAATGATGTTTGCAGACAATGGTAAAACAAAAAGGCAAGGGATCAAAACAACCCGGCAGAGGTGAATCTTCCAAGGCTGGAAAACAGAAAATGGTCAAACTCACTCCCCAAGCTAGGCAAAATATCAAGAACATGAGGAAAGTCATAAAAGCAGATAACAGAGCCATTGACATGTCGAGGAGTGAGTACGAGCCCTCTCGGGAGATATATTAGGACTCAGTCTCAGAATATATCCCGTATCCGGAGAGGGCCAGACATAAAGACACCTCTCCCTCATCACCCACTGCCCAAGCACCAGGGCATGTTTCTACTGAGTCGTCTGAGGGCTCAGGAGCCGGCAGTGGTGAATACTCCACCTCCCCCACAGCTTCATTATCTGGGAAGGGTGCAGGCGGATGTGAGGACAAGGTACATGGAGATGAGGAGGCAGCTGGAGGTGGTGAGACTCAGGTGGGAGATATTTCCAGAACAAGAAAACCTGATGTCTGGGAGGATAGGTTCGTAAGCGAGGTGGCGTACCATAAATTTCGGAAGTCGTGGCTAGTGAGAAAGTTGATACCGGAGCGTAGTTTCATTGACAATGATCTACTACCACACAACCCCAACGTGTAGAGACAGTTCAAAACTAGAGTGAGTTGGGAGCACTTCTTAGATAACTGTGTGGACGCCAATGAGCATTTGGTCAAAGAGTTTTATTGTAATGTAGTCTACATCAAAAAGGTCTCCAAAGTGACCAAAGTTCGTAATTTGAAAGCTTTGTTCGATGGGAAGTCAATTAATGGATACTTGGGCTTCGATAAGGAGGATGAGACTCTATATATGGCGAATATGGAGATGGGCGAGGAGGTCCGTCCATGGTTATCTCAGTACCTGGCAATCCCAGGTACCATTCCTGATTAGTTGACAGTTGGGGTCAAAATATTGCGGAGGACCCTAAACTTTGAGGCAAGGGGTTGGGAGACCTTTGTTTGCAGCCGGTTGGACCTGACCACTCATGACCAGACCCTTCCTCTCCACCGGGCTGTTTTGGTTGCTTCCATTATGGCGGGGTACCCCATCAATGTGGGGAATGTGATGTCCAAAGTTATCACCATTGTAGGAGCAGAGCATGACCGAAACTACCCTTTCCCCAGCTTTCTCAATGAGTACTTCATAGATCAAGAGGTGGATCCAAGGCCATATGACATCAAGGTCAAGGTGACAGCCCCATTTTCCTGGTATAGCTTGAAGGGGAATGACAACCCCAAGGACAAGAACTACAAAGCCCCTACTTCTACCCCAACTGGCCAGTTTGAAGAGCCAGTTGTGGTAGAATTCCCTACTGAGCCTACCTCCACTTCTGCTGACTTACCCCCTAGACCTTCCACATCTTCAGCCATTCCTCCTGGCCCTTCCATATATGCAGGCCCAGAGATCCCATCTACCCGAGCCCATCCCATTACTGCCCACCGGCTAAGCCAGGCCCTACTGAGTATAAACAACTGGATGCAGACTGCCTCATCCAAGTTTTCCACATTGACTACTACTATAGAGGCTGAGTCCGCACCTCAGCCAGCACATGTCCCACAGTCGATAGAGGATGCTTTGAAAGAGATACTTGAGAACTAGAAAAAAATCCTCACCACTCAGGATGCATTGGCCAAGGCAGTTGATTCACACAGCAGGGATCTCAAGGAGCTTGTTTGGGAGCACAAAAAGCTTAGGAAGACACGGGCCTCTAAGGAGTCCGCGAAGGAGCTGCGGGCAGATGTTGACAGACTAAAGGCAGACCAGCTACCTTTGGACCTATTGCTTGATGATCCAGTCCCAGCAGCTCATCCATAGCCGGAGCAGACCCAGAGTCCTCCAAAGAGGAGGAGGATTCCTAGAGCAGATGATGCCATCATCCAGTTGGAGGACCCACCGGAGACTTCCTCCAGTCAACCACCGGATGTACCAGTTCCACAGCCTGTCGAGGTCTAGGCCCCAGTCCTAATAGCAGCAGAGCAGACCACCGGGAACCAGTCTGAGGTTCCCGAGCACACAGAGGACCCATGGACCACCCATGATCCTATGTAGACAAACACGGCTTAGGGAGTCTTCTATATCCTTATCTCTATATTTTTGGTGCTTAGTTAGACTAGTTGGCATTGGGGACAATGCTAGCTTTCATTTGAGGGGGCGAGCCCAACATTTTGTTTGGATGACTGTATATATTGATATTTTTTTTATGCTTTCTTGATTTTTCACATTTGGTCTGTATATAATTTGATATTTAGTTACTTTTATCGCATTTTTATCTTTCTTTGGGTCTGTATATAAAGTTATATCATTTTGTATATATTCATCCCCTTCGTTGTATATTCAAATCCCCTCTTGTATATATTCATTCTATTTTCCGCAAAATATTTTGTTTTTAGCTTCTTATTTATGTTCGTAGCTTTTTGTTTTGTTTTGGATGTTTTCAATAAACCTTTGGTTTTCCTAATGCCACGGTTCTTTCCAAAGGTGGAGCATTGTGTGAACCGGGTGGCTCTTCCCAATGATGGATGGCGTGACAAAATTCTTAAGGGTTTGAGTCCGTTTATCTTTTTGTTTTAGTAGTTTGTAGTGAAGGGTACCTCAAGCAAAGCTTCACTTGGGCCTAGCACATTTTCCTTTGATCCCATGGTCAAAGACAAATTGTTGTGTTTAGAATGGTGAAAGTCGTGACCTTGAGACTCTTATGTTGACCGATAATTGTTAAGTGGTTTTTTGGGGTCATTGTGTGCTCAAATCGTATCTAAGGTCATTGTGGGCCCCCGAATCTATGTCTTTAGCAATTCCTTAGCTTGTGTGGTGAGTAATTAAATTTCAAGTCCAAGTCCCGAGCCATTGGTCTAGAACTTGCCCTGAATGTTTGTTGAGTCGAAATCATAAGTAAATTTTGACTTGAGGCATGATTATAGGCTCTCCTTGATCCAAATGATAGTTTGAACAAATCCATAGCCTGTCATTGATATGATCCCTAGTTAACCCTTTTGAGCCTTAGACTTTCATCTTTCAGGAACCATGATACAAGCCTATACCCATTCTAAAAGATACCCTCTCTTGGCACCCGATCTTTCCTTTAGCACATGGAAAAAGTATAAGTTTGGGGGGAGAGACGAGGATGGAAACAAAGTGGTAAAAAGGCACAAAAAATGAAGAAAAGAAAAGGCAATGAAAAAGAAAGAAAAGCAAAAGACAAAAAGAATGATCAATGTGAAAAGGAATAAAGAGGGATTCAAGAAAAGCAAAGAATGAAAGATGTGGAAAAGTTGAAAAAGGAGAAAAGATTTGAAAAGCATAAGAAAGAGTGACAATGTGTATTTCTAACCCCTTAGAAAAGAAGTGAAATGACTCAAAAAGTCAAGAGAATATTTGCCAAATGAATCAAAAGAAGTGCTTAAGGGAAGATGGAACCTACATAGATCAAAACATTTCCTACCCTGAACCAAAAGCCTTCACAATGACTCCATAAAAGCCCTATATGATCTTGAGTTGAATGAAGTTTACATTAGTATATACTCACATAAGGGGCAAGCATATGGTACTTAGATTTGAACTTGTGACTTTTTCTTGAGAAAGATGAGCGAATTTCTATTAACCTCGGTTTGTGTGCCAATATTCTAAAAATGTGAGGTTTTCTTAGGGAGAGTTGAGGATGTGTGAGTTTGGATTCCACAATGACCAAAGTAATTGAGAGATTTCTTTGATGTGCTGAGTCAATTCTTGATTCTCTTGTGTCGCACTTGATCCATGGTTTTTTAAAGGTTAAATGTTGTTAATGATTCATTTGTATTGAGGGCAATTGTTAGTCCCAATTGATGCTAGTTGAGGTTGATTTAGGACAACTGAAAATTTCTTGAATTTTCCCTTAAGGGGTGGGTCTTATTTTTTTTGCTTGAGGACAAGCAAAAGCTTAAGTTTGGGGGAGTTGATAACTAGGGATTTTGACGCATTTTATGCTCCTTCTTGCTTGCGCTTTGATTATAAATTCATACAAAATAGTCCCAAAAGGCTCATAAGTTGTGCTTGATTGCAGGTTTGATCAACAAAGTAACAAGATGTCAAAGATCAGCTCAAAAGGAGTGAAACTTGCACAAGTACCAAAGACAAGACAAACTCAGGAAAAACAGGCCTAGTACGGCCGCACTACACTTTTGTGCGGTCCGCACTAGAGAGGTTCAGAGACTCAGCATTTTAGGATTCGAAGCAATGCGGTCACACTATACTTTGTGCAGTCTGCGGTGGACCTCTGTGGCCGCACTCCCATTCCGTGCGGTCCGCAAAGAAAAGGTTCAGAGAGATTCCAAGTTCAGAGGTTCAAGCTTGTGCGGTCCACAGTCGAGCTTGTGCGGACCGCGCCAGAAGCCTCCACGGCCGCAGTCCATTTTGTGCGGTCGGCAAGCCTGGGTTCAGAGAGTCAAGATTGCAAGTTCAAGAGCCTAGTGCGGTTGCACACCATTTTGTGCAGTCCGCACTAACCCCGCAGGGGCAATTTTATCCAGTTTTTCCAGCTTAGTATAAATAGAACCTTTTTCCATTTTTAGGGCATCAGATATTATCAAATGTTAGTTGCGCTCGTGAGAAGACTTTTCTTAGCCATTTTGGGCATTTTTACTTAGTTTTTATCATTGAATCTTTGTATTTACCTTAGTAATTAATTAATATGTCTTTATCTTCATCTATTTCTCTGTTTTTCTCTTCAAGCATGAGTAGTTAGACCCATTAGCTAGGGTTGTGGCTCAACCCTAGTGTGGGTAATTGATGGGTGTTGTGATTTAAGGTTAGATTGACTATGGGTGTTTGTTATTTGGGTCAATTTCATGGTTTAATCTATGAATTAGTGGTTGCAAACACTACTTTGTGCTAAGTTGACTTGGGTTCTTCTTGAGAAAGAGAGCCTAAGTCTCCAAAATTGACCCAACAAGGAATTGGTATGGACTCAAGAGAATTGATAGCCCCAATTAAAGAGTTAAACCTCGAGAGAGTAATACCCGACTTGAACCCCAGTTGCTTGAGTAAATTTACCTACCCTATTGGTCTTGAGAAAGTCAATTGGGCAAAATCACTCTCTCTACCGAGAGGTGTGAGAGTGGGTAAAATTGTGCAACGGTTATAGCATATTCCCCAATCATGTCAATCGTGCCTTAGGTTCAATTACCCGTCAATTGGCCACCTAGGAGGATGCCACTACCCTAGTGCCTTTTAAACTATTAGATACAACTTGTAGCAATTTACTCGTAGTTAATCTAGTAGCAATTGTAATTTATAGTTTGATAATAGTAGAATATAAAGAAAACCCAAAAATGATTAGAAGTGATATTTAGAACAAATACGCAATTCCAACCTAAATAGATACTCGGCTCCATTCCTAGCTCTCTGTGGAAATTGATCCCGACCCACAAATTGGGTAAAAGCTATTGCGACCCTCTCTTCCTACTTTTTAGTAGTGTGGAGTAGGCTGCGATCAATGATCCACCAGCCCGGAGAGCAACTTCATTCAATCATATCCCCATAGTCGTTCATGAAATTGGGAAATGGATATCGACGTCCCTTTGCCATCGGCCCCAATTAAAGCTAAATATATTTTATTTATGACTGACTATTTCTCTAAGTGGGTTGAAGCGCAGGCTTTCGATAAAGTCAGAGAAAAAAAGGTCATGGACTTCATTTGGGATCACATCATATGCCGATTCGGGATACCCACCGAGATCATATGCGACAATGGAAAATAGTTCATCGGCAGCAAAATAACAAAGTTCCTCAAAGATCACAAAATAAAAAGGATCTTGTAGATACCATATCATCCTAGTGGGAACGAACAGGCCGAATCAACAAACAGGACCATCATTCAGAATCTAAAGAAGAGATTGAATGACGCTAAGGGAAAATGGAGAGAAATTTTGCCCAAAGTCCTTTGGGCATATCGAAAAATGTCAAAATCCAGTACGGGGGTAACACCGCTCTCCTTAATATATGGCACCAAAGCACTAATCCCAGTTGAAGTTGGGGAACCCAGCGTCAGGTTTCGAAACACGACGGAAGGGTTGACTCACAAGGCTATGAACACAAGCCTCAAATTGCTAGATGAAAAACAGGAAGCCACCCTCGTGCGAATGGCCGCACAGAAATAGCAAATCGAAAGATATTACAATCGAAGAGCCAATCTTCAACACTTCAAAATTGAGGACTTATTTATGAGAAAAGTCACCATCAACACTCGAGACCCAAACGAGGGAAAGCTCAGTATGAACTGGAATGGATTGTATCAGGTCCTCGGCATCATCGAGAAAGGGTCTTACAAACTTGGCACAATGAACGGCGAACAATTGCCAAATAATTGGAACATATCACTCCTCAAACGATATTATTGCTAAGGTATGACTCTGTCCTTTTTTCATTTGTATTTGATACTAACATATTGCATGTGTTCGATCGAAGGTATCGAGAAATTCTTCAGCACAAAGACCTCAGGTTTTAAAGCATGCGTTGCACTCTTTTTCCCCTAGATCGGTTTTTTTACCAAATGGATATTTTCGGCGAGGTTTTTAACGAGGCAACAATTATTTGTGCTACCTAGGGACAATTCAATAGTATTTGAGGCTTTTTCACAATCAACCTCGAATACTGGGGGCATCACCCTCGGATGTAATCACTCTCGGATGCCATGTTCTCAAGGAAAATAATTTGTATCAACAAGTCTCCATAGGTAAAATGTTATAAAGGGCCAAACGGTCAAATAAACCGTGTCCTTGTAGATTACTTGAGCCCCGACGGCTAAACATGTACATATGAATGATTTATGGAAAGAAGTATTTTTTCCTTACCTGATGTTCCATGCCTTAGTGAATTTTTACTTTACAATTTCTACTTTACTTATGATTTATTGCGGAAGCTGGCTCAAGCGCCAATCGCAACTAAAGCCCGAGCTATCAACCCCGTACTCGGGTACTGCCGTCCAAAAATCGACATGTTCAAATCATTAAACTTTGAGACCATAAAACCTTGAAAAGGAAATCCTCGGTTTTATAGGCCATAGCCACCCCACTCGGGGTTTGACACTTCGAACAATTTCAAAGTATAGTCGAGAAACAAGCCCAAAGGGCAAATCTCAAATTAAAGGCTACGGCCAAACTAACAATAGTAACAAAACATGCCTTCTAATATTTTCAAAACCAATTTAAAGGGCTACCCTCAGCAAATTTACAAAGGGCTTCGATTACATCAACCCCCGAAAAACCCTTAGGGGTACCAAATTGTTCGAACTCCCGAACAAAATCATTTCATGCTAAGGGGTACCAAAGCAAAAGGTTCCAATAACTCTAACCCCGAAAAATCCTAACAGATTTATCTAGTGCTAAGGCACACACAAATTTTTATGATTAACTTTTTATGCCAAAAAAGGAGAAACGCCATTCTTTTAAGGCCATATCAGCCCGATTCAAGAGCCTAAGGGCCATTTTTGAGTTTGAGAAATCACCTCACTCAACTAAAACCTAAGGTTCATCCTACATCGAATTCGAGCAAATACTCACTCAATTATAAGGGACTACACAAGTCCGATTTCGAAAAAATTGCTTAAGCCTCATGAAAATTTTCAAGACATGGTCAAAACGGAACTTGTACGGGGCAGAAATTGAAATGAAGGCGAACTAAAGAGAATAAAGATCTTTTATATGCGGAAATATTTATAACGATCGGTTAGGATCCTACACAAAAATCTCAAAGAAGAAAACACTTTAAGTGTCTCATCCTCCCCGGGAGAATCATCTTCATCTTCATAGCCTTCGGAACCACTCATGCTCCTAGAATCATCATCATCTGAAGAGAGTAACGCTTTCGCTTCAGCCTCAAGCTCTTTCGCACTTTTGATCTCGACAGCAAGGTCAAAGCCACGAGCATGAATCTCCTCGAGAGTCTCTCTTCGAGACTGGCATTTGTCATGCTCGGAAACACAATGCTCGAGCCTGAGCAGCATAAAAAATTTCCTTTGCTCGAGCGTGATCAACTTCAGCATCAACTCGGTAGACGACCATGACTGCGTCAGCCTTTGCTTTTCCTGCCTTAGAGTGCCCTTTGCAAGTTCGGCGGCCTATCTAGAGCTCCTCAATTTTCTTGGTTCGGGCCGAGTTTTCCTCCCTCATGCTTTGGAGCTGACGTTCGGCCGATGATAGTTGGGTTCGAGCATCCTCTTTCTTCGAGGCAAGGCGATCAATGTTTTGTTTCCACCCCAAGGTCTCCGCCCTCATCATATTGGCCTCCTCACAGAGTTGTTCGATCTTCTAGGCCTTTTGCTGAACCTACAGGATCGAAGTATTAGTTGTCATCCCTGAGCTGATACATCACATTTCTAAAAAATTTCATTACCTGCTCAATCAGGTCGGTTTACTCTTTATGGGTTGTGGCCAATTCGGCTCGGAGGACCTTGATCTTCTCTTCTTTTTGTCCACTAAGAAGTTTGAGGGCATCTCTCTCCTCTGTGAGCCTCTTCAGATCGGCCTCACACCGGTTCAGCTCTGCCCGAGATTTAGAAAATGCTTGTGAAGCGTCAAGGACTATGAAGAAAGAAAGGAAATCAGGCAAGAGGAAACAAAGGCAAAAGTAGTATTGATAAAGGGATGTAAGGCTTACCTGACTCAGGAGTCGATGAGCCTCATTGAAGATACTCGATGCATCACCCATATCGGAAGCATCTTCAGCTCCCCTGAAACAACCGTGGAAAAGGTCCTCCCCTTCGTGGGCCATTCCCATATCGGGGATCTCCATGGCCTAGGCTTCCTGAATTTGCCCCTCGGAAAATGTGGGGAGGGGTGGTGAATCGTCAACATTTATTGCCCCAAGCGAGTAACTTGGGGCGTTGTCTTCGTTTAGAAAGGCCTCATAACTAGCTCTTTCAGGTACGTCCACCAATTGCCCATCACGGCGGGAGACATCTTCAACCTCCAACGACTCGGGGACTTTGCTTAGGCCATATTCCGAGATCTCCTCTGTCCGCGGCTAAACCTCTTCAATCGTCATCGGCTCAATGACCTTTTGGACCTTGGTGCTCCACTTTCGAGCCACCAACTCAAAGGCAGCATCTTCATTCTCATCTTCTTCATCTCGTAGACGCTAAACTACATCCGCAGGTAGGACAGCGATATCTTCCTTCGACCTGCGAGCCTTTCTCTTCTTGGGCTTTGGAGTATCAGAGGGCGAGACCCTTTTCCTTATCTTATATTAGTCGGCTTCGGGGCCTCCTCCTCCTCCCCATATGGGGGCCTCATGGCAGCATTATCTCTGAGACCTGTATGAAAGGAAATCAAGTAGAAATGAAAAATAAACATTTCAGAGAAGAGCATCAAACACGAGTAAAGAAGCTTATCGTGATTTTTGGCCTCCCATCATCCCTTTTCCAAATCGCGCCATGAGCGCTCAACATATGAAGAGGTCGAGGCCAGTTTTCGAACCCGGTCCTCAAGGTTCAAAATTGCACCAGGCACCCAAGAAACCGATGCATCATAGGAAAGGATGTCCATAAGAAAAGACAAAAGAAACAAAACAATAAAAAGAAGCTATAGGTGGATTTGTACTCACGCTTCATGTTCCATTCTTCGGGTAATGCCATCTTCTCGGCCGGAATTAGGTCGGAAGTCCTCACTCGAACAAACCGGCCCATCCATCCTCGATCCTAGTCCTTGTCTATGCTCGAGAACAGCACCTTGGTAGCCCGACGTTGAAGCCTTATTAATCCTCCTCGATAGAGACGGGCGTTGTACAGTCTAATGAGATGGTCGAGGGTAAAAGGCATCCCTTCGACCTTGCTCACGAAGAATCGAAACAAAATGACAATGCGCCAAAAAGAAGGATGGATCTGGCCTAGGGTTATTTGGTATTGGCGACAGAAGTCAAGGATAGTAGGATCGACGGGACCCAACGTAAAAAGGTAAGTGTAAACACTTAAGAACCCTTTCACGTAAGTAGTGATGTCCTCTTCGGGGGTCAGAATCACCACCTCTTTGCCTTCCCAATGGCAATCTTTCTTCACCTGCTTAAGGTCGCCCTCAGTTATCGAGCATATATATCTCGACATTGGCTCACATCGGCCAGGGACCGATGAGGGTTTCTTGACTTTGAAATCGGAAGTATGATCGCACACCTTGTGAATACACTCATCGAGGCGTGGCTCCACGACGTTTTATAGCCGGCAGGCCGTGATGAAGAATCTTTTTACTTTTGAGGAACGATTTTTGATGTTTTTGCCATTTTTATGTGTATTCAGAGAAAGAAGAAGATGAGATTTGTTGTTTTGAGAAAAGGTTGACAATGGGATTTGAAGAACTTGCATAATTGAAAACTCGAAAGAAGTAGAGTGCCTAGAAGATTAAGAGAAATTTTGAAAGTAAAGTTTGAGAAAATTATGAGGAAGATCTATTTATAATGTTTGCTATGACGGTTTGAAGACACTAGTGGCCAACCATCAACTGACGCTCATTAATGATTAAGAGAACTGCATCGACGCGACGCTTCCATCGCTTACATCACGAGGGTGATGTCATAACTGGTCGAGGTATAAAATTGAACACTTAGTTCGTTTCTTCTCATTACAATCCAAGAAACAAGGGGACTATCTGTGTACGGTTAAAATAGGGCTTGCCCGATTTTTCCATTTAATCGAGACCAGGGAATCACGTCGAGGGTCTGCCTCGTAATGGATCAGGCCAGGGCACAAAGATAAGGTATCAAGCTCGAGAATCGAGGTGCTCGTCGTGGTCGAGGCCAACATTGATCGAGACCAAAATGACGTCGAACAAAGCGCAATAATAGAAAGGTGAGATATTCATAACCGGTCGAAGATCACAGCAAAAATTCAGGAACAGATCAAATCAAGGGCGGTTATTTATGCCAATCATGGGATTTACTTACGTAATTAGAATTGTTCCATAGATAGGATTCCTCTACTATATAAAGAGGGTTCTGATCACTTTGTAATCACCTTATATTCACATAGATCAAAGCAATACAATATTCTCTCTTTAGTTTACATTCTCTAGTTTACCAACTTACTGCACTTTAACTCTTCTAGCACTACTAGAAATTCGGCAAATATCGACCAAGGTCTATCGACTAACTTTGGTCGGTCAAACAACCGGCCAAAAAACCGACCAACTTTGGTCGGTTTTTTAAAATATTTTATTTTAATTTTTTTTTTACGAAACCGACCAACTTTGGTCAGTTTTCTTTGCGTAAAAATGCGGGAAACTATTTTTTGAGTCCCGCAAAATTTATTTTTCAAGAAACCGACCAAAGTAACTTTGGTCGATTTTTCTTTTAAAATAAATTAAAATTGATATTTAAAAAATCAACCAAAATTGGTCGGTTAATTCGGCCGGTCATTTTAAAAAACCGACCAACTTTGGTCGGTAATTTTATTTTTTAATAAAATCGACCAACTTTGGTTGGTTATTTTCGTGCAAAAATACAGTTAAAGAGTATAAATCAAATGAAACACTGTCTAAAAACAAAATGCACCAATGATCTAGTGGTAGAATAGTATCCCGCCACAGTACAGACCCCGATTCGATTCCCAGATGGTGTATTTTTTAATTACATAACTAAAATATCGACCAACTTTGGTCGGAAAAAGCTGGCCAACTTTGGTCCATTTTTTCGGCAATATTTTTATTTAATTTAGTTGACCGACCAAAGTTGGTCGGTAGTTTCCGACCAACTTTGATCGGTATGCCCTTCCGACTTTCAAAATACTGTCCACACATAAATGGTCGCGTTTTGGACGGTTATTGGCCATTACCGACCAACTTCGGTCGATTTTTTGGACGGTTTTGCTTGGATTTCTAGTAGTGTAGCATAACTAGCTCGAGGGCTATGTCCAAACGCTGGTTTGCTTTATATTTTTTTCAATTTCCATCACTTATCTTTGTGAGCACGTGATTTTTGCTTCACGAAAAAAAAAACTACTCCAAAAGAAATCAAAAATAAAACAAAATTCTCTTGGTGTGCAATTTTTAGGATTTGCGTGGCATTTTTGGATAATTGCTTGAGTTTTTGTCCGTAAATGTTTACCTTGTTGTATTTAATTGAAAAATACAAAAAAAATTACATGTTGCATGCATATCTAGGATTTAATTATGCATTTAAGAATTAATTAAACCATTATTTGGCTCTGAAGAAGAAAATCACAAAAAATATGCGTTTTATTCTATTTTGTTTTCATTGTGTGATTTTATTTTAAGATTTTAATTTGTGTGTTAATTGTTGTAAGTGTTAATTAATATTTGTGTAGTTTTTTTTTTTTTGATTTTACAATTTAATTAGGAATTGTTTTTAAATTAAATTAAAGAAGGAAAAGGAAAAGAGTTCAAAACAATGAAGTAAATTCGGACTGGGCCAGTTTTAAAAAAAGAGTTCAGGCCCAAAAGGTCACACCCCCTACCCGGCCCAAGTCTGTCAACCCAAAGACCACCAAACGACGTAGTATAGGGCAGGAGCTACGTCGTTTTGATGGTGCCCGGTCCAGTTAATCTCAAAAGACAAACCAAACGACGTCGTATTGACACTTTCTATTTGGACCGTTGATCAAATAGATCTAACGGTCCAATTCAGTTCTTTCATTAAACCAAACGGCGATGTATGGTCGAATTTGATCGGGACCATCCATTTCTTTTGATCTAATGGCTCCCAGGCCTTCCCTTATGACCCGACCCACTCCCGTCTGAGACCGACCCAATCCCCACTCAACCAAAACGGCACCGTTCCCTTAAGTGAAGAGATCCTGGCCATCAATCGCACCTGATCCAACGGCCAGGATCCATCCCTCCCCTTCGTATATAAGCCCTAATTCTTACCCCACGCCCCAAAACCAACCCCCCCCCCCCGTTGCTTTGTTCATCGTGTCTTTCAGAGACGGACCCCAAAACCCTAGCCGCCCTAAAATCCTTCCGTTTGAAAGCCGGCGGCAACGATGCCGGTGACCATCACCTTAACACCCTAAGACCATCTTACCACCCCCGTTCCAAATATGTTACTCGTGGGATTCGAATCTTCCCCCATCTTCTTGAATCTTCATTTGAAGATTTGAGCCAAATGGAAACCTACACCAACCAACCCCAAACTCACCCCAAGGTACCCCCCAACCACCCTTGTTACAGATCTGTTGGTTGATCACCTCGAATCACCTACAGCTTCTCGAATATTCAATCGAAGATTCGAGCAAAACCTAAACCTACCCCAAACTCACACCAGATATCCACCAGGCCTCCCTCAAACCCTAAATAACTTTGGTTCCCTTCGAATCTGGCTAGAAACATTCGAGCCCTAAATCAAAAAATAGGAACCCTAGAAATTCAAATCATGGAATCCGTCCAAATTAAGTGAGGATTCGGGGTCTAATCGACCTTAATCGAAGTGTTCTCAGTTGAGAACACTTCGACTATGGTCTGTTCGACCTCAAAGTGTCCGAGTCCGAAGATCGAGCCTGGGTCCGCATAATTCTGATATTTTGAAGTATTTTCCTTTTTTCACTTGTATCTGTTTATATCTATTTATTTGTTAGTTTAGTTTTATTGTTTTTTTAATTCTTTTGTCAATTGATTCTGTTCATCTTCAGTAGACCTTTTTATTTGGTCCAGTTCTTCATTTGTTTATGTTTGTTATAATTGTTATGTGTAATAATTTGTGTAATCGACTAATAAGTTGCGTCGATTAATTAATTTTCAGTTAATCTATGTTTCTGTCGATACCACTGAAATTACCCGTGAATTACCTGATTATCTGGGTCTGATTGTTTAGCGTCAATTGTTGTAGGCAATTAGTTAATTAGTTTCGTTGATTAATTCGTTCTTGTTTATAAACAATAAGTTCGTCAAATGGTTGTTGTGTGTGCTGATCTGTGGACACTTAGTTTCAGGGCATTGTCAATAGGCTGACAATGAACATGCATTCATGCGGGGCCCTCTATACGTGTTTGAAAAGTTACTTAGACTTCGGGATGAGCCGTTTAGCAAAATTTCACGGCCTTACCCAAAATAATGATACGCTAGTCGCTTTAGGCGCGCCTTGAATAAATTACTTTCTTAAACTCGGGTGCACATTTATGTGACCCAAATCCAAATCTTAACGAAGTCGAAATGTGTCGATAACCACAGGTACATTGACTGTGACGTGGTTCGAGATACATTTTTCACAACGTTGCAATTCTCCGTAAAATAATAACAATAATAATAAAATTGATAAAAGCAGTTCAAAGTTAAAATTTGCATATAAGTTCTTAATTGTTAAAAATCAGATATATAAGCCAAATATAACAGTTGAGCGACCGTGCTAGAACCACGGAACTCGGGAATGCCTAACACCTTTTTCCGGGTTAACAGAATTCCTTATTCGGATTTCTGGTTCGCGGACTGTAAACAGAGTCAATCTTTTCCTCGATTCGGGATTTGACCGGTGACTTGGGACACCATAAATCTCCCAAGTGGCGACTCTGAAATAAATAAATAAATCCCGTTTCGATTGTCCTTTAATTGGAATAAACTCCCTTCCGCGTCCCTTTTGCGGGCGGCGCGGGCGAAAAAGCAGGTGTGACAGATCTGGCAACTCTGTTGGGGACCTGGACCCAGAATCTCTGGTTCAGGGTTCACGAATTGAAGCTTAGAATAATTGTTATTATTTGGCTTTATTTATTATCTGATTTTATTACATGTTTTAGCCTAAATGTGCAAAATGTTGCTCTTACCGCTTTGATATTATCTGAACTGTATATATAAATTGCTACGAAATCCCTCTCTTCTCTCTCTTGAGGAGTGCACGCTGGTCGTGACTTCTTTCTGTTAGTGTCATATTCCAAAATAGAATGGGGATTCGGAGGAGTTACAAACCGGATGATCTTTTGGTTACCGGTACGCAGTTCCCATCCTCGGCTCGAGTTGTCCGCTCGGGTAAGCCAAGTCTAGAACAAACACCCAGGATAAACCTAGTATAACAAAACCTCATGCCGGATCCCTAGTAGGAACGCTTATTTGCATCATCTGCACTTGACTTAGGGGACTCAACACAGGGGTTGGGTCCGTCTAGGACAAGCAACCTGAAATAAAAAGATCATCATGCTGCATCCTGTTTGTTTTACGCATTTATTTGCTGCAGAGTTGCATGCTGACCGGCTTCTGAAAATACTGGAATGTTCAAAAAAATCCAAATAGCAAAACTCTGCCAAAATTTTGAGAAAATGAAAAAAAAAGTGTTTTTAGTAAACAAGTCTTGTTTTCAGAATTAGTTTATTTTCGTTGGCGAACTACGCCGGTTTGATTCTCACAGGATGTGAGATACGTAGGCAATCCTCATCGGGTCCAACCTCCCCTTTTGCAAAATAGCCACAAATGTCAAAACTTTTAATATTTCGTCGTAAATAAGTCGGGTGATTTCATTCTTGTAAAAAATAGTCGAAGGTCCCTAAAAAGATGCCGGAAGGTTGTTTTTGCGAAAATAGCCACTTTTGGTCATTTTCATTGTTTTGTCTGGTTGGTAAAACACAACCTTTAAATCTTCTTCGAAGTGCTGAAAGGCCGTATTGACAAGACCAGAGTTTTATTTTAATGTGTGTCAATTTTAGTTTATTCTTTCTTTGAGTCCAATGAGTGTTAATCACCCCAAACAAACATACAGAATGAGCCCGGGTCCAAGTTTGCCAGTAACAGTTAGGAGCAAGATCCCGTTGGAGTTGCACTTGTGGTGGGAGGATTTGGAAAAGTCAGAGCGAGACAAGATCAAACTACATCTGGGAGGTCTCACCAATTTGTTGAACGTCAGACCCATATATGACATCATAAAGGCCTTGATTACATTTTGGGACCCGGCCAACAACGTATTCCACTTCTCGGATTTGAACTCACCCCAACCTTAGAAGAGGTAGCAGGATATATGGACATTACTGAGGGGCTAAGGCACAAATATCTAATTGCACCAAGAGCCGTCAATTCGCACAAGTTCATGGATCTGCTGAAGATAAGCAAGGGAGTCTCGTACTTTGAATTGGATAGGGGTTTTTCTACTTTGCAGTTCATATACCAGAGGTATGGGCATATAGGAGGGTTCGACGATCTGGAAAGCGGGGTTTGCAGCATAGGGAATCAGACAAAATGGGATGACCATAGGCGGTTCGCCTTCATGGTAGCATTCTTGGGCATTGTGGTGTTTCCTCGGAAAGACAGAAATATTGATTTAAATGTGGCTGGAGTCGTCAAGGTCCTAATTAACAACAACAAAAGCACGTTGGCCCCTATGATAGTGTCCGAGATATACCGAGCTCTCACAGCCTGTAAAGCCGGGGCAGATTTTTTCGAAGGATGCAACTTGTTATTGCAAATGTGGATAATGGATCACTTGTGTCATCATCCTCAGTATATGAGCTGTAGATCTACAAACGAAGGTTGCATTGAAGGATATAACACGAGGGTTTTAGGGCTCAAATTGCCAGAAGGGTCTGAAGACTGGGTATCTTGCCTTCGCACCATCACAGTAGCACAAATAGGGTGGACATTGGGTTGGCTTCCTGTTGAAGAAATTGTATACATGCCCGTCACGGGTCCTTACTTCCTCTTAATGGGACTCTAAGGCATTCAGCCTTATGTGCCTTACCGGGTGATGAGATAGTTAGGGAGGTGTCAGGTGGTACATCCAGATGAAGATCTCAGTATTTATGCAATCTAGGTTGGTATCAACGGCCAATTTCATGAAGAAGCCGTTCGTTCCATATGGAATGAATGCCAATATTTAACGGTAAACACTCGAGTGCGCAACCTATCCCGAGGTGAAGTCTCACCGGCTTATATCGCCTGGTACAAGAAGAGAGATGTTGTAAAAGATGAGCCAGAACGACTAGCCAAAAAAGCCCACATTCAAGAGTTCATTGAGGCGTCGCAAGAACCATGGGACTGGTTGGCCAAAGAGCGGGAATACCGGGCCGAAATAGGCAAGCTGAAACAACAGATTAAGGATCTGAAATTTGAGAACAAGGTGCAGGTTGCTGCCGATGAAGGAGAAAAGAACAAATTAGCCCGGGAAAGCGAGATTCTCAAAGCTCAAATCCGGAAAATGAAAATGGATGCCGACAACCAACGGAGAAGCCGGTCCGATAAAAGGCTGATAGCAAGGTTAAGGAATCAGGTCATTGAAAGCCGAAAAGGCTTGGAAAAATCCAATGCTAGCATAGCAAGAATGCGGGCCAGATGGGCAAAAGGTGCAGCAGCGCGGAAAAAGCACCTATGGCAAGTGAGAAGGGATTATGAAGGTAGCATCGCAATATTAAGAGAAACAAATTCCACTCTCAGAGATCAGGTCTTTAAACAAGCCCGAGATGCTAGAACGAACAGGGAGCGCTGCTATGATTCAATAGCCCGAATGGAAGAACAAATGGGGAGGTTCCAAGATCAGCTCGTTGACAACACTCAAGTATTGGGATTAAATAATCAATGAATAGAACAGCTGTGTATGGAAAGGGATAGAATTAGGGGTAGGATCGATGAGATTGGGCACTACATCACCACAAAGTGCCTAACATGTGAGGAAATGCCTCGTGATACCCTTTTTCCTCAGTCATGGGTTATGTCCACCGGATCATGGAGGAATTAAAAAGCTTGAAAAGAGGCCTGGAACCAAAGCCCGCGGAAAGGCCGAACGATGCCTCGCGGGCACCAAAATTCAAGGCTTTAATGTATCCCTAGTTCAAGTCTACACTTGTTTGTTTTTAAGAGTCTGTTGTCTACCCCTTTGTTCTCTTTTCATATCAAACAATGTTAATAGTGTGGAGTCTGTATTTCATTCATTTTTTTTCAAATGATAGCTTGTAATAGCATATTTTGGTAATAAAATGCAAAATTATGTCTTTACTTTTACTTATGGCAGAACTACGCCCGGTCTGATTCATGCAGGGACATGATACGTAGGCAATCCACATAAGATTCGACCACCACTAAAAGATAAAAAGAAAAGGCAAAGTGAATAAAGAAATGACATAAGCTGGAATGACGCATGCAGTCGAAGCAAAAACATGTTAGAAATGGTTAACTGCCTAGGAACATTGCATTCCCCAATGTGAAAGTGCAATATGTGTTAAACTCTAACGCTAACAAGTTTGTTGTTTATATTAGAGAAAGATATTTCAAAATAGTTAGCTCGTTAGAACGTTCTGGCAGATTACCATTACCACACAAGATCAAAAGGGCCCATTCTAGAAAGTATGTCTGTTTCGCACAAAAGTGTTGAGCAAGAAAAAACAGAGATACAAATGATGAAGGAGGAAGTAGACAGGTTGAGACAAGAGATAGCTGGGATGCACCTAGCCTGGGCTAAGGGACAAACACCACCAATACTTCCCCCTACTCCTACCCTTTCACCAGCTCGGACTCCGGAACACCCTTCCACTGGTCCATCAACGAGCTTCCCCATTGCCCAATACTATCAAGGGGAAACTTCCTATAATCCCCAAGCTTCACCACCCAAACAAAACCCTCTTCCACCAGCTGTTCCTATTTTCATGGCACCTCCACCCGCCACATTGCAAAAATCATCTGATGAACCAGTGTTTCAGGTTCACGACAATCAATACTATCCTCCTGAACTCACCTTCAAAGCACCCGAGCCATACCCTTACACCCCTCACCTTCAGCTCCCGACAGAAACTGAAAGGCCAGCTAAGAATCCGGAGCAGGACGAAGTGCTCCGTAAAGTGAAAAGCCTGGAGCAATCCTTCAGGAATATGCATAGATTGGGCAGCCAAGTCAGTGTGTCCTATAAAGATCTGTGTCCCTTCCCCGATGTTCAATTGTTGGCAGGTTTTAAGATGCCAAAGTTTGATCTATATGAGGGACATGGTGATCTCATGGCGCATCTACGAGGTTTCTGTAGTAAGATGAGAGGGGCAGGTGGAAAGGATGAGTTGTTGATTGCTTACTTTGGCCAGAGTTTGAGCGGGTCTGCATTGGAGTGGTACACGAGGCAGGATCCTAGCAGGTGGTACACCTGGGACAATCTAGCACAGGCATTTGCAGGTCATTTCCAGTATAACCATGAGATCGTCCCCGACCGTCTCACACTATTAAAACTTGAGAAAAATCCCGGAGATAGCTTCAGGGAATTCAGATTCCGTTGGAGAGAACAAGCAGCAAGAGTCGATCCGCCAATGAGGGAAGGTGAAATGGTGGACTACTTCTTACAAACTTTGGAGCCAACTTACTTTGGTCACCTGGTAACGTTAGTTGGTAAATCTTTCAATGAAGTAGTAAAAATGGGCGACATGGTTGAAGAGGGACTCAGGTCCAACAAGATAATGAGTTATTCAGCGATCAAGGCCATAACTCAGGCTATCCAAAGCGGCACAGGAGGTGCGCTCGGGAAAAAGAAGAGAGAGGAGGTCACAACAGTTGAAGCAGGTACTTGGTCCAGATCAAGAGGTCTTTCCCCTATCTACCAACCCAGACCCCATTACCCAAACTATCCACACACTCCATACAATCCTCCACAACCCTATTATCCACCACAAGAGCCACATTTCTCCGTCCATCACGCCAAAACTTACACCCAGCCTCCGGCTAGCCCGCAATGGCGTGCGCCGGCTCCCCAACATACATATCCACCTCCCCAACACACATATCCACCTCCACAAAACACATATCCACCACCGAGGGCATACAGGAATCCTTCAGGGCCAAGCTTCCGCGGAAATCAGGCTTTCAGGAATGAAAGGATGCAGAAGTCGAGAACATTTACTCCGTTGAGAGAAACCTATACTACTTTGTTTCACAAGTTGAGGCAGATAGGCCTATTAAGTCCTGTTGAACCCAAATTGCCAAATCTCTTTCCCAAAAATCTGGATCACTCAGTAAGCTGTGAATATTGTTCGGGGAATCCCAGGCATGATACTGAGAAGTGTTGGAAGTTGAAGACTGCCATACAAGATCTTATTGACACAAATAGGATCGAGGTTCAGGCACCAGAGGCACCCAACATCAATGAAAACTCGTTACTAGTGCACCATGAGGCCCACATGATCGAACTAGTGCATGAATGAGGGAAACCTAAAACACCCTTACAAACGGTAAGGATGATTCGCGCCAGTCCTAACGAAAAGTCGACCAGTGGAAAGGCAGTGGTACAATCGAGAAAGGTATATGACAAGCCATTTGTGGTAGTGGGGAAAGGTTCGTCTGTTGCTGCGAAGAAGCCAGAGTCAGTCAGGGAAGTGCTGCAGGGAGTATCAAGCAAACTAGTGTTGGTGGTGAAGGGGGTCCACGTGGAACCAGTTGTTATCAGTCCAGTAATGCAGTTGCCGATAACAAATGAGAAATTTGTGCCATGGAGCTACAGTCAAGTGGTAGTGATGCATAAGGGGAAGGAGGTTGTGGAAGAAGTATGTGAGGCCTAGGGGTTAACTCGTTCGGGAAGGTGTTTTGTTCCTGCAGAATTGAGAAGGGCCATATCCTATAACAATCAAGAAGCCAGTGACGGAGGAAGAAGTAGAGGAGTTTTTGAAGAAGATGAAGGCACAGGACTACTCAATTATAGAGCAGTTGAGAAAGACCCCAGCCCAGATTTCGTTGCTATCCTTGTTGATCCATTCAAGCGATCATTGTCAGGCCTTAATGAAGATTCTGAACGAAGCCCATGTCCCGGACAAGCTCTCAGTGAACCATTTGGAGAAAATAGTGCACAAGATCTTCGAGGTAAACCGAGTAACATTCTCTGATGATGAGTTACCGGTAGAGGGTACAGAACACAACAGAGCACTCTACCTGACTGTGAAATGCGAAGACTCGGTGGTCACTCGAGTACTAATTGATAATGGGTCAAGTGCCAATATCTATCCTTTGGCCACTCTGAACAAACTAAAGGTTGTTGATGATAGGATACACAAGAACAGCGTTTGCGTCCGAGGTTTTGATGGGGGCGGTACTGACATAGTGGGTGATATCGTACTGGAATTAACCATTGGTACAGTCGAGTTCACCATGGAATTTCAAGTGATAGATGTGGCGGTGTCGTATAATCTTCTGTTGGGATGACCCTGGATCCACGCAGCCAAAGCAGTGCCTTCTACACTGCATTATATGGTCAAATTTGAATGGGATAGACAAGAGATTGTGGTACACAGGGATGACGGTACATATGCCGTTAGCGAGGCCATTGTGCCCTTCATAGAAACTGACGATGACAAGGGCCCATGGGTTTATCAGGTTTTTGATGCAGTCTCAGTAGACAAAGTCCCTGAGACGGGTGGCCTTCCACTTCCCAGAATCATAGCTGCAACCTTTATGATAGCCTCAGAGATGTTGGACAGCGGGTTTGTACCAGGAAAAGGTCTGGGGATTGATCTGCAGGGAATGGTCCAGCCAGTTTCTTCGCCCAAGAACCTGGATACTTTTGGGTTGGGATTCAAGCCTACCGCAGCGGATGTAAAGCGGGCCCGCAAGTTGAAGAAAAGAGTCTGGGTCCTTCCTAAGCCAATCCCGCGCCTATCCAGATCATTTGTCAAAGTAGGGTGCGGAAAGTTGCCGGTCCCGGAAGTTCTCGGACCCCTGATCGGGCCAGATGGAGATTTGAATGAGGGCTTTGAAAGAATGTTCGCAGATATCAACATGATAGAAGTTGGATAGGTTTCCAGTAAGGCAGACATACAGTTTGTGGGGCCTAGGGCCAATGTCAACAATTGGATAGCTACTCATCTTCCTACTTGGAGGGAGTCCTGGTAGTTGGCTCTGATTTTCCTTCTTGTTTTCTGGATTATTCCAGGGTTGTAATCCAGATTCCTTTTTATTTTTATTATTGCTCAACAAAGTGTTAAACCTTGTTATCCCATAATTCAATAAAATGAAAAGTTTCTTCTTCATTCCTTATTTTATTTTTAATTATCGTTTCTTTCTTTTCTTTTTCTGAACAGTTCTTTTCATACTGGTCTTAACGACATGGCATGCACAACGGATCTTTAACCTAGTCTAAAAGATCAATCTGATTCCGAACTAACTATACAAGAGGTTGATTATGATAATGAATCGGAATACGATGAGGATGAAGCCTTCGAAGAAATAAACAGAAAGCTAAGCCAGTTTGAAGAAAAAACCAGGCCCAACTTAAATGACACAGAAGCCATCAATTTAGGGGATGCAGTCGATATCAGGGAAACTAAAATAAGCATCCACATTACACCAAATATCAGGGAAGAATTAATCAAAACACTTATTGAGTTCAAAGATGTTTTTGCATGGTCATATGATGTCATGTCGGGGTTAAGCACGGATTTAGTAGTTCATAAATTGCCTACTGACCCAGCATGCCCTCCCGTCAAGCAGAAATTGAGGAAGTTCAAAACAGACATGAGTGTGAAGATTAAAGAAGAAGTAACCAAGCAGCTGCAAGCAAAGGTTATTCGTGTCACTCGATATCCTGATTGGTTGGCTAATGTGGTGTCGGTGCCGAAGAAATATGGGAAGATCAGGGTGTGTGTCGATTACCGCAATCTGAATAGAGCGTGTCCAAAGGACAACTTTCCTTTACCCAACATCCATATCTTGATCGACAATTGTGCCGGATGTGAGATCGGATCTTTTGTAGATTGCTATGCTAGGTATCATCAGATTCTGATGGATGAAGAAGATGCGGAAAAGACGGCATTCATTATGCCGTGGGGACCGTATTGCTACCGGGTAATCCCATTTGGTTTGAAAAATGTTGGGGTAACGTACATGAGAGCGATGACCACTGTGTTTTATGACATGATCCACAAAGAAATTGAGGTGTACGTTGACGATGCGATCATAAAATCCAAGCATCAGGAAAACCACGTAGCAGACTTAAGGAAGTTTTTCCAAAGGCTTCGAAGGTACGATATTAAGCTCAACCCGCCAAATGTGCATTTGGAGTTCCATCTGGAAAGCTGTTGGGATTCATCATCAGTCGGCGAGGTATTGAACTAGACCCGTCGAAGATCAAATCTATCCAAGATTTGCCATCGCCGAAGAACAAGACAGAAGTAATGAGTCTGTTGGGAAGGTTGAATTACATCAGCAGATTTAATGCACAACTCACAGCAACCTGTGAACCCATTTTTCGGCTACTGAAGAAAGATGTTGCGATAGAATGGACGGCAGAATGTCAGGAGGCATTTGACCAGATCAAAGGATATTTATCAAATCCACCTGTGTTGATTCCACCTGAGTCGGGGAGACCGTTAATTCTTTATCTAACGGTCCTGGAGAATTCGTTTGGCTGCGTGTTGGGGCAACACGACATTACAGGAAGGAAGGAGCAAGCCATCTATTATCTCAGCAAGAAGTTTACAGTATATGAGGTTAAGTACACTCAAGTCGAGAAGACATGTTGCGCCCTAACTTAGGTGGCCCAGAAATTGATGCATTATTTGTCCTCATATACTACTTATCTCATTTCACACTTGGATCCACTAAAGTATATTTTCCAGAAGCCTATGCCTCCAGGGAGGTTAGCGAAATGGCAAATATTTCTCACGGAGTTTGACATCGTCTATGTGACGAGGATGGCCATGAAAGCCCAAGCACTAGCCGATCACTTGGCTGAGAATCCTGTTGATGAAGAATACGAGCCGTTGAGGACGTATTTTCCTGACGAGGAAGTAATGCATATAGATGAGTTGGAATTACCGGAGGAACTAGGTTGGAAGCTTTTCTTTGATGGAGCTGCAAATGCAAAGGGTGTTGGAATAGGAGCGGTACTAATTTCTGAAATAGGACGTCATTATCCAGTTACAGCTCAGCTGCGTTTCTATTGTACCAACAACATGGCTGAGTATGAGGCATGAATTTTGGGTCTACGGCTAGCTGCAGATATGGATGTCTAGGATGTCTTGGTCTTGGGGGACTCGGACCTCCTGGTGCATCAGATTCAGGGTGAATGAGAAACACGGGATCTGAAGCTCATACCATATCGACAATGTTTGCACGATCTGAGAAAGCGATTTCGATCAGTGGAGTTCAGATACATCCCAAGAGTTCACAATGAGGTTGCCGATGCTTTGGCCACTTTAGCATCAATGTTGCATCACCCAGACAAAATTCATGTTGACCCGTTGCATATCCAGGTTCGTGATCAGCATGCTTATTGCAACATGATAAAGGAAGAAATGGATGGCGAGCCATGGTTTTATGATGTCAAAGATTACCTCAAGATGGGGATATACCCGGAGCAGGCCACCGGAGATCAAAAGAGGGTCATTCGGCGATTGGCCAATGGATTTTTCCTCAGTGGATGAGTGTTGTACAAAAGAACCCCAGATTTGGGATTGCTGAGATGTATAGATGCCAGTCAAACCACGACAATTATGACAGAGGTACATGCTGGAGTTTGTGGGCCACATATGAGCGGATATGTATTGGCAAAGAAGATTCTTCGAGCAGGGTACTATTGGCTCACTATGGAGCGTGATTGTATCAATTTCGTGTGGAAATTCCATCAATGTCAGATATACTGAGATTTGATTCATTCTCCGCCGACAGAATTGCATACATTGTCAGCGCCATGGCCATTTGTTGCCTGGGGAATGGATGTCATTGGACCTATTGAGCCGGCAGCTACCAACGGTCATAGGTTTATTCTGGTGACCATCGACTATTTCACTAAGTGGGTTGAAGCTAAAACTTTCAAGTCGGTAACCAAGAAGGCAGTGGTGGATTTTGTTCACTCCCATATCATTTGTAGATTTGGGGTCCCAAAAGTGATCATCACGGATAATGGTGCTAATCTTAACAGCAATTTGATGAAAAAGGTATGTCAACAGTTTAAGATTACATACCATAATTCCACACCATATCGTCCCAAGGCGAATGGAGCAGTTGAAGTAGCCAACAAGAACATCAAGAAGATACTGAGGAAGATGGTAGAAGGATTCAGACAAAGGCATGAAAAATTACCATTTGCATTGTTAGGTTATCGCACCACTATCCGTACTTCAGTAGGGGCAACTCCTTATTTATTGGTATGTGGAACTGAAGCAGTAATACTGGCGGAAGTTGAAATTCCATCCCTTCGGATTGTTGCTGAGGCTGAGATTGATGATAACGAGTGGGTCAAAACCCGTTTGGAGTAGTTGAACTTGATTGATGAAAAGAGATTGGCAGCTGTGTGTCATGGCCAGTTATATCAAAAGAGAATGGCGAGATCCTACAACAAGAAGATGCGCCCCAGAAAATTTGAGGTGGGGCAACAGGTGTTGAAACGAATCCTGCCACATCAGGCCGAAGCAAAAGGCAAGTTCGCCCCAAATTGGCAAGGACCGTTCATTATAACCAGAGTGTTGTCCAATGTCACTTTATGTTTAACAGATATCGACGGGAAATACGTCGACATGGCTATCAAT
Source organism: Nicotiana sylvestris (assembly GCF_000393655.2). Taxonomy (NCBI): domain Eukaryota; kingdom Viridiplantae; phylum Streptophyta; class Magnoliopsida; order Solanales; family Solanaceae; genus Nicotiana; species Nicotiana sylvestris. Next base: position 65,495,803 of record NC_091063.1, read on the forward strand.
TCTGATGCAGTTAAGAGATATTATGTATGATTTCTTTTGATTGTAATTATTGTTTGTTTGTGGTTGCCATTTATCGGAGAATGAAATGGCTGAGGCAATTCTTTCTTCTATCCAAACGCTTTAACCTTTGCTTCCCCTTTTGAGCCTTATTTATTCTTTCATATCCCTCTTTTGGAATCAATAATTAAAATGAAAGAAAAAGAAAAAGAGAAAAAATAATGATAATAAAGAGAAAAGAAAAGTCACAAGAAAAACAAAGGAATTGGGAACTACGTTTGACCTGATTCCTCCTGAAGGATACGTAGGCGCCTCACGGCTCGGTCATAATGTAACAAAAATAAAAATCCCCAAGCAAGAAAACTGGGGCAGAAGTTTGCGTTTGTACTTTTGATAAGAAAGTTTGATTCCAAGAGTTGTACTGTTTTACCCATAAAAATTATTTTGAACTTTTGATACCCCTTTTCCTTTTAGCCATACACAAAAACCCATATTAATGTCCAAAAAAGACCTCCCGATCAGTATTCGAGAAGTGCCAAGTTATGCAAATGGAAGTCGGGGATAGCACCCCGATTCCCAACAGAGAAAAGGATCATGGACTGGAAATGAATTGATAGCCGAAAAGAATCCCCAGCAAAGAGAATCATATAAAAGACCCTCCAATCCCCAGCTGAGAAATAAAATAAAATGAGAGAGTCTTATTGGTGAAAACCTTCATAGGCACCATGAGGCGACGGGAGTTGAGAGAAATGAGAGAGTCTTATTAGTGAAAACCCCTCGAAGGGCACTATGAGGCGCCAAGGCAAGAGTGGCGGAAAGGGTCCACATTTGACAAAGGGTTGAGTATTTATTTATCCCCAGCAAGATGAAGCTGTCCGAAAGATGGATTGATACGAATAGACTGGGTTGATTAATCCGGAATGCACGACATGATCGTTGGGATCGGTTATATCATTCAAATAAGTTCTTTTCTTTCTTTTTCCCCAGCATTTGTTCGGAAAGACTTCTTCTTTTTCTGTTTTTGAAATCATCACTTTATCATTTCTTGGTTTAAAGACTTTACTTCCCCAGCAGTTTATTTTTGAAAAGGATTTTCAGAGCTTACTACCAGTTGCCAAAATGGTGCTAAGCAAAATGCGAATAAGACAAGCCAAAGATAAGGCGACAAAGCGAAAAGAAGTTTGTCGCAAGACCAAATGACGAATGGGTCTAGATCCCAAGAGGACCAAATTTCCAGGGGAAGTCGGAGGAAAATAGAAAGAACAACAGTTGAAAAGTTTTGGATCAAATTCCAAGAGGATCCCCAGCAGATTTCCAAGATACAGGAACAACTCCGACAGATTCTTGACCAAACTCCACAATGGTCGGACAACACAGAGCGGGGAAGGAAGAGAAAAGAAAAACCATCCCCAGTAGGAATAGCAGCCCCAGCAAATAATATCATCCCCAGCAAGTTTTATAGCAAACCAGGGAAAAGAAAAGGAAAAAAAACCATCCCCAGCAGAAGTGGCACGACCACTCGCCCCGTTTTAAACTAACAAATTTTTATTTGATTTGAAGTAGGGAAAGGAAATATTATTGACAGCAGAAAGACAGGGTCACAAAGAAGATTATCAAACTGGGGCAAAAAAATTTCTCTCATTATGAAAATTTTCTTAAAATCAGATAGTCATTTGGGAAAGACAGAAGATAACACAAGTTTTGAAGGAAGTAAAATCCCCAGCAGTATACGAGAAGGGAGATACAAGTTTTAAAAGAAAAGCAATCTTGGAAGAAGCAAGATAACCCAAAGTTGTAAAAGCAATGACCTTTGAATCAATATCATCCCCACCATTGTTAAAAGGAGGAGGATAATTCCCCAGCAGTTTTATTCCCAGCCAGTTTCAGGGAAGTGAAAGCACCAGCTTTAAAGGAATAGTCTTGGAAGAAGGAAAATGACATATTGGTGAAATAAAATATCGGTGTTATCCCCAGCAGTTTGTAGAGGAATAAAACACCAGTTTTGAAGGAAGTTGTTGTTGAAATCAGGAGCCCGCCTGGAGAATGGAGGCTGATTTATTTTTAAGTTGTTGTTGAAGTCATGAGCCCGCCTGGAGAATGGAGGCTGAATTATTATTTTTTTTTTTAAAAAAGGTTGTTGAAGTCAGGAGCCCGCCTGGAGAATGGAAGCTGAATTACTTTTAAGGTGTTGTTGAAGTCAGGAGCCCGCCTGGAGAATGGAGGCTGAATTACTTTTAAGTTGCTGATAAAGTCAGGAGCCCGCCTGGAGAATGGAGGCTGAATTATTATTTTTTTTAAAAAAAAAAAGGGTTGTTGAAGTCAGGAGCCCGCCTGGAGAATGGAGGCTGAATTACTTTTAAGTTGTTGTTGAAGTCAGGAGCCCGCCTGGAGAATGGAGGCTGAATTACTTTTAAGTTGCTGATAAAGTCAGGAGCCCGCCTGGAGAATGGAGGCTGATTTATTTTCAAAGTTGCTATGGAAGTCAGGAGCCCGCCTGGAGAATGGAGGCTGAATTATTTAAAAGTTGGAGAAGTCAGGAGCCCGCCTGTAGAACGGAGGTTGTTAAATTTTAAGTTGGAGTCAGGAGCCCGCCTGTAGAATGGAGGTTGTTAAATTTTAAGTTTGAGTCAGGAGCCCACCTTTAGAACGGAGGTTGTTTATTTTAAGTTGGAGAAGTCGGGAGCTCACTTGTAGAACGAAGGTTGTTATTTTAAGTTGGAGAAGTCAGGAGCCCGCCTGTAGAACGGAGGTTGTTATATTTTTAAGTTGTTGAAGTCAGGAGCCCTCCTGTAGAATGGAGGTTGTTAAATGTTAAGTTGGAGTCAGGAGCCCGCCTGTAGAACGAAGGTTGTTTATTTTAAGATGGAGAAGTCAGGGGCCCGCATGTAAAACGGGGGTTGTTATATTTTAAGATGGAGAAGTCAGAAGCCCGCCTGTAGAACGGAGGTTGTTATATTTTTAAGTTGAAGAAGTCAGGACCCCGCCCGGAGAATGGAGGTTGTGTCATCTTTCAAAAGTCAAGTTGGAGTCAGGAGCGTCCCCGCCTGCAGAATAGAAGAATACATTTCAAAATCAAATCAGAAGTCAGTAATGAGGAGGGCTACAACAAAAATCCCCAGCATAACAAGCTCTAATGTAGGAAGCAGTGTCCCCAGCAGACGGAGCGGAATGATAAAACTTGTGTTCAGAAAGGCAAAAGGTCAGTGTCATCCCCAACAATTTTCGAAAGAAAAACACCAGAGGAAACACAAGCCGACAAGAAAGCAAGGCAACTAGAGCAAGTGGAAGATAGATAAGATTTTGTAATTCCTAGTTTAGTCTAACTTCTTGTTTTCTTTTGGCACGGTGTAATAAGGAGATCGGTAAGCAGTAACAACAGCATGCAACAGCAGTAACAACAAAATTGCAGTTCCATGGTAGTCCCAGCTGCCAAAACTTCCCGAACTACATTAACCTGATTCCCTTCTAGCCAGAGATATGTAGGAAACCTTTGAAGCAAAGGTTCGGTTAAATCTTTTTCAAAAAAACAATGCTTCACACGGAGTATTCCAACTGGAAAAAATCGCTCGTATCCGCTCACTTTATCTTTGCATGAAAACCCTTCGTGTTTTCGGACAAAGAGGGGCAGCTGTGAGCATGTGATTTTTGCTTCACGAAAAAAAAAACTACTGCAAAAGAAATCAAAAATAAAACAAAATTCTCTTGGTGTGCAATTTTTAGGATTTGCGTGGCATTTTTGGATAATTGCTTGAGTTTTTGTCCGTAAATGTTTACCTTGTTGTAGTTAATTGAAAAATACTAAAACATTACATGTTGCATGCATATCTAGGATTTAATTATGCATTTAAGAATTAATTAAACCATTATTTGGCTCTGAAGAAGAAAATCACAAAAAATATGCATTTTATTCTATTTTGTTGTCATTGTGTGATTTTATTTTAAGATTTTAATTTGTGTGTTAATTGTTGTAAGTGTTAATTAATATTTGTGTAGTTTTATTTTTGATTTTACAATTTAATTAGGAATTGTTTTTAAATTAAATTAAATAAGGAAAAGGAAAAGAGTTCAAAAAAATGAAGTAAATTCGGACTGGGCCAGTTTTAAAAAAAGAGTTCAGGCCCAAAAGGTCAAACCCCCTACTCGGCCCAAGTCTGTCAACCCAAAGACCACCAACGACGTAGTATAGGGCAGGAGCTACGTCGTTTTGATGGTGCCCGGTCCAGTTAATCTCAAAAGACAAACCAAACGACACCGTATTGACACTTTCCATCTGGACCGTTGATCAAATAAATCTAACGGTCCAGTTCAGTTCTTTCATTAAACCAAACGACGCCTATGGTCGAATTTGATCAGGATCGTCCATTGCTTTTGATCTAATGGCTCTCAGGCCTTCCCTCATGACCCGACCCACTCCCGTCTGAGACCGACCCAATCCCCACTCAACATTGCACCGTTCCCTTAAGTGAAGAGATCCTGGCCATCCATCGCACCTGATCCAACGGCCAGGATCCATCCCTCCCCTTCGTATATAAGCCCCAATTCTCACCCCACGCCCCAAAACCACCCCCTCCCCCCCCCCGTTGCCCTATTCATCGTCTCTTTCAGAGACGGACCCCAAAACCCTAGCCTCCCTGAAATCCTTCCGTTTGAAAGCCGGCGGCAACGACGCCGGTGACCATCACCTTAACACCCTAAGACCATCTGACCACCCCCGTTCCAAATATGTTACTCGTGGGGTTCGAATCTTCCCCCATCTTCTCGAATCTTCATTTGAAGATTCGAGCCAAATGGAAACCTACATCAACCAACCCCAAACTCACCCCAAGGCACCCCCCAACCACCTTCATTACAGATCTGTTGGTTGCTCACCTCGAATCACCCTATAGCTTCTCGAATCTTCAATCGAAGATTCGAGCAAAACCTAAACCTACCCCAAACTCACATCAGATATCCACCAGGCCTCCCTCATACCCTAAATAACTTTGGTTCCCTTCGAATCTGGCTAGAAACATTCGAGCCCTAAATCAAAAAATAGGAACCCTAGAAATTCAAATCATGGAATCCGTCCAAATTAAGTGAGGATTCGGGGTCTGATCGACCTTAATCGAAGTGTTCTCAGTTGAGAACACTTTGACTAAGGTCTGTTCGACCTCAAAGTGTCCGAGTCCGAAGATCGAGCCTTGGTCCGCATAATTCTGATATTTTGAGGTATTTTCCTTTTTTCACTTGTATCTGTTTATATCTATTTATTTGTTAGTTTAGTTTTATTGTTTTTTTTAATTCTTTTGTCAATTAATTCTGTTCATCTTCAGTAGACTTTTTTATTTGGTCCAGTTCTTCATTTGTTTATGTTTGTTATAATTGTTATGTGTAATAATTTGTGTAATCGACTAATAAGTTGCGTCGATTAATTAATTTTCAGTTAATCTATGTTTCTGTCGATACCACTGAAATTACCCGTGAATTACCTGATTATCTGGGTCTGATTGTTTAGCGTCAATTGTTGTAGGCAATTAGTTAATTAGTTTCGTCGATTAATTCGTTCTTGTTTATAAACAATAAGTTCGTCAAATGGTTGTTGTGTGTGCTGATATGTGGACACTTAGTTTCAAGGCATTGTCAATAGGCTGACAATGAACTTGCATTCATGTTGACTCTGATTTTATTGTTCAATATCAGCTTTAAGGATTCTATCAAGTTCTATGTTGTGTTAAGTCTGGTGTTGATTTAATTTCAAGTTCATTTGTTCCAATTGATTTCTAACCTCAGTCCTTCAGTTATCAGAAAATAAGTTTGATTATAGTTGTTAGTCAGGTTTAATTTTCAAATTTTTGGATTAGTTAAAAACAGATTTCAGAACTTAAATTTTAATACAGCTGAATAATTGTATTAGGAGGCAGTAATATTAAGGGGTTTTCAGGGGTGATTTGGGAATGAAACAGTTAGGGTAATATTTTAATGTTAGTGTTTTGTGAGTGGGATATTAATTAATTTAGTAATGGGGAACAAAAGAGAATGGGTGGCTGAAAATAAGGAAAAGTTTTCCTTAGTGGGATTTAAAGTGGAAAATTCAGATTTTTAGTAGAAAAAGGGGGCTGGAAAGGGTCTGGCTTTGGGTATAAGATAGGGGTCATTTGGGACTAAGAGGGGGATTTTTTTGAACACAAAGAAAAAAATTCAGGGTTTACGTTAAAAAAGAACTGATTTTTCAGAACTAAAAATTGATTCTGAGAGTTAAAAACTGAAAGTTAAGCCTTTCTTTACGGCTGAAAATCAGAATTCTGTTATTGCTTCCGTGGTTTGCATTTGGTACTACTGATTTTCGGATTGGCTTTCCTGGTTTTTCTTTTGGTTTTGGAGTGTTGTTTCGTTTGAATTTTTGGGTTTCTATTTGGTTTTCAAGTTTTCTGCTTGGTATCTGAATCTGGCTATTGGGTTTCTGCCGCTATTTGTTACGGGGTTGTTCTGTGTATTCCTGCGCTATTGCTGTTGTTGTGTTGTTTACTGCTGTCCTGCCGATCTTCCTCTTCTTCTCTTGTTCTATTACCAGGTACATTCTCGAATCACAATGTCATGTAACTGTTGAAAAAATGAAAGGCAATGCTCGAATAGTCGAGTATTTAAGTTGTACTGATAGCTTAATAGTCAAATGATAGGTAGTTTTATAGTCTATCTTTGTAATTCAATAAAGAAGGTGGACTATAAGATTTATATTCGACTGAACTATTTTCTACAATTTTCCTTAGTTTCGATGTATGATAGTTGGGGTTTTGTTTTGTTTTAAATAAATTTATCAAGTTGTTGGAATTGAACAAGTTTAGGTAATCCTAATTGGAGCCGGCATCAGTCTGAAATAATAGGTTAATCGTGAACATGTAGATAAACCTAGTTAAGGCGTGAATTTGAGCTAATTATGTGAATTAGGTATTAAGGTTTGGTTCAGGCAGCTTGTTTATTTAAAAGGGGGGGCTTGTTTGGTTTGAAGAGGTAAGTGTTGAATAGGTTTAGTTCTGCCAGTTTTAGGCAGAAATAAAAAGGCCATTAACTTTATAGAATTCGTAGGTTTGACATATTTGAAGCGCGATTCAATGTAGAAAGGATAAGAACCTTAATCCAATAGGTTATTCAAGTTAACGAGCTAGCTTCAACAAACGTTCGTAAGCATCAGTAATTAAGGTGGGTTTAGTTTTAAATAGTTGAAAAACATTTAGTCCCAATGAATCAATTCGTCTAACAATGCGAGTTTAATCTAGCTATAGGCTAATTAGTTTCTTCTGAATATATCATTTGTCGATTCCGTATTTTATTTATAATTTTAATTTTAGTAATTTTCTCTTCCGTTAACATTTGTCTTAATCTAGCAATTAATATGTTACGCTTTTTTTTTGGCATGTAATTAATTAGGATTTTTCTCTTTTATTTTAGAGACGAATTTAATAGCAATGTAGTCACTTTAGGATATCCTTAAAATAAATGAGGCGTGCTTCGCAAAAAAAATAAATCGTAAGCTGCGGGGCCCTCTATACGTGTTTGAAAAATTACTTAGACTTCGGGATGAGCCGTTTAGCAAAATTTCACGGCCTTACCCAAAATAATGATACTCTAGTCGCTTTAGGCGCGCCTTGAATAAATTACTTTTTTAAACTCGGGTGCACATTTATGTGACCCAAATCCAAATCTTAACGAAGTCGAAATGTGTCGATAACCACGGGTACATTGACTGTGACGTGATTCGAGATACGTTTTTCACAACGTTGCAATTCTCCGTAAAATAATAACAATAATAATAAAATTGATAAAAGCGGTTCAAAGTTAAAATTTGCATATAAGTTCTTAATTGTTAAAAATCAGATAAATAAGCCAAATATAACAGTTGAGCGACCGTGCTAGAACCACGGAACTCGGGAATGCCTAACACCTTCTCCCGGGTTAACAGAATTCCTTATCCGGATTTCTGGTTCGCGGACTGTTAAACAGAGTCAATCTTTTCCTCGATTCGGGATTTGACCGGTGACTTGGGACACCATAAATCTCCCAAGTGGCGACTCTGAAATAAATAAATAAATAAATAAATCTCGTTTTGATTGTCCTTTAATTGGAATAAACTCCCTTCTGCGTCCCTTTTGCTGGCGGCGCGGGCGAAAAAGGAGGTGTGACAATCTTTACGTTTATCGGTTGGTATTAGGTGAAATCACATATCCTTAAAATCAATTTATAAATTTAATTGTTATCCAATTTTTAGGGTAAACAAAGCCCTTTCCATTCTTTCTGCAAACCATCCATTTCTATCTTAGCCCTTTTTGTTGGTAGACTGAAGAAGAAGAAGTTTCATTATTTCCGGGGACTTAAAGTTAAAACAGTCGGAAACAAAGCTAAAGGGCAATTTAGGGTTGCGGTGCTTGTTTATCTCTACTCTATTTCACTTCAGATTAATAAACTACAATACGATACATAATAAAACGACACGTAATAACCATCCAAATAAGTTGTAAGGGATATGTACCAGCAGGTATCTGGAGACTAACTATAAAAGTTGAGAAACGTAGACCAACTAATAAACGATCTGCAATTGAAACGTTAACTTCATACCTCATGGTGTGATCTTCACTTTGTTTAATTTGCGAGACTATTTCCAAATATTGTTTCTCCAATTTTTGTTGGAATTCTCAGATTTATGCTCCCTCCGTCTTAATTTATCTGTCGTAATTCTCTCTTATACGGTCCTTAAGAAGATAGGAGGTATTTTTGACTATGTTATTCTTATTTATGTCTTGTTAGTGTTTGAACAATTATAATATTAACCCATAATGGAGGTGTTTGTAGTCTTCAAGAACAATTACTATCAACGGTAAAATAGGGAAAAAATAGTTAAGTTTGTCCTGAACTATAAAAATGACAAACAATTTGAGACAACTATTTTTAGCAAATACGACAGATAATTTGAGATGGAGGGAGTACAAAATAAGCACACATGTTTGTCAGTAATGAAGGCTTTTCATTTTTTATTCTTGGTAACTGGTCTGTTATGTTGAAATGTATGACCATCTCACTTAAAAGCTTAATTAGATATAGAATATATTTTTTGTTTTTTTAACTATGTCTTCGAGACGCCTCTCACGTGCAGATCTGATTTTTTATGATGGGTGAAGCACATAAATATTCTTTTTTAAATAATGGATTACCGGTGAGATTCGAACCTATAACCTAGGATCTCTGCATACTCAGATTATCAATATGGCTATACGAGGATGTGCCTTTAGTTCTTGCTTAGATAGTTCATACAGCGAAGACAAACAAGATTCCATCTACTATTAATTTATTACTATTCAAATTCAATTCCAACTAAATATCTTTTATTTTTTCCTTCAACCATCAAAGTAACAGACTATCAAGTCCTCTGAACAAACAATTATATATAGTATAAATTAATGAAAAGAAAGTATCGGGAAAGAGAGAAAAGTCATACTCCGTACGTACAAACAATTTAGTACTAAGTTAAATGGATATATCGAGTTGTATCGACGACGACTAAGATAACCTAAATTCATTGGTGTGAATATATGAAATTGCTGCTCGTATAATTAGCAGCAGACCAAAGAATCACCGACGATTACTCTAAAACAGATTTTGCATAAACTGTCACATGCACTTGTTTTCTTCTTGTCTCTTTTCAACTTTTATTTAACAAACTCTTACGTACATTTCCGTATCTCCGGGGATTGCCAAAACAACGCGCATAATTTATATATATCTTTCTCAAAACGAAAAATAATAATAATATGAAAGACAAATCATACATGCTAATTCTTATTATTTGGAAGATGATATAAGTTTCTATTATAAGTAATCACCGACAACCGCGTATTACTATACTGCTGCATGCTACTCTGTAGTAAGCATTGATGAATTATTCGAATTTGAGAATCCCAAGTCTATAAAAAGAAGAAATAGGCACGTCCATTTATGCAATAGTCGAGTCATTAATATATCATCACTTCGATTCCAAGAAATCTTCACATTCTTGTATCTTTTTGAGATTTTCAAGGTTATGGAGAAACTTGTTCCTTGTCTTTCGATTTGTGGGTTTGTTTTGTTGTTTACTTGTTTGTTTATTGAGGAGATCAACGGTCAAAATTGGCTTAATGGTCGCGCAACTTTTTATGGTGTTAATCAAGATCCTAGCACCTTTGGTAAGTCTCGTTAAATTAGTAACATGGGTACTGTAAATGTTTTGTTATAATGAATTTATTACAATAATTAAAACACACGTATGTTCTAGAAAACCAAACATGCATTATGCATATACTTTTTCTAGATGGGTTGAGTAAAATTTGAGACGGTCAAAGCAAGTCATATTTCAATGCTCTTTTGCTTTATATCATAATGTGTGTTATTGGCAGGAGAAGCTACATTCCGATAACTGTGGCCAATTGATCATTCTTAATCAAAAAATTATACTGAATACATAGATAAAATATTAGATTTTAAAGGTATATAACATATATTGAATATTCTTTATCGGAGTTTTATTACTTTGCTCAAATTTAAACATCCTTGAGAAAATTCCATCACTGCATATTGGTTCAAGATCGGTAAATAACGAGTCATAACCAAGTCCGCTTAACATGACCAAACTTTCCTTCCTTTTTTGTGTTGATTTTTGAAAATACATTACTACTAATGTATTTTTTTAAACTCTTAGCTTAAATATATAATTCTTCAAATTTTTCATGATTTTTAATCTCCGAATTTAATTATATATATTCGGGTTTATATATGTTGCATTTTGACTGATGGATTACACTGTTTGATCCATTTCGATTAATTAATTAGTTTAATGAATCACTTCAAGTTCAAAGTCTAGTCGATAATGGGATTACAATCCAATAAGCTTAATTTGAGCAAGTTGGATGTGTTGCTAAAAAGTGAGTTATATCTTGCTACCTATAATACTATCCGTTATTTATACTATAAGATAACTTATAAGACGTACAAAAGAAATACAACCTAATTTTTAACTCCTACTTGATTGGTCAGGTGGAGCTTGCGGTTACGATAACCCTTATCACGCCGGATTTGGAGTAAACACAGCGGCATTGAGTAGCGCACTGTTCAGAAATGGAGAAGCTTGTGGAGCTTGCTACACAGTAAGATGCAACCGCAAACTCGATCGTAAGTGGTGCCTCCCACATGGGGCCGTCACTGTGACGGCCACCAATTTTTGCCCTCCGAACAACCACGGAGGGTGGTGTGATGCACCACGACAACACTTTGACATGTCCATGCCCGCTTTCCTTCGCATTGCTCGACAAGGCAATGAAGGCATTGTTCCTATTCTCTACAAAAGGTAATATGCTATACCGTTTAAGTTTCTATATTATTCATGAACTTTTATGTCGTATTATAACTAGTGGCTATTTTGTGCAAACAACGTCAGTCTAATATTGTTACTACTCAGTTTGTATTTATATATCTGAGTGTGGGGTTGTAGAGGTTCTAAAGCTTTACTTTTTGTTTCAGAATATATTTTTTATAAACTTTTTCAGCGAAATAGTATCGGCTGACACCCATATATCTTCGCCACTGTTATACATATATTTACTTCTTTTCCAGTTTAAGTTTAAGTAGATGCATTATTTAAATATTATAAGTTCAATATTTAAACTTCTTAGTATTGAACCTATTATATTTTAAATTTATGGGTTCAGACCTAGTAATGTGTGTAATTTTAATGAATTTTTATACTAAATTTATACCTCACGTTGAAAATATTGGATTCATATGAACCCGGTAATATAACACTGCATAGCATACGCCTCTGTTAATTAAGATCTACACGTCCTAGCGATGCTATGTTTATAGACGTTTGTTAATAAAAGTCAAACTCGATTCTTTATCATATGCACAACTATAGATATATTAGAGAATAATTCCCATGTGAGCAACTTGCTTTCTGTTCAAGAATAAAGCTTACATTCCAACTACTAGACAACTTCTCTATATTTTAATGTTAACGTTGCACCTTTCGGCACGTTTATTTAATATATCCATTGTGCTGATATATATATATATATATATATATATGAGATTTCTGCAGGGTGTCATGTAGGAGAAGAGGAGGAGTACGTTTCACATTAAAAGGACAAGCAAATTTTAACATGGTGATGATATCTAATATAGGAGGTAGTGGTGATATAAAGAGTGTATGGATCAGAGGGTCAAGAACAAAAAGCTGGCTTGCTATGTATAGAAACTGGGGTGTCAATTGGCAAAGTCGTATTGACCTTCGATCACAAACGCTGTCGTTTAGACTCACTTTAGTTGATGGCAAGACTATGGAGTTCCTCAGCGTTGTACCTTCTTCATGGAAATTTGGACAGACTTTTGCCTCACGCAGACAGTTCTATTAATATAAATACCAATTCTTGAAGTCTAGATATATATATTTAACCTACATTATGTTCATGACCTGAGCTTTTTTAGATGGTTCATGGACATGCTTTGTAAGTTATTATGAAAGTTGTATCATTTTTCTTTTTTTTTTTCCTTTTTTTTTGGCATGACAATTTCATTGTTGTTGGAAGTCAAGAATAATGTGCATGGTTTTAACGAATTAATGCCTCATGTATTGTCGGCCTCGAGAATTTGAGAGCGTGACAAGCTGCTTATATTTTACTAATTCCATTCATTAATGTACTCTTAAATCTCATGAATGAGGAAGAAGAGGAAGTGATGGTGTTTAATTTCTTTAATTCGTTTTTATTTGGATTTCTTTTTCTTTGAGTCCATTACTCATATGGTTATTGAACTACATGAATTATCGAGTAACGTCACCTTTTTTTTATTTGTAACAAGAAAATCACTCAACTATCCGTATTGCACTCTGATGATCACTCAACTGGATTTATTCATTTTTTAGTGGAAAATGTTGCCTTCGCAATCCACATGAACTTTTGAACCATATAAACTAATTAATACCCGAAAAAAGCATATAAACCACCCATACACTCACCACCAAAGGATGTAGTGCAGCGGGGGGACTGCTCTTCCCTTAACCAGAGGTCTCGAGTCCGAGCCCTGGGTATGGAAAAATCCTTGGTAAGGAGAACTTCTCCCCGAATGGGGTCCTACGCAGCGCGAATCCAGATATAATCGAGCTCCAAAGCGGGTATCGGACACTAGGTGGAAAACCAAAAAGAAAAGAAAACACCCATACACTCAATCCGACCAGATGATAAGGATGAAAATCCACCTAAAAGTCTTACAACGTTCTTTCTTATAAACGGGTCGGATCGGGACGGATTGGGTGTACAAGTGAATATTTATGCTTTGTTAGGGTGTTAATTATTTTATGTGGTCCACTGCTCTTCCCTTAACAAGAGGTCTCGAGTTCGAGCCCTGGGTATGGAAAAATCCTTGGTAAGGAGCATTTCTCCCCGAATAGGGTCCTACGCAGCGCGAATCCAGATATAGTCGAGCTCCAAAGTGGGTATCGGACACTAGGTGGGAAACCAAAAAGAAAAGAAAAAAAACCATACACTCAATCCGACCAAATGATAAAGATGAAAATCCACCTAAAAGTCTTACAACGTTCTTTCTTATAAACGGGTCGGATCGGGATGGATTGGGTGTACCAGTGAATATTTATGCTTTGTTAGGGTGTTAATTATTTTATGTGATCCAAAAGTACATGTAAACTACCAAGTCAGCATTTTCTACCGAAAAAATTAATAAATTTGGTTGAGTAATCATGAGAATGTGATAGGGATAGTTGATGACTTTCTTGTTACAAATGAAAGAAAAATAATTTTACTCCATAATTTTACATAGTTCAATGACTTTCTTGTCCGTGACCATTATAAGATGTAAGCGATCAAAATAACGGGTTTTTTTTCTTGTGATCGATGATCAATGCAACAAGATGGAATTAACATCATGATCTACGCTAACAGCTAATAATAATAGGTGTCTCAAATGCTTTTATCATTGTTTTGCAAAGACAGTGTAATAGTCCGTTTGGCCAAGCTGCAAAAATCAACTTATTTTGAGAAATGCTTTTTCTCAAAAGTACTTTTGGTGAGAAGCAGTTTGTGTTTGGCTAATTAATTTGAAAAGCACTTCTGAGTAGCAATTAGCGTTTGGCCAAGCTTTAAAAAACTGCTTCTAAGTGTATTTTTCTCAAAAGTGCTTTTCAAAAAAGTGCTTTTGAAGAGATGCTATTTTTTCCTGCTTCTCCAAAACTGCTTATGCTTCTCCTCAAAAGAACTTTTTTCATTTCAAAAGCTTGGACAAACACCTTAATTTTAGAAGAAAAAAAACACTTTTGAATCAAAAAAGTGCTTTTGCCTCAAAAGAGGCTTGGCCAAACATGCTATAAATACATAAAGGGTACAATTCTTCCTTTACCTATCCCATGCTCTGCTGACTGCTGGGAAATTTGATATTTGTTTGCCCTTAAAATTGGATGACAATTGAATTTATATGCGTTTTTAAGGATACGTGATATAACTTGATACAAATTAAGAAGACAGATTGATATTGAAATTAACGATAAGGAAATAAATGCAAGCCATACAAAATGAACAACCTTAGCCTCTTAGTTTGATCACCCTCGAGCCAAAAAATGTTAGAACTGAAGAACAAGATGATAAGAACTAGAAATGATCAGTATATTGCTTTCTTTGTGCGTGTTACAATGTGTCCTACAAATGATCATAACCCCCCTTTATATAGTAGGGGTGTTCTACTCTTGGTACAATTCTACACAAGGTAAAAAATCTCATGATTTGCCAATTAATCGGCCTCTTCTTGATACGTGCCGAGATTTCTGTTGTGATCTTCGACCGATTGCGGATATTTCGGCTTTCCATTATTTGGCTCAGTAAGTTTCCCTCGATCTTGCTCAGTCTCTAGGTCACGAGCTCGACGATCTAATTTTGCACCTTGGTTCGATATAACTTGAGCTCGAGCTTTGACATGCCATGTTTCAGCCTCGATTGTTCAAACAATGGACGAACCCGATTTTGACCATATACAGATAGTCCCTCGTTTTTCGGAGAGAAGATAACGAGAAACAATAAGAACTTTCGAATCTCGCTTTGATAGATCATGACGTAAGTGACAAAAGGCAACTGAAACATTCCGTCGGTCCAGTCTTCAAGGCATTAAATTTGTGTCAGTGTTGGTCGGTCACTACTGGATTTGAACCGTCATTAGCAAACTATAAATATCCCAACTTTCATTCATTCAAACTTTATGTTCAAAAGCTTCTTCTACTCTTGTTCTTTAAGAATCTTTTCACTCTCCAACTTTTGTTCCTAGATTTCTTGAACCTTTTGCAACCACTCAACGTACCTTCTTAATTTCCTTTTCTTCATCTCTGCTTTAAAATGGCAAAAACTTCTAAGATTGTTCCACAGAAAGAAACAACCCCTTCATCACGGCCTGCCGGCGATGGGACTGCGGTGGAGCCACACCCTGAAGAGTTCGTTCCAGGAGGGTGCCTGATCGGTGCTGATTTTAAGATCGAAAAAACTTCTTCAGTACTGGGTCAGTACGATCCGGTCTTGAGATATATATGTATGATCACCGATGATCTCCTCTCCAAGGTCAAAGAGGATTGTAACTGGGCCGATAAACATGTGGTGATGCCCTCGCCTGAGAAATCAATTACTACCCACGTGGAGGGTTTTTAAGTATTTACACTTACCTCTTCATGTTGGGTCCCTTAGACTCGATCATTATTGCCTTCTGCAAAAAGTATGAAGTAACCCTCGGTCAAATTCACCCCTCTTTCTGGAGGATAGTGATTCTTCTTCGCTTTTTTGTAAGCAAAATCAAGGGGTGTCTCTTCACCCTTGATCATCTCATGCGTCTGTACAGTCCCCGACTCTATCGAGGAGGATTAATAAAACTTACTCACCGGGCCAATAAGGCCTCGTTCTCGAGTATAGATGAGGATCGGGACCGATGATGGATGGGCCAATTTGTTCGAGTGAAGACCTCGGATTTGATCCCTGCTGAGGACATGTCATTTCCCGAGAATGGAAGATGAAATGTAAGTATAACTTCGCCTTACAGATTTTACTTATTGTTTCTCCCCTTACCTCCCTTCTTATCGGTGTTTTTGTGGTGCAGCTGTGGCTTGGATGCCGGATGCAGTTCCTCGACTCAAAGAGTAGGTCAAGGATCTTGTGTCACAGAGACTGTATTTTGAGCGCGCTTGGCGTGAACTATCGAAGGGTCGGTGGGAGGCTCGTAATCATGGTAAGTTTTCTTTTCTAATTAAATAATGTTTGATTTCCTCCTTGTAATGTCAAATTCTTATCGGTTATGTTTTCTTTTGTAGGTCTCTCCATGGATGTTGCTATGAGGCCTCCATCACGTGATGAGGATGTGCCTCGCGAGTCCCATGCTCTGAGGCAGGGTGACGAGAAGAAAAGGAAAAGGGCTTCGAGTTTTCCGAACTCGGAAAAGAAAAAAACAAAGAGGAGGTCGGATCGTAAAACCAAGGGAAGCACCGGTGTTATATCCTTGGACTCAATCCATCCACTAAGGCATGTGTCCGAAGAAGAAGAAGAAGATAAATCTAAGTTGGTGGCCGCATACGGGAAGGTGTCTTGATACGAGAGGCCTCTGAACTGGCGGGTGTTGAAATTGAACCACCTCTACTTGAGGAGGTCGATGGGAGAACTTTAGCCGAGGCTCCCAAACCAGAGCGGGGTGAGGCCACTCCACCTCGAGCTAGAGGGGTCAAAAAGGAAACCGGGGATGAAGATTCTCGAGCAGGGGAAAATGCCTCAAAAGATGCTCGGGGTGATTGACATTACTGGGTCTCCTCAGTTCTCAAATGCCATGATCCATGAGGCCGGTATGCTAGAAGGTCGTTCTTACGAGGGGCCTCATTGGCTATAGATATCCACAACTTCTTAGATGGGCTAGAGTCTTCTGCCTCAGATGATGTCATTAGGCTCGGAGACTTGCTGGTGATAAAGAAGGTACCATCACTGGGATCCAGTGGGTCTTCCTCGAGCCCAAAGTTAGCGGACCGGTTCCTGGCCCCGAGTGTTGACCCTGACCGAAAGCGATCAATAGTTTTCTCTATCCCGGAGGATGCCCCGTTTTTCTCTGCCCCTATGGAGGTTGCTAGCTATCTTCGGTTTTTCGTGACCGAGGAGGACCAGTCAGTGATGGACAAGGTGGAAATGACCTACCTATTCAATGAAGCTCAACATGCGTTGAATCGGGTGACTTTGAGTGTCTTTTTTATTATGTATTTTAAACTTAAAGTTGTAAATAATCACAATACCTTACTTTATGCTTGCGGGCCTCGGTACTGCACCATGATACTTTTCTCTGAAAGTGGGAGAAGTTAACCTAACATGAGGCCGAGGTTCGGGAGCTTACGGAGAAGAGGGATACCTACAAGCTTCTCAGTGAGAAGCTTCAGGCCGAGTTAGAAGCAGCCCAGAGGGAGCAGGTCGAGATGGTCGAGCAGGTAAATCGAGTACTTCAAAGATAGTGATGAATAATTGGACACAGTGGCTAACGATCCGATCCTGCGGGTTCGATATAGGCTTGTACAAATCGGGCAGCTCCAAGCGTAGTTAAACACAACATAAACTGATGCCGAGGAGTTCAAGAAAAATATAGATATCTTAGCCTCGAAAAAGGAAGTTGTACAAGCACAACTGGCGTCGGCCGAGGCCCAGCTCCGGGCTGCAAAAGAGATAACCTTGGTGCAGGCCAAGAAGATTGAGGAGCTCCAATCTCAACTAAACTCGGCTATTTCTGGTCAAGAGAATTTGGCCAAAGAACTCGAGGTGGCCAAATAAGAGGTGATTGTGGACAAGGCTGATGCTAAAGTGGCCTAGTTCAAGGTTGATGTCGAGGCGATTCAGGCGCATGCTAAAAGTATGGTGAAGCATGTAAGGTGGCAAGCTCGAAGGGAAGTCTTCGAGGGAGTTCATGCTCATAACTTCGACATACTGGCTGAAATCGAGAATGCAAAAATAGAAGAAGCCAGGGCCCGGAAGATGGCTTTTCCTGAGGAAGATTCTGAGAGCTTAAGCGAGTCTGAAAGTGGGGAAGATCCCGAGGATGAAGACGCTGCCTCCGATAAGGACCAGACCACTTAGGCCTTTAGATGTTTTTATTTTTTGCTTTTTGCATCTTTCTGAGGTTGTTTTGGCCATTGTAGATTTCCTTATCGCGCCATTCTGGCCTTTATAAAAAGATTATTGGATACATATATATGAGGCTTTCTTTCCGTTTTGGCTTTCATATTTTCCCTTTGCCTTATTACTTGTATTCACGAAGCCCAGGATGTCTTAGCATAAAATAACTTAGGTTATGTTTGAAAGTTCAAAGAAACCTCACCTTTACATTACTCTGTTTTAAAGCGTCTTGGGGGTTCGGTGTTACCGAAAACTTTTTTTTTCTTTTTTTTTCCAAAGTAGGTAACCGAGATTATAGTTCGTCGAGGGTAGCCTTTAGAACTAGTTATGAAAAAAAATATTTTTTGAAGGCCTAGTTTTTGTTATGGGTTTCGAACGTCTCCGAGTCGTGTTAATATGGTCGTAGCCTTTTAGTTCGCGAGTTTTCCAATGCACCAACTTTCTCGAGCTATCCGGGCTTGCCCAAGATAACAGTCCCCGAGCGGGGTGGCCGTGGCCTTTAAAATCCGGTGGTTGCCTAATAGGTCTTATGCCCCCGAGGCCCAGTGACTTGGGCCGTTCGAGTTTGTTTTTGGACGGTAGTCCCCTAGTGAGGGAGTGATCATTCGAAATCTGATTATAAGCGGCCCTTGAGCTCGTTACCTTTAAGTGATCAGAAGTACAAAATTCTTTAAGGGATGTACTTTTTTTAAAACATAATATGATTGCAAGGAAAGTACTTCTCTTTATTCTTGTGCAAAATAGTTATACATGCATACATGCTTTATGTCAGGGCTTGAGTAATCTATGTGGGAACAGTTTGTTTGATCGTTTGAACCTTATAATAAATCCTACCTATCGAGACCCTTCCTTTACAAAGTAATTTCCTCGCTAACGTTGATATAAAAGGGTAATACATATCCGAGGGTAATGTCGCCGCCCCTCCCCCCCTTCCGTATTCGAGGTTGATTGTAGAGGAACCTCGGATACTTTTAATACGATCTTTGACACCGATTCGTGATCGGTCTTCGATTCTAAGTTAGCACGATCTATGGTTGCCTCGTTAAAAACCTTGCCGACAAACACATTTGGGACAAACCGGCTCAAGGAAAAAAGAGTACAATGCGTGCTTTCAGACCTAGCTTGTCGACCACCTTCAAGTGTTAGTAAATAAAAGGAAATGAAATAGGGTCGTACCTTAGCAGTAATATCATTTTAGGTGAGTTACGTTACAATTGCTCGGTAGTTGTTCTCCGTTCATCATTCCGAGCTTATAGGATCCTTTTCCAGTGACCTCGAGAATCCGGTATGGTCCTTCCTAGTTCGGACCCAACTTCCCTTCATTTGGATTTTGGGTGTTTAGTGTGGCTTTCCTTAGTACTAAGTCCCTGACATTGAAGTATCAAAGGTCGGCCCTTCGATTGTAATACCTCTCGATCCGTTGCTTTTGAGCGGCCAATCGAACAAGGGCGGCTTCATGCCTTTCATCCAATAGCTCCAGGCTCGTATTCATGGCCTCGTCATTTGATTCCTTTGTTGCATATCAGAATCTGATACTTTGCTCCCTGACTTCGACCGGTATTAGAGCTTTGGCGCCATAAATCAATGAGAATGGGTAGCCCCGGCACTGGACTTCGAAGTTGTCCGATATGCCCAAAGAACTTCGGGCAGGATCTCCTTCCATTTTCCCTTGGCGTTGGTCAACCTTTTCTTAAGATTTTGGATTATGGTTTTATTGGTCGATTCTGCTTGTCCGTTCCCACTAGAGTGATAAGGTATCAATAAGATTCTTTTGATCTTATGATCTTCGAGGAACTTGGTCACTTTGCTGCCGATAAACTGTTTCCCGTTGTCACATACAATTTCGGATGGCATCCCGAACAAACATATGATGTGGTCTCAAATAAAGTCGATGACTTCCTTCTCCCTGACCTTCTCATATGTCTGTGCTTCAACCCACATAGAAAAATAGTCAGTTATAAATAAGATAAATTGAGCCTTACCTAGTGCCCATGGAAGAGGGTCGACGATGTCCATTCCCTACTTCATGAATGGCCATGGCGACAAGACCGAATGCAACAGTTCCCTGGGTTGGTGAATTATTGGATCATGTCTTTGGCACTTGTCACAATTTCGTACGAACTCTTTCGCATCGTTTTCCATGTCGATCCAATAATATCCGGCTTTGATCACCTTTTGAACCAATGATTCGGCTCCTGAATGATTTCTGTAGGTGCCCTCGTGAACTTCACTCAGAACATACTCGGTATCTCCGGGTCCCATACATATTGCTAGCAGGCCATCGAACATTCTTCTGAACAAGATTCCGTCCTCGGACAAGCTGAATCGGGTTGCCTTTGTGTGCAGGGCCCTCGATTCTTTTGGATTTGAGGGAATATTCCCAATCTTCAAATACTCTACGTATTTATTTCTTCAATCCCAGGTTAAGCTTGTGGAGTTTATTTCGGCGTGACCTTCTTCTACTACCGACCTCATGAGTTGTACGACTGTCCCCGTATTGAGCTCGTCGTCTTTGACCGACGACCCTAAGTTTGCAAGGGCATCAGCCTGACTATTTTGATCACGAGGCACCTATTTCAAAGTCCACTCTTTGAACCAATATAATGTTACTTGTAACTTATCTAGGTACCTTTGCATTCGTTCTTCTCTAACTTCGAACATTCCGTTAAATTGTTTTACCACAAGGAGGGAGTCACATTTAGCTTCGATCACCTCCGCCCCAAGCTTTTGGTCAGTTGGAAACCTGCAATTATGGCATCATATTCAGCCTCGTTGTTAGTCAACTTCACAGTTCTAATGGATTGTCTAACTACGTTGCATGTGGGTATCATACCTCCTTTTTACCTACACCCTGTAAAGGGTATAAATATAAGGGAGTTTTTCCAATTAAAGGACAGTCGAAACGGGATTATTTATAAAAATTAGAGTCGCCACTTGGAATAATTTATGGTGTTTCAAGTCACCGGTTAAAATCCCGAATCTAGGAAATTGACTCTAATTACGGTCTGCGAACACAGAAATTCGGGTAAGGAATTATGTTAACCCGGGAGAAGGTGTTAGGCATTCCCTAGTTCCGTGGTTCTAGCACGGTCGCTTTGATCATACTTGGCTTATTACAATGGTTTAATTACTGACTTTAGATCCTATGTGCATTTACCCTTTACCGATTTTTAATCACTTGATTATTCGTAGTTAAAGAATTGAGTTACGCGTACGTATACTCTTTTCCTTTGGCGCGTCAAAAATCATGTCATGCGAACGTGTCCATAATTAATAATGCTTTGTTTATTTATTTAAGAAAATTTGGTTGAAGTTGCGCGAACGCATACCTAGAGTCTTTTAAAAGTTTAATTATGTTACGCGAACGTATACATAATCGCAATACTAATCTAAATCGGGCCTAAAGCAAACTACGAATGTTTAACTTTGTAACGGCCATGGAAATTTACTAAATGACACGCCTCGATTTCTAAAAAAAATTAAAATATTAATTAAGCGAGGGCCACGAATCTAAGTCAACTACTTCTTAAAGCTTTTTCTCTACTAAAGTTTATTCTCCAATTGCTAATGTAAATATGCAAACTCGCCCTCCCAAATATTCGTCAAAGTACTTTCAAACAAAATAAAGATACCAAAAGGATAATGAAACAGCTAAGGAAAAACTAACCCAAGAACAAGTCACGGGACCGACCAAAACAAGCATTTTTAACTAGAGAAAACAATATAAACCAAAGCACCTTTTAAACCATATCTGGAGAGAAATGAACTAATATATAAAGATAACAACCAAATATTTTCATTCTCTTTGAACTTTCGGCATTGAGGAGTGTCCATACGAGTTGCAGCCAACAAGTCTTAGACAAATGATTCATATTAGTTTATGCTTGGTCTCAACATTCATACCTCTATCTTCAGTAAGTGAGCATTTCAATAACAAACAATCTAATTCAGAACTCTGGTGAACTTACTCGGTGCTCAATTAACAGTGCAATGCCAACCATGATGATATTTAGCCACTAACATGTTGTAGATTATATTATATGGTTAAACTTGAATCATTAAGAAAACAACTCCATCACATGACTTTGTCTTCTACTCAATCTCAATGAAATCGTCATCCACAATTTTAACGACATCAACAGAGAAACAACGCAGTAAGGTGAACCACAGATGAAATCCAGCAAACTAACATGTCTAATTTCTTAATTACAACCATTCTTTGACAAATACACTAATCAGGACATTTAAAGCTACATGGTAATTGTAAAACTGAAAGGAGAAGAGGTAAAGTCCATCAACAATATCATATTACTACAGCAATCCATATCCAGAACGACCAGAAAGGAGTAGAAGGAAATTAAGCTAAACTAAACAATTTCGAAGGTGCAAAAACATGGAATAACAACTACATTAGTGTAAATCTTCATTCAAGTGAACCAATCTTCACATTCACCCATTTTCATACATTGGAAGATGAGATGAGTACCTGGAAATCACAACAGAAATGAAAGATGAGGGGTCAGCCAAGTAAAAACAGTAGCAGCAGGTGTTTCAGCACCAGGGTCAGCTCACTAAACAACTTCAGACCAGGAATGAATAAGGATTGATCAACTTGGAAACAGTTTCAAACCAGCAAAGTATTCAATAAAGCCCAGCAATCAAAATCGAATCAGAAATGAACCAAAAAAACCTTGAACACCAACTGATTCAACTCATCTTGACCTTCAGTTGCTCAGAAATTATCTCAGAATGAATACCATAAGAATTTCCACGGATTTTCTCAATAGAATAGTGATTTTTGTATTTTTCCACCATCTAGGATTTTTGGGATTTCTTAGCTCTTGGGTCTGCCTTGAAAGGCAAGAAATGATGCCTTTATAGGCAAGAAAGCAGGGCAGCCTCAGCTTGCACTTTGCCCCTTTGCTAATTTTCGTTTTAGCTTAAAAACCCCTAGCCAAAAATCAGATTTTTCACATTAGTCCCCACCCTAGCTTCCAGGAAGCTTCCTTCAGTCAGTTATAAAAGATTCCCCAGCCTCGATTACCCAAATTATCTCCCCAAACCCTATTATTTACTCTTAGGACAAAGCAGGGTCAGATCAACCCAAAACCAATTTTAAACTTGGGCTAACGGGCATGTTTTCTTCAAGCGACGGGCTAGTAAACAACAGACCCCAAACCCAGCCCAAGCAAACAAACTTAAGGGAATTAAAAGTCCAATTTAGAACAACGACAACACACACAATTAATCCAATTCCTTTTCTTCTTTACTCTTAAAAACGCTTTAGTCTGAAATTAACACTAAGTTATTAACTAGCATATCTAACTTAATCCTACAGAAAAGGAGAAGTAACTGATGACTAAGGATTGAACTAAAGAAAACAGAACAAGGCAGAAAAATACCAAGGGAATAGAAGATATCTATGCACTCCATTTTAAACTTCAGAATCCTCAACGACGAGGCTAACCCGATATCGAAACTCCAGCGAATTCAAAAGCTTGACCAAATGGCGAGAATTATAACACGAATATTAGTCGAACTCTTGTTTATAGCTAATAATTCGTGATGTAATTCTCATCACGAGCCAAGAAAGGAATGAGGTGGAATCTTGAAGAAATTGGGTCGTTTGAGGCTGAGTGTCTGAAATCGGGTCAGAAACAAGGGAAAAGGCGCTCTTGATATGAAATGGCCCCATTTTTGATGAAAACTAAGGAATTCATGCTGGTTATAACACGAACTGAGGATGTAATCCGGAATTTTTAGGCGAAAGAAGAAAACTTGGATTTTTAATCTTTGATCTGAAATTCGGAAAAATCCAGTGGTCTTTTGGAAAAAATGGTGGAAGGACATGAAAGAGGGGATGATGGGGGTTGTCTAGTCGAAATTTGGATGGATTTGGAAGTGCTCTGCCGCAATGAGGCGATTTTCGGACGGTGGAGCCACGGTGGAAAGGGGTGGTGATTTCAGATATGGGATTAGGCTTCGGGCTCAAGAGATGGGGGGTCTGAAGATTCGGACACTTTTATACGGGGGAAAGGGCCAGTTTTGGTCTGTTGGATCTAGGCACGATCAATGGCTCAGATCAAAACTTAACGAAACAACGCTGTTTGATTTGGGGGGGAACCGGACCGGGTTGGACACGGGTTTGGGCTGGGTAAAGGGTATTTTGGACGGGTGTGGGTTTGGGCTTGGGGTAAATTTAGCCCAGAGCTTAATTTGCTCTTATTCCTCTTTCCTTTTCATTTTCCATTTTTCATTTTCTTCTAATTTCTTTTTTAAATTGAGATTAAAAATTAAACATAAAACCTAAATTAATTCCTAATCAAATTATCCTATCAAATTAAGTCAACTAATTCTAAATAATAATTACCATAAATAATTAAATACCAAATTAAAGAAAACCTCCAAAATTCGAGACTAAAATTAAAAAAAATGCAAAAATTAGTTATTTTTTGTGATTTTTCCATTTTTATAAAACAATTAATTTGCTAATTAATCCCAAAGTGTAGAATTAAATCCCAAATGCAAATGCAACATATTTTTTGTATTTTTATTAATTAAACAAAAAAGAAATGCACAGACAAATGCAAACAATTAACAGAAAAATAATGAAAAGAAATTATTTGTTTTGAATTTATGGGAGTAATTCATATAGGGCAAAAATCACGTGCTCACAGTGGGTAGCTTCAGTACGATGCCAAGTCCGGACCACTTTGCATTCGAGGCACCGTCCGTAAAGAGGGTTCAGATTCCCGAAGACGTCACCGAGTTTACCAACAACTCTCTTTTGACTTCAAGTATTAGGGCCGGCATAAAGTCGGCTACGAAATCTGCCAAAATTTGAGATTTAATGACTGTTCGGGGTTGATATTCGATATCATACCTGCTGAATTCTACTGCCCATTTGGCTAATCATCCCGAGAGTTCGAATTTATGCATTATATTTCTAATGGGTAGGTTGTCACAATACATATATGATGACACTGAAAATATGGTAGTTTTCTAGAGGCACTTAGCAAAGAGAGCGCCAATTTTTCTAGGTGAGGATATCTAGTTTCGGCCTCACCTAAGGTCCTGCTAACATAATAAATTGGAAATTGCGTACCTTGTTCTTCCCGAACTAGGACTCCATTTACCGCTATTTTCGATACTGCCAAATACAAATATTATCATTCGTCTGTCATCAGTGTGTGAAGTAGTGGCGGGCTCGATAGATATTTCTTAAGTTCTTCTAAGGACCGTTGGCATTCTAGGGTCCTTGTGATGTTGTTTTTCTTGTTTAGTAACGAGAAAAACTGATGGCTCTTATTGGAGTACCTCAAGATGAATCGCCCCAAGGTAGCAATTCACCCAGTTAGCCTTTGTACGGCCTTCACATTATCCACTACCATGATATCCTCGATATCTTTGATCTTGTAGAGTTGATCTCAATTCCTCAGTTGGACACCATAAACCCGAGAAATTTACCTGATCCGACTCCGAACGCGCACTTTTCTGGATTCAGCTTTATGTTGTACTTCTTCAATATACTGAAGGTTTCCTGCAAATGCATTAAATGGTCCTCTGCTCGCAGGGACTTAACTAACATATCGTCAATGTAAACTTTCATGGATTTTCCTATTTGTTCTTCGAACATTCGGTTACTAGGCGTTGGTAAGTGGCACCAAAAATTTTTAATCCAAATGGCATTACGTTATAGCAGTATGTGCCATACTTATGATGAAGGAGTTCTTTTCTTGATCATTCGGGTTCATCCGTATTTTGGTTATACCTGGAGTAGGCATCGAGAAAACTGAGGATCTCGTGGCCTGCCGTGGCATTGATCATGCGATTGATGTTAGGCAAAGGGAAAGAGTCTTTGGGGCATGCCTTATTTAAATTTTTATAATCCACACACATTCTAAGTTTGTTCCCTTTTATAAGGACTACTACTATGTTTGCTAACCATTCTCAGTATTTGACCTCCCGGGTGGATCCTATTTTAAGGAGTTTAGTTATCTCGTCCTTGATGAAGGCATGCTTCACTTCGGACTGGGGTCTCTTTTTCTGCTTGACCTAATAGAATTTCGGGTCCAGGCTCAGCTTGTGAATGGTGATCTCCGGCGGGATCACTGTCATATCGAGATGGGATCAAGCAAAACAATCCATGTTAGCTATAAGAAATTGAATGAGTTTTTTCCTGATCTCAGGAGTTAATCCCGTGCCCAGGTATACCTTTTGATCGGCCAGATGCTCGATTATTACGGCCTGCTCTAGCTCTTCGATCGTTGATTTAGTAGCGTCGGAATCATCGGGAACTATAAAGGATCGAGGAACCCCATAATCATCGTCTTCTTCAGTTCCCTGCTTGTCCGGTATTTGGCTTTCTGTTTTGCTTTTGAACCTGAATCCTTTGTCGATAAGAGTGTTGATATCGGAATTACTTCATCGACGGCAAACATCTCCTTTGTGGCGGGATGCTCCCTGTAGATCGTCTTGATCCCACCTGGTGTTGGAAATTTTAATACCTGGTGAAGGGTCGAGGGCACAGACCTCATGTTATAGATCCATGGTCTCCCGAACAGGGCATTGTACCTCATGTCCCCTTCGATCATATAAAACTTGGTCTCCTGGGTGGTTCCGGCTACATTTACAGTAACGTTATTTCTCCCTTAGTAGTTTCGCAAGCCATGTTGAATCCATTTAGAACTTGGGCCGCAGGCACGATTTGGTCCTGTAGGCCGAGTTGCTCTACTACCCTCTATCGAATGATGTTGGCCGAGCTACCTAGATCAATTAACACACATTTAACTCGAGTTTTATTCATGAGTATAGATATTACCAGTGCATAATTATGGGACTGCATGATTCCTTCTGCATCCTTGTCGTTGAAAGATAACGTTCCTTTTGGTATGCAATCTCGGGTTCGTTTTTCCCTTGTGATTGATACTTTGGTGCGCTTTAACATTGGACCTTGAGGAACATCAACCCCTCCGATGATCATATGAATGACGTATTGAGGTTCTCCTTGCTCATTTTGCTTATTGGAATCCCTGTTTCTAAAATGATTCTTGGCTCGGTCACTCAGAAATACCCGAAGGTGTCCGCTGTTGAATAACCGGGCTACGTCTTCTCTCATTTATTGAAAACCCTTCGTCCTATGGCCATGAATGTCATGATATTTGCATATTTGGTTGGGGTCCATTTGGGATGGATCGGTTTGTAAAGGCTGAGGTCATTTGGTATCTTTGATGTGTCCGATAGCAGATACGATGGCGGTTGCATCAACATTAAAGTTGTACTCTAATAATCGTGGTGCTTCTTTAGGTCCGATAGGTATACCAAAGTCGTTCTTGCTCATGAGCCCTCGAGAGCTCTAGCCTCGATCACTTTTCCTTTGATTTCGTGCAGAATTTCGCCCAGATTCGTTGCTCCTACGATCTCCATTATACGGTTGATATCGATATCTATTCAACCTCGGTTATCGGTCAATATCCCCTTTGATTCTATCAAGGATTCATATAGGATAAACGGACCCGGAAGGATCCCGAAGTTAATCATCTTCGACCCTGATCTTTGATTGATACCAATTATGCACATCGGCCCAAGTAACAGTCGGGTATTCTATCAAATTCTGCTTCAACTACTATGAAGCCACTGAGCTTCAAACATTGAGTCCTTGAGTGAAAGCTTGAACAACCCAATCATCAGCGACCGCTGGCAAGTCCATCCGTTCCATGGTAAATTGTGGTACCATATCATAGCTCCCTTTGACAGGGTCTCTCCGAATTTCTTTAGCAAGACAGATTCGATCTCGTCATCCTCTAGATTATTCCCTTTGATAGCACATTTGTAAGAGGTGACGTGCTCGTTCGATCGGTCATTCCATTGTATTTAGTAATCTCGGGCATGCGGAACATCTTGGGAATCGGCTTGGGAGCCGCGCTCGGGGGGAAATGTTTTTGCACGAATTTTTTGGAGTCCAAACCCTTCAATATCGGTGGTGCCCCGGGGATTTGATCGACCCTGGAGTTGTAAGTTTCCACCTTCTTGTCGTTTGCCTCAGTATTTTTTTCCCCTGACTCAATTCGTTTTGTCAGTTCTTCGAGCATCTTCATGATTGTAGGATTGGTCTCCGATGCTTTCTCGTTCGATTTCCTTGAAACTGATCGACCTTGTGGACAACTTCCTTGGACGGCTCGAGATCGACCCTACTCGGTGGGTGATTCTGGTTTTGGAGTTGGGCTATCGCTGCCTGTTGAGCCTGCAACATTTCGAAGATCACTCGCGCATTGATCCTGCCATTTTCGCCGCCATATGTGCTTTGAGCGATTGATCGAACATCCCCATGGACGCTTCCCTCGGGATCGACTACCAAATCTGCGTTGACGGCTATATGTGAGCTGACATCGATTGGATCTACAGTCGGAACTCCATCAAGGCCAACCGTGGGTACATCGTTCCCTGGTACTATGTTATCATTTTTGTTGTGGTGGCTGAAATCATTGTCAACATGTAAAGGTGCTAACTGAGAGTGCGACATTTTGGTCATGGAATCAAAGATACTCCAAAGAACAAGTGTAAAATAGTGTGTGTTATAAAAGTTTATACAAGGTAATCACTATTATCCTTAGCCCCACGGTGGGCACCAAATTGTTTGCTCTTAAAAGTGGATAACAATTATTCTTATACGTGGTTTTAAGGATACACGATATAACTTGATACAAATTAAGAAGACATATTGATATTGAAATTAACAATAAGGAAATAAATGCAAACCACACAAATTGAACAGCCTTAGCTTCTGAGTTTGATTACCCTCGAGCCAAGAAACTTCTCAACTAATGTTAGAATTGAACAACAAGATGATAAGAACTAGAAATGATCATTATATTGCTTTCTTTGTGCATGTTACAATGTGTCCTACATATGATCAGATTCCCCATCTATATAGTATGAGTGTTCTACTCTTGGTACAATTCTATACAAGGTAAAAAATCTCATGATTTGTCAATTAATCGATATCTTCTTGATGATTATTTTGTAGAGTTAAAACAATGGCAAATCAAGTAAAGGCCGATTAATTAGCAAATCATAAGATATTTTGCTAAAACAATAAAAGTAAATGAACATCAACCACACATTTATTCTGAGTACCGTATAACGAACGAGGATATTGACACATGTCTTTGTTGCTTCCTCCTCGTCAACAAGGATACTGGCTTGTGCAAGGGAAGCCTTTGCTAAATTTGAAATTATTTAAGACTTGTCTACAGCTTTTTTCCCCTATTACTCTGTCTACGACGTAAAATTAAAAAAAGTAACTTTAAAGTGCACCATTTTCCTATTCAATATAGCACCAAAATAAGTAGTAAGTAATAAAATAAAAGGTCTTTCTCTATTTTATATAGGATAAAATTATAACTTAAACTAATTTCTAACTATTTACGATTTCGAAATCAACTAATTAAAATCTTACTTAGTAAGCATTCCCTTATTTGAACTAGAAAAAAAATACTAACATTAGGATATTAAATCAATTAATTAATAGCATAACTATAATACCTTATACAAATTATTTACTTACTTGAATTAATAAAACAAAATTATAATACATTCTATGTTTAATATAATATAGATTTAGGACTGTACAATCAACTAAAAATTATAGCAGAATAGGTAAAGACCCCCCTAAATTTGACACTTTTTAATGAGTGTACACCTTAACTATACGTGATTTTAATTACCCCATATGCTTACTTTTTCGAATTTTATTACCCCCCTAACATGCCACATGGCAGTGGAAGTTTGTTCAAATGGTTGAGGTGCGCGTGGGGGAGTATATTTTTTGCCACATCAGTTGAATATTTACCATCCCTAACGGTAATAATTTCTCCCAATGGTAACAACCCCTATTTATTGGCTTCTTTCCAAGTCTTCAGCCACAATCTTCTCACAATATTTGTCCAGCCAAATTCCATTTCCCCCTAAGATTTTGGCTCTTATTTTTTGCCCAAATAACAGCCATTTTTTCAACAACTGGAAGATAGAAGATGAATGTTTTTTGTAGATGTGGCAAGCCAGCTCCTTTAAAAGTTGTGTGGACTACTGCAAATCCTAGGCGACGATTCTTTGGATGTAGTCTTTATCCGAAGACAAATTCTTGTCGATTTTTTTAGTGGTATGAACCTCCATTTCCGGAGCAAGCAAACATTGTTATTTCTAGGTTGTTGAAGAAGACTAACAAACTATCGAAGAGGGAAAGAATGCTAAAGTTTCTATTATTTTTCAGTTTACTTTTGAATTTGATTTTGTTCATGTACAAATAATGGTTATCTGGTAGTATGTAATAGAAGTTAAGCAATATGATATGTTGTTCGACACTGCTATCCACAAAAACAACCAATCACAATAACAACATCTTGTCAACATAGCTGGTAATTTGACAAAGAAAGTCGAAATTTAATATCTAACAATAGAGTTAAACTATGTTGTCCATATACAGCTAGACATACACATGACAAACAGGTTCACAAAATAAAGTTTAGTACCACCATCAGTATCCACAAAAAATAGACGCCCCATGAATTCAACTAAAACAACCACCCCATGAATTCAACAAAAAAAAAGTCTAGTATATCAAATACTACATCCAAACAGTAAAGAAATTCAAGTGGTCTTCTTGGACCCCATAACCTTAGATCTTGTTTGTATTCCACCGGATTGGGACCCCGTCTTGATTCTAGCCATTGCAGCTTGGACTTGAAGTTGTCTTTGAGTCACAGCTTCCTTCCCTTTCCATTTCAAACCTTTAGAAGGCTTATATCCAATATCATCAATAATATGGGTAGAATCAATTAAAGGGCCAGTATAAACCTTTATGGTTGTAGGCAAACCATGCTGATAACATTCAAACCAAAAGATACATTTTAAAGTTAGGCAATAACATCATATAGTAAGTTAGACAATAAAATGTGCCTAAAATGTAAGGACAAAAAAATACACTTACATTAATACATGTAAAACCAGATTGTGCAACAAATACACCATGTCCTTGAAGCCTAGGCCTCTTGTAGTGGCTTCTTGCCCCCCCCCCCAGATTTTCCTCCAGTACTTGTAGATGCCTTACTTGTAGATGCATTGTCAGATTCCTTTCTACCTTTTGTGAAGTTTTTGTTGTTGATTGTTGTAAGCAATTAGTAGTCTATTATATGAGAAAAATGAGGAATTAGCTCTTAGATAACTAAGAAGATAGTAATAAAGGAAGAAGGTAGGAAGGTACCTCTTGATTACTTGTTGGTCATGTGGGAAAACTCCTCATATTATGAGTACTTGCTTTGCAAATGGACCATGTCATAGTTATTCCCTTCTTTGATAATTTTCCAGCCCTTTTTGTTTCTCCAACTTCCTTTCTTCTATTTTTTCTTGGCCTTCCAGGCATATTTTGAACTAGAGGAGGTAATACCTTGGGGTTACTACTTTCTGGCCACATTATCATGTTGGGAACTGGTTGTGTGAAGTGTGAATATGCCTTCATGTAGGTCTCTTTCCTGTACCAGTGTACAATATGCTCTGAAGGATCAAGTCTCTTGAAGTGCATTGTTGTTATAGCATGTGGACATGGAATGCCTTTAAGTTCCCAAGACCTGCAACTGCAGCAACCTGTTCTTAAATCTACAATGAACTTGCATGGACCATCTTTGAGTTCAAATCCAGTATCTCCATTAAACATGAAGTCAACCCTCATTGGCCTCTCAACATTAGTATTGAACACCATCATGGCCATTGGAGATACATCATCCTGCTAAGTTTCAGCAAATTCTCTCATCTTTGCTACTCTACTCATAACTTTGACCCTTAGTTCCTCTAGCATTGATATGCTTGTCTTGTGTCTAGGGCCCAATATACAAGCATTGAAGCTTTCACACATGTTATTGTCAACACTGTCACACTTGGAGAATGTTTGAAAGAATGCTTTGTACCATCTTTCTTTGTTGTATTTAACTAGGTCTTCACAAATGTTATGACCCAATTTATCAAGATCATCTAGTTTTCTTTTCATTTCAAACTCAAATGTCGATCTAACAACACTCCAGAATCTTTTTCTCCTTTCAATCCCTCTCCATTTTATAGCCCAGTTTGCCAGAATGTGTCTAGCACACATTCTGTGCTCACACTCAGGTAAAATCTCTTCAACAGCTGAACATAGGCCCTGCATAAATACAGAGAAACAATAATACTTAAACCAGAAAATAGTAATACTTAAACCAGAAAAACAACAGTGTTTTAAACCAGAAAAACTGTAGTAGTTAAACAACAAAAAAACAGAAAAATAGTAGTATTTAAACAGCAAAAAAATAGAAAAACAGTAGTACATACCTTTTGCATGTCACTTATCATGGTGAGTTCCCTGTCATCTCCCAAGTTCAAATCAGTTTGCAATAGCCTGAGGAACCAACTCCATGTTTGCTTTTTTCAGTGCCTACAATAGCCCAAGCTATTGGGAACATTTGGTTATTCCCATCCTTTACTACTGCTGCCAACAGTTGCCCTTTACAAACACCCTTTAAAAAACATCCATCTAACCCTATACATCTCCTACAACCCTCCATAAACCCCTACTTCATAGCTGCAAAACAAATGTAGAAACGGGCAAACTGCTTCTTCCTATCATCTGTGTCTGTCAATTTTACTACACATGTGCTACCAGGATTTGTTTTGAGTAGCATATCCCTATAGTCCAGAATCCTACCAAACTCAGCAACATGATCCCCCATAATCTCTTTCAACACAATCTTTTTAGCCTTCAAACAAACAGCCTTACCAACGTATAAACCAAGCTTTTTTATCACCATATCCTGAATTTCCCAACCTTTAATTCTAGGCTGTGAGGTAATTCTATCTTTGAACTGCTTTGCCACATATTTTGAATCACACAGATAGTTGTAAGTGATTTTAAGGTATTTGTGTCTTGGATTGTAAGTCTTGATTGTGAAGTTTGTACTCCTACCTTCCCTGCTAGCATACAACAACCAAGGACAATCAGTTTTGCATTTAACTCTGACTCTATGGGGCTCATTGGGATCCTTAACTAGCTGAATATCTTTCTTTATAGCATATTTGGTAACTGCTTCTCTAAATTCCTTCACATTCTCAAATATCATCCCTAATTGCCAAGTAACAATTTTGGCAGAAGGACCATAAACCACTCTATTTGTTTTTTTCCTTCCCCTTAATTGTCCCATATCATCTACATCATCATCAGATACAGGATCACCCTCCCCTTCCAGATCTGATTCAGATTCAAAACTATCTGGATCTGAACTATCATAGTAAGGCTCATCATCACCTCCTAATTTGTCTCTCACATTTTGTTTGTGCTGATCTATGTTCTCATAACCTTCATCAACTCCAACTTCACCTAAAAATCCATCGGGTTTTTCCTTCCTAAGTTTTCTCCTATTCTTTGGTCTATATTTCTTTAGATCTTCTTTAACAACCCTCAACTCTTCATGGACATCACTTCCATAATCAAATGACCTCTCAGATTCATCACCAGATGCTATTTCTTCTTCTTCTCCAGCTGGTTCTACTTATTGAGAATTAGCAGCAGTAGCAGATTCTTCTTCCTTTGAAGAGGAAGTCCAATCTATGGGTAAATCCTCTTCTTGAGTGGTATTAAAAGGAGTAGGTAACCCTATTTCTTCTTCTTTTCCAACTGGTTCTACTTGTTGAGAATCAGCAGCAATGTCTACTACATCAGCAGCAGCAACAACAGATTCTTCTTCCTCTGAAGAGGAAGTCCAATCTATGGGTGAATCCTCTTCTTGAGTGGTATTCAAAGGAGTAGGTAACCCTAGATCTGGATTTGCAGCAGTAGTATTTAAAGGAGGACCACAGGGAATAAAAGATTTCCTATTATCTTGTTGTGTGCTAGAAGATGCATTAAAAGGCTCACCCACGTAGCTTATTTGGCTACCCTATATAGCATCCACCTCCTCAAATTGTGAGTCAAAAGAGACAAAAATGTCTATTGTGTCCCCATTGTTTAATAATATAGCAAGGTCCATTAAATCCCTATCTTTTGTTAATTCAACCAAACTGCCACCCTTAGCACTCATAATATAAGTTTTTCCTAACTTTGTAATCCCAAAATCCTTAGCATAATCAACTAACTTTGGTATTGACAAGTGGTCACAGTCGATATTAGTCACATGTTCAACCCTACCCCCAACATATAGAGGTCCTACCTCACTCACCAATATCCCACCAATTTTCCATCTTAGATTCACATACTTAGTATCCATGGGACCCTACACAGCAATAAGAAAAAGGAAAAAACAACTCTCAAGATAGAAGTTTGTAAAATTATATACAGAAGATTACAAATAAACAGTAATCGGTAAAGACCCCCACAAATTAACAAATAACACAAAAGCCCTAATTTTACCCTAATCGGCATGCATGCAAAAGTCACAATCAACATAAAACCCCTGATTTTACCCTAACAGAAAGAGGCACGCATACCTTCAAACTCAGAGTGAAAATGGTAGAAATATTGGCGAGAATCAAAGATACCCAGTAGCTTTTAGCTCCTCCACAGTAGCTTTTAGCAGCACCTCAACGGAGAATCCTATCGACTCACAAAATCAAGCTCAAGAACGCACAATCGTCTCTGTCATTGATGATGGGAGTGATGTGTTGAACCCTAGTTTTTCTATGTTATCGACCAAATGAACGATGGTAAAAGGGATGGGTTAAATTTGAGGGATTAATTTTCAAGGCGGGTCGGGTATTTTAATTGGATACCCGAATTATTCCAACGTGTACAGCCACATCAGCAAGCATTTACATGTATACGGCGCGTGTATACACGATAGAGAGGTTTACTAATTTAGGGGGATAATAAAATCTGAAAAAGTAAGCATAGGGATGTAATTAAAATCACGTATAGTTAAAATGTACACTCATTAAAAAGTGTCAAGTTTAGGGGGTCTTTACCTATTCTGCCATTCTAAAACAGTGGAGTCGTGACTTCGGCACTACACGACGATAGAAATGGCAAATTGACAAAAGAATTTTGGGACATAGTTATTGCCTTAACACTAAAGAGAACTCGATCGAACCAACCTTGAGCAACAAATTGCGACAGATTTCAGAAATTAAGTAAATGAACTAATTTAATAACAAGCCAAAATTCTTATCAGATATTTCCATTACTCTGCTTCATACTCAAAACCAAGAAAAGCTACGAATATTCATGAGCAAACACACTGCTGAATTGAAATTTAGCTTAAAAGCTTCATAGTTAATCGAACGAACTCTAACAAATACAAGACATGATTTCACCATTTCGAATAATCACAAAACCAAATCAAACTTCAACCAAATGCTTCAAAATCAAATAGATTCGAGATTGTCGACACAAATAGGACAGATTCACACGCCAAAAGAAGTAATCTAGACTCATCATCAATCAAAAAACCTCGGAAATGTACTCCTATCAACCTTCAGCTAAATCGCTTTATTTCAAATGAAAAACAAAATCCGATCCAACTCAGTTTATTTACCCTAGGCTCTCATGAGACTTCAATTCCATCATTAAACAGAGTAAAGAGAAGGGAAGATGATGAACCTTAAAGAAGATTTCGATTAATTCCGGAAGTCGAATACAATGGACAACGGCAAAACTCCAATAGAATCAGCTACCGAAGATGAACACGAGTCGCGAACCAGCAGCAAAAACGACAGCGCCGGAGAAACTCGAAACCAGCAGCAACTCAGTCGAATTCCATCGATTCAAAATGAAATACAAGAACGCGAACTGAAATGGAAAGCACAGAGGTTTTCTTCTTTTTTTCGTTTTTAAAAGTAAGAAAGAAACAGAACTCAAGAAAGGTTCCTCAATTTCTCTTTAGACTTCCCCCTTACAAAAAAAAAAACTCTAATTTGTTAAAATTTCCAAAGAAATCCCAGACCTCTCTCCTCCAAAAAAACCCCAGACCTCGTTTTTTTCATTTTCTGTGAATCCTATATATATATATATATATATATATATATATATATCCTTACCTCCAGATCTTTTCTCCCTCTTCAAGAAATCTGATAGGGCCCTTTTGAATACGAACACCTGATGAATGTGAGGCTTGGATTGAGTGAAATTGATCCAACTCCTCTCACTCATCCAACGCACGTCTTCTAGAGCCTACCAATCAAGTGAAACAGCTTGAAATCGGGCGAGTGGGGGGGGGGAATCTTTGGGTGTCAGAAACTATTACACCTATGTGGCAAGAGGAGAGAAGGGGAGAGCGCGTGAGGTGAGTTAGGGGGTGAACTCGGGCGGGTTTGGGGCGAGGCAGAGGTGAAAGAGAAGATGAACAGTGAAGGCGCTGCTTTGAGTCTGGGAATTAGGGTTAGGTTTTTTCTTTTGGTTATAATTGGGGTTTTATATGGGGATGGGTTTTAATTGTGTCCATTGGATGAATGGGGATGGAGGGCTAAGATTTGATTAGAAAAATGGGGTGGGTCAAGGCTGGTCCGGTCGGGTAAGGGAGTGGGCTGGGCGGAATTGGGTTAAAATGACTCTAGACCACTGAATTTAGTATTTTAGGTGGCCCAAATCGAGACCATCCTTTTGTTTTGCCTTTTCTTTCTTTTCTTTCTTTTTTTTATTTTTTTTCTTTTAATAAAGATCCTAACTAAATTAATTAAATCCTGAAATTAATCCTTAATTATTCTAAATTATAAAATTAAGCTAATTATCTTATTAAAAAAAATTATAAAAGTTACTTAATCCTAAATATAAAAAAGAAAAGAAAAATCAATAATCTAGCAATTAAAAGGTAAAAAATGTAAAATGAGCTATTTTTGTGATTTTCATTTTTTCTAGAACAAGTAATTACTAATTAATCCCCCCCAAAAATGTAAAAAGAAACTGCGATGCAGGGTAATTTTTGTATTTTTTTTCATGATTTTTTAATGGAGATTAAATGTACAAAATGCAAACAAGTAATAAAATTCTACAAAATAAAATTGCAAATAATGAGAGAAATTTATTTTCTTGAATTTATGGGAGTAATTCATATAGTACAAAAATCACGTGCTCACAAACTTTTTTTGAATTGTAACGAAGAGTTTGAGTTTGGAGAAATTTACCTGAGCTGGCTTCAAACAAGTTTACCTGTATCTCGTCCGTCTGTGGAGCATGTTGTGGTTTGTTCATTCTACCTTCATTTTTGTTTGTTGTTGTTTTTGCTTGTCCTTGCTTGTGTCTTCTTGGGAAGGTGACAGTTTTCCACTCACTTTCCTCCGATATGATTGTTTTCTTTTGTTGAGCTTCTTGTGGTTCATGGGTTGTTGTGGGTGTGGGTGCCTTGTAGTTGCAAATTTGTGCAGTATGCCCGATTCTGCTACAAGCGGTGCACAGAGTCCCCTCTCCTTCATAGATCACAGCCTGCTTATGGTCCCCTATTATTACCGATGTTTCTACTGGGGTTTCCAGTGGTACTTGAATACAAATACGAGCATATCTTCCTCTTAGGGTAGAGGATGTGCATTGGTCTATTTTGAGAAGTTTAGTCAGCTTCCTACCTACTTTCTCTAGGATGTCCTGATCATAGAATTCTGTTGGTAATTGAGGGAGCCGAATCCATATGACAGTAGAAGTAAGAGTAGCTTCTTGAGGAACAAACTTTGGTTCCCATTTTCGTATAGATAGGAAATTTCCAGAGATGAACCAAGGGCCTAGGTGTAGAGCCTTAACCATACTTTCTTCTAAACTAAATTTCACTATGTAGAAGTCACGCCCTAGGTCAATCAAGATTAACTGTTCGGATGGCTTCCATAGGTCGTTCAATTTAGATCGAAGGAGATGGTGAGGCATCTTTCGCTTGAAAACTTTGATGATTACAGAGTAACGCCATGGAAGGTAAAGACGTTTTTTGTCATTTTTTGAAAGGGGGAATTGAACCCTCAATGTGCTTCCCTTTGTCAAGATCTGGAATTGGTTGTTGGTCGATCTCATAGTAATAAGTTTGGTTGCTCGCTGGTTTGTCCAAGAGCATTTCCTTATAGGAGTGATGAGGTAATTCTACCTCCATTTGGCTATGCTTATCTGGGGGTTCCGGTGGGAGTGGTGATTTGATCGGAGGGGGCTACATACTTGGTCTACTGTGTCTCAAAAGAGAGTATTTGCAACATAAAATTGTTATGAAGCAAACTTTCTTAGTTTTTAACTCTATATGAACTTATACTCCCTCCGTTTCAATTTATGTGAATCTATTTCTTTTTTAGTCCGTGCCAAAAAGAATGACCCCTTTCCTTATTTGGAAACAATTTACCTTTACACAATGATTTATAGCCACACAAAATATATGTGCCTCATTTTACACCACAAGATCAAAAGTCTTCTCTCTTTTCTTAAACTCTCTGCCCAGTCAAATGGGTTCACATAAATTGAAACGGAGGGAGTATATGACTAGAAGACAACACTGGAACTTTTGGATGCAATAAGAAAAGTTAGAGCTTCAACTAGATTTAAATAAATAAATAAATAAATAAATAAATACTAGAATCTATTTCACCAAATTGTCTTATATATTTTTGAAATTTTACAGAATTATTAATTTATAATATTAATGGGATATTTATATAGGGGTCCTTCAAAAATATATTATATTATTATTTTATCGAAATTCCTCCCGGTTTAGGAGTAAGGTCTGCGTATACTCTACCTTCCTCAGACCCACTAGTAGAAATATTAGTGGGTTGATGCTGTTGTTGTTGTATTATCTTATCGAAATTGGTGAATTTTTACTGGCTCAACTCGGGACCGGAGAAAAATATTATCTTAGAGAGTTTATTAATTTACCGAGTATTAATTTAGTGAGGTTGTACTGTATTTTTCTTTAAAAAAATCCTTAATCTTTTATCATCAGTGTCAAATTGCAATTAATTTATCACGTCGAGCTTTCGTTTGTCTAAAACCCTAAATCGTGAAACAGGGCTCGACTCTCTTCCCTGTTTTTCAATGTTGGGGAGCTTAAACCAGTGTTCAGTAGCACCACAGGCCCCCAAGCCAATAAACTCAATGAACTACGCAACCTTTAATCGATCAATTTCTTACAATCTTCTGCGTAGGGCTTTCCCAATCCGCGCATACTGTACTGTCCATTCCTCAAAGGGTAATAATTTGTTTTCCAGAATTAGCCCTGTTAGGCGCGCGGATCTCATTATTCCAGTTCTGGATCAATGGGTGGTCGAGGGCAGAAAAGTCACAAGCCTCGAGCTTCAGCGCATTGTTCGTGATCTCCGTAGCCGTAAACGTTTTTCTCAAGCCCTACAGGTTCCATT
Organism: Nicotiana sylvestris; assembly: GCF_000393655.2. NCBI lineage: Eukaryota > Viridiplantae > Streptophyta > Magnoliopsida > Solanales > Solanaceae > Nicotiana > Nicotiana sylvestris. The sequence goes on from NC_091063.1 coordinate 65,535,306, forward strand.
TCCTATCTATCCTTTCTTTTAGTCTTTTAAGAATTCGTGCAGTTTTTCTTATTTAGTATTAGAGTGAAATTGCTCAATAGAGTGGAATGGATATTGGAAACAGCCTCTCTATCTCCACCGGTACGGGTCCACAAGGTAGGGGTAAGGGTACATACTATCCTCCATAGACCCCACTATGCGGGATTATAATGGGTATGTTGTTGTAGTGGATTGGATATTCATTCTAAAAATAAAGAGATAGAGTGGAATAGATATGGATAAATTAATAGCCGGCCCAACTAATTTGAGATGGAGGTTTAGTTGATTGATTGCTTGATTTCTTTTTGGGCTGAGGGAAGCCGGATCAAGGAGCAGGGTATTGAAGTTGAGCTTGTATTCTTTGGTTTTAGTTGGGATTTAAGTTATGTACATCGTAAAGGGTTTTTACTCTATCACCTCTTAATCTTATAGTAGGTCATTTTTACGAGGTTGTCGATTAATTTTGTCATAGGGCATTTAGCTGTAATTAATTTATTAGTGATCTGGTTGTTTAATTATCGTTTACACCTAGCATGTAGAACGTAAAATCGTGTTATTGAAGCTCTTTTAGACAACCCTAATATTAAGTAAGAAAGGGAAATGCTTGTGCATCTGAATGCTGAACTGGAGAATGGCAACATGTTCCAAACTCATCCAAAAATGGCAACGTGTTCCAACATATCTCAAAATGTGACAATGTGTCTATGATACTATTTTACCTATTCTACTTCTGACTTTCCATTGTTTCTAAAGTTGGTGGTGGATACTTGTTGCCGTGTAGGTTTCCGAGTGGATGAGTGTGAGTGGTCTCTGCCCTTTCAAGTCGGGAGATTGTGCTGTGCATTTGGATCTTATTGGTGTTGTCCATGGTTGGGAAGCGGCAGAGTGCTACTTTAATAACCTCACAGATGAACAGAAGAATGATAAGACTTATGGTGCACTCTTCAACTGTTATATTAGAGAAGGCCTAGTTGAGAAATCCCTAGCCCATTTTCAGAAAATGAAGGAACTTGGTTATGCTTACTGCACTCTTGTTTACAACAATCTCATGTGCCTTTACAGAAGTACAGGCCAACTCGAGCGAGTCTCTGATGTGCTGTCGGCGATGAAGGAGAATGGTGTCACCCCTAATAACTTCAGCTATCGGATCTGCATCAATTGCTGTGGAGAAAGAGCTGATTTTAGTGGTATGGAGAAGCTTCTTGAAGAAATGGAAAGCCAGCCTTTCATATCAGTGGACTGGATCACCTATTCCATGATGGCTAATGTTTATATAAAAGCTGAGTTCAAGGAGAAGGCTCTTGCTTTCTTGAAAAAGTTAGAAGATAAGCTACATAAAGATCCAATAGGTTACAATCATTTGATTTCCCACTATGCGAATCTAGGCAATAAGGAAGAGATGTTGAGATTGTGGGGTGTACAAAAGATTGTGTGTAAAAAGCAAATTAACAGGGACTACATCACCATGCTAGGTTCCTTGGTTAAGCTTGGTGATCTAGAGACAGCTGAGGCCATGCTAAAGGAGTGGGAGTCTTCTAACCACACTTATGATTTTAGAGTGCCAAATGTCCTACTAATTGGATATTGCCAGAATGGCTTAGTTGATAAAGCCGAAATAATGCTGCAAGACATTATCAAGAAAGGTAAGACACCAATCCCGAATAGTTGGGCTATCATTGCTGCAGGGTACTTGAATACGCATAAGATGGAAAAGGCCTTTGAATGCCTGAAAGAAGCAATAGCAGTACGAGCACAAAATCCAGGATGGAGACCAAAACCCCATCTGGTATCAACCATAAGCAAATGGCTCGGTGACCAACATGACACTAGAGAACAAGAGGCTTTCCTTAGCTCGTTAAAGACGGTAGTTACTGTAAATAAAGATGTGCATGATACCCTTGGAAACACAGAAGCCAGTGGAATAGGAGAAAAGAATGAAATTGAAGAAATTGTTAAGCTATGAACAGAGCTAGTAAACTTCTATCCTTCAGCCTGGAGAAAAGGCTTCTGGCTCATTTTTTCCTATTATCCCACCTCCATTTGTTTGGAGAAAACAGAGGTGAAAAAGAGTAAGCTGCGATGTTGTTACTACCGGGGCTAGCTTGGATACTAAGAATTTATTCATTATCTGTGCTTGAAGATATGCAAAGAACAGTGAAGAACAATGGTATACAATTGCAACGAGCTTGTTTCTTGTGCTGTCAAATGGGAGAGAGAGAACTGGTGGTTTTGCAGCCCAGTTCAGATTTTTTTTCCCAAAATAGATAAGCATTTACTAGGTGTTTACAGTTATTTATTTGTTTTTTTCTCTAAAGCTAGAGTTTGAAAAGATAAAGGATGTATTTCAAGGTCATTGATTTTTAATTTGAAATAAACAGTTTACAATTGCTCATTCAGCTTAGTCATACAGGATTTATTCACAAAGAGAATTGATGGAGAATTACTTAAATTGATTTGTTTGAAAAGGGCCGGTATGATTGAAATCTGAATCCATCAACATCACATGGCCGAGTAAGTCCAAGATCCAAGTTAAAATTAAAGGTTATACGTGCTATTATAGGTGAGGTCATATCTATACTATTATAAGGTGAACCTATATCTATGAATTCCCTTAAACAATAATTGACTTTTAGGTAAAATTGTTTTTGTTATGAAAGAAATGAAAATATTGATGCCCGGCTATTTACAAGTGAAGAGTTTAGGTCTTGTTGAAATGAATAATACTTGCGTGGTTTTCTGATGCCGGGTTATATTACTCCCTCCGTTCACTTTTACTTGGCAGGTATACTAAAAATATATTTTTATTTTTACTTGTCATTTTATGCATATCAAGGGAAGACAAGTTTTTTTTCTTCTATTTTACCTAGGGGTGTCAATGGATATTCGAAAACCGACTAAACCGACCGAACCGTACTGCACCGAACCGAACCGATTTTTAGGTTTCTTTTTAACAAATGGTAGGTTTTTATATAAATCTATAACCGCATCGATAATTAGGGTAGGTTTTTTATTTTATAAAAATAAACCGAAAAAATACCGAACCGTACCGAATAAATTTTATACGTGGAAAATATATTTATCTGGTAAGTAATGCATTAAATTTTCTTTGCGCCTTGGAATTATGAAAAATATTACAAGCCAACAAGTAATTAAACTCAAAATACTAATTCCTAAAACATATTATGCTACTTCTACTTAAACTAATGTATTTCAAGTATCTTTATTAGTAAGACACAAAGTATTCTAGCGATTATGAGGGGCAAACTACATGTATTAAATATGTTTCCTTTCATATAATTTAGATTTATCTTTTTGAATATTTAATCTTCTATATACTTCATCCTTGAGTTCCATCTTGGTTAATATTTTCAACTCGTGTGATTTATATTTTCTTTGCCTTTGTTTGGATTCTTTTACGTTGTTGTAGAATAGTTGATGGATCTATACTTTAGCCATCTTTTTTTAAAAAAATTTATCACCCTTTAAACAGTAACAATGTCTAGAAAGTTTTGCTAAGTCCTATAAGAACGTATGTTATTGCATTCTACTTCTACTGGCGAATTTTATATGATATTTAAAAAAATATCGAAAATTAACCGAACCGTACTAATACCGAAGAGAAACTGACATGATTGGGACGGTTGCGAAAAGTCTAATTTTGGTTATACATAATAGAATAACCGAAAAATTGGTATGGTACAAATTTTATAAAATAACCGGCCGAACCAAACCATTGAAACCCCTAGTTTTACCCTTAATTCATTAATCAACACTTCTTGAATAATTAATGGTCAATTGTAGCTTTCCAATGCTCAATATTGGAATTCACAGAGAACTCTTTATTATTCCCTTTCGTTAAACACAAAAGTCCACTAAAGTCATCTTTTATTCTCTTCTTCTTTGGAGTATTTTTTTTCTTCAGAAGTTTTTTTTTCAAACTCTCTATTTAGTCCAAAAATTTGTGCACATGTCCTTTAACAATGAGATTTGATGATTATGTCTTGTATCCATTGTTATTTAAACTCTCATTAAAGTGAAGCATGTTTTATAGAGTAATGTTTTGGTGGGAAATTTTTAATTTCATATACTCCAAAAATTAAAATAATATTTGCCTCCAAAAAATTTGGTGAAGGATTTTCTGAATGGTTTGACTCCTAAATTTACTCAATCGTTTGGCTCAAAAAAAAGTTCAGACTTTTATACTAAGGTTGTTATGTGGTCCAGGCCCGGGCTTAAATGGGCTAAACGAGTCGGGCCAAACGGTCTCGGGCTCTGGCGGGCCGGCCCCAAGTGGTCCTGGGCCAAACAGTCCCGGGCTTAACGATCCTGGAGGGTGGAACCGGCCCACTGTGGGTCTAAGCCCACATGGGCTCGGGCTAAGTGGGTCGGGCCCACAGGCCTAAACGGCCTAAGTGTTCCGGGCTATTTTTTTTTTGAAATTTTTTTATCTAAGGTAATTTCTTGTAAATTAAATTATATAATTGTGACTTAAATCTTCTAATTCAAATTTAAACACAAAAAAATTGTAAAAAAATATTCATGGGAATACCTTATAATTTTTATTATTACGACATTAACAAAAAATGGCAATATCTTTCTTAGTCTTCCTCCCCCCAATGGAATGAGCACAACAAGGTGTTAATACCACCATTAAAAGGAAAAAAAAAACTAATGAAGATGTGCCAAAATACAAGTTACATATTAGTCTACATATTATCTCTAATAAATTTCATAAATCCTTCAAGGTTCGGAGGAATTTTCGTTGGTGGTGGCGGAAAAGAAGCTTGTTCATCACCGCTTCCGGGTGAAGCAGCATCCTCCGCAAGTTCCGCTAGCATTTTTTCACAAGCCTCGTCTATCTCCGGTTGTGATTCAGCAAGTCCAATTTTTTTCTTTCCGAATGAATCAATCTCTGAAGAGTACTGATTTTTCCAAGCTCTCCCTCATAGACGCTCTATGATCACCGATCTGAAGTCTCGCTTGACTGAAAGCGCTCTCCGATGTCACTGTTGAAGCTTGAATACTTAAAATATCTCAATCCATCCTTGAAAAAACCGGATAGTATTTTTCTTTGTCCTTCCACCATTCCAAAACATTAAAGGAGCCGTCGGGATTCTCTGATTCAAGTCTCTGCAACAAATAAACTTGAAGCTCATTTAGTTGTGAATTATCACTAATATTATCACCTTGAAAATTCCTGAACCCCGTCCAAGAACTAAGTGCTTTTAGGCCCGCAGTTCTTTTAGATGATTGCGAACTAGACGAAGTAGGAGTTGGAACATTTGGTCTAGCATGATCTAAGGCAAGTTAATAAGCATTATAAATTGTTTGGGCATTTATTTTAATTGAGGCTTTTGCATCTGCAAGTGTAGCAAATTCCTCATCTGAAAGTGATAAAGCTTTATAAATATTTGTATACCAAAAGTGAGGACTTCCTAATTTCATGGTAGGATTTAACATGGCAGCAACACCATAAATAGGGGGGATAGGGAAAAAATATTTTTTAAACTTATCTTTCATAGAATCAATAGCAAGTTGATAAATTACTCCACCCTCTGAAAATTGAGTAAACAAATTTGCAAGTTCTGCAATATAAACTAAAGAGTTAGAAATAGTAGGATAATATTGCCCAGATAATTCATTTGTAGCAACATGAAATTGTTCTAAACATTCTACAAGAATTTTAACATTAGTCCAATCCTGATTTGTAAGGTGCTCATCATCATCACCACCAACACGAGCATTAAACGTTGCGTTTATTGAGTTTCTATATTCATATGCAACAACTAAACTTTCATACATGTAATTCCATCTAGTCGGACAAGGTTTAGGAACCTTTCTTTCTCTAAGGCCAAATTCATCACATTTTTTAAAATATTCTCTAAGTCTACTTCTACGGTTTGAATAAAAAAGTCAATTAAGAGCCATTTTAACCTTTTCAATTTAAACATTAAAAAATTTCATACCATCACCGACGATTAAATGGTAAATATGACAGATACATCTAACATGAAAAATATTACCAATGGCAGGATTTAGTGTAGTTGTAAGCAAGTCTATAGCATTAGTATTACTACAAGCACTATCCATTGAAACTGACATTATTTTATCTCTAATACAAAAATATCTACAAATATCTGCAACTGTGTTAGCAATAAACTTACCTGTGTGACGTGCATTAATTATTCTATAAGCAATAATGCGCTTTTGGATTATCCATTCCTTATCAATCCAATGAGTGGTAACAGTAAGATAATCACAGTCATTACCACTTCTACCAGTATCAGTAGTAATAGCAATGCGACAATTTATATGAGTAAATAAATAGCGCAAATATTTTTCATATTCATGTTTATATTTATAAATATCACTCTTTACGGTTGTGCGAGGTCATCCTTTATAAGTAAGATTAAAAACTCTTCTAATATAATGCACAAAGTGAGGGTTAGAAGAAAAACTATAGGGTAAGCACATAACAGTAACCATTTTTGCCAATTGTTCACGATCTTTATTTGGATCGTAATATAAAATACCACCGATAACAGTGTTAATTCCTGGTTGAACTAGATTTGACCCGGTACTAGGGTTAACCTGAGTAACTAAATTTGTCCCCTCTTGTGCAGCTTTTATTTGAAGAAATCTAGCTTTATCTTTAGAGTGTGTCTTTATGTGTCTAGTCAAACTACCTATACCGCTACGGTCTCCAGTAAATTTATGAGCCATCAAAGTCCCACAAGTTTTACACTTAGCCTTATTTTAATCTCTTAGTTGAATAAAAAAGTGTCAAACAAGAGATGTTTCGCACCGTCTAGAAGGTTGTCTATTAAAAGTAGGGGTTACTACAGAAAGGTCAGGCGGGGCATCATTTGGATTATTATCAGTTGGGTTAATAACAAGACTAGTAGGTGTATCATCTAAATTCGGTTGCGTTTCATCTAAATCATTATTTTCCTCATCATTTTCATCGATAGTTGGATTATCATAAAGAGCATTCATATATTCATCATTTAATTGTTGACCTGATGCAATATCATGGTAAAATTGACTATCGGTAAATTGAAAACAAGGGTTATCACTATCAAGAATAACAGGTGGAGGAGGACGGGTAACAGGTCTAGGTCGGGGAGCCGGGGGAGGAGTAGTAGCTTGGCCACTAGATTCACCAATTTTAGATTTTCCCTTACCACCAAATATTTTTTTCAAAGAAAAGGCCATATTAATTATAATTATACAAACTAAAACAAACAAACAAACCTATAATATTAAAACTTAAGAGTTGGAATGAGTTTACTGAATTGACGAACAACTTCTTGAAAATTGTATATCGTTGAAGACTTGAATACTTTAATTCATCAACTTCACAATTTTTCACAAATTGCAATAATAAAGTAAGCAATTATAGAAGAAAATCAGAGAGAGAATGATGATTTTGTGAGTAAAAATGAAAGAATGAGGGGGGTATTTATTGTTGAGAATAGGGAAAAAGTGTAATTATAAAAAGTTTGGGGGCAAATGGCTAATTTTTAAAAAGCCAAACGGCTAAATTGGCAGGCCAACGGCTAGTTTTTAAACTTCCAACCGTTGGCCAATTTTTTTTAAAAAAAATTTAAAAATAGTTGTTGGGCCCGTTAGGCCCGGTTGAACCGGTTAGGCGGTCCCGGGCTAAACGGTCTTGAGCTCGCGGTCTCTCTATGCTGGACCGGCCCACAGTGGGCTCCTAAGACCGCTTGGGTCCGGATCATACAGGCCAGCCCGTTTAGCCCAAAGCCCATGTGGGCTTGCGGGCCTGGGCCGGTCCTGAGCTGGACCCGGACCACAATACAACCTTATTTTACACTAAAGAGATGGACAGATGGATGTGTAAAATATTGATATCTATAAAAATTAAATGTACTTGGAACTTCATAATGACTATTATAAATACGTATGGAATGGGTTAATAGGGTTATTGTGGTAAAATTATTAAGTCAATTATTATTTCTTAAGGGGCGTGAAAAGTAAAAAATAAGTATAAAAGTGAATGGAGGGAGTATTTGCAGCAAATATACATAAGGTTGAATGTTGCTGACCGGAGATCCTAAGACCGAAATTAAATTTGTGGACATGTTGTTTGAGTGAAGGAATAACACTAGATTTAAGATCTCTATTAGGCCGTTCAAGTTTAAATTAAAATGAACCTCTTGTTTTCAGTGGGTGAATGCCAACGCTATGGCGCAAAGCATGCTCTAATATTAATAATGTTGTATTAATGACAAGATTGAACATAAACTTTAAGTTTCTTTTTCTTGCATACATGATACACTAGGGATCTAGATATGCTACTACTTAAATTAGCTCTGTAAACGAACAAAATTATACTCCTTCCGTTCACTTTTAATTGTCCACCATTGACTTTGCACATCTTTTAAGAAATACTCTCTTCGTTCATTTTTACTTGTCTACTATGGACTTTGCACATCTCTTAAGAAATAATAAATTAAGTGTATAATTTACCATAATACCCATATTAATTGATGCATATTTTAAAAGGATTTGAGAAAATGATTTAAAATGAGTAACTAATATTGTGGGTTTAACAGGAAAAAAAATGGTCTTCTCTTGATATAGGAAAATAACAACAACAAAAAACCTAGTTTGATCCCAACAAGTGGGGTCTGGGGAGGGTAGTCTGTACGCAGACCTTACCCCTACCTAATACAGGTAGAGAGGCTATTTCCAATAGATCATCGGCTCAGGAAGGGCAAGAAGAAGAGGAGGAAAGCAAGGGAGGAAGAAAGATGGAAGATAAAAGAAAATGGAGAGATAAAGGATAAGTGGTACCAAATAATAGCAACGGAGAATACAATACCTGAGGCGAACAAAACCACATAACATAATAAAAATCTAAGAATATGAAGGGACATGCATACTACTAAGACTATCGATGAACAACTATAGACTACTTATTAACCTTCTACCTTAATCCTCGACCTCCACACTCTCCTATCAAGGGTCATATCCTCAGTGAGCTGAAGCATCGCCATGTCCTGCCTAATCACCTCTCCCCAATACTTCTTAGGCCTACCTCGACCTCTTCTCAAACTCTCCATGGCCAACCTCTCACACCTCCTAACAGGCACATCAATACTTCTTCTCTTAACATGTCCGAACCATCTCAGTCTCGACTCCCGCATCTTGTCCTCCATAGAGGCTACTCCCACTCTGTCCCGGATAGCTTCATTCTTAATCTTATCTCTCCTGGTACACCCACACATTCATCTCAACATCCTCATCTCTGCTACTCTCATCTTCTACACGTGGGAGTTCTTGACTGGCCAACACTCAGCCCCATACAACATAGCCCGTCGAACCACCACTCGGATAAAACTTACCCTTAAGTCTTAACGGCACATTCTAATCACATAAAACAATGGAAGAGAGCCTTCACTTCATCCATCCCGCTCCAATGCGATGCGCGACATTTTCGTCAATCTCCCTGTTACCCTGGATAATAGACCCAAGATACTTAAAACTCGCTCTCTTGGGGATAACTTAAGCATCAAGCTTAACCTCTACGTCTGCATCATGGGTCTCGTCACTGAACTTGCACTCCAAGTATTCTGTCTTGGTTCTACTCAGTTTGAAACCTTTAGACTCCAAGGTCTTTCTCCAAACCTCCAACCTCGCGTTAACTCCGCTATGCGTCTCGTCAATCAACACTATATCATCGGCAAATAGCATGCACCAAGGCATTTCCCCTTGGATGTGACACGACAATACATCCATCACCAAGGCAAAAAAAATGGGCTATGAGCCGATCCCTGGTGCAACCCCATCACCACAGGGAAATGCTCTGAGTTACCACCCCCAATCTTCACTCGAGTCTTAGCATCGTCATACATATCCTTAATCACACTAATGTACGCTACCGGTACACCGCTAACCTCCAAACACCTCCACAGGACCTCCCTCGGAACTTTATCGTATGCTTTCTCAAGGTCAATAAACACCATATGTAAATCCTTCTTCCTCTCCCTGTACTGCTCCACTAATCTCCTTACCAGATGAATCGCTTCCGTAATCGAACGCCCCGACATGAAACCAAACTGATTCTCGGAAATAGACACGCACCTCCTCACCCTGGCCTCCACCACCCTCTCCCAAACCTTCATAGTGTGACTCAACAGCTTGATACCCCTATAATTATTGCAATTTTGGATATCACCCTTGTTCTTGTAAAGCGGAACCATCGTACTCTACCTCCATTCTTCAGGCATCTTCTTTATCTTAAAAATAACATTAAATATCCTAGTGAGCCACTCCAAAATATGAAAAATAAATTATTTTTCTCTTGATATGCGAAAAGTGACAAGTAAATATGAAAATTTATTTTTAGAATATAAATTAAACGGAGGTAGTACTTGACATTCTAAACAATAAGGTTTATGGGTATACTTTGCTTTTATGTTTTTTATTTTTTCGCCCAGTTGAAATTTTGGTTGCGTGCCATGTAGATACGTTTAAATTTGGATCACTGTCATATCTGAATGTTTATATTCATAATTTGTATTTGAAATTAAGACTATTATTACCTATATACATTAACATTTTGTCGGATCATGTAGTAAATAGTTTATTTATTTTCTAATAGTTGAATTCAAGACATATCAGTTATAAACATACATGACTTGTTACTTTATAACATAACTTTGAGTAACTTTACTCCAGAAATTCTGCAATTTTAAATATATGTAATTACTTTTTACTTTCTTGATACGTACTCCAATCAAAATGTTGAGTTACTTTGTATTTTAAGTGCAAATCACATTGTTTACCTTGAAAATGGTATTTACAATTATATTTGATTTGTGGTTCTAAAAATATATGATTTATTTCAATACTAATTGTTATGTAAATAATGCTAAGTGTAAGTGAGCAAGAAATGATAAGCAAATCAGTGTGGTCACAAGATTGAGGGCCTCGAGGGCAGCCTTTAAAGGTTGATAATGAATAACAAATGAAGAACAATAAATGATAAGGAATAAACACAATAAATGAGGAGCAATAAAGCTGTAGAGCAATTGTTGAGCACGTTTAGGCAAGAAAGGCAGAGAATGTTCTATTGTATTAATATTCATGTATATTTCAAAATAACCAGAATCCCTACATGAATGTTTGAGTCCCCTTTATATAGGAGGAGTGAATCCCAACACAGTACAAGTCTAATAATGACAGAGAAATGTTATTGGTATAGCTGTGTAACAGACTTGTACGGGCTTTACTATCTTTACAGACCTTATCAACTCTAACCACGCATTCTTGAGAGTTTTCCCGCCTTTCCATGACGGTCAACGATTTCATACTGCCTCGAGGTTGACCGTAGTGAACCTTCGATGTGCTCCCTCGAGGGACGCACCTCGGGGTCACACTTCACATTCTACTTCGAGCTTCTCGAGTATGGGCGTGGAGTGCCACAGTAGCCCCAAAGTCGAACTCCTCAATTTTGACCATATACAGATAGTCCTCGTGTTTCTTAGAATAAAATAATATGAAACGACTTTGACCTCGATTTTCTCGAGCCTCTCGTGATGATGTCATGCTCGTGATGTAAGCGTTCGAAGTGATCGAAACGTCCCATCGGTTCGTCTCCCCAGAAGCATTGAATATACCGCCGGTCCATTTTCCCAAAAGCGTTGATTGCGTCGTTGATCCGTTTCCCAAAAAGCATTGATTGCGCCATCGGTTACATCACTGTCTCTCTATAAATAAGGGATTGCTTGAACCAAAACTTCACTCATTCTTTCTTCAACAGTCTTTAGCCTTTTCCCTTCTTTATATCCTCCTTCAAACTTATATTTTTATGGTTCAAACTTATGACCACAAGGTCATACGGCAGCAACTTTGTCAGTTATGTCATGACTCTTTTTCAAAGCTTTTCCCCACTGAGTGGGATTATACTGAGTTGTTGTTGTTGTTGTTGTTAGCCCGAAATAATGAGAGAAGGGCACAAAATTCTTTCCGTATCAGAAGATATGTGGTCCTTATACCGCTGCTCATCTCTCTTAACTTCAACCTGGTGTGGCGCTTCATTACTTCTGCTTTCCATGGAGTGAGGTGGCACTATCTACTAACTTTTGCATCCCACACCGGTACAATGTCTCAAGAAGTGGTTTACTTGCCAATTTTTTTACCAGGCCACAATTTTCTTCGCTTGTTAAAAGTTTTTGCTCTTTGATAGGCTACAACCTTTTCTTCATCTATTGTTGTTTCGAAGGAGGTTCTCGAAGACGCCGCTTTAAAGATCGAAATGGAGTCCCCGAGGAAAAGGTTCTCGAAGATGTTTCTCTTGAGGATATACCCTCGAAAGTAGATTAGGCCTTTGACTGCTGTTTTTTGCTTCTTTGTTTCTGTGTAAGGGCCTCTCGTGGGCTTTGTAAACATCTCTTATTAATATAAGAATTTCTTCATTTTGCCTTCAATTTGTGTTGATCTTCATTCTGCCTTCGTTTGTGAAAAATCCAAGTATATGACTCTATTGATTAGTTCGAATATTAGACCCGGAACATAATAAACCCTTAGGTTTTTAGTTGATTAATATGATGTTTCTTAAAGTCTTTTGTTATCCCTCGGACTAAGCTTAGATTGATTTGATGCAAACTTAGGTCACCGGGACTTTTGAGTTCGAGTTGAGTGAGAGCTAAGTCTCGATTCTTGAAATAAAGCTAGCTTGTTGATAGCCCTCGAGTGAGAATTTTCTTGAACTCAGGTAGCCTTTGGACTTAATAGTCGAGTGAGTGTTTGCTCGAACTCGAAATAAAGATAGCCTTGAGGCTTTATAAATAGTCCCTGAGTGAGAACTTGCTCGAACTCGGGTAGCCCTTAGGCTTAAGAGTCGAGTGAGCGTTCGCTCGAACTTGAAATAAAGATAGCCTTGAGGCTTTGTAAATAGTCCCCGAGTGAGAACTTACTTGAACTCGGGTAGCCCTTGGGCTTAATAGTCGAGTGATCGTTTGCTAGAACTCGAAACAAAGATAGCCCTGAGGTTTTATAAATAGTCCCCGAGTGAGAACTTGCTCGGTGCGAGGCCGAGCTTAAGAAAACTTCAGAGGAAAAGGAAGCTGCAAAAGCCTTATATGCACAGAAAGCACTGGAGATTCATAATCTTCGAGCTTAGTTGGTGCAGGTGTGCCAAGATCAAGCCGAATATGTTGAGAAAGTAAAATAGTTCCTGAGGGTTTGTCACATACTTGTTTTGTTTTAGTGGCTGACATCATTAAATTTTGCAGTTCAGTCAGAAAGTCGAAGTGGAGGCGCAGCTTTGGGAGGAGCTTAAGATAAAAGAAGCAAATGACCTGAAGTTGAGGCGAGATATGGATGATCTCGCTTATGAGAAGGACACCCTAAAAGATAAGTTAGCTTCGTTCGAATGCCAGCTTCGAAGCGCAAAAAAGGAGAGCCTAGCTCGAAGCCTTGAAATTGAGGAGCTAAAAACCCGATCTGCTGCTGAGCTGGCCGAGCTTGAACTGACCCGAGCCCTAGAGCATGCCTTAAGATCTCGGAGACGGACTCTCGAGGATGTACATGTAGGGGGTATCGATTTGTCTGTTGAGATCGAGAGGGTGAAGGCCTTGGAGGAAAAATCGACAACTTTGCTTTCTTCCGATTACGGTTCAGCAGTGGTTTGGAGGATGATGAAGATGAAGGTGAAGTCCCCGAAGGGGAGGAAGTCGTTGATGTTGCGGGGGTCGATGGCCAAGCCATTGAAGGCACAACTTCTGAGGGAGCTTTGTCCGCTCAAGTTACCCCGGCGATAGATTAGGTTTTTATTTGTTCCTTTTTTATGTAAGGCCTCCAGGCGTGAGCCTTGCAAATATGTCTTTGCGAACCTTTATTATATATATAATGATCTTTGCTTTTCGTCATTTTTTGTCTTCCCATTGCCTTTTTGGAATAAACTTTGATGCTTTTCGATAACCAGTCCGATGTGTCAGACTTATAATATAACTCCCTTAGGTTTTCATGCTCGATGAATAATCGATAACAGTTGACCATTCGGGGTTCGATCCTCGAGTTAAATTTTGACCCGGGGCTGTCAACCCTCAAGTTTTTAACACATTGTCCCTTAGGCTCTTTAGATCGGCCCTTAGGCTATTACGCATTGACCCTTCGGCTCTTTAGGCTGGCCCTTAGGCTCTTACGCATTGGACCTTAGGCTGGCCCTTAGGCTGTTACGCATTGGCCCTTAGGCACTTTTAGATTGGGTCGATGCGACCTCTAATATGGCCATAGTTTTTCCTTATTTTGGCTAAAGACTTTTGAAGTTTCGATTATGCCTTGAAATGTTTTATGTTCGTCCGACTCTTCGACAGCTCAAACGAGAACCTCGATTATGAGTCGATATGTGATGATAGTTGAGTACCTCGGGGGCTTCGCTCGAAGGCTGAGTTTTCAAAACCTTTTCATCGAAGGCTGATCATTTTCAAAGCCTTTTTATTGTTCGGAGTTGATATTATCGAATCTCCTTTGCCTATGCTGAGGGTAGTATGATTAACCGGTTATTTTTGAAGTATTTGAAGGCCTTCAGTTTTATGGCGGTAGTCGAACATCTCCGAGCCGCGTTAATTCGGTTGTAGCCTTTTAGTTCGACCGTAGTCTTTATGTTTGGTCGTAGCCTTTAGTCCCCGGGTGCGGTGACCTTGGCGTCTATATTGAGGGTATGCCTTTTTAGGGGTCTTACAAGTTCGAATATATAGCCTTGGCCTTTATATCAAGTTTATGCCTTTTTTAAGGTCTTATAAATTTGAGTACACCTCGTTGAGGTCTTACAAGCTCGGTATTGCCTCATTGAGGTCTTACAAGCTCGGTATTGCCTCATTGGGGTCTTATAAATTTGGGCATGCCTCGTTGAGGTCTTACAGATTCGATGCTGTCTCACTGAGATCTTACAAGCTCGAAGTTGCCTTATTGAGGTCTTATGAATTTGAGTTTTTGATGGCTTCGATGAGTTGACTGTCAATGACAGTCCCCGAATGTTCGACGATTTTTGGACCTTGAGCCGTTTTGTGAAAGTGGTAAACTTCTTTGAGGCATACAATGTTTTGACAAGCAGAGAGGCTTCTTTGATTACTTGATATATGTGTACATATTCTTGCTATCGGAGGCTGGAGTTCTACATGGACACGGTTCATTCGACCGTTTGGCCCAATACAATATTTTCCTATCGAGGTCCCATTAGGCATAACTCAATTTTTTCAAAAAGATAACTTCCGAGGGGGATGCCCCCTAGTATTCGAGGCTGATTGAGAAGAAGTCTTGAATACATGTTGTGTTCTCTTTAGGTAGTATATAGATGTTGCCTCGTTAAAAACCTCACCGGAAAAACCCATTTGGGATAAAAACCTATCGAAGGGAAAAAGAGTGCAATGCATGCTTTAAAACCCAAGGTCTTCGAGTCGAAGGGTGCTTCGGCGTCTCCCATCGAACACCTATAATAAATTAGTATGAGACATAAAGTGAAAAGGGATGTGGTTACACCTTAGCAATAATAGCGTTTGAGCATTGATATGTTCCAATTGCTTGGAAGTTGCTCGCCTTCCATGGTGCCAAGTTTGTAGGACCCTTTGCCTACTACTCCGAGGACGTGGTATGGTCCTTCCCAGCTCGGGCCTAGCTTCCCTTCATTTAGGTTTCGAGTGTTGATGGTGACTTTCCTTAAGACTAAGTCCTCGACTCCGAAGTACGGAGGTGTGTTCTCCTATTATAATATCTCTCGATCCTCTGTTTTTGGGCAGCCATTCGGACTAGTGTAGCCTCTCGCTTTTCATTTAGTAGCTCGAGGGCTGTAATCATAGCCTCGTTGTTCGAGTCCTCGGTGGTATGTCGAAATCTGGCGCTTGGATCTCCGACCTCGACCTGTATCAAAGCCTCGAAACCGTATACCAAAGAGAATAGTGTCTCTCCTGTGCTTGATTTCGAAGTTGTTCGGTATACCCATAGTACTTCAGACAATATCTCTCTCCATTTTCCCTTTGCATTTTCTAACCTCTTTTTCATGTTTTGGATGATGGTCTTGTTCGTGGACTCAGCCTGTCTGTTTGCACATGGGTGACAGGGCGTTGATAGGATCCTCTTGATCTTATGATCTTCGAGGAATTTCGTCACCTTGATACCTATGATCTGCTTCCCATTAGCACATGTAATCTCGGAGGGGATCCCTAATCGGCATATGATGTGGTCCCAGATGAAGTCAATGACTTCTTTTTCTCTTATCTTCTCGAAGGCATGTGCTTCCACCCATTTCGACAAATAGTCAGTCATAAACAGAATAAATTTGGATTTACCTGGCGCCGTTGGTAGGGGGACGACGATGTCCATCCCCCATTTCATGAACATCCATGGTGATAAGACTGTATGTAGTTGTTCACCAGATTGGTGAATCATCAGCGCGAACCTTTGGCATTTGTCACACCTTTGAATGAATTCCGTGGTGTCCTTTTTCTAGTTGTCCCAATAATAACCTACTTTGATCACCTTTCGAACCAAAGAATCAACACCGGAATGATTTCCACAAGTGCCCTCGTGGATTTCCCGAAGTACATAATCGGTATACCCCGGTCCCAAGCATACTGCTAGAGCTCCGTCGAAGGTCCTTCTGTATAGTGTTCCATTCTGGTTGAGTGAAAATTGAGTTGTTCTGGCTCGAAGGGCCCTCGATTATTTTGGGTCTGTGGGCAGCTTCCCGTTTCTCAAATAGTCGATGTATTTATTCCTTCAATCCCATGTTAGACCTGTTGAGTTGACCTCGGTGTGGCCTTCTTCGATCACCGATTGGGATAACTGTACAACAGCCCCCAGGAGTATTTCATCTTCTTCGACAGACGACCGTAGGTTCGTGAGTGCATCAGACTCACTATTCTGATCTCGAGGAATGTGGACCAGAGTCTATTCTTTGAAGCGATGCAATATGACCTGAAGTTTGTCTAAGTATCTTTGCATCCTATCTTCTCGAACCTCGAAGCTCCCATTTACTTGGTTGACTACCAGAAGGGAGTCACACTTTACTTCGATGACTTCTGCTCCTAGGCTCTTGGCCAGTTCGAGACCTGCAATCATAGCCTCATACTCGGCCTCGTTGTTAGTAAACTTCAAAGTTTTTATAGATTGCCTAATCAGGCCGTCTGTAGGCGATTTTAGAATGATGCCGAGCTTGGACCCTTTCACGTTCGAGGCACCATCAGTGAATAGGGTCCATACCCTCAATGATGTGCCCGTTTTTAGCAAGGGTTCTTTCTCTACCTCAGGCACAAGGGCAAACGTAAAGTCGGCCATGAAGTCCGCCAAAATTTGGGACTTGATAGTCGTCCGGGGTTGGTACTCGATATAATACCCTTCGAGATCGATGGCCTATTTGGCCAATCTGGCCGATAATTCGGGTTTGTGCAAGATGTTTCAAAGAGGGTATGTTGTTAAGACACTTATACGATGGCATTGAAAATAAGGTTTTAATTTCCGAGATGCACTTATTAATGCAAGAGCTAATTTTTCTAAGTGTGGATACCTGGTTTCAGCATCTCTTAGAGTCCGACCTACGTAATAAATAGGGAATTGCATACCTTGTTCTTCCCAAACCAACACACCACTTACCAATACTTAGGATACGGCCAGATACAAGTACAGCATTTCATCTTCCTTAAGTGTGTGGAGCAAAGGCGGGCTCGAGAGATATCGCTTTAATTCCTCTAAAGCATGTTGGCATTCCAGAGTCCACTCAAAGGTATTTTTCTTATTGAGCAAAGAGAAGAAATGATGACTCTCATATGACGACCTCGATATGAATCGGCCTAAGTCCGTTATCTGCCCGGTCAGCTGTTGTACGGCCTTCACATTGTTCACCACTATGATTTTTTCAATGGCCTTGATTTTCTCGGGGTTGTCTCGATCCCTCTATTCGACACCATAAAGCCTAAAAATTTGCCCGATCCCACCCCGAAGGAACATTTCTCGAGGTTGAGCTTCATATTGTAGCTTCTAAGGATATCAAATGGTTCTTGCAAATGCATCAAATGGTCCTCTATGCGTGATCGAGGCCAATCCTGTACTATTATTGAGTAGCAAGAGAGGTCGAAGCAGCTTTTACCCGAGAAGGTCGGGATTGATTTCCACAGGGAGCTAGATATTGGAGTTGAGTTTCTATCTAAAGTGGTGTTGTGTAATTGTTCCTGATTGCACTTCTGAACATTTTTGGTTTTGATAATAATTCTAATTTTATAATACTACAATGCTAAATTAGGCTAAGTAAATCTAAGGTTAAATTATTGCAAGTTGTTCAATTAGATAAAAGGCACTAAGGTAGTGACTTTATCCTAGGTGGCTAATTGACGGATTCTTGAGTCTAAGGCTAGATTGTCACATTTGGGAAATATGATATAACCATTGCACGATTCTACTCACTCTACACCTCTCGGTGGTTCGAATTTTGCCCAAATTGACTTTCTCAAGACCAATTGGGTATGCAAATTTGTGCAAGCAATCAAGGTTCAAGTCGGATAATACTACCTCTAGGTTTAACCCTTTAATTGAGGCTATCAATCTCTTGAATACGCCTCAATTCTTTGTTGGACTAATTTCATGGACTTAGGCTCTATTTTTGAAGAAGAGCCATAGTCTACTAGGCATAAACTAGTGTTTACAACCACTAATTCCACACTAAAATCCTAAATTAGCCCAAATATCAAACACCCATAGACAATCAAGCATCAAAACACAAGACTCATCAATTACTCATACTAGGGTTGAGCCACAACCCTAGCTAATGGGTCTAGCTACTCATAATTAGAGAAGAAAATAAAGAAATAGATGAAGAAAAGCTCATAATAATTAATTGCTAAATAAAACTTGAAAATTCAATGTTGAAACTAAGTTAAAATTACTCAAAATAGTAAAAGGAATGAGTTCACGAGTGCATCTCTACGTCCAAAACTATCTGATGACCTAAAAATGGGAAAAGAAACTATTTATACTAGGGTGAAAATTCTGGACAAAAATACCCATGCGAGGCTAGTGCGGACCGCACAAAATCGAGTGTGGCCGCACTAAGGCTCTTGGCTTGACTATTCTGCTATCTGAAGTTGGGCTTTCCAGACCGCACAAAGTCGAGTGCGGCCGCGGTGGCTTCTATTGCGGTCAGTACAAAAAGGATCGTGGACCGCATTGGCCAATTCCTCCGAAATGCCACCTCTTTGAAAATTGGCTCTGCGGACCGCACGAAATCGAGTGCGGCCGCAATGAACCCAATGCAGACCGCACAAAACCCTTTGCGGCCGCATTGCCTTGTGGCCTGAAAAGCATCCTCTCTGAACTTCATCTTTGCGAACCACACAGAATGGTGTGCGGCCGCACTGGCCCTGTTTGACTAAGCTTGATCTTGTCTTGGTACTTGTGCAAGTTTCACTCCTTTTTGAGCTGGATTTTGACACCTTGTCACCTTGTTGATCAAACTAGCACAACTTGTGAGTCTTTGGAACTATTTTGTACACATTTCTAATCAAAACTTAAGCAAGAAGAAGTGTAAAATGAATCATAATCCCTATTTATCAACTCCCACAAACTTAAGTTTTTGCTTGTCCTCAAGCAAATAAAATAAGACTCACCCCTTAAGAGAAAATCCAAGAAGATTCAGCTGTCCTAAAGTGACCTCATCTAGCATCAATTGGGACTAACAATTGCCTCAATACAAATGAATCATTGACAACATTCACTCTTTTAAACACCATGGATTTAGTGCGACACAAGAGCATCAAGAGTTGACTCAACACATCAAAGAAACTCTTTCTATTACTTTGGTCATTGTGGAACCCAAACTCACACATCCTCAACTCTCCTAAGCAAACCTCACCTTTAGGATAGTGGCACTCTGAACGAGGTTAATAGAACTACACTCATCTCTCTCAAGGAAAAGTCATAAGTCCGGCTCTAAGTACCATATGCTTGCCCCTTATGTAAGTCACCACTAATGAAAGTTTCATTCAACTCAAGATCATATAGGGCTTTTGTGGAGACATAGTGAAGACTTTAGTTTTAGGTAGGAAATGTTTGGTCTAAGTGGGTTCCATCTTCCCTTAAGCACTTCTTTTGCTTCATTTTGGCATGCACTCACTTGACTTTTTAAGTCATTTCATTTCTTTCTAAGGGGTTAGAGAGGCACACTGTCAATCTTTCTTGTTCATTTTAAATCTTTTCTCCTTTCTCAACTTTCCACACCTTTCATTTTTTGCTTTTCTTGAATCCCTTTATTCATTTCTACATTGAATATTCTTTTTGTCTTTTTGCTTTTCTTTCTTTTTCATTGCCTTTCTTTTTCTTCATTTTGTACCTTTTTACCATTTTGTTGCAATCCTCGTCTCTCCCCCCAAACTTATACTTTTGCCATGTGCTAAAGAAAGATCGGGTGCCAAGAGAGGGTATCTTTTAGAACGGGTAAAGGCTTGTATCATGGTTCTTGAAGGAAAAAGGTCTAAGGCTCAAAAGGATTGACTGGGGACTTTATCATTGGTAGGTTATGGAAGTGTTCAAGCTATCATTTGGATCAAGGAGAGCCTATAATCATGTCTCAACTCAAATTACACTTAGGATTTCACCTCGACAAACATTCAGAGCAAGTTCTAGACCAATGGCTCGGGACTTAGACTTGCAATACAATTTCTCACCACACAAGATATGGGATTGTTAAATACACAGAGTCGAGGGGCCACAACAACCTTAGATAAGATTTGAGCACACAATGGTCCCGAAAAATCACTTGATGATTATCGACCAACACAAAAGTCTCAAGGTCACAACTTTCACCATCCTATACACAACGATTTATTTTTGACCATATGATCAAAGGCAAATGTGTTAGGCCCAAGTGAAGCTTTGCTTGAGGCACCCTTACCACTAACCACTAAAAAGCCAAAAGAAAAGGAAAAACAGACTCAAACCCTTAAGAAGTTTGTCATGCCATCCATCATCGGGAAGAGCTACCCGGTTCACACAAATTTCACCTTTGGAAAGAACCGTGGCATTAAGAAAACCAAAGGCTTATTGCAAAAACTCAAAACAAGAAGCTACGAGTATAAAATAAGAAGCTAAGAAAATAAAATGCGGAAAGTAAAATGAATATGTACAAGGGGGATTTAATCGAATATACAATAGGGGAGATGAATATATACAATGGAACATAACTTTTATATACAAACCAAAGGTAAAAGTGCAAAAAATATAATGAAATGATGAAATTATATACATACCAAAGATAAAAAAGAAAGAAAGAAATCATCTATATATACAGTCATCCAAATCCAAGTAGGGCCTACCCCCTCAAATGAAAGTTGGCATTGTCTTCAACGCCAACTAAGCAAAATAAGCACAAAAAATAGAGAAAAGAGGATACAGAAACTCCCTATGGGATCCTGAGTGGTCCCTAGGTCCTCTCTATGCTCGGGAACCTGAGACTGGCTCCCTGTGACATGTGGCTCTACTGTTGGGACCTGAGCCTGGACAGGCTCCTGGGCTGCATCTTGTGGCTGACTGGAGGAAGTCTCTTGTGGGTCCGCCAACTGGATAATTGCATCATCGGACTGGGGGATCACCCTCTTCCTCTTCTTCCCCTTCTTCTGTTACTGCATCCTCTCCGGATAATGAAGCTGTAGGAGAGGTGTACTAGTCATCCCCACTGGCTGCAGCTGAGCCTTCAAACGACCCAGAATATACATGTACTGACGCTTGGGCTGTGGGGGAAGGTGGAGGTATATCTCGCAATCTGTTTCTCTCCAGCCAGTCAGGAATAAACTCTGGTACGGAGTCTGAAAATGCCTCCCGGGAGGGCTCATACTCACTCTCTGACTGGTCAATGGCCTTGTCTACAGCTTTTATAAGCTTCCTTGTGTTTTTTATGTTTTCAAAGGCTTGTGGGGTCAACCTTATCATCTTTTGTTTCCCACCCCGAGAGGACTCTCCTCTTCCTGGTTGTTTAACACCCTTGCCTCGTAATTTTACCATTGTCTGCAAACAAATTCATTCATGCTTTGTTAGTGTCCAGAAAAACAATATAATTCACAGTTGCAGAAAAAATGTTGCAGACAGTTTTAAACTTGCAAAGTGCAGGCCGTACAAAATGCAGTGCGGCCACAAAGAGGCCATTGCGGACCGCACAAAATCCATTGTGGTTCGCACAGAGGTGGGGTTCAAACTACCCACTCTCTCAAACTATGCATCGCAGACCGCACAAAATGCAATGCGGTCGTGGCCCTCAAATGTCAGCTTTCAGGTCTTTCACCATTGCGGTCCGAACAAAAAACCATTGCGGACCGCACAGGGGCACCGCGGACCGCACAAATTCCACCGCGTTTTGCCCTGAGTAACAAGTAGCAGCACCAACCTAGGGTTCATGATTTGAGTCCACTTTTTCACCTATTGAAAGTCCCTAAGTGTTGGTTCCATCATTTAACTACCTAAACTAACTTTAAACAAAAATTAACTAACCTAAGCTACAATATTGAAAGAAATACGGGAAAGCTAGGAAGAAGAACAGAGAAAACAAAAAAAAAATTAAAAGAAAATAACAAAATTAAGCAATTAAGAAGAAGTTAGAGTTACAAGAAGTGAGAAGTACTGAAGATAGATGAGTCTTACCAGTTAATTACGAGCAATTTAGAGAGATGAACAGTGTTTTAGTGTCTCTAAGATTGAAAAGATCGAAAAGTTCAAAAAGAGGGCCTCAAGTCCTATTTATATAAAAAGGTCCTGGGCCCCATCTCACCTACTCACCGAGGACCGCACAAAATGGCACCGCGGTCTGCATTGCTCAAAACTATAGGGCTCAGACAAGTCAACCACTGTGGTCCGCACAAAATGCAATGTGGTCGCAGTGGACCACCGCGGACCGCACAAAATGCAATGCGGCTGCGGTGGTAAAATTCAGAGAACCCGAACTTTTTTCAAATCACTAGTGCGGTCCGCATTGATTTCTTGCCCCCACACTGAGGTCTTTGCGGCCGCACAAAATGGCAGTGCGGTCCGCATTGACAACTTCAGAGAGTGGTCATTTTCCAACTTTTTTCCTACACTGCATTAACACAATCCTATAGCATCTCACAACCAGTCAGTCCAAAAATAAATCCTACACTACAATGAAAATCAAAGAAAAACAAGAAGAAAAACACATGGGTTACCTCCCAAGAAGCGCTTGATTTAACGTCGCGGCACGACGCAGGTTACCATCAAATCATTTGAGATGAAGAAGTGCCACCACGTGGCTGTCATCAATTTTTCCCAAGTAGTGATTGACTCTGTGCCCATTCACTCTGAAAACTTTCCCATTTTTTTATTCAAATCAAGTGCACCAAACGGGGTCACAAAAACCACTTCAAAAGGTCCACTCCATTTTGACTTAGCTTTACTGGAAACAGACGTAACCAAGAGTTGAACAAGAGAACCAAATCACCTACTTTGAACTCCTCGCCACGAGCATATTTATCATGAAGGTATTTCATCTAGTCCTTGTACAAGGACGAACTGGAGTAGGCATGGAAACAGAATTTATCAAGTTCATTAAGCTGCTCCACACGAAGATTTGCTACCATATCCCATTCAAGATTTAACTTTCTCAAATCCCACATGGCCTTGTGCTCTAACTCAACCGGTAGATGGCAAGATTTCCCAAACACCGATATGAACACATACCAATCGGAGTCTTGTAAGATGTCCTATAAGCCCATAGAGCATCATCCAACTTCTTTAACCAATCAGTCTTATTTGCATTGACCGTCTTTGAAAATATACTCTTGATTTCCCTATTTGAGACTTCAACTTGGCCACTCGCTTGTGGATGATAGGGAGTAGAAACTTTGTGGTTGACACCATACTTTGCAAGCAAAGTGTTAAAAGCTCTATTGCAAAAATGAGACCCCTCATCACTTATGATTGCACGAGGAGTGCGAAACCTTGTAAAAATGCTCTTCTTGAGAAATGCAACAACATTCCAGTCCTTATTGTTGGGTAAAGCCACGGCTTTAACCCACTTTGAAACATAGTCCACCGCCACAAGAATGTATGTGTTCCCACACGAGCTAACAAACGGGCCCATAAAATCAATGCACCATACATCAAAAATATCAACCTCAAGAATGGTATTGAGAGGCATCTCATCTTTCTTCAAAATTCCGCCCGCTCTTTGACATTCGTCACACCTCTTCACAAGTTCACTTGCATCTTTGTACAAAGTTGGCCAATAAAACCCACAACTAAGAACTTTGGAAGTCGTCCTCGCCCTGCCATGATGGCCACCATAGGGATAGGAGTGACAAGCCTCTAAGATACTTAATTGTTCTTCCTCCGAGACATACCTTCGGATCACACCATCTGTGCAAATCTTGAACAAGTACGGCTCATCCCAATAGAAATCCAAACTATCCCCTTTTAGCTTCTTCCTTTGGTTAGAAGAGAGCTCACACGGGATTATACCAGTCACAACGAAATTAGCAACGTCCGCAAACCATGGCATACCATTCACCGACACCGAAAGGAGTTGTTCATCGGGAAATAAGTCATTGATCTCTAGGCCATCACAGGGCCTCCCCTTCTCCTCCAAGCGGGACAAGTGGTCTGCCACTTGGTTTTCACTACCCTTCCGGTCCACAATCTCCAAATCAAACTCTTGAAGTAACAAGACCTATCGTATCAGTCTAGCTTTGGAATCCTTCTTCGTCATCAAGTACCGGAGTGCGGCATGATTGATATGGACTATGACCTTGGCACCCATAAGAGACGACCAAAATTTCTCCATTACAAACACAATAGCCAAAAGTTCTTTCTCAGTCACCGTGTAGTTTACTTGAGCATCATTCATTGTCTTGCTCACATAGTATACCGGATGAAACATTTTGTTCACTCTTTGACCCAAAACCACCCCAACTGCAACATCGCTTGCATCACACATGAGCTCAAAGGGCAAGCTCCAATTAGGTATGGTAATGATAGGAGTGGTGGTCAACTTATGCTTGAGAAGTTCAAAGGCTTGCATACTCTCTCATCGAACACAAGCTTGGCATCCTTTTCCAATAGCTTGCACAAGGGGTTCACTACCTTCGAAATGTCTTTGATAAATCTCCGGTAGAACCCCGCATGCCCAAGAAAACTTCTAACTCCCTTGACAGAGGTAGGGGAGGGAGCCTCGAAGTCACATAAATTTTTGCTTTGTATACCTCAATACCATGCTTTGAAATTTTATGCCCAAGAACTATTCCCTCTTCCACCATAAAGTGACATTTCTCCCAATTGAGAACAAGATTGATTTCTTCACAACGGGCCAACAATCTATCAAGATTTTTCAAACACACATCAAATAAATCTCCCACAATACTAAAGTCGTCCATGAACACCTCCAAAATATCTTCCACCATATTGGTGAAAATGGCCATCATACACCGCTAAAACCTAGCCGATGCATTACACAATCCAAAAGGCATCCGAGAAAAGGCAAATGTGTCATATGGACAAGTGAATGTGGTCTTCTCCTGGTATTCCAGAGCAATCAAAATTTGGTTGTACCCAGAATACTCATCCAAGAAATAGTAGAAGGCACACCCAGCAAGTCGGTCTAACATCTGATAAAGAAAAGGCAGTGGAAAGTGATCATTGCGGGTCACTTTATTCAACTTGCGGTAGTCCATGCATACCCTCCAACCGGTGACGGTTCTGGTAGGAATCAACTCATTTTGTGAATTTGCAACCACGGTCATGCTACCCTTCTTCGGTACACATTGCACCAGCGAAGTCCAAGAACTATCAGAGATGGGGTACACAACCCCGACATCCAACCACTTGATCACCTCATTTTTCACAACTTCTTGCATGGCCTCGTTCAACCTCCTTTGATGTTCCAAGGAGGGCTTTGCATCATCTTCCAGAATAATCTTGTGCATACAGAATACGGGGTTTATCCCCCGGATATCAGGTAGAGTCCATCCAATTGCCTTTTTCGCTTTTGGAGCACCGCCAATGTGGAATCAACCTGCATATCAATAAGACAAGAAGAAAGAATAACTGGCAAAGTAGAACTAGGGCCTAAGAACTCATACCTGAGGTGTGGAGGCAACGGCTTCAACTCCAACACCGGAGGCTCCTCAATTGAAGGTTTTGTTGGTGGAATCTTCCAATTCTCAAGGTCCAAAGATAGTTTTATAGGCTTATAAGAGTAAGAGCCCATCCCATGTAAAGCATTCACACACTCCACTCGGCCCTCATCATCATTGACATCAAGATTCAACAATACAGCCTCCAGAGGGTCTTCCACATTGATCATTGCACTAGTATCATCAACTATCATTGTCGTGACAAGGTCCATAAAAGAGCACACCTCGGAACTGTTGGGCTGCTTCATTGACTTGCACACATAAAAGACCATTTTTTCATCACCCACCCGGAATGTGAGTTCCCCTGCTTCCACATCAACTAAGGCCTTCCTAGTAGCAAGGAAAGGTCTCCCCAATATTATTGGAACTTCATAATCCACCTCACAATCCAAGATCACAAAATCAACTAGCAAGATAAATTTGTCCACCCAGACAAGCACATCATCAATAATACCCAATGGTCTCTTCATTGTTCTATCCGCCATTTGCAATCTCATGGAAGTCGACCTCAGTTTCCCAATACCCAAAGTATTGAATACTGAGTAGGGCATCAATTTAATACTTGCCCCCAAATCACATAGAGCCTTAGCAAAGTCCGCACTCCCAATGGTGCAAGGAATGGTGAAAGCATCGGGATCTATAAGCTTCGGGGCCATTGAATGTACTATTGCACTAACTTGGTGGGTCATCTTTATAGATTCACAATCCATGGATCATTTCTTTGACACCAAGTCCTTCATGAATTTAGCATAGCCCGGCATTTGTTCAAGAGCCTCCACTAAGGGCACATTAATGGATAAACTCTTCATCATATCAATGAACTTTTTAAATTGATTCTCATTTTCTGCTTCACGAGCCTTTGAGAATAAGGTGGAGGTGGCTTTGTCAAAGGAGCCTTGGCTTTAGGCACAACCGGCTCAGGCATGTCTATTACGTATTCCCTAGACGGGTTCACGTCATTTTGAGTTTCCACCTCGGCATCTTGAATATCAATCCTCACTTCTTCATTCACATTATCATCAATCACATTTTCAACCACCAAAGGAACTTCATCTTCTTGCAACTCAACTTCATCACTCAAAATTTGCTTTTGTTTGGAGGCATTCACATTACCGCCTCGTCCACTCCTTATAGTTACCGCCATAACATGATTGTTTCCACCCTTCGAGTTTACGACCATATCACTTGGTAGAGCACCCTTAGGGCGAGTATTCAAGGACTGTGAGATTTGGCCTAACTGAACCTCCAAATTTTTAATTGAAGTATTATGGGAAGATAACTGAGCATCGGAATCCGTACTCTTCTTCATCATCTGTTCAAACATTATTTCAATTCTCCCCATGTCAGGGTTAGAAGAACTAGAACCTTGGAATGGAAATGGGGGCGGATTGTTCGGTTGTTGGTATATTGGGGGCCTTTAAAAGCCTTGACCCCGGTTTCCTTGGTTGCCATTGTTCCACCCACCTTAATTGTTGTTACCACCCTAGTTGTTGTTGTTCCCATTCCAATTACCCTAATTATTGTTCTGATTTCCCTAGTTGGAGTTTTGGTTGTTGTTCCCCCAATTACCATTACCTTATTATTTATTGCCCCAATTGCATTGGGGCCTCCATTGTTGTTGGTTGGAAGAATTGCCCCTTTGGCCTTGATAATTGTTCACGTATTGTACCTCTTCATTTTGCCCATCATAACTATCATCTTGGAATCCACCACAATCATTGTCAAATTGCTCTGAATTCTCTTGGTTCTGTTGACCTCGTTGTCTTCTTTTGTTGACTAGTATGTTGACACCCTCCATAGCATTTACTTGGCGAGGATTTTGAACTTGTTGCAACTGTGCCTTTGCTAGTTGGTTCATTATAGTTGTCAACTCAGCTATAGCATGCCCATGATCATGTAACTCCTTGTGCAAATAAGTGACCGTGGGGTCACCCTGAGGCACATTGGCTCTACTTTGCTAAGCAGAAGAAGTGTCAGCCATCTCGTCAAGAATATCACAAGCCTCATCATAAACAGCTTCATGAAGTTGCCCCCAGCAAGTTGGTTCACTATGCATTGGTTTGTTGTGTTAATGCCCCGGTAGAAAGTCTGTTGGATCATCGCCTCAGTCATATCATTGTTGGGGCCTTCCTTTACCATTGTTTTATAGTACTCCCAAATCTCATGCAAAGGTTCAGTGGGCTCCTACTTGAAAGCTAAGATCTCATCTCTCAATGATGCCATATGCCCCGGTGAGAAAACTTTTGCAATAAACTTGTCCGCTAACTCATCCTAAGTAGTGATGGAATAGTTGGAAAGTTGCTCAAGCCAATCCAATGCCTTCCCTTTAAGTGAGAATGGGAAGAGTCTCAACCGAAGTGCATCCTCAGACACATTAGTTTGCTTGCTCCCTCGACAAGTATCCACGAACCCCTTAAGATGCTTGTAAGCATTTTGATTGGCAGCGCCCATGAAATACACATGTTGCTCCAGCAATGTCAGCATCACATGGGTAAGTTGAAAATTGTTCGCCCGAATCTGGGGCGGACAATTGAACTTGCATAGCCTTGGTTTAGAAGCACTCGAGGAGCCACTCTTGGAGGTGGCGGGGGAGGGTCTAGAATATTATCATTGGCCTGACGGCCTCTCCTTTGTCCTTGAGGCATAATAGGGACCTCATCCTCAACATTGTTATCTACTTCCTTCCCTAGAGGAAGATCTCCAAGAGGTGCGTTGTTTACGTTTGTTGCCATTTAGTACCTGAAGTTGTGACACACACAAATTAGTAACAAAGAAGGAAAAAAGAACAATACACAAAACTATTTAGATAGATAACCAAAAGCGTTAGCTCCCCGACAACGGCGCCAAAAAGTGATCGAGTCCAACCCTATACTACTATTGAGTAGCAAGAGAGGTCGAGGCAGCTTTTACCCGAGAAGGTCGGGATCGATTTCCACAGGGAGCTAGATATTGGAGTTGAGTTTCTATCTAAAGTGGCGTTGTGTAATTGTTCCTAATTGCACTTCTGAACATTTTTGGTTTTGATATTAATTCTAATTTTGTAATACTACAATGCTAAATTAAGCTAAGTAAAGGTTAAACTATTGCAAGTTGTTCAATTAGATAAAAGGCACTAGGGTAGTGAATTTCTCCTAGGTGGCTAATTGATAGATTCTTGAGTCTAAAGCTAGATTGTCACATTTAGGGAATATGATATAACCATTGCACGATTCTACTCACTCTACACCTCTCGGTGGTTCGAGTGATTTTGCCCGAATTGACTTTCTCAAGACCAATTGGGTATGCAAATTTGTGCAAGCAATCAAGGTTCAAGTCGGGTAATACTATCTCTAGGTTTAACCCTTTAATTGGGGCTATCAATCTCTTGAAAACGCCTTAATTCCTTCTTGGACTAATTTCATGGACTTAGGCTCTCTTTCTCAAGAAGAGCCAAAGTCTACTAGGCATAAACTAGTGTTCGCAACCACTAATTCCACATTAAACCCCTAAATTAGCCCAAATATCAAACACCCCTAGAAAATCAAGCATCAAAACACAAGACCCATCAATTACCCATACTAGGGTTGAGCCACAACCCTAGCTAATAGGTCTAGTTACTCATAATTAGAGAAGAAAACCAAGAAATAGATGAAGAAAAGCCCATAATAATTAATTGCTAAATAAAACTTGAAAAGTCAATGTTGAAACTAAGCTAAAATTACTCAAAATAGTAAAAGGAATGAGTTCACGAGCGCAGCTCTACGTCCAAAACTATCTGATGACCTAAAAATGGGAAAAGAAACTATTTATACTAGGCTGAAAATTCTGGACAAAAATACCCCTGCGGGGCTAGTGCGGACCGCACAAAATTGAGTGCGGCCGCACTAAGGCTCTTGGCTTGACTATTCTGCTCTCTGAAGTTGGGCTTTGCAGACCGCACAAAGTCGAGTGCGGCCGCGGTGGCTTCTATTGCGGTCCGCACAAAAAGGACCGCGGACCACATTGGCCAGTTCCTCCGAAATGCCACCTCTCTAAACCTTGGATCTGCGGACCACACGAAATCGAGTCCGACCGTAATGAACCCAATACGGACCGCACAAAACCCTTTGCGGCCGCACTGCCTTGTGGCCTAGAAAGTATCCTCTCTGAACTTCATCTTTACGGACCGCACAGAATGGTGTGCGGCCGCACTGGCCCTGTTTGACTGAGTTTGATCTTGTCTTGGTACTTGTGCATGTTTCACTCCTTTTTGAGCTGGATTTTGACACCTTGTCACCTTGTTAATCAAACCTGCAATCAAGCACAACTTGTGAGCCTTTGGGACTATTTTGTATACATTTCTAATCAAAACTTAAGCAAGAAGAAGTATAAAATGCATCATAATCCCTAGTTATCAATGTGCAGGGACTTAACTAGCATGTCATCAATGTAAACTTCCATAGATTGACCTATTTGATATTTGAACATCTTATTAACTAGGCGTAGGTACGTAGCTCCTACGTTTTTTAGCCCGAAGGGCATCATATTATAACATTATGTACCATACTTCGTGATAAACGAAGTTTTTTCCCTGTCCTCTAGGTTCATTTGAAGTTGATATACCCGGAGTAGGCATCGAGAAAGGTGAGGATCTCGTGGCTGGCCGTGGCATCGATCAAGCGATCGATGTTGGGCAATGGGAATGAGTTTTTGGGGCATGCTTTATTCAAATATTTATAATCTACGCACATTCTTAATTTATTTTCCTTTTTGGGAACCACTACTACATTAGCCAGCCATTCAGGGTATTTTACCTCCCTAATTGATCCTATTTTGAGGAATTTTCTTAACTCATCTTTGATGAACACATGTTTTATCTCGGGCTGAAGCCTCCTCTTTGCTTCACTGGATTGAACCTGGGATCGACGCTCAATCGATGGGTGGTTATTTCCGGCGGGATCCCTGTCATGTCTAAATGGGACCAAGCAAAGCAATCAATGTCGTTAATAAGAAATTGGATGAGTTTTTTCCTGAGTTCGGGGGTTAATCCCATTGCCAGGTATACCTTTTGATCTAGAAGATACTCGATCAAGACGTCTTGTTCGAGTTCTTCGACCGTTGATTTCGTTGCATCCGACTCTTCGGGGGCAACAGGCAATGAAGGTTCTAGGAGTGGGGAAGTCTTCTTCATCATCTTTGTTCGAATGCTCACAGACCACCTGTTCCTCATGTGTCAACTCATTTCCTGACTCATCCTGGATAGGGAGAGTCGATGTTGGTGCCATGTAGTTTACCGTGAACATCTCCTTTGTTGCATGTTGTTCTCCGTACACCATTTTTATACCATCTTTTATTGGGAACTTTATCATCTGATAAAGAGTTGATGGTACCGCCCTCATGTTTTGTATCCACGGCCTTCCAAGTAAGGCATTGTACCTCATGTCACCTTCAATGACATGAAACTTGGTGTCTTGAACTGTACCGGACACGTTGACTGGGAGGATGATTTCTCCCTTCGTTGTCGCACTTGTCATGTTGAATCCATTGAGGACTCGAGAGGTGGGTATGATTTGATCGAGCAGTCCGAGCTTCTCCAACAGCTTCGACCTGATTATGTTGGCCGAGCTACCTGGATCCGTGAGAACACGTTTAATTTGAACGTTATTCAAAAGAAAAGAAATTACCAGTGCATCATTATGTTATTGGGAAAAGGTCCCGATGTCTTGTTCTCTAAATGTAAGGGCGTCCTCAAGTATGTAGCTCCGAGTTTGCCTTTCTGTTGCGATGGACACTTTGGCCCATTTGGACATGGGTCCCTCTAGGACGTCAGTTCCTCCAACGATTATGTGAATGATGTGCTGAGGTTCTTCCGGTCCATTCTTTCTGTTCGCCTCTCTTTCTTGAAATTGGTTTTTGGCTCGATTGCTGAGGAATTCTCGAAGGTGCCCTTCGTTGATTAGTCCGGCCACCTCCTCTCGGAGTTGCCTACAATCCTCAGTCCTATGACCGTGAATGCCATGGTATTCGCACATCAAGTTGGGGTTTCTTTGGGAAGGATCTGATTGTGCGGGCTTTGGCCATCTGGTATCTTTGATTCTACCCATGGCCGATACGATGCCTGAGGCATCGATGTTGAAGTTGTATTCTAACAATCGGGGTGCCTCCATTGGCCTCGAATGCCTATCAAACCTGGTTTTGCTCATAAGTCTCCAGGAATTTTGGCCTCGATTTACTCCTCGATCATTTTGAGATATATTCTGCCTCGAGGTGTCTCTTCGATCTTTGAAGTATGGCTGATACCTTTCCTTTCCTAATCTCGACTCCCTTTTTGTAGACATTGGTTCCTTTGCTAGGAGCCTGCTTGGATATATTGAGCCATAGAAGGCTCCCAATTGGTCGTCTTCGACCCTGATCTTCGATTGATACCTATTGTGCACATCCGCCCAGGTCACGGTGGGATATTCGATCAAATTTTGCTTTAGCTTCTTCGAAGCTATCGAGCTTCGTTTGTTCAAGCCCTGAGTGAAGGCCTGCACTGCCCAGTCATCGGAGACCGGTGGTAATTCCATTCGCTCCATCTGGAAGCGAGATACAAATTCCCTCAACATCTCGTTCTCCCTTTGTTTGATCTTGAAGACGTCATACTTCCTTGTAACAACCTTGATGGCACCGGCATGTTCCTTCACAAAAAGAATTTCACAAAAGAATCTGCCAATATGGCAAACGAATCAATCGAGTTCGGGGGTAGGTTGTGATACCATATCATGGCTCCATTCGACAGTGTTTTTCCAAATTTCTTCAGCAAGACGGATTCGATCTCGTCATCCTTTAAGTCATTCCCTTTTACAGCACAAGTATAAGCGGTAATGTGCTCATTGGGGTCCGGGGTCCCGTTATACTTCGAGACATCGGGCATTCTGAATTTCTTCGGGATGGGCTTCGGAGCCACACTTGATGGGAATGGTTTCTGCACGAACTTCTTTGAATCTACACCCTTCAGAATCGGAGGTGCGCCCGGGATCTGATCGACCCTCGAGTTATAAGTCTCTACCTTTTTATCGTTAGCCCTCTATCTTCTTTTCTCCCGAATCGATTCTTTTAGTCAATTCCTCAAGCATTTTCATGATTGTGGGGTCAGTCCCTGAGCCACTTTTATCGGTTCTTTCTAGCACTAATTCTTGTTGCATGTTTACTGGTTCGGCGGTGTTAGGGGTTCTGTTCTGACTTTGAAGTTGAGCGATGGCGACTTGTTGAGCTTGCAGCATCTCGAATACCACTTGGAGGCTGATTCCTCCTTCTTCTTTTCCTCGTGCTTCTTGGCCTCCAGCCTGGGCTTCCCTGCGTCCATTCCTTACGGGGTCTACGCCTGCTTGCAAGTTTAGAGCATTGTGGGAGCTGATATCAACTGTCTCTACGTTTAGCACTCCCTCAGGGTTTAGAGGTGGTACATTGAGCCTTATGTCGTTGTTTTCTCCAAGTCCCTCACTGTCGTGAAAAGGTGCATTTTGTGTGCTAGACATGATTAAGCCTGAAATCAAAGAATCTTTGACAAGAAAAAATGTGAAGAGTAACGTGTGTTATCAGAAAACTAGCACCAAAATAATCACTATTATTTTTAGCCCCTCGGTAGGCGCCAAACTATTTACCTTAAAAATGGTATTTACAATTATATTTGATTTGTGGTTCTAAAAATATATGATTTATTTCAATATTAGTTGTTATGTAAATAATGCTAAGTGTAAGTGAGCAAGAAATGATAAGCAAACCAGTGTGGTCACAAGATTGAGGGCCTCGAGCTCAGCGATATAAAACCTCGAGGGCAGCCTTTAAAGGTTGATAATGAACAACAAATGAAGAACAATAAATGAACAAGGAATAAACACATTAAATGAGGAGCAATAAAGTTGTAGAGTAATTGTTAAGCACGTTTAGGCAAGAAGGGCAGAGAATGTTCTATTGTATTCAATATTCATGTATATTTCAAAATGACCAGGATCCTACAAGAATGTTTTGGTCCCCTTTATATAGGAGGGGTGAATCCCAACATAGTACAAGTCTAATCATGACAGAGAAATGCTATTGGTATAGCTGTGTAACAGACTTGTACGAGCTTGTACTATCTTTACAGACCTTATCAGCTCTAACCACACGTCCTTGGAAGTTTTCTCGCCTTTCCATGACGGTCGTCGATTTCATACTGCCTCGAGGTTGACCATAGTGAACCTTCGATGTGCTCCCTCGAGGGACGCACCTCAGGGTCACACTTCACATTCTGCTTCGAGCTTCTCGAGGTTGGGCGTGGAGTGCCACAGTAGCTCCAAAGTCGAACTCCTTGATTTTGACCGTATACACACAGACTCCTTATTGCAAGTAGAGAAACACTTAACTTGCATCGGAGTAAATTATTCTTTCTATTAACACTTGCACTTAAATAACTACACCATCCATTTGATGTAACATAATACTTGGCACTTTTTCGCAAAACGAGACAAAAAAATTATCTCATACAACTTACACAAGTTGTATAAGACACAAAATAAAACTTATTTCTCAAGTCGTAGATACGTCGGGCTTGTGGGTCTGGCGCCGACGTTGGCTACTGTCATTTTCCATTCAGCAATTCAAAGCGACAATATATAGGAGGGGGAGCCTATTGGCTTTTATTACCCCAATAGTATTTTGTTTCTTTGTTACTTAATTTTGGTACTACTATTGCAAACTCCATATTTTACGGCGACTGGGGAATGTTTCTTCTCTTCGGGTTCTCTTCTTACACTTGTTTTATTTTAATGGTGGTGGACGGCCACGGATTTTAATATCTTTTTTTGTTTCCCACCTGATATTCGGTATCCGTATTGAAGTCCGATTATATTTGAATTCGTGTCGCATAGAGCCTTATTTGGGAGAAAGCCCTTCTACCAAAAAATTTTCCATACCCGAAATTCGAACTCGAGATCTGAACAGTTCCATCCACTGCACCACATCCTTTTATAATAAATTTAATTATCCTTGGCAATACTGAAGATAAAATGTGTTCTCTAAAATTGCATTGGGAAACAAGTTACTAACAGTTTTTATTACCTAGCGCCTATATATATTTCCAGTCAGAGATTTTGTAGTCAATGTTCTTTTCTATTTTTTTTTCCGACGTGTGTTTAAAGACATTGGAATGATCTATTCTCGGATGAAGTGAAAGCTTTTACTACTACTCCATATATCTTTCGCTTGTTTCTTGATAAAAAGACACTTATACCTGTTTCGCCTAGTTTCTAAAATCTACTTATTTTGAGAAGTAGTTTTTTGAAAGTGTTTTTAAAAACTCGATTTATGTTTGGCTAATTAATTTAAAAAATACTTTTAAGTAGTAATTAATGTTTGACCAAACTTGTGAAAATTACTTTTAAGTGTATTTTTCTCAAAAGTGCTTCTCAGAAAAGTATTTTCGGAGAGAAGCTACAATTTTCTGCTTTTCTTAAAAGCACTTTTTTTCTTCTAAAAGTTTGGCCAAACAACTTAATTTTTGGCCCAAAAAATACTTTTGGCCCAAAAAAAAACTTTGCCAAACATGCGATTACTCGTCTGATAGCTTCATTTTATCCCTTTACTAGTATTAGTACCCGCACGATGCGCGGACACAAATTATGTCAAATTGTAATCTATATTGTTTGATTAGGTGCAAATAACTTTAAAATATAAACCTTTCATATAAAAATTATATAACATTAGATATTAATTTTGAAGCAAGATATGAAATTATTATTCAAATCTCGTAGTAGACAACTTTTATTTTATTTGTAGCAACCTAATCCCTTGATTTTAGTACTTGTATTTCGTTTCGGTGTCAATATTAAAAAATATTAAATATGTCATGTTGTGATCTGTGTTGTTTGAGCACATTATATCATATTATTTTAAGAAAATTCTTATTATCATTTTGTTTTTGACTGAAAGTCAAATATGTCTTATTCATCACATCATTTTATGCAAATTCTTTTTTATTTTTGTTCTTTTCTTATAGTTATTGTATTATTTATTTAATATTATTATACTATCATATAATTTTTTATTAGCTTAATAATTTAATTAATATCTTGCTTATTATCTTTTTAATAGTCTTTAATAAATATAAATAATTTATTCTTGAAATTTGGTATATTTTTATGTTTGTATCCTCTTATTCGGAATTTTTTAATCATTTAAATTTATCAGTAATATTTTTAAATATAATTTATTTATTTTTCAATTAATTTAAAGTATAAATCACACTACCTTTATTTTTTTATACATCTCTTCCCTACTATATTTTAAACAGTTTTTATATTAATATTTTACCTATAACCAAAATAATATCATATTTTATTTAAATTATAATTTTGAATTAGTCTAAAATATTAATACATAAGTTATTTGATTATTACGTTCCAAATATATTTAGTTCTCTTATAATTATTTTTGTATTAGATGCAGTTAAATTTTCTTTTCTTTTTAGCTTTAAGATACAAATTTTATTTTTAACTATCATTAGTAAAATTACCTATATTAGAAATTAATTTATATTTTTAAAATTTTAATTTAATCATAGCAAAATATTCCTTAATTGTTTGAACACATTATATCTAGATGTTGTAGTAATATTTTTACTGTTTTATTTCTTTACATGACATTTTCAAAAATAAAAAAAATCCCATCTTAAATTTAAATAATTCTTATCATTCTATGTTGTAAATTGGACCGCATTTTCAAAATATTATGTTATGCTTTCAAACTTAAACTAACTGCACTCAATTCAGATATTAATCATAGGAAAATATTTTCTTAATTGTTTGAACACATTATATCTTAATGTTGTAGTAATATTTTCACTGTCATTTTATTTCTTTACGTAAATTATTTTCTTTTTTAGTTTTAAGATTAAAATTTAATTTCTAATTTTCCTTAGTACCTATATTATGTATTTTTAAATATGTATTTGTTTTTTTATTTTTCATAAATAAGACTTCAATTTCATGGTATTCTCCATAGTTTGAGCATTCTCAACATAGTTTTAAGAACTTTCTAATCTCAAATTCAAATAGTCTTTCCCTTTCTTTCTAATAGTAAATTTTTAATAATTTAATATAGTTTTGCTGTTTTTTAATCTAATATATAGTTTTATTACGTTTTATGTGGCTTTTCATTAATTTGTAACTTTATTTAACATCATTATCACTACTATTCTTTATATAATATAGATAAATATATATAAATTTTTGTAATCATAAAATAAATATTTATTTTGTTTTAAAAATATTTCTCGAAAATTTAAAAAAAATTAAGTTTTGATAATATTTTTAAGTATTGTATATTTACATTTAATTTATTTTCTAAACTTATGATTTACAAATTTTCTCACATTCTCTAATTTATTTTTATTATTCAATATTTTAGTTTTTGATTTTATCTATTAGACTTGAGTTATGTGGACTTATCCATATTATGATTTTTCTTATCATAATATAAAAAACTTTCGCATCTCAAATTTAAATAAGTTTTACCCTTTTCTCTATAATAAAAATTCTGATTTTTTTTTTTTATTTATTAATATATATATATATATATATATATATATATATATATATATATATAAATTGTAGAGGACTCTTCTTTATTTTATTTATAAAACTATTTCTCAAAAATTTTAAATTTTTTAAGTTTTAATAATATTTTAAGTATTGTATATATACATTTATTTTATTTTCTTAACTTATGATTTACAAATTTTCTCACATTATCTCTAATTTATTTTTATTATTCAATATTTTAGTTTTTGAATTTATCTATTAGGCTTGAGTTATGTGGACTTATCCATATATGACTTTTCTCATCATAATATAAAAAACTTTCTCATCTCAAATTTAAATAAATTTTACCCTTTTCTCTATGATAAAAAATCTGAATTTTTATTTTTTCTCTATTCATTAATATATATATAAATATTTGTAATCATAAAATAAATATTTATTTTGTTTTTAAAATATTTTTCGAAAAGTTTAAATTTTTTAAGTATTGTATATTTACATTTATTTTATTTTCTAAACTTATGATTTACAAATTTCCTCACATTATCTCTAATTTATTTTTATTATTCAATATTTTAGTTTTTGATTTTATCTATTAGACTTGAGTTATGTAGACTTATCCATATTATGACTTTTCTTATCATAATATAAAAAAATTCTCATCTCAAATTTAAATAAGTTTTACCCTTTTCTCTATGATAAAAAATCTGAATTTTAATTTTTTTCTCTATTTATTCTTTATTTTTAATATTATATTATTCAATAACTAATATTATTACATTGTCATGTGAATTTAATTAGCTTGTTTGAATTTAATATCTATTTCTACCACACTCATTCTAATATAATATTGATAAAAATTTAAAAACTTTCTCATCTCAGATTTAAATAATTTTTATTATTCTATTTTCTAATTTGGACCGTATTTTAAAAAAAGTATGTTATGCTTTCAAATTTAAACTAACTGCACTCAATTCAAATATTAATCATAGAAAAATATTTTCTTAATTATTTGAACACATTATATCTAAATATTGCAGTAATATTTACGTATAAAATATTCGTTTGCATGATTTATCAATATTAATATGACTTTGTTATTCTTGTTATTAAACTATTTTTTCTTGATTATTTAATTTTTTTACCTTATAAATAATTTGTATACTTTATGTAAGATCTTAATTTGCTGCTTGACTTTGTTTAATTTTTAAACTCAATAAATTTTTAATATCGTAAGTAAATTTTAGTTTTATTTTATAGCTCCAAAGTACAAATAGTCATAGCTTATCTCAATTTATGTCTTTCTATATTTTTTAAAATTTTTTATTCTAGTTTTTTAATTAATTTTTTACCTCCATATTTCTAGCTAATATAGAAGAAAATCTATGAGTGAATCAATATATATAGATATAAAGATTGGATTTGTCTAAGATCTATTTGGATTATGTATAAGATTTATTAAAGTACTTTCATTAATTATGTTTCCATTTATAATTTTTAATTATTAATATTGTCCTAAAATTGCCAAGTGACATCATGTTAGCTTGCCACTTGGCTTAACCACAATGCATACTACTCTCCTTTTAATATAATATAGATGTTATTATTCTTTCATTTAAAATGCTATTTACACCATTGGGACTGTTTTACTGAAAAAGAAAATTATTTCTAGAAATAAAGCCTTTTTGTCTTTTAAAATTAAAATTTATTTTTAATGATAGTTAAGCAATCTAATTATAAGAATCGAAATCAAGTTTTATTGAGCAATCTAACTCCGTATTTCCTAAATAGATAGAGTATTTATTTGGGCAATTCTAGTATTATACTAACTTACAAGGGTCTTATCTAAAAAGTTTAAGAAAAGAAAAAACATAAATGAAGCTCAAACCAAACCAGTCCCCCTTCACCTGGTGGCATTAGATTCTGTCCTCTTACCCTTTAAAAAATATCCAATACAATCTTTGTCTTAACACTTACTAGTATTAATTAAAAAAGTTTTCATCACACAAAAAGTATAACATTTTTAATCAGAACTTGGTGGGACTAATTAGCAGAAAATATTCCCATAAACCCCTGTCCCTTTTCACACTCTCCTTTTCTGCTTCTTTCTTCTGTTCTTCCCCCCACACACACTCTTTTTCATCTTGCTTCTTTTTATCTGTGTGCAAAACCAAAACCCCATTTCTATAAAACCCTTTTTTTCTACTTCATTCTTTAGATTTGCAAAATATATATGAAAATGAGAGGACCTTTAGGGGCAGTAATAGGGAGGCACCCTTCAAGCGATGGTACAACCCAAACAGGGGATGGTATAATCAAACACAACAGGAAATGTAGAGATGTTGTGTTTCTTGTTATCTTCATTGCTTTCTGGGTTGCTATGATTGTCAATTCCAGCTTTGGATTTAACCAGGGAAACCCATTGAGGTAAAACACAAAGAAAAGTAAAAAAGAAATGATAAAGCTGCTTGCTTTTTACTGCTTTTCATAGCCCAAATGTGTCCGTGAAGTCTTTTACATTTTGATCTGTTAGTTTAATGTGTTTAGTGTAAGTTGTTCTTTTTTGTCCTTCTTTTTGTTGCATCTTGAGTTACTCTAATCTGGGGTTTTATGAGCTTCATATATGCTTTTTAATTCACCTCTTCTTTGAAAATGTTGTTGTGATGAATGCAAGTTTCAGATGCTACCTTGTTATGCTTGTGAAGGGTGAAAAGAATGCAACAACTTTTGACACAAGTCAAAAAAAGAATGTTCTTTTTCTTGTCCAAGATTTGTTCTTTTTGGCTCTTTGTAATTGAGATTGTCATTAAAGGAACCTGAGCTTATGTCCTAAGTTTTCAGTTAAAGATTGTATACATAAACTCCTTGTTTTGGAAACAAGATAATGCCCTTTCTAGAGGGGAAAATCAGGAATTGCAGAATTGTTGAATTGTGTGTCCATCTCAGCTAAATGCTTACGGTTTTAGAGAATGTATGCTTATATTTACTCAATTGTGTTCATTTTTTTCTGGAAATATTTTTTGATAATAGGTGGCGCTGAAACTCGAATCCTGAACTGTTCTCTGATACTATATTGAATTGTGTAACCGTTTCATTTAAAAGATTAAGCTTTTAGAGAAAGCACACTTATATCTACTTAATTATTTCATCAACAATAGCTTTCAATATTCTGCTTACTCAACTATGGACGGTTCTTTTCTCTAAATAGAATTCTATCATAGGAGCTGTTTTCACCCTGTCCATGCAACTAATATCTTACGCTTGTCTACCGATATACTAGTTCACTATTTGTCATATTGCTAATGCATCTGATCTGGCTTAGCAGGCTAACATATGGGCTGGACTATAAAGGCAATGTTTGTGGTGATAGACATGCCGATCCAGATCTTCGTGAATTGGAACTCAGATACTGGTTGAACCCTAATCAAGTTTATGAAAGTGGTTCAAAAGATAACCAGGCCAAGATTTCTAATGCCAGGACCATTTGCTTAATGGACTGCCCTATCCCATCAGAAGATTCTCTAAATTGGGTGTGTGACTATCCGGAGGGCGAGGTTCGTATGTCAGTAGATGACTGGATCGATAGGAATTATGATTATTTTGCAGACCTTACTCCGGACCTAAGAAACACTTCTCTTCAGCTTCAAGGTCCTTGTTACCCTGTCATATTTCCAAGTGTTAATGGTAAGTGAAAACAGATGAGCAAATTAATTGTGGAAGACATTTGTGGCATGAAATGTCAAGCATATTGTTTGTTTAAGTAGTTGTGATTGATTTAAGTACTTGAGATGTTTAATTTCCTGTTGGAAGTTTTGAGTGTCTTGAGATATTTAATTTATTTTTCGATCTTCTAATGTTTTGTGCCAGTTTATTGGAGCTGCCAGCTTATTGCCCGTGCATCGAATGTGTCTTTGCGGCATTGGAGGGAGATGGGCGGTGTTAACATTGTTGAGGACATTGCAGTCGATAAATCCATCCATGGCTTAATTAACTCTCGATCGTTGGTCTTAAAGGTTGCGTGACTTACTATTCTCTTGTTTTTCTTGTAAAGTACTCAGCTAAAATACTTTTGAAATTTGTATTAAAAATGAGACACCCAAGAGATGTAGATTACCCGTTTCATTGGCTGTAGATGACGTTTTCACTTGGAACTGCATCAGGATACATAAGAGCATGTAAAAAAGGTGTTCCTTTTCATATCCACAAAAACTGAGGATCTCTTTTTTCAATCACTAAAAGTGTAACTCATTTTCATAAACAACAAACATGTTTCATTTGACCTGTGTAGTCAATGGTCAAACGATGACTAAAAGAGCGGAACCCTGAAATGTTCAAGTAACACATATTATATCAAACTTGGTGTCTCACTCGTATTCTCTATGGTAAGATATTCTATTATTTAAGAGTTCAAATTTCACATCTGAGTCTCATTTGCAGAGATATGTAGCTGATGTTGGTAAGTCATGGGGAGTGTTGATTGTTTGTGGAGGGATTTTGCCAGTGTTTCTATCAGTGATATGGCTTTTGATGATTCGTCACTTAGTGGCTGCAATGCCTTGGATAACTGTCGTCCTCTTTAATGCCCTTATTATTTCAGTCACAATGTTCTACTACTTGAAAGGTTAGGCCCTGTTTCTTAATGTTTTCCTTCCGGTTGTTATGTCTTAATAGTAATTCATGTCAATTTTCAGTTCTATATCCAGTTTGTAATTGAGATGAAGCACACTCTGACAAAATTTATGCTCCCTATTTGAAGTTCTAAGTCCTGCATTCTATCTTATGTTTGTTGTGTAATTGAACATCATATGTTTCCATCGAGTACACTGACAAAACTATCCTCCTTTCCTATCAAGCTGGATGGATTGGCAATGACTCTATCTCCCCCATCATTGGTGAACATGATCCGTATTATCATGTGTCTGCAAGGGTATGCTTGATTTTTCAGTTTTACCATTCTCTATGTAATAGTTTGCTTTTCGGTTGGTGTAGCATTTAATCAAATTATCTACTTGGTAGGAAATAAGTCACCTCCATGCTGCTGCGGTTCTCATGACTGCTGTGATGATTATTTCGGTCTTGTCATCCATCGCCATAGTGCG
Organism: Nicotiana sylvestris; assembly: GCF_000393655.2. Lineage (NCBI taxonomy): Eukaryota > Viridiplantae > Streptophyta > Magnoliopsida > Solanales > Solanaceae > Nicotiana > Nicotiana sylvestris. Next base: position 65,578,089 of record NC_091063.1, read on the forward strand.
ACGTATCCTTATGGCTACTTCTGTCCTGAAGGTAAGTCCATCTCTCTCCCTTTCTGAGCCATATAGCACCATGTTGTTATTATCATTTTATTAAGCTATAAAAGGGTAATTTCGTTAATAATCAGCACTAAGATGGTGCTGTAAATTACAGTGTAATATATGTACATTCAAACGGAAAAAAGCAAAAAGCAAAAGGTGTAGTTCTTTCTAACAGTGGAAGGACTCTACAAAATCTATCTGTGATTCAGCCTCCCGAGCATACTCACTTCCGCACCAAACATACAGCAAAAATATACAATCAGCCTTATAGCACTGTGTTATATGCGTTCAGAGGAGTAACACCCTCTACACCTTTTTTCCTCTCTATATTTTAGCCCTTCACGATGGAGTATTAAACTAAACATGATTTTATTCTGCCCTTTTACATGGAAATGATGACCCCCACATACACAAAAGAATGTTATAACTGCCTTTTGCTAGATAAATGTCTTCTAATTTTCTTTTAAAAAAAGAAGATAAAGACTATCAAAAACACGAGAAGCATGCGGTAGATTCTGGATATTATAGATAATTACTTAGTTTATGTCCATACAGAGAGAATTTTCCTATTTGCAGAAAAAGAGCAAGTAGCTTTTTTGACTATTTCTTGGTATTACAGGTTTTGTACGCCTGCATTTATTTCAGTTGTATCTTCATGAAGTCAAATTTATACTAACACCAGAATAACCATAAGAATAAAGATTACATTAAGAAACACGTCATCTGCTCTCTGAGGCAAAACGTTGACCTAGAAGAGTAGTTCATCTTAATTTATATTCCCTAGATAATGAAGGAATTGACTTAATAGCAGTTTGGTTTCTTTTCTGTTCATGGGTTGAGTATTAAGCTTCTTATCTCTAGATAAATTTACTTAAAATGATAAATGAGCATTTAAATTGCAGGTAGCTGCTAAGGTTATTGGAGAAGTACAAGCACTAATAATTTTCCCCATCATTCCATATGCTATCCTAGCAATCTTCTACATGTTTTGGTTTTCAGCTGCACTTCATCTTTTTAGTTCTGGACGAATTGTCCAGAATGATTGCAACACCAACTGCTGTGCGTATGATCTCAAATCAAAAAGAGTGAGCTGCGATCGTTGCTGTGGATACAGTATCCAGTATACTTCTCATATTGGTGTTGCAATTCTTTTCCACTTGTTTGGCTGCTATTGGGCCACACAGTTTTTCGTGGCAAGCTCTGCAACGGTTATTGCAGGCTCTGTTGCTACATACTATTGGTCTCGAGGCGGAACATTGGTAGGTCATAAATTCTACTCTTATTTTTCCAGTAATGCATTTGAACATATATACATGAATAATTTCATCTCTACATTTCAGAACTATTTCATCTTTTGTGAAGTTTAACCTACTCTTATTAGTCCATATTACTTTCTTTCAATTATCATTACATGTTTTTTTCCAAATCATTCTGAATTTCTGCTATTTCTTCGCTTAATCATGTTTATTGTTTGATACTCGCATGCAATCAGCTTTAGTAGCCTGTTTCATATATTATTGGGATAAAAAGGTTCCTGATTTAATACAAGAGTAATTTTTCGGGTATGTTCTGCTGACTGATTAGCTTCTATTTTTGCAAGTGCAGCCAGAAATTTCATTTCTCCCAGTGTTCTCCTCTATGAAGCGGCTTATACGTTACAGCGTTGGATCTGTTGCTCTTGGTTCGCTGATTGTTTCTTTTATAGAGTCTATCAGGTTTCTACTTGAAGCACTCCGGCGTAAACTTAAAGTTGCTAATTCAGCACCAGAAAGTTGGGTTGGAAGAATGGTATATAATTCCTCACAAGGTTGCCTGCGGTGTATTAGTTGGATCATCAAATCTGTGAATCGTAATGCTTACATCTTGGTAAGTAATAAGTGTTGCAATCCCATTTGATGTTCCTCAAGTTTAGTGCAGTATGCTTGGGAAAACATGACATTTTGTTGAGTTTAGCAATTTTTTATGCTAAATTTTTCAGTGTCCTGACATGATATTAAATTGTTTGTTTTTAGAAGCGGGTAATGCCTGTTGTTTCTCTCAAATCTATGATGGGATTTGAAATTCTAATTAGGTCTCAACTCGTATTTTTAGTACGTTAAATTAACAAGAACATGACATCATTGTATGCATGATCTTGACTTGTAGTAACAGCATCAGTTATGATGGTGCTTGTGATACATTGCAGATAGCTATAACAGGAAAGAGCTTTTTCAAGTCTTCTGAGATTGCAACTGATCTCATTATCAGCAACATCCTTCGGATCGGAAAGGTGAATGTCATTGGCGATGTTATTCTCTTTCTTGGGAAGCTGTGTGTCAGTCTTGCAAGTGCACTTTTTGCTTTTCTCATGTTGGATACTCACAAGTACAAGTCTGGACATAACAAGATCTCATCCCCAATATTCCCAGTGCTGGTAAGTCTAATTCTGTTGGTTGGATTATCCATTTAAGTAGATGCAACTATCTATTTTACAAAACTAATAATTAAGAAAGTGCTCAGATCCTTTGGGCAATTCTATTACCACTTCAACAAAGTGCTCAGATCCTTTGAGCAATTTTATTATCACTTCAACAAGGTGCTCAGATCCTTTGAGCAATTTTATTACCACTTCAAATTATGCAACGTGTAGAGCTAGACACAGAGAAAGAAGACCTATATACATAAACTTACAGAATACTATTCAGGAAAGGTGTGGTTAGAAGATTTCACTTGATGATTGCTTATGATAATGATGCAAGACTAACTGATACATAACATATGTTGCTGCAGTGAATCTGTAAATGCCTAGATAATTAAGTGTAGTATCTCTAGCTTGATCCGTGTTTCTAATGCAGGTCTGCTGGAGTCTTGGCTACGTTGTGGCAACTCTTTTCTTTGCCGTTGTGGAGATGTCAATTGATACCATAATACTTTCATTTTGCCAAGACTCAGAGGAGCACCAAGGAACCGCCCAATACGCCCCTCCTCTTCTTATTGAGACTTTGAATGACCAAAATGAGATGCAAAGACTTACACAATGATCAATCTCCAGATGATATCTCCTGCATTAGCTTGAATGTTATCATTTCAGGTGTAATCGCTTGTCATCTAAATTAATTGAGTGTTTTTGTTAGCTCCTTCTCTAACTTGCTCTTTAGCCTTTTTGATAGATTTTGTATCTTATAGTTGTAAATAATTTTAAGTCCAAATTAGATCAAGCAAACTCTGCAATCTCTTCAATCGGGGCATATGCCCAATGATAATAAGAGTTGGCTTTGGCTGTAACATGCAATTTTTTTTATTGCCATTTCTGCACATTACAACAGAGTTATGGACAATGAAAATTAAGATATTGATGAATATTTTCCAAAGCTTGTTGGAATGAAAAGTTTGGCGGAAAAGATGCGTACTACCTCAATCCTCCCTGCGGAGATAGCTCGATCCATGTTAAACAAATTCATTTTAAATATCTTATGCGTCTTAAAATTGGAAAGTGAAATCGAGAATACATGGTGAACTCTCTTACACAAATTAAGTTTAACAAGTTGGAGTTCACTCTCGAGCTCAAACATACCGTAATCCATAGTAAAAGTTACAACGAATCAAAAGATTGTTAAAACCATCACTGATGTCATCCGTTTTTTACTCCAATATGATAAAATCCTGGATCAATGTACTTGCAATCAATCATGGAATGCAAATTATAGTATCTAATTTTATATATATTCTAAGTTGAATAAAGGCAAGCGAAAGCAAATGTATTGGTTAATCTACTCGTGATATCAATGAGCAAAACATTAGTCTGAGTAAACGGTGCCAAAGCAGAACTTTATTGGTTGAGAATTAAGAGGAACAGAAAATTTAAGGATTCCTTTGAAGTCTTTCTGCCAGCAACAAGGGGCTAAAAGACCAATTTGGTTGTTTCCTGTCTGCGCAAAAAATGCGGAAGTATTTCAGGCTCAGACAGTTGATTTTTTAGCAAAAGTCAGTTTCCTTGGATCTATTTCATCTGCTTTTATCACAATTGCTTTGCCATTATCTTCTTCCGTCCATGCTATCGAGGCCCTCTCCAAAAGTTTGAGTATCTGCTTCAAATATCTTAGTATCATACTTATGTTTAACAAAGGTTGGTTGAAGTAGGTAAAGAATGTAACATAAGTAGAACAAAGAAAATTTATTCAATGACATGTAACATAAGTGGAACAAAGATAATTTATTCATTCAGATTTACTATATGGGATATGAAACAACAGACATCAGATAGAATAAAATTCATAAAATTCCCTCTAATCCCACGGCATGGGTTGAATCCTTTTAAATGCATCGTTTCGCAATCCTAGTTTATCCAAAGTCCTTTAAATAAAAATATTCTTGATCAAAATAGTGGAAATGAGAAGATCAGGACTAGAACAATCTCTAAAACGCGCTTTCTTATATATATTGGAAATAATCATATCATATATTTCCTAGAAATAACAATTTAAATATCATCATTAAATTTCCTATGTTGATGCTATGAATGATTACACTAACTATACTGACACCTCAGTAAAGTTCCAGACGGTGCTCCACTGTATAGTTAAATAGTCACCATTTCAGCACTGTTGCGCTCCCAGCAAGCGAGTATAAAGAAGAAGATATCGCTGCTTCAACATTGAGGATTTACATTTATGAAAGATGTAAATGGAAGACGTGCTCATGAAAGTGTGATCTTTCCCTTTCATATTTTTAAATGTGAAAAGATGAACTGGCATACATCATATTTGTATTTAAACTTCCCACATCTCATATTTTAGGTCTATAATCATCTAGAATTACCAATCTGGTATGAATTGTTTAGACATCAAGGTCAAATATTTAGAACCATCTAGATTTTTAGAAGGGGCCACACCATGCATGACATGGCAGTGACAGAAGAATCACAAACAGCAATGTTCTTCACAAAGCAATTTCTAGGTCCTAAGAAACCCTCTTTTTTTGTAAAGTATAATATTCCAATCATCGATAATGTACATCCATGAGAAACACAGCAGCAGATCGATAAAATTATTCTTTTTTGACAAGGAGATGGACCAAATTATTCAAAAATATCAGCACAAAAAAAAAGGACATAGGAGCAGGTCATACCACACGCTTCCGAATACCTTTGGCTTCTTCATTGGTGATCCCAACTATGATTTTGAGATATTGAATAGCTGATGAACGGAAAGTTATCAATGTCAATTCTTATATTAAAAAGTTGAAGAAGGCATGTAATGACAATAACCTACAGGAGATGCCACAAAGAGATGTCAACTGAAATTTGAGATAGCGCACTGCTTCCTTTGGCTCAAAATCGTGAAGATCGACAGTCACAATTTCTTTGCTGTAACTGCACCCAAGGTATTGGTGTAAATACAAGCTCTGTAAGCAAAATATATGAGTAGAGAAAGACAAGAGAGAGGAAGGTGGTTCTCTGCCGAACCTGTTTTCAAGAAGCTTTTGAGTGGATTGTTCATCAGTCTCTCGGGCCTTTGTCATGAAAAAGTTTCCCTGTCCCATGAGACGATTATGAGTAAAATGCCAGCACAGCACCATAATGAAAATTTAAACAAGTGGATCAACCAAGGCAAGATCAACTTTTGGGAAGAGAAGAGTTCGCACATATTGGACATGTACTCCAGCACGAATTTAGAGCCTTTTTTTTCGTGATAGGTGATGTTGGAGTATTTTAGAAGTGAAAGACGTCATGGAATATTAAGAACTGAACCTGGAAGCACTATCTTCAAAGGCGTTTTATACTCCTCAACTTACTTTGCGTTTTGGTATTTGTCGGCTAACTAAAAGCTAAAACCTCCCTTGATAGGTATAGAGCAAGAACCAAGTAGATATTTGGATAGTTTAACGGAAGATGACAGAACTCTTAAGTCTGACCACTTAATAAGCTAAGGTGGTAACTGCACACCATCCACCCAGCCGATACCACTAGTAGAACATCTCATAGAGAGCCCAGTTATTTCCACTAACATTTTCAAATGTAAGCACGAAGGAAAGTCACTTTAGATAAAGGAACAAACACCATACCTCTTCCAGGAATCTGTGTGCCTTGACCTGATCTCCTTTTTGAAATGCTTCAGCAGCCTGGAACAAAATTTAAGTTTATAATACCAGTCATGACTTAACATACTAAACTTTTCTTCACCTCAATCAACACAGAATGAAGCATCTTAATGTGATTTTTTTTTTGGATAACACGCATCTTAATGTTATTCTGATCATGAAACAGTATAAGAGAGGTTATGTGACTCACTGCTTTATAGTACTCTTTCATTGTAATCCAATACTCCTTTACAGCTTTTCGGAGAACTTCGTAGCTTTCTTCATTCTCCTCACCATCTAATAATAGAAAATTATGAGGTGTTTACGTAACAAAGTGAAATAAAATAGCTAAACACGTTCACTAGTGATATCCTATTAAAGAAATAAGTCCCCCCACCCCACCCCCCCACCCAAAAGAAAAAAAGAGAGAGAACAAAGCTTATTTACTTAGCAGTTTGAAGCCATCTAAAAGTGCAACCGTAGATTGGTTGAATATCATGCAACCCTACTCAATCATTGCCAACAACACAGACTTTGTAAAATTGCAAAACAGTTCCTATTTGTATAGAGGATTGGGCTTCTTTTGTTGAGAACCATATTTTGGTGCAGATTCTCTCTTTTTGGTATACGGCTTATATACGGGGTTTCCTCCCCAATTGTTAATAAAATTATTTACCTAATCAAAAAAAAAGAGTACAAAATCAATAGAAAAAGGCAATCAAAAGAAGATATGAAATCCTTGATAAGAAGCCATATGTTACCATATACACTTATTTCATCTGCACAACACACGTAATAAACAAATGAAGTGCTTACTTTTTGCATCACTCTGTGGTGTCCTGATAAGAATCTGGCGTTCTACAGTCTCCTGTGATGGTTTCACTACAAACTGGCTTAATCGCCTAGACTTTTCAACTTCCCTCACATGACGAATCACGTCATCCACACCATCATGTCTTGCAGGCACATTAAACAATGTCTGTAGAACTTCCTTCTGAAGCTCATACCTGTCCTTCTCCTTCTTAGATAAGTTGAACCCATTTTTAGTCATATTCTTTGCTTTGGAACTGCATTAGCAAAAGAAGAAGGATGACCTCCAAGTCACAACACCTTGCAAATTAAGAAATCTATTTAACAAAAAGTTCTATTCCTGAACATAAAAATTCTAGAAGATAGTTTCTGGAGGGCAAAGTACCGGCTGGTTGGATCTTGCATTGAAGGTGTCTCATGCGATGCAACTGATGCAAAATCTGGACTCTCCACGGACTGTTACATCAGATCAGATAAAGCATAGTAAGTAAAGAAAAAATTCATGTGATTGACACTTGAATACTTGGACAATTTCAATTGCATCTGGAACGGATATAAAATTATCACTAAAGATTAAAATAAATTCTTACAGGTGGAGTAGCTCATGTAATAAGGGATAGGAGACGAGTGGTTGGTTATATGTTCCCTTTAATTTGAGAGACGAGGAAACTGGTCTGACCATCTAAGCAGCCCAATAATATAAAAAATAATTCCTAGATTTCAAAGGAATATAAATAATTATATGGTGAGTCAAACATTATTAATCTTGTAAGCTCTTTTTACAGCTAGAAGCAACGTCAATTTGGTTTAGCCGGACTATGTAAGCTACAGATCCAAAACAATTTCCAATTTTAGAGAAGTTACCTCGTAGAAATATATTGTCTACAAATAAAATCCCTTATATAATTACCTCCCAAAAGGATTACATTGCTATTTTGTTTCTGAAGGGGTAATCAGTGGGTTAATTTTGACTTGAATTTATTTTTGCACATCAATTCTAGCGCATGACCTGGTCTTTGGTATTCAGTCAAGAGATTACCTACCATGTAGATTTGTATAGACGTGGAACCCATCTCTCAAAGCAAAACAATCTGTATAACTACACACATTACGACCCTTCTCAGGCCAGATGAGAGTGAGAGCCAGGGGGAGAGAACAAACTGGGGTGAGGAGTGAATGGAAAGAGGGAAGGGGGAGGAAGAGGAGAATAGAAGAGAAAGCACTATCCTTCCCAGGTTTTATTGTGAAAAAGAAATCTCATTTTCCTCCAAGAGCATGACCAGGAAGAATGAAAGCAAGGCTAAACAGACTGCCTCAAGATCATTACCACTAAATTATTGTCACTTGTAAGTGTGACGGTATCTTATCCAGTTTTACAGCAGACAGGAGCAACACCAAGTGACATACAAGAAAACTTACTTTCTGAACACCTATGTCTAAAATATCATCACGCTTTCCCAAAGTTGATGCTGACAAATCTAGCAGCTTATCCATACTCTGCATATTCAAAGGAAAGGAGGCCTTATATAAGGAAACATGCAGGTTAACGCGACAAGCAAATCTGTCTAGAGAAGTAAATCAATCTATATGTAGTATGTATGCATAGTTTCTGAAAATCAGGAAAAGACAAACATACAAGCACCCCAAGCAGGACACTAAAAAACAGGCCTATTTATTCAGAAACAGAAGATAAACAGCACTAGCCGAGCATTGTCTTGTCTGCTTAGCATGAGAACTAAGCTTCTACAAGTCTAACAGCAACCTGGCCTCATTCCTCCTGCAATTTTGCATGATTCCACACATGCATTGTGGTTTCTCACCATGAAAGTAAACCAGAGTCAGCAAGAAATCCACTCATTAGTCCCTAATTTCGCAAGCTAATTAAGTACATGAGGTTATTACTTTAACCATGATAGAGGTTTAATAGCTACTTAGGTAAATCCAATGGAGCATAATTAACTTTTAATTAAATAATGACTTCATACCACACACTTGAATCCTTAAAACTGCTTATAAGACTTCCAAACCAGGAACAGGATTAACCTTAAAGAGGACCTAGAGAAGCATATAGCCAATCAAACCAAACACAAGACTTGCTTTCAATAGTACCTAGGTAACATGTGGGAGTGGGAGAATAGACGGGCTAGATATATGCAGATGCTTAGAAGAACAACCTTCACATGTATGCTCAAGACTTATTTCGATTATGCCGTGGTGCCAATTACTGAGTAAGAGCATACAGAATTAAGTGCAAATATGCAGATGCTGAATGTAAATATAAAATTGAGCCAAATATAAGGTTACCATTTGATGCCTCAAAATAGATATAGAAAGTATAAGAAGTGATGGAATTGGAGCACACTCACCTTATTTAGATCATAGCCGCACTGGCCTGCAAATCCAACAACATCAGATTAGCAAAGAAATTGTCCAGAAATTGTGACAGCTCAATAGGAATTAGGATGCAGTTACAAGGAAGAAAAAGAAGGAATGGAAAGTAAAGCTATCTAAGTGCAACCTATAAAGCAGATACCCTTTCCAGGAAGGGGCTTGGTAATATTAAGCACAACAGGAATACGTGGACTATCCACAAGTTGCATTCTAGTTCACAAAATTAAGTCCCAAAATAGACTTTAAAGAAACATTTAACCGACTGTTGCAAGTTTTATTGGAAGATTACCAAAAAGAAGTGAAGAAAGAAATGACGCGATTTCAGGCATTAAAAGTAAACATTAGTGTCACTCCATATGTGAAAGCTACTTCTCAAGTAATCTTACAAATACTTAGAATAGACTTAAGCAAAGTGCTCACCCACAACATCTTCAATTACACTCATGTCAAGAGAGAATCGATCTCCGAGCATTTTGAAGAGGAACTCCTCAACACTGCCTGGCAGGGTTTCACTCATAGCGGCAGCACCTAATGGAGCTTTCTCATCCCTTATCTCTGAGGTAAAAAAATCATCCACACTTAATTTCAGTGGCTTGATTCTCGTAGAAGTTTCTGGAATGAGTGGCCTATTTGTCACATAGTCTCTTGGGATCATGCTTGAGACAGTCCCCATAGACACTGATAACTTTTTTTGCTTTGATGAACTGGGACCAGCTCTCTTGGCATGAATATCAGATGCAGATTCAGAAGTTAATGTCACAGAATCTCCTACTTCCTCAAATTCGGATTCAGAAGTCAATGTCAAAGAATCCTCTATTTTTTCTTCTGATGCAGAGGTAGTAGTTATAGAGGTGCTAGCTTGCAGATCTCCAAGTATATCACCTGCAATAATTGGATCCCGACCTGCTTTACAATAAGCTGCAGCAATGTCATCAAGAGAGACAACACGTCCAAAGACATCAAGCAACTGCTCCAGGTTCTTTCTATCATCATCAGTAAACAAAACTGTTGGAGGTGCTTCCATCTTCATCCTTCCAGCATAAGATGAAATAAAGAACCTCTGATAAGACTAAAGAAGCAACTATATTGAGAACATCACATATTAATCAAAGGCTGTGTAACATATATTGGAGTAACAGAAACCACAAAGAAAAGGAAGTAGCAGGAATTGGATAGTATAACAACAAGAGAATCCAACATTTCGTGGATAACAGAACCTAAATAGAACCAATAACTGTGATAGGAGAAAAGGAACTAAGGAATACAAGTAAATATGGAGAAATACTACTTTTGATAAGAAAAATGGAGAAATACTACTAACTAATTGTTTAGATCTAACAGAAGTGATCAAAGAGTTACTTTTTACTCTCCAGCTTGTCTACGCGACGTCATCACACTGCCATAAGAATAATGTTGGTAAATCCCTTTGGTATGAGAAAATGATATGCAACTGCTGCAAACTAATTCAATTCTCGTATCGCCCACAGCCCAAAAAATCTCTTTAAGAATACCAAATTTTAGAACTATTCAGATTTGGCATAAAGGCCCATTCAAGTCTGAACTTCCAAGTTATGAAGAAAATCGCAAAGAAGCACATTGTGAGACTGACATTTCAGCTTTCCAGAAATTCTATATTCTTCCTCAAATTACTGAATATTACATTAAGCATACAAATATTACCACGGAAAACAATGCTGAGCACACTATTACTCAGAAAATGAAAAATAATCCTCAAGTTACAGAAATTCCTGAAAAAATCATTGATTAAGGAAAGAACACATATTATCAAATTATACCGTACATTAACAAATGACGATCAATGCTACTGTACATACACTTTCACAAAAAAAAAAAAAAACACAGTCGACTCACAAATTAAAGGCAGGTTTCGGAATTGAAAAGGCAATGCACTTAGATATTATCCAAAAAAAAATTCAATCAAGGAAGATAAACAAGCAAACAAACATTCTTCGGAATTTTAAACATCAACGCTTTGCTCAAAAGCGATTAAATAATTCATTGTGCGAAAAGTTTCGTGCTTCTATGAATAGTACGCAATGCAATGCAACTCGATTCATTTAAAATTATGGAGAATGATTAAATTTTTCATCCAATAAAAACAAAATTGGCGTGATTAATCAGTGTGCAGAAAGAGAAAAAGCTTCATACTATATGTTTGAAGGTCGATGATTCAGCGAGAGTGGAAGAAAAGAAGTTGCTTACGTCTCGATTCTCTCCCTCCACCCCACGCTCTGCTCAGTGTGTAGTCCCCAACCTCTGCTTCTGAAAGGAGGAAGAAGTTAAAGAGAGTGGAGAGAGAAGTGTTGTTCTGCTAATTATTTGACTCGAGTCACGCGGAAAGTGCCCAAGCTAAATTACCAAAACATTCTTCAAGTGTGTTTGGTATGTTTATGGAATATCACTTGTAATTTCTTTTTATTACCCAAAAAAGTTATAGGCCTGAATGTAATCCTTCATTTTTAGTGGTCTTAATCTTATGCAATACAAATCCCCATAATTTATAGGGAAAGTTTCGCATATGAACAATTGAGCTCACTGCATTTTAATTTTATAGCTCATATTTTAATTTACAATCAACTAATCTAAAAATAATAGGCTAAGATTCAACATTCAATTTCAATAGGTTCTAGAAATTACTATTTGATTTTTAAAAAAGATTGCTTAAGCTTTTAAGTTAATTTTTGAATCAGTAGTTGTGACTCAAATATTAGTTTAACAAACCAAATCTATTTGGATGGTGAAAATTAAATTCTTAACAAACTTAAATATGTGGGTTTAAATTTCGAATCTGATTTTGTGAGAAATTTGAAGTGGGTGTTATTTAGACTTGTTAGAAATAGTATAAGGAGGTTTGTGAGCAGCTTATTTTTGACCATGTTTGAATTTATTCCTACTTTTCTCTACTCACTACTCACTTTCCCCACTCACTACCCACTTTCCCCATTTTCCCCACTCATGTTCCCCACTCTCCCCACTTTCTCCACTCACTACCCACTTTCCCCATTTTCTCCACTCACTACCCACTTTCCCCACTTTCTCCACTCACTACCCACTTTTCCCACTCATGTTCCTCACTCTCCCCACTTTCCCCACTTTCTCCGCTCACTACCCACTTTCCCCATTTTCCCCACTCGTGTTCCCCACTCTCCCCACTTTCCCCACTCATGTTCCCCACTCTCCCCAAAAAATATTTCCTCCACCCACTCTTCATCATTCTCTCTACCTATAACACACACATCAAGACCTCACCTTAAAAAAATATATATATAAAATGGCGCATTTTACAAGGGAGCTCTCTTCTTCTTCTTGGATTTTTTCTCCAAGCAACAGACAAATACAATAGATCTCACCCTTTCTTCCCAAGAAAAAACGGCCGCACACACTCATTTTACAACGGAAGCTTCTCTGAAAATGCACACCTGAATTCACACCCAACATTTGAGAGACTCACTTTGAAAGTTCTTCACACTCAAAAAAAACTGAAAGCAAAGGCTTCAAAATTCAAAATTTTCAGTTGGATTCGGGTAAAGGTTTGTTGCTCTGTTGCTACTGTTGAAATTGCTTCTTGAGCTCCTCATGTGATTTGGATTCTGCTTTTCTTTGGCTTATCTCTTGGTGTCCGCTTAACTCTGTTAGGTCAGTCCCAAATCCTTTGTATTATGTTTTGCTAAATGGCTATATATAAAGTTATTGAATTCCTTTTAGATTTTTGGATTTGCTCAAAAATACGATTTCTGCTATTCTAGTGTGTCATGGACGAATGTTTGGTTTCCATTTGAATAAAATAGTGTAATGAATCGAAAAATGTTAAACTTTAGATTAAATGTTGACGAAGTAAATGCTGTAAAGATTTTGGAATCTATTATTTGCTTTGGGAGTCTTTACTCATTTTCTTTAATTTCCACTTCTTGTCATCGAGGAAGAGAGTAAAATCCAAACAAATTTGCTCTTAAATCGAAGATCTGATGGCCAACAATAGTTATCTTTTAATAGCAAACAAGCCGTAAATTATAGTCTATACTCCACTTTCAGAAATAAGATAAGCGGCATCATGAGGTATATAGTTTTTTTTTTTGTAGCAAAAATATAAAGATATATAGTATCACATGTTTTAACTCGTAGGCATAATGATTCCTCAATAGTTTGTTAATGAGTTGTTTGTGCACTCCAGCTTTTACCACCGCAATCTACTTTATTTATTTGATTAGTTTAACGTCAAAATTTGCCCCCTATCCTCTCTGCCTCACGTTTTCTTGTTCTTGAACTTTTTGCCTCCTGATTTATCCAATCCTTTTTTACTAGTCTATGTATTTTCATGACTTGTACATTAAGTTACATAAGTCGAGCAAATTTAAATATATATCTTCCTTTTTTACAAAAACTTTTGAAGTATGTATATGTTCGTGTATGTATAAAAGAGATAGAAAACGCAAGCTAAAAAAATAGAAATTGGCTTGAACTTTCGTAGTTTACTTTAGGTGCGTTAATTGAATAATTGTCATAGCTACGGGTACAGTTCCCGTAACGTAGTTTGTGACACCTGGTTACTAAAATCCGGGGGTACAGTTATGTGACCCGGCCACAATTTAATCTTTAAAAAAAAATTAAACATGTTGTAGATCGTGAGTACGGTTCTCGTGACATGATTCACAATATGTAACAATAATTAAATAAAAGCGGTTATAAGGTAAAATTGCACAATAGTTTAAAACATGTATTAAAATCAGATAATATGCCAGTTATAATAGTTTAAGCGACCGTGCTAGAACCACGGAATCCGGGGATGCCTAACACCTTCCCCCGGGTTAACAAAGTTCCTTATTCAGAATTTCTGGTTCGCAAACTTCAAAAAAGAAAGTCGAAATTTTCCTCGATTTGGGATTTAAAATAAATCGGTGACTTGGGACACCAAATAAACTATCCCAAGTGGCGACTTTGAACAAAATTGAATAAATTAATCCCATTTCGAATAATGTCACTTTAATTGGAAAAACTCCCTTATACTATCTTCGGGTGTGTAAAAAGGAGGTGTGACAAGGTTGTATATAAAATTTGAAGTCATTTAATGGAGATTTGGACTGGTTTTGAACAAGAATTGCAATTGAAAATTGTGGAAGAAGTTCGTCTATAGATGCTTGTATAAAGGTGTATAAAAGTGTATAATAGTGTATAAGATATGTTTATACACTCATATACACTATTATACAAAAACTGACTTCGTCTTCTTCCTTGCATTTTTTCTAAAATTTAACTCAAATCTTGCTCAAATATACTCCAAATCACTTCAAATTAAAATTTTGAACTCTTTTTGATATTTTCAATCAATTGGAACAACACACAATCCAAACAACTAACAAACCAAAAAAAAACTTATTTTCGAAAGCAAAGCTTTTAATGGCCTTCAATGGTGGACTTATACTCTTCAATTTTCTTACATTGCAACCAGATGACACAGGATAAGAAGCAGCAATGGCGGACGACCCCTTGAAGCATATGTAAAATATGTGAGAAGAAGAGAGAGTGAAAGCAATGGTTGTGAGAACACATATTTAACTCCATAGTTTTTAGAAGCAATGGTTATAAGAACACAAGTTTTGAATTTGCTAGTGCTTTAAAAATATGTACAATATGGGCTAAGTTGGGTAAAATTTAAAAATATGAGCCATTTTTTGTTATGATGTGAAGTCATATGTATTTTCTTATAATTCTTTCTAATTTATAGTAGAATTTGGACGCCAGATTTATATAATATAAAAATAAAAATTATGTATATATTTTAAAAAATATTTTGCTGAAAAAAATTGACGGAATAATCAAACAGACATTCGTATTGCACGGGATTGTCTTTCTGACCCCCTCGACTCCATGTCATTCAAACCAGATTCTTTATTAGGGGTGTTTATAAAAATCCGAAAAATCGAACCAAACCGACCAAAAAAATCGTTACTTTTTGGTTTGATTTGTTTTTGGTTTTGAATTTTAAAAACCGATCAAATTTGATTTGGTTTTGGTATTAATCAGAAAAAAACCGAACCAAACCGACTATATGAGTAACTATTTCAAATTTATTATTACACCTATATATATGTATATTGTTATACAAAATTTCAAAAAATTTATGGTAAATGTTAATAGTTTGCACTTTTAAAATAGTTCTTTACCTTTACATTCTAGTTTGATTGGTAGTTTTCTTTTGTTTAGTGTAAGAATCCATTTCATGTTAAAATAACATATTTTAATTGAGCCCTTAAATTATTCATCACTATTTGATTCAATTATCATCAATATATTTTGGTAAATAATAGATTTCTCAAAGGGCAATTGATTTGATAGTGTTACATTGAAAATGTGGTCGCCGGAATATGTGTTTGGTAGTGTATGTCTTATATTTAAGAAAAAACCGACAAATAATCGAAAAAACCGAAAAACCGACATAAACCGAATCGAGAAAAACCGACTTAATTGGTTTGATTTGGTTCTAATATTTGAAAAGCCGACTTACTTGGTTTGGTTTCTTTTTAGGGAAAAACCGATCCAAACCGAACCATGAACACCTCTATTCCTTATGTTGGTTGAAACTATGAGCCCATTTGGATTGACTTAAAAAAAGTGGCAAAGCAAATTTTAAGTGCTAGAGCTTATTTTACAAATAAGCAGTTATTTGTTTGGATAAAAATGTTGAAGCTTAAAAAAAATTATTGAATTATTTGGTAAACAAGTGATGGTAAGCTCTTTTTCTTTTAAAAAGACAAAAATATCCTTAAGTTGTTAACATTATAAAGGAGCTGATTACTACAATATATTTAATTATGAATTAATGCAAATAAAAAATAATTTATATTTTAATTTAATTTCAATTTAATTGATTAGTTTAGATAGTTTTTATAAATATAATTCTTGAATGCTCATTTTTCACCACTTTCAATCAAGTAAACTTCCATAAAAGTCTCAACAATTACAATTATCAAGCTTTACAAATTTCAGTAGCAATCAAATTACAAATTTCATTTCTTCATTTCCGCCAGACAACGCATGACAGTTACAAGCTAGAAAACATACACATACTGCAAGAATCCACAAAGTATATATTAAAATCAATGTTGCCTACAAATATAGGAAATTAGTGTTGTTCTATGATGCATATAATAATAGAAACATAAACTAAAGCTAACAAACAATGAGCAACTCGACGAAACAATAATTGAAGCTTACACATAATATTTTGTGTCATGTTTGTTCTTTTGTCCTAAGAAATTTAGAAAACAAAGTATGCATTTAAAATTGGCATTGAGTGATTACAATTGGGTGTGATGCTTGAGAAAAGTGCAGAAAATAAAGATGAAGCAGAGAGGAAGGGGAAAAAAGAGGAACGACTCAAGTGAAGGAAATAGGAGAAATAGATGTTTTAGGGTTTCTGAGGGTAATTTTGGTATTATGAAAACTTATAATGGACAAGAAAATAATTTTTTTGGTCAAACTAAAATGGCTTTTAAGCCAAAATCGGAAAAGTTGGGGCTAACCAACTTGTTGCTTTTGACTTTTTAAAGCATATTTTAACTTTTTTTAAGTATTTTTTTTTGCCAAACACTTCCAAAACTAAAAAAGGACTTAATAAGCTGGTCAAATCAGCTTTTAAGCCCATCCAAACACGCTGTATATATGTCTCTAATGGTTGACCGACTTTATGTGGAGTTGATATGGCTAATCTGAACAAATTCATGGTACACATGCATTTAAAGAGCGTCAATGGTGGGTTTTTTTTTTATATAAAAAAAAGTGAGAAAAGCCTAGCTCGAGGGGTCTTAATGAGTTCCAATTATTATTTTTTACTGATTTTTGTCATTTCCCCCGTTCCAACTCACACCATGCACTTGTAATTATATTTTAATCACTTTTCTACCCTCATATGGGTCCATATATATATATATATATCTCAGTTTTACATTAATTACATTGTTAGGGCTGCAATTAGTTAAGGAATTTTGGCATGATGTGACAACTTACCTACATAATTGGCAGGAAAAAACCACGGTTATAGATATTGGCACCAGATAGCCAATAAATGTATATCACAACAAGAATGTGTATATCGTAATATTTTCCTTCTTTGTGTATATCAAAATATATATTAATTTTTCCTTCTTTGTATATCTAAAATATAAATAATAAATATAGTTTTTTAAAATTTATTATTATCTCTATATCAATGTATATCATAACAAAAATAATTGCATTGGTTGTATATCACAGTATATAATACATTAAATATGTGTATACCAAAATGGACATCACAAATTTATGTTTCTTCTTTGTGTATATCAAACTGTACGTATGTCAAAGTTTTATTTTTATTCTTTATATATTATAATGTATATCAAATTTATTTATTCCCACGATTATATTTATTGTTTTATAGTTTAGAACTTGCTATAAACCTATTATATCAACAAAACAATGTGATATACACACATGCATACATGGTGATATACATAGATGTACACCACCTCAAACACACATATTTTTATCTTACAGTGAGACAAAAGGGAAAAAGAAGAAATTGAAATCTGCCGCTTGAAAAAGAAAGAGAAGAATGGCGAAATTCATTAGTACGAGAATTTACACCTAAGATATGTAAATATAGAATGCGAAATATGATCCGGCACCGGCAATCGCACATTGAATTCTCATAATAATTAGTGCGAGAATTTTTTGTGACATGCGGTAGACTTCAGCCGTATCTTTGGAATTGAAACAACACACAAAAAAAACCCCAAAAATCCTTACCCTAACTTCGTTTGAGATGCAGACCAAGTTCTGCAAGGAAACTTTATAATTCTATTTTTTCTTTTACTTCAAGACCTTATAATTCTATCAAAACTAATTCCCACACACAATATTAAAGGCCCCAAGTAAGATTATTGAAATATGGGAAAAGAAAAGAGAAGAAGATTGAAGAAGAATATTGGAGAGAAGAAGAAATACGGGGAGAGAGAACAAATAAGAAACTAGGGTTTTTTTAGAATTTGGCTATATAATGCCAATTTTTTTAGGTTATCTTTGCCAAATTTAATACAAGGCTAAAAAATTGCCAATTTTCTTTATGGGTTGTCATACTATGCCATTTTTTCATTAGTTTAATATGTTATTACTAAGGTTTAAATTTAAGGAGCTTTATAAAAATCACCCTTAATGATTTTTGTATTGAAATATATGCACATATTTTTGGTTATAACGACTAATGCAATTCAGTTACTTGTCACTTGTAACATTCTTTTTCTCTCGTATGACTCAATTCTTGTACGTCATTCTTTTACCAAAAATAATATTAAAAAATGAGGTTAAGAAAAAAAGGTCTTTTCAACGGAAGCTAAGAATAAAGAAAGCATTGGCCGGGCTCAACCTGCATTAGAAGTTGAGCTCCCTAAACAAATATTATGACCAACCTAAAGACCATTGCTCTAAGGTTCGCTTGGTATGAGACATAAGGTGGGATAAGATGTAGGATTAAATTTATACCTTATTTGGTTGGAGGTATAAATTTTTTCTGGGATAAATTTATACCGCCAACCAAATAAGGTATAAATTTAATCCCAGACTTAATCCAAGATATACCATCTTATCCCGACTTATCCCATCATATATGAGATTATTTTATCTCATCTCTCATGTGATATAAATTAATACTAGTATTATAATAAATTCGAGATAATTTAGTCCGTGTACCAGACGACCCTAGAGTTTGTAAAAAAAACAGTAGGGTAAAATTTTCCATCTTCGGATTATGAAAGCAAAAAATAGGGAATAAGTGCAAAACCTTTTAAAACAGAAACAAAATATAAATAATGCCCTTAAAAAGTTATATTTGGCAACCCGAGCTAATAATTAATTCAAATTGTATTAATCATAGTTATGGATGTCACACCTCCTTTTTACACACCCGAGGGTATATAAGGGAGTTTTCCAATTTAAGTGACATTATTCGAAATGAGATTAATTATTCAATTCAGAGTCGCCATTTGGGATAGTTTATTTGGTGTCCCAAGTCACCGATTTATTTTAAATCCCAAATCGAGGAAATTTCGACTTTCCTTTTGAAGTCTGCGAACCAGAAATTCTGAGTAGGGAATTCTGTTAACCCGGGAGAAGGTGTTAGGCATTCCCGGATTCCGTGGTTCTAGCACGGTCGCTTAAACTATTACAATTGGCTTATTATCTGATTTTTAAAACATGTTTCAACCTATGGTATATTTTTAACTTATTAGCCGCTTTTAATTAAAAAAAATTTTGGAAAAATTCAACGTCATATAAAACACGTATTGAACCATGTCACATGAAATGCACCCGCGGTCCACGACACATTTTATCTAACGTTGTTGAGATTTAGATTTGGGTCACATAAAATGCACACCCGAGTTTAGGAAATTATTTTTTTAAAAAAATAGCGCGCCTAAAGCAACTACGCACTTTCAAGTTTGCGAGGGCCATGGAAAATTCAACTAAATGGCACGCCTCGATTTCTAAGGATTAAAATTAATTAAATGAGGGCCATGAGTTTTGAGATTTTATTTGGCATGGCGCGCCTCGATTATTCTAAAAGGATTGTATTCAATTTAAAGCAAACTACAAATATTCATGATTATGTTTCTTCCTAAAACTACTTTGAGATTATTGCAAGGTCATGATTTATGAATATGGAATTATTATTGAAGAAATATATGATTTGAGTTATTATGGACCTAATCACCCATGTCGGTATCAAATTTGCTATTGACTTAACATCCTTTAATTTGGATCCAAGCTATTACATCGTTCTCTCTCCATTTTGAATACATTTTCCTATCTTTCCCTATGAACTACAATCTCATTGAAGAAACTCATTCTGTCTTTCACGAATTCTATTTCTTGATGCTCTTCCTTCATTTTTTTTGTTCATATCTTTCAAGTTGGTAGATAACCAAAATATAATATACAAATCAAAAGGAAATACGGTGAAAGAAAAATAATGGAAACATTGGTTAAGAAAAGAATGAACCTTTTATAGATGAAGATCTTATTCAATACATATGGAGCAAACAACCATCAAATTTAATGTGCAAATGAACCACAATCAGAGGCAACGAGCGGAAACCTTTCGAACCGAACTCGACTTCGACCTCTTCGGGCTAGTATTTTGGGCTATCTTTTAAATTGAGTTTGAAGCTTTTGGATTTGATTTTTCGTGTGATTTAGCTCCTGTTTTTTAGGTATTTTTTTTTAAACAAGGTAATGAATGGCTATATGTTTTTTTTTGTTGTTGAAAGAAATAGGTAAAAAGAATAAAACTAATAGAAATTCTCTTTAGCATAGAAGAAGAAAATTTGTTTTCTCTCAATATTCTTCCCTCTTCTCTTTTCTCTTTTTCTTCAAATATTTCTCTTCTATTTATAGGAGAATTTTTAAAAAATTTCAGCCCTTTTTTATTTTTTTTATTTTTTTATTTAAAAGAAATCCCACTTACATTTTGCTTTTCTTTTTTTATAAAAAGAATTATCACCTTTCTTTACTTTTATTTTTTAAATTCCAACTTTAATTACTTTTATCTTATTTTACTTTTTTTAAAAGAGAATTCCACTTATTTTACTTTTCTTAAAAAAATAATCCACTTTCTTTTACTTTTCTTTAAAAAATTCTACTTTATTTTAATTTAATTTTTTTAAAATTTTCAGCTACCTTTATATTAATTTTTAATTCCAACATTCTTTTACTTTTTATTTTTAAAAATTTCCACAACACTTTACTTTTATTTTTAAAATTTTTCACTTTCTTTTACTTTCTTAAAAGAGAATTCCACCTACTTTTACTTTTTTTTTTTAAATTCCATACTTCTCTTTTTCTTATTTTTTTAAATCTCTCCCGAATTTTTTTTAAAAAAATTAATATTTTTCGGATTTTTTATTATTATTTAAAAATAAGAATAAAAATAAAATAATATTAATAGTAATAATTCACCTTCTAAAAATTTGTATTTTTAACCTATAATAAAAAGTATAACAAAGCTAAAAATTTGAATGTTAAAACCCCCTAAAATATTTACATAGAAGAAGTGACAAAAAAATTAAATATTGTCAAAAATTAGGTGCTCACAGTGGATTTAACTTATTAATACAAAAAAATAAATTTAAATACTAACGGAACTCACTCACAAAGTAAAGTTCCGGATCCAGTAAACTCGACTGAAGGACTTTCCGACGACCGACTCATAATTCGCACCGCACTTCTCTTTAGTTTGCAGCTAAGCAATTTCTTACCGTATCAGAAGGTATATTCTTCGTCCTTTATGTTTTATCTATTTTTCTTATCTTCTGTGTGTCTGGCCTGATAGAGTATGTCATGAACTTTAGAGTAATTTGTTGTACGGGGATTTTGGATCCATTTGATTAGTTCACTTACTGAATTTATGACTTATTTCCTGAATTCGTGCCAACCACTCTGTATAGTATTGATTTGGAAACTGAATTTGAGCTTTTTTCTATTCCCTCTGTTTCGAAAAAGAAAAATTTAGGTTTTTTTTTTGTTAATAGATGAAATCAGAGAGAGTCGAAACCAACGAGGATTGAGACAAACCCTAGACAGAACTATCCAGAGAGGAAGATACTTTTGGGAGAAATGTAAAATGTTATTTCCAAAAAAGAATTCGTTCCCTATTACATTGTAAGTTGCCTAATATGTACATAATACAATTGGGCCGGATCCTTTGATAGTCCTAAAGTTTGTAAAAAATGGTAGGGTAAAATTTTCCATCTTCGGATTATGAAAGCAAAAAATAAGGAATAAGTGCAAAACTTTTTAAAACATAAACAAATTATAAATAATGCCCTAAAAATAGTTATATTTAGCAACCTCAGCTAATAATTAATTCAAATTGTACTAATCATAGTTATGTAACTTAACCTATTAATACAAAAAAATAAATTTAAATACTAAAAGAACTCACCCACAAAGTCTTGGGCGTGTTAAAGTTCCGGATCCAGTAAACTCGACTGAAGGACTTTCCGACAATCGACTCAGAATTCGCACCGCACTTCTCTTTAGTTTGCGGCTAAGCAATTTCTTACCGTATTAGAAGGTATATTCTTTGTCCTTTATGTTTTATCTTTTTTTCTTATTTTTTGTGTGTCTGACCTGATAGAGGATGTCATGAACTTTAAAGCAATTTGTTGTACGAGGATTTTTGATCCATTTGATTAGTTCACTTACTGAATTTATGACTTATTTTTTGAATTCGTTTCAACCACTTTGTATAGTATTGATTTGGAAACTGAATTTGAGCATTATTTTCGTATTCCCTCTGTTTCGAAAATGAAAAATTTAGCTTTTTTTTGTTTGTTAATAGATGAAATCAGAGAGAATTGAAACCAACGAGGATTGAGACAAACCCTAGGCGGAAATATCTATAGAGAGATACTTTGGCAGAAATGTAAAATATTATTTCAAAAATGAATTCGTTTACTATTGCACTGTAAGTTGTCTAATATGTACATAATATAATTTGGCCGGATCTTTGATGGGCCAGAATAAGAATAATATAGAGCTACTTTCATTAATAGCACACTATTAAAAATATAATACAAAAGATTAGCATTAATTAATGATTAACAAATATGGAAGTAAAATATTTATATATATAGCAGATTTAATTCAATTCAAATCAACAAGAATCAAGCTGTTTAAAAAGGCAGTCCTAGTATTTAATATATTTCCCTGCTTTTTCTCTCCATTATATACCATGTTTTATACTATTTTTTTTTAGAAACCAAACCATTCCATAATAGATTTTTCCTTTCCATACATGGACCTTTTTATATAATGTAATGTAGCAAATTATACATCTTTATATTCTAACAAAATAAAATACATATATTTACGAAAAAATTATAATGTATGTTGTGGTGTATATACATTATAAATCATATATTGTTTTAGGAAAATTCATATATATATATATATATATATGCATATGTTGTTTATATATGTCTTTATATTTAATTATATATCATCGATCCATTCCATAATAATTTTTTTCCTTTTTACACATGGACCTTTTTATTCAACTTAATCCTAGCAAAATTATATATTTGTATATTCCAATGGAATAAAATACATATATTTCGTGAAAAAAATATAATGTATGTTTATGGTATATTATAAATCATGTATTTTTTTAGGAAAAATTATGTATATATGCATATGTTATTTATACACTTATTTATATTTAAAGAGATTATAAATATGCCATTTATATTTTGCACTAATATAACATGCATATTTGTACAAATTATCCGTATATAAATAGTATATGCGACATATTTTTCTTCTTCTATATACATATTAGTGGCATACTAATATTTTAAATTAAATTTTATGTAAGGTATATGCTAGCAATATACTTTGAATAATATCAATATAATAATGTAGTATGATGTATATATAAGTTATATATGTGGTATATATGACATATTGATGGAATATTTACATTGTAAATTATCACAATATAATATACTTGAAATATGTTAAATGTATATTTTTAGTTAAAATAAAATTGTACAGAAAAAAGTTTAAAATAAAATTGTACAGAAAAAAGTTTAAAACTCAAAAAAGAAAGAAATACTAAAATTCTCATTGTGTAGAGAGATTATTTATGAGATATTCTTCTTTCAGAATCTTTGATATATTTGGGTAAATGTTATTTATGAAAGAGAAAAAAGAAGTTATAGAAGAGTGAGAGAAAAGGAAATATAGTAAAAAGTGTATTAATGTAGAGGGATCCAAGTTAGTTAATGGAGTTATCAAAATGAAAGTGCTAAAAAGGTAAAAAAAAAATGCTGTTTTTAAAATAAACAAAGTCTACTATCATTTATGATAATATTTTTTAAAAAGGGACCATGTAAAAATCTCAACAATATATAATTACAATATGGCCGGCCCATTCTAACTACTAACTTCAGCTCCAACATTTTTAGAACAAGAGTGAGGGTTAAATCATATATAATCTTGAATTGGACATCATTAATTGTTGGAATATAAAATTTACATATTCAAAACCTTAATAAGAAAATATTTTTATATAAACCAAAATATTTTAGGATTAAAATTTATTTAAAATGTATGAAAAAATTTGAGTCGAAGAAAAGCCGATGACTTACCGAATAGTAATTGTCATAATTTTAGATTATCTTGCTTCGAACCGAGTGACAATTTAAGGGTGAGTATAAAATCCGAAAAACTTAATTCCGAATCGAACCGAATTAATTTGGTATTTCGGTTTCGATTTTTTTTGATATTTCGGTACAAAAATTACAGTATTTCGGTAGTTCGATCCAGTATTGGATTTCTGATTACCAAAATACCGAAATAGTTTAGTCCAAGCCCAACTTTATTTTTACTTTTTAGCCCAATAACCTTAAGTTCATACCCCAAAAGTCCAAAACCCCTAATTACCTAATTCCTTACACTTAGGTTTATAACTTGTTTGACCAAATATTTGACTAAATTTTTAGAAGGAAAAAGTACTTCTCGAACGATAAGTTTTTAGAAGGAAAAAGTACAATTTTTTAGAAGCTTATCTCCGAAACACTCTTTTGAGAATTTTTTTTAAAAAAATATAATTACAACCATTTTTTAAAGGCTTGATCAAACATTAATTAATCAAAATTGCTTTTCAAATCAATTATGCAAACACAAATAGCACAAAAAACACTTATTATTCTTAAAAGCAGACAAGAATTTCAAAAAACCCACACGACTTTGCTTGGTTGCTGCGGCGGTCGGATTCACGAGTTACGACTCACGACTACAACCTCGGCGACGGCGACTCCTACCTTCGGCGATTGTTTGTTTGCTCATTGTTGACCTTCATTCAGGTTCATAACTTCTCCATAAGCTATAGCCTCGTCAAATAAGCTATAGATATCTCAAGAATTAACTGATTGAAAATAAAAGAGTTATTGCATGAAATTATATTAATGATGGTTCTGTGAGTATTATCATTGTTGCACTTGTTAATGGGCTTCTTTGTTTTGTGAGATAAAGTGCCCCTGTTCCTATTCGGTCATAGCAAGAAATTATGTGCTTCTGATCTTCCTTGACCACTTCGATACTTGAAATAGGGAACCGTATATAAAACTCGCCCAAATAATTGAATGTGTAAAATCATGAAAAACGAAGTTGATAATAAGTAGGTTAAGGTAGGGCATACTAGAACTATGATTGCGCTTAGTATTCTTGTATCTAGGGATGAATCTATATGATGCAAAGGAGCTATTAATTTGTGACAGTAGTTTCAGATATATGAATGAATAGCCTGATGTTTCACGTCAACCTATAAATTGACAAAAGTTGCTTATTAGATAGCATAACAGAATAGGCTGGTGTTCTAGCTATTTGACAAAGTAATAGGTGAATAAGAACCTAAGAAGATGCAGATTAATGCATCAAGTCTTAGTAGTATTTCAGATGTACTTGGTTAGTGGTTGTTACTACTCGTTAGTGGTTGTTACTATCTTAGCTTGCTGTGATATTTATTTACCTCTTTTCCCTTTCAAGTACTTGTTGTGAATGTGATAATCAGGTGTGCATCTGCCATGTATGTGCTGCTGTATGTTGTTAGGCAGATTTGAATGTTTCTTACATGCCTTTTGTTAGGCAGAATGGCAGATTGTTAGGCAGAATGGTCTTGTTTACTTGTTAGTGGCTGTTTCTGGCTTTATGCTTGCTTAATGCTTAGGCTCTTAGCACTTAGCAGTACGTGACACATGAATATGTATTAAACCGAAACCGTACCGAAATACTTTGGTACGGTATTTGGTATACACAATTGATAAACCGAATACCGAAATTCTTAAATACCGAATCGAAGTACCGAATGCCCACCCCTGTCCAATCGTGGATTGTTTAGTTTGATCGACTACCTTAATTCAGCAGGCAAAGAACTAGTGATGGAATTTTGCAGACGCCTTGAACTTGAACTTTAGTGCCTAGACCTCAGAAGTAAGGAGATGGAAAATTGGATGTTCTAGGGCTACAAGGTGACTTCAAGCTCTTTCACCCTTTTTTTTGTAGCTTTGCTATTGGTTTTAGTCTTATTTTAATCATCTCAAGGACCTATCATGTTTGCGCTTTTACAAGCTCAGTTGTTTCAAAGTTACCTATCAAAAAAAAAAAATCAGTTGTTTTAGAGTTGGTTGCTTCTCTTTTTCTGGGTTCATCTAGCTGTGCCGTCTTCTTTCTTTTCCTTTTCATGTATCTCGAAACAAAGTTCTCTATTATGTTCTCCATTTCTCATATCATGAAATAGTATACCATTTTACCTAGGAAAGAAAAACTTAGAAACTGCTTCTTTGATTTAATTAAAATTTCCAGTATGTTCCATTCCTTTCAATTAATAGGTTTCGAATGATGAAATCATTTTCATTATCCAAATAAGGGATTTCAATTGCCAAGAATATCATACCCTTAAATTTAAGATTCATGAGTTGTAATCCTCTTTGTATATCCAGATTCCATCATCCAAATGTTACCCTAATGAACTTCTCCAATCAATAACTGCCGATGCATATTAGACTACTCCAAGTTGGTTCCAGGTGCCAAGCTAGAGTGCCTTAACTCTGGTCCAGCTTATATTATCTAAGCCCTGACTCGAGATGTTTCCTTTTTCATAATTTTTCATCCCCTTAATAACTGTTTTTTTTAATTAGGAGAAAATGATGTGAACTGATTTCCATGTATTTCGATTATTAGTACTCATCCTTTATTATTTGCTTCTAGCTTTGGAGTTCGCTGACCTAGTTGTTCCCTATAGTTCTTCATGTTAAGTATCTATTAACCTTTTGAAAGCTCTTGCAATAATTATAGCTATCTTGAAAATAGTAGTCATTCTTTATAACCTGGCACTGGCATTGAGTTTGCTGACCCGTTTGATCCCTTGAAGAATAATTTGACAGTCTCACTCTCTCTCACACCTGAGTGTTTGTATTTCATTTATTATTATGTTTGTTGCTCCCATTTGCTTCTCCTTTTCGAGCATTGTTTCTGCAAAATAGTTTTGTATTTGGGGGTTTTGGTCTTCTTTTTTTCTTTTTCAAATTGTTTTATTTCAGTGGTCCTACTTTTCTTTCGTATCTAAGTGAACTTACACTTTTTGCTATTGGAGCTAGTTAGGCAATATGAAGAGCGATCCAAACATCCAATGGATCAGTTTTGATTTGCTGCATAGAAGCTATATAATGCTCTCTCATTCATCCAATTTAGAGACATTTTTGGTGTTAGGGAGTGGTGGCAGTTTCCAGAACGATTCCGATCTATAGTCCCTACAGTGTCTTCTTTCCTTCAAAATTGTGCTAGTTTTACATGATCTTCTGGGACTTCTAAGGCTGGGTATCTTGGTTTTAATCATTGATCTGATTGCTAAGCTGGACCTTACTATGAAGCAAAAATTATGAACTTTGATCATTTGGTAAAATGATAATTAAATTTTTAGTTTTCTCTTTTACTGATCGAATAAGATGGTTTTGAATTTCTTCTAGCTTTGCTGTGCGATCATTGTATTGGTCAAATGTCTCTGTACCAGTGAAAGAAAAAACTAAAATAGAAAGGATTCCTGGTGTAAATTTTGAAAGCACTATGACAGCTAGAATTCTAATATTTTGATTATCAGCAGCAACAACTAATACTACAACGTCACAATTCCAAACTTGTTGGGGTCGGCCATGTGAATCATCAATATCCCTTCAGTTTTATTTGGTCTCTTTTTGATTCCAATAATAATTTGTCTTTTAAGATATATTACGGTTTCTCTAACGTTTGAGGTATTTTTAGTCATAAAATTATGAAATTTGATACGGGACAAAACATCCAGATGCGATAACAAAAGGCATATTCGTGAACAATTGTTTATATATTCTCCAGAAACTGCTTAGTGGGTCATTTAGTTGATACCAGCCTTAATGCTCAGCCTAGATGGATCATGGAATCAACTTTTATTGCTTTCTTATTGTTCTATATACCTGCTGTACTACGAGAAATATCTCTTTCATATTTCTCTGTCTTTGGAATTCCCTGTTATACATGGTTTCTCTATTTTCTTACTGTTTGAGTTTGTTTTACTTCCTCCCTTTCTACTGTAGTTCATGACGAGAAATTCACATTCTAATACGTGTTTCCCTTGCTCCAGTTTTAGCTGATGGGCTTTGGGAATAGAGGAATCGTTGGTGACAAATGGTCAGGGAGGCTTTTATGGGTCTGTGCAATTGGGAGTGCAATTGGTATGGCTATCAATCTTCTTTGAGTTTTTCTTAGTCAAGGGATTTGTTATTTTAAGCCTGTAATAATCTGGTAGATTAACAAATTATCTAGTCTGTCAAAACTTAATAATGTCATATGTAAGAAATCTCCACATATTAATTGATGATCCACAACGAAAGCTCTTTATTAAGCTAGAAAGTACCTACTTGACTGCCAGTGCTAAGTGCTTATCTTATTCATCCAAAAACTGTTGCATGTGATGTTCATCAACTGATGGTATCTGTCAAAATTCGAAAGGGTTTTGCTCTATTGGGAAAAGAGCTTATAGAAACATCCTGTCGAGTAAAAGAATGTCAACCAGTCAAAACGTAGAGAAGTTTTTTCTAGGTTACTGAAAAATTGTTCTTCAATGCCCTATGTTGTAATTTGTTTTAAAATTTTCTAATAATTGGAATAACTAATTCCCAATTTTCTTTGTGCTAATTAGAATTGGTTAACTAAAAAGTAAAGATAAAAGCTGAACCAAAACCCTGCTGGCCAAATGGATCAAATTTTTTTCACTTAATCCATTAAAGTTTGATCTTATCTTTCATTTTTTACCCGATGGCGGTGTATCATATCTTTAATTTTATTCTCTAGATTTTATTTACATGCCAATATTCAGATTCTTTTAATTCTGCATAGGTCTCGAGGGGTGCCATGGGACATTATGGGGTATGGACTCTGAAATAATCTACTTCCTTTTCACCATCCCTCTAATAGTCTAGTCTCATTATACACAATGACTGTCGTTGACTAATGAAAAATTATGAATAATAACGATACACTAAGATTTTGATAAATCTATATGTTCACTGTGACTGATCATTTCTGAGTTGTTAAATTATTCTTAGCTCTTCTGTTTGTATATTTGATGCTGTTCTTTATTGAAATCTTGCTTGTTTAGGCTTTTATATGGTTGCTGTGGAAAGACAAATGCAGAATAGAGAAAAGATGATGGCTGAAGCACTGGCGGATGCAGGATCAAGTATAGATGCCAATGACAGAAGTTGAATATGGATTTGTGATAATGCTAGTACCTTGTCATTAGGTTACTTACTTCCTTTTCGTTCCTGGGGGTTTTTCTTATCTTTTGCCTGTCTGAATCATGCTTTAGAAACTGTTGTGTTGTAATAAGTACTCGCAATCCTTAAAAAGAAAAACCCATTGCTGGAACAAGAATTCTAGTTGGCAATGTGGGACTCTGGTACTTTAAGCATTTTCGCTTACTAAGTTTGAAACTAAATTAAATTAGTGGCTGCTAGTCTGCTACCATGAGAGCAGCAAAGAGGGGAACATCGGCTAATACATTCATAAAGGAGAAACGGTACTTATATTGAACTTTGTTTTGCATTTAGGCGTTTCTATTCAGATATATTTAGTGGTGTTAGTAAAAACCCGAAAAACCAAACCAAACCAAACCGAGCAAAAAAAATCGTTACTTTTTGGTTTGGTTTTAATCAGAAAAAAACCGAACCAAACCGACTATTGGAGTAGCTATTCCAAATTTATTATTGCACCTATATATATGTATATTGTTATACGAAGTTTCAAAAAATTTATGGTAAATATTAATAGTTTGCACTTTTAATATAGTTCTTTACGTTTACATTCTAGTTTGATTGGTAGTTTTCCTTTGTTTAGTGTAAGAATCCATTTCGTGTTAAAAATAACATATTTTTAATTGAGTCCTTAAATTATTCATCACTATTTGATTCAATTATCATCAATATATTTTGGTAAATAATAGATT
Organism: Nicotiana sylvestris; assembly: GCF_000393655.2. Taxonomy (NCBI): domain Eukaryota; kingdom Viridiplantae; phylum Streptophyta; class Magnoliopsida; order Solanales; family Solanaceae; genus Nicotiana; species Nicotiana sylvestris. The sequence goes on from NC_091063.1 coordinate 65,608,477, forward strand.
TCTCAAAGGGCAATTGATTTTGATACTGCTACATTGAAAATGTGGTCGCTGGAATATGTGTTTGGTAGTGTATGCCTTATATTTAAGAAAAAACCGACAAATAACCGAAAAATCGAAAAATTGACATAAACCGAATCGAGAAAAACCGGTTCTAATGTTTGAAAAACCGACTTACTTGGTTTGGTTTCTTTTTAGCAAAAACCCGATCCAAACCGAATCATGAACACCCCTTCATATATTAGTGGAAGATACCCACGTTTCAGCGTGGAAAAGAATATTCTGTTTCTTTAATAAGTTCCTTGACATTTTCTACTAACTTCTTGATTTAATAAAATTATAAAATAAATTGTGTCGTCTAGACTAGCTTGGCTTCTTGATCTTTTTTCTTTCAAAATCTTTTCTGATGGTGATCAGAGTTAAGAGGCTGAGGAATCTCGTTTTTCAAATCAACAAGAATTGTATGTCTTGTGCTTGTTGATCATGAAAGAAAAAGGATCTAAAAGAAGAGCAAATATATATATATATAGGGGGAAGCGCACAACTAAAAAGTTAAATTACAAAATTACCCTTATAATATTATATATTTATATTTTTTAATAATAATTGAAAAATATTTTAAAATATTAAGTTATATTGTGTCTTTTCTTAATAGTTGTGTCCTTTTATTAGAAACTAATTTTTGAAAAAATTATCTGCCATTTCAAAAGAACTATTTCTTAAAAAATGATGCGTTGAATTGAAGTGTTGTGATCCTTCAGATTAGCAAAATAACTTTTCAAATGTGTTCCTTCACATCTCAAAATCAAGAGACCAGTTTTATTTAATTTAAATACCTTATTTATTTAAAAAATTTCAAACGCTTCATAGTTTCTTTCTAAAGTTGTTACCGCAAAAAATTACCATCGTTTAGTTCCTAAATTACATTAGAAAATCAATAGATGGGTTGTCCAATTAAAATTAGTGACAAAAGAAAATGGAAGCACAATAAAAGTTGACTCATGAAGCAATCAGTAAGTACCTTTTTATATATATTTTTTTATTTCAAGTTGTATTCTATAGGAAGAAGGTAATCATCTAATAGCTTAGATGATCTTCTCAATGATTTTTACCAGTGAAGAGTAACATAACCAAGAAGGAACCCAAACACACAAAGATTCAAAAGTCCTACTATACAATACAGGATAAGCAAAGCTTTATCCAAATATAACGGATATAAATATTTGATTCTATTTTGCACTATTATTTTGGCTATTAATTAATTTATTATTTTAAAAATACAGCTTCCAAAATAATTCCAAGTCCGTCAATTATTCTTGCACAATTTTGATTACGATTTGAATTATTTACGTTTTCTTGAATAACTTTTGAGAATTGAACTTGTTATACGAGATTAGGATGAGAATGAAATTTGTTTCGGATACCAGGCTAATATTTGAAATATGTAGAGAAATTTTAAATGGATGTTTGACTTGTAATGTACGTTGCTACTTCTACTGCGTGACTTTGTATCATAATACTACTCTTTCTTTTCTATTTTTCAAACCATAACTGCGAGCACGTGATTTTTGTTTACGCGACAATCACTCCAAAAGAAATAAAAATGGCAAATGGTCTTGCTGTACAAGTTTTGGATTTTACGTGGCATTCTTGTTAGTTATTTGTGATCTTGTTCGTTTTTATTTTTATCAAACAAAAAATACAAAAAATGTGTGTCGTGTATAGTTGGACCATAATCCGGTTATTAAAAGGAAAATCACAAAATATGCATCTTTTGTCCTATTTGTTGCCTTGGCGTTGATTTTACCTACTTTAAATATTTTAATATGTGTGTAATAATTACATTAAGTGTTAATTAATGGTGTTTAATTTTTATTTAATTAGGTTTTGTGTTTAAAAATTAAAAAAAATAAAAATAAAAGAAAGGGTGCAAATGGGTTTAAACTCGGATTGGGCCCATTTTTCTTTTAAAACCTGAGGCCCAAAAGCAGCCAGTCCGAACAGCCCATCTCCAGGCCACCAAAACGACGTAGTTTGACACCAAAACTACGTCGTTTCAATGCCAATCCATCTTGACCATCAAACCAAATTGATCCAACGGCCAATATCACATACACCTACCCGTTTGTTTGGACCCGACCCATTCCACCCGGACCGACCCAACCCCCTTTAAGTTGAAACGACACCGTTCTTCACCAGCTGAAAGATCCTGGCCCTTCATCTCACTCCATCTGACGGCCAGGATTCGATCACTCATTTACTATATAAGCCCATTCATTTACCCCACGCCCCCTAGCCAGACCCCCCCTGCCCTTTAGATCGTCTCCTTCACAGACCCCAAACCCCACGAAACCCTAGCCGCCCCCTCTCCCCTCACCATTAATCCCGGCGGCATGGACGCCGGTGACCCCCACCTTAACACCCTAGGACCGCCTTACCACCCTGAACATAGATCTGTTGTCCTTTTGTCTCGAATCCCCTCCCACCTTCTCGAATCTTCATTTGAAGATTCGAGTCGGACCTCGACTTACACCAAACCCCACCGGATTCATACCAGGCCCTCCTCTGACCTCCCTCGTGACCAAACCATGCTTGGTTTGGTCCGAATCTAACCAGGGAAACATAAATCCCAAATCTGCTTTTAGGAGCCCTAGGGTTCCTCATGACTGATCTGTGTCCGTTTGAGCCAAGTGATTAGGGTCTAATGGACCTTAATCGAAGTGTTTCTCATTTGAGAACACTTCGATTAAAGTCCGTTCAACCCTAAGAAAGATCAATTCAAATCCGAGCTAGGGTTTGCTGATTTTTCAAGATTTCAGGTATTTTTGTTTTCTTTTATTAGTTCATGAATTTTGTTGTAGTTAAATATTTGTTTATTGCCCCAAAATGTTTAGTTGATTTTATTTTTTTGAATTGTTTGTCGACTGTGTCCTGTCCACCTTGTCCGGACCTCTGTATTTGGTCAAGTCCTTCTTCATTCACTGATAATGTGTGTGTGTGTAAACTGTATAATCGACTGAATTTGAAATTGGTCGATTAATTAGTTCCCAAGGTCATCTTTGTTTTGACAATGCAATCTGAACCCCTTGTTCAATACTGTTTGATTCCAATCCTTGGCTGTTGATTGTATATGTTATGATTAGTATAGTCGATTCGATACGTGTCGTCGAATAGTTTCAGCTGTTTGAATGATAACATATTGATTTGTTTCCTGCTGAACCTTGTTTGAATCAAATTGAGAATCGAGTATAGCTACTTATAGTTGTTGTATTTGAATCAGAAGTTTAAGGTTTGGTTTGGTTAGCTGCAGTCTGAATTGGTGGCATGTGCATTTGTGCACAACATGTGCATAAAGGCCCTTTTTGAGATAAAAAATAACTTGACAGTATGTGCTGTCAGAACACACCCCTGCTGCCCATACCCTGATTTAGTTTAGAAATAATAAACCCCACTTAAAAGATAGATCTGGCAGGGGAATATCATGGGAAGGGTTTTACTTTAAATAGTTGAATGGAAACTGGAAAGGGAGGAGGCCACATGGGAGGGGACCTGAATGTGTTTAACAGACTGTAAAGGGTTGAATGCTAGGCTATAAAATAGGAGAACTTCCATTGGAAGAGAAGGAGTTTTCGGAAAACAAAGATAGGGACTGGATTTTTTGAAAACAAAGATAGAGATAGGATTTTAAAAGAAAAACACAGATAGAGAGAGAGCAAGAAATAGAAAACATACAGAAAAATCAGAAACTGTTTCTTCCTATTGTTATTTGGATTTCATTTGTTTTCAACCTGCCTAATTAATACTGATTCTTCCAAGTCTTTAACTGAGGTTACTGGTCGTGTGTTGCATTAGTATTCTTGGATTTTGGTCTGTCTGGAGTTCTGTTTCTACTACACTGTTTGCTGCTATCATTTTGCTACTTTTCCATCCGATATAGTTGCATCTTGCACTGGGATTTGTTCTGCTGTTACCAGTTGTTACTGCTGCTGTTTCTGTTGCCATTGTTACTCTACTGACTTCTCTTCTTCTTCAATTGTAAGCACTTCCAGGTACACACTTCTGAAACCATGTGTTGTTGAAAGCTTGAAGTTTGAAGTAGAAATAAAAAAATGAATGTTGTTTACTTTACAGTATTTGTATTCAAATATAGCAATAGGTTGGATGATAGTTAGCCTGTAATTGTTTAAGTTCATTCCAAGTGCATTTGCTCTGTATGAATTGATATATATCCCAATTGAGATGGACTACTAGATAGTATGTTGTTAGATCAGATGTATTTCCCTGTGTATAACCACTGGGTTTGATTTAGTGATGATAGTATAACATAGAATCATGGCAAACATCTGTATGTACTCTTGTCTAGACCTCTGAACTGTCAAATCTATTATATCCGGTCCCATTTGATTTCAAGATAAATGTATCCCAAACAAATTCTCATGTGGTGTTACGTTAACAGGTTAGCCATATACGCCGACTCTCTTGTTAGATTCCTTGTTTCGATATAGGTTCGATATAGGTTTCGATATAGATTCATTGTTTCGAAATAATGCAACAATTTTGAGGAAAACTAATTTAATAGGCATGAGTTTGGGTAAGATGTTTTTGCGCTTAGATCAAATAAATTCCCAAAAGAGCATTAATAATTAAGGTTAATCCTAGCACTAATAGTTGCGGACGATTATTCGTTTGTTCACATAATCATGGGGAGTTAATTTAGCTATAAGATGATTAATCATGTTTGGATATATTATTTCATCGTCCTCGATTGGTTCATAATTTCTAGTAATGTTCCTTTCAATAAATGCGCGTCTCAATCTAGCCTTTAATATGGTACGCCTCTTTTAAGCTTGTAACGATTTAGGTTTTTTTTTTCTTCATTTATTTTAGAAAACAAAAAATAGAAAATGTAGTCGTGCTAAGATTATCCTTTTAAAAAATAATGAGACGAGCCTCGCCAAATAAAAATGCAAATTGCGGGGCCCTCAATAATTGATCATAATAAATACTTAGAATTTGGGATGGACTGTTTAGTGAATTTCACTGCCTTCCCCAAAGATAATAACGCGTTAGACTCTTTAGACGCGACTTAATTAAATTACATTCTTAAATTCGGGTGCACATTTATGTGACCCAAATTCAAATCTCAACGGAGTCGAAATGTGTTAACAACTACGGGTGCATTGATTGTGACGTGGTTCGAGATGCATTTTCACGACGTTGCAATTCTATAAAAATAAATGATAATAATAAAAGCGGTTTTAAATTCAATAAAAGCACATAAGTCACAACATGTATTTAAATCAGATATTTAGTCATTATAACAATTTAAGCGACCGTGCTAGAACCACGGGATTCGAGGGTGCCTAACACCTTCCCTCGGGTCAACAGAATTCCTTACTTAGAATTTCTGGTTCGCAGACTTCATTTGGAAAAGTCGAAAATTTCCTCGATTTGGGATTCAAGATAAACCGGTGACTTGGGACGCCAAAAACCAAACCTTTCCCAAGTGGCGACTCTGAATTAAATAAATAATCCCATTTCGAATATTGTCACTTAAATTGGAAAAACTCCCTCGCGCATCTTACCCTTCGGGGCGGGCGCGCAAAAAGGAGGTGTGACAATAACTATTTCAACAATTCCTTCTACCTTTATGTATAGATCGACGCATTGAATTGTATATTTTGATCCATATAGTCATTTTTTCCCTTTAATTGAGCTTTAGCAAAATTATGTATCGATTAATAAAGGCAAATCTCTTCTAATATGAAAAGAATTATTTACTGTCATTTTTCTGTTCACCATCTCAAGTCTAATACATTATCAGATGTAATCTTGAATAAGTTGAACTCCTTACTACACCTCCAACAATGCATCTATTAGTTTACTTATTCAAACTGAGAGAACCTTAGGGCAACAAAATGGCATGTTGTATTTACTGCAGAAGGTTATATTGCCATTGGCAAAACAAGCTTAGTCGAACTCAGCTTGTGGTAAGTTTGCTTGTATTCTACGATTTTATTATACTGGTTGATTTTTGCTCTTTGTTGGTTACCGATTTAATGAATATGCATTAAATATGATGATAAGTTCTGAAAACTTATAGAGCTCTTGATTCTTGCCTAAGTTTAGAATGCATAACATGTGCAAGTTAGTCACTTAATTGTAATTGATTAAGATAGAACATTATTATCGAAGATGATAAAACCATCAATTCATCAAAATAGCTAAACTCTATTTTTAGCTGTCAAATTTGATGAGTTCGTACGGTCATGAGAAATGCTATATTTCTGAAACTTTATATAAACTCATCAACTTTTGGCTTTGAAGAGTTGTCATTGTAATCTATCTATATAAAGCTGGTTCTAAAATCTGCGATGCATGCGACACCTCTCTCTAGCTCATCATTAGTCCTCTTAATCACACATTTTCTTCGAAAATTATGTATTTACAACTTTATATTTCAAAGTTATGCTTAGTTTTTTGCATGGGAAAGTTAACTTTATCTTGACATAACACGAGTGGATTTGTTATAAAAAAAATATAAAATATATGTGCAACGCACGTATATATAGGAAAGGTTGACGACTGGCGGCAATAATGGTGACATATAGCTCTCACTATTTTGTATCCATGCAAGGTTGATGACTCCGTAATGGTCGAGCAATGTCAAGGGTGTTTCTTTCAAGATGAATTTTCGCATGCATTTAGCCACGCTATAAGTAGAGATGATCAGTCCTTTGGGATTTCATGCAAAAGAAGCATTTCCAATTCAGTATCGCCACAATGGCTTCTCAAAAATGTATTCCCTTAATTTTATGGCTCTTCATAAGTTTAAGCCTTGGCTCTGCTCATAGAGTCCTCCTGGAACCCACAAAAGACGAGAAACCAGAAAACTCCCAAAACCCCAATGGAGTGACAAAACCATCAAGCGGTGGTGGAGGCTTTGGTTGGGGTTGGGGAAGCGATGGCAATAACAACGGAGGAGGTGGAGGTGGCGGAAGCTATGGTAGCTCTTGTGGAAGTGGAAATTGTAACCAACCAGGAATTCCAGGGCGGATTCCAACCCCTGGAATTGGTGTTCCTGGTGGAGTATGCAATTGCCCAACTCAACCAATCCAATATCCTTGCCCATATGGATGTCAGCCGCCCGTTTTTGGCTGTATTATTGGGAATGCAAAGCAGACTGACAAGGAAAAGCAAGCTGGTGGTGATCATGAAAATGGAAACAGGGAGAAAGCAGTGTTGCCCAATTTTGAGAAACATGACTAATTTGGAGCAGTTAAGCTGACACCTGCATAGGCCATTGCTTTAGTCTTTACTAGTAATGGCACCTTAGTTAATAAAGCATGTCTCTAAGCATCCTTAAAAATAGTATGTACTGGCTCTCCTACTTTGAATGTTATTACAATTGGAAATCATACAGGATTGACAAATACATCCATTGTGAAATACAAGCTTGCAAGTCCAATTGAACCATAGTATCTCCAGTTTGTCTCCTGTTTAACTTCTATTCTATATAGTGACAGTGTAAAAAGAGTTTTACACTATCAGATCGTCGAAGTAGTATGTAATCATCCAAAAAATGAAATTAGTAACCATAAAAACAAGGCAAATTACCTTTTGCGGTTAAGATACACTGATAATGTAAAAATTCTTTAAACTGTCATTGTATATAAGTTGAACTGTTAACTATTTAAGAGAAAAAATAAGCAATACAAGCTTTAATGTGCTCCATCTTACTTAGCCATCTCATACGTCTAACTGGTTATACAAGGGAAACTACATAGAGAAACAGCGGTATATAAAGCGTTTGAGAACAAATATTTTTGTAACTATAATAACTATCCTTTACTACCTGCAGATTTTCTTTGATACACATTCACATGTAAACATTTTCCAAGTATATTGTTATATGCCAAGTTAAACAACCTGCAAATGTAATAACGCCAACTCCATTTTCCGTTGTTCTCCAACTTTACTGTGGCGGTTAATCTTTACCCAAATCTCCTCTAGCAGGCATTGAAGATGATCTTGCTAATACTTCAGGTGGAAAACTTGGGGAAGCTGTGGAAGAAATAGAGGCACAGGGCCGAAGGAGAGGAGTACCAACACGACTTGAAGTTTCGTTAATTGTTACTGAATGGTGATCCTCCGTGACAATTGCAGGTGGCTGTAGCTCAATTTCAGTCCCTGCACCATGCACTGTTCGAGGGCTATCAACCAACTGGTCATCGTATTCCTCAAGTGAAATCACTGTGCTTGTATCAGTGCGCACAGTTGAATCATCTGGGAACATGCGCATCCTCCTTTTCCTTCTTGCTGCCTTTCCCCATCCATGGATCGTTTCTCTTATTCGCTGTGGAATCAATGCAGCCTTATAGTTTGTACCCATCTGCAAAGGAGACAGTATAACATGCTCAAAGCTTTGTTCTTGGATAGTGAAAATATGAACAACTACAAGCTCATTTTATTAGTCGATGAAAATTATTTTGAAATTCAATGAGGATGTGCAACATGCAGAGTTATTAGCTATGTTGCGGGGACTCTCCAAATGATGTCGCAACCGTGTCGGATCCTCCAAAATAAATTGCATTTGGAGGATCCGACACGCACCCCACAATATTTTGGGAGAGTCCGAGCAACATAGGTTAACATAGGTTATTAGCAAGGTGAATTGCATTGACAGACATTAGAACATATGCTTGACCAGAAATTAACAATGCAGACAAGTATTATAAAATAGAATTTACTTTTCAAGCTAGACCTTCCATTGGTAGAAGACTAACATGATGAACTACATGTAGACATCACAAAATTTAGTGAAGATAGAAAATAATTTATTTATTTATAAATAAAAGAAGAATTAATAAAGAGTTTACTTCACAGGTCACAGCATAAGAGCAGTACATCTAAAATCTGGAATGTCTGATGCATACATGACCTAGAGACTTGTTCAGAATACAAGGTCACTAGAAACACAAGAATTAAACTCTCATCATCCTTGTGTTATGCAACTTTTTTACTTTTGACTTCAGCACCATCCATCTTCCTAAACTAGATCACAAGTTATGGACTTGTTTCTTTCTTCAGCCATGAATTACCCACATAAAGATACAGGAAAAAATGAACTTCAGGCGCAGCTTTAATAACTCAGACTGTTGGCAGTCACAATCATTATTTTGGTTTATCTTCAAGTCCTTTTGGAAGCAAAAACAGCTAAGGATCACACTTAAATCATGGATGTAATTAGGAAAGTGAACCAGGTCGCGCAGTAGTTTATAAAGTTTAATGTTTACAATTGTTCACTTTTACCACCTTTTAGGATGATCAAGAAGATTTTATGAGGATGATTACCTTGATCTCTGGAATCTGTTGCCCCTTTGAAGTACCACATTTTGGACAGAAGATAACCTTTCATGATTTAACATATACCTAAAGAGAATAGAAAAAAGTAAAGCCCCTTCCCTTTCCCCTGTACCATCACCTCCCTTTTCCTCACCTACTCCAGTCTCTGCTGTCTACCAATCTGTAGTGTGCATTTGCCATGTGGAAGAAGAAAAAAGAACTAGAATCGAAAATTAAATTTGAGAAAAAAGGAAGATAGGAAGAAAGACGAGGGAAGAAAAAGTCTAATCCAGAGCAGTTTTGTCTTCTAATCAAGTTTAATTATTTTGGAAGGAATTTAACCATGTAGTCCCTAACCCTTTGTAGAAGGCCAGAGAGGTAATGTCATACAAAGTGGAAAGTTAGAAAGAAAATCATAGTACTTAATTCTGACTTCTTAGTTTAGCTACATCCGTCGTTAGATATACCTGTGTAACCAGAGCATAGAGTGGCAAGGTGCTATAACTGCAAAGGAATTGTCCAGCAAACCTGGGTGACAACAGCACAAGCTCAAACAATTGTGCTAAACAGATATACATTGGTAACAATGTAAAACCTTAAATAAGAGATAAAAATACAGTTTGTAATTACACATACCCCATAATTAGTCGTAGATACACAAGTGTGTGATTCTTTATGAAGCATGAGTTATACCCAAATTGCCACTGGAATAAAAATGTAACATTGTCGAAACTCAGACATTCAGAATATTAGTGTCTACTACACAGAAACAACATATGCATGTGGTAGAACATATTATTCAAGCACACAGGATAGAGAATGTTTTTCGAAAATCAGCTTATAGGATCCCAAAACACTGGGGGGCACTGAAAGAGAAATTATCAACGACAGAAAACACAAGGTGTCTATTGGTTCCTGGTGAAATTTGGAAATACTACATTACTAACTTGAAGCAAGGATAATTACAATTTTTCAGAAGAAAATTCAGACAAGATTTTGATAATCTAAGGGTTATATATGCAGAAGAAAAAGAAAATTTTTGACTTAAAAAAAAGAAAAAAAGAGAGGAGAAATTGAGTTTTCTTTGTTGAGCAAATGACAACAAAAATGGAAAAAGAACTGGTGTTCGCCCCAGTGTTCCAGGATGTACGCACACTTCTATTAGTAAAACTATAGGAGATTGTATTAGCGAGATCCACAGGTGAAGGGAAAAAAGCCCTCAATGTTAAGAAATTATTTCAGGGAGAAAACATTGTTTCATCCAACTCTAAGAAAGAATTTGAGTTAAAAAGCAACAAGTATTAGTATTTGCAGAAAATTTGACAACGTCAAATGATAAAAAATCGAGAATATCAATACAGTTAAAAGTAAAATGCTTTGACCAGGTATTAAACGTAAAGTTCAAAGTTATAGAAAACATTAAGCTACAAGAAAGGGAACAGTGAATACCCAGAACCAAAAAAATGAAGCTAGCTCAAATGCATTCTGCAAAAATAAGCATGCAAAAACAAGTTAAGAGTATATAGTCATTAAAGTATGTTAGTAGATAGTCAAAACAATTAACAATTGAAGTATGAAAATAAAAACAAACCTGAAAAAGGACAAAATGAATCAAGGACAAAAGTAATTCTGGTTTCTTGAACCAGAAAAGTTCATCTCGTGGTTTTAACTTTGCCCTTGAGAATGAGCCAGTAAATCCGGCACTCTCCAATGCCAAGGTTGCGATTACATGCTGCAGTTTTGTACCCACGAGTAGGACAAGCTGCACAGAAGCACAAGTGAACGACTATCTCTATCATATTACCACGTCCATAAGTTAATATACAAATAATTCAGAAAATAAGGGAAGAGATAAGTGTCTTACTACCCAAGGAGGAGAATTTAATGTTTGGGCTACAGTACTGCAAATTATTTTCACCCCTAGCTAAAGCAAGCATATGTTCTATCACATATATGTATTTTAACTCAATTACAGTCCTCTTTCTTTTTCTTTGATAACCAACACTGGGCCATCTGGGGGCACCTCGACTAGTTCCACGGGATCTTGTGACCTCCCACAAGCAACAGATACCAGGTAACTCTGTCCACCAAGACTGTCTATGGGAAAAAAATCACTTAGTGTTTGACCCTAAGATCTCATGGTTCTCACCCACTTCATTGACCACTCGGCCACACCCTTGGGTGCACTTATAGTCCTCTTTTATCCCAGTTTATTTTCTTTTTTCTTTCAATATCTCTCATTGTGGAAAATAAAACATTATGTGGCTGAAGGGCTTAATCCAAGTGTATCTCCTAAAAAAAGAAATTGTGCAACTGATATGCTTGTAACCCACTACAAGTCCTAAATTAAGAAAGACTACTCGTTCAGGGTCACATCAAGTCCTCCACTACTCCAGAAGGAATAAGAGAAAAAGGAAATTGGCATTGTTTTACTTTTAAGTACACAAACATATTCATGCATTTATGAAGACTCCCAAAATAGAATTGCAGTGGAAGCACTTACAATGATAGGAATTAACGCTATCCAGAAATACAGATTTGATCCTGCATGTAGAAGTTCAATCGGTCATTCATTTAAAACAACTGTTGGGAAGCAGAAAATGCAAGCTTATCTAATGACAAAAAACCAAGAAACGGAAGACGCAGTACCTTTCACATTGAACAGCATAAAACCCACCACGAATCCCCACAGAGGGCCACTACAAATATATGACACAACAGTTATGACAGAGTTTCAATCAAGAAACCAACGATGGAAAGAAAGAACTAAGAAAGATGGTTGTATTATATGAGATCCACTTTTTCATCAAATCTTAGAACTAATCAAAATCAACTTCTCTCCACATTTGGGACCACTTCTCTTTAACAACTTTTTAACTCTCTGCCTAGTCAGAAGAGGATGAAAAATGCGAAAGGAGTACTTTATATGCTTACCTTACACCAACTATTCTTTGAAATTCTTCTTCCATTGAGCGAATCATATAGCTGTGAAAATCATAGTTTGATGTAAGGTTGTGATTCTGCCATGAATAAGAGGAGAAAGGTCGTAACTAGTAATCTATAACAGAAATCTCTATCATATCAAGAGATACTCTTGTGATGGAAAAGAAAATCAGTGATACAAACATGAAGATAACTCAGAAAAGATCCCTAAAATAGAGTTCGTAATGAACCGGACTTTTATATAGCATTCTAATCTTTTGGATAAACGAGCGGGTAAGTTTCATGTCTAGCTATGAAAGGAAGTGTTCCATTCTTGATAGTGTGCATCAATTGTATTATTATTACCATAATATATATATATATAAAATTTATGTTCACTACTAATATTTTATTTTGGCATGATGACGATAAGAGTTGAGCTTAACAAAAGAAATGAGGATTCATATAGCTGACCCCAACTTTATTTGGGACTAAGACGTAGTTATTGTTGTTGTTGTTGTTTATCATCTATTTGAAATTTCCTGCTCATTACACAGTGCTATGACTGCTTCTTCTAATCATCAGTCTGAGTCCTTTTTTGGACTGGTAATTTCCTCAAACCTAGACTAAGAAATTCCACATCCTAACTACTTTTTGAATTTTAAGTTGCTCTGCAAGACTGCCTTCAAAAGCATTAGAATGTTATACTTCATCTTTGCAAGTGATTAGTTCTTTTTTTCCCCTTGTTATTCAAGGAAAGTGGTTCTTGCTTGAAAATGTTTCAAGTTCTCTCTCCTCTTCCCTCTTGCATGCAGACAAATGCACGCCTGCAACATCAAAGCTCACTGACTTTTTTCACTGCATGGCTTTACAAGTTGTCTTGGATCCATACCGTGATAAAACCCTTGCGTAGAGTAAGGTAATCGGCACGAACAACTGAACGGCCAAACTGCCGAAAGAAACAGGTCTGCAAAATTTGACAGAAATATACGAGGGTTATATGCCAATACAACAACACCTCAGTAATGGGTTATATGCCAATCTTAAAAGAAAAAGAAAAAGAAAAAGAAAGAGAGTAAGCCAACACAAGTAACTTTAGATACATTGCAACAAATATTGGTGGACATTATTGGATGTATATTGTGTTGCTAGATTGGTATTGTCATCATTGCGCCTCTTGTTAACCATTAATTGCAACTGAAATATTACTGATTGACAGCAGATAGGAAAATGAAGAATGAAATGTCTTAAAAAGCATTTATCATTCAGAAATGTGTTTCAAAAGAAAATTTATTTAAGTAAACATCGTAATGCTTGTCAAGAGAAGTACCCATAGAGAGGGAAATCACAGCCAAAAAAACTTTAATCAAGAAAATAGTAATAAATAGACAATTTGAAGATTGGAAATCACAATTTAAAGGGAAAATGATGATACAAGCACAATTTAAAGGGAAAATGATGATACAAGCCCTTAAGTCCATAGTATCATGCAAGCCCTTATATGTTTTTACATTAATCTAAGAACTCAAACTCCTCTTTCGCACTTAACGAGCTCTTTTGGTTAGATTTGTACATGCCCTCTTTCGGACTTAACTTTCAATTTAATACCTTAACTAGAACCTAATATCCAAAAATAAAATAACATGTAAAAAATTTTTAGTAAAAAAGATAATAACAAAATCCTCGAAACGAAATACTATAATTTTGAAAAGTTTAAGGCTTGTATTTGTACCTATTTAAAAAAAATTTCAATTAACTAAAATCCATTGTTAATTTGTTTCACGAGAGAAATGATATAGATATTGATTAATTAAATCCATCGTTAATCAAATTTGTTCAATTGTGTGAAATGCCTCATCTAGAAAACTTAAGTTGTTGGAGAGGAATACACCTACTTATTTACTTTAGGTCGGGAACATGGCCCCTTTTTCTTTATTTACATTTTAAAGTCTGCAACTTTGCCCCCTTTTTCTTGAGCCAAGCCCAAGCACGTGGGATACTTTGGAAATAAGCGGTGGTTAGATTCAAATCCGGAGAACTACTCTGATACCACATAATTGTGTGAACAACCTCATCCAAAAGCTTAACAATTAAAGAGGAAACGCTTTTTATTTATTTATTTATTTTGGAGAATGAAATTATGTGAGGGCTAGTATGAAATATGTAAGAAGAGAACTAACCACCCAAACAAGGAAATGATTCCTGGCAAGTGGACTTGATGTGTGAACTCTGACAAAAGTCGACTGCCTCCGGAATGTCTTGGCTCTAGAAATTTCTGCAATGGAAAAAAATTCAGTTTATTTTACTAGCTTTTTTCAGTTTTATCAAAGATAAAGAGCGTGATGAATTTCTCCCCATTAAGCTATTCAAAGGGGCACAAATTGAGGTTTTAAGACATATTTCTAGAAGAATAAATCACTGATCTCTTCAATGAATACCAAGCAGGTACTGAAGTATAAATACAGATAAACAGAAGCATAGAAGCAAAGTGAAGGAGAAAAATATGAGATAATAACCAATCCTCTATCCGATCTTACTTGATCTGCAAGTCCAAGCAGTGTCCAATTTAGACGCATACCTTGTCCTGTGAAGAACACTCAAGTATAGAGCATGTTACCACATCTACTATTAATTGGAAGGCACTGATCTTGGACACTAGCAGTAGGTAGATTAACCCAAACCTCAGTATGATTTTCCAACTTTAATAACACAGGTTCTCTGCTTTGGCCTAATCAAATCTGTAATGGCCTTTATCCAGCTTGTTTCAATTCTTATAACGATATGAAGATGTATCTTTAAACTTGGATCTAGTCCTACTGAATACAAGGGTTTATAAAAAAGACGGTGAGAGAATCAGTTCACCCTTCTACAGTTACATGAAACCCTTGATACTCTTCTTTAGTTGATCTTAAATTAGAAAAAGGAGAACTTCACCTAGTCGAGGGAAAGCCATCAGCTTTCTTTAACTTTCGGCTTGTCTCCAAATACTCACTTTAGACATCAGCTTATGCATGTACATTCTCAAGAGTGAGTAGAGTCTCTGAAGATTTAGGTTATCAAAATCCAACTTATACTTACAGTACAAAGTGTCGTACGTTAAACTGCTAATTTGCCTTGCTCCATCTCCATCATAACACATGCATGGTTCTTGACACAGCTGACTTTCTTTCTAGTACAAAGGCCTTATAATTCCTTTTAGATAAATTATACAAAGGCTTTTGCTTTCTAGTTCTGAACACATTTTAAAATTGCATCTCTTGTTAAAATAAGAATTTAAAACCAGCAGATTTTCCTTACCAAAAAAAAAAAAAACAGTAGCTTTTATCCACAATGATTACAAGGAAACCACAAGTGGAAGAAGCTAGAGAACAAGATTACTTTCTGATAAATCACATGCAAGTATAGCTTACCGGTTAGCACATCATGTCTGTCCATTTGAGCTTGATCTTCCCACTTCCTCCAACTGTGGATCTGGCCAAATTTTCATTTATCAGTCAGCTAGCAATGAAGAACATGTGAAGAGGAAACACAGAAGAAAACAAGAAGAGAGCAGTGATAATAATGAGGATAAAGACCAAAAAGAGGTATTTCACAGGACATAAATGGCTACTTCTGCAAGAAAATGGCTAGTAGCTGACACAATTAGGAAGTGATAAAGAAATGAAACTTTGGTTATAGCCAATATGTCATGACATTCACCAATTTCAATATAGACAATCGGTTGTACCTAATGTAAAATGAAAGATGAGCTCGGCTGCAGAGTGAATGAAACTGCTAGAGATGATATGCTTAAATGTCGAAATAATCGCAGCAGATCTTGTTGACAAATGACTGAATGAGGACAATGTTCAAACAGATATTGTTACATATTTGTAGACCAGTGCAACTTTTGAATGGACATATTTCCTCATAACCAATATTAGCAAAAGGAACCAGGCTTAAGACATAGAATAAGTACATTATATCTCAGTATTGATAATGCGCATTTTCTTATTTCAAATTCTCTCCTGCATATTATTACATAGATTCCAACATAACTTAATGTGAGTATTATGCTTTAATACAGCAAATCAAAAGCTGCATTAGTAATGCAGGGATTACTTTTCTTATACGACGAACCAAGCGCTACATTAGTTATGCAGGGATTATTTTTCCTAATCCCTCTAACCAAATAATTTATTATTTTATGCAGAGTATATCTTTCCTAACCGTTTAACCAAGCAATCCCTAAGAATATCAGGAACTCAAGCAGAAATCTTCTGTCCACAAGGTACTAAGTGAAGGGGAAATAAGTGAGGATGTATTGTATTACCATCATATATGACTGTAGATTTTTTTTTATATGACTGTAGACTTCGCAAGCCAGATCAATACATCACAAATTACTTGTACGTCCAATCGAACTAGCTACTCGGAAAAGCATGGACAATTAGATTAACATATACAAAAAAACAACTGGACTTTAAAGATTTCATCAACACAACGTGCATTTGTTTAGCAAGTTCAAGTGATATAGAGAATACTACCTTAACAATCGCCAGCAGCATTGTCAAGCAGCTGTAAGATATATGAGTAATGGCCATGACGAAGATGAAGCGGTGCAGCTGCTCTAGGCCTTCATATGATACAAATGGTTCATGATTCTGACAAGATGTTAGACTCAGATTATTGACACTACTACTTCAGAAACAATTTTAGAAAGCTTAGAGTTATTTCCTTCTTGTAAGATAATCAGTTGTAGGTCCATATTATGGCAACAGGAATAGAATCGAACAAGATATGGAAATAATGGTCTAATATGCCACATGGAAAATCAAATTTACCTCTCCACAGGTGTTTCGATTGAAGGTATTTAATACTCTCCTCTGAAGAGTAAAAGCCATCAAAAGTTTACGCTCCTTCAAATCTTTGTTCTCCATTTCTTCATCAACTTCAGACTTTGTACATGGAGCAAATACATTATTGTAAAACTTTGATGGTATGCAAGTACTAGATATGATGCTGGACGTTGCCGTGAGTAGGAGAGAAATGAATCCAAGAAGCATCAACTCTGTATACCAAACATTGAAAACGGTTATGACAGGAAAAGCAATGCTTTGGGGGCTGGAATGAGAGGACTCCAAATTTCAAAGTCTTTTCCAACTTTTTTCAACATAGAGTACCTTCTTTCATTTTCTCCACAGCTGCAAACAATGGCTTTCTATTGGTTTTCTTCAACCACTGACATGAGAAAGTAATAAAAACTAAGTAGTTAGTTTTTATTGACATAATCATCGGTGCTACAAGAAACATAATCAACCAAATACAACAAAATTGTTTCAACAAATATCATGATCTTGAAAAGAAGGAAGTTTTCAAGAGCCGAGGGCCTATTAGAAACAGCCTCTCTATCCTCACAAGGTAGGGTTAAGGTCTGCATACACACTGCCCTCCCCAGACCCACGGTGTGGGATAGTATTGGGTATGTTGTTGTTGTTGTTGAAAAGAAAGAAGTTGCGCATTTGTTCCCTATATTTCTCTTTCCACTTGGAATTTAAAATGGAGCTTGTTAAATATGAGCAACTATCCAAGACCAGAAAATCTAGGATAAGTTCCTCAATCTATAATCAATTTTTAAGCAGCTTGAGTAATCAAAAGCAAATTTGTATATGACCAAGAACTACTGATGAATATTTAGACCCTTCCTACTGGTCACAGAGAGAGAGTATCTTATTCTTATAACATCAACCCCCCCTCAATATGTCTGAGAATAGCACTAACCCAAAAATCAAACAAAAGATAGTCCTAGAGCAATGTTCCAACAAAACTACAAAGTGAAAAAGGGTAGAAATCAAAGGAGAATTGTGCTTACAGTAGATAAGCGGTGAATGGATCGCTCGACAAGGAGTGAAACAGCAACAAATATAGTCAATACAGAAGCAACAGACCATGTTGGTGTCAAGGCCAATGACCGAAGTTCTTTGTTATCTTCTTCCATTCCCAGTGATAAAATTTCAAATTGGCCTTTCCCACAATTCAAATTACTTAAAAATTACAACTTTCTTGCAATCCACATGACATAAAAATCAAAACTTTCTTGCATGGTCCTCTACTTAAATCTTTTTACATTAAGTACTAAGTAGAGGAGAAATTCTGAACTTAAAGATGTGTTCTATTGACTTTGATTTGGAGTTGCAAAAACTGCTATAAAGTCCAGCAAGAAAAAGAGTGTTGTTGATTTGTGCCAGTAACCTAACAGATGTGCCAATGCAACACTATAATAGATTTGATTTGATTTGATGTCCAGAGCTAAGACCCACTTAATAATAATGAGGTAATAAAATGATTCCTGAAACTAATGAGAACACACACATAAACAGCTACTCTTTCACTGAAAGCAGAAAGGTCCAATCTTTATGGCTTTTCTGAACTTAAAATAGCAAATGTTGACTGAGGGATGCCTTTTAGGAAATGTTAAAGAAATAAAAATGGCCAAGTTTACTACAAAAGGGAACCAACAAAGACAAAAATGAAACTGGGGAAGTGGATTCCAAATAAAAAAGAGTTTAAAGTTTTATGTATTGACTGTATTTACGCAATCACATTATAGGTAAAACTTTCTCATAAATATTGTAGTGATAATTTGATAAAACAGTAATTATTCTATTATTACAAAGTAAAATACATTGATAGTGCAAATAATAAGTACCCACTCTCTCTTCACTTTTACTTGTATACTTCGGACTTTGCATACTCCTTAAGAAATAATAAATAAGGTGCCTAATTTATCATGATACCTATATTAATTGATGTATATTTTTAATGAATTTGAGAAAATGATTTGAAATGAATAATTAATACTGTGGGTATAACAGGAAAAAAGAAATTGTCTTCTCTTGATATGCTAAAAGTGATAAGTAAACGTGAAAATTTATTTTTAAAATACTGGACAAGTAAAAGTGAACGGATGTAGTATTATTGTATTGTTATCCCAAAATAATGTTTGATTGATTGTTTCATTAAAATTGGTTGTATTGTATTGTTAAATTCATTGTTTCGGAACAATGAAAAGTCCCATTTTTGAAACAACCGATTTGGTATGGTGGAATTATTTTCTATTTTTCATTTCAATTATGGCTGATAGTTTATACTATAATTTAAGTCAAATAAAAAAGGGAAAGGTTAGAAAAGAAATGAGCTGGAGGACAGGAGGAGTGAGCATAAAAAGGGGGTTCCGTGTAGTTTCTGGGGCTCCAACTTCATTGCTACTTCGCACGTTCCACTGACACATGTACACAAAATTTTTCTACTCCCAAATCCTCAAAAGTGAATCAAGCCGCTAATTAAGGCGGTTAGAATATTTTCCTAACAACCATCCGGTGAAATATCCTAAATTCAAACTCTATGAACAAAGTTATTTTTGCTAGGAAATATTTTACCCCTAAACTGAGATTTTCGGTATGAATTTGAATTAATCGGCCTCAAAAGCAAGTATTGAACACCTAACAAAAAACAAAAAAAAATATTTTTCAACCGTAACTTTTTGAGCATTTCTTCCATTGTTTATTTTCGAACTTAATAGACCTGGGTATAAACTACGCACACCAATAATTTAAGATATGCTTGTAGAAATTATTAGAAGAATCCAAAATTAAACGAGTCACGACTTTGGTTAAAACTTAAAAGTAAGAATGCCCTTAAGAATAAGAAATGTCATTTATCTTTTTTATCTTTTGAAAATAGATTTCACATTAGATAAAATAGTCATTTATTTTAATTTTCTAATATCTAGGAATGATCATTAAATAAATTATTTAATATTTAAAAATAGTCATCTAATATTTTTTTTAATATTTAGTATTTTGATTTTACAAAGTGGAAGCGAAGAAGGTGGCTTACCTGTAGTTAGTGGGGAGCACTGGAGAGGAGGAGAAGAGAGCGAACATTGCGAGATATAAGGTAGCTAGGAAGGAGGCAAAGATGGCAGTGACGGAGGCAAAGACGACAGCTTTTGCTCGTTTGTATGAGGAACTAGGGAACAAAGGCGGGGAGAAGAAGTTACTCCGACTCGCTAAGGTGAGAGAGAGGACGGCTCGGGATTTGGACCAAGTGAGGTGCATAAAAGATGAGGACGACAAAGTTTTGTTGGGGGATGACCAGATTAAGAGGAGATGACAGACCTACTTTCATAAACTTCTAAATGAGGAAGGGGATCAGGATATTGTACTAGGTGAATTGAGGAACGCCGACAAGCCCCCATGAACTAAGTGATTGTCGGGACATTGAGGTCGATGAGGTCATGGAGGCAATGCGTAAGATGAGAAGGGGCAGAGCTACCGGACCAGATGAAATTCCGGTTGAGCTTTGGAGGTGTGTGGGTAGAGCAGGCTTGGAATGGCTTACTAAGTTGCTTAATGTTATATCCAAGACTAATAGGATGCCCGAAGAGTGGAGGTGGAGTACAATGGTCCCGTTGTATGAGAACAAAGGCGATATCCAGATCTGTAACAACTATAGGGGTATTAAATTACTAAGTCATACCATGAAAGTTTGGGAGAGAGTGGTAGAAATGAGAGTGCGAAGGACGGTGTCTATTTCAGACAACCAGTTCGGGTTCATGCCGGGGCGATCTACCACAGAAGCTATCCACCTTATTAGGAGGATGGTGGAACAATACAGGGATAAGAAGAAGGATCTCCACATGGTGTTTATCGATCTAGAGAAAGCGTACGACAGGGTTCCTAGGGAGGTCTTATGGAGATGCTTAGAGGCTAAAGGGGTCCCGGTTGCCTACATTAGGGCGATTAAGGACATGTATGATGGAGCTAAGACTCGGGTTAGGACAGCAGGAGGCGATTCCGATTATTTTCCGGTTATTACGGGGTTGCACCAAGGGTCTGCGTTCAGCCCTTTCCTATTTGCCCTGGTGATGGATGCTATAACGCATCATATTCAAGGGGAGGTGCCATGGTGCATGCTATTTGCTGATGACATAGTCCTAATCGACGAGACACGACGCGGCGTCAGCGAGAGGTTAGAGGTTTGGAGACATACCCTTGAGTCCAAAGGTTTCAGGTTGAGCAGGACGAAGACGGAATACCTTGAGTGCAAATTTGGGGCAGAGCCGACGGAAGCGGGAGTGGAAGTGAGGCTTGATTCTCAAGTCATCCCTAAGAGGGGTAGTTTCAAGTACCTGGGGTCGTTTATTCAGGGGTCCGGGGAGATCGACGAGGATGTCACACACCGTATAGGGGTGGGGTGGATGAAATGGAGGTTAGCGACGGGAGTCCTGTGTGACAAGAAAGTGCCACTGTTACTGAAAGGTAAATTTTATAGGGCAGTGGTTAGGCCTGCTATGTTGTATGGGACCGAGTGTTGGCCGGTGAAGATCTCACACATCCAGAGGATGAAAGTTGCAGAGATGAGGATGTTGAGGTGGATGTGCGGGCATACAAGGAAGGATAAGATTAGAAATGAAGATATTCGAGAGAAGGTGGGTGTGGCCCCCATGGAGGACAAGATGCGGGAAGCAAGACTCAGATGGTTCGGGCACATTCAGAGGAGGAACACTGATGCACCGGTGAGAAGGTGTGAACGACTGGCGGTGGTGGGTACGAAGAGAGGTAGAGGGAGACCTAAGAAGTATTGGGGAGAGGTGATCAGGCAGGATATGATGCGACTTAGGGTTACTGAGGACATGACCCTAAACAGGGAATTGTGGAGATCGAGCATTAAGGTTGTAGGTTAGGGAAATTGTGATGTCTTTTTTACAGCGTACTAGAGTGAGACTAGCCAGTTAGGAGTTAGTCTTAAGATGCTATTGATCAACTACTGATGATGGGCTTTATCTGCTGTGTATTAATACCTTACATCTTTCTCGTATTTCCTATATCTCTTATATTGCTGTTACTTTGTTTTTATGGTATTTATGTTATGTTATGGATTTCATGGTATTTTATGTTGTTTTATTATGAGTCTATTGATAGTACTAATATAGTGTCTCTTGTTGCCTCTTTGAGCCGAGGGTCTCCTGGAAACAGCCTCTCTGCCTCTCGGGTAGAGGTAAGGTCTGCGTACATATTACCCTCCCCAGACCCCACTTGTGGAATTACACTGGGTTGTTATTGTTGTTGTTGTTGTTGTTGTTGATTTTAACTAAAAAAAAAATCTCTTGTTTGATCTAGATAAAGGAGTTCTAATATTTGGAAATTCAAAATCATATATTTTCACTTACAAATATGATATTATATATTTTGCATCCAATATTCATAGTACATAATTGAATATGAACCATCTATACGTGCACTTTTACGTATATATTTTGATAGTCAAAGTTTGTTATTAAACTAAAAAAAAAATAAGTAATTACTTATCAATTTTCAATTCAAACTAGGATATGATAGTTAACAAAATTATCAATTTGTTTGATATTGAACATCTTTTATCAGTAAACTTTTATTTAAAAGAGTGAAACATCAAATCAAGTTTTTTATCATTTCAAAAATAAAATTCTTAATGAGTAAATAATTAAATATGCACTAACTTAACTATAGTAGAATTTCGTAGTTGTGGGATATTCCAATGTAACTTTGGAGTTTTAATTTATTTAAAATGTACTCCCTCCGTTCACTTTTACTTTATACGTTTTGACTTTTTACGTCCTTTAAAAAATAATAAATGAAGTGCATAATTTACCATGATATCCATATTAATTGATTCATATTTTATTGGATTTGAAAATATAATTTGAAATAAGTAATAAATATTGTGGGTATAACAATTTTTTTTGTCTTCTCTTGATATGCGTAAAGTGACAAGTAAAATTGAAAATCTATTTTTAGTATACATGCCAAGTAAAAGTGAACGAAGGGAGTACAATTGACAGAATTTTAATTCCATTAGCCGTTTTTGCATCGTAAGCTCAAACTGATGAAATGGGCATTACATGAGACATTAGTGTTAGTGTATAGGAGTAGAATATTATTATTATTATTACAATTTGTTAAATAACATATATATATGTGTGTGTGTGTGTGTGTGTGTGTGTGTGTGTCTGTACACGTGGGAGTTGGGTAGTTAATTAGAAATGTGATATGCCTATATGTAGTTAGTTAGCCAATGTAACAGTACAACTTTCTCTTCTTCATTTTTCTGAAATGTAGAGCTCAACTCATTTTCTCCCTTCTCTTAATTCTGTCTATTTAGGGATTCCGTAGTTGATTCGCATGATTTGTTCATAGTATCAGAGCTCAATCGTGATTGCGAATTGAATCTGTAGATCCCGGTGAATTCGCAGTAATCTCAACCTTCGAATTGCGGTTTGAGAGTAAGAATTAATAATGGCGAAAAAGACAGATATTGACACAATCACCCTCTGTTTCTTCACCCATCGGACACCACCAAAGCTCTGATCATCTCAATTCAGTTGACTGGTTCAGAAAACTATTCCACCTGGAGTCGTGCGATGGAGATCCATCTGTTAAGAAAGAACAAACTAGGTTTAATCGACGATACTCTGAAAAAGGGGATTTTGATGCAGAACTAGGTCATCAGTAGGATAGATGCAATGCTATTGTCCTAGGGTGGATTATGAGCTCAGTATCAAGGGAATTGATTACTGGCATACTATATGCGAGGGATGCGAGAAAAGTATGGGAAGATCTGAAAGAACGATTTGATAAGGTGAACACATCACGAGTCTATCAACTGCAAAAGGCCATAACAACAATAACTCAAGGAACAGACAGTGTCTCAATTTATTTTTCTAAGCTCAAAAATCTGTGGGATGAATTTGCTAGCATGGTTCCTCCTCAATGTGACTGTGCTTGATCAAAGAATTTCATCAAGTTCATGGAAAAACAGAAGGTACTGAAGTTTCTAATGGGCCTAAATGACAACTATGAACAGGCTCGTAGTCAAATTCTTATGACCAGTCCAACGCCAAGTATCAACAAGGCATATGTAAAACTTATTGAAAGGGAAAGTCAAAGATTAGTGGCTAATACTTCTACTATAGGTGAAGGAATTGACTTAGCTGCTTTGTTAGCTGGTAAAGAAGGAAATTACCAGAACTATCAAAAACCAAAGAGAAACTAGAATGTGCAATGTGATTTTTGTCACATGAAGGGTCATGCAAAAGAGGGATGCTACAAGATAATTGGTTATCCTCAAGACTTCAAAAACAAGAAGAAAGGGAATACAAACACTGCATATAATGTTCAGGTTAAGAATCTTAATCCTAATTTTGCAGGTGTTGATGATAGAAGAGGAGAAATACCAACAACAATAAAGGAAGAAAACTGGGGCAGAGCACCTCAACTCACAGCAGGTCAATATGATCATATTATGAAGTTGCTCAACAAAGACACTCCAAAGGATGTAACGGAAAACATGGCAGGTACAACTTACTCCTTTGTAGCAAAGATAGCAAAAGGAAATTGGATAGTTGATATAGGAGCAACCAACCATATGGTAGTTGATTTAGGAATGTTAACAAATGTTAAGAATGTTAGTCCTACTAGAGATAAAAGAGTTCATTTTTCTAATGGAGAATGTACAATTGTGTCACAAATTGGGAACTGTAAGATCACAGAAATGGGGAAATTCAAGATATATTGTATGTTCCTGAGTTTGCATATAATCTTCTTTCAGTATCAAAGATAACAAGGGACTTACATTATTTTGTCTCTTTCTATCCTGATTTTTGCCTGTTCCAGGACCTCTCAAATGGAAAAGTGAGGGGGATTGGTAAAGAGAAAGATGGACTCTACCTATTAATCCCAATGGCTTCCTTAGACACTGACAAAAATGTGCCAATAGTCAAAGGGTTAAGTACAGACAACAAATGAGGACATATCTCTGTGGCACAAAAGATTAGGACATGCATCTGGAGGATCTTTGAAGGAACTTCTGGGATATAAATTGGAGGATTGCAGATCTGTAATAGATATTTGTGATATATGTCCAATGGCTAGACATGTGAGACAGCCTTTTCCATTAAGCAGTACTAGAACTACTAAAATTTTCAACTGTTGCATTTAGATGTATTGGAATCTTGCAGTGTACCAACATTTGATGGCAATAAGTCCTTTCTCACAATTGTAGGTGATTACTCTCTTGTGACTTGGATCTTTCTCTTGCAATTTAAAAGTGATGTCATGATTGTTTTTAAGTCATTTCGTAAGCTGATACAAACACAGTTCAATGGAATAGTATCGACAATTAGGTCTGACAATGGTGGAGAGTTTGTCAATTCAGCTATGCAGGACTTGTGCACATCTGTGGGGATAGTTCACCAGAAAATATGTGTCTATACACCACAACAAAATGGTGTGGTTGAGAAAAAACACAGACACTTACTTGAAGTTGCAAGAGCTTTCAAATTTCAAGGTCATATCCCTATGGAGTTCTGGGGACATTGTGTTTTGACTATAGCATATGTTATTAACAGGCTACCATCACAGACACTCGATGGTAAGTCACCATATGAATTGTTCTTTGATAGGAAGCCTCCATTTTTTATTTGAAAACACTAGGATGCCTTTGTTTTGCAAGTGCATTACCTAGGACTGATAAGTTTTCCAGTAGAGCTATTAGTGCTGTTTTTATGGGGTATTCTGGTGTCACTAAAGGGTACATCCTATATAATTTGTATAGGCACAAATTCTTTGTCAATAGAGATGTGGTGTTCAAGGAGTCCGTATTTTCTTTTCAGGTTACAGCTGATGATCTTAGGAACCAAGTCAAACCTTGTATTCGCAGTACTGCCAATGATGTTTTTAGTTTTGAAGGTAGAAATACATATGATCCTATTGATACAACTATTTAGCATCTACATGTACCAGATGGTAATGCAGAAGATATTCTCCAACATGTTGAGAATTTACAGACTTCAAATGGCATTGCACAAGATTTGCCTTCTGAAGATCAACATAACACTACCATTGGAAGCATCTCTCCCATAATCCATGACTCAGAGGCCACCACATTAGAGACTATTACATCCCTTCCTGATCATCATATAGCACAAACACATCCTAATACCCTAAGAAAATCACAGAGGGAATCTAAAGAACCAGTCTAGTTGACAGATTATATGACCACAAGGAAGTCAGGAAACACTACTTTATACCCCATCCACAATTATGTCACATATGATAATCTTTCTCCTTCTTATCAGGCATACTTGGGTGTATTCTCTTCGGTTGTTGAGCCTAGAACCTTTCAGGAAGCTTCTAAGGATCCAAGATGGGTAGAGGCTATAGAAACTGAAATTCAAGCCCTGCAAGCCAACAACACTTGGGAACTAGTTCCCCTGCCTCAAGGGAAGACATCAATAGGTTGTAAATGAGTTTACAAAGTCAAGCTTAAGGCCAATGATGATGTGGAGAGATTCAAAGCAAGGTTAGTAATCAAAGGCTACAATCATAGAGGGGGTCTTGATTACAATGAGACCTTCTCCCATGTAGTGAAAATTACCACAGTGAGAACTGTACTTTCATTGGTAGCTATGTATAATTGGCCAGTCCAACAACTAAATGTCTACAATGTATTCTGCAAGGTGACCTACATGATGAAGTTTACATGCACCTACCACATGATTTTACAAGTCAGTGGGAGACTGGATTGGTGTGTCGAGTTGTAAAATCTCTCTATGGTCTGAAACAAGCAAGCAAACAATGGAACCTAAAACTGATAGAGGCATTGTTACATGTTGAGTTCAAGCAAAGCAACTTAGACAATTCATTATTCATCAAGAAGAAAGGAGAAGATATAGTGGTAATACTAATATATGTTGATGATATGTTGGTTACAGGAAACAACTTGCAGCTGATTTAAACCACCAAAGCTTTCTTACAGCAGGCCTTCAAGATCAAAGACTTACGTGAACTGAAGTTTTTTCTTGGCATGGAGTTCAGCAAATCCAACAAAGGTATTCTGATCAATCAAAGAAAGTATGCATTGGAAATAATTTCAGATTTGGGATTAAGTGGAGCAAAACCAGCCTGGACCGCATTAGAAACAAATGTCAAACTGGCAGTTCCAGAATTGGACCAGCTAATGGTATAACAGAGGACCAAATGTTAGAAGATGTAGGCCAATATCAGAAGCTGATTAGAAAGCTATTGTATCTAACTATGTCCAGACCAGACATTGCATTCTCAGTACAAACTCTTAGCCAATTCATGCAGCAACCAAAGAAGTCTCATTGGGATGCAACTATAAGAGTGGTGAAATATATTAAAAGGGAACCAGGACTAGGGATCTTATTGAGCAGTCAAAATTCAAGTGAGATCAATGTTTTTTGTGATGCTGATCGGGCCTCATGTCCTAACACTAGAAAGTCAGTGTCAGGGTACCTAATCAAGCTTTGAGAGTCTCCAGTTTCATGGAAGTCAATAAAAGCAAAACACAGTTTCTAAAAGCTCAGCTGAAGCTGAATATAAAAGCATGGCAAGTGCAGTCTCAGAAGTTGTTTGGCTAACAAGATTGCTAAAGGAATTGGGAACATAAGTGAAACTTCCAGTACATGTACATAGTGATAGCAGGGCTGCAATGCAAATAGCGGCAAGTCCAGTGTTTCACGAAAAAATAAAACATACAGAGATCGACTGTCATTTTATTAGACAAAAGATACAGGAAGGCCTGGTGAAGAATCAATACATTCCTTCAAAGGAGCAACTAATAGATATTCTAACTAAGGGATTAGGAAGGCCACAACATGAGTATCTAGTTGGCAAGCTGGGAGTGCTCAATGTCTTTGCACCCACTAGCTTGAGGGGAAGTTATGAAATGGGCATTATATGTGATGTTAGTGTTAGTGTATAAGAGTAGAATATTGTTATACAATCTGTTAAATAGCATATATATATGCGTGTGTGTGCGCGCGCGCACGGGGAAGTTGGGTAGTTAGTTAGAAATGTGATGTGTCTATATGTAGTTAGTTAGCCAATGTAACAGTACAACTTTCTCTTCTTCATTTTTTTGAAATGCAGAGCTCAACTCATTTTCTCTCTTCTCTCAAATCTGTCTAGTTATATTCCACAGCTGACTCACGCGATTTGTTCACAAACGTCATGCTTGTTTAGTCTCATTCAACAATTAGTAGCTAGGTTGATCAAATATGTTGATTATCATTTAATTTCTACCCATAAATTAAACCTCTGTATTGGAAGCTATAGGAAATTATGCTATACTCCCTCGAAGGAGAGACAGCAAGTTTAACACCATGTGATTTAAATTCTTAATTAACTATAATACCAACCCTAGTTTTCACATATGCATATAGAACTGAAATCCTGAAATTCCCTTTTGACTTTTGGGATGCAACTAGAACTGAAAATATTCAAAAACTTAAACAATGAAATTTTGACTTTTTCTTGTCGATGATCCTCCACTTATCAGGTCGATAATTTTAATAATTAGCTTCAGCTTGTCCAAACCTCCAAAGGAAAGATAAATTAGCCATTAGGGGTTAGGTTAGGTTAGGTTAGTTCTTGCTATTTAATCCCTGGGGTTTAAAGTGACCCAAATGTTTGGCAGCGCACTTGAAAGCCTATAATCAGTTTGAATGTATTGTGGAGGAAAATAGTATTTTAATTGGTACGTTAAAAGTGAAATTTGCATGTGCATCGCCAAGTATCTAGTCAACTAAAGTCTACCACAAAGAATATTCATGTTTGCGCTGCAGTGAATTGAATTGGCTTGTCTAGATTTTGAATTAATGGGAGGCTCATGCATAATTATTCATATGAATGATACCAGTCTCAATTTGTAATTGTAATTTATAATCATATACACTATGTTATATTACACATAACATGTACTAAATACTAATAATTGGTATTCTATACATACTGAAAGAATTTTTGTTGGAATGTCATGAATGCATTTACATAAATCATATATTTAGTATAAGAAAAAAATTGAATTCGGTGTATAGGTATTCCTAGAGGTATATTTCTACAATTGAATGTTTTCTTGAAATAATTAGGAGTTCTACTCAAAGGGGATCAAAATATATAAAACTAGAAATGAGAAGACCATAACTCAATTAAGAGTACAATATTCTATTGATCCATGACTAACAGAAACAACAACAAACCATGGAATAAAGCCTTAAAAACGCAAAAATAGAAACATGGGGAAAAAAAACGATAAGTCTCCAAAAACAGAGACATAAAAAAATTCTTAAATTATATTGAGTGAAAACTAAGGGTGTATTTGGTACGAAGGAAAATATTTTTCAATTTTCCCACGTTTGATTGGCTTAAATATTTTGGAAAATATTTTCCTCCAATTCGAGGAAAATGTTTTCTCTACCAAGAGAAGGGAAAACATTTTCCAAAACTCTTTTTCAATCTTCCCCACCCTATTCTTCATCCCTACCAACCCCCACCAACTCATCCCCCACGCCTCTACCCTCATCCACCCCCGCTCCGTCCCCACCCTAAATAAAAATATTATTAATAATACTTTCTTTTCATGTTATAGATAGATTTTTTTTTTCATTTCAACAAATGAGTATTTTCTGTTCATGATATAAAAATTATTTTTTTCATTTTAACAAAAAAAAGTATTCTCTTTCATGATGTAGAAAAAGTATTTTCTTTTATTTCAATAAAATGAGTATTTTCTTCTCATGACGTAGAAAAAGTATTTTCTTTCATTTCAACAAAAAAGTAATTTCTTTTTATAATGTAGAAAAAATATTTTTTTATTTCAACAAAATGAGTATTTTCTTTTATTTCAATAAAATGATTACTTTATTTTCATGTTGGAGAAAGAGTATTTTCTTTTTCAACCAAAAAAAATAGTATTTTCTTTATAGTTATGAAACATAAATTTTAATGTTGATTTGCGTAAAAAGTAAAGCAGCACATTAGTTCCTTTGGATTTGTGTGAATTTTTAGAAGAATAATTATGAGGAGAGTAGCATAAAAAAATATTTTCTATTCTTTAACCAAAAACTAAAAAATATTTTTCGGAAAGAATTTTCCACTCACTAACCAAACAAGGAAAAATAAGTGATAAAATTAAACCACTCATTTGCCATGAAAATATTTTCTAGAAAACACATTTTCCTTCGTACCTAGCACAACCTAAGACTACAAAATCCATGACTAAAAGCTTATCACACCATCTAAATTTAACTTGATTTTGTGAGTTCAATTAAATATAAGTTTTCTTAATATACTTCTCAATAAAGGCATAGGGACGTAATAATTATATACGCCACACACGAATGGTAGAAGTTCTGACTCCATTCAGTTGACAATTTCAAAGAGATGTTTTCAAGTCTTTAAGAAATTTGTTATGTAGGACAAGTTCCTTCTTTGTTTTCGGTCAATCAAAATAAGGGATTTATCTAAGGGAATTGTCTTCTATGCTCGCTTATAATTTAAATATAAGAAAATGACCCTACAAAAATATTTTATATATTATTTCTCAAATTTCTTATGCGTAAATATAAAAATCTCTTATAAAAAAATATAAAGTTAAAGATAAATTTGTAAAGAGCTACAAAATCAAATAATCAATTTATCTATCTAATTAACGATATTTGGTTGTGTCAAACATGCAGTTGTCCCTCGATTTATTAGTGTCATCCTTAATAAGTTGAAGG
The DNA here is from genome assembly GCF_000393655.2 of Nicotiana sylvestris. Taxonomy (NCBI): domain Eukaryota; kingdom Viridiplantae; phylum Streptophyta; class Magnoliopsida; order Solanales; family Solanaceae; genus Nicotiana; species Nicotiana sylvestris. The sequence goes on from NC_091063.1 coordinate 65,639,345, forward strand.
ACTTAACTATTTGTGATTTGTGGTTAGCGAATACTGACACCCATTATCTACATGTGCCATGTTGCTCTATTTTGGACTTGGAATGATTGAATTAGTCTCATCACCTTAAACGAATAAATTGTCATGAATTCTGGTTTATTTGCTTACTCGCTTAGACAAAAATGAACGAACAACGTTGAGGACAAAGTAATTAATTTTGTAAACATAATATCTTAATAGTTGTTTGCTCATGTTCTCTGCCATGACAAAAGTGTTCGTTTTCGTCTATATTCGCATGATTTTTTTCAAAAAGGTCGGGTATGCAACTCCTTATAAATAACCTATTTTTCTTTTCTACTTTTTATGTGGGACTTTGTTCACACTCACCAAACAAAATTTTTCCCCTTGAGCCAAGCTCCACATGACTTATCACCATTTATGGGCTAATTTGGAAATTAACTATGTGCCACCCACATCATCCGAGTATTAATGACCACCGAAGCGCATAGGAGAGATTATGTATGCGTCTTTAAAGCTACGGGTAAAGTTAGTAAATCAACCCATAGACGGGCAACGACACTAAGCCGGGCTCGAAGCCATCACTCCGCCATCTCCATACTAGTCCTACTAAATTATTGGCTCTGATACTAGTTGTCAGGATAAAACGGCCTAAAAATACTTTTAACATAGTGTGATATTGTCCGTATTGGGCTAAGCCCGCATGGTTTTTCCCAAAAGGCTTCTATACCATTAAGAGTATCCAACTCCTTATACACAGCTTATTTTTCTCTTCTACTTTGGCCATGTGAGACTTTATTCACACACCCAACAAATAAGAGGATTATGAGATATCTTAGTTAGTTGCTTTGTCATATCATGGTCTATGAGGTATCCCCTTTTCCGCTTTTCTTTCTTTCATTTTCTTAATTTCTGAGGTAAGCTTCATGGCAGTCTGATTAAGGTAAGGGGGAAGACCTTATTTCTAGATTCATATCTCGTCGTCTTAGTGCTGCTTCGACGATTCAATCTGACATTTCAATTCCCACTTCATCATTTAATTTTTCGCATCAGCTCTCCGATCTTACAAAAGAAGTACAGTGCGATAACAAGCGATTTGTGATCAATAAAAAGTACCATCAGATAATTATGTACCCATAAGTACTCTTGGATATTCCCCGTAGACGGTCTCATTTGGTTATGAAAGAAAGGCTTTATCCCTAGCGTTAAGGTCTCTATCAAGCACTCTTCTAAAGTTGTCTTCAAGCCCTCACGTTCAACTCGCTGTCTCATCCATATATAACATGAACTTGCTCGAAGTACCATCTCCTACTATGGTAGAGTTTATCAAAAATTCTAAACGTTCGGAGCATCAATTTTTTTCAGAAGAAGCAAAATGACAGTTTAAGGTTTTGCATTGATTGTAGAACGCTGAACAAAGTGACCATCAAAAATAAGTTATACCTATTTGCCGGTGCACAATTGGACTAGACATATATAGGAAACGTAAGGTGTATACTAGTTAAAGTTTGGTTGTTTATTTTCTAATTAGAGCTGAACATGAGTTTTTCTTGTCCCCGACCTTTTGAATTATTGATCTCTAGAGGCTTTACGCATCAAAAGAAGCACTTTGTAATAAAATAAAAGTAATGCAGTAAAATGTAAATAAGAAGAGATAAAAAGAAGGGAGAAGTATTTTCTTTTTTCACTTTGGTGTATTTCTCCATTGCAATTACATGGCCTTTTATAGGCATAAAAAGTAAAGATGATGGACATAAAGTAGAAAATTTAATCTTTAAGTTATTCACAACATGGGCATCCAATGTAGCATCCAATGTAGTATCCAAAGTTGTATCCAATGTACAAACTATTCATAACACTCCCCCTTTGATGTCCATGTAAGATAATGTGCCTCATTAAAAACTTACAAAAAAATATTGGGATATACATAGTTATTTATAATATGCATTGTTTGCTGCCTCATTAAAAACCTTACCAGAAAAACCTAGTGGGACAAAACATTGGTTAAGGAAAAGAGTGCAGCGTGTAGTTACTCCCCCTGATGAAAAATCACTTAATGTCTCGAGGACGACGCATTCCAATCTTATATATCAGTTTTTCAAATATTGAGGTTGGTAACGCCTTAGTGAACAGATCAGCCAAATTATCACTTGAACGAACTTGTTGTACATCTATTTCACCATTCCTCTGAAGATCATGAGTGAAAAAGAATTTCGGTGAAATGTGTATTGTTCTATCTCATTTGATATATCCTCCTTTCAATTGAGCTATGCATGCAGCATTGTCTTCATACAATATTGTTGGAATATTCTCTTTCGAAGAAAGACCACATGTTTGTTGAATGTGTTGAGTTATAGATCTTAACCAAACGCATTCTCGACTTGCTTCGTGAATGACTATTATCTCTTCATGATTTGAAGAAGTAGCAACCATAGTTTGTTTTGTCGAGCGCCATGATATGGTTGTACCTCCACTTTTAAATAAATAGCCTGTCTGAGATCGACCTTTGTGTGGATCAGACAAATATCCTGTATCTGCATAACCAATCAATGATGATTTGGATTCATTTGAATAAAATAAACCCATATCAATGGTCCCTTGGAGGTATCTGAATATATGTTTAATACCATTCCAGTATCTTTGTGTTGGCGAAGTACTAAGTCTTGCCAATAAGCTTACTGAGAAAGCTATATCTGGTCGGGAATTATTGGCAAGATACATTAATGCCCCAATTGCACTAAGATATGGCACTTCGGCACCAAGAAGCTCTTCATCATTTTCATGAGGTCGGAATGAATCTTTCTTTATATCAAGTGATCTCACAACCATTGAGGTACTCAATGGATGTGCTTTATCCATATATAATCGCTTTAAAATCTTTTTGGTGTATGTTGATTGATGGACAAATATTCCATCTTTCATATACTCAATTTGTAGACCAAGACAAAATTTTGTCTTTCCAAGATCTTTCATTTCAAATTCTTTCTTCAAACAGTCTACTGTTTTTGGAAGCTCCCTAGGAGTTCCAATGATATTTAAATCATCAACATACACGGCGATTATTGTCACACCTCCTTTTTCCGCCCCCGCGAGGGTACAAGGAGTTTTTTCTAATTAAAGGACAGTCGAAACGAGATTGGTTTAATTATTTCAGAGTCGCCACTTGGGAGATTTAGGGTGTCCCAAGTCACCAATTTTAATCCCGAATCGAGGAAAAGAATGACTCTATATTACAGTCTGCGTATCAGAAATCCGGATAAGGAATTCTGTTAACCCGGGAGAAGGTGTTAGGCATTCCCGAGTTCCGTGGTTCTAGCACGGTCGCTCAACTGTTATATTTGGCTTATTTATCTGATTTTTAATACAATTATGAACCATGTGCAAATTTTATCTTTTACCGCTTTATTATCATTATTTTTTAGGAATGTGAACATCGCTTAAAACATATCTTTGGACTGTGTCACATGAAATGCACCCACAATCCGAAACATATTTTATTTGATGTTTTAGGATTTAGATTTGGGTCGCATGAAATGCGCATCCGAGTTTAAGAAGGTAAAATTAATTAAATCGCGCCTAAAGAGTCTAGCGCGTCATTATCTTTGGGGAAGGAAGTGAAATTCACTAAACAATCCATCCCAAATTCTAAGTAATTTTTTTTAAATAATTAAATAAATAAATGAGATTGGAGAATCCTGTAAATTTGTATTATTTACATCTATTTATTTTTAGCGAAATCCTTCCTTATTTTAAGAATATCCCTTAATGACTACCTTTTTATTATTACCAAGTTTATCTATAAATATAAAATCAATATCTACATTCTTGAAAATAACATATTAAATAGAAGAGAAAAACAAATATTAACAGAAAGTAATAAAATTATAATCATAAATACAACATGGAATTGTCGAAAAATAAAATAAAAAATAAAATAAAAAATTATCCCATAGTTGGATTAAAATTCAAATTGTTAGTAAGACTTAAGCTTATTGAAACTAATTATTTACAAATACTGAAAATTGAAAGAAAAAAAAACTTGATTACTAAACCATATTTCTAAAAAATTTAAACAATTTAACCTTAACTAACTTTGTTTTAATTCACATCATGTCCTAATACTTGTTCGCAAACTAATTCATGTTTTAACTGAAATTGACTACATGATTCCGATTAACTTATCGTTGACGAAAAACCTTATGAATAAGGAATTTAGTTAATTTTTGCCAAACTGATTCAATAACGCCATTTTTACGTTATTTCTTCTATTTTTTTTTATTAAACAGTTTTAATTAATAATCAGGCTTAAATATATTTCCTAATAATCTGGTTAAGGCGTTATTTAATATGTCGCTATAATATGCCTAGTTATGCCAATGACAGTGATTTACAGAATAATAATACATGAATAACCTAAATACAATACAAAAAATTAAATTAAACTAAATTAAAAATTTAACACTCCATTCTTCATTTCAGCTTACAAAATGCCAAAATTACAGTTGTGTACCTGATATTGTCAATATAAGAAGAAGAAAGTCAGCAACGTAATACGTAACACAACAACAGCAACAATAACCAGCAATAACCAGTCAACGAAAATCCCAGTGACAGCTTTGAAAAATTCAAAATAAAATCCAGGAATGCCGAAAATAATGGACAGAAACCAAGGGAAATTTTCAGATTTTTGAAAGGCTAGTTAATCTTCAACCCTTAATTTCTACACCTGTATACCAGAATATTTATCAGGTGTGTACTACTTTCTCTTCTAATTTTCAACTTTTTTTTATTTTTTTCTTTGTATGTTTTTCTTTTCTTGAGAGTTTCAATATTTTTTTTCGGAATAAATGTTCAGCTCTTTTTTTTTATCTCTTTTTTTTTTCTCTATCCCCTCTCTATCCTTTCAGACCTCTATATATAATCCCCACCCTTTAATCAATTAAAATCAATCCCTTTCTCTACCAAACCCATTATCTTCCCACTCATCCCCATTACATTAAATAAATATATCACACCACCCCATTATATTTTGTCCCCCATGCCTAACATAAAATAATGCAAGATTCCCCTTTAAATTAAATCTTGTCCCCCCTTTATATTAAATAATCATATCACAACCCACCCCATTTCAATTTGTCCCCCATGCTTCAAATAAACAATTACAAAATGTACAATTCCTAAACTACCCCTTCCGACCTTACTGAAATTACCAAACTACCCCTGAACGTATTACAAATTTACCAAACTACCCATCAGCTATAACACATCAATTAATCAAACTTAACCAAAATATAGACAATATGATCAATTTCTAACAATGTTCAAACAACAATATGAACACGGATGAACATCATAACAACAATATCATATGAACATGATTTTAACAACATTTCAACAACAAATCACATGAACACAAATTAAACAACCAAGAACAACTAAAATTTGATTGAACAATATTTTAGCAACAAACAATCCTATTTTCGGATTCAACACCAACAACAAACAAAGTATGAAGATTTCTAAATTCAATCATATTGAACTTAAAATCAACTCTAACAACATTACAACAAACAATTCTTATATTAAACTTAAACAAGATTATGAGACAAATTTTAAAAATAATCATAAGTGATAAACAAGAAATCAAACTATACAAATTTCGGATTCAAGAACAATCAAACAAAGTATGAACATGAATGAGTCTATTTTAAAACAACAAACATGACAAATTAAATGATTAAACCAACATTAATAATTTCTGGAAAATATATAACAACATGAAACAAATTGAAGAAATAATCAATTAAATTTCAATTTGAATCTAACAAACAATCAAACTAACAAATTCTTACCTAAACCATAAAACAAACATGAAATAAACATGAAAAACCACTAATTAAATTTCCATTTGAAATCTGAAAATTAATTCAACAAAACATATGAACATGAACAAAACCAAAAATCAAATATCTACCGATTTTAGATTCGAGAAATATCAAAACGAAACACGGAAAAAATAAAACTCAAAATCTACTAACCGGATCGACACGAAATATGTACGGACTGTTTCGACAAACTTCGACCAAACAACTCATGTCATTTCGGATTTTGACGAAGGATTTCGATTCGACGATAAACCTTCAAACTTTGCTAGACTTTAACCGGACTGCCTTGCGTCGTCAACAAGAATACGATGGTGAGCAACAAACATGACTCATGGAGTTGTCAATGACAATACGCAGTAGTGAAACGCCGCTGCATCCATGGCTGGAGCTCGGGAGCTCGACCACCTAATTTGGAGTCGACGAAACAAAGAAGATGAAACAGTATCAGTAGCGCGAGCCATGAAGCGTCTGAAGCAGACGCAGCTTGACGCCGAAACAGGAGCAGTAGCGCGAGCAGCATCCATGGCTGGAGCTCGAATCTTCGACCACCCAATTCGAAGTCGACGAAACAAAGAAGATGAAACAGTAGCAGTAGCGCGAGCCGTGAAGCGTCTGAAGCAGACGCAGCTTGACGCCGAAACAGGAGCAGTAGCGCGAGCAGCATCCATGGCTGGAGCTCGGATCTTCGACCACCCAATTCGAAGTCGACGAAACAAAGAAGATGAAACAGTAGCAGTAGCGCGAGCAGCATCCATGGCTGGACTGTTGGGACGTGAAGTTGAGGACTGGTTCTGCAGTGGAAACGATGATGGTGAAAGGGAGTCGACGGACTGGTCGTTGATGATGAAGACGCAGTAATAGCGACCATGGTTGTCGAGTTCGAGCTTGAAGGTGGTTGTGTGGTTTTAATGGATGACGGGGGGGGGGGGTCGTTTGGACGCGAGGGTGTTTGTGTGGACGAAGAAGAAGGTAAAGGGAAGCCATGGGAGGTGTTTTTGAGTTTGGGGAAGAAGAAGGAGAAATGGGGGAGGGGCGGATGCTTAGGCATTTTTTAGGGTTTACTATTTTTTTTTGTTTTTCTTTGTTTTATTTTTTGAAATGCAAGATAATAGGGTGTTGGGTTATGGACCGGGTTGACCCAGTTCGAAATGGACTGGGTCGTAGGGAAGATTGGGCCATTTTTTGGGCCTGTGGCTTGAAATTGAAGAAAAGGCCCAATTCCGACTTTATTTATATTTTCGCTCTCTTTTCTTCTTTTATTTTTCTAAAACTAAATTATAAAAATACTTAAACTATTATTAAGAACTAAATTAAGTTATAAAAGCGCAAATTAACTCCCAATAATAATTAACGCACAATTAAGTATTAATTAAGCATAAAATTGTATATTTGGACATTAAATGCTAAAAATGCAAACGATGCCTATTTTTGTAATTTTTATATTTTTGTAAAACAAATTTAATTATTATCAATTGTAGAATTAAATCCTACATGCAAAATGCGACATATTTTTGTATTTTTTTATTAATTTAGCAAATAAACATGCACAGACAAATACAAATAATTATTCAAAATATCACAAAATATCAAAAAATTGCACATCCAAGAAAAATCATTTTATTTTTGAATTTTTTGGGAGTAATTCTCATATTGGGCAAAAATCACGTGCTTACAGCTGCCCCTCTTTGCCCGAAGACACGAAGGGTTTTCGTGCAAAGATAAAGCGAGTGATTTTTGTCCATCCGAGTACTCCGTGTGAAGCATTTTTTGAAAAAGATTTGACCGAACCTTTGCTTCAAAGGTTTCCTACATATCCTGGGCTAAACAGGAATCAGGTCAATGTAGTTCGGGAAGTCTTGGTAGCTGGGACTACCATGGGACTGCAATGTTACTGCTGTTGCATGCTACTTTTACTGTTTGCTGACCTCCTTATTACACCATGCTTAAAAAATAAGAAGCTAGACTAAGCTAGAAATTACAGAATCTTATCTGTTTTTCCCTTGCTCCGGTTGCCTTGCTTTTTGTCGGTTTGTGTTTCCTCTGGTGCCTTTTTACCAAGACTTCTGGCCCTTGATTTTATTTTATTTTTAATACCAGTTTTCGTCATTTTGTTCGGTCCGCTGGGGACATGGCTTTCTTCATTAAGCCTTTTGGCGGTTCCTCTTGGGACACGATTATCTTCATCAGATTCATCAAGACGCGTCTTTTCTTTCTTTTGACTCATGCACTTGAATTTGCTCTGGGACTTCTTGTTGCCACCTTCTGCCTTCCGGTGTTGGGATTTTTATTGTTTCCTGCTGGGGATTCTTGTTATAACCTTCTGCCTTCCGGTGGGGTTACTGACTTCAAAATCTGCAGTATAAGACTGAAAAGTATTCCTCTCGTTATACAGGTGGGTGCCTGGACATGAAATGAAAATGTATACCCGCATTATACTGGTGGGCGACCTGGAAATGGAAAAATGAAATGTATGCCCGCATTATACTGGTGGGCGACCTAGAACTGAAATGTATTCCCGCATTATACTGGTGGGCGACCTAGAACTTAAATGTATTCCCGCATTTTACTGGTGGGCGACCTAGAACATGAAATGAAAACATAAATGCATACCCGCATTATACTGGTGGGCGACCTAGACATGAAATGAAAATGTATACCCGCATTATACTGGTGGGTGACCTAGAACAGAAATGAAAAGACAGAAATGTATTCCCGCATTATACTGGTGGGCGACCTAGAACTGAAAAGTATTCCCGCATTATACTGGTGGGCGACCTAGAACTTAAAAGTATTCTCGCATTATACTGGTGGGCGACCTAGAACTTAAATTTATTCCCGCATTTTACTGGTGGGCGACCTAGAACTGAAAAGTATTCCCGCATTATACTGGTGGGCGACCTAGAACATGAAATGAAAACATAAATGCATACCCGCATTATACTGGTGGGCGACCTAGACATGAAATGAAAACATAAATGCATACCCGCATTATACTGGTGGGCGACCTAGAGCATGAAATGAAAAGATAAGTGTATACCCGCATTATACTGGTGGGTGACCTAGAACAGAAATGAAAAGACAAAATATATTACCCGCATTATACTGGTGGGTGACCTAGAACATGAAATGAAAAGACAGAAATGTATTCCCGCATTATACTGGTGGGCGCCTAATTGGTAAAGAATAATTTGAATTTGTTTCCTCGATTCTCCGAGAAAATTTCCACTTGTGGCAGAAAATTTTCTGCCCCAATTCTGGCGATCTTTCTTATGGCGTATCTTTAGGCCATCATCAACACTTTATTTTCCTGTTCAAATCAAAGAAAATTTAGTTAGTTTTTTTTTTTTTTTTGAAATATGGCGAGTGGTCATGTCACTCCTGATGGGGATGATTGTTCCCTTTCCCTTATTCCTGTTCGGCGTTCTCAAAACTTGTTGGGGATGATGTTATTTGCTGGGGATAACATTCTGCTGGGGATGGTTTTTCCATTTATCCCTTCACCATTTTGTATCTCAAAAATTTCTGGAGGTTATTTTGCCGAAGATGGATTTTCCTTTCTTCCCTTCCCATTTTGTGTTGTCCGACCACCTCGGAGCTTGGTCGATATTCGGTCGGAGTCCTCTGGGGATCGTCTTGGAACTTGGCCCACAATTTCCTCAACATGTTTTTTTTCCGGCTCTTCCCCGTACTTTCCTTGCCATTTTAGGACAGTATTATCCGGCCTGACAATCAACGTCTTTTGTCTTATTGCCTTGTCTCTGGATTGCCCTTTTCACATTTTATGTTGTACCATTTTGGCAACTGGTAGTAAGCTCTGAAAGACCTTTCTTAAAACATAAATTTCTAGAAAAATTCTTTTAAACAAAGAAATGAAAAGATAGAAAAATGAGAAAATCTTTCTGAACAAATGATGGAAAAGAAAAAAAAATGAACTTATCTGGGTGATACAATCGATTCCAATGATCATGTTGTGCATTCCGGATTAATCAACCCAGTCTATTTGTGTCGATCAAACTTTCTGATGTCTTCACTTGCTGGGGATAAATAGGTGCCCAATTCTTCGCAAAATACGGATCTTTTCCGTCAATCTATCTTGTCGCCTTATAGTGCCCTTCGCGGGGTTTTCACTAACAAGGCTCTCTCATTTCTCACAACTCCCGTCGCCTTATGGTGCCTGTGAAGGTTTTCACCGATAAGACTCTCTCATTTTGTATTTCTCAGCTTACGTCGCCTTATGGCGCCTGTGAAGGTTTTCGCCGATAAGACTCTCTCATCTTATTTTCTCAGCTTGGGATTGGAGTGTTGTCGATAAGATTTTTCTCTGCCGGGAATTCTTTTGGCTATCAATTCTTTCAATTCATGATCCTCATTCAGTCAGGGACCGACGTTTTATTCTTGGTTTTCATTTGCCTATCTTAACACCTCTCGGATACTGATCGGGAGGTCTTTTTTTTTTTTGGATATCAATATAGGTTTTAGAAGAAAAGGATATAAAATTCAAAATAACTTTGATGGGTAAAGTATTACAACTCTTGGAATCAAACTCTTTTTTTTTCAAAATTTAGAAACATAATTTCTGCCCCAGTTTTCTTACTTGGGGATTTTTCTTTTGATTTTTTTTTTATCTTATGACCGAGCCGTGAGGCGCCTACGTATCCTCTTTGAGGAATCAGGTCGAACGTAGTTCACTGGCTCCTTTGTTTTCTTGCGACCTTCAAAAAGTTTTTTTTTTCATACATTTTTTCATTAATGATTCCAAGAGAGGGGTATAAAAAGATAAGTATGGCTCAAAGGGGTAAAGCAAAGGTTAAAAGTGTTTGGATAGAAGAAAGAATTGCCTCCGTCATTTCATTATCCGATAAGCACTAAGTACAAACAAACAAATAAACAACAAAAGAAATTACACATAATATCTTTTGACTGCATCAGAATTGATAGCCATGTCGACGCATCTTCCTTCAACATCTGTCAGACGCAAAGCGCCGTTGGATAATACTCTGGTCACAATATACGGCCCTTGCCAATTCGGGGCGAACTTGCCTTTTGCCTCAATCTGATGTGGGAGGATCCGTTTCAATACTTGTTGCCCTACTTCAAATTTCCTGGGGCGCACCTTCTTATTGTATGCTCTTGCCATTCTCTTCTGATATAACTGGCCATGACATACTGCTGCCAATCTTTTTTCATCCATTAAACTCAGCTGCTCTAGTCGGGCTTTGACCCATTCATCATCGTCAATCCCGGCCTCAGCGATAATTCGAAGGGAAGGAATTTCAACTTCTGCTGGTATTACTGCTTCGGTTCCGTATACCAACAAATAAGGAGTCGCACCTATTGAAGTACGAACAGTAGTGCGGTATCCTAACAACGCAAATGGTAGCTTTTCATGCCATTGTCTGGATCCTTCAATCATTTTCCTCAATATCTTCTTTATATTTTTGTTGGCTGCCTCAACTGCTCCATTCGCCTTGGGCCGATACGGGGTGGAATTACGGTGTGTAATCTTAAACTGTTCACATACTTCTCTCATCAAGTTGCTGTTAAGATTAGCACCATTGTCCGTGATTATTATTTTTGGGATCCCAAATCTACAAATGATATGGGAATGGACGAAATCCACCACTGCCTTCTTGGTTACAGACTTGAAAGTTTTGGCTTCAACCCACTTAGTGAAATAATCGATGGCTACCAGAATGAACCTGTGACCGTTCGAAGCTGCCGGCTCGATAGGCCCAATGACATCCATGCCCCATGCCACAAATGGCCATGGTGCGGACATTGTGTGCAATTCCGTTGGTGGAGAATGAATCAGATCTCCGTGTATCTGACACTGATGGCATTTTCGTACGAAACTGATACAATCATGCTCCATAGTGAGCCAATAATATCCCGCTCGCAGAATCTTCTTTGCCAACACATATCCGCTCATATGGGGCCCACAGACTCCAGCATGTACCTCTGTCATCACTATCGTGGCTTGACCTGCATCAATACATCTCAGCAATCCCAGATCTGGGGTTCTTTTGTACAACATTCCTCCACTGAGGAAAAATCCATTTGCCAGTCGTCGAATGGCTCTCTTTTGATCTCCGGTTGCCTGCTCCGGGTATATTCCCATCCTGAGGTATTCCTTGATATCATAAAACCATGGCTCGCCATCCATTTCTTCTTCTATTATGTTGCAGTAGGCATGCTGATTACGAACCTGAATATACAATGGGTCAACATGGATTTTGTCTGGATGGTGCAACATCGATGCTAAAGTGGCCAAAGCATCGGCAACCTCATTGTGAACTCTCGGGATGTGTCTGAACTCCACTGATCGAAATCGCTTGCTCAGATCGTGCAAACATTGTCGATATGGTATAAGCTTCAAATCCCGTGTTTCCCATTCACCCTGGATCTGATGTACTAGGAGGTCCGAGTCTCCCAAGACCAAGACGTCCTGAACATCCATGTCTGCAGCCAATCGTAGGCCCAAAATACATGCCTCATATTCAGCCATGTTGTTGGTACAATAGAAACGTAGCTGAGCTGTAACAGGATAGTGATGTCCTGTTTCTGAAATAAGTACTGCTCCTACTCCAACTCCTTTTGCATTAGCAGCCCCGTCAAAGAAAAGCTTCCACCCTGGTTCCTCATTCAGTTCTAACTCCTCTATATGTATCACTTCTTCATCAGGAAAATACGTCCTCAAAGGCTCGTATTCTTCATCAATAGGATTCTCAGCCAAGTGATCGGCCAATGCTTGAGCTTTCATGGCCGTCCTCGTCACATAGACAATGTCGAACTCTGTGAGTAATATCTGCCATTTTGCCAATCTTCCTGTGGGCATAGGCTTCTGGAAAATATACTTTAATGGATCCAGACGTGAAATAAGGTAAGTAGTATGTGACGACAGATAATGCTTAAACTTCTGTGCTACCCAAGTTAGAGCACAACATGTCTTCTCAAGTTGAGTGTACTTATTCTCATAGACTGTAAACTTCTTGCTGAGATAATAGATGGCTTGCTCTTTTCTTCCTGTGATGTCGTGTTGACCCAACACGCAACCAAACGAATGATCCAGGACCGTTAGATAAAGGATTAATGGCCTCCCCGACTCAGGTGGAACCAATACAGGTGGATTGGATAAATAACCTTTGATCTGGTCAAATGCCTCCTGACATTCTGCCGTCCATTCTATCGCGGCATCTTTCCTCAGCAATCGAAAGATGGGTTCACAAGTTGTTGTGAGCTGAGCGATGAATCTGCTGATATAGTTCAACCTTCCCAACAGACTCATTACTTCTGTTTTGTTCCTCGGTGGCGGCAATTCCTGGATGGATTTGATCTTTGACGGATCCAACTCAATGCCTCGCCGACTGACGATAAATCCTAACAGCTTTCCAGATGGAACACCAAATGCACATTTGGCTGGGTTGAGCTTAATGTCGTACCTTCGAAGTCTTTGGAAAAACTTCCTAAGGTCTGCTACGTGGTCTTCCTGACGCTTGGATTTGATGATCACATCATCTACGTACACTTCGATCTCTTTGTGTATCATATCATGGAACACAGTAGTCATTGCTCTCATGTACGTTGCCCCAGCGTTCTTCAAACCGAATGGCATTACCCGATAACAATAAGTCCCCCATGGCGTAATGAAAGCTGTTTTCTCTGCATCTTCTTCATCCATCAAAATCTGATGATACCCAGCGTAGCAATCCACAAAGGAGCCGATTTCTCGCCCGGCGCAATTGTCGATCAAGATATGGATATTGGGCAATGGAAAGTTATCCTTTGGGCTTGCCCTGTTCAGATTACGGTAGTCGACGCATACCCTGATCTTCCCATCTTTCTTTGGTACTGGCACCACATTAGCCAACCAATCAGGATATCGAGAGACCCGAATAACCTTTGCTTGCAGCTGCTTGGTTACTTCTTCTTTAATCTTCACACTCATATCTGTCTTGAACTTCCTCAGTTTCTGCTTGACGGGAAGGCATGCCGGGTCAATGGGCAATTTGTGAACCACTAGCTTGGTGCTTAAACCCGGCATGTCGTCATATGACCATGCAAAAATATCTTTAAACTCAATGAGTGCTTTGATTAATTCTTCCCTGATGCCAGGCTCAATGTGGATGCTGATTTTGGTTTCTCGGACATTATCCGCATCCCCTAGATTTACAGCCTCGGTGTCATTCAGATTAGGCTTGGGTTTCTCTTCAAATTGGCATAGTTCTCGGTTTATTTCTTCGAAGGCTTTATCCTCATCATATTCAGACTCATCGTCATAATCGATCTCTTGTATCATTAAATCAGAGTCAGATTGATTTATTAGACTAGGTCGAAGATCCGTCGTGCATGCCATGTCATTAGAACCAGTAAAAAGAGAACTGTTCAGAAAGAGAAAAGAATAAAACAAAATTAAAATGAGACAAGAAAAGAATTTTATTAAAATGCGGGGTAACAGGGTTCACACTTTTACAAGACAAAATAAGATTTGGATTACACCCTGAATAATCCGAAAAATAAGAAAGCAAAAATCAAAGCCTACTACCAGGACTCTCCCCGAGTAGGAAGAGGAGTAACCGTCCAATTGTTGGTTTTGGCCTCAGGCCCCATAAACTGTATGTCTGTTCCGCTGGAACCCTCTCCGACTTCTACCATATTGACATCAGTGAACAATCTTTCGAAGCTCTGATTCAGATCCCCGTCAATCCCAATCAATGGCCCGAGAACTTTCGGGACCGGTGACCCCTTGGCGCTTGCTCTAACAAAAGATCTTGAGAGACGTGGCACAGGTTTGGGAAGAAACCAAACTTTCTTCTTCATTTTCCGCGCTCGTTTTACATCTGCCGCAGTCGGTTTGAACCCCAACCCAAAGGTCTCCAAATTCTTGGGCAAGGAAACAGGTTGAACAATTCCCTGAAGTTCAGCTCCCAAGCCTTTTCCTGGCATAAACCCATTACCCAGCATTTCTGAAACCATCATAACCGTTGCGGAAGCTATCCTAGGATGCTGAATGATTTCACCCTCGGGGATCTTGTTTGCCGACACTGCATCAAAAATCTGGTAGACCCAGGGACCTTTGTCATCATTGGTCTCTATGAAGGGTACAATGGCGCCTCCTACGGTGCACGCAGTGTCCTCGCCGTGCAACACGACCTCTTGTCTATCCCACTCGAACTTGACCATCTGATGCAAGGTGGATGGCACTGCTTTGGCTGCATGGATCCACGGTCGTCCCAACAGAAGGTTATAAGATACCGTAGCATCTAATACCTGGAATTCCATGGTAAACTGGACTGGACCGATGGTCAACTCAAGTACAATATCCCCCACGGTGGCTGTTCCATTTCCGTCAAATCCTCGGACGCAAATGCTATTCTTGTGGATTCTTCCGTGGTCGATCTTCAATTGGTTCAGGGTGGATAATGGACAAATATTGGCACTTGAGCCGTTATCCACCAATGCCCGAGTAACTGCCGAATCTTCACATTTGACAGTTAGGTAGAGAGCTTTATTATGCTCCGTGCCCTCCACTGGCAGATCATCATCTGAAAATGTTACCCTGTTCACCTCGAAAATTTTGTTGGCAATTGTTTCCAGGTGATTTACAGAAATCTCATTGGGCACATGAGCTTCATTCAGTATCTTCATTAGGGCCCGACGATGTTCATCCGAATGGATTAATAATGATAGCAGTGAGATCTGGGCCGGTGTTTTCTTCAACTGTTCGACCACGGAGTAATCCTGCACTTTCATCTTCTTTAAGAAATCCTCAGCTTCTTCTTCTGACACAGGTTTCTTTATTGCAGCTGGATTGGGCCTTCTCAACTCCGCCGGAGCAAAACACCGTCCTGATCGAGTCAGTCCCTGCGCCTCACAACTATTCTCCTCCACTTGTTGTCCCTTGTACATCACCACTGCCTTCTCATACTTCCAAGGCACAGCCTTGCTATCAATCACTGGTGTTTGGACTACTGGTTTTATGATGACCGGTTCCCTGCAGACCCCTTTCACAACAACCACGGGTG
Organism: Nicotiana sylvestris; assembly: GCF_000393655.2. Classification (NCBI taxonomy): domain Eukaryota; kingdom Viridiplantae; phylum Streptophyta; class Magnoliopsida; order Solanales; family Solanaceae; genus Nicotiana; species Nicotiana sylvestris. Next base: position 65,655,249 of record NC_091063.1, read on the forward strand.
CAGATGATGCTCCCGTTATTACCAACTTGGCTGGTTCTGGTTTCCTTGTAGCGGCAGATGGATTCTTCCCCAATATCACCACTGGCTTGACATCTTCCCCCTTCAACTGTACCCCTGCTTCCTCATTGATCGATTTTTCTTTCGGAGTGGCACGGATCATCATCACTGTCTGTGAGGGTTTCTTCGGCTCCCCTCCTTCGTGCACAAGCTCGATCATGTGGGCTTCAGGGTGCTTTGGCAATGGGTTCTGGTTAATGTTGGGTGCCTCCGGTGCCTGTACCTCGATCTTGTTGGTATCAATAAGATCTTGTATTGCATGTTTCAGCCTCCAACATTTCTCGGTATCATGTCCGGGAGCTCCCGAACAATATTCACATCTTACCGAGTGATCCATATTTTGGGGTAAGGGATTTGGTAATCTAGGCTCAACAGGATTTAATAAACCCAACTGCCTCAATTTGTGGAACAAGGCAATATAAGTTTCCCCCAACTCAGTAAAAGTTCTTTGCCTCTGCAATCTTTCATTTCTGGCGGCCGGATTTCCCCTGAAACCCATCCCTGGAGGGTTCCTGTAGGCTCTTGGTGGTGGATAGGTGTTTTGTGGTGGTGGGTATGTGTTATGTGGAGGTGGGTATGTATTGTGGGGAACCGGCGCGCGCCATTGTGGGCGAACCGGAGGTTGGGTGTATGTCTGGGCTTGATGGACGGTGAAATGTTGTTCTTGTGGTTGGTAGTAGGGTTGTGGAGGGTAATTTGGAATGTGTGGGTAGTTTAGACGATGGGGTCTGGGTTGGTAATGAGGGGAAGGACCTCTAGATCTGGACCAATTGTCGGCCTCTAATGTCGTGACCTCCTCTCTCCTTTTCTTCCCTAGCGCACCTCCCGTGCCGCTCTGAATGGCCTGAGTTGTTGCCTTAATTGCCGAATAACTCAGGATCTTATTGGACTTAAGTCCCTCTTCTATCATACCTCCCATTTTCACAACTTCATTAAATGATTTGCCAACTGACGTCACCAAGTGACCAAAGTAAGTTGGCTCGAGAGTTTGTAAGAAGTAATCCACCATTTCTCCTTCTCTCATTGGGGGATCAACTCTGGCTGCCTGTTCTCTCCATCGGAACCCAAATTCCCGGAAGCTCTCTCCGGGTTTCTTCTCGAGCTTTAGCAATGTGAGACGGTCTGGGACTATCTCAAGGTTGTATTGGAAATGTCCTGCGAAAGCCTGTGCCAAGTCATCCCAGGTGTACCACCTGCTCGGATCTTGTCTTGTATACCACTCTAATGCCGACCCGCTCAAACTCTGGCCAAAGTAAGCTATTAATAGCTCATCTTTGCCCCCTGCTCCCCTCATTTTGCTACAAAAACCCCGTAGATGTGCCATAGGATCACCATGCCCTTCGTATAAATCGAACTTGGGCATCTTGAACCCTGCTGGTAATTGAACGTCAGGGAAAGGGCATAGATCCTTGTAAGCCACGCTGACCTGGTTACCTAACCCGTGTATGTTCCTGAAGGATTGCTCCAGGCTTTTAAATTTCCGCATCACCTCGTCCTGCTCTGGGCTCTTAGCCGGCTTTTCAATCTCCGCCGGGACCTCAAAGTGGGGATTATAGGTATGTGGCTCGGGTGCTTTGAATGTGAGTTCAGGGGGGTAGTATTGTGTATCGTGAGCCTGAAACAGTGGCTCACTAGATGATCTGTGCAATGGGGCTGGGGGAGGTGCCACAAAGACGAGAACATTTGGTGGAGGAGGGTTTTGAGTGGGTGGTGGAGCTTGGGAATCATAAGCCTCTCTTCCCTGATAATAGTGATGGCTTGGGAAACTTGTTGAAGGACCGGGAGAGGAGTATTCCGGCGTGTGTGTTGGTTGGAGGGTAGGAGTAACGGGTAGTTCTTGTCCCTTCTGGGCTCTAGCTAAGGCTATCTGCATTTCATTCATTTCTAGCCTCATTTTTTCCATTTTCTCCAGGGCTTCCTTCAACATCTGATTGGCCGTTTTTTCTGACTCAACGCTGTTGTCTGACCCAGTCATGCTTTCTGGTATAGGACCTTTTGATCTTGTTTGATAATGGTACGGTGCCAGTACGCTCTAACAACTAACTGATATTGATTGGAAAAACAACAAACTTGTCAGTGTTAGAGTCTTAACAGATATTGTAATTGCACGTTAGGGGGATGCAATGCTCCTAGGCAGTTAATCATTTCTAACATGCTTTTGCTCTGACCGCATGCATCATCCTGGCTTATTTTTGCTCTGACAAATATATATTCTTCTTTTTTTTTTTTTTTCTTTTTTTTTATAATTACGGTCGAATCCTATAGAGATTGCCTACGTATCGTGACCCCGCACGAATCAGACCAAGCGTAGTTCGTGCCATAAGACCAAATTTACTTTTTTTTTACTCAAAATAATGCTATTACAAGCCATCAGAAAAAAACAAAAAATACAGACTTTATATATATATATATATATATATATATATATATATATATATATATATTTGAGAATGTTTGAAGAAAAAAGAAAAAAACATATGGGTAGACAACAGACTCGAAAAACAAACAAGTGCAAGATTGAACTAGGGATACATTAAAGCTTTGAATTTTGGTGCCCGCGAGGCATCATTCGGCCTTTCCGCGGGCTTGGGGGCCAGGCTTCTTTGCAAGCTTTTTAGTTCCTCCATGATCTGATGGACATAACCCATGATTGAGGCAAAAAGGATATCACGAGGCATCTCTTCACATGTTAGGCACTTCGTGGTGATATAGCGCCCTATATCATTGATCCTACCCCTGATTCTATCCCTCTCTATGCACAGCTGTTCTATCCGTTGATTCTTTAGTCCCAATATTCGAGTATTGTCAATGAGCTGCTCTTGGAACCTCTCCATTTGTTCTTCCATCTGGGCTATCGACTCATAGCAGCGTTCTCTATCTGTTCTAGCATCCTGGGCTTGTTTGAGGACCCGATTATTGAGAATGGAGTTTATCTCTCTCAATGTCGCAACACTCATTTCGTAGTCCCTTTTTACTTGCCATAGGTGCTCTCTCCGTGATGTTGTAACTGTGGCCCACCTGACCCGCATTCTTGTTATACAAGCCTGGGATCTCTCCAAGTCTTCTCGGCTTTGGCTGACTTGATTTCTCAATTCCGCTATCAACCTTTCATCAGAGCGACGTTTCTGTCGGTCGCTATCACTCTTACTGACTTGGCGAATTCGGGCTTTCAGTGCCTGGTTTTCTTTGGCTAATTTGTTCTTCTCACCCTGCTCTGAGGCTACTTGAACGTTGTTTTCAAACATAAGCCTTTCAATTTGTCGCTTCAGCTTCCCGATTTCAACCCGGTAGCCTTCCTCTCTCACTAACCAGCCCCACTGTTCCTGCGAATCATCCGTAAATTGTTGGACGTGAGCTCTTTTGGCAGGCCTCTGACGAATCTGGAACCTTTTCCCGAACCAAACATCGTATTTTGGGTCTACCTCACCCTTAGCCAGCTCTCGAACCATAGTCTTGGGTTCAAGGAATCTACATTCGTGCCACAGCTTTCTAATTTTTCCTTCGGGGAACACGACTCCTGGACTCAACTCAATGGCGTGCTTGCTTAGATCCTCATCAGTGGGAATTACCTGAAATCTTCCTAGTTGGCGCAGTACCCGATGAGGAGCATATGGCTGGATGCTACGAAGTCCCATCAAAAGAACATGACATTCCTCGGCCGCCATGTATATTACCTCAGTATCATTCAACCACCCAAATGCCCATTCAACTTGGTCGGCTGTTGTTGACCTCAATTGTGCAAGCCATGCTTCGACGCCTTCGGGAAATATGACGCCTGTCATTCGTTTCTCAAAGCCGCTAATGCAGTTTCTCTCAGTCAACCCGTGGTTCATGTATCCCACTCGGTGATGGAGGTGTTCTTGCATCCACAGCTGGAGTAACAGATTGCATCCCTGAAAGAACTTGCCTCCTTCTCGGCATATAGTTAAAGCTCGGTAGATTTCGGACAAAATCAAAGGAACCACAGTACTGTCGGTTCTTTTGATTGCAACATCGGCCATCCCTACAAGGCCTATCTCTATTTTTTTATCTTTGCGGGGACAGACCACAACTCCCAGAAATGCTGTGATAAATGCCAAAGTACGTCTTGCTTCCCACTTGATTCTGTTCCCAGTGTGAATTAATCCGAGGTTTGGTTCTTCCAAACCCTGAGGAATTCCGTACCGTTGATACAAGAATTGGAGAGTACAACATCCCTTCGACAAATCATCATTCTGCACCTTCCGACTAATGCTTAGCAAATCCAAGAACGCGTGCGGAGATACTGGTCTTGGTGAAAGTAAATACTGCCCTCTTAGTTTCCCATTCAACCCCGCATATCCGGCGACTTCCTCTAGTGTAGGTGAAAGTTCAAAGTCAGCAAAACGGAACACGTTGCGGGTTGGGTCCCAGAACGGTATTAGAGCCTCGATGATATCTGTCCTTGGCTTGATATTCAACAGATCGACAAAACCTCCCAAAACTCTTTCCACTATCTTTATACTATCCTTTCCCATATCATTCCACCACATGTGGAGTTGCAAAGGGACCTCGCTACACACTGAGAATGGTTCATTTTGACTTGTGCTCATCCTGCACATTTATTATAGTGATTAAAGAAGGAAAAACTTTTATTTGACTTAAAAACTATCTATATTCTAAAGAAATATTTTTTGGATTTTAATTTTTTTTTTTTTGAAAAAACTTTTAAGGAGAAAGGAAATATTTTTGAACTAATATTCTGAATTTATGAAAGAAATACTACAGAAAAAAAATATTTTTGAATTTTATTTTGAATATCTTTTAAACAAATAATTGGGATTTTGAGATTAAAAGGAAATATATATATATATATATATATATATATATATTTTTTTAAAAAAAAAAATTGAGGTCTAAAAGAAAAACTTTCTAAAGAAGTGAGTAATGTTAAATATTTTTTGGATTTTTTTTTTTGAATACGGTGAGCCGAAACCAAAGAGGTTTGCCTCTGATCTCACATCCGGTGAGAATCAGACCCGCGTAGTTTAGGCTATAAACTAACTAATTTTTGAAAGCAAACAAATTTTTTCCTTTTTCTTTTATAGCAAAAAAAACTATTTTCCTTTTTCATTTTTTTTTGAAAATAAAGCAAATTAAAATAAAAGACTTATTCCTACACACTTTCTGCTTTCTAGGCAAACAAACAATTCTAAAAGTAAAAATATATATGTTTTTTAAAAAAAAAAAAAATTCGGCAGTATTTCGACAGTAGTTGGACACTGATTTTTCTAAATTAATCATCTAACTTTCCACTTGCTATTTTTATTTTAATTTATTCTTTACACTCTCGAGACTCAGAAGCCGGTCAACATGCAAGACCGAGCAAATAAATGCACATAAAACAAATAAGATGCATCAGGATGGTCATTTTCATTTTTGGTGCACATGTCCTAGACAGACCCAACCCCTGTGTTGAGCCTCCAAAGTCAGATGCACGTGATGCAAACAAACGTTCCTACTAGGGATCCGGCATGTGGCTGAGTTATTCTAGGTTCAGAACTTGGGTGTTTGTTCTAGACCTGGCTTACCCGAGCGGACAGCTCGAGCCGAGGGGGAGGCAGCGTACCGGGAATACAGAAGTTTCACCGGCTTTGCAACTTATCCAACCTCGTTCTAAATAGGGAATTTAGACACTATACAGAAAAGAAGTCACACGAAGTGCACCCTTCTTCATGATTTAGAAGACTCGGAGAGGAGATGGGTTTCGGCACAGTTTATACACAGTTCACGTAATATCAAAACGGTAAAAGCAGCATTTAGCACATTAGGCTCAAACATGTAAAAATCAGATAAAACCAAATATGACAATTTATATGAGCTCGAATTTCTAACCCTGAACCACTGGTTCTGGGTTGTTATCCCCAGCAGGGTTCGGTCCCCAGCAGAGTCGCCAGAGTTGTCACACCTCCTTTTTTCGCCCCCGCGAGGGTACAAGGAGTTTTTTCTAATTAAAGGACAGTCGAAACGGGATTGGTTTAATTATTTCAGAGTCGCCACTTGGGAGATTTAGGGTGTCCCAAGTCACCAATTTTAATCCCGAATCGAGGAAAAGAATGACTCTATATTACAGTCTGCGTACCAGAAATCCGGATAAGGAATTCTGTTAACCCGGGAGAAGGTGTTAGGCATTCCCGAGTTCCGTGGTTCTAGCACGGTCGCTCAACTGTTATATTCGGCTTATTTATCTGATTTTTAATACAATTATGAACCATGTGCAAATTTTATCTTTTACCGCTTTATTATCATTATTTTTTAGGAATGTGAACATCGCTTAAAACATATCTTTGGACTGTGTCACATGAAATGCACCCACAATCCGAAACATATTTTATTTGATGTTTTAGGATTTAGATTTGGGTCGCATGAAATGCGCATCCGAGTTTAAGAAGGTAAAATTAATTAAATCGCGCCTAAAGAGTCTAGCGCGTCATTATCTTTGGGGAAGGAAGTGAAATTCACTAAACAATCCATCCCAAATTCTAAGTAATTTTTTTTAAATAATTAAATAAATAAATGAGATTGGAGAATCCTGTAAATTTGTATTATTTACATCTATTTATTTTTAGCGAAATCCTTCCTTATTTTAAGAATATCCCTTAATGACTACCTTTTTATTATTACCAAGTTTATCTATAAATATAAAATCAATATCTACATTCTTGAAAATAACATATTAAATAGAAGAGAAAAACAAATATTAACAGAAAGTAATAAAATTATAATCATAAATACAACATGGAATTGTCGAAAAATAAAATAAAAAATAAAATAAAAAATTATCCCATAGTTGGATTAAAATTCAAATTGTTAGTAAGACTTAAGCTTATTGAAACTAATTATTTACAAATACTGAAAATTGAAAGAAAAAAAAACTTGATTACTAAACCATATTTCTAAAAAATTTAAACAATTTAACCTTAACTAACTTTGTTTTAATTCACATCATGTCCTAATACTTGTTCGCAAACTAATTCATGTTTTAACTGAAATTGACTACATGATTCCGATTAACTTATCGTTGACGAAAAACCTTATGAATAAGGAATTTAGTTAATTTTTGCCAAACTGATTCAATAACGCCATTTTTACGTTATTTCTTTTTTTTTTTTATTAAACAGTTTTAATTAATAAACATGCTTAAATATATTTCCTAATAATCTGGTTAAGGCGTTATTTAATATGTCGCTATAATATGCCTAGTTATGCCAATGACAGTGATTTACAGAATAATAATACATGAATAACCTAAATACAATACAAAAAATTAAATTAAACTAAATTAAAAATTTAACACTCCATTCTTCATTTCAGCTTACAAAATGCCAAAATTACAGTTGTGTACCTGATATTGTCAATATAAGAAGAAGAAAGTCAGCAACGTAATACGTAACACAGCAACAGCAACAATAACCAGCAATAACCAGTCAACGAAAATCCCAGTGACAGCTTTGAAAAATTCAAAATAAAATCCAGGAATGCCGAAAATAATGGACAGAAACCAAGGGAAATTTTCAGATTTTTGAAAGGCTAGTTAATCTTCAACCCTTAATTTCTACACCTGTATACCAGAATATTTATCAGGTGTGTACTACTTTCTCTTCTAATTTTCAACTTTTTTTTCTTTGTATGTTTTTCTTTTCTTGAGAGTTTCAATATTTTTTGTTCGGAATAAATGTTCAGCTCTTTTTTTTTTTAATCTCTCTTTTTTTTTCTCTCTATCCCCTCTCTATCCTTTCAGACCTCTATATATAATCCCCACCCTTTAATCAATTAAAATCAATCCCTTTCTCTACCAAACCCATTATCTTCCCACTCATCCCCATTACATTAAATAAATATATCACACCACCCCATTATATTTTGTCCCCCATGCCTAACATAAAATAATGCAAGATTCCCCTTTAAATTAAATCTTGTCCCCCCTTTATATTAAATAATCATATCACAACCCACCCCATTTCAATTTGTCCCCCATGCTTCAAATAAACAATTACAAAATGTACAATTCCTAAACTACCCCTTCCGACCTTACTGAAATTACCAAACTACCCCTGAACGTATTACAAATTTACCAAACTACCCATCAGCTATAACACATCAATTAATCAAACTTAACCAAAATATAGACAATATGATCAATTTCTAACAATGTTCAAACAACAATATGAACACGGATGAACATCATAACAACAATATCATATGAACATGATTTTAACAACATTTCAACAACAAATCACATGAACACAAATTAAACAACCAAGAACAACTAAAATTTGATTGAACAATATTTTAGCAACAAACAATCCTATTTTCGGATTCAACACCAACAACAAACAAAGTATGAAGATTTCTAAATTCAATCATATTGAACTTAAAATCAACTCTAACAACATTACAACAAACAATTCTTATATTAAACTTAAAACAAGATTATGAGACAAATTCAAGAAATAATCATAAATGATAAACAAGAAATCAAACTATACAAATTTCGGATTCAAGAACAATCAAACAAAGTATGAACATGAATGAGTCTATTTTAAAACAACAAACATGACAAATTAAATGATTAAACCAACATTAATAATTTCTGGAAAATATATAACAACATGAAACAAATTGAAGAAATAATCAATTAAATTTCAATTTGAATCTAACAAACAATCAAACTAACAAATTCTTACCTAAACCATAAAACAAACATGAAATAAATATGAAAAACCACTAATTAAATTTCCATTTGAAATCTGAAAATTAATTCAACAAAATATATGAACATGAACAAAACCAAAAATCAAATATCTACCGATTTTAGATTCGAGAAATATCAAAACGAAACACGGAAAAAATAAAACTCAAAATCTACTAACCGGATCGACACGAAATATGTACGGACTGTTTCGACAAACTTCGACCAAACAACTCATGTCATTTCGGATTTTGACGAAGGATTTCGATTCGACGATAAACCTTCGAACTTTGCCAGACTTTAACCGGACTGCCTTGCGTCGTCAACAAGAATACGATGGTGAGCAACAAACATGACTCATGGAGTTGTCAATGACAATACGCAGCAGTGAAATGCCGCTGCGTCCATGGCTGGAGCTCGGGAGCTCGACCACCTAATTTGGAGTCGACAAAACAAAGAAGATGAAATAGTAACAGTAGCGCGAGCCATGAAGCGTCTGAAGCAGACGCAGCTTGACACCGAAACAGGAGCAGTAGCGCGAGCAGCATCCATGGCTGGAGCTCGAATCTTCGACCACCCAATTCGAAGTCGACGAAACAAAGAAGATGAAACAGTAGCAGTAGCGCGAGCCGTGAAGCGTCTGAAGCAGACGCAGCTTGACGCCGAAACAGGAGCAGTAGCGCGAGCAGCATCCATGGCTGGAGCTCGGATCTTCGACCTCCCAATTCGAAGTCGACGAAACAAAGAAGATGAAACAGTAGCAGTAGCGCGAGCAGCATCCATGGCTGGACTGTTGGGACGTGAAGTTGAGGACTGGTTCTGCAGTGGAAACGATGATGGTGAAAGGGAGTCGACGGACTGGTCGTTGATGATGAAGACGCAGTAATAGCGACCATGGTTGTCGAGTTCGAGCTTGAAGGTGGTTGTGTAGTTTTAATGGATGACGGGGGGGGGGGGTCGTTTGGATGCGAGGGTGTTTGTGTGGACGAAGAAGAAGGTAAAGGGAAGCCATGGGAGGTGTTTTTGAGTTTGGGGAAGAAGAAGGAGAAATGGGGGAGGGGCGGATGCTTAGGCATTTTTTAGGGTTTACTATTTTTTTTTTGTTTTTCTTTGTTTTATTTTTTGAAATGCAAGATAATAGGGTGTTAGGTTATGGACCGGGTTGACCCAGTTCGAAATGGACTGGGTCGTAGGGAAGATTGGGCCATTTTTTGGGCCTGTGGCTTGAAATTGAAGAAAATGCCCAATTCCGACTTTATTATATTTTCGCTCTCTTTTCTTCTTTTATTTTTCTAAAACTAAATTATAAAAATACTTAAACTATTATTAAGAACTAAATTAAGTTATAAAAGCGCAAATTAACTCCCAATAATAATTAACGCACAATTAAGTATTAATTAAGCATAAAATTGTATATTTGGACATTAAATGCTAAAAATGCAAACGATGCCTATTTTTGTAATTTTTAATTTTTGTAAAACAAATTTAATTACTAACAATTGTAGAATTAAATCCTACATGCAAAATGCGACATATTTTTGTATTTTTTATTAATTTAGCAAATAAACATGCACAGACAAATACAAATAATTATTCAAAATATCACAAAATATCACAAAATTGCACATCAAAGAAAAAAGTCTACTGTTTTTGGAAGCTCCTCAGGAGTTCCAATGATATTTAAATCATCAACATACACAGCGATTATAACAAATTCAGATCCAGACCTTTTTATAAAGACACAAGGACAAATTGGATCATTCTTGTACCCTTCTTTCAACAGGTATTCACTCAGGCGATTGTACCACATACGACCTGATTGTTTCAATCCGTATAAAGATTTCTGAAGCTTTATTGAACAAGTTTCTCGAAAACTTTTATATGCTTCTGGCACTTTAAATCCCTCAGGTACTTTCATAAAAATTTCGTTGTCTAATGATCCATACAAATAGGCTGTAACAACATCCATTAGATGCATATCAAGTTTTTCTTGCACTGCCATATTTATGAGATACCTGAAGGTGATAGCATCCACTACAGGAGAATATGTCTCCATATAATCAATTCCAGGCCTTTGGGAAAACCCTTGTGCCACAAGTCGCGTTTTATATCTAACGACTTCATTTTTATCATTTCGTTTCCGCACAAAAACCCATTTATACCCTACTGGCTTTATGCCTTCAGGTGTTCGAACTATGGGTCCGAAGACTTCACGTTTTCCAAGTGAAGTTAACTCTGCCTGGATAGCGTCTTTCCATTTTGGCCAATCATTTCTCTGTCTACATTCATTGACAGATTTTGGTTCAAGATCCTCATCTTGTTGCATTATTTCAACAGCAACATTATAAGCAAAAATGTTATCGATAACAATATTATTTCGGTTCCATCTTTTCCCGGTTGAGACATAACTTATTGATATCTCTTCATTTTCATTATTTTCAGGTACCTGGACCTCTCCTAAGGTCTTATCATTTGTTACGTCTTGGGGCTCTTCTTGAGCCACTACCTCTGTGTTATGTTCACTTTGATCACTTGCTCCTTTTCTTCTTCGAGGATTTTTATCTTTAGAACCGATTGGTCTACCACGTTTCAAGCATGGCTTAGACTCATTTGCTTTAATTAATTGTCCTGCCGAGATATCAACTCGAATTGGAGCATTAGCAGCTGGAATATGTGACTTAGTCACCCTTGGTAGGTCAGTGAATGCATCTGACAATTGATTTGCAATATTTTATAAATGAATAATCTTTTGAACCTCTTGTTCATATTGATTTGTTCGAGGATCTAAATGAGACAGTGATAATGCATTCCAATCTATCTTCTTTTTCAGCTGCTTATTTTCTCCCCCTAATGTTGGATATACTGATTCATCAAAATGACAATCAGAAAATCTTGCCGTAAATAAATCTCCAGTCATCGGCTCTAGATATTTTATAATAGAAGGAGATTCATATCCAACATATATCCCCAACCTTCTTTGAGGACCCATCTTTGTGCGTTGTGGTGGAGCAATTGGAACATATATCGCACAACCAAAGATCCTAAGATGGGAAATATTTGGCTCCTGACCAAAAGCCAATTGCAATGGGGAGACTTTATGATAACTTGTGGGCCTTATCCGCACAAGTGCTGCTGCGTGCAAAATAGCATGACCCCATACTGAAATGGGAAGTTTTGTTCTCATAAGCATTGGTCTAGCAATTAATTGGAGGCGTTTGATCAATGATTCTGCTAGACCATTTTGTGTATGAACATGAGCAACCGGATGCTCAATTGTTATCCCAGTTGAAATACAATAATCATTAAAGGCTTGGGATGTAAACTCACCAGCATTATCAAGACGAATTGTCTTAATTGCATAATCTGGAAATTGTGCTCTTAGCTTTATTATTTGAGCCAACAATCTTGCAAATGTCAAATGCGAGTTGATAGTAAACACACATGTGACCATCTTGTAGATGCATCTACCAAAACCATATAATATTAGAATGGTCCACATGGAGGGTGAATGGGATCACATATATCACCCTGTATACGTTCCAGAAATGCAGGGGATTCCATCCTAACTTTAATAGTTGATGGTCTAATAATTAATTTTCCTTGAGAACATGCAGCACAAGAGAATTCCTTAAATTGAAGAATCTTCTGATTCTTCATTGCATGTCCATGTGAATTCTCAATTATTTTACGCATCATATTAGAACCAGGATGGCCCAACCGGTCATGCCAAATAATAAAATTATCTTGATTAGTAAACTTCTCGTTTACTATGGCATGTGTTTCAATCATGCTAATACTTGTGTAGTATAAGCCGGAGGAAAGAGCAGGTAACATTTCAAGCACATATTTCTTATCGGACATTATTGTAGTAATATAAAGATATTCAATCTTTTCATCATTTGTAGTCTCAATATGATAGCCATTTTGGCGAATATCTTTGAAACTTAATAAGTTTCTTTGAGATTTACTACAATATAGTGCTTCATCAATAGCCAAATTTGTTCCTCCTGGTAGTAATAAATTGGCTCTTCCAGAACCTTCAATTAATCTTGTACTACCGGATATTGTATTAACATTCGCTTCTTTCATTACCAAATAAGAGAAATATCTCTTATCTTTTAAAATAGTGTGTGTTGTAGCACTATCCAGAAGACATATATCATCTTTATTAATCTTGAGTCCAACTGAAGACTGGGGAATTTTCATATTCTTCATAAAAAAGACAAATAATACATCATAAGAAATATGAAAGACAAGCAGGAAAAAAACATTAAGAAATACATTAGAAATGTAGAAACTAGCAACACATGATGCATTAGGAAAATACACTCAAGAAAAATAAACTAGTTGCAAACATAAACATAACAACTTTTATAGCTTCATTCCCCAGTAAGATGATTAGTTCTTCAGTCAATATCCTCAAAGAAGTCCCCAACTTCTAAATGAGTAATATTTGTTAGGCCTTCAAAATCATCATCTTTATATGCAAGATGTGCCTTAGAATCATATTTATTTGAGGGACCTGCTTCATCATCATTATTTTGAAAGGTCAAGTGTGCCTCCACATTATTTTCTTTTTTCTTGAGGGAGGCTTGATAAAGTTTGACAAAATGTTCTGGCGTACGACAAATGCGTGCCCAATGACCTCTCATACCACATCGGTGACACATACTAGCTTTACCTTTTGAATGATTAATTTGAGAACCCTTATTGTTCTCCAATTTATTTCCACCATAATGACGATAATTGTTTCGCCCCCTGCCACGTCCACGTTTACGACCATGTCCACGACCACGGTAATTATTTTATTTTCTTTCAAACTTATCATATGTTGCTATAACATTCACTTCAGGAAATGGAGCTGACCCGGTAGGACGAGCTTCATGATTTTTCATTAATAGAGTAGTATTCTGCTCAGCCACAAGTAGGCATGTGATTAACTCAGAATATTTCTTAAAACCCTTTTCACGGTATTGTTGTTGTAGCACCATATTTGAAGCGCGAAAAGTAGAAAATGTTTTTTCCAATAAGTTCTCATCTGTGATAGTGTCTCCACATAATTTTAATAGAGAACTTACTTTAAAGATAACAGAATTATACTCACTTACGGTTTTAAAGTCTTGCAACCTTAAATGTATCCACTCATACCGAGCTTTCGGTAATACCGTAAGTTTTATGTGGTCATATCGATCCCTCAAATTAATCCATAATTCAAGTGGATCTTTTACGGTTGAATATTCAGTTTTTAACCCTTCATGTAGATGATGACGAAGGAAAATCATGGCCTTCGCTTTATCCTGATTTGATGCTTCATTTCCTTGTATAATAGTATTTCCAAGACCTTTAGCGTCAAGGTGAATTTCAGCATCAAGAACCCATGATAAATAGTTCCTTCCGGTGATGTCAAGTGCCACAAATTCAAGTTTTGATAAATTTGACATAGTGAAAACTATCATAAAAGATGAATAAGTTAGAGAAATAATTATAATAATAAACAATTAATGAAAACAAAACGATTAAGGTAAAAGAAATGAAAATAGAGCTATATCATGTTAACAATCTACTATTTCATTTTATTCTTGCCATAAAGTAGAAATTACATACTTGTTTCATTTCACTTTATATTATTGATATATATGTGTTAATAGAATTGAACGTGACTAACATTATTTATATGTTCCAATAAATATAAAGTAATTAAAAAATTATTGCTTGTCAATTCATTTCTCACAGTTCTTCAAAATGCCTTAAAGATATGTTTTGATCCAGGGAGTCCATGACATTAGTGCATAGCTAGTTTGATGACTTTGAGGTCCTCTAAGAGTTGAGCACGGAAGGAAATAGTTATTTAATCACTGCAATGTACTTAAACTATTTAAGATGCCCAAGCGCACAAGTAATCTGCAAACAGTGAGCATATGATATGTACTGCCATAAATAAGATGATTATAATGATACATACCTTAATAAAATATGGCTCAACTTAGCGGGAGTTAAGAATAAAATTAGAGCTTCATGATGATAACGTGTAATAAAATAAAAGTAATGCAGTAAAATGTAAATAAGAAGAGATAGAAAGAATGGAGAAGTGTTTTCTTCTTTCACTTTGGTGTATTTCTCCATTGCAATTACATGGCCTTTTATAGGCATAAAAAGTAAAGATGATGTACATAAAATAAGAAATTTAATCTTTAAGTTATTCACAACATGAGCATCCAATATAGCATCCAATGTAATATCCAATGTACAAACTATTCATAACACACTTTAACTTTTTTTCGTAATGTACGTAGACATTGTTGAGTGCGATGAATTTCTTATCATTTGGTTTTTCTTTTTCTTTCTGTCTATTTTTTTTTATGGATGTCACGCATAACTGAAAGTAACTACGTTTACAAAGCGTGTGTTGTGTACTAAAGAATGAGCTTACTTAGGTTATGCTATTATTTGTCACAGAAGTTTTCAGCGTGACGAGCACTTGCCTTAGTTCTGTTGCCCCACAAAAAGCAAAAGCGATGATAGGATGCTACTTTAGTAAAGGAAGATGAAGAATATTTTATTCTTTACTTTTCTAGAATTATATCTTCATTCTAATTGGTTAATTGACATTTACATAACAAAGGAACTAATTCCAAAACCAGAAAAATTAATGAGTACGAGGGGAATCTATCTTCGCAACTTCTTCCAAATTCTCTTTTGTTATTAAGTTTATAAGTAAAAGGTTTAATTAATTAGTTATATCTAATTGATAATGTAATAGAAAATCTAAGTAGCTCAGTTGGTTCTTCTTTCTCGACTCTGAATTTAAAAAAAACTGACAATGTAATGAGAATTTTTACACTCTAAATGCAATTTAATATGTTAGAAAATGCTAAGTACTAATCTTATTTTTAAATTATTAATTTCACATAATTATTACTGTGTATTAATTATATTTGTATTTATCTTTTAAATGATTTGCTAGAACAAATTTTCCTATCACGTCTTTAAGTATATATTGTACCGACAAAGCAAATATACAAAGTTAGGGTTGACCCGGCCGATCACCGCTTAATCAACGAGTAGTAGTCCAAGTTGCGTTAATTATTTGCCTACCCTCATCCTTACTGCTTTTTACTGCACCACCTTTTGACTCTCACTTTCGTTTCACTTTCCTCCAGCCTAATTAATTAACAACGAAATTAAGGATTGGTAGTGGATTCACCGTGCATGGACTTTAATGTATTTTTCTATTCAACTCAAAATCTGCTCAAAACATTAGCAATACATTTCTTTATAATCTCTTCAAACGATCATAAATACTATACAATATGTAAGATAGATTTAGATTTATAGATCGGTATTATTATTGGAGTTATTTC
Organism: Nicotiana sylvestris; assembly: GCF_000393655.2. Classification (NCBI taxonomy): domain Eukaryota; kingdom Viridiplantae; phylum Streptophyta; class Magnoliopsida; order Solanales; family Solanaceae; genus Nicotiana; species Nicotiana sylvestris. The sequence continues at coordinate 65,671,377 of NC_091063.1, forward strand.
TTTTTTATTTTCTCTTCTTGTATTTATTGATGACAGTGGCGCATACAAAATTTTTGGTAAGCAAGTCAATAATAGAAAACAATAAAAGTTCTTGGGTACACTATGTATTTATATTAAAAAATTCACTAAATATTTTATAAATATCTAAATGTGAACCCAGTTATTATTGCATATAATTTGAAATTACGATAGAAACCCATAAACTTCAAAATCCTGAATCCGCATATATATATATATATATCCGTCCCTTGTTGATGATCTGTAGTCACTAGTTAATGAGTCTCCTTATCAAGTGGGAGTAAGTAATTATCAAATGGACCTTTTTAATAAATTGCTAGCTTAAGATAGCTCAGATCCACAGAGCAGGATAGCTTGATACACTCATCATGATCTCTTTCTAGCATTTTCCTACCGTATTATTATGGTAATATAATATTATAAAAAGCTATGAGATATCTGATAATTTAGTTCATGTTCTTGTTTTGTGTATCCACGTTTGTTGCATGCACCATCCACCTAGTGGAACTCATGCACACTCCCCCAAGCAACCCCCAAGCGCAACCACCCAATCCATCCATTTTCTTACACTAGCTAGTACGAGGGTACACGTAGTGAAGGAATTAGCTAATTGCCTAACTGTGCACTAACGACCTAATCTGTCTTAGCTATATTAGTTAGTGAAGTATAATTAGTTATTAGTTAATTATGTTGGTAGTGGAGGTTAGTTAGACAGCTGGCACCGGCTAGCATTGTATATATATATAGGTGTAGTTAGCTCATTTGTACTGTTGTTCCATTGATAATGAACAGAAAATTTTCCCCAAACTTTGCATGTGTTCTTCTTCTCTCATCTGTGTTGGCTCTGCTTCAATGTCGATCAGAATCTTAGTGAGTTTCTTCATGGTATCAGAACGAGGCTTCATCAGTAAGATCTAAGGATTGTTCTTCGCGGGTTGAAGACAATCGAGAGATTCATTGACAATTCTGTAAGAAAATAATTTCTGATCTGAGTTGTTGCAAGCCCTAGATTCAATTGATAAATTTTGTTTTTGATTAGCGATTCTTCTCTTCGTCTACAAATTGACTGAGTTTATTATTGTTTAACCATGGCGATTGAGGATGGATCTGATTCAGGAACCTCTGTTCCAGCTCTGGTGGTGATTGATCACAATCATCCCCTATATCTTCATCCTTATGATGCCCTGGATCCTTATCAGTTGGTATTCATCTCATAGGAATGGAAAATTACACTTTGTGGGATCGAGCAATGAGAGTTGCACTCCTAGGAAGAAATAAGCTAGGTTTTATTGATGGCACAATCGCTAGGGCTACTTTTGGACCAGCTTTAGGACATCAGTAGGATAGGTATAATGCAATAGTAGTTTCACGGCTCGCTGGAAACGTGAGCAAAGAATTGCTAAGTGGAATTCTGTTTCGTTCTAATGCACTCCTGGCTTGGAAAGAATTACAGGAGAGGTTCAATAAAGTGTATCGATCATGTTTATATTCTCTTCACAAGGAGATCTCTACTTTGACACAGGGAACATCATCTGTATCAGTGTATTATTCGAGGTTGAAGGATTTATGGGATGAATATGATTCAATGATGCCACCTCCTTCATGTGACTGTGAGAAATCAAAGGATTTTGTAGTGCATTTACAGTATCAACGCCTATTACAGTTTTTAATGGGACTGAATGGAGGTTATAGTTAGTCAAGGAGTCAAATTTAAATGAAATCTAAAGTGATTAATGTGAATCAAGCGTATGCCTTGATTGTTCAGGATGAAAGCCAAAAACTTGTGGCAGAAAGTAACTATGTCACAACTGAAACAATGGAAGCAACTACACTATTCACAGCCAGAAATAATGTGCCTAAGCAGAAGAGAAGCTAGGGTATAAAATGTGACTATTGTCATGGAAAGTGTCACACAAGAGATGGATGTTTCAAGCTGATGCATTGTGGCTACTGCAACAAGAAGGGTCATCTTAAGGAGAACTGCTACAAGCTGATTAGATATCCTGCAGGTTTTAAGTCCAAGGCCAGAGCTAACGTAGTGGATGGACATTCTATGCAGTCTGAGACTAGTGCAACCAATCAAGGAAACATCAATTCTACTAACATTGCTGCTCCAATGATCACACAGGAACAATACAATATGCTTAGCAAGGCTTTTACATCTAAAACAAGTGCAAACTTGGCAGGTAAGTATTTTCTTGTTAAAGATAATACAATATATTAGATAGTGGACACAGGAGCTACAAATCACATGAAAGGAAATGAACGTTTGCTGTGGGATGATGGTAAAGTAGGAAGTGCTGAAAATGTACAAATGCCCACAGGAGAGTCTGCTAAAGTAACCAAGATAAGTATTTTCTTGTTAAAGATAATACAATATATTAGATAGTGGACACAGGAGCTACAAATCACATGAAAGGAAATGAACGTTTGCTGTGGGATGATGGTAAAGTAGGAAGTGCTGAAAATGTACAAATGCCCACAGGAGAGTCTGCTAAAGTAACCAAGATAGGAAACAGTTATTTGGGAGGAGGTGATACCCTTAAGGATGTGCTTTGTGTACCAAGTTTTAAGTTCACTCTATTGTTAGCGTCTAAATTGACCAAGGAATTGAATTGCTGTGCAATATTTTTTCCTGAACACTTCATATTTTAGGATCTTTGTACTGGGAAAGTGAAGGCGACTGGTAGTAGGGAAGTTGTACATACTGAGAACACACCATAAGGAAGCTAGAATAAATGGAGCAAAGGCTATGATAGTAGAACGGATGAAAGAACCTGAGATTTGGCATAGGAGATTAGGCCATGTACCCATGACAGTTATTAGAAAGATTTCTAGTATTTGAAATAAAGATGTTTTTCAATTACAACATCGTGATATGTGCCCATTGTCTAGACAAACAAGATTACCATTCTCTGTTAGCACTAGTAGAGCAGATGAACTTTTTGATTTGATGCACATGGATGTATGGGGCCCTTATAAGGTCCCAACCTATAATGGAATGAATTACTTTTTGACATTGGTAGATGATCACACAAGGTGGATATGGATTTTCTTAATGAGAGTAAAATCAGATATATCTGAGTTACTCAAAACATTTATTGCAATGATCTTTAACCAATTTGGAAAGATGATTAAACTCTTCAGGTCAGATAATGGATCTACGTTTTTTAACATGTCTTGCAAGGAATTGTTTACATGTCATGGGATTTTGCATCAGAGTTCATGTCCTTAAACTCCTCAGCAGAATGGAGTGGTGGAAAGGAAACATAGGCACATCCTAGAAATAGCAAGAGCAATAAGGTTCTAGTCTAATTTGCTAATTCGATTCTGGGGCGCATGTGTTGAAGTAGCAACATATATAATAAACAGGGTACCATCTACTATTTTGAAAGGTAGATCACCTTTTGAAGCATTGTACAGCAGGCCACCTTCTTTGGCTCACATGAGGGTGATAGGCTGCCTTTGTTATGCAACTGTTTTGCCTAAGCAGGACAAGTTTGGTCCAAGAGCAGTGAAATTAGTGTTACTAGGATATGGAGTTCATCAGAAAGGATACAAACTATTTGATCTATCTAACAAAGTGTGTTTTATTAGTAGAGATGTTATATTTCATGAGAGCATATTTCTTTTTCAGGATACTCATGAAAAGCAAAATTTTCAAAGTCCTGACATTGCAAACTTGAAAAGGTTTTGTGTGGTGGATGAGTTAGATATTGCAAGTAGAACCATTCTGCATAATCAAAATGTTGCAGATTCTACTTCACAGCAAATTCCAAGTGCATCAACAGATATTGATCGAGAGAACCATGATTCTCATGGCTCCTATGAAGTTGTGACAGACTTAATTGAACACACAGGAGCAGTAGAAGAACATCAAACAACAACATTGACTGAAACAAGATCAGGGAGAACAACTAAGCCACCTATTTGGCTTAAAGACTATATGAGGACTGATAAACAGTCAGGAGCACATGCTTGTTTATACCCAATCTCAGATGTCATTAGTTATGACTCCTTGTCCTCCCAAGTATCGAAGTTTTATCACCAAATTCTCTGCAGAAGTTGAGCCTAAGAATTATGCAGAAGCAATCAAGGATGACAGATCGATAGAAGCAATGCAGACAGAGATCAAGGCATTGCAAGACAATAATACATGGACAATGATGCCTTTGCCACCAGGAAAGAGGGTTATTGGTTATCGATGGGTATACAAGATTAAATATAAATCTACAAGTGAAGTGGAAAGGTTTAAAACAAGGTTAGATGCCAAAGAGTATAGCCAAAGAGAGGGACTGGATTATCAAAAAACATTCTCACCTGTTGTCAAGATGGTAATAGTGAGGACTATTGTCTCATTAGCAACAACGAATAATTGGGAGATTCATCAAATGGATGTCTATAATGCTTTTTTGCAAGGTGATTTAACTTAAGAAATGTATATGGAGATGCCTTAAGGATCTGTTTGTGAAGGACATCATCAAGTTTGTCGACTACTCAATTCAATGTATGGGCTCAAGCAAGCTTCTCAACAGTAGAACATCAAGTTAACATCTGCATTGATAGCTTCTGGGTTATGTCAGAGTTACTTAGACTATTCCTTATTTACCAAAAAAGTTCAAGGGAAAATAGTGGTGGTCTTAGTTTATGTTGATGACCTACTAATCATAGGAGATGATGCTATCTTAATACAAGAGACTAAGGAGTACTTACAACAAGTCTTTAAAATCAAGGACTTGGGAGAGCTGAAGTTTTTTCTAGGGATTGAATTTGCTAGAAGCAAAGAGGGAATTCTGATGCATTAAAGAAAATATTAATTAGAACTCATATCAGACATGAGACTCTCAGGTTCAAAGCCAGTCAGGGCACCTTTGGAGGTGAACAAGAAGCTTACAACATTGGAGTTTGACACTCATTTTGGAATTGAAGATGATAAAGTTCTTGATGATCCTAGTGCTTATCAAAGGTTGGTTGGGAGACTTCTCTATCTCACCATGACTGTAGACATGTGATTTTTGACCCTTCCCAAAATTTTATACATTTAAGTGTTAAATTTTTAGTTTAGGTCTAATATCTCTACTTTAACTAATTTTGACTCTTTTACTTTATTTTGTCATAAAAATAAAAATTACAAAATATTTTCTTTTATTTAGCTAATTTATAGTTTATCTAGTTACTTTTAGTTTATATACCTTCCATAAAAATTTTAAAAAATAAAAAATAGTTTCACTTTTAATTTTTAATTTTACTTTAATTAATTAGGAATGATTTTATAATTTTATAGTTATTATTTTAGAAATTAATTTTTTTAGTCTAGTAGAATTAAAGGGCCACTTTTAAAAGGTAAATTTGGCCAAAATTTGCCCCAATTCAGACTTAGCCCATAATTCTGAAGCCCATAATTCCTAACTCCATATTCCCCTTAACCTAAAATTAACGCCTAAGACCCTTAAGAGGGAGGAGCCATTTTTGACCAAAGAGGACCCCCCCATCAGCTTAGACATTAAACATAACCTAGAAACCCTAGGAACCCATATCATCTTCTTCAACTTTAGACACCTAAAAACCCTAGACCTAAGAGAAGAAGCAGTTGCGCCGTCGCCGCCAGCCAACAACCCACCATCGCCTCCAGCAATCCCGGCCAAACACCCTGAACCCTAGAACTTCTTCACCTCGCCGCAAACTCAACGGACAAAACTACACCAACCAACGACCAAACGGACGCAAACCAGCCATCCCCGTCGTCGTCTCACAAAAGCCGACGTCCAAGCCGGAAAACCACCCAGAAATAATTGCACCAACACCCTCACACCTCTTTCCCTTCTCCTTACACACAACACGCAAACGACCATCGGCGACACTATCCTCTCCCCCTCGTTCCCATCTCTTTCTCCCCCGTCTCAACAACAAGTAGCCCTCGCCAGTGACTTTACCAAAGCCAGCAACCAGATTCTCCATTTTTCACTAGACACGCACACATGCATCAAAACACATTGTACACACATACAGTCAACAACAAAAAGGGAAGAAGAGAAAAACCAAGTTTGAGAGGGAAAAATCTATTTTTTTTTTGTTTAGATCCTGGGTCTTAAAATGAATTTTTCTTTAAGTGTTGGAATTGGTTTCGAATCCGATGGAGGTGTAGGCATTTCAGAGTTATTCGTGGTTCCGTTTGAGTTTCTGTTAGATTTATGTTCCGGCTATATTGAGGTCCGATTCTTTTAACTCTTTGTTCTTTTTGTTTTCTTCTAGGCTTGAAATGTTATGTATGGCGTATGATTCTTTCATGACTTCTGTTTGGTTGGTTTTGTTCATATTAGTTAGTTAAGATTTACATGAATTATGTTTGGTTGATTTTGTTCATATCAGTTGGTTAAGATTTACATGAATTATATGTTGTTGAACAATATAGCCAAAGGAAAATTAAAGTTTAGACTTAGCTTAATTGTAGAAGAGAAATTGTTGCTTTTGGTGTTAGTAAAGTTAAAGAATATTTGAATATTGAATAGATGTTATATAATTTCATCTCTTCCAAATAATGAATTGTTAGGAGCATGCTTAGGCCGTTATTAAACATGAACTTTCGTTGTTTTCTTTAGGCGAGCTATAATAAAATTATCATAGCTACGGGTACGGTTCCCGTGACGTAGTTGTGATACATAATTTTCAAATCCGGTTGCACATTTTATATGACCCGGCCACAACTTCGAACTTTAATAAAAATAAACATGTTGTAGATCGCGGGTACGATTCCCGTGATGCGGTTTACAATGTGTACCAAACAAACAAGTGTACGACAATCGTAACTTGTTCCAGAATAATTTCATAAATAATTAAAAGCGGTCAAAGGTTAAAAATTCACAATAGGTATAAAATATGTAATTAATCAGATAATTAGGCCAATTAATAATAGTTGAGCGATCGTGCTAAAACCACGAAATCCGGGAATGCCTAACACCTTCTCTCAGGTTAACTGAATTTCTTACCCGAATTTATGTCTTCGCAGACCATAAATAAGAGTCAAACTTCCTCGATTCGGGATTTTAAATCGGTGACTTGGGATACCCTAAATTATCCCAAGTGGCGACTCTGAATTTGAATAAATAATCCCGTTTTGATTATTGTCACTTTAATTGGAGAAACTCCCCTATACCCCTTTCTGGGTAGAAAAAGGAGGTGTGACAACTCTGGCGACTCTGTTGAGGATAAGAACCCAGAATCTCTGGTTCAAAGTTCAAAATTCGAGCTTAGAATAACTGTTATAGTTGGCTTTTATTTATTATCTGATTTTTACGTGTTTGAGCTTAATGTGCTAAATGTTGCTTTTTACCGCTTTGATATTATTTGAACTATGTATAAACTGCTGCGAAACCCCTCTCTTCTAATCTTCTGGGAAGTGTATGCTGGCGTGACTTCTTTTCTATTAGTGTCATATCCTAATTTTAGAACGAGGAAGTTGCAAAGCCGGATGATCTTTTGATTATCGGTACGCTGCCCCCCCCCCGACTCGAGTTATCCGCTCGGGAAAGCCAGGTCTTGAACAATACACCCAGGTTTTAAACCTAGAATAAAATAGCCTCATGCCGTATCCCTAGGAGGAACGCTTGATTCCATCATGTGCATTTGACTTTGGGGACTCAACACAAGGGTTGGGTCCGTCAAGGATAGGTGTACCCAAAAATAAAAGACCATCCTGATACATCCTATGTGTTACATGTTATAATTTTCAAGTGTAAAAGGGGTCATTTGGCAGACCAATGAGGTTTGAGGATAAATGAGAAAAAAGAGGGTGAAGTGTAAAAGATAAAACAAGTAGGGTCCAGTTATGTTTTTCTTTCATATTTTTTTTTAAAAAAAGACAAAAAAAACATGAAAAATCCAAAAAAGATTTTGCACTTTCCCATCATTTTCCAAAAAAATAAAAATAAAATAAAAAAAGAGGAAAAAGAAAAATCAAAAAGAGTTTACATGTTTCAAAACAAAAAAAAGACAAAAAATATATTTTCTCTAAATTAGTTATTTTTTTTATTTTTCGCCCGTATCCAATCTTCCTAAACTACGCATACTTGATTCTTGTCTTTCGGGGCGGGATACGTACGCAACCTACATAGGGTCCGGTATTCTTAGTGAGTCTTAGGTTCTTGGCTTCGAGGGTCGTAGCCAAATCTTGCATCTCTAGCCACTTTTCGCCACATCGGCCGTTCCGCAAAATAGGGTTATTTTTGCAAAGTGGCTTGTTGAACTGTGTTTGGAGAGTCTTGAATCCACAATTATTTGTCTCCTTACTTTAAGGTCCATCCTTATCGAATTTGCATGTCTACTGCTTTTGGCCATATAGGCCGTTTTGCAAAATAGGGCTATTTTCGCAAAAGTGGTTCAATTAACCCATGTCTTAGAGTCCTATGTCCACAATAAGGCGTCCTCTCTGTTTAAGACCCATTCTGTTGAATTTGCAATGCTTAGCTATTTTCTGGCCACATAGTCCATTTCTACAAAATTAGTCATTTCTGCAAAGTAATTTTTCCATGTTTTAGAGGTCACCTTTGTTGAGTTTGCACTTCTAGCCGCCTTTTGGACATGTAAGGTATTTTGCACAATCATGTCTTGCATGTGTCCAATAGGGAGTGTTATTATCTCACATAGTGTTCTAAATCCTTAACTCTATTTGATTTTAGTTTTCTTATACAGGTGTGGATCTATTTACCGGAGTTTGAGCATGACAGACACCCCAGGACCATCTGGTCAGGACCGTTGCATTCAGGAGTTGCTTAAGGAGATTTTTTTATGTTTTGAGTCTGTTCTTTTTTATGTTATCTTGTATTTTCTAGTCATGTCCAGTAGTAATGATTCTTTTAGTTGGTGTCGGAGTTTGTCGTAGTATAGTTGAGTTGAGTCTCTCGTTATCATATTTTCTATTTTATATTTGATAATAAAAAAAGTTGTAATGAATAATCCAAAAAGGTTTTTATTTTTTTAGTTTATTTGATCTATTACTTTTCTAGAACTACGCTTGGTCTGATTCTTGTGGAACATGATACGTAGACAACCTACATAGGATTCGATCAAATCATTTTTAAAAATTAAAATAATAGAAAAGAAGAAAAAAACGAAAAAAGAGAGGTGAAATTATGGGATGTGGGAAATGAGAGGAAAGAAAAGAGTGATAATTAGAAGAAAAAGAGGAAGGAAAATGAGCAATCCAAGAAGTGCTAGAAAAGAAAGAAAAGAGAAGATTGAAAATGAATAAATTGGGATGATGCCAAGTGACCTTGTGACCCTCGAAGTCATTCTTGAACCGTTAATTATTGCTAGGGGCATTGCATGCAATGTGATATTTTTAGCTGTTAAATGCCCTAACGCTAATGTGATGACCTCATTTTGTTCCCTTTTGTTATCTTCATTTGAGGAGAATGGTGGTTGGTTTGTGGTTCTTAAGGTAACTCATCCATACAACACAAGGTCAAAGAGCAAGGTAGCCATGTCTAGCAAAGACTTGAACATAGGTGTTATTGATCTGTCTAAGGAGATTTTTGAGTCAGAATCTGAGTTGAAAAAAGAGGTCTTAAGGTTGAAAGGACAGATTTTGAGCACGTGATTTTTGCTTCACGGAAACTACTCCAAAAGAAATCGAAAAAAAAGAAATAAAACAAGTTACCTTCGAGTACAATTTTGGGAATTTGTGTGACATTTTCATAATTGTCTATCCGTAAATGCTCGCTTTGCTATAGTTAAAAAATACAAAAATACATGTTGCATACATTTAGGAATTAGTGGTGCATTTACGAATTAATTAACCATAATTTGGTTAAAAGAAAATCACAAAAAAATATGCACGTGTATTTCTTGTCATTGTGTGATTTTATTTTTTAATATTGTATGTTAATTATTATAGGTGTTAAATAATATGTATGTAATTTTATTTAGGATTTTGTTTAATTTTGATAATTAAAAGAAAGAAGGAAAATGGGTAAAAATAAGGGAAATCGGGGTTGGGCCACCCTAGATGGACCCAAACCCAGGCCCAAATCAACCCCATACCCGGTCCAATTTGGTCAAGCTTCCTGACGCCTCAAACGGCGTCGTTTTGTTCCTTTTAATCGGAGCCGTTGGATTAAATCAATCCAACGGCTATGATCTCATCTCCCCTACCCATTCCCTGAACCCGACCCGTTGCCTGGATTCGAACCGACCCCCCTACTTAACCAAACGACACCGTGTTGTTAAGCTCCCCTAATCCTGGCCATCGATATTGATTGATCCAGCGGCCAGGATTAAACCACCCATCCCATATATAAGTCCCAATCCGTCACCCCACACCCCAAACCAAATCCCCCCTTCGCCCACTATTCATCTTCGTCCCCAGAACCCCCCCTCTTAAACCCTAGCCGCCTTAGGATTCCCCCACCATAAACCCGGCCATCCCGACTCTGATGGCTACCAAAATAACACCTCTGATGCACCCAACCACCTTGAACACGAATCCATTAACCATTTACCTCGAATCATCCTGCAGCTTCTCGAATCTTCAATCGAAGATTCGAGCAAAACCATATCTACACCCACCGACCCCAAACTCATACCACAACACCTCCTGACCTTCCTCACCCCTTGAATGACCTTGGTTCTGTTCGAATCTAACCAGAAAGGCTCGAGCCCTAATTCGAGCCCCAAGAACCCTAGAACTCAGATCTATGGGGGTCTGTCCAAATCAACAAAAGAATCGGGGTCTAATAGACTTTAACCGAGGTGTTCTCAGTTGAGAACATTTTGATTAAAGTCCATTCGACCCCAAAAATGGTCGAGTCCGAGTTCGAGCTTGGGTCAGTTTTGATTTCAAATCCCTGAGGTAATTTTTCCCTTTTTCTTTTGTTCTCCTATAGATTCTATCTGTTTTTCATGTTTGGTTTGGTTTGTTTCTGATTTTTCTGTCAATTCTGTGAACCCTGAGATAGTGTTTAGCTTGTTTTGGTGTTTTATTTGATTGCCTGCTGTATATTATAGCTTGTACAGTCGTTTAAATAAGCGTCGTCAATTAATTTGTTTGAAATTAGAGGAAAACATGACAGTAGCTCATTAATACCCTCCATGTATGTTTTCCAGGACAGTAGCTCATCTAAATCTGTATGCTAGCATATAATGAACCTTTGGAATATATTCAGTTTTATCTGTGAATTAGACCACTCATTCAGGCATTAACCTCATGATTTTTCATAGAAGCCTGTTCATTATTCATCACTGCTTCGAGCTTAGCCTGTGGGCTGTTGTCTTTTGCATTGTTTGGCTCTGAGTTGGTCAGGATTGGCCCCCAATATGACCAACTCCTGCCATTTGATTAGCACCCCTGTTTGTGATCTGATTTTGAGTTGAACTTAGTTTAGGAACTGAATATAACTGTAGAAATTTAACAAATCAACCTGAAATCAGTGTTAGGTTAAGCTGATTAGCTAGTAGTCAGTGATTATTAGCTAAATTCAGAGGGGCCTATATACTGACTATTAAGGGTTAGAGTAATACAGTAATATGCAAGGGTTAAGGCGTAATTTTGGGAGTTTAGTAACATGTTAACAGGCTGTTAAAGCTGGGGTCTACCTAGGGGTCATTTATTAAACTTATTTTAATGACAATGGGGAACAAAACAACAAGCATGAGAATTAAGTGAATATTAAAATACACCCATGACTCTTGGTTAAAACAAATAGGACAAGCATGGGGAACAATATAGTGAGGGTCAATAAAAGACACTTAGGCATGGGTATTAAAGGGGTATGGGCAGAAAAAGGCTGAGGGGATCAAGGCAGCCTGGGGGCTTGCCATTTTTGGCTTATAAATAGGCTGATTTTTAGAGTTTAAGGGGCTAGAGTTTTTTTTTTGGCTAGAGTTTTTGGCTAGAGAGTTAAGTTTAGAGGCTGGATAGTCTTAAGGGGGTTGGACAGTTTTTTTTAGTGTTTGAGAGATAAAAGAAAAGCAAAAAACAAGGCTGGACTTTCAAACCTTGAAGAGGTCAGCCTAATTTCAGTTTAATAGAGAGTTAAGAGAGTGCTGAATTTCTGAACATAACAATCAGAAGTTACTGCTTTTCTGCATCTATTTTCCTTCTCTGCTTAGCCTGTATTTGTTGGGGACACTGCTGATTTTTCAACTTAGATTTTCCTGGTTTCCCTGCTGGTACAACACTGTTTCAGCTGGGTATTTTGGGTTTTCTGAAAGTTCACTGGATTTCTGTTTAGTTTAAATCTGTTGTTGGTTTCTCTACTAGGCATTATTGGATTTTGCTTTACTAGGCCTGCTGTTAATAACCAAAATCTGACTGCTGGGTTGTTGCTGCTGATTGCTGTCTTTGTGTTGCTGCTTTTCTGTTGCTGCTGTTGCTGTGTGTGTACTACTGCTTTCCACTGATCATTCCCCTTCTTCGTTTGCTTTCCTATACCAGGTACACGACTGATACACTGTCAATGTAAGCTGAAATTTGAAGCATGAATACAAAGAAAAATTGGAAGGGTTGAAGTTATTTCGAATTTGCTTTAGAAATGTATTGAAAATAGGTTGTCTGCATGACAATTTACTTTCCCTAATAGAACTATGTAGTTAGCTGTGATGTAACTGAACTTTTATACATATCATTTAGTTGGAAAACTCTATGTGTTGCTTATAATTAAAAGGGATTAATGTTGTAGTAGCCATGTTCGATTAGTTCATTATTGTTTTGTCAAGAAGCATGTTAGGTACCCAATAGTTCCTTCTTTAAACAAATGGCATGTTTTAAGATTGGTAGGAATATGGCTTGATTAAGGCAAGCAGTACATTACATTTCAGCCCCTCCCTTTTATAAATGTCAAACATATATCAAATAAGTTGAATAGGCCCAATTGGAATAAGGGTGGCCCAGGCCGAGTTTAACGTTATGCACATTGGGCCTGGGCCCGTAATATCTAAACGACTGCCCATATACACGTTCATGTTCAGATTTTGCAAATCATATTAGGAACCCGACTATAACTAACTTGTAAGCATGTAAATAAAGTTGAACCGTTCTTCTTCTTTCATTATTAGAGACAAACTCAATAGAAAACATAGCCACTATAGGACGACCTTTTAAATAAAAATGAGACGAGCCTCGCCAGATAAAACGCACAGACTGCGGGGCCCTCACAAATGTATGTGTTAAGTACATAGAACTCGGGATAGGCCGCTTAGCGAACTCCACGGCCTTACCCAAAATAACAACACACTAGTTCTTTAGGACGCGTCTTAATTAATCTTACTTTCTTAAATTCGGGTGCATATTTATGTGACCCAAATCCAAATCTCAGCGGAATCGAAATGTGACTCTAATCACGGGTACATTGATTGTGACGTGGTTTGAGATGCATGTCCATGACGTTGCAAATTCCTTTAAAAAATAAGAATGAGATGAGCCTCGCCGAATAAAAATACAAAATCGCGGGGCCCTCAGTAAATATTTGCTTAAAATTGCTTAGACTTCGGGATGGACCGTTTAGCAAGATTTCACGGCCCTACCCAAAGTAAATGATACGCTAGTCGTTTTAGGCACGCCTTTAATAATTTAATTTTCTTAAACTCGGGTGCACATTTATGTGACCCAAATCCAAATCTCAACGGAGTCAAAGGGTGTCGACGACCACAGGTACATTGACTGTGACGCGGTTCGAGATACAATTTCACAACGTTGCAATTCCCTATAAAATAATAATAAATAATAGTGAAAGCGGTAAAGAGTTAAAATCTGCACATAAGTTCATATTTATATAAAATCAGATAATCAAGCCGAACATGACAGTTGAGCGACCGTGCTAGAACCACGGAACTCGGGAATGCCTAACACCTTCTCCCGAGTTAACAGAATTTCTTATCCAGATTTCTGGTTCGCGGACTGTAATACAAAGTCATTCTTTTCCTCGATCCGGGATTAAATTGGTGACTTGGGACACCCTAAATCTCCCAAGTAGCGACTCTGAATAAATGAATAAATTCCGTTTCGATTGTCCTTTAATTGGAAAAACTCCTTCACCCCTGCGGGGGCGGAAAAAGGAGGTGTGACAGCTCTGACGACTCTGCTGGGGACAACTACCAGAACCACCGGTTCAGGGTTAGAAATTAGAGCTTAGAATAAATGTTGTTTTTGGCTTTGTTTATCATCTGATATTATCATGAGATATGTGTTTCATATGCCGATGATATGTGTTACCGCTTTGATATTATTTGACTGTATATATAAACTATGCTGAACCCTTCTCTTCTTACCTTCGGGGATGCTGCTCACTGGTTTGAGACTCCCTATTCTGTTAGTGTCATGCCCAAGTAGAAAGAGGCTCGGATAAGTTACAAAGCCGGACGATCCCGCGGGTCCCCGGTACGTAGCCCCCTCCTCGACTCGAGTTGTCCGCTCGGGTAAGCCAGGTTTAGAACAAAACCTAGTTTTGAAACTTAGTAAAACATGACTTCATGTCGGATCCCTAGTAGGAAACGTTTATTTGCATCACGTTGCATTTGACTTAGGGGGCTCAACACAGGGGTTGGGCCCGTCTAGGAAAAGCAACCTGGAACAAAAAGACCATCCTGCTGCATCTTGTTTGTTGGCGCATTTAATTTGCTTCGAATTTGCATGTTGACCGGTGGGTGAAAACGGGAATTTTGAAAAAAAGTGAGAGCTGCTCATTTAAGAAAAACCAATGTCCAAATAAAGTGAGAACTCTGCTAGAATTTTGATTTTTTTTAAAGAAAGAAAATTGGATTCGTGATTTAATTAATTTTCCTTACCCGAACTACGTCGGTTTGATTCTCACCGGATGTGAGATATGTAGGCAACCCCTATCGGGTCCAACTTCCTATTTTTTTTTTGAAAAAAAAAAGAAAAAAAATGATGACAAAATATTGCTACTTTCATAAAAGAGTTAGGTGATGCCATTTTTTTGCGAAAATAGCCGAATGTTCCCAAAAGGGACGCCGGAAGGCTGTCTTTGCACAGACGGCTGCCTTTGGCCATTTTCTTACCTTTTGGCCGGTTAAAACCCCACAGCCTTAAAATCTTCATCCCTGAAGAGCTGAAAGGCCGTATTTGGAAAATCAGTCTTTCCTTTCCCGAAATTAAGGAAAACAGGAAAAATAGTTTTGGAGTCAAAATAAAGATTTTTGCTTTTGTCTAAATCACCTTAATAAATGTTCAGAATGAGCACGAGTAAGAGTTCATCTGGGGCCATTATAAACAGAGTCCCGTTGGGCTTACGCATGTGGTGGAACGACTTGGAAGAATCAGAGCGGGATACAGTCAAGACATACTTAGGAGACTTGGTTGGATTACTGGACGTCGATCCGCGAGGGGACATTATAAGGGCTTTAATTTCATTTTGGGACCCAGCACACAATGTATTTCATTTCTCAGACTTTGAGCTCACACCAACGCTAGAGGAACTAGCAGGGTACATCGGACGTCCTAAAATCCCTATGAGAGGATAGTATATTATTGCACCAAGGACCGTGACCGTACACAGATTCCTAGACACCGTGAAGATCCGCAGAACTGTACACAACCCAGAGTTGTCAGAAGGGTTTTGTAGTTTGGCATTCCTGTACGACAGGTACGGTCATCTTGGAGGGTTCAACAATCCCGAGAGTAAGATCTGTAGCGGGGAAAGCCGGCTGAAATGGGAAAGACATAGGTGTATTGCTTTTATGGTAGCCTTTCTGGGTTTTCTGGTATTCCCTAGAAAGGATGGGAAAATTAACATACAAATCGCTGGGGTCGTCAGCACTTTGCTCAAACAAGACAACAACACTCTGGCACCGATGATAATAGCAGACATCTTTCGCGCTCTCACCGTTTGCAAAACCGGAGGAGGTTTCTTTGAGGGATGCAATATACTACTGCAAATGTGGATGATAGAGCACCTATGTCATCGCCCTCAGTTTCTGAAATATGGGTCATCACAAAAGACTTGTATAGAAGAGTTTTCCACCAGGATCGATGGGTTCAGCCTGCCAGAAGGGGTCACTGAATGGGTCACTCTACTGCGTTTCGTCTCAGCAAACCAGATAGAATGGGCATTTGGGTGGCTACCCATAGATGAGATCATACACATGTCAGCCGTCGAATCTCATTTGTTGTTGATGGGTCTCCAAAGTATCCAGCCCTATGCGCCGTACAGAGTATTGAGGCAATTGGAGCGATGTCAAATAGTCCCAAAGGAAGAGGATCTCAGTAGCCAGGTGGTCGAAATCGGGCCCGGTGGGCAGTTCCCTAAAGCAGTCGTTCGGAGAATTTGGAATGAATGTCAAACCCTGAAAGTAGATACTTGTGTACAAGATCGGGCCAAGGGCGAAGTGTCGCCAAAATACCTCACATGGTATAGAAGAGAGCTTGAGGACCAAAGACCAACTAAGAAAGCTCACGTCCAAGACTTTGCAGAATCGTCGCAAGCACAATGGGGTTGGCTAGCCAAAGAGAAAGAATATCGGGTCGAGATTGGCAAACTAAAACAGCAAATTGAGGGGCTTAAATATCAAAGCAGCTTGCAAATTGATGCTGATACAGGGGAGAAAAGCAAGTTGACTCAAGAAAACAAGGCCCTGAGAGCCCGAATCCGCCAAGACAGAAAGAATGCCGGTGACCAACAGAAAAATCGGTCCAATGAGAGGTTGATAACAGAGCTGAGGAGTCAGGTCAGCAAAAGCCGAGAGGACTTGGAGAGATCTGAAGCTTGCATAGCAAGAATGAGGGTCAGATGGGCAAAAGGTACAATGGCCCGGAGGAAGCATCTGCAACAAGTCATAAGGGATTCTGAAATGAGCATCAGGATATTAAGGAAAACGAACTCCACCCTTCAGGAGAGGATCTTCAAACAAGCCCGAGATGCCCAAGCTGACAGAAGGCACTGTTATGATGTGATGACCAGAATGGAAAAACAAATGGAAAGGTTCCAGGATCGACTCGCCGACAATGCTCAAGCACTGGGACTGAAAAACCGGTGAATAGAGCAATTATTCAGGGAAAGGGACAACATCCGAGATAGGATTGACGAGATTGGGCACTACATTTACAGGAGATGCTTGGCATGTGAGCAGATGCCTCGTGATACCTTACTCGCCTCCGTCATGGGCTACATTCACCGGATCATGAATGAGTTGAAAAGCTTACAAAGAGGTCTCACACCAAAGCCCGCGGAAAGGCCGAACGATGCCTCGCGAGCACCTAAGTTGAAATCCTTAATGTATCCCTAGTTCGAGTCTTGTTTGTTGACTTTATAGGTCCGTTATCTTCCCATGTGTTGTTTTTTGTTTCTTTTATCGAGTCAGGTTAAGAATTTTGGAATCTTTACTATTGTTGTTCTTTGTTTAAGATAAGTAGTTTGTAATAGCAAATTTTGGTGATGAATTGAATGATTCCAAAAGAATTTTGCGTCTTTACTTTAGCAGAACTACGCCCGGTCTGATTCACGCGGGGACGTGATACGTAGGCAATCCACGTAAGATTCGACCGCCATTAAAAAGAAAGAAAAGAAAAGAAGAAGGAAAGAAAGGAAAAAGAAAGAAAAAGAAGAAAGAAATAAAAGGAAAGAGAGAGCAAAAGAAGAAAAAAAAAGAATAATGGAGAGAAAAACGGGGGTTTCGCAAAACACTTTAAAGGCACAAACAAAGCAAGCCGGTGCGTTTGAAGCAAAAACATGTTAGAAATGGTTAACTGCTTAGGAAAATTGCATCCCCAACGTGCTATTACCGAATTTGTTAAACTCTAACGCTAACAAGTTTGTTGTTTTTCCCAAATACCAGACAGTTAGTTGTTAAAACGTTCTGGCAGCACATCCTTATCAAACCAGATCCAAGGGACCTGTACCGATAATCATGACTACTTCAGAAAATAGTGCCGAAGAAGAAAGGCCAGTAAGCCAGTTGCTGAAAGAGGCAATGGAGAAGATAGAGAGAATGGGATTGGAGATGAATGCGATGCAGTTAGCCTTGGCTAAAGTACAAAAGAGCCCTGAACCACCCGCTGCTCTTACACTAGGGCATATGCCGGAATACCCTCACTCTGGCCCTTCAACAAGCCTCCCGAATCACTGCTATTATCAGGAGAGAAGCCCCTATGATTCCCAAGCTCCACCACCCCATCAGCATCTCCCAACACCAAATGTTCCCACTTTTATGGGACCCACACCAGCCACACTGCAAAGATCGACTAGTGAGCCGTTGTTTCAGGCTCACGATGCGCAGTACTATCCCCCTTAACCCACATTTAATGCACCGGAACCCCATACCTATAATCCACACTTGGAGGTCCCGGCAGAGATTGAAAAGCCGGTTAAGGTGCCAGAGCAGGATGAGGTAATGAGGAAGTGCAAAAGCCTGGAGCAATCCTTCAGGAGCCTGCATGGATTGGGCAACCAGGTCAGCGTGGCCTACAAGGATCTATGCCCTTTCCCGGACGTCCAACTCCCGGCAGGTTTCAAAATGCCCAAGTTTGACTTATATGAAGGGCACGATGATCCTATGACACATTTACGGGGTTTTTGCAACAAAATGAGAGGCACTGGCGGCAAAGATGAGCTACTGATAGCTTATTTTGGTCAAAGCTTGAGTGGATCGGCATTGGAATGGTATACCAGGCAAGATCCCAGCAGATGGTACACTTGGGATGATCTAGCGCAGGCTTTCGCAGGTCACTTTCAGTACAATCTCGAGATAGTCCCTGACCGTCTCACACTATTGAGGACCGGAAAAAAGCCTGGGGAAAGCTTTCATGAGTTTGGTTTCCGCTGGAGAGAGCAGGCAGCCAGGGTTGATCCTCCTATGAGAGAGGGAGAAATGGTGGACTACTTCCTGCAAACGCTGGATCCAACTTACTTTGGTCACTAGTTGACGACGGTTGGAAAATCCTTAAAGATAGGGGTTATGATAGAGGAGGGGCTGAGGTCAGATAAAATCCTGAATTACTCAGCACTCAAGGCAACGACCCAGGCTATTCAGAGCGGCACAGGAGGTGCACTGGGAAGGAAGAAGAAAGAAGAAGTCACCACGGTTGAGGCAGGAAGTTGGTCCAGGTTCGTCAAACCATACTACAACTAACCCAGACCCCACAGGCCAAATTATCCATACAGCCCGCCACAACACTACTATCCACCTCAAGAACCACACTTCTCCGTGCACCAAGCCCAAACATACACTCCGCCTCCGGTTCGCCCGCAATGGCGCGCGCCGGCTCCCCAAAATGCATATCCACCTCCACAGAACACATACCCTCCACCACAAAATGCCTATCCTCCACCAAGAGCATACAAGAACCCTCCAGGAGCGGGCTTTCGAGGAAGTCAAGCTGCTAGAAATGACAGGCTACAGAGGCATAGAGCTTTTACTGAGTTGGGAGAGACCTATACCGCCGTGTTCCACAAATTGAGGCAGCTAAGTTTGGTGAGTCCTATCGAGCCTAGAGATCCAAAACCCCTACCCCAAAATTTGGACCGATCGATAAGTTGCGAGTACTGCTCAGGAATACTAGGACATGATACCAAAAAATGTTGGAGGTTGAGGCATGCAATACAAGATCTTATTGATGCCAACAAGATCAAGGTCCAGACGCCGGATGCACCCAACATCAACCACAACCCATTGCCAGTGCACCGTGAAGCTCACATGATCGAGTTGGTGTATAAGGGAGGAGAGCCGAGGAAGCCCTCACAGACTGTGATAATGATCCAGGCCGCTCCGAAAGAAGAATCGACCGGTGGGAAACCAGGGGTACAGTTGAAGGAGGAAGATGTCAAGCCATTGGTGATATTAGGGAAGAATCCGTCCCCCACAACAAAGAAACCAGAGCCAACCCAATTGGTAGTATCGGGGATATCATCCACACCCGTAGTTGTGTTAAAAGGGGTCTGCAGGGAACTGGTCACCATAAAGCCGGTAGTCCAATTGCCAGTGATTGATAGCAAGGTCGTGCCTTGGAAGTATGAAAAGGCAGTGGTAATGTACAAGGGAAAGCAAGTGGAGGACGATAGTTGTGAGGCACAGAGACTAACTCGATCAGGACGATGTTTTGCTCTAGTGGAGTTGAGAAGACCCAACCCAACCGCAACAAAGAAACCCGTGTCAGAAGAAGAGGCTGAGGAATTCTTGAAAAAAATGAAAGTGTAGGATTACTCCGTGGTCGAACAATTGAAGAAAACACTGGCCCAGATCTCGTTGTTATCACTATTGATCCATTCGGATGAACATCGTCGGGCCTTGATGAAGATACTGAATGAAGCTCATGTGCCCAATGAAATTTCAGTAAACCACCTTGAAACGGTTGCCAACAAAATTTTTGAGGTAAACAGGGTAACGTTCTCTGATGATGATCTGCCAGTGGAGGGCACAAAACATAATAAAGCTCTCTACTTGACTGTCAAATGTGAAGATTTGGCAGTTTCCCGGGCGTTGGTGGATAACGGCTCAAGTGCCAATATTTGTCCGTTATCCACCCTGAACCAGTTGAAGATTGACCGTGGTAGAATCTGCAAGAACAGAATTTGTGTCCGAGGATTTGATGGAAGTGGAACTGACACCGTGGGGGATATTATACTCGAGTTGACCATCGGCCCGGTCCAGTTTACCATGGAATTCCGGGTATTGGATGCCGAGGTATCTTATAACCTTTTGTTGGGATGACCGTGGACCCACGCGGCCAAAGCGGTGCCATCCACCTTGCATCAAATGGTCAAGTTCGAATGGGACAGACAAGATGTCGTGTTGCATGGGAAGGACACTGCGTGCACCATGGGAGGCGCCATTGTGCCCTTCATAGAAACTAGTGATGACAAAGGTCCCTGGGTTTACCAGATTTTCGATGCAGTGTCAGCAAACAAGATTCCCGAGGGTGAAAGCATTCCACACCCCAGGGTAGCTTCCGCAACCATCATGATGGTTTCAGAGATGCTGGGTAATAGATTTGTGCCAGGAAAAGGCCTGGGGGCTGAGCTTCAAGGGATTGTTCAACCTGTCTCCTTGCCCAAGAATTTAGAAACCTTTGGATTGGGGTTCAAACCGACTGCGGCAGATGTAAAACGAGCACGAAAAATGAAGAAGAGGGTTTGGGTTCTTCCCAAACCAATTCCGCGTCTCTCCAAATCCTTTATTAGAGCAAGTGCCAAGGGGTCACCGGTCCCGAAAATTCTCAGACCATTGATTGGGATGGACGGGGATTTGAATCAGAGCTTCGAAAGGCTGTTTACTGATGTCAATGTGATAGAAGTTGGATAGGGTTCTAGCAGAGCAGGCATACAGTTTGTGGGGCCTGAGGCCAAAACCAATAATTGGACGGTTACTCCTCTTCCTACCCGGTGGGAGTCCTGGTAGTAGGCTTTGATTTTTCTTTCTTGTTTTTCGGATTATTTCAGGGTGTAATCCAAATCTCAGTTTATTTTGTAAAGTGTGAACCCTGTTATCCCGCATTTTTAATGAAATTCTCTTTTCTTGTCGCATTTTAATTTTGTTTTGTTCTTTTCTCTTTCTGAACAGTTCTCTTTTTACTGGTTCTAATGACATGGCATGCACAATGGATCTTCGACCTAGTCTAATAAATCAATCTTACTCCGACTTAATTGTACAAGAAATCGGTTACGACGATGAGTCTGAATATGACGAGGATGAAGCCTTCGAAGAAATAAACCGAGAACTGTGCCAATTTGAAGAGAAACCAAGCCTAATTTGAATGACACCGAGGCTGTGAATCTAGGGGATGCAGATAATGTTAGAGAAACCAAAATCAGCATCCACATTGAGCCAAACGTCAGGGAGGAATTAATCAAAACCCTCATTGAGTTCAAAGATGTTTTTGCGTGGTCATATGATGATATGTCGGGATTAAGCACCGATCTAGTGGTTCACAAATTGCCAACTGACCCGGCATACCCTCCGGTCAAGCAAAAACTGAGGAAGTTTAAGACGGATATGAGTGTGAAGATCAAAGAAGAAGTGACCAAGCAGCTGCAGGCAAAAGTTATTCGGGTTACTCGATATCCCGATTGGTTGGCCAATGTGGTACCAGTGCTGAAGAAGGATGGGAAAATCAGGGTATGTGTCGACTACCGCAATCTCAACAAGGCAAGTCCTAATGATAATTTTCCATTGTCCAACATCCATATCCTGATCGATAATTGCGCTGGGCGCGAGATCGGATCCTTTGTGGACTGCTATGCAGGATATCATCAGATCTTAATGGACAAAGAAGATGCGGAAAAGACGGCTTTCATTACACCATGGGGAACTTACTGCTACCGGGTAATGCCATTCGGATTGAAGAATGCTGGGGCAACGTACGTGAGAGCAATGACTACTGTGTTTCATGACATGATACACAAAGAAATTGAAGTGTACGTAGATGATGTGATCATAAAGTCTTGGCGTCAGGAAGATCATGTAGCAGATCTAAGGAGGTTCTTTCAAAGACTGCGAAGGTATAATATGAAGCTCAACCCGGCAAAATGCGCCTTCGGGGTTCCATCAGGAAAGCTGTTAGGATTCATCGTCAGTCGACGGGGTATTGAGTTGGACCCATCCAAGATCAAATCCATCCAAGATTTGCCACTGCCAAAGAACAAAACGGAGGTAATGATTATATTGGGAAGACTAAATTATATCAGCAGGTTCATCGCTCAACTCACGGCGACTTGTGAACCCATATTTCGGCTGCTGAAGAAAGATGATGCGGTAGACTGGACGGCGGAGTGTCAAGAAGCCTTCAACCAAATCAAAGGGTATCTATCAAATCCACCTGTGTTGGTTCCACCTGAGCCGGGGAGACCATTAATTCTTTATCTGACGGTCCTGGAGAATTTGTTTGGCTGCGTGTTGGGGAAACACGACACTATAGGAAGGAAGGAGCGGGCCATTTATTATCTTAGCAAGAAGTTTACAGTGTTTGAGGTCAAGTATACCCAACTCGAGAGGACATGTTGCGCCCTGACTTGGGTGGCTCAGAAATTGAAGCACTATTTGTCCTCATATACTACTTATCTCATATCCCGTTTGGATCCATTAAAGTACATTTTCCAGAAACCTATGCCTACAGGGAGGTTAGCAAAATGGCAAATTTTGCTCACAGAGTTTGATATCGTCTATGTGACGAGGACGGCCATGAAAGCCCAAGCGCTGGCCGACCACTTGGCTGAGAGTCCCGTTGATGAAGAATACGAGCCTTTGAGGACGTATTTTCCAGACGAGGAAGTAATACATACAGGTGAGCTGGAATTACCCAAGGAACCAAGCTGGAAGCTTTTCTTTGATGGAGCTGCAAACGCGAAGGGGGTTGGAATAGGAGCGGTACTCATTTCGGAAACAGGACGTCACTATCTTGTTACACCTCAACTATGTTTCTATTGTACCAACAATTTGGCCGAGTATGAAGCATGCATTTTGGGTTTGCGACTAGCTGCAGACATGGATGTCCAGGATATTTTGGTCTTGGGAGACTCAGACCTCCTGGTGCATCAGATTTAGGGTGAGTGGGAAACACGGGATTTGAAACTCATACCATATCGACAATGTTTGCACGATCTGAGCAAGCAATTTCGATCAGTGGAATTCAGACACATCCCGAGAGTTCATAATGAGGTTGCCGATGCATTGGTCACCTTAGCATCAATGTTACACCACCCCGACAGAATGTATGTTGACCCATTGCACATTCAGGTTCGTGATCAGCATGCTTATTGCAGCATGGTAGAAGAGGAAGTGGATGGCGAGCCATGGTTTTATGACATAAAGGAGTACCTCAAGATGGGGATATATCCGGAGCAGGCCACCGGAGACCAAAAAAGAGCCATTCGGTGTTTGGAAAATGGTTTCTTCCTCAGTGGAGGAGTGTTGTACAGAAGAACCCCAGACTTGGGATTGCTAAGATGTATAGACGCCGGTCAAGCCACGACAGTTATGGTAGAGGTGCATGCTGGAGTCTGTGGGCCACATATGAGCGGATATGTATTGGCAAAGAAGATTCTTCGGGCAGGGTACTATTGGCTCACTATGGAGCATGATTGTATCAATTTTGTGAGGAAGTGCCATCAATGTCAGATACACGGAGATCTGATTCGTTCTCCGCCGACAGAATTGCATACAATGTCAGTACCATGGCCATTTGTCGCATGGGGCATGGATGTCATTGGGCCTATTGAGCCGGAGGCGACCAACGGCCATAGGTTCATTCTGGTGACTATCGACTACTTCACCAAGTGGGTGGAACCTAAAACTTTCAAGTCGGTAACCAAGAAGGCAGTGGTGGATTTTGTTCACTCCCATATCATCTGCAGATTTGGGGTCCCAAAAGTGATCATCACAGATAATGGTGCAAATCTTAACAGTGATTTGATGAGAGAGGTATGCCAACAGTTTAAGATTACACATCGCAATTCCACCCCGTATCGTCCCAAGGCGAATGGAGCGGTTGAAGCAGCCAATAAGAACATCAAGAAGATACTGAGGAAGATGGTAGAAGGATCTAGACAATGGCATGAGAAATTACCCTTTGCCTTGTTGGGTTATCACACTACAGTTCGGACTTCCATAGGTACAACTCCTTATTTGTTGGTATACGGATCTGAAGCAGTAATACCTGCAGAGGTCGAAATTCCGTCCCTCCGAATTGTCGCTGAAGCCGGGATTGACGACGATAAATGGGTCAAAGCTCGACTGGAGCAGCTGAACTTAATAGATGAAAAAAGATTAGCAACAGTGTGTCATGGCCAGTTATATCAGAAAAGAATGACGAGGGCATACAATAAGAAGGTGCGCCCCAAAAAATTTGAAGTAGGGCAACAAGTATTGAAACGGATCCTCCCACATCAAATCGAAGCAAAAGGCAAGTTCGCCCCAAATTGGCAAGGGCCTTATGTTGTGACCAGAGTGTTATCCAACGACGCTTTATGTCTAACAAATATCGAAGGAAGATGCGTCGACATGACTATCAATTCCGATGCAGTCAAAAGATATTATGCGTAATTTCTTGATTATGATAGTTATTGGTTCGTTTGTTTGTACTTGGTACTTATTGGATAATGAAATGACGGAGACAATTATTTCTTCTATCCAAACACTTTTAACCTTCGCTTCCCCTTTTGAGCCTTGTTTATTCTTTCACACCCCTCTTTTGGAGTCACTAATGAAAAATATATGAAAAAAAGAAAGAAGAAAAGAAAAATGAAAACAAGATAAAGGTCATAAGAAAAACAAGGGAATATAGGAACTACGTTTGACCTGATTCCTCAAAGAGGATACGTAGGCACCTCATTGCTCGGTCATAGTGCACCATAGTGTGCATAGTGTGCATAGCTCAACATAGTGTAAATATAAAAATTCCCCAAGCAAGAAAACTGGGGCAGGAGTTATGTTTTTAAAGTTTCAAAAAGGTTTGATTCCAAGAGTTGTAACATTTCACCCATCAAAGTTATGTTAAATGTTTGACATCCTTTCTTTTAACCCTACATAAAACCAACATCGATGTCCAAAAAGGCCTCCCGATCAATATCCGAGAGGTTCCAAGTCAGGCAAATGGAATCCGAGAATAATACGCTGATCCCCAGCAAAGAAGAGGGTCATAAATTGGAAATGAATTGATAGCCGAAAAGAATCTCCGGAGGAGAGAGTCATATCGGTAGCACTCCAATCCACCGCTGAAAAATGAGAGAGTCTTATCGGTGAAAACCTTCACAGACACCATAAGGCAACGAAAGATGAGAGAAATAAAACGAGAGAGTCTTATCGGTGAAAATCTTCACAGGCACCATAAGGCGACGAAAGATGAGAGAAATAAAACGAGAGAGTCTTATCGGTGAAAACCTTCACAGGCACCATAAGGCGACGGGAGCTGAGAGAAAGGAAAGAGTCTTATTAGTGAAAACCCCTCGAAGGGCACTATAAGGCGACAAAATAGATTGGCAAAAAGGATCCGCGTTTGCGAAGAGGTGGGCACCTATTTATCCCCAGCAAGAGAGACCATCAGGAAGATTGATAGATACAAATAGACTGGGTCGATTAATCCGTAATGCATGACATGATCGTTGGGACCAGTCATACCGTCAAGATAAGTTCTTTCCTTTTCTTCTCCCCTAGCATTTGTTCAGAAAGATTTTTCTTCTTTTCTATCTTTTTTCATTTCTTTGTCTAAAGACTTTTTCCAGAAATTTGTTTTGAGAAGGATTCTTCGAAGTTTACTACCAGGGGCCAAAATGGTACAAAGCAAAATGCGAATGGGACATGCCAAAGTCAAGGCAATAAGACAAAAGGCGTTTGTTGCAAAACCAAATGACAAACTGGCCTAGAAAGTTAAGGGGGACATGAAGAAAAGCAAAAAACGACGGTTGAGGGACTTATGAACCAAGTTCCAAGAAGATCCCCAGCAGAACTTCGATAGATCACGGACCAAGGTCCAAGGTGGTCAGAGACTGCAGAAAGGAGGAAGGAGGAAGAGAGAATTGATCCGCAGCAAGATAACCTCAACAGTCCTATCCTCAATAACATTATCCCCAGGTGATAACATTTTATGCCCTGCAGTGCTGGGAGAAAATAAACTTTTAAGGAAGTAGTTTTGGAGTTGAAGAGGACTCCCACAACATGTTTTGAAACAAAAGAGCGGGGAAGGGATAAATGGAAAACCATCCCCAGCAGACATACCATCCCCCATAGACATACCATCCCCAGCAAGCAACTTCATCCCCAACCAGTTTTGGGAGCACAGAGCAAGGGAAAAGGAAAGGAAGAATCATCCCCCAGCGGGAGTGCCACGATCACTCACCATGTTAAAACTAACAAAATTTTCTTTGATTTCTACAGGAAAATAAAGGTTGATAATGGCAGAAAGACACGCCACAAGGAAGGTCACCAAAACCGGGGCAGAAAATTTTCTGTCGTTGTCAAAAATTTTCTCGGATGAACGAGAAAACAAATTCAAATATTTTCATGTCTTAGTTAAATAGGCGCCCACCTGTATAATGAGAGGAATACTTTTATGTCTTAGGTGCCCACTTGTATAATGAGAGGAATACTTTTATGTCTTAGGTGCCCACTTGTATAATGAGAGGAATATTTTCATGTCTTAGTTAAATAGGCGCCCACCTGTATAATAAGAGAAATATTTTTATGTCTTAGTTAAATAGGCGCCCACCTGTATAATGAGAGGAATATATTCGTGTCTTAGTTAAATAGGCGCCCACCTGTATAATGAGAGGAATATTTTCATGTCTTAGTTAAATAGGCGCCCACCTGTATAATGAGAGGAATACTTTTATGTCTTAGGCACCCACCTGTATAATGAGAGGAATATTTTCATGTGTTACTTAAATAGGCGCCCACCTGTATAATGAGAGAAATATTTTCATGTCTTAGTTAAATAGGCGCCCACCTGTATAATGAGAGGAATACTTTTATGTCTTAGTTAAATAGGCGCCCACCTGTATAATGAGAGGAATATTTTCATGTCTTAGTTAAATAGGCGCCCACCTGTATAATTAGAGGAATATTTTCATGTCTTTGTTAAATAGGCGCCCACCTGTATAATGAGAGGAATATTTTTATGTCTTCATTAAATAGGCGCCCACCTGTATAATGAGAGGAATACTTTTATGTCTTAGGCACCCACTTGTATAATGAGAGGAATATTTTCATGTCTTAGTTAAATAGGCGCCCACCTGTATAATGAGAGGAATATTTTCGTGTCTTAGTTAAATAGGCGCCCACTTGTATAATGAGAGGAATACTTTTATGTCTTAGTTAAATAGGCGCTCACCTGTATAATGAGACGAATATTTTCATGTCTTAGTTAAATAGGCGCCCACCTGTATAATGAGAGGAATATTTTCATGTCTTAGTTAAATAGGCGCCCACCTGTATAATGAGAGGAATATTTTTATGTCTTAGTTAAATAGGCGCCCACCTGTATAATGAGAGGAATATTTTCATGTCTTAGTTAAATAGGCGCCCACCTGTATAATGAGAGGAATATTTTCATGTCTTAGTTAAATAGGCGCCCACCTGTATAATGAGAGGAATATTTTCATGTCTTAGTTAAATAGGCGCCCACCTGTATAATGAGAGGAATATTTTCATGTCTTAGTTAAATAGGCGCCCACCTGTATAATGAGAGAAATATTTTCATGTCTTAGTTAAATAGGCGCCCACCTGTATAATGAGAGAAATACTTTTATGTCTTAGTTAAATAGGCGCCCACCTGTATAATGAGAGGAATATTTTCATGTCTTAGTTAAATAGGCGCCCACCTGTATAATGAGAGGAATACTTTTATGTCTTAGATGAATAGGCGCCCACCAGTATAATGAGAGGAATATTTTCATGCTTTAGATAGATTGGCACCCCACCTGTATAACAAGAGGAATATTTTTCAGTCTTTGCATTTTCAGGTCTTGAAACCAGCAACTCACCAGAAAACAGAAGGTTGCAACAAGAGATCCCAGCGCAAATTTAAGAGCATGAGCCGAAAGGAAAATAAGACAAATATCGAGAGGAGCGGCTTTTGAACATCAAATTATTCCCAGCATAGCAAAAAAGCTTAATGAAGGAAGCCATATCCCCAGCGGACAGAGCCAGACAGTGAGAATTGGCATTCAGAGAAGCAAAAGGCCAGTATCATCCCCGTCAGTTCTCGAAAGAAAAGAAGAACTGGAATAGACGCAAGTCGACAAGGAAGCAAGGCGTCAAGAACAAATGGAGGATATATGGGATCTTGTAATCCGTTATCTAGCCTAGCTTCTTGATTTTCCTTTTAAAGCACGATGTAATAAGGAGATCGGTAAGCAGTAGTAACAGCGTGCAGCAGCAATAACAGCAAATCGCAATCCTATGGTAGTCCCAGCTACCAACACTTCCCGAACTACATTAACCTGATTCCCCTTTAGCCAGGGATATGTAGGAAACCTTTGAAGCAAAGGTTCGGTTAAATCTTCTTCTCAAAAATATGCTTCACACGGAGTGCTCCTACAGGGCAAAAATCGCTCGTATCCGGTCACTTCATCTTTGCACGAAAGCTCTTTACGTTTTCGGTCAAAGAGGGGCAGCTGTGAGCACGTGATTTTTGCTTCATGGAAACTACTCCAAAAGAAATCAAAAAAAAGAAATAAAACAAGTTACCTTTGGGTACAATTTTGGGAATTTGTGTGACATTTTTATAATTGTCTATCCGTAAATGCTTGCCTTGCTATAGTTAAAAAATACAAAATTACATGTTGCATGCATTTAGGAATTAGTGGTGCATTTACGAATTAATTAACCATAATTTGGTTAAAAGAAAATCACAAAAAAATATGCATGTGTATTTCTTGTCATTGTGTGATTTTATTTTTTAATATTGTGTGTTAATTATTATAGGTGTTAAATAATATGTATGTAATATTATTTAGGATTTTGATAATTAAAAGAAAGAAGGAAAATGGGGAAAAATAAGGGAAATCGGGGTGGGCCACCCTAGATGGACCCAAACCCAGGCCCAAATCAACCCCATACCCGGTCCAATTTGGTCAAGCTTCCTGACGCCTCAAACAGCGTCATTTTGTTCCTTTTAATCGGAGCCGTTAGATTAAATCAATCCAACGGCCAGGATCACATCTCCCTTACCCATTAATCCAACGGCCAGGATCTCATCTCCCTTACCCATTCCCTGAACCCGACCCGTTGCCTGGATTCGAACCGACCACCCTACTTAACCAAACGACACCGTGTTGTTAAGCTCCCCTAATCCTGGCCATTGATTTTGATTGATCCAGCGGCCAGGATTAAACCACCCATCCCGTATATAAGTCCCAATCCGTCACCCCATGCCCCAAACCAAACCCCCCCTTCGCCCACTGTTCATCTTCGTCCCCAGAACCCCCTTCTCAAACCCTAGCCGCCTTAGGAGTCCCCCACCATAAACCCGGCCACCCCGACTCCGATGGCTACCAAAATAACACCCCTGATGCACCCAACCACCCTGAACACGAATCCATTAACCGTTTACCTCGAATCATCCTGCAGCTTCTCGAATATTCAATCGAAGATTCGAGCAAAACCAGATCTACACCCACCGACCCCAAACTCATACCATAACACCTTATGACCTTCCTCACCCCTTGAATGACCTTGGTTCCGTTCGAATATAACCAGAAAGGCTCGAGCCCTAATTCGAGCCCCAAGAACCCTAGAACTCAGATCTATGTGGGTCTGTCCAAATCAACAAAAGGATCGGGGTCTAATAGACTTTAACCGAGGTGTTCTCAGTTGAGAACATTTCGATTAAAGTCCATTCGACCCCAAAAATGGTCGAGTCCGAGTTCTAGCTTGGGTCGGTTTTGATTTCAACCTGAGGTAATTTTCCCCTTTTTCTTTTGTTCTCCTATAGATTCTATCTGTTTTCATGTTTGGTTTGGTTTGTTTCTGATTTTTCTGTCAATTCTGTGAACCCCGAGATAGTGTTTAGCTTGTTTTGGTGTTTTATTTGATTGCCTGCTGTATATTATAGCTTGTATAGTCGTTTAAATAAGTGTCGTCAATTAATTTGTTTGAAATTAGAGGAAAACATGACAATAGCTCATTAATACCCTCCATGTATGTTTGCCAGGACAGTAGCTCATCTAAATATGTATGCTAGCATATAATGAACCTTTGGAATATATTCAGTTTTGTCTGTGAATTAGACTACTCATTCAGGCAGTAACCTCATGATTTTTCATAGAAGCCTGTTCATTATTCATCACTGCTTCGAGCTTAGCCTGTGGGCTGTTGTCTTTTGCATTGTTTGGCTCTGAGTTGGTCAGGATTGGCCCCCAATATGACCAACTCCTGCCATTTGATTAACACCCCTGTTTGTGATCTGATTTTGAGTTGAACTTAGTTTAGGAACTGAATATAGCTATAGAAATTTAACAAATCAACCTGAAATCAGTGTTAGGTTAAGCTGATTAGCTAATAGTCAGTGATTATTAGCTAAATTCAGAGGGGCTTATATGCTGACTATTAAGGGTTAGGATAATACAGTAATATGCAAGGGTTAAGGGGTAATTTTGGGAGTTTAGTAACATGTTAACATGCTGTTAAAGTTGGGGTCTGCCTAGGGGTCATTTATTAAACTTATATTAATGACAATGGGGAACAAAACAACAAGCGTGGGAATTAAGTGAATATTATAATACACCCATGACTCTTGGTTAAAACAAATAGGACAAGCATGGGGAACAATATAGTGGGGGTCAATAAAAGACACTTAGGCATGAGAATTAAAGGGGTATGGGCAGAAAAAGGCTGAGGGGATCAAGGCAGCCTGGGGGCTTGCCATTTCTGGCTTATAAATAGGCTGATTTTTAGAGTTTAAGGGGCTGGTGTTTTTTTTTGCTAGAGTTTTTGGCTAGAGAGTTAAGTTTAGAGGCTGGATAGTTTTAAGGGGGTTGGACAGTTTTTTTAAGTGTTTGAGAGATAAAAGAAAAAGCAAAAAACAAGGCTGGACTTTCAAACCTTGAAGAGGTCAGCCTAATTTCAGTTTAATAGAGAGTTAAGAGAGTGCTGGATTTCTGAACATAACAATAAGAAGTTACTGCTTTTCTGCATATGTTTTCCTTCTCTGCTTAGCCTGTATTTGTTGGGGACACTGCTGGTTTTTCAGCTTAGATTTCCCTGGTTTCCCTGTTGGTACAACACTATTTTAGCTGGGTATTTTGGGTTTTCTGAAAGTTCACTGGATTTCTGTTTGGTTTAAATCTGCTGCTGGTTTCTCTACTGGGTATTATTGGATTTTGCTTTACTGGGCCTGCTGTTAATAACCAAAATCTGACTGCTGGGTTGTTGCTGCTGATTGCTGTCTTTGTGTTGCTGCTTTTCTGTTGCTGCTGTTGTTGTGTGTGTACTACTGCTTTCCACTGATCATTCCCCTTCTTCGTTTGCTTTCCTATACCAGGTACACGACTGATACACTGTCAATGTAAGCTGAAATTTGAAGCATGAATACAAAGAAAAATTGGAAGAGTTGAAGTTATTTCGAATTAGTTTTAGAAATGTATTGAAAATAGGTTGTTCACATAACAATTTACTTTCCCTAATAGAACTATGTAGTTAGCTATGATGTAACTGAACTTTTATACATATCATTTAGTTGGAAAACTCTATGTGTTGCTTATAATTAAAAGGGATTAATGTTGTAGTAGCCATGTTCTATTAGTTCATTATTATTTTGTCAAGAAGCATGTTAGGTACCCAATAGTTCCTTCTTTAAACAAATGGCCTGTTTTAAGATTGGTAGGAATATGGCTTGATTAAGGCAAGCAGTACATTGCATTTCAGCCCCCCCCCCTTTTATAAATGTCAAACATATATCAAATAAGTTGAATAGGCCCAATTGGAATAAGGGTGGCCCAGGCCGAGTTTAACGTTATGCACATTGGGCCTGGGCCCGTAATATCTAAACGACTGCCCATATACGCGTTCATGTTCGGATTTTGCAAATCATATTAGGAACCCGACTATAACTAACTTGTAAGCATGTAAATAAAGTTGAACCGTTCTTCTTCTTTCATTATTAGAGACAAACTCAATAGAAAACATAGCCACTATAGGACGACCTTTTAAATAAAAATGAGACGAGCCTCGCCAGATAAAACGCACAGACTGCGGGGCCCTCACAAATGTATGTGTTAAGTACATAGAACTCGGGATAGGCCGCTTAGCGAACTCCACGGCCTTACCCAAAATAACAACACGCTAGTTCTTTAGGACGCGTCTTAATTAATCTTACATTCTTAAATTCGGGTGCACATTTATGTGACCCAAATCCAAATCTCAGCGGAATCGAAATGTGTCTCTAATCACGGGTACATTGATTGTGACGTGGTTTGAGATGCGTGTCCATGACGTTGCAAATTCCTTTAAAAAATAAGAATGAGATGAGCCTCGCCGAATAAAAATACAAAATCGCGGGGCCCTCCGTAAATATTTGCTTAAAATTGCTTAGACTTCGGGATGGACCGTTTAGCAAGATTTCACGGCCCTACCCAAAGTAAATGATACGCTAGTCGCTTTAGGCGTGCCTTTAATAATTTAATTTTCTTAAACTCGGGTGCATATTTATGTGACCCAAATCCAAATCTCAACGGAGTCAAAGGGTGTCGACGACCACGGGTACATTGACTGTGACGCGGTTCAAGATACAATTTCACAACGTTGCAATTCCCTTTAAAATAATAATAAATAATAATGAAAGCAGTAAAGAGTTAAAATCTGCACATAAGTTCATATTTATATAAAATTAGATAATCAAGCCGAACATGACAGTTGAGCGACCGTGCTAGAACCACAGAACTCGGGAATGCCTAACACCTTCTCCCGGGTTAACAGAATTCCTTATCCGGATTTCTGGTTCGCGGACTGTAATACAGAGTCATTCTTTTCCTCGATCCGGGATTAAATTGGTGACTTGGGACACCCTAAATCTCCCAGGTGGCGACTCTGAATAAATGAATAAATTTCGTGTCGATTGTCCTTTAATTGGAAAAACTCCTTTACCCCTGCGGGGGCGGAAAAAGGAGGTGTGACACAGATGACCGAAATATACCAAGCCTGGATTAGTGGGCATCCTACACCATTATTTCCCACTAACTACCCTGAAAGCCTCGTCACCATTCCGCCACTGTCACAAATCCAGATTCCCACTACTGCTGATATCTCCCCACAACCTTTTCACACTCCACCCGCCAAAACCACCTCATCTCTCGCTCCTTTTACCACTCATATTTTTGTAGCTCATCCACCAGCTACATTTCCTCGATCCTCTAGCGAGACTGTGTTCGAAATCCCCAATGCCCAATACTGTGCTACAGAACCAACTTTCAAGGTCTTGGATCCATACTCTCACGCTTCTCATTTTGAGCCTCCCAGTGAAACTGAAAAACCTGCTAAGATAGTGGAGCAAGATGAGATATCTAGGAAGGTGAAAATCTTAGAGCAGTATTTAAGAAACATGCAAGGGATAGGGAGCTAGATGAACGTGTCTTACAAAGACTTGTGTTTGTTTTCCGGCGTCCAGTTGCCTGTTGGGTTTAAGATGCTTGTATGATAGGCGTGGAGATCCAATAGCCCATCTGAAGTGTTATTGTAGTGAAATGAGAAGTGTTTGTTGGAAAGATGAATTGTTGATGACACATTTTAGTGAGAGTTTGAGTGGGGAAGACTTGGAGTGGTTTACTCGTCAAGATGTCAGTAAGTGGCATGCATGGGGTGGCATGGCTCAAGATTTTGTTCGGCACTATCAGTACAATGTATACATTATCCCAAACCACTCTTCCCTATCTCATATGGAAAAGAAACCCGAGGGAAGTTTTAGGGAGTTTTGGATGGAACGAACAAGTTGCTCAGGTCAGTTCTTCGATTGATAGAAAAGATGTTGCTGTAACGACAAAATCCAGTGGGCATTCCTGCTAAATGCTTTAAGCCTCAATACCGACCCCATGAATAACCTCGTACTCCAGATAATCCTTCCCAGTGCTACTTTCCTCCACAAAATCCCCAAGGTCATACCTCACCATCCCAGTACCCTATCCATAATGCACCGCCATATGCTCCACACCTACGAGACCCGTAATGGCCTTCACCACCTCTACAAATATCTTACCCGCCTCCTCAAATATGTCAACCACCTACCCGTAAGAGGTTTCAACCGAGGCCGGAGTACAAAATGAAAAGGCAGCAACAAAGAGAAAAGTCTTGCACTCATATTGGAGAGTCATATGCTAGTTTGTTCCAAAGGTTGAGGCAATTGGACATGTTCAAGCCGATTCAGATAAAAAGGCCGAACCACATTCCAAAAAATTTTGATTTTTCTCAAAGGTGCGCATATTGCTCTAATGCCCCGGGGCACAGTATAGAAAAGTGTTGGCATCTAAAAAGAGCAATCCAAAAGCTTATTGATGCAGGTGATATTACCGTGCAAAATCCAGATGCGGCAGATACTAGCCAAAGTCCATTGCATGTTCATAATGAGACGCATATGGTGGGAATGATTTGTGTTGAAAATTAATATGAGAAATCTTCTGAGCTTCTTGGAGGGCCACTTGTCGCAAAGTTTTTAGCGCTATCAATCTTAGTTCCAAAAGTTGATCTTAAGAACGAACTGGCAAAAGGGACCCAAAAGCTATTTGCTGAGTTCAATGTGATTGAAATTGGTAATGGTATTGGTAATATTGATGTGGAACTCAGTGGCTAAGATGTCGAGCTTGGTAATTGGAAAGACGCTCCCTTTTGGTTACGCGGGAAGGAGTCCTGGTGGTTTATTTTGTTGTCATTTTTGTTATCTAGGTTATATAAGGGTTGTAATTCAGATATTGTTTTGTGACTCAAACCCTTATATCCTTTTATTTTGCCTAGTTCATTTAGTCGTAGTACCCCTTTTAGCTTTATTTAGGTTTTTCCAGGGTCGTAACCCCAGCGTGTTTTGTTTGTTTTGTTGTTCAAACTCTTTCACCGTCTGTCTAATGCATTTTTCTATTGTTTATAGTCATTTTTGTTTAGTTCTCTTTTCCTTTTATAGTTCTTTTCCTGCTGACTTTAGTGACATGACATGCACGCGTAATTCTCAGCCTAGTCTTAAAAGTTAGTTTAATCGTGAAGCAATGAAACAATTTTGAAGATGATAGGGACACTTGTGGGAAATAAGTACATATTTGGATATTTTTAGAGCATTTGAAGCCCGAACTGTGTGAAACTGAGTCAGATAATTTGGGAAGTTAATAGGATGAAAAGAATTCGTTACAAGAGAGTGCATCCCAGACAATTTGAAGCGAGCAACTTTGAGTTCAAGCATCTCAAGTTACGTGATAAATCCAATGAAGTTTTCTCCAAACAGACGGAGGGTATCCATCGTGAAGAAGAAATCACCCAATGAGAGTTCTGTACTTGACAAGGCACTAAAAAAACAAGTGAAAGGCATATCAGTGATATCAATGCCGAAGCCGCAACAGAAATGTTGTGCATGATCTTCCTCTTTTATTCTCAAGTTGCATGTGTTGTACTTGGTATTTTCAGAGATTGGGAGGCTCTCTTTCAGCTACCCAAACACTTTATACCATTCGGTACCCCTTTTGAGCCTGTGCTAATTTTCTTGACCTCCCCTCTTTTGGAATCAAGTCAGAGTCATAAAAAAAGAAAAGAAAAAATTCATGTCCCCTTAGTTTTGTTTTAGAAAGTTCATTCTAAAAGAAAAGGAAAAAAGGAAAAAAAATCAAAAGAGAAAATAGAAAAAAAAGGAAGAAAAAGAAAAGGAAAAAGAAAAATAGCAACAAAAAGAAAGCATTCTTGTGAACTACGTTTGACCTAATTCTTATCACCATAAGATACGTTGACAGCCTTAAGGTTCGGTCGCACCAAACTAAATATTTCATAATCCCACGAAGTCGAGAGTGGGGCACTCGTTCTTAGAAATTCCATCTCAAAAAGAAAAAAAAGAGAATCAAATTCCCTTGTTTTAGAAATTGGGGCAAAGTTTTTATAATGGATTCCATAAGTTATAGATAAATTAACCCTATTGTTTTTGTTATTTTGAGCCTTTAAGATATCCTTTCTTTCTAACCCTATCCAAAAGCCACATTACAGTCCAAAAGACCTCCCAGATAATCTTTGAGAGTGTCGAGTCAGATATGCCAGGAGCATATGATATTTCTATCGTGGTTAATGCCTTGTAATCTGCAAAATCAAAGAAAAAAAAGAAGAAAAGAAAAAAATGAGAGTCTTATCGGTGAAAACCTTCACAAGCACCATAAGGCAACGGTAAGTTGAGAGAAAAAGCAAAACGAGAGAGGCTTGATAGTGAAAACCCTTTGGACACTACAAGTCGAATAAGGACCATGAATCAGATAGGATAATCGGAGCATTGAAGACAGTTTCACAACTCAGAGGTACAAAAAGAGTTGAATATTAGACTTGTTTGACAGATTAGGCCACTTAATCCAAAGGTGCATGTCATGGTCATTAGAGTTGGTATCCATATCTGATAAGTTTCTTCTTTGTAATTCTCTTGTTAGGAACCATCTCTTTCCATTCTCCCTTACTCTGTTCCTTTTGTCTTATTTACTTCCTCTTCATGAGTCTGTTTAGTCAGAACAAGTGAGAAATGACTTCAAAATTTTCTACTAGCTTTCCAATTGCACAAAATGGAATCTGGCTAGCACATCAAAGTGTCATATGTCAGGAAAGAGCAGTATGCGTACTGAGTTGGTAACAATTGGGATTCATATGAAATACAAAGGTTCGATATATGTCAATTCATGAGCAATACGACAGCTAGAAGGTGTTGGGTGTGAACGGATCAGAGGTATTTTCTGTGATAAGGGTGACAGAGAAAGTGGTTAGTCAATAAACAAGCAAGTCTTTCGAGTTGAAATCAAAGTTACCATGGGAAGTGAAGGAACAATCGTCCTCAAAGTCAAGGCCACAAACCAACTACCATGTTTGAACTCACAAGTTTTCTTTGTTTGAAACAGGGATGAAGACTATGTCCAAATCAAAGCTTGGAAGCTTGAATTTTTCAAGTGTTGTGCCCACATTTTGTCAGCACAAAGGCTGTTTCAGGAGGTTTTACTTGCTAGGCATTCCCCTAGATAAGAATTTTTTTACCTCCTACACATGTTCCCTAGTCGAGAAGAGCCGTACCTCCTAGGCATTCTCCCTAGTCAGAAGAGTTTTTAGCTTTCTTTAAGTTTCAGGACCCTCCTGGATAATGGGATTTAGTTTAAAGTTTTAGGACCCTCCTGGATAATGGGATTTAGTTTAAAGTTTCAGGACCCTCATGGATAATGAGATTTAGTTTAAAGTTTAAGGACCCTCCTGGATAATGGGATTTAGTATAAAGTTCAGGACCCTCCTGGATAACGGGATTTAGTTTAAAGTTTCAAGACCCTCCTGGATAATGGGATTTAGTTTAAAATTTCAGGACCCTCCTGGATAATGGGATTTAGTTTAATGTTTCAGGACCCTCCTCGATAATGGATTTAGTTTAAAGTTTAGGACCCTCCTGGATAATGGGATTTAGTTTAAAGTTTCAGGACCCTCCTGGATAATGGGATATAGTTTAAAGTTCAGGACCCTCCTGGATAATGGGATTTAGTTTAAAGTGTCAGCACCCTCCTGGATAATGGGATATAGTTTAAGTTGTCAGGACTCTCCTGGATAATGGGATATAGTTTAAGTTGTCAGGACCCTCATGGATAATGGGATATAGTTTCAAGTTTTCAGGACCCTCCTAGATAATGAGATATAGTTTTAAGTTTTCAGGACCCTCCTATATAATGGGATATAGTTTAAGTTGTCAGGACCGTCCTGGATAATGGGATATAGTTTCAAGTTGTCAGGACCCTCCTGGATAATGGGATATAGTTTCAAGTTTTCAGGACTCTCCTAGATAATGAGGATTTAGTTTAAGTTGTCAGGGCCCTCCTGGATAATGGGATTTAAGTTCAAGTTTTCAGGACTCTCCTGGATAATGGGATTTAATTTCATATTTTCAGGACCCTCCTGGATAATGGGATTTAATTTAAAGTTCAGGACCCTCCTGGATAATGGGATTTAGTTTAAATTTTCGGGACCCTCCTGGATAATGGGATTTAGTTTAAAGTTCAGGACCCTCCTGGATAATGGAATTTAGTTTAAAATTTCAGGACCCTCCTGGATAATGGGATGTAGTTTAAAGTTTCAGGACCCTCCTGGATAATAGGATTTAGTTTAAAGTTCAGGACCCCCCTGGATAATGGGATTTAGTTTAAAGTGTCAGCACACTCCTGGATAATGAGATATAGTTTAAGTTGTCAGGACCCTCATGGATAATGGGATATAATTTAAGTTGTCAGGACCCTCATGGATAATGGGATATAGTTTCATGTTTTCAGGACCCTCCTAAATAATGAGATATAGTTTTAAGTTTTCAGGACCCTCCTGGATAATGGGATATAGTTTAAGTTGTTAGGACCTTACTGGATAATGGGATATAGTTTCAAGTTGTCAGGACCCTCCTGGATAATGGGATATAGTTTCAAGTTGTCAGGTCCCTCCTGGATAATGGGATATAGTTTCAAGTTTTCAGGACCCTCCTGGATAATGGGGATTTAGTTTAAGTTGTCAGGGCCCTCTTGGATAATGGGATTTAAGTTCAAGTTTTGAGGACCCTCCTGGATAATGGGATTTAATTTCAAGTTTTCAGGACCCTCCTGGATAATGGGATGTAGCTTTAAGTTGTCAGGACCCTCCTAGATAATGAGATTTAGTTTAATGTTTCAGGACCCTCCTGGATAATGGGATTTAGTTTAAAGTTCAAGACCCTCCTGGATAATGAGATTTAATTTGAAGTTCAGGACCCTCTTGGATAATGGGATTTAGTTTAAAGTTTCATGACCCTCCTGGATAATGGAATTTAGTTTAAAGTTTCAAGACCCTCCTAGATAATGGGATTTAGTTTAATATTTCAGGACCTTCCTGGATAATGGAATTTAGTTTAAAGTTTTAGGACATTCCTTGATAATAGGACACTCCTTGATAATGAGATATAATTTAAGTTTTTAGGACCCTCCAAGATAATGAGATTTAGTTTAAAGTTTAGGACCCTCCTGGATAATGAGATTTAGTTTAAAGTTCAGGACCCTCCTGGATAATGGGATGTAGTTTAAAGTTTCAGGGACCTCCTGGATAATGTGATCTAGTTTAAAGTTTCAGAACCCGCCTGGATAATGGGATAAAGTTTTAAGTTGTCAGGACCCGCCTGGATAATGGGATTCAATTTCAAGTTGTCAGGACCCTGCTGGATAATGAGATTTAATTTCAAAGTTGTCAGGACCCTCCTGGATAATGGGGATGTAGTCAAGTTGTCAGGACCCTCCTGGATAATGTGATAAAATTCCGCGTTGTCAGGACCCTCATGGATAATGAGATTTAGTTTTTAAATTCTGAGAGATTTTTTGGTTAACAGGATCGGATTAACACCTACAGACGTTCTCGGTACCAAACTAGGGCAGAAAAGGTTCTTTTGTTTTGTCATAATAACAGACGCCCACCTGGAGAACAAGGGAATTCATTTCAAATTTAAGTTGCAGGCACCCACTTGGAGAACAAGGGAATTCATTTCAAGTTTAAGTTGCAGGCGTCCAACTGCAGAACAAGGTAATTATTTCAAATTTTAAGTCAGCTGCAGACGCCACCTGGAGAATGAGGGAATTCATTTCAAAGTTTTAAGTTAGTTGCAAGCGCCCACCTAGAGAACAAGGGAATTCATTTCTAGTTTTAAGTCATTAGCAGGCACCCCGCCTGGAGAATGAGGGAAGTCATTTCAGAATTCAATTCAGGATTATTTCAAGTTTCAAGTCAGTAGCAGGTACCCACCTGAAGAACAAGGGAAGTCAGTTTAGAATACAAGTCAAGTTAGAAGTAGCAGGAGCTCGCGGTAAGAAGGCAAATCAACAGTCCGAGATGACCAATAGAAGTAGTATCAATCCGAAATAAAAGAAAGGAAAAAGAAGTGAATCCAAAATGCAGAAGCAGAAAAAGATGTGAACTGCTCAAGACGTGGCTGAAGTCACGAGCGCTACATGTCCGGTCTTGATCGGAAAAAGCTGAAGAAGAATGAACTAGCATCTGCAGCTAACAAGTGTCAAGGTTCAAATCTAAAGTCTGCATGAAGAACTATTCAAGACTCAAGATCAAGCTTCAGAAGACTTATAGATAGGAATCTTGTAACTCATAGTTGACATGCTTAGTTAATCTTTTTCATTTTTTGATTTTGATGTAATAACAGGACCGCGAACCGGAACCTCGACGGAACGACACCTCAATCGGCTCTCCACCTCGGTATACTTCATCACTGTTCCTACTTCTGAACTACACGTGGCCTGATTCCTTTATAGCCAAGGATATGTAGGCAGCTCAGATACCAGGGCTCTGTCACATTCTCCTTTCTTTTAGCTTTTTGTCTTTCTAAATAAGGGTCGGGTCAAAAAAAATCTGTCCCGTCGTTCTTTGTCAGAAAGTACTTCGTGTTTCCAGTCAAAGAGGGCCAGCTGTAGACATGTGATTTTTGACCCTCCCCAAAATTTTACACATTTTAGTGTTAAATATTTAGTTTAGGTCTAATATCGCTACTTTAACTAATTTTGACTCTTTTACTTTATTTTGTCACAAAAATAAAAATTACAAAAATATTTTCATTTATTTAGCTAATTGATAGTTTATCTAGTTACTTTTAGTTTATATAACTTCCATAAAATTTTAAAAAAAATACAAAAAAAAATTCACTTTTAATTTCACTTTAATTAATTAGGATTGATTTTATAATTTTGTAGTTATTATTATAGGAATTAATATTTTTAGTCTAGTAGAGTTAAAGAGCCACTTTTAAAAGATAAATTTGGCCAAATTCGGACTTAGCCCATAATTCCCAAGCCCATAATTCCTAAGCCCATATTCCTCCTAACCTAAAATTAATGCCTAAGATGCTTAAGAGGGAGGAGTTGTTCTTGACCAAAGAGGACCCCCCCCAATCAGCTTAGACATTAGACCTAACCTAGAAACCCTAGGAACCCATATCATCTTCTTCAACCTTAGACACCCAAAAACCCTAGACCTAAGAGAAGAAGCAGTTGCAGCGTCACCCGCTAGCCAGCAGCCCATCATCGCCGCCAGTAATCCCGGCCAAACCCCCTGAACCCTAGAACTTCTTCACCTCGCCCCAAACTCAACGGACAAAACTACACCAACCAGTGACCAAACGTACGCAAATTAGCCATCCCCGTCGTCGTCTCATAACAGCCGGCGTCCAAGCCGAAAAACCACCCAGAAACAGTTGCACCAGCACCCTCACACCTCTTTCCCTTATCCTCACACACAACACACAACACGCAGACGACCATCGACGACACTATCCTCTCCCCTTCGTTCCCATCTCTTTCTCCCTCGTGTCAAAAACTAGTAGCCCTCGCTAGTGACTCTACCAAAGCCAGCAGCCAGCTTCTCCATTCTTCACAAGACACACACACGCATCAAAACACACTGTACACGTATACAGTCAACAACAAAAAGGGAAGAAGAGAAAAACCGAGTTGGAGAGGAAAAAATCTGTTTGTTTTTTTGTTCAGATCCTGGGTCTTAAAATGAATTTTCTTTAAGTGTTGGAATTGGTTTCGAATCCGATGGAGGTGTAGGCTATTCAGAGTTTTTCGTGGTTTCGTCTGAGTTTCTGATAGATTAAGTTCCGGCTATATTGAGGTTCGATTCTTTTAACTCTTTTCTCTTTTTGTTTTCTTCTAGGCTTGAAATGTTATGCCTGGCGTATGATTCTAAGATTCATGACTTCTGTTTGGTTGATTTTGTTCATATCAGTTGGTTAAGATTTACATGAATTATGTTTGATTGATTTGTTCATATCAGTTGGTTAAGATTTACATGAATTATATCTGTTGAACAATATAGCCAAAGAAAAATTAAAGTTTAGACTTAGTTTAATTGTAGAAGAGAAATTGTTGCTTTTGGTGTTAGAAAAATTAAAGAATATTTTAATATTTAATAGATGTTATATCATTTCATCTCTTCCAAATAATGAATCGTTAGGAGCATGTTTAGGCCGT
This sequence comes from Nicotiana sylvestris, assembly GCF_000393655.2. Lineage (NCBI taxonomy): Eukaryota > Viridiplantae > Streptophyta > Magnoliopsida > Solanales > Solanaceae > Nicotiana > Nicotiana sylvestris. The sequence goes on from NC_091063.1 coordinate 65,714,000, forward strand.
TATTAAACATGAACCTTTGTAGTTTGCTTTAGGCGTGCTATAATAAAATTATCATAGCTACGAGTACGGTTCCCATGACGTAGTTGTGATACATAATTTTCAAATCCGGGTGCACATTTTATGTGACCCTGCCACAACTTCAAATTTTAATAAAAATAAACATGTTGTAGATCGCGGGTACGGTTCCCGTGACGTGGTTTACAATGTGTACCAAATAAATAAGCGTACGACAATCGTAACTTGTTCCAGACTAATTTCATAAATAATTAAAAACTGTCAAAGGTTAAAAATGCACAATAGGTATAAAATATGTAATTAATCAGATAATTAGGCCAATTAATAATAGTTGAGCGACCGTGCTTGTAGACATGTGATTTTTGATCATCCCTAAGATTTTACACATTTTAGCATTTAAATATTTAGTTTAGGTCTAATATATTTATTTCAACTAGTTTTGACTCTTTTTTTTTTGTCACAAAAATAAAATTACAAAAAAAAAATTCTTTTATTTAGGTAATTAATATTTTGTCTTGTTACTTTTAGTTTATTTACTTTTCATAAAAAAATAAATTTGAAAACATAAAAAATAGTTGCACTTTATTTTTTTTCTTTACTTCATTACATATCTTTTTCAAGAACATTAGTATTTTTATAGTAATATTATCTTAAGTTTGCTACGATTTTTAGATTCTTATTTTTAGTATAATCTTTGAAAAATACAAAAATAATTTCTAATTTTATCCCCATTTTGGTACATAAGCTAGGGTTAACTAGTAAGTTTATATATTTTTACTTCTTAGGAAATAGAAAGAATTAAGCTTGGGCTTATTGATTTATCTCTCTTGAATTTAAGTACTCATCCAGCTCAATTCTAGATCCCAAATTCGGATGACCCATTTCCCTTAGCCCACACAACCCCCATCTGATTTTATAACCCTAAAACCTAATTAATTCTATATAGAGATAACCCCTAGACCCTTAGACCTAGAAATCCGCCGCAGAACACCAAACGACCCCCCCACCCTTCTTCATCTTCGTCGGCCGTTACCCCATTGACCCCTCCCTCTCCCCCACCGTGCTTCTTATTTACCTTAAGGAGCGAACCCTAAAGACCTAGAAGCTGCAGCAGCAGCCATAAATGCAAGACCCCTCTTCTTCAACCTAAGAAAACCCTAGGCTCCATCTTCTAAACAAAAACCTGCCGCAGAACCTGGTAGAGGGGGAACACATGAAGCTTCTTCTTCTAAAAAGAAAAAACCAACAGAACCCTCCCATCTCCATCTTCCAAGCATCAGCCGAAAAACAACGCCCAAGAACCAACTCTGCTTCTACACACGAAACCAATGGTAGAACCACCAAAAGAGAGGCAACAACAGTCAAGCTCTCGTTTCTCTTTCTCAAATTGGAAAAACAAACACTTCAGGACAACCCTCTTTTCCTAAAAAAAATAACGGCGTTTCAGTTGAGTTTGATTTCCGTTAAAGCCCGTTCGTAGGTCGCTAGCTCTGTTCGCTGGGTTTGTTCAGTTCCGTTCGAGGTTGCCGGACAGGTTTGGGTTCCGTCGAGTTATCGCTTCTAGTGTTGAGCATTTTCAGAACCAAAATTGCTTTGTTTTGAGTTTCATTCATATTCATACACTGCTGCTGTAATTGAAAAGTTATTACTCTTCGATGTCCGTTTCGATCACTTTCTTCTCTTCTACTGTATTCGTGTTTGTGACTAATTCAGCGGATTTATAGATGATTTGATTGAATAAAGCTCTACCCCATTTTGTTGGTCACTGTTTTGTTGGCTACTGGATGTTGTTAGCCTTAATATCAATTCATGTTTCATGTTAATTCGTTAATTGAAGTAGAATTACTGTTATTAGCTTTACATTTCATTAGCTTTCGTTGTTAAATAATAAACATAAAGTTTGTTTGTTTGAGCTAACTGAAATTGGTGTTAGGGGGAATTGAGTTTTGGACTTTTATGATTAGTAGATAGTATAGTAAGGAATACAAGGAAGCAGATTTGGGGTTTGACATTAATTTTGGACTTTTGAGTTTTTTAAATGATGTTTCAATATTAAGGGCAATTGTGATATGTTCAGTTGCTGCCAACTACCAATTCTAGAAGCCCACCATTGTTGAAGCCACCAACCCATTCTAGAAGCCACCATTGTTGAAGCCTCCATTGTTGAATGAAGAATTCAACCACCAACCACCTTCTTTAAGGCTATAAATAGAGCCTTATGTTTTACACAGAAACATCAATCCAGAGAGATTGAAATACAATCCAGGAAGAGATTGTGAGAACAAAAAGAGAGTTTGGTGAGGTTTTTTGTAGAGAGAAATTCTTGGTGTAAATTCTCTATAATTCTATTCTTGTGAAATAGAGTTGTTTTTCCTCCCAAATAATCTTCATATTGATCCGAGAATCACAACAAGTGGTATCAGAGCCTTCGATTCTGTGTTCATCGAGAAATATCGGAACACTGAAAATTTCAACCCGGATTTACGTTTTTTCGAAAACGTGATCTTCGGTGTGTTTTGATCATTTCATTAGATTCCTTGCGTCGATACGAATTCAACGCAATTTTCTGGAGGCCAAACAAAGCTAAAACGAAGAAGTTATGGCAATTTTTTTTCTTCTGCCCAAGGAAGAAGATGATGAATAGTAACTGCCCAGTCAGCGCCACATCATCATCCAGTCAGTGCCACGACAGCATCCAGTCAGCGCCACATCAGCATCCAGTCATCATAAAATTTTTAGAAATTTATGAAATAACCCCTGAAGTTACTGAAATTATAAATCTGCCCCACAAGTTCAGTATATTTTCGATTTAACCCCAAAAGTTTGGTGTAAATTTTGAAAATTTTCTGGAGGCCCTATTTTGACCCAAGAAGAGTCAATCCTACCATTTTTCACCATTCCGGACGTGTTGGTGAGTTCCGTTTGGTGAGATTCTGCTCCAAAATTTTGACCAAGCCATTTTAAAGACATAATGGAAGAGTCATCATCATCTGGAGCTATGATAAAGCTTACTGCCACAAATTACACATTGTGGAGACCTTCGGATGGAAGATCTCCTCAGTTGTAAAGATTTGTTTGATCCCATAGAAGCAAAGGGTAGGAACCCCGATTCCACCAAAGAAGCAGAGTGGAAGAAATTAAACAGAAAAACTATCGGTCAAATTCGACAATGGATTGACGATAGCGTTTTTCATCATGTTGCACAAGAGACAGATGCGTATGCCCTCTGGGTGAAGTTAGAAGGGATGTATCAAGCCAAGACCGCTAGGAACAAAGCCTTGTTGATGAGGCGTTTGGTAAATTTGAAGTTAAAGCACGGAACTTCAGTTGCCGAGCATACCAGTGAGTTTCAGAGCTTGATAAATCAATTATCGTCTGTTGACATGCCGCTCGGGGATGAGATGCAAGCCCTACTACTTCTTAGTTCTCTTCCTGATAGTTGGGAGACGCTGGTAGTCTCTCTCAGTAATTCAGCTCCTAGTGGAAATCTGACCATGTCTATGGTTAAAGATGCCTTATTTAATGAAGAAGCCAGAAGAAAGGACATCGATCATGGTGAGTCGCATGCCCTTATTACAGAAAGAGGGAGACAACAAGAAAGAAGTCAAGATAAGAGGAGAGGCAGAAGCAAGAGTAGGGGAAAATCCACGGATGGTAGGAAGTCATCATATGCGTGCTACCACTGTGGAATAAAGGGCCATTTAAAGAAGAACTGCAGAAAATTGCATAAGGAGAAGGAGCAGTTGAAGCAAAAGGATGGAGATGCATTAGTCACTACCCACGGAGAGGTAGCCATTTGTTCCATCCAAGAAGAGGCATGCCTTCACGTCTCAAGTCAAGAAGAAAACGAATGGGTGGTAGATACTGCAGCATCATACCATGCCACATCCCGAAAAGATTTCTTCACAACATACAAAGCAGGAGACTTTGGAGTAGTGAAGATGGGGAACACTTCTTCCTGTGAGATAGTTGGAATTGGTGATATCAAAATACAAACAAATATCGGGAGTACAATGATATTGAAGGATGTCCGTCATGTGCCAGAACTTCGTCTAAACCTAATATCAGGTATAGCTCTTGACAAACAGGGCTATGAAAGTTATTTCGGAAAAGGCACATGGAAATTGCTGAAAGGGGTTATGATTCTCGCTCGAGGACATATTTGTGGCAACTTATATAAAACTCATGTGAAGGTATGTTCAGACAGCCTCAATGTTATGGAAAAAGAGGCGTCTCAAAACCTGTGGCACCAGAGACTCGGTCACATGAGTGAAAAGGGGATATCAATTCTAACGAAAAAGCAGCTTATCAGAATGGACAAGAATGCTGCTTTAGACCCTTGTAATCATTGCTTATTCGGAAAGCAACATAGAGTCTCTTTTACATTTTCTTCAACCAGAAAATCAGAGTTACTCAGTCTGGTACACTCTGATATTTGTGGTCCCATGGAGGAGAAGTCACTTGGCGGCAATAGGTATTTTCTGACTTTCATTGATGATGCTTCTCGAAAGGTGTGGGTGTACTTCTTAAAGACAAAGGACCAGGCTTTTGATTATTTCAAGATATTTCATGCCATGGTAGAGCGTGAAACGGGAAAGAAATTAAAATGCCTTCGCTCAGATAATGGAGGCGAGTATACTTCCAAGGAGTTCGATTCCTATTGCAAGAGACAAGGGATTCGACATGAAAAGACGGTCCCACGCACCCCACAACACAATGGAGTAGCCGAGAGAATGAACCGGACAATTATGGAAAGAGTCAGAAGTATGATCAGTATGGCAAAGCTGCCTAAGCCATTCTGGGGAGAAGCTGTTCGCGCCGCTTGCTACCTAATCAACCGGTCACCATCAGCCCCGTTGAATTTTGAGGTTCCAGAGAAAATATGGTCGGGTAAGAATCCCTCATATTCTCACTTAAGGGTATTCGGTTGTTTAGCACATGCACATGTATCCAAGGAGCTCAGGAAGAAGCTTGATGGTAGAACTATACCATGTATCTTCATAGGCTATGGAGATGAAGAATTTGGGTATAGATTATGGGATCCAATACAGAAGACGGTGATCAGAAGTAGGGATGTTGTATTCCACGAAAACCAGACAATTGAAGACATTGAAAAGCCCACAATGTCTTATGAAAGAGGTTCCAGTGCCCAAAAAGTTGGTCCAGATCCACTACCATTGCAGTTTGACACAAATAGCATGGGGGAGCATGAAGCAGTACCAGAAGCAGAACAGGAGGATGTTTGGCAGGGGGAGGCACAAACCCCTCAGGAAACTACAGAACCATCACAGGGGAACGATGATGGTACACATCCTGAAGCTAATAATCAACAACCTCGTCGATCTGAACGAGGTCAGATTCCATCAACTCGATACCCAGAAACCGAGTATATTCTACTTTCTGAAGATGGAGAACCAGAGAGTTTCCATGAAGCTATATCTCATACGGATAAAGAAAAATGGCTGCAAGCAATGACCGAAGAGATGAACTCTTTACAGAAAAACAACACTTATGAGATTGTGAAACTTCCACAAGGAAAGAAGGTACTGAAGAGTAAATGGGTATTCAAGCTGAAGAAAGATGGCAGCGGAAAGGTGGTGAAGCACAAAGCCCGGTTAGTAGTCAAAGGATTCCTACAGAAAAAGGGAATTGACTTTGATGAAATATTTTCACCAGTTGTAAAATTGACTTCAATCCGCATCATCCTTGGATTGGTAGCCAGTTTGAATTTGGAGCTTGAACAAATGGATGTCAAGACAGCATTTCTTCATGGTGATCTAAATGAAGAAATCTATATGGAGCAGCCGGAAGGTTTTGAGGTTTCAGGAAAAGAAAACCTCGTCTATAAGCTTACGAAAAGTTTATATGGCCTAAAGCAAGCACCGAGGCAGTGGTACAAAAGGTTTGACTCATTTATGGTAAGTCAAGGATATAAAAGGACTGCTGCAGATCAGTGTGTTTACATTCAGAGATTTTCGGATGGCAATTTTGTTGTACTTCTACTTTATGTAGACGACATGTTGATCGTCGGACAAGATGCAACAAAAATTAGACAGTTGAAGAAAGAACTCTCTAAGTCCTTTGAAATGAAAGACTTAGGTCCAGCTCAACATATTTTGGGATTGCAGATAACTCGAGATAGGAGAAACAAGAAGTTATGGCTATCTCAAGAAAATTACATTGAACGGGTGATCAAACGGTTCAATATGAGTAATGCCAAACCGATAGGTGTCCCTTTGGCAAATCACTTCAAGTTGAGCAAGATTTTGTGCCCCTCATCCAAGAAAGAGATTGAGGAGATGTCTACAATTCCATATTCTTCAACAGTTGGAAGCCTGATGTATGCCATGGTTTGCACGAGGCCAGATATCGCACATGCGGTAGGTATGGTAAGTCGTTTTCTTTCTAACCCTGGAAAGAAACATTGGGAGGCAGTTAAATGGATTTTCAGGTATCTTAAAGGTACTTCAAAATCAAGTCTGTGCTTTGGGGGAGTTGATCCAGTCTTGGAAGGCTATACAGATTCAGATATGGCCGGAGATCCTGATGGAAGAAAATCAACCTCAGGATATGTTTATACTTTTGCAGGGGGAGCTGTGTCATGGCAGTCAAGATTGCAGAAGTGTGTTGCACTATCCACAACTGAAGCAGAGTATATTGCTGTAGCGGAAGCTGGAAAAGAAATGTTGTGGCTAAAGCGGTTTCTCCAAGAACTAGGGATAAATCAAACAGAGTATAAGATACATTGTGATAGTCAAAGTGCAATTGATTTAAGCAAAAACTCAATGTATCATTCTCGGACAAAGCACATCGACATTCGCTATCACTGGATACGCGAGGTGATGAATCAACAACTGTTGAAACTAGTGAAGATCCATACGAAGGAGAATCCAGCAGACATGTTAACAAAGGTGGTCACTCAAGAAAAGTTAGAGCTGTGCAGAGACATAGTTGGAATAACTTTCAAATAGTAGTTGCGTTGGAATGCAGCTGAAGGGGGAGAATTGATAAGTTCAGCTGCTGCCAACTACCAATTCTAGAAGCCCACCATTGTTGAAGCCACCAACCCATTCTAGAAGCCACCATTGTTGAAGCCTCAATTGTTGAATGAAGAATTCAACCACCAACCACCTTCTTTAAGGCTATAAATAGAGCCTTATGTTTTACACAGAAACATTAATCCAGAGAGATTGAAATACAATCCAGGAAGAGATTGTGAGAACAAAAAGAGAGTTTGGTGAGGTTTTTTGTAGAGAGAAATTCTTGATGTAAATTCTCTATAATTCTATTCTTGTGAAATAGAGTTGTTTTTCCTCCCAAATAATCTTCATATTGATCCGAGAATCACAACAAATTGGGCAAGGTGAGTCAAATGACCAAATAGGCAGATGAACAACTTTGCATGAGTTTATTAGTTTTGATTTCTCAAGAATTGCTTCTAATATCTTCATTTGTTTACATGGGCCAAGTTACATTAGTCTCGAAGTGATAAGAGTAAAGCTAGCCCGTTTCTTATAAATTGGTAGGTCATTCGTGTCCTTCTAGCTTAATAAGACATTTGAAATTGTTAATGAAGCAATGGCTAATCATACACATCTTATTCACCACAACGTCCATAATCCTCATGCCTCGCAATATTCCCGAAGTAAAAAAAATAATTCAATCATAGAATACCTAGGCAGACATTTAATTTATTATTGTGATTGTGTACACGTTCGCGTGACATAAGTACGATTCTTTAAAAATAAAATCGGAGTATGCGTTCTTGCAACCTTGACTAAACTTTCTTAATAATAATAAAGCGTGATTAGTTGTGGACACGTATGCGTGACATGATTTTTGACGCGCCAAACGAAATGAGTATACGTACGCGTAACTCATCTTAAGTTAATTTTTTAAATACGGATTATCAAGTGATTAATAGCGGTAAAAGGTAAAATAAACATAGGTCCTAAAATGAGTAATTAGACAAAATAACCCGAGTATAAATTGCTAAGAGACCATGCAAAAACCACGGAACCCGGGAATGCTTAGTACCTTCTCCCGGGTTAACGGAATTCCTTATCTAGAATTTCTGGTTCGCAGACTTTTAAATAAAGTCAAAAATTTCCTCGATTTGGGATTTAAAAATAAACCGGTGACTTGGGACACCAAAAAATAAATTATTCCAAGTGGTGACTCCAAAAAATTAAATAAATAATCTCATTCCGATTTATGTCACTTTAATTGGAAAAACTCCCTTATGTACCCTTCAGGTGGTAAAAAAGGAGGTGTGACAGCTCTGGCGACTATGTTGGGGATAAGAACCCAGAACTTCCGGTTCAGGGTTCAAGAATTCGAGCTTGTTAATGTGATTTTTTACTTGGCTTTATTTATTATTGATATCACTGTATTTGTGAACCTAATGTGCTAATTGCCATTTATTGACTACTTTGATATTACTTGAACTGTATTAAATGTCTTCTTACGCCTCCCTTCTGAGTCTTCTAAAAAACGGTGCACACGTTCTCGTGGCCCACTTTTTCCGTTAGAAGTTATACCAAATAGAACGGGATTGGGCCAGCAATAAGGCTGGACAGAATTTTGTGCTCCCGGTATGTTGCCCCCTCTTCGGCTCGAGTTTGTTCGCTCGGGTAAGCCAAGTCTAGAACACAACCCCAGGTTAAACCTAGAATAACATAGCCTCATGCCGGATCCCTAGTAGGAACGCTTGTTTGCATCACGTGCATTTGACCTTGGGGACTCAACAAAGGGGTTGGGTCCGTCTAGGACAGGTGTACCCAAAATAATAGACCATCCTGATGCATCCTACGTGCTATGTGAATATTTATTTATTTCGGCTTGCATGTTGACTGACTTCTAGAATAGGGAAAGAAAATAAAAAAAGAAAAAAAAGAAAGAAAAAGAAAAAGAAAACCATAGTGAGCTAGGAAAAAGAGAATTCACCAAGTTCTGAAAAAATAATGTATTTGAAAAAAAAATTTGAAACTCTGCTGAAATTGTTAAAAAAAAAAGAAAAAAGAAAAGGTCATTTCAAAATGAGCCAAAATTTTCAAGTGTCATGTTTCCCGTGTTCCGTCAAAGCTAACCGAACTACGCGGGTCTGATTCTCACCAGATGTGAGATACGTATGCAAACCCATCGGTTCCGACCCCAATTTTCAAAAAATCCAAAAATATTTTCCTTTAGCTCCTTCTTTAGAAATCTTTCCTTCAAAAATTAAAAAAAAAAAGTTTTTTTTTAATTCAAAAAAGTAATTTTCTTCTTTCTGAAGCCTTTCATAAAATAAATAAACCAAAAATAAAAAAAAAATCAAAAAATTAAAATCCAAAATACGGGCTTCCTTCATTTTGAAGTATTATTCCAAAAAAAAATCAGAAAACAAAAATCCAAAAATATTCTTTTCTTCTTTATAAGTCTTTCTTTTGTAAATGTCCATAAAAAATTGAAAAATTGAAGTCCAAAAATATTTTCGCTTTTCTTTAAAACTACTTTCATAAATTTAAAAAGAAAAAAAATCCTCAGAAATCCTAAATGTTTTCTTAGAAGTCCTTTCGGAAATCCACAAGTCAAATCAAAGTCCAAAAAAAAATTCTACCTTTTTAAGAATTCTTTTCCAAATTTTTCAAAAAAAAAAAGAAAGAATAAAAAAAAATTCTTTTCCTTGTTTAAAAGTCTTTCTTTCAAAAAAATAATATTTTTGAAAAATTGAAGTCCAAAAAATATTTTCGCTTTTCTTTAGAAGTACTTTTGTAAATAAAATAAATAAACAAAAAAACTTATAAATCCAAAATATTTTCTTAAAAGTCCCTCTTTCGAAAATTAAGAGGCAACATCCAATATCCAAAAAAATATATTTTCTTTCTTCTTTAGAAAAAGAGAAAACAAATGAAAATTAAAACAAAAATATTTTCCTTTTACTTTTGAAATTCCCAAAGTTCAAATATAAAGAAAAAGAATTTTTATAAGTCTTTCTTTCAAAAAATTAAAAAAAAGAGTCAAAATCAAAAATAAAATAAAAAGTATTTCCTTTCTTCTTTTAAAGCATTTCTTTCGAAAATTCAGAAAAAAAAGAAAGAATTGAAAAAAAAATGTTTTTCTTTTACCTCAAAGCTTTCATGGTTTGAGTATTATAAAAAAAAGAGTTAATTTATTTACCATTCTCAATCTTTCCAAACTACGCAAGATCTGATTTATGCGGCGTCATGATACGTAGGCAATCCTCATCGGATTTGATCATAACCATAAAATTAATTGAGTGAAAAAAAAAACTGAAAAAAAATTGAGTGAAAAAAAGAAGGAAAAAGAGAAAAAAAATAGAAGAAAAAGAAATAAGAAAAAAAAAGAGCGACAAGAAATAAAAAGTGACAAACACAAAGAGAAAAAAAAAAGAGTGCCAAAAATAAAAGAGCGGCAAAAACAAGATGAAAAAATCAAGAGTGATTAAAAAGAGACAGAAATGAAGAAAAGAGGTACAAGTGCAAAGGGTTAGTTAAGGCCGAGATTAAACATGCAACCGTTCAAACACATGGTAGAAATGTTTAACTGTTTAGGTGCATTGCATCCAAACGTGCGATTTCCTATTTGTTAAACGTCTCAAAACTAACAAGGTTGTTGGCGTGCAAAATAGCCAAACTTTGGTGGTTGGTTTTGTTGGTAGTCTAGCCTTCCCTCCTTCACAAGATCCAAAGGCACAGATGGCCTCTGCAAGCAATCTACCAATCATCGGTCCTGAGGATAGCCCGACATCGGCTATTCTGCAGCTAGAATCAGCAACTGTTGAAGAGAATAAGATGTTGCGTCGCCGCATATTGGAAATGTGGGACGCCTGGTCTTATGGTGGGGAACCGCCAAGTGCAATCCTTGGGTTCCCTGAGTTGATCCCCAGGTCAGGCGAGGTTACCAACGCCCCTGTGCCCAACCCGCTCATCCCATGCGGGCTCCCTCCAATGTTATCCAATGTTCCTGGCATGCCTTCTGAGGTTCGCCCCCGGGCGCCAGTTTTCAGGGCACCTCTAATATTGTTTTCTGCAGCACCAGTCTGCACTCTGCACCAGAGTATAACCAACTTCACCACGGCCGTATATTGAGCCTCCAATGTTCACCTTTCAGGGTCCACAGCTTCAATCAAAAATAACATATGTGACCCTATACTATTTCACTCAACCTTTGCAATATGATATCTCGGGGGAGCAAGAAAGGTTGTTAAAAATCCTAAGCAAGAGGAAATTGCTCGGAAGATGAAGAGCTTGGAAGCCTAGAAGACTAGATTGTCAGACTCGGAGGTAGGAGTAAGATCTCTGTCTCCAGAGAAGGCACTGAAAAACATGCAGGGTTTGAGTGGCCAAAAGAGTGTCTCATACTCTGACCTATGTATGTTTCCCCACGTCCACTTGCCAGCTGGCTTCAAGATGCCAAAATTTAAAAAGTATGACGGGAACGGAGACCCAGTCGATCATCTGAAACGATATTGTAACCGCTGAGAGGCGCTGGTAGAAAAAAGGCACTTTTAATGGCCTATTTTGGGGAAAGCCTCTCCGAAATTGCTTCTGAATGGTATACGGATCAAGAAATTATCCATTGTCATGTGTGGGACGATATGGCTCGAGAGTTTATTCACCAGTTCCAATATAATGTGGACATCGCTCTCGACAGAAACTCTTTGTCCAATTTGAAAAAAGAAAACCGTGGAAAGCTTCCGCGAATATGCCGTCAAATGGCTTGAGCAAGCTGCCAGGGTAAAGCCACCAATGGACGAAATTGAAATGGCCACGGTCTTTCTGCAGGCCCAAGAGGCTGACTACTTCCAGAACATGATGTTCGCTATGGGTAAGTCGTTCGCTGAGGCTATCAAAATTGGGGAAATGGTTGAAAACGTTTTACAAACAGGTCAAATCTTGAGTTATGCTGCCTTTAAGGCCACATCACAGGCTGCTCAGAATGGTTCGGAGGGTTTGATGAACAACAATGGAAGTAAAGAAGGAGCCATGATGACTTCAAGCTTGAGGGTAGGGGTGTGCATTCGATTTATCGATTCGATTTTGACCCTTATCGATAATTACTTATCGATTATCGATTTGTACATATGCTTATCGTTATCGTTTCAATAAGGTTTAGATTTTTTTGATTTAGATTTTTCAATTTTTGGGGCTTATCAATTCGGTTATCAATTACACCAATAAGAAAATTTGCGGGATTCCACGGTAAGTATATCGCTATAAACACGCCTAACTAATATGGACAAAAAGAAGCTAAAATAAGACGAACACCGTTTATAACATAAAAATTGTGTCAACAAGCACATGCAACGAAACTAAAGTAAGGGATCAAATGTATGCCACCAACACTCCAACTCGAGACGCCTTTAATACCAACAAGCTATCAAAGTATGCTGGAAGTTGCAGATACTAAAAAAGGAACCTCTTATCTCGAGCTGGGATTGAAATGTCAAATCCATTCAAATATGAGGTGACCAAATATATTTACGCGACATCATCTGTCCAAGTTCTAGAAGTATTTATCATAAAATCTTTGTCAAGGGATGCTTGGAGTAAGGAGTCAAATTGGGCTGGTTTTGTTGTTGTTACTACTGATGAAGGGAAAATCGCATTAGGAAAGAGGGATATAGTAATTGCTTGGAGAGGAAGTGTACAGAGTGTGGAATGGTTTAATGATTTTGATTTTATTCAAGTCTCTACCCCTGCAATTTTTGGTGAAATTTGCTGATGCTTGAAATTGTAACAAAAGGCACGAAGAGAGAGGGAGAAACGTACTATTGAAGTCGTCGAAGTACGCCGGAGTTCACTTTCTCTTCTAGGTTTACAGTTCACGGGAGAGAGGGAGAAAGGTAAAAGTGGCGCTGAAGAATGGGTAGAGGAAATAATTGGATTAGGGACTTAGGGTAAAAGAAAGGGTATTATACAATAAGGGTATATTTGTCTTTTTAGTATATATTATCGGTTTATCGATAAATCGATAACCGAAGAGGGCAAAATCGAAATCAAAATTGATAACTCAATAAGAAAAATTTCGTAATCGAAATCAATTTGATTTATAAACCGATAACAAATAATCAATTCGATTTATCGATAAACCGATTCGAATGCACACCCCTACTTGAGGGGGGCCCGTAGGTCATTCAACCAATCATATATGCTTCCTGAGGTCCCTCAGCATTATTATCCCCTTCAAGATGTTGCTTATGTCATGGCACTGCCTCCCTATGCGGTGATGACAACCTTACCCCGCGACCACAATAGTATACATAAAATCGAGCTCCACCTCTCAGAAATGCCCATCCTTACCAAGCTCCATATAATCCTCGACCAAATGATCCCCAATACAATCCTCGCCCAAGAGAGCCTTTCAGAAAGAATCAGTTCACCCCTATTGGCGAATCGTATTCAAGCTTGTTTCAAAAGCTAATCGGGCTAGATTTATTGCAGTCAGTGACCCCGAACCGGCCGAACCCCGAGTCCCCAATGCACCGAGATGATGCTAGATGTGAATACCACTCTGAGCAGTGGGACACAATATAGAGGACTGTTGGACCCTCAAAAGGGCAATTGAAGATTTGATTGAAGCTGAAAGAATTGTTTTTCAAGATGAAGAAGCTTTTGATGTGATGAACAATCTGTTGTCTGCCCACAACAGCGGACTAATAGTCGGAATGATTTGTGAAGCTGAGGAATTTGATCTGGCACTAAAGGCCATTTTAGCCATTGCCAAGACAGAAGAAAAGCCAAAAATCCCCATCAGACGGGAGTCTTAGTAGCCAATCTTGTTATCCTTTCTGTGTCCGGATTATCTCAGGGTGTTATCCGGATATTTTACTTTATTGTTTTACTTTCCGATGTAACCCCTTCTATCTTCAAAAATTAAAAAAAAAACATAAAATCAAAAATCAAAAAATCAAATGAAATTAATATTTCGTTGTCCAGGAATGTCTCTTTTCTTAATTTTGTCATTTTTCTTATTCTCTTTTTAGTTCTATTAAATGCATATTTCAATAATTGGACATGTTTGCGGACTTCTTGCCCAGATCCTAAGACGCTGTCAGACTTGGAAATAATGAATCAAGAATTAGATCGCAATGAAGATAAGTTTAAGGAAATAAAACAAAGGGTTGGAAAACCTAAAGAAAAATTGGCTCCAGATTGGAAAGATCCATACATGGTAACAAGGGTACTGCCAAAGAGCGTGTTGTACTCAGAACACATCGAAGAAAATATCCCAAAAACAACTGTCAATGCAAATGCAGTCAAAAGGTACTATGTTGGATCCTCTATATAGCATTAATGTTCTCTGGTTGGGATGAAGAAGGGTTTCTTTCTCACTATCCAAATATTCAACCCTTTGCAAACCTTTTGAGTCGGCTCCCATTCTTTGATTACCCTCTTTGGAACTTGGAAGTTATTATTGAGAAAATGAAATGAATGAAAAATAATAAAAAAAAAGAATGAAAAAAGAGAAGAAAAAGAAAGATACAAAAAAGGAAGAAAAGATAGAGAAATTGAAATGACAATGAAAAAAAGGAAGAGAAAAAAAAGGAAAGGAAAAAGAAAGAGAAAAGAAAACAAAACATAAGAAAAATAAAAGAAAATCAAAAACAAAGTTCCCTGAAATACATTCGACTTGATTCCGAAAGGATACGTAGGCAGACTCTCTCTGGGGTTCAGTCACACAAAAACAAAAATCCAAATTTCCCCCAAAAGTTGAAACTGGGGCAGAAGTTACAATGGTTCGGCGATGGTTTCGCCTGAAAGGTTCCAAAGTTGTAATTCAATCCAAATTCTTTTTACCCCAAAATCCTGTTCAAGTCCTTCCGATCAATCAGTGAGAATGTTCAAGGATCAGAGAATACAACTACTTGGATCTGAAGCAAACAAAATGAGAGAAAAAAAATGAGAGAGTCTTATTGGTGAAAACTCACACCGGCACCGTAAGACGACAGTAAGCAGAGAAATATAAAATGAGAGAGTCTTGTTAGTAAAAACTCGCAAAGAACACTATAAGGCAACAATGAGAAGAGAAATAAGAGAGGTCAGCTGGTGAAAACCCGCAAAAGGCGCCACTGATCGAAAAAAGAAGGGGATCCTCGCAACCATCGACATCAACAGAGTCCTGACGAGGTTGCTCGATTTTAAGGCAAAGTTGTGATGAATTTCTGAGAGTCGGATGGTTTGCACGGATCTGGCATCCAGCCCAAAAACCATGTCATGTTCATTGAAGTCTGCATGTACTCCAAATAAGTACTTCTTTCCTTTCCCCGAAAAGGACATTTCTAGTTTTAAACTCATTCTCCATTCCATTGTTTGTTTTCTTTGAATCCCTTTTGGTCTAACTCTCTCCTGAAACTAAGACAAAGAAAGGATGGTAAGACTGATTTACATGGTTCTCATTTGATACAAGCTAATATGCAAAAAGACACCCAGCCTCCTCGGGAGCATCAAGTCAACCTCGACCCGCCATGGCGGCTGATGTTTTGAAATTGAAAAACTCCTGACAGAAAGGAAATCAAAGTCAAATGCCCACAAAGGCAAAATGAAGTTAAGAATGCTGAGTCCCACGTGGCTAACTATCTTGGCAAAGGTTTGAAAAGTGAAAGTGCCTCAAATGCTCTGAAATTGAAGTTGGAAGAAAAAATCTAGAAATGAAAGGCCTACGAAGGCGAAATAAAGTTGGAAAAGGTTAAGTCCCACGCGACTAACCGTTGCAGCAAGTTTGAGGAGCCAAAAGTTCCCTAATGCTCGGAGGAAAAAGAAAAAAAAAAGAGAAAAGAAAAACAACAAGTCATAAGGGAAGGCCTATAGAGGTAAAATAAAGTTGAAAAGGTGGAGTCCCATCGACCAATCGTCATGGCAAAGTCTGGAAAAGCTAGAGTTTCTCCAGAGTCAGAAATGCAATCGGTATTCATGAAACAACCGGTTGCAGATGAAAGGGGCCCAGATCAAGTGGTTGAAATAGTCAAGGCCACAAAACCAACCACCGTTTCAAACTGACAAATTGTTCTTTGTTTGAAAAACAGAAAACATGTGTAATTCAAAGCAACCTTGCAAGAAGCAGGTGCAACCAAAAAGAAACTGCGCAAGGACTAGAAAAAGCCCTGCCGCAATAATCAATCCAAAAGTGAAGTCTCCTCCAAATTTTTTCCTGCATTTTATTCATTTACTTAAAATGAAAAAAAAAAAAGAGAAAAGAAAAGAAATAAAAAGAAGAAGAAGAAAATTCAAAATCATTGTAGTATAGGGTTTCCAGTCTCTAGCTACGTCTTTTTCAATATAGGGTCCCATTCCCTAGTGTCACACCTCCTTTTTACGCACCCGCGAGGGGCGTAGGGAGTTTTTCCAATTAAAGGACAATCGAAAGGGGATTTATTTATTTATTTCAGAGTCGCCACTTGGAAGATTTAGGGTGTCCCAAGTCACCAATTTTAATCCCGAATCGAGGAAAAGAATGACTCCATATTACAGTCTGCGTACCAGAAATCTAGATAAGGAATTCTAACCCGGGAGAAGGTGTTAGGCATTCCCGCGTTCCGTGGTTCTAGCACTTTTGCTATTTATTTATTTATATATATATATTAACAATTAAAAAGACTTTCTAAAGAAGTCAATAATGGAAAATATTTTTGAATTTTTTGTTTTGAAAATTGGGAGTCTAAAAACTTTTCTAGACTTTTTGGCAAGACAAATATTTTTGCAACAAATAAAGATATATATACATTTTTTGGAAATAAAGAAAAACTTTTTGGATTTTTATATATATATATATATTTGCAACAAATAATAAAACCACTTTCAACGCCCAACTCATTTTATTTTATTATTTTTATTTTTATTTTGGCATTTTCATAAACAAATAAATAAATAAAAACCCATTTTAAAACAAGACTCTTTTTTTTATTTTTATTTTTATGGCAAGACAAACTATTTTTTTCTAATTTGTTTTTTTTTTTGAAAAACAAGACAAAGCCACTACTCTTTTTTTTTCTATTTTTCCCTTGCTTTTAATAAAACAAACTAATAAGACATTTTTTCATTTTCTCAAAATTCCGGCATAGTTTTGACAGTATTTGTGTATTAGGTTTTTTCAAAAATAAACAATCAATTCCCTAACCGCTATTTTTTTTTTTTCAATTTCACAATATTCATAATATTCAAACACAGGTCAGCGAGACAAAATAAATGCACGGAAAACAAATAGGATGCCTCAGGATGGTCTTTTCATATCAGGTTGCTAGTCCTAGACGGACTCAACCCCTGTGTTGAGTCCCCTAAGTCAAATGCAACGTGATGCAAATAAGCGTTCCTACTAGGGATCCGGCATGAAGTCACGTTATTCTATGTTCAAAACCTGGGTCGGTGTTCTAGACAGTGTACCCGAGCGGACAACTCGAGCTGAGGAAGGAGCTCCTTTCCGGGAACCAAAAGGCCAGCCGGCTTAGAAACTTTCCGAGCCTCTTTTATTTAGGGTACGACACTAACAGAATAGGGAGTCTCAACCAGTAAGCACATCCCCAGAGGTAAGAAGAGAAGGGTTTCGGCATAGTTTATATACAGTTCAAATAATATCAAAGCGGTAAAAGTAGCATTTAGCACATTAGGCTCAAACATGTAAAATCAGATAAAACCAAATATAACAATTTATCTAAGCTCGAATTTCTAACCCTGAACCAGTGGTTCTGGGTCATTGTTCCCCAGCAAAGTCGCCAGAGCTGTCACACCTCCTTTTTACGCACCCGCGAGGGGCGTAGGGAGTTTTTCCAATTAAAGGACAATCGAAAGGGGATTTATTTATTTATTTCAGAGTCGCCACTTGGGAGATTTGGGGTGTCCCAAATCACCAATTTTAATCCCGAATCGAGGAAAATAATGACTCCATATTACAGTCTGCGTACCAGAAATCTAGATAAGGAATTCTGTTAACCCGGGAGAAGGTGTTAGGCATTCCCGCGTTCCGTGGTTCTAGCACGGTCGCTCAACTGTTATATTCGGCTTGATTATCTGATTTTATACAAATGTGAACTTATGTGCCAATTTTATCTTTTAACCGCTTTTATCATTCACTGTTATTTTTATAGGACTTGCAACGTCGTGAAAACATATCTCGAACCACGTTACATCAATGCACCCGTGGTTATTGACATATCTCGACTCGGTTGAGATTTGGATTTGGGTCACATAAATGTGCACCCGAATTTAGGGAGATAACATTATTAAAGGCGCGCCTAAAGCAACTAACGTATTATTATTTTTGGGAAAGGCCGTAAAATTTACTAAACGGCATGTCCCGAATTCTAAGTATTTTTAATATATATACATTTAGAGGGCCCCGCAGCTTCTACATTTTTTGTTTGTCGAGGCTCGTCTCATTTATTATTAAAAGGAATTTACAACGTCATGGAAATGCATCTCGGGCCACGCCATAATCAATATACCCGTGATTAGAGACACATTTCGATTCCGTTGAGATTTAGATTTGGGTCACATAAATGTGCACCCGAGTTTAGGAAAATTAAATTATTAAAGGCGCGCCTAAAGCAACTAACGTATTGTTATTTTGGGGAAGGCCGTAAAATTTGCTAAACGGCCTGTCCCGAATTCTAAGTGTTTAATACATATATTTTGTGAGGGCCCCGCAATCTGTGTGTTTTCATTTGACGAGGCTCGTCTCATTTTTATTATTATTATTTTTTTTATATTTTCTTTTAAAAAAATGTAAACTTAAAGTTACTACATTTTTACTTTATCTATTTAAAGAGTTAATTCAAAGTTATTAAAATATATTGCAAGCCATGCTATACGTAACGCACTAGTGGTTCACGACAAGTTCTATTTAACTATGTTCCAAATTGGAGCCGGGTCACATGAGATGCACCCCCGGTTCCTTTAATCTAATTACATGCAAACCAACAATATTGCCACAAATCACTAATTTGACGCTATTGATAAACTATCATTCTTTTTCCTCTTAATCTAGTTTAATGAAATATAAGCTAATAATCTAACAATAAAAGACAAACATCTGACAATTAGTGATAAACAAAAATATGAAACTAACAACAGAACATAACATTAACAATCAACGATAAACTAACATGACGAGATAAACTTCAAAATACGGCAAATGTACTACTACTACTCAAATTTACCGAGACAAGACATGGAAGGAAAGAACACACCGAGCCAACAAAAATAACATGAATACTCACGTTTAACAGCAACGTCGAGTTTCAACATTAGAACTCGCCAAAAATGGACAGCAACAACCTCGACGTACCGGACCTCGACGAACCAAAGTCGACCTCGACGGAACTCATCCCGGACAGAACTTCTGGGCTGTTTTGTTGAACGTTTTCGTTAGGTTTCAGCTTGTGCGTATGTGTGTTTTCTTGTTCAGTCATGGCGAGGGGAAAGGTCATTCATGGCTGGACGTTGCAGGCAGCCGTTTGGACGTGGGGGTGCGACTGGATGGTCACCTTGGCCAGTGACGATGGGGGACATTGGGGGTGGCGACTGGACGATCGCCTTGGCGGTGGTCGTTTGCTGGGAACTTCTGTTGGTCGACAAGGCTGGACGGTGAGCTGGTTGCGACAGTAGGGGTGCTGGGGAAGGTGACGGAGTGGCCGTTTGGTGGTGTTGTTTGTGGTGGTTTCTGGGTGGTGGTCGGAACTGTGGTGTTTGGGTGTTACTGGTTTAGAACGAAGGAGAAGGTGACGAGCCTGTTTTTACAGTGGGGTTGAGGGGGAGTCACGACGTGAGGGAGTAGTCCTTTTGGACGTCGGGGGGGGGGGGCTAGGGTTTTTGTTCTCCTTCTATTGAGGAAGAAGACCATCTACAGTACATGTTTTTCCAAAATTTCGGAAGTCCTCCCTTTCAAAAATGCCTTGTCCGTGTATTTAGTATGGTTTTGCCCAGGGAAATGAGCCCCACGCGTGGTGGGGTTCGAGGCTTGTGTTCCCCCACGCGTGGTGGGGTTCCCCGTGTACGGGATTCCGTCCGTGTTCCCCACGTGTGTCCCCTCATGTGTGGTGGACTCGGATTATTATGGGCTAGGTCCGAAATTAGGCCTAAAAGCGGGTAATTTGAACCCGAATATTATTCTTTTGCCCGGACCCGATTAAGAACACAACGTTGTTCGACTAACCCTATGTAAACAAAATAACTACAAAAATAAGACTAATATTTAAACAAAACTATATATTTTTAATATATTTTTCAAGATTTAAAATAGCTACAAAATATTAATAAAATAATTTTTTTGTAATTTTCGTTTTATATAAAGATAAAAATATAAAGTAACATTTTTGTATTTTTTTCAAAATTTAAAATGACTACAAAACATTAATAGAACTATATTTTTTGGTAATTTTCGAAATTATATAAAGTACAAAAATAAAGTGCAATTTTTGTATTTTTTCAAGTTTATGAGAAATACATAAACTAAAATTTATATATATATTTTTGTAATTTTCCTTTTTGCAACGAAATAAAGTAAAAATAGTTAAAATAGGCATATTAGTCCTAAATTACATATTTATGCTAAAAATGTAAAAATTCTCGGGGAGGGTCAAAAATCAGGTGTCTACAGTTGCCCTCTTTGACTGGAAACACGAAGAGTTTTCCGACAAAGAACGACTAGACATGTTTTTGACCCGACCATTACTTGGACGGACTACACTAAGGAAAGGAAGGGGATGTGACCGAGCCCTGGTATCTGAGCTGCCTACATAACCTTGGTTATACAGGAATCAGGCCACGTGTAGTTCGGAAATGAGAGATAGATGGTAGAGTGTACCGAGGTGAAGAGCCGATCGAGGTGCCGTTCCGTTGAGGTTCCGGTCCGCGGTCCTGTCATTACAACAAAAATGAAAACTGAAAAAGACTAACTAAGCCTATCAGCTACTTGTTACAAGGATTCCTATCTTTAAGTCTTCTGAAACTTGGTCTTGAGTCTTGAATGGTGCTTCATACAGACTTTGGATTTGAACCTTGATACTTGCTAGTTGTAGGTGCTAGTTCTTGAGCAGACTACATTTGTTCTCCACTTCCGTAATTTGGGTTCTTTTTCTTTTTCTTTTTTCCTCTTTTTTTCTTGTTTTTGTTTTTGTGACCAGCTTCTATTGATCATCCCAGACTATTGATTCGCATTCTTGAGGCGAGCTTCTAACTTGGATTGAATGCTGGGGATTTCTGTTGTAACCTTCTGCTTTCCAGTGGGTCACTGCTTGATCTTGAAAATTGTTCCTCCGTTCTACAGGCGGACTCCTGACTTCTTCGATCTTTGACATACCCCAAACTCCGTTCTACAGGCGGGTCCCTGACAATCAAAACAAACAAAACAAACAAAATTTCCTAACCCAGTTTGTACTGGGAAGATTTGTGAGTCGTTAGCAAAATTGTAACTCACTTACACTACTGATGCAATGATGAGAGTAAACTAAAGACTAGGCTAGGATGTGCATCTCCTATGAGTAAAACCAAAACTCTTGCTAGCAAATGTGTCTGCTAAAATAAAAACCTCAATGACTCAAACTAGAAAGTGCGTCTTCTATGGTTGAATCGGAATGAGCTAAACTAGGAAGTGCGTCTCCTAAGGGTGAAAACTTCAGTGACTAGAACTAGGAAGTGCGTCTCCTATGAATAAAATCTCGATTTAGGAAGTGCGTCTCCTAAAAACTTGAAAGACCTCGATTAGGAAGTGCGTCTCCTACGGGTAAACTTCAATAAACTAGACTAGGAAGTGTGTCTCCTATGGTCGAACTTAAAATGAATCAAACTAGGAAGTGCATCTCCTAAGGATGAAATCTCAAATGAACCAGACTAGGAAGTGCGTCTCCTAAAGCAAAAGTATAACCTGAGCGAACCAGACTAGGAAGTGTGTCTCCTAATAATGAAAACTTAATTTAGGAAGTGTGTTTCCTGTGCACGAAATTAAACTTAGGAAGTGCGTCTCCTAGGGGTAAAATAGTCTTAGGAAGTGCGTCTCCTATGGGTGAAACCTTAATGATTTCGAACTAGGAAGTGCGTCTCCTATGAATGAAAATAATTTAGGAAGTGCGTCTCCTATGGGTGAAATCTTAATTTAGGAAGTGCGTCTCCTATGGGGTAAAAGTAAACTTAGGAAGTGCGTCTCCTATAGGCAAAAATAAACTTTAAGGAAGTGCGTCTCTTATTGGGTACAATAAACTTAGGAAGTGCGTCTCCTATTGGGTGAAATATTCTTAGGAAGTGCGTCTCCTATTGGTGAAAATAAACTTAGGAAGTGCGTCTCATATTGGTGAAACTACTTAGGATGTGCGTCTCCTTAGGAAGTGCGTCTCCTATTGGTGAAACTAAACTTAGGAAGTGCGTCTCCTATTGGTGAAACTTGTCTTAGGAAGTGCCTCTCCTATTGGTGAAACTATTCTTTGGAAGTGCGTCTCCTTAGGAAGTGCGTCTCCTATTGGTGAAACTATTCTTAGGATGTGCGTCTCCTGTTGGTGAAACTTACTTAGGATGTGTGTCTCCTGTTGGTGAAACTAACTTAGGATGTGCGTCTCTTGTTGGTGAAACTAACTTAGGATGTGCGTCTCCTACTGGTGAAACTAACTTAGGATGTGCGTCTCCTCTTGGTGAAACTAACTTAGGATGTGCGTCTCCTACTGGTGAAACTAACTTAGGATGTGCGTCTCCTCTTGGTGAAACTAACTTAGGATGTGCATCTCCTACTGGTGAAACTAACTTAGGATGTGCGTCTCCTACTGGTGAAACTAACTTAGGATGTGCGTCTCCTCTTGGTGAAACTAACTTAGGATGTGCGTCTCCTCTTGGTGAAACTTACTTAGGATGTGCGTCTCCTGTTGGTGAAACTAACTTAGGATGTGTGTCTCCTCTTGGTGAAACTTACTTAGGATGTGCATCTCCTCTTGGTGAAACTTACTTAGGATGTGCGTCTCCTCTCGGTGAAACTTACTTAGGATGTGCGTCTCCTCTTGGTGAAACTAACTTAGGATGTGCGTCTCCTCTTGGTGAAACTTACTTAGGATGTGCGTCTCCTGTTGGTGAAACTAACTTAGGATGTGCGTCTCCTCTTGGTGAATCTTATCTTAGGATGTGCGTCTCCTCTTGGTGAATCTTATCTTAGGAAGTGCGTCTCCTATTGGTGAAATTATTCTTAGGAAATGCGTCTCCTATTGGTGAAATTAACTTAGGAAGTGCATCTCCTACTGGTGAAATTAACTTAGGAAGTGTGTCTCCTACTGATGAAACTTATCTTAGGAAGTGCGTCTCCTACTGGTGAAACTTATCTTAGGAAGTGCGTCTCCTATTGATGAAATAAACTTAGGAAGTGCGTCTCCTATTGGTACAATGGATCTAGGAAGTGCATCTCCTATTGGTAAAACTTAACTTAGGAAGTGCGTCTCCTATCGGTGAAACTTAACTTAGGAAGTGCGTCTCCTATTGGTACAATTGAACTTAGGAAGTGCGTCTCCTATTGGGTGAAATAAGCTTAGGAAGTGCGTCTCCTATTGGGTAAAATGAACTTAAGAGGAAATGCATCTCCTATGGGTAAAAATAAACTTTAGGAGGAAATACATCTCCTATGGGGGAAAAACAAACTTAGGAGGAAATGCATCTCCTATGGGTAAAACTAAACTTAGGAGGAAATGCCTCTCCTATGGGTGAAACTAAAACAAACTTAGGAGGAAATGCATCTCCTATGGGTGAAACTGAAACAAACTTAGGAGGAAATGCATCTCCTATGGGTAAAGACGTGGAATGTATTCCCTTGTTATACAGGTGGGCGCCTAATGGTAAAGACACAAAATGTATTCCCTTGTTATACAGGTGGGCGCCTAAAATATGAAATGCACAGACAAAAAGTATTCCTCTCGTTATTCAGGTGGGCGCCTGTCTAAACTAAGACATAAAAGTATTCCTCTCGTTATTCAGGTGGGCGCCTGTTTTTCACAACAACTTTAAAAATAAACGCCACTCCTCTCTTCAGGCGGGTTCCTGATTTCAACAACTTTTAAAATAAACGTCACTCCTTTCTTCAGGCGGGCTCCTGATTTCAACAACAACTTTTAAAATAAACGCCACTCCTCTCTTCAGGCAGGCTCCTGACTTTCACAACAACTTTAAAAATAAACGTCACTCCTCTCTTCAGGCGGGCTCCTGATTTCAACAACTTTGAAAATAAAATGCCATTTCTTTCTTTAGGTTGGCGATATTTAAACAACTTTAAAAATAAACGCCACTCCTCTCTTCAGGCGGGCTCCTGATTTCAACAACAACTTTTAGAATAAACGCCACTCCTCTCTTCAGGCGGGCTCCTGATTTTCACAACAACTTTAAAAATAAACGCCACTCCTCTCTTCAGGCGGGCTCCTGATTTCAACAACTTTGAAAATAAAATGTCAAGAAAACTAAAAATGACTCTTTTTTTTTCAAACGTTGTTTTTTTTTTCAAATTCAAACGTTGTTTTTTTTTGTGTATCTTAGGAGAAAGATTCATCGGACTAAGATTTTGATCCTAGGAGAAGGTTCATCAGACTAGGTCTTTTTCTTTTTGGTATCTTAGGAGAAAGATTCATCAGACTAAGATTTCGATCCTAGGAGAAGGTTCATCGGACTAGGTCTCTATCTTAGGAGAAAGATTCATCGGACTAAGATTTTGATCCTAGGAGAAGGTTCATCAGACTAGGTCTTGTTTGTTTTTTTTTTGTTTTTTTTTATATTTAACAACCACTTAGGAGGAAATGCATCTCCTATGGGTGGAACTAAAACGAACTTAGGAGGAAATGCGTCTCCTAGGGGGTAAAACTTAAACTTAGGAGGAAATGCGTCTCCTATGGGTAAAACTTAAACTTAGGAGGAAATGCATCTCCTATGAGTGAAACTAAACAAACCTAGGAGGAAATGCGTCTCCTATGAGTAAAACTTAAATGATTTCAAACTAGGAAGTGCGTCTCCTATTAATGAAACCTTCGCTTTTTTTTTTGAATTATTTACTTACCTGTGTTGTCTTCCCTCGAAACTGTTGGGGATTATTTAGATGGGGATGACTTTTCCCCCTTTTTTCATTATTATCTTTTTATTCTTTTTTTTATTCTTTTTTTTTATTCTTTTTTTTATTATTCTTTTTTTTGTTTTGTTTTTGCATAGCTTCTTCCTTCGAAGACTACCTCCCTTGAGAGTCGTTTTGTCTTTCCCCGAAAGGAACCGCTGAGGATACTGACTTTCCAACCTTGTGTTGGACTCCTCGCAACTGCTAGGGATAACACTGTTGGGGAATTATTTACTTACCTGTTGGGGGGGTAAAATGTTATCAGCTGGGGGTACCTGACTTCCAGAAAATTTTCTAAATGGAAGGAAAATTTTCTGCCCCAGTTTGATAATATCCCTTGTGGCATGCGTTTCTGCATCAATGCCATTTCCTTTACCTGTTTCAAATCAAACAAAATTTGTTAGTTTAAAACATGGTGGTTGGCTGTGATACTCCTATTGGGATTGCTTTCCCTTTCTCCTTCATTGCGCTGTGCTCCACGACTTGTTGGGGATGATATTATGTGCTGGGGATAATCCCTTCCTGCTGGGGATATCCCTCTTCTTTTGTGGCATAGCTTGGAAACTGGCATTTCCCCGACCTTTTAGTCTAGTATGGATTTCGCCGAATCATGCTCACTGCTCTCCTTGCTTTGTTCACGGGCCTTGTCTTTGAGGTTTATAACCTTTTTGTATAATTGGAAAGCTGATGGCATATTTTGAAGTCAATTCGCACTTGTTCTGACCAGACAGACTCTATTGGGGATTTTTCTATGAAAAGAGAAAGATAAAAGGGGACAGAATAAAAAGACAAAGGAAAAAGATGACTCTTTAACAAAAGAAACTATAAATAAAAACCTATCAAATGCAGATACCGACTCTAATGGTCGTGACATGCACAAGTGACCTATCCTCTACCGCCAATCATCCTTCAAGATCTTCAATTGGTGATTCCCCATCTGATTCTCAAACTTATTCGACTTGTAGTGCCTGAAGGGTTTTCACTATCAAGTCTCTCTCATTTTTTGTTCTTCTCTCAGCTTTCATCGCCTTATGGTGCCTGTGAAGGTTTTCACCGATAAGACTCTCTCATTTGTATCACTTTCCAGCTGGGGATTTTGAATGTTGCCGGTATGACTCTTTTTGTTAGAGATTAGAGTCCTTTCTGCTGTGGAACAGAATGTTATGCTCAGCGGTGAGACTCTCATTTGTTTGACTTGGCATCTTTTGAAGACTTATCAGAAGGTCTTTCTTTGGACCGTAATGTGGGTTTTGGATAGGCTAGAAAGAAAGGGTATAAAAGGCTCAAAAAATACATTAATTTTGGGTTATTAGTTACAACCTTCGGAATTAGATTTATTTACAACAAACGCAACTTTTGCCCCAGTTTCTTGCTTGGGGATATTTTAATTGATTTTTTTTTTCATTTTTCAAAACTATGACCGAGCCGTGAAGCGCCTACGTATCCTCTTTGAGGAATCAGGTCAAACGTAGTTCCCAATTCCTCTTTTTCATTTGAATTTCTCTTTTTTTTTGTTATCATTTTTCTTTTCTTTTCTTTTCTTTTTTTTTCTTTTTTTCGTTTTGTTGTTTTCTTTCTTTCTCTTTTTTTCCGTTGCTACTGATTCCGAACGAGGGGTATGAAAGAAAATAAATGAGGCTCAAAAGGGGTAACGAAGGATAAAGTGTTTTGGTAGCAGAAGAAAATGCCTTCGTCATTCCAGTCTTCAAAACATGCCAAGTGCAAACACTACAATTTAAATTTGTAGTCTCTTCTGATGGTGCTGGACTTGACAATTATATTCCACATCTGTTTGTTCATTTGTCACTTCTAAAGCACCGTTGGGCGACACTCTCATTCTCATTATTATGAACGACCCTCATGTCAATTTGGCGAATCTTTGCTTTTTAACGGTTTTCTTGTGCTTAACTTGCCCCAGTTCCATATGACTCGGGATCCAAATAATCTCAAACCGTTCTTATTTCCTTTAAATGCTTTGATCACCTTTGTGGGGTTTTATGATTAACTTTAAGATTAGGCCCAAACTGGGTGCGCATGTCATGTCCCTAGAATCGGCATTGAACGAAATGATAAAAGGACTAAACAAAAAGACGACTGGAACTAACAAAAGACCGGCTTTGTATTAGACTACCGGCGAAATGGTTTGAATAATAAAACAAACAAAACAACCAGAATAAAATCCTAACACAAACTGGACAAAATTTAAACAAACTGCTATGACAAAATGGAAAGATAAGAAGGTTTGACACAGGACAAAATCCAAATTACAACCTTAATAATCCGGACAACAGAAATGACAACAAAATAAGCCACCACAAGCTTCTCTCTTGCTAACCAAGGAACGGAGCGTCCTCCCCTTTATCAAAACTGGCATCTTAGCCACTGAACTTCGCATCAATACTGCCAAGACCATTACCAGCTTCAATATCATCAACCTCCGTCAGCAAGTCCCCAATAGGATTCGAGTGCTTCTGTTATCAGGCCTGATCCCAGCAGAGTGTGTATCATGAGATACAAGTAAAGGATTCTGAGTGTCATTGTCCGGCTTACCACAAACCAACCACCTTAACTTTATTTGTGAAACAAACAGGTTAGAATGGACTCAGTCGGTCCTCATTATTAACATCTTTTTTCCTTTTTTTTCGATGTTTTTTTTTCATTTTTTCTTTTCTATTTTCTCTTTTTTTCTTTCTTTTTTTCGATTTTTTTTCATTTTTCCTTTTTTCGATTTTTTCTTTTTTTTCATTCTCTTTTTCATTCTCTTTTTCCATTCTTTTTTTTTTTTTGCTTTTTTTTGTTGTGGTCGAATCTTATGGAGATTGCCTACGTATCATGACCCCGCATGAATCAGACCTTGCGTAGTTCGGACCAATAAAACATAATCAATACTAAAACACATTTTTTATTTTTTAAAACAAACTGGGTTTCAAGGATTTAAAGATGACCCACAAACTTGAAAATCAAACAACCCGCATATTCTAGTCAAAAGATTTATAAACTTCAAAACAAATGGCCAACTTCCTTCCTCCGTTTGCTAATTTTAACCAAATGGTTATTTTTGCAAATGTGGCCCCTTCCAATTCTCACATGAATTTTGAGGTCGGGGAGGATTATTTTAAGACACTTGACAAACTTGTCTGTTCTTTTACGAAAATAGCCCTTCGACAACTGAAGGATACTCTAAGGCTATTTTGGCAAGAACGGTTTAAGACGCGGCCGAAGCTGGCTCGGCTTATTTTGACCAAAAATCCAAAATGGTATTCACCTGACCGCTGACTCTTTGTTTTTTTTTCTTTTCAAATTGCAATAAAACCTGGTGTTGCAAACACGGCCCTTCAGCGCCTCGGGGACGAAGATTTATAAGGCTGTGTGGGTCAACTAAACCAAAAATCCTAAACACGACCCAAAGGTGGCTGTTTATGCAAAGTCAGCCTTCCGGCGTCCCTTTCGGGAACATTCGGCTATTTATGATAAAACAACATCACCTGACTTCTTTATGACACAATTAAAATTTGACATATTATTTTTATTATTATTTATTTGTTTTTGGTTATTTTAGCAAAAGGTGAGGTAGGACATCACCCGACTTATTTATGACCTGTTTTTTTTTTTGTTTTTTTTTTTATTTTTTTGTTTTTGGTTTTTTAGCAAAAGGTGGGTTGGACATCACCCGACATATTTATGACAAGATTAAAATTTTTGATTTTTGGCTATTTTAGCAAAAAGTGGGGTTGGACCCGATGAGGGTTGCCTACGTATCTCACATCCGGTGAGAATCAAACCCGCGTAGTTCGGGCAGATCATGAATAAGTAAATGAACTAACACATTTTTTTTAATTGGAATTTGTGAAAGAACTGCTTCAAAATATGAAAGGAAGTATTTTTTTTGATTGATTTTCTTTTTGAAAGAAAGACTTGTAAGAATTCCTTTTTTTTTTATTTGAACTTTGAGAATTGCAAAAGTAAAAGGAAGATATTTTTTGTCTGAATTTTCTAAAAAAAAATATTTTTTGAAATATTTTCGGATTTTTTTTATTTTATATATATATATATATATATATATATATATATATATATATATTAACAATTAAAAAGACTTTCTAAAGAAGTCAATAATGGAAAATATTTTTGAATTTTTTGTTTTGAAAATTGGGAGTCTAAAAACTTTTCTAGACTTTTTGGCAAGACAAATATTTTTGCAACAAATAAAGATATATATACATTTTTTGGAAATAAAGAAAAACTTTTTGGATTTATATATATATATATATATTTGCAACAAATAATAAAACCACTTTCAACGCCCAACTCATTTTATTTTATTATTTTTATTTTTATTTTGGCATTTTCATAAACAAATAAATAAATAAAAACCTATTTTAAAACAAGACTCTTTTTTTTTATTTTCATTTTTATGGCAAGACAAACTATTTTTTTTATAATTTGTTTTTTTTTTTTTGAAAAACAAGACAAAGCCACCACTCTTTTTTTTCTATTTTTCCCTTGCTTTTAATAAAACAAACTAATAAGACATTTTTTCATTTTCTCAAAATTCCGGCATAGTTTTGACAGTATTTGTGTATTAGGTTTTTTCAAAAATAAACAATCAATTCCCTAACCGCTATTTCTTTTTTTTTTCAATTTCACAATATTCATAATATTCAAACACCGGTCAGCGAGACAAAATAAATGCACGGAAAACAAATAGGATGCCTCAGGATGGTCTTTTCATATCAGGTTGCTAGTCCTAGACGGACTCAACCCCTGTGTTGAGTCCCCTAAGTCAAATGCAACGTGATGCAAATAAGCGTTCCTACTAGGGATCCGGCATGAAGTCACGTTATTCTATGTTCAAAACCTGGGTCGGTGTTCTAGACAGTGTACCCGAGCGGACAACTCGAGCTGAGGAAGGAGCTCCTTTCCGGGAACCAAAAGGCCAGCCGGCTTAGAAACTTTCCGAGCCTCTTTTATTTAGGGTACGACACTAACAGAATAGGGAGTCTCAACCAGTAAGCACATCCCCAGAGGTAAGAAGAGAAGGGTTTCGGCACAGTTTATATACAGTTCAAATAATATCAAAGCGGTAAAAGTAGCATTTAGCACATTAGGCTCAAACATGTAAAAATCAGATAAAACCAAATATAACAATTTATCCAAGCTTGAATTTCTAACCCTGAACCAGTGGTTCTGGGTCATTGTTCCCCAGCAGAGTCGCCAGAGATGTCACACCTCCTTTTTACGCACCCGCGAGGGGCGTAGGGAGTTTTTCCAATTAAAGGACAATCGAAAGGGGATTTATTTATTTCAGAGTCGCCACTTGGGAGATTTAGGGTGTCCCAAGTCACCAATTTTAATCCCGAATCGAGGAAAAGAATGACTCCATATTACAGTCTGCGTACCAGAAATCTAGATAAGGAATTCTGTTAACCCGGGAGAAGGTGTTAGGCATTCCCGAGTTCCGTGGTTCTAGCACGGTCGCTCAACTGTTATATTCGGCTTGATTATCTGATTTTATACAAATGTGAACTTATGTGCCAATTTTATCTTTTAACCGCTTTTATCATTCACTGTTATTTTTATAGGACTTGCAACGTCGTGAAAACATATCTCGAACCACGTTACATCAATGCACCCGTGGTTATTGACATATCTCGACTCGGTTGAGATTTGGATTTGGGTCACATAAATGTGCACCCGAATTTAGGGAGATAACATTATTAAAGGCGCGCCTAAAGCAACTAACGTATTGTTATTTTTGGGAAAGGCCGTAAAATTTACTAAACGGCATGTCCCGAATTCTAAGTATTTTTAATATATATACATTTAGAGGGCCCCACAGCTTCTACATTTTTTGTTTGTCGAGGCTCGTCTCATTTATTATTAAAAGGAATTTACAACGTCATGGAAATGCATCTCGGGCCACGCCATAATCAATATACCCGTGATTAGAGACACATTTCGATTCCGTTGAGATTTAGATTTGGGTCACATAAATGTGCACCCGAGTTTAGGAAAATTAAATTATTAAAGGCGCGCCTAAAGCAACTAACGTATTGTTATTTTGGGGAAGGCCGTAAAATTTGCTAAACGGCCTGTCCCGAATTCTAAGTGTTTAATACATATATTTTGTGAGGGCCCCGCAATCTGTGCGTTTTCATTTGACGAGGCTCGTCTCGTTTTTATTATTATTTTTTTTTTATATTTTCTTTTAAAAAAGGGTAAACTTAAAGTTACTACATTTTTACTTTATCTATTTAAAGAGTTAATTCAAAGTTATTAAAATATATTGCAAGCCATGCTATACGTAGCGCACTAGTGGTTCACGACAAGTTCTATTTAACTATGTTCCAAATTGGAGCCGGGTCACATGAGATGCACCCCCGGTTCCTTTAATCTAATTACATGCAAACCAACAATATTGCCACAAATCACTAATTTGACGCTATTTATAAACTATCATTCTTTTTCCTCTTAATCTAGTTTAATGAAATATAAGCTAATAATCTAACAATAAATGGCAAACATATGACAATTAGTGATAAACAAAAATATGAAACTAACAACAGAACATAACATTAACAATCAGCGATAAACTAACATGACGAGATAAACTTCAAAATACGGCAAATGTACTACTACTACTCAAATTTACCGAGACAAGACATGGAAGCAAAGAACACACCGAGCCAACAAAAATAACATGAATACTCACGTTTAACAGCAACGTCGAGTTTCAACATTAGAACTCGCCAAAAATGGACAGCAACAACCTCGACGTACCGGACCTCGACGAACCAAAGTCGACCTCGACGGAACTCATCCCGGACAGAACTTCTGG
The DNA here is from genome assembly GCF_000393655.2 of Nicotiana sylvestris. Taxonomy (NCBI): domain Eukaryota; kingdom Viridiplantae; phylum Streptophyta; class Magnoliopsida; order Solanales; family Solanaceae; genus Nicotiana; species Nicotiana sylvestris. Next base: position 65,745,906 of record NC_091063.1, read on the forward strand.
GCTGTTTTGTTGAACGTTTTCTTTAGGTTTCAGCTTGTGCGTATGTGTGTTTTCTTGGTCAGTCATGGCGAGGGGGAAAGGTCATTCATGGCTGGACGTTGCAGGCAGCCGTTTGGACGTGGGGGTGCGACTGGATGGTCACCTTGGGCAGTGACGACGGGGGACAGTGGGGGTGGCGACTGGACGATCGCCTTGGCGGTGGTCGTTTGTTGGGAACTTCTGTTGGTCGACAAGGCTGGACGGTGAGCTGGTTGCGACAGTAGGGGTGCTGGGGAAGGTGACGGAGTGGCCGTTTGGTGGTGTTGTTTGTGGTGGTTTCTGGGTGGTGGTCGGAACTGTGGTGTTTGGGCGTTACTGGTTTTTGACGAAGGAGAAGGTGACGAGCCTGTTTTTACAGTGGGGTTGAGGGGGAGTCACGACGTGAGGGAGTAGTCCTTTTGGACGTCGGGGGGGCTAGGGTTTTTGTTCTCCTTCTATTGAGGAAGAAGACCATCTACAGTACATGTTTTTCCAAAATTTCGAAAGTCCTCCCTTTCAAAAATGCCTTGTCCGTGTATTTAGTATGGTTTTGCCCAGGGAAATCAGCCCCACGCGTGGTGGGGTTCGAGGCTTGTGTTCCCCCACGCGTGGTGGGGTTCCCCGTGTACGGGATTCCGTCCGTGTTCCCCACGTGTGTCCCCTCATGTGTGGTGGACTCGGATTATTATGGGCTAGGTCCGAAATTAGGCCTAAAAGCGGGTAATTTGAACCCGAATATTATTCTTTTGCCCGGACCCGATTAAGAACACAACGTTGTTCGACTAACCCTATGTAAACAAAATAACTACAAAAATAATACTAATATTTAAACAAAACTATATATTTTTAATATATTTTTCAAGATTTAAAATAGCTATAAAATATTAATAAAACAATTTTTTTGTAATTTTCGTTTTATATAAAGATAAAAATATAAAGTAACATTTTTGTATTTTTTTCAAAATTTAAAATGACTACAAAACGTTAATAGAACTATATTTTTTGGTAATTTTCGAAATTATATAAAGTACAAAAATAAAGTACAATTTTTGTATTTTTTCAAGTTTATGAGAAATACATAAACTAAAATTTGTATATATATTTTTGTAATTTTCCTTTTTGCAATGAAATAAAGTAAAAATAGTTAAAATAGGCATATTAGTCCTAAATTACATATTTATGCTAAAAATGTAAAAATTCTCGGGGAGGGTCAAAAATCAGGTGTCTACACCTAGTCGCTTCCAACATAACCTGGTAGTCTTTTTCCAGCATAGGGTCTCATTCCCTAGTCGCTGCCAGCATAACCTGGTAGTCTTTTCCAATATAGGGTCTCACTCCCTCGTTGATCCCCGACATAACCCGATGACTTTCCCGGCATAACCCGTGAACCTCCCCGGCATAACCCGTGAACCTCCCCGGCATAACCCGATGACTTTCCCGGCATAACCCGTGGACCTCCCCGGCATAACCCGAGGACCTTTTTCCGGCATAACCCGATGACTTTTCCGGCGTAACCCATGGACCTCCCCGGCATAACCCGAGAACCTTTTCTGGCATAATCCGATGACTTTTCCAGCATAATCCGTGGACCTCCCCGGCTTAACCCGAGGACCTTTTCCGGCATAACCCGATGAATTTCCCGGCATAACTTATGGACCTCTCCGGCTTAACCCGAGGACATTTTCCGGCATAACCCGATGAATTTTCCGGCATAACCTGTGGACCTCCCCGGTATAACCCTAGGACCTTTTTCGGCATAACCCGATAACCTCCCCGACATAACCCAAGGACCTTTCCCGGCATAACCCGTGGACCTCACCGGCATAACCCGAGGACCTTTTCTGGCATAACTTGAAGACCATCCCCGGCATAACCCGAGGACCTTTCTGGCATAACCCGATGACCATCCCCAGCATAACCCGTTGACTTTGCCAGCATTACCTGGTAAGCTTTTTCAATATATGGTCCCACTCCCTAACTTTGCCAGCATTACCTAGAAATCTTTTCCGGCACAGGGTCTCATTTCTTAGTTGATGTCAACATAACCTGGTAATCTTTCCAACTTAGGGCCTCCAATCCTAGTTAATTTCATTTTAGATATAGCGTCTCCACTCTCTAATCTCTTTTTCTCAAGGATACACAATCCTAATTTTATTGCTTTCAATAAAGAAGTAGTTTAGATTTTGTTACAATAACTCACGAAATTTTCCTAGCGAAAACTGGGGCAAAAAATTTCATTTGTTTGTTTGCTTTGGTGCCTGAACAAGTTTTAACCTTGAGACATAAGTTTCGAGGCGACCAAAAGAGAAAGTCTCAATCCAAATAAAAGAAAAAAAAACAAGAAAAGAAGTGAATTCTAAGTGTAGAAGCGGAGAAAAGATGCGGACTGCTCAAAATATGATTGAAGTCACAAGCTTTGCATGTCCCGCCTTGATCCGAAAAGCTAACGAAGAATGAACCAGCGGTTGCAGCTAACGAGCATCAAGATTCAGATCAGAATCTGCAGGAAGAACCATCCAAGACTCAAGATCAAGCTTCGGAAGACTTATAGATAGGAATCTTGTAAGTCGTAGTTAACATGCTTAGTTAGTCTTTTTCATTTTTTGATTTTAGATGTATTAACAGGATCGCGGACCGGAACCTCAACGGAACGGCACCTCGACCAGCTCTCCACCTTAGTATACTCCATCACTCTTCCTAATACCAGGGCTCGGTCACAATTCTCCATTCTCTTAGTTTTGGTCTTTCTAAATAAGGATCGGGTCAAAAACCTGTCTAGTCGTTCTTTGTCTGAAAACTCTTCACATTCCCGGTCAAAGAGGGGCATCTATAGACATGTGATTTTTGACCCTCCCCAAGATTTTACACATTTTAGCAATTAAATATTTAGTTTAGATCTAATATATTTATTTCAACTAGTTTTGACTCTTTTATTTTATTTTTGTCACAAAAATAAATATTACAAAAAAAAATCTTTTATTTATGTAATTAATATTTTGTCTTGTTACTTTTAGTTTATCTACTTTTCATAAAAAATTAAATTTGAAAACACAAAAATAGTTGCACTTTATTTTTTTACTTCATTACATATCTTTTTCAAAAACATTAGTATATTTATAGTAATATTATCTTAAGTTTGCCACAATTTTTAGATTCTTATTTTTAGAATAATCTTTGAAAAATACAAAAATAATTGCTAATTTTATCCTCATTTTGGTACATAAGCTACGGTTAGCTAGTAAGTTTATAGATTTTTATTTTTTAGAAAATAGAAAGAATTATGCTTGAGCTTATTGATTTGTCTCTCTTGAATTTAAGTACTCATCCAGCCCGATTCGAGAGCCCAAATTCGGATGGCCCATTTCCCTTAGCCCACACAACCCCATCTGAGTTTATAACCCTAGAACCTAATTAATTCTTTATAGAGATAACACCAAGACACCTAGACTCTTAGACCTATAAATCGGCCGCAGTACCCCATTGACCCCTCCCTCTCCCCCACCGTGCTTCTTATTTACCTTAAGGAGCGAACCCTAAAGACCTAGAAGCTGCAGCAGCAGCCATAAATGCAAGACCCCTCTTCTTCAACCTAAGAAAATCCTAGTCTCCATCTTCTTAACAAAAACCAATCGTAGAACCTGGGGGGAACACCTGAAGCTTCTTCTTCTAAAAAGCAAAAACCAACAGGACCCTCCCATCTCCATCTTCCAAGCATCAGCCAGAAAAGAACGCCCAAGAACCCACCCTGCTTCTTCACACGAAACCAACGGTAGAACCACCAAAAGAGAGGCAACATCAGTCAAGCTCTCGTTTCTCTTTCTCAAATTGGAAAAACAAACACTTCAGGACAACCCTCTTTTCTTCAAAAACAGCAGCGTTTCAGTTGAGTTTCAGTTCCGTTAAAGCCTGTTCGTAGGTCGCTAGCTCTGTTTGTTGGGTCTGTTCAGTTCCGTTCGAGGTTGCCGACAGATTTGGGTTCCGTCGAGTTATCGCTTCTGGTGTTGAGCATTTTCATAACCAAAATTGCTTTGTTTTGAGTTTCATTCATATTCAAACACTGCTGCTGTAATTGAAAAGTTATTACTCTTCGAGGTCCGTTTCGATCACTTTCTTCTCTTCTACTGTCTTCGTGTTTGTGACTAATTCAGCGGATTTATAGATGATTTGATTTAATAAAGCTCTACCCCATTTTGTTGGTCACTGTTTTGTTAGGCTACTGGATGTTGTTAGCCTTAATATAAATTCATGTCTCATACTAATCCGTTAATTGAAGTAGAATTACTGTTATTAGCTTTACGTTTCCTTAGCTTTCGTTGTTAAATAATAAACATAAAGTTTGTTTGTTTGAGCTTACTGAAATTGGTGTTAGGGACTAGGAATTGAGTTTTGGACTTTTATGATTAGTATATAGTAAGGAATATAAGGAACTAGATTTGGGGTTTGACATTAATTTGGGACTTTTGAGTTTTTTAAATAATATTTCAATATTAAGGGCAATTGGACAAGGTGAGTCAAATGACCAAATAGGCAGATGAACAACTTTGCATGAGTTCGTTAGTTTTGATTTCTCAAGAATTGCTTCTAATATCTTCATTTGTTTACATGAGCCAAGTTACATTAGTCCCGAAGTGATAACAAGTAAAGTTAGCCCGTTTCTTATAAATTGGTAGGTCATTCGTATCCTTCTAGATTAATAAGACATTTGAAATTGTTAATGAAGCAATGGCTAATCATACACATCTTATTCACCACAACTTCCATAATCCTCATGCCTCGCAATAATCCCGAAGTAAAAAAAATAATTCAATCATAGAATACTTAGGCATGCATTTAATTTATTATCGTGATTGTGTACACGTTTGCGTGACAAAAGTACGATTATTTTAAAAAAAATCGGAGTATGCATTCGCGCAACTTTGACTAAACTTTCTTAATAATAATAAAGCGTGATTAGTTGTGGACACGTACGTGTGACATGATTTTTGACACGCCAAACAAAATGAGTATACGTATGCGTAACTCGTCTTAAGTTAATTCTTTAAATACGGATTATCAAGTGATTAATAGCGGTAAAAGGTAAAATAAACATAGGTCCTAAAATGAGTAATTAGACAAAATAAGCCGAATATAAATTGCTAAGCGACCTTGCTAAAATCACGGAACCCGGGAATGCCTAATACCTTCTCCCGGGTTAACAAAATTCCTTATCTAGAATTTCTGGTTCGCAAACTTGTAAATAAAGTCGAAAATTTCCTCGATTTGGGATTTAAAAATATACCGGTGTCTTTGGACACCAAAAAATAAATAAATCCAAGTGGTGACTCTAAAAAATTAAATAAATAATCTCATTTCGATTTATATCACTTTAATTGGAAAAACTCCCTTATGTACCCCTTCGGATGGTAAAAAAAAAGGTGTGACAGTGCTAAAACTACGGAACCCGGGAATGCCTAATACCTTCTCCCAGGTTAACAGAATTCCTTACCCGGATTTCTATGTTTGCAGACCATAAATAAGAGTCAAACTTTCTCGATTCGAGATTTTAAACCGATGACTTGGGACACCCTAAATTATCCCAAGTGGCGACTGTGAATTTGAATAAATAATTTCGATTCAATTATTGTCACTTTAATTGAAAAAACTCTCCTATATCCCTTTCCGGAGTAGAAAAAAGAGGTGTGACAATGACTAGATCAGATATTGCATTTGCAATGCAGTGCTTGAGTCAGTTCATGCATTGTCCTAAAACATCACATAATGAGCTGCCATCAAGTTGATCAAGTATATCTAGCAGTCTCCAGGCTTGGGGATATTAATGTCTGCAGATGCTTCATCTCAGCTTACAGCCTATTGTGATGCAGATTGGGTATCTTGCCCAAACACTAGAAGATCTATTACTGGGTACTTGATTAAGTTTGGGAGCTCTTTGATTTCATGGAAGTCGAAGAAACAAACTACTATATCCAGAAGCTCAGTTAAAGCTGAGTATCGAAGCATAGCATCAACAGTTGCAGAAATAGTGTGGGTGACTGGTTTGATTGAGGAATTAGGGGTGCATATTCAACAACCTGTTTCTTTGCTATGTGACAGTAAGTCAGCAATTCAAATTACTGCTAATCCAGTGCTTCATGAGCGCAAAAAGCATATTGATATCGTCTGTTATTTCATTCACAAGAAGGTACAACTTGGGCTAGTTCATCTATTACATCTCCCTTCTTCAGAGCAATAGGCAGATATTCTTACTAAGGGTTTGGATGTCACTCAACATCATTATTTGTTGTCCAAGCTAGGCATGAAGAACATCTTCATAGCTCCTATCTTGAGGGTGTGTGTGAAGGAATTAGCTAACTGCCTAACTGTGCACTAACGACCTAATCTGTCTTAGTTATATTAGTTAGTGAAGTGTAATTAGTTATTAGTTAATTATGTTGGTAGTGGAGGTAGTGGAGCTTATTTAGACAGCTAGCACCAGCTATCATTGTATATATATAGGTGTAGTTAGCTCATTTGTACTACTGTTTCATTGATAATGAACAAAAAAATTTCCCCAAACTTTGCATGCGTTCTTCTTCTCTCATTTGTGTTAGCTCTGCTTCAATGTCGATCAGAATCTTTATGAGTTTCTTCACACGCGTTATGCGTATATTCTATTTTTAAAAAATAATATAAATATTATATTAAAGTTTGTGTTTAAGATATACAATAAAAGTAAAAATATATAATTTTTGAAAATGATGATTCTTACCTATTTAGCTAATTCAATAAAGGAATAAACTCTCCCTACCCAAGAGCTTCTATTGTTTTTTATTAAGAAGCAAAAACTTCTATAAAGTATTTTTTGGTTAAAGTATTTTGTGGAAATAAAATTATAAAGCAAAGCAGATACATAAAAAGAAAGTAATATCATATTTGTTTTTCGCAGGCATCCCAAGGAAAACTGCAATTTTTTTGTTCTTTTGCCGTGTTCGTTGTTCCTATTCTTGCCAATACAAATATTTCCTTAGTCTCAAAAACTTTAAAAAGAAAAGCTTACTCGTAGAGGCCTTTCGTAAGCAAGTCCCTTATTGTTTCTCTCTCTCTCTCTCTTTTTGGTAATCATTAAGTAGAAAAATAATTAATCTGATTACAAGTTTATTTGAGACCATTGAACCCTCGATTTATAGTCTTCATGACAGCTAGTATTAGCACCCGCGCGGATGCGCGGACACTAACCTTCTTGATAAATATAGATAATTATTGGATATTTATTACGAAACAAAACATGAAAAAGATGAACCATTTTTCAAATTTCTTAGTTATAATTCTATTTTCTTTTTTGGTACCATTCTTAATGGTGTCATTGGATCCTAAAAATAATCAGCAAGCAAAATAATAACTCATATTTATGGCAAAACAATCAAAGGTTGAGGCTATGAAGGATTCTTTGAATATGACTTTGACTCTTGTATTACTACTTGAACTCTTATTTGGTGTGTTGATATCTTTCAAAAAATATTTCTATTTTAAAATTTCAGTTTCTAATTTATTTTTTTAATAATTATTATTTTTATAATAATATAAGTAAGAATATTATCCTTAATTCAAGACTTATTTTTGTCTAAAAATTAAATAATTTTTTAGCCAATGAATTTATTTTTTCCAGTATGACTCCATTTTGATATTTGACACTAACCATGTTAAACATCTTAATTATTTGAATTATATGTAAATGGCCTTAAAACTTAAATCTTCCATATAATATAGATAATCGTTAGATATTAATTAAGAAATACTATATGAAAAAAGACTAACATTTTTTCAAATCTCGTAGTGATATTTTTTTTGCACCATTCTTATTGGAGTCATTGGAACCTAAAAATAGTCACGAAGCAAAATAATAACTCATATTTATGGCAAAACAGAAAGGTTGACACAATACGAACGACTCTTTAGTTACGACGTGACTCTTTTACTATGACTCTTTAGTTACGACGTGACTCTTCTTTGGTATCTTGTTATATTTCAAAAAATATTTCTATTTTTGAAATTTTAATATATATATATATATATATATATATATATATATATATATATATATAGAGAGAGAGAGAGAGAGAGAGAGAGAGGTGAAGATATCATCCTTAATTTAAAATCCACTTTAATCGGCTATCTAAAAATTTAAATAATTTTTAGCCGTTGAAACTTTATTTCAGTATGACTTCATTTGTAGTTTATCGATATTTCTAGCCATGGATTTACATTTTGAATACCTTATATATACAAAAAATTTGTTCTTTGAATCATTAAATATTAAATTAGTTGATTGTTATTACATAACATTGCATATATTGTCTTAAAATTGCCAAGTAATTTTATTTCGATACCATACTTAGCTTAATATCAATGCAAACTACTCAGATTGCATTTAAATTCAGATTCGAATATCATATCAGTTTGTTAGTAATAGTAATTTTTTTAAAACGACACCAATGTAAATTAAAAAAAAAAATTCTAAGATATCCTTATCTTATAATATATGTATTTACGTTGAAAAAAATATTTAAAATCGATGAGATCAGCTTTCAAATTTTTTATACTCAATAGATATAAAAGATAAGAAGAATTCGTTGTCATCTCTTATTTCTGGTTCTTGGATTTTTCATATATTTTTTTCTACTGATTTTCTTTTATCTTATTTTTTATGTCTTTCTTTCTTTTATAACAAAAAATTAATTTATTTCGCTATAAAAGGATGATTTTTATTAGAAATCATCTATATCAGAATTTATTTATATATTTAGTCTTTGGTTAAAATTCATTCATATTTTTCTTTTGACTTTATCTAATCAACCTAAATAGGTGCTCACCCAATCACTTAAAGTAAAAAAATTGACGGATGCGTAATTTATATATAATCCATATATAATATGTGTATAATCGTGTATTGTTAGTATATCATCTATGTATATCAGCTTTAATAAGTAAATGATAAATCTAACTAGATATTTATGCAAATATTCCATAAGATTTCGGTTACTTGATTTTATCCATGATATGACTTCTGCTATAATTTAAAAAATTCTCTACTAAAATTCAAACTATCTTATCCTTTTATTTTTGAAATTACATTATATTTTAGAAAATAATCACATTTCAAAATAATTTTTTTATATATATTTTTAAAAAAAAAGTTCACGTCATAGCATTTTTTTTTAAATATACTTTTTGTTACACTTGAAAATTGATATAGAAACTATCAATTAGAAACCAATATCCCTCTTGTTGAAATTCGAGAAAACAATCTTTCACATAATTTAATGATTCAAAATTAATATTCTTCAACGAAAAAAATATTATATCCTTGCAATGTTGGTTTGACTGCACCTAAATAAAAAGGTTTCAACTTATACCCTTCAATTTCTAGAAGGTGCTAAATTAAACTTAATGATAGCAATTGTATAATCAATATTTTGTTATTTGTTATTTGTTTAATCAATCCTCAAACAAACATTTTCAAAAAGAAAAAATAACTTTTTTTATTGAATATTAACACAGTTTTGTGATATTTTTTCTCTAGCATGTAGGTTTACTTCATTATATATGTAAATAAACTTTTATTTGATTTTTAAACTCTTTTTTGTTATTTGGATAAAAATAGACGTGTACCCTATATATTATATTTATTTTAAAAGAAATTCGCTTTATTCAAATCTAGTTATAGTGTTTTAAAAAACTATAATTATAGGATTTTAGATGTGAAAGAATTTTATAGTTATATAGAGTAATTTTTTTTTGTTGCGAGAAGCAACGTAGTATTTAAATAATTAGAAAAAATAACAAAAGTTCCTAACATGATTGCATATGATCATTAACTGACTTAAGCATGGTAACATGATAACAAAAGATAAATTTCTTTTTATTTTTATTCAGATTTAAAAATTTTATCTATAAAATTTAAAATTATCTTTATATATATATATGTGCATTTGACTAACATAATCAAATATAGAATAAATTAGTTACCATACATTATTAACATTTATTAGCTTGCCACTTAGCTTAACCACAATGCAAATTATATATGGTAATTTTATTCCTTTAATATATATATAGATTCAAATCTTACCCACTTCAATTCAAATAAGAGAAGGATTTATTTAAGGTAAAATCTTAATGATTTAAAACTCCTAAATATTAGGATTTCGTACATAGTTCAAATAAGGAACAATTTAATAGAAATATTTAATTTGATCCCAAAGTACTAAATATTAGAAAAACAACTTAAATTTATATTTTGTCCAATGTGAAATATATTTCTAAAGGGTGAAAAAGACGACGATATTTCGCTAAGGGGCTTCGTGCTTTAATACAGTATACTAGTTTTAGTGTACGTGCATTGCATGTATGTGCTGCGTCAATCAATAAATATATTTATATGTAAGAAGAACAAGTTATTGAAAAATAGCAATTTATATCAAAATAATTTAAATATTTTCTTAAGGAAATAATTTGTAAAAGATGGTTAAAATTTTAATTGATTTTAAATTTTATATATTAAGACTTTTGACATGGTTCAAATAATACATATTTGATAAATAAAACTGATTTTAAAATCCTAAATAAGTAATATAAGGAAAATTAACACATGAAATAATGTGAAAAAATTTAATAAAATATTATTTAAACAACCAAGAAAATATTTTCGTATGAAAAGAAAAACAAAGGATCAAAATTGATCTTGCACGATAAAAATTTTCTTATACGATATAGGCACAAAAGATTTACATGAAAATTATACAACATATTTTGTCATTGGTTGAAAATAAACTTTAATTTTTTATATTCTCTTCTTTTTTCTTAATATATATTATCCTTATTTAGTTGATTTCGAACTCCTAAATATTAATTAAAAAATTCTTGATTTTAAAGTCCTAACTATTAGGAAAGTAACTTAAATTACATATTTGTCCAATGTGAAACTTATTTCTAAAAGTTTAGAAAAACGAACGACATTTCGCTAAGGGACTTAGTACTTTTAATATATTTAAAAATTGTTGGATTATATTTTTTGCTAATAATTAATTCATAGACTTAATTATTATTTTTATTATTGTAGTAACTCATTAGATTTTTGTTGATTAAAATTCTTAATATTAGCGCATCCCAAATTGTAAATATTGAACTGTAATATGAAAAAAATGAGAATTATATCATGTTACTAATATAAAGAAATAATTCATATAAGGTAATTTAAATTAGTTTTAAAGTAACACAAAAAATCAATTAGCCCAAATGACTTCCATGATGTTCCCCTATATTTTTTACCGCCATTGAACGTGCATGTATTGGGTGAGTCCATTAAAGAGTTTAATTAATAGAATTTTAATTGATGTTAAAATCCAACATATTAAGAACTTAATATGGAATGATTATAGTTATATAAATAATTTAAATAAGATAAAATTTTAATTGATTTTGAACTCCTAAATATTAGGACTTCATACATAATTTAAATCAGGAACTAAGTCTTAAATATTAGAAAAATAATTTGAATTACTATTTTGTCTAATGTGAAAATTTATTTTTAAAGGGTAAAAAAGGCGAACAACATTTCGTTTAGGGTCGGTAGGCATATAAAATTTATTGGATTTAGTTCAATAAAGTTATTTGGATTATATATTAAATATGTTAGTCCAAATAAATATTATGGGCTAATATAATTAGATTAATTATATAAGTCCAATATATATGAATAAGTCTTAATCCATTGAGCTAGCTCATGTAATTGGGCTAAAGTGATGAGCTCACTTCATTAAACCCAAGATAACATCTTCCTAGAGGCCCAGTTTGGTGCCAAACATCAAATGACGTTGCAGCCAAGTCAAACGGAAGATCCAATGGGATCATGCCACGTATCAAAATGACAAGGCATGTCAAGCCAAATCAAAAGGCTAATGAAATTGTGCCACGTGTGCAAGTGACATATTTTGACCAATCAAATGCGGCCATGTCACACTTCAATTTGATTGGTCGGAAAGAGTTTGTTCTTTTCACAACTCCTCCCTTCCACAACTATAAATAGGGGTCTTTATAACTCAGAAAAGACACCAGAAGTATAACAAGAAGCAAGAAAGAGCTTGTGGATCAAACGATGCAAATTCCTCCACAAGTTACAAGCTTCAATCAACCAAGTTCAAGTTCAAGCTCAAGAACGAAGAATATATCAAGATCAAGTTCAAGCAATCAAGCTCAAGCTCAAGAACAAGATCATCGTTCGTGGCAACAAACATATATTCAAGATCAAGTTCCAAGGCCCTGGAATTTATTTACTATTGAAAAGAAGAATCAAAGAATTCATAGAGATTGTACACTCAAATATTCGAAATAAAATACTACGATTGTTGCAATATTTTTCGGTCTTGATTTTATTTTCTCGACGCAAATTTATTGTCTACAAATTCTGACACGCCCAGTGGGACAATATCTACCTCTCATCTCAACCTTTCAATCACCAAAGTTCAAGAACATTGAAATGGCTTCAAATAAAATCAACTTCGGTTCAACTTCCACCAAGGCTACTAATTCCAAGTTCTATGCTGATGTGGAAAGCATTCTCGATGTTACCTTTGGAAGCTTCGAATCAGTTATGAGGAGCAAAGAAAGCTCTTTAGGATAACAAGCACCCCAAGTGTCATCCGCATCAACCCCTGTTTTCGAATCTTCATCCTCAAAAAGGAGCAAAATCTTCCACAAACGCACCTGAATGAGGAAGCGATGTTGCTGAAAAGATTAAGAAAACTCTTGCTCTACTTGACCTCTCCAGATCCAAGCACTCTGATGTGAAGGAAGATGATGATTCTTCAAGGGATGGATCCTCCCCACTTACAACACATAGAGTGAGCCAATCATGGATCAATTTGTGTGAACATCCATACTACTCTCTATCGTCCACGACAATCATGCAAGCCATGGTGACAAACACTTCATCTATGGAGGAGCAATTGGCAAACTTGACAGAAGCAATTGCTGGTTTGACCAAATGCATGCAAAATCAAGAGGCTAGAAATGACAAGCTAATAGACAGGGTGGGAATCTTGATGGAAGAAGAATCCACCCAGGCACCCTACAAACTCCCAGAAGTTTAAGAGATTGATCCTCCCCCATGACAAGTTGCATCCACTAAGGAAATTCCAGTCTCTTCGGAAGGGATGATTTCAATCAATCAACTAAAGGAGTTCATTGAATGGACTATAAAAAACAAATATGAAGTCGCTTCCAAGTCCTCCTTTACCTATGCAAAGCCGTACACTTCAAGGATCGATATGTTGAAGATGCCTGCTAGCTATCAACCTCCAAAACTTCAACAGTTTGATGGCAAAGGCAATCCAAAGCAACATGTGGCGCACTTCATTGATACATGCAACAATGCTGGGATTTATGGAGATTATCTCGTCAAGCAGTTTGTACGCTCATTAAAAGGAAATGCTTTTGATTGGTACATGGACCTTGAGGCTGGATCTGTTGATAGTTGGGATCAATTAGAGCAAGAATTCCTCAATCTCTTTTATAGCACGAGACGTACTGTGAGTATGATAGAACTTATAAATACTCGTCAACGAAAGGGTGAACCAGTTATCAACTTTATCAATCATTGGAGGAATGCAAGCCTCAATTGCAAAGATAGGCTTAGTGAAGCTTCGGGCATAGAGATGTTCATCCAAGGCATGCGTTGGGGGATACACTACATCTTGCAAGGTATCGAGCCTGACACATTTGAAGAACTTGTGACTCGTGCCCATGACATGGAGTTGAGCATGGCCTCCGCTGGAAATGAAAGGTTGCCTATCTATGAGCCTCGAAAAGGGAATGACAAGCAAGAAGTTAGGAAATGGAGAAAGTTTGTACCCAAATCTAAAAACAAAGAAGCGATGAATGTCAACACATCACTTGTGAAGTTCACAACGAAGGTGAGCAAGAAGCAGACTATGAAGTCCACTTCTTTTCAAGATAAGCCAAGTGGAAAGTTGACTCTAAAAGAAATGCAAGAGAAAGAGTACCCATTTCTGGATTCTGATGTGCCAACTATTTTTGAAGAACTCCTTGAGTTAAATCTCATTGAGCCTCCAGAGATAAAGCGACCAAATGAAGCTGGGAAAACAAATGACCCCAATCATTGCAAATACCATCGACTTGTGAGCCACTCTCTGGAGAAGTGCTTTGTCTTCAAGGAAAAAGTCATGGACTTGGCTTGCGAAAGAAGATCGTGCTTGAAGATGAGAAAGCAAGCGCAAACCAAGTCTCTATCACCTTTGGCTCATTCAGTCCGGATGAATTATGTGGTTTTGTAGAAAGTAAAGATGAAGAATTACTGGAGAACGGCAAAGCTGAAGTCAATCAACCTGATGATGATGAAGGTTGGACGTTGGTGACTCGTCGTAGGCACCACAAATGGATCCCACAAAAAGAATCAATAGAACAACCAACAAGGAAAATGATGGTGAAAAGACCAATGAGATGGAATCCAGGTAAATATTTGAAGAAAGCAAAAGTGGAGGTGCACCATTCTCAAAAGCCACAAAATCCAGTAACCTTGGAGGAGTTTTTACCAAGTTGGTTCCGCACGAAGATTTCCCATGAGGGTATCGATACCTCTTATTGCCATGCTGACAAAGGGGAAGAAAAGAGTGATGACCCACCGTTGGAACAATCTTCGGGAAAGCTCATCGAGTCCACTCCTCAAGAAGTTAATGCTTGTGAGGAAAAAGTCACGTTCACAAATGACGATCTTCTGCTAAGTGACACTCTTCATAACCGCCCATTGTACCTGATTGGCTATATATGTGATGAAAGGGTAAATCAAATTTTGGTTGATGGAGGATCCTCAGTCAATATTTTTCCAATTCGCACTAGGAAAGAACTTGGTATTCCCAATGAACTCTCGGAAAGTCATGTGATGATCCAAAGATTCAACCAAGGGGGACAAAGAGCCATAGGTGCGATCAGGCTGGAAATTACCATTGAAGATATGCAATCAAGTGCATGGTTACATGTGATCGATGCAAAGACTTTATACAATGTCTTGTTTAGAAGGCCTTAGATACATGAGAATAAAGTAGTTCCATCTACCTACCGTCAATGTCTAAAATACTACGAGGGTGAAATCGAGAAGAAAATAGTTGTTGATGATGAGCCATTCACCGAGGTTGAGTCACACTTCACCGATGCAAAGTTCTACTTGAAGAATCACATTGTGAAGGAGCTAAAAGCTGATGATGGCGTGAAAAGCAAGAATGACGAGCCCACAACTAAAAGAGAAGGGGTGACTACTGGTGAAGCCCAAGCTGTTACTGAGGAGGTACAACCCAACGTGAATAAACCTTATAGAGGGAATATTGCGTCTTATGGCAAGAAAGTAAGTCATGCGCTCCAATATGTCCTAAAAGAAAGAAAGATAAAGGTGAATCATCTAATCTCCAAACCAAGATGCTAAAGGTGTTAACTCTTCCCGTAAAACGAATTGAGGGAGTAAAGTTGTCCTTGAAGCCACTTGTAGGGTTTATAGCCCAAAATCATTTGCAGAATATGGCACTCCCTACAAAGCGAACAGATGAAGGTTTTGATCCTAACGCTTACAAGTTATTTGCAAAAGCTGGATACAATCCCAATGAGCCATTAAAGTTAGGGAAGCTCCCATCAGAAGCTGCAATGAGGCAACCGCATGAAGGTTTGGGATACAAGCAATCATCACTAGTGCACATCTCCATAAGAAGGGCTGCAACAATTATATCACTATAGAAGTTGAATCGGTCGCTTCTAACAAGCCTTCTGTCTTTGATCGACTTGGAAAATCACCTGTGAGGACCTCCGTATTTGAAAGATTGGGTCCATTAAAGGAGGGAACAAGTTCCATAGAGATTTTCAAAGCATAAGAACACCTGCTTCGCACAAAATCCTGGAGATCTCTAAGGATTTCCAAAGTTTGGTTCCTTCTAGAATGAGGCAACAAACAAAATTTGTGGTTTCATGTAAAGAAGTACTGAAGGTAAAGCCATATATTGTGGTCTATACTAAGGAACATGACGAAGATGAAGAAAGTGGGGGTTCTTCGTATCATGTTACTATACAAGGACGAGAATGGCATTCCATCTTCTGTGGAGGATAATGCAGAATTGGAGAATGTTTCACCGTGTTATCACATATCTTTCAACGATGGGGAACCTCAAGAAGATGAATATGCGAAAGGTGTTCAACCTAAAGTTGAAGAAGGAGTGAAGACGACAGTTGATGCCTTAAAAGAAGTTAACCTTGGCACCGATGAAGAACCAAGACCCACCTACCTAAGTGCTTTACTAGAAATTGATGAAGAGAGCACTTATATTGAGTTACTTAAGGAGTTCAGGGATGTCTTCACTTGGAGTTACAAAGAGATGCCTGGCTTGGACCCGAAAGTAGCAATCCATCACCTTGCAGTCAAAAATGGTGTTCGCCTTGTTAAACAAGCTTAAAGTCGCTTTAGGCCGGACTTGGTTCCCTTGGTTGGAACCGAAGTTAACAAACTCATCGAAGCTGGCTTTATTCGTGAAGTTAAATACCCAACATGGGTTTCAAGTATTGTCCATGTAAGGAAGAAAAATGGTTAGATTCGAGTGTGTGTTGATTTTAGGGATCTTAACAATGCATGTCCGAAAGACGAATTCCCGTTTCCCATTCCAGAACTAATGATTGATGCTACTACTGAGTACGAGGCAATGTCATTTATGGATGGCTCATCAGGATATAACCAAATTCGCATGGCGCCAAAAGATGAAGAGATTACTGCATTCTGTACCCCTAAGGGTATTTATTGCTACAAGGTAATGCCTTTTGGCTTGAATAACGCTGGTGCTACTTACCAAAGAGCTATGGAAACTATCTTTGATGACCTTCTCCATAAGAATGTCGAATTCTATGTTGATGATTTGGTGGTAAAATCAAGAAAAAAAAGAGACCACTTGAAAGAATTGAGAATGGTGTTTGAGTTGCTCCGGAGATACCAACTTAGGATGAATCCATTAAAATGCGCCTTTAGAGTTACCTCCAAAAAGTTCCCGGGTTTCATTGTCCAATATCGAGGGATTGAAATAGATCAAGTTAAAGTAGATGCAATCTTGAAAATGCCTGAGCCTCACAATATTCATGAATTGAAAAGTCTGCAAGGAAAGCTAGCATACCATAGGAGATTCATCTCGAACCTAGCTGGGAGGTGCCAACCATTCAGTCGCCTTATGAAGAAAGGCGTCTCTTTCAAATGGGACCAAGCATGTAGCAATGCCTTTGAGAGCATTAAATCCTACTTGATAAATCCTCTGCTTTTGGCAACCCCTATACTTGAAAAGTCATTGATACTATACATTTCAGCACAAGAAAGGTCTGTTAGAGCGTTGTTGGCCCAAGAAAATAGTGAAGGGAAAGAAAACTCACTTTACTACTTGAGCAGGATGATGACACCAAATGAGCTAAATTATTCGCCAATTGAAAAGTTATGTTTGGCGCTAGTTTTCTCAATTCAAAAGTTGAAGCACTACTTTCAAGCTCATGTTGTCCGTCTTGTTTCAAAAGCAAATCCCATCAAGTTCGTGATGTCAAAACCTGTCCTTAATGATCGACTAGCAAGGTGGTAGCTCCAGTTTCAACAATTTAAAATTGTATACATCCCTCAAAAGTCTATAAAAGGACAAGCGCTAGCGGACTTCTTGGCAGATCACCCTATACCTGATGACTGGGAGCTAACTGACGAGCTACCTGATGAGGACGCAATGGTCGTTGAAGTTCAACCTCTATGGAATATGTACTTTGATGGTGCCGCATCATGGAGAAGCTGGTGCTGGCGTAGTATTTGCCACTTCCCAAGGTGAAGTCTTGCCCTACTCCTTCACCTTGACACAACTTTGTTCCACCAATGTAGCTGAATATCAAGCATTAATACTTAGGCTTGAAATGGTTGTTGATATGAAGCAATTGCAGTTGCAAGTCTTTGGTGACTCGCAGTTAGTGATCAATCAGCTTTACGAGGTCAAGAAGCCTGAACTACGCCCATATCATGATTACGGTAAAAATTTAATGGGGTGGCTCGGTGATGTGACTATTGAGCGTGTGCTAAGGAAATAAAATAAGAAGGCTGATGCGTTAGCTGCCTTGGCTTCATTGTTAATCTTGCCTGATCAAGCGCAAGTTATTGTCTGCCAAAAATGGGTAGTACTGCCGCCAAATGAGGCTGAAGGTGAAGAAAATGAACTCAAGCATCTTGTGGCTCTTTCTGAAGTTGGGAAAGAAAAATGGTGACTGTCACACCTCCTTTTTACCTACACCCCCGCGAGGGTGTATAAGGGAGTTTTTCCACTTGAAGTGACAATCGAAACGGGATAATTTTATTAAAATTCAGAGTCACCACTTGGGAGATTTATGGTGTCCCAAGTCACAGGTTCCAATCCCGAATCGAGGAAAAGATTGACTCTGTTTAACAGTCCGCGAACCAGAAATCCAAGTAAGGAATTCTGTTAACCCGGGAGAAGGTGTTAGGCATTCCCAAGTTCCGTGGTTCTAGCACGGTCGCTCAACTGTTATATTCGGCTTAATTATCTGATTTTTAAACAATCATGAACCTATGTGCAAATTTTATCTTTTTAACCGCTTTTATTTAGTTAATTAAAGGAAGATTGTAACGTCATTTAAAATATGTCTTGAACCACGTCACATAAATGCACCCGTAGTCCGCAACATATTTTATATAACATTGTTGAGATTGGGATTTGGGTCACATAAATGCACACCCGAGTTTTAAGAAAGTAACATTTTAATAGTGCGTCTAAAACAACTACGCATTCTCAACTATGCGAGGGCCATGGAAAATTAAATCGTGGATAGCACACCTCGGATTAAATTAGTAGCCTATGAAAATCAATTTTATTATTAAGAAGAATTTGATCGAAGTTGCGCGAACGCATACTCCAAACTAGCTTTTGGAATCGTAATTATGCTACGCGGACGTATACATAATCACGATTATTAATTAAAATTGTGCTTAATGCAAACTACCGTGATTCCATGTTAAGACTCAATATTTCAAAGAACCAATTCTGGAACACAATGGTCATAAACAAAAATCAAGTAAGATTCCAACCACCCCTTGAAATGTTAGCGTATAACCCAATTAGAAATAATTCATTTACCAATTAATCCCTACTTTTAGCATTATCAAAACATCAAAATGCAAAAAGAAATGCATTTCAACAATGTACGATCAGAACAAAACCAAAATGAAAGCAAAGCAAGTGAATCTTACATTGAATCTTCACGCCGAATAAATAACATTAATCACCAGACCAAAATGGAAACCTCGACGGAACTACGATCCGAACCTCGACACTCGTCGGAACCCATGATGCTATTACCGTAACAATGGCGATACTGGAACCACAGCCAAACGACGCAAGCGAAGGAATGCCAAAGAAATGATTCTGGCCAAACCCACGACGCTACTACTCATTCATCGTCGACGATACGACTCCGACAATACAAAGACAGCAGGGGGTGGAGGAATGGAAAGAAACAGCGGTGATGGTGAGCTAGGGTGAGGTCTCTTGGTTCTGCTTGTTGTTTTCGGAACTCTTTGCTCCGACGAGCTGCTGGAGCTCATTTTTCCGGCGAGTTTTAGGCATCCAGGGTCAGCTTTGTTTGCTTTTCTGCTGTCGTTACTGTTCTTCGAACTCCATTTCCTCTCTTCTTTTGTAGCTAGCTGCGGGTTTGGTCAGAGATGGGGGTTCGATAGATGGTTTGAAGAGTGGTGTTTGTGTTCCCGCGACCTGCTGCCTGTAAGTGAGAAGAAGACCTTGGGGGTCTGGTCGTTTGGTATTCAGGCTGCTATAGAGATGGAGTTACTGCTTAGGGTTTTTGTGTTAAGCCCTCATGAAGAAGAAGGATCGAGGGTCGTTTGGGGTGGGGGTCTGCGTTGGTTCTTTGTTGCTGAAGGAAATGAACAAGCAAGGGGGGGTCGGAGAAGACGACGAGGAGGGGTCTGTGCGCAGCTTTCGCTTTTTCAGAGTATCTCCCTTTTTTCTCCTTTTTTCTGATTTTCTTAAGCACTCATTTATAGGTAGAGTCTAGATTTAGGTGTATCTTTGTGTATTTTGCCCATTAGTCCCTAGGTCTTTTGTGTTAAGTCCTTAGGGTCTTCTTTATTTATTTTTTTTATTCCAAAGAAGAGTCTAGAAGGGTAACTAGGCTTAATGGACTAATCCGAATTGGGCCAAGAATTGGGTTCTAAAACTCTTAAAATTATGATTCAACACCTTAATTGGCTCATTTTAAAGTAAGATAAAAATACTACCCCATGCCAAAGGCTAACATGAAACTATTATATATTTTTTATTTTCAAAGTTATAAAAAGATAAAAATAAGTACTATTTTTGTATATTTTTATTTAAATTTATGAAAGATACGTAAGCTAAAATATATTTTTCGTAATTTTCTATTTTTATGATGAAAATAAAGTAAAGAAGTTAAAAATAGTTGAAATAGCTATATTAGGTCTAAATTAAATATTTTACGCTAATATATAAAAAATCTTGGGGAGAGTCAAAAATCACATGTCTACAGTGACAACCCATTATCGACTACTTATGCTATGGGATACTTCCAGAAAGTCTGCGGAGAAAGTCTGCGGTGTCGTTCTGCCGAGGTTCCGGTCCGCGGTTCTTGTTATTACATCAAAAAATCAAATGAAAAAGACTAACTAAACCGGTCAACTACGAGTTACAAGATTCCTATTTATAAGTCTTCTGAAACTTGATCTTGAATCTTGAATGGTTCTTCATGCAGACATTAGATTTGAACCTTGGCGCTTGTTAGCTGCAGGTGATAGCTCGTTCTTCTACAACTTTTTGGATCAAGACCGGACATGTAGTGCATGTGACTTCTACCATGTCTTAAGCAGTTCACATCTTCCATCAACTTCTGCATTTGGATTCACTTCTTGCCTTTCGCTCTTTTTTTTCTTTATTGTGACTAACTTCTGTTGATCACCTCGGACTGTTGACTCGCATTCTTGCCGCGAGCTTCTTTGGTTGCTGACTTGAATTGCAATCTGAGATGCTTTTCCTTTTCTTCAGGTGGACGCCTGATTGTTGAACTCGAACTGTATTCCCTTGCTCTCCAGGTGGGCGCCTGACTACTGAACTTGAATTGTATTCTCGTGCTCTCCAGGCCGGCTCCTGACTGCTAAACTTGAAATGTATTCCTATGCTCTCTAGGCGGGCTCCTGACTGCTAAACTTGAATGTATTCCCATGCTCTCCAGGCGGGCTCCTGACTGCTAACTTGAAATGTATTCCCTGCTCTCCAGGCAGGCTCCTGACTGCTAAACTTGAAATGTATTCTCTGCTCTCCAGGCGGGCTCCTGACTTCAACCAAATAGACAAAACAAAGAAAATTTTCTGCCCCCGTTTGGGTATCTGGGCACACATGTAAGTGTAAAACGGATCATATTACCAAATATCAATAAGAACTTGAAAGCTAAAACTTGAATTATACTCCCTTGTTCTCTAGGCGGGCTCCTGATTGCTGACTTGAAATGTATTCCCTGCTCTCCAAGCGGGCTCCTGAGTGCTGACTTGAAATGTATCCCTGCTCTTCAGGCGGGCTCCTGACTGCTAAACTTAAATGTATTCCCTGCTCTCCAGGCGGGCTCCTGACTGCTGACTTGAAATGTATTCCCTGCTCTTCAGGCGGGCTCCTGACTGCTAAACTTGAATATATTCCCTGCTCTTCAAGCGGGATCCTGACTGCTGACTTGAATGTATTCCCTGCTCTCCATGCGAGCTCCTGACTGCTGACTTGAAATGTATTCCCTGCTCTCCAGGCGGGATCCTAACTTCAACAAAATAGACAAAAACAGAGGAAATTTTTCTGCCCCAGTTTGGGTATCTGGGCATACATGTGAGTGTTAAACTAAATCATATTACTAAGAATTTGAAAGCTAAGGCCCATTATCTAGGGGGGTCCTGACAACTCTTAACTAAACGACAATTTTAAATCTAAACTTTATCTTTTAAAGGCATGACTTACGCTAAATCTTGTTATCTAAGAAGGTCTTAAGCTATTCCCCATTATCTAGGAGGGTCCTGACAACTCATAACTAAACGACAATTTTAAATCTAAGTTATATCTTCTAAAAATGTTACTCCGTTAAATCTTGTTATCCAAGCCAGTTTTAAACTACATCCCATTATCCAGGAGGGTCCTGAAAATCAGAAGTCAAGTTTTAACTTAAGAATGACAATTTCATGGCTAAATTATATTACCCCCCAAACAGAACTTACTCTAAACCTTGTTATCCAGTGAAAATCCTAAAGCTAGGTCCCGTTATTCAGGAGGGTCCTGAAAACTCCTAATTGAATCCTATCTCAAACATGTAAACTTTGAAGCCTACTTATGTTCCTTTGGGGCGCACTTATGTTAGATCTTGCTACTCATAATTGTTTTGAATTTTAAACTAAATCCCATTTTCCAGGAGGGTCCTGAAAACTTTAAATTAAATCCCATTATCTAGGCGGGTCCTGAGAGTTTACGGTCAAACCTGTCTGGTGCTTACCTTTCCTTGCGGTGGGTTTCTCCGAAACAAACGAGATTTTCTGCCCCTGTTTCAATCAAAGAAAAATCTTGTCAGTTTAAAATGTGGTGGTTGGTTTGTGGCCTTGAATTTGAGGGCGATGATCCTTCACTTCCCATGATAACTGATTTTCACTCGAGGACCTTGCTTGTTTATGGACTAACCACTTTCTCTGTCGTCCTTATCATAGAAAATACCCTTTCTCCGTTCAGACCCAATTCCCTCTATCTGTTGCATTGCTCATGAATTGACATTTACCAACCTTTGTGTTTTACCAAAAATGCCTTTGATCTGTCTACCTAACACCCTCCATCTGTTGCATCGTGCTCTTGTGTTGACATGTACTACACCTTTGTGTTTCTCATGAATTCCAAAGCACATTAATTGCCATCCACTTAGTGCGCAGGCTGTTTTTCCCTGACTTAAATCACTGGCCTTAGCCTTGAAGTCTATTGTTTCCTCACTTGTCACGATAACTTTGATTTCTGCTTGGAAGACCTCGTTTGTCACTGGCTAACCACTTTCTTTGTTGATCTCATCACAAAGAATACCTTTGACCCGTTCACCCAACATCCTCTATCTGTTGCACTGTTCACGGATTGAAATATACCAAACCTTTGTATTTTTGATAGACCCCAAAACATGTTGATTTTTACCAACTCAGTGCGCTTGTTGTTCTTTCTTGACTTATGACACTGATATGCTGGCCAGATCCCGTTTTGTGCAATTGGAAAGCTGGTGGCAAATTTCGAAGTCCTTTCTCACTTATTTTGACCAAACAGACTCAGGAAGAGGAAGTAAACAAGACAAAAGGAACAGAGTAAAGGACAAAGGAAAGAGGTGATTCCTAACAAGAAAACTACAAAGTAGAAACCTATCAGATGTGGATACCAACTATAATGACCATGACATGCACTTGTGGCCTATTATGTTGAGCAAGTCTGATGTTCAACTCCTGTTATACCCATAAACCGTGAAACTTGGCTTCAATGCTCCGATTATCCAATCTGATTTACAATCCTTATTCGACTTGTGGTGCCCGAAGGGTTTTCACTATCAAGCCTCTCTCATTTTTGATTCTTTCTCTCCACTTACCGTCGCCTTACGGTGCCCGCGGGGATTTTCACCAATAAGACTTTCTCATTTTTTATTTCTCTCAATTCTCGTCGCCTTACGGTGCCTGTGAGGGTTTTCACCAATAAAACTCTCTCATTTTTTATTTCTTTTCCTGTTTGGACCAGAGTGTTGCCCCTGCTGTGAATCACCTCTACCTGCTCGACTTGGCATTTCTCGAAGACTGATCAGAAGGTATTTCTTTGGACCGTAATGTGGGCTTTTGGATGGGGTTAGAAAGAAAGGGTATCAAAAGGCTTAAAACAACTCATCATGGGTTCAAAATTACAACTTTCGGAACCAGATTTCTTACAACAACCACAACTTCTGCCCCAGTTTCTTGCTTGGGGACTTTTGGATTTTTATTTTGATGGGACCGAACCGTGAGGCTGCCTACGTATCCTTAAAAGGAATCAGGTCGAACGTAGTTTATGACATAGGGATTACTTTGTTGTTGTGATTTTCTCTTTTCTCTTTCTTTTCTTTCTCTTTTTTGCTTTCTTTTTCTCTTTTTGTTGTTTTTCTTCTTCTTCTTCTTCTTTTTCATTCTTTTCTTTCTCTTTTCATTCTTTCTTTCTCTTTTTCTCTCTTCTTTATCTTTTTCTTTACTTATATTTTGCGCTTGCGTTTCTGAACTTTGCTACTGATTCCAAAAGAGGGGTATGAAAGAAAATAAATGAGGCTCAAAGGGGTAACGAAGGATAAAGTGTTTAGATAGCAGAACAAAATATCTTCGTTATTCCAATCTCCAAAACATGCCAAGTACAAACAACACAATTAAACTAACCAAGGAAAACATTCGTAACATCTTTTGATTGTGCCAGACTTGATGACCATATCCACACATTCGACTTCTACGTTTGTTACATACAAAGCACCATTAGACAACACTCTCACTCTCACTACCATGGACGGCCCCCTACAAATTTGGGGAAACCTTGCCGTTATCTTCACCCGATGCAGCACGATGCATTTCAATAGTGTATTTTTATGTTCTATCTGCCCCGGTTTCACACAATTCGGGCTTGAAGTGATCTCAAAATGCCTTCGCTTATTTCCCTCAAATGTCCCTACATCTTCAACGTTGTTTCGTTGGTTCGTGACTAAACTAATTTTTAAACCAGGTTGAGAATTACGCGTGCATGTCATGTCACTAGAGTCAATCATGAAAAGAACTATAAAAAGAAAAGAGAACTAAATGAAAATGACTAGAAATTACAGAAAACAGAAAATTACATTAGACAGATGGTGAAAGGGTTTGGACAACAAAACAAACAAACTAAACTGGGGTTACGAACCTAGAACAAACCTAGATAACGCTAAACAGGTTACTATAACTAAACAAACTAGGCAAAATAAAAGGAAAGAAAGGTTTGATTCACAAGACAATATCCGGATTACAACCCTGGAGAGAAGTGGCATTGGGGAGGATCATCTGGTGCATAAGGATATCCACGGGGACGATGTTGAGACTGGAAGTGTTGAGTAGGAAGGCTCATCGGATCATCTTTTCTTTTTCTCTTTATTCCACCCAAGCTTACTGGGATGTTCTGAATGTCTTTCGAACAACTCATGATTTTGCCTGACTTGATTCCCTCTTCTACTAGCTCCCCTATTTTTAACACATCATTGAAAGGCTTTCCCAAGGTCGGGATCAAATGACTGAAGTAGGTGGGCCCCTGGGCTTGTAGGAAAAGCTCAACCATTTCTTCTTCACCAATCGAGGTACTGAATCGAGCAGCTTGCTCCCTCCATCTGAGCCCAAATTGCCTAAAGCTTTCCTCTGGCTTCTTTTCCATTTTAGATAGGGAGGAGCGGTCTGTGGCAACACCTGATCTGTATTGAAAGAACCGAACAAAATCTTGAGTCATGTCACCCAATGTAGGCCACTTACCAACATCTTGATGATTATGCCATTCCAAAGTTGCCCCAGTCAGGCTCTCACTGAAGTACGCCATCAACAAATAATCTTTCTCGCCAACACTTCTCATTTTACTGCAATAATCCATCAAATGGGCTACCGGATCCCCACGCCCATTATACAAGTTAAACTTTGGCACTTTAAACCCCGCAGGCAGAGGAACGTCGGGGGACATAGACAATTCTTTGTAAGACATGCTACCCTGGTCTCTCATTCCTTACTTGTTCTTTAAGGACTGTTCTATGCCTTTCGGCCTCTTGGGTATCCCATCTCGCCCTTTTCTTCCTGTGAACTTTTCATTTTCAACATGAGGTTCATCCCGCGGGCCCTGCTTGTATGAGTTAGGAACCTTGTGGGCAACTTTTGAGGGGTAATATTAGGCATCGTGAACTTTGAGTGAGTGTTCATTGTTGGGGATGGTGGATAAGACCAGAGGACAATTTTTGGGAAAGGTAATTGGAAGATGAGTGATGGAGCTACTAGGGTGGTTGGGAAAGCCATGATAAGCAGGTGGATCTGGAGAGTATGGGGGATCATCTGGTACTGTGACCGGTTTTTGGGTAAGGGTAGTATTTAGGAAGCTAGGTGGTGGCGGGGGTGGTGCCTTCCCAGTCATCCAGGCCTGATACATGTCTGCCATGTGTTGTCTTAACAACATCACCTCTTCAACCAACCCATTGTCCTGTTCAACTAATTGCTTTTGGGCACCTATATCAACCAACTCAGTTTTGTTGTTGTCTGTCATTGCCTTTTGACTTTATGCTGTGGAGAGGAGTTACTACTTTGAGAACCACAAACCAACCACCTTTCTTCTATGAAGATATCAAAAGGAACAAAATGGGGTCATCCCGTTAGCGTTAGGTCATTTAACACCAGAAATATCACATTGCGTGCAATGCACCTAGCAACAATTAATGGTTCTAGAATGACTTCGAGGGTCATAAGGTCACTTGGCATCATCTCAATCTGTCCATTTGAATCTTCTCTTTTCTTTTCTTTCCTCGCACTTCTTAGCTCGTTCATTTTCTTTCCCCTTTTCTTTCTGATTGTCGCTCTTTTCTTCCTTCTCATTTCTCACATCCCATAATTTCACCATCTTTTTTCTTCTTCTTTTTTCTTTTTTCTTTTATTTTAATAAATAAAAAAAATGATTCGATCGAACCCTATATAGGTTGTCTACGTATCATGACGCCGCATGAATCAGATCTTTGCGTAGTTCGGGAAGATCGAGAGTAAAGCACATAAACTAACGTTTTCTTTTTCAATTTCTTCTTCTTTTTTCCTTTTTACCTTAGTGACTAATCCGATGAGAAAAGAGAAATAAAAGAAGCAAATCTTTTTTTTTGAATTTTTAGACTGAATGCTCTATAACCTATTCTAAACTCAAGCTTAATGAGCATGCTTTTTTTTCTTTTTTTTTTGAAACAAATACTCTATTAAGGAAAATCCTAGAAGAGAAAAACCTTTTTTTTTATTCATCATTTTTTTACAAAGAAAATCTAAAGAATAAACCACAGAAAAGTATTTGAATTTTCATTTGATATCCTGACGCAAGATTTCGAAACAAGCAATAAACAAAATAAAATAAAATGTTTTTGGATTTCAATTTTGATTGCCTAAAGGAAAAATTCTAATGATAGACAAAAGATAAAGTATGCTTTTTTTTTCTATGTACAATATCCTAAAGTTCTAATGAAAATAAAAAGAATTTTTTTTCATCTTTCATTAATTTCCCAAAGAAACACCTCACAAGAAAATATTTTTGGATTTTGGAATTAATGCCTTAAAGAAAACTTGAAAGAGGTACTAAAAGAAATTTTTTTTTTCTTTTGTTTTTTTTTTTGAATTTTGGTCCCTATATACTAAGGGAAGTATAAAAGCAAATTATTTTTTTAAAAAAAATAATTCTAGATACTAACTTCCTAAAATAAAACCACCTCAAACTTTCTTTTTTTCTTCTTGATTTCTAGGAGTAGTACTTCTAAAGAAAATTCTAACGGAAATATAAAAATGCAAAATATCTTTTTTTTTATTTTGAGTTACACCATACCTTTTCAAATACAAAATAAAAGTACAATAACAAAAAAACTCGACATTGTTGTACAAAACTAGAAAATAAAAACGACATAAAAAACATACTCCAAACATAAAAATAAAATAAAAATAACAAATATAAAAAATCTCCTTAAGCAACTCCTGAATGCGGTGGTCCTGGGGTATCTGTCATGCTCAAATTTCGGTAAGTAGATCCACACCTGTATGAAAAAAAAACTCAAAACAACACTAGGTGAGACAATAACATTCCTTACTAGACACATGCCAGACACGGTTGAAGCTATTTTTGCAAAATTAACCTATGCGGCTAAAAGTGGATAAAAATGCAAGATTTGGCTAAGACCCCGCGAAGCCAAGAACCTAATACTTACTAGAAAGACCGGACCCTATGTGGGTTGTCTATGTATCCCGCCCCGAGAGACGAGAATCAGGTATGCGCAGTTCGGACAATTTGGATACGGGTGAGAATTAAAAAAAACTAATTTAGAAAAAATATTTTGTTTTCTTCTTCTTGATTTTGGAAAATGATGAAACATGTAAACTCTTTTTTTTTAGATTTTCTTTTCCTCTTTTTTTTTGATTTCTTGATTTTCGGAAAATGATGAAAAAGTGCAAAATCTTTTTTTGAATTTTTCATGCTTTTTTTCTTAACAACAATGTGACAGAAAACATGATCGGGCCCTACTTGCTTTATTTTTCACACTTCACCCTTTCTTTTTCTTTTTTTTTCTTTCTTCTTTCTTTTTCCATTGTTTTTTTTTTCATTTCTTCATTTACCCTCAGCTATCATTGGTCCGCCAAATGACCCTTTTACCCTTAAATAAATGCAACATGTAGCACATAAGATGCAACATGATGGTATTTTATTTTTGGGGGGTATATCTGTCCTAGACGGACCCAACCCCTGTGTTGAATCCCTTAAGTCAAGTGCACATGATGCAAACAAGCGTTCCTATTAGGGATCCGACATGAGGCTGGGTTATTCTAGGTTTAAAAACCTGGGTTTATTGTTCTAGACCTGGCTTACCCGAGCGGACAACTCGAGCCGAGGGGGGGCTGCGTATCGGTAACCAAAAGATCATCTGGCTTTGCAACTTGTCCGAAACTCGTTCTATTTGGGATATGACACTAACAGAAAGAAGTCAAGACCAGCGTGCACTCCTCGGGAGAGAGAAGAGAGGGGTTTCGTAGCAATTTATATACAGTTCAGATAATATCAAAGCGATAAAAGCAACATTTAGCACATTAGGCTCAAATATGTAATAAAATCAGATGATAAATAAAGCCAAATATAACAATTCATCTAAGCTCGAATTCTGAACCCTGAACCAGAGATTCTGGGTTCGGTCCCCAGCAGAGTCGCCAGAGCTGTCATACCTCCTTTTTACCTACACCCCCGAGAGGGTGTATAAGGGAGTTTTTCCACTTAAAGTGACAATCGAAACGGGATTATTTTATTAAAATTCAGAGTCACCACTTGGGAGATTTATGGTGTCCCAAGTCACCGGTTCCAATCCCGAATCGAGGAAAAGATTGACTCTGTTTAACAGTACGCGAACCAGAAATCCGAGTAAGGAATTCTGTTAACCCGGGAGAAGGTGTTAGGCATTCCCAAGTTCCGTGGTTCTAGCATGGTCGCTCAACTATTATATTCGGCTTAATTATCTGATTTTTAAACAATCATGAACCTATGTGCAAATTTTATCTTTTTAACCGCTTTTATTTAGTTAATTAAAGGAAGATTGTAACGTCATTTAAAATATGTTTTGAACCACGTCACATAAATGCACCAGTAGTCCGTAACACATTTTATATAACATTGTTGAGATTGGGATTTGGGTCACATAAATGCGCACCTGAGTTTTAAGAAAGTAACATTTTAATAGTGCGTCTAAAACAACTACGCATTTTCAACTATGCGAGGGCCATAGAAAATTAAATCGTGGATGGCACACCTCGGATTAAATTAGTAGCCTATGAACATCAATTTTATTATTAAGAAGAATTTGATCGAAGTTGCGCGAAACGCATACTCCAAACTAGCTTTTGGAATCGTAATTATGTTATGCGGACGTATACACAATCACGATTATTAATTAAAATTGTGCTTATGAAAACTACCGTGATTCCATGTAAAGACTCGATATTTCAAAGAACCAATTCTGGAACACAATGGTCATAAACAAAAAATCAAGTAAGATTCCAACCACCCCTTGAAATGTTAGCGTATAACCCAATTAGAAATAATTCATTTACCAATTAATCCCTACTTTTAGCATTAGCAAAACTTCAAGATGCAAAAAAAAAATGCATTTCAATAACGTACGATCAGAACAAAACCAAAATGAAAGCAAAGCAAGTGAATCTTACATTGAATCTTCACGCCGAATAAACAACATTAATCACCGGACCAAAATGGAAACCTCGACGGAACTATGATTCGAACCTCAACACTCGTCGGAACCCATGACGCTATTACCGTAACAATGGCGATACTGGAACCACAGCCAAACGACGCAAGCGAAGGAATGCCAAAGAAATGATTCTGGCCAAACCCACGACGCTACTACTCGTTCATCGTCGACGATGCGACTCCGACAATACAAAGACAACAGGGGGTGGAGGAATGGAAAGAAACAGCGGAGATGGTGAGTTGGGGTGAGGTCGCTTGGTTCTGCTTGTCGCGTTCGAAACTCGTTGCTCCGATGAGCTGCTGGAGCTCGTTTTCCGACGAGTTTCAGGCATCCAGGGTCAGCTTTGTTTGCTTTTCTGCTGTCGCTACTGTTCTTCGAACTCCCTTTCCTCTCTTCTTTTGCAGCTAGCTGCGGGTTTGGTCAGAGATGGGGGTTCGATAGATGGTTTGAAGAGTGGTGTTTGTGTTCCGGCGACCTGCTGCCTGTAAGTGAGAAGAAGACCTTGGGGGTCTGATCGTTTGGTGTTCAGGCTGCTATGGAGATGGAGTTCCTGCTTAGGGTTTTTGTGTTAAGCCCTCATGAAGAAGAAGGATCGAGGGTCGTTTGGGGTGGGGGTCTGCGTTGGTTCTTTGTTGCTGAAGAAAATGAACAAGCAAGGGGGGGTCGGAGAAGACGACGAGGGGGGTCTGTGCGCAGCTTTTCGCTTTTTCAGAGTATCTCCCCTTTTTCTCCTTTTTCTGATTTTTTTAAGCACTCATTTATAGGTAGAGTCTAGGTTTAGGTGTATCTTTGTGTATTTTGCCCATTAGTCCCTAGGTCTTTTGTGTTAAGTCCTTAGGGTTTTCTTTATTTGTTTTTTTTATTCCAAAGAAGAGTCTAGAAGGGTCCCTAGGCTTAATGGACTAATCCGAATTGGGCCAAGAATTGGGTTCTAAAACTCTTAAAATTATGATCCAGCACCTTAATTGACTCATTTTAAAGTAAGATAAAAATTACTACCTCATGCCAAAGGCTAACATGAAACTATTATATATTTTTTATTTTTAAAGTTATAAAAAGATAAAAATAAGTACTATTTTTGTATATTTTTATTTAAATTTATGAAAGATATGTAAGCTAAAAATATATTTTTTCGTAATTTTCCATTTTTATGACGAAAATAAAGTAAAGAAGTTAAAAATAGTTGCAATAGCTATATTAGGCCTAAATTAAATATTTTACGCTAATATATAAAAAATCTTGGGGAGAGTCAAAAATCACATGTCTACAGTGACAACCCATTATCGACTACTTATGCTATGGGATACTTCCAGAAAGTCTGCGGAGAAAGACTGAAATCCGTCGTCGTGCTCCTCACTTTCTCTACTACAAAGATACTCTATACAGAAGGTCATTCGAATGAGTACTCTTGCGATGCTTAGGGGAAGAAGAAGCACTCCAAGCTTTGCAAGAGGCACATTCTAGGGTATGTGGGTCACACCAGTCTGGACCAAAGCTCCACTTTCATATAAAAAGGATGGGATATAATTGGCCAACGATGGTAAAAGATTGCTTGGACTACGCTCGAAAATGCAAGGCTTGTCAATTCCATGCGAATTTTATTCATCAACCTCCTGAAGTGTTGCACTCTACTGTTGCATCCTGGCCATTTGACGCTTGGGGATTGGATGATGTTGGACCACTTCCAAAGTTCTCTGGTGGGCACCTATACATCTTGGCTGCAACTGACTACTTCTCAAAAGGGGTTGAAGTTGTTGCTCTTAAGGAAGTAAAGAAGGAAAATGTTGCAAGTTTCATCCGAGTAAACTTTATTTATCACTTTGGCATTCCTCGTTATATAATAACGGATAATAGAAATCCATTTGATAATAGGTTGATGAACAAGATTTGTGATCTATTTGGCTTCAAGCAATGTAACTCTTCGATGTACAATGCTGCCGACAATGGTCTAGCTGAGGTAATCAACAAAACTCTATGCAACTTGTTAAAGAAAGTCGTCTCCAAATCCAGACGAGACTGGAATGACCGTATGGAGGAAGTTCTGTGGGCATATAGGACAACTCACCGCACTCCAATACAAGCGACCCCTTATGCACTCGTTTATGGAGATAAAGTTGTCTTGCCACTCAAGCGTCAAATACTATCATTACGATTAGCTATTCAAGAAGGCATCACTGATGAAGAAAATGCTCGACTTCAATTAGAAGAGTTTGAGGCTCTTGATGAGAAAAGGTTGGAAGCTCAACAGAGTCTTGAATGTTATCAAGCTAGATTGTCTCGCGCCTTCAATAAAAGAGTTCGTCCGAGATCCTTTCAAGTAGGAGATCAAGTCATTGCCATACGAAGACCCATAATTACTTCCCATAAACCTGTAGGGAAGTTCACTTCAAAATGGGATGGTCCATATGTCGTACAAGAAGCTTACTCAAGTGGGGCTTACAAGTTGGTTGATGCAGATGGCATGAGAATCGGCCCTATCAATGGCAAGTTTTTAAAGAAGTATTATCCTTGAAGTTCCTACGCTCCTCGACGTATGAGCATAACTGCAACTCATGACGCTCCTTGACGCACGAGCCTAAACTGCATGTTCCTATACTCTTGACCCGCATAAACTAAACTGTGTACGGCCACCACAAAAACAAAGTCTGCTAGGTTGAAAACCTCGAAGAAGCGGCCTAGGCAAAAGTTAGGACATAAAAAAAAACAATAAAATAAAAAATAAAATCACCCAGTCTGAACTACGGTATGACTTGATCCTCTTCACCGAGGTACGTAGGCAGCTTAGAGTTTCATTCTAAGTTCAGTCGCTTAAGTTCAAAAGATATATAATCCCCCAATCGTTGTCCGAATGAAGTACGATGGAATGTAATTCATTCAATCAACATTTGAAAATCAAGCGAGATACCATTCTTCTGTTAAACTTTGGATCCCATTTGATTTAAAGGGCGCAAGCCGCTATGGTAAATTGATGTCTTCAATGAAATGATTAATGTCTCTTAGGAGGTTTCCAAGCATTTGCATTGAAGTCCGGGGATTCGCTATAGATTCATGTTTGCCAAACCTGCAAGTTTTTTTTTGGCATGCCTTCACGATGTTTCAAATTCAGTAAAACTTGAACCCAAGATGTTTGGTGAGAATGAAATTCTAGAATTTCAATTTCTGATAATTAAAAAAGTCTTACAATCTCAAGTTTTCCACACCAAGATACAAAAGTTTTGGTGAAGCCGCGCTAACTTGGAACTGTCAGCATATCAGAAACCCAAGTCGAATTCGAAATATTATCTAAAATTATCCTTAAGGCATTAAATTTTATATTTTGGATATACTTTAGATTTCGAAGTAAAGTTTCCAATAGATCAAATGGTTCATGATTTCGACATTCCTACATCAAGATACAAAAGTTTTGGTGAAGTTGCACAAATCTGAAATTTTTTTACGTGGTGGAATTTAAAGTTAGATT
Source organism: Nicotiana sylvestris (assembly GCF_000393655.2). Taxonomy (NCBI): domain Eukaryota; kingdom Viridiplantae; phylum Streptophyta; class Magnoliopsida; order Solanales; family Solanaceae; genus Nicotiana; species Nicotiana sylvestris. Next base: position 65,779,510 of record NC_091063.1, read on the forward strand.
CAAAATAATATCTGGGATGATTCTCAAAGTATTTGATTCCGAATTTGGATATTTCTTAGATATTGAAGATTAGTTTTCAAAAATTTAAGCGGTTTGTGATTTCGACGTCCCTACTTCAAGATACAATATTTTTGGTGAAACTGCGCAAATCTGAAACTATCAATGTGTCGGAATTTAATGTTAGATTCAAAATAATATCTGGGACGATTCTCAATGTGTTTGATTTCAAATTTTGGATATGTTCTATATTTTGAAGTCTAGTTTTCTTAAAATCAAACGGTTTGCAATTTTGATATTTTTACACCGAGATATGAATTGTTTGGTGAGACTGCATAAATCTGGAATTGATAGCGTGGTGCAATGTTGATTTCAAAATATTATCTGGGACGATTCTGAAGTTGTTTGATTGAGAATTTTGGATGTATTCTAGATTTTGAAGTCTAACTTTTAAAAAATTAAACGGTTTACAATTTATATATTTCTACACCAAGATATGATTTTTTGGTGAGATTGTGCAAATCTGAAATTTTCAACGTGTAGAATCTAAAGTTGGCTTTAAAATATTATCTGGGCGATTCTGAAGGTGTTTTATTCTAATATTTTGATTATATTTTAGATATTGAAGTCTAATATTCGAGAAATCAAGCGGTTCGTTATTTGGACTCTCCCACGACAAAATATAAATCTTCTGTTACAAGTGCGTAAAGCTGAAAATTATGTGACTAAGATAAAAGTCGGACAATGTAAAGCAAAAGAGAAGATGAAATATTTAAGCCCTCGAAGTCTCCAAGTTGAAATCTCCAAGTCCGTCTGTCTTCAAGTTTCAGTCTTCAACTTAGTCGGTCTTGAAATCGAAATATTTAAACCTCCAAGTCTTCAAGTTGAAGTCTTCAAGTTGAGGTCCTCAAACTTGTCGGTCTTCAAGTGGAAGTATTTAGGCCCTCAAAGTTTTCAGGTTGAAACGTCAAGTCCGCCGAATCTTCAAGTTTGTCGATCTTCAGGTTGAAGTCTGCATAGTCCGCTAAATCTTCAAAGTTTTCCAAGTGTTCAAGTCGACGTCATCAAGTCCATGAAATCTTCGAGTTGAAGCTTTATAACTTTCCAATCTTAAGGTGGACATATAAGTCTCTTTGCATCTTAAGTTGGCTTCTTCGTGGGTTTGCCCTTGAGAATGGTCATTTTGAGAGTAATCTCTCCGATGGTCGAGCCACATTGAGAGTAATCTATCCGGTAGTTGGGCCACATTGAGAGTAATCTCTCTGATAGTCGGATCATTCTGAGAGTAATCTCTCTGATAGTCGAGCCACATTGAGAGTAATCTCTCCGGTAGTCGGACCATATTGAGAGTAATCTCTCCGGTAGTCAAGCCACATTAAGAGTAATATCTCCGATAGTCGGGTCATTTTGAGAGTAATCTCTCCAGTAGTCGGGTCACATTAGAGTAATCTCTCCGGTAGTCGGGCCACATTGAGAGAAATCTCTCCGATAGTCGGGCCACATTGAGAGTAATCTCTCCGGTAGTCGAGTCATGAGAGTAATCTCTCCGGTAATCGAGCAGGAATGAGTACCCATCCCCTCGTACCCTGAGATTGTCTTCATCATGCATGGATCATCTCATTAAACAAGAACATATCCTTCTTGTTGACCTACAAAAAAATCACTAAAGGAAGAAAAGCACAAGAAAATAAAAAGAAATTACCTTCGCATTAATGCTTCCGAGCCCACAAAAAATAGAGTCAAGTGACTTACAAATACTACGAACTGATACTCATGAGTTGAAGAGAGTGCAACCTTATATAGATAATTAAATTCGTCTATTGAGAAGCAAATTTTGATGTGGGACATTGTTATAATTGGCTTTCTACAAGGATTTTGCTAGCAACAGCAATTCGTTTCCCACATTAAAAAGGAATCAATCTCTTAGAATCCTTACTAGAGACAAAGACAATTACTTTGCAAAGTAAATTGCCAATCATAACTGTAAAATCACGTGAATGAGCTCACAATATATAGAATGCAAACTTCAATCATAACTCTTTTGCCTTACTCTTGTTCAAATATGATTTCCATTAATATTTTTTAGGCAAAGTGCAAGTTAATTATGGGAATTATTCCGTTGGAAGCACCAATTTGACACCCGTGTTTGAGGCTTCACTGATACTTCAAGGCCTTGCCGTTAATAATCAAGTTTATGTACCGGCAACGTTTGAAGTAGGGGCATTTGTAGGTATATAAAACTTATTGGATTTAGTTCAATAAAATTATTTGGATTATATATTAAATATGTTAGTCCAAATAAATATTATGGGCTAATATAATTAGATTAATTATATAAGTCCAATATATATGGATAAGTCTTAATCCATTGGGTTAGCTCATTTAATTGGGCTAAAGTAGTGAGCCCACTTCATTAAGCTCAAGATGACATCTTCTTAGAGGCCCAGTTTGGTGCCACGCATCAAATAACGTGGCACGCCAAGTCAAACGGAAGATCCAATGGGATCATGCCACGGGTCAAAATGACAAGGCATGTAGCCAGATCAAAAGGCCAATGAAACTGTGTCACGTGTGCAAGTGACATGTTTTGGCCAATCAAATGCGGCCATGTCAATCTTCAATTTGATTGGTCGGAAAGAGTTTGTTCTTATCACAACTCCTCCCTTCCACAACTATAAATAGGGGTCTTCATAACTGAGAAAAGACACCAGAAGTATAACAAGAAGCAAGAAAGAGCTCGTGGATCAAACGCTGCAAATACCTCCACAAGTAATTTCAAGCTTCAAGCAACCAAGTTCAAGTTCAAGCAATCAAGTTCAAGCTCAAGAACGAAGAACAAATCAAGTTCAAGCTCAAGAACGAAGAACAAATCAAGATCAAGTTCAAGCTCAAGAACAACATCATCGTTCGTGGCAACAAACATAGATTCAAGATCAAGCTCAAAGGCCCTTGAATTTATTTACTATTGAAAAGAAGAATCAGAGGATTCATAGAAATTGTATACTCAAATATTTGAAATAAAATACTACGATTGTTGCAATATTTTTCGGTCTTGATTTTATTTTCTCGACGTAAATTTATTGTCTACGGGGCTTTCGTGCTTTTAATATAGCATAAATAGTATAAATATAGATATAGATAGATAGATATAGAGTAGTAAACTACTTGCAAATTTCTATAGAAAACTATATATGTACCGCTAACCATTAGATATATGGACAACCCATATAAAAAATATTTTATATGCTCAGATCACTTATATAATAACTGTAGGTGACTCTTTTTAGTGCTTCACATTGATTGGTATCCTAGACTAGAATAAATGATAAATAATTAATCCATTATAATATAGTTAAATTATACTAATGATGTAAAAAATTCATTATATTATTAATGCATATAATTAAATTCATTGCTTAATTACTATAGTAGTTTCTTTTTGCAATGTTACGTGTGTAGGTTCCTTCATGAGCTACCGCTTATATACACATACTAACCCTGCAAATTTAGTATTAGTGTATTTTCACTTGTTCTAGCATGTTATTTATTTTATTTTTCAGGTTACTATCATGGACAACTATCTATATATATTTTAAGTGATATGATAATATAATTATTTTTTTATGTATAAAACTTAAAGCCTTTATGATATCGTTTCGAAATTCTTGTTGGGTAATAAAATAAGCAGTAGGAAAATGGTATAGAGAGTTGAGTCTTCTTTTTACCCCTTATAAGTCAAAATCCACGCAAACAATTCTATCAACCGTTTAATAATGTCCGAAATAGGTCAATTAAATCTCAAATACTGATGTTTTTAGAACTAACACGGCCGAGTTGTAGCCATTTTTCGTCAAGAAATAATTCAAGGTTTAGCCAAGAACAGATGGTTCATCTTTAGCTCACATCGAATTCTGAATTGAAAAACTGAAGCTTTCAAGGAAGGAGATTCTATGACATTACATTTGATGGCAAAGAAACTCATTCGACAGCTCCCACCAGCTCGAAAGCCTTTCGCTTTCACTCTTGGAGAGCTATAACTATGGGGCTTTTCTAGCTTGAATGGAAAGAAATCCATTAAAGGAAAAATAAACTTCATGTAGCTCATCTAAAAAAAGATTAGGGGTGTTCATGGTTCAGTTTAGATTTCCCTTTAAAAAAATCAAACGAAGTTAGTCGATTTTTCAAATATTAAAACCAAACCAAATAAGTTGGCTATTTATCGATTCGATTTATGTCAGTTTTTGTCGATTTTTCGATTTTTTGGTTATTTATCGATGTTTTTTTAAAATATGAGACATACAATATTAAACACATATTCTGGCAACAACATTTTTAATGTAACACTATCAAACCAATTGTTTTTTGAGAAATCTATCATTTACGAAGATATATTGATGATAATTGAATCAAACTGTGATGAATAATTTGAAGACTCAATTAAAAATTGATTCTTGTACCTAGCAAAAGATAACTACCAATCAAACTAGAATGTAAAAGCAAAGGACTAGATTATTATAATAGCAAAGAACTAGACTAAAAGTACAAATGAATAACATGTAACATAAAATTTTAGAAATTTGTATAAAAATATACATATATATAGATGTAATAATAAATTTCAAATAGTTACTTCTATAATCGGTTTGGTTAATTTTTTCTGATTATATTTTGATTAATTCAAAACCAAACCAAATTTGATCGGTTTTTAAAATTCACAACCAAAACCAAATCAAACCAAAAAGTATCGGGTTATTTGATCTACCAAAAAATATCGGGTTATTTGGTCGGTTTGGTTTGATTTTCAATTTTTCGGGTATTTATAAACCCCCCTAGCTTCAATATTAAGCAAGTTCAGATCAACCATATGAATCGTCATTATTCATGCAGCTCCAATTAAGCTCATATCAATCCAATATTATATAAAGACAAAATTTTAAACAAATATAAAACCTACAAGAAGTCTGTATATTCTACTATAAATCTGCTAGGACTAGAAAACTCTTAAGAAAGCAATGGAACTAAATTAGAAGTATGAATGAAATAGAAGAACTAGTTTCCAGAACTGTGCAACAGCTGCTGCCTTTCAGGGTACTACAACCATTACAAGTCTGCAAGATGACCCACCCATCTAACTTTCACCCAATAATTCGGTCTGGCTGAATAGCTCCTCCTGAACAGGAACTTCTTTCAGTTGTTGTGATGAAACAACGTCAGCAATAGCTTTTTTAGCAGCCGCGGCCTGATCATCATCCACAGCAGTGTCTGCCTCAGAGACAAGTTCATTTTGCTCGTCAGAGGCATCATCATCCAGCTTTGGAGGTGGAACAAAGAAAGGAATTTTGCCTCTTTGCCAATCATGGAGAACCATCTTGGCGGCAGTCATATAGTCAGGTTCGCCTCCCTGTATAGCACAAATAAGCCCATATCAAGTACGGTCTATCACTAATGTCTGTGGACATCCATAAGCACAAAATTAAAGCAAAGAATACACCACACATAGTTGAAGGATGTCAAGCACATTGCTGAACTGTAACCCAACCGATCCAATATGTTAATCACTAAACATGTTGGGCACAGAAAAAGCTTTTATCACAAATCTCGGTGGAATAAAGAAATATGTACGTCCTTTATCTGGTCTAGGACTATGGCATCAAAGATGCAACATCCTCATTGTTCAAGCCAGCTATGCGCCCTAGATCTCTAAAGGATACTGAATAAGAAATGACCCCAAAAATCAAAAAAATGACAAAAAATTGGACCAGTTTTAAGTAATTAAATGCATTCCATGTCACTAAAATTGTCAATGATGTTAAAAAATATGTACGTTCTTTGACTACCAATTGTTCAGCTAGTGAGCTTCGTTTTGTCCTACATGAACTGAAGAACAATTAAAAAGAACATTTGAAGTTACTTGTCCTATATAACTGATGAACATCAAACAAAATACTTTTAAGTCATCACTGCTGGAGAGGTGAATGGCGGTGTTCAGTTTACCTTCAGAAGTTTGCCTGTTGACTTGCATAGCTGAAGAAGAAAGTCATTATCATCAACCCTGGAAATATCACAAATATTATTTAATTCAGCAGCACAACAAAGATTCTGCCCGACTTTTTTGGGTGTAAACATAAGCTGCCAAAATAAACATGATTCTTGCTTTCCTTGGTGAAATCCTTGACCTAATGTGTAGATATAAAAATATGATGAAGCAGAAAGAATTACGCTATATTCCACTTCTACCTATATGAGGGAGCAGGCTAAGCAAACTAGATGAACATCCTGCCGAATACTTAGGGAATTTAGAATCCTAATCCAATGATATAGAAAATTTACCAATCCTTTATCTTATAAGCTCTTTGAAGATGCTCCTTCTTAACACGATTCAACACTTCACCAATGTGTTCAGCAGCATCCTGCAGGTTTGTCACTCGTACCTGAAGACAATAGCCCAAAGGTTCAAGTAGTTTGAACTGTTAGTCAAAGAACCTCATGCTTACTGCAAAGAGGAAATGGACATCTTTCAAGGAAGACACAAAAATATTCACAAATTGAGAAAGGAGGAAAAGGAATCTCTAAGGGAAGATTAAGTACAGAGAGATCCTATACAACACAAGATGATAAATCTTCACTAGTAAGACTAGTAAACCCGGTTCAGTGGTACATATCCAACTAGCAACAAAATTAAAGCACAACCCTTAACAGGTTTGGTCCTTCAGATTCCGAAGTGGGGAAGGCCAGCATCTATTTAACTGCGTGACTGCAGTTTTTTTCTTTATATTTCCCTATCAAAATGTATTCATGACTAAATACTTCCTACATCATAACTATATGAGGTGCTCATTTGAATGATAGGTAGAAGTGCTCACCTAATAGGCTTATTAAGATACATGACAAAATTTTCTATTAAAAAAATTAAATGCCAACAATAATCGCAATCAGGAAAAATATATCAAATTATTTTAAAATGCGAAAATAAATAGGATATAGAGTCACAATTCCATATGAGAATCCTATTCAGGCATTTTTCTCTATTGAGGACCATAATATTTGTTAAGAAAGATCATCAAAGCAACATTGAATCACCTATGCCTAAATAGTCCTTTTTACAAACTCATTATATCAGCCAGAGAAACTAAACGTAAAGCTTTAGGTAAAAATAGCAAATCAAGCAAAAGTAGAAGACACATACCACACCCTTCAAGACTATATCTGTTTCCGAATCATTATTCTGATAAACTACACCAGGACAGTCGATCAAGAAGATCCTCTTTGTGAGTGTAATGTACTGCCAAACTTTCGTCTCTCCGGGGATAGGAGCCACCTTGCAAACCTAATTCCAAAAGAAGGAGAAAAGGTTAGTTCCAATCCCAAAGCAAAATGAATGTGGTTGCCAGAGAAATGAACATAATACTCAAATTAATATCGTATTTCACAATTCAGGATATGACCTTTTAGACGCTAAGTACACGTGATACAAAAAGCAATTGCCATTATCCAACGAGAAAACAAATTCCCATTATTTATTATTTAGGGAGATGGTGAAGGGAGAGGAAAATTAAGCTCTAGAATTGTATAAATGTTTGGTAATCATGAATCCAGTCAGGAACAAACAATAAGTTCACTGTTGACTATCCTGCATGTGATCTTTTAGAAGCAACATTACTCGATAAACAAAACTTAAGTTGGGAATAGCTTGAATAGTCAAAACACAATTCTCAGGAGGCAGATGAGCTATACAGGAAAAACAACAAGCATTACAGAAACAACATGAACAAAGCCGACACAACTGCCTAAAAGAGGTAGAAGAAGTATGAAGGAAAAGCTTACATTCTTTGTGCGCAATGTATTAATAACTGATGACTTGCCAACATTGGGATAACCTACAAAACCAACAGAGATTGCTTGCTTGTCGCTCTTTATTCGAGAAAACTGTCTCAGTACAGACAAAAGAGAACCCTGAATGCAAAATGGAAAAGAAAATAAGCTACAGAAAATTTTTATCTGAAAGGGGCACATGCACATGCATGCACAATTGTCCATGTGATTAGAAATATAGAAAGGAGCATGAGGGAAGGCATTATTTTACACATCAAGTACGGTGTTTGTTAGTATATTTGTATTTAGAGGTGAGGCAAGGTCAGGAGATATTGCGAGCATACCTTTCCAAAGGACTTGGTGACACTTGCATGAAATGCCAGAGTTGGATATTCCTTAGAGAGTACTCTAAGCCATCCCTTTGTTGCCCACGCAGGGACCAAATCACACTATATAGGCAGAAGACATCAACTGATTCAATTCCTGAAGTAAAGATTAACATCCAAAAGAGCAGAGTATAAAAATTCTGTAGTATATTGATAATAAGCAAACCTTATTCAGCAAAAGGACCATATGTTTATGCTTGCAATTTTCTTTCAAATGCTTCTCCAAATGGTAGCACCTTGTACCTCGGGGGTCTCTGGCATCAAGAACCTGCAAATCCAGGTTAACCACAGTAAGCCAGGACAGCCAGCATTATCCCGTTCATCAAAAATATCCTGAATTCTCCTTAGCAGACAGAGGAAAACTACATCAGAACATTACATTTTCCATAAGCAGCACACAGATCACAGGCAGAGAAGTAGATTGTTTTTTGGATAAGGTAAATAATTTTATCGTAATGGATAACTTTCCTGTATATAAGCAGCATACCAAAAAGTAGAGAATCTAAACATAACATGATTCTCTACGAATGACATTCGATCTTCTATATTAGCTGGAACTCATGGGTGCACCAATAAGAAACAAGGAAAAAATCATGGCAGAAAAGCTGTGCCCGGTACGCATGGTTAAGTGTGATATGGTTTGTGTTTACACTGTGCTACAAGTGGAAATTTGCATTTTTTTCACCAAGAAAGCTTTTAACTGGAAGAATATCAACCACCAATAACATCCTCCATATTAGAAATAACAGGGATTTTAAAAGACACGAAACAAACCTGAACAACTACATCAGAAGAGTCTATGACTTTGTAAAGCTCGCCCCAAATTCGTTTACTTTGTCCTTTCTCAAACATTGTGTGCCTAACAAGATCTCTGAACCCATCTGCATTTTCATTCATGGAGGTGCTAGCATCATGTTTGTCTTCAAAGGCATCTGCAAAAATTCAGAGCCAAATTTGTTGAAGCAAATATCTACTTAAGTGCTTTAGCCCAAAAGGGAAATTTTACGTAGCAGCCATTAGCAAACCCCTTAACTTTAGCAGGCAGAGATGATTATCATTTCATACCTTGAGACACTTCAGCCTTCTTGGCTAGAGAATCATAATCTAATGCCATAAGTTTGGGGCGTTTCCTCTTCGCTTTAGGTCCAAAAGCATCAGCAAAAGGAGCATTGTCAAGAAGATGAACTCTTGCTTGCTTTAAAAAAGAAAAAAAAAACAATATTAGCAAACAGTATGCAAAATCAAGCATGAGACCAGCAAGAATTAGCCTCAATTTGCTAATTATTCTATACACACACACACTCACGCGCATCTCACAGCAAGCTCACTCATCAAATAACAATATGTATGCATATAAAAATGATACTCCATTAATCAGTGAGCCGTGAAGAGGTTCACATAGATTCAGTGGAAACAGAAGAACGAGTCAATAAGCACAAGGGGAAAGCACACTGCATACCTTCTGGTGATCATTTAAAAGGGACATGGGCAACTTCCTTTCCTTTAATATGACATTGTAATTACTGGAAAGCCGACTTGATAGCTCTTCTCTAAAGAATTCCAGTTCCTTCTGGTTAACCACCCGAGTATTCCCTGTAAAGTCCCGGAAACCATATCCTAGTTCAGTCATTTCAACATAGTTCATCCATACACTAAAAACGCATTTACAGTCAATAAATTAATTGACCAGACAGGATATTTGAGCAATGAATATTCAAATAATTTCAGCTGAAGTTAAACATTAAGACTCCATCCTCCTTCAGTTATTAACACTTCCACCTAATCCAATGTCAATTGTGACTGAATTTCAGAGTTATATCAAACCTAAGTAATACATATTAGTACAAATATACTTAGTTTGATTCAAAGAGAAGCGAAAGTGTGAAACTTTTTACATACCGAACCAACGGCGATCTGGTTGTATCCGAGTTGATGGGAGTTCCTTTGATTGTAAGTCGTGCTTAATGATTTTACCCTTAACGTCACGTTTTGGCCTGGTATTGTACATCTTGAGCCGCCGCACAGTGGCGGCGCTACGGCCGTTTTTGGTTGCACTGCCATCTCTGTTGCTGTCTAAGGAATGCTTTGGCTTTCCCGATACGTTCACGGACCTCTCTTTCGTCTTCGCCATCTCCGTTTGATGCTCAAAGAGCAAATATTAGGGTTTTTGGAGTCGGCGAAAAGCCTTATACCCTGCTTTCCAACACTCAAGTTTCGGACGGTTGCAGAGGGGGTTAACTAAAACCTAGCTTTCCAATATGTGCTTGGAGAGGATGTTCTGAAATTTACCCTAAGCTGCTCTAATTTTGGCTTATTTATCTTTTGGCATACAGACCTTTTCAATTTTGCTTTTTTCTTTTTCGGGATGCCTTCTAACTTTGGTCGAGTTCAGATGTCTTCATGGATTAAGTTTGGATTGGCTTTAAAAAATGGGTTTTCAGCATAAATAACTTAACCAAAAGGCAATAGATTGGGGTTGCCCGATTTATTCTTTTGGCTTGTTTTTTAAGCAGCTTTTAACTTCTTTTAAGAACTTTTTAACTTTGTCAAACACTGAAAAAAGCTAATGTATAAGGTAAAATATGTTCATATTTAATGATCACACGAGAAAGCGACGCGTGGAGCCGAAGACAGAAGATAGTCGGACCCGAAGGCAATGATCTCGCTTGACATCGAAAAGAATGATATTCATAAAGGCAAAATAAATGCATGTCATCCAGTAACATTCAATGAAGAATATTCTATAGCACTAAGTGTATAATCCGTTACAGAGAATATGCCATTCACCGTCCACTGTTATACATTTTTCAATGGCTCTCATAATTGTCATTTAAGAGGAGTTTGATCTTGTGACCTTGTGCCCTAGGTGTAATAATAAATAATGAGTTCTATGTAGGAGTTTTGTTCTAAAAAGGAATATTTTAAGGATAAAATAGTAAAAATCTTGGTCAAACTTAAAGTGCTTATAAGCTAAAAATTCATAAGTTAGGGGTGACCAGCTTATGACTTTTAGCTTATTTTTAACTTATAAGCATTTGGCTTATAAGCACTTTTAAATTTACCAAATGCGTAGATAAGTCGAAAAGTGCTTATAACAAACCAGCTTATAAGCTTAGCCAAACACCCTCTAAAACTATGCATAATTTGATAAATATTAAATGAACGTACCGAAATTAAAAAATTTAGAATTCGGTATGGTATTTGGTTTAAGTTTTAAAAAAATAGTATTAGGTATGGTATTTGGTATTTTAAAATGAAATACCGATACAGTACCGAAATATATATTATATTACAAATACACATATTATTAATTATAACATAAATATAAAAAAATCTAGAATTTTACTTTCCTTTGTTCTCTAAGTTCATAAATTAATTCTAAGCAAGCAACAAGACATTTCTAATAATCAAATTTATTCCTTTATGTACAGTTTTCTCCCTCTGTTTGATATTTCCTGGTTTTGGACAAAACTTTTATCAACAGACCTATTTAGTTTTGTACTTTTGAGTATTTTAATTAAGAATATTACAGTTTATGACTCTTGCACTAGTTAGTATTACTGACTAAATTGAAGTTACCGAACCGAATAAATCGAAATCGAAAGAAGAAAAATCGAACCATACTGAATCTAATTAGGTACGGTATTGGTATAGCATTTTAAGAAATCGAATACCGAAAATACTTAACCGAAATATCTAAATATCGTACCGTATCGACCAACGAATACTCCTAGATTAAACGGACCGAAATGTCAAAATGAAACAAGTAAAGGTATTTATTAGGAACAAGTTGTTCCGAGGAAAAAACATAAGTAGGCAATATTTAAGAAAAAAATTCAGATACCTAGCAGCAATAGGTATTTTACAAAACAGACAGCTAAATAAATACATACTTAGCAACAAGCTATAAATATGGACCTAGAATCACATTTTAAAAGAATCCAAAGCATTCCCGTTCTTCTCCTTAAGCAAATATACTTCGTAAATTAGCACCGAGCAATAATGATGAGATTAGAACGTTTTTTTGTTGCTACTTGCTATGTACATATATGAGATTAATGGACTCTATTTCATTTTGAAAACATATCATACATTTATTTTCGAAATTTTTTATGTATCTTTGTTGTTGCAAATTAACATGACCGTACAAATTTTTGTCAAACAATATCTAATTAAATGGTATAATTATATATACTATTGGTATAAAGTTTTATTTTTAATTATATGTCAATATAAATTTCAACACAGTATAATGATGGTATTAATAGTTTATAAATTACAATGGTATTTTTAGTATATAAATTTACAGAGTATATTGAATCTTTCAGTATGTATGTATATATATATATATATATATATATATATATATATATATATATATATATATATATTATGTTTTAATGTAATAGCTGATAATTAAATATATACATGGTATCATAATAGAGTGTGTATGTGTATATATATGGTATAATATCTGTATAAACAATGTATATGACTTATTTTATTTATAATATTCATATAAATATTCAAAGTACTACAAATATTCAAAGAATATTTTAAAATGTTAAATTAAAGGAGAGAGAGAGAGAGAGTTGAATTCTAAATTTAGCAACTAAAATTTAGAATGGAAAATAGGAGGAGGGAGAATGTAAGAAGATAAATAAGGATAAAACGGATTCCATAATTTATGTTACTCATTAATTGTGCACATAAGTTTTACTCTATGCTAATATTGTAAAAGAATATGCTATATATGGAGTAAACAAGAATTAATATCATTTTCTTAAATACTTTTTGAAAGATGCTCCGTTGGGTATTTTTCTCCTATTTTTTATTTATTAGGCTTTTCTGCCTTAATTATCTAGAACTTATTCGTGTTCTAGAAATAAATAAATCAATAAATAAAACAGGAGGAATGTATGGAGAAGAAGAAAAATATAATGATAGAAATGAAAACGATGGCAGATATTTTACCAAAATCTTATTCTCATTATGTTTGGCATTTTAAACTTTTCCCAATGTGTGTATATTCATCTAATTCATTATGTACTCATATTCCATGTATATATATATATATTCTAGTTTATATAAACATGCGTTGCACGTTAATTATTGGCATATATATATTTAGTCAATTATTTATATAAGGAACAACAAAAATAATGTATATATTAGAAAAAATGTTGGAAGAGTAAAAAAAACATCCATTAAAATGTTGAAAATTGATATTATTAGTGTTTGACTCAAAAGATACTAAAACCTTTATGAACAAATCAATCAACAATGAAGGGGTAAATCTTAGTCAAACATAATTCATTCCGGATCGAAAAGTTAACAATAATGATTGTATATGGGACGAAAGAGGCATGATTGATCTCATTAAGATTCAACATTGCTTTTCTTGTCAGTTGAGGAGGAAGTAAATTTACATATATTCTTCGAGGTCATTTCCTCTTTTTCTTGAAGATATAAGAAAGGAGCTTTTTGTCATCTTTTTTTGAGAGAATGGAGAAGCCTCCCGAATTGAGAGTTTTCTTTGGCTATATATAGTCGAGGCCCTTTTACCCTTTGCTTGACTCGATACTTTCTTGTCGTTAATGTGTCCTGGTCGTAATTTTAGGCATTACTCTTTTCGATTCGTCGGATGTCACAGAGGAGAAATGGAGTGGGCTCTATTGACTTTCACTGCCCAATTACTGAGGCGAGCTGTCGGGCAACCTTGTCGTGGTGGTCAGATTTTGACCAATACAGTTAGTCCCTTCGTCTGTCGGAGTCGTCCTATGTCGGACTTCGGCAGACGGATCATGTTCGTTACGAAGTCGAGAGAAATCTGGCCTACAACTTTCCGTTCCTTAGTCGCATTCTGTGGGTTTTTAGCGGAGTGGTGGTGTTCTTTCGATCCTCGTGGATCGTTGTGGTGGTTTCGGAATCGAAACGTCGGTTGGCACTAAAGTGTTGGTTCGTGGTTATCACCATTATGACGCACGTTTCTGGGAGACTGAAACGTTTCGTGCCCTATCAGATTTGAATGACGACTCTTGGGTTTCGTGCTCGGGGAATTTATGTCTCTTATAAATAAAGGAAACTTGTCACTTGATTGATTCACTTCATCTTTCGCTTGAGAGAGTTCTTCAGATATAGCTTTTTCTGATACCTCGAATTTTTGCTTACCTTCTTGTCAACTGAAATCTTTCATCTCTTTTTCTTATTATTTCTTTGGCGCATTTTCTGTTAAAAATGGCTGATGAATCTTCCCGCAAAAATCTTCCTACCGTTAATACGGTACCGGAGAGTTTTGTTCAGGTCACCGAAGGGGCGGATGCGATAGAGGATGAGGAGATTCCCTCAGTGGTTGAGATTTTGCCTCGCCTAGGGAGAAAGGCGACTGACTTCAGTTTTAGCAGCGGGGCGGAACCGAAACCTGTCCCCTCTGTCATGAGGGAAAGGGGGATTGTAAAGTTGAAAGAAAGGTGATGAATCCCCAATTTCGTCGATATGCGGCCGGTGGAGGGGAGCGACACAGTTCACTCCCGTCCCGGGTACTGCGTGTTCTACGCCTACCCCTTTATTGTAGGGTACACACTTCCTCTTCCCATGTTAGTGGTGGATTTTTGCCGTTTCTACGAAGTGTGCCCCGCCTAACTTTCGCCTTATTTGAACAAGTTATTCCTTATGCTGCTCAAGTACGCGGAACTTGCCGGTCGTGAGGTCACTTTGGACCATATGCTCAGCATCTTTGCTCCTCAACTGATCCGCGGTTCGATGATTCACATGCATCCTCGGGGGTCGAGGAGTCTGGTGGTGAAGATGGACGACAGGACCAACCGTCATTTCTACGAGAACTACTTTTATGTGCGGACCGAACACATTGTGGCAGACCCAACGGGATTCCCTGAGAGATGGAACTTCGCACATAAGTTTGCATCTTTAGTTAGTGAAATGCTCGACCGTTTTCTGCGAGTGCTAAATTATCTCGTCTTTGCAGCTGAGAGATTGCCCCTGCCACCTGTCGAAGGGATTCGTGAATGGGTGGAAGCCACTTCCCCATATAGTGGGAATTCGCACATGGTCAACCTTTCATGAGAGGTTCAGATGCAGGCCCCTTACAGGTGAGATGACGCATTTATCTATTGTTCTTTTTTTGTTTAGCCTCTTATGCATCGTTTGTCGTTTCCAGGGAGGGTGCGGAGAGCAAGGGCTCCTCAGCTAGCTTTCCGCCAGTTGGCCGCATTTGCTCGCCCTATCGCAGTATCCATTGTACGACTTTCGTCGAGGGCTGCTTCAGTTGAATTTGCGGCCTTGGTTACTCCAGCGAGGGCCGCTTCCCAGGACGAGGTCCCGACCAATGTAGTTCGCCCAACGGATGAGTCATCATCTACTGAAGAGGAAGAGGGCCATCGAAGAGATGGAGAGTAGAGTTTGAGACGGCGCCCCCAACAGTAATTCATCTAGACGACTCTCCCCCGACGGGCTTAGGAGAGGGTGTTACTGTGGCTCCCCCCATAGGGGCGGAGCAAACAGTTGGAGTTGTCGGTGCCTGCGATCAGCAATCAGAAACTCCTGCCGCCGTCTTGGCTCAATCAGAAGTCCCCCCCCGGTTGTTGATGATAAACACCTTGTCGTGGTAGAGAACCAGACCTCTGGGGTTGCTATTGTGATTTCAGACGTGCCCTCATCTTCTGCAGCGCGTCGTGTTTCCTCTTCAGCAGCAGAAAGGGGAAAAGGCATGGTGATTGATGACTATGAGTCTTAGTCAAACCTGGACCCCGACGATGTTAGGATGTTCGAGGAGGGTCTCACTCATTCGGTGGTTAATGCAGGGGGCTCGGCCCGTATTCTTCATATCCCTTTCGGCATTAATCTCTTGGCGGAAGGGGAAGATCTGGTACCGCAATTCAGCCTATTATGATCCGAAGCTGAAAACGAGTCCCTTCGGGATGTTTCCGATGCTAAGTTGAGGGACGAGGTGGCCGTCATGGCCTTAAGGGTACGTTACATTTTGTTTTCGCTTTATGCTTTTGCCCTTTCCGAAAGTACTAGTTTAACCATGTCCTTACGTTTTCCAGACATACATGGTGGAAGCGGAAAGCATTCGCAGGACCAACATCTGGGCAAGGGTTTTCTTGAAGATGCTGGAGAAATACCGTCGCTACCGTGACAGGTGTCGCGAGATGCATGAGCGGCTGAGGACGGATCCCCGTAATCGGGCTCTTGGTGAGGAGTTGGAGAAAAGGTACCAGGAATTGATTCAGACCATCCGCAGCAAGAGTGAACTCGAGGAGCAACTTTGCATTAAGAACAAGGAGCTCGAGTTAGGTAAGGGGATCGCAACGGAGTGTGAGCATTTGTAGGGTAGGTTGAGATTGATGCAGTCAGAGATGGACCAGAACTTGGTCAAGGTCGAGGTGATGAGCACGAAGTGGATGAGAAAATTGACTGTGATGGAGAGCAAAGTCGCTGGATTGGAGAACATTGAGAGTGCCTGGTCTGAGGCTTTGGCGAGGGCGACGGCCCTAGAGAACACCATCCATGTACTTCAATCCGAACAGGAGTCGGAAAGAGCGACAACTACCTTCAGGGAGGCGAGGCTCGAGGAGCGCATTGGCATGATTGATCAGGAGGCATTGGTTCTGGGAGATCGGGTCGCGACCCTAGAGGCAGAAAATGAGCGATTACAGGCTCAGGTTGAGTCATCTTCTGTTGTTGTTCCTCGTCGAGTGCATAAGCTCTGGGTTTATGCTGAAGCCCAGCGGGACATATATAAGAGTTTGTGGGAGGCGGGCACCGTGGCTGAGGCTGCTTATGAAGAAGCGTGAGCGGAAGCTCGGGAGGCTCACATTAACTGTGGATATGACGCGGCGACGCCCGAAGCTAATGAGGATGCGGATAATGGTAAAAGAGAACCTCTTGGAGACAGTGATAATAGTGGTGATGGTGATGAAGGTGATAACGCCGAATGAAGAATGTTGTCCTTTGTTTTTATTTTCATTTTGATTGTCGACTATCGTTTGTTCATTTTTTTTTTGGTTAGCCTGGGCCATATGTAAGCGGTGGTAGCTCTCACTATGATTTTGCATAAATAAAAGTTCTTTTCTTTGCTATTTGCCTTGTACTTCACTTTTTATTTCAACTATTCATGGCTTTGGTGCAAGATAGGGGCTCGTCTGATGAGTACCGATTTTCCTTTTCTTACGGTGGTTGTCGACCTTTAGGGGTGTCGTTTCGAACTTATCGAAATGTCGGCCCATCGTCGTTCGATCGAGGTCGAACTATTCTTTTCTTTTGGTGAAGGCCCTTAGCCTTAAAGAGTGTTATTTCGAACTTATCGAAATAATAGCCCGTCGTCGTTCGATTGAGGTCGAACTTGTGAGCACGTGATTTTTGCCTCGCATGAATTACTCCTACAGAATCTCCAGAATTAGGATTTTTCTTTTTATTATTTGGTTTTTAGGAATTAATTGCTCAATTTTCGTGTTTGTTTACATTTTGTGTGCATAATTAATTTTATTTAAATCATAAAAATAGTAAAATATCACGCACTGCATTTAGGATTCAATTTGATATTTTTAAATTAATTAGTAAATTAGTTTGTTTTATAAAATATGAAAATCACAAAAATAGTTCATTTTGCATTTTAATTCTTTAATTTTGAATTTTATAGTTTTTCTTTAAATTTAGAGTTTAATTAATTATTGTAAATACTATAATGAGTGATTAATCTAATTGGGTAGGTTAATTTGGTTTAAAAAAAATTAATTTTGTTTTATTTTAATTTGAAAGGAAAAAGGATTTGAAATTGAAAAAGAAAAAGAAAAGAATTTGAATAAGAAGTTTGTTTGGGCCATTTTTATTTAAAATTCCCCAGGTCCAAACGATTATGCCTCATTACCCGTCTAGAACCGGCCCAGATCCGGGTCCAACCCGGTCCAAACCCCCAGTAACTGAAACGACGTCGTTTGATTATCCTTTGATCACGGTCGTTGGATCTCCTTAATCCAACGGTCCGGAACTGGGGAATCAATAATATATATATGTCCAAACGTTACCCTACCCCCCTCGTTTCATCTCTCTCACCTCACCCTTCTCCGGAGACCCTTACCCAAAACCCTAACGCCGCCCCGAAATCCCACCGCCTCAGGCCGGCAGCGCTGATCCCAATCAACACCAGATCAACACCCCAGACTCCCCTTCACCTCCCCGTTCCGAATCATCACCTTTTTCTTTCGAATCTATCCGGAACGCCTCGAATCTTGATTTAAAAGGGAAACCCTAGCGCCGCCCTTGTTTTCTCCGGTGGCGGCGCCACCTCTGTTCAACCCCAAATCTCACCCATGCAACCACCAGCCTTCCCTTAGCCCCAATCCACGACCATTTCTCCTTAAATCCTCACCAAATCGGCCTGTTTTTGAATCTGGAAACAAAAAGAAAAGAAGTCCGTCAAGCTTTCCAATTTCTTTGAGTGATAGGGCTTGAAATGGGTATTAATTGTTTGTTTTCGTTGAGAACATACAATTAATACTTGTTTTGAGTCAAATCGGAGTTGTTCGAAGGTTCATCAATTCTGGTACGAGATTTTCTTTTAGGTATTTTTCTTTTCTTTACCTTTTGATATTTAATTTTTTATTTTTGTTCTCTTCTCATCTTCTTCTACTCTTTCTTTTATTTTTCTGATTTTTATCTTTTGTCTTTTCATCTCTTCAAGTCATCCGTATTTGCATGTTAGTTTTAGAACTTGTTTAATTAGTATTTGTTTTTTGTTTTTTTTAAGTTTCTTTGGGCCCAGAATTGCATGAGTCTTTAAGACTCTGTAAACAAACTGGTAAAGGCTCTAAGCTTTCAATTTTGAAATGAGGCTTCGATAAAACCAACAACCCAAGAGGGGATTCGACCTGAATTTACAGACCCATAATATTTGAATTGGGTCAATTTGACCCATGTGTTGTCTGGTCTCTTAAGGTAAAAACAGGGTTCACAAGGGGTGATTTAGGGATTTAAGATAAAGGAATAATTTGTAACTATCTGAGGAAGCTTCCTAGAAGCTGGGATGGGGACTTAACTGAAAATCTGATTTGTATACTAAGGATACTGAAGCAAGAATAAAAATTCAAAAAGGGTAAAAGATGCAAAACTGAAGTCATTTGGGCTGCCCTAACGCCTTGCCTATAAAGGCATTCTTACTTGAAGCTAAAGCCAGATTTTGAGGAGAGGGGGAAAATTTTGAAAACAACTAAACGGCTGAAACGTTTTGTAGAAAACACTAATTCATTGGACTTTAGTTTTGAAATCTGAAATCCTCTTCTTTCTGAATCGGTTTCTTGATTATTTGAACTTAGAAATGGCTTGAGACTTAGTCATTGAGATTGGTTTAGAGGTCTGTTGGTTAGACTGTGCATTTGAAACTGATTTCTAGGCTACATCACTTCATTTTCTGGCTTCTGAAATTGCTTTGCTGGTTTGCTCTTTGTTACTGGACCTACTGCTGATTCCCTGTTGTTTCACTTGCTGATTCTTCACTTCTTTGTTACTCTTTTATTTCCAGGTATTTCTTTGAACCATTGAATGGCAAGTGAAGTTATAAAATGTGTTTTGAGTATGGAAAACGTGGAGTCTTGTTGAAAATGAAACTGAGTTCGTTTTGTGTTTGAAGACCAGTCTGCATATGTTCATAGGCTGTTTAGTTCTTGTTTATTGTATTTCTAGACTTCGTTGTAGTGTTGGACAAATGCTTCTTTCCATTTGTTCAATTTAAATATTTGATGTTTTTGATCATATGTGCGAGTGGTAAAGAATTAGTGCAGTAGAAACTTCAGAAGAGTTAAGCATGCTTCAGATTTGTGTTAGCCTGTTGAAACCGGTGCTACTATGGGAGTTTGTTTGAATCTGTTTAAATTCTTAAGGTTTGGAACCAGAAGGTTTCACATTGCAATCTATCTGGTGTTGTACTCCACTATTTGGAAACCATGTAGCAATTTATTTCATGAACTGTTAATTGAATAGCTTCCAAGTTTAGTAGTTAGCTTATAGTTATTGTGAACAAGAAAAAATTGGTATCGCTTTAAGAATAGAGGGAGGCACTGATTTACTTCTGTTTTACTTATGAGCATATTTAAGTTGAAGTTGTGATTTAAAATTCAGAACGCTTAGCTTTTACTCTGTGCTTGAAACGTTAAAATGCAGAAATAAAATGTTAGTTCAATTTCGTATCTTGTATGGCCTTAGTTGATTGGCATTAAAATGATTATGTACAAAGGTTTGGTTCTGAAGTTTGGGCCCAATGTTGGCCCAGTTAACAAAAGGTTTGACCTCAGATTCGACTGTCCCTGGACGTCCTTTCCTCCCTCAGAATTGCGCTCATCTTAGGCCCAAGCCTGAAGGCATCTGTAAATGGATTATTTACCTCTTTCTAGTTGGGCCTGTTCGTTTCATCAAATTCAGCTCCTTCGTTTAGTTATTTTATTATGAAGGCAATTTCTTTTTTAGACGTTTGGTTGTTCAATACAGTGCTTAGTAGTTTCTACATAGGTTCGAACAAATAATTAGAATCTCATTAAGCTTTCCTCAATTAATTAGACTTTTAAAATCGGGTTAGAGGTGCGCCGCGCCAAATAAAATCTTAAAACGCATGACCCTCACTTAATTATATCTTTTAAATTCTTAGAAATCGAGGCGTGACATTTAGCAAATTTTCATGGCCCTCGCAAATTTAAAACGTGTAGTTTCTTTAGGCGCGTATTTTAATAATATTACCTTCCTAAGCTCGAGTGTGCATTTCATGTGACCCAAATCCAAAACTCAACAACGTTAAATAAAATGTGTCGTGGACCGCGGGTGCATTTCATGTGGCGTGGTTCAAAGACGTTTTTTAGATAACGTTGAATCTTTCTAAAATTAATTAAAATTTATTAATAATTTAAAATTATACCATAGGCTAAAACTTGTTTTTAAAATCAGATAATAGGCTAATTATGATAGTTTAAGCCCCCGTGCTAGAACCACGGAATCCGAGGGTGCCTAACACCTTCCCTCGGGTTAACATAATTCCTTATTCAAAATTTCTGGTTCGCAGACTTCAAAAGGAAAGTCGAATTTTCCTCGATTTGGGATTAAAAATAAACCGGTGACTTGGGACACCAATTAAAATATTCCAAGTGGCGACTCTGATAAATAAATAATCTCATTTCGAATAATGTCACTTAAATTGGAAAAACTCCCTATATATACCTTCGGGTAGTGTAAAAAGGAGGTGTGACAGCTCTGGCGACTCTGCTGGGGATCGAACCCAGAATCTCTGGTTCAGGATTCAAGAATTCGAGCTTAGAATAGTTGTTATGATTGGCTTTATCTATTATCTGATTTTTCTACATGTTTGAGCCTAATGTGCTAAATGTTTTTACCCCTTTGATATTCTGTGAACTGTATATAAACTGCTATGAAACCTTTCCTCTCTCTGAGTCTTCTAAATCATGGAGAAGGGTGCATTTCGTGTGGCTTCTCTTCTGTCTAGAGTCTTTTCCCATTTTAGAACGAGGTTCGGATAAGTTGCTAAGCCGGTGAAGCTTCTGTATTCCCGGTACGCTGCCCCCCCTCGGCCCCCCGGCTCGAGTTGTCCAGGTCTAGAACAATAAACCCAGGTTTTAAACCTAGTATAACAAATCATCATGCCAAATCCCTAGTAGGAACGTTTGTTTGCATCACGTGCATTTGACCTTGGAGACTCAACACAGGGGTTGGGTCTGTCTAGGACAGGTGTACTTGAAATGAAAAAACCATCCTGATGCATCTTACTTGCTACTTGTGCATTTATTTGCTTCGGATTTGCATGTTGACCGACTTATATATAATAGGAGAAAGTTAGGAAAAAGAAACTCAATGTGAGGGCTCGGAGAGATAATCACTTGTTTTGAAAAACCAGTGTCCAAAATATACTGAAACTCTGCCGTAAATTTTCTATTTTAAAAAAATAGTTGGTTTATTTTGTCAAATCTGACCGAACTACGCCAGTTTGATTCTCACCGGATGTGGAATACGTAGGCAACCCTCATCGGGTCCAACTTCCCTTGTTGCAAAAATAGCCCAAAAATACCAAAATTTTAATTATTGTCACAAATAAATCGGGTGATGCCATTCTTGTTTAAAATAAGCCAAATGTCCCCAAAAGGGCGCCGGAAGACGGTTTTTGCAAGAATAGTCACCTTGGTTCATTTTTAACGGTTAACAAGAACAACCTTAAAATCTTCTTCCCCGAAGTGCTGAAAGGCCATATCTGCAAAATCGGGTTTTATTTTTGAAACAAAACTTTGAAAAATGGTGTTACTCTTTTGGGTCAAAATGAGTTATTAAATCACCTTAATAAATGTGCAGGATGAGCACAAACGAAATTGAACCCTTCACAGTCCTTGATGAGATCCCCTTAAAGCTCCACATGTGGTGGAATGATCTAGGAAAAGGTAGTAGAGAAACAGTGGTAAGAGTTCTGGGAGGCCTTGTCGGACTATTGAACGTCAAGCCAAGGCCGGACATAATTGAAGCTTTAATACCTTTCTGGGATCCGACTCGCAATGTGTTCCATTTCTCTGACTTTGAGCTCACACCTACATTGGAGGAGGTTGCAGGTTATGCGGGCCTTAATGGAAACCTTAGAAGTCGATATCCATTGTCACCAAGACCAGTATCTCCCCACAGATTTCTAGATTTGTAGAGTATTAGTCCGGATATTCAGGACAGAAACTTACCGGAAGGGTATTGCATGCTCCAGTTCTTGTAGCATCGATATGGTAACCCCCGAGGTTTTGAAGAGCCGAACACTGGTCTAACCCACGCTAGAAATAAAGACAAATGGGAGGCAAGGCGGGGTTTAGCTTTTATGGTAGCCTTCTTGGGTGTTGTAGTTTGTCCGCAAAAAGATGGTAATATAGAGATAGGTCTCTTGGGAATAATCGATGTTGCAATCACGAAAGCCAATAGCATTGTGGTTCCCCTGATCTTATCTGAAATCTACCGAGCCTTGACAATCTGTCGGGAAGGAGGAAAGTTCTTCCAAGACTGCAATCTGCTACTACAGTTATGGATGCAAGAACATCTCTGCCACCGGGTGGGGTATATGAATTACGGTTTGACCGGTTTGAGTTGCATTGAAGAGTTTGAAAGCCGAGTGGCAGGCATTGAATTCCCCGAAGGTACTGAAGCTTGACTTGCACATTTAAGATCCTTGACTGACGATAAAATTGAGTGGGCATTCGGATGGCTTCCTACCACCGAAGTAGTGTACATGTCAGCTGAAGTGTGTTACCTCTTCCTGATAGGTATCCGGAGCATCCATCCTTATGCTCCACACAGGGTTTTGCGCCAATTAGGAAGGCTTCAAACCGTCCCCAATGATGAAGATTTGAGTAAACATGTCATTGAATTGGGCCCGAAAGCCACATTTCCAGAAGGGAAAATTCGCCAAGTATGGAATGAATGTAGATTTCTTGAACCTAAGACCATGGTGCGAGATCTAGTCAGAGGTGAAGTGGACCCTAAGAATATTGTCTGGTTCAGCAAAAGATTCCAGATTCCTAAAAGGCCTGCAAAGAGACCCCATGTCCAACAGTTCACCGATGGAGCCCAGGCGCAGTAGGACTGGTTGACCAAAGAAAATGAGTACAGGGCCAAAATCAGCCGGTTGGAAAGGCGAGTCATGGAGCTTCAGTTTGAAAATGGTGTTCAAGCCGCTGCAGACGAGGAAGAAAAGAAAAAACTAACTCAGGAAAATGAGTCCCTCAAAGCTCAGATTCGGAAGATGAAAATAGTTGCCAGAAACCCGGAAAGAAGCCGGGCTGACGAAAGACTTATAAGCAGTCTTAAAAAGAAAGTCCTTGAATGTCAAGAAGACCTGGAAAAGTCTAAAGCTAGTCTAGCAAAAATCCGGGCACAATGGACAAAGAAGGGAGAAGAGCGGGCACGGTTGCTGCAACAAATGAAGGGGAACTATGAAGGGACTATTACTAGCCTAAGAAGAAAGGTAACCACTTTCGAGAACGAGGCAGCCAAGTAGGCTAAAGATTTCAAAACCGATAGAGAATACTGTTATGACTTGATGGCTCAAATGGAGGAAGGAATGCAGTAGTTGCAAGATCAACACCTTCATGACTCTCAAGTGTTGGAAGCCCGGAATCAGCAGATAGGGCGGTTACTTCAGGAAAAGGGCAAAATTAGAGAAAGGATCAGAACCATCGCTAAATACATTACCATAAAATGCCAAGCATGCGAAGACATGACTCGTACCACCTTTTTCGCTGCAGTGATGACTTTTGTTCGCCAAGTTATGCGTGATTTGGAGCGACTGCAAGGGGATCTCGCATTTAGGCCCGCGGCGAGACCGAATGATGTCCCACGGGCACTAGGAGCATTAATGTATTCTTGATTTTACTGGAGTCTGTATCTTTCTTTTTTGTTGAAGACTGTTAGTTTATTTTCGATTCGGTATTTTTCTTTTGAGTCTGTTAAGTCAGTTCGTGAGTCTGTATTTTCATCGTGTTTTTGGAGTTTGTTGTTTTCCTTTTTGAGTCTTTTAGCTTTAAATCATTGTAATCCAGAGTATTTCCTTTTTATGAAGAATTGAAAATTCCAAAATATTCTATTATTTATTTTTACATTTTTAACGCCCCCAGAACTACGCTTGGTCTGATTCATGCGGGGTCATAACTCAAAAAGAAGAAGAAGAAGAAGAAGAAGAAGAAGAAGAAGAAGAAGAAGAAGAAGAAGAAGAAGAAGAAGAGAGAAGAGAAAGAATAACAAAAAGAAGAAAAATGTTGAGAGAGAGAGTGGAATTGAAAATAATAATAAAAAAAGTAGTAAGTAAAGCTGGGATGAAACATGCAACCGTTGCAAAACATGTAGAAACATATTTAACTGTATAGGTGCATCACACCCCAACATGTGATTACCTATCTGTTATTTGTTTCAAACTAACCGTTTGCTGCTGTAATCAGTTCAGGTTTTTATAGAACAGTGGTTGGTTTTTGTGGTAACCTGGATTCACACCCATACTTTACTAGATCAAAAGGGAGCGTCGAAATGTCTTCAGAAATGACTCTACCAACAATTCCCATCATGGATGATAGTCCTATCTCAGGCATCCCGACCTCAGAATCGGCACCTGCCGAAGAAAATAGAATCCTGTGTCTTCGAGTTATGGAAATGTGGGACGCTTGGGCAAATGGAAGAGAGCCACCAAGCGCCATCCCCGGATTACCCGAACTTTTTCCTAGAGCAAGTGGTACTTTCACTGTTCCGATCAGTCACCCAAATACCCCATTAGGACACCCAACTATTTCAGCTCATTTTATGGGAACACCTTCTGAGGTTCGCCCCCAGGTGTCAATGTCCGGTGCAACTTCGAATATCTTCACCGCTCCCCCATGCTCAGCCAAAGTACAACCTACACTACCGAGGCCCAGTTTTGACCCCTCAGCTTTCACCTTCCAAACACCCATCTTCCAAATGGAACCTCCTCAGTTTCACAGTTATACTTAATCTCAACCGCCCCAATTTGAGTTCACTGCGGGGCAAGAAAAGACCGCCAAAACTCCTGAGCAAGAAGAGATTATGAGGAAGATGAGAAGTATGGAACAGAGTCTCAAAAGCATACAAGGCCTGAGTGGACAGAAAAGTGTATCCTATGCCGACTTGTGCATGTTTCCCCATGTGCACCTACCATTGGGATTCAAAACCCCAAAATTTGAGAAGTACGATGGGCATGGTGATCCTATTGCTCATCTCAAGAAATATTGCAATCAATTGCGAGGGGCCGGTGGAAAGGAAGAACTGCTTATGGCCTATTTCCAAGAAAGTCTGGTTGGCATCGCTTCTGAGTGGTATATGGACCAGGATATATCCCGCTGGCACATCTCAGATGATCTTGCTAGAGACTTCGTCAGGCAGTTCCATTACAACATTGATATTGCTTCAGATAGGAACTTGTTGACGAACTTGAAAAAGAAATCCTCGAAAAGTTTTCGGGAGTACGCAGTTAAATGGCGAGAGTAGGCATCTAGGGTAAAACCTCCGATGGATGAGGTCGAAATGGTCACAGTTTTCTTACAAGCTCAGGAAGCCGACTACTTCCAAAATATGATGTCCGCCATGGGTAAACAGTTCGCTGAAGCCATCAAGATTGGCGAAATGGTTGAAAACGGGTCGAATTCTAAGCCAATCTGTTATCAGAGCTACTTCCCAAGCCATTCAGGGTGGGTCCGGGGGAATAGCAAAAGGCAAGAAAAAGGAAGAAACATTCATGGCAGCGTCGGGTACAAGAAAACACCATACTCCCAGATCCCTTCTCCCAGAAAGGATCCCGCAACACTATTACCCCCACCAAGATATGGCCTATGCTCCTCATCCATACACGGTCATGAATGCTCAACCTTATGTCCACCCACATCAACAAGCCAACCGTAACCAAGCTCCATTTCCTAGAAACCAGCCTCCTTACCAAAACCACTACAACCCCGTCCTCCACAAAATAATTTTCCCCCTCGTGAGCCACCTAGAAGGCCAAATTTCACACCAATCGGCGAATCCTACTCTAGCCTGTTTCCAAAGCTTGTCCAAATGGGTCTGCTCCAGCCGGTTCCTCAAACCAGGCAAAACCCAACATCACCCGCTTACAGAGCCGGTACCCGATACGCCTATCACTCAGGGGCAGAAGGGCATGACACGGATGACTGTTGGACTTTGAAGAGAGCCGTGGAAAACTTGATAGAACAAAGGAAGATAGTGCTAATAGATGAAGATATTCCCAATGTGACTAATAACCCACTGTCGGCCCACAACAACGGGTCGGTAATCAGACTGATTTGTGAGGACAAGGATTTTGACCCGGCATTGAAGGCCATCATTGCCATTGCTGACGTAGAAAAGAAACCAAAAGCTGCCCCGAAGCAAGACAAAGGGGAGAAAAAGAACAAAACCACCCCTCCAAAATCAGAGAAGAAAGTTGAAGCGGGAATTGGGGCAACACCTCCCAAAGATGTTGTTCTCTATGTCCCTTGGGGCCGCAGAGAAAAATAGATGACTTTGAGTCCTCCTAGGAGATTCGAGTTGAACAAGGCAGCCCAAATATATGTGCACAAAGGAGCCTATGTGTTGCGGGGGCCAATTAATCCACCAAGGCTGAGTGAGCCCGTGGTTATTGGACGCGCACCACAGACCCATGATAGATCCTACCGCTGTGCCCTGGAACTACAACAAAACGGTGGTGACCTATAAGGGCAAAGTAATCTCAGGAGAAGTTCAAGAAAATAACCCCGTTAAAAAGTATTCTAACTTGGAAGAGGTGAACAATGCCACTCGAAAGCGCTTCCCATCTAAGAAGACCGTGAGTGTCGAAGAAGCGGAGACTTTCTTTCAAAAGATGAAAATGGCGGATTATGAGGCGATCGACCAGCTTCGAAAATTTCCCGAACAAGTCTCCTTGTTGGCTTTGCTGATGAACTCCACTGAACATCAGAAGGTATTGATCAAGACCCTTAACGAAGCATATGTTCCTATTGAGACTTCTGTAGAACAGTTGGAGAGGATGGCAGAAAGGTTTTTCGCAATTAACCAGATTTTCTTCAGCAAAAAGGACTTGCCCCCAGAAGGGGCCGTGTATAACAAAGCCCTGAACCTGACAGTCAAATGCGAAGGGTACTATGTGAAAAGGGTTATGTTGGACAGAGGCTCTGGGTAGACATCTGCCCAATCTCAACTATACAGCGCATGGAAATCGGGACCGAAAGAATTCGACCCAACAATGTCTATGTACGGGCTTTTGATGGTATAAAAAGGGACACAATTGGAGAGATCGACCTGATTCTGACCATCGGCCCAGTAGACTTTGAAGTAACCTTCTAAGTTCTGGATATGGACACATCCTACAATTTTCTCTTGGGGAGGCCATGGATTCATGCAGCGAGGGCCGTACCTTCTACCCTTCATCAGATGATAAAATTTGAGCATGAATATCAAGAGATTGTGGTCCACGGGGAAGATGAGCAATCAATCTATCGGGACCCATCAGTCCCATGTCTTGAAGCAAGAGAGAAGAGTGAGCACATAGTTTATCAGGCCTTTGAAATTGTGGTCGTAGACTAGTACGAAGAGGGAAACCCTTGCCCCAACCCTTTATTTCTAATGCATCAATCATGGAGGCCAAAGAAATGATCATACATGGCTTCAAACCGGGGATGGGGCTCGGGAAATCCTTGCAAGGGATAACTGAACCTATCGCCCTGACCGCCAGTGAAAAGTTCTTTGGGATAGGCTTTCGACCCACTCCAGCTGATGTAAAATGGGCGAACGATAGAAAGAATGATGGTTGGGTCTTTCCTCAGCCGGTGTCGCATTTGTACAGAACATTTGTCAAGCCAAAATACCATGAGGAAGAAGAATATGAGGCCTTTACGACCGAAGAGATTGAAGAGATCTGTGGGGCAATGAGGAAGATACTATATGAAACCCACATGGTCTAGCCAGGGGAGGGCTCAAGCACCGTTGAGGTGCTGTATATGGGACCTGACGCCAAGCTACAAAATTGGAAGGCTACGTTGTTCCCAATCAGGCGGGGTCCCGGTAGACCTGTCCTGCCACCTTTTCTGCATCACGAGTTATTTCAGGGTGTAACTCGGATGTTTTCTTTAGTTTCTTGTCTTTTAATTTTCCAATGTAAACCCTTTTATCTTCAAATTCCAAGAAATGAAATCAATATTTCATCATTCATCTTTCTTTATTCTTTCTGATTTTTGCTATTTTTCCCTTTTGTTTCTTCTTTCAGTTCTAACAATGCGGCTTTAAATAACATGACATGCTTGCGGACTTCATGCCCAGATCCGAACACACTGTTTAACTATTAAATGATGAACCAAGAACTGGAGTACGATAAAGAAGAGGCTTTTAGGGAAATAAATCGAGAATTGGAATAATTTGAGAATAAACCTAAGCCGAACTTAAACGATACTGAACCGGTTAATTGGGAAGTTCTGAAGAAATCAGGGAAACCAAGATAAGCATTCACGCAGATGAAAAAACTCAAGACGCCTTAATCCACCTCTTGTTTGAGTTCAAAGATGTGTTTGCTTGGTCATATGACGACATGCCAGGACGGAGTGTTGATTTGGTGGTTCATAAGTTGCCTACTTACCCAGACTATTCCCCAGTCCAGCAAAAGTAGAGAAAGTTTAAAACTGATATCAGTGACAAGATCAAAGAAGAGGTCACGAAGCAGTTGAAAGCGGGGGTGATCCGAGTGGTCCAATACACCATATGGTTAGCTAATGTAGTCCCAGTACCAAAGAAAGACGGGAAGACCCGGGTATGTGTGGATTATAGAGATTTAAACAAGGCAAGTCCCAAAGATAACTTTCCTTTGCCGAACATCCACATCCTTGTTAATAACTGCGCCAAGCATGAGATACAGTCCTTCGTGGATTGTTACGCAGGATATCACCAGGTGTTGATGGATGAAGAAGATGCAGAGAAGACAACTTTTACCACACCTTGGGGTACATACTGTTGCAGGGTCATGCAATTTGGTCTCAAGAATGCCGGGGCAACCTATATGAGGGCCATGATAGCCATTTTTCACGATATGATGCACCAAGAGATAGAGGTGTATGTGGACAATGTAATCATCAAATCCAAAACCCAGGACGACCACGTTCGGGACTTGAGAAAGTTTTTTGAGCAGCTGCGCAAATATGATTTGAAACTGAACCCAGCCAAATGCGTATTTGGGGTACCATCCGGTAAACTCTTGGGATTCATCGTCAGTCGGAGGGGCATCGAGTTAGACCCAACAAAGATAAAGTCTATTCAAGATTTGCTTCCTCCAAAAACTAAGAAGGATGTTATTAGTATGTTGGGTAGATTGAACTACATCAGCTGATTCATTGCCTAGCTGACATCCACATGTGAACCCATATTCAAATTGCTGAAGAAAGATGCAACAGTCAAATGGACAGATGAATGTCAAGGGGCTTTTGATAAAATCAAGGAATATCTGTCGAATCCGCCAGTCTTGATCCCACCTGAGCCAGGGAGGCCCTTGTCCTTGTACCTAACAGTCTTGGAAACTTCTTTCGGCTGCGTCCTCGGGCAACACGATGTGACAGGAAAGAGAGAGCAGGCTATTTACTATCTGAGCAAGAAATTCACCATTTATGAAGCCAAATACACTTTGTTGGAAAGGACCCACTGCGCTTTGACTTGGGTCGCTCAGAAGCTAAGGCATTATTTGCAAGCCTACACCACTTACCTCATAACCAGGTTGGATCCTTTAAAATACATATTCCAAAAGCCGATGCCCACTAGGAGGCTAGCAAAGTGGCAGATCCTGCTTACGGAATTCGACATAGTATATGTCACTCTCACGACAATGAAAGCCCAGGCGTTAGCAGATCATTTGGCTGAAAATACGGTCGATGATCAATACCAACCTTTGAATACTTACTTCCCAGATGAAGAGGTAAACTCAGTTGAGGCAATATCCAAAGACATCAATGCTTGGAAAATGTTCTTTGATGGAGCAATAAACGCAAAAGGTGTTGGAATTGGGGCAATCTTGATTTCGCCCACCGGTCAGCATTACCCGGCCATAGCTAGGCTTCGGTTTTTCTGCACAAACAACACTGCCGAATACGAAGCTTGCATTATGGGTATGAACATGGCAATCGACCAAGATGTCGAAGAACTGTTCATCATGGGAGACTCAAATTTGATTATCCGACAAGCTCAGGGAGAATGGGAAACCTGAGACATCAAGCTTATTCCTTACAGGCAACATATGGAAGAACTTGGCAAACGATTCAAGTCAATAGAGTTCTGGTACATTCCTCGCTGCCACAATGAACTAGCTGATGCACTTGCCACTTTAGCCTCAATGCTGCCGTACCCAGGCAATGCCTACATTGATCCATTGGAAATCCAAATTCGGGAAAGACATGGTTATTGTAATATGGTTGAAACAACACCAAATACCATGGTATCATGACATCAAAAGGTTTTTGAAAACGCAAGAATATTCCGAGCAAGCCAGTGGAGACCAGAAGAGAACCATTAGGCGGCACGCGAGTGGTTTCTTTTTGGGTGGTGATGTCTTGTACAAGAGAACTCCGGACCTCAACTTGTTGAGATGTGTTGACGCGGAAGAGGCTGGAAAAATCATGCATGAGGTACACACGAGAGTATGCGTACCCCACATGAACATGCATGTCTTAGCAAAGAAAATCCTTCGAGCGAGCTATTACTAGATGACCATGGAAAAGGGCTGTTTCAGCTTTGTTCGGAAGTGTCATCAGTGTCAGGTGCACGGTGATTTGATTCATGCACCTCCCACAGAACTACATCCCATATCAGCACCTTGGCCATTTGTTGCTTGGGGTATAGACGTCATTGGGCCAATCGAGCCAAAAGCCTCAAATGGGCACAGATTCATACTAGTTGCCATTGACTACTTCACGAAATGGGTTGAAGCCATCACTCTCAAATCCGTCACTAAGAAAGCTGTGGTAGATTTCGTGCACTCTAATCTTATCTGCCGTTTTGACATTCCTGCAACTCTTATCACCGACAATGCTGTCAACTTGAATAGTCATTTGATGGGAGAGATATGTGAACAATTCAAGATAACGCACCGGAACTCTACTCCTTATCGGCCTAAGGCCAATGGTGCCGTCGAAGCAGCAAACAAAAAACATCAAAAAGATTTTGAGAAAGATGATTCAAAGTTTCAGGCAGTGGCATGAAAAGTTACCATTTTCATTATTGGGATATCGCACTATTGTGCGCACATCAATTGGAGCCACCCTGTATCTTTTGGTTTATGGCACTGAAGCCGTAATACATGTGGAGGTTGAAATACCCTCTCTCCGGATCATCGTTGAAGCTGAAATTGAAGACAGTGAGTGAGTTAAAACCCGGCTGGAACAGTTAACCTTGATCGATGAAAAGCGAATGGCCACGGTCTGCCATGGGCAGTTGTACCAACAAAGAATGGCCCGTGCCTACAACAAGAAAGTGCGGCCTAGAAATTTTGAAGTAGGGCAACTCGTTTTAAGGCGCATCCTTCCCCATCACCAGGAAGCGAAAGAAAAGTTTGCTCCTAATTAGAAGGACCCATACATCATCAGAAAGATATTACCAAAAGGGGAATTGTATCTGGGCGATATTGAAGGGAATGATCCCGAAGCAGCTATAAATGCAGATGCAGTCAAACGGTATTATGTTTAGCTTTTCTGCAGTGACAACTTTGTCCGATTGAGATGACGAAGGCTTTCATTCTTGCTACCCAAACACTCCCCACCCTTTGCAAACCCATTTGAGCCAGCTACTCTTCTTTGATTACCCTCTTGGGAACCGTAAAGTGTTAAAAAAAAAGAGAAAAGAGAAAAGCAAGCAAAAAGCAAAACAGAAACAACAAAACAAATGTTTCCCTGAACTATGTTAGACTTGATTCCGAAAGAATACGTAGGCAGCCTCCCTCTGGGGTTCAGTCACACCAAAACAAAAGTCCAATTTTCCCCAAAAAGTGAAACTGGGGCAGATGTTATAATGGTTCGGCAATGAGCCTACCTAAATGGTTCCAAAGTTGTAATTTCATCCAAATTCTTTTTACCCAAACCTTGTTCAAGTCCTTCTGATCAATAAGCAAAGGCGTCAGAATTAGAAAACACAACTGTTTGGATCCGATGCAATCAGACGAGGGAAATAAAATGAGAGAGCCTTATTGGTGAAAACCCACACGTGTACCATGAGGCGATGGTAAGCAGAGAAATGAAAAATGAGAGAGTATTGTTAGTGAAAACTCGTAAAGAGCACTATAAGGCGACGATGAGAATAGAAATGAGAGAGGTCGATTGGCGAAAACCCGCAAAGGGCGTCGTTGATCAAAAGAAGAAATCCCTCACCACCATTTGTATTGAAAGAGTCCTGGCAAGGTTTCTCGGTTTAAAAACATGGGTCGCAATGGGTATGTGATAAGTTGGATAGATGTGCGGATCGGGCATCCAGTCCAAGAAGCATGTCATGTCTGTTGAAGTCTGCATGCACCCCAGATAAGTCCGTCCTTCCTCCCCGAAAGGGATACTTCTTTCTAAATTCATTTTCTTGCCTTTTGCTTACTTTCCTTGAATCCCTTCTAGTTTAACTCTATTTCTGAAACTAATACAAAGAAAAGGTGGCAGGATTGGCTTTACAAGGTCCTGCCTAACAGAAGCTAAAGAAAAGTACCCAGCCTCAGCGGGTGCATCAAGTCGATCCTGACTGGCCATGATGGCTGATGCTTTGAAATCAAATTTATCGAAAAGGAAAAGAAAGCCAAAGGCAAAAGCCTGAAGGCGGAATAAAGTGAAAGGGTCGAAGCCCCACGTGGGTAAGCCATCATGAAATCTTAAAAGCTAAGTCCCTCGGTTTGAAAGATAGATCAATCTTCAGAAAACCACTAAACAACAGAGATTCTCACCAAAAGAGTTAGGCCGAGATCAAGTGATCAATGCAATCAAGGCCACAAAAACCGACCACCATTTCAAACTAACAATTGTTCTTTGTTTGAAAAAAAATTGAAACAGATGCAATCCAAAGCAACCGTGCAAGAAGCAGGTGCAATCGAAAAGGAAAAGATGCGCAAAAGCTAGAAATAGCTTTGCAGCAAATAATCAATCCAAAAAGGGAAGTTTCCTCCAAGTTTTTTCTTGCATTTTATAAAAAAAAATGAAATGAAAATGAAAAAGAAAGAAAAAGAAGAAAATCCAAACAAAATGATAGCTTAGATTCCCAACCTCAATTTGTTACCCTTTTGCCAACATTAGGGCTCCAATCCCTAAGTTAAGCCTTTTTAGACATAGGGCCTCCATTCCCTAGTCGCCTTTTTGCCAACATTAGAGCTCCAATCCCTGAGTTGAGCCTTTTAGACATAGGGTATCCATTCCCTAGTCGCCTTTTGCCAACATTAGGGCTCCAATCTCTAAGTTGAGCCTTTTTAGAAATAGGGCCTCCATTCCCTAGTCGTCTTTTGCCAACATTAGGGCTCAATCCCCGAGTTGAGATTTTTAGATATAGGTCCTCCATTCCCTAGTCGCCTTTTTCCAACATTAGGGCTCAAATCCCTGAGTTGAGCCTTTTTAGACATAGGGCCTCCATTCCCTAGTCGCCTTTTACCAACATTAGGGCTCCAATCCTTGAGTTGAGATTTTTAGATATAGGGCCTCCATTCCCTAGTCGCCTTTTGCCAACATTAGAGCTCCAATCCCTGAGTTGAGTTTTTTAGACATAGGGCCTCCATTCCCTAGTCGCCTTCTGCCAACATTAAGGCTCCAATCCCTGAGTTGAGCCTTTTAGACATAGGGCCTCCATTCCCTAGTCGACTTTTTGCCAACATTAGGGCTCCAATCCTTGAGTTGAGCTTTTTAGACATAGGGCCTCCATTCCCTAGTTGCCTTTTGCCAACATTAGGGCTCCAATCCCTGAGTTGAGCCTTTTTAGACATAGGGCCTCCATTCCCTAGTCGCTTTTTTGCCAACATTAGGGCTCCAATCTCTAAGTTGAGCCTTTTTAGATATAGGGCTCCATCCCCTGAATAGTTTAGATTTTGTTGCAAATAACTCACGAAATTTTCCTAGTGAAAACTAGGGCAAAAAAATTTCGTTTGTTTGTTTGTTTCTCGTGTCTAAGCAGGTTTTACCTCGAGACATAGGGTTTGAGATGACTGAAAGAATGAGTCTCAATTCAGAATAAAGAAAGAAGCAAAGAACAAAAGGAGTGAATTCAAATGATCGAAGCGGTGGAGGATGCGAACTGCTCAAGAAATAATTGAAGTCACAAGCTTCGCCTGTCCCACCTTGATTCAATGCTGAAGAAAGAACCAGCACCTACAACTTGCGAGCATCAAGATTCAGATCGGGGTCCACAGCAAAATCAGCTAAGACTCAAGATCAAGTTTTAAGAGATTTATAGATAGGAATTTTGTAACTCGTAGCTGATAGGCTTAGTTAGCTTAGCTTTGGATTTTCCTTTTCGGGGTAATAAAGAGGTCAGCAAGCAGTAACAACAGCAACAACAGTGAAATCACAGCTCCCGATAGTCTCAGCTACCGAAATTTTCAAAACTACACTGACCAGATTCTTTTATAGCCAAGGATATGTAGGCAACCTTGAAGCAAGGTTCGGTCAGACTATTTCCAAAAATGCTTCTCATGGAGTTTCCAAACGGGCAAAAATCCCTCATAATTGCTCATTTTATCTTTGCCCGAAAACCCTTCATGTCTTCGAGCAAAGAGGGGAAGCTGTGAGCACGTGATTTTTGCCTCGCATGAATTACTCCTACAGAATCTCCAGAATTAGGATTTTTCTTTTTATTATTTGGTTTTTAGGAATTAATTGCTCAATTTTCGTGTTTGTTTACATTTTCTGTGCATAATTAATTTTATTTAAATCATGACAAATAGTAAAATATCACACACTGCATTTAGGATTCAATTTGATATTTTTAGATTAATTAGTAAATTAGTTTGTTTTATAAAATATGAAAATCACAAAAATAGTTCATTTTGCATTTTAACTCTTTAATTTTGAATTTTATAGTTTTTCTTTAAATTTAGAGTTTAATTAATTATTGTAAATACTATGATGAGTGATTAAACGTTCCGAATCATTCCGAATTTAGACTCCCCTTCACCTCCCCATTCCGAATCATCACTCCTTTTCTTTCGAATCTGTCCGGAACCCCTCGATTCTTGATTTAAAAGGGAAACTCTAGCGTCACCCTTGTTTTCTTCGGTGGCGGCGCCACCTCTGTTCAACCCCAAATCTCACCCATGCAACCACCAGCCTTCCCTTAGCCCCAATCCACCACCATTTCTCCTTAGATCCTCACCAAGTCGGCCTGTTTTTGAATCTGGAAACAAAAAGAAAAGAAGTCCTTCAAGCTTTCCAATTTCTTTAAGTGATAGGGCTTGAAACGGGTATTAATTGTTTGTTTTCGTTGAGAACATACAGTTAATACTCGTTTTGAGTCAAATCGGAGTTGTTCGAAGGTTCATCAATTCTGGTCCGAGATTTTCTTTTAGGTATTTTTCTTTTCTTTACCTTTTGATATTTAATTTTTTATTTTTGTTCTCTTCTCATCTTCTTCTACTCTTTCTTTTATTTTACTAATTTTTATCTTTTATTTTTTCATCTCTTCAAGTCATCCATATTTGCATGTTAGTTTTAGAACTTATTTAATTAGTATTTGTTTTCTGTTTTTTTAAAGTTTCTTTGGGCCTAGAATTGCACGAGTCTTTAAGACTCTGTAAACGAACTGGTAAAGGCCTCTAAACTTTCAATTTTGAAATGAGGCTTCGATAAAATCAACAGCCCAAGAGGGGATTCGACCTGAATTTACAGACCCATAACATTTGAATTGGGTCAATTTGACCCATGTGTTGTCTGGTCTCTTAAGGTAAAAACAGGGTTCACAAGGGGTGATTTAGGGATTTAAGCTAAAGGAATAATTTGTAACTAACTGAGGAAGCTTCCTAGAAGCTGGGATGGGGACTTAACTGAAAATTTGATTTGTATACTAAGGATACTGAAGCAAGAATAAAAAGTCAAAAAGGGTAAAAGATGCAAAACTGAATTCATTTGGGCTGCCCTAACACCTTGCCTATAAAAGCATTCTTACTTGAAGCTAAAGCCAGATTTTGAGGAGAGGAGAAATATTCTGAAAACAACTAAACGACTAAAACCTTTTGCAGAAAACACGGTGTCATTGGATTTTAGTTTTGAAATCTGAAATCCTCTTCTTTCTGAATCGATTTCTTGATTATTTGAACTTAGAAATGGCTTGAGACTTAGTCATTGAGATTGGTTTAGAGGTCTGTTGGTTAGACTGTGCATTTGAAACTAATTTCTGGGCTGCAACACTTCATTTTCTGGGTTCTAAAATTGCTTTGCTAGTTTGCTCTTTGTTACTGGACCTGCTGCTGATTCCCTGTTGTTTCACTTGCTGATTCTTCACTTCTTTGTTACTCTTTTATTTTCAGGTATTTCTTTGAACCATTGAATGGCAAGTGAATTTATAAAGTATGTTTTGAGTATGGAAAACCTGGAGTCTTGTTGAAAATGCAATTGAGTTCGTTTTGTGTTTGAAGACCAGTCTGCATATGTTCATAGGATGTTTAGTTCTTATTAATTGTATTTCTAGACTTCGTTGTAGTGTTGTACAAATGCTTCTTTCGATTTGTTCAGTTTAAATATTTGAAGTTTTTGATCATATGTGCGGGTGGTAAAGAATTAGTGCAGTAGAAACTTCAGAAGAGTTAAGCATGCTTCAGATTTGTGTTAGCCTATTGAAACCGGTGCTGCTATGGGAATTTGTTTGAATCTGTTTAAATTCTTAAGGTTTGAAAACAGAAGGTTTCACATTGCAATCTATCTGGTGTTGTACTCCACTATTTGAAAACCATGTAGCAATTTATTTCATGAACTATTAATTGAATGGCTTCCAAGTTTAGTAGTTAGCTTATAGTTATTGTGAACAAGAAAAAATTGGTATCACTTTAAGAATAGATGGAGGCACTGATTTACTTCTGTTTTACTTATGAGCATATTTAAGTTGAAGTTGTGATTTAAAATTCAGAGCGCTTAGCTTTTACTCTGTGCTTGAAACATTAAAATGCAGAAATAAAATATTAGTTCAATTTCGTATCTTGTATGGCCTTAGTTGATTGGCATTAAAATGATTATGTACAAAGGTTTGGTTCTGAAGTTTGGGCCCAATGTTGGCCTAGTTGACAAAAGGTTTGACCTCAGATTCGACTGTCCCTGGACGTCCTTTCCTCCCTCAGAATTGGGCTCATCTTAGGCCCAAGCCTGAAGGCATCTGTAAATGGATTATTTACCTCTTGCTAGTTGGGCCTGTTCGTTTCATCAAATTCAGCTCCTTCGTTTAGTTATTTTATTGTGAAGGCAATTTCTTTTTTAGACGTTTGGTTGTTCAATATAGTGCTTAGTAGTTGCTACATAGGTTCGAACAAATAATTAGAATCCCATTAAGCTTTCCTCAATTAATTAGACTCTTAAAATCGGGTTAGAGGTGCGCCGCGCCAAATAAAATCTCAAAATGCATGGCCCTCACTTAATTATATCTTTTAAATTCTTAGAAATCGAGGCGTGCCATTTAGCAAATTTCCATGGCCCTCGAAAATTTAAAACGCGTTGTTGTTTTAGGCGCGTATTTTAATAATATTACCTTCCTAAACTCAAGTGTGCATTTCATGTGACCCAAATCCAAATCTCAACAATGCTAAATAAAATGTGTCGTGGACCGTGGGTGCATTTCATGTGGCGTGGTTCAAAGACGTGTTTTAGATAACGTTGAATCTTTCTAAAATTAATTAAAAGTGATTAATAATTTAAAATTATACCATAGGCTAAACATGTTTTTAAAATTAGATAATAGGCTAATTATGATAGTTTAAGCGACCGTTCTAGAACCACGGAATCTAAGGGTCCCTAACACCTTCCCTCGGGTTAACAGAATTCCTTATTGAGAATTTCTGGTTCGCAGACTTCAAAAGGAAAGTCGATTTTTCCTCGATTTGGGATTAAAAATAAACCGGTGAATTGGGACACCAATTAAAATATTCCAAGTAGCGACTCTGATAAATAAATAATCCCATTTCGAATAATATCACTTAAATTGGAAAAACTCACTATATATACCTTCGGGTAGTGTAAAAAGGAGGTGTGACAGAACTCTTCTTTTCTTTTGGCGAAGGCCCTTAGCCTTAAAAGGTGTTATTTTGAACTTATCGAAATAACAGCCCGTCGTCGTTCGATCGAGGTTGAACTCTTTTTTCTTTTAACGAAGACTCTCAGCCTTAAAGGGTGTTATTTCGAACTTATCGAGATAACAACCCGTCGTCGTTCGATCAAGGTTGAACTCTTATTTTCTTTTGGCGAAGGCCCTTAGCCTTAAAAGGTGTTATTTAGAACTTATCGAAATAAAAACCCGATGTCGTTTGATCAAGGTCGAACTCTTTTTTTTGGGGCGAAGGACCTTAGCCTTAAAGGGTGTTATTTCGAACTTATCGAAATAACAGCCCGACGTCGTTCGATCAAGGTCGAACTCTTCTTTTCTTTTGGCGAATGCCCTTAGCCTTAAAAGGTGTTATTTCAAACTTATCGAAATAACAGCCCGTCGTCGTTCGATCGAGGTCGAACTCTTCTTTTCTTTTGGCGAAGGCCCTTAGCCTTAAAGGGTGTTATTTAGAACTTATCGAAATAAAAGCCCGACGTCGTTCGATCAAGGTTGAACTCTTCTTTTCTTTTGGCGAAGGCCCTTAGCCTTAAAGGGTGTTATTTCAAACTTATCGAAATAACAGCCCATCATCGTTCGATCGAGGTCGAACTCTTCTTTTCTTTTGGCGAAGGCCCTTAGCCATAAAGGGTGTTATTTTGAACTTATCGAAATAACAGCCCGTCGTCGTTCAATCAAGGTCGAACGCTTCTTTTCTTTTGGCGAAGGCCCTTAGCCTTAAAGGGTGTTATTTTGAACTTATCGAAATAACAACCCGACGTCGTTCTATCAAGGTCGAACTCTTCTTTTCTTTTGGCAAAGGCCCTTAGCCTTAAAGAGTGTTATTTCTAGCTTATCGAAATAACAGCCCATCGTCGTTCGATCGAGGTCGAACTCTTCTTTTCTTTTGGCAAAGGCCCTTAGCCTTAAAGGGTGTTATTTCGAACTTATCGAAATAATAGCCCGTCGTTATTCAATCAAGGTCGAACGCTTCTTTTCTTTTGGCGAAGGCCCTTAGCCTTAAAGGGTGTTATTTCGAACTTATCGAAATAACAGCCCGATGTCATTCTATCAAGGTCAAACCCTTCTTTTCTTTTGGCGAAGGCCCTTTGCCTTAAAGGGTGTTATTTCTAACTTATCGAAAAACAGCCCGACGTCGTTCGATCAAGGTCGAACTCTTTTTTTTTTTGGCGAAGGCCCTTAGCCTTAAAGATCGAAGTAACAGCCCGTCGTCGTTCGATCGAGGTCGAACTCTTCTTTTCTTTTGGCGAAGGCCCTTAGCCTTAAAGGGTGTTATTTCAAACTTATCGAATTAATAGTCCATCGTCGTTCGATTGAGGTCGAACTCTTCTTTTCTTTTGGCGAAGGCCCTTAGCCTTAAAGGGTGTTATTTCGAACTTATCGAAATAACAGTCCGTCGTCGTTCGATCAAGGTCGAACTCTTCTTTTCGTTTGGTGAAGGCCCTTAGCCTTAAAGGGTGTTATTTCGAACTTATCGAAATAACAGCCCGACGTCGTTCGATTAAGGTCGAACTCTTCTTTTCTTTTAGCGAAGGCTCTTAACTTTAAAGGTGTTATTTCGAACTTAACAAAATAACAGCCCGACGTTGTTCGATCAAGGTCGAACTCTTCTTTTCTTTTGGCGAAGGCCCTTAGCCTTAAAGGGTGTTATTTTTAACTTACCGAAATAATAGCCCGACGTCGTTCGATCGAGGTCAAACTCTTCTTTTCTTTTGGCGACGACCCTTAGCCTTAAAGGGTGTTATTTCGAACTTATCGAAATAACAGTACGTCGTCGTTCGATCGAGGTCGAACTCTTCTTTTCTTTTGGCGAGGGCCTTTAGCCGTAAAGGATGTTATTTCAAACTTATCGAAATAACAACCCGTCGTCAGTCCCGGTTTCTGGAGAGTTGGACCTTTTTCGTGGGAGTCCCAGTATTTTTGGTATTGCTTACACCAGATGGAGCAACGCTGGTGAATACGAGGTGTTGATGTTTCATTTAGGTTCGTGCTGTGTACGCCTTATGGTTTTCTTGTTTGGATCTTGCCGTCCAACTCGGAGATGTTGCCGGCAGGAGGTATTTTCAACTGTGTTGAAGCAATTTGTCCTTCAATCGAGATGTTCCTGTGTACATTCGTCCACGCGGGTCTTATGTGCTTGCCTGGACAAATAGTGAGAGGTGAGAATGAGATTTTCTTCGCTCCCGCCCGGTGGTCCGGTGGGGGAATACAAGTCAGTAACATCGTTTGCTTTGTTTAGTATATCCATGGTTGATGGGGCGAAGATTTCCGAGCCCGGTGATCTTGCTTGGCTCTTCTTCCTCTTCTGCACTACTCTTGACTCTCGCATGGGTTGGGTTTTTCCTCCGCGTTCCTTTTAATGAGTGATTGTATTTCTTGATTTCAATCTAGGAGAAACTAGGA
Organism: Nicotiana sylvestris; assembly: GCF_000393655.2. Lineage (NCBI taxonomy): Eukaryota > Viridiplantae > Streptophyta > Magnoliopsida > Solanales > Solanaceae > Nicotiana > Nicotiana sylvestris. The sequence continues at coordinate 65,820,924 of NC_091063.1, forward strand.
AATTTTCACTAAGAAATCCTCACAGACGACGCCAAATTGTTTGACTCAAAAGATACTAAAACCTTTATGAACAAATCAATCAAAAATGAAGGGGTAAATCTTAGTCAAACATAATTAATTCTAGATCGAAAAGTTAACAATAATGATTACATATGGGACGAAAGAGGCATGATTGATCTCATTAAGATTCAACATTGTCTTTCACGTCAGTTGATGAGGAAGTAAATTTACATATATTCTTCGAGGTCATTTCCTCTTCTTCTTGAAGATATAAGAAATGAGCTTTTTGTCATCCTTTTTTGAGAGAATGGAGAAGCCCCCGAATTGAGAGCTTTCTTTGGCTATATATAGTCGAGGCCTTTTTACCCTTTGCTTGACTTGACACTTTTTTGTCACTATTGTGTCCTGATCATGATTTTAGGCATTACTCTTTTCGATTCGTCGGATGTCACAAAAGAGAAATGTAGTGGGATCTATTGATTTTCACTGCCCAGTTACTAAGGCGAGGTGTCGGGCAACCTGGTCGTGATGGTCAGATTTTAACCAATACAATTACCTGACTATTTTCTTATGTTTTTTTTTTGTTTGAAAAAGACAACGAGATTTTAACGTACTATGTAAATTCAAAATAATTGAACATCATCTGAATATACATAAATGATCATTTGTGTTAAGTTACGTAGATAATATTTGTATGTACTTATAGCTTTTCCACATGCAGTGTGACCTTATCTAATCTAAGACTTTCTCGTATATGAAGTTTTCAGTGCATATTGTCCTGTGATGCTTTGGTTGCTCCGTCATGGTTAGAACCTTTATTGTTAATATTGATATCTCTCCTAAAAGTGCTACATATAATTATTTTGTGTGAGAAAACATATTGTGATAAATATAATCTAAAGTTTGAGATTGTTTGCCTTTGTGCTTTAATTATTTATTATCCTAGCAAAACAAAAGCGAACTGGAAATAATTTCGAAAAAATATAAAAGGATATTCTTTATTTTTTTGGGGCAAAAGTTCAATTTTTGGGGATAAGCACATGCGTGAAAGCACATTAACCCATCATAATTTTTGCATGCATGATATTGTATTATTAAAACCTCTACATACCATCTTGTACCATTATATAAGTCATTTAACGGATCAAAATTTATCAATAGCATGATGCTCATTTTTTTTTCTTCAAAACTAACTTGTATGTGAAGGAAGATTAGTTTAACTTTATTTATTATATATAGACAAAATGGCCTCCGGACCACTTGAACGTATGTCAGTCCGATAGATAAACTTGTAAATTTTATTTGAACACGTGTACTTGATGGAATGAGTATTAATAAATACCTCTGACTGTTGACCACGCTTACATGAAGGAACATTCCTGACATGGTGAAACTGCATGCAAATCACACTTAAATAGCGTGTGAATGTAATAGTTTAGGTAAAAATATTAAAATAAATAAGAATCTATTAATATATAGTAACAAAAAAAAAAAGAATAAATAGGCACCCTTTTTCCCATTCTTCCTCCCATCTGCCACCTCCTTCGTTCACACCCCTTCTTCTTTATTTTTTTGTTTTGTATCTCATCCATCACCCAAATCTTTCCTCACCACCCCTTCTCATTCTTTTCGATATTAACCTTTAATTGAAAAGGAAATAAAGTTTTTTTTTTTTTGAGTATAAGGATCTAGAGAGGAGAAGATAATCCACAACATAAATTTTGGCAGAAGAAAATCACATCAATTTCTTTGATCCGGTCATTATTCTGATAGGGATGTTGATTTTGTGATGAAGTTCTGACGAAAAAGAAGGCTTCGTTCTTCACATTAAATGCTTAGAGTATTTCTTTTTGGAGTATCACATCAGGCTTTCTGATCCGATCACTATTAGAAGCTTTCCGATCTGGTCAATGCTCCTCTCTTTTTTTTTAAGAAAAAAAATTAACGGCGGGGTTGAAATACCATTTCTGATCTGTTTGCTCTATGCCAACAAGCGTGGTGGGAAGAAGGGTTTCGATAGAGATAGTGATTGAGGTTGTTGAAATTAAATGGAAAAAGATATTTGTGCGGAGATGGTGACTAAAAATTAACAAAGTAGATAAACACAGAGAGCGAACTATTCATCGCTAGCCAGAGACATCACCGGCGAATTCTGCAGCTAAGTTGAGTTTTTTGCTAGTTTATGAGTTTCTCCATGATCTAAGTTGTAGTAAAGGAGAAGAGAAAGAACAAAAATTAAGTTAAAAATTTGATATATTGGAATTAAAAAAGTGGGACCTACAAATTACACATATCAAATTATAAAAGATTACGCATATGACATGTCATTTATGTCGCGATTGAGAAACACGCTCAGACGGATATGTTTATTAGTCCTTATTTCTTATTCTATAAAGTAAATGTGCTAAATTGGAAAATTCCTAAGTTCGTTTACCGGATTGACAATCCAGTACAAGTTCAAATGGCTAAGAGGCCATTTTGCAATATATATATATATATATATATATATATATATATATATATATATATATATATATATATATATATATATATATATACACATGATACCAACATATATCAGAGACCATAAATTTGACAATAAACTTGTGAGGTTAAAATCTTTAAGTATTCTTACACATAATAACTGTTTTGGTATCATCGGTGACAGAGTCAAATTAACTAAAAAATATTTCTCTTTCACCCGGGAATTTGAAAATCAACTTATGTTTTAGTTTATCTACATATTAATTTTTACTATTTAAGATGGCTTTTTTTATCATGTACTTTACACAACTTGTCTATTTATTTAATAATATCGTTATTAAGCAATCTTCAATATTACTATCACAATTGAGCTTGGAAACTAAATATTGGGAAAAAGGACCAAGTCATTGCTTATTTTATACTATCGTATTTAAACAAAAATAAGAAATAGCTGATTGTTTTTTTTGTTGCTCTAATATCTGTTGTTAGCTAAATCTTTTTCATTTGAGGCCACAAAAATAGTTATACCAAGCTAAAATTAAATCTCTACTATTGTCGATGTTGAAATTACATGTAGATACTTGACAAAATCACCAAAATTATTACTTTCCACCAAGTCGTTCCAGATTATCAACGTTGTATTCTTATCAATTTTGCACTACCACTATGTTTTAACATATTTGTGATGACTTTTAGTCGCTGATTTGGCTTTGTTACTTCCTCCGAGATTTTTAAGTTATGAAATGGTTATGAATTTCTGTCTGTCGAGGGACTGTATACGAACCATGTTTTTCCCGAGGGGCCGATTATGATTTTTTATCACTTTCACTATATATATTTCATTAAACCTCTATTGAAAAGGTTAGAAAGATATTTTCTAAAGATTTTACTGAAGTTGGAAATTTAACGAAATGATTTGAACGGTATCCTGTTTTGGGAACATACTGTAACCACTGTGGTGCTATGACGTGGTTTATGTAATTTCTCACTGCTCAGTCTTCATTTAATTTTATTACTTACTGAGTTGGCGTATTCACATTACTCCCTGCACCCTGTGTGCAGATTCAGGTATTTCTGAGCTCGGTGGCAGGTTCATTGGAGTTAGCAAGGTAGCTGTCTAGTGATCATATCCCTGCTTTTCTCCCTCCTTATTCTTCCTTATGTATCCTTATGATTTTTCCGACCATATTGGTCTTGATGTTGTTAGACAGTTGTAGTAGATGCTCATGACTAGTGACACCCCGATGTCAGACTTGTGTATTTATTCTGCACTATTTATTTAGACTTACATCATGAGATTATTGATTAATAAATGGTATAAAAATGACTTTTATTGAATAATGGTTGATTCGGGAGTTGTGTCGGCTGGCCTAATTTCACGATAGGTGCCATCACGACCGGGTCGATTTTTGGGTCGTGACAAGTTGGTATTAGAGCCTAGGTTACATAGGTCTCACGAGTCATGAGCAGGTTTAGTAGAGTCTCGCGGATCAGTACGGAGACGTCTGTATTTATCGTCGGGAGGCTGCAAAACCATTAGGAAAAACTTCACATTCTTAAATTCTTGTCGTGCGTCTTTGATTCAGCTTGAAATGTAACTCTTGAAATTCCTTCCACACATTCGTATGTGTGCATGAGCGCTCAGTATCAGATATGCATCGATGACTTGTGATTCCCCGATCGAGGGGCAAAGTGTGATCTCTGTGTGTTGATGTTGAGCTAGTCTGGAGGACTTGAGGCCAGGTTTTGCCTATAGCTTGAGCCCTGAGTTGTTGATTTTGTGAGCGCGTATTTTTGGATTTATATGATCGATAAGTGTCCCTATTAGGGGAAGGGATGGCTGGATGGCTACGTGATGAGTATGATGTGACTGCGAGATGTGTACATATGATTTGAACGAGACAAGAAGGGTCTGCTTGGGGGTAGTAAGAACTATCCGGTGCTTGATTTCCATCGTGATTTGATGTATAGCCCAAGTTGTGTCCGTGTTGAAAGACCTTTTCATGTTGCCCAGTTGGGAAGTGTAGTAAAATTCACATTGTGATATGAGTTCAGACTTAGGAAGATTAAGTGACTGCGTAATATTTATGTCGGTGGAAGGGTATAAAGAAATGTTAGTTTAAGGCGAAACAGGTGGGTTATCTCCTGCGGAGTGTTCTGAAGTTTGTGTGATCCTTATGTTGTTGTTGGAAGATCTCCTTTACCAGTGAAATATATGTGTTGCAATTTAAATTTGGGGTCACTTAAGAGAGGGGGCTTGACTATTACGAGGGTGAACGCGAGATTTGCAGAAGATTTGAAGTACTAGATGGTCTGTGTTGCACGAGCTTATGAAGGATTGAGTTTAATCTCACAATGGTATTATGACAGTAATAGAGTATATGCATTATGGGTTATTGTGTGTTTTGATCTATGGCTTTAAGCCAAGTGGGGGAGTCTGCTATTTATTCATTGATTGCACGGTTATGTGCTGTGTTGGTTCCAATTTGGGGCATACTGGTGAAATCAGTTATGACTTACAAAGGTTGAGATCGAGGATGACCCGAATAAAGAAAATTTTGGATAGGGGTCATGTTGTGCTTTATGGGCATATAAGAATCTAGGGAATGACTTTTGTTGTTATTGGTGAAGGATGTAATCTATAAGAGCAGGAATTTATTTGGATGCATTAAGGTGGGGTTACTTTCTGCGGTATTGGAGTGCTAATGGAGCACAGGTTGTTCGGTCCGATTGATCAGTCTAAGTGAGGTTTGAGCAGAGTAGATGACTCTCAAGAATGGTTCTAGTGGGTTCAAGATTTTACATGTAATAATTGGAGATTTTCAGGTTGTATATTTGGCTAGGAACTGAGGTTAGCATTGGAGGGTGTCAAGAATTGTGTCATTTCTATATCAATTATGGGATTCTATGTATTAGTATCAGGAAGGTGGAGGTAATGGCTTTAGATTCGGAGAAGGTCTTCTCAGAGCTGGTATCTCGGCTGTAGTATTTTTGGGGGTGCTTCAGAGGAATGCGAGGGTTTATGAGCCTTAGGACGATATGATTTTAAGCTAAAGTTCGTGAGGCAAGTTTTAGTTAAGGATAATGGTGTACCAGCAAGGGAACGTATCAATTTGAAGGTAATTAGGAAGAAACACAGAGAATTATGACAGCTTGGTAGTAGGATGGATCGACAGAGTAATGGATATGATCGGTTCTGGGGTACTTATGATGCACTGGGTTTCTACAGGTGTTTTATGGCAATGCTCTTAGGTTTTGATGGCCTGCATAGCTGGGTTGAGTTGGAGGAATTTAGTTCTGGCGGTTTGGTCTTGTGCAAATGGAATTTGGAGAGTTCTTGATGGTTTCTACCACGGTTAGAGATGTATATTTTCTACTGCGCGAAGAGCATGAGATGTATAGTGATTTTCTCCTAGATGCGTTCAAATGGAAAGTCTTGGCTAGTTGAGTGCATGGTAGATTATGGTTTGGAATAGATTACGAAGTCCTCATATTTAACATAGGATGACATGGTATATGCGGTATGTTGTGTAGGGTTGAGATTGCATGTAAGGTTACGGTTCAATTAGGAGGGAAGGTTATAAATTCTTAGGCGGCATGGACAGTTTCAGATGACTAGACAATGAAATCACTGATGGGTGTGGCTTGATGAGGGTATACATTTCAGAAAGAGCGATGTGTTTGAGTTATGGATGCTTTATTGGTATTACGACACTATCTTGTCTGATCGACTGGTGATATTCAAGGTTTGTTTGGTGGCATAGAAGAATTTTTAGAAGTACCCCTCGTGGGATGATCGAGTAGTAGGGATGTATTAGATATTCGGGCGGTGGAGTTGGGATCAGATATGGTGATTCGAGTGCTTTATGGATTTGGAGACTGGGAGTTCTCATAAACAGGTTATTTCGCGGTTGTGGACTGTAAAGATGTGGGTAAGCTAGTCAGATGATAGTATGTGCTATGATTCAGTCATTGTGAACCTTCAGAGGGTTATTTATCTGTTGTGGGTGACCAGAGTTGATGTGTGGTTCATTGGTAGACCCAACATGGATGTATGTTTTGCACCGGGTCGGAATTGTTGACTCCGAACTATTATTGTTGAGAGATGTGACATTCGATTGTTGTTGAGCTTATCCGTGTTCTGGAGTGATCTATGAGTTACTCTTATGTGTTACGAGGAGTTGTGATTTGTTGGTTATATGTGCATATGGTGCGATTCCATTTGAGCTTTATAGCGAAATTTGAGTGAGATGGGTAATTGGGCGTTGCATGATTTGTTGCGCATTGAGTATGTTCTTTCGGACTGATATGGCATTGCGTCATTTGCTTCTCCATGGTTATGGCGATTAACTTTTGGGTGCTAGGCATCAAATTACGATTGGTTGATGATTTTGAGCATGGTGATTTGAGGCATCTCATGCGAACCAGTGTTTGAATAGGGTCGCGCATTGCGGCGAAGTTATGTCGAGCTATGATCCCTCGGGTTAGATTAGTGTGTTCTGGTTCTACGATTTGTGATAGGTTCTTAACATTGTGTGGTAGTGGTACTGGTGAGCCTGCGGTACAGCTCTCTCATTTGATTCAATTTCCATGGTTTGAGTACATTGGGGTTGTTGCTTATGGTGCACAGGTTGCACGAGTTGTGGCTTTAGATTGTATTGATGTGTCATGTCACCAAAGTGGTTGTGTTGGATTAGAAGAGACCGTTGGGATCTAAAATGAATACAAACGGAATCGGTTTTAGTGTGTTGGAAGGATAATATTGTTGTTCGGTTCAAAAATTTGCTATGGCCCTTGCCAAAAGAGAGGGAGCTTCATGAATGGTTGATCTGAGGAATGGTTATGACTTTCTGCGTGTTTCATTCATCATTGGCAGTATACAGAAGTGTTGGAATAAGGCTTTATTTGATAAGAGGTTTATTATCGATATTCGGTTGTTCTGAGCAACTGCTGTGATCAGAAGTTATCCCTACGAGAGTTTGATCTATGTGGTATATCATGTAATTGCATCTGAGGCTTCAGGTATGGTTGTTACAGCTGGTTCGAATTTATTCAGTGTATAGATATGAGATTCTGATCTTAAAGATGATTTCGAAAGTGGAAAATTGGTTCCAAGGTTTATGGACTAGGATGGATTGGGGAATTTCAGTTGCATTATGTTATCGGACCTAATTGACATAGGGTGATATGGGATCACTCCCGGGTATGTGCATGGTAAGGTTACACAACGATTTGATGGTTTTCGGAAGAACTCTGGGCACGTTCAAGGACGGGGGAGGATGTAACGACCCGGCCGGTCGTTTTGAGCATTCACACTTCACTCGCCAGTTCTCGGGCATGACTAGCCCCGTGTGATGTATTATGACTTATGTGAATCGTCAGTTTTGGTGTTCAGGGTAATCAGAATGAATTTGGAAGAACAGTTCTCAATTTGAAGCTTAAAATTTGAAAGGTTTGACCAAGTTTTGACTTATTAACATATGATCTCGGATTGGAATTTTTATGATTGGTTAGCTCCGTTAGGTGATTTGGGACTTAGGAGCGTGATAGGAATATTTTTTGGAGGTCCAGAGTAGATTTAAGCTTGAATTGGGGAAATTGGAATTTTGGCATTTTCTAGTTGATAGGTGAGATTTTGATATAGGGGTCAGAATGAAATTCCGGAAATTGGAGCAGGTCCATTGTGTCATTTGACGTGTGTGCAAAATTTCAGGTCATTCAGACGAGCTTTGATAGACTTTTTGATCAAAATCAGAATTCGAACGTTTTTGGAGTTCTTAGGCTTGAATCCATGGTTGATTTGATGTTTTGATATTATTTTGAGTGATTCGAAGGTTGGAACAAGTTTGAATGATGATATGGGATGTGTTGGCATGTTTGGTTGGGGTCCCGAAGGTCTTGGGTGAGTTTCGGGTGGTTAAACGGATCAAGTCCATATTTGAAAAAGTTGCAGATTTTCTAGTTTTAGTTGCAGGCATTTTTGTTTTTTGCAATCGCGTATGAGTGTTTGCGATCACGTAGGCTCAGTTGGACAGGAGTGAAGAATTGTTCTATGTGATCACAGAGGTCAGGTCGCAATCTTGGTTGGTTGAGAGATCGTGCTTCGCGAACGCGTGGGCAAGGCCGCGTTCGCGTAGAAGAAAGTGGGCTGGTGAGAAGTGGAAAGTATTGTCCTCTGCGATCGCGTGGGGATGGTCGCGATCGCGTGAGTTGGCTAGGCTATGCTTCATGATCACATGTGTTGTTTCGCGATCGTGTAAGGTTGATATGAGGGGCATTCCTTTTTGTGCTTCGCGATCGCGAGGCAGTTTCCGCGATCGCGATGAAGGAAATAACTGGGCAGAATGTTTAAGTTCAAAATCGAGGGTTTTAAGTCCAATATCACAAAAACCATTAGAGAGCTCGGGAGAAGATGAAATTTGAGGAGATTTTCAGTGGAGCAACTGGGGTAAGTATTCTTCAGTCATATTTGGTTTAATTCCATGATTTAGTCTTGAAATTCATCATTTAATTTGAGAAATTAGAGTGGAATTAGGGGAAAATGGAAGAAAAGTTTGAGAAATTCTTTTGGGGATTTGAGGGGCCATTTGAAGTCCGATTTTGATATTCTTGGTATGTATGAACTTGTGAGAGTGTAAGTATTCTATTGATGTGATTTTTATCGGATCCTGAGATGTGGTCCTAGGGGTCGGGTTTGACCAATTTTGGGATTCTTGGTATAAATTGGTTATTTTCGAGCGGGCTTTGTTCCCTTAGCATATTTTGATGGTATGAATCTGATTTTGGTTAGATTTGGAGTAATTGGAGGCCAATTGAAGGGGTAAAGGCATCACGGGCTAGAGTTGGACCGGATTGAGGTAAGTAATGATTGTAAATGCTATCCTGAGGGTACGAAACCCCGGATTTCACATCGTTGTTCTACTTTGAGGTGACGCACACGCTAGATGACGAGCGTAGAGTCATGCACCGTTGGGGATTGTGACTTGGTCCATCCCATACGACTGTTAAGTCACGTATTTGATTGAAAACTGTTTGATATCATTGTGTTTCGAAAAGTATTGCTATGTTTTGGGCGGAATGCCATATTTGGGCCTCGTGCCAACTGTTTTGGACACTTATGGGGTTTTTTTTTAACTAATGTTCCTCACTGTTTTGACTTAATAATTGTACTCAGTCATGCTACGTTTTATTGATTTCTTAACTCAGCCTATTTACTAAATTTTGATACTATAAATGATATTTTGAGCTGAACGCCCTGTTTTACTGATAGTCCGGGTGGCTTGTGAGGTTGATGGCTGAGAGAGGCCGAAGGCCTGATTATGAGGTTGATGACTGAGATAGACTGTGGGTCTGATTGTGAGGTTAATGACTGAGAGAGGCCGAGTGCCTGGTTGTGAGTATTATATATTTATGGATCGGGCTGCACGCCGCAACAATATATATATGTGTGTGTATGTATGTGTGTGTGTGTGTATGTATGTATGTATGTATGTATGTATGTATGTATGTATGTATGTATGTATGTATGTATGTATGTATGTATGTATGTATGTATGTATGTATGTATGTATGTATGTATGTATGTATGTATGTATGTATGTATGTATGTATGTATGTATGTATGTATGTATGTATGTATGTATGTATGTATGTATGTATGTATGTATGTATGTATGTATGTATGGATCGGGCTGCACGCCACAACGATATATGGATCGGGCTGCACGCCGCAACGATATATGGATCGGGTTGCACGCTACAACAATATGTTGGATCGGGATGCACACCGCAACGATATAGCGCTTGGGCTGTAGGAGCCCCTCCGGAGTCTACACACCCCTAATAAGCGCAGTCGACTATATATATGGATCGGGTTGCACGCCGCAACGGTTATGATAAGGTACCTATTGAGCGTGAGTGCTGATTGCGGAGAGCTGAGTCATGAGTGACTGAGTGGCTTGCTTGAGGCACTATATATATACACACATACGAGTGATGCTTTACCTGAGGGGCCTGTTTATGAACTTACTATTTTTCACTCCTCCTTAAAGTGAGTTTCTGTTGAATATGTTGATTAAATTACTAATTTTACACATCTTTAGACCGAACCTCTATTGAACATGTTGAACAAATGCTTTAAACAACTCTCATTTGAACTGATGTTTTTACAAGGTGTTCGGAATTTAGTCGCTGATTTGGCTTTGTTACTTCCTCCGAGATTTTTAAGTTATGAAATGGTTATGAATTTCTGTTTGCCGAGGGGCTGTATACGAACTATGTTTTGACCGAGGAGCCGATTATAATTTTTTATCACTTTCACTATATATATTTTATTAAACCTCTATTGAAAAGGTTAGAAAGATATTTTCTAAAGGATTTTACTGAAGTTGGAAATTTAACAAAATGATTTGAATGGTATCCTGTTTTGGGAACATACTGTAACCATTGTGGTGCTATGACGTGGTTTACGTGATTTCTTACTGCTCAGTCTTCATTTACTTTATTACTTCCTGAGTCGGCGTACTCACATTACTCCCCGCACCTTGTGTGCAGATTCAGGTATTTCTGAGCTCGGTGGCAGGTTCATCGGAGTTAGCAAGGTAGCTGCCTGGCGATCGCAACCCTGCTTTTCTCCCTCCTTATTCTTCCTTATGTATTCTTGTGATTTTTCTGGCCATATTGGCCTTGATGTTGTTAGACGGTTGTAGTAGATGCTCATGACTAGTGATACCCCGATGTCGGGCTTGTGTATTTATTCCACACTATTCATTTAGACTTACATCATGAGATTATTGATTAAGAAATGATATAAAAATGGCTTTTATTGAATAATGGTTGATTCAGGAGTTATGTCGGCTAGCCTAGTTTCACGATAGGTGCCATCACGACCGGGTCAATTTTTGGGTTGTGACAGGTTTAAGACGATTTGCTAGGGTTTTGGTAATAGTTTTGTAGATAGTATTACAAAGGCCAATAGGACGAAAGTTTTTAATGTTATTAGCAGTTGGCACTTTAAGATTCAAACAAAGGTATATTTTATTGATTTCCTTAGGAATTATTTGAGTATTGAAAATATCATGGCAAAGTTTAGTAACTGAGTACTTCTGGTAAAAAAAAGGTGAAGTCCATCTAGACCTGGTGTTTTGAAAGGTTTGAAGGAAAAAATGGCTTTCTTGACCTCTGTGGCTAATAGAGGGCTGTAACGACCCGACCAGTCATTTTGGGATCTAGCATGTCGTTCTACAGTTTGAGACGCTGAGCAGCTTCACATCAAGTATTATGACTTGTGCGCATGGTCGGAATTGAATTTCGAGAAGTTCGGAGTTGATTTGGAAAGAGAATTCCCATTTCGAAAGCCTTAAGTTGGAAGAATTGACTAAGGTTAGATTTTTGAGTAAATGACCTCGAAATCGGGATTCAAAGGTTCCATCAGGTTCGTATGATGATTTCGGACTTGGGCGTATGTTCGGATCAGGTTTTGGAAGACCCGGGAATGTTTCGGTACCTATTGTGGAAGTTAGCATTTTTGGAAGAATTTCATAGATTGGGTTGTAGTGCATTTCAGTGTTATCGATATCCGTTTGGGATTCCGAGTTTGGGAATAGCTTTGCATGGTGATTCTGGTATTGGGAGCGCAATCAGAATTGAATTCGGAGGTCTGTAGGTCATTTTAGAGTCATTTGGCTAAAGATAGAAATTTGAAGGTTTTAAGAAGTTTGACCGGAAGCGGACTTTTTGATATCGGGGTCGGATTCCGATTCCGAAAGCTGGAGTAGGTTCGTATGTCAAATATGACTTGTGTGCAAAATTTGGGGTCAATCGGACGAGATTTGATAGGTTTCGGCATCGAATATAGAACTTTGAAATTCTAAAGTTCATTGAGATTGGATTAGAGGTCGATTCATGATTTTAGCATTGTTTGATATGATTTGAGGCCTCAAGTAGGTCCGCATTATGTTATGGGACTGGTTGGTATAATTGGTTGGGGTCCCGGGGGCCTCGGGTGGATTACAGATGGTTAACGGAACAAATTTGGAATTTGAAGAAGGACTGAAACAGCTGTTATCTGGTGTAACCGCACTTGCGAGGTTTTGGCCGCAGGAGCGAAAGTGGCTGGGCTAGACTGGGACCGCAGATGAGGTCATCTTGCCGCATAAGCGGGACCGCACCTGCAGAAGGAAGGACGCAGATGCGGAAGTTGGGGGCCTGGAGGAGGACCACAAAAGCGGTTAGTGGGTCGCACCTGCACAACTGCAGAAACGGTCAAGGGACCGCAGGTGCGAAAATGCTAGAGGCAGTGAGATTCTTTTAAATCGGGGACTGGGTTCATTTCTATTGGAGCCGATTTTGGAGCAACTTTGAGGTGCCATTTTCACCACCAAGCATGAGGTACGTGGTTTATGTTAGTTTTGAGTTAAATACATGATTGTATATGGATTTGAGCATGAAAACTTGTGGAAAACTTGGGGTTTGAGAGAAAACCTAGAAAATTAGTATTCTTGGATTTTAACCACGATTTTGGACATGAAATTGAGAGTAAATTATATATTTGAGTTCGTGAGGTTATGAGTAAACCTTATCTTCGAGAAATTTCGAAATACGGGCACGTGGGCCTGAGGGTATTTTTGTCAATCTTTTGATTGAGGTTAGTAATTGTTATAAATTGGGTTATAATGAGTAATCGAACATATAATAATGGGTTTACATAATTACTGGCTAGTTTTGGAGCCTCGTGCGTCAATTTGAGTCTTCGGAAAGACGTGGAATGCCGGTGATGGATCTTCGGAGCGAGGTGAGTCTCCTTTCTAATCTTGTAATAGGGAATTGTCCCCATAGGCGAATTATTGGATTTATGTTTCTATTTGTGGGGGCTACGTACGCACGAGGTGACGAGAGTCCGTGCATAGCTACTATTATGTTTAAGTCCGGGTAGTCTAGGACCCAAAGGTGTGCTATACTTGGAATATTTGTAATCTTATTGATAGTTTGAATTGCTTAAATCACATCGAATTAGTAAATAAATTTCTAAAATTATTAAACTTCATTTTCTTAAATTGTTAAAAGAGAATTGGCTTTTCTTTGGATAATTGTTCCCTGATGATTTCTTGATTGACTGTCTGTGTGTGTTTAATTTTAGAACGAGCCGAACGCCTCGGCAGATTAAATAGATGCATCTATGGTTCGCGCCATTCGACCCTCTGGTAGTGCACAGTTTAAATACCTGTTGGATCGGGCCGTACGACCTCGACATGTTTTGCGCATGCTTGTAATGCTTGCTTGAGATTTATAAACTGATATTGCCTCCCTGGTCTGGGATAAATTGATAAATAATAAATTATGAATTTGGAGACTTTTTAATATAAAAAGGAATGTTTACTTGTTTCGTGACTTACTTGAATTTACTGTCGTTTTTAATAAATTCATAATTATTCGCATTATTAATATATTAATATTGGACCACTAGTAAGTGTCTAAGTCGACCTCTCGCCTCTACTTCTTCGAGATTAGACGGGATACTCACTGGGTACACGTTGTTTTTGTACTCATACTACATTTGTTGTGCATTTTTATTGCACAAGTTCGTGTGTGTCTAGTGGCCTAGTTTGGCGCAGCATGGTTGATACGGAGACTTAGGTGAGCTGCATTTATCGAGATGACCTGCAACCAACAGAGTCTCCTTCAGAGTATTGTATCGTATTTTCATTTCTATCCAATTTGTATTCCAGACAGTTACTGTATTTTATTTTATTTCCTAGAAATTTGCTCATGCACTTGTGACACCTGGTTCTGGGATGATTATGAGGTATTTGTATTAATTTCTAAACATTTTTATTTAACTTGAAACAGTTATCTTTTACTAGTAAAATTGAAGGAAAAATCATAGTTTTCAAAATTATTAAAACAAGGCTTAAGTTAAGGATTTATGATTGGCTTGCCTGACAGCGGTGTCCGGCGCCATCACGACCCTTAGTGGATTTTGGGTTGTGAGTGGGGTATCTAGGGATTTTAGGTCAATTAAAGTGCTACTAGAGTTTGTTATATCTATGTCTTTCCAATTGGTACATGTATGAGAGGTTGTAAAGACATTTAAAAAGTATTTAGAAACATGAGAAGTGATTAAATTATGGTCATTGATCCAATTTCCCGCCTCGTCCTAAAGAAAGGTAATTTTATTTTTCCTTCGTCTATTTGAGGAAGATATGTGGAAAATTTTTGTATTCGCATCCCCATCATTTAGCCACATGATTCTAGACATAAGTTTTCAATAATCCTCTTCTATCTTGAGAATGTCATTATATTCTTTCTTAAGGGTATTCTCAAGATTTAGAAGGAAGGTACTGCCAGTATAGTTCCTAGAGTTTTGAATACCTTGGAGTTTTGCTATTAATTTCCTTTTTTCCTATTATATCTCCAAAAGTCCTATTTTTCCAGGTTTTAAACACTGTGAATGAAAGAGTTACTGGCCCTAAAATAGTCATTATCAATCCAGTTAGTTCTAACAAGATTATAAAAGTCATGGTGTTTGCACCAATAGGTCTCTAAGCGGAAAGGTTGAATATGTTGTTGTCTACTTCTAGGGATTAATTCAATTAGCATCGGATTATGGTCTGAGTTGGTTTTGGGTAAATGAATTACAGAATAGTTTGGAAAAAGATCACACAATTTTTCATTTCCTAGGGCTTTATCCAATCTCTCCTTAATTAAACCTTTATTTTTATGTCTATGATTTGACCAAGTGTATTTACAACCTTTATAACCTAAATCCATAAGGTTACAATTATAGATCTTAAAAAAGAGGAATTCTGCCATACTATTATTAATAGGTCTTCCTCCATATTTCTCATTTGAACTTAATATATCATTGAAGTCACCTCCGATCAACCAAGGCCCATTATAACTATTGGAGATGTATTCTATGTTATCCCACAAGGTATTTCTAACTGATAATTAGTGCTAGCATAAATAGAAGAAAAAAGCCAAGTTTTGCGAATGGGTAATGCCTTAATAGTAACATGGATTTCCTGGTTCCTACGAGTGAAATTTTGGACTGAAACCACCTCATGGTTTCACATGACAACCATTCCACCTGACTGCTCCTCAGCTGGAACCTCAATTAGCTCAGTAAAACCAAAGTCTTCAAGCCAATGCTCATAATTAACCAACCTAGTTTCCAGTAGGGTTACCATGCATGGGCGATGGGTATCAATCATTTCCCTAAAATTCCTTCGAAAATTATCATTATTCCCTTCTCGTATGTTCCAAATGATAAAATTAGTTGGATGATTCATTGGACGAGTTTGATTTTCATTCACTGCCTCCCCATTCTCCCTCACCCCCACCCCCAACCCCCTCCCCCAAAAAATAGGATTCCTTCTTAGAGATGACACCAGTATCATGGCCCTGTTGCCTATAATTGGGTCCTGTGGTGGCCTTATATCCATTGAGCACTTGTAGAGTGCCAGGGGACAGTTGAGTACGTACCTCTTCTCCTGCATCTCCCTGAATAGAAATACATTTACCCCATCTAGATTTGAAAATTATAGGACTTGCTCTAAGGTTAGGTTGAGGGGTTCCTCTACTTCTTCATCCATTTTTGCTTTTGTCTGGCATTGTTCTTGCATTGCATGTGAGTGGGGTGCTGCTGCTTAAGGGTTTCCCTGGTTGAGAGGTTATTCCTATGGTTGGTGATTGATTTCCCAAGGCATGAAAATGGGATTCAGATGTGTTAGCATCTCCAATGGGAAGAAAGGAAGATCTGGGAGGATATTTTGTGGTATGGAGTTGAAGTGAGGTGACATGTTCCACTGATGGATCATTGTTTGGACTAGGTTGAGGTTCATTGAAGGAGCTAGAGGGTGCAGAATATTGTTGAGCCAAATTTGATTCAGGTAGTTGCTCATTGCTAGGCCCATCCCCTTCGATATTAGCTGAGCTAGATATTGTATATTATGAAGGATCACTATTGCCTCATGGCCATTGACCTGGATGCTAAATGAGACAACATGTCCCATTAGCCCCATTTCCATCCACGAAAGTTATTGGTAGTCTTGGGCTTGAGGAGGTTGGACATAGATCACTTGAGGTTCTACTGGTTGTGGTGGTGCTTCATGTAAATTTTCCATCGTTGGATTCCTTAGTTTCCTTATTATTTGGATTAATCTGTTCCTCCTTCTTAGAGAAGATGAGATTCTTGGCATTTTGAGTGGATTATTTGGTATTTAAAGGGTTTCCAACAGGCGTGGAATTTTGGCTATCAATATAGGGGATGTGATTGGTGGTAGTGGTAATGATTGGAGGGTTTTCCTGCATGGCCTCTGAATGACTACCTTTTAGATTTATAGGGTGAATAGAAAAGGATTTGATATCCTTGCCACGATCTCTAGTAATGGCCATTTGTTTGTCATTTGATTCATTTGAAGCCATGTGGATGACATGCTTTGGGTGTTTGATATTCTCAAACTTTAGGGAAAGATTGTTGCTTGTATGATCGGCAATGGAAGGATTTGTAGTTTGTTGATTAGTATGTTTAGTGGCTTGCCATGTAGAGTTAGTGGTCTTATTAAGATTAATTATATCTTTGTTAATATCTATAAGCATGCCATTGTTTTGATTAGTAGTAGAAATAGACACTTAGGAGTCTGGCATTGCCACGTCGTTTACTTTTGTGTCCAAATGGCTAATTGCATGGGAAGTTTATGGAGTATTATTTTTTTCATTTAATTTAATATTGTCCAAAACCATGTGCTCTTCATCTGGGATGGTGAAGTAGTTTTGTATCGGAAGAGTGGTTTTGTCCATGATCTTCTTGGTTGTAGTATTTTTATTAGGATCCTTAGACTTATATTGTAAAATTTGAGTGTCAATGTACTTACCTGTGTTAGCATTGTAAAGATTTACAGTGATACCTGGACCTTGGAGCTTCTCCTTTGGAATGTGGTTACTTGCCGGATTATTTTTCACATTCTTTCTCTTGCTTTTGTTGAAGGTGACAGTTTGTCATTCTCCCTCTTGGTCCTCCTCTTTTGGCCTTGGTGTAGTAGTATTTGAGCAGAAAATTACTTTTGTGTTTTGCTGCCTAAATTTACATAAGGTAGAAGGGTGTCCCAACCTTTCACATTTTAGACATAGTAGATTTTCACCCTCATAGTGAATATTTTGCTTGTGAGTGACAATGTAGATGAAGGGTTGCACTGGAGTGTCCAGTGGAATTTCCACACAGAGCCTAGCATAACGACCCCTCATTGTTGTTGATGTACAAACATCAATTTTCAGTAGACGACCAATGGAGTTGCCAATTTTTTGTAAAATTTTTCCATCATAAAACTTCGTCGGTAATTGTAGCAATCTAACCCATATTGCAGAGGTAGTTAGTTTTTCGTTGGTAGCCACAAAATTTGGTTTCCATCTGATTACAGAGAGGTGATGCCCATTTACAAATCATCGGCCTTGATGGAGTGCTTTCTCCATGTTTTCCTTTTTTTTGAATTTGATGATAAAATAGTCTTCTCCCAGATCAATTAAGGAGAAGGTTTCTGTTGGTCTCCAAAGCTCTTGGATTTTTTTTAAAAATATTGGTGCATCATGCGTTTACCAAACAGTTTGATAATAACTGAACATTGTCATGGTTCATAAATTCTATGTTTGTCTTCCTCCGTAAGAGTGATCAATTTAATGCCTTGAGTGGGAGAGTATAATGAACTTTCCATTGCTGCTCCTTCAGAAAAAGTTTCTGACAACTCTATGTTGCATTAATTATTATTTGTGGTAAAAACCATGTTGTCTGAAGATGTGACCATGTCTCTATAGGACGTTTTAGCTTCTTCACCATCATGGAGTGTTGGAGATCGAAGGTTAATGTTAGGTGGTTTGGGGGAAATTGAGGAAGAGGATTCATAGGGTTGAGGGTTCATAGGAGAGAAATAATAGAGAGTATCCAATTCGGTATGATCGTTAATCTTTTTTGAGGAGGTGTCAAGTAATTCTTTTAACAATATAAATATCGTCGTATCATTATCTTTAGTTAAAACCAGTTTGATTGTTTTTCTTAAACCAATTTAGATATCATCAAACCAAAAAAACGAATTAACATGATCCACCTTATTATGAATACTATGAGTGAATTTAATTTGACGGAACTCATTTTCTTTTCCATGAAAAATATATTTTCCTGAAAAACTCTCTGTTTTAGGTATTTGATTGTTGAGTGAAACATTTTACTTAGTACTTAGATATACTAAAAAAATCAATAATAATATCAACACACCGAAGAGTATTATAAGTAACACTTTTGAGTTCTAAAGATTAATAATAATGTATAAGTGTTCTTTCGAGCAAATAATGTATAGTTAACGTTCAAATAGTTATTGATAAACAAGTCGCCTATCCAAGCCTCCAATTAAGGGCACATTCTGGTTAACAAATTATAGAAAGAAGAAGTGGAAAATTTGGAAAAAATTAAGAAAAAGAAGACAAGCATATGCACCAACTCATTACGGATCTTTTTATGCTTATGCAATTCAGCTTTTTTTGAAAGTATTCAATAGCAAAATCTTTTAGAATTAGCAGCTTGCATCCTCTAGAGGCTTTCTTTGTGCATAAATCCCTTTCTTCTAAGAAGAGTTTGGGAATGAAATAAATTCCTAGCTTATCAGGAAAAAAAAAGGCAAAGAAAGTTGCAGAGTTATTTTCAGGGGCGGATTTAGGGGTTACACTGTATATATAAGGCAAAATTTATTTTTTATCTCTATATATTAAGTTTTGAACACCCTTAACATCAGGACTGGGCATATATCGGATAAAACCGATAACCTGAACCGTTAATTTTTTATTGGGTTATCGATATCGGGTTATTGGGTTAACGATTCGGTAACGGTTTAGAATTTTTTTACTATTGGGTTATAGGTTCGGGCCTCAGTTTGCCAATTTTGTTAATGGGTTAACCGATAACCCAATAAGAATTAATAAAATTACGACTTTATCCTTAATTATATACAATGTTAGGGCTTCAGTTCATTCACTCCTATTCTTTCTCAACCCCATTCTTCAGTTGCTTCATCTTCATTCTTCGTAGACCTTACTAGTTACTCCTAGCGTAAGTCTTTAGTATGCTATATGTGAATTCTTCTTTTTTTTACTTAACTCCGGTGAATTGTCTTTTCTTTTTTGCTTAACTCTTGATTGAGTTATCTTATTGGGTAAACCGATAACCGGACCGATAATGATTGATAACCGATTAACCGATACCCGATACCCGATATCTTATCAATTCGGTTATCGGTTTATCAAATTTGTAAACCGATAACCGATATGCTAAACCGATAATATTCATAACCGAACCGAACCGACCGATGCCCACCTCTACTTAACATAATCCAAAAGTGTAATTTAGTGGTAAAGGGGGTTCAAAATCTACATAAGGTCATGGGTTCAATTCCCACTAGCTACAAAAAAAAATTTTTGAACCCTCTTCGTGGAGATCCTGGCTCCGCCACCGGTTATTTCCTCTAAATCCAAAGTCAACAGAAATGGTTAATCATACTCTAGCAGCATTGTGGGAACTATTACACATCGGTTCTCTAGCTTTTGTTATAATAGCTCTGCTTTGACTCCACTAATATTCTCGAATATACTGAAATATCTTCACTAATATATACTAAAAAACTCAATCACCTAATCTTGTTCTGTTTTCTCTCTTGCATCTTCAGTTTCATAAACCTCAAAAATGCTTTGACTTGGTTTGCTTAGGGTCTAGTGTGCGTCTTCCTGTAAAAATGTTGGGTTTCGATGGTCCTGTCTCTTCATGAACCGCGAGAACGGCATCTGCAATAAGAAGTTTTGTTTAGTCAGATGAAAAGATACCAGACAGATTCAGACATTTTGCACCCTTTTAATTACTAACATTTTGCGTTCTTATTTCATACCTTCAGACAAGTCATTCTTGGCTAATGATTCAATATGTTTTGGGCATTTCCTCTTCGCTTTAGGTCCACAAGCATCAGCAATAGGCTCACTGTCGAGAGAATGAACTCTTCCTTTCTTTACAAAGATAAAAGATGACTAAATTAGTAGTAGTAAACACAATGCAGAATCAGGCATGAGTATAGCAAGATAGCTCGTGCTCTAATTTCTTGTGAGCTCATCAATAAATATGAGGAAATTCACCATATCACAACAAACAACAACTACTACTACTATTACGCCTCAATAGTGTAGTTTGGTAGGACGTATTAGGAAAAAGAATACATGTATTATAGCTTTGTTATTATTAATTCCTTGCTTGGTAGTATTTTTCAATCTATGTTAACTAATACATGTATTAGTTATAAACTCTATTCAGTACTATTGTTATACATAGCAAACCATATCTTTAACAATACATGAATAAGCATGTATAAAGACATAACTGCCCTTTCAAAACCTTTTTCAAATTCTTTCTAAAGAATGTGGAGGGTATTATTGCAACAAATAAAATTTAAAAAATTATGTAATTGCATGTTATTTTTAATACACCAAACCAAACAGTCGATAAGAAATAATCTCTGCATAACAACAACAACAACAACAACAACAACAACATAGCCAGTGGTTTCCCACAAGCGGGGTTTGGGGAGGGTAGTGTTTGCGCATATCTTACCCCTACCCTAGGAGAACAGAGATGTTGTTTCCGGTAGACCCCTCAACTAAAGAAAATAAGAAACAAAGCAGTGGCAACAAGCAGTAATAACAACAAGATATTAAGAAAACTGAAGCAAAAGATACAATCAAACATCAAGTAATAATAACAATTCAACAATCAAAGAATACCATACTAACACTAATACTACCGGTAAGGGGGGCGAAAAGGAGAATCGCTCGACTACCTACTAACTTTCTATCCTAATCCTTGACATCCACACACTCCTATCACGGATCATATACTAGCTTACCAAAAACGACCCCTTAGTATGGTAATTTCTAGAGAGGATACTAGCTATTTCGAGATATAATTAGCGACGAATACTGATCAGGGGCAGAGCTAGAGCGCGGGGAGCGGGTTCAGCCGAACCTAGTAGCTTTGGTCGAATTCTGTATTTGTCTAAAAACTTCATTGAACATGTATAAACTATTAATTTAGAACTCACTAACTCAAAATGATTAGAATTCCGAACCCATAAGCTTGAAATCCTGACTCCGCATTTGATACTCATGTTTATATCGATTAAGATACAATATATGTCAAACATTAAAAATAAAAAAGAAGAGTAAAGGTTCTTAAACAAATAAGCTAAAGGAAAAGACACCAGACATACCTTCAGATGATCACTCAAAAGGGACATGGGCAATTTCCTATCATTCAATATAACATTGTAGTTACTGGAAAGCCGGTTTTGGATCTCTTCTCTAAACAATTCCAATTTCTTCTGACTGATCACCCGAGTATTGACTGTAAAGGCCGAAAATCATATCCTTATTCAGACGTATCAATATAATTCTTTCATACACGAAACAAAATATCTATTATGAGCAAATTAATCCGCCAGATGTATAACAATATATAAAACATTAATACTGCCTGCATGCCAGTTAATGTAGAACTTTTCACTAATAATGCCAATTCGACCAATACTAGAGTTAATTCAATAGTTTAAACCAGATTTAGATAAACAGTATATATATATATATTGCAAACTTTTTGGGAATAGAACATACTGAACCAGCGGGGATCAGGCTGTATCCGCGTTGACGGAAGCTTCTTCGACTGTAGATCGTGCTTTATGATTTTTCCCTTATGGCCACGCTTCGGCCTGCTATTATACATCTTCAGCCGCCGATTAGTGGCAGCACTACGTTGATTTTTCTTCTTCGCCATTTTGATTGTGAAAATAAAAATGAGACTTTCTGTAACCCTTATGCCGCTGCGAAGGGAATGCAAACTGAATATACGGAGGTTATTCATTTTGTTCTGGAAATTACACAAAGCGCTTCTACCTTTGGCTTATTTATATTTTGCATCCTAGATCTTTTATATTTGTGTTATAAATATATTATATTATGGATGTTCATTTAGTACTCTGTTGTAAATAAGCTTCCTGAAGAAGCTTATCCATATGGGACTCCACCGTAAATATATTTATCTATTTAGTACTATATTGGAAATAAGCTTCCTGAAGAAGCTTATCACTTCGGTACCCGGTTATGGATAAACATTACCCCCAGTAGAAGTTTATCCATACCGGGTATAATAAGCTTATCTTTTCAGTACCCGGTTATGGATAAACATTACCCCCGGTAGAAGATTATCCATACCGGATATAATAAGCTTATCCATTCAGTACTCCGTTATGGATAAATATTGCTCTCAGTAGAAGATTATCCATATCTGGTACAGCAGCAGCTTACACAGCAGCTTGTAGCAGCTTACACAGCAGCTTGTAGTAGTAGCTTACACAGCAGCTTATAGTAGCTTACACTGCAGCTTGTAGTAGCAGCTTACACAGCAGCTTGTAGTAGCAGCTTACAGAGCAGCTTCCTTTCTTCTATAAATAGAAGAGATTTCAGTTCATTATGTACATCAGTTTGAATTCGAATAATATATCAGTTTCTCTCTATACTTGTCTTTACTTTATAGTCTTTATTTCATAACACGTTATCAGCACGAAGCTCTACCATCTCGAGCAAATATTTTGAAAGTATCTAAGGTAAGAACTTTCTTTTCCTAAATAATGTCAAATCTTTCTAAACTTGAATTTGTAGCCCTGGATATATCGGGCAAAAGCTACATGTCTTGGGTGCTTGATGCTGAAATTCATCTTGATGCGATGGGTCTGGCAGACACCATCAAGGATAAAAATCAGGCATCAAACCAAGACCGTGCCAAAGCAATGATATTCCTACGCCATCACCTTGATGAGGGCCTGAAAATGGAATATCTCACTATTAAAGATCCAGTCATACTGTGGAATAATTTGAAAGATAGATATGACCACCTGAAGATGGTCGTTCTTCCACAGGCACGTTATGATTGGACTCATCTAAGGCTACAAGATTTTAAATCTATCAGTGAGTATAATTCTGCTATGTTCAGAATTATTTCCCAATTAAAATTATGTGGTGATAATATTACTGATCATGATATGTTGGAGAAAACTTTCACCACTTTTCATGCCTCGAATATGCTCCTGCAGCAGCAATATCGAGAGATGGGATTTAAAAAGTATTCTGAACTTATCTCACATCTTCTTATAGCAGAGCAACATAATGGGCTATTAATGAAAAATCATGAAAGTCGACCTATTGGTTCTTGTCCATTCCCTGAAGTGAATGAGACGAACTTCCACCAAGCTAAACGTGGAAGAGGTCGTGGCCCCAGTCGTGGTCATGGCCGTGGTCGGGGAAGAAACCCCAATCATGGTAATAATAATGCACCAAAGAAGCCTCCTCACCACCAGCAGTGGAAAAGGAAGGAACAAAAGCATGAAGCGGTGCAAGCGCCAAATGCAGAAAATGCATGTTATAGATGTGGAGGAAAAGGGCACTGGTCACGTACTTGTCGTACGCCAAAGCACCTGGTTGAGCTTTATCAAGCCTCCCTGAAGAAGACAGAGAAAAATGCTGAAGCAAATTTTATTTCTGAAGATAATTTAGACTTCATGCATTTGGATGTAGCTGATTACTTTGCACTCCCAGAAGGAGAAATAAGTCATGTAATCGGTAGTGAATCTGTAGAAATGTAAATATTTTAATTTTTGTTGTTTGTAATAAATAGTATGGTTATGTAATTATTGTACATAAATAAAAGTTATGTTTTGATAATGATATTTACTATAATATATTTTATTTATGTTATTTTGAAGAATATGGATAACCCTCAAATTATGTTTGGATCAAAGACAAATCATGAAGATATGTGTGTTATTGATAGTGGAACAACACATGCCATATTCAACGATCAGAAATACTTTTCTTATTTGCATAAGGAAAAAGCAAATGTTTCAACAATTTCTGGTAATATAAGTTTGATTGAAGGCTCCGGAAGAGCCATAATATTTCTGTCTAAGGGAACAAAACTTATTATAGACAATGCATTGTTCTCCTCCAAGTCCCGAAGAAACTTGTTGAGTTTTATAGATATCCGCCGAAATGGGTATCATGTAGAGACAATAGATGAAATGAACAGGGAATATCTTTGTATTACAAAGAATATTTCTGGCCAGAAATGCATTGTAGAAAAGTTACCAACTTTATCTTCTGGCTTATACTATTCAAAAATTAGTACAATTGAAGCACACTCTATCGTAAACCAGAAGTTTACGGATTCAAATACTTTTGTGCTTTGGCATGGCCGTTTGGGCCATCCCGGATCAATAATGATGAGACGAATTACTGAAAATTCGAGTGGGCATCCATTAAAGAACCTGAAGATTCTTACAAATGACGAATTTTCTTGTGATGCTTGTTATCAAGGAAAAATGATCACTAGACCATCACCAATGAAGGTTGATATTGAATCCCCTGCCTTTTTAGAGCGTATACATGGGGATATATGTGGACCTATTCACCCACCAAGTGGGTTGTTTAGATATTTTATGGTCCTAATAGATGCATCTTCAAGATGGTCTCATGTGTGTCTACTATCATCTCGCAACCTGGCGTTTGCAAAGCTATTAGCCCAAATAATTCGATTAAGGGCACAATTCCCAGATTATCCTATAAAGGCTATTCGCCTTGATAATGCTGGAGAATTCTCATCTCAAGCTTTTGATGATTATTGTCTATCCGTTGGGATAAAAGTTGAACATCCTGTAGCTTATGTTCATACTCAAAATGGCCTTGCAGAGTCATTTATTAAACGCTTGCAATTGATAGCAAGACCACTACTTATGAAAACAAAATTGCCCACTACTGTTTGGGGCCATGCTATCTTGCATGCAGCATCACTTATCCGTCTTAGACCGACACATTATAATAAATATTCTCCATCACAATTAGTTTTTGGTCATGAACCAAATATTGCCCATCTACGAATTTTCGGATGTGCTGTATATGTGCCAGTAGCACCACCACAACGTAGTAAGATGGGACCACAGAGAAGGATAGGAATATATGTTGGGTTTGAATCACCCTCTATTATTCGCTATCTTGAACCATTGACAGGAGATTTATTTACTGCTCGATTTGCAGATTGTCGGTTTGATGAAACAAATTTCCCACAATTAGGGGGAGAGAAAAAGGAAATCAAAAGAGAAATTGTGTGGAAAGTTTCATCATTATCTCACTTTGATCCCCGTACCCCTATATGTAATCAGGAGGTCCAGAAGATCATCCATTTACAGAATATAGCAAATCAAATGCCAGACGCATTTACTGATTTGAAAAGGATAACTAAGTCACATATCCCAGCAGAGAATGTGCCTATCCGAATTGATGTCCCAGTAGGACCATCTACTAGCATGAGAGCTAGTGAACCTAAAGCACGCCTGAAGCGTGGTAGGCCTTTGGGTTCTAAGGATCGAAATCCTCGAAAAAGAAAATCGACAAATGATCAAAACGATACTATGAAGGGATCCCCTGAAGAGACCCAAAATCTGATTAGTTCTGAGATTCCTGAAGAAATCAATGAACCTGAAGCTCATGTGAGTGAGGAACTTTTAATAAGTTCGAACGGTGATGGGATTAATTTAAATCGATTTGAAATAGTGGTGGATAATATTTTTGCATATAATGTTGCACTTAATATTATGCAAGATAGTGAGGATCTTGAACCTCGATCTGTCGAAGAATGTCGACAAAGATCTGATTGGCCAAAATGGCAAGAGGCAATTCAATCGGAATTGAAGTCACTTGCTAAAAGAGAGGTCTTTGGACCAGTAGTCCAAACACCTGCTGGTATAAAACCAGTTGGTCATAAATGGGTTTTTGTGCGAAAAAGGAATGATAAAAATGAAGTTGAAAGATACAAAGCTCGCCTTGTTGCACAAGGATTCTCACAACGACCTGGAGTCGATTTTGATGAAACATATTCACCTGTTATGGATGCCATAACATTTCGATATCTCATCAGTTTAGCACTACATGAAAAGCTTGAAATACATCTAATGGATGTAGTTACAGCTTATCTGTACGGTTCACTTGATAATGAAATTTATATGAAAATTCCTGAAGGATTTAAAATGCCTGAAGCAAAATCTCAGGAAATGTATTCAATCAGATTACAAAGATCTTTGTACGGTTTAAAGCAATCTGGGCGCATGTGGTATAATCGCCTTAGTGAATATTTGCTGAAAGAAGGTTACATAAATGATGTTATTTGTCCATGTATTTTTATAAAGAAAATGACATCAGAATTTGTTATACTTGCTGTTTATGTTGATGACATAAATCTTGTTGGAACTCCAGAAGAGCTCCAAAAGGCAATTGAATATCTTAAGAAAGAATTTGAGATGAAAGATCTTGGAAAGACAAAACTTTGTCTTGGTCTGCAAATTGAACATTTAGCAGACGAGATCTTTATCCATCAATCTGCCTATACAGAAAGGGTCTTAAAACGCTTTTACATGGACAAAGCGCACCCATTGAGTACACCAATGGTTGTTCGATCACTTGAAGTGAATAAGGATTTGTTCCGACCTCCAGAAGAGGACGAGGAACTCCTTGGTCCCGAAGTACCCTATCTCAGTGCAATTGGTGCACTAATGTATCTTGCTAATGCTACAAGGCCTGACATAGCATTTTCTGTTAATTTACTAGCAAGATATAGTTCTTCTCCTACACGGAGACATTGGAACGGGATTAAGCATATATTGCGATATTTAAAGGGAACTCTTGATATGGGTTTGTTTTATGCTAACAAAGATAGTGCAGACCTTGTTGGTTATGCAGATGCAGGTTATTTATCTGATCCCCATAAAGCTCGATCTCAAACCGGCTACGTATTTACATATGGAGGTACTATCATATCATGGCGCTCCACAAAGCAATCTATTGTTGCTACTTCTTCAAATCACGCTGAGATAATAGCTATTCATGAAGCAAGTAGGGAGTGCGTATGGTTGAGATCAATAATTCATTTTATTCGAGAAAAATGTGGTTTGGAATGTGAGAAAAGACCCACAATTTTATACGAAGACAATGCTGCATGCATAGCCCAATTGAAGGGAGGATTTATAAAAGGAGATAGAACGAAGCACATTTCACCAAAATTATTCTACACACACGATCTTCAGAAAAATGGTGACATTGATGTGCAACAAATCCGTTCAAGTGATAATCCAGCAGATTTATTCACTAAATCTTTGCCAACTTCAACTTTTGAGAAGATGGTATACAAGATTGGAATGCGGAGACTCAAATATTTGAAACAAGGTTTTCATCAGGGGGAGTAAAATACGCAATGCACTCTTTTTCCCTTACTAAGGTTTTTTCCCATGGGGTTTTCCTTATAAGGTTTTTAATGAGGCACCTAACAATGCGTATTACTAAATATGTGTACTCTTTTTCCTTCACTAGATTTTTTTCCCACGTGGTTTTTCCTAGTGAGGTTTTAATGAGACACATTATCTTTTAATGAACATCCAAGGGGAGTGTTATAAATATATTATATTATGGATGTTCATTTAGTACTCTGTTGTAAATAAGCTTCCTGAAGAAGCTTATCCATATGGGACTCCACCGTAAATATATTTATCTATTTAGTACTATATTGGAAATAAGCTTCCTGAAGAAGCTTATCACTTCGGTACCCGGTTATGGATAAACATTACCCCCAGTAGAAGTTTATCCATACCGGGTATAATAAGCTTATCTTTTCAGTACCCGGTTATGGATAAATATTACCCCCGGTAGAAGATTATCCATACCGGATATAATAAGCTTATCCATTCAGTACTCCGTTATGGATAAATATTGCTCTCAGTAGAAGATTATCCATATCTGGTACAGCAGCAGCTTACACAGCAGCTTGTAGCAGCTTACACAACAGCTTGTAGTAGTAGCTTACACAACAGCTTATAGTAGCTTACACTGCAGCTTGTAGTAGCAGCTTACAGAGCAGCTTCCTTTCTTCTATAAATAGAAGAGATTTCAGTTCATTATGTACATCAGTTTGAATTCGAATAATATATCAGTTTCTCTCTATACTTGTCTTTACTTTATAGTCTTTATTTCATAACAATTTGCTCTTTTTTCTCGGGATACCTGATTTTTGAAATTGTTCGACTTTGGAGAAATAAATTACTACTAATCAATAGAATCAAATGAGGGGAACATGAGAATATAAAAAATAAAAAAAAAAGGTAACAAATGGAATGCTCATAATCGGAGTGATAAAAATCTTCTTACAAACTTATTGCTATTTATATCTTTTGTTTTTCTTTGCAATCAAAATTCATGTACAGTTAACAATATACTTTTGTATTTTTTTCAAATTAAGATATTTTAAGTATTTTCTTAAATTTACATTCAATGAAAGAATTGTACAAGAAAGGGCACGAAAATATTTCGTAAGTTATCAACAAAAGATATAAATGAAAAATAAACACGAGCACGATATCTTGTAACTTCATTAACTCATCCTCCCATCCTCCCTTTTCTTTTATCTTATAGAATGGTTCACAATGTGCAATAAACAGAATTCACGTTTGTTTTAAAAAAAAAAAAATCTATTTTGCCTCTGAAACATGTTAATATACTTGGCAATTGAGTTCATAACAAGTTGAAATACTACTTATTTTGGAATTCTCTCGGGTGGGACATGACTTGCCTTTTGGATTTGCACAATTTTCAATAAAACTGTTTTTTTTTAGCTGACTCGCTTCCCACATTATGCTTGCAGCACCAAAATCACCAATACTTGCTGTTTCAATTTCTCAAATTAAAGGTTTCATGCATCAGTTATTGGTAAGAACAGAAATTAGATTTAACAATTTATTCTAATCTGCCGATAGATTTCACTCTTTTTTCCTCCCTTTCTGCATCAGAAGGACTATATTGGATATAGGAATGAGATAATGCTAGGAGAAACTCCAGAGCAATTCTGGTTCATCTATGCAACATGTAGTTGCGAGTCAGAGCACTTTTCCCTTTGCTTCAGAGTAAGAAATGACATTTTGTAACCTACCAATTCTATCTGCCATATCTAATTGCTAACCATTGTGAAACATCTGAGTTTCTGAAGCTAGTATTTCGTTTATGTACTAGCAATGCTATGTTGTAATGGCTCTGCTTCGACTCCTCTATACATTGTCAAACATATCTTCTAATTTAGTCAAAAGCTGAGCTACCTAATCTTCTTTTGGCTTCTTTCTTGCATCTTCAGTTTCAGTATCCTGCAACAACCTGAACTTAAGTATCTTATGAAGCTGTGTTACAGGCTTGACTTGCTTGGACTCGGTTTCCTTAGGGTCTAATATGCGTCTTCCTGGCAAATGGTTGGATTCAGATGGTCCTGTGTCTTCATGAACCATGGAGGGAGCATCTGCAAAAAGAAGTTTAGCTTAATGATAAAATTCCAGATTGATTCAAATATTTTGTGTTTTTTGTTCTTCCAGCTAATTTGACCATCTATTCATTATGTTTGAGCATCTAGATTTCCAGCAGGAATTGAAAGCCCATGGAAAATCTATGACATGCAAAAGAGGCTTAAGTTCCAGAAAAATTATCCTCAATTCATATGTACCCAAGAAAGAAAATTCCAAGGTTCACAGTCCGCAATGTGCCTAATGTTGTCTCAAATTGACATTCATATACACCAGGGGCAGCTAGAGTCAGAGTTCCATCCCAATACATCACATTAGGAAACACTAACCTAATCTGCACCCAAGCAGCTGTGTGGTAGAAACAGGCAATGGAGACCCACTATTCATGTATTATAAACTTTTTTTTTTTTTTTTGGGGGGGGGGGGGGGTGTTGTGGTTGTGGTTGTGGTTGTGGATGAGACGGAGGGAATATGTTCAGATTTTGCAACAGCCTCAACAACATTGAAGCTAGATTAAGATAATCAGATACATATCTCATGCCTTCCAAACATTTTCAAAAATCTATTGTACTGTCAATAAAATATGTTGGTACAGAGGAGTGTGGCTCACCACTTTCACTAAATACAAGGCATGTCCCAATAGTCTCATCATACTGTCCAATCTGCAAAACAGAAATAAAGACCAATTGAAATAGCATATACAACAACAACAACGGCCCAGTGTAATCCCACAATTGAAATAGCATATACACAGAGAAAAGTTGAGAACTATGATCGCAATGTCAAGATGGAACAAATGTTTTACAAAAATGACATGTTCAAAAGATGCAACATTTTGTAATGTGCAACCAGAAATATTACACCCACAATCCATTATATCTACTTTGTTTTTCCCTCACCAACTCTTTTTCTCTAGAATGATCACAACTAAAGAATCACCAGAAATAAGTGGGGTTGAAACAGATAAAATATGTTTGTATCCCCTTATGGAAGGAAGACACAACTGTGTGGACTGAAACTTATAGGGTTTTACTTAAGTGCAATATTGACTATCTTGCAAGAAACAATGAGACAATAAAGTGTCTGTAAGTGTGGCGCACTACTGTGGTGTAAGGGTGTCAGTGGGCATCAAGATGTTTGACCACTGTAACGACTAATGCCACTACAAAGATATAGAACTTGATAAGAATGTGGTGAGCATGATTATAAAGTTCACACAAGTTTTGGACTTCACTCAGCCATTGAAGCCAACTATACTGGTGCAGATAAATTATTATGTCACAGAAAGGGAAAACTAAGCAGTTTCCAAAACCATCAACTCACCAGCTTGATTTTGCCATCAATGGTCAGGATGGGATTCAATGTGTCGAGACCCTGAGAAAAAAAATTTGAAGGAAAATAATCAATTTGTAATATTTTCATTAAAGCACCACAAAAAAACCCAGTTGTAAAGAACTATGGAACAGTTGAAAACCATAGGTATCTGAAGAGTGAAGAGAAATAAAAAGAAGGGGTTTACACTTTGGTTTGAATCCATAAGAAAAATTAAAGCAATTAACTAAAAAGTAAACTTGGGCTAGAAAATCGTACAGAGAGAACATATGGTGCATTTGGGGGAATGTGAACTGCGGAGGAAATGCCATCCAAATCAAGCAATACATACTCTGCTTCCTCCTCCACCACCATGTTATTGTCACAGAGTGATTGGTTTCCCATCATTCAGCGCCAGCAGAAATAACACCACCAAGAAGTGCAATGGATGTTACACGCAGCCGCAGCAAAAGAGAAAAGCTGAAACGAGAAAATACAAAGAGTAAACAGATGACGATGAAAACCCTAATTTTTCATTCTACTACAACTTTATATGTACACTAGTGGTGGCTAGTCCATGCCGAGCTCAATGCAAAACCTAAAAAATACAGATTTGAAGTTTAAAAATATGTCCACCGGTGTAGTTAAAATTTTGCTATACTACTTGAAGTTTGGTGCACTATTTTATACTTTTTCCTCATAGAACATGACTCTTAATTGCCAACACTTTTTCGACAAACCTCTTGATTGCAAGGATTCTCTTTTTCTTTTTTTATTGGATGAAGAGAGCAACAGAATTAATTTTAATGGCTTAGAAAGTTTCCGCAGATAATTTTAGCTCTTTGGAGTTCAAAAAACCTCTCTTAGCACTCTTTTGCTGCTTTTGTGGGAATAAAATGATTTCTCTTTTACTGAAAGTGTAATAAAAGCACATAATACAAAGTGAATAAAATTGTCAAGAAAATATGTACTAAATGCAACACTGAATGAACAAGTGAAAAGTTTAGAAGCAGGGAAGGAGGAGAGATAGTGCGTTGATCATCAATAAAGGGAAGTATTGTTTTTGTGAGAAACCAAAAATATGCAAAACACATACATGGAATGCGATTTGATTGCAATTTGCTTATGTCCTAAGTTAATTGAGCTAACGAGCCGTCTGGCAGTGGCGCTAGCTCAAATCGCACTGGTCAAATGAGTTTATTAAAACTCAATGCTGGAAGGCAACTTATGAATCTCAATTGCCAAAAGCGACTTGTAGGTCTCAATGGATGATTGTGTTTTACTATTTCCAAGATTCTGACCATGTCGCAGAGAATATTCATACTCTAAGTGCAGTTCAAAATTGCGATTAATGAAAAACATTCACAGCCTGCTATTTATCTTTTAGATTCCTCACATGCAGAGAATATTTTGTACTAAGACGCATTCACGAGTTGCAACTATATGAAATTACTAGTCAATTCAGCGTATCAAATTGTACAGTTCTCAGCCTTTTTGCAGTGGCATATGAGCAGTCGATTTGTAAATTGCATTTCATAATGTGTTTTATTGTTATCTTTGATAGGTTTTAGATAAGTTAAACACATCCCCTCCAAAATACCCTGAACATTATGGACTTAACCTAAACAAGGATATGCTTTTCTTCAACCAAAGATTGTCATTAAGTAGTGGAAAATGCTAATTTAAACCAATAATTAGAGTTACCTACTGGGAAAAATGCTACTTATAACTATCCTACAACTGATATATTTGCACTTTGAAATTTTCAGTCCTCTAAATAATTCGAGTAAGGATATTTAACTGTCCCAACAAAGTACAATTCAAAGCCACAACATAAAAACCAAAATGATAACTCAAAACAACAGAAATCTATACGGACAGCCATGTGTAGAAGAAAAAGAACAGAAATCCTCGAGTCGAGCAGCAATGGTTTTAACAAAATTATCCCTAATTAAGAGTAAATTAACTCTAGAATATCAGAGGAGAACATACCTTTCTTTCGTAGTGAAATTCGAATACAAAAAGAGTGGAGTTGATTTCACTTTTAGGGATTTTTCAACGAAGCCTAGGTTTGAGCTTGTTGTTGGATGTAGAAAATATTTGCTACAAAAAATCACTCAAAAACATCGAAAATCGCTTGCTATGGCGGAGGGGGCGATATGCGGTTTTTCTGATCGGGGAAAGGGGGAAAGGTTGTCCAGGAGAATTCTACCCTCTCTACTATGAACGCAATTTCGGATTTATACGCCAACTTATAAGTTTCAGAAACAAAATGCGACTTATAAGTCGCATATAGTAGTATGCAACTAATCAGAAATGCGTGCGTAAAAAATTGCCGGGCCCGTCCACTTCTCTAGTTAATCTTTATGAGCGCAGTCGTTGCTCTATGCGTTAAGAGAAATCCATTTCCTTTTTACAGTGAAAAAGAGTCATAGTAATTTGATTTCTCATTGGTCAAGAACTTTAAGTTGGAAAAAAAAAGACAAGCTTGTTCAAGTAGGAATCAGCTCAAGATTCAAGAATAAGAAGAAAAGCCACATTCCTTAGTAAATTTGGATACGGTTTCTTCCTTTTCGTACCTATATATACACAAACCTAATGCATATACATGAACACATCAAGAAGAAGCAAACAAGTATTTTCTACTCTATTATTTGAGCAAAAGCTATACATTGGGTTCGGCCGAACCCCTGCTTTGGCCTCTAGTTCCGCCACTGATTTCGCCTCAAATCCAAATGATTTCTATCTTCCCTTATTAAGATATTTCTTGTTATTAGGAGTTGGTCGAGAGGGATCCATTTATTATGAACATAAAGTAAGACTGTAAGAGAGCTTTCAAATATTCCAAGACCTGACTTTCTCATAATTATTTCGATATTTAAATTTATCAATAATATTTTCGAGTATTATTTATTTACTTAAATTTATCAAATAAAATTAAAGTGTCGATAGAATCACATTATATCTATTCTCCTCTTTATACATAAGTTTTTGTTCTATAATACTTTGATTTTTTTCATTTAGTCTTATGTAATACGAATATTATTGTATTATTTTTCTAAATGGATGGTGAAGAATTAGTTCAAAGGTTAAGCATAAAAGTTTATTTTTGTTATATGTCATAAATCTACTAATAATTGTAATGATTATTATTTTTGTATTATTTTCAATAAGAAATTAGATTGAATTCTTCTTCCCGTTTGTATTTAATATGAAAGTTTAATTTTTTAATTAAGATTACTACATAAGAAAATTATATCTTTATACATTTTATTTATTTCTCGAAATTATTGTTTATGTTTTTGTCTTTAGTTTTATCGTATCCATATAGCACATAGCATGACCATATGAATTATTCAAAAACTTTCTCATCTCAAAATATATATTTGTAATTTTTTTCTTTTTTGTAATAGTTTCCTTAAAAATATATAGATATTTAATTATTTTAAATTCAAATTCAAAAAGAGTAACTAATTATTAACTAACCTAACTAATTTTGACCTAAAATTAAACACTTGTTGAATTTTTGTTGTGACACTTGACATCATCACATTGATTTGCTTCTCCTATTCTATATAGATATAGATTATTGACAAATTCCCCCTTTATCCTACAAAATATCTATTTGCCCTTGCTATTTTTATTTTCTCCTTTATGTAATAGGAGTCTTTTATTATATATGATAACTAAGTATGTTATTTATAATCTAAATGATCTTATACCTTATTATAAATTATAAATAGAATAATACTTTTATGATTTTGTTACAAAAGATAATCGTGAATATAACATGAAATAAAAAGATATTCAAATTATATTTTCTCACCTAGATTTGAAAAATAATATTGGAATCTCTTACCACAATACTAGTATCTTTTCTTTTTGTCAAGCAGATTGTACAATTTATGTATAAAAAAAGAAGAAGTTATTTTTGCCTATTTGTAATGTTCAATTTTTGAATAAGGAGATTTAATTGAACACGCTTACCTCCCTTTAGCTTCGTCCCTACACTTTCTCTCTTACTCTCTATTATGTAAATATTTTTTTAATTTTGATTGTCATTAATAAAAATATTTTCTAAATAATAATTTAAAATTTATTTAAAGTATAAATAATAATCTTACCTATGATTTCGCCTTTCAGTGCATGACCTATTTAATAGCTATCACTTTTGCTTTGCTTTGCATCTTTTTTCTGGATTTCATGTTGTTCCTATTTTATTATGATTTCTATGGTGATACTAATATTGTCTCCTTTTGTCTTTTTATTTTTTTAAGCCGAGGGTCTTTCAGAAACAGCCTCTCTACTCCTTAGGGGTAGAGGTAAGGTCTGCGTACACACTACCATCCCCAAACCCCATTAGTGGGATTTTACTGGGTTGTTGTTGTTGTTTTATAAATAATAATCTTTTAGAAATTTATTATAAAATCTACCTTTACTTTTATAATAATATTCTGTATTACCTACATTGAGTAAATTATTATAATATCCTCACCCTCCTTATTTTTAATTGTGAAAATATTCTTTGAGCTTTATTGCTATTAATAATATTACTTGTCGCACCTCCTTTTTTCCGGGGAAAAGAGTTCTTCCAAATTAAGTGACATCATTGAAATGAGACTATTTATTTTAATTTTTGAGAGAGTCGCCACTTGGAGTGATTAGTTAAGGTGTCCCAAGTCACCGTTTATTTTATATCCCAAATTAAGAAAATTTTGACTCTGTTTAAGTCTGCGAAACCAAAAGACCGGGTAAGAAATTCTGTTAACTCGGGAGAAGGTGTAAGCAATTCCGAATTTCATGATTTTAGCATGGTCGCTTTACAATTATACTCGGCTTCATTATCTGAGTATTACACGCTTTAAGCCTTGTGCGTTTTTACCTTTTACCGCCTTTATTATATATTTTAGTATTTATGGAATTATTTTAAACAAGTTACAATGTCGTACACTTGTTGTTTTATACACATTGCAAATCGTGCCACGTGAAACGCACCCGCAATTTACGACATATTTTAATTTTATTATTAGCCAAGACACGCAAACGTGCACTCGGATTTGGAATTATGTATCATGACTATGCCACGGGGACCGTACCCATAGTCACAATAATTTTATTAATCGCGCCTAAAGCAAGCGACGATGTTTTTGAATTATTTTCCTAAAGCTAATTTGAGATTATTGTAAGATCATGAATTATGGAATAGTTGTGGAAAAGCATGAAGTGGGTTAATTATGGAAAGGTACTAGCTTTATAATTAAAGAAGAAATGGGACAGCAACATATTAACAGGAAAGTGGGACTAGCGGAGGATTTATTTGACCCAACCATTCATTTATCAAATTGGCCCAAACTAAAAGACCATACTATTTTTAAGCCTAATACAATTTTCTGATTTTCTAAGACAACCAAATGGCCCAACTAGCTTAAATACTAACCAAACAACCCATTAATTAATAAAAGCAACTCAAATGAACCAGAGAACCACATTCAAACTGAAGAGCGAAACTAACAGAATATACAATAATAAATCTTAATAAATGACTAAACCATACCTAGAACTAGTCAAATGAACCAGAGAAAAAGAATTTAAACAGGGGGTGGTTTTGTGACTGTTTTGCGGCAGTTTTGAGGTGAGTTTTGGCTGGTTTTCAGCTCGGTTTTCATGGCTACTTTGCTGCCTTTTTTCAGCTGAGTTTTGGGCTGTTTTACGGGGGAAAAGAGCTGGGTTTAGAGTTGTTTCGAGGCTGTTTTTGTGACTGATTGCAGCTGGTTTTTTATGCTTTGTTGGCTGTGTTTTTGATGGAGACAGAGGTATTTTCATGGCTGTTTGAGCAGCTGTTTTGGTGGAGGAAATAGAGCTCTTTTTCGCTAGTTTTTATGGAGTTTCAAGGCTCTTTCGTGGTGTTTTTAGGTTGGGATCCTTGGGTGTTTCTAATGGAAGTTAGCGGCTGTTTTTGTGGATTTTATGGCTGTAGCAGATGGGTTTATCAACTGCTATTGATCTACATCAAATGAAAAAGATGACTCCCCTTTTTTGGTGTGGCTGCCCACTCCTTTTTGGAAGAAGAGGAAATTCTTAGGTCCTCTAATTTTTTCTAATTTTTGTTCTCTCCCACTTATCCTCAGCATGAATTTTTCCTAACGCATGAGATGAACATGATGACCTCTTACTGTTACAT
Organism: Nicotiana sylvestris; assembly: GCF_000393655.2. Lineage (NCBI taxonomy): Eukaryota > Viridiplantae > Streptophyta > Magnoliopsida > Solanales > Solanaceae > Nicotiana > Nicotiana sylvestris. Next base: position 65,858,352 of record NC_091063.1, read on the forward strand.
GAATAGGGATGACAAATGGGGTGGTGCGGGTTTAAGGCTATGTGGGGCGGTGCGGGTTTAAGACTATGCCGAGCGGGTGCGGGGCGGGTGTAAACCATTCTTTTAAAAACTGATGCGGGGCGGGGCAGGTTGCGGGTTTATGTGGGTTTAGACAAGCTTTTTTTTTAATTTTCTTTTTCTTTAAATCATATCAACCATTAATTATCTTTGGTATCTTTGTGCAATAATTGTTACGAAATTTTAATGTGCATGTGAATCTATTACACGTACATACACAGATACCTACTATCTCTGGTTCGAACAATATCTGTTCAAACTTTGGCACAAAAGGAGAAGTAAATGCAATATATTCTATAAGAAAGGTGGCAAGTTATTCTGCTTATTAAATTTTCACATACTACTTACAAAATAGAGGAGCAAGACAAAGCAAATCGAAATGCACTTTCATATGCAGGACTAATCCTTTTCCTCCCAAATTTTGGTTTACAGTAGCGTTAGGGATAATTAATACTGCTCTAAGAGTTATAGCTTCTATTATAGTAACAATTATTGCATTAGAAATTTCGTACACAGAAAACAAATGAATTGAACTTCAAACAAATAATTTTATAAATTTCACAATTTAATATCATATATTTGGAAGAAAACAATAAAAAAAATAGTTAAGAGGTGCGGTGCGGGGCGGTGCAGGTTTATGCGGTGTGGGACGGGGCGGGTTAATAGCAATAAATTATGCTATGCAGGGCGGGTTGAAGTCTTCGTGGGTTTATGCGGGTTTGATCCGCAACCGCACCGCACCATTTGTCATCCCTTTACATGAACAATAAATAACTAAATCCATGAAATACTAATTCTACCTTCATTCGAATTCACTTTCCTTTTCAAACATTGACGCTAGAAGAGACCAGCATCAAATTAAACAAGTCGCTTACATTTATGAGTTCAAATTTAATCCCTAACCATGGTTCAATCAGATTTACAAGCATTTCATCCACCAACGAAACTAGGTCAAAGCTAATAAATCAAAACAGTACCAACAAATAAATCAGAGGACGAACACAATTTCATACTAGAACAGATATGGAAGAAAATGTGGAGTTTCAGTACATACCTAACGCACAAGAGCTAATCTAACCAAAGGCAATTGCCAAATAAAGGCCATAACACAACTGATGGAGTTTAAAAGCAGTTGTGAGCAAAGCAGCAGCAGGAACAGAGTAATCCCAGCCCAATTAAACCTTGAGAATCCCAGAAATGCAATTCAAATAGCAGAAGTTGAATTCCCTACCTCAAACCTTTTCAACCCTTATTTCATAATTTTTAATCTACCTTTTGAGTTTCAAATTTGCATTTCAAAGTGCGTGTGTGTATAGGCGTTAGTGAAGGAGTAAATGAGTGAATTGGGTGTTCTCTTCCCTGAATGGGTGTATGTATGAAGATCAGCGTGAGGGTCTGTAGCCGTCCGATTGGATGAGATGAAGGATGGAGATCAATTTGGATTTAAACGGCGTCGTTCGGCTTTTTCAGAAGTGTGTGGACTGGATCAGGTAAAAAGGCTTGGGTTTGGGCGAGGTTGAGAGGAAATTGGGCGTGTTCAAAAATTGGCCCAATGCCAAAACATGGCTATCAGCCTTTCCTTTTTTCCTTGTTGTGAATTCACAAATTGGCCACTTATTTAGACAGTCCAACTTTGAACCAAATTTTGCAAAATTAACCTAATTTCCTATTTTATCTAACAATTGAACTTGTGAATTTAGTAAATTAACTAATGACTCGAACAAAAAATGTAAAATTATTAATGCATTTTGTAATTTTTATGCTAGAATGCAATAGCATGAAAAGATAAAATATTTTTTACATTTTTGTGATTTAAAGTGCTTCTAAATATGTATAAAAATGCAAAACAAATTAATTAAGCTAGAGAATTTTTTTTTTAAATTCTATAAAAGTAATTAAAACTATTTCTGGACTATTTTCACATATGGACAAAAATTACGTGCTCATATTACTGATACAAGCAGATATTCTACTGTATATTTTTTTGTTCTGCTCATTTTTTTTCATTACTCATCATAGCTAGTTATTATTGAAAAAATGTAGCTAATAAACATACTCACTTGATTACTACGTATTTTTTATTTTTCCATTTTGAAAATGACAATATTATTTATTATTTATAGACAAGTCCGAAGTAACACCAGCTGAATTGAAGCTCTCGCGTCTCTCTTCTCTTGTCATATACACCTATTTCTCTTCCAAAGCAATATCCACTGACACAGAATATCCTACGTGGGATGCTGTGGTTTGTCCACGTAGAAAAAATATGACGACAACATAACATGATAACAAAGAGCACCAGCTCTCAATCAAATAGTTTCAGAGCTTTTTTTTGACCAAATCAAAACAAACAAACAATAAATAAATAAATAAATAAAAGAAGAAAAGAATAAAATCAGAGTGGAAATGTGGCCATAAAGCAAGCAGAAGAAAAAGAGAAGCTTTCGCCTGTAACTTTTGTCTTTCCAAGTTGGACATTTTCTCTACCTTGCTTGTTAATCTTCAATTCTTTATTACTATTATTCAGTCAGCATTTCGACTTAAAGGCTAAGTTAATTAGCACCGAATATAAAAAGCTTCACTAGTCGCTTTCCTCTTTCTCCACTTCTATTTAAAGATTCCACTATTAGACTCTTTCTTTACCTACTCGCCTTAAATTTCTTGCCCCCACAATTTTCTCTCTTTCAGTTTTATTAGATCCGTTGTTTTCTCAAATTTAGGTTGAGCAAGTTTCAATCTTGGCGGTTTTTTAGTAATTTGCTAGAAAAAAATTTGATTTCGTTTTGTTCATTCAAGTTTGAGCTTTGGGGTTCTCACTTCTGATGATTTATTTCAACTTAAGTAATAAGATTTTAACATTTAATCCCTCATTTTCCTACTCAATTTCATCAATTTTCTTAAATCTGATTTTTTCTTCATAAATTGTCTCAATTGTTTCCGCTTTCGTTGGAAACTTTGATCTTTAAGCTATTCAGAGTCATTTCTCTTTTTGTGGTGGGCTAAAATGGGGGATCGTTTGAGGTCAGCATCAATGGAGGATTTGCCAGTACATTTGATTCTTGAAATATTGACGTCAGGTCGATTAGGTGCTATTGATTTAATATGTTTGGAGCTAACTTCAAGGACTTTTAGGGGAACCCACTGTTTGGTTCCTCAAAAGTTTAAGTCTTTGGTTGATTATGCTGTGTTTCAGCTTTGTTGGATGCATCCTTTTTATGCCTCTCTGCATTGTGATGCTCAGAAAGAGCTTCTCGGACGCTGTAATGACAATTGGAAGCGCCTTTTGAGGTTCTTGCAAGGGTTGGAACAGTCCTCTGATACGGTTGCAACCTCTGCAGGCAATGTACTATTTCTTGGAGAACTATACTTACTCCGGTCCAAAATAAGTGATTTTTTGGCCTTGTTGTGGTCCAAAATAAGTGATTTTTCCAGATTTCAAGAATAAAGTAATTATTTTTTTCCTCCTTGGACTAAATAGTGATGGAATATGTGTTAGGAGCGTTTGTGTGAGTAGTAAAGGTTAATATGGTCAATTCCATTGCTAATTAATGCTAAAAGGTGGATTTCTTAATTTGTGTGAAAACATAAAAAAAAAATCACTTATTTTGGACAGGAGGGAGTAATTCATTAGCTTAAGTATCACTTCCTTGAATTGAATGCTGTTTTCCTATTCTGGACTAATAAATATATGGATGGAGTATTAGTTATTAAAGTACACACACAGAGGCATACAGGCATATGGATCGGTGGAATTTTTTTTTTTTGGATAACCATGGTGTATGGGCCAACTTGTGCGCACTTCGACTTCACGGAATACCTGTACCTCCCACTCGGTAACTTTGTCCACCAAGGGTTGGACAAATGGGAAGAAATCACCTACTATGCTTTTTGCCTTTGCTGAGATTCGAACTTGAGACTTCATGGTTCTCAACCTCCACTTCATTGACCACTAGGCCGCACCCTTGAGTGCGTGGATCGATGGAATATTTTAAGAACTAGTTTTATGTTAGTCAGATATGCTTGTGGAAGGAGTACATGATTTCTCTGCTTCACATATAGCAGTCAATACTAGGTGCTGTTGTGTCTGATGGGTGTCCTTTTAGTTTGGTCAGAGACTTGTATGGAAGGTTTAGATAAATTATTTAGTAGTGTAAATAAATTGGACTGGATAGAGCGGAATGGATATAGATGAATCATAGAGCCGACCTAACTATTTTATGTTTGAGGATTAGTTGGATTGGCTGGTTGATTTCTATCTTTCTAAGTTTAATATCTTGAGATTTTAGCTAATCAGTTTTCTAGGATAATATGGGGCGGGGGCTTCATCTATTGTGGTTACTTACTGTAACGCGTTATTGGCAGATGCAAATTAGGAGTGGCAGGTATCACACATTGCTAATCAAAGGATCAAAAGTATACTCTTGTGGTTCCAGTTTATCCGGCGTGCTCGGTCATGGGCCTGAAACAACTCAGTGTGTGGAATTTACTCGAATTAGCTTTCCTCTTCCTGTACAAGTCGCCCAAGTTTCAGCTTCTCATAATCATGCTGCTTTTGTCACAGGGTCTGGACAGGTTAGAAAACTGTCATATATCATCAACTTCTCCTATTTCTGTAACGGCAATTTACCTTGTATATGTACTTTGTTTTTTGCATGCATGATATGTAAAGATTACTCTGATTCTTTTTGCTTGCGAGTATAAAACTAAAATAGAGCTAGATATAATATTTTCAAGGTTAATATGTTTGTTTAAGGGTGGTTTAATTATACTGAACCTGTTTGCCTCAAATAATGACTTGTGTGTGTGTTTCACATTATGTTGTTTGTGGCAAGTTTATCTACTCTGTTAACCATAGTGTCTTTTTACCTAGTTTGCTCTCCTTTTTGATGCCTCTCTCTGCTCAGAGAGAATGAAAAGAAAGAGATTTAATTTAGAGGGAAGAAACTATGAGAGTTGAGGATAAGTCTCCTACATTATTCTAACATCCAAAGAATAAAAAGGAGAAAAAAGGAAAACAGAAATATAGAAAGAGAACCTTTTCATGGATTGGTGTCCTCGTAATGAGAAAACTCTTAATTTTCCTATTTCTTAGACATCCCTTTACTGCAGTAGGTTGCATAAGCTGCTTATCTTAGCTGATGTCCTATATGACCCTCAAGTAATGACGATGCACATATAGAGTGAAGTAACCTTCTACCAGTATTAGACAAGTGTCTCCTTGTAACAATTCAATCACCCTTAGACAAACATATTAACCTTAAAGGCTGATATTCTCTTTAGCCATGAGTGATTGCTCTATGTTGTCTATCGAAAAAAATAAAAAAAGAACATGCTGTGATTCCATTTAATTTGTATTGGTTCTTGAATGTTCATCGCTCATACAATGTCTGTTACATACTCTTATGTTTTTGTTTTAAATCCTTAAAGAACATTTTAGCTGGAGATTCTTTTTCTCTGTTGGAGATATGCTAAAAACTGGCATTTTATCTTTTGCTACAGTAAATAAAATATTTTGTATAGGAATGAATGTTCTATCATTCACGAGGTTTAAAATTCTTGGTGTAGGTGTTCACATGTGGAGACAACTCTGCATACTGTTGTGGGCATATAGACACCGGACGCCCAATCTTCAGGCCTAGGATGGTTGAAGCATTGAAAAACATTCGTTGCAAGCAGGTAAATTTCTTTTTATATGTCAACCAACTAATTGACGAGATTACCTCGTTACAGGGATGGAGATTCAAATTCCAGACATTGTTTACAACTAAATTGCCACAAGGAAAACAAAGAAGATCGGGATATCCCCAGTTCTAGAAAAATTTGGGAAGAAACATCTAACGATTAAATAAAAAGTCAATCATATTATACTGCTAGATCAATTTGGGAATAAATGATACTCTTTCATGATTTTTTTTTCCTGATAAGTTGAAGTATAATAGTGCTTCAAGATTTACTCTTTTTTTGTTGGGGGAGAACTGGGAAAAGAAAAATGATGTGATAATTTGAAGTCTTTTTCCTTTGCTGCAAATCTGATTTGAAATATTTGCAACTTAAAGTCATGAACCTAGGAGGATATCAGTAACTGTCAGGAATCTGTGGACTTCTCTTATCAAGTCCAGTTACAAAAAATATGGAGAATGAAAGAATAAGTAACAGACAAATAAACCAATGTTATTATAGGGAAAATTGTTTGCCTTTTTATCCATTTTTGAGTTTATGAAATAGCCAGAATGATGTCACAGTTTACGTCTATTTATTTATCTAATTGGTCTGAATTGGTGGTTCAGACCAATGTCCCCTGTTTGACCAAATCACTCTAGAATTTGTAATTCATTTTTTGTTAACTCTTTCTATATTATCAAAAGTGTTTTTCGTCTAATTTCTAATCAAGTTTTACTAATTTGATTACAATCTTGTGATACTTGTTATATGCAGTCTTCAAAGATTTGAAATAACTAATAAGCCTTTATAACCTTGTCTCTTTGTCATCAGAACTAGGCTAGATAAGCTAAACTGATAGGTTAAAGATCAACATGATTAACCACTCTATTGGTTGAGTTAGCACGTTGTTAAAGGTTATAGCATCCAACCAGGCTAGACACTTCTCTTTGTTTTTGCTTTTTTGTCTATCTTAACTATTTGTTACTTTCCAACATTGAACTACTCAAAAGTTAGTCATAAAGTAGCATTGGTTATATATTTGGGCCCTCTCTTGAGATAAATTTACGTAATTTGAACTGTTTTTGTAATTTGACCAAGATAAAATATTGGTACATTGGTAATAAATGTTAGTTTCTATCAAAAGACTTAGTAAACAATGGATCGTTCACAATTAAGATACAAATTGGAAACATAATAGTTTTAGCCTTTGTTTAAGGAGCCATGGGGGTAAATCCCATTTTGGTTCCTGTGATACTTCGAGTCGCACTCATAGCCTTCATTATCTGAAATGGCACTTTTGGCCCAAATTTGAAGAATTCTTTACAACTGAACAGACAAGTTCCAAATCTTTGGGTTTTGAGGGAGGTTTATTAATTTAACGGCCAAAATAATAAAATGTGATATGCCGTAACCAGAGATTCAGAGAATAATGGAGAAATTCAGGGAACAACCCAAAACAGGGACTGGAACACCTTTCGTGCTTACTTGTAACCATACTCGTGACAGAATTGATTAAAAAAGTGGGATAATGAAACTAGAAACTAAAGTAGGAAAAAAAGAAAAAAGAAAAAGTTGAGCATTCTGCCTCCCTTACACCAGTGTTTTGGAAAGCGTTAAGCGCAAAAAAGCGATGAGGCCTTGCTTCACAGAAGCGAGAAGCGCGAAGCGAAGCGCGCTTTTTTTTTGTTGTGAAGCGCAATTTAACACATAAATTAAAAAAATAAAATAGGCATAGATAAATGGTTAAAGAGCATAAAGAACACTTTTAATAACAGAAAATAGAGCGTAATAGAAGAAAACAGAGCATAACAGAAGAAAAAGAAGTCGTATCATGATAACAGAAGAAACTTTTAATAACAGAAGAAAAAGAAGTCGTTTAGGGCAAAAAATGAGCGCTTAAAAAGTGAAACAAATTGAAAGAAGAACAGAAGAGAAGAAGAATAACAGAAGAAGACAGAAAACAGAGCATGAAGAAGAAGAACTGAAGAAGAAGACTAGAAGAAGACAGAAAACAGAGCATGAAGAAGAAGAGAAGAACTGAATAAGAAGACTAGAAGAAGATAGAAAACAGAGCATGAAGAAGAAGAACAGAAGAACTGAAGAAGAAGACTAGAAGAAGAAGAAGAAGAAAAGAAGAAGAAGAAGAAGAAGTCGTCGCTGGAGTTCGCTGGGCTGGCGAAGAAGACCTTCGTATGTTTTGGTAACAGATGCCTTCTGCTCGTATGTTTATTTGCCCAAATTTTTTAAAAAAGCCCTAGTTGATGCCTTCTGCTCGCTTAAGCGAGTTTTTTCTCGCTTTTTCTAACTCGTCGCTTCTCGCTTAAGCGAGAAAAGCGCTCGCTTTTCTAATGTGAGTCGCCTTTTTACCAGAAAAGCGCTACCACTGCGCCTCGCCTCGCTTCATTGCTTAAAGAGAGAAGCGAGCGCTTTTAATAACACTGCCTTACACTCCCTTAGTGTCTCCTAATCTAGTCATCCGGCCATGCCACCCTCTAATCTAGTCATCCGAGGCCCGCCAATCCCAAATCTTTCCTATCTTCACCAGGCAACACGTTCCCATCCATCCTTCTCCTACTCCATTCCTGCCCCACCACCCAATCCCGGCATGCCAATGAAAATCCTTTCTCTTCTCTATCAGAAGCTTGCAAACTTGCCCTTCACCATCCAAATTCCCACCCGACATATTTAGCTTCTTGCTCCTATGTTTAGTTTTTTTTTTTTTGATGACCGAGAAATCCGTCTGGGGCCGATCCTTTGGACCAGCCGCAGCCTTCGAAATTCGGTAGATAATGGGTCCGCCCCTCTACCCTTCTCCACTTAAATACCAGGTTTTGCTTTGCATGGTGTGGGGGCTTGAACCTGTGACCTAAGACACAAATCCACCACTCTTTGCCACTTGAGCTAGGCCCTGGGGGCAGTTTAGTTGCAATAAATTTTGTGCCTTTTTCTTCAAATGCTTTTGATAAAAATGGTTCAACAAGCCACTCTTGAATAAATGAAGGCTAAAAGTGGAACCAAAGGTATTATAAGATTCAAAATCAGAAGTACCCCATATAACAAGTATAAATACTCTTTTTTCCGATACGACTATGAAAAGGGAAAAACAGATTAAGTTGGACATGGACAACACCTACAAAATGTCTACTAATTTTAATTGCAAATTGGGAGAACCGTTGTTTAGGAACTAATGCCGAGCCGATCAGTTCCCAGCGATGTGAATTGATGCTCTTCTGCATTTTGTCTTTGTCGGGAAATATTTCTGGTCTGTCTTTAGAGTTGGGCTAATTTCTTTAGTATCTTAAAAAACTAATAAACTTTAAAATGCCAAATTACTGATACAACGGATTCCAGTCATCACCTAATGAATTGATCCAATGTCCAATTTGGTGTAATAAAAGTTTAGCCATTTTAAATTGACCTTAATTAATGGGCACTTTAATTTTGTGCTATGTAAAATTGCATGTTAGAAAGAAAAGCATTAAGCACGCATTGCGATTTCTCTATTAACATCCAATAGAAGAAGTATGTATACTTGCAATTTTAAGTTTTAAATTTTACACAGTTGAATCTTTTCCAGTTGTGCCATTTGTTTACGAATGTATAAAGTGGCCTGCCACACACCAAAGTTTCTCATACAAAACCACTGCACTATCTGACATGGGGGATTTTGCTGTTAACTTCTATCTTGAATGCTACATTGCTCACTACTGTTGGAACTGGTTCAGGTTGCTGTAGGTCTCAGTTTTACCATGTTTCTCACAAGGCAAGGTCATGTTTACACATGTGGAACAAATTCACTTGGTCAACTTGGTCATGGTGACACAATGGATAGGCCAACACCGACATGTGTAGAATTACTGGCATCTATGGGTTCTGTAGTTCAGATTGCTGCTGGTCCTAGTTATGCACTTGCAGTTTGTGATGATGGGACACTCTACTCTTTTGGTTCGGGTACTAATTTCTGCCTTGGTCACGGAGAACAGCACAATGAACTTCAGCCACGTGCAATCCAGTCGTTTAGTAGGCAGGGCATTTATGTGGCTCGTGTTTCTGCTGGCGCTGAGCATGTTGTGGCACTGGATTCCACTGGATATGTAAGTCATTGTACCTAAAATCATACGGTAGCTTAATTTCATTTGATCAATGCTAAAATTTAATTGACTTATCACTAAAACCCAAAAAAGGAAGTTGCTAATTGACTGACTGTTGATCTTCGGTGATTGCAGGTGTATACTTGGGGGAAAGGTTACTGTGGTGCATTGGGGCATGGAGATGAGATTGATAAGACGACTCCATCACTCTTGACCAGCCTTAAGAGCCAACTAGCTGTTCAGGTCTGGCATTCTCTTACATTTGCAAGTTGATATTACACGATCAGCATAGTTAAGGCACGACTTAATATGAAATATCTCAAACTAGTGTGAAACACGACTAATAACTAAATGGCTATTAGGACAAGTACTTCAAGGCTTGTCAAGTAAACAACAGTGCCCTTGGCCTAGCTTTATTTTTTCTGCCGCGTCTTCCCCTTTTCACCCTTTATAAGTCATTGACCTCTATTAAATTTGTTGATTGTGGTAGGTTTGTGCAAGTAAGAGGAAAACTTTTGTCCTGGTGGAGGACGGTTCTGTTTATGGCTTTGGTTGGATGGGTTTTGGTAGCCTCGGGTTCCTTGATAGAGGAGCATCAGATAAAGTTTTGAGGCCCCGGATCCTCGAGAGTTTGAGATCTCACCACATATCTCAAATTAGCACTGGCTTATACCACACTGTTGTTGTCACAAATCGTGGACGGGTTTTTGGATTTGGAGACAATGAAAGAGCCCAACTCGGGCATGATGCACTTAGGGGATGCCTTAAACCTACTGAAATCTTTATGGAAAAATCGTGAATGAAGCTGAGGCATAAGAATAATTTCCAACTTGACGTAAAAATATTTTGCTGGTCTTTTATTTATTTCTTGTTTAGTTTTTGGTTAGTGCTTGATATTGTGTAAGGTATACTAGTCTGGAATTCTTTTATTATGCTGAAGCGAGCTTGCTTTTGCACAAAAACAAAATTTTCTTGTACGAGGAGTTTTCAGGAACTGTTGCATAATTTAGCCAAAAGTAAAGATATGGTTTCATACACATAGGACAACTCTCAATATGTAGGACAAGTGGAATAGAGTTTTGTTTTAGTCGAGCAGGAGTTTACGGAGTTTTGGAAATGATAAGTTTTTCCCCAAGTACTGCTCACATTCATGCATAGGAATCTTGAGATTACAGAAGAGGGAGAGAGAGAGAACCAAGTGACTTTATATATTGCAAGGTAAGCTATAATGTGAATTTTGTTATAAAATAAAAGTAATGCAGTAAAATGTAAATAAGAAGAGATAGAAAGAAGGGAGAAGTATTTTCTTCTTTCACTTTGGTGTATTTTTCCATTGCAATTACATGGCATTTTATAGGCATAAAAAGTAAAGATGATGGACATAGAGTAGGAAATTTAATCTTTAAGTTATTCACAACATGGACATCCAATGTAGTATCCAAAGTAGTATCCAATGTACAAACTATTCATAACACTCCCCCTTGGATGTCCATGTAAGATAATGTGCTTCATTAAAAACTTACAACAAAATATTGGGATGTACATAGTTATTTATAATATGCATTGCTTGCTGCCTCATTAAAAACCTTACCAGGAAAACTCAGTGGGACAAAACCTTGGTTAAGGAAAAGAGTGCAGTGTGTAGTTACTCCCCCTGATGAAAAATCACTTAATGTCTTGAAGACGACGCATTCCAATCTTATATATCAGCTTTTCAAATTGAGGTTGGTAACGCTTTAGTGAACAGATCAACCAAATTATCACTTGAACGAACTTGTTGTACATCTATTTCACCATTCTTTTGAAGATCATGAGTGAAAAAGAATTTCGGTGAAATGTGTTTTGTTCTATCTCCTTTGATATATCCTCCTTTCAATTGAGTTATGCATGCAACATTGTCTTCATACAATATTGTTGGAATATTCTCTTTCAAAGAAAGACCACATGTTTGTTGAATGTGTTGAGTTATAGATCTTAACCAAACGCACTCTCGACTTGCTTCGTGAATGGCTATTATCTCTGCATGATTTGAAGAAGTAGCAACCATAGTTTGTTTTTTCGAACGCCATGATATGGCTGTACCTGCCCTTGTAAATAAATAGCATGTCTGAGATCGACCTTTGTGTGGATCAGACAAATATCCTGCATCTGCATAACCAATTAATGATGGCTTGGATTCATTTGAATAAAATAAACCCATATCAATGGTCCCTTGGAGGTATCTGAATATATGTTTAATACCATTCCAGTGTCTTTGTGTTGATGAAGTACTAAATCTTGCCAATAAGCTTACTGAGAAAGCTATATCTGGTCGGGAATTATTGGCAAGATATATTAATGCCCCAATTGCACTAAGATATGGTACTTCGGCACCAAGAAGCTCTTCATCATTTTCATGAGGTCGGAATGAATCTTTCTTTATATCAAGTGATCTCACAACCATCGGGGTACTCAATGGATGTGCTTTATCCATATAGAATCGCTTTAAAATCTTTTCGGTGTATTTTGATTGATGGACAAATATTCCATCTTTCATATACTCAATTTGTAGACCAAAACAAAATTTTGTCTTTCCAAGATCTTTCATTTCAAATTCTTTCTTCAAAGTTTTTGGAAGCTCCCCAGGAGTTCCAATGATATTTAAATCATCAACATACACGACGATTATAACAAATTCAGATCCAGACCTTTTTATAAAGACACAAGGACAAATTGGATCATTCTTGTACCCTTCTTTCAACAGGTATTCACTCAGGCGATTGTACCACATACGACCTGATTGTTTCAATCCGTATAAAGATTTCTGAAGCTTTATTGAACAAGTTTCTCGAAAACTTTTATATGCTTCTGGCACTTTAAATCCCTCAGGTACTTTCATAAAAATTTCGTTGTCTAATGATCCATACAAATAGGCTGTAACAACATCCATTAGATGCATATCAAGTTTTTCTTGCACTGCCATATTTATGAGATACCTGAAGGTGATAGCATCCACTACAGGAGAATATGTCTCCATATAATCAATTCCAGGCCTTTGGGAAAACCCTTGTGCCACAAGTCGCGCTTTATATCTAACGACTTCCTTTTTATCATTTCGTTTTCGCACAAAAACCCATTTATACCCTACTGGCTTTATGCCTTCAGGTGTTCGAACTATGGGTCCGAAGACTTCACGTTTTCCAAGTGAAGTTAACTCTGCCTGGATAGCGTCTTTCCATTTTGGCCAATCATTTCTCTGTCTACATTCATTGACAGATTTTGGTTCAAGATCCTCATCTTGTTGCATTATTTCAACAACAACATTATAAGCAAAAATGTTATCGATAACAATATTATTTCGGTTTCATCTTTTCCCGGTTGAGACATAACTTATTGATATCTCTTTATTTTCATTATTTCCAGGTACCTGGACCTCTCCTAAGGTCTTATCATTTGTTACGTCTTGGGGCTCTTCTTGAGCCACTACCTCTGTCTTATGTTCACTTTGATCACTTGCTCCTTTTCTTCTTCGAGGATTTTTATCTTTAGAATCGATTGGTCTACCACGTTTCAAGCATGACTTAGACTCATTTGCTTTAATTAATTGTCCTGCCAGGATATCAACTCGAATTGGAGCATTAGCAGCTAGAATATGTGACTTAGTCACCCTTGGTAGGTCAGTGAATGCATCTGGCAATTGATTTGCAATATTTTGTAAATGAATAATCTTTTGAACCTCTTGTTCACATTGATTTGTTCGAGGATCTAAATGAGACAGTGATAATGCATTCCAATCTATCTTCTTTTTTAGCTGCTTATTTTCTCCCCCTAATGTTGGATATACTGATTCATCAAAATGGCAATCAGAAAATCTTGCCGTAAATAAATCTCCAGTCATCGGCTCTAGATATTTTATAATAGAAGGAGATTCATATCCAACATATATCCCCAACCTTCTTTGAGGACCCATCTTTGTGCGTTGTGGTGGAGCAATTGGAACATATATCGCACAACCAAAGATCCTAAGATGGGAAATATTTGGCTCCTGACCAAAAGCCAATTGCAATGGGGAGACTTTATGATAACTTGTGGGCCTTATCCGCACAAGTGCTGCTGCGTGCAAAATAGCATGACCCCATACTGAAATGGGAAGTTTTGTTCTCATAAGCATTGGTCTAGCAATTAATTTGAGGCGTTTGATCAATGATTCTGCTAGACCATTTTGTGTATGAACATGAGCAACCGGATGCTCAATTGTTATCCCAGTTGAAATACAATAATCATTAAAGGCTTGAGATGTAAACTCACCAGCATTATCAAGACGAATTGTCTTAATTGCATAATCTGGAAATTGTGCTCTTAGCTTTATTATTTGAGCCAACAATCTCGCAAATGCCATATTGCGAGTTGATAGTAAGCACACATGTGACCATCTTGTAGATGCATCTACCAAAACCATATAATATTTGAATGGTCCACATGGAGGGTGAATGGGCCCACATATATCACCCTGTATACGTTCCAGAAATGCAGGGGATTCCATCCTAACTTTAATAGTTGATGGTCTAATAATTAATTTTCCTTGAGAACATGCAGCACAAGAGAATTCCTTAAATTGAAGAATCTTCTGATTCTTCATTGCATGTCCATGTGAATTCTCAATTATTTTACGCATCATATTAGAACCAGGATGGCCCAACCGGTCATGCCAAATAATAAAATTATCTTGATTAGTAAACTTCTCGTTTACTATGGCATGTGTTTCAATCCTGCTAATACTTGTGTAGTATAAGCCGGAGGAAAGAGCAGGTAACATTTCAAGCACATATTTCTTACCGGACATTATTGTAGTAATATAAAGATATTCAATCTTTTCATCATTTGTAGTCTCAATATGATAGCCATTTTGGCGAATATCTTTGAAACTTAATAAGTTTCTTTGAGATTTACTACAATATAGTGCTTCATCAATAGCCAAATTTGTTCCTCCTGGTAGTAATAAATTGGCTCTTCCAGAACCTTCAATTAATCTTGTACTACCGGATATTGTATTAACATTCGCTTCTTTCATTACCAAATAAGAGAAATATCTCTTATCTTTTAAAATAGTGTGTGTTGTAGCACTATCCAGAAGACATATATCATCTTTATTAATCTTGAGTCCAACTGAAGACTGGGGAATTTTCATATTCTTCATAAAAAAGACAAATAATACATCATAAGAAATATGAAAGACAAGCAGGAAAAAAACATTAAGAAATACATTAGAAATGTAGAAACTAGCAACACATGATGCATTAGGAAAATACACTCAAGAAAAATAAACTAGTTGCAAACATAAACATAACAACTTTTATAGCTTCATTCCCCAGTAAGATGATTAGTTCTTCAGTCAATATCCTCAAAGAAGTCCCCAACTTCTAAATGAGTAATATTTGTTAGGCCTTCAAAATCATCATCTTTATATGCAAGATGTGCCTTAGAATCATATTTATTTGAGGGACCTGCTTCATCATCATTATTTTGAAAGGTCAAGTGTGCCTCCACATTATTTTCTTTTTTCTTGAGGGAGGCTTGATAAAGTTTGACAAAATGTTCTGGCGTACGACAAATGCGTGCCCAATAACCTCTCATACCACATCGGTGACACATACTAGCTTTACCTTTTGAATGATTAATTTGAGAACCCTTATTGTCCTCCAATTTATTTCCACCATAATGACGATAATTGTTTCGCCCCCTGCCACGTCCACGTTTACGACCATGTCCACGACCACGGTAATTATTTTGTTTTCTTTCAAACTTATCATATCTTGCTACAACATTCACTTCCGAAAATGGAGCTGACCCGGTGGGACGAGCTTCATGATTTTTCATTAATAGAGTATTATTCTGCTCAGCCACAAGTAGGCATGTGATTAACTCAGAATATTTCTTAAAATTTTTTTCACGGTATTGTTGTTGTAGCACCACATTTGAAGCGTGAAAAGTAGAAAATATTTTTTTCAATAAGTCCTCATCTGTGATAGTGTCTCCACATAATTTTAATAGAGAACTTACTTTAAAGATAGCAGAATTATACTCACTTACGGTTTTAAAGTCTTGCAACCTTAAATGTATCCACTCATACCGAGCTTTCGGTAATACCGTAAGTTTTAGGTGGTCATATCGATCCTTCAAATTAATCCATAATTCAAGTGGATCTTTTACGGTTAAATATTCAGTTTTTAACCCTTCATGTAGATGATGACGAAGGAAAATCATGGCCTTCGCTTTATCCTGATTTGATGCTTCATTTCCTTGTATAATAGTATTTCCAAGACCTTTAGCGTCAAGGTGAATTTCAGCATCAAGAACCCATGATAAATAGTTCCTTCCGGTGATGTCAAGTGCCACAAATTCAAGTTTTGATAAATTTGACATAGTGAAAACTATCATAAAAGATGAATAAGTTAGAGAAATAATTATAATAATAAACAATTAATGAAAACAAAACGATTAAGGTAAAAGAAATGAAAATAGAGCTATATCATGTTAACAATCTACTATTTCATTTTATTCTTGCCATAAAGTAGAAATTACATACTTGTTTCATTTCACTTTATATTATTGATATATATGTGTTAATAGAATTGAACGTGACTAACATTATTTATATGTTCCAATAAATATAAAGTAATTAAAAAAATTATTGCTTGTCAATTCATTTCTCACAGTTCTTCAAAATGCCTTAAAGATATGTTTTGATCCAGGGAGTCCATGACATTAGTGCATAGCTAGTTTGATGACTTTGAGGTCCTCTAAGAGTTGAGCACGGAAGGAAATAGTTATTTAATCACTGCAATGTACTTAAACTATTTAAGATGCCCAAGCGCACAAGTAATCTGCAAACAGTGAGCATATGATATGTACTGCCATAAATAAGATGATTATAATGATACATACCTTAATAAAATATGGCTCAACTTAGCGGGAGTTAAGAATAAAATTAGAGCTTCGTGCTGATAACGTGTTGTAAAATAAAAGTAATGCGGTAAAATGTAAATAAGAAGAGATAGAAAGAAGGGAGAAGTGTTTTCTTCTTTCACTTTGGTGTATTTTTCCATTGCAATTACATGGCCTTTTATAGGTATAAAAAGTAAAGATGATGGACATAAAGTTGGAAATTTAATCTTTAAGTTATTCACAACATGGACATCCAATGTAGCATCCAATGTAGTATCCAAAGTAATATCCAATGTACAAACTATTCATAACAAATTTAAAGTTATAAACTAACCCTTTAAAGAAAGAAAGAACCGCTAAGGGGTCGTTTGGTTGGAATACAATTTATACCGGTATAAGTTATGCCGATATAAGTTATATTGGGATAAGTTATGCTGGGATTAGTTATGTTGGGATTGTTGTTTATTCATTGTTTAGTACGTTGTATTAAGAATGACAATTACATAATTTCTAAGAAGAAGGTATAAGTTATACCGGTGCTAATTACCCCACCTTCTATAAGGCATAAGTTATCCGGTGTTAAAATTAATACCGGGATAACTTATACCTGGTTTGCTAACCAAACAGAGCATTAAAGTGATATTAAATTTTTATACCACTCTTATACCTTCTTATACCTCATACCAAACGACCCTTATGTATAAGTAATGCATAGAAAACCATGACATTAGTAATACCAAGGCTATTAATGCATGTATTAGTATGGTCAAACACAAAATTGTCCTTAAAGTCCCTTAAAGCTAGAGAATATGGAGGGCATTTTTGTAAACAACTATTTTTCTTAAAAATTATGCAATGCATTATAATTTTAATACACCACACGAAACAGTAAATAAGAAATAATATCTGCATAACTAATGCTTGCATTACTAACCCATGCATTATTAATAAACCTTATTCTGCACTATTCTTATACACCCTACCAAACGACCCCTAAGGATCAAAGAAAGTTAAATTTTCCCATGGATTTGACGTTGTTATAGCAACCAACTGCCACAGTCTCAACTGGAGAGTGTTGAAAGGGGTGAGAACAATCCCGTTGAGCTGAGAAAATATATGTATATATAGCCAACAGAATTCACCTCGAATGTGAAGTGTAGAACATTTTGATGAATTTTTTTTGCAATAATTAGTTTATTTTAAGTGTTAGTAACTTTAAGGGCGCTTTTAAGTCATTTTAATACAAAATGAGTTTATCAACACTTCTTCATCAACTGCTTATTTTCGATAATGATTATTTATAACACCAGTTTCAGCACTTTAGTACTTGGTGATTAAAAGCTGCATTGCTACGATGACAAGCTTTTTTCAACAAAAGCGACATTTGAATGTAAAGCGAATACTCCTCTTATTAAGTGCAAAAGTTTATAATGATTCTATGAATTTGAGATTTCTCATCATATAGCTTATCAAATTTTATTGTTCATATACGAGTATGCACAATTATAAGTTAAAAGCAACGTGTATAGTAAGAACGAAGTTTCGCACACTAAGGGTGTGTTTGGTATAACGGAAAATGTTTTTCGTGGAAAATATTTTTCAAGAAAATATTTTCTTAGAAAACAAGTAGTAATCTTATTCATTTTCCGGTGTTTGGTACGCAAATTAAGGAGAATGACTTCTCAAGAGTATTTATAAATAATTTAGATATAATAAACATGAAGCCATAAACTTTCAAACCAACAACCTTCCGAACTCACATTTTTCATAAACTTTCGAACCGCTAAACTTTCGAAACCACGAAATTTCTAACCCGTAAACTTTATAATTTCTAAACATGTAAACTTCCGAACACATAACTTTGGAACTTGTAAAATTTTGAACCTTTAAATCGATAAATACAAAAACTAAAACTGAAAAATATATTTTTTTAAAAATATTTTAGGGGTGGGGGGGCAGAAAAATGAAAAAACAGAATTTGAAATTACGAATAAAAGTAATTTTTTTTGTGTTTTTTCGGGGGGTTGGAGTGAGTGGTGCAGAAAAACGAAAAAACAGAAATTTGAAATTACAAAAAAAAAATAAGGTAAAAAAAATAACTTTTTTTTGCGGTGGGGGGTGGGGTTGGGGTGGGGTAGTAGGGTGGGTGGTAATGAAAAAAATTGAAATTTGAAAAAAAAAAGTCTTTTTTGGAGAAGGGAGTGGGGTGAGTTGGTGAGGGTAGGGAAGGTTGAGAAGGAGTTTTGAAAAATATTTTCCATTCTCTTGATAAGGAAAACATTTTCCTCCAATTGGAAGAAAATGAGTTCATAAAGAAAATGTTTTCCAAAACAAATAAACCAACCAAACATGAGAAAATTGGAAAATATTTCCCTTGGTACCAAACACACCCTAAAGTTGTTATATTTATGTTGTATTTGGAGGCATATTCGTGATAACAGCTTCATTTTTTCAACTAAGGGTGTTTATCGGGCTGGGCTGACCCGTTTTCAGCCCGCTTTAACCCGGATCAGCCCGGTTCAGCCCGCTACTGTTCACGTTGGGACGGGTTGGGCCAAGGGCCGGGTTGTGTACGTTCACGTTTAGACTAACGGTGCCCCGAACCCGTTAAACCCGAATTTCATTAACGGGCTGAACACGAGCTGCAGCCCGGTTTACGTTTGATTTTTTTTTAAAATTAAATTGGACCGTTCCCAACGGTCAAATTCAGAAATGACCGTTGGGGAACGGCCAGAAATTGCATATATGGCCAATTTCGGCCCCCCATTAATAATATAGCCCTCCCACCCCAAAATCTATAAATAGCCCCCCTTCTTCTTCATTTTTTCTCACAAATTCACTCTCTTACTACTCTAATTCTCTCTCAATTATCAAACTCTCAATTCTCTCTTGATATTATAGTTCTTAAATTCTCAAATCTCAAATTCTCAATTATTTATTATTTCAAATTTCATCAATTATTTAGTTTAGCCATTACAAAATTATTATTATCAAATATCAATTATTCAAGTAAAGTGTGGTATCAATTATCAAGTATTCAAGTATTATCAACTATCAAGTTTCGGTCTATCAATTGAAGTTTGAATTTTGATATCAAAAATTCAAAGTTAGTGCGGCATAAGGAATCCCGGTACACTCGTTCCATCTCTTTCTCTTATTTGGTGTACACTTATTTTATTAATTAGTTTCTTAATTTAATTTCTTACTTGAATTTCTTAATTTAATTTCTTAATTTAATTTCTTAATTTAATTTATATAATGGATTCACTTAGAGCGGCCAAAAAAGCGTGCACTAGAGGTGGTAGTAAGAAAACTTCAAAAAGAACAAGAGGTGGTGTTGGTTCTTCTAGTAGCTTTACACATATTTCTGAAAGTTCACCTGAAAATTTAAATGTAGATTATGAGCGAATGCAAGAAAATTATGGTGTAGATGATGATTTAGATGCTTTGTTAGATGATATTCAATCACCCGATAATCTTGACACACCACCACCTACACCTGGTAATGCTAGTCAAACTCAAAATGTTAGGGGTGCAGGTGCAACAAGTAGGCCTCCTCTCCCTATTAAGAAGAATCGACGATTAAGAAGTAAGTGTTGGATGTTTTTTGAAAGACTAGAAGATCAAAAAAAATATGTAAAATATAAAATTTGTAGTGAACATTATAAACATGAGCCCGGTAAAGGAGGGGGAACGGGTCAACTTCGTAGGCATATGGAAGAGAAACACCCTCTTGAATGGGAAGTAGATGAGTTATCTAGGCAACAGAGACTTAACCCGAGTACTGGTGGGTTATTTGGGAAATACGATATTAAGAAAGATCGGGAAGAATTAGCTAAAATGATTGTTTTAGGTTGTTTACCTTTTAGTTTTGCTTCTTCACCGTATCTTATTACTTATATTCAAAGAATTTATAACCCTATGTTTAAAGGTATTCCTAGAAGTACTTGTAGAGCTGATATCTTTAGGCTTTTTGGACAATATCAGACATATATACGTTATTTGTTCGCAAGTCTTCCTTGTAAAGTTTCTCTTACTTCTGATATTGGTCGTGCTGTGAATGGAAATGATTATTTGACTGTTACATTCCATTGGATAGATGATAATTTTTGTATGCAAAAACGTATTATTGCTTTTAAATATGATGAAGATCAAAGTCATACTGGTGCATTTATAAGTAATACTATACATGAAGTTGCTATATTTTATAATCTTGCAGAAAAAGTTTTGTGTATGTCATTTGATAATACTTCTAACAAAACTGCTGCTATTACAATATTAAAATTGCATCTACACCCACCAATTCCTGAAATATTTTATGTTAGATGTGCATGTCATATTTATAACTTGATTGTGAAGAGTGACCTTGAATTATTTAGAGATGAAATTACTTTAATTAGGAGAGCTGTTGGTGTAATTCAAGGAAATAATAGAAGTACTAGATTAAATGCATTTAAGGAAAAATGTGTACACTATGGACTAAAACCAAGACTCATGCCTGAAGAAATAGTTACTAGGTGGAATTATACTTATTTGTTCTTAATATGTTGTTATAAATATAGAATGCCTATAACTGAAGTTGCTAATTCTCATTGTACCGATCCTAACCGTTTGTTAACATCTATAACTTGGGAAGTCATTCATGATGTTATACAATTTTTACAAAATTTTTATGTGGCTACACTTGAGTTTTCTGGAGCTTATTATCCTACCATTTCAAATGGTTTAGTTCATATTGCTGAAATTTCTCTTTTACTACATAATTTGAAGCAGAAAGAAGGATATGCTACTGTTGTTGAATCTATGCTAGATAAGTTTAAAAAGTATTTCTACCCAATTCCCTATATTTACCTAATTGGTGCTATTTTAATCCCTACTGTCAAAATGATAAAGTGTCGCCAATTAATTAGAGCTTTATATACTTATATGGATGTTGGCCCAACTGAAACTCCTGATATTGACACTTGTATTTCTGAGCTACACACATTTACAAACTTTATATAATTATTATGCTAACATTGTTGATGCTTCTTCGGTTGTAGATGCAAATATTCCTTCAACTAATCCTTCAACATCTGGAACAACTATGGATGATGATGATTGTGTTCAAGATTATCAGATTTGGTCTACACTAGGAGAGCATCAACAAACCAATAGCAGGAATATTGATGAACTACAATTCTACTTGCAAAAGTCACCAGAGCCCCTCACAAAAGATTTTCTATCGCTGAGTTGGTGGAGGAGCAACTCAAATCAATTTCATGTTCTTTCGGCCATGGCTCGAGACGTGCTAAATGTGCCGATTTCAACAGTCGCATCAGAGAGCGCATTTAACCAAGCAAGACAGCAGCTAGGAGATACCCGTCATTCATTGGGCAACAACGCTTTGGAAATTCTAGTGTGCATCAGAGATTGGATAAGATCAGAACGGAAAAATCAAGGGCGTGACGAGGTAGACGAAGAGGATGACCAAGAAATTAGAGATATAATGGTTTATGGTTCCGATTCAACCAATCCCGGAAACCAAGAACCTCATGTTGACATGGAAGAACTTACAAAAATGATGCAAAGCATGTGATGTACTATTTCTTATTTTTTATAATTATTGTAAACTTTTAAGTTTTAATTTGCAAGTTCAAAAATAAAAAAAAATCAAAAAAGAACTTGCAAATTAATTTGAAATATTAAAAATATAAATGAAAGCCTTCGGAGTTTGTTCCTTACATTTGCCTATTGGTCTTATACTCTTATTAAATAATTTTTTGTAGCCACTTACTTTCCAATTTCAATTTTATAATTATAAAATACAAATTTCAAATTTAAAACTTTAAACTTTAAACTTCAAAGTTTAATTCTAACCCTTAAAAGTTTGCAAATACTTAACTATCAATAACATTGAATAAGAAAAATAAAATTTAAATTAAAAAAAAAGAAAAAAGAATTAAGCCCGGCCCGCCCGAGCCTTTGTGAGCCCTAACCCGTACGGGCCCACGAAAACCCGAAAAATCCCAGCCCTATAACAACCCGTTATTCCCAGCCCGCTAACAGCCCGACCGCTAACCGAACGGGCTGGGATTTTTCCCGTTCAGCCCGTCCCAGCCCGCCCGATAAACACCCTTAGTTTCAACAAACACTTGCGTTGATTGTTGAAAAAAGATCATTGTCTACAATTTGCAGTAAGGTAATTGTATTATTAACACATGTAAAACAGCTAAATTGAAGAGAAAACTAATTTAGTCTCCTCAATGTTTTTGTCTCTCTAAGAATGACACGAAATTGAAATGCAAAATATAGCAAGAAGTATTAGCCCATCTCACTCTTTTTTGCTGAAATTCAAAAAATAGTCAGATTTACAACTAGTCATTAAAAAATAGCCCAATTTCAAAAGTAATCAAAATTTAGCCACTTTTTATGTAAAAATAAATCTGAGCGAAAATACTGTTCAAAATTCGGAAAATACGCCAGTATATTATACTGGAGTTCCAACATAAGTATGCTTGAACTCCAGCATATTATACTGGAGTTCCAGGATAAGTATGATAGAACTCCAGCATAATATGATGGAGTTCCAGCAAAAGTAAACTAGAACTCCAGTATAATATACTGGAGTTCCAACAAGTATAATTGTCCAGTATAATATACTGGAGTTTGGAGCACCAATGCTCCAGTCTCCAGTATATTATACTGGAATCAGCAAAGTATACCGTTCCAGCATAATATGCTGGAGTTCATATACAGGTGCATCGAACTCCAGTATATTATGCTGGACCGGTCTCTGTTGCAGCAAAATAGTGGCTATTTTTCATTGACTTCGTAAACGCTGACTATTTTTGAATGACTAGTCCGAAAACTGATTATACTGTGCTATTTTTACTTCCTTATTCCATCTCCTCTTCTAGTAGCGATGCTAATTATATTATTAACTAGGTTAGAGTTCAAATTCAATTGAGGAAAAGGTACAGACACCACTCAATATACATTATACAGTTTCATATATAAGTGAAAGAAAGCAATTTAACTTTCATAAGGATTTGAGCATGTAATCCAAATAAAACGGATTTAGACTTACACAATCACGTAGCTGTGTGCGTTACTGTGTTAAAAAATCAGAATATAAAACTGTTAGAATAATAAAGAAATCTAGAAAGAACAATAAAGAATCAAAATTATTCCGAGTCCACAATTTTCTTGTGTGTCCTTAAGGAATTTTAACCCCCTCAACGTTGCCAAGGTAATGGATTAAATCCTCCCAGGATAACGCGGAATAAACCTTCCTGCAACAGTGGCAATACAAACTGCATGATACCAACGAACTCAAAGAACGGAGCAAAATCACACTTACGAATTTGAGAGAGAGACTGCGAATTAGGATGCAGTTTATTCAGAAAGAAAGAAGTTCTGGAGTCTTTTTCATGTCTAGAAGATGCAGCCTTGCCTCAGAATTTATAGGCAAATATCAGAAGAGGTGTCTGGAAAGGTGCCTTTTCAGAAAATACGCGGCCTGCCGCGGTTCTACCGCGACCGCGGTAGAATAGCGGTCAGAGAGGCTCTCTGAATGAACCTGCCGCGGTTCCACCGCGACCGCGGCAGAACCGCGATCAGAGAGGCTCTCTGAATAAACCTGCCGCGGTGGACCACGGCAGAATCGCGATTCTAGCGTATTTTCAGCAATGACTTAGCATTTAATTAATTATTAAATAAATTTTGTCCAAAAAATAATCTCATCGATCATTTGACAAATCCAAATCCAAAGCCGAAGCCGAAGCCGAAGCCGAGCCGAGCGAGCGACGACGACGACACGAGGGTTCATTCTCTTCAACTCCTTTTAAGAGCTTTAAGAAGTGAATCTATATATAAGCACACAAATGTGATTGTCCCTCACCAATGAGGGACAAAGTGCAAGACAAAAGTTCACTTCTTCAAATTTTCATTTTCCCTCCATTTTATTTCCCTCCATTTCCAATTCACACTTCTTCTACTTTAAAGCCCAATGGCTTAAAGTCCAACAATCCCCCACATGAATGGGAATGGTTGTATCAAGAAAGATCATAGATGAAAGCTATGTGATTTTGCAAGTAAGGATTAATTGCATCTGGATAAGTAGGTTTCCCTTTGAATTTTCCGTAGTGAACATATGTCGGATATACTCGGTCAATCGGTAGATTTGATATCTTTGAACCATCGAACTTTAGTGTATACCTAGACAGCCATATGTCACACAACCAACCCTTAACCGTCTTTTGGTTCTCATTGTTGTGTTCGTTTTAGCCATGAACACCGCATGGTCTCATAAGTGCGTAGAGAATTGGCCTTACAGAATTCTCCTTGAAGCGGCTTACACTTCACACTTACGTAGGTGATTCCTAAACGTGTAATCCTTTAGATAGACACTATTTGATAGATACCTCATCAAACTTTGGTAATCATTAAAGAACGTGTAAAGTTCTATCCTTGTTACTGAACATTGTCTTCATCACGAGAATGGACCAAAGATTTTATTTTGACAATGTTGAACCGGTCAATCACAACTTTGTTTGAGCTCCTTGAACCTAGATCTCGGAACATCCAAAATTCTAGGTAGAGTACCGCCATGTTGACTTGTCCTCGGCCATAGTCCCATTCCCTTAGATGATTTCTCAACTCCCTCTCTAGATAAGCCTTTTGTAAGCGGATCCGCCACATTATCCTTTGATCTTACATAATCAATGGTGATAATTCCACTAGAAAGTAGTTGTCTAACGGTGTTATGTCTTCGTCATATATGACGAGACTTTCCGTTGTACATAACGCTCCCTGCCCGTCCTATGGCAGCCTCACTATCACAATGTATGCAAATAGGAGCCAAAGGCTTTGTCCAGATTGGAATGTCTTCTAAGAAATTTCGAAGCCATTCAGCTTCTTCACCGGCTTTATCTAAAGCTATAAACTCTGATTCCATTGTAGAACGAGCGATACACGTTTGTTTGGAAAATTTCCAAGATACTGCTCCTCCACCAACAATAAAAACATATCCACTTGTGGACTTTGTTTCTGTTGAGCCGGTTATCCAATTTGCATCACTATATTCTTCGATAACCGCAGGATATTTATTGTAGTGCAAAGCGTAGTCTTGGGTATACTCCAAGTATCCCATAACTCGTTTCATTGCCACCCAGTGATGTTTGTTGGGATTACTTGTGAATCGACTAAGTTTACTTATTGCACAAGCTATGTCAGGTCATGTACAGTTCATGATGTACATTAAGCTTCCCAACACACGAGCATACTCCAATTGAGACGTACTTTCACCTTTATTCTTTATAAGATGATGGTTTAAGTCAATTGGAGTTCTTGCACTTCTAAATTCCAAGTGTTTGAATTTTTCCAGTACTATTTTCACGTACTGTGACTGAGACAAAGCTAGACCTTGAGGAGTCCTCTGGATTTTAATTCCTAGAATTACATCGGCAACTCCTAAGTCTTTCATATCAAACTTAATAGCAAGCATACGTTTTGTAGCTTGAATGTCGGCAATGTCTTTGCTCATTATTAGCATATCATCAACATATAAGCAAATAATGACTATATGATTTGGAACGTTCTTAATGTAAACACATTTATCACATTCATTAATCTTAAAATTATTTGACAACATTGTTTGGTCAAATTTCACATGCCATTGCTTGGGTGCTTGTTTTAGTCCATAAAGGGACTTGACAAGTCTACACACCTTCTTTGCTTTTCCCGGAACCACAAACCCTTCAGGTTGGTTCATGTAAATTTCTTCCTCAAGATCACCATTTAAGAATGCTGTTTTTACATCCATTTGATGAATTTGAAGACCATACAAGGCGGCTAATGCTATTAGCATCCGAATGGATGTAATTCTTGTTACCGGTGAGTATGTGTCAAAATAGTCAAGACCTTCTCGTTGTCTAAATCCTTTGACAATAAGTCTTGCCTTGTATTTGTCAATAGTACCATCGTCCTTCATTTTCTTCTTGAAAATCCATTTAGAACCCAACGTTTTGTTACCTCAAGGAAGATCAACCAATTCCCAGGTATGGTTGCTCAATATGGATTCTATTTCACTATTGACAGCTTCTTTCCAATATTGTGCTTCTAAGGAAGACATTGCTTCCTTGAAGGTACGAGGCTCATTTTCTAACAGAAAAGTCAGAAAATCTGGACCGAATGAAGTAGATATCCTTTGACGTTTACTTCTTCTTGGATTTTCTTCATTAGGCATACCATCTGTTATTTCCTCCCGAGGTCGTTTTGACTTTTGGCAGGTCACTTCACTTTCCTTTTTATACGGATAAATAGTTTCAAAGAATTCAGCATTATCTGATTCTATTATCGTATTAATGTGAATCTCAGGATTTTCTGATTTATGAACCAGAAAACGATATGCCTTGCTATTGGTTACATATCCAATAAACACACAATCAACCATTTTTGGACCTATCTTAACCCTTTTAGGTTTAGGAACTTGTACCTTAGCTAAATACCCCCACACTTTGAAGTATTTCAAGCTAGGCTTCCTTCCTTTCCACTTTTCATAAGGAATTGATTGTGTTTTACTATGAGATACACGGTTGATTATCCGGTTAGCTGTAAGTATAGCTTCCCCCACAAGTTCTGTGGTAAGCCAGAACTTATTAGCAATGCATTCATCATCTCCTTCAATGTTCGATTCTTCCTCTCCGCAATTCCATTAGATTGTGGAGAGTAAGGGGCAGTTGTTTGGTGAATAATGCCATTTTCCAAACAAATTTCTTCAAAAGGAGATTCATATTCGCCACCCCTATCACTTCTTATCATTTTGATCTTTTTGTTTAGTTGCGTTTCAACTTCACTCTTGTATTGCTTGAAAGCATCAATTGCCTCATCTTTACTATTAAGTAAATAAACATAGCAGTATCTCGTGCTATCGTCAATAAAAGTAATAAAATACTTTTTCCCACCGCGAGATGGTGTTGACTTCATGTCGCAAATATCTGTGTGAATTAAGTCTAAAGGACTTGAATTCCTTTCAACGGACTTATAAGGATGCTTAGCATACTTTGATTCCACACATATTTGACATTTGGAATTAATGCAATCAAATTTTGGCAATACTTCTAGATTTATCATCTTCCGCAATGTTTTGAAGTTTACGTGACCTAAACGCGAATGCCATAAAGTGTTTGACTCAAGTAAGTAAGAAGAAACATTCACTTTATTGATAGGAACTGCTATTACATTTAGCTTAAAAAGGCCCTCATTTAGGTAACCTTTTCCTACATATACATCGTTCTTACTAAGTACAACACTATTAGAAACAAAAATACATTTGAATCCATTCTTGACAAGAAGTGAGGTAGACACAAGATTCTTGCGAATTTCTGGAACATGGAGGACTTGATTTAGAGTCACTATTTTTCCCGACGTCATCTTCAACGCAATCTTACCAACTCCTTCAATTTTGGCCGTAGATGAATTTCCCATGAAGATTGTCTCGTCGAGACCTGCGGGGGCATAAAAAGAAAATAACTCCTTGTTAGCATACACATGGCGGGTGGCTCCAGAATCTATCCACCATTCTTTCAGATTTCCTACCAAGTTGCATTTAGACAACATGGCACACAAGTCTTCCATTTCATCTTCAACCATGTTGGCTTGATTCTTTTTCTTCTTATCAGTCTTTGGCGCACGACAATCCACTGCCTTATGCCCAGTTCTTCTACAATTGTGGCAATTACCCTTGAACTTCTTCTTGCTTGGGTAATTCTTTGGTCCAGAAGCCTTCTTCTTTTTCTTATTTTGTGGTGCCTCCTCAACAATGTTTGCCCCCACAATTGCTGAGTTTCCACGTGACTTCTTTTCAGCATTTTTGTTGTCTTCTTCTATCCTCAGACGAACAATCAAGTCTTCTAGTGTCATTTCCTTCCGCTTGTGTTTAAGATAGTTCTTAAAATCCTTCCACAACGGAGGTAATTTCTCAATGAAAGCAGCGACTTGAAAGGCCTCATTTATGACCATACCTTCAATAAAAAACTCATAATTAGTAATAAGATAAATCTTATTAATAAAATTATTGACTCGGGTCATACCTTCAACAAGGAGGTCATGCACAATGACTTGTAATTCTTGGACCTGAGTTATGACTGACCTAGTGTCAATCATCTTGAAATCCAAAAACCTTGCAGCCACGAACTTCTTAAGCCCGGCATCCTCAGTCTTGTACTTCTTCTCAAGCGCATTCCATAACGCTTTTGAAGTTTCCATGACACTATAGACATTGTACAAGCCATCTTCCAAACAACTCAATATGTAGTTTTTGCACAAGAAATCAGAATGTTTCCATGCTTCAGTTACAACAAGTCGTTCATCATCCGGAGTATTTTCAGCCATGACCGGAGGATCCTCCTTGATGAAACGTTGCAAACTCAACGTAGTAAGATAGAAGAGCATCTTCATTTGCCAGCGTTTGAAGTCAATACCGGAAAACTTTCCGGGTTTTTCTGCCGGTTCCATAGCATGAGCAGGAGTAGAACGACATGACGAGGCAGCAACACTCGTAACAGTAGCAACCATTCCCGCAACACTTCTATTAGTTTGGTTTTCATTCGTCATATTTCTGTAAAGTTGAAAACAATACAGAACTTGTTAAATCAGTGAAGTTTTGATATCTTCAAACTGAATACCAAACCAACCATACAACACGTAACAATGGTGAAGTTTTTATATACTTCAAACCCATACGTTTATTATTCCGGCAAAGTTTTTATGTACTTTAAACTGGACAGAAACAATTATAGGAGTAGAAAACAACAAGGCTTTAGTCTCCAACAAAGTATATAGAAAACAGTTTAATAATCAACACAGAAACGTTAGTAATGTAAAATTCCTTAAACTTGTGTGCGTTACTATGTTAAAAAATCAGAAAATAAAACTGTTAGAATAACAAAGAAATCTAGAAAGAACAATAAAGAATTATTCCGAGTCCACAATTTTCTTGTGTGTCCTTAAGGAATTTTAACCCCCTCAACGTTGCCAAGGTAATGGATTAAATCCTCCCAGGATAAAGCGGAATAAACCTTCCTGCAACAGTGGCAATACAAACTGCAGGATACCAACGAACTCAAAGAACGGAGCAAAATCACACTTACGAATTTGAGAGAGAAAGACTGCGAATTTGGATGCAGTTTATTCAGAAAGAAAGAAGTTCTGGAGTCTTTTTCATGTCTAGAAGATGCAGCCTTGCCTCAGAATTTATAGGCAAATATCAGAAGAGGTGTCTGGAAAGGTGCCTTTTCAGAAAATACGCGGCCTGCCGCGGTTCTACCGCGACCGCGGCAGAACCGAGGGTCAGAGAGGCTCTCTAAATAAACCTGCCGCGGTGGACCACGACAGAATCGCGATTCTGGCGTATTTTCAACTGTGACTTGGCATTTAATTAATTATTAAATAAATTTTGTCCAAAAAATAATCTCATCGATCGATAATTTGACAAATCCGAAGCCGAAGCCGAAGCCGAAGCCAAAGCCGAAGCCGAGCGAGCGACGACGACGGCGCGAAAGTTCATTCTCTTCAACTCCTTTTAAGAGCTTTAAGAAGTGAATCTATATATAAGCACACAAATGTGATTGTCCCTCACCAATGAGGGACAAAGTGCAAGACAAAAGTCCACTTCTTCAAATTTTTATTTTCCCTCCATTTTATTTCCCTCCATTTCCAATTTACACTTCTTCTACTTTAAAGCCCAATGACTTAAAGTCCAACAGTAGCAAGTAATTCAAGATAGCAAGTAGTAACCAATAAGCAGCTTTGTAAAATTATCAATTAGTTGATTTTAGGGCTTTAAACTAGATGTCAAGTACTATATGCTCGAATAAAACTAGTTTTTAGGTAGATTCATAATCCTATATCTAAAAAAAATAATCACATAAAAGCAATTAAATATTTTGATGTGAATTCCTAGAGTATATGAAACAAGTAAAGCATGAGAGCGAGTTATAATAAATAAATATAAATAAGCACATAAAAATGGGATAAACCGTGATTTTTTTTACTTCTTCATATTTTCCTACTTCCTATAGAATAGGTTAACCCCTATTTATTTAAAATAGATATCATTTAAATAAATTACCTCCTATAGATATGTTATATGATTTATAGCAAAATTTTTAATTTTGGGTATCTCCTACACTTAAGCATTTTACACGCTATATTTTATTACCCTCTTTCTATTCTCATATTTTCTCTCTCATAGACACCTGTTTTCCATACAACTTCTCAATACAAGTTCACGCTCTCTCTCTAAATTGATACAATATATTTTTCATTCCAAATCCCCTTGTAATCGCGCTAAAAATCAGAATCCTCCTCACCCACAACGCTGCTTCCTCCTTCCCCAATCTCGGGTAAACCCTAATTCGATCTTCATTGTACTAATTTGTTTCTATAAGTAGTACGGTAAGCAATTTTATTTTTTTGATTTTCGCCATTTTTGTTTATTCTCAACATCTCTACTTACCAAATTGTATCTAATCAACAGTACCCAAGTCGTATTCTCACAATATCTGAAAGTATAACCTGCAAGTTGATTACTAAAGGTGTACCCACTAAAATTCTCAATTTCGATGGTCCCTCTTTCTCATTGCAAATCACTCAAGGGGAATTGGATGCAGGTTTAGCCAAAAATATGGCTTTGGAGAAGAGAACAAAAGCTCGACATGAAAATCTCAAAGAAACCCAAGTCGAGAAATCAATGAAGGAGACAAGAATGACGAAAACGGAAAAGAGGAAAACCATATCTCTGAAGCTTCATCTGTCAAGGGGAAGGAGGTTGAAGCAAGTAAAAGCTCAGATAAAGTTGAAGAAAAGGTAATTTTCTGACGTATTCTTCTTTATTATTAATGTATTCAGTTGTATTTATGCGTATGTATATGTATTCTGATGCATTTTTATAGTTGTATTTTTAAGGATTTTCAAGGTTCCCATCACTATTTTTTATTCTACTTTCAATGTATTTATTTGTTGTTTGCAAATGTTTAATTTTCCAGTATGTATTTAGTTGTATTCATATGTATTCATGTTAGTTATATTTTATGTCATGTGTGTTGTATGCAGTTGTTTTTATATGTATTTAGACTTGTCAGTGTATTTAGTTATATTCGTATGTATTCATATCATATTTACTGTTAAATATGTTGTGTATTCAGTTATATTTATACTTTTAAGTGTTTGAAGTTGTATTCATATGCATTCATGTCAAATTTACTATGAAATATGCGTTGTATTCAGTTGTATTTATATGTATTTATTCTTGTTAAATGCAGGGAATTAAGTTTTTTGTGAAACACCAGCCAATATTTGCACCGCATATCAGTGTATATACTAACACTGACATAGTCTCCGAGCTAAAAGAGAACCTTACTCCAGAGCAGTACAAATAACTGGGTAATACTTGCTTTGGAAATTTTCTTCAAATGAAGCGTTGTGAAGTCCAACATCAACTCTTCAGATGCTTCATGGCTCTCCAGTTAGAAGGAACTCCTAATAATGTATTTGCAATACACGTCAATGGTACTTCATTACATTTCACATTAAGGGAGTTTGCGCTTGTGACTGGCCTCAAATGTGTTGGTAATGATGCTGATTTTGAGTTTAGTAAAAAAGGTTCCTAACCGGCTTATTGAGACTTACTTTGGAGGTGCTAATCTTGTCAAGAAGAAACATTTGATGAAATGCTTTGTACAAGAACTGGGGTCCCGACAATGATGGTGATGCCTTGACGATATCTTTGTTGTATTTCATACACACCTTCATTTTTTCATCCTAGAAGAACAGTACAACCATACCAAGGCTACATTTTGACTTGATAGAGAGTGGGCGTTATTCTGAATATTATTGGAGTTTAAAAGCATTTGAAACGCTGACAAAATCGATTAGCAAGAAGATGGATGCACAGAAGAAGTATTACAGGATAGTTGGGAAGCCTCTAGCTATGCAAGTGTGGTTTTATGAGTGCTGTTCGTATGTTGATCCCAAAAATGCACTCCGACTTGATGACGTGGTCCCCAAAATACTCAATTGGAGAACCACCAGAAATCAACCAAACTTTGCTTATCTGATGAAAGGCATGTTCAATGACAACGAAAACATGGTAATATACAATTTGTATCATGGCTAGTTTAGATTTTATTAATAATTAATTCTGCATACATTTGCATACAGAAGTATACAGTTGCATACAGATACATTTTTTATTCTTTAATACCTGCTGTAGTTTCTGATGTAGTTTCTGCTATAATATTTGATGTCATATTCTCACATATATGCTGCATACAATTGCATACAGATTTTGCATACATTTGCATACAGGAGACTGCATACATTTGCAGGGGATGCATACATCAGTATACAGTTGCATAAATATGCTGCATACACTTGTATACAAATGCATATAAAAACTGCATACATTTAAATACAGCTACTGCATACATTTGCATTCATATGCATACAACAATATACAACTGCTGTAGCCTTCATTATTAATTCTTCATACAATTGCATATTATTATTAGTGTTGTCTTAATTTCAATACAAATTTCAGTTTGATTCCAGATCTGCATGTGTATGTTTGTAGTAAGACTTTGATTGTATTTCGTTTTTCAGATTGCTTACAAGGACATCCATCCAAGCGATATAGATCTTGCCGTTATTCATATTCCTCCTATAGGCGCTGATGTTGAGAACAGACCTACTCCTACTCATTCAGACAAGTCGGGAGAGGATTCGTATGACTTTTCTCCTACACCTGATCTTCAATGTAAGAAGAAACATGTTGCAAGTGTTGGTCCATGTCACGACCCCAACCCCGGTCATGATGGCGCCCAACACACTGCTAGGCAAGCCCGACCATTCAACAACATTATCCCAAATTCTTATTCATATTATAGATAAATATCACAGAGAATTTACTAAGTCATTTCATTCAATTGTATAATTAATAATAAAATCTGCGGAAGTTCAATTAAAATACCACACCATAGCCCAATAGAATCCGATGTCACGAATATGAGCCTCTAATACAGAATATCCACCTATTACAAGTCTGTCTAGGAAAAAAGCGGAATAAAAAATAGAGATAGAGGGGAGAGATCAAGGCTGCGAATGCCATGCAGCTACCTCAATACTCCCGGATAATGCTGTTCAGCTAAACAAATCATCACTCAGCCTGTAGTGTACCTGGATCTGCACGCAAGGTGCAGGGAGTAATGTGAGTACTCCGACCCAGTGAGTAATAAACATAAATAAAGGCTGAGAATAAGAAATCATGGGAAAATACAAAGTAAACTATAACTGGCAATTTAGAACAACAAATAGTGAAGCAACAAGTCAATTAAATCAGAGTACCAAATACTAAGACAGGTATAACTGATAAAAACAAATGCATGAGTGCAATGCAATGCATATGATGGTACACTCTAGTACCCACTGCGGTGTGCAGCCCGAGCCATCTATTTATTTATCGTCGATGACGCTCACTGGGGGTGTGTGCAGACTCCGGAGGGGCTCCTACAGCCCAAGTGCAATATCAAGCCATCTCGTGGCATCAAATCTAGGCCCTCGGCCTCATATCAATCTCATTATAATCGCCCAGGCTCTCTGCCTCAATATCAATGTAATCAACCAGGCTCTCGGCCTCAATATCAATGTAATCAACCAGGGCCTCAATATCAATATAACACTGCTGCGACGCGCAACCCGATCCATGCTCAGTCCAAAAATCATCATAAGCCCCTTGGGCATTTGTAAAATAGTAGTTCTCAGCCCGAAATATCATTTAGAAATATCATTTAAGTTTTCAAATCTTAGAAAGATGACTGAGTTTGCAAAACAGTATTTAAAACCTTGGACTGAGGTCAAATGATATGCAAAATATGCGAAAGTAGTGATATCAATCCCTGAAGGATTCAAATAATTGGCAAGAAGCCCAAATGTAACAATTAAATCCAAGTAAGGATGATTCTCAATTTAGTTCAAGTAGAAAACACGGTAAAAATATCTCTTGGGACGGACCAAGTCACAATCCCCAATGGTGCTCTACCCCACGCCCGTTATCCGGCATGCAAGTCACCTCAATATAGCGTTATGATGTGAAATTACGAGGTTTCAAACCCTCAGGACATCATTTACATCAATTACTCACCTCAAACCGGCTATTTCTTTAATTCGCGACGCCTTTGCCCCTCGAATTGGCCTCCACGTGCGTCGAATCTGCCCAAAATCATAACGAATATGTCACAAAATACTAAGGAGACAATACCCAATCGAAAGCAATCGAAAAATACCAAAATTCACGAATTTGGCAAAACCCGAGCCCCGGGCCCACATCTCGAAAAATCAGAAAATTAACATCACCGGATTCCTTGTCTCGCTACGAGTCTATACATACCAAGAACTCCCAAATCTGAGTTCAAATGACCCATCAAATCCTAATTGTTTGGTTTCAAAATTCAAGCCCTAGTTCTTGATTTGTAGGCTTATATTTCATGAATCTCTAGGTGGAATTCACAATAAAAACAAGTTCTAAGTCGAAGAAACTTACCTCAAGTCGTTCCCCCTTGAATCCATCTTTAATCTCCACCAAGAAGCTCTCAAAATGATCAATCATGGAGGAAAAATGACCCAAAATCGCGGATGAAGTGTTTTATAAACTCACCGCCCAGAATTTTTCGGAAGTACTGTTCACGCGTGTTACTGTACACAGTATTGTTCACGGGGTACTCTACATGGTACTGTACACGGGGTACTGTACACGGTACTGTTCATGTGGTACTTTTTCTACAATTTTCTCCAATTTTACTAAGTCCGAAATCACTCCGAGACACCTCCGAAACACTCCCGAGCCCTCGGGGCTCCTAACCAAGCACATACACTAACTCAACAACATCCTACGAACTTAATCGTGCGATCAAATCTCCAAAATAACGTCATATACCATGAATTAAGCTTTAAAATCCAAGAATTCTTCCAAGAATTAAGCTTTAGAAAGCAATTTTACTCAAAAATTCATTTCTCGGGTCTGGGACCTCGGAATTCGATGATTCTTGTTCCTATGAGTCAAAAATAATAATACGAACATAGCCCTTCAGTCGAAACTCAATTCGGAGCTCATTTGCTCAGTTCAATACCCATTTCGCTCGTTAAACAATTAACTCATGTTTCGTGTCAAAAACCCAATCGCGACTTGATGAAATTAGACCAAACTTTCCAGATCACTCCTATAATTCATTATTTAAATTCTGGAAATCTCGAAATAAAATTTCGATCTCTAGAACTAAAAATGGACCTTTGGATCATTACATGCTTATGCTCAAACGACAAAAATCTTCCAAAAACTCTTCCAAAACTTATCCGAGCCTCATGGGACCCCGAACAAACATGCCAACATAATTCATAACATTATTAAAACCTCTTCCAATCATCAAAACACCTCAAACAACATCAAATTACCCAAAACTCATCGAATTCAAGCCTAATTTTCTAAAAACTTCCAATACACTTTCGATCAAAAACCCGACCAAACCACGTCTGAATGACCTGAAATTTTGCACACATATCCCAAATCACCTAACGAAGCTACAAAACTCTCGGAATTCCATACCGACTCTCGGATCAAAATCTCACCTATCAACCGGAATTCGCCAAAATTCTAACTTCGCCAATTCTTGCCTAATTCTACACCGGACCTCCAAAATTACTTTGATCACACTCCTAAGTCACAAATCATCCCCCGAAGCTAACCGAATCATCAGGATTCAAATTCGAGCCCTCTAACACATAAGTAAACGTTCGGTTGACTTTTCCAAAACAAACCTTCTTTAAAGAGACTAAGTGTCTCATTTCCTACTAAAACCAATCCAAATCAACTCGTTCACACCCAACACTGATAATGAAGCATAAAGAAATAGGAAATGGGGAAAACGGGGCGGTAACTCACGAGACGACGGGTCGGGTCGTCACGTCCTCCCCAACTTAAACAAACGCTCGTCCTCGAGCGTACCCAGAGTTGTCCTAGAAGCCAACCAATAGCTGAACGACTTTACCAAGAATATACCCGTGGGTGATCCCACACTACCCTATCTCGCATAGGTCCGATAACACAACATAGCTGAAATTTCACAATCCATCTAGTCCATAAACCATAGAACCACACTGCACCTTCCGAAATCATACACAAGATTAGAACTTCACATCCATACTCAGAATAAGCCCGAACCAGCTGTAATAACCCATACCTGCAACATCAGGTGCAATTATCTGATATACCACATAACTCAAACACTCGAAACGATAATTTCTATTCACAGTAGCTGCACATAATAATCGAATATCGATAGGAAACCTCTTAACAACTAAAGCCTCATTCCAACACTTTCACATACTGCCAATGATAAAGGAAACACGCAATAAATCATAACCATTTCCTATGTCAACCATTCATGAAGTCATTTCTCTCCTGGTAATTACCATAGCAAATTTTGAACCGAACCTCAATATTTACCCATCACACATACTGAAATCGAATCCGTTCCCATTCATTAATGATTTCAATGATCTCTTCTGACCAAACACACTACTCAGGTGACATGATACATCAATACATGCCTAAGCCACAACTTGCATAATATGTGCACCAATAAGAAACGGACCGAACATACTTAATTCATAAAAATAACTCAACTGAGAGAGCTGTACCTCAAACTCACCAGTACTGCCACAACACAAGGCTGAGACCCTGTCTCACATCATAGAAACAGGACACACAAATTTGACCCGCAATGTCATATTTCCACACAGCTTTGCTGCAACGCGCGTTCCTATCCAAATACTACTCCACAGGAAACACCTCAAGTCACTATGCTTGAAATCGACAACCATGGTCAATTGATGTCTGGAGCCAAAGAAAATCATTACACCCATGGTGAAACAAATAACACACACCACGCAAACTTGATAGAACATAATCGGGACGTTATTCACCGAGCAACACCCAATTACTCATCCCGCTCGACTTCCACTACTACAACTCCTATCGGAGCCAGACGATCTGGTGCCCGACACCAAATTAATACCGAAATCAACAACCTCGCCCGGCGACATGCCTAGCCATATGTAACTCATCTAAAAAGTCCCCCAACACCGGAACTGAATTAATGATGACAACCTTTGCACTAACATCCATCACGAATGCCCAATTAAGAAAGCAATCCTTCCCAACCGTCCGCTGGTCCTTTGAAATATAAACCATTCTGCTAGAACATAATCCAATGCACTTCATCACTCAACCCGTGGCATTTTCGGTATTGCCCGTAGCGCAATAGTTCAGAATCACTCTACACTAAGACAACCAGTCTGAATTCCGACATCACATCCAAAATCTAACATACTAGCAAACAAAGATCACTCGAGCCTCCAAATCCCGATTGCCGCTAAACTGTGCCGAATACACACGATCCACCACCACAACCTAGCCTGTACATGAGAACTCCCAGTCTCCAACTCCATATGGCACACAAATCATCATACCTGATTCCAGTTTTCACCGTGCGAATACATGCACACCTTTGATACCCAATCATTCCACGACAGATACTCAAAATTTCCCTCTGCTACCAAGCAAACCCGAATACCACCAGTGGACCTACCAAGAACATGCCGCAATACTACCGAAATATCATCAGTTTAATCACATTACCTTTTTCTAAGACATATACTCTCATCAAATCACTTTCAATTAGCAATACCATTTCCTTAATCATCTGAAGATCATTCACTCTAATCATCTGAAGATCATTTCTCTAATCACCTAAAGCTGCCCGTACCGCCTAAGAATGTTATGAATTTCTATTCAGAACTGAACTGTAACCTTACACACGCAAATCTCAACCCTTCACAACATATCGTATATACCATACCATCCTAAGGTAACATGAGGACTTCACCTCCTTTCCGAACCATGAACGTTTACGTACTCAACTAGTCCAGAACTTCTATTGATCCCATATAGAATAAAAATCATTACACATCCCATGCTCTGCATGACATACATAGGTCTTGTTCAAATTCTTACAATACCGATACGACGGATGAGATCTGTATAAATTCATAACACCGCCGAATCAACAATTCATTGGGTCTGTACTTCTGGCAAGAACTATCACCCCATTATGAACCAAACAATGGTCTTAGCCCCTTAATTTACTTCATATACTCAGATTGCACTGATCTCGAATTCAATGATCTCGTCTCACCCATTACGAACTGCTCAAGCAGTAAGCCACCCCAGACATAATCAAAAGCCGCATATGATGCCCTAATATGCCAATAGGCTACCAATTCGAACGCGATACAAAAAAGAAAACGAACTCTGGAAGGAATTACCAATCCCACGCACTAATACAGACTTTCCTTAGAAAACAGGAAGCAAGGCATACAAAATAGCATATAGAAATCTATACTCAACATCACACTGTTGCGGCGTGCAACCCGATCTAGATAACATACCCATGGTAGCGTGCCACCCGATGCACACATAGATCTCACATAAGGAGATGCACATCGAGCCAAATTTGCTCATTACAACAAAATACCGAGTATCATTCGTAAGCATGCTAAGTGCATAATAATATCTCTGAGGGACATATAGCGTTATAAGCTACAAAACTCAAGCACAACTGAGGTGCGATGTACAGTCTGAATTTCAAGAGCCAAGATGCTCATATAACGTCATTCCTACGCGGATTCTCAACACATAGCAATTTCTCAAGCTGTCTCATAACTCAC
Source organism: Nicotiana sylvestris (assembly GCF_000393655.2). NCBI lineage: Eukaryota > Viridiplantae > Streptophyta > Magnoliopsida > Solanales > Solanaceae > Nicotiana > Nicotiana sylvestris. The sequence goes on from NC_091063.1 coordinate 65,897,906, forward strand.
ACGGCGCAATGCATCACTACGCGAAATATCTGACAACGAAACATCAACCTAACTACTCCTCCATGAGGACCGCGTTACTAAAATGCACACATCTGGCCTGATATAGAGCCATTATTCACATTAAATCTATCCACTGACTTCAAACTGATTCTAATCATACTGAACTAGTCTGATAACCTTTTAAAGGTCCATAATAACTCCCATTTTTCTCATAACACACAAGAACAACCATCACAATCAGAGTAATCCTCCCCAGTTCACAACCCAATATGCCAAGTGCCCTCCAGGCATGAATCTTCAATTTAACGACACCATCACAAACTTCATACTTGGTTTACATCTTTAATCAATCAAGTGATCACATGCCACACTTATATAATCTTCCTGTGGGACACACTCCCACAACCTACCACAATAATATCTGGAGCGTACCTCCAAACCACCGGTCGCACTAACGCTGAAGAGAGATCAAGAATCATTAACCAGGACACAAAACTCTTTTTACAAAATACCGATCTTAGGTGACGCTGAAGACAATACCAACTTACAGTAAACGTCGAAACTTATCTCCTGCTCATCCGAGCTCATGACATTTTGTCAAAAAATTTCCTTCACTCGTGCCATTCTCGGTCTAATTTCCACAACCAGAACTGATTCACCAGCATGCATCAAATTGGAACTAACATAGTACATAACCGCACAATCTGCTAACCAATAGCAAGCTCCCCAACTTGGCTCGAAGCCATAGACCACAACATACTATACTCATAACGCATATACTCCATTGTTGCCTCAATACCATAGTGAGATTAAACTCGATCCTTCATAAGCTTGTGGAAACACAAATCATTTAGAATTTTTAACTCTTCTGCAAATCTCGCATTCACTCACACAACAGTTAAGCCCACTCTCTAGGCGATCCAATTTAGATTTCAACACATTTTATTCACTTGCAATTGAGGTCTTCTAATAGATAACATAAGGATAACACAACTTTAGAACACCCCGCAGGAGATGACCCACCTGCTTTGCCCCCAACTAACATTTCTGCATACATTCCACCGCCATAAGCATTACATAGTCACTTGATCTTCCTGAGTTTGTACTCATACCGCAACATGAAATTTACTTCACTCCCAACTAGGAGACATGAAAAGATTCTTCACACGCCCATAATTCGGGCTATAACTTGAATCACGATGGACTTCAAGCATCTATTAGTTCTTCCATTATTCAGCAAACCCTTCTCGTCGCTTCCAAATCATATAGATACGCCTCGCAGTACTAACATATTCATCACATAGCCACAACCATAATTTCCACTAACAGGGACACTACTGAACATATAAGTTCAAAAACACTTGTTCACACAATCAGCACCTCGGCGCTCCCGCCATAGGTAAAGATCCAACCTCAAGTCCTCCAGACTGGCCCACCATAAACTCACAGAGATAACACCTCGCCCCTCGATCGGGGAATCACAAGCCATCGAGGCACATCTGATACTAAGCGCCCATGCGCGCATACGAACGTGTGGAAGGAATTTCAAAAGTTGCTTTTCAAGATGAATCAAGGATGCACGATAAGAATTCAAGAATGTGAAGTTTTCCTAAAGGTTCTGCAGCCTCTCGAGGATAAATACAGACGTCTTCGTACGGATCCGTGAGACTCTACTAAACCGGCTCATAACTCGCGAGACCAATTAACCTAGGCTCTGATACCAACTTGTCACGACCCCAACCCCGGTCATGATGGCGCCCAACACACTGCTAGGCAAGCCCGACCATTCACAACATTATCCCAAATTCTTATTCAGATTATAGATAAATATCACATAGAATTTACTAAGTCATTTCATTCAAGTGTATAATTAATAATAAAATCTGTGGAAGTTCATTTAAAATACCACATCATAGCCCAATAGAATCCGATGTCACGAATATGAGCCTCTAATACAGAATATCCACCTATTACAAGTCTGTTAGGAAAAATGCGGAATAAAAGATAGAAATAGAGGGGAGAGATCAAGGCTGTGAATGCCATGCAGCTACCTCAATACTCCCGGATACTGCTGTTCAGCTAAACAAATCCTCACTCAGCCTGTGGTGTACCTGGATCTGCACGCAAGGTGCAGGGAGTAATGTGAGTACTCCGACCCAGTGAGTAATAAACATAAATAAAGGCTGAGAATAAGAAATCATGGAAAAATACAAAGTAAACTATAACTGGCAATTTAGAACAATAAATAGTGAAGCAACAAGTCAATTAAATCAGAGTACCAAATACTGAGATAGGTATAACCGATAAAAACAAATGCATGAGTGCAATGCAATGCATATGATGGTACACTCTAGTACCCACTGTGGCGTGCAGCCCGAGCCATCCATTTATTTATCATCGACGACGTTCACTTGGGGGTGTGCAGACTCCGGAGGGGCTCCTACAACCCAAGCACAATATCAAGCCATCTCGTGACATCAAATCTAGGCCCTCGGCCTCATATCAATCTCAGTATAATCACCCAGGCTCTCGGCCTCAATATCAATGTAATCAACCATGCTCTCGGCCTCAATATCAATGTAATCAACCAGGCTCTCGGCCTCAATATCAATATAACACTGCTGCGGCGTGCAGCCCGATCCATGATCAGTCCAAAAATCATCATAAGCCCCTTGGGCATTTGTAAAACAGTAGTTCTCAGCCCGAAATATCATTTAGAAATATTATTTAAGTTTTCAAATTTTAGAAAGATGGTTGAGTTGCAAAACAGTATTTAAAACCTTGGACTGAGGTCAAATGATATGCAAAATATGCGAAAGCAGTAATATCAATCCCTGAAGGATTCAAATAATTGGCAAGAAGCCCAGATGTAACAATTAAATCCAAGTAAGGATGATTCTCAATTTAGTTCAAGTAGAAAATATGGTAAAAACATCTCTTGGGACGGACCAAGTCACAATCCCCAACGGTACTCTACTCCACGCCCGTTATCCGGCATGCAAGTCACCTCAATATAGCGTTACGATGTGAAATTCCGGGGTTTCAAACCCTCAGGACATCATTTACATCAATTACTCACCTCAAATCGGATATTTCTTTAATTTGTGACGCCTTTGCCCCTCGAATTGGCCTCCACGTGCGTCGAATCTGCCCAAAATCATAACGAATATGTCACAAAATGCTAAGGAGACAATACCTAATCGAAAGCAATCGAAAAATACCAAAATTCACGAATTTGGCAAAACCCGAGCCCCAGGCCCACATCTCGAAAAATCAGAAAATTAACATCACCGGATTCCTTGTCTCGCCACGAGTCTATACATACCAAGAACTCCCAAATCCGAGTTCAAATGACCCATCAAATCCTAATTGTTTGGTTTCAAAATTCAAGCCCTAGTTCTTGATTTGTAGGCTTATATTTCATGAATCTCTGAGTGGAATTCACAATAAAAACGAGTTCTAAGTCCAAGAAACTTACCTCAAGTCGTTCTCCCTTGAGTCCCTCTTTAATCTCCACCAAGAAGCTCTCAAAATGATCAACCATGAAGGATAAATGACCCAAAATCGCGGATGTAGTTTTTTATAAACTCACTGCCCAGAATTTTTTGGAAGTACTGTTCACGCGCGTACTGTACACGGTACTATTCACGGGGTACTGTACATGGTACTATTTACGGGATACTATTCACGGGGTACTATTTTTGCATTTTCTTCAATTTTACTAAGTCCGAAATCACTCCGAGACACCTCCGAAACACTCCCGAGCCCTCGGGGCTCCTAATCAAACACATACACTAACTCAACAACATCCTAGGAACTTAACCGTGTGATCAAATTGCCAAAATAATGTCATATACCACGAATTAAGCTTTAAAATCCAAGAATTCTTTCAAATTTCATAAAACATCAAATTTTCCATTTTGAGTTCGAAACACGTCAAACGACGCCCGTTTTCAACCAAACTTTACAAAAAGTGATTAAACCATATATAAGACCTGTATCGGGTGCCGAAACCAAAATACGGGCCCGATACCATCACTTTCTAATCAAATTTCATTCCCATTTTCCTTAAATATTTTCAGAAAGCAATTTTACTCAAAAATTCATTTCTTGGGCCTGAGACCTCGGAATTCGATGATTCTTGTTCCTATGAGTCAAAAATAATAATACAAACATAGAACTTCAGTCGAAACTAAATTCGGAGCTCATTTGCTCAGTTCAATACCCATTTCGCTCGTTAAACAATTAACTCATGTTTCGTGTCAAAACCCCAATCGCGACTTGATGAAATTAGACCAAACTTTCTAGATCACTCCTATAATTCATTATTTAAATTCTGGAAATCTCGAAATAAAATTTTGATCTCTAGAACTAAAAATGGACCTTTGGATCATTACATGCTTATGCTCAAACGACAAAAATCTTCCAAAAACTCTTCCAAAACTTATCTGAGCCTCATGGGACCCCGACCAAACATGCCAACATAATTCATAACATTATTCAAACCTCTTCCAATCATCAAAACACCTCAAACAACATCAAATTACCCAAAACTCATCGAATTCAAGCCTAATTTTCTAAAAACTTCCGAAATACACTTTCGATCAAAAACCCGACCAAACCACGTCCGAATGACCTGAAATTTTGCACATATATCCCAAATCACCTAACGAAGCTACAGAAACTCTCGAATTCTATTTCGACTCTCGGATCAAAATCTCACCTATCAACCGGAATTCGCCAAAATACTAACTTCGCCAATTCTAGCCTAATTCTACACCGGACCTCCAAAATTACTTCCGATCACACTCCTAAGTCACAAATTATCCCCCGAAGCTAACCGAATCATCAGGATTCAGATTCGAGCCCTCTAACACATAAGTCAACGTCCAGTTGACTTTTCCAAAACAAACCTTCCTTAAAGAGACTAAGTGTCTCATTTCCTACTAAAACCAATCCAAATCAACTCGTTCACACCCAACACTGATAATGAAGCATAAAGAAATAGAAAATGGGGAAAACGGGGTGGTAACTCACGAGACGACGGGTCGGGTCGTCACAGTCCATCTTCATCACCGCCCCATAAAAAGCGCAAGTTTTAACACGAAAGGCATCCTAATGAAACAGAGTATCAATCCAAGATTCCTCCTGTTTGTGTATCCAAATTTGGACAGAATGTTTTGCATGACAATCAGTTGCCAGATTCCAAAAATGACGAAGTATCTTCTTTGAGGAAAGACCTAAATTCATTCAAAGAATACGTGAGTATTTAACCACATATTAAACATTACAGTTTAGTGCGTAACATTCATATATTTTTGGCGCAATCTTCTAATTATTTTTGTCTTGTTAAGGTTGTGGGAGAGTTCAAGTCTCTGAGAACATTGATCAATGATAACTTCAAGATGCTTTCTGACCATCCACAACAAAATCAGCAAAATGAAAGTTACACTAGAGAAAGGAACCTATAAGGAGACGTGATGATGGTATTGACACAGATGTCGGAGATAATGTTGAGGTTTAACATTTTTAACATCTTTAGCATTTGTTTATATCTCATGTTTACTGTTATAATTAAATAATTGTATTTTAAAAGTTGTATGTATTCGACAAGCATTTAACTGCCTCACTAAAATGATAACTGTATTTGACCAACACATGTATTTGAATGTATTTATATGTATGTTAACCTTAATATGTAATTGGAATTAGCTGCTGTATATTCAGCCGTATTTTAATATATTCTGATTTGTTATTCTTGAATATGTGTGATGTATTTTACTAAGATTTCCATAGCCAAAATCTGTTTTCTTACTGTAATTATATGTATTTAATTGTATTCTTAGACTAAGTTACTACACTAACAATGATACATACAACTAACAGAAACCAGTGCTTAATGCTCAATGTGTGGAGTCAAGAGGTGAGGGGAATACTACATCAGAGGTGTCTTTCAACATACCATCTACAGGTCAAGAGGGTGTATCTACAGAATTCTATGTATCTCAATTTGAGCTGGACGACAAGTTTCTTCCCAGTAAAATTCTAGAAACTAGAATTGTGATGCACAACAGTGCAAAAAAAGCTGAATCAACCCCAGTACCATCTCACAGGAATCGACGACCAAGTAGATGGTATTCTTCGCCTTATGAGTCTAACTTCGACTCCGCAGGTTAGTTTTTTTATAAACTAAATATCTATTTCCTCATGGTTTTTAAATTTAAAAGTCTCTACTCAGGAATTCAATGAATAACAGGTACCTCAGTAAAGTTGACCCCCATTTTTGAAAAAAGACACCCCTTTGAGGATGATTCGATAACAGGGCTACATCCTACATTAATCATTCAGGAATATGACAAATAGGTTCGTGATGGTCTTCTTGCTAGACATGATCAGAGGTGAGTTTTCCCCCGGTATGTGTATTAAGTTTTTATATTTTAAAAAATGTATATATTGTTTTTTTATATCATACATGTAGAAGTAATTTGGAAGACCACTACAAGAAGAACAAGTCAATACTTCATATACCATTGGATTTTGGAGTTGATCAAGTTAATTCAAAAAATTGGTTTTACCTTCGTTTGATGGGAAGCTATGAGATGACAACGTAAGTTTTTCCCCTAACTGACTAATTTTCTTTGAATAACAACATGCATTTGATTGTATTCTGTTGTACTATTTTTACTGTTTTCAAACACTCTATATGATGAAATGTATGATGAATGCAATGTCATCATTATTCAGTTGTATTCAGTTGTAGTCAGTGTTATTAAACTGTTTTAATCAGCTATAGTCAGTTGTATTTTTCTTGCTTTCAGCTGTATTCAGTTGTTCTCAACTATATTATTCATATGTATTTCTCTGTATTCAACTGTATTATTCAGCTGTATTCAGTTGTTCTCAACTGTATGTTGTTCTCAACTGTATTATTCATATGTATTTCTCTGTATTCAATTGTATTCAGCTGTAGTCAGTTGTATTCAACTGTTTTAATCAGTTGTAGTCAGTTGTATTCAACTGTTTTATTCAGCTGTATTCAACTATATTATTCAGCTGAATTCAGTTGTACTCAATTGTATTATTTATATGTATTTTTCTATATTCAGCTATATTCTTTAATAGTTTGATTAATTGGACTCACACCATGTAATTAAATTTGTGTATAGCATATTGACGTCATATTCTACTATCTAAGAAAGAAGGAAAAGTACAATCAAACAAGCAACTTCAAGTATATAACTATTGATTGTATATTCAAGACAAGAATTGCTGAAATCTTCGACAGGTATGCTGATACAAATAGTAATGCTAATGTAGCCAAAGAAGAGGATGTGGTATATGAGTACATAAGGGGCTACAGATTGCTAGCTAATGTACCTTGGCAATACTGTGGATAATGTCTTGATACCAGTCAACTTGAAGGACAAACTACACTGGGTATTGGCTGTTGTCTCATTCAAGGAGAGATGTATCAAAGTGTATTACTCGTACAGATCTGCAGGTCATGATGCATATGTAGCTTCTGAGATTGCTAAGCTAGCTAAGCTTGTACCTCTGTATCTATCAATTAGTGGCTTTTACAGAGATAGTCAAAGCATAGATTGGTTTACTTATTCAGCATACACTGACAAGTCACATAATGATCCCTTTGAAGTTTTTTTCATATCAGATCTGCCTCAACAGAAAGCTGGAAACATGTAAGTATTCAATCATCATTCTTGTATGTTATATACAAATCTAATTGTATGAATTATTTTTAATTGTTTCAATCAATTATTTTTTAGGGATTGTGGGGTGCATGTTGCGGCATACGTAGAGTTTCTGAGCACTATTGGTGAGATTCCACAAATAACATTTGATTCCAATCTACTCCGTCAAAGATATGGTGCTCTCCTCTGGGACTATGCTATGCGGAAGATAGACACTAATGCCATAAGCGAGAATGAAGCACCCTCAAAGATTGCTAGGCAAATCACGGAGTCAGATTCAAAGATGTAGATAGTGTTAGGGTAGCTTTAGGTTAATGTAATTTTGGAATGTAGTTTGAAGAAGAATACTGTTTTGAGTAGTTTTTTTGGTGAAGATGGTATTTAGTTAGGAAAACTTATCACTTTATCAATAGTGTTCGTGTATGACAATTGCAACTTTTCAATCGTTGTTTCACTGGTTTGTTCATAAGTATTCATGCTTATTCTTCAGTTTGAATTCATATGTATCTTACAGGATTCAAGTATGTATTATTCAGTAACTTTGCTTGAACAGGTTTTAGGTATTGAACATGTTAATATCAAAGTCAGAAACTTTATGTATTCTGATGGTAGGTTATATTAAAGAATTCAGATGTATTTTTCTGGATTCAGGTGTATTCAGTTGTATTCAACAACATTCATTTATGTGTATCTTTCAAGTTCAGTTAATACATATTTAAGAATACAAATTCAGATGTATTAAACAGGTTATACGTAATCAGTTGTATTCAGCTATAGTAAGTTGTATTCAACTGTTTTATTCAGCAGTAGTTAGTTGTATTCAACTATATTATTCTGCTGTATTCAATTGTATTTTTTTTATATTAAGCTATATTCAGTTGTACTCAACTGTATTTTTCATATGTATTTCTCTGTATTCAACTATATTCTTTAATATGTATCTTTCAAATTTAGTTAATATTTGTTAAAGAATATAAATTCAGATGTATTAAACATGTTATTGTCTAGTTAGAGAATATAAATTCAGACTTATTGAAATTGTTATATTACAGCTGAGTATATAGATGTATTCCTATGAATTCTAACTAGTTATGTATATAACTCAGGCACTGTCTATAATAAACTGTCAAAGTATATGTGGACACGGTTATATTCGATTGTATCCAATACATTAAGGCAACTATATGTATTCAGAATCTATTCACAAAAGTCATTTCTGAAATTATTACTTGACAATGAGAATTTATTACTTGACAATGTCATCATAAGTATTGACAAATCGTTGAAGCACCAATACATGTCAGAGTGTTAATTATTTATTACGTGGAGCATTTCTACACGTTCGCTTGTTATGTCCTCCAAGCCCATATATGCTACATGAATGTTGATTTTTCGGCTGCAGCAATTCACTTAAAGGTTTATCGCACTTCTTCTTTGGCCTTCCAGGACGTCTTTTCCATTTGGGTGGTAGTACAACCTCCTCTGCAACATGTGCTGGTATATTCCAATCATTTCTGTCCGGTAGCGGGTACACAGGCACATCGTATGTCATTACAACAGTATTTGGTTTGTAATAGTTAGAGCAATATTCTTCTGGCATTAGAAACTTGCTCTTCAATACAACCCAAGTATGTGGGCATGACAATTCATCAACTTGGAACCTCCCACAAACACATTTTCTCTCTAACAGGCAGACTGTGTAATTCCTCCCTCCATCGTTAACCGTATGTAAGTATTCAGTTGATGGTACCACCTACATTTAAAAATAAAAATATAAGTTTTGAGCATATATAACTGAATTACTATATGTATAATGCTGAATTACTCAGTTACATACAACTGAAATATTTGCATACAGATGAATACATCTTATATTTAGACCAGCAGACTATCAACTGTAATTAGTGCAGAACTTATCAAAAGTCTGTTGTACTTTAGGCAACAGGAGGCTAAGAAAACATTAGAAGGATACGTCATGAAAATACATATTAAAATTATATATAATACAGATTTGTTAGTTGTATTCTGATGTATTCGAATAGTTTTTACAAAATGTTTTTAGTTATATTCAGTTGTATTCATATCAGATCTTCGGAAAAATATGTCTTGTATGTGTTTGAATTTAGTTGTATTCATATGTATTCATGGTAGTTGTATTTTAAAAAATGATTGTATTCAGTTGTATTCATGCCATTAATTAGAAAACAATTAAGCTATATACTACAATGATATTAAAATATAACTTACAGTCATACGTGTAGACATTGCCTCATTCAAAGTCAGCATCTCCTAGTATTTTTTTCCAAGCGTCGTGTATGTTTGTGTAGCTTCTTTGCGGTTACTACAATTCCAACGTCCAAACATCTTCTTAACTTCTTCAAGGAAGTTGTATATTGGCAATTCCCTTGCTAAAACTAGTGTGGCATTGATTGACTCAGCAATATTTGACGTCATTGTCCATCCCCTGTTAACAGGTGCATACAACCTAGCCCACTTTTTGTATCGAGCTAACTCTAAGTATTCTTTCACCCTAATATCTACCTTCTCCACCTTCTCCATCAGACTGTCAAATTCAGTTTGTGTGTATGCTTTTGCCATTGAGAAGTATATCTCGCTCAACTTGGCATGACTCCTTTTGAATTTCTTATATACGTTGTTCCATAGATGCCATATACAAGCAAAATACGGTACATCTGGATACACTCTAGATACAGATTTAATGATACTCTCATTTCTATCTGAAATGATGCACATGTTTTCCCTGTCACCGTATGCTATCTTGAATTGCTCAAAGAACCACGTCCAAGCAGCATCGTCTCTGAATCAATAACATCATATGCTAGTGGCAATATATGACCTGTAAATACAATTGAATACATATTTTTAAAACATGTATTTCAATATTTAAAATATTAACAGATTGTATTATAATTCAGATACTCACCTGTACCATCCAACGTGCTTGCCGAAACAAATGTCCCGGTGTAGTAAGATTTTAGGTGACTTCCATCCACAACAACAATGGGTCTACAATGATCAAACCCCTTTATAAAGGCATACAAAGATATATACACGTACATGAATTCATTTTTTGGCGATTTTACGATTCTAATGTGGGAACCTGGATATGTCATATCCATTGTATATAAGTATCCTGGTAATTTTTTTGTATGAATCAGCCGGTTCACCTCTCAAAAAATTCATTGTCTTTTCTTTAGCCCTCCACGCCAACATGTAGCTAACATCTACACCTAAATCTGATTTCATATCATCAATAATATCCTTTGGGGTGTATTTCCTCTTATGATTAGTAAGCTTAGGCCTTATCATACCACATATAAGGCTGCTACTTGCCTGCCGCTGCTCATACACTTTGTCCTTCAACGGACATGTATGGTTATCAATGAATTCTCTCACTTTGAATAGTTCTGATTTGTTAATGCTTGAAGTCTTAAACCTCCATTCACAGTCTTCTAAAATACATAATAATGCATAGCTGCAAAGAATTAATCATTGTACATATGATTAGCATAAGTGTTTACAAAAAAATTCACGCATATACACACAAATACAATATGATTAGTTTACATACTGACATCTATATATAAAAAATTTTATACTACTGAATTCAATTATAGTTATATGCACTTAAATATAATGAATACAACTGAATACAATTTTGGGTATATGCATACACTTAAAACCACAGTAGACAAAATAAGAAAATAATTAGAGCCACTGTAATGTAATTATACCAGTAAAATACATATGAATACATGTATTTAAGGACCATAAACAAACATATGTTAACTACATCTGTGATAATCAAGAGGAAATCCACAAATACGCATAAATACAACAACGTTAAACTTACAGCTCGAATCAATAATAGAAAATACAAAAAAAAACTTAAATACATGCAAACCTAACAGCATTAGATCCATCAACCCGGAATTGAAACCTTCGAGCTATAACATAATTCTCCATCACCTCTTTTAATGTAGCCTTATCTTTATACACTTGTCCAGCTATAACCTCCCTTTGATTAGTTTTTGAAATTATAAAATCCTTGTGGAGTTCGAACACTCCAATCGCTTCTCCTGAATTGACAAAATCTAGAGCCAATTTATCATCTGTATCGGAATCGTACCTTTGAACTGCTTCGTCTATTTGCACAATGTCGCCTTGATTTAAACTACCTCCGGATACAAGTTCTTTTTCAATAGTTGTTATGCACAAAGGATACATACCAAATTCTCTGTTCTCTTTTTTCAATTTTACATACACTCTGTAACCCATATCATTGTGTATTTCCATTGGCGTGTAATTTCCTTCTAAATTTGTATTGAATTTTAATGGACTTTGAGCTCAAATCTATACCCAGTTGATTAGAAATTGAAGCAACCAGATCATTAAAGGAGGCATACTCCTTTATCAGTATTCCCTCAATTGAAAAATCGATGTAATTGCCCTTATCGTTCCACTTGCCAGAATGACGCAACAACACTGTTAAATTTACCATATGTATAAAAGGAACTATACCGTATTTTGTATATAATTTGTATCAATCTAATTTTCCGTGGTTGAATTGATATCTCCGAACAGAGAAAAAGGAGTAGTGAATGGAAGAATTTCGAACAGATGTTGCTCTGGTTTTCGCTGCTTTTTTTAGCTTGAATCATGTATGGCAGAATACAGATTAATGGGTACTAGTTTTTGTTTGTTGAGTTAAATTAGGAGAATATCATGTGATTTGATTTCCTTCCATTATTAACTAGTTTAACCTTCTAGATTTTGCGCAGATACGTTACTGTATTCACGTTAATGTCGTGTGAATACAGTTAAATACATATCAACCTTAGCTGGAATTCCCTTTTTAACGCCTATTTTTTCTATTGTATTAATGAATACAATAGCTTAAATACATAAAATATATTATATAAAAATATAAAAAGTATCTATAACATGTAATATAACAAATGATATCTATAAATAACTAATTAGACCTAAAAAATGATACTTTATGAAAAATTCTCTATTTTAAACCTGTCAAGATGGGCTCACAGGTGTTGGGCCTATTTAATTGGGAAGTGGAGCTACCATTGAAGTCATACTCGCTTTGTATCAAAATTTGCTGTTCGATACACACTTCAGAATTCACATCTGATCACTTCAGAATTCGCAATGAAGTTATAAATTTAAGGTTTCGGAATTAAATCTTAAAAATTTCTATGCTTAAAGTACAACAATTGCATCTCAATCCTAAATTAACTGGAGTTGACTATATGAATTTTCCATGTCCATTTCTCTCTAATCAGGTCCATTTCATTCTAGCAATAAATGATTTGCCTCTAGACAAATTAGCAATAATTAGTCTAATATCAACTATAGCCTATATAGTTCATTTGTTGACATTCTGTTTTGTTCTAGCTAGAGAATAAACAAAAGCATGTTTGGAAAGTCACCTGTAAATTTAATTTGTGTGTAATGGGGTGTAATTATACAGTTTAATATATTTGTTAAGCCAAGTAATTACTTTGTCAGCATGAAATAAGTTGTAATTGAAGGGTGCAACTATACTCTCTAATTCTCAAGGGGAGGTAAGAATTGGTGATAATACTCTATAATTATAAGTTAATAGTATAACTTTTCTAATTTTTTTCCAACTATATTAAGTAAATATTCTTTTTACTATTTCTCTTATTCTTATTTTCAACCATCCAATGTGTTGATTATGATGTGCTTCCATATAATTTCATAACTTCTTATATTTTGCCTTTTTCTCTCTCTTTATTTTCTTAGTGGTTAAATGTAAATTCTATCTTACTACCTTTATTTTGTATTCATTAGTATAAATAATTATTAAGAAAAAAACCTTCTAAACTCATATCTATATTTTTGTTATTTAAAAGTATAACAAATCATAAAATTCATCTTATATTCATCTGAGTTCGTATAAAATTAAATTCATAATTGAAACTTTAATTGATTATATTAAATTAAATTATTAGTTATTGGAAAGATAGTAAAGATACCGAATATTCTTTATGATATTAGTTACTAACTTATAATTTTTATTTTAAAGAAAAATATGTTGTGTAAATACCTAGTTATAAATAATATCTAATACTTCTTATTTATATCTCTAATTGTTACACACTAAAATTTACTTATTTTGTATTTTACTAGCTCTATTGTTTAATGGATATTATAAATATTTATTATAAAAAATACTTTCTACTCATATCTTACTTATATTCAGATGAGCTGGTCAAAAATTAAGTAATTTATTGATTTTTTTAATTAATTTAAGTAACAATATTATTTATTTGAAAGCTACCGTTATTTTTATCACATTATTTATTAATTCAAAATTATTTAATATATTTCTACATACAAATATTTATATTAAATATCTCATTATGAATTAATATTTGATATTTATTATTTACATATATGTTTGTGGCACGGTAAAACTGATCTACTTGTTAATGTGAAAAAAACGTATTTGGTCAATGTGATTACACTTGTCCAACAAAATAAATACTATTTAATTACCAGAGTATGCAATTAATGCTCGTCACATACCTTCTGCCTGTCTCATATGCGTGGAACCTGATCTTTTTTGGCTCCAGCCTGTTCCTCGAATATATAGGGTGTTGACCCAAGTGAAAGTTAGTTTTGAAGACTGACAAAGGAACTCAGGCATGAACCAGGTCCATCCCTTGTGAGCATAGACACATGCAGATTTGAGCATGTGTGATGCAAGTAAAAGAGATAAACCTAACTTGACAGAATTGATATCTCCTGATCGAAAAGATTGCATAACTGATAAGGAGAAGGACTCCTTACTCAAAGAGAACATTATCCAAGATAAGGAAGGAGTTAGAAGTTGAGATCAACTAGAACTCTTCCACCAAGGAAGAGTAGCATTAGAACTCTATTTATTTCTTCATCTACTAACTTTATATATTGCAGGATGTTCTCATTTACAGGTAATGCACAAACGCAGAAGTTAAATAAGAATTGAGAGCAAAATAGCAAGGCTTTTTGCAAGCAGTTCGTGTGTGATTCAAGTGTGCAAACCTGAAGCTACATGAAACAGATAGAAGAACCAGTTCCAAGTGTCTGTCTTTTATTCTAGTTCAATTATAGTAGGTATTTTCATATTGTACCTTTCAACTTTATCTAGAAGCAATTGTAATAGGTACGTTGAGTATTCAAGTTAAAGTTAACTTGAAGTTGTCGAAACAGATAGAGGCTGTTTGCCACAACTGGATTAGAGTTAATCCTAGGTTTATAAAAGTATTTTGTAAATGTAGTTTTTGGCTCAGTGATTTAGGAAAGAGTTTGGGAAAATCCTACTGGGAAGTAGGTTGTGATTCATTCACTTTTTGAGCCAGGTATTTTCCACGTAAAATACTTATGTTCTTTACTTTTCGCATTTACTATTTCTGCAATAGTAGGTTAAGGAACCCTTAGAAGAACCAGGTACTTCCATAATCAGTTTAAGCAAAAAATTGGATAACACACAAATCATTCCCCCCTCTCTTGTGTGGTATTGAAGTATAAAACATCAATTGGTATCAGAGCTGGTTATCCTTGAAGAGGCTAACACCTTAGGAACAGATCAAGATGAGTGCACCACCTGAAAACTGGGAATGACAATCCACCGCTAGACCTCCACTCTTTAATGGTCAATACTACTCTTGGTGGTAAAACAGGATGAGAGATCACATCATTAGAAAAGACTATGAGCTATGAGACATTGTCACCGATGGTCCCCTAGCTACCATGAAAAAGAATGCTGAAGGAATAGATGTGCCAAAAACAAGGGCTGACTACAATGCTGAGAACTTAAGGAACTGGGAAAAAAATGCTAAGGCCAAGAAATGGCTTGTGTATGGACTTGGTCCAGACGAGTACAATAGAATTAAAAATTATACCACTTCTTGTCACACCTCCTTTTTGCGCGCCCGGCCCCGAAGGGTTAATTTGCGAGGGAGTTTTTCCAATTTAAGTGACAATATTCGAAATGAGATTATTTATTTAATTCAGAGTCGCCACTTGGGAAAGGTTTGGCTTTTGGTGTCCCAAGTCACCGGTTTATCTTGAATCCCAAATCGAGGAAATTTTCGACTTTTCCAAATGAAGTCTGCGAACCAGAAATTCTAAGTAAGGAATTCTGTTGACCCGAGGGAAGGTGTTAGGCACCCTCGAATCCCGTGGTTCTAGCACGGTCGCTTAAATTGTTATAATGGCTGAATATCTGATTTAAATACATGTTATGACTTACGTGCTTTTATTAAGTTTAAACCGCTTTTATTATTATCATTTATTTTTATAGAATTGCAATGTCGTGAAAATGCATCTCGAACCACGTCACAATCAATGCACCCATGATCGTCAACACATTTGACTCCGTTGAGATTTGGATTTGGGTCACATCAATGTGCACCCGAATTTAAGAATATAATTTAATTAAGCCGCGCCTAAAGAGTCTAACGCGTTATTATTTTTGGAGAAGGCCATGAGATTCACTAAACGGCCTGTCCTGAATTCTAAATATTTGTTATGGTTAGTTATTAAGGGCCCCGCAATTTGCATTCTTATTTGGCGAGGCTCGTCTCATTATTTTAGAGAAAGGATATCCTGAAGCGACTACATTTCTATTACATTTGTCTCTAAAAATAAAAGAGAAAAATACCAAACTTACTTGTTTAAGCAACTAACATACTAAATCTCTACTATATGTGACGAGTCCGAATTTTGCTTGATTGCCTAATTGGTTGTTTATGAGGTGAGAATTATTTCATGCCTCGTCTTCAAAGAGTGAATAAGCTTTGTTAATTTGATAAGAGAGATTGCAAGCAACAAATAACTCATACTAAATTTACATTAAACAAACCTTAAGTTTGAACTTTATAATTAACTTATTTAGGCTTGATAAATGAAAATCGGCTACTTATTAAGAAAAAACTACTATTAATTGGATTCGAGAATGCCTATTAGTTTTCCTCGAAAGTCATCGCATTATTCCGAAACAATGAATCTATATTGAAGCCCATATCGAACTTATATAGAAACAAGTAATCTAACAAAAGGGTTGGCATACATTATCACCCTGTTAACGTAACGCTGCATGAAAATTAGTTTGAGGTACACTTATCTTTGAAATCAAATGGAACCGAATATAGCTGATTCGATAGTTCAGAGATCTAGGCAAAAATACATACATATGTTTGCTATGATTCTATGTTATGATGTCATAACTGAAAAAAAACTAATGGTTGTATGCATTAAAACACATCTGATCTAACAAGCAAATGCTATCTAATTGTTCATCTCAAATCAGAGTGTATGTTAATTTATACAAAGTATTTGCAGTTTGCGGTTAAACAAATACAGGCTAAACTAACATTCGACCTATTTTGAACACAAGTATTATAAAGTAAACAGGCATTCTTTTCTTTATTTCTGCTTCAAACTTCAAACTTTCAACAACATATGGTTTCAGAAGTTGTGTACCTGGAAATGTTTGACAATTGAAGAAAAAGAGAAGTCAGCAATGGCAACAAGTGCAGCAACAGTAACAGCAGGTAACCAATAGAACAAATCCCAGTGCAAGATGCAGTTAGAGCCGATGAAAAATGGCAGAATGAAGCAAATTCCAGTAGTATGGAATCAGAATTTAGGCAGAACAAATCCAGAAATGAACTAATGCTACAACACAACCAGTAACCTCAATCAAGACTCAGAAGAAAACCATATGGAGCAAGGAAATCCAGACCAGTGAGAATCAAGACAAAGATGAAAATGCAGTCCCTTTTTCGGTGCTATGCTTCTCCCTCTCTATTTCTGTCTGTGTGTGTGTATATATCAAAATATGTTTCCCCTAGGTTTTGTATACCTCCCCCTTTTCTGATGGAAGTCCTGTCCGTTTATAAGCCTTAACATCAGCCCTTTAACAAACTGTTAGACCAAAAGAACACCCCTCCCATGAGCTATCTTCTTTTCAGTTTCCACTTAGCTATTTAAGTATTAAGCCCCCCATCACATTCCCTGGCAGACTTACTCTTTTAAATGAGGTTTAATACTTCTTAAACTAAAGCAGGGTAATGGGCAGCAGAATATATCTGACAGCATATGCTGTCAAACTATTTTTAAATCAAAAAGCCCTTTATGCAGGAACCAGGCTGTGCATAAATGCACCTGTGGTGCACAAATGCACATGTTGCGCACAGGTGCACATGCCCTCCAATTCAGAACTTAAACAAAACATTCCTTTTACATTTCTGATTCAAATTAACAACTATAAGTAAACAAACTCAGTTCCTAATTGATTCAAGCAAATGCTTAGCAGAAGTAAGTCGATTTGTTATTGTTCGGACAACTGAAACTAATTGACGACATATGTCGACTCGACTATACTAGTTATAACACATACAATCGTAACCAAAAATCAGACATTTAACAGTATCACACAAGGGGTTCAGATTGCAATGTTAATACAGAAAGGCCCTAGGAACTAAATGAACGAACCAATTCAAATTCATTTGATTGTACAGCTTACACATACACATTATCAGTGAACAGAAGAGGGACTTAATCAAACACGTAGGTTCAAACAAAGTGGACAGGACACAGTTGATAAAATTCAAAACACAAATTTTCACAAAACATGAACAGCCTTTTAAACAATCACATGGACTAAAACAAATAAAGAAAAGAAAGCAAAACTCACCTTAAACCCCGAAAAATCAAAAAACCCTAGCTTGGACTCGAACAGACCTTTCTTAAGGCTGAACGGACTTTAATCGAAGTGTTTCTCATATGAGAAACACTTCGATTAAGGTCCATTAGACCTTAATCTCTTGGTTTAAACGAGATACGGACCAGTGACGAGGAACCCTAAGGTTCCAAAAATTAGATCCGGGATTCATGCTTCCCTGGTCAGATTCGGACCAAACCAAGCATGGTTTGGTCACGAGGGGGGTCTGGGGAGCGTCTGGTGTGAAGTTGAGGCCGACTGGGGTAAATCAGGTTCCGACTCGAATCTTCAAATGAAGATTCGAGAAGGTGGGAGGGGATTCGAAGTGTGTGATTGGTGGATTTGGGTTCAGGATGGTGAGGAGCATCTACGGTGTTAAGGGTGGGGTCACCGGCGTCCATGCCGCCGGCTTTTCATGGTGAAAGTATACAGGGGCGGCTAGGGTTTGAAGGGGAAGGGTCTGGTGAAGACGAAGGCTGGGGTATTGGATAGGGGGCAGGGTATGGTTGTAGGTTTATATAGTTAGTGGATAGGTGGATCCTGGCCGTTGGATGAGACATGATGAAGGGCCAGGATCCTTCGACTAACAGGGAACGGCGTCGTTTCAAAGGTAAAGGGTTGAGGCCGGTGCGGGTGAGACGGGTCGGGTCTGTTAGTGGGTTCGGGGTGAGAGATCTTGGTCGTTGATCTCTGAAAGATCAACGGCTCAGATTAGCCTGGATTAAAACGGCGTCGTTTGGACGTTCTTGAAGTAGGCTGGTCACGGACCGGGCAAACATGGGTTTTGGGCTGAGTTTGTTTGGGCCAATTTGTTTAAAATTGGACTGGCCCAAGTCCGATTTTTTTTCTTTTATTATTATTTTATTTTCTTCTTTATTTTAAAAACAAAACCTAAGTAAATCAAATTAAAATTAAATAAACACTTAATACAATTATTTGCACACACATATTAAAATATTTAAAACAGGTAAAATCAAACAAAAATAAAATCACGGACAAAGATGCCTATTTATGATTTTCTATTTAACGAACGGATCCCGGTTCAAATTACGCATGACACATACATTTTTTGTATTTTGCTTTAATAAAAATAAAATGGGCAAAAATTATAAATAATTAACAAAGTGCCATGTAAAATCCAAAAAATTGTACAATAGGACCATTTGTTATTATTTTTATTTCTTTTTGGAGCGATTGTCGCGTAAAACAAAAATCACGTGCTCACAGCTTCCCCTCTTTGTTCGGAAACACGAAGAGTTTTCGTGCAAAGATAAAGTGAGCGGATATAAGCGAGTTTTGCCTATGGACTACTCCGTGTGAAGCATGTTTTGAAAGTTTTGACCGAATCTTGCTTCAAAGATTTCCTATATATCCCGGGCTAAACAGGAATCAGGTCAATATAGTTCGGGAAGCTTCGGTAGCTGGGACTACCATGGGATTGCAATGCTTGTTGTTACTGCTGTTGCTGTTGTCACCTGCTTTAATGACCGCCTTATTACAACCAAAGAAAAATTGAAACTGAACTAAATACTTATATGCATGTCAACTGCTAGTTACAAGATCCCTATCTATGATTCTTCTGCGACTTGATCATGGGTCTTAGCTGATTTCGCTTGGAGACTTCGATCCGAATCTTGATGCTTGCGAGTTGTAGGTGCTTGTTTAACCTCTGGGATACTCAGTGAGACGTGACTGGCAGAGTTCTGGACCTCAATAAAATCTTGGAATGATCCGCCTTCCATTTTCTCCGGCATCTCGGGACATCTTCTTTTTGTCCTTTTCTTTTTTTTTCGGATTCTGAGTTGAGACTCATCTCGCGGGTCATTTCGATCCGTGTGGCTCGAGGTTAGACCTGCGGGAGAAAACAAACAAACGAACGAAATTTTCTGCTCCAGTTTAACTAGGAAAATTTCGTTAATTATTCGCCAGGAAGTCCCTAATGCTGACTAAAAGGAAAAATTCAGTTTAGGGTTTAAAAACCCTAATGCTGACTAAAGGGAAAATTCAGTTTAGGGTTTAAAACCCTAATGCTGACTGCATTGAAAAGCTCAGTTTAGGGTTTAAAACCCTAATGCTGGCGGAATGGAAAAAAGTTCAGTTTAGGGTTTAAAACCCTAATGCTGACTGAAAGGAAAATTCAGTTTAGGGTTTAAAACCCTAATGCTGACTGCATTGAAAAGCTCAGTTTAGGGTTTAAAACCCTAATGCTGGCGGAATGGAAAAAAGTTCAGTTTAGGGTTTAAAACCCTAATGCTGACTGAAAGGAAAATTCAGTTTAGGGTTTAAAACCCTAATGCTGACTGCATTGAAAAGCTCAGTTTAGGGTTTAAAACCCTAATGCTGGCGGAATGGAAAAAAGTTCAGTTTAGGGTTTAAAACCCTAATGCTGACTAAAAGGAAAAATTCAGTTTAGGGTTTAAAACCCTAATGCTGACTGCATTGAAAAGCTCAGTTTAGGGTTTAAAACCCTAATGCTGGCGGAATGGAAAAAAGTTCAGTTTAGGGTTTAAAACCCTAATGCTGACTGAAAGGAAAATTCAGTTTAGGATTTAAAACCCTAATGCTGACTGCATTGAAAAGCTCAGTTTAGGGTTTAAAACCCTAATGCTGGCGGAATGGAAAAAAGTTCAGTTTAGGGTTTAAAACCCTAATGCTGATTAAAAGGAAAAATTCAGTTTAGGGTTTAAAAACCCTAATGCTGACTAAAGAGAAAATTCAGTTTAGGGTTTAAAACCCTAATGCTGACTGCATTGAAAAGCTCAGTTTAGGGTTTAAAACCCTAATGCTGGCGGAATGGAAAAAAGTTCAGTTTAGGGTTTAAAACCCTAATGCTGACTGAAAGGAAAATTCAGTTTAGGGTTTAAAACCCTAATGCTGACTGCATTGAAAAGCTCAGTTTAGGGTTTAAAACCCTAATGCTGGCGGAATGGAAAAAAGTTCAGTTTAGGGTTTAAAACCCTAATGCTGACTAAAAGGAAAAATTCAGTTTAGGGTTTAAAACCCTAATGCTGACTGCATTGAAAAGCTCAGTTTAGGGTTTAAAACCCTAATGCTGGCGGAATGGAAAAAAGTTCAGTTTAGGGTTTAAAACCCTAATGCTGACTAAAAGGAAAAATTCAGTTTAGGGTTTAAAAACCCTAATGCTGACTAAAGGGAAAATTCAGTTTAGGGTTTAAAACCCTAATGCTGACTGCATTGAAAAGCTCAGTTTAGGGTTTAAAACCCTAAAGCTGACTAAAGGAAAAATTCAGTTTAGGGTTTAAAACCCTAATGCTGATTGCATGGAAAAGCTCAGTTTAGGGTTTAAAACCCTAATGCTGGCTGAATGGAAAAAAGTTCAGTTTAAGGTTTAAAACCCTAATGCTGACTAAAGGAAAAATTCAGTTTAGGGTTTAAAACCCTAATGCTGATTGCATGGAAAAGCTCAGTTTAGGGTTTAAAACCCTAATGCTGGCTGAATGGAAAAAAGTTCAGTTTAGGGTTTAAAACCCTAATGCTGACTAAAGGAAAAATTCAGTTTAGGGTTTAAAACCCTAATGCTGATTGCATGGAAAAGCTCAGTTTAGGGTTTAAAACCCTAATGCTGGCTGAATGGAAAAAAGTTCAGTTTAGGGTTTAAAACCCTAATGTTGACTAAAGGAAAAATTCAGTTTAGGGTTTAAAACCCTAATGCTGATTGCATGGAAAAGCTCAGTTTAGGGTTTAAAACCCTAATGCTGACTGAAAGAAAAAAAGTTCAGTTTAGGGTTTAAAACCCTAATGCTGACTAAAGGAAAAATTCAGTTTAGGGTTTAAAACCCTAATGCTGGCTGAAAGGAAAAAGTTCAGTTTAGGGTTTAAAACCCTAATGCTGACTAAAGGAAAAATTCAGTTTAGGGTTTAAAACCCTAATGCTGACTAAAAGAAAAATTCAGTTTAGGGTTTAAAACCCTAATGCTGATTGCATGGAAAAGCTCAGTTTAGGGTTTAAAACCCTAATGCTGGCTGAATGGAAAAAAGTTCAGTTTAGGGTTTAAAACCCTAATGCTGACTAAAGGAAAAATTCAGTTTAGGGTTTAAAACCCTAATGCTAATTGCATGGAAAAGCTCAGTTTAGGGTTTAAAACCCTAATGCTGGCTGAATGGAAAAAAGTTCAGTTTAGGGTTTAAAACCCTAATGCTGACTAAAGGAAAAATTCAGTTTAGGGTTTAAAACCCTAATACTGACTAAAAGAAAAATTCAGTTTAGGGTTTAAAACCCTAATGCTGACTAAAGGAAAAATTCAGTTTAGGGTTTAAAACCCTAATGCTGATTGCATGGAAAAGCTCAGTTTAGGGTTTAAAACCCTAATGCTGGCTGAATGGAAAAAAGTTCAGTTTAGGGTTTAAAACCCTAATGCTGACTGAAAGGAAAAATTCAGTTTAGGGTTTAAAACCCTAATGCTGACTGCATTGAAAAGCTCAGTTTAGGGTTTAAAACCCTAATGCTGGCGGAATGGAAAAAAGTTCAGTTTAGGGTTTAAAACCCTAATGCTGACTAAAAGGAAAAATTCAGTTTAGGGTTTAAAAACCCTAATGCTGACTAAAGGGAAAATTCAGTTTAGGGTTTAAAACCCTAATGCTGACTGCATTGAAAAGCTCAGTTTAGGGTTTAAAACCCTAATGCTGGCGGAATGGAAAAAAGTTCAGTTTAGGGTTTAAAACCCTAATGCTGACTGAAAGGAAAATTCAGTTTAGGGTTTAAAACCCTAATGCTGACTAAAGGAAAAATTCAGTTTAGGGTTTAAAACCCTAATACTGACTAAAAGAAAAATTCAGTTTAGGGTTTAAAACCCTAATGCTGACTAAAGGAAAAATTCAGTTTAGGGTTTAAAACCCTAATGCTGATTGCATGGAAAAGCTCAGTTTAGGGTTTAAAACCCTAATGCTGGCGGAATGGAAAAAAGTTCAGTTTAGGGTTTAAAACCCTAATGCTGACTGAAAGGAAAATTCAGTTTAGGGTTTAAAACCCTAATGCTGACTGCATTGAAAAGCTCAGTTTAGGGTTTAAAACCCTAATGCTGGCGGAATGGAAAAAAGTTCAGTTTAGGGTTTAAAACCCTAATGCTGACTGAAAGGAAAATTCAGTTTAGGGTTTAAAACCCTAATGCTGACTGCATTGAAAAGCTCAGTTTAGGGTTTAAAACCCTAATGCTGGCGGAATGGAAAAAAGTTCAGTTTAGGGTTTAAAACCCTAATGCTGAATAAAAGGAAAAATTCAGTTTAGGGTTTAAAAACCCTAATGCTGACTAAAGGGAAAACTCAGTTTATGGTTTAAAACCCTAATGCTGATTGCATGGAAAAGCTCAGTTTAGGGTTTAAAACCCTAATGCTAACTAAAGGAAAAATTCAGTTTAGGGTTTAAAACCCTAATGCTGATTGCATGGAAAAGCTCAGTTTAGGGTTTAAAACCCTAATGCTGGCTGAATGGAAAAAAGTTCAGTTTAAGGTTTAAAACCCTAATGCTGACTAAAGGAAAAATTCAGTTTAGGGTTTAAAACCCTAATGCTAATTGCATGGAAAAGCTCAGTTTAGGGTTTAAAACCCTAATGCTGGCTGAATGGAAAAAAAGTTCAGTTTAGGGTTTAAAACCCTAATGCTGACTAAAGGAAAAATTCAGTTTAGGGTTTAAAACCCTAATGCTGATTGCATGGAAAAGCTCAGTTTAGGGTTTAAAACCCTAATGCTGGCTGAATGGAAAAAAGTTCAGTTTAGGGTTTAAAACCCTAATGCTGACTAAAGGAAAAATTCAGTTTAGGGTTTAAAACCCTAATGCTGATTGCATGGAAAAGCTCAGTTTAGGGTTTAAAACCCTAATGCTGGCTGAAAGAAAAAAAGTTCAGTTTAGGGTTTAAAACCCTAATGCTGACTAAAGGAAAAATTCAGTTTAGGGTTTAAAACCCTAATACTGACTAAAAGAAAAAGTTCAGTTTAGGGTTTAAAACCCTAATGCTGACTGAAAGGAAAATTCAGTTTAGGGTTTAAAACCCTAATGCTGACTGCATTGAAAAGCTCAGTTTAGGGTTTAAAACCCTAATGCTGGCGGAATGGAAAAAAGTTCAGTTTAGGGTTTAAAACCCTAATGCTGACTGAAAGGAAAATTCAGTTTAGGGTTTAAAACCCTAATGCTGACTGCATTGAAAAGCTCAGTTTAGGGTTTAAAACCCTAATGCTGGCGGAATGGAAAAAAGTTCAGTTTAGGGTTTAAAACCCTAATGCTGACTAAAAGGAAAAATTCAGTTTAGGGTTTAAAAACCCTAATGCTGACTAAAGGGAAAATTCAGTTTAAGGTTTAAAACCCTAATGCTGACTGCATTGAAAAGCTCAGTTTAGGGTTTAAAACCCTAATGCTGGCGGAATGGAAAAAAGTTCAGTTTAGGGTTTAAAACCCTAATGCTGACTGAAAGGAAAATTCAGTTTAGGGTTTAAAACCCTAATGCTGACTGCATTGAAAAGCTCAGTTTAGGGTTTAAAACCCTAATGCTGGCGGAATGGAAAAAAGTTCAGTTTAGGGTTTAAAACCCTAATGCTGACTAAAAGGAAAAATTCAGTTTAGGGTTTAAAAACCCTAATGCTGACTAAAGGGAAAATTCAGTTTAGGGTTTAAAACCCTAATGCTGACTGCATTGAAAAGCTCAGTTTAGGGTTTAAAACCCTAATGCTGGCGGAATGGAAAAAAGTTCAGTTTAGGGTTTAAAACCCTAATGCTGACTGAAAGGAAAATTCAGTTTAGGGTTTAAAACCCTAATGCTGACTGCATTGAAAAGCTCAGTTTAGGGTTTAAAACCCTAATGCTGGCGGAATGGAAAAAAGTTCAGTTTAGGGTTTAAAACCCTAATGCTGACTGAAAGGAAAATTCAGTTTAGGGTTTAAAACCCTAATGCTGACTGCATTGAAAAGCTCAGTTTAGGGTTTAAAACCCTAATGCTGGCGGAATGGAAAAAAGTTCAGTTTAGGGTTTAAAACCCTAATGCTGAATAAAAGGAAAAATTCAGTTTAGGGTTTAAAAACCCTAATGCTGACTAAAGGGTAAATTCAGTTTAGGGTTTAAAACCCTAATGCTGACTGCATTGAAAAGCTCAGTTTAGGGTTTAAAACCCTAATGCTAACTAAAGGAAAAATTCAGTTTAGGGTTTAAAACCCTAATGCTGATTGCATGGAAAAGCTCAGTTTAGGGTTTAAAACCCTAATGCTGGCTGAATGGAAAAAAGTTCAGTTTAAGGTTTAAAACCCTAATGCTGACTAAAGGAAAAATTCAGTTTAGGGTTTAAAACCCTAATGCTAATTGCATGGAAAAGCTCAGTTTAGGGTTTAAAACCCTAATGCTGGCTGAATGGAAAAAAGTTCAGTTTAGGGTTTAAAACCCTAATGCTGACTAAAGGAAAAATTCAGTTTAGGGTTTAAAACCCTAATGCTGATTGCATGGAAAAGCTCAGTTTAGGGTTTAAAACCCTAATGCTGGTTGAATGGAAAAAAGTTCAGTTTAGGGTTTAAAACCCTAATGCTGACTAAAGGAAAAATTCAGTTTAGGGTTTAAAACCCTAATGCTGATTGCATGGAAAAGCTCAGTTTAGGGTTTAAAACCCTAATGCTGGCTGAATGGAAAAAAAGTTCAGTTTAGGGTTTAAAACCCTAATGCTGACTAAAGGAAAAATTCAGTTTAGGGTTTAAAACCCTAATGCTGATTGCATGGAAAAGCTCAGTTTGGGGTTTAAAACCCTAATGCTGGCTGAAAGAAAAAAAGTTCAGTTTAGGGTTTAAAACCCTAATGCTGACTAAAGGAAAAATTCAGTTTAGGGTTTAAAACCCTAATACTGACTAAAAGAAAAATTCAGTTTAGGGTTTGAAACCCTAATGCTGACTAAAGGAAAAATTCAGTTTAGGGTTTAAAACCCTAATGCTTACTGAAAGGAAAATTCAGTTTAGGGTTTAAAACCCTAATGCTGACTGCATTGAAAAGCTCAGTTTAGGGTTTAAAACCCTAATGCTTGCGGAATGGAAAAAAGTTCAGTTTAGGGTTTAAAACCCTAATGTTGACTAAAAGGAAAAATTCAGTTTAGGGTTTAAAACCCTAATGCTGACTGCATTGAAAAGCTCAGTTTAGGGTTTAAAACCCTAATGCTGGCGGAATGGAAAAAAGTTCAGTTTAGGGTTTAAAACCCTAATGCTGAATAAAAGGAAAAATTCAGTTTAGGGTTTAAAAACCCTAATGCTGACTAAAGGGAAAATTCAGTTTAGGGTTTAAATCCCTAATGCTGACTGCATTGAAAAGCTCAGTTTAGGGTTTAAAACCCTAATGCTAACTAAAGGAAAAATTCAGTTTAGGGTTTAAAACCCTAATGCTGATTGCATGGAAAAGCTCAGTTTAGGGTTTAAAACCCTAATGCTGGCTGAATGGAAAAAAGTTCAGTTTAAGGTTTAAAACCCTAATGCTGACTAAAGGAAAAATTCAGTTTAGGGTTTAAAACCCTAATGCTAATTGCATGGAAAAGCTCAGTTTAGGGTTTAAAACCCTAATGCTGGCTGAATGGAAAAAAAGTTCAGTTTAGGGTTTAAAACCCTAATGCTGACTAAAGGAAAAATTCAGTTTAGGGTTTAAAACCCTAATGCTGATTGCATGGAAAAGCTCAGTTTAGGGTTTAAAACCCTAATGCTGGCTGAATGGAAAAAAGTTCAGTTTAGGGTTTAAAACCCTAATGCTGACTAAAGGAAAAATTCAGTTTAGGGTTTAAAACCCTAATGCTGATTGCATGGAAAAGCTCAGTTTAGGGTTTAAAACCCTAATGCTGGCTGAAAGAAAAAAAAGTTCAGTTTAGGGTTTAAAACCCTAATGCTGACTAAAGGAAAAATTCAGTTTAGGGTTTAAAACCCTAATACTGACTAAAAGAAAAATTCAGTTTAGGGTTTGAAACCCTAATGCTGACTAAAGAAAAAATTCAGTTTAGGGTTTAAAACCCTAATGCTGACTGCATTGAAAAGCTCAGTTTAGGGTTTAAAACCCTAATGCTGGCGGAATGGAAAAAAGTTCAGTTTAGGGTTTAAAACCCTAATGCTGACTGAAAGGAAAATTCAGTTTAGGGTTTAAAACCCTAATGCTGACTGCATTGAAAAGCTCAGTTTAGGGTTTAAAACCCTAATGCTGGCGGAATGGAAAAAAGTTCAGTTTAGGGTTTAAAACCCTAATGCTGACTAAAAGGAAAAATTCAGTTTAGGGTTTAAAAACCCTAATGCTGACTAAAGGGAAAATTCAGTTTAAGGTTTAAAACCCTAATGCTGACTGCATTGAAAAGCTCAGTTTAGGGTTTAAAACCCTAATGCTGGCGGAATGGAAAAAAGTTCAGTTTAGGGTTTAAAACCCTAATGCTGACTGAAAGGAAAATTCAGTTTAGGGTTTAAAACCCTAATGCTGACTGCATTGAAAAGCTCAGTTTAGGGTTTAAAACCCTAATGCTGGCGGAATGGAAAAAAGTTCAGTTTAGGGTTTAAAACCCTAATGCTGACTAAAAGGAAAAATTCAGTTTAGGGTTTAAAAACCCTAATGCTGACTAAAGGGAAAATTCAGTTTAGGGTTTAAAACCCTAATGCTGACTGCATTGAAAAGCTCAGTTTAGGGTTTAAAACCCTAATGCTGGCGGAATGGAAAAAAGTTCAGTTTAGGGTTTAAAACCCTAATGCTGACTGAAAGGAAAATTCAGTTTAGGGTTTAAAACCCTAATGCTGACTGCATTGAAAAGCTCAGTTTAGAGTTTAAAACCCTAATGCTGCTGGAATGGAAAAAAGTTCAGTTTAGGGTTTAAAACCCTAATGTTGACTAAAAGGAAAAATTCAGTTTAGAGTTTAAAACCCTAATGCTGACTGCATTGAAAAGCTCAGTTTAGGGTTTAAAACCCTAATGCTGGCGGAATGGAAAAAAGTTCAGTTTAGGGTTTAAAACCCTAATGCTGAATAAAAGGAAAAATTCAGTTTAGGGTTTAAAAACCCTAATGCTGACTAAAGGGAAAATTCAGTTTAGGGTTTAAAACCCTAATGCTGACTGCATTGAAAAGCTCAGTTTAGGGTTTAAAACCCTAATGCTGACTAAAGGAAAAATTCAGTTTAGGGTTTAAAACCCTAATGCTGATTGCATGGAAAAGCTCAGTTTAGGGTTTAAAACCCTAATGCTGGCTGAATGGAAAAAAGTTCAGTTTAGGGTTTAAAACCCTAATGCTGACTAAAGGAAAAATTCAGTTTAGGGTTTAAAACCCTAATGTTGATTGCATGGAAAAGCTCAGTTTAGGGTTTAAAACCCTAATGCTGGCTGAATGGAAAAAAGTTCAGTTTAGGGTTTAAAACCCTAATGCTGACTAAAGGAAAAATTCAGTTTAGGGTTTAAAACCCTAATGCTGATTGCATGGAAAAGCTCAGTTTAGGGTTTAAAACCCTAATGCTGGCTGAATGGAAAAAAGTTCAGTTTAGGGTTTAAAACCCTAATGCTGACTAAAGGAAAAATTCAGTTTAGGGTTTAAAACCCTAATGCTGATTGCATGGAAAAGCTCAGTTTAGGGTTTAAAACCCTAATGCTGGCTGAATGGAAAAAAGTTCAGTTTAGGGTTTAAAACCCTAATGCTGACTAAAGGAAAAATTCAGTTTAGGGTTTAAAACCCTAATGCTGACTGCATTGAAAAGCTCAGTTTAGGGTTTAAAACCCTAATGCTGGCGGAATGGAAAAAAGTTCAGTTTAGGGTTTAAAACCCTAATGCTGACTGAAAGGAAAATTCAGTTTAGGGTTTAAAACCCTAATGCTGACTGCATTGAAAAGCTCAGTTTAGGGTTTAAAACCCTAATGCTGGCGGAATGGAAAAAAGTTCAGTTTAGGGTTTAAAACCCTAATGCTGATTAAAAGGAAAAATTCAGTTTAGGGTTTAAAAACCCTAATGCTGACTAAAGAGAAAATTCAGTTTAGGGTTTAAAACCCTAATGCTGACTGCATTGAAAAGCTCAGTTTAGGGTTTAAAACCCTAATGCTGGCGGAATGGAAAAAAGTTCAGTTTAGGGTTTAAAACCCTAATGCTGACTGAAAGGAAAATTCAGTTTAGGGTTTAAAACCCTAATGCTGACTGCATTGAAAAGCTCAGTTTAGGGTTTAAAACCCTAATGCTGGCGGAATGGAAAAAAGTTCAGTTTAGGGTTTAAAACCCTAATGCTGACTAAAAGGAAAAATTCAGTTTAGGGTTTAAAAACCCTAATGCTGACTAAAGGGAAAATTCAGTTTAGGGTTTAAAACCCTAATGCTGACTGCATTGAAAAGCTCAGTTTAGGGTTTAAAACCCTAATGCTGGCGGAATGGAAAAAAGTTCAGTTTAGGGTTTAAAACCCTAATGCTGACTGAAAGGAAAATTCAGTTTAGGGTTTAAAACCCTAATGCTGACTGCATTGAAAAGCTCAGTTTAGAGTTTAAAACCCTAATGCTGCTGGAATGGAAAAAAGTTCAGTTTAGGGTTTAAAACCCTAATGTTGACTAAAAGGAAAAATTCAGTTTAGAGTTTAAAACCCTAATGCTGACTGCATTGAAAAGCTCAGTTTAGGGTTTAAAACCCTAATGCTGGCGGAATGGAAAAAAGTTCAGTTTAGGGTTTAAAACCCTAATGCTGAATAAAAGGAAAAATTCAGTTTAGGGTTTAAAAACCCTAATGCTGACTAAAGGGAAAATTCAGTTTAGGGTTTAAAACCCTAATGCTGACTGCATTGAAAAGCTCAGTTTAGGGTTTAAAACCCTAATGCTGACTAAAGGAAAAATTCAGTTTAGGGTTTAAAACCCTAATGCTGATTGCATGGAAAAGCTCAGTTTAGGGTTTAAAACCCTAATGCTGGCTGAATGGAAAAAAGTTCAGTTTAGGGTTTAAAACCCTAATGCTGACTAAAGGAAAAATTCAGTTTAGGGTTTAAAACCCTAATGTTGATTGCATGGAAAAGCTCAGTTTAGGGTTTAAAACCCTAATGCTGGCTGAATGGAAAAAAGTTCAGTTTAGGGTTTAAAACCCTAATGCTGACTAAAGGAAAAATTCAGTTTAGGGTTTAAAACCCTAATGCTGATTGCATGGAAAAGCTCAGTTTAGGGTTTAAAACCCTAATGCTGGCTGAATGGAAAAAAAGTTCAGTTTAGGGTTTAAAACCCTAATGCTGACTAAAGGAAAAATTCAGTTTAGGGTTTAAAACCCTAATGCTGATTGCATGGAAAAGCTCAGTTTGGGGTTTAAAACCCTAATGCTGGCTGAAAGAAAAAAAAGTTCAGTTTAGGGTTTAAAACCCTAATGCTGACTAAAGGAAAAATTCAGTTTAGGGTTTAAAACCCTAATACTGACTAAAAGAAAAATTCAGTTTAGGGTTTGAAACCCTAATGCTGACTAAAGGAAAAATTCAGTTTAGGGTTTAAAACCCTAATGCTGACTGAAAGGAAAATTCAGTTTAGGGTTTAAAACCCTAATGCTGACTGCATTGAAAAGCTCAGTTTAGGGTTTAAAACCCTAATGCTTGCGGAATGGAAAAAAGTTCAGTTTAGGGTTTAAAACCCTAATGTTGACTAAAAGGAAAAATTCAGTTTAGGGTTTAAAACCCTAATGCTGACTGCATTGAAAAGCTCAGTTTAGGGTTTAAAACCCTAATGCTGGCGGAATGGAAAAAAGTTCAGTTTAGGGTTTAAAACCCTAATGCTGAATAAAAGGAAAAATTCAGTTTAGGGTTTAAAAACCCTAATGCTGACTAAAGGGAAAATTCAGTTTAGGGTTTAAAACCCTAATGCTGACTGCATTGAAAAGCTCAGTTTAGGGTTTAAAACCCTAATGCTAACTAAAGGAAAAATTCAGTTTAGGGTTTAAAACCCTAATGTTGATTGCATGGAAAAGCTCAGTTTAGGGTTTAAAACCCTAATGCTGGCTGAATGGAAAAAAGTTCAGTTTAGGGTTTAAAACCCTAATGCTGACTAAAGGAAAAATTCAGTTTAGGGTTTAAAACCCTAATGCTAATTGCATGGAAAAGCTCAGTTTAGGGTTTAAAACCCTAATGCTGGCTGAATGGAAAAAAGTTCAGTTTAGGGTTTAAAACCCTAATGCTGACTAAAGGAAAAATTCAGTTTAGGGTTTAAAACCCTAATGCTGATTGCATGGAAAAGCTCAGTTTAGGGTTTAAAACACTAATGCTGGCTGAATGGAAAAAAGTTCAGTTTAGGGTTTAAAACCCTAATGCTGACTAAAGGAAAAATTCAGTTTAGGGTTTAAAACCCTAATGCTGATTGCATGGAAAAGCTCAGTTTAGGGTTTAAAACCCTAATGCTGGCTGAAAGAAAAAAAAGTTCAGTTTAGGGTTTAAAACCCTAATGCTGACTAAAGGAAAAATTCAGTTTAGGGTTTAAAACCCTAATACTGACTAAAAGAAAAATTCAGTTTAGGGTTTGAAACCCTAATGCTGACTAAAGGAAAAATTCAGTTTAGGGTTTAAAACCCTAATGCTGATTGCATGGAAAAGCTCAGTTTAGGGTTTAAAACCCTAATGCTGGCTGAATGGAAAAAATTTCAGTTTAGGGTTTAAAACCCTAATGCTGACTAAAGGAAAAATTCAGTTTAGGGTTTAAAACCCTAATGCTGATTGCATGGAAAAGCTCAGTTTAGGGTTTAAAACCCTAATGCTGGCTGAATGGAAAAAAGTTCAGTTTAGGGTTTAAAACCCTAATGCTGACTAAAAGGAAAAATTCAGTTTAGGGTTTAAAAACCCTAATGCTGACTAAAGGGAAAATTTAGTTTAAGGTTTAAAACCCTAATGCTGACTGCATTGAAAAGCTCAGTTTAGGGTTTAAAACCCTAATGCTGGCGGAATGGAAAAAAGTTCAGTTTAGGGTTTAAAACCCTAATGCTGACTGAAAGGAAAATTCAGTTTAGGGTTTAAAACCCTAATGCTGACTGCATTGAAAAGCTCAGTTTAGGGTTTAAAACCCTAATGCTGGCGGAATGGAAAAAAGTTCAGTTTAGGGTTTAAAACCCTAATGCTGACTAAAAGGAAAAAATCAGTTTAGGGTTTAAAAACCCTAATGCTGACTAAAGGGAAAATTCAGTTTAGGGTTTAAAACCCTAATGCTGACTGCATTGAAAAGCTCAGTTTAGGGTTTAAAACCCTAATGCTGGCGGAATGGAAAAAAGTTCAGTTTAGGGTTTAAAACCCTAATGCTGACTAAAAGGAAAATTCAGTTTAGGGTTTAAAACCCTAATGCTGACTGCATTGAAAAGCTCAGTTTAGGGTTTAAAACCCTAATGCTGGCGGAATGGAAAAAAGTTCAGTTTAGGGTTTAAAACCCTAATGTTGACTAAAAGGAAAAATTCAGTTTAGGGTTTAAAACCCTAATGCTGACTGCATTGAAAAGCTCAGTTTAGGGTTTAAAACCCTAATGTTGGCGGAATGGAAAAAAGTTCAGTTTAGGGTTTAAAACCCTAATGCTGAATAAAAGGAAAAATTCAGTTTAGGGTTTAAAAACCCTAATGCTGACTAAAGGGAAACTTCAGTTTAGGGTTTAAAACCCTAATGCTGACTGCATTGAAAAGCTCAGTTTAGGGTTTAAAACCCTAATGCTAACTAAAGGAAAAATTCAGTTTAGGGTTTAAAACCCTAATGCTGATTGCATGGAAAAGCTCAGTTTAGGGTTTAAAACCCTAATGCTGGCTGAATGGAAAAAAAGTTCAGTTTAAGGTTTAAAACCCTAATGCTGACTAAAGGAAAAATTCAGTTTAGGGTTTAAAACCCTAATGCTGATTGCATGGAAAAGCTCAGTTTAGGGTTTAAAACCCTAATGCTGGCTGAATGGAAAAAAGTTCAGTTTAAGGTTTAAAACCCTAATGCTGACTAAAGGAAAAATTCAGTTTAGGGTTTAAAACCCTAATGCTAATTGCATGGAAAAGCTCAGTTTAGGGTTTAAAACCCTAATGCTGGCTGAATGGAAAAAAGTTCAGTTTAGGGTTTAAAACCCTAATGCTGACTAAAGGAAAAATTCAGTTTAGGGTTTAAAACCCTAATGCTGATTGCATGGAAAAGCTCAGTTTAGGGTTTAAAACCCTAATGCTGGCTAAATGGAAAAAAGTTCAGTTTAGGGTTTAAAACCCTAATGCTGACTAAAGGAAAAATTCAGTTTAGGGTTTAAAACCCTAATGCTGATTGCATGGAAAAGCTCAGTTTAGGGTTTAAAACCCTAATGCTGGCTGAAAGAAAAAAAAGTTCAGTTTAGGGTTTAAAACCCTAATGCTGACTAAAGGAAAAATTCAGTTTAGGGTTTAAAACCCTAATACTGACTAAAAGAAAAATTCAGTTTAGGGTTTGAAACCCTAATGCTGACTAAAGGAAAAATTCAGTTTAGGGTTTAAAACCCTAATGCTGATTGCATGGAAAAGCTCAGTTTAGGGTTTAAAACCCTAATGCTGGCTGAATGGAAAAAATTTCAGTTTAGGGTTTAAAACCCTAATGCTGACTGAAAGGAAAATTCAGTTTAGGGTTTAAAACCCTAATGCTGACTGCATTGAAAAGCTCAGTTTAGGGTTTAAAACCCTAATGCTGGCGGAATGGAAAAAAGTTCAGTTTAGGGTTTAAAACCCTAATGCTGACTAAAAGGAAAAATTCAGTTTAGGGTTTAAAAACCCTAATGCTGACTAAAGGGAAAATTCAGTTTAGGGTTTAAAACCCTAATGCTGACTGCATTGAAAAGCTCAGTTTAGGGTTTAAAACCCTAATGCTGGCGGAATGGAAAAAAGTTCAGTTTAGGGTTTAAAACCCTAATGCTGACTGAAAGGAAAATTCAGTTTAGGGTTTAAAACCCTAATGCTGACTGCATTGAAAAGCTCAGTTTAGGGTTTAAAACCCTAATGCTGGCGGAATGGAAAAAAGTTCAGTTTAGGGTTTAAAACCCTAATGCTGACTAAAAGGAAAAATTCAGTTTAGGGTTTAAAAACCCTAATGCTGACTAAAGGGAAAATTCAGTTTAGGGTTTAAAACCCTAATGCTGACTGCATTGAAAAGCTCAGTTTAGGGTTTAAAACCCTAATGCTGGCGGAATGGAAAAAAGTTCAGTTTAGGGTTTAAAACCCTAATGCTGACTGAAAGGAAAATTCAGTTTAGGGTTTAAAACCCTAATGCTGACTGCATTGAAAAGCTCAGTTTAGGGTTTAAAACCCTAATGCTGGCGGAATGGAAAAAAGTTCAGTTTAGGGTTTAAAACCCTAATGTTGACTAAAAGGAAAAATTCAGTTTAGGGTTTAAAACCCTAATGCTGACTGCATTGAAAAGCTCAGTTTAGGGTTTAAAACCCTAATGCTGGCGGAATGGAAAAAAGTTCAGTTTAGGGTTTAAAACCCTAATGCTGAATAAAAGGAAAAATTCAGTTTAGGGTTTAAAAACCCTAATGCTGACTAAAGGGAAAATTCAGTTTAGGGTTTAAAACCCTAATGCTGACTGCATTGAAAAGCTCAGTTTAGGGTTTAAAACCCTAATGCTAACTAAAGGAAAAATTCAGTTTAGGGTTTAAAACCCTAATGCTGATTGCATGGAAAAGCTCAGTTTAGGGTTTAAAACCCTAATGCTGGCTGAATGGAAAAAAGTTCAGTTTAAGGTTTAAAACCCTAATGCTGACTAAAGGAAAAAATTCAGTTTAGGGTTTAAAACCCTAATGCTGACTGCATTGAAAAGCTCAGTTTAGGGTTTAAAACCCTAATGCTGGCGGAATGGAAAAAAGTTCAGTTTAGGGTTTAAAACCCTAATGTTGACTAAAAGGAAAAATTCAGTTTAGGGTTTAAAACCCTAATGCTGACTGCATTGAAAAGCTCAGTTTAGGGTTTAAAACCCTAATGCTGGCGGAATGGAAAAAAGTTCAGTTTAGGGTTTAAAACCCTAATGCTGAATAAAAGGAAAAATTCAGTTTAGGGTTTAAAAACCCTAATGCTGACTAAAGGGAAAATTCAGTTTAGGGTTTAAAACCCTAATGCTGGCTGAATGGAAAAAGTTCAGTTTAGGGTTTAAAACCCTAATGCTGACTAAAGGAAAAATTCAGTTTAGGGTTTAAAACCCTAATGCTGATTGCATGGAAAAGCTCAGTTTAGGGTTTAAAACCCTAATGCTGGCTGAATGGAAAAAAGTTCAGTTTAAGGTTTAAAACCCTAATGCTGACTAAAGGAAAAATTCAGTTTAGGGTTTAAAACCCTAATGCTAATTGCATGGAAAAGCTCAGTTTAGGGTTTAAAACCCTAATGCTGGCTGAATGGAAAAAAGTTCAGTTTAGGGTTTAAAACCCTAATGCTGACTAAAGGAAAAATTCAGTTTAGGGTTTAAAACCCTAATGCTGATTGCATGGAAAAGCTCAGTTTAGGGTTTAAAACCCTAATGCTGGCTGAATGGAAAAAAGTTCAGTTTAGGGTTTAAAACCCAAATGCTGACTAAAGGAAAAATTCAGTTTAGGGTTTAAAACCCTAATGCTGATTGCATGGAAAAGCTCAGTTTAGGGTTTAAAACCCTAATGCTGGCTGAATGGAAAAAAGTTCAGTTTAAGGTTTAAAACCCTAATGCTGACTAAAGGAAAAATTCAGTTTAGGGTTTAAAACCCTAATACTGACTAAAAGAAAAATTCAGTTTAGGGTTTAAAACCCTAATGCTGACTAAAGGAAAAATTCAGTTTAGGGTTTAAAACCCTAATGCTGATTGCATGGAAAAGCTCAGTTTAGGGTTTAAAACCCTAATGCTGGCTGAATGGAAAAAAGTTCAGTTTAGGGTTTAAAACCCTAATGCTGACTGAAAGGAAAATTCAGTTTAGGGTTTAAAACCCTAATGCTGACTGCATTGAAAAGCTCAGTTTAGGGTTTAAAACCCTAATGCTGGCGGAATGGAAAAAAGTTCAGTTTAGGGTTTAAAACCCTAATGCTGACTAAAAGGAAAAATTCAGTTTAGGGTTTAAAAACCCTAATGCTGACTAAAGGAAAAATTCAGTTTAGGGTTTAAAACCCTAATGCTGATTGCATGGAAAAGCTCAGTTTAGGGTTTAAAACCCTAATGCTGGCTGAATGGAAAAAAAGTTCAGTTTAGGGTTTAAAACCCTAATGCTGACTAAAGGAAAAATTCAGTTTAGGGTTTAAAACCCTAATGCTGATTGCATGGAAAAGCTCAGTTTAGGGTTTAAAACCCTAATGCTGGCTGAATGGAAAAAAGTTCAGTTTAGGGTTTAAAACCCTAATGCTGACTAAAGGAAAAATTCAGTTTAGGGTTTAAAACCCTAATGCTGATTACATGGAAAAGCTCAGTTTAGGGTTTAAAACCCTAATGCTGGCTGAATGGAAAAAAGTTCAGTTTAGGGTTTAAAACCCTAATGCTGACTAAAGGAAAAATTCAGTTTAGGGTTTAAAACCCTAATGCTGATTGCATGGAAAAGCTCAGTTTAGGGTTTAAAACTCTAATGCTGGCTAAATGGAAAAAAGTTCAGTTTAGGGTTTAAAACCCTAATGCTGACTAAAGGAAAAATTCAGTTTAGGGTTTAAAACCCTAATGCTGATTGCATGGAAAAGCTCAGTTTAGGGTTTAAAACCCTAATGCTGGCTGAATGGAAAAAAAGTTCAGTTTAGGGTTTAAAACCCTAATGCTGACTAAAGGAAAAATTCAGTTTAGGGTTTAAAACCCTAATGCTGATTGCATGGAAAAGCTCAGTTTAGGGTTTAAAACCCTAATGCTGGCTGAATGGAAAAAAGTTCAGTTTAGGGTTTAAAACCTTAATGCTGACTAAAGGAAAAATTCAGTTTAGGGTTTAAAACCCTAATGCTGATTGCATGGAAAAGCTCAGTTTAGGGTTTAAAACCCTAATGCTGGCTGAATGGAAAAAAGTTCAGTTTAGGGTTTAAAACCCTAATGCTGACTAAAGGAAAAATTCAGTTTAGGGTTTAAAACCCTAATGCTGACTGCATTGAAAAGCTCAGTTTAGGGTTTAAAACCCTAATGCTGGCGGAATGGAAAAAAGTTCAGTTTAGGGTTTAAAACCCTAATGCTGACTGAAAGGAAAATTCAGTTTAGGGTTTAAAACCCTAATGCTGACTGCATTGAAAAGCTCAGTTTAGGGTTTAAAACCCTAATGCTGGCGGAATGGAAAAAAGTTCAGTTTAGGGTTTAAAACCCTAATGCTGACTGAAAGGAAAATTCAGTTTAGGGTTTAAAACCCTAATGCTGACTGCATTGAAAAGCTCAGTTTAGGGTTTAAAACCCTAATGCTGGCGGAATGGAAAAAAGTTCAGTTTAGGGTTTAAAACCCTAATGCTGACTAAAAGGAAAAATTCAGTTTAGGGTTTAAAAACCCTAATGCTGACTAAAGGGAAAATTCAGTTTAGGGTTTAAAACCCTAATGCTGACTGCATTGAAAAGCTCAGTTTAGGGTTTAAAACCCTAATGCTGGCGGAATGGAAAAAAGTTCAGTTTAGGGTTTAAAACCCTAATGCTGACTGAAAGGAAAATTCAGTTTAGGGTTTAAAACCCTAATGCTGACTGCATTGAAAAGCTCAGTTTAGGGTTTAAAACCCTAATGCTGGCGGAATGGAAAAAAGTTCAGTTTAGGGTTTAAAACCCTAATGTTGACTAAAAGGAAAAATTCAGTTTAGGGTTTAAAACCCTAATGTTGACTGCATTGAAAAGCTCAGTTAAGGGTTTAAAACCCTAATGCTGGCGGAATGGAAAAAAGTTCAGTTTAGGGTTTAAAACCCTAATGTTGACTAAAAGGAAAAATTCAGTTTAGGGTTTAAAACCCTAATGCTGACTGCATTGAAAAGCTCAGTTTAGGGTTTAAAACCCTAATGCTGGCGGAATGGAAAAAAGTTCAGTTTAGGGTTTAAAACCCTAATGTTGACTAAAAGGAAAAATTCAGTTTAGGGTTTAAAACCCTAATGCTGACTAAAGGAAAAATTCAGTTTAGGGTTTAAAACCCTAATGCTGATTGCATGGAAAAGCTCAGTTTAGGGTTTAAAACCCTAATGCTGGCTGAATGGAAAAAGTTCAGTTTAGGGTTTAAAACCCTAATGCTGACTAAAGGAAAAATTCAGTTTAGGGTTTAAAACCCTAATGCTGATTGCATGGAAAAGCTCAGTTTAGGGTTTAAAACCCTAATGCTGGCTGAATGGAAAAAAGTTCAGTTTAGGGTTTAAAACCCTAATGCTGACTAAAGGAAAAATTCAGTTTAGGGTTTAAAACCCTAATGCTAATTGCATGGAAAAGCTCAGTTTAGGGTTTAAAACCCTAATGCTGGCTGAATGGAAAAAAGTTCAGTTTAGGGTTTAAAACCCTAATGCTGACTAAAGGAAAAATTCAGTTTAGGGTTTAAAACCCTAATGCTGATTGCATGGAAAAGCTCAGTTTAGGGTTTAAAACCCTAATGCTGGCTGAATGGAAAAAAGTTCAGTTTAGGGTTTAAAACCCTAATGCTGACTAAAGGAAAAATTCAGTTTAGGGTTTAAAACCCTAATGCTGATTGCATGGAAAAGCTCAGTTTAGGGTTTAAAACCCTAATGCTGGCTGAAAGAAAAAAAAGTTCAGTTTAGGGTTTAAAACCCTAATGCTGACTAAAGGAAAAAGCTCAGTTTAGGGTTTAAAACCCTAATGCTGGCTGAATGGAAAAAAGTTCAGTTTAGGGTTTAAAACCCTAATGCTGACTAAAGGAAAAATTCAATTTAGGGTTTAAAACCCTAATGCTGATTGCATGGAAAAGCTCAGTTTAGGGTTTAAAACCCTAATGCTGGCTGAATGGAAAAAATTTCAGTTTAGGGTTTAAAACCCTAATGCTGACTGAAAGGAAAATTCAGTTTAGGGTTTAAAACCCTATTGCTGACTGCATTGAAAATCTCAGTTTAGGGTTTAAAACCCTAATGCTGGCGGAATGGAAAAAAGTTCAGTTTAGGGTTTAAAACCCTAATGCTGACTAAAAGGAAAAATTCAGTTTAGGGTTTAAAAATCCTAATGCTGACTAAAGGGAAAATTCAGTTTAGGGTTTAAAACCCTAATGCTGACTGCATTGAAAAGCTCAGTTTAGGGTTTAAAACCCTAATGCTGGCTGAATGGAAAAAAAGTTCAGTTTAGGGTTTAAAACCCTAATGCTGACTAAAGGAAAAATTCAGTTTAGGGTTTAAAACCCTAATGCTGATTGCATGGAAAAGCTCAGTTTAGGGTTTAAAACCCTAATGCTGGCTGAATGGAAAAAAAGTTCAGTTTAGGGTTTAAAACCCTAATGCTGACTAAAGGAAAAATTCAGTTTAGGGTTTAAAACCCTAATGCTGATTACATGGAAAAGCTCAGTTTAGGGTTTAAAACCCTAATGCTGGCTGAATGGAAAAAAAGTTCAGTTTAGGGTTTAAAACCCTAATGCTGACTAAAGGAAAAATTCAGTTTAGGGTTTAAAACTCTAATGCTGATTGCATGGAAAAGCTCAGTTTAGGGTTTAAAACCCTAATGCTGACTAAAGGAAAAATTCAGTTTAGGGTTTAAAACCCTAATGCTGATTGCATGGAAAAGCTCAGTTTAGGGTTTAAAACCCTAATGCTGGCTGAATGGAAAAAAAGTTCAGTTTAGGGTTTAAAACCCTAATGCTGACTAAAGGAAAAATTCAGTTTAGGGTTTAAAACCCTAATGCTGATTGCATGGAAAAGCTCAGTTTAGGGTTTAAAACCCTAATGCTGGCTGAATGGAAAAAAGTTCAGTTTAGGGTTTAAAACCCTAATGCTGACTAAAGGAAAAATTCAGTTTAGGGTTTAAAACCCTAATGCTTATTGCATGGAAAAGCTCAGTTTAGGGTTTAAAACCCTAATGCTGGCTGAAAGAAAAAAAGTTCAGTTTAGGGTTTAAAACCCTAATGCTGACTAAAGGAAAAATTCAGTTTAGGGTTTAAAACCCTAATGCTGACTAAAGGAAAAATTCAGTTTAGGGTTTAAAACCCTAATGCTGACTAAAGGAAAAATTCAGTTTAGGGTTTAAAACCCTAATGCTGATTGCATGGAAAAGCTCAGTTTAGGGTTTAAAACCCTAATGCTGATTGCATGGAAAAGCTCAGTTTAGGGTTTAAAACCCTAATGCTGGCTGAATGGAAAAAAGTTCAGTTTAGGGTTTAAAACCCTAATGCTGACTAAAGGAAAAATTCAGTTTAGGGTTTAAAACCCTAATGCTGATTGCATGGAAAAGCTCAGTTTAGGGTTTAAAACCCTAATGCTGGCTGAAAGAAAAAAAGTTCAGTTTAGGGTTTAAAACCCTAATGCTGACTAAAGGAAAAATTCAGTTTAGGGTTTAAAACCCTAATGCTGACTAAAGGAAAAATTCAGTTTAGGGTTTAAAACCCTAATGCTGATTGCATGGAAAAGCTCAGTTTATGGTTTAAAACCCTAATGCTGGCTGAATGAAAAAAATTCAGTTTAGGGTTTAAAACCCTAATGCTGACTAGCTGGGGACAAAATTCGAGAACAAACAACTGACCTCTTTTTTTGAATTTTCTTGTTTTAGTAAAAGACAAAAGGGAGTTTCGTGGAAACTTACCTTTCGAGTGAATTCCTTATTGCCAAAATATTTCTTGTACCCATGTACCTTCTTCTTTGGGCGACGCGCGCTTCTTGCACGATTGTCTTGGATTAAACCTGTTTCAACTCTTCAGACAAAGAACAATTGTTAGTTCGGAAATGACGGTCGGTTTGGTGACCTAGATCGTTCCAGGTTGCTTTATTGCGTCTTCATTTTTGTTGCGAAGTCCCGCCATTGATTTGATTCATATATCGGAACCTTTTAGACTGCTCAGGCTTGTATTTCCAGATTCTGTGATGATTTGCCTCGTAAGGCTCTTTTTCTTTCTCTCTTTTTTGTGTCCCGTTTTGCTTGGAGGTTCTCAACGGGGATTTTATTGGAGGTATTCTGTGGGGATTTGTACAAAAGGAAGCTCTGTGGGGGAATATTTACAAAGTGGATTCTTTGTGCGGATTTTTGTACAATGGGGCATGCTGGGTAATTGTTTCGAAGCGGGCTTTCCACGATTTGATGGGGTAAGCTTGTTGAGGAATTTTTACAAAGGGACTCGCTGGGGAAATTCCAACGGGGATTTTTTCTTCTTTTTTTTTTCTTTTTTTTTTTATATTGGGGAGACTCTGTGGGGGATTGTACAAGGAGAGACTCTGTGGGGATTCGTCCGAAGGCGGACTTGCTGGGGGAAATTTCTCTTTTTCCTCTTTACTTTGAACGCCATCAAACATCATGATTTATCAAGTTTGGACAGACGTACCAACGAAACGGGGTATTTTCCTTCATGAGATGGAATTCCGTGAAAACAAACCTGCCACCTGCCCTTTCCGGTGTATCCTGAACTTGGGGTTAAAACATAAAAAGGGATTCGAAGAGAAACAAAGAAAGGAGAAAACAAATTTCAAGAAGGGAATGTCTCTTTCGGGACGAGAAAGACTTATCTGAGGAAGATAACGCTGGCTTTAAATGACATGACATGCTCTTTGGACTGGACGCCTGACCTTCCATGAACTTGCGTTTCCCTGAACCAGAACGGATCCGTGATTCCAAACCGGTGGAACTTTGCTGAGACCTCTTTGGGGTGGAGTCATTTTTTCCGGCCAACAGCGCCCTTTGCAGGTTTTCGCTGGCTGACCTCTCTCATTTCTCTTCCTGTCATCGCTTGATAGCACTCTTTGTGAGTTTTTACTAAACAAGCTCTCTCATTTTTGTTTCTCTACTCCCGTCGCCTCGTGGTGCCCGAAGGTTTTCACCGACGAGACTCTCTCATTTTATCTCTCTCAATTCAGAGTGTGCCGGTCTCCATTTGTGACGCTTATTGGTTCCCCACTATCTTTGGTAATTGATTTGAAGGCTTGTGCTTGGTAAAGAGAGGTAGATGATACTAACTTCTCAACTGCTCGACGTGCCCCGGTTTCAATTTCAGGGCGAATGGGATTTTATTGTTGGTGTGACTGAACCTCAGGGAGAGGCTGCCTACGTATCCTTTCGGAATCAAGTCAAACGTAGTTCAGGCCTCAATCAATGTTTTGTTTTTTTTTTTTTGAACGGCTCAAAGGTTTGTAAAGAGAATTGGGCAGTGTTTGGGGAGTAGTGGGGAATAAAACCTTCATCATTTCAAATGTGTCAAGACTACTGGAGTATAATTCAGACGTAGTATCTCTTGACTGCATCCGCATTTACTGCTGTGTCGGGGTCATTTCCTTCGATATCACCTAAATACAATGCTCCTCTCGGCAATATCTTCCTTATGATGTATGGGCCTTTCCAATTTGGAGCAAACTTCCCTTTTGCTTCCTCATGATGCGGCAGAATACGCCTCAGTACCAGCTGACCTACTTCGAAATTCCTGGGTCGGACTTTCTTGTTGTAAGCACGGGCCATTCTTCGTTGGTACAACTGTCCGTGACAAACCGCGGCCATTCGCTTTTCATCAATCAAAGTCAATTGCTCTAACCGAGTCTTGACCCACTCGCTGTCTTCGATTTCTGCTTCGACAATGGTTCGAAGCGAAGGAATTTCTACCTCTGCCGGTATTACAGCCTCGGTCCCATAAACCAAAAGATAAGGAGTCGCTCCTACTGATGTGCGTACCGTAGTGCGATACCCCAACAATGCAAATGGTAACTGCTCATGCCACTGTCGGGAACTTTGGATGGTTTTCCTCAAAATCTTCTTGATGTTTTTATTCGCTGCTTCTACAGCGCCATTGGCCTTTGGCCGATAAGGAGTAGAATTCCTATGCGTTATTTTGAATTGCTCGCATACATCTCCCATCAAGTGACTGTTCAAGTTTGCTGCGTTATCTGTAATGATAGTCGCAGGAATACCGAAACGACAGATAAGATTTGAGTGTACAAAATCCACTACAGCTTTTTTAGTGACCGACTTGAGAGTGACAGCCTCTACCCATTTTGTGAAGTAGTCTATGGCAACCAGTATAAACCTGTGTCCATTCGAAGCCTTTGGTTCGATTGGTCCAATGACGTCCATGCCCCAGGCGACAAATGGCCAAGGCGCAGACATGGGATGTAGTTCTGTGGGAGGTGCATGGATCAGATCACCATGCACCTGACACTGATGACACTTCCGAACGAAGCTAAAGCAATCCTTTTCCATGGTTATCCAGTAATAACCTGCTCGAAGGATTTTCTTCACTAAGACATACCCGTTCATGTGAGGTCCGCACACACCTGCGTGTACTTCGTGCATGATTTTCCCCGCTTCCTTGATATCGACACATCTTAGGAGATTGAGGTCCGGGGTCCTCTTATATAACAATTCACCGCTCAGAAAGAAACCACTTGCATGTCGCCTAATGGTCCTCTTTTGATCTCCAGTAGCGTGCTCGGGGTATTCTTGTGTCTTCAGGAACCTCTTGATGTCATGGTACCAAGGCTGCGTATTTGATCCCGCCTCGATTACATTGCAGTAACCGTGTCTTTCCTTGATTTGGATTTCCAAAGGATCGACGTGGGCGTTGCCCGGGTAGGGTAGCATTGAAGCCAAAGTAGCAAGTGCATCTGCCAGTTCATTGTGACACCTCGGGATATACCTGAACTCTATTGATGTAAAGCGCTTGCCGAGGTCCTCCACATGCTGTCGGTATGGGATAAGTTTGACATCCCGAGTTTCCCATTAACCTTGGACTTGTCGGATAATCAGGTCAGAATCTCCCATAATCAATAAGTCTTCGACATCCTGATCGATTGCCATATGCATGCCCATGATGCAGGCTTCATATTCAGCTGTATTATTTGTGCAAAAGAAATGCAGTCTAGCTGTGGCGGGATAATGCTGACCGGAAGGCGAGATCAAAATTGCCCTAATTCCTACACCTTTGGCATTCACGGCTCCATCAAAGAACATCTTCCAAACATGAGCGTCCTCCGAGACCACCTCTACGGCGTTTACTTCTTCATCTGGAAAGTAGGTACTCAATGGCTGGTATTCCTCATCGACCGAATTTTCGGCCAAATGATCTGCTAGCGCCTGGGCTTTCATTGCCGTGCGAGTGACATAGACTATGTCGAATTCCGTAAGCAAGATTTGCCATTTAGCCAGTCTCCCAGTAGGCATTGGTTTCTGAAATATATACTTCAAAGGATCCAACCTGCTTATGAGGAACGTAGTGTGGGCTTGGAGATAATGTCTCAGCTTTTGAGCAACCCACGTGAGAGCGCAGCATGTCCTCTCCAGCAGAGTGTATTTGGCCTCGTAGCCGGTGAATTTCTTGCTCAAGTAGTAGATTGCTTGCTCCTTCTTTCCGGTTACGTCGTGTTGCCCGAGGACGCAACCGAAAGAGTTCTCCAAGACTGTCAGATACAAGAAAAGTGGCCTCCCTGGTTCTGGAGGGACCAAGACTGGGGGATTCGAAAGGTATTCTTTGACTTTATCAAAGGCTTCTTGACACTCAGTTGTCCATTTAATCGCCGCATCTTTCCTTAACAGCTTGAATATGGGCTCACACGTGCTTGTCA
Organism: Nicotiana sylvestris; assembly: GCF_000393655.2. Lineage (NCBI taxonomy): Eukaryota > Viridiplantae > Streptophyta > Magnoliopsida > Solanales > Solanaceae > Nicotiana > Nicotiana sylvestris. Next base: position 65,942,902 of record NC_091063.1, read on the forward strand.
GCTGGGCAATAAACCGACTGATGTAGTTCAACCTGCCCAACAGACTCATCACGTCTTTCTTTGTTCTCGGGGGAGGCAGATCTCTGATGGATTTTATCTTAGTTGGATCTAGCTCGATACCTCTCCTGCTTACGATGAAGCCCAAAAGTTTGCCCGACGGAACTCCGAAAGCGCATTTGGCTGGGTTCAGCTTCAAGTCATACTTCCTTAATCTCTCGAAGAATTTCCTCAAGTCTTGGATGTGATTATCCTGCGTCCTGGACTTGACTATCACGTCGTCCACGTACACCTCTATTTCCTGATGCATCATGTCATGAAAAATGGCAGTCATGGCCCTCATGTAAGTAGCCCCAGCATTCTTCAAACCAAATGGCATGACCCGATAACAGTAGGTGCCCCAAGGCATGGTGAAGGCAGTTTTCTCGGCATCCTCTTCATCCATCAATACCTGATGATACCCAGCGTAACAATCTACGAAAGACTGTATTTCGTGTTTGGCGCAATTATCAATGAGGATGTGGATATTGGGCAGTGGGAAATTATCTTTGGGACTTGCTCTATTCAAATCTCGGTAATCTACACATACCCGAGTCTTCCCGTCCTTTTTCGGTACTGGAACCACATTCGCCAACCATGTTGTATATTGGACTACCCGAATCACTCCCGTTTTCAGTTGTTTAGTGATCTCCTCTTTAATCTTGTCACTGACCTCAGTTTTGAACTTTCGTTGCTTTTGTTGAACTGGAGGACAATCAGGATGAATCGGCAATTTATGAACCACTAGATCAATACCTAGTCCCGGCATGTCATCATATGACCAAGCAAACACGTCTTTAAATTCAAAAAGAAGTTGGATTATCGCATCTCGCGTTTTCTTGTCCGTGTGAATGCTTATTTTGGTCTCCCGAATTTCTTCAGGAGTTCCTAAATTAACCGGTTCGGTGTCATTCAGATTTGGCTTAGGTTTATTCTCAAAATGTTCCAACTCTCGGTTTATTTCCCTAAAAGCTTCTTCCTCATCATATTCTGGTTCTGGGTTCATTAATTCACAGTTAAATAGCTCGTTGTGATCTGGGCGTGAAGTCCGCAAGCATGTCATATTTAAAGCCGCATTATTATAACTGAAAGGAAAGATAAAAGGAAAAATAACAAAAATCAGAACAAAAGAAAGAATGGGAAAGCAATGATGATTTTTTTTTTATTTTCTTTGGAAAGTTGGAAGACAACAATGTTTACAACTTAGGAATTCAAAACAACAATAGAAAGGAAGAAAACGTTCAAGTTATGTCCTGGAGATAACTTGTGACACAGGAAAGGTGGCAGGACAGGTCTACCCGGACTTCCGTCTAGTCGGGAATGGCGTGGCCTCCCAGTTTTGAAGTTTGGCGTTCGGCCCTACGTACATCATCTCAGCAGTGCTTGTGCCTTCACCTGGTTGAACCATGTGGATCTCGTAGAGCGTCTCTCTCATCGCTCCACATATCTCCTCGATTTCCTCAGTTGTGAAGACCTCATCATCTTCTTCTTCGGCGTACCTTGGCCTGATGAAAGTTGCATATAAATCTGGCAGTGGTCGAGGTAACTTCCAACCCTCATTTTTCCTTTTCTTTGCCCACTCTTCGTCTGCTGGAGTAGGTTTGAAACCTAGTCCAAAAGGTTTCTTGGTGACTGGCAAGGTAATGGGTTCTGTTATTCCCTGAAGGGTTCGTCCAAGCCCCTTCCCTGGCCTAAATCCGTGCCGGATCATCTCTTTGGCCACCATAACCGAGGCGTTAGACAAGAAAGGCTGGGGGCAGGGTATTCCCTCTTCGTGCTGCTCTGCCAGTACAATCTCAAAAGCTTGATAGACCGTATGTTCGCTCCCTTCTCTCGGTTCCAGATATGGGGTGGATGGGTCCCGATAAATAGCATGCTCATCTTCCCCATGGACCACGATCTCTCTGTCTTCGTACTCGAACTTCACCATCTGGTGAAGAGTGGAAGGCACGGCTCCTGCCGCATGGATCCAAGGTCTGCCAAGGAGAAAATTGTAGGATGTATCCATGTCGAGCACCTGGAAGGTTACTTGAAATTCGACTGGTCCTATGACCAACAACAGGTCTATTTCTCCCATGGTATCTCTCTTGATGCCGTCGAAAGCCCTTACGCAGACATTGTTGGGTCGGATTCTTCCGGTCCCAATTTCCATTCTTTGTAGCGTGGAGAGCGGGCAAATGTCAACGCCTGAGCCCCCATCCAACATTACCCGCTTGACATAATAGTCTTCGCATTTAACTGTTAGATGCAAAGCCTTGTTGTGTGCCGCTCCTTCCGGGGGTAGATCGTTCTTGCTGAAAGAGATTTGGTTGACGGCGAAGAATCTTTCTGTCATCCGCTCTAATTGTTCTACCGAGGTTTCAACTGGCACATATGCTTCATTCAGGGTCTTCAGTAAGATCTTTTGATGCTCGGTCGACCTCATTAACAATGACAGCATGGACACTTGCTCGGGGTACTTGCGCAGTTGATCTATCACTTCGTAATCCGGCATTTTCATTTGTTGGAAGAACACTTCTGCTTCTTCAACACTTACGGGCTTCTTTGGCGGGAAGCGCCTTTGTGTGGCGTCGTTCAGTTCTTGGGTATTTGAATACCTTCCAATGAAAGTATTTTCTGGACGTTCTCCCATGACCTCTTTACCTTTGTACATTACCAAAGTCTTTTGATAATTCCACGGTACTGTGGACGGGTTGGTCATTGGCTTTTGTGGCACGCGTCCGATAACCACTGGCTCATTCAGCCGAGGTGGTTGAATCGTCCCCCGGACCACATAGGCTCCTTTCGGCACGTACATAGGTTTTGTCTTTTTGATTCCGAAGCTCTGCGTCTTCTCAGCTCGGCCTCGTGGTATGTAAAGAACTACATCCTTTACTGGTACCACTTTCTTCTCCACCTTCTTTTCAGGCACTTTCTTTATAGCTTTGGCCTCCTCCCCTTTTTCTGGTTTCTGGTCTGTTTCGGACCTCTTTCCCGTGTCAACAATGGCAATTATGGCTTTCAGAGCAGGGTCGAACTCTTTGTCTTCACAAATCATTCCGATCAGCGACCCATTATTGTGAGCAGGCAATGGATTGTTAGTTATATTCGGGATCTCCTCGTCCCTTAGCACTACTTTCCCTTGCTCTATCAAGTTTTCGACCACTCTTTTCAACGACCAGCAGTCATTTGTATCATGTCCCTCGGCCCCTGAATGATAGGCGCATCTGACTCCAGCTTTGTAAGAAGGTGACGTCGGGTTTTGCCTTGTTTGAGGGATTGGTTGCAAGAAACCCAACTGGACCAGCTTTGGGAACAAAGTTGAGTATGGTTCACCGATGGGCGTGAAAGTCCGCCTTCTGGGTGGCTCCTGAGGGCGGAAGTTATTCTGTGGGGGTTGTGGGTTATAGTGGTTGCGGTAAGGAGGCTGATTTCTGGGAGGTGGAGCTGGGCCTCGGTTGGCTTGTTGCGGTGGATGGGCATAAGGCTGGGCATTCATGACCATATAAGGTTGATGGGCATATGCCAAATTTGAGTGGGGGTAGTAGTGTTGTGGGGTTCTTTCCGGAAAACGGGGCCTGGGATGACGATACTCCCTTGCTTCCGAGGCTGCCATAGTCGTTTCTTCCTTCTTCTTCCCTCTTGTCATTCCTCAGGACCCGCTTTGGACGGTCTGGGAAGTCGCCCTTATGGCTGCTTGACTCAGAATCCTACCTGTTTTCAGGCCATTTTCCACCATCTCTCCAATCTTGATCGCTTCCGCGAATGGCTTACCCATGGCTGACATCATGTTTTGGAAATAATCATACTCTTGAGCCTGGAGAAAGGTAGTGACCATCTCCACTTCATCCATGGGAGGCTTCACTCTTGACGCCTGTTCACGCCACTTAATAGCATATTCTCTGAAGCTTTCTGAAGGTTTCTTCTTCAAATTCGACAGAGAGTTTTGGTCTGGCGCAATGTCGATGTTATACTGGAATTGTTTCACAAAATCTCTAGCAAGATCATCCCATATATGCCATCGGGACATTTCCTGGTCCATATACCATTCCGAGGCTATCCCTACTAGACTTTCCCCAAAATACGCCATTAGCAGTTCTTCTTTTCCGCTGGCTCCCCGCAATTGGTTGCAGTATTTCTTAAGATGTGCAATGGGATCACCGTGCCCATCGTATTTTTCGAACTTTGGGGTCTTGAAACCCGTTGGCAGGTGCACGTGAGGGAACATGCATAGGTCGGCGTATGAGACGCTCTTCTGTCCGCTCAATCCTGGCATATTCTTCAAACTTTGTTCAAGGCTTCTCATTCTCTTGGCAATCTCATTTTGTTCTGCAATTCTGGGGTTCTGATCCTGCCCGGGTGCAAGCTCGCACTGAGGTGGTAGAGGATTAGTGCTGGTAGCGAACCTAGTTGGTTCCATTGAGAACGATGGTGCTTGAAATGTAAAAGAGGATGAGTCAAAGCTTGGCTTATACGTGGCAGGCCGTGCCGTAATCGGGCAAGGCGATGCAGTAAAGATGTTCATGCTTGCATCAGTGGATGACATTCGGGGATGAGGCTCAGAAGGCGATCCAGCAGAGAAGGCTGAGGTGGCTGGGTACCCGAATGGGGTAGCAGGATAATTTATGGGGACATTAGAAGTCCCACTCGACCTGGAGAATAATTCAGGGAATCCGGGGACGACACTTGGCGGTTCTTTCCCATTATTCCAGTCGTCCAACATTTCCAACATGCGGAGCCGTAGGATTCTATTTTCCTCCGCAGTTGCGGATTCAGGTGTGAGGACGGCTGAGATTGAGCTCTCCTCAGAAACAGGGATTGTTTGCAATGGAATTTCTGAAGACATTTCCACACTTCCTTTTGACCTGGTGAAGTAAGTGTGAGTACTGCTTCTGGTCCTAACAACAGGTAGTTGAACACTTCTCCTTGACCTCGTGAAGTATGAGTGCGAGGCCAGACTTTCACCAAACCAACCGTCTTTTCAAAAAACCCTGGAGAATACTCAACGACAAACGCATGGTTAATTTTGCAGCAAATAACAGATAGTTAATCTCACGTTGGCATGATGCACCTATACAGTTAAGTGGATTACTACATGTTTGCTACGAGAGCATGCGTCCTTCCGGCATTTTTCCTCTTATTAGTTTTCCCCCCATTTTTTTTTTATTATTTTTTATTATTTTGCAGTAAAAGAAATGCGACCGGATCCGATGAGGATTGCCTACATATCACGATGCCTACGTGAATCAGATCATTACGTAGTTCGAAAAACACAAATGAGCGTAAAAGAAGCAACCTCTTTATTGTTGAAATGGTCTATTACAAACTACATTTTGCAAAAGAAAGAGCAAACTTTGAAAATAAACCTAGACTCAAAATAGACTAAAAATCACCCTGATGGAAAAACAGGCAGAAGATGCTAAGATACAGGCTTGACTTATGAGTGCATTATGGTTTTGAAAATTGGTGTCCGCGGGGCATCGTTCGGCCTCGCCACGGTCCTAGGCGTGAGATCCCTCTCAAGTTGCTCCAGCTCATGCATAGTCTGCTTGACATAACCCATCACTGCCGAGAGGACGGTAACGCTGGACATGTTCTCACATCGTAGACATCGTCTGGTGATGGCATGGGCAATGGCCTTGATCCTATCTCTGGTTTGCTTCTTCTCTACGAGTAGGCGTTTTATCTGATCGCTACATATCTTGAATACTTGGGCATCCTGTATATGCCGATGCTTCAGTCGCCGTACTTCCAACTTCATCTGGGCTATTGAGTCGTACCAGTATCTGCTCTCAATTTGGAAATCCTTGGCCTGATTAGCTGCTTTGATCTCAAGTGCAGCCATCTCTCTCTTTATTTTAGCAACAGTTTTCTCGTGGTCGCCTTCCAATTGATTTAAGTATCGGCGATGCTTATCTGTTCTCGTATCCCACTGTGCCCTGAGCTCCGCTATGACGTTTTCAGATTTCTCCAAACCATCTTGCCATTCCCTGATTTCACTTTTTAACCTTTTTATCAGCTGCTCGTCTGATCGACGCCTTGGCTGTTTATCTGCATCCAACCTTATCTGTTTGATCTGGGCTCTGAGCATTTCGTTTTCTTGAATTAACCTGTTCCGCTCTCCCAGATCGGTAGCAATTTGCACGTTGTGCTCGTATTTCAAGCTTTCCACTTGTTGCTTCAACCTGCTGATTTCGGCGCAATAGCCTCTTTCCTTCGCTAACCAATCCCACTGCTTTTGCGATGATTCGGTGAAATTCCGGATGTGGGGTCTCTTAGCCGGCCTTTCATGCTCAAATTCCCTTCTATACCATGCAAGGTATCCTGGCGCCGTCTCTCCTTTGGCTCGATCCCGCACGCAAGTATCTGATTTCAAATATTGACACTCACTCCAGATTTGGCGAATCTTCGCTTCTGGGAATTGTCCGTTAGGACTTATCTCAACTGCTTGAGTGCTAAGATCTTCCTCATGAGGTACTGTCTGGCATCTTCCGAACTGTCTCAAAACTCGGCAGGGTGCGTAAGGTTGAATGCTCTTAAGCCCCATTAATAAGAAATGAGTTTTAGCTGCCGACATATATAGGATCTCATCAACAGACAACCATCCTAACGTCCATTGTATTTGGCTGGCAGTAAGAGCTTGAAAGAACGAGGTCCATGCCAGGACTCCTTTGGGCAAACTGATCTCTTTGGTTCTCGTGTAAGATTCTTCTATGCAAGTCTTTTCCGGGGAACCATGGCTCAAAATTTCGGAATGATGGCAGAGGTGCTCGGTCATCCATATCTGTAGGAGTAAGTTACAACCTTCGAAGAAATTTCCCCCAGCTTTACAAGCTGTAAGAGTTTGAAAGATGTCAGATACCACCATAGGCGCGAGAGTACTGTCATTTTGCGTGAGTAAAGTGCTGACGACCCCGGATATCTTCAAATCAATGTTTCCGTCTTTCCTTGGAAATACCAGAAGGCCCAGGAACATCATCATGAAAGCTACCCGTCTGTGTTTGTCCCACTTCTGACGAACACCTTTGCTGCACAGTTTGTTGATTGGATTATTGAATCCCCCCTCATGACCGTACCTATCATATATGAAGCATGGAGTACAAAATCCGGCTGCCAGATCCGGGTTGTGGACTGTTCTGGGTATCTTCAATGAATCTAGGAACCGATGTACCGTGACAACTCTTGGGGCGACCAAGTATTTTTGCCTCAACGGAAATTCAGCATTCCCGATGTACTCGGCCATTTCTTCCAAAGTCGGGGTGAGTTCAAAATCAGAGAAATGGAAAACATTGTGCGCCGGGTCCCAGTAGGTAACCAAAGCTCTTATGATATCTCCCCGAGGCTGGATTTCCAACAAACCCACGAGACCTTTCAGATATTTCTTGACCTCATTTTGTCCTTCAACACCTAGATCATTCCACCATAGCCGTAACTTGACAGGGATTTTGGTCATTATTGAAAAATGTTCATTTTGCATCGTGCTCATCCTGCACATTTATTAAGGTGATTTTAACAAAAATGACTTGACTCAAAAATATTTTACAAAGGGGATCAAGTTTTGAACACGGCCTTTAAACACTTTGGGGACGAAGATTTTAAGGCTGTGTGGGTCAACTGGACAAAAATGCTAAACAAGACCCAAAGGTGGCTGTTTATGCAAAGTCAGCCTTCCGGCGTCCCTTTTCGGGAACATTCGGCTATTTATGACAAAACAGCATCACCTGACTTATTTATGACTCTTTTAAAATTTTGACACATCTTTTTTTATTTATTTATTGATTTTGGCTATTTTAGCAAAATGGGGTTGAACCCGACGAGGGTTGCCTACGTATCTCACATCCGGTGAGAATCAAACCGGCGTAGTTCGGGAATATCGTGAATAGAGAAAATCAAATAAACCTAGAAATCAAGAATACGTATTTTTATTATATATTTTTTGAAAAGAGATAAAGACATAAAGAAAATATTTATTATTTTTTTTAGGAAATATTTGGACTATTAGTCTGAATTTATAAAAAGGGGTACTGCGAAAGAAACAACATTTTTTTTTGAATTATGAATTTTCCGTTTTTTTTTTTACTTTTAAATAAATACCTTCTCTTTTTTGATTTTGAAAGTGATAAAAAGAAAACTTTTATATATTTTTTTTAAAAAAAAACAAAGTAGAAGACAATCTCTTTTTTTTTCTTTTTTTTTAATATATTTTTTAGAAGAAATTCCGGCGAGGTTTCGTCACTACTCGGACATTGGTTTTTCCAAAAGAAATAATTATCTCCCTACACTGTTATTTTCCCTTTTATTTTTAGAAACCGGTCAGCATGCGGAACTGAAGCAAATAAATGCGCAAAACAAATAGGATGCAGCAGGATGGTCTTTTCATCTCAGGTTGCCTGTCCTAGACGGACCCAACCCCTGTGTTGAGTCCCCTAAGTCCAATGCAACATGATGCAAATAAGCGTTCCTACTAGGGATCCGGCATGAAGTTTCGTTATACTAGGTTCACAACCTGGGTATTTGTTCTAGACTGTATACCCGAGCGGACAACTCGAGTCGAGGAGGGGGCTACGTACCGGGGACCCGCGAGATCGTCCGGCTTTGTAACTTGTCCGACCTCTTTCTTATTTCGGGTATTGACACTAACAGAATAGGGAGTCTCGACCAGCGAGCTTCTCCCCGGAGGTAAGAAGAGAAGGGTTTCGGCACAGTTTATATACAGTTCAGATAATATCAAAGCGGTAAAAGACAACATTTAGCACGTTATGCAAAACATGTAATAAAGATCAGATAATAAAGCCAAATATAACAATTATTCTAAGCTCGAATTCTTGAACCCTGAACCAGTGGTTCTGGGTGAACTCCTCCCCAGCGGAGTCGCCAGAGCTGTCACACCTCCTTTTTGCGCGCCCGCCCCGAAGGGTTAAATGCGCGAGGGAGTTTTTCCAATTTAAGTGACAATATTCGAAATGAGATTATTTATTTAATTCAGAGTCGCCACTTGGGAAAGGTTTGGCTTTTGGTGTCCCAAGTCACCGGTTTATCTTGAATCCCAAATCGAGGAAATTTTCGACTTTTCCAAATGAAGTCTGCGAACCAGAAATTCTAAGTAAGGAATTCTGTTGACCCGAGGGAAGGTATTAGGCACCCTCGAATCCCGTGGTTCTAGCACGGTCGCTTAAATTGTTATAATGGCTGAATATCTGATTTAAATACATGTTATGACTTACGTGCTTTTATTAAGTTTAAACCGCTTTTATTATTATCATTTATTTTTATAGAATTGCAACGTCGTGAAAATGTATCTCGAACCACGTCACAATCAATGCACCCGTGATCGTCAACACATTTGACTCCGTTGAGATTTGGATTTGGGTCACATCAATGTGCACCCGAATTTAAGAATATAATTTAATTAAGCCGCGCCTAAAGAGTCTAACACGTTATTATTTTTGGAGAAGGCCATGAGATTCACTAAACGGCCTGTCCTGAATTCTAAATATTTGTTATGGTTAGTTATTGAGGGCCCCGCAATTTGCATTCTTATTTGGCGAGGCTCGTCTCATTATTTTAGAGAAAGGATATCCTGAAGCAACTACATTTCTATTACATTTGTCTCTAAAAATAAAAGAGAAAAATACCAAACTTACTTGTTTAAGCAACTAACATACTAAATCTCTACTATATGTGACGAGTCCGAATTTTGCTTGATTGCCTAATTGGTTGTTTATGAGGTGAGAATTATTTCATGCCTCGTCTTCAAAGAGTGAATAAGCTTTGTTAATTTGATAAGAGAGATTGCAAGCAACAAATAACTCATACTAAATTTACATTAAACAAACCTTAAGTTTGAACTTTATAATTAACTTATTTAGGCTTGATAAATGAAATCGGCTACTTATTAAGAAAAAACTACTATTAATTGGATTCGAGAATGCCTATTAGTTTTCCTCGAAAGTCATCGCATTATTCCGAAACAATGAATCTATATTGAAGCCCATATCGAACTTATATAGAAACAAGTAATCTAACAAAAGGGTTGGCATACATTATCACCCTGTTAACGTAACGCTGCATGAGAATTAGTTTGAGGTACACTTATCTTTGAAATCAAATGGAACCGAATATAGCTGATTCGATAGTTCAGAGATCTAGGCAAAAATACATACATATGCTTGCTATGATTCTATGTTATGATGTCATAACTGAAACAAAACTAATGGTTGTATGCATTAAAACACATCTGATCTAACAAGCAAATGCTATCTAATTGTTCATCTCAAATCAGAGTGTATGTTAATTTATACAAAGTATTTGCAGTTTGCGGTTAAACAAATACAGGCTAAACTAACATTCGACCTATTTTGAACATAAGTATTATAAAGTAAACAGGTATTCTTTTCTTTATTTCTGCTTCAAACTTCAAACTTTCAACAACATATGGTTTCAGAAGTTGTGTACCTGGAAATGTTTGACAATTGAAGAAAAAGAGAAGTCAGCAATGGCAACAAGTGCAGCAGCAGTAACAACAGGTAACCAATAGAACAAATCCCAGTGCAAGATGCAGTTAGAGCCGATGAAAAATGGCAGAATGAAGCAAATTCCAGTAGTATGGAATCAGAATTTAGGCAGAACAAATCCAGAAATGAACTAATGCTACAACACAACCAGTAACCTCAATCAAGACTCAGAAGAAAACCATATGGAGCAAGGAAATCTAGACCAGTGAGAATCAAGACAAAGATGAAAATGCAGTCCCTTTTTCGGTGCTATGCTTCTCCCTCTCTATTTCTGTCTGTGTGTGTGTATATATCAAAATCTGTTTCCCCTAGGTTTTGTATGCCTCCCCCTTTTCTGATGGAAGTCCTGTCCTTTTATAAGCCTTAACATCAGCCCTTTAACAAACTGTTAGACCAAAAGAACACCCCTCCCATGTGCTATCTTCTTTTCAGTTTCCACTTAGCTATTTAAGTATTAAGCCCCCCATCACATTCCCTGGCAGACTTACTCTTTTAAATGAGGTTTAATACTTCTTAAACTAAAGCAGGGTAATGGGCAGCAGAATATATCTGACAACATATGCTGTCAAACTATTTTTAAATCAAAAAGCCCTTTATGCAGGAACCAGGTTGTGCATAAATGCACCTGTGGTGCACAAATGCACATGTTGCGCACAGGTGCACATTCCCTCCAATTCAGAACTTAAACAAAACATTCCTTTTACATTTTTTATTTAAATTAACAACTATAAGTAAACAAACTCAGTTCCTAATTGATTCAAGCAAATGCTTAGCAGAAGTAAGTCGATTTGTTATTGTTCGGACAACTGAAACTAATTGACGACATATGTCGACTCGACTATACTAGTTATAACACATACAATCGTAACCAAAAATCAGACATTTAACAGTATCACACAAGGGGTTCAGATTGCAATGTTAATACAGAAAGGCCCTAGGAACTAAATGAACGAACCAATTCAAATTCATTTGATTGTACAGCTTACACATACACATTATCAGTGAACAGAAGAGGGACTTAATCAAACACGTAGGTTCAAACAAAGTGGACAAGACACAGTTGATAAAATTCAAAACACAAATTTTCACAAAACATGAACAGCCTTTTAAACAATCACATGGACTAAAACAAATAAAGAAAAGAAAGCAAAACTCACCTTAAACCCCGAAAAATCAAAAAACCCTAGCTTGGACTCGAACAGACCTTTCTTAAGGCTGAACGGACTTTAATCGAAGTGTTTCTCATATGAGAAACACTTCGATTAAGGACTATTAGACCTTAATCTCTTAGTTTAAACGAGATACGGACCAGTGACGATGAACCCTAAGGTTCCAAAAATTAGATCCGGGATTCATGCTTCCCTGGTCAGATTCGGACCAAACCAAGCATGGTTTGGTCACGAGGGGGTCTGGGGAGCGTCTGGTGTGAAGTTGAGGCCGACTGGTGTAAATCAGGTTCCGACTCGAATCTTCAAATGAAGATTCGAGAAGGTGGGAAGGGATTCGAAGTGTGTGATTGGTGGATTTGGGTTCAGGATGGTGAGGAGCATCTACGGTGTTAAGGGTGGGGTCACCGGCATCCATGCCGCCGGCTTTTCATGGTGAAAGTATACAGGGGCGGCTAGGGTTTGAAGGGGAAGGGTCTGGTGAAGACGAAGGCTGGGGTATTGGATAGGGGGCAGGGTATGGTTGTAGGTTTATATAGTTAGTGGATAGGTGGATCCTGACCGTTGGATGAGACATGATGAAGGGCCAGGATCCTTCGACTAACAGGGAACGGCGTCGTTTCAAGGGTAAAGGGTTGAGGTCGGTCCGGGTGAGACGGGTCGGGTCTGTTAGTGGGTTCGGGGTGAGAGATCTTTTTCGTTGATCTTTCAGAGATCAACGGCTTAGATCAGCCTGGATTAAAACGGCGTCGTTTGGACGTTCTTGAAGTAGGCTGGTCACGGACCGGGCAAGCATGGGTTTTGGGCTGAGTTTGTTTGGGCCAATTTGTTTAAAATTGGACTGGCCCAAGTCCGAATTTTTTTTTATTCTTTTATTATTATTTTATTTTCTTCTTTATTTTAAAAACAAAACCTAAGTAAATCAAATTAAAATTAAATAAACACTTAATACAATTATTTGCACACACATATTAAAATATTTAAAACAGGTAAAATCAAACAAAAACAAAATCACGGACAAAGATGCCTATTTATGATTTTCTATTTAACGAACGGATCCCGGTTCAAATTACGCATGACACATACATTTTTTGTATTTTTCTTTAAAAAAAATAAAATGGGCAAAAATTATAAATAATTAACAAAGTGCCATGTAAAATCCAAAAAAATTGTACAATAGGACCATTTGTTATTATTTTTATTTCTTTTTGGAGCGATTGTCGCGTAAAACAAAAATCACGTGCTCACACTTCTAAGGAAATCTGGGACACTTTGCAAGTGGCTCGTGAAGGAACACCTCAAGTGAAGAGGTCAAGAGGAACACTGTTGTATTCTCAATATGAGAATTTCACCATGAAGGAAGGCGAAACCATCCAAGAGATGTATACAAGGTTCACCACACTAACAAATGAACTTAAGTATCTTGGAAGGGTTATTCTTGAAGTGGACAAAGTTGAGAAAATTTTGACAAGGGTTCTGTCAGTCACTTAGGAAAGCAAAATCACTTCCATTCAGGAATCAACGAACATTTCCACTCTTAGGTTGGACGAGCTAATTGAAAATCTTACTGCCTATGAACTTAGAAGGCAAACCATGAATATGAATGCACCCAAGAAGGAAAGGAGTCTAGCACTCAGAATCACTGAAGGTGTCGATCTAGAAGAGGATGAAATGGCTATGATCACAAAGGATTTCAAGAAATACCTAATGAGAGGAAAGGGTTACTCAAAAGGTGCAAGCTACAACAAATCAAGGGTTCATGAAAAACAAACCAACGAGGGCTTCTACAAGTATGGGAAGACTGATCACCACATCAAAAACTGTTCTCAGTAGAAAATTGGATGGAGGAAGGAAAGAGCTAAACGAAGAAATAAGAAGAAGGAACATGTTCATCACAAGAAGAATAAAAGATCAACAAAGGCTATGGTTGTTTCCTGGAGAGAAAGCTCAGATGATGACTCAAAGGATGAAGATGGAGATGAACAAACACTTATGGCAATTGGAGAATCTGATGAGGAATCTGAGGTAAGTATAATTCATCTCAAAGACAAGATTAAGTTTTTGTCTAAAGAAAGTATATCTGAGTTACTTCTAGATTTCATTAATGAATCTGAGGTTATAAACAATGAAATGGAACAGCTGTCTAAGGAATGTATGATTTTGAAAGCTAAGTGCAAAAATATGGAACTTAGGGCTAGTGAAAGTGATAGTAAAAATGCTGAGTTAAAGAACCAGGTTCTTGAACTTGACACCACTGTCCTACAACTTAGCTCTGAAAATCTAAAACTGAAATTAGGAATACATAAAAATAAAGCTGATCACACACAATTCACTTTAGAAGAAAACTTAGGAAAAATGAAAGATGAGTTGTACAAAAGAGATGAGCAGATAAGATTCCTAAAGGAGGATCTAAGTAAGGTCAAGCACGAGCTAGATAGAACCTGTAAATGGAACAGGTCCTCTAATGCACTTTCATGGCTACATGAGCACCATAGTAGCAATAAGAGAGTACTTGGCTACGAAACCCCTGCACCTAAGTGGGATCCCAAAAGCAAGTACCTCACACTTCTTGATAATAAAATTTACATACAATGTGAAAAAACTGGTCACTATAAAAGTGAATGTACTGCAAAAGAAAAGTCTAGTCAAAAGAATAAAGAATTTGTTCAAGGGAAAAGTAGGCTGCCAGGTTGGGCTAAAAAGAATTTGATTCATCCTTTTGCCTATAAAAAGGGACCCAAACTAGTTTGGGTTCCTAAGACTAACCCCTGATTTTCTTTTGCAGGTCCAAGTGAAGGGAAGCAACTGTCACACCTACTTTTTTCTACCCCCAGAGGGGATATAAGGGAGTTTTTCCAATTAAAGTGACAAAACCGAAACAAGATTATTTATATTCATTCAGAGTCGCCACTTGGGATAATTTATGGTATCCCAAGTCACCGGTTTAAAATCCTGAATCGAGGAAGTTGACTCTATTTTACAGTCCACAAACACAGAAATCCGGGTAAGGAATTCTGTTAACCCGGGAGAAGGTATTAGGCATTCCCGAGTTCCGTGGTTTTAGCACGGTCGCTTAAACTATTAATAATTGGCCTATTATCTGATTTAATACGTGTTTTAAACCTATCGTGCATTTTTAACCTTTATTATCGCTTTTATTTATTTAAGGAATTATTTTACGGAACACATTGCAAACCACGCTACATGAAATGCACCCGTAATTTGCGACATGTTTATTTTATTATTATTCGAGATTGTGGTCGGGTCACATGAAATGCACACCCGAATTGGTATTTGTATATCATGACCACGCCACAGGAACCGTACCCGTGATCATGATAATTTTATTAATCGCGCCTAAAGCAACTAGCGCCTTTAATTATTTCCTAATCTTTACGATTGTTGTGATGCCAAATTTATGGACAAGATATTATTGGGGAGCAAATAGATTAGCTAAACATGATCTATTGTTTGGCCCAGATTCCTTATGGTTCAAGACTCATCTTATAGTCCATTCTTATTCCTTGCCAAGAAAGAAACAATTCTAATTTTTCCATCTACCCAATTAAAAATAATTATTCAAGAACCAAGACTACATATATCACAATCGAAATAAAAACTAATTAAAACAATTTAAATGAAAACTAAGACATGTTACTCGAACAACGTCGAATCACAAATCAACTAACACGCGCACCAAGCTATATTAATAAAATGAGATAAAAATGAAAATTGAGAAATAGACCTTTTATTGTTGAACAAAGCTAAAAATTGCAAATTAATCGGGCTAAACAAGGCAACAATCCTTGGACTGAGCACCAAAATTATAAACCGGAACCTCAAATCGACGCCAGAAAGCTCAAACTCGTCAGTAATTGGGTTATAAAAACACCAACTGTTGGAATCTTTTCAATTGTGAGACTGATCGATACACACACAAACAGAAACCAATGCACAAAGTCAGTCGTGACTTTGGATTCGACAGTGATTAAATCGGCCGTTAGTCTTGGGATTCCTTTTGAAATTGAAGATTGCTTACTTGAATCCTTGTTGAACATACAACAGTGGAAGGAAAATAACCCAGGAAAGGACAAACTTCTTAAATCAAATAACGTAGAAGTTAAAGGAAACAGAAAGAAACATAAGAACACTGAGTCTTAATTCTGCCTTCTTCATATTCCGTTTACAACCATCGTTGAACATACAAAATCTGCGTCTCAATTTGATGAGCAAACAATTGAAATTCGAAATTGAAAAAAAAAATTGCTGACTTCTACGTCAATCAACCGATCGATTATGGTGTGAAATTAGCCGGATTCATGAGGTGGGGTTTTGGGTTTTTGCAAATCAGATTTTTAAGGATGGAAAAATGGTTGGTCCTTTTTTGGGAATTGGGGTGTAGCTAGGTCTAGGAATTGAAAAACTTAGGGTAGGATTTCTAAAATTGGGTATTTTATATGGGGGTGGGAAGGGATGACGGCCATTGGATTAGAAGGAAATAGATGGCTAAGATTAAATCTTGCACTTAAATGGGTTAATGGGTTGGGAAGAATGGACTAAGTGTAATTGGGTTGGACCATGTCTTTTGGGTTTGAACTTAGGCTAAAAAAAGACCAAATAATACAATGTATCTATAAAAATGTAAAAATCACTCTAAATTAAAATAAACTAATATAAAACTAAATACTACGAGTGAAACTATTTTTTTTTTGTATTTTCAAATGTTATAATACTATAAATATAAATATACTAATTGACTTTAACCTAAAGATGAAAATATTTATTTTATTTTTTGTAATTTATTTTTATTTCTTTTGTGATAAAATAAAATAAAAGAGTCAAAACTATTTAAAATAATGATATTAAATCTAAACTAAATATTTTACACTAAAAATGTGTAAAATCTTGGGGAGGGTCAAAAATCACATGTCTACAGTTGCCCCTCTTTGACTGGAAATGCGAAGAGTTTTCAGACAAAGAACGACGAGACAGGTTTTTTGACCCGACCCTTATTTAGAGAAACCAAAAACTAGGAGCAAAGAATGTGACCGAGCCCTGCTATCCGAGCTGCCTACATATCATTGGCTATAAAGGAATCAGGCCACGTGTAGTTCAGAGGTAGGAACACTGATGAAGTATACTGAGGTGGAGAGCCGATTGAGGTACCGTCGAGGTTCCGGTCCGCGGTCCCATTATTACATTAGAATCAAAATCTAAAAGAACTAAACAAACATATCGGCTATAAATTATAAGATTCCTATCTATGAGTCTTCTGAAGCTTGATCTTGAGTCTTGGTTGGTTCTTCATGCGGACTATGATCTGAATCTTGATGCTTGTTAGTTGCAGGTGCTGGTTCTTTCCTTTTTCAACTTCTTCGGATCAAGACCGGACATGCAGTGCTCGTGACTTCAGCCATGTCTTGAGCAGTTCACATCTTTCATCTGCTTCTGCATTTGGATTCACTTCCTTTTTTTTCTTTTTTCTTTATTTCTCTTTTTTCCTTTTTTTTGGATTGAGACTTATTCTTTTGTTTATCTCGGACCATCGACTCGCATTCTTGCCGCGAGCTTTTTTTGTTGCTGACTTGAATTGCATTCTGAAGTGAATTCCCTTGTTTTCCAGGTGGGTGCCTGATTGCCAAAACTTGAACTGTCTTCCTTTGAAACTTGAACCTTTTTCCTCTGTTCCCCAGTTGGGCGCCTGATTGCTGAACTTGAACTGTCTTCCTTCGAAATTGCTTTCCCTTGAAATTTGAACTGTCTTCCCTTGAAACTTGAGCTGTTTTCCCTTGTTCTCCAGGTGGGCGCCTGATTGCTGAAACTTGAATTGTCTTCCCTTGAAACTTGAATTGTCTTCCCTTGTTCTCCAGGTGGGAACCTGCTACTACAACAAAACAGACAAAACAAAAGAAACTTTTCTGCCCCAGTTTGGTACCGGAAACATCTGTGAGTGTTAATCGAATCATGTTATCCAAAAGAGTTCTATGAATTTAAAAGCTAAATCCCATTATCCAAGAGGGTCTTGAAATCTAAAATTAAATCTCATCTTAAGAGTGAAAATTTTAAAGCTAAATTCTATTTCCTAAAGGTAAAACTTACGCTAAATCTCATTGTCTATGAGGGTCCCGAAAACTTAAAACTACATCCCATTATCCAGGAGGGTCCTGAAAAACTTTAAAATTAAATCTCATTATCCAGGAGGATCCTGATTTCAAGACAACTAAAGATTGATAACTTAAGAAAACTAAAATTGACCCCCCTTTTTTCAAATCCGGACTTTCGTTTTTTCAAATTATCATAGGAGAAAATTCGTCAGACTAGGTTTTCTATCTTAGGAGAAAGATTCATCAGACTAAGACGTTTATCCTAGGAGAAAATTCATCAGACTAGGTCTTTTTTTCTCTTCTCTCTTTTTTGATTTTTTTGTATCTTAGGAGAAAGATTCATTCGACTAAGACGTTTATCCTAGGAAAAAATTCATCAGACTAGGTTTTCTATCTTAGGAGAAAGATTCATCAGACTAAGATTTTGATCCTAGGAGAAAATTCATCAGACTAGGTTTTCTATCTTAGGAAAAAGATTAATTAGACTAAGATTTTGATCCTAGGAGAAAGTTCATCAGACTAGGTCTTCTAACTTAGGAGAACAAAATTCATCAGACTAAAATTTCTATCCTAGGAGAAAGTTCATTAGACTAAGTTTTCTATCTTAGGAGAAAATTTCATCAGACTAAGATTTTTATTGAGAGAAAATCCATCAGACTAGGGCTTTTTACCCTAGGAGGAAAAAATATGAGGACCAATGGCAAGATTTTATACACAATAGCAAGACAAATAAAGACAAAGATTTGAGAAACTTCCCTTTGTCAGCTCTTCTCTTTTTTTTTTTGAACCACTTTCCTTGCACTACTTTATTCCTGTTTCACACAAAGAAAAATTTGTCAGTTTTGAAAATGGTGGTCGGTATGTGGTCTTGAGTCTTGGGCGGCTTGACTTCTGCTCAATCAGCTTGAGTCGGTTTCAAGAGACTTTTGCTCTGCCCCAACTCTGATTGTTTCACACCCAGTACCATTTGTGTTTGCGGCTCAATAAGCCTTATCCTAACTGGATATCTTTGCTTAGGTGACCTTTTCTGATATCTTGAATGACTTTCTGCTTTTTGAGCCATTTATCTGTCAGAGAGAATCACAAGTTATCTTTGCTTGTGCCAAGTTGGCTGGCAAGAGTCTTTTGGGAGAGTTTGCATGAATCCTCAAGGCATGTTGACAGTAACAACTGACTGTGCTGGCCAAATTTACTTTGTGCAACAGAAAAGCTGGTAGCAGATTTTGAAATCTTTTCTTGCTTGTTTTGACAATGACTGACTCAGAGTGAAGGACACAATGATGCAAAGAAACAATATTAACAAGAAATGACCATGTCGGAAAGGACAGGGGAAGAGTTTTTTTTCTTTCTTTTTTTTAATAACTAGCCTTAATGATCATAACATGCATTTTGGACTCAACGGCCTGATCTATCAAACTAATCCAATCTTCCCTTTTACCATTCTTATGACCTTTGAAGTCGAGCTTGTTCGTGCCGATCCTTTGTATCGGCTTCATGACTCACTTTTGAGTAGTGGTGCCCCGAGGAGTTTTCACCAACAAGTTTCTCTCATTTATTCATCTCTGTTTGTCGTCGTCTTACAGTGCCCCTGAGGGTTTTCACTAGCAAGACTCTCTTATTTTTTCTTTTTCTTTTCTTTCCCCTTCTTTTTTGTGAGCAACTTTACAGTATTCTATATCGCGTAACAACCGTTGCTCATTGCATGCTTCTCTTGGCATTCTTGAAGGCATATCGAGATGTCTTTATTTGGAAGGTTTTGGATAGAGTTGGACAGAAAGGTCGGCATGAAGGCTCAACGTAGACTCAAAATAAAGGGGGGATGTAGACTTACAACTCTTAGAATCGACTTTTTCAAAAGTAAAATAAAATCCTTGCCCCAGTTTCGGATACTGGGGATTTTATTTTGGATTTTTTTGAATTATCATTTGGTTGGACCGAACCGTGAGGCTGCCTACGTATCCTTTTTTAAGGAATCAGGTCGAACGTAGTTCAAACATCTGACCTAACTATTTTTTCATCTTTCTTTATGTATTTTTTTTTTCTTTTCAAGTTTCACCAGCTTCTGTTTTCCTGGGACATGGGCCTTTGACAATTCTTTTCTTCTTCTTTTTTTTTCACGTGAATTTTCTTAGAATTGCCCCAGTTTGTACTCTTGGGACATGAACTTTTCTTGTTATTTCTTTTTTTCATTTTTTTTGTTTTGACTTTTGACTCTAAACTTGATTCCAAAAGAAGGTGGTCAAAGAAAATAATGCATGCTCAAAGGGGTGACAAATGGTATAAAGTGTTTGGGTAGCAGAAAAAGGGCCTCCCAACCTCGAGAACGCCAAACATAATATCTTTTCTCCATGACAATATTAATGAACATGTCTGTCTTCTTGGTGTGTCGTGGTCACAAGACACTTTCTATCCCTTAATGTCAAACTTTCCAACAAACTTCAATTGATTAAACATCCTCAAGCCCGATCTTCATAATGATTTGAAGGTGAATTTTACTCGACCTTAGTTACAAAGTAATTCAACTCTTTATTCATCCTCAAAAGTGTTTTTTTCTTTTTTTTTTCCAATTATCCAATTCCAGATTAAATTAGTTTCTAAGATCTGGCCAAAATTTCCACATACATGTCATGTCATTAGAACTAGCGAGAAAAGAATTAGAAATAGAATGACATGAAAGGACAAACTGTATTTTATTGAATAAGGATGGAAGGGTTTGACAACAAGACAAACAACCTAAAATCCGAGTCATCACCCTAAAATAACCCGGATAATGAAAACAGCAACAAAACAGACAGACATGACTCGTACAAACAGAATAGAAGGATAGAATGGTTTGACTCAATAAAACAGATAAAATCTGGATCACAAACCTGAAATAACCCAGATAACAGAAAAAATATCAAAACAAGCTACCAAGATTTCTTCCTAGTGAGGAGAGAATGACTTTTCAATTGCTAAGCTTGATATTTAGCCACAAATTTGCTCATCAGAATCACCATAGCCTTCTCCAATTTCAAAATCATTAACTTCAATTAGCAAGTTCCCGAGAGGATTCTCATACTCCATGTCACCATGCATCATCCCCACAAAGTATGCATCATCATGAACATATAAAGGATTCTGCACAATATTCTAGGTATCACTATCTTGGATTACAATCATTTTTTCTTGGATCATCCTTTCTATTTCTCTTTTCAAATCCCGACAACTCTCAACATTGTGCCCCGGGGCATTAGAATGGTATTCACACCTTTTAGAAGGGTCAATGCTTCTTGCACGGGGGTCCACATGATTTGGAGGAATAGGTGCAATCATGTCATACTGCTTTAATTTCTCAAACAAGCTTGCATATGACTCTCCTATTGGTGTAAAATTATCTTTCAGCCTTTGTTCCCTTCTATACCCCTGGCTTGGATGTGGGTTATAGGGCATTTGAAAATTTTGTGGAAGTTGGTGGAGATTTTGCGGTGCTGGTGCTCGCCTTCTGGGGTGTCTTGGAAGCCGGACAACATACTGAGGTGCAGCAACAGAGTATTGAGGGTTCTGAGGTGGATAATACTGTTCAGGGGAGCCATGGAAAACCTGATGAGGCTGCTCATACCTTCGATATGTTCTTCTGGGACCTCTTCTCGACCCTGATGTCATCATGATTTCTTCAACCTTCTCACTCGTGTCACCAAGATTATCGGATTCAATCAGACAACCTGAGTTGCGGCTTTGAGAACAGCTTGACTTATAATTTTGCCTGTCTTAAGACCAGTCTCAACCATTTCCCCCATTTTGATTGCGTCTTAGAAGGATTTACCCACAACGGATATCATGTTTTGAAAATAATCTGGCTTTTGAGCCTGAAGAAAGACAGTGATTAGCTCATGGTCATCCATGGATGGCTTAACTCTAGCTGCTTGTTCTCTCCATTTAATGGTATATTCCCTGAAACTTTCAGTTGGTTTCTTCTTCAGGTTTGAAAGAGAATTGCGGTACGGGGAAATGTCAATGTTGTATTGGAACTACTTGACAAAGGCATGTGCCATGTCATCCCAGACATACCAGCAAGATGTGTCTTGATCCATAAACCATTCGGAAGCTACTCCCGTAAGGCTTTCCTTAAAATAAGCCATTAGTAATTCTTCTTTTCCTCCCGCACCTCTTAGTTGATTGCAATACCTTTTCAGGTAGACTATGGGGTCTCCATGTCCATCATACCTTTCAAATTTGGGAGTCTTGAAACCAGGTGGCAAGTGGACATCGGAGACCATATATAGATCCTTGAAGGCAATACTCTTCTGACCTGCCAACCCTTGCATGTTTTTCAACTGTTGTTCTAAGCTTTTCACTCTTTGTATCATTTCTTCTTGTGCCATCTTTCGGGCAGGTTCCTCAATCTTTGCAGGAAGATCAAATAAGTGCGAATGGTACTCATGAGAGTTGTACTGCTCTTGCTGGGTAGCAAATTGTGACTCATGACAAGGCTGTCCTTGGCCATTGGCCCACGCTTGGCACATTTTAGTCATTTGCTGTTTCAGTATTCTATTTTCCTCAACCACAGTAGGCTCTTGTTGAACCCTCTGACCCTGAGTCTCTTGAGCACTTGTAACAGCTTCAATGTCAATTATCATTTTTCCTTGGATCTTGTGTTGGTCGTTTACCACAAACCAACCACCTCAAACTTTCTTCACAATTCAAAACAAAACACCCGTTAGAATGGACTCAGTTAGTCCTTATTATTATCATCATTCTTCCTCTTTTTTCACCTTTTTTTTTTCAAAATCATTCTTTTTAATGGTTGATCGAACCTGATGTGAGTTGCCTACGTATCATGTGGGAACATGAATCAGATCTTGCGTAGTTCGGGAAGATTGGGAATAAAGTAAATAAACTAACTATTTTTTTGGATTTTTTTTAATTTTCGAAAGAAAGACTTATAAAGAAGAAAGAAAATATTTTTTGATTTTGATTTTTTTTTTGGAATTTCGAAAGAAAAACTTCTAAAGAAGAAACAATTTTTTTTTTTGAATTTCGACCTTTCTTTTTTCTTCTCTTTTTTGGAATTTCGATTATAGTTTCTGCCTTCTTCATATTCCGTTTACAACCATCGTTGAACATACAAAAATCTGTGTCTCAATTTGATGAGCAAACAATTGAAATTCGAAATTGAAAAAAAACTGCTGACTTCTACGTCAATCAACCGATCGATTATGGTGTGAAATTAGCCGGATTCATGAGGTGGGGTTTTGGGTTTTTGCAAATCAGATTTTTAAGGATGGAAAAATGGTTGGTCCTTTTTTGGGAATTGGGGTGTAGCTAGGTCTAGGAATTGAAAAACTTAGGGTAGGATTTCTATAATTGGGTATTTTATATGGGGGTGGGAAGGGATGATGGCCATTGGATTAGAAAGAAATAGATGGCTAGGATTAAATCTTGCACTTAAATGGGCTAATGGGTTGGGAAGAATGGGCTAAGTGTAATTGGGTTGGACCATGTCTTTTGGGTTTGAACTTAGGCTAAAAAAAAGACCAAATAATACAATGTATCTATAAAAATGTAAAAATCACTCTAAATTAAATAAACTAATATAAAACTAAATACTACGAGTGAAACTAATTTCTTTTTTTTTTTTTGTATTTTCAAATGTTATAATACTATAAATATAAATATACTAATTGACTTTAACCTATAGATGAAAATATTTATTTTATTTTTTGTAATTTAATTTTATTTTCTTTTGTGATAAAATAAAGTAAAAGAGTCAAAACTATTTAAAATAACGATATTAAACCTAAACTAAATATTTTACGCTAAAAATGTGTAAAATCTTGGGGAGGGTCAAAAATCACATGTCTACAGTAGCCAAATATATTACATGGATAGTGACTGCTCAAAGCATATGACAGGAAGTAGGAACTAGTTCCTTTCACTGGAGGACCTCAAAGGAGGAAATGTCTCCTTTAGAAATGGGAAGAAAGGTGTGATCATTGGGGTTGGAAAGGTAGGTAAATCTGATTCTCACTCTATTGAGAATGTCTACATGATAGATGTCTTAAAATACAGTCTAATCAGTGTATCATAATTGTGTGATAGAGGTAACTTGGTAGCCTTCACCTCTACCAAATATTTTGTGATTAATCTTACCACTGACAAGATTATTTTTCAGGAAAAAAGAGTAAACAATATATACATTGTAGATCTGTCCACACTTTTAGAAAATGAACTCACCTACTTAAGTGGGTTAGACAATGATCCCCTCCTTTGGCACAAGAGACTTGGACATGCAAGTATAAGTCAACTCAACAAATTAGTCTCCAAGGACCTCGTGATAGGGCTACCTAACATCAAGTTCAAGGAAGACAAAGTTTGTGAGGCTTGTGCAAGGGGGAAGCAGGTAAGATCATCTTTTAAATGCAAGAAAGTGGTAAGCACCACCAGATCGATGGAATTGGTCCATGTGGATCTCTATGGTTCAATGAGAACATTAAGCAGATGTGGTAAAAGATATGTGATGGTGCTTGTTGATGATTACTCTAGGTTTACCTGGACTTTGTTTTTAACATCTAAAGATGAAGCATTTGACATGTTTACTTCTTTTGTTAGAAAAACTCAGAAACAACTAGGTAATCAACTTGTATCAATTAGGTCTGATCATGGAACTGAATTTGAAAATGCTAAGTTTGCTGAATTTTATGATGTGCATGGCATAGATCATAATTTTTCTACTCCTAGGTTGCCACAACAAAATGGAGTAGTTGAAAGAAAGAATAGGACACTTGAAGATATAGCTATGACTATGCTTCTTTCTAGTAAACTGCCCCATAGTTTCTGGGCAGAAGCTGTTAATACTGTTGTAGACATGTGATTTTTGACCCTCCCCAAGATTTTTCATATCTTAGCACGTAAATATTTAGTTTAGGCCTAATATATCTATTTCGACTAATTTTGACTTTTTTTTACTTTATTTCGTCACAAAAAATGAAAATTACAAAAATATTTTAGTTTACGAATCTTTCATAAATTTAAATAAAAAATATATAAAAATAGTAGCTTATTTTTATTTTTATATATAATCTTGAAAATACAAAAATAGTTTCATATTTTTATATAGTTTAGTTCAATTAATTAAAATTAGTTTTATATTTTATATTATAATTGTATATAATTTTAGAAGGAGGAATTAGTTTTGGGTTGGTTTACCCCGTTTTTGTGAATCTTGTAATCCATTTTTTTTAGTCTTTGGCCCAATTTCCTAGCCCATAATTCCCAAGCCCATAATTCCTAGGCTCATACCCCCTAACCTAAAAAAACCCTATAAAACAATTAGACTCTAAGACACAAAGGGAGGCTGGCAGCTAAAGACCTAGGGACGAAAAAGACACTCTATTAAACATTGGATCCGCCGTTTCTCTAAAGGAGACGAGACAAAACAGAGACGATATCCATTAAAAAGAAAAAGAGGATTGAAGGCAATCTTTGAATTCAAAAAATTCCTCCAATTCTAAGGCCAAGAACGGCAGAGGACCTAGCTTCAAAAAACACAAGGACTCAATTGTTCCCATATCTGATTTGCACAAAAACTCACACAAAAAAGGGTTACAATCTGATTCTCAGATGGATTCCGATTAAAAACTGTAGGCTCCGATCATGACTCCTTTTTCCAAGTGTCTATCGCAACTTGAAATTTCCGGCGCCGGAGTTTGCGGATTGCTGGGATCTTTTTCTATTAACTGATTTTTTCTTTTGTCGTTCGAGGTCTTGTTTGAGGTTCTCGGTGCCGTTTCCGATCGTGGTTTTTTCATACAAACGTTCAACATATCTTTGTTCCTGTTATATAAAAATCAGCAATTGAAAGGTTCATGCTAGTTTTCCTATTTTGTTTAGTAATACTTCATATTCCATGATTTAGCCCATTTGCTGCCATGTCTTACTGTTCTGGTTGTTTATTTTGTTTAGGCTAGTTTACTGAATTCTTGAGCATATTTAAATTATTTTATCACTATTATAGTACTATGTTAGATTTATTGTCAAATAATAGTTTTAAGATAACTAATATGAGTTTGGTAATTTTTCCATATTTTGTCAACGAATTATGATTCTTAGAGGTATGTTTTTAGGTAATTGTTCCTCTATTATTTGCTTTCATCAGATGTTGCACGTTGGCTTCCTTTTGTGATGTTGCTTTTGAGCCTGAATCGGTGTTTGAGGCTACAAAGTGTTATTTCCCAAGCTAATTGCTCTATTTTTTTGTTAAAGATGAAATATTTTGTATAATGCTCCTAGTTTAGATGTAGTTTAAATCTGAAAATGTGCTACTGAATCTTACAAGTGAGTTGTTAAAATGGATATATAGAAAAATTGGAGTTGTTTCTCTCTTGGTAAAGAATAAGAATAGGCCATAAGTAGTGCTAAGTCAGAAGAAATAAATCTCAAAACTCATGGCCCTCACTTAATTAATTCTAACCCTTCAGAAATCGAAACGCGCCATTTAGCGAATTTTCCATGGCCCTCGCAAAGTTGCAATGTTCGTAATTTGATTTATGCACGTTAATATACTATCGTGGTTTTGGACATGTTCGCGTGACATGATTGCGACTTCTAAAAACAAAACCGAAGTATGCGATCGCACAACTTCGACTAATTTTTTTAATATTAATAAAGCGTTATTAATTGCGGACACGTTCGCGTGACATGATATTTGACGCGCTAAACAAATGGGTACACGTACGCTTGACCCGTTTCAAGATAATTTCTTAATTAAAAGGTGGTAAAAGGCAAATGCACATAGGTTCTAAAATAAGTAATTAAGCAATTTTAATAAACCAAGTATGATCAAAGAGACCGTGCTAGAACCACGGAACTCGGGAATGCCTAACACCTTCTCCCGGGTAAACAGAATTCCTTACCCGGATTTCTATGTTTGCAGACTGTATAACAGAGTCAATCTTTTCCTCGATTCGGGATTTTAACCGGTGACTTGGGACACCATAAATTATCCCAAGTGGCGACTCTGATGTTTAATATAATAATCCCGTTTTGATTGTCACTTTAATTGGAAAAATTCCCTTATACCCTTCCGGAGGTGTAGGGAAAAAAAGGTGTGACAGCTCTGGCGACTCTGCTGGGGATAAGAACCCAGAACTTCCGGTTCAGGGTTCAAGAATTCGAGCTTATTAATGCGATTTTTATTTGGCTTTATTGTTGATATTACTGTATTTTATGGACTTAATGTGCTAATTGTCATTTACCGCTTTGATATTACTTGAACTGTATTTAAATGTCTTCTTACGCCACCCCTCTAAGTCTTCTGAAAATGGTGCACACGTTCGCGTGGCCTGTTTTTTCTGTAGAAATTATACCAAATAGATCAAGGCTGGGCCAACAACAAGGCCGGGTAGACTTTAGTGCTCCCGGTACGTTGCCCCCTCTTCGGCCCCAGTTGTCTACTCGGGTAAGCCAGGTCTATAACAATACACCCAGGTTTTAAACCTAGAATAACGCAGCCTCATGTCGGATCCTTAGTAGGAACGCTTGTTTGCATCACGTGCATTTGACTTTGGGGACTCAACACAGGAGTTGGGTCCGTCTAGGACAGGTTTACCCAAACTAAAAGACCATCTTGATACATCTTACGTGCTACTTGCGCATTTGTTTGTTTCGGCTTGCATGTTAACTGGCTTCTAGAATAGGGAAAGAAAATAAAAAAGAAAAAAAGAGAAAAACAAAAAATCACAAAAAGTGAGGTAGATATTTAGAAAATTCTGAAACTCTGCCGAAATTCTAGAAAACAAAAGTCATTTCAAAATGAGCCAAAATTTTTAAGTGTCATGTTTCCCTTGTTCTGACAAAACTGCAGAACTACGCGGGTCTGATTCTCACCGGATGTGAGATACGTAGGCAAGCCTCATCGGTTCCGGCCCCCAGTTTTCAAAAATCCAAAAAACAATTCTTTTACTTCCTTCTTTAGAAAAGTTTTTCTTTGAGACCCCAATTTTTTTTAAAAACAAAAAAATATTTTCTTTTAGTTGCTTCTCGAAATCAAAAAATACAAAAAATATTTTCATTCTTCTTTCGAAAATTGAAAAGAAAATTTAAGATTCAAAAATACTTTCTTTTTTTAGAAGTACTTCTTTCCTAACTTCAGAATAAAAATCCATAAAATGCAAAAATATTTTTTTTTCTTCTTCAGAAGTTTTTCTATCAAAATTCCAAAAAAAAACAATAAAAGTCGGAAAAAAAAGAGGAAAAAAATCTTTCTTCTTTAGAAGTCTTCCTTTGCGAAAATGTTGAACAAAAATCAAAATCCAAAAATGTTCCCTTTCTTCTGTATAAGTCTTTCTTTCGAAAAATAAAATAATTTTTTTTTAAAAAAAAAGTTACTTTATTTACTTTATTCACGATCTTCCCGAACTACACAAGATCTGATTCGTGTTCCCACATGATACGTAGGCAACCCACATCTGGTTCGATCACCATTAAAAAGAAATGAAAAAAATGAAGAGATGAAAAAATATTAATAATAATAAGGACTGATTGAGTCCATTCTAACATGTTTTGTTTTGAATTGTGAAGAAAGTTGAGGTGGACGGTTTGTGGTAAGCTGGAAATACAAGATCCAAGGAAAAATGATAACTGACATCGAAGCTGTTACAAGTGCTCAAGAGACTCAGGGTCAGAGGGTTCAACAAGAGTCTACTGTGTTTGAGAAAAATAGAATACTGAAACAGCAAATGACCGAAATGTGTCAAGCATGGGCCAGTGGTCAAGGACAGCCTCGTCATGAGTTACAATTTTCTACACAGCAAGAGCAGTACCACTCTCCTGAGTACCACTCGTACTCGTTTGATCTTCCTGCAAACATTGAGAAGCCTGCCCGAAAGATGGTACGGGAAGAAATGACCCAAAGAGTGAAAAGCTTAGAACAACTGTTGAAAAACATGCAAGGGTTGGCAGGTCAAAAGAGTGTCGCCTTCAAAGATCTATGTATGTTCCCCGATGTCCACTTGCCGCTTGGTTTCAAGACTCCCAAATTTGAAAAGTATGATGGACATGGAGATCCCATAGCCCACCTGAAAAGGTACTGCAATTAACTTAGAGGTGCGGGAAGAAATGAAGAATTGTTGATGGCTTATTTTAGGGAAAGCCTTACGAGAGTAGCCTCCGAATGGTTTATGGATCAAGACACATCTCGCTGGTATGTCTGGGATGACATGGCACATGCCTTTGTCAAACGGTTCCAATACAACATTGACATTGCCCCAAACCGCAATTCCCTTTCAAACTTGAAGAAGAAACCAACTGAAAGTTTTAGGGAATATGCCATTAAATGGAGAGAGCAAGCAACTAGAGTTAAGCCACCCATGGATGACCACGAGCTAATCACTGTCTTCCTTCAACCGCAAGAGCCAGATTACTTTCAAAACATGATGTCCGCAATTGGCAAATCCTTCTCGGAAGCAATAAAAATGGGAGAAATGGTAGAGAATGGTCTTAAGACAGGTAAAATTATAAGTCAAGCAGTTCTTAAAGCCGCAACTCAGGCTGTCAAGGTTGAATCTGATAATTTTAGTGACACAAATGAGAAGGATGAAGAAATCATAATGACAACAGGGTCGAGAAGAGGTCCCAGGAGAGCACCTCAAAGGTATGCGCAGCCTCATCAGGTTTCCCATGACTCCCTTAAGCATTACTATCCACCTCAGAACACACAATACTCTGTTGCTCCACCTCAGTATGTTGGCCAGCCACCAAAACACCCCAGAAGGAGAGCACGAGCACCGCAAAATCTCCTCTAGCCTCCACAAAATTTTCAAATGCCCTATAACCCACATCCAAGCCAGGGGTATAGAAGGGAACAAAAGCTGAAAGATAATTTTACACCAATAGGAGAGTCCTATGCAAGCTTGTTTGAGAAATTAAAGTATTATGACATGATTGCACCTATTCCTCCAAATCATGTGGACCCACGTGCAAGAAGCTTTGGCCCTTCTAAAAGGTGTGAATATCATTCCAATGCCCAGGAGTACAATATTGAAAGTTGTTGGGATTTGAAAAGAGAAATAGAAAGGATGATCCAGGAAAACTTGATTATGATCCAAGGAAGTGACACCCAGAATATTGCGCAGAATCCTTTACCTGCACATGATAATGCACACTTTGTGGGAATGATGCGCGGTGACAGGGAGTATGAGAATCCTCTCGGGAATTTGCTGACTGAAGTTAATGATTTTGAAATTGGAGAAGGCTCTACTGATCCTGATGAGCAAATTTGTGGCTAAATGTCAAGCTTAGCAATTGAAAAGTCATTCCCTCATCACTAGGAAGAAATCTTGGTAGTTTATTTTGATGTTTTTTTCTATTATCTCGGTTATTTCAGGGTTGTGATCCAGATCTTATTTGTTTTATTGAGTCAAACCCTTCTATCCCTCTATTCTGTTTGTGTGAGTCTTGTCTTTCTGTTCTATTGCTATTTTCATTAGACGGGTTATTTAGGGTTGTAACTCGGATTTTAGGTTGTTTGTCTTATTGTTTACTCAATGAAATACAGTTTGTCCTTTTGCGTCATTCCATGCTTAGTTCTTTTCCCGCTAGTCTTAATGATATGACATGCATGCAGAATTTTTGGCCAGATCTTAGAAAATTGATTTAAGTTTGAATTGGACAACTGAGGAAAAGGCATTTTTGAAGATGAATAAAGAGTTGAAATACTTTGTAATTAAGGTCGAATAAAATTCACCTTCAAATCATTGCGAAGATCAGGCTTGAGGATGTTTAATCAATTGAAGTTTGTTAGAAATTTCAACATTAAGGGATGGAAAGTGTCTTGTGACCATGACACACCAAGAAGACATACATGTTAGTCAATGCTGGGATCGCGAAAAGATAACATGATTGACATTCTCGAGGCTAGGAGGCCTTTTTTCTGCTATCCAAACACTTTATATCCTTCGCTACCCCTTTTGAGCCTGTGTTATTTTCTTTGACCACCCTCTTTTGGAATCAAGTTTAGAGTCAAGAGTCAAAAAAAAATGAAAAATGAAAAAAAAAGTGAAAAAAGAGGTCATGTCCCAAGAGTACAAACTGGGCAATTCCTAGAAAGTTCAAGTGAGAAAAAAAAGAAAAAAAAAAGAATTGTCTGCCCTAAAAAATATAGAAGATGGGGCAACTTGTGTTGAAAAAAAAAAGAAAAAAAAGAAACAGAAAGAAAGATGAATTATAGTTAGGTCAGATGTTTGAACTACTTTCGACCTGATTCCTTAAAAAATAAGGATACGTAGGCAGCCTCACGGTTCGGTCCAACCAAATAAGAATTCAAAATAAATCCAAAACAAAATCCCCAATAGCTGAAACTAGGGCAGAGATTTTTATTTCACTTGTAAAAGAGTCGGTTCCAAGAGTTGTAAGTCCATAACCCCTCATTTTGAATTTACTTTGAGCCTTCATGCCGACCTTTCTTTCCAACCCTATCCAAAACCGTCCAAATAAAGACCTCCTGATATGCCTTCAAGAATGCCAAGAGAAGCATGCAATGAGCAACGACTGTCACACGACATATAACACTATCAAGTTACTCACAAAAAGTAAGAAAAAGAAAAAGAAAAAGGAAAAGAAAAATGAGAGAGTCTTACTAGTGAAAACCCTCACGGGCACTGTAAGGCGACGATAAGCAGAGATGAATAAATGAGAGAGACTTGTTGGTGAAAACCCCTCGGGGCATCACTAGTCGAAAGTGAGTCATGAAGCTGATGCAAAGGATTGACACGGATAGGCCCGACTTCCAAGATCATAAGAATGGTAAAAGGGAAGATTGCATTAGTTTGATAGATCAGGCCGTTGAGTCCAAAATGCATGTCATGATCATTAAGGCTAGTTATTGAAAAAGAAAAAGAAAAAAATTCTTCCTTTTGTCCTTCCAATAGAGGCATTTCTTGTTAATACTTGTTTTTTGCATCATTGTGTCATTCACTCTGAGTCAGTCCTTGTCAAAACAAGCAAGAAAAAATTTCAAAATCTGCTACCAGCTTTTCAGTTGCATAAAGCAAATTTGGCCAGTATACTCAATTGTTACTGTCAATATACCTTGAGGATTCATGAAAAGGCTTCCCCAAAAGACCTTTGTCAACTTACTTGGCACAAGCAAAGATAACTGGTGATTCTCTCTGACAGATAAATTGCTCAAAAAATAGGAAGTCATTCAAGATATCAGAAAATGTCACCTAAGCAAAGATCTCCAGTTAGGATAAAGCTGTTTGAGCTGCAAATACAAATGGTACTGGGTGTGAAACAATCAGAGTTGGTGCAGAACAAAAGTCTCTTGAGACTGACTCAAGCTGATTGAGCAGAATCCAAGCTGCCCAAAATTCAAGGCCACAGACCGACCACCATTTTCAAAACTGACCAATTTTTCTTTGTGTGAAATAAAAACAAAGCAGTGCAAGGAAAGTGGTTATAAAAAAGGAAAAAAAGAAGAAGAAAAGGAAAATAAAAAAAACAAAAAAAAAGAAGGAAAAAGAAGAAAAACAAAAAAAAAGAGCAGGAAAAGAAAAGAAGAGAAGAGACTACAAAAGGAAGTTTTTCAAATATTTGCCTTTATTTGTCTTGCTATTGTGCATAAAATCTTGTCGTTGATCTTCACATTTTTCCTCCTAGGATAAAAAGTCCTAGTCTGATGGATTTTCCTCCCAATATAAATCTTAGTCTGATGAATCTTTCTCCTAAGATAGAAAACCTAGTCTGATGAACTTTCTCCTAGGATAGATGTCTTAGTCTGATGAATTTTTCTCCTAAGATAGAAGTCCTAGGCTGATGAATTTTCTCCTAGGATAAATGTCTTAGTCTGATGAATCTTTCTCCTAAGATAGAAAACCTAGTCTGATGAACCTTCTCCTAGGATCAAATCTTAGTCTGATGAATTTTTCTCCTAAGATAGAAGACCTAGTCTGATGAACTTTTTCCTAGGATCAAAATCTTAGTCGGATGAATCTTTCTCCAAGATAGAAGACCTAGTCTGATAAATTTTCTCCTAGGATCAAAATCTTAGTCCGATGAATTTTTCTCCTAAGATAACGAAAAAAAAGAAGGACCTAGTCTGATGAATTTTCTCCTAGGATCAAAATCTTAGTCTGATGAATTTTTCTCCTAAGATAGAAAACCTAGTCTGTTGAATTTTTTCCTAGTATCGACGTCTTAGTCTGATGAATCTTTCTCCTAAGATAACAACAAAAAAAAGAAAAAAAGAAAAAAAAGGGACTTAGTCTGATGAATTTTCTCCTATGATCTAAATCTTAGTCTGATGAATCTTTCTCCTAAGATAGAAGACCTAGTCTGATGAACTTGCTAGTCAAATATTCTTGATTTTTACTCACAGCAGACGCACATCCTAGTCAAGTCTTTAGTTTTACTCTCATTATTGCATCAATAACATAGGTGATTTACAGTTTTGCTAATAACTCACAAACCTTCCTAGTACAAATTGGGGCAGAAAAATTTGTTTGTTTTGTTGTTTTGATTGCAGGCACCCACCTGGAGAACGAGGGAAGACAATTCAGAGTTCATTTCAGAGTCATTTCAAGTTTCAAGTCAGTAGTAGGCACCCACCTGGAGAACGAGGGAAGTCAATTCAGAAGTCAATCCAAGTTAGAAGTAGCAGAAGCTCGTGGAAAGAATGCGAGTCAATAGTCCGAGATGACCAACAGAAGTAGTCTCAATCCCAAAAAAAAAAAAAGTGAATCCAAAATGCAAAAGCAGACAAGAGGTGGATTGCTCAAGACATGACTAAAGTCACAAGCATGGTGTGTTAGGTTCTGATCCGAAAAGTTGAAGAAGAATGAACTAGCACCTGCAATTAACGAGCGTCAAGGTTTAAATCTAAAGTTTGCATGAAGAACCATTCAGGACTCAAGATCAAACTTCAGAAGACTTATAGATAGGAATTTTGTAACTCCTAGCTGATAGGCTTAGTTAGTCTTTTTCATTTTTTGATTTTGATGTAATAACGGGACCGCGAACCAGAACCTCAACGGAACGGCACCTCGACCGCCTCTCCACCTCGGTATACTCCAACATCTCACTTGCCTCTGAACTACACGTGGCCTGATTCCTTTATAGCCAAAGATATGTAGGTAGCTCAGATACTAGGGCTCGGTCACATTCTCTTTTCCCTTAGTTTGGTCTCCTTAAATAAGGGTCGGGTCAAAAAACCTGTCTAGTCGTTCTTTATCTGAAAACTCTTCGCGTTTCCAGTCAAAGAGGGGCAACTGTAGACATGTGATTTTTGACCCTCCCTAAGATTTTTCATATCTTAGCACGTAAATATTTAGTTTAGTCCTAATATAGCTATTTCAACTAATTTTGACTTTTTTTTACTTTATTTCGTCACAAAAAATGAAAATTACAAAAATATTTTAGTTTACGCATCTTTCATAAATTTAAATAAAAAATATATAAAAATAGTAGCTTATTTTTATTTTTATATATAATCTTGAAAATACAAAAATAGTTTCATATTTTTATATAATTTAGTTCAAATAATTAAAATTAGTTTTATATTATATATTATAATTGTATATAATTTTAGAAGAAGGAATTAGTTTTGGGTTGGTTTACCCCGTCTTTGTGAATCTTGTAGTCCATATTTTTAGTCTTTGGCCCAATTCCCAAGCCCATAATTCTTAGGACCATACCCCCTAACCTAAAAAAACCCTATAAAACAATTAGACTCTAAGACACAAAGGGAGGCTGGCAGCTAAAGACCTAGGGACGAAAAAAACACTCTATTAAACATTGGATCCGCCGTTTCTCTAAAGGAGACGAGACAAAACAGAGGCGACAACCATTAAAAAGAAAAAGAGGATTGAAGGCAATCTTTGAATTCAAAAAATTCCTCCAATTCTAAGGCCAAGAACGGCAGAGGACCTAGCTTCAAAAAACACAAGGACTCAATTGTTCCCATATATGATTTGCACAAAAACTCACACAAAAAGGGTTACAATCTGATTCTTAGATAGATTCTGATTAAAAACCGTAGGCTCCGATCGTGACTCCTTTTCTAAGTGCCTATCGCAACTTGAAGTTTCCGGCGCCGGAGTTTGCGGATTGCTGGGATCTTTTTCTATTAACTGATTTTTTCTGTTGTCGTTCGAGGTTCTCGGTGTCGTTTCCGATCGTGGTTCGGTCATACAAACGTTCAACATATCTCTGTTCCTATTATATAAAAATCAGTTATTGAAAGGTTCATGCTAGTTTTCCTATTTTGTTCAGTAATGCTTCATATTCCATGATTTAGCCCATTCGTTGCCATGACTTATTGTTCTGGTTGTTTATTTTGTTTAGGCTAGTTTACTGAATTCTTGAGCATATTTAAATTATTTTATCACTATTATAGTACTATGTTAGATTTATTGCCAAATAATTAGTTTTAAGATAACTAATATGAGTTTGGTAATTTTTCCACATTTTGTCAATGAATTATGATTCTTAGTGGTATGTTTTTAGGTAATTGTTCCTCTATTATTTGCTTTCATCAGATGTTGCATATTGGCTTCCTTTTGTGATGCTGCTTTTGAGCCCGAATCGATGTTTAAGGCTACAAAGTGTTATTTTCCAAGCTAATTGCTCTATTTTTTTTGTTAAAGCTGAAATATTTTGTATAATGCTCCTAGTTTAGATGTAGTTTAAATCTGGAAATGTGTTACTGAATCTTACAAGTGAGTTGTTAAATTGGATAGATAGAAAAATTGGAGTTGTTTCTCTCTTGGTAAGGAATAAGAATAGGTCATAAGTGGTGCTAAGTCAGAAGAATAAAATCTCAAAACCCATGGCCCTCACTTAATTGATTTTAACCCTTCAGAAATCGAAACGCGCCATTAGAGAATTTTCCATGGCCCCCGCAAAGTTGCAATATTCGTAGTTTGCTTTAGGCACGTTAATATACTATCGTGGTTGTGGACACGTTCGCATGACATGATTACGACTTCTAAAAACAAAACCGGAGTATGCGTTCGCGCAACTTTGACCAATTTTTTTTTTAATATTAATAAAGTGTTATTAATTGTGTACACGTTCGCGTGACATGATATTTGACTCGCCAAACAAATGGGTACACGTACGCGTGACCCGTTTCAAGATAATTTCTTAATTAAAAGGTGGTAAAAGGAAAATGCACATAGGTTCTAAAATAAGTAATTGAGCAATTTTAATAAGTCAAGTATGATCAAAGCGACCGTGCTAGAACCACGTAACTCGAGAATGCCTAACACCTTCTCCCGGGTTAACATAATTCCTTACCCGGATTTCTGTGTTCGCAGACTGTATAACAGAGTCAATCTTTTCCTCGATTCAGGATTTTAACCGGTGACGTGGGACACCATAAATTATCTCAAGTGGCGACTCTGATTTTTAATATAATAATCTCGTTTCGATTGTCACTTTAATTGGAAAAACTCCCTTATACCCTTTCGGGGGTGTAGGGAAAAAAGAGGTGTGACAACTGCATGCTACATCATCAATAGGTGCATGACTAGACCTCTTGTAGAGAAGACTCCCTATGAGTTACTTAAAGGGAGAAAACCAAATATATCCCATCTTAGGGCATTTGGATACAAGTGCTTCGTGCACAATAATGGAAAAGACTCCCTAGGTAAGTTTGATCCCTGAAGTGATGAGGGAGTATTCTTGGGATATTCTTCATATATTAAAGCTTATAAAGTATACAACAAAAGAACTATGCGTGTAGAAGAAAGTGCATATGTGATTTTTGATGAAACTAACATTCTTTCTAAGAGACAGGAACATGAAGATGA
Source organism: Nicotiana sylvestris (assembly GCF_000393655.2). Taxonomy (NCBI): domain Eukaryota; kingdom Viridiplantae; phylum Streptophyta; class Magnoliopsida; order Solanales; family Solanaceae; genus Nicotiana; species Nicotiana sylvestris. The sequence continues at coordinate 65,979,489 of NC_091063.1, forward strand.
AGCAATTTGGCTGGTAAGAAGTTTAAATGAAATCACAGCCCCAACTGAAGCTGCACCAGAAGAAGGAACAGGTGATGGAACAAGTTCTTCTATTCAGGGCAACCTGACATGGGGCACTGAACAAAAAAGAACTGAATCTAATACCTCAATAGAACCTATCTATGAGCCTATTCCTCAGCAACAAAATATTGGAGAAACATCAAAAGGAAATCAATTGGTTGTGAAACCTTACAAGTACCAAAGTTCTCACCCCATTGAGAACATAATTACTGATCCAACCTCTGGAATTAAAACTAGATCTTCTTTAAAGAATCTTTGTGCTTTTGATGCTTTCTTATATCTTATTGAACCTAAAAATGTTACTGAGGCTTTGCAGGATGCAGATTGGGTAAATGCAATGCAAGATGAACTCAACCAGTTTGAAAGGAGTCAAGTTTGGCATCTGGTTCCAAAACCCAAGGATAAATCAAGTAATTGGCACAAAATGGGTTCTCATAAACAAACTTGATGAAGATGGAACTGTTACAAGGAACAAGGCAAGATTAGTGGTTCAAGGATATAGCCAAGATGAGGGCATAAACTATGATGAGACCTTTGCTCCAGTTAGGGGTGTTCATGGTTCGGTTTGGATCGGTTTTTCCCTAAAAAGAAACAAAACCAAGTAAGTCATTTTTTCAAATATTAGAACCAAACCAAACCAATTAAGTCGGTTTTTTCTTGATTCGGTTTATGTCGGGTTTTCGATTTTTTTGGTTATTTGTTGGTTTTTTATTAAATATAAGACATACACTACCAAACACACATTTCAGCGACCACATTTTCAACGTAACACTATCAAATCAATTGCCCTTTGAGAAATCTATTATTTACCAAGATATATTGATGATAATTGAATCAAATAGTGATGAATAATTTAAAAATTCAATTAAAAATATATTATTTTTAACATTAAATAGATTCCTACACTTAACAAAAGAAAACTACCAAAACTAGAATGTAAAGGTAAATAACTGTACTAAAAGTGCAAACGATTAATATTTACTATAAAATTTTTAAAATTTTGTATAAAAGAATACATATATATAGGTGTAATAATAAATTTAAAATAGCTACTCCTATATTTGGTTTGGTTCGGTTTTTTTAATTAAAACCAAAACCAAACCAAATTTGATCGGTTTTTAAATTTAAAAATCAAAACCAAACCAAACCAAAAGGTATCGGTTTTTTTTGGTCGGTTTGGTTCGAGTTTTCGAATTTTTATGAACACCCCTAGCTCCAGTCACTAGGTTGGAAGCAATAAGACTACTCATAGCCTTTGTTTCTTACATGGAATTTGCTCTTCACCAGATAGACGTCAAGAGTGCCTTCCTCAATGGCTATTTAAAAGAATAAGTGATTTTCAAGCAACCTCCAGGGTTTGAAAGAAAGGAGTGTCCGGATTATGTGTACAAACTTGATAAAATACTCTATGGGCTCAAGCAGGCTCCTAGAGCATGGTATGAAAGATTATCAAAATTCCTGCTTGAGCATGACTACAAGAGAGGTAAAATCGATAACACTTTATTCTTGAAGGAAAAAGGTAAAGACCTTCTAGTAGTACAGATATATGTTGATGACATAATCTTTAGAGCAACTACTGATAAATTAAGTAAGGAATTTTCTAAATTAATGGGGAGTGAATTTGAAATGTGTATGATGAGTGAGCTTAATTTCTTTTTAGGCTTACAAAGTAAACAAAATTCAAATAGAACTATGATCCATCAGCAGAAATATGTGAAAGAGTTGCTTAAAAGGTTTAAAATGAAAGAACCAAAATAAATCGATACTCTTATAGCAACAACCACAAAGTCGGATATAGATGAACCCGGTTCATCTGTTGATCAGAAGTTGTATAGGGGAATGATTAGTCCTCTTCTTTATCTTACTGCTAGCAGACCAGACATTGTTTTCAGTGTAGGTTTTTGTGCTCGATTTCAGGCAAATCTAAAGGAGTCCCGCTTTACTGCTGTCAAGAGAATATTGAGATACTTGAAAGGCACCACTGACCTTTGCCTTTGGTATCCAAAAAATAGTAATTTTAACATAGTAGGATATGCTGACGATGGTTATGCAGGTTTCCTTGTGGATAGGAAGAGCACCTCAGGTATGACACACTTTCTTGGTTCATTTCTTGTGTCATGGGCTACTTAAAACCAAAATTCAATGTCCTTATCTAAACTAGGTAAGCCTAACATTTACTGAAATAACATTAACATTTACTGACTTCAAATTAAATAACTCTCAATAAATCACAATTCCCAAAACCGGTGGTACAAATCATAAGCCTTTCTAAAAGTAATTACATAAAATAAATGCAACACTGTTCCACAACGAGAAGGAATCAACGCAAATACAAATGAAGGTGACTCCGAGGCTTGCGAACGCAGCAACAAGTTACCTTGAGTCTCCACTACGACGATCTGCACAACTACTATCGATCAATTTCTGGATCCGTACACAAAAAATGTACAGAAGTGTAGTATGAGCACACCATGGCGGTGCCCAGTAAGTATCAAGACTAACCTCGGTGGGGTAGTGACGAGTAACAATCAAGACACCTACTGGTCAAATGAAATGAACAGGATATGATAATAAAATATCGAGATAAAGATAACGAGGTAATATAAACAGCGGAGAGAAATCAAAATACAAACAGTAGGAACAATAAAGGGAGAACGCGGGTAGTAACGAACGATAACCAAGTAAATCAACACTGACATAACAGGAACAGAGAAAAGTAAGAATTTATTCAAATAAAGAAGGCAATGCCAACTCAATCACTCACATCACGTCTAATACACAATCCCGACCATCTCAATCCTCGGTTTCTCATATCATAATCTCAACTTCCGAACCTTCAACACACATGGCACCTTGTGCCCCCATATTTTTCATCTCACATTTGACAACAAAATCCACATGTTATACAATACATAATGTCCGTAGAATTTCACTCAAGATGTTCAAGAAGTCTCATTTACATAATATAAGTAAATTACAATTTCCAAACTAATTAGGAAAGCCAGCGAGAAAAGATGAAGTTGTTTCTTTTGAAATTATTTGAGTAAAGAAAGTACCCCTTTCAATTAAAATACAATATCGAATGGATTATTACCTTTAACATGGGAGTTAATAACATAAAACTTAGTAGAAATTCCTTTTTAAGTGAAATGCAACCTACGACGGTTTAAGGGAATATAATTGAGAAACTAATTGAATTAAAGATGTAACAATTATTTAAGTTTGAAGTATTGGAATATATATTTATAAATACGGCGAGATATTGAAAACATTGTAGGTTCCAACGCAAATGATCACATCAATAAAGGAATTTAAACAGTTAAAACACTTAAATTGATAACAACAAATAAACACAGCAACAAAAAGTGCACGGCATCACCCTTCGTGCTTTAACTCTCAATCCTCACCATGCAATCAAAAATAGAAATGTGCACGGCATCACCCTTCGTGCTTTATCACTCTTCCTCACCATATGAATCATATAAATATGCACGGCATCACCCTTCGTGCTTTATCTCTCGTCCTCACCATATACATCAATGTAAGTGTGCACGGCATCACCCTTCGTGCTTTATCACTCTTCCTCACCATATGAATAATTAAATGTAAATGTGCACGGCATCACCCTTCATGTTTTATCACTCTTCCTCACCATATGACTAATATAAATGTAAATGTACACGGCATCACCCTTTGTGTTTTATCACTCTTCCTCACCATATGAATAATATAAATGTAAATATGCACAGCATCACCTTTCGTGCTTTATCACTCTTCCTCACCATATGAATAATATAAATGTAAATGTGCACGACATCACCCTTCGTGTTTTATGAGTCATCCCTTACCCAAACAGTAGAAACAACAATATCCCGGCAAGGGAATCAACAATAGAAACATTAATATCCCGGCAGAGGAAACAATATCATAAGCAACAACATCCCAACAAGGGAACAATGGTATAACAACAATATCCTGGAAAGGAAACAATATCATAAGCAACAATATCCCGTCAAGGGAATCAACAAGAACATCATAAGGGTCACGGAAAAACCAAGAAGCACGATAACCTTAACAAAACAACAAGACATAATAAGCACGTGATAACTACACCGATAATCACAACAATTGGACATGTAACATATTTGCATGAAGTCATAGAGGAACTCACAATCAAGAAGTATCAAAACAATAAGGAAGGCAATCACTTCAATTAAGGCAATTAAGGGCCAATGTAACACGTAAGAATTAGAGGAAAGCTAACAACATCATATGAAGCATATAGAGGCAATATAAGCAATTATTAAATCCAATCCTAACAGGATACTTTCCAGATAATGAACATAAGGACCTAAGAACCCTAGAGCAAATTTCCCACAGAAAAAGTCCGAGCACATACTCGTCACCTCGCATGCACGGACTACAATTAGCTTAGAAGACTCAAATCCTAAGGGAGAGTCCCCCACACAAGGCTAGGCAAGATACTTACCTCAAAGACGACAAACCGATAATCTAAAATGCACTTCTCGGGTGAAAAGACCTCCGGATGGATCAAATCTAACAAATTAACTTCAAAGCACAAACAAAACGCATAAGAAACTATTCCGGACCATAAAGTCTCAATCTTTAAGAAAATCCAAAAATTGGTCCAAAAGTTGACCCCCGGTCCTGCACCTCGGAACCCGACAAATTTTACAAAAACCGAATACCCATTCCAATATGAGTTCAACCATACAAAATTTATAAAATTCCGATACCATTTGGCCCCTCAAATCGTGATTTTTCATTTTAGGAGTTTCCTTCAAAAACCAACATTTCTCCCAACCCAAAACACAAATTAAATGATGAAAATGAAGATAAAATCATGGAATATGTTTGATTCTAGGTGAAGAACACTTACCCAATTGATTTGTGTGAAAAGCCCTCAAAGAATCGCTCAAAACCGAGCTCCACAAGTCAAGTTATGGTGAAAATGGTGTAACCTAGATTTGGAAATTATATTCTGTCCCCCCAGATTTTGTGCATCGCGAACACGGAAGGACAATCGCGTTTGCGAAGAAGGGAAATTGAAGCTGCCAAGAAAAGCCATCGCGAACGCGAGCTAAGGGACGCGGACATGGAGAGAAAAGAACAGATGCTTACGCGAACGCAGAGAAGGTGACGCGAACATGAAGAAGAAATAGCCACCAGCCCCTAGCCCCCAGCTCCTAATTCTACTATGCGAACGTGAGAGAGTGGCTACGAACACGAAGAATGATAAGGCAGAGCTTCACGAATGCAAGGCTTGTTACACGAACGCGAAGAAGGATTTCCAGGTGGTCAGCAACAAGGCTTAGCGAATGCGAAAGGCAGTTCGCAATCGCGAAAGAGGATACTAGAAGCAGAAAATAACAGTTCAAAAATAAGGGAAAATGACCCGTAGCCCACCCGAAACACACCCGAGGCCCCCGGAACCCCGTCCAAACACACAAACAAGTCATATAGTCTAACATGGACTCGCTCGAGGTCTCAAATTACATCAAACAATGCCGAGACAACGAATCATACGATAAATCGAACTTAGGAACTTTCAAACCTTCCAACTTCCAAAACTCGTGCCGAAACCTATCATATCAACCCAGAATGATGCCAAATTTTGCAGACAAGTCCAAAATTACATAACAAAGCTATTCTAACTCTTGGAATCGCATTCTGACCCCGATATCACAAAAGTCAACTATAGGTCAATCTTCTTCATTTTCCAAACTTCAACTTTTCCAACTTTCGCCGAAATGCCTCAAATTACCCTACGGACCTCCAAATCTAAATCAGGACGTGCACCTAAGTCCAAAATTACCATACAAAGCTGTTGAGATCACCCGCAACCCATTCCAGGGCCGTTTACTCAAAAGTCCAATTCCGGTCAAATTCATACCGCTTAAACTTTCAAAACTACATTCCTTCTTCCAATTCGACTCTGATTCATCCGGAAATAGAATCTAACTATGCAAGCAAGTCGATACACATAATATGACTCTGTTTGTGACCTCAAACTACCGAACCGGACGTAATTGCTTAAAACGACCAGTCGGATCGTTACATCAGTAGCCTTCACCTCCTAGATGTTTTGTGATTAATCTTACCACTGATAAGATTGTTTTTTAGGAAAAAAGAGTAAACAATATATACATTGTAGATCTGTCCACACTTTTAAAAAATGAACTCACCTCCTTAAGTGTGTTGGACAATGATCCCCTCCTTTGGCACAAGAGACTTGGACATGCAAGTTTGAGTCAACTCAACAAATTAGTCTCCAAGGACCTGGTGATAAGGCTACCTAACATCAAGTTCAAGGAAGACAAAGTTTGTGAGGCTTGTGCAAGGGGGAAGCATGTAAGGTCCTCTTTTAAATGCAAGAAAGTGTAAGCACCACCGGATCGATAGAACTGGTCCATATGAATCTCTATGGTCCAATGAGAACATTAATCAGAGGTGGTAAAAGATATGTGATGGTGCTCATTGATGATTACTCTAGGTTTACCTAGACTTTGATTTTAACATCTAAAGATGAAGCATTTGACATGTTTACTTCTTTTGTTAGAAAAACTCAGAAACAACTAGGCAATCAACTTGCATCAATTAGGTCTGATCATGGAACTGAATTTGAAAATGCTAAGTTTGCTGGGTTTTGTGATGTGCATGGCATAGATCATAATTTTCTACTCCTAGGACGCCACAACAAAATGGAGTAGTTGAAAGAACGAATAGGACACTTGAATATATGGCTAGGACTATGCTTCTTTCTAGTAAACGGTCCCATAGTTTCTGGGCAGAAGCTGTAAATACTGCATGCTACATCATCAATAGGTGCATGACTAGACCTCTTGTAGAGAATACTCCATATGAGTTACTTAAAGGGAGAAAACCAAACATATCCCATCTTAGGGCATTTGGATGCAAGTGCTTCTTGCACAATAATAGAAAAGACTCCCTAGGTAAGTTTGATCCCAGAAGTGATGAAGGAGTATTCTTGGGATATTCTTCACATAGTAAAGCTTATAAAGTATACAACAAAAGAACTATGTGTACAGAAGAAAGTGTATATGTGGTTTTTGATGAAACTAACATTCTTTCTAAGAGACAGGAACATGAAAATGAAGCAATTGGGTTGGTAAGAAGTTTAAATGAAATCACAGCCTAAGCTGAAGCTGCACTAGAAGAAGGAACAAGTGATGGAACATGTTCTTCTATTCAGGGCAACCTGACATGGGGAACTGAACAAAAAGGAACTGAATCTAATACCTCAATGGAACCTGTCTATGAGCCTGTTCCTCAGCAACAAAACATTGGAGAAACATCAAGAGGAAATCAGTTGGTTGTGAAACCTTACAAGTACCAAAGTTCTCACCCCATTGAGAACATAATTACTGATCCAACCTTTAGAATTAAAACTAGATCATTTTTAAAGAATCTTTGTGTTATTGATGCTTTCTTATCTCTTATTGAAATAAAAAAATATTACTGAGGCTTTGCAGGATACAGACTGGGTAAATGCAATGCAAGATGAACTCAACCAGTTTGAAAGAGTCAAGTTTGGCATCTGGTTCCGAAACCCAAGGATAGATCAAGTAATTGGCACAAAACGGGTCTTCTGAAACAAACTTGATGAAGATGTAACTATTACAAGGAACAAGGCAAAATTAGGGGTTCAAGGATATAGACAAGAGGAGGGCATAGACTATGATGAGACCTTTGCTCTAGTCGCTAGGTTGGAAGCAATAAGACTACTCATAGCCTTTGTTGCTTACATGGAATTTACTCTTCACCAGATGGAAATCAAGAGTGCCTTCCTCAATGGCTATTTAAAGGAAGAAGTGTTTGTCAAGCAACCTCCAGGGTTTGAAAGCAAGGAGTGTCCTGATTATGCGTACAAACTTGATAAAGCACTCTATGGGCTCAAGCAGGCTCCTAGAGCATGGAATGAAAAATTATCAAAATTCCTACTTGAGCATGGCTAGAAGAGAGGTAAAATCGATAGCACTTTATTCTTGAAGGAAAAAGGTAAAGACATTCTAGTAGTACAGATATATGTTGATGACATAATCTTTGGAGCAACTACTGATAAATTAAGTAAGGAATTTGCTAAATTAATGGGGAGTGAATTTGAAATGAGTATGATGGGTGAGCTTAGTTTCTTTTTAGGCTTACAAATTAAACAAAATTCAAATGGAACTATGATCAATCAGCATAAATATTTGAAAGAGTTGCTTAAAAGATTTAAAATGGAAGAATCAAAAGAAATTGATACTCCTATAGCAACAGTCATAAAGTTGGATATAGATGAACCTGGTTCATCTGTTGATCAGAAGTTATATAGGGGAATGATTGGTTCTCTTCTGTATCTTACTGCTAGAAGACCTGGCATTATTTTCAGTGCAGGTCTTTGTGCTCGATTTTAGGCAAATTCAAAGGAGTCCCACTTGACTGTTGTCAAGAGAATATTGAGATATTTGAAAGGCACCATTGACCTTTGCCTTTGGTATCCAAAAGGTAGTAATTTTAACCCAGTGGGATATGCTAACGCTAATTATGCAGGTTTCCTTGTGGATAGGAAGAGCACTTCAGGTATGGCACACTTTCTTGGTTCATGTCTTGTGTCATGGGCTACTAAAAAGCAAAATTCAGTGGCCTTATCTACTGTTGAAGCTGAGTATGTTGTTGCTGCTTCATGTTGTACTCAATTGTTATGGATCAAACCACAATTAATGGACTTTGGAATTGATGTTAGTTGTATCCCCAGTTTTTGTGATAACACTAGTGCAATAAGTATGACAAAGAACCTAGTTCATCATAAGAGGACTAAGCACATAGATGCTAGGCATCATTTTTTGAGGGACAACTATGACAAAGGCTTGATTACTGTAGAATTTTGTGCTACTAACAAGCAAATTGCTGACATCTTCACAAAAGTCTTATGCAGAGATCACTTTGAGAGGAATAGGTTGAAATTAGGGATGATTAAGATCACCTAAAATGGCCAGTTCAAGGTTAATTGAAAAAATAAAAATAAAAAGAAATTGGTTAGAAAGTCTGTAAATTGTTCATAAGTAGATTAAATCTTGCTTAGTCTCGTACTTTCAATAGTATACTATTGTTCCATGTGTTAAAATAACTCATTAATCTCTAATGATATTTTCTCTATTTTTGCAAATTTAGACTAACACAGGAGAATTATTAGTGAAGAACTTAGTTCATTAAGACAACATAGTATGTTTTCTACACTCTGTATATTTTTAAATAATAATATTTGAATCATGAGAAAAGTCCTACCTAAGCTAAATTTATTTTGAACTTATCCAAAAAGTGAACCAGTTCCGTTCAAAGACTGCCACCCAAATTAAATCACCTAGTTTCAAGCGACGTCTCAACCGTCTAGTCAAAACTAAAATTTCAGTTTGATTAGATTTCTAATTGACTGCTAAACCTGCAGTTACTCATTAATAACCCCATTCCTATCATTCATCATCATCCCTCCCATTCTCTCATAATTCTCAAATCAGTAAAAATTTCTCTCTTCTCTCTTCTTCTAAAATTCAACCTACCCATCTCCTTCCTTACAGAATCAAGAAAAATGATCTTCTTCCTTACAGAATCAAGAACAATGACTAACCCCGGTACACCCCCACCATGTTCCTCATCTTCTACTACTCATCAACCTAGGAGACGACGAGTAAAAAAGCTTGCTCATAAAATTTTGGCTAGATGTGCGCTTTCAAGGAAATTAAATGCATAGTTACAGGCAAGTCAAGCTCAAGAACCCCAAAATTCTGATGACTCTTTCAAGTCTGCAACTGAGGGGGAAGAAATGGGGTCTTCTGATACTAAACATGTAACTTCTGGAACAAATACTACGAATGAGGTTATTTATGTGTTAGTTGAAAATCTGGAGAATTAGTTTGTTTTAGTTGGATCTATGGTGGATGTGGAAACGCCTGAGTCCAGAAAGAGAGGAGGTAAAAATAAAAGAGAAAACGAAAAAGAGAGTGACGGTGTGCGAAGTGATGAGAGGGAAAAAGGGAAAGAAGTGGTTGATTCTTCACTCACTTCTGAAACTGGTAAAATGGCTATCTGTGGAGCAGAGTCTGAAAAGGTGGAGGAAAGTGGCAAGAAAACAAGGGAAAGTAGAGAAGCCACTGAAGGGCTAGTTAATCTTGTAAAGTATACAGATGAACCTGGTTCATCCATTGAAGAAATACTAGCAGATCTTTTGAAAAAGGTTGGTGACAATTATAACCCCAAGAAAATGAGAACTCTTGAAACAAAGACCCCTGGAACAATAAGAGCCAATAAGAAAAGGAAGGTTGATCCTTCTAACACTATAGAAATTCCTCTCCCAAGAGGAAGAGCCATGAGGTGTCAGCTGAAGCAAAGTGAGGAGGAGTTGCAAAAAGCTTTAGAAGAAAATGATGGACAAAGGGAAAGGAAAAATGGGAGAGCCTGTTGAGGCTGTTGATGTGGATGAGATGGACCTGGTCCATCAAGGTGAAAAGGTAACTGTTGAGGTGGAGGTTCACACCCCCAAGCCCAAGAAAGCCAAGACTTCTTCTAAGAAGTCTACATCTGTATCCAAGTCTGCTGAACCATCTAACCTGGAAAAAAGGACTAGGTCTGCAGTGAAAACCAAACATGTAAAGATTGTTGAAGAAAAGGAATCGAGTGAAGAAGAGGAGAATGAATCAGATAGTGAAATAGACAAGCTGGCCAAGTTTGGTAAAAGAACTATCTTGAAAGGTAGACTCCTAAAGGATCTGGAGGAAGAAGAGATGGTCCTGCTGCTGGAAAAGCTAGAGGTGCAAGGGTGGAAGGACATGGTCCTTCAAATGGATGGCAGATTGGCTAGAGATGAAATAGTTGAGTTTATGGAAAATGCTACAGTGCACGATGGGAGGTTACCAGCTTGGTGAAAGAGGTGCAAATCTCTTTTGATATGAAGGAGTTGGGTGAAATTCTAGGTGTACCTGCTGAGGGGTACAATGATTACAAAAGGATTAAGTGGCCAAGCCTAGAAAATATTCCGACTGCCCTTGCCATCACCAGAAAATTCAGTGATCATGAGCAGGAAAGTGAGCCTAAGGTTGTGTACAAGAGTGCGATAAAGCCTTCCCACAAGCTACTATTTGAATTTGTCATCAAATGTGTTCTGCCTAGGCAGGAGAGGAGGCACATTTCAAACTTCATGGACTTGGTTCTAATGGAGTGTCTAGATAGTGGGAAGCAGATAAATTAGCCTGGATTTATAGTCCAGCTTCTTGATAGGGTTATCAATGGTACCAAGTCTCATACTATTCCTTATGGTTTCATTATTACAGATATGCTTGCTCATTTTAAGGTACTTTGAATAAGTGGGAGGTGACTACAAGCAAAGATCACTTTGGGGCAAAAACTTTGATTGTTTGTGACTATGAGGTCCTAATGAACCTGGTTCATCTAAAATGATACCAGTAAATAGCAAGGTCAGAGTCTTGTACAGGAGAGTGAGGCAAAGGAAGATGAGATAGCAAGGCTGAAGACACGGTTGGCTGAGGTAGAATTTGAGAGAGATGCTCTCAGAACTGAACTTGCAAGGGAAAATGAGAAGAACGATAGAATTCTTCAAGACATGCTGAAACTTCTCCAAGCAAATAACCAGTCTCTATTTCTTCCAAGCCTTAAATCCTAGCCTAGTGTAGTTCCTTCAGTGACCCAGTTTGGGATGTTTCTTTTGTTGTTGTTTGCTCATGTTTTCAGTATTTTTATTTCCTTTTATACATTATGGAAGAATCATATCAACTATCAATGAAATCTGCTGATTTTTGCTCTAACTGTTTGTTTTTATTTCTTTGATGTTTGAAATTCTTACCTTGATCAATAATGATTAATCCATGATTGCATTTGGGATAGCTCCAGTGGCCATGAGTAAGTTTTACAATCTGGGTACTGCACATTTTTAAGCAACTTTTCGATGATGCCAAAAGGGGAAAAATAATTAGGTTGTGCTTTAAACAAATGATGTTTAGCTTTGAACAAGTGATGTTTATAACCTAATGAACCTGGTCATAGATGATAAGTGATAAAAAGGAAAAATATTTATAACATTGTGTTGATGTTGAGCTGAGTTTAAATAGGGCTTAAGCGTATGAAAAGCACAGAGTTTGTCATCATCAAAAAGGGGAAATTTATTCACCTAAGTGAAGGTTAGTTTTAAAGACTGACAAAGGAACTCAGGCATAAACCAGGTACATCCCTTGTGAGCATAGACACAAGCAAATTTGAGCATGTGGGATGCACGTGAAGGAGATAAACCTAACTTAACAGAATTAATATCTCCTGATCGAAAAAGTTGCATAATTAATAAAGAAAAGGACTTCTTACTCAAAGAGAACAGTATCCAAGATAAGGAAGAAGTTAAAAGTTGAAATCAACTAGAACTCTTCCATCAAGGAAGAGTAGCATTAGAACTCTAGTTATTTCTTCATCTACTAACTCTATATATTGCAGGATGTTCTCATTTACAGGTAATGCACAAACGCAGAAGTTAAACAAGAATTGAGAGCAAAATAGCAAGGCTTTTTGCAAGCAGTTCGTGTGTGATTCAAGTATGCAAACCTGAAGCTACATGAAACAGATAGAAGAACCAGTTCCAAGTGTCTGTCTTTTATTCTAGTTCAATTGTAGTAGGTATTTTCATACTGTACCTTTCAGCTTTATCTAGAAGCAATATTAATAGGTACGTTGAGTATTCAAGTTAGAGTTAACTTGAAATTGTTGCAATACTTAGAGGCTGCTTGCCACAACGGGATTAGAGTTAATCCTAGGTTTACAAAAGTATTTTGTAAATGTAGTTTTTCGCTCAGTGATTTAGTGAAGAGTTTGGGAAAATCCTACTAGGAAGTAGGTCGTGATTTTTTCACCTTTTGAGCCAGGTGTTTTCCACGTAAAATACTTGTGTTCTTTACTTTCAGCATTTACTATATTTGTAATAGTATGTTAGGAAGACTTAAAAGAACCAGGTCCTTCCATAACCAGTTTAAGCGAAAAATTGGACACCACACAAATCACTCCCCCCCCCTCTTGTGTGGTATTAAAATATAAAATATCATAGTGTAGGTAGGGCTGGGTCAGAAATAGTTCCCTCTTTCTACCGCTTGTAAAAACATTCCTTCCCATCAAATCTTCAGTTTCCAGCAAAGTTCTATGTGAAATGATTGAATGTAGTAATTCGGTGAGGAGTTTTAAGTGATCTCCTTACTTTAGAGCTAACGTAGAATCTTTAATAGTTTCAATCTGGATTTCTCTATAAGAACCATTCACCTATACTCTTTGTTATGAGGCGGCTAAGTGGGAGGGGGTGGAGAGGGACGGTTGGTCTATCTTCTTCTGTCAAAATCTTTTGGGAGGCCTTGTTGGGCTCATATTATTTAAAATAGTTTAGAAATCTATACAAAAGGGTAGGTTGGTTGTATACTTTTATACTTCCAGGTAATTACACATAACTTTTCAAACACGACCCTAAATGTCAAATACTAACGTACGTACTATGAAGATCACATACTTAAAATATCATTTATTTGCCTTACCATTACCTATATCTCCATATACCTTCTTTGATGTCCCCACTTCATCCAAAAACCTTATTATAATATGAGGTAGTTTGTTTTCAAGTATATGCAGTTTATTCATTTCAGTTTTTTCTCTGTGCTCTGCCAATTCCATTCGGATTATCTCCCTTAAGCTCAGGATCATGGTTGATTTTACTTGTTCCGTCTTTTTAAAAACCACCATCTTCTCCATATTTTTTGTGTTTTCTTTAATTTTCTTTTGTATGGGTGGTAATTGTATCATCCATTAATCGCTTTTTTTGTTGTAAATAAATCTAATGCTATCAAACTAAAGAAGATCATCAGTTAGTTTTACTCCATAATTTACAAACGTAAGACTTGTAAAAAATCAACTTATAAAGAGCTCAAAAGACCTGCCAAGAAACTTTAAAGTCCAGTGTACATTAGTTTTCTCCTTAGTATTCAAATTTAGATGTCCTTTCTTGTGTCATTTTTCAGCTAACGCATGCCCATCCTACTCCTCATTTGAGTTTTGAAGTCCTAATGTCTTCCTCCCACTTTTGATCTGCACTTAACCAAATACCTAAACAACTCAACAACTTGTGAGTGCATCTTAACATACTTTTGAACTCTCTTAGATAGTGGCTCAACAAAGAACTTGAGGGATGACTCATGCATTATAGTCAGGCTTGCCAATAGTTACTGCAAAACTTAACCTAACACATAGAAAAAACGCACATGTTCAAACTAATTGCACTCATCTTTTAGTCAACTAGTTTTAATGTATACATTTTAATAGTAATGAGGATAAGGTTAACCCCAATGTTCATTAACACTCATTCTAACACAATTTTTTACTTTTCACCCATAAAACGTATCACAATGGAACATCACCATTTCAGTTTTAATGAGATGAAATCCAATTTGGAACCAAGGGCGGCTGGACAAAATTAGTGGTCTAAAACAAAATTTTAATAAAAATCTAAGTTTTATACACCAACACACACATGCAAAAAATTTAATATTGTCTTTCCTTTTCCTTTCGTACTAGTGTAGTATTTTTACAAGATATAAAACTTTTAACTTTACATAATAATATTATTATTTATATAAACAAAGGTTAATTTAAGTTAATAAGATATTAGACATGTGTTTGTAATATATTAATTTGGATCTTGTTATAAAAAACTTTATTTATTAGTATGAAGATTTGAATAGTTTAACTCAAAATTCTATAAAAAAATGTTAAAACTTAAATTTTCTATATTTTCTTATATATACAAATTTTGAACTTTTTTCCTACAAACTTCAATATTGTGTAAACGAAAATATTAGTAGCCTCCCCTTTGAGCCACCTCTATAATTAAAACTGTTAACATATCAACTTAACACACAATGTAATGGGAAGACCAGTCTACACATTTTTTAACTAACTGAACTCACCTTTTCACCAAAGAATTTGAACAATACCATAACAAGGATCAAGTTTTTGCGTTATAAAATTAAAAAACCAAAATTTTATACCACTGTTTCACTACGTCATCCAATAAATCTCAAAACTTAGCAACATACAATAACAACGATAATCACGTCTCAATTCCACATGAGTTGGGTTAGCTAACTTTCTTATTCTTCATTTAAGCTTAACTCACGTCATCACTATACCAAATAAAATAAATATTAGAAGTTATCTAACAAGTTTAAAATCTATTCCTAGCTAGTAAATATCACCTATATCGATCTTTACCCACTGAAGCCCCACAATCATATTCTAATATTTTTCTAACATTAAAAAGAAATAATAAAAGGGCCAACCACCTAAAAGAATTGCCAGTCTACACATTCATTCATCCCTCATGCTCTCAAGCACATAGAGGGCAAATAATTCAGTTTCATTCTCTATTAGATCTAATTTGTCGCGTCAGACTTAGCATCAGAGTTGATACTTTTCCAATCCGAATTAAGATAATTTATGGTGGATATCTTCCGTAAAAAGTTTAAAGTATGATCAACCAGTTTAGGGTGACGGAAAAGCACTACCTGCCAATTCGCCGGTCTGAGCTTGATGCAGGCGTCATTGTGTGTTTGTCGTTGGGGAATTTGACGTTCACGGTCGTGTAGTGGTTAATGGTTTTTATGTTGGACTGAGTTTATGGCTCAACACATTGTTCATATGTCATTGTTTACCCTTGAAAAAACTCTCCGGGATGAGGAATTATCCGATTTTTCACCATTGTTAATATTTTTTTGCAATATTATACGACCAGCTCTACATTTGCTTTCTGCCTTTCTTTCGATCTTCTTACTCTTTTAACTGCTTTTGCCTTTGTCAATTTTCTGTGCATTTTTCGTTTTTCTTAGTATCAAGCAGTATTTGTGATTCACCTGCCTTCTCTCTTTCATATTTTGCTGACCCTAAATCCTAAATTTTTAGTTCATTGAAAACTAATAAAGGTTAATTTTAAAATTTTAATTATTACTTACTAGTTGTATAGGTGTGAATATTTAAAAATCATAAATTTTAAAAACTTATAATCACAAATACCATAAAATATTTACAACAACAATAACAACATACACAGTAATCCATGAGGAGTCTGGGGAGGATAATGTGTACGCACACCTTAGCTTACCCATAACTTGTGAAAGTAGAGAGGTTATTTTCAATAGTTAGACTCTCGGCTAAAAAGAAATAAAATAGTGGCGAAGCAATGGAAAAGAAGCAGTAGCATCAACATGAAAAAATATGAAGTAAAAACAGTAAGAAAAATAGGATAACTGAAGCAAACAACATGTATTACTAGAAATCATCATCATATCATATATCATATACTGTACTAAAAGTATGAACAGCCTAAGTTAAAAGTTGATTTATAAACTTACCCATCAAACGCTAATCGACAGTTTTGCCCCTCAATCAATCCTACTCCTATACAAATATTTGTACAAAAATGTAACTTACATTCTAATAAATACAAAAAAGGTGAAGATATTGAAAAATTATAACGGTTAATCACAATAATAATGGTGGTTAGACTCTTCAAGTACCTGCTGTTATTGTGCTCTTCAAAAACCAATATAGAATTTTAAATTAGTTATAAAAGACACTTGAACAATTATTTATCAAGTGCAAGTAATCTGAAATTATGAGCAAATGAAGAGACTATTATTACTATCTCACCTTTGGTTGAATGAGCATTAGTCACCAAGAGGCAAGAGTCATATTTATGTTCTTTCTTATCTGTATGTTGTTATGTACATAATATTGTGCTTAATTTACCGATATATAGTGAAGAATCTTAAAATATATACTTATTCAAGTTTTGGATATCCAAAAAAATCTAACAAAATAGCGGTTCATATTCTTCGGAATTTTACATCCTCTATACACTAAAATCAACTTTCTCTATGTGGCGGTAAATGAAATTTTAGGAGAGTAAGGAACTTTCGGAGGTACTCTTTACTCTTTCCTCTCTCTTTATATTTTGATGTCTTTATCTGTACATATGAAACTAGAAGTGAACTCTCATTGTGCTATGGAGTAGAATCTTATTAACTAATGTTGGTCTCAATTTTGTGGGAGGTACTCATGGGTAGGTGTAAACTGTGTACTTTGTAAATTGATTTATGCGGTTGAATTACTTGAGCTGTCATGGATTGGCCTTTTATTTTAATTGTACCATTCGTTGATGGGATTTGGAGGCACAATAAATAATATTTGTATGAAACAAATCCATTCAAATGTTAACGTATAAAAAGTTTGATTACCACTTTTATCAGATGGTATACTTTGTCTTTTCAATGATTTGAGAATTTACTAATTCCATCGTCTAATTTGTTGTCAAATTAGCAATAAATATCATTCCATTAGTAATTTTCTTGACCATGTGTTAATATCTTTTGGTAACTTACTATCTCAGGTGATGATTCTGAAGATATGAACACAATGTTGAAATTATGGGTTGTGGCTTGTACTATCAAGTTGTATAGTTAGAAGAGAAACGAAAAGGAAATGTCAAAGCTAGAAAATAACGAGGGATAAGAGGTCATTTTCTTTTTATATCTTTCTATAGAGCAAACACTAACACATTTATATTTTGTCTGACAATGAATTGGGAGTGCGATGGCCAAAGAGCCAACATACTTCTTTGCCGTGAGAGTTTACACATACACTTTCCACCAAGTCCATCAACCCTTCTTAGGGAGAAGTTTTAGGCAAGGTATGGTTGGAGAGTGTTATTAAGGTACTAAAACCTTATATTGTTTTAAAATTGGATTTTTTTTCCTTTAAATTTTATTTTATTCCTCAATCACACGTTTTGCTAATGTTTATAATTGTTTTTAAAAAAAAATGAACCTATTGATACGAAATACACGTGCAACGCAAGTGACCAGAACTAGTCTAAGAATAAGAGAAAGCGGACGTAATACTAAGACTATAAAAAGGAAAACTTATGGCAGTTACCTACTAACCCTCTACCCTAATTCTCGATATTCACACCCTCCTATCAAGCATCATGTCCTCGGTAAGTTGTAATTGCGCCATGTCCTTCATAATCACCTCTCTCCACTACTTTTTCGGCTTGTCTCTACCTCTCCTTTGACCCACCATGGTCAACCTCTCACATCTCCCTACTGGTGCATCAGTGCATCTCCTTTTCACATGCCCGTACCATCTTAGTCACACTTCCCGCATCTTGTCCACTATTAAGGTCACTCCAACCTTATTTCGAATATCTTCATTCCTAATCTTATCTCTTCTGGTATGCCTACACATCCATCTCAGCATTCTCATTTGCGCTACTTTCATCTTCTGGACATGAAAATTCTTGACTGACGAACACTCCGCCTCATACAATATAATTGATCTAACCACCACTATGCAAAACTTACCATTAAAACTCGATGGTATATTCTTATCACTTAAGACCCCAGACCCGAGCCTGCATTTTGTCTATCCCGTTTCAATATGATGTGTGACATCTTTGTCAATCTCCCGTTACTTTGGATTGTAGACTCCAGATACTTGAAACTTCCTCTCCTAGGAGTGACTTGTGTTGAAGCTTCACTTTCACGTCAGCCTCATGGATTGCACTTCAAGTATTCTGTTTGTCTTGTTCAACCTGAAATCTTTAGTCTAAAGTCTGCCTCCAAACCTCTAACATATTGTTAACACCATCACGCGCCACTCGTCAATCAGTACTATGTGTCTGCAAAAAATACTATAAAATATTTAAAATTACAAATTTCATAATTTTAAAGTCTTTTTAGACTCACGGAACGGAGTGAGTAACTATTTTATACACGGGAATCTGCTACGCAAAAGACAGAGCTATCAAAGAGATGGCTGACCGTTACTTCCCAAACACCATGCTTGTCTTCGTCGATGAAACTACAGTCCAACAATCATTTCCCGAAGGAGCAAAAGATCCACTGTCGAAGCTTCTTCATTTGCCCTATAGAACCGTTTGTCAGAAGCTCAAAAGTGCTGCTCAGGACCTCAAAGAAACGGTACGAAGTAATTCCTCCCTTTCAGTTTATGCGAATTTATTTGACTTGACATGAATTTTAAGGAAAAAATAAAAGAATTTTGAAACTTGTGTAGTTTTAAACTTAGAAAGGATCATTTTTTTTTAAATCAACTAAAAAGCAAAAAGTTCACATGAATTGCAACGCCGGGAGTGTTATTTTCGACCCAAGTATCGAGTGCCTACAAGATGTTTGTGTAAATTCCTTTTGTTTATTAATTTTGTTGTGGTATGTTTCAGATTGTGAAGGAAACATGGGTATGTAAAGGGGGACGTGTGAGTGACTATACACTTTATACCGGAGCTTTGGGAACTGCTTTTTTGCTATTTAAAGCTTACCAAGTTACTCGTGACAACAATGATCTTGCTCTCTGTTCTCATATTATCAAGGCTTGCGACTCTGCTTCCCATGGTTCTGGGTAACCCCTCTTCCCCCATCTCTCTCCCCGCGCAATTTGCAGGGGGAAACAAAAAAATTTTGAGCTTAAATTTCTTTTGTCTTGTCTAAAGAAAAATGAGAACATATCTTGTGGTTTTAATTAGCCTGCCTGAAAAATCATCTTTATTGTAAATAACTCATTTAAATGATATCTAGTACTCTCACAATAAGTCAATTGATAGACAAGTAGACATATTGAGGTTTAAATAGTTAGTGTATGACTGGAAATCTTCTAAATGATCATCAAGCCGCATACATAAAGTTCTTACGCGGATTGGCCAAAATAGGAAGGAAATTAAAGGCGAAGAAGCTGAATAGAGGAGGAGGAAATGGATATGTGTAGAAGGTCCATTATCTGTTTGTTTATTCTGTTCTTTCTCCTAAAATCCTTACTTTTAATTTTAAGTTAAAATTCCTACTATTTTTTAGTGAGTCTAAATATCTTGTCTCAATTATTGCCGTCTATAGTTATGTAATAAATGGTTAATATTGTATGGGATAGGGAAGACCATCAAGTACATTAGTGTCTAACAATTGGTAGGATCTCTTGTAGATTAATTGGGATTGGAGGGTAGAGCTTTTGGTGTCACAAGTTTTACAGCGCAAATTTGTTTGTGAGTCACTAGTCCTCCTATTTAATGATTAAAAAGGATCTAGCATCTCTCTTTGTGCATTTAATTTTTTTGGTTATGATTTGGCCTACTTGTTGGTGTTCTGCGTTTTCTCTTTCCTCTTTGGTCGTTCTGATATTTGGGTAAAAAGAAATCTTAAGTCAGCACTAGTCAAATGTTTCAACCAAACATTAACAGAAGTCTCTGTTTCATGATCTCCAACATAGCAAGTTTTTAAGGAATACACGAGGATAAGTTGAACTCTAATTTGTGAAGCTGCAGGCGTGTGACCTTCATATGTGGACAGGCTGGTGTTTATGCTCTTGGTGCAGTTGTTGCCAAACACAGTGGAGATGAACAATTGTGCGACCACTATCTAACAAAATTCAAAGAGGTGGATATATACTCCTGCCTTAGCTACGCTGGTCCTCAGTTTCCATCATTATGTCCTTTTCATTGTTCCACATAGTGGTTTTTCTGTGATGTATATTGTCTCCTCATTATCTACCTATAAATGCAGATTGAGCTTCCTAAAGATCTTCCAAATGAGTTGTTGTATGGGAGAGCTGGTTTCTTGTGGGCATGTTCATTCTTGAACAAGAATATTGGTAGAGATACAATATCTCCAACCCAAATTGTAAGAAGTTTCACAAATTTAATCACCTTTTGCGTCTTATACCTCATTATAATGGTCTCTTAATTTGGTTGCAAATTTTTATGCAGCAAGCAGTTGTTGTTGAGGTAATAAAATCCGGACGAAAAATGGGGAAAGGAAGATGTCCTCTAATGTATGAATGGCATGAAAAAAAATACTGGGGTGCTGCTCATGGGCTGGCTGGGATAATGCATGTACTTATGGACATGGAACTGAAAGCAGACGAGGCCGAGGATGTGAAGGCCACACTGCGTTACATGATCCGAAATCGTTTTCCCAGTGGAAATTACCCCTCAAGTGATGGAAGTGAATCTGACCGACTTGTGCATTGGTGCCATGGTGCTCCAGGTGTTGCCCTTACTCTAATCAAAGCAGCTGAGGTATGGAATACTACTAATTGGTGATACTTTTTCTAGTAATTGCAGTAACAGAGTACTCTTGATGGTAATTTAATGGTCCTATTAACTCCTTTTTAACACATGAGAGGAAATCCCACCGTGAGCCTGGAGTGATTTTCTGATATTTGAGGTTGCACATATTAGGCCTCATTTGTTTGCACTTAATGGAGGTTTGAAATCTTAATCATTCAGATCTCAGACATTAAATGCGTTTGTTTTTAAAGTCTGAATCTTAATTATTCATCAAATCTTAATCATTGAGTGTATGAATAAGTCTGTATGATTAAGATCTATAACAGAGACTTAATTTCATTAAGATGCTATCATCCATATTCATTATTAATTGTCGTCAGCGCCTATCATTATCAATTACCACCATGCCACCATCACCACCATACTCAACTACCACTATCATCCTCAATCATAGCCGCCAGCATAATCGACTACCACCACCCACCATCCGTACCACCACTATCATTCTCATCCACAAACAACACTCATCCACCTCAACTACCACAATTAACTACCCCATCACCATCAACAATCATAACCAGCACTACACACTATTATTAACTACCACCACCCACCACCACCTTCCTCAATTACAACTACCACCGCCACCCACCATTATTAACTATCACCACTCACCACCGCCATCCTCAATCATAATCGCCACCACTACTAATCACCACTAGCTACTATCCTGAACCACAACCATCAACCAAACTTACCACCAACCACCGCCTCTAGTCGGCATTCACAAGCAGCACCATTAGCCATCACCACCAACAATTACCATATTTTTAAAAAAATTATATATTTTATTGATAGAATATTAGATTAATTAGTATTTCATTTGATTTTATGTTTATTAATTTTCAAGTAAAGATAAATTTTATACATTCAGATGTTAAAAATCAAACAGTCTTAATCATTTAGTATTCAGATCTTAATACACATCTTAATATTCAGATGTGTATTCAGATTCAGATGTCTTAATCTTAATAAATATCTTGATGTTCAGATGTGTATTCAGATTCAGACGTCTTAATCTTAATAAATATCTTGATATTCAGATGTGTATTCAGATTCAGACGTCTTAATCTTTAAAAAAAAAAAAAATGAGGGGCTTTTGATTGTTATGACAAGCCTATATCACAATATTCTCCTTTTCATTAAAAAGTTAACAGGAAGATCCAATTATATTATGCTGTAGCTGAAAGTTGGACTTTGCTTAGGATAGTGCAAGTCACTGTCTCATCCTTGTGCTTGTTTCACTTTGATCCTTCAATTCCCTTCACCAAACTATCTGAATAATCTGCTCATCTGTTATAATGTTTCAGGTTTTCAGTAGTGACGAGTTTCTGCAGGCAGCTGCAGAAGCGGCTGAGGTGGTTTGGAATCGGGGCCTACTAAAACGGGTTGGAATTTGTCATGGTGTTAGTGGGAATTCCTATGTATTTCTTTCACTATATCGTTTGACAGGTAAAGTGGAGTACCTGTACAAGGCGAGGGCATTTGCATGCTTTCTGCATGCTAGAGCTCAAACACTTATATCAGAGGGAGTTATGCATGGAGGTGATCGCCCGTACTCACTGTTTGAAGGAATTGGAGGAATGGCTTATCTCTTTCTCGACATGATAGAACCAATGGAAACGAGGTTCCCTGCATATGAACTCTAGTTTTGTACATACAGAACATGCTGTAGAATCAGCCATGTAAATATTTTACCTAATGTGGATGTATTAGCTTTGTGTTTGTACTGGAAATGATGGGGGTTCTGTTTGGAAGGGCGGGCACATGAATAAATTAAAGTTGGCTTTCTGCACCTCTAATCTAGGTAGCTTCCCTAACCTATTTATTTCCTCAAGTAAATATTAAATACACTAGTTTTGTCCCAAATATGAACTTGTCATGGGCAAAGTAGTAATGCTATATCCTATAAATTTCCCTCTTCCAAGTATTTGCAAAGGCCTATTGTGGATGTATATCATTTGACTACTTAATTAACTCTTTAATTTTTCAATCATTTTTATCTAGCGATTTTACTATCGTCTTCTTGGCTTTTCTTTTCCTCTTTTGTTTTTATTTATCCTTTCAACATTATTAGCTTCAGTAATTTATTCTTTACTCTTAATTAGTCACACCTATGAAGTAAAAATAGAAATACGTTGCAGTAGAAATCTTCATTTTAATTCAGAGACCTCGTAAAATCGGTGGATACAAAAAGTTTAGTCCACTCCAAAGGTATTCCTTTAATGTGACATTAGGATTGTGCACAGTTCAATAGAGTGTCACAAATTGTATCTTCTCAAATTTGAATAGTACCATTTTAATTCACGTACTTTGTTTTCTTGATAGTTTGATCAGGCTTACCCCCAACAATTTTTTTATCTTATGATGAAAAATTGCTCCACGGTAGTGGCAAATACAGTTGGATCAGACTTACCGCAACATGTTTTATCCTTCTCTTTCTGCATGGTTAAAAGTTGTCCAGGGAAGTGCCAAGTCATATATATGCAATGTTTTAGTAAGTAGAAATGCAAGTACCGATACGTTTCTTTGTTACTTGTTGTACTTATCCTAGTAGCTTCTACGAGCATCCCAGAAAAATAGTGATCTCATCCTCCACATAGTTCTAAAGATTTTTCTGTTCAACTAGTTTACGCAACATTTCTTTAGTGTCACCGAACAGAAACAATAGTAGACATAAAAAACACAAAGCAGAAAGATGGGAGAGCGTTACTACCCTAACGAAATGCCTGAAAATTCAATTCAAGAAATGGCTCCTCCTGAAAATGCAAAAGACTCACTCTCCAACCTTCTTTCTCTTCCTTATGACACTATTTCCAAAAGACTCAAAGAAGATTCTCTTAACCTCAAAGATGAAGTATTTATATTTATTTTTTCTTCTTGTATTTATTATGGGGTTTTTCCAACTGAATTATTTAATTTTTATGTGTTAATTTGCGTCCTATATATAGGTTGTGAGGGAGACATGGGCAGCTGAAGGAAGACGTGTATATGATTACACACTCTACACTGGTACACTAGGGACTGCCTATCTACTATTTAAATCATACCAAGTTACAGGGAACAAGGATGATCTATCTCTTTGCTCTGAAATAATTCAGGCTTGTGAGGTATATTCCGAAGCAAGTTAGATGTCGATTATATAATTTCTCACTAGCTATTTATGTCACTTTATGTTAAGTTATTTCAGTACAATATATTAAAATTAAAAATAAAATAGAACTATGACAAACGGAGAAAAAGCTTCTCTAAAAATTATTTAGAATTTTTTATTTTTCTTGCTGACATATAAATTTCGGACGACTAAGAGACTCATAGCCTCTTTGGCCAAGATTATTTTTGGCCAAAAGTGCTTTTTTTTTTTTGTCAAAGTACTTTTGGCCTCAATTTGAGGTGTTTGGCCAAGCTTCTGGAAGGAAAAAAAAGTGCTTTTGAGGAAAAGCAGAAGCAGTATTGGAGAAGCAGAAAAAAGTAGCTTCTCTCCGAAAGCACTTTTGAGAAAAATACACTTAGAAGTAGTTTTTTAAAGCTTGGCCAAACACTAATTGCTGCTCAAAAGTGTTTTTCAAACTAATTAGCCAAACACAAACTGCTTCTCACCGAAAGTACTTTTGAGAAAAGCACTTTTGAAAAAAGACACTTCTCAAAATAAGCTTATTTTTGCAGCTTGGCCAAACGGGATATAAGACGACTAAGAGCCCGTTTGGACATAAGAAATTTTTTCCTTTTTTCTAATTTTTTTTAATTTTTTTTCGAAATCAGCGTTTGTTCTTAAAATTTCAAATATGCATTTTGGAAATTTTCGAAAATTTGAAAAACTCCAAAAGCCTGTGTTTTAAAATTTTCACTCACAAAACTTCAAAAACAACCCAAAATTATATTCATGTCCAAACACTTGAAAAAAAAACTTTCTTCCTTTTTGGGAATTTTACAATTCTTATGTCCAAACGGCCACTAAGATTACAAGGTAACATGACTGAAACTAAAATGTAATTCCAATGTCACATATTTAGATTTTTCTCTTTTATTATGCCCTAGTTTTCTTTAAGTTGCCCCAACTAAAAGGAAAAAAGAAATTACCCTTCTCTAAACAAGCCCTTATTTCATTTACTTAAGCTAGCTTGCATTTTGTGCTTTCTTATTTTGTTAAAATTGGAACTTGAGTCGCAATTTATTTTTCAAGTTCTTACTGCTTAATTCATAATACGTTAGCAAGAAACTGAATTATCTTTGGATCACACAAACATTATTCAAAACTAATAATAGTATGTCTTTTGTCATGATTATATTAATTTGTTTAGAATTTTGGAGAGAAAAAAGAAGTTAGAATTGTTATTGGTGTACGCAGAGCACCTACATTTGTAACGGGTCACGCTGGTGCTGTTGCTGCAAATCTTAGTGGTGATGATCACTTACATGCTGATTTTGTCACCAAATTCAAGGAGGTATTCCAGTCTCTCCTCCTCCTTGCTCCTTTCAAGTTTGATAATGAGATTCAGTTACGATTTAAATTCGATATTTTTGTCATGGTACTGGGAAATGGTGTCTTACATCTCTGCAAAGCGTAAGATCAGAGTATCATACAGTATTAAAAACAATTCTTAATTGTTGGTACCAAAAATAGAGCAACTGATTCGGTATAAGTGGGCTACAGTAAGGGCTCGGTGTTATTATGTTAATAGAAAATGGGTCCGCAGTATGTTAACGAATTGGTCCATTATAGAAACAAGACAGTCTTGCATAAGTTGAGAATTGAGAATGGAATAAAAACTAGTCCCCGAAAAGAGATGCAATTATATTGAAAATACAATTATCTCACTTGCAAACATATTTGGACGGAATTAGATATATGACAAGGGTACCCAATATTGTGGGTTTAATAATGTATAGTAATATTGTTTGTTGACATTTTAGTGCTCTTTCACATATATCTATTCTCGGAGTAAAAAAATAGTACTCTGCTCGTCTTTTTTCCTAACTAATTTGCCATTTTGATTGTTTCCAGATTAAACTTCCAATAGAGCTTCCAAATGACTTGTTCTATGGGAGAGCAGGGTACTTATGGGCATGTTCTTTCTTAAATAAACATCTTGGTAAAGGCACCATATCCCTCTCCCATATGGTAAGAAAGAATTTAATGAACTCCTCCATACCTTAATTAACAATAGTGCATGCCTAAACTTGGTCTGCTAAATTTTTGTTCACAGAGAGCAGTTGTGAATGAACTCATCAAGTCAGGTAGAAGACTGTCCAAGTTAGAAAATCTGAAATCGCCCTTAATGTACGAGTCGAACGGGAAAAGGTACTGGGGAACTGCTCATGGTTTAGCTGGAGTTATGCACGTTCTACTGGACATGGAACTCAAACCAGATGAGATTGAAGACGTGAAAGGTACACTGCGTTACATGATAAAGAATCGGTTCGAAAGTGGAAATTATCGTACAAGTGAAGGAGATGAATCAGATGCTCTTGTCCATTGGTGTCATGGTGCTCCTGGTGTTGCTCTTACCCTTGCAAAAGCAGCTAAGGTAAGTGTATTAGGAAAAAAAAAACAAGTTTTGCCACATAGCTGCAATTATTAACATGGTCCTGTCTTATTTCAGTATGTAAAGAACTAAATACACGAAGAAGTCAAAGGGAATAAATATATAGTAGCATATATACATAAAAAGATAACGTTACCTATCTTTATCTTTTGAGTTAGAAATATGACTTTTTTGCAATTTGTATTTTCTGAATCATTTACTCTAACGTGGCAAAGGATAGTTTGTGACTTTATTATAATAACAGGTTAAATTTAGCTAAAAAAATAACTTTGCCATGTTTATTGTTATATAGTTTAGTGAGCATGACTGAAATGTTATAGTGGGTACAGTTGAGTCTTCAACAACAATATTGTTTTCAGGTTTTTGGTGGTGAGGAGTTTGAGAAAGCAGCTATAGAAGCAGGGGAAGTAGTGTGGAGGCGAGGTTTACTTAAACGAATTGGGTTGTGTCATGGAATAAGTGGCAATGCCTATGTCTTTCTTTCACCATACAGGCTAACAGGTAAAGAGGAGTACTTGTACAAGGCAAAAGCATTTGCTTGCTTTCTCCATGACAGAGCTCATACGTTTATCATCCCTTCTCCTTGTATGAAGGCATTGGAGGAATGGCTTATCTATTTCTGGATCTTGTTGAACCATCCGAGTCTAAGTTCCCTGGCTATCAACTTTAGGACTTCCAACGAACAAGATATGACTCTGTATGTGTGGATGTTTTTTGTGTTTCTGCTAGTGTGTTAGAACGAAACAAAACTGGTGTAAAATATAATATAGTATATATTTTTCTTTCTGGAATATAATATATATTCCAATTTGCTGTACTACCAAGTTTTATGCCTTGGATTTAACTCTTTTCTGGAGTTGAAAAGTATCGTAATGATTATGAATCGTGAATCCTGGCCTAGATGGATTAGGCTAAATCATCGAACATATATATACTGAATCGTTCTTTTAATTTAACGATTCAAATTTGCTGGTGCTGTAAACTGTCTTGTTTAATGAAAGTGCGAAAGAGAACTAAATGAATCGTCCAGAACACCTGGAATTTCGATTCAAGTTCTTGGTCCACTTTTTCATGTTTGCGTGGGCCTTGAGGTGTGTTTCAAGTTTTAAGCCAAGCTAACGAGTCCTCAGTTTTACAGCGGCGTTTGTAAAACATTCGAATCGTACTTTGGGATTTTTGTGAAAGGAACAGTCCTGAATTTCTTGATGGATTGAAGTGATGCTTAGGGGTGTTAAGCGATATTTAAAAACCAATCGTACCATATTTTTCGGTTTCTTTTAATAAAATCGTAAGTTTTATATAAATTTATAACCATACAGATAATTAAGGTAAAATTTTAATTTTATAATAATAAACTGAAAAAATATCGAACCGTACCTAATAAATTTATATATGAAAAATATATTTGTATATTAAGTTAAAAAATAATAAAGTATTAAATTTTTCCTTGGGTCTTGGAATTATGAAAACTGTTATAAGTTAACAAGTAATTAAAACTCAAAATCCTAATTCCCAAACGTATTATGCTGCTCCTATTGAAACTAAATTATTTTCAGCATATTCACTAGCAAAACATAAGGTATTCTAGCGATTATAAGTAACAAACTATAATGTATTGAATATGTTTCCTTTCTTATGATTTAAATTATTTTTTTGAATATTTAATCTTCCATCGACTTTATTCTTGAGTCTTGCTTGATTAATATCTTTTCACTCGTCTTTGCTCAGTTTCTTTTACGCTGCTGTAAAATAGTTGATAGATCTAACTCTAGTCATCTTTCATGTTTTCCTAATTCATCACCCTTTGAATAGTAAAATGTCTAGAGAGTTTTGTTAAGTCCTATAAAAGTATGTATGTTATTGCATTTTACTTTTACTTGACTTTAAAAAAATATCGAAAATTAACCAAACAGTACCGATACCGAAGAAAAATCGACATGATTGAGACGGTTTCGAAAAGTCTAATTTTGGTTATACATAACAAATAATTGAAAAAGTATATATTTTATAAAATAACCGGTCAAATCGAACCATTGACACCCTTAGTGACGCTGTTGAAGTAGAATGATGAAAATATTATTGATTTAACGCGTAAATGATAAGGCTAGTAAGATTATTCTGCCATGAGCTGATTTTAAGTGAGGAGGGATGATCTATGAATTTTGAAGAAATTACATGTGAGGTAAACATATCTTTGCCTTCGTTCCGATTCTGTATCAACGACAGCAAGGCAAACACCCTTTTCATACGTACGATAACACTACAAAAAGACAGAAAAGAGACGGAAAAAGGAGAGTGCAAGGCAAAATCTTACTGTCGAAGAAATGATTCATACAGACAAAATAGCATACATATTTCTCTATATTTACTAACGTATTGACAAGAAATGCTGACAACGGTATTCCATTCACTTCGAGCTCGACTGACTTTATGTATACACAGCCAGCTTGAAGTTGAATGAATTCTCAAAGAATTTCGTTTCAATTCAATAAACTTTCACAATTCTCAACTCTACAATTGCCGTTTACAGAAAAACCATCGGTTTCTAACCAAGGTGTATCTTTTTTTCTTCTTTTTTTGTTTTCTCTATTATCCCATATTCAGATAATCTATCCCCCCCCCCCCCCAATTTTGTCCCCTTCACAATGCCTAGTCAGGCAGAGTCCTATTTTAGTCCCAGATCCACTGGCACGAGCACAAGAAACAAAGAAAAATCACTAACATTACAAATCTCACCAATATCTGTACAAACTTCGCAAACTTGGCTATAGCAGCGTGGAATCATGATCAACTCTCTGAGACTTCCTTTTTGGCCCTCTAAATCCGCACTGGTAGTCCAAAATTTTGGAAAGTCCTGATTTCCCCTCTTCGGCCAGCGGTAACAATGACCAAACCCCAGGCAGACTTGGTGTGATTTGAACCGTTGGAGAAGTCAACACTGGCGTCTATGCTGACACGAGGACTACGATTTTTAGTAGCTAACAGGAGTTTTTCCTCGGGCCATGTCGCTGAAAATCTATCAAAAAAGTAGCTGTTCATGGCACCACTTAAAGTTCCATGAAGAGGACTGTTACTGCAGCCAGATGTCAGCGGTGAGCACTCGTTGCCATTCTCTTCAATTGGTGTAGGTGGATGGTTGGCAGTGGAAACCTCATCAAGACGATCAGCATGCCCATTCTGTTCCCCAGAAGAGGAATAAGGGAATCTCAAATTATCAGACATGCCAGGCCAAGGAATGGCCATTGAAACATCTTGACAATGGAAATGTTCATACGACTGTGTAATAGTAACGCCTTTGTTCCTGCTTGGCCGAGAATCACCTTCATGTTTCCAGATATAGACATGTGAGTCCTCGCTGGCACAGACCACATATCTACCATCAGCAGTCACAGAAGCTGAGATTTGGCTGTTTGTGTTGCGAAAACCTGTCATAGTTGATGCTAACTCAATACTAGGATAGCAGAAAAAATTGAAACTGAAAAAGTGAAAATTTGTGCAGGATGACGAACATCTCACAATTCCGTTATATCTAAAAGACCATGGATATGGTTCCTGAATATTTATTAACTCAGTTTAACGAAACATCAGAGTGCAACACACAATAATGGCTCAAGGCGCTATGGCACTAAGTTTTGGCCAAACGCAATGAAACCAGCAGAATGCACCACAAGGGACACAAGAAAAAGATCACTGAATCTCAAAGATTTGTTCTCCAACTAGAAGGAACTCCTTCCTTTTCTTTTCATATTTTTGATAAAGTATTGTTTAAGGAAAATCTAAGCAGATCTTTAGATTTGACTTCAAACATCTTCACATCCAATAGGTAAATTTCAACATAAGTAGAGGTAATTAACTACCTATCCAACAAAAACAGTAGCAGGCAGGTTATGCGAGAAAAACAAAGGTCCACCAAGTGAAGTGAGAGAGTAGGTCATGTCCTACTCAATGCAGAATATCCTAACCATTTCCTCATTATTTGTTGCTTGTGTTTATTACTAAATGCTCCAACTGATGCGATCAGAAGAAACCCAGGATACTTAAATAGTAGGTCCCAAGCAATTTTAAAAACCAACTTATCTTTTTGATAAGTTCTAAAGGAAAAATAATCTTTTCTACACAATTTCATATTTGACACAATTCGTACTCACAGTATCTACAAGATCACAACCAAGTTCAATATTTCAAACAGGTAAAGTACAATAAAATGACAACTTTCTTTTTCACTTCAAAGCATGGCTGACAAAAAGCATGAGGCAACAGATTGTAGTAGCATGTCATAACTGTCCTACATATGTTAGTTATTAAATCTTGTATATCTTCCCAATACAATGAATTGAAGTATTTACATCCATTATTAATTTTTACCTTCTACAACATCCATTAATTATTTAGTAAACCATATCTTCAACATAAAGCAAAGAGTGCAAGAGTTTCAATTTCTCATGTTTATTCCCATAACTTTATTTAATAACTCGCTATCTTTTCAGAAAAGCTATGGACTAGGATAAACATGAGAAATTGAAACTGTTGCACTCTCATTTAGTGTTCTTTCTCGCATTCTACACCATGCTTTTCACTCTGGTTTTATATCA
Source organism: Nicotiana sylvestris (assembly GCF_000393655.2). Classification (NCBI taxonomy): domain Eukaryota; kingdom Viridiplantae; phylum Streptophyta; class Magnoliopsida; order Solanales; family Solanaceae; genus Nicotiana; species Nicotiana sylvestris. The sequence goes on from NC_091063.1 coordinate 66,010,928, forward strand.
CGCCCCTTAGAATGCGGCCCTTCCAGCGACCCTGCGTGAACGCGGGACGCTCTGTGCACCGGGCTGCTTTTTTATATGCGATTTCACATTATAAACCATCACAGCAAATCAGAGACACACAAATATGGATAAGTTTGTTTTAACTGTTTTCTATTCTTTGCCACCTAGGTGTGCATCAGAGAAACGTGCAGGCACTTTGTGTGTGTGTGGGGGGGGGGGGTCCCAATAGCCTCTACAAACCATTATAAGTTGTGCAATCACAATTGTGTATGATGATAAAGAACTGATTTTCCGGCTTTAGACTGTCATATACAATTGGTCAAGTGGGACTAACTATAAACTTCAATCGGCAACAGACCAGATTTATAAAGTAATTATAGCAGTTTAAATGTACCTTTAAACTTGTGAACAAGATCAGCACCATCAACCACCCGAACTCTCGAGTCTGCAGATGTTACAAGCACTTCTGATGTACTCCCAGGCACAAACTGTTCATTAAAAACTATCAGCAACTAAAGAATATGCGAAGGTCATAAAGCAAACTCATCCAGACAAAAGCAACTATTCCATCTGTTGTGTATGTTAGTCCTACTTGCTATTTGGAGTTAGCCAGAAAAAGGCCATTTCCCTACAATCCAAAGAGTAGCATAGGTAGTTCAAATCTCCGAAGGTTCAACTTTAGCTTCATTTTGGCCAGAGTTGTATTTTACCTTAAAGTACCTTTAAGAAGTTAAAGTAGCACATCTTAATTGGGAAGAAGGGACTAGTGGATGTACATCTTAGAGTGACAGCTTTCAATCTCTTCAACCAATAAAGACCAAGGAGCCTATGGGCACTACCTTGGTCCTGCCCTAATTCACTACTTTTGGCTTTTGACTATCACGCACAAAAACTTATCTTTTTTTCATCTATCTAGAAAGAACCTTTAAAAAATTATGCTGCTTGAATTTAAAGAATCTACATTGAGGTTATTTGAAAGATGTGCGTCTATACACACATTAACATGAGAAGGGAATAGCACACTTTTGAGTTTTGGAACAACAATATGTGGAGAATAAGAAGGCACTAAAGATCAAGTGAGGCAAAAACCAGTGCACCTAACAGCAATAAATTAAGAATTACCTGGAAACCAGTAATTTTCTTCTGGTGAGCTTTCTTCTTCTTATTCTGCAGATTGATTTGAGTTTTTTGCTGCAATTTATTATCTGGAAACAGAGAGGTCGAAAATGTCAGCATGCAGAGTGCTTAATTTTTCTCTAAAGGAGGATGATAAAAGAGGGGGAACAAGGAAACAAGGGGGACAACATGTCAAACCTGATGTGTTGTAAAGACGACAACTCCCCTTGTATGAACCAACAAATGCACCCTTCAAACAATAATAAAACAGTTAGCAAATAAAATTGGAAGGATGCAAATTGTAGTAGTTTTTTGCCATCTTCCAGTTGGTTCAACGTAACACCATGGCAAGCTATATGTTTAACAGTCTCACCTGACCATCTGGTGTATAGCAAGCAGCAGTGACCATCTCATGCAGATCATTCCAATCAACAACTTGCCTCTCAGGAATGCTCCATATGCGAACCTTAGCATCTAGTGATCCACTGATAAAGTATCTATCATCAACGGGGTTAAACTGGATGCAGGTTACTGTGCCAAAGAAAGCAAATCAAGAGCACACTGCAATCAGTCAATTAGTGAAAAAGTTCCAGCCTATATAATATCTATTCAAGGTAATTTCTCGATCATTTTTGTTCTTTATGATATTCTTAACAAACACTGCTATGCAAATTCATTACACGAAAATACTTCTCCCAGGGGAGCGGAAGGGTGAAAATAAGAGTTCGAGCGAATACACATACCATAATCACTATGTGAGAAGATCTTCAAACAAGACTTGCTAGACAAATGCCAAAGCCGCACTGTTTTGTCCATTGACGATGAAAGCAAATGCTGTGGAAGGATTAGAATGTATCAGATACCATAATTAGCTCATTAACCCAAGGAACACAATGGCATTTGGCTCCAACAACACAAAGTTTAACAAGCAACAACATATGTTCCAAGTGTTCCTAGTTATCACTTACCAGAAACTACAAATATCAGGAGTCATTAAATAAAACCATTAAATTATGCTACTTTAAAGAATCATCCAGCATCTATAACCCTAAAACTGCGATCTAGATAATACTCTCAGAACCAAGGAAGAAAATGGTGCAAAGTTAGTGATTATGCTGTCTCGTTCTAAATCTGCCAGATTTCCCTATACAAAGTACATTAAAAGGTGCAACCTAATTTATGTAATAAAAAGAAAAGCACAACCCACAACTGAATGCTTTTGTTTGTTGTTGTTTTTTTCTTTCTGATAAGGAGCCAGATCAACCTTTTGTTCATTAGACCACAACCATTTATTCTAATTACAAGATATTCACTTGTGTCATAAACAAGGAAGAAACAATTGACAAAGTGCTAACTGGAGTCAACTAGGGAAAGCTCAAAGCTTAACACAAGATACTGAATGATGGGATAGAATCGAGCACTGTCACTCTCTTGGCATTAACCTTTTACCCATGGGTGAGACAAAGTAACTATGATAAAAGAGGAGTACTTGTTTTCCTTCCAACTGAATGTGTCGGTTAAGAAGCATAACTTATACTCCCTCCGTTTCAATTTATGTGAACTCATTTGACTGGGCACGGAGTTTAAGAAAAGAGAGAAGACTTTTGAACTTGTGGTGTAAAATGAGGCACATATATTTTGTGTGGCTATAAATCATTGCATAAAAGTAAATTGTTTCCAAATAACGAAAGGGGTCATTCTTTTTGGCACGGACCAAAAAGGAAATAGGTTCACATAAATTGAAACGGAGGGAGTACTTGTTAAAAAGCTCAGATACCTCCAGATAAATAGAGTGACATATAGTGTCACGCCTGTCCACCATCTATACCTTATAGAAAGATTAAATGACTATTCATTTCGTCATTTTGTGCACTCACACATAAAGCAACTCCATGATATCATACTGTCAGAACACCTAAGGAACCAATCCTCGTATACCTTCAGCAAATCTTTCACGGTAAAGTGAGGATTGTTGCATACCACTAGGTCCACAATGACAGAAATCTACTATTCAGCAGACCACTCAATCCCTGAATTAGTTATCCGTCAACTTCAACCAGTGGCAAATGGAATTGCAAGTCTTAATCAATTGTACTTGTCATCAGGGAACGAGAAGGCAAGTGGAAGATGTTGATTGATAAATATAAACACTGACTATCTGACATCTGACGAAAGAATCATCTTTGTTGTGTCTGAATAGAAACAATCAACTTCCACTTCTCATCTATTACAAGCCATGTACTCCTACTGACTTGCTGTTAAAATATGTTGTTATTTGATGGGTAGTAAAATATCCACAGAGATTTGACAAGGTACAGATAACTTTGCATTGGCATATTCATATTAGTGAATTGTTTAGCATCAACGAATGTAAAGAAGGCTTAATTCTTTTGTAGGGAAGTCAAGGGTCCAGAATGTGCCCAAGAATAAAAATAAAGAGTGTCAACTAACCTGAGACTTGGACCATGAGAGGTCAAGAACATCATCCAAATGCCCCTGAAATGAAGAGATAGGCTTTTCTGAAAGCGCAAAAACAGTCTCCGGTACCAAAACATGGTCAAAGCTCCCTGATTTTCGACTTATAGACAATCTTCCTCTTCTTTTCTTCTCCAGGTGGCCATCATTTGGTGACAATGTAGTTGGCTCAGGAGACCCATTCACCAAAAGCAAGAGATTTAAATTCCCGTCTTCCGGCTTATCCAGCAATAGGTCACCCTTCCTCTCTGATTCAGTTACCTGCCAGACATGTATTATACAGTCCTCACCAGCACTGGCGAGATACTTCCCGTCCAAACTAAATTTGATGGTCCAAATAGATCCATTATGTGCCAGAATCTCTTGGCTTTTATACAGTGCAGTAAGTTCTTTGCAGGACTTGCCATACTGCCGAGCCCGTACTCTTTCAGGCCCATGAAAAGAAGCATCCTGACTATCATCTGTTGCCGAGCTAGACCTTCTGCCACCCTTCTCAGACGCCGTATCCCTCTCATCACTGCTCCGCCGCTCCTTGTGACCTGTCATAGCACCAGCCACATTTCTGATACTCTTCAACCAACTTCCCCTCTTCTTCGACTTCGGTCCACCAGTCTCACCATCCTCATTCGTATTATTACAATCCAAACTATCCTTATTCCCATCCTCTACATTCTGCCTTCTCATCAGTTCTTGAACAATTGGTGAAGTCCCAACACACATCTCAAATTCTTCCATTGTCAACTGCCTTCCTGTACCTACTTCCTTAACTTTTTTCCACGTCCCGTCTTCCTTAACTTCCTTAACCACAAACTCCTTCCCATTATCAAGATTCTTTATTGTGCACACATTCTGCTCTTCAATTCCAAGATCTCCATTTTTCAATTCCACCAACCCTCCCTCCACCTCACTATTTTCCAACAAATTACAGTTCCCATTATCACTTCTCATCTTTCCTGTGGGTGGCTTCTTCTTCGGAGTTCCATTTCCACCATTACGCAATAGATCCTCACACAGACTTTTACTACGGTTTCTATTATTATTATGTACAGCTATACCGTCAACCCCATTGACCATATTTACTTGTACTGATGATGACAAGGCAGTAGAATTCATGGAAATAATTTCAGTAGTTTTATTAACTGAGTGACAACAAGAAGAAGTAGAACAATTAGAGGAATTCCGATCACTGTCTGATTTTGATCGAACGAACCCACAAGCATTGGTACTCTTAATAATAATACTACTAGTTTTGGAATTATTATTATTAATACTAGTAGTAGAAATACCCTCATCACCGCCGGCAGCAACTAAATGATTAGCTGAAACCGATCTGCCGAAAATCTCCGGTATGTCGCCGGCGGCACCATAGTCGGCAGCTGAAGACTGGGAGAGTGAAGGTCTGTGGCGGAGGAGAGAAGGGTCACGGCTGAGACCCATCTGACTGAGGAGGCGAATACGGCGTTCTTCAACGGAGGAGGGTTCAGAGATCCAAACATCATAATTGTTGGAGACACCCATAGGAAACCGAGGAACAGGGAGTGGGTCCGGAACACCATAATTTAGTGGGGAACCCAAGTTAAAACTAAGATCTTTAATATCGTCTTGTTCGTTGTCAGAAGAAGGAGAGGAAGAGCAAGACGTGTTAGTAGAAGAGAGTAAACGGTCAAGTGAGTCGTGAAAGCTCTGGTCCTCCTCGTTTTCTTCTTCGTCTCTGGTTTTGCTCATCGTTTTGCAGGCATTCCCATCTGGGATATGAAAATGCCCCACAATTAACAGTATTTTTTCTAAGAGTCAATTACACAAACATCTGGTGGGTATTTGAGAAAGAGATCAGACAGCATTGGAATGCGGGGGTTAAACTTTGGGAACTTCAGATCTGATGATTATGGGTCTACAGAGTGTGATAAAGATTGTTGGGGAAAGAGGAAGAAGAATGGAGATGATGTCGTGTTGTAGCTGTGTAATGTTAGGGGGGGAGGACTCGGTGTGCGGGTGTTTTGGGGAAGATGCTTTTCTTATTTAGCGAGTAGAAAACTAATGCCGGAAACAACCGTAACTATTTTTATTTTTATTGGGTTTAGGTGGCGTTATCTGTCTTTGTTTGAGGAACAAATGGAACGTTGATACTGCAGTTATTGGCTTTTTATTTTAGTATATATATGGTGGACTAATTGTTAATCGATTTCTATCCTCTTTCTAGCGTTATTAATCCATATTTACCAAGACAAATGCTTTTTTTTTTCTTTATCAAGAAGAAATACCCCTTATAGTTGAGATTTGAACCTTATATATATAGCCATAAGGGCTTCGTCCAAAAGTTACAGATAAAATATTGAATTTTAGAGGTATATAATATATATTGAATACCCTTTATCGAATTTTTTTTTTATTTCTTTCAAGTTTGAACACCCTAAATTTCGCCACTGAGAGTAGAATAGCAAATAGTAAACTAAAATTTCATTCTATGCAGAGTAAAGAGGATGAAAGAAAAGCCCTTAATTGAAATTCGAATCTTATACATAAGTGATGTAAGATTGAATTGCAACCAATAAACTACCATTTTAATCTCTACAATAGGTGTATTAGGTCTTATTAAGTTGCAAACAAACAATAGGCTTTGACCTCCCATTTACATAAGGGTGTTATAGTTTCTACTCCTATTATTAAGTAATAAGCATGTTTTCGTTGCTGCTGCTAAATGTCGAAAAAGATATGAAATTTTCGTCTATATCAATCTAAATTAAAATTTAAAATTTCTTGAAATCTATTTTCCTCACAATTTTCCAAAACTAGCAATCATCAGACCATGAAGATTGAACAATAGGGAAATATAAACTTACTTGCATAGCGAATGTTTACATCAAACTCTACTAATTTATCATGGTTAAGAGATAATGTAAGGTAAAAATGTATATTAATTAACTAAGTATAATAGTTGTAAAGACATATATCATATATTTATTGAATTGGTTTAAACACCTAATACATGTGTGTAGGTATAATCTTGACTATTGAATCGCGTAAATTAAAAGATACTATTAAAAAAGAACGGCTGCTGCTAGTGCTTTTAAACCCTTGCAAATTCGAAGGTCTTTTTTTTCTCTTGGTTTTTCTTCGTAGAACCAAATAAAATATGTTTGATGTATAAAATTTATTATCCTTTACCGTCAGTTCTTCTTCTTGGTTTACACTCCATCTATTAGATTCGAAAAAGAGCGTAAAGGCAAAGTAAAAAAAAAGGAGAAGAAAAGGAAAAGGAAAAATGGCTTACACTGGTTGTATTTTTTCACCTAGCAAAAGGAATATAGTTGAGGCTCATTTAAACTAAAGTCAGTTCTTAACGAGAATACAATTAAGGGGTCCTTGTAGATTCAACAGGATACTAACAATAAATTAGAGTTTTGGATAAATGAAAAATAAAGATGCTGAATCTCCTTCTTGAAAATACAAGAGGGTGAATTGTCGATTTTTCTTTTGACTAGTTTACCAAATAGTTGACTGAAAGTAAAGGCAGCATAAAATTAAAGATAAAAGTAAAATGCAGAATTAAAAGACACCTAGAATTTTATACTGGTTCAGATTCAAATGTGAATTTTACTCCAATCTCCTTGGGTTGCAAGGGTGTTCTTTCTTCAAAATTCCTTAAAATAGCTTTCGTACTATTGTGTTGATGTTATCTCCGAACACCAAGTCTCTTTTAGTTCTAAGTACACTCGTGATAATTGTGATACAATGTCTCACCAAAAAATTTCTCTCTTTCTTCTCTCTACTGATTACACAGTAAACTACACTTATGATAAGTTATGTGCCTTTTTGTTTTGATGATTTAATAAACTCCATGTGAGAACCAAATAGGGAGCCTGATACAAAGCCTCTCAGTTCTCAGAATAACAAGTCAAATGTCTGGCACAAGTTTTAATGAAATTAATTAAGGGAACGGCAGAGGGAACAGATGGAGATCACTGGTGACAATACAAGTCAAATCTAACAAGTGTTAAAGCTACTAAACTGTACACGCAACAATACAGCAGCATTGTTGAAGCATGCAGTGTACTGCTCACTCCCTTGCATCATCTTGATGACCTCACTTTTATATTATAAACATGAGGCAATGGATTTCAACACACACTTGCAAAACCTAAAATTGATTTTCTCTCTCAAGTATGCAGCCGCCTTCATTCTCTCCAAAGGCATTGAAGAACAAAACAACAACATAACAAAAGCACTAAATCACAACATTAATTATGTCGTATGTCCTTCAGTATTATTGTGTCTTTGTATTATGTTATAAATTATAATTCCTACTCAGCTTGTTGAGAAGCATTTCGTAGGACATCTCTTAAACCATATTCTATATGGTTGTTTTGACTAGAGTTAGTCAAGTGGTTAGCTTTATAATAGAGTTATTAAAAAGAGACTTACAATATAGGTATTGTGAGTAGGTGAGGTATTAAGAGTTCAATTCCTAGATTAAGGCTTGCAATATAGTTATTGCAAGTAGGTGAGGGATTAAGAGTTTAAATCCTAGGTTGCAATGAGTTATAATCTAAAGTTGCTCGGTTAGTGAAATTGAAATCCTACGAGTGTAGGTCGTGATTTTTAATTCCATGAACTGGAGTTTTCACCTAAAATATTATTGTGTTATTTACTTATCGCTCTGTATGTGTGTGCGTGTGTGCGTGTGTATTCTGTGGGAAGTTATAGATCAATAGATTATAATGCATATTTAGAGTAGAAAAAAGAGCATGAAGTTGGTTTGATCAAAGTATGTGATTCTTCCTTGATAATCTGCAATATATCGAACTTTGGTTGACTGATTTCGACATATTGTTGAGAGATTTACGATCTCAAGGGAATTGATCCTCAGAGTTGAATCAATTTTTTATTCATTCCAAGAATAAGTGTAGAGTTTTCTTAATTTGAATCTTGATTGTCGGTCTTTCCTTTTGAGAGTGAATTTCCTTGTGCAAATGGTCCCTAGATTGTTCCTTGATGTAAGGAATATATAACTTTCCTTTGCGACGCATATTTTCAGTAGTCTGAGTAGGCGCAATTTCAACAACTCAGATCTCCTCTAATCTTAGCCCTTCCTTCTTTATTCTTCGTCATCTAGATTGTCATATCTTTTATAAATCCCTTTAATCTTGGACCTTCCTTTCTCGTTGACATATCTTTGCATTTTTCCTTGTTTTTACTCCTTCCTTTCTTGTCTTCTTTCGTGCATTATTGACATACTCGCTTGCATCCTTCTTTGCATCTGGGATTGTCCTGCAAACAAAAATATGTTATTTTACGTCATTGAAATCTAGATCTAACACTTCTCTTCTGCCTCCAATCTCTTCCACCACTCCTCTTTCAACTCATCCAAGCTCATATCCTCCCCTCAACCTTCATTTTTTTTGTTTTTCTTGAATAAATTCAATCTCAAAGTCTACCATTGATGAATTTTTAAAGCTTCAAAATTGAAATTTGGGTTTGAAAAATTAAAATAATTTCAAACTTGGTGTAGTTCCAAAGTTTGAGAACATCTTGGGACCTTATATATCATATTTAATTAGGATGATTTCGTACAGATTTGACGTGATTTTGGATAAATTTTCATAATGAAACTCGAGTGTTTGAAAAATGTATGTGAACGAATACAATTGATATAGTTGTTATAGGCGTGAAATCTCGGACTAGGTGTGGTTTCAAAAATTTGAGAACATCTTGGGGAACTTATATCTCAAATTTAGGATGATTTGATATAGATTTGATGCAAATTTGATGTAGGTTTGGATAAAATTTCAGAATGAAATTCGAGTTTATGCAAAGCGTATATGAACGAATACAATTGATACAACTTTTCCATCAAAATTGTATTCATTGATACATCCACTATGCGCGAACGACCACATTTGATATAACTTTCCATCTGTTAGCGGAAACGTAAAAGAAAGAACACAAGATTTAACGTGGTTCAGATCAAAATAATCCTACGTCCACCAGAGAACAGTTGCCTTTTTAATATTAACAAAGGAAGGGGAGAGTTCCCAATTACACTTGAGAGAATTTCTCTCTTAACTCTCTACTCACTACAATGTGTTGTATTATTTTTGGGATGGTTTCTACAAATGAAGGAGTGCATCTATTTATAGAGGTAAAGACCTCCTCTTGATGTTATTGGTGACATCAAACTACCTCCTATTGATGTAATGGGTGACATCAACAGAGGAAGCTTCCTCCTAGCATCCACACCAACTCTTTCCATCAACTCTTCCAATTGGCATGTCATTGTTGACTAAACATAAACCAACACCTTCAATCTCCACCTTGGTTTGCGTTTCGAGCGTGCGTGTGAACAACTCTGGCCAAAACTTCTAAGCTTACTGGGCAACCCCGTTGTAAGAAACAAGAAGAATCAAACCATTGTTGAACATACCACCTCCACCTAACAACTGTTCTCTTCGGAGTTGCATCAGTTGATGCACACCCCCGCCAAGTCCTTGCAGTGTGCAAACTTAGCGAGTGGGACTATCTTGGTCAACATATCTGCAGCATTATCGTCTGTGATAACCTTCACGACCTTGATAGTTCCCTCTTCAACAACATCTCGAATAAAATGAAATCTGACATCAATGTGTTTAGTGCGCTCATGAAATCTCTGATTTTTCATTAGATGAATAGCACTCTGACTATCACATCTAAGAGTTGATTCCAGCTGAACCAAACTCAATTCCGTTACTAAACCTTTCAACCAGATAGCTTTCTTCACCGCCTCCGCAGCTGCCATGTATTCTGCTTCTGTCGTAGACAAAGCGGCAATCGACTGCAGAGTCGACTTCCAACTAACGGCACTGCCAACGAGGGTAAAGATGTATCCAGTTGTGGACCTTCTTCTGTCAAGATCTCCTGCATAGTCAGAATCTACATAACCGAGAATTGAAATACCTCCACCACTTTTTCGAAAGGTCAGACCAACACCAGAAGCTCCTTTGAGATATCTCAATATCCACTTGACAGCTTCCCAATGCCTCTTTCCTGGGCTGGACATGTATCTACTTACCACACTTACAGATTGAGCAATATCTGGACGTGTGCATACCATAACATACATAATGCTACCAACTGCACTGGCATAAGGAATCTTTGACATATGCTCCACCTCATCCTCGGACTGAGGCATTTGTAACTCTGAAAGTTTAAAATGAGGAGCTAATGGTGTACTTACAGGCTTGCACGTATGCATATTGAATCTCTTGAGAACCCTTTCAATATACCTCTTCTGAGAAAGATGTACAACACCGTCTTCTCTTGAAATCTCCATACCAAGGATTTTCTTTGCAGCTCCTAAATCCTTCATGTCAAATTCCTTACTCAACAGTTTCTTCAAAGCATTTATCTCTGTAATGTTGTTAGCAGCAATAAGCATATCATCAACATACAACAGTAAATAAATCATTGAGTTACCAGACATCTTCTTGTGATACACACAGCTATCAAATGCACTCCTTGAGAATTCATGTGTAGTCATGAATGCATCAAACCTCTTGTACCACTGTCTAGGGGATTGCTTCAAACCATACAAAGACTTCTTTAGTTGGCATACGTGATCTTCTTTTCCCTCAGCTAGGAAACCTTCAGGCTGATCCATATAGATTGTCTCTTCTAGATCACCGTGTAAGAAAGCAGTTTTGACATCAAGCTGTTGAAGCTCCAAGTCAAATTGGGCAACCAATGCTAGTAGCACGCGAATTGAGCTATGCTTCACGACTGGAGAGAAAATCTCATTGTAGTCAATTCCCTCCTTCTGACTGAATCCTTTTGCAACCAATCTCGCCTTGAACCTAGCATCTTCCACTTCAGGAATTCCCTCTTTCTTTCGGTAGACCCACTTCCATCCAACTGTCCTCTTCCCCTTTTTTCTTTTCACTAAGACCCATGTCTGATTCTTGTGAAGAAACTCCATCTCTTCAGTCATGGCTAACCGCCATTGTACAGCATCCTTGCAAGAAGTTGCTTCAATATATGAGGAGGGCTCCAGATCCTTAATCTCTTCTTGTGCAGCTACGAACGCATATGCAATCAAGTTTGCTTGATCTATAAGGCGTTCCGGTTCTCGTGTCTGCCTCTTCTCCCTCCCCTTTGCAATTGTGTATGGTTCATTGACAGCAAGTTCTTCAAGGTCTACATCTTCTGACTCATCTTTAACCTGAGTCTCTTGATCCTTTTCCTTGGCAAGCTCCACCGGAAGCTCCACCTGCTCGTCGTTCTTGTTTCCTGAAAACTCCACGGAAACTTTACGGGGATCAAGTATAGAGGATTCATCAAAGGTGACATCTCTACTAACTATAAATTTGAGTAAAGACAAACACCAAAGTTTGTACCCTTTTACTCCATCCACATACCCTACGAATATGGCCTTCTTAGCCCTTGGTTCAAGCTTTCCTTCATTAACGTGATAATAAGCTGGACACCCAAATACTCGTAAGTATGAATAGTTAGAGGGTTCACCTGACCATACCTCATTCGGAGTCTTAAAGTCAATTGCCGATGCTGGAGATCGATTGACAATATGAGCAGCAGTGTGAACTGCTTCAGCCCAAAATACTTTGGACATTTTGGCTTGTAGGAGCATACAACGAGCCTTTTCAAGAAGAGTTCTGTTCATTCTCTCGGCAACTCCATTCTGCTGTGGGGTATGCCTGACAGTCCTATGTCTTGAGATCCCATGAACCTTGCAGAATTCATTAAACTCTTCATTGCAAAACTCCAAGCCATTGTCTGTGCGAAGATACTTGATTTTCCGCTCCATTTGATTTTCAACCAAAATCTTCCACTCTTTAAATGCTTCAAAAGCATCACTTTTTGCCTTCAAAAAATACACCCAAACCTTTCGTGAGAAATCATCAATAAAAATGAGAAGATACCTCTTTCCGCCCTTCGATGGAAGTTTAGAAGGACCCCATAAATCTGAATGGATGTAGTCTAGCACTCCTCTTGTCTTGTGTTTGCCAGTGCTGAAGCTGACCTTCTTCTGCTTCCCTAGAACGCAGTGCTCACAGAAGTCAAGCGTGCTGATCTTCTCACCTTCCAAAAGTTTACGATTGCTCAACATCTCCAGTCCACGTGCGCTCATATGACCCAGTCTCATGTGCCATAGTCTTGCCTTGTCATCATTAGATAACTGCACTGTAGATGCATTTGCAGAGCCAACAATGGTGCTTCCGGCCAATGTGTAAAGGCCGTTCTCCAGCTTGCCTTTCAGCATGACTAAAGAACCTTTAGTCACCTTTATAGTTCCTGCTTCGCTCATGTATTCTGTAGCCTTGTTCATCCAGAGTACTCAGGGAGATCAAATTCTTCTTCAGATCAGGAACATGATGGACTTGTGTAATAGTCCTCACGACTCCATCATGGCAGCGAACCCGAACTGAGCCAATACCAACTATTGCACAAGTTGCATTATTGCCCATTACTACGGTTCCTCCACTTTTCTCATAGCTGCTAAACCAGTCTTTTCAGAATGTCATATGTAGAGTGCAAGCAGAGTATAACACCCATTTGTTTCCATAACTACTACTATTATTACACGATGTTGTTAGTACATAATCATTATCAAAATCATGTACCTGTTCAACTGTGGATGCACTCGCCTTTTCCTTGGACTTTGACATTGGGCAGTCTCGTTTAAAGTGCCCCTTCTTGCCACAACCCCAACACTCTATATTCTTCTTGTTCACACGAGACTTTGATCTGTGCTTTGATTTGCTCTTTCCCTGTTGGCTAGTCCGGCCTCTCACAAAGAGCCCACTTGCCTGGTCATCTCTACCTCCTTCAATGTGCCTCTGCACATCACTAGAGTTAAGTGCCTGCCGCACTTGCTCAAGCTTGATAGGATCCTTGCTATACATCATTGAATTCTCAATATCACGATATCCTGAAGTCAATGAAAATAGCAAAGCACATGCAAACGTCTCCTCTTCCTTTTTAATTCCTGCAATCTGTAAGTCCATGACAAGTTTATTGAACGCATCTAAATGATCTTGTAACGAAGTACCTGACCCCATCGTAAATGTGTGAAGACGTCGTTGTAACAACATCCTTGTTGTCACTGATCGGTCTTGGTATAGCCCTTCTAGCTTTTCCCATAACTGTTTGGTCGTCTCTTCGGTACCCGTACTCAATTCACAAAGCACGCTAGGTGCAAGGGATAGTTGAATTGCACTCAATGCATCCCCTTCAATCTTCTCCTTGTCGGGAGTTGATATATCCTTAGGATACTTTCCGTCAATAGCATGGATTGAACCTTCCCTCCGCAGTAATGCCATCATCTGGATCTTCCAGATATTGAAGTTGTTGCGTCCACTGAATCTATCAATTTCAAATTTCATGGAACTCATCTTTGCTTGTTCTTCCTCCTTGGATCGTTAAAGAATCTTGTTGCTCTGATACCAATTGTTAGCGTAAACGTAAAAGAAAGAACACAAGATTTAACGTGGTTTGGATCAAAATAATCCTACGTCCACCAGAGAACAGTTGCCTTTTTAATATTAACAAGGAAGGGGAGAGTTCCCAATTACACTTGAGAGAATTTCTCTCTTAACTCTCTACTCACTACAATGTGTTGTATTATTTTTGGGATGGTTTCTACAAATGAAGGAGTGCATCTATTTATAGAGGTAAAGACCTCCTCTTGATGTCATTGGTGACATCAAACTACCTCCTCTTGATGTCATGGGTGACATCAAAGGAGGAAGCTTCCTCCTAGCATCCACACCAACTCTTTCCACCAACTCTTCCAATTGGCATGCCATTGTTGACTAAACATAAACCAACATTTTCAGCATGCCATTGTTAACTAAACATAAACCAACATTTTCAATCTCCACCTATTCCATCAAAATTGTATTCATTTGGTGCAACATGGCAACTGACTGATGTAGCGAAATCCGAGTTCGGCTATATGCGTTTGATACAACAAATTGATACAAGCGCCTAGCAACATAACTGCTGCTACTAATAGTAATTATCAATACACTAGTTGTGCTTGGTAAATATCTACTAAACTATGGTGGTTCCTCGTAATTATTCAAATGCTTTCAAAATTTCGGTGACATGAAAAAGAAATCACTTTATAAACCAAACAGTCATTCAACCAGATCAAAACCTGCAAGTAGTTAAATCGGAAAAATAGAACAAATCGCGTGACACATTACTTTTGTCAGTGAATCTCCATTTCTTTTTAATTCTCATCCAGTGGCCTGTTTTAGTGGTTTTAAACGAAGAAAATGATTACAGTACTATTATCCACCGTTACAATAATAACAATAGAGTTTCAAATTATCATGAAAACAACATTTAATTTCTCCGGAATGGTAAGAAGGTTTCGTACAAAGTGTCAAAGTGCATAAGAAATCAACCCCAAATGTTAAAAAAAGTTTAGGATCTCAGCTTTTCCACTTGGACAAAACTATATTAACAACCGTTTAATGCTTTCAAACGACAAATCGTGCATTGTCTTGTGGTGGGGGTAGTTTTCCCCTCAATAACTAATTCATAAATACTTATGTCTCCATGTGAGAGAAGACCAACGCGAGTATACCACAAAAAGGCACAATTACACTAATTAATTAGTTTAATTTTATAAACTAATATTGTAAACTTATTTAATTCATACTATCAAGTTGTCTAGAAAATAGTAACGATAGATAAATAATTATACATAATAAGTGGAACAATAATCTAGAAAATAACGTAAAAAGCTTAAATGACAGTACCAGACAAATGAGATTTATAGAGAACCAATTAATTATAATGATTAATGAGGATCAATTAGGCTGGTCGTGCAAGTTAAAAGTAATACTAATAATTAGCAGAAGCTTTTATCACCTGTTACAATACTAAGGTCCAGGCATTAGCAATTAAAATTGATCTACATCTTAATGAAGTAACAGAAAATTATTGGATGAACATTATTGACAAAATATAACGAGGACAGAAAGCTCCAAATTAATAAATTATTGGAATGATAATGCATGAAGTACAAATATAAGGCTTTTAGGCATGTACCAACACAAAGTCCACTTTAAGAAGGCAATTCTCGTATCTTTGAGCCATCTATATAATATTTTTCTGTAACCTCATGAATCTCATTGCCACTACTTCTCAACTAAACCTTCCATAGTCAAAATAAATAGCCATTTTTCCTCGTTAGGTGGAAAATCATTTCATTGAATAACATTTTCGGTAGTCAAATACTAAAGTTTAATGAAAGAGTTGGAGCTAGCATGTAGAATTTGAGTTTACGTGACTTCAATAGCTTTTGCTTATACCTTATATATGTATTAAAAAAATTAAATATCTATAAATATTTAACTGTAAACGGTCATTCTTAGTATAGCGGATAAGTAACAGTGAACGGATGGAGTAACTTACAATCGTTGTAGGAACCCATAGCATTAAATTTTGAATCCACCTCTATTAACGGGGTAAATATTTCATAATATGTTCTTATGAAAAAATAAATTCTATCATACCGAACGACCCAAGAATATCGCCATTTTCTTTCTTTCTTCTTCTATTTTCTTCTCATTGTTTGACTCAAAAGATATTAAAACCTTTTTGAACAAATCAATCAAAGATGAAGGGGTAAATCCTAGTTAAAGATAATTAACTCTAGATCCGAGATGAATAATATGAATAGAAAAACATAACCGAGTATAAATATTGGCCGCGATTATGGCCAGATTTAATAGCATAAAGAAAGATGCATTAAGTAACATTAAATGACAATAAAATGTAAATGAAGGAAAAGATTCACCAAAGTTTGAGTGGAACGGATCCTCTTTCATTTGATAAAAATGAATGATAACAGATACAAGAACCTTAAGACCTTTTTTAGATTTGATGAAGGTCTGGGATCACAAATCCTCTAATTTCTTTAAAGAGGTATGTTTACATATCTTCTAGAAAGAGGCAGAGGGAGAGAGATCCAAGCCCCCTTTTGAATCCTCTCTTCCTATTTATAAGGGGTATCCATAGAAAATCCTAAAAAAGTACAATTAGAGGGAATATTCAGTAGAATATTCCCTTTGAGGATTCCAAAGCAAATTAGTTATTGATGATTGTCCGACCTTGACCTTATCGATGACTGTCCGACCTCGGCCTTATTGATGAATGTCCGACCTCGGCTTGTCCGACCTCGGCTATTGGTGACTGTCCGACCTCGGCTATTGATGACTGTCTGACCTCAGCTATTGATGACTGTCCGACCTCGGCCTATCCGACCTCGACCTAATATCTCTGCGTGCCGAATTTCTCTAATCTAATTTTGACCCATACAGTTAGTCTCTCCGCTTATTGAGGTCATCTCGTGGTCGAGCTCGGTGAGCGGACTTCATTAATCGTAGTTCAAGAAATTCAGATAGGGAGGTCGACTAGTGTGGATCGCGGCTAAAGGTGCCGATCTTTAAGTCAAAGTGGTATCCCCGCGGGTTGAACTTTAGCAGAGTTCGATCAGGGCGAATGACTCAAGTGATTAGTCGATCGAGAAGACGGTAGAGTTGGGGAAGGTCGTCGAGGCCGGGATGGCGGCATCGGAGGAGGTCATTCGCGTCCTCGGATCTGGACGGGCGAGTAGGCCAAATGTGAATTTGGGCAAGGTCGCCGAATGTGAATTCGGACGAGGTCGAATGTTGATTCGGACGAGGCCAAAGTTTGATTCGGACGAGGCCGAGTGTTGATTCGGACGAGGCCGAGTGTTGATACGGTCGAGGCCGGAGGTTAATTCGGTCGAGGCCGGAGGTTGATTCGGTCGAGGCCGAAGGTTGATTTGGACGAGGCCAAATATTGATTCGGACGAGGCCGAAGGTTGATTTGGACGAGGCCGAAGGTTGATTCGGCGAGGCCGAATGTTGATTCAGACGAGTTTGAATATTGATTCGGGCGAGGTAGAATTCTTCTTTTTGGCGATGGCCCTTGGTCGTAGAGGTGTTATTTCGAGCTTGTCGAAATGTTAACCCGTTGTGGTTCGAATGAGGTCAAAGGTTGATTCAGACGAGGCAGAGTGTTGATTCGGACGAGGCCGAAGGTTGATTCGGACGAGGCCAAAGGTTGATTCGAACAAGGTCGAAGGTTGATTGGGATGAGGCCGAATGTTGATTGGGACGAGGCCAAATATTGATTCGGACGAGGCCGAATGTTGATTCGGACGAGGCTGAATGTTCATTCGGGCGAGGCCGAATTCTTCCTTTTTGGCGATGGCCCTTGGCCGTAGAGGTGTTATTTCGAGCTTCTCGAAATGTTAACCCGACATGGTTTGAACAAGGTCAACCTCTTCTTTTTTGGCTATGGCTCTTGGCCGTACGGGGTCGACCTCCTCTTTTTGGCGATGGCTCTTGGCCATAGGGGTCGACTTCTTCTTTTCTGGCGATGGCTCTTGGCCGTACGGGGTCGACCTCCTCTTTTTGGCGATGGCTCCTAGTCGTATGGGGTCGACCTCCTCTTTTTTGGCGATGACTCTTGGCTGTACGGGGTCGACCTTCTCTTTTTGACGATGGCTCTTGGTCGTACGGGTTCGACCTCCTCTTTTTGGCGATGGTTCTTGGCCGTAGGGGTCGACCTCTTCTTTTTTGGCGATGGCTTGGCCGTAGGGGTCGACCTCCTATTTTTTGCGATGACTCTTGGCCATAGGGGTCGACCCCTTCTTTTTTGGCGATGGCTCTTGGTCGTAGAGGTCGACCTCTTCTTTTTTGGCGATGGCCCTTGGCCGTACGGGGTCAACCTCTTCTTTTCTGGTGATGGCTTTTGGCCGTACGGGGTCGACCTCCTCTTTTTGGCGATGGCTCTTGGCCGTAAGGGTCGACTTTTTCTTTTCTGGCGATGGCTCTTAGCCGTACAGGGTCGAACTCCTCTTTTTGCCGATGGCTCTTGGTCGTATGGGGTCGACCTCCTCTTTTTTGGCAATAGCTCTTGGCCGTACGGGGTCGACCTCCTCTTTTTTGGCGATGGTCCTTGGCCGTGGGGTCGGCCTCTTCTTTTTTGGCGAAGGCCCTTGGCCTTAAAGGGTGTTCCCTAGGGGAGTCCCAGTTTTGCTTAGCTTCTGTATTTCTTGGGTGAGTCCCAGTTTGCTTAATTTGCTTTCATTGGAGAATACGACGCGTTTCTCGGGTGACTGCGCCTACGTTTATTCCACTTGGAGAAATAGTTAGTTAAAACAAAATAAAAGCATTCGTTACCTCAGTCTGATCACGTTCCCTTCTCCGATTATGCTTTCAGTAGCCGCTATCAATTTGGCAAGGTCGTCTGTTTCGATGTTTTGTGCTCGTGGTGTCTGGTCGAATTGACATCGGTAAACTCAGGCTGTAGCTTATGAATTCATGCCTGATATTTTCGTAGCCTTTGTTCTTTTATTTGGAAAGTCCCTGTGACTTGGTTGACGGCGGGTTGTGAGTCATATCGGAGGATGATTCGCCGTGTTCCATACTTGAGAGCTAGTTTCAGTCCTTTCAACCTTGGTAATTTAGCTTCCAAGTGTAATGTTGGGCCATTGGATGGAGGCTAAAAGTGTGGGTATAGCTCACGTTAGTAGAGTGTTGGTAAGCATGACCTCCATTTGTACAACACTTGTACTCTTCTTTCCACACCTGAAACATGTGCAGGAAAGAAAGAGAAAATGGTATTTGCAAGGAGAGTTATACGCAAAAGTTTGATTAAACAGAGAAAATAAGGAACCAAAATCTAATGCTTTGTTCCTACTACTGTCGCCCCTTGGTCCCACTTCTAGACCCATTATTTTTAGGATAATTTTGCATTGGTCCCTAAGCTATCTTATAATTGTAGTTGTATCCCTCAGACATTTAATTTAAGTGTCTTTGTTTTCTCGTTCTTACATCCCGGAAATTAACAATGTCTAAAATATGATGGCAACACATTAGAAGTATGCTGTGACAGAACCAGGTTCCTCACTTCTTTTATACAAGAAATACAAAATCTAGCATATTTTTAGCCTAATCGAATGTACTCCCAACCAGAAAAAATCACAATCTTTAAATGTGTAGGAGTATCGACATTTCATGATACTTGTGTGCTAACTGCCCAAGAAATTCAGGCAACAAACCCTTGGCTAACGTAATATTTAATATATAATATTCTTTAGTATCTCGTTTGCACAAACACCAAATACAAAAACTATTTGGTGTATCAAATTCGTTTGGCTTCCGTGAAGACGCTCCATAGTTGGAATTGAATTTTAGATCTAAAGAAAACTAAAATTTTAACTAGAAAATCCCCGCAGACAGCGCCAAATTGTTTGACTCAAAAGATATTAAAACTTTTTTGAATAAATCAATCAAAGATGAAGGGGTAAATCCTAGTTAAAGATAATTAACTCTAGATCCGAGATGAATAATATGAATAGAAAAATATAGCCGAGTATAAATATTGGCCGCGATTATGGCCAGATTTAATAGCATAAAGAAAGATGCATTAAGTAACATTACATGGCAATAAAATATAAATGAAGGAAAAGATTCATCAAATCTTGAGTGGAGCGGTCCTCTTTCATTTGATAAAGACGAATGATAACAGATACAAGAACCTTAAGACCCTTTTTAGATCTGATGAAGATCTGGGATCACAGATCCTCTAATTTCTTTAAAGAGGTATGTTTTACATATCTTCTAGAGAGGGGGAGAGGGAGAGAGAGCCAGCCCCCTTTTGAAAGTCCTCTCTTCCTATTTATAAGGGGTATCCGTAGAAAATCCTAAAAAAGTACAATTAGAGGGAATCTTTGAGGATTCCAAAGCAAAGTAGCAATTTCATCACTGTCCGACCTCGGCCTTATTAATGACTGTCCAACCTCGGCCTTATTGATGATTGTCCGACCTCAGCTATTGGTGACTGTCCGACCTCGACTATTGATGACTGTCCGACCTCGACCTTATATCTCTGCGTGCCGAATTTCTCTGATCTAATTTTGACTCATACACTCATATTTCCAATTTCTTTTTTTAATATATATATATTTCTTTTACTTTATATTATTTTAGTAATGATGATGAAATGAGTTGAGCATACAAAATGAAATAATAATTCATATCGACGACCCAACTTGTTTAATTTGGCTTGAGTCGTAATTATTGTTATTGTATTTTTTTTTCTTTGTGGAGAGGCTATTTTCTTCTAATAGGGATTAAAATTAACGCATGCAGCACGCCGCGATGACCTTTGATCCAGCTGTGCCCACAAGGCCACAACGAAAACATCACTTGTTTTACGAATAATTTCTTCTTTTGAAAAGATAGAGAGAAAATTAAAGATGATTCGCAGATTGAGTTGGATTTAATTATATAACGCGGGGACTTGGCATTATTAACGTCTTTCGTTTTTCTTGTTTTTATTTCTCTCTTTCTCTCAAGTCAATCTTGCCTTCTACGCTTGTTTAATTAGTTCGATGCATTAACATCGATCTCCCAAATGAATTTTTGGCTTAGCTAGGAACACGTTTGCAAGAGATATAAACCATATTTTGCTACTAGAAGGTGGCAGTGTTTGGTGATCCATTCACGTGTTATTCAAATATGACCAAGTTGGGATTTTAAGTTTAAGTTTATGGTACTAGATTTTAGGATAAGACAACTTATCGGGTGTGATAGATTATTTGTACATATCAAGTGAGTTTGTAATAAATATATAATTTAGGCTAATTACTGATAATTAACGATGTAGATTCACCATGTATTTAAATATATTTTTTGTTTAGTAGTACCAAAATATTATAACAGGTTTAAGGACATAATTTTCTGTAATCATATTAAGTTTCTAATTGCCGAACACTAAAAGTTTCTGTTTGATAGGAATTAATTTACCCATGTGTTTTTAAACTCGCAAAAGATCTTCTAATCGAGGGAAGGTTTGAAAAAATTGTAGGTATTAATTACTGAAAACAATAAAGAATAGTGGAGTTACTGTTTAATTAGTACAGTATTATTTCTTTTGTCTACAGAAAAGAAAACATGTAAAATTTTATAAAGTCAAGCGAGAAGGGATCATATTTCAACAACAGATTGGCAAACACATAAATCGGTTTTTCTTTACCAGACTCGGTGGTGCTTCTAGGTGGGAGTGGGTGGGTGAAACACGCAGACCGCTAATAACTCAGAGCTACAACGAACCTACAATTTTAATCTATTAGATTCATCGCGTAATTGTGTGTACTATATCAAAAAGCGAATACATAATCTAAAGTCAGTAAGTTCAGAATTATTGTGATCTTATTATATAGGTAGATAATTCATGTCAAAAGCATTAGGCCTCTAAACGGTAAATGTATTGGTCATCGCTACTGATACACTAAATTGCGGAATTATTTAATAGGATATATTAGGGAAAATAATACACAAATTAATTTTGACATTATTAATCCTTTGTTTGGTAATATTTTTCAACCTATGTATAGTTATATCTGTATTTGTAATACACCCTGTTCATGAGTATTATTCTTATGTTGGTATTATTTAAACTTGATAATGCAAAGTCAAAGATTTTTTATGGTCTCTTTTTTCCTTCTTTACTTCTTTGTCTTTTGTGAAATATAGAGTGTCCCTCATTGGTGGTGGAAAATCTTTTCCTTCTCTTTATATTGAATTGTTCTTTGTTGGGCTTGTAAAGAGCTAGTAAAAGGGAATGGTCTCGCACAGATGAGAAATTGGTCTTGAAGCAAAACGGGTTGATTTGCCCCCCTTGCGCGCGAGATATAAGTGAGACCTATTCCAAATCTAATTTTGCTAAAATTATTTCTTCGTTTTTAGCTTACCAAAATATGTCCAAGTTCACTCTCTTTGAATTGAATTTTGTAACGTTCCATTTTATTTCTTTGCAACTACCATGCTTTCATTTCTATAACAACTGTGGTTAATTCTTGTAACAGCTCATTCTTTATTTTCTGTAACATCTACAAAATAATTTCTTCATTTGTAACTGTCCAACAGCTTTGCCTATAAAAGGCAGTCTTTTTTTTGAATTATCTAATACAGAAAACACCTTCATCTTCTCTTCTTTCTGGGTAGTTGTTTTGTGCAAACTCTAAACTTCCAGCCATGAGTGCACGTGTTTGGAGGTGCTGTAGAACCTTGAGGAGCAACCGATCTTAATGATTTGCACCCAGTCGGGCCGAAATCACTTTCAAGGCAGTGGCTTGTCACAACACAATTTTTTTTCCGATAAGTTGTTCTCGTTTCCGTCTTCTTCCTTGTCAATATTATCTACTTATTTTACTTACATCTTGTATATAGCAAACCATGACATTATCAATACCATAATTTTTTAATACATAGATAAGCATGTATAAGGACATAGAACTGCCATTTCAAAACATTTCCCAAAATCATTTCCAACACACGTGGAGGGTATTTTTGTAAACATATAACTTTTTTACAAAATTATGCAATGCATATTACTTTTGATACGTCAAATGATCTCAACATAACCAATCACAACTTAACTAATCCCAATATTATTAATACACCATATTTAATGCTACTCTGTTCCAAATCGACCCGTAAATGTATTGGCCATGGTTGCCGATACGCTACATGTATTATTAATTAATTCAGCGGTGAAGGAAAAAGACGAAAGGAAATAAAGAAGAAGATGGCAGTAGTTGCATGCATTGTCTACAGTGTGTGTTGATCTATATAATGGGGGGGGGGGGGTAGGCATCATCAATTTTGAGGCTATAGGGAATTAGGTGTGCAGATATTTTACACCACCAAAGTAGTTGGGCTTTGAAAGTTTTGAAGTTACGGTCCGAATGCGTCCAGCCCATTGCTGTGAAAAAAGTTGAATGTGACTTTGCCTTGCACTTCTCAACTGCTTCTGGGGACCATTTTTAGTAAATGTGTACATTTATGTTAATTTTTGTGAGTGGTCCATTTAATACATAAAAAGGTATGAGATGAGTGGACATAGGACATGCTATATCTTTGTTACATACCATCTTATATACACAATATAATTTTTTATAATATTTCGACAAATTTGACCACCCTTAGCAAAAGATAGGTTCGCGCATGTGTATACGTATAGTAATTAGTGATTAAGAAGATAAGGTAAGCTTAACTTTTAATTTAAAAATTACTGTTGAACGTGCTTGTTCAAAGAGCTATGTTTGTTTTAAATAGTTGTGTTTTAATACACATGGTACTATAAATAGCTATTTTAGTACACCTCCAAAAATGTAATTACAATCAGATTCTGAATTTCTGACGTTGTAAATCCTAATGACTTCTACCACAAACTTAACAGCAAATATTATAAGTTTAAATTCTTTAAAGAAAGAGGTTACTCTATCAAAGCTATTGAACTGCCTTTTAAAGAGGAATAGAAAAACGGGCAACATGGTGCATTAAGTTTCCGTACAGAGTTCGAAAAAGGGTCGAATCACAAAGTTCTATTGTACACAGTCTTACCCTGTATTTTTGTAACAGATTGTTTTCATATCTCGAGCTTGTGACCTCTTAATCACATGGTAACAACTTTACCAGTTACGTCAAGACTCCTTTCAATACGGTTCCTATCCTGCTATGGTTATATGAAGGCATAGAGCACTATGTTATTGGTAACTAATTTTCTTGTCTATGATCAAATTGAGAAAAAAATAAAGAAAGTTAAAAAAAGCTGAGACAAGGAAGTGATACCTAGGTGGCCGTCCAACGTACTTTTGTCTTTTGGAATCTTTATTCGGAAAATGGCTAAATATATCCTTTTACTTTCAAATATTATTTATGTGTACCCTTCGTTATACTATTGGGCTATTCATAATCCTACCGTCATATTTTAGAACAAAAATACCCCTATTTTGGATGGAGTGCCACATGACAACATTAGATTAAAACGACCCATTTCTTTTTTTTACCCGATCCGTTTTTAAAAAAACCCACAACCCAACCCCTATTTTCATTTTTTTCCAGTTTTTTTTTTAAATTTCAATTTTTAAAAAACGAAAATATTTTGTTAAAAAACGAAAAAAAAAATATTTTTACAAAACAAAATTCTTTTAAAAAGCTGAAAAAATGAAAAAAATATTTTTCAAAAACGAAAATATTTTGTTGAAAATAATGTTTTCAGTTTTTAAAAAACGAAAATATTTTGTTAAAAAATGAAAATATTTTTTTCCTGTTTTTTTTTATCCCCATATTTATACACATTAATTTTGCTATATTATCCAAAGTTACCCCCCCCCCCCCACATACACCCACCACTCTCTTCCTTCTTTGTCGTTTCATATGTTAAATAAAATTTCATATACCTTATAAAAAAATCCTTTATTTATAGAACCCAAAGAAGTTAAAATCCTTTATAAAAAAAATTCAGTTTATAACAAAATATTTTCGTTTTTTAAAAACTAAAAACATTATTTTCAACAAAATATTGTCATTTTGAAAAATAATTTTTTCTTCATTTTTTCAGTTTTTTAAAAGAATTTTGTATTGTAAAAAACTGGATTTTTTTTTTTTGTAAAAACAGAATTTTTTTTTGTTTTGTTTTTTAACAAAATATTTGGTTTTTTAAAAACTGAAATTTAAAAAAAAAACAGGAAAAAAATGAAAATAGGGGTCGGGTTGTGGGGTTTTTTAAAAACGGATCGGGTAAAAAAAGAAATGGGTTGTTTTATCTGGTGTTGCCACGTGACACTCCGTCCAAAATAGGGGTATTTTTGTTTCAAAGTATGACAATAGGAGTATTTTTGTTCCAAAGTATAACGGTAAGAGTATGAATAACCCAATAGTATAACGAAGGGTGCAGACAAACAATATTTGAAAGCAAAGGGTATATTTAGCCCTTTACCGATCTTTATTTGGTTATTGAATAAAAGAGAGCAAGTTAGTGAAGGGATATACGCCATAGCCTCCGGAAGAAGTACAAGAAGACAATGGGAGAAGATATGCCTCTTATCTTTTGTATTCCGACCGACAGATCTATCAATGAAGTTCCTACTGCTATTATTTTTACTTTTTTTTAAAGAATTGCAGTGTTTAAGTCAGCTTACGTGTACATCACACGGGTATCTGTTACCTTCCACCGACATATATATCGGACCACCTAGTGTTTTTGCTTATGTTGAAATCTGAATCTAAAACCTTATAATTCTCAACTCATTTTATTGACCACACATCACACCCTAATTGTTTCTTGAGATAATTCTTGGACCACAGTGAAATTAATTTTTTATTAAAACTTTCATGTTTTCGGATTCTCCATAAAACTAACAATTTGCTGACAAAGTACAGTATATTTGGTCAGGACTAACGATATGTACATTAAATTTCGACACTGTTGTAAACTGTATATTTTAAAATTCAAAGTCAAACATTAATGGTTTATGTGAATAACTAAACTTCTTTTTAGATAATCACTCAACTAGCAGATATACAAAGGATTAAATCAAAAGATTAAGAGCATGTTTGAAAAGCCACATTGGAAATGTATTTGGGTATAATTGGGTGTAATTACATAGTTTGACATGTTTGTTTGGCCAAGTAATTACTTGGTCAGTATAGAATTGGATGTAAATTTAGGGATGTAATTACACTCTCCAAATCTGCAAACGTAATAACCGTCGAGTTAAAGTATATCGACGGTTACTATATACAGTCAAACCTCTCTATAACACTCATTTGTTCCGATATTTTTTGCTGCTATAGTGAAATGCTGTTATATATGACATATATTATAACATAACATAAAAATCGATTCCAAGAAAAATTTAACTGTTATAGTGAATGACTATTATATAGGAATACTGTTACAGAGGGGTTTGAATGTATGTCATTAAACCACGATCTGTTCATTCTCTTATTCACTAAAGGAATATAAGTTACATCTATTGATAAATTTGTGAATAACTTTTACATTATTTGTGTTGTTTAAATCAAATGTAAAAGGTCGGCCCTTTGATATTATGATGATAAAATTAATTTTTTCAAACCCTTGCCTTAGAAAAAAGGTTCAATTTGTACACTATGAAGTTACTTAAAGGCCAACAATATAATAATTGTAAGTAAGAATTAATCGATGTCTTGAAAATGATATACTAATTGTGTAAGAAAATTAACTGAATTAATATATATAAATTAAATACTACTTAAAAGAAAATGTAAAACCGGCTGAATAGTCTTCAAAACTCCCAAGATTCTTTCTTTCTTTTTTTTTTTTAAAAAGAAAAAGAAAAAAGAGAGGAAATACCTCAGCGTGAAGGTGTAGGATGGGTGTATTCTAAATAATCAAAAGATAGAAGGGGTCCAGCTAAAAAAAAGTTCTTGCTTGGTTGTATTTCAATAAAATGTTTTAAAACAACTCATTCTTGTACACCTTATTAAGTAAATGACACAAAAGTGGAGCTCGTGCATGTATACCGACTTCAAATATATGTATACACAGTACCATAAACTAGTGGGAGGAAAATAAAACCAAAATGTAAGACTGAATATTTTTAATCATAAGTTTTGAATTTGAACCTTGAATATGTCATCGTTTTTGTTAGAGAGCGTCTCCTTTTCCCGATATAGAGCTTTCGGTGCAAATTCAAATTCAATCGGACTCTTATACGGTCGGACAATGAATAAAAAAGAAAGATGAATACTTAGTAAGAACCAGAAAAAACAAAAAAATGAACTAAAAGAAACTAAGAAATGAAAAAGGAGAGGGGGGCGGTGGGTGACGGTGTAGCTCATTATCCTTACTTGTCAACGCTTGAAGACAAAGGAATCACAGCACGAAGCTATGCAATCTTTTTTCTCTTTGAGTGAATGCTTGTGCTGATTTTCAAATATGGGTTGTATATGTATTGTCTTGCACATGATCATTATTAACAATTAAATAAATCCAAGGAACTTGCATTTGGAGACTTCTAATGATACGTACACTACATTTTATAACTTTATGTATAAGACATTTTATTAATTTTCTTTATTATGTTTTTTTGGGGGTTTTTTTGGGGGGGGGGGGGGTGCACAAACTGTGAATAGTCTAACTTCTTCGGCTTGTTTTCTAATCTTTTTCTTCAAAGATCATACTGTAATTTTTTTAAATTTATTTAACTACATTCTGTAGCTTAAAAACCCGTGTCGACTAATTATAGCTGAAATTCTTTAAATGTAGTTGCAATTTGTAAGAAATTGCTTTAGTTAAATATTTTAGAAAATTCTTTCACGGTATTGATCAAAATTCTGCAAAGGAAAAATATACTTTCTCTATATAGTTCAATAATTCCTAAAAAAATGATACTTCAAATAAGGAAAAGCAACATTTTCTAATGATATTTCTTGAAGTTCACACGAGACTCCCTATGCCATGAATCTGTGGTTTCTTATTGCGTAGGTGTCAGGGTATAGGAATAGGAGTACTTCTTTATCTTCCTTTTCCATATTTTTGGTTTTCTTTTCCTCTACAAGGTTAACTTTTTGCATTGAATTGTTTTTTTTTTTTTTAAATTATTTGGGTGGGTGCTTCTACGTAGGGGTGTTCAAATCGAATCGGAAAACCGCACCAAACCGAAAAACCAAACCAAACCGATTTAAAAACCCGACTAGGTTTGGTTTGACTTGATTTGGTATTGTGTAAAAAAATTCGAACCAAACCGACATATAAATATATAAATTTTATTTATATTTTTAAGATTTTATGCGAATTTTCTTTAGAAAATGTAGAAATATTTGGGATCCTCTCATGTATTAACCTTGAAAGCGTAAATTAACGAAAAATTATTGTTAGACGACTAAGAAAATAACTATCATGTGTTACTAAAAAAATTCTCCCATTAGAATATTTTAATAGATCATATATTTGTCATTTTTTTTTCATATTTACTAAACATATATTCACTTATCAAAGCTTTATCTATAATTTTAGCAAAGTAAGATTGAAATAATATTCATGTAACAAAAAAACCCGAAAACCCGAAAAACCCGACAAAACCGAACCAATCTAAATCGATATAGTTGGTTTGGTTTGGTTTTGATAAAAACCGAACCAACCTGGTCCATGTACACCCCTACTTCTACGTATTGACTAATTTCATATGTAAACCTATATACATATGAGAAAAAGAGAGATTCTTTTTTCCCGGAGAAACCACACTCTTAACTTCACGAACATCCTTAATTTCACTAATTAAATATTTTTCTTTATTCTTTTCATGTTTTCCCCTTATTGATGGGTGGTATCATAATAGACAAAGGACGTTAGTTAAGTTTCACCATCACTCATTATTAAGAAAATATATGCACATATTTAACTAAATAAAAAAGAATCAAGCCTGCACGTGAAGAAGAATATTGAAGACATAATTTAATTATAGTAAAAGTATACTCTGGCACCAAGATAATATAATCTTCTTGGACATGCATATGGCTATGCTATTGTATTTATAGGAAGAGTATATGAGTCTAGAAGACAAGAATACCCTTATTTAGGAGGGCACCACCCATCAAATCCTATGCTAAAATGGTGCTAATATATACACACTAATAAGAGCAGGCTGATGAATATAGGAATGAGGAGGAATAAGATATGAAGACTTAGGAAAAATAAGAATCTTAGATCTTAATATTGTAGCTAGTGTGTGTTTGACCCAAAATTTAGATCAAGGTTTAAACAATTAAATTTTCTAATAAAATAGAATTAATCTTAGCCAATATTAATATCCAAAAGATAGATTAACCGATTTTGTAGCGAGATATTACGGATACTATTTGAGTAGCAATAAATGGAGATAATAATGTTATACTCAATGATCCAAAAATAAAGGAGGTAGCATTAAATAACAATAAATAACAATGAGTGATATTTATATAAATAAAGGCAGGTAAGCCACCCGAAAAGGGTGAGATTCTTTAATATTCTTTTTGACCTTTGAATATTCGGATTCTCCTTGGATCATGGGAAAAAAGATAGATAAAGATCTGAAAAAAGGTATTTTGTATGTGTATGATAAAGTAAGAATCTTCATATAATGTCAATATATTATTTTTTACAATGAGTGTCCAATCCCCCTATAGCTACATATCTACTATTTATAAGGGCACATGGCGTAATAGTACAGATGGGAGGAATATTCACTGGAATATTCTCAGTAAAGTCTTATTTCTAAAACTAGTCGTTACTGCTCTGCTAAAGGAAGTACTCGTCCTCGTCTTCGACCTCCAATGAGTCCTCGACCTCGCCTTCATCCTCTGTTGGAATCGAACTGATGACACGTAGCGGCTTTCGAAGGCTTTATTAATACTGGTTAAGCCCACACATAATTATAATAATTTTTAGCCATACAATTAGTCTTTCCTCTTGTTGAGGTCGTCTTCGTGGGTAAGTTCAATGAGCGGATAACAGTGGTCATGATCGTTGTGACAAACATGCGATATGGGTCTTCGTGGACCGCATATTTCAAACCCCAAAATTGCTCGGGTGATTTTCTAGAACCGCCTGGTCCAAGAAAATAAGTAACATCACGTGTCATGATGATGCAAATTCCCGATGCGTTGTATCGATTCACGGGTGACCCTTGATTGTCTCTTCTATTTCAATTCTAGTGCCACTTATGATGGATCTTTTCGGGTTCGATGCCTTAATCTCTACAAATAGGTATTGTCTACTCATTATTCAAACTTTACTTCCTTTCATATCATATTTGCTCTACATAAGTTCCTCTAATTTTCTGAAATCTTCTTAGCCTCCTGGCCTTCAACTTACTTTCTTACTCTCACCTTTCTTAGCCTGCTTTTCTTGCTCACGAACTTGGGAGAATTCCCCTGCTTCCACCTACTTTGAGAAATAGTCAGTTAAAACTAAAAAAAATCTAACATTACCTCGTCCCGGCAGAAGTAGACCTACGATGTCCATTCCTCATTTAGTAAATGGTCATGGAGAGGTGACAGAGTGGAGGTGTTCGCCTGCTTGGTGGATTATTGGGGCGTACTTTTGACACTGCACTTTTTCATAAGAAGCGTCTTTCTTCATGGTGGGCTAATAATACTCGGCCCATATGAGGCACCTGACGAGTGCTCGTTCACCGAAATGAGCACCATAATGAACTTTGTGGACTTTCTGAGAACGGGTTTGGTTTGGTTTGAGCCTAAGCATTTTCCAAGGGGCCACCGTGTGTTCTTTTGTATAAGTCGTTGTGGAGGAGGTTGTACCTCGCGGATTGTATTTTGAGCTTTTTGGCTTCCTTTTTGTCGCTTGGGAGGATGTCGTTATACAAATAAGTAATAATACAATTGCGACAGTCCCAACTTAACTTTACATATTTTACTTCAATTTGGTCAAATACCAAGTTGAGAAGATGAACTACACTCTTGTCCCCGACCATTATGCTTTTAGTGGTGGCGGCGAATTTGGCAAGGCCGACTGCTTCAATGTTCTGAGTTTGTGGGGTTTGGTCGAGGTGGCATTCATCAAAATTGGGCAGCAATTTGCAAATCTCTGTTTGATATTTCTACAGCCTTTTCTCTTTGATTTGGAAAGTCCCAATATATTGGTCGACTTCGAGCTGAGAATGACATCTGAGTTTTAACCGTTTCACTCTACATTTGAGTGCTAGTCTTAACCCTACAACTACGGCCTCATACTCGACCTCGTTTGTAGTCATATTCGGGTACCTAATGGATTGGCAAATTATTTTTCCAGTGGGAACCTCGAGCATGAGTTCCAATCCGGACCTGGAACCATTGGATGCGCCATCAATGTATAGGACCCAGAGATCCTGTGTTTGAAGAGAAGCTTGAGCGGCTTCCTTCTCGGCCTCAGGCATTACTTTTGCGCTAAAGTCTGCGATGAAGTCAGCGAGCACTTACGATTTTATTGCTGTGCGAGGATGATAAGTGATATCGTGCTCACTCAATTCAATGGACTACTTGGCCAGCCTCCCCGACAACTCGAATTTGTGCAGTATGCTTCTTAAAGAGAAAGTGGTGGCGACCGAGATTGGTGACACTGAAAGTATAGTCTGAGCTTTCGCGAAGCTATGACTAGAGCCAGGTCCAGTTTCTCGTGGTGTGGATACCTCGTCTCGGTATTGAAAAGTGTTTTACTGATATAATAAATAGGAGATTGCATACCTTTATTTTCTCAAACCAGGACCGCTCTTACTGCTACTTCGGAGATGGCGAGGTAGATGAGGAGGTGGTCCCCGTGCTCGGGCTTTGAGAGAAATGGTGGTGATGACAAGTGTAAGCACGTGATTTTTGCTTCGCGGACAATCACTCCAAAAAAAAAATAAAAATAATGGCAAATGGCCTCGCTATACAATTTTTCAATTTTTGCGTGACACGTGTTGGCAGTCATTTGTTGGTTCTGTCCATTTTTCGTTTAATCTTATCAAAACGAAATACAAAATATGTATGTCATGTGTAATTAAACCGTAATTCGATCATTAAAAGAAAATCCAAAAATATATATGCATCTTTTATTCTGGGTTGTGATTTAACCTACTTAAATATTTTCATATGTGTGTTAAGTGATTAAATTAATGATGGTTTTTAATTTCATTTTTTTTTAAAATTAGAAAACAAAAAGAAAAGAGTAATAAAATTGGTTTGGGCCAAAAATGAATTAAAATCAGGCCCAAAAAACCAGGACACAGGTCCAGTCCAAACATAAGCTGCCCGGGTACGTCCCAAACGACGCCGTATCAGCGTCTCTGTGCTGAGCCGTTGATTTGATTCGAATGAACGGTCCCGATCAGGCCACTCATTCAACCCCAAACGACGTCGTCTTAGGCAATTGATCTGAGCCGTCCAACCCCTTGATCCAACGGATCCAGGCATTCCCCTAGGCTCGTCAAATTTAACCCGATCCAATCCCTACCCAGTCTCAACCCACTATCAGCCCTTGAACGACGTCGTCTCTCTTCAAAGAGTAGATCCTGGCCCTTGATCTCGCATGATCCAACGGCCAGGATCTAAACTTCAAAATCATATATAAATCCCCAACTTGGTTACCCCGCCCCCTATCCAAAACACCCCCCCGGCTTCATCATCTCCCTGACCAACCCTAACACCCAAACCCTAGCCGCCACCCCACCCCTTCGCCTGAAAGCCGGAGGCAACGATGTCGTTGGCCGTGACTTTAACACCCCTGAACCACCATGACCCCCCCTCTCCAAATCCACACTCAGGTTACCTCGAATCTTCCCCGAACGTCTCGAATCTTCATTCGAAGATCCGAGACCAAACCTAGATCTACACCAAACCACCCCATATTCACCCTGGTCACTCCCCTAACGTCCCTCAGGCCTTAACTAGCTTTGGTTCCAGTCAAATACAAGCATAACTTGGCAAATCCCAAATCTGAGTTCAAGAGCCCTAAAAAACCAAACCTGTTTTCGTTTGAGGTAAGTTTCCAATGTAATCGCCCTTTCTTGTGTTTTGTTTAGGTGTTATGCATATGTTTATGGTTTTGTTTAGTTTGTTTTGATTATTCTCTGTCCGTCTTCAAAGACCCTTTTGTTTGGTCGATTTCTTTTCTTGAATGTTAGTTGAGTGTTATAAGATGTTTAGTCGCTTTGATTGATATTGTCGGTTAGTTAAGTCTCATAAATTGCATAATTGAATGTCCCGAGTTTTGAAATAAATTGTTACCCTGTTTAGTCTATGTTTGTTAGTCGTTTAATTGATACGTATGATAGTTCGTATAGTCGACCTGAGTAACGTCGTCAAATAATTAAGTTTGTAAAGTCCCGTTGTTGTCCGAAAAAGGCTTGAAACACTCAGCTTGTTTCTGTTTTAAGTTTAGTTGATTAGCGACTAATTAGTATACGTTATAACTCGCGAAGTCGACTCGTCACATGTTTGACGTTAGTTTCACAGTATTAAATAACAAACGACCTAAATGAGTGATTTAGGATAGTTTCACATCCAGTTACTGGCTGAGTTTTTGTGAAGGTTTGTTTTGGACTGATTATAGTTTGGTGAGGGGGAATTCGAACTGGAAAATCTGACTGAGTGTTCAGGATTGAAAGAAGCTGTCAAGTGTCAATTAAAATACTATTAATGGGGAACAAAACACAAGAGCATGGGAATTAAATGAATACTTAACTAAGCCCATAACCCTTGATTAGAGTAATGGGACAGAGCATGGGGGGGGGGGCTGATTAAGGATTCCAAGAAAAGGCCTTTAGGCATGGGAAGCTAAGGGGTATGGGCAGACTGTAATTGGCAGAAACCAGGCAGCTTAGCTGCACTAGGTTGTTGGCTTATAAATAAGCTGTTTCAGAACTTATAAGGGGCTGGACTTTTAGTCTTCAGAGAAAGAAAAAAAAAACAGAAAGAAATTTCAGAATACTGTGAATAAGTATCATCTGAAAACTGTGTAAGAGTTGAAGTTGGTCGAGTTGTCTTTGCTGATTGTTGTTGGTTGTTTGCTGAGTTTTTGTGTTTATTGATTTTCTGCTGCTACTGCATTGAACATTTTGGTTTTCTTGGCCGCATCTTATTACACTGTGTCTGGGAGTGTTTGTTTGGGGCTCTACCACCTGTTGGTTTTCCTTGTTGTGGAAACTGTTGTGGGCTGTCTGTGGACTGTTGGTGACACTTGTGGCTAGTTGTTTGTTGCTGTGTTGTTGCTGTCTGTTACTGCTGTGATTGCTGCTTGGTTGCCCATTGCTGACATCTTTCTTCTTCTCCTGTTTATTGTTCAAACATCCAGGTACACGACTAATACTGTCAATGTGATCTGAAGTTGAGTATGAATACAAAGAGAAGAGTTGAAGATCGTTTATTTTATGTATAGCCTGTACATTGAATGTTATGTGATGTATAATAGTTTACATTTTTGCTCGGATACTGAGTTAGCTTTCACACATAGCAACTGTCAATGTAGGGTAACTTGACATCCAATCGTGTGTGTAGGCTGTTGGATAAAAATTTCGACCATGTAGTAGGCTGTAGCTCAGAAATTAGTTGTGTTTGTGATTAGCATGTCCAGTAATGCATGAAAACTATTCATCATTAGTTAACTGCTTTTCCCTTTAATGAACTGTCCCGTTATAACTGATAAACCACGCCTTTAGAACAAAGAACAAGTTCACGGCCTCAACCTCACGGGGGTCGAGCCCAGGTCGAAACAGACCAAGCAGGCCCGCATCAGACAAACAGTGGCCCAGGTCCGGCCCATCCCGCATGAGTTGGATTTGGCCCCATAATGTTCGATCAGCTGTCCGTGTGCGTAGCCACGTTTCTTATTCTGTAAAAGCATTCTGAATCTTGCTATAAATGACCTGCAAGTATATAATTAACTAGGACTATCTCTGTTTTCAATTAGTAGAGACAAACGCGACAAGGAACGTAATTGCTATAGGATATCCTTTCAAGGACGAGATGAGCCTCGACAAATAAAAACGCACAAGCTGCGGGGCCCTCGTTAAATGTATATATCGAAGCATTCAGTTTCCAAGGCGGGTCGTTTAGCAAATCTCACGACCCTCCCGGAATAATAACACGATAGTCTCTTTAAGCGCGTATTTAATAATCTTACCTTCTTAAACTCGAGTGCACATTTATGTGACCCAAATCCAAATCTCAACGGAGTCGAAATGTGTTTCTAATCACGGGTATATTGATTGTGACGTGGTTCGAGATGCGTGTCCATGACGTTGAAAATTCCTTTTAAAAAAATAAGAATGAGACGAGCCTCGACGAAAAAAAATGTACAAAGCTGCGGGGCCCGCTAAATGTATATATATTAAAATACTTAGAATTCGGGACAGGCCGTTTAGCGAATTTTGCGGCCTTCCCCAAAATAACACTATGTTAGTTGCTTTAGGCGCGTCTTAATAATTTATTTTTCTTAATTCGGGTGCGCATTTATGTGACCCAAATCCAAATCTCAACCGAGTCGAGATATGTCAGTAACCACGGGTGCATTGATGTAACGTGGTTCGAGATATATTTTCACGACGTTGCAACTCTCGTAAAAATAATAATAAAAGCGGCCAAGAGTTAAAATTAGCACATAAGTTCATATTTGTATAAAATCAGATAATCAAGCCGAATAGAACAGTTGAGCGACCGTGCTAGAACCACGGAACTCGGGAATGCCTAATACCTTCTCCCGGGTTAACATAATTCCTTATCCGGATTTCTGGTACGCAGACTGTAATATGGAGTCATTCTTTTCCTCGATTCGGGATTAAAATTGGTGACTTGGGACACCCTAAATCTCCCAAGTGGCGACTCTGAAATAAATAAATAAATCCCGTTTCGATTGTCCTTTAATTGGAAAAAACTCCCCTGCACCCCTCTCGGGTGCGGAAAAAGGAGGTGTGACAGCTCTGGCGACTCTGCTGGGGATTCCTGTCCAGAACCACTGGTTCAGGGTTAAGAATTCGAGCTTGAAATAATTGTTATTATTTGGCTTTATTTATTATCTGATTTTTACGTGTTTGAGCCTAATGTGCTAAATGCTGCTTTTACTGCTTTGATATTATTTGAACTGTACATATAAACTGTGCCGAAACCCCTCTCTTCTCTCTCTTGAGGAGTGCACGCTGGTCGTGGCTTCTTTCTGTTAGTGTCATATACCAAAATAGAACGAGGATTCGGAGGAGTTGCAAAATCGGATGGCCTTTTGGTTACCGGTACACAGCTCCCATCCTTGGCTCGAGTTGTCCGCTCGGGTAAGCCAGGTCTAGAACAAACACCTAGGTTTTACAGCTTAGTATAACATGACTTCATGCCGGATCCCTAGTAGGAACGCTTATTTGCATCACGTTGCATTTAACTTAGGGGACTCAACACAGGGGTTGGGTCCATCTAGGACTAGCAACCTAAAATGAAAGACCATCCTGCTACATCCTGTTTGCTTTATGCATTTACTTGCTTCAGACTTGCATGCTGACCGACTTTCGAATATCGGGAATGTTGTGAAAAAGAAAAAAAAAGAGAGGAAATAACGGTTAGGGAATTAATTATTTTCGGAAAAACCAATACCCAGAAAACGGTTGAAACTCTGCCGGAATTTTGAGAAAATAAACAAAAGGTGTCTTATTAATTTGTTTTATTAAAGACCAAAGAAAATAGAAAAGAGAAAAATGGATTTTTGTTTCATTTTGAACAGAAAAGGAAAAATAGTTTGTCATGAGAAACATGGTTCACAAAATTTGGTTTATGTTTTCCGCCCGAACTACGTCAGTTTGATTCTCGCAGGGTGTGGGATACGTAGGCAACCCCCATCGGACCCAACTTACTATTTCAAAATAGGTACAGTCCAAAAGAACAAAAGTCTTGAAATAGTCAAGGTGACATCATGCTTTTCAGAAAACAACCAAAACTTCGTTTTCCTAGGAAAGAAGTGTGTCAATTTGGTATTTAAGTCAAATAAGTCTGGATTTTTGTTTAATCACCCCCAATAAACATGCAGAATGAGCATAAGTCCAAGTTTGCCATTAACAGTTAGGAGCAAAATCCCTCTGGAGGTGCGATTATGGTGGGAGGATTTGGAGAAGTCAGAGCAAGGCAAGATCAAACTGCACCTGGGAGGTCTGGCTAGTCTGTTGAATGTCAGGCCCCGATGCGACATCATAAAGGCTTTGGTTACATTTTGGGACCCGACCCACAACGTATTCCGTTTCTCGGATTTTGAACTCACCCCAACCTTAGAAGAAGTGGCGGGTTACATGGACGTCACTGAAGGTTTGAGACACAAATACCTGATCGCTCCAAGAGCTGTGAATTCACACAAATTCATGGATCTGTTGAAGATAAGTAAGGGAGTCCCATACGCTGAACTGGATAGAGGTTTTTCTACCCTGCAATTCATATACCAGAGGTACGGGAATATAGGAGGATTCAATGATCCAGAAAGTGGTGTCTGCAGTAGGTGAAATCTGGTAAAGTGGAATGAGCATAGGCGGTCCGCTTTCATGGTGGCATTCTTGGGCCTTGTGGTGTTTCCCCGAAAAGATAGCAATATCGATCTGAAGGTGGCTGGAATCGTTAAAGTCCTGATTACCAACGATAAAAGCATCCTTGCTCCTATGGTAGTGTCGGAAATATACCGAGCCCTCACGGCTTGTAAGGCCGGGACAGACTTCTTCGAAGGGTGCAACTTGTTATTACAGATGTGGATGATCGAACACTTGTGTCGCCGTCCTCAGTGTATGCGCTACATGTCAACAAATGAGGACTGCATCGAAGGTTATAACCTGAGGGTTTCAGGTTCCCGATTACCAGAAGGGTTTGAAGAATGGATATCCTATCTCCGGGCTATCACGGTAGAACAAATAAACTGGACATTGGGTTGGCTTCCTGTGGAAGAAATTGTATACATGCCTGCCACTGGTCCTCACTTCCTCTTAATGGGACTCAGAGGTATTCAACCTTATGCCCCTTACAGGGTGATGAGGCAATTAGGAAGGTGTCAAGTAGTACATCCGAACGAAGATCTCAGCACTTATGCAGTCGAGGTCAGTAGTGACGGCCAATTCCCTGAAAAGACAGTTTGTTACATATGGAGTGAATGCCAGTACCTGACGGAAAATACTCGGGTAGGTGATGTGTCTAAGGGTGAAGTCTCGCCGGCCTATCTCGCTTGGCTTAATAAGAAGAACATTGCAGAGCGGCCAACCAAACGGCCTCACCTCCAAGATTTTGTTGAGTCATCAGAAGAACAATGAGGCTGGCTCGCAAAAGAGGAAGGTTACCAGGTCGAAATCAGGAAGCTAAAGCGACAAGTTGAAAGGCTTGTATTTGAAAACAACGTGCAAGTCGCCTCGGAGCAGGCTGAAAGAAACAAGCTAGCCCAAGAGAACCAGACCCTGAAGGCCCGCCTTCGCCAAGCCAGTAAGAGTAACATTGACCGACAGAAGCATCGCTCCGACGAAAGATTGATAGCAAGTTTGAGAAATCAGGTCATCCAGAGCCAAGAAGAATTAGAACAATCAGAAGCTTGCATAGCAAGGATGAAGGTCAAATGGGCACAAGGTACAATGGCCCGGAGGCAGCGTCTGCAACAGGTCATAAGGGATTATGAAATGAGCATCGGGATATTAAGAGAAACGAACTCCACTCTACATGATCGGATTATCAAACAAGCACGAGACGCTCAGGCTGACAGAAGGCGTTGTTACGATGCAATGGCCTGCATGGAGAAACAAATGGAGTTGTTCCAGGATCAACTTGCCGACAATGCTCAAGCACTGGGACTAAAGAACCGACAAATCGGGCAATTGTTCAATGAAAGGGACAACATTCGAGGAAGGATCGACGAAATTGGGCATTACATCTACATGAAATGCCTAGCATGTGAGCAAATACCGCGGAAGACCCTCCTTGTTTCCATTATGGGCTGCGTCCACCGGATCATGAATGAATTGAGAAGCTTGCAGAGAGACCTTACACCTAGGGTCGCGAAAGGGCCGAATGATGCCTCGTGGGTCCCTAAGTTGGAAAATTAATCCGTGGTCAAAGTCCTGTTGCTTGGCTTTGTTGCATTCCCATGTGTTGTTTTCTTTTTTTAATCAAATAGGGTTAAGAACTTTGGAGTCTTTACTATTGCTGTTCTTGGCTTAAGTCTGTAATAGCAAAATTTTGATAATGAAATTAAGTGATTCCAGAAGAATTTTTATGTATCTTTACTTTGTGGCAGAACTACGCCTGGTCTAATTCGCACGGGGAAGTGATACGTAGGCAATCCCCATAAGATTCGACCGTTTTTTAATAAAGAAAGAAAGAAAATGCAAAATAAATAAAACACAGGGTTTCCCAAAGTACTTTAAAAGGGGACAAATGAGCAAGCCGGGATGACGCATGTTGTTTGAAGCAAAGCATGTAGAAACGGTTAACTGCCTAGGAGCATTGCATCCTCTATGTGTTATGATCAAATCTATTAAGCTCTAACGCTAACAAAGTTTGTTGTTGTCTGAATCCAGACAGTTAGTTGTTAAAGAATTCTGGCAACACACTCTTACCAAACCAGATCCAAAGGACCGGTAGCAACAAGCATGACTACTTCAGAAAATAGTAATGAGGAAGAAAGGCCGATGAGCCAGTTGTTAAAAGAAGCGATGGAAAAGATTGAAAGGATGAGACTAGAGATGAATGCAATGCAGCTAGCTCTAGCCAAAGCACAAAAGAGCCCTGAGCCAATGGGGCACATGCCGGAATACCCTCATTCTGGCCCTTCAACAAGCCTTCCGAATCCTCGTTATCATCAGGAAAGAAGCCCACATGATTCCCAAGCTCCACCACCCCATCAACCTCTCCCAACACCTAATATTCCCACTTTTGTGGGACCCACATCAGCCCCCTTGCAAAGAACGACCAGTGAGACATTGTTTCAGGCTCACGATACGCAATACTATCCCCCTGAGCCTACATTCCATGCCCCCGAACCACAGGCCTACAATCCGCACTTGGAGGTACCGGCAGAGATTGAAAAGCCGGTTAAAGCCCCTGAACAGGATGAGGTATTGAGAAAGTTCAAAAGCCTGGAGCAGTCCTTCAGGAACCTGCACGGTTTGGGCAACCAGGTCAGCGTAGCATACAAAGATCTGTGCCCTTTCCCAGACGTCCAACTCCCGGCTGGGTTCAAGATGCCTAAGTTTGATTTATATGAAGGGCACGGTGATCCCATGGCACATTTGCGGGGATTCTGTAGCAAAATGAGAGGGGCAGGCGGCAAGGATGAGCTGCTGATAGCTTATTTCGGCCAAAGTCTGAGCGGATCTGCACTAGAATGGTATACCAGGTAGGATTCCAGCAGGTGGTACACTTGGGATGATCTGGCGCAGGCTTTCGCAGGTCATTTCCAGTACAATCTCGAGATAGTCCCTGACCGTCTCACATTATTAAGAACTGGGAAGAAACCCGGGGAAAGTTTTCGCGAGTTCGGGTTCCGCTGGAGAGAACAAGCAGCTAGAGTCGATCCTCCCATGAGAGAGGGAGAGATGGTGGACTATTTCTTGCAAACATTGGATCCAACCTACTTTGGTCACTTGGTGACAACAGTTGGAAAATCTTTCAACGAGGTGGTCAAGATAGGGGTCATGATAGAAGAGGGTCTGAGGTCTGACAAAATCTTGAACTATTCGGCACTCAAAGCCACAACCCAGGCTATTCAAAGCGGCACGGGAGGTGCGCTGAGAAGAAAGAAAGAAGAAGTTGCCACGATCGAGACAGGCAGTTGGTCCGGGTCTGGCAGGCCGCATTACAACCAACCCCGACCTCACAGGACAAATTACCCATACAACCCACCACATCACTACTATCCACCCCAAGAACCACATTTCACTGTCCATCAAGCCCAGACATACACCCAACCTCCGGTTCACCCACAATGGCGTGCGCTGGCTCCCCACAATACATACCCAGCTCCACATAATACCTACCCACCACCACAAAATACTTACCCTCCGCCCAGAGCATACAGGAACCCTCCAGGGACAGATTTTCGAGGGAGTCAAGCAGCTAAAAATGATAGGCTACAGAAACATAGAGCCTTTACTGAGCTGGGAGAGTCCTATACCGCCGTATTCCACAAATTGAGACGGTTGGGTTTGGTAAGTCCTGTCGAACCCAGAGAGCAAAACCCCCGCCTCAAAATGTGAACAAGACGATAAGCTGTGAATATTGCTCAGGGATGCTGGGACATGAAACTGAAAAATGTTGGAGGCTGAAGCAGGCAATACAAGACCTCATTGACACTAACAAAATTGAGGTCCAGACACCGGAGGCTCCTAACATCAATCAGAACCCACTGCCAGCGCACCACGAGACCCATATGATCGAGTTGGTGTATGAGGGAGGAGAGTTGAGAAAGCCCTCGCAAACAGTGATGATGATCCAGGCCGCTCTGAAAGAAGGATCGACCAGTGGAGGAGTGGGGGTACAGTCGCAGGGAGAAGGCGTCAAGCCAGTAGTAATATTGGGA
Organism: Nicotiana sylvestris; assembly: GCF_000393655.2. NCBI lineage: Eukaryota > Viridiplantae > Streptophyta > Magnoliopsida > Solanales > Solanaceae > Nicotiana > Nicotiana sylvestris. Next base: position 66,052,421 of record NC_091063.1, read on the forward strand.
AAGAGCCCGTCCGCCCAGACAAGCAAACCTGAGCCAAACCAGTTGGGGACTAAGCCCACACCCGCCGTTGTGCTGAAGGGGGTATACAGAGATCTGGTCACCATAAAGCCCATAGTCTAGCTGCCAATGATTGATAGCAAGGCTGTGCCTTGGAAATACGAGAAGGAAGTAGTGATGTACAAAGGAAAACAGGTGGAGGAAGTTAGTTGCGAAGCGCAAGGGCTGACTCGATCAGGTCGGTGTTTTGCTCCGGTGGAGTTAAGAAGAACCAACCCAACTGCAACCAAGAAACCTGTATCCGAAGAATAGGCTGAGGAGTTCCTGAGAAAGATGAAGGTACAGGACTACTCCGTGGTCGAACAGCTGAGGAAAACACCGGCCCAGATCTCGATGCTGTCATTACTGATCCATTCTGAGGAGCATCGTCGGGCCCTGATGAAGATATTGAACGAAGCTCATGTGCCCCACGAGATTTCTGTAAACCACCTGGAAACCATTGCAAACAAGATTTTCGAGGTGAACAGGGTAACATTCTCAGACGATGATCTGCCGGTGGAAGGTACGGAGCATAATAAAGCTCTCTACCTAACGGTCAAATGTGAAAACTCGGTAGTTACTCGGGTATTGGTGGATAACGGTTCAAGTGCCAATATCTGCCTATTATCCACTCTAAACCAGTTAAATATCGACCACGGAAAAATCCGCAAGAATAGCATCTGTGTTCGAGGATTTGACGGAAACGGAACAACCACTGTAGGGGATGTTGTACTTGAATTGACCATCGGTCCAGTCCTGTTCACCATGGAGTTCCAGGTGTTAGATGCCACAGTATTTTATAACCTTCTGTTAGGACGACCATGGATTCATGCAGCCAAAGCAGTGCCCTCCACCCTACATCAGATGGTGAAGTTCGAGTGGGAAAGACAAGAGGTCGTACTACACGGCGAGGACACGGCGTGCACCATGGGTGGCGCCATCGTACCTTTCATAGAGACCGATAATGACAAAGGTCCCTGGGTCTACCAGATCTTCGATACAGTGTCGGCAAACAAAATTTCTGAAGGAGAAATCATCCCGCACCCTAGGGTAGCTGCCGCAACAGTCATGATGGTTTCGGAAATGCTGGGTAACGGATTTGTGCCGGGAAAGGGCCTAGGAGTCGAGCTTCAGGGGATTGTCCAACCTGTTTCCCTGCCTAAAAATCTGGAAACTTTCGGATTGGGATTCAAACCAACCGCAGCAGATGTAAAGCAAGCGCGGAAAATGAAGAAGAAATTTTGGTGTCTTCCCAAAACCGTGTCACGTCTCTCAAGATCTTTTGTCAGAGCAAGCGCCAAAGGGCCACCAGTCCCAAAGATCCTAGGACCATTGATTGGTATGGATGGGGACCTGAATCAGAGTTTCGAGAGGCTATTCGCTGATGTCAGTGTGGTAGAAGCTGGAGAAGGTTCCAGCAGAGCAGAGATACAGTTTGTGGGGCCTGAGGCCAAAACCAACAATTGGACGGTTACTCCTCTTCCTGTCCGAGGGGAGTCTTGGTAGTAGGCTTTGATTTATGTTTTGTTTGTTTCATTTTGTTCGGATTATTCCAGGGTGTAATCCAAATTTTACTTTTGTTTTGTAAAAGTGTGAACCCTTCTTTCCCGCAAGTTTAATAAAGTTCTCTTCTTTTGTCCCATTTTAATTTTTGTTTTGTTCTCTTTCTCTCTGAACAGTTCTCTTTTTACTGGTTCTAATGACATGGCATGCACAGCGGATCTTCGACCTAGTCTAATAAACCAATCTGAATCCGACTTAATGATACAAGAGGTCGTTTGCGACGATGACTTTGAATGTGACGAAGATGAAGCCTTCGAAGAGATAAACCGAGAACTGTGCCAATTTGAAGAAAAACCCAAACCTAACCTAAATGACACTGAGGCTGTGAATCTAGGAGACGCTGATAATGTCCGAGAAACCAAGATCAGCATCCATATTGAGCCGAATGTCAGGGAAGAATTGATCAAAACCCTCGTGGAATTCAAAGATGTTTTTGCATGGTCATATGATGATATGCCGGGATTAAGCACCAATTTAGTGGTTCACAAATTGCCCACTGACCCGGCATACCCTCCGGTCAAGCAAAAATTAAGGAAATTTAAAACAGAAATGAGTGTAAAGATCAAAGAAGAGGTGATTAAACAATTGCAGGCGAAGGTCATTCGGGTCACTCGATATCCCGAGTGGTTGGCCAATGTGGTGCAAGTTCCAAAGAAGGATGGGAAAATCAGGGTGTGCGTCGACTACCGCAATCTCAACAAAGCAAGTCCCAAGGACAATTTTCCGTTGCCCAACATTCATATCCTGATCGATAATTGCGCTGGGCGCGAGATCGGATCCTTTGTGGATTGCTATGCGGGATATCATCAGATCCTAATGGACGAGGAAGATGCGGAAAAGACAGCATTTATCATGCCATGGGGAACTTACTGCTATCGGGTAATGCCGTTCGGACTGAAGAATGCCGGGGCAACGTACATGCGAGCAATGACTGCTGTGTTTCACGACATGATACACAAAGAAATTGAGGTGTACGTAGATGATGTGATCATAAAGTCTTGACGTCAAGAGGACCATGTAGCAGACCTAAGGAGATTCTTCCAAAGACTCCGAAGGTATGATATTAAGCTCAACCCGGCCAAATGCGCATTCGGGGTTCCATCAGGAAAGCTGTTAGGATTCATCGTCAGTTGACGGGGGATTGAGTTAGACCCATCCAAGATCGAATCCATCCGAGATTTGCCACCGCCAAAGAATAAAACAGAGGTAATGAGTTTGCTGGGTAGACTCAATTACATTAGCAGGTTCATCGCTCCACTCACAGCAACTTGTGAACCTATATTTCGGCTGTTGAAAAAGGACGCTGCGGTAAGTTGGACGGCAGAGTGTCAAGAGGCTTTTGACCAAATCAAAGGGTATCTGTCTAATCCACCCGTGTTGGTCCCGCCTAAGCCAGGGAAGCCCTTAATTCTTTATCTGACGGTCCTGGAAAATTCATTTGGTTGTGTGCTGGGGCAACATGATGACACAGGAAGGAAGGAGCAGGCCATCTACTATCTTAGCAAGAAATTCACAGTATACGAGGTCAAGTACACTCAACTCGAGAAAACATGTTGCGCCCTAACTTGGGTAGCTCAGAAGTTGAAGCACTACCTGTCCTCGTATACTACTTATCTCATATACCGTTTGGACCCATTGAGTATATCTTCTAGAAACCTATGCCCACAGGGAGGTTGGCAAAATGACAAATTTTGCTCACAGAGTTCGATATCGTCTATGTGACGAGGACAGCCATGAAAGCCCAGGCGCTGGCCGACCATTTGGCAGAAAATCCCGTTGATAAAAAATACGAGCCTTTAAGAACGTATTTTCCCGACGAAGAGGTAATGCATACAAATGAGCTGGAGTTACCCGAGGAACCGGGTTGGAAGCTTTTCTTCGATGGAGCTGCAAACGCGAAAGGGGTTGGAATAGGAGCAGTGCTCATTTCCGAAACAGGACGCCATTATCCTGTTACGGCTCAACTACGCTTCTATTGCACCAATAATATGGCCGAGTATGAAGCTTGCATTTTGGGTCTGCGATTGGCTGCGGACATGGATGTCCAAGACGTCTTGGTCTTGGGAGACTCGGACCTCTTGGTACATCAGATTCAGGGTGAATGGGAAACACGGGATCTGAAACTCATACCATATCGACAATGCTTGCACGATTTGAGCAAGCGATTTCGATCGGTGAAATTCAAACATATCCCGAGAATTCATAACGAGGTTGCGAATGCATTGGCCACCTTAGCATCAATATTGCACCACCCTGACAAAATGTATGTTGATCCTTTGCACATCCAGGTCCGTGATCAGCACGCTTATTGCAACGCCTTAGAAAAGGAGGCAGATGGCAAGCCCCGGTTTCATGATATCAAGGAATACCTCAGAATGGGGATATATCCGGAACAGGCCACTGGAGACCAAAAAAGATCCCTTCGGCGTTTGTCAAATGGTTTCTTCCTCAGCGGAGGAGTTTTGTACAAAAGAACCCCGGATTTGGGATTGTTGAGATGTATAGATGCCGGTCAAGCCACGACGGTTATGGCAGAGGTACATGCTGGAGTTTGCGGGCCACATATGAGCGGATATGTATTGGCAAGGAAGATCCTCAGGGCAGGGTATCATTGGCTCACCATGGAACACGACTGTATCACTTTCGTAAGGAAATGCCATCAGTGTCAGATACATGGAGATCTGATTCATTCTCCGCCAACAGAGTTACATACGATGTCAGCACCCTGGCCGTTTGTGGCATGGGGCATGGATGTCATTGGACCTATCGAGCCGGCAGCATCCAACGGTCATAGGTTCATTCTAGTAACCATTGACTACTTCACCAAATGGGTTGAGGCTAAAACCTTCAAGTCGGTAACTAAAAAGGCAGTGGTGGATTTTGTGCACTCCCATATCATCTGCAGATTTGGGATCCCAAAAGTAATTATCACGGATAACGGTGCGAATCTTAACAGCAGCCTGATGAGAGAGGTATGCCAACAATTCAAGATTACACACCGCAATTCCACTCCATATCGTCCCAAGGTGAATGGAGCAGTCGAAGCAGCCAATAAGAACATCAAGAAGATACTGCGAAAGATGGTGGAAGGGTCCAGACAATGGCACGAGATATTACCCTTCGCTTTGTTGGGTTACCGCACTACCGTCCAGACTTCCATAGGTGCAACTCCTTATCTGTTAGTGTACAGAACTGAGGCCGTAATACTGGCAGAGGTCGAAATTCTGTCCCTCCGGATTGTTGCTGAAGCCGAGATTGAGGATGATGAATGGGTCAAAGTTCGATTGGAACAGTTGAGCTTAATAGATGAGAAAAGATTGGCAGCAGTGTGCCATGGTCAGCTGTATCAGAAGAGAATGGCGAGAACATATAATAAGAAGGTACGCCACAGGAAGTTTGAAGTAGGGCAGCAGGTATTAAAGAGGATCCTCCCGCATCAGGTCGAGGCAAAAGGCAAGTTCGCCCCAAATTGGCAAGGGCCTTATATTGTGACCAGAGTGTTGTCCAACGGTGCTTTGTGTTTGACAGATATCGAGGGGAGATGTGTCGACATGACTATCAATTCTGATGCAATCAAGAGATATTATGCGTAATTTCTTTAAATATGGTAATTATTGGTTTGTTTTGTTTGTATTTGGTACTTCTTGGATAATGAAACGACGGAGGCAATTCTTTCTTCTATCCAAACACTTCTAACCCTTGTTTTCCCCTTTTTGAGCCTTAAACTATTCTTTCATACCCCTCTTTTGGAATCACTAAGGAAAAAGATATGAAAAGAGAAAGAAAGAGAAAAGGAAATTGTTAAAAAAAAAAAGAGAAAAGAAAAGAAAATAAGAAAATTGAAAAAAGAGAGAGATAAAATCACAAGAAAAACAAAACTGTGGGAACTACGTTTGACCTGATTCCTCAAAGAGGATACGTAGGCGCCTCACGGTTCGGTCATAGTATGCATAATATCCATAGCGTGCATAATAGGCACAGTGTGCATAACGCACATAGCCCAACATAGTGTAAAAAGTAAAATCCCCCAAACAAGAAAACTGGGGCAGAGGTTATGTTTTAAGGTTCCAACAAAGGTTTGATTCCAAAAGTTGTAGCGTATCACCCATCAAGTTATTTCATTTTGTTAGCCTTTTTTTTAGCCCCACACCGAAACCAACATCGACGTCCAAAAGACCTCCCGATCAATATCCAAGAGGTGCCAAGTCAGGCAAATAAAGCCGAGAGTAATACACTGATCCCCGACAAAGAAGAGGAGCATAAAACGGGAGATGAATTGATCTCCAGAAGAGAGGGTCATATCGACAGCACTCAATCCTCTATTGGAAAAAATATATAATAAATGAGAGAGTCTTGGCGGTGAAAACCTTCGTAGGCACCACAAGGCGACGAAAGATGAGGGATATAAAATGAGAGAGTCTTATTGGTGAAAACCTTCACAGGCACCATAAGGCGCCAGAAGCTGAGAGAAAAGAGAGAGTCTCATTAGTGAAAACCCCTCGAAGGGCGCTATGAGGCGACGAGACAGATCAGCAAAAGGGATCCACGTTCACAAAGAAATGGACGCCCATTTATCCCCAGCAAGTAAGGTCATCTGGCAAGTTGATTGATACAAATAGACTGGGTCGGGAATCTATGGTGCACGTCATGATCACAAGGACCAGTCATGTTATCCAGATAAGTTCTTCTCTTTTCCTCAAGTATTGGTTCAGAAAGATTTTCCTCCTTTTCTATCTTTTTCATTTTTCTTTCTAAGAATTCGTTTTGAAAAAGATTTTTCAAAGTTTACTACCAGAGGCCGAAGGGGTACGAAAGCAAAATACGAAGAGGGTAGGCCAAGAGCCGAGGCAATAAGACAAAAGGCACGGGTGAAGGACTTGTGGACCAAGTTCCGAAGAGGTTTCCCCGCAGAATGTTGATAAATCTCGGACCCGAATCCGAAGTGGTCAGACGCCACAAGAAAGGGAAATCAATCCAGTGCGAGATATCCCCGGGCAATGCAATTCTATGCCTTGCAGTTCTGAGAGGAAGTAAACCCCTGAAGGGAGTAGTTTCGGGATTAAAAGCAGACTCCCACCGCATGTCCTGAAAAGAGAAAGCAGAAAAAGGGATAAAGGGAAAACTACCCCCAGCAAGCAGCGTCATCCACCAACCGGTTGGTGGAGCATAGAGCAAGGGAAAGAAAAGGGAGAAATCATCTCCCATCATAAAGGCCACGTTGCCCCACCATGATTAAAACTAAATAAATCCTTTTGTCTGCTGCAGGGAAATAAAGGTTGATATGGCAGACGGACGCGATACCAGAAAGGTCACCAAAACCGGGGCAGAAAATTTCCTGCCATGACCAAATATTTTCCCGGAGGAACGAGAAAGCAAAATCAAATATGTCTTAGTTTAAATAGGCGCCCACCTGTATAACGAGAGGAATAATTTTTCATGTCTTAGTTTAAATAGGCGCCCACCTGTATAACGAGAGGAATAAATTTCAGTCTTAGTTTAAATAGGCGCCCACCTGTATAACGAGAGGAATAATTTTTCATGTCTTAGTTTAAATAGGCGCCCACCTGTATAACGAGAAGAATAATTTTCATGTCTTAGTTTAAATAGGCGCCCACCTGTATAACGAGAGGAATAAATTTTCATGTCTTAGTTTAAATAGGCACCCACCTGTATAACGAGAGGAATAATTTTTCATGTCTTAGTTTAAATAGGCGCCCACCTGTATAACGAGAGGAATAATTTTCATGTCTTAGTTTAAATAGGCGCCCACCTGTATAACGAGAGGAATAATTTTTCACGTCTTAGTTTAAATAGGCGCCCACCTGTATAACAAGAGGAATAAATTTCAGTCTTAGTTTAAATAGGCGCCCACCTGTATAACGAGAGGAATAAATTTTCATGTCTTAGTTTAAATAGGCGCCCACCTGTATAACGAGAGGAATAATTTTTCATGTCTTAGTTTAAATAGGCGCCCACCTGTATAACGAGAGGAATAAATTTCAGTCTTAGTTTAAATAGGCGCCCACCTGTATAACGAGAGGAATAAATTTCAGTCTTAGTTTAAATAGGCGCCCACCTGTATAACGAGAGGAATAAATTTCAGTCTTAGTTTAAATAGGCACCCACCTTTATAACGAGAGGAATAATTTTTCATGTCTTAGTTTAAATAGGCGCCCACCTGTATAACGAGAGGAATAATTTTTCATGTCTTAGTTTAAATAGGCGCCCACCTGTATAACGAGAGAAATAATTTTCATGTCTTAGTTTAAATAGGCGCCCACCTGTATAACGAGAGGAATAATTTTCATGTCTTAGTTTAAAAAGGCGCCCACCTGTATAACGAGAGGAATAATTTTTCATGTCTTAGTTTAAATAGGCGCCCACCTGTATAACGAGAGGAATAAATTTCAGTCTTAGTTTAAATAGGCGCCCACCTGTATAACGAGAGGAATAATTTTCATGTCTTAGTTTAAATAGGCGCCCACCTGTATAACGAGAGGAATAATTTTCATGTCTTAGTTTAAATAGGCGCCCACCTGTATAACGAGAGGAATAATTTTCATGTCTTAGTTTAAATAGGCGCCCACCTGTATAACGAGAGGAATAATTTTCATGTCTTAGTTTAAATAGGCGCCCACCTGTATAACGAGAGGAATAAATTTCATGTCTTAGTTTAAATAGGCGCCCATCTGTATAACGAGAGGAATAAATTTCAGTCTTAGTTTAAATAGGCACCCACCTGTATAATGAGAGGAATAATTTTCAGTCTTAGTTTAAATAGGCGCCTACCTGTATAACGAGAGGAATAATTTTATGTTTTAGTTTAAATATTTCAGGTTTTGAGAGCAGTAACCCCACTGAAAGGCAGAAGGTTACAGCAGGAATATCCAGCAGGAATATCCAGCAGGAAACAACAAAAATCCCCAGCACCGGGAAGCAGAAGGTTGCAAACTCAGGCGCACGAGTCAAAAGGACGCGTTTTGAAAGATGCGGCTTGTGAACATTAGACCAGGCCCAGCATAACAAATCTGATGAAGAAAGCTGTACCACCAAAGGAATCATTGAAAAGCTTAATGAAGAAGGCCATGTCCCCAGCAGACCAAGAAAAATGATGAAAACTGGTACTCGGAAGAGCAAAAGGCCAGTACCATCCCTCAAGTTCACAAAATAAAAGCATCGGAGGAAAACGCAAGCCGACAAGAAAGCAAGGCGACAAGAACAAGTTGAAGATAGAGGAGATCTTATGATCCACAGTCTAGCCTAGCTTTTTGTTTTTCCTTTTAGAACAATGTAACAAGGAGATCGGTAAGCGGTAACATCCTACAGCAGCATGTAGGCAGCACACAACAACGGCAAACACTACAGTCACACGGTAGTCCCAGCTACCAAAATTTCCCGAACTACACTAACCTGATTCCTGTTCAGCCCAGGATATGTAGGAAACCTCTGAAGCAAAGGTTCGGTTAAATCTTTTTCAAAAATGCTTCACACGGAGAACTCGGACGAGCAAAAATCGCCCGCTTTATCTTTGCGCGAAAACCCTTCGTGTCTTCGGGCAAAGAGGGGCAGCTGTAAGCACGTGATTTTTGCTTCGCAGACAATCACTCCAAAAAAGAAATAAAAATAATGGCAAATGGCCTCGCTATACAATTTTTCAATTTTTGCGTGACACGTGTTGGCAGTCATTTGTTGGTTCTGTCCATTTTTTGTTTAATCTTACCAAAACGAAATACAAAATATGTATGTCATGTGTAATTAAACCGTAATTCGATCATTAAAAGAAAATCCAAAAATATATATGAATCTTTTATTCTGGGTTGTGATTTAACCTACTTAAATATTTTCATATGTGTGTTAAGTGATTAAATTAATGATGGTTTTTAATTTCATTTTTTTAAAATTAGAAAACAAAAAGAAAAGAGTAATAAAATTGGTTTGGGCCAAAAATGAATTAAAATCAGGCCCAAAAAACCAGGACACAGGTCCAGTCCAAACATAAGCTGCCCAGGTACGTCCCAAACGACGCCGTATCAGCGTCCCTGTGCTGAGCCGTTGATTTGATTCGAATGAACGGTCCCGATCAGGCCACTCATTCAACCCCAAACGACGTCGTCTTAGGCAATTGATCTGAGCCGTCCAACCCCTTGATCCAACGGATCAAGGCCTTCCCCTAGGCCCGTCAAATTTAACCCGATCCAATCCCTACCCGGTCTCAACCCACTATCAGCCCTTGAACGACGTCGTCTCTCTTCAAAGAGCAGATCCTGGCCCTTGATCTCGCATGATCCAACGGCCAGGATCTAAACTTCAAAATCATATATAAATCCCCAACTTGGTTACCCCGCCCCTATCCAAAACACCCCCCCGACTTCATCATCTCCCTGACCAACCCTAACACCCAAACCCTAGCCGCCACCCCACCCCTTCGTCTGAAAGCCGGCGGCAACGATGCCGTTGGCCGTGACTTTAACACACCTGAACCACCATGACCCCCCCTCTCCAAATCCACACTCAGGTTACCTCGAATCTTCCCCGAACATCTCGAATCTTCATTCGAAGATCCGAGACCAAACCTAGATCTACACCAAACCACCCCATATTCACCCTGGTCACTCCCCTAACGTCCCTCAGGCCTTAACTAGCTTTGGTTCCGGTCAAATACAAGCATAACTTGGCAAATCCCAAATCTGAGTTCAAGAGCCCTAAAAAACCAAACCTGTTTTCGTTTGAGGTAAGTTTCCGATGTAATCGCCCTTTCTTGTGTTTTGTTTAGGTGTTATGCATATGTTTATGGTTTTGTTTAGTTTGTTTTGATTATTCTCTGTCCGTCTTCAAAGACCCTTTTGTGTGGTCGATTTCTTTTCTTGAATGTTAGTTGAGTGTTATAAGATGTTTAGTCGCTTTGATTGATATTGTCGGTTAGTTAAGTCTCATAAACTGCATAATTGAATGTCCCGAGTTTTGAAATAAATTGTTACCCTGTTTAATCTATGTTTGTTAGTCATTTAATTGATACGTATGATAGTTCGTATAGTCGACCTGAGTAACGTCGTCAAATAATTAAGTTTGTAAAGTCCCATTGTTGTCCGAAAAAGGCTTGAAACACTCAGCTTGTTTCTGTTTTAAGTTTAGTTGATTAGCGACTAATTAGTATACGTTATAACTCGCGAAGTCGACTCGTCACATGTTTGACGTTAGTTTCACAGTATTAAATAACAAACGACCTAAATGAGTGATTTAGGATAGTTTCACATCCAGTTACTGGCTGAGTTTTTGTGAAGGTTTGTTTTGGACTGATTATAGTTTGGTGAGGGGGAATTCGAACTGGAAAATCTGACTGAGTGTTCAGGATTGAAAGAAGTTGTCAAGTGTCAATTAAAATACTATTAATGGGGAACAAAACACAAAAGCATGGGAATTAAATGAATACTTAACTAAGCCAATAACCCTTGATTAGAGTAATGGGACAGAGCATGGGGGGGGGGGGCTGATTAAGGATTCCAAGAAAAGGCCTTTAGGCATGGGAAGCTAAGGGGTATGGGCAGACTGTAATTGACAGAAACCAGGCAGCTTAGCTGCACTAGGTTGTTGTCTTATAAATAAGCTGTTTCAGAACTTAAAAGGGGCTGGACTTTTAGTCTTCAGAGAAAGAAAAAAAAACAGAAAGAAATTTCAGAATACTGTGAATAAGTATCATCTGAAAACTGTGTAAGAGTTGAAGTTGGTCGAGCTGTCTTTGCTGATTGCTGTTGGTTGTTTGCTGAGTTTTTGTGTTTATTGATTTTCTGCTGCTACTGCATTGAACATTTTGGTTTTCTTGGCCGCATCTTATTACACTGTGTCCGGGAGTGTTTGTTTGGGGCTCTACCACCTGTTGGTTTTCCTTGTTGTGGAAACTGTTGTGGGCTGTCTGTGGACTGTTGGTGACACTTGTGGCTAGTTGTTTGTTGCTGTGTTGTTGCTGTCTGTTACTGCTGTGATTGCTGCTTGGTTGCCCATTGCTAACATCTTTCTTCTTCTCCTGTTTATTGTTCAAACATCCAGGTACACGACTAATACTGTCAATGTGATCTGAAGTTGAGTATGAATACAAAGAGAAGAGTTGAAGATCGTTTATTTTATGTATAGCCTGTACATTGAATGTTATGTGATGTATAATAGTTTCCATTTTTGCTCGGATACTGAGTTAGCTTTCACACATAGCAACTGTCAATGTAGGGTAACTTGACATCCAATTGTGTGTGTAGGCTGTTGGATAAAAATTTCGACCATGTAGTAGGCTGTAGCTCAGAAATTAGTTGTGTTTGTGATTAGCATGTCCAGTAATGCATGAAAACTATTCATCATTAGTTAACTGCTTTTTCCCTTTAATGAACTGTCCCGTTATAACTGATAAACCACGCCTTTAGAACAAAGAACAAGTTCACGGCCTCAACCTCACGGGGGTCGAGCCCAGGTCGAAACAGACCAAGCAGGCCCGCATCGGACAAACAGTGGCCCAGGTCCGGCCCATCCCGCATGAGTTGGATTTTGGCCCATAATGTTCGATCAGCTGTCCGTGTGCGTAGCCACGTTTCTTATTCTGTAAAGCATTCTGAATCTTGCTATAAATGACCTGCAAGTATATAATTAACTAGGACTATCTCTGTTTTCAATTAGTAGAGACAAACGCGACAAGGAACGTAGTTGCTATAGGATATCCTTTCAAGGACGAGATGAGCCTCGACAAAAAAAAAAATGCACAAACTGCGGGGCCCTCGTTAAATGTATATATCGAAGCATTCAGTTTCCAAGGCGGGTCGTTTAGCAAATCTCACGACCCTCCCGGAATAATAACGCGATAGTCTCTTTAAGTGCGTATTTAATAATCTTACCTTCTTAAACTTGGGTGCACATTTATGTGACCCAAATCGAAATCTCAACGGAGTCGAAATGTGTTTCTAATCACGGGTACATTGATTGTGACGTGGTTCGAGATGCGTGTCCATGACGTTGCAAATTCCTTTTAAAAAATAAGAATGAGATGAGCCTCGCCAAATAAAAATACAAAATTGCGGGGCCCTCAGTAAATATTTGTTTTCAAATTGCTTAGATTTTGGGACAGGCCGTTTAGCGAATTTTGCGGCCTTCCCCAAAATAACACTACGTTAGTTGCTTTAGGGGCGTCTTAATAATTTATTTTTCTTAATTCGGGTGCGCATTTATGTGACCCAAATCCAAATCTCAACCGAGTCGAGATATGTCAGTAACCACGGGTGCATTGATGTAACGTGGTTCGAGATATATTTTCACGACGTTGCAACTCTCGTAAAAATAATAATAAAAGCGGCCAAGAGTTAAAATTAGCACATAAGTTCATATTTGTATAAAATCAGATAATCAAGCCGAATAGAACAATTGAGCGACCGTGCTAGAACCACGGAACTCGGGAATGCCTAATACCTTCTCCCGGGTTAACAGAATTCCTTATCCGGATTTCCGGTACGCAGATTGTAATATGGAGTCATTCTTTTCCTCGATTTGGGATTAAAATTGGTGACTTGGGACACCCTAAATCTCCCAAGTGGCGACTCTGAAATAAATAAATAATCCCATTTCGATTGTCCTTTAATTGGAAAAAACTCCCCTGCACCCCTCTCGGGTGCGGAAAAAGGAGGTGTGACAACAAGTACGCCTCAATTTTCGCAGTGCTTGTACGCACTTGTGCGACCTCTCGAGGCTATTATCCTTTTTGAGTACGCCAAAAAACCTGTCACATCTGTCAGACGACCGCGAGATGAATCTGGATAAGGCAACAATTGGACCAGTCAGTCTTTGGACTTACTTCTTAGTAGTCAATTGCTCAGGTATCCTGTTGATAGCCTTAATTTGATCTGGGTTTACCTCAATTCCTCGTCGTGATACTCCTCCATGGTTTTGCCAAGTTGATCTTTGAACATTTTTGTGACCAACCTTTGATAGGTAGCCCCTGCATTCTTCCATCCAAATGGCATGACCCTATAACAATATGCTCCCTCTATTGGTGATGAACGTATTTTTCTCTTGGTCTTCTTCCTCCATGAGTGTTTGGTTGTAACATGTGTAGGCGTCCAGAAAACTTAACAACTCGTGCCCTGCCGTTATATCGATGAGTTGGTCGATATGTGGCAAACAGAATGAATCTTTCAGGTATGCTTTGTCCAGGTCCATGAAGTCCACACACATCCTCCATTTCCTGTTTTTCTTTTTAACCATCAGTACATTGTCAATCCATTTGAGGTACTTCGATTCCATGATAGAGCCGTTTTCCAATAACTTTTCTACTTCCTCGTGGAAGGCCTTATTGATGGCGGGGTTGAACTTTTGTCGGACCTGCCTTACCAGGGGGTAGAAGGGGTCGACGTTCAGTTTGTGTGTGGCGATATCTTTGAGGATGCCTGGCATATTTGCATGACTAAAAGCAAACAAATCTGCATTAGTTATTAAGAATTGACTAAATTTACTAGGTTCTCGGAGTTTGCAGCCGATGTAGGCCTTTTTATTGAGGTCGCTATGATCTAGTTGGATGGAGTCGAGGTCTTCTATGGTTGATTCTGTGACTTCGACCATCTCGGGATCCATAATGACTTCCTTGGCTTCACCTTGTGGCGATGATAAGTGTGGATTTTGACCATGTATTGGCAACTTTTTGCTTTTATTTTAGTCCAAAAGTATTGATTTATGTTCCCAAAACTAATGAAAGTGTAAAAATTGCAAGAATGTTGGATGTTTGGGCTCCCATAATGAAATCCGACTCAAAAGGAGTGTTCCGACTCACAAGGCAAGAAGGGCCACAAAACTTAAGAAGTGCGATCCGCAGAAGAAAGTGCAGATCGTAGAATTCCCTCTGCGGCCACAGAACAAGTGAAGAAGCCCAACAGAGTTTTAGCTAATTTGTGGATGACACATGATTTGTGCGGCCACAGAACAAGGTCTTTACCGACAAATGATTCAAAGTTCAGAGAGTGTGCAAATGACCAAGACCTGAATGGAGGTTTAGTTTACTAATTTTGCTGAATACCATCGCGTAATTAGAATGTAATGCCTTCTTAATAACAAGGAAACACAAAAGATTTACTCTAATTGACTAACAATAGTCTTAAATCCGCACGGTCTAAATTGTTACTTCTTCACTGTTAGTACATATAGACGCAGCAGCGGAGCCAAAAACTTTCCCGAAGGTATTTAGACTTGAAAGAAATTTTCCGACAAAGGGTATTCAGTATATGTTATATACATATAAAGTTAATATTTTGCTTATATATACAGTGTATTTTTTCGTAATTTTTCGACAAATTTGACCACCCTTAACAAAACGTAGCTTCGCGCATGTGTAGACATATAGTAATTAGTGATCGGAAAGAGAAGATAAGGTAAGTTTAACTTTTAAATTAAAAATTACTGTTGAACGTGCTTGTTCAAAGAGCTATGTTTGTTTTAAATAATTGTGTTTTAATACACATGGTACTATAAATAGCTATTTTAGTACACCTCCAAAAACGTAATTACAATCAGATTCTGAATTTCTGACGTTGTAAATCCTAATGACTTCTACCACAAACTTAACAACAAATATTATAAGTTTAAATTCTTTAAAGAAAGAGGTTACTCTATCAAAGCTATTGAACTGCCTTTTAAGAAGGAATCCTAAAAACGGGAAACATGGTGCATTAAACTTCCCATTATATATGAAGTTCGGAGAAGGGTCAGACCATAAAATTCTATTGTACATAGTCTTACCCTGCATTTCTGCAACAGATTGTTTCCACAGCGGCTCCCTTCAATGCGGTTCCTATCCTGCTTTGCTTATTTGAAGGTATAGAGCACTATCTTATGGGTAACTAATTTTCTTGTCTATGATCAAATTGAGAAAAAAATAAAGAAAGTTAAAAAAAAGCTGAGACAAGGAAGTGATACCTAGGTGGCCGTCCAACGTACTTTTGTCTTTTGGAATCTTTATTTGGTTATTGAATAAAAGAGAGCAAGTTAGTGAAGGGATATACGCCATAGCCTCCAGAAGAAGTACAAAGCAAGTACAAGAAGACAATGGGAGAGGATATGCCTCTTATCTTTTGTATTCCAACCGACAGATCTATCAATGAAGTTCCTACTGTTATTATTTTTACAATTTTTTTTAAGAATCGCAGTGTTTGAGTCAGCTTACGCGTACATCGCACGAGTATATGTTATCTTCCACCGATATATATATCAAACCACCTAATATTTTTGCTTATGTTGAAATTTGAATCTAAAACCTTAAAATTCTCAATTCGTTTTATTGACCCCACGTCACACCCTAATTGTTTCTTGAGACAATTCTTGGACCACAGTGAAATTAATTTTTTATTAAAACTTTCGTATTTTCGGATTCTCCATAAAACTAACAATTTGCTGACAAAGTACAGTAGATTTAGTCAGGACTAACGATATGTACATTAAATTTCGACACTGTTGTAAACTGTATAATTTAAAATTCGAAGTCAAACATTAATGGTTTATGTGAATAACTAAACTTCTTTTTAGATAATCACTCAACTAGCATATATACAAAGGATTAAATCAAAAGATTAACAAACAATAGTTTCCAAATCTGCAAACGTATCAAATAAACGTCGATTGTTAAAGTATAGCGACTGTTACTATATACAGTGAAACCTTTCTATAACAGCCTTGTTTGTTCGATATTTTTTTTCATCTATAGTGAAATATTGTTATATAGGACATATATTATAACATAACATAAAAATCGATTCCAAGAAAAACTTAGTTGTCATAGTGAATGACTATTATATATGGATACTGTTATAGAGATGTCTGACTGTATAGCATTCTATGGTAAACCACAATCTGTTCAGACTGTATGACATTCTATGGTAAACCACGATCTGTTCATTCTCTTATTCACTAAAGGAATATAAGTTATATCTGGTTTACCCTAAAATTCGAGTAACAATTAAACTTGTATTGTGGTTTTAAGGATATGTGATTTAATTTAATGCCAATTGATAAACAAGGAATTAAATAGATAACTTAAAGAATAAAATAGATCAAATTAGTGTGTAAGCTAAATCTCGGCCTCGATCTATGATAATCTCGAGGTATGATAACGGGAATAACAAATGATAAAACAACTCTGATGAATAGTAAGTGAATAACAAGAGAATAATGTGCGTACGCTTTCTTATCAGTGAACGATGAATCTTACAAATGAGTGGGATCCCCCTTAATATAGTAGGGGAGTCCTAAATAAGGTATACTTCTAATTATAGTAGAAAATCCTATTTGACAATTGTTTAACCGCCGAAGACCAATTCATTTCGGAATTCACGCCGTGATCTCCGGTCCGTTGTGGATATCTTGCCCTTTCCGTTACTGAATCATACCGGCATCATCTCTAAGCACGCCTTCTTCTGACTTCAGTAAGTGTGATCGACCTTGGAAAGGAACTTCAACCCCGAGTTCGACGTCCTGGACTTTCGACGTGGTATCACTTTTTCCATCGAGGGACGAAATCGAGTAGCCCCGATTTTCACCGTATACAGATAATCCCCTCGTTTCTTAGAATAAAATGATAATAAATGACTTGAGCATTGATTTTCTAGAGGCCCCGATAATGATGTCATCCCTGTGATGTAAGCGCTCGAGGTGACTGAAACGTCCCGTCGGTTCGGTTTCCCAAGACATTAAATGCTTGCCAGTGACTGTTGGCCACTAGCGCCACCGAACCGTCGCCGTGAACCTATAAATACATGTTTCCTATTTGAATCAAAACTTTACTTTCATCTTCACCAATTTATCTAATTCTCTTTCTCCCTCCATCTCTTCTCTTTCACCACCCATTGATTCGATCTTTTAGGACCAAAAATATTAAACTCCACCTCTTCTGCTTTATCTCATCTGAATCAATGGCGAAAACCTCCAAAACCGTCGCTCAAAAGGAGAAAGCCTCTTCTTCTTCTTCCCGACCGGTCGGTGACAAAACGCCGGTGGAACCACTCCTTCACGAGATTATTCCTGGCCCTTGTATCCTAAAAAACATTTTTAAAGTTGGGAACCCTCCGTCAGTACCTGGCCGATGTGAACACGTATTGAGGTATATTTACTCGATAACGACGAAACAGATCGAAGTCGTGAAGGAAGACTGCAATTGGGGGCCCGAGGTCGTGGTACAGATCCCTACTGTCACGACCCAAATTGGAGGGCCGCGATGGGCACCCGGTGCTTTACTCAACCGAGTACCAACGTAACATATCTTTCTTATCATATTATCATGAGTAAATGAGCCAGAAAACCCGTCATGAGATAAAAAGAATAAAACATAAGGGAATACTCAACATATGAAGACCCAATATGCTATACAAACTAATATATGTGACATACGGGCCTATAAGGCCGACATGACCATTAGTAAACTCGAAACATAGGCCGACAAGGCCATACAATTATCCATACACCTGACATCTGTCTACAAGCCTCTAAGAGTATATAAAATTATAAAGGACGGGACAGGGCCCCGCCATACCAATCGATACATATCCAAAACATACTGACCAAATAGGCAACTCCGGAGCAAGTGGAGTGCACCAACACCTTCGCTGAGCTGATAGATTACTAGGAGGACTATCAACCTATCAATCGAGACCTGCGGGCATGAAATGCAGCGTCCCCAGGCAAAAGGGACGTCAGTACGAATAAAGTACCGAGTATGTTAGGCAGGAAAGCATAAACAAGAACAGTAATGTAAAGAGAGAGATAGAGGAGATACAACCTGTAACATCAGAGTGCCTCTGGGGGTTACTGATATGAAATGCATAATACATATATATACATAAACTTTTTAAAACATTCGCCTCTGTGGGCATCATCATCATCATATCGTACCCGGCCTCAAAGAGGACTCGGTAAAAGCGTACCCGACCATCATAAGGTTCGGTAGAATCGTACCCGGCCACGTGGAGCTCGGTAAACCCAACTGATCAGTGGTTGCACAATAGGTGCCGTACCCGGCCGACTATAGCGCGGCTCGGTAGAGTAAAATAGATACATATATATAATTCATGCTCGACTTATGGAATCACGTTCTAACCCTTTCGGAGTGATGTAAGGTCATTGCACCTTCGATTAACATTATGGACATCCCTACCATCAATATGAACCTTAGTGGGATTTAAGGATCATACACACTTGTTTAGAATAACTTTATAAGGAAAGAACAACATGGACAACCTTAGTTTCTAGGAGTAGATCCGTTATGAATTAGCGTACCGTTTATGTTCATGTCACTTTAGATCATGCCAAAAGAAAGAAGTAAGTGCCTTAACATACCTTAAACCCGTTGAGTCCTTAATCACTTCCAAGCAGCTCTTCAAACAAGTCAACTCAATCTATCATAGTACAAGGAGATTTAAAATTAGTGCTGAGCAAAAGCTAAGTCTATAACTTAAGCTAGTAGCTCGTTTACGTAAATTTTGGCAGCATCTCCCTTGTAACAACGACCTCCTCCAATACCATATACAAGAACAATGACCAGAGCAATCCATCAATACATAATTATCAATATCAAGACACCATATAACAACAACAAGTCACAACTACATTACGACGAGCGGCAAGCTCCGATTGGAATCCGTATACCCCTTATCAATCCTTATAGACTTCTTACTTCAACATAAAAGTATCATTAACATGATAATGAAGTCATTAATCAATGATTCCAGCCTTATACCATATATTTATAACAACGAAAATAATCCACAACTTCAACTATCCTCAATTAGCAACTTTATTCACTAGTTCATGTCTAGCCCATCCATTTAACTTAATCAACATCAAGATAACCTTAGGCACAAGCAAGATCACAATATACATACCTTATACAGTAACTTCAAGTCAAAATCCAAGTTATATTCAGTTTACAACAACCCTTAATAGCAATACAACACCATAGAAGTGACTTAAGCTAATCCAAGTATTATCTTGTAGTTTATCATCCTAACAACTTAACCAACATACAAGAAAGCTTAAGCACAATTAGTAGGCTGTTATACTCACCTTAGACAGCAGCAACAACTTGGAATTTCATCCAAATACATCCCACAACAATCCTTAATGACAACACAACCTCAAAGAGGTGTTGTTCTACACTAGAACTAAGTTTTGATATTGAAATATGGTGTAATCACTTTGGAATCACTTCAAAACCTTGTGGTATATGTTTAGGAGGGTTAGGAGAGGTTTGGAGACGAATTTTAGTTGAAAAATGAGCAAAAATAGGCATCCAAATCGTTTATAAATTGAAGTAGGTCAACCACCGCCTAAGTGGGTCCCATTGGGAGCTGCTTGCGCGGTATCGCGAAAACGCGAATATCTCTCTACTCCGATGTCGTATTGACAAACGGTTTAATGAGTTAGAAACTAGACTCGTAGACCTTCAATTTGGTAGGTAGAACACCCCATGATTCCAAGTATATTTGGAGAAATTCTCAGATACATTTGACCTAAATTTCAGCAAATTTATGAATGTAACTTGTGATGACCTTTGCCAACTCTTGTTCCACAACTTGCTTGCCTTCAAAATGTAGAAAATGAATATCATACGACTAAAATAACTCATAGAATAACCTCCTTATCATGTTAATAACCCTAGTCTCACCCCAAAGTACATGTTATAACATTCGAAACTTGTCGACTTTCGACGAAACTTATTTTCTTCAATTGGTTTAGCTTCTAAGATTTCCAACCCTCTTGGTACTCGTTATTCATGATCTTAAATATTTGTAACCTCCAAGGTAACATGATTAACTTACTTTATTTGATTCCAAATAGAATCTCTTTTCCGAGCTTACATCAATGACTTATGACGTACTCTCACGTATGAAAACTTGGGGTGTAACACCTGCCCCTGAAGAAAGCATCACCACTCATGTGGAGGGGTTCTAAGTGTTTACACTTACCCCTTCACATTAGGTCCTCTTGACCTAGTTATCATCGATTTTTGCAAAATGTACCAGGTTACCCTTGGCCAGGTGCATCCCTCGTTCTGGTGCATAGTGATTATGCTCCGCTTCTTCTCTGGTAAGGCCAAGGGGTTGGAATTCACTCTCAGCCACCTTATACGGCTGTATCGACCAAAACTTTATCGAGGATTAATCAAGTTTCAACGCCGATCGACGAAGTCCTTTTTTGCAAGTATCGATGAGGACAAAGACCGAGGTTGGATGATCCGGTTCGTGCGGGTAAGGACCTGTAACCTCATCCTTGAGGAGATACGGCCGTTCCCCGAGAAGTAGAACCCTGATCGTAAGTATCAACCATTAATCTTCGTATTTTACTTTTTTCTTTGTGTAACACTTTCATCTGTTATGCAGCCGTTCCTAGAGGCCTCAAATGATTCCCGACCCTGAAGACTGGGTTCAGAAGCTGGCTGCAACTTCCTCCCATGTCGAGTGCCGTTGGCGTGACTTGGCCAGGGGTAGATGGGAGGCTAAAAATCATGGTAAGTTTATCATGTATGCTTACGGCATCCTTTCTGAAATATTTCCTTTAGCTCATACTTGACTCCCTTTTTCGCAGGCCTCGGGGATGTTGCTGAATTGAGGCCGGCCCCGCCTGGGGAAGAGGTGGTTCCCAAACTGTCCAAGGAAAAGAAAAGGAGAAGGGCCTCATCTTCTGATACCCCAGAGCCTAATAAAAGTATGGCTTATAAGCCGAAGGACGACTTTACTGCTTTGTCTGCCAACGTAGCCCAAAAGCTATAAGATGAGGAAGAGGAGAGGGAGGATGCCGATTGTGAGCTGGTGCTCGAAAGAGGGGAAGTGTCGAAGTTCCTAAGGCAGCTGGGTCGGTGATGGTCGAGGCGACTCACCCACGGACCTAGGAGATATGGAAGGTACTCCGAGCGAAGTCCCCGAGTCATCGAGGGCCCAAGATATTTCCTTCCATGATGAATATCCGGCGAATGTGCCCGAAGGGTCTGATTCCGAGGCCCTTCAGAAGGGGAAGAGTGCCCCAAGTAACTTGCTTGGGGCAATCCATATTGATGATTCGCCGCCCAACCCTAAATTTTTCGAAGGGCAATTTCGGGAGGCTGGATCTTTAGAGACCCCCGATGTGGGAAATACCCATGAAGGGGAAGATATATTTCGTGGTTGCCTCGTGGGGGTCGATGATGTTTCCTACCTAGATGCGACGATAGTTTTTGACGAGGCCCATCATATCTTGAACCAGGTAAACTTCATTCCCCATTATTACGTTTGCTTTTATTTTCTTCTTGCTAATTTCTTTCCTTTCTCCTCAGGCTGTGGTAGCTTCATCGGGAAACATTCTCTAAGTCCCAGACCTAGCTGAACCGGTGTGGGGCTGAATGCAAGAAGCTTACTGAGGAGAGAGATGCCCTCAAATGCCTCTATATAAAGAAATAAGAGGAGATCAAGGACCTTCGAGCAGTCTTGGCCCAGGCTTGTAAGGAAGAGGCGGAGCTAGATGCGCATGTAACTATCCTTTTGAAAGAGTACGGTTTTGACTCAACTATGGAAGCTAATACTTCAATATATCAGTTGCAGCAAAAGCTGAAAAGGATCGAGCTGCTCCGAGGGGAAGTCGATCAGGTCAAAGCCGACTGTGATCGGTGGAAGGAGAACATGGACTGCCTTGCTGCGGAAAAAGAGGCTGCCTTGGCCAAATTGTCATGGCCAAGGTCTAAATTCAGGGCGTCAAAGAGAAAATTTCAGCCCAGGCAAAAAGGATCGAGGAGCTCGAAGCCGAGCTTGCTGAGGCCATGACGGAGGTCCGGAAGATGAAGATCGAAGCTTACAAGTGCATACCCATGTATTTGGATGATGCCGAGGCTGCTCTGGCTCAGATAAGGGAGGTTTCCGTTTGTGAGCAACGGAGCAATGACTTGGCGAGGTGCCAATCCCAGAGTGAAACCCTCGAGGAAATCCATGCTCGAGGTTTTGACCTCTCTAAAGAGATAGCTCAAGCTAAGGTGCTTGAAGCTGATTCCAGGTTGCTTGTCTCCTCCGCTGACGATGATGATGATGAAGGCAGCAACGGTGAATCCGATAACGATGAGGGGCTCGAAGGAAAAGCTGCCCCGAGAGACAAACTAGCCTTGGGCATATTTAGGATTTTATTTTCCTTATACTTTTTCGTAAAACCCATATAGGTCTCTTGTACATATCCTTCTTCATCAATATATAAAAGAAAATTTCTCTTGAATGCCTTTTTAATTTTTATAAACATGTTTTTTGCCTTGTAAAATTTTCAGCACAACCTTATGCTTTGAACGGTGCGTTCGAGACTTTGGTTTTAGATGACTTCCTCGAAGTCTCCATGGTTGAGTTTGAATAAGGTTTGAACTTGAGGCATAGGCCCTTTAGGGTTTGTGCCGGATAATGGAGAGTCCCCGATCCATAATCAAGTTATCCTTTTTTTGGGCTTGGGATAGTCGAACCCTTGGGTTCAGACGGAGTGAGAACAATGTCTCGAACTCTAAGTGTATTAGCCCTTAGGCTCTTTAGATCGGGCCGATATGACCTCTAAAAGATGGCTATTATTCCCCTCTTTTGGCTTAAAATATTTAGTGAAAATTTCTTTATGCCTTAGTATGTATTTTTTACCCATTTAGTTTTTTGATGGTTCGATGTCGATTGAAACCCCTCTGTTTTTTGTACCTTAGCACGTTTGTGTTAAGATAATTCGATACCTCTTAAGGTTTTTTTAGGGCTGATTTTATTGAAGCCCTTCTGGTTATTTGCTGAGGGTAGCCTTTTTTAACCGGTTTTTCAAAGAATTTGAAGGCCTATTGTGATTGCAGGATTCAGACATCTCCGAGCTATATTAATTTGGTCGTAGCCTTTGGGTATGCCTCTTAGGCTTATTTCCCAATAACACTTTCGAAGTGTTAGTCCCCAAGGATGACGACCTTGGCCTATAGATCGAGGGAGTTACCTCTTTGAGGTCTTATGAATTCGAGTTTAGATAACTCAAATACGTCGATCGTCAATGACAGTCCCCGAGTGTTCAAGGTATATTTGCGCTTGGCCCTTGAGCCATTTCTCACAAAATCACAAGTACGGAGCTCGTATAGTAGAAAGTTTTCTTTGAGACATAAGATGTTCGATATAGAAAGAACGCTTCTTGAAATAGTTTATACATGCGACCGTTTGGCCAATTACAAATTTTCCCTATCGAGACCCTTTGACATGAAGTATTTTTCTCGAAAATTTGACCTCCGAGGTGATGCCCCCAGTATTTGAGGTTGATTGAAAAGAATCCTTGGATACTGTTGAATTTACCTCAGGTAACACATAATTATTGCCTCATTAAAATCCTCGCCGGAAAAACCCAGTCGGGATAAAAACCGATCTAAGGAAAAAAGAGTGCAACGCGTGCTTTAAAACCTAAGGTCCTCGTGTTGAAGAGTTTCTTGATGTCTTCGATCGAACACCTGTAATAAGTTAGTATCAGATACGATCGTAAAGGGGGAAAGTCATACCTTAGCAATATTACTGTTTGAGGAGTGATACATTCCAACTGTTAGGTAATTGTTCGCCCTCCATTGTTCCAAGTTTGTAAGACCCCTTTCCGATGATACCGAGGACCCGATATGGTCCTTCCCAATTTGGGCCTAGTTTTCCTTTGTTTGGGTCTCGAGTGTTGAGGGTGACTTTCCTTAGAACTAAGTCCTTGATTCCGAAGTGGCGAAGGTTGGTTCTTCTATTATAATATCTCTCGATTCTTTGCTTTTGCAAAGCCATCCGAACGAGCGTAGCTTCTCGTTTTTCATCCAATAGCTCGAGGCTAGTATTCATAGCCTCATGATTTGATTCTTTCATCATATGGCAAAATTTGGTGCTAGGTTCCCGACTTTAATAAAAATCAAGGCCTCAAAGCCGTATACTAAGGAGAATAGGGTTGCCCCCGTTCTAGACTTTGATGTTGTTCGATATGCCCAAAGGACTTTGGGTAACATTTCTATCCACTTCCCCTTAGCGTCGTTCAACCTTTTTTTTAAGTTTTGAATGATAGTCTTGTTCATCGATCCGTCTTGTCCGTTCCTACTAGGATGGTACGGTGTTGATAATATCCTTTTTATTTTGTTCTCCTCGAGGAATTTTGTTACCTTGCTGCCAATAAAATATTTTCCATTGTCATACACCTTTTCTGCGGGTATCCCAAATCGACATACAATGTGATCCCAGATGAAGTCTATAACCTCTTTCTCTCTTACTTCTAACCCATTTAGATAAATAGTTTGTCATAAATAAAATGAACTTAGCTTTACCCGGGGCCGATGGTAGAGGGCCGACGATATCCATTCCCCATTTCATGAATGGCCATGGGGATAGGACTGAATGAAGTTGTTCTCCGGGTTGATGGATCATCAGTGCAAACCTTTTACATTTATCATATTTTCGAACAAAATCCTTAGTGTCTTTTTCCATGCTATCCCAGTAGTATCCTGGTCTAATGATTTTGTGGATCAACGATTCGGTGCCGGAATGGTTCCCACAAGTGCCTTTTTAGACCTCTTGTAAAACATAATCGGTGTCTCTTGGTCCTAAACACACTGCCAATGGTCCATCAAATGTCCTTCTGTATAATGTTCCGTCTTCATCCAATGTGAATCGAGCAGCTTTGGTTCGTAGGGCCCTCGATTATTTGGGGTCCGATGGGAGTTTTCCATTCTTCAAGTATTCAATATATTTATTCCTACAATCTGAGGTCAAGCATATAGAGTTTATCTCGGCATGACCTTCCTCGACTATCGATCATGAGAGTTGAACGACAGTCCCCGTGTTGATCTCATCTTCCTCGACTGATGACCCCATATTTGCAAGTGCATCAGCCTCACCATTTTGTTCTCGAGGTACATGTAAAGTCCATTCCTTAAAATGGTGCAAAGTTACCTACAACTTGTCCAAATACCTTTGCATTGTGTCCACTCGAAATTCGAAGGCTCTATTTACTTGGTTCACCACCAGTAAAGAGTCACACTTGGCTTCAATGACTTCTGCTCCCAAGCTTTTAGCTAGATAGAGACCTATAATCATAGCCTCGTACTCGGCCTCATTGTTAGTCAACCTAGAAGTTTTTATAGACTGCCTAATAGTGCTACCCGTGGGCTGCTTCAGAATGATGCCTTACCGCCACAGCAAGCCAATCGGGGCCAAGCTCCACCTCCTAGAAGTCAGCCTCCTTACCGAAACCGCTACAATCCTCGACCTTCCCAGAATAACTTCCGTCCTCGGGAACCACCCAGGAGACCCAACTATACACCAATCGGTGAACCCTACTCCACCCTATTCCCTAAGCTTGTCCAGATGAATTTGTTGCAGCCCATACCACCAAACGGGCAAAACCCGGAATCACCATCATATCAGTGGGGTGTCAGGTGTGCATACCATTTAGGGGTAGAAGGGCACGATACAAACAACTGTTGGACATTGAAACAAGCAGTAGAGAATTTGTTAGAGCAAGGGAAAATTGTGTTGAAAGACGAAGATGTCCCAAATGTGACCAATAATCCGCTGCCCGCCCACAACAACGGGCCGATAATTGGGATGATTTATGAAGACAAGGAATTTGATCCGGCGCTTAAAGCCATAATTGCTATTGCTAATACAGAAAGGAAGCCCAAGGCAACCCCGAAGCAAGAAAAAGGGAAAGTTGATGTATCCAAGCAGGCCTATGTGGTATGGGGGACAATCAAGCCACCTCGGTTGAATGAGCCAGTGGTTATTGGACACATACCACAGAAGCCAAAGTACAGTAAAGAGGAAGATGATGAGGTGTTCACGGTTGAAGAGAGTGAGGGAATATGTGAGGCGATGAGGAAAATGCTATGCGAAACACACATGGTCTAGCCAGGAGAGGGCACTAGCACCGCTGAGGTATCATACATGGAACTGAGCACCAAGATTCAAAACTGGAAGGCTACGCCATTCTTGATCGGGCGAGAGTCCTAGTAGACCTGTCCTGCCATTTTTCTGCATCGCGAGCTATCCCAGGGTGTAACTCAGATGTTTTCTTTAGTTTCCTATTTTTAATTTCCTGAATGTCAACCCTGTTTATCTTCCCAATTCCAAGAAATGAAATCATGTTCCATCGTTCACCTTCTTTATTTTTTAGAGTTTTTCTATGTTTTATTTTTAGTTCTCTCCAATTCTGATAATGCAGTTTTAAATAACATGACATTCTTGCGGACTTCATGCCCAGATCCCAAAAACTCCGTCAGACTTCAAATAATGAGTCAAAATTTGAAATATAGAGAGTTTGAGAAAATTCAATAGGAACAACTAGGAAGATTAGTTCATGGTTTGGAAATGTCCGTCACTGAAGCAGAGTTTGAGGACAGTGAGTGGGTTTAGACTCGTATGGAATGTTAACCTTAATGACTGCAGTTTGTCACGAGCAATTGTACCAACAAAGAATGGCCCGCGCCTATGAATTTGAAGAAGGGAAACTGGTGTTAAGGCGTATTCTTCCTCATCACCAGGAAGCACGAGGAAAGTTTGCTCATAATCGGAAGGGTCCATACATCATTGGAAAATATTGCCAGAAGGAGCATTGGTATCTGGGCGGCATCGAAGGAAATGCCCTTGAAATAACTGCCAATGCAAATGCAGTCAAAAGATACTATGTTGGATCCTATATATAGTTCTAATATTTTCCGGTTGAGATGACGAAGGCTTTCATTCTCGCTACCCAAACACTATCAACCCTTTGCAAACCCATTTGAGCTGGTTACTCTTCTTTGATTACCCTCTTTGGAACCTGAAAGTATTATTGAAAAAAAATGAAAAAAAAGAAATTGAAATGAAAAAGAAAAATAAAAAAGAAGAAGAAGAAGGAAGAATTGGAAAAATAAGAATATATATATATATATAAAAAAAGACAGTGAAAATGAAAAAGGGGGAAAACGGAAGGGAAGAAGAAAGTGAAAAACAAAGCAAATCAGAAAAACAAAAGAAAATAAAAATAAAAATAAAAAAAATGATTGACCTGAACTACGTTTGACTTGATTCCGAAAGGATACGTAGGCAACCTCTCCCTGGGGTTTAGTCACACCAAAAATAAAAATCCAAGAAGTCCCCCAAAAGTGAAACTGGGGCAGAAGTTATAATGGTTCGGCAATGATCCCGCCCAAAAGGTTCCAAAGTTGTAGTTCAATCCAAATTCTTTTCACCCCAAACCTTGTCCAAGTCCTTCTGATCAATTGGCAAAGACAAGAAAGTGGAAAACGTCATTGTTGGAATCTGATGGAAGTCAAATTGAAAGAAATAAAATGAGAGAGTCTTATCGGTGAAAACCTTCGGGCACCATGAAGCGACAAGAGTAGAGAAATAAAAAATGAGAGAGGTCGATTAGCGAAAAACCCGCAAAGGGCGTTGTCGGCCGAAAAGAGGATACTTCATCACTAAAAGTCCTGGAAAGGTTCTCCATTTTGGAAACACAGATCAATAGGTTCATTAGAAGCTGGAGTTAGATGCGGATCGGGCATCCAGTCCAAGAAGCATGTCATGTCAGTTTGAAGCCAGCATGCACTCCAGATAAGTCCTTCTTTTCCCCCGAAAGGGACGCTTCTCTTTAAACTCATAAGCTTTCCTTTTGCATAGTTTTCTTTGAATCCCTTTCGGTCTAACTCTGATTTCGTAACAATTACAAAGAAAAGGTGGTAGGACCGGTTTAACAGGGCCCCGCCTGGCAAGAGTCAAAGAAAATACACAGCCTCAGTGGTGCGTCAGTCCAATCCCGACTGACCATAGTGGTTGATTTGCTCCCAAAGTAAAGACGTTCAAAAGGAAAGAAAGTCAAAGGCAAAGTTCCTAAAGGTAGAATAAAGCAAAAGGACGGAGCCCACACGGGCGAGTCATCCTGTAATCCTAAGGCTGAACCCGGATCGTGTGAAAGAGATTCACCCTCAAGGCCAAGAAGCAGCATAGTTCTCAATGGAAATGGGGACGGGATCAAGCGATGGCGACGACCAAGGCCACAAAACTAACCACCGTTTCAACTAATAAATTGTTCTTTGTTGAAAACAGGTCTTACTTAAGGCAACCGTGCAAGAAGCAGGTACAACCCAAAAGAAATGAAATGCGCGAGCGTTGAACCAGCTTTGCAGCAGGAGAACGACCAAAAGTAAGTTTACCCGGAATTCTTTCATGCATTTTGATAAATAAAAGGAAATAAAAGAAAGAAGACAAGACAGAAAAATGAAAATCCCCAAAAGAAAAACAAATCATGGTAGCATAGGACCTCATTCCTCAACTATCTCAGTATAAACCGCGAATCTCCTTGGCATAACCCAAGGAGCTTTTTCTATCCCGGCATAACCCGATGATTACCGTCATAACCCGATGAATCTTCCCGGCATAACCCGTGGACCTTTTCGGCATAACCCGATGACTTCCTCGGCATGACCCGAGGACTCTTGTCCTTTTCCGGCATAACCCGATGAATCTTTCTGGCATAACCCATTGACTTTTCCGGAATAACCCGATGATTTTACCGGCATAACCCGTGGACCTTTTTGGCATAACCCGATGACTTCCTCGGCATAATCCGAGGACTCTTGTCCTTTTCCGGCATAACCCGATGATTCTTTCCGGCATAACCCGATGACTTTTCCGGCATAACCCGATGATTTTACCGGCATAACCCGATGAATCTTCCCAGCATAACCCGTGGACCTTTCCCGGCATAACCCGATGAATCTTTCCGGCATAACCCGATGAATCTTCCCGGCATAACCCGTGGACCTTTTCGGCATAACCCGATGACTTCCTCGGCATAACCCGAGGACTCTTGTCCTTTTCCGGCATAACCCGATGAATCCTTCCGGCATAACCCTATGATTTTACCGGCATAACCCGATGAATCTTCCCGGCATAACCCGTGGACCTTTTCGGCATAACCCGATGACTTCCCCGGCATAACCCGAGGACTCTTGTCCTTTTCCGGTAAAACCCGATGACTTTACCGGCATAAACCGAGGACTCATTCCCTTTTCGGAATAACCCAGTTCCCCTTTTCCTCTCCTCCCCGACATAAACTGGGGACCTCTTTTGTCTTCACAGCATAACCCGTGCACCTCTCTGGCATAACCTAGGAGCCTTCTTTCATTTTTCTCCCGACAACTCGGATAGTTTCCAGCGTAACCTAGCAATCCTTCCAATTTAGGGCTCCTATCCCTAAGTTGAGCGAGTTTCCTTTAGCCAACATTAGGACTCCAATCCCTGAGTTGAGCGATTTGCTTTTAGCCAGCATTAGGGCTCCAATCCCTGAGTTGAGCAATTTATTTTTAGCCGACATTAGGGCTCCAATCCTTGAGTTGAGCAATTTTCTTTAAGCAGACATTAGGGCTCCAATCCCTGAGTTGCGCATTTTTTACCTTTTTGCGACATTAGGGCTCCAATCCCTGAGTTGCACCTTTTAGACTAGAAGTTTCCAATCCCCTCATCAATCCTGTAGATTTTTATGGCAATTAACTCGCGAAATTTTCCTAGTGAAACTGGGGCTGAAAATTTCGTTCGTTTGTTTTGTTGTCTTAGCAGGTTTGACCCCGAGGCACATGGATCGAGATGACCTACGGTTTGAGTCTCAATCCAGAATAAAGAAAAGAAGAAAAGAACAAAAAGAAGATTGTTCCCAAATATCAGAACAAACAAAGGGCAAGTCGCTCAAAATTTGATCAAAATTCCCAAGTTCCGCCAATCCCGTTTCACTCAAAACTGCAGAAATAAACAAGCGCCTACAACTTGCAAGCATCAATATTCGGATCGAAGTCTACAAGCAGAATCAGCTAAGACCCAAGATCAAGTTGCAAAAGAATTATAGATAAGAATCTTGTAACTAGCGTTTGACATGCATAAGTAGTTAGTTCAGTGTAATAAGGCGGTCAGTAAAGCAGGAGTGGCAAAAGCAACAGCAGTAACAACAAGCATCGCAATCCCAGGGTAGTCCCAGCTACCAAAGTTTCCCGAACTACATTGACCTGATTCCTGTTTAGCCCAGGATATGTAGGAAATCTTTGAAGCAAAGATTCGGTCAAATCTTTCAAAATACGCTTCACGCGGAGCATTCCAACAGGCAAAAATCGCTCATATCCGCTCACTTTATCTTTGCACAAAAACCCTTCGTGTTTTCGGACAAAGAGGGGCAGCTGTGAGCACGTAAGTTTTGCTTTACCGAAACTACTCCAAAAGAAATCGGAAAAGAAATAAAACAAGTTACCTTCGGGTACATTTTTGAGTATTTATGTGACATTTTGATAATTATTTTGTCCGTAAATGCTCGCTTTGCCAGTGTTAAAAAATACAAAAAATACATGTCGCATGCATGATACATTTAGGAATTAATTAACCATTATTTGATTTTAAAAGGCGAAAATCACAAAATATGTATTTCTATTCTATTTTTTGTTGTCGTAGTGATTTTATTAAATGTTTTAATTCGTGTGATAACTGTTGTTAAGTGTTAATTAATATTTGGGTAGTTTAATTTTGGTTTTTAGGAATTTTCGGTTTAAATTGTAAGAAGAAAATATTGGATTTGGGCCACAAATCCAAATGAAATCAGGCCCAAACCAATACAAATGACCCAGTCCAAGCCAGGTCTGTTTAGAGACGCCCAAACGACACCGTATAGGCATCACCCTTTTTGAGCCGTTGATTGATTCAGAGGAACGGCCCAGATCAAGCCAATCACTTACCCAAACGACGCCGTATAGGGCCGTCTAATCTCAACCGTTAACCCAATCCCATCCAACGGCTTCAGGCCATTCCCCATATGCCCGACCCGTTCAACCTCGGACCAGCCCAACCCCTTTTTAGTTGGAACGACACCGTTCCTCATTAAGTGAAAGATCCTGGCCCTCGATCCCACTTCATCCAACGGCCAGGATCTAACCACCCACTACGTATATAAACTCAAACCCTTACCCCACGCCCTATCCGAACACCCCTCCTTCATCGTCCCAAACCCAAACCCAAACCCAGACCTCCCAAACCCTAGCCGCCCCTGTGCACTTCCACCGTAAACCCAGCAGCAACGACGCCGATGACCACCAAAGTAACACCCCTGATGCACCTCACCACCCTGAACACAGATCTGTTACCCCCTTGCCTCGAATCATTCCCCATCATCTCGAATCTTAGTTTGAAGGTTCGAGCAAAACCTCGATCTACACCGACCCACCTCAGATTCACACC
This sequence comes from Nicotiana sylvestris, assembly GCF_000393655.2. Lineage (NCBI taxonomy): Eukaryota > Viridiplantae > Streptophyta > Magnoliopsida > Solanales > Solanaceae > Nicotiana > Nicotiana sylvestris. The sequence continues at coordinate 66,084,253 of NC_091063.1, forward strand.
AGCCATTACCCTAGCCTCACTCGTGACCAAACCAAGCTTGGTTTGGTCCGAATCTACCCACAAATCCCAAAACCCCAAATCTGACTGTTCTAACCCTAGAACACAAGAATTTTTGGAATTCGGTTAGATTAAATGAAAGGTTGGGGTCTAATAGACCCTAATCGAAGTGTTCTCGGTCGAGAACACCTCGATTAAGATCTGTTCGACTTCAAATGGGCAAAACCAGCTTGGGCCTGGGTCGTCTATGTTTAAGCGTTTTAGAGTAAGTTCACTTTTCCTTTTTTGTTGTTTATTTTAGTTTAGTTTAGTTTATCGGCATGATTAATTAGTTTGTTTGCTTATTTCTGGGATTTGCTGTCAGTTGTTCTCCATCTCCATAAGACCTTTTATTCGGTCGATTGTTATTTTGTTTATGGTTGAATACGTATAGTGATATACATATTTCAATTTGATTAATATCGTTGAATCGATAATGCCTGTGGTTTCCCTGTGTCGTGCAAAATTGTCAAAGACAGTTGATTCCCTATCTGTATTATTTGTTTAATCGACTGATTGTTCTACGTTATAATTAGTATAGTCGATTAGATAAACGTCGTCGATTAGTTTTATAGGGCTGAATGTTCAAATGTCCTGATTCTGATAAGCTTCATATGATTGATCGAACCATTGTCGTTTAGATGATTGTTTGAAACTATCTATGAATGGTTTGTTCGCTGCAGTGCAATAGCTGGAACTCAGTTAGGATAGTTGTTGAATTTGAACTCCCATAAGTTTAAATTTCAGTTTTTTGAAGTTAGGGTAAAACAGTAATAACCAGGGGTTTTAAAAGGGGTAGTTTGGGGTTGTAAAAGTTCTGAAATGCTTAAAGGCAAGTGGGCTGACAGTAAGGTACTAAAATATTAATTCAACTAATGGAATTAATTGACCAATAGTGGGATTGGTGATATGTTAAGCACCTTTAATAGCTGGAAATCAGTAACAACATGAGTTTAATAATAAAAGGTTAAAGATGCACATGAGAATAGTAGTGGAACCTGCTGTAAAGTAGGATATCCACTGCCTTTTTGAATTTCAGCAGATTTAAAGTAGAAAAACCCATGCCTAGACAGGGCTAAGTGGAAATGACTGCCACTAGGAGTTGTTTTTAGGGCCTGGGCAGCCTGTCATTAAAGGGAGTGGGGGGAATATAAAAACAGGGGGAAAGAGTGGAAAGGAAGGGGAGGAGATCAGAAAAAAAAACAGAAAAGGGGAAGGGGTTGGGAGCTAAAGAGGAAAGCGCTGTCTCATTGCCTTTTCTTCTGAGTTTGTTTCCAATTTCTAAACTGAATTTCAATTTCAACATCTCTAAAAAGAACAAAAAAGCATAAGTTTGGAATAGGCAATCCTGTCCAGTGTTTGAAGTTTTGAAGTTGTCGGACTCATTCGAACATTAGTAGATTCTTCTCTGCGATCTGTTTGTTTCTGGGTCGTATTTCGATTTCCTGGGTTTTGGCTGTGATGCTGTTGGTTTGTTTGTTATTATTTGCTGCTTGATCTTTCTCAAACTGCAACTGGATTCTGGATTATTGCTTGGTTTTAATCTACTGGTTGTCGTGGCTATTGCTGTTGCTTATTCTCGCTGCTTTGGCTGACCCTTCCTTCCTCTTCATTTTGCGTTACGATTTCAGGTACACAGTTTGAGCTCACCCTGATGTAACTTTGAACTTTAATGGAATGAAGCCACATTCTTAATCTGAGCATGTCTACACACTTGTAGTTATGGACATTCAACTGATTTATAGTCGTTCAATACTTAGTTTGTTAGGAAGTTTTTTTTTGAGAACTTTTGGTATCAGTGACCTACTATGGACTGAAAACTGATTCTTAGTTTAAATTCATGCTAGATGTTGTAGTTAAACTTAGAATAGGAAACCAATATTCACTTGTCTCTGCATTTATAGCTCATGTATATTCAGTTGTTGAACATCAAAGGGTAATTGAAATAGGCAAATGGTTCTGGAAGCTGTAATTCCTACGTGTAACGACATATTGGTAATGAATGAAAGTTGATACATCAGTTTTGTTTTGTTAAAATCTCAATGCCAGCTTCAATATGATCTCCTAGTCGTTTTCTTACTCTCAATAACATTACGAAACCCATAAGTAGATAATTAGGAATGAAGTTTTGTACGTACAACGAGAAACAAACAATCAGTATTTGTTAATTTGAATAGGCACGCACTACCCTTTCTGGATGATTACTAAATGCATGACGTAACTACTTAACATATCTTCATTTCCTGTAAATTAGAATTCCATTTGGGCTGGGTTTAAAGGTTTGTGACTGACTATCTTTTGTACATATTTTGAGCGCGAATTTTATGTTTACGTTCGTCTTGATCTAATGACTAAGAAGTTATACCCTTTTTAAACTTGCAATTAAGTAGGATTTTCCTTATCTAAGAGACAAACATAATAGAAAATGTAGTCACTGTAGGTTTTATCCTCTCAAAAAATGAGACGAGCCTCGCCAAATAAAACAATGCAAATTGCGGAGCCCTCAATAACTGGTCACAATAAAATACTTAGAATTTGGGATGGACTGTTTAGTGAATTTCACTGCCTTCCCCAAAGACAATAAACGCGTTAGACTCTTTAGGCGCGACTTAATTAAATTACATTTTTAAATTCGGGTGCGCATTTATGTGACCCAAATTCAAATCTCAACGGAGTCGGAATGTATTAACAACCACGGGTGCATTGATTGTGACGTGGTTCGAGATACATTTCCACGACGTTGCAATTCCATAAAAAATAATAATAATAAAAGTGGTTTAAACTTAATAAAAGCATACAAGTTATAACATGCATTAAATCAGATATTTAGCCATTATAACAATTTAAGCGACCGTGCTAGAACCACGGGATTCGAGGGTGCCTAACACCTTCCCTCGGGTCAACAGAATTCCTTACTTAGAATTTCTGGTTCGCAGACTTCATTTGGAAAGTCGAAAATTTCCTCGATTTGGGATTCAAGATAAACCGGTGACTTGGGACACCAAAAGCCAAACATTTCCCAAGTGGCGACTCTGGAATAAATAAATAATCCCATTTCGAATATTGTCACTTAAATTGGAAAAACTCCCTCGCGCATTTTACCCTTCGGGGCGGGCGCGCAAAAAGGAGGTGTGACAGCTCTGGCGACTCTGCTGGGGATTAACCCAGAACCTTTGGTTCAGGGTTCAAGAATTCGAGCTTTAGAATAATTGTTATATTTGGCTTTATTATCTGATCTTTATTACATGTTTTGGCATAACGTGTTAAATGTTGTCTTTTACCGCTTTGATATTATCTGAACTGTATATAAACTGTGCCGAAACCCTTCTCTTCTTACCTCCGGGGAGGAGCTTGCTGGTCAAGACTCCCTATTCTGTTAGTGTCATACCCTGAAATAAGAAAGAGGCCGGACAAGTTACAAAGCCGGACGATCTCGCGGGTCCCCGGTACGTAGCCCCCTCCTCGACTCGAGTTGTCCGCTCGGGTACACAGTCTAGAACATATACCCAGGTTATAAACCTAGTATAACGAAACCTCATGCCGGATCCCTAGTAGGAATGCTTATTTGCATCATGTTGCATTTGACATAGGGGACTCAACACAGGGGTTGGGTCCGTCTAGGACAGGCAACCTGAAATGAAAAGACCATCCTGCTGCATCCCGTTTGTTTTGCGCATTTACTTGCTTCAGATCTGCATGCTGACCGATTTCTAAAAAAAAAAACTTAAAAAAAAGAAGAAGAAAAAAATGAAAACAAAGTTTGTCTTTTAGTTTGATTTATAAAAAAAAACAAAAAACATATGTAATAAAAAATTCCCTTTAATCACTTTCAAAATCCAAATATATATATATATATATATATATATATATATATATTTATTTAAAAGTTAAAAAAGAAAAAAAGGGGGAAAATTCAAAATTCAAAAAAAAATGTTGTTTCTTTTGTAGTATCTCTTTTATAAATTCAGACTAATAGTCCAAATACTTCCTTAGAAGATTTTTCTTTAGTTTCATCTCTTTTCAAAAATAAAAAAAAAACAAAATATAAAAATCCAGAAAAATATTTTTTTCCCTTTTCTTTAAAAGATTGTATTCAGAAGGGGTTTAGTTTATTTACTCTACGCCTGATCGGCCCGAACTACGCCGGTTTGATTCTCACAGGGTATGAGATACGTAGGCAACCCTCATCGGGTCCAACCTCCCCTTTTTTTGAAATAGCCAAAATGTCAGAATTTTAATTTATGAGTCGGGTGATGACGTTTTGTCAAGAATAGCCGAATGTTCCCAAAAGGGACGCCGAAAGGCTGACTTTGCATAAACAGCCATTTTTGGTCATTTTTTAAAATTTTGACCAAGTTGCCCAATGGCCTTAGGATCCTCGTCCCCGAGGCTCTGCGAGGCCATGTTCCCAATGTCGGGTCACCATTCTGAAAAAAAAGGAGTCATAAATAAATCAAGTGATGTTGTTGTTGTCAAAAACAGCCGAATATTCCCGAAAGGGACGACAGAAGGCTGACTTTGCATAAACGGCCACTTTCGATCATCTTTTAAAGTTTTGATCGATTGACCCTCACAACCTTAAAATCTTCATCCCCGAAGTGCTGAAAGGCCGTGTTCGAAAATCGGATCTTTTTTTAAAATATAGTCAAATCATTTTTGCTTAAATCACCTTAATAAATATGCAGGGTGGGCACAATGCAAAATGAACACTTTTTAACAGCAAATGTCCCGAACTACGCAAGATCTGATTCACGCGGCATCGTGATACGTAGGCAATCCTCATCGGATCCGGTCACATTTTTAACTGCAAATAATGAAAACAATAATAATAGGAAATAATAAAATAAAAAAAATATATATAAAAAAAAATATAAATAAAGGGAAGCCTAAAGAGAAGACGAAATGACGCATGTCTTCGTTGCAAACATATAGAAACTCACTTGACTGTATAGGTGCATCACGCCCCAACGTGAGATTACCTATTTGTTATTTGTTTTGAACTAACCGTTTGCTTGCTGTTGAGTCCTTCAGGTTTTTGGAAAAGGTGGTTGGTTTGGTGGAGGTCTGGCCTCACATTCATACTTCACGAGGTTGAAAGGGAGTGTTCAGTTGCCCGTCGTTAAGACATGAGGGAGTATTCACACTTACTTCACAAGATCGAAGGGAAGTATAGAGATGTCTTCGGAAATCCCTTTGCCTACAATTCCCGTCTCCGAGGAGAGTTCGATCTCGGCCGTCCCAACTCCCCAGTCAGCAATTGCTGAGGAAAATAGAATCCTGCGGCTCCGCATGTTGGAGATGTTGGATGACTGGAATAACAGAAAAGATCCACCGAGTGTAATCCCTGGGTTCCCTGAGTTGTTCTCCAGGACAAGTGGGACTTCCAACATCCCAATAAGCTATCCAACTACCCCATTCGGTTACACGGCCATTTCATCCCACTCTGCTGGATCACCCTCTGAGTTTTACCCCTGGATGTCCACGACGGATGTAGCTACAAGCATATTCACCGCACCGCCCTGTCCAATCGTGGCACAACCCACTACACACAGGCCCAATTTTGACTCTTCCTCATTCACATTCCAAGCCCCATCCTTCTCATTGGAACCAACTCGGTTCACCACCAGCACTCATCCTCAACAACCTCAATACGAGTTTGTACCTGGGCAAGACCAGAACCCTAAAGCTGTTGAACAAGATGAGATGGCAAAAAGAATGAGGAGCCTCGAGCAGAGTTTGAAAAACATGCAAGGTTTAAGCGGACAGAAGAGTGTTTCCTATACCGATCTATGCATATTCCCTCACGTGCACCTACCCTTGGGTTTCAAAACCCGAAAGTTTGAGAAATATGATGGGCATGGCGATCCCATTGCTGACATCAAGAAGTATTGCAACCAATTGTGGGGAGCCGACGGCAAAAAAGAATTGTTGATGGCATACTTCGGGGAAAGTCTGGTAGGAATCGCCTCAGAGTGGTATATGGACCGGGACATATCTCGATGGCATATATGGGATGATCTCGCCAAAGATTTTGTGAGACAATTTCAATATAATATTGACATCGCACCGGACAGAAATGCTTTGTCAAACTTGAAGAAGAAACCCTCGGAGAGTTTCAGAGAATATGCTATTAAATGGCGCGAGCAAGCATCAAGGGTAAAACCTCCCATGGACGAGATAGAAATGGTCAGTACTTTCCTCCAGGCTCAAGAATCAGACTACTTCCAAAACATGATGTCAGCCATGGGAAAGCCTTTTGCGGAAGCGATTAAGATCGGGGAGATGGTGGAGAATGGTTTGAAAACGGGTAGAATTTTGAGTCAGGCAGCCATAAGGGAAACCTCCCAAGCCGTCCAAAGCGAGTCCGGAGGAATGTCAAGAGGGAAGAAAAAGGAAGAGACGTCCATGGAGGCATCAGAAGCAGGAGAATATCGTAACCCCATGCCTTGTTTTTCAGAAAGAACCCCGCAATATTATTTCCCCCACCAAAATGTGACCTATGCTCCTCAACCCTACATGGTCATGAATACCCAGCCTTATGTCCCGCCGCAGCAAGCCAATCGGGGCCAAGCTCCACCTTCTAGAAGTCAGCCTCCTTACCGAAACCGCTACTATCCTCGACCTTCCCGGAATAACTTCCGTCCTCGGGAACCACCCAGGAGACCCAACTATACACCAATCGGTGAACCCTACTCCACCATATTCCCTAAGCTTGTCCAGATGAATTTGTTGCAGCCCATACCGCCAAACGGGCAAAACCCGGAATCACCATCATATCAGTGGGGTGTCAGGTGTGCATACCATTCAGGGGTAGAAGGGCACGATACAAACAACTGTTGGACATTGAAACAAGCGGTAGAGAATTTGTTAGAGCAAGGGAAAATTGTGTTGAAAGACGAGGATGTCCCAAATGTGACCAATAATCCGCTGCCCGCCCACAACAACGGGCCGATAATTGGGATGATTTGTGAAGACAAGGAATTTGATCCGGCGCTTAAAGCCATAATTGCTATTGATAATACAGAAAGGAAGCCTAAGGCAACCCCGAAGCAAGAAAAAGGGAAAGTTGATGTATCCAAGTAGGCCTATGTGGTATGGGGGACAATCAAGCCACCTCGGTTGAATGAGCCAGTGGTTATTGGATGCATACCACAGAAGCCAAAGTACAGTAAAGAGGAAGATGATGAGGTGTTCACGGTTGAAGAGAGTGAGGGAATATGTGAGGCGATGAGGAAAATGCTATGCGAAACACACATGGTCCATCCAGGAGAGGGCACTAGCACCGCTGAGGTATCATACATGGAACCGAGTGCCAAGCTTCAAAACTGGAAGGCTACGCCATTCTTGATCGAGCGAGAGTCCTAGTAGACCTGTCCTGCCATTTTTCTACATCGCGAGCTATCCCAGGGTGTAACTCAGATGTTTTCTTTAGTTTCCTATTTTTAATTTCTTGAATGTCAACCCTGTTTATCTTCCCAATTCCAAGAAATGAAATCATGTTTCATCGTTCACCTTCTTTATTTTTCAGAGTTTTGCTATGTTTTCTTTTTAGTTCTCTTCAATTCTGATAATGCAGTTTTAAATAACATGACATGCTTGCGGACTTCATGCCCAGATCCCAAGAACTCCGCCGGACTTCAAATAATGAGTCAAAATTTGAAATATAGAGAGTTTGAGAAAATTCAATAGGAACAACTAGGAAGATTAGTTCATGGTTTGGAAATGTCCGTCACTGAAGCAGAGTTTGAGGACAGTGAGTGGGTTTAGACTCGTATGGAATGTTAACCTTAATGACTGCAGTTTGTTACGAGCAATTGTACCAACAAAGAATGGCCCGCGCCTATGAATTTGAAGCAGGGCAATTGGTGTTAAGGCGTATTCTTCCTCATCACCAGGAAGCACGAGGAAAGTTTGCTCATAATCGGAAGGGTCCATACATCATTGGAAAATATTGCCAGAAGGAGCATTGGTATCTGGGCGGCATTGAAGGAAATGCCCTTGAAATAACTGCCAATGCAAATGCAGTCAAAAGATACTATGTTGGATCCTATATATAGTTCTAATATTTTCCGGTTGAGATGATGAAGGCTTTCATTCTCGCTACCCAAACACTATCAACCCTTTGCAAACCTATTTGAGCTGGTTACTCTTCTTTGGTTACCCTCTTTGGAACCTGAAAGTATTATTGAAAAAAAATGAAAAAAAAGAAATTGAAATGAAAAAGAAAAATAAAAAAAAAGAAGAAGAAGGAAGAATTGGAAAAATAAGATATATATATATATATATATATATATATATATATATATATATATATATATATATATATATATATAAAAAAACAATGAAAATGAAAAAGGGGGAAAACGGAAGGGAAGAAGAAAGTGAAAAACAAAGCAAATCAGAAAAACAAAAGAAAAAAAAATGATTGACCTGAACTACGTTTGACTTGATTCCGAAAGGATACGTAGGCAACCTCTCCCTGGGGTTTAGTCACACCAAAAATAAAAATCCAAGAAGTCCCCCAAAAGTGAAACTGGGGCAGGAGTTATAATGGTTCGGCAATGATCCCGCCCAAAAGGTTCCAAAGTTGTAGTTCAATCCAAATCTTTTCACCCCAAACCTTGTCCAAGTCCTTCTGATCAATTGGCAAAGACAGGAAAGTGGAAAACGTCATTGTTGGAATCTGATGGAAGTCAAATTGAAAGAAATAAAATGAGAGAGTCTTATCGGTGAAAACCTTCGGGCACCATGAAGCGACAAGAGTAGAGAAATAAAAAATGAGAGAGGTCGATTAGCGAAAAACCCGCAAAGGGCGTTGTCGGCCGAAAAGAGGATACTTCATCACTAAAAGTCCTGGAAAGGTTCTCCATTTTGGAAACACAGATCAATAGGTTCATGAGAAGCTGGAGTTAGATGCGGATCGGGCATCCAGTCCAAGAAGCATGTCATGTCAGTTTGAAGCCAACATGCACTCCAGATAAGTCCTTCTTTTCCCCCGAAAGGGACACTTCTCTTTAAACTCATATGCTTTCCTTTTGCATAGTTTTCTTTGAATCCATTTCGGTCTAACTCTAATTTCGTAACAATTACAAAGAAAAGGTGGCAGGACCGGTTTAACAGGGCACCGCCTGGCAAGAGTCAAAGAAAATACACAGCCTCAGTGGTGCGTCAGTCCAATCCCGACTGACCATGGTGGTTGATTTGCTTCCAAAGTAAAGACGTTCGAAAGGAAAGAAAGTCAAAGGCAAAGTTCCTAAAGGCAGAATAAAGCAAAAGGACGGAGCCCACACGGGCGAGTCATAATGTATTCCTAAGGCTGAACCCGGATCGTGTGAAAGAGATTCACCCTCAAGGCCAACAAGTAGCATAGTTCTCAATGGAAATGGGGACGGGATCAAGAGATGGCGACGACCAAGGCCACAAAACCAACCACCGTTTCAACTAATAAATTGTTCTTTATTGAAAACAGGTCTTACTCAAGGCAACCGTGCAAGAAGCAGGTACAGCCCAAAAGAAATGAAATGCACGAGCGTTGAACCAGCTTTGCAGCAGGAGAACGACCAAAAGTAAGTTTCCCCGGAATTCTTTCATGCATTTTGATATATAAAAGGAAATAAAAGAAAGAAGACAAGAAAGAAAAATGAAAATCCCCAAAAGAAAAACAAATCATGGTAGCATAGGACCTCATTCCTCAACTATCTCGGTATAAACCGCGAATCTCCTTGGCATAACCCAAGGAGCTTTTTCTATCCCGGCATAACCCGATGATTTTACCGGCATAACCCGATGAATCTTCCCGGCATAACCCGTGGACCTTTTCGGCATAACCCGATGACTTCCTCGGCATAACCCGAGGACTCTTGTTCGTTTCCGGCATAACTCGATGAATCTTTCTGGCATAACCCGATGACTTTTCCGGCATAACCCGATGATTTTACCGGCATAACCCATGGACCTTTTCAGCATAACCCGATGACTTCCTCGGCATAACCCGAGGACTCTTGTCCTTTTCCGGCATAACTAGATGACTTTTTCGGCATAACCCGATGATTTTACCGGCATAACCCGATGAATCATCCCGGCATAACCCGTGGACCTTTCTCGGCATAACCCGATGAATCTTTCCGGCATAACCCGATGAATCTTCCCGGCATAACCTGTGGACCTTTTTGGCAAAACCCGATGACTTCCTCGGTATAACCCGAGGACTCTTGTCCTTTTCCGGCATAACCCGATGATTTTACCGGCATAACCCGATGAATCTTCCCGGCATAACCCGTGGGCCTTTTCGGCATAACCCGATGACTTCCCCGGCATAACCCGAGGACTCTTGTCCTTTTCCGGTATAACCCAATGACTTTACCAGCATAAACCGAGGACTCATTCCCTTTTCGGTATAACCCAGGTCCCCTTTTCCTCTCCTCCCCGGCATAAACCGGGGACCTCTTTTATCTTCACGGCATAACCCATGCACCTCCCTGGCATAACCTAGGAGCCTTCTTTCATTTTTCTCCCGACAACTCGGACAGTTTCCAGCGTAACCTAGCAATCCTCCCAATTTAGGGCTCCAATCCCTAAGTTGAGCGAGTTTCCTTTAGCCATCATCAGGGCTCCAATCCCTGAGTTGAGCGATTTGCTTTTAGCTAGCATTAGGGCTCCAATCCTTGAGTTGAGCAATTTTCTTTAAGCCGACATTAGGGCTCCAATCCCTGAGTTGCGCATTTTTTACCTTTTTGCGACATTAGGGCTCCAATCCCTGAGTTTCGCCTTTTAGACTAGAAGTTTCCAATCCCCTCATCAATCCTGTAGATTTTTATGGCAATTAACTCGCGAAATTTTCCTAGTGAAACTGGGGCAGAAAATTTCGTTCGTTTGTTTTGTTGTCTTAGCAGGTCTGACCCCGAGGCACATGGATCGAGATGACCTACGGTTTGAGTCTCAATCTAGAATAAAGAAAAGAAGAAAATAACAAAAAGAAGATTGTTCCCAAATATCGGAACAAACAAAGGGCAAGTCGCTCAAAATTTGATCAAAATCCCGAGTTCCGCCAATCCCGTTTCACTCAAAACTGCAGAAATAAACAAGCGCCTACAACTTGAAAGCATCAAGATTCGGATCGAAGTTTACAAGCAGAATCAGCTAAGACCCAAGATAAAGTTGCAAAAGAATTATAGATAGGAATCTTGTAACTAGCGTTTGACAGGCATAAGTAGTTAGTTCAGTTTCAATTTTCCTTTGGTTGTAATAAGGCGGTCAGTAAAGCAGCAGTGGCAATAGCAACATCAGTAACAACAAGCATCACAATCCCAGGGTAGTCCCAGCTACCAAAGTTTCCCGAACTACATTGACCTGATTCCTGTTTAGCCCAGGATATGTAGGAAATATTTGAAGCAAAGATTCGGTTAAATCTTTCAAAATACGCTTCACGCGGAGCATTCCAACAAGCAAAAATCGCTCATATCCGCTCACTTTATCTTTGCACGAAAACCCTTCGTGTTTTCGGACAAAGAGGGGCAGCTGTGAGCACGGAATTTTTGCTTTACAGAAACTACTCCAAAAGAAATCGGAAAAGAAATAAAACAAGTTACCTTCGGGTACATTTTTGAGGATTTATGTGACATTTTGATAATTATTTTGTCCATAAATGCTCGCTTTGCCATTGTTAAAAAATACAAAAAATACATGTCACATGCATGATACATTTAGGAATTAATTAACCATTATTTGGTTTTAAAAGGCAAAAATCACAAAATATGCATTTCTATTCTATTTTTTGTTGTCGTAGTGATTTTATTAAATGTTTTAATTCGTGTGATAACTGTTGTTAAGTGTTAATTAATATTTGGGTAGTTTAATTTTGGTTTTTAGGAATTTTCGGTTTAAATTGTAAGAAGAAAATATTGGATTTGGGCCAAAAATCCAAATGAAATCAGGCCCAAACCAATACAAATGACCCAGTCCAAGCCAGGTCTGTTTAGAGACGCCCAAACGACACCGTATAGGCATCACCCTTTTTGAGCCGTTGATTGATTCAGAGGAACGACCCAGATCAGGCCAATCACTTACCCAAACGACACCGTATAGGGCCGTCTAATCTCAACCGTTAACCCATTCCCATCCAACGGCTTCAGGCCATTACCCATATGCCCGACCCGTTCAACCTCGGACCAGCCCAACCCCCTTTTAGTTGGAACGACACCGTTCCTCATTAAGTGAAAGATCATGGCCCTCGATCCCACTTCATCTATCGGCCAGGATCTAACCACCCACTACGTATATAAACTCAAACCCTTACCCCATGCCCTATCCGAACACCCCCCCTTCATCGTCCCAAACCCAAACCCAAACCCAGACCTCCCAAACCCTAGCCGCCCCTGTGCACTTCCACCATAAACCCGGCAGCAACAACGTCGGTGACCACCAAAGTAACACCCCTGATGCACCTCACCACCCTGAACACAGATCTGTTACCCCCTTGCCTCGAATCATTCCCCATCGTCTCGAATCTTAGTTTGAAGGTTCGAGCAAAACCTCGATCTACACCGACCCACCTCAGATTCACACCAGCCATTACCCTAGCCTCACTCGTGACCAAACCAAGCTTGGTTTGGTCCGAATCTACCCACAAATCCCAAAACCCCAAATCTGACTGTTCTAACCCTAGAACACAAGAATTTTTGGAATTCGGTTAGATTAAACGGAAGGTTGGGGTCTAATAGACCCTAATCGAAGTGTTCTCGGTCGAGAACACCTCGATTAAGATCTGTTCGACTTCAAATGGGCAAAACCAGCTCGGGCCTGGGTCGTCTGTGTTTAAGCGTTTCAGAGTAAGTTCACTTTTCCTTTTTTGTTGTTTATTTTAGTTTAGTTTAGTTTATCGGCATGATTAATTAGTTTGTTTGCTTATTTCTGGGATTTTCTATCAGTTGTTCTCCATCTCCATAAGACCTTTTATTTGGTCGATTGTTATTTTGTTTATGGTTGAATACGTATAGTGATATACATATTTCAATTTGATTAATATCGTTGAATCGATAATGCCTGTGGTTTCCCTGTGTCGTGCAAAATTGTCAAAGACAGTTGATGCCCTATTTGTATTATTTGTTTAATCGACTGATTGTTCTACGTTATAATTAGTATAGTCGATTAGATAAACGTCGTCGATTAGTTTTATAGGACTGAATGTTCAAATGTCCTGATTCTGATAAGCTTCATATGATTGATCGAACCATTGTGGTTTAGCTGATTGTTTGAAACTATCTGTGAATGGTTTGTTAGTTGCAGTACAATAGCTGGAACTCAGTTAGGATAGTTGTTGAATTTGAACTCCCATAAGTTTAAATTTCAGTTTTTTGAAGTTAGGATAAAACAGTAATAACCAGGGGTTTTAAAAGGGGTAGTTTGGGGTTGTAAAAGTTCTGAAATGCTTAAAGGCAAGTGGGCTGACAGTAAGGTACTAAAATATTAATTCAACTAATGGAATTAATTGATCAATAGTGGGATTGGTGATATGTTAAGCACCTTTAATAGCTGAAAATCAGTAACAGCATGAGTTTAATAATAAAAGGTTTAAGATGCGCATGAGAATAGTAGTGGAACCTGCTGTAAAGTAGGATATCCACTGCCTTTTTGAATTTCAGCAGATTTAAAGTAGAAAAACCCATGCCTAGACAGGGCTAAGTGGAAATGACAGCCACTAGGAGTTGATTTTAAGGCCTGGGCAGCATGTCATTAAAGGGAGTGGGGGGAATATAAAAACAGGGGGAAAGAGTGGAAAGGAGGGGGAGGAGATCAGAAAAAAAAAAAACAGAAAAGGGTAAGGGGTTGAGAGCTAAAGAGGAAAGCACTGTCTCATTGCCTTTTCTTCTGAGTTTGTTTCCAATTTCTAAACTGAATTTCAATTTCAACATCTCTAAAAAGAACAAAAAGCATAAGTTTGGAATAGGCAATCCTGTCCAGTGTTTGAAGTTTTGAAGTTGTCGGACTCATTCGAACATTAGTAGATTCTTCTCTGCGATCTGTTTGTTTCTGGGCCGTATTTCGATTTCCAGGGTTTTGGCTGTGTTGTTGTTGGTTTGTTTGTTATTATTTGCTGTTTGATCTTTCTGAAACTGGAACTGGATTTTGGGTTATTGCTTGGTTTTAATCTACTGGTTGTCGTGGCTATTGCTGTTGCTTATTCTCACTGCTTTGGCGGACCCTTCCTTCCTCTTCATTTTGCGTTACAATTTCAGGTACATAGTTTAAGCTCACCCTGATGTAACTTTGAACTTGAATGAAATGAAGCCACATTCTTAATCTAAGCATGTCTACACACTTGTAGTTATGGACATTCAACTGATTTATAGTCGTTCAATACTTAGTTTGTTAGGAAGTTTTTTTTTGTTGTGAACTTTTGGTATCAGTGACCTACTATGGACTGAAAACTGATTTTTAGTTTAAATTCATGCTAGATGTTGTAGTTAAACTTAGAATAGGAAACCAATATTCACTTGTCTCTGCATTTATAGCTCATATATATTCAGTTGTTGAACATCAAAGGGTAATTGAAATAGGTAAATGGTTCTGGAAGCTGTAATTCCTACGTGTAACGACATATTGGTAATGAATGGAAGTTGATACATCAGTTTTGTTTTGTTAAAATCTCAATGCCAGCTTCAATATGATCTCCTAGTCGTTTTCTTACTCTCAATAACATTACGAAACCCATAAGTAGATAATTAGGAATGAAGTTTTGTACGTACAACGAGAAACAAACAATCAGTATTTGTTAATTTGAATAGGCACGCACTACCCTTTCTGGATGATTACTAAATGCATGACGTAACTACTTAACATATCTTCATTTCCTGTAAATTAGAATTCCATTTGGGCTGGGTTTAAAGGTTTGTGACTGACTATCTTTTGTACATATTTTGAGCGCGAATTTTATGTTTACGTTCGTCTTGATCTAATGACTAAGAAGTTATACCCTTTTTAAACTTGCAATTAAGTAGGATTTTCCTTATCTAAGAGACAAACATAATAGAAAATGTAGTCACTGTAGGTTTTATCCTCTCAAAAAATGAGACGAGCCTCGCCAAATAAAACAATGCAAATTGCGAGGCCCTCAATAATTGGTCACAATAAAATACTTAGAATTTGGGATGTACTGTTCAGTGAATTTCACTGCCTTCCCCAAAGACAATAAATGCGTTAGACTCTTTAGGCGCGACTTAATTAAATTTACTTCTTAAATTCGGGTGCGCATTTATGTGACCCAAATTCAAATCTCAACGGAGTCGGAATGTATTAACAACCACGGGTGCATTGATTGTGACGTGGTTCGAGATACATTTCCACGACGTTGCAATTCCATAAAAAATAATAATAATAAAAGTGGTTTAAACTTAATAAAAGCATACAAGTTATAACATGCATTAAATCAGATATTTAGCCATTATAACAATTTAAGCGATCGTGCTAGAACCACGGGATTCGGGGGTGCCTAACACCTTCCCTCGGGTCAACAAAATTCCTTACTTAGAATTTCTGGTTCGCAGACTTCATTTGGAAAGTCGAAAATTTCCTCGATTTGGGATTCAAGATAAACCGGTGACTTGGGACACCAGAAGCCAAACATTTCCCAAGTGGCGACTCTGGAATAAATAAATAATCCCATTTCGAATATTGTCACTTAAATTGGAAAAACTCCCTCGCGCATTTTACCATTCGGGGCGGGCGCGCAAAAAGGAGGTGTGACAGGTGACGGTCGAGGAGACTCACCCACGGACCTAGGAGATATGGAAGGTACTCCGAGCGAAGTCCCCGAGTCATCGAGGGCCCAAGATATTTCCTTCCATGATGAACAACCGGCGAATGTGCCCGAAGGGTCCGATTCCAAGGCCCTTCAGAAGGGGAAGAGTTCCCCAAGTAACTTGTTTGGGGCAATCGATATTGATGATTCGCCGCCCAGCCCTAAATTTTTCGAAGGGCAATTTCGGGAGGCTGGATCTTTAGAGACCCCCGATGTGGGAAATACCCATGACGGGGAAGATATATTTCGTGGTTGCCTCGTGGGGGTCGATGATGTTTCCTACCTAGATGCGACGATAGTTTTTGACGAGGCCCATCATATCTTGAACCAGGTAAACTTCATTCCCCGTTATTACGTTTGCTTTTATTTTTTTCTTGCTAATTTCTTTCCTTTCTCCTCAGGCTGTGGTAGCTTCATCGGGAAACATTCTCTAAGTCCCAGACCTAGCTGAACCGGTGTGGGGCTGAATGCAAGAAGCAAACTGAGGAGAGAGATGCCCTCAAATGCCTCTATATAAAGAAAGAAGAGGAGATCAAGGACCTTCGAGCAGTCTTGGCCCAGGCTCGTAAGGAAGAGGCAGAGCTAGATGCGCAGGTAACTATCCTTTTGAAAGAGTACGGTTTCGACTCAACTATGGAAGCTAATACTTCAATATATCAATTGCAACAAAAGCTGAAAAAGGATCGAGTTGCTTCGAGGGGAAGTCGATCAGGTCAAAGCCGACTGTGATCGGTGGAAGGAGAACATGACTGCCTTGCTGTGGAAAAAGAGGCTGCCTTGGCCAAATTGTCATGGGCGAGGTCCAACTTCGGGGCGCCAAAGAGAAAATTTCAGCCCAGGCAAAAAGGATCGAGGAGCTCGAAGCTGAGCTTGCTGAGGCCAAGGCGGAGGTCCGGAAGATGAAGATCGAAGCTTACAAGTGCATACACATGTATTTGGATGATGCCGAGGCTGCTCTGGCTCAGATAAGGGAGGCTTCCATTTGTGAGCAACGGAGCAATGACTTGGCGAGGTGCCAATCCCATAGGGAAACCCTCGAGGAAATCCATGCTCGAGGTTTTGACCTCTTTAAAGAGATAGCTCAAGCTAAGGTGCTTGAAGCTGATTCCAGGTTGCTTGTCTCCTCTGCTGACGATGATGATGATGAAGGCAGCAACGGTGAATCCGATAACGATGAGGGGCTCGAAGGAGAAGCTTCCCCGAGAGACAAACCAGCCCTGGGCATAGTTAGGATTTTATTTTCCTTATCCTTTTTTGTAAAACCCATATAGGTCTCTTGTACATATCCTTCTTCATCAATATATAAAAGAAAATTTCTCTTGAATGCCTTTTTAATTTTTATAAACATGTTTTTTGCCTTGTAAAATTTTCAACACAACCTTATGCTTTGAACGGTGCATTCGAGACTTTGGTTTTAGGTGACTTCCTCGAAGTCTCCATGGTTGAGTTTGAATAAGGTTTGAACTTGAGGCATAGGCCCTTTAGGGTTTGTTCCGGATAATGGAGAGTCCCCGATCCATAGTCAAGTTATCCTTTTTTTGGGCTTGGGATAGTCGAATCCTTGGGTTCAGACGGAGTGAGAACAATGTCTCGAACTCTAAGTGTATTAGCCCTTAGGCTCTATAGATCGGGTCGATATGACCTCTAAAAGATGACTATTATTCCCCTATTTTGGCTTAAAATATTTAGTGAAAATTTCTTTATGCCTTAGTATGTATTTTTTACCCATTTAATTTTTTGATGGTTCGATGTCGATTGAAACCCCTCTGTTTTTTGTGCCTTAGCACGTTTGTGTTAAGATAATTCGATACCTCTTAAGGTTTTTTTAGGGCTGATTTTATTGAAGCTCTTCTGGTTATTTGCTGAGGGTAGCCTTTTTCAACCGGTTTTTCAAAGAATTTGAAGGCCTATTGTGATTGCAGGATTCAGACATCTCCGATCTATATTAATTTGGTCATAGCCTTTGGGTATGCCTCTTGGGCTTATTTACCTATAACACTTTCGAAGTGTTAGTCCCCAAGGATGATGGCCTTGGCCTATAGATCGAGGGAGGTACCTCTTTGAGTTCTTATGAATTCGAGTTTAGATAACTCAAATACGTCGATCGTCAATGACAGTCCCCGAGTGTTCAAGGTATATTTGCGCTTGGCCCTTGAGCCATTTCTCACAAAATCACAAGTACGGAGCTCGTATAGTAGAAAGTTTTCTTTGAGACATAAGATGTTCGATATAGAAAGAACGCTTCTTGAAATAGTTTATACATGTGACCGTTTGGCCAATTACAAATTTTCCCTATCGAGACCCTTTGACATGATGTATTTTTCTCGAAAATATGACCTCCGAGGTGATGCCCCCAGTATTTGAGGTTGATTGAAAAGAATCCTTGGATACTGTTGAATTTACCTCAGGTAACACATAATTGTTGCCTCATTAAAATCCTCGCCGGAAAAACCCAGTCGGGATAAAAACCGATCTAAGGAAAAAAGAGTGCAACGCGTGCTTTAAAACCTAAGGTCCTCGTGTTGAAGAGTTTCTTGATGTCTTCGATCGAACACCTGTAATAAGTTAGTATCAGATACGATCGAAAAGGGGGAAAGTCATACCTTAGCAATATTACTGTTTGAGGAGTGATACATTCCAACTGTTAGGTAATTGTTCGCCCTCCATTGTTCCAAGTTTGTAAGACCCCTTTCCGATGATACCGAGGACCCGATATGGTCCTTCCCAATTTGGTCCTAGTTTTCCTTTGTTTGGGTCTCAAGTGTTGAGTGTGAATTTCCTTAGAACTAAGTCCCTGATTCCGAAGTGGCGAAGGTTGGTTCTTCTATTATAATATCTCTCGATTCTTTGCTTTTGCAAAGCCTTCCGAACGAGCGTAGCTTCTCGTTTTTCATCCAATAGCTCGAGGCTAGTATTTATAGCCTCATGATTTGATTCTTTCATCATATGTCAAAATCTGGTGCTAGGTTCCCCGACTTCAATAAAAATCAAGGCCTCAAATCCGTATACTAAGGAGAACAGGGTTGCCCCCGTTCTAGACTTTGATGTTGTTCGATATGCCCAAAGGACTTTGGGTAACATTTCTATCCACTTCCCCTTAGCGTCGTTCAACCTTTTCTTTAAGTTTTGAATGATAGTCTTGTTCATCGATCCGTCTTGTCTGTTCCTACTAGGATGGTACGGTGTTGATAATATCCTTTTTATTTTGTTCTCCTCGAGGAATTTTGTTACCTTGTTGCCAATAAAATATTTTCTATTGTCATACACTTTTTCTGCCGGTATCCCAAATCGACATACAATATGATCCCAGATGAAGTCTATAACCTCTTTCTCTCTTACTTCTAACCCATTTAGAGAAATAGTTTGTCATAAATAAAATGAACTTAGCTTTACTCGGGGCCGATGGTAGAGGGCCGACGATATCCATTCCCCATTTCATGAATGGCCATGGGGATAGGACTGAATGAAGTTGTTCTCCGGGTTGATGGATCATCAGTGCAAACCTTTTACATTTATCATATTTTCGAACAAAATCCTTAGTGTCTTTTTCCATGCTATCCCAGTAGTATCCTGGTCTAATGATTTTGTGGATCAACGATTCGGTGCCGGAATGGTTCCCACAAGTGCCTTCTTAGACCTCTTGTAAAACATAATCGGTGTCTCTTGGTCCTAAACACACTGCCAATTGGTCCATCAAATGTCCTTCTGTATAATGTTCCGTTTTCATCCAATGTGAATCGAGCAGCTTTGGTTCGTAGGGCCCTCGATTATTTGGGGTCCGATGGGAGTTTTCCATTCTTCAAGTATTCAATATATTTATTCCTCCAATCTGAGGTCAAGCTTATAGAGTTTATCTCGGCATGACCTTCCTCGACCACCGATCTTGAGAGTTGAACGATAGTCCCCGTATTGATCTCATCTTCCTCGACTGATGACCCCATATTTGCAAGTGCATCAGCCTCACCATTTTGTTCTCGAGGTACATGTAAAGTTCATTCCTTAAAATGGTGCAAAGTTACCTGCAACTTGTCCAAATACCTTTGCATTCTGTCCTCTCAAACTTCGAATGCTCTATTTACTTGGTTCACCACCAGTAAAGAGTCACACTTGGCTTCAATAACTTCTGCTCCCAAGCTTTTAGCTAGATCGAGACCTATAATCATAGCCTCGTACTCGGCCTCATTGTTAGTCAACCTAGAAGTTTTTATAGACTGCCTAATAGTGCTACCCGTGGGCTGCTTCAGAATGATGCCTAACCCGGACCCCTTCACATTCGAAGCACCGTCTATGAAAAAGGTCCACACTCCCGATAATGTGCCTGATTTTAACAAAAGTTCTTTTTCAACTTCGGGTATGAAGGTTGGCGTGAAATCGGCCACGAAGTCCGCCAAAATTTGGGACTTGATGGCCATTCAAGGTTAATACTTGATATGTACCCATTGAGTTCGACGACCTATTTGGCCAATTAGCTCGATAGTTCGGGCTTGTGTAAAATATTTCGAAGTGGGCAAGTGGTTAATACCCATATGGGGTGACATTAAAAGTATGGTTTTATCTTTTTACAAGTGCTTATCAGTACAAGTGCTAATTTCTCTAATTATAGGTACCTAGTTTCTACTTCTCCTAAGGTTCGACTTACAAAATAAATGGAAAATTACGTACCTTGCTCTTTCCGAACTAGGACACCACTTACCACGATTTCTGATACTGCTAAGTACAAGTTGAGTTTCTCATCTGCCTTTGGAGTGTGAAGCAGTTGTGGGCTAGATAGGTGTCACTTTAATTTCTCTAGTGCTTGTTGGCACTCTAGGGTCCAGGTGAAATCGTTTTTCTTTTTGAGCAAAGAGAAAAATCTATGGCTTTGATCCGACGACCTCGAGATAAATCGACCTAAAGCAGCTATCCATCCAGTTAGCCTCTGCACGACCTTTACATTGTCCACGACGGTAATGTCTTCGATGGCCTTGAGTTTATTGAGTTTGATGTTGATCCCCCAGTACGACACCATTAAGCCCAGGAATTTGCCCGAACCGACCCCGAAAGAACATTTCTCGGGGTTGAGCTTCATGTTATATTTCCTCAAAATCTCGAATGTTTCCTACAAATTAGTCAAATAGTCCTCTACGCGCAGGGTCTTAACTAGCATGTCATCAATATAAACTTCCATTGACTTACCTATTTGTTCTTCAAACATCTTATTTACTAGGCGTTGGTAAGTAGCTCCAGCATTTTTTTAGCCCGAAGGGCATTACGTTATAGCAATATGTTCCATACTTGGTGATAAACGAAGTCTTTTCCTGGTCATCCGAGTTTATCTGAATTTGTTTTATACCCGGAATAGTCATTGAGAAAGGTAAGAATATCGTGGCCATCCATGGAGTCGATCATGCGATCGATGTTAGGCAGTGGAAAAGAATCTTTGGGGCATGCCTTATTTAAATCCTTATACTCTACACACATTCTAAGTTTTTTCCCTTTTTAGGGACTACGACTGCATTGGCTAGCTATTCGGGATATTTTACCTCCCGAATGGACCCTATTTTGAGAAGTTTAGTTACCTCGTCCTTTATGAATGCGTGCTTTACCTTGTACTAGGCCTTCTTTTTTGTTTTGCCAATTTGAACCTGGGGTCAAGGCTTAGCTGATGCGTTGTTATCTCCGGTAAGATACCTGTCATGTCTAAATGGGACCAAGCAAAACAATCCATGTTATCAATAAAAAATTGAATAAGCTTTTTTTTGAGTTTGGGGGTTAACCCCGTTCCTAGGTATACCTTTTGCTCGGGCAGTTACTCGATCAGCATAAACTGTTCCAGCTCTTCGACCATTGATCTGGTGGCGTCGGAGTCTTCGGCAACAATAAAAGTTCGAGGGGTCAGAAAATCCTCTTCTTTTTCTTCCATCTCCTCTTTTACCGATTCGGTCGAGGCTGGTGGTTATGATTGCTATTTGGCTTCCTGTTTACCTTTGATGCTCGACCTTTTCAAAGTTGATAGTGTTGATATCGGTGTTATCTCATCGATCGCAAACATTTCCTTTATGGTATGCTGCTCCCCATATACTATTTTTACACCGTCTGTCATCGAAAATTTCATCATTTGGTGGAGAGTCGAGAGGACTATCCTTATATTGTAGATCCAAGGCCTTACGAGTAGGGAATTATACCTCATGTCTCCCTCGAGCACGTGGAATTTGGTATCTTGAATGGTTCCAGCCATATTTACTGGTAAAATAATCTCCCCTTTAGTTGTTTCACTGGTCATGTTGAAGCCGTTTAAAACTCCAGCTGCGAGCACGATTTGATCTTGTAGGGCGAGTTTCTCCATGACCCTCGATCAGATGATATTCGCTAAGCTACCTGGATATACTAAAACGCGCTTAACTTGAACTTTATTTAATAAGACAGAAATTACCAAAGCATTGCTGTGTGGCTGAGAAATGCCTTCTACTTCTTCGTCGTTGAATGATAAGAAGTCTTCGGGCACATAATCTCGGGTTCATTTTTCCCTAGTGATTGACACCTTAGTGCATTTGAATACGGGTCTCTTTGGAACATCGACCCCACCGACGATCATATGAATGACATGCTGGGGTTCCTCCTATTCATTTTCTCCGTTGGAATCCTTTTCTCTAAAATGATTCTTAGCTCGATCGCTGAGGAACTCTTGGAGGTAACCCTCATTGAATAGACAGGCTACCTCTTCCCTCAGTTGCCTGCAATCCTTGGTTTTGTGACCATGCGTGCCATGATACTTGCACATCAATTTGGGTTTATTTGGGAAAGATCGGTTTGTATGGGTCTGGGCTACCTAATATCTTTGATCCTTACGATTGCCGATATAATGCCCGATGCAAAAGTTATACTCCGATAACTTAGGTGCCTCAACGGGATCGGCATGCTTATAAAAACCACTTTTTCTTATAAGTCCCTGAGAATTTTTCCCTGGATTGCTTCTTCGATCATTCTGGGAGGGATTGCGTCCTGAACCATTGTTCCTTCGATCCATAGTGTATGGTTGATATCGCTCTCTGTTCGACCTTGGCTCCCTATCAACCTCTCTCGGGGTTTTAACTGCCAACCTATTCAGATATACTGAATTGGAAGGGCTCCTAATTGGTCTTCCTCGACCCTGATCTTTGATTGATATCGATTGTGGACATCTGCCCAAGTTATAGCTGGATACTCGACCAAATTTTGTTTCATTTGTCGTGATACTATCGAACTCCGTTCGTTAAAAATTTGGGTAAAAGCTTGAACAGCCCAATCATCTGTGACCGGTAGCAACTCCATGCGTTCCATATGAAATCGGGATATGAACTCCCTAAGCATTTCATTATCCCTTTGTCTTATCTTGAAAACGTCTGATTTTTTAGTTGCGACCTTTATGGCCCTGCGTGTGCCTTCACAAAAGAATCTGCTAACATGGCAAATGAGTCGATGGAATTTGGTGGCAGGTTGTGATACCAAATCATTGCTTCCTTTGACAAAGTTTCTCCAAATATTTTCAACAAAACGGACTTGATCTCATCATCTTCTAAGTCAGTTCCCTTTATTCCGCACGTGTATAAAGTGATGTGTTCATTACAATCGGTGGTCCTGTTGTATTTAGGTAATCCGACATACATAACTTCTTAGGAATGGGCTTCGGAGCCTCATTATGAGGAAAAGGCATCTGCACGAACTTTTTCGAATCCAAACCCTTTAGGATTGGGGGTGGCGCGGTATCTGATCAACTCGGGAGTTGTATGTTTCCACTTTTTTTATCATTATCTTCAATTTTCTTCTCTCGCGACTCAATTCTTTTGGTGAGCTCCTCGAGCATTTTTATTATTGCGGGATCAGTCCTTGATTCATTACCATTCGACCTTTCAAGCATTGGCTTAGTACGACGAGTGAACTCTGGCTCGACCACACTTGGAGTCCAATACTGATTTTGCAATTGAGCAATAGTGGCCTATTGAGCCTGTAGCATCTCGAATATTATTTGGAGGCTAACTCCCCTGTCTTATCTGCCCCGTGTACCTTGGCCACTAGATCGGCCTTCCCTGTGTGCACTCCCTTCCGGGTCCGTGCCTAGGTCCGCATTTAGAGCAACGTGCGAATTGATATTGACTGGATCAGCGACCGGTGCTCCCCCGAGATTAGCCGGTGGCACCCCGGCTCCTGGAGCAATTACATTGTCATTTTCCCCATGAAATCCGAGACCACCATCACCATGTACGGGTGCATTTGTGAGTTTGACATGCTTTAATCTGAGAGCAAAAATACTTGACAAGAACAAGTGTGAAAATAACGTGTGTTATCAGAATTAGCAATGAAACAATCACTATTATCCTTGTCTCCATGGTGGACGCCAAACTATTTACCCTAAAATTCGAGTAACAATTAAACTTGTATTGTGGTTTTAAAGATATGTGATTCAATTCAATGCCAATTGATAAACAGGGAATTAAAGAATAAAATAGATCAAACCAATGTGTAAGCTAAATCTCGACCTCGATCTGTGATTATCTCGAGGTATGATAACGGGAATAACAAATAATAAAACAACTTTGATGAATAGTAAGTGAAATAACAAGAGAATAATGTGCGTACACTTTCTTATCAGTGAACGATGAATCTTACAAATGAGTGGGATCCCCCTTTATATAGTAGGGGAGTTCTAAATAAGGTACACTTCTAATTATAGTAGGAAATCCTATTTGACAACTGTTTAACCGCCGAAGACCAATCCATTCCGGAATTCACACCGTGGTCTCCGGTCCGTTGCGAATATCTTGCCCTTTCTGTTACTGAATCATACCGGCATCATCTCAAAGCATGCCTTCTTCTGACCTCGGTAAGTGTTATCGACCTCGAACTTGGAAAGGAAGTTCGACCCTGAGCTCGACGTCCAGGTCTTCCGTGGTATCACTTTTTTCATCGATGGCCGAAATCGAATAACCTTAATTTCCACGGTATGCATATCTATTGATAAATTTGTGAATAACTTTTACATTATTTGTGTTGTTTAAATCTAATGTAAAAGGTCGGCCTTTTGATATTATGATGATATAATTATTTTTTTCAACTGGTTATTTATTGAACCTTTGCAAGATAGTTAGAAAAAAGGTTTCATTTGTACACTATGAAGTTACTTAAAGGCCAACAATATAATAATTGTAAGTAAGGATTAATCGATGTCTTGAAAATGATATACTAATTATGTAAGAAAATTAACTGAATTAATATATATAAATTAAATACTACTTAAAAGAAAATGTAAAACCGGTTGAATAGTCTTCAAAACTCCCAAGATTCTTTCTTCTTTTTTTTTTAAAAAAGAAAAAGAAAAAAAAGAGGAAATAGCTCAGCGTGAAGGTGTAGGATGGGTGTATTCTAAATAATCAAAAGATAGAAGGGGTCCAGCTAACAAAAAGTTCTTGCTTGGTTGTATTTCAATAAAATGTTTTAAAACAACTCATTCTTGTACACCTTATTAAGTAAATGACACAAAAGTGGAGCTCGTGCGTGTATACCGACTTCAGATATATGTATACACAGTACCATAAACTAGTGGGAGGAAAATAAAACCAAAATGTAAGACTGAATATTTTTAATCATAAGTTTTGAATTTGAACCTTGAATATGCCATCGTTTTTGTTAGAGAGCGTTTCCTTTTTCCGATATAGAGCTTTCGGTGCAAATTCAAATTCAATCGGACTCTTATACGGTCGGACAATGAATAAAAAAGAAAGATGAATACTTAGTAAGAACCAGAAAAAACAAGAAAATGAACTAAAAGAAACTAAGAAATGAAAAAGGAGAGGGGGGCGGTGGGTGACGGTGTAGCTCATTATCCTTACTTGTCAACGCTTGAAGACAAAGGAATCACAGCACGAAGCTATGAAATCTTTTTTCTCTTTGAGTGAATGCTTGTGCTGATTTTCAAATATGGGTTGTATATGTATTGTCTTGCACATGATCATTATTAACAATTAAATAAATCCAAGGAACTTGCATTTGGAGACTTCTAATGATACGTACACTACATTTTATAACTTTATGTATAAGACATTTTATTAACTTTATGCATCACCGTTCGTGCTTTTACCTCACTCCTCACATAATCATGGCACGGAATGATCCTTCGTGCATTATCACTCATATCATTGTGAGCACATAATTTTTGTTTCACGGAAATTACTCCAAAAGAAATCGAAAATAAAACAAGTTACCTTCGGGTACAATTTTGAGAATTTGCGTGATATTTTTGGTAATCATTTTTGTCCGTAAATATTTACTTTTTTGTAGTTAATCGCGAAATATAAAATAAATATATTACATGTTTATTTAGGATTTAATTGTACATTTAGGAATTAATTAAATCATAGTTTGGTTTTTAAAGAAAAATCGCAAAAGTATGCTTTTCGTCTTATGTTTTGTTGCCATGGTGTGATCTTACCTATTTAAATATTTTAATATGTGTGTGATAATTGTGTTAAGTATTAATTAATATGTGTTTAGTTTTACTTTAATTAGGTATTGTGTTTTAAATTAGAAAATAAAAGAAAAGAGTACAAATTGGTCTAAAAATCGGATTGGGCCAGTTTCTTTAGGAAAATTCGAGGCCCAAAAGCACCAAAACCAGCCCAAGGCAGCCGGTCCAAGAGACCCATCTCCCATGCCACCAAACGACGTAGTTTGATACCAAAACTACGTCGTTTCAAGAACAACCCATCTCACCGTTCAAACCAAGATGATCTGACGGCCCTCGTCCCATCTCCCTTACCCATTACCTGACCCGACCCATTCCACCCAAAGACCAACCCGGTCTCACTTAACCAAACGATGTTGTTTTCTTTAAGTGAGAGATCCAGGCCGTTGATCTCGACTGATCTAACGGCTATGATCAAACGACCACCCCGGTATATAATCCCCCATCTCTCACCCCACACCCCCCACAACTAAACCCCCCTTCGTCTTCATCGTCTCAGGGATTGAACCAGATGATCCCCACGAAACCCTAGCGCCGCCCCTTACCCCATCGCCTGAAACACGGTGACATCAACGCCGCCGGTCACCAAATTAACTCCCCTAGTGCACCTTGACCCCCTGAACACGAATCTACAAACCGTTTGGCTCGAATCAACCTACATCGTCTCGAATCTTCATTTGAAGATTCGAGCCAAAACTCAACCTACACCAACCGACCCCAAATTCACACCAGTTACTCCCCTGACCTCCCTCATACCCTAATCAACGGTGGTTCCGTTCGAATCTAGGTAGAACCCTTCGAGCCTCAAATCGTCTTGTATGAACCCTAAAACTCAAAACCATGGGGGTCTGTCCAATTAAAAGAGGAGTTGGGGGTTTAATAGACCTTAATCGAGAACACTTCGATTGAAGTCCGTTCGACCTCAAAGAAGTGAAGTCCAGTTCGAGCCTGGGTCATCCTTGTTTTTAAGCTTCCGAGGTAATTTTTCCTTTCCTTCTGTTCTGTTAGTGATTCTATCCGTATCTCTTTACATGTTTAGTTTTTTTATGTGAGTTTTCTATTTTTTTAATCAATTAATTCTGTATGTCTTCATAAGACCCTTTATTTGGTCGATTCTTCTATTTGTTTGTTAATTGTACCTATTGTGAGTTATGTGTTCAACCTGTTTAGGTCGTCGAATAGCTAGTTCATATAGTTTCCCTGTTATGTCTAAAGTCACTGAAGCCATTTGGTAACCTATTTTGTCTAGCTTGTTTATCGATTGTTTGTTATCTGTTAGAGCTCGTATAGTCGATTAAATAAATGTCGTTAACAAAAATTATCTGAAAACTAGAGAAGCATGAGTTTGCTCATGTCAGTGTAATTACTTGCATGTTTCTCTTGTCTGTGCTAAGACCTGATTGATATTGCCTCATTCCTTAACTTGCATTATCAACTCCCTATTGATCAGTTGGTTTTTGAGTTGGTCAGGATTGGTTCCCAATATGACCAACTCATGCCATTTGATTAACACCCCTTATGTGTTATGACTTGTTTGAGCCTAAGCTGAGAATTGGATATAGCTGTAGTAATCTAATTGTTCAACCTGAAATCAGTGTTAAGTGTAAGTTTATATAGGTTGTAACTTCAGACTTCTAAACTTAGGGTAATACAGTAATAATCAGTAGATTCAGGGGTAATTTGGGGTGTCAAAATTTGAAAAATGGCTAGTGCTAGTGGACTGCCAGTGAGTATGGTTTGAAATACTAGAATAATCTATAGTGCAAATACACCACTGGCTGACATCTTTAAAGATGGAAGTCAGGTGTAAGATGAGTTTAATAATAAAAAGCTGAAATGCACATGGAAATGTTAGTGGAACCTGCTGTACAGTAGGATAGGCACTACATTTTTGAATTTCAGAAGATTTAAAAATAATAACTCCATACCTAGACAACTTTAAGTGGGGTGACAGATTAGGATTTATGGTTACACTAGGGCAGCCTGTCAAAAGGAAGGGGCTTCTTCTTTCTAATAGCATATATAGACATAGATAGAGGAGAGGACAGACATAGATAGAGGATAGGAAGGAAAAGAAAAACAGAAATAGACATAGAGAGATACACAGAATACACAGGGATACAGAGATACACAAGCTAAAAAGACTGAAAAACAGAAGAGAAGAAAGAGTGAGCGAGAGTTGAGTTGGAAGAAGTAGATAGAGTTCACATAGCATCGAAGAGAGGCTTTGAAAATAGTTGATAGCAAAAGCAACAAAACACTACTTCAGTGGGTTCTGGTTTAGTGTCAATTCCCAGTAGCTGACATTGGTCTGCTCGACTGATTTCAATTTGTTGGAACCTATTGGCTATCTATTGGTCCAGTTTTGGTTTAAATTCAAGTTCAGTTGAGTCTGTTTGGGTTGTTTAGTTGCTGTCGGGTTTCACAAATCACTTCGAGCCTCTTTTAAGTATATTTCTGGGGTATTTGGTGCTGTTGGAACTGCTGCCTTTGCTATTGCCTGTGTACTGCTGCTGCTTTGCTGACTTCTTTTCTCTTCAATTGTAAACGTTTCCAGGTACACACTTCTGAAACTATGGGTTGATGTAAGCTTGAATTGGAAGTTGAGTTGAAATAAACAAAGAAATGAAACGTTCACCTGCTTTCACAATATCTGTGTTTAAGATGTAGCAATAGGATAAAATGATTCAATTAGTTCGTATTTGTTTGGGCTCATTCTAATCGTATTTGTTTTGTATAAATTGGGGCGTACTCGAACCAATGTGGACGTTAAGTAGTATGCTGTTATATTGATTAGATGTATACCATGTGTTTAGAAATTTAGTTTAACTTAGGTGACGATGATGGTATAACGCATAATCTAATAGGTGTCTGTATGTACCCTGTCTGACCTTTGGACTGTTTAAATTTGTTATGGCCCGGTTCAGTTTGATTTTAAGAAATATGTATCTCACATAAATTTTCATATTGTGTTAGTTAATACCAACTGATTAGCGATATACGTCAACTCTCTTGTTGGATTCCTTGCTTCAATACAGTCTCAATAACGTAGAGTAGTAATTAATACTGGCATTGGCCCGCCATTTAAACAAAGCGGCTATTAATAGAATCAGTAGGTTTACATTTTTGGGAGCACGAATCAATGTAACAAGTTAAGAGCATTAATCTAATAAGCATGAATTTAGCAAGAAGGTTTAGCGTTTAGATCTAATAGATTTTCGGATAAGCATTAATAATTAAGGGTAATTTTAGTTTTAAATAGTCCCAGGTAATTATTGGTTTGTGGAGTTAGCCCAGTTCTAGGATAATTAATCTTATTCGAATGTATCATCTTGTCAACCTCGATCTTGCTTAAAATTTCAATCTTTGTAATATTCTATTCCATTAACACTTGTATTGATCTAGCCCTTAATATGTCACGTTTCTTTAGCATGCAATGAACTAGGATTTTTTTTAGAGACGAGTTTAATAGAAATGTAGTCATTTTAGGATATCCTTAAAATAAATGAATTGCGCCTCGCCAAATAAAACGCACAAACTGCGGGCCCTCATAAATGTACATATTAAAAATACTTAGAATTTGGGATGAGCCGTTTAGCGAATTTCATGGCCTTCCTCAAAGATAATAACGCTTTATACTCTTTTAGACGCGCTTTTAATTAAATTACACTCTTAAATTCGGGTGCGCATTTATGTGACCCAAATCCAAATCTCAACGGAGTCGGAACGTGTTAACGACCACGGGTGCATTTATTGTGACGTGGTACGAGATGCATTTTCACGACGTTGCAATTCTATTTAAAAATAATAATAAAAACGGTTTAAACTTAATAAAAGCACACAAGTTATAACATGTATTAAAATCAGATATTTAGCCATTATAACAATTTAAGCGACCGTGCTAGAACCACGGGATCCGTGGGTGCCTAACACCTTCCCTCGGGTCAACAGAATTCCTTACTTAGAATTTCTGGTTCACATACTTCATTTGGAAAGTCGAAAATTTCCTAGATTTGGGATTCAAGATAAACCAGTGACTTGGGACACCAAAAGCCAAACCTTTCCCAAGTGGTGACTCTGAAATAAATAAATAATCCCATTTCGAATATTGTCACTTAAATTGGAAAAACTCTTTCGCGCATTTATCCCTCGAGGGTAGGCGCGCAAAAAGGAGGTGTGACAGCTCTGGCGACTCTGCTGGGGAAAGTAACCCAGAACCACTGGTTCAGGGTTAGAAATTCGAGCTTAGAATAATTGTTATATTTGGCTTTATTATCTGATCTTTATTACATGTTTTGGCATAACGTGCTAAATGTTGTCTTTTACCGCTTTGATATTATCTGAACTGTATATAAACTGTGCCGAAACCTTTCTCTCTTCACCTCCGGGGAGAAGCTCGCTGGTCGAGACTCCCTATTCTGTTAGTGTCAATACCCGAAATAAGAAAGAGGACGGACAAGTTACAAAGCCGGACGATCTCACGGGTTCCCGGTACGTAGCCCCCTCCTCGACTCGAGTTGTCCGCTCGGGTACACAGTCTAGAACACATACCTAGGTAATAAACCTAGTATAACAAAACCTCATGCCGGATCCCTAGTAGGAACGCTTATTTGCATCACGTTGCATTTGATATAGGGGACTCAACACAGGGGTTGGGTCCGTCTAGGACAGGCAACCTGGAATAAAAAGACCATCCTGCTGCATCCCGTTTTGTTTTACGCATTTATTTGCTTCAGTTCTGCATGCTGACCGGTTTCTAAAAAAAACTTTTTTTAAAAAAAAATAGCAGTGTAGGGAGATAATTACTTATTTTTGGAAAAATAAAATCAATGTCCAAGTAGTGTCAAAACCTCGCCGGAATTTTCTTAAAAGAAAAAAAAAAGAAAAAATGAAAACAAAATTTGTCTTTTAGTTTGATTTATTAAAAAAAAAACATATATAAAAAAATTCCTTTTAATCACTTTCAAAATCCAAAAAAAATATATATTTATTTAAAAGTAAAAAAAGAAGGGAAAATTAAAAATTCAAAAAAAAAATATTGTTTCTTTTGTAGTATCTCTTTTATAAATTCAGACTAATAGTCCGAATACTTCCATAAAAGATTTTTCGAAATTTCAAAAAAAAGGTAAAAAAAAAAAGGAAGTTCAAAGAAAAATATTTCTTTAGTCTTCATCTCCTTCAAAAAAAAAACAAAAAAAAAAACAAAAACAAAACAAAATATAAAAATCCAGAAAAATATTTTCTCCTTTTTGTATTCAGAGGGGGTTTAGTTTATTTCCTCTATTCCTGATCGACCGAACTATGCCGGTTTGATTCTCATAGGGTGTGAGATACGTAGGCAACCCTCATCGGGTCCAACCTCCCCTTTTTTCAGAAATAGCCAAAATATCAGAATTTTAAAGTTAGGTGATGCTGTTTTGTCAAGAATAGCCGAATGTTCCCGAAAGGGACGCCGGAAGGCTGACTTTGCATAAACATCCATTTTGGTCATTTTTTAAATTCTGACTAAATTGCCCAATGGCCTTAGGATCCTCGTCCCCGAGGCTCTGCGAGGCCATATTCCCAATGTCGGGTCACCATTCTAAAAAAAAAGAAAAAAAAGAGAGTCATAAATAAATCAAGTGATGTTGTTGTTGTCAAAAACGGCCAAATGTTCCCGAAAGGGACGGCGGAAGGCTGACTTTGCGTAAACGGTCACTTTCGATCATCTCTTAAAATTTTTGATCGATTGACCCTCACAGCCTTAAAATCTTCATCCCCGAAGTGCTGAAAGGCCGTGTTCGAAAATCGGATCTTTCTTTCTAAAATATAGTCAAATCATTTTTAGTCAAATCATTTTTGCTTAATCACCTTAATAAATGTGGAGGATGAGCACAATGCAAAATGAACACTTTTTAACAGCAAATGTCCCGAACTACGCAAGATCTGATTCACGTGGCATCGTGATACGTAGGCAATCCTCATCGGATCAGGTCACATTTTTAACTGCAAATAATGAAAACAATAATAATAGGAAATAAGAAAAAAATATATATATATATATATAAAAATATATAAATAAAGGGAAGCCTAAAGAGAAGCCGGAATGACACATGTCTTCGTTACAAACATGTAGAAACTCACTTGACTGTATAGGTGCATCACGCCCCAACGTGAGATTACCTATCTGTTATTTGTTTCGAACTAACCATTCGCTTGCTGCTGAGTCCCTCCAGGTTTTTAGAAGAGGTGGTTGGTTTGGTGGAGGTCTGGCCTCACATTCATACTTCACGAGGTAGAAAGGGAGTGTTCGGTTACCCGTTGTTAAGACAAGAGGGAGTATTCACACTTACTTCACAAGATCGAAGGAGAGTATAGAGATGTCTTCGGAAATTCCTTTGCCGACGATTCCCGTCTCTGAGGAGAGTTCAATCTCGGCCGTCCCGACTTCCGAGTCAGCAACTGCTGAGGAAAACAGAATCCTGAGGCTCCGCATGATGGAGATGTTAGATGACTGGAAGAATGGAAAGGAGTCACCGAGTGTAATCCCTGGGTTCCCTGAGTTATTCTCCAGGACAAGTGGGACTTCCAACATCCCCATAAGCTATCCAACCACCCCATTTGGGTACCCGACCATTTCAGCCCACTCTGCGGGATCACCCTCTGAGACTTGCCCTTGGATGTCAACGACGGATGTAGCTACAAGCATATTCACCGCACCGCCCTACCCAATCGTGGCACAACCCACTACACACAAGCCCAATTTTGACTCTTCCTCATTCACATTCCAAGCCCCATCCTTCTCATTGGAACCAACTCGGTTCACTACCAGCACTCATCCTCAACAACCTCAATACGAGTTTGTACCTGGGCAAGATCAGAACCCTAAAGCTGCTGAACAAGATGAGATGGCAAAAAGAATGAGGAGCCTCGAGCAGAGTTTGAAAAACATGCAAGGTTTAAGCGGGCAGAAGAGTGTCTCCTATGCCGATCTATGCATGTTCCCTCACATGCACTTACCCGTGGGTTTCAAAACCCCAAAGTTTGTGAAGTGTGACGGGCACGGCGACCCCATTGCTCATCTCAAGAAGTATTGCAACCAACTACGGGGAGCCGGAGGCAAAGAAGAATTGTTGATGACATACTTCGGGGAAAGTCTGGTAGGAATCGCCTCATAATGGTATATGGACCAGGACATATCTCGATGGCATATATGGGATGATCTCGCCAGAGATTTCGTGGGACAATTTCTATATAATATTGACATCGCACCAGACAGAAATGCTTTGTCAAACTTGAAGAAGAAACCCTCGGAAAGTTTCAGAGAATATGCCATCAAATGGCGCGAGCAAGCGTCAAGGGTAAAACCTCCCATGGACGAGATAGAAATGGTCACTACTTTCCTCCAGGCTCAAGAGTCCGACTACTTCCAAAACATGATGTCAGCCATGGGAAAGCCTTTCGCGGAAGCGATTAAGATCGGGGGGATGGGGGAGAATGGTTTGAAAACGGGTAGAATTTTGAGTCAGGCACCCATAAGGGCAACCTCCCAAGCCGTCCAAAGCGGGTCTGGAGGAATGGCAAGAGGGAAGAAAAAGGAAGAGACATCCATGGCAGCATCAGAGGCAGGAGAATATCATAACCCCAGGCCCTGTTTTTCAGAAAGAACCCCGCAACATTATTTCCCCCACCAAAATGTGACCTAGGCTCCTCAACCCTATATGGTCATGAGTACCCAGCCTTATGTCCAGCGGCCGCAGCAAGCCAATCGGGGCCAAGCTCCACATCCCAGAAATCAGCCTCCTCACCGAAACCACTACAATCCTCGACCTTCCCAGAAAAATTTCCGTCCCCGGGAACCACCCAGGAGACCCAACTATACACCAATTGGTGAACCCTACTCCACCCTATTCCCTAAGCTTGTCCAGATGAATTTGTTGCAGCCCATACCACCAAACGGGCAAAACCCGGAATCACCATCATACCAGCGGGGTGTCAGGTGTGCATACCATTCAGGGGTAGAAGGGCACGATACAAACAACTGTTGGCCATTGAAACAAGCGATAGAGAATTTGTTAGAGCAAGGGAAGATTGTGTTGAAAGACGAGGATGTCTATAATGTGACCAATAATCCGCTGCCCGCCCACAACAACGGGCCGATAATTGGGTTGATTTGTGAAGACAAGGAATTTGATCCGGCGCTTAAGGCCATAATTGCTATTGCTAATACAGAAAGGAAGCCCAAGGCAACCCCGAAGCAAGAAAAAGGAAAAGTTGATATATCCAAGCAAGCCTATGTGGTATGGGGGACAATCAAACCACCTCGGTTGAATGAGCCGGTGGTTATTGGACGCATACCACAGAAGCCAAAGTACAATAAAGAAGAAGATGATAAGGTGTTCACGGTTGAAGAGAGTGAGGGAATATGTGAGGCGAGGAGGAAAATGCTATGCGAAACACACACGGTCCAGCTTGGAGAAGGCACTAGCACTGCTGAGGTATCATACATGGGACCAAGCGCCAAGCTTCAAAATTGGAAGGCTACGCCATTCCTGATCAAACGGAAGTCCTAGGGGACCTGTCCTGCCACTTTCTCTGCATCACGAGCTACCCCAGGGTGTAACTCAGATGTTTTCTTTAGTTTCTTGTTTTTAATTTCCTGAATGTCAACCCTGTTTATCTTCCCAAATTCCAAGAAATGAAATCATGTTTCATCGCTCACCTTCTTTTTCAAAGTTCTGCTATATTTTCTTTTTTAGTTCTCTTCAATTCTGATGATGCAGCTTTAAATAACATGACATGCTTGCAGACTTCATGCCCAGATCCCAAGAACTCCGTCAGACTTCAAATAATGAGTCAAAATTTGAAATATAAAGAGTTTGAGAAAATAGGAACAACTAAAGAAAATTGGTTCATGGTTTGGAAAATGTCCGTCACTGAAGCAGAGTTTGAGGACAGTAAGTGGGTTTAGACCCG
Source organism: Nicotiana sylvestris (assembly GCF_000393655.2). NCBI lineage: Eukaryota > Viridiplantae > Streptophyta > Magnoliopsida > Solanales > Solanaceae > Nicotiana > Nicotiana sylvestris. The sequence continues at coordinate 66,119,517 of NC_091063.1, forward strand.
TACGGAATGTTAACCTTAATGACTGCGGTTTGTCACGAGCAATTGTACCGAAAAAGAAGGGTCCATACGTCATTGGAAAATATTGCCAAGATGAGCATTTGTATCTGGGCGACAATGAAAGAAATGACGCCGACCCCGCTATGAAAGCAGATGCAGTACTATGTCTAGATCGATCCGGCGATGTCTTTGCACAGTTTGAGATGACGAAGGCTTTCATTCTCGCTACCCAAACACTATCAACCCTTTGCAAACCCATTTGAGCCGGTTACTTTTCTTTGATTACCCTCTTTGGAACTTAAAAGTATTATTGAAAATGAAAAAAGAAGAAGAGAAAAATGAAAAAAAAAGAAAGAAGAAAGAATTGAAAAAAATAATAATAAGAAAATATATATACAAAAAAAGAGACAATGAAAATAAGAAAAAGGGAAAGGAAGTGAAAAACAAAGCAAAACAGAAAAACAAAAAGAAAATCCAAAAAATGTGGCCTGAACTACGTTTGACTTGATTCCGAAAGGATACGTAGGCAGCCTCTCTCTGGGGTTCAGTCACACCAAAACAAAAATCCAGTTTTTCCCCAAAAGTGAAACTGGGGCAAACGTTATAATAATTCGGCGATAATCCCGCCTGGACGGTTCCAAAGTTGTAATTCGATCCAGGTTCTTTTGACCCCAAACCTGTTGCAAGTCCTTCCGATCAATCGGCAAAAGGTTCTTCAAAATCAAAGGACGCAGTTGCTCGGATCCGACGCAGTCAGGATGAGAGAAATAAAATGAGAGAGTCTTATTGGTGAAAACCTACAGGCACTATAAGGCGATGGCGAGCAGAGAAATCAAAATGAGAGAGTCTTGTTAGTGAAAACTCATGACGAGCACTATAAGGCGACGGTAAGAAGAGAAATGAGAGAGGTCGGCTAGAGAAAACTCGCAAAGGGCGCTGTCGGCCGAAAAGAGGATTTCACCACAGAAGGTTCTGGCAAGGTTCCCTGGTTTGGAAACATAAATCCGTTTGGTTCGTGAGAAAATGCAAGTTCGTGAGAGTCGGGCATCCAGTCCAAAAAGCAGGTTATGTCAATTTAAAGCGAGCATGCACCTCAGATAAGTCTTTCTTTTCCCCGAAAAGGATGCTTCTCTTTTAAATTCATTTCCTCGCTCTTTGTTTACCTTTCTTTGAATTCCTTTTCGGTTTAACCCTAAGCCCCAAAACATGCTAGAAAGAAAAGGTGGCAGGACCGGTTTCACAGGGCTCTATCTGGCAAGAGGTGGAGAACATACCCGGCCTCAGTGATGCGTCAGTCCAATACCGACTGATCGTGACGTTTGATTACCTCAAAATCCCCAAGCAGAGTGAGACGGAAGAAACAGAGCCTTACACGCGTAAATCATCGTGAAATCCTGAAATATTGAGTCTTATCAGTTTGAAAGGAGGTCGCCTTGGAAGCCAATCAATGGCGAATTTTCTCAACAGAAATGAGGCTGGGACCAAGAAAAACAATGAAGGCCACAAAACCGACCACAATTTCAAACTAACAATTTTCCTTTGTTTGAAGTTGAAGCAGTTGCAATACAAAACGAACTAAGCAGGAAGCAGGTACAACCCTGCGAGAGGCAGGTGCAGCCAAAAGGAAATGCGCAAGGATTAGAAATAGCTATGCTGCAATAATCAACCCAAAAGGGAAGTATCCTCCCAATTCTTTCCTGCATTTTTTCTCACCCGATGATTTCCCCGGCATAACCCGAGGACTCTTTCCCTTTTCTGGCATAACCCGAGGACTCTTTCCCTTTCCCGGCATAACCTGTGGACCGCCCAGGCATAGCCCAGGGACCTCTTTCCCTTTTCCGGCATAACCCGATGACTTCCTTGGCATAACCCGAGGACCCTTTCACTTTTTGGCATAACCCGATGACCTCCCCGGCATAACCCGAAGACTCTTTCCCGTTTCCGGCATAACCCGATGACTTCCCCGGCATAACCCGAGGACTCTCTCCCTTTTTTGGCATAACCCGATGACTTCCCCGGCATAACCCGGGGACTCTTTCCCTTTCTCGGCATAACCCGTGGACCTCCCTGGCATAACCCAGGGACCTCTTTCCCTTTTCCGGCATAACCCGATGACTTCCCCGGCATAACCCGAGGACTTTTCCCTTTTCCGGCATAACCCGAGGACTTTTTCCTTTTCCGGCATAACCCGATGACTTCCCCGGCATAACCCGAGGACTCTTTCCCGTTTCCGGCATAACCCGATAATTTCCCCGGCATAACCCGATGACTTCCCCCGGCATAACCCGAGGACTCTTTCCCTTTCCCGGCATAACCCGTGGACCTCCCTGGCATAACCCAGGGACCTCTTTCCCTTTTCCGGCATAACCCGATGACTTCCCCGGCATAACCCGAGGACTCTTTCCTTTTTCCGGCATAACCCGATGACTTCCCCTTTTTCCGGCATAACCCGATGACTTCCCCGGCATAACCCGAGGACTCTTTCCCTTTCCCGGCATAACATGTGGACCTCCCTGGCATAACCCAGGGACCTCTTTCCCTTTTCCGGCATAACCCGATGACTTCCCCGGCATAACCCGAGGACTCTTTCCCTTTCCCGGCATAACCCGTGGACCGCCCTGGCATAGCCCAGGGACCTCTTTCCTTTTTCCGGCATAACCCGATGACTTCCTCGGCATAACCCGAGGACCCTTTCACTTTTCGGCATAACCCGATGACCTCCCCGGCATAACCCGAGGACTCTTTCCCGTTTCCGGCATAACCCGATGACTTCCCCGGCATAACCCGAGGACTCTCTCCCTTTTCCGGCATAACCCGATGACTTCCCCGGCATAACCCGAGGACTCTTTCCCTTTCTCGGCATAACCCGTGGACCTCCCTGGCATAACCCAGGGACCTCTTTCCCTTTTCCGGCATAACCCGATGACTTCCCCGGCATAACCCGAAGACTTTTTCCTTTTCCGACGTAACCCGATGACTTCCCCGGCATAACCCGATGACTCTTTCCCGTTTTCGGCATAACCCGATGATTTCCCCGGCATAACCCGATGACTTCCCCGGCATAACCCGATGACTTCCCCGGCATAACCCGATGACTCTTTCCCTTTCCCGGCATAACCCGTGGACCTCCCTGGCATAACCCAGTGACCTTTTTCCCTTTTCCGGCATAACCCGATGACTTCCCCGGCATAACCCGAAGATTGTTTCCTTTTTTCGGCATAACCCGAGGACTTTTTTCCTTTTCCGGCATAACCCGATGTTTTCCCCGGCATAACCCGAGGACTCTTTCCCTTTCCCGGCATAACCCGTGGACCTCCCTGGCATAACCCAGGGACCTCTTTCCCTTTTCCGGCATAACCCGATGACTTCTCCGGCATAACCCGAGGACTCTTTCCCTTTTTCGGCATAACCCGATGACTCTTTTCCTTTTCCGGCATAACCCGATGACTTCCCCGGCATAACCCGAGGACTCTTTCCCTTTCCCGACATAACCCGTGGACCTCCCTGGCATAACCCATGGACCTATTTCCTTTTTCCGGCGTAACCCAATGACTTCCCCGGCATAACCCGAGGACTCTTTCCTTTTTTCGGCATAACCCGAGGACTTTTTTCCTTTTCCGGCATAACCCGATGACTTCCCCGGCATAACCCGAGGACTCTTTCCCTTTCCCGACATAACCCGTGGACCTCCCTGGCATAACCCAGGGACCTCTTTCCCTTTTCCGGCATAACCCGATGACTTTCCCGACATAACCCGAGGACTCTTTCCCTTTTTTGGCATAACCCGAGGACTCTTTTCCTTTTCTGGCATAACCCGATGACTTCCCCGGCATAACCCGTGGACCTTTCCCCTTTTCTCTGGCATAACCCGGTCAGTTCTCCGGCATAATCTGGCAATCCTCCCAATTTAGCGCTCCAATCCCTGAGTTGAGCGATTTGCCTTTTGTAAACATCAGGGCTCCAATCCCTGAGTTACGCCTTTCAGACATGAGGTTCCCGATTACCTCATTAATTATGTAGATTTATGACATTTAACTCACGAAATTTTCCCAGCAAAACTGGGGCAGAAAATTTCGTTAGTTTGTTTGTTTTGTTGCGTGAGCAGGTTTTACCTCGAGGCACATGGATCGAGATGACCTACAGAGTGAGTCTCAATCCAGAATGAAGAAAGGTAGGAAAGAACGAAAAGAAGATGAGCCCAAATACTGGAGCAAACAAAGTGTGGACCGCTCAAAATCTGGTCGAAATCACGAGCTCCGCCGATCCTGTCTTACTCAATGCTGCAGAAATAAACAAGCGCCTACAACTCGCGAGCATCAAGATTAAGATCGAAGTCAGCAAGCAGAATCAGCTAAGACTCAAGATCAAGTTTCAAGAGAATTGTAGATAGGAATCTTGTATTTCATAGTTTGATAGGCATAACTAGTTCAGTTTCGATTTTTCCTATTGGTGTAATAAGGACGTTCAGCAAGCAGCATCAGCAGCAACCACATCGGTAACAGCAAAGACACAGCTCCCGGTAGTCCCAGCTACCGAAACTTCCCGAACTACATTGACCTGATTCCTGTTTAGCCCAGGATATGTAGGAAACCTCTGAAGCAAAGGTTCGGTCAAATGCTTTCAAGAAATGTTTCACACGGAGTACCCGACGAGCAAAAATTGCTCATACCCACTCACTTTATCTTTGCACCAAAACTCGTTGTGTTTTCGGGCAAAGAGGGGCAGCTGTGAGCATGTGATTTTTGCTTCACGGAAATTACTCCAAAAGAAATCGAAAATAAAACAAGTTACCTTCGGGTACAATTTTGAGAATTTGCGTGACATTTTTGGTAATCATTTTTGTCCATAAATGTTTACTTTTTTGTAGTTAATCGCGAAATATAAAATAAATATATTACATGCTTATTTAGGATTTAATTGTACATTTAGGAATTAATTAAATCATAGTTTGGTTTTTAAAGAAAAATCGCAAAAGTATGCTTTTCGTCTTATGTTTTGTTGCCATGGTGTGATCTTACCTATTTAAATATTTTAATGTGTGTGATAATTGTGTTAAGTGTTAATTAATATGTGTTTAGTTTTACTTTAATTAGGTATTGTGTTTTAAATTAGAAAATAAAAGAAAAGAGTGCAAATTGGTCTAAAAATCGGATTGGGCCAGTTTCTTTAGGAAAATTCGAGGCCCAAAAGCACCAAAGCCAGCCCAAGGCAGCCGGTCCAAGAGACCCATCTCCCATGCCACCAAACGACGTAGTTTGATACCAAAACTACGTCGTTTCAAGAACAACCCATCTCAGCCGTTCAAACCAAGATGATCTGACGGCCCTCGTCCTATCTCCCTTACCCATTACCTGACCCGACCCATTCCACCCAAAGAACAACCCGGTCTCACTTAACCAAACGATGTCATTTTCTTTAAGTGAGAGATCCAGGCCGTTGATCTCGACTGATCTAACAGCTATGATCACACGACCACCCCGATATATAATCCCCCATCTCTCACCCCACACCCCCATAACCAAACCCCCCTTCGTCTTCATCGTCTCAGGGACTGAACAAGACGATCCTCACGAAACCCTAGCGCCGCCCCCTTACCCCATCGCCTGAAACCCGACGGCATCAACGCCGCCGGTCACCAAATTAACACCCCTTATGCACCTTGACCCCCTGAACACGAATCTACAAACCGTTTGGCTCGAATCAACCTACATCGTCTCGAATCTTCATTTGAAGATTCGAGCCAAACCTCAACCTACACCAACCGACCCCAAATTCACACAAGTTACTCCCCTGACCTCCCTCATACCCTAATCAACGGTGGTTCCGTTCGAATCTAGGTAGAACCCTCGAGCCCCAAATCGGCCTGTATGAACCCTAAAACTCAAAACCATGGGGGTCTATCCAATTAAAAGAGGAGTTGGGGGTCTAATAGACCTTAATCGAGGTGTTCTCAGTTGAGAACACTTCGATTGAAGTCCGTTCGACCTCAAAGAAGTGAAGTCCAGTTCGAGCCTGGGTCATCCTTGTTTTTAAGCTTCCGAGGTAATTTTTCTTTTCCTTCTGTTCTGTTAGTGATTCTATTCGTATCTCTTTACATGTTTAGTTTAGTTTATGTGAGTTTTCTATTTTTTTAATCAATTAATTCTGTCTGTCTTCATAAGACCCTTTATTTGGTCGATTCTTCTATTTTTTTGTTAATTGTACCTATTGTGAGTTATATGTTCAACCTGTTTAGAGTCATCAAATAGCTAGTTCATATAGTTTCCCTGTTATGTCTAAAGTCACTGAAGCCATTTGGTAACCTATTTTGTCTAGCTTGTTTATCGATTGTTTGTTATCTGTTAGAGCTCGTATAGTTGATTAAATAAATGTCGTTAACTAAAATTATCTGAAAACTAGAGAAGCATAAGTTTTCTCATGTCAGTGTAATTACTTGCATGTTTCTCTTGTCTGTGCTAAGACCTGATTGATACTGCCTCCTTCCTTAGCTTGCATTATCAACTCCCTGTTGATCAGTTAGTTTTTGAGTTGGTCAGGATTGGTTCCCAATATGACCAACTAATGCCATTTGATTAACACCCCTTATATGTTATGACTTGTTTGAGCCTAAGCTGAAAATTGGATATAGCTGTAGTAATCTAATAGTTCAACCTGAAATCAGTGTTAAGTGTAAGTTTATATAGGCTGTAACTTCAGACTTCTAAACTTAGGGTAATACAGTAATAATCAATGGATTCAGGGGTAATTTGGGGTGTCAAAGTTTGAAAAATAGCTAGTGCTAGTGGACTGCCAGTGAATATGGTTTGAAATACTAGAATAATCTATAGTGCAAATACACCACTGGCTGACATCTGTAAAGATGGAAGTCAGGTGTAAGATGAGTTTAATAATAAAAAGCTAAAATGCACATGGAAATGTTAGTGGAACCTGCTGTACAGTAGGATATGCACTACATTTTTGAATTTCAGAAGATTTAAAAATAATAACTCCATACCTAGACAACTTTAAGTGGGGTGACAAATTAGGATTTATGGTTACACTAGGGCAGCCTGTCAAAAGGAAGAAGCTTCTTCTTTCTAATAGCATATATAGACATAGATAGAGGAGAGGACAGACATAGATAGAGGAGAGGAAGGAAAAGAAAAACAGAAATAGACATAGAGAGATACATAGAATACATAGGGATACAGAGATACACAAGCTAAAAAGACTCAAAAACAGAAGAGAAGAAAGAGTGAGCGAGAGTTGAGTTGGAAGAAGTAGATAGAGTTCACATAGCATCGAAGAGAGGCTTTGAAAATAGTTGATAGCGAAAGCAACAAAACACTACTTCAGTGAGTTCTGGTTTAGTGTCAAGTCCCAGTAGCTGACATTGGTGTGCTCGACTGATTTCAATTTGTTGGAACCTATTGGCTATCTTTGGTCCAGTTTTGGTTTAAATTCAAGTTCAGTTGAGTCTGTTTAGGTTGTTTAGTTGCTGTCGGGTTTCACAAATCACTTCGCGCCCCCTTTAAGTATATTTCTTGGGTATTTGGTGCTGTTGGAACTGCTGACTTTGCTATTACCTGTGTACTGCTGCTGCTTTGCTAACTTCTTTTCTCTTCAATTGTAAACGTTTCCAGGTACACACTTCTGAAACTATGGGTTGATGTAAGCTTGAATTGGAAGTTGAGTTGAAATAAACAAAGAAATGAAACGTTCACCTGCTTTCACAATATCTGTGTTTAAGATGTAGCAATAGGATAAAATGATTCAATTAGTTCGTATTTGTTTGGGCTCATTCTAATCGTATTTGTTTTGTATAAATTGGGGCGTACTCGAACCAATGTGGACTGTTAAGTCGTATGCTGTTATATTGATTAGATGTATACCATGTGTTTAGCAATTTAGTTTAACTTAGCTGACGATGATGGTATAACGCATAATCTAATAGGTGTCTGTATGTACCCTGTCTGACCTTTGGACTGTTTAAATTTGTTATGGCCCGGTTCAGTTTGATTTTAAGAAATATGTATCTCACATAAATTTTCATATTGTGTTAGTTAATACCAACTGATTAGCGATATACGTCAACTCTCTTGTTGGATTCCTTGCTTCAATACAGTCTCAATAACGTAGAGTAGTAATTAATACTGGCATTGGCCCGCCATTTAAACAAAGCGGCTATTAATAGAATCAGTAGGTTTACATTTTTGGGAGCACGAATCAATGTAACAAGTTAAGAGCATTAATCTAATAAGCATGAATTTAGCAAGAAGGTTTAGCGTTTAGATCTAATAGATTTTCGGATAAGCATTAATAATTAAGGGTAATTTTAGTTTTAAATAGTCCCAGGTAATTATTGGTTTGTGGAGTTAGCCCAGTTCTAGGATAATAAATCTTATTCGAATGTATCATCTTGTCAACCTCGATCTTGCTTAAAATTTCAATCTTTGTAATATTCTTTTCCGTTAACACTTGTATTGATCTAGCCATTAATATGTCACGTTTCTTTAGCATGCAATGAACTAGGATTTCTTTTTCTTTTTTTAGAGACGAGTTTAATAGAAATGTAGTCATTTTAGGATATCCTTAAAATAAATGAATTGCGCCTAGCCAAATAAAACGCACAAACTGCGGGCCCTCATAAATGTACATATTAAAAATACTTAGAATTTGGGATGAGCCGTTTAACGAATTTCACGGTCTTCCTCAAAGATAATAACGCTTTATACTCTTTTAGATGCGCTTTTAATTAAATTACACTCTTAAATTCGGGTGCGCATTTATGTGACCTAAATCCAAATCTCAACGGAGTCGGAACGTATTAACGACTACGGGTGCATTTATTGTGACGTGGTCCGAGATGCATTTTCACGACGTTGCAATTCTATTTAAAAATAATAATAAAAACGGTTTAAACTTAATAAAAGCACACAAGTTATAACATGTATTAAAATCAGATATTTAGCCATTATAAAAATTTAAGCGACCGTGCTAGAACCACGAGATCCGTGGGTGCCTAACACCTTCCCTCGGGTCAACAGAATTCCTTACTTAGAATTTTTGGTTCGCTGACTTCATTTGGAAAGTCGAAAATTTCCTCGATTTGGGATTCAAGATAAACCGGTGACTTGGGACACCAAAAGCCAAACCATTCCCAAGTGGCGACTCTAAAATAAATAAATAATCCTATTTCGAATATTGTCACTTAAATTGGAAAAACTCTTTCGCGCATTTATCCCTCGAGGGTAGGCGCGCAAAAAGGAGGTGTGACAATCATGATACGAAATTGTACATCGTGCGGCACGGCATCGCCCTTCGTGCTTTTACCTCACAATATCGGTACGGCATCACCCTTCGTGCATTATCACTCTCAAAGAAAACATACAAGGCATCACTCTTCATGCATTGCACTTTTTCTCACCCAAGCAACAATCACAAAGCAATTTGAGCAAGGAAAATTAATAATATTTCAATAAAATCCCGGCAAGGGAACAGTAACATAACAACAAAATCCCGACAAGGGAAACAATATCAAGAAAAAGTAAATGTTCCGGCAAAAGAGATAATATCAAAAGCAATAACATCCCGGCAAGGGAGATAATATCAAAAGCAATAACGTCCCGACAAGGGAAACAATAATATAAACCTTTTCTCTTTACCACAATTTCTTCACAACTCATTTCTCAACTTGAGCTAACTCTCTACAATGATCAATTACTAATAATACTTCCACAAGCCTTGTTCAACAATAGAAATCATCATATAAAGCATGAACAATACGAAACAGAGTCACATTAGTCATAGTATAAGACTCACGGGCATGCTTGACACCAACGTATAAATGCTCATCACCATGCCTATACGTCGTACTCAATAATTAACACGTAACAAATAAGACACGACTCCTAATCCCTCAAGCTAAGGTTAGACCAAACACTTACCTCAATGCCATGAATACAATTCAAGCCTCAACTACCTCTTTACATCTGGTTTCCACCACCAATCCACTTATATCTAGCCACAAGTTACTTAACGATATCAATAAATGCTAAATGAATCAATTCTAATGCATGAAAATAAGTTTTCCAATGATTTCCCCAAAAAGTCAAAAATTGACCCCGGGCCCACATGGTCAAAACCCATGTTTCGAACCAAAACCCTATTACCCATTCACCCACGAAACCAAATATATAATTTTTTTTGACATTGGACCTAAAATCGATGTCCAAATCCCCAAATTTTTAAAAACCTAAGTTCTACTCAAAACACCCAATTTTCCCCATGAAAACCCTCGATTTGAGTTGAAATCATGTGAAAAGATGTTAAAGATTAAGGAAAACGAGTTAGAAATGACTTACAATCGATTTGAAAGAGTAGTTGTCTTTGAAAAATCGCTCCAAGATGTTTAGGTTTTGAAAAGGTTTGAAAAATGCAAAATTTTTTGGCTAAGTTATGATTTAACAGGTTGTAAATGTCGCAATTGGGACCAGGGTTCGCAATTGCGAACCCCTTCAGGACCTGCTATCTTCGCATTTGCGAAGTATAAGTTGCATTTGCGACTCTGGCCTTTTTCGCATTTGCGATTAATTTGTCGCATTTGCGATCAAGGCCTTCCCAGGCCATCTTCGCATTTGCTATACAGTTTTGCATTTGCGAGCTGCGAAGCCTGCAGGCCTACAACACACCAGCAATTTTCTAAGTCAAATTTCACTCTGTAGCCTATCCAAAACTCACCCGAGCCCTCGGGGTTCCAAACCAAACATGCACGTGATGTTGTGCTTAAAGTATATATATTTATATGTATATTGCCTCATATCTTGCTTTTGTTTCGTGGATTTAGGATGTGAAATTCGTTAATTTATGTTAATTTGATGTGTTTTCATGTGTAGGAATGATCCAGGAGCTATCAGGGGCGATATGTGTGAAATTAGAGCTAAAACGGATGAAAACATGGAAGTTGGGGAGTGCAGCGCCACAGGTGGCGCCCAACCCTACATGTGGTCCCAGAAATAGAATCAAAAATATTGGAGCGCCGTGGAGGGCGCCTGGCACTTACCAGGGCATCAATGACGTGAATCTTATAAATATTTTTCTTTATTCTTTTCATGTTTTTCCCTTATTGATGGGTGGTATCATAATAGACAAAGGACGTTAGTTAAGTTTCACCATCACTCATTATTAAGAAAATATATGCACATATTTAACTAAATAAAAAAGAATCAAGCCTGCACATGAAGAAGAATATTGAAGACATAATTTAATTATAGTAAAAGTATACTCTGGCACCAAGATAATATAATCTTCTTGGACATTCATATGGCTACGCTATTGTATTTATAGGAAGAGTATATGAGTCTAGAAGACAAGGATACCCTTATTTAGGAGGGCACCACCCATCAAATCCTATGCTAAAATGGTGCTAATATATACATACTAATAAGAGCAGGCTGATGAATATAGGAATGAGGAGGAATAAGATATGAAGACTTAGGAAAAATAAGAATCTTAGATCTTAATATTGCAGCTAGTGTGTGTTTGACCCAAAATTTAGATCAAGATTTAAGCAATTAAATTTTATAATAAAATAGAATTAATCTTAGCCAATATTAATATCCAAAAGATAGATTAACCGATTTTGTAGCGAGATATTACGGATACTATTTGAGTAGCAATAAATGGAGATAATAATGTTATACTCAATGATCCAAAAATAAAGGAGGTAGCATTAAATAACAATAAATAACAATGAGTGATATTTATATAAATAAAGGCAGGTAAGCCACTCGACAAGGGTGAGATTCTTTAATATTCTTTTTGACCTTTGAATATTCGAATTCTCCTTGGATCATGGGAAAAAGATAGATAAGATCTGAAAAAGGGTATTTTGTATGTGTATGATAAAGTAAGAATCTTCATATAATGTCAATGTATTATTTTTTACAATGAATGTCCAATCCCCCTATAGCTACATATCTACTATTTATAAGGGCACATGGCGTAATAGTACAGATGGGAGGAATATTCACTGGAATATTCTCAGTAAAGTCTTATTTCTAAAACTAGTCGTTACTGCTCTGCTAAAGGAAGCACTCGTCCTCGTCTTCGACCTCGCCTTCATCCTCTGTTGGAATCGAACTGATGACACGTAGCAGCTTTCGAAGGCTTTATTAATACTGGTTAAGCCCATACATAATTATAATAATTTTTAGCCATACAATTAGTCTTTCCTCTTGTTGAGGTCGTCTTCGTGGGCAAATTCAATGAGCGGATAATAGTGGTCATGATCGTTGTGACAAACATGCGATATGGGTCTTCGTGGACCGCATATTTCAAACCCCAAAATTTCTCGGGTGATTTTCTAGAACCGCCTGGTCAGAAAATAAGTAACATCATGTGTCATGATGATGCAAATTCCCGATGCGTTGCATCGATTCGCGCGTGACCCTTGATTGGCTCTTCCATTTCAATTCTAGTGCCACTTATGATGGATCTTTTCGGGTTCAATGCCTTAATCTCTACAAATAGGTATTGTCTACTCATTATTCAAACTTGACTTCCTTTCATATCATATTTGCTCTACATAAGTTCCTCTAATTTTCTGAAATCTTCTTAACCTCCTGGCCTTCAACTTACTTTCTTACTCTCACCTTTCTTAGCCTGCTTTTCTTACTCACGAACTTGGGAGAATTCCCCTGCTTCCACCTACTTTGAGAAATAGTCAGTTAAAACCAAAAAAAAAATCATACATTACCTCGTCCCGGCAGAAGTAGACCTACGATGTCCATTCCTCATTTAATAAATGGCCATGGAGAGGTGACAGAGTGGAGGTGTTCGCCTGCTTGGTGGATTATTGGGGCGTACTTTTGACACTGCACTTTTTCATAAGAAGCGTCTTTCTTCATGGTGGGCTAATAATACTCGGCCCATATAAGGCACCTGACGAGTGCTTGATCACCGAAATGAGCACCATAATGAACTTTGTGGACTTTCTGAGAACGGGTTTGGTTTTGTTTGAGCCTAAGCATTTTTCCAAGGGGCCACCATGTGTTCTTTTGTATAAGTCGTTGTGGAGGAGGTTGTACCTCGCGGATTGTATTTTGAGCTTTTTGGCTTCCTTTTTGTCGCTTGGGAGGATGTCGTTCTACAAATAAGTAATAATACAATTGCGACAGTCCCAACTTAACTTTACATATTTTACTTCAATTTGGTCAAATACAAAGTTGAGAAGATGAACTACACTCTTGTCCCCGACCATTATGCTTTTAGTGGTGGCGGCGAATTTTGCAAGGCCGACTGCTTCAATGTTCTGAGTTTGTGGGGTTTGGCCGAGGTGGCATTCATCGAAATTGGGCAGCAATTTGCAAATCTCTGTTTGATATTTCTACAACCTTTTCTCTTTGATTTGGAAAGTCCCAATATATTGGTCGACTTCGAGCTGAAAATGACATATGAGTTTTAACCGTTTCACTCTACATTTGAGTGCTAGTCTTAACCCTACAATTACGACCTCATACTCGATCTCGTTTGTAGTCATATTCGGGTACCTTATGGATTGGCGAATTATTTTTCCAGTGGGAACCTCGAGCATGAGTTCCAATCCGGACCCGGAACCACTGGATGCGCCATCAATGTATAGGACCCAGAGATCCTGTGTTTGAAGAGAAGCTTGAGCGGCTTCCTTCTCGGCCTCAGGCATTACTTTTGCGCTAAAGTCTGCGATGAAGTCAGCGAGCACTTACGATTTTATTGCTGTGCGAGGATGAGAAGTGATATCGTGCTCACTCAATTCAATGGACTACTTGGCCAGCCTCCCCGACAGCTCGAATATGTGCAGTATGCTTCTTAAAGAGAAAGTGGTGGCGACCGAGATTGGTGACACTGAAAGTATGGTCTGAGCTTTCGCGAAGCTATGACTAGAGCCAGGTCCAGTTTCTTGTGGTGTGGGTACCTCGTCTCGGCATTGAAAAGTGTTTTACTGATATAATAAATAGGAGATTGCATACCTTTATTTTCTCAAACCAGGACCGCTCTTACTGCTACTTCGGAGATGGCAAGGTAGATGAGGAGGTGATCCCCGTGCTCGGGCTTTGAGAGCAAGGGTGGTTATGACAAGTACGCCTTCAATTCTCACAGTGCTTGTACGCACTTGTGCGACCACTCGAGGCTATTATCCTTTTTGAGTACGCCAAAAAACCTGTCACATCTGTCAGACGACCACGAGATGAATCTGGATAAGGCAACAATTCGACCAGTCAGTCTTTGGACTTACTTCTTAGTAGTCAATTGCTCAGGTATCCTGTTGATAGCCTTAATTTGATCTGGGTTTACCTCAATTCCTCGTCGTGATACTCCTCCATGGTTTTGCCAAGTTGATCTTTGAACATTTTTGTGACCAACCTTTGATAGGTAGCCCCTGCATTCTTCCATCCAAATGGCATGACCCTATAACAATATGCTCCCTCTATTGGTGATGAACGTATTTTTCTCTTGGTCTTCTTCCTCCATGAGTGTTTGGTTGTAACATGTGTAGGCGTCCAAAAAACTTAACAACTCGTGCCCTGCCGTTATATCGATGAGTTGGTCGATATGTGGCAAACAGAATGAATCTTTCAGGTATGCTTTGTCCAGGTCCGTGAAGTCCACACACATCCTCCATTTCCTGTTTTTCTTTTTAACCATCAGTACATTGTCAATCCATTTGAGGTACTTCGATTCCATGATAGAGCCATTTTCCAATAACTTTTCTACTTCCTCGTGGAAGGCCTTATTGATGGCAGGGTTGAACTTTTGTCGGACCTGCCTTACCAGGGGGTAGAAGGGGTCGACGTTCAGTTTGTGTGTGGCGATATCTTTGAGGATGCCTGGCATATTTGCATGACTAAAAGCAAACAAATCTGCATTAGTTATTAAGAATTGACTAAATTTACCAGGTTCTCGGAGTTTGCAGCCGATGTAGACCTTTTTATTGAGGTCGCTATGATCTAGTTGGATGGGGTCGAGGTCTTCTATGGTTGATTCTGCGACTTCGACCATCTCGGGATCCACAATGACTTCCTTGGCTTCACCTTGTGGCGATGATAAGTGTGGATTTTGACCATGTATTGGCAACTTTTTGCTTTTATTTTAGTCCAAAAGTATTGATTTATGTTCCCAAAACTAATGAAAGTGTAAAAATTTCAAGAATATTGGATGTTTGGGCTCCCAAAATGAAATCCGACTCAAAAGGAGCGTTCCGACTCACAAGGCAAGAAGGGCCACAAAACTTAAGAAGTGCGATCCGCAGAAGAAAGTGCAGATCGTAGAATTCCCTCTGCGGCCACAGAACAAGTCAAGAAGCCCAACAGAGTTTTAGCTAATTTGTGGACGACACATGATTTGTGCGGCCATCGAACAAGGTCTTTCCCGACAAATGATTCAAAGTTCAGAGAGTGTGCAAATGACCAAGACTTGAATAGAGGTTTAGTTTACTAATTTTGCTGAATACCATCGCGTAATTAGAATGTAATGCCTTCTTAATAACAAGGAAATACAAAAGATTTACTCTAATTGACTAACAATAGTCTTAAATCCGCACGGTCTAAATTGTGACTTCTTCACTGTTAGTACATATAGACGGAACAGCGGAGCCAAAAACTTTCCCGAAGGTATTTAGACTTGAAAGAAATTTTCAGACAAAGGGTATTCAGTATATGTTATATACATATAAAATTAATATTTTGCTTATATATACAGTGTATTTTTTCGACAAATTTGACCACCCTTAGCAAAACGTAGCTTCGCGCATGTGTAGACATATAGTAATTAGTGATCAGAAAGAGAAGATAAGGTAAGTTTAACTTTTAAATTAAAAATTACTGTTGAACGTGCTTGTTCAAAGAGCTATGTTTGTTTTAAATAATTGTGTTTTAATACACATGGTACTATAAATAGCTATTTTAGTACACCTCCAAAAACGTAATTACAATCAGATTCTGAATTTCTGACGTTGTAAATCCTAGTGACTTCTACCACAAACTTAACAACAAATATTATAAGTTTAAATTCTTTAAAGAAAGAGGTTACTCTATCAAAGCTATTGAACTGCCTTTTAAGGAGGAATCCTAAAAACAGGAAGTATGGTGCATTAAACTCCCATTATATATGAAGTTCGGAGAAGGGTCGAACTATAAAATTCTATCGTACATAGTCTTACCCTGCATTTCTGCAACAGATTGTTTCCACAGCGGCTCCCTTCAATGCGGTTCCTATCCTGCTTTGCTCATTTGAAGGCATAGAGCAATATCTTATTGGTAACTAATTTTCTTGTCTATGATCAAATTGAGAAAAAAATAAAGAAAGTTAAAAAAAAGCTGAGACAAGGAAGTGATACCTAGGTGGCCGTCCAACGTACTTTTGTCTTTTGGAGTCTTTATTTGGTTATTGAATAAAAGAGAGCAAGTTAGTGAAGGGATATACGCCATAGCCTCCAGAAGAAGTACAAAGCAAGTACAAGACGACAATGGGAGAGGATATGCCTCTTATCTTTTGTATTCCAACCGACAGATCTATCAATGAAGTTCCTACTGTTATTATTTTTACAATTTTTTATAAGAATCGCAGTGTTTGAGTCAACTTACACGTATATCGCACGAGTATATGTTATCTTCCACCGACATATATATCGAACCACCTAATGTTTTTGCTTATGTTGAAATCTGAATCTAAAACCTTATAATTCTCAATTCGTTTTATTGACCCCATGCCATACCTCCTTTTTGCGCGCCCGCCCCGAAGGGTAAATGCGCGAGAGAGTTTTTCCAATTTAAGTGACAATATTCGAAATGAGATTATTTATTTAATTCAGAGTCGCCACTTGGGAAAGGTTTGACTTTTGGTGTCCTAAGTCACCGGTTTATCTTGAATCCCAAATCGAGGAAATTTTTTGACTTTCCAAATGGAGTCTGCGAACCAGAAATTCTAAGTAAGGAATTCTGTTGACCCGAGGGAAGGTTTTAGGCACCCCCGAATCCCGTGGTTCTAGCACGGTCGCTTAAATTGTTATAATGGCTAAATATCTGATTTTAATACATGTTATAACTGGTGTGCTTTTATTAAGTTTAAACCGCTTTTATTATTATTATTTATTTATTTTATGGAATTACAACGTCGTGAAAATGCATTTCGAACCACGTCACAATCAATGCGCCCGTGGTTGTTAATACATTCCAACTCCGTTGAGATTTGGATTTGGGTCACATAAATGCGCACCCGAATTTAAGAAGGTAATTTAATTAAATCGCGCCTAAAGAGTCTAACGCGTTATTATCTTTGGGGAAAAACCGTGAAATCCACTAAACGGACCCTCCCAAATTCTAAGTATTTAATATATACATTTATGAGGGCCCCGCGATTTGTGCGTTTTATTTGGCAAGGCTCGTCTCATTTATTTTTAAGGATATCCTAAAGCGACTACATTTCTATTAAATTTGTTTCTAAAATAAATGAGAGAAAATCCTAACCCGTTACAGGCTTAAAAGAGGCGTAACATATTAAATGCTAGATTGAGACGAACGTTAACGGAAAGGAACATTACTAGAAATTATAAACAAAATCGAGAACGATAAAATAATATACCCGAACATGATTAATTATCCTATAGCTAGATTAACTCCTCATAATTATATGAACAAACGAATAATTGTTCGCGACTATTAGCGCTGAAATTAACCTTAATTATTAATGCTTATTCGGGAGTTTATTAGATCTAAATGCCAAACCATCTTACCAAACTCATGCCTATTAGATTAGTGTTCGTAAAATTGTTGCGTTGTTTCGTGCTTCAAAATATGTAGAAACCTGCTGATCCTATTAATAGCCACTTCGTTTAAATGATGGGCCGATGCCAATATTCATTATTAATCTACCTTATTAAACTTATGTTGAAACAAGGAATCCAACAAGAGAGTTGACATACATGGCTAACCCGTTGGTACTAACATAACACAATATGAAAATTTGTTTGGGATACGTTTTTCTTTAAATCAAATTGGACCGGATATAACAAGTTTGACAGTTCAAAGATCCAAACAGGAGTACATACAGATGCTTGCCATGATTCTACGTTATACTGTCATCACTAAATCAGACTAAATTGTTATGCACATGGAGATACGTCTGATCTAACAACATACTATTTAACAGTCCATATCAGTTAGGGTACGTTCCAATTCATACAGAACAAATGCAGTCGGAATGATCTTAAACAAATAAAGGCTAACTATCATTCAACCTATTGCTATATCTTGAACACAAGTACTATGAAGCAGGCGGCGTTCATTTCTTTATTTTTTTAACTTCAAACTTCAAGCTTTCAACAACACATGGTTTCAGAAGTATGTACCTGGAAGTGCTTACAATTGAAGAAGAAGAAGGGTCAGTAGAGTAACAGTGGCAAACGAACAGCAAAAACAACAATTTCAACCGCACAAATACCCCAAAAATACACTCAAAGGCAGCCCAGAATGTTTTGTTAAAACCCAACAGCACAATCAACAGCCGAAAGACTCAACTGAACTTGAACTCAAACCAAAGCTGAACTAATAGATCGCAGAAGAAGTTCATGCAAATTGAAATCAAACTGAGATGTCGACTTCAACTACTAAACTCGAAACTGAATCGAAAAATTCAATGGAATAGTCTTTCTGTTGTTTTAGTTGTCAACTATTTTTAAAACTCTTTTAAGTCTCAAGTGATATCTCTATTTTATCTCTTCTCCCCAGTTCTCCCTGCAATCCCTCTATATCCTTTTCTGATCCTCCTCCTTATATATCCTTATCGAAAGGAAGAAAAACTGCCTTTAAGGACAGGCTGCCCAGGGCTTAAAATAAGACTTAAAGGCTGTCATCTCCAATTAGGATTGTCTAGGCATGGAGTTACTTCTACTTTAAACTGCTGAAGTTCAAAAAGGCAGTGGATACCCTTTTGTACAACAGGTTCCACTACCATTCTCATGTGTATCTTCAGCCTTTTATTATTAAACTCACCTTACACCTGACTTCTCATCTGTAAAGATGTCAGCCAAGGTGTATTTGCACTAGATTATTCTAATGGTTCAACCATACTCCAAACTGGCAGTCCACTTAACTCAAGGTCCTAAAATTTTCATTAAAATTACAGCTATAACCAATCCTTAAGTGGTTCTTGATTCAAATTGAACAAACTACAAGCAGCTACACTCAATTGGATTCAAACAAAGCTTCAGCAGAAAACAAACAACACGAGTCAAATTAATACCATTCCAAACTGGAACTAATTGACGACATATATCGAATCGACTACGCGAATTACAACCACACAATTAATAGCTGATAACCAAACTTGAACAAGCACAGATTATGATTTCATGTTGACAGGCACGAGGATTTGTGGGAAACTTAACTGATTTACGGAACTTATTCGACTCGATTACACAAATTGTAATTATACGTAATAAACACACAGAAACCAATTCGATCAAATAAAGATCTGGGTGGGATGGACAGAATAGTTGACACAATAAAACAGATCAAACTGACATTCAAACATATGAACAAACAATAACAAAACAAACAACATGGAAACAACAAAGAAAAGAAGGAGAAATACTTAAAGGGTTAAAAATCAGACTGCCCTGTCTCGGATTTTGAATCGAACCTCTTTTGGGGTTGAACAGACTTTAATCGAAGTGTTCTCAATTGAGAACACTTCGATTAAAGTCTATTAGACCCCAACCTTCTTGTTTAAACGGACAAAAACTCGGATTCTGGATTTCTAGGGTTCTTAGGGCGGATTTGGGATTCAGGTTTTTCTGGTTAGATTCGGACCAAACCAAGCTTGGTTTGGTCACGAGGGAGGTCAGGGGAGTACCTGGCATGGATTTGGGGGGGGGGGTTGGCATGGGTTGGGGTCCGGCTCGAATCTTCAAATGAAGATTCGAGACGGTAGGGGAAGATTCGAGACCCACGGCTTGTGGATCTGTGTTCAGGGGGTCGAGGTGCCCTAGGGGTGTTAGTCTGGGGGTCATCGGTATTGTTGCCGCCGGGTTTACGGTGAGGGGAAAGGGGGGCGGCACTAGGGTTCTAAGGGGTTTGGGTTTGGTGAGGGAGACGACTCGAGGGAGGGGGGTCTGGCTTAGGGCGTGGGGTGAGAGTATAGGGTTTATATATGGGACGGGAAAGTCGGGTCCTGGTCGTTGGATCAAGAATGATCAACGGCCTAGATCTTTCACTTGGTGAAATGACGTCGTGTAATTTAAATGAGATTAGGTCGGTCTTTGGGGTTAAGTGGGTCGGGTATCAGGCATGGGTATGGAGACGTGATCTTGGCCGTTGATCAATATGAGATCAACGGCCTAGATCAAGTATGATCAAAACGACACCGTTTGGACGTTCTCTGAGGTTGGCTGATCTGGACCGGTTAAAACAGTGCTTTTGGGCCTGATTTTGGGTCCAATTTAAATGGCCCAATTCCGATTTCATCTAATTTTAACTCATTTCTTTTCCTTCTTTTAATTTTTAATTTAAATAAAATTCCTAACTAAATTGTAAAATCAAAATAAAACTATACAAATATTAATTAATACTTAAACAACAATTATCACTCACATTAAACATTTAATTAAAATAAAATCACTCAATGACAACAAATAGAATAAAAGATGCATATTTTTGTGATTTTTCCTTTTAAAACCAAATTATGGTTTGATTAATTCCTAATAGTAGAACGATATCCTAAACTCACATGCGACATATATTTTTTGTATTTTTATTCGACAAAACTAAACAATCACAAACAAAACTACAAATAACTGCCAAAAGTGCCACGTAAACTCCAAAAATTGTACAACAAAACCATTTGTTTTATTTTTCGATTTCTTTTGGAGTAATTGTCGTGTAAACAAAAATCACGTGCTCACAGCTGCCCCTCTTTGTTCGAAACATACGAGGTTTTCGTGCAAAGATAAAGTGAGCGGATATGAGCGATTTTTGCCCGTTGGACTACTCCGCGTGAAGCACATTTTTGAAAGATTTGACCGAATCTTTGCTTCAAAGATTTTCTACATATCCTGGGCTAAACAGGAATCAGGTCAATGTAGTTCGGGAAACTTTGGTAGCTGGGACTACCATGGGATTGCAATGCTTGTTGTTACTGCTGTCGCTGTAGCCACTACTGCTTTACTGACCCCCTTATTACAACCAAAGGAAATTGAAACTGAACTAACTATTTATGCCTGTCAACTACTAGTTACAAGATTCCTATCAATAACTCTTTTGCAACATGATCTTGGGTCTTAGCTGATTCTGCTTGTAGACTTCGATCTGAATCTTGATGCTCGCAAGTTGTAGGTGCTTGTTTATTTTTGCAGTATTGAGTGAAACAGAACTGGCGGAGCTCGGGAATTTGATCCAATTTTTGAACGACCTGCCCTTTGTTTGTTCCAGTATTTTGGGAACATCTTCTTTTTGTTCTTTTTCTCCTTTTCTTTATTCTGGATTGAGACTCAAACCGTAGGTCATCTAGTTCCATGCGCCTCGAGGTCAGACCTGCTGAGACAACAAAACAAACGAACAAAATTTTCTTCCCCAGTTTCACTAGGAAAATTTCGTGAGAATTTACCGAACTGATGAGGGAATTGGAAAACTCTAGTCTAAAAGGCGCAACTCAGGGATTGGAGCCCTAATGTTGCAAAAGGTAAGAATGCGCAACTCAGGGATTGGAGCCCTAATGCTGACTAAAGGAAAGTTGCTCAACTCAGGGATTGGAGCACTAATGCTGGCTAAAAGAAAAATCGCTCAACTTAGGGATTGGAGCCCTAATGCTGGCTAAAAGAAAAATGCGCGACTCAGGGATTGGAGCCCTAATGTTGGCTAATAGGAGAAACGCTCAACTCAGGGGTTGGAGCCCTAATGTTGGCTAAAGGAAAGTTGCTCAACTCAGGGATTGGAGCCCTAATGCCGACTTAAAGGGAAAAATGCTCAACTCAGGGATTGGAGCCCTAATGCTGGCTAAATAGAAAAACTGCTCAACTCAGGGATTGGAGCCCTAAGGTTGGCTAAATGGAAAAATGCTCAACTCAGGGATTGGAGCCCTAATGTCGGCTAAATGGAAAACTGCTCAACTCTGGGATTGGAGCCCTAATGCTGGCTAAATGGAAAAATGCTCAACTCAGGGATTGGAGCCCTAATGCTGGCTAAATGGAAAAATGCTCAACTCCGGGATTGGAGCCCTAATGTTGGCTAAATGGAAAAATGCTCAACTCAGGGATTGGAGCCCTAATGCTAGCTAAAGGAAAGACTGCTCAACTCAGGGATTAGAGCCCTAATGCTGGCTACAAAAAATTGCTCAACTCAGGGATTGGAGCCCTAATGCTGGCTAAAGGAAAAACGCTCGACTCAGGGATTGGAGCCCTAATGTCGGCTAAAAGCACGTTGCTCAACTCAGGGATTGGAGCCCTAATGCTGGCTAAAGGAAAAACGCTCGACTCTGGAATTGGAGCACTAATGTTGGCTAAAGAAAAGTACTCAACTCAGGGATTGGAGCCCTAATGCTGGCTACAGAAAATTGTTCAACTCAGGGATTGGAGCCCTAATGCTGGCTAAAGGAGAAACGCTCGACTCAGGGATTGGAGCCCTAATGTCGGCTAAAAGCAAATTGCTCAACTCAGGGGTTGGAGCCCTAATGCTGGCTAAAGGAAAAACGCTCAACTCAGGGATTGGAGCCCTAATGCTGGCTAAAAAGAAAAACGCTCAACTTAGGGATTGGAGCCCTAATGTTGGCTAAAAGGAAAAACGCTCAACTTAGGGATTGGAGCCCTAATGTTGGCTAAAATGAAAAACGCTTAACTCAGGGATTGAAGCCTTAATGTTGGCTAAAAGGAAAAATGCTCAACTCAGGGATTGGAGCCCTAATGTCGGCTAAATGGAAAACTGCTCAACTCAGGGATTGGAGCCCTAATGCTGGCTAAATGGAAAAATGCTAAACTCAGGGATTGGAGCCCTAATGCTGGCTAAATGGAAAAATGCTCAACTCAGAGATTGGAGCCCTAATATTGGCTAAAGGAAAGACTGCTCAACTCAGGGATTGGAGCCCTAATGCTAGTTAAAGGAAAAACTGCTCAACTCAGGGATTGGAGCCCTAATGCTGGCTAAATAGAAAAACTGCTCAACTCAGGGATTGGAGCCCTAATGTTGGCTAAATGGAAAAATGCTCAACTCAGGGATTGGAGCCCTAATGTCGGCTAAATGGAAAACTGCTCAACTCTGGGATTGGAGCCCTAATGCTGGCTAAATGGAAAAATGCTCAACTCAGGGATTGGAGCCCTAATGCTGGCTAAATGGAAAAATGCTCAACTCAGGGATTGGAGCCCTAATGCTAGCTAAAGGAAAGACTGCTCAACTCAGGGATTGGAGCCCTAATGCTGGCTAAATGGCAAAACTGTTCAACTCAGGGATTGGAGCCCTAATGTTGGCTAAATGGAAAAATGCTCAACTCAGGGATTGGAGCCCTAATGCTGGCTTACAGAAAATTGGGGATTCTAACTAACCCTCTTTTTTGAGTTTTCTTCTTACTTTTTTTTTGTTTAGTAAAATGCAGGAGAGAATTTTGGGGAAACTTCCCTTTTGGGTAGATTCCTTATTGCAAAGCTATTTCTTGCATTCACGTATTTCTATTCTTTTTGGGCGACACCTGCTTCTTGCACGGTTGCTTTGGATCACACATGTTTTAATTTTCCAAACAAAGAACAATTGTCAGTTTGAAAATGGTGGTTGGTTCGGTGACCTTGATTGTTCCAATTGCTTTGTCGCGTCCTTATTCCTGTTGAGAAACTCTGCCATTGATTGGATTCACAGGCAAAACCCTTTTAAACTGCTCAGACTCGCATTCCCGGATTTGTGATTATTTTCTCGTGTAAGGCTTTGGTTCTTCCATCCCATTCTGCTTGGGGATTTTTACCGAGGCAGACTCAGTAGGGATTTTTATTGGGGAGACTCTGTGGGGATTTATACAAGGCAGACTCGTTGGGGATTAGCTGGGGCAGACTCTTTGTGGGATTTTTACAAGGGGAGACTCTGTGGGGATTTTTACAAAGGGAGACCCTGTTGGGATTTTTACAAAGGGAGACCCTGTGGGGATTTGTCATTTTTTTTGTGTGTCTTTACTTCGAAGGCAACCAACATTATGATCAATCGGGACTGGACAGACGTACCACTGAAGTGGGGTATTTACTTCTTACTAAACGGATCTCCGTGAAACCGATCCTGCCACTTATTCTTTCCAGTATATTTGGAATTTGGGGTTAGAATGAAAGGGATTCAAAGAAAGGTAAAACAAAGAGCGGAGAAAACAAATTTTAAAAGAGAAGTGTCCCTTTCGGGACAAGAAGGACTTATCTGAGGAAACATGCTCACTTTAAATTGACATGACATGCTTTTTGGACTGGATGCCCGACCTTCATGAACTTGCATTTCCTCATGAACCAAAACGGATCTATGTTTCCAAACTAGTGGAACCTTGCCAAAACTTTTTGAGGTGGAATCATCTTTTCGGCCGACAGCGCCCTTTGAGGGTCTTCGCTAGTCGACCTCTCTCATTTCTCTTCTTGTTGTCACTTGATAGCACTCTTTGCGAGTTTTTACTAAACAAGCTCTCTCATTTTCGATTTCTCTGCTCCCGTCGCCTCAAGGTGCCCAAAGGTTTTCACCGACAAGACTCTCTCATTTTATTTCTCTCAATTTGAATGTACCAGCCTCCAATCATGATATCTCTCGGCTTCCCCTGCCTTTGGCAATTGATCCGAAGGACTTATGCTTGGTAAAGGAATTGTAGATGAAACTACAACTTCTAAACCATTTGGTGTGCCCCAGTTTCAACTTTATGGTAAATTGGATTTTATTTTTGGTGTGACTGAACCCCAAAGAGAGGCTGCCTACGTATCCTTTCGGAATCAAGTCAGACGTAGTTCAGGCCTAATTTTTTTATTTTTTTTTACAAGGTAGCCAAAGAAATGTGACCGGCTCAAAAGGGCTTGTAGGGATAGTTGATAGTGTTTGGGTAGTGGGAATAAAACCTTCATCATCTCAAACGTGCCAAGACCACTGAAGTAAAACTCAGACATAATATCTTTTGACGGCATCCGCATTCACTGCTGTTTCAGGATCATTTCCTTCAATATCACCCAGATACAATGCTCATCTCGGCAATATCTTCCTGATGATGTATGAGCCTTTCCAATTAGGAGCAAATTTTCCTTTCTCTTCCTGGTGATGTGGCAGAATGCGCCTTAATACCAGCTGCCCTACTTCAAAATTCCTGGGTCGTTCTTTCTTGTTGTAACCACGGGCCATTCTATGTTGGTACAACTGTCCATGACAAACCGCGACCATTCGTTTCTTGTCAATCAAAGTCAACTGTTCCAATCGAGTCTTAACCCACTCGCTATCTTCAATTTCTGCTTCGACAATGGTTCGGAGCGAAGGAATTTCCACCTCCACTGGTATCATAACCTCGGTCCCATAAACCAACAAGTAAAGGGTTGCCCCTACTGATGTGCGTACTGTAGTGTGATATCCCAACAATGCAAAGGGTAACTGTTCATGCCATTGTCGGGAACTCTGGATCGTCTTCCTCAAAATCTTCTTGATGTTCTTGTTTGCTGCTTCAACAATGCCATTGGCCTTGGGCCGATAAGGAGTGGAGTTCCTATGCGTTATTTTGAACTGTTCGCATATATCCCCCATCAAGTGACTATTCAGGTTTGCCGCGTTATCTGTGATGATAGTTGCAGGAATACCGAAACGACAAATGAGATTTGAATGTACAAAATCCACCAAAACCTTCTTAGTGACCGATTTGAGAGTGACAGCTTCTACCCATTTCGTGAAGTAGTCGATAGCAACCAATATGAATCTGTGTCCATTTGAGGCCTTCGGCTCGATCGGACCAATAACGTCCATGCCCCAAGCAACAAATGGCCAAGGTGCAGACATGGGATGCAGATCTGTGGGAGGTGCATGAATCAAATCACCGTGCACCTGACTCTAATGACACTTTCGAACGAAGCTAAAACAGTCCTTTTCCATGGTCATCCAGTAATAACCCGCTCGAAGGATTTTCTTTGCCAAAACATACCCGTTCATGTGGGGCCCGCATACTCCTACGTGTACTTCATGCATGACTTTCCTTCCTCCTCGGCGTCAACACATCTTAACAAATTGAGGTCCGGGGTCCTTTTATACAATACCTCGCCGCTCAAAAAGAAACCACCTGCATGCCGCCTAATAGTCCTCTTTTGATCTCCAGTAACATGTTCGGGGTATTCTTGTGTCTTCAAGAACCTCTTGATATCATGGTACCATGGCTGTGTACACGATCCTGCCTCGATTACATTACAGTAATCGTGTATTTCCTTGATTTGGATTTCCAAAGGATCGACGTGGGCGTTGCCTGGGTAGGGTAACATTGAAGCTAAGGTGGCAAGTGCATCCGCTAGTTCATTGTGACACCGCGGGATATACTTGAACTCTATTGATTTGAAACGCTTGCCTAGATCCTCCATGTGTTGTCGGTAGGGAATGAGCTTGACATCCCGAGTTTCCCATTCACATTGGGCTTGCCGAATAATCAGGTCAGAGTCCCCCATAATCAATAAATCTTCAACCTCCTGATCAATTGCCATATACATGCCCATGATGCAGGCTTCATATTCAGCTGTATTGTTCGTGCAAAAGAAGCGCAGCCTAGCTGTAGCAGGATAGTGCTGACCAGAGGGTGAGATCAAGATTGCCCCAATTCCTACACCTTTGGCGTTTACGGCCCCATCAAAGAACATCTTCCAAACATGAGCGTTTTCCGAGACTACTTCTATGGTGTTTATTTCTTCATCTGGAAAATAAGTACTCAATGGTTGGTATTATTCATCAACCGGGTTTTCAGCCAAATGATCTGCTAACATCTGGGCTTTCATTGCCGTGCGAGTGACATAGACTATGTCAAATTCCGTAAGCAAGATTTGCCACTTGGCCAGTCTGCCAGTAGGCATTGGTTTCTAAAATATGTACTTCAAAGGATCCAACCTGCTTATGAGGTAAGTAGTGTGAGCTTGGAGATAATGTCTCAATTTTTGAGCGACCCACGTCAAAGCACAACACGTTCTTTCCAGCAAAGTGTACCTGGCCTCGTAGCCGGTGAATTTCTTGCTCAAGTAATAGATCGCCTGTTCTTTCTTTCTGGTTATGTCATGTTGCCCGAGGACGCAACCGAAAGAATTTTCCAAGACTGTGAGATACAAGAACAGGGGTCTCTCTGGCTCTAGCGGGACCAAAACTGGGGGATTTGAAAGATATTCTTTGATCTTGTCAAAATCTTCTTGACACTCAACCGTCCATTTGATTGATGCATCCTTCCTCAATAGCTTGAATATGGGCTCACACGTGCTAGTTAGCTGGGCAATGAATCGACTGATATAGTTTAACCTGCCCAATAGACTAATCACGTCTTTCTTCGTTCTTGGAGGAGGTAGATCTCGGATAGATTTTATCTTTGTTTGATTTAACTCGACACCTCTCCTGCTTACTATGAAACCCATAAGCTTGCCTGATGGGACTCCGAAGGCGCATTTAGCCGGGTTCAGCTTCAAGTCATACTTTCTCAATCTCTCGAAGAATTTTCTGAAGTCTTGGATATGATCGTCCTGAGTCCTGGACTTGACTATCACGTCGTCCACATATACCTCTATCTCTTGATGCATCATGTCATGAAAAATGGTAGTCATGGCTCTCATGTAAGTTGCCCCAGCATTCTTCAGACCGAATGGCATAACCCGATAACAGTAAGTACCCCAAGGTGTAGTGAAGGCGGTTTTCTCGGCGTCTTCTTCATCCATAAACACCTGATGATATCCAGCGTAACAATCTACGAAGGACTGTATTTCATGTTTGGCACAATTATCAACAAGGATGTGGATGTTGGGCAATGGGAAATTGTCTTTGGGACTCGCCCTGTTCAAATCTCGATAATCCACACTTACCCGAGTCTTCCCATCTTTTTTCGGCACTGGAACTACATTCGCCAACCACGTGGTGTACTGGACTACCCGAATTACTCCTGTTTTCAACTGCTTGGTGATTTCTTCTTTAATTTTATCACTGACATCAGTTTTGAACTTTCTCTGCTTTTGTTGAACTGGAGGACAATCAGGGTGAATTGGCAATTTATGCACCACTAGATCAACACCTAATCCTGATATGTCATCGTATGACCAAGCAAACACATCTTTAAATTCAAAAAGGAGTTGAATTATCGTGTCTCGCCTTTTCTTGTCCGTGTGAATGCTTATTTTGGTCTCTCGGATTTCTTCAGGAGTTACCAAATTAACCGGTTCAGTGTCATTCAGATTTGGCTTAGTTTTATTCTCAAAGTGTTCCAATTCTCAATTTATTTCCCTAAAAGCCTCTTCTTCGTCATATTCCGGTTCTTGGTTTATTATTTCACAATTAAACAGCTCGTTGTGATCTGGGTGTGAAGTCCGCAAGTATGTCATATTATTTAAAGCCGCATTATTATAACTGAAAGAAAAAAAATAAAGGAAAAATAACAAAAATCAGAATAAAGGAAAAAATGAGGAAATACTGATTTTTATTCTTTGGAATTTGGAAGATAACAAGGTTTATAATTCAGGAATTCAAAACAAGAAACTAAAGGAAAAACATCCGAGTTACATCCTAGGATAACTCGTGATGCAGGAAAGGTGGCAGGACAGGTCTACCCGGACTCCTGCCTAGTTGGGAACGGCGTGGCCTCCCAATTCCGAAGCTTGGCATTTGGCCCCACATATAACATTTCAGCGGTGCTTGTGCCTTCTCCCGGTTGAACCATGTGAGCTTCGTAGAGCATTCCTCTCATTGCCCCACATATTTCCTCGATCTCTTCGGCCATCAAAAACCTCGTCGTCTTCTTCTTCGATGTATTTCGGTCCGACGAAAATCTCGTATAAATTTGGCAATGGTCGAGGCATCTTCCAACCCTCATTTTTCCTCTTCCTTGCCCACTCTTCATCTTTTGGAGTGGGTTGAAAACCTATCCCAAAAAGTTTCTTAGTGGAAGGCAAAGTGATGGGTTCCGTTATTCCTTGCAGCGTTCGTCCAAGCCCCCTCTCCTGGCCTAAATCCATGTCGGATCATTTCTTTAGCCACCATGATTGAGGCGTTGGACAGGAAAGGTTGGGGGCAAGGTCTTCCTTCTTCATACTGCTCCGCTAGCACAACTTCGAAAGCCTGATAAACCGTGTGCTCGCTCCCTTCCCTTGCTTCAAGATATGGGACGGATGGGTCCCGATAAATAGACTGTTCGTCTTCTCCGTGGACCACGATTTCCCGATCTTCATATTCAAACTTCACCATTTGGTGAAGAGTGGAAGGTACAGCCCCTGCCTCATGAATCCAAGGTGTGCCGAGGAGAAAATTGTAAGACGTATCCATATCAAGCACCTGGAAAGTTATTTCGAACTCCATCGGTCCTATAGTCAACACCAAATCTATTTCCCCGAGGGTGTCCCTCTTGACGCCATCAAAAGCCCTTACACAGACATTATTGGGGTGAATTCTTCCAGTCCTAATTTCCATTCTCTGCAGCGTGGAGAGCGGACAAATGTCAACACCTGAACCCCCATCCAACATTACCCGCTTGACGTAGTAGTCTTCGCACTTAACTGTCAGATGTAAAGCTTTGTTGTGAGCCGCTCCCTCTGGAGGTAAGTCGTTCTTGCTGAAAGAAACTTGATTAACTGCGAAGAACCTTTCCGTCATTCGTTCCAGTTGTTCAACGGAAATCTCAGCCGGTATGTACGCTTCGTTCAGGGTTTTGAGCAAGATCTTCTGGTGTTCGGCCGACCTCATCAGCAGAGATAACATAGACACTTGCTCGGGGCACTTGCATAACTGATCCACCACATCGTAGTTGGGCATTTTCATCTTTTGGAAGAAAATTTCCGCTTCTTCAATGCTTACAGGCTTCTTGGGTGGGAAGCATTTCCGTGTGGCGTTGTTTAACTCTTGAGTGTTTGAATATCTTCCAATGAAAGTATTCTTCGGAAGTTCCCCCGTGACTTCTCTGCCTATGTACGTAACCAATGTTCTTTAATAGTTCCATGGTACTGCGGACGGGTCTGTCATTGGCTTCTGTGGTACGCGTCCGATAACCACTGGCTCGTTCAGCCGAGGTGGTTGAATCGTCACCCGGACCACATAGGCCCGTTTTGGTACGTACATTGGTTTTGCCTTTTTGACTTCGAATCTCTGCGGCATCTCTGCTCGACCTCGTGGAACGTAAAGAACTTCATTCCTCGCAGGCACCATCGTTACTGTCTTTGTCTCGACCTTCTCTTCGAGCTCAACCTTGACAGTACTAGTCTTCTTTTCCCCTTTCTCTAGCTTCGGGGCAATTTTAGGCTTTTTCCCTGCATCAACGATGACGATTATAGCTTTTAAGGCAGGATCAAACTCTTTGTCCTCACAAATCATTCCAATCAACGGCCCGTTATTGTGAGCGGGCAACGGATTGTTAGTCACATTTGGGACCTCCTCGTCCCTCAGTACTATCTTCCCCTACTCTATTAAGTTCTCAACCACCCTTGTCAAAGTCCAACAATCATTTGTATCATGCCCTTCTGCTCCCGAATGATAAGCACACCTAACACCGGCTTTGTAAGCAGGTGATGCCGGGTTGTGCCTTGTCTGAGGGACTAGCTGCAGGAAACCCATCTGGACTAGCTTTGGGAACAAGGTAGAATACGGTTCACCAATAGGTGTGAAAGTCCGTCTTCTGGGTGGTTATTGAGGGCGGAAGTTATTTTGAGGTGGCTGTGGATTATAGTGGTTCCGGTGAGGAGGCTGATTTCTAGGAGGTGGAGCTTGGCCTCGATTGGCTTGCTGTGGTGGATGGACATAAGGCTGGGTATTCATGACCATGTAGGGTTGAGGAGCATAGGTCACATTTTGGTGGGGGTAGTAATGCTGTGGGGTTCTTCCTGGAAAACGAGGCCTGGGATTACGATATTCCCTCGCTTCTGATGCTGCCATGGACGTTTCTTCCTTTTTCTTTCCTCTTGCCATTCCTCCGGACCCACTTTGGACGGCTTGGGAGGTTGCCCTTATGGCTGCCTGACTTAAGATTCTACCCGTCTTCAAACCATTCTCTAACATCTCCCCGATCTTGATTGCTTCCGTGAAAGGCTTTCCCATGGCTGACATCATATTCTGGAAATAGTCTGATTCTTGAGCCTGGAGGAAGGTAGTGACTATTTCTATCTCGTCCATGGGAGA
The DNA here is from genome assembly GCF_000393655.2 of Nicotiana sylvestris. Taxonomy (NCBI): domain Eukaryota; kingdom Viridiplantae; phylum Streptophyta; class Magnoliopsida; order Solanales; family Solanaceae; genus Nicotiana; species Nicotiana sylvestris. The sequence continues at coordinate 66,150,833 of NC_091063.1, forward strand.
TTTTACCCTTGATGCTTGCTCACGCCATTTAATAGCATATTCTCTGAAACTTTCCGAGGGTTTCTTTTTCAAGTTTGACAGAGAATTTCTATCCGGTGCGATGTCAATATTATACTGAAATTGTCTCACAAAATCTCTAGCGAGATCATCCCATATATGCCATCGAGATATGTCTTGGTCCATATACCACTCTGAGGCTATTCCTACCAGACTTTCCCCGAAGTATGCCATCAACAATTCTTCTTTGCCGCCGGCTCCCCGCAATTGGTTGCAATACTTCTTGAGATGAGCAATGGGGTCGTTGTGCCCGTCATACTTTTCAAACTTTGGTGTTTTGAAACACACGTGTAGGTGCACGTGAGGGAACATGCATAGATCGGTATAGGAAATACTCTTTTGCCCGCTTAAGCCTTGCATATTTTTCAAACTCTGCTCGAGGCTACTCATTCTTTTTGCCATCTTATCTTGTTCAGAAGCTTTGGGGTTTAGATCTTGCCCAGGTGCAAACTCGTATTGAGGTTGTTGAGGATGAGTGCTGGTGGTGAACCGAGTTGGTTCCAGTGAGAAGGATGGTGCTTGGAATGTGAATGAGGATGAGTCAAAATTCGGCCTGTGTGTAGCGGGTTGTGCCACGATTGGACAGGGCGGTGCAGTGAATATGTTCGTAGCTACATCTGTTGTTGACATCCGGGGATAAGAATCAGAGGGTGATCCAGCAGAGTGGGCTGAAATGGCCGGGTACCCGAATGGGCTAGTTGGATAGCTTATGGGGATGTTGGAAGTCCCACTTGTCCTAAAGAACAACTCAGGGAACCCAAGGATTACACTCGGTGGCTCTTTTCCGTTATTCCAGTCATCCAACATTTCCAACATGCAGAGCCGCAGGATTCTGTTTTCTTCAGCAGTTGCTGACTCGGGAGTTTAGACGGCCGAGATTGAACTCTCCTCGGAGACAGGAATTGTCGGCAAAGGAATTTCTGAAGACATTTCTATACTTCCCTTTGATCTTGTGAAGTAAGTGTGAATACTCCCTCTTGACTTAACGACGGGCAACTGAACACTTCCTTTCGACCTCGTGAAGTATGAATGTGAGGCCAGACCTCCACCAAACCAAACCACCTTTTCTAAAAACATGGAACTTAGCAGCAAGCAATCGGTTAGTTTGAAACAGATAACAGATAGGTAATCTCACGTTGGGGCGTGATGCACCTATACAGTTAAGTGAATTTCTACATGTTTGCAACAAAGACATGCGTCATTCCGGCTTCTCTTTAGGCTTCTCTTTATTTATCATTTTTTTATTATTTCCTATTATTATTGTTTTCATTATTTGCAGTTAAAAATGTGACCAGATCCGGTGAGGATTGCCTACGTATCACGATGCCGCATAAATCAGATCATTACGTAGTTCAAAACAGACGAGTGTAAAAGAAGCACACATTTTATTAGTGAAACAATCTATTACAAACTAACATTTTTGAAAAAGGGGAAAATAACAAGCCTTGAAATAAGTATAGACTCAACAAACTAATACACCCTGATGCGAAAAGACGGACAGAAGATGCTAAGATGGAAAATACAGACTCGACCTATGAATTCATTAAGGTTTCGAGAATTGGCGCCCGCGGGGCATCGTTCGGCCTCGCCGCGGTCTTAGGTGTAAGGTCCCTTTCAAGTTGTTCCAGCTCATGCATGGTCTGCTTGACATAAATCATCACTGCTGAGAGAACGGTAATGCTGGTCATATTTTCACATCGTAGACACCTTCTGATGATGGCATGGGCAATGGTCTTAATATTATCCCTGGTTTGCCTCTTTTGTTTGAGTAGGTGCTTTATTTGATCATTACGGGCTGTCATAACCCGAGAATCCTGGAGGCATTGATTTTGCCACTGCTGAATTTCTACTTCCATTTGGGCTAAGAGCTTGTGGAAATATCTATTTCAGCTCCAAGGGTTCGGGTTTGCTCAACCGCTCTGTCCACCTTTTCCTTCAGATTGGCAATGGTTTGCTCGTGATCCCTTTCCAACTGCTGCAGGTACCGGTTACGCTTTTCTATCCTTCTTTCCCAGTGTGCTTCGAGTCCTGCTATGGTATTTTCAAGATTTTCTGACTCACTCCGGCACTCCCCAATTTCCATCCTTAAACCTTTTATCAATCGTTCATCCGACCGGCTCCTTTGTTGGTTATCAGCGTCTATCCTCATCTGTTTGATCTGGGCCCTGAGCATCTCGTTTTCCTGAGTCAACCTATTCTTTTCTCCCAAATCAGTAGCAACTTGCACGTTGTGCTCATATTTTAGACCTTCAACTTGTTGCTTCAATTTGTTGATTTCGGCACGATAGCCTCTTTCTTTTGCTAACCAATCCCACTGCTTTTGTGACGACTCGGTAAAATTCAGGATGTGGGGTCTTTTAGCCGGCCTTTCGTGTTCAAGTTCTCTTCTGTACCATGCAAGGTAACCTGGCGCCATTTCACTTTTGGCCCGATCCTGCACACAAGTATTCGCTTTCAAATATTGACATTCATTCCAGATCTGGCGTATTTTTGCTTCAGGAAATTGTCCATCAGGGCTAATCTCAATTGTTTGAGCAATAAGATCTTCCTCGTGTAGCACTATCTGGCATCTCCCGAGTTGTCTCAAGACTCGGCAGGGCGCGTAAGGTTGAATGATCTTAAGTCCCATCAGTAGAAAGTGAGTTCTAGCTGCTGGCATATACATAACCTCATCAACAGGCAACCATCCCAGTGTCCACTGTATTTGGCTGGCAATGAGGGTCTGAAAGAATGAAGTCCATGCCATAACTCCTTTGGGCAGACTGACCTCCTTGGTTCTCGTGTAAAACTCTTCTATGCAAGTTTTCTTCGAGGAACCATGACTCAAAAGCTCGGAACGATGGCAGAGATGTTCAGTCATCCATATTTGTAGCAGCAAGTTACATCCTTCGAAGAAATTCCCCCGGCTTTGCAGGCTGTGAGAGCTCGAAAGATATCAGATACCACCATAGGCGCGAGAGTACTGTCATTCTGAGCGAGCAAAGTACTGACGACCCCGGATATTTTCAGATCAATATTTCCGTCTTTCCTCGGAAATAACAGAAGGCCCAAAAATGTTATCATGAAAGCCACCCGTCTGTGCTCATCCCACTTCTGACGATTACCTTTGCTGCATAGCTTGTTAATCGGATTATTGAATCCTCCTACATGACCATACCTGTCGTATATGAAGCATGGATTACAAAAACCGGCAGCCAAATCTGGGTTATGGACCGTCCTGGGTATTTTTAGTGAGTCTAGAAATCGATGCACCGTGACAGCTCTTGGGGCAACCAGGTATTTTTGCTTTAATGGAAGTTCAGCATTTCCGATGTACCCAGCCATTTCCTCCAGAGTCGGGGTGAGTTCAAAATCGGAGAAGTGGAAAAGATTGTGCGCTGGGTCCCAGTAGTTGACCAAAGCTCTTATGATATCTCCCCGAGGCTGGATTTCCAATAAACCCGTGAGACCTTTCAGATATTTCTTGACCTCATCTTGCCCTTCAGCACCTAGATCATTCCACCATAGCCGTAACTTGACAGGGATTTTAGTCATTATCGAAAAGTGTTCATTTTGCATTGTGCTCATCCTGCACATTTATTAAGGTGACTTTAAGCAAAAATGATTTGACTCAAAAATATTTTGACTATATTTTTTTTAAAAAGAAGATCCGATTTTCAAACACGGCCTTTCAGCACTTTGGGGATGAAGATTTATAGGCTGTGAGGGTAAATCGATCAAAAACTCTAAAAGATGACCGCAAGTGGCCGTTTATGCAAAACACAGCCTTCCGCCGTCCCTTTCGGGAACATTTGGCTATTTTTGACAAAAACAATCACTTGATTTATTTATGACTCTTTTTTAGTAATGAACCAATATGGGGAACACGGCCTCACAGAGCCTCGGGGACGAGGATCCTAAGGCCGTTGGGCAATTTGGTCAGAGAAAAAATGACCAATAATGGCCGTTTGTGCAAAGTCAACCTTCTGGCGTCCCTTTCGGGAACATTCGGCTATCCTTGACAAAACGGCATTACCCGACTCATTCATGACGAAATTAAAATTCTAACATTTTGGCTATTTTGAAAAGGGGAGGTTGGACCAGATGAGGGTTGCCTACGTATCTCGCACCCTATGAGAATCAAACCGGCGTAGTTCGGGCTGATCAGAAATAGGGGAAACAAACTAAATCCCTTTTTTTTTTGAATAAAATCTTTTAAAGAAAAGGAGGAAAACTATTTTCTGGATTTTTATATATATATTTTTTTTTATATATATATATATATATATATATATTTTGAAAAGAGACGAAGACTAAGGAAATATTTTGAATTTTAAACTTCTTTTCACCCTTTTTTTTGAAATTTCGAAAATCTTTTAAAGAGATACTACAAATGAAACAATATTTTTTTTGAATTTTGAATTCCCCCCCCCCCCTTTTTTTACTTTTAAATAAATACCTTTTTTTTGGATTTTGAAAGTGATTAAAAGGAATTTTTTTTATATGTTTTCTTTTTTTATAAATCAAACTAAAAGACAAATTTTATTTTCATTTTTTTCTTTTTTTTTTAGAAAATTCCGGCGAGGTTTTGACACTACTTGGACATTGGTTTTATTTTTTCCAAAAACCAAGTAATTATCTCCCTACGCTGCTATTTTCTTTTTTTTTTTTGTTAAAAGTTTTTTTTAGAAACTGGTCAACATGCAGAACTGAAACAAATAAATGCGCAAAACAGACGGGATGCAGCAGGATGGTCTTTTCATTTCAGGTTGCCTGTCCTAGACGGACCCAACCCCTGTGTTGAGTCCCCTATGTAAAATGCAACATGATGCAAATAAGCGTTCCTACTCGGGATCCGGCATGAGGTTTTGTTATACTAGGTTTATAACCTGGGTATATGTTCTAGACTGTGTACCCGAGCGAAAAACTCGAGTCGAGGAGGGGGCTACGTACCGGGGACCCGCGAGATCGTCCGGCTTTGTAACTTGTCCGGCCTCTTTCTTATTTTAGGTATTGACACTAACAGAATAGGGAGTCTCGACCAGCGAGCTTCTCCCCGGAGGTAAGAAGAGAAGGGTTTCGGCACAGTTTATATACAGTGCAGATAATATCAAAGCGGTAAAAGACAACATTTAGCACGTTATGCCAAAACATGAAATAAAGATCAGATAATAAAGCCAAATATAACAATTATCCTAAGCTCTAATTCTGAACCCTGAACAAATGTTCTGGGTTAAACACTCCCCAGCAGAGTCGCCAGAGCTGTCACACCTCCTTTTTGCGCGCCCGCCCCGAAGGGTAAATGCGCGAGGAAGTTTTTCCAATGTAAGTGACAATATTCGAAATGAGATTATTTATTTAATTCAGAGTCGCCACTTGGGAAAGGTTTGGCTTTTGGTGTCCCAAGTCACCGATTTATCTTGAATCCCAAATCGAGGAAATTTTCGACTTTCCAAATGAAGTCTGCGAACCAGAAATTCTAAGTAAGGAATTCTGTTGACCCGAGGGAAGGTGTTAGGCACCCCCGAATCCCGTGGTTCTAGCACGGTCGCTTAAATTGTTATAATGGCTAAATATCTGATTTTAATACATGTTATAACTGGTGTGCTTTTATTAAGTTTAAACCGCTTTTATTATTATTATTTATTTATTTTATGGAATTATAACGTCGTGAAAATGCATTTCGAACCACGTCACAATCAATGTGCCCGTGGTTGTTAATACATTCCAACTCCATTGAGATTTGGATTTGGGTCACATAAATGCACACCCGAATTTAAGAAGGTAATTTAATTAAATCACGCCTAAAAAGTCTAACGAGTTATTATCTTTGGGGAAAAACCGTGAAATCCGCTAAACGGACCCTCCCATCTTACCAAACTCATGCCTATTAGATTAGTGTTCTTAAAATTGTTGCGTTGTTTCGTGCTTCAAAATATGTAGAAACCTGTTGATCCTATTAATAGCCACTTTGTTTAAATGATGGGTCGATGCCAATATTAATTATTAATCTACCTTATTAAACCTATGTTGAAACAAGGAATCCAACAAGAGAGTTGACATACATGGCTAACCCGTTGGTACTAATATAACACAATATGAAAATTTGTTTGGGATATATTTTTCTTGAAATCAAATTGGACCGGATATAACAAGTTTGACAGTTCAAAGATCCAAACAGGAGTACATACAGATGCTTGCCATGATTCTCCTTTATACTGTCATCACTAAATCAGACTAAATTGTTATGCACATGGAGATACGTCTGATCTAACAACATACTATTTAACAATCCATATCAGTTAGGGTACGTTCCAATTCATACAGAACAAATGCAGTCGGAATGAGCTTAAACAAATACAGGCTGACTATTATTCAACCTATTGCTATATCTTGAACACAAGTACTATGAAGCATGCGACGTTCATTTCTTTATTTTTTTACTTCAAACTTCAAGCTTTCAACAACACATGGTTTCAGAAGTATGTACCTGGAAGTGCTTACAATTGAAGAAGAAGAGGGGTCAGTAGAGTAACAGTGGCAAACGAACAGCAAAAACAACAATTTCAACCGCACGAATACCCCAGAAATACACTCAAAGGCAGCTCGGAATGTTTTGTTAAAACCCAACAGCACAATCAACACCCGAAAGACTCAACTGAACTTGAACTTAAACCAAAGCTGAACTAATAGATCGCAGAAGAAGTTCATGCAAATTGAAATCAAACTGAGATGTCGACTTCAATTACTAAACTCGAAACTGAATCGAAAAATTCAATGGAATAGTCTTTCTGTTGTTTTGGTTGTCAACTATTTTTAAAACTCTTTTAAGTCTCAAGTGATATCTCTATTCTATCTCTTCTCCCTAGTTCTCCTTGCACTCCCTCTATATCCTTTTATGATCCTCCTCCTTATATATCCTTATAGAAAGGAAGAAAAACTGCCTTTAAGGACAGGCTGCCCAGGGCTTAAAATAAGCCTTAAAGGCTGTCATCTCCACTTAGGATTGTCTAGGCATGAGGTTACTTCTACTTTAAACTGCTGAAGTTCAGAAAGGCAGTGGATACCCTTCTGTACAGCAGGTTCCACTACCATTTTCATGTGCATCTTCAGCCTTTTATTATTAAACTCACCTTACACCTGACTTCTCATCTGTAAAGATGTCAGCCAAGGTGTATTTGCACTAGATTATTCTAATGGTTCAACCATACTCCAAACTGGCAGTCCACTTAACTCAAGGTCCTAAAATTTTCATTAAAATTACAGCTATAACCAATCCTTAAGTGGTTCTTGATTCAAATTGAACAAACTACAAGCAGCTACACTCAATTGGACTCAAACAAAGCTTCAGCAGAAAACAAACAACACGAGTCAATTTAATACCATTCCAAACTGGAACTAATTGACGACATATATCGAATCGACTACGCGAATTACAACCACACAATTAATAGCTGATAATCAAACTTGAACAAGCATAGATTATGATTTCATGTTGACAGGCACGGGGATTTGTGGGAAACTTAACTGATTGATGGAACTTATTCGACTCGATTACACAAATTGTAATTATACGTAATAAACACACAGAAACCAATTCGATTAAATAAAGATCTGGGTGAGATGGACAGAATAGTTGACACAATAAAACAGATCAAATTGACATTCAAACATATGAACAAACAATAGCAAAACAAACAACATGGAAACAAACAAAGAAAAGAAGGAGAAATACCTTAAAGGGTTAAAAATCAGACTGCCCTGTCTCGGATTTTGAATCGAACCTCTTTTGGGGTTGAACGGACTTTAATCGAAGTGTTATCAACTGAGAACACTTCGATTAAAGTCTATTAGATAGTTGATAACACTTCGATTAAAGTCTATTAGACCCCAACCTTCTTGTTTAAATGGACAAAAACTCGGATTCTGGATTTCTAGGGTTCTTAGGGCGGATTTGGGATTCATGTTTTTCTGGTTAGATTCGGACCAAACCAAGCTTGGTTTGGTCACGAGGGAGGTCAGGGGAGTAACTAGTAATGGATTTGGGGGGGGGGGGGTTGGCATGGGTTGGGGTCCGACTCGAATCTTCAAATGAAGATTCGAGACAGTGGAGGAAGATTCGAGACCCACGACTTGTGGATCTATGTACAGGGGGTCGAGGTGCCCTAGGGGTGTTAGTCTGGGGGTCACCGGCGTTGTTGTCGTCGGGTTTACGGTGAGGGGAAAGGGGGGCGGCGCTAGGGTTCGAAGGGGTTTGGGTTTGGTGAGGGAGACGACTCGAGGGAGGGGGGGTCTGGCTTAGGGCGTGGGGTGAGAGTATAGGGTTTATATATGGGACGGGGAAGTCAGATCCTGGTCGTTGGATCAAGAATGATCAATGGCCCAGATCTTTCACTTGGTGAAACGACATCGTGTAATTTAAATGAGATTGGGTCGGTCTTTGGGGTTAAATGGGTCGGGTATCAGGCGTGGGTATGGAGACGTGATCTTGGCCGTTGATCAATCTGAGATCAACGGCCTAGATCAAGTATGATCAAAACGACGCCGTTTGGACGTTCTCTGAGGTTGGCTGATCTGGACCGGGTAAAACAGTGCTTTTGGGCCTGATTTTGGGTCCAATTTAAATGGCCCAATTCCGATTTCATCTAATTTTAACTCATTTCTTTTCCTTCTTTTAATTTTTAATTTAAATAAAATTCCTAAATAAATTGTAAAATCAAAATAAAACTATACAAATATTAATTAATACTTAAACAACAATTATCACTCAATATTTAATTAAAATAAAATCACTCAATGACAACAAATAGAATAAAAGATGCATATTTTTTGTGATTTTTCCTTTGAAAACCAAATTATGGTTTGATTAATTCCTAATAGTAGAACGATATCCTAAACTCACATGCGACATATATTTTTTGTATTTTTATTCGACAAAACTAAATAATCACAAACAAAACTACAAATAACTGTCAAAAGTGCCACGTAAACTCCAAAAATTGTACAACAAAACCATTTGTTTTATTTTTCGATTTCTTTTGGAGTAATTGTCGTGTAAACAAAAATCACGTGCTCACACCCCACGTCACACCCTAATTGTTTCTTGAGACAATTCTTGGACCACAGTGAAATTAATTTTTTATTAAAACTTTCGTGTTTTCGGATTCTCCATAAAACTAACAATTTGCTGACAAAGTACAGTAGATTTGGTCAGGACTAACGATATGTACATTAAATTTCGACACTGTTGTAAACTGTATAATTTAAAATTCAAATTCAAACATTAAACTTCTTTTTAGATAATCACTCAACTAGCCTATATACAAAGGATTAAATCAAAATATTAACAAACAATAGTGTTTCCAAATCCGCAAACGTATCAAATAAACGTCGATTGTTAAAGTATAGCGACTGTTATTATATACAGTGAAACCTTTCTATAACAGCCTTGTTTGTTCGATATTTTTTTCTGCTATAATGAAGTGTTGTTATATAGGACATATATTATAACATAACATAAAAATCGATTCCAAGAAAAACTTAGTTGTCATAGTGAATGTCTATTATATATGAATACTGTTATAGAGATGTCTGACTGTATGACATTCTATGGTAAACCACAATCTGTTCAGACTGTATGCATTCTATGGTAAACCACGATCTGTTCATTCTCTTATTCACTAAAGGAATATAAGTTATATCTGGTTTACCCTAAAATTCGAGTAACAATTAAACTTGTATTGTGGTTATAAGGATATGTGATTTAATTTAATGTCAATTGATAAGCAAGGAATTAAATAGATAACTTAAAGAATAAAATAGATCAAACTAGTGTGTAAGCTAAATCTCGGCCTCAATCTATGATAATCTCGAGGTATAATAATGGGAATAACAAATGATAAAACAACTCTGATGAATAGTAAGTGAAATAACAAGAGAATAATGTGCGTACGCTTTCTTATCAGTGAACGATGAATCTTACAAATGAGTGGGATCCCCCTTCATATAGTAGGGGAGTTCTAAATAAGGTACACTTCAAATTATACTAGGAAATCATATTTGACAATTGTTTAACCGCCGAAGACCAATCCATTTCGGAATTCACGCCGTGATCTCCGGTCCGTTGTGGATATCTTGCCCTTTCCGTTACTGAATCATACCGGCATCATTTCTAAGCACGCCTTCTTCTGACCTCAGTAAGTGTTATCGACCTTGGAAAGGAACTTTGACCCCGAGTTCGACGTCCTGGTCTTTCGATGTGGTATCACTTTTTCCATCGAGGGACGAAATTGAGTAGCCCCGATTTTTACCGTATACAGATAGTCCCCTCGTTTCTTAGAATAAAATGATAAGAAATGATTGAGCATTGATTTTCTAGAGGCCTCGATAATGATGTCATCCCTGTGACGTAAGCGCTCGAGGTGACTGAAATGTCCCGTCGGTTTGGTTCCCCAAGACATTAAATGCTTGCCAGTGACTATTGGCCACTAGCGCCACCGAACCGTCGCCGTGAACCTATAAATACATGTTTTCTATTTGAATCAAAACTTTACTTTCATCTTCACCAATTTATCTAATTCTCTTTCTCCCTCTATCTCATCTCTTTCACCACCCATTGATTCGATCTTTTAGGACCAAAAATATCAAACTCCACCTCTTCTGCTTTATCTCATCTGAATCAATGGCGAAAACCTCCAAAACCGTCGCTCAAAAGGAGAAAGCCTCTTCTTCTTCTTTCCGACCGGTTGGTGACAAAACACCGGTGGAACCACTCCTTCACGAGATTATTCCCGGCCGTTGTATCCTAAAAAACAACTTTAAAGTCGAGAACCCTCCGTCAGTCCCTGGCCGATGTGAACACGTATTGAGGTATATTTGCTCGATAACGGCGAAACAGATCGAAGTCGTGAAAGAAGACTGCAATTGGGGGCCCGAGGTCTTGGTACAGATCCCTTCCCCTGAAGAAAGTATCACCACTCACGTGGAGGGGTTCTAAGTGTTTACACTTACCCCTTCACATTAGGTCCTCTTGACCTAGTTATCATCGATTTTTCAAAATGTACCAGGTTACCCTTGGCCAGGTGCATCCCTCGTTCTGGCGCATAGTGATTATGCTCCGCTTCTTATCTGGTAAGGCCAAGGGGTTGGAATTCACTCTCAGCCACTTTATACGGCTGTATCGACCAAAACTTTATCGAGGATTAATCAAGCTTCAACGCCGATCGACGAAGTCCTTTTTTGCAAGTATCGATGAGGACAAGGACCGAGGTTGGATGATCCGGTTCGTGCGGGTAAGGACCTGTGACCTCATCCTTGAGGAGATATGGTCGTTCCCCGAGAAGTGGAACCCCGATCGTATGTATCAACCATTAATCTTCGTATTTTACTTTTTGCTTTGTGTAACACTTTCATCTGTTATGCAGCCGTTCCTAGATGCCTCAAACGATCCCCAACCCTGAAGACTGGGTTCAGAAGCTGGCTGCAACTTCTTCCCATGTCGAGTGCCGCTAGCGTGACTTGGCCAGGGGTAGATGGGAGGCTAAAAATCATGGTAAGTTTATCTTTTATGCTTACGACATCCTTTTCTGAAATATTTCCTTTCGCTCATACTTGACTCCCTTTTTCGCAGGCCTCGGGGATGTTTCTGAATTGAGGCCGGCCCCGCCTGGGGAAGAGGTGGTTCCCAAATTGTCCAAAGAAAAGAAAAGGAGAAGGGCCTCATCTTCTGATACCCAGAGCCTAATAAGAGTATGGCTTATAAGCCGAAGGATGACTTTACTTCTTTGTCTGCCAGCGTAGCCCAAAAGCTATAAGATGAGGAAGAGGAGAGGGAGGATGCCGATTGTAAGTTGGTGCTCGAAAGAGGGGAAGTGTCGAAGTTCCTAAGGCAGCTGGGTTGGTGACGGTCGAGGAGACTCACCCACGAACCGAGGAGATATGGAAGGTACTCCGAGCAAAGTCCCCGAGTTATCGAGGGCCCAAGATATTTCCTTCCATGACGAACAACCGGAGAATGTGCCCGAAGGGTCCGATTTTGAGGCCCTTCAGAAGGGGAAGAGTGCCCCAAGTAACTTGCTTGGGGCAATCCATATTGATGATTCGCCGCCCAGCCCAAAATTTTCTGAAGGGCAATTTCGGGAGGCTGGATCTTTAGAGACCCCTGATGTGGGAAAGACCCACGACGGGGAAGATATATTTCGTGGTTGCCTCGTGGGGGTCGATGATGTTTCCTACCTAGATGCGATGATAGGTTTTGACGATGCCCATCATATCTTGAAGCAGGTAAACTTCATTCCCCGTTATTACGTTTGCTTTATTTTCTTCTTGCTAATTTCTTTCATTTCTCCTCAGGCTGTGGTAGCTTCATCGGGAAACATTCTCTAAGTCCTAGACCTAGCTGAACCGGTGTGGGGCTGAATGCAAGAACCTTACTGAGGAGAGAGATGCCCTCAAATGCCTCTATATAAAGAAAGAAGAGGAGATCAAGGACCTTCGAGCAGTCTTGGCCCAGGCTCATAAGGAAGAGCCGGAGCTAGATGCGCAGGTAACTATCCTTTTGAAAGAGTACAGTTTCGACTCAACTGTGGAAGCTAATTCTTCAATATATCAGTTGCAGCAAAAGCTGAAAAGGATCGAGCTGCTCCGAGGGGAAGTCGATCAGGTCAAAGCCGACTGTGATCGGTGGAAGGAGAACATAGACTGCCTTGCTGTGGAAAAAGAGGTTGCCTTGGCGATATTGTCATGGCCGAGGTCCAACTTTAGGGCGTCAAAGAGAAAATTTCAGCCCAGGCAAAAAGGATCGAGGAGCTCGAAGCCGAGCTTGCTGAGGCCAAGGCGGAGGTCCGGAAGATGAAGATCGAAGCTTACAAGTGCATACCCATGTATTTGGATGATGCCGAGGCTGATCTGGCTCAGATAAGGGAGGCTTACGTTTGTGAGCAACGGAGCAATGACTTGGCGAGGTGCCAATCCCAGAGGGAAACCCTCGAGGAAATCCATGCTTGAGGTTTTGGCCTTTCTGAAGAGATAGCTCAAGCTAAGGCGCTTGAAGCTGATTCCGGGTTGCTTGTCTCCTCCACTGACGATGATGATGATGAAGGCAGCAAAAGGTGAATCCGATAACGATGAGGGGCTCGAATGAGAAGCTGCCCCGAGGGACAAACCAGCCCTGGGCAGAGTTATGATTTTATTTTCCTTCATATTTTTTTGTAAAACCCATATAGGTCTCTTGTACATATCTTTCTTCATCAATATATAAAAGAAAATTTCTCTTGAATGCCTTCTTAATTTTTATAAACATGTTTTTTGCCTTGTAAAATTTTCAACACAACCTTATGCTTTGAACGGTGCGTTCGAGACTTTGGTTTTAGGTGACTTCCTCGAAGTCTTCATGGTTGAGTTTGAATAAGGTTTGAACTTGAGGCATAGACCCTTTAGGGTTTGTGCCGGATAATGGAGAGTCCCCGATCCATAGTCAAGTTATCCTTTTTTTGGGCTTGGGATAGTCGAACCCTTGGGTTAAGACGGAGTGAGAACAATGTATCGAACTCTAAGTGTATTAGCCCTTAGGCTCTTTAGATCGGGCCGATATGACCTCTAAAAGATGGCTATTATTCCCCTCTTTTGGCTTAAAATACTTAGTGAAAATTTCTTTATGCCTTAGTATGTATTTTTTACCCATTGAATTTTTTGAGGGTTCGATGTCGATTGAAACCCCTCTATTTTTTGTGCCTTAGCACGTTTGTGTTAAGATAATTCGATACCTCTTAAGGTTTTTTTAGGGCTGATTTTATTGAAGCCCTTCTGGTTATTTGCTGAGGGTAGCCTTTTTTAACCGGTTTTTCAAAAAATTTGAAGGCCTATTGTGATTGCAGGATTCGGACATCTCCGAGCTATATTAATTTGGCTGTAGCCTTTGGGTATGCCTCTTGGGCTTATTTCCCAATAACACTTTCGAAGTGTTAGTCCCCAAGGATGACGGCCTTGGCCTATAAATCGAGGGAGTTACCTCTTTGAGGTATTATGAATTCGAGTTTATATAACTCAAATACGTCGATCGTCAATGACAGTCCCCGAGTGTTCAAGGTATATTTGCGCTTGGCCCTTGAGCCATTTCTCACAAAATCACAAGTACGGAGCTCGTATAGTAGAAAGTTTTCTTTGAGACATAAGATGTTCGATATAGAAAGAAAGCTTCTTGAAATAATTTATACATGCGACCGTTTGGCCAATTACAAATTTTCCCTATCGAGACCCTTTGACATGAAGTATTTTTCTCGAAAATATGACCTCCGAGGTGATGCCCCCCAGTATTTGAGGTTGATTGAAAAGAATCCTTGGATACTGTTGAATTTACCTCAGGTAACACATAATTGTTGCCTCATTAAAATCCTCGCCGGAAAAACCCAGTCGGGATAAAAACCGATCTAAGGAAAAAAGAGTGCAACGCGTGCTTTAAAACCTAAGTTCCTCGTGTTGAAAAGTTTCTTGATGTCTTCGATCGAACACCTGTAATAAGTTAGTATCAGATACGATTGAAAAGGGGGAAAGTCATACCTTAGCAATAATAGTGTTTGAGGAGTGATACATTCCAATTGTTAGGTAATTGTTCGCCCTCCATTGTGCCAAGTGTGTAAGACCCCTTTCCGATTATACCGAGGACCCGATATGGTCCTTCCCAATTTGGGCCTAGTTTTCCTTTGTTTTGGTCTCGAGTGTTGAGGGTGACTTTCCTTAGAACTAAGTCCCTGATTCTGAAGTGGCGAAGGTTGGTTCTTGTATTATAATATCTCTCGATTCTTTGCTTTTGCAAACCATCCGAACGAGCGTAGCTTCTCGTTTTTCATCCAATAGCTCGAGGCTAGTATTCATAGCCTCATGATTTGATTCTTTCATCATATGTCAAAATCTGGTGCTAGGTTCCCCGACTTCAATAAAAATCAAGGCCTCAGAGCCGTATACTAAGGAGAACAGGGTTGCCCCCGTTCTAGACTTTGATGTTGTTCGATATGCCCAAAGGACTTTGGGTAACATTTCTATCCACTTCCCCTTAGCGCCGTTCAACCTTTTCTTTAAGTTTTGAATGATAGTCTTGTTCATCGATCCGGCTTGTCCGTTCCTGCTAGGATGGTACGGTGTTGATAATATCCTTTTTATTTTGTTCTCCTCGAGGAATTTTGTTACCTTGCTGCCGATAAATTATTTTCCATTGTCATACATGTTTTTGGCGGGTATCCCAAATCGACATACAATGTGATCCCAAATGAAGTCTATAACCTCTTTATCTCTTACTTCTAACCCATTTAGAGAAATAGTCTGTCATAAATAAAATGAACTTAGCTTTACCCGGGGCCGATTGTAGAGGGCCGACGATATCCATTCCCCATTTCATGAATGGCCATGGGGATAGGACTGAATAAAGTTGTTCTCCGGGTTGATGGATCATTAGTGCAAACCTTTTACATTTATCATATTTTTGAACAAACTCCTTAGTGTCTTTTTCCATGCTATCCCAGTAGTATCCTGCTCTAATGTTTTTGTGGATCAACGATTCGGTGCCGGAATAGTTCCCACAAGTGCCTTCTTAGACCTCTTGTAAAACATAATCGGTGTCTCTTGGTCCTAAACACACTGCCAATGGTCAATCAAATGTCCTTCTGTATAATGTTCCGTCTTCATCCAATGTGAATCGAGCAGCTTTGGTTCGTAGGGCCCTAGATTATTTGGGGTCCGATGGGAGTTTTCCATTCTTCAAGTATTCAATATATTTATTCCTCCAATCTGAGGTCAAGCTTATAGAGTTTATCTCGGCATGACCTTCCTCAACCACCGATCTTGAGAGTTGAACGATAGTCCCCGTGTTGATCTCATCTTCCTCGATTGATGACCCTATATTTGCAAGTGCATCAGCCTCACCATTTTGTTCTCGAGGTACATGTAAAGTCCATTCCTTAAAATGGTGCAAAGTTACCTGCAATTTGTCCAAATACCTTTGAATTCTCTCCTCTCGAACTTCGAAGGCTCTATTTACTTGGTTCACCACCAGTAAAGAGTCACACTTGGCTTCAATGACTTCTGCTCCCAAGCTTTTAGCTAGCTCGAGACCTATAATCATAGCCTCGTACTCGGCCTCATTGTTAGTCAACCTAGAAGTTTTTATAGACTTCCTAATAGTGCTACCCGTGGGCTGCTTCAGAATGATGCAAAACCCGGACCCCTTCACATTCGAAGCACCGTCTATGAAAAAGGTCCACACTCCCGATGATGTGCCTGATTTTAACAAAAGTTCTTTTTCAACTTCGGGTATGAAGGTTGGCGTGACATCGGCCACGAAGTCTGCCAAAATTTGGGACTTGATGGCCATTCGAGGTTAATACTTGATATCGTACCCATTGAGTTCGACAACCCATTTGGCCAATTAGCCCAATAGTTCGGGCTTGTGTAAAATATTTCGAAGTGGGCAAGTGGTTAATATGCATATGGGGTGACATTAAAAGTATGGTTTTATCTTTTTACAAGCGCTTATCAGTGCAAGTGCTAATTTCTCTAATTGTGGGTACCTAGTTTCTGCTTCTCCTAAGGTTCGACTTACATAATAAACGGGAAATTGCGTACCTTTCTCTTCCCGAACTAGGACACCACTTACTGCGATTTCTGATACAGCTAAGTACAAGTAGAGTTTCTCATCTGCCTTTGGAGTGTGAAGCAGTTGTGGGCTAGATAGGTATCACTTTAATTTCTCTAGTACTTGTTGGCACTCTGGGGTCCAGGTGAAATCGTTTTTCATTTTGAGCAAAGAGAAAAATCTATGGCTTTGATCCGACGACCTCGAGATAAATCGACCTAAAGCATTTATCCATCCAGTTAGCCTCTGCACGACCTTTACACTGTTCACGGCGGTAATGTCTTCGATGGCCTTGAGTTTGATCTTGATCACCCAGTACGACACCATTAAGCCCAGGAATTTGCCCGAACCGACCCCGAAAGCACATTTCTCGGGGTTGAGCTTCATGTTATATTTCCTCAAAATCTCGAACGTTTCCTACAAATTAGTCAAATAGTCCTCTACGCGCAGGGTCTTAACTAGCATGTCATCAATATAAACTTCCATTGTCTTACATATTTGTTCTTCGAACATCTTATTTACTAGGCGTTGGTAAGTAGCTCCAACATTTTTTAGCCCGAAGGGCATTACGTTATAGCAATATGTTCCATACTTGGTGATAAACGAAGTCTTTTCCTGGTTATCCAGGTTTATTTGAATTTGTTTTATACCCGGAATAGTTATTGAGAAAGGTAAGGATATCGTGGCCATCCATGGAGTCGATCATGCGATCGATGTTAGGCAGTGGAAAAGAATCTTTGGGGCATGACTTATTTAAATCCTTATAGTCTACACACATTCTAAGTTTTTTCCCTTTTTAGGGACTACGACTGCATTGGCTAGCTATTCAGGATATTTTACCTCCCGAATGGACCCTATTTTGAGAAGTTTAGTTACCTCGTCCTTTATGAATGCGTGCTTTACCTCGTCTTGGGCCTTCTTTTTTGTTTTACTGATTTGAACCTGAGGTCAAGGCTTAGCTGATGCGTTGTTATCTCCGGTAAGATACCTGTCATGTCTAAATGGGACCAAGAAAAACAATCCATGTTATCAATAAGAAATTGAATAAGCTTTTTTCTGAGTTTGGGGGTTAACCCTGTTCCTAGGTATACCTTTTGCTCGGGCAGTTACTCGATCAACATAACCTATTCCAGCTCTTCGACCATTGATCTGGTGGTGTTAGAGTCTTCGGGAACAATAAAGGTTCGAGGGGTCAGAAAATCCTCTTCTTCTTCTATCTCCTCCTTTCCCGATTCGGTCGAGGCTGGTGGTTATGAATGCTATTTGGCTTCCTGTTTACCTTTGATGCTCGACCTTTTCAAAGTTGATAGTGTTAATATCGGTGTTATCTCATCGACCGCAAACATTTCCTTTGTGGTATGCTGCTCCTCATATACTATTTTTACACTGTTTGTCATCGAAAATTTCATCATTTGGTGGAGTGTCAAGAGGACTATCCTTATATTGTAGATCCAAGGCCTTCCGAGTAGGGCATTATACCTCATGTCTCCCTCGATCACGTGGAATTTGGTATCTTGAATGGTTCCAGCCATATTTACTGGTAAAATAATCTCCCCTTTAGTTGTTTCACTGGTCATGTTGAAGCCGTTTAAGACTCCAGCTGCGAGCACGATTTGATCTTGTAGGGCGAGTTTCTCCACGACCCTCGATCATATGATATTCGCTGAGCTATCTGGATCTACTAAAATGCGCTTAACTTGAATTTTATTTAATAAGGTAAAAATTACCAGAGCATTGCTGTGTGGCTGAGAAATGCCTTCTGCTTCTTCGTCGTTAAATGATAAGGAGCCTTCGAGCACATAATCTCGAGTTCATTTTTCCCTAGTGATTGACACCTTAGTGCGTTTGAATACGGGTCCCTTTGGAACATCGACCCCACTGACGATCATATGAATGACATGCTGGGGTTCCTCCTGTTCATTTTCTCCGTTGGCATCCTTTTCTCTAAAATGATTCTTAGCTCGATCGCTGAGGAACTCTTGGAGGTGACCCTGATTGAATAGACGGGCTACCTCTTCCCTCAGTTGCCTGTAATCCTTGGTTTTGTGACCATGCGTGCCATGATACTTGCACATCAATTTGGGTTTCTTTGGGAAAGATCGGTTTGTATGGGTCTGGGCCACGTAGTATCTTTGATCCTTACGATTGCCGATATAATGCCCGATGCGTCGATGCTAAAGTTATACTACGATAACTTAGGTTACTCCACGGGATCGGCATGCTTATAAAAAACCACTTTTGCTTATAAGTCCCTGAAAACTTTTCCCTCGGTCGCTTCTTCGATCATTCCGGGGGGGATTGCATCCTGAACCATTGTTCCTTCGATCCACGGTGTATGGTTGACGTCACACTCTATTCCTGTCGACCTCTCTCGGGGTTTTAACTACCAACCTATTCTGATATACTGAATCGGAAGGGGCTCCTAATTGGTCGTCCTCGACCTTGATCTTTGATTGATATCGATTGTGGACATCTGCCCAAGTTACAGCTGGATACTCGACCAAATTTTATTTCAATTGTCGTGATACTATCGAACTCTGTTCGTTAAAAACTTGGGTGAAAGCTTGAACAACCCAATCATCTATGACCGGTGGCAACTCCATGCGTTCCATATGAAATCGGGATATGAACTCCCTCAGCATTTCGTTATCCCTTTGTCTTATTTTGAAAACGCCTGATTTTCAAGTTTCCATCTTTATGGCCCCGCGTGTGCCTTCACAAAAGAATCTGCTAACATGGAAAATGAGTCGATGGAATTTGGTGGAAGTTTCTCCAAATATTTTCAACAAAACGGACTCGATCTCATCATCTTCTAAGTCAGTTACCTTTATTCCGCACGTGTATTAAGTGATGTGTTCATTGCGATCGGTGGTCCTGTTGTATTTAGGTAATTCGACATACAAAACTTCTTAGGAATGGGCTTCGGAGACTCATTCTGAGGAAAGGCATCTGTACGAACGTTTTCGAATCCAAACCCTTTAGGATTGGGGGTGCCCCGGTATCTGATCAACTCGAGAGTTGTATGTTTCCACTTTTTTATCATTATCTTCAATTTTCTTCTCTCCCGACTCAATTCTTTTGGTGAGCTCCTCGAGCATTTTTATTATTGCAGGATCAGTCCTTGATTCATTACCATTCGACCTTTCTAGCATTGGCTTAGTACAGCGAGTGAACTCTGGCTCGACCACACTTGGAGTCCAATACTGATTTTGCAATTGAGCAATAGTGGCCTGTTGAGCCTGTAGCATCTCGAATATTATTTGGAGGCTAACTCCCCTGTCTTATCTGCCCCGTGTACATTGGCCACTAGATCGGCCTTCCCTGTGTACACTCCCTTCGGGGTCCGTGCCTAGGTTCGCATTTAGAGCAACGTCCGAATTGATATTGACTGGATCAGCGACCGGTGCTCCCCCGAGATTAGTCGGTGGCACCCCGGCTCCTGGAGCAATTACATTGTCATTTTCCCCATGAAATCCGAGACCATCATCACCATGTACGGGTGCATTTGTGAGTTTAACATGCTTTAATCTGAGAGCAAAAATACTTGACAAGAACAAGTGTGAAAATAACGTGTGTTATCAGAATTAGCACTGAAACAATCACTATTATCCTTGGCTCCACGGTGGGCGCCAAACTATTTGCCCTAAAATTCGAGTAACAATTAAACTTGTATTGTGGTTTTATAGATATGTGATTCAATTCAATGTCAATTGATAAACAGGGAATTAAACAGATAAATTAAAGAATAAAATAGATCAAACCAGTGTGTAAGCTAAATCTCGACCTCGATCTGTAATTATCTCGAGGTATGATAACGGGAATAACAAATAATAAAACAACTTTGATGAATAGTATGTGAAATAACAAGAGAATAATGTGCGTACACTTTCTTATCACTGAACGATGAATCTTACAAATGAGTGGGATCCCCCTTTATATAGTAGGGGAGTCCTAAATAAGGTACACTTCTAATTATAGTAGGAAATCCTATTTGACAACTGTTTAACCGCCGAAGACCAATCCATTCCGGAATTCACACCGTGGTCTCCTGTCTGTTGCCGATATCTTGCCCTTTCTGTTACTGAATCATACCGGCATCATCTCGAAGCATGCCTTCTTCTGGCCTTGGTAAGTGTTATCGACCTCGACCTTGGAAAGGAAGTTCGACCCTGAGCTCGACGTTCAGGTCTTCCGACATGGTATCACTTTTTTCATCGATGGCCGAAATCGAATAACCACAATTTCCACGGTATGCATATCTATTGATAAATTTGTGAATAACTTTTACATTATTTGTGTTGTTTAAATCTAATGTAAAAGGTCGGCCTTTTGATATTATGATGATATAATTATTTTTTTCAACTGGTTATTTATTGAACCTTTGCAAGATAGTTAGAAAAAAGGTTTCATTTGTACACTATGAAGTTACTTAAAGGCCAACAATATAATAATTGTAAGTAAGGATTAATCGATGTCTTGAAAATGATATACTAATTATGTAAGAAAATTAACTGAATTAATATATATAAATTAAATACTACTTAAAAGAAAATGTAAAACCACCTGAATAGTCTTCAAAACTCCCAAGATTCTTTCTTCTTTTTTTTTTTAAAAAAGAAAAAGAAAAAAAAGAGGAAATACCTCAGCGTGAAGGTGTAGGATGGGTGTATTCTAAATAATCAAAAGATAGAAGGGGTCCAGCTAACAAAAAGTTCTTGCTTGATTGTATTTCAATAAAATGTTTTAAAACAACTCATTCTTGTACACCTTATTAAGTAAATGACACAAAAGTGGAGCTCGTGCGTGTATACCGACTTCAGATATATGTATACACAGTACCATAAACTAGTGGAAGGAAAATAAAACCAAAATGTAAGACTGAATATTTTTAATCATAAGTTTTGAATTTGAACCTTGAATATGTCATCGTTTTTGAGTGAATGCTTGTGCTGATTTTCAAATATGGGTTGTATATGTATTGTCTTGCACATGATCATTATTAACAATTAAATAAATCCAAGGAACTTGCATTTGGAGACTTCTAATGATACGTACACTACATTTTATAACTTTATGTATAAGACATTTTATTAACTTTATGCATCACAGTTCGTGATTTTATCTCACTCCTCACATAATCATGGCACGAAATGATCCTTCGTGCATTATCACTCATATTATGATACGAAATTGTACATCGTGCGGCACGGCATCGCCCTTCGTGCTTTTACCTCACAATATCGGTACGGCATCACCCTTCGTGCATTATCACTCTCAAAGAAAACATACAAGACATCACTCTTCATGCTTTACACTCTTCCTCACCCAAGCAACAATCACAAAGCAATTTGAGCAAGGAAAATCAATAATATTTCAATAAAATCCCGGTAAGGGAACAGTAACATAACAACAAAATCCCGACAAGGGAAACAATATAAAAAAAAAGTAAATGTTCCGGAAAGGGAGATAATATCAAAAGTAATACCATCCCGGCAAGGGAGATAATATCAAAAGCAATAACGTCCCGACAAGGGAGACAATAATATAAACCTTTTCTCTTTACCACAATTTCTTCACAACTCATTTCTCAACTTGAGCTAACGCTCTACAATGATCAATTACTAATAATACTTCCACAAGCCTTGTTCAACAATAGAAATCATCATATAGAGCATGAACAATACGAAACGGAGTCACATTAGTCATAGTATAAGACTCACGGGCATGCTTGACACCAACGTATAGATGTTCATCACCATGCCTATACGCCGTACTCAATAATTAACACGTAACAAATAAGACACGACTCCTAATCCCTCAAGCTAAGGTTAGACCAAACACTTACCTCAATGCCACGAACACAATTCAAGCCTCAACTACCTCTTTACATCTGGTTTCCACCACCAATCCACTTGTATCTAGCCACAAGTTACTTAACGATATCAATAAATGCTAAATGAATCAATTCTAATGCATGAAAATAAGTTTTCCAATGATTTCCCCAAAAAGTCAAAAATTGACCCCGGGCCCACATGGTCAAAACCCCATTTTCGAACCAAAACCCTACTACCCATTCACCCACGAAACCAAATATATAATTTTTTTTTGACATTGGACCTAAAATCGAGGTCCAAATCCCCAAAATTTTAAAAACCTAAGTTCTACTCAAAACACCCAATTTCCCCCATGAAAACCCTCGATTTTGAGTTGAAATCATGTGAAAAGATGTTAAAGATTAAGGAAAACGAGTTAGAAATGACTTACAATCGATTTGGAAGAGTAGTTGTCTTTGAAAAATCGCTCCAAGGTGTTTAGGTTTTGAAAAGGTTTAAAAAATGCAGAAATTTTCGGCTAAGTTATGATTTAGCAGGTTGTAAATGTCACAATTGGGACCAGGGTTCGCAATTACGAACCCCTTCAGGACATGCTATCTTCGCATTTGCGAAGTATAAGTCGCATTTGCGATTAATTTGTCGCATTTGCGATCAAGTCCTGCCCAGGCCATCTTCGCATTTGCGATACAGTTTTGCATTTGCGAGCTGCGAAGCCTGCAACACACCAGCAATTTCCTAAGTCAAATTTCACTCCGTAGCCTATCCAAAACTCACCCGAGCCCTCGGGGTTCCAAACCAAACATGCACGTGATGTTGTGCTTAAAGTATATATATTTATGTATATCGCCTCATATCTTGCTTTTGTTTCGTGGATTTAGGATGTGAAATGAGTTAATTTATGTTAATTTGATGTGTTTTCATGTGTAGGAATGATCCAGGAGCAATCAAGGGCGATATGTGTGAAATTAGAGCTAAAACGGACGAAAACATGGAAGTTGGGCAGTGCAGCGCCACAGGTGGCGCCCAACCCTACCTGTGGTCCCAGAAATAGAATAAAAAATATTGGAGCGCCGTGGAGGGCGCCTGGCACTTGCCAGGGCATCAATAACGTGAATCTTATACAATTTTGCCCCGGAGAAGGTTATTTCGGCCCTAGACCTACCCAACATGTATAAAAGAAAGACTAAACATATATTTGGGGGAGAGGACGCCACTTTGGAGAGAGCTAACATACTTTGAAGGGAGTTTCACGTGGAGGAACACACACCACGCTTGGAGGAGGCTTCTAACTAATTTTTCTTCTCTTCTCTTCCTTTAATTTCATAGTTTATTAGTTCTAGAGTTTTGGGTGCTACATGAACGTTGTAGTTTGAAGCTTGAATTGTTCTTATTATTTTATCATATTGGTTTATTTATTCAATCTTACGCTTAATTATTTGATTGCTTGATCACCAATTGAATACTATTTACGAATCTAGGATTGACCTCGGGAGAGGGAATTCTAGATTGCATATAAGATTGAGTAGAGCAAGATCTTAACTCTTGTGGGGGGGGGGGGCGGATTTGCAGTTAGGATAGGAATATACCTAATCACCTTGCTTAGTTAATATACAAGAATTATTAATGCGTTATTGTTAATTCTAATTCCATTGGAATGTAGGCGTTAGGTTAGCTTGAATAGACGAGTAGTACTTTGGGAGAAGGCTACGAGTAATATTAACCCTATCAATCAATAAACTAGATAAATTAATTAGATAATTTAAGTGAAAAACTCAACGGAATTGTTAGCTGAACCATAACTCTTGAATATCGTCTCTCATTGAATTCGTGCCAAATTTTGCCAACTTATTTTCTTTATCCTCTTAATTTGTTACTTTAGATTAATTTTAGTTAAATATTCATATGTTAGGATTCGCTTGAATAGATTAATTGTTTGGATTTAATTTAGTTGATAGTTAATCACAAGTCCTTGTGGGTGCAATATTTGGACTTACAATCCTATATTACTTGTCGACCACGTATACTTGCGTGTGCATTTGAGAGAAACAAGTTTTTGGCACCGTTGTCGGGGACTTAGAAATTAACTAGCTACTAGATTAGATTTTTACTTTTTGTCTAGTCAAGTTTTTTTTTTCTTCTTCTTCTTCTTCTTATTTTTATCTTAGTTTAATATTTACTATCTTTGTTGATATGGCATCTTGGAATGATAAATGGCCGAATATTGGTTATTCTTATTATGGTGATTCTTGTCCGTATTATGGGGGACCACATTTATGGCAAAATTGTGAATCTCAATCATATGGATGGAATTTTTGTAATGTGTGTGGTTGTCAAGGTGGTCATTGGGATAGTTGTCCTAATTCTTATTATCCTTCTCAGAACTCTTATTATGATGTTTCTAATAATATTTGTGAGTTTGATAGGTGTAATAAAGTGCAGGATATGAAACCTGATGCATATATTAGGAATATTTTGAGGCAATTGGCAGAGCAACATGATGAACTCAAAAAAGATATGAAAAGAATAAGGGCAGCAATCACAAGAATGAAGGCCAATATGGAAGAACTAAATGAAGAGAGCGAATACCAGTAAGAGGAAAATTTTGAAGAAGCAGATGTAGTGAGACAATCTTGGATAGAGGAACAATATCAACTGATAAAATCTCAAGAGTTTCTCCGTGATGGTCTTTCAAATATGACAGAACAACTGATGGAAGGAAGAACTGAGCTAAAACAAGAGATAGACCAATTTGGCTTAGAAATCCATGACCTGCATGATCAATTGAATAAAACGGTTGAGGCATCTGATGCCCCACAACCAATTTTTGTGGATTCTAGCTAGCTTATGGAGCGGAAAGAGGAACTTCAACTATTTGACCAAAATATTATTAATGATGCCAAGGTTGTCGAAGAGTGCAAAATTGAGGATGTCAAAAATAATGCAATTTTGGAGTTGGAGCGTATTGGACCTCATTATAAATACTTTTCAACATTGTGTTTGGTTGGTGACATGAGAATTGATCCAATCGAGCATATGGAGGAGTCAATGGATGAGGAACAAAGTGTTTATATTCTGAAATTTGCCACACCAAGGAAACAAAATGATATTCCTCACTTAAGGGCCAAGAAGTGCAAGATGTGATATCTATTGCTTGGTTCCTTTATTTTTACACCACCGCCCCAGGAACATGACAGAAAAATTGAAGCAAAATTGGGGGCGCAATTTATATCCTCAAAGTGGAAGGAAAAATGGTGAAAGTGATAGCGTCGTGCTGCGATGTTAAATCAAGCGCTTGTTGGGATGCAACCCAGCCTGTATTTTTTGTTTTTTATTTTTTATATAGTGTCAAGTTTCATGTTGTTTTTGTTTTGCAGAGCAGGGAAAGTATGAGTACCCGAAGTTGAAGCTGAGTAGCATGTTTGAGCTTAAGTGTGGGGTCGTTCCGACCCTTAATATTGAGGATCATGTCCGAGCTAGACCTGAGAGGGCCTCGGGGAGTATTTCTCACCCTTGTTTTAATATTTTTCTCTATGATCATGCATCGAGGACTATGTATAATATAAGTGTAGGATGGAGAAACTACTTTCTGAAGTTTAATTGTATAAAACTATTTTCTTATTTAGTTTTTCTTTTAGAACTCGTAGTAGACATAGTCTAGGTAAAAAAAGGAAATTGAAATTATTTTAGAAAAAGTTTGGACTTTTCCTGACGATGGACCTTTTGGACAATTTTCTTGAGGGATAATAGTCCGATTAAAAATGCCAAAAAGATATTTTTTTTTTAGAATAATTAGGTAGTATTCCTTGATTTTTCTTTAGGCACCAGTTCTTTTCCAAGGATGTAGCTCGAACCGGGTACTTTATTTATTTTTTTAGGAGTAGTTTAGGAAGAAACTGAGTTACTCTGAGATACTCATTGACATAGTTAATGCTGGCATATTAGGATATGACATTCATTCTATTTTTCCATGTATTTGGTTTGAATTGTGAAGCCTAAGTAAAGTAAATAGCCTATTTTGTGACGCCTTTTCTCAGTTGTTTGACTCGTATGCCACATAGTGCAATATTTCTTAAATTTCTCAATTATGTGTGCTTGCTTGACCTGAGAGTTGAATAAAACTATCTTGATTGAGTCATGTGCAACGTGTGTGTGAGGGTTTGTGATCTTCTGTGCTATCCTATGTAGTCTAGAACTTGCCCCATGTGTTAATTGAAGCGAAATTATAAGTTTTGCTAATTTAGGAGATGATGTAGGCGTTTCTTGCTTGGTCATGGATGTGCTTGTCGCATAAGAAAATAAAATTTTCTGTTGCTAGCCCCTTTGAGACTATAAACCTTTTCTTTGGCAACCACATTACAATCCATACCCCTATTTTGTTCTTAATTTGATATTGATTGAAACTTTACCTCCTAAGGCACTTAGTCGCTAAAAGAAGTAAGGTTAGAGACTGGGGAGTAGCTTTTGAGTGGAACCATGGAAGGGCCCGTTGGTGCACTAAAGTTGAAATCAAAAGTCACTAGCCGATGAACTTTAATGTATGGAGTGTGTGAAGAAAAGAAAAAAAGAGAGAGGAAAAGAAAAGTTGCAAGAAAAGAGAAAAAAAATATGGTAGTTCAAATAATGTAGAAAAACACACACCTCCATTTTTTTATTGATTTGTGCTAGTGGAATATAGAAGTACTTAATTGAAAAGAGGGCTATGTTGCATATGGTTTGGGGCAAGTGAATTGGTTGAGAAGAATATGTGATTGAATTGTGAATATAGTGTATTAAAGTGCTTAGGAGAGTTAGTCACTATTTCTAAATGTATTATACCCGTCCCTTAGCCTACATTACAACCTTAAAGTCCTAATTGATCATAGATTTGGTTAGCTTAAACTAGTAGAGGTATACACTACGGGCAAGCTTATGGCATGACCACGTGCTGCTATGAATTCTTTGTGAAAATGAGCGAATTTTGTTCAATTGTGTGATGTCCTTAATCCATATTCAAAAGCACATTTGAATGTGTGGACTAGTATATATTCACTCTTTCGTTTGTTGGTAAGGGCACATGATCTCATGAATGATTGGTAATGTTTAAAACTTTTTTGTTGAGTGATTGCATGAGTTGAGAGTGCTTAGTGGTTACAAGTCGGCTTTTAAGGTTGGGTGGTGATAAATAGGTTGTTGGAATTGATTGAATTGAAATATTATACCTGGGCATGCTTAAACGAGAAGAATGTGAAATTTTGTATGTGCATGCTTGTGTGCCGGTATTGATCATAGTCAAGGGTATAGTGTGTGGTTAAAATAAAGTTCTCCTCTATAATTGAAACTTGTACGTAGTTGGGGGATTTATTTGATAGTCCTATTGCTCGAGGACGATCAAGAGTCTAAGTGTGTGGTGTTGATGTTGTTATATATATATATATATATATATATATATATATATATATATATATATATATATGTATGTATATCGCCTCATATCTTGCTTTTGAGTCGTGGATTTAGGATGTGAAATGTGTTAATTTCTGTTAATTTGATGAGTTTTCATGTGTAAGAATGATCCGGGAGCAATCAGGGGCGATATGTGTGAAATTAGATCCAAAACGGACGAAAACATGGAAGTTGGGCAGTGCAGCGCCACAGGTGACGCCCAGCCCTACCTATGGTACCAGAAACAGAATAAAAAATATTGGAGTGCCATGGAGGGCACCTAGCACTAGCCAGGGCGTCAGTGACGTGAATCCTATCCAATTTTGCCTGGGAGAAGGTTATTTCGGCCCTAGACCTAACCAACATGTATAAAAGCAAGACTAAACATATTTTTGGGGGAGAGGACGCCACTTTGGAGAGAGCTAACATACTTTGAAGGGATTTTCACGTGGAGGAACACACAACACGCTTGGAGGGGGCTTATAACTAGTTTTTCTTCTCTTCTCTTCCTTTAATTTCATAGTTTATTAGTTCTAATATTTTGGGTGCTACATGAACATTGTAGTTTGAAGCTTGAATTGTTCTTATTATTTTATCTGGTTTATTTATTTAATCGTGCGCTTAATTATTTGATTGCTTGATCACCAATTGAATACTATAAACGAATCTAGGATTAAACTTGGGAGAGGGAATTCTAGATTGCATATAAAATTGAGTAGAGCAAGATCTTAACTCTTAGGGGGTAGCAGATTTGTGGTTACGATAGCAATATACCTAATCGCCTTGCTTGGTTAATATACATGAATTATTAATGCGCTCTTGTTAATTCTAATTACATAGGAATATAGACATTAGGTTAGTTTGAATAGACGAGTAGTACTTCGGGAGAAGGCTACAAGTAATATGAACCTTGTCAATCAATAAACTAAATAAATTAATTAGATAATTTAAGTGAAAAACTCGACGGGATTGTTATCTAACTCATAACTCTAGAATATCGTCTCTCATTGAATTCGTGCCAAATTTTTCCAACTTATTTTATTTAATCTCTTAATTTTTTACTTTAGATAAATTTTAATTAAATATTCATATGTTAGGATTTGCTTGAATAGATTAATTATTTGGATTTAATTTAGTTGATAGTTAATCGCAAGTCCATGTGGGTACGATATCTGGACTTACAATCCTATATTACTTGTCGACCACGTATACTTGTGTGTGCGTTTGGGAGCACACAAGTCCAAAAACATCATACAGACTTGCTCGTGTGATCAAATCATCAAAATAACATCAATAACTATGGATTTAGCATCAAAATCAAAGAAAAATCTCATGAACTCTTAAGTTCTATTTTTAACAACCGATGGTCCGATTCACGTCATTTCAAGTCTGTTTCTTACCAAATTTTACAGGCTCAACCTAAATACCATATAAGACTGTACCGGGCTCCAGAACCAAAATATGGGCCCGATACCATTAAATTCAAACTCATTTAGATTTCTAAAAACTCTTATAATTTCAGTTAAATAATTTTCTTCAAAAATTCATTTCTCGGGCTTGAGACCTCGGAATTCAATTCCGGGCATACGCCCAACTCCCGTATTTTCCTGCGGACCCTAGGAGACTGTCGAATCATGGGTACGAGTCTGTTTACCCAAAATATTGACCGAAGTCAACTTAAATTTATTTTAAAATCAAAATTTACCATTTTTCACAGATTTTTACATAATGGCTTTCCGGATACACGCCCGGACTGCACACGCAAAATCGAGGTGAGACAAAAAGGATGTTTTAAGGCCTTGGAACACAGAATTTATTTCCAAAACAAGTGATGAAAAGGTCCACATTCTCCACCTCTTAAACAATCATTCTTCCTCGAACGAACATAAGAAGGAAGTACCTGAGTCGGAAAAAAGATGGGGATATCGACTCCGCATATCGGACTTGGACTCCTAGGTCGCTGCCTCAACAAACTGACCTCTCCAATAAACACGAACAGAAGGGAAACTCTTCGATCTCAACTGACGAACCTGCGGGTCTAGAATAGCTATCGGCTCCTCCTTATAGGACAAGTCCTTGTCCAACTGGACAGTGCTGAAGTCTAACACGTAGGATGGATTGCCGTGATACTTCCGAAGCATGGACACATGAAACACTGGATGCACGACTGATAAGATCGGCGGCAATGCAAGTCTGTAAGCCACATCTCCCACTCGATCAAGATTCTCAAAAGGACCAATAAACCTAGGGTTAAGCTTGCCCCTCTTCCCAAATCTCATCACGCCCTTCATAGGCGACACCCGAAGCAACACCCGCTCGCCGACCATGAATTCCACATCACAAACCTTACAGTCGACATAACTCTTTTGCCTGGACTGAGCTGTACGAAGCCTATCCTGAATGATCCTGACCTTGACCAAGGCCTCGTGTACTAAATCCGTACCCAACAACCAAGCCTCTCCCGGCTCAAACCATCCAACCGGTGACCGACACTGCTTACCATATAAAGCCTTATAAGGAGCTATCTGGATACTCGACTGGTAGCTGTTGTTGTAGGCAAAATCTGCCAAAAGGCAAGAATTGATCCCACGCGCCTCCAAAGTCAATGACACAAGCTCAGAGTATATCCTCCAAAATCTAAATAGTACGCTCGGACTGCCCATCCGCCTGAGGATGAAATGTTGTGCTCAACTTAACCTATGTGCCTAACTCACACTGAAATGCTCTCTAGAAATGTGAGGTAAACTGCATATCTCGGTCTGAAATGATAGACATGGGCACACCATGAAGACGAACAATCTCCCGGATATAGATCTCAGCTAACCTCTCGGAGGAATAGGAGACTGCCACAGGAATTAAATATGTTGACTTGGTCAGCCTATCAACAATAACCCACATTGCATCAAACTTCCTCTGAGTCCGTGGGAGTTCAACAACGAAGTCCATAGTGATACGCTCCCACTTCCACTCAGGAATCTCAATCTTCTAGAACAAACCACCAGGTCTCTGATGCTCGTACTTTACATGCTGATAATTCAAACATCGAGCCACATATGCAACAATATCCTTCTTCATCCTCCTCCACCAATAATGCTGCTGCAAATCCTAATACTTCTTAGCGGCACCTAGATGAATAGAGTATCGTGAACTATGGGCTTCCTCTAGAATCAAGTCTCGAAGCCCATCCACATTAGGTACACAAACTCGACCCTGCAACCTCAAAACTCCATCATCTCCTAATGTAACCTCCTTGGTACCATCGTGCTGCACAGTGTCCCTAAGGACATACAAATGAGAATCATCATACTGCCGATCTCGGATACGCTCCAATAATGAAGAACGAGCGACTGTGCAAGCTAACACACAACTGGGCTCAGAAACATTCAACCTCACAAACTGATTGGCCAAAGCCTGAACATCCAAAGCAAGCGGTCTCTCACCGACTGGAATATACGCAAGACTGCCCATACTGGCTGACTTCCTACTCAAAGCATCGGCCACCACATTGGCCTTTCCCGGATGATATAAGATAGTGATATCATAGTCCTTTAATAGCTCCAACCACCTTTTCTGTCTCAAATTTAGCTCTTTCTGCTTGAACAAGTATTGCAAACTTTTGTGATCCGTGAGCACCTCACATGACATGCCATATAGATAATGCCTTCTAATCTTCAATGAGTGAACAATGGCTGCTAACTCCAAATCATGAATTGGATAATTCTTCTCATGAATCTTCAACTATCGCGAAACATAAGCAATGACCTTGCCATACTGCATCAACACCACACCAAGTCCAATATGACATACGTCACAATAAACTGTATATGGCCCTGAACCTCTGGGCAAAACCAACACTGGTGCCGTAGTCAAAGCTGTCTTAAGCTTCTGAAAGCTCGCTTCACACTCGTCCTACCACTTAAACCGGGCTCCGTTCTAAGTCAACCTAGTCATCGGGGTTGCAATAGATGAACCCCTCTACAAACCGACGGTAATAGCCTGCCAAACCCAAGAAACTTCGGATCTTTGTAGCTGATGCGGGTCTAGGCCAGTTCTTGAGTGCTTCTATCTTCTTCGGATCTACCTGAATACCCTCTGCTGATACAACATGACCAAGAATGCAGCCGAACTCAACAAGAACTCACACTTCGAAAACTTAGCATACAACTGACTATCTCTCAAAGTCTGAAGAACCACTCTCAGATACTGCTCATGCTCCTCCCGGCTGCAGGAATAGATCAAAATATCATCAATGAATACTATCTCGAATGAATCCAAGTAAAGATTGAACACTCGGTTCATCAAATCCATAAAAGCTGTTGGGGCATTGGTCAACCGGAATGACATCAGCAAGAAATTATAATGCACGTACTGAGTGCGGAAAGCTATCTTAGAGACATCGGATGCCTTAATCCTCAACTGATGGTAGCCAGATCTCAAGTCAATCTTTGAAAATACCTTGCACCCTTAAGCTGATCAAACAAATCATCAGTCATCGACAATGGATACTTGTTCTTGATTGTAACCTTGTTCAATTGCCGGTAATCTATACACTTCCTCATCGATCCATCCTTCTTCTTAACAAACAACACCGGTGTACCCCAAGGCGAGACACTAGGTCGAATAAAGCCTTTATCAAGCAAGTCTTGCAACTACTCCTTCAATTCTTTCAACTCAGGTGGGGCCATACGATATAGTGGAATAGAAATGGGCTGGGTGCCCGGAGCCAAATCAATGCAAAAGTCAATATCCCTGTCGGGTGGCATGCCTGGCAGGTCTGAAGGAAATACATCAGGAAACTCACGAACAACAGGCACATAATCCATAGAAGGAACCTCAACACTAGAATCACGAACATATGCCAAATAGGCCAAACACCCTTCTCGACCATTCGCCGAGCCTTCATATATGAGATAACACTACGGGTAGAATGACTAGGAGTCCCTCTCCACTCTAAATGAGGTAAACCTAGCAAGGATAAGGTCACAGTCTTGGCATGACAGTTCAGGATAGCGTGGTAAGGTGATTACCAGTCCATCCCCAATATGACATCAAAATCAACCATGTCCAATAGTAACAAATCTACTCGAGTCTCAAGACCCCCAATCACAACTATACATGAACTATGGACACGATCTACCACAATAGAATCAGCCACCGGTGTAAACACATATATATGCGCACTCAAAGAATCACTAGGCATGACCAGATACGATGCAAAATAAGATGACACATAGGGGTACATAGACCCTGGATCAAATAGAACTAAAAGATCTCTACTACAAACCAGAACAGTACCTGTAATAACTGCATCGGGAGCCTCAGCCTCAGGCCTAGCTGGAAGAGCATAACATCGGGGCTAGGCTCTACCACTCTGAACTACATCTCTAGGATAGCCTGCTACTGGCTGGCCACCACCTCTACTAGCCTGACCTCCACCTCTAATACCTCTACCTCCACCTCTAGCACCTCTACCTCCACCTCTAGCTGGCTGGGCGGGCGGTGGAACACTCGGTACCTAAACCATGGCACGGGAACCCTAATGCTGAGAGTTGCTCGGTGCTCGAGGGCAAAATCTAGCAATATGCCCTGTATCGCCATATGTATAACAAGCCTTCGACAGTTGAGACTACTGACCCTGACGTCCTGAATAACCACTCTGAAAACTCTGGAGCGTAGGTGCACTGATAGGAGCTGGCAGTGCACTGTAGGGAAACTGATCAGAATAATGCATATAATAACCATGGCCACCTGGAGCACTGTGAGAAGCCTGAAGTGCTGAATGAAACAGTCTGGGAGGATGGCCCCTACCAAAAGAATCTCTGCCTCCAGATGAGGCACCACTGAACCTACCAGAATGATGAGGTCTCTTGTCAGACCCCTGACCACCCCTTGTGATAAAACCATCTCAAATCTCCTGGCCACATTGGCCACATCCTAAAAAGAAATCTCGCTCCCCGTCTTCTTAGCCATCTGCAATCGAATAGGCTGAACAAGTCCCTCAATGAACCTCATCACTCTGTCTCTCTCTCTCTCAGTGGGAAGTATAAGAAGAGCATGCCGGGCCAAATCAATAAACCTAGTCTCGTACTGAGTAACCGTCATAGAACCCTGCTGGCGATGCTCAAACTACCTCCGATAGTTCTCTCTCTGAGTGATATGAAGAAACTTCTCCAGAAATAGCTGAGAAAACTTATCCTAAGTCAAAGTTGGTGACCCAACTAGTCTAGCCAAACAATAATCTCTCCACCAAGTCTTGGCGGATCCATATAAGCGAAAAACAGCAAAGTCGACCCCATTGGTCTCCACTATCCCCATGTTCCTGAGAACCTCATGACAGCTGTCTAAATAATCCTGGGGATCATCAGAAGAAGCACCGCTGAAAATGGTCATGAAGAGCTTAGTAAACCTGTCCAATCTCCACAAGGCATCATCAGACATAGTTGCTCCCTCACTCGTATGATCTACCATACCCGGCTGAACTGCTTCAACTGGCTGAGCTGTTGGAGTCTGAAACCGGGGATCTATTTGCTTCGGAGTGCCGATAGCTGGAGTCTGTGCTCCTCCCTGACCTGAGAGATGGTTGGTACTACCATAAGTAAGCCTGTCGGGGTGACACTCTCCATAAGGCCCGCTAGATGGACCAGAGCATCCTGGAGTACTAGGGTAGCAATGAACCCCTCTAGGATTTGAGTTGGGCCCATCGGAACTGCCTGAGCCGGAACCTTATCATCAAAATCAACTTGAGGCTCCGCTGCTAGTGCTGTTGCTCTAGGCTGAGCTCTGCCCCTGCCTCGGCCTCTAGCACGGCCTCGACCTCACCCTCTGCCCTTCATGAGAGCTACTGCTGGGGGCTCGGGCTGCTGATCAGTTGATGATGAAGCGTGTGTTCTCGCCATCTGCAAAAGAACAGAGTAGAAATTCAATTAGCATTGAGAAACCAAACAACATGATAGGAAAGAATAGATGTGAAGTTTTTTCCTAACTCTGTAGCCTCTGGGGGATAAATACAGATGTCTCCATACCGATCTCTCAGACTATACTAAGATTGTCCGTGAATTGTGAAACCTAAGTAACCTAAAGCTCTGATACCAGCTTGTCACGACCCAAATTTTCCACCCTCGGGAGTCGTGATGGAGCCTACTAGTGAGAGCTAGGCAAGCCAACCATTACAATTATTCACCTTTTTATATTTTTAATCCTTTAACAGTTGTGATATAACATTATATGAACCACGGAATTAAATAATCGGAAGAAAAGAAATGTAACAATTTAAAAATTACCAATACCAATCCATAAACTAAAAAGCTACCCAGATCTGGTGTCACAATTTCATAGACTGTCTAGGAGTACTACAAATAACGGTCCAAAAGATAAATACAAGCTATTTCAGAAATACATAGAAGAAACAGTATTGAAAGATAGAAGGAGACGCCAAGGCCTGCGGACGCCTGCAGGACTACCTCGAGTCGCCTAAATGGACTGAAGACAGCACCCTCACTATGGTCCAAAAGCTACTGCACCGGGATCTGCACACAGTGCAGAGTGTAGTATCAGCACAACCGACCCCATGTGCTGGTAAGTGCCTACTCTAACTTCGAGTAGTGACGAGGCTAGGACCAGACTACCAAATAAACCTATGCATTTAAATCATATACAGCAAAAAATAAAGGCAGAAATATACAGTTAAGGATGAGAGGGGAAAAAATGCTGCGGGGGAATATCAAGTAATAACAGAAGAACAACAGATAAATATAAGGAACATCAAAGTTCAATTACCAACAAGAATCAAAAATCAAAGGCAAGTGCACAACATCATCTTTCTTGCTTTTACTCTCGCCTTCAACATAAAATCAATAAAATCGGCACGACATCATCCTTCGTGCTTTTACCTCACATAATCATGGCACAGAATGATCCTTCGTGCATTATCACTCATATCATGGCACGGAATTGTAGATCGTGCGTCACGGCATCACCCTTCGTGCCCTCACAATATCAGCATGACATCACCCTTCGTGCATTAACACTCTCAAAGAAAACATACACAGTATCACCCTTCGTGCTTTACACTCTTCCTCACCCAAGCAACAATCACAAAGCAATTTGGGTAAGGGAAATCAATAATATTCCAATAAAATACCGGCAAGGGAACAATAGCATAACAACAATATCCCGACAAGGGAAACATTATCATGAAAAAGTAACATCCCGGCAAGGAAGATAATATCAAAAGCAATAACATCCCGGTAAGGGAGATAATATCAAAAGCAATAACGTCCCATCAAGGAAGACAATATTATAAACCTTTTCTCTTTACCACAATTTCTTCACAACTCATTTCTCAACTTGAGCTAACGCTCTACAATGATCAATTACTAATAATACTTCCACAAGCCTTGTTCAACAATAGAAATCATCATATAGAGCATAAACAATACGAAACAAAGTCACATTAGTCATAGTATAAGACTCACGGGCATGCTTGACACCAACGTATAGATGCCCATCACCATGCCTATACGTCGTACTCAATAATTACCACGTAACAAATAAGACACGACTCCTAATCCCTCAAGCTAAGGTTAGACCAAACACTTACCTCAATGCCACGAACACAATTCAAGTCTCAACTACCTCTTTACATCTGGTTTCCACTACCAATCCACTTGTATCTAGCCACAAGTTACTTAACTATATCAATAAATGCTAAATGAATCAATTCTAATGCATGAAAATAAGTTTTCCAATGATTTCCCAAAAAAGTCAAAAATTGACCCCGGACCCACATGGTCAAAACCCCAGTTTCGAACCAAAACCCTATTACCCATTCACCCACGAAACCAAATATATAATTTTTTTTTGATATTGGACCTAAAATTGAGGTCCAAATCCCCAAAATTTTAAAAACCTAAGTTCTACTCAAAACACCCAATTTCCCCCATGAAAACCCTCGATTTTGAGTTGAAATCATGTGAAAAGATGTTAAAGATTAAGGAAAACGAGTTAAAAATGACTTACAGTCGATTTGGAAGAGTAGTTGTCTTTGAAAAATTTCTCCAAGGTGTCTAGGTTTTGAAAATGTTTGAAAAATGCAGAAATTTTTGGCTAAGTTATGATTTAGCAGGTTGCAGATGTCGCAATTGCGACCAGGGTTCGCAATTGCGAACCCCTACAGGACCTGATATCTTCGTATTTGCGATCAAGGCCCGCCCAGGCCATCTTTGCATTTGCGATACTGCTTCGCATTTGCGAGCCAAGCTTCGCCTTTGCGAAGCCGGCAGGTCTGCAACACACCAGCAATTTCCTAAGTCAAATTTCACTCTGTGGCCTATCCAAAACTCACCCGAGCCCTCGGGGCTCCAAACCAAACATGGACGCAAGTCCAAAAATATCATACGAACTTGCTCGTGCAATCAAATCATCAAAATAACATCAATAACTCTGGATTTAGCATCAAGCATCAAAATCAAAGAAAAATCTTATGAACTCTTTAGTTCCATTTTTAACAACCGATGGTCCGATTCACGTCATTTCAAGTCTGTTTCTTACCAAATTTTACAAGCTCAACCTAAATACCATATAAGACCTGTACCGGGCTCCGGAACCAAAATACATGCCCGCTACCATCAAATTCAAACTCATTTAGATTTCTGAAAACTCTTATAATTTCAGTTAAACAATTTTCTTCAAAAATTCATTTCTTGGGCTTGGGACCTCAGAATTCAATTTCGGGCATACGCCCAAGTCCCGTATTTTCCTACGGACCGTCAAATCACGGGTCCGGGTCCGTCTACCCAAAATGTTGACCAAAGTCAACTTAAATTCATTTTAAAAGCAAAAATTACTATTTTCACAAATTTTCACGCAATGCCTTTCTGGATACATGCTCGGACTGCGCACGCAAATCGAGGTGAGATAAAAAGGAGGTTTTAAGGTTTCGGAACACAACATTTATTTTCAAAACAAGTGATGACCTTTTGGGTCATCATAGGATCTTCGTCGGCAATTGTCTTCGATCAACTGTTGTTCCGAATTATTGATTAAATTGTTTGATTTTCTTGATCTATTGTTTAATACTGTCCCTTTTCTTTCTGCTTTCTCTATTTCTCCATACATGATGCATCTAACTTCTCTTTTTTAAAAGGCTAGGTTTTGTTTCTATTTATCCATTTGGGTCTCTCATTATCATCATATTCTGACATGTATGGCCTGGTTGATTCTGAACTGTGGACGACTCATTTTATGAGGTAAGAAATGAACTGTTTGTTACCTTAATAAACTATTAGAATTTTTTCCCAATTGCTTTAGTTTTTCATATCGCTGGTCATGATATCTCATTAACTTGGATTTATTGTTTATATTATATATAAATATAAAATAAATGGATATTACCTATTGATTTCAGGCACATTGTTATATTACATAAAGAAATAGCTGCATGAACAAAGTAATATAACTTGTGAGAACTTTCCAAAACAATTATCTTTTTGATTTTTAAGTAATAATAATATGATCTTCTCTTTGTTTCTTCCCCATTTTCAAAAGATCAATGTGAACAAGATGGAAATATGATCTTCATTCAGTTTCATGTCTTTGTGTGGGCATGTTTAAATGTAAAGAGTGATTCTAAGGTTGACAACTAAAGTATCTCTCACTCCAAACACTATTTTACTTGTCGAAAGATAAAAAAGCTCCTATTCTGATTATATCTGAGCACCTGTTTCTCTCTATTTGTGACATTAATTTTGCTGACAATTCATTATGTAGTTAATGTTAAGGGGTTAGAAGGGATACGTTCTATTACAAATATTGTTTTCTTTTGTCCTTTTGTCTTATTGAGCCGAGAGTCTTTCGAAAACAGCCTCTCTACTCCTTCGGGGTAGGGGTAAGGTGTGCGTACACACTACCCTCCCCAGACCCCACTAATGAAATTACACTGGATTGTTGTTGTATTATCTGCAACCAGTTCTGCTAATCTTAGGGGACGACGCCACTAAGTTACAAATTGTTTCAGCTTTTACAAAGTAAATTCATTCTCTTTATTATTAAACTAAAGCATAATATTTAAGTATCACTTTTATATATCAGTATGGAAACTCCAATTGTTGTTACACTTATACTTGATTAGCAATGAGTTCTAACTTTAGTTTCGTTTTAGGTTGAGTGAATTCTCTATCTTTCCGTTTCATGCCTTAAAAGCGGTGGATCGATTTCAGCAGATAGTTTTCTTTTAGATGTCACTACGTTTTCCAAATGTACATGCAAAATTATGGATATTTTTACTATTTTATTACACCCTTCTTACTGAACGATAAAAATTCATAAAATATTAGCTATTGGAATGCATTCTTATTAGTAGGAAAAAAATATTTTCTTTTGTGAAATAATCAATGACGCACCAGCAATTTTTCTGAACTTTGCTAATATATAAAAAGCTTTGTTACATTTAAATGCAATTTATGAGGTTATGTGGATGTCGCTGAAATTCCTAATTGTTTAGAGGCTATGTATATACATTTACATTTCTTTTGCATTGATTTTGTATATGCAGGAGTAATTCTTTTGCCGGTATATAGATGCAAACAATGCCCACCCATCTTTCTCTAAGGAGATTGTATGGTCTATTTCTGTTGGTGCGGTGAGCTCTCTTTTTTAATGTTCTTTAGTCCTCTTAGGAGATATTCTAGGAGTAGATGTTATAATTGTATTGACAGTAGTTAAGGTCTTACCATATCCTTGTGTGCTTTCATGGGTGATGGTGAAAGGCAGATTATAGTATCTGTTCAACATTAGTGATGAGCACCTGTTCTAAAAATCATAATAGCTCAGTGAATATATTTAGAAAAAGGTCTTTGACAATTCGTGTGTTGATATTTGGAATATTTTTAAAAATACAAATGCCTTTTAACAATTCAGCTATTCCTAACCTCAGACATTGTCTCTTTGTGAAACTTCACCTTTGCATTGGATGAATTTTCTTAGCATATAGTTTTCGGTTAGTTGCTATTGTGCAGATTCAACTGGTGAATATAGGGATGGGGAGGAATAACATATGAAGACTTAGGTAAAATAAGAATCTTAGGTCTTAATATTGCAGCTAGTATGTGTATGACCCAAAATTTAGATTTAGATTTAAACAATTTGAGTTTTTAATAAAATAGAATTAATCTTAACCAATATTAATATCCAAAAGATAGATTAACCGACTTTGTAGCGAGATATCACAGATACTATTTGAGTAGCAATAAATGGCGATAATAATGCTATACTTAATGATCCAAAAAAAGGAGGTAGCATTAAATAACAATAAATAACAATGCATGATATTTATATAAATAAAGGCATGCGAGTTATCCGAAAAGGGTGAGATTCTTTAATATTCTTTTTGGCAAAGATAAATAATTGATAAGCCTATGAATATTCGGATTCTCCTTGGATCATTGGAGAAAAGATAGATAAAGATCTGAAGAAAAGATGTATTTTATATGTGTATGATAAAGTAAGAATATTCAGATAATGTCAATATATCTTTTTTTTTTCAATAAGTGTCTAATCCCCGTTATAGCTACATATCTACTATTTATAAGGGCACATGGCGTAATAGTACAAATGGGAGGAATATTCACTAGAATATTCTCAGTAAAGTCTTATTTCTAAAACTAGTTGTTATTGCTCTGTTAAAGAAAGCACTGGTCCTCATCTTCGACCTCCATTGAGTCCTCGACCTCGCCTTCATCCTCTGTTGGAATCGAATTGATGACATGTGGCGGCCTTAGAAGGCTTTCTTAATGCTGTTTAAGCCCACACATAATTATGATAATTTTTAGCCCATACAGTTAGTCCTTCCGCTTGTTGAGGTCGTCTTCGTGAGAGAGTTCAATGAGCGGATAACAGTGGTCATAATTGTTGTGATAAACAGGCGGCATGGGTTTTCGTGGACCGCATATTTCAAACCCCTAAATTTCTCGGGTGATTTTTTGGGACCATCTGGTCCAAGAAAAGAAGTGACA
Organism: Nicotiana sylvestris; assembly: GCF_000393655.2. NCBI lineage: Eukaryota > Viridiplantae > Streptophyta > Magnoliopsida > Solanales > Solanaceae > Nicotiana > Nicotiana sylvestris. Next base: position 66,191,758 of record NC_091063.1, read on the forward strand.
TCATGCATCATGATGATGCCGATTCCCGATGCGTTACGTCGATTCACGCGTGACCCTTGATTGGCTCTTCCATTTCGATTCTAGTGCCAATTATGATGGATCTTTTCGGGTTCGATGCCTTAATCTCTACAAATAGGTATTGTTTCCTCATTATTCAAAATTTACTTCCTTTCATATCATATTTGCCCTACATAAGTTCCTCTGCTTTTATTAAATCTTTTTATCCTTCTGACTTTCAACATCCTTTCTTAGTCTCATCTTTCTTAGCCTGCTTTTCTTGGTCACAAACATGGAAGAATGCCCTTGATTCCACCTACTTAGAGAAATAGTCAGTTAAAACTAAAAAAATCTTACATTACCTTGTTCTGGCGGAAGTGGACCTACGATGTCCATTCCCCATTTAATAAATGACCATAGAGAGGTGACATAGTGGAGGTGTTCGCCTGATTGGTGAATTACTGGGGTGTACTTTTGACACTGCTCACACTTTTCATTAGAAGCGTCTTTCTTTATGGTGGGCCAATAATACCCGGCCCGTATGAGGCACCTAATGAGTGCTCGATCACCGGAATAAGTGCCACAATGAACTTCATAGACTTCTCGAGAAATGGGCTGGGTTTGGTTTGAGCCTGAGCATTTTTCCAAGGGGCCACCGTACGTTCTTTTGTATAAGACATTGTGGAGGATGTTGTACCTCGCAGATTATATTCTGAGTTTTTTGGCTTCCTTTTTGTCGCTTGGGAGGATGTCATTCTACAAATAAGTAATAATACAACTGCGCCAGTCCCAAGTTAACTTTATAAATTTCACTTCGATTTGGTAAAATACCAAGTTGATGAGATGAACTACGCTCTTGTCTCCGACAATTATGCTTTTAGTGGTGGCGGCGAATTTGGCAAGACCATCTGCTTTGATGTTCTGAGTTTGTGGGATTTGGTCGAGCTGACATTCGTTGAAATTGGGCAGCAATTTGTAGATCTTTGTTTGATATTTCTACAGCCTTTTCTCTTTAATTTTGAAAGTCCCAGTAACTTGGTGGACTTCGAGCTGAGAATCACATCGGAGTTTTAACCGTTTTGCTCTACATTTGAGTGCTAGTCTTTAACCCTGCAACTACAGCCTCATACTCGACCTCGTTGTTAGTTATATCCGGACACCTTATAGATTGGTGAATTATTTTGCCCGTGGAAACCTCGAGCATGAGTCCCAATCCAGACCCAGAAGCATTGGATACACCATCAATGTATAGGGCCCAGAGATCCTGTGATTGAAGAGAAGCTTGAGCGGCTTCCTTCTCGGCCTTAGGCATTACTTTTGCGCTAAAGTCTGCGACGAAGTCAATGAGCATTTGCGATTTTATTTCTGTGCGAGGGTGATAAGTGATATCGTGCTCACTCGATTCAATGGACCACTTGGCCAGCCTCCCTGACAGCTCGGGTTTGTGCAGTATGCTTCTTAAAGAGAAAGTGGTGGCGACCGATATTGGTGACACTGAAAGTATGGTCTGAGCTTTTGCAAAGCTATGACTAGAGTCAGGTCCAGTTTCTCGCAGTGTGTGTACCTCGTCTCGACATTGAGAAGTGTTTTACTAATATAATAAATAGGATATTGTGTACCTTTATTTTCTCGAACCAGGACCACACTTACTACTACTTCGAAAACGGCGAGGTAGACGAGGAGGTGATCCTCGTGCTCGGTCTTTGAGAGCAAGGGTTGTCATGAGAAGTACGCCTTTAGTTCTCATAGTGCTTGTGCGCACTCGTACGACTACTCAAGGCCATTATCCTTTTTGAGTATGCCAAAAAACTGTGATATTTGTCAGACGACCGCGAGATAAATCTGGATAAGGCGACAATTTGACAAATCAGTCTCTGGACTTTCTTCTCAGTAGTCAAATTCTCTAGTATCCCGTCAATAGCCTTAATTTGATCTGGGTTTACCTCAATTCCTCGTTGTGATACTAAGAAGCCCAAATGTTTTTCCGAGGATACGCCAAATGCGCATTTCTTGAGGTTTAGTTTCACTCCGTACTGTCTTAGTATATCGAAAGCTTCGTTTAAGTGGTCGATACAATCCTCTTCTTCATGGACTTGACCAACATGTTGTCGATATATACATCCATGGTTTTGTCAAGTTGATCTTTGAACATTTTTGTGACCAACCTTTGATAGTAGCCCTTGTATTCTTCAATCCAAATGGCATGACCCTATAACAATATGTTCCCCTGTTGGTGATAAATGTATTTTTATCTTGGTATTCTTCCTCTATGAGTATTTGGTTGTAGCTTGAGTAGGCGTCCATAAAACTTAACAACTCGTGCCTTGCCGTTGCGTCAATGAGTTGGTCGATCTGTGGCAAACAAAATGAATCTTTCAGGTCTGTGAAGTCCACACATATCCTCCATTTCCCGTTTTTCTTTTTAACCATCACTATATTGGCAATCCATTTGGGGTACTTCGATTTCTTGATAGAGCCATTTTCCAATAACTTTTCTACTTCCTCGTGGACGTCCTCATTGATGGCGGGGTTGAACTTTTGTCGGACCTGCCTTAAGGGGGGGGGGTAGAAGTGGTCGACGTTCAATTTGTGTATGGCGATATCTTTGGGGATGCCTGGCATATCCGCATGACTAAAAGCAAATAGATCCGTGTTAGTTATTAAGAATTGACTAAATTTACTAGGTTCTCAGAGTTTGCAGCCGATGTAGCCCTTTTTATTGAGGTCGTTATGATCTAGTTGGACGGGGTCGAGGTCTTCTATGGTTGATTCTGTGACTTCGACCATCTCGGGGTCCATAATGACTTCCTTGGCTTCACCTTGTGGCGATGATAAGTGTGGATTTTGACCACTTATTAGCACCTTTTTGCTTTTGTTTTAGTCTAAAAGTATTGATTTATGTTCCAAAACTAATGGAAGTGTAAAAATTGCAGGAATGTTGGATGTTGGGCTCCTATGATAAAATACTACTCAAAAGGAGTGTTCCGACTCACAAGGCAAGAAGGGGCGCAGAACTTAAGAAGTGCAATCCACAGAAGGATTTCTGCAGCCGTAGAAAAAAGTGCAGACCACAGAATTCCCTCTGCGGCCGCAGAACAAGTGAAGAAGCCCAGCAGAGTTTTAGCTAATATGCAGACCGCACATGATTTGTGCTGCCACAGAACAAGGTCTTTACCGAATGATTCAAAGTTCAGAGAGTGTGCAAATGACCAAGACCTGAAGCCTTGCCTAAAGTGCGGACCGCACAATAATTGTGCGGTCGCAGAAGATGTTTTCAGCCGCAAACCAGAATTGTGCGGCTGTAGAATCCAAAACCCTGCAACCTGAAGAAAACTACGGACCGCACATGGAATTGTGAAGCTGCAGAACCTTTCGAGGGGTACTTTTATCAGTGATTTTTGGGCCACTATAAATAGACGAAAATCACATTTTTAGGTCAAGTTTCGAAGTTTGAATTGTTGTAGCCGTTGTATTTTGCTAGTTTAGAAAGTTTGTGACTATTTTAGGATTTAAACATCATAATTTATTATTTTAATCTTGGATTATAAGTTGAATTAGTATTTCATCTTTGTTTTCTTCATTTATCACTATGAGTACCTAGATTCTTACTAGGGTTGTGACCCAACCCTAGTGTGTAACCTTATGGGTATTTAATTTAATGCTTGTTTATGATTGAGTGTTGATTATTTAGCCTAATATATGCTTTAATTTTTGAATTAATGGATGCGAATATTGATTCATGCCTTTTTGACTTGGTCTTTACTTGAGAAAGAGGGACGTAGTCTGGGATAGCTTGGCTAACAAGGAATTAGGCTAATTAAGGGTTTGATTAGCCTAATTAAAGGGTTTAAACTAGAGATAGGAAGAACCCGACTTGAGCTCATGTCAACTATTTAGCTTGATACCCATTTGGGCTTGAGAAAGTCAAATTGGGCAAAATCACTCTATGGCCGAGAGGTATTGAGTAGGTAGCGTAGAGTGGAAAGCTATAATACACCTTGTTTATCTCGAAAATATGAAATCAAGAAGTATAGCGAATGAAAAAAATGAGTAAATCAAACCAGTGTTGCTAGGCAGTATAGACCTCGAGCCAAAGTGACCTCGAGATGGACCAAGAATAATAAAGCTAAGGGATAATTCTGATGAACAATGAGCGAAAAAGTAAGAGAGTATATTCTTTGTCAATGATTAGATGATCTTCACAAAAGATTGGGGTCCCTTTTATATAATAGGAGAACACTAAATAAGGTACATTTCTATTTACAGAAAGGAATCTTGTTGGGACAACTGTATAACCGCCTAGTACAGACTTGTACTAATTCATACAAATCTATTTTGAAATTTATGCCATGATCTTGGGGACATAGCGGGAATCTTGTCTTTCTGTAACAAACTCATAACGGCATTGTCTTGGAGTCGGTCGTACTTGGCTCCGATGTTCCTCGAGCACTTAGGACTTTGACCCTCTTATTCTACCTTCAAGCCCGAGCTTGGTCTATATCGAACTTTTGTCCTCCTCGATGCGACTTCTTGAGCCTACAAAATCGGAGGCATATGATTTTGACCGTATATAGATAGTCCCCGCATTTCTTAGAGTGAGATGATACGAAACGACTTAAACCTCGATTTTCCGGAGTCTCTAATGATGATGTCAATTTCGTGATGTAGGAGCTCGAAGTGACCTAAATGCCCCGTTGGTTCGCTTTCCTAAAATATTAAATGCGTGTCAGTAATGGTCGGCCACTAGTGCTGCTGAACTGTAGCCGCTGATCTATAAATACGGGGCTCCTTCTTTTAATTCAAAACTTTACTTCTTCATTACATTCACTATGATCTCTTTTCCTCTTATGCTCTTTCTCTCATCATCTACTTGCTCCGCCCCTTTAAGTGCCGGAAAATACCAAACTCCCAGAAAACACTACGCTCTGCCACCTTCCGCATTTTCTTAGCTTAAAAACCATTGTCAAAACTTCTAAAACAGTCTCCCAAAACTAGAAGGCATCATCTTCTTCTTCTTCTTCTTCCCGGCCGGTCAAACTGGTGGCGCCGGCCCTTCACGAAATCACTCCTGGCCCCTGTGTGATAAAGAAAGATTTCAATACCAAAAATCTCTCCAATATCTCAGACCGATGTGAACATGTATCTTGATATATTAGTTCGATATTGGAGAAGCACTTTAAGGCCATGAAGAAGAACTGTGGATGGGGAGACGTGGTCGTGGTATAGATCCCCAACCCTGAGGAAAGCATCACTACCATGTGGAGGGGTTCTTAAGTGTTTACACTTACCCCTTCATACTGGGTCCTCTCGATCTGGTATTGATTGATTTCAGCAAAAGATACGAGGTTACCCTCGGCCAGATCCATCCCTCCTTTTGGTGCATCGTGATTATGCTGCTTTATTTCTCCGGCAAGGCCGAGGGATTAGAGTTTACCCTTAACCATCTTATTTGGTTGTACTAGCCTCAACTATTTCGAGGCCTCATCAAGCTTCAACACCCATAAAAAAGGGCCTTCTTTGCTAGTAACGACAAGGATAAAGATCGAGGGTGGATGAGTCAGTTTATCAGAGTGAGGACCTCGAACGTCATTCCTAGGGGAAAAATGCCATTCCCGAATAGATAAAACTTTAATCGTAAGTGAAGTCCTTTTCCAAATATCCTCGTATTCTGCTTTCGTGTTTTGTAAAGCCTTTACCTTTTTTGCAGCTGTTGCTTGGATGCCCTACGCGGTCCCCGACATCGAGGACTGGGTCCAATAATTAGCTGCAACCTCCTCGTATGATGAGCGCAAATGGCGCGAATTATCGAGGGGCAAATAGGAGGCCAAACACCATGGTAAGTTCTATTCCTAGGTTTTTTTTGATACTTTTCTTTTATTGGTGATGCCATCTCACTCATGCTTATTTGTGCAGGCATTGGATATGTCTCCGAAATGAGGCCAGCCTTGCCCGGGGAAGAGACCGAGTCCCCGATTCCGAAATTGTGTAAATACAACAAAAGGAAGAGGGCTTCGAAGCTTGAAGATCCCCAGGAGAAGAGGGCACCTACTCGAAAGCCAAGGAGGAAGCTTATCCATGTGGACTTCGATTCATCCATCCAATTTCAGGAAGATGAAGGGAACGAGGGCGAAGAATCGGCGTTGGTGCCCCGAATTAGGAAATCAGTCGGGGCCGCCAAACCCTCCGAACCTGAGACCTTGCATCATGATGAAGGAATTCCGAAGAAAGACTCGGTCAAAGCCCTCGAGTCCTCCAAGATCGAGATCATTCCCCTTCCTTCAACAAGTATGCCGGAGGGACAAGTGCTGAGAGGGCCAAAGCTAATCAGAGCGCTCCGAGTGAGGAATTCAGGGTTGTGACAATAGGTCATTCCCCTTCTCTACCATCATACTCTGACGAGGCGATATAGGACGCTCGGGCTCTACGAACACCTGGCCCGAGCAAGGTTCTCAAAGAGGATCCATTTCGGGATTGTTTCACTGGGGTTGACGATGTCGTCGACCTTTATGAAGCATCCACCCTCTTCGAAGAGGCTCATCGTCTCTTCTCTCGGGTAAACACTAACTTTTATTGTTGTAATTTTCTTTTTTCTCCCCTTCTTTTGACTGAAATGTCTTCATTTTATGTGTAGGCCATCATCAAGTTCGGGGTCGGGCTGAGCCAATATGAGGCCGAGTCCAAGAAGGCCTCGGATGAAGAGAAGGCCCCGAGGCTCCTTTGTAGCCAAAAGGAGGAGGAGCTCAAGGTCCTTCAGGCTGACTTGGCTAAAGCTCGGAAAAACGAGGCCGAGCTAGACAAGCAAGTAACCGTAATTTTAACAAAGTATGGTCTTTTTGGTGTCACACCTCCTTTTTACTACCCCCAAAAAGGAGTATAAGGGAGTTTTTTCCAATTTAAGTGACAATCGAAACGAAATTATTTATATTAAGATCAGAGTCGCCACCTGGGATAATTTATGGTGTCCCAAGTCACCTGTTTAAAATCCCGAATCGAGGAAGGTTTTGACTCTTATTTATGATGTGCGAACACAGAAATCCGGGTAAGGAATTCTGTTAACCGAAGAGAAGGTGTTAGGCATTTCCGGGTTCCGTGATTTTAGTACGGTCGCTTTTATCATACTTGGCTTAATCAAATTGTCTAATTACTCATTTTAGAACCTATGTGTATTTGCCTTTTTTAATTAAGTAATTATTTTGAAACGGGTCACGCGCACGTGTACCCATTTGTTTGGCGCATCAGAAATCATGTCACGCGAACGTGTCCACAATTAATAACACTTTGTTATTATTAAGAAGGTTTAGTTGAAGTTGTGCGAAATGCATACCCCTGTTTTTTTTAAGAATCGTAATTATGTCATGCGAACGTGTCCATAATCACGACAATAAATTAAATCTCGCTTAAAACATGCTGTCTGTTTAATAATATTTTTAATAATTATATTATTTTATGAAATACCAAAAATTAAGTAACATGGGGATAAATGGTTGTAACAAATACTTCTAGAAATAGCCACTTCTCTGAATTCTAACGGATTCATTTCTAATTCCAAGCAAACAACAGGAATTGAAAGTAGTTACAAACGGGAGAAAATTATTATTGTAATTGCATTTGCGTTCAAATCACAAAACAACTAAAATTCAACAATTACGACAATTACATACCATGAATATTGCGATTGAGATGAACTCAATAAACATCATCTCCAAAGCTTGCAATTGAATTTCACAGCTAACTAAAATCCCAGAATTCACAACTAAGACTCTTAATTACAATCCTTTATGAAATCAAACAGAGAATAAATAGTTTTACTATAATTATAGTTCATTTATAATAAATCCAAACATAAACAAAGATGCTCAGCTCTTAATTAAAGTCTGCCAATCCCAGAGTTCATTTAATCCCATTTTTGGCTTCAAAATTAACAACCTGACCAATTAACGACTATCTGTAAATCACAACCATACAAGGCAATAACAAAACCCTTCTCATCATCCATTACAACACAACCTCTTATCAAATTACATAAGGATTACAATTTCATTTTAATTATAACTCATGCTTAACAAACAGGATATGCAAATCAACGACAAAAAACCATCAAATTTCACATGTAAGAACATGATTCACGTTTCACATACTGTAAGTCCAGAATGAACACGTTGTCATTTGATTCACATGATAAATACATAATTAGCAGAGTGATTAAGACCTGGACAACAGTAGTAAGACTTTAAAATAGCCAAATAAAGACCAGAAATAACTTCCAATCGGTGTTCAGCTACTGAAATAATCTTTAACTAACAAAAAACTCTAGCAACTCGAACGGCGAACTCGAGATCTCTCGCAAACTCCATACAAGCAGAATTAAGTCGATTCCTCGATTCAATTGAATGAAAATTCCTGTCCGTTTTCCTCCTCTACGTGTGTGTAAATCTGTTTTTGAGTTGGGAGATTATGTTTTTGAGGGTCTTAGATTTGGGGAAGTTGGAGGCGGCAGTGGGCAGAAGTGGGGATGGTGTGACGAGGGGGGAAAGTCAGAGGCCGATGATAGGCATTTTTGTTCGGTCAAGGTTGTTCGTTGATAGCTCTTGGTCTTGGAATGGAGGAGTTCTGCTCACTAGTGTACAAGGAGATGGGGGCTGGAACTGTTGGTTGTTTCTACGGCGAGTTTTGGGCTGATTCTCTGCTGGTTGAAGAAGAAGAACCGGGGGGGGGGGGAGGGGGGTCCTCTTGGTCTGTGTGGCTGGTGCTCTAGGTCTAGGTCTCTAGGGTTTCTTTGTTTCCATGAAGAAGATGAAACCTGGGGTAACGGCTGAAATTTTTGGAGCTGAAAAATGGTTGGGCGTGAAGAAGATGAACGACGGGGGAGGGGGGCTCGAAGAAGACGATCTTAAGGGGGGGTCTATTTTGTGTATTGCGACTGATTTGATCCCCTACTGGTCTAGGGTTTTAGGTTTGCTTCTTTTTTTTATAGGTTTAGGTTATTTATAGGTTAGGGGGTATGGACCTAGGAATTATGGGTTAAGTCCGAAAATTAAGCTTAAAAATGGGTTGTTTGAGCCCAAATTTTATTCTTTCTCCGTGAACAAGACTAAAAATACGATCTCATTTACCAATTAATCCTACTTAAGTACAATAACTATTAAGATAAGACTAATCGTTAAAATAAACCTATTTTGTTTTGGTATTTTCAAATATCATATTAAAATAAAAATAAGGTACTATGTTTTATTTTTACGAAAAGTAATAAACTAAAAGCAATTAAAAAGAAGAGATATTTTTATAATTTTCATATTTTTGATAAAATAAAGTAAAAGAGTCAAAACTAATTGAAATATCAATATTAGGTCTAAACTAAATATTTTACGCTAAAATGGGTGAAATCTCGGGGAGGGTCAAAAATTACATGTTTATAGCTGCCCCTCTTTGACTGGGAAGGCGAAGAGTTTTCAGACAAAGAACGACTAGACATATTTTTTGACCCAACCCTTATTTAGAGAGACCAAAAACTAAGGAAGGAGAATGTGACCGAGCCCTAGTATCTGAGTTGTCTACATATCCTTGACTATAAAGGAATCAGTCCACGCATAGTTCAGAATTAGGAAGAGTGATGAAGTACTGAGGTGGAAAGCCGATTGAGGTGCCGTCGAGGTTCCGGTCCGCGGTTCCTGTTATTACATCAAAATGAAAAAGACTAACTAAGCCTGTCAACTACGAGTTACAAGATTCCTATCTATAAGTCTTATGAAGCTTGATCTGGAGTCTTGAATGGTTCTTCATGCAGACTTTAGATTTGAACCTTGGCGCTTGTTAGTTGCAGGTGCTAATTCCTTCTTCCACAGCTTCTTCAGATCAAACTCAGACACGCCTTGCTCTTGACTTCAGCCACATCTTAAGCAGTTCACATCTATCTCTGCTTCTGTATTTTGGATTCACTTCTCTTTTTTTTCTTTTCCTTTTTTTTTCGTTTATATTCTAGATTGAGACTAAAATGACTTCCCTTGTTCTCTAGGTGGGCGCCTGATTGCCAAAACATGAACTGTATTCCCTCGTTCTCCAGGTGGGCGCCTGATTGCCAAAACTTGAACTGTATTTTCTTGTTCTCCACTACACAGATATGAGAGCGCTATAGAATAATGGTCAAGGAATGTCCCAACAATGATATGACGGAGAGCATGATTCAACAAGCCTTTTAACATGGGATTAACATAACCAACCAATGTGTAGTGAATCAACTAGCCGGTGGGAACTTTATGACTACTCCTTAGGTAGAGGCATGTGCAATTTTGGATGAGATGGCAAAAATGTTGTCGGCTTGGCAATCCTGGGCGAATGTTCACCAAAGTGATCCGAATATGATCCACCTTCAAGAAGAATTGCAACACCATGGGCAAGCCATTGCCGAATTGACAACTGCCATGACTCAACTAGCAAAGACCCAACTAAATCAAGTGCAAGCTCCTTAGAAATTAAATGCTACAGAGGGAGTGAACATGATGGTGAACAAGAGGAGAACCAAGGGTCCAAAAGTGCAAACTCGAGTGGAGAACTATGTTCAAGATGATGGTGGTTTTGAGAAAAATGATTGGAATTCAAACAATCAAGGGAATTGGCATAACAATAACAATCAACGAAATTGGAATGAAAACAACCAAGAAAATTAGGTTGGCAACAATCAATGTGGATGAAGTAACTGTAACAACCCGACCAGTCATTTTGAGCTCTAGCGCATTATTAAGCAGTTTGAAGCCTTGAGTAGCTTCCGTTCAGGTATTATGACTTGCATGCGTGGTCAGAATTGAATTTCGGGAAGTACATAGTTGATTTGGAAAGATAATTGTCATTTCGGAAGCTTTAAGTTGGAAGAATTAACTAAAGTATGATTTTTAAGTAAACGGCCTTAGAATCAGGATTTGAAGGTTCCAACAGGTTCATATGATGATTTTAGACTTTTTCATATGTGCAGATCGGGTTTTGGATGGCCCGGGAGTGTTTCAACACTTATTGTGGAAGTTAGAATTGTGGAAGAATTTCATAAATTTGGGTTGAGGTGTATTTCAATGTTATCGATGTCCGTTTTGGATTATAAGTCTAGGAATAGCTCCATGTAGTGATTCTGGTACTGGGAGCATGTCCGGAAGTGGATTTGGAGATCCGTAGGTCATTTCGGGGTCATTTGGCGAAAGTTAGAAATTTGAAAGTTTTTGGAAGTTTGACAGGGAGTGAACTTTTTGATATCTAGGTCAGATTCCGATTCTGGAAGTTGGAGTAGGTCCATAATATTGAATGTGACTTGTGCAAAATTTGAGGTCAATCGGACGTGATTTGATGAGTTTCGGTTGTGAATGTAGAAGTTTGAAGTTCTAAAGTTTATTAAGCTTGGGGTGCGAGTCATGATTTTGATATTGTTTGATGTGATTTGAGGTCTTGAGCAGGTCTGTGTTATTTTATTGGACTGGTTTGTCCGATTGGATAGGGTCCTAGGGTCCTCGGGTGTGTTTCAGAGGTGTTTGGGTCGTGTCGTGCTCTTATTTGATGTTTCGGCGTCGTTTCCTTGGGTATAAAGGGCACTATATTGATAAAACGATCTTTGATTTATTATTGGAGTGAACCATTAGATCTATATCATAATTACGGATCTATAGCAACAGGAATCATCAAATTTTGATGTCGTATGAGAGAGTTATGCCCATTTCCGTATTAGACAAAATTGCTGATTTTTTGTGCGAAGATTTGTTCTTCGCGAATGCGAGAGAGGTTCCACGAATGCGAAGAAGGATTTCTGGGTTGACTGTTCAACGCGAAAAATTGCTCTTCGCGGACATGAATGTCTCCCGCGAAGGCGATGAAAAAAAAATCGCCTGGGCAGTATTTTAAACCGAAATTGTAGTATTTTAGGTATATCTTGAGTTCTAGAGCACCGTTTGAGGTGATTTTCGTAGTGTTGTTCTAGTGTCAACAAGGGTATAAATATATAACCTTTATTTTGATGTTTCCCATGATTATTTTTGTTGGTTTCTATTTTTATCTGTGTTTGGATTGTAGAAATTGGGATTTTGAGCCCCAAAGTTGAAAAACGGTAAATTCTTGATTTGAGGTTCAATTCATGGGCAAAATTGGATGAATTTCTGGATATAGACCATATGAGGTATGGGTAATATTTATTTTTAATAATTTTCAGAATACGTGCACGTGGGCCCGATGATTGAATTTATTGACTTTTCGAGCGGAGTTGGGAGTTGTTATAAATTGATTTGTTATGAGTATTAGAGTATATTTTTATTCTTTGCACATTGCTTGAGCGATGGACACCGGTTTGAGGTGTTAGAGAGATGTTGGAGCCGGTTATGGAACTTCGAAGCGAGGTAAGTCTCCTGTCTAATCCTGTGAGGGCGAAATTACCCCTAGGTGTTGTATATTGATGTGTGCTACTTGTTGTGGGGGATATGTACGCGCGAGGTGACGAGAGCCCGTGCGTAGATACATTCATGTTATTGTCCGGGTAGGCTTAAGTTCACATCATGTTATAGTTGTACTATTTGAGCAGTCTCTCGCCTATTAAATTCCTCTATTTTACAATTCTACTTGAGAGTGGGCTTGCTATTGTAGAGACTTTACGAGTTCATGATTAGTCACCGAATAATTTTACGCCTCTTACGGCATGTTTCCGTGATATATATGTTTCATTAAGAGGTTTTTGTTAAATAAATTACAACTCACACGTTTATTTGTGAGTGGGGTCAAAGACCCGTCAAAGCTTCTTATTCTAATGGAATCAGGCAGTTCGCCTCGGCAGGATTATGTATTTCACATCTTATGGGATAAAGTCATTCGCCTCGGTAGGATTTATGTTCCACACTCTCATGAGAGCAGGCCATTAGCCTCGGCAGGTTAATAGATGCATATATGGGTCGTGCCGTTTGACTCTCAGCAGTGCATAGTTTAACTATTTATGTTGGATCGGGCCGTACGTCTCGACATTTCCTATAGCATATCCTTATGGAATCATGCATAATATTTTACAAGAAGCCAGTGTATCCGTGAGTTTTTTTTTATTTGAATTATGACAATCTATTTGATGAGATCCACTACACCGATATATGTGCTCCGGTTAAGGAGGGAATTTCTAATGGAAAGCTTGAGTTCATTGTAAACAAGGGAATTTTATCACGTATTTTATGCTTGTTTATTTCATTTATTTACTTACTCTGCCTCATGTTTATTTACCCTTTTACTGTACTTGATATTATTGGACCACTAGTGAGTGTCGATGTCGATCCCTCGTCACTACTCCTCCGGTGTTAGGCTATATACTTACTAGGTACACATAGATTTACGTACTTATACTATACTTGCTGCACATTTTTGTGCAGGTACACATATGTTTAGTGGCCTTGTGAGAGCAGAGGCATATATACATGCGGGGACTTAGGTGAGCTGCACTCTATATTACGACGCGCAACCATCAGAGTCTCCTTCAGTGTATTTATATTTCTCCTATCCAATTTGTATTCTGGACAGATGCTGTATTTTATTTTATATTCCTAGTTGATGCTCGTGCACTTGTGACACTGGGTTTTGGGGTGATTATGGGTTGTCCTGTACTAAAATTATTAAAAATATTATTATTTATTTTGTAAATCCTATCTTTTACTATTTAATTGAAGGAAAATGTGATTTCTAAAATATTGAAATGAGAACCAAATTAAGTATTTATGGTTGGCTTGCCCGACAGTGATGTCCGACGCCATCGCGATCTTTAATGAATTTTGGGTCTTGACAATATTGTATCAGAACACTAGGTTCACTTAGGTCTCACAAGTCATGAGCGAGTTTAGTAGAGTCTTGCGGATCGGTACAGAGACATCTGTACTTATCTTCGAGAGGCTACAAGGCTGTTAGGAGCCCTTCCCTTCTTGATTCCTCATCGTGCGAATTGATCCTTTTGAGGCTTGTACCTTTATTTATTTTCTATTCAATCTTATGCGATGTGAATCACTTGTTATGGATTGGGAACAAGGAATTGTCATGGTACTACATATATGGTGCATGATGTTTCTACCTGCGTATTTGATTGGGCTATTACCGTCGTCTTTTGGAAGGTCGTCGTGTTGTTTCAACTCAACATCAGTATTACCTAAGGTTTTGAGATTTGGCATTGATTGTTATGATGATTCATGCATTGCTATTGCACAATGTTTGTGTAATGGTAGGATGCTTGTCTAGGCATCGAGGCATTGAATGACCTGAAAGAAGGTTTTACACAGTGCATGCTTCAGAGATTCAGTATTCTATTTTCAGTGGAGGAAAGGAAATCGGACTAGGAATGTTTAGATTTGGGTTGATGGAGTAACAAGACTTGGTATTTTCGAGCATGGTAGAGTTCTCAATTGTGATGTGGTTTCATCGTCCTTGTTGAACACATTAAGGTTCACCAATGTTATGGCCTTCTTCAATTTTCCTTCGGGGGATGGGTATTGTGAAATGGTGCCTAAGATACGGTTGTCAGAGATAATAAAATGTAGCGATTTGGGAATCGAATTGGTACTTCTAGTATTGATGGCTCGAGAAAGGTGATCTTCTAAGAGGTTTAGAGTTGGTAGCGGCTCATTTGTTCGGGTGTTACAGAGATGGATTCGGATTTGGGGCAACAATTGGGCGACGAAAGACAAGGAAGGACATATGGGAGGTGTTTTGTGGTGGTTGAATTGCTAGAAGGTCAAGTGTGAAAAGTAGAAGTCGAGGAGTTTCTTAAAGGAGAGGGTTAAACCAAAGTGGGAGAGTGGAAAAGTAACATATGCGTTCTATGGTAGGATAGTCACACGCCTTGAGGAAAGTCTGGAGCCATTTGGGAAATTCACGGTGGACAGCGTCTAGGTCCACGTATTTTTATTTGAGTGCAGCATGACTTCGAGTTTGGAATGCGCTATTGGACTTTTAGATGATGCAAATGGGGAAGAAGGAACCTCGGTGGGTCTCAGGGTTATGTAATTAAAGCTTCAAGCTATGTGGGAGAGCCCCACCGTATATGATTGGACAGTGTGGTTATCTACTTGTGCGGTTTCTGGTTATCGGTGTATTGGTGGGTTATTAAGACTAAGGAAAAAATATCAGTGATAATTTGAGTAAAGGATTTAAGGAATATGTCACAACCCAAATCGATGGGCCGGGACGGGTACCCGGTACCTTACTCAACTGAGTACCAACGTAATGTATCTTTCTTAATACATCATCATATACACATGCATACGGGCCTAATAGGCCAACATGATCCTTTATAAACTCAAAACATAGGCTGACAAGAGCGTACAATCCTTTATGTACACGACATATGTCTACAAGCCTCTAAGAATACATAAATGTCATAAGGGTCGAGACAGAGTCCCGCCATACCAAACAATACACGTCTAAATCATACTAACCAAACGAGCAAATGGAGCACACCAACATCTTTCGCTGAGCTGATAGCCTACTTGAAGGGCTCTCGACCAGACTATCGGGACCTGCGGGTATGAAACGCAACGTCCCCAGGCAAAAAGGACGTCAGTACTAATAATGCACTAAGTATGTAAGGCACATAAATAAATACATGAGAGATATGGAAGACATATAGAGTACATGACTCAACCTGTAAGTCTGAATAACTTTGTAAATCATAAATTACTTTTAACGTCATGCATATGCGTATGAATGTCATGTCATGCATAGGTACATATTTCATAATATCATCAGCCTCTGAGGGCATCCCATCATATCATATCGGCCACTATGGGCAAAATTATCATCGTATACCAGCTGATCAGGTGGTGGTGCGTATATAACACCATAACCTTTCCCATATCCCATATACATATACATACATACATATATACACGTATATAACGCCATTTGAATACATACATATATATGCGTATATAACGCCATTTGAATACATACCCATATATGCGTATATAACGCCGTTTGAATCATATTTCAGCCACTGTGGGCAACATCATCATCATATACCAGCTAATCAGGTGGTGGTGCGTATATAACGCCATAACCTTTTCCCATATCTCATATATATATATATATTTACATATATACGCGTATATAATGCCATTTGGTCATGGGTCAATGCACGTAGATGCAATGCATGAAAAGTACGTGAATAAAACCATTCAGAATGTCATAAGACCACTTTGCCTCTTGAACAATATCTAAAGTAACATCTTTTCAACTTTCGTATTTTTCTAAGACCCATGAACATATGATAAAATATTATGACACATGGGAATTAAACAACATAGATATTTCTATTACTTCTATGAGTAGAGTCACTTTTGGAATTTGTGCATCTACACGTTTCGTTCATATCATAGGGATCATGCCAAAAGAAAGAAGGGATAGCTTTAACATACCTGTTTTTGCGAAATTCTTGAACGAAATTATTCTTGCTTCTTTGAAATTTATACACAAAATTTGGTTTTGGATTTAGTTAAAATTTTTGGATGAAACTGCTTCTGCTCTTTTGATCCAAATAAACGAAACAAGCTTCTGTCTTCTACATTTTCTATATGAAATTTAGTCACTGAATTTCCCATCTTTAAGAAAGAATCCTTAACTTTACTTTTTAAAGAATCTTTAAGAAAGGAATTTCCAAATGATCCTTACTTGCTCCTGTCACGTTTTTGTTTGGTTTAAGGCAAAATGTATATTTCGTTATTTCATTTTGTATGAATTGAGCTTATCAATTCTAAATGCTCATCAATCTTTATTTGATAAGACCATGACTTTTTAATTTAGCTTGTGACACATGTAAAGGTGAGTGATGAATCACCTTATACCAACAAGGGGATTGCCACATTTTTTTTAGTGTAATTGATTAAATTTTGTCCGCTTATTAGTTAACTGGGTAATGTTCTGTTACCCGATAATTAAATAATTACCCGCATAATTTAAAAATTATCACAAATTACTTAAAATTCTATTTTTTTAAAAATAATTCACATATACTTTATATATTATACTACCGTGGTCATATGGTATCTTATATGGTACTAGTCCGTAAATATCGGGTATTATTGCTCGGCCCGTATTTTATCAAAAAATGCCAAACTTTGACTAAATTCGTTTTCTTCGATTTTACTTACCCTCTTACCTTCACGAATTTACTCATCACTTATGATCCTTATAATCCCCAAATAATCTGTTCCTTGACTGATGTCAATTTCCTTACGACAAATTCAACGTACAATACTACTGGGTGTAACATCGTCGTAACTTAATACTGCGAAGCGTAACATCACTATAATGTAATACTACTAGGTAACATCATCGTAATATATTACCGCAGAGTATAACATCGTCGTAATATAATATAGCGGGACATAATATCGACGTAATATAACGGGGCGCAACATCATTCCCCCCTTTGGAGCATTCGTCCTCGAATGTTGACTAATGCTCTTATCAATTTTCATAACTTATAGCTCTTGTTAATACCTTAATACTCCCCTTTCCATTTAGGCAGTTGTTCTGTGAATAAATCCAAAGGCCAGGGCATCCCCCCCTTTAGGCCTCTTTCTCACGCCATGGCTTGTGATCGAATTCCTTCCAATCTTGTAACTGTTGCTACCTCTTATCATGCAGCCTCTACGATACTGACTTTGTAAGTGTGCCTAGCATCTTTTCTCTCCTTTTCCTTCAAGTTTATCTAGGCTTTACTTTGTAACATATACAAGGCTTAATAAGATACCTCTCTAGGCATCTATGGGTATACTGAAGTTCTTTGCTCGGTATTTTGCAGAGCTTGCGAATATGGCCATATCTTATTTCATAGACCTGGTTATCCATTCGTATAACTTTACTACATCTACATAGGTCATACTATGTCATAACTCTTACTTTGATTTATCGTTATCGGGGTCTACAACAAACTCAAGGTTACTCTCGTTGCTTATCCTTAAAACTGATGGCCTAATCATCTCATACTGTTGAACTTTTATCCATCTATTATTGATTCACCTTAATGTTGATCCATCCTCTACCACTGATAACTTGATCTCTTATGTAATACCGCCGCTAGGGTTCTCGTCTGATTGGGGCATCTGGAGTAATTAGATTGATCCCCCTAGGGGTAATACTATACTTCCAATACCGTACTTTATAGCATCCTAATATGATTTACCTTGTGTGGGTATTTTTAATCATGTCCAATTCATGGGATCTGTTTCTTTTCTTTGTTAGATCATTACTTAATCGAAGGCCCACATGTCATCCTTTATCGGTCACAATTATACCCTCATTTTATTACCAGGTCAGCATTTCATTCCTTCTAAATGATATTAATCTTAGACTCTTTTGAGTTCATTAAAGCTATAGTGAGCTTTGTATAACATAGAGAAATTGTCTGCTCTTCTTGTTTTCATGGGCTTAATCCTAAAGACTTATCCATTCTCGTCACCCTTTCACTTGTTTTTCCTCGTCCTTACTCATGCTTCCTTAAAACTTTATCGCTCTACCATACCTTAGCTTGAGACCTATGTATATCCGTTTATAAACTTTTCTTCAACTTACTTGCACTGTAGATTTTCTTATGTTATTCTGGAACGTCAAGCGAGACATCACATCGTCTCCATCCTTTCTCTATTCTCTTAACTAGATCTCTCAGTACTTAGAAACCATATGCTGGAAGACATACCACCGACGATGCTGCTATTATTCCGGGTTGTTGGATCCCCGTGCTTATAGCCTTCTATCCGAAGTATGGACTATTCACGATCTTCTACCTTTGAGTATCTCGTACATTGTTCACCTTTACCTTACTTACCTTAAAATCTCGCATCATATCTTCTATCTCTTTCCTGACCTCCCTTCTACCTAGGTGTAATTTCCGTCCATAACTTAAAGATCCATTATAATACTCGTACCTCTGGTACATACACAATCCGGTAGGAGCTTCATACTGACTTCTTATGAGGCTGGTACTTCTTCTAACTGGTTTCTTGGTAGAGCCATTGTAGATAATGGTTGTTGTATTATTTCTCTTGAACATCTGATACTAAGAGTGATTCTGTCCTGTTCTCAAGCACAACTTCTATAATTTTACTAGGTTCAATAATCAGACTCTTGATTTACTTGATTGATGTAATTCTTTAGTTTCCTCTTCCTTCTGATCAGCCTTTACGTAGGCTTAAGCTATCTTCCGATCTGTAGTTCATGGTATCAGTTATTACCTTAGCCTTTCATGGGCGTTATGGAGTATCCATGATACAATCTTCTAACAATTCAATCCTTTGTCTATGTCCTGGGCTCAATTCTTCTTTTTAACTTATACCGAAGTCTTCTATAGCTGTATGATTGTTAACAAATATAATGCTCCAAAATCTTAAGTGTATCTATAACGTACTAACTCTGGATCATTGATCGAATAATTCCTTTCGTTCCATCTCACCTTTCTTTAAACATGTGCAATTACTTTTCCTAGTTTTTCTGCCCCTTGTTGCATGCATACTTAACTCATCCTAGTTCCCACATATGCCAGAATTTTTGTGCAACTCATATAGTCTCGAATATTACCTTCAGTCTTTCTCCCCGTTCATTAGCCATGGTAGGTGCCACTTTCTTTTGGAGGGCATACAATTTTCTTGTTATGAGACTGCTTTTACATGACCATTTCTTCATTAGGTCATTGTGCTTAGGTTGAAACCTTATTCCTCATTTCCTCAGCTAGTCCTTCATTGTAGTACTTAGGGAGGATCCTCTGACTCTTGTAAAGATGCGAGCTTATTATATCGCGTACTCGACAGACCTTTTGATGTCCTTTCTTGCCTATACTTATCCGTAGTTACTTATATCCACGCCCTTGTGCTTGTGGGGTTGCGTCTGGACTGATATTTTGACTGTCTTCCTAGTGGCACTCTCTTTTATTTTTGTAACACTCATACAATACCTTTTTAACTTTTCTAACTCCTATATGAATATATCTCAAGTATTACAATGTCATAACTACGAGGCAGAATTCTCCATGTTGGGGTTTACTACATTTATCTTGCATGATCTGCTGATTTGTCCGTAACTTCTTATCTAGTCGTGACTAGGCTTCCCGAATCAACTACTAACTACTCGTTGGCCCATTCTCATGTCAATATCCCGCAAAATCTTTCTTAGGTTATTTCCTTTGTCTTAACTTATGTCTCGCACTGACTCCTTTTATATCAATAACATCTCGGGCAGGGATCCTTACTTCCTCTCATTGATGTCGTATTTTCATAATGTTCTAGAATTGTAGCATATACGTAGGATCTGAATAAGTTTAATCTCATTCCTTTTTCGTGTTTACCACATTCTTCATTCATTACTCCATATTCCCCCTTTAGGGGAGTACTAAGACTTGGAGCAATGACGATCTGCCTAGAGATGTTTTTCCTCTTCATCTTTGGCGTCCTTTCACATTATCAATGATATATACTTGCCTTGCGGCAATCCTTCTATACCAAGGATGACAAATCTCCTTACTCGCGAGGGTGACACTTAATGTAACTGGTACATACAGTCCCTTAAGCTTAACTTTGCTAACATTGCTTGCTTTAGGGAAGCGTCTTCCTGAATCACCATTCTCTGAATTTCTCATGAACTTTCTTCTGTCGTCCGTCCTATCATTGCCAGAATACGATATGAAATTCTCATGATGCTGACTATTACCAAATTACTCAGTCCCTAATTTATATTTAGTTTATCTTATTCACCAGCCCATACTAATTTCTATTACTCTGGGGTCTAACTTTTCCTCTTAGTAATCGCTCTAGAGTTGCGGACTTATTTCTCTAAATGAGGACATGACTGTATAGCCTATACTCTTTTGTTGTCCTAAGTCCTGTCATCCCTCGTCTCTTCTTTCACTTGACTATAGATTTTTGTAATATTGTCATCTTTTGATCTACCATTGTCATCCATGTACCACATCTTACTCATAATGCATCATTAACTCTTTTCTTATTTCCCGCTAACATTTATGCCTATCACTTTATTTTGAAAACTCGAACAAGACATTCTTTTTCTTTTAGCTTCCCTTTGCTCCCTTCCGTGGCTCTTAAAGTTGCTTAACGTTCTCGCTTTACTAGGGATGCGAGCCACACTAAGGTAATATGTATCCTTTCAAGGCTTATAGTGCATGTCTTTGTAGTACTCATATCTGGCTGCATTATTTTAAAGTGTACTATCTGGGTTTCTCACAAGGAGATCTATTAGCACATTTGCAATATCATTTGGAAATGTCAATTGTCACCACAATTCATCCATCATCTTCTTATACTACTTCTATTAACCCCTATAGGGCATATCTGGAATAGGTGCGTCCAATTGTAGATACCTCTGTTATTGTTTAATATAACTCAAAAAGCTTATGTTTCTCTACCTGAATTATAAACACTATTAACCTTCATTAATTGGGCACCTCGTATCCTTCTTCATCTTGCTTCTTTTGCTTGTTGAAACTTGTACTTATCTTGTGAATCTCTCATTGTCTTTTACCATAAAGATGGACATGCATTATTGCCTTAAGGTTTCTTATCAGGAAGCTTACACCTTTCAGTACAACCATGATCTGCTAAAGACCTCACATTTACTTATCGTAGGCATCATACAAAAATCCAATTCCTCTGACTCAACTCTTTCTCAACAATCTCTCTTTCCAACCTTCTTTTCGGATGTAGGTATCGTCTTATTACGAATGAAATAGAATTTCGGAGTTTGAATTCTTATAAGGGAGCTCTACCACACGATCTAGAGTAAGAAGAAAGAGTGACAATCCTAAATGCCCTGTAGCCTCCTGCTTATAAGTTTGGTGCACGACACACCCATAAATAAGACTCTACTAGACATGACTTGTAGACTCCCTAGGACAGAACTGCTCTGATACCACTTTTGTCATGACCCAAACCGATGGGCCGGGACGGGTACCCGGTACCTTACTCAACTGAGTACCAACGTAACGTATCTTTCTTAATACATCATCATATACACATGCATACGGGCCTAATAGGCCAACATGATCCTTTATAAACTCAAAACATAGGCCGACAAGGCCGTACAATCTTTTATGTACACGACATATGTCTACAAGCCTCTAAGAATACATAAATGTCATAAGGGTCGGGACAGAGTCCCGCCATACCAAACAATACACGTCTAAATCATACTAACCAAACGAGCAACTCCGAAGCAAATGGAGCACACCAACATCTTTCGCTGAGCTGATAGCCTACTTGGAGGGCTCTCGACCTGTCTATCGGGACCTGCGGGTATGAAATGCAGCGTCCCCAAGCAAAAAGGACGTCAGTACTAATAATGTACTGAGTATGTAAGGCACATAAATAAATACATGAGAGATATGGAAGACATATAGAGTACATGACTCAACCTGTAAGTCTGAATAACTTTGTAAATCATAAATTACTTTTAACATCATGCATATGCGTATGAATGTCATGTCGTGCATAGGTACATATTTCATAATATCATCAGCCTCTAAGGGCATCCCATCATATCATATCGGCCACTATGGGAAAAATTATCATCGTATACCAGCTGATCAGGTGGTGGTGCGTATATAATGCCATAACCTTTCCCATATCCCATATACATATATATACATACATATATAACGCCATTTAAATACATACATATATATGTGTATATAACGCCATTTGAATACATACCCATATATGCGTATATAACACCGTTTGAATCATATTTCAGCCACTATGGGCAACATCATCATCATATACCAGCTAATCAGGTGGTGGTGCGTATATAACGCCATAAACTTTTCCCATATCCCATATATATATATATATATATATATATATATATATATATACATATATACGCGTATATAACGCCATCTGGTCATGGGTCAATGCACGTTGATGCAATGCATGAAAAGTACATGAATAAAACCATTCAGAATGTCATAAGACCACTTTGCCTCTTGAGCAATATCTAAAGTAACATCTTTTCAACTTTCGTATTTTTCTGAGACCCATGAACATATGATAAAATATTATGACACATGGGAATTAAACAACATAGATATTTCTATTACTTCTATGAGTAGAGTCACTTTTGGAATTTGTGCATTTACACGTTTCGTTCATATCGTAGGGATCATGCCAAAAGAAAGAAGGGATAACTTTAACATACCTGTTTCTGCGAAATTCTTGAACGAAATTGTTCTTGCTTCTTTGAAATTTATACACAAAATTTGGCTTTGGATTTAGTTAAAATTTTTGGACGAAACTGCTTCTGCTCTTTTGATCCAAATAAACGAAACAAGCTTTTGTCTTCTACATTTTCTATATGAAATTTAGTCACTGAATTTCCCATCTTTAAGAAAGAATCCTTAACTTTACTTGTTAAGGAATCTTTAAGAAAGGAATTTCCAAATGATCCTTACTTGCTCCTGTCACGTTTTTGTTTGGTTTAAGGCAGAATGTATATTTCGTTATTTCATTTAGAATGAATTGAGCTTATCAATTCTAAATGCTAATCAATCTTTATTTGATAAGACCATGACTTTTTAATTTAGCTTGTGACACATGTAAAGCTGAGTGATGAATCACCTTATACCAACAAGGGGATTGCCACATTTTTTTTGGTATAATTGATTAAATTTTGTCCGCTTATTAGTTAATTGGGTAATGTTCTGTTACCCGATAATTAACTAATTACCCGCATAATTTAAAAATTTTCACAAATTACATAAAATTCTTTTTTTTAAAAATAATTCACATATACTTTATATATTATATTACCGTGGTCATATGGTACCTTATATGGTACTAGTCCGTAAATATCGGGTATTATTGCTCGGCCCGTATTTTATCCCAAAATGCCAAACTTTGACTAAATTTGTTTTCTTCGATTTTACTTACCCTCTTACCTTCACGAATTTACTCATCACTTATGATCCTTATAATCCCCAAATAATCTGTTCCTTGACTGATGTCAATTTCCTTACGACAAATTCAACGTACAATACTACTGGGTGCAACATCATCGTAACTTAATACTGCGAAGCGTAACATCACTATAATGTAATACTACTAGGTAACATCATCTTAATATATTACCGCAGAGTATAACATCGTCGTAATATAATATAGCGGGACATAATATCGACGTAATATAACGGGGCATAACAGAATATGTGCTATATTTGGCCTTATCGGTTCATGTTCAGGTGTTGGGAAGACTCAAAGTCTATGCTTCATGCGAATGTGATGTATAAGGAAAGGAATTCAGCCGATTGCTTCTTGGAGAGGGTGTTCATGTGCTAGCAGGGCCTTGGAGTGTGACTATATTCGGGAACAAGTCAGAGTGGTTCACTCTCAATAATGGCCCTAGTAGGTTCAAAATTAAAGTGCGGTGCCTAGGGATTATGAGTCCGTGGTATGGTTAAGTATCGAGCTTTTGCAGTAAATTATGAAAGGGGCTTGGAGTGTTCTATAAGTCTATGGTGTAGTATTGGAGGAATGGGAGAAAATAATTTCGGGTTCATAGGGGAATTTCCAGAACGGGTGTACCAGTTGAAGATACGAATATATGCACAAGGAGGGTGTAAGATGGTTCGTGGGTTGTAGAGACAGAGTGGTCTCGTGAAATAAGGTCGCTTAGGATGAGTGCGAATTTGGGTTCACTATGTTTTAAATGGAGCTATTATTATTTCTAAGGCAAGTTCGGAGTAAATTAGAGGAGGTTAATAGGTTAGCAATGTTGGATTGGCATAATGGTGGCAATGATCAGTTCTTTCAGCGTGTTAAGTTATACATGTGATTTGTGGTGATACGTGCGAGGCTTGACGGTCGTCGTAATTGATTTTATATGGGGGCATTCGAGTATTGTGTCATGTTATGTGTAGATGGATCCCGGAAGAATTATAGTGGTTTAGACCATTACTCGATGTTTGTATTTCTGCAGTTATAGGAATTCAGTCGCGTGTTGCAATAGTTCTCTTGAAATGGGTTAAGTGAAATGTTTCTATATGATGGAGTGTTTATTCTATTAGTGGTTCAGGAGTTATGATGGAATTCTTGTACTCTCGCGTATTGGTATGTTAGGCGTAGTGAGCGCCATAGGAATTGGAAGTTGAGGATCAAGGTTGTGATTCGGTGTAGACAAGAATGTTACGAGCTTGGATGAGCATGAAAGAATTCAGATGTTTAGAGTAAGTTGGTATTGTCTTTAGCATCATATGAGATCAGTGTCTTATGTAAGAGGTTTTGTGTATTGATCTGCGAATTCTCGATTGGATTTACAACATTGTATGGCCGGTGGTATGGATGTGCAAACGTTTTTACCTGATGCGGAAGGTCGTGTGAGCGTATTCCATGGGAAGGTTTTATAAGTGTGACATGTAGTCACTTGATTGATTGAAAATTGAAACAAAGTATAGAGATGATGGTACTATAGCTAATGTGAGAGTTTAGGCCTGGAAGGCGCTCTATTCATTTGGTTGTGAACTGTGGAGGTTTGTTCCGGATTGGGCGGTTATTCTTATGTGTCATGGGAAAAAGGGGCAGTGTGGATCCTTGTAAGGTTATTAGCCTAGTGCGGTGCAGTCAGAATCAGCTTGAGGTCCGTGGGTGGATCTAAATGTGAATGTGGGCCCTATATCAGGCCGGATGGGCTCATTTCAGTTTAGCGTTGTTTACGAAAGATTCTTCGGGCCCTGTATGTTATTTATGTCGTTAACTATTCCGTGTAATCTATATTATGCCAGGTGGGTTGTGAGGTGGTTTGATTATTCGAACTAGTATTGAGATCCCGTGTAATTTGTGGTGTTGTGAGAGCAGGATGTCTCTCAAGATACAAGTCATTTCTTGCACCTTAGTTATGCTTGAGTTTCGTAGCGTATGTCGCTATTCGTTTCCCTAGGATTTGTATTATGTACTTTGTGTGCTTGTGCTTGATATTTGGGTATTTCGTAGGTATGAGCATTTTGGCTCAGTAAGTATTTTCTTATAGATTATTATATGTGGATCGGGTGGCATGCCGCCATAGGTATGTTGTTTGGATCGGGTGGCACGCCGCCATAGGTATCATGGTTGGATCAGGTTGCACGATGCAATGGTATCATGTGTGGATCGGGTTACATGCTGCAACAGCGTGATGTTGAGTACAGTTTCCCATATCTATTATTGTGTGTTTTGCTTCTCATTTTCTAGGGAAGGTTCATAACATCTTTTCGGTTGTTTAAATTAGTTATGTGGGTTGAGTATTTCTTTTTAGAGTTCATTCTTCCTTATGTGTCATATTCAAGTTGTAGCTTGATTGCGTATTGATGGCGTCATATGAAATCTTAGATAGTGTTTGCGTGGCTTAGTGCCGGAGCAGCTTGTACTAGGTGAGATGAGATTATTGGACCTATGATCAGTGCGATTGAATTTATATAAGATATATTAAAGAGAAAATATCGTTATCCAGTTCAGAATGAGATTATGCTTCTTGTTTGGAGGAGAGACTCAATGATTTGTGATTCGGCATATGTTTATGAGTTTCTACAAATCTTTTCCATCGTGGCAGTATTGCAAGAGTTGGAATGAGGCTTATATATGTTATGAGGTATCTACGGGCTTTAGGTCAGTGGAAATTTCAGATGTTGTGCTTGGGGGAGATTGCCTTGGGCAATGAGTTATGTGTGCATGGTGTGATATCAGTAGAGGAGCATGGTGACGTTGGGTTCAGTGTCTGGTGATTAATATAGTGTTCGTGTGTTAGAACTTGGTAATGTGGAGAAACTCTGGATGTTGAAATTTGGTTCTAAAGCTTGCTAGCTAAGGTAGCAGGAAGGATCTATAGTCTGGCTCGAGCTAATGTGCTCAGCTGGGTTGTGGTGGCACGAGAAGGTGCACGAGGTGTTAAACATTGATTTTGGACAACTCCGGAGCAGTTCTTGGCACATTCGAGGACGAACATATGTTTAAGTGGGAGAGAATGTAACGACCCGACCGATTATTTTGAGCTCTAGCGCGTCATTCAGCAATTTAAGGCCCTGAGTAGCTTCACTTCAGGTATTATGACTTGCATGCATGGTCAAAATTGAATCTTGGGAAGTTTGGAGTTGATTTGGAAAGAAAATTCTCATTTCGGAAGTTTTAAGTTGGAAGAATTGACTAAAGTGTGACTTTTAAGTAAACGACCTTGGAATCAAGAATTGAAGGTTCCAATAGGTTCGTATGATGATTTTGAATATGGGCATATGTTCGGTTTTGGATGATCCGATAGCGTTTCGGCGCATATTGTGGGAGTTGGCATTTTGGAAGAATTTCATAAATTTGGGTTGAGGTGTATTTCAATGTTATCGATGTCTATTTGGGATTCCAAGTATGGGAATACTTCTGTATGGTCATTCTGGTAATGGGAGTGCACCCGGAAGTGGATTTGGAGGTCCGTAAGTCATTTCGGGGTCATTTGGCGAAAGTTAGAAATTTGAAGGTTTTTAAGAAGTTTGTCCGGGAGTGAATTTTTTGATATTGGGGTTGGATTCTGATTCTAGAAGTTGAAGTAGGTCTGTAATGTCGAATGTGACTTGTGTGCAAAATTTGAGGTCAATCAGACGTGATTTGATGGGTTTCGGCTGCGAATGTAAAAGTTTGAAGTTCTAAAGTTCATTAAGCTTGAATTGGGGTGCGATTCATGATTTTGATGTTTTTTGATGTGATTTGAGGCCTTGAACATTTTTGTGTTATGTTATAGGACTGGTTTGTGTAATTGGACGGGGTACTATGGGCCTCGGATGTGTTTGGGTTGTGTCGCGCTCTTATTTGATGTTTTAGTGTCGTTTTCTTGGGTATAAAGGGCACTATATTGATCAAACGACCTTTGATTTGTGATTGGATTGAACCATTAGTTCTGTATCATAATTACGGAGCCATAGCAACAAGAATCGTCGAAGTTTAATGTCGTATGAGAGAGTTATTCCCATTTCCATGTCGGACAAAATTATTAGTTTCTGGTGCGAAGATTTGTTCTTTGCGAACGCGAGAAAGGTTCCGCGAACGCGAAGAAGGATATCTGGGTTGACTGGTCAACACGAAAAATTTCTCTTCACGAATGCGAAAGTCTCCCATGAAGGCGATGAAGAAAAGTCACCTGGACAGTGTTTTATACCGAGAATTTTAGTCTTTTGGGCATATCTTGAGTTCTAGAGCTCCGTTTGAGGTGATTTTTGTGGCATTGTTATTACACCCCAAGTTTTCGTACGTAAAAGTGCGCTATAAATAGATTAATGGAAGGTCGGAAATGAGATGTTACATCCCGCATTCTCGTACGATAAAGTTTCGTCGTGAGTTAATCGACGTAAGTTCGGGAATGAGATTATTGTGAGATAAGTATTATGCTATTTCAAACAAGTGATGAGTAAATTCGTGAAGTTCAGAGGGTAAGCAAATCGAAGAAAATGAATTTCGTCGAAATTTCGCATTTTTGGATAAAATACGATCCGAGCTATAATACCCGGTATTTATGGACTAGTGTCATACAAGGTATCACATGACCATGATAGTAAGGTGTATAAGGTATGTTAAAAGTGACTAGTATTTTAAGTAGTTTGAAATAATTCCTAATTATGTTGGTAATTAGTTAATTATCTAGTAACGAGACATTACCTAATTAATTAATAAAAATCATAAGATAAGATTAACCCCCCAAAAACGTGGCAGCAAGCCACATATTAAAAGAATGACTCTTAGTCATTGTCAATTAGGTGGCTATCTAAAGTAAGGTACACAAGACAAGTCTACTTACGTGTAAAAGTCTCTTAGTCTCTTAGTCATAAGTCTCTTAGTTATAAGTCTATTGCTAAGTCTCTTAGTAATAGAAATCATATACCTTTCTTTCTAATACAAAAGCATTTCAAGAACAGAAACTTAAATCTAACGAGCTTCCAACAGAAATTCTTACAACCAAACAATTCCAACGAGAATTGTTAGAACCGTAGTAACGTAAAATTTTGCGGTTCTAAAGGAGTATGGTGTAATCTTTTCCAAGAATATTATACGGATTTTTCCCTACTCTAGGTATGTTAAGGCTATCCTTTCTTTCTTTTTGGCATGATCGATACAATACAAATGAAACGAGTAAATGCACAACTTCCATAAGTGATTCTATTCTTAGAAATACTAGAGGTACCTATGTCCTTGATTCCCCATGTGTCATATAATTCTATTATCTGTTCATGGGTCTCATAAAATACGTAAGTTGATAAAGTTTATTTCATGATATTAATCAGAGGCATAATGGTCTTATGACGTTCCGAAAGATTTTATTGATGTACTTCTCATGCATCTAATTCATTTACATGTACATTAACCCATGACCAAATGACGTTATATACTCGTATATATGTATGTACATGGGATATGGGAAAAGGTTACGGCGTTGTATACACACCACCACCTGATCAGCTGGTATACATCGATGATTTTACCTACAGTGACCGAGATGATATGATGGGATGCCCTCAGAGGCCTGATGATGTTATGAAACATGTACCTATGCATAACATGGCATTCATACACATATGCATGACACTATAATTATTTTATGAATTACAGAGTTATCCAGACTTACAGGTTGAGTCATTTATTCTATATTTATTTCATGTTTGTTATGTACTTATTTATGTGCCTTACATACTCGGTACATTATTTGTACTGGCGTCCCTTTTGCCTGGGGACGCTGCGTTTCATGCCCGCAGTCCCGATAGACAAGTTGAGAGCCCTCCAAGTAGGCTATCAGCTCAGCAAAAGATGTTGGTGCGCTCCATTTGCTTCGGAGTTTCTTGTTGGGTTAGTATGATTTAGACGTGTATTGTTTGGTATGACAGGACTCTGTCCCGACCTTTATGAAAATTATGTATTCTTAGAGGTTTGTAGATACATGTCATGTACGTAAAAGATTGTATGGCCTTGTCGGTCTATGTTCAGTATACGAGTGATTATTTTGGTGTTATAGGCCCGTATGTCATATGTATAAGTTGGTATCACATGTTGTATTCTGCTTATCCCACGACAGCCTTCCGGCTCAGTTATCTATGAAAGTATGACATGAAAAGATACATTA
Organism: Nicotiana sylvestris; assembly: GCF_000393655.2. NCBI lineage: Eukaryota > Viridiplantae > Streptophyta > Magnoliopsida > Solanales > Solanaceae > Nicotiana > Nicotiana sylvestris. Next base: position 66,221,860 of record NC_091063.1, read on the forward strand.
TGATGTTACTCGGTTGATTAAGGTGTCGGGTACTCGTTGCGGCCCATCGGTTTGGGTCGTGACAATTGTTCTCATCTCAACAAAGGGGTAATTATCTGACCTTTATTTTGATGTTTCTCCATGATTATTTTTATTGATTTCTATTTTTATCCGTTTTTAGATTGTAGAAATTGGTATTTTGAGCCCCAAAGTTGAACAATGGTAAATCCTTGATTTGAGGTTCAATTCATGGACGAAATTCGATGAATTTCTAGATATAGACCATATGAGTTATGGATAATATTTATTTTCAATAATTTTCAGAATACGGGCACGTGGGCCCGATGGCTGACTTTATTGACTTTTCGAGCGGAGTTGGGAGTTGTTATAAATTGATTTATTATGAGTATTAGAATTTATTTTTATTATTTGCACATTGCTTGACTAGTTTTGGAGCGACGGACACAGGTTTGAGGTGTTAGAGCGATGTTGGAGCCGGTTATGGAACTTCAGAGCAAGGTAAGTCTCCTATCTAACCCTATGAGGGGGAAATTACCCCTAGGTGTTATATATTGATGTGTGCTAATTGTTGTGGGGGTTACGTACGCGCGAGGTGACGAGAGCCCATGCGTAGCTACATTCACGTTATTTTCCTGGTAGGCTTAAGTTCACATCATGCTATAGTTTTACTATTTGAGCAGTCTCTCGCCTATTAAATTCCTCTGTTTTACATTTCTACTTGAGACTAGGCTTGCTATTGTAGAGACTTTACGAGTTCAGGATTAGTCACCGAATAATTTTACTCCTATTATGGTATGTTTCCGTGATATATATGTTTCATTGAAAGGTTTTTGTGAAAGAAATTACAACTCACACATTTATTCGTGAGTGGGGTCAAGGATCCGTCAAAGCTACTTATTCTAATGGGATCGAGCCATTCGCCTCGGTGAGATTATGTATTTCACATCTTATGGGATCAGGCCATTTACCTCGGCAGGATTTATGTACCACACTCTTATGGGAGCGGGCCGTTCACCTCGGCAGATTAATAGATGCATTTATGGTTCGTGTCGTTCAACCCTCGGTAGTGCACAATTTAAATATTTATGTTGGTCGAGTCGTACGCCTCAACATTTCCTATATCATATCCTCATAGAGTCGTGCATAATATTTGACAAGAAGCCAGTGTATCCGTGAGTTTTTCCTGATTTGAATTATGAAAATCTATTTGATGAGATTCACTACACCGATATGTGTGCTTCGGTTAAGGAGGGAATTTCTAATGGGAAGCTTGAGTCCATTGTAAGGAGGGAAATTTGTATCACGTATTTTATGCTTGTTTATTTCATTTATTTACTCTACCTCATGTTTATTTACCCTTTTGCTGCACCTGATATTATTGGACCACTAGTGAGTGTCGATGTCGACCCCTCGTCACTACTCCTCCAAGGTTAGGCTAGATATTTACGGGGTACACTTGGATTTACGTACTCATACTACACTTGGTGCACATTTTTGTGCATGTACATATATGTTTAGTGGCCTTGTGAGAGCAGAGGCGTGTATACATGCGGGGACTTAGGTGAGCTGCGCTCCATATTACGACCCGCAACTAGTAGATTCTCCTTTCGAATATTTATATTTCTCATGTCTAATTTGTATTCGGTACAGATGATGTATTATATATTATATTCGTACTTGATGCTCATGCACTTGTAATACCAGGTTTTAGGGTGATTATGTGTTGTCCTGTATTGAAATTATAAAAAATATTATTATTTATTCTGTAAATTTCATCTTTTACTATTTAGTTGAAGGAAAATATGATTTCTAAAATCTTGAAATGAGAACCAAATTAAGTATTTATTATTGGCTTTTCTATCAGTGGTGTCCGACGCCATCATGATCTTTAATGGATTTTGGGTTGTGACAGTAACAATCAAGGCAACCGGGGGCTAGGCTTTCAAAGGCCCCCGATGTACCAACAACCGAGCAACCCACCTCCTTATCCTTCCCATGGTTCAAGTTCTTCAAACAATGACATGGGACATATTGAAAGTATTTTCAAGAAAATGATGGAAAAGAATGCCGATTCGGATGCCCAACTTGCCTCGCACAACACATCAATCCGCAACTTAGAAGTTCAAATGGGGAAAATCTCTCAAGCTCTAAATTCTCGTCTTAAAAGGCGGTAACAATACGGGGCATGCCATGGCAGTTATCACAAGAAGTAGAAGAGGCGGGAATGAACCCACCTAAAGTGGAAGGGGATTGGTTCATGATGATCAAGTTATGCAAGAAGAAGAGCACCCGAACTATGTTGTTCAACCTAATGAGGAAGTTAGGATTGATATTGATGATAGTGTGGAAGAGACTCAAGAGGATGTGAACCCGTCTAGGGAACATATTGTAAGCACGTGATTTTTGCCCTATATGAGAATCACTCCCAAAAAATTCAAATAAAATGATTTTCCTTGGTGTGCAATTTTGTGAGATTTTGTGATATTTTTGGATAATTATTTGTATTTGTCTGTGTTTGCTTATTTGTTAAATTAATAAAAAATACAAAAATATGTCGCATTTTGCATGTAGGATTTAATTCTACAATTGTTAGTAATTAAATTAGTTTTACAAAAATTAAAAATTACAAAAATAGGCATCTTTTGCATTTTTAGCATTTAATGTCCAAATGAACAATTTTGTGCTTAATTATTACTTAATTGTGCGTTAATTGTTATTGGTAGTTAATTTGCGCTTTTATAACTTAATTTAGTTCTTAATAATAATTTAAGTATTTTTATAATTTAGTTTTAGAAAATAAAAGAAGAAAAGAGAACAAAAATACAAAGAAAAATCGGATTGGGCCACTTCTTCAATTTTCAAACCATAGGCCCAAATAATTGCCCAATCCTCTCCATGACCCAGTCCACTTCATAACGGGTCGACCCGGTCCGCCCCATTGACCCATATACCCAACACTCTTCTTCATTTTTCAAAACACAAAACAAAACAAAAAATAACAAAAAAACAAAAACCCTAACACTAACATCCGCCTCCCCCCTCCATCTTCCTCTTCTCCAAAACTAAACCACCCCAAGCATCCATGGCTTCCCTTTACCTTCTTATTCGACACACCCTCGTCGTCCAAATAACCCGCTGCTTCTGCTCTTTCACGTCCAAACAGCTGCTGCCCAAGCACTTCATCTTCTTCGTCCACCATGGTTGCTCCAGTTCGTCGTCGTTTGGTCGAGCTTCATCTTCTCCGTCAAAACAGTCCGTCGTCACCACCAGTTGCTTCTGCTTGCTGCGTCGACCAGCCCGCTGTTTGCTCCTTCTGTTGTTCGAAGCCCCGTCGCCGCTGCTTCGTCACGACCAAAACCTGCCGCGCCACCGCTGTTGCAGCCCCGACGCTGCTGTTCCAGCTTCGTCGAGGCTTATCACCATGGCTGCCTTCCTCCGAGCTGCTTCTTCTACCTTCATCTCCTCCATCAAAACAACCAAACGTGCCCCAGCTGCTTCACGTTCAAGGCCCAGGTGACGCTGCAGCAGCGACCACTGTTTCTCCGGGGTGCTGCTGCCTTCTGCTTCATCCATCTTCTTATGATGGGCTGCCACGCTTCTTTGGTCATCCTTTCTTCGGTCGTCTTCGGCGACAAGTTATCTTGGTGCGATATTCATTTTCGAACAGATTGTTTCCACCCAAGTTCATCGTCATTCGTTCGATGCTTTGGTCGTCAAAACAGTCTGTACGTATGTCGTTCGATCCGGTTAGTAGATTTTGAGTTTTATGTTTGTCCGTATTTTGTTTTGATATTTTCGAATCTAAAATCGGCAAATGTTTGTTTTGTTCATGTCTATCGCTTTAATTAATTTTTTTAGTTTGTTCATGTGCTTTGTTAAATTAATTTTCAGATTTCAAATGAAAGATTAATTAATTATTTTTCATGTTATTTCATGTTTGTATTGTTGTTTAGATAAATATTTGTTAGTTTAATGTTTGTTAGATTCAAATTGAAATTTAATTAATTATTTCTTCAATTTGTTTCATGTGTTATGTATTTTCCAGAAATTATTAATGTTGTTTGAATCGTTTGAATCCGTCATGTTTGTTGTTTGAAAAATAGATTTAGTTCATGTTCATCTTTGTTTGAAGTTCATGTTTAATCCAGTGATTTAATGTGAGTTTATGTTTGTTTTGGTTTTTGATTTAATTTGAATCATGTATTTTGTTGTTTGTATTGTTGTATCCTTGCTCATACATTCATGGTCTAAATTAACCAGGATTGGTTCCCGATATGGTTAATTCATTCCATTAATTTTGAGTTGTGTTGTTCATCGTGTTCATGTGAGTTTGTTGCTGAAGATTGTTGAGAAATTGGTCATCTTGACTATATTTTGGTTGAGTTATGATTAATTGAGTGTTTAGAGCTGATGGGGGTAATTTGGTAAATTGTAATCCGTTTAGGGGTAGTTTGGTAATTGAACATTATTTTGATTCTTTATGTTAAGCATGGGGGACAAAATATAATGGGTTGGAGTTTTGATGTACTTGTTTAACATAATGGGGGACAAGACAAAACATAATGGGGAGGAATCTTGTATTTGTTTAATATAGGCATGGGGGACAAATTATAATGGGATTGGGTGGAAGAATTTATTTAATGTAGGCATGGGGGACAATATTTAAAATAAAGAAAACATTAAGTAGTGGGACAAAGCATGCCATTGGGGGAATAATTTGGGGTTGGGAATTCAAGACAAGGTCTTGCTATAAATAAGAGTTATTCTTGACACAAGAAGGACTTGAACATTGAGAGAAAAAAGGTGCAGATTATTGACAGATTTTTACACTTAAGAGCGGACAGACTTGAAACATTTTGAGAGGAAAAAGAGAAATACAATTTGAACTTTCACTCGAATAATTTCCGTTTGCTTTTCTCGAGTGTTATTCAAAAATCTGAAATTACTGCATCTTGTATCTTTTCTCTCCTCTGCTTTGATTGTGATTGCACTTTCGTATTGCTGAGTTTTCAATCTGTTGCTGAGTTATTCTACTGGTTGTTATTGGTTTTGCGGTGTTGCTGAATCTGTTGTTGCTGTGGTATTATTGCTGCTGACTTCTCCTTCTTTTGTTCTTGTACTGCTGTTTCCAGGTACACATTTGTACAATCTCGGCTTGAAGCAAAAAATGAAATATTAATCAGGTTTTGTTCCTGTTGAATTTCTCCTGTTGGATTTGTGTTTGAATATTAATTTTTCTTTCTTCGTATAAAGATGTAGTTGAATGATTAATGAATAATGAGGTTGCATATGTATACTTTCTTCATCTAATAATGTTAGTTTAAATTAATCGGAGAATAATTAATCTGTTTTGATATTATGGTCAATCTCATGTTCTAGTATTATTGAATAACAGAATATAAAATGAAAGCAGTTTTTCTTTGTACAAACTCGATCGCAATTTTCCATTCGCATTAGCCGTAAACTAATAACTAATAAGTTACGTTTTTCAGCATGTAAATAATTAAGAGATTTTCTTTTATTTTAGAGACGAACTTAATAGAAAATATAGTCATTGTAGGTTTATCCTTTAAAAATAATGAGACGAGCCTCGCCAAATAAAAATGCAAATCGCGGGGCCCTCAATAATTAGTCATAATAAATACTTAGAATTTGGGATGGACTGTTTAGTGAATTTCACTGTCTTCCCCAAAGATAATAACGCGTTAGCCTCTTTAGACGCGATTTAATTAAATTACTTTCTTAAATTCGGGTGCGCATTTATGTGACCCAAATCCAAATCTCAGCGGAGTTGAAATGTGTCTCTGATCACGGGTACATTGATTGTGACGTGGTTCGAGATGCATGTCCACGACGTTGCAAATTCCTTTTAAAAAATAAGAATGAGATGAGCCTCGCCGAATAAAAATACAAAATTGCGGGGCCCTCATTAAATATTTACTTTAACATTGCTTAGACTTCGGGATGGACCGTTTAGCAAAATTCCACGGCCCTACCCAAAGTAAATGATACGCTAGTCGCTTTAGCCGCGCCTTTAATAATTTAATTTTCTTAAACTCGGGTGCACATTTATGTGACCCAAATCCAAATCTCAACATAGTTGAAATACGCCAACAACCACGGGTGCATTGATGTGACGTGGTTCGAGATGTGTTTCCACGACGTTGCAATTCTCGTAAAATAATAACAATAAGTAAGAAAGCGGTAAAAAGATAAAATTTTGCACATAAGTTCATATTTGTATAAAATCAGATAATCAAGCCGAATATAACAGTTGAGCGACCGTGCTAGAACCACGGAACTCGGGAATGCCTAACACCTTCTCCCGGGTTAACAGAATTCCTTATCCGGATTTCTGGTACGCAGACTGTAATATGGAGTCATTCTTTTCCTCGATTCGGGATTAAAATTGGTGACTTGGGACACCCTAAATCTCCCAAGTGGCGACTCTGAAATAAATAAACCAATCCCGTTTCGATTGTCCTTTAATTGGAAAAAACTCCCTTGTTCCCCTCGCGGGGCGGAAAAAGGAGGTGTGACACATATTATTGACATACTAGAGCCGGTAGTGCAAAGGTCTAAGGCACCTTGCTTAAGCCTCACTCCATACCCTCAAAGACTTGCCAAGAAGAGGTCGATGAATTTTGAAATCATCAAATTCACTCATCAAGTGAGTGAAATTATGCATTCAATGAATCCTGGTGCTTTCACAATCCCTTATACAATTGGAAGTGCCGAGTTTGCTAAAGCTCTTTGTGATCTTGGGGAAAGTATAAATATGATGCCCTATTAGGTTTTCAAGACTTTGGGAATTGCGCAACCAAGACCCACCTCAATGAGATTGCAAATGGACGATCGTACCATGAAAAATCCGTTACGTGTGATTGAAGATGTTTTGGTCCAGGTTAATAATTCATTCTTCAGGCAGATTTTGTCATTCTAGATTGAGAAGTTGATTATGAAGTGCCAATTATTCTTGGGGGACCTTTCTTGCTACGGGTAAGGCTCTTTGTGATGTTGAAGTCGGATAAATCACTTTCCGGGTTGGAGATAAAAAAGTGATATTTCATGTATGTAAGTCCATGCAGTAACCAAATAGCAATGAGGTGTGTTATTTTGTGGACTTGGTGACCGATGTCATTGTTGATGATACAAGTAATACAATCAATGTTGGTGATATGTTGGAAGTCGTCTTGCTCAACTTTGATGATGACGAGATGGATGGCTTCATGGAAAGAGTGAACTTTTTGCAAGAAATGAGATTGTACAACTATGCACCTAGGAAATTGTCCTTGGATCTTGAAAATAGGATGAATCCTCCTACAAAGCCTTCGATTGAAGAGCCACCTACCTTGGAGTTGAAGCCATTTCCTCCACATCATCGGTATGAATTTCTTGGCCATTGTTATACTTTATCGGTTATTCTTTTCTCTTATTTGACTAACGTGCCGGTAGATTCCACATTGGCGGTGCTACAAATGAGAAAGAAGTCTATTGGGTAGACTTTGGCGGATAGTCGGGGGATAAGCCCCGCCTTTTGCATGAATAAGATCAAGTTGGAGGATGGCGCAAAACCATCTATTGAATATCAAAGGAGACTCAATGAGTCTATGCAAGAAGTTTCCAAGCAGGAGATTATCAAGTGGTTGGATGCCGGGGTTGTCTATCCTATCCAAGGAGGAGATTATCAAGTGGTTGGATGCCGGGGTTGTCTATCCTATCTCCGATAGTTCATGGACTTCTCTGGTTCAATGTGTCCCAAAGAAGGGGGCATGACAGTGGTCACAAATGATAAGAATGAGTTGATTCCTACAAGAACGGCGACCGGTTGGAGGGTGTGTATGGACTATCACAAGCTCAACAAAGGCACAAGGAAGGATCACTTTCCACTTCCTTTCTTAGATCAAATGCCCGATAGATTAGTCGGCCATGCTTTCTATTTTTTTAATGGGTACTCGGGCTACAACCAAATTCTCATTGCTCCGTAATATCAAGGTAAAATAACCTTTACATGTCCCTATGGTACGTTTGCTGTCAAACAGATGCCATTTTGATTGTGCAATGCACCGGTGACTTTTCAAAGGTGTATGATGGCTATTTTTATGGACATGGTGGAGGACTGACTTGAAGTTTTCATGGATTACTTCTCGGTGGTTGGAGATTCTTTTGATGATTGTCTTGCAAATTTGGACAAAGTGTTGGCTTGATGTTAAGAAACAAATTTTGTGCTCAATTGGGAGAAATGTCATTTCATGGTCGAGGAAGGTATTGCCCTTGGACACAAAATCTCAAGGAATAGAATTGAAAATGACAAGGCAAAGATTGAGGTCATTTCTAAGCTTCCATCCCTACTTCGCTGAAGGTTGTGCGGAGTTTCTTAGGCCGGTTTTTACCGACTCTTCATCAAATATTTTACTAAGGTGGTGAACCAGTTATGCAAGATTCTTGAGAAAATGAAAAATTTAATTTCAATGACATGAGAGCTTTTGAATTATTGAAATCTCCAGTCAACCACTCCCATCATCACCGCTCCAAATTGGAGTGTGCCTTTTGAACTCATGTGTCATGTAAGTGACGTAGCGGTTGGGGCTATTTTGGGGTAATGCATCAACAAGATTTTCCATCCGGTCTACTATGCTAGTAACACCATGAATAATTCGCAAGTCAATTACACCATTATAGAGAAAGATCTCCTTGCTATTGTGTTTGCGATTGAGAAGCTCCGCCCGTACTTGATGGGTGCAAAAGTTATTGTCCACATGGATCGTGCGGCAGTTCGTTATCTTATGAGCAAAAATGACTCCAAAGCTCGGTTGATGAGATGGGTGCTCTTATTACAAGAATTGGATATTGACATCCAAAATAGGAAAGGTAGTGAAAACCAAGTGGCAGACCACTTGATTCACTTGGAGGAGGAGGGGAGGCCTCATGATGGCCTTGAAATCAATGACTCCTTCCCGATGAGAAACTCTTGGAAATTTCAAAATGAAAGAGGTTCCATGGTTCGCGGACTTAGCAAATTCTCTTGTGTGCGGAATCATTCCGAATGAGTTCTGTTCAAGCCAAAGGAAAAAGCTCAAATGAGATTGTCTTGATTATTATTGGTATGAGCCATACCTTTTCCGGATTTTTACGGATGTGGTGATTAGGAGATGGGTTCCAGAAGAAGAGCAATGTGATATTCTTGGGGCTTGTCATTCTTCTCCATATGGTGGTCATCATGGCGGAGTAAAAATGACGGCCAAAATGCGTAGTTGTGGTCTCTATTGGCCTACTCTTTACAAATATGATAGTGAGTTAGTGAAGAGATGTGATGAATGTCAACGGGCCGGCGGAATCTAAAAATATGAAATGCCTCTCACAACCATTTTGGAGATTGATATTTCCGACGTGTAGGGCGTTGACTTCATGGTCCCTTTAGTGAGTTTTTGTGGAAACACCTACATCTTGGTCACAGTGGATTATGTGTCCAAATGGGTTAAGGCTGTCGCTTTACCCAACAATTAGGCGAGAAGTGTAGTGGCTTTCTTGAAGAAGAATATTTTCACAAGGTTTGGTGCTCCACGTGCAATTATAAGCGATGGGAGGGGGCATATTTTTGCAATAAGGCTTTTGAAACTTTACTTAGGAAGTATGGAATTACTCACAAAGTTACGACTCCCTATCATCCACAAGCTAGTGGGCAAGTGGAAGTCTCCAACCGGGAGATAAAGAGTATTTTGTCCAAAACGATGAATGCTTATCAGACGGATTGGTCCAAGAAGCTTGATGATGCATTATGGGCTTATCGGATGGCTTACAAAACACCTATCGGAATGTCTCCATACCGGTTAGTGTTCGAAAAAGCTTTTCATCTTCCGATGGAACTAGAGGACAAGGCAATGTGGGCTCTAAAGAAGTTAAATCTTGATTGGGATGTAGCTGCTAACTTGAGGGTTGCACATTTAAATGAGTTGGATGAGTTCTGGTACCATGCTTATGCGAGTTCGTCCTTGTACAAAGAAAAGATAAATATCTTCAGTACAAATACATTTTGAATAAAGAGTTCAAGGTGGGCAATCTTGTATTGTTGTTTAACTCAAGGTTGCGGATGTTTTCGGGGAAGCTAAAATCCAAGTGGAGTGGTCTTTTTGAAAATGTTGGTGTGACACCTTTTGATGCATCGGACTTGTAGAACAAAAATAATGAAATATTCTTAGTCAATGGTCACTGGGTGAAGCACTACTTGGGAAAGTTTGGAGACAACCACATGGTGGTGGTCATTCATTTCACTTCAGGGTATTTTGCTTCATGCCGCGACTTTAAATTAGGCTCTTCTTTGGAGGCAACCCATGTTCTTTTCTTTTTTATTATGTAGTGAGGTGTTATTTGCGTTCTAACTTGATTTGAAGTGTACTACAGGGATGAGTGTGACTTACAAGAAAGGTGGACAAAAATATGGCTATGTTTTAAAAATAAGCGGACCACACTTTACTTGTGCAGGCCGCACATTTTTATGTGCCATAATAGAAGAGCATTGCGGCTGCATATTTCTATTGTGGACCGCACATTTGAAATGTCAAACATACCAACTCTCTGAAGTTTAAGCTTGTCAGTGTGGAGGTCGATATGCGACTGCATGTGAAATCTGCGATCGCACCTGAAAATGTACGGACCGCACATGAAAATGTGCGACCGCGCTCACCTTTCTTTCCCTTCTCAAAATGTTTGTATAAATAGGTTCATTGAACATTTTTCCTTCTCTGAATAAAACATTTTTGCTCTGTAAATTTCTTGGAGATTTCAACTGTCCACACACACAGCCACCTCGATTAGTCACTCATTACACTCTCTCTATCTAGTATGCTTCAATTTCATGTTAACTTTTTGTGTTAGTTTAATTTGTAGATTTTTTAGTTCTTTTTAGGCCATCTATTATTAGAGTACCATTATGTGTCCATTGATCGGGTCCAAGCCTGCACTATTGAGTAGCAAGGATAGTTGATGCAGTTTTACCCAACTAGGTAGGGATCAAATTCACGGGGAGTTAATTTGTTTGGAGTTAGGTTTATATCTAAGTCTAGATGCGTGTTTTGCTCTTAATTATACTTCCACAAATTGTTGGTTTGTTATCTACTTCTACTTCTATTCTATAGCATGCAATATTTGAAACTAAGTACAATGCTTTTGTTGTTGATTTTCAAAGGTTTAACGGGACTAGAGTAGTGACTTCTACCTAGGTGGATATCTAACAGGTAGCAAAAATCTAGGACAATCATGTGATTAATTGGGGTCGTAATATAGCTGTCACGCCTGGGTACTCACTCTATACCTCTCGGTAGTTTGAGTGATTTTGCCCAATTTAGTTTTTTGTATTCATGCAATTCAAGTGATTGTAGCTCAAGTCGGGTATTACTATCTCTAAGTTTAACCCTTTAATTGGGGCTATCAATTTCTTGAGTTCACCCCAATTCCTTGTTAGCCTAGTTTTCCTAGAATTAGTCCTTCTTTCTCAAGTAAATACTAAGTCATAAAGGCATAAATCAGTGTTTGCAACCACTAATTCAATAGTTCTAGCAAGAACTAGGTTAAATATCACTAACTCATACACATTCAAGCCCTAAAATTCAAGACCCAACAAATACCCACACTAGGGTTGGGTCACAACCCTAGCTATGTGTCATGCCCCGAACCTGAGGGGCGAGACCAACACCCCGTGCCTCACCTATCCTTACGTACCAACTTGCGACTAAGGGACTCTGAACATATAATGTCATACTTTGGCCATGGACCACATTGTAAGACAATTTGCAAACGCTGACTAAACATCAATATAAAGCTGGGCCGACAAGACCGTCATATCTACTTACAGATGGCAACCAATCAAAATATACATACAAGGCGTACATACTGCACTTACTGGCATGACATGTCTACAAACCTCTACTGATGGATATACGATGATTGAAACAGGGCCTCAACCTACTCATAACATGAATATATATATACACACACACACAAGATGTACATAAAGCTCTAGACCCAGCAACTCTGAAGGGCATTTAGCTTACTGATCAAGCTGAACTCGGGCAACACCTAATGAGTAGGTCTACCCCTCTATCTATCTAAGCCTGCATGCATGAAATGCAGTGCCCCCAGAAAAGGGACATTAGTATAAAATAATGTACCGAGTATGTAAGGCAATATACTGAAAGCTGAAACTAAATTGATAATATAATAACTGAAATTAGCTAGGAGTCAAAGATAATCTAAAGATATGCTCACCTGTTGATACTAACTTAACTCTCTCAATATAGTAAATAAAATAGTCATCCGGCCCTATAAGGATCGGTATATATATATATATAATTAATCTGCCATAGTAGGCTCGCTCATAGGCGCTCGGCCATACTAGGCTCTGTATCTCGGCCAACTAAGCTCGCTCATAGGCGCTCGACCACATTAGGCTCGGTATATATCTTACCATCTGATTAGAGGTTGCCCAATAGGGGTCTGCCCATTGATTATAGCTCGATGGTAATGAAAATACTTTAATACTGTATATATAAACTCTCTTCTCTCTTGACTGAAAGGAGAAAATACTCAATTGAATATGAAGTCCTGATAAGGAGAATATTGTAACTTACAAGACTAGGAAAATATGCGTAAATTCCGGGATATGAATTTTTCTTTATGCCTTATTATCAAACTCGTGTAATTACGAGATAATGCCAAAATGAAGGAATAGCTTAGCCTTAACATACCTGAATCGATTCTCTTCTGCGAAAACATGTAAGGGCGGATCGATGTAGGGAAAAATTTGTATGATATTCTTGAGAAAGATTGTACCAGACTTTCTTTGAATTAACATTCACGTTGGATCTTGTAAGATTTCATAGAAACTTCACGTTGGCTCATTGTTATTTCTCTCTTAATAATATAGGAATGTTATTTCACTTAGTCTTAGAAAAGTTCTATACTTACTAATAGATAGACCATGTAGCTTTACGTTTAAACAAGATAACCCTTTTTGCCTTATGACTCATTTTATGTATTTTGCCACTTTGGCTTAGTTTATGCCATTTGGAAACCCCCAAAAGATACTTATCTACTTAATATTATAATTATCTTCATAATTAATTAATTATCCATATAATTAAGAATTATCTCAAATTACCTAGAATACTACTCACTTTTAACACACCTTATACACCTTACTGTCATGGTCATGTGGTACCTTATATGATACTAGTTCATAAGCAGCGGGTATTTTAGCTCGAGCCGTGTTTTATCCCAAAATATCAAACTTCGACGAACATTTATTTTCTTCAATTTGCATACCCTCTCATCTTCACGAATTTATTCATCACTTGTTTGAAATAGCATAATGCTTATAATTTCCAAATAATCCCATTCCCGATCTTATGTCGATTAACTTACGATGAAACTTTAACGTACGAAAAATGTGGGATATAACTTCTTATTACTGAGCTCTCATCAATATTTTATGGCGTACTTTCACGTATGAAAATATGAGGTGCAATACTATGGGTTTAGCTACTCATAGAAATTGCAGAAATCAAAGATAAACTAAAGATAAAATCCATAATACTAGATTAAAAGATGAAAAGTTAATGTTAAAAGATGAATCTAATACAAAATTGCCCAAAACAGAAAATCCAGCCATCTCACGTGCTAAACAAAAACAAAACATAACCTAAAAATATCAAAAATATCTATTTAACTAAGCTAAACTTTTCAGACGAAAATACCCTTGCAGAGGTTTCGCAGTCGCGTAATTTTTATCGCGGCCGTGTAATTCTGATCGCGGTCTACATTTCTTCACATCTGGGTTTGGGTTGAACCTTGTTTCGTATATCACGTACTTTCCATGCGTTCTCTTAAGAGACTTCCGTGGCTGCATAATTTAAAATCAGACCACCCTTCTCACTTTTGCCCACGGTCCACAGAATTCCAATCACGGTCGCGGTGGTACTTTTGCAGCTACCTCTTTCTGACGCGGTCCTGTTCATACTTGTGGCCGAAAACAACCTCTCTGATTCTCCATTTCGCGGACCGCATAATTATGACCACACCTGCGTTGATACTTTCACACCCACATTTTTTTATCGCGGTACGCATTTCACAGCTCTTGGCCCAATCTTGGTCTTTGTGCAAGTTTTGACTCCTTTATGAGTTGATCATGACTACTTTGGCTCATTGTGAACAATCCCTGCAAGTAAGCATATTGCATCAGTTTTTGGGATTACCTTTATGCATTTTAAGCCCAAAACACAAGTAAAAAAAAGCAAATAATGGTTAAAATCCCCACTTATCAACTCCCCCAAACTTAAGCGTTTTCTTACCCTCAAGCAAATAAGGTAATTCCCACCTCTACGAAAACAAAACAGAAGGATATTTCATCTGCCCTAAGGTGAATCAATCACGCATCAATTGGGACTAACAATTACCCTTAACACAAATAAATTATCAATAACACAAAACCTTTTGAGTACCATTGTTCTAATGCGAGACTAGAGCATCAAGAGTTGACTGAATTCATCAAGGAAGCTCGCGCTATTACATATGTCATTGTGGAACACAAGCTTTTCCTCCTCTAATATCCATAAGCAAATCTCACCTTAGATTGTAGCACTCAAAACAAGAATTGTGGAGAAGTACACTCAACTCTCTCAAGGGAATGTCACAAGTCCGGCTCTAAGAACCATAAGCTTGTCCCTTATGTAAATCACCACTAATGTAAGCTCACTCAACTCGAAATCATATAGGGCTTTTGCAGGAATGTAATGAAGGCTTTTGGATTAAGGTAGGACTTATTGGCATATGATGGTTTCATCTTTCCTTAAGCATTCCATTTTCTCATTTCGGCTCACACTTTCTTGGCTCTTTGAGTCATTATATTCTTCCTTAGGGGAGCTAGAGAGACACTCACTCTTTCTTGCTCATGACGATCATTTTTCTACTTTTCTAATCATTACATGCCTTTCATCATTGCTTTCATTAAATCCCTTCACTTTTCTATCTTTTTCACTTTCTTTTGACTTTTTGGCTTTTCTTTCTTTTCTTTTGCCTTCCCTTTTCTTCATTTTATACCTTTTATCACTTTCACATTCCTCGTCTCTCCCCCAAACTTATGCTTTTTTCAATTTTGAATTCTAAGGAAAGATCGGATGCCAAAAGAGGGTCATTATAGAATGAATAAAGGCTTGTATCATGGTTATTGAAAGAAAAAGGGTTTCGGCTCAAAGGAGTTGACTAGGGATATCATATTGGTAGGTTACAAATGCTTTCAAGTTTAAAATTGGATCAAGGAGAGCCTATAATCATTTCTCAAGTCGAGCTACACTTAGAATTTTGCCTAGACAAATATTCAAGGTAAGTTCTAAACTTATTGGCACGAGACTTGGACTTGCAATTCAATACCTCACCTCACAAGCTGTTGGATTGTTAAAGAGAATAGAGTCTAGGGCCCATAACAACCCTAGCTAAGATTGAGCATCACAAATGGCTCCAAGAAGCCACTCGATAATTGTTTAGTAAACACAAGAGTCTAAAGGTCACAACTAGAACTATTCTTTGCCAATCAACTTGTTTCTAACCATAAAGTCGAAGGTAAATGTGTTAGGCCTAAGTGAAGCCGGCTTGAGACACTTTTATTCATTACTACTATTTACACAAAAACATAAAGAAAAACAGACTCAATCCCTTAAGAAGGTTTTCACTCCATCCATCGTCGGGAAGAGCCACCTGGTTCACCCAACATCCACTTTTGGAAAGAATCGTAACAAAAACCAAAGGCTTATTGTTCTCATAAAATGTAAAAAGAAGTTAACAACTTAAAAATAAACTACTAAAGGAAATAAGAAGCTAGGAATAAAAATTATGAAAGAAGTTATGAAGTAAACTACGAAAATCAAAATGAATATATACAACTTGAAGTAAAGCGAATATTTTACATAAATGAAAATGAATATGTACATCAAATGGTAAAAATATATACATACCAAAATATGAAAGTAACGAATATATACATACCAAAAGCAAAAATAAAGAGAAGTAAAGATAAAGAAAAATAGAATCATGGTTATTACATACCAATGTCACCAAATCATCACCAATCAAAATAGATCACCTCCCCAAATAAGAGATAGCATTGTCCTCAATACTAATATCAAAATAAGATCAGGGAAAGGGTTAGAGAGTAAAGAAAAATCCCCATGTGGTATGCATGGGGTCTAGAACAAGAGTGGGGTCCTCGGACTGCATAGGATCAGTAGCTCCTTCCGAGTCCTCTAACTGTATCTCCAAATCCTATGACTAGGGGACCACGGTGTTGTAGAGTATCTGGATTATCTCCTTAGCACTATGTGTAGTAGCAGCTGGCTCCTCAGACTAGCCAGCTGCTGGTGTCTCATGCTCTGCTGCCTTTGTTGCTGGGACTTGCTCCTCCATGAGCAAATCCAATAGGATCTCTCCAGCAAAAGTAAACCTCTCTACCTCCTTCTTCAGCTACTCCACTGACTCCTTTGAGGCCCGACTCTTCTTTATCTTCATCATTTGCTTTCCCAAATCCTTGATGGTCTTACCCTGTGCATCCAAAGTCTTCAAGATCATCTTTTGGTTGTCCATGAGCTTCTTCTGGTTTTTCAGAAGCTCCTTCAATGAATCCTCCGTTGATGGAGGTACCTAAAGCTGTGTTGGGGGTGACTGTGCTGCTACTGCAATGGATAAAACACACAACTTTGATGTAGCTGCCTACATCCAGTTATTAATGCTGGATAAAGTTTGAGAAACTCGCAGTGAAGTCTAAGGGTAAGTGGAAGATGAGGGCACAGATAATGGTATTGTGACGGATGGCCCAGATGAATGAGAAGGCATGGTAGTTGAAGGACCCCCTGTTGTGGAAGGCTCTGACCCGGTGGCCACTACCCTAGGCTCTTTAGACTATCCAGTGGAGATAGCAGCTTTACCCTTTGCTTTAGGGTTATCTAGTCCTTGGAGGCTGTACCAGGAGAAGGGCTTTGCCTTTGTGTCATAATGCTTCTTCTCAACTCCTAGGTCCTCAAAATACATGGTGAGGAAGTTGGGTAGGGGTAGGATCTTTGTTCCTTTCCAATTGACTTTGTGATGTGATAGTATATGTTTCCTATATTGATAGGATACCCTGCCATGATAGAGATTATCAAGACTGATCGGGTAAGTTGGAGGACATTATCGTGCTGACATGGGTCTAGACGGCTGTATACAAATGTGGACCACCCTTTGGCTTCAAAGATGAGGGTGTTTCTAGCTATTAGGAATCCTACTGTGAGCCATGCCGGTGTTGTCCTTGGGGCTAATATCTCCGCCACAGGCTGATTCATATAGTGCCAGCTTCTCCAAGTATTGCATGGCTTCCACATCCTTGAAACCGGCATATTCATTCAACGTGTGCCCATCAAACCAGATCTTCAAATTTTGGACCTTTGTCATAGTGATGCCCTTTTTTATGTAGGCAACGTTTGCATAGAACTATTTGACAAGGTATTCATTAAAATTCGGAACTTTGCTGGTGAAGAACTTCCACCCTTTTCTCTCCTCAAACTACCTCTTGATATTTGGATTGTGGGTAAAAAGGTCTCTCTCTATGAACTCTCTCTCATGGGTGATCAACCTTTAGGGCCACCATTCCCGGAACTTTAGATATGCCATTTTGCTCAAAAATCTATCGGCCCATACCTTAGGCTTTCTGGACCTGGCCAACCCCCCAACATTGGTGTCACCCCCTTTCCCATCATCCTGGACATCGTCATCATCATCAACAGTGATAGGAGCAGTTGGTGAGGCCAAAGTTGTAGCAGGTGAGGAAGATGGTGTCATAGCCTCACTACTTTCCTCTGAGCCATCAAACGACTCAGAAGGAAGGTAGGTTCGTCAACTAAATGAACTATTTCTGGGAAATTTGTGGGGACATATGTTGGCACAGAGTCTCCTTCCGAAGCTTCCCGGGAAGATACATATTCACTAGTGTCCGAATGGTTTGCTGCTCTATCCGCAACTTTGATGGAGGCTCTTAACTTGCCAATCGACTTTTACATTGCTAGGGGTATCTTGGTCTTTCCTTTACCCCTGTCTCGGGAGGGTTCTGCCCTCCTTTTAGATGTATCACCTCTGCCTCTGGAATGGACCATTGTCTACAACATACAAGCAGTAAACTATAGTAAAAAAAAGGGCTTCACGCATGTGTTAAAATAGTACAGATGATATGCAACATTGCTTCTCAGAACAGGGCACCGCGGACCGCGTAAAAGTGAGTGTGGCTGCTAAGAACCCATCGCGGACTGTGAAAAAGTAAATGCGGCTTCAAAGAGGTTAGGTTCAGAAAACTAACCCTCTGATCTTGGTCGAACACGGACCGTGAAATAATGAACGGGGCCGCAACAGACCAATCGTGGACTGCGTAAAAGTAACCACGGCTGCGAACTCTTATCAATACCCAGTAATTAAAAAACTAGGATATCGTAGACCATGAAAAACTGAATGCAGCTGCATACCCTAGCGCAGAAAATTGGCCGCAGCTGCGAAATTCAAACGCAATTAGTACTAGTGAACACTAATAACTAGGGTTTTTACTAAGTGTTCAAACTTAGTTCAATTAACCATACAAAGTTACTAACCCTATCCCTCATTAGGCATATATACACTACCCACATGTATTTAAGCATCAATTAAGCATTAATTTTAGATTAGGGCGTGCATCTGACCCTAACTAAAAAGAAAAAAAATTAAAACAAGGAGAAAAGAAAAGAAAAAGATAAAATCAAATCATGGAATTGAACATACTAGTTGTAAAGTTTTAGTAGGAAATGAACTCTTGATTAGAATGAGATGAAATTGAGAGGCGGAGAAGAGGAACAGTGCTTTTTGTGCGGTGAAATGTTTGTGGTTGAAAAGTGTAAAATGATTAAGGAGCCCCTATTTATACTTAGAAACTTGTGGAACCCACCGCCTTACCTGAACGTGGCCGCGAAATTATATTGTGGTCCGCATTTTGTTACTTGATGAAGAAGAGCCTCACATATGGGCGCGGTCCACGGAATAATGGACGCGACTGCGAAATACACCACGGACCGCCAAAATATGTATGCGGATATGAACTCTGAAGTATATTTGACAGTCCAACTTCATAGAGTTGGAATTTTTCTCTTTTCAATTATGCGTCCGCGGACAAAAAGGTGCGGCCATGAAATGCTCATGCGGACCGCGAAATTTTGGGTGCGGTCCGCGAACTTCCAACACTTAGCTAAATTTTTCCTGTCAAATTTCTGCACTACACAACAAATTGCTACATACACTTCATAACCAGTTAGTCCAAAACAATTCGTAATCTAAGAAGAAAATCCAAAGAAAGAAAGAAAAATACATGGGTTGCCTCCCAAGAAGCGCCTGATTTAACGTTGCAGCACGACACACGTTACCATCATCACTTGAAATGGATCAAGGCCACCATGTGGCTGTCATCAAACTTTCCAAGGTAGTGCTTCACTCGATGCCCGTTAACTCTAAATATCTCACCACTCCACTTTGACTTGAGCTTTCCCGAAAACATCCGTAGCCGAGAGTTGAATAGAAGAACCAAGTCACCCTCCTTGAATTCCTTGTTTCAGATATATTTTTCATGTAAGTAATTCATCTTGTCCTTATATAAGGACGAGCTGGAATAAGCATGGAACCCGAACTCATCAAGTTCATTTAGTTGCTCTACCCATAGATTGGCAGCTACATCCTATTCAAGGTTCAATTTCTTCAGAGCCCATATGGCCTTGTGCTCTAATTCAACCGGAAGATATCATGCTTTCCCAAATACCAACCAGTACGGAGACATACCAATTGGAGTCTTATAAGTAGTTCTATAGGCCTACAAAACATCATCAAGTTTCCTTGACTAATCAGCCCGGTTTGCATTGACAATCTTAGATAAATATCTCCCTTGGAGACCTCAACTTGTCCACTTGCTTGAGGGTGATAAGAGGTTGACACCTTATGATTGACACCGTACTTGGAAAGTAAAGCGTCGAAGGCTTTGTTGCAAAAATGAGAACCCTCATCACTAATGATGGCCCTCGGGGTGCCGAACCTTGTGAAGATATTTTTCTTTAAGAAAGCCACCACACTTCGTGCCTCATTGTTGGGCAAAGCCACAGCTTCAACCCATTCGGACACATAATCAACAGTAACCAGAATATAAGTGTTCTCACATGAACTCACAAATGGACCCATAAAGTTGATGCCCCATACATCAAAAATATCAATCTCAAGGATGGTGGTGAGAGGCATCTCATTCTTCTTGGAAATCCCACCGACTTTTTAGTAATCATCACACCGCTTAACAAGCTCGCTAGCATCTTTGTACAAGGTGGGCCATAGAATCCACAACTTAGGACCTTTGTAGCATTTCTCGCCCCACCATGGTAACCACCATAGGATGAGGAATGGCAAGCTTCAAGAATACCTAATTGCTCTTCTTCTGGAATACATCTCTGGATAACACCAACGGTGCAAATTTTGAAAAGATATGACTCATCCCAATAATAATCCAAGCAGTCTCGTTTGAGCTTCTTCCATTGGTTTGAAGAGAACTCATTTGGGAAAATTCTACTCACTAGATAGTTAGCCACATCGGCAAACAAAGGCATCTCGGTCAAAGACATGGAGATGAGTTGTTCATTCAAAAATGAATCATTGATCTCAAGGCCATCATGGGGCCTCCCCTCCTATTCCAAACGAGACAAGTGGCCCGCTACTTGATTTTCACTCCCTTTACGGTCTATGATTTCAAGATCAAAGTCTTGTAGAAGAAGTACCCACCTCAGAAATATAGCCTTTGAATCCTTCTTACTCATCAAATAACGAAATGCCACTTGATCGGTGTGCACAATCACTTTGGCACCCATGAGGTACGGGCAGAACTTTTCCACAGCAAAGAAAATGGCTAAGAGTTCTTTCTCGGTCACCGTATAGTTTACTTGGGCGTAGTTCATGGTCTTACTAGCATAGTATACCGGATGGAATATCTTGTTTTCCCCAATATCGCTCCTACCGCCACATCGCTAGCACACACATGAGCTCAAATGGTAAGATCCAATTTGGTGCAGTAATGATAGGAGTGGCAATCAACCTATACTCGAGTAGCTCAAAAGCCTTCATGCAATCATCATTGAACACAAATTTTGCATCTTTTTCCAACAACTTGCACAAGGGGTTCACCACCTTTGAGAAATCCTTGATAAACCGACGGTAAAACCCTACATGCCCTAGAAAGCTCCTCAATCCTTTGACAGAAGTAGGAGGAGGGAGTTTCGATATCACTTCAATCTTTGTTTTATCCACTTCAATACCATTCTTGGAGATCTTATGGCCGAGGACAATGCCCTCCTCAATCATAAAGTGACGCTTCTCCCAATTTAGCACTAAGTTGGTTTCTTCACAACATGCCAAGACTTTATCAAGATTACCCAAACACTCATCAAAAGAATCCCCCAATACATAGAAATCATCCATAAACACCTCGAGGAAGTCCTCCACCATATCTGTGAATATTGCTATCATACACCGTTGAAAAGTTGGCGGTGCATTACATAGACCAAACGACATCCTTGAGAATGCAAATGTGCCATACAGACAAGTCAAGGTGGTCTTGTCTTGGTCTTCAGGTTCAATAAGAATTTGGTTATACCCAGAATAGCCATCCTAGAAGGCAGAAGCAATAATAAGCACGTCCGACTAACCTATCCAACATTTGCTCAAGGAATAAAAGCGGAAAATGGTCTTTCCGGGTCACTTTATTGAGCTTCCTATAATCCATACATACCCTTCAACCGGTGATATTTCTTGTGGGGATCAACTCATTGTTGTCATTTGCAATCACAGTCATGCCCCCTTCTTTGGGACACATTGTACCGGCAAAGTCCATGAACTATCAGAAATGGGGTAGACAATCCTAGTATCCAACCTCTTGATGACCTCTTTCTTGACATCCTCTTGCATGGCCTGGTTCAACCTTCTCTGATGTTGCACGGAGGGTTTGGCATCCTTCCCCAATATGACTTTGTGCATGCAAAATACGGGGCTTATACCCCGAATATCCGCTAATGTACAACCTATTGTTTTCTTCCTCATTTGGATCACCGCAAGGGTGGCATCTACCTACACGTTTGTTAATCACGAGGAAAGAATCACAAGTAAAATGGAACAAGGGCCTAAGAACTCATACCTGAGGTGTGAATGCAAAGGCTTCAACTCAAATATGGGAGGCTCCTCGATTGAGGGCTTTGTTGGTGGAGTCTTCCGGTTCTCAAGGTCCAAAGAAAGTTTTCGAGGCTCATATGTATATGAACCCATTACTTGCAAAGCATTGACATATTCAACCAAGCCTTCCTTCTTATGTGCATCATGATTCAACAACACAGCTTCCAATGGGTCTTCCATATTAATCAAAGCACTTGTGTCTTCAACAATCACTTCGGTCACAAGATCCACAAACAAACACACTTCTTAGCTATTAGGCTGCCTCATTGACTTGCAAACATAGAACACAACTTTTTCGTTGCCCACCAGAAAGGTGAGCTCCCCTGATTATACATCAACTAAGGCCTTCCATGTAGCTTGGAAAAGTCTCCCAAATATGATTGACATGTCATAATCAACCTCACAGTCAAGTATCACAAAATCTACGGGAAGTGTGAACTTGTCTACCCCAACTAGCACATCATCAATTATCCCCAACGGCCACTTCATTTTCCTATCCGCCATTTGCAACCTCATGGATGTGGGCCTTGGTTTCCCAATCCCCAATGTCTTGAACACAGAATATGGCATCAAGTTAATGCTTGCCCCCAAATCACACAAAGCTTTGGCAAAATCGGCACTACCAGTAGTGCATGGAATTGTAAAGGCACCGGAGTCTTCTAACTTTGGAGCCATGGAGCGCACAATAGCATTTACTTGATGAGTTATTTTGATCGTTTCATAGTTCATTAATCTCGTCTTTGTTATCAAGTCCTTTATGAACTTGGCATATCCTAGCATTTGTTCTAGAGCTTCAACCAAAGGCACATTTATGGACAAACTTTTGATTATATCAATAAATTTCTTGAACTGGTTCTCATTGTTTTTCTTTGCGAGCCTTTGAGGATATGGTGGAGGAGGCCTTGACAAAGGAGCCTTGGCTTTGGGCACTAGTTCACATCATTTTGTGTCTCTTCCACGTTGTCATCAATTTCTATCCTCACTTCATCATTCACATTCTCATCATTCACTTGCACATCATTGCCTTGCTCATCATCATCCTGCACCAACATATCATCACTCACAAATTCTTGGATTAGAGGTACTAGCAACTCCACCTCTACCACTTCTTATAGTCATCGCCATAGCATGGCCCGTATTGTTTCCACCCTTCGGGTTTACTACCGTATCACCTAGTAGTGACCCCTGATCGATGCCGACTCAACACTACACTATATTAGGAAGAGTGGATCGCAATAGCTTTTACCCGAATAGAGGTCCGGGATCAAATTTCCACAAGGAGCTAGTAGTAGAGTTGTATTTTCTGTCTAGCCTAGAGTTGTGGTTGTGCTTCTAATGTCACTTCAATCATCTTTTGAGTTTTTGTATTTATAACTAATATTATAAAACTACGGGTTAAAGCTAGATTATGCTAGGAGAATATTGCTAAGTTGTAATTAATGGGAAGGAAGAGCACTAGGGTTGTGGCATTACCTTGGTAGCTAATTGACGGGTAGATGTTACTTAGGTTCGATTGACTTGTTTGGGGGTTATGCTATAATCATTGCACAAATTTAACCCACTCTCACACCTCTCGGTAGAGAGAATGATTTTACCCAATTGACTCTCTCGAGAACAATTGGGTTGGCAAATTAGACCAATCAACTAAGGTTCAAGTAGGGTGATTACTCTCTCGAGATTTAACCCGTTAATTGGGACTATTATTTCTCATGAGTCCATCCCAATTCCTTGTTGGGTCAATTTTGAGGTCATAAACTCTCTTTCTCAAGAAGAGTTAAACCCACAAAGCTTGAATCAGTATTTGCAACCACCAATTCTAAATTAAATCATAAAATCAACCCAAATAACAAACACCCATAGTCAATCTAACCCTAGATGGCAACACCCATCAATTACCCACACTAGGGTTGAGCCACAACCCTAGCTAATGGGTTTAGCTACACATAATTAAAGAAGAAACTGAAGAAATAGATGAAGAACTACACATATTAATTAATTACAAAGAAGAAACTACAATAATCTATTGTTAATGGGAAGCAAATATGCCAAAAATGGCTACAACATCAAGCGTAGCTATTCTCCTGTTCTCAGATCTGACCTCCTGTCTAAAAAAATAGTAAAATGTTTTATTTATACTAGACTGGAAAAACTGGACAAAACTACCCCTGTGGGGTCAGTGCTGGCCGCACAAAACGGACAACGGCCGCACTGGCTCTTGGGTTTCAGTTGTTTGATGACTTGAACTGGGAGATGCGAACAGCATGGAAGTGTACCACGGCCGCGAAGACAACTGGAGCGGTCCGCGCAGACGTGACCGCGGACCGCATGAGGACAAATGCCCCTTTGCTGAACCCTATGAACGCGGACCGCACAGATAAGGAGTGCGACCGAGAAGCTTCTCCGCAGGCTGCATGAATCCTACCGCGACCGCGTGACCTTAGGCTGGAAAATGTCCAGTCTCTGAACCTCCTAGTGCGGCCGCGATCATTGTTATGCGGTCCGCACTAGGCCCCTTTGTCTTCACTTCTCTTGGTCTTTGATACTTGATCATGTTTCACTCCTTTTTGAGCCGATTTTTGACATCTAGTCACTTTGTCAATCAACCCTGCAATCAAGCACAACTTGTGAGCATTTTGGAAATATTTTTGTATCAATTTATACTCAAAGCATAGGCAAGTAGAGACATAAACACTTTAAAATCCTAACTTATCAACTCACCCAAACGTAAACCTTTGCGTGTCCTCAAGCAAACAAAATAAGACCCACCCCTTAAAGGAACATCCCAGTGATTCCAGCTATCTTAAAATAACCTCAACAAGCATCAATTGGGACTAACAATTGCCCTCATTATGAATGCATCATTAACACATTTAAAACTTTGAAAACTATGGATCAAGTGCGACACAAGAGCATCAAGAGTTGACACATTTCATCAAAGAGCTTTTCTCACTTACTTTGGTCATTGTGTAACCCAAACTCTCACATCCTCAACTCTCCCTAAGCGAACCTCACCTTTTAAATATTGTCACACAAATCGAAGCAAATGAAATTTCATTCATCTCTCTCAAAAAGGAAGGTCACAAGTCCGGCTCTAAGTACCATATGCTTGCCCCTTATTTAAGTATCCACTAATGTAGGCTCCCTTCAACTTGAGATCAAATAGGGCTTTGTGGAGTCATTTTGAAGGCTTTTGGGCAAGGGTAGGGCATATTTTTATTCACGTGAGTTCAATCTTCCCTTAAGCACTTCTTTTGATTCATTTCGGCACAACTTTCTTGGCTCTTTTTGAGGATTTCACTTCTTCACAAGGGGTTAGAGAGACACATTTTCACTCTTTCTTATACAATTCAAAACATTTCTCCCTTTTCTACTTTCTTCACACCTCCTTTTTTTTGTTTTTTTTTTACTTTTGTTTTCCTTGAATCCCTTTTTATTATTGTTCACATGGGACTTTCTTTTTGTCCTTTTTCTTTTCTTGCTTTTTCATTGCCTTATTTTCTTTCTTTTGTACCTTACTACTTTGATTCCTTTCTTGTCTCTCCCCCCAAACTTAGATTTTTGCTATTACTCAAGGGAAGATTTGGGTGCCAAGAGAGGGTAATCGTTTAGAACGGGTATAAGCTTGTAGCATTGGTTCTTGAAAGAAACAGGTTTAAGGCTCCAAAGGGTTAACTAGGGATTATTTCATTGGAAGGATATGAAATTGTTCAACTTACCATTTGGATCAAGGAGAGCCTATAATCATTTCTCAAGTCAAATTTCACCTAGGATTTCGCCTCAACAGACATTCAGGGCAAGTTCTAGACCATTGGCTCGGGACTTGGACTCAAATTTCAATTCCTCACCACACACGCTAGGGATTTGCTAAAGACATCGAGTCGAGGGCCCACAACAACCTTAGTTATGATTTAAACACACAATGGTCCAAAAAGACCACACGATGATCGTTAGGTCAACGCAAGAGTCTCAAAGCCACAACTTTCACCATCTTGAACACAACATTATGTCTTTGACCATAGGATCCAAGGAAAATGTGTTAGGCCCAAGTGAAACCTTGCTTGAGGTGCCTTTAACTACGCTTATCAAAAATAAAAGAAAAATCAAAGAAACGGACTCAAACCCTTAAGAAGGTTGTCACGCCATCTATCATTGGGATGAGCCTCCCGGTTCGCACAATACTCCACCCTTGGAAAGAACCATGGCATTAAGAAAACCAAGGGCTTATTGGAAATTCCAAAATCAAAACAAGCGGCTACGAGCCTAACTACAAAGCTAAAAATGAAAATTTAGCGAAAATAGAAAATAGAATGAATATGTACAATAGGGGAGTAGAATATACAATGGGGAATGAATATATATAGAATTATAAAGTTATATACATCCCAAAGTAAAAAAAAAAATACAAAATCAATAAAAATAAACTAAAAATCTATATATATACAGTCATCCAGAAAAAATAGGGCGCACCCCCACGAGTAAAAGATGGCATTGTCCCAATGCCAACTATCAAATAAATATCAAAACAATAGAAAGGATATAGGATCTCCCTAGGCCTGGTCCGTCTATATAGGATAATCAGTGGTCCCCAAGTCCTCTGTATATATGGGAACCTTAGACTGGTTCCCGATCTTCTGATGCTCAGCTGCTGGGACTGGGGCCTGCTCCTGAACCGGCTGACTGATAAATGCATCACTAGAGGGGTTCTCCTGTGGGTCTGGTAGCTTAATAACTGCACCAACTGAACTGCGGAGCTTCCTCTTCTTCCTTGGGGGCCTGGGTGCCTGCTCATGCTCCTGCAATGGCTGTGGCACTAGTGCTGCTGCTGGGGCTGGATCCCCGAATAACAAGTCTAAAGGCATCTGGTCTGCCAATAGCCAGTCCACATCAGTCTGTATCACTCTCGCTGACTCCTTGGACGCCCTAGACTTCCTCATCTTCTTGTGCTCCTTGGCAAGCTCCTTCAAAGCCTTGCCATGTGAATCTACCGCTATACTCAAGGCGTCCTGAGTCCTCATAATCTTCTCCTGATTTTCCAGGAGCTTCTGCAGTGTGTCCTCAATGCACTGTGGAAACTGAGTAGTGGAAGGTGCTGAATGGGCCTCAACTGTAGCAGACAATGTAGACAACTTGGATGTCGCAGCTGGCATCCAGTTGTTCAAACTGACTAGTGTCCGGCTCAACTGCTGGGCTGTAAAAGGATGAGTCCGGTAAGAAGGGACCCCCGTGTCAACTGAAGTACTGGGGCCAGCAAAGGAGAAGGGTCATGGAGGCAAATCATCATCAGTGGTGACCGTTGGCATGGTGGAAGACTCTGTGGAGGGGCTCAACCGAAGACACTACCGCCACTAGCTCCTCAGACTGGCCAGCTGGAGTAGAGGAAGGCGGCTTGTAACTTTTGTCTTTGTGGTTATCTGGCCCCTTCAAGCTGTACCAGGAAAATGGAGCCACAGGTTTTACCTTGATGTCAAACGGTCTCTTCTTCACCTCCAAGTCCCGAAAATACATAGTAAGGGTGCTGGGAAAAGGGTAGTTCTGGTCATGCTCAACCCCTACTATAGAAATGGTGCGGGACATCACATTTCCCACATTGAAAGGGTAACCTGCCATAATAGAAGCAATAAGAACCGCCCGGGCAAGTGGAATAGTCTGATCATGAGTGGTCGGGTTGAGCCGACTGCATACAAAGGTCAACCACCCTCTAGCCTCGAAGTTGAAAGTTCTCCAAAGTATTTTGGTCCCTGCTTGTAGCCATTCTGGAACTGTACCCGGGATTGCCAGGTACGAAGCTAACCATGGACGAACCTTCTCGTCCATTCTAACTTTTCATTGTATAGGGACCCATCTTCGTCAATGAACCCCAAATACTCATTCAACACCTTCCCGGTGAAAACCACATTTTTGTTTCTCACTTTCGTCACTTGAGTGCCTTTCATGATATGAGCCACATTGTTGTAAAACTCTTTGACCATATGCTCATTTGCCTTCAAACAATTATCTTTAAAGAACTCCCAACCCGCTCGAGCCTGAAACTGTCTATGCACATTGGGGTTTAGGGGTAGAAGGTCTTTGTCAATAAAGCTCCGCTCAAGTATCAACTTCTGTGTCAGCCACCATTCTCTAAATTTTTGGAACGCCACCTGGATGACAAATCGATCTTCCCAAACTTCAGGTTTTCTAGTTCTCTCAACACCCCCAACCTGGGGCACCCCACTATTCGGTACCTCATTATCACTATTAGTCCCGCCTTCTGCACTCTCTACAGATACTGAAGCTGTGGGGGAGGGGGAGTATTCACCACTGCCTGCTGTTGAGCCATCAGACGACTCAGAATGTATACGTTGTGGGGCTTGGGCAGTATGTGAAGCCGAGACTGCAGTAGCTGGCCTTGAATCAGAAGAGAGGTCCTGGGTTGGTACGTACTCACTCCCCGATTGGTCGTCTATAGCAATTTGTTTCCTTGTTTTCAGTTTAGGTCGGGAAGTGAGTTTAACTTGTTTCCCTTTTCCTTCCCGGGAAGAGTCACCTCGGTCGTGTTGTTTAGCACCTCTTCCTTGTTGTTTTACCATTGTCTGAAAACAAACACATCTAACATTGTAAGTTGAAGCACAGACAGTGAAACATGTGACTGAATTAAAATTGCAGAAGCAAAATGAATGTTGCAGAACCAGGCACCGCGGACCATGCCATTAGGAATGCGGCCGCGTTGGAGGCACCATGGACCTCGCTAAGGCGACCGCAGGCCGCACTGATCAAAACCCCAGGAAGGGTTTTCTCTGAATCTCACACTGCGGTTCGCACAAAATGGGGTCGTGGCCGCGGTAGGCCAGCGTGGACCGCACAAAAGTTACCGCAGACGCGCTGGACACAAGTTGTTCCTCAGTCATTCAAGCATCGCGGACCGCGTGGAAGCGTAATGCGGACCGCGTTAGGGCATTGTGGACCGCGTTAAGGCGACCGTGGGCCGCACTGGGTTAGGTTCAGTGAGTAAACTAGGGATTGCATGCTTTTGTTCTATTTTTGTTCAACTTTTTACCCCTACTTGTCCCTACTCATGTACCCAATCCTTAGTTATTTCAAACTAACATGGAAGCTACCCTAGACTAACAATTCGAAGACAACTGTAAAGGCAAAGAAGTTACAGACTACTGGCAAGCAATTAAAATAAAAATAAAAGAGTAATAATCAAAAATGTATGAAATGTTACCAGGATTATGAAGAATGAATGCAATATATCCACACAAGCAAGAATCTCAGTTTTGGACGGGGATGAACAATATAATTAGGGTTCTGGGTTTCAAATTTGCAAAAAGGGTAAAATGAGACCCTTGGTCTCTATTTATAGAGCCCCAGTAGGACCCGTACTCACCTACTATCGCGGCCACACAAAAGTGACCGCGAACCGTGCTGGGTTTATTTGTGTGACCCCTCGTGATGAAGCCTACGCGGACCGCACAGACATGTACCGCGGCAGCATCAGTCCACCGCGGACCGCACTAACTTGACCGCGACCGCGCTGGCAATCTTCAGATAATATGCCATTTTCCAACTTTGTTTTGCACTGTTTCAACACAATCCCTGCAACATCTCATAAATAGTTAGCTCAAAATTCCTAATCTACCCATGGGTTGCCTCCCAAGAATCTCCTAATTTAATGTCGTGGCACGACGTATGTTACCACCACATCACTTTAGATGAAGAAACGCCACTACGTGGCTGCTATCAAACTTTCTGAGATAATGCTTGACCCGGTGACCATTGACTCTGAAGACTTCACCATTTTTGTTTTTAAGATCAAGAGCACCAAACGGGGTCACGAACACAACTTCAAATGGGCCACTCCACTTTGACTTGAGCTTACCCGGAAACAGACGTAACCGGGAATTAAACAAGAGAACTATATCCCCAACTTTGAACTCCTTTCCCCGAGCATATTTGTCGTGAAGGTACTTCATTTTGTCCTTATACAAGGACGAGCTGGAGTATGCATGGAATCTAAACTCATCGAGCTCATTAAGTTTATCAACCCTCAGATTTGCAACAACATCCCATTCTAAGTTCAACTTCCTCAAGGCCCATATAGCCTTGTGCTCCAATTCCACCTGAAGATGGTAAGCTTTCCCAAACACCAACCGGTATGGGGACATACCAATCGGAGTCTTGTAAGCTGTCCGACAGGCCCAAAGAGCATCATCCAATTTTTTTCGACCAATCGGTCCTTTTTGCATTTACAGTTTTAGACAAGATACTCTTAATTTCTCGGTTGGAGACTTACACTTGACCGCTAGCTTGAGGATGATAGGGGGTGGTTACTTTGTGATTAACTCCATACTTGGCTAGCAATGAATCAAAAGCTTTGTTGAAAAAGTGAGATCCCCCGTCACTAATGATAGCACGGGGAGTGCCAAACCTCATGAAGATACTCTTTTTAAGAAATGCCATAACACTCCAGGCTTCATTGTTGGGCAAAGTCACGGCTTCAACCCACTTGGAGACATAATCTATCGCCATCATAATGTAAGTGTTTCCACGAGAGCTCACGAAAGGACCCATAAAGTCGATGCCCCACACATCAAAAATGTCTACCTCGAGAATTGTATTGAGGGGCATTTCATCCTTTTTTGAAATTCCACTGGCTCGTTGGCATTCATCACATCTTTTGACCACATCACCGGCATCTTTAAACAAAGTTGGCCAATAAAATCCGCAACTAAGCACTTTAGAAGCCGTTCTCGTCCCGCCATGATGGCCACCATAGGGTGAGGAATGGAAAGCTTCCAAAATACCCAATTGTTCCTCTTCGGGGACACATCGTCGAATCACACAATTGGTGCAAATCTTAAACAAATAGGGCTCGTCCCAATAATAATCCAAGCTATCCCGTTTAAGCTTCTTCCTTTGGTTAGAAGAGAGCTTACACAGGATAATTCTGGTAATAAGATAGTTTGCAATATCGGCGAACCACGGTATTCCACTAATTGACACCGCAAGGAGTTGCTCGTCAGGAAATATATCATTGATCTCAAGGCCGTCACAAGGCCTCCCCTCCTCCTCCAAACGGGACAAGTGATCCGCCACTTGATTCTCGCTACCCTTCTGTCAACAATTTCAAAATCAAACTCTTGAAGGAGAAGAACCCATCTCATCAATCTTGCCTTTGAATCTTTCTTGGTCATCAAATACCTAAGGGCGGCATGGTCGGTGTGCACAATAACTTTAGCCCCCATAAGGTAAGGACGGAACTTTTCCATAGCAAAAACAATAGCCAACAACTCCTTTTCGGTGACTGTGTAGTTCCTTTGAGCCTCATTCATGGTCTTGCTTGAGTAGTACACCGGGTGGAACATCTCGTTGATCCTTTGGCCTAAAATCGCCCCTACCGCAACGTCACTCGCGTTGCACATGAGCTCGAATGGTGAGCTCCAAGTTGGTGCGGTGATGATGGGGGTAGTGTTCAACTTGTGTTTAAGGAGCTCAAAAGCCTCCATGCATTTCTCATCAAAAACAAACTTGGCATCTTTCTCTAGCAATTTACACAACGGGTTAACTACCTTAGAAAAATCTTTGATGAACCTCCGGTAGAAACCCGCGTGCCCAAGTAAACTCCTCACTCCTTTGATAGAAGTAGGGGGAAGAAATCTTGAAATAACCTCGATCTTGGACTTATCAACTTCAATTCCTCGCTTCGAGATCTTGTGACCCAACACTATACCCTCTTCTACCATAAAATGGCACTTTTCCCAGTTTAGATCAAGGTTGGTATCTTCATACCGGGCCAACACTCTATCCAAGTTTACCAAGCACTCCTCAAAAGAATCCCCAACGACGCTAAAATCATCCATGAAGATCTCCAAGATATCCTCCACCATGTCAGTGAAAAAATCCATCATGCAACGTTGGAAGGTCGCCGGAGCATTACATAATCCAAATGGCATTTTGGAGAAAGTGAATGTGCCATAAGGACATGTGAAAGTCGTCTTCTCTTGGTCCTCCAGGGCAATGAGAATTTGATTGTACCCCGAGTAACCATCCAAAAAATAATAGAAAGTCCGGCCCGCAAGATGATCAAGCATTTGGTCAAGGAATGGCAGTGGGAAATGATCTTTTCTAGTCACCTTGTTCAGCTTCCGGTAATCCATGCAAACTCTCCAACTCGTCACTATCCGAGTCAGAATAAGCTCATTGTTGTCATTGGTCACCACAGTCATTCCACCTTTTTTCGGTACACATTGCACTGGAGAAGTCCATGAACTATCAGAAATGGGATAAACCACACCTGCATCAAGCCACTTGATAACCTCTTTCTTTACTACTTCTTGCATAGCCTCATTTAGTCTTCTTTGATGCTCAAGTGAAAGCCTTGAATCCTCCTCCAATATGATTTTATGCATGCAAAAGGCAGGGCTTATACCCTGAATATCAGCTAGAGTACATCCGATTGCGCTCTTTCGCCTTTGAAGAACTGCCAAGGTGGCCTTAACCTGCATGTTAGTAAGGCAAGAAGATAGAATGACAGGTAAAGTAGAATTTGAACCCAAGAATTCATACCTGAGGTGTGGAGGAAGTAGCTTCACTCCAACACCGGTGGCTCCTCAATCGATGGCTTCGTTGGTGGAGTTTTGCGGTTTTCAAGATCCAAAGATAGCATTCTAGGCTTATAAGAATATGAATCCATACCATGCAATGCATTCACGCACTCCATTCTACTAGCATCATCATTGACATCCATGTTAAGAACCACGGCCTCAAGAGGCTCTTCAACATTGATCATGGAACTTATGTCATCCACTATCACGGCTATGACAATGTCCACAAAAGAACACACCTCCGTGCTATTTGGTTGTCTCATTGATTTGCAAACATGGAATACCACATTCTTATCTCCCACTCGGAATGTCAACTCACCCGCTTCAACATCAACTAATGCCTTCCCCGTAGCTAGGAAAGGTCTTCCAAGAATAATCGGCACTTCAAAATCCACCTCACAATCTAATATGACAAAGTCGGTCGGCAATATGAATTTATCAACATGGACAAGAACATCATCGATTATGCCCAAGGGTGGCTTCATCGATCGATCTGCCATTTGAAGTCTCATTGAGGTAGGTCGAGGTTGCCCAATTCCCAAAGTCTTGAAGACCGAGTACGGCATCAAATTAATACTAGCCCCCAAGTCACAAAGGGCCTTTGCAAAATCTGCACTTCCGATGGTACAAGGGATAGTAAAAGCTCCGGGATCCTCAAGCATGGGTGCCATTGAATGCATTATGGCACTCACTTGATGAGTTATCTTAATTGTTTCACACTCCATCGACTTCTTCTTTGTAACCAAATCTTTCATGAACTTCGCTTACCCCGGCATTTGCTCAAGTGCCTCAACCAAAGGGACATTGATTGTGAGGCTCTTCATCATGTCAATGAATTTTTTGAATTGATTGTCACTCTTTTGCTTTGCTAACCGTTGAGGATAAGATGGATGTGGCCTAGTCAAAGGTGCCTTGTCTTTTTGTACAACCGGCTCGGGCATGTCAATCACGTGTTCCCTTGATGGGTTCACATCATCTTGAGTCTCTACCTCGGCCTCATCATTAATATCAATCCACACATCATTGTTTGCATTTTTATTAACCACATCATCAACAATCAAAGGTACATCATCATCCCGCAACTCAATATCTTAATCCATAACTTGCTTTTGCATTGAGGCATTCACATCACTGCCTATCCCACTTCTTGTTGTAACCGCCATCACATGATTATTATTCCCACCCTTCAAATTCGCCACCGTGTCACTTGGTAGTGCACCCTTGGGACGAGTATTCAATGCTTGAGAGATTTGGCCTAATTGCACCTCCAAGTTCCGGAGAGATGTGTTATGCGAAGCTAATTGGGCCTCGGAATCTTGGTTCTTTTTCATCATTTGCTCTAACATGCTTTCAATTTTCCCCATATCACTTCCGGATGAACTCGGACCTTGATAAGGAAAGGGGGTGGATTGTTCGGTTGTTGGTACATGGGGGGCCTTTGAAAGCCTTGCCCCCGGTTGCCTTAGTTCCCGCTATTGTTCCACCCTCCTTGATTGTTGTTGTTTCCCCAATTATTGTTACTCCCATTCCAATTTCCTTGGTTTCTTTGATTACCCCAATTGTTGTTTTGGTTGTTGTTATTCCAATTACCTCCGCCTTGTTGTTGATTGCTCCAATTTCCTTGAGGACACCATTGTTGGTTGGACGAGTTACCTCTATTCCCTTGGTAGTTGTTGACATATTGGACTTCTTTGCTTTGATCATCATAGCACTCATTTGAATAACCACCACCATCATTGTTGTTGTCATATTGTTCACAATTACCTTGAGGTTGTTGTCCTCTTTGTCTCCTTTTCAACATAGAAACACCTTCCATTGCATTGACTTGGCATGGGTTTTGGACTTGTTGCAATTGCACCTTTTCTAATTGATTCATAGTTGTTGTAAGCTCGGCGATGGCTTGACCATGATCGTGCAATTCCTTGTGCAAATGGATGACCGTGGGGTCACCTTGGGGCACATTTGTTCGGCTTTGCCATGCCGAAGAGGTGTTGGCCATTTCATCAAGTACATCACATGCCTCTTGGTAAGAAAGTTTCATAAAGTTCCCTCCAGCCAATTGGTTCACAATGCATTGATTCGTGGTGTTGATGCCCCGATAAAAGGTTTGTTGAATCATAGCCTCGGTCATGTCGTTATTAGGGCACTCTTTCAATATTGTTCTATATCTTTCCCATATCTCGTGCAAAGGTTCTGTTGTCTCTTGCTTGAAAGCTAGAATTTCATCCCAAAGAGCTGCCATATGACTTGGAGAAAAGAACATGGAAATAAATTTGTCCGCCAATTCATCCCATATTGTAATAGAATGATTGGGGAGCCTTTCTAACCAATCCAATGCTTTACCCCGAAGAGAGAACGGGAAAAGCCTCAACCTCAATGCATCCTCGGACACGTTGGTCTGCTTGCTACCCCAGCATGTATCCACGAACCCCTTCAAGTGCTTGTAGGCATTTTGATCGGAGGCACCTGTGAAATACCCTCTTTGCTCGAGGAAGGTCAGAATAACATTTGTGATTTGAAAGTTCCCCGCCCGGATTCGGGGAGGAACAATAGCACTGGCGTATCCTTGATTTGGTAAAACTCTAGGAGCCACTCTCGGTGGTGGTGGAGGAGGGTCTGGAATATTGTTGTTCTCATTTGCATTTACATTGACATGTCGGCCTCTACGTGGAAGTTGAGGTAAGACCTCATCTGGTTCTAGATCCTCTTCCTCCTCCCCCGCTATCACATTGCCGAGAGGGTTATTTACATTAAGAGCCATTGTACCTGATTGATCGACACAAACGAAATTAGTAAACAAGAAGGAAAGAGAAGTACAACACAAAACTAACTAAACAAATAGTCAACACAGTAAGCTCCCCAGCAATGGCGCCAAAACGTTGATCGTTGCCGACTCTACACTACACTATGGTAGGAAGAGCGGATCGCAATAGCTTTTACCCGAATAGAGGTCCAGGATCGAATTTTCACAAGGAGCTAGTAGTGGAGTTGTATTTTCTGTCTAGCCTAGAGTTGTGGTTGTGCTTCTAATGTCACTTCAATATCTTTTGAGTTTTTGTATTTATAACTAATATTATAAAACTACGGATTAAAGCTAGATTATGCTAGGAGAATATTGCTAAGTTGTAATTAATGGGAAGGAAGAGCACTAGGGTTATGGCATTACCTTGGTGGCTAATTGACGAGTAGATATTACTTAGGATCGATTGACTTGTTTGGGGGTTATGATATAATCGTTGCACAAATTTTACCCACTCTCACACCTCTCGGTAGAGAGAATGATTTTACCCAATTGACTCTCTCGAGACCAATTGGGTTGGCAAATTAGACCAAGCAACTAGGGTTCAAGTAGGGTGATTACTCTCTCGAGATTTAACCCGTTAATTGGGACTATCATTTCTCATGAGTCCATCCCAATTCCTTGTTGGGTCAATTTTGAGGTCATAAACTCTCTTTCTCAAGAAGAGTTAAACCCACAAAGCTTGAATCAGTATTTGCAACCACCAATTCTAAATTAAATCATAAAATCAACCCAAATAACAAACACCCATAGTTAATCTAACCCTATATGGCAACACCTGTTAATTACCCACACTAGGGTTGAGCCACAACCCTAGCTAATGGGTTTAGCTACACATAATTAAAGAAGAAACTGAAGAAATAGATGAAGAACTACACATATTAATTAATTACTAAGAAGAAACTACAATAATCTATTGTTAATAGGAAGCAAATATGACAAAAATGGCTACAACACCAAGCGTAGCTATTCTCCTGTTCTCAGATCTGACCTCCTATCTAAAAAATAGTAAAATGTTCTATTTATACTAGGCTGGAAAAACTGGACAAAACTGCCCTTGTGGGGTCAGTGCGGGCCGTATAAAACAGACCGCGACCGCACTGGCTCTTGGGTTTCAGTTGTTTGATGACTTGAACTGGGGGATGTGGATCGTGTGGGAGTGTACCGCGGCCGCGAAGGCAACTAGCGCAGTCCGCGCAGACGTGACCGCGGACCGCATGAGGACAAATGCCCCTTTGTTGAACCCTATGAACGCGGATCGCACGGAGAAGGAGTGCGGTCGCGAAGCTTCTCCGCGGGCCGCGTGAATCCTACTGCGGCCGCGTGACCTTAGGCTCGAAAATGTCAAGTCTCTGAACCTCCTAGTCCGGCCGTGGTCATTGTTACGTGGTCCGCACTAGGCCCCTTTTTCTTCACTTCTCTTGGTCTTTGATACTTGAGCAGGTTTCACTCCTTTTTGAGCCAATTTTTGACATCTCGTCACTTTGTCAATCAGCCCTGCAATCAAGCACAACTTGTGAGCATTTTGGGACTGTTTTTGTATCAATTTATACTCAAAGCATAGGCAAGTAGGGACATAAACACTTTATAATCCTAACTTATCACCCCCTTAGGGCAAGTATTCAAAGCTTGAGAAATTTTGCCAAGTTGGACTTCCAAGTTGCGGATAGAAGTATTATGGGAGGCCAATTAGGCATTAGAGTTGGCGTTTTTCTTCATCATTGGCTCAAATATTATCTCAATTTGTCCTATCTCATTGTTGGATGAGCTAGAACTTTGTGATGGATATGGAGGTGAGTTGTTTGGTTGTTGATACATAGGAGGACTTTGAAATCCCGTCCCCCGATTCCCTCGATTATTGTTGTTCCAACCCCCTTGATTGTTATTGCGTCCACAATTACTATTATTGTTGCCACCCCAATTGCCCTGGTTTCCTTGGTTGCCCTAATTTTGATTGTTGTTGTTTACCCAGTTGTTTTGGTTGTTGTTGTTGCCACTATTTCAATTTCCTTGTTGACCTTGATTACCCCAATTTCCTTGTCCCGTTAACCCTGATAATTGTTCATATATTGAACTTCTTCACTTTGATCATCATAATTCATACGCATCATCTTGATTTTACTCGCTACCACTTTTCTCAAATTGGTCCGGATTGTTTTGAACTTGTTGACCTCGTTGCCTTCTCTTATTGATCATCATATTTACTCCTTCCATGGCATTCACTTGTTTTGGCCCCTGAACTTGTTGCAACTGAGCTTTGGTCAATTGGTTCATGATAGTAGTCAACTCGGCCATTGCTTGGTCGTGGTCATGGAGCTCATTGTGTAGGTGAATAACATTAGGATTGTCGCACCTCCTTTTTACCTGCGCCCGTAGGGGCGTAGGGGAGTTTTTCCATTTAAAGGACAATTGAAACAGGATTTATTATTTAGTTCAGAGTCGCCACTTGGGAGATTTATGGTATCCCAAGTCACCGATTGAATCTCGAATCGAGGAAAAGATTGACTCTGTATTACAGTCCGCGAACCAGAAATCCGGATAAGGAATTATGTTAACCCGGGAGAAGGTGTTAGGAATTTTCAAGTTCCGTGGTTCTAGCACGGTCGCTCAAATGTCATATTCGGCTTATTTATCTGATTTTAATACATGTTGAACCTATGTGCAAATTTTAACTTTTTACCGCTTTTATTATTATTATTTTTAACGAGAATTGCAACGTCGTGAAAACACATCTCGAACCACGTCACATCAATGCACCCGTGGTCACATAAATGTGCACCCGAGTTTAAGAAAGTAAATTATTAAAAGCGCGTCTAAAATGACTAGCACGTTATTATCTTTGGGAATGGCCGTGAAATTCACTAAACGGTCCATCCCGAATTCTAAATGTTTCATTTTAATTATTAAGGGCCCCGCAATTTATGTATTTTTGTTTGGCAAGGCTCGTCTCATTTATTATTTAAAAGGAAAACCTAAAAGTGACTATGATTTGCTATTTTTATTTTGTCTCTAAAAAAAGGCCCTAATTAATTAATACGTCAACAACCTTACTATGAGAAAGGTTGCCTCCAACAATAGGCCTACAAGGACATTTGCAGCCCAACGAGCTCGGGGTTCGCGCCTTGACGGGAACATCACAACACGAATCTGGGCAGCCCAATCAGCTCCAAACGAATCATCTGATGGCCCAGACCCAAACAGTACTTTATTTACATTATCAGTACTGAACTAGTACTCGATTAACTTGGTATTTTAAACTATTGGGATACGGAAGTGAACTATATGAAATCCGGAGCTATTTGAACTTGTTTTTACAATTATTGAAATGAATCAATGCTTGAGAACTGTCATAAAAATAAACTAACACTAACCACCTTAATGATTCACGATTTCTTAATAGAACTACTGAAGGACACATTAAGACTAAAAACCATTCAAGCCTATTTTATATCTACTGAAATTAAACATTCAAGGTAGGCCTTTTAACTAAGGTTCTAAAAGAACTACTCAAATCAAGTCACACTATACTGCCGTAGTACCATCCATGGAAATTTTGGCAGTCTACTACAATCCCTATACAGCCTGGTCATATTTAAATTACCTATTGAGAA
Source organism: Nicotiana sylvestris (assembly GCF_000393655.2). Taxonomy (NCBI): domain Eukaryota; kingdom Viridiplantae; phylum Streptophyta; class Magnoliopsida; order Solanales; family Solanaceae; genus Nicotiana; species Nicotiana sylvestris. The sequence continues at coordinate 66,261,141 of NC_091063.1, forward strand.
TGAAACAAAACAGCCACTCCAGGTTTTATATTATACTACGCTAAACGGATTCGCAAAGGTCTTTAACACGAAATTAACTATGACTAGTCATGAACTACTCTGTACCATGAATTTGGCTACAACCGGTACTCAACAGGTGCAAGAATCAGCTAACAAGGAATTAACTACAATTGGTGATTTACTGGGAAAACCAATCCTAGAAAACTAAGCTATAATAGTCTATAATCCAGTTATTGCATAGCCTAGTTCAGTTCAGCCAACGCAACTATAAACAAGAGTCTAAACATCCTTAACGAACAAAAAGGTTCAAATATACAAATCAGAAACTGAATTAAATTAAAATCTTTAGGCTTCAATTACAAGTTCATCCTTTACATTTCAGCTTCACAATTATTGAAGTCAAGCTGTGTACCTGGAATTGGAACAGAAATAAAGTAGAAGAAAGATTAGCAGCAGTAGTAATACGAGCAACAATACAACAGCAGTTCACAACAGCAATTTGAAGTTCCAAACAGCCACAAACAGACTCAACCGAGCTTGAGACAAGCCACTTCTACAAAACTGATCTTTTAAACTCTCAGAAACTGACTTTAAGCTTTCGAAATTATTTCCAAAACTGACTGCCTTTCAAAAGAGCTCTCAAAACTCTAAAACTCTCTCCACTCATCAAAAGACAGACCCTCTCCAAGACTAAAAAAAGACCCCCAAAAGTGATCTCTGAAACTTGAAGCAGAGAATTTTAAAACTGTTTATGGTTCTCAGGGAGCTGGACTACTGGCTAAGATTTTGACAAGTTAATTAAGGTAATGAAATAGTAGAAGCTCTCTCCACTCTCTTCCATCAGGTCCCCTCCCTCAATTACTGATTCATAGCTCTTTTAATAGGCATACCATTAGTGCTCAATCCACTAACATCTTATCTTTTCCATTCTTTTATTACCCCCATTACCCTAGTGCTTTTATTTTAATCATTAATGCCTATTTCAGTCCCTAAAATCAGCAATTGCATTCCCCACTATTATATGCTCCTTGCCATTATTTAATTCAATTGGTATGGGCATGCTATATTTTAATCAATTCCTTTTAATCCTCCACATACCGTTATATTTTGTTCCCCACTAACACATTAGATTAATAGTTAATTAAGTACTTTACTGACAGCTCACTAGCAAGATCATTTACCAAACTTTTAAGTCCCAAATTATCTCCTGAAACCCCTGTGATTACTATCCTACCCCAATCCTTTTAAACTTGTATGAAACCTCAGCTATAACCAATTTAAGCCTATCAATTGACTAATGAACTAACTCCCAATCAACAACATTAGGACAATTCAACAAGGTCAGATTTATATCAGAACAAACTTAACAGAATAAACAAGTAGATTCGAATCATTAAACTCAATCACCAATTGAACTCAGATCAAATCTAACAGCATTTCAACTAAGATAGAGATTCAATGATTCAGGGCAATAGTCAGACTAGACTATTAAGGTCAAAAATTGATTCACACAGAAGCATGAGAATAAGCTATCTATATTGGGAACAAATATAACTCCCAATTAACCTCGAACAAAATGATGGAACAAGTATATTAGCTATGAGCCCTGAGGCTGAGAATACAAAGGTCAGAAGATAAAACAACATCCAATAACTTGAAGAGAACAACTGAACTATAGACATGAACGGACCAATTGACGAAACTATTTAATCGACTCAACAATTTATAGCATATGCTGATCAACAGAAGCAAACTAGACCAAGAAAAAGGTTTGATGGAGAAGGGGGAAAAACTACTTGACAAAAATGATGAATTAATCAGTCAAAATAAAACAACAACAAAAGAAAAAGGAAAAACAAAAGAAATACCTCGAAATTTCAGACCAAACTCAATCCTTTCAGTCGACACTTCATCTTGAAATTTTGAAGCCAAAACGGACCTTAATCGAGTGTTCTCGACTGAGAACACTCGACTAAAGTCGGTTAAAACCTCAAATTTTTAACTTCGTACCCAGTCTGAAGTTTGGTTCCTTTAGGGTTTGCCTTCGATTTGAAATTCGAAAGGCTCTAACAAGATTCGGACAGAACTGGGGTGGGATTTAGGACGAGGGTAGCTAGGTGGTTCAGTGGTGTAACTTTGGGGTTAAACGGACGAACTAGGGTTTTGGGACTGATCTTCGATTGAAGATTCGAAGCGTATGGTACTGATTCGAAGAAAACTGATTCGGGGTTTGGAAAGAGGACGTCGTGGGGAGGCTGTGGTGTAATTTTGGGGCTGTTTGGACCATCGGAACTGCCGTGAGGCGATTTCCGGTGGGTAGAGGGCGATGGTTGAAGGCGGAGGGTGTTGGGCCTGTCTCTAGGTTAGAGACGAAGGCGAAGGGGGGGTATGGCATAGGGGGCATGGGGTGAGGTTTTAGGAATATATAGTGGGGTGGGGATTTGATCTTGGCCGTTGGATCATTCACGATCAATGACTTGGATTACTTCACTAATGAGAAACGACGTCGTTTGGTTTTGTTAGGGGATCAGGTTAGACCGGGTACAGGGAATGGGTCAAAACGGGTTTTGGGAGGGGTGATCTGGACCGTTTGATCAAAACAAATCAATGGCTTGGATCTATTGGCTAGATACGACGTCGTTTGGATATATCTGGAGAAGGACTGGATTGGGGCGGGTATTGGGCTAATATTTTTTGTAAGAACTGGGCTGTGGCCAATTTGGCCCAGTCCGGTTTCCATTTTGTTCCTTTTCCTTCTTTTCTTTTATTTCCTAATTAATAAAACTACAATTCTAAATTAAATTATAACACAAATTAAAAAATACTAATTAATTTCTAATAACAATTATCACACCATTAAATACCAACTAAAATAAAATCACACAATTGGAGATTAAATGCTAAAAAATGCCAAGTACATATTTTCTGTGATTTTTATTCTCGCAAATCCAAATATTGTTTAATTAATTCCTAATTGTAAAATTAATCCTAAATGCACATGCAACACATAGTTTTGTAATTTTTCTTAATTAAAGTAAAAATAAACATGCACATACAAGTATAAATAAAACACAAGCAACACAAAACTATTTTATTTTGAATTTTTGGGAGTAGTTCTTGTAGGGCAAAAATCACGTGCTCACAGCTGCCCCTCTTTGTCCGAAAACATGAATAGTTTTCGTGCAAAGATAAAGTGAGCGGATACGAGCGATTTTTGCCCGTTCGCCTACTCCGTGTGAAGCATTTTTGAAATATTTGACTGAACCGCTGCTTCAAAGGTTTCCTACATATCCCTGGCCAAACGGGAATCAGGTCAATGTAGTTCGGAAAGTTTTGGTAGCTGGGACTACCACGGAGCTGTGGTTTTACTGTTACTGTTGTTGCTGCTGCTGCTACCGCTCACTGACCTCCTTATTACACCATGGTAAAAGAAAACAAGAAGCTAGACTAAACTAGGAATTACAAAATCTTATCTAGGTCTTCAAACTTGCTATGGCTGCCTTCTTTCTTGTTGGTTTGTGTTTCCTCTGATGTTTCTTTCTTTCTTGTGAAATTCGAATTGTTTCTCCTCCGACATGCGAATTATCTTCCTTTGACCATCGTTGCCTCTCTTTTGACTTCTGCACTTGAGTTTATGCTGGGGGTTTTTGTTGCAACCCTCCGCTCTCCGGGTGGGCTCCTGACTTCTACTGCGACTTAAAAAGATAATACCTCCATTCTCCAAGCGGGCTCCTGACTTCGACTACAACTTGAAATGATAACAACCTCCATTATCCAGGCGGGCTCCTGACTTCGACTACAACTTAAAAAATATAACAACCTCTATTCTCCAGGCGGGCTCCTGACTTCAACTACTTTTTAAAATATAACACCTTTATTCTCCAGGCGGGCTCCTGACTTCAACTACTTCTTAAAATATAATACCTCCATTCTCCAGGAGGGCTCCTGACTTCAACTACTTCTTAAAATATAATACCTCCATTCTCCAGGTGGGCTCCTGACTTCAACTACTTTTAAAATATAACACCTCCATTCTCCAGGCGGGCTCCTGACTTCAACTACTTCTTAAAATATAACATCTCCATTCTCCAGGTGGGCTTCTGACTTCGTCAATGACTCAGAAATATTACACCTCCATTCTCCAGGCGGGCTCCTGACTTCGTCAATGACTTAAAAATATAACACCTCCATTCTCCAAGCGGGCTCCTGACTTCTATTACAACAAAACAATAACACCTCCATTCTCCATGCGGGCTCCTGACTTCAATTACAACTTAAAATATAACAACCTCCATTCTCCAGGCGGGCTCCTGACTTCAACAACTTCTTAGAAATACGTTCTATTGTCGTTCTTCCTTCCTGCCTCCTGAACCATTTTCCTTCTAACTTGAATAATCTTCTTTCAGAACTGCTTCCCTCAAAACTGGTGTTTCATTCCTCTGAAAACTGCTGGGGATAACACCGGTGTTTCATTCAAAAATATGTTATTTTCCTCCTTCAAAGATTACTTCCCTTAAAGCTGGTGTTTTCCTTCCTCTGGAACTACTTCCCTTAAGACTTGTGTTATCTTCTTCCCGAAATTGCTTTCTTTAAAACCTGTTTTGCCTTCTTCCGAAAACTACTGGGGATACCACTTTTTTCCAAACTCGTGTTATATTCCTTCCTCCCCAAGTGGGTGACTTCCAGAAAATTTTCAAATTGAAAGAAAATTTTCTGCCCCAGTTTGACAATCCTTCTTGTGGCATGTCTTTCTGTCATCAATAACATTTCTTGTCCCTGCTTAAATTCAAAGAGAATTTGTTAGTTTAAAACGTAGGGATGCTCCTACTGGGGATGGTTTTCCCTTTCGCTCTTTTCGATGCTCTGCGTTGTTCGACCATCTTGAAACTTGGCTGTTAACTTCCGACCTTCTTGATGATTTTGTATTCATCAACATCTCAACCGTTGTTTTCCACCTTTGCTCCATACTGTCCCGAAAACTTAGACCAATCCATCATTTGGTCTTACAACGACGTCTTTCTCATCCAATCACATTATCCTCGCATGTCTTATCCCCATTTACCTTGCACCATGTTGGCAACTGGTAGTTAGCTCTGAAAATTCTTCTTAAAAACAAACTACTATTGATCAAAAAGAAATGGAAAATGATGACTTCGGAAGATAGAACAAGAAAAATCTTTCTGAACAATTGTTTGAAGATAAAATAACTTATCTGACTGGTATAACCGATCCCAATGGTCATGTAGTGCATTTTTGGATTAATCAACCCAGTCTATTTACATCAATCAATCTTTCTGATGTCCCTACTTTGCATTTCAAAGGTCCCGCAACCCATCTTCTTTTGCCGAAACAACATCTTTATTCTGCTTGATGTCTCGACGAATCCTTTCCATCAAGCTTATCTCATTTGCCCCCTTTTAATTCCTTGTCGCCTTATAGTGCCCTTCGAGGGGTTTTCACTAATAAGACTCTCTCGTTTCTCTCAACTCTCATCGCCTTATGGTGCCTATGAAGGTTTTCACCAATAAGACTCTCTCATTTTTATTAATTTCCCTGCTTGGACCGGAGTATTACCCTGATATGAATCAATTCTGTTTGCTAGACTTGTCATCTCTCGAAAAACTGATCAGAAGGTCTTTCTTTGGACCGTAATGTGGGCTTTTGGATGAGATTAGAAAAAAAGGGTATCAAAGGCTCAAAATAATTTGACATGGGTTTAAAACTACAACTTTTGGAATCACATTTCTTATTACAAATACAACCTCTGCCCCAGTTTCTTATTTGGGGATCTTTGGATATTTTATATCACTTTGACCGAGCCGAAAAGCTGCCTACGTACCCTTAACAGGGATCAGGTCAAACGTAGTTCACACCTGAATTTTCTTCTTGTTATATTTTTTCACTTCTTTTCTTTTCTCTTTTTCTTTTCTTTCTTTTTCTCTCTTTTCGTTATTGATTCCAAAAAAGGGGTATGAAAGAAACAAATAAGGCTCAAAAAGGGGAACAAAGGGTAAAGTGTTTAGATAGTAGAACAAATTGCCTTCGTCATTTCAATCTTCGAAATAATGCCAAATACAAACAATCAACAATTATACCAAAGAAATCATACATAATATCTTTTTGCTGTATCAGAATTGATAGCCATGTCTATGAATTTTCCTTTGATATCTGTTAAACATAAAGCACCATTGGACAATACTCTGGTTACAATGAATGACCCTTGCCAATTTGCGGCGAACTTGCCTTTTGCTTCAACCTGATGTGGAAGGACGTGTTTCAGCACTTGCTGGCCCACTTCAAATTTCCGGGGACGCACCTTTTTGTTATATGCTCTTGCTATTCTCTTTTGATATAACTGGCCATGACACACAGCTGCCAATATTTTTTCATCAATCAAGTTCAACTGTTCCAGACAGGTTTTGACCCACTCATCATCATCAATCTCAACCTCAGCGACAATCCGAAGGGACGGGATTTCAACTTCCGCAGGTATTACTGCTTCAGTTCCATATACCAACAAATAAGGAGTTGCCCCTACTGAAGTACGGACAGTAGTGCGATAACCCAGCAATGCAAATGGTAATTTTTCATGCCATTACCTAGAACCTTCTACCATTTTCCGAAGTATCTTCTTTATGTTTTTGTTGGCTACCTCAACTACTCCATTCACCTTAGGACGATATGGGGTAGAATTGCCGTGTGTAATCTTAAACTGTTAACATACCTCTTTCATCAAATTGCTGTTAAGATTAGCACTGTTATCTGTGATGATCATCTTCGGGATTCCAAATCGACAGATGATATGTGAGTGAACAAAATCGACCACTGCTTTCTTAGTCGCAGACTTGAAAGTTTTGGCCTCAACCAATTTGGTGAAATAATCAATGACTACCAGAATGAACCTATGCCCGTTGGATGCTGCTGGCTCAATTTGTCCAATGATATCCATGCCCTAAGCGACGAAGGGCCATGGCGCTGACATTGTGTGTAATTTCGATGGAGGAGAATGAATCAAATCTCCGTGTATCTGGCACTGATGACATTTGCGCACAAAACTAATACAATCTCGCTCCATGGTGAGCCAATAATAACCTGTTCGGAGAATTTTCTTTTCCAACACATATCCGCTCATATGTGGTCCGCAGACTCCTGAATGTACTTTGGACATGACAGATGTAGCTTTTCTAGCATCTATGCATCTTAACAATCCCAGGTCTGGTGTGTTCTTTTGTACAAAACTCCTCCACTCAAGAAAAATCCGCTTGCCAACCGTCGAATTGTTCTCTTTTGATCCCCCGTGGCTTGCACTGGGTATATTCTCATTCTGATGTATTCCTTGATATCATGGAACCACGGTTTGCCATCCAATTCTTCTTCAATCATGTTGCAGTAAGCATGCTGATCTCGTACTTGAATGTGCAAAAGATCGACATAGGCTTTGTCCGGATGGTGCAACATTGACGCTAGGGTAGCCAAAGCATCGGCGACCTCATTATGGACCCTTGGAATATGCCTGAACTCCACTGATCTAAACCGTTTACAAAGATCATGCAAGCATTGTCGGTATGGTATGAGCTTCAGATCTCGAGTTTCCCATTCTCCTTGAATTTGGTGCACCAGAAGATCTGAGTCTCCCAAGACTAGAACTTCCCGGACATTCATGTCTGTAGCTAGCCTCAATCCCAAAATGCATGCCTCGTATTCGGCCATATTGTTGGTGCAATAAAACCGAAGCTGAGCCGTAACAGGATAGTGATGCCCTGTTTCAGAAATAAGCACAGCTCCTATTCCGACTCCTTTCATGTTAGCAGCCCCATCAAAGAAAAGTTTCCAACCTGGTTTTTCGGCCTGTTCTAGTTCATCAATACGCATCACCTCTTCATCAGGAAAACAAGTCCTCAGTGGCTCATATTCTTTATCAACCGGGTTCTCGGCCAAATGATCGGCCAATGCTTGGGCTTTCATCGCAGTCCGAGTCACATAGATTATGTCAAACTCTGTGAGCAAAATCTGCCATTTTGCAAGTCTTCCTATCGGCATAGGCTTTTGAAAGATATACTTCAACAGATCCAAACGCGAAATGAGGTAGGTAGTGTAGGATGACAAATAATGTTTCAATTTCTGTGCCACCCAAGTTAGGGCGCAACATGTCCTTTCCAGGTGAGTGTACTTAACCTCATAAGCTATGAACTTTTTGCTAAGATAATAGATGGCTTGTTCTTTCCTGCCAGTGGCGTCATGCTGCCCCAGTACACAACCAAATGAATTTTCCAAGACTGTCAAAAAAGAATCAAAGGTCTCCCTGGTACTAGCGGAACCAGCACAGGTGGGCTTGTCAAGTAACCTTTTATCTTATCAAACGCTTCTTGACACTCATCAGTTCACTTGATCGCAACGTCCTTCTTCAGCAACTTGAAAATAGGCTCACAAGTTGTTGTGAGTTGAGCAATAAACCTGCTGATGTAGTCCAGCCTTCCTAACAGACTCATCACTTCAGTCTTGTTCCTCGGAGGGGGCAATTCTTGTATGGCTTTGATCTTTGATGGGTCCAACTTGATGCCTCGCCGACTGACTATGAATCCTAACAGCTTGCTGGATGGAACACCAAATGCACACTTGGCGGGGTTAAGCTTGAGGTTGTACCTACGAAGCCTCTGGAAGAATTTCCTGAAATCCTCGACGTGTTTGGCCTGATGCTTTGATTTTATGATCACATCATCTACGTATACCTCAATCTCCTTGTGTATTGTATCATGAAATACAGTAGTCATCGCCCTCATATAAGTTGCCCCAGTATTCTTCAAACCAAATGGCATTACCCGGTAGCAATAAGTTCCCCATAGTGTGATGAACGCCGTCTTTTCTGCATCTTCTTCATCCATTAGAATCTGATGATACCCGGCATAGCAATCCACAAAAGATCCAATCTCGCGCTTGGCACAATTATCGATCAAAATATGGATATTGGGTAGTGGGAAGTTATCCTTCGGACTTGCTTTGTCTAGATTGCGGTAATTGACGCATACTCTGATCTTGCCATCCTTCTTCGGTACAGGCACAACATTAGCCAACCAAACAGGATATCAGGTGAGCCGAATAACCTTTGCGTCCAACTTCTTGGTAACTTCTTCTTTAATTTTCACACTCATATCAGTTTTGAATTTCCTCAGCTTTTGCTTGACGGGGGTGAATGCTGGATCAATGGGCAATCTGTGGACCACTAAATTAGTGCTTAAACCCGGCATGTCGTCATATGACCACGCAAAAATATCTTTGTACTCGATGAGTGCTTTGAATAACTCCTCCCAGATTTTTGGCTCGAGGTGGACATTTATTTTAGTCTCTCGGACATTGTCTGTGTCCCCTAAATTGACGACTTCTGTGTCATTCAAATTGGGTTTGGGTTTTTCTTCGAAGTGAATTAACTCCTTACTAATCTCTTCGAAGGCTTCATCATCATATTCTGATTCGTAACCACAATCTACTTCTTGAACTAACATTTCGGAATCAGATTGATTTTTAAGTCTGGGCTGAGGATTCCTTATGGACGCCATGTCATTAGAACCAGCGAAAAAGAATTGTTTAGAAAAGAAAACAAAACAAAAGGAAAACCATCAGGAATGATGAAAAACGGGAGATTGTATTTCATTGATTGATAAAAGGTAACAAGGTTTGCACACTCAAACAAACTGAAAAATATGAAATCTGGATTACAATCCTGGAATAATCCGTACAAACTTAAAGGAAAATCAAAGCGAACTACCAAGACTCCTTCCGAGTAGGGAGATAAGTAGCCTTCCAATTATTAAGCTTTGTTTTTGGCCCGACAAATTGCACTTCCGTGTTGCTAGAACCCTCTCCATTTTCCACCATGTTCACACTATCGAACAACTTCTCAAATCTTTTAATCAACTTCTTATCAGGATTAATCATAGAACTGGGAATTGCTGTCACTGAGTGACTCCTCGTACCGGACTTGAAAAATGATCTGGAAAGACATGGGACCGGCTTTGGAAGGACCCATGCCCTCTGTTTCAATTTCCTGGCTCTTTTTATATCTGCGGCTGTGGGCTTGAATGCTAGACCAAATGTTCCCAAGTTTTCAGGAAGAGATACGGGCTGTATGATGCCTTGCAACGCTGATCCCAAACCCTTTCCTGGTACAAAACCATTTTTCAACATTTCATACGCTACCATGACTAAGGCAGCGTTTATCTTTGGATTCGGGATACATTTCCCCTCTGGAACTTTCTCGACTGACATTGCGTCAGAAACTTGGTAGACCCATGGTCCCTTGTCATCTTCCACTTCAATGAATGGCACAATGGTGTTGTTGTGAGCGCACAAATTATCTTCGTCGTGCACCACTATTTCATGTCTGTCCCATTCAAACTTGACCATCTGATGGAGTGTTGATGGCACTGCTTTAGCGGCGTGAATCCACGGTCGCCCTAATAGCAAATTGTAGAAAACAGCGATATCCAGCACTTGGAATTCCATTGTGAATTCTAATGGACCTATGGTCAGCTCCAACATTATGTCCCCGACTGAGTCTTTGCCTCCGCCGTCAAATCCCCGCACACAGATATTGTTCTTATGGATCCTCTCCTCTTCTACTTTCAGCTTGCTTAGAGTGGAAAGAGGATAGATGTTTTCACTTGAACCATTGTCAACCAATACCCGAGTAACCACGGCGTCCTCGTATTTCACTGTCAGGTAAAGGGATTTGTTATGCTCAGTACCCTCTACCGGCAATTCGTCATCAAAAAAAGTGAATCTATTTACTTCGAAAATCCTGTTGGCTATCTTTTCCAGATGGTATACCAAGATCTTGTCGGAAACATGGGCCTCATTTAGGATCTTCCTCAGTGACTGACGGTGCTCATCTGAATGGATTAGCAACGAGAGTAATGAGATCTGAGCAGGCATTTTCCTCAACTATTCTACAACAGAATAGTCATGCACTTTCATTTTCCTCAAAAATTCCTCTGCCTCTTCTTTAGTTACAGCTTTCTTTACCGGCGTTGAATTATCTTTAGCTCTTCTTAATTCCTCGGGAGTAAAACACCTTCCTGAGCGAGTCAAACCTTGCACTTCACAAACTTCTTCTTTGACTTCTTTCCCCTTGTAAATCACTGTCACTCGTTCATAATTCCAAGGAACAGCCTTGTTGTTGATTACTGGAAGCTGAGTTAAAGGTTTTATAATAACAGGCTCTATGCGAGCACCCTTTACGACCACAACAGGTTTACTTGCAACCCCTGGCACTACCACTTTAGCTTCCTCTGGTTTCACTGCAACAATGCTTGACGACCCTCTCTCGGCTATCACAGCTGGCTTATCATCTACCCCTCTCAACTGGGCCACTAATTTCCCACCGGTTACTTTTTCCTTTGAGCTGGTTTCGCCGGAACGGATCATCATTACCGTCTGCGAGGGCTTCTTGGGCTCCCCCTCTTTGTGTATCAACTCAATCATGTGTGTCTCGTGGTGAGCTGGCAATGGATTCCGATTGATATTTGGTGCTTTTGGGGCTTGAACCTCGATTCGATGAGTATCAATAAGCTCTTGCACAGCTGTTTTTAGTTTCCAACACTTCTCTGTATCATGCCCAGGGGTCCCTGAACAGTACTTACAACTCACTGAGTGGTCAAGATTTCTAGGGGGAGGATTTGGCATTTTAGGCTCAATTGGATTCAACATGCCCAACTGCCTCAACCTGTGGAAAAGACTGGTATATGATTCCCCCAGCGGAGTGAAAGTCTTTTGCTTCTGTGACCTCTCATTCTTGAGGGCTTGGTTTGGTCGGAAACCTGTTCCGGGGGGATTTCTATAGGCCCTTGGGGGTGGATATGTATTTTTTGGAGATGGGTATGGATTTTGTGGAGCCGGCGTACGCCATTGTACGTGTGTCGGGGTTTGGGTATAGGCTTGTGCATGATGGACGGAAAAATGGGGATCTGACGGTAGGTAGTAGTGCTGTGTAGGGCTATATGAAGTGTAGGGGTAATTTTGGTGGTAGGGTCGTGATTGGCTATAGTAGGGTGACGGGCCTCTAGATCTGAACCAGGCTCCGGACTCAACAATCGTGATATTTTCTTTCTTCTTTTTCCCAAGCACACCCCTAGTGCCGCTTTGAATGGCCTGGGTGGTTGCCTTGATCGCTGAATAACTCATGATCTTGTTGGACTTAAGCCCCTCCTCGACCATGCCTCCTATTTTTACAACCTCATTAAAAGATTTGCTAATTGCGGACACCAGATGACCAAAGTAGGTCGGCTCCAAAGCCTGCAAAAATTAATCAACCATCTCGCTCTCTTTCATTGGGGGATCTACCCTTGCTGCTTGCTCCCTCCACCGGAAACCATATTTTCTAAAGCTTTCACTGTGCTTCTTTTCCAGTTTGGTCAGGGACAGTCGGTCCGGAATGATCTCAAGATTATATTGAAAGTGACAAGAGAATGCTTGGGCCAAATCGTCCCATGTGTACCACCTGCTATGATCTTGTCTGGTGTACCATTCTAACGCCGATCCACTTAAAGTTTGGCTGAAATACACCATCAGTAATTCATCTCTTCCGCCTGCCCCCCTCATTTTGCTACAAAAACCTCTCAGATGAGCCACCGGATCACCGTGTCTGTTGTACAAGTCGAATTTGGGCAGTTTGAACCCTGCTGGTAGTTGTATGTTTGGGAACAAACACAGGTCTTTGTAAGATACACTCACCTGACCTCCTAACCCTCTCATATCCCTAAAGGATTGTTCTATGCTTTTCATTTTTTTGAACTTCTCTTCCTGTTCAGGATTTCTAGCCGGTTTTTCTGCTTTCCCCGGTAGGTTAGAATGTGGATCATGTGGATAGGGTTCAGGCGCTTTGAAGGTAAGCTCCGGGGGATAATACTGGTTGTCATGCGCTTGGAACACAGGTTCACTTGGGGATTTATGGAGTGCGGCTGGTGGAGATGCCACAAAGACAGGGGTGATTGGTGGAGGAGGGTATGGAATTGATTTTGGTGGTGGAGCTTGTGGCGTATGAGAAGTAGTGCCATGGTAGTGTTGATAAATGGGAAAACCTGGATCGGTGGCGGGATGATCCTGAGACTGAGCTAATGGTGGGGTAAAAGCCGGGTTGGCTGGGTAAGATGGCAGTGATTGCCCTTTGGACTAGGCCTGGTACATTTCGGCCATCTGTTGCTTAAGCTTGAGCATCTCTTCTTTCATTTTATTGACGTCCAACTCCTCTACCTTAACACTAGTGTCGACATCCGGGATAGACATGACTTCCGGTATTGGTCCCTTCGATCTGGTTTGGTAATGATAATGTGCCAGTAACCTCTAAATAAACTATCTGCTTGAATTCTCTGGAAATCAACAAACTTGTTAGTTTTTTAGAGTTTAACACATATGCAATTACACGTTGGGATGCAATGCACCTAGGCAATTAACTATTTCTATCATGCATTTGCTTCGGTTGCGTGCGTCATTCCGGCCTCTCACAATTGTGCCTCTTCTTTTAAACTTTCTTTATTCTATCCTTTTCCTTTTCCCTTTTAGTGGTGGTCGAATCCTATAGAGATTGTCTTCGTATCACGTCCTCGCATGAATCAGACCATGCGTAGTTCTGTCAGATAAGTGTGCAAGTAAATAAAGCATTTTTGGGATTTTTAGCTTTTATAAAACAGATGCTTTGATTACACAGACTCAATATCAACAAATTTCAAAAGACCAACAGACTCTGACGCAAAGACGACAAACAGACTCCGAAATCAAGCTATCATACTCTAAAGAAATGCAGACTCAGAACAGAAAGAAAAATGCAAACCCAACATGACTCACAGACTCTGACAGAAAAGGAAATAGAGATTCAAACGGAAAATTATGAGTACATCAATGCTCCTGGTGTCCGTGGGACATCATTCGGTCTCGCCACGGGCCTATGTACAAGATCCTTTTGAAGTCAGTCCAAATTGTTCATTATTTGTTTAATAAAGGTCATCACTGCCGCAAAGAATGTAGTGCGGGTCATACCCTCACAAATGTGGCACTTCATAATGATGTAATCAGCGATGTTTCTAATTCTCTCTCTTATGATGCCTTTTTCTTGTAACAAACGCCCAATCTGCTGGGCCCTGGCCTCCAAGGTTTGCTTGGCTGCATAGTTTTGTTCCTGAAGTTGTTGCAAGTCTATTTCTAACTGTGCCAATGTTGTGTGACAGTGTTCTCTTTCAACCTTGAAGTCTTTTGCCTGTTTGATCATTTAGTTTCTCGTGGCGATGACCCTTTTCTTCAACCCCGTGACCTCATCGTCGTACCTTTCTCTCAACTACTTAACCAGGCATACCCGTTCATCTGCATTTTTGGCTAATTGTTTTTGAGCCTCGGCCAGTTCACTTTCTGCTTTGTTCAAATAGAAACTATAGTTACTCACTTTCTGCCTTATGTTAGCTACGAGCTTTTCATCTCTGTTACTTCGGACTGGATTTTCTGCCGCTACTTTTAGTTTCTGAATTTGAGCTCGGAGGGCCTCATTTTCTTTAGCTAGTTTCTTTTTCTCGCCCTCATCTGCGGCGGCCTGCAGATCTTTCTCAAATTGCAAATCCATGACTTGCTTCTCCAATTCGCCTATTGTAACCCTGTACCCATGTTCTTTAGCCAACCAATCCCACTGTTCTTGCGACGCCTTGACGAACTCCTGGAGATGGGGTCTTTTGGCTGGTCTCCCAAACTCGATTTCTCTCATATACCAAGCAAAGTATCTTGGCAAAACTTCACCTTTGGACCGATCATGTACACATGTATTTGCTGTTAAGTATTGACATTCGCTCCAAATTTGTCGGAATGCTGCTTCATGAAATTGTCCGTTAGGCCCGATCTCGACCACTTGGCCGCTAAGATCTTCATCTTTCGGAACTATTTGGCATCTCCCCAACTGCCTCAATACTCAATACGGGGCATAGGGCTGAATACTCCTGAGTCCCATCAAAAGGAAATGGGGTCCAGTGGCTGGCAGATATATGATTTCATCCACAGGAAATCATCCAAATGTCCATTCTATTTGGCTTGAAATGACAGAACGGAGGCACGCTGTCCACTCTGTGACCCCTTCTGGTAAGCTGATTTCATCAACCCTCGTAGGAAATTCCTCTATGCATGTTTTCTCTGTCGACCCATAACTCATAAATTGAAGATGCCGACATAGGTGTTCGATCATCAACATCTGCAGCAACACATTGCACCCCTCAAAAAAATCTCCCCCGACTTTGCAAGCTGTGAGAGCGCGGAAGATTTCAGCTACTATCATGGGTGCGAGGGTGTTGTTAGCCTGAGTAAGTAAAGTGCTGACAACCCCAGATACTCGTATGTCAATGTTCCCGTCTTTTCTAGGAAACACCAGGAGTCCTAAGAAGGCCACCATGAATGCAAAACACCTATGTTCTTCCTACTTAAGGCGGTTTCCTTTGCTACAGATTTTGTTTTCTAGCTTGTTGAACCCCCCTATGTGGTCATATCTGTTGTATATAAACCGCAAAGTACAAAAACCAGCTGTCAAGTCTAGGTCGTGGACCCCCTGCTTATTTTCAAAGAGTCTAGGAACCTGTGTACGGCTACGGCCCTTGGAGCAATCAGGTACTGGTATCTCAGACGAACCTTGGGACCCCCGATGTTCCCGACTATATCTTCCAATGTTGGGGTAAGTTCAAAATCTGAGAAATGAAATACGTTGTGAGCCGAGTTCCAGAATGCGACCAGAGCCTTTATGATATCCCCCCTAGGATTAATCTTCAGCAACCCAGTGAGGCCTCCCAGGTATAGCTTGACCGTGTCGCGCCCTGATTCGCCCAAGTCATCCCACCACATGTGCAACTCCAAAGAGATCTTGTTCACTATTATTACGTGTAAATTCTGACTTGTGCTCATTCTGCACATTTATTTAAGCAAAAGAAATCACGATTCAATTGACTCAAGGGTAACATGGACACTTTTCTATTTAAAATAAAACCCGATTTTGCCAATACGGCCTTTCAGCACCTCAGGGTCAAAGATTTTAATGCTGTGTCGGCTAACCGGTAAAAGCCTTGAAAAAAATGACCACAGGCGGTTGTTCTTGCAAAAATATCCTTCCGACATCCTTTTAGGGACATTCGGCTATTCCTAACAAGAATGGCATCACCCTAATTATTTTCCAGTAAATATTTTGTTCTTTTGGCTATTTTCGCAAAAAAGTGAAGTTGGACCCGATGGGGGTTGCCTACGTATCTCACACCCTGTGAGAATCAAACTGGCGTAGTTCGGGCAGATAAAACAAACTTCTTTTGAAAACAAGACTCTTTTTTTTTCATTGGCAAATAAAACTATTTTTTCATGAACAAAACTCTTTTTTTTCTTTTTTTTCATTTTCTCAAAAATTCGATAGAATTTCGAGACTATTTGGACATTGGTTTTTCTTCAAAACAGGCGATTAACTCTCTTTAACCCTCATAACTCTATCTTTCAAAAGTCGGTCAGTGTGCAAGTCCAAAGCAAACAAATGAACAAGCAGCAAGTAAGATGCATCAGGATGGTCTTTTGTCATTTTTGGTACACCTGTCCTAGACAGACCCAACCCCTGTGTTGAGCCTCCAAAGTCAAATGCACGTGATGCAAAAAACGGTTCCTACTAGGGATCCGGCATGAAGCTGAGTTATTCTAGGTTCATAACCTGGGTATTTGTTCTAGACTGTGTACCCGAACGGACAACTCGAGTAGAGGAGGGGGCTACGTACCGGGAACTAAAAGGCCATCCGGCTTAGTAACTTGTCCGAGCCTCTTTCTTATTTCAAGGTATGACACTAACAGAATAGGGAGTCTCGACTAGGAAGAACATCCCCGAAGAAGAGAAGAGAAGGGTTTCGTAACAGTTTATATATAGTTCAGATAATATCAAAGCGGTAAAAGCAACATTTTGCACATTTAAACCAAAACATGTAATAAAATCAGATAATAAGTAAAGTCAAATAATAACAATTATTCTAAGCT
Source organism: Nicotiana sylvestris (assembly GCF_000393655.2). Taxonomy (NCBI): domain Eukaryota; kingdom Viridiplantae; phylum Streptophyta; class Magnoliopsida; order Solanales; family Solanaceae; genus Nicotiana; species Nicotiana sylvestris. The sequence continues at coordinate 66,278,157 of NC_091063.1, forward strand.
CGAATTCTTGAACCCTGAACCACGTGGTCGTGGGTTCGGTCCCCAGAAGAGTCGCCAGAGCTGTCACACCTCCTTTTTACCTGCGCCCGCAGGAGCGTAGGGGAGTTTTTCCATTTAAAGGACAATCGAAACATGATTTATTATTTAGTTCAGAGTCGCCACTTGGGAGATTTATGGTATCCCAAGTCACCTGTTGGATCCCGAATCGAGGAAAAGATTGACTCTGTATTACAGTCCGCGAACCAGAAATCCGAATAAGGAATTCTGTTAACCCGGGAGGAGGTGTTAGGCATTCCCGAGTTCCGTGGTTTTAGCACGGTTGCTCAAATGTCATATTCGGCTTATTTATCTGATTTTAATACATGTTGAACCTATGTGCATATTTTAACTTTTTATCACTTTTATAATTATTATTTTTAACGAGAATTGCAACGTCGTGAAAACACATCTCAAACCATGTCACATCAATGCACCCGCCGTTATTGACACATTTTGACTCCATTGAGATTTGAATTTGGGTCACATACCCGAATTTAAGAAAGTAAATTATTAAAAGCGCGTCTAAAATGACTAGCACGTTATTATCTTTGGGAATGGCCGTGAAATTCACTAAACGGCCCATCCCGAATTCTAAATGTTTCATTTTAATTATTAAGGGCCCTGCAATTTATGTATTTTTGTTTGGCGAGGCTCGTCTCATTTATTATTTAAAAGGCAAACCTAAAAGCGACTATGATTTGCTATTTTTATTTTGTCTCTAAAAAATAAAGAAAAGGTCCTAATTAATTAATACGTCAACAACCATACTATGAGAAAGGTTGCCTCCAACATTGGGCCTACAAGGACGTTTGCAGCCCAACGAGCCCGGGGTTCGAGCCTGGACGGGAACATCGCAACACGAATCTGGGCAGCCCAATCAGCTCCAAACGAATCATCTGATGGCCCAGACCCAAACAATACTTTATTTACATTATCAGTACTGAACTAGTACTCGATTAACTTGGTATTTAAAACTATTGGGATACGAAAGTGAACTATATGAAATCCAGAGATATTTGAACCTGTTTTTACAATTATTGAAACGAATCAATGCTTGAGAACTGTCATAAAAATAAACTAACACTAACCACCTAATGATTTACGATTTCCTAATAGAAATGCTGAAGAACACATTGAGACTAAAAACCATTCAAGCCTATTTTATAACTACTGAAATTAAACATTCAAGGTAGGCCTTTTAACTAAGGTTCTAAAAGAACTACTGAAATCAAGTCACATTATACAGCCGTAGTACCATCCAGGGAAATTTTGGCAGTCTACTACAATCCCTATACAGCCTGGTCATATTTAAATTACCTGTTGAGAATGAAACAAAACAGCCACTCCAGGTTTTATCTTATACTACGCTAAACGGATTCGCAAAGGTCTTTAACATGAAATTAACTATGACTCGCCATGAACTACTCTGTACCATGAATTTGGCTACAACCAGTACTCAACAGGTGCAAGAATCAGCTAACAAGGAATTAACTACAATTGGTGATTTACTGGGAAAACCAATCCAAGAAAACTAAGCTATAATAGTCTATAATCCAGTTATTGCATAGCCCAGTTCAGTTCAGCCAACGCAACTATAAACAAGAGTCTAAACATCCTTAACGAACAAAAAGGTTCAAATATACAAATAAGAAACTGAATTAAATTAAAATCTTCAGGCTTTAATTACAAGTTCATCCTTTACATTTTAGCTTCACAATTATTGAAGTCAAGCTGTGTACCTGGAATTGGAACAGAAATTAAGTAGAAGAAAGATCAGCAACAACAGTAATACGAGCAGCAATACAACAGCAGTTCACAACAGCAATTTGAAGTTCCAAACAGCCACAAACAGACTTAATCGAGCTTGAGTCAAGCCAAGATTCTACTACAAAACTGATCTTTTAAACTCTCAAAAACTGACTTTAAGCTTTCAAAATTAGTTCCAAAACTGACTGTCTTTCAAAAGAACTCTCAAAACTTTGAAACTCTCTCCACTCATCAAAAGACAGACCCTCCCCAAGACTGAAAAAAAAGACCCCCAAAAGTTATCTCTGAAACTTGAAGCAGAGAATTTTAAAACTGTTTATGGTTCTCAGGGAGCTGGACTACTGGCTGAGATTTTGACAAGTTAATTAAGGTAATTAAACAGTAGAAGCTCTCTCCACTCTCTTCCTTTAGGTCCCCTCCCTCAATGACTGATTCATAGCTCTTTTAATAGGCATACCATTAGTGTTCAATCCACTAACATCTTATCTTTTCCATTCTTTTATTACCCCCATTACCCTAGTGCTTTTATTTTAATCATTAATGTCTATTTCAGTCCCTAAAATCAGTAAGTGCATTCCCCACTATTAAATGTTCCTTGCCATTATTTAATTCAATTGGTATGGGCATGTTATATTTTAATCAATTCCTTTTAAGCCTCCACATACCATTATATTTTGCTCCCCACTAACACATTAGATTAATGGTTAATTAAGTACTTTACTGACAGCTCACTAGCAAGACCATTTACCAAACTTTTAAGTCCCAAATTATCTCCTGAAACCCCTGTGATTACTATCCTACCCCAATCCTTTTAAACTTGTATAAAACCTCAGTTATAACCAATTTAAGCCTATCAATTGACTAATGAACTAACTCCCAATCAACAACATTAGGACAATTCAACAAGGTCAGATTTATATCAGAACGAACTTAACAGAATAAACAAGTAGATTCGAATCATTAAACTCAATCACCAATTGAACTCAGATCAAATCTAACAACATTTCAACCAAGATGGGGATTCAATGATTCAGGGCAATAGTCAGACTGGACTATTAAGGTCAAAAATTGATTCACACAGATGCATGAGAATAAGCTATCTATATTGGGAACAAATATAACTCCCAATTAACCTCGAACAAAATGCTGGAACAAGTATACTAGCTATGAGCCCTGAGGCTGAGAATACAAAGGTCAGAAGATAAAACAACATTCAATAACTTGAAGAGAACAACTGAACTATAGACATGAACGGACCAATTGACGAAACTATTTAATCGACTCAACAATTTATAGCATATACTAATCAACAGAAGCAAACTGGACCAAGAAAAAGGTCTGATGGAGAAGGGGGAAAAACTACTTGACAAAAATGATGAATTAATTAGTCAAAATAAAACAACAACAAAAGAAAAAGGAAAAACAAAAGAAATACCTCGAAATTTCAGACCAAACTCAATCCTTTCAGTCGACACTTCATCTTGAAATTTTGTAGCCAAAACGGACCTTAATCGAGTGTTCTCGACTGAGAACACTCGACTAAAGTCGGTTAAAACCTCAAATTTTTAACTTTGTACCAGGTCTGAAGTTTGTTCCTTTAGGGTTTGCCTTCGATTTGAAATTCGAAAGGCTCTAACAAGATTCAGACAGAACTGGGGTGGAATTTGGGACGAGGGTAGCTAGGTGGTTCAGTGGTGTAACTTTGGGGCTAAACGGACGAACTACGATTTTGGGACAATATTCGATTGAAGATTCGAAGCGTATGGTACTGATTCGAAGAAAACCGATTCGGGGTTTTGAAAGAGGACGTCGTGGGGAGGCTGTGGTGTAATTTTGGGGCTGTTTGGACCACCAGAACTGCCGTGAGGCGATTTTCGGTGGGCGGGGGGCGGTGGTTGAAGGCGGGTGTTGGGCCTGTCTCTAGGTTAGAGACGAAGGCGAAGGGGGGGTATGGTTTAAGGGGCATGGGGTGAGGTTTTAGGAATATATAGTGGGGTGGGGATTTGATCTTGGCCGTTGGATCATTCACGATCAATGGCCTGGATTACTTCACTAATGAGAAACGACGTCGTTTGGTTATGTGAGGGGATCGGGTTAGACCGGGTACAGGGAATGGGTCAAAAACGGGTTATGGGAGGGGTGATCTGGACCGTTCGATCAAAACAAATCAATGGCTTGGATCTATTGGCCAGATACGACGTCGTTTGGATATATTTGGAGACGGACTGGATTGAGGCGGGTATTGGGCTAATTTTTTTTGTAAGAACTGGGTTGTGGCCAATTTGGCCCAGTCCGGTTTCCATTTTGTTCCTTTTCCTTCTTTTCTTTTATTTCCTAATTAACAAAACTACAATTCTAAATTAAGTTATAAACCAAATTAAAAAATACTAATTAATTCCTAATAACAATTATGACACCATTAAATACCAACTATAATAAAATCACACAATTGGAGATTAAATGCTATAAAATGCCAAGTACATATTTTTGTGATTTTCATTCTCGCAAATCCAAATATTGTTTAATTAATTCCTAATTTTAAAATTAAATCCTAAATGCACATGCAACACATATTTTTGTATTTTTCTTAATTAAAGTAAAAATAAACATGCACAGACAAGTACAAATAAATCACAAGCAACACAAAACTATTTTATTTTGAATTTTTGGGAGTAGTTCTTGTAGGGCAAAAATCACGTGCTCACAAGGATCACCTTGTAGCACATTAGCTCGACTTTGCCACGCCAAAAAGGTATCCTCCATCTCATCAAGTATTTCACACGCTTCGGCATATGGAGTGTTCATGAAGTTTCCCCCAGCTAGATGGTTAACAACACATTGGTTTATTGCGTTGATGCCACGATAGAATGTTTGTTGGATCACGGCTTCGGTCATATCATTATTCGAACATTCTTTAACCGTCATATGATACCTTTCCCAAATCTCATGAAGTGGTTCATTTGGCTCTTGTTTAAAGCAAGGATCTCATCTCTTAGTGTCACCATATGTCCCGGAGAAAAGAGCTTTGCGATGAACTTCTCGGCCAACTCATCCCAAGTGGTGATGGAATGGTTGGGTAACCTTTCTAGCCAATCTAAAGCCTTCCCCCCTTAGAGAAAATGGGAAAATTCTTAACCGCAATGCGTCCTGAGAAATGTTAGTTTGCTTGCTCCCCCATCACGTATCAATAAAACCTTTGAGATGCTTGTAAGCGTTTTGGTGTAGAGCTCCGGTGAAGAAACCCCTCTGTTCCAAGAGTGTAAGCATGACATTCGTTATATGAAAGTTGCCCACCCTAATCCAGGGCCGGACTATTGCAATTGCATAGCCTTCGTTGGGAAACACCCGATGTGATGCCCTTCAAGGAGGTGGGAAGGGTTTGGAATATTATCATGAGGCGGTCGGCCTCTCCTTTGTGCTTGATGTTCGGGTTGAATCTCATCCACGTGATCATCATATATCTCCTCCCCCAATGGCAAATTTCCAAGGGCTTCATTGTTAAGAGACATTTGGTACCTAAGAGCAATTCACACAAAAATTAGAAAAACGGAAGGAAAGAAAAACAAAACATACAAATACTCAGATATCTAAAACCGTCTAATTCCCCGGCAACGGCTCCAAACATTGATCGGGTCCAAGCATGCACTACTATTGAGTAGCAAGGATGGTCGATGTAGTTTTACCCAACTAGGTCGGGATCGAATCCATAGAGAGTTAATTTGTTTGGAGTTAGGTTTATATCCAAGTCTAGATACGGGTTTTGCTCTTAATTACACTTCCACAAATGGTTGGTTTGTTATCTACTTCTACTTCTATTCTATAGCATGCAATATTTGAAACTAAGTACAATATTTTTGTTGTTGATTTTCAAAGGTTTAAAGGGACTATGGTAGTGACTTCTACCTAGGTGGATATCTAACGGGTAGCAAGAATCTAGGACAATCATGTGATTAATTGGGGTCGTAATATAGCTATCACACCCGGGTACTCACTCTATACCTCTCGCTAGTTTGAGTGATTTTGCCCAATTTGGCTTTTACAAGCCCAAATGGGTATTCATGCAATTCAAGTGACTTTAGCTCCAGTCGGGTATTACTATCTCTAGGTTTAACTCTTTAATTGGGACTATCAATTTCTTGAGTTCACCCCAATTCCTTGTTAGCCTAGTTTTCCTAGACTTAGTCCCTCTTTCTCAAGTAGAGACTTAGTCATAAAGGCATAAATCAGTATTTGCAACAAATAATTCAATAGTTCTAGCAAGAACTAGGCTAAATATCACTAACCCATAAACATTCAAGACCTAAAATTCAAGACCCATCAAATACCCACACTAGGGTTGGGTCACAACCCTAGCTATGGGTATAGCTACTCATGGAAATTGCAGAAATCAAAGATAAAATCCATAATACTAGATTAAAAGATGAAAAGTTAATGTTAAAAAATGAATCTGATACAAAATTGCCCAAAATAGAAAATCTAGCAGTCTCACGTGCTCAGCAAAAACAAAACGTAACCGAAAAATGTCAAAAAGATCTATTTATACTAAGTTGAAATTTTCGGACAAAAATACAAAGCGGAAGTTCCGCGACCGCGTAATTTTGATTGCGGCCTCACTCTTGCTTTTGCGGCCGTGTAATTCTGATCGTGGTCTGCGTTTTTTCACATCTGGGCCTGGATTGAACCTTGTTTTGTGGACTGCATACATTCCACTGCATTTATTTAAGAGACTTCTGTGGCCGCATAATTTAAAAGCGAACCTCCCTTCTCACTTTTGTATTACTTGTGAACTCTCTGAATCTTGGAAACCGCGGTCCACGGAATTCCAATCGCGGCCGCGTGACGCGGTCCACATTCATATTTGTGGCTGAAAACAACCTCTCTGATTCTCCATTTCGCGGACCGCGTAATTATGACCACGTCCGCGTTGATACTTTCGCGGCCGCATTTTTCTATCGCGGTCCGTGTTTCACAACTCTTGGCCCAGTCTTGGTCTTTGTTCAAGTTTTGACTCCTTTATGAGTTGATCATGGCTACTTTGGCTCATTGTGAACAATCCCTTCAAGTAAGCATATTGCATCCATTTTTGGGATTACCTTTACGCATTTTAAGCCCAAAATGCAAGTAAAAGAAAGCAAATAATGGTTAAAATCCCCACTTATCATTCATGTGGGGTAGATCTGGACTTGGTAACCATGATATATGCTCTAGTGGGGTTCGGTTCGTGAAATTTCACGTTTTTACAAAGTTTCCACGTCTATTTGTGCAAGAAATTAAAAATTCTAAGTTGAAAATATTGTCTGCTCATAATGTTTTGAAATCTACGGTCGCACATGAAATTGTACGGTTCGCAGATTCAGATGTTTTGCAAATCAGTGAGGAAGGATGTTTCTCTCCTACCTACATGAGTTATGTATGTGTTTGAACAATGAATTGCAGCTAACAATCTCTCTGCTTTGATACAGACAACGGTTCGATCAAGAGGCCGAGGTGACACTTCAAAAGGTTGAGGTGAATCTTGTCGGGGTAGAGGTAGAGGTACCTTGCCTCTTGGCCAGCCAAAGATATTCAGGAAGAAAGGAACAACCGGCAGAGGGAAAGGTGCAGACCTCTCCGAGTCGAGCTCCTATGTCTCGTCTAGGGAGGTGTCAGAGGTAAACTCAACCCCTATTTATGAGGAGCACACGTCAACACAGTCAAGGTTGTAGGGAAGATACTAGCTCAGGGATGAACCGTTTTCATCTCACAGCACCTCTGAGGGATCGGAAAGTACTAGCTAGGCTTTTGAGCCATCAACTACACCAGTCCCTAAGGCACAGGTTATACATGACATCCCCGATTATGGTAAAGGGGGAGTTTTTACAACTACAGGTCTAGAGAGGTCAACAAAGAAGGAGGTTTGGGAGGATCGATTTGTAAGTTTGGTCACATTCACTAGTTTACGTATGTGGTGGCTAGTGAGGTCGTTGACTCTAGAGTGCTAGTTTTATTGAAAGATTTTAGAGTCATACAAGCCATCAATATTGAGGCAGTTCAAAACATGAAAGGTTTGGATGTGGTTCACCGAGAGAGTGGAGGATGCCAAAGAATACCTCGTCTGAAAATTTTATGCCAATGTTGCTCATATCAAGAAAGGGACGAAGGTGACCAAAGTATGCAACCTCAAGGTGAGGTTTGATCAGCACATGCTAAATGCGTACTTGGGATTCGAGGATGTTGAGCCAAAGGAGCATCTAGAGAAGTGCGCAATGAGGATGAAGTCCGACCTTGCCTGGCTGAGATCTTAGCACCAACGGGGCCACCACCACCATGGATTGTTGTTGGGGTTCCCATTCAGCGGAGTACTTTGAGCTTTGAGGCAAAGGGATGGTAGACCTTTTTTCGTAGCCGATTGGACCATGCATGAAAGAGACTCACCTTCCTATTCCTCGGGCAGTTCTTGTGGCTTTCATCATGGCCGAGTAACCAATCAATGTTGTTGTCGTGATATTGACCAATATTTTAGTGATTGCATGGCATGATAGCTCGGCCTACCTATCCCAACACTATCACAAAGTACCTCATTGATGCAAGGTAGAGCTGAGAGATTTTGGCATTAAAGTGAAGGCGAAGAAGCCCTTCAATTTGTATTCACTGATGGATGCAAGCAACCCAAAAAAGAAAGTCAATCCTTCTACCACCACGGGCCAGTCTGATGAGCCAACAGTGGTAGCTTCTGAGATAGCTGATCTTCCATCCACCTCTACTGATCCTTCTACCAGTGCCACTGGTGTGCCTCTGTCATTATTCTCAGCTCCCACCACATCTCCTACCACAACCCCTAGAGCATCTTTAAAGCCAGTGCACATGCCCACAGTTCCCCTATCTGCTCTGCCAGTCTCCTAGGCATTAGCGAGTCTCAACAATTGGATGCAGACAACTACTTCTAAGTTGTCTAGCTTATCTAGTACTATTGCAGCGCAGTCTACTTTACAGGCACCACAGGCTCCTTCTGATATTGATGAGATGCTGAAGAATATTATGGACAACCAAAAGACTATCATAGACACATTGGTGAAGCACATGTCAGTTATTGAGGAGTTGGGAAAGGAAGTAAAGAAGATGAGGAAGTCCCAGGTAAGTAAGAAATCAGTAGACAAGCTCCGGAGGAAGGTGACTAGATTTGCTACAGCTTGAGACCTTCCCTTTGATATGCTACTTGACCAGCACAGATCCGCCCCAGATCCCTCAGCACCATCTGCACCAGTAGCACCAGCTGGCCAATCTGACGAGCTAGACCTTGATATCGACATTACTGAGGCAGTGCATGCGATGTTCGATAACCCATCCACGCCTAGATTTGATGATGATGATATTTAGTTGGCTGACCCTGAGGGAGATGATATTGCTGGGGACACCGAGATGTCCAATGATCCTTATGGAGTTTTCTTCACCCCCTCTTCTTTTACTCTTATTTTGCTAAGCATTAGGGACAATGCTTACTTTTATTCGGGGTGGAGTTTATTTGATACATTGGTACACTTTGGATACATTTGGTCTGTAATAATTTGATGATACTCTTTCTTTTCTTATTTGTATTTATGTTTCTTCTCTCTCTATTTTTATGTATATTTATCTATCCTTAGTAGTTATTACTCATTAGCTTCTATATTTTTTCCATATAAGTTCTTGTTTTGTTAAGTAGTTTTTTTTAATGCTTTAGTAGATAATAAGCCTTTGGTATTATTAACGCCACGCTTCTTTCAAAAGGTAGTTTTTTTGTGTGAACCGAGTGACTTGTCCCAACAATGGATGGCGTGACAACCTTCTTAAGGGAATGAGTCCATTTTTTGTGTTTAGGTAATAATAGTAGTAGTAATGAATAAAAAGACCTAATCAAGTCATTCTCGAAGAGTTAATCATGCTTCATTTGGTCCCAACACACTTAACTATATGCTTATGGTTAGAGACAAGGTTTTTAAAAGAAATAGCTCTAGTTAGTGATTTTGTGACTTTTGATTTGACTTTGGTGATCATCGAGTGGTTTATTGGACCATAGTGATCTTTAATCTTGAATGTAGTTGTTGTAGACTCTTGACTTTATCCTCTTTTACAATCTATTGCGTGAGGGGTGAGATGAATTGTTGTTAGTCCAAGTATCCGTGCAAATGGTCTAGAACTTGCCCTGAATGTGTTTCAAGGTGAAACACTAAGTTTTGCTTGGTTTGAGAAGTGGTTGTAGACTTTCCTTGGCCCGTTTGAGCTTTCTATTGTCAACTAATGTCGTTATCCCTAGTCAACACCCTTTGAGCCTCTAGCCTTTCTCATTTGATAACCATGTTATAAGCATTTACCCGTGTTGTCGTGACCCTCTCTTGGCACCCGAACTTTCCTTAACACTCTTGTGAAATAAGTGGCTTAAAGCATAAGTTTTGGGGGAGAGATGAGGAATTTGAAAAGGGTATCAAGGCACAAAAAGAGAAAAGAAATGGTCTCTATGAAAAGAGAAGGCAAGAAAAGCACAAAAAGAAAAATAAGTGGAAGGGTTGATGGATTCAAAAAGAGGTAATGATCCCTAACATGAGTAATCAAAAAAGGAGAACAAAAATGAAATGAACAAGAAATTGTGATGTTAAGTCTCTCTAGTCCCCAATGAAAAGGTGCCTTTAAGAATTGGTAGCCGAGAAATAAAATGTGGAGTGTTTAAGGAAAGGTGTAACCACTTAATCTTATGGTATCCTATCCTAATCCAAAAGCCTTTACTACAAACCGAAAGAAGTCCAACTTGATTTCGAACCGAGTGAGCTTATATTAGTGGTGATCTACATGAGGGGCAAGCCTATGGTACTTGAAGCCGCACTTGTGATATTCTCTTGTGAGAGATGAGTGAATCTTTCTTGAATCTTAAGATTTAGTGCTAACTTTTTAGTGAGCTTGGCAAATGGAAAGTAGAGGAGGAAGAGTTTGAAATCCACCATGACCTACATGATAGAACAAGTGTCCTTGATGAGTAAAGTCAATTCTTGAAGCTCAAATATAACATTAGAACTATATGTGCATGAATATTTGACTTGTCACCTTGTTGATAATGCATGAGTATTGTAGGTAATTGTTGGTCCCAACTGAAGATAAACGGCTTACTATTGACTCGCTGAAGTGACCTTTAACTTCGAGGAGGTGGGAACTAATTTATTTGCTTGAGGACAAGCAAAGACTTAAGTTTGGGAGAGTTGATAAGTGTGGATTTTGACCATTTATTAGAACCTTTTTGCTTTTGTTTTAGCTTGAAAGTATTGATTTATGTTCCTAAAACTAATGAAAGTGTGCAAATAGTTGGAATGTTGGAAGTTTGGGCTTCTATGATGAAGTTTGACTCAAAAAAGAGTATTCTGACTCACAAGGCAAGAAGGGACGCAGAACTTAAGAAGTGCGGTCAGCAGAAGGATTTTTGTGGCCGCAGAAGAAAGTGTGAACCGCAGAATTCCCTTTTTTGGCCGCAGAACAAGTGAAGAAGCCCAATAGAGTTTTAGCTAATCTGCGGACCGCACATGATTTGTGCGGCCATAGAACAAGGTATGTACTGACAAATGATTCAAAGTTCAGAGAGTGAAAATGACCAAGACCTGAAGCCTTGCCTAAAGTGCGGTCCGCACAAGAATTGTGCGGTCGCAGAAGATGCTTTGCAGTCACAAACCAGAATTGTACGGCTGAAGAATCCAAGACCCTGCCAGTTGAAGAAATATGCTGACCACACATGGAATTGTGCGACCGCAGAACCTCTCAAGGGAAATTTTTGTCAGCAAATTTTGGGCCACTATAAATAGACGAGAATCACATTTTTAGTTCAAGTTTCGAAGTTTGAGCTATTGCAACCTTTGTATTTTGCTATTTTAGGAGGTTTGTGACTAGTTAAGGATTTAAACATCATATTTTTATTATTTTAACCTTAGATTATGAGTTTAGTTAGTATTTCTTCTTTGTTTTCTTTATTTCTCACTATGAGTAGCTAAAATTCTTACTAGGGTTGTGACCCAATCTTAGTATGAAAACCTTATGGATATTTAATTTAATGCTTGTTTATGATTGGGTGTTAATTATTTAGCCTGGTTTATGCTTTAATTTTTATAATTAATGGTTGCAAACATTGATTCATTCTTTTTTGACTTGGTCTTTACTTGAGAAAGAGGGACCTAGTCTAGAATAGCTTGGCTAACAAGGAATTAGGCTAATTAAGGGTTTGATTAGTCTAATTAAAAGGTTTAAACTAAGATAGTGAGAACCCTACTTGAGTTCATATCAATTATTTAGCTTGATACCGATTTGGGCTTGAGAAAGTCAAATTAGGTAAAATTATTCTAAGACCGAGAGGTATTGAGTGGGTAACGTAGAGTTAAGAGCTATAATATACCCCAATCAACAAAATAAGTGTTAAAGTATTTAACCCATTAGGCGAACACCTAGGTTAAGGTCACAGCTCTAGGCTTTTTAACTATTTGAAAAAACACCAAAAATAATCATTCGCTTTCTACTTTATTCTCTTAGCTTATAATTGTTAGAGTAAAACTAGAAAATAGAAATCAAAACCCTTTGTTTGGAAGTGCAATCTAGTTGTTCCATTGCCTTTCGTGAAGTGTATACCTTTAACACCCATATTAAACTCCTTATGGAAATCGACCACGACTTTTGTTGGGTACTACTCTTCCAATGACCATTTTCACTCACTATTGAGTGCAGATTGGACGTGGATTGGGTGACCTCGACCCTGCTGATTGCTATGCTTCTTTTTCCTTATATTTATTTTGTTGAGTTGTCGTGCTGTCCATGGAGATTCGATAGCACTCATGGGACGTGCGTTGTTCCCCTCGTATGCTGAATATTCCCCAAGGTGTTAGGAATTTGATCACTTAGTATAAGCTGGAGGGGACGACTTTCATGGGGTGTATCCATGGTCATCCCATGATGGCGTTGTATGCAGTGTCCTGGTCCATTATATGGAATATTGTCTCTAGAGTTACTCTACCAGCGAGAATGTGGAGTGTTAATTTCTCTCAAAGTGCGTTCAACTGCATTGTTAAAACCTATTGGTGTGATACAATGTGGCGCTATCTTATCCTCGAGTCTCATCTGTGCGAAGACTCGGGGATGGATGATTCACGCTCCACTTCCATCATCTAACATAATTCTATTAACATCAGTATCCAAAATTCGTAAAGTATGACAAGTACATCCTTATGAAGGAAAGTCAAGTCGTCGGCATCCGACTCATCAAAGATGATACTTTCTTCGAGTCCGTCATACTATTTGTAGGTGATCGATCTTTTGAGCTTGTGGGTGGAGGTGGATTTGATGACATTGATAAAGGCATCGCCACTGCCACCAATGATCATGTTGATGGTATGAGCTGGTGAAAAGGGCTTTGGCGGGCCTGGATGTTCTCGACCCCTTGCTAAGGTGTTCCAGCCTTTGTTGTTGAGTAGTTCTTTGAGGTGCCCTTGTTGCATCAAGTTCGCTACCTCTAGTCTTAGGGCGATGCAGTATTCTGTTTTGGGTCCATATTATTGGTGGAACTCACGGAGGGCGTCAGATTTCCCAGTGCTTGGATCAGACCTCATTTTTGGTGACTATTTTACCTTCGTTCTGAGCTTCTCAAGAGTGTAGACCACCTATGTAGGAGAAACACAAATATTATGAGTAGATAAGAAAGGGGCATACCTCTATCATTCAGGTAAGTCCCTAATCTCGGCCTAGACTAGCCATCTTCATAACAAAAAGAGGGAACGAGTATACTGACATAGGGCTAGTGTCGTTCCCTTCTTGGCCGTGATACTGGGTGGTCTCTCCTCATATTATCCCTACGTTCTTTCCTGGGCTCGAATTGTATCGAGGTGAGTCGTCAAGTTGGTCCATTGAGGTTGTTGTCGTCTAATCTGACCTTGGGCTAGTAGGCATTATGGATTTCATCCTAAGTGGTTGATGGATACTTCATTAACCGACTCAATAGCTTTCTGGTCGCCCTTGAACCCTCTCTACTCAACTCATTCTGAAAGGCCGCGATGGCCATCCCTTCGGAAACATTTGGTAAGGTCATTCTCACTATGTTAAACCGTGCGAGAAAGTCTCTCAGTCCCTCTCCTGGGAATTGCTTGATGGCGAAGATGTCATTTACTCTCGTTTCAGCTTTCTTGGCCTCAGCATGTGCCGTCACGAACTTGTCGGGCATCTCTTCGATTGTTTTTATGGAACGGGCTGGTAATTGTGATTACCATGTCAGCGCCCCTTCAACGAGGGTTTCGCCAAACTTTTTTAGCATGATGGAGGACACCTGCTCTGTTGTGAGGTCATTGCCTTTCACAGTGGTAATGTAGTGAGTCACATGATCTTTGGGGTCGGTCGTTCCATCATAGATTCTGAGATATGGGGGCATCTTAAGGTTTTTGGTATGGAATATGGAGCTGCCTCCTTGCTGTACGCTTGTTGTACGAATCTATCGGCGTCCCTTTTTGCAGTAATTTATGGGTGCCAGGTATTTTTTTCTACTATTTTCTGATGCTCTTTCATTTGGTCTCTGAGCACCTTGTTCTCGTTTTCCATTTCCTTCATTCTTTTCAGCACAGTAGCGAGGACGATGTCACCCGAAAATGGTAAGATTCTTTGATATTCTTTTTGACAAAGATAAACGATTGACAAGCCTTTGAATATTCGGATTCTCTTTGAATCGTGAGAGAAAATATAGATAAAGATCTGAAGAAAAGGTGTACTTTGTATGTGTATAATAAAGCAAGAACCTTCAGAGAATGTTAATTTTTTTTTTTTTTTTACAATGAGTGTCCAATCCCCCTACCCCCCCCCTCCCCTATATTTACATATATTTCTATTTATAAGGGTACACACGTCACAAAAACTCTACTAGTACAGATGGGAGAAATATTCACTGGAATATTCTCAGTAAAGTCTTATTTCTAGAACTAGCCATTACTGCTCTGCTAACGGGAGTATTCGTCCTCGTCTTCGACCTTCGTTGAGTCCTCGCATCACCTTCATCCTTCGTTGGAATCAAATTGATGATACGTGACGGCCTTCGAAGGCTTTTTTTAACATTAGTTGGGCCACATATAATTATGATAATTTTTAGCCCATGCAATATGTAATTATAAATATTAAAAGTATATCTACAGTCTATCACAAATTGTCTATGAGGTACAATATATTAAACAACACTGAATCAAAATATTTAGAGATCTACTTGGTTGTCTTAGAGGGTAACTTATTTAGTATTGCAATAAATTTTCTTTGCATATAAAAAAATATATCTATTCAACTGATCATTTGAGATTGAAACAACTGATAATTGTTGAATGGTATAATGATTCACCCTAATCTCATTCTATGTGGTAGTTTTCTCTTGCACTAAGAATTACTGGCATTTCATAAGCCAACTTGGAATGATGAACTTGGGCTGGAAATCAAAAATTTGGAAATGAAAGACCAACTGACCCAGTCAAAGGGTCCTACATTTGACTCCACGCAAAAAAGAAAAAGAGGAGTATTTATATATGATGTTAAAAAAAGAGTATTTAATAGTGGAAAGTGCAAATCCAATTGCCGCACTCATTACAATATAATTCTGATTAAACTAACTGTCCACTCACACAGCTTAATTAATAATATTGAAACATTTTATCAATCCAAATTTAAGTTTATGTACTAATAAAATCTTACCATATGCTGTAATGGATTTGCTTGTTAGGGGGTGCATGTTTCCATGTTCCCCTAATCTTTTGGGAGAAGAAGAATAATTTCAACGTAGTCTCCCTTCCTTTCATATTTCTTCCTTGTTCTTTTCACAAAATGAAACCCATCTTTCAAAAAGTGAAATAATTTTTTTTTTCAAAATATTGATAAATTTCCATTAAGTGAGGGCCAAAGTCTTATTTTTCAAAAATAATTTAGCCACCTCCCAAATTCATTGTCGAAATAAATTACTCCGTCAAATAAACAAATCAAGATAATGGAATTTAATGCTATCAGTAGGGAGAAAAAGTTGATGCTACCAGTTTTAGAGAATACTATCGAATGGGTAGTCCATTTTGTTGCTAAAATTGGAATATCAACCTAAAACGACACTAACAAGGATCATTCTAATTATATTCACTGTTCTGTTTCGATTAGTTTCTGATAATTTTTGCATTTGTCACATGGTGTTTTGAGACAATGACGTACAAAATGACGTTGACACTTGTACGGATAATTTCTAATTTATGAAGTACTCCAATGTATATGTTTCTTCGTGGTCGTGTGCAGCAAAGTACACTTATAATGCACTTCCTTTTATTGATTGGTTGTAATTAATTTATTAGTGCTCTATTTAATGAGGAAAAAAGTTATTACTAATATTACTCCATCCGCTCAAAATGAATGTGAAATTTGGAGCAAGAGGGTTCAATTCAGTTATTAATTCGTCAATTTTTTTGAATAAAATTTACTAGTCCAGAAACTACATATTTGTGTTAGTATAAATTAATAGTTCTTATGCTAAATGTATATTTAAAAATATTTGAAAAATTATGATTAGGATATTGAGTCTATCATTCATAAATACGATCAAATGTTGTGGTGGAAACGTTGTAAGTATGTCTGGATCCTTAACTAGAGGTTTCGAGTTTTGTTTTTGGTATTGAGCACTTTACCTTCTTAAGTGGGATTTCCTAGCTGAATCCAGATTATTCAAGTTCAAAAGGGAGTATAATAAATTACTGGGTGAGAATCCAAATAATAAGGACTTATTAGCTCTGTTTCCTGTGATTTGCATCATTATTCAGTTTAATTATGAGCATAAAATAATGAAAATAGAGCTAACTTTGATCCAAATGGGGTAACATGCTCACGATATTAATAGTGACAGACAGAACACCACCACCACGTGGCTTGATTCCAAACAGCCTGTTTATTCATGCCTGTAACTTAATTATCATCACTATACCTACAACATATTATAGGTTGGAACATTTTTCAACAGCTACTCGGGAATTCAATGCTTCTAAAATTCCAAATAAATATAGAAAACTGTATAATTTTTTGTACCGGTGCGCAAATTCTCTTTGTTAATCAGACAGTAAACGAACACCTTGTACCGAAAGTACACAAAGAGCTTCAAATAAAAAGGTTAAAACGCTAAAGGCTCTAACCCGATATCTCTAATTAATTAAGAGTAGAGATATCTCGGTTGTCATCTCATCTCATCACACCAGTATCTAACTCTAGTCTCTATGTTATTCTAAAATAAAATGGGCTTCAAATTTTTTTGTTAAGATCCTGTGTAAGCTTTTTTAAAGATATTTTTCTATTGAAAATGAATAATAAAAGAAAATAATCTTACAAAGATCTCTTGCGTTATTTTTTTTTTTTTTTAAAACAAATGCTTAAATTTTTTGATTTATTGATCTCCTGCGCTATATTTTATTGATCTCATGGAAAAGGTTATGTAACAAAAACCATATTTGAAATTGAATTTTGCTGGTATAAATAACACGTTGTTTAATCTTTTTCATGTATATGTTTACAGGCAAAATCATAGTTTACCCACTGGCGAAGTATTCCATCCGACTCTTGGATTAGCGTAAGGGGCACTAGCCAGTAGCCACTGCCCGCTAGCATTGACGGATTCACAAGAAGGTATCAAGAAAATACATGAGGAATGTCAGAGAGGAAGCTGAAGCATGTATATGTAAAAATGTCCAATTAATCAGTGGAGGATAGCATCATTTTCTGGCTTCATCAAACGCATGTGATTTGTACAATTTCCACTTAGTTTAATTCAGATTTGTGAAATTGTGAAGAATCAAAAAAAAAAAAAAAAAAAGGACCCAGAATAATATATGGAACATGATGCTGAGGCGGCAATAGCCTTTACACCTCTAACCTCTTTTATAGACACAGAATCCGGCGTGAATCAGGGAAGTCCAGCTAATCAGTTATTGTATTGAATATATTCGACTGTATTCATGGCGTGAAATATGGGATTACAGCTGGACAGATTATTGTATTCGATTATATTCACGGCGTGAAACAGGGGATTACACTGTTTTTAAATGGAAAGTGAATCAATTAACATAATAGACTCCTAATATAACTCAACAAACTCAATTATAACACACAAATTTTGTATTTCCAGTTATAAAAAAGATTCTCAACTAAAAAATACCCCAAAAACATAGCAATCTTTAGAGAAATTATATAATACATCTGAATACATAAATTATATTAATTAAAAAATATGTGAATACATTCAAGGAATACAACGAGACAGTGAATACAATGAAATACATGGAATACAATGAGATACATTGAAATACAATGAATAGAAAGACAATGAATACATGAAAATACAACGAGATACATTGAAATATATTAACAGAAAATTCAAGTTGCTCAGCCCCAAACTCCGTCATCTTTGTTCAAGAACAAACCCTAATTTCCGGCGAATCCGCGGTCGAGCAATGGTAGCAGGATAAGGATTCTGCTAAAGCTTGAATCTTGTATTGAAGATGACGGAAGTTGAGAACCTCGAGTTTATTTAATATTAGGACTCTTCTTTCTCCAGCAGATGAACCTCGAGAAGATGATGTCGTCGAGCAATGGTGGCAGAATAAGGACTCTTCTTTCTCCAATATTAACATACCTATAGCTTTACTAATTTAAGACTTGCACCAGTTAATTAAATAACGACTAATTCTGAAGAAACCAAATTGAGCATGAAGTTTTTGATTGACACTAAGGCTCGAAAAGTTGTATTTGCCGAGGCTGAAAAGGATTGCGTTGATTTTGTCTTTGATATCCTCTAATTGCCTGTGGGCAGTGTTGTCACGCTTCTTAAGAAGAAAGGGATGGACGGATGTTTGCCTAACCTATCTGTCCAAATTGTCGAAACCATATGTCAACATATTTGACGTGGTAACATATATGCATGCTCCGATGGAATTGGAGAAATTGGGATCGGAGAGAACGTAGGTGATGTGGGTTAAGGTTGTGCATTTGGATCGGATATCCGAAATCCGAACCGATCCGCTCAATTTCGGATTTCGAATTTCGGATTTGATTTATTAAAATTTCGGATTTTCGGATTGGATTCGGATTTGTATTGTTTGAACCCGATCCGATCCGAAATCCGAATTTATTAGGGGAAGTATAAATACTAATTTTATTTTTAGGGTTTGGTCTTATTTCATTCTCGTTCTTTTCTTCACCAGTCATATTTATTAACCGGAAATGATTGTGAACTGGAATTGGTGATGAAAGAGACTCCACAATGGGCAGAAAAGTTGAACTTCACTGGTGGTAATATCCCGCCATGGGTCCTGGCCGTTGTGGTCATCTTGTTCACACGTGTGAGAAAGAGGACTAAGAACTTCTTTGAAAGACGCCTGTGATGAACTGGTGCTTATCACAGGCAACTGAGTTTTCTCAAAAATTTGCATGCTTTGTTTGTCTTTCTCACTATAGTCTTTGGATTTGCATTTTATAAGCTAATATAATCTTATAATCCAGTCATGTACATGTCATTTCTTTCTTATTCTTGTTGGAGAATTTTTGTTATTACCCCGAATGATCTAGCAGTGATTGGATTCTCAGATTGCTTTTGTGACAATACTATACTATTAGTAACATCTTTATTAACTGGAATGAAGCCAAAAGTAAAATCTTGAGGTACTGTAATTTATAGTCATTTGTTTGCTATTTTTGTTCTTTTACTCTCGGGAATAAGTAGCTAGATATGATAATTTAACAATGCTCCTCGTATTTGTTCTACTTATTTATTTGTAGGGTGCTATTTGTTTCATGGCCTTGTTTGATTTCTCCTCCTCTGTATCAAGATGTTTGGATTAAATGCTATTGTATTATGTAACATCCATATACAGTTATACACATTCTTTTCCCGCTTTCGATTGACCTCATCCTATATAAAAGAACTGGAATGTGTATATGGATGCAAAAAAGAATAAAAGAAAAGGTCCTTAATAATATGTACAATCCGATCCGAAAATCCGATCACCAAACCGATCCGAACTTTAAAAATCCGATCCAATCCGATATAATTTGGATCGGATTCGGATTGCAATTTGTGGAATCCGATATCCGAAATTTCAATCCGAAATATGCTAAATCCGATCCGATCCGATCCATGCACAGCCCTAATGTGGGTGAGAGGAATTTTGAGACTAAGCATCATGTTTTCAGGGAATGGGGGAAGAGAATGACATGTATCAAAGTAGAGAGAGAAAGAAAATAGTGTAACTGAATAGCTTATTTAGTGGCTTAGTGTTAGGAGGTAACCAAAATTAGATATTTTGCTATAAACATTAAAAGGTATCTAAAGAATATAATTTTTTTAAGTGATATTTATTTAAAATAAATAAGGTGTTAACCTTTGTTATAAGAGGTAAAAATTCTTTATTTTTATTGTAGAAATGACACTAGATAGCCACTCTAAAAGGCTGCTATTTAGAAATTAGTCAATGTGATCTGAATTTTAGTTTTTTCATTTCAATGTTTCTGGACATTTGGTCGTGAATTATCCCGAAAGTAAGATTTTTAGTTCAAAAGTTTAATATAAAATAAGTACTGACCAATCCCTAAAGAGCATCCTAAGAATGGTTGTTTGTGTACTTCCCCCTATTGAGAGGGTATTTGGATTGACTTTTAAGTTTGGTCAAATCAGCTTTTAAGTTTTTTTTAACTTTTTCAGTGTTTGGCAAAGTTAAAAAGTGCTTAAAATATGTTTAAAACTGCTTAAAACAAGCCAAAAGCAATAGGCTGGGCAACCCAACTTATTATTTTTTGGCTTAAAAACTATTCTGCTGAAAAGCACTTTTTTAAGTCAATCCAAACGGACTCTTAAACTTTGTCCTTCCTTTAAAAGGTTGTGAAAATATAGCCACTGGAAAATTATTCTTTTTGAACAAAATTAGACTCGGTGTCTAATATTTGCTCATATAGTTTTTAATTTGTTTACAAAATACTATAGTATGGTCTAACATTTGTAATATCTTATATAATTTTAGATAGCGGTCTTGCATTTTCTCATAAATTTTTTAGTATACTAAAATCTAAAAGGTCCATCAGTTGTAAGAGAAATAAAAAGTGGAAAAGGGTCCGATATGTCCTTCTACTATGATAAATTGTTTAAAGTTTTTTCCCGTTATAATATCGTGCCATAAAACTCCCTGCCGCCTTACTATCCTAACACATGTATCCTTAAGTGGACGGAGAGGACACATGGCACTCATCTGTGCCTTTTTTACATCTGGTATCATATTTAATCGACCCGATCCACGATATTCCATACCCAAACCTCATAACCCGTAAAATATAACACAAAATAAATTCCAACCCTAAGTTATACTCCTACAGCCATTTCCATCAAACTCTCTATGCTCTAAGCTCCATCAAAACCTCCCATTT
This sequence comes from Nicotiana sylvestris, assembly GCF_000393655.2. Classification (NCBI taxonomy): domain Eukaryota; kingdom Viridiplantae; phylum Streptophyta; class Magnoliopsida; order Solanales; family Solanaceae; genus Nicotiana; species Nicotiana sylvestris. The sequence continues at coordinate 66,299,397 of NC_091063.1, forward strand.
CAACAAATTTCATCATAAAATCCTTTTCTGTTGGTGGTAAGGCTGTATTGTGGGCCAGGCCCATGCCTAAATGGGCTAAACGGGCCAAACGATCCCAGGCTCTGACGGGCCGGTCTCTGGTGGTCCCGGACCAAACGGTCCCGGGCTTAGTGGTCCTGGAGGGTGGAACCAGCCCACTATGGGCCTAATCCCACATGGTCCCGGGCTAAATGGGTCGGGCCCACGAGCCTAAATGGGCTAACTAGGTCTAAGTGTTCGGAGCTATTTTTTTTTTGAATTTTTTTTATCTAAAGTAATTTCTTGTAAATTATATATAAATATAAGCAATTTATATAGTATGTGTACGGCAATTTCTTGTAAATTATATATATATATATATATATATACTATATAAATTGCTTATATGTATATATACTATATTATATATATATTTATACACACACACACTATATTTATATCTATATCTATACTATATAATTTAGATAAATTACAAGAAATTGTCGTATATAATATATTGCCTTCTATAAGATTGTATACATTAGCTATATTAAGGCATAGCTAAGATTGTAAACTTTAATTTGCAGCTTTGATACCGAGTTCATCTTTATAAATATATAAAGATGAACTCGGTATCAAAGCTGCAAATTAAAGTTTACATTTAATACTTCAAATTAAAGTTCAATGCCTTCAACATAATACTTCAAATTAATCTAACAAACTAAAACATTAAGCATAATACGTCTAATAATTTTAAAATAACACAAATTGTCCGCCTGCCGGTCCCGGACTAAACGGTCCCGGGCTCGCGGTCTACTTTGGGAGGACCGGCCCACAGTGAGCTTTTAGGACCGTTAGGGACCAGCCCATTTGGCATGTTTGCTAGTGGTCCCAGGGCGGTCTCGAGCTGGGCCCGGCCCATAATACAGCCTTAGTTGGTGGTGGTAAAAGTGGGTCAAATGTCAGAGTTTAGTGCTACATCAAAGAGATAGTGCCATTGTGGAGAGATTGCCAACCACTCCCGATCAATCTCACCTATGGTTGTCCAACGGGACGGGACGGGACCAAATTAACGGGACGGGACGACATTTAAGTGGGACGGTGGTGGGACGGGACAGAACAAACGAGACGAAACGTTCGTCCCATCCCGTCCCGCTAACAAACGGGATGGGACGGGACGGGACGGGTTCGTGGGCCTTAAGTGTTTTTTTTTTTAAAAAAACGTCTAGTTTTTTGAAAATTACTATGTTTTTAAAGTTTGCAACGGCTAGATTTTTGACTAATTATTTAATAAACTTAAATGTTACTATGTTAAATTGAAAATTAGAAAACTAAGTAAAGAATTATAAAATATTAAAACAAAAAACTTGTAATGAAATATTCTAGTAATTATAAATTTATAATAGAGTTATAATTTATTTAATATAATTTCAAAGTATTAACTTTTAAGTAACTAAGACAATTCATAAATAAAATTCAACGCTTAGAGCCTTTTATTTTATTAATAGAACGTTCAAGTCTCAAATACAAATATAATTCTTTTGTAGAGCATTTAATCTATGCAGTCACCTTCTACGAAGGGTTCTGTTTGAACTAGGTCTCTTAGTAGCCAATTACAAATTATCATACTAATATTTGTAAGCTCCTATATAGCTTCTTTGTAACTTATCAATAATATCTCTTGGACATTCTGCTGGAATTGGCAATGTTGATTGATGTTCCATGAGCTCCATGTCGTTATCGCTCCCAGTGGTTAGTGTAAGCACGTGATTTTTGCCCTATATGAGAATTACTCCCAAAAAATTCAAAATAAAATGATTTTCCTTGGTGTGCAATTTTGAGTATTTTGTGACATTTTTGGATAATTATTTGTATTTGTCTGTGTTTGCTTATTTGTTAAATTAATAGAAAAATACAAAAATATGTCGCATTTTGCATGTAGGATTTAATTCTACAATTGTTAGTAATTAAATGAGTTTTTACAAAAATTAAAAATTACAAAAATAGGCATCTTTTGCATTTTTAGCATTTAATGTCCAAACGAACAATTTTATGCTTAATTATTACTTAATTGTGCGTTAATCGTTATTGGGAGTTAATATGCGCTTTTATAACTTAATTTAGTTCTTAATAATAATTTAAGTATTTTTATAATTTAGTTTTAGAAAATAAAAGAAGAAAAGATAATAAAATACAAAGAAAAATCGGATTGGGCCACTTTTTCAAAGTTTAACCCCAGGCCCAAATAATTGCCCAATCTTCTCCATGACCCAGTCCACTACAGACCGGGTCGACCCGGTCCGCCCCACTAACCCATTAACCCAACACCCCTTCTTCATTTTTGTCCTAACACAAAACGAAAAAAAAGGAAAAAAAAACAAGACAAAAAAACCCTAAAAGACTAACACAGTCCGCCCCCTCCCATTTTGGCTCCTTCTTCTTAAAAAAAAAACTTCATCCCAAGCCAACCATGGCTGCCTCCCATGGTTTCTGCTGCGTCCACGCCCAAACACCACCACCATAACACCGTCGCTACCATAGCTTCATCTCTTTCGTCAAGTTCAAAGCTTGCTCGACTATGGCTGCCTCCCCCTCGTCCAAGCGCGCCTCCAGCTGCTTCACGCTACGGTTGCTTGCATCGTTGGGATCCACCGTGAAAACCCAGCTGCGTCCAGCCCGTCGACCTTCTGCCATTTTCCTTTGACGCTGCTGTCGAGTATTTGCTCCAGCTCCCTCCAGCTGCCATCGCGTCGTCAACCTCCAGCTGTTGCTGCTTCGGTTTCAAACTCGACAACCATGGCTTCTTTAGCAAGTTGCTGCTGCCTTGACCTTCGACCTCCATCCATGGTTGCCGTAGTTGCTTCTTCTGCTTTCAGCTTCATCGTCCAAACGGACCCAACCATCCTGCTGCTTCACTTCATCTCCAAACAAACCCATCACGCTGCTGCTACTGTTTCATCTTCTTCAGCTTTGCCATCGTCGACCAGGTTCTTCTGCCTCTTCCCGTTCACGATAATGTCGAGCCCGCCGGAAAACCTTCCCAAACCATCATAGCTTCTGTGGTGTTTGCCGTTACTGTTTCGACGTACTTCTTAAAGTCGAGTTCGTCGTCGAGTTAGTCGTTGAGTACGGACGGATTTATTCCCATTTGAGGTTTGTCGAAACAGTCCATACAATCGAATTCGTCGTTGTTCATCTCCGGTTAGTAATTTTTGAGTTTTATTTTGTCCGTATTTTGTTTTGATATTTTCGAATCTAAAATCGGCAAATGTTTGTTTTGTTCATGTCCATGGTTAGATATTTGATTCTTGGTTTTGTTCATGTTCATGTATTTTTGTTGAATTAATTTTCAGATTTCAAATGAAAGATTAATTAGTTGTTTTTCATGTTTGTATTATTGTCTACATAAATATTTGTTAGTTTAATGTTTGTTAGATTCAAATTGAAATTTAATTGATTATTTCTTCAATTTGTTTCATGTATTTTCCAGAAATTATTAATGTTGTTTGAATCATGTGAATCCGTCATGTGTGTTGCTTAAAAACAGATTTAATTCATGTTCATCTTTGTTTGAACCATGTTTAATCCAGTGATTTAATGTGAGTTTATGTTTGTTTTGATTTGTTTAGTTTGAATCATGTATTTTTTTGTTTATTGTTGTATCCTTGTTCATCCGTTGATGGTCTAAATTAACCAGGATTGGTTCCCGATATGGTTACTTTATTTCCATTAATTTGGAGTTGTGTTGTTCATCGTGTTCATGTGATTTATTGTTGAAGATTGTTGAGAAATTGGTCATCTTGACTATATTTTGGTCAAGTTATGATTAATTGAGTGTTTAGAGCTGATGGGGGTAATTTGGTAAATTGCATTGCATTCGGAGGCAAATTTGTAATTACAATAAGGTCGGAGGGGTAGTTTGGTAATTGAACATTATTTTGATTCTTTATGTTAAGCATGGGAGACAAAATATAATGGGGTGGGGTTTTTGATGTACTTATTTAATATAATGGGGGACAAGACAAAACATAATGGGGGGGGGGGAATATTGCATTTGTTTATGTTAAGCATGGGGGACAAATTGTAATGGGTTGTGGTGGATGTATTTATTTAATGTAGGCATGGGGGACAAAGTTTAAAATAAAGAAAACATTAATAAGTGGGACAAAGCATGCCATTGGGGGAATAATTTGGGGTTGGGAATTCAAGACAAGGTCTTGCTATAAATAAGAGTTATTCTTGACATAAAAAGAGAGGAACATTGAGAGAAAAAGAGGACTTGAACATTGAGAGAAAAAGGGTGGAGATTATTGAGAGATTTTTACACTTGAGAGCGGACAAACTTGAAACATTTTGAGAGTAAAAGAGAAATGCAATTTGAACTTTCACTCGAATAATTTCCGTTTGCTTTTCTCGAGTGTTATTCAAAAATCATTAAACTACTGCATCTTGTGTCGTTTGCTCTTCGGCTTTGACTGTGATTGCACTTTGGTATTGTTGGGTTTTCAATCTGTTACTGGGTTATTCTACTGGTTGTTGCTGGTTTTGCGGTGTTGCTGAATCTGCTGTTGCTGTGGTATTATTGCTGCTGACTCCTACTTCTTTTCTTCTTGTACTGCCATTTTCAGGTACACATTTGTACACTCTCGGCTTGAAGCGAAATGAAATATTAATCAGGCTTTGTTCCTGTTGAATTACTCCTGTTTGGATTTGTGTTTGAATATAATTTTCCTGTCGTTGTATAAAAATGTAGTTGATTGATTGATGAGTAATGAGGTTGCATATGTATAATTTCTTCATATAATAAATGTTAGTTTAAATTAATCGAAGAATAATTAATCTGTTTTGATATTATGGTGTGTCAATCTCGTATTCTAGTATTATTGAATAATAGAATATAGAATGAAAGCGGTTTTTCTTTGTACAAACTCGATCGCAATTTTCCATTTGCATTAGCCGTGAACTAATAAATAAGTTACGTTTTTCAGCATGTAAATAATTAAGAAATTTTCTTTTATTTTTAGAGACAAACTTAATAGAAAAATGTAGTCACTATAGGTTTATCCTTTAAAATAAAAATGAGACGAGCCTCGCCAAATAAATCACAAATCGCCGGGGCCCTCAATAAAATACATAACCATTGACTAGACTTTGGATTTGGCCGTTTAATGAACCTTCACGGCATCTTCCTAAAATAACAATACGTTAGACTCTTTAGGACGCGCCTTAATAAATCTTACCTTCTTAAACTCGGGTGCGCATTTATGTGACTCAAATCCAAATCTCAACGGAGTCGAAATGTGTTTCTAATCACGGGTACATTGATTGTGACGCGGTTCGAGATGCGTGTCCATAACGTTGCAAATTCCTTTTAAAAAATAAGAATGAGATGAGCCTCGCCAAAAAAAATACAAAATTGCGGGGCCCTCAGTAAATATTTGTTTTCAAATTGCTTAGCTTTCGGGATGGACCGTTTAGCAAAATTCCACGGTCCTACCCAAAATAAATACGCTAGTCGCTTTAGGCGCGCCTTTAATAATTTAATTTCCTTAAACTCGGGTGCACATTGATGTGACCCAAATCCAAATCTCAACGGAGTCAAAGTGTATCGACGACCACGGGTACATTGATTGTAACGTGGTTCGAGATACATTTTCACAACGTTGCAATTCTTGACAAAAATAACAGTAAATGATAAAAGCGGTTAAAAGTTAAAATTTGCACATAAGTTCATATTCGTATAAAATCAGATAATCAAGCCAAATATAACAGTTGAGCGACCGTGCTAGAACCACGGAACTCGGGAATGCCTAACACCTTCTCCTGGGTTAACAGAATTCCTTATCCGGATTTCTGGTACGCAGACTGTAGTATGGATTCATTCTTTTCCTCGATTCGGGATTAAAATTGGTGACTTGGGACACCCTAAATCTCCCAAGTGGCGACTCTGAAATAAACAAATAAATCCCGTTTTGATTGTCCTTTAATTGGAAAAAACTCCCTTGTACCCTCGCGGGTGCGTAAAAAGGAGGTGTGACAGCTCTGGCGACTCTGCTGGGGATAAGACCCAGAACCACTGGTTCAGGGTTAGAAATTCGAGCTTAGATAAATTGTTATATTTGGTTTTATCTGATTTTTACATGTTTGAGCCTAATGTGCTATATGCTGCTTTTACCGCTTTGATATTACTTGGACTGTATATATAAACTGTGCTGAAACCCCTCTCTTCTCTCTCTTGAGGAGTGCACGCTGGTCGTGACTTCTTTCTGTTAGTGTCATATACCAAAATAGAATGAGGATTCGGAGGAGTTGCAAAACCGGATGGCCTTTTGGTTACCGGTACACAGCTCCCATCCTCGGCTCGAGTTGTCCGCTCGGGTAAGCCAGGTCTAGAACAAACACTTAGGTTTTTAAACTTAGTATAACAAAGCCTCATGCCGGATCCCTAGTAGGAACGCTTATTTGCATCATGTGCATTTGACTTAGGGGACTCAACACAGGGGTTGGGTCCGTCTAGGACTAGCAACCTGATATGAAAAGACCATCCTGATGCATCCTATTTGTTTTCCGTGCATTTATTTTGTCTCACTGACCGGTGTTTTGAATATTATGAATATTGTAAAATTGAAAAAAAAGAAATAGCGGTTAGGGATTTGATTGTTTATTTTTGAAAAAATCTAATACCCAAATACTGTCAAAACTCTGCCGAAATTTTGAGAAAATAAAAAAAAACATCTTATTAGTTTGTTTTATTAAAAGCAAAGGAAAAAAAAATCGTTGTTCTGTCTTGGTTGTTCAAGAAAAATAAATAAAATAGTTTGTTTTTTAAAAAATAGTTTGTTTTGAAAGCGGTTTTATTATTTGTTGCAAATATATATATATATATATATATATATATATATATATATATATATATATATATATATATATATATAAATCCAAAAGTTTTTCTTTATTTCCAAAAATGTATATATATCTTTATTTGTTGCAAAAATATTTGTCTTGCAAAGTCTAGAAAAGTTTTTTTAGACTCCCAGTTTTCAAAACAAAAATCCAAAAATATTTTCCATTATTGACTTCTTTAGAAAGTTTTTTTTATTAAAAAAAAGCGTATATATATATATAATAAAAAAAATAAAAAAAAAATAAATAAAAAAAAATCCAAAAATATTTTCCCTCTTCTTTAAAAATTGAAAAGAAAATTCAAAATTCAAAAAAATATTTTTTTTTTTAGAAAGCATTTATTTTATTAAAGGTAAAATTCCAAAAAAATAATATTTTCTTTCTTCTTTAGAATAAGAGAAAACAAATGAAAATTCAAAAAAAAATATCTTCCTTTTACTTTTGAAATTCTCAAAGTTCTAATCAAAAGAAAAGAAATTCTAAGAAGTCTTTCTTTCCAAAAGAAAATCAATCAAAAATCCAAAAAAAATACTTCCTTTCTTCTTTTAAAGTAGTTCTTTTACAAATTCAAAAATAATAATAATTTAAAATTAGTTTATTTTACTTTATTCGTGATCTGCCCGAACTACGCGGGTTTGATTCTCACCGGATGTGAGATACGTAGGCAACCCTCATCGGGTCCAACCCCACCTTTTTGCTAAAATAACCAAAAATAAATAAATAATAATAATAGAAAAAAAAACATGTCAAAATTTAATTCTGTCATAAAGAAGTCGGGTGACGCTGTTTTGTCAAAACATAGCCGAATGTTCCCGAAAGAGACGACGGAAGGCTGACTTTGCATAAACAGCCACCTTTGGGTCATTTTTTTAAGATTTGGTCCAGTTGACCCACACAGCCTTAAAAATCTTCGTCCTCGAGACGTTGAAAGGCCGTGTTTGCAATATTGAGTTTTCTAATTTGAAAAACGATAAAAAGAGTCATAAATAAGTCGGGTGATGCTATTTTATCATAAATAGCCGAATGTTTCCGAAAAGGACGCCGGAAGGCTGACTTTGCATAAATAGCCACCTTTTGGGTCATGTTTACGATTTTTGGTCAAGTTGACCTTCGTCCCCGAGACGCTGAAGGGCCGTGTTTTGCAACACCAAGTTTTATTGTAATTTGAAAAAAAAAGAGTCGACGGTCAGGTGAATACCGTTCAAATTTTGTCATAATAAGCCGAGCCAGCTTCGGCCGCGTCTTAAACCGTTCTTGCCGAAATAGCCTTAGAGTATCTTTCAGTTGTCTAAAGGTTATTTTTCGTAAAAGAATGGACAAGTTTGTAAAGTGTCAAAATAATCCTCCCCGGCCTCAAAATTCATGTGAGAGTTGGAAGGGGCCACGTTTGCAAAAACAACCCTTTGGTTAAAATTAGCAAATGGAGGAAGGAAGTTGGCCATTTGTTTTTGAAGTTTGCAAATCTTTTGATTAGAATACGTGGGTCGTTTGATTTTTGAGTTTGTAGGTCATCTTCAAACCTTTGAAACCTAGTTTGTTTTATTATGAAAACTGATAATTCCAAAAAAAAAATGTCTCATTGTTGTTACCTTTCATTCGGTCCGAACTACGCAAGGTCTGATTCATGCGGGGTCATGATACGTAGGCAATCTCCATAAGATTCGACCACGAAAAAAAAAGAAAAAAAATGAAAAGAATGAAAAAAAAGAATGAAAAAAAGAAAAATCAAAAAAAAGAAAAAAGGGAAAAAAAGAAAGAAAAAGAAAAAAAGATGTTGTTAATAATGAGGACCGACTGAGTCCATTCTAACCTCTTTGTTTCACAAAGAAAGTTGAGGTGGTTGGTTTGTGGTAAGCCGGACAATGACACCCAGAATCCTATACTTGCATCTCATGATACACACTTTGCGGGGATCAGGCCTGATAACAGAAGCACTCGAATCCTATTGGGAACTTGTTGACGGAGGTTGATGATATTGAAGCTGGTAATGGTCTTGGCAGTATTGATGCGAAGCTCAGTGGCTAAGATGCCAGTTTTGATAAAGTGGGAGGACGCTCCGTTCCTTGGTTAGCAAGAGAGAAGCTTGTGGTGGCTTATTTTGTTGTCATTTCTGTTGTTCGGATTATTAGGATTGTAATTCGGATATTGTTTTGTGTCAATATCTTTCCGCTTATCTTTCCGTTTTGTCATAGCGGTTTGTTTAAATTTTGTCCAGGTTGTTTAGGATTTTATTCCGGTTTGTTTTTGTTTTTCAAACCATTTCACCGGTAGTCTAATGCAAAATCCGGTCTTTTATTATTTCCAATTTTCTTCTGTTTAATCCTCTTATCATTTTTATCCAACGCCGATTCTAGTGACATGACATGCGCACACAGTTTGGGCCTAATCTTAAAAGTTAATCATAAAACCCTGGGAAGGTGATCAAAACATTTAAAGGAAATAAGAACGGTTTGGGATTATTTGAAGCCCGAGTCATGTGGAACTGGGCCAAGTTAAGAAAACCGTTAAAAGCAAGATTCGCCAAATTGGCATGAGAGTCGTTCATGATAATGAGAGTGTCGCCCAACGGTGCTTTAGAAATGACCAAGGAAAAATAAAATGTTTAACATAATTGTTAAAGTCCAGCACCATCGGAAGAGACTATAAATCTATGTTCAATTGTGTTGTTTGCACTTGGCATGTTTTGAAGACTGGAATGACGAAGGCATTTTGTTCTGCTACCTAAACACTTTATCCTTCGTTACCCCTTTTGAGCCTTATTTATTTTCTTTCATACCCGTCGTTCGGAATCAGTAGCAACGAAAAAAAAAACACAACAAAACGAAAAAAAGAAAAAAAAGAAAAGAAAGGAAAAGAAAAATGATAACAAAAAAAAGCAAAAAAAAAACAAAGGAAAGTCAAATGAAAAAGAGGAATTGGGAACTACGTTTGACCTGATTCCTCAAAGAGGATACGTAGGCGCTTCACGGCTCGGTCATAGTTTTGAAAAATGAAAAATAAAATCAATTAAAATATCCCCAAGCAAGAAACTGGGGCAAAGGTTGTGTTTGTTGTAAATAAATCTAGTTCCGAAAGTTGTAATTAATAACCCAAAATCGATGCATTTTTGAGCCCTTAATACCCTGTCTTTCTAGCCCTATCCAAAAACCCATATTACGGTCCAAAGAAAGACCTTCTGATCAGTCTTCAAAAGATGCCAAGTCAGACAAATGAGAGTCTTACCGGCGAACATAACATTCTGTTCCACAGCAGAAAGGACTCTAATCTCCAACAGAAAGAGTCATACCGGCAACACTCCAAATCCCCAGCTGGAGAGATATAAAATGAGAGAGTCTTATTGGTGAAAATCTTTACGGACACCATAAGGCGATGAAAGCTGAGAGAAAAAAAACAAAAATGAGAGAGACTTGATAGTGAAAACCCTTCGGGCACTACAAGTCGAATAGGATTGAGAATCAGGTGGGGAATTGCCAATTGAAGATCTTGAAAGATGATTGGCGGTAGAGGATAGGCCACATGTACATGTCATGACCATTAGAGTCGGTATCTGCATTTGATAGTTTTTTATTTATAGTTTCTTTTGTTAAAGAGTCGTTTTGTTCTTTGTCTTTTTATTCTGTTCCCTTTTATCTTTTTCCTTTCATAGAAAAATCCCCAATAGAGTCTGTTTGGTCAGAACAAGTGTGAATTGACTTCAAAATAGGCCATCAACTTTCCAATCATGCCAGATGAGATCTGACTAGTACATCCAAGTGGTATAGTCAGCAAGGAACAAGCACGGGGCCAATGTCAAAAGATATCCCCAGCAAAAGGGAATTGACAAAAGGATTGACGAATGTCAAGAGGGATATCCTTGCCGAAATCAAAAGTTATAAACCTCGAGGCCAAGGCATGTGGACAAATTAAGGAGAGCAATGAGCATGATTTGGGAAATTCATGCGAGACTAAAAGGTCGGGAAAATGCAAGTTTCCGTCTATACCACAAAAGAGGAGGGATATCCCCAGCAGAATGGGATTATCCCCAGCAAATAATATCATCCCCAACAGGTTGTGGAACGCAGAGCAAGGAAGGAGAAAGGGAAAAGCCATCCCAGTAGGAGTATCACAACCAACCATGTTTTAAACTAACAAATTTTGTTTGATTTGAAACAGGTAAAGGAAATGGCATTTGATGCCAAAATGCATGCCGCAAGGGATATTATCAAACTGGGGCAGAAAATTTTCCTTTCATTTAGAAAATTTTCTGGAAGTCAGGTACCCATTTGGGGAAAAGTAAAGATAACACCAGTCTCAAGGGAAGTGGTCTTTAAACCAGTGTGCCCCCAACATAATAAGTTTCAATGGAGGAAGTTGTTCCCCAGCAAAGGAATCAGAATCCCCCAGCAGTGTTATCCACGACAGCGTTATCCCCAGCTGATAACATTTTACCCCCAACAGGTAAGTAAATAATTCCCCAACAGTGTTATCCCTAGCAGTTTCGAGGAGTCCAACACAAGTTTGGTGAAAATCGGTATCCTCAGCGGTTCCTTTCGGGGAAAGGCAAAACGAGTCTCAAGGGAGTTAGTCTTCAAAGGAAGAAGCTAATAATAATAATAATAATAATAATAATAAAATAATAATAATAATAATAAAAATAAAAAAAAATAAAAAAATAAAAAGGGGAAGTAGTTTACAGGGGAATGAAACATTCTACTCATAAGATAACATATTTACTCAGCAGAGTTATCTTCAGCAGAGTTATCCCCAGCGGATCATCGAGATGTAGAAGCATCTTCGACGGATTTTTCGACCAAATTTCAAGAGGGTCGGACAACCCATAATGGGGAAGGTAGAAAGGGAAAATTCATCCCAAGCAAAATAATCCCCAGCAAGTATTCGAGGTAAGACATTTTCAAGTCTTAAGGATATTTTGGGTTCATCCGCCCTCGAATAGGATATTTTGGGTTCATCCACCCTCAAATAGGATATTTTGGGTTCATCCGCCCTCGAATAGGATATGTCGGGTTCATCCGCCCTCAAATAGGATATGTTGGATTCATTCGCCCTCGAATAGGATATTTTGGGTTCATCCGCCCTCAAATAGGATATTTTGGGTTCATCCGCCCTCGAATAGGATATTTCGGGTTCATCCGCCCTCAAATAGGATATTTCGGGTTCATCCGCCCTCGAATAGGATATTTTGGGTTCATCCGCCCTCAAATAGGATATGTCGGGTTCGTCCGCCCTCGAATAGGATATGTCGGGTTCGTCCTCCATCGAATAGGATATGTCGGGTTCATCCGCCCTCGAATAGGATATGTCGGGTTCATCCGCCCTCGAATAGGATATGTCGGGTTCATTCGCCCTCAAATAGGATATGTCGGGTTCATCCGCCCTCAAATAGGATATGTTGGTTTCATCCGCCCTTAAACAGGATACGTTGGGTTCATCTGCCCTCAAATACATTTCAGTCTTTAAATTTCATGTTAGGCGCCCACCTGTAATAACGAGAGGAATACATTTCAGTCTTTAAATTTCATGTTAGGCGCCCACCTGTAATAACGAGAGGAATACATTTCAGTCTTTAAATTTCATGTTAGGCGCCCACCTGTAATAACGAGAGGAATACATTTCAGTCTTTAAATTTCATGTTAGGCGCCCACCTGTAATAACGAGAGGAATACATTTCAGTCTTTAAATTTCATGTTAGGCGCCCACCTGTAATAACGAGAGGAATACATTTCAGTCTTTAAATTTCATGTTAGGCGCCCACCTGTAATAACGAGAGGAATACATTTCAGTCTTTAAATTTCATGTTAGGCGCCCACCTGTAATAACGAGAGGAATACATTTCAGTCTTTAAATTTCATGTTAGGCGCCCACCTGTAATAACGAGAGGAATACATTTCAGTCTTTAAATTTCATGTTAGGCGCCCACCTGTAATAACGAGAGGAATACATTTCAGTCTTTAAATTTCATGTTAGGCGCCCACCTGTAATAACGAGAGGAATACATTTCAGTCTTTAAATTTCATGTTAGGCGCCCACCTGTAATAACGAGAGGAATACATTTCAGTCTTTAAATTTCATGTTAGGCGCCCACCTGTAATAACGAGAGGAATACATTTCAGTCTTTAAATTTCATGTTAGGCGCCCACCTGTAATAACGAGAGGAATACATTTCAGTCTTTAAATTTCATGTTAGGCGCCCACCTGTAATAACGAGAGGAATACATTTCAGTCTTTAAATTTCATGTTAGGCGCCCACCTGTAATAACGAGAGGAAACATTTCAGTCTTTAAATTTCGTGTTAGGCGCCCACCTGTAATAACGAGAGGAATACATTTCAGTCTTTAAATTTCATGTTAGGCGCCCACCTGTAATAACGAGTGGAATACTTTTCAGTCTTTAAATTTCATGTTAGGCGCCCACCTGTAATAACGAGTGGAATACATTTCAGTCTTTAAATTTCATGTCAGGCGCCCACCTACATAACGAGAGGAATACATTTCAGTCTTTAAATTTCTTGTCAGGCACCCACCTACATAACGAGCGGAATACTTTTCAGTCTTTAAATTTCTTGTCAGGCGCCCACCTGAATAACGAGTGGAATACTTTTCAGTCTTTATATTTCATGTCAGGCGCCCACCTACATAACGAGTGGAATACTTTTCAGTCTTTAAATTTCATGTCAGGCGCCCACCTACATAACGAGTGGAATACTTTTCAGTCTTTAAATTTCTTGTCAGGCGCCCACCTACATAACGAGTGGAATACTTTTCAGTCTTTAAATTTCTTGTCAGGCGCCCACCTACATAACGAGTGGAATACTTTTCAGTCTTTAAATTTCATGTCAGGCGCCCACCTACATAACGAGTGGAATACTTTTCAGTCTTTAAATTTCATGTCAGGCGCCCACCTACATAACGAGTGGAATACTTTTTAGTCTTTAAATTTCTTGTCAGGCGCCCACCTACATAACGAGTGGAATACTTTTCAGTCTTTAAATTTCTTGTCAGGCGCCCACCTGAATAATGAGTAGAATACTTTTTAGTCTTTATATTTCCAGTGTTGAAGTTGGGAGCCCGCCCATAATAACAGAGGTATACTTTCTAGTCTTTTCATTTCAAGTGTTGAAGTTGGGAGCCCGCCCATATAACAGAGGCATACTTTCAGTCTTTACTTTTCAAGTGTTGAAGTTGGGAGCCCGCCCATAATAACAGAGGAATACATTTCAGTCTTTACTTTTCAAGTGGTGAAGTTGGGAGCCCGCCCATAATAACAGAGGAATACATTCCAGTCTTTACTTTTCAAGCGTTGAAGTTGGGAGCCCGCCCATAGAACAGAGGCATACATTCCAGTCTTTACTTTTCAAGTGTTGAAGTTGGGAGCCCGCCCATAATAACAGAGGAATACATTTCAGTCTTTACTTTTCAAGTGGTGAAGTTGGGAGCCCGCCCATAATAACAGAGGCATACATTCAGTCTTTTTATTTCAAGTATTGAAGTTGGAAGCCCGCCCATATAACAGAGGCATACACTTCAAGATCAAGTCAGAAGACAATAAAATAGAGGGTTACAACAGGAATCCCCAGCAGTAAACAATAAAATCCCCAGCACCGGGAAATAGAAGGTTGCAACAGGAGGTCCCAGCACAAATTCAGGCGCATGAGTCAAAGAGAAGAAAAGACGCGTCTTGAAAGAAGCGGCTTGTGAACATTAAATCATGCCCAACATAACAAATCTGATGAAGAAAGCTGTACCCACTAGAGGAACCGCCAAAAAACTTAATGAAGAAAGCCATGTCCCCAGCGGACCGAGCAAAATGATGAAAACTGGTATTCAGAAAAGCAAAGGGCCAGTATCATTCCAAAATTCAAGGAAGAAAAGCACCGGAGGAAACACAAGCCGACAAGAAAGCAAGGCAACAAGAACAAATTTCAGTCTAGCCTAGCTTCTTGTTTTCTTTTAAGCACGGTGTAACAAGGAGATCGGTAAGCAGTGATAACAGCATGCAACAGCAGTAACATTGCAGTCCCACGGTAGTCCCAGCTACCAAAACTTCCCGAACTACATTAACCTGATTCCCCTTTAGCCAGGGATATGTAGGAAACCTTTGAAGCAAAGGTTCGGTAAAATCTTTTTCAAAAAAATGCTTCACACGGAGTACTCAGATGGGCAAAAATCGCTCGCTTTATCTTTGCGCGAAAACCCTTCGTGTCTTCGAGCAAAGAGGGGCAGCTGTAAGCACGTGATTTTTGCCCTATATGAGAATTACTCCCAAAAAATTCAAAATAAAATGATTTTCCTTGGTGTGCAATTTTGAGTATTTTGTGACATTTTTGGATAATTATTTGTATTTGTCTGTGTTTACTTACTTGTTAAATTAATAGAAAAATACAAAAATATGTCGCATTTTGCATGTAGGATTTAATTCTACAATTGTTAGTAATTAAATGAGTTTTACAAAAATTAAAAATTACAAAAATAGGCATCTTTTGCATTTTTAGCATTTAATGTCCAAACGAACAATTTTATGCTTAATTATTACTTAATTGTGCGTTAATCATTATTGGGAGTTAATATGCGCTTTTATAACTTAATTTAGTTCTTAATAATAATTTAAGTACTTTTATAATTTAGTTTTAGAAAATAAAAGAAGAAAAGATAATAAAATACAAAGAAAAATCGGATTGGGCCACTTCTTCAAAGTTTAACCCCAGGCCCAAATAATTGCCCAATCTTCTCCATGACCCAGTACACTACAGACCGGGTCGACCCGGTCCGCCCCACTAACCCATTAACCCAACACCCCTTCTTCATTTTTGTCCTAACACAAAACGAAAAAAAAGGAAAAAAAAACAAGACAAAAAAACCCTAAAAGACTAACACAGTCCGCCCCCTCCCATTTTGGCTCCTTCTTCTTAAAAAAAAAACTTCATCCCAAGCCAACCATGGCTGCCTCCCATGGTTTCTTCTGCGTCCACGCCCAAACACCACCACCATAACACCGTCGCTACCATAGCTTCATCTCTTTCGTCAAGTTCAAAGCTTGCTCGACTATGGCTGCCTCCCCCGCGTCCAAGCGCGCCTCCAGCTGCTTCACGCTACGGTTGCTTGCATCGTTGGGATCCACCGTGAAAACCCAGCTGCGTCCAGCCCGTCGACCTTCTGCCATTTTCCTTTGACGCTGCTGTCGAGTATTTGCTCCAGCTCCCTCCAGCTGCCATCGCGTCGTCAACCTCCAGCTGTTGCTGCTTCGGTTTCAAACTCGACAACCATGGCTTCTTTAGCAAGTTGCTGCTGCCTTGACCTTCGAACTCCATCCATGGTTGCCGTAGTTGCTTCTTCTGCTTTCAGCTTCATCGTCCAAACGGACCCAACCATCCTGCTGCTTCACTTCATCTCCAAACAGACCCATCACGCTGCTGCTACTGTTTCATCTTCTTCAGCTTTGCCATCGTCGACCAGGTTCTTCTGCCTCTTCCCGTTCACGATAATGTCGAGCCCGCCGGAAAACCTTCCCAAACCATCATAGCTTCTGTGGTGTTTGCCGTTACTGTTTCGACGTACTTCTTAAAGTCGAGTTCGTCGTCGAGTTAGTCATTGAGTACGGACGGATTTATTCCCATTTGAGGTTTGTCGAAACAGTTCATACAATCGAATTCGTCGTTGTTCATCTCCGGTTAGTAATTTTTGAGTTTTATTTTGTCCGTATTTTGTTTTGATATTTTCGAATCTAAAATCGGCAAATGTTTGTTTTGTTCATGTCCATGGTTAGATATTTGATTCTTGGTTTTGTTCATGTTCATGTATTTTTGTTGAATTAATTTTCAGATTTCAAATGAAAGATTAATTAGTTGTTTTTCATGTTTGTATTATTGTCTACATAAATATTTGTTAGTTTAATGTTTGTTAGATTCAAATTGAAATTTAATTGATTATTTCTTCAATTTGTTTCATGTATTTTCCAGAAATTATTAATGTTGTTTGAATCATGTGAATCCGTCATGTGTGTTGCTTAAAAACAGATTTAATTCATATTCATCTTTGTTTGAACCATGTTTAATCCAGTGATTTAATGTGAGTTTATGTTTGTTTTGATTTGTTTAGTTTGAATCATGTATTTTTTTGTTTATTGTTGTATCCTTGTTCATCCGTTGATGGTCTAAATTAACCAGGATTGGTTCCCGATATGGTTACTTTATTTCCATTAATTTGGAGTTGTGTTGTTCATCGTGTTCATGTGATTTATTGTTGAAGATTGTTGAGAAATTGGTCATCTTGACTATATTTTGGTCAAGTTATGATTAATTGAGTGTTTAGAGCTGATGGGGGTAATTTGGTAAATTGCATTGCATTTGGAGGCAAATTTGTAATTACAATAAGGTCGGAGGGGTAGTTTGGTAATTGAACATTATTTTGATTCTTTATGTTAAGCATGAGAGACAAAATATAATGGGGTGGGGTTTTTGATGTACTTGTTTAATATAATGGGGGACAAGACAAAACATAATGGGGGGGGGGAATATTGCATTTGTTTATGTTAAGCATGGGGGACAAATTGTAATGGGTTGTGGTGGATGTATTTATTTAATGTAGGCATGGGGGACAAAGTTTAAAATAAAGAAAACATTAATAAGTGGGACAAAGCATGCCATTGGAGGAATAATTTGGGGTTGGGAATTCAAGACAAGGTCTTGCTATAAATAAGAGTTATTCTTGACATAAAAAGAGAGGAACATTGAGAGAAAAAAGGACTTGAACATTGAGAGAAAAAAGGTGGAGATTATTGAGAGATTTTTACACTTGAGAGCGGACAAACTTGAAACATTTTGAGAGTAAAAGAGAAATGCAATTTGAACTTTCACTCGAATAATTTCCGTTTGCTTTTCTCGAGTGTTATTCAAAAATCATTAAACTACTGCATCTTGTGTCGTTTGCTCTTCGGCTTTGACTGTGATTGCACTTTGGTATTGTTGGGTTTTCAATCTGTTACTGGGTTATTCTACTGGTTGTTGCTGGTTTTGCGGTGTTGCTGAATCTGCTGTTGCTGTGGTATTATTGCTGCTGACTCCTACTTCTTTTCTTCTTGTACTGCCATTTCCAGGTACACATTTGTACACTCTCGGCTTGAAGCGAAATGAAATATTAATCAGGCTTTGTTCCTGTTGAATTACTCCTGTTTGGATTTGTGTTTGAATATAATTTTCCTGTCGTTGTATAAAAATGTAGTTGATTGATTGATGAGTAATGAGGTTGCATATGTATAATTTCTTCATATAATAAATGTTAGTTTAAATTAATCGAAGAATAATTAATCTGTTTTGATATTATGGTGTGTCAATCTCGTATTCTAGTATTATTGAATAATAGAATATAGAATGAAAGCGGTTTTTCTTTGTACAAACTCGATCGCAATTTTCCATTCGCATTAGCCGTGAACTAATAAATAAGTTATGTTTTTCAGCATGTAAATAATTAAGAAATTTTCTTTTATTTTTAGAGACAAACTTAATAGAAAAATGTAGTCACTATAGGTTTATCCTTTAAAATAAAAATGAGACGAGCCTCGCCAAATAAATCACAAATCGCCGGGGCCCTCAATAAAATACATAACCATTGACTAGACTTTGGATTTGGTCGTTTAATGAACCTTCACGGCATCTTCCTAAAATAACAATACGTTAGACTCTTTAGGACGCGCCTTAATAAGTCTTACCTTCTTAAACTCGGGTGCGCATTTATGTGACTCAAATCCAAATCTCAACGGAGTCGAAATGTGTTTCTAATCACGGGTACATTGATTGTGACGCGGTTCGAGATGCGTGTCCATAACGTTGCAAATTCCTTTTAAAAAATAAGAATGAGATGAGCCTCGCCAAAAAAAATACAAAATTGCGGGGCCCTCAGTAAATATTTGTTTTCAAATTGCTTAGCTTTCGGGATGGACCGTTTAGCAAAATTCCACGGTCCTACCCAAAATAAATACGCTAGTCGCTTTAGGCGCGCCTTTAATAATTTAATTTCCTTAAACTCGGGTGCACATTGATGTGACCCAAATCCAAATCTCAACGGAGTCAAAGTGTATCGACGACCACGGGTACATTGATTGTAACGTGGTTCGAGATACATTTTCACAACGTTGCAATTCTTGACAAAAATAACAGTAAATGATAAAAGCGGTTAAAAGTTAAAATTTGCACATAAGTTCATATTCGTATAAAATCAGATAATCAAACCAAATATAACAGTTGAGCGACCGTGCTAGAACCACGGAACTCGGGAATGCCTAACACCTTCTCCCGGGTTAACAGAATTCCTTATCCGGATTTCTGGTACGCAGACTGTAGTATGGAGTCATTCTTTTCCTCGATTCGGGATTAAAATTGGTGACTTGGGACACCCTAAATCTCCCAAGTGGCGACTCTGAAATAAAAAAATAAATCCCGTTTTGATTGTCCTTTAATTGGAAAAAACTCCCTTGTACCCTCGCGGGTGCGTAAAAAGGAGGTGTGACAGTTAGTATCTCATTATATTCTTCTTCTTCTTCCCTAGTGGTTAATTTTTCAAAACCAAGATTTCTTTTTTCTGAACTAATCCAATCTCTGAATAATATGGAAATCTCTAGACTGTCCTCCGCTAATGAATGTCTATGATTTCCAATTTGAAATCTTGCCGCGCTAAAAGCACTCTCCGATACTACTGATGATGTTTGAATAGCCAGGATATCTCGGGCCATAATTGAAAGTGTTGGAAAAGCCTTGCCACGCTCCCTCCACCATGACAAAAGTTGTTCCATGCCTTCTTCGTCTTTAATATTTTCCAATCCTTGATTAAGATAAAAATCAAGTTCATCATCAATAGAGGAATCAAAACCTGTTATATCATCCATATCTTCCCGTAAAACTTCTGCTCTAGACTTAGAAGTAGAAGGAGCAGTTTCACAACCAGTTGTATCCACAGATTTATATTTATCAAGCATTGATCTAGCATAAGAATATATGTTAGCTTGGCAGTTTTCGAGAGATGGTTGTTCATTTTCTTGAATTTCTAAATTCTCATAAATTTTACGAACAAGTTCCTTTGCACCTCTTAGTTTTAAAGATGGGTTAGGTAGAGTAGAAATTAAATAAACTTCGGCAATAGGGAAAAAATATTTTTTAAATTTTAAAATCATTTCTTTAATGGCCGGTGCATAAGTTAAATTTGTTTTATACTTACCAAATACAATAGAAATTCCACAAATATACTATAATATTTGTGTAGCAGTAGGATAATATATACCAATTTTTTTTTTGTAGCATAATAAAAAAAATTTAAAAATTTAGTAAGCTCTCTAATCTCATCCCAATCAGAATCAGTAATTTGATCTAACAGGGGGAGCATTATGCATATTAAATACCTTTTGGATGGGCACCCGATAATCATATGCAACTTTAGGCATTTCATAAGTAGAATTCCACCTAGTACAAATATCTTTTGGAACTTTTCTAAATGGAAGGTTAGCACTAGCACATTGTTGAGAAAATTCATGAATTCTACTTTGTTTATGAGTACGAAAAATATAGCCACAAGCATGTTGTATTTTACTGCAAGCATCAGAAAATAAATTAAAACCATCTTTTACAACCAACTTAAAAATATGGCATGCACATCTAACATGAAATATTGTTAGATTAATTGGACAAAGTCTAGATTTTAAGCTATTTTTTGCGGTTGTGTTAGCAGAAGCATTATCTAAGGTGATAGATAAAATATTATTAATGAGTCCATAAAAAACAAGTATTTGTAGAACAATAGTTGCAATATATGCTCCATTGTGTTTTGAATCAACAAATTTATAACCAATAATACGTTTTTGCAAGTTCCAAAGATGATCAACCCAATGACATGTAACAGTTAAATAATCACAACCATTAGGACTACGACCTATATCAGATGTGATATACACTTTACAATCTAAGTGAAAAAATACACAAACGAATATACTGAAGATATTTGGTTTGAAATTTAAAAACATCATTTCTAATCGTGGTCTTAGGAAAACCTTGAAAAGCAGAGTTATAAGTTTCTTGTATATAATGCAAAAGAGCAGGGTAAGAAGGAAATGTAAAAGGTAAGCCAAAGACAAACACCATTTTTGCTAAGTTCTCACGATCTCTATCTTTGTTATAGGGGCATAAAACATGACCAGAAGCAGGGTCAAGTTGTTTTTGAATTTGATTAGAATCAGATCAACTAGGAGTGACAGAACGGATGGTAGGATCTATAATTTTTTCTGGCTTATATGTTAGCTTGTATCCATAAAGATTTGTAATCCTTTCTTAAGTGTCTAGTTAAGCCCCCCCCCCCCACAACTTGTTGAGTGTGCAAATTGTTGCTTACATTTTTCACATATAGCACGATGATTGACTTTATCATGTTTAAAAAATCTCCATACAAGTGATGTTTTGGGACGTTTAGCCTTAGGCTTACCCCTTACAAGGGGTACATGGGGTAAAGCTCCAGACTGAGATTGACTCTGAGTTGGAGCTTGTGTTGCGGGACTAGTGGGTGTTTCATGTAATTCTTATTCCTCATTTTCTTCATCCTCAAAAAATATCATTGCCAAATTGTCTTTGTAAAGTTTCATGATCTAATTGTTCTCCCACATGAACATCATAAAATGTGGGGGGGTTGGAAAAAATAAAGAAGAATGGGGGGTATTTATAGTAAAAAAAAAATAGGGGCAAAGTGTAATTTAATAAACTTAGGGGTTATATTAAAAGTTTAGGGGGGAGTAGGGGGTGTTTCGGGGGGGAGGCGGAGGGGTTGTTTGGACCATTGGCAACGACTATTTTTGCAATTTAAGTCGTTGCCCAACGGCTAGTTGTTTTTAAAAAAATAATTTCTGGCGGGACGCGGGATGGGACGGGACGAAATAGGATGAAACGGGACAGGACAAACGGGACGAAATGGTCGTCCCATCCCATCCCGTGTCTCGTTTAACATTGGCTCATCCCATTTAATTTAAAGAGGGACAGTACAGGAAGGGACAGGATGCGGGACGGGACGGGCCGACCCGTCCCGTTGGACAGCCAGAATCTCACCTCAAAATCCCGGAAGGAGGTTCTATTAATGTGCTAACCTGAAGTAATTTGAAATTTTCCACGTGTTTAGTTTGTTAATTGTTTGTACAAAAATTGAATTTTTATTCCTTGTAACCTAATTATTGTTCATTATTGTTAGAAAGCCGTGTAGATATTGGGAGTGTCAAGACGAACCTTTTCGGACCGAGCGTTGATAGAAATCAATAAGTTACAGTGTAAATTGGATACTGCTAATGTTACAATCAATATGCTGAACCAATTGTTGGAGTCGTGCAAGTTAGAAGGGACAAATTGTTGGAAAAAGTTGAAGATTTGGAGGCTGCAAAAAATGTTGAAGTGAACAAAGCAAGGAAAATCGAAGACAATGTAGTTAAGATGAAGGTGTTTATTTCGATTTCAGTTACACTTTTTGTTGGATTTATTGCGGTAATGTGGATGAAGTAAATTCTGTAAAAAAAAAAAGATGGCATATGCTCCATATTTCAGTTCCTAGTTCTTGTAATACTTAGACGTTTCTATCTACTACTTTTTTATGCTCCTATCTACTGACTTTTGATGTTCTTAGCCATTGTAAAACAATGACATCAATTGTTAATGTATGTTTCAAGTACTAGTGTTTTGATGTTCTATCTACTGTCCTTTTTTGTTGCTCCTATCTACTGACTTGTACTAGTTTCAATTGTTTAATTCCTTCACCAAAGCTATAAATGAAACATGTTTTCTTCCAAATTTTCGAAGACACTTCGAAACATAGACTCTTGCAGACAAATGCTTACAACATATAACTTACAACTAAGAGCTTAGAACTAACAACTTACAATATTGAACTCCTATATGGCAAGTTACAACTTCGAAACAGTTAGATTAATATGGCATCCATTTTTAGTAATTACATCACAAAAAACATACACTTCTTCATAGTAACTCCAGTAATTATATCATAAAAAACATATATCAAAAAATTGTAATTACAACAATTACATCACTGGATCATAATGTGATATCCAGTGATAACATTCAGAACCAACTATTAATCACAGAATACTAAATGGGAGATAACTATAATTAAGTTTGCAATAAATACATCCCACACACACAAAAAAAATCCAACTTTGTCTTTATTTTTGTATCATTGATTTCAGCTTCCCGATTCTCTCTTGCCCTTGTTTTTTCAACTGATTTGCAGTTACAACAACCTTCCCCTTCCACTGTAATGTTAGTGTTGAATATGGTAGATCTGTTGGCACACTAACACTAGTGTAATCACCAGTGAAGTGGATTGACCTTGTTCTAGCTAGTATTTGTACCTGTTGTCTCATCCTGAGCCTTGTAATTACTTCTTATATAACTCTTGGCTTAAGCATATCATCTTCTTTATGTATAACTCTTGACCTAAGAAGAACTCTAGGTGTAAGCATAAACCTAAGCCCACTGTCCCTACTTGGTTGAGTGGCTTGAGGTGCTAAACAGTTGGTATCATTTTCGACTTGAGGTATTGAACTGTCTTGACTTGGTTCAGTAACAACTTGGCCTCTTCCTCTGCTACTTTCCTTTTGATTTTGTTGCAGCAAGTGCTGAACTGGTGGTGGCCTGCCCAGTTGTTGCAGCAAGTGATGAATTGGTGACAGCCTGCTCAGTTCTTCCACTCTTACTTTGCTTCTTTCCCTTTGGTTGCTGTTAAAAAGACAAGTTAGAAAATATTCTTCATGTCTAATATTTAATGCTTTGAAGTTTATGTAAAATAATTACCTGACCACAAGTCCTTGCATTATGAGTTGTTTCTCCACATTTGCTACAAGTCATGATTCTTCCTTTTCTGGACTGTGACCACGCTCCTTGTCATTTAATTGCCTCATCCTTCTGCCTATCTTTCTTAACCTTAGGTCTGCCAGCCAACTTCATAAGCTCTGGAGGCTCCATTGCTTGAGATGGTTCAATTTTCCAAAACTTTTCTCCCTGACATGCTAGATCTTGTGTCTATAAGTCAGCAAAAATGCCTTCTTGCTATACCACCAGTTGATATCTGTCATTGGATCACCAGAGTCATGAAGTATAGCTCTAATAGCATGTGGACATAGGATTCTGGTAAGGTCCTATGACCTGCAAGTGCACTTCTTCACAACGAAATTGACATAATGCTTGTCAGATCCTTCTGTAACTTCATAATCGTTTTGCCCATTTGCATTTACTTCACAGGCTGCTTGAGCAATCTGCAGGTACTCATTGTACAAATCCATGCATTTTGGACTGAAATCATGTCTCCAACTCCTAACTTCTTCTTCATGTTCTCTTAATAGGTTCATGGTCTTGATTCTTATATCCTCTGACATCTTGATTATAGGCTTATTCCTTGCATCCACAATCCACTTGTTAAAGGATTCAACCAAGTTACTATCAACCGACTGATTCTTGCATATTATGTCCATATATGCTCTACATCAGACTTGAGATGGGTACCTCAACAAAGCCTCTGCAGCATCTTTGTTCAAGTCCCCTAATTTTTGTAGTTGATATTTAAAATCTTCTGCATATGTGCACCATGCACACTACTATAAAAGCTTCTTGTTTTCTCCAGTGTTGTACTGTTTGCACCAGTTAGACTCAATATGTCTAACACAATACCTGTGATGTGCCTGGGGAAGGACTATTTTGATTGCACTAAGTAGTCCCTATAATGGTTATTCAATACATACAAAGCTAGTCAGAAACATATATCAAGTAAAAAGTAAATAAAAGATTGAATTGAAACAGACATAATTGTTCAGAAACTTTACCTTTTGCATATCTGACAAGAAGGTAATTCCTTCCTTTTATTTGAGGTCCAAAGAACATTGAAGCAACTGCAAGAACCAATTCCAAGTATTTTTTATCTCCTTATCAATGATAAATTGTTGAACCCCTAGAAATTCTTGCTCATTAGTGAATTCATTCACTATGTCTATGTGTGAAAGTAAGTCAGAGTCATAACCTGTCCAAGTCTTCACAATTTTTCGGTATAGACTTCAGGCTCATAACCCAATCACCGTCGTAATTTACTATTAACTCGACTAGAACCATCTCCAACAACCTAGCAAATACAAAAAATATAGCACTTAGAAAACATAAAGTAAACAATGTGAAAGTCAGTAGTGGGAAAAGAATAATTAAAGACAAAAAGAATATTTTTTTATGACAAGAGCCCCCCCCCCCACCTTAAAGAAGAATCCAAAATACCCGAATACTTTAATCAAATGGCCACATAATTGGAAATCATCGTTTTAATAAATAATGAAAAGTGCAGAATCTTCAGACAACACAACTATACTTTCTTAACAAAGACAAAAAACAAACCCCACATAACCCCACAAAATAGAGAAGCCCAACAACAAATAAACAACAAAGGCCTAAAATATCCATGCAAACACTAGAAACAAACATAATAAGAATATATAACTGAAATTGCAGAAACTTAAGTTGGATGTAGATGAAACCCAAGAAATCGAAACCCTAGAATAAAAACCCTAAAAAATAAAAATATACTAAAAAGATGAAATACTAACAGAAATAATATAGTAGAGACGAATCACTTTAATGGAGGAAGGTATTACCTTTATGACATTTGTTGTTCAAATCGGCAGTCAACAGAGAATAGAGAGTTCTAGAGAGTGAAAGAGAAAGAAGAGAAAATGAATAAAATGGATTTATTTTTGTGTTATATTTTGCGGGTTGTGACTTTTGTGTATGGGGTATCGTGGATCGGGTCGATTAAATATGATACCGAGTGTAAAAAGACATGGATAAGTGCCATGTGTCCCCTCCATCCACTTAAGGATACATGTGTTAGGATTGTAAGACGGCAGAGAGTTCTATAGTCCAATAATATAACGGGGGACAACTTTAAACAATTTATCCTAGTAGAGGGACAAATCAGACCCTTTTCCGAATAAAAAGAGTCATTGTATATCACAATCTTTTATGGATATATACGGATATACATATATTCGAAATACACGGCATATAAGGGATATATACATAAATATACACTACCCAAAAAACTCATTTTCCCCTCATTTTCACACATGCTTTACCGCCACAAAACACCATAACCGTCAACCATAACAACACAAAACACCATTACAAATCCAAAAAAAAATAGGTAGAAGAAGAGGGCATAAATGAAGACTCGGATCCATCTGAATCTCTGGAATGGCAGATGCATTGGTTAGTTCAACTTTATAACAAGAGATAATCATGACTTGGTACCGGCCAGTTATATTCGCGAGATGCAAAATGCCATTTATTGGGCCAAGTGGACATGCAGCGACATATAGTATGGACATCAACACATGTATACCACTGCTAACAACTATTAGCAGCATTTTAGCTAAAGTTTAGGCTTAGCAACCGTAGCACAAACAAATTAGGAATTTTTACCTTCTATAACAAAGGTTAATACTTTATTTGTTTTAAATAAATACCATTTTAAAAAATTATATTCTATAGATATATTTTAATGTTTATAGAAAAATATTTAATTTTGGTTACCTCCTACCCCTAAGCCACTAAATACACTATTCAGTTACACTATTTTCTTTCTATCTATACTTTAATACATGCCATTCTCTTCTCCCATTCCTTGAAAATACGAAAACTTAATCTCAAAATTCCTCTCACCCACATCACCTATCATTAGTCAAAAACACAAGCTCTTTCTAGGGCGACATGGTGTAGCATAGACTGCCATGGATGCGTAACCCTCTCCATCAAATTAACATCAGAAGGGTTAAGATTGAATCTCAAGAGTCTATGTTTGGATCTCGTTTCCGAATCTGCCGACCGTTTGGATTGGTTAAGGTTGAATCTCAAGAGCCTTTCCCAGTTTTGTTTGGATCTCGTTTTTGGATCTCGTCTCCATCAAGTTAACATCAGAAGGGTTAAGCTGCCGCAATATACGAGGATTCAATTTGTTGGTGATAAGACTGGGAAGATTATCGAGCATGTCCAGAAATTCAATTTGGGGCTGAGCAACTTGGTTTTCTGTTAATATATTTTAATGTATTTTCAATATATCACGCTGTATTTTCATGTATTTCATTGTATTTATTGTTTATTTTTTCATTTTAATTCAATGTATCTCGTTGTATTCCATATATTTCATTGTATTCACTGCCTTTTTTTATTGTATTTCAATGTATCCCGTTGTATTCTATGTTTTTTATTGTATTCATTGTCTCTCTATATGCCATGAATGTATTCATATGTTTTTTTTAATTAATATAATTTATGTATTCAGATGTATTATATAATTTCTCTGAAGATTGCTATATTTTTGGGGTATTTTTCGGTTGAGAATCTTTTTTATAACTGGAAATACAAAATTTGTGTGTTGTAATTGAGTTTGTTGAGTTATATTAGGAGTCGATTATGTTAATTGATTCACTTTCCGTTTAAAAACAATGTAATCCTCTGTTTCATGCCGTGAATACAATCGAATACAATAATTTGTCCAGCTGTAATCCCATGTTTCATGCCGTGAATACAGTCGAATACAATAATCTGTCCAGTTGTAATCCCATGTTTCACGCCATGAATATAGTCGAATACAAAAATCTGTCTAGCTGTAATCCCATGTTTCACGCCTAGAAATGCTACTGTATTCATGAATACAGTAGTTTAAATACATCAAATACATCTTATAACAACAGAAAACGTATCTATAATCCGTAACATAGCAAATAGTATCTATAGATAGCTAATTACCACTAAAGATAGTGCTTTATGAAAATTTCTCTTTTATCGCACTAAGTTAATTGACAATAATTCAAGAAAAAAGTAGGGAGGTTCCCGGTTAACGTCTTCAACAAGTTTAGGCCCAGACCTACTTGAACAAATAGACGAACTCTTAGAGTCCACATAAATTGTTAAAATAGCACGGGTTAACCAGTTTTCGGACTGGTAATCGAAAAATAGCCAGTGTTTGTAAAGGTACTGAAAAATAGCCACTATTTTACTGCAATACGAAAAGTTCCAACAAAATATACTGGATATTGGAGCATATGTGTATGAACTTTCAACATATTATGATGGAACTCCAGCACACGGAAGTTCCAGCATAATATACTGGAGATTGGAGCACATGTATATAAACTTCCAGTATATTATGCTAGAACTCTAGCACATTATGAAATTCCAGCATGTTATGCTGGAAGTTCACATGTAAAAAATTCGAACTCTAGTATATTATGCTGGAATATTTTCCGGATTTTGAACATATTTTTGTTCAGATTTATCTTAACATAAAAAGTGGATAAATTTAAATTACTTTTGAAATTGTGGCTATTTTTCAATAACCACCTATAAATTTGGCTATTTTTTAATTTCACCCATACTGTTGACTTATATGTGCTATGAAATATGATATACTTTTCTTTTTTGCTTATTTTGATTCACATTCAGGCTTGGTAGGTTAACTTTTCAGATTTCATGTTAACAATCAATTGTTGAAGATGCAGATGTTTCTCGTTGATGGGTTAACTAGTGTAAGGAAAGGGTCTCTCTCAATTAGACTGAGACAAGAAGAAAATCAATGTCAAGATACAATATGATAAGTAATTAGGTGGGAACAAAGCATAATTTAGATTTAATCGCCTTTCGATTGTGTGCCTCGCTCACCAAATTAAAGTCTCGTTGTTATCACCTTTTATCATTTTGTTTACCCTCGAAATCCGATAACAATTAAATTTATATGTGATTTTAAGGATACATAGATTAAATTGATACGAAGTAACAAGTTATATTGAAATTGTAAATAAGGTATGATAAAGTAAGTTCAAATCACAAGATTTGGATAATAACGGCCTTGGGAAGAGGGTCTTCCTAGAATAGGATGCACTTCTATCATAATATAAAGAAACAGTTGAAATAGAGCTTTAAAGAGAAAATAACAGTATATTGATTCTGAGTGAATATTACATGTCCTTCACAAATAATCAGACCCCCTTTATATAGTAGGGGAGTCCTACTTTAGATACAATTCTATATAAGGTAAAAAATCTCATGATTTGCTAATTAATCGGTTTCTCATTCGTGCTGAGATTTCCGCCGTGATATCCGACCGGTTACGTATATTTCGATCTTACGTTATTTGGTCCAAAAATATTTTCTCGAACTCATTCGGAGTCACAGACTCGATGATCTTGAAGACGTATGTTCTAACCTCATACCTTGGTTCGATTGAACCCGGGGTCAGTATTTAATTCATTATGTTTTCATTCCGAACTGTCATACAATAGGTGAGACCGATTTTGACCGTATACAGATAGTCCCCTCGTTTTTCGGAGAGTAAACGACGAGAAACGATATGAGACCTCGATCCTCATCTCGATACATCGCGTCAGAAACGACAAAATGAACGACACGTCTTAATGAAATTAAATGTTCGTCAGTTGCTGGTTGACCATTACAGGTTTTGAACCTTCATTTGAAAATTATAAATATCTCCTCCTTCATTCATTCAAACTTTACATCCAATCTTTTCTTACTCTTGTTCTTAAAGAATCTTTGAATTTTTTAGTACTTATACCCAAATTTCTTGAGAGCTTTGTAAGGATTCCTCCTTTGTCTGAACTATTAAGCATACTCTTTTAACTCCTTTTTCTTTATCTTTATCCAACAAATGGCGAAGACTTCTAAAATAGTCCCTCAAAAAGAAAACGCTTCTTCTTCCCGGCCAGTCGACGAGGAACCAGCGGCGGAACATCCTCTTGACGCGTTTATTCCTGGAGGGTGCTCGATGGTCACCGACTTCATGGTTGAGAAACCTTCATCCATTCCTGGCTGGAGTGAAAAGGTGTCGAGGTATATTTGCACGATCAATGAGGATATACTCCCTACGGTAATAAAGGATTGCAACAAGGCCGGAAAATATGTGGTGATTCCCGGGCCTGAAGAAGACATCACTACCCACATAATGGGATACTTAAGTGTTTACACTTATCCCTTTACGTTGGGCTCATTGGATCCAGTGATCATCCGATTCTGCAAAAGGTACGAGGTGTGCCTTGGTCAAATCCACCCCTCGTTCTGGAGGATAGTTATTCTCCTTCGATTCTTCGTGAGTAAGATCGAAGGATGCCCTTTCACCGTTGATAATCTGATGCGCCTGTATAGTCCCCTATTCTTCCGGGTGGGGGGGCTAATCAAACTTGCACGCTGGGCTACCAAAGCCTTGTTCTTGAGTATTGATGAGGATCAAGATCGAGGTTGGTTAGGCCTATTTATCCGAGTGAGGACCTCAGCTTGATCTCGGCTGAGGACATACCGTTCCCCGAAGAGTGGAACACAAAACGTAAGTAAAGTTCTTCTTCTCTCAGAATTTAATGTTTTTGCTCTCTTTTTCCACTTTCTTATCGATATTTGGTTGCAATGAAGCTGTTGCTCAGGTTCCAAAGGCAGTTCCTCAACTCAAGGAGTGGGTCGAGGGCATCGTCTCTAAGAAACTGTACTCCGAACGCGTATGGCGCTAACTTTCGCAGGGCCGGTGGGAGGCCCATTCTCACGGTGAGATTCCTTCTTGGAGTGGACAAAATTTGGGCTTCTTCCGTGCTTACTCATTTTTTTTGTAGGCCTTGGGAAGGATATTGCAATGAGGCCTCCAACCGACAACGAGGATAGTCCCGCCGAGTCCCCTTCTCTAAGGCAAGGCAAGGAGAAGAATTGGGGAAGGCCCCCGAGTTCTCCGAACTTTGATAAGAAAACAACAAAAAGGAGGCTAGTGCTCAAATCCAAGGCAGAAACTAGGGATCGAGAGCTCCTATCAGACTCAGTCCAGCGACTGAGGGATGAGTTCAAAAAAGAAGAAGAAAATTCTGAAGTGGTGGCCCGCATGCGAGGCAACGCCGTAGTGCCTCAAACCAGGGGGCTGTTGAGGAGGCAGTGGCCGAAGCCCTCAAACCAGAGAGGGGCGAAGCTGATTTTCCCCAAGTTAGGGAGGCCGACATAGAGGCTACGGCTGGTGCTTCTCGGGCAGAAGATGATGCCCCCAAGGGTGGACTCGGGGTGATATACCTCTCTGAGTCGCATTTGTTTACCGACTCTATGATCCACGATTCCTAAGTGCTAAAAGGACGCTCAATTGATGGGCCCTAAGGGGTGGCAAACCTTTTCGACCACTTCTTGGAGGGTTTAGATTCTTCCGCCTTGGAAGACATCACCGGGCTGGGTAACTTACCATTACCAAAGAAGAGTCCTTCTTCTGAAACTAGCAGGCCTTCTTCGAGTCCAGAACTAATAAGCCGGTTCCCAGCTCCGAGTGCTGATCCTGGTCGAAAACGGACAATTATTATGTCCATACCGGAGGATGCCCGGGTCCTCTCTGCCCCCGTGGGGGTCATAAGTTATCTTTGGTGCTTGGTGACCGTAGAGGATCAAGCAAAGATAAACAAGGTGGAAGCGCCTTGCCTGTTCAACGAATCCCAACAGGCATTAAACCGGGTAACTTTTAGTGCCTTTTTATGCATTTTTAGTTATGTACTTAGATTAAGCCCTAAAGAATCGTAACACATCCCTTATGTTTGTAGGCCTCGGTGATCCATTATGAAACTTTTTTCCGATATCAAGAAGAATTAAACCACCACGAGGCCAAGACCCGGGAGCTCATCGAGAAGAGGGATGCTTACAAGCTTCTTAGTGAGCAGCATGAGGGGGAGGTCAAGAAACTCCAAGTTGAGCTGGAGGCAGACCGGAAGGAGCATGCTGTCATGGTCAGGCAGGTAAGAATAGTCTTTGAGGATAATGACGATAAGTCACATACGGTGGCTAATGGTCCAAACCGGTAGGTCCAATAGAAGCTTGACCAGATCGGAAAACTTAGATGTTTTTGTTTTTTGTATTTTTGTTGAGGCCATTTGGCCTTTGTAAAAAATTTCATCGGGCTGTTTGGCCCTTGTAAAAAGAAATTTTGGTTATGAATATAAGGCTTTTCCTTTCAACAGCTTTCGAATTTTCTTTTTGTCTTATTTTTTTTATTTACAAAGATCTAAATGCCTTAGCATGAAGTAGATGGGTCTTGTTCAGAGACTCGAAGAAACCTTTCTTTCAATTTTGTTTTAAGGCATTGTGGGGGTTCAGTGTGACTGATAGTTTTTTTCCCAAAGTACTTAGACTTTTTTAAGTCATAGTCTGTCGAGGGTAGCCTTTAGAACCGGTTAAGAAATTTTGAGTCCTTGTTGTTTTTATTACAGGCCTCGGACGTCTCCGAGCCATGTTTATATGGTCGTAGCCTTTATGTTTGGGTGTTTTCCTATTTTAATATCGTTATCCCGAGTTATCCAGTATTGTCGAGGATGGCAGTTCCCGAGCGGGGGTGGACTTAGTCTTTAAAATTTGGGCATAGCATAATAGGACTTATGCCCCCGAGCTCCAATAACTCAAATCGTCCAAGCTCGGTTTCAAACTGTAGTCCCCGAGTGAGAGTGATCGCATGAACTCGGACTAAGGTGGCCCTTGGGCTCGATACCTTTAGGAGATCGGAAGTAAGGAATTTCTTAAGAAAAGCAAAAAACTTAAAAAGACAACGATACTTATCCACGAGGAAAAGACTTCTTTTTATTCTTGTGCGTCGTAATTATACATGTGTACACGCTTTGTGTCAGGGGTCGAGCAATATATGCGAGCACGTTCATTTGACCATTTGGCCCTTGCAATAAATCCTATCGATTGAGACCCTTCGGTTATGTAGTTTCTTCACTTTCTAAAGTCGATATCCAAGGGCAATGGCCCTAGTATTTGAGGTTGATTATAGAGAAGCCTCGGATACTGTTGATGTGTTCTTTGACATCGATTCGTGATCGGTCTTCGATTCTAGGTTAGCACGATCCACTATTGCCGAAAAACCCATTTGGGACAAAACCGGTTCAAGGGAAAAAGAGTGCAACGCGTGCTCTCAGGCCTAAAATTTTTGCAATTCTCCTTGTCAGTTACCTGCAAGCGTTAGTCCAATATATAAGTAAAAAAATGAATGGAGTCATACCTTAGCAATAATATCATTTCAGGTAAGTTATGTTTCAATTGCTCGGTAGTCATTCGCCATTAATCGTTCTGAGCTTGTAGGACCTCTTTCCAGTGTTATCAATGATATGATATGGCCCTTACCAGTTCGGCCCCAACTTCTCGTCGTTCGGGTTTCGGGTGTTTAGTGTCACCTTCCTTAGTACTATGTCCCCGAAGTTGAAGTATTGAAGGTTGGCCCTTCTGTTGTAATATCTCTCGATCCATTGTAGCCAACCGAACAAGGGCGGCTTCGCGCCCTTTATCCAATAGCTTCAAGCTCATACTCAAGGCCTCGTCATTTGACTCTTTTGTTGCATAAAGGAATCTGATACTGGGCTCTCCGACTTTGATCGATATTAAAGCTTTGATGCCGCAAACCAATAAGAATGGAGTGGCACCGGTACTGGACTTCGAAGTTGTATGATATGCCCACAGGACATTGGGTAGGATTTCCTTCCATTTCCCTTTGGCATCGGTCAACCTCTTTTTAAGGTTTTGGAGTATGGTGTTATTGGTTGATTCTGCTTGTTTGTTACCACTATGGTGGTAGGGTGTTAATAGGATTCTTTTGATCTTGTGTTGTTCAAGAAATTTGGTTACTTTTCTACCGATGAACTGTTTCTCGTTGTTGTACACGATCTTGGCCGACATTCCAAACCGGCATATGATGTGTTCCCAAATGAAATCGATGTCCTCCTTCTCCCTGACCTTCTCATATGCCTCGGCTTCTGCCCACTTTGAAAAATAATCAGTCATAAATAAAATAAATTGGGCCTTACCGGGTGCCCTTGTAAGGGGTCCGACGATGTCCATTCCTCACTTCATGAACGGTCATGGTGACAAAACCGAATGTAGCAGTTTCCCGGGCCAGTGTATCATCAGAGCATGTCGTTGGCATCCATCACATTTTCGTACAAACTTTTACGTGTCCATTTCCATATCGATCTAGTAATAGCCTGCTCTGATCACCTTTCGAACCAATAATTCGGCACCCGAATGATTTCCACAGGTGTCCTCATGAACTTTCCTCAGAATGTACTCTGTATCTCCTGGTCTTAAACATATTGCCGGTGGGCCTTCGAACATTCTTCTGAACAAGGTGTAGACAATTAAAATTTTATCAAATTTAAATCCATACGAAATTTGGATTTTACCATAAATTAAATATATATTGGTCCAATTAAGTAATATGGAATGGTATAATTGGGTTTGTTATTTAAATCGAATTAAATTGATTTAAATAAAGGTCCAATATACTATTAGGCTAGCCCATTAGTTGGTCTTCTATCAAATGAGTCAGCCCATGAGCCTCAAGTCCAATGGCCCAGCAGGGTTTTCTTGGAGGCTACTCCACCCTACACCTATATAAAGGGGTGAATGGAAAAGGTAACAAAAACAAGCAACTAAGCAGAAGAAAAGGCTAAAAGAAGCATTGAAGAATAGCATCAAAGTCTCCATCCATATCTGTAATCATCGTCTGTGGTCAAATCCAAAGGTGAACTCAAATCATAGGCGGGCGGCTTCAAATCTTCCGTTCGTGATAACCCAATACCAAATCCTGGTTCGTGACGACCTTCAAATTGTTCGTGACGTACTACAAATCTGAAATCTGTCAAGTTCAAGATCAAGCTCTCAAGCTCTTGAACCATCATCTGTGAGGAGAAGAATCAGAGGACTACATCTCTTTAGATTTAGAGATATTTTAGAGATTGTAACCCTATCACTTGAAATCGAATATAATATTTGTCGCTATATTTTTGTCTTGATTATTATTTTTCAGGAACGAAATTTAGTTGTTACAAATTTTGGCACACCCAGTGGGACCATCTCTTCTCTTCAAAGTTCAAGAACACCAAGATGGCTACAATAAGAAACAACCCTAGATCTGACTCCAAAAGCGGATTGGAAGTTGCCATGGAGATTGTTCGGCAAATCAAAAAAGCAAAGCGGAAATACTAGGACAACAAGTGCTTGAAGTGCCGTCCACAACTCATGTTTTTGGTTCATCTTCTCTAAGAAGTGAGATCCTCTTCGTACATGCTAGAAGAAGGGAACAACATTGCTGAGGTGGTTGAATGAACTTTGGCGCGATTTAGCCTTTCTAAAGAATATCATCATCGATCCTATAATACTTTCATACAGAAAGATGATGATGTGCTAAGCAGCGAATTTGCTCTAATCTCTCCTCGTGTCACTCCACAATCTGCGGTCACTCCACAATCTGCTCTTTATACAAGTGATGATCCATATTATTCTTCATCATCTGCGGTGTTCATGAAAACAATGATGATTGAAACTTCTACCATAGAAGAACAACTTGCAAATTTGATAAAAGCAGTTGAAGGCCTGACAAAGTACATGAAAGATCAAGATGACAAATTTTCAAGTTGATGAATAAGGTAGAGAGTATGACAGAGGAAGAATCAAGTCAAGAACCTATGAAGCTTCCAGAAACTCAAGAGAAAGGAGAGTCCTCTACAAAGATAACAACAATGAGCAAAGAGCTCTAAGTCTCTTTTGACGGGCAGATTTATGTTGAGCAATTGAAGGACTTTATCATAAGGTCCATCAAGGATAAAATTGAGCCTTC
Source organism: Nicotiana sylvestris (assembly GCF_000393655.2). Classification (NCBI taxonomy): domain Eukaryota; kingdom Viridiplantae; phylum Streptophyta; class Magnoliopsida; order Solanales; family Solanaceae; genus Nicotiana; species Nicotiana sylvestris. The sequence goes on from NC_091063.1 coordinate 66,334,985, forward strand.
GCCTAAATCTTTCCTTACATACGCAAAGTCGTACACCCAAAGGATTGATAACTTGAAGATGCCAAGTGGATATCAACCCCCTAAGCTTCAACAATTTGACGGTAAAGGGAATCCCAAGAAATATGTTGCACACTTCGTCGAGACATGCAATGATGCTGGAACTTATGATGATCACCTTGTCAAGCAGTTTGTTCAATCTCTCAAAGGAAATGCTTTCGATTGGTACACAGATCTTGACCTAGTTCCATTGATAGTTGGGAGCAACTCGAGCAGAAATTCCTCATTTATTTCTATACCACAAGGCTCATTGTGAGTATGATTGAACTTACAAATGCCCGCCAATGGAAGGAGGAGTCAGTTATCGAATTTATCAATTGCTGGAAGAGTTTAAACCTCAACTGCAAGGACCGTCTTGGTGTAACTTCTGGCATCAAAATATGCATCTAAGGTATGCATTGGAGCCTTTTCTACATCTTGCAAGGAATAAAGTCTAAAACCTTTGAAGAGTTGGCCACCAGTGCACTTGATATGGAATTGAGTATGGTGATAACTACGGATTCTAGTTTATTTTATACTCCTTTTTGCTTGAGTTTTGGATTAAAAATATATACAAGTAATCCCAAAAGCTTATATGTTGTGCTTGTTTGCAGTGTTTGGTCAAAAACGTGACAAGAAGTCAAAACCATCTCAAAAAAGGAGTGAAACATGCACAAGTGCCAAGAACAAGTCAAAGTACCGCTGCAAATTGACATCTACTGCAGCTGCAACATACCCACCGCGGCAGCGGTACATTTAGTGTGGTCCGCGATGGATAAGTTCAGAGTGATGCAATCCTTGAGTCTAAGCAATGCGGTCCGTAGAAGATTCTTCGCGGCCGTGGCAGACTCATAGCGGCCACAGTCCATTTGTTGCGGGCCACGGATAGGGGATCAGAGAGATAGGATTTTGGAAGTTGCAAGACACCGCGGTCCGCGGTCCATTTGTTGCGGATCGTGGTGCATTTCATGCGATCCACGATGGCTAGATTTAGAGACATAAAAATGAAGCCAAAAAGCCTCACCGCGGCCGCGGTGCATTTTCTGCGGTCCGTGGTGCCTCCGTCAGGGGTATTTTTGTCTAGAAAATTCAGCCTTGTATAAATACTTCTTTTTCAGAGTTTTAGGGTATCTTATTTATAGCTGAGCATGTGAAGGCCGTTTTGGATCTATTTTGAGTAATTTTGTACCTAGTTCAACATTGAATCTTCAATTCTTAGTTTGTAAACATATTATATGGGCTATTCTTCATCTAAATATCTGATTTCTTCCATTATTATGAGTAGCTAGACCCATTAACTAGGGTTGTAGCTCAACCCTAGTGTGGGTATATGATGGGTCCTTTTTTTTAAGGTTTAGATGTTTATAGGTAGTTGATATTTGGACTGATTTGTGTTTTCCATGTTGAATTAGTGGTTGCAATTACTAATTTGTGCCTTTTTGACTTGGGCTTTTCTTGAAAAAGAGACCTTGAGTCTAGGAAAATCAGTCCAACAAGGAATTGGGGTGTATTCAAGAGATTGATAGCTCCAATTAAAGAGTTAAACGTAGAGATAGTAATACCTGATTTGAGTCTATATTGCTTGCACAATTTTACACCCAATTGGTCTTGAGAAAGTCAATTAGGGCAAAGTCACTCAAGCTACCGAGAGGTATAAAGTGAGTAGTTTCGTTCATTGGCTATATTGCAATCCCCAACATAACAACTTTGCCTTAGGCTTTAGAATCCGTCGAGTATTCACCTAGGAGAAAGTCACTTCCCTAGTGCCTCGTTAACCATTTAGAAAACCTTACAAGTATTTATACTTAGCTTAATTTCACATATCATTAGTATAAAAATTAGAAGTAACAAACAAACAATTATGATTGGAAGTGTAATCAAGAGCACTACACACTACTAGTTTAGATAGGAATCCAAATCCCATTCATTCTAGCTCCCTGTGGATTCGATCCTGACCTTCTCGGGTAAAAGCTGCATCGATCGCTCTTGCCACTTTGTAGTGGTATGGGGTTGGACCCAATCACTTTTTGGCGCCATTGCCGGGGAGCTAAAGGTTTTGGCTATCTATCTAAATAGTGTTGTGTATTGTCTTTCTTTCCTTCTGTGTTACTAATTTGTGAGTGTCGCAAATTCAGGTACAAAATGGCGACAAACAACGCACCTCTTGGAGATCTTCCACTAGGGGAGGAGGTAGATGACAATATTGATGATGAGGTTTTATAATGCCTCAAGCTCAAAGGAGAGGCCGCCAGGCCATTGATAATGTTCCAAACCCTCCCCCGCTACCTCCAAGAGTGGCTCCTCAAGTGCTTCCAAACCAAAGATATGCTAGTGCAATTGTCCCACCCTGGATCCGGGTGGGAAACTTCCAAATTATAAATGTGATGCTGACCTTGTTGGAGAAGAGAGGGTATTTCACACGTGCTCCCCCATCAGAATGCTTACAACTATCTTAAGTGCTTCGTGGATACCCGTTGGGGGAGCAAGCAAACAAATGTGTCATAGGATGCACTTCGGTTGAGATTATTCCCTTTTTCACTTAGAGTGAAAGCTTTGGACTGGCTTGAACGGCTTCCCAACCATTCCATCACTACTTGGGATGAGTTGGCGGATAAATGCATTGTAAAGTTTTTCTCGCAGGGCCATATGGCAACCTTGAGGGATGAAATCTTAGCTTTCAAATAGGAGCCCAACGAACCACTACATGAGATATGAGAGAGATATTGGACCATGGTAAAGGAATGTCCCAATAATGATATGACTGAGGCAATGATACAATAGACGTTCTATCGAGGCATTAACACAACAAATCAGTGCATAGTGAACCAACTCGCCAGGGGAAATTTCATGAACACACCATATGATGAGGCTAATGCAATATTGGATGAGATGGCTGACACGTCCTCTGCTTGGAAAAGTAGAGCAAATGTGCCACAGGGTAACCCCAGGGTCATTCACCTGCACAAAGAGCTCCAAAATCATGGGAAGGCAATAGTAGAACTTACAAAAAGAATGAAACAACTAGCAAAGGCACAATTACAGCAGGTTCAAACTCCACGACAAGTAAATACTATGAAGAGTGTCAACATGCTAGTGAACAAAAGAAGATAAAGAAGTTAGCAGAACTAAGGGAGTCCGGATAAATATGACCAAGATAGTAGTGGGTTCCAAGATGATGGTTATGATGAGTAGAATGAAGAAGTGCAATACGTGAACAACTATCAAGGCCAAAGGGGTAATTCTTCTAACCAATAACAACAATGGAGATCCCAAGGCAATTGGGGAAATCAACAGCAACAAGCGAACAATAATTGAGGGAACAACAACCAAAATCCAAATTGGGGCAACCAGAACAATAATCAGAACAATAAGGGTAATTAGGGTAGCAACAACAACAACTGGGGTGGAAACAACAATTAGGGTGGTTGGAATAATAGCAATCAGGGAAATTAGGGGCAAGGTTTTCAAAGGCCCCCGATGTATCAACAACCAAACAATCCACCCCCATTTCCATCCCAAGGTCCTAGTTCATCGAATCATGAAATAGGGAGAATCAAAATGATGTTTGAACAGATGATGAAAAAGAATGTTGACTCTGATGCCCAGTTGGCATACCACAATACTTCAATTAGAAACTTGGAGGTTCAATTAGAACAAATCTCACAATCCTTGAATACTCGCCCTAAAGGGGCTCTACCTAGTGATATGGTAGTCAACCCAAAGGGTGGGAATAATACCGGGCATGCAATGGTGGTAACTACAAGAAGTGGACGAGGCGGTGATGTGAATGCCTCCAAATAAAAAGAAATTTTGAGTGATGAAGTTGAGTTGCAAGAGGATGAGATCCCTTTGGTGGTTGAGAATGTGATTGATGAGAACTTGAATGAAGAAGTGAGGATTGATATCCAAGATAACGAGGTGGAAACTCAGAATGACGTGAACTCGTCTAGGGAACACATAATAGACATGCCGGAAATGGTTGTGCCTAAAGCCAAGGCTCCTTTGCCAAGGCCACCTCCACCTTATCCTCAAAGGCTTGTGAAGAAAAAAAATGAGAACCAGTTTAAGAAATTTATTGACATGATGAAGAGCTTATCCATTAATGTGCCTTTGGTGGAGGCTCTAGAGCAAATGCCGAGTTACGCCAAATTTACGAAAGACTTGGTGATAAAGAAAAGATCCATAGATTATGAAACTATCAATATGACCCACCAAATAAGTGCAATAGTGCACTCAATGGCTCTAAAGCTAGAAGATCCCAATGCTTTCGCCATTCCTTGCACCATTGGGAGTGAAGAAGCTCTATGTAATTTGGGGGCAAGTATCAACTTGATGCCCTACTCAGTTTTTAAGACTTTGGATATTAGGCAACCGAGGACGACTTCCATGAGATTGCAAATGGCGGATAGAACAATAAAGAGGCCATTGGGTATAGTTGATGATGTTCTTGTCCAGGTGGATAAATTTATCTTGCCGGCTGATTTCATGATTCTCGACTGCGGGGTCGATTTTGAGGTGCCTATAATCTTGGTAAGACCTTTCCTTGCAACTGGGAAGGCCTTAATTGATATGGAAGCATGGGAACTCACCTTCTGGGTGGGTGATGAAAAAATGGTCTTTCATGTGTGTAAGTCAATGAAGCAGCCCAACTATACGGAAGTGTGCTCGTTCAAAGATCTTGCTACGGTAGTGATAATTGATTATACTAGTGCAATGATCAATGTGGATGACCCTCTAGATGTGGTATTGTTGAATCTTGATGTAAATGAGGATGGAGGCCGGGTGGAGTGTGTTAATGCTTTACATGGAATGGGCTCTTACTCTTATGAGCCTTGGAAGCTTCTTTGGATCTTGATAATAGGAAGACTCCACCAACAAAGCCCTCAATCGAGGAACCTCCCATGTTGGAGTTGAAGCCGTTTTCTCCACCCCTCAAGTATGAATTCTTAGGCCCTAGTTCAACTTTGTCAGTTATTATTTCCTCTTGTCTTACTAACATGTAGGTAGATGCCACAGTGGTGATGCTCCAAAAATGGAAGAAGGCAATTGGATGGACTTTAGCTGATATTCGGGGGATAATCCCTACCTTTTCTATGCACAAGATTATTCTTGAAGATGATGCAAGGCCCACCTTGAAACATCAAAGGAGGTTGAATGAGGCAATGCAAGAAGTTGTGAAAAAGGAGGTGATCAAGTGGTTGGATGTCGGGGTTGTGTACCCCATCTCTGATAGTTCTTGAACTTTGCCGGTGCAATCTGTGCCAAAGAAGGGTGGTATGACCATGGTTACCAATGCACAAAATGAGTTGATTCCTACCAGGACTGTCAAGGGATGAAGGGTGTGCATGGATTATCGTAAGTTGAACAAAGTGACCTGCAAGGATCACTTTCCATTGCCTTTTCTTGACCAGATGCTAGATAGACTTGCTGGGCATGCCTTCTACTATTTCTTGGATGGGTATTCTAGGTACAACCAAATTTTGATTGCTCCGGAAGATCAGCTGAAGACCACTTTCACTTGCCCATATGGTACCTTTGCCTTTTCTAAGATGCCATTTGGGTTGTGTAATGCACCGACTACATTCTAGCGGTGTATGATGGCCATATTTACCGACATGGTGGAGGACATTTTGGAGGTGTTCATGTATGACTTCAGTGTTATGGGTGACTCATTTGATGAATGTTTGAAGAATCTTGATAGGGTGTTTGCCCGGTGTTAAGAAACCAATCTTGTGCTCAACTAGGAAAAATGCCACTTCATGGTTGAAGAGGGCATAGTCCTTGGCCATAAATTTTCAAAGCACGGTATAGAGGTGGACAAAGCAAAAATTGAAGTGATTTTAAGGCTCCCTCCCCCTACTTTAGTCAAGGGGGTTAGAAGTTTTTTTGGGCATGAGAGGTTCTACCGGAGGTTTATCAAGGATTTTTCGAAGGTAGTGAATCCTTTGTGCAAGCTGTTGGAAAAGGATGCCAAGTTTGTGTTCAATGAGGGATGTATGCAAGCCTTCAAACTTCTCAAGCACAAGTTGATCACCACTCCTATTATTATCGCACCCAATTATAGCTTGCCTTTCGAGCTCATGTGTGATGTGAGTGATGTTGTGGTTGGGGTGATCTTGGGTCAAAGAGTGAATAAAATGTTTCACCCAGTGTATTATGCGAGCAAGACAATGAATGATGCTCAAGTGAATTACACGATGACTAAAAAAGAGCTGTTGGCTATTGTGTTCGCAATGGAGAAATTTTGGCCGTATCTCATGGGCGCCAAGGTCATAGTTCATACCGATCATGCTGCACTCTGATACTTGATGACGAAGAAGGATTCCAAAGCTAGGCTAATGCGATGGGTCTTGTTACTTCAAGAGTTTGATTTGGAGATTAAGGACCGGAAAGGGTGTGAAAACCAAGTGGCAGACCACTTGTCCCACTTGGAGGAGGAGGGGAGGCCTTGTGATGGCATAGAGATCAATGATTCATTTCCCGATGAGCAACTCCTTTCTATGTTGGTGAATGGTATACCATAGTTTGCAGACGTTGCTAATTTCCTTGTGACCGGTATTGTCCCGTGTGAGATCTCTTCTAACCAAATGAAGAAGCTTAAACGTGATAGTTTGGACTTCTATTGGGATGAGACGTACTTGTTCAAGATCTGCACTGACGGTATGATCCGTAGGTGTGTCCTGAAGGAGGAGCAATTGAGTATATTAGAGGCTTTCCATTCCTCCCCTATGGTGGTTATCATGGTATGGCGAGGATAGATTCAAAGGTTCTTGGTTGTGGATTTTACTGGCTAACTTTGTACAAGGATGCAAGTGAACTTGTGAATAGATGCGACGAATGTCAAAGAGCTGGTGGAATTTTGAAGAAGGATGAGATGCCTCTCAACACTATTCTCGAAGTTGATATTTTTTATGCGTGGGGCATTGATTTCATGGGCCTGTTTGTTAGTTCATGTGGCAACACATACATTCTAGTGGCAGTTGACTATGTTTCAAAGTGGGTTGATGCCATGGCTTTACCCAATAATGAGGCCCAGAGTGTTGTTGTGTTTCTCAAGAAGAGTACTTTTACTAGGTTTGGCACTCCTCGAGCAATCATAAGTGATGGGGGGTCTCTTTTTTGCAATAGAGCTTTTGACACTTTACTTACAAAGTATGGTGTCAATCACAAAGTTTCTACCCCTTATAATCCTCAGGCGAGTGGCCAAGTTGAAGTATCAAACAGGGAAATCAATAGTATATTGTCAAAGATGGTCAATGCAAATAGGACCGATTGGTCAAAGAAATTGGATGATGCTCTATGGGCTTATAGGACTGCTTACAAGACTCCGATTGATATGTCTCTGTACCGATTGGTGTTTGGGAAAGCTTTCCATATACCAGTTGAGTTAGAGCACAAGGCCATGTGGGATTTGAGGAAGCTGAATCTTGAATGGGATGTGGCAGCAAATCTTCTTGTGGAGCAGCATAATGAACTTGATGAATTCCGATTTCATGCCTACTCCAGTTCATACTTGTATAAGGACAAGATGAAGTACATTCATGATATGTATGCTCGTCGTAAGGAGTTCAAAGTGAGTGATTTGGTTCTCTTGTTCAAGTCTTGGTTACGTCTGTTTCCGAGAAAGCTTAAGTCGAAATGGAGTGGACCTTTTGAAGTGGTGCTTGTGACTCTATTTGGTGCACTTGACTTGAAAAACAAAAATGGAGAGGTCTTCAGAGTTAATGGGCATAGAGTCAAGCACTATCTATGCAAGATTGATGACAGCCACGTGGTGGCTCTAATCCATCTAAAGTGATTTGATGGTAACCTGCATCGTGCCGCGACGTTAAATCAGGCGCTTCTTGGGAGGCAACCATGTGTCCTTCTTTTTGTTTTTCTTTGATTTTCTTCTTAGTATAAGATTTGATTTTGGACTAACTGGTTGTGAGATGTGTGTAGGGTTATTTTGATGCAGTGCAGGACCAAGTTGGAAAAATGTTGCACTCTCTGAAGTTTGGACCGCTGCCGCATTGCATTTTTCGAGTCCGCAGTGGCCTTATTGTGAGGGAAAATTTTTATTGTGGTCAGCAGTGCTGAATGGTCAAAAGTGGAGGTTCTCTGAAGTTGTCACCGCTTTCGCAATGCATTTTTCGTGGTCCGCGGTGCTCTACCGCGGCTGCGGAGCATTTTTTGCGGTCCGCAATGATGTCCTTTCCAGTGCCTCTTGTGTTTCAATACAGCGGACCACGGGATTTTATGCAGTCCGCGGTGGGTAAGTAGCATGGGTCCTAGGTCCTTTTCTATAAATAGAACCTCAGGCCCCCATTTACACTTTTCGCTCATTTGCTCTCTAAAAAAGAGAAAGTACTATTCATCACTACCCTAAGTGCACAAATTCAAACACTGATTCTTATTCATCTGTACTGCATCTCATCTCTGGTACTTCAAATCTTTCCTTAGTCTTTAGTTTTATTTTATTCTCTTTTATTTTGTTAGTTCGTACTTCTTCTTTCTCCCTTTTCTTTCAATTTTTTTACTTAGGGTTACATAATGTTGTTTAGATTAGGGTTAAATAGTCAAAATGGTGATTAACTACCTATTGGGTTGATAAAATGGGGATTAAGGCTAAAATGTACAAAAATTTGAAACCCTAGGTTTGTGTTGTTGCCTACTGTTTACTGCGACTGTAGTTGATTTTACGCGGTCTGCGGTGCCTCTCTGCAGCTGTGATGTGATTTTCTACAGTGGTAAACTTTAGAGAGGAAAATTTTAAGGACCGTGACCGCGGTTGATTTTTTGCGGTCCGTGGTGCCTTACCGCGGCCGCACATCATTTTTTGTAGTCCGCGAGCTTTTTATGCGGTTCGCCGTCAACTGTTTCCCTTCATATTATTCTCTGTTTTTTCTGGTACTTTGATACTAACAAACACTAAATGAATTCTCCTTTCAGACAATGGTTAAATCATGAGGTGTTGGTGAAAAATAGAAAGGAAAAGGAGAGTCCTCCCAGGGTAGGGGACGAGGAATGATAAGATTAACCCCACAGGTTCAGAAATCAATTTGGGACACAAGAAAACAAATAAAGGTTGTAGATAGAGTTGCTTCCCATTCAGAGGGAAGTGAGTATGTGCCCTCTCGGGAGGCATCTAAGTCTAATTCAGTGTCGGAGTATGTTCCTGACTTCCCGGAGAGGTTTTAGTTGAGAGATTCACCTACACCTCCGGCCTCATCTACTGCTCACACTTCGGTTCAGATTTCTTCTGAGTCGTCTGAGGGATCAACTGAGAGCAGTGATAATGTAGACTCTACTTTACCTACTGCTTCATCACCTGGAGAGGATCCCGTCAACGATGAGGTTCCGGATGAAAGGGGGTGTGCCGCAACCCGGGGGTGTGGAGAGAACTAGAAACCCCGAGGTGTGGAGAAGAAGATTTGTTAGTGAGATTGCGTACCAAATGTTCCGAGAGTGGTGGCCCCAGAGGAAACTGATTCTTGAGCGAAAATTCATTGAGAGGTATCTTCTGCCTCACAACCCTAATGTGAGGAGGCAATTCAGAGAGAGACTAGGCTGGGAATATTTTACAAGCAATGTCTGGGATGCAAACGAGCACTTAGTCAAGGAGTTCTATGATAATGCTGCCCATATAAAAAAGGGCACTAAAGTGACTAAGGTGTAGAATTTGACAGTGAAGTTCGATGGGAAGACAATTAATGACTACATGGGCTTTCCGGAGGAAGATGAATCACTATAGTTAGAAAAGGTAGCATTGGATGAGGCAGCCCGTCCGTGGTTCGCAGAATACTTGGCACTCCCAGGCACTACCCCAGCTTGGTTGACATCAGGGATAAAATTCTGAGGAAAACTTTAAGCTTCGAGGCAAAGGGGTGGGAGACTTTTGTATGTAGCATGTTGGACCCCACTACTCATGAGAACTCTATGCCTATCTCCCGTGCAATATTGGTGTCTTCTATCATGGCGGGGTACCCGATCAATATCGGGAATGTTATGTCTAGGGTGATTACACGGATGGTCAATGAAGGTAATAGATCATACCCCTTCCCAAATTTCCTGACAATGTACTTTGAGGACCAGGATGTGGAGAAAAGGAAGTTTTATGTGAAGGTGAAACCAAAGATGCCCTTTTCCTAGTACAACATAAAGGGTGATGACAACCCCAAGAACAAAGATCCTAAAGGAAAAGCCACTACTTCTACTATCCAGTCTGAAGAGCTAGTAGTAGTAGACCCTTCTTATCAGCCGCCCACAGCCACACCAGATATTGCCCCAGGATCCTCTACTTCCACCACTCCAGATATTCCCTCATTCTTAGCCTACCCATTGATTGCCCACCATTTGAGCCAAACACTTACCAGTATCAACAACTGGATGCATGAAGCTACTTCTAAGTTGTCTGTGCTTTCTAGCTAGGTGGTAGCCCAGTCCATACCCCCACAGCCACAAGTTGAAGCCGCAGTGGAGGAGACTCTCAAGGAGCTTCTGGACAACCATAAGAAGCTCTTGCAAAACCAGCAGTTGATATTGGAGGTTGTAGGTACTCATGGGAAGGCATTGAAGGAGCTGACAAATGAGACTAAGAAGCTGAGAAAGACTCAAGCCTCAAAGGAGTCTGTGAAGGAGTTGAGGGTAGAAGTGGAGAAGATGAAAGTTTCTGATCATTTGCCATTGGAGCTGCTATTGCATGACCCTCCTCCAGCAGCTCAGACAGAGCCGGAGCAGGATTTAGAGTGGGCACCAAAGAGGAGGAGAGTGATCCCCCGAGCAAATAATGCAGTCATTGAGTTGGAGGACCCGCAGGGATATTCCTCAAGCCAACCTCAAGCCCTAGAGCAGCCCCAGGTCCCAGTGCAGGCACAAGTTATAGGGATCCAGTCACAGGTTCCCTAGTAGCCACAGGACCCAGGCTCACGATCCCATGCAGACGGAGGACCAATAGGGAGTTTTCTTTACTCTCTATCTTTTTCTTGAGCTATTTTTGGCTAGTTAGCATTGAGGACAATGCTAGCTTTCATTTGAAGGGGTAACCCTATTTTGATGATGGATTATAAATATGATACTATTTTCGTTTTTGTTATGTTTTTCTTTCATTTTTGGTATGTGTATAATTTTACCAGTTTATTTCACTTTTCGAATTTGCAACCTTGGTTTGTATATAAAGTTACTTTCTAATGTATATATCCATTCTCTCTTATGTATATTCGTTTAAATTCCCTATTGTACATATTCAGTTTACTTCCCACATTTTCTTTCATAGCTTCTTACTTCATTTTCGTAGCTTCTTATTTTGAGTTTCGCATGTAATAAGCCTTTGGTTTTCTTAATCTCACGGTTCTTTCCAAAGGTGGAATTTTGTGTGAACCGGGTGGCTCTTCCCGTTGATTGATGGCATGACAGCCATCTTAAGAGTTAGAGTCTGTTTTCTTTTTCGTTTTTGTGTAAATAGTAGCTAGTGAGTAATGGTGTCTCAAGCAAAGCTTCACTTGGGCCTAACACATTTGCCTTTTATCTTATGGTCAAAAACAAATTTGTGTATAGGATGGTGAAAATTGTGATCTTGAGACTCTTGTGTTTGATAATAATCATCAAGTGTTTTTTCGAGACCATTTGTGTTGTTCAAATCTTAGCTAAGGTTGTTCTGGGCCCCCGACTCTGTCTCTTTAGCAATCATATAGCTTGTGTGGTGAGAATTTGAATTACAAGTCCAAGTCCCGTACCATTAGTCTAGAACTTGCTCTGAATGTTTGTTTAGGCAAAATCCTAAATGTAGTTTGACTTGAGAAGTGATTATAGGCTTTCCTTGATCCAAATGGTATCTTGAAAACATCCATAGTCTACCAATGATAACACCCCTAGTCAACCCCTTTGAGTCATAGCCCTTTTTCTTTCAAAGACCATGATACAAGCCTTTACCCGTTCTAAAAAGACCCTCTCTTGACACCCGATATTTCCTTAGCACAAAGCAAAAACATAAGTTTGGGGGAGACGAGGAATGCAACAAAGTGGTAAAAGGTACAAAATGAAGAAAAGGAAAGGCAGAAAGAAAATCAAAAAGTCAAAAAGAATGAACAATGTTGAAGAAATGAGGAGATTCAATAAAAGTAAAGCTATGAAAGGTCTGGAAAGTTTAGAATGGAGAAAAAGGTTTGAAATGAACAAGAAAGAATGACAGTGGGTCTCTCTAACCCCTAAGAAAGAAGTAAATGACTCAAAAAGTCAAGAAATTGTGTGCCAAAATGAAGCAAATGAAGTGCTTAAGGGAATATGAAACCTACTTACACCAAATATTTCCTACCCTGAACCAAAAGCCTTCATTGTATCCCCCACAAAAGCCCTATATGATCTTGAGTTGAATGAAGCTTATATTAGTAGTGACTCACATAAGGGGCAAGCTTATGGTACTTAGAGCCGGACTTGTGACCTTTCTTTGAGAGAGATAAGTGTGTTTTCCACAATCCTCGTTCTGAGTGCTACAATCTAAAAGTGAGGTCTTGCTTAAGGAAGAGTGAGGAGTATGAGTTTGGGTTCCACAATTACCAAAGTATTAGAAAGAATTTCCTTGATGAGTTGAGTCAATTCTTGATGCTTTTGTGTCGCACTAAAACCATGGTGTTTAAAAGGTTGAATGTTGTTAATGATTCATTGGAATTGAGGGCAATTGTTAGTCCTAATTGATGCTAGATGAGGTCACTTTCGGTCAGCTGAATTTTCTTGATTTTATTCTTAAGGAGGTGAGACTTATTTTGTTTGCTTGAGTACAGGCAAAAGCTTAATTTTGGGGGAGTTTATAACTAGGGATTCTAGTTTATTTTATACTCCTTTTTGCTTGAGTTTTAGATTAAAAATGTATAGAAGTAATCCCGAAAGGTTACATGTTGTGCTTGTTTGCAGTGTTTGGTCAAAAAAAATGACAAGAAGTCAAAACCAGCACAAAAAAGAAGTGAAACCTGCACAAGTGCCAAGAACAAGTAAGAGCACCGCTGCAGCATGAAATCCATTGTGGATGCAACAAACCCACCGCGGTCGGGGTATATTTAGTGCGGTCCGCGGTGGAAAAGTACAAAGAGATGCAATCGTGGAGTCTAAGTAGTGCGTTCTGTGGAAGATTCTTCGCCGCCGCGGTAGCCTCATCGTTGTCGCAGTCTATTTGTTGCGGTCTGCGGAGAAGGGATTCAGAGAGATAGGATTTTAGAAGTCGCAAGACACCGCGGTCCGCGGTCCATTTGTTGCAGACCGCGGTGAAGCCACCGCGGCCCGCAATGCATTTTATGCGGTCCGCGGTGGCCAGATTCAGAGACTTAGAAATGAATCCAAAAGGCCTCACCGCGGTCGCGGTGCATTTTCCGCGGTCCGCGGTGCCTCTATCAGAGGTATTTTTGTCCAGAAAATTCAGCCTTGTATAAATACTTCTTTTTCAGATTTTTAGGGTATCTTATCTATAGTTGAGCACGTGAAGGCCGTTTTGGACCTATTTTGAGTAATTTTGAAGCTAGTTCAACATTGAATCTTCAATTCTTAGTTTGTAAACATATTATATGGGTTATTCTTCATCGAAATATCTGATTTTTCCATTATTATGAGCAGCTAGACCCATTAACAAGGGTTGTGGCTCAACCCTAGTATGGGTATTTGATGGGTCTTTTGTTTTAAGGCTTAGATGTTTATGGGTGCTTGATATTTGGACTTATTTGTGTTTTTCATGTTGAATTAGTGGTTGCAAATACTAATTTGTGCCTTTTTGACTTGGGCTCTTCTTGATAAATAGATCTTGAGTCTAGAAAAATCAGTCCAACAAGGAATTGGGGTGTATTCAAGAGATTGATAACCCCAATTAAGGGTTAAACCTAGAGATAGTAATACCCGACTTGAGTCTATATTGCTTGTAAAATTTTGACACCCAATTGGTCTTGAGAAAGTCAATTAGGAAAAAGTCACTCAAGCTACCGAGAGGTATAGAGTGAGTAGTTTTGTGCATTGGCTATATTGCAATCCCCAACATAACAACTTTGTCTTAGGCTTTAGAACCTATTAAGTATTTACCTAGGAGAAAGTCACTTCCCTAGAGCCTCGTCATTTAGAAAACCTTGCAAGCATTTATACTTGGATTAATTTCATATATCATTAGTATAAAAATTAGAAGTAACAAACAAACAATTATGGTGGAAAGTGTAATCAAGAGCACTACATACTGCTAGTTTAGATAGGAATCCAAATCCGAATCATTCTAGCTCCTTGTGGATTTGATCTCGATCTTTCCAGGTAAAAGTTGCATCGACCGCTCTTGCCACTTTGTAGTGGTGTAGGATTGGACCCTATCATATGGCTACAAGTGGAGACCAAAGGTTTCCTAGCTTTGAACCTCATGATGAAATAGAAGCAGACGATGCTGAGAATGGAGGCAAGTATTCATCCGAAGATGAAACCGAAGAGTTCATGCATGTTACAACGCTCCTTCACGTATGAGCCTAAACTGCAAGTCTCAACGCTCCTTGACGTATGAGCCTAAACTGCAAGTCTCAACGGTCTTTGACTCATGAGCCTAAACTGCAAGTCACCACACTCCTTGATGCATAAGCCTAAACTGGAAGTTGAAAAATACTCCTCGACGCATGAGCCTAAACTGCATGTTGTAATGCTCTTTGATACACGAGCCTAAACCGTATGTCACAAAGTTCTTCAAATTCGAGCCAAATCTTTAAGTTATAAAGATACACAAATTCTAGCAAAAGTCTTCAAGTCGCAAAGCAAAAAAAAATCAATTCCTTTTTCACGATAGCCAAAGAGGATGCTAGCTCCATGTATACACCATGTTCTTCTTTGGGAAATTTAAAAAAGAAGTTATTCCACATCAAAGCTTAAAGGATGATGCGCCATCTTTGCTTTCTTCCAGCCACATGGAAAAAAAATGCTTCATGTGCTTCTTCGATAAGGGTTGAAGGACGAGATGCTTTGCTAGTTCAATAACTCGAAATATAGAGTACTACATGTATCTTTTCATCAAATCATGAGAAGGACGTTCTAGGCACTTCTTCACCAAGTTGCAAGAAGACGTAGTTTTATGCTAAACCTTGGAGGTTAGGACACTCCATAAACTTCACCAAGTTGCAATAAGGAGTCGTTCTATGCCAAATATTGAAGGTTAGGACACTTCACAAACTTCTTCACCAAATTGCAAAAAGATGTGGTTCCGCACAAAAGCTTGAAGGTTAAGATACTCCATGTATTTCTCCGACAAATTGCAAGAAATGTGGTTCTATGCCAAAGATTGCAGGATGGTTGCTTCCCATACTTCGCAAAGGATGAAAGAGTAGTACTCCCAAGTGTCGATCTTGCCAAGTCGCAAAGGATGGGATGTGTCACATGCTTTCTCGCCAAAGATGAAAAGGAGTCACTCCAAATGTCCCCTTCTCTAATCCGCAAAAGTAGGAACACGCCATGAAATTCTCTCGCCAAGCCGTAATAAAGAGACGAATGGTTCGTTTACCAATCATGTGTACCTCTAGTGAATCTTCTTATGGATATCAAGATTGCATATATTCTCTCAAAAAAACTGCAAAAGAGAAAAGATTTTAGAGCTTCCCGATGCCAATGGCACGAAGCTTTTGGTTTTGTTTCTTTGATCGGTTCCAATGACGCAGAGCTTAACAAGTACCGGTGTCAACGACACGATGCTTCAATGCAGATGGTAAATATTGTGACATGCACTTCTCTTCCAAACCTTGAAGGATGAAATGCTCCATAAATTATTTTGTCAAAGCCGTGGGAAGGATGCTCCATGAACTTCTTCACTAAGTTGCAAGAAAAGATAATACACGCCAAGGATCGATGGATGAAAAGTTCCACACACCTCCTCGCTTGCAAAAGGGAGAATGTTGATCATTTACTTCTTCACCTGATCTAGGATGGAGAACTCGCCATAGACTTCTTCGCCAAATTGCAAGAAGAGGGCGCCATGAAACTCCTTCTAAGGCAGGGACGGAATGCGCGCCGTAATTGTGTGTTTGCCAAAACTGGACTGAAAAGGTGGATGCACCAAAATTTTGCCCTCCAATGCCACAAAGATGAGGATGATCCAAGCTTTCCCTAGCCAAACCTACAAAAAAAAGTATGCTGCCCAATATATATATATAATCCTCCTGATTTCTGAGCTTAATTCAATAACTTATTGTGACTGGATCAAAAGGGGTAGGGCTTCAAGTTTTATATGTGTTTTATCCCTCGTATTCTTCTTTTCAGCGATACAAACGGCTTGTGATTTGGACCCTCCTATTTCGAGATATGAATTTTTCGGTGAGAGTGCGCAAAGCTGAAAGAGCCAGCACACCAGAACTCGTCATGTAACTTATGAATAGTATCTGGGACGATCTTGGAGCAATTGTATTGTGATCTTTACAGAACTCGTAGTTCGGGGAGTTTAGTTTTAAAACCAACAAACCTCTCTTGATTCCGATATTCCTGCACCAAGATATGAATCTTTCTGTGAAGGTGCGCAAAGCTGAAAAATTGAGTACGATAGAATCTGAACTGAAGTTTTAGAAATATTTCTGAGATAGTACATAGCCAATTTGGATTCAAATTTTTTATATGTTGTAGCACCATGTGTCTAGCGTCAAGGAAATCAAGTTTCTCGTGTGTTAAATGCTCCTACACCATGATTTGACTTTTTCTCCGAAGGTGTGCAAAGCTGTGAGATCAGCAGGCCAGATGCATTGATCAATTTCAAAAATTTAATTCCATCCGATCTAGAAGGTTTTTGAGGGTGAACTTTTGATATATTGTAGTCTTTGAGTCTCGAATCAGTACAATCAAGCGTCTCACGATTTCAACATTCCTACAACAAGATACTAATTATTTGGTGAAGGCACACAAAGTTGAAGGAGTCAGCTGGTCGGAACTCATCTCCTAACTTCTGATACGTAACTGGGAAGATCTGTGGATTGTCTGATTTTGATTTTTACATATATCCTAGTTCTAAAAGTCTAGTTTTCGGAACCGTAATCTTCTTATGATTTCGATGTTCCTACATCAAGATACGTATTTTTTGTTGAAGGTGTGCAAAGCTGTAAGGTTGAGCGCGGCAGCATCTGAAACAAAAATTCAAAAGAATACATGAGAAGCTACAGAAGGAATTCCGACCCAAAATTTTTATACGTTGAATTATTTGAAGTATAGTTTCAAAAGGATCAAACGACTTGTATTTCTGATTCTCCTACGACAAGATATGGTTATTTTCTTCACATATGCACAAAGGTTGATATCCCAGACCACTTCTGCAGCGAAAGAGAAAGAGTTTTGGAGCCCTCGGTGCCAACAACACGAAATTTTTGGTCCTGTTTAATTAATCGGTGTCAATGACACGAAGCTTCAAGTTATGACCAAGTTTAATGTCAAAACAGTTGCACAAGATTTGCCGATTTTAACTTTCTTTGCTGATGCCATCGGTTTCCTAAAGAAAAAAACAAAGAAAACGTGAACCAAAAGAAAATTTAGGAGAACTTCTTCTATTTATAGAAATGTTAAGTGATCGCTGTCACACCTCCTTTTTCCGCACCCGAGGGGGTGCAGGGGAGTTTTTCCAATTAAAGGACAATCGAAACGGGATTGGTTTGTTTATTTCAGAGTCGCCACTTGGGAGATTTAGAGTGTCCCAAGTCACCAATTTTAATCCCGAATCGAGGGAAAGAATGACTCCATATTACAGTCTGCGTACCAGAAATCCGGATAAGGAATTCTGTTAACCCGGGAGAAGGTGTTAGGCATTCCCGAGTTCCGAGTTTTCTAGCACGGTCGCTCAACTGTCATATTCGGCTTATTTATCTGATTTTAAATACAATTATGAACCAATGTGCCAATTTTAACTTTTAACCGCTTTATTATTATTGTTTTTACAAGAATGTGAACATCGCTTAAAACACGTCTTTGGACTGCGTCACATGAAATGCACCCACAATCCGGAACGCATTTTATTTGATGTTTTGAGATTTGGATTTGGGTCGCATGAAATGCACACCCGAGCTTAAGAAAGTAAATTATTAAACACGCGCCTAAAGAGACTATCGCGTTATTATTTTGCGGAGGCCGTGAAATTCGCTAAACGACCCTCCTGAATTCTAAGTAATTTTAAACAAGTATTTACTGAGGGCCCCGCAATTTGTGTTTTTATTCGGCGAGGCTCATCTCATTTTTTATATTTTTATTTTTTAGGATGCCGTTTTTATGTCTTTAACCATACTAAACCTTACAGCTTCTTTACAACTAAAATCTCATAATTTGTTGGAAGTTTAATAAAAAGAGTTTTAGCGAATGAGTGTTTCGGGAGTAGTAACAACATATACTAACAATAATTTTTCTTTTTTTTTCGAATGAACTAAGCGAAGGAAAGGGCGAACAAATTAACATCAAACTTGTGTCATAGAACGACTAATACAACTAAATCAAATGACATCAAGTAAACAAGAATAACATAATACAAAGATGAACCAAAATGCATACGGTGAAACATAAGCAGAAAATTTTCATGCCAATCTCTATATTGCATCTTCGAACATTTAAAGTAACATTTTCTTATCTAATACTTGAGGTTTACTGACCTGTGAACCTCGGCAACCTCAGGACGATAAACACGACCCCGACGGAGCTCAAGCCGGACCTCACTGGACGAGGAACAACGATGAAACCTCGGACAAAACACCTCGACGAGCAAAAGCAAACTCACCGGAAAAACAGAAAGCTCGGACCAAAGTCGACCTCGACGGAAAACAGAAAACTCGGCAAGGCAGAATCGAGGCAACCAACAGCTGCTCGAAAACGATGAAACAATGCCGACAGTAGTAAGGTCGACGCCAGGGGGGCTGCTGACGGGCTTGCTTTGGGTGTTTGTTGACGGGGGTCGACTGGTTGGGGTTGTGACGGAGAGGGGTCAGCTGGGGAGGGTTTGGAGGTGGAACGAGGTTGGTCGTTTGGTGGTGGCGACGAGCAGTGGTTGACGCGTCGATGGAGATGGTCGTTTGGTCGTTGGTTGGACGTGGACGTAGGTGGTTTCAGGCGTTGATGAAGGTGACGGAGGGAATGGTGGTTTGTTGGTTGTTTGAACAGTTGACGATGGTAGAGCTGGGGTTCCGACGAGGGGGCTGGTACGTGGGGGTGCCGGTGGTTTTGGGGTTGTTGATGGAGGTGGAACGATGGTGGCGATGGAGGAATCCGGACTGGTTTCAATGGAGGGAGCGTTAGGGTTTTGTTCTTCTCCTTTTGGAGAAGATGAACAGTAGTCGACGGAGAAGCTGACGGACTAGTTGGTTTTGGGTAGTGATCGACGGGCAGTGACGATGACGGAGGGAACTGGTTGAAGCTGCGAGGAAGATGAAGCGTGAAGGGGTCGTTTGGATACGAGGGAGTGGTGGGTTTTTTGCTAGGGTTTTTTTGGTTTTCTTCTTCTGAGGAAGAAGATCTACAGTACTTCCTCCTCAAAAAATTTTTTAGTCCTCTCCCTCAAAAATGTTTTTTGACCGTGCCTTTGTACTCATTTTGCCGAGAAAAATGAGCCCCACGCGTGGTGGGGTTCGAGGCTTATGTTCCCCACGCGTGGTGGGGTTCCCCGTGTATGAGATTCCGTCCGTGTTCCCCACGTGTGTCCCCTCATGTGTGGTGGACTCGGATTATTAGGGACTAGGTCCGAAATTAGGCCTAAAAGCGGGTAATTTGAACCCGAATATTATTCTTTTGCCCGGACCCGATTAAGAACACAACATTGTTCGACTTATCCTATGTAAGCAAAATAACTACAAAAATAAGACTAATATTTAAACAAAACTATATATTTTTTAATATATTTTTCAAGATTTAAAATAGCTACAAAGCATTAATAAAACTATTTTTTTTTGTAATTTTCGTTTTTAAATAAGGATAAAATATAAAGTAATATTTTTGTATTTTTCAAAAATTAAAATGACTACAAAACCTTAATAGAATTATTATTTTTTTTGTAATTTTCGAAATTATATAAAGTACAAAAATAAAGTGCAATTTTTGTATTTTTTCAAGTTTATGAGAAATACATAAACTAAAATTTGTATATATATTTTTGTAATTTTTCTTTTTGCAACGAAATAAAGTAAAAATAGTTAAAATGGCTATATTAGACCCAATTACATATTTATGCTAAAAAAATGTAAAAATCCTCGGGGAGGGTCAAAAATCACGTGCTTACAGCTGCCCCTCTTTGACTGGAAACACGAAGAGTTTTCCGACAAAGAACGACTAGACATGTTTTTGACCCGACCATTATTTGGAAGGACCAACCTAGGGAAAAAAGAAAGGGATGTGATCATGGTATCTGAGCTGCCTACATATCCTTGGTTATACAGGAATCAGGCCACGTGTAGTTCGGAAATGAGAGAGATGGTAGAGTGTACCGAGGTGAGGAGCCGATCGAGGTGTCGTTCCGTTGAGGTTCCGGTCCGCGGTCCTGTCGTTACAACAAAAATGAAGACTGAAAAAGACTAACTAAGCCTATCAGCTACTAGTTACAGGGATTCCTATCTGTAAGTCTTCTGAAACTTGGTCTTGAGTCTTGAATGGTGCTTCATACAGACTTCAGATTTGAACCTTGATACTGCTAGTTGTAGGTGCTAGTTCTTGAGCGGACCACATCTGTTCTCCACTTCCGTACCTTGGGTTCTTTTCCCCTCTTTTCTCCTCTTGTTTTCTTGTTGTCTTTTTTTTTACCAGCCTTTTGTGAATGCTGGGGATTTTTATTGCTTCCTGCTGGGGATTCCTGTTGTATTCCTCTGCTTTATTGATTCTAAGTGTGCTCCTTTCTCATATGAGCGGGCTTTTGACTTCAATACTTCAATTGTATTCCCTTATTCTCCAGGTGGGTGCCTGATTTCTATTTCTTTTATCCTTGTTCTCCATGTGGACGCCTGATTTCTTCCTTCCTTTGTCCTTATTCTCCAGGTGGACGCCTGATTACTTCTTTTCTTTGTCCTTGTTCTCCAGGTGGACGCCTGATTTCTATTTTTCTTTGTCCTTGTTCTCCAGGTGGACGCCTGATTTCTTCTTTTCTTTGTCCTTGTTCTCCAGGTGGACGCCTGATTTTTCTTTGCTTTGTCCTTGTTCTCCAAGTGGACGCCTGATTTCTTCCTTCCTTTGTCCTTATTCTCCAGGTGGACGCCTGATTACTTCTTTTCTTTGTCCTTGTTCTCCAGGTGGACGCCTGATTTCTATTTTTCTTTGTCCTTGTTCTCCAGGTGGACGCCTGATTTCTTCTTTTCTTTGTCCTTGTTCTCCAGGTGGACGCCTGATTTTTCTTTGCTTTGTCCTTGTTCTCCAAGTGGACGCCTGATTTCTTCTTTTCTTTGTCCTTGTTCTCCAGGTGGACGCCTAATTTCTTCTTTTCTTCGACATACAACAACCTCCGTTCTACAGGCGGGTCTCCTATTGGTAAGATTAAACTTAGGAAGTGCGTCTCCTATGGTGAAACTAAACTGAGGAAGTGCGTCTCCTATTGGTAATGACATGCCTGCATTTATACTTGTGGGCGACCTAGAATATGGAATGAACAGACAAAATGTATTCCCGCATTATACTGGTGGGCGACCTAGAACTTAAATGTATTCCCGCATTATACTGGTGGGCGACCTAGAACTTAAATGTATTCCCGCATTTTACTGGTGGGCGACCTAGAACTTAAATGTATTCCCGCATTATACTGGTGGGCGACCTAGAACTTAAAAGTATTCCCGCATTTTACTGGTGGGCGACCTAGAACTTAAATGTATTCCCGCATTTTACTGGTGGGCGACCACCTAGAACTTAAATGTATTCCCGCATTTTACTGGTGGGCGACCTAGAACTTAAATGTATTCCCGCATTTTACTGGTGGGCGACCTAGAACTTAAATGTATTCCTGCATTTTACTGGTGGGCGACCTAGAACTTAAAAGTATTCCCGCATTTTACTGGTGGGCGACCTAGAACTTAAAAGTATTCCCGCATTTTACTGGTGGGCGACCTAGAACTTAAATGTATTCCCGCATTTTACTGGTGGGCGACCTAGAACTTAAATGTATTCCCGCATTTTACTGGTGGGCGACCTAGAACTTAAATGTATTCCCGCATTATACTGGTGGGCGACCTAGAACTTAAAAGTATTCCCGCATTTTACTGGTGGGCGACCTAGAACTTAAATGTATTCCCGCATTTTACTAGTGGGCGACCTAGAACTTAAATGTATTCCCGCATTATACTGGTGGGCGACCTAGAACTTAAATGTATTCCCGCATTTTACTGGTGGGCGACCTAGAACTTAAAAGTATTCCCGCATTTTACTGGTGGGCGACCTAGAACTTAAAAGTATTCCCGCATTATACTGGTGGGAGACCTAGAACTTAAATGTATTCCCGCATTATACTGGTGGGCGACCTAGAACTTAAACGTATTCCCACATTTTACTGGTGGGCGACCTAGAACTTAAATGTATTCCCGCATTTTACTGGTGGGCGACCTAGAACTTAAAAGTATTCCCGCATTTTACTGGGGGGCGACCTAGAACTTAAATGTATTCTCGCATTATACTGGTGGGCGACCTAGAACTTAAAAGTATTCCCGCATTTTATTGGTGGGCGACCTAGAACTTAAAAGTATTCCCGCATTTTACTGGTGGGCGACCTAGAACTTAAATGTATTCCCGCATTTTACTGGTGGGCGACCTAGAACTTAAAAGTATTCCCGCATTATACTGGTGGGCGACCTAGAACTTAAACGTATTCCCGCATTTTACTGGTGGGCGACCTAGAACTTAAATGTATTCCCGCATTTTACTGGTGGGCGACCTAGAACTTAAATGTATTCCCGCATTTTACTGGTGGGCGACCTAGAACTTAAATGTATTTGAAATTGTTTCCCCGTTCTTCCGAGAAAATTTTGACAATCAGCAGAAAATTTTCTGCCCCGGTTTTTGGTGACTTCCCTGGCGTTGCCTCTCGCTGCCATCATCAATCCTTTGTTTTCCTGCAGCAGACAAAAGGATTTAATTAGTTTTAATCGTGGTGGTAGAGGGTGCCTTTCTGGCGGATGATTTTTCCTCTCTTCCCCTTTTCTTGCTCTATGTCCCCATAATTGGTTAGTGGACAAAATTGCCTGCTGGGGTCTCTAGCCTGCTGGGGCTGGTTTTCAATTTGTTCCCTTTTCTGCTTTTCTTTAAGCACATGCTGTGGGAATCTACTTTTACTCCTGAAACCATTCCCTTTGGAGCTTACTTCCTCCAAAACTGCGAGGCACGATTATTGCATTGCCTAGGGCCGGCTTTTAAGACTGTTTGTGTTATCCTGCATTGGATGAACTCCCCTTCGGTCTCTGGTAGTAAGCTTTGAAAAATCCTTTTCAAGACAAATTTTTAGGAAGAGAAAATAAAAGATAGAAAGGGAGAAAATCTTTCTGAACCAATATTTGGTGGGAGAAGAAACTCAGAAGAACTTATCTGGAGGACATGACTGGTCCCCGTGATCATGTCGTGCACCATAGATTCCCGACCCAGTCTATTTGTATCAATCGATTTGCCTGATGGTCTGACTTGCTGGGGATGATAAATGAGTGTCCATTTCGTTGCGAATGTGGTAGCTTTTGTTGATTTGTCTTGTCGCCTCATAGTGCCCTTCGAGGGGTTTTCACTAATGAGACTCTCTCTTTTCTCTCATCTCCCGGCGCCTTATGGTGCCTGTGAAGGTTTTCACCAATAAGACTCTCTCATTTCATATTCCTCATCTTACATCGCCTCTCGGTGCCTGTGAAGGTTTTCACCGATAAGACTCTCTCCTTTTATTTCTTTCGAGGAATCGGGGTGTTGTAGATACGACCCTCTCTTCTGGAGATTCCTTTGATCATCGATTCATTCCCAATCTTACGATCCTCTTCTTTGCTGGGGATCGGTGTATTATTCTCGGTCTTATTTGCCTGACTTGGCATCTCTTGGACATTGATCGGGAGGTCTTTTGGACGTTGATGTTGGTTTTGGTGTGGGGTTAAAGAAAGGCTATAAAAATGAAAATAATTTGATGGGTGATGTGCTACAACTTTTGGAATCAAACCTTTGTTGGAACTTAAAACATAACCTCTGCCCCAGTTTTCTTGCTTGGGGAATTTATTTTTTACACTTATGTTGCGCTATGTGCGTTACGCACACTGTGCCTATTATGCACACTATGTACATTATGCATCCTATATTTACTATGATGCATACTATGACCGAGCCGTGAGGCGCCTACGTATCCTCTTTGAGGAATCAGGTCAAACGTAGTTCCCACGGTTTTGCATTTCTTATGATTTTATCTTCTTTTTCTTTTTCCTTCTTTTCATTTTTTTTTCCATTAGTGATTCCAAAAGAGGGGTATGAAAGAATAACTTAAGGCTCAAAGGGGGAAGCAAGGGTTAAAAAGTGTTTGGATAGAAGAAAGAATTGCCTCCGTCATCCCATTATCCAATAAATGCCAAATACAAACAAACGAACCAATAATTGCTATAATTAAAGAAATTACGCATAATATCTCTTGACTGCATCAGAATTGATAGCCATGTCGACACATCTCCCCTCGACATCTGTCAAACACAAAGCACCGTTGGACAATACTCTGGTCACGATATAAGGCCCTTGCCAATTTGGGGCGAATTTGCCTTTTGCCTCGACCTGATGTGGGAGGATCTTCTTCAATACCTGCTGCCCTACTTCAAACTTCCTGGGGCGCACCTTCTTATTATATGTTCTTGCCATTCTCTTCTGGTACAGCTGACCATGGCACACTGCTGCCAATCTTTTCTCATCTATCAGGCTCAACTGTTCCAATCGAGCTTTGACCCATTCATCATCATTAATCCCGGCTTCAGCGACAATTCGGAGGGACGGAATTTCGACCTCCGCTGGTATTACGGCCTCAGTTCCATACACCAACAAATAAGGAGTTGTGCCTATGGAAGTTCGGACGGTAGTGCGGTAACCCAACAAAGCAAAGGGTAATCTCTCGTGCCATTGTCTGGACCCTTCCACCATTTTTCGCAGTATCTTCTTGATATTCTTATTGGCTGCTTCGACTGCTCCATTCGCCTTGGGACGATATGGGGTGGAATTGCGGTGTGTAATCTTGAATTGTTGGCATACCTCTCTCATCAAGCTGCTATTAAGATTCGCACCGTTATCCGTGATGATCACTTTTGGGATCCCAAATCTGCAGATGATATGGGAATGAACAAAGTCCACCACTGCCTTTTTGGTTACCGATTTGAAGGTTTTAGCCTCAACCCATTTGGTGAAGTAATCAATGGTCACTAGAATGAACCTATGACCGTTGGATGCTGACGGCTCGATGGGCCCAATGACATCCATGCCCCATGCCACAAACGGCCAGGGTGCTGACATCGTATGTAACTCTGTTGGCGGAGAATGAATCAAATCTCCATGTATCTGGCACTGATGGCATTTCCTCACGAAAGTGATACAGTCGTGTTCCATGGTGAGCCAATAACACCCTGTTCGAAGGATCTTTCTTGCCAATACATATCCGCTCATGTGTGGCCCACAAACTCCAGCATGTACCTCTGCCATAACCGTCGTTGCTTGACTGGCATCTATGCATCTCAACAATCCCAAATCCGGGGTTCTTTTGTACAATACTCCTCCGCTGAGGAAGAAACCATTCGACAAACGCCGAAGGGCTCTTTTTTGGTCTCCAGAGGCATGTTCTGGATATATCCCCATTCTGAGGTATTCCTTGATATCATGAAACCAGGGTTCGCCATCTGCTTCTTCTTCTATGGCATTGCAGTAGGCGTGCTGATCACGGACCTGGATGTGTAGAGGATCAACATACATTTTGTCAGGGTGGTGCAGCATTGATGCTAAGGTGGCCAAGGCATCCGCAACCTCATTGTGAACTCTCGGGATGTGTTTGAACTTCACCGATCGAAATTGCTTGCTCAGATCATGCAAGCATTGTCGGTATGGTATGAGTTTTAGATCTCGTGTTTCCCATTCACCCTGAATTTGATGTACCAAGAGGTCCGAGTCTCCCAAGACCAAGACGTCTTGGACATCCATGTCAGCAGCCAAGCGCAGACCCAGAATGCAAGCCTCATACTCGGCCATATTGTTGGTGCAATAGAAGCGTAGTTGAGCCGTAACAGGATAATGCCGTCCTGTTTCAGAAATGAGTACTGCTCCTATTCCAACCCCTTTTGCATTTGCAGCTCCGTCGAAGAAAAGCTTCCAACCCGGTTCCTCAGTTAATTCCACCTCATTTGTATGCATTACCTCTTCGTCGGGAAAGTACGTTCTTAAGGGCTCGTACTTTTCATCAACGGGATTCTCTGCCAAATGATCGGCCAGTGCCTGGGCTTTCACGGCTGTCCTCGTCACATAGATGATATCAAACTCTGTGAGCAGAATTTGCCATTTTGCTAACCTTCCCGTGGGCATAGGTTTCTGAAAGATATACTTCAATGGGTCCAAACGGGATATGAGATAAGTAGTATATGAAGACAGGTAGTGCTTCAACTTCTGAGCTACCCAAGTTAGGGCGCAACATGTTTTCTCGAGTTGAGTGTACTTGACCTCATGTACTGTGAATTTCTTGCTAAGATAGTAGATGGCTTGCTCCTTCCTTCCTGTGTCATCATGTTGCCCCAATACACAACCAAATGAATTTTCCAAGACCGTCAGGTAAAGAATTAGGGGCTTCCCGGGCTTAGGCGGGACCAATACGGGTGGATTAGACAGATACCCTTTGATTTGGTCGAAAGCCTCCTGACACTCTGCCGTCCAACCTACCGCAGCATCCTTTCTCAGCAGCCGAAATATGGGCTCACAAGTTGCTGTGAGTTGAGCGATGAACCTGCTGATGTAATTGAGTCTACCCAGCAAACTCATTACCTCTGTTTTGTTCCTTGGCGGTGGCAAATCTCGGATGGATTCAATTTTGGATGGGTCTAACTCAATCCCCCGTCGACTGACGATGAATCCTAGCAACTTTCCTGATGGAACCCCGAATGCGCATTTGGCCGGGTTAAGCTTGATATCATACCTTCGGAGTCTTTGGAAAAATCTCCTTAGGTCTGCTACATGGTCCTCCTGACGCCAAGATTTGATGATCACATCATCGACGTACACTTCTATTTCTTTGTGTATCATGTCATGAAACACAGCAGTCATTGCTCGCATGTACGTTGCCCCAGCGTTCTTTAACCCGAACGGCATTACCCGATAGCAGTAGGTTCCCCATGGCGTAATAAACGCTGTCTTCTCAGCATCCTCTTCGTCCATTAGGATCTGATGATAACCCGCATAGCAATCCACAAAGGATCCGATCTCGCGCCCAGCGCAATTATCGATCAGGATATGAATGTTGGGTAACGGAAAATTGTCCTTGGGACTTGCTTTGTTGAGGTTGCGGTAGTCGACGCACACCCTGATTTTTCCATCCTTCTTTGGGACTGGTACCACATTGGCCAACCACTCGGGATATCGAGTGACCCGAATGACCTTCGCTTGCAACTGCTTAATCACTTCTTCTTTGATCTTTACACTCATTTCTGTTTTAAATTTCCTTAGTTTTTGCTTGACCGGAGGGTATGCCGGGTCAGTGGGCAATTTGTGAACCACTAAATTGGTGCTTAATCCAGGCATATCGTCATATGACCATGCAAAAACATCTTTGAATTCCATGAGGGTTTTGATCAATTCTTCTCTGACATTCGGCTCAATGTGGATGCTAATTTTGGTCTCTTGGACGTTATCAGCGTCTCCTAGATTCACAGCCTCAGTGTCATTTAGGTTAGGCTTGGGTTTCTCTTCAAATTGGCACAGTTCTCGGTTTATCTCTTCGAAGGCTTCACCTTCGTCACATTCAGATTCATCATCACAAACGACCTCTTGCATCATTGAGTCGGATTCAGATTGATTTATTAGACTAGGTCGAAGATCCGCTGTGCATGCCATGTCATTAGAACCAGTAAAAAGAGAACTGTTCAGAAAGAAAAAGAACAAAACAAAATTAAAATGGGACAAAAGAAAAGAACTTTATTAAACTTGCAGGATAAAAGGGTTCACACTTTTACAAAAACGAAAGTAAAATTTGGATTACACCCTTGAATAATCCGGACAAAACAAAACACACAAAACATAAATCAAAGCCTACTACCAAGACTCCCCTCGGACAGGAAGAGGAGTAACTGTCCAATTGTTGGTCTTGGCCTCAGGCCCCACAAACTGTATCTCTGCTCTGCTGGAACCTTCTCCAGCTTCCACCATACTGACATCCGCGAATAGCTTCTCAAAACTCTGATTCAGGTCTTCATTTATACAGATCAAAGGTCCTAGAATCTTTGGGACCGGTGACCCCTTGGCACTTGCTTTGACAAAAGACCTTGAGAGGCGTGGCACTGGTTTAGGCAGAAACCAGACCCTCTTCTTCATTTTTTGCGCTTGCTTCCTATCTGCTGCGGTTGGTTTGAACCCCAATCCGAAAGTTTCCAGATTTTTAGGAAGGGAGACAGGTTGGACAATCCCTTGAAGCTCGACTCCCAGGCCTTTTCCCGGCACAAATCCATTACCCAGCATTTCTGAGACCATCATGACTGTTGCGGCAGCTACCCTAGGGTGCGGGATGATTTCTCCTTCAGAAATTTTGTTGGCCGACCCTGTATCGAAAATCTGGTAGACCCAAGGACCTTTGTCATCAGCGGTCTCTATGAAAGGTACAATGGTTCCGCCCATGGTGCACGTTGTATCCTCGCCGTGTAACACGACCTCTTGTCTTTCCCACTCGAACTTCACCATCTGATGTAGGGTGGAAGGCACCGCTTTGGCTGCATGAATCCAGGGTCGTCCCAACAGCAGGTTATAAGATACTGTGGCGTCCAACACCTGGAATTCCATGGTAAACAGGACCGGACCAATGGTCAGTTCAAGTACAACATCCCCTACAGTAGCTGTTCCGTTTCTGTCAAACCCTCGGACACAGATACTGTTCTTGTGGATCCTTCCGTGGTCGATCTTTAACTGGTTCAAGGTAGATAGTGGGCAAATATTGGCGCTTGAGCCGTTATCCACCAATACTCGAGTTACCACCGAGTCTTCACATTTGACAGCTAGGTATAGAGCTTTATTATGCTCCGTACCTTCCACCGGCAGGTCATCATCTGAGAATGTTACCCTGTTCACCTCGAAAATCTTGCTGGCAATGGTTTCCAGGTGGTTTACAGAAATCTCACTGGGTACATGAGCTTCGTTCAATATCTTCAACAGGGCCCGACGATGCTCCTCAGAATGGATCAGTAATGACAACAGTGAGATCTGGGCCGGTGTTTTTCTCAGCTGTTCGACCACAGAATAGTCTTGTACTTTCATCTTCCTCAGGAACTCTTCAGCCTCTTCTTCGGACACAGGTTTCTTGGTTGCAACTGGGTTGGTTCTTCTTAGCTCCACCGGAGCAAAACATCGACCTGATCGAGTCAGCCCTTGCGCTTCACAACTGACTTCTTCCACCTGTTTTCCTTTGTACATCACCACCGCCTTTTCATATTTCCAAGGCACAGCCCTGCTGTCAATCATCGGCAGCTGGACCACAGGCTTTATGGTCACCAGTTCTCTACATACCCCTTTTAACACGACTGCCGGTGTGGGCGGGATTCCTGATATTACCAACTTGCTTGGCTCGGGTTTGCTTGTTATGGCGGACGGGCTCTTTCCCAATATCACTACCGGCTTGACGCCTTCTCCCTGCGACTGTACACTCGTCCCTCCACTGGTCGAGACTTCTTTCGGGGCGGCTTGGATCATCATCACTGTTTGTGAGGGTTTTCTCAACTCTCCTCCCTCACACACCAACTCAATCATGTGAGTTTCGTGGTGCGCTGGCAGTGGGTTTTGGTTGATGTTAGGAGCTTCTGGTGTCTGGACCTCGATCTTATTGGTGTCGATAAGATCCTGTATGGCATGCCTTAACTTCCAACACTTCTCGGTGTCATGCCCGAGCATCCCTGAGCAGTATTCACAACTTATTGATCGATCCAAATTCTGAGGTGGGGGATTTGGTTCTCGAGTCTGGACAGGACTAACCAAACCCAATTGCCTCAGCTTGTGGAACAAAGCGGTGTAGGTTTCTCCCAACTCCGTGAAAGTTCTCTGCTTCCGCAACCTGTCATTCCTAGCATCTGGATTTCCCCGGAAGCCTGCCCCTGAAGGGTTTCTATACGCCCTCGGTGGAGGATAGGTGTTTTGTGGTGGTGCATATATGTTCTGGGGAGCCGGCGCGCGCCATTGTGGGCGAACCGGAGGCTGAGTGTATGCTTGGGCCTGGTGTACGGAACAATGTGGTTCTCGAGGTGGATAGAAATTTTGTGGTGGGTTGTATGGGTAGTTTGACCTGTGAGGTCTGGGTTGGTTGTAGTGTGGCCTGCCAGTCCTGGACCAACTACCTGCCTCGATCGTGGTAACCTCTTCTTTCTTTCTTCTCAGCGCACCTCCCGTGCCGCTTTGAATAGCCTGGGTTGTGGCCTTGAGTGCTGAATAGTTTAAGATTTTGTCAGACCTCAGACCCTCTTCTATCATGACCCCTATCTTGACCACCTCGTTGAAAGATTTTCCAACCGTTGTCACCAAGTGACCAAAGTAGGTTGGATCCAATGTTTGCAAGAAATAATCCACCATCTCTCCCTCTCTCATGGGAGGATCGACTCTAGCTGCTTGTTCTCTCCAGCGGAACCCGAACTCGCGAAAACTTTCCCCGGGTTTCTTCCCAGTTCTCAATAATGTGAGACGGTCAGGGACTATCTCGAGATTGTACTGGAAATGACCTGCAAAAGCCTGCGCCAGATCATCCCACGTGTACCACCTGCTGGAATCCTGCCTGGTATACCATTCTAGTGCAGATCCGCTCAGACTTTGGCCGAAATAAGCTATCAGCAGCTCATCCTTGCCGCCTGCCCCTCTCATTTTGCTACAGAATCCCCGCAAATGTGCCATGGGATCACCGTGCCCTTCATATAAATCAAACTTAGGCATCTTGAACCCAGCCGGGAGTTGGACGTCTGGGAAAGGGCACAGATCTTTGTATGCTACGCTGACTTGATTGCCCAGCCCGTGCAAGTTCCTGAAGGACTGCTCCAGGCTTTTGAACTTTCTCAATACTTCATCCTGTTCAGGGGCCTTAGCCGGCTTCTCAATCTCTGCCGGCACTTCCAAATGTGGATTGTAAGCCTGTGGTTCGGGGGCATGAAACGTAGGCTCGGGGGGGTAGTATTGTGTATCGTGAGCCTGAAACAATGGCTCACTGGTCGTTCTTTGCAAAGGGGCTGATGTTGGTCCCACAAAAATGGGAATATTGGGTGTTGGGAGAGGTTGATGGGGTGGTGGAGCTTGGGAATCATGAGGGCTTCTTTCTTGATGATAAAGGGGATTTGGGCGGCTTGTGGAAGGGCCAGAGTGAGGGTATTCCGGCATGTGTCCCAGTGTTTCAGGGCTCTTTTGTGTTTTGGCTATGGCTAGCTGCATTGCATTCATCTCTAGTCCCATCCTTTCAATCTTTTCCATCGCTTCTTTTAGCAACTGGCTCATCGGCCTCTCTTCCTCATTACTATTCTCTGAAGTAGTCATGCTGGTTGCTATCGGTCCTTTGGATCTGGTTTGATAGGAGTGTGTTGCCATAGTTCTTTAATAATTGATATGTTTGATTCAGACAACAACAAACTTTGTTAGCGTTAGAGTTTAACAGATTTGATCATAACACATAGAGGATGCAATACACCTAGGCAGTTAACCGTTTCTACATGCTTTGCTTCAAACAACATGCGTCATCCCGGTTTGCTCATTCGTCCCCTTTTAAAGTACTTTGGGAAACCCTGTGTTTTATTTTATTTTGTATTTTCTTTTCTTTATTTATTAAAAGCGGTCGAATCTTATGGGGATTGCCTACGTATCACGTCCCCGCGTGAATCAGACCAGGCGTAGTTCTGCCTCAAAGTAAAGACACATAGAAATTCTTCTGGAATCACTTAATTTCATTATCAAAATTTGCTATTACACATTACTTCAAATAAAATAGCAACAGTACAGACTCCACGGTTTTAAACTTGGTTTGAAGAAAAGAAAACAACATATGGGAAAACAACAAAAGCCAAATAAACAAGACTTGACCAAAAACTAATTCTCCAACTTAAGGGCCCGCGGGGCATCATTCGGCCTTTCCGTGGCTCTAGGTGTGAGGTCTCTTTGCAGGCTCTTCAACTCGTTCATAATCCGGTAGACGCAGCCCATGATGGAGACAAGGAGGGTCTTCCGAGGTATTCGCTCACATGCCAGGCATTTCATATAGATGTAATGCCCGATTTCGTCAATCCTTGCTCGAATGTTATCCCTTTAACTGAACAACAGCCTGATTTGTCGGTTTTTCAACCCCAGTGCCTGAGAATTGTCGGCAAGTTGATCCTGGAACAACTCCATTTGTCTTTCCATGCAGGCCATTGCATCGTAGCACTGTCTTCTGTCGGCCTGGGCGTCTCGTGCTTGTTTGACGATCTGATCATGTAGAGTGGAGTTCGTCTCCCTTAATATTCCGACGCTCATTTCATAATCCCTTATGACCTGTTGCAAACGCCGCTTCCGGGCCATTGTGTACTTTTCCCATCTGACCTTCATCCCTACTATGCAAGCTTCTGATTGTTCTAATTCTTCTTGGCTTTGGATGACCTGATTTCTCAAACTCGCTATCAATCTTTCGTCGGAGCGACGCTTCTGTCGGTCAACGTTACTCTTACTGGCTTGGCGAAGGCGGGCCTTCAAGGTTTGGTTTTCTTGGGCTAGCTTGTTTCTTTCAGCCTGCTCCAAAGCGACTTGCACATTGTTCTCAAATACAAGCCTTTCGACTTGTTGCTTTAGCTTCCCGATTTCAACCCAGTAACCTTCCTCCCTTTTTAACCATCCCCATTGCTCTTGTGAATCATCTGTGAAGTGTTGGACGTGGGCCCTTTTAGCAGGTCTTTGCCGAATCTGAAACCTTCTTTCGAACCAAGCATCGTACTTTGGGTCTACCTCACCTTTAGCTAGTTCTCGCACCATGGTCTTGGGCTCCAAGAATCTACATTCATGCCACAGTTTTCTAATCTTCCCCTCGGGGAATATGACTCCCGGGCTTAATTCCAAGGCATGCTTGCTCAGATCTTCATCAGTAGGGACTACTTGAAACCTGCCCAGTTGTCGTAATACCCGATGAGGGGCATATGGCTGGATGCTGCGAAGCCCCATTAAGAGAACATGACATTCTTCAGCCGACATGTAGATCACCTCAGTATCAGTCAACCAACCGAATGCCCATTCAATTTGGTCAGCTGTTGTTGACCTTAACCGTGTAAACCATGCTTCGACACCTTCAGGAAATCTGGCGCCTGTCATGCGCTTCTTGAATCCGCTGATACAATTCCTCTCGGTCAACCCGTGGTTCATGTATCCTACTCGGTGATGGAGATGTTCCTGCATCCATAGCTGAAGTAACAGGTTGCAACCTTGGAAGAACTTGCCTCCTTCTCGGCATATAGTCAGAGCCCGGTAGATTTCGGACAAAATCAAAGGAACCACAGTACTATTGGTTCTTTTGATTGCCACGTCGGCCATCCCTACCAGACCTATCTCTATCTTTTTATCCTTCCTTGGACAGACCATGACTCCCAAGAATGCTGTGATAAAAGCCAAAGTACGTCTTGCTTCCCATTTGTTTCTGTTCCCGCCGTGAGTTAGCCCAAGGTTCGGTTCCTCGAAACCCTGCGGGGTTCCGTACCGCTGATACAAGAAATGGAGATCACAACATCCTCTCGATAAATCGTCATGTTGTACCTTCCGACTAATGCTTAGTAGATCCAGAAACGCATGCGGAGACACTGGCCTTGGCGAAAGCAAATATTGCCCTCTTAACCTCTCATTCAATCCCGCATATCCGGCAACTTCCTCAAGTGTCGGTGAAAGTTCAAAGTCAACAAAACGGAATACATTGCGGGTTGGGTCCCAAAATGGTATTAGAGCTTCAAGAATATCTGTCCTCGGCCTAACACCCAACAAATTTACAAAACCTCCCAATATTCTTCCTACTACCCCTTTGCTATCGGCTTCCAAGTCATTCCACCACATGTGGAGTTGTAGAGGGACCTCGCTGAGGGCCGAGAATGGTTCATTTTGCTCTGTGCTCATCCTGCACATTTATTAAGGTGACCTTTTAGGCGAAAACAAAAACCTTTATTTTGACTCTAAACAAAAATCTTTGAACACAAAAACAAACAATTGTATTTATATACATGTGTATATATATATATATATATATATATATATACATATATGCTTTATGGTATATCATTTTTGGTAAAATGAAAAAGGGAGTTGGACCCGATGAGGGTTGCCTACGTATCTCACATCCGGTGAGAATCAAACCGACGTAGTTCGGGTGATAAACTAACTAGTTTATTTATTTATCATTATTTTTTTTTTATTTTTTTTTTTGAAAATAGAGTAAAATTAAAAAAAAAACTCATTCCTCATTCTCAGCTTGCTATTTTTCTCTTTTCTCTTTTCCTCATAAATATACCCATTTTCTCTTCTATCTGCATTTTGTCATTTTTTTTTTATTTATTTATTATTTTTTTTTGTAAAAATTTCCCAACATTCAAAACCGGTCACCATGCATGTTTGAAGCAAATAAATGCACAAGCAGTGAGTAGGATGCATCAGGATGGCCTTTTCTATTTCAGGTTGCTATTCCTAGACGGACCCAACCCCTGTGTTGAGTCCCCTAAGTCAAAAATACACTTGATGCAAATAAGCGTTCCTACTAAGGATCCGACATGAAGTTGAGTTATTCTAGGTTCAGAACTGGGTGTTTGTTCTAGACCTGGCTTACTCGAGCGGATAGCTCGAGCCGAGGGGGCAGCGTACCAGGAATACAGAAGCTTCACCGGCTTAGCAACTTGTCCGAACCTCGTTCTAAATTGGGATTTGACACTATACAGAAAAGAAGCCGTACGAAGTACGCCCTTCTTCATGATTTAGAAGACTCAGAGAGAAGATGGGTTTCGGCACAATTTATATACAGTTCACGTAATATCAAAGCAGTAAAAGGCAACCAATTAGCACATTAAGCACAAAACATGTAATAAAATCAGATAATAAATAAAGCCAAATAACAACAATTATTCTAAGCTCGAATTCTTAACCCTGAACCAGTGGTTCTGGGTTACAAGGATCCCCAGCAGAGTCGTCAGAGCTGTCACACCTCCTTTTTCCGCACCCGAGGGGGTGCAGGGGAGTTTTTCCAATTAAAGGACAATCGAAATGGGATTGGTTTGTTTATTTCAGAGTCGCCACTTGGGAGATTTAGGGTGTCCTAAGTCACCAATTTTAATCCCGAATCGAGGGAAAGAATGACTCCATATTACAGTCTGCGTACCAGAAATCCGGATAAGGAATTCTGTTAACCCGGGAGAAGGTGTTAGGCATTCCCGAGTTCCGAGTTTTCTAGCACGGTCGCTCAACTGTCATATTCGGCTTATTTATCTGATTTTAAATACAATTATGAACCAATGTGCCAATTTTAACTTTTAACCGCTTTATTATTATTGTTTTTACAAGAATGTGAACATCGCTTAAAACACGTCTTTGGACTGCGTCACATGAAATGCACCCACAATCCGGAACGCATTTTATTTGATGTTTTGAGATTTGGATTTGGGTCGCATGAAATGCACACCCGAGCTTAAGAAAGTAAATTATTAAACACGCGCCTAAAGAGACTATCGCGTTATTATTTTGCGGAGGCCGTGAAATTCGCTAAACGACCCTCCTGAATTCTAAGTAATTTTAAACAAGTATTTACTGAGGTCCCCGCAATTTGTGTTTTTTATTTGGCGAGGCTCGTCTCATTTTTTATTTTTTTATTTTTTATTTTTTAGGATGCCGTTTTTATGTCTTTAACCATACTAAACCTTACAGTTTCTTTACAACTAAAATCTCATAACTTGTTGGAAGTTTAATAAAAAGAGTTTTAGCGAATGAGTGTTTCGGGAGTAGTAACAACATATACTAACAATAATTTTTCTTTTTTTCGAATGAACTAAGCGAAGGAAAGGGCGAACAAATTAACATCAAACTTGTGTCATAGAACGACTAATACAACTAAATCAAATGACATCAAGTAAACAAGAATAACATAATACAAAGATGAACCAAAATGCATACGGTGAAACATAAGCAGAAAATTTTCATGCCAATCTCTATATTGCATCTTCGAACATTTAAAGTAACATTTCCTTATCTAATACTTGAGGTTTACTGACCTGTGAACCTCGGCAACCTCGGGACGATAAACACGACCCCGACGGAGCTCAAGCCGGACCTCACTGGACGAGGAACAATGATGAAACCTCAGACAAAACACCTCGACGAGCAAAAGCAAACTCACCGGAAAAATAGAAAGCTCGGACCAAAGTCGACCTCCACGGAAAACAGAAAACTCGGCAAGGCAGAATCGAGGCAACCAACAGCTGCTCGGAAACGATGAAACAATGGCGACAGTAGTAAGATCGACGCCAGGGGGGGCTGCTGACGGGCTTGCTTTGGGTGTTTGTTGACGGGGGTCGACTGGTTGGGGTTGTGACGGAGAGGGTCAGCTGGGGAGGGTTTGGAGGTGGAACGAGGGTGGTCGTTTGGTGGTGGCGACGAGCAGTGGTTGACGCATCGATGGAGATGGTCGTTTGGTCGTTGGTTGGACGTGGACGCAGGTGGTTTCAAGCGTTGATGAAGGTGACGGAGGGAATGGTGGTTTGTTGGTTGTTTGAACAGTTGACGATGGTGGAGCTGGGGTTCCGACGAGGGGGCTGGTACGTGGGGGTGCCGGTGGTTTTGGGGTTGTTGATGGAGGTGGAACGATGGTGGCGATGGAGGAATCCGGACTGGTTTCAATGGAGGGAGCGTTAGGGTTTTGTTCTTCTCCTTTTGGAGAAGATGAACAGTAGTCGACGGAGAAGCTGACGGACTGGTTGGTTTTGGGTAGTGATCGACGGGCAGTGACGACGACGGAGGGAACTGGTTGAAGCTGCGAGGAAGATGAAGTGTGAAGGGGTCGTTTGGATACGAGGGAGTGGTGGGTTTTTTGCTAGGGTTTTTTGGTTTTCTTCTTCTGAGGAAGAAGATCTACAGTACTTCCTCCTCAAAAAAATTTTTAGTCCTCTCCCTCAAAAATGTTTTTTGACCGTGCCTTTGTACTCATTTTGCCCAGAAAAATGAGCCCCACGCGTGGTGGGGTTCGAGGCTTATGTTCCCCACGCATGGTGGGGTTCCCCGTGTATGAGATTCCGTCCGTGTTCCCCACGTGTGTCCCCTCATGTGTGGTGGACTCGGATTATTAGGGACTAGGTCCGAAATTAGGCCTAAAAGTGAGTAATTTGAACCCGAATATTATTCTTTTGCCCGGACCCGATTAAGAACACAATGTTGTTCGACTAATCCTATGTAAGCAAAATAACTACAAAAATAAGACTAATATTTAAATAAAACTATATATTTTTTAATATATTTTTCAAGATTTAAAATAGCTACAAAGCATTAATAAAACTATTTTTTTTTGTAATTTTCGTTTTTAAATAAGGATAAAATATAAAGTAATATTTTTGTATTTTTCAAAAAATTAAAATGACTACAAAACCTTAATAGAATTTTTTTTTTTTTGTAATTTTCGAAATTATATAAAGTACAAAAATAAAGTGCAATTTTTGTATTTTTTCAAGTTTATGAGAAATACATAAACTAAAATTTGTATATATATTTTTGTAATTTTTCTTTTTGCAACGAAATAAAGTAAAAATAGTTAAAATGGCTATATTAGACCCAATTACATATTTATGCTAAAAAAATGTGAAAATCCTCGGGGAGGGTCAAAAATCACGTGCTTACAATCGCAGCCTACTCCGCACTACTAAAAAGTAGGAAGAGAGGGTCGCAATATCTTTTACCCGATTTGTGGGTTGGGATCGATTTCCATAGAGAGCTAGGAATGGAATCGAGTATCTATTTAGAGTGGAATTGTGTATTTGTTCCAAATATTACTTCCAATCATTTTTGGTTTTTCTTTAACAAACTATTATTATCAACTACTAATTATAAATGCAACTAGATTATGCTAAACGAAAATTGCTAAAAGTTGTATCTAATGGATAAAAAGGCACTAGGATAGTGACTTTCACCTAAGTGGCCAATTGATGGGTAATTGCTTCAAAGGCATGATTGACATGATTGAGGAAATATGTTATAACTGCTGCATGATTTTACCCACTCTCACACCTCTCGGTAGAGAGAGATTTTGCCCAATTGACTTTCTCAAGACAAAATGGGTAGGCAAATTTGCTCAAGCAACTAGGGTTCAAGTCGGTTAATTACTCTCTCGAGGTTTAACCCTTTAATTGGGACTAGCAATTCTCTTGAGTCCATCCCAATTCCTTGTTGGGTCAATTTTGGAGACTTAGACTCTCTTTCTCAAGAAGAGCCAAGTAAACTTAGCACAAACCAGTGTTTGCAACTACCAATTCATAAATTAAACCATAAAATTGACCCAAATAACAAACATTCATAGCCAATCTAGCCCTAAATCACTATACCTATCAATTACTCACACTAAGGTTGAGCAACAACCTTAGCTAATGGGTTTAGCTACTCATGCTCGAATAAAAAAAATAGAGAAATAGATGAAGATAAAGACATATTAATTAAACACTAAAGTAAATACAGAGATTCTATCGTTAAAACTAAGTTAAAATTCCCAAAATGGCTACAGATGGCCTTCTCACGAACATAGCTCAGTTCAGAAAATAGTTGATACCCTAAAAATGGAAAAAGGTTCTATTTATACTAAGTTGGAAAAACTAGACAAAAATGCCCATGCGGGGTCAGTGCGGACCGCACAAAATGGTGTGCGGCCGCACTAGGTTCTTGACTCGGAAAAATCAACTCTCTAAACCCAGGCTCCGCGGACCGCACAAAATGAAATGCGGCTGCAGAGAAGTCTAGCGCGGTCCGCACAAACA
Organism: Nicotiana sylvestris; assembly: GCF_000393655.2. NCBI lineage: Eukaryota > Viridiplantae > Streptophyta > Magnoliopsida > Solanales > Solanaceae > Nicotiana > Nicotiana sylvestris. The sequence goes on from NC_091063.1 coordinate 66,374,116, forward strand.
CGATCGCGGACCGCATAGGTTTGAACCTTAGCACTTGACATCTCTTTGAAGTTTGCTTCCATGGACCGCATAAAATGGTAGTGTGGTCGTGGTGTCTTTAGTGCGGACCGCACAATATGTACTGCGGTCACACAACTTTGATGTCTTCAAATCCAGCTCTCTGAATCACCCTAGTGCGGACCGCACAAAGTGTAGTGCAGCCGCACTAGGCCTGTTTGTCCTGAGTTGTCTTGTCTTTGGTACTTGTGAAAGTTTCAATCCTTTTGAGACGATCTTTGACGACAAGTGAGTCATATTTATAGTTTCACAATCCCTAGAACACTTCTTTGTAACCAAGTCTTTCATGAATTTTGCATAACCCGGTATTTTTTCAAGTGCCTCCACCAAAGGCACATTAATAGATAGACTCTTCATCATGTCAATGAATACTTTAAACTGATTATGATTCTTCTGCTTCACGAGCCTTTGAGGATAAGGTGGAGGTGTCCTTGGCAAAGGAGCCTTGGCTTTTGGCACAACCGGCTCCGGCATGTCTATTATGTGTTCCCTAGACGGGTTCACATTTTTTGGATTTCCACCTCGACTTCTTGAATATCAATCCTCACTTTATTGTTCACATTTTCATCAACCACATCTTCAACTACCAAAGGAACTTCGTCATCTTGCGACTCGTCATCATCATCCACGACTTGCTTTTGCTTAGAGGCATTCACATCACCGCCTCTCCCACTTCTTGTTGTGACCGCCATAACATAATTGTTCCCAACCTTTGGGTTCACTACCGTATCACTTGGTAGAGCACCCTTCGGGTGAGTATTCAATGACTGAGAGATTTGGCCTAATTGTACCTCCAAGTTTCGGATAGAGGTGTTGTGAGAAGCTAACTGTGCATCAGAATCCACATTCCTCTTCATCATCTGCTCGAACATCATTTCAATTCTACCCTTATCATTACCAGAAGAACTAGGACCTTGAGAAGGGAAAGGGGGTGGATTGTTCGGTTGTTGGTATATTGGGGGCCTTTGAAAGCCTTGCCCCCGGTTGCCTTAGTTTCTATTGTTGTTCCACCTGCATTGATTGTTGTTGTTGCCCCAATTGTTGTTATTTTCATTCCAATTGCCTTGGTTGTTGTTTTGATTACCCCAATTGTTGTTTTGGTTGTTGTTGTTCCAATTGCCACCACCTTGTTGTTGATTGCCCCAATTTTGTTGGGGTTGCCATTGTTGGTTTGAAGAGTTTCCTCTATTGCCTTGATAGTTGTTGACATATTATACCTCTTCACTTTGGTCATCATAACCATTATTTTGACACCCATCATATTCATTAACAAATTGCTCAGAATTTCCTTGATTTTGTTGTCTCCTTTGCCTTCTCTTGTTGACAAGCATACTAACACCCTCCATGGCATTCACTTGGCGAGGATTCTGAACTTGTTGAAACTGTGCCTTAGCCAATTGGTTCATAGTAGTAGTAAGCTCAGCTATCGCTTTCCCGTGGTCATGCAATTCCTTGTGCAAATGGATAATCGTAGGGTTACCTTGAGGCACATTTGCTCTACTCTGCCATGTTGAAGAAGTGTCAGCCATTTCATCAAGTACTTCACATGCCTCATCATAAGAAAGCTTCATAAAATTTCCCCCGGCCAATTGGTTAACAATGCATTGATTTTTAATATTTATGCCCCGGTAGAAGGTTTGTTGGATCATGGCCTCGGTCATATCATTATTTGGGCACTTCTTCACCATCGTTCTATACCGCTCCCAAATCTCATGCAAAGGTTCCGTTGGCTCTTGCTTGAAGGCTAATATTTCATCTCGAAGTGCTTCTATATGACTAGGAGAGAGGAATTTGGCAATAAATGTATCCGCCAACTCATCCCAAGTTGTGATAGAATAACTAGGGAGTATCTCGAGCCAGTCTAATGCCTTCCCCCGAAGTGAGAACGAGAAAAGTCTCAATCTCAGTGTATCCTCGGATACATTCGTCTGTTTGCTACCCCAACATGTATCTACGAACCCCTTGAGATATTTGTAGGCATTTTGATTCGCAGCGCCCGTGAAGTACCCACGTTGCTCAAGTAAGGTCAACATCACATTGGTTATCTGAAAGTTGCCCGCCCGGATTCTAGGTGGGACAATAGCACTTGCGTAGCCCTAGTTCGGTAATACTCTGGGAGCCACTCTTGGAGGAACCAAGGGAGGGTCTGGAATATTGTCATTTGGATTAGCATTGGCATTCCGGCCTCTCCGTTGACCTTGATGTGCAAGAGGCACCTCATCTTGCTCAAGATCATCTACCTCCTCCCCCGCTATCACGTTTCTAAGAGGGTCAATAGCGTTGTTTAAAGCCATGTTGGTACCTGAGTAATGACACAAACAAGTAAGTAACAAAGAAGGAAAGAAGAACAATACACAAAACTAACTAAATAGATAGCCAAACACGTTAGCTCCCCGGCAACGGCGCCAAAAAATGATCGCAGCCTACTCCGCACTACTAAAAAGTAGGAAAAGAGGGTCCCAATAGATTTTACCTGATTTGTAGGTCAGGATAGATTTCCACAGAGAACTAGGAATGAAGTCGAGTATCTATTTAGAGTGGAATTGTGTATTTATTCCAAATATAACTTCCAATAATTTTTGGTTTTTCTTTAACAAATTACTATTATCAACTACTAATTATAAATGCAACTAGATTATGCTAAACGAGAATTGCTAAAAGTTGTATCTAATGGATAAAAAGGCACTAGGATAGTGACTTTCACCTAGGTGGCTAATTGACGGGTAATTGCTTCTAAGGCACGATTGACATGATTGGGGAAATAAGCTATAACCGCTGCACGATTTTACACACTCTCACACCTCTCGGTAGAGAGAGTGATTTTGTCCAATTGATTTTCTCAAGACCAAATGGGTAGGCAAATTTGCTCAAGCAACTAGGGTTCAAGTCGGGTAATTACTCTCTCGAGATTTAACCCTTTAATTGGGACTATAAATTCTCTTGAGTCCATCTCAATTCCTTGTTGGGTCAATTTTGGAGACTTGGACTTTCTTTCTCAAGAAGAGCCAAGTCAAATTAGCACAAACCAGTATTTGCAATCACCAATTCATAAATTAAACCATAAAATTGACCCAAATAAAGAACAATCATAGTCAATCTAGCCCTAAATTACAATATCCATCAATTACCCACACTAGGGTGGGTTGAGCCATAACCCTAGCTAAATGGGTTTAGCTACTCATGCTCGAAGAGAAAAATAGAGAAATAGATGAAGATAAAGACATATTAATTAAACACTAAAGTAAATACAGAGATTCTACCGTTAAAACTAAGTTAAAATGCCCAATATTACTACAGATGGTCTTCTCACGAGCGCAGCTCAGTTCAGAAAATAGCTGATACCCTAAAAATGGAAAAAGGTTCTATTTATGCTAAGCTGGAAAAACTGACAAAAATACCCTTGCGGGGTCAGTGCGGACCGCACAAAATGGTGTGCGGCCACACTAGGCTCTTGACTCTGAAAAATCAACTCTCTGAACCGAGGACTCGCGGACCGCACAGAATGGAATGTGGCCGCGGAGTAGTCTGGCGCAGTCCGCACAAACACGACCGCGGACTATATAGGCTTGAACCTTGGCACTTGACATCTCTCTGAAGTGTGCTTCCGCGGATCGCATAAAATGGTAGTGCGGCCGCGGTGTCTTCAGTGCGGACCGCACAATATGTACTGCGGCCGCGCTGATTTGATTCCTTCAAATCTAGCTCTGTGAATCTCCCTAGTGCGGCCGCACTAGGCCTGTTTGTCCTAAGTTGTCTTGTCTTTGGTACTTGTGAAAGTTTCAATCCTTTTGAGCCGATCTTTGACGACAAGTGAGTCATCTTTATAGTTTCACAATCCATAGAACGCTTCTTTGTAACCAAGTCTTTCATGAATTTTGCATAACCCGGCATTTGTTCAAGTTCCTCCACCAAAGACACATTAATAGATAGACTCTTCATCATTTCAATGAACTTTTTAAACTGATTATCATTCTTCTACTTTGCGAGCATTTGAGGATAAGGTGGAGGTGGCCTCGGCAAAGGAACCTTGGCTTTTGGCACAACCAGCTCCGGCATGTCAATTATATGTTCCCTAGACGGGTTCACATCATTTTGTGTTTCCACCTCGACTTCTTGAATATCAATCCTCACTTCATTGTTCACATTTTCATTAACCACATCTTCAACTACCAAAGGGACTTCGTCATCTTGCAACTCAACATCATCATCCATAACTTGCTTTTGCTTAAAGGCATTCACATCACCACCTCTCCCACTTCTTGTTGTGACCGCTATAACATGATTGTTCCCACCCTTTGGGTTTACTACCGTATCACTTGGTAGAGCACCCTTCGGGAGAGTATTCAATGACTGAGAGATTTGGCCTAATTGCACCTCCAAGTTTCGGATAAAGGTATTGTGAGAAGCTAATTGTGCATCAGAATCCACATTCCTCTTCATCATCTGCTTGAACATCATTTTAATTCTACCCATATCATTACCAGAAGAACTAGGACATTAAGAAGGGAAAGGGGTGGATTGTTCGGTTGTTGGTACATTGGGGGCCTTTGAAAGCCTTGCCCCCGGTTGCCTTGGTTTCCATTGTTGTTCCACCTGCCTTGATTGTTGTTGTTGCCCCAATTGTTGTTATTTCCTTTCCAATTGCCTTGGTTGTTGTTTTGATTACCCCAATAGTTGTTTTGGTTATTGTTGTTCAAATTGCCACCACCTTGTTGTTGATTGCCCCAATTTCGTTGGGGTCGCCATTGTTGGTTTGAAAAGTTGCCTCTATTGCCTTGATAGTTGTTGACATATTGTACCTCTTCACTTTGGTCATCATAACCATCATTTTGACACACATCATATTCATCAACAAATTGCTCAGAATTTCCTTGATTTTGTTGCCTTATTTGCCTTCTCTTGTTGACAAGCATACTAACACCCTCCATGGCATTCACTTGGCGAGGATTCTGAACTTGTTGCAACTGCGCCTTAGCCAATTGGTTCATAGTAGTAGTAAGCTCAGCTATTACTTACCCGTGGTCGTGAAATTCCTTGTGCAAATGGATAACCGTAGGGTCACCTTAAGGCACATTTGCTCTACTCTGCCATGCTGAAGACGTGTCCGCCAATTCATCAAGTACTTCACATGCCTCATCAAAAGAAAGCTTCATAAAATTGCCTTGGCCAATTGGTTAACAATGCATTGATTTGTAGTATTTATGCCCCGGTAGAAGGTTTGTTGGATTATGGCCTCGGTCATATCATTATTTGGGCACTCTTTCACCATCATTCTATACCGTTTCCAAATCTCATGCAAAGGTTCCGTTGGCTCTTGCTTAAAGGCTAATATTTCATCTCGAAGTGCCGCTATATGACTAGGAGAGAAGAATTTGGCAATAAACGTATCCGCCAACTCATCCCAAGTTGTGATGGAATGGTTGGGAGTCTCTCAAATCAGTCTAATGCCTTCCCTCGAAGTGAGAACGGGAAAAATCTCAATCTCAGCGCATCTTCAGATACATTCATCTGCTTGATCCCCCAACATGTATCTATGAACCCCTTGAGATGTTTGTAGGCATTTTGATTCGCAGCGCCCGTGAAGTACCCACGCTGCTCAAGTAAGGTCAACATCACATTGGTTATCTGAAAGTTGCCCGCCCGGATTCTGGGTGGGACAATAGCACTTGCATAGGCGCTGGTTTGGTAATACTCTGGGATCCACTCTTGGAGGAACCGGGGGAGGGTCTAGAATATTGTCATTTGGATTAGGACTGGCATTCCGGCCTCTCCGTTGACTTTGAGGTGCAAGAGGCACCTTATCTTGCTCAAGATTATCTACCTCCTCCCCCGCTATCACGTTTCCAAGAGGTTCATTAGCGTTGTTTAAAGCCATGTTGGTACCTAAGTAATGACACAAACAAGTAAGTAACAAAGAAGGAAAGAAGAACAATGCACAAAACTAACTAAATAGATAGCCAAAACCATTAGCTCCCCGGCAACGGTGCCAAAAAGTGATTGCAGCCTACTCCGCACTACTAAAAATTAGGAATAGAGGGTCGCAATAGCTTTTACCCGATTTGTGGGTCGGGATCAATTTCCACAGAGAGCTAGAAATGGAGTCGAGTATCTATTTAGAGTGGAATTGTGTATTTGTTCCAAATATCACTTCCAATCATTTTTGGGTTTTATTTAACAAACTACTATTATCAACTACTAATTATAAATGCAAATAGATTATGCTAAACGAGAATTGCTAAAATTTGTATCTAATAGATAAAAAAGCACTAGGGTAGTGACTTTCACCTAGGTGGCTAATTGACGGGTAATTGCTTCTAAGGCACTATTGACATGATTGGGGAAATATGCTATAACCGTTGCACGATTTTACACACTCTCACACCCTCGGTAGAGAGAGTCATTTTGCCCAATTGACTTTCTCAAGACCAAATGGGTAGGCAAATTTGCTCAAGCAACTAGGGTGCAAGTCGGGTAATTACTTTCTCGAGGTTTAACCCTTTAATTGGGACTATCAATTCTCTTGAGTCCATCCCAATTTCTTGTTGGGTCAATTTTGGAGACTTAGACTCTCTTTCTCAAGAAGAACCAAGTCAACTTAGCACAAACCAGTATTTGCAACCACCAATTCATAAATTAAACCATAAAATTGACCCAAATAACAAACACCCATAGTCAATCTAGCCCTAAATCACAATACTCATCAATTACCCACACTAGGGTTGAGCCACAACCCTTGCTAATGGGTTTAGCTACTCATGCTCGAAGAGAAAAATAGAGAAATAGATGAAGATAAAGACATATTAATTAAACACTAAAGTAAATACAGAGATTCTACCGTTAAAACTAAGTTAAAATGCCTAAAATGGCTACAGATAGTCTTTTCACGAGCGCAGCTCAGTTCAGAAAATAGCTGATACCCTAAAAATGGAAAAAGGTTCTATTTATACTAAGCTGGAAAAATTGGACAAAAATGCCCCTGTGGGGTCAGTGCAGACCGCACAAAATGGTGTGCGGCCGCACTAGGCTCTTGACTCTGAAAAATCAACTCTCTGAACCCAGGATCCGTGGACCGCACAGAATGGAATACAGCCACGGAGGAGTCTGGCACGATCCGCACAAATACGACCGCGGACCACATAGGCTTGAACCTTGGCACTTGACATCTCTATGAAGTTTGCTTCTGCGGACCGCATAAAATGGTAGTGCGGTCGCGGTGTCTTCAGTGCAGACCGCACAATATGTACTACGGTCGCACTGATTTGATGCCTTCAAATCCAGCTCTCTGAATTTCCCTAGTGCGGACCGCACAAAGTGTAGTGCGGTCGCACTAGGCCTGTTTGTTCTGAGTTGTATTGTCTTTGGTACTTGTGCAAGTTTCACTCCTTTTGAACCGATCTTTGACGTCTCGTCACTTTGTTGATCAAACCTGCAATCAAGCACAACTTATGAGCCTTTTGGGACTATTTTGTAAGAATTTATAATCAAAGCGTAAGCAAGAAGGAGCATGAAACACGTCAAAATCCCTAAGTATCATTAAGTCAGTTGTTGTTAGCTTGGTGAACAAGAATTTTTCTTTAAAAAATAAAAGTCAATTACTAGTTGACTAGAAAGTCTTATATGGAAACTTTGAAACAAAATTTAAATTGGAGAAGTTTCACGTTGTGGTGGAAGGTTTCTTGAATCAAATGAGAGCTAAATTGTCCTAATGGGTTTCAAGTGGATTCTAACCAAATTTGGTAATCCACACCCATAAAGAGCTAGTTTTGAGCTTTATTATTTTTGGAATCTACTGCCTAGTTCTATGTTGATGGTGTAATACGGATACTATGGTATTTACCAAAGGAAATTGATGCAACCAAATTTTTCTCAAAAACGAAGAGGGAAACAATATTGTTCACCTTGGTATATCGGATAGTTTGGTTAAGGGATTCATAAAGAGATGGTGTCTTCACCTGTACTTCAAGTCTCCTATTCGATTTTGGCAAGCCTACACTCCGACAAGCCTTGAAGTAGGGGGTATTTGTAGACAATTAAAATTTTATCAAATTTCAATCCATAAGAAATTTATATTTTACCATAAATTATATATATATATATATATATATATATATATATATATATATATATATATATATATATATATATATATATATATATATATATATATATATATATATTGATTTAAATAAAGGTCCAATATACTATTGGACTAGCCCATTAGTTGGTCTTCTATCAAATGAGTCGGCCCGCCTATGAGCCTCAAGTCCAATGGCCCAACAGGGTTTTCTTGGAGGATACTCCACCCTGAACCTATATAAAGGGGTGAATGGAGAAGGTTACAAAAACAAGCAAGTAAGCACAAGGAAAGGCTAAAATAAGCTTTGAAGAATAGTATCAAAGTCTCCATCCATATCTACAATCGTCGTCTGTGGTCAAATCCAAAGGCGAACTCAAATCATAGGCGGGCGACTTCAAATCTTCTGTCGTGATAACCCAATACCAAATCTTGGTTCGTGACGACCTTCAAATTGTTCGTGACGTACTACAAATCTGAAATCTGTCAAGTTCAAGATCAAGCTCTCAACCTCTTGAACCATCGTCCATGAGGAGAAGAATCAAAGGACTACATCTCTTTAGATTTAGAGATATTTTAGAGATTGTAACCCCATCACTTGAAATCGAATATAATATTTGTCGTTATATTTCTTGTCTTGATTATTATTTTTCAGGAACGAAATTTAGTTGTTACAAATTTTGGCACGCCTAGTGGACCATCTCTCCCTCTCATCTCTTCTCTTCGAAGTTCAAGAACACCAAGATGGCTACAATAAGAAACAACCCTAGATCTGACTCCAAAAGTGGATTGGAAGTTGCCATGGAGAATGTTCAGCAAATCAAAAGAAGCAAAGCCGAAATACTAGGACAACAGGTGCTTGAAGTGTCATCCACAACTCATGTTTTTGGTTCATCTTCTCCAAGAAGTGAGATCCTCTTCGTACATGCTAGAAGAAGGGAACAACATCGCTGAGGTGGTCGAACAAACTTTGGCGCGATTTCGGACTCACTGTTTTGATCCCCGGGTACGTGTTGTAAGGTCCACTCCTTAGCACAATGTAATGCTACCTGTAACTTATCCAGGTATCTTTGCATTCATTCTTCTCTGACCTCGAACGTTCCATTAACTTGGTTTACACGAGAAGGGAATCACACTTAGCTTTGATCACCTCTGCCCCCAAGTTTTTGGCTAGTTCAAGACCTGCAATCATGGCCTCATATTCGGCCTCGTTGTTAGTTAATTTTATAGTTCTAATAGATTGTCTAACTACATTGCCGGTTTCAACATGATGCTGAGTCCGGAACTTTTTGCATTCGAGGCGTCGTCCGTAAAGAGGTTCTAGATTCCTGAGGACGTCCCCGAGTTTATCAGCAACTCTCATTCAACCTCGAGTATAAGGGCCGACGTAAAGTCAGCCACGAAATCTGTCAAAATTTGAGATTTGATGGTTGTTCGGGATCGATACTCAATATCGTACCCACTGATTTCCACGGTCCATTTGACCAATCGTCCCGAGAGTTTGGGTTTATGCATAATATTTCACAGTGAGTAAGTCGTCACAACACATATAAGGTGGAACTGAAAATAGGGTTTCAGTTTCCTAGAGGCGCTTAGCAAAGCGAGCACCAATTTTTCCAGGTGAGGGTACCTAGTTTCGGCCTCACCTAAAGTCCTGCCAACATAGTAAATTAGAAATTGCGTACATTGTTCTTCTCGAACCAGGACTCCACTTACTGCTATTTCTGATACTGCCAAGTACAGGTATAGTTGTCCATCTGCCTTCGGTGTGTGAAGCAGTCGTGGCTCGATAAATACAGCTTGAGTTCCTCTAGGGCCCGTTGGCACTCCGGGGTCCACGAAAAGTTGTCTTCTTCTTGATCAGCAAGAAAAATCGGTGACTCTTATCCGAGGACCTCGAGATGAATCGTCCTAGGGCAACTATGCATCCGGTTAATCTTTACACACCCTTCACTATGTCTACGATCGTGATATCTTCTATGGTTTTGATTTTGTCGGAGTTGATCTCAATTCCTCGGTTGGATACCATGAACCCGAGGAATTTACCTGATCCGACTCCAAACGCACATTTCTCCGGGTTCAGCTTCATATTGTACTTCTTCAAAATGCTGAAAGTTTCCTACAAATGTTTTAAATAGTCCTCTTCTCGCATGGACTTAACCAACATATCGTCAATATAAACCCCAATCGAGTTTCCTATTTGTTTCTCTAATATCCAGGTTACTAGGCGTTGATATGTGGCACCAACTTTTTTTTTTAGTCCGAATGGCATCACGTTATAGCAGTACGTATCGTGCTTAGTAATGAAGGAGATTTTCTCCTGATCATCCAAGTCCATCTATATCTAGTTGTACCCTGAATAGGCATCGAGAACGCTGAGGATCTCATGGCCGGTCGTGGCATCGATCATACGATTAATGTTGGGCAGAGGGAAGGAGTCCTTGGGACATGCTTTGTTCAAATCCTTATAATCTACGCACATTCTTAATTTGTTCCCCTTTTTAAGGACTACCACTATGTTTGCTTACTAATCTGGGTATTTAACCTCCCGGATGGATCCTATTTTAAGGAGTTTAGAGACCTCGACCTTGATGAAATCATGCTTGACCTCGGACTAGGGCCTCCTTTTTTGCTTGACTAGGTGAAATTTAGGGTCTAGGCTAAGCTTGTGAGTGGTTATATCCAATGAGATCCCTATCATATCAAGATGGGACCAAGAGAAACAATTTATGTTAGCTATAAGAAATTGAATTAGTTTTTTCCTGAGCTCGGGAGTTTACCTCGTGGCCCGGTATACCTTCGGATCGGGTAGGTGCTCGATTAATATGACCTATTCCAGCTCTTCGATCGTTTATTTAGTAGCATCAGAGTCATCGTGGACTATAAAAGATCGGGTAACCCTGCAATCATCGTCTTCGCCAGTCCCCTGCTTGTCCGGTTGGGTCGTGGCCATTATCGGTGATTGCTATTTGGTCTCTTGCTTTTCTCCCAAACTTGGTTCCTTTGACGTTGCGAGTATTGATATTAGAATCACTTCCTCGACTGCAAACATATCTTTTGCGGCTGGTTGTTCTGCGTAGATTTGCTTGATCCCTCCCAGCGTTGGGAATTATAACACTTGGTAAAGAGTTGAGGGCACTGCCCTTATGTTGTGGATCCATGGCCTTCCGAAAAGAGGGCGTTGTACCTCATGTCACCTTCGATCACATAAAATTTAGCCACCTGGATGGTTCCAGTGGCATCGTCTGGTAATGTTATCTCCCCCTTAGTGGTTCCACATGCCATATTGAATCCGTTCAGAACTCAGACTGCGGGTACGATTTGATTTTGCATACCGAGCTGTTCTACGACTCTCGACCGGATGATGTTGGCCGAGCTACCAGGATCAATTAACACATGCTTAACTCAAGATTTATTTATGAGTACAGATATTACCAGTGCATCATTGTGAGGTTGCACAATCCCCTCTTCGTCCTCGTCGTTGAAAGACAAGGTCCCTTCCGATATGTAATCTCAAGTCCGTTTTTCCCTTGTGATGGACACTTTGGTGCACTTCAATATCGGCCCTTGAGGGATATTGACTCCACCGATGATTATGTTAATGCCGTTTTGAGGCTCTTCTGGTTTGGTCTATTTGTTAGAATCCCTGTTCCTGAAATGATTCTTGGCCCGGTTGATCAGAAATTCTCGAAGGTGTCCGTTGTTGAACAACCAGGCTACTTCATCTCTCAACTGTCGGCAATCCTCTGTCCTGTGGCCATGTGTGCCATGGTATTTGCACATCTGGTTAGGACCCCTTTGGGCTGGATCGGATTGTAAAGGTCGAGGCCATTTGGTATCTTTAATGTGTCCGATAGTCGATACGATGGCAGCGCATCAACATTAAAGTTATATTCTGATAACCTTGGTGCTTACTTGGTCCGATAGGCCTGTCGAAGTTGTTCTTGCTCAAGCTCTCTGACCTCAATCACTTCTCCTTTCATTTCACATAGAGCTTCACCCGGACCCAGTGTTTCTTCGATCTCCATTATATGGGTGGTAGGGATCTCTACTTGACCTCGGTTCACAGTCGATATCTCCCTTGATTCCGTCGATGGGTATGACAGGATAAACGGACCCAGAAGGGGTCCCAAATTGATCATCTTTGACCCAGATCTTTGATTGATACCGGTTATGCACATCGGCCCAAGTAACAGCCGGGTACTCTATCAGATTCTGCTTCAACTGCTGTGAAGCGACGAAGCTTCGAACATTGAGTCCTTAGGTGAAGGCTTGAACGACCCAATCATCAGCGATCGGCGGTAGGTCCATCCGTTCCATTTTGAATTGGGACACGAACTCTCTGAGCATTTCATTGTCCTTCTGCCTTACTTTGAAAAGGTCCGACTTCCTGGTCTCGACCTTGATAGCCTCGGCGTATGCCTTCACGAAAGAGTCTGTAATCATAGGAAACGAGTCAATAGAATTAGGTGGTAAATTGTGATACCATATCATGGCTCCCTTCGACTGGGTCTCCCCGAATTTCTGCAGCAAGACAGATTCGATCCCATTATCCTCCAAGTCATTCCTTTTGATGGCACATGTGTAGGAGGTGACATGCTCGTTCGGGTCGGTAGTTCCATAGTATTTAGGAATCTCGGGCATGCGGAATTTTTTAGTGACCAGCTCGGAAGCCGCGCTCGGAGGAAAAGATTTCTGCATGAACTTCTTGGAGTCCAGGAATTTCAATATCGGCGTCGCTCACGGGATTTGATCGACCCAGGAATTGTAGGTTTCCACCTTCTTGTTGTTTGCCTCGATCTTCTTCTCTCCCGACTCAATCCGCTTCGTCAGTTCCTTAAGCATCTTCATGATTACCGGGTTGGTCCCAGATTCCTTCTCATTCGATCTCCTCGAGGCCGATTAAATTCTGTGAACAACTTCCCGGGATGGCTCGGGCTCAACCATGCTTGGCAGGCGGCTCTGGTTTTAGAGTTGGGCTAGAGCCGTCTGTTGAGCCTGTAACATTTTGAAAATCACCCGCAGGTTGATTCCATCATCCTCGCCGTTGTGTGTGCTTTGTGCGACCGATCGAATATGCCTACGGATGCTACCATCAGGATCGGTGGGCAGATTTGTGTTGATGACCACATATGAGCTCACGTCGATAGGATCTGCAGTCGGGATTCCATCGAGATCGACCGAGGGCACATTGTTCAGGGCGCTATGTTGTCGTTTTCGTCCTGGTGGTCGAACTCGTTGTCAAAGTGTAGGGGTGCTGATTGGGAGTTCGACATTTTTATCCTGAAATCAGAGACACTTCAAAGAACAAGTGTAAAATAGTGTGCGTTATGAAAATTTGTATCAAATAACCACTATTATCCTTAGCCCCACAGTGGGCGCCAAACTGTTTACCCTCAAAATTAGAAAACAATTGAACTTGTAAGTTGTTTTAAGGATACGCAGATTAAATTGACACAAAGTAACAAGTTAAATTGAAATTGTAAATAAGATTTGATAAAGTAAGTTCAAACCACATGAATTGGAGAGTAACGGCCTTGGGAGGAGGGTCCTCCTAGAACAGGATGGGGATGCACTTCAATCACAATATCAAGACACAATTGAAATAGAGCTTTAAAGAGAAAATAACAGTATATTGCGTCTAACTGAATGTTACATGTCCTTTACAAATAATCAGACCCCCTTTATATAGTATGAGAGTCCTACTTTATGTACAATTCTATATAAGATAAAAAATCACATGATTTGCAAATTAATCAGTTTCTTATTTATATGTACCGAGATTCCCGCTATGATATCCGACTAGTTGTGGATATTTCGCCCCTCCGTTATTTGGTCCAACAATGTTTCCTCGAGCTCATTCGGAGTCGCGGTCAGTTCCGGAGTCACGGACTCGATGATCTTGAAAACGTATGTTCTAGCCTCGTACCTTGGTTCGATGGAACTCAGGGTCGATCTTTAATCCATTACGTTTCCATTCCGATTTGTCATGCAATAGATGAGCCCAATTTCGACCGTATACACATTTAAAGAAATATGCAATTGCGTCCCATCCGCAGAGAAAATATATAAGTGTGCGGAACAAGGTTGGAGCTTCTCTAATATTCCCAAATCATGTCAATGAATAACCATTTCTGCGGCTTGAGGGTCACATATAACCATTTCTACACCTCCCTCCCAAACAAAATGGGATCGACTATGTGAATTCTGATTGTATTTCTCCATTAGGCATTATGATGATTCATCATAAATTCTTTAGTTTTTTGCGGGTTGATAACTTACGGCAATCCTCCTTTATCCGAAGCTTGGAACCGACATGTGTGAGCAAGCTCACACATGTAGCATGTTATGCTTGGTTAAAAAATAAAAATAAAAATTAGTTCCACTCTTAATTTCAGATCTAACCGATGTTCCCCAGACAAAAGTTCACATTCTGTATATCCAAATCCATATTAACGTAGGTCAAAAAATTTATGCACCATGAAGAAATCAAGACATCTGGAACCCTATGGCAATACAACCTTTCTCCAACTAAGACTCCTACAACAATAAATCAGAGGCAATTAAACAATGGAAAGTCGTATTATACATAAACTTCAAATCAAAATTATTTTAACAAAGATAAAACGTCGTAACCACCTTTGATCACCCTCATTTATAGGCTGCCATGCCTACACCGGGTTCTCCAGCATATGGCATACCGCCACCCCTAGCCTTGGAGTAGGACACATAGTAGAACTGGGAGATTATGCTGGTGAAGAAAATGAAAGCTGCTCCAGCTGCAAAAACTCCTTTTCTCAGAGTTTCACAAGATAGAGGCTTGTCGTTAATCAAGTATGATGATCGGTACTTGGTGTGATAAGCATTCCTAACTGAACCAGCCAACAAGCAGACCTCAGCAATGAAGAATGTAACCCTGAAACACAAGGGCAGAGGCTTTTTACAATGTCCTTTGTCTTACAATAAGGCCACAATATAGCATCGAAGGAGAAGCAGGAAAGTAATTTGTTTGTTATAGTAGTACTTACCAGCATATGATGAACAAGAGAACAGCACAAGCCCTTGAACCTCCAGGGCTCAAAGCCTTTCCACAACAGAAGCAACGGCTCGCCAACATTATAATTAATTGACTAGCCAAGAGAAATAAGAAGGCACCAATACCGAAGCCAGTTGCTATGTCGGAGTCATAGATGCAATAGCTAAAGTTGTTTTCACTATCTTCTTTGATTTTTGCCTATAAATGGAGGGATTTACTCAATCAGGTGAAACACAAAATGCAAAATAAGCAATAAAATCTGAAGAGATGAGAATTCTTAAAAGACTAAATCAGAAGCAACTTAAGGAAAAATAACATAGTAGAATGTTAATAATTGCAGTCCTTGCCCTCTTTTTTCTAGTGTTAATGATAGAAGTTGGTTAAAGACGAAATAAGTACAAAATTGGTTCAACAAAGAAGGGAATTTGAAAGTAAGTACTAGAGTTTATATGGAGCAAATAGAGTACAGGAAACGGAGATTTCCTAGCTCTAACCACCCCCCCCCTTCTTTTCTCTCTCAGCTTACACTACCTTCTTAAATTTGCATCAGAACTCAGAAGCAATCTAATGGCTGCTGGATTTGTCAGTTTGAAGTTCTAATGTAGAGTTATAGATACAGGTTAATGATCCTGTATGTGTTAAGAAATTTACTAAATAAGGCAAATAATTGACTTTGAACCCAGTAAATCAAATGAAATGTGGTAAAATCCCAAATTTGAACCCCATATAGTGTAAATCTTGGATCCATTTACTCTGGAGAGCAAGGCATTCTTCCCAAAGTTGAAAATCATCTAAAAATTGCAGATCACTTGTACTGCAACCAAATACTAGTAAAAATTCGATTCCAGGCGCCTGATGCTTAATCCAAAATTTACTTTATATGGAAAATATTCAAAGATCCAAATATTGGACAGCAAATTAACGTCCTAAAGCTTCAAAACTTTAGCAAGAGATTTACGTTTCTTCCCAAAAAGCAAACTTTTCAGGAACCGAACAGATCCCCAAAAGAAGAAAAGGCAGCTAGTAATTGTTCAAATTTCTTATGGAATTGAGAGTTAAAACTAGCAGTTCAAAACAGAGTAATGCATCTAAATTAATAGAGAAAAGGTGAAGAAGAAACACCGCAAATTAACATAATAAAGTGCTCACAGTGCTTCTTCTCCGCTCGGCAGCAATGGCCAAACCAAAAGCAATTAGATTCAACAAGAACACAGTTATCATTAACAGCTTCGACGCCATCGGAATTGAAACCGTTCAGACAAATCTAGATTTCTTTCTCAGGCTCTCTCTCTTGTACTTCTCTCTCTAGATATACTAAAGAGCCTTTGAGTAATGAAGCAGCAGTAGCAACTGACCAAAACAATAAATTACCAAATATAATGACGTCCCAACACTTAACCAGAAATCTGAGCTACTACTCAATATCCCGGTCCACAAACTAATTTGTTTTTTTTATTTTATTTTGATCCAAAATAAATATTCATTTATATAATAAGAAAAAATTTAATTTATTTTTTTAAAATAAAATTCCTAAAAAGTCATCTACTCCTCACTTTTGAGAAGAAAAATAAGTGCTGCTATAATTATGCTACAATATTTAATTAAGAATAATTTAGTCACACTAACTATTTTGTCTAAAATTTAGTATTTTTTTAATGGATGTGCCCAAAGTAAATTGGTCATTTGTGAATTGGAGGGAGTAGTCAATACTCAGTAGTCAGTAACCAACCCCTCTTTTCTATTTTATTTAAAAAATAGCATTGGATAGCCGTTCACAAATAATAGTCTATATATATATATAAATTTTATATTTACGACTTCCGAAAATAAATAATTTTAGCCGATGACATTTGTTTCGTTTCATTTTTTGATATGTTATGTACTTATGTAAGTGGTGTCGGTGGCGCCAATTGTGGTAAACAGAAGTTTCAGATCTAAAGTCTAAACGGCGTCTCTTGTCCTATGGAACGTCACCATGACGATAAGATATCTTTTTTTATTTTTTATTATAGAGAAAATGAAAAGATGCGTACAAATTAAAGAAAGAAACAAAGAGACGCTTCGGCTTGGCCAGTTTGGAGATTTCTTTTTTTCTTTCCTTTTTCATTTTGAAGAAAGCCCCACTGGCAAAAACACACTAATAAAACCCCACTAATATATTACGTGCTGGCATAAAACCCGTGTGATACAAAGGGAGTACTTTTTTCTATCACGTAAATAGAAAGAGCATCAAACACGTAATATTATGACTCGAGTTATGGTTTATTTAAAGATCGCTTTTAACCCGCAAACAAATTGTTCATATTTAGTAATCGCAAAAATATATAAAATTTATACTTTCTCCGTTTCAATTTATGTGAACCTATTTTCTTTTTGGTCCGTGCCAAAAAGAATGACCTATTTCCTTATTTAGAAACAATTTACCTTTATCCAATGATTTATAGCCACACAAAATATATGTGTCTTATTTTACACCACAAGTTCAAAAGTCTTCTCTCTTTTCTTAAACTTTGTGCTCAGTCAAATTGGTTCACATAAATTGAAATGGAAGGATTATATATTTTCTATATCATATAGAAATGTTTATATATAAAAAAGTATATTTTTTCGTTATTTTTTCAGAAGCGATTATATATTTTACCCAACTTTTCATAGAGCTGACATATAATTTTATAGGAATATGTTTTAAAATTTGGCAAATCCCAGGATGTAAGGCAAAACGTCTGGTAATTTCTTGGGTTCTAATTCGTCAACAATATTTGATTATATTGACTTTCCATGTGACTATACTTCAAATTCCAGCCTTGCACAACACATGCATAACGACTGAAAAAATGCCTTCCTAGATGCTCGAGATAGTAAATTCGTGATCTCTAAAAACCTCAAAATACTATGCATATTGCATTCATCCGGTTCATTTTAGTTTTCATATTTATTGTTAACACGTATCTTAAGAAACTATTAATAAAAGACTTCTACTATTTTCTCCGGCCTACTTTAATTAATTTTTGGCCTTTTTTATTATGATTCAGAATATTTGATTTTTTTTTTAATATCAAAAAGGAATTGATTTCTTTTTTTTAAATTTGCCCTTGAAATAAAGAGTTTCGGAGTATCTATTAAATATTAAATCAACGATATAATAATGGTTAATATGGTCAGGTCAGTTTTATTGTTAATTAATTTTTAATATGTATGAAAATAACAAAAAGAAAATTAATTAAAGTGGAGCGGAGGAAGTAAATTCTTATTTACTCTTCAAATTTATGCTATTTATGCTACTCCCTCTGTTCCAATTTATGTGAACCTGTTTGACTTAGCACAGAGTTTAATAAAAAATGAAGACATTTGGAATTTGTTGTCCTAAACAAGTTAAAAAGAAGCCTATATTATTTATGTGGTTATAAAAGCTTTTCATTAAGGGTAGAATTGTAAGTTTAAGCTAAATTATTTTCAAATTTAGAAAATGGTCATTCTTTTTGGAACGGACAAAAAAGAAAATAGGTTCACATAAACTGAAACGGATGGAGTATATCTTAATTTGCTAAAATAATAAGTATTTTGAATTAGCTATTTTAAGTAGGCAAAACGGCCTTTGAGACACTTAAAATTGTATCAATTTGTCGCTCCGGTAAACAAACTTACATTTTTCCTATTTAGACAGTTTAATTCGTTTGTTTGTAATGTAATAAACCCTTCATTTGGAGCGTGTATCTCAATCGCCTTAATAACACATCAGATACTAAGACCATTTAGTGCTTGACATTTGTAATTTGTGGGCCCTAATATTTTTTCAAAATTAATTTACTGAAATTCTAATTATTTTTCTTTCTTTCCTTTCTTCATCACCATCTTTGCCAGTAATCCCCCAAACGCCCAAGCCATCATTTTCAACGGTCAAAAGTGTGACTACATCATAGAATCTTTAAGCACCACTGAATAACTAGTTATCGCTGCTATCGATAGATTTGCCGGCGTATTCGATCTGAAACACTCTGTCGTCCAGAGAGAAAGTCGTTATCGATAAGTCATGACTTGTTCCTATGCTTCTCATTTTTTAAGTTTTGATTTCTTTATAGTGAAATACTATAGATTTTATTAATTCAGTTTTGAGTTCGAAGATTTTTTCCTTTAAAACTATGAACGGCAAAACATACAGAGGAAAAAAAAGGACTTTTCTTTTGTGTCAAGACAGAAGAAGAGTTGGAAAGAAAGAGGAAGTCGTTCTGTTAAAATTCTTGATTGGGGAATAGAGTTCAAATATTTTAATCTTGGGGGGGGGGGGGGGGGGTATAGTTACCTGGAGGAATTTGATGAGAGGGGTAACGAAGAAGATTGGGTGGGGTGGGGTTTACTGGAGGGATTTGGGTTTTTCTTTTCATTTTTAGTTTTTGTCTTTTTTAGTATTTTTTATTCAAATAAATTGAATTCACGCGTCTAATAGCCTGTTTGGCCAAGCTGGAGAAATCAGCTTATTTTGATAAGTGCTTTTGAAAAAAGTACTTTTGGAGAGAATCAATTTGTGTTTGGCTAATTAGTCTGAAAAACACTTTTGAAAAATAATTTGTGTTTGGCCAAACTTTTTAGAAAGTGCTTTTAAGTGTCAAATTACGAATAAGGACATGAATAGATTTATTTAATAATTAATATTATAAGTAAATAAATAATATCAAAATTTTGTTATTACATGCAATAATTAAAAAAATCATTTTATTTAAGTAAAATATGAAAATAAAATTAAAAAGTACTTAATTCTTTTAATATAAGTTAAATATATTAAAATTCCTTCAACAAATATAAAAGCATTCACCCCTAAAGTCACTATATATTAGAAAGTTTCCTAAAAATAAGAAGAAATATTTATAAATTAATATCCTAAGTATTAGGTTTAAGGGTTATTTTGGTATATACTATATTTTGTTAAGGGTATTTTAGGTAAGAAGAAAAACCAAATGCTTCTGCTTCTGCTTTTGGAAAGAAACTACTTTTTTTCTGCTCCTCTGAAACTGCTTCTGCTTCTTCCCAAAAGCACTTTTTTCCCAAATAAGCTTGGTCAAACGCCTCAAATTAGGAAAAAAAAAGTGCTTTTAGGAAAAAAAGCACTTTTTGTCTTGAGAAGCTTGGCCAAACAGGCTATAATTCGCATGATTGACATGTGTTATTGCCGCATCACACATGGTGTTGCCACACAAGCATGATCAACGGTAAAAGGTATTTATTACTCATCTTCTCCACTTTGAGTGTCTAACTGGGAAAATTGTAAGTTTGTTTACCGGGATGGCGAACTGATGCAAGTTTAAGTGTCCATTAGGCCATTTTGCCTTTTTTGTAACCACGATAGCTAGGGGTGCTTATCGGGTGGATCAGACGAATAATTACGCTTAACGTTTTCGCTTATCGATTATCGAATTATAAATATAATAATCTGCTATCGATCCAATAAGACAATGAGCGGATTGGCATTAGAGTAACGATTATCGGATGATTTTCGGGCGGTTTATCGGCTAATCCAAATAGAATTTTTTTTAACAATCAATACCAAACGGCCAAATGCATAATTCAAACTGTCTCTGTTATTTTTTTAACAATCAATACTATTAGCATTGTTATCCACAAAGGTAATACTATGGCCTAGAGAGTAATTCAATTCATGTTCACTCATAATTCATGAGAAGCGAGAGACGACTGCTATTAGCTACAGACAGTTCTATCATTCCATGTTATAATTTTGCACACATTTGCGACTATTTTGAATTTGAATCTTATATGAATGTATCTGATTATAATTTGATCACAAGTAAGGTATAAACTCTGAACTTACAACTACTTATGCAACAATGTAGTAACAAGTTGCTATTATTTTAATGTGCTATAATATGAGCTAAATGTTTATTCACATGCTTTTATCATTTCAACCCTCCAGTTGTAACAACATAAAAATTCTTAAGGGGTTAATGGTTTACCCGATAAAAAAATTGAGTAATCCGCCCCCAAATCGTTAAGCTGTTACTTATAAAATTTTCAATTCGTTTACCATTCATTACCCCGATAATTCGATACAAATAAGCCAATAAGTCATTTGTTCGGTTCGGTTAACGATTTTGGTTTAGTTTTGAACAGCCCTAACGAAAACTAAATTGAACTAGAAGAAGTAATAAACTAGCAATCAACTATATTCTCTAACCGTGAACCTTTGTAACGCTATCTCTAACCTTACACTAAATATTACACTAGATCCTATTTTGATATAATATTTGGTATTTTGATGCTCTAATCCAACATCATTTCTTACACTATTTTGGTGTGCGAATAGTATTAATTTGGGATGAATTGTTATTTAGAAATTTAAGGTATGAAATAATTTATATTAAATGATTATATAAGAAAGGAATATGAAGTATATGTGATGAATAATATGTAAAAAGAAAAAAAGAAAGGATTTGTTTTATGAAATAAAAAATATAATATAGAAGAGAGAGAAGAATATAAAAGAGATATTCTTTTCTGGTGCAAAAACAGTGTAATGGTTTGGAGTTAATTTCCATCATTTTGATGTTTATACCATTTTGATGTAAAAATAGTGCTTAAGGTTGGAGATGCCCTAAGAAAGTTTACCGAGAAGAATGAGGACACCATATTTTATTTTAACCCTTAACAAAATATTCTTAAGAAATATAAATTTTCTATGTGAACATTAATATTTGGCATACATACATTAGCAGCAGCCTCTCCACCCAAAGCTATTATCAAACGACTGGAGAAATACTTCTCCAACTTCTTCTGGGACAAAGCTGAAAACAAAAATAAATATCACTAGAGTTCATGGATCAAGCTATGCTATCCAGTGGGTGAAGGAGGTGATGGTTTCAAGAGTCTTGAGGACTTGTGTAAGACTTTTGCAACCAAGAGGTAGTAGAGATTTAGAGTGGAGGATACTCTATGGTCTCAATATATGAAGGCCAAATATTGTCTTAGAAGTCACCCTGTGGTGAAGGCCATAGAATCTAAGCACTCTGCTGCTTGGAAAGAGCTCATGATTATCAAGGAAGGGACAAAATCTCATATCTTATGGAAAATTAATTAGGGTATCATCTCATTTTGGTGGGATAATTGGACAGAAATTGGTCCATTAGGTTTGTACATTGAGAATAATAAGACCTAGTAATCTAGGGCTTAATACTTGCACCAAAAATAACACCTGGGATGAACAAGCCTTATCTAGATTGATTCCAACAAATCTTCTCAATTATATTGTTAAGATCCCAATATGTGATAGACAATATTTGGATATCCCAATTTGGGTATGTAACAACCCAACCGATCGTTTTGAGCACTTACACGTCGCTCGGTTATTTGAGGGCATGGGTAGCTCCGTATGATGTATTATGACTCATGTGAATCATCGGTTTTGATTTTCAGGTTATTTGGAATTGATTTGGAAGAATGATTTTCAATTTGAAGCTTTAAATTTAAAAAGTTTGACCAAGTTTGACTTTTTAGTATTTGATCTCGGATTAGATTTTTGATGGATCTGTTAGCTCCGTTGGGTGATTTTAGACTTAGGAGCGCGTTCAGATTGCGATTTGGAGGTCCGTAGTGGAATTTGGCTTGAAATGATGAAAGTTAGAATTTTGGAAAGTTTGACCGGGAGTGTACTTTTTGATATTGGGGTCGGATTCTGATTCCAGAAGTTGGAGTAGGTCCGTAATGTCAAATGTAACTTGTGTGCAAAATTTGAGGTCAATCGGACGTGATTTGATAGGTTTCTACATTGGTTGTGGAAGTTGAAGTTTTAAAGTTCAATGATTCGAATTGAGGTGTGATTCATCCTTTTGATGTTGTTATGTGTGTTTTGAGGCCTCGCGTAGGTCTATGTGATGTTATCAGCCTTGTTGGTATATTTGGATGTGGTCTCGAGGGGCTCGGGTGAGTTTCGGATTGATACTGGAGTATTTTGGAATTTTTGGCTAAGGTGTATCATTGCTGGTTCTGGTGTTTCCGCATCTGTAAAAGTATGAGCGGAGATACGAGTCCACGGATGCAGATAGTTGATCGCAGAAGTGAGGTTTTACGTAGATGCGTGTTTGGACTTCGCACCTGTGAGTGCGTAGGAGCAGAAATGGTTCCGCAGGTGCGAGGGGTCGCAGAAGCGAAGTGATGACCGCAGATGTGGAGGTCGTAGATGCGACATTTTGACCGCAAATACGGAATTTCTGGGCAGAAGCTATAAAATTGATGTTATGGTTATTTCTTCATATTTTGAGATATGAGACTCGGATTGAGGCGATATTTGGAGCAATTTTCATCACAAGGATTGGTGTACGTGTTCTACACTCAGTTTTGATTATATTTCATGAATCTATCTTCATTTTGGCAATTGGTTGATGAATTTAAAGAGGAAACTAGGGGTTTTGCCCTAAAGTTTCATAATATGAATTTTTGAGTTTTAAACACCAATTTGGAGTCGGATTTGAGTGGAACTAGTATGGTTGGACTCATAATGGAATGAGTTATCGGATTTTGTGAGTTTGTCGAGTTTCGAGGCGTGGGCCCGGGTGTGATTTTTGGCCGGATTTGAGATTTGACTTAGGAATCGATCGTTATCATTTGTAATTGCTTCCTTGGGCTTTATCTCATATATTTGAGTTTGTTTTGGCTAGTTTTGAGTCGTCCGGAGGTCGCTACGTGCGTGATGCCATTCTTTGAGTATTGCCTGGCTTGCTCGATGTTAGAATTGGCTTGTTTCATATAAGTAACTCATTTAAACTTAGTACTGAGGGTATGAAACCCTAAATTACGTGTTATATGGTTGATGTTGAGGTGACGCACATGCTAGGTGACGGACATGTGGGCGTGTACCCTGTGAATTTTGACTCTATTGTTTCCACGACACTGAATAATGGTCCTATTTTTGTTGATATCTATGAATTCTCCATGTAATAAAGTAATTTAGTTGTACGTCATGCTAGATATCATGTTTAGGCTTTATGCTGATATTGTTGGGACCCATAGTGGTCGTTTCTTTCTGTCATCTCATTGATTTCATTGATATTTCATACTCAGTCACATTCATGCATTCATATCATATCTCAGTCTCAGTTGTTACTTATTGATACATCATTTTATTATTCCGGGTCAGATTTCATGACATGTGAGCCCGTGGGTAAGGCTGGAGAGATTGATGACTGAGTGATGCCGAGAGCCTGATTATGAGTGGCAATTATGGGATCGGGCTGCACGCCACAACATGTTTTATTGATTTATGAGTAAGGCTGAGGGCCTGATTTATTTATGTCATGATTGGCTTGTTATAGCGCTTGGGTGCCAAATGAGCCCCTCCAGAGTCTGCACACCCCCAGTGGACGCGGTTGATTATATTTAGGGATGGATCTTCCCTTGGTATGGAGATGGATCTTCTCCATGAGGCTGGATTGGCCTGTTTCCTCAGTACTAGGTGACTTATAGTCAGCGATGTATATATTTTGGGATGGATCTTCCCTGGGCCATATACAGTACCGAGTGGTTGATTATGATGAGTGGAAGGTGTGATACAGTGAGGTTGAGTACTCTGAGAGTATGAGTACATGATTCATCTCTGAGTTATATAATATTAGCATGCATATATGACATACATGCATAGAGACACATTCTCATGTTGTACGACATCACGTTATTCATAACATTTTACACATATTGATATGTGGTCATAGAGAGGTATCTCACACTTGCTATCAGGAAAGAAAATAAAACATCTTATTTATTGTGAAAAGGAGTTTTGGAAAATATAGTTTTTCAAACTATCTCATATTTCACGACATTTTCTGTAAAGAATTTGGGTTTTCATTGATACTTTTGAAAAGCGGAACTACTTTGGGAAAAACTTTGAAAAAGCTGAACACTTTATCTCTGAGTTACTTCCTTATTTATATGCTTTTCATTGTTATGAACTGTTATTGGATATTGGTGTTGGGCCCGACCTATATTTCAACTTGTCATTGCTTCCAACCTAAGTTTAGGTTTGTTACTTATTGAGTACATGGGGTCGATTGTACTCAAACTGCACTTCCTGCTCATTGCATGCAGATTTCGGATGTCGATGTTGTTGTGTTCGATGAGAGTTGAATTGGAAGATGTACCTGCGTTCAAGTTGTGGCTGCCTCTTGTTCATGGTATTTGTAGATTTATCAAACTCTGTTTATGTACTTTTCAAACAGAAGATGTATTTAATTCATATCAATTTTGTAAACTCTGTTCTTAGAAGCTCATGATTTGTACTACCAGTTTTTGGGAAATGCATTAGATCCAGATAATTTATTTTGTTTAATTGACTTATTAACATTATTGAAATTGAATTGTTACTAGTTGGCTTACCTAGCGGGTTGGGTTAGGTACTATCAAGACTAGCAGATTTTGGGTCGTGACAGGATACCTACCACCACTGGAGATTTCACATGTTTCTCCGCCTTCAATCTTATCAGACAAAAAATTTAGGCTCTCACAATTTGGAATAATGTCTGGAGAAACAACATCTCCTTTAAAATGTCATTCAATTTGTGGAGATCTATGAAAGGAAAAATTCCTGTGGATGAAGTTCTAAGGAAGTTCGGATATAATGTCGTGTCAGATGTTCTTGTTGCAGGTATCCTAAAAAAAGAAACAATTTCACATATTCCCTTGACTAGTGATATTGCATTTCTAATTTGGAATTGCTTTGCAGGTCCTCTTAGAACCAAGTCCAACTCTTTCTCTATTGCTTACACCTTGAAGGACTGGACAGCTAATAATAACAAGAATGTTATGATCAGATCCTTATGCCTGGTAGCCCCTATATTCATATGCTGGGAACTATGGAAGAATATATGTGCAATCAGATATGGAGATAAGAGAACATCAATTTCAAGGATAAGGCATGATGTTCTTTTTTCACTTGAAGATTTTTATGAAAAAGAATGGAGTTGCTGTAGATATGAACTAGACTTGGCACCAGCTTTACTGTTCCTAGCCGTTGAAAGACTAAGCGAGAACGGTAAGCAATATGGTGGGGTTGGCCTCCTGATGAATGGATAAAAATTAATACAGATGGAAGTAGTAATAGTACTATGACGATGATGGGCATAGGCGGTGTTGTTAGAAACAGAAATGGAGAGTTATCATGGCATTTGCTAAAGCTCTACAATTCTGCATTGACAACCAATCAGAAGTTCAAGCAGCTTTACATGCTTTGCAGTGGTGTAAGAACAATAACTTTCACAATGTTATCCTGGAGATGGACTCCTTGATGGTTGTGAACATCATTAAGGATATTTACAATACTCCCTGGGAATTGGTTGACGATATAACAAGTATAAGACAGATTATTCACTCTCAAAGTATTACAGTCCAGCACTGCTATAGAGAGGGAAATAAAACTGCTGATGCCCCCTGCTCCATGGGGCGAGCTTACAACTTTTGTTAGAAGCTGAGACCTTTTACCATGTTAGGGAGTTACCTCCTTCAGCTAGAGGTGCTTTCAGAATGGAAACAAACCTTAACCAGAGAGATTCCCTTCTCTGTATATCTCTAACTGATCAAGCTACTTCTTGGGCACAATGTAATTTTTGCAAGCCTCACATGAATTTAAAGTTGGTGATATCCAACTCACATATGTACTTGGGAGAGGTTAGGCATCATGTCCCCCTGTTCCATGTGTTTACTTTTTGGATTTTGGTAATATACAGGTTGAGGGTTATGCCTTAACCCTCACATCACCATGGTGGCTTTTATTTTGATTTTTTTTCTTTTTTGATATGGGACCAAAATGGAAGTTCTAGAATTAAATAAACAAAGTCTTCCTTGCCAACCAGAAAAAGTTATTTGATTTCAATGTAGTTGAAGAATACTCCAAAAATAATCTAAATAAAGGGAATAAAATAAATAAAACTTGCGAGACTTCAAATGTTGTGATCACCCACAAGTCACATATGGGTCTACTTCTGTGATTTGGTGCACAAATTAAATCACAATAATGATGAGATGGATCATTGCATATCTCCACTTAATTAAAAAGAAAAAATGGACTAATTTCAGCAATTTAAATATATTTTGAGATGCCGCATTTGTGAATAGACTAATTGCATATATACTTTGTTTCCACAAATTCACAAGAGATCAACTTGGACAGCAATAGTCAAGACACCACTGAATGTCACACTCATAATACTGTTATAATCGCAATATAGTTTTATTCATTTTTCTATCTCTTTACGGACTCAAAAGAGACAAAATTTTATATGGCAAATTCAACCATGAAAGAGATCTAGGGCTATTAACTTCTAATTCAATTAGGCCAATTTATGTACTACATAAAATAGCGGCATTCTATTGTGGAGCCATAATTTTATACAAGGGATTTATAAACACCAGATCTCAGATTTAAACTTGTGACATATAGGGACTGTTTACGATAAAAATTGGCCTCAGAAAATGGGTGAAATAGGAAGCAACATATGCCAATCAGTAATGATTCAATCATGTTCACACCAGATACAAATCTATGGTTAGATAAGATGTTGACACCGGATATAAATTTGTGGCCAGAAAAAGGCAATTCAAGATATGACTATTACATAAGAACACAAGATTCCTCCGCTCTTTACTAGCCTTTATTATCTTTTATTATTCTTTATCACTTTTTTATTACCTTTTATTGTAACATTAATATTGATAATTAGTGGGGCATAATTAGTAGACCATACACCCCATAGCTCTAGTATAAATAGAGGCTTTCAACCTAATGTAAGATATCAAGAAATACTGATAGCAAAAGGATAATATTCTTTCTCTCAAACTTATATGCAAGTGTTGTCAGAATTTTACAATTACTCTTGATCCCGGTGGGAACATTCTAAAGCTCGGGTGTTCTTTCTTTCTTTAATTATCTTTATTTTATTTACTTTGTTCTTTGCTGCTTTATAGTTTCGAATTAATTTAATCCACATATCTATAAACCACGTTACAAATTCAACTATACCGTTTTACGGGTAAACAGTTTGGCACCCATTGTGTGGCATAGACAATTGTGGTGTTAATTTGATATGTTCATCTTATACTAACATACTTTAAAAGTTTTTCTATTTTAAGCATACTACAGTTATGGCATGCAATGATATCATCAATTCGCTCAATGCTGGAATAAACTACAACGACGAGCCCGTGGACAATCTCCATGATGGAAATCAACAGGATGATTCAACTAGTGAAACCCGTCTCAATGAGAATGAGTCAACTCCTAACCGGGTAGAAAGAAAAATTCGACATGTGAGGAGTCCTACTCCGGATGATATATATAGTGAGCTGATGACTGTTATAGTGAAAGTGTTGAGAGCACAACAACGAAAAATTATGAACCATCTCTCAAGATAAGACCAGATAATGACTAAGCTTCAACAAGTAATAGGGGCTTCAAATAATTCAAAGGGTGGAGCTCGAGGCCCTCTTGGCATACTTATAAATCAAACGGCACTAAGAACAGGTAAAACCATTACCGAGAGAGTTTAGAACAAACAACAATCAAGCATGCAGTGCAGATAGCGGATGTGGAAATGAAAATGACACAAACGATTATTTCAAAACCGAACTCATGAGATGTATGAGAGAAATAAATTCTTGAATGGATCAGAATGCTAAGGAATTTCATGCTGATAATAGGCTAGATTTATGTAATTTGGCGATTGTTTATGCCCCAACTTGATTATGTTTCTCTGCTATAATATAGTTAAATGGTGTTAAATTGGATCTAATTGTGAATTTCACACGTTGCAGGAGTGCGTAGCATGTATGAGGACTTAAAACTATGATTGGAGCTAAATTGAAGCAAGAAAAGCCTCTTGGAGCTGAGTATGTGGGAAGACGAGAGAAAGAAGTGATGAAATGAAGACCTGGACTAGCGCGATCGTGCTAGCCCAGATGGTCGAGACAGAATGATAGGGCATATGCACGGTCACTAGCGCGTCCATTAGCGCGACCGCGCTAGCCCAGTTCCAGAAAAGTAAATTTCAGGGGTAAAATTGGACGTTCGGGGGCAAATCCACTTAACTATAGAAGGTCTAGCTCGCCCAAGAGATCAGGAGGAAGGTTTTAATAGCTTAGTTCAAGGCTAGGAGAGGCATGAGACAAAGATGATAATTCAACATCGAGTTCTTCCTTTCTTCCTTTTGTTTTTACGATTTGTGATAAATTTGAATATTGTTATGATGAACCCTAGTATGAGTAGCTAAATATTTAGTCTAAGGTTTTGATGGAACCTATTGAAGGATGAACTTCTTGTTATGTTAATATAGTTTGCTTGGTTTAATCTCTATTTGTTCAACTATGTGCTTGTTGTAGTTAATTGACATGATCCTCAATTAGTTGTGCCTATATAGTGTGCATAACTCAGGAGAGAGTGTATATTTAGGTAATTGTTGAACAACATCACTCCCAAAGTATATGAGGGATCAATAACTGCGGGTTTAAAGGCGTGATTAGGGATAACGAAGCCTTGGGTGCAATCTAAAGTGAGCTGTAATAAACAAATCCAGCTAGTGTATCTCGGGAGAGTGCGTCTAGTAAATTATCGTGATTACTCGGGAGAGATTTACGGTAATAGGAGTGCTCATGATTGATAGAAATGATTTGGTGATTCTATGTGAAACATAACCGGAAGGGATTCCATCAATAGGGGAAATCACAACCTTAGAACCTTCTCTTAACTGTTTACAACTTAATCATAGTTAGTTTTCAGTTGCTTATTTATAGTCATTCTTAGTTAGTAGAAACATCTTCAATTGTTATTCAGAACGTTTGGGAAGTTGATTCCGTAGAATTTAGTAAGTCTAACGAGAGAAATTGATAGGTTAAGTCCTTGTGGGTTCGACTCTGGGATAAATACTCAGATTATATTTGCAACATCCGCGTGTCCTTTTTATAAGGCATAGTTGGGCGTGATCACATGCCCAGATATATTAGATCCCGGGAGCACCTCTGATCCTAAAGGGTCTGGACTCGAAAAGGTATTTTCAATTGTCGTTCAAACCTAGTGCGACTCTAGGTTCATCCCAAAGAGATTCAAGATGCCGAATATTCTAAAATATGATGGAACATCGGATCCATAGGAACACATTACAACTTATAATACAGCTGTGAAGGGAAACAATTTGGCTCTACAGGAGATTGAATCAGTCTTGTTAAAGAAATTTGGCGAAACTCTAACAAAAGGGGTTTTAACATGGTATTCTCGTTTACCTGAATACTCAATTGAATCTTTTGAAATGCTTACAGATTCTTTCATCAAAGCTCACACTAGATCAAGGAAATTGCAAGTAGGAAAAGCCGATATATTCAAAATTGCTCAAGGAAACTCAAAATTGCTATGCGAGTTCGTGATTCGATTCCAAAATGAGAGAATGTTATTGCTAATAGTACTAGATGAATGGGTAGTGGAAGCATTTACCAAGGATCTTAATAGAACAAGCTCCGAAGCCTCCAAGAAGTTGAAGGAGAGTTTGTTGGAATTTGAAGCTACAATGTGGGAGATGTTCATAACAGATACTGTCACACCTCGTTTTTACCTGCGCCCGCAGGGTGTAAAGTATAAGGGGGTTTTTCCAAATAAAGGATAATCAAAACGGGATTTGTTATGAAAGATTCAGAGTTGCCACTTGGGAGATTTATGGCGTCCCAAGTCACCGGTTGAATCCCAAATCGAGGAAAAGAATGACTTTGTTTAACAGTCCGCGAACCAGAAATCCGAGTAAGGAATTCTGTTAACCCGGGAGAAGGTGTTAGACATTCCCAAGTTCTGTGGTTCTAGCACGGTCGCTCAACTGTTATATTCGGCTTAGTTATCTGGTTTTTATACATGTTTTAACCTATGTGCATTATATCTTTTAAACTCTTTTATTATTATTTTTAAAGAGAATTGCAACGTCGTTAAAACACGTCTCGAACCACATCACATAAATGCACCCGCGGTCTTTGACATATTTCAACTTCGTTGGGATTTGAATTTAGGTCACATAAATGCGAACCCGAGTTTAGGAAGGTAAAATTATTAAAATACGCGCTTAAAGCTTTTCGCGTTTGCAACTTTGCGAGGGCCAAAGAGTTTGCTAAACGACATGCCTCGATTTCTAAAGAGTCAAAGTTAATTATCTGAGGGCCATGCATTTGAGATTTTATTTGACATGTCACACCTCAATTTTATTAGAGGAAAAACACTCAACTAGGTGAACTATGGATATTCATATTTAAAACTAGTTTAAGATTAAGTATCACAACCATGCCATGGGAACCATACCCGTAGTTGTAGTAAATTAATTACGTGCCTAAAGCAAACTACGACATTTATGAATTGTATCCATTACCGGAATACTTGTTTTTCTAAAGATATAAATAAAACCCCCATAGCTTTGGCAGTATATCAAGTGACAGACACAAATGCAACTCAAATCAATATGTAATTTATATGCCAACATGAAGTATCCTGTCATGTTTTAATAACATAACTTTGCTGGAAAAGACAATGTCAAACCTTTGTAGTAAGTGATCACAGATATTATCAAATATTTTTTATTCTCATAACAAGTGATAGTATAGAATATCATACACAGTAACACATCCCGAATCAACCCAAGGATCAACTATCGTCAACATCAATACTACATCTTGGAATGATTAAAACTTTAAAGCCAAATTAACTAGCTTCTTTACTTATAACTTGCCTCCTAGCCAAGCACAAAGTGTCCCAAGCTTAAAGACCACAAATGTGACTATAACATATATACATGTTCCTTTTTTAAAAGAATCAATGTGTATATACATAGTATTCAAGTTCACCCGTCAGTGCCTTATGTGCACAAATTAAAATTTAATTAACATAATTGGCAATTACTTTCTATATAGAGAGACAGATAAGGCAAACTAATTTACGTTTAGCAACAAAACAGTAGCCCAAACGGCTAGGAAAAGTGTAGTATAATATTAAACCAAATTGACAAAAAAAAAGATTAGAAGATGAACAAAAATTCAAACCTTAACTATTCACAGAATCTACCTTCCTATAAAGTTAACTACTAAAGATAACAAAATTATTTTA
The DNA here is from genome assembly GCF_000393655.2 of Nicotiana sylvestris. Taxonomy (NCBI): domain Eukaryota; kingdom Viridiplantae; phylum Streptophyta; class Magnoliopsida; order Solanales; family Solanaceae; genus Nicotiana; species Nicotiana sylvestris. The sequence continues at coordinate 66,406,396 of NC_091063.1, forward strand.
AGAAAACTAGCCAAGATCAGAAAACTACTATCATTCGTGGATTAAAAGGGAACAAACATTTTCTTGCTGAAACTTTAAACCAACAAAAACCAACAAAAGATGACAAACTAGTTTATGCCAAAAATGAACAGAAAAATAAAAATGTTCAACCAATCAGTACGTATGAGCCAAACATTTATACAAATACCCCTTATAAAGAATTCAAACTTATATATTAATCGAGAATAAAGTAATGGAAGGACCTTATCTTGGCCTCTCACAAAATCGAACAAAGAAAAGTTAAGGCAAATACAGCTTGCATTCCATAAGATTTCTACTTGAATTACACAATCACATTCACATTGTTGCTCGTAGATAGATGAATATCTAGGATTGTAAAAGAAAAAGGAGAGGAAGATCAACAATAAAAGCAGCATCACACAACAACAAACAACCCAGATTCAGTGATTAAAACCAAGGAATTCAATCCCAAATCAATGGAGCAGTAAACCTTTTAAAAGCTCAGATTAAAAACCTTCTCTAACCCAAGATAAACACATTTCAGGTTCCCAGGATGGTTCAGAATTGTTTTCAGAATGAAGAAGCCAAGAAAAATGCAATCGGAATAACAGTAATTGTTTTTCTTTTTTGCCCTTTATATTTCAGAAATCTGATTTCTCATACTCTCGTTATCAAAAATGTGTCTTTCGGATTTAGATTGCTTAAGACTTCCTCCCTGTTGCTCTCAGTATCCTTCGACTCTTTTTTTCTTTCTATATATATCTCTGTGTCTTATAAGCTTTCAAATCTCTTTTCTCCTGATTTTAAGCCTTAGTGGACAATTAACTATACTATTTTTAACCCTTAAAATCAGCAAGTGTTGTCTTCACTACTAGTTGTCTTTCCTTTTTTACAATCCCACTAACTTAGTATTTATTAACTAATATTATTGTGTCCCAAGCATTGTTAATGGAAGCGTAGTCCAAACAATCGATCAACACAGTTTCAATTCAAGTTCTTATAAGAGTTCAATTTTTACTTTTGTTAAACCAACTCAATAAGACTTAATTGAAAATCATATGCTTATGAGACACAAATTCTAATAGTAGAAGCAAACACAAACAGTAATATGATAGACATACTTACTAAGTGAAAAAGTAAATTCAAGTAAGAATCGAATACAAACACGATCAGAAGAAACCAGGATTAAACCACTGACCGAATCAGAAATCACGTGCGACAACGGATACCCGAACGACGACCTCAACGAACTCAAATTCGACCACAACGAACCTTAAACTGACAACCAAAATCAACAATCTTCCGAACCTCAAGCGAATACCATGATTTTTAATACCAAAACCAAAATCAAAAATGAAGGAATAGAAGCTCTATTATATATATTTTCTGTAATTTCAAGTAAACTAAAATCTGAATTTGCAAACTACAAAATATCTTTCATTTTTTCATCCCCGTTTTCCGTTTGCTATTGTTCTTGCACGCCATTGCTGCTAGTTCTGGCGAGCTTTGGTTGGAGACGGGAGCAGCGACTTTTGAGAGGCGGGAGTTGGGGGGCTGCTCATTGAAGATCAGGGGTCGTTTGGGGTAGGTTTTGTCGCGGTTGGAGGGTGAGGGATGGGCTGGTTCCGGCGAGTTGACAAACGGGCAGCGGCTGGTTTTCGAGGCTGAGCAACGGTGGTTTTGAGGTGGTCCGGCGGCTGGCCGTTGGTATTGTCCAGGTGGGGTAGGCGTTTTTATGGCTGCTAGAGAGGGGACGACAGTGGCTAAGGGCTGTGGAGAAGGTGGTCGTTTTGAGAAGAAGCAGTAGCAGTTGCTCCTTGTGTATTGCAACTAGGGATTGGAGATTGGAAAGGGGGGGGGGTTCCTTTGGTTATGGGTTTGGTGGACTAGGTGTGGGAACAGTGTTGGGCTGATTTGGATTGGGTTTGGGGTGAGTTTTTTGCTTTGGGGCCTGGGATTTTGACCAAACTGGCCCAAACCAAATTTTTCTCTTCTTATTTTCTTTTCTTTTCAATTTTCTTTCTAATTAAAATAAATACAAACCTAAATTTAACCTTGACCAAATTATCCTAAAAATATTAATTGACTCTAAGTAGTCATTATCACAAATAACTAAATATCGAATTAAAAGAAAATCACACAATTTAACTTAAACATTAAAAATGCAAAATACCTATTTTTTTTTAAATTTTCATATATTTATTAATTAATTCCAAAATGTCAAAGTAAATCCTAAAATTAACTACAATATATTTTTTTGTATTTTTCATTAATTTTACAAATAAACATGCACAAAGAAATGCAAAGAATAACAGAAAATATCATAAAAATTCACAAAATTGCATACAAAAATAAAAATTATTTTATTTTGAATTCTTTGGGAGTAATTCGTACAGAGCAAAAATCACGTGCTCACAGCTGCCCCTCTTTGTCCGGAAACACGAAGAGTTTTCGTGCAAAGATAAAGTGAGCGGATACGAGCGATTTTCGCCCGTTTGAATACTCCATGTGAAGCATTTTTTTTGAAAGTTTTGACCGAACCTCTGCTTCAAAGGTTTTCTACATATCCTTGGCTAAAAGGGAATCAGGTCAATGTAGTTCGGGAAGTTTTGGTAGCTGGGACTACCATGGAACTGTGATTTTGCTGTTACTGCTACTACTACTGCTTACTAACCTCCTTGTTATACCATGCTACAAATGAAAATAAGAAGCTAGACTAAACTATAGCCTATGAATTACAAAATCTTATCTAGATCTTCAAGACTTGCTCTTGTAGTCTTCTCTTGATTGCCGAACTCGAACTGCTTATTCCCTTCTTCTGAGCTTCAAATTATTTTTCCTTCAAAGCTTGAACTGCCTTCTTCTGACTAGTGTTGCCTTCCTTCTGACAAGCGTTGCCTTCCTTCTGACTTCTGACTTGAATTTATGCTGGGGAGTTTTGTTGTAACCCTCCGCTTTACTGACTTCAAACTTCAATGTATTCCTCTGTTATATGGGCGGGCTCCCAACTTCAAGACTTGAAATGTAAAGACTCCATTCTCCAAGCGGGCTCCTGACTTCAACAACTTCTTAAAAATATAACACCTCCATTCTCCAGGCGGGCTCCTGACTTCATCAATGACTTAAAAATATAACAACCTCCATTCTCCAGGCGGGCTCCTGACTTCAATAAACAATTTAAAGATAATACCTCCATTCTCTAGGCGGGCTTCTGACTTCAACAACTTCTTAAAAATATAACACCTCCATTCTCCAGGCGGGCTCCTGACTTCGTCAACAACTTGAAAATATAACACCTCCATTATCCAGACGGTCTCTTGACTTCAACTATTTCTTAAAAATATAACACCTCCATTCTCCAGGCGGGCTCCTGACTTCGTCGACAACTTGAAAATATAACACCTCCATTCTCCAGGCGGGCTCCTAACTTCGGCTACAACTCGAAAATATAACAACCTCCATTCTCCAGGTGGGCCCCTGACTTCAACAACTTCTTAAAATATGTGTTCTATTGCCGTTGTTCCTTCCTGGATCCCGAACCAATTTCCTTCTAGCTTGAATTATCTTCTTTCAGAACTGCTTCCCTCAAAATCGGTGTTTTCCTTCCTCTGGAACTGCTTCCCTTAAGACTTGTGTTATCTTCCTTCTTCCCCTAGTGGGTACCTGACTTCCAGAAAATTTTCAAAATGAAAGAAAACTTTCTGCCCCAGTTTGACAATCTTTCTTGTGGCATGTTTTTCTATCATCAATAACTTTTCCTGTCCCTTCTTAAAATCAAAGAGAATTTGTTAGTTTAAAACGTGGGGATGCTCCTGCTGGGGACGGTTTTCCCTTTCGCTCTTTTCCATGTTCTGCGTTGTTCGACCATCTTGAAACTTGGCTGATAACTTCCGACCTTCTTGATGATTCTGTATTCACCAACTTCTCCACCGTTGTTTTCCACCTTTGCTCCATACTGTCCCGAAATCTTAGACCAATCCACCATTTGGTCTTACAACGACGTCTTTCCTATCCCATCACATTATCCCCGCATGTCTTATCCCCATTTACCTTGCACCATGTTGGCAACTGGTAGTTATCTCTAAAAATCCTTCTTAAAAACAAACTACTATTGATCAAAAAGAAATGGAAAATGATGACTTTCGAAATATAGAATAAGAAAAATCTGTCTGAACAATTGTTTGAAGAGAAAATAACTTATCTGAATGGTATAACCGATCCCAATGGTCATGTCGTGCATTTTTGGATTAATCAACCCAGTCTATTTACATCAATCAATCTTTCTGATGTCCCTACTTTGCATTTCAAAGGTCCCGCAACCCATCTTCTTTTGCCGAAACAACATCTTTATTCTGCTTGACGTCTCGACGGATCCTTTCCATCAAGCTTATCTCGTTTGCCCCCTTTTAATTCTTTGTCGCCTTATAGTGCCCTTCGAGGGGTTTTCACTAATAAGACTCTCTCGTTTCTCTCAATTCCCGTCGCCTTATGGTTCCTGTGAAGGTTTTCACCGATAAGACTCTCTCATTTTATTTCTCTCAACTTCCGTGGCCTTATGGTGCCTGTGAAAGTTTTCACCAATAAGACTCTCTCATCTTCATTAATTTCCCTGCTTGGACCGGAGTATTACCCTGATAGGAATCACTTCTGTTTGCTTGACTTGTCATCTCTCAAAAAACTAATCAGAAGGTCTTTCTTTGGACCGTAATGTGGGCTTTTGGATGGGATTAGAAAGAAAGGGTATCAAAGGCTCAAAATAATTTGACATGGGTTTAAAATTACAACTTTTGGAATCACATTTCTTATTACAAATACAACCTCTGCCCCAGTTTCTTGTTTGGGGATCTTTGGATATTTTATATCACTTTGATCGAGCCGTAAAGCTGCCTACGTACCCTTAACAGTGATCAGGTTAAACGTAGTTCACACCTGAATTTCCTTGTTGTTATATTTTTTCACTTCTTTTCTTTTCTCTTTTTCTTTTCTTTCTTTTTCTGTCTTTTTCGTTATTGATTCCAAAAAAGGGGTATGAAAGAAATAAATAAGGCTCAAAAAGGGGAACAAAGGGTAAAGTGTTTAGATAGTAGAACATATTATCTTCGTCATTTCAATCTTCGAAATAATGCCAAATACAAACAATCAACAATTATACCAAAGAAATCATACATAATATCTTTTTACTGCATCAGTATTGATAGCCATTGTGAGCACGTGATTTTTGCTTCACGAAAATTACTCCAAAAGAAATTGATAAATAAAATAAATTGCCTCTAGGTACGATTTTAAGAATTTTGCGTGACATTTTGGTTAATTATTCTTGTCTGCGAGTGTTTGTTATGCTTTAGTTAATTGAAAAATACAAAAATACATGTTGCATGCCTATTTAGGATTTAATTGTGCATTTTGGAATTAATTAAACCATAGTTTGGTTTTAAAAAAAAGAAAATCACAAAAATATGCATTTATCCTATTTTTGTCATTTAAATGTGCCATTGTGTGATTTTATTTTATTTTTAATGTTTTGTATTGTGTGTTAATTGTTGTAAGGTTTATTAATATTTTGTAAGGTTAATTTTGATTTTTACAATTCAAATTAGGAATTTTGGTAATTAGGAATTAAAAGAAAATGAAAGAAAAAGGAAGTGAAAATAAGGAGAAACCCTGACTGGGCCATTTCAATTTGGGCCAAAATCAGGCCCAAGTCTCACCTTCACCCGATCCAGACCAGCCAGCCTCGAAGATGGGCGAAACGACGTAGTGTGATGTCGAAACTGCGTCGTTTCGTCGTCAAAAATCACAGCCGTCCACCCAAATCAATCCAACGGTCCCTAACGACCAACCCTAACCCGTAAGTAGCCCCGACCCGTTTTGCCCACACCGGTCCAACCCACCCTGAAGCCAAACGACCCCATTTTAATTAAATAAATTAATCAAAGCCGTTGGATCCCATCATCCAACGACCCAGATTAGTCCATTTGATTTCAATATATCAAAATCCCTACCCCTTTACCCCCCAAACCTAATCAGACCCTTACCTCCCTTTCGTCTCTAACCTAGAGACAAACCCATAATGCCGCCTCACTCCGCCACCAGAAATCACCTCACGGCGGTTCCGGTGGCCCAAACCTCCTCATTTTTACACCATAGCTCCCCCACCACCTCCTCTCTCCAAATCCGCACTCAGTTTACCTCGAATTTCAACAAGGCTATTCGAATCTTCAATCGAAGATCCCCACCCCAAACCCTAGCCTATCAACTTGACCCCAAACTCATACCTTGTGACCACCGGACCTCCCTCGTTCCTAAACTACCCCTAGATTGCTTCGAATCACATCGGGAGATCTCGAATCAGGAGTTTCAGGATGATAGCGGAAGCTAGGTCAGAGACTGAGGTCAAAACGGACCTTAGTCGAATGTGTTCTCGTTCAATAACACTCGACTAGGGTCTGCCTTGGCCTCAGGTCCCAAAAAAAAAGGCTCCGGAGGTTCGAACTCAGTCCCTGTTTGACTGGTAGGTCTCCGTTCAATTTTTCTTTTTCTATTAGTTTTTGCTCAGTGAATTCGTCATTCTACTCCTTTCTTATTATTGTTCAAATCTGAAGGTTTCATGTTTGCTCTGTATTTTGTTTCTTCTTTAGTTTCCTGATTGATTCGGATCAGTCAGTATTAGTAAGTTTTGTATAAATCCATTCAGTCCCGTAATTGTTCGGCAATGTTGTTAGTTCAAAGTATGTCACCTGTGATTATATGTAATTTGTGCTTATGTCCATTGTAATTCAGTATGCTTACAGTATTCAAATTGTTTTGTTTAGGTTTGATTTAGAAAGTATAATTTGTTTCAAATATGAACAATATGCATCTGTGTCAGTCGGTTTTGATTCCTGTAGTTCATTGCAGCTTTGTTCCAATTATGTCATTTGGTTAATAAGAAATTAATTTCATAGTTTTAGTAATCAAATGGATAGGTTTTAAGTAAATATAGATACAATTCTTTATATTTCAGTGTTTAATTGAGCATTGATTTAGGTTAACCAGTGATTAGTTTACCTGTTAGATCAATTGACCATAGCTGATGGGATTCTGGGGTGTTATAGGAATAGAGAAATAGAGAAAGTTGGTTTACTGATAGTAGTGGGAAGTGGGGCACCTAGATACCATAATTTAATGTAATAGTGGAAAATTGGTTTGACTAAGTGGTCTGTCCAGTGAGGTCCTGATGTGCTTTAATTTGAACTAATTAATAGGGGGGACCACTAATGAATGAGAGAGGTTTGGTTGATTAGGAATGAAATAGTTAGGATTATATTTTATTGTTAGTGCTTTGTTAATAGGGTATTAATTAATACCCTAATGGGGAACCAAAGGGAGTGGAGGGGCTGATTAAGTGAAAAATTCAGACTTAGTGGAGATTGAGTGGAAAATTCTGATTTAGTGAAAAAGGGGATCGGGCAGTAAGTTGAAAGAAAGGGCTGATTTGTATAAAAAGGGGTTGGGGACTGATTTTAAGGGGAGCTAGAATTACAGGGAGAAAGATTCTGGAACAGAAAAGAAAAAAAAATTCAGGGTTTAAGTTAAGAAAGAACTGATTTTTCAGAACTAAAAATTGATTCTTTGAGAGTTAAAAACTAAAAGGGAAGCCTTTCTTTACGGCTAAAAATCAGAATTCTGTTACTGCTTCCATGGTTTGCATTTGGTACTACTGATTTTCGGATTGGCTTTCCTGGTTTTTCTTTTGGTTTTGGAGTGTTTGTTTCGTTTGAATTTCTGGGTTTCTATTTGGTTTTCAAGTTTTCTATTTGGTATCTGAATCTGGCTCTTGGGTTTCTGCCGCTATTTGTTACGGAGCTGTTCTGTGTATTCCTACGTTGTTTCTGTTGTTGTGTTGTTTACTGCTGTCCTGCTGATCTTCCTCTTCTTCTTTTGTTCTATTACCAGGTACATTCTCGAATCACAAGGTCATGTAACTGTTGAAAAAATGAAAGGCAATGCTCGAATAGTCGAGTATTTAAGTTGTACTGATAGCTTAATAGTCAAATGATAGGTAGTTTTATAGTCTATCTTTGTAATTCAATAAAGAATGTGGACTATAGGATTTATATTCGACTGAACTGTTTTTCTACAATTTTCCTTAGTTTCGATGTATGATAGTTGGGGTTTTGTTTTGTTTTAAATAAATATATCGAATTGTTGGAATTGAACAAGTTTAGGTAATCCTAATTGGAGCCGGCATCAGTCTGAAATAATAGGTTAATCGTGAACATGTAGATAAACCTAGTTAAGGCGTGAATTTGGGCTAATTGTGTGAATTAGGTATTAAGGTTTGGCTCAGCTCATTTGTTTAAAAGGGGGATTTGTTTGGTTTGAAGGGGTAAGTGTTGAATAGGTTTAGTTCTGCCAGTTTTAGGCAGAAATAAAAAGGCCATTAATTTTATAGAATCCATAGGCTTGACATATTTGAAGCGCGATTCAATGTAGAAAGGATAAGAACCTTAATTCAATAGGTTATTCAAGTTAACGAGTTAGCTTCAATAAACTTTCGTAAGCATCAGTAATTAAGGTGGGTTTAGTTTCAAATAGTTGAAAAGCATTTAGTCCCAATGAATCAATTCGTCTAACAATGCGAGTTTAATCTAGCTATAGGCTAATTAGTTTCTTTTAAATATGTTATTTGTCGATGCCGTATTTTATTTATAATTTCAATTTTAGTAATCTTCTCTTCCAATAACATTTGTCTTAATCTAACAATTAATATGTTACGTTTTTTTAGCATGTAATTAATTAGGATTTTTCTCTTTTATTTTAGAGACGAATTTAATAGAAATGTAGTCACTTTAGGATATCCTTAAAATAAAGGAGGCGTGCTTCGCCAAAAAATAATTACAAAAATTGCGGTGCCCTCAATAAATATTGTACTAATTTTTAGACTTCGGGATGGGCCGTTTTAGTGAATTTCACGGCTTTCCACAAAATAATAACGCATTAATCTCTTTAGGTGCGTATTTTAACATTATCTTCCTAAACTCGAGTGCACATTTATGTGACTCAAATCCAAATCCCAATGAAGTCGAAATGTGTCAACAACCACGGGTGCATTTATGTGACGTGATTCGAGACGTGTTTTCACGACGTTGCAATTCTCTTTTAAAATAACAATAATAAAAGCGGCTAAAAGTTAAAATTTGCACATAGACTCATAATTGTTAAAATCAAATAATTTACGCCAAAGATTACAGTTGAGCGACCGTGCTAGAACCACGGAACTCGGGAATGCCTAACACCTTCTCCCGGGTTAACAGAATTTCTTACTCGGATTTCTGGTGCACGGACTGTAATACAGAGTCATTCTTTTCCTCGATTCGGGATTCAGCCGTTGACTTGGGACACCATAAATCTCCCAAGTGGCGACTCTGAATTAAATAAATAAATCCCGTTTTGATTGTCCTTTAATTTGAATAAACTCCCTTCCACGTCCCTTTAGCGGGCGGCGCGGGCGAAAAAGGAGGTGTGATAGCTCTGGCGACTTTGCTGGGGAAAAAGAATAATTTTACCCAGAACCACCGGTTCAGGGTTAGAAATTCGAGCTTGATAAATTGTTGTATTTTGGCTTTATTATCTGATATTCTCATATGATCTGTGCTTAATATGCAAAATGATGCTTATTACTGCTTTGATATTATTTGAACTGTACATATAAACTGTGCCGAAACCTTCTCTTCTCACCTCCGGGGATGTGCTTACTGGTTGAGACTCCCTATTCTGTTAGTGTCATACCCTAAATAAAAGAGGCTCGAAAAGTTTCTAAGCCGGATGACCTTTTGGTTCCCGGAAAAGAGCTCCTTCCTCAACTCGAGTTGTCCGCTCGGGTACACTGTCTAGAACATATACCCAGGTTGAAACTAGAATAACTTGACTTCATGCCGGATCCCTAGTAGGAATATTTATTTGCATCATGTTGCATTCGGCTTAGGGGACTCAACACAGGGGTTGGGTCCGTCTAGGACAAGCAACCTGAAATGAAAAAGACCATCCTGTTGCATCTTGTTTGTTTTGCACATTTATTTGCTTCAGATCTGCATGCTGACCGACTTCTGAAATCAGGAATTTTTTTTGAGAAAAAAAAAGTATATAGCAGTGTAGGGAGATAACTACTTATTTTTTTTAAAAAATAAAACCAATGGCCAAGTAGTGTCAAAACCCTGCCAAAATTTTGAATTTTTTTTAGCTTGATTTATTGGGAAAGAAAGGAGTATTGTTTACAAAGTTCAGTTTATAGGGGCGAACTACGCCGGTTTGATTCTCACAGGGCGTGAGATACATAGGCAACCCTCGTCGGGTCCAACCTCCCATTTTGCAAAAATAGCCTAAAACAAATGTCAAAAATTTTGATTTTTCGTCATAAAGTCGGGTGATGCCATTTTTATCAAAAATAGCCGAATGTTCCCAAAACGAACGCCGGAAGGCTGACTTTGTATAAACAGCCACTTCTGTCATTTTTATTTTATTATTGATTGGTTAACTCGCACAACCTTAAAATCTTCGTACCTGAAGTGCTGAAAGGTCGTGTCCGGAAGATCTGGTTTTTTTTAGGAAAAATGATCAAATCGTTTTGAGTCAAATAAATTTTCTTTTGTTTAATCATATTAATAAATGTGCAGAATGAGCACGACTCAAATTGAACCTTTTTCAATCATGAATAAAATCCTCCTCCAGTTGCGGCTATGGTGGAATGATTTAGGCAAAGAAGGGCATGACGAAATCAAAAAACATCTGAAAGGTCTCGCGAGTTTGTTGAGTATCAAGCCTCGAGGGGATATTATAAGGGCACTGGTCCCTTACTGGGTCCTTGCGCACAATGTCTTCCACTTCTCGGACTTTGAACTCACCCCAACTTTAGAGGAAATAGCAGGGTACATCCGCAGTGTTGAAGTTCCGTTGAGGCATAAATACCTGGTTGCTCCAAGAGCCGTAGCAGTGAACCGATTTTTGGACTCATTAAAGATAGTCAGAACAATCCATAACCCTGATTTGGCAAAAGGTTTTTGCACTCTGAGCTTCATATACCAAAGATACGGCCACATAGGAGGATTCGACAAGCCAGAAAACAAGTTGTGCAGCAAAAGTAACCATCGAAAGTGGGATGAACATAGACGAGTTGCTTTCATGATAACCTTCTTAGGGCTTTTAGTGTTCCCAAGAAAAGACGGGAATATTGACATAAAGATAGCTGGGGTCGTCAGTACTTTGCTCACTAAAAAGGATAGCACGCTTGCGCCCATGATTGTATCTGATATGTTCCGAGCTCTCACGGCCTGCAAAGCCGGAGGGAACTTTTTCGAAAGGTCTAACTTGTTATTGCAAATGTGGATGACTGAACACCTACGTCACCGAGCCCAGTTCCTGAGCCATGGATCTTCTGAGAAAACCTGCATAGAGGAGTTCTACACCAGAATTAATGAGGTCCGCTTACCTGAAGGAGTCTCGGCATGGACCTCATATTTCCGGACCCTCAACGCCAGTCAAATACAGTGGACACTGGGATGGTTACCGATCGACGAAGTCATATACATGCCAGCAGTTAGGCCCCATTTTCTCTTGATGGGACTTAAGAGCATTTAACCTTATGCGCCGTATCGGGTTTTGAGGCAACTTGGGAGGTGTCAGATAGTGCCGAAAGATGAGGACCTGAGCACCCAGGTGATTGAGATCAGTTCCGATGGCCAGTTTCCTGAAGCAAGGGTCCGCCAGATTTGGAGCCAATGTCAATACTTAGAGGCAAATACTTGTGTACTGAATCAGGCAAGAGGGGAAGTTTCACCCGGATATCAGGCTTGGTACAAAGGGGAAATGTCGTCTGGAAGGCCGACTAAAAGACCTCACCTTCAAGAATTTGCCAAGTCCTCACAAGATCATTGGGACTGGTTGGCCAAAGAGAGGGAATATCTTGCCGAAATAGGCAAGCTGAAACAACAGATTAAGGATCTGAAATTTGAGAACAAAGTGCAGGTTGCTGCCAACGAAGGAGAAAAGAACAAACTAGCCAGAGAAAGCGAGATCCTCAAAGCTCAGATCCGGAAGATGAAAATGGATGCCAACAACTAACGGAAAAGCCGGGCCGATAAAAGGTTGATAGCAGGGTTAAGGAATCAGGTCGCTGAAAGCCGAAAAAACTTGGAAAGATCCGAGGCTAGCATAGAAAGAATACGGGCCAGATGGGAAAAAGGTACAGCAACGCGGAAAAAGCACCTATGGCAAGTGAGAAGGGATTATGAAGGGAGCGTTGCAATATTAAGAGAAATAAATTCCACTCTCAGTGATCGGGTCTTTAAACAAGCCCGAGATGCTAGAACGGATAGGGAACGCTGCTATGATTCAATAGCCCGAATGGAAGAACAAATGGAGAGGTTCCAAGATCAGCTCGTTGACAACACTGAAGTATTGGGATTAAAGAATCAACGAATAGAACAGCTGTGTATGGAAAGGGATAGAATCAGGGGTAGGATCGATGAAATTGGGCGCTACATCACCACGAAGTGCCTAACATATGAAGAAATGCCCCGTGATATGCTTTTTGCCTCAGTTATGGGTTATGTCCACCGGATCATGGAGGAATTAAAAAGCTTGCAAAGAGTCCTGGCACCAAAGCCCGCGGAAAGGCCGAATGATGCCTCGCGGGCACTAGAATTCAAGGCTTTAATGTATCCCTAGTTCAAGTCTGCACTTGTTTGTTTTTAAGAGTCTATTGTCTACCTTTCTGTTCTCTTTTCATATCAAACATTGTTAATAGTGTGGAGTCTGTATTTCGTTTGTTTTTCTTTCAAATGATAGCTTGTAATAGCATATTTTGGTAATAGAATGCAAAATTGTGTCTTTATTTTACTTTAGGCAGAACTACGCCCGATCTGATTCATGCGGGGACATGATACGTAGGCAATCTACATTAGATTCGACCACCATTAAAAGATAAAAAGAAAAGGCAAAGTGAATAAAGAAAGGACATAAGCCAGAATGACGCATGCAATCGAAGCAAAAATATGTTAGAAATGGTTAAACTGCCTAGGAACATTGCATTCCCCAATGTGAAATTGCAATATATGTTAAACTCTAACGCTAACAAGTTTGTTGTTTATACCAGAGAAAGAGATTTCAAAACAGTTAGCTCGTTAGAACGTTCTGGCAGATTACCATTACCACACAAGATCAAAAGGGCCCATTCAGGAAAGTATGTCTGGTTCGGACAAAAGTGTTGAGGAGGAAAAGACGGAGATGCAAATGATGAAGGAGGAAATGGACAGGTTGAGACAAGAGATTGCTGGGATGCACCTAGCCTGGGCTAAGGGACAAACACCACCAATACTTCCCCCTACTCCTACCCTTTCACCAGCTCGGACTCCGGAACACCCTTCCACTGGTCCATCAACGAGCTTCCCCATTGCCCAATACTATCAAGGGGAAACTTCCTATAATCCCTAAGCTTCACCACCTAAACAAAACCCTCCTCCACCAACTATTCCTGTTTTCGTGGCACCTCCACCCGCCATATTGCAAAAATCACCTGATGAACCAGTGTTTCAGGTTCAAGACAATCAATACTATCCTACTAAACTCACCTTCAAAGCACCCGAGCCATACACTTACACCCCCACCTTCCGTTCCCAACAGAAACTGAGAGGCCAGCTAAGAATCCGGAGCAGGATGAAGTGCTCCGTAAAGTGAAAAGCCTGGAGCAATCCTTTAGGAATATGCATGGATTGGGCAGCCAAGTTAGTGTGGCCGACAAAGATCTGTGTCCCTTCCCCGATGTTCAATTGCCGGTAGGTTTTAAGATGCCAAAGTTTGACTTATATGAAAGACATGGTGATCCCATGGCACATCTACGAGGTTTCTGTAGTAAGATGAGAGGGGCAGGTGGATTGGATGAGTTGCTGATTGCTTATTTCGGTCAAAGTTTAAGCGGGTCCGCATTAGAATGGTACACGAGGCAAGATCCTAGCAGGTGGTATACTTGGGACGATCTAGCACAAGCATTTGTAGGTCATTTCCAGTATAACCTTAAGATCGTCCCCGACCGTCTCACACTGTTAAAACTTAAGAAAAAGCCCGGAGAGAGCTTCAGGGAATTTGGATTCCGTTGGAGAGAACAAACAGCAAGAGTCGATCCGCCAATGAGGGAAGGTGAAATGGTGGACTACTTCTTAAAAACGTTGGAGCCAACCTACTTTGGTCACCTGGTGACGTTGGTTGGTAAATCTTTTAATGAAGTAGTAAAAATGGGCGGCATGGTTGAAGAGGGACTCAGGTCCAACAGGATAATGAGTTATTCGGCGATCAAAGCCACAACTCAGGCTATCCAAAGCGGCATGGGAGGTGCGCTCGGGAAAAAGAAGAGAGAGGAGGTCGGAACAGTCGAAGCAGGTACTTGGTCCAGATCAAGAGGTCCAACCCCTCGCTACCAAACCAGGCCCCATTACCCAAATTATCCACACAATCTATACAACCCTCCACAACCCTATTATCCACCACAAGAGCCCCATTTCTCCGTCCATCACGCCTAAACTTACACCCAGCCTCCGGCTCGTCCGCAATGGCGTGCGCCGGCTCCCCAACATACATATCCACCTCCACAAAACACATATCCCCCTCCACAAAATACATATCCACCACCAAGGGCCTACAGGAATCCTTCAGGGCCAAGCTTCCGCGGAAATCGGGCTTTCAGAAATGAAAGGATGCAGAAGCCGAGAACATTCACTCCGTTGGGAGAAACTTATACTACTCTATTTCACAAGTTGAGGCAGATAGGCTTATTAAGTCCTGTTGAACCCAAATTGCCAAATCCCCTTCCCAGAAATCTGGACCATTCAGTAAGCTGTGAATACTGTTCGGGGGCTCCCGGGCATGATACTGAGAAGTGTTGGAAGTTGAAGACTGCCATACAAGATCTTATTGACACAAATAGGATCGAGGTTCAGGCACCAGAGGCACCCAACATCAATGAAAACCCGTTACCGGTGCACCATGAGGCCCACATGATCGAACTAGTGCATGAAGGAGGGAAACTTAAAACACCCTCACAAACGGTAATGATGATTCATGTCAGTCAAAACAAAAATTCGACCAGTGGAAAGGCAGTGGTGCAGTTGGGAAAGGTAGATGACAAGCCATTTGTGGTAGTAGGGAAAGGTTCGTCTGTTTCTGCGAAGAAGCCAGAGTCAGCCAAGGCAGTACTGCAGGGAGTATCAAGCACACCAGTGTTGGTGGTAAAGGGATCCACGTAGAACCAGTTGTTATCAGACCAGTCATGCAGTTGCCGGTAACAAGTGAGAAAGTTGTGTCGTGGAGCTACAGTCAAGTGACAGTGATGCATAAGGGAAAGGAGGTGGTGGAAGAAGTATGCGAAACTCAGGGGCTAACTCATTCGGGAAGGTGTTTTGTTCCCGCAGAATTGAGAAGGGTCAATCCTGTAACAATAAAGAAGCCAGTAACGGAGGAAGAAGCAGAGGAGTTTTTAAAGAAGATGAAGGCACATGACTACTCAATTATAGAGCAGTTGAGGAAGACCCCGACCCAGATTTCGTTGCTATCTTTGTTAATCCATTCAAGCGATCATTGTGAGGCCTTAATGAAGATTCTGAACGAAGCCTATGTCCCGGACAAGCTCTCAGTGAACCATTTGGAGAAAATAGCGCACAAAATCTTCAAAGTAAACCGAGTAGCATTCTATGACGATGAGTTACCGGTAGAGGGTACTGAACACAACAGAGCACTCTACCTGATGGTAAAATGCGAAGAATCGATGGTCACTCGAGCACTAATTGATAATGGGTCAAGTGCCAATATCTGTCCTTTGGCCATTTTGAACAAACTAAAGGTTACTGATGATAGGATCCACAAGAACAACGTCTGCGTCCGAGGTTTTGATGGGGGCGGTACTGACACAGTGGGTGATATCGTACTGGAATTAACCATTGGTCCAGTCGAGTTCACCATGGAATTTCAAGTGATAGATGTGGCGGTGTCGTACAATCTTTTGTTGGGATGACCCTGGATCCACACAGCTAAAGTAGTGCCTTCTACACTGCATCGAATGGTCAAATTTGAATGGGATAGACAAGAGATAGTGGTACACGGGGATGACGGCACACATGCCGTCAGTGATGCAATTGTGCCCTTCAGAGAAACCGACGATGACAAGGGCCCATGGGTTTATCAGGTTTTTAATGCAGTCTCAGTAGACAAAATTCCTGAGGGTGGGGGCCTTCCACTTCCCAGAATCACAGCTACAACCTTCATGATAGCCTCAGAGATGTTGAATAGTGGGTTTGTACCAGGGAAAGGTCTGGGGATTGATCTGCAGGGAATGATCCAGCCAGTTTCCTTGCCTAAGAACTTGGATACTTTTGGGTTGGGATTCAAACCTACCGCAGTGGATGTAAAACGGGCCCGCAAATTAAAGAAAAGAGTCTGGGTCCTTCCTAAGCCAATCCCACGCCTGTCTAGATCATTTGTCAAAGCACGGTGCAGAAAGTTGCCAGTCCCGGAAGTTCTTGGACCTTGATATGGCCAGATGGAGATTTGAATGAGGGCTTTGAAAGAATGTTCGCAGATGTCAACATGATAGAAGCTGGAGAGGGTTCCAGTAAGGCAGACATACAGTTTGTGGGTCTTAAGGCCAAGGTCAACAATTGGATAGCTACTCCTCTTCCTACTCGGAGGGAATCCTGGTAGTTGGCTCTGATTTTCCTTCTTGTTTTCTGGATTATTCCAGGGTTGTAATCCAGATTCCTTTTTATTGTGTTCAATAAAATGTGAAACCTTGTAATCCCATAATTCAATAAAACGAAAAGTTTCTTCTTTATTTCTTATTTTATATGTTATTGTTAATTTTGTTTCCTTCGTTTCTTTTTCTGAACAGTTCTTTTCATACTGGTTCTAACGACATGGCATGCACAACGGATCTACAATGAGGATGAAGCCTTCAAGGAGATAAATAGGGAGTTAAGCTAGTTTGAAGAAAAATCCATGCCCAACTTAAATGACACAGAATCCATCAATTTAGGAGATGCCGGCGATATCAGAGAAACTAAAATAAGCATCCACATTGCACCAAATATCAGGGAGGAATTGATCAAAACACTTATTGAGTTCAAAGATGTTTTTGCATGGTCGTATGATGACGTGCCAGGGTTAAGCACAGATTTAGTGGTTCATAAATTGCCCACTGACCCGACATGCCCTCCCATAAAGCAAAAATTGAGGAAGTTCAAAACGGATATGAGTGTGAAGATTAAAGAGGAAGTAACCAAGAAGCTGCAAGCAAAGGTTATTCGTGTCACTCGATATCCTGATTGGTTGGCTAATGTGGTGCCGGTGTCGAAGAAAGATGGGAAGATCAGGGTGTGTGTCGATTACCGCAATCTGAACAGGGCAAGCCCAAAGGACAACTTTCCTTTACCCAACATCCATATCTTGATCGACAATTGTGCCGGACGTGAGATCAGATCTTTTGTAGATTGCTATGCTGGGTATCATCAGATTCTGATGGATGAAGAAGATACGGAAAAGACGGCATTCATCACGCCATGGGGGACTTATTGCTACCGGGTAATGCCATTTGGTTTGAAGAATGCTGGGGCAACGTACATGAGAGCAATGACCACTGTGTTTCATGACATGATCCACAAAGAGATTGAGGTGTACGTGGACGATGTGATCATAAAGTCCAAGCATCAGGAAGACCACGTAACAGACTTAAGGAAGTTTTTCCAAAGGCTTCGAAGGTATGATATTAAGCTCAACCCGGCCAAATGTGCATTTGGTGTTCCATCTGGAAAGCTGTTGGGATTCATCGTCAGTCGGCGAGGTATTGAACTGGACCCGTCAAAGATCAAATCTATCCAAGATTTGCCACCGCCGAAGAACAAGATAGAAGTAATGAGTCTGTTGGGAAGGTTGAATTACATCAGCAGATTTATTGCACAACTCACAGCAACCTGTGAACCCATCTTTTGGCTATTGAAGAAGGATGCCGCGGTAAAATGGACGGTAGAATGCTAGGAGGCATTTGACCAGATCAAAGGATATTTATCAAATCCACCTGTATTGGTTCCACCTAAGCCAAGGAGACCATTAATTCTTTATCTAACGGTCTTGGAGAATTCGTTTGGCTGCGTGTTAGGGCAACACGACATTACAGGAAGAAAGGAGCAAGCCATCTATTATCTCAGCAAGAAGTTTACAGTATATGAGGTTAAGTACACTCAACTCGAGAAGACATGTTGCGCCCTAACTTGGGTGGCCCAGAAATTGAAGCATTATCTGTCATCATATACTACTTATCTCATTTCACGCTTGGATCCACTGAAGTATATTTTCCAGAAGCCTATGCCCACAGGGAGATTGGCGAAATGGCAAATATTACTCACGGAGTTTGACATCGTCTATGTGACGAGGACAGCCATGAAGGCCCAAGCGTTGGCAGATCACTTGGCTAAGAATCCTGTTGATGAAAAATACGAGTCGTTGAGGACGTATTTTCCTGACGAGGAAGTAATGCATATAGATGAGTTGGAATTACCTGAGGAACCAGGTTGGAAGCTTTTCTTTGATGGAGCCGCAAATGCGAAGGGTGTTGGAATAGGAGCGGTACTTATTTATGAAACAGGACGTCATTATCCTGTTACAGCTCAGCTGCGTTTCTATTGTACCAACAACATGGCTGAGTATGAGGCATGCATTTTGGGTCTGCGATTAGCTGCAGACATGGATGTCCAGGACGTTTTGGTCTTAGGAGACTCGGACCTCCTGGTGTATCAGATTCAGGGTGAATGGGAAACACGGGATTTGAAACTCATACCATATCGACAATGTTTGCACGATCTGAGCAAGCGATTTCGATCGGTGGAGTTCAGACACATCCCAAAAGTCATAATGAGGTTGCCTATGTATTGGCCACTTTAGCATCGATGTTGCACCACCCAGACAAAATTCATGTTGACCCGTTGCACATCCAGGTTCGTGATCGGCATGCCTATTACAACATGATAGAAGAAGAAGTGGATGGCGAGCCATGGTTTTATGACGTCAAGGAGTACCTTAGGATGGGGATATACCCGGAGCAGGCCACCGGAGATCAAAAAAGAGCTATTCGGCGATTGTCAAGTGGATTCTTCCTCGGTGGAGGAGTGTTGTACAAAAGAACCCTAGATTTAGGATTGCTGAGATGTATAGATGCCAGTCAAGCCACGACAATTATGACAGAGGTACATGCTAGAGTTTGTAGGCCACATATGAGCGGATATGTATTGGCGAAGAATATTCTTAGAGCAGGGTATTACTGGCTCACTATGGAGCGTGATTGTATCAATTACGTGCGGAAATTCCATCAATGTCAGATACACGGAGATTTGACATTCTCCGCCGATAGAATTGCATACAATGTCAGCGCCATGGCCATTTGTTGCATGGGGCATGGATGTCATTGGACCTATTGAGCCTGCAGCTACCAACGGTCATAGGTTCATTCTGGTGGCCATCGACTATTTTACTAAGTGGGTTGAAGCTAAAACTTTCTAGTCGGTAACCGAGAAAGCAGTGGTGGATTTTGTTCACTCCCATATCATCTGTAGATTTGGGGTCCCAAAAGTTATCATCACGGATAATGGTGCTAATCTTAACAGCAATTTGATGAAAGAAGTATGTCAACAGTTTAAGATTACACACCGTAATTCCACACCATATCGTCCTAAGGTGAATGGAGCAGTTGAAGCAGCCAACAAGAACATCAAGAAGATACTGAGGAAGATGGTAGAAGGATCCAGACAATGGCATGAAAAATTACCATTTGCGTTGTTGGGTTATCGCACTACCGTCCGGACTTCAGTAGGTGCAACCCCTTATTTGTTGGTATATGGAACCGAAGCAGTAATACCTGCGGAATTTGAAATTCCATCCCTTCGGATTGTCGCTGAGGCTGAGATTGATGATGACGAGTGGATCAAAACCCGATTGAAGCAGTTGAACCTGATTGATGAAAAAAGATTGGCAGCTGTGTGTCATGGCCAATTATATCAAAGGAGAATGGCGAGAGCCTACAACAAGAAGGTGTGCCCTAGAAAATTTGAGGTGGGACAGCAGGTGTTGAAACGAATCCTGCCACATCAAGCCGAAGCAAAAGGCAAGTTCGCCCCAAATTGGCAAGGACCGTTCATTATAACCCGAATGTTATCCAATGGCGCTTTATGTTTAACAGATATAGAAGGGAAATGAGTCGACATGGCTATCAATTCCGACGCAGTTAAGAGATATTATGTATGATCTCTTTTGATTGTAATTGTTGTTTGTTTGTGGTTGGCATTTATCGGAGAATGAAATGACGGAGGCAATTCTTTCTTATATCCAAACATTTTTTCCTTTGCTTCCCCTTTTGAGTCTCATTTATTTTTTCATATCCCTCTTTTGGAATCAGTAATTAAAATGAAAAAAAGAAAGAAGGGAGAAAAATAATGATAATAAAAACAAAAGAAAAGTCACGAGAAAAACAAAGGAATTGGGAACTACGCTTGACCTGATTCCTCAAAGAAGGATACGTAGGCGCCTCATGGCTCGGTCATAGTGTAACAAAAAATAAAAATCCCTCAAGCAAGAAAACTGGGGCAGAAGTTATGTTTTAAAGTTTCAAAAGAGGTTTGATTCCAAGAGTTGTAATGTTTCACCCATCAAAATTATTTTTTGAATTTTTGATAGCTTTTTCTTTTAGCCAGACACGAAAACCCATATTGTTGTCCAAAAAAGACCTCCCGATCAGTATCTGAAAAGTGCCAAGTCTTTGCAAACGGAAGTCGGGAACAACCCTCTGATCCCCAGCAAAGAAGATGATCATAAACTAGAAATGATTTGATAGCCGAAAGAATCCCCAACAGAGAGAGTCATATCGGCAACACTCCAATCCCCAGCTGAAAAATAAAATAAAATGAGAGAGTCTTATCAGTGAAAACCTTCAAAGGCACCATAAGGCGACGAAAGTTGAGAGAAATAAAATGAGAGAGTCTTATCGGTGAAAACCTTCACAGGCACCATAAGGCGATGAGAGTTGAGAGAAATGAAAGAGACTTATTAGTGAAAATCCCTCGAAGGGCACTATGAGGCGACAAGGCAAGAATGGCAAGAAGGATCCGCAGTTGGCAAAGAGTTGAGTGTTTTATTTATCCCCGGCAGGATGAGGCTATCTGAAAGATTGATTGATACAAATAGATTGGGTTGATTAATCCGGAATGCATGACATGATTGTTAGGATCGGTTATATCTTTCAGATAAGTTATTTTCTTTCTTTTTCCCCCAGCATTTGTTCAGAAAGACTTCTTCTTTTTCTATTTTTTGAAATCATCACTTTTTCATTTTTTGGTTTAAAGACTTTACCTCCCCAGCAATTCGTTTTTGAAAAGGATCTTTAGAGCTTACTACCAGTTGCCAAAATGGTGCAAAGCAAAATGCGAATAGGACAGGCCAAAGATAAGGCGACAAAGCAAAAAGAAGTTGGTCGCAAGACCAAATGATGAATGGGTCTAGATCCCAAGAGGACCAAATTTCCAGGGAAAGTTGGAGAAAAACGGAAAAGCAACAGTTAAAAGGTTATGAGGATCCCCAGCAAATTTGCGAGATACAGGAATAACTCCGACAGATTCTCGATCAAGTTCCACAATGGTCGAACAACACAGAGCGGGGAAGGAAGAGAAAAGAAAAACCATCCCCAGCAGGAGTATCATCCTCAGCAAACAATATCCTCCCCAGCAAGTTTTATAGCAAAGCAGGGAAAAGAAAAGGGAAAAACCATCGCCCCGTTTTAAACTAACAAATTTTTCTTTGATTTTAAGCAGGGAAAGGAAATATTATTGACAGCAGGAAGACAGGGTCACAAAGAAGATTATCAAACTGGGGCAGAAAAGTTTCTCTCATTACGAAAATTTTCTTGAAATCAGATAGCCATTTGGGAAAGAGAGAAGATAACACAAGTTTTGAAGAAAATAAAATCCCCAGCAGTATACAAGAAGGGAGATACAAGTTTTAAAAGGAGAGTAATCTTGGAAGAAGCAAGATAACCCGAAGTTGTAAAAGTAATGACCTTTAAATAAATACCATCTCCACCATTGTTAAAAGGAGGAAGATAATTCCCTAGCAGTGTTATTCCCAGCAGTTTTCGGAGGAACAAAACTAGTTTGGAAGGACGCAATTGTTGGTGTCAGGAGCCTGCCTGGAGAATGGAGGTGTTAAAATTTAAGAAGTTGTTGAAATCAGGAGCCCGCCTGGAGAATGGAGGTGTTACATTTTCAAAGTTGTTGAAGTCAGGAGCCCGCCTGGAGAATGGAGGTGTTAAAATTTAAGAAGTTGTTAAAGTCAAGAGCCCTCATGGAGAATGAAGGTGTTAAAATTTAAGAAGTTGTTGAAGTCAGGAGCCCGCCTGGAGAATGGAGGTGTTACATTTTCAAAGTTGTTGAAGTAAGGAGCCCGCCTGGAGAATGGAGGTGTTACATTTTCAAAGTTGTTGAAGTCAGGAGCCCGCCTGGAGAATGGAGGTGTTACATTTTCAAAGTTGTTGAAGTCAGGAGCCCGCCTGGAGAATGGAGGTGTTACATTTAAGTTGTTGTTGAAGTTAGGAGCCCGCCTGGAGAATGGAGGCCAAATTATTTTTAAGTTATTGTTGAAGTCAGGAGCCCGCCTGGAGAATGGAGGCTGATATATTTTCAAAATTGCTGATAAAGTCAGGAGCCCGCCTAGAGAATGGAGGCTGAACTATTGAAGTCAGGAGCCCGCCTGGAAGAATGGAGGCTGAATTATTTTTAAGTAGTTGAAGAAGTCAGGAGCCCGCCTGGAGAATGGAGGCTGGATTATTTTCAAGAAAATTAGAGTCAGGAGCCCGCCTGGAGAATGGAGGCTGGATTATTTTCAAGAAGTTGTTGAGGTCGGGAGCCCTCCTGGAGAATGGAGGTGTTACATTTTTAAAAAAAAAAATTGGAGTTAGGAGCCCGCCTGTAGAACGGAGGTTGTTAAATTTTAAGTTGGAGTCAGGAGCCCGCCTGGAGAATGGAGGCTGGATTATTCTCAAGAAGTTGTTGAGGTCTGGAGCCCGCCTGGAGAATGGAGGTGTTACATTTTAAAAAAAAAAAAATTGGAGTCAGGAGCCCACCTGTAGAACGGAGGTTGTTAAATTTTAAGTTGGAGTCTGGAGCCCGTCTGTAGAACGGAGGTTGTTTATTTTAAGTTGGAGAAGTCAGGAGCCCGCCTGTAGAATGGAGGTTGCTAAATTTTAATAAAGAAGTCAGGAGCCCGCCTGGAAAATGGAGGTGTTATTTTAAGTTGTTATTGGAGTCAGGAGCCCGCCTAGAGAATGGAGGTGTTACATTTAAAAAAGGTTGAAAAAGTCAGGATCCCGCCTGGAGAATGGAGGTTGTGTCACCTTTCAAAAGTCAAGTTGGTGTCAGGAGCGTCCCCGCCTGCAGAATAGAGGAATACATTTCAAGATCAAATCGGAAGTCAGTAATGAGGGGGGTTACAACAAAAATCCCCAGCATAACAAGCTTTAATGAAGGAAGCAGTGTCCCCAATAGACAGAACGGAATAATAAAACTTATGCTCAGAAAAGCAAAAGGCCAATGTCATCCCCAAAAATTTTCGAAAGAAAGGCACCAGAGGAAACACAAGCCGACAAGAGACACAAGAGCATGGTTGAAGATCTAGATAAGATTTTCTAATTCATAGACTATAGTTTAGTCTAGCTTCTTATTTTCTTTCAGCATGGTGTAATAAGGAGGTCGGCAAGCAGTAATAACAGCATGCAATAGCAGTAACATTGCAGTCCCATGGTAGTCCCAGCTACCAAAACTTCCCGAACTACATTAACCTGATTCCCTTTTAGCCAGGGATATGTAGGAAACCTTCGAAGCAAAGGTTCGGTTAAATCTTTCAAAAAAGTGCTTCACACGGAGTACTCGAACGGGCAAAAATATCCGCTCACTTTATCTTTGCACGAAAACTCTATGTGTTTTCGGACAAATAGGGGCAGCTGTGAGCACGTGATTTTTGTTTCACGAAAATTACTCCAAAAGAAATTGATAAATAAAATAAATTGTCTCTGGGTACGATTTTGAGAATTTTGCGTGACATTTTGGTTAATTATTCTTGTCTGCGAGTGTTTGTTATGTTTTGTTAATTGAAAAATACAAAAATACATGTTGCACGCCTATTTAGGATTTAATTATGCATTTTGGAATTAATTAAACCATAGTTTGGTTTTAAAAAAAAAAAAAATCACAAAAAATATGCATTTATCCTATTTTTGTCATTTAAATGTGCCATTGTGTGATTTTATTTTATTTTTAATGTTTTTTCTTGTGTGTTAATTGTTGTTAAAGGGTAATTAATATTTTGTAAGGTTAATTTTGATTTTTACAATTCAAATTAGGAATTTTAGTAATTAGGAATTAAAAGAAAATGAAAGAAAAAGGAAGTGAAAATAAGGAGAAAACCTGACTGGGCCATTTCAATTTGGGCCAAAATCAGGCCCAAGTCTCACCTTCACCCGATCCAGACCAGCCAGCCTCGAAGACGGGCAAAACGACGTAGTGTGATGTCGAAACTGCGTTGTTTCGTCGTCAAAAATCATAGCCGTCCACCCATATCAATCCAACGGTCCCTAACAACCAACCCTAACCCGTAAGCAGCCCCGACCCGTTTTGCCCACACCGGTCCAACCCACCCTGAAGCCAAACGACCCCGTTTTAATTAAATGAATTAATCAAAGCCGTTGGATCCCATCATCTAACGACCCATATTAGTCCATTTGATTTCAATATATCAAAATCCCTACCCCCTTACCCCCCAAACCTAATCAGACCCTTACCTCCCTTTCGTCTCTAACCTAGAGACCAACCCATAACGCTGCCTCACTCCGCCACCGGAAATCACCTCACGGCGGTTCCAGTGGCACAAACTTCCTCATTTTTACACCATAGCTCCCCCACCACCTCCTCTCTCCAAATCCGCACTCAGTTTACCTCGAATCTCAACGAGGCTCTTCGAATCTTCAATCGAAGATCCCCACCCCAAACCCTAGCCTATCAACTTGACCCCAAACTCATACCTTGTGACCACCGGACCTCCCTCATTCCTAAACTACCCCTAGATTGCTTTGAATCACACCGGGAGATCTCAAATCAGGAGTTTCAGGATGATAGCGGAAGCTAGGTCTGAGACTGAGGTCAAAACGGACCTTAGTCGAATGTGTTATCGTTCAAGAACACTCGACTAGGGTCCGCCTTGGCCTCAGGTCCCAAAAAAAAACAAAAAATAGGCTCCGGAGGTTCGAATTCAGTCTCTGTTTGACTGGTAGGTCTCCGTTCAATTTTTCTTTTTCTATTAGTTTTTGCTCAGTGAATTCGTGATTCTACTCCTTTCTTATTATTGTTCAAATCTGAAGGTTTCATGTTTGCTCTGTATTTTGTTTCTTCTTTAGTTTCCTGATTGATTCGGATCAGTCAGTATTAGTAAGTTTTGTATAAATTCATTCAGTCCCGTAATTGTTCGACATTATTGTTAGTTCAAAGTATGTCACCTGTGATTATATGTAATTTGTGCTTATGTCCATTGTAATTCAGTATGCTTACAATATTCAAATTGTTTTGTTTAGGTTTGATTTAGAAAGTATAATTTGTTTCAAATATGAACAATATGCATCTGTGTCAGTCGGTTTTGATTCCTGTAGTTCGTTGCAGCTTAGTTCCAATTATGTCATTTGGTTAATAAGAAATTAATTTCATAGTTTTAGTAATCAAATGGATAGGTTTTAAGTAAATATAGATACAGTTCTTTATATTTCAGTGTTTAATTGAGCATTGGTTTAGGTTAACCAGTGATTAGTTTACCTGCTAGATCAATTGGCCATAGCTGATGGGATTCCGGGGTGTTATAGGAATAGAGAAATAGAGAAAGTTGGTTTACTGATAGTAGTGGTAAGTGGGGCACCTAGATACCATAATTTAATGTAATAGTGGAAAATTGGTTTGACTAAGTGATCTGTCCAGTGAGGTCCTGATGTGCTTTAATTTGAACTAATTGATAGGGGGACCACTAATGAATGAGAGAGGTTTGGCTGATTAAGAATGAAATAGTTAGGATTATATTTTATTGTTAGTGCTTTGTTAATAGGGTATTAATTAATACCCTAATGGGGAACCAAAGGGAGTGGAGGAGCTGATTAAGTGGAAAATTCAGACTTAGTGGAGATTGAGTGGAAAATTCTGATTTAGTGAAAAAGGGGGTCGGGCAGTAAGTTGAAAGAAAGGGCAGATTTGTATAAAAAGGGGTTGGGGACTGATTTTAAGGGGAGCTAGAATTACAGGGAGAAAGATTCTGGAACAGAAAAGATTTTTTTTTCCAGGGTTTAAGTTAAGAAAGAACTGATTTTTCAGAACTAAAAATTGATTCTTTGAGAGTTAAAAACTAAAAGTGAAGCCTTTCTTTACAGCTGAAAATTAGAATTCTGTTATTGCTTCCATGGTTTGCATTTGGTACTACTGATTTTCGGATTGACTTTCCTGGTTTTTCTTTTGGTTTTGGAGTGTTTGTTTCATTTGAATTTCTGGGTTTCTATTTGGTTTTCAAGTTTTCTGTTTGGTATCTGAATCTGGCTCTTGGGTTTCTGCCGCTATTTGTTACGGAGCTGTTCTGTGTATTCCTGCGTTGTTGCTGTTGTTGTGTTGTTTACTGCTGTCCTGCTGATCTTCCTCTTCTTCTTTTGTTCTATTACCAGGTACATTCTTGAATCACAAAGTCATGTAACTGTTGAAAAAATGAAAGGCAATGCTCGAATAGTCGAGTATTTAAGTTCTGATAGCTTAATAGTCAAATGATAGGTAGTTTTATAGTCTATCTTTGTAATTCAATAAAGAAGGTGGACTATAGGATTTATATTCGACTGAACTGTTTTTCTACAATTTTCCTTAGTTTCGATGTATGATAGTTGGGGTTTTGTTTTGTTTTAAATAAATATATCGAATTGTTGGAATTGAACAAGTTTAGGTAATCCTAATTGGAGCCGGCATCAGTCTGAAATAATAGGTTAATCGTGAACATGTAGATAAACCTAGTTAAGGCGTGAATTTGGGCTAATTGTGTGAATTAGGTATTAAGGTTTGGCTCAGGCAGCTCGTTTGTTTAAAAAGGGGATTTGTTTGGTTTGAAGGGGTAAGTGTTGAATAGGTTTAGTTCTACCAGTTTTAGGCAGAAATAAAAAGGCCATTAATTTTATAGAATCTGTAGGCTTGACATATTTGAAGCGCGATTCAATGTAGAAAGGATAAGAACCTTAATCCAATAGGTTATTCAAGTTAACGAGTTAGCTTCAACAAACTTTCGTAAGCATCAGTAATTAAGGTGGGTTTAGTTTCAAATAGTTGAAAAGCATTTAGTCCCAATGAATCAATTCGTCTAACAATGCGAGTTTAATCTAGCTATAGGCTAATTAGTTTCTTTTGAATATGTCATTTGTCGATGCCGTATTTTATTTATAATTTCAATTTTAGTAATCTTCTCTTCCGATAACATTTGTCTTAATCTAGCAATTAATATGTTACGTTTTTTTTAGCATGTAATTAATTAGGATTTTTCTCTTTTCTTTTAGAGACAAATTTAATAGAAATGTAGTCACTTTAGGATATCCTTAAAATAAAGGAGGCGTGCTTCGCCAAAAAATAATTAATAAAATTGCGGGGCCCTTAATAAATATTGTACTAATTTTTAGACTTCGGGATGAGCCGTTTTAGTGAATTTCACGGCCTTCCCCAAAATAATAACGCATTAATCTCTTTAGGCGCGTATTTTAACATTATCTTCCTAAACTCGAGTGAATATTTATGTGACTCAAATCCAAATCCCAATGAAGTTTAAATGTGTCAACAACCACGGGTGCATTTATGTGACGTGATTCGAGACGTGTTTTCACGACGTTGCAATTCTCTTTTAAAATAACAATAATAAAAGCGGCTAAAAGTTAAAATTTTCACATAGACTCATAATTGTTAAAATCAAATAATTTATGCCAAAGATTACAGTTGAGCGACCGTGCTAGAACCACGGAACTCGGGAATGCCTAACACCTTCTCCCGGGTTAACAGAATTCCTTACTCGGATTTCTGGTGCACGGACTGTAATACAAAGTCATTCTTTTCCTCGATTCAGGATTCAACCGGTGACTTGGGACACCATAAATCTCCCAAGTGGCGACTCTGAATTAAATAAATAAATCTCGTTTTGATTGTCCTTTAATTGGAATAAACTCCATTCCGCGTCCCTTTTGCGGGCGGCGCGGGCGAAAAAGGAGGTGTGACAGCCATGTCTATGCATTTTCCTTCGATATCTGTTAAACATAAAGCACCATTAGACAATACTCTGGTTACAATGAATGGCCCTTGCCAATTTGGGGCGAACTTGCTTTTTGCTTCAACCTTATGTGGAAGGATGCGTTTCAGCACTTGCTGACCCACTTCAAATTTCCGGGGACGCACCTTTTTGTTGTATGCTCTTGCCATTCTCTTTTAATATAACTGGCCATGGCATACAACTGCCAATCTCTTTTCATCAATCAAGTTCAACTGCTCCAAACGGGTTTTGACCCACTCATCATCATCAATCTCAGCCTCAGCGACAATCCGAAGGGACAGGATTTCAACTTCCGCCGGTATTACTACTTCAGTTCCATATACCAACAAATAAGGAATTGCACCTACCTAAGTACAGACAGTAGTGCGATAACCCAGCAACGCAAATGGTAATATTTCGTGCCATTGCCTAGAACCTTCCACCATATTCTGAAGTATTTTCTTTATGTTTTTGTTGGCTGCCTCAACTGCTCCATTTGCCTTGGGACGATATGGGGTGGAATTGCGGTGTGTAATCTTAAACTATTGACATACCTCTTTCATCAAATTTTTGTTAAGAAGAGAACCATTATCCGTGATGATCACCTTTGGGATTCCAAATCGATAGGCGATATTTGAGTGAACAAAATCGACCAATGCTTTCTTCGTCATAGACTTGAAAGTTTTGGCCTCAACCCATTTTGTGAAATAATCAATGGCTACCAGAATGAACCTATGCCCGTTGGATGTTGCCGGTTCAATTGTTCCAATGATATCCATGCCCCAAGCGACGAAGGGCCATGACGCTGACATTGTGTGCAATTCCAATGGCGGAGAATGAATCAAATCTCCGTGTATCTGGCACTGATGACATTTTCACACAAAACTAATACAATCTCACTCCATGGTGAGCCAATAATAACCTGCTCAGAGAATTTTCTTTGCCAGCACATATCCGCTCATATGTGGTCCGCAGACTCCTGAATGTACTTCGGACATGACAGACGTAGCTTGTCTAGAATCTATGCATCTTAACAATCCCAGGTCTGGTGTTCTTTTATATAAAACTCCCCCACTCAAGAAAAATCTGCTTGCCAACCGTCGAATTGTTCTCTTTTGATCCCCCGTGGCTTGCACTGGGTATATCCCTATTCTGATGTATTCCTTGATATCATGGAACCATGGTTCGCCATCAAATTCTTCTTCAATCATGTTGCAGTAAGCATGCTGATCTCGTACTTGAATATGCAAAGGATCGACATAGTCTTTGTCCGGATGGTGCAGCATTGACGCTAGGGTAGCCAAAGCATTGGCGACCTCATTATGGACCCTTGGAATATGCCTGAATTCCACTGATCTAAACCGTTGACAAAGATCATGCAAGCATTGTCGGTATGGTGTGAGCTTCAGATCTCGCGTTTCCCATTCTCTTTGAATTTGTTGTACCAGAAGGTCCGAGTCTCCCAAGACCAAGACTTCCTGGACATCCATGTCTGCAACTAGCCTTAAACCCAAAATGCATGCTTCGTATTCATCCATATTGTTGGTACAATAAAAACGAAGTTGAGCTGTAACAGGATAGTGATATCCTATTTCAGAAATAAGCACGGCTCCTATTCCCACTCCTTTCATGTTAGTAGCCCCATCAAAGAAAAGTTTCCAACCTGGTTT
Source organism: Nicotiana sylvestris (assembly GCF_000393655.2). NCBI lineage: Eukaryota > Viridiplantae > Streptophyta > Magnoliopsida > Solanales > Solanaceae > Nicotiana > Nicotiana sylvestris. Next base: position 66,436,473 of record NC_091063.1, read on the forward strand.
TTCGGCCTGTTCTAGTTCATCAATATGCATCACCTCTTCATCAAGAAAATAAGTACTCAGTGGATCATCCTCTTCATCGACCGGGTTCTCGGCCAAATGATCGGCCAATGCTTGGGCTTTCATCGCAGTCCGAGTCACATAGATTATGTCAAACTCTGTGAGCAAAATCTGCCATTTTGCAAGTCTTCATGTCGGCATAGGCTTTTGAAAGATATACTTTAATGGATCCAAACGTGAAATGAGGGAAGTAGTGTAGGATGACAAATAATGTTTCAACTTCTGTGCCACCCAAGTTAGGGCGCAACATGTTTTTTCCAAGTGAGTGTACTTGACCTCATAAGCTCTGAACTTCTTGCTAAGATAGTAGATGGCCTGTTTTTTTCTGCGGGTGGCGTCATGCTGCCCCAGTACACATCCAAATGAAATTTCCAGGACAGTCAAGTAAAGAATCAAAGGTCTCCCTGGTTCTGGTGGTACCAACACAGGCGGGTTAGACAAGTATCCCTTTATCTTGTCGAATGTTTCCTGACACTCATTAGTCCACTTGACCGCAACGTCCTTCTTCAGCAACTTGAAAATAGGCTCGTAAGTCGTCATGAGCTAAGGGATAAACCTGCTGATATAGTTCAACCTTCTTAACAGACTCATTACTTCAGTCTTATTCCTCGGAGGTGGCAATTCTTGTATGGCTTTGATCTTTGACGGGTCCAACTCGATGCCTCACCGGCTAACTATGAATCCTAACAGTTTTCCACATGGAATACCAAATGCACACTTGGAGGGGTTAAGCTTGAGGTTGTACCTGCGAAGCCTCTGGAAAAATTTCCTCAAATCCCTGACGTGGTCGGCCTGATGCTTTGATTTTATGATCACATCATCTACGTATACCTCAATCTCCTTGTGTATTATATCATGAAATACAGTAGTCATCGCCCTCATATAAGTTGCCCCAACATTCTTCAAACCAAATGGCATTACCCGGTAGCAATAAGTTCCCCATGGCGTGATGAACACCATCTTTTTTGCATCTTCTTCATCCATTAGAATCTGATGATACCCGACATAGCAATCCACAAAAGATCCAATCTCACGCTTGGCACAATTATCGATCAAAATGTGGATATTGGGTAACGGGAAGTTATTCTTTGGACTTGCTTTGTTGAGATTGCAGTAATCGACGCATACTCTGATCTTGCCACCCTTCTTCGGTACGGGCACGACATTAGCCAACCAAACAGGATATCGGGTGACCCGAATAACCTTTGCATCCAACTGTTTTGTAACTTCTTCTTTGATCTTCACACTCATATCAGTTTTGAATTTCCTCAACTTTTGCTTGACGGGAGGGAACTCCGGATCAGTGGGCAGTTTGTGGACCACTAAATCAGTGCTTAAACCCGACATGTCGTCATATGACCACGCAAAAACATCTTTGTACTCGATAAGTGCTTTGATTAACTCCTCCCAGATTTTTGGCTTGAGGTGGATACTTATTTTAGTCTCTCGAACATTGTCTGTGTCCCCTAAATTGACGGCTTATGTGTCATTCAAATTGGGTTTGGGTTTTTCTTCGAAGTGAATTAACTCCTTACTAATATCTTCGAAGGCTTCATCCTCACCATCATATTCTGATTCGTAATCACAATCTACTCCTTGAACTAACATTTCGGAATTAGATTGATTTTTAAGACTGGGCTGAGGATTCCTTATGCACGCCATGTCATTAGAACCAGCGTAAAAAGAACTGTATAGAAAAGAAAACAAAACAAAAGGAAAACCATCAGGAATGATGAAGAAAGGGAAATTGTATTTCATTGATTGATAAAAGATAACAAGGTTTGCACACTCAAACAGACTGAAAAAAATGAAATCTAGATTACAACCCTGGAATAATCCGTACAAACTTAAAGGAAAATCAAAGCAAACTACCAAGACTCCTTCCGAGTAGGGAGAGGAGTAGCCTTCCAATTATTAAGCTTTGTTTTTGTCCCAACAAATTGCACTTCTACGTTGCTAGAACCTTCTCCAGTCTCCACCATGTTCACACTATCGAACAACTTCTCAAATCTTTCAATCAACTCCTTGTCAGGATTAATCACAGAACTGGGAATTGTTGTCACTGGGTGACTCCTTGTACCGGACTTGACAAATGATCTGGAAATATGTGGGACCGGCTTTGGAAGGACCCATGTCCTCTGATTCAATTTCCTAGCTCTTTTTATGTCTGCGGCTGTGGGCTTGAATCCCAGACCAAATGTTCCCAAGTTTTCAGGAAGAGACACGGGTTGTATGATGCCTTGCAACGCTGATCCCAAACCCTTTCCTAGTACAAAACCATTCTTCAACATTTCATACGCTACCATGACTGATGCAGTGTTTATCTTCGGGTTCGGGATACACTTTCCTTCTGGAACTTTCTCTACTGACGTTGCGTCAGAAACTTGGTAGACCCATGGTCCCTTGTCATCTTCCACTTCAATGAATGGCACAATGGTGTTGTTGTGAGCGCACAAATTATCTTCTCCGTGCACCACTATTTCCTGTCTATCCCATTCAAACTTGACCATCTGATGGAGTGTTGATGGTACTGCTTTAGCGGCATGAATCCACGGTCGCCCTAATAGCAAATTGTAGGAAACAGCTATATCCAGCACTTGGAATTCCATTGTGAATTCTACTGGACCTATGGTCAGCTCCAATATTATGTCCCCGACTGAGTCTTTGCCTCCGCCGTCAAATCCCCGCACACAGATACTGTTCTTATGGATCCTCTCATCTTCTACTTTCAGCTTGATTAGAGTGGAGAGAGGATAGATATTCGCACTTGAACCATTGTCAACCAATACCCGGGTAACCACGACATCCTCGCATTTCACTGTCAGGTAAAAGGGCTTTATTATGCTCAGTACCCTCTACCGGCAATTCATCATCAGAAAAAGTGACTCTGTTTACTTCAAAAATCTTGTTGGCTATCTTTTCCAGATGGTTTACCGAGATCTTGTCGGGAACATGGGCCTCATTCAAGATTTTCATCAAGGATTGGCGGTGCTCATCTGAATGGATTAGCAACGAGAGTAATGAGATCTGAGCGGGCGTTTTCCTCAACTGCTCTACAACAGAATAGTCATGCACTTTCATTTTCCTCAAAAATTTCTCTGCCTCTTCTTTAGTTACACCTTTCTTTACCGGCGTTGAATTATCTTTAGCTCTTCTTAACTCCTCGGGAGTAAAACACCTTCCTGAGCGAGTCAAACCTTGCGCTTCACAAACTTCTTCTTTGACTTCTTTCCCCTTGTAAATCACCGTCACCCGTTCATAATTCCAAGGAACATCCTTGCTGTTGATTACTGGAAGCTGAGTTACTGGTTTTATAATAACAGGCTCTGTGCAAGCCCCCTTCATGACCATAACAAGTTTACTTGCGACCCCTGGTATTACCACTTTAACTTTCTCTGGTTTCACTGCAACAATGCTTGAAGACCATCTTTCAGCTACCACAGCTGGCTTATCATCTACCCCTCTCAACTGGACCATTGATTTCCCACTGGTTACTTTTTCCTTTGAGCTGGTTTCACTGGAACGGATCATCATTACTGTCTGTGAGGGCTTTCTGGGCTCCCCCTCTTTGTGTATCAACTCATCATGTGTTTCTCATGGTGAACTGACAATGGATTCTGATTGATATTTGGTGCTTCTGGGGATTGAACCTTGATCCGATGAGTATCAATAAGCTCTTGCACAGTTGTTTTTAGTTTCCAACACTTTTTTGTATCATGACTAGGGGCCCCTGAACAGTACTCACAACTCACCGAGTGGTCAAGATTTCTAGGGGGAGGATTTGGCATTTTAGGCTCAATTGGATTCAACATGCCCAACTACCTCAACCTGTGGAAAAGACCGGTATATGATTCCCCCAGTGGAGTGAAAGTCTTTTTCTTCTGTGACCTCTCATTCTTTAGGGCTTGGTTTGGTCGAAAACCTGTCCCGGGGGGATTTCTGTTGGCCCTTGGGGGTGGATATGTGTTTTGTGGAGCTGGGTATGGATTTTGTGGAGCCGGCGCACGCCATTGTGCATGTGTCTGGGTTTGGGCATAGGCTTGTGCATGATGGACGGAAAAAAATGGGGATCTGGCGGTGGGTAGTAGTGCTGTGGAGGGCTATATGAAGTGTGGAGGTAATTTTGGTGGTAGGGTCGTGATTGGCTATAGTAGGGTGACGGGCCTCTAGATCCGAACCAGGCTTCGGACTCAACAGTCGTGACATCTTCTTTCTTCTTTTTCCCAAGCACACCCCTAGTGCCGCTTTGAATGGCCTGGGTGGTTGCCTTGATTGCTGAATAACTCATGATCTTGTTGGACTTAAGCCCCTCCTCAACCATGCCTCCCATTTTTACAACCTCATTAAAAGATTTGCCAATTGTGGACACCAGATGACCAAAATAGGTCGGCTCCAAAGCCTGCAAAAAGTAATCAACCATCTCGCTCTCTTTCATTGGGGGATCTACCCTTGCTGTTTGCTCCCTCCACCGGAAACCATATTCTCTAAAGCTTTCACTGTGCTTCTTTTCTAGTTTGGTCAGGGACAGTCAGTCCGGAATGATCTCAAGATTATATTGAAAGTGACAAGCGAATTCTTGGGCCAAATCGTCCCATGTGTACCACCTGTTATGATCTTGTCTGGTGTACCATTCAACCGATCCACTTAAACTTTGGCTAAAATACGCCATCAGTAATTCATCTCTTCCGCCTGCTCCCCTCATCTTGCTACAAAAACCTCTCAGATGAGCCACCGGATCACTGTGGCCGTTGTACAAGTCGAATTTGGGCATTTTGAACCCTGCCGGTAGTTGTACATTTGGGAACAAACACAGGTCTTTGTAAGCTACACTCACCTGACCTCCTAACCCTCTCATATCCCTGAAGGATTGTTCTATGCTTTTCATTTTTCTGAACACCTCTTCCTGTTTAGGATTTTTAGCCGGTTTTTCTGCTTTCCCCGGTAGGTCAGAATGTGGATCATGTGGATAGGCTTCAGGCACTTTGAAGGTAAGCTCCAAGGGATAATACTGGTTATCCTGCGCTTGGAACACAGGTTCACTCGGGGATTTATGGAGTGCAGCTGGTGGAGATGCCACAAAGACAGGGGTGATTGGCGGAGGAGGGTATGGAATTGATTTTGGTGGTGTAGCTTGTGGCGTATGAGAAGTAGTGCCATGGTAGTGTTGATAAATGGGAAAACCTGGATCGGTGGCAAGATGATCCTGAGACTGAGCTAATGGTGGGGTAAAAGCCGGGTTGGCTGGGTAAGATGGCGGTGATTGCCCTTTGGACCAGGCCTGGTACATTTCGGCCATCTGTTGCTTAAGATTGAGAATCTCCTCTTTCATTTTATTGATGTCCAACTCCTCTACCTCAACACTAGTGTCGACATCCGGGATAGACATAATTTCCGGTATTGGTCCCTTCGATCTGGTTTGGTAATGATAATGTGACAGTATCTTCTAAATAAACTAGCTTCTTGAATTCTCTGGAAAACAACAAACTTGTTAGTTTTTAGAGTTTAACACATATGTAATTACACGTTGGGATGCAATGCACCTAGGCAATTAACCATTTCTATCATGTATTTGCTTCGGTTGCGTGCGTCATTCAGGCCTCTCATAATTGGGCCCCTTCTTTTAAGCTTCCTTTATTCTATCCTTCTTTATTTATTTTTCATTTTCCCCTTTTTATTTTTAGTGGTGGTCGAATCCTATAGAGATTGCCTACGTATCACATCCCCGCATGAATCAGATTGTACGTAATTCTGTCAGATAAGCGTGCAAGTAAATAAAACATTTTTGGGGTTTTTAGCTTTTATAAAAATAGATGCTTCGATTACAAAGACTCAATATCAACAAATTTCAAAAGACTAACAGACTCTAATGCAAAGATGACAAACAGACTCCGAAATTAAGCTATCATACTCTAAAGAAATATAGACTCAAAATAGAAAGAAAATATAAACCTAACATGACTCACAGACTCTGATAGAAAAAGGAAATACAAATTCAAACGGAAAATCATGAGTACATCAATGCTCCTGGTGTCCATGGGACATCATTCGGTCTCGCCACGGGCCTATGTGCAAGATCCCTTTGAAGTCGGTCCAAGTTGTTCATTATTTGTTTAACAAAGGTCATCACCGCTGCAAAGAATGTAGTGCGAGTCATATCCTTACAAATGTGGCACTTCATAATGATGTAGTCAGCGATGTTTCTAATTCTCTCTCTTATGACGCCCTTTTCTTGTAACAAACACCCAATCTGCTGGACCCTGGCCTCCAAAGTTTGCTTGGCTGCATAGTTTTGTTCCTGAAGTTGTTGCAAGTCTATTTCTAACTATGCCAACGTCATGTAACAGTGTTCCCTTTCAACCTTGAAGTCTTTTGCCTGCTTGATCATTTTGTTTCTCATGGCGCCCGCGACCTCATCGTCATACCTTTCTCTCAACTGCTTAACCAGACATACCCGTTCATCTGCATTTTTAGCCAATTGTTTTTGAGCCCTGGCCAGTTCACTTTCTGCTTTGTTCAAATAGAAACTATAGTTACTCACTTTCTGCCTTAGGTTAGCTACGAGCTTTTCATCTCTGTTACTTCGGACTGGATTTTCTGCCGCTACTTTCAGTTTCTGAATTTGAGCTCGGAGGGCCTCATTTTCTTTGGCTAGACATTTCTTTTCACCCTCATCCGCCACTTCTTGTAAGCCATTCTCGAATTGAAGGTCTTTGACTTGCTTTTCCAGCTTTCCTATTGTGGCCCTGTACTCGTTTTCTTTGGCCAACCAAGCCCACGGTTCTTGCGATGCCTCGACGAATTCCTGAATGTGTGGTTTTTTGGCCGGTCTTTCTGATTAGGCCCTTGCAGCGTTCTTCTTTCTATACCAGGCAAGGTAGGCGGGTGAGACCTCGCCTTTAGATAGGTTCCGCACTCGGGTGCTTGCCGTCAAATACTGGCACTCGTTCCAAACAGAACGAACTGTTTCTTCGTGAAATTGGTCATCGGAACTAATCTCAACCGTGTGGATACTAAGATCTTCATCTGGATGCATCACCTGACACCTTCCTAATTGTCTCATCACTCGGTAGGGAGCGTAAGGCTGAATACCTCGAAGACCCATTAGGAGGAAGTAAGGACCTGTGGCGGGTATATACATAATTTCTTCAACAGGAAGCCAACCTAGTGTCCATCTATTTGTCCCGTAGTGATGGCGCGAAGGCGGGCTATCCATTCTCCAAACCCCTCCGGTAACTTGAACCCTGAAACCCTTATGTTGAATTCTTCAATGCAGCTTTTCTCTGCGGATCCATAACTCATATACTGAGGGTGGTGGCACAAGTGCTCGATCATCCATATTTGTAATAGTAAATTGCATCCCTCGAAGAAGTCTGCCCCAACTTTACAAGCTGTGAGAGCTCGGTATATCTCAGACACTATCATAGGGGCGAGAGTGCTCTTGGCATTGGTAACAAGGACCTTGACGACTCCAGCCACCCGCAAATCGATATTCCCGTCTTTTTGGGGAAACACCACAAGGCCTAAGAATGCTACCATGAAAGCGAAACGCCTAGGCTCGTCCCATTTTATTCGGTTCCCTTTACTGCAAACCCCGCTTTCTGGATATTTGAACCCTCCTACATGACCGTACTTCTGGTATATAAAACGTAGAGTGGAAAAACCCCATTCCAACTCGGAATATGGTATTCCCTTGCTTATCTTTAGCAAATCCATGAATTTGTGAGAGTTAACGGCCCTTGGAGCGATCAGATACTTATGCCTTAAACCTGCAGTACTTTTCATATAACCTGTTATCTCTTCCAAGGTCGGGGTGAGTTCAAAATCCGAGAAGTGAAATACGTTATGGGCCGGGTCCCAGAACGTAACCAAAGCCTTTATGATGTCTCCTCTAGGTCTGATCTTTAATAACCCGGTGAGACCCCCCAAATGTAGATCGACCTTATCTTGCTCTGACTTGCCCAGATCTTCCCACCACATACGCAACTCCAAAGGGATTTTGTTCATAACTGTTACCGGCAAATTCTGACTCGTGCTCATTCTGCATGTTTATTGGGGTGTTTAAAATTTAAGACTTATTTGACTCAAAATAAAATTAACACATATTTTTTCAAAAATAAAATAAAAACCCGATTTCGCAATTACGGCTTTTCAGCACTTCAAGAACGAAGATTTTAAGGCTGTGTTGGCTCACTGGTGAAAGCCTTGCAAAAAAATGACCACAGGTGGCTGTTCTTGCAAAAACGGCCTTCCGGCGCCCTTTTTCAGTACATTCGGCTATTTCTGACAAGAATGACATCACTCTAACTATTTTTCAAATAAAAGTAAAATTTTGTTCTTTTGGCTATTTTTGCGAAAAGGAAGTTGGACCCGATGAGGGTTGCCTACGTATCTCACACCCTGTGAGAATCAAATTGGCGTAGTTCGGGCAAAGAAAATAAACTAATTTGGAAAATAAGACTTCGTTCTTTTGTTTTTTACAAGTAAATCACACTAAAAACATTTTATTTTCATTTTCTCAAAATTTTGGCAGAGTTTCGATGCTATTTGGGCACTATTTTTTTCTAACAATAGGTAATTATCTCTCTACACTGCTATTTTTCTTTTTCTCTTTTTCCCACTTTTTTCGATATTCCCGTATTTTCAGAAGCCAGTCAGCATGCAAATTTGAAGCAAATAAATGCGTAAAACAAATAGGATGCAGCAGGATGGTCATTTCATTTCAGGTTGCTTGTCCTAGACGGACCCAACCTCTGTGTTGAGTCCCCTAAGTCAAAAAATGCATATGATGCACACAAACGTTCCTACTAGGGATCCGACATGAGGTTTTGTTATACTAGGTATAATGCCTGGGTGTATTGTTCTAGACCTGGCTTACCCGAGCGGACAACTCGAGCCGAGGATGGGAGCTGTGTACCGGTAACCAAAAGATCATCCCGTTTTGCAACTCCTCCGAATCCTCGTTCTATTTTGGGATATGACACTAACAGAAAGAAGTCACGACCAGCGTGCACTCCTCAGGAGAGAGAACAGAGGGGTTACGTAGCAGTTTATATATACAGTTCAAATAATATCAAAGTGGTAAAAGCAACATTTAGCACATTAGGCCCAAACAGGTAATAAAATCAGATAATAAATAAAGCCAATTATAACAATTATTCTAAGCTCGAATTCTGGAACCCTAAACCAGAAGTTCTGGGTTCTCGTCCCCAGCAGAGCCGCCAGAGCTGTCACACCTCCTTTACCTGCGCCCGCAGGGTGTAAAGTATAAGGGAGTTTTTTCAAATAAAGGACAATCGAAATGGGATTTGTTATGAAAGATTCAGAGTCGCCACTTGGGAGATTTAGGGCATCCCAAGTCATCAGTTGAATCCCAAATCAAGGAAAAGAATGACTCTGTTTAATAGTTCGCGAACCAGAAATCCGAGTAAGAAATTCTGTTAACCCGGGAGAAGGTGTTAGGCATTTCTGAGTACCGTGGTTCTAGCACGGTCGCTCAACTGTTATATTCGTCTTAATTATCTGGTTTTTATACATGTTTTAACCTATGTGCATTATAACTTTTAAATGCTTTTATTATTATTTTTAAATAGAATTGCAACGTCGTTAAACACGTCTCGAACCACGTCACATAAATGCACCCGCGGTCTTTGACATATTTCAACTTCATTGGGATTTGAATTTGGGTCATATAAATGCGCACCCGAGTTTAGGAAGATAAAATTATTAAAATACGCGCTTAAAGCTTTTCGCATTTGTAACTTTACGAGGGCCAAGGAGTTTTCTAAACGACACGCCTCGATTTCTAAGGAGTCGAAGTTAATTATCCGAGGGCCATGCATTTGAGATTTTATTTGACATGGCACACCTCAATTTTATTAGAGGAAAAATACTCAACTAGGTGAACTATGGATATTCATATTTAAAACTAGTTTAAGATTAAGTATCACAACCATGCCATGGGAACCATACCCGTAGTTGTAGTAAATTAATTACGTGCCTAAAGCAAACTACGACATTTATGAATCGTATCCATTACCGAAATACTTGTTTTTCTAAAGATATAAATAAAAACCCCATAGCTTTGGTAGTATATCAAGTGACAGACACAAATGCAACTCAAATCAATATGTAATTTATATGCCAACACGAAGTATCCTGTCATGTTTTAATAGCATAACTTTGCTGGAAAAGACAATGTCAAACCTTTGTAGTAAGTGATCACAGATATTATCAAACATTTTTCATTCTCATAACAAGTGATAGTATAGAATATCATACACAGTAACACAGCCCGAATCAACCCAAAGATCAACTATCGTAAACATCAATACTACATCTTGGAATGATTAAAACTTTAAAGCCAAATTAACTAGCTTCTTTACTTATAACTTGCCTCTCAGCCAAGCACAAAGTGTCACAAGCTTAAAGACCACAAATGCAACTATAACATATATACATATTCCTTTTTTAAAAGAAATCAACGTGTATATATATAGTATCCAAGTTCACCAGTCAGTGCCTTATGTGAACAAATTAAAATCTAATTAACATAATGCAATTACTTTCTATATAGAGAGACAGATAAGGCAAGCTAATTTACATTTAGCAACAAAACAGTAGCCCAAACTGCTACGAAAAGTGTAGTGTACATATTAAACCAAATTGACAAAAAAAAAAGATTAGAAGATGAACAAAAATTCAAACCTTAACTATTCACAGAATCGACCTTCCTATAAAGTTAACTACTAAAGATAACAAAATTATTTTGAGAAAACTAGCCAAGATCAGAAAACTACTATCATTCATGGATTAAAAGGGAACAAACATTTTCTTGCTGAAACTTTAAACCAACAAAAACCAACAAAAGATGACAAACTAATTTATGCCAAAAATGAACAGAAAAATAAAAATGTTCAACCAATCAGTACGTATGAGCCAAACATTTATACAAATACCCCTTATAAAGAATTCAAATTTATATATTAATCGAGAATAAAGTAATGGAAGGACCTTATCTTGGCCTCTCATGAAATCGAACAAAGAAAAGCTAAGGCAAATACAACTTGCATTCCATAAGATTTCTACTTGAATTACACAATCACATTCATATTGTTGCTCGTAGATAGAGGAATACCTGAAATTGGAAAAGAAAAAGGAGAGGAAGATCAGCAATAAAAGCAGCAACACACAACAACAAACAGCCCAGATTTAGTGATTAAAACCAAGGAATTCAATTCCAAATCAATGGAGCAGTAAACCTTTTAAAAGCTCTGATTAAAAACCTTCTCTAACCCAAGATAAACACATTTCAGGTTCCCAGGATGGTTCAGAATTGTTTTCAGAATGAAGAAGCCAAGAAAAATGCAATCAGAATAACAGTAATTGTTTTTCTTTTTTGCCCTTTATATTTTAGAAATCTGATTTCTCATACTCTCGTTATCAAAAATGTGTCTTTCGGCTTTAGATTGCTTAAGACTTCCTCCCTGTTGCTCTCAGTATCCTTCGACTCTTTTTTTCTTTCTATATATATCTCTCTGTCTTATAAGCTTTCAAATCTCTTTTCTCCTAATTTTAAGCCTTAGTGGACAATTAAATATACTATCTTTAACCCTTAAAATCAGCAAGTGTTGTCTTCACTGCTAGTTGTCTTTCCTTTTTTACAATCCCACTAACTTAGTGTTTATTAACTAATATTATTGTGTCCCAAGCATTTTTAACGGAAGTGTAGTCCAAACAATCGATCAAACACAGTTTCAATTCAAGTTCTTATAAGAGTTCAATTTATACTTTTGTTAAACCAACCCAATAAGACTTAATTGAAAATCATATGCTTATGAGACACAAATTCTAATAGTAGAAGCAAACACAAACAGTAATATGATAGACATACTTACTAAGTGAAAAAGTAAATTCAAGTAAGAATCGAATACAAACACGATTAGAAGAAACCAGGATTAAACCACTGACCGGATCAGAAATCACGCGCGGCAACGGAAACCCGAACGACGACCTCAACGAACTCAAATTCGACCACAACGAACCTTAAACCGGCAACCAAAATCAACAATCTTCCGAACCTCAAGCGAATACCATGATTTTTAATACCAAAACCGAAATCAAAAATGAAGGAATAGAAGCTCTATTATATATATATTCTGTAATTTCAAGTAAACTAAAATCTGAATTTGCAAACTACAAAATATCTTTCATTTTTTCATCCCCGTTTTCCGTTTGCTGCAGTTCCTGCACGCCATTGCTGCTAGTTCCGGCGAGCTTTGGTTGGAGACGGGAGCAGCGACTCTTGAGAGGCGGGAGTGGGGGGGTTGCTCATTGAAGCTCAGGGGTCGTTTGGGGTAGGTTTTGTCGCGGCTGGAGGGTGAGGGACGGGCTGGTTCCGGCGAGTTGACAAACGGGCAGCAGCTGGTTTTCGAGGCGGAGCAACGGTGGTTTTGAGGTGGTCCAGCGGCTGGTCGTTGGTGTTGTCCAGGTGGGGTAGGAGTTGTTATGGCTGCTAGAGAGGGGACGGCGACGGCTGAGGGTTATGGAGAAGGTGGTCGTTTTGAGAAGAAGCAGCAGCAGCTGCTCCTTGTGTATTGCAACTAGGGATTGGAGATTGGAAAGGGGAGGGGGGTCCTTTGGTTATGGGTTTGGTGGATAGGGTGTGGGAACGGTGTTGGGCCGGGTAGGGGCTGATTTGGATTGGGTTTGGGGTGAGGTTTTTGCTTTGGGGCCTGGGATTTTGACCAAACTGGCCCAAACCAAATTTTCCTCTTCTTATTTTCTTTTCTTTTCAATTTTCTTTCTAATTAAAATAAATACAAACCTAAATTTAACCTTGACCAAATTATCCTAAAAATATTAATTGACTCCAAGTAGTCATTATCACAAATAACTAAATATCGAATTAAAAGAAAATCACACAATTTAACTTAAACATTAAAAATGCAAAATACCTATTTTTTTTAAAAAATGTCAAAGTAAATCCTAAAATTAACTACAATATATTTTTATGTATTTTTCATTAATTTTACAAATAAACATGCACAAAGAAATGCAAACAATAACAGAAAATATCATGAAAATTCACAAAATTGCATACAAAAATAAAAATTATTTTATTTTGAATTCTTTGGGAGTAATTCGTACAGGGCAAAAATCACGTGCTCACAGATACGAGTCAAAGATTCGTGTAGAAGATGTTCAGATAATTAAATTGGCATCTTCTACGGCCCAAAATCAAGGTCAATTGAAGTTTGATCGGAGGCATTCCAGATACCGGTTTGAACCATACCCGTAAGGATCACGTACTAACATGAGGCAGGGCATACCCGAAGCGAGTTGCCATAAAATAACTTCGATGAAACACAATAATGTCTATGAATGTTGGGACTATTGCATCAGAGCTGCAAAAACTGCAACAATAAGTATCGAAAACATGTGAAGATGGCTCTAGAACAATCTGTACAGGATACCGGGGATAGTCCGAATTGGCTCCGGAATAAAGAAAAGGATTGAGGACTGCTAAATCAACTTGAGAAAAAAAAATAGAAAGAATTATAATAAAAAATCGGCTAGACCCGATAGATGTCAGCCCAGTCGCAATTCTATTGCAATGAATTTTTGCTCATTTTCTGAAAACTGTCATATATACAAAGTTGTAAACACTTGTGTGCGATCAAGGAATGGAATGTAGCAAAACTTGCACTTTCTAAGAACATTCCCGTATATGTTTGAATGAAGAAAATCGTTCTTAATATTTGCTCATACTTATAAGCAAAAAGGGGATTACAAATCCGAACAATTGTGCCCGGATGAACATGAGACGCCTTCTTCATAAGCACAGTAAACATAATGGCCCTATCTTATAAAGCCATTAAATTAAATGGCTAAAGGTTGGATGCCTTGTTTTCTAATCACAAAATTAACCGAATGCATTAATTTTTTGGACTTTATCAAAACCAGAAGTATAAATTCCTGGTCATTAACATCCCTAGTCTCTAAGGCTGCGAGGTTATAAAAGTTTTCGGGTTCAACTAAAAAATTCAAGAGTCAGAATTCAAAGAAAAGTTTTTGAGTGCAACTAAAAATCCAAGAGTCGAAATTCAAAGATTAAAAGTTCCGGGTGGACATTAAAAACCCGAGATCAAGCTTTCTATAGTGGTGATACTTATCAACACCAATCGATCATCGACGAAAGAATAATAAGTGGTGCAGTTGTCATCTGAATCTCTAACTTCTGCACTCTTTTTTTCTTCGTCCGATTTTTATCCCGATTGGATTTTTTTGGCAACATTTTTAATGAGGAAGTAACGAGGATGGAAAACTTTCACTTCCCGATCACATCACAGTGAATAATCGGAAAGTTGAGGGGGAGATTATATGTATACGTTAAAAACCGATTTCAAAAGATGGGTAAATTAGGAAACAACACGTTCCAATCAGTAGTAATTCAACCATGTTCACACCAGATACAAATCTGTGGCCAGATAAGTTATTAACACCAGATATAAATTTATGGCCGGATAGAGGCAATTCAAAATATGACCATTATAGAAACGTTATAGAAGACCCCAAGATTCCTCCGCTCTTTATTTGCCTTTATTAGGCTTTATTACCTTTTATTATTCTTTATCACCTTTTTTTACCTTTTATTGTAGCATTAATATTGGTAATTAATGGGATATAATTGATAGACCATACACCCATGGTGCTAGTATAAATAGTGACTTTCAGTCTATTGTAAGACATCAAGAAATACTGATAACAAAAAGCTAGTATTCTTTCTCTCAAGCTTATATACAAGTGTTGTCAAGATTTTACAATTACTCTTGATCAAGGAGAAAACATTCTAAAGCCCAGGCTTGTTCTTTCTTTCTTTAATTGTCTTTATTTTATTTACTTTGTTCTTTGTTACTTTACACTTTCGGATCAATTTAATCCACATGTCTATAAATCACATTATAAATTCAACTGAACAGTTCCGAAGTAGCAAGACGAGTGAATGAAGGCACTGTAAGCAGTAATAAATACTTTTTCCATGGAGACTCTCAGGCATACTCAAATCGATTATTTGGCATGATCGAAACAATCTAGGAAAGGTTGTCAGCCTACATAACCAACTTCTCATACCAAGGGAGTTTTACGGGTAAAAAATAACATTTGAATTCCTTTGGTCACTTTACTATAACTTTTCCTATGTCAAAAGGTATTCAATAATTTATATATAACCAAAAAATTACTTTTATCTTATTTGCATAGTATAATTCTGATAAGTTATATTATTTCGTATTTTGATGATTTGCCAACCAGATTTGATCAGTTCCCCAGGTCATCATACAAGTCAACTCTACAGTTGTAAAAGCTGATGCACTATACCGTCTGGCAGCAGTATAACAACACAGTTGTAGCTTGCTAAGGCCAAACTAAATGATACTCCCTTGCATCATCTTTCTTGACCTCGCACATATATTATCAACATGAGGTAAGGGGTTTCACTTAATACTTGAAAATCCAAAAATCATATTCTCTCAAGTGCTAGCCACCGCAACCTTCAAGGCTCTCTAAAAAACAAAGCTTCTACAACCTCAAGGACCAGATCCAGAGATTAAAGATATTTTTAAGTCCTTAGGTTTGTTGAATCTTTGTCATTTTGTTCTTCATTTGTAGTCCTACACTACTTTCAAGAAGTGTCTTTGTAGGACAGATTTCAACCATTGTTTTGTTTGGTTTCTTGACTAGAGTTAGTCAAGGTTTGTTGCTTCATAATACAGTTATTACAAAGGGCTTACAATAGAGTTATTGTAAGGGGTGAGGGATTAAGAGTTTAATTCCTAGATTGCAATAGACTGTAATATGAATTTCGCTCGGTTTAGTGGAGTTAAAATCCTACTAGGGTAGGTTGTGGTTTTTAATCTCTTGATCAAGGAGTTTTCCACGTAAATGTCATGTGTTCTTTATTTACTGTATATTTACTGGGGAAACAGATAGAGAACCCGGTTCCCTATACTATGTGGTTTTATTTTCCGCTTATTTACTGTGAGAATAGATAGAAAACCTGGTTCTCTATATTGGTCGGTGGAATCCTAGTTTCTATCAAATTATTTTAACTAGAAATTAAACCCCTCATCTCCAAGCTAGTTTCGCGCCTTCCGCGCTCTGAGTGGCATGCCTAGTATTTGATAGTAAGTATCAGATGTATGACGTTATCGGGTTTGGCTTAATGAAGCAATCTAATAATTGGTCGAGTCAATATTTAATTTTGTCACGTCTAAGAGCACATATATATGTTCATGTAAGTCGAAGAAAATATAATTTAAGAAGTGCACCAGGCCAGTGTCAATTTGGAAGGAATTTTCAGAAAATGGAAAATAAAGATACAAAATTGATTGTAATTGATACTATTTCCTTTGCCTTCCTTTTTCGAGTGGATGATCATGGGCTTATCTAGCTAGTAGTTTTAAGGTCAGAACAACATAAGATTTTTAGGTATGCCTTTGTATTTCTCTTCTATAGTCCATTGAGAAGTTGATAGTACGTTGGCGACGAAGCAAGCATAAAATGGGGTTGATTCTGCTCTCTCCATTTGCTGGATTTATTAAAGATTCAAGATGGAGACACCATGCCGAGTGGTAAAACTTCTAATTTCTCTACTCTTCCTTTGTCCTCCCCCCGCACACACACACACACTTTTCCTACAATAAACTATAAGTCATTTATTTGTCATTTATGTTAAACTGATGGATAGTTCCTAAGTAAGAATATTCTAGTTACTGGTTGTATGGATATGATTCTTTTACTTTTAATGAGAGTTCTCGATTTCGAGCTCTGACATAAAAAATAATGTTGGTAGGGAGCGCTTTCCTCTTTAATCGGCCTTACACGGCACGAATCTAAAATAGCTAGTTGAGACCCAATACGAATACCGAACATTGAATAAAAAAAGAAAAAAGATATATTCTAGCTTCATATATCTCATTTGTGTTCGCCGTATACACTGCACTCATTAAATCCACCCGTTATTATTCACTAATCAATTACACTAATATTATAGGTAGTGACTAGGGGTGTTCATAAAAAATCCGAAAATTCTAACCAAACCGAAAATCAAACCAAACCGACCAAAAAAAACCGATACTTTTTGGTTTGGTTTGGTTTTTGTTTTGAAATTTAAAAACCGATCAAATTTGGTTTGGTTTTGGTTTCAATTAAAAAAAATCGAACCAAACCGAATATAGGAGTAGCTATTTTTAAATTCTATATATATACATACATACAAAGTTTTAAAAATTTTATACTAAATATTAATCGTTTGCACTTTTAGTACAGTTCTTTACCTTTACATTCTAGTTTGATTGGTAGTTTTCTTTTGTTAAGTGTAAGAATCTATTTCATGTTAAAAATAATATATTTTTAATTGAGTCCTTAAATTATTCATCACTATTTGATTCAATTATCATCAATATATCTTGGTAAATAATAGATTTCTCAAAGGGCAACTGATTTGATAGTGTTAAGTTGAAAATGTGGTCACTGAAATGTGTGTTTGGTAGTGTATGTCTTATATTTAAGAAAAAAACGACAAATAACCGAAAAAACCGAAAAACCGACATAAACCAATCGAGAAAAAACCGACTTAATTGGTTTGGTTTGGTTCTAATATTTGAAAAATCGACTTAATTGATTTGATTTCTTTTTAGGGAAAAACCGATCCAAACCGAACCATGAACACCCCTAGTAGTGACCTGTAATAAACTTAAAACTGTCAGCAAAGCTAACGAGTTTAATTTTCGTGTCTACAGCAAGAAGCTAATGAAACAACTTAAGGCACGTTTAGTGATACAAAGGAAGAGAAGAAATGCAATCATAAAACAAGTACGTTCCGACACTTTTCAACTTCTCCAGATTGGGCACCATGATGTCGCTTTTGCCAGAGTATTATTCTCTCACTTCTTCCTTATGTTTAATACTCCTATTTTTTGTTGTCCTATGTTTGTTGCATATACTAATAGTAGTTAGTAGCTAATGAACCCATCGCCATTTTCCATTTAGTACTCACTGAACAAACAAATTTTTTACAGGTTGGACAACTTTATAGAGAAGAGAGCAGGTTATCTGTATATCAGCAACTTGACAATTTTTGCGACTGCATCACAACGAACCTCCGTGATATTAGCAGACATAGGTAAAACGAATGATTTTTTTTCTAATTTCTCATTTCCAACAAATCTTTCACTATTGTTCTGTAGCTGTTCCGAACAATTCAACAACAGATGGCAATAAGGTAGTTAATGTATTTTTCATAAATTAGTAGCTTAAGTTTTTCAAAATTCACATAATTCCCAATCTCCAAATTAAATTGTATGTTTGAGTTGTGTTGCATTGTGACCCGTATTTGGATTACATAATTTTGATTCATTTTGACCAAATAGTTTGACGAGTCATTTCAAGTTTGACCTGTTTGGTCAAGTCAATATACG
Organism: Nicotiana sylvestris; assembly: GCF_000393655.2. Classification (NCBI taxonomy): domain Eukaryota; kingdom Viridiplantae; phylum Streptophyta; class Magnoliopsida; order Solanales; family Solanaceae; genus Nicotiana; species Nicotiana sylvestris. The sequence continues at coordinate 66,455,006 of NC_091063.1, forward strand.
AGTCATAATCCAACCTGTTTATAGCCTGTTTGGCCAAGCTTTTTTTGGGTCCAAAAATGCTTAATTTGAGGTGTTTGGCCAAGCTTTTAAATGGAAAAAAGTGTTTTTGAGGAGAAGCATAAGCAGTTTTGAGAAGCAGAAAAAAGTAGTTTCTCTCCAAAAGCATTTTTCTGAGAAACACTTTTGAGAAAAATACACTTAGAAGCCGTTTTCAAAAGCTTGGCCAAATACTAATTACTGCTCAAAAGTGTTTTTTAAATCAATTAGCCAAACACAAACTGCTTCTCACCAAAAACATTTTTTTGAAAAGTACTTTTGAGAAAAACACTTCTCAAAATAAGTTGATTTTAGAAGTTTGGCCAAACGGAGTGTAAGTTTTGAGGGTTTTGGCTCCATTTCTTAAAAATGGTTTGATTTTGCTACCTCTGAATTCAACTCTAGTAGTGTTAATTATATTCTGCGTTTTCTGCAGCAAGTTGCCTGATGAAGTGCAAGAGGCAATGTCCAGTATTATATTTGCAGCTTCGAGATGTGGCGAATTACCAGAGCTGCATTCCCTTAGGAATCTGTTTAAAGAAATATTTGGTGAAGCATTCGATCGACTCAACGTTGAACTGCTTCCAGGTAACGCAGTTAACGCACAGACCAAGCAGTATCTCACAGCCACAAAGCTAAAAGAAGACGTAAAACTCCAAATCATGGATGAATAGCTAAGGAATCATGTACTATACCAGAAGATTTCAGCAGCTACAAAACTAGTCCTCTTACTACAGACTCATCTTGGGTTGAAAGCCTAAACAGTTCTAAGATTTATACTTCAAAGAGAACCAGATCAGACCAACGGCGCAAAGCTATGATTGAGAAAAATGAAATCTTTGATTGTAAAAGCTATGAAGCTGAAGAACAATCGCCTCGAGTAAGCCATGTACATCCAAAGCTTCCTGACTATGATAACTTAGTTGCCAGATTCAGAGATCTGAAAGGTGAATGTGTATAAGAATACAAATCACCAATCCTATTCTAAATGGATTAGGTGGTAGGATTGTTTCGATTGCCATATGTATATTTCTGTAGTTTATAGACCATTGACATGAACAATGGTGCTTCATTTAGTTGATCCCAATTTACTTGAGATCGACTAGATATACATTAGGAATTTATTTAGTCGAGCCTAATATACTTAAGTTTTAGTCATAATTGTTGTTAGCTTACACGAGAAGATGTATACACCATGAATTTATGTTAGTAATCTGTATTTGAAAATATATTTAGAAAAAAAAAAAAGCAAGGTAAAACTAGAAATGTAGAAGAAACAGAAAATTAATTCGAGCCTACTGAATTCACAGTATTTCTTTAAGGAACTTAATTTAGGATTATTTCTTTTTAGGATAGAACGAATTACCCTACCCAGTGACCAATGAACTAAAAGATCGATAGCAAATCACACTTACTGCATTCTCTTAAAACAATGCAGAAGGAAGAAGGAGAAATCAGAATTTTCGTAAGAAAAATCTATGAAAAAGACCATGTATTTATAGCCAAAAAGTTGAATAATACCAAACCGAAGAGTTGCAACTCTTAACCATCAAATTTAAATTATAAAGGGAAAATCAAAATGGAGGAAAACTAAATTATCGTTACAGAAGCGGCTAATTTGGATTAATATAATATTACTTTAATGTTAATATTAATTAACAAATAAATTTGGTCCATAACATTAATCAATGAAATCATTTGACCAAAGCTGAAGCCGAGCGAGTGACGACGATGGCACGAGACTTGCCTTCTTTTCAACTCTATAAGAGTTTGAAGAAGTGCAACTTTATATATATATACCCTCAAAACCTTTTTCCTCCTCCAATATGGGACAATATCCCTTTGCCGAAGAGGAAAATTCAAATTTTTTTATTTTTTCCTCCATTTCTTGGCCACCCTATTTTAAGCTATTACAAGCTTAAACCCAACAATTTACCCACTCAGTTTTTCTTATACAAGTCCATATGCGGGTCTAGGATAAACAATTAAAAATAAAAGCAGATGATGCAGCCTTTAAGAGGAACTAATTTGTTAAGATTTAACTTGTAGCTATTCTTCAAACTACTTGTAAATGGTCTTATTATAACTCAATTATTGTTATATGATGACATAAGATGTCTCGCGATAGTTTTACTTTTAAACAGTCATTTGGTTTTATTTTTACTAGCGTTAGGGTACGCAATTTGCGCGTGTCCATCTCAATAAGTATAAAACTTTAAAATATTATATTAATATTATTGAACTATGTATATCTTACGTGTCATTGTTAAGTATCATTTTAAAATTATTTCTAAAATTTGATTTTGAGATATAGAGTATAATAATTGTGGATAGTAATTTATTATAGTTTATAGTATTTATTATAATTTTTATTTATATTTTGGTACAAAAACTCTCTAGAAGGAGCGTTTGATTAAAGAGTAATGGACATGTTATTATATACCTAGATAATCAAACATAATTTTCCCAAAACTTTCTCTGTTTTTTATTTTTTTATTTTACTAAGATAACTAAATTATCTAAAATTAATTGGTCTTAATTCTATAACAATTACACATTTGTAATTAATCCATACTATTATAAAAGCACAAATCTCCTGCGCAAAAAATGCACACACATATAAGGAGTACATGCATTTTGGTCTATTAACCATTTGCATTTGACCCTCCCGCTTTTATAATAATCTAGCTTTTAAGTACGCGCTTTACATATGTACTCCATTATCAATGAGTACATAATTTTTAAAAATTATATAAATATTTTTTATGAAGACCAAATTGTTGCTATCTTTATTATCTAATATTAAAAATAAACAAATAACGCAAAAGTACTTTTATCATTGATTGTTCAAAACTTTGTTTAATAAAATAAAATAAACTATTTCATCTTTTAGGTTTTTTAGAGATGTGAGAATGAAGAGGCTAGTCTTACACATTACAAAATAAGTTAATAAAATAACAATATAAAATCTAAAATGACTAATTTTGAGTTAACAGTTTATGAAAATAAATTACTATATAAAGAATAAAGAGAGATGTGCTTTGTTGGATAAATGTAAATAAATTTACGAAAAAATAATATCAATGACAACTTATTTAAAATATATTACTATTTTTTCCTATTGCTTTAAATTCTCATTTTTACCAATTTGGCTCTTAATACTATAAGAAAATATTGCTCTATTGTATGGTTTCTTTTGTTGTTGATGCTCATATTATGGGATAAATTTATGTATCCCAAGAGTTTCATGAAAAATAATTTTACTTATATAATAAATTTAAAAATTCGAAAAACTGTTAAACACAATTCTTATGCTAATTAGTTCATTCAAACGTTTAATTATTTGTTCTCAACATTAAAGAAAATAACTCTTTTAATTCAACTTCTTACTATTAGCTCATCTTTTGCTTTAAATATTTAGTGTAATTATATTTTATCCAATAAGAATTATATTGGATTAAAAATAATAATTAGTATTTTTTAAAGAAATATTATACCTAATGACTAGAAGTTCTTTCCGTTAATGTAGGACACTTTCTAGGAGATTCTAAGAAAGCACATGAGATTTTCTCTAACCCAAAATTCAGAAGTCCATCATTTATAATTTGATTACAAAGTGTGAAAAGATCTTTTATATCCTATTGGAATTAAGATAAATAATAGGAAAAATTTACAATATTATAGTTATATACAAGTATAAATATGAAACTAACCAAACACCAATTTAGCTACTATATATAAATGGAGAAAGTGAACGAACTGTCCTACTAATTGAGTTGAAAGTGAAGGAAATTTTATTACTGTTAATTGAAAGCGCATTGAAAAATCAATATTATAAATAGTAAGAGAATAATTAAATTGTATGTGGTCAAAATCAAGGGGGCCGATTTCGAAATCTTGGATTGGGCTATGAGTTCGAGCCCGAGAGACTCAAAATGGTGGGCAGATCCCGCAGGGACACCAACCTCGAGGAAGCTGATCGAAGGCCTGACACGGTCTGCATCGAGGGCAACATAATCTCGAAGTCAATCAAGAAAGAGTGAAAATTCCACAAGGATACGTGGACCTGGGCATTAATTATAGGATAAGGGTTGTACGAAATGGTACAGGTTACTAGGCCGTTATACACCTGTACCAATAAAATTCTTTACCTTTATAAGCAAGGTACTATATTGGGGTTTTTTCCTCCTATATAAAGGGGACCCCAATCATTTTGTAAGGGCATCAGATCATTCACTGCAATAGAACATTCTTATTCTTCTCGTGTTTAACGTGCTCAATAATTATTCTTCAGCTTTATTGCCTTTACTTTATTGTTCATACTTTATTGGTCTTAGCTGACCTCGAGGTCCCTAGATAGACGAGCTCGAGACCCCCTACTATTTCAACAACATTGATTTGGTTTATTATTTCTTCTTACTTAAGCTCAATATCACTTATATAATCACTAGTATTAAAATATATCGCATATCTTTAAAATCACAAATTATCTTTAATTGTTAAACCCATTTTTCGAGGTAAAGATAAATGTCTATTCCTAAAGAGTAGGGAATGAACTAAATAATTATTCCTAAAGAGTAGGAGATTATTTATTCCTAAATATTAAGAAAATAATCAAAAAGACTATTTTATCCAAGGTAAACTCTATTTTTAATGGTAAAAAAGACAGAACGATATTTCACTAAGGGTCTTCGTGTTTTTAATATAACTAGTCTTAAGGTACGTACAACGTGTATATAACGTCAGTAAACTAAAGCTTGTATACAAGAAAAAATTAATTATCCAAAATAGAAAATAACGTGTAAATAACAGTCATTTAAGTGACAAAAATAAACGTGATTACATAGACATAGTAATTGGATATTTTCATAGCTTGCAAAGATAAACAGATCAGTTAAGTTAGTTATATATTATTTTAATTATAGGTATTTTATTTTATGAGATAATACTATGTTAGTATATTATATAATCTAACCCAATTTCTCTTTCATAAACGATGTTGTCGGTCCTAAAAATTTTAAATTATTTATTTAATACTGAAAGAAAACTGACGACTCTTTATCATTTAATCATTTAGATACGTATTGATTTACAATAATAATAACTTATCAAGTAAAATATTTAATAAAAAAAACTATGATTTTTTTAAAGCTAATCAGCATATTTAAATATAATTAATAATTTAAAGTTGTAAAAGGAACAAAAAAACTTAAAAGAATAAATTTATAGAAAAGGAATATAATTGAATAACATATAATTTCAGTGAAACTACGTATAGACATATAACACAAAGATTAATAGCAAAAATTCGAGAATTTAATGGAGAAAGACAAAAACCTCAAATTTGAAGGAATTTAAAAAATATCTTAAAAACAAGGAAGGGCTAGACAACATATTGGATACCTACATGGGATTTATGTTAACAAATACTAAAAAAAAGGTTTCAAAAATATGTTGGATGCCTCTAACATTATGTTGTTATGTCTCTTAACTATCAAAAAGAAAATAATTATGAAAAAAGTATGTAAGAAATTATAGTCATGATCCATAATTAATATAATTAATGATGGATTTATATAAAGTAGAATTTTAATAAATTTTAAGTCCTAAATATTAGGTTTCATGCGTAAACGCATACTCCTAAACTTGAAATAAAAGTGCTCGAGATATTTACCATAAAAATAAAAAATTCCTAAACTTACATCAAGATGGAAGTGCTCGAAAAGTTTACCTAAAATATTTATAAATAGTTAATAAATTTTGTACCTAGCATACTTATAAAGAATTAGTAATATTTTTCTTATAAGGAATTGATCGGTTCATTTTGTTTAAAAAAGATTCCTAAACCTAAAAGAAAAATTGAAAGTACTCAAAACTTTTACCTAAATTACTTATTTTTTAAAAAGAATTAATTGTTGAATGTAGGACAAACAAAAGGACTCCCACAGTAAAAGTAGTAAACGGCTTTTGTGAAAGACGTCACAAAATATTGTGATTTTTCATTGTTATTTTTCTTTTACTAATTTTTTATATTACACATTTCAAATAGGAAAATATTTAATACATAAAATCTAATTGATATCGAATTTCTAAATATTAGGAAACTATTAAATGACTATTCATATTTTTAATATTAGAGTAATCAAATAATTATTTTGTGTATTGTGAAATCTATTTCTAAAGGTGCTCGATATAGATATATGTTGGACTATATATTTTCAACACCATTCACGCACAGTTCCTAAGTTTATGATATTTGTAAAATTGATTAAGAAAATAAGTATGACCTACGCATTTTAGAATAGAATCTTACTCGTAAAAAAATTGGGTAAGATCCACCGAAGTGGGTAGCCTTAACCGGATGTGTCTGTTAACAGGTAAAGCCCGAAGGCTGTTCCCGTCCCTGTCAGGGGAGATGCCAACCGTCTCTCCTTTCTACGAACACAAGCAACAGGTTGGTAAGGTATGTATATCAACACACGTAATATCAATAAAATGTCGATGTGGGATTGCTGAACTTAAAATTAGACAATCATTTGCAGTTTTAGTCTTCTCTACAATTGGACATTCTGTGGATCATTTGCAGAAACTGTTAACAAACTGTAAAAGCACAACAACATGAGTAGGGAGAAGGATCTGACACTGACTTTTTCGAGGCAGGCCTTCGACCCCAAACTCAAGAGAGCTCTCCATCTTTCCCCAAATTCTGACTAGTACGGTTCTTTTTCTCCTTCAATTTGAATTCCATTTCAATTTTAATTTTAATTTTAAGTTGAGTAGTAAGTAGCTAGGCGGATTTCGCGCCTATGATAGTGTATGATACGGAACTCGGAAGGTCTTCCACTCCAGAAGACATTGTCATTTCACTCTTTCTCCCACTTATCATCTCTTTATGGGACTTTTTCTAGGAAAAATAGTTGCATTTAAGGAATTTTGTTAGTCATGCATTGTCAAAATAGCGTCTGGAAAGTTACACTACATTTGATGTTTCACTGAAGGATGTCTAAGTGTAATGTAGTAGCACTTGAACCACTCAAAGACAGCTTCATAAAAAGAATATGAATTCAAACAATAACGTTATACAACAAAAGAGAACTACATGATTGTAGGTTTCACTCATAGAAATTAAACGATTCTTTTCTTTTTCTTTTTCTTCTTTCCTTTAGGCAGAGAATAAGGAGAAAGAGGATCGCGAAAAGATCACAAATAACTGAGATATATTCTTAGGATACAAGTTTTTATTAAATAAAAACCAAACACTCATCACACAATTTCACCTATTCACAGCAACCACCAATGCAGCAATACCTGATGCCTTATTGTTCCTTAAACATGCAGCTTCTGTATATTTCCTATTTCCTACGCTACCACTCAAGAAGGTGATATGGACGGACGATAAGCTTCTGCAGACACACAACAAATGCCATGACTTGACCACACGGAAGGATTCAGCTTTTCCGACCAAACAAGAGAAGTTTTCTGAATCCTTTGGTAACTTTAAGAGAGCTTTCATCAGTTATCCATTTTCTTCTCGTGTTATTTGCCTCGAGGTTCATTTCATTATTTGGAGGAGGTGTGGAGACTTCATTAGAGAGGATCTCTTGGCATTCTGTAGGCTCCACATTTATGTTACTGTCCTCATGCATTTTGGAAGCAGAGGAAGTCAGAGGATTGATGGGGGACGGATTACCATTCACTTGAGGACTAACTCCAATAACATCATCAACAGCTGCTGAGCTTTCAACTTCAGATAGTACAAACCTTACCTTGTTGGAACTTTGTTTCTTTTCATCTTTCAAATGTTTAGCAGAAAGCAAAGGTATATCCTTCTTCTCATTTAATGATATGCTACGTACCTCCTCCGTGTTCTTAGCATCAACAGTCTCATTACAGAACTGTGGTCTTAGTTCAGATCCGCGTTCATTTGACATTAACATTATGTCATCCTTACCATCTTTTACCTTCTGAGAATCAGATGCAGAATAATCTTTTGCATGAACTTTTGTATCCGAAGGCTTGACCTGATGACTTTTTGAATCTGAAGGCTTGATTTTACTTGGACATTTCTTACTCTCATTTCCAGCTTTTTGTAATGGAGCGATCACTTTATTCTCCTTTTGACTTGCTTTCCTACTTGGAGTAGTTTTTGACTCAATTGATCGATCCTTAGCTGTCCTTGTAGCTGAAAGGCGATCTATAGTGGAACTCTTACAAACTGGTTTATGTAATCTATTCGTTGCCTCAGTTGGAGCCTCAGGTTTTGGCTTCTCAAATTTTGAAGATGTGGCTGACTCTTTTGCATTCTTCCTTGTAGTTGGTTTGGTAAAACCAGTGGTACCACTTCTTTCTGCAATTCTCTTTTGACGCTGCAATAGTGATTGTTCCAATCTCTTTCTTGTGTCTTCGTCCTGTCAGTAACATAGAGAAATTTAAAGAAAAATAATAATAACAATGATAGATGAAAAGAATAAGAAAACCATCACTTGGAAGAGGGGATTTTAGTATTTCTTTTCCTTCTCCTTTTTAAGATATGATATGTTCATATCAAGCAGCTAAATGACATGAAATTTCTACCCATATTAGAAATTGAATGTTCATCTTCCTCTCAAACGACACATTTTTTGAAAAAGGTTTCACCATAAACATAACCGATCCAGCAAATTGAGTGAACATGAATTACACTGAAAAAATAGAGATACAAGGTGGACAAAAGTAGATTTTTATTAGATGTCCATGCACCCCAGTATAGAGACTGTCCATACCTTCTCAGCTTTGCTCTTTTGCAACGTGGTTCTATTACTTGCAGAAGGAGATTTCTTGATTCGTGAAGATATCTCAGATTTGGTCCTTCCAAGAGATCCAACTGAAGCTTTAGATTTTGGTTCTTTGCTAACTCCCTTTCGTCCAAGGTCCTTACCGATCTTTTTGGTTTCTTCACCATTTTGTGGAAGCTTCATATCAGTAGGTCTGACATCAGTGTGAATTTTAAGAGTTTCAGACAAGAAGACATCATTTTCGTAATCTATTTCAGGATTCCAAGAAGCTGAAACTTGCTCAGCAGTTGAAGCCCTTCCAAGCACCATGAAAAGGTCATTTGGTTCGCATGTATCAGAAGCATCAAGCTTATCTTCTACTACATGATTAGGCATGTTGTTCTTAACTTGTTCAGCTCCAACAATGTCTGAAACCATGAAAATGTCTGTCTGTTGGTGATAATCAGACGCGATATCAACTGAATGGGATTGAACCATAATGGAGTCATCAAATTGAACGCCATTCTTATCTTTCCCCGTCTCCGAAGCATAATCTCCAACAAAGATACTTTGATCTGAGATTTCTCCTTGATGTGTTGATTTATTCAGTAGATTACCAGCTAACCAATCCTCCTCTTTGTGGCTCTTAAGGACAACTGATTCAGTGGCACCATTGGACAAGATAGACTGAGGATAGCGATCTGACTCCTGTGTTCTATGTGAAAATAACAACTCTTCTTCTGTGCTTTCTCTTCTATTAGCTGGTTGAAGACTTTGTTCTTCCCCAATGTTATGTTGAGGCACTTTATCTTCATGTCCTAGTTGTCTCTCAGTAACAATAATAGAATCGGCTGATGGAGTCCATTGCTTTAATAAACCTTCTGATCTAACATTGGATGCAGGTGCTACATCTTCCACAAAGCTCTTTGACCCCGTGTCATTGGACCTTGAATCTGCATCTTGCATAAGAATGTTCTGGAAGATATCCCAATTCTTACCGATGTTTTCTTCTCTGGTAACTTCATCCTTAGTATCCGCCTTAGAAGCCCCATTTGAGATATTGCCACTTTTGTTTACCTTCTTTCCATCTCGTTTCTTCTTGTTGCGAGACCTTGAGTTGTGGTGCCTCTCCCATGATCCAACTGCTTCTTCTACCTGCTTTCTGAGGGAACCTGCATCCTCATCGGCAGAACTATCATCAGTGTCAGTGCTGCTGTCGCTTTGCTCATTTCTATTCGAAGCTATGTAGTTTATGTTGCGGATAACAACTTTTCTTGATGAACTTTTCCCATGCTTCTTGTTCTGAAGGTTGTCGATAGGCAGCTGCCTTTTCTTCTCATCCTCATAGTCATCAGAATCACTGTTAGAGGCTGAATTGTTGCTATCATGTCTATCATCTTCTGTTGAATTATTAGGTCCTCTCCCATTTGAATATTTCTTCTTGTTCTTGGAAGGTGGTTTATTCTTCCAATTATAATCTGATTCATGAACAGGACCTCGACTAGAATCTTCGGCATTTGCAGGCCATGGCATTCCAGGATAGTAAGTTGGATTAACCTGCATGCCTGGAAACATGTACCCTGGATATGGTGGCACTTGTTGAAATGCAGGATTTTGAAAATTTTGCATGTAAGGTGGTAGATTGTTTGGCCATATTGCTTGTGATTTTCCATCTGTAGAGTGCATTTGGATTGGTGGCGGTAAGCCATTTTCTGCAATTCCACATACAAAAGCAGCAGAGTTTAGCTATCACACAAGCAAAGAGGGTCACAAAATTGAATATAAACAATGTGAAAAGACTCATTAGTCAAAAATTTAAAATAGGAACATCTGCTGTTCAAGAAGAAGATTAGAAGAAGTATATAATGAAGTAATGCCATATTCATGGTAAACATGGCTGAAAAAAGTCATCATGGAAGTTATTTACGAAGAAGTTACAAGTGAAACAAACAAGAAGACAATACAGGTTTTGAAAATATAGACGTGTACCTAGATTAGTGTCTAAACTTCCATGACTTATGGTATCAGATGTCGAAGCATCAATAGAACCATTCTGTTTTCTGCTGGAGAGACCGATGTTTTGATTGTTCATCATGATATCTTGAGTAACATCACTATGTTCAGCAGCAAGCATGATTCCAGATCTTCCAAAATATGAAAATTCAGACGGAGAGTAGGCCTGAAGAGCTGCCACTTCATCCATCCAGATTCCGTCATCTCTCTTTTTGTTACACAGCTCCATAAATTTAATGCATGCTTCCCTAGATACAGGCAGAAGTATATTTCAGTACTCATCCACTATTGGGAAAAGGTACAGATAGTATCTTCAAAGTCCACTGGCCCACACTAAATTGGAATTAGTATGACATGGTTAGAGAGTAAGAGCAAAGAACAGAAGCAAGCTTGGTCAAGCAGTATTTTAGTTCCCAAAGATAAGGTGTTGTCAGAAGAGTGACTAGAGAGAGCAAAGAGAACCTAAACAGGAATTAGCTAAAAGTTTTCAGAAAGAAAATAAAAGCAAAGAAACGAGGAGAGGTTTAAATCAGATGGCTATAAACTGAAAAACTCGTCTACTACCTTTCAAAGAAAATGTAACCTAACGAAGAGATTTATACGTTGGCAGCAGAATGAATAGTTTCAGTAACTCGTTGGCAGAAACAAAAAAAACTAAAACTATATAACCCTGTATATCTACATGTCACTAGTGGCTGCATTCAAGTCCTACCTTAAACGTAGAGCTCCAAAAGCATTGGCAAAAGATATGAGGTCATCCAAGTTATCCATATCAAATCCAGATACCAAAGCACGGGCGTAGGCCATTGCTTGCTCTCTCCTTAGAACTGCTTTTCTGCTTTCTAGAACACGTTGAAGACTAACCCTATCCATAGCAATGCGTACACAGTCATATGAGTTGAGTCCCCTTCATTTCTAGTGATGTTGTAATGATATGGCGAAAAACAAGAGCTTACTTGGGATTTTCTTCTTGTGCAGCTTCACCAATACCATCAGATTCACCTTTGGACTTCAGTACCACAATGTCAGTTATTAATGAGTAAGCATGAGACGAAACATAGTTTTATCGAATTGATATACCTTTGGAAAACCAGCAGAGAATTTGGAATCTCCATCAAAAGCTGATGCATTTCCTGAAGATTAAATATAAAGAACCTCAAAACGGTGCATCAATCTGTTTCTTATAAATCTCAGTTGTCACCCTAAAAAATTGGCTGAAGCCTGTCTGTTGTATTGCACTGTGACAAGTGACAACACACATTTGACTTCATAGCACATCACATTAACATGACAACCATTACCGTCAAAAACTGAACAAACAAAGAACACAAAATTATTCCTCAATTCTAATCTTTTGACTCCTTTTGTTAATAGATGAATTCTAACCTTTTGACAAACCAATTCGTTATAGTTAAGAACATAATCGCCAAAAGTATCGAATACATCCCTTGCAAGAAACTCTACATTTGGGATCAGGCAAAGGAACGAGAGAGAGAATCTATGTAGACCACATTAGTTGACCAGAAATTCTGGTCCAGAATTGAGATCAATTGAAAAACACAAATTCACACACACACACACTCTGCAGTGAATTAAGTGACATTCATCAGGTGCAGGGACCTAATATGGATATATTGGTGAACATACCTTCAACATTGATATTGCCATTTACTTGTTCATTAGATTGAACTGAGCTCTCAATCTGCGTAATTTCTCTTTCTATGGTTACAAATCGCTCGAGAATTTCAGGAGTACTAACAAATCCCACAAACCTGAGGATGTTGAAAAACAAAGCAGCCCAGTAAACATCGCAAAAAGCAATGACAAGAAAAATAATAAGGTAACAGAAGTTGCATGATTATTTGGACAAGAAAAAATATAAAATTAAAAGCTAATAAAAGGTAAAAAAAAATCAGTGTCTTTACCTTTGTAAAGTAGCTTTAGTGAACCAAGAAGCATTAGTTGGTGAAGGTCGAAGAGTAATGGAATAACCCCCTTTAGAAATCTGATCTTTAGCTGATTTGAGATGTGTGATAAAAGGTTCAAGTAAACCAGAAGCTAATTTTTCCGAATTGTTACCCGCATAGATAACAAGATCGCATCTACGAACATTCAATCAAATTTGAAACAACATCAATGTTAGATCCCAAGAACAGTTTGCATTAACATGAACAGTGTCAATGAATAGTAGTAAACAAATACCTGGTTCTTGTTGGGGTGAGCTGAAACAAAGCATAATCCAGACGGGTCCTGGAATCCATGTAAGCTTATATTTGACAGATATAAAATCTTGGAAAATACCCACAAAGAGAGGACCACAACTTCACTATTTTCTCATTAAACTAGTGTTTCTTGAAGAGAATGTGAATATAGAGAGAGTACTGAGATGATGGGTTGATCAGCAAGAAGAGGAACAAGTGAGACACAGAGGTATTGGGAGGGATTTGTTGATTCAAAAGTGGGGTCTCAATGTTCAATGCCGACAATTCATCTGAATAGAATGAATTTAATATGATGGTAATATCTTATACAACATACTTAAAATTTTGGATCCGTCCTTGTGAATCTGAGTAAAAGTAATTTAGTAGTGGTAGAGTGGAATATGGTTTGAGAGTGGTAACTGATGCTGGGGCAGGGTGTTGGGTGAAGGGTCGTCTCAAAGTCTGTTTGTCTTATAGTTGAAGACAGCAGAAATGGCGGGCTCCTCTTCCTCTGTTTCGCTCTGCTCTACTTGTAATTCAATTCTTGATCTAATTCTTCTAAATTGCTTTTGCTTTGCTTTGCTGTTACTCTCAAGTGTAATAATAACAGAGAGAGCAGGAGAGTATAGGCAAATGGTATCATATCTTAAAATTCATAAGGGTAAAGTCCCACTATTGCTGGTGTTACCGAATTTACCAGACGTCTTCCTCCAAAAAAATAAAAAAATAAAAAAAAAACAAAAAAAAAAACAGAGAAAGTAGTTATGCTAAAAAATCTTTAAGAGAAAGAGTTTAAGTTTTATGTATTAATGGTGTAAAACATACTTATTTACACAATTAGATCATTTGTAAATTGGCATGTAAATTTTTATATCAAACATTACTTGGTGACCTGATATAAATAATACTACTAACTGATCAGCTATCAAAGATAAGAATTTTAGTGAGTGTAGAAAATGCTACACTTATCAACCCTGCACCTATTAAATTAAGGGTGTCAAAATGGACGAGTTTTAGTTATTTTTGCGTGGGGTCAAAATGAGCTGAGTCGATAAATAGGTGGGTTAAAATGAGTTGAGTCAATAAATGGGTGGGTCAATGGCATGTCCAAAAATTACTTGGGCTGAGAAGGATTGTGTCAAGATGGACTAAAATTTGGGTTATAGCCCAACCCGCCCCTCTTATCAACCTTTTAGTAATATGATTTTTTTTTATGAATTGTTTCAATTATCAAATAAGCATTTTTTCTTATGTTATGGTTATATATAACATGTCAAATAAAAAAGAATTATTTTTAAAACATTTTAGCAAAGTTACTCATGAATTTGTTTGGACTAAAATCAGCGCAATTTTAGATAGACTGAGTTCAATAAATGGTTGGGTCAATGATCGGCCAACCTTAGGCTGATTGGACGGGCCAAATGGATCTGAACTTAAATTGCCACCTATATTAAATTTAAGTTCAGCAACAAGTTTCTCTTTCCCTGCAGAAAAAGATAGGCATGAAATTTATGCAAGCAACATCGCACCTGTTTATTAAATTTTGAAAAGATGGAACAACACAAATATCATATCATGAAGGTGGATGGAAAAAGAAGAAGAAGAAGAAGAACGAGAGTTTTAGATAGAAAAAAACCTACCTCTTAGCCGGATTAATTAGGACAATCTTCTCCATGATGATATTGACCTAATGCCTTTCTAATTTCGTCAATTTTTCTGCACTGCCTAATTATTTTAATTCTTGTTCCAAACACAACCAATTATTGATTTTGATATGCAAACCACCACCATCACTAGTATACCTTCCAAGCTAAAATCCTTCTTTGTCCTTGCATTTCAACCAAATAATATGAACTAGAAATACGCACCCAAGTGTATAATTTAAGGGTCAATGTAGTGGGAAAAAAATTATGGAAGTTAGAGGTTTCAAGAGTCCAACATGAAAAAATTGTATGTGTCCAAGGCAACCACGACAGCTGTCGAGTAGGACGTGGAATGAGGTTACCACGACACAACGTCTGATGGTTGTCGTGATGAAGGACGACGACCAAGAGCAGTCAGGCGAGATGAGATGTCAACGGTAGTGTAAACCTAGTAGGAGACAGTAAGAATATGCTTTTCGAATATTCTTTATGTTATACTTTTAGGGTTTCTTGGGAGATTGTACCTTATAAATAGGAAGAGTTAGTAAAGAAAAAGGGGATCCAGGCAAAAGACAAAAGAACACTTTGTAAAAGATTCATCTGAGAGTAAATACAAGAGAAGCCTTGTTCATTGATCATATAACCTGAGCATACATCATTATACGATACTGATAAGATCCAAAGATCCCACAATCATCTCATACTTATTCCCTTTCTGCGCCGACTGCATTTATTTAGATTGATTAGGGGTTTAGGTTGTCACATTTACGAGCATTTAATTGATTCCAACATATTAGCTAACATCATTCATCTTGCTTACTTTCTTTATCACTTGATCTAGATTTTATTATTCTTAACTGAGATTCACTCTTCTTTTAATCATAAGATTAGTTTAATCAAAGGGTTGGACATCTTTTGGTCAAACAATTTTGCATCGTCTGTGGGGAGCTCTTTAGTTAAGATTTTAGTTTCATCTAGATCATAAAAAGGAATAACCATCGCTTCCTAGCTTGGCATAAACTAACAATGGTAGGAAAAGGAAATGCAAGGTTAAAAGCGATAGCAAGTGTCACAACTAACATCCTGAACACCATCAACGAAGACGGCATGGAAGACAAAGAAAACGTGACACCAAACGTTACACCTAGGAGAGACGCTTCACCTTCCCACTCGAAAGCGTAACTACTTCGCTTGAAAAAGAAGCCTCCACGTCTACAACAGGAGAGACACCACCGGCAGTAAAAAGACTACTGGAAGAGTGGCTAATAAGCACTCTGAACAACATACTTGATAAACCAGCTCAAAGAGA
Organism: Nicotiana sylvestris; assembly: GCF_000393655.2. Lineage (NCBI taxonomy): Eukaryota > Viridiplantae > Streptophyta > Magnoliopsida > Solanales > Solanaceae > Nicotiana > Nicotiana sylvestris. The sequence continues at coordinate 66,470,961 of NC_091063.1, forward strand.
GAATAGAGACATTGCACACATAGATGTCACGAAACACTCATACTACTGTTGATGCAGGTAATGACACACTCGCTACCATTCTACAGAAAATGGAGGAAATGGAAAATGAGAATAAGACACTCCGCGACTAGATAAAGGAGCATCAAGAAAGGGTCGACAAAATATCAGGCACCCTAAAGTTGTTACCAAAACGGGACGTTGGTCGATTCATCGAGCAACCATACAATGAGGAAGCAGCCCCCCACGCCATTCCAAAAACCTTCAACATGCCACCATACCTAAAGATGTATGATGGTACTATACATCCAGAGGATCATATCATCCATTACGTCACAACCGTAAAAGGAAATGATCTTTCGAAAAAACAAGTACCATCAGTGCTACTGAAAAACTTCGGTGAAACCCTAACAGGGGGACCCTTAACCTGGTACTCACAACTATCAGCACGATCAATAGCAACGTTCGAAGAAATGGTGGACAAGTTTGTCACCACTCATGCAAGAGCTAAAAAGGTGGGAGCCAGGGTAAACGACATATTCGCTGTTAGGCAGACGCACGACGAGGGACTCAGGGACTTCGTAGCCCAGTTTAACAGAGTGAGAATGAGTTTGCCGAATGTGTTAGAGGGGATGGCGGTAGCAGCCTTCCAAAACGGGTTAACCAGAAATGAGTCGAGAGCGACTAGAAAACTGTTAAGCAGTATCATGAAATACCCTCCCACCACTTGGGAAGAAATCCACAACGCCTATTGCGCCGAGGTAAGGGTCGACAAGGACGACCTCAATGGTCCAACCCAACGGCTGACGTTAGTTCAAGCTGAAGCAAGGAAAGATCATCGCAACGAAGGTCGAAGGGATCAGTTGGGACCTCGTCTTGGCCGAGAAAGGCATCAGCCCTACATCAGGACATCCATCCCACTTCCTCTGCTGCACACAGATGCCCCTCCTCGACATACCGCGCCATACCAAAACGAAAAAGGTATGCCTCTGCTCTTATCTGCTCACAATTTTTGTGTTTCTCCTTCAGAAATAGTGTACGCACTAGAGAAGCTCGGCACAAAGGTACAATGGCCGCAAAAGATGAAGTCTGACCCGAGCACTTAGAAGTCGAACTTTCTTTGCGAATTGCACCAGGAAAGGGGTCATAAAACCGAAGATTACATAGGTCTGCGGCAGGAGGTAGTAAGAATGCTAAATCAGGGACACTTGAAGGAACTGCTGAGCGACCAAGGACGATCTAACTTTGCCCATGGACGTGAACAACCCCAGGGACTTCCAAAACCGCCCTCTCCCGCTCGTACCATACAGATGATCATCGGTGGAGGCGATGACACATTAATCAACCATGTAAAGTTCACCACTACACACAAACTTAAACGGTTGATCACTCATGAACGACATGATGACCTCGAAGATAGTATCATCTTCGATAAATCAGATACTGACGGTTTGTCTTTCCCTCACTAGGATGCTATTATTATCACTTTACGTATTGCAGATACTGATGTAAATAGAATAATGGTAGATGGCGGAAGTGGAACATGTATTATCCATCCTCGAGTCCACATATAGATGAGACTCGAAGATAAAATAATATTACATTGCATAACACTAACAGGTTTTTATAATGCAGTCGATCGAACTTCAGAAGAGATAATGCTACCCATTCTAGCCGGAGGAGTCACCCTGGAAACAACGTTTCATGTCATGGACCAAGTTACAAACTACAACGCTATCATAGGGCGCCCATGGATACACGCCATGCGAGCAGTCCCGTCAAGTCTCTATCAAGTAATCAAGTTTCCTACTCCAGGAGGGGTATTCAATATTCGAGGCGAACAACGCACCGCACAAGAATGCTATCGTATCGCCCAGGATTACACACACACCCAACAACTAAAAGGAACGAGTGTGGAAGCATAGCAATCAGCAATGTTGGGAACCAAACTCGACATACAGACAAACATTATCAAGGATCCCGACATCGTGTAAGACTCCGAGTCAACCATAGAAGATCTCGATCCCGTCCAACTAGACAATAATGACAACACAAAAAGGCTTATATCGGGCACAATCTCTCGGAACCAGGTAAGTTTCATAAATTCTTAACTGACAGTGCCAATTTGTTTGCCTTCTCCCATTCAGATATGCCTGGCATCCCGAAAGACATCGCCACGCACAAACTAAATGTTGACCCCTTCTATCCGCCAGTGCGGCAAATGAGGAGAAAGTTTAATGCCGTAATCAACGAAGCCATCAGCGAAGAAGTCGATAAGCTACTCGCCAATGGCTGCATCCGAGAGTCAAATATCCCTAGTGGGTCCCAATGTGGTCATGGTGAAGAAGAAAAATGGAAAGTGGTGAATGTGTGATGATTTCACAGACCTAAACAAGGCATGCCCAAAAGTCTCCTTTCTATTGCCACACATAGACCAGCTCATCGATGCAACAGCAGGACTCGAGCTACTAAGCTTCTTAGATGCTTACTCGGGTTACAACCAGATCCTCATGGAGGAGGAGACCCAGGAGAAAACCACTTTCATTACTCACCAGGGAACATACTGCTACAGAGTCATGTCGTTCAGACTAAAGAATTCAGGGGCGACGTACTAGAGGTTAGTCACCAAGATGTTCAAAGATCAACTTAGAAAAACAATGGAAGTCTACATCGATGACATGTTAGTTAAGTCGAAAAGGAAAGAAGACCACATCGATCACCTGAAGAAAGACTTTGACATACTAAGACGGTACGATATGAAACTAAACCCCGAAAATGCACCTTCGGCGTAACCTTGGGCAAATTCCTTGGTTTCTTGGTGTCACAAAGAGGCATTGAGGTCAATCTAGATCAGATTAAGGCCATCGAGAGAATACCAGAAACATTAACCAGCAAAAAGAAGGTACAAAATTTGACAGGTCGGATAGCCGCCCTGTTAAGGTTCATTTCACGGTCATCGGATAGGTGCCATAAATTTTTCAATATGCTAAAGAAAGACAACGGGCTCCAATGGAATTCAGAATGTGTCGACGTTCTAAGAAAACTGAAAACATACTTGTACTCGCCACCATTACTCGCTAAGGCAGATCCAGGTGAATGCCTCATTGTCTACCTAGCCGTCTCCGAAGTCATGGTAAGCACAGTTTTGGTCCGTGAAAATAAAGGTATGCAATCTCCGATTTACTATATTAGCAAAACCTTAGTTGATGCCAAAACGAGGTATCCCCACCTCAAACAATTGGCTTTGGCGTTGGTCATAGCTTCACGGAAGCTTAGACCATATTATCAATGTCACCCCATAAAGGTGGTGACGACTTTTCCCCTCAGAAGCATCCTGCAAAAACCCGAACTGTCGGGTAGATTAGCCAAATGGGCCATAGAATTGAGCGAGCATGATATAACATATCAATCGCGAATTGCGCTAAAATTGCAAGTACTCGCCAATTTTGTCGCCGATTTCAGTGCAGAAATACTGCCCGAGGTCGAGCAAGAAGCGCTTCGCACCTTCCCTAGGCGATCCGACCTCTGGGTCCTCAACACCGACGTCGTATCTAATGCACCAGGATTGGGACTCGTACTTAATAGGCGAAGTGATTCGCCAATCCATACGGTGTCCCGAAATGACTAACAATGAGGCTGAGTCTGAGGTTGTAATTGCAGGACTGAAATTGGCCCTCAAGTATGGTGCACGACGAGTCATCCTCCGCTACAACTCTCAACTCGTTGTAAACCAAGTTACTGGGACTTTCCAAATCAAGGAGCAGAGGATACAAAAATACTAGAAAGAATTCCATAAGCTGCTACCAGAATTCGACGAATGCCGACTTGACCAGATACCCCGGGCGTAAAACATCAAAGCAGATGGTCTCGCCAAAATGGCAGCGGCAACTAAAAATATCACCAAGGAAAATGTGGTCACCCTCCTCCACTCATCAATAGACCAAGTCGAGGTACATTCTACAAATTTAACTTGGGACTGGCGGTATCTCTTTTTTGGGTCAACCAAGGTAGGCTCGTGCCCAGGTTCACTCGTGAAAGGAAGGTTCTAGCGGAGCAACCGCATCATAACATATTTGCAGGAGGGAGCACTCTCACAAGACAAAAAAGAAGCCAAAAAGCTTCGAATACAGGCGGCCTGGTACATCCTCATAAACCACAACCTTTACAAAAGGATGTTTGGTTGCCCTTTGGCAAAATGCCTTGGACCAAATCAAACAAGGCGTGTGCTCAAAGAAGTACCCGAGGGCCACTGCGGTGCCCATACAGGCAACCGAGCCCTCGTCAGATGCCTTATTCGTACAGGATACTGCTAGCCCACTATAAAAAATGAAGTCGTGGATTACGTCAAGAAATGTGAGCAATGCAAAAAGTATGCACCAATGATACACCGAGAGGGCGAACTCCTGCACTCCGTTACTTCACCATGGCTATTCTAAAAATGGGGAATGGATATCGTCAGACCCCTCCCAGCAGGGCGAGGTAAGATACGTTTCCTTTTGGTTTTAACTGATTACTTTTCCAAATGGGTGGAAGCAGGTGCGTTCGCCCAAATACGCAAACAAGAGGTCATTGCATTCATACAGCAGGTGCGTTCACCCAAATACGCAAACAAGAGGTCATCACATTCATATGGAAAAATATCATATGCCGTTTCGGCATCCCCAAAGAAATCAGTTGTGACAATGGACCTCAGTTCATCAGGAAAAAGACGATCGAGTTCTTCGAAAAATGGCGTATCAAACGGATACTCTCCACGCCATATCATCCCGCTGGCAACGGTCAAGCAGAATCCTCCAACAAAACAATATTGAATATACTAAAGAAAAACCTCGAGGATGCCAAAGGGCTATGGCCAGAACTACCACCAGAGGTGTTATGGGCCTACTGCACCACACCAAAAACTAGTACAGGTGAAACGCCATATTCATTAGTCTACGGGAATGACGTCGTTATACCAATTGAGGTCGGAGAACCTAGCCCGAGATAATCCAATGAGAGTGGACCGAACAACGACGAGAATAAAATACAAGACCTGAACGAAGTGGAAGAATGGAGGGATATGTCTCACGTAAGGATGGTAGCCTAAAAACAACAAATAGAAAGGTACTATAACAAGAAGGCCAAAGTACGACCACTCAGAGTCAGGGACTATGTCCTCAAGGCCAAAATACAAGCAACCACAGACCCAAATGAAGGAAAATTGGGAATTAACTAGGATGGACCATATAAAATTACAGCAGCAGCAAGCAAAGGAGCATTCCAACTAGATACAATGGAAGGAAAACTATTACAAAACAACTGGAATGTCGCCCATCTCAAATACTTCCACTTCTGAAAAACAACGCCGCCCAAGTCGTACTCTTTTTCCCTCACCCGGGTTTTGTCCCAATTGGGTTTTCTCGGGGAGGTTTTTAACAAGGCGATGAGGGTGACGTCTCAAAGTTCAGAGCATAGTTCATCGCCTGGCCTGCCGATGGCATCCCCAAGCTGAGCAATGAAGGGACTAGATACAAGGAAACTTCAATGTATGAACGAAATAGACATGTATCTCCAATGTATGAGGAAACTTCAATGTATGAACGAAATCGACATATATCTCCAATGCATGAATGAAATCAACATGTATCTCCAACATACGAATTAAATCAACATATAAATTACTCCAGTAAATGAAAAAAAACGTCTCCATCAATATTTCGCAGAAAAGAGTTCGACACCACTCGAACCACGACGGGTTAAAATTTTAAGATTAACTCAAAATAACACCCCTACAGCTAAGGCCGTCGTCAAAGAAAAGAGTTCGACACCGCTTGAACCACGATGGGTTAACATTTCAACATTAACTCGAAATAACACCCCTAAGGCTAAGGCTGTCGCCAAAGAAAAGAGTTTGACACCACTCGAACCATGATGGGTTGACATTTCAACATTAACTTGAAATAACACCCATACGGCCATCGCCAAAGAAAAGAATTCGACACCGCTCGAACCACGATAGGTTAACATTTCGACATTAACTCAAAATAACACCTCTACGGTTAAGGCTGTCGCCAAAGAAAAGAGTTCGACATCGCTCGAACCACGACGGGTTAATATTTCGACATTAACTCGATATAACACCCTTACAGCTAAGGTTGTCACTAAAGAAAAGAATTCGACACCGTTTGAACCACGACGGGTTAACATTTTGACATTAACTCGAAATAATACCCTTATAGCAAAGGCTGCCGCCAAAGGCAAGAGTTCGACCTTGCTCGAAATGCAACGGGTTAACATTTCGACATTAACTCAAAATAACACCTTTACGACAAAGGAAGTCGCTAAATAAAGAGCTCTACCTTGCTCAAATCATTTAATAATCAACGTCACATAGATTACTCGACATTCGACGTCGCCCGAATTACAATAAAATATCACACAAGGCTGGGTAGCCCAGCCCCCCCCCCCTCCCCCATAACAAAAAAATGCACAACAAGAAAACAGTTCAGAGGTACACAACAAAAAGTAACTGCTCCATTATAGTTGATATATTACAAAAGTTTTTTACAAAGGGCTCAAGGACGCCCCCACAAAAAATAGCAAAATAAAAATAAATACAACCAAGTCCTAAGCTGCATCATCCCCCGTGTAAGGGTGTTCTAAACCAAACCGAAATCGAAGCTTAATGGCTTATTGGTATCAGGTTAATGGTTTAACGAACGGGGAGCAGATTAAAATTTTTTCATTAACAGCTTATCGGTTTGTGGATGGATTATTCAATTTTCTTAACGCATAATTTATTAACCCGTTAAATATATATATATATATATATATATATATATATATATATATATATATATATAATGCCACCAGTATCATAATCGGCCAAGCGTTACCATTGACCTTAAGTTTCACTTAACTTACCATCATCAAACACGTGTCATCGCTAATCTGGTGCCTTTTCATTCACAAACAGATAATACATAATAGTAGCAGGAAGAAAAGGCAGCATCACCTCCAAATTAAAAGTGAAATCGGTTATTAATTTCGTAATTTTACCTTCCGGTAGAAAATATATGTTGCCATTAAAACGGACCATAAAACGATAGTAATAATCAACAACCTTGGTTCAAATTTCTCAACATGTAATGAGTTCAAATTCATCATGTGAAAGAGGAAAGAGACTCATTTAGTTGACCATCAGGCTAACTTGGAACTACTAGAAGAGAGCGTATGTTTTCACACAATTCAACTGCTTGTGGAACGTGTAAACCTTTCCACTCAGTATATTTGATGTGATAGTACGCCCTCTGTAATGCACGCAATATAGATTGAATTAGGCCGATAAATCATATGATGACCGCCCGATAAGATCTAAACCGATACCAATCCGCCTGATATCTTATCGGGTGGCTAGCAGATTAATACATTTAAAAGCTGATAACCGATAAGCCAAATCGTTAAGAGTAAATAACCACCCAATCTGCCCGATAAGCAGCCCTACCCCTATGGCATACTCCCCTTTGTACCAAGAATCAGAGGCGAGCTTTTCCATATCATCATAGTCAATGTCATCTCTGCCATGCGTGCAGGGGTCTTAACCACACGCCTCACGAGCGACACATGCTTTAATACGCACCTCTCGAAGTTCTGCCTCAAACACTTTCTCGTCGGCACGAACAGACTTATACACATCAAGTTGAGCTTCGGCATGGACCCACATCTCATATAAATCTCGTGGCACGACAGGTTCAGCCGAAACATGAGAGGTAGAGGTTTGCAACTATCATCTCACATCCTCCACTTTCAAAGCGACAGCTTGATCATTTAATGCGGACAACTCCGCCTCTAAATCTCGGATACACCCCTCAAACCTTGTTGTCTCAAGCACAGACGCCTTCGACTTCTTGTCCCACTCTGATCTACAAACTCGAAAGGCGTCTTCCAAAGCCACTACCTCTGAGATGGCATCCACCTTTTCCCTTTTAGCATGGGCCAATCCATCAGCCTTAGCGTTCAGTTCGCCCCTAAGGTCGACGACCTCCACCGCCCTCCTGTCAAGCTCAGCCGTTAAGGTGGCATTCTGCACTTGAAGTTCGGCGTTCTCAGCCATCAACCCTTTACTCATCTCGAGTTCATCTTCTTTGGCCTTAAGAGCCGCCTCAAGTTCGCTGCATCGGGCAATGGCCCTCATAAGGTCTTCATCCCACTCCTTCAGCTCTTTGATTTTCCGCGCTAACTGTTTCTCCTTCTGCTTGAGTTCGTCATAGAACAGCTGAAAATCACTGTCCTGAGTGAAGAGGTCGGCCAACACACGATGTTTGGAACGGTATTCCTTATATTTGGAAGCCACTCTCCCAAAAACGGTCGTCCTCTGCCTATCCCTCCGATCACGCTCAGTATCCATGATAAGGGTATAGTATGGAAAACAAATACACAACAAGGAAGGGATTAAGTATGGAAAACGAGCCCAAAAATAAAGAGAAGAGAAAAGTGCTTACCCACAGAGCCATGCCGGAAATGCTCCGCGGCAGGTCTACATCGCTTATTGCCTTAAGCACCGCGCTCTCGGAAGTAGCACATATAGGGGCAAACACCAGTGCTACTTGTTCACAATTCGCCAACAAATCATAGTCCACAGGGATGACTATATGTTGATTAGGACCTTCCGTCCTCACCTCTACATGAGTATGCTGCTCCAAGTAAGCTCGCACATCTTCTGGGTTGACATCCGAACCTGAATCGTCATCCTCGACATGTTCAGCTCTGCCCCCTCCGACGGCAGATGATGCACCACCCTCGGCGAATCTTACAGATCCCCTTGATATATTCCTTCGGTCATGGGGGACCTCCTTGCCAAAATAGCGTCCTCCATAAGAACGACACTTGTGCCTGACCTAGGAAAAGACGCCGCCCCCATAGTATTAGATCTGTTCTTTCCCAGTATCGGAGGCGATGACCTTTCCAAGCTTTACCCTCCTCCTCTTCCACGACAGTGATTTATCCCCGTTAGAGGGCTCATCCATAAGGTGATACACGGGTCGAGAGGAGATCTCATCCTGTACAACGACTTCCCGGGAAGAGTCTCTAACCGGTACGGATTGAGCACGACCTCCTCGGATGGACTCGGCCAGGGCAAACTGCATCCCTGCAGGCGGTCGAAATGCTGGGACTGGAGCCTTCTTTTTGGAAGCCCTACGACCTATCATCATAAAGATGTCGTATCAATAAACGACAACAAACATACAAAAGTCAAAATAAAGGGAACACTTACCAGATGGAACCTTCGGCCCAAAACGTTTGAAAGCGGGCCAATCTCGAGTCCCCGCCACATAAGGTAGTACACGGGATACCCAGTCCTCGTTACCGATAATGGGAAGAGGTGTACGCCTCACAGCTACACAAGAAAGTTACACATAACTACAAAATTGGAAAGAACGAAAGTAAACGACGAGTACCAATACCTACAGTTATGATTCCACCGCTCTAGGAATCTAGCGGGGTCCGACACTAGGTGCTCGGTTCTGATGAAGAAGTATTTGTGCCAAAATTTGTGGCTTGCCCGGTCCTCCGTCCTGACCACCAGCCCTCTGGTCCCACGATGCCTCAAGTGTATCATAGTGCCCTTGTGAAAACTCGGGGAATACAAATGTAAAAGATGATGAAGGCCAACTTCACACCCCGCCAACTCCGCATACTTCGTTAGTACTAGAAAAATATTATACGTATACGAAGATAGCTACGCCGGGAAGGCCTCGTAGAACCGACAGAATTCCTCCGTCAAAGGAAGAAGAGGGAGGGTGTGGCCGATCACAAAGGGATAAACGTAAAAAGCACAATATGCTAGTCTATGGACCTCCACGAGGTCCCTCCCAGCCGGACCATCTCAACGTAGATCGAAGGTCATCTATATGAGCTTGATCACTCTCAGAAACCACTGGAGCAGGGGAAGAGGCAGGTTCTTTATGAAAATCATTCCGGGACATAGGATTTTTCGGGAGTATCTCCTCCACGGTGGGAAAGTTGTCCCCCTCCTCCACTGCCATATCCTTACCACCAGAAGGAGGTGCCATCGATAACAGGGTGGAGTCAGAAATCTCTTCGTGTGACCGATGCGTTCTGGGCATCTTGATGGCAGAAGGTATGATAGTAAAACGTAAAACAACAAATGATGAACGGAAAAGATGAGAGGAGAAATCACAAAAGCAGAGCTGAAATCCCAAGAAGAGATGACCGAAGAAGATAATGCATACACAAGAGAAGAAATGGCTAAAAGTTCTTTAAAAACAAAACCTTCACCTATTTATAGGGTTGGGTGGCACTAGAATCTAAGCGGAAGGCCTGCTCATGGCACCAAAATCAAAGCGACAAGCAATCAGTCTCTGTCTCGGGAAGACAAGTAATGATGATGCACGTAGGAGTGACATCATTTCCCAATAAGCTACACTATCCAGGATACCGTGGAACGCACCGCTTTTTCTTTACTGGTCAAACCGGTATAATTCAACAGCCAAATTTCTCCGCGGGTATAGGCGACGTCCGCTTATCAAGGACGTACAAGGCCACGACCTCAACAAGCGGAAGGACTAACTGTATGGGTTCAAATTTGGCAACCACAACAGCTGCCGAGTAGGATGAGGAATGAGGTTACCACGACGCAACGTCTGATGGTCGTCGTGATGAAGGACGACGACCAAGAGCGATCAGGCGAGACGAGATGTCAACGGTAGTGTAAACCTAGTAGGAGACAGTAAGAATATGCTTTCGAATATTCTTTATGTTGTAATTTTTAGGGTTTCTTGGGAGATTGTCCCTTATAAATAGGAATAGTTAGTAAAGAAAAAGGGGATCCAGGCAAAAGACAAAAGAATACTTTGTAAATGATTCATTTGAGAGTAAATACAAGAGCAGCCTTGTTGATTGATCATATAACCTGAGCATACATCATTATACGATACTGATAAGATCCAAAGATCCCACAATCATCTCATACTTATTCCCTTTCTGCGCCGACTGCATTTATGTAGATTGAATGCTCGTTTAGGTTGTCGCATTTACGAGCATTTAATTGATTCCAACATATTAGCTAACATCATTCATCTTGCTTACTTCCTTTATTACTTTATCTAGATTTTATTATTCTTAACTGAGATTCACCATTCTTCTAATCATAAAATTAGTTTAATCAAAGGGTTGAACATCTTTTGGTCAAACAAAAATACTAAGCGATTTATTTGCCAGCCTAAGTCTTGGTTGAGATAGTTACTTGCTAAATGTGCTGATAGAGATAGCAAATACATGTTGAAATTGTCAAAAATATGCTCACGTTGACTTGAACACTACCATTATTATAAAAAAAAAAGTACATATGAATTAGAAATTCGTCCACTACCAATTTTTAGAATGTCTTTCGTGATGGTTTTAGTCTTGTAAATTACATTTACCAACATTAAAAGGCAAGGCAACATGGACTCCATGTGATTAAAACGTTACGCATTCGTCTTTTTTCCAGAGTGCTATGTTTATATACATTCCTTGGATCTGCTACATTTTTGTTATTCTTATATAGTACATGTAATTAATTATTTATCGTTAGCCGGATTTTGCATTGTCTTTATTTTTGGGAGAATTATATCCTTTGTCACTTGGTCCAATAATCCATTAGAAAATGGCCCATGTTTGAAGCCCTTACCTAGTATAGCGCAGGTTGTACATAATCTGAAAATTAATTTTCACCAGTTAGCCCACCCCTTATTTCTTCGTTCCCCTTTTTTCTTGGTTCTTCTTCTCCTTCCCATGTCAGCCTTTGCACCACAAAATTTCTCTACTATTGTTATTCTCCTTCAATTCTTTTCCGGATTTCAATGGTTAACTAAGGATTTGAAAAATAAAAGTCAACATTACAAGTGGTTCGAAGATTTGATTTCAGAAATTGAGTTTTCCGATTTGTTAGTTGTTTGGAATGAGTGTTGTCTCAATTGATTGGAATCATCAAGATGAGTTCAAAACTTAAATTTCAAGTAATTTGGAGTAGATTTAGGCTATATTTGAGTTAAATTTCAGAAATTGAGTTTTCCAATTTGTTAGTTGTTAGGAATGGGTATTGGCTCAATTGATTGGAATCACCAAGATGAGTTCAAAACTTAAATTTCACGTGATTCGGAGTAGCTTTAGACTATATTTGAGTTAAATTTCAGAGGATGCCCAATGGAAGAAGAAGAACACATTCTACACCTATATACATAGTGTATCAAGAATATTTTCACTGTGTGATTATACATCTTTATACACTTTTATACAACTATATACATACTGTACCTCTTTGTATAAAAGTGTATAAGCATCGCTGACGAAATTTTTGTACGATTTTCACTTGCAATTCTTGTATAAAACTAGTCCAAATCTCTAACAAATAACTTCAAACTTTGTATACAACCTACTTAGACTATTTCTAATAAGTTCAAACAATACCCACTCCAAATTTCTCACAAAAGTATAATCAAAATTTAACAAGATTAACATTAAAGGAGATGAGATTTTAGGTTTCTTGCGTCTGTTTTTGCATTTTGCAGGTGTGATAGGTATGTATAAACATGAAGATATACAAAAATATTTTAAAATAAAAAATAGAGAAGTATTGGTTATGGAAGAAGGCACGAATGAGTGTTGACTATATGGGAAACTAATTTTTCTTTTCAGTTTTGTTTGCATATGATTCTTTTTCATTAATTAAATTAAATATTTATGGGTGAAAAATGAGGAGAGAGCTACAATAGTGGTAGGAAATTTACTTTTATGTTGAAGTCTTTCCCGTTGGAAGGCTGGGGGCGCCTTGCACGTCTTGGAAAAATCTAGGAATAAATGAGGTTGTTATAATTAGAGGGAATGAGAAAAGAAAAGATCTTATAGATATTTGGCTACATTTGCAAACTTATAATTGGGCTAAAATAGTGCAAGGTCAACTTATGGAGTGCATTATTCTATAATTTTGTCTTTACTTTTTGCTGCTATCATATTCAGTTAGCAAGTTATTGTTACTATTTTTGTGCTATTTCAAGTAACCATATTTTATGTTGGAAAACTAATTCAAAGTTGTAGTAGGAAACCTTAATTGTCTAGGATTTGGTTTATTTAATTCATGTCTCAATAGGATTTGTAGTCAGAATTAATATAAGAATAGACTTTCCTATTTCTAGTTAAAAAATGTTTCGTACTATTATAAATAGGGGTATTACTAGCTTATTTTAATGTGTGGAGGAAATTAAAAAGTGAAGAGAGTTTTCGAAGAGTTATAATAAAATATTTTCCTTCATATTGGAATCAGAACTTTTACGAACTTGGGGGGGAATCAAGTAGCTTCCGCTGCAAGGGGCGGCACTAGCCAATGTGTGCCACCTATCTGACCAAAAAATATGTTGGCAAAATCATAGATAGTTGTCAACAAAATTAGATTATTTGATGAAAAGTTTCAAGACAGATTTAAGAAAAAAAAAAGAAGCAAGTTTGAAGAGGTGCAAATAAATATGGCACAAAAGGAAGAAACTATTCTCTAAAACTTGAAGAGAGGTTTAAAAAAGCTAGAAGTTGATTGCGTACTTCAACAAAATTGAGTGTTGGTGACAAAATACATCAACTTGTGTTGAAGATAGGTGCTTCAACAAAACTGGATGTTGATGACAAAGTGCATTAACGTTTGGTGACAAAGTGTATCAACATGAGTTGGATACATGTGCTTCAACAAAATTGGGTGTTGCTGACAAAGTGTATCAATGAGAGTTGGAGACAGATGCTTCAACAAAATTGGGTGTCGGCGACAAAGTGCATCAACGGGAGTTGAAGACAGGTGCTTCAACAAAATTGGCCGTTGGTGACAAAGTGCATCAACGAGGGTTGGAGACATGTGCTTCAACAAAAGTCAAAGTTGGAGAGAAGTGTTCCAAGACACACGAAAAACAATGGATGTTGAAGAGAAGTGCCTCAACAATTGAAGATTGGAGAGAAGTGCTTGAAGACAAGAGAAAACGTATACAACTTTGAATTACGGGAGAACGTTAGAAAACTAATTCAAAGTTGTAGTAGGAAACCTTAATTTTTAGGATTTGGTTTATTTAATTCATATCTCAATAGAATTTGTAGTCAGAATTAATATAAGAATAGACTTTCCTATTTCTTGTTAAAATAGGTTTCGTACGATTATAAATAGAGATATTACTAGCTTATTTTAATGTACGGAGGAAATAAAGAATCGGAGAGATCATTCATAAATTTATAAAATAAACTATTTTCCTTCATTTTATTTCCAGCTTGTAGCGTCGTATGAGGATTCTCTTTTTTTTTCTTTTCTTTATTTGGATACGTAATTTGTTAGGGGGTGGGGGGTGGGGGCGATGTGCACAAATAGCCACTAATATCACCTGTCTTTATTTTAAAACCAATGTTTTAAATGTCTTTAGTCTTTAGCCACTGGTTTAATAAACTTATACCTAAATGGACGAAAATACCCTTTTACTATAACTTATACCTACGCTTTTGTTAACGATCAGCAGCATCAGCATCGCTAACTACTTCACTGTGATCGTTGAAATTGCAGAAGATTCTCTTCCGATTTCAAACTATAGAATTCAACCTTCTCGTCCAAAAATCGATATAGATTTACAGTAAGTTATACGTTTATATGTTTCTTTTGATTTTTATTTCGACATAGTTATACTTTATTCCCGATTTCTATTGATTTTTATACAACAAGTAGAAATTTGATTTTTTTTGAATTTTTGGATTGATAAGGTTAAGGACATCGCGTCCTGTGATAATTCTATAAAAATTGAGCACATAATATTAAGGACATAGTGTCCTGATTTTGCAAATTGAATTGAAAAAGTTAAGGACATAATTTTGCAAATATTAAGGACATACTGTCATAATTTTGCAAATTGTTTTGAAAAAGTTAAGGACAGTTGGTCCTGAAGTTTGAGTTTCAAGTTGAAAAGTTCAGGAGACTTGGTCCTGAACTTTGACTTACATGTTCAATATTTAAGGACACTTGCTCCTTAACTTACAGTTATAAGTTAAAAAGTTAAGGACAGGTAGTCCTTAACTTCAAGTTTCAAGTTTAATAGTTAAGGACACTTTGTCCTGAACTTTGACTTACATGTTGAATAGTTAGGGACACTTGGTCCTTAACTTAGAGTTCCAAGTTAAAAAGTTAAGGATATGAAGTCCTTAACTTCAAGTTTCAAGTTCAAAAGTTAAGGACACTTGGTCCTTAACTTTGGGTTTCAAATTCAAAAGTTAAGGACAAGAGTCCTTAAGTTTGACTTGCAGGTTCAAAAGTTAAGGACAAGTAGTCCTTAAGTTTGAATTACAGGTTCAAAAGTTAAGGACAAACAGTCATTAACTTTGAATTCCAAGTTCAAAAGTTAAGGACACTTGGTCCTTAACTTGGTCTTGAACTTACAGTACCTGTTCTTAATTATACAAGGATTTCTCTATAAAATATGTCCTGAGTTTCTCATTCTCTTGACTTGCAGGATGGAAACAATATGCATTATAATTGCTTTTAATGGTAGATGGACTGAAGACTATAAGTATCTTGATCATCAAACAAACCTTGTTCTAGTACCTGAGGTAATTCGGTTTGAAGATTTCATTAAACAGATCTTTAAAGTTATTGAATTGGATAGAGACAAGTTTGAAGCAGTGATATGGTTTGATATCAACCTTGGACAAGCAAGGGAATGCTTGTATCCAAAGATTTAGATCTTCACACATGTATAAAGTTACTAAAAACTCATTCACTATACAAGGGTTGTCGTTTCATTGTTGATATTTCGGAAAGAGTTTTTGGATCAACAAGCAACTTTGAACATGTCAACAGATAAACTTAACATGATAATCAAAACAAATGCCAACAGATAATGGAAATAGATATGGTTAAAGCTCAACCAACAACTGAAGAGGTGCTTCAAACACATGTCAACAGAGAAACTCAACATGACAATCAAAACAAATGCCAACAGATAATGGAAATAGATATGGTTGAAGCTCAACCAAAAACTGAAGAGGTGCTTCAAACATTTGATTCTATTCAAGTAGAAGGACAAAGTATTATAGAGATTGACAACGAACAAGCTTTGGGTATTCAAGTCTTAGAGAGTGCATCGGTAATCGAAAAAGTATTGGGTATTCATTATCTACTCGGACACATTCCTATTCTTCCGCTTCCCCATCAAAACATATTCAACAAAATAAATTGTCGCCAACTTCATAGCATCACCATCGCTGCCTACAAATGATGCAGTTGTACCATGTGGGTGACTAGTAATAAAACTAAACAAATCACCCAACTCAACTCTATCCTTTCCGGGGAAACAAACTTTCGAAAGCCTATTCTCTTTTTCATGCAAACCTTTGATGTCCAGTGAAGAATTTCAAACCAGTGATTATATGAAATGTGTCGCATGTAAACGTAATTTCACGGTCAAAAACCTTGAATGTCATCGAATCAGGGTCATTATTTACAATTTCTGAAAGCAATACACAATGAATAAGTTTACCACAGAACTTCACACTTTGTAATCGGAAAACGTTTCCGGAAATACCATCCCTCAACTTCTTCCACTGCCTGTTTGACAAAAAAGTTTTGATTGTTTCCTTATACTGTAAATCTCCTTTCCAATAGATCATAAAATTACGCCAAATATCAAACTCGAACACACGATCTCCTTCCATTATCACACTACAAAGAAGGAAAAAGAACATAAAGATTAGGACTTATAGTTACAACTTGAAAAGTTCGAGGCACTTGGTCCTTAACTTCAAGTTTCAAGTAAAAAGGTTAAGGACAGACAATCATTAACTTAAAGTTTCAAGTTGAAACTTTAAGGACAATAGGCCCTGAACTTCAAATTTCAAGTTCAAAAGTTAAGAACACTTGGTCCTTAACTTCAAGTTTCAAGTTAAAAAGTTAAGGACAGACAGTCCTTAACTTATAGTTTCATGTTGAAAAGTTAAGGACACTTGGTCCTGAACGTCAAGTTTCAACTTCAAAAGTAAAGGACACTTGGTCCTTAACTTTGAATTCCAAGTTCAAAAGTTAAGGACACTTAGTCCTGAACTTTGACTTACAAGTTCAAAAGTTAAGGACACTTGCCCCTTAACTTACAGTTACAAGTTAAAAAGGTAAGAACAGGCAGTCATTAACTTATAGTTTCAACTTTCAAAATAAAAAGTTAATGACACTTGGTCCTGAACTTCAACTTTCAAGTTCCAAAGTTAAGGAAACTTGGTCCTTAACATCAAGTTTCAAGTTAAAAAGTTAAGGACACTCAGTCCTTAACTTTGAGTTCCAAGTTCAAAAGTTAATATCGCTTAGTCCTTAACTTTTATGAACACAATTAGCTTATGAATTCGTACGACTATTTTTATGAAATGTCCTTACATAATCAAATATATTGATTGAACCACAAACACATTTCAATACGAATCTTTTTTGAATTACAACCTCACAAAAATACGCTACTTATTCGACACTGAATCAACTTATAATCATTATTTTTGAAATTTCACACATACTTGACACAACATTGATTGCAATTACACATATACAAAAACAAAAATGCATAAAAGCAAAAAAAAGAAAAAATTAACAGTTTGATCGTTCGTAGCAGAGAAGAAGACAGAGAAGATGAAGAAGGAGAAAGATTAAGTGCAGCTGGTTTGCATGCGAGGACGATTACAGATGAGGAGCACGTGAAACTTGCTCTGAAATTTTCCCTCTTCTGAATGAATAAAACAAGGGTTTGGGAATATAAGAATTGAAGAAAGGGTAAAACTATCTTTTTACTATTAGTAGTGACTATTTTTGCTGAGTATTATAATTAGTGGATAAAAATTAAAGACCACTTTACTTAGTGGCTATCACACGCCATTTTTACGGGGGTGTGGGGTGGGGTGGGGGCTATGACAATAAGTTTTGAGTATATTCTGGCTAATCATTACGTAAGCATCATCACTTCTCCCACCAGCCCAATAAAATTTGTTCTTGCACCCTTTTCATGCATCCACTTATACTCTCATCCGTTAATTTGTGAACCGGACATTAATTTGCAAGTATGTTTTCAATAATCACAAATATTATGCATGCCCAAAGTATAAATATCGCAAAGCATTTCACCGAATATACTTTCTCTATACCAATTTATATCACATCTTTTTTACGTTCAGTTCTTTTAGCATATTTTTATTAGTATAAATTTACTTTACGGGGTTTTACGAATTTAAAATTTAAACTCATTGAATTATGTAACTTTTAATCCTTGATAAAGTATTTTTCTATCAGACAAAAATCAACCAACATTTAGTTTGATATTCCTAATCTACCATTATTGATATGATACAACAAGTCAAAATAGATAATTTAACTCCATCAAGTAAGATGGATAAATGGATACTAACTACCACAAATTATTATTCAGTTGCGAAATATATTTTTCATAAAAATAATTTGGATGTTAGTTTACCAGTTCACATCATCGCCTGTGAATAAATAGTAGTACTAATTACTATACAGAGTATCAATAGATATTTAATAAGCATTTGGTACTATCATTCTACCAGAAAACGAGGCACGACCTCATATATGATGATAGTAAAGGAGAAGGTTTTATTGTGTGTCTCACACAACTTACATTACTTGTGTGAGGTTTCTTTTTGTCTCACAAATTTGTGAACCTTAATCTTACACTTTTGGATCCACAAAATATGTGGGTCCACAAAACTGTGAGACAAGAAGGATGTCTCATACAATTAGTGTCAGTTGTATGAGACACAAAATAAAATTTTCCATTGCAAATATAAAAGTACAACTATAGATTGTATCAGTTCAACTAGAGATTGTTACCATGTAGGGGTGACAAAATGGTTAAAAGAAAACAGTTAACCACCTATATTATCCATACTAAAAAATGGGTTGGATAATGAACTTTTTAAAAATGGGTCAAATATGGATAAGAACCATATTATCCATTTAGAAAATGGATAACCAATGAGTCTAACTTTTGCATTTTTAAAGCCTCAAATTGGGGGTTCCTCAAGTTAGGGAGACTAAGAATTCTCCCAAAAGTGATCATATGCAAGAATTCATGGATAATATGGTTATCCATATTATCCACCGGTTAACCCTTTTTTATCCATATTAAATATGAGTCGGGTCAGATAATTGATTCGTTTTATCATTACCCATTTTTTACCCAAACCATATCCGCCTCGCCCCGCCCGTTTGCTACTCCTAGTTACCTGGGACTTTGTATTGCGAAAAACAGGAAGCTATATCCAATGGAGATATAGACTGATGCTACCCAAGTAATTTCTTTCATCAATAAAGGATGCAAAACGCATGAATCTGTTATTAACTCATGCAGGTTGCTTCTGGCGCAAATGGACATGGTGGTGATGCACCACAACTTTAGGTAAGGGAATGAAGTAGCCCACACCCTAGCAAAGCACACAGGAGTTTTCCCAGTATTCAAACAAATTGAACTTTGGTTGTTTCCTCCCCCTTTTGTTCTGGCCAGGATGCTGGCAGACAAGAGTGGTTTTGGTTTTGTTAAAACTATTTCTTTGAAGTGTTGTAGAAAACTTGTTGTTTAACCAAAAAATGGAATTTCGGTCAAAGCTTTAATTTAGAAGAACTCGGGTTACTGATAATCAAAAGAATATATGAAAGAAAGTAATTTGGCTAGCAATAAGATAATTAGAAGAAAAGCAAGTAAATCGGTATATTCAGATAGTATTTTGTGTCCCTACAATTGATTCGTTCTCTCCCTTTTATAGCTATTTTGGAGATATGCGTTTTGCCTTTGTCATAATAAGGCCATTATGGACAATTAAAGACATTAAATGCTACGTTACATAATCATTGTATTTAATACAGATTCTCTAACGTTTTTAGCATTTAAGGCTCATTAAATACTGTATATGTACTCCCATGTAGTCTTAGATTCATTCCCCTTGATTCTTGGAATTAAATAAGTATGAGCGCTGAGTCTTTTGGATAACCGCTCATGCCTCTTCATTTGCCTCTGCTCGTACCTGTTGCAACTCGTACCTCTTTGCCAGTTGTAACTCTTTGACCAGTCTATGTGTCATGACACGTCATCTTTACACCACTTTAATATGTAAACTCAATTTTTTCCAATATAGATAGTCCCCCCACTTGCCATTTATTTATCGATTGAATATTTGGGAAGTGGATTTCATTAAAATGAGGATTTTTGTCACCATTAATGCTATGACAGAATCGATGCTTCAATTGTCACTTCCATTTAATGCTCTTCACACATGTCACCTTTTCCTTTGGCGGTTGCTTATCAGTATAAATATAACTTCCTTCTTTGTCTTTACCATATAAAGTTTTCTGAACATCCAATTTTCTCAAATCTCTGTTTGCTTCTTCATCGTATCATCATGTCTTCATCAAACCCTAACCCTAGAAGGGTTCCCATTGTTGATACCTTCCCTAATGCCCCAAGTAGGAGCAGAAGAGGAGGTAGGCTCCATAGTTTAGGATCTGTACGTGGTTCTTCTATTCCTTCACCTAGTTCTGGCCCTTTTTCTAGAACTAGAGGTTCTCTTTCACAAAGATCTTCTTCTAGGGGTAAAGAACCTTCTGACCTCTTCGTGAGCCTTCAATATAAGAGATAGTTCCCGCGGAATTGTCTTTTTATCATGACAGAGAGTCTCTTAGAAACCAAGTATCTTCTTTAGATCGTGCTGATATCTATCCCACTCAAATTACTGAAGGTTTGATTTCTATAGTTCGTAGAGACTGCCATTGGAGTCATGATTTTCCTATTATCATTCCCAATCCGAATCAAAGAATTACTTCCTACTTAACTGGAATTTCCTTTGTTTATACATACCCTTTCACTTTAGGATTTAAACCAGCTATTGGCCCTGTTATCCTTGAGTTCTGTCATTTCTTTGATGTTTACTTGGGTCAAATTGGCCCAATAATATGGAGGGTTGTTGCCTGTTTGAGGCATTTGACCAACGCAGCCAGTGTGCCTTTTACTTTCCCACATCTGATCCACCTTTACTCCCCTAGACTCTTTCGCAATGGTATTTTTACACTAGTAGCTAGGAGCAAAAGCGTTTTGGTAGCCCTGAAGATGACAAAGACCGTGGCTGGTATGCCAGGTTTGTTGCTGCCCCCACTGTTGGTTTAGTGGGTGATGGGAACATTCCCTTCCCTGAGAAGTGGAATTTTGCACGTGAGTCTTCTGACTTTCTCGTACCTTTTTCTTCAAGTTTGTTGATTTTTCTTCTAATTTTGCTTTTCGTTTTTAGCAACCATGGGAGTTGTGGAAGATGTTCCAATTTCCGTGATTGGGTAGACAAGCTATTGAAGATTGCTCCAATGGATGGTTGATCTTGGAAGACCCTTTCCCAACGATTTGGTTGGAAAGTAAAAACTCATGGTAAAAGCTTTTATTTTATTTTATCTTACATATTTTTTTTTTTATTTCTATGAACTAATTTCAATCCTTCTTTCTATCAGGATTTGCTATTCGAGGAGTTACTGTCGAGGTGGTCGCAACTTCTCGTATCTCTTTGGAAAGGGCCTAAGAAATAATCTTGAGTTCTTCATCGAAGAGAAAAGCCGTTGATGAACAAGATTCTAAAGAAAAGGAAGACGAGGGCTCTTTGGTAACAAGGCCACGGGCTCGAAGACGCACCATTTCTGATGATGAAGAAGAAGTATCCCCCACCGTTCTATTCCCCTTACCGAGTCTGTTGAGGCCCCGGTAGTGATTCCTGACGATGATGTTGCTCCCGCTACTGCTCATGACTCTGTTGAGTAGCTTTTTATCAGCGGGTTTGGTGGTGAAGGCTTAGGCCCAGTTTTGGATGAAGCACCTCTGGCTTCTTTTTCTACACTCGTGTCTGTGACTCCTTCTTTGCCGATCTCAGCTATTTCCATTCCTTCCCAGACTGTCTTTACTACTTCTACTGTTCCTACTTCAACAATTCCTCCCCCAATCATTCACCATGCTGAAGTTGTCTCCTCAAGTAGGAGTGGTGCTATGAGGCAAGTGATCATTGAATTCCCCACTGAGGGAAATCTCTTAAGAAAATCGGGTCAAGTAGATGTATGGTTAAAGCCCTTAATTGGAACAATTGAAAGAGCCAAGCTAGAGAGCTATTGCTCATTGACTTTGATGAATGATATTGTGCACGCTTCTTTATAGGTATTCCCCTTCTCTTTTTCCTTTGCTGTGCTTTAAAATTTTTCTATCTTTGAGATTCTCATTTCCCTTCCTTTTCTTTTTTTTATAGGCCAATCTTATCGGCACGGAGATGATGAAAAGGGTTGCCGTCTCAGAGCAATTAGTGCATGATTCTCAATTAGAGGCGTGCAATTGGAAGGAACAGTATGAAAGCCTTCAGATTGATGTGGATTACTTAGAAGAAAGTAAGAGTACCTTGGAGCAGCAGGTACGGCCCTTGACTTCAGAGTTGGCAGTTGAAAAGGCTTCCTCAAGTTAAGCGGATAAAGAAAAGGCTCATCTTGAAACCTCTTTCTCCGAGCACCTGTCCAAGGCAAGTGAAGAGAATAGAGAGTTGAAGGCTCTCTTGGGTGAGAAAGAGGCTTATGCTGGAGAGCTCGTGCAGAATTTGACTCAAGCACAAGAAGACCTCCGAACTTCTTCTGATAAGGTTTGTGCCTTGGAAAGTTCCCATGCCTCTCTTCAAGTTTCTTACACTTCTGCCTTGGCTAAAAATGAGAAATTAAAGAATGAAATTGCTGACTGGGAAAGGGATTATGAAATCCTTGAGGATAAATCTACCATTGCAGTGAGTTAGGCGTTTTTGAATTCTCGTCGTGATACCCTAGTTGAAGCTAGCCAAGAGACTTTTAACTTGGAATCTGAGTTAGCTAAAATCAATGAAACTATTGAGAAGGCTCAGCAAACTCAAGATTTTCCTTCTCCCGTGGCCGAAGCTTCCGTGAATGTTGAAGTTGATATGGGTATCCCAACTCCTTCAAGCCCAGTTAATCACCCTGCTGTAAACCAAGTTGAGCCCGCTGCTGTTGATGTACCTACTTCAGTTCCTACATCTTCTTAGTGATAAGATTAAGTCATTTGAATTTCTTTGTGTTGTTTTGTTTTTTGGAAAAATTGTGGTAAAACCCTTGGTCTTATTTGAGGGTTTGTTTTGGAAATTCAAGTCCCCGGACCTTTCATGGGGCAATTTGTATAAACAATTCGCAGTTTATGACTAAGTTCGTACTTAGTCTTAAGCTTTTTAATATTAAGAAGTTTTCTCGTTACTATCTTGAACTTCCGTTTATTTATTCTTGCCTTTATTTCTAAGGACTTATAGAATAATTTGCATTTTTATTCTTTAAAAATGCTTCTATTAACTTCATGAATATTTACATTAATCATGAATTTTATAAAAGAGGGCCCTTTTATATTCGACACTTAATGAAGAAGACGTCTCAACTTCATAATGGTGTTAACATACGATAAAAGAAATAGGAATACACATGTTTCTTTGAAATAACTTTGACAAGTTTTTATTTGAACTTTGTCTAGTTTTGAATAACACTTTACACGTATTTGAATTACATCTATAACTTTCTCGTAACTATTTTTCTTGTAATAAATTTAAAAAAGAAAAATAAACACGAGGTTTTTATCTATAACCCATTTCAGTACATAGCCTTTACCCTAACTATGGTAAGGTTTTTCTTTGGCCTTAGCTCGTGACTTTGCTCTGCACTTGACTCATTTAATGAGTGAACTTTTCAGGGCTTGATCTTCTTTGCCTTCCTTATACACATGCCCGTGTATATTATGTGGTCCCCCAAGTGTTTGAGCGTTAAAGTATGAAGCCTCGAGCACTTGATTATTCCTATCATTTGGTCCTTTCCCTGTAAAGGAAAAACATACGGGACTCGAAGGTACGATTATAGATGAAGACTGCTTAATCCATTTGAATTTCTATCAGAATAATTGTAATCCTTGGCCAGGAAGTTTAATTTATTCCACGTGCCTTGCAGGTCGTGACTCATTATTTAGTACGGGTTAGCATTTTTCCTATCATCTAAAATCGTTAGTAAAATTTTAACAATTCAAAAATTAAATTTTAAAATATGGATACTTGACCGTGGGTATTCTTCAGAAATAATATCTCTTCAGATGAACAACATTCCAATGTGAAGGTAGTATCTTGCCATTCATTGTTTCCAGCTCGTATGCTCCTTTACCTGCAATATCATGAATTCTTATGGATCCTTCCCATGTTGGACTTAATTTCCCCGAGTTAGCTGCCTTCGTAGTTTGAAAAACCTTTATGAGCACGAAGTCCCCAATTTTGAAGAATCTTAGGCGTGCTTTTCTGTTGTAGTATCGTTCTATGGCCTGCTTCTGTGCTGCCATTCTTATTAGTGCAGCTTCTCTTCTTCCTTCAAGTAAATCAAGATTTACACGCATTTACTCATCATTAGATTCTTCTGTTGCCTGTGTGAACCGTGTACTCGGCTCTCCTATCTCAACTGGAATTAAAGCTTCAGCTCCATAAACCAATGAAAATGGTGTTTCTCCTGTACTTGTTTTTGCTGTTGTGCGATATGCCCATAAAACACCAGGTAACACTTCTGGACAATTACCTTTGGATTCCTCTAAACGCTTCATTAGATTGTTGATAATGACTTTGTTTGTTGACTCATCTTGCCCATTACCGACCGGATGATAATGTGTAGACGTAATCCTTTTAATCTGCCAACTTTGAAAGAATTCTGTGATTTGAGTGCCTATAAACTGAGGACCATTATCACACACGATCTCCTTTGGCACACCAAATCGGCATATGATATTACGCCAAATGAAATCTTTAACTTCCTTTTCTCGCACCTGTTAAATGCTCCTACCTCTACCCATTTAGTAAAATAATCAGTGAGTACGAGCAAAAATTTTACCTGTCCTTTTGCTTGCGGTAGTGGACCCACGATATCCATCCCCCATTTCATAAATGGCCACGGTGCAATGACCAGATTTAATAACTCCGTGGGCCTATGCATATTATTACTATACCTTTGGCATTTATCATATTTAGCCACGAAACTTTCAGCTTCTTCTTCCATTTTAGGCCAATAATAACCTGCCCTAATTAAGGTTCTTACCAATGACCTTCCTCTTGCGTGATTCCCACAATGCCTCTCGTGTATTTCTCTCATTACATATTCCATCTGAAAAGGTCCGAGGCATCTTGCTAAGGAACCACCGAACATTTTTCGGTAAAGATTGCCTTGCTTTAAGCAATACCGAGCAGCCTTTTTTTGAAGCTCATGAGCTTTTTTCTTATCTTCAGGGATGGTACCATACTGCAAAAAAGCAGCAATCTCGTTCCTCCAATCCCAAGTTAAGTTATTAAAATTTACCTCATTCTTATCAAGGTCGAGAACTGAATGAAACAAATGAATAACTGAAGCATTTTCATTGCTTGCCACGTCTGCCGTAGATGCAAGATTAGCTAGGGCGTCGATTTCAACATTTTCATCCCTTGGTATTTGTGTTACTATCCAGGTTTAAAATTGCTTTATCAAATCCTGTACCTTCTCTAAGTATTGCTGCATCCTTGCTTCCTTGACCGTATAAGTCCCCAGCATTTGATTAACTACGAGCTGTGAATCGCTTTTGATTATAATTTGATTTATGCTAAGTTCTCGTGCCAGTTCTAAACCTGCAATTGTCCCACCTCCTTTTTACCTACACCCCCGTAAATGAGTATATATAAAGGGAGTTTTTCCAATTAAAGGACAATCGAAATAGGATTTATTGTTAAAAGATTCAGAGTCGCCACTTGGGAGATTTATGGTGGCCCAAGTTACCGGTTGAAATCCCGAATCGAGGAAAAGATTGACTCTGTTTTAACAGTCCGCGAACCAGAAATCCGGGTAAGGAATTCTGTTAACCCGGAAGAAGGTGTTAGGCATTCCCGAGTTCCTTGGTTCTAGCACGGCCGCTTAACTGTTATATTTGGCTTAATAATCTGATTTTAGAACATTTTGAACCTATGTGCAATTTTAACCTTTTAATTGCTTTTAATTGACTTTTAAAGAAGATTGAACGTCGTTTAAAACATGCCTTTGGATTGCGCCACATGAAATGTACCTGCAATCTGGAACATATCTTATTCAACGTTTTAAGATTTGATTTGGGTCACATGAAATGCGCACCCGAGTTTAAGAAATTAAAAATTATTAACTAACGTGCCCTAATGCAACTACGCGTTTTTAACTTTACGAGGGCCATGTATAATTCGCTAAATGGCACGCCTCGAATTCTAATAATTAAAGTATTAACTAAGTGAAGGCCATGCATTTGGAGATTTTATTTGGCATGACCCCCTCAATTCCAATTTTAAAAGGGAACTCAGACTAGACTTGGAGGACCATAAGCCACTTATATTATCCAATATGGCTCACCTCGTAATGTAATTAGTGAGAATTCAATTAATTTGAGGACAGAATTATCAATGCTTTTAAGACTAAAGTTTCGGAAGACATGTTTCTCGGAAGACCTACGAGTGGAATTAAAGGGCATTGAGCTCGGAAGGCTGGCCCTACTGCCAAAAGACCTGGCCTGCCCTGATATAGGCCCAACGCAAGCCCAAACCGTAAAGAACGGGCATCGACAGGTGCGAGACTCCAGATCGAGTCCCTACGCAGGCAACACATTAGAATTATCTGAATTACTGGCCTTGATCTCATTAACTGGGCCATCGCTAGGCCCAAGTTCAAACTCGCCCTTTGTGCACAGTGGAGTGACTGTAAAGAATTCAAGATAATACATGAAACATAAGATGGAATTGACCCCCCGACTTCTGAATCTCGATTATTCATGCCTGAGGTGACCAACCATTCTCAGCAAAATGCTCAATGTACAATTAACTGCTGCACTTCAATTAAGCAACTCGGTGAAACATGAAACAAAGCTAACCCTTTATTCCTGAACTTTAACTATCAACTAACCCTTATGAGTTGGCAAACAACAAATCTAACTCAAACATGCTCATAATCAACACCAAGATAGACTAATGCTTCTGAGCTTTAGCCATTTAATTGAATATTCTGAATTGAAACAGCTAATCCAAACTAAGCATGCTCACATAATATTTCAAACTTTTAAACCTAAACTTAACATTTAAACATGAAGCAACCTTGAAAACACTTGACTGGAAACAATACTCTTATAAATCAAACCACTGATGACTTCCATACTTTGTGAACAACATAACTCAATTATTAAGGTTCATCCAAATTGCTATATGAATCTCAAGCTTACACTTCTACATACAAATAACGAGGATTGCAAAATTGACCTATAACACTAAAACTAAATAAACAGCAAGATCCAAGTATGTCATAGTCTCCACAGTTCACAACTAATTATAGCAGGAAAATCCGATTATTTAAAGAGAATTTAACTATGACTATACTATGAATAAATGAAGGAATATAAACATCAAGCAAAGAAACAAAGAACTAAAGCATAATGGTGCTTCCATTTTATCCTTGAATCAAGCCTTACATCATGAAGGTCCAGAACTTGTACCTGTAATTCGAAAATAAAAGCAGAAAATGGAGAATCAGCAACCGAACAGTAGCAGACCAATACCAGCAGCACTAGCTCAACCAAGATGAACTTGAAAACAAAATGAAAACAATCCCACTCAAACAATACCCAAAACAACTTCAAAATTAAACCTCAAACACCCAATCTCAGTCCATTTTAATACTGTATCAATCAGAAACTCTTTTCAGGATTAGAAAACATGCAGGAATTACAAAGTGAATTTCAATGAAACAGTAATTTTTTACTCTAATTTTCAGCTGTTTGGCCTTTTCTAAATTTCAGCTCTCTAATCTCTCTAATTCTGGCTGGAATGACAAGGAAGAGATGCCTTTATAGGCAAGCAAATTGGTAGACCCAAGAAGATATGTTTTTGCCATTTAGTCCCTTATTTAGTTTCCATTTTAGCTTAAACACCCCTGGTTTAAATTCAGATTTTGCAAAGTAGTCCCCCTAGCTTCCTAGAAGCTTCCCAGACAGTTACAAGTAGATTCCCTTACTAAAACTACCCAAACTAACCCCATACCCCTGTTATTTACGTTAAGCCCCAAATGAGACATGGGTCAAATTAACCCACAGCTAAATTTACCCCCAAGAACCCAAACCAATTTGGGCAGCCGCCTTTTTGCCAAAAGGGCCAAACACAAACCAAAGCCAAGACGAACACTTATCAAAGCAAATCTACTAATTTACTGATCAATTAACGATGACTAGGCAAAGATTTAACTCAGTTGAAGTAACTTAATTTTAAAATAACTTGGATGACTAATCAAAAAACAAGATCAGAGAGTTATCAATGCTATTGACACAACGGACTAAAGATATCAGAAAGCAAACTTTCACGAAGAAGAGAAGGATAATGACCGGAAGACCAATCTAAACTCGAGAGATTAGTCGAGTTTCAGCCAGACTGGTATAAGAAGATTAAGCTAAAGAAAAGGGGAGGAAGAAGAGAATAAGAAAATCCAAAAAGGAAGAGCAGACAAGAGAAAAAAAGAGCTTACTGATTTAGACTCGAAACCCATCGGAGACAAGAACCCTAACAAAGCTAAGGTCGATCGTTTGAATCCGAACATCAAAACTCGAAGAACGGTGCCTTCTGACCATGCATGTACTAGGATTGACGAAAATGTGGTTTTGAACTTTTGGGGTTGACCTCAGATTCAAGATTCACAGAGCTCCAGGCAGATTCGAAGGAAATTGGTCCGGAATTTAGAAAGAGGGGAGTGAGGGGGTTATAGGGTGTTGATTTGGTGGCGTTTGGAGGTGGCGCCGCCACCAGACGGTGGTGGATTAGGGGCAGCTCAGCTAGGGTTAGGCTTGGGTTCTGATAGACGGGGGTGTTGGAATGATGAAATGAGGGGGGTAGGGTGCGTTTGGACATATATATATTAAACCCCCCAGTTCTGATCCGTTGGATTAGGCGATATCAACGGCCCAGATCAAGTTTGCCAAAACGGTGTCGTATGGTACTGCGAGGGTTTGGACCGGGTTGGACGGTCTGGGCCTGGGTCAAACGGACGGGTAGGGGAAAAATGGCTTTGTGCCTGGGCACTTTTAACTGAAGGCAGCCCAATTCTATCTCTTCAACTTTTCCAATTTTCCATTAATTTTCAATTCATTTTCTTTTAAAAATCTTTTTCTTTTTTCTAAAATTAAAATTAAAACCTAAATTAAATCCTAAACCAAATTATCCTACCAAATTAAATTAATTAACCCTAATAATTGTTACTACAAATAATTAAAAACCAAATTAAAGGAAAAACTACCAAAATTCAAAAACAAAAATTAAAAGTGCAAAATAAACTATTTTTATGATTTTTCCCATTTTATAAAATAACTAATTTGTCAATTAATCCTAAAATGTAAAATTAAATCCTAAATGCAAATGCAACATATTTTTTGCAATTTTCATTAATTAAATAAAAATAAAAATGCACAGACAAATGCAAACAACTACCAGAAAATGCCACAAAAATCCCAAAATTGCAAACACTGAAAGAAATTATTTTGTTTTGAATTTATGGGAGTAATTCATATAGGGAAAAATTCACATGCTCACAGCTGCCCCTCTTTGCTCGGAAACACGAAGAGTTTTCGTGCAAAGATAAGTGAGCGGATACGAGCGATTTTTGCCTTTTTGAATACTCCGCGTGAAGCATTTTTGAAAGATTTGACTGCACCCTGCTTCTATGGCTGCCTACATATCCTTGGCTAAAAAGGAATCAGGTTAGTGTAGTTCGGGAAGTTTTGGTAGCTGAGACTACCATGAAGCTGTGCTTTCACTATTGCTGCTGCTGCTACTACTGCTTACTAAACCCCTTATTACACCGCGTCAAAAATAAAAGAAGCTAGACTAGGCTATGATCTATTTTTAACAAAATCCTATCTAGATCTTCAAACTTGATCTTGTGTCTCTTGTTGCCTTATTGCCTTGTATTCTTTCGGTAAACTTCCTTTGTTGTCATCTTGAATTGTAAACTGAGATGCTTACCTTTCTCCAGGAGGATTCCTGACTGCTGAGCTTGATATGTATTCCCATGCTATCCAGGCGGGTTCCTGACTGCTAATCTGAAAGCGTTCCCTGCTTTCCAGGCGGGCTCCTGACTTCAACATAGACAAAACAAAGAATTTGAAAGCAAAAACTTAAATTGTACTCCCTCGTTCTCCAGGCGGGATCCTGACTGCTAATTTGAAAATATTCCCTCTATCCAGGTGGGCTCCTGACTCAACTTGAAATATATCTCCTTGTTCTCCAGGCGGGCTCCTTACTTCAACTTGAAATGTATTCCCTGCTCTCCAGGCGGGCTCCTGACTTCAAAATAAACAAAGTAAAGAATTCGCAAACTAAAATTTAAATTGTACTCCCTTGTTCTTCAGGCGGGCTCCTGACTGCTACGCTTGAAAGTATTCCCTGCTCTCCAGGCGGGCTCCTGACTTCAACTTGAAATGTATTTCCTTGTTCTCCAGGCGGGCTCCTGACTTCAAAATGAACAAAGCAAAGAATTTGGAAACTAAAACTTAAATTGTACTCCCTTGTTCTCTAGGCGGGCTCCTGACTGTTGCGCCTGAAAGTATTCCCTGCTCTCCAGGCGGGCTCCTGACTTCAACTTGAAATGTATTCCCTGCTCTTCAGGCGGGCTCCTGACTTCAACATAGACAAAATAGAGAATTTGAAAGCTAAAATTTAAATTGTACTCCCTTATTCTCCAGGCAGGTTCCTGACTGCTGCGCTTGAAAGTATTCCCTGCTTTCCAGGCGGGCTCCTGACTTCAACAAAATAGACAAAAACAAAGAAAATTTTCTGCCCCAGTTTGGTGGCTGGGGACAAATGTGATTGTAAAACTAAATCATATTACCAAGTATTACTAAGGATTTTCAATTTAGGTCCCATTATTCATGGGGGTCCTAACAACTCTTAACTAAACGACAATTTAAAATATAAGTTATATATTCTACAGGTGTGACTTCTGCTAAATCTTGCTATCTAAGAGGATCTTTAAACTACTCCCCATTATCCAGGAGGGTTCTGAAAATTAAGAGTCCAATTTTATCTTAAGGGTGACAACTTTCATGTCTGAATTATACTACCCTATAGCAGACTTTACGCTAAATGTTGTTATCTAATTGAATCTCTTAAACTAAGTCCCATTATTCAGGAGGGTCCTGGAAACTCCTAATTGAATCCTATCTCGAACATGCACACTTCTAAGACGACTTATATTCCTTTGGGATGCATTTATGCTAGATTATGCTATTTCTGAACATTTAAACTAGGTCCCATTTTCCAGGAGGGTCCTGAAAGTTTTACAGTCAAACCTGTTGTGATGATTGCTCTTTCCCCTGCGGAGCGTTTCTCCGAAGCGAACGAATTTTCTGCCCCTGTTTCAATCAAAGAAAATTTTGTCAGTTTAAAGTGGTGGTTAGCTGATGGCATTCTTGCTGAAGATTTTTCTGCTGCATTGTTTTGTTCTGACAGGCTTTCCCGAACTGGTCCTGAACCGCTTTGACTTTTTGACCGACTTTCAAACCCCATGACCTTTGACAAACCGAGTGTTCTATATCCATGCTGTTTTTTTTACCTCTGACCCCTTTATCTGAACCTTTGCATCTCCCATGACATTACCAAACCATTCCACAGATGAAACTTCTAGTGATTCCTTGTACCCCTCTCTTGTATCATGTTATCCTTAGTATGCTTTGACCACTCCGTGCTTTGCAATTTTGGAAGTTGGTAGTGAGCTTTGAAATCCTTTTCCCTTGATTTGAACAAGACTGGCATTGAAACATCTTTAGATAAATACCCAAAAGATAATGAAATGCAATGACTTTGCGGGTTAAGGATAAGAAGAATCCAAAACTAGATGACTGCTACAAAAGGAAAAAGAAAAGGAAACTTCTCTGAGTGGAACAACTAGTACCAATGATCATGACATGTATTTCGGATTAATCGGCCCAATCTGTCCAACCCATCAACTTTCAGTTGCCGTACTTTGTTGCCTCAGGATTTCCATGACCTGATTACTTTACCCAAACCTTGACCTTGTTCATCATGCGGTGCCTTGAAAGGTTTTCACCAGCATACCTCTTTCATTCGTTCATCTCTCAACTCACTTTCGCCTTACGGTGCCCGTGAGGGTTTTCACCAATAAGACTCTCTCATTTTTCTCTCAACTCCCATCGCCTTACGGTGCCGGTTTTCACCAATAAGACTCTCTCATTTTTATTTCTCTCAACTCCCGTCGCCTTACGGTGCCTGTGAAGGTTTTCACCAATAAGACTCTCTAATTTTTATTTTTCCTGCTTGAACCAGAGTGCTGCCCCTGACATGAATTACATTTACCTTCTTGACTTGACATTTCTCGAAGACTGATCAGAAGGTCTTTCTTTGGACCGTAATGTAGGCTTCTGGATAGGGTTAGAAAGAAAGGGTATAAAAGGCTCAAAACAATATGAATGGGTTACAATTACAACTTTCAAAATCAGGTTTCTCACAACAACTACAACTTCTGTCCCAATTTCTTGCATGAGGACTTTTGGATTTTGTTTTGGTGGGACCGAACCGTGAGGCTGCCTACGTATCCTTAAAAGGAATCAGGTCAAACGTAGTTCATGTCATAGAAATTACTTTGTTGTTGTGATTTTCTCTTTTCTCTTTCTTTTCTTTCTCTTTTTGCTTTCTTTTTCTCTTTTTGTTGTTTTTTTCTCTTTTTTTCTTTCATTCTTTTCTTTCTCTTTTCATTCTTTCTTTCTCTTTTTTCTCTTTTTTTCTCTTTACTTATCTTTTGCGCTTTGTGTTTCTGAACTTTGCTACCGATTCCAAAAGAGGGGTAAAAAAGAAAATAAATAAGGCTCAAAAGGGGTAACGAAGGATCAAATGTTTAGATATGAGAACAAAACGCCTTCGTCATTTCAATCTTCAAAATATGCCAAATACAACCAAGTACAATCAAACAAAGAAATCATACATAGTATCTCTTGACTGCATCAGAATTGATAGCCATTTCTACACATTTACCTTCTACATCTGTCAAATATAACGCGCCATTGGACAACACTCTAGTTACAACAAATGGCCCCTGCCAGTTTGGGGCGAACTTTTCTTTTTGCTTCAGCCTGATGAGGCAAGATACGTCTCAACACTAACTGACCCACTTGAAACTTCCATGGACGTACCTTTTTGTTATATGCTCTCGCCATTCTCTGTTGGTATAATTGGCCGTGACATACTGCCGCCAATCTCTTTTCATCAATCAAACTTAATTGCTCCAAGCGGGTTTGACCCATTCAACGTTATCAATTTCTTCCTTAGCGACAATCCGAAGGGACGAGATTTCAATTTCTACGGGTATTACCGCCTCCGTGCCATACACCAACAAATAAGTAGTGGCCCCTACCGAAGTACGGACAGTATTTCGATAACCTAGCAGTGCAAACGACAACTTTTCATGCCACTGTTTAGAACCTTCCACCATTTTTCGAAGTATCTTCTTTATATTCTTATTGGCTGCCTCGACTGCTCCATCCGCCTTAGGGCGGTATGGGGTGGAATTGCGATGTATAATCTTAAACTGTTGACATGTCTCTGTCATCAGATGAATGTTAAGATTAACGCCATTTTCCGTGATGATTACCTTCGGAATCCCAAACCGACAGATGATATTTGAATGCACAAAGTTGACCACTGCTTTCTTGGTCACAGATTTGAACGTTTTCGCTTCAACCCACTTAGTGAAATAATCAATGGCTACCAGAATAAACCTGTGTCCGTTTGATGCTACTGGCTCGATTGGCCCAATGACATCCACGCCCCAACCAACAAAAGGCCATGGTGCAGACATTGTATGTAATTCAGATGGTGGAGAATGAATCAAATCTCCATGCACTTGGCACTGATGACATTTACCCACAAAACTGATGCAATCCCGCTCCATAGTGAGCCAGTAATAACCTGCTCGGAGAATCTTCTTTTCCAGAACGTACCCACTCATATGCGGTCCACAAACTCCGGAGTGTACCTCAGTCATGATTGATGTGGCCTGTCTAGCATCTATGCATCTTAGCAATCCCAGATCTGGAGTTCTTTTGTACAATACCCCTCCACTAAAGAAAAATCCACTTGCCAATCGTCGAATTGTTCTTTTCTGAACACTAGTGGCCTGTACCGGATATACCCCCATCCTAATGTATTCTTTGATAACATGGAACCATGGCTCCCCATCTAGTTCTTCTTCCACCATATTACAGTAAGCATGCTGATCACGGACCTGAATCTGCAAAGGGTCCACATAAGCCTTATCTGGATGATGTAACATTGATGCCAGAGTGGCCAAAGCATCGGCGACTTCATTATGGATCCTCGGTATATGCCTGAATTCTATCGACTGAAACCGCTGACAAAGATCATGCAAACATTGTTTGTACGGTATGAGTTTCAAATCCCATGATTCCCATTCTCCCTGAATCTGGTGCACCAGGAGGTCCGAGTCACCCAAGACCAAGACTTCCTGGACACCCATATCCACAGCTAACCTCAAACCCAGAATGCAGGCCTTATATTCTACCATGTTGTTGGTGCAGTAAAAATGAAGTTGAGCCGTAACAGGGTAGTGCTGTCCTATTTCAGAAATAAGTACTGCTCCTATCCCCACGCCCTTCATGTTTGCAGCTCCATCAAAGAAAAGTTTCCATCCAGGATTCTTAACTTGTTCCAACTCATCAATGTGCATCACTTCTTCATCAGGGAAATAAGTTTTTAAAGGTTCATAATCTTCATCAACCGGGTTCTCGGCCAAATGGTCTGCCAAGGCCTGTGCTTTCATTGCAGTTCGAGTCACGTAGACAATGTCAAACTCTGTGAGCAGGATCTACCACTTTGCAAGCCTCCCTGTGGGCATAGGCTTCTGAAAGATATACTTTAATGGATCCAAGCGAGTTATGAGATAGGTAGTGTAAGATGACAAATAATGTTTCAGCTTCTGCGCCACCCAGGTTAGGGCGCAACATGTCCTCTTAAGCTGAGTGTACTTGACCTCGTACAGTGTGAATTTCTTACTGAGATAATATATGGCCTGCTCCTTCCTGCCAGTGATATCATGTTGACCCAATACACAACCGAATGAATTGTCCAATACCGTCAAATATAGAATCAAAGTTCGCCCTGGTTCTGGCATGACCAACACGGGTGGATTTGACAAATACTCCTTTATCTTATCAAACACCTCCTGACATTCATCTGTCCACTTGACCGCAACGTCTTTCTTTAACAGCTTGAAGATAGGCTCACAAGTTTTCGTGAGCTGAGCGATGAACCTGCTGATATAATTCAATCTCCCCAACAAACTCATCACCTAGGTCTTGTTCTTCGAAGGTGGCAATTCCTGGATGGCCTTGACTTTCGATGGGTCCAACTCAATGCCCCGGCGGCTGACTACGAACCCCAACAACTTTCCAGACGGCACCCTAAAAGCACACTTTGCCGGATTAAGCTTGAGATTGTACCTGCGAAGCCTTCGGAAGAACATCTTCAGATCCCTGACGTGGTCAGACTGCTCTCTATACTTCACGATCACATCATCCACGTACACCTCGATTTACTAGTGTATCATATCATGGAATATTGTTGTCATTGCCCTCATGTAGGTTGCCCCAGCATTTTTCAAACCAAATGGCATGACCCGATAGCAGTACGTTCCCCACGGCGTGATGAATGCCGTCTTTTCTGCATCTTACTCGTCCATTAGGATATGATGATACCCGCGTAACAATCCACAAAAGAAACAATCTCATGTTTGGTGCAATTATCAATCAAGATATGGATGTTCGGCAACGGGAAATTGTCTTTTGGACTTGCCTTGTTGAGATCCCGATAGTCAACACACACCCTGGTCTTGCCATCCTTCTTTGGTACAGGCACAACATTGGCTAACCAGGTGGGATACCGGGTAACCCAAATGACTTTGGCATCGAACTACTTGGTGACCTCTTCCTTGATCTTTACACTCATATCCTTTTTGAACTTTCTCAGCTTCTATTTGACAGGAGGGAATACCGGGTCAGTGGGCAACTTTTGAACCACTAAATCAGTGCTTAGACCCAGCATGTCATCATAGGACCATGCAAAAACGTCTTTGTATTTGAACAATGCTTTAATTATCTCTTCCTTGAGTTGAGGTTCCAGATGGACACTTATTTTAGTTTCACGGACATTTTCTCGGTCCCCTAGATTAACTGCTTCAGTGTTATTCAAATTAGGTTTGGGCTTTTCCTCAAAATGACTTAGTTCCTTACTAATTTCTTCATAGGCTTCATCCTTCTCGGTCCCCTAATTTATTCAAATGCCCACTGACCAGGAGGGAATACCGGGTCAGTGGGCAACTTTTGAACCACTAAATCAGTGCTTAGACCCAGCATGTCATCATAGGACCATGCAAAAACGTCTTTGTATTTGAACAATGCTTTAATTATCTCTTCCTTGAGTTGAGGTTCCAGATGGACACTTATTTTAGTTTCACGGACATTTTCTCGGTCCCCTAGATTAACTGCTTCAGTGTTATTCAAATTAGGTTTGGGATTTTCCTCAAAATGACTTAGTTCCTTACTAATTTCTTCATAGGCCTCATCCTTCTCAAATTCCAACTCGTCATCACACTCGATTTCTTGTATTATTATTTCGGAGTTAGATTGGCTTTTAAAACTAGGCCGAAGATTCCTCATGCATGTCATGTCATTGATATCAGCATAAAAAGAACTGTACAAAAGAAAAAAACAAAAATAAAATTTGAAGAAATGAAGGAAAAAGAACAATTGCATTTTATTGAATATAAAGATAACAGGGTTTTAACACATCCAACTGGACGGAACATAATATTTGAATTACAGACCCTGGAATAATCCAGACAACTAAAAGAAAATCATAACCCACTACCAAGACTCCCTCCGGGTAGGAAGAGGAGTAGCTTCCTAGTTGTTGACTTTTGCACGTGGTCCCACAAATTGCACATCTGCCTTGCTGGACCTTTCCCCAGCCTGAACCATATTGACCTCGGCGAATAACCTTTCAAATCCCTTCTCCAAGTCTCCATCAGCACCAATCAGTGGTCTAGGGACCTTTGACAATAGTTGCTTTCAGATACCCGACCTGACGAATGACCTAGACAGACGTGGGATTGGCTTTGGCAATGCCCATGCTTTCCATTTCATTTTTTTAGCTCTTCTCACGTCTGCAACGGTAGGCTTGAACCCCAAACCAAAAGTATCCAGATTCTTTGGAAGAGAAACTGGCTGCACAATACCTTGCAGAGATACACCCAAACCCTTGCCCGGTACGAAACCATTTTTCAACATTTCAACAGCCACCATAACTGATGCCGCAACCATCTTTGGAGTTGGCACACACTTTCATTCCGGAATTTTGTCTACCGATACTGTGTCGGAAACCTGATAAACCCATGGTCCCTTGCCATCGTCAACCTCTATGAACGAAACGATGGCACTATTGGGCACACACAAATTATTTTCGCCGTGTACAACAATTTCTTGTAGATCCCATTCAAACTTGACCACTTGATGTAAAGTAGACGGGACTGCTTTGGCCGCATGGATCCAGGGTCATCCCAATAACAGATTGTATGAAACAGCCACATCGAGCACCTGGAATTCCATAGTAAATTCAACTGGCCCTATTGTGAGCTCAAGCACTATGTCCCTGACTAAATCTTTCCCTCCACCGTCGAATCCCCGAACGCAAATACTGTTCTTGTGAATTCTTTCATTCTTCATTTGCAGCTTGTTCAATGTGGAGAGAGGATAGATGTTCGCGCTAGACCCGTTGTCAACGAGTACCCGAGTAACCACGGAGTCTTCGCATTTCACCGTCAGATAGAGGGCTCTATTGTGCTCGGTACCCTCCACGAGCAATTCATCATCAAAAAAGGTGACTTGGTTTACCTCAAATATCTTGTTAGCTATCATTTCCAAGTGGTTTACTAAGATTTTGTCAGGAACGTGAGCCTCGTTCAAGATCTTCGTTAAAGCACGACGATGTTCGTCTGAATGGATCAATAATGACAAGAGCGAGATTTGAGCTGGTGTCTTCCTTAACTATTCCACAATGGAATAGTCTTGCGCTTTAATCTTTCTCAGAAATTCTTCTGCTTCTTTCTCAGTCACTGCTCTTTTCACCAACACTGGATTATCTTTTAAGGTCTTAGCTTTTCTCAACTCTTCGGGTGCAAATCATCTCCCCGATCGAGTCAAACCATGAGTCTCACACACATCTTCTTTAACCTTTTTTCCCTGGTAAGTTACTTTCATTCGTTCATAATTCCACGGAGATGAGTTACTGGTTTTATAATAACAGGCTCTATGCGAGCACCCTTCATAACCACAACAGGTTTACTTGTAACCCTGATACCACCCCTTTAACTTTCTCTGGTTTCACTGCAACAGTGCTTGAAGAACCTTTTTTGGATACCACAGCTGGCTTATTGTCTATCCCTTTCAACTGGACCACTGATTTCCCACCGGTTACCTTTTCCTTTGAACTGATATCACTGGAGAGGATCATCATCACCGTATGCGAGGGTTTCTTAGCCTCCCGTCCCTTGTGTATCAACTCAATCATATGGGTCTCATGGTGAGTTGGTAGCGGATTATGGTTGATATTTGGTGCTTCTGGGGCCTGAACCTCGATCCAATGAGTATC
Organism: Nicotiana sylvestris; assembly: GCF_000393655.2. Lineage (NCBI taxonomy): Eukaryota > Viridiplantae > Streptophyta > Magnoliopsida > Solanales > Solanaceae > Nicotiana > Nicotiana sylvestris. Next base: position 66,509,784 of record NC_091063.1, read on the forward strand.
AATGAGCTCTTGTACAACTGTTTTTAGTTTCCAGCATTTCTTTATATCATAGCCCAGGGCCCCTGAACAATACTCACAACTCACCAAACGATCAAGATTTCTGGGAAGGGGATTCGGCAGTTTGGCTTCGATCGGATTCAACATACCCAACTGTCTCAGCCTGTAGAATAGACTAGTATAGGATTCTCCCAATGGAGTAAAAGTCTTCTGCTTCTGCAGCCTCTCGTTCTTAAAGGCTTGATTGGGTCGAAAACCTATTCCAGGAGGATTTTTGTAGGCTTTTGGGGGTGGATATCTATTTTGTGGAGCATGGTATGGGTTTTGTGGAGCTGGCGCACGCCATTGCACGTGAGCGGGAGGTTAGGTATAGGTTTGTGCGTGATAGATAGAAAAATGGGGATCTGGTGGTGGGTAGTAGTATTGTGGTAGGCTATATGGAGTGTAGGGGTATGTTTGGGGATAGGTTTAAGGTTGGTTGTAGAACGGTGGAAGGTTCCTAGATCCACCCCAAGCTGCCGACTCGATCGTTGCAACATCCTCTTTCTTCTTCTTTCCGAGCACACCACCAGTACCGTATTGAATGTCCTAAGTGGTTGCTTTAATTGCTGAATAACTCATGATCTTATTGGACTTGAGTCCCTCTTCAATAATGCCTCCCATTTTCACAACTTCATTAAAGGACTTGCCCACTGCTGACACCAAATGACCAAAATAAGTGGGTTCCAAAGCCTGCAAGAAATAATCAACCATCTCGCATTCTTTTATCGGAGGGTCAACCCTCGCCACTTGCTCTCTCCAACGGAATCCATATTCCCTGAATCTCTCACCGGGCTTCTTCTCAAGTTTTGTCAACGACAGACGATCTAGGATGATTTCGAGATTATACTGAAAATGACAGGCGAAGGCTTGGGCCAAATGGTCCCATGTGTATCACCTGCTATGATCTTGTCTGGTGTACTATTCTAGCACCGACCCACTCAAACTTTAGCTAAAATACACCATCAGCAATTCATCTCTTCTGCCTGCTCCTCTCATTTTGCTACAAAATCCTCTTAAGTGTGCTACTGGGTCACCATGCCCATCGTACAAATCAAACTTGGGCATTTTGAACCCCGCTGGCAACTGAACATCTGGGAACAGACATAAATCTTTGTAGTCCACACTTACTTGCCCCCCTAACCCCCTCATATATCGGAATGATTGCTCTAAGCTTTTGACCTTTCTGATCATCTCTTCATGCTCGGGATTTTTGAGCGGTTTCTCGGTCTCCACCGGGATATCAAGATGAGGAGTGTAAGGATATGGTTCTGGAATTTTGAAGGTAGGTTCAGGGGGATAATACTGGTTGTTGTGAGTCTGGAGCAGAGGTTCACTGGAGGATCGGTGTAATGTAGCAGGTGGAGGTGCCACAAAAACAGGTGTAATTGGTGGAGGAGGGTATGAGACTTGTTTGGGTGGTGGAGCTTGAGAAGTATGGGAAGTGGCACTATGACATTGTTGGTAGAGGGGAAAGGCTGGAGATGAGTTCACAGTTGGAGGCTCTGGAGGTTGGGCTGATGGTGGGATATAAGCAGGATTGGCGGGATAAACCGGTGGTGGATGCCCCTTCGCCCAAGCTTGGTACATTTCAGCCATCTGCTGTTTCAGCTTATACATTTCTTCCCTCATCGCATTAATGTCCATTTCTTCCACCTCTTTCGATGGGTCGACGATGCTTGTTTCCAGTTCCTGGTCGACCATATTCAGCCTGTCTTTCGATCGGGTGTTGTAGGAGTGAGTTGCTAGAATGCCAGTCAACTAACCACCTGCCTGGACTTAATACGTCAAACAAACAACCTTGTTAGCGATTAGGCTTTAATAGATTGGTAACCGCACATTGGGCATGAATGCACCGAAATAGTTAACCGTCTCTATTATGTATTTGATCGGTTGCATGCGTCATCCTGGCCTTTTCTTTCTTTGCAAACATCCTCTTTTCTTCTCTTTTCTCTCATTTCCATTCATTCTGGCCTCTGTGCTCTCTTTGTTTTTACTCTCTCTTATTTTCTCTTTTTCTTTCTTATTTTTCCGCTCTTTCCTTTTCTTTACTCTCTTGTTTTTCCTCTTATTTTCTTTCCTTCTTTTCCTCTCTCTCTCTCTTTTTTTTATTTGGTTGCGGTCGAATCCTATGGAGATTGCCTACGTATCATGACCCCGCATGAATTAGACCAAGCGTAGTTCTTGTAGATAAGTGCGAAATAAAACATTTTTGGGATTTTCAGTTTTCATAAAATAAAACAACAAATGCTTCCATTACAAATTCAAAACTAACAAATTCTGAAAGACTAACAGATTTCGATGCAAAGATGAAACACAGACTCCAAAATAGACATTATATTCCAACAGAAGAAAATACAGACTCGAAAACAATTCGACGAACTTTAGCAGAAAGAAAACTCAACATGACTGACAGATGCTTAACAAAAGGAAATGCAGACTCAAACGAAAAAATCATGAATACATCAATGCTCCTAGTGCCCGCGGGACATCATTCAGTCTCGCTGTGGGCCTATATGCAAGCTCCCTTTGAAGTCGATCCAAATAGTTCATTATCTGTTTAACAAATGTCATTACTGCTGCAAAGAAGGTAGTGCGAGTCATATCCTCACAAATCTGGTACTTCATAACGATGTAGTCGGCAATTCTTCTAATTCTCTCTCTTATAGCGCCCTTTTCTTGTAACAAACGCCCAATCTGCTGGGCCCTGGCTTCCAAAGTTTGCTCAGCCACATGATTTTGCTCCTGAAGTTGTTGCAAATCTATTTCTAATTGCGCCAATGCTGTATAACAATGTTCCCTTTCAACTTTGAAGTCTTTTACCTATTTGATCATTTTGTTTTCTGTGGCGATGACCCTTCTCTTTAACCCTGCGACCTCATCGTCGTACCTTTCTCTCAATTGCTTAACCAGGCGTACTCGTTCATCTGCGTTTTTAGCCAATTGCTTTCGAGCCTTGGCTAGTTCACCTTATACTTTATTCAAATCAAAACTATAGTCATTTACTTTCTGCCTCAAGTTAGCTATGAGCTTTTCATCTCTGTCACTTCGGACTGGATTTTCTGCCGCTACTTTCAATTTCTGAATTTGAGCTCGAAGGGCCTCATTTTCTTTGGCTAGATTTTTCTTTTCTCCTTTGTCCGCTGCCACTCTCAAGCTATTCTCGAATTGAAGTTCTCTGACTTGCTTTTCCAACTTGCTTATGGTATCCCTGTACTCGTTTTCTTTGGTCAGCCAATCCCATTGTACCTGAGCTCCGTCGGTGAATTGCTGGATGTGGGGTCTCTTTGTGGGCCTGTCAAGCTCATGTTGAACTCGGGATCTTTTACCATACCAAGCAATATAACTGGGCTCCACCTCGCCTCTGGATAGGTCTCGTACTTGCGTGTTAGGCCCAAAGAATCTGCACTGATGCCAAACCTGACACACCTTTTCTTCTGGGAAGGCAGCTTTTGGATCTAACTCAATGACTTGCTGACTCAAATCTTCATTGTGTGGGATGGTCTGGTATCGGCCCAACTGATGCAAGACTCTGTGCGAAGCATAAGACTGGATACTCCGCAGACCCATCAACAGCAAAAAACACACCTCAACCGACATATAGATTACTTCATTGACCGAGAGCCATCCGAACGTCCATTATATCTTATTTGCGGTCAAAGATCTCAAATGAGCATGCCATGCTTCCGTACCATCTGGAAACTCATAACCCTCTACTCATTTTTCATGTTTTCAATGCACTCGAGGCCAATCATACCGCAATTCAAGTATCCGGGACGGTGGCAAAGGTGTTCCTCCATCCATATTTGTAACAGCATATTGCACCATTCAAAGAACTTTGCTCCTTTTCGACAATGACTAAGAGCTCGATAAATTTCTACCAAGATCAACGACACTATAGTCCCATATGCCTATTTCACCATGAAGTCAGCTATCCCTACTAACCCCATCTCTATGTTCTCATCTTTTCTCGGGCAAACCAAAATACCCAGGAACGCCACTATGAAAGCTAATCCTCTCCGAGCTTCCCACTTGTCTTGATTCCCAGCATGAGTAAGACTAGTATCCGGTATTTCGAAGCTACCTGGATTCCCGTATCGTCGGTACAGAAAGTAGAAGGTACAAAATTCTTTGGCCAAATTTCCGTTTCGTACATCCCGACTGATGCTTAACAAGTCCAAAAATTTGAGGGGGGGTCACTGTTCTTGGTGCTATCGGGTATTGACTTCTGAGATTCCCTTTGAAACCGGCATAGCCTGCTATCTCTTCTAGCGTAGGAGTTAACTCGAAATTCGCAAAGTGGAACACATTATGTGCTAGGTCCCAAAACGGTATCAATGCCTCAATCACGTCTTTTCTGGGCTTGACCTTCCAAAGCCCAATAAGACCGCCTAGTGCTTTTGTCACAACTTTTCTGTTGTCGTCTCCCAAATCATGCCACCACATATGTAGCTCCAAAGGGATCTCTTCACGGACTGAGAAAGGTTCATTTTGATTTGTGCTCATCCTGCACATTTATTAAGGTGATTAAAAGAAAACTATGACTCATTTTGACTTAAAGAGAAATGACCGTTTTTTTCAAAATTTCCACAAAACATCCGGCCTTGCCAACACGGCCTTTCAACACTTCAAAACGAAGATTTTAAGGCTGTGTCAGCTAACCAGCCAAAACCTTTAACAATGACAAAAGTGGCTATTCTTGCAAAAATAGCCTTCCGGTGCCCTTTTAGGGACATTCGACTATTTCTGACAAGAATGGAATCACCTTGATTATTTTAAAATTATAGTAAAATTTTTCTACCTACTTTTGCAAAAGGAATTTGGACCCGATGGGGGTTGCCTACGTATCTCACACCCTGTGAGAATCCAACTGGCGTAGTTCGGGCAAGCAAAACACACAATTTTTTTTGAAAGCAAGATTTTTTTCATTTCATTGGCAAAGAAAACTATTTTTTTGAAAACAACAACTTTTTTCTTCTTTTTTCATTTCATTGGTAAATAAAACAAACTATTTTGAAAACAAAACCTTTTTTTTCCTTCCCTTTTTATGTTCTCGAAAATTCGGCAGAGTTTCGACACTATTGGTTTTTTTTCTTTCAGAACAGGCGATTAACTCTCTTTAACCCTCATACTGCTATTCCTCTTTCCTCGACTTTTCCCAATATTCATAAGCTGGTCAACATGCAAGTCCGAAGCAAGTAAATGAACAAGTAGCAACTAGGATGCATCAGGATGGTCTTTTATTTCGGGTGCACCTATCCTAGACAGACCCAACCCCTGTGTTGAGTCTCCAAAGCCAAAATGCACATGATGCAAACAACGTTCCTACTAGGGATCCGACATGAGGTCTTGTTATACTAGGTTTAAAACCTGGGGTTTTATTGTTCTAGATCTGGCTTACCCGAGCGGACAACTCGAGCTGAGGGGGGGAGGGGGCAGCGTACCGGGAATACAGAAGCTTCGCCGTCTTTGCAACTTGTCCGAACCTCGTTCTACATTTGGAATATGACTCTAACAGAAAAGAAGTCACACGAAGTGCACACTTCTTCATGATTTTGAAGACTCAGAGAGAAAAGGGATTTCGCAGCAGTTTATATACAGTTCACGGAATAACAAAGCGGTAAAAGCAATCAATTAACATATAAGGCCCAAATTATGTAACAAAACCAGATAATGGATAAAGCTAACTATAACATTTATTCTAAGCTCGAATTCTTGAACCCTGAACTAGAGATTCTGGGTTCGATTCCCAGCAGAGTCGCCAGAGCTGTCACACCTCCTTTTTACCTACACCCCCATAAAGGAGTATATATAAAGGGAGTTTTTCCAATTAAAGGACAATCGAAACGGGATTTATTGTTAAAAGATTCAGAGTCGCCACTTGGGAGATTTATGGAGTCCCAAGTCACCGGTTGAAATCCCAAATCGAGGAAAAGATTGACTCTGTTTTAACAGTCCGCGAACCAGAAATCTGGGTAAGGAATTCTGTTAACACGGGAGAAGGTGTTAGGCATTCCCGAGTTCCGTGGTTCTAGCACGGTCGCTCAACTGTTATATTTGGCTTAATAATCTGATTTTAGAACATTTTGAACCTATGTGCAATTTTAACCTTTTAATCGCTTTTAATTGACTTTTAAAGAAGACTGAACGTCGTTTAAAACATGCCTTTGGATTGCGCAACATGCAATGTACTTGCAATCTGGAACATATCTTATTCAACGTCTTAAGATTTGATTGGGTCACATGAAATGCACACCCGAGTTTAAGAAAGTAAAAATTATTAACTAACACGCCCTAAAGCAACTACGCGTTTTTAACTTTACGAGGGCCATAGAAAATTCGCTAAATGGCATGCCTCGAATTCTAAGAATTAAAGTATTAACTAAGCGAAGGCCATGCATTTGGAGATTTTATTTGGCACGACCCCCTCAATTCCAATTTTAAAAGGGAACTCGAACTAGACTTGGAGGACCATAAGCCACTTATATTATCCAATATGGCTCACCTCGTAATGTAATTAGTGAGAATTCAATTAATTAAAGGACAGAATTATCAATGCTTTTAAGACTAAAGTTTCGGAAGACATGTTTCTCGGAAGACCTACGACTGGAATTAAAGGGCATTGGGCTCGGAAGGCTGGCCCTACTGCCAAAAGACCTGGCCTGCCCTGATACAGGCCCAACACAAGCCCAAACCATAGAGAACGGGCATCGACAAGTGCGGGACTCCAGATCGAGTCCCTACGCAGGCAACACATCAGAATTATCTGAATTACTGGCCTTTGTTTAACCAAAAAATAGAAATTTAGTCAAAGCTAGAATTTAGAAGAAAAGGGGGTTACTGATAATCAAAAGAATATGTAGAAGAGAATAATTTAGAGTAACCAGAATTTAATCAGGAGAAAAACAAGTGAATCAGAGTATATTTCAATTGTGTCTGTCCTTACAAGTGACTAGATACCTCCCTTTTATAGGTGTCTTGAAGGTATGCGTTTCCTTCAAATCATAATGAGGCTATTATGAATAATTAAAGACATTAAATACTACGTTACACAATCATTGTAATCAATACAACTTCTCTAACGTATCCGATATTTAATGCCTATTGAATTCAGTATCTGCGCTCCTTATTATGGTCAGATCTGTTCCTTTTGATAAGTGATCTAAATAGGTACGGGCGCTGAATCTTTCAAATGTCTTCCCGTGCCTCTTCCTTTGCCTTTGCTCGTTTCTATTGCTGCCCGTGACTTGACTAATTATAATTCTTTAACTATTTGACCAGTCCACGTGTCTCAACATATATAAATTCAATTTTTCCCAATACAGATAGTCCCCCAACTTTCCATTTATTCATCAATTGAATATTTGGGAAGTGGATTTCATTAAAACGAGAATTTTTGTCACCATTAATGCTATGACAAAACTGACGCTTCAATTGTCACTTCCATTTAATACTTCATGCACGTGTCGATTTTCCATTGGCTCTGCAGTTTTTGCATCCTTTTTTAAGGTTTTTACAAGACCACTATTATCGAAGTGCTAGTTATCATAATTATGGTATTTCCACCTCTGCACTTTTACCTTTAGCGGTTGCTTATCGGTATAAATATAATTTTTTCCTTTGTCTTTATCACATAAAGCTTATTGAACACTTATTTCTCCAAATTTTTGTTGACTTCTTCCTTAGACCATTCCTCTTCGATATGTCTTCTCCAAGCCCTAACTCTGAGAGAGTTTCCATTACTGACTCCTTCCCTAATGCCCCTGTTAGGCATAGAAGGGGAGGTAGACTTCGTAGTTTAGAATCTACTCGAGGATGTGGTTCGTCTATGCCTTCTTCTACTTCTGGTCCTTCCTCTAGAACCAGAGGTTCCCTTTCTCAAAAATCTTCTTCTAGGGGTAAAGACCATTCTAAACCTTTACGCGAACCGTTAGTAGATGAGATAGTTCCTTCAGAATTGTCTTTTTACCATGACAGGGAATCTCTTAGAAACCAAGTTTCTGCATTAGATCGTGTCGATACTTACCCTACTCAAATTACAGAGTTTTTGGCTCCTGTGTTTCGTAAGGACTGCCATTGGAGTAATAATTTTCCCATTATTATCCCTAATCCGAATCAGAGAATTACTTCCTATTTAACGGGGTTCTCTTTTGTTTACACTTACCCTTTTACTTTAGGGTTTAGACCAGCAATTGACCCAGTCATTCCCGAATTTTGCCGTTTCTTCAATGTCTGCTTGGGTCAAATTGACCCAATCATATGGAGGGAAGTTGCCTGTTTAAGGCATTTAGCCACTAGAGCTGAAGCTCCTTTTACTTTCCCTCACTTGATTCATCTTTACTCACCTAGGCTTTTTCGTAATGGTGTTTTTACACTAGTGGCTAGGAGTAAGAGGGTTTTGGTGAGACCTGAAGATGACAAGGATCGTGGCTGATATGCCCGATTTGTTGCTTCCCCCACTGTTGGTTTAGTAGGTGAAGATAATGTCCCCTTTCCTGAGAAGTGGAATTTTGCACGTAGGTCTTTTATCCATCTCTTACCTTATTCTTTCAAATTTATCAACTTTACTAATTTTACCCCTCCTTGTTTTTCTTTTTAGCAACCATAGGAGTAGTGGGGGATGTTCCCAATTTCCGTGGTTGGGTAGATAAATTGCTGAAGATCGCGCCAATGGACGGTAGATCTTGGAAAACACTTTCTAACCGCTTTGGTTGGAAGGTTAAGACTCATGGTAAGAGTTCATATTTTGTTTTTTTATGCCTATATTCTCCTTTATTGTTTTAACTTTTATCCTTCTTTTTGTTAGGATTTGCTATTCGAGGGATTACTGCGGAAGCAGTTGCAGCCTCTTGTGTCTCTTCAAAGACCCGTACTCCTTCGGGAACCCGTATCTCTCTAGAGAGAGCCCGAGAAATAGTCTTGGGTTCCTTTTCTGCGAAAAGGAAGGCTGCTGAAGAGAAAAATTCTGAAGAAGAGGAAAATGAGAGACCATTGGTAACGAGGCCACGAGTTAGGAGACACATTGTTTCCGATGACGAAGCTGAAGTCTCAATTTCTTTTACCGAACCTGTTGAAACCCCAATAATAATTCCCGATGACGACGTCACTCCCTACGACACTCGTGAGTCTATCGACCAACTTTTTGTCAGTGGATTTGTTCGTGAAGATGTTGGGTCTGTTTTAGACGAAGTACCTTTATCATCTTTCTCATTACCCGTGCCTGTGATTCCTTCTTTACCGGCCCAGCTATTTCTGTTACTTCTTCTACTGCTCTTACCTCTTTTCCTGCTCCTCCTTTGGCTATTCTCCCCTATAGTTCATACTGAAACGGGCTCTTCAAGTAAGAGTGCCTCTATGAGGTGGGTAACTATTGAAATTCTTGCTGAGAATAGACTTTTGAGAAAATTAGGTCAGGCGGATATATAGCTAGAGCCTCTTATTGGCCCAATTGAAAAAGCAAAGCTGGAAAGCCATAGTTCCCTGACTTTAATGAATGACATCGTGCATGCCACTCTGAAGGTATTTTCCTTCTCTCCCACTTTGCAAAATTTTTCATCTTTGAGATTCTTATTTCTTCTCTTTTATTTTTAGGCTAATCTCATCGGCACAGAGTTGATGAAAAGAATTGCTCCTTTGGAGAAGACATCACGTGACTCTCAATTGGAAGCATCCAATTGTAAGGGGCAATTTGAGAGTGTTTAGCTTGGAATAGAGAGCTTGCAAGAGAAAAAGAATACCTTAGAGCAGCGAGTACGGGCCTTAACCTCAAAATTGGCAGTTACAAAAGTTTCTTCATACCAAGAAGAGAAAGACAAAGAGCGTCTCGAGTCCTCCTTTACAGAGCAGCTATCTAAACCTAGTGAAGAGATCAGGGAGTTAAAGGCTCTTTTAAATAAAAAGGAAGTTTACTCTGGGGAGCTTGTGCAAAATTTAACTCAAGCACAAGAAGACCTCAGAATATCTGCTGATAAGGTGCGTGCTTTAAAATGCTCCCACGCCTCTCTTCAAGCTTCCCACAACTCTGCCTTGGCTGAAAATGAAGAGCTAAAAAATGAGATCACTGCTTGGGAAAAAGGATTATGAGATCCTTGAAGAAAAATCTGCTGTTGAGGCAAGTTGGGCTTTTTTGAATTCCCGTCGTGATACCCTACTTGAAGCTAGTCAAGAAAACTTCAACCTGGAGTTAGAGTTAGCTAAAATCAACAAAACTATTGAAAAGGCTCAACAGACTCAGGACTTCCCTTCTCCTGCGGATGAAGTTCCCGTGGCTGAAGCTTTTATGAATGTTGAAGCTGATACGGGTGTCATGATTATTTCAAACCCGATCGAGCCCGTTGCTGCAAGTCAAGTTGAAGCCGCGCCTACTGATGCACCTGCCCAAATTGAGCCTGCTGCTATCGATGTTCCTGCCTCAATACCACAAACTTCTCAGCGACTAGTTTTAATCATTCAAATGATTTTATTTTTGTTTTGACTTTGGAAGATAGTAATCAAACCCTTAACTTCATTTGAGGGTTGATTTTAGGAACGTCAGTACCCAAGTCTTTTAATGGGGTAATCTAAACAATTTCGTAGTTTGATGACTAAGTTGGAACTTAGTCTTAGATATTTTGTTTTTACATATTAAGAAGTGTTTTATCTTAAACTTCTGCTTGCTTTATTCTCGCCTTTATTTTTAAGGACTTACAGAATAATTTGCATTTTTGTTTTTTGAAAAATGCTTCTGTTAACCTCATGATTAATTTAAACATGAGTTTTATAAAAGAGGGCCCTTTTATATTCCAATACATAATGAAGAAGACGTCTCAACTTCATAATGGTATTATCATACGACAAAAGAAACAGGAATACACATGTTTTTCTGAAATAACTTGGACAAGTTTTTATTTTTGAACCTTGTCTAGTTCCGAATAAAACTTTACATGTATTTGAATTACATCCATAACTTTTTCGTAACTATTTTTCTTGTAACAGATTTAAAAAATAATAAAAAATAGACACGGGGTTTTTCCTTATAACCCGTTTTAGTACAAAGCCTTTATCCCTAGTGAGGTTTTTCTTTAGCCTTAGCTCGTGGCTTTATGACTTTTACTCTACACTTGACTGGCTTTAGCTCGTGACTTTATGACTTTTACTCTGCACTTGACTTGACTCTTTCATGCTTGATTTTTCCTTAATCTTCTTTGCCTTCTTTATACACATGTCCATGTATATTATATAGTCCCCCAAGTGTTTGAGTATTGAAGTATGAAGCCTCGAGCACTTGGTAGTTTCTCACATTTTGTCCTTTCCCTGAAAAGGAAAAATATACGAGACTCGGAGGGACGATTATAGATGAAGACTGCATAACCCGTTTGTATTTCTATCAGAATAATTGTAACCCTAGGCCAGGAATTTTAGGTTACTCCATGTGCCTTGCCGGCCGTGACTCATCATTTAGTACCGGTTAGCGTTTTGCCTATCACCTAAAATCGTTAGTAAAATCTTAACAATTTAAAAATGATTTTTAAAATGGTTATACCTGACCATGGATTTTCTTTAGAAATAGTATCTCTTTAAATGAACAACATCCAATGCGAAGGTAGTATCTTGCCATCCATTGTCTCCAGTTCATATGCTCATTTTCCTGCAACATCACGCACTTTGTAGGGTCCTTCCCATGTTGGACTTAATTTCCCTGTGTTAGCTACCTTTGTAGACTGAAAAACTTTTAAAGCACGAAGTCCCCAATTTTGAAGAACCTGAGGCGTGCTTTTCTATTGTAGTATCGTTCTATGACTTGCTTCTGTGCTGCCATTCTTATTAAAGCAGCTTCTCTCCGCCCCTCAAGTAAATCTAGATTGACCCACATCTCCTCGTCATTAGACTCTTGTGTCGCCTGTGTGAACCGTGTACTTGGTTCCACTATCTCAACTGGAATTAAAGTCTCAGCTTCATAAACCAATGAAAACGGTGTTTCACCTGTACTTGTTTTTGCAGTTGTGCGATAAGCCCATAAAACTCCAGGTAATACTTCAGGCCAGTTTCCTTTTGATTCCTCTAGCCGTTTCTTTAAGTTGTTGATAATGACTTTGTTCGTTGATTCTGCCTGCCCATTACCCACTGGATGGTAGGGTGTTGAAGTAATCCTTTCAATTTGCCTGCTTTGAAAAAATTCCATGATCTGAGCTCCAATAAACTGAGGATCATTATCACATACGATGTCTTTTGGTACGTCGAATCGACATATGATATTCTGCCAAATAAAGTCTCTGAATTCCTTTTCTCGCACCTGTTTGAATGCACCTGCCTCTACCCATTTAGTAAAATAATCACTGAGAACAAGCAAAAATTTTACCTGTCCTTTTGCTTGCGGTAATGGTCCTACGATATCCATTCCCCATTTCATAAATGGCCACGACGAAATGACTGGATATAATAATTTGGCAGGTCTATGCATATTGTTACCGTACCTCTAGCATTTATCACATTTGGCTACGAAACTTTCTGCCTCCTCTTCTATTTTAGGCAAGTAATAACGTGCCCTAATTAAGGTTCTTACCAGTGATCTTCCACCCGCGTGATTCCCGCAATGACTCTCGTGTATTTCTCTCATTACATACTCTGTTTGCGAAGGTCCAAGGCATCTTGCTATGGGTCCACCAAATATTTTACGATATAGATTGCCTTGTTTTAAGCAGTACCGAGCGGCCTGCCTTCGAAGCGCATAGGCCTTTTTCTTGTCATCAGGGACGGTTCCATACTACAAAAAACCAACAATTTCGTTCCTCCAATCCCAGGTTAATTTATTAAAATTTACCTCATTCACATCAGGATCAAGAACTGAATGAAATAAATGTATCACTGAGGCATTTACATCGTTTGCCACATCAGCCGCAGATGCGAGATTAGCTAGGGCGTCTGCTTCAAGATTTTCGTCCCTGGGTATTTGTCTAATCTTCCAATCTTGAAATTGTTTTACCAATTCCCGTACCTTTTCTAAATACTGCTGCATCCTTGCTTCCCTGGCTGTATAAGTCCCCAGCATTTGATTAACTACGAGTTATGAATCACTCTTGATTATAATCTGATTTATACCAAGTTCCCATGCCAGTTTTAAACCTGCAATCATAGCCTCATATTCTGCCTCATTGTTAGTTATGGAATGACATTTAATAGCTTGCCGAATGGTTTCACCCGTAGGTGGTACCAATACTATCCACAAACCTGCTTTTCTCACGCTAGATGAGCCATCAGTGAATAAAGTCCAAGTTCCTAGGTTGGCTCCATTGAACACCTGTAATTCTTTTTCTGCTTCTAACTGTATTCCTTGACTAAAATCAGCCACGAAATCAGCTAATACTTGCGATTTTATAGCAGTTCTAGGTTGGTATGCAATTTCATATTCACTTAACTCTATTTTCCACTTAGCTAACCTACCTGATAACTCATGCTTATGTAGCATGTTACGTAAAGGGTAGGTAGTTACCACAACGATAAGATGATATTGAAAGTAAGGTCTTAACTTCCTAGATACCATGATTAACGCAAGTGCAAGTTTTTCTAACTGAGGATACCTCGTTTCTGCATCTAACGAATATTTTCTTATGTAATAGATAGGTGATTATTTACCTTGCTCTTCTCGGACCAGAACAACACTTACCGCCACCTCCGAAACAACAAGGTATAGGAGTAGCTTTTCCCTAGCCTTTGGTTTTGCCAATAGAGGCAGATTTGATAAGTACGTTTTCAAATTCCTATGTACTTGTTGACATTCCTCATTCCATTCAAAATGATCCTGCTTTTTAAGAGCTGAGAAGAATTTAAAACACTTCTATGATGATTTAGAGATGAATCTTCCCAAGGCCGCAATTCTCCTTATTAATCTTTGAACTTCTTTCTTGTTTGAAAATATGTCAGGGATTTCTTCAATGGCTTTAATCCGTGCAGGATTTACTTCAATTCCTTGGTTAGAAACAAGAAAACCCAAAAACTTGCCTGATGCAATGCCAAATGCACATTTTTCGGGATTTAACTTCATATTATATTTACGCAGAATTGAAAATGTGTCAGACAAGTGTGATATGTGATTTTTTGAGTGTTGAGTTTTAACAAGCATATCATCTATATATGCCTCCATTGTCTTTCCTAAATATTCCTGAAACATTTTGGTAACTAACCTCTGGTACGTTGCACCTGCATTCTTTAGACCAAAGGGCATTACTTTATAACAATAAGTCCCCCTATCTGTTATGAATGAAGTTTTTTCTTCATCTGCCGGATCCATTTTAATCTGATTATATCCTGAATATGCATCTAAAAAACTTAACAATTCATGACCTGCAGTTGCATCAATCAATTGATCTATGTGTGGTAGTGGAAAAGAATCTTTAGGGCAGGCTTTGTTAAGATTTGTATAATCTACATAAACCCGCCACTTACCATTTTTCTTTGGAACCACAACAGTATTAGCTAACTAGTTAGGATACTTTACCTCTCGAATGGAACCAATTTTTAGCAATTTTGGACTTCTTCTTGAATCACCTGATTCTTGAAAGTTCCATGCTTTCTTTTCTTTTGCTTCACAGGAGGATATGACGAATCTTCATTTCGTTTATGAGTCATCACCTCCGGTGGTATTCCTGTCATGTTGGAGTGGGACCAAGCGAAGCAGTCCATGTTAGTTTTCAAAAATTTGATTAACTTACCTTTCATTCCTTGGTCAAGATTATCCCCGACATAGACTTTCTTATCAAGCCACTGAGCAAACAACACGATAGGTTCTAATTCCTCTATCGTTGCTTTGATATCTTCATTCTCTTCTGGTTCTTGAATGGTATCAGGCCTTGAGTCTACATCTGTTCACACTTGTTCAGTTGAGGTCTGTGTTGTGGTGTCCTCAACTGCCTTCTGTGATTGCTATTTGCCTTCACTTCTCGTGCTTGTATATGCCACAAAGTTAATAGCCCTAGATGTATGTTGATCTCTGCAAATTTGACAAATTCCCCATGGCGATGGGAAGTTGATAACTTGATGCAAGGTTGAAGGAACAACATCCATTTCATGGATCCATGGTCTCCCCAGAATCATGTTGTAAGCCATCTCCATGTCTACTACCTAGAACTTTGTATCTTGGATGACCCTTTCAGCAAAAGTGGTGAGTGTTACTTCTCCTTTTGTGACGACATTGGAATTATCGAATCCAGATAGAGTATGCGCCTTTGGTATTACTCCATCTTCAGCTTGCATCTCACGTAGCACTCTTAGCAAAATAATGTTCACGGAACTACCTAGATCAACAAAAACTCGTTTCACATTAGTATCATGCACAATTAAAGATATTACCAGTGCATCGTTATGAGGGATTAATACGCCATCTGTATCTACATTATTGAATATAATATTGCCTTCTTCTAGAACATGCCTCACCCGTTTCCCTTGGGTAATAGTTATTTTGGAAGTTTTGTTAGCCGCAGTATATGACACACCATTAATGTCTTCACCCCCACTTATAACGTTAATAGTTCTTTTGGGAGAAGGTGGCTTTGGAGGCTCCTGCCTGTTCTTCATGTATGCTTGCTTTCCTTTCTCGCTGAACAACTCTGTAAGATATACTTGTTTTAATAAATAATCAACTTCACTTTGTAAAAATCTGCAATCTGCTGTTTTATGCCCGTGATCATTATGGAACTCGTACCAATGGTCAGGGTTGTGCCTGTTTGGATTTGATCTCATTTACTTTGGCCATCGAACCTTATATCCCATGCTTTTCAAAACAGCTACGAGCTCGGAGGTGCTGACGTTGAAGTTGTAACCTCCGAATCTCACTTCTAAATTTCTATCATCATCTCGTGACTCATAGTTGTTTCACTCGTTCCTAAATCTTGATGAAGAACCTGATTCTCTGTTTCTTGATCTGTGATCATGCCTTTGATTATCCTGTTTTGACCGTGAGTCTTTCCCTGCAGGTCCCATATAAGGCTCGTACCTGTTTTTACCGGATCTTTTTTCGTTCTCTACACGTCTTGAACGTATACTTTCTTCTTTTCGAGATCGGGGAACAGTATCTTCCTAAATCCTCAACTTCGTGTTATACCTGTTATAAACATTGTTCCATGTTGAAGCTGGGAATTCTAGAAGGCTTTCGTTTAGTCTCCTCGTAGCTTCCGAGCTTTTTTCATTCAAATTGCTTGTGAAAGCTATAGATGCCCAGTTATCAGGTACACGCGGCAATGTCATTCTTTCGCGTTGAAATCTGTCCACGAAATCTCTAAGCAATTCTGAATCTCCTTGCTTAATTTTGAAAATATTATCCATTCTTTTTTCCACTTTTTGGGCTCTCGAGTGTGCTTTGATGAAAGAATCTGCAAGCTCAGCAAAATAACTTATAGAATTTTCAGGTAAAAGGGAATACCGTGTTAGTTCTCCTTTGGTGAGTGTTTCACCAAATTTCTTGACTAATACTGACTGGATCTCCTGCTTAGTCAAATCATTGCCTTTTACGCCCGTTGTGAATGCAGTCATGTGGTCCCGTGTGTCTGTCGTTCCATCATAGAATATCATGCATTTTGAACTTTTTTGGAATTGGGAGTGGGGCAGCACTCGACTTCCAGGGTTGTTGCGAGTATCTGTCCATGTCTACCCCTTTGATTATCGGCGGCACCCCGGGTATCTGCTCTATGCGTTCACTTTGCTCCTTGAGCTGTTTCTGCAAGGTTAATACTAAATTTTGTAAATCAGAATTAATTACATTACCTAGTTCTCTCTCCTGCGATTTATTGGGAGTTCCACCACTGTCTGAGTTAACAAGCCCGGAACGAGGGTTTTCTATAGTGTTATTATTTGGAGAAGGTGTGAGTGTTGCAATAGGTAACTGGTTAACAAGTGCTTCAATAGCTTTGTTGACCTGAGCAGTTATTAACTTCTACAGAGCTTCATCAACAACTTCAGCATTTTCAAATTGAGCATACTCGTTTATTTGAGATCCATCGGGAGTACCCTCACGAGATTGCCGTGGAGAGTCCTGCAGAGTAGGAACCTGAATGTTAATGTTCTGTGGGCCTCCTTGACTTTGTTGGTTCTCTTGGTTTCCTGGGGTGTTGTCATTGTTATTCGACATGATTGATGTAACAAGGAAGGTCAAGTGAAAAGAAAATAGATTATCAGATTCCCGGTAACGGAACCAATTTGTTTAACCAAAAAATAGAATTTTAGTCAAAGCTAGAATTTAGAAGAACGCGGGTTACTAATAATCAAAAGAATATGTAGAAGAGAATAATTTGGAGTAACCAGAATATAATCAGGAGAAAAATAAGTGAATCAGAGTATATTTAAATTGTGTATGTCCTTACAAGTGACTAGATACCTCCTTTTTATAGGTGTCTTGAAGGTATGCGTTTCCTTCAAATCATAATAAGGCTATTATGAATACTTAAAGACATTAAATGCTACGTTACACAATCATTGTAATCAATACAAATTCTCTAGCGTATCCGGTATTTAATGCCTATCGAATTCCGTATCTGCGCTCTTTATTATGGTCAGATCCGTTCCTTTTGATAAGTGATCTAAATAGGTACGGGCACTGCATCCTTCAAATGTCCTCCCATGACTCTTCCTTTGCCTTTACTCGTTTCTATTGCTGCCCGTGACTCTTGACTAATTATAATTCTTTGACTATTTGACCAGTCCACGTGTCTCAATATATATAAATTCAATTTTTCCCAATACAGCCTTGATCTCATTAACTGGGCCATCGCTAGGCCCAAGTTCAGACTCGCCCTTTGTGCACAGTGGAGTGACTGTAAAGAATTCAAGATAATACATGAAGCATAAGATGGAATTGACCCCCCCCCCACTTCTGAATCTCGATTATTCAAGCCTGAGGTGACCAACCATTCTCAGCAAAATGCTCAATGTACAATTAACTGTTGCACTTCAATTACGCAACTCGGTGAAACATGAAATAAAACTAACCCTTTATTCCTGAACTTTAACTATCAACTAACCCTTATGAGTTGGCAAACAACAAATCTAACTCAAACATGCTCATAATCAACACCAAGATAGACTAATGCTTCTGAGCTTTATCCCTTTAATTGAATATTCTGAATTGAAACAGCTAATCCAAACTAAGCATGCTCACATAATATTTCAAACTTTTAAACCTAAACTTAACATTTAAACATGAAGCAACCTTGAAAACACTTGACCGGAAACAATACTCTTATAAATCAAACCACTGATGACTTCCATACTTTGTGAACAACATAGCTCAATTATTAAGGTTCGTCCAAATTGCTATATGAATCTCAAGCTTACACTTATACATACAGATAACGAGGATTGCAAAATTGACCTATAACACTAAAACTAAATAAACAGCAAGATCCAAGTATGTCATAGTCTCCATAGTTCACAACTAATCATAGCAGGAGAATCCGACTATTTAAAGAGAATTTAACTATGACTATACTATGAATAAATGAAAGAATATAAACATCAAGCAAAGAAACAAAGAACTAAAGCATAATGGTGCTTCCATTTCATCCTTGAATCAAGCCTTACATCATGAAGGTCAAGAACTTGTACCTGGAATTCGAAAATAAAAGCAAAAAATGGAGAATCAGCAACCGAACAGTAGCAGACCAATACCGGCAGCACCAGCTCCACCAAGATGAACTTGAAAACAAAATGAAAACAATCCCATTCGAACAATACCCAAAACAACCTCAAAATTAAACCTCAAACACCCAATCTTAGTCCATTTTAAGACTGTATCAATCAGAAACTCTTTTTAGGATTTGAAAACATGCAGGAATTACAGATTGAATTTCAATGAAACAGTATTTTTTACTCTAATTTTCAGCTGTTTGGCCTTTTCTAAATTTCAGCTCTCTAATCTCTCTAATTTTGCCTGGAATGACAAGGAAGAGATGCCTTTATAGGCAAGCAAATAGGGCAGACCCAAGGAGATACGTTTTTGCCATTCAGTCCCTTTTTTAGTTTCTATTTTAGCTTATACGCCCCTGGTTTTAATTCAGATTTTTCAAATTAGTCCCCTCCCCAGCTTCCTAGAAGCTTCTCAGACAGTTACAAGTAGATTCCCTTACTAAGACTACCCAAACTAACCCCCATACCCCTATTATTTACCTTAAACCCCAAATGAGACATGGGTCAAATTAACCCACAACTGAATTTACCCCCAAGAACCCAAACCAATTTGGACGGGTTGCCTTTTTGCCAAACGGACCAAAGACAAACCAAAGCCCAGACGAACACTTATCTATTTGAAAAGAAAAATCTGCAGGCCATGATAACATGCAATGATTTCAAAGCATCTACTAACTTACTGATCAATTAACGATGACTAGGCAAGGATTTAACTCAGTTGAAGTAACTTAATTTTAAAATAACTTGGATGGCTAATCAGAAAACAAGATCAGAGAGTTATCCATGTTATGGACACAACGGGCTAAAGATATCAGAAAGCAAACTTTCACGAAGAAGAGAAGGACAATGACCGGAAGACCAATCTAAACTCGAGAGATTAGTCAAGTTTCAGCCAGACTGGTATAAGAAGATTAAGCTAAAGAAAAAGGGGAGGAAGAAGAGAACAAGACAATCCAAAAAGGAAGAGCAGACAAGAAAAGAAAAAGATCTTACCTATTTAAACTCGAAACCCATCGGAGACAAGAACCCTAACAAAGCTAAGGTCGATCGTTTGAATCCGAAATTCAAACTCGAAAAACAGTGCCTTCTGACCATGCATGTACCAGGATTGACGAAAAAGTGGTTTTGAACTTTTGGGGTGGACCTCAGATTCAGATTCATAGAGCTCCAGGCAGATTCGAAGGAAATTGGTCCGAAATTTAGAAAGAGGGGAGTGAGGGGGTCATGGGGTGTTGTTTTAGTTGCATTTGGAGGTGGCGCCGCCACCGGACGGTGGTGGATTTAGGGGCGGCTCAGCTAGGGTTAGGCTTGGGTTCTGATAGGGTGTTGGAACGATGAAATGAGAGGGGGGGGGGTAGGGTGCGTTTGGACATATATATATATATTAACCCCCCCCCCCAGTTCTGATCCGTTGGATTAGGCAATATCAACGGCCCAGATCAAGCTTGCCGAAACAACGTCGTATGGTACTGGGGGTGTTTGGACCGGGTTGGACAGTCTGGGCCTGGGTCAAACGGACGGGTATGGGGAAAATGGCTTTGGGCTTGGGCACTTTTAACTGAAGGCAGCCCAATTCTATCTCTTCAATTTTTCCAATTTTCCATTAATTTTCAATTCATTTTCTTTTAAAAATCCTTTTTCTTTTTTCCAAAATTAAAATTAAAACCTAAATTAAATCCTAAACCAAATTATCCTACCAAATTAAATTAATTAACCCTAATAATTGTTACTACAAATAATTAAAAAACAAATTAAAGGAAAAACTACCAAAATTCAAAAATAAAAATTAAAAGTGCAAAATAAACTATTTTTATGATTTTTCCCATTTTATAAAATAACTAATTTGCCACGTCGGCCGCAAATGCTAGATTAGCTAGGGCGTCTGCTTCAAGATTTTCGTCCCTGGGTATTTGTCTAACTTTCCAATTTTGAAATTGTTTTTTCAATTCCCGTACCTTTTCCAAGTACTTCTACATCCTTACTTCCCTGGCTGTATATGTCCCCAGCATCTGATTAACTACGAGTTGTAAATCACTCTTGATTATAATCTGATTTATGCCAAGTTCCCGTGCCAGTTCTAAACCTACAATCATAGACTCATATTCTGCCTCATGTTAGTTATGGAATGACATTTAATAGCTTGCCGAATGGTTTCACCCGTTGGTGGTACCAATACGACCCCTAAACCTGCTCATTTTACATTAGACGAGCCATCAGTGAATAAAGTCCATGTTCCTGGATTAGCTCCATTGAACACCTGCAATTCTTTTTCTGCTTCTAACTGCATTCCCTGGCAAAAATCAACCACGAAATCAGCTAATACTTGTGATTTTATAGCAGTTCTAGGTTGGTATGCAATTTCGTATTCACTTAACTCTATTGCCCACTTAGCTAACCTACCTGGTAACTCATGCTTATGTAATATGTTACGCAAAGGGTAGGCAGTTACTACAACGATAGGATGACACTGAAAGTAAGGTCTTAACTTTCTAGATGCCATGATTAACGCAAGTGCAAGTTTTTCTAACTGAGGATACCTCGTCTCCGCATCTAACAAAGATTTACTAACATAATAGATAGGGGATTGTTTACCTTGTTCTTCTCGGACCAAAACAACGCTTACCGCAACTTTCGAAAAAACAAGGTAAATGAATAGTCTATCCCCAGCCTTTGGTTTTGCCAGCAAAGGTGGATTTGATAAGTACATTTTCAAATTCCTGAGTGCCTGTTAACATTCCTCATTCCATTCAAAATTATCCTGTTTCTTAAGGGCTGAGAAGAATTTAAAACACTTCTTTGATGATTTAGAAATGAATCTTCCCAAGGCTGCAATTCTCCCTGTTAATCTTTGAACTTCTTTCTTGTTTGAAAGTATATTAGGGATTTCTTCAATGGCCTTAATCTGTGCAGGATTTACTTCAATTCCTTGGTTAGAAACAAGAAAACCCAAAAACTTGCCTGATGTAATGCCAAATGCACATTTTTCGGGATTTAACTTCATATTATATTTACGCAGAATTGAAAATGTGTCAGACAAGTGTGACATGTGATTTTTTGAGTGTTGAGTTTTAACAAGCATATCATCTATATATACCTCCATTGTCTTTCCTAAATATTCCTGAAACATTTTGGTAACTAACCTTTGGTACGTTGCACCTGCATTCTTTAGACCAAAGGGCATTACTTTATAACAATAAGTCCCCCTATCTGTTATGAATGAAGTTTTTTCTTCATCTGCCGGATCCATTTTAATCTGATTATATCCTGAATATGCATCTAAAAAACTTAACAATTCATGACCTGCAGTTGCATCAATCAATTGATCTATATGTGTTAGTGGAAAAGAATCTTTAGGGCAGGCTTTGTTAAGATCTGTGTGATCTACACAAACCCTCCACTTACCATTCTTCTTTGGAACCACAACAGTGTTAGCTAACCAGTTAGGATACTTTACCTCTCGAATGGAACCAATTTTTAGCAATTTTTGGACTTCTTCTTGAATCACCTAATTCTTGAAATTTCCTTGTTTTCTTTTCTTTTGCTTCATAGGGGGGTATGATGGATCTTCATTTAGTTTATGAGTCATCACCTCTGGTGGTATTCCTGTCATGTCAGAGTGGGACCAAGCAAAGTAGTCCATGTTAGTTTTCAAAAATTCAATTAACTTACCTTTCATTCCTTGGTCAAGGTTGGCTCCTACATAGACTTTTTTATCAGGCCATTGAGCAAATAACACGACAAGATCTAATTCCTCTATCGTTGTTTTGATATTTTCATTCTCTTCTAGTTCTTGAATGGTATCAGGCCTTGAGTCTACATCTGTTTGCCCTTGTTCAGTCGAGGTTTGTGTTGTGAAGTCCTCAACTGCCTTTTGTGATTGCTATTTACCTTCACTTCTCATGCTTGTATTTGCAATGGAGTTGATAGCCCGTGATATATGTTTATCTCCATGAATTTGACAGATTCCCCATGGCGATGGAAATTTAATAACTTGATGCAAGGTCGAAGGAACAACATCCATTTCGTGGATCCGTGGTCTCCCAAGAATCATGTTGTAAGCCATCTCCATGTCTACTACCTGGAACTTTGTATTTTTGACGACCCCTTCAGCAAATGTGGTGAGTATTACCTCTCCTTTCGTGACAACACTGGAATTATCAAATCCAGATAGAGTATGCGCCTTTGGTGTTACTCTATCTTCAGCTTGCATCTCACGTAATACTCTTAGCAAAATAATGTTGATGGAACTACCTGGACCAATCAAAACTCTTTTCACATTAGTATCATGTACAATTAAAGATATTACCAGTGCATCGTTATGAGGGGTTAATACGCCATCTGCATCTGCATCATTGAATGTAATACTGTCTTCCTCTAAAACATACTGCACCTGTTTTCCTTGGGTAATTGTTACTTTGGAAATTTTATTAGTTACAGTATATGATATACCATTGACATCTTCCCCCCCCCCCCACTTATAACATTGACAGTTCTTTTGGGAGAAGGTGGTTTTGGAGGCTCATGCCTGTTCTTCATGTAAGCTTTCTTGCCTTTCTCACCGAACAACTCAATAAGATATCCTTGTTTTAATAAATGATCAACTTCACTTTGTAAGAATCTGCAATCTGCTGTTTTATGACCGTGGTCATTATGAAACTCGCACCAATGGTCAGGGTTGCGCCTGTTTGGATTGGATCTCATTTCCTTTGGCCACCGAATCTTATCTCCCATTCTTTTCAAAATAGCCACGAGCTCAGAGGTGATAACTTTGAAGTTATAACCACCGAATCTTGCTTTTAAATTTCTATCATCATCTCGTGACTCATAGTTGTTTCGCTCATTCCTGAATCTTGATGAAGAACCTGATTCTCTGTTTCTTGAGCTGTGATCATGCCTTTCATTATCCTGCTTTGACCGTGAGTCTTTTCCCGCAGGTCTCATGTAAGGCTTGTACCTGTTTTTACTGGATCTTTTTTCAGTCTCCGCCCATCTCGAACTTATCTTTCTTCTTTTTGAAATCACGGAACAGTATCTTCCTCGATCCTCAACTTCGTGCTATACATGTTATAAACATCATTCCACGTTATAGCTGGGAATTCTCGAAGGCTTTCCTAGAGTCTCCTCGTAGCTTCCAAACTTTTTTCATTCAAATTACTTGTGAAATCTATTGCTTCCCAATTTTCAGGTACACGCGGTAATGTCATTCTTTCACGTTGAAATCTGTCCACAAATTCCCTAAGCAGTTCAGAGTCCCCTTGCTTGATTTTAAAAATATCCTCCATTCTTTTCTCTACTTTTTAAGCTCCTGAGTGTGCTTTGATGAAAGAATCTGCATGCTTAGCAAAAGAATTTATAGAATTTTTAGGTAAAAGAAAATACCATGTTAGCGCTCCTTTGGTGAGCGTTTCACCAAATTTTTTGACTAATACTGATTCAATCCCCTGCTTAGTCAAATCGTTGCCTTTTACACCCGTTGTGAATGCAGTCACGTGATCTCGTGGATCTGTTGTTCCATCATATTTTGGAATATCAGGCATTTTGAACTTTTTTGGAATTGAGAGTGGAGCAGCACTTGGCTTCCAGGGTTGTTGCGAATATCTATCCATATCTACCACTTTAATTATGGGCGACACCCCGGGTATCTGCTCTATGCGCTCACTTTGTTCCTTGAGCTATTTCTGCAAGGTTAGTACTAAATTTTGTAAATCAGAATTAATTACATTACCTGGTTCTCTCTCCTGTGATTTATTGGGTGTTCCACCGCTGCTTGAGTTAACAATCCCGTAACGAGGGTTTTCCACAGTGTTATTATTTGGAGTAGGTGTGGGTGTTGCAACAGGTAACTGGTTAACAAGTGCCTCAACAACTTTGTTGACCTGAGCAACAATTAATTTCTGCAAAGCTTCATCAACAACTTCAACATTTTCAAATTGAGCATACTCGTTTATTTGAGACCCATTAGGAGAACCTTCATGAGATTGCCGTGGAGAGTCTTGCGGAGTAGGAACTTGAGTGTTAATATTCTGTGGATCTCCCTGACTTTGTTGGTTCTCTTGGTTTCCTTGAGTGTTGTCATTGCTATTCGACATAATTGATGCAACAAGGAAGGTTAAGTGAAAAGAAAATAGATTATTAGATTCCCGGTAACAGAACCAATTTGTTTAACCAAAAAATAGAATTTCAGTCAAAGCTAGAATTTAGAAGAACACAGGTTACTGATAATCAAAAGAATATGTAAAAGAAGGTAATTTGGGGTAGCCAGAGTATAATTTGGAGAAAAACAAGTAAACCAAAGTATATTCCAATATTATTTCGTATCCCTGCAATTGATCAGATATCTCTTTTTTTATAGCAATTACGAATAATTAAAGACATTGAATGCTACGTTACATAATCATTATATTCAATACAAATTCTCTAACGTATTCAGCATTTAATGCCTGTCGAATTCTGTATCTGCACTCTTTACTATCGTCAGATCCACTCCTTTTGATTCTTGGATATAAATGACTTAAATAGGTACGGGCACTAAATCCTTTGAATGGCCACCCGTGCCTCTTCCTTTGCCTTTGCTCGTTTCTATTGCTGCTCGTGCCTCTTAACTAATTATAATTCTTTGACTATTTGACCAGTCCATGTGTCTCGACACGTCACCTTTATATATGTAAATGCAATTTTTCCCAATACAAGTGCAAGCTTTTCCAATTGAGGGTACCGTGTCTCTACATCTAACAAAGATTTGCTAACATAATAGATCGAAGATTGTTTACCTTAGTCCTCATGGACTAAACGGCACTTACCGCTACTTCTAAAATAGCAAGGTAGATGAACAGTCTTTCCCCTGCCTTTGGTTTTGCGAGCAATGGTAGATTTGATAAGTATATCTTCAAATTTTTGAGTGCCTCCTGACACTCCTCGTTCCATTCAAAGTGATCTTGCTTTTTAAGAGCTGAAAAGAATTTAAAGCACTTTTCTGATGATTTAAAAATGAATCTTCCTAAGGCTGCAATTCTTCCTGTCAACCTCTGCACTTCTTTTTTACTTGAAAGCATATCAAGAATTTCTTCAATGGCCTTAATCTGTATGGGATTCACTTCAATGCCACGGTTAGAAACAAGAAAACCCAAAAACTTACCTGACGCGACACCAAACGCACATTTCTCCGGATTTAATTTCATATTAAATTTGTGCAAAATCTAAAATATATCAAACAAGTGTGATATATGATCTCTCGAATGCTGAGTTTAACGAGCATATCGTCTATATAAACCTCCATGGTTTTTCCCAGATGTTCTTGAAACAGTTTAGTAACCAACCTTTGATATGTTGCACCAACATTTTTGAGACCATAAAGCATTACTTTATAATAGTAAGTCCCCCTGTCTGTTATGAATGAAGTTTTTTCCTCATCTACCAAATCCATTTTGATCTGATTGTATCCTGAATATGCATCTAAAAAACTTAATAGTTCATGCCTTGCAGTAGCATCAATTAGTTGATCTATATGTGGTGGTGGAAAAGAATCTTTAGGACAAGCTTTATTAAGGTCTGTGTAATCCACACAAACTCGCCACTTACCATTCTTCTTTGGAACTACAACAGTATTGGCTAACCAATTAGGATACTTTACCTCGCGGATGGATCCAATCTTTAGCAATTTTTGAACCTATTCTTGAATCACCTGATTCTTGAAAGTTCCTTGCTTTCTTTTCTTTTGTTTGACAGGAGGGTACGTTGGGTCTTTATTCAATTTGTGAGTCATTACCTCCGATAGTATTCCTGTCATGTTAGAGTGGGACCAAGCAAAACAGTCCATGTTAGTTTTCAAAAATTCAATTAACTTACCTCTCATGCCTTGGCTTAGATTGGCCCTATGTAGACTTTCTTATCAGGCCATTGTGCAAATAACACCACAGCCTCCAGTTCTTCAATTGTTGTTTTGATATTTTTGTTTTCTTCTAGTTCTTGAATGGTATCAGGCCTTGAATCCACATCTGTCCACCCTTGTTCAGTTGAGGTTTGTGTTGTGGTGCCCTCAACTGTCTTCTGTGATTCCTATTTTTCTTATATTTTCGTACTTGAATCTGCTACAGAGTTGACGCTCCTAGATGTATGTTGATCCTCGTGGATTTGACATATTCCCCATGGTGATTGAAATTTAATAACTTGATGCAAGGTTGAAGGAACGACATCCATTTCGTGGATCCATGGTCTCCCAAGGATCATATTGTAAGCCATATCCATATCTACTACTTGAAACTTTGTATCTTTGACAACTCCTTCTATGAATGTGGTGAGTGTTACCTTTCCTTTAGTCACAACACTAGAATTGTCAAATCCAAATAAAGTATACGCCTTTGGTATTAATTTATCCTCAACTTGCATCTCAAAATACTCTTAGCAAAGTAATGTTCACGGAGCTACCTGGATCAATCAAAACTCGTTTCACATTAGTATTATGTAAAATTAAAGATATTACCAGGGCATCATTATGAGGAGATAATACGCCATCCGCATCAACATCATCAAATGTAATGCTTTCTTCCTCTAATATATGTCGCACCCATTTCCCTTGGGTAATTATGACTTTGGAAATTTTATTAGCAGCAGTGTACGTTACGCCATTGATGTCTTCACCCCCGCTTATACCATTGACGGTTCTTTTGGGAGAAGGTGGTTTAGGGGGTTCCTGCCTATTTTTCATGTAAGCTTGCTTATCTTTCTCACTGAATAACTCGGTGAGATACCCTTGTTTTAATAAATGATCAACTTCACTTTGTAAAAATCTACAGTCTACTGTTTTATGCCTCGTGATCATTATGAAACTCACACCAATGATCAGGGTTGCGCCTGTTTGGATTCGATCTTATCTCTTTTGGCCACCGTACCTTGTCACCCATGCTTCTCAAAATAGATACGAGCTCGGAAGTGCTCACATTTAAATTGTAACTGCCAAATCTCGCCTTCAAATTTCTATCATCATCTCATGACTCATGGGTGCTTCGATCATTCCTAAACCTTGATGAAGAGCCTGACTCTCTATTCCTTGATCTGTGATCATACCTTTGATTTTCCTGTTTTGACTGTGAATCTTTTCCCGCAGGTCCCATGTATGGCTAGTACCTATTTTTACCAGAACTTTTTTCGGTTTCCGCCCATCTCGAACTTACCTTTTCTTCTTTTTGGAATCGTGGAACAGTATCTTTTTCTATCCTTAGCTTTGTGCTATACCTATTGTAAACGTCATTCCATGGTGTAGCTGGGAATTCACGAAGACTTTCCTTGAGTCGTCTCGTAGCTTCGGAGCTCTTTTCATTCAAATTACTTGTAAAAACTATAGCTACCCAATTATCAGGTACACGTGGTGATGTCATTTTTTCATGTTGGAATCTGTCCACGAACTCCCTAAGCAATTCTGAGTCCCCTTGCTTGATCTTGAAAATATCTTCCATTCTTTTTTCGACTTTTTGAGCTTCTGAGTGTGTTTTGATGAAAGAATCTGCAAGTTCAGCAAAAGAATCTATAGAATTTTTGGGAAAAAGAGAATACCATGTTAATGCACCTTTGGTGAGTGTTCCACCGAATTTTTTGACTAATACTGATTCAATCTCTTGCTTGGTCAAGTCGTTGCTTTTTACGCTTGTTGTGAATGTAGTCACGTAGTCTCGTGGGTCTGTTGTTCAATCGTATATTGGAATATCAGGCATTTTGAATTTCTTTGGAATTGGGAGGGGAGCAGCACTTGGCTTCCAGGGTTGTTGCGAATATTTATTCGTATCTATCCCTTTGATTACGCGCGGCACCCCGGGTATTTGCTCTATGCGGTCACTTTGCTCCTTGAGCTGTTTCTGCAATGTTAGTACTAAATTTTGTAAATCAGAATTGACTATGTTACCTGGTTCTCCCTCCTGTGATTCACTGGGGTTTCCACCACTACCTGAATTAACAAGCCCTAAATGAGGGTTCTCCAAAGTGTTGTTATTTGGAGTGGGTGTGGGTGGTGCAGTAGGTAACTGGATAGCAAAAGCCTCAAGAGCTTTATTGACCTGTGCAGCAATTAGTTTCTGCAAAGCTTCATCGATAACTTCAACATTTTCAAATTGAGTGTTTCCATTTGTATGAGATCCATCAGGAGAGCCTTCACGAGACCGCCGAGGAGAGTCTCGTGGAGAAGGGACCGGGGTTTGATTACCCTGTGGATTTCCCTGAAGTTGTTGGTATCCTTGAATGTTGTCATTGTTGTTCGACATGGTTGATGCAACAAGGAAAGTTAAGCTAAAAGAGGATAGATTATCAGATTCCCGGTAACGGAACCAATTTGTTTAAGCAAAAAATGGAATTTCGATCAAAGCTTTAATTTAGAAGAACTCGGGTTACTGATAATCAAAAGAATATATGAAAGAAAGTAATTTGGCTAGCAATAAGATAATCAGAAGAAAAGCAAGTAAATCGGTATATTCAGATAGTATTTTGTGTCCCTACAATGGATCCGTCTCTCCCTTTTATAGCTATTTTGGAGATATGCGTTTTGCCTTTGTCATAATAAGGCCATTATGGACAATTAAAGATATTAAATGCTACGTTACATAATCATTATATTTAATACAGATTATCTAACGTTTTTATTATTTAAGGCTCATTAAATACTGTATATGTACTCCCATGTAGTGTCAGATTCATTCCCCTTGATTCTTGGGCTTAAATAAGTACGAGCGCTGAGTCTTTTGGATAACCGCTCGTGCCTCTTCTTTTGCCTCTGCTCGTACCTGTTGCAACTCATGCCTCTTTTCCAGTTGTAACTCTTTGCCAGTCTATGTGTCATGACACGTCATCTTTACACCACTTTAATATGTAAACTCAATTTTTTTCAATTTGCTACACTTGATAATCAACATGCTATGCATGGATTATAATCTACTAATGATCCACAGGATCAGACCTACTACTGTAATTCCTAGTTTTATTATAATGAAATAAATATCTTTCCCATCAAAAAACAAAAGACAAAAAACTAGAGATACACAATTCAACTACACTCTACTCTTATATAATTGGGAATTTACCAAATAGCAGGTGGAGTAGTTGATATCTCAGATTTTATTTTCAATGAGAGATAAAAATATCAAATACACGAGCCATACTTTTTTTCTTTTTCGGCGACAAGGCACGAAATCATTCTAAACTATATGTGGGGAAGTTAGCAAATAGCAACTCAAATGTAGTTGATATCTCATATTTGAGGGAATTAAAAAGAAAGAAAAAAGAAATTGAGAGTCTCCTAGACTATATAATATATTCTGACAAAATCAACTACTTGGACACTTTCAAAAGCAGGTTCCAAATGTTAGGGTTGACCATTTCAAGTTTCCTCTCTAGATTGATTGAATATGTATACTCAGCTGTACAAATTCTACACTGCAGTAAACAATCCAAAAAAGGGAATATGTTTTCTTCTATTTATTATTATTATTATTATTATTATTATTATTATTATTATTATTATTATTATTATTATTATTATTATTATTATTATTTTTATATATGGTATTTACTTAAGAAGAAGTTGAGAAGATTTAAGTCAATAATGGTTCTTAGAAGAGTTTTAAGATTAGAACTCATAATAATGTGTTTTGGATTTTGGAGCTAGAAGATGATTGAATTCGAGTAGAATTCGAATTGTGACATTTTAATGATTAAGTTATCCTTTTATATGTACGCAAACTAGCGATCTTTCAATTACACTTGAAGCCATTCGTTTGTCAAGCCTCACTCACTTGATTCTTTCCCTTTGAGCTGCCAACACTATATTGGATATACTTTCTCCCAGTATATATATGATGATTTTTCCCCTTCGTTTGTGTGCTAACAATACAAAGAAATTTGTTAAAATATGGAGTTTAAGGCATTTAATCACGAGAAAATCGATTTAAGGTTAATATAGTTGCCCAACTTTTGCGGCCACATAATTCATGTGCGGTCCGCAATTTGCACAAAAGCCTGCTGGGCATTCCTTCATCATCTGCGGCCGCAGATGAAATTCTGCGATCCATACTTTGTAAGCTTTTGTGTCTTTTATTTCCTTGAGTTTAGATTACTCATTTTTTAGTAGGATTTCATCTCGGGATTCCATTTTCTAACATTCCTTCAATTTAGCATATTCCATAAGTTTCAGGAACATAATTCAATGCGTTTAGACTAAAACAAAAGCTAAAAGGCACTAATAAGTAGTCAAAATCACCACTTATCAACTCCGCCAAACTTAAGTCTCTACTTGTCCTCAAGCAAATAAAATAGTTCCTACCTCGCAAAAGTTAAGGTACACTACAACTAGCCATGGGTGAACCATTCACACCTCAGTTGGGACCAAAAGTTACCCACACCACTCATGTATTATTGACAAGGGAACAAATTAAACATTTATGCACATATAGCTCTAATGTGACATTCGAGCATCAAGGGTTGACTTTAGTCATCAATGACTTTCACTCTATCTTGTAGGTCATGGTGGATCCCAAACTCCTCCTCCTCTACTCTCGGTTTGCCATGCTCACTTAAGAATTTAACACTCAATTCAAAAATTTATTAAAGGTTCACTCATCTCTCTTAAGAGAATGTCACAAGTACGACTTTCGGTACCATAAGATTGCCCCTCATGTAGGTCACTACTAATGTAGCTCACTCGGCTCAAAATCAAGCAGGAATTCTTTCGGGATGTAATGAAGGGCTTTGGATTAGGGTTTGATACAATATGGAAAAGTGGTTACACCTTCTTTAAGCACTCCATCTTTCAATTCTCGGCTCACACTTTGACGATTCCTTGAGGCACTTTATTTTCCTTAGGGGACTAGAGAGACTTAATATCACTCTTTCTTGATCATCACATCCATATTTATCCATGTTTGGGATCATTACCTTTCTTTGAATCCTTTCAACTCTTACATTTGTTCACTTTTTTTACATTTCTCTTTTTGTTCTTTTCTTTTCTTTCCCTTTCCCTTTCCTTCTCATCATTTCTTTTATCTTTTTGTGCCTTGATATTTTTTTTTTCAATTTCCTCATCTCTCCCCTAAACTTACGTTGTTAGCCAATTGTTTTACATGAGTGTTAAGAAAATCTTGAGTGCTAAGAGAAGGTCACGATAGAACGGGTAAAGGCTTGTAACATGGTTTTCAAATGACAAATGCTAAAGGCTCGAAGGGATTGACTAGGATGACATCATTGATAGGCAATAAAAAAATCAAACGGGCCAAGGAAAGCCTACAATCACTTCGCAAGACAAGCAAAACTTATGATTTCGCTTTAAGACACATTTGGAGTAAGTTCTAGACCTTTCGCACGGGTACTTAGACTAGCAACAAAATATCTCACCCCTCATGCAACTGGATTGTTAAAGAGGATAGAGTTGAGGGCCCACAATGACCACATTCAAGATTGAAAATCGCTATAGTCTAATTAGACCACTCGATGGTATCAAAGTCAACACAAGAATCATAAAGTCACTAACTAGAGCTATTTCCTTTCAAAAATCTATGTCTTTAATGTCATGCCCCAACCTCGGGAGGTGCGACCGGCGCTCAATCGGGTGAACCCCAACTGGGCAAGCCTCATTAATACCTTTCTACCCAAAATCAATACGGTTAAGGGAACCACACTATCATTTGTTTAGACAATAGAAAAATTTGAACATTCACATTGTTAAACCACTTTCATGCTACAAACCTTAAACTATAGTTAGGTTTTCAAAATTTCACACAGTTATAGTTTAGAAGAACTAGAGTACAAAGTTACAACATGGTTCATTGACCTATCCAATGCCCATACATAACCCACACCAACGTTTACAGAGCCTCTATGGATACAAAAGACAAGTTATGACAATGCCGGCAACAAGACCCCGACTATACCTCAAAAGTGGAAGTCTACAACAAAGATGTACAACATAACCCCTTGAAGGAGAAAGGGGCTCACCAAGGCTTTGAGATAAAGTTACTCCACTACGCGTGATCGGCACTGTCCGCTATGGAGCCGCCTACACTCATTTAAAAATGTAGCGCCCCCGACAAAAGGGACGTTAGTACCATGGAATAGTACTAGTATGTATAACTAAACACCATCTAGTTAGAAATAACTTTCATACAAGAATAAGGCAATCACAAGTATAGCTCAAGGAGAACTTTAAATGACCATAACATTATCAAATAAAATAATGACGCAATTTTTCACATCGTGCTTCCATAGCTTTTATTTTGGGGCATTTCATACTGTTCATCATTGTTCACATTACCACCACTATCTTGAGCGGAGTCCGATCTCGACCCGATCGGCTAGGTTGCCTCATTTGAGACATTCACTTGAATCACAAACACATCACCACCATGAGCGTAGCATGGCGTCCGATCTCGGCCCGATCAGCTAGGCCGCCATACCAAGGCATTTCCATTTTCCATCCATCATCTCATTTCAATCTTTGTTTCCCATAAATAATTTTATAGGTACTTGGGGCCACAACTATCACAACATATATTTGGCACTAGGCCACATCATATACCATTCCCAATTCCAATGTTAGATTTGTAATTTAGGAAAATATGGGCACACAAGAGCAATTAGGATCGTAAGCATAGACGAGACTTCACATAGATGACATAACATATGCAGCTTCAATCTCAAATTTAAGGTCTAAGTATTTCAATACATAATTCATATATTTTGCCCCTTTTCAAGTTATCAAGGTAGCACATTGATCATGTTGATACACATCTTTCACGCATACAAGGTTACAACACCAATTCATGTAAAATATCAATCAATGCAAGAACCCAAACTTTAGTCTTACTGCATTTACACAAGCACCAATGGAGCTCAATTTCTAAAAGATGGAGTTTTAGCCAAACATACCTCAATAAAGCTTTCCTTAATTCTTACAAAATTTCGGGACTCTTAACACTTCAATCTATTGTATAAGAATTACAAATCGAACCAAGAATTAAAGACAAGATTAAGATTCTAGCTCGTTTGAGCATATTATCAAGCACTAAGGGTGCATTGTGATCTTAGGTCCCTTGTGTAAGAGATTTCTTCAATGTTATACTCCAATTGTTATCCTCTTAGTTTACATCCTCCCCATACCCCATTATCTCTTATGCATGCACGGTTATTAGCCCTTTTTACCCAAGAACTCAATTGTTAATCACTTATTTTAAATGGAAAGTTCGAAATTTCAGATTATGGAACAAGTTGTTACCTTTTTAGGGTGAAGACCTAGCAACTCTCTTGACCATCTTCAAGATTTTGGGGTAAAAGTTGGGTGGGGATTAGATGAAGGTCACTCCCTCTCTCTCTATAACTCCTGTTCTCACTCTATTTTTAGTAAAATAATATAGAGAAGGTCGGATGGGGTGTTCTAATGGAATTGGGTTGGGTTTTAAAAATTAGAAAATAGGAGCCCCGACTCAGATCTGCGATCGCATACCTGACATGTGGCCCGCAAAATGGAACACAAAAATGGTCCCAAAACTTGAACACACTGCCTGGGTACGCGACAAGAATGCGGTCCGCATACCTATTCTACGGTCATATAATGCACCGTAGAACTGTTCCCTGCAAAAATCTGAAGGGGATTATGCAACGAATATGTGGCCCGCATATCGATTATGCGATCGCATAATTGGCCGCATAGTTTACCTCAAATTATACATCACAATGACTGACTCTGCGGCAACTATGTGGTCCGCATTCTGCGATCGCATAGTGGACCGCAGAAATGCACTTTTCTGGAAAATACTATCCCTTGACTTTTTAATGCATAGATCAGTCCAAAGGGTCCAAACCGTTCTAAACACGTATTCCTAACTTGGCACTACGAGCTTTCGAGTTTTGAGTAGAAGTTTTCACGGGGCCTCACATCCTTCCCCACTTAAGATCATTCATCCTCGAATGAGGATTAAGGTTCACTTACTAGAAGTCTTTTATGTAACCTCAGCTTTGCACACATGAAACATTTCAATAACCCCAAATTTGGCTAACTCCCTAAATTTCCGAAAATTTTGCTAGAGTTTCCTTTGTATCTAGGCCTATACACATGTCAGGGAGCCCCATAAACATAAACTAACCACATAAACATATTCCATAAACATAATATAACTTATACAACATTAACCATGGTCGTATAGGCAATATATATAACTTAAATGGAACATTTTTACATGGATCAAATCGAAGATAAGAGTTCATAGGAACCAAATGCATAAAAGCTATTAAATGTCTATTCAAACAAGTGTGGGTACATCTTTTCATTTCTTCCTCGGCTTCCCAAGTGGCTTCCTCAACCTGCTGGTTTTGCCATAACACCTTTACGGAGGCAATTTCCTTATTTCTTAATTTCTGGACTTGCCTATCAAGAATGGCAACTGGAACTTCTTCATAAGACAGTTCTTCATTAACCTCAATAGTTTCAATTGGCATAATAGTGGATGGATCTCCCACTACCTTCTTCAACAAAGACACATGGAAGACCAGATGTACCAATGACATCTCGGGTGGCAGCTCGAGCTTGTACGCCAACTGACCAATCCGCTGGATGATTATGTACGGTCCGACATACCTTGGGTTCAGTTTTACTTTCTTCCCAAACCGCATGATACGCTTCATGGGGGAAACCTTTAAGAGTACCCAATCATCTTCTTTTAACTCTAAATCCCTACGACGGACGTCCGAATATGACTTTTGGTGACTTTGAGCAGTTTTCAACCTTTCCTTAATAACTTTGACCTTCTCCATGGCCTGGTGCATAAGGTCTGGCCCTATCAATTCAGCTTCTCCAACCTCAAACCACCCAATGGGAGACCTACATCTCCTACCATACAATGCCTCAAATGGGGCCATCTAGATACTAGCATGGAAGTTGTTGTTGTAAGCAAATTCTATGAGTGGAAAATGGTCATCCCAGCTACCCTTGAAATCAAGAGCACAAGCATACAACATGTCCTCAAGGGTCTGAATAGTCCGCTCTGCTTGCCCGTCGGTTTGAGGGTGAAAAGCTGTGCTAAGATTTATCTACATGCCCAAACCTTGCTGAAATTTCTTCCAAAAGTTGGCTGTGAGCTGAGCCCCTCGATGTGAAATGATTGAGACTGGAGTGCCATGCAACCTGACTATTTCTTTGATATACAACTAAGCATACTGTTCCGCTATATCGGTAGATTTGATTAGCAAGAAGTGTGTTGATTTCGTGAGTCGATCCACAATCACCCAAATTGAGTCAAACTTGCACGGAGTGCGCGGTAAACCCACCACAAAATCCATGTTGATCATTTCTTATTTCCACATTGGAATTTCTATGCTTTGAGCCAATCCACCTAGACTTTGATGTTCGGCCTTCACTTGTTGACAGTTCAGACACTTTGCCACGAAGTCCGCCACCTCCTTTTTCATGTTGCTCCACCAATAAACTTCCTTGAGACCATGATACATTTTTGTAGAACCTGGGTGCACTGAATACCTAGAAGTGTGAGCTTCTGCCATGATCCTTTCCCGAAGACCGTCAACATCCGGAACACATAGGCGGCTTTGGTACCGTAGGGTACCATCATCTATGCCAAAGGAAAAAGTTGTGGTCTTGTGTTTATGAATCCCCTCTTTCAGTTGTGCTAGCAATGGATCGTTGAATTGTTTCTCTTTCACTTCTACCACAAGCGACAATTCAGCCCTATTATGCACAATCACTCCTCCTTCATTGGAGTCCGTAAGGCGAACTCCCAAACTAGCCAACTGGTGAACCTCCCTGGCTAACAGCCTCTGATATGCCTCCAAATGAGCCAAGCTCCCCATAGATTTACGACTAAGAGTATCTGCTACAACATTAGCCTTTCCCGGGTGATAGAGAATATCAATTTCATAGTCCTTGAGTAACTCTAGCCATCTTCTCTATCTCAGATTCAACTCATTCTGCTTGAAAATATATTGAAGGCTCTTGTGGTCCGTGAATACATCCACATGGACCCCATATAGATAATGTCATCAAATCTTTAGCGCAAACACCACTGCTTCAAGTTCTAAGTCATGGGTCTGATAGTTCTTTTCATGATTCTTGAGTTGCCTAGAAGCGTAGGCTATTACCTTGTCGTGTTGCATTAAGCCACACCCAAGCTCGATCCTTGAAGCATCGCAATACACCACAAACCCCTATGTACCTTCTGGCAAGGTTAATACCGGTGTTGAAGTCAATCTCGATTTCAATTCTTGGAAGCTCCTCTCATAAGCATCGGATCACTAGAACTTAACTACTTTCTAGGTTAATTTGGTCAATAGGGAGGCAAGAGTAGAGAATCCCTCCACAAATCTTCTGTAATACCCGACCAAACCCAAGAAATTGCGAATCTCTATTGGAGTGGCAGGTTTAGGCCAATTCTTCACTACCACAACCTTTTGATGATCAACCAGAATTCCTTCCCTGGAGATGACATGACCCAAGAACGCGACAGATTCAAGCTAACATTCACATTTTGAAAATTTCACATACAATTGATGTTACTGAAGAGTTTGCACGCTGCCCTAAGATGGTCAGCATGGTCCTCCCGACTTAAGGAATACACAAGAATATCATCAATGAACAATATCACAAATGATTCTAGAAAAGGCTTGAAGACTCGATTCATAAGATCCATGAAAGCTACCGGGGCATTTGTGAGCCCAAAAGACATCACCAGAAATTCATGGTGCCTATACCGAGTCCTGAAGGCTGTTTTCGGAATATCCTGCTCCCTTATCTTCAATTGATGATACCTGGACCGCAAGTCGATTTTTGAGAAACACGTAGCACCTTGACATTGGTAACAAATCATCTATTCACGATAGAGGATATTTATTTTTGATTGTGACCTTGTTGAGTTGCCGATAGTCAATACACATCCGTAACGACCCATGTTTCTTCCTTACAAACAAGACTGGTCCACCCCACGGTGACACACTTGGCTGGATGAAACCCTTTCCTAGCAAATCCTTCAATTGTTCTTTTAGCTCTTTCAATTCTACCGGTGCCATTCTGTAAGGTGGAATTGATATAGGTTGCGAGCCCGACATCACATCGATCCCAAAATCAATCTCCCTGTCTGGTGGAATCCTAGGGAGCTCATCTGGAAAGACATCCGGAAATTCAATCACAACTGGTACTAATTCAAGGCTGGGTGCCTCGACATCGGTGTCCGTAACACGGACTAAATGATAGATGCACCCCTTCTTGATCATCTTCGCGGCCTTAAGGTAAGAAATAAACCGACCTTTAGGCACATTATCACCCTTCCATTCAACAACGGGCTCATTGGGAAATTCAAGCCTCATAGTTCTAGTACGACAATAAAGCTTGGCAAAACATCAATAAAGCCAATCCATCCCCATTATTACGTCAAAATCAACAATCCCCAATTCAATAAGATCGGCTATGGTATCCCTACCACACACCGTGACAACACAACCTCTATAAGCTCGAGCAGCTATAATAGACTTACCAATAGGAGTAGACACCGAAAATGGCTCTTGAAGCTGATCCGGTTCTATCCCAAATTCCATAGCAACAAAAGGGGTAATATAGGACAAGGTGGAACCGGGGTCAATAAGTTCATATACATCATGAGATTGGATAGTCAGAATACCTGTAACGACATCCAGAGAAGCCTCTGCAGTCTGGCGACCACTTATAGCATAGAACCGGCTGGGTCCTCCTGAACCCTGCATACCACCCCTAGCTACACCATGCCCCGCGGGTGCTGGGGTACCTCGAGTTGGAGAGGGGGATGATAATGTAGCAGCTGCTGGGCTGACTGGCTGAGTTGTTCCCCTGTCCGCTCCCTGGCGGGATACACGACAATACCTTTGAATATTACCCCTCATCCCATATCCATAACATACGGGTAACTCCAAGTAGCAAACCCCTGACTGCATCCTCCCGTACTTGGGGCACGGGGATCTCTGCTGCCACTGGAACCTCTCTCCTGACTGACCCCGCTGGTGGGATCCCCTGTCGCCCTGACTGGGCCTGAAATGACTCCACTGCTGCTGCTGGCTGGACCTTGATGGTGGTGCACTAGCTGAAGACTGTGAAACAGACTAGGACGACCCTGATGATCTTCCTAGGAAAACTGATCTTCCCCCGCCTAGTGACTCACCCATGTTGCCTGTAGACCGGGCCTTTCTTCTACCCTTTTTCTCCATTTTGTTCTTCAGTTTGCGGTTCTCTGTGGCCTGAGAAAATGCTACCATCTTCCCGTAATTCATGTCAGAATTCAAGGCAGCTGTATAAGCCTCATTAATAGTTAAAGAATTAAGGCTCTGAACAAACCGGCGCACCCTAGCCTGCATTGTGGGCAACATATGAATGACATATTTGGACAAGCGAGCAAACTCTATATGGTACTCCCACACACTTCTGCTACCTTGCTTTAGATTTTCAAAATCTGCTGCATGGGTTGCCCTTGTCTCAGCGGGCATGAAATGATCTATAAAGGCATCAGCAAACTCGCTCCACCTCGCCGGAGGACTCCCCTCCTCACGGGAATCTTCCCACAACCCAAACCACGAATAGGCCACCCCTTTCAGATGGTAGGCAGTCAAGTCTACTCCCTCTATCTCAGTTGCATGCATAACCCTGAGGGTCTTGTGCATCTCATCAATAAAATCCTGAGGGTGTTCTTCTGGATTGGCACCCATAAACACGGGAGGGTCTAACTGAAGAAATCTGTTCATCCTAGAACTGGTGGAATCCCCTAGCTGGCTAGATGAACTGGGTACAACATTTGTCCTCTGGGCCTGAGAGGCCACTAGCTGAGTCAACATCTGAATAACTCCCCTAAGATCCCCATCGAAAATACCAGAACCGGAAGTGGGGGCTTGAGGCGGAATAGGAGTATCAGAGGGAGGGATTGTGGTACCCTCCGCGGGTGTAGGAACTGGAGCAGTCTGCTCTGGATTACATAAACCAGGCTGGGTGATAGTAGGGGACTACCCGCACCCACAATGTCAAGTAGTGATTCATCAGCCACTCCTGAGGTGGCATTGGCTTCTTGGACAATTCCCGCTTTCTTCTTAGGTGACATTTACTAAAAGATAGAACAATGTACAAGTTAGAGGGGGAATAGTTTCACAATTACCGCACGATCCAGAATATCAAAGAAGGGTGTTATTCCTAATGCTCAAGTAGCCTCCAACTTATAGATGTGGTCAACATCACACCGATAAGAAAAACTCTAGTAGACACGGCTCCAAGACATCCTAGGACACTTTAAAATCTTAGGCTCTGATACCAAGTTTGTCACGCCCCAACCTCGAAAAGCGCGACCGATGCTCAATCGAGTGAATCCCAACTGAGCAAGTCTCATTAATACCTTTCTACCCAAAATCAACATGGTTAAGGGAACTATGCTATCATTTGTTTAGACAATAGAAAAATTTGAACATTCATATTGTTAAACAACTTTCTTGCCACAAACCTTAAACCATAGTTAGGTTTTCAAAATTTCACACAGTTATAGTTTAGAAGAGCTAGAGTACAAAATTATGACATGGTTCATTGACCTATCCAATGCCCGTACATAACCCACACCAACGTCTAAAGAGCCTCTATGGATACAAAAGAAAAGTTATGACAATGCCGGCAAAGAGGCCCCAGCTATACCTCAAAAGTGGAAGTCTACAACATAACCCCTTGAAGGAGAAAAGGGCTCACCATGGCTTTGAGAAGACGGTACTCCGCTACGCGTGATCGGCACTGTCCGCTATGGAGCCACCTACATTCATTTAAAAATGTAGCGCCCCCGGCAAAAGGGACGTTAGTACCATGGAATAGTACTAGTATATATAACTAAACAACATCTAGTTTGAAATAAATTTCATTCAAGAATAAGGCAATCATACTTATAGCTCAAGGAGATATTTAAATGATCACAACATTATCAAATAAAAGAATCACACAATGTTTCACATCGTGCTTCCATAGCTTTTATTTTGGGGCATTTCATACTGTTCATGATTGTTCACATTACCACTGCTATCTTGAGCGGAGTCCGATCTTGATCCAATCATCTAGGTTGCCTCATTTGAGATATTAACTTCAATCACAAACACATTACCACCATGAGCGTAGCATGGCATCCGATCCCAGCCCGATCGGCTAGGCCGCCATACCAAGGCGTTTCCATTTTCCATCCATCATCTCATTTAAATCTTTGTTTCCCATAAATCATTTCAGAGGCACTTGGGGCCACCGCTATCACATCATATATTTGGCACTAGGCCACATCATACACCATTCCTAATTCCAATGTTAGATACGAAAATATGGGCACACAAGAGCAATTAGGATCGTAAGCATAGACGAGACTTCACATAAATGACACAATATATGCAGCTTCAATCTCAAATTTAAGATCTAAGCATTTTAATGCATAATTCATATCTTTTGCCCCTTTTCAAGTTATCAAGGTAGTAAATTGATCATGTTGAGACACATCTTTCACGCATACAAGGTTACATCACCAATTCATGTATAATATCAATCAGTGCAAGAAGCCAAACTTTAGTCTTACTGCATTTACACAAGCACCAATGTAGCTCAATTTCTAAAAGACGGGGTTTTAGCCATACATACCTCAATAAATCTTTCCTTAATTCTTAAAAAATTCCGGGACTCTTAGCACTTCAATCTATTGTATAAGAATTACAAATCGAACCAAGAATTAGAGACAAGATTAAGATTCTAGCTCGTTTGAGCATATTATCAAGCACTAAGGGTGCATTGTGGTCTTAGATCCCTTGTGTAAGAGATTTCTTCAATGTTATACTCCAATTGTTATCCTCTTAGTTCACATGCTCCCCATACCCCATTATATCTTATGCATGCAATGTTATTATCCCTTTTTACCCAAGAACTCAATTGTTAATCACTTATTTTAAATGGAAAGTTCGAAATTTCAGATTATGGAACAAGTTATTACCTTTTTAGGGTGAAGACCTAGCAACTCTCTTGACCATCTTCAAGATTTTGGGGTAAAAGTTGGGTGGGGATTAGATGAAGGTCACTCCCTCTCTCTCTATAACCCCCGTTCTCACTCTATTTTCAGTAAAAATAATATAGAGAAGGTCGGATGGGGTGTTCTAATGAAATGGGGTCGGTTTTTAAAAATTAGAAAATAGGAACCCCGAATTAGATATGCGATTGCATACCTGACATGCGGTCCGCAAAATGGACCACAAAAATGGTCCTAAAACTTGAACACACTGCCTGGGTATGCGACAAGAATGCGGTCCGTATACCTGTTCTGCGGGTCACATAATGCACCGTAGAACTGATCTCTACAAAATTCCCAAGGGGATTATGCGACGACTATGCGGGCCGTATATCGATTATGCAATCGTATAATTGGCCGCATAGTTGATCTCAAATTATCCATCACACTGACTGACTTTGCGGCAACTATGCGGTCCGCATAGCTGTTCTGCGATCACATAGTGGACCGTAGAAATGCACTTTTTTGGAAAATACTATCCCTTGACTTTTTAATGCATAGATCAGTCTAAAGGGTCCGAACCATTCTAATACGTATTCCTAACTTGGCACTACGAGCTTTCGAGTTTTGAATAAAGGTTTTCATGGGGCCTCACATCTAACCATAAGCACGTAGTTAAATATGTTGGTGCGTATGCTTGACTCTTCGTGTTTGGATTAATCAGGTCTTTTTATTCATTGCTACTACTGTTATTACCTAAACACAAAACAAACACATTCCCTTAAGAAGGTTGTAACGCAATCCGTCATTGGGAAGAGTCACCCGGTTCACACAAAAAACTACCTTTGGAAAAAATCATGGCATTAAGAAACCAATTATTGTCTACTTAAAGAAGCTACTGAAGCTACTAAATCAAAAAAGAAGCTACTGAAGCTACTAATATAAGCACTAACTAATACGAAAACAAACATATAGAAGCTACAAAACAAAAACTATTGAAAGCGTAATGAATATACCTAATGAGAGAGGAGAGTGAATATATACATAATGAGAAAGAAGAGGAAAATAGTATCAAGTTTATTACAGGCCAAATGTCTCAGAATCAGTAAATAAGATCAAATAAACTCCACCCCCAAATAAAAATAAGCATTGTCCTCAATGCTTACAAAATAAGAGTAATGGAAGGGAAAGATTGAAGAAGACTCCCTATGGCTCCTTGAACATCTCTGTATCCACTACAATGTCACCGCCCTCGGTCTCCTCTAACTAGGGCTCATCATCCTCAAATTTGGGAGTGACTAAGTTGGTGAACATCTGATGCACTGCCTCGGTAGAGTCGGCAGCCATGTCTGGCTCCTCAGACTGGCTAGTTGGTGTTGATGGAGCTGATGGTGCTGCTGGTAGTGCAAGAGCTAGATCAATAAACATCTCAAATGATAGATCTCTGGATGCAGCAATCTTGGTCACCTGTCTACGGAGCTTGTCAACTGACTTCTTTGAAGCCGGGGACTTTCTCATTTTCTTTACTTCCTTTTCCAGCTCCTCAATCATTGACCCATGTTGTACCAAAGATTTCATTATAGTGGTCTTGTTCTCCAGGAGCTTCTTTAATGTCTTTTCCACTGTTGGAGGAACCTGAGGTGCCAAAATGGATGCTTGAGCTACAACATTACTGGATATGTCATACACCTTTGTAGTCGCTGTCTGCATCCAGTTGTTTGGGCTCACCAATGTCTGGGAGACTCACATCGCAGAAAGTGGAGTAGTAGGCGTAGGTATTAGATTCAAAGCGGAAGTCGAACCTGTGGCAGGAAATGCAGTGGAAACTTAGGATGGTGGTGGAGGCATTACTGCGGCATTAGAAAAAGGCTCGACCAAAGTGGATGGACCACCAACTGCCTCCGCAACTACCATAATGGGCTCATCAGACTTGCCCGTAGTAGTAGGAGGCTGAACCTTCTTATTTGGGTTTGCATCAACCATCAGATAATACCTTGAGAAAGGCTTATTTGACCACACCTTCGTATCATAATCCCTTGGCTCTACTCCTGCATCTGTAATATACTCTGTAATAGTGATGGGATATGGGAAGGATGAGTCTGCCTACCTAGCAATCACAGAGATGTTGGCCGACATCATATCACCCACATTGATCGCTTACCCATCCATGATAGAAGCAACTAGAGCTGCCTGTGGAATTGGAAGATATGTCTCATTCTGGCATGGGTCTAGTCTCCTCCAGACAAAGGTCTCCCATCCATTTGCCTCAAAGTTCAAAGTGTTCCTCTGAATAGGAACCCCTACTATGATCCATAGTGGTGGTAGTCCAGAAGTTGCAAGAATCTCTTCTAACCAAGGACGAGCTGCCTCCCCAAGTGCAAACTTCTCTAAGTACTCTGTGGGCAAGATATCATCAAACCCTAGGTAGGTGTTCAAGGTATTCTAGTTAAATCGCACCTTGAGATTTCTCACTTTTGTAACCCTTGTCCCCTTCTTGATGTGCACCACATTGGCGTATAATTCCCGGAAAATATACTCCTTTGCATCGACCATGCTCTAGGTGAACCAAATCCATTTTTTGCACTTTTTAAACTGTCTATAGACTATAGGGTTGTACTTTTCTAAGTCTTTCAATTGGAACTGATGCTCAGGAGTTAGCAACCTTGTTGGCCACCACTCACGGAAACTAGAGAAACTAGCCAAAATGATAAATCGGTCCTCCCAAACCTTTTTCTTCTTTGACCACTCAAGGCCGACAATGGTGGCATCTCCCTCTCTGCCATCATTGGGGATGTCATCAACTCTATTAGCCGGTGCCTCAACGACAAGTGTAGAGGAGGTCTCGGAAGCCTGACTAGCACTCTCCAAACACTCGAAGGTGCTAT
This sequence comes from Nicotiana sylvestris, assembly GCF_000393655.2. Classification (NCBI taxonomy): domain Eukaryota; kingdom Viridiplantae; phylum Streptophyta; class Magnoliopsida; order Solanales; family Solanaceae; genus Nicotiana; species Nicotiana sylvestris. Next base: position 66,554,353 of record NC_091063.1, read on the forward strand.
GTGATGATGATGGCTCATCCCTAAGCTAGTATCTTCCTGGTGGATTTGATTGGACAACGGGCAGCTCTTGGATCGAGTTACCCTCCGATGCTTCCCTAGATGGGCCATAAGAACTTGATTCGGAGGGCTCTGCATTTCTCCCACGACCGACTGTAGCCTTCTTTGTGGTTAACTTTTGGAGGTAAAGGGGTAAAGCACTCTTGCCTCGACCGCTGGAAGGTTCACCCCTTCCCTTTGAAGTATCACCTCTGCCTCGAGATCTAACTATTTTCTCTACCAAGCAAAATCAGGTGCCAGTTGTAATTCAAGTGCAAACATACAAGAAGACACCAGAGAGACAGTGAACAACATAGTTTAAAATATGCTTGCAGGATAGGGAAGTGCGGTCTACAAAATTCTCATTGCTGCCACAGAATGGGCACTGCAGACTGCATAATTTGTCATTGTGGCTGCAGAATTGGATTGTGGTCCGCACATTTCTCATTGTGGAGATACCACCAATATTCCAATTCTCTAATAACAGAGAATTGGTTGTTTTGTGGCCGCAACACATTTTCTGCAGTCCGCACATTTTTTATTGTGGCCGCACATGTGAGTCACCAAATTGACAACTCAATGATAATAGGAAAAAAACTTCTTCTGCAACCGCAATGGGTTTTGTGCGGTCCGCGCATTTTCTATTGCGGCCGCAGAACTCTTTCTTTCTAAGTATCCTAGATTGAACTTCTGCGGACCGCACAATTTCTTCTGCAACAACAAATTTCAACACAATTACGTATAGAGTTCTAGGGTTTTGCAATTTTTGCACAAATTTGACATGGTAGTAGTGTATAATCATGAAACCTATTTACCCATTCCCTATAGATCAAGTACTAGTTGACCCACTACAGGTTTAACTCCACATGGTTGTATAATTGAATTCTACTAACAAATGGCCTAAAACTGACTAACAAATTGTAAATTAAACTAAAAATTGAAATATTTTACAAGTAATTGAGGCATACCAGATATGAAGTAGTGCAAATGAGTGATCGTAGATGTAAGGTGTGTGTGGAAGATGATTTACCAGATGATTTCAATGTTTTAGACTTGTGAATACTCAAAGAGTGCAAAAAGTAAAAGTAACCCTATGCCCTCTATTTATACTAGACTGTTCTGACTCAGGGAAAGAGAGTTGAATGCGGTCGCAGAATTCCCATAGCGATCCACACTCTATTACTTTGTGGTTTAGAAGCCTTTTTGTTGCGATCTGCATAATTTATTGTGCGGCCACAGAATTTGTTGCAGACCGTAGATTTTGTCTTGCAGCCGCAATTTGGCCATTTCTTTGACAAAGCAACTTCAGAGAGTTGTCATTCTCCCTCTTCAATTTGTGCGGCCCGCAATGTAATTGTGTGGCAGCAGAGAACCTTTTTCTGGTGCAACCATAATTGTGCGATCCGCAATTCTTTCCACATTTAGCAAAATTTCTTGACATATTTATTGTAAAGCACACTCAACCTTGCAACACACTTCAAATCCAGTTAGTAGAAAAAATAACACCTAACTACAAAAGAAGAACAGAAAAGAAAAAGAAACATGGGTTGCCTCCCGAGCAACGCCTAATTTAACATCGCGGCATGATGAAGATTACTATCATTTGAAATGAATTGCCGCCACGATGTGGCCATAGCCAACTTTTCCCAAAATAGTGATTCACCCGGTGACCATTGACTCGAAATACTTCATTATTTTTGTTCTTCAAGTCCAATGCACCAAAGAGTGTCACACCCACAACATCAAACGGGCCACTCCATTTAGACTTTAACTTCCCGGGAAACATCCTCAACCTTGAGTTGAACAACAACACAAAATAACCCTCTTTGAACTCTTTGTTGCCAATTGTACTTGTCATGAAGATATTCATCTTCTCTTTGTATAATGACGAACTTGTGTATGCATAGTACTAGAACTCATCCAACTCATTCAAATACGCCACTCTCAAGTTTGCAGCGACATCCCAATCAAGATTCAACTTCTTAAGAGCCCACATGGATTTGTGCTCACATTCCACTAGAAGATGACAAGATTTTCCGAACACAAACCGGTATGGAGACATTCCGATAGGTATTTTGTAAGTCGTCTGATAAGCCCTTAAAACATCATCAAGTTTATTGGACCAATTCATCTGTCTAGCATTCACTATTTTTGACAAATACTCTTTATCTCCCTATTCAAGACTTCAACTTGAACGCTTGCTTGTGGATGATAGGGAGTCCTAACTTTATGAGTGACACCATACTTGGTAAGTAAGGTGTCGAAGGCTTTGTTGCAAAAATGTGACCCCCTATCTCTTATGATAGCCCGTGGAGTACCAAACCTTGTGAAAATATTCTTTTTCAAGAATGCCACAACACTTGTCGCTTCATTGTTGGGAAGAGAAACAACCTCAACCTATTTGGACACATAATCAACCACGACCAAGATGTAGGTTTTTCCACAAGAACTCATAAAAATACCCATGAAGTCAATACCTCACACATTGAAGATATTAATCTCCAAAATGGTGGTGAGGGGCATTTCATTTTTCTTTGAGATTCCACCAGCCCTTTGACAATCATCACATCATTTCACTAGATCACTTGCATATTTGTAAAGACTGGCCAATAGAAATCGCAACTTACGCTGTGATTATAAATTCTTACAAAAAAGTCCTAAAAGACTCATACGTTGTGCTTGATTGCAGGTTTGATCAATAAAGTGACGAGACATCAAAAATCAGCTGAAAAGGAGTGAAACATGAACTAGTACCAAAGACAAGACAACTCAGGACAAACAGGCCTAGTGCGACCGCACTACACTTTGTGCGGTCCGCACTAGGGAGATTTAGAGAACTAGTTTTGAAGGCATCAAAGCAGTGCGGCCATAGTACATATTGTGCGGTCCGCACTCAAGACACCACGACCGCACTACTATTTTATGCGGTTCGCGGAAGCAAACTTCAGAGAGATGTCAAGTGCCAAAGTTCAAGCCTGTGCGGTCCGCAGTCCATTCTGTGCGGACCACATTGGAAGCCTCCGCGGCCACGGTCCATTCTGCGCAGTCCGCAGAGCCTGGGTTCAGAGAGTTGAAATTGCATAGTCAAGAGCCTAGTGCGGCTGCACACCATTTTGTGCGGTCCGCACTAACTCCATAGGGGCATTTTTGTCCAGTTTTTCCAGCTTAGTATAAATAGAACCTTTTTCCATTTTAGGGTATCAACTATTTTCTGAATTGAGCTGCGCTCGTGAGAAGACCATCTGTAGTCCAAATTACAATATTCCAGACCCTCCCCCGGTTCCTCTAAGAGTGGCTCCCAGAGTATTACCGAACCAGGGCTACGCAAGTGCTATTGTCCCACCTCGAATTCGGGAAGGCAACTTTCAGATAACCAATGTGATGTTGACCTTACTTGAGAAGCGTGGGTACTTCACGGGCGCTGCAAATCAAAATGCCTACAAACATCTCAAGGGGTTCGTAGATACATGCTGGGGGAGCAAGCAGACGAATGTGTCCGAGGATGCATTGAGATTGAGACTTTTCCCGTTCTCACTTCGGGGAAAGGCATTAGATTGGCTCGAGAGACTCCCCAACCAAACCATCACAACTTGGGATGAGTTGGCAGATAAGTTTATTGCCAAATTCTTCTCACTGATTCATATGGCGACACTTTGGGATGAAATATTGGCCTTCAAGCAAGAGCCAACAGAACCTTTGCATGAAATTTGGGAGCGGTATAGAACGATGGTGAAGGAGTGCCCAAATAATGATATGACCGAGGCCATGATCCAACAAACCTTCTATCGGGGCATAAATACTACAAATCAATGCATTGTTAACCAATTGGCCGAGGGCAATTTTATGAAGCTTTCTTATGATGAAGCATGTGAAGTACTTGATGAAATGGCGGACGATTCTTCAGCATGGCAGAGTAGATAAAATGTGCCTCAAGGTGACCCTACGGTTATCCATTTGCACAAGGAATTACATGATTACGGGCAAGTAATAGCTGAGCTTACTACTACTATGAACCAATTGGCTAAGGCACAGTTGCAACAAGTTCAGAATCCTCGCCAAGTGAATGCCATAGAGGGTGTTAGTATGCTTGTCAATAATAGAAGGCAAAGGAGGCAAAAAAATCAAGGAAATTCTGAGAAATTTGTTGATGAATATGATGGGTGTCAAAATGATAGTTATGATGACCAAAGTGAGGAGGTACAATATGTCAACAACTATCAAGGCAATAGAGGCAACTCTTCAAACCAACAATGGCGACCCCAAGGAAATTGGGGAAATCAATAATAAGGTGGTGGCAATTGGAACAACAACAACCAAAACAACAATTGGGGTAGTCAAAAAAACAACCAAGGCAATTGGAATTGAAATAACAACAATTGGTGCAACAACAATCAAGGCGGGTGGATCAACAATAGAAACCAAGGCAACCGGGGGCAAGGCTTTCAAAGGCCCCCAATGTACCAGCAAAAGAACAATCCACCCCCTTTCCCTTCTCAAGGTCCTAGTTTTTCTAGTAATGATATGGGTAGAATTGAAATGATGTTCGAGCAAATGATGAAGAGGAATGCGGATTCTGATGCACAGTTAGCTTCTCACAACACCTCTATCCGAAACTTGGAGGTGCTATTAGGACAAATCTCTCAGTCATTGAATACTCACCTGAAAGGTGCTCTACCAAGTGATATGGTAGTGAACCAAAAGGGTGGGAACAATCATGTTATGGCGGTCATAACAATAAGTGGGAGAGGTAGTGATGTGAATGCCTCTAAGGAAAAGGAAGCCGTGGATGATGATGTTGAGTTGCAAGATGACGAAGTCCCTTTGGTAGTTGAAGATGTGATTGATGAAAATGTGAACAATGAAGTGAGGATTGATATTCAAGAAATTGAGGTGGAAACTCAAAATGATGTGAACCCGTCTAGGAAACACATAATTGACATGCCGGAGCCGTTGTGCCAAAAGCCAAGGCTCTTTTGCCAAGGCCACCTCCACCTTATCCTTAAAGGCTCGCGAAGCAGAAGAATGATAATCAGTTTAAAACGTTCATTGACATGATGACAAATAAAGACATTCTTAGGTACTTGATGACAAATAAAGACTCCAAGGCAATATTGATACGATGGGTGTTACTACTTCAAGAGTTTGATCTAGAAATTATGGACCGGAAAGGTAGTGAGAACCAAGTGGCGGACCACTTGTCCCGTTTGGAGGAGGAGGGGAGGCCTTGTGATGGCCTTGATATCAATGATTCATTTCCCGATAAAAAACTCCTTGCGGTGTCTATGAATGATATGCCATGGTTTGCCGATGTTGCCAATTACCTTGTGACTGGAGTAATCCCGTGTGAGCTCTCTTCTAACCAAAGAAATAAGCTCAAGCAGGATAGTTTGGATTTCTATTGGGATGAGCCATACTTGTTCAAGATTTGCACGGATGGTGTGATTCGTAGATGTGTCCCGGAGGAAGAACAATTGAGTATCTTAGAGGCTTGCCATTCTTCACCCTATGGTGGCCATCATAGTGGGGTGACGACCACCTCAAAAGTTCTTAGTTGTGGATTCTATTGGCCCACCTTGTTCAAAGATGCGAGTGATTTTGTGAAGATGTGTGATGATTGCCAAAGAGTGGGTGGAATTTCAAAAAGGGATGAGATGCCTTTTAATACCACTCTTGAAGTGGATATCTTTGATGTTTGGGGCATCGATTTCATGGGTCCATTTGTTAGATCTTATGGTAATACTTACATTCTTGTGGAGGTTGATTATATCTCAAAATTGGTTGAAGCCGTGGCTTTGCCTAACAATGAAGCCCGGAGTGTTGTTGCATTTCTTAAAAAGAGCATTTTCACAAGGTTTGACACTCCTCATGCGATTATTAGTGATGGGGGGTCTCACTTTTGCAATAAAGCTTTCAACCCATTGCTTTCCAAGTACGGTGTCAATCATAAGGTTTTGACCCCTTATCATCCTCAAGATAGTGGTCAAGTGGAAGTCTCCAACAGAGAAATTAAGAGTATCTTGTCAAGGACGGTCAATGCAAATAGGACCGATTAGTCGAAGAAGTAAGATGACGCTCTATGGGCTTATCAGACGGCTTACAAAACTCCGATTGGGATGTCTCCGTGTCGGTTGGTGTTTGGGAAAGCATGCCATATTCTGGTTGAGTTAGAGCACAAGGCCATGTGGACTTTGAGGAAGTTGAATCTTGAATGGGATGTTGTAGCTAATCTTCATGTTGAACAACTCAACGAACTCGATGAATTTAGATTATATGCCTACTCCAGCTCGTCCTTGTATAAGGACAAGATGAAGTACCTTAATGAATAATATGCTTGTGAAAAGGAGTTCAACATAGGTGATTTGGTTTTTTTGTTCAACTCCCGGTTACGTCTGTTTCCGGGAAAGCTCAAATCCAAATAGAGTGGACCGTTTGAAGTTGTGTTTGTGACCCCTTTTGGTGCTCTTGATTTGAAAAATAATAATGGTGAAGTCTTTAGAGTTAATGGGCACCGGATAATGCATTATCTTGGAAAGTTTGATGACAGCCACGTGGTGGCGCTCCTTCATCTCAAGTGATGTGGTGGTAACATGTGTCGTGTCGCGACGTTAAATCAGGCGCTTCTTGGGAGGCAACCCATGTGTTTTTTTTCTTTCTTCTTGTTTTCTTTGATTTTCTTTGTAGTATAGGATTGATTTTTGGGCTAACTGGTTATGAGATATTGCGGGGATTGTGTTGATGCAATGCAAGATATAATGAAGAAAATTTTCGGTCTCTGAAGTCACCAGTGCGGCCGCACTACACTTTGTGCGGTCCGCACTGGTGAAGGCCAAAATGATACCTCTCTGAAGTTTGCCACTGTGGACGCACTACACTTTGTGCGGTCCGCGCTGGGCTACTGCGGTCACGGTCTGTTTTGTGCGGACCGTAGTGGGATACTGGTCCAAGCTTGATTATAACAGCCCAGTGCGGACCGCGATCCATTTTGTGTGGTCCGCACTGGTAGGTGAGGCTGGGCCCCAGGGGCTTTTCTATAAATAGACCATGGGGACCCCTTTTTACTCTTTTCTCAAAATTGAATCTCAGAGCATATTATTACTGTTCTCTCCCTGAAATTGATCGTGAAAACTTGCTTAGCATTGATTAACTTCACTCCACCTCATAATCTTGTAACATTACACTCATTTCTTCCATTTTTAATTTTGTAATATTTTAAATTTCTTATCTTATTCTTCTTCTTCTTCCTCCCGTAATTAGTTCGACTCTAGGATTAGATTAGTTAAAGGCTGATTTCTGTGGACTTAGTAGTTTTATGGACTGGGTAAATTGTTTAAGGACAATAATTCAGTGGAAAATTGGACTTTAAGGCAATGCTGATAAACCCTAAATCAGTGCCACTTCTGGGCACATTATGCGGACCGTGATTATTATTGTGCGGTCCGCGATGCCCTAGTGTGGTCCGCAGTACCACTTGTGCAGACCACACTAATGATCTTGTCAAGGGGACCCTTGCGCAGTGCGGCCGCACTACATTTTGTGCGGTCTGCACTGGCCTAGTGCAGCCACGGTACCATTTTGTGCGGGCCGCACTTGTTAGATTCAGAGGATGGGTAGTTTGAACCCTATACCTGTGCAGACCGCGGTCATTATTGTGTGGTCCGTGGTGGTCCTTGTGCGTCCGCACTCCATTTTGTGCGGTCCACACTGGGCTATTTCTGCAACCTGGCTGCGATTTTTCAATTCTATCTACAATCCTTTCTGCATACATGTTGCCCACTGATTCTATTGATACTAACAATGTAAGATGATTGTGTTTGAAGATAATGGTTAAACAAAGAGGAAAAGGATCCAAACATCCTGGCAAAGGTGATTCCTCCCGGGGAGGGAAGCAGAGATTGGTTAAACTCACTCCCCAGGCTCGTCAAAACATAAAGAAGATGAGAAAGGCAATTAAGGTAGCTGATAGAGCCTCTGATTAGTTGAAGAGTGAGTATCTGCCCTCCCAAGATATCTCTTCAGACTCAGTACCAACACATTTCTACTCAAATTTCAGATTGACAGATGACACTTCTCCACCATCACCCACTGCCCAAGTACCAAAGCATGTTCCCACTAAGTCGTCTGAGGGCAGCCGACAGTGGCGAGTACTCCACCTCCCCCACAACTTCATTATCCGGGGAGAGTGCATACAAAGGTGAGGAGGAGGTGCATGGGGATGAGGAGGTAGCTGAGGGTGGTGAGCCTCAGGTTGGGGGCATTGCCCGAACTAGAAAAACCAAAGTTTAGGAGGATAGGTTCGTAAGCCAGGTGGCGTACCACAAATTTAGGGAGTGTTGGCCGGTGAGAAAATTGATACTAGAGCGGAGTTTCATTGACAAAGATCTTTTACCCCACAACCCTAACGTGCATAGACAGTTCAGAACGAGAGTGGGTTGGGAGCACTTCTTAGATGACTTCATGGATGCCAATGAACACTTAGTCAAAGAGTTTTATTATAATGTAGCCCACATCGTAAAGGGTTCTAAAGTGACCAAGGTTCGGAACCTCAAGATGTAGTTTGATGGGAAGTCGCTCAACGAATACCTGGCTTTCGATGAGGAAGATGAGTCTCTTTATATGGAAAAGCCGGAGATGGGCGAGGAGATTCATCCATGGTTAGCTCAGTACTTGGAAATACCACGTACCGTTCCGGAGTGGTTGACTATCGGGGTCAAAATACTACGGAGGACCCTAAACTTTGAGGCGAGGGGCTGGGAGACATTTGTGTGCAGCCGGTTAGACCCTACTACCCATGACCAGACACTTCCTCTGCACCGGGCTGTTTTGGTTGCTTCCATTATGGCGGGGTACCCCATTAACGTGGGCAATGTGATGTCCCGGATCATTTCTATAGTGGGTAACGAGAGCGACCAGAACTATCCCTTACCCAACACCCTTACTATTTACTTCTGGGATTTGTAGGTGGACAAGAAGCCATACGACATCAAGGTCAGGGCAACAGCCTCGTTCTCCCGGTACAACTTGAAGGGGAATGATAACCTCAAGGACAAGAACTACAAAGCCCCTGCTTCTGCCCCAACTGGCCAGTCTGAAGAGCCAGTTGTGGTAGAGACCCCCGCTGAGCCTGCCTCCACTCATACTGAGATACCTCCTGGACCTTTCACATCAGCAGGCCCGGAGATCCCATATATGCGGGCCCATCCCATCACTGCCCTCCGGCTGAGCAAGGCCCTTCTGAGTATAAACAACTTGATGCAAACTGCCTCATCCAAGTTGTCCACATTGACTACCACAGTAGAGGCTCAGTCAGATCCTCCAGCCCCACAGGTGCCCCAGTCGATAGATAATGTTTTGCAAGAGATACTTGAGAACCAGAAGAAAATCCTCACTACTCCGGAGACATTGACCAATGCAATTCACACAGCAAGGCTCTCAAGAAGCTTGCTCGGGAGCATAAAAAGATTAGGAAGACACGGGCCTCCAAGGAGTCCGTGAAGGAGCAGCGGACAGATGTAGATAGACTGAAGGCAGACCAGCTACTTTTGGACCTGTTGTTCGATGACCCAGTCTCAGCAGCTCATCCAAAATCGGAGCAGACCTAGAGGCCTCCGAAGAGGAGGAAGATCCCTAGAGCAGATGATGCCACCATCCAGTTAGTGGACCCGCCGGAGGTTTCCTCCAGTCAGCCACAGGGTGTACCAGATCCAGAGACTGTCCATGTCCACGCTCAGGTCCCAGCAGTTGAGCAGCAGGACACCGGGAACTAGTCTGAGGTTCCCGAGCACACAGAGGACCTAGGGACCATCCATGATCCTATGCAGACCAACAGGGCTTAGGGAGTCTTCATATCCTTTTTCTATTATTTTTTATGCTTATTTGGACTAGTTGGCATTGGGGACAATGTCAGCTTTTATTTGAGGGGGTGCGCCCTACAATTTTAGATGACTGTATATATTGATTCATTTTATGCTTTCTTGATTTTCACATTTGGTCTGTATATAATTTGATATTTAGTTACTTTTATCGCATTTTTCATCTTTCTTTGGGTCTGTATATAAAGTTACATCATTGTATATATTCATCCCCCGTTGTATATTCAAACTCCATATTGTATATATTCATTCTATTTTCCGCAAAAGTTTCTCGTTTTTAGCTTTTTATTTATGTTCGTAGCTTTTGTTTTGTTTTGGACTTTTTTAATAAGCCTTTGGTTTTCTTAATGCCATGGTTCATTCCAAAGGTGGAGTGTTGTGTGAACCGGGTGGCTCTTCCCTATGATCGATGGCGTGAAAAACCTTCTTAAGGGTTTGAGTCCGTTTCTGTTTTTATTTTTAGTAGTTTATAGTTAAGGATACCTAAAGCAAAGCTTCACTTGGGCCTAGCACATTTGCCTTTGATCCCATGGTCAAAGACAAAATGTTGTGTTTAGGATGGTGAAAGTCGTGACCTTGAGACTCTTGTATTGACCATAATCATCAAGTGGTTTTTCGGGACCATCGTGTGCTCAAATCGTATCTAAGGTCGTTGTGGGCCCCTAACTCTATGTCTTTAGTGATCCTTTAGATTGTGTGGTAAGTAATAGAATTGCAAATCCATGTCCCGAGCCATTGGTCTAGAACTTGCCCCGAATGTTTGTTGAGGCAAAATCCTAAGTGAATTTTGACTTGAGACGTGATTATAGGCCCTCCTTGATTCAAATAATAGCTTGAAAAATTCCATAGCCTACCAATGATATGATCCCTAGTTAACCTTTTTGAGCCTTAGACCTTTTTTTTCTTTTAAGAACCATGAGACAAGCCTATACTCATTCTAAAAGATACCCTCTCTTGGCACCCGATCTTTCCTTAAGCACATGATAAAAGTATAAGTTTGGGGGGAGAGACGAGGGTGGAAACAAAGTGGTAAAAGGCATAAAAACGAATAAAAGGAAAGGCAATGAAAAAGAAAGAAAAGCAAAAGACAAAAAGAATGCTCAATGTGAAAAAGAATAAAAAGGGATTCAAGAAAAGCAAAAGAATGAAAGGTGTGGAAAGTTGAAAAAGGATAAACTGTTTGAATTGCGTAAGAAAGACTGACAACGTGTCCCTATAACCCCATAGAAAGAAGTGAGATGACTCAAAGAGTCAAGAGAATGTGTGCCAAATGAATCAAAAGAAGTGCTTAAGGGAAGATGAAACCCACTTAGATCAAAATATTTCCTACCTTGAACCAAAAGCCTTCACAATGACTCCACAAAAGCCCTATATGATCTTGAGTTGAATGAAGCTTACATTATTGGATACTTACATAAGGGGCAAGCATATGGTACTTAGAGCCAGACTTGTGACCTTTTCTTGAGAGAGATGAGTGAATTCCCATTAACCTCGATTTGTGTGCTAGTATTCTAAAAGGTGAGGTTTGCTTAGGAAGAGTTGAGGATGTATGAGTTTGGGTTCCACAATGACCAAAGTAATTGATAGAGTTCTTTGATGTAATGAGTCAACTCTTGATGCTCTTGTGTCACACTTGATCCATGGTTTTTAAAAGGTTAAATATTGTTAATGATTCATTTGTATTGAGGGCAATTGTTAGTCCTAATTGATGCTAGTTGAGGTTACTTTAGGATAGGTGAAAATTCTTGGATTTTCCCTTAAGGGGTGAGTCTTATTTTGTTTACTTGAGGACAAGCAAAAGCTTAAGTTTGGGGGAGTTGATAACTAGGGATTTTGACGTGTTTCATGCTCCTTCTTGCTTACGATGTGATTATAAATTCTTATAAAATAGTCCCAAAAGGCTCATAAGTTGTGCTTGATTGCAGGTTTGATCAATAAAGTGGCGAGACATCAAAGATCGGCTCAAAAGGAGTGAAATCTGTCCTAGTACCAAAGACAAGACAACTCAGGACAAACAGGCCTAGTGCAGCTGCACTACACTTTGTGCGGTCCGTAATAGGGAGATTTAGAGAACTGGTTTTGAAGGCATCAAAGCAGTGCGGCCGCAGTACATATTGTGCGGTCAACACTGAAGAAACCGCGGTCGCACTACTATTTTATTCGGTCCCCAAAAGCAAACTTCAGAGAGATGTCAAGTGCCAAGGTTCAAGCATGTACGGTCCGCAGTCCATTTTGCGCGGACTGCACTAGAAGCCATCGCAGCCGCGATCCATTCTGTGCGGACCGCATTTGAAGCCTCCGCGATTGCGGTCCATTCTGTGCGGTCCGCGGAGCCTGGGTTCAGAGAGTTGAAATTGCAGAGTCAAGAGCCTAGTGCGGCCACACACCATTTTGTGCGGTCCGCAGTGACCCCGCAGGGGCATTTTTGTCCAGTTTTTCCAGCTTAGTATAAATAGAACCTTTTTCCATTTTTAATCTAAACTGAGTTGCGCTCGTGAGAAGATCATCTGTAGTCATTTTGGGCATTTTTACTTAGTTTTTATCATTGAATCTTTGTATTTACTTTAGCAATTAATTAATATGTCTTTATCTTCATCTATTTCTCTATTTTTCTCTTCAAGCATGAGTAGCTAGACCCATTAGCTAGGGTTGTGGCTCAACCCTAGTGTGTGTAATTGACGGGTATTGTGATTTAGGGCTAGATTGACTATGGGTGTTTGTTATTTGGGTCAATCTTATGGTTTTAATTTATGAATTGGTGATTGCAAATACTGGTTTGTGCTAAGTTGACTTTGTTCTTCTTGAGAAAGAGAGTCTATGTGTCCAGAATTGACCCAACAAGGAATTGGGATGGACTCAAGAGAATTGATAGTCCCAATTAAAGGGTTAAACCTCGAGAGAGTAATTACCCGACTTGAACCCTAGTTGCTTGAGCAAATTTGCCAACCCATTTGGTCTTGAGAAAGTCAATTGGGCAAAATCACTCTCTCTACCGAGAGGTGTGAGAGTGGGTAAAATCGTGCAGCCGTTATAACATATTTCCCCAATCATGTCAATCGTACCTTAGAAGCAATTACCTGTCAATTGGCCACCTAGGAGGATGCCACTACCCTAGTGCCTTTTTATCCATTAGATACAACCTTTAGCAATTCTTGTTTGGCATAATCTATTTGCATTTATAATTAGTAGTTGATAATAGTAGTTTGTTAAAGAAAAACCAATAATGATTGGAAGTGATATTTGGAACAATTACACAATCCGAATCTAAATAGATACTCGACTCCATTACTAGCTCCCCCCAACCCACAAATGAAGTAAAAGCTATTTCGACCCTCTCTTCCTACTTTTTAGTAGTGCAGAGTAGGAAGTGATCAACCACCATATGGCGAATAATGACAATCCCCAATAATTTCACATTGCTCCTCCTCCGGTACACATCTTCTAATCACCCCATCCGTACAAATCCGAAAAAGGTACGGTTCATCCCAATAATAGTCTTGCCAATCTCGTTTGAGCTTTTTCCTTTTGTTTGAAGAGAACTCATTCGGGATGGTACCACTCACAAGGAAATTTGCTAGATCCGCGAACCATGGAACCTCTTTCATTGAATAAGCCAAAAGTTGCTCATCGGGGAAGGAGTCGTTGGTTTCAAGTCCATTATGCGGCCTCCCCTCCTCGTCCAAACAAGACAAGTGGTCTGCCACTTGATTTTCAATCTTGGATGTCAATATCAAACTCTTGAATCAAAGGCACTCATCTCATCAACCGAGCTTTGGAATCTTTCTTGCTCATAAGATAACGAAGTGCCTCATAATCAGTATGGACAATCACTTTACCACCCATCAAGTATGCGCGAACTTCTCAATAGAAAACACAATGGCAATGAGCTCTTTATCCATAATGGTATATTTGACTTGGGCACTATTCATGGTCTTACTAGCAAAGCAGCCCCTACCGCTACATCACCTACATCACACATGAGCTCAAAAGGAACACTCCAATTTGGAGTGGCGATGATGGGAGTTGTTGTCAATTTGAACTTTGAGAAATTCAAAAGCTCTCATGCAATCATTGTTGAAGTGAAACTTAGCATCTTTATATAAAAGCTTGCACAACAGGTTCGCCATTTTAGAAAAATCCTTGAAGAAATGCCGGTAAAACCCCATGTGGCCTAAGAATTTCCGCACACCCTTCACCGAAGTTGGAGGTGGAAGTTTAGAAATCACCTCAATCTTTTTCTTGTCGAATTCAATTCCGTTCTTTGAGATCTTGTGGCCTAGGACAATGCCTTCCTAGACCATGAAATGACATTTCTCCCAATTTAGCACCAAATTTGTTTCTTCACAACTTGCCAACACTTTATCCAAATTTGTGAGACAATCATCAAAAGAATTCCCGACCACCGAGAAGTCATCCATAAAACTTCAAGGTAATCCCCCACCATGTCTGTGAAGATAGCCATCATACACCTTTGAAAAGATTTCGGTGCATTGCACAAATCAAATGGCATCCACTTGAAGGTGAAAGTACCATAAGGACATGTAAAGGTTGTTTTCTCTTGATCCTCCGGAGCAATAAGAATTTGGTTGTAACCGGAATAACCATCAAGGAAATAATAGAAAGCACGATCGACCAATCTATCAAGCCTTTGATCTAGGAAGGGAAGTGGAAAATGGTCATTCCTTGTGACTTTGTTGAGCTTACAATAGTCCATACACACTCTCCACCCGATCACCGTTCTTGTAGGAATCAACTCATTCTTGCCGTTGGTAACCACTGTCATGCCCCCTTTCTTTGAGACACATTGAACCAGATAAGTCCATGAACTATTGAAAATGATGTAGACAACCCCGACATTCAACCACTTGATGATCTCCTTTTTGATAGCCTAATGTAGTCATCAGAAACCACGAGCCTTTGGAAAAAGCTTCTTATATATTATACTTACTGCTTTAGTTTCTCTTATTTTCTTTTGTTATGGATATGTTTAGGAATTTAAGAAGAAAATTTGATAGAAGTCAACCCAATTGGGTGATATTCACACCCAATCCATCGTCTGACCTTACTATACTCACTCTAGAAATTGAGATAAAAATCCTGACCTTCACCTGTAATATAGTCAACTGCACCCTTGTGCTCAATTGGCGAGTCTTTGACTTGCGACTTTTCCTTCTTCTAGTTGCTCCTCGAGCGTTTGAGTGCAGAGTGAGGATTTAATCTTATGGATTCTGAATATTAAAACACGACTTTATGTGTTAGTTATCGGTTAGCAAATTTAATTTGGGTAGAAAATTCAATATTTCTATCTGTAATAGATCTTTCGTAAATGTACACACATCCACGATAAAAGGTCTATAGATTATTATCTGATGTCCAGAAGAAATACTTGAATTTACATCTATTCAAAGGTAATTGCAAATTGCTATCCGGAAGAAAAGCTTGAAAAGTTCTGTTTTTCAAGTTCTATTATGGAACAATAATATTTATGTGATTCCAAGTGTTTATATTGCTTCCTATATCTACCCTTAGATGTTCTGGAAAAAGATCCTGAAATGTGGATTTCATCTAACTTTCATTCTAGTTGCTGAAGAATATAAGGTCAAATATTTTTTATTTTGACCAATGAATTTTTCTTATCAGTCTTTTTTAAAATAAACTTTGTGACTTGTTAGTATTTATATTATATTATATCTAACAGTCTTATAACCATTTACGCCCAGCAGCTATAGGCTTTCTAGATTTTACAGTTTGATAAGATATCACTAAAAAAATGGTTAGTTTGATTCTAAAAGTAACATTGTACACTTGCTCCTAGTTTTATTGGAAAATTATCTTCTCAGTTTTATTGTGAAAATGGCAAGCATTTTTATCTGATAGTACATTACAGTGCATTAACTAAAAAAAGAAAGAAGCTTAATCCTCTAGTGCAACCTTAGAGTTCAACACAATTGCGTGCGTCTGATCGCAATAACTTGTGTTCATCTTGGTATTTTTCCTATCTTTTCTCTTTTTTAATATAATTTTTATATAATCTTCAAGGTTATGGAATCTAGTAAGAAATGGATGTAACTTGTTGATAATCGGCTAGGTGAAGCCTATTTAATCAGAGTGCAAAAGTTTTTGAATTATGCTTTTTAGAAAATAGGAGAAGAATATGAAATAAGATGTTCATGTGTCAAATGTTGCAATACAACTTTAGGAACTCGTAAGACAGTTGAGACACATTTGAAAGTATATGAAATAATTTAAAATTATACTTTTTGGTATCATCGCGGGGAAAATTTAGGTGAGCCATTGTCAGAATCTGAAGATGAAGATGGAGATGAAGTAGAAGAATGTAAGAGTGAAGATTTAGTAGAAGAATTGTTGAGAGATTTATATCCTAATCATGATGGAGGAACTATGCATACTGGTTGTGACGATTTACTTGAGGAGGAACCTAATGTTGAAGTGAATTTCTTTTACAGGCTACTGAAGGATTTTGAGCAGCCACCGTACGAAAATTCTAAAGCTTCAAAGATTTCCTGTTTGATTAAATTGATTCACATCAAACGTATGGGTCATTGGAGTAATGAATCATTTACAATGTTATTGAAAATGTTAAAAGAGGAGTTGTTGCATGATGGTGCCAATTTGCCAAAATCATATTATGAGGCAAAGAAGATAATTCAAGATCTTGGACTTTCTTACAACAAGATTGATGCTTATACTAATGATTGCATGTTATACTGGAAGGAGGATAGCTTACTTGATTCTTGAAAAGTTTGTGGTACGTCCAGATGGAAGATTGATAGACATAGCGGGGAAACAAGGAACACAAAATGTAAGAAAATAACATCTGTAATGACCCGACTGGTCGTTTTACTGATTTATGACTTGCGGGAATGGTTGCTTCAGGATTTGGAAGTGTTTGGGTTGAAATCGGAACACTTGGTTCCTTAAGGTTGGCTTAAAAGGCCAAGTTTGACTTTGGTCAACGTTCTGAGCAAATGACCTCGGAATCTGGATTTGAAGGTTCCAACAGGTTCGTATGATGATTTTGGACTTGGGCGTATGTCCGATTGGGTTTTGGATGACCCGGGAGCGTTTTGGTGCCTAATAGTGAAAGTTGATTCCTTAAGGATTTTGAGGTTCTTAAATATTTGGTTTGGAGCAGGTTTTTGTGTTATTGAGGTCTGAACGGAGTTCTGAGATCGGGAATAGTTCCATATTTCCATTTAAGTCTTGCACGCGAAATTTGGTATCAATACGAGTAGTGAAAATGTGTTTCATCGCATTGGAAGTAAATTGAAGATTTGAAGTTCATAAGTTTGATTCAATTGGTTTTAAAGGGTAATTCTTAGATTTAGCATTGTTTCGGGCATTTTGACGGTTCAAGCGAGTCCGTTTTATGATTTCAAGCTTGTCGGTATGTTCGGGCGGGTCCCGGGGGCCCTTAGCGTCAATCGGACGAGGCTCGAGTGAAGTTGGAAAATTTTGGATCGAGCTGAAGCTCCAGGTATCTGTCATAACCGCACCTACGATTGGTCAGCCGCAGGTGCAAGACCGCCGAAACGATCGACCCCTCACAGGTGCGGCCAAGGGGGAGGTGCCCAGGAACCGCAGATGCGGCTCCCTTTCCGCAGAAGAGGACTCGCAAGAGCGACCCCCAAACCGCAAAAGCGGTCCCAGCCAGCCCAGCCTAGCTCCACAGATGCGGACATTTCCTCGCAGAAGCGAGACCGCAGATGCGGTCCTCTAACCACAGGTGCGGAAATCGCTAAAGGCGGTGCCTTCATTTAATACGGGAATGTGTCATTTTTGACATATTTCCTTCATTGTTTGGGCGATTTGGGAGCTTTCAAAGAGAGGATTTCAACCTAGCATTGTGAGGTAAGTCATTTCTACTTAATGTGAGTTTAATACTTGGGTTTTGGGTAGAGTAATACATAAAGATTAGTGAAAATCATGGGATTAGAGTAAAACCTAGGGTTTTGATAAAAATAAGATTTAACCATGAAATTTGTTATGGAATGAAGTAGAAATTATATATTCTTGATCCTTGGGTTATGGTTAACAACTTCCCTAAAAAATATCTGGAATCCGGGCACGTGGACCCTCGGATGGATTTTAGGAAACTTGTGTTTAGGGTTGGGGAATTACTTTAATAGTAGAATGTGAACTCCTGAGCTTGTATTTACTAGTTCCTACATTGTTTAATTAGTTTTGGGTCGTTCGGCTCCAAATTGAGGGTTTGAGCACGTTCTTGATATTGGAATTAAGCTTTGGAGCAAGGTGAGTCTCCTTTCTAACCTCGTAAGAGGGAAATAAACCCCTAAGAGAACCTATTAAATGTATGTGATTGTTTGTGGGGTCTACGTACGTATGTGATGACGAGAATTCGTGCGTAGTTACTATTATGCTAATTGTCTGGGTAGTTTAGGACACTATCATGCTATACTTGCAAATGTTTATATCCTTTCATGCTAATGAGATCACTTATGACATTTTAGGGTATGAAAATAAATATATATGAACGTATGCACTTACTTGAGAACTTTTATGAATTTATTTGACTATGAATGTGCCTTTCTGTGCCTTCTTGATAATAATTGATATTTGTGAATCGGGCCGATCACCTCGGTAGAAATAGATGCATCTATGGTTCGTGCCATTCGACCCTCTGGCAGTGCACAATTTCTTTATGTTGGACCGGGTAGTACAACCTCGGCATAATGTGCGCATGATATTTATGTGAAATATTATCCATGACTTACTCTGCTAAATGCCTTGAAGTGCAACTATTATATGACATGATTGAAACTGATATACTGTTCTCTTTAAATTCTGAGCTTGCCATTATGTCTATGTTATCCATGCTTAGTGTAATCTTTAATTATTATTGTATTGACCTTACTAAGTGTCAAGTCGACCCTTCGTCACTACTTCTTCGAGATTAGACTGAATACTTGTTGGGTACATGTTGTTTATGTACTCATACTACGCTTCTGTACTTAATTGTACAGGATCTGAGGCAGGTACATCTGGCTACCCGTCTGGTGCACATCCCTGATTGTAGGCCGAGATTCCACGGTGAGCTTCTTCCTTCCTATGTCGTTCAGCAGCATGATGGAGTCTCTTTTTGTTTTTGACTGTCTATTCTATTTTAGTCAGTAGGATAGATTTATTCTTTTATATATTCTACTAGATGTCATATACTTGTGACACCAGGTCTTGGCACACACATTGGTAGAATATTCATTTTTGTTGTATATCTAGTACTTTAAGTTGCTAATTATCACTTGTTTTAAATTCAAGTCAAGAAAATGCTGGAGTTGTTTTGGTAAAGTAAAATGATAACTTACTAATATCTTCGGGTTGGCTTGCCTGACAACGGTGTTGGGAACCATCATGACCTATAATGAAATTGAGTCGTGACAACATGGTATCAGAGCACTCGGTTCACGTAGGTCTCACAAGTCATGGGCAAACCTAATAGAGTTTTGCGTATCAGTACAAAAACGTCTGTATTTATCTTTGGGAGACTATAGGGTGTTAGGAAACTACTCTTTATTCATTTCCTATCGTGCAGTGGTTGGTATACTAAATTTCCCTCTTCTATTCTCTCACAGATGGTGAGGACGTGCACGGTAGATGTTCTAGACCAGGGAGGAGCTGCTCCCCCCGTTGCTAGAGGCCGAGGCAGAGGCCGGGGGAGGGCACCGGCCCGAGGTAGGGGACGAGGACGTCCCAGAGCTATTCTAGTAGCCCCACCGGTAGATCTCACTGGAGATCCTATCGTTGAGGAGTAGGAGGATGTGCCCGCAGCTTAGCCTACTCCGGCAAACTTCATGACAGCACTAGGTTTCCAGGAGGTCATAGGCAGTATGTTGCGGTTCATGGACACCATGACTCTTGCTGGTTTATTTCAAGTGGATCTAGCTACATACTAGGCGAGAGAGGGAGCACAGACCCCTACTGCTCAATCTCCTAGTCATGCAGCTGCAATGTATCAGACTCTGGGTGCACTACCTGCGGATGGGGCCCAGCCAGTTGCTGCAGTAATACCCGAACCAAGATCAGCTGCGGATGGTGATCCACAGAAGTTATTGGATAGGTGGAATAGGCTACACTCTCCTATATTCGAGGGTGAGCGTCATGAGGATGTCCAGGATTTCATTGATAGGTGCAGGGACAGACTACACAACATTAAGATATTGGAGTCTTATGGAGTTGACTTCACTACTTTCCAACTAGAGGGCAGGGCCCGTAGATAATGGTAGTCTTATGTTCTTGGCAGGTCAATAGGTTCTCCTCCCATCACTTAGGGTCAGGTCACACAGTTATTCCTGGACAGGTATATCCCATCCTTTGAGAGGGAAAAGCTACGGTATAAGTTTGAGTAGCTTGAGTAGGGTCAGATGTCAGTGACCTACCTTAAGGCGAGGTTTTCTAAGTTATCCCACCATGCGCTGATGATACTTCCTACTGACGTAGAGAGGGTGCGGAGGTTTGTTGCAAGTTTGCATTATAGCATTAGGGCCAACATGGCCCGAGAGGTGGAGATTGGGACTCTTTATCAGCTAGTGGTGGAGATTGCTCGGAGTATTGAGGGATACCATCTGAGAGGTAGGAAGCAGATGCAGCAGGACAATAGGGCTAGATTCTCCGAAGAGTTTAGAGGTGCCCGGGCTAGGGGCAGAGGTTAGTTTGGGAGGGGTCAACCTAGAAGGCCCCCATATTCAGCACCACTGCCTCCTCGAGGTTCTCTAGTGCACCCCTATTTCAGTGCCATAACAGAGAGTTCTTACCACCCGCCAGCTATTCAGGGTTCCTCCAGCGGGTATGTAGGTCCCCAGGGTTCTTCTGGTTCCTATTTCAGTGCTATGCTAGAGAGTTCATACTGGTCCACCAGCTATTTAGGCTTCTTCCAGTGGGTCTACAGGCCATCAGGGTCAGGCAGCAGGTCGCCGCACCGCGGGGTCATTTTGAGTGCGGAGACCTTAGTCATATGAGGAGATATTGCCCTAGGCTTTAGGCCAAGGCAATGAAGTAGGGTCAGTAGCCCATAATTACAACACTGGTTTCCCAACCGCCTAGAGACGGGGGACAGGCCGGTAGGGGTCGTCCTAGAGGTAGAGGCCAGACAAGGAGAGGTCAGCCAGCCGGCGTTCCAGCCAGATTCTATGCCATTCTGGCCAAACTAGATGCATTGGCCTCAGATGTCGTTATCATAGGTATTATTTTCGTCTGCAATAGTGACGCTTCAATGCTATTTGATCCAGGGTCTACCTATTCATATTTGTCATTTCTGTTTGCTTATTTCCTGGATATTCCTCACGATCCTTTGGGTACTCATGTTCACGTGTCCACTCCTGTAGGCAATTATGTGGTTGTGGATCGGATCTACTGGTCTTGTATGATCATATTATGAGGTTTCGAGACTAGAGCAGATCTCCCTTTGCTCGATATGACTGACTTTGAGGTCATCCTGGGCATGGATTGGTTATCTACATACCACGCCATCCTAGATTGCCATGCCAAGACAGTCACATTAGCAATGCCAGAGTTGCCAAGGTTGGAGTGGAAGGGTTCCTTAGTTAATACATCTAGTCGGGTTATCTCTTTTCTAAAGGCTCGACATATGGTCGAGAAGGGCTATTTGGCTTATCTAGCTTATGTTCGGGACACCACCGTAGAGTCTCCGACAATTGATTCAGTTCCAGTAGTTCGGGAGTTTGCCGATGTGTTTCCTTCTGACATTCCTGGCATGCCACCGGATCATGATATTGATTTCTATAGTGATTTGGCTCTAGGTACCCAGCCTATATCTATTCCACCATACCGTATGGTTCCGAAAGAGTCGAAGGAGTTGAAGGAGCAGCTTGAGGAGTTGTTAGCAAAGGGGTTTGTTAGACCAAGTGTGTCACCTTGGGGTGTACCAGTGTTGTTTGTAAAGAAGAAGGATGGGAGCATGTGGATGTGCATTGATTACCGCCAGTTGAACAAGGCTGCTATCAACAACAAGTACCCGCTGCCGCGCATTGATGATTTGTTCGACCAGTTGCATGGTGCTAGGGTGTTCTCTAAGATCGACTTGAGATTAGGGTACCATCAGTTGAAGATTCGGGACTCAGATGTTCCGAAGCCTACTTTCCATACTAGATATGGTCATTATAGGTTTCTGGTGATGTCCTTTGGCTTGACTAATGCCCCAGCATCGTTTATGGACTTGATGAACAGAGTGTTCAGCCCTTATATTGATTCCTTTGTCATCGACTTCATTGATGACATCTTGATATACTCACGTAGCCTGTGAGAGCACGAGCAACATTTGAGAGTAGTGCTTCAGACCTTGCGAGAGCAGAAGTTGTATGCTAAGTTCTCCAAGTGTGAGTTTTGACTACAGTCAGTGGCATTCTTAGAGCATATTGTGTCGCGAGAGGGTATTAAGGTGGATCCCAAGAATACTAAGGCAGTTTAGAGTTGTCCATATGCCCATATCCTACTTCAGTGACCAAGATAAGGAGTTTCCTAGGGTTAGCAGGTTATTACCGTCGATTCATGTAGGGCTTTTCATCTATTGAATCACCTCTAACTAGATTGACCCAGAAGGGTGCTCCTTTCCGCTGGTCCGATGATTGTGAGATGAGCTTTCAGAAGCTTAAGAAGGCTTTGACTACAGCACTAATTCTTGTGTTGCCTTCCGGTTCGGAGATGTATACGGTATATTGTGATGCTTCACGCGTCGGCATGGGATGTGTGTTGATGCAGGATGGGCTAGTTATTGCATATGCTTCGCGTCAGCTAAAGGTTCATGAGAAGAACTACCCTGTGCATGTCTTGGAGTTGGCAGCAATTGTTCATGCTCTTAAGATATGGAGGCATTATCTGTACGGAATGTCCTGTGAGGTTTACATTGATCATCACAGCTTGCAACATTTGTTCAAATAGAGGGACTTTAATTTGAGGTAGCATATATGGCTTGAGTTAATGAAGGATTATGACATAACCAATTTTTATCATCCGGGCAAGGCAAATCTGGTCGCAAATGCCTTGAGTAGGAAAGCAGAGAGTTTGGGTAGCTTGGCATTCATTTCAGCGGAGGAGAGGCCACTAGCTTTGGACATTCAATCCTTGGTTAACAGACTTGTGAGGTTGGATATTTCAGATCCCACCCGAGTCCTTGCGTGTGTTGTTGCTCAGTTTTCATTATTGGAGGAGATCAAGGCTCGGCAGCTCGATGATCTGTATTTGGCAGTTCTCAGAGAAACGGTGCTACATGGTAGTGCCAAGGAGGTTTCTATTGGTGACAATGGTGTACTACGACTCCAAGGTCGCCTATGCATTCCTAAAATTGATGGCTTGAGGGAGAGGATTCTAAAGTAGGCACACAGCTCATGGTATTCCATTCATCCGGTGCTATGAAGATGTATCGTGACTTGAGGCAGCATTATTGGTGGCGGTAGAAGAAAGACATAGTGGAGTATGTGGCTAGGTGTTTGAATTGCCAGCAGGTTAAGTATGAACACTAGAGGCCAGGTGGCCTACTTCAGCAGATGCCTACACTTGAGTGGAAGTGGGAGCGCATTACTATGGACGTCGTAGTTGGGTTTTCGCGGACCTTGCGGAAGTTTGATATAGTGTGGGTCATTGTTGATAGGTTGACCAAGTCGGCCCACTTTATTCCAGAGGCGACTACTTATTCTTCAGAGAGGTTGGCACAGATCTACATTTGGGAGATAGTTCAGTTGCACGGTGTGCCCATTTCCATCATATCAGATAGGAGCCCTCAGTTCTCTTCCCATTTTTGGTGAGCTGTTCAGAGTGAGTTAGGGAACCGTGTGGATCTAAGCACAACATTCCATCCTCAGACCAATGGACAGTCGGAGCGGACAGTTCAGATTTTGGAGGATATTCTTAGAGCATGTGTGATTGACTTTGGAGGACAGTGGGATCAGTTCTTGCCTTTGGCCGAATTTGTTTACAATAACAGTTATCAGTCCAGTATCGAGATGGCTCCATTTGAGGCCTTATATAGCTAGTGATGTCATTCTCTTATCGGGTGGTTTGAGCCTAGCGAGGCTAAGTTGTATGGTACATATTTGGTGAAGGATGCCTTAGAAAAGGTAAAGTTGATTCAGGAAAGGCTCCACACACCTCAGTCCATACAGAAGAGTTACGTGGATCAGAAGGTGCACGATGTATCGTTCATGGTTGGTGAGATGGTTCTCTTGAAATTCTCGCCAATGAAGGGTGTTATGAGATTCGGGAAGAAGGGCAAGTTGAGCCTAAGGTTTATTGGCCCATTTAAGGTGTTGAGGCGAGTTGGGGAGGTTGCTTATGAGCTTGCCTTACCCCCCAGCTTAGCGGGAGTTCACCCAGTTTTTCATGTGTCTATGCTTTGGAGGTATTACGCCGACTTGTCCCATATATTAGACATCAGTACTATTTAGCCGGATGAGAGTTTGGGTTATGATGAGGAGCCAGTTGCCACTATTGATAGGCAAGATTGCCAGTTAAGATCCAAGAAGATTTCTGTGGTGAAGGTCCAGTGGATGGGCCAAGCAGTCGAGGAGGCGACCTGGGAGTCTGATGAGGACATGCAGAGCAGATATCCACGCTTATTCGTCACTTCAGGTGTGAATCTAAACCCTTTTGAGGACAAACATTTGTTTAAGAGGTGGAGAATGTAACGGCCCGACTGGTCGTTTTGCTTTTTAGATCCTCGTTACCCTATATAAGACTTCCCATACTTGCTTTTACCGATTTCTGACAAGCGGGAATGGTTGGTTCGGGATTTGGAAGAGTTTGGATTGAAATCGGAACACTTGGTTCCTTAAGGTTGGCTTAAAAGGTCAAGTTTGACTTCGGTCAACATTTTGAGTAAACGACCTTGGAATCCGGATTTGAAGGTTCCAACAAGTTCGTATGATGATTTTGGACTTGAACGTATGTCCGGATCAGGTTTTGGATGACGCAGGAGCGTTTTGGTGCCTAATAGTGAAAGTTGATTCCTTAAGGATTTTGAAGTTCTTAAATATTTGGTTTGAAGCGGGTTTTTGTGTTATTGAGGTCCGAACAGAGTTCTGAGACCGGGAAGGGTTCCATATTACCATTTAAGACTTGCACGCAAAATTTGGTGTCAATCCGAGTAGTGTAATTGTGTTTCATCGCATTGGAAGTAAATTGAAGAACTTGAAGTTCATAAGTTTGATTCAATTGGTTTTAGGGAGTGATTCTTAGATTTAGTATTGTTTCGGACATTTCGAGAGTTTGAGCGAGTCCATTTTATGATTTCAAACTTATCGGTATGTTTGGGCGGGGCACGAGGGCTCCGAGCGTCAATCGGACGAGGCTCGAGTAAAGTTGGAAAATTTTTGAAGCAGTTGAAGCTCCAGGTATCTATCATAACCGCACATGCAGTTGGTCAGCCGCAGGTGCGAGACCGCAGAAACGGTCGAGCCCTCGCAGGTGCGGCCAAGGGGGAGGATCCCAGGAACCATAGATGCGGCTCCCTTTCCGCAGAAGCGGACCCGCAAGAGCGGTCCCAGCTAGCCTATCCTAGCTTCACATATGCGGACATTTCCTCGCAGATGCGATCCCCTAACTGCAGGTGCGGAAATCGCTGAAGGCAATGCCTTTATTTAATACGGGAATGTGTCATTTTTGACACATTTCCTTCATTGTTTGGCTGATCTAGCAGCTTTCAAAGAGGGGATTTCAACCTAACATTGTGAGGTAAGTCATTTCTACTTAATGTGAGTTTAATACTTGAGTTTTGGGTAGATTAAAACATAAAGATTAGTGAAAATTCGTGGGATTAGAGTAAAACCTAGGGTTTTGACAAGTTTTATCCACGAAATTTGTTATGGAATGAAGTAGAAATCATATATTCTTGTTCCATACGTTATGGGTAATAACTTCCCTCAAAAATTTCCACAATCCGGGCACGTTGGCCCGGGGATAGATTTTAGGAAACTTGTGTTTAGGGTTGGGGAATTACTTTAATAGTTAGAATACGAACTCTTGAGCTTGTATTGACTAGTTCCTACCTCGTTTAATTGGTTTTGGATCGTTCGGCTCTAAATTAAGGGTTTGAGCACGTTCTTGATATTGGAAGTAAGCTTTGGAGTAAGGTGAGTCTCCTTTCTAACCTCGTAAGAGGGAAATAAAACCCCTAAGTGAATCTATTAAATGTATGTGATTGTTTGTGGGGGCTACGTACGTACGTGGTGATGAGAGTCCGTGAGTAGCTACTATTATGCTAATTGTCCAGGTAGTTTAGGACCCATATCATACTATACTTGCAAATGTTTATATCCTTTCATGCTAATGAGATCACTTATGACATGTTAGGGTTTGAATATATATATATATATATATATATATATATATATGAATGTATGCACTTACTTGAGAACTTGTATGAATATATTTGACCATGAATGCCTTCTTGATAATAATTGATATTTATGGATCGGGCCGATCACCTCGGTAGAAATAGATGCATCTATGGTTCGCTCCATTCGACCCTTTGGTAGTGCACAATTTCTTTTATGTTGGACCGGGTCGTACGACCTCGGCATAATGTGTGCATGATATTTATGTGAAATCTTATCCATGACTTACTCTGTTAAATGCCTTAAAGTGCAACTATTATATGACATGACTGACATTGATATACTATTATCTTTAAATTCTGAGCTTGCTATTATGGCCATGTTATTCATGCTTAGTGTAATCTTTAATTATTATTGGTATTGACCTTAGTAAGTGTCAAGTCGACCCCTCGTCACTACTTCTTCGAGGTTAGACTGGATACTTGTTGG
Organism: Nicotiana sylvestris; assembly: GCF_000393655.2. Taxonomy (NCBI): domain Eukaryota; kingdom Viridiplantae; phylum Streptophyta; class Magnoliopsida; order Solanales; family Solanaceae; genus Nicotiana; species Nicotiana sylvestris. Next base: position 66,581,069 of record NC_091063.1, read on the forward strand.
GTTTATGTTGTTTATGTACTCATACTACGCTTCTGTACTTAATTGTACAGGATCTGAGGCAGGTACATCTGACTACCCATCTGGTACGCATCTTTGATTTTAGGCCGAGATTCCACGGTGAGTTGCTCCCTTCCTATGTCGTTAAGCAGTATGATTGAGTTTCTCTTTATTTTTGACAGTCTATTCTATTTCAGATAGTAGGATATATTTATTCTTTTGTATATTCTACTGATGCCCATATACTTGTGACACCAGGTCTTGGCACATACATTGGTAGACTATTCTTTTGGGTTGTATATCTATTACTTTAAGTTGCTAATTATCACTTGTTTTAAATTCAAGTTAAGAAAATGCTGGAGTTGTTTTGGTAAAGTAAAATGAGAACTCACTAATATCTTCGGGTTGGCTTGCCTGACAATGGTGTTGGGCGCCATCATGACCTATAATAAAACTGGGTTGTGACAACATCAAAGATTTTATGCTATTTTCCATTAAAGCCTAGGCTTTAGAGGTTGTTTATGTCTACAAAAACATCTTCTCTAATGACATGGCATAAGGATAAAAGAGTTGATGATGGAATAATGAGGCCCCCAACTGACTCAATGGCATGGAAGTCGTTTGATGAACTTGATCCTTCATTTGCAGCCGAGCCTCGTAATATTCAACTTGGACTTTCTAGTGATGGATTTCAGCCATTTCAGAATTCAAAAACCTCATATAGCATTTGGCATGTTGTTCTTATTTCTTATAATTTACCACCTTGGTTGTGTATGAAACATGAATTTTTTTATGTCAATGCTTATTCCTGGTCCAGATAGTCCTGGAGATGCAATTGATACATATCTTCAACCTTTAATAAAGGAACTGAAGGAGTTGTGGGAAGATGGTATTGAGACCTTTGATGCATCAGCTAGACAGAATTTTAAGTTGCATGCTTCTTTGCTATGGACTATCAATGACTTTCTAGCATATGGAAATTTATCTGGCTGGAGTACAAAAGGAAAATTACCATGTCCATGTTGCAACAAAGACATTTCCTCAATTCGATTGGCTAACTATACGAAGCAGTGCTTTATGGGTCATCAGCATTACCTTCATGTTAGTCACAAATGGAGGAATGACAAGGATTTATTTGATGGTACAAAAGAGAAAAGGCTCCCACCAAAAATATGTTCTGGTATTGAGATACTTAATCAAGTGCAAGATCTTGAAGGGATACAATTAACGAAGACTCCAAAGAAAAGAAAGAAGATATCACACGAAAATCGAAAGGATAATTGGAACAAGAAAAGTATCTTTTTTGAACTTCCATATTGGAAATCTCTCTTGTTGCGACACAATTTGGATGTTATGCATATTGAAAAGAATATATGTGTTAATATTATGGGAACAATCAGGAATGTCAAAGGAAAGACCAATAATACAATTAAAACTCGGTTAGACTTGCAAGAAATGAACATTAGGCCGGAATTTCACCCCATCAAAGAGGGGAGAAAGTCGAAGTTCCAACTGCATGCTACACATTGCCTTCCGAAGATAAGTATAAATTATGCCTTTTCTTAAAGAATTTATAAGTTCCTGATGGATTTTCATCTAATATTTCTCAATGTGTGAACCTGAAAGATCACAAGATATTTAGGTTGAAAAGTCATGATTGCCATGTTCTTCTGCAACATGTACTCCCTCTTGCACTTCGTGGTATGTTGTCCAAATAAGTGTGTGAACCGCTTATTGAGTTATCTTTATTTTTTAATGTGCTTGAATCAAAGGATTTAAGGATTGATGACTTAGAAAAAATTGAAGCACACATTCCTGTAACACTTTGCAAATTAGAAAAAGTCTTCCCTCCTTCATTTTTTGATGTCATGGTGCACTTGCCTATTTATTTAGCCAGTGAAGCTAAGATTGCTGGCCCTATATATTATCGGTGGATGTATCATGTGGAACGATGACTGTATTTTTTGAAATCTCTTATTGGTAATAGGGCAGGTCCAGAAAGTTCTATTATAGAGGGTTACATTGCAAATGAATGTATGACCTTATGTTCAAGATATCTGCATAGGATTGACACAAAATTCAATCGGCCAGAACGAAATTATGATGGGGGTTAAAAAAACTAATGGAGTATTATCTATATTTTGTCAACCTGGAAGAACCTTGGGAGCTAAAGATCCATGTAAGCTTGAAGCAAATGAATTGGAACAAGCACATATATACATACTGAAAAATTGCGATGAAGTCATACCATATCTCGAGTATGGAGAGGTTTTCCATATCTTCTTATTTCCTTATTTTTATGGTATTTGTTTTCTATATGAACATTTATGGTTCACTTCAACTTTGTAGAGAGTTTGCACAAACTCATGTGGATACTGCGCAATACTTGCTTGATACAAAATGGAACCGACAATTTATTGAATGGTTAAAGTTAGGGTGAGTAATACATAAACATCAAATTTGACACTTTAATATTGTATTACTCATTCTAAAGTATTGAACTTAATCTAGTTGATAGGTTACACAATTGCATAAAGGAGATGATAGTCGGATCATGGAAGATTTGCTCTCACTTTCACGTGGTTCTACCCAATATACGACACATTTTAATGGTTACGTTGTTAATGGATATAGATTTCACGTAGAAGATTATGATAAAAATTTAAGGACTCAAAATTGTGGTGTCGTTGTAGTTGGTGAGAATGATAAAGACAATGAGAACATTGATTACTATAGAGTTTTAACAGATGTGATTGAATTGCAATTTGTCATGGGTAGAAGAGTGATATTATTTCGATGTAATTAGTTTGATGTGTATGATAAAATAAAAGGAGTTAAAAAGGATGAGTATGACTTCGTGAGTGTTAGTCCAGGGAGATTTTTGAAAACAAATGAGCGTTTTATTTTAGCGGAGCAAGCATCTCAAGTATTTTATGTTAATTATAATTCCAACAAAGGTTGGCATGTTGTGAGGAAAACTCAACCTCGTGATTCCAATGAGATTGTGAAACAAACGGATGATGATACTGTAGACTTAGGAAATTCTTCACAAAAGAAACGAAAAAGAAATGATGAGGTGAAGTATCTCTTTATGAATTAGTATATTCACCGTTACATATTCTGATGGCATGATTTCTTTTAATATTACATTGTCACATATTTTATCTTAATTTTTTTTACTTTTGGCTCTTGGCAGGTTCAATATGAAACCATTAAATATTAAAAATGGGGTGAGATCAACTATAAAGAATGCTTCCAAATGTGCATTCGTCGCGCCAGGTGCTATAAGAAAGGGACAAGGACGAGGACTTAGATCTTTGGTTGAGAAAGAGAATATGTCAACTAAGAGTTTATTTCCTCAATCTAGTGATCTGGTTAGGCAATATATCCAAACAATTGAAACAAGTAAGATCTTTTTAAATCTAATATTTTAATTTGCATAACTGAATTTAAATTCCTAAGTGTTAGTAATCTGATTTCTTTTCGCCAGGTGCTATAGGGAAGGGACAAGGACAAGGGCTTAAAAACTCTACCATATCTGCTCGTCAAGGAACGATACATAAAAACCCTATCGTTCTTGACAAAGAGTATATGAAAATTGATATTCCATTGCCTTCATCTACTGATCAAGTTAATAAATGTATCCAAAAAGTTGAAACAAGTAAGTTTTTTCTAATCGGTTGTGTTTTTAATTGCATATATAACTGGGGAAAATGCCAAATATTTTACTAATATGATTTCTTGGTCCAGGTGTTATAATGAAGGGACGGGAGCAAACGCCTAGATCTTTGTACTCTTTAGGGATTTCTGAAAATGAAGTGGGATCTTTCCATAAGAATGCTTTTTATGCTAATCAACGTATGCAAACTTCTTCTAAAAGCACAAGATCGAATTTTACCATGTCTTCTGATAAAGAAATGCGAACAATGGATAGAAACTCCATGGTTCTTGAGAAAGAGCATATGCAAACCAATATTTTATTGCCTCCTTCTACTGATCAAGCTGTGCAACACTCCCAAACAATTGAGACAGGTATGACATTTTGAATCCATATGTTATTAAATTGTAGAACTAAATTTTGCTACTATAGTTTTTACCAAATTATACAACTGTAGGTTCATCTAATCTTGGAAAGGTAAAAAGAGTTCGAGGTAGGAATAAGTGCAAAGAAGTTGCATCACTTGAAGTCGGACAAAAGTTGAAAGTAATCTTTTACAACAATCGAACGGTTGGAACAAACGGCAAACTATTTTCAAGACACTTGGGTAGAATAGTTCGTGACCGCAATATATGTCCGTTGGGAGTATCATCATGGAATAATATTAAGCAAGAAAAAGTTGAATCACATGTGGGCAGCTATTGAGGTAACAAATGTAGTTAAGAGTATTCATCTGCATTTTGAGTCGGGCGTATAATGGTGTTATTTGCGCTGTTGCGAGGAAGACCAAAGGTGTAGTTAGGTGTGGTTGCAAACTTTTTATTCATAGAGTGTACTTTTCTTATTAGAACATGTTCAATATTTTTCTAGTGTCAGGTGCTTAATATAGCGCTTAATTAATTAAGCTTCCATATACATGTAGGCTGCGAAAAAACTATACCTGAACTTGATATCAATTTATATATTACTGTTAAAATTTTCAAAAAAAAACTGCATATATGTTTTTTCCGATGATTGTGTATAGATTTTTTAATTGTGATTTCAGGTTCTATGAATGAAGTACTTTTCTTTTCTTTTCTGAAATGCCTCCAACTCTGAATCAACATCAACTGATTCTTGTCAAGCGTTTGCAACATGTCCTACTACTGCTACTGCCAAGATGAGCAGTTGTTGCTAGATCAGCTCAAACACCTGATGCACTGAGGCGAACCCATGTGTATAGGTGAGGGGTCACTGGACCCCGTAAACTTCGACTGAAATTCTATATATATACTTTGAAAATGGTTAATTTAAAGCAGTTGACACCCTAAACCCTACAAGCCTTTAGGAGTCACTGGTTGAACAGAATAATGTGTCCCCGTCACATAAAATTTTGGGTCCGCCTCTGCTGATGCACCAGTAGAACCTTTTATACCTCTAGCAGCTTTAGATGGTCCTCCAACCTTAGTTTTCTCAAGTTGCTGCCCCTCAAGATCCTTCTGCCCAACACCTGCTACAGTAGTAATTGCAGCAGTAAGATTTTCTACTGTATCAATTTGAACACTACTATTTTTTCCAGTTTTTGTGACTTGTTCTACCACTGGTATTACTTGTATATTGTGTCTCTATGTATGTTGAATGACTTGCTCTCTAATCTATTGTGATCTTTGTATTGGGAAAAAATTGTATCTGAATATTGAAGATGACGTGTCATGACACGTGGACTGGTCAAAAGGTCAAAACGTAATAAATAGCCAAGAGGCACGGGCGACAACAGATATGGGGAGAAGAAAGTAACATAGGTGTGGACCGTTACTCAAATGGCACGAGTCTCGTACCTATTCGAGTCATTTAAAGACCGAAGATCGGAAGAAGTTGAAGATATGAAGCTGATGACGTAAAATAGTCTAAATACAACATTAAATATCAAATACGTTAGAAAATTTGAATTAAATAGAAATGATTGTGTAACGTTTCTTCTAATGTCATTTATTGCTCATAATTGCCTCATTAAGACAAAGGCATTACACATTCTCCTAGAATCAACTATAAAAGGAGATGGACTCAACATCTGTAGGGACACGAAATATTATTGAGATTACACTGAAATACAAAACTACTTATTACTTTTTTATTCTCAGAAATCTTCTATTATTTTGGTCTCCAGATTATCAGTAACCCAAATTTCTCTTTATTTCTAGCTTTGACCAAAGACTCAGATTTTTTGTTAAACAAATCGATTCCGTTACCGGGAATATGATAATCTATTCTTTTTACGTTACATCCTACCTGTTGTTATCATCATGTCAAACAACAACGAAAACATTCATGAAAATCAAGCACATCAAGTGGATGGAGATCAACGTGATGATCTTTCCCCTCAAGGTTCTCCACGTGGATCTCGTGAGGGCACTCCTAATGATCAATCTGAGCATGTTGATGGAAGAGAAGAGGTTTTATAGAAAATAATTGATGCACAGGTTGACAAAGCTTTAGAAACTCTAATCCGTCGATTACCTGCTGCACCGTCAACACCAAATGACAACACGTTGGAAAATCCCCGTTCTGGGCTGATTAATTCGGGTAATGGAGCAACCCCCAGTGATTCAAAGGAGGGGGAATCAGGTAATTCAACTACTTCTCATTGGCAAAATTTAGTACTAACCTTGCAAAAACAACTTAAGGAAAAAAACGAACGCATAGAGCAAATCCCCGGAGTTCCACCTATGATTAGAGCAGTGGATATGGACAAATATTTACAACAACCTTGGAAGCCAAGTGCTGCTCTCCTTCCAATTCCTAAAAAGTTCAAAATACAGACATCCCAAAATACGATGGTACTACAGACCCACGTGACTGCATTTGCAACAGGCGTGAAAGGCAATGACTTGACCAAACAAGAAATTGAATCAGTACTGGTCAAGAAATTTGGAGAAACACTCACCAAGGGCGCATTAACCTGGTATTCTCTTTTACCTGAAAATTCTATAAATTATTTTGCTGAGCTTGCAGATTCTTTTATTAAAGCACACTCGGGAGCTCAAAAGGTTGAGAAAAGAATGGAGGATATTTTCAAAATCAAACAAGGGGACTCCGAGTTGCTCAGGGATTTTGTTGATAGATTCAAACGTGAAAGAATGACTTTTCCTCGCGTTCCTGATAATTGGGCTGCAATAGCTTTTGCAAGCAACTTAAATGACAAAAGTTCAGAAGCCACAAGAAGGCTTAAGGAAAGTCTTCGTGAATTTCCTGCAACTACTTGGAATGATGTTTATAACAGGTACAGTACGAAGCTGCGAATCGAGGAAGATACCGTTCTCCAATTTCATCATGAAGAAAGGAGCAGTTCCAGGAGATCAGAGATCGAAAAGAGATCAGGTAAGAATAGGTATGATCTATATATGGGACCTGCAGGGAAAGACTCACGGTTAAAGTAGTATAGTCAACGGTATGATCAAAAATCGAGGAACAGGGAATCTGGTTCTGCATCAAGGTTCAGAAATGACCGAAACAGACAAGAGTCACGAGATGATGACAGAAGTTTAAAGGCAAGGTTTGGTGCATATAACTTTAATGTCACTACCTCCGAGCTCGTAGCTGTTTTGAGGAGCATGGGAGATAAGGTACGATGGCCAAAATAGATGCGGTCAAATCCAAATAGACGCAATCCAGACCATTGGTGCGAATTCCACAATGATCACGGGCATAAAACTTCAGAATGTAGATTCTTACAAAGTGAAGTGGATCATCTATTGAAACAAGGGTATCTCACTGAGTTATTTAGTGAGAAAGGTAAGCAAGCCTATATGAAAAATAGGCAAGATCCACCAAAGCCCCCTTCACCCAAGAGAACCGTGAATGTTATAAGTGGGGGAGAAGATATTCACGGTGTAACATATACGACTTCCAACAAGGTTTCTAAAGTAACGATAACACACGGGAAATAGGTACGGCAGGATTTAGAAAACAAAAGTATTTCTTTCGATGATGCAGATACCAAAGGAGTAATGACCCCACGTAACGACACACTGGTAATATCTTTACTTGTACATGATACTAATGTAAAACAAGTTTTGATTGATCCAGAAAGTTCCGTAAATATTATACTATTAAGGGTATTACATGAAATGCAAGTTGAAGACAAAATGATACCTAAGGCGCATACCTTGTCCGGGTTCGACAATTCAAGTGTGGTAACAAAAGGAGAGGTAATTCTAACAACTTTTGCTGCATGTGTTGTTAAAAAAACTAAATTTCAGGTAGTAGATATGGAAATGGCTTACAATATGATCATGGGGAGACCTTGGATCCATGAAATGGATGTTGTCCCATCAACTCTACATCAAGTTATTAAATTCCCATCACCGTGGGGAATTTTCCAAATTTGTGGGGATCGGCAGACAGCTGGGAGTATCAACGCTGTAACAGATACGAGCACCGTAAATAAAGAAAAATAGCAATTACAAGAAACAGTTGAAGGTATCAAGGATCAAACCTCAACTGAACATGAAAATACAGATTTAGACTCGAGACCTGATACAATTCAAGAACCTAAAGAGAATGAAAATATCAAAACAACAATCGAAGAGCTCGAGGCTGTGATATTATTTAAGCAATGGCCTGAACGGAAGGTTTATGTTGGAGCCAATTTAAGCTCAAACATGCGAGGTATGTTGATTGAATTTTTAAAAGCTAACGTGGACTGTTTTGCTTGGTCCCATGCTAATATGATAGGGATACCACTGGATGTGATGAATCACAAACTAAATGAAGACCCATCCTTCACACCAGTAAAGCAATAGAAAAGAAAGCAAGGAGCTTTCAAAAATCAGGTGATTCAAGATGAGGTCCAAAAGCTATTGAAATTTGGGTCAATCCGCGAGGTAAAATATCCTAATTGGTTAACAAACACAGTTGTTGTACCTAAGAAAAATGGTAAGTGGCAGGTTTGCGTGGATTATACAGATCTTAACAAAGCCTGCCCAAAAGATTCTTTCCCTTTACCGCATATAGATTAGTTAATTGATGCAACTGCAGGACATGAACTTTTGTGTTTTTTAGATGCATATTTGGGGTACAACCAAATTAAAATGGACCCCAGTGATGAAGAAAAAACTTCTTTTATCACAGACAGGGGGACTTACTGTTATAAAGTAATGCCCTTTGGTCTCAAAAATGCTGGAGTAACCTATCAAAGGTTGGTCACCAAAATGTTCCAAGAACATTTAGGAAAAACCATGGAGGTATATATAGACTATATGCTCGTCAAAACCCAGCATTCTCATGATCATATTTCTCATTTATCTGTTACATTTGAAATTTTACGAAAATTTAATATGAAACTCAATCCAGAAAAATGTGCATTTGGGGTTGCCTCAGGCAAATTTTTGGGTTTTCTCATTTCTAACCATGGTATTGAGGTAAATCCTTCTCAGATCAAAGCAATAGAGGAGATCCCTGATATCCTTACGAGTAAAAAAGAAGTCCAAAGGTTAACGGGAAGAATTGCAGCCTTGGGGAGATTTATTACCAAATCTTCAGAAAAATGTTTTAAATTTTTCTCCGCACTCAAAAAGCAAAGATCATTTTGAATGTAACGAAGATTGCCAACAAGCCCTTAGAAATTTAAAAGCTTACTTGTCAAATCCACCACTATTGGCAAAACAAAAGGAAGGAGAAAAGTTACTCATCTATTTGGTCGTGTCAGAAGTTGTGGTAAGTGTTGTCTTAGTCCGTGAGGACCAAGGTAAACAATCTCCTATCTATTATGTAAGCAAGTCTTTACTAGATGCTGAAACACGATATCCACAACTAGAAAAATTAGCATTAATTTTGATCATGGCATCTAGAAAATTAAGACCTTATTTTCAATGTCATCCCATTGTCGTAGTTACTACTTTTCCATTACGAAACATTTTGCATAAACATGAATTGTCAGGGAGGTTAGCAAAATGGGCTATAGAATTAAGTGAATACGAAATCATTTATCAACCTAGGACTGCTATAAAATCTCAAGTATTAGCCGATTTCGTAGCTGATTTTAGCCAGGGGATGCATTTAGAAGCAGAAAAAGAATTACAAGTTTTTAATGGTGCAAACCCGGGGACTTGGATTTTATTCACTGATGGTTCGTCTAATGTAAAAGGAGCAGGCCTAGGGATAGTTCTCATACCACCTACGGGTGAGACTATTAGACAGGCTATAAAATATCATTCTATAACTAACAATGAAGTAGAGTATGAGGCTGTAATTGCAGGTCTAGAATTGGCACGAGAACTCGACATAACACAGATTATAATCAAGAGTGATTCTCAACTCGTGGTCAATCAAATGCTGTGGACTTATACAGCCAGGGAGACACGAATGCAAGAATATCTCGAAAAGGTACGGGAACTAATAAAGCAATTCCAAACTTGGAAGGTAATGCAGATCCCAAGAGATGAGAATGTGGAGGCAGATGCTTTAGCTAATCTCGCATCTGCAGCAGACGTAGCAAATGACGCAAATGCTTCAGTCGTACATTTATTTCATTCTGTTCTCGAACCTGATAAGAACGAGCTAAATTTTAATCATTTAACATGGGATTGGAAAAACGAAATTATTGTTTTTTTACAGCGCGGAACCGTTCCTGATGACAAAAGAAAAGCTTATGCATTTCGCAAAAAGCTGCTCGTTATTGCTTACATCAAGGAAATCTTTATCGAAAGATGTTCGGTGGACCATTAGCAAGGTGTCTTGGACCTTCCCAAACAGAATACGTGATGAGGGAAGTACATGAAGGACATTGTGGAAATCACGCAGGAGGAAGGTCGCTGGTAAAAACGCTGATTCGAGCAGGGTATTATTGGCCTAAAATGGAAGAAGAAGCAAATGGTTTCATGTCCAAGTGTGATAAATGTCAAAGATACGGCAATAATATGCATAGACCAGCTGAGCTACTACATCCTGTCATAGCTCCGTGGCCCTTCATGTAATGGGGAATAGATATCGCAGGTCCATTACCACAAGCAAAAGGTCAGGTGAAGTTTCTACGTGTACTTACTGAATATTTCACTAAATGGGTAGAAGCAGGAGCATTTAAACAGGTACGAGAGAAAGAAGTTAAAAACTTCATTTGGAGGAATATAATATGCCGTTTTGGAGTACCAAAGGAAATCGTGTGTGATAATGGTCCGCAATTCATAGGAGCTCAAATCACAGAATTTTTTCAAAGTTGGCAAATTAAAAGGATAACATCTACACCATACCATCCAGTGGGTAATGGACAAGCGGAATCCACAAACAAGGTCATTATCAACAACTTGAAGAAAAGGTTACAAGATTCAAAAGGTAATTGGCCTGAGGTATTACCTGGAGTATTATGGGCTTATCGTACAACGACAAAAACAAGCACGGGAGAAACACCATTTTCGATGGTTTATGGTGCGGAGGCCTTAATTCCAGTTGAAATAGGAGAACCAAGAATACGGTACGTTCAAGCAACGGAGGAATCAAATGATGAAGAGATGTGGGTGAACCTTGATTTGCTCGAAGGAAGAAGAGAAGCTGCATTAATAAGGATGCCAACACAAAAGCAAGTAATTGAACGGTATTATAACAGGAAAGCACGCCTCAGATTCTTTAAATTTGGGGATTTCGTGCTTAAAAAGATGTTCCAATCTACAAAAGCTGCTAATTCAGGAAAGCAAAGTTCAACATGGGAAGGACCCTACAGAGTTCGTAACATTGCGGGAAAAGGAGCATACGAGTTGGAGACAATGGATGACAAAGTTCTACCCTCACATTGGAATGCTGTCCACCTAAAGAGATATTATTTCTGAGAAAGTACCTACGATCAGGTATCGCTATATTAGAATTTTTCTTTGAATTGTTAAAATGTTACTAACGATTTTAGATGCTAAGCAAAAACCCTAACTCGTGCCAAATGATGAGTCACGACCTGCACGGCAAAATGGAATATTCTAAAATTACCAGCCCAGTGTTACAAATTAATCTGATGGAAATATACACGGGTTAGGCAGTCTTCATCTCTAATCGCACCTCCGAGTCCCGTATGTTTTAGTGTTTCAGGAAAAGGACCAAAATTGAGAGAAACAAACAAGTGCTCGAGGATTCATACTTCACCGCTGAAACACTTGGGGGACTACATATACACAGATACGTGCAAAAAAAACATATACGAAAATCGAACAAGATTGAGCAATATTTAAGAGAAAAATCAAGCTACAAAGTGACAAGTGTTGAGCAAAAGTTATGGAGTTTTCAGCATTCATCATAGTGTTCTTTCCCATTAGAACAAAGGGAGATTTATATCATCATAGTGTTTTTTCCCATGAGAACAATAGAGTCACCTCTCAAACTCACGAGAACAACGGAGTCACCTCTCAAACCCTTCTTAATACATGAAGATAGGGTCATGACTATGTACTGAAATGGGTTATGAGGAAAAACCTTGTTTATTTTATATTTATTTTGTAAAAATCTGTTACAAGAAAAACAGTTACGAGAAAGTTATAGATGTATTTTAATACATGTAATATTCAAAAGCTTGTCCAGGTCCATGAATAAAAACTTGTCAAAGTTGTTTCAAACAAAACATGCGTATTCCTATTTCTTTCATCGTATTGTAACACCATTATGAAGTTGAGACGTCTTCTTCACTAAGTGTCGATATATATAAAAGGGCCTTTTTTTATAAACCTCATGTTAATAAGTCATAAGAAGAATCATAAAGCATTTTCAAAGGATAAAAATGCTAAACTATTCTATAAGTCCTAAATAGATAAAGTAAAGGTAAGAATAGAACACATTAAAGTACTAACAAACTTCTTGATATAATTAAAAAGACTAAGTAGAAATTTAGTCAACAAAAAGTTTATACAAGTACCCCATTATGATAACTGAGGACTTTCACCAAAAAATCCCTTAAAAAATAACAAAGGGATAAAACCATCATCCAACAAAGAAAGTAAAAACAAAGTCTGGAAATTTAACTGGTCACTGAAGGGGTTCGCACATCAGAAGTTGCAATATTAATTTCACTTTCAGAAACAACCACAGGCACGGTGGCAACTTCTGAAGAAGCAGCAACAGGAGCGGTTTCAGTTGGGCTTGAAGTGTTAGGTTCAACGAGGGGAGAAAGAGTCACGGAAGTTTCAGCTTCCATAGACTGAGTCGTAGAAATTTCACCCTCGGGAGCTAGAATTGCAACATCTTCAACTTCAACTGCCACATCAACGGCTTCATCATTTACAGGTTCCTTAGTCACGAGAGCTTCAATTGTCGGAGAACGAAAGTCAAGTGGTTGTTGGATTCTTCCAATGGTTTCTAAAACTTTGGCCAACTCTGAGTTTAAGTCAAAGTTTTCTTGACTGGCCTCCATTAAAGCATCACGACGAGAGTTTAAGAAAGTCCAACTCACCTCTAAATCAAACTTCTCCTCAAGAAGTTCATACTCCCTTTCCCACATAGCAAGATCATTCTTTAACACTTGATGTTCAGCTAAATGAGAATCAAGGGAACTTCAAGGGAGGCATGGGAACTCTCTAAGGCACGTACTTTGTCAGAGGAAATCCTTAAATCGGCTTGAACTTGAGTCAAGTTCTGCACTAATTCTCCTGCATATTCTTCTTTCTTGTCCAAGAGTGCCTTAAATTCTTTGATTTCTTCACTTGACTTTAATAACTGTTCTGAAAAGCAACATTCAAGGCGCTCCTTGTCTTTTTCAAATTGACTTGAAGAAGTTTTGGCAACTGCTAACTCAGAAGTCAGACCTCGCTTTTGCTGCTCCAGGTGATTTCTACTCTCTTGCAATTCTTCTATAGTTCCCTGAGCATTCTCAAACTGCTCTTTCCAATTAGCTGCTTCTAGTTGGGCTCCCTTGGCTATTTCCTCAGCCTCGTGGATAGACTTTTTAGACTCACGAGTTTTCTTTTCCAGAAGGGAAATTCTTCCCATCAATTATGTACCAATGAGGTTAGCCTACAGTGACAACTCGTAGAAATAAGAATTTAGAGATAAAAAAAAACTTGTTAGTAAGTATAGAAAAAATACCTTCAAAGTAGAATGAACTATGTCATTCATCAGAGTTAAGCAACTGTGACTGCTCATCTTTTTCTTCTCAATATCTCCAATCAAAGGCCCAAGCCAGGCATCTGCTCCACCAGGCTTCCTTAAAAGACTGTTATTAGCAGGAACTTCAAGTGTAACGCTCCTCATAGCCAAGCTTCTGCTACTGGAACCCTCCTCTGCATGTTGAACAGAGGAAGGAGGAGCTATAGAAGGAGGAGCGGTAGAAGAAGTGAAAATAACAGGAGTCAAAGGACTCGAAGCAGGTAAGGGAATAGAGACAAGGGAGCAAAAATAGATAAGGAAGCAGGAACAGATAGAATGGGCAAGGAAGCACTTGAAACCAACGGAGGAATAGAAGGAATGGGAACAGAGGAAGAAAAAGGAATTTCATCTAAAACTGGACCTAGTTCTCCACTTTCAAAACCGCCAACGAAGAGACGTTGAATAGACTCATTGGTGTCCCTCGGAGTGGTTTCATCATCAGAAGGAATGTGAACAGGTTCGGTAAGAGAGGAACGGATAGGGGTAACTTTAGCTTCATCCTCGGAAACGATGCGTCTCCTAACTCTTGGTCTAGCTATCAAAGAGGTGTCTTCACTTTCATCATCCTTAGAATCCTCTTCTACAACTTTCCACTTTGATAGCGTAGCTTGAGTTCTCTCCAAAGAGAGTGAAGTACCAGAAGAGGATCGAAGGGCAATAGCTACTTCAGCTGTCATTCCTCAAATAGAAAATCCTGACAAAAAGAAAGATAAAAAGGTTAGAAAGAAGAAAGGACTTAACATACGAAAAAGCATAAAGAGATGCATATCGTGAGTTTTCACTTTCCAACCATGTAAATTGGAAATGAATTTCCAAGTTCTCACCTCCAGAGGCACAGCTTTCAAGATTGAATCTACCCAACCACGAAAATTAGGAACGAGTTCCACATCTCTCATAGTTGCTACAGAAAAGCAAAAAGAGACGAAATTAGAAAAGAAATTGAAATTCTTAAAGATAGGTACGGTAAGTAAAAAAAAACTTACGTGCAAAGTTCCACTTCTCAGGGAAGGGGATATTTGTTTCATCTACCAAATCAACTGTGCGTACATCAACATAACGAGTGTACCACCCACGATCCTTGTCATCTTCAGGGCTTACCAAGACCCTTTTACTTCTTGCAGTTAAAGTAAAAAACCCATGGCAGAATAATTTGGGATGGTAAAGATGAATAAGGTGTGGAAAGGTAAAGCTAACATTGGCTTTTACGGACAAATACCTCAAACAAGCCACTGCTCTCCATACAAGGGGGACAATTTGTCCCAAACAAATTTTGAAAAAGCGACAGAAATCAAGTATAACTGGGTCAATAGCAGGAATAAATCCTAAAGTGAAGGGGTAAGTATAAACAAAAGAAAATCCAATCCTAAAAGAAGATATTCTCTTGTTTGGATTAGGGATCACTATACGAAGATCTCTTCTCCAGTTGCAATCTATTCGAACAATAGAAACCAAAGGTTCAGTGATTAGAGAAGGAAAAGTGTCAGCTTTCTCTCAATTAACAACTTGTTCACGAAGAGATTTTCTATCATTCTCAAAAGATAAGTCATTGGGTACTATTTCCTCAACTAAAGGCTCTTGAAGAGGCTCAGAAAGTTCTTTACCTTTAGAAGAGGATTTCTTAGTGATAGAACCTCTAGAAATAGTGCCAAAACTAGAAGAAGGAGTGATGGAACCAGAGGAACCACCACGAACGGATACTGGGCTACGAATCCTGCTACCTCTACCCCTTCTATGTCTTACAGGGGCGTTGGGGAAGCTATCAAGAATTGGGATTCTCTTAGGGTTAGGATTCGGAAACGTCATTGCAGAGAAAGGATGAACTAAAGGAAAAAAGGTTAAATATGTATATAATAGCAACCGTCAAACAAAGAAGTGTAATGATGGAAAGCCTATAATAAAGGCAACTATCACTTCGTTAATAGAGGGGATGAAGAAGCCTTGAAAAAAGGCTGCAGAATTACAGAGCCAATAAAAAGGTGACACGTGTGCAGAGCATTAAATAGAAAAGACAACTGAAGCGTCAGTACTGTCATAGCATTGATTACGGCAAAAATTCATTTTTTGTGAAGATCCACTTCCCAAATATTTAATTGATAAATAAATTTAAAGTGGGGGGACTATCTGTATTGGGAAAAACTGAGTCTGAATATTGAAAATGACGTGTCATGACACGTGGACTGGTCAAAAGGTCAAAACACAATAAATAGCCAAGAGGCACGGGCGACAACAGATATGGGGAGAAGAAAGCAACATAGGTGTGGACCGTTACTCAAATGGCACGAGTCTCGTACCTATTCGAGTCATTTAAAGACCGAAGATCGAAAGAAGTTGAAGATATGAATCTGATGACGTAAAAGAGTCTAAATACAACATTAAATATCAAATACGTTAGAAAATTTGAATTAAATAGAAATGATTGTGTAACGTTTCTTCTAATGTCATTTATTGCTCATAATTGTCTCATTATGACAAAGGCATTACACCTTCTCCTAGAATCAACTATAAAAGGAGAAGGATTCAACATCTGTAGGGACACGAAATATTATTGAGATTACACTGAAATACAAAACTATTTATTACTTTATTATTCTCAGAAATCTTCTATTATTTTCGTCTCCAGATTATCAGTAACCCAAATTTCTCTTTATTTCTAGCTTTGACCAAAGACTTAGATTTTTGGTTAAACAATCTTGGTAATGCATTGGAGAGTTCTAGTTTACCACTAAAATAACTTAGTGATATCTTTTTTTTGGTCGTCTAATAACTTAGTGATATCATATGGTATCACAATCAAAATAGCTGGCAGTAGTTGTGAAGTTAAATCACTCACAGTAGGAAATGGCCATTTTGAGGTTGCATTTAAATATACCTTCAGGCATCCCTTGTTCTTTCTGGAACATATACCTGGCAAGATCAACCCGATATTGAATTTTTTTAATCTGAAATAGACTCATCATGAGGGCAAGAGGGCAGTTACCCTCCCAAAGATAAGTAGCAGGTTTATCTGAGCAAAATCTGAGGGAGTAGGGAGATCTTTCCAGGCCCTTCTCCATTTGAGATCATAACTTAACTCCATCTCTTGGCAAGATGTATAGCAAAAGCTAAGACAGGTGCATCGATTTGTAGTAACTGGTCGTCGTATCTAGGTTGATCAAAGGATTCTGACCATTGCTGAAACGTACGGGTAAAATAATTGGTTTGAATTGAAGTAACATAAAGCAAAATCTGAGGGAGTAGGGAGATATTTCCTGGCCCTTCTCCATTTGAGATCATAACTTAACTCCATCTCTTGGCAAGATTTATAGCAAAAGCTAAGACAGGTGCATCGATTTGTAGTAACTGGTCATCATATCTAGGTTGATCAAAGGATTCTGACCATTGCTGAAACGTATGAGTAAAATAATTGGTTTGAATTGAAGTAACATAAAAAATGAAGTAAAGAAGTATAGTAATTATCAGTTCTACTGGTTCCTGCAAGTTTTATTTATAATTGTCCTGAGATATGCATCAAATTAGATGAAGATGGCACTTTGATTATATTTAAGTGATTTTGCTCAAGGATGGAGCAGTTCTCTTAGCGATGATGCTTTAACCATTTACTTAAATCCTTTAAATAAGAGTTGCAGAAGACGATTATTCATATGCTGGTAGAATCATACATGCTGTCCAACTCTTTTTGAATTGAAATTTCCCAATTTTGATCTCCTTTTTGGTTTAAACTACCTAGGTATTTGCTTCCATCTATAAATACCAAAATGAAGGAATGGAGACCAACTTTGAACATGGATAGAGTTGCTGACAGATGTTATTTGTATGTCTTATTGAGCCAATGTTATTTATTTTTCTACACAATACTTGAAGCTTCATTCAAAAACTGCTACACATTTCTGTTTTTTTTTAAACTCTTTACATTAAGTGATTGTAGGGCTCAATATTGTCATTATAGTTGCTTGCATATTAGTTGAACAGTGCATTATTTTTCCACTCCAAAAAAGTTCTATGATATCATGATCATATTTGAGCAGTGCATTATTTATCTTGTGATGCATTAACTCAACCAATATTTTGATTATTGTAGGATAAATTTGAGAGTGTTGACATGATTGATCATCGCGATCATATCTTGGGATGGATGAAAGAGTTATGGAACAAATGGAGAGGACACTTGCATGCAAAATATGTGAAGGATAGGCCTATCCAAAAGGCTCTTAGGAATATTCCAAAGGGAGTAGACAAGAAAGAATGGGAGTGGTTAGTAAAGGAACATTTTTCTTCAAAAAGTTTTCAGGTATGCCCAACAATTTCAAACACACACCTAAGTATACTATTTATGTTTATTACGATAATTATATTTAAGCTTATTATTTCACAAAGACATGAAGTAATAGGAATGCAGCAAACCGAGCTAAGTTGAAGATACTTCAGCATATTGGTAGTAAGCCTATTCGAGAGATAATTTATCAAAAGGTATTATTATAAAATCTCTATTTTCCTAACGAAAATATTTACGCGGTGTTTCTTGACATATTTTCCTTTGATGTAAAGGGCGGGAAAGATGGCAATCCACCAGATTTGGCAACAATTTTCTTTGAGACTCGTTTGAAAAATAACAAGTTGTTTGAACCTGAAGCAATTGAAAAACATGTATGTTTAGTAAATTGAATATATACTTGAAATTATTATTGGTTCTGATATAAAATATTTCTTCATATGTTTTGTAGGCTCAGATTGAAGAAATAGTTCAATCGAATCCAGCTCTACCTAGCATAGAGATAGTAGAAAAATGTTGTGGACCTCAAACTCTAGCCACGTATTTCGCTTTAGGGGTGGAGTAAAGGCGAAATACTTGAAAGGTGGCACTTCTTCAAAGGCTGAATTACTGTCCGCGATACGTTCAACTAGAGAGAAAAATAAATCTTTGAATGAGGAAAACAAATCCTTACAGGATCGCTTGTCTACCTTAGAAGATGAGATGAAAGAAATGAGGAAAATAAAGGAATATTTCGTACGCAACAATCACATGTCTCTCCTTCTACATCATTCGTTTCAAATGAATGACCACTATTTTTTTCTACTGACCAAGTAAGTAACAA
Organism: Nicotiana sylvestris; assembly: GCF_000393655.2. Lineage (NCBI taxonomy): Eukaryota > Viridiplantae > Streptophyta > Magnoliopsida > Solanales > Solanaceae > Nicotiana > Nicotiana sylvestris. Next base: position 66,599,909 of record NC_091063.1, read on the forward strand.
TATACCCTACTTTTTAATTTTTTTTGTTGATTTTTATATAGTCATTTCTATCTTATTGCTACCTCTGTTGCATTCACGCATTTATATTCTTACAAATTAACCAATATGGGCAGATGAAGCCTTGTCAGTTATAATGGAAGGTCCTTATAATTTTATCGTTAAGTTATAATTCTAGTGTTTGTCGTTTCATCCTCATTCCCAACTTAGCTATAAGATTGCTATACGGTACTCTTAGTTTGATAATGCACTAATAACTCAGTGTTGTAGGTAGTCGAAAATGTTGAGTTTTTTTTTTTTGTTTAAGATGAAATAGTCTTAAAATTAGAGTGAATGGGAAATGAGATTTGGATTCGGATTTGGTCAAATGATCGATCGATTGATTAATTTTTTGGACCAAATTTATTTGTTAATAGTGAATATTAACGTGATATAATCCGTGTTTGTAACGGATGTTTTCCAATCCGTGTATTGTGTTGCAACACTAAGCAACAATGCAGCCTAGTGCACCTCCCACAATGGTGCAAGTGTTCCTCCCACCAAGCAAGTGTATATACCACCATGTAAGTGCTTTCTCCATGATCTAGTGCTTGTTGCACCATGGAAGGGGCGGATTTCTCTCAAATAACTGCTATAAATAGAGCATAAGTTGGAGAGAAAGAAGAACACATCGGAAAAAACACTTGAAACACTCTGTATACACTTAATATACACTCTGTATACACTGGATATACACTCTGCATATACTGGATATACACTCTGTATACACTGCGTATACACTGGAAAAACGAATTGCAATTTGATATTCTCTTCAGTAAGAATTCAACATTGGCTATACTTTGCATTCCTTCCTCTCAGAATTTCCATTCGACTTCTGAGTTGTCCTCCTTATTCTGCATTGTTTTTAACTACAAACAAAGCATCCATAAGTGTGATTTGTTGCCGAACTTTGTGTTCGCTGAAACACTGGGGTTTGAAGTACCGCTACACCAGTGTGTAATTCGTTCTATCCTGGGAGGAAATAATCTATAACCTTGGGTACTAGGAGGGGATTAAATTCCTTAAGGAAACACTGTGAATTCAGTGGGCTCGAATTAATTTCTGTTTTTAATTTATATTTACATTTATAAGCTAACGTTCTAATTTCCAGAATCATTATTTACAAGTACAGAGGAACAACAGAAAATGCATTACAATATTTGTGTTTAATCTAATAAACATTTCTGGTGTTCAACTAAGCATCTTAATCTTTTGACTGAATACATTCTTTTCTATCTGATAGAAGACAAAAAAGAAGATATCCTTTATTTTTCTTCAATCTAAAAATGATGTATACTTATTTGATCAACCAATTGGAGCTGCAAATGCTGACAAGAATTCATCACCTCTTTCTTATAAATTAGAATATCCTATGTAGACTTGAATGAAGGACTAACAACTCTTTTCTTATGGGTGATGTTTCATATTTGCCTTCTATCATCATAAGTTTATACATTTGTCCCTTTAAGCAAGTACATCGTTACTTGGATGTTGTTTTGCTTTATAGTAAATTATTCATTTTATCTGGTTTCCCAGTTACCTTATTGCTGTTGCTGGCTTCTAAAGCTTATGGAGTTAAAATATGTCACATGGGCGAATCTTGAAGTTACTTCCTTTGTTTCTTAGGATGACCATAATTTTTAAGGGAGCTTGACATACTCTCTTGAATGGTAAATCCCGAGTTACCGTAATGAAATTTATCGGATCGAAGTTTGTTTCTTTTGTTAGTTTTTCCTGCTCTGTTTTTGAACTTTCTGGAAGCTCTTTGTTATGAATATGGAAATGGCTATTGTGAGGCAAGCAGCTATAGTGAGCTTAACTGCAAGCTTCAAACTTTCCTTGTTCTCCATTTAAAGATTCACTTTGATTATCTGATTCTTCTTTCCCTTTTGCACATTGCTTATTATTGTGCAATTTTAAATCTAAGTTTCCAGAACTTTTCTAATTAATTTTCTTATATTCTTGTAGCCTTGTTGATATTGCTGGATAACACATGAATTTAGATTGCTTTTGGGGTAAGTGGTTTAGCCATTGGTAGTGTAAATTTTATAAGTTTACCAATAGTTATTCATCGTCTTTTCAAAATTTTGTACTTACAGATTTTGAAGATTGAAGCTACAAGTCAAGATTCAAGTTTGAAAGATACACAAGCTCGTTATTATTTTGCTAGGAATGTTATGTAAAACTTGATATTATATATATATATATATATATATATATATATATATATATATATATATATATATATATATATATATATATATATATATATATATATATATATATATATATATATATATATATATATATATATATATATATATATATATATATATATATATATATATATATATATATATATATATATATATATATATATATATATATATATATATATATATATATATATATATATATATATATATATATATATATATATATATATATATATATATATATATATATATATATATATATATATATATATATATATATATATATATATATATATTGTGGTTAATAAGAGATAAGAAATACAGTTGTTAAACTTGCTACAATTATTTTAAATAGGGACCAGCGCTGCTCGTCTCTAAAAGATAAGTTACGACCAGTTAAATGCTGGTCGCTAAAACTAGTTAACGACCGAAAAATATATATTTTTCATAATATATTTATTACATATTAGGGAGGAGAAAAGTTATCGCGAAAACTGTTTAATGACAGGAAAATATATATTTTTCATAATATTTTAATCGTTTACTAGGACGAGATGTGTAGTCTCTAAAAGTATCTAACGATTAGACTTTTTGTCCGTCTCTAAATGCATTTAACGACCAGGTTTCTGAACCCATCGTTGTTGACCTTTAGCGGCGGAAGCTATTACGACTTGCGACCAGTTTTTTCCTGTTGCAATTGGTGTATTAGGACCAGATTTTGATCTTTATGGACCAGATTTTCATTCCTTAAAGGTCGTTTTTCTTGTAGTGTTTGATAGTTTCAAAATTCATTGACCGCTTCTTTGTCACGAGATCCTTCATGAACTTCGCATAACTGGGCATTTTCTCCAAGGCTTAAACTAATGGTACATTGATTAAGAGACTCTTCATCATTTGGATAAACTTCTTGAAATGATTTTCAGCCTTTTGCTTTGCAAGTCTTTGAGGGTTTGGAGGTGGATGCTTAGGAAATGGTGCCTTAGCCTTTTGCACTACCAGTTCCGGCATGTCAATAAAGTGATCCCTAAACGGGTTCACCTCCTCTTGAGTCTCTCTTGCATTATCATCAATATCAATCCGAACTTCATCATTTGCTTGCAAAACATTGTTCGGGGTATCTTCTTCTTGTACAACTTGCTCATCATCCACTACTTTCCTTTGATTTGAGGTGGGTGCATTCCCACATTTTCAACTTCTTATAGTAACGGCCATGGCATGCCCCATGTTGTTCCCACCCTTTGGGTTCACCACCGTGTCACTTGGTAGTGCCCCCTTAGGACGAGTATTTAGAGCTTGAGAGATTGCCCCATTTGAACTTCCAAGTTACGGATTGGTGTATCGTGTGAGGCAAGTTGAGCATCGGAATCGGCATTATTCTCCATCACTTGCTCGAACATATTCTCAATACACCCCATTTTATTTTTGGAAGAACATGGACCATGGGAAGGATAAGCAGGCGGGTTGCTCAGTTGTCGATACATCGGGGGACTTTGAAAACCCGACCCTCGGTTGCCTTGATTATTGTTTCATTCGCCTTGATTATTACCTCCCCAATTTCCTGTGATTGTTGCCACTCCAATTTACTTGATTGTTATTGTTATGCCAATTCTCTTGATTGTTACCACCATTATGATTACTTTGGTTGTTAGAATTCCAATTGCCTTGATTCTTTTGAGGTCGACAATGTTGTTGACTTGGGCCTTGGAAATTTTTTCGTTGCCCTTGAAAGTTTTTAACATATTGTACTTCCTCTTCTTGTTTAATGTAAGATTTATCTCGATCAAACCCAATATCTCCTTGCACATAATTCTCCACTCGGCTTTGTACTTTCGGACCCTTGGTTGTTCTTTTGTTCACCATCATGTTTACTCCCTCCATGGAATTGTCTTTCTTAGAACTTTGCACTTGTTGAAGTTGAACCTTTCCCAATTGATTCACAGTGGTGGTCAATTTGGCAATGGTTTGCCCAGGGTCATGCAACTTTTTATGGAAGTGAATCACGTTTGGATCACCTTGTGGAACATTCGCCCCACTTTTCCATGCCGATGATATGTCCTCCATTTCATCTAAAATCTCACAAGCTTCCGTATACGGTATGAAATTTTCACCGGCAAGTTGATTCACCATGCATTGGTTGGGCGTATTAATCCCCGATAGAAAGTTTGTTGAACCATATTCTCCGTCATGTCGTTATTGGGGTACTCCTTGACCATTGTTCTATACCGCTCCCATATATCATGTAACGGCTCATTGGGCTCTTGTTTGAATGCTAGAATCTCATTTCTAAGAGTAGCCATATGCTCGGAAGAAAAGAACTTGGCAATACATTTCTCCGCTAACTCATCCCAAGTACGGATGGAATTGTTTTTCAATCTTTCCAACCAATCTAAGGCTTTCCCCTGTAAAGAGAAAGGAAAAAGTCTTAGCCTTAAAGCATCCTCGGAGACGTTTGTTTATTTACTCTCCCAACAAGGTTCCACAAACCCCTTCAAGTGTTTGTATACATTTTGACTAGGAGCTTTAGTGAAGAAACCTCGTTGCTCTAGCAATGTGAGCATCACATTAGTGATTTGAAAGTTTCCCACTGTAATACGGGGAGGGACTATGGCACTTTCATACCCTTCATTAGGCAACACCCGGTGTGGAGCCGCTCTTAGTGGAGGTGGGTGGGAGTTCCATGTTGTCATTAGGTGCCCATCCTCTATTATTTGCTTGAGGTTCATGAAGAAATTCTTCATCTTGGTCATCCTTAACGTCCACATCCCCCTAAGGCATGTCTTCAAGTTGATCATTGTTGTTTGCTATTATTGTACCCACAATTGATTCACGCAAATTAGTAACACGGAAGGAAAAGAAGATATTCCACAAGCAAACCCAAATATATAGTTAACACCGATTTTAACTCCCCAGCAGCGGCGCCAAAAATTGATCACGTCCAAATGTATGCCTCTAAAGAGTTATGATACGATTGTTTGCAATAATTAAACCCAAAGAGAGTCGGGATTGAATCCACATGGAGCTAATATGGGAGTTAGTAGTATATATTCGGAATGAGTAAATGAAGTATCTAGATTGCACTTTCATAAATAGGTTTTGTTTCTACTTCTAAAATTAAACTAATGATTGCAAGTTTAAAGATATAATACTAGAGATGATTGTTTTTGAAAGTTTTCCAAACATATAAAAGGCCTAGGGCTATGCTCATGACCTAGGTGTTTGCCTAATGGGATAAAGACTTTTATGCTCGTTTTATTAACTGGGGTGTATTATAGCTCACAACACTGTGTTGCCCACTCAATATCTCTTGCTAGAGAGTGGTTTTGCTCGAATTGGATTTCTCAAGTCCAAATGGGTATCTACCAAAATGGTTGATAAGAGCTCAAGTCGGGTTGTTACTATCTTTAGGTTGAACGCTTTAATTTGGTTAAATAAACTCTCAATTGACCGAATTCCTTGTTAGCTAAGATAACATAGACTAGGTCCCTTTTTCTCAACAAGAGACTAAATAAAATAGGCATGAATCAATATTTGCAACTATTAATTCCACAAATGAAGCATGAACTAAGCTAAATAATAAACATCCACTCATAAACAAGCATAAAATTAATCACCCATAAGGTTCAGACACTAGATTTGAGTCACAACCCTAGTAAAAATCTAGCTATTCATAGTGGGTGTAGAAGAAAACAAAGAAGAAAAGATAATACAACTCATGTTGATAGATTAAAGTAGACAAATCCAAAATATACTAAAGTTGCCTAAATAAGCAAAGAAAATGGCTACTGGACTTGCTGATGTCAAAACCTGACCTAATTTCGTGAAAATCTTCTATTTATACGAAACTGATAATTTTGGACAAAAATACCCCTCGGGAGGTTCTATAGCGGCGCAATTTCATGTGTGGTCCACAGGTTTCTTCAACTTGTCAGGAATTAGAGGTCTGTGGCCGAACGATTCTGATCAGTGGCCGCGAGGCAGTCTTTCTACGATCCGCAGATTTAATACTGCGATCGCAACTTGGTTTTCTACGATCCGCAACTTTACTTTTGAAGTTGCACGGCACTTCATTTGCAACCGCACAATTCCTATGCGGTCTACAATTCAGAGGGACTTGGAACTTGGGAATTTTCACATTCTCTAAACTTTGTTCCTAGCCCAACTTTTGTGGCCGCACAATTCATGAGCGGTCCGCAATTTACACAAAAGTATGTTGAAATTCGGTGGTCCACACTTTGTAAGCTTTTGTGCCTTTTATTTGCTTGAGTTTAGATTTCTCCTTTTTGAGTCATATTTCATCTCGGGAGTCCATCTTCTAACATTTCTGCAATTTAGCATATTCTATCTATTTTGGAACCTTATTCAATACCTTTTTACTAAAACAAAAGCTAAAAGACGCTAATAAGTAGTCAAAATCCCCACTCATCAAGTTTGCCTACGATAATGATGTTCATAGTGCAACTGGGAAGTCACCATTTTCCATTGTCTAAGTCTAGTGCCTACGACATGTCTTAGACTTTCTTAAGCTTCCCTAACTTCCAAGACCAAGAATAACTGCAACTCACATGTCCAAACAAGTGTAGGATATTCAAGCAGAAGTCAAGTAAAAACTTGAAGAGATTAATGATAAGTACAAGGCAGATACTGATAAACATCGTCAGTTAGTACCCTTTAAAGAAGGAGATGATGATATAACAAGCTGCAACCAAAGAAGTATTGTCCTTATCGCATCCTAAATAAAATCAGTGACAACGCCTATGTGGTCGATTTGCCGGATGCACTAAAAATTTTTAAGACTTTTAATGTAGTTGACCTTTTGCCTTATTACCCATCTAAGGAACCACTCAACCTGGAAGAGCCGGTTAACTCGAGGACGCATTCTTTTCCTGGGAAGCCGATAATAGATTGCAGAAAATAAGATAGAGAATCATATCCAATGATTTAGAGAATTTTCAATTGAGATTGAAGAGATTCTTTTTTGATTGGTATTGCAATAATCTAGGTTGGAAGGATTTCGTGGATCTTAGCTTTTATTGCATTTGATTTCAATAATGAGAAGATTTTGGTATTAAAGGTGGCCTATAAATAGATCTTTAGAATCCATTTCTGAATCATCCAGGAGTCGATAAAAATTCCCTCCTTAAGATTTTCTTGGTAAACACTTGTTTCTTTTCTGTTTAGGTTTTGTCGTGAGCAAGCTTTCTCCAATAGACTATTCGTGAAATGGTCTTTCTGTGCACCTTATTGTTTTCTTGTTTGCTTTTCCTACATCATGTACCCTCTAACAAATTTATTAATCCATATTTCTAATTTGGAAATGAGATTGAAGTAATTAATGTCAATTTTAAGTTCTACGTCCAATAGGATCCTAGTACAATTAGGACTTGTGATTTTGGTTTTTTATTTTTTCACCATAGCCCCATGGCCTCATCACCACCTGCTTCCCCCAGGATTAAAGAAAACTAGAAAAGTCACCTTTGTAATAAAAGTGGTCTATTGGAAGAATAACTTCTTGTTTTCTTTATTTTTCTCTCCTTTTCTGTGATCCAATTTTATTTCCTTAATAAAACACCAAACACAGGCCTTAAATGCTAAAGTTAATCGAAAGGGTGCAGATGAGTCCAAATTGGAAATTTTGAAATTTCAAGTGTTTGATAGATATTGTGGGTGATGTTACAAAGTGCGATGGCCAAACTCAGATTGATTACCTTCTCAACATAAAGAGTGACAGAGGCATATGCACTAATTGCAAGGTTATACCAAGTGAGTGGCTTTCGATCCAACATAGGCTCTTGGTAATAGACTTGGAGATAAAGAGAGAAAGGAAGAAGAGAGAAAAGACATTCAACCTAAGATCAGGTGGGGAGCCTTGACAAAGGACAAAGCTCAGGAATTATGGATGAAGTTGTTGACTATGGCGGCCTGGAGAGTAGTGGTGTCACTAGTAGTATGTGGACCACGACAGTGGACTGCATTAGAGAAGCTGCTAGAGAGGTGTTAAGGGTCACGAAGGGCTACTTGGAAGGCCACAAAGAGAACTGGTAGTGGAGCGGAGAGGTCCAAAAAAAAGTAAAAGCCAAGAAAATGGTGTATGTGAAGCTAATGGAGAGCACCGACAAGGAGGAGAAGAGGACGAATAAGAGTATTATAAGAAAGCAAAGAAAGAGGCGAAGTTAGCGGTACTGCAGCGTTCGAACGCTTATATGAGGAACTTGGGGGTGGAGGCGGTAACAAGAAACTATTCAGGTTAGTTGAGGCTAGAGAGAAGAAGGCTCAAGACTTGGACCAAGTAAGGTGAATCAAACATGAGGAAGGCAAGATATTGGTGAAATAGGCGTGTATTAGGCGCCGGTGGCAGACATACTTCCATAAACTCTTGAATGAGGATGGGACAATAACATTGTGCTTGGGAGTTGGAGAATAAGAAAACCAACGCGACTTTGAGTTTTGTAGGCGTATTAAGGTTGATGGGGTAATGCAGAAGATGAGAAAGAGTAAGGCGACAAGACTAGATGAGATTCTGGTGCAATTTTGGAAGGACGCGGATCGATCAGGCTTGGAGTGGCTTATTGTATTGTTTAATGTCATTTTTAGGACGAAAAAGATGCCCAAATACTGGATGTGGAGTTTGATGGTCCCGTTGTACAAGAACTAGGGTGACATCCAGAATTACAATAATTATAGGGGCATCAAGTTGTTGAGTCACACCATGAAAGTTTGGGAGAGAGTGGAGAGGAGGGTGACAAGAAGTGTGTCTATTTCGCAGAATCAGTTCGGATTTATGGTGGGGAGACCGACTATAGAAGCCACTCATCTTGTGAGGAGGTCGATGGAGCAGTATAGGAAGAGGAAGCAAGATTTGCATATAATGTCCTTTGACCTAGAAAAAGCCTACAACAAAGTCCCTAGAGAGGTTCTATTGAAATATTTGGAGGTTAGCGGTGTTTATGCAGCATACATTAGAGTGATTAAGGACATGTATGATGGAGCTAAGACACGGGTAAGGGTTGTGGAAGGAGACTTAGATTATTTCCCAGTGGTGATGGGGTTGCATCAAGGATCAAATCTTAGCCCATTTTTATTTGCCCCGACAATGGATGTGCTAATACACCATATCCAATGGAAGGTTCCATTGTGTATATTCTTTTGCAGATAATATAGTGATGATTGACGAGACGCATTTTAGAGTTAACCCTAGGCTGGATGTGTGGAGACATACCCTAGACTCTAAAACTTTCAAGTTGAGCAGGACGAAAACTTAATACTTGGAGTATAATTTCAGTGTTGGGATACATGGAGCAGAAGTGGGCATGAAGCTAGGCACACAAGTCATCCCCAAAAGAGATAGTTTCAAATATGTTGGGCCTGCAATACAAGGTAATAGGGATATTGAGGAGCATGTTACATATCATATTGCAGAGGGGGGATGAAATGGAGGCTCGCATCTGGTACTTTATGTAATAAGAGTGTGACACCTAGACTTAAGAGCAAGTTCTACAAAGCGGTAGTAAGACCGACTATGTTGTATAGAGTCGAGTGTTGGCCAGTCAATAAATCTCATGACCAGAAGATAAAAGTAATAGAAATGAGGATGTTGAGATCCATATGTGGCTATACCAGGAAAGACAAGATTAGGAATGAAGTTATTAGGGACAAGGTGGGAATGACTCTTGTGGAAGATAAGTTGTACGAACCGAGGCTAAGATGATTCGGACATGTGAAGAGAAGAGACTTCGATGCTCCAATTAGGAGGTGTGAGAGGTTGATATGGACAGTCAGAGGAGGGGTAGAGGGAGGCCTAAGAAGAACTGGGATGAGGTTACTAGGCAAGACATGGCACTACTTTAGCTTCCCGAGGATATCACCCTTGATAGGAAGGTGTGAAGGTCGAGAATTTGGGTTGTGGGTTGACAGGCTGTCCAGAGTTTCTCCTAGTCTTACCAGTAGTATTAGTATCGGTCTTATATTTTCCTATTCCTAGTTCCGTGTTATTACACGATGTGTCATTATTATCAGTATGATTTGTACTATTCTTTATATTGGTATTTCTAGATCTATATTATTAAATGTTGTACCATTTGCTTCTGTTGCCTTATTTGTAAGGCCCCGTGAAATTTTTACTCTAAAACCCGAAATCTCACCACGGATCGGACCTTTTGGACTGATTTGTGCATTAAAAAGTTAAGGAAAAATGTTTTTCAGAAGAGCGCGTTTCTACGGTCCATTATGCGACTGTATAACAACAATGCGGGCCGCATATCTACCGTAGAGTGAGTCAGAGTGTTTGCTAATTTTGAGGTCAACTATGCGGCCAATTATGAAATCGCATAATCGATATGCGGTCCACATAGTCGTCGCATAACCTCCTTGTGATTTTTGCGAAGAGTAGTTCTGTGGTGCATTATGCGACCGCAGAATAGGTATGCGGATCGCATAATGGTCGCATACCCGGCAGAATATTCAGTTCTTGAGGGTCACTTTTGTGGTAACTTTTGTGGGCCGCATGTCAGTTATGCGATCTCATATGCGACCGCAGATTGAGTCGTAGCTCATATTTTCTAACTCTTAAAATCCGACCTCATTCCGTTAAAAACACCTCATTAGACCCTTTTGTGCGATATTCTTCTACATTGAGAGTGAGAGAAAGTGTTCTAGAGGGATATAGTGATCCTCACCAAGTCACCTCTCAATCCTTGCTCAAATCTTTGAAGATTATCAAGTCAAGTTACTAAGCCTTCACCCTAAGAGGTAAGAACTTGATCCCTTATCTTTGATTTCGAAATTCCTACTAGAATAAGCAATTAGCAAGTGGGTTCATGGGCATGCATGTGTGATAGAAGGGTATGGGGAGACTATGAGCAAAAAATGTAACAAATGTGGTGTAGGATGATAGAATCTCTTACCAAATGGGGTGTAGGAAGATAGAATCTCTCACCAAATGGGGTGTAGGATGATAGACTATGAGCATCTCTCTTAGTCACCACCTTAACCAACCTCTTCTTCAGCCTTTCAATCTCAGCATCCTTAGCCCCACTATCTTGAACCAATGCCCTGACCTTGCTATTCACTGGTACCTTATTGGATGAACTAGGTTCTTTAGGAGTGATATTGACTTCATAATCGCAAGCAAGCGGAGTATTAACCCAAAAATGATCCATGCTTGTATTAACCTCCCACTTTTTCTTAGGTACATTGAAATGTGCAAGCACAGTTGTGAGAATGAAGCCATAAGGAATGGTATGAGTTTTGGTGCCATTGATAACTCTATCAAGAAGCTGGATTATAGCTTTCATTCACTTTGTTCAGCAGGTCTGCGAGGGTTTCCTCTACAGATGAACCAGGTTCATCTCCCAAAACAACCATTGCACCTGCGTCTTTGGTTAAACTCACAGGAGTGGGTGAAGAATCAACCACTCTTGTCCACTTTCCCCTCACAGTACTCCTAGCACCCTTGCTCTTTTTTATTTCATTTTTACCACCAACTTCTTCAGATTCTGTAGTCTCAACACCTACTATAGATCTACAAATCTATTTTCCAAATTTGCAGCAACTTTAGAAATTGTCTCAGGAGAAATTTTAGAATCAGAAGATACATGTTCAGTTTCGGAAGAACCACTTTCTTCCCCCTAAGAAGAAGATTTAAAAGAATCTAGGTAGTTTAATACATTCAGAAGCCGTAACTGGTTTACTTGTAACAGATAAGTTCAAAAGAACTTTGGTATTTGGTAGGATTCTGCTCATGATCCAAATATAGTTATTTCAAATTATGCAGAGTATAGAAAACATACCGTGTTATCTTGATAAACCAGGTTCTTCACTAATAATTCTCTTATGTAAGTCTAAGTTTTGCCAAAATAGAGAAAATATCATTGGAGATTAATGAGTTATTTTAACACATGGCACAAGAGTATACTATGGAAAGTGTGAGACTGAGCAAGATTTAATCTATTATACACAATTTACAGACTTTCTAACCAAATATATATTTTTTTCAAAATTTTCATTTTTTTTCGTTTAACCTTGAATTGGCCCTTTTAGGTGATCTTAGTCATCTCTAACTCCAACATGTTCCTCTCAAAGTGATCTCTACTTAAGCCTTTTGTGAAGATGTCAGCAATTTGCTAGTCAGTAGCACAAAACTCCTCAATGATCAAGCCTTTCTCATAGTTGTCCCTCAAAAAATTGTATCTAACATCTATGTGCTTAGTTCTCGTATGATGAACTGGATTCTTAGTCATACTAATAGCACTAGTGTTATCACAGAAAATAGGGATGAACCAACTTCAATACCAAATCCATCAATTGTTGCTTGATCCACAACAATTGAGCACAATCATGAAGCAGCAACAACATACTCAGCTTCAGCAGTAGATAAGGCCACTCAATTTACTTTTTGGTAGCCCATGACACAAAACATGTACCAAGGAAGTGTGTCATACCTGAGGTGCTCTTCCTATCCACTGGAAAACCTGCATAATCAGCGTCAGCATATCCCACTAGGTTAAAATTACTACCTTTTGGATACCAAAGGCAAAGGTCAATGGTGTCTTTTAAGTATCTCAATATTCTTTTGACAGCAGCCAAGTGGGATTCCTTTGGATTTTCTTGAACAATGTCAGGTACGCTAGCAGTAAGATACAAAAGAGAACCAATCATTCCCCTATACAACTTCTGATCTACAGATGAAACAAGTTTATCTATATCCAATTTCGCGGATGTTGCAATAGGAGTGTCAATTTCTTTGGATGTTCCATCCTGGTTTTGTTACTGAGTAATAGGTTCATGGACAGGTTGCCTCGAGGTTTGAGGATCAGTTCCTCTCTAGTCAGTTCCCCCTGTCATGTTGCCCTGGGTGGAAGGACCTGTTCCATCACTTGTTCTTTCATGTGATGCATCTTCAGGCTGGACTGTGGTTTCACCATTTGAGTTCTTATCAACCCAATCTCTTCATTATCTTGTTCCTACCTCTCAGAAAGAATGTTAGTATTTTTTTTTTAAAAAAAATAACATATACATTTTTTCTATGTATAGAGTGAGAATCAGTCTTACCTACCATTCCAATCTATATGATCTCACCTTTCTTCCCATTTCCAAAGGAGACATTACCTCCTTTAAGGTCCTCAAGTGAAAGGAACTGGTTCTTGCTTCCTGTCATATGCTTTGAGTAGCCACTATAAATGTACCATATTTGGATGCTCCCCTTCACTTGGACCCACAAAATAAAATCAAGGGTTAGTCTTAGGAACCCAAACTAGTTTGGGTCCCTTTATATAGGCAAAAGGGTGAATCAGATTCCTTTTAGCCTAACCTAGTAGCCTATTTATCCCTTGAACAAATTCTTTATTCTTTTGAATAACCTTTTCTTTTGCAATACATTCAGATTTATAGTGACCAGTTTTACCACAGTGTGTGCAAATTATGTTCTTAGGAAGTGTGAGGTACTTGCTTTTGGGATCCCACTTAGGTGCAGGGGTTCCGTAGCCAAGTCCTCGCTTATTGCTGCTATGATGTTCGTATAGCCATGAAAGTGCATCGGATGACCTATTCCATTTATAGGTTCTGTCTAGCTCGTGCTTAACCTTGTTTAGATCCTACTTAAGGACTCTTATTTGCTCATCTCTTTGGTACAACTCATCTTTTATTTTTCCTACATTTTCTTTTAAAGTGAGTTGTGTGTGATCAACTTTCTTTTTACCAGTTCCTAGTTTAAATTTTAAATTTTTAGATCTAAGCACTAGGACACTAGTGTCAAGTTCAAGAACCTGGTTCTTCAACTCAGCATTTTTACTATCACTTTCACTACCCCTAAATTCTAGATTTTTGCACTTAGCTTTTAAAATCACACACTGCTTAGACAGTTGTTCCATTTCATTGTTTAGATCCTCAGATTCATCAATGAAATCCAAGAGTAACTCAAATAACCTTTCTTTAGACAAAAATTTAGTCTTATCTTTGAGATGAATTATACTTACCTCAGATTCCTCATCGGATTCTCCAATTGCCATAAGTGTTTGTTCATCTCCATCTTCACCCTCTGAGTCCTCATCTGAGCTTTATCCCCAGGTAGCAACCATAGCCTTTGTTGATCCTTTGTTCTTCTTGGGTTGAACTTGTTCCTTCTTCATGTTCCTTCGTTCAGCTCTTTCCTTCTTCCATTCAATTTCCCATTGAGGGCAGTTTTTGATATGGTGATCAGTCTTCCCACACTTGTAACAACCCTCATTGGTTTGTTTTTCAGGAACCCTTGGCTTGTTATAGCTTCAAGGACCCTTTCCTCTCATTATGTACTTCTTAAAGTCCTTTGTGATCATGGTCATTTCATCCTCCTCTAGATCAGCACCTTCAGTGATTCTAAATGTCAGGCTCCTTTCCTTCTTAGGTGCATCCATATTTATTGTTTGCCTTCTAAGTTCATAGGCAGTGAGATTTCTAATTAGCTCATCCAACTTAAGAGTGGCAATGTTCTCTGATTCTTGAATAGAAGTGATTTTGCTTTCCCAAGTAAAAGGCAAAACCCTTGTCAAAATTTTCTCAACCTTGTCTTCTCCAAGAATAACCCTTCCAAGAGACTTAAGTTCATTTATCAGTGTGGTGAACCTTGTATACATCTCCTGGATGGTTTCCCCTTCCTTCATGGTGAAATTCTCATATTGAGAATACAACAGTGTTCCTCTGGACCTCTTCACTTGAGGTGTTCCTTTATGAGCCACTTGCAAAGTGTCCCAGATTTCTTTAGCAGTGGTACAACTTTGAATTCTATTGTACTCGTCTGGACCAAGTCCACACACAAGCCATTTCTTGGCCTTAGCATTCTTTCCCATTTCCTCAAGCCCTCAGCATTGCAGTCAGCTCTTGTTTTTGGCACATCTACTCCTTCAGCATTCTTCTTCATGGTATCCAGGGGACCATCAGTGACAATGTCCCATAGCTGATAGTCTTCTCCGATAATGTGATCTCTTATTCTGTTTCCACCAAGAGTAGTAGTGGCCATTAAATAGTCGAGGCCTATCAATGGATTGCCCTTCCTAGTTTCCAGGTGGTGCGCTCATCTTGATCTGTTTCTAATGTGTTAGCCTCTTCAAGGATAACCTACTCTGATACCAATTGATGTTTTATACGTCAATACTACACAACAGGGGGGTGATTTGTGTGGTACCCAATTTTTGCTTAAACTGCTTATGGAAGGACATGGTTCTTCTATGTGCTCGAACTACTACTGTTACGGAATAATAAATACATAAAATACAGAACATAGAGATTTTACGTGGAAAACACCCGGCTCAAAAGTTGAAAAACCCACGACCTACTACTCAATAGGATTTTCCCCAACGCTTCACTAAATCACTGAGCCAAAACAGCATTTACAAAACTCTTTGTAAACCTAGGATTACCTCTAATCCCATTGTAGCAACCAGCCTCTAACTGTTGTGACAAATTCAAGTTAACTCTAACTTGAACACTCTAGGTACCTAATACATTTTCTTGTATGAAAGCTGAAAGGTACAATATGAAAACACCTACTACAATTGAACTAGAAATAAAGAAAGACACATAAAACTCTTTATGGAGTTGGTTCTTCAATCTGGTTCATGTAACTTCAAGTTTGCACACTTGAATCACACACGAACTGCTTACAAAAAGTCTTGTTATTTTGCTCTCAATTTACGTTTAACTTCTGCGTTTTTGTGCAACACTGTAATGTGAGAACATCTTGCAATGTATAGAGTTAGTAGATGAAGAAATAACTAGAGTTCTGATGCAACTCTTCCTTGGTGGAAGAGTTCTAGTTGATTTCAACTTCTAACTCCTTCCCTATCTTGGATAGTGTTCTCTTTGATTAAGGAGTCCTCCTCCTTATCAATTATGCAACCTTTTCGATCATGAGATATTAAATACACTAAGTTAAGCTTATCTCCTTCATGTGCAACCCACATGCTCGAATCTGCCCATTTTTGTGCACCCGAGGAATGGACTTGGTTCATGCCTGAGTTCCTTTGTCAGTCTTCAAAATTAACGTTTTCTTGGGTCAACAGTAAATGGGTATGACATGGCTCATTCCCGTCTTTGTACAGTTATGTTTCTGGTAGAGGTCTGTGGATAGTATGTCTCATTGGATTGTATGTGGCCTTATCGGCTTTTAGTTTTAGATGTATAGTTGTATATAGCAGCCTTGCCGGCTCGCCCACTGTATTTTGCATGTATATGTACATATGCCTTGAAGGCAGGTTTCCTTCTTGTACGTTATTTTCATAATTCAGCAGATGTTATTCAGGTTCATATCTTAGATGCATGCTTAGGAGTATTTTACATGGAGGACTCAGGCACCTGTCGCGGCCTATTGGTTTGGGTCGTGACAAAAGTGGTATCAGTGCAGTTCTCTTCTAGGGTTGTCTACAAACCGTGTCTAGTAGAGTCTTGTTTTTAGGTGTGTCATGCACCACACTTATAAACAGGAGGCTACAACACATATAGGATATTATTCTCTCTTTTTATCTCAGATCGTGCGATGCAAGAATTCATGTTCCTAACGATATGTTATATTTTCAGCGATGCCTCCAAAGAGTATGGCTGCCAAGAAGGGAAAGTCCATGGCTGGTAAGACTACTAGTCAAGCTCCATGAGTTACTAGGGCTCCGGGAAAGTCTCATGGTGAGGTTCCATCTCAGACTTCACATACCCCACCCTTTCCAAAAGAGCTCTGAGGGGCACTAGCTCCATCGCCTTCCCTTGTACATTTAGCACCTCAGCTGGATGTGCCGGGTCAGAAAATGAGAGATGTTATTCAGTTATTGACCCGATTAGTACCGCACAGGCTTGGCGTCAGGAAGTAGGTATTGGTCACGTAGATAGGTCCGTAAGTGCGAGGGTTTGTGACTTTATTAATTTAAACCCTCTGGTATTCACTGGAGCATATCCAAATGAGAACCCTCGGGTATTTATTGATAGAGTGCAGAGGACATTATGGGTAATGAAGGCCGCTGCGACTGAGTCAATTGAACTAGCTTCCTATTGACTCCGAGATGTTGCAGTTAATTGGTATGAGCCTTGGGAATTGTCCAGATGTAAGGATGCCCTTCCAGCAGTATTGCAAGAGTTTACAAAAGCTTTTCTTCGTCATTATCTGACACCAGAGCTTAGACAGGCCAGAGTTGATAGATTTTTGACGCTTCGGTAGGGTAACATGAGTGTTTAGGAGTACAACCTTCAGTTTGATTCGTTGGCTGGGTATGCTCCTACTATTGTATCTAAGATGGAGGATCGGGTGCATCGTTGTGATGGGGTTAGAGCCTCACTTGCTTAACGATTGTATGTTGGTCTCACTTCAGCCAGACATGGATATTTTTCATATTTAGGCATAGTCTCATGGTGTAAACGAGCGTATACAGAACTAGAGGGCCGATCGTGAGCATGATAGGGCCTAAAATAAGAGAGCGAGGTCTTCAGGTCCTTTTGGGGAATTTCAAGGTGGTTAGAGGCAACAGTACTCGAGGTATCCATCCAGCCCTCGGCTAGCGCACCCTCTCAGTTTAGCAGTAAGAGATTTGATCGTTCTACAAATTCAGGGTCTGGTCAGAATTTCAGGGCCTAAGATTCTCAGTATAGGGGTGAGTCAAATTAGATAAGTCCACCCTTGCCACGATGTGCTCAATGTGGTAAGCATCATACCAAGCAGTGCCGTATGGGGTTAGGTGTTTTTTATACGTGTAGTTAGTCGGGCCACGTTATGAGGGATTGCCTGATGAGAGGTGATGCAAGCATAGCTCAGTCATCGGGATCTGCAACTGGTTCGTCAACATTAGTACGCCCATCTGGGCAAGGTCCCCAAGCACCAATGAGTCGTGGTAGAGGTAGAGGTAGAGCATATAGCTCGAGCAGCCCTTAAAACCGCATTTATGCGTTGGTAGGACAACAAGACTAGGAGTCATCGCCTGATGTTGTTACAGGTATATTATCAGTCTCCTCATATGATATATATGCACGGATTGACCCAGGCTCCACCTTATCATATGTTACTCCACTAGTTTCTAGTAAGTTTGGGATAAAACTTGAATTGGTTAAAACTTTTGAGGTATCTACACCTGTTAAGGACTCGGTGATAGCTAAGCAAGTATATAGGGGTTGTATAATAGTAGTTCATGATCGAACTACCGTAGTAGACTTAATCGAGTTAGATATGGTAGAATTTGATGTTATAATAGGTATGTATTGGTTGGCTTCTTTTCATACCAACATTGATTGTAGATCAAAGATAGTCCGATTTCAATTTTCGAGGGAGCCTGTTTTGGAGTGGAAAGGTAATACGGCATCGCTGAGAGGAAGATTCATTTCCTATCTTAAGGCAAGGAAGATGATTAGAAAGGGTTGTATTTATCACTTAGTTCGAGTTCAGGATGTGGAAGTGGAGTCACCAACTATTCAGTCTATCCCTGTGGTGAATACGTTTCCCGATGTTTTTCCCAAGGAGCTTTTGGGTCTCCAACCAGAACGAGAAATTGAGTTTACTATTGACCTAATACCAGATACTCACCCAATATCTATTCCTCCCTATAGAATTTCCCCCGCAGAGCTAAAAGAATTGAAAGAACAATTAAAAGACTTACTTGAAAAAGGCTTTATCAAACCTATTACACCGTGGGGAGCACCTATTTTGTTTGTGAGAAAGAAAGATGGTTCCTTATGAATGTGTATTGATTATAGGTAGCTGAATAAGGTGACGATCAATAATAAGTACCCCGCTCCCAAGAATTGGTCAGTTATTTGATTAGTTGCAAGGTGCCAAGTATTTTTCAAAGATAGACTTGAGTTCTGGGTACCATCAGGTAAGGGTTAAGTATGAAGATATTCCGAAGACAACATTTAGGACTAGATATTAGCACTTTGAGTTTCGAGTTATGTCTTTCGGTCTGACCAATACCCCAGCAGTATTCATAGATTTGATGAACCGTGTGTTCAGGTCTTTTTTAGATCTGTTCGTAATTGTATTTATCGATGATATATTGGTGTATTCTCATTTAGAGGATGAGCATGATGATCATCTCCGTACTGTGCTTAGAGTTCTATAAGAAGGGAAGTTGTATGCAAAATTTTCTAAATATGAATTCTAGTTGAACCTTGTAGCTTTTCTTTGGCATGTCATTTCGGGTGAAGGCATCCGGATGGATACACAAAAGATTGAGGCAGTAAATACTTGTACTAGACCCACAACACCGACGGAGGTTCATAGCTTTCTCGGTTTGGTAGGTTATTATAGAAGATTCGTGGAAGGATTTTCTTCCCCTTCAGCACTTTTGACAAAGTTGACTCGGAAGGGAACAAAGTTTCAATGGACTGATGCTTGAGAATGGAGTTTCCAGGCATTAAAGGACAGATTAACGTCAGCACCCATTCTAATGCTTCCAGAAGGGACCGATGGTTATGTGATCTATTGTGACGCTTCAGGCATTTGATTGGGTTGTGTGCTGATGCCGCATGGTAAGGTTATGGCTTATGCTTATAGACAACTAAGAAAGAATGAGAAGAACTACCCGACCCATGATTTAGAGTTAGCCGTGGTGATTCATGCACTAAAGATGTAGAGGCACTACTTGTATGGAATTCACGTTGATATCTATACGGATCATAAGAGCCTCTAATACATCTTCAAGCAAAAGGAATTGAATCTACGTCAAAGGAGACAGTTAGAGCTATTTAAAGACTATGACGTTCATATTTTATACCATCTGGGGAAGGCGAATGTAGTAGTCGATGCCATCAGCCATAGATCTATAGGTAGCCTATCATATTTACAACCAGGAAAGAGCGGAATAGCCCATGAGGTTCATTAGCTAGCTAGTCTTGGAGTTCGATTACTAGACTCGGGTGACATACTCTTCAGGATACGGCAACATCCTCTTTAGTAATTGAAGTAAAGGAACGCCAGTACGAGGATCATGTGCTAGTTCATTATAGGGATACCACTCTTTATAAGGAGAAGACACCGTTTGAAATTACAGAAGATGGGGTCCTCAGATATCAAGGGCGATTATGTGTGCCTAATGTTGCAGAGCTGCGTCGGCAGGTTATGGGAGAAACTCATTATTCTCGTTATTCTATCCATCCAGGAGCAACAAAGATGTATCATTATATCAGGGAAGTGTATTGGTGGGACGAAATGAAAAAGAATATAGCAGAATTTGTTGCCTAGTATCCTGACTGTTAGTAGGTTAAGATTGAGTATCAAAAACCCGATGGATTATTGCAGACTATGGAGATTCCGACCTGGAAATGGGAAATAATCAATATGGACTTCATCGTAGGCTTACCTCGTACCCAGCATAAGTTCGATTCGATATTGGTGATTGTTGATAGGCTTACAAAGTTAGCCCATTTTCTGCCCGTTTGAACTATATATTCTTCAGAGGATTATGCAAGGCTTTAATATTAAGGAGATAGTACGACTGCATGGTGTCCCCGTATCTATTATCTCGGATAGAGGAGCTTAATTTACAGCTAACTTCTGGAGGTCCTTCCCAAAAGGATTGGGGACTTAAGTAAGTCTTAGTACAACATTTGATCCCTATATAGACGGACAGGTTGACTGTACTATTCAAACACTGGAGGATATGTTATGAGCTTGTGTAATAGGCTTCAAAGGTAGTTGGGATGATCATCTGCCGCTTGTTGAGTTCGCATATAATAATAGCTACCATTCCAGTATTTAGATGGCTCCATACGAGGCTCTTTACAGACGAAAGTGTAGGTCACCTATAGGGTGGTGTGATGTTGGAGAATCTGGATTACATGGGCCAGACCAGGTTCAGCAAGCTCTAGAAAAAGTAAAGTTTATTTGGGATCAACTATTGATAGCTCAGAGACGTCAGAAGTCATATTCTGACGTGGAGCGATGAGAATTAGAGTTCGGGGTTGATGACTAGGTATTCTTAAAAGTGTCTCCTATGAAGGGTGTGATGAGGTTTGGCAAGAAAGGCAAACTTAGGCCACGGTATATTGGGACTTACAGGATTATTCGGCGAGTGGGACGAGTAGCCTATGAGTTAGAATTGCCCTCGGAATTGTCTGTCCATCCGGTTTTTCACATATCTATGTTACGAAAGTACATTGGCGATCCTACCCGAGTGGTGCCCACGAATGATGTACAGATTATAGAAGACTTGCCATACGAGGAAATTTTAATTGCCATCTTAGACCGACAAACCCGCAAGCTGCGAAATAAGGAGCGTGAAAGTACTTTGGAGAAACAACAATATGGAAGAAATGACTTGGGAGGCCGAGGAAAACATGAAGTCTAGATATCCCTACTTATTTCCTCCTCCACCGCAGGGTCCGACTGAGACATCATAATCATAAGGTACGAGTATATATTCTTGTGTTGGTTATTGTCGTTGGTCATGTGAGACCATTGTCGTTATTCATAATTATGGTCTTGTGTGTCGTTGGGTTATTAAGCTTCTACGAGGAGAGTTGGTAGTGGTGTTGTTACAGAGGCGACCTTGCAAAAGTTATATAGATCACGGGGAGTTGAACATTCGAGGATGAATGTTTCTAAGGGGAGAAGGATGTTACATCTCACGTTTTTAGATGTTAAAATGTCGTTTTCAGTTATTCAGATTTAAAGATGTGTTTCCTTATTACATGTTTCATCTATGTCTTTTACGTACTAATTTTCATGCCTTATATACTCAGTATATTTTTCGTACTGACGCCCTATTTCGTGGGGCCAGCATTTCATACCCGAAGGTGAAGGTAGGCAAGCTGACGGTCCCCCTTCTTATGATCCCTGATCAGCGAGAGTTGGCATGCTCCATTTGATCCGGAGCTACTTTTGATTTTGGTATGATACGTTTATATATATATATTTATGTATGTATGTATATGGGTATAATGTGGCTCAGTCTCGTCTTTATAGAGTTATGTTTCTGTTAGAGGTCTGTGGACAGTATGTCTAGTTGGATTGTATGTGGCCTTGTCGGCTTTCAGTTTTGGATGTATAGTTGTCTATAGCAGCATTTTCGGCTCGCCCACTGTATTCTGCATGTATATGTACATATGCCTTGAAGGCAGGTTTCCTTCTTGTATGTTATTTTCGTAATTCAGCAGATGTTATTTAGGTTCATATCTTAGATGCATGCTTAGGGGTGTTTGACAGGTAGGACTCAGCCACCCATCGCGGCCCATCGGTTTGAGTCGTGACACGGGTCGTGATCAGACTCCGCACAAGAAAGAGGTGGTATTGTGAATGATGATGCAACAGTATAAAATGTCCCAACCTAAAGCTATGTGATTCTTTTTATCTGATGATGTGGTGAATGTTTAAAGCTTGTGCTAGTCCCTATGATTTCTTTGTTCTTGTATGGTTGTTCTTTCTAATGAGATGGTGTTTAGTTATACATACTAGTACTATTCCATGGTACTAACGTCCCTTTAGCCGGAGGCGCTACATCTTTTGAATGGATGTAGGTGGTTCTATAGCAGACACTGCCGATCGTGGGTAGCGGAGCATCCCCCTCTCGAAAATCTTGGTGAGCCCCTTTTTTCCAGAGGTTATGTTGTACACCTTTTGTTGTAAATTACCACTTTTGAGGTATAGTCGGGGCCTTGTTGCCAGCATTATCATAACTGTCTTTTGTATCCATAGAGGCCCCGTAGACGTTTGTGAGGGTTATGTAGGGGCATTCAATGGGTCACTAGACTATATTGTAATTCTAAACTCTTATTTACTCTAAACTGTGACTGTATGAAATTTTGGAAAATTAACTATGGCTTAAGCATTGTAATATAAAATGAACTAGGAATGCTACACGTATGATCTTTCCTTCTGTCTAATTTAAATGAAAGCATGATTTCTTAATCATAGTGAGTTGGGTAGAAGGCTTGCTCAGTTGGGTTCACTCGATTGAGCATCGGTCGCGCCTCCTGAGGTTGGGGCATGGCAAACTTAGTATCAAAGCCTAAGGTTTTAAAGCGTCCTAGGATATCTCGGAGCCGTGTCTAGTAGAGCCCTTCTTATCGGTGTGTTGTCGACCACATCTATAAGTAGGTGGCTACTTGGACATTTAGGAATAATACAATTTTATTATTGTTCTATATCGTGCGTTAGAGCGGGATGTGAGGTTGCTTTCCTCTAACTCGTGCATTGTTCTATCTTTCAGTAAATGGCACCTAAGAAGAAAGTGAGAATTGGTGAAGAAGCCAATGCCACCTCAGGAGTGGCTGATGATTCCCTACTTGATACTGTGGGTGAGGATAATTGCCCTGTTATCACCCTTCTTGATTTTTCTACTCCAGAGCAGACTACCCCAGTTCCTACACCTACGGAGGGTACCACCATCCCTTTCGCCAATATACCTTTTTCCGCCTCAAGCCCCAGCTTCCGGTTCTGAAATTTCTGATGGGGATCTTAGGGGAGGTATCCAGATGCTGACTCAGCTAGTGGCCTCTCAAGCCTAGAGGTAAAATGTCGCACCCAGTTCATCTAGCTAGCAAAGGGATTCCACCAGTTCTAAGGTGAACAGATTTCTTCAACTAGACCCTCCAGTGTTTACGGGTACAAATCTATAAGAGGACCCCCAGGATTTTATTGATAAGATGCACAAGATCCTCAGGGTTATGCGTGCAATTGAGACAGAAGGAGTAGAGTTGGTTGCCTACCGTCTGAAAGGGGTGGCATATTCATGGTTTGAGTTATGGGAAGATTCCCGTGAGGAGAGGAGCCCTCCGGGGAGGTGGAGTGAGTTTGCCGACGCCTTTGTAGATCATTTCCTACCTGCTGAGACAAGGGCAGCCCGTGTAGCAGAGTTTGAGAATCTAAAGGAAGGTAGTAGGAGTGTGTGGGAGTACCACAAGGAGTTTGCCCGCCTGTCCAAGTATGCTATTCACATGTTGCCCACAATGGAGGCCAGGGTGCGCCGGTTTGTTCAAGGCCTTAATCCTTTGACTATTAATGGGGCTTCTACAACTGCCTTGAATTCTGACATGAATTATGGAAGATGGTGGCATTTTTTAGGCCACATAGAACTGTAAACTAAAGAATAGGATGGAGAGAAAGGGTAATAGCAAGGCCTGGTCAACGGCAACATGGGAGAGTCACTAGGTGGGGGAAGATCAGCTTTCATGGGAGGATCATCAGGGACGTCCCGGTCTATTGCACAGTCTTCAGCCAGTGCACCGCCATCAGGGCCCAGCCAGCAGCAACAATGGAGTCGTTTCAGGCCTAGTCAAGGCAGCAGGGGGCCCCACCATCAGTGTCAGGAGGGAGATCCCAGCAGCAGCATAGGTCCCCGTGCTTCAGGTGTGGGAATATCACTCATGGATTTGCTACATGGAGTTACCCATTGTGAGCACGTGATTTTTTCCCTATATGAGAATTACTCCCAAAAATTCAAAATAAAATAATTTTCCTCTGTGTGCAATTCTTTTGAATTTTCGTGGCATTTTTGATAATTATTTGTATTTTTACCTGTGCATGTTAATGTATTAAATTAATAAAAATATAAAAATATGTCGCATTTGCATTTGATATTTATTTAAGTTTGTTTTACAAAACAAAAACAGAATCATAAAAAAAAGTACGTTGCATTTTAGCATTTAACGTCCAAATTGTGTGATTTTATCGTTAATTGCTACTTAAATATGCGATAATTGTTATTAGGAGTTAATTAGTATTTTGAGATAATTTTGGGTTTTATAATTTAATCTTAGCATTTTTAGCTTTATTAATTAGGAAATTGAATAAATAGAAAAGAATAAAAAATAGAAGAAAACCGGATTGGACATTTTCTTCAAATTTAAACCACAAAGCCCAAAAGAAACAAACTCATATCGGGTCAACCCGACCCGGTCCACCCCATAACCCCAAAGATCCAACTCCCCCTCTTCATTTTCATTTTTTCATTTTTCCCAAAACAAAAAAAAAACCCAAACCCTAAAACACCTACCCGCCCCTCTCTTCTTCTTCTCCAAACCACCTTCCCTTCACCTTCTCCAGCCGAGCTCGTGCTCGAGCTCAACCATGGCTGCCCTTCCCCCCGCCTCTTCTCCTTCAACACACACACACACACAGGACCAGCCATGAACGACCCCCCTCCCTTCACCTTCTCCAGCCGAGCTCGTGCTCGAGCTCAACCATGGCTGCCTCTTCCTTCCAACGCATACACGCACACACAGTAGTCCACCATCGTCCACCAACAACCCAGCCCCATCGCTACGTTCAGCCATGAACGTTCACCATGGCTGCCATCCTCCATTTTCTTCGAACCAACGACAACCCCATTCCCATCGAAACCAAACGACCACAGTCCTCCACTCAACTCACGTCCAAACGAACCCCATCGGCTCCTGCTTCGTCCAGCGAATAGCAACCACCTGTTGCCACTGCTTCGTCTTCACCTCATCGCCAAACACCCCACTACGTCGTCTCCGAGCAGCCATGAACGAGCAAGCAGCGACAACCCCAGCTCGAGCTCAGTTCGTCGAGCTCCGGCTCAGTGACGCAGCAAGAGTCAGGCCCATTATTTCTGCTGCATTCTGCTACGTTTAGCTGCTTCTTCGTGGTCGTCTTCGTCGTCGAGTTATTTTGGTGCGATAATTATTTCCGGGCAGATTTGTTTCCGTTCGAGGGATCTGGTTAGTTGGTTTAAGTTTCATTTCTATCTGTATCTTGTTTGATATTTTCGGATTTGAAATTAGTATATATTTGATTCATTTCTTAATTATTTCTTCAGTTTGTTTTTATTCATTTGTTCTTGTTTAGTTTAATATAGAAGTGTGTTGGTTATAATGTTGTTAGATTTAATTTGAAGTTCAATTGATTTTTTAAGTTTAGTGATTTGAATCTACTTGTTTGTTATTGTTGTTGAATCTAAAAGTAGGTTTGTTGTTAAAAGAAAAATATAAAATAAAAATATTGTTCAGTCAAAATAATTCCAGTTGTTTCTTTGCTGTTCATCATTTAGTTTGAATTTGTTGTTTGAATTTGTTTAGGAATTGGTTATAGTTTTTGTATTTTGGTTAGAATTGATTAGGCGAATTGGTTATAGCTGATGGGGGTAGAATGGTAAATTGCGGTATTTTTAGGGGTAAAATGGTAATTTTAGTAAGTTCAGAGGGGTATTTTTGGAATTAAAAATTTGAACAATTATTTAATCTGAGTGCTCCGTCCACTAGGCATTAATAATATTACAATAGTACATGGTGGGGGACAAGACATAATGGAGTGGGAATAATGCATTTGTTTAATATAGTGGGGGACAAGACATAATGGAGTGGGAATAATGTATTTGTTTAATATAGTGGGGGCCAAAACATGTAGGCATGGGGAACAAGGGAATTAAATAAGAAAAACATTAAATAGTGGGGGCAAGGCATGCAATTATGAGTATATTTCGGGTTAGTGGTTCAAGACAAGAGTCTTGGTTATAAATAGAGTCATTTTTTACACAGTGTAAAAAGGGGATAGAGGAGAAAGTTGAGAGAGTTGACTGAATTTTGAGAAATCAGAATTTGAGAGCAAAAAGAGAAAAACAAGCTGAACTTATACTTGAATAATTTCAGGTTGTTTTTCCTTGAGTGTTATTCAAAAATAAGTAAACTATTGCGTCTTGTATCCGTCTCTCTTCTGCTTTGACTGCGATTGCATTCTGGTACTGCTGGTTTTCAATCTGTTACTGGGTTATTCTACTAGTCGTTACTGGTTTTGTTGTTGCTGAACCTGTTGTTGATGTGTATTTACGCTACTGCTGCTTCTACTGATCTTCCTCTTCTTTTACTTCCAATACCAGGTACATGGTCGTAACCTTATTGATATTGTAAGCTGAAATGTGAAAGCATGAATACATATAAAGAATGAAACTTTGAAGTTTTAATTTAGCTTTTTTTTTCTTTGTCTCTTTTACTGATTGTGTTTAGGTTATCTCATGTATTATTATTCTGTAAATTTCGGTTGCTTTGCATAACTAGGCATCTTGTAGTGATGTATTAAATAATACTCTATTTTAGTTTGGTTATTAGGTAGTATATGTTTAAGCATGCTCATTACTGTCAAACTGTTTAACAATTGGAGTAAAAGGAAAATAACATAAGTTGGTCTTTAGTGAATCGGCTCGGTAAAACTGGTTAGTTCACTAGCTTGAAGGTTTTAATATTGTCAACAGTAGGTTAATCGTGAACATGTAGCTAAATTTAGTTAAAGCATGAATTTAAATTAATTTCGTGAATTAGGCATTATGGCATGATTTGAGTTCAAACAAGACGAGTTAACGTTTGAATTTAATAAACTTTCGAATATGCATTAGTAATTAAGATTGATTCTAGTTTCAAATAGTCGTAAATAATTAATTCCAACGGTTCAAGTCATCTAACAATGCGAGTTTAATCTAGTTATAGGATAATTAGTTTCTTTTGAACATATTATTTGTCGATTCCGTAGTTTATTTATAATTTCAATTTTAGTAATATTCCTTTCCGTTAACATTTGTCTTAATCTAGCATTTAATATGTTACGCCCTTTTTTTAAGCATGTAACTAATTAGGATTTTTTTTTTCTCTTTTATTTTAGAAACGATTTTAATAGAAATGTAGTCACTTTAGGATATCCTTAAAAATGAATGAGGCGAGCCTCGCCAAACAAAGACGTACAAACTGCGGGGCCCTCAATAGATGTTAATAATTACTTAGATTTCCGGAGTGGCCATTTAGTGAACTTCACGGCTTTCTCCAAAGATAATAACACGTTAGACTCTTTAGACGCGATTTTGATTAAATTACATGCTTAAATTCGGGTGCGCATTTATGTGACCCAAATCCAAATCTCAACGGAGTCGGAACGTATTAAGAACCACTGTGCATTGATTGTGAAGTGGTTCGAGATGCATTTTCACGACGTTGCAATTCATAAAAATAAAATAATAAAAGCTGTTTAAACTTAATAAAAGCACACAAGTCATAACATGTATAAAAATCAGATATTTAGCCATTACAACAATTTAAGCGACCGTGCTAGAACCACGGGATTCGGGGGTGCCTAACACCTTCCCTCGGGTCAACAGAATTCCTTACTTAGAATTTCTGGTTCGCAGACTTCATTTGGAAAGTCGAATATTTTCCTCGAATTGGGATTCAAGATAAACCGGTGACTTGGGACACCAAAAGCCAAACCTTTCCCAAGTGGCGACTCTGAATTAAATAAATAATCTCATTTCGAATATTGTCACTTAAATTGGAAAAATTCCCTCACGCATTTATCCTTCGAGGTAGGCGCACAAAAAGAAGGTGTGACAGCTCTAGCGATTCCACTGGGGATAAGAACCCAGAATCTCTGGTTCAGGGTTCAAGAATTCGAGCTTAGAATAATTGTTATATTTGGCTTTATTATCTGATCTTTATTACATGTTTGGGCATAACGTGCTAAATGTTGCCTTTTACCGCTTTGATATTATCTGAACTGTATATAAACTGTGTTGAAACCCTCCTCTTCTCATCATCGGGGATGTGCTTGCTGGTCGAGACTCCCTATTCTGTTAGTGTCAATACCTGAAATAAGAAAGAGGCCGGACAAGTTACAAAGCCGGACGATCTCGCGGGTCCCCGGTACGTAGCCCCCTCCTCGACTCGAGTTGTCCGCTCGGGTACACAGTCTAGAACAAATACCCAGGTTACGAACCTAGAATAACTCAGCTTCATGCCGGATCCCTAGTAGGAACGTTTGTTTGCATCATGTGCATTTGACTTTGGAGGCTCAACACAGGGGTTGGGTCTGTCTAGGACAGATGAACCAAAAGACCATCCTTATGCATCCAACTTGCTACTTGTGCATTTGTTTGTTTCGGACTTGCATGCCGACCGGCTTTTGAATGTCTTGAGGAAAGGGAGATAGAGGTAGTTAATCGCCTACTTTTTTTAAAAAAAAATCAACGTCCAAATAGTGTCGAATTATTGGAAAAAAAAAAGAAAAAAAAAGATTTTTGTTTATGAAAAATGGTTTTGTTTGCCAATGGAAAAAGAGTCTTGTTTTTCAAAAGAAGTTTGTTTTATCTTACCGAACTACGCAGGTCTGATTATCACCTGATGTGAGATACGTAGGCATCATCGGTTCCGACCCCAATTTTTTTAAAAAAATCCAAAAATATTTTCATTTAGTTCCTTCTTTAGAAATATTTCCTTAGAAAATTCAAAAAAAAAAGTGAAGAGGTTTTTAAACTCAAAAAAAAAGAAGTAGTTTCCTTCTTTCTAAAGTCTTTCATACGAAAAAAAATCAAAAAAAAAAAAAGCAAAATCCGAAATACGTATTTCCTTTATTTTTAAGTATTTTTCTCAAAAAATAAAAAAAAATGAAAAAAAAAATCTTTTCCTTGTTTAAAAGTCTTTCTTAAAAAAAATTTGAAAAATTGAATTCCAAAAATATTTTCGCTTTTCTTTAGAAGTGCTTTTGTAAATAAATAAAAACTCAGAAATCAAAATCATTTTCTTAAAAGTCCCTCTTTCAAAAATTAAGAGGCACCATCCAAAATCCAAAAAAAAAAGTTTCTTTCTTCCTTAGAAAAAGGTAAAACAAATAAAAAATCAAACAAAATTATTTTCTTTTCATTTTTAAAAATTCCCAAAGTTCAAGTCAAAAGCAAATAAATTTTAGAAGTCTTTCTTTAAAAAATAAAACAAAAATCAAAATAAAAAAAATATTCTCTTTCTTCTTTTAAAGCATTTCTTTCAAAAATTCCAACCAAGAAAAAGGGTTAGTTTATTTACTCCATTTTTTATCTTCCTGAACTACGCAAGATCTGATTCATGCGGGGTCATGATACGTAGGCAATCCCTTTCGGATTCGATCATAGCTATAAAATAAATTGAGTAAAAAAATAAACTAAAAAAAAGAGAAAAAAATTGAGTGAAAAAAGAGAAAAGGAAAAAGGGGAAAGAAAAAGAAAAAAAAATAAGCAGAGCCGGGATGAAACATGCAGCCGTTGCGATCATGTAGAAACACATTTAACTGTATAGGTGCATCACACCACAACATTAATTGCTACTTAAATGTGCGATAATTGTTATTAGGAGTTAATTAGTATTTTGAGATAAATTTGGGTTTTATAAATTAATCTTAGCATTTTTAGCTTTATTAATTAGGAAATTGAATAAAAAGAAAAGAACAAAAAATAGAAGAAAATTGGATTGGGCCTTTTCTTCAAATTTAAACCACAAAGCCCAAAAGAAACAAACTCATACCAGGTCAACCCGACCCGGTCCGCCCCATAACCCCAAAGATCCAACTCCCCCTCTTCATTTTCATTTTTTCATTTTTCCCAAAACAAAAAAAAACCCAAACCCTAAAACACCTACCCGCCCCTCTCTTCTTCTTCTCCAAACCACCTTCCCTTCACCTTCTCTAGCCGAGCTCGTGCTCGAGCTCAACCATGGTTGCCCTTCCCCCGCCTCTTCTCCTTCAACAAACACACACACGCAGGACCAGCCATGAACGACCCCCCTCCCTTCACCTTCTCCAGCCGAGCTCGTGCTCGAGCTTAACCATGGATGCCTCCTCCTTCCAACGCACACACGCACACACAGCAGTCCACCATCGTCCGCCAACAATCCATCCCCATCGCTACGTTCAGCCATGAACGTCCACCATGGCTGTCATCCTCCATTTTCTTTAAACCAACGACAACCATATTCCCATCGAAACCAAACGACCATAGTCCTCCACTCAGCTCACGTCCAAACGAACCCCAT
The DNA here is from genome assembly GCF_000393655.2 of Nicotiana sylvestris. Taxonomy (NCBI): domain Eukaryota; kingdom Viridiplantae; phylum Streptophyta; class Magnoliopsida; order Solanales; family Solanaceae; genus Nicotiana; species Nicotiana sylvestris. Next base: position 66,630,877 of record NC_091063.1, read on the forward strand.
CGGCTCCTGCTTCGTCCAGCGAACAGCAACCACCTGCTGCCACTACTTCGTCTTCACCTCATCGCCAAACACCCCACTGCGTCGTCTCCGAGCAGCCATGAACGAGCAAGCAGCGACAACCCCAGCTCGAGCTCAGTTCATCGAGCTCCGGCTCAGCGATGCAGCAAGAGTCAGGCCCGTTATTTCTGCTGCATTCTGCTACGTTTAGCTGCTTCTTCGTGGTCGTCTTCGTCGTCGAGTTATTTTGGTGCGATAATTATTTCCGGACAGATTTATTTCCGTTCGAGTTCGTCGTTGTTCCGATTTGGTTAGTTGGTTTAAGTTTCATTTCTATCCGTATCTTGTTTGATATTTTCGGATTTGAAATCAGTATATGTTTGATTCATTTCTTAATTATTTCTTCAGTTTGTTTTTATTCATTTGTTCTTGTTTAGTTTAATATAGAAGTGTGTTAGTTATAATGTTGTTAGATTTAATTTGAAGTTCAATTGATTTTGAGTTTAGTGATTTGAATCTACTTGTTTGTTATTGTTGTTGAATCTGAAAGTAATTTTGTTGTTAAAAGAAAAAAATAAAATAAAAATATTGTTCAGTCAAAATAATTCCAGTTGTTTCTTTGTTGTTCATCATTTAGTTTGAATTTGTTGTTTGAATTTGTTTTGGAATTGGTTATAGTTTTTGTATTTTGGTTAGAATTGATTAGGCGAATTGGTTATAGCTGATGGGGGTAGAATGGTAAATTGCAGTATTTTTAGGGGTAAAATGGTAATTTCAGTAAGTTCGGAGGGGTATTTTTGGAATTAAATATTTGAACAATTATTTAATCTGAGTGCTCCGTCCACTAGACATTAATAATATTACAATAGTACATGGTGGGGGACAAGACATAATGGAGTGGGAATAATGCATTTGTTTAATATAGTGGGGGACAAGACATAATGGAGTGGGAATAATGTATTTGTTTAATATAGTGGGGGACAAAACATGTAGGCATGGGGAACAAGGGAATTAAATAAGAAAAACATTAAGTAGTGGGGGCAAGACATGCAATTATGGGAATATTTCGGGTTAGTGGTTCAAGACAAAAGTCTTGGTTATAAATAGAGTCATTTTTTACACAGTGTAAAAAGGGGATAGAGGAGAAAGTTGAGAGAGTTGACTGAATTTTGAGAATTCAAAATTTGAGAGCAAAAAGAGAAAAACAAGCTGAACTTTTACTTGAATAATTTCAGGTTGCTTTTCCTTGAGTGTTATTCAAAAATCAGTAAACTATTGTGTCTTGTATCCGTCTCTCTTCTGCTTTGACTGCGATTGCATTCTAGTACTGGTGGTTTTCAATCTGTTACTGGGTTATTCTACTGGTCGTTACTGGTTTTGTTGTTGCTGAACCTGTTGTTGTTGTGTATTTACGTTACTGCTGCTTCTACTGATCTTCCTCTTCTTTTACTTCCAATACCAGGTACATGGTCGTAACCTTATTGATATTGTAAGGTGAAATGTGGAAGCATGAATACATATAAAGAATGGAACTTTGAAGTTTTAATTTAGCTTTTTTTTTTCTTTGTCTCTTTTACTGATTGTGTTTAGGTTATCTCATGTATTGTTATTCTGTAAATTTCGGTTGCTTTGTATAACTAGGCATCTTGTAGTGATGTATTAAATAATACTCTGTTTTAGTTTGGTTATTAGGTAGTATATGTTTAAGCATGCTCATTACTGTCAAACTGTTTAATAATTGGAGTAAGAGGAAAATAACATAAGTTGGTCTTTAATGAATCGGCTCGGTAAAACTGGTTAGTTCACTAGCTTGAAGGTTTTAATATTGTCAACAGTAGGTTAATCGTGAACATGTAGCTAAATTTAGTTAAAGCATGAATTTAAATTAATTTCGTGAATTAGGCATTATGGCATGATTTGAGTTCAAACAAGACGAGTTAACGTTTGAATTTAATAAACTTTTGAATATACATTAGTAATTAAGATTGATTCTAGTTTCAAATAGTCGTAAATAATTAATTCCACGGTTCAAGTCATCTAACAATTCGAGTTTAATCTAGTTATAGGATAATTAGTTTCTTCTGAACATATTATTTGTCGATTCCGCAGTTTATTTATAATTTCAATTTTAGTAATATTCCTTTCCGTTAACATTTGTCTTAATCTAGCATTTAATATGTTACGCCCTTTTTTTAAGCATGTAACTAATTAAGATTTTTTTTTCTCTTTTATTTTAGAAACGATTTTAATAGAAATGTAGTCACTTTAGGATATCCTTAAAAATGAATAAGGCGAGCCTCGCCAAACAAAGACGCACAAACTGCGGGGCCCTCAATAGATGTTAATAATTACTTAGATTTCGGGAGTGGCCATTTAGTGAACTTCACAGCTTTCTCCAAAGATAATAACGCGTTAGACTCTTTAGACGCGATTTTGATTAAATTACATGCTTAAATTCGGGTGCGCATTTATGTGACCCAAATCAAAATCTCAACGGAGTCGGAACGTATTAAGAACCACGGGTGCATTGATTGTGACGTGGTTCGAGATGCATTTTCACGACGTTGCAATTCATAAAAAAAAAGCGGTTTAAACTTAATAAAAGCACACAAGTCATAACATGCATAAAAATCAGATATTTAGCCATTACAACAATTTAAGCGACCGTGCTAGAACCACGGGATTCGGGGGTGCCTAACACCTTCCCTCGGGTCAACAGAATTCCTTACTTAGAATTTCTGGTTCGCAGACTTCATTTGGAAAGTCGAATATTTTCCTCGAATTGGGATTCAAGATAAACCGGTGACTTGGGACACCAAAAGCCAAACCTTTCCCAAGTGGCGACTCTGAATTAAATAAATAATCTCATTTCGAATAATGTCACTTAAATTGGAAAAATTCCCTCGCGCATTTATCCTTCGAGGTAGGTGCGCAAAAAGGAGGTGTGACAGCTCCGGCGACTCCGCTAGGGATAAGAACCCAGAATCTCTGGTTCAGGGTTCAAGAATTCGAGCTTAGAATAATTGTTATATTTGGCTTTATTATCTGATCTTTATTACATGTTTGGGCATAACGTGCTAAATGTTGCCTTTTACCGCTTTGATATTATCTGAATTGTATATAAACTGTGTCGAAACCCTCCTCTTCTCATCTTCGAGGATGTGCTTGCTGGTCGAGACTCCCTATTCTGTTAGTGTCATACCCTGAAATAAGAAAGAGGCCGGACAAGTTACAAAGCCGGACGATCTCGCGGGTCCCCGGTACGTAGCCCCCTCCTCGACTCGAGTTGTCCGCTCGGGTACACAGTCTAGAACAAATACCCAGGTTACGAACCTAGAATAACTCAGCTTCATGCCGGATCCCTAGTAGGAACGTTTGTTTGCATCATGTGCATTTGACTTTGGAGGCTCAACACAGGGGTTGGGTCTGTCTAGGACAGATGTACCAAAATGACAAAAGACCATCCTGATGCATCCAACTTGCTACTTGTGCATTTGTTTGTTTCGGACTTGCATGACGACCGGCTTTTGAATGTCTTGAGAAAAGGGAGATAGAGGTAGTTAATCGCCTGCTTTTTTAAAAAAATCAACGTCCAAATAGTGTCGAAACTCTGCCGAATTTTTGAAAAAAAAAAAGAAAAAAAAAAGATTTTTGTTTATGATAAATGGTTTTGTTTGCCAATGGAAAAAGAGTCTTGTTTTTCAAAAGAAGTTTGTTTTATCTGACTGAACTACGCAGGTCTAATTCTCACCTGATGTGAGATACGTAGGCAAACCTCATCAGTTCCGACCCTAATTTTTTAAAAAAAAATCCAAAAATATTTTCATTTAGTTCCTTCTTTAGAAATATTTCCTTAGAAAATTCAAAAAAAAGTGTAGAGGTTTTTAAACTCAAAAAAAAGTAGTTTCCTTCTTTCTAAAGTCTTTCATACGAAAAAAAAAATCAAAAAAAAAAATCAAAATCCAAAATACGTATTTCCTTTATTTTAAAGTATTTTTCTCAAATTAAAAAAAAAGAAATGAAAAAAAACTTTTCCTTGTTTAAAAGTCTTTCTTCAAAAAAAAATTTTAAAAAATTGAATTCCAAAAATATTTTCGCTTTTCTTTAGAAGTGCTTTTGTAAATAAATAAAAACTCAGAAATCCATATCATTTTCTTAAAAGTCCCTCTTTCAAAAATTAAGAGGCAACATCCAAAATCCAAAAAAAAAAATTCTTTCTTCCTAATAAAAAGGTAAAACAAATGAAAAATCAAACAAAAATATTTTCTTTTCATTTTTAAAAATTCCCAAAGTTCAAGTCAAAAGCAAATAAATTTTAGAAGTCTTTCTTTAAAAAATAAAACAAAAATCAAAATAAAAAAAATATTCTCTTTCTTCTTTTAAAGCATTTCTTTCAAAAATTCCAACCAAGAAAAAGGGTTAGTTTATTTACTCCATTTTCGATCTTCCCGAACTACGCAAGATCTGATTCATGCGGGGTCATGATACGTAGGCAATCCCCTTCGGATTCGATCATAGCTATAAAATAAATTGAGTAAAAAAAGAGAAAAAAATTGAGTGAAAAAAGAGAAGGAAAAAGTGGAAAGAAAAAGAAAAAAAATAAATAAGCAGAGCCGGGATGAAACATGGAGCCGTTGCGAAACATGTAGAAACACATTTAACTATATAGGTGCATCACACCACAACGTGCGATTTCCTATGTGCTAATTGTTTCAAACTAACTGGTTTGTTTTTCCAATTCATAGGTTTTTAGAAAGGTGGTTTGGTTTTGTGGAGGTCTGGCCTCACATTCATACTTTACGAGGTCGAAAGGAAGTGTTCAGCTGCCCGTCACTAAGTCGAGAGGAAGTATTCACACTTACTTCACGAGATCAAAGGGAAGTGTAGAGATGTCTTCAGAAATTCCTTTGCCAACGATTCCTATTTTCGAAGAGAGTTCAATCTCGGTCATCCCAACTTCCGAATCAGCAACTGCTGAAGAGAACAGAATCTTGCGGCTTCGCATGTTGGAAATGTTGGATGACTGGAACAATGGAAAAGAGCCGCCGAGTGTAATCCCTGGATTCCCCGAGCTGTTCTCTAGGACAAGTGGGACTTCCAACGTCCCCATAAGTTATCCAACTACCCCATTCGGGTATCCTACCATTTCAGCCCACTCCGCTGGATCACCCTCCGATTCTTATCCCCGGGTGTCAACGACAGATGTGGCTACAAACATATTCACTACACCGCCCTGTCCAATTGCGGCACAACCCGCTATACACAGGCCTAATTTTGACTCTTCCTCATTCACATTTCAAGCACCATCCTTCTCACTGGAACCAACTCGGTTTACCACCAGCGCTCACCCTCAACAGCCTCAATACGAGCTTACGCCTGGGCAAGACCGAAATCCCAAAGCTCCTGAACAAGATGAAATGGTGAGAAGAATGAGGAGCCTCGAGCAGAGCTTAAAAAATATGCAAGGCTTAAGCGGGCAGAAGAGTGTCTCATATACTGATCTGTGCATGTTCCCTCACGTGCACCTGCCCGTAGGGTTCAAGACACCGAAGTTTGAGAAATATGATGGGCATGGCGATCTCATTGCTCACCTCAAAAAGTATTGCAACCAATTGCGTGGGGCTGACGGCAAAGAAGAATTCTTGATGGCATACTTCAGAGAAATCTTGGTGGGCATAGCCTCAGAGTGGTATATGGATCAGGACATATCCTGCTGGCACATCTGGGACGATCTTGCTAGAGATTTCGTCAAGCAGTTCCAGTACAACATTGATATTGCTCTAGATAGGAACTCATTAACAAACTTGAAAAAGAAATCCTCAGAAAGCTTCCGAGAGTACGCAGTTAAATGGAGTGAGCAGGCATCCAGGATAAAGCCTCCGATGGATGAAGTTGAAATGGTCACAGTTTTCCTTCAAGCTCAGGAAGCTGACTACTTCCAGAATATGATGTCCGCAATGGGTAAATCGTTCGCTGAAGCTATCAAGATTGGCGAAATGGTTGAAAATGGGCTAAAAATGGGTCGAATTCTAAGCCAATCTGCTATCAGAGCTACCTCCCAAGCCATTCAGGGTGGGTCTGGAGGAATAGCAAAGGGAAAGAAAAGGGAAGAAACATTCATGGCAGCGTTGGGTACAAGGAGAAACTATACTCCTAGATCCCTTTTCTCAGAGAGGACCCCGCAGCACTATTACCCTCACCAAGATTTGGCCTATACTCCTCAGCCATACTCGGTCATGAATACTCAGCCTTATGTTCGGCCAAAACAACAAGCCAACAGAAATCAAGCTCCACCTCCCAGAAATCAGCCTCCTTACCGAAACCACTATAATCCACAACTACCCCAGAATAACTTACGTCCTCAAGAACCACCCAGAAGACAAACTTTCACACCCATTGGTGAACCGTATTCTACCCTATTCCCAAAACTAGTCTGGATGGGTTTCCTGTAACCAGTCCCTCAGACAAGGCAAAATCCAGCATCACCTGCTTACAGAGCCGGTGTCAGGTGTGCTTATCATTCGGGAGTAGAAGGGCATGATACCAATGATTGTTGGACTTTAAAAAGGGCGGTAGAGAACTTAATAGAACAGGGAAAGATAGTATTAAGGGACGAGGAGGTCCCAAATGTGACCAACAATCCGTTGCCCGCTCACAATAATGGGCCATTGATTGGGATGATCTGTGAGGACAAGGAGTTTGATCATGCCCTGAAAGCTATAATCGTCATTGTCGATGCAGAGAGAAAGCCTAAAGCAGCCCCGAAGCAAGAGAAAGGGGAAAAGAAGACTAATACTGTCAAGGCTGAGCTCGAAAAGAAGGCTGAGACAAAGACAGAGACGATGGTGCCTTCGAAGAATGAGGTTCTCTATATTCCACGAGGCCGATCAGAGAAGCCACAGAGATTCGAAATGAAAAGGGGAATACCGATGTACGTGTCGAAAGGGGACTATGTGGTCTGGGGGACGATTAAACCACCTCGGCTGAATGAGCCAGCGGTTATCGGACGCGTGCCACAGAAGCCAATGACAGACCCATCTACGGCACCGTGGAATTAGCAACAAACATTGGTTACGTACAAAGGCAAAGAAATCAAGGGGGAACTTCCAGAAAATACTTCTGCTGGAAAATATTCAAACATTCAAGAAGTGAACAATGCCGCACGGAAGCGCTTCCCACCCAAGAAGCCTGTAAGCGCTGAAGAAGCAGAGGCTTTCTTCCAGAAGATGAATATGCCTGACTATGAAGTGGTGGTTCAGTTGCGCAAATACCCTGAACAAGTGTCTACGCTATCTTTGCTAATGAGGTCTGCCGAACATCAGAAGATCCTGCTCAAAACCTTGAATGAAACGTATGTGCCGGCTGAGACTTCAGTTGAACAACTTGAAAGAATGACGGAAAGGTTCTTTTTGGTTAATCAAGTTTCTTTTAGCAAGAACGATTTGCCTCCGGAGGGAGCAGCTCACAACAAGTCTTTACATCTGACAGTCAAGTGTGAAGACTACTACGTCAAGCGAGTAATGTTGGATGGGGTTCGGGTGTTGACATTTGTCCGCTCTCCACGCTGCAAAGAATGGAAATTGGGTCCGTAAGGATTTGCCCCAATAATGTCTGTGTAAGAGCTTTTGATAGAATCAAGAGGGACACCCTCGGAGAAATAGACCTAATATTGACTATCGGGCCGGTGGATTTCGAAGTAACTTTCCAGGTACTGGATATGGACACATCTTACAACCTCCTCCTCGGAAGACCTTGGATTCATGCTGCAGGGGCTGTACCCTTCACTCTCCACCAAATGGTGAAGTTTGAATATGAAGACCGGGAAATTATGGTCCACGGAGAAGACGAACAGTCTATTTATCGGGACCCATCCATCCCATATCTTGAAGCAAGAGAAGGGAGTGAGCACACAGTTTATCAGGCTTTTGAAGTTGTGCTGGCGGAGCAGTATGAAGAAGGGAGCCCTTGCCCCCAACCTTTCTTGTCCAATGCTTCAATCATGGTTGCTAAAGAAATGATCTGACGGGGATTCAAACCGGGAGAAGGACTTGGAAAATCGTTGCAAGGAATAACTAAACCTATCACCTTGCCTTCCACTAAGAAACTCTTTGGGATAGGCTTTCACCCTATTCCAAAAGATGAAGATTGGGGAAAGAAGAGAAAAAAATGAGGGATGGAAGTTGCCTCAACCATTGCCACATTTGTACGAAACTTTCGTCAGACCAAAGTACACTGAAGAAGAAGATGATGAGGCCTTTACGGCCGAAAAGATTGAGGAAATATACAGGGTGATGAGGGAAATGCTTTACGAAACCTACATGGTTCAGCTGGGGGAAGGCACAACCACCGCTGAGGTGCTATACATGGGGCCAAATGGTAAGCTTCAAAATTGGGAGGTTACACCGTTCCCAGTCAGGCAGGAGTCCGGGTAGACTTGTCCTGCCACCTTTCCTGCATCACGAGTTATCCCAGGGCGTAACGCGGATTTTTTTCTTTAGTTTCCTGTTTTAATTTCCTGAAATATACACCCTGTTATCTTCCCAATTCCAAGGAACAAAATCAGTATTTCATCATTTTTTCTTTATCTTTCTGATTTTTGCTATTTTTCTTTTATCTTTTCCTTTCAGTTATAATAATGCGGCTTTAAATAATATGACATGCTTGCGGACTTCACGCCCAGATCCAAACGAGCTATCTAATTGTGAAATAATGAACCAAGAACCGGAATATGACGAAGAAGAGGCTTTTAGGGAAATAAATCGAGAATTGGAACACTTTGAGAATAAACCTAAGCCGAATTTGAATGACACCGAACCGGTTAATTTGGGAAATCCTGAAGAAATCCGAGAAACCAAAATAAGCATTCACACAGATGAGAAAACGTGAGATGCAATAATTCAACTCCTCTTTGAATTTAAAGATGTGTTTGCTTGGTCATACGATGACATGCCAGGATTAGGTGTTGATCTAGTGGTGCATAAATTGCCAATTTACCCTGATTGTCCTCCAGTTCAACAGAAGCAGAGGAAGTTCAGGACTGATATCAGTGATAAGATCAAAGAAGAAATCACAAAGCAGTTGAAAACAGGAGTAATTCGGGTAGTCCAGTATACTACGTGGTTGGCTAATGTAGTTCCTGTACCGAAGAAAGATGGGAAAACTCGGGTGTGTGTGGATTATCGAGATTTGAATAGGGCAAGTCCCAAAGACAATTTCCCGTTGCCCAACATCCACATCCTTGTTGATTACTGTGCCAAACATGAGATATAGTCTTTCGTAGATTGTTACGCTGGATATCATCAGGTGTTGATGGATGAAGAAGATGCCGAGAAAACCGCCTTCACTACACCTTGGGGTACTTACTGTTATCGGGTTATGCCATTCAGTTTAAAGAATGCCGGGGCAACTTACATGAGAGTCATGACTGTCATTTTTCATGATATGATGCATCAAGAGATAGAGGTGTATGTAGACAACGTGATAGTCAAGTCCAGGACTCAGGACGATCATGTTCGAGACTTGAGGAAATTTTTTGAGAGGCTGAGAAAGTACGACCTGAAGCTGAATCCAGCTAAGTGCGCCTTCGGAGTCCCATCGGGCAAGCTTCTGGGTTTCATAGTAAGCAGGAGAGGTATCGAGTTAGATCCAACAAAGATAAAGTCTATCCGAGATATACCTCCTCCAAGAATGAAGAAAGACGTGATGAGTCTATTAAGCAGGTTAAACTATATCAGTCGATTCATTGCCCAACTGACTAGCACATGTGAGCCCATATTCAAGCTATTAAGGAACGATGCAGCAATCAAATGGACGGCTGAGTGTCAAGAGGCTTTTGACAAGATCAAAGAATATCTTTCAAATCCTCCAGTTTTGGTCCCGCCAAAGCCAGAGAGACCCCTGTTCTTGTATCTGACGGTCTTGGAAAATTCTTTCGGTTGTGTCCTTGGACAACATGACATAACTGGAAAGAAAGAGCAGGTGATCTATTACTTAAGCAAGAAGTTCACCGTTTATGAGATCAAGTACACTTTGTTGGAAAGAACGTGTTGTGCTTTGACGTGGGTCGCTCAAAAATTGAGACATTATCTCCAAACTCATACTACTTACCTCATAACCAGGTTAGATCCTTTGAAGTACATATTCCAGAAACCGATACCTACTGGGAGATTAGCAAAGTGGCAAATCTTGCTTACTGAATTCGACATAGTCTATGTCACTCGCACGGCAATGAAAGCCCAGGCGTTAGCAGATCATTTGGCTGAGAACCCGATTAATGATGAGTACCAACCATTGAGTACTTATTTTCCAGATGAAGAGATAAACACCATAGGAGTAGTCTCGGAAGACGCTCATGCTTGGAAGATGTTCTTTGATGGGGCTGTAAACGCCAAAGGTGTAGGAATTGGGGCAATCTTGATCTCACCCACTGGTCAACACTATCCGGCTATAGCTAGGCTTCGTTTCTTTTGCATGAACGATACAGCTGAATATGAAGCCTGCATCATGGGCATGAATATGGTGATCGACCAAGATGTTGAAGATTTGTTGATTATGGGGGATTCTGATCTGATTATCCGACAAGCCCGGGGTGAATGGGAAACTCGAGATGTCAAGCTTATTCCTTACCGGCAGCACGTGGAGGATCTCAGCAAGCGATTCAACTCAATAAAGTTCAGGTATATCCCACGGTGTCACAATGAACTAGCCGATGCACTTGCCACCTTAGCTTCAATGTTACCTTATCCAGGCAATGCCCACATCGATCTCTTGGAAATCCAAATCAGGGAAAGACATGGTTACTATAATGTAATCGAGGCGGGACCAAGTACCCAGCCATGGTACCATGATGTTAAGAGGTTCTTGAAAACACAAGAATACCCCGAACATGCTACTGGAGATCAAAAGAGAACTATTAGGCGGCATGCGAGTGGATTCTTTTTGAGTGGCGAGGTATTGTATAAAAGAACCCTGGATATCAACTTGTTAAGATGTGTTGACGCCGAAGAAGCAGGAAGAATCATGCATGAAGTACATGCAGGAGTGTGTGGACCTCATATGAACGGGTATGTTTTAGCAAAGAAAATCCTTCGAGCGGGTTATTACTGGATGACCATGGAAAAGGACTGTTTTAGTTTCGTTCGGAAGTGTCATCAGTGTCAGGTACATGGTGATTTGATTCATGCACCTCCCACAGAACTGCATCCCATGTCTGCACCCTGGCCATTTGTTGCCTGGGGTATGGATATCATTGGTCCGATTGAGCCGAAAGCTTCAAATGGGCACAGATTCATATTGCTCGCTATTGATTACTTCACAAAATGGGTCGAAGCTGTCACTCTCAAATCGGTCACTAAGAAATCCGTGGTGGATTTTGTACATTCAAATCTTATCTGTCGTTTCGGTATTCCTGCAACTATCATCACAGATAATGCGGCAAACCTAAATAGTCACTTGATGGAGGATGTATGCGAACAGTTCAAAATAATGCATAGGAACTCCACTCCTTATCGGCCCAAGGCCAATGGCGCTGTTGAAGCAGCAAACAAAAACATCAAGAAGATTTTGAGGAAGACAATCCAGAGTTCCAGACAATGGCATGAACAGTTACTTTTTGCCTTGCTGGGATATCGCACTACAGTACGCACATCAGTAGGGGCAACCCCATATTTGTTGGTTTATGGGAAAGAGGTTGTGATACCGGAAGAGGTAGAAATTCCTTCGCTCTGAACCATTGTTGAAGCAGAGATTGAAGATAACGAATGGGTTAAGACTCGATTGGAGCAGTTGACCTTAATTAATGAAAAGTGAATGGTTGCAGTCTGTCACGGGCAGTTGTACCAACAAAGAATGGCCCGTGCTTACAACAAGAAAGTGCGACCCAGGAATTTTGAAGTAGGTCAACTAGTGTTAAGGCGCATTCTTCCACATCACCAGGAAGCGAAAGGAAAATTTTCCCCTAATTGGAAAGTCCGTACATCATCAGAAAGATATTGCTAAGATGAGCGTTGTATCTGGGCGATATTGAAGGAAATGATCCTGACACAGCTGTGAAAGCAGATGTAGTCAAAAGGTACTATGTCTGAGTCTACGGTGATGTGTTGGCACATTTGAGATGATGAAGGCTTTTATTCCCGCTACCCAAACACTATCAACTCTTTCTACAAACCCTTTGAGTCGGTTACATCTCTTTGGCTACCCTCTTTGGAATCCAAAAGCATCGTTGAAACTAAAAACAAAATGATTAGCCTGAACTACGTCTGACTTGATTCCGAAAGGATACGTAGGCAGCCTCTATCTGGGGTTCAGTCACACCAAAACAAAAATCCAATTTTCCCTGAAGTCGAAACTGGGGCAGATGTTATAATGGTTCGACCGCGGGCCCACCAAATGGTTCCGAAGTTTTAATTTCATCCACAAATCTTTTACCAAAAAAACCGAGTACAAGTCCTTCGGATCAATTGCCTAAAGGCGGGGGAAACCAAGAAATATCATTTGTTGGAAGCTGATGCATTCTAAAATTGAGAGAGTCTTGTCGGTGAAAACCTTCGGGCACCATGAGGCGACGGGAGTAGAGAAACCAAGAACAAGAGAGTCAGTTTAGTGAAAACTCGCAAAAGTACTATCGGGCGACGGTGAGAAGAGAAATGAGAGAGGTCGACTAGCGAAAACCCGCAAAGGGTGCGGTCGGCCGAAGAGATGATTTCATCACAGAAAGTTCTAGCAAGATTCCCTGGTTTGGAAACATAGATCCGTTTGGTTCATGAGAAAATGCAAGTTCGTGAGTGTCGGGCATCCAGTCCAAAAAGCATGTCATGTCAGTTTGAAGCCAGCATGCACCTCAGATAAGTCCTTCTTTTCCCCCGAAAGGGACGCTTCTCTTTTAAATTTGTTTTTCCGCTCTTTGTTTACCTTTACTTGAATCCCTTTCGGCTTAACCCTAAATTCCAAAATGTGTTAGAAAGAAAAGGTGGCAGGACCGGTTTCATAGAGCTCCATCTGGCAAGAGGTGAAGAAAATACCCAGCCTCAGTGGCGCGTCAGTCCAATCCCGACTGATCATGATGTTTGATTACCTCCAAAGTAATGGCATTGAAAAAAAATGAAAAAAAAGAGAAGAAAGTCAAAGGCAAAGGTCTGGAAAGCGGAATGAGAACCAAAGCCTTACACGGGAGAGTCATCATGAAATCCTGAAATCTGAGTCTTATCAGTTTGAAAGGGGGTCGCCTTTGAAGCCAATCAATGGCAAAGTTTCTCAACAGAAATGAGGCCGGGACCAAGCAATTGGAATGATCAAGGCCACCGAACCAACCACCGTTTTTAAACTGACAATTGTTCTTTGTTTGGAAAATTGAAACAGGTGCAATCCAAAGCAACCGTGCAAGAAGCAGGTGCAACCAAGAGGGAAAAGAAATGCACAAGTGCAAGAAACAGCTTTGCAGCAAGGAATCAACCCAAAAGGGAAGTTTCCTCCAAATTCTTTCCTGCATTTTTACTGAACAAAAAATAATTAAAAAAACGAAAAGAGAAATAAGAAGAAAATTCCAAAAAAAAAGGTTAGTGTAGAATCCCCAATATCAACCTATTTTTCGAAAACTTAGGGCTCCAATCCCTGAGTTGAGATTTTAGACATAGGGCCTCCATTCCCTAGTCACCTTTGCCAACATTAGAGCTCCAATCCCTGAGTTGAGATTTTAGACATAGGGCCTCCATTCCCTAGTCGCCTTTTGCCAACATTAGGGCTTCAATCCCTAAGTTGAGATTTTAGACATAGGGCCTTCATTCTCTAGTCACCTTTGCCAACATTAGGGCTCCAATCCCTGAGTTGAGATTTTAGACATAGGGCCACCATTCCCTAGTCGTATTTTGCCAACATTAGGGCTCCAATCCCTGAGTTGAGATTGTAGACATAGGGCCTCCATTCCCTAGTCACCTTTACCAACATTAGAGCTCCAATCCCAGAGTTGAGCAATTTTCCTTTAGCCAACATTAGGGCTCCAATCCCTGAGTTGAGATTTTAGACATAGGGCCTCCATTCCCTAGTCACCTTTTCCAACATTAGGGCTCCAATCCCTGAGTTGAGCAATTTTCCTTTAGCCAACATTAGGGCTCCAATCCCTGAGTTGAGCAATTTTCCTTTAGCCGACATTAGGGCTCCAATCCCTGAGTTGAGCAATTTTTCTTTTAGCTGACATTAGGGCTCCAATCCCTGAGTTGAGCAATTTTCCTTTAGCCGACATTAGGGCTCCAATCCCTGAGTTGAGCAATTTTCCTTTAGCCGACATTAGGGCTCCAATCCCTGAGTTGAGCGATTTTTCTTTTAGCCGACATTAGGGCTCCAATCCCTGAATTGAGCAATGTTCCTTTAGCCGACATTAGGGCTCCAATCCCTGAGTTGAGCAATTTTCTTTTAGCCGGTATTAGGGCTTCAATCCCTGAGTTGAGCAATTTTCTTTTAGCCGACATTAAGGCCCCAATCCATGAGTTGAGCAAGTTTCCTTTAGCCAACATTAGGGCTCCAATCCCTGAGTTGAGCAATTTTCCTTTAGCCTATATTAGGGCTCTAATCCTTGAGTTGAGCAATTTTTCTTTAGCTGACATTAAGGCTCCAATCCCTGAGTTGAGCAATTTTCCTTTAGCCGATATTAGGGCACCAATCCCTGAGTTGAGCAATTTTCCTTTAGCCGACATTAGGGCTCCAATCCCTGAGTTGAGCGATTTTTCTTTTAGCTGACATTAGGGCTCCAATCCCTGAGTTGAGCAATTTTCCTTTAGCCGACATTAGGGCTCCAATCCCTGAGTTGAGAAATTTTCCTTTAGCCAACATTAGGGCTCCAATCCCTGAGTTGAGCGATTTTTCTATTAGCTGACATTAGGGATCCAATCCCTGAGTTGAGCAATTTTCCTTTAGCCGACATTAGGGCTCCAATCCCTGAGTTGAGCAATTTTCCTTTAGCCGACATTAGGGCTCCAATCCCTGAGTTGAGCAATTTTTCTTTTAGCCGACATTAGGGCTCCAATCCCTGAGTTGAGCAATTTTCCTTTAGCCGACATTAGGGCTCCAATCCCTGAGTTGAGTAATTTTCTTTTAGCCGGCATTAGGGCTCCTATCCATGAGTTGAGCAAGTTTCCTTTAGCCGACATTAGGGCTCCAATCCCTGAGTTGAGCAATTTTCCTTTACCGACATTAGGGCTCTAATCCCTGAGTTGAGCGATTTTTCTTTAGCTGACATTAGGGCTCCAATCCCTTAGTTGCGACTTTTAGACTTGAGGTTTCCAATCCCCTCATCAATTCTTTAGATTTTTATGGCAATTAACTCACGAAATTTTCCTAGTGAAACTATGGCAGAAAAATTTCGTTCGTTTGTTTGTTTTTTTGTCTGAGCAGGTTTGACCTCGAGGCACAGGAATGAGATGACCTACGAAGTGAGTCTCAATCCAGAATAAAAGAAAGGAAGAAAAGAACAAAAGAAGACGAGCCCAAATACTGGAACAGACAAAGTGCGTATCGCTCAAAATCTGATTGAAGTCACGAGCTCCGCCAATCCCACTTCACTCAATGCTGCAAAAATAAACAAGCGCCTACAACTTGCAAGCATCAAGATTCAGATCGAAGTCTACAAGCAGAATCAGCTAAGACTCAAGATCAATTTGCGAAAGAATTATAGATAGGAATCTTGTACCTAGTAGTTGATAGGCATAGCTAGCTTAGTTTTAATTCTCCTTTGGTGTAATAAGGAGGTCGGTAAAGCATTAGTAACAGCATGCAACAGCAGTAACAGCAGCATTGCAGTTCCATGATAGTCCCAGTTACCAAAACTTCCCGAACTACATTGACCTGATTCCTGTTTAGCCCAGGATATGTAGGAAACCTTTGAAGCAAAGGTTCGGTCAAATCTTTAAAAAAAATGCTTCACACGGAGTATTCCAACAGGCAAAAATCACTTGTATCCGCTCACTTTATCTTTGCACGAAAACTCTTCGTGTTTTCGGACAAAGAGGGGCAGCTGTGAGCACGTGATTTTTGCCCTATATGAGAATTACTCCCAAAAATTCAAAATAAAACAATTTTCCTTTGTGTGCAATTTTTTAAATTTTCGTGGCATTTTTGATAATTATTTGTATTTTTGCATGTGCATGTTAATGTGTTAAATTAATAAAAATATAAAAATATGTCGCATTTGCATTTGATATTTATTTAAGTTTGTTTTACAAAATGAAAAAAAATCATAAAAAAATGTACGTTGCATTTTAGCATTTAACGTCCAAATTGTGTGATTTTTATCTTTAATTGCTACTTAAATGTGCGATAATTGTTATTAGGAGTTAATTAGTATTTTGAGATAATTTTGGGCTTTATAATTTAATCTTAGCATTTTTAGCTTTATTAATTAGGAAATTGAATAAATAGAAAAGAACAAAAAATAGAAGAAAACCGGATTGGGCCTTTTCTTCAAATTTAAACCACAAAGCACAAAAGAAACAAACTCATATCGGGTCAACCCGACCTGATCCGCCCCATAACCCCAAAGATCCAACTCCCCCTCTTCATTTTCATTTTTTCATTTTTCCCAAAACAAAAAAACCCCAAACCCTAAAACACCTACCCGCCCCTCTCTTCTTCTTCTCCAAACCACCCTCCCTTCACCTTCTCCAGCCGAGCTCGTGCTCGTGCTCAACCATGGCTGCCCTTCCCCCCGCATCTTCTCCTTCAACACACACACACACACAGGACCAACCATGAACGACCCCCATCCCTTCACCTTCTCCAGCCGAGCTCGTGCTCGAGCTCAACCATGGTTGCCTCCTCCTTCCAATGCACACACGCACACACAGCAGTCCACCATCGTCCACCAACAACCCAGCCCCATCGCTACGTTCAGCCATGAACGTCCACCATGGCTGCCATCCTCCATTTTCTTCGAACCAACGACAACCCCATTCCCATCGAAACCAAACGACCACAGTCCTCCACTCAGCTCACGTCCAAACGAACCCCATCGGCTCCTGCTTCATCCAACGAACAACAACCACCTGCTGCCACTGCTTCATCTTCACCTCATCGCCAAACACCCCACTGCGTCGTCTCCGAGCAGCCATGAACGAGCAAGCAGCGACAACCCCAGCTCGAGCTCAGTTCGTCGAGCTCCGGCTCAGTGATGCAGCAACAGTCAGGCCTGTTATTTCTGCTGCATTCTGCTACGTTTAGCTGCATCTTTGTGGTCGTCTTCGTCGTCGAGTTATTTTGGTGCGATAATTATTTCCGGGCAGATTTGTTTCCGTTCGAGTTCATCGTTGTTCCGATCCGGTTAGTTGGTTTAAGTTTCATTTCTGTCCGTATCTTGTTTAATATTTTCGAATTTGAAATCAGTATATGTTTGATTCATTTCTTAATTATTTCTTCAGTTTGTTTTTATTCATTTGTTCTTGTTTAGTTTAATATAGAAGTGTGTTGGTTATAATGTTGTTAGATTTAATTTGAAATTCAATTGATTTTTTGAGTTTAGTGATTTGAATCTACTTGTTTGTTATTGTTGTTGAATCTGAAAGTAGGTTTGTTGTTAAAAGAAAAAAATAAAATAAAAATTTTGTTTAGTCAAAATAATTCCAGTTGTTTCTTTGTTGTTCATCATTTAGTTTGAATTTGTTGTTTGAATTTGTAGGCGAATTGGTTATAGTTGATGGGGGTAGAATGGTAAATTGCAGTATTTTTAGGGGTAAAATGGTAATTTCAGTAAGTTCGGAGGGGTATTTTTGGAATTGAAAATTTGAACAATTATTTAATCTGAGTGCTCCGTCCACTAGGCATTAATAATATTACAATAGTACATGGTGGGGGACAAGACATAATGGAGTGGGAATAATGCATTTGTTTAATATAGTGGGGGACAAGACATAATGGAGTGGGAATAATGTATTTGTTTAATATAGTGGGGGACAAAACATGTAGGCATGGGGAACAAGGGAATTAAATAAGAAAAACATTAAGTAGTGGGGGCAAGGCATGCAATTATGGGAATATTTCGGGTTAGTGGTTCAAGACTAGAGTCTTGGTTATAAATAGAGTCATTTTTTACACAGTGTAAAAAGGGGATAGAGGAGAAAGTTGAGAGAGTTGACTGAATTTTGAGAAATTCAAATTTGAGAGCAAAAAGAGAAAAACAAGCTGAACTTTTACTTGAATAATTCCAGGTTGTTTTTCCTTGAGTGTTATTCAAAAATCAATAAACTATTGCATCTTGTATCCGTCTTTCTTCTGCTTTAACTGCGATTGCATTCTAGTACTGCTGGTTTTTAATCTGTTACTGGGTTATTCTACTGGTCGTTACTGGTTTTGTTGTTGCTGAACCTGTTGTTGCTGTGTATTTATGCTACTGCTGCTTCTACTGATCTTCCTCTTCTTTTACTTCCAATACCAGGTACATGGCCGTAACCTTATTGATATTGTAAGCTGAAATGTGAAAGCATGAATACATATGAAGAATGGAACTTTGAAGTTTTAATTTAGCTTTTTTTTTTCTTTGTCTCTTTTACTTAGGTTATCTCATGTATTATTATTCTGTAAATTTCGGTTGCTTTGCATAACTAGGCATCTTGTAGTGATGTATTAAATAATACTCTGTTTTAGTTTGGTTATTAGGTAGTATATGTTTAAGCATGCTCATTACTGTCAAACTGTTTAACAATTGGAGTAAGAAGAAAATAACATAAGTTGGTCTTTAGTGAATCGGCTCGGTAAAACTGGTTAGTTCACTAGCTTGAAGGTTTTAATATTGTCAACAGTAGGTTAATCGTGAACATGTAGCTAAATTTAGTTAAAGCATGAATTTAAATTAATTTCGTGAATTAGGCATTATGGCATGATTTGAGTTCAAACAAGACGAGTTAACGTTTGAATTTAATAAACTTTCGAATATGCATTAGTAATTAAGATTGATTCTAGTTTCAAATAGTCGTAAATAATTAATTCCAACGGTTCAAGTCATCTAACAATGCGAGTTTAATCTAGTTATAGGATAATTAGTTTCTTTTGAACATATTATTTGTCGATTCCGTAGTTTATTTATAATTTCAATTTTAGTAATATTCCTTTCCGTTAACATTTGTCTTAATCTAGCATTTAATATGTTACGCCCTTTTTTTAAGCATGTAACTAATTAGGATTTTTTTTTCTCTTTTATTTTAGAAAAGAATTTAATAGAAATGTAGTCACTTTAGGATATTCTTAAAAATAAATGAGGCGAGCCTCGCCAAACAAAGACGAGCAAACTGCAGGGCCCTCAATAGATGTTAATAATTACTTAGATTTCGGGAGTGGCCATTTAGTGAACTTCACGGCTTTCTCCAAAGATAATAGACTCTTTAGACGCGATTTTGATTAAATTACATGCTTAAATTTGGGTGCACATTTATGTGACCCAAATCCAAATCTCAACGGAGTCGAAACGTATTAACAACCACGGGTGCATTGATTGTGACGTGGTTCGAGATGCATTTTCACGATGTTGCAATTCATAAAAAAATAATAATAAAAGCGGTTTAAACTTAATAAAAGCACACAAGTCATAACATGTATAAAAATTAGATATTTAGTCATTACAACAATTTAAGTGACCGTGCTAGAACCATGGGATTCGGGGGTGCCTAACACCTGGGTCAACAGAATTCCTTACTTTGAATTTCTGGTTCGCAGACTTCATTTGGAAAGTCGAATATTTTCCTCGAATTGGGATTCAAGATAAAACGGTGACTTGGGACACCAAAAGCCAAACCTTTCCCAAGTGGCGACTCTGAATTAAATAAATAATCTCATTTTGAATAATGTCACTTAAATTGGAAAAACTCCCTCACGCATTTATCCTTCGGGGTAGGCGCGCAAAAAGGAGGTGTGACACTCATATCCTATAGATGTGGGATAAGGGGCCACATTTAGAGAAATTGTCGTGTATCCCGCCAGGGTACGAGTAGGGGCACAGCACAGCCGTCCAATCCAGCAACTGCTACATCTTCAGCACCCTCTACAACTCGAGTTGCTTCAGTACTCGCGGGGCGTGGTGCAGCTAGGGGTGGTGCGCAGAGTTCGGGAGGACCCAGGCAATTCTATGCTATGAGCGGTTGCCAGACTACAGAGGCTTCTCCAGATGTTGTTACAGGTATTTTGACTGTCCAATATCATGATGTGTGCACTTATTGACCCTGGTTCCACCTTGTCCTATGTTACCCCTTATGTTGTTATGTAATTTGGGATAGAACCGGAATAGCTTCATGAGCCATTCTCAGTGTCTACTCTGGTTGGTGAGTCTATTACGGTTGCGCGAGTTTATAGAGGTTGTGTTGTTATTGTGCATGGTAGGGATACCATGGCCAATATTATTGAATTGGGGATGCTCGATTTTGATGTAATAATGGGAATGGATTGGCTTTATTCATGTTTTGCCAAACTTGATAGTCGGACTAGAACTATGAGGCTTGAATTTCCTAATGAGCCCGTTGTTGAATGGAAGAGAGATAATGTAGTGCAAAAGGTCGGTTTATTTCTTACCTCAAGGCCGCAAGAAAGATCAAGAAGGGGTGTATCTATCATTTAGTCCGGGTCACAGACACCAATGCCGAGGTGCCTAGCCTTGAGCCTGTGCCAATTGTGAATGAATTTCCGGATGTCTTTCCAAATGAGCTCCCTAGGATCCCACCAGACAGGGAGATTGATTTTGGGATCGACATAATGTCAGGCACGCAGCCTATATCAATTCCACCTTACAGAATGGCACCGGCAGAATTGAAGTAGCTAAAGGAACAATTGAAGGATTTGTTAGAAAAGGGTTTCATCCGGCCGGGTGTGTCATCGTGGGGAACACTGGTTTTTTTGTAAGGAAGAAAGATGGGTCGCTACGGATGTGTATTGACTACCGGCAACTCAACAAAGTCACAATCAAAAATAAATACCCTCTACCAAGGATAGATGATTTGTTTGATCAATTGCAAGGTGTTAAGTGTTTCTCATAAATTGACTTACGGTTCGGGTATCATCAATTTAAAATAAGGGAGCAGGATATTCTAAAAATAGCTTTCAGGACCCAGTATGGGCACTTTGAATTTCTGGTGATGTCCTTCGGGCTAACAAATGCCCCGGCAACTTTCATGGATCTTATGAATTGAGTCTTCAAGCCTTTTCTAGACTCTTTTATGATAGTATTCATTGACGATATTCTCGTGTATTCCCGAAGTATGGAGGACCATGCTGACCATCTCAAAGTAGTTTTGCAGACTCTTCAGCAACACCAATTGTATGTAAAATTTTTGAAATGTGAATTTTGGCTTGAATTGTCACGTTCTTGGGTCATGTCGTCTCCAGGGAAGAAATTATATTTGATCCTCAAAATATTTCAGTAGTAAATAATTGGCCTAGACCTACCACTTCAACAGAGATTTGTAGTTTCTTGGGTTTGGTCGGGTACTACAGAAGATTTGTGGAGGGATTTTCTACTCTTGCCACTCCATTGACTAAATTGATACAAAAAGCAGTTAAGTTCCAATGGTCCAATGCTTGTGAAAGGAGCTTCCAAGAATTGAAATCGAGATTGACTACAGCGCTGGTATTGACCCTGCCATAGGGTATAGAGGGATTTGTGGTGTATTGTGATGGATCAGGATTTGGGTGTGTGTTAATGCAACACAACAAGGTTATAGCTTATGCTTCTAGGCAACTCAAGAATCATGAGAAGAACTATCCAACCTACGAGTTAAAGCTTGCGGCAGTGGTGTTTGCACTAAAGATTTGGCGATATTATTTGTATGGGATCCATGTGGATGTATTTACGGACCACAAGAGCCTTCAATATATTTTCAAACAAAAAGATTTGAATCTAAGACAGATAAGATGGCTAGAGTTACTCAAGGACTATGATATTGATGTTCTCTATCACCCGGGAAAGGCCAATGTTGTGGCGGATGCTCTTAGCCGGAAATCCATGGGAAGTTTGGCTCATTTGAAGGCATATCAAAGTACGTTGGCCATGGAGGTTCACCAGTTGGCTAGTTTGGGAGTTCGCCTTGCGGACTCTAATGAAGGAGGAGTAAGTGTACAGAATAGAGTTGAATCAACACTTGTGGCGGAAGTGAAACAGAAGCAACTCAATGATCCAGTGTTAGCACAACTAAAGGAGGGGATTCATAAATACAAGACTACGGCTTTTTCCTTTGGCATGGATAATGGTACCCTATGATACCAAGGTCGTCTATGTGTTCCAGATATTGACGGTCTTCGGGAAAGGATCATCGCAGAAGCTCACACTTCCAGGTATTCTGTACACCCAGGTTCTACAAAAATGTATCATGATCTCAAGGAAATTTATTGGTGAAGCAACATGAAAAGGGATGTGGCGGACTTTGTGGCAAAGTGTTCAAACTGTCAGCAAGAGAAGGCCGAACATCAAAGGCCCGGTGGATTGGCTCAAAGCATAGAAATTTCAATATAGAAACGGGAAGTGATCAATATGAATTTTGTGGTAGGGTTACCGCACACTCCACGCAAGTTTGACTCAATTTGGGTAATCGTGGATCGACTCACGAAATCAACACACTTCTTGCCAGTCAAGTCTATCAACATAGTGGAACAGTATGCTCGGTTGTATATCAAAGAAATAGTAAGGTTGCATGGCACTCCAGTCTCAATCATTTCAGATCGAGGGGCTTATTTCACGGCCAACTTTTGGAAAACATTTCACCAAGGTTTAGGTTCGCAGGTAAATCATAGTACAACTTTCCGCCCTCAGATCGATGGGCAAGCGGAGCGGACTATACAGACGCTTGAGGACATGTTGCGTGCTTATGTTCTTGACTTCAAAGGTAGCTGGGATGACCATTTTCCACTCATAGAGTTTGCTTATAACAACAGCTTCCATGCTAGTATCCTGATGGCACCATTTGAGGCATTGGATGGTAGGAGATGTAGGTCTCCCATTGGGTGGTTCGAGGTTGGAGAAGCTGAATTGATAGGGTCAGACCTTGTGCATCAGGCCATAGAGAAAGTCAAGATTATTAAGGAGAGGTTGAAAACTGCTCAGAGCCACCAAAGTCTTATTCGGATATTCGTCGCAGATATTTAGAGTTCAAATAAGATGATTGGGTATTTTTGAAGGTTTCCCCCATAAAGGGTATCATGCGGTTTGGAAAGAAAGGAAAATTGAGTTCGAGGTATGTTGGACCATATAGAATCATTTAAAGGATCGGTCAGGTGGTATACAGGCTTGATCTACCACCCGAGATGTCATTGGTACACCCCGTCTTCCATGTGTCTATGTTGAAAAAGGTAGTGGGAGATCCGTCAACTATTATGCCGGTTAAAACTATTGAGGTTAATGAAGAACTATCATATGAAGAAATTCCAGTTGCCATTCTCAACAGGCAAGTCCAGAAGTTCAGAAATAAGGAAATTGCCTCCGTGAAAGTGTTATGGCGAAACCAGCAGGTTGAAGAAGCCACTTGGGAAGCCAAGGAAGAAATGAAAAAGAAGTACCCACATTTGTTTGCATAGCCATGTAATAGCTTCAATGAATTTGGTTCCTAAGAACTTTGTATCACTTGATTAGTCTATGTAAAACTGTTCTGTTTTGATTATATATTGCCTATGGGGTCATGGTTGTTGTGGTTATGAGTTGTATCATATCAGTAAATTTTGTATATGTTGTTGGGATATGTTTATGGGGCTCTCTGGCAGGTGGATTGGCCTAGATACAAAGGAAACTCTGGCAAATTTTCTAGAAATCTAGAGAGAGCCAAATTTGGGGGAGGGGGGAGCTGTTGGTATGTGGAGTGAAAGTGAAATCGCATAAGGTGCTGATAAGTGAACCTTGTTCTTCATTCGAGGATGAATGATATTAAGTGGGAGAGGATGTAAGGACCCGTGAAATGTTTACTCAAAAACCCAAAATCTCGTAGTGCCAAGTTAAGAATATGTGTTAGAAATTTATAAAATTTTCATTGCCAGCTTGCTCGCCGCAGTTTGGACCTTTTGGATTGATCTGTGCATTAAAAAGTTAAGGAAAAATATTTTTCAGAAGAACGCGTTTCTGCGGCCCATTATGCAACCATATAACACCAATGCGGGTTGTATATCTGCCGCAGAGTGAATCAGAGTGTTGGCTAATTTTGAGGTCCACTATGCAGCCACTTATGCGATCGCATAATCGATATGCGGGCTCTATAGTCTTCGCATAACCTCCTTGTGATTTTTGCGAAGGGCAGTTATGCGGTGCATTATGCGACCGTAGAATATTCAGGTCTTAAGGGCCACTTTTGCGGTCCCTTTTGCGGGCCGCATATCAGTTATGTGATCGCATATGAGACCGCAGATTGAGTCGGGGATCCTATTTTCTAACTCTTAAAACCCAACCCGATTCCGTTAAAAACATCCCATTAGACCTTTTTGTGCGATCTTCTTCTACATTGAGAGTGAGAGAAAGTGTTCTAGAGGGAGAGAGTGATCCTCACCAAGTCACCACTCAATCCTTGCTCAAATCTTTGAAGATTATCAAGTCAGGTTACTAAGCCTTCACCCTAAGAGGTAAGAAATTGAGCCCTTATCTTTGATTTCGAAATTCCTACTAGAATAAGTAATTAACAAGTGGGTTCATGGGTATAACTATGGATTTTCTTCCATGCATGTGTGATAGAAGGGTATGGGGAGACTATGAGCTAAAAATGTAACAAATGGGGTGTAGGATGATATAATCTCTAACCAAAAAAGATCCTAAAATCATAATGCACACTTAGTGCTTGGTAATGTGCCCAAATGAGCTTGAATCTTGATTATCCCTCTAATTCTTGATTCAACTTGTAATTCTCTTAAAATAGATCGAAGTTGCTAGGAGTTCCAAAATTATTGTAAGAATTTAAGGAAAGCTCTACTGAGGTATGTATGGCCAAAACCCTCTCTTCTTAGAAATTGAGCTCCCATGGTATCCATGCAAATATTATAAGTCCAAAATTTGATTGATGTAGTACTTGTTATTTCAAAGGAATTGGTGTTGCATAAATATTTATATGAAAGGTGTGTCTCAATGTGTTCAATATGCTATTCTTGGTAAATTGAGGATATGTGAAGAATGTGAACTATGTGTGAAAATGCCTAAATTTTAAGTCAAGTTTAAATTGTGATTATTCAGCCGAACCATGTGAATTCCTCTCTATGCTTACAACTAGAATTGCTCTTGTATGTGCCCATTATCTTAAATTGCAAGGTTAATGTTGAAAGTGAAAGTGATGTGAAATGTGAGTTATGAAATGTGGCCTAGTGCCAAGTATGATGTGATAATTGTGGCCCCAAGTACGACGAACTGATATATGTGAAATAAAGATTGAAATGAGATGATTGATAGAAAAGGAAAAATGTCTTGGTAAGACGGCCTAGCTGATCGGGCCGTGATCAGACGCCATGCCGCACACATGGTTGTATAGAGTTGATGTTGGAACGAGAAAGTGAGAATGAAATTGTGATTGAGGTACATGTCTCAAATGAGGCAACCTATCCAATCGGGTCGTGATCGTACTCCGCAGAAGAAAGTGGTGGTATTGTGAATGATGATGTAACAGTATGATATGTCCCAACCTAAAGCTATGTGATTCCTTTTACCTGATGATGTGGTGAATGATTAAAGCTTGTGTTAGTCCCTATGATTTCTTTATGGTTGTTATTTCTAATGAGATGGTGTTTAGTTATACATACTAGTACTGTTCCATGGTACTAATGTCCCTTTTGTTGGGGGCGCTACATCTTTTAAATGGATGTAGGTGGTTCCATAGTAGACAATACCGATCACGGGTAGCGGAGCATCCCCCTCTCGGAAATATTGGAGAGCCCATTTTCTTCCAGGGGTTATGTTGTACATCTTTTGTTGTAAATTACCACTTTTGAGGTATAGCCGGGGCCTTGTTGTCGGCATTATCATAACTATCTTTTGTATCCTTAGAGGCTCCGTAGATGTTTATGTGGGTTATGTACGGGCATTGAATGGGTCACTAGACTATGTTGTAATTCTAAACTCTTGTTTCCTCTAAACTATGACTGTATGAAATTTTGGAAACTTAACTATGGCTTAAGGATTGTAATATAAAATGAACTAGCAATGTTACACGTACGATCTTCCCTACTGTCTAATTTAAATGAAAGCATGGTTTCTTGATCATAGTGAGTTGGGTAGAAGGCTTGCTCAGTTGGGTTCACTCGATTGAGCGCCGGTCGCACCTCCTGAGGTTGGGGCATGAAGTTATTACCTTGTTGCTATAGTTTGTTTATTGCTTCATTTAACTATTCTTGAGCCAAGAAAACAAGCTCTCTACCTTCATAAGATAGGGGTAAGGTATGTGTATACATTACCCTCCCCAGACTCAAGTTGTGAGATTTCACTAAGTTTGTTGTTATTGTTGAAGTGTTTGTTAGATAATAGAAATAGTAATAAGGCCTTGATAAGATAATAGTAAAAGGGCCTACATGGTGCCTACTTCTTTATGCATAAAAGCCCCTCTCTTTTGCACATTCACAAAGGATATATTTGTTTTATGTTGTAATCATTTCTTTCTTGTGCAAAGATCCGTTATTTTTTGTTTTTCCTCCTATACGTGAAGATTGGGTCATAGTTCTGTGTTCTTTCTTATGCTTATGTGTAATTGAAAATCATATTTTTTCCATGGAATATACTAACAAAATTATCCTTCTCTCCTGTCAAGCTGGATGGATTGGGAACAACTCTAACTCCCCCATCATTGGTGAATATGATCCCTATTATCATGTCTCTGCGAGGGTACACTTGACTTTCCATTTTATCATTGTATATGGATTGCGAGTTCATCCCGAGTGAGAACCTAACGACCCTTCATAGGCTCTTGGTCATGGATCTTGAGATTGCGAGGTAGAGAAGGAAGAGGGTGGTGTATGGTCAACATAAGATCAAATGGGGAGCCTTGACTAAAAACAAAGCGCAGGAGTTAGGGGTTAAGCTGCTGATTTGGGGGACTTGGAAGAGTATCGGGGATGCAAGTGCGATGTGGACCACAATTGCATATTGGCCTAGGAAAGTTTCTAGAGAGGTATTAGGGGTTTTGAAGGGTTACTCGGATAGTCACAAAGGAGACTAGTAGTGGAATAGAGAGGTCCAAGTAAAAGTAGAGACCAAGAAAACGACGTATCTAAAGCTAGTGGAAAGCATAGACAAAGAAGAGAAGAGGGCGAATAGAAGTGGTATAAGATGGATAAGAAGGAGGTTAAAGTTAGCAGTTACGATAGCTAAGACTATAGCTTATGATCATTTGTATGAAGAACTTAAGGGCAGAGGCGAGGACACAAGGCTGTTTAGGCTAGCCAAGGTGAAAGAATAGAAAGCTCGTTACTTGGAACAAGTGAAGTGCATCAAGGATAAAGAAGGTAGAGTTTTGTTTGATGAACGACATATCCATCAGAGGTGGCAAACCTACTTCGATAGTCTTTTGAACGAATAGGGAAATAGGAACATTGTGTTTGGGGAACTAGAATCCTCTGAGAAATGTTGTGACTTTGGGTATCGTAGGCAGATTAGAGCTGAGAAGGTTGAGAGGGCTATGCATAAGATGCGCAAGGGAAAAGCTACCGAACCAGATGAAATCCGGGTGGAGTTTTGAAAAACTGCGGGAAGGGCGGGCTTAGAGTGGCTGACTAGATTATTTAATGTTGTTTTAGGAAGTAAACGATGCCTGATGAATGGAGGTAGAATATGTTGGTTCCTTTGTGCAAGAACAAGGGTGATACCCGAAATTGCAACAACTATCGGGGTATCAAGCTGCTTAGCCATACTATAAAAGTATGAGAGAGGGTGGTGGAGTTGAGGGTGAGGAGGAGTGTGTATATTTCCAAGAACCAGTTCGGCTTTATGCCAGGGTGCTCGACTATGGAAGCCATTTACTTTGTTAAGAGATTGATGGTGCAGTATAGAGAGAGGAATAGGGACTTGAATATGGTATTAATCGACTTAGAAAAGGCCTACGATAAAGTCCCGAGGGAGGTCCTATGGAGATGTTTGGAGGATAGAGTTGCACATGTTGCTTACATTAGGGTGATTAATGACATGTATGATGGGGCTAAGACCAGGGTGAGGACAATAGGAGGGGACTTGGATCGCTTCCCGGTCGTGATGGGGTTGCACCAATGGTCGGCTCTTAGCCCTTTTTTGTTTGCCTCTACGATGGACGTATTGACGTGCCACATCCAAGGGGAGGTGCCATCGTGAATGTTACTTGTAGGTGATATTGTATTGAATGATGAGACGTGAGGTGGCATTAATGCAAGGTTAGAGATGTAGAGGCAGACCCTGGAGTTTAAAGGTTTCAAGTTGAGTAGGACTAAGCCATAATACTTGGAGTGTAACCTCAATGGGGAAACATAGGAAGTGAAAGGGGAGGTGAGGTTGGATTCACAAGTCATCCATAGGAGAAGAAGCTTTAAGTGCCTTGGGTCTGTTATACAGAAGGATGGGAGATCGATGAAGATGCCACACATTGTATTTGGGTGGGATGGATGAAAAGGAGACTTACTTCCGATGTCTTGTGTGATAAGAAGGTGCCAGCAAAACTTAAAGGTAAGTTCTACAAAGCGGTGGTCAGGCCGACTATATTGTTTGGGGCTGAGTGTTGGCCAGTCAAGAGCTCTCATGTCCAGAAAATGAAGGTAGTTGAGATGAGGATGTTGAGTGATAGTAGGCTAGAAAGCCGTGTTTTAGTCATAGTTTGTACTCTAATTACCGCATTTTACTTGTGTTTGAGCTTAAATGATAGTGCATTGCACTCATTTTGTGTTTTATTCCTTGCGAGAAGTGATTCTGAGTTAAAAAGATAATCGGGAGATAAATCGAACAAGTTGGAGCATTGAAGTCTGAGTAAAAGCCCAAGGAATTAAATTGGGATCACATTCGGGCGTCGAGGAACAAGTCTGGATATCAAAAATTGAAGAAACAAAAATACTATGTAAAACAAACACAACCATACTACATGGGGCACTGGTGGGCGCGATGCAGCTGTAAAAACGTGCCAACTCTGTCAAAAATGAGCCTCTGAAGATGTCCGTTGGCGCACCGTGCCTGTACAAAATTCATCTAGTGCTTTTCCTATTTCGTCTTGGAAAGGGTAGTTTCGTCTCGGACCACTCCTACTTGGTATAAATACACCAAAAACACATTTTTAAAAGGAGTTTTGACCTTGGAAGCTTTTGGAGAGCATTGGAGGCTACAAGATACAAGATTTCATCATCTTTCCATCAATTCAATACGGGAGTTTGGATTGTAATGTTAGATTAATGTTTTCTTACTCTTTAATTATATTTGTGATGGCTTCCTCTATGATTATGGAGTAGTTTCCCGTAGGGTTTAACGGATATGGTGTTTTGATTGATATTTGTGGAATTTAACTCTAGTTCTTTGCTTGAATTCGTTTATGGAGATTTGAATTGTTTGCAACTTCATTCACCGATTTATTTAATCAAAAGAGAAATATTGTGGTGATTATCTAGCATTATTTTGTTTGGTTTAATTCAGTGATTCTCGAAAGTAATCAAAACAACTTGTTGATAAAATCAAGTTAGGAAAATATTCGAGAGAAGTTTTCCTGAAGAATAATCCATTAACGCATACTTGCGTATTTTCATAGTGCTTATATTCGTTCACCTCGTAGAGTTAAAATTTAATCGAGAGAGGAGTCTTGACTACACGTTTTCTATTCATCGAGTGAATTCGTAAGAATGATTAGAACATTTGAGTGAATTAAATTAGAGTTGGGTCCCAAATAGCTATGTTGCACCTATCCTGTCACGGCCCTTATTTCTCCCATTGATATTTCAGTGTTGCTTACCTCTTATATTCTAGTGATCAATTATTAATTGTTTTAGTTTCATAGTTTGTTTTAGTTATTAATCATCCTAACCAATGTGTTAACCATCCTGAATAGCGTTAAGGTAGAAACTAGGACATTGTTTATATCCAATCCATGTGGAGATGATAACCATAACTATACTATCTTTGGCTAGCGAGCATTAATATTGTGTTGTATTTGTGCCCGTCAAATTTTGGCGTCGTTGATGGGGATTGGAAATCAATAGAGTTGAAATTAGTTTTTGGTACTAATTAAGGAAGCAATTTTATTTTATTCTTCACGATTTTTCTCTTCCATGTGCATGCAACAGGTTAAGCTCTTTGGTGCTGTCAGGACCCCAATTTTCCTCTGTAGAATGTCGTGATGGAACCTAGTCTTAAGGACTAGGTAAGCCTAACACTTATTGAATTAATAGCAAACTCAACCAAAAACTAGTAAACACGAACATAAATTTTCTATACAAAGCTTACAATTCCAAAATCGGTAGTACAAGTCAATAGATGTACTGAGTTTACTAGAAAGTCTTCTAAGTACAACTATTTCGGAATAGAAATAAACAGTACAAGTACAATATCAGAAGGTGACTCAGAGGCCCGCGAACATGACGGTAGGTATACCTTGAGTCTCTACAGGAGTCGGAACAGCTAGCTAATGATCAACCAACTCCATAGTACCTGGATCTGCACAAAAATGTGAAGTAAATGTAGCATGATTACACCACAGTGGTACCCAGTAAGTATCAGGACTAACCTTGGTGAAGTAATGACGAGAGACAGTCGAGACACCTACTAGATGAAATAACATGTACAATTATGAATGTGAAACTAATAGGGAACAATATAAGAATAAAACTAATCATGATAACAATACCAAACAGTGCTTGTAATAGGAACCTAAGAGCAACAATTAGCAGCAGGGAAACAAACATGTAATAACGTCGTGGAGTAACCTGAATACAGTTAAAGTCTGGTGAAACCAAGTTGAGGGAACGAGTAATAATTCAATAGGAGCAACCGCTTCCACACAAGATTTGTTCAAAGATTTCCCCGAGGTACTTCACCTCATAATCACATTTCACGAGTCCCAATTCGTGAACCCTAATCACTTGGCATCTCGTGCCCACATAACAATTCATAATCGCATGGACGACTCACATGCCAATAGAGTGACAATATCAAATATCCTCACGGACAACTCACGTGCCAGCAATAATAATGATTCACGACCACACAGAAAACTCACGTGCCAATAGAACAACTCTCACACCTAAGGCAAGTAAAAAGGAGTACAAGTAAATGGTCAATAACAGCAGGATTCATCTTCTTAAACCGATATGGGTGATTAATTATGTGTATGCTTGTGCAAGTGTTCTATCCTAATTCAAGTCAACAATTAGAGTAGAGACAATGAATGACACATAAGAAATGATCACCACAAAATGTACAAGGTATGCACACCACTACACAAATATCAGCAATAACGATACCCTCAGACCATCACAAGTCATCACAAATCATTCCCCGACATAGCCCATCTTATCTCGCCATATGCGCAATAATAAGGTAAATGCCCGCCTTGTCTCACCGCATGCGCACAATAATAGTCCTACTTTGTCTCGCCACATGCGTAAACCCACATATATAGCCCGCCTTATCATGCCACATGTGCAAATATCAATAATAACAACAGCACGGACAACTCACATGGAATCACCCCGACAATCCTCCCAATAATACCATGTGTGCCAAAACATAACAACACAATAAAATGACTTTCACAAAATGTGCCCATATGCCAAAATATTTCCTCAAAACAGTTTTAATACCACAGCCACGCATAGCCCTCGGCTCAACAACACTGCGTAAAACAACAAAACAACAACAACGATAACACAAGAGTACGACAAGTAAATCAGCATAAGAACTTTAGAGCATAAAGAAACGGAAGAACGAGCTCACAAAGAAAGACACAACAGGGAATAACTGTCTCAACAAGAATAGCCCAACAAGGGAGAGATAATGTGTATCAATGATTCCACAAGAATGTAATTCGACGATAAGAGAGATAGAATGAATCAATGACCCAAATAAGAATATGTCAACAACGAAAGGGATAACAAAACTCCAATTAAGGCTAAGAAATTACGGAAGAAATAATAATAACTTCAATTAAGG
Source organism: Nicotiana sylvestris (assembly GCF_000393655.2). Taxonomy (NCBI): domain Eukaryota; kingdom Viridiplantae; phylum Streptophyta; class Magnoliopsida; order Solanales; family Solanaceae; genus Nicotiana; species Nicotiana sylvestris. Next base: position 66,662,933 of record NC_091063.1, read on the forward strand.
TTAATAAATTACGAAAGAAATAATAATAACTTCAATAAAAGTTAAGCAACTAGGGGAAAGACAACAAGGCAATAAAGAGGCAACAACTTCAATTAAGGCACATAAGAGTTTAATTGGCAACAAGGGTAGAACATGAATTAATCAATTACAAATAAGACATGTAAGGGTAAATTTAATAAATGGAGGATTTAACATTCTAAAACAACTTCAGATCTAAGGAACATAAGAACCTAAGAGCCCTAAACAGTCAAATTTCCACAAATAAGCTCGAGTAAGTACTCGTCACCTCGCGTACACGGCTTTCACATGACACAATTAGTACAAATGACTCAAATCCTAAGGGACAGTTCCCTCACGCAAAGTTAGGCCAGATACTTACCTCAAAGAAGCTAGACTGTTACCCTAAAATGACCTACTCGAGTGAAACAACCTCCGGACAGCTCAAATTTAGCCAAAATAACTTCAAATCATAAATTAATCTCAAAGGAAATAATTACGGATAATAAAGCTTCGGTATTTAATTAAAACTAAAAAGTTAACCCCGAGGCCGTACCTCAGAACCTGATAAAATTCATAAAATCTAAATACTCATTCTGATACGAGTCCAACCATATCGAATCGCCCTTATTTCATGATTTTATCTTTATTTTTATCATTAAATTAGTGAAGTGAGTGGTGAAACCCCTGTTTTTAGAAACCAATCCAGGCAAGTCGCATTTGACACCTGCAATTTGCCTCTGTTCTCTCAAACACCAGAACAAAAATCTTTCCCAACATGGAAATTAGGCATAACTCTCTCATACGACATCGGAATGCGACGATTCATGTTGCTATGGTTATGTAATTATAATACGGATCTAATGGTTTGATCTAATCACAAATAAAATGTCATTTTCACAATGTGGTACCCTTTATGCCAAAAGAAACGATGCCGAAATATCAAATAAAAGCGCGGCACAATCCAAACCCCATCTGAAACTCACCCGAGCCCCATGGGACCCCAACCAAGTCTACTAACAAGTTCCAAAATATGATACGAACTTGCTCGAAGCCTAAAATTGCCTCTAACAACACTAGAATCACGAATCGCACATCGATTCAAGCCTAAGAAACTTATGAACATTTGAATTTCAAGACTAATGCATATTCATACCAAACCAACTCCGATTGACTTCAAATTTTGCACAGACGCCATAAATGAAAGTATGAACATATTTCAACTTCTAAAACTAGGATCCGACCCCAACATCAATAAAGTCAACTCCTGGTCAAACTTTCCAAAATCTTTATTTTTTTCCAATTTTCGCCAATTCATGCCAAAACAACCTACGGACCTCCAAATCACCATCCGGACACGCTCCTTAGACCAAAATCACCATACGAAGCTATTAGAACTATCAAAATGTAATTTTGGAGTCGTCTATAGAAAAGTCAAACTCCAGTCAACTCTTACCGCTTAAGCGTCTAAAATAAGAATCCTTCTTCCAAATCAATCTTAAATCATTCAAAATCCAAACTCGACCACTCACGCACGTCATAACACATAATACAAGCTGATCGAGACCTTAATCCACTGTGGGACGCTAATCCTCAAAATGACCGCCCGGGTCATTATATTCTCCCCCTCTTAAATAAACTTCATCCTCGATGTGCCAAGAACCATTTTTAAGTCCTCAAATTACTGAATGAACTTACTATACCTATACTCGTGGGTGATCCCACGTCATCCCAATCCACATAGGCCCGGCTACACCATCCCATCTGAAAATTATTCTTTGTACCTACACTGATAACTTAAGAGCCAAATTTCTCACCTTTCAATCATTTCCAAAAGACTCGATTCCCACACTGACACACGGTATCAGCCTCAATCAGCTGCAACAACTCATGCCTAAACCCGCCAGGTACAACCACACAACGTAACACATCACACATATGACCATAACAATATTTATGATCATAATAGCTGCCCATAATCAAATCCAGCACCGGCAATTAAACTCATATCCTCTAGAAACTTGTTCCAAACCTTCACAACACTAACAATGATGCAAGAAACATGAAGACCTCATAACTAGTCAACCAAATCAACAAGTTACATCTAGCGCCACCTGGGCACATATATCGCAAGCTAAAACCCAATAAGTACAACACCAATATGACTAAATATACAAGGAAATAGAGGGAAGAACTATTAAACAAGCTCAACAATCAAAACTCACTATTAGTAGCATACTATGAATAAATTCCACAAGGGAGAATCAAGTATATGAACAAATCACAAGGATCTCATCCTAATATAACTCAACTGCGGCTCGCAGCCTGGTTCAAATGTATCAAATCACATGAAGCGCGATGATCCCATCCTCAGCTTTGAATCATAAGTAGAATACACATCATGCCAACCGGATCCTCCCACTAATTCAATTTTCGCTAACAAAGTCACAACTCATCCTGAACTCCCACACCGATAGAGCATCTAAATCACAAATCGTAACCAACCACCCAGAAATCACATCAAAACCTACTGTAATGGATAGCAGAAAGTCACTCCTAGCCTCATAGCTCTAAACAAAACAAAAAGGAAACATGGGCTACCACTGTAGAATCTTCCAATAGGGGTAAATACATAAGTAGAGTACAAAATCACGAAACTCACCCATATGTGAATCTAGATAAGAGACTCACCCTGATAAGAAGAACCAAATAAAAATAATAATGATGCCCCTCTATCACAATAGAAACCACACCTGTAATGACATCATCTAGTGCAACAGCCTTAGCCCTACCATAGAAAGCATATCAATAGCCTTAACCCTACCATAGAAAGCATATCAATAGGTCAGGCCTCCCTCTCTTAGGCGCCCTCTACCCACCTGAATACTCCGCTACGATGCATTTGTTCGGAGTCTTGGATAATCTCTCACCATGTGGCTGGGATCTCCACACTCAAAGCAATCCCTCTATCGGCGTGGCTGCGAAAGCTTTGCGGTACGGGAACTTTAAGACCCGTGGATATCTAAAACACCGCATGAAGCTTGAAGTGCAAACTAAACTGGCTAACCTACAAAACCTCTATTATGGCGTACCTTGCCTCCAAAATAGGGACCAGTAGATCTTCCTGGTCCACGAGGCCTCTTAGCCTCGTTGTCCTCTCTCTTCTGACCCTTCATGCCCTTTAATCGGTAAGGGACCTCTACCACCTACTAAAATGGAACATCCATCTCCAACTCGTGAGTTGCTGAACCGAATATTATGAATGATCCCCTCAATGAACCTGCTGACTCGCTCTCTAACTGTAGAAACCAAAGCAAGTGCATGCCTAGACAAATCACTAGATCAAACAAAAAACTTTGATACTGATATAGTGCCCTGGCATAGCTGCTCAAACTCTGCATGCGAGGCATTCTGAAAAGTATGGGGAACAAACTCTCTCAAGAACATCTCTAAGAACTAAGTCCATCAAAGTGAAGTTGCATTGGGCGGGCTACTCAACTCGTACATTCGCCATCACTTATATGCTGATCCCTTAAGCTGGAATGCAATAAAAGCATCCCCACTCATCTCTACAATACCCATAGTGCAGAGAATATGATTGCACTCCTCTAGGAAACTATGTGCACCCTCTGAAGCCAAACTATTGAAGGTAGGAGGATAATACATCTTGAACCTCGCAAGTCTAATCTTTTCCTCCTTAGATGTTGCTTCCCTAACCATAAGTTGAATGGGAACAACAGGTTGTGTCAGTATGACACCTGGGATCTGACCAACATGGACTCACTGCTCTAGAGTAGGGGCGGTAGGAGTCTGAGGTCCTCCCCCGGTCTGTGAAGTAGATGGTGCAATCGGAATCAACCCTACCTGAACCAATGTATCAAACATGCTTAAGAACTGTGCTAAGGTCTCCAAAAGTTTGGGGGAAACAACATGCAACTCCGGTGCTGTCCCCCAACAAGAGCTACCGGCGGCTCCTCAATTGTTGGTCTGACAGGTGCTATAGCTGTAGCACGTGCTACGTCTTAACCTCTACCTTTGTCTCTGCCCTAGCCCCTAGTAACATTGGCTCTGGGGCAGCATCATCATTGACAGCAGCTCGTATTCTCACCATCTTTAAGAGAATAGAATGGCAAAGGCTCAACCTCCAAGATCAATAAACTCACACGATAGGAATGAAAGAAGTGAAACTGTCCTAGTAGTTCTGTAGCCTCTCGAAGATAAGTACAGATGTCTCTGTACCGATCCGCAAGACTCTACTAAACTTGCTTATGACTCGTATCACCTATGAACCTAGAGCTTTGATACCAGCTTATCATGGCCCCAATTTTCCTCCGTAGGATGTAGTGATAGCACCTAGTCTTAGGGACTAGGTAAGCCTAACACTTACTAAACTAATGGCAAACTCAACAAAAAAACTATTAAACATGAATAAAAAATTTCTATACAAAGCTTACAATCCCAAAACATGTGGTACAAGTCATAAGCTCTACTGAGTTTACTAGAAATTCTTCTAAGTACAATTATTTCGGAATAGAAATAAATAGTACAAGTACAATATCATAAGGTGACTCTGAGGCCCGCGAACGCGACGGCATGTATACCTTGAGTCTCAACAACAAATTCTGAATAGCTAGCTAATGATCAACCAACTCCGTAGTACCTGGATCTGCACAAAAATGTGTATAAAGGGTAGCATGAGTACACCACAGCGGTATCCAGCAATTATCAAGACTAACCTCGGTGAAGTAGTGATGAGGGACAGTCAAGACACCAACTAGATCAAATAACCTGTACAAGTATAAATGTGAAACTAACAGGGAACATTAACAGAATAAAAATAAGCATGAAAACAATACCAAATAGTGCTTTTTATAGGAAACTAAGAGCAACAATTAGCAGCAGGGAAATAAACAAGTAATAACATCGTGGAGTAAGCTGAATAGAGTTAAAGTCTAGTGAAATCACGTAGAGGGAACAAGTAATAATTCAATAGGAGCAACCTATTCCACACAATATTTGTTCAAAGAAGAGGTACTTCACCTCATAGTTACATTTTGCGGGTCCCAATTTGTGAACCCTAATCACTTGGCGTCTCGTGCCCACATTACAATTTGTAACCACACGGACGACTCATGTGCCAAGAGAGTGACAATATCAAATATTTGTACGGACAACTCACGTACCAAGAGAATGACAATATCAAATATCTGTACAGACAACTCACGTGCCAATAGTAATAATGATTCATGACCACACGGACAACTCACGTGTCAATAGAACAACTCTCACATAGAAGTCAAGTATACGAGAGTACATGTAAATGATCAATAACATCAGGATTCATATTCTTAAACCGATATGCGTGATTAATTACGTACATGCTTGTGCAAGTATTCTATCCCAATTCAAGTCAACAAGTAAGAATAGAGACAATGAAAGGCACATAAAAAATGATCACCACAAAATCTACAAGGTATAACTCACACAAGGTTGGCACACCACTACACAAATATCAACAATAACAATGCCCCAGGTCATCACAAATCATTCCTGGACATATACCACCTTATCTCTCCATGTGCGCAATAATAAGGTAAATGCCCACCTTGTCTCACCGCACACGCACTATAATATTCCCACGTTGTCTCGCCACATGTGCAAAACTAGATATATAGCCCGTCTTGTCACACTGCATGTGCAAATATCAATAATAATATCAGCACAAACAATTAACGTGCGAAGACACTAAAAATCCTCTCGACAATACCACGTATTCCAAAACATAACAACACGATAAAATAACTTTCACAATATGTGCTTATCTGCCACAACATTTCTTCAAAACAGTTTCAATACCATGGCCACGCATAGCCCTCGGCTCAATAACACTGAGTACAACAACAACAACAACAACAACATCGATAACACAAGAGTACGACAAGCAAATCAACATAAGAACTTCAGAAAACAAAGAAACGGAAGAACGAGCTCACAAAGAAAGACCCAACAGGGAATAATGGTCACAACAACAATAGCTCAACAAATGAGAGATAATGTGTAACAATGATTCCACAAGAGTGCAATTCGATGATAAGGGACATAGCATGAATCAATAACCCAAATTAGAATATGTCAGCAATGAAAGGGATAACAAAACTCTAACTAAGGCTAAGCAATTACGGAAGAAATAATAATAACTTCAATTAAGGTTAAGCAATTATAGAAGACATAATACTAACTTCATTAAGGTTAAGCAACTACAGAAAGACACCAAGGCAATAAAAAGGCAACAACTTCAATTAAGGCACATAATAGTTTAATTGGCAACAAGAGTAGAACATGAATCAATTAATTTCAAATAAGACACATAAGGGTAAATGTAGTAAATAGAGGATTTACCATACTAAAAAACCTTCACATCTAATGAACATAAGAACCTAAGATCCCTAAACGGTCATTTTTCATAAATAAGCCCGAGTACGTACTCGTCGCCTCGCATACACAGCATTCACATAACACAATTAGCACAAATGACTAAAATCCTATGAGGTAGTTCTCTCACGCAATGTTAGGCAAGAACTTATCTCAAAGAAGCTAGACCAATACTCTAAAATGACCTTCTCAAGTAAAATAACCTTCGGACGACCCAAATCTAGCCAAATAACTTCAAATAATAAATAGAACTCATAAGAAATAATTCCAGATAATAAAACTTTGGTCATTAATTTAAACTAAAAAGTCCACCCAGGATCCGCACCTCAAAACACGATAAAATTCATAGAATCTGAACCCCCATTCTGATAAGAGTCCAACCATACCAAAATTATCAAATTCTGACATCGAATCGCCCTTCTAATCCTCATTTTACATTTTTGAAAAATTTTACAAAATTCCCATTTTCTTCCATTCAATTCACTAATTTTATGATAAAAACAAAGATAATCAGGAAATAAAAGCAAATCAGGGTAAAGATCACTTACCCAAACAACCACATGAAAAAACCCCTCAAAAATCACCCAAATCCGAAGTCTACAACTCAAAATATGATAAAAATGGTGAAACCCACGTTTTCAAAAACCTCTCCAGTTAAGTTGTATTTGACACCTAAGATTTATGAATCGCATTTGACACCTGCTATTTGCCTCTATTCTCTCAAACACCAAAAAAACAACAGTCCTTCCCGACACATACAAAAAAGTCAAAATCATCCTACGGAGCTATTGGAAGCATCAAAATGTCATTTCGGAGTTATCTACAAAAAAGTCAAACTGCGTCAACTATTACCGCTTAAGCTTCTAAAACAAGAATCTTTCTTCCAAATTAATCTCAATCATCTGAAATCCAAACTCGACCACACACACACGTCATACACATAATACGAAGTTTCTCGAGTCCTTAAGCCATCGAATGGGACGCTAATCCTCAAAATGACAGGTCGGTTCATTTTAGGAGTATGACTCGATCTTCTTCTAAGGAAGTTATTCCATACGATCCAGAGGTGGAAAAGAGTCTACAACAGTTGAGAAAAAAGAAAGCACTCACCGGGAAATTCTTTGGGCAATATTTAACCCAAGAGAACATGGCTATGAACGGTGAGCAGATAGTAATTTCGGATGCATGGGAAGCAACCAATAAGAAGCAGTCATCCGGGCAGCTGCTGAAGCAGCTCTCAAAGCTAGTGAAATGGTAGACGAGAACGGAGGATGAAGATTTAACCTGAATCGGCCTCTGGTTGAACACGAATTTGTAAATAATATGCCCAGGCCTGGACAATCACTGGGAGACTACGTCAGGCCAGTCTACAATCAAGGAGTATTTAGTATGTGACCTCCTCCAATCGCAAACAATAATTTTGAGATCAAGCACAGGCTACTTCAGACCATTCAGAACAATTGTGTCTTCTAAAGCAAACCCAATGAAGATCCAAATACTCATTTGATGGATTTTGATGAGATTATGAATACTTTCCAACATAATGGGGTATCTAAAGATGCTATCTACTTAAGAACATTTTCTTTTTCATTGAGGGAAGATGCTAAGCAATGGTTGTGCAGTTTGTCGAGTGGGTTGATTCAAACTTGGGAAGACATAACAATGAAGTCCCTTGAAAAATATTTTTCAGCTACAAAAACAGGGAAGATTCGAAGAGATATCCACAACTTGTCTCCAAGGGTTCCAAGAACTCTTCCTGCTTATACTAAGAGAAATACAAAAGAGACATTAAATGTAGTGTCTTTGAGGAGTGGGCACGTATTGGAGGATCTCTGTAATGACCCGACCGGTTGTTTTGAGCTCTAGCGCGTCGTTCGGTAGTTTAAGGCCATGGGCAGCTTCACTTCAGGTATTACTACTTGTTCGCATGGTCGAAGAAATTCGGGATGTTCAGAGTTTATTTGGAAAGAGAATTCTCATTTTAGAAGTTTTTAGTTGGAAGATTCTAACTAATGCTAGATTTTGAGTAAATAACCTCGAAATCGGGATTTAAAGGTTCCAACAGGTTTATATGATGATTTTGGACTTGGGTATATGTTTGGATCAGGTTTTGGATGATCCTGGAGCGTTTCGGCACCTACTGTGGATGTTAGCATTTTGGAAGAATTTAATAAATTTGGCTTGAAGTGCATTTCAATGTTATCAATGTCTGTTTGGGATTACCAGTCTGGAAATAGCTTTGTATGGTGATTATGGTGTTGGGAGCACGTCCGGAAGTGGATTCAGAGGTCGGAAGGTTATTTTGGGATTATTTGGCGAAAGTTAGAAATTTGAAGATTTTTAAGGAGTTTGACCGGAAGTGGACTTTTCGATATCAGGGTCGGATTCCGATTCTGAAAGTTTGAGTAGGTCTGTAATGTCAAATGTGACTTGTGTGCAAAATTTGAGGTCAATCAGACGTGATTTGATAGGTTTCGGCATCGAATGTGGACGTTGGAAGTTCTAAAGTTCATTAAGCTTGAATTGGGGTGCGATTCATGATTTTAATGTTGTTTAATGAGATTTGAGGCTTTGAGCAGTTCCATGATATGTTATGGGACTGGTGTGTGATTGGACAGGGTCCTTGGGGCCTCGAGTGTGTTTCGGTGGTGTTTGGGTTGTATCGCGCTCTTTTTTGATATTTCAACATTGTTTCTTTGGGCATAAAGGGCACTATATTGAACCATTAGATCTGTATCGTAATTATGGAGCCATAGCAACAAGAATTGTCGAATTTCGATGTCGTAAGAGAGAGTTATGCCCATTTCCATATCGGATAATATTGAAGGTTTCTGGTGCGAAGATTTGTTCTTCACGGACGCGAGAGAGGTTCCACGAATGCGGAGAAAGATTTCTCGGTAGCCCAGTCAATGCAAAAAACTGCTCTTCGCGAACGCGAAGGTCTCCCGCGAAGGCGATGAAGAAAAATCGCCTTGATAGTGTTTTAAACCGAGTATTTTAGTATTTTGGGCATATCTTGAGTTCTAGAGCTCCGTTTGAGGTGATTTTCACGGCGTTATTCTCGCCTCAACAAGGGGTTTTGAAGAAACGGACATAGGTTTAAGGTTTTAGAGCGATGTTGGAGCCGGTTATAGAACTTCGGAGCGAGGTAAGTCTCCTTTCTAACCTTGTAAGAGGGAATTAACCCCATAGGTGAACTAAATTATTATGTGTTTATATTTGTGGGGACTATGCATGCACGAGGTGACGAGAGTCCGAACACATCTACTAGTTATGCCTATGTTCGAGTAGTTTTAGGCTTATATCATGCCTCATTTATATTGTTATTGATTTAAGATTATTATTGGTCTTGAGAAGGAGCGAGATTGATTTTGCTTATTAAATGTTTTGAGAGGAGTTGAAATTGAGGAAGAATTTGGGATCTTAAAAGTTTTCATTCGAACTTCGTATTTTGTAAAGAATGGAAGAATACTAAATAATAACTTAAGAAATCTATGTGTAACTGTGTCGAAGGTATGAATCCGCGAGCAGGGTAATTTCTTAAATTTATATTTGACTGCGTCACATGTATGAGCGAGTGGGACGATCGCCTCGGCAGGTTAATAGATGCATCTATGGTTCTAGTTATTCGACCCTTCGTAGTGTACAGTTTACTTTTATATTGGATTGGGCCGTATGCCTTGGCATTTCCTATATATATTTTCCTCATGGAATCGTGCGTAATATTTGGCCAGAAGCCAGCGTATCTAAGGGTTTTTCCCTGATTTGAATTATGACAACTGTATTGGGAAAAATTACATTTATATATGCAAGTGACATGTTGAGACACGTGGACTGGTCAAATAGTCAAAGAATTATAATTAGTCAAGAGGCACGGGCAGTAGTAGAAACGAGCAAAGGCAAAGGAAGAGGCACGGGAGGACATTTGAAGGATTCAACGCCCGTACCTATTTAAATCATTTATCAAAAGGAATGGATCTGACCATAATAAAGAGCGCAGATACGAAATTCGACAGGCATTAAATACTGGATACGTTAGAGAATTTGTATTGATTACAATGATTGTGTAACGTAGCATTCAATGTCTTTAATTATTCATAATAGCCTCATTATGATTTGGATGAAACGCATATCTTCAAGATACCTATAAAAGGGAGGTATCTGGTCACTTGTAAAGACAAGACATAATTGGAATATACTTTGATTCACTTGTTTTTCTCCTGATTACATTCTGGTTACTTTAAATTACTTTCTTCTACATATTCTTTTGATTATCATTAACCCGCATTCTTCTAAATTCTAACTTTGACTGAAATTCTATTTTTTTGGTTAAACAAATTGGTTCTGTTACCGGGAATCTGATAATCTATTTTCTTTTCACTTGACCTTTCTTGTTACATCAATTATGTCGAATAATAATGACAACACCCCAGGAAACCAAGAGAACCAACAAAGTTAGGGAGGCCCACAGAATATTAACATTCAAGTTCCTAATTCACAGGACTCTCCATGGCAATCTCGTGAGGGTACTCCTGATGGATCTCAAATAAACGAGTATGCACAATTTGAAAATGCTGAAGTTGTTGATGAAGCTTTGCAGAAATTAATTACTGCTCAGGTCAACAAAGCTGTTGAGGTGCTTGTTAACCAGTTACCTGTTGCAACACCCACACCTAATCCAAATAATAACACTATAGAAAACCCTCGTTCCGGGCTTATTAACTCAGGCAGCGGTGGAACTCCCAGTAAACCGCAGGAGAGAGAACCAGGTAATGTAATTAATTCTGATTAACAAAATTTAGTACTAACCTTGCAGAAACAGCTCAAGGAGCAAAGTGAACGCATAGAGCAGATACCCGGGGTGCCGCCCATAATCAAAGGGGTAGACATGGACAGATATTCGCAACAACCCTGGAAGCCAAGTGCTGCCCCACTCCCAATTCTAAAAAAGTTCAAAATGCCTGATATTCCAAAGTATGATGGAACAACAGACCCACGAGACCACGTGACTGCATTCACAACGAGCGTAAAAGGAAATGATTTGACTAATCAGGAGATCGAATCGGTATTAGTCAAGAAATTTGGTGAAACACACACCAAAGGAGCACTAAAATACCCTTTTACCTGAAAATTGTATAAACTCTTTTGTTGAGCTTGCAAATTATTTCATCAAAGCACACTCGGGATCCCAAAAAGTGGAAAAAAAAATGGAGGATATTTTCAAAATTAAGCAAGGAGATTCAGAATTGCTTAGAGAATTCGTGGACAAATTTCAACGCGAAAGAATGACATTGCTGCGTGTACTTGATAACTGGGCAGCTATAGCTTTCACAAGCAGTTTGAATGAAAAAAGCTCGGAAGCTAGGAGGAGACTCAAGGAAAGCCTTCGAGAATTCCCAGCTGCAACGTGAAATGATGTTAATAATAGGTATAGCATGAAGTTGAGGATTGAGGAAGATACTGTTCCCCGTTCTCAAAAAGAAGAAAGTATACATTCAAGACGTGTAGAGAACAAAAAAAGATCCAGTAAAAATAGGTATGAGCCCTATATGGGACCTGCGGGGAAAGACTCGTGGTCAAAACAGGATAATCAAAGGCACGATCACAAATCAAGAAACAGAGAATCGGGTTCTTCATCAATATTTAGGACGAGCGAAACAATTATGAGTCACGGTATGATGATAGAAATTTAAAAGCGAGATTCGGAGGTTACAACTTCAACGTCAGCACCTCCGAGCTCGTAGCTATTTTGAAAAGCATGGGAGATAAGGTTTGATGGCCAAAGGAAATGAGATCGAATCCAAACAAGCGCAACCCTAACCATTGGTGCGAGTTCCATAATGATCACGGGCATAAAACAGCAGATTGCAGATTTTTACAAAGTGAAGTTGATCATTTATTAAAATAAGGATATCTTACTGAGTTGTTTAGCGAGAAAGGCAAGCAAGCTTACATGAAGAACAGGCAGGAGCCTCTAAAACCACCTTCTACCAAAAGAACTGTTAACGTTATAAGTGAAGGTGAAGACATCAATGGTGTGTCATATACTACAGCTAACAAAACTTCCAAAGTAACTATTACCCAAGGGAAACGGGTGCGGCATGTTCTAGAAGAAGGCAATATTACATTCAATGATGTATATACATATGGCGTATTAATCCCTCATAATGATGTACTGGTAATATCTTTAATTGTGCATGATACTAATGTGAAACGAGTTTTGATTGATCCAGGTAGTTCCGTGAACATTATTTTGCTAAGAGTGCTACGTGAGATGCAAGCTGAAGATAGAGTAATACCAAAGGCGCATACTCTATCTGGATTTGATAATTATAGTGTTGTCACAAAAGGAGAGGTAAAACTCACCACTTTTGCTGAAGGGGTCGTCAAATATACAAAGTTCCAGGTAGTAGACATGGAGATGGCTTACAACATGATTCTGGGGAGACCATGGATCCATGAAATGGATGTTGTTCCTTCAACCTTGCATCAAGTTATCAAATGTCCATCGCTATGGGGAATTTGTCAAATTCGCGGAGATCAACATACGTCCAGGGCTATTAACTCCGTTGCAGATACAAGCATGAGAAGTGGAGGCAAATAGCAATCACAGAAGGCAGTTGAGGACATCTCAACACAAACCTCAATTGAACAAGGGCGAACAGATGTAGACTCAAGGCCTGATATCATTCAAGAACCAGAAGAGAATGAAGATATTAAAACAATGATAGAGGAATTAGAACCTGTCGTGTTATTCGCTCAATGGCCTGATAAAAAAGTCTATGTCGGAGCTAATCCTGACCAAGGAATGAAGGTAAGTTAATTGAATTTTTGAAAACTAACATGGACTGCTTTGCTTGGTCCCACTCCGACATGACAGGAATACCACCGGAGGTGATGACTCATAAACTAAATAAAGATCCGTCATATCCTCCTGTGAAGCAAAAGAAAAGAAAGCTGAGAACTTTCAAGAATCAGGTGATTCAAGAAGAACTCCAAAAATTGCTAAAAATTGGTTCCATTCGAGAGGTAAAATATCCTAACTGGTTAGCCAATACTGTTGTGGTTCCAAAGAAAAATGGTAAGTGGCGGGTTTGTGTAGATTATACAGATCTTAACAAAGCCTGCCCTAAAGATTCTTTTCCACTACCACACATAGATCAATTGATTGATGCAACTGCAGGTCACGAATTGTTAGGTTTTTTAGATGCATATTCAGGTTATAATTAGATTAAAATGCATCCGGCAGATAAATAAAAAACTTCATTCATAACAGACAGTGGGACTTACTTTTATAAAGTAATGCCCTTTGGTCTAAAGAATGCAGGTGCAACGTATCAGAGGTTAGTTACCAAAATGATTCAGGAATATTTAGGAAAGACAATAGAGGTATATATAGATGATATGCTTGTTAAAACTCAGTACTCAAAAAATCACATATCACACTTATTTGACACATTTTCAATTTTGCGCAAATTTAATATGAAGTTAAATCCCGAAAAAAAGTGCATTTGGCGTTGCATCAGGCAAGTTTTTGGGTTTTCCTATTTCTAACCGTGGCATTGAAGTAAATCCTGCACAGATTAAAGCCATTGAGAAAATCCCTGACATACATTCAAACAAGAAATAAGTTCAAAGATTAACAGGGAGAATTGCGGCTTTGGGAAGATTCATCTCTAAATCATCAGAGAAGTGTTTTAAATTCTTCTCAGCCCTTAAGAAGTAGGATCATTTTGAATGGAATAAGGAATGTCAACAAGCACTTAGGAATTTGAAAACGTACTTATCAAATCCACCTTTGTTGGCAAAACCAAAGGCTTGGGAAAAGCTACTCCTCTACCTTGCTGTTTCGGAGGTGGCGGTAAGTGCTGTTTTGGTCTGAGAAGAGAAAGGTAAACAATCATCTATATATTACGTAAGTAAATCTTTGTTAGATGCAGAGACGAGGTATCCTCAGTTAGAAAAACTTGCACTTGCGTTAATCATGGAATCTAGAAAGTTAAGACCTTACTTTCAGTGTCATCATATTGTTGTGGTAACTACCTACCCTTTACGTAACATATTACATAAGCATGAGTTATCAGGTAGGTTAGCTATGTGGGCAATAGAGTTAAGTGAATACGAAATTGCATACCAACCTAGAACTGCTATAAATCACAAGTATTAGCTGATTTCGTGGCTGATTTTAGTCAGGGAATGCAGTTAGAAGCAGAAAAAGAATTACAGGTGTTCAATGGAGCTAACCCAGAAACTTGGACTTTATTCACTGATGGCTCATCTAACGTGAGAGGAGCAGGTTTGGGGGTAGTATTGGTACCACCTACGAGTGAAACCATTCGGTAAGCTATTAAATGTCATTCCATAACTAACAATGAGGCAGAATATGAGGCTATGATTGTAGGTTTAGAACTGGCACGGGAACTTGGCATAAATCAGATTATAATCAAGAGTGATTCACAACTTGTAGTTAATCAAATGTTGGGGACTTATACAGCTAGGGAAGCAAGGATGCAACAGTACTTGGAAAAGGTACGGGAATTGATAAAACAATTTCAAGATTGGAAAATTAGACAAACACCCAGGGACGAAAATCTTGAAGCAGATGCCCTAGCAAATCTCGCATCTGCGGCCGACGTGGCAAACGATGCAAATGCCTCAGTGATACATTTATTTCATTCAGTTCTTGATCCTGATGCGAATGAGGTAAATTTTAATAACTTAACCTGGGATTGGAGGAATGAAATTGTTGCTTTTTGTAGTATGGAACCGTCCATGATGACAAGAAAAAGGCTTATGCGCTTCGAAGGCAGGCCGCTCAGTACTGCTTAAAACAAGACAATCTATATCGTAAAATGATCGGTGAACCCTTAGCAAGATGCCTTGGACCTTCGCAAACAGAGTATGTAATGAGAGAAATACACGAGGGTCATTGCGGGAATCACGCAGGTGGAAGATCACTAGTAAGAACCTTAATTAAGGCAGGTTATTACTGGCCTAAAATGGAAAAGGAGGCAGAAAGTTTCATGGCCAAATGTGATAAATGCCAGAGGTACTGTAACAATATGCATAGACCTGCGGAATTATTACATACGGTCATTGCGCCATGGCCATTTATGAAATGGGGAATGGATATCGTAGGTCCATTACCGCAAGTAAAAGGACAGGTAAAATTTTTGCTTGTTCTCACTGATTATTTTACTAAATAGGTAGAGGCAGGTGCATTCAAAAAGGTGCGAGAAAAGGAAGTCGGAGACTTTATTTTGCGGAATATCATATGTCGATTCGGCGTACCAAAGAAGATCGTATGTGATAATGGTCCTCAGTTTATTGGAGCTCAGATCACGGAATTTTTTCAAAGTTGGAAAATTAAAAGGATTACGTCAACACCCTATCATCCGGTGGGTAATGGATAGGCAGAATCAACGAACAAAGTCATTATCAAAAATTTAAAGAAACGACTAGAGGAATCAAAAGGAAACTGGCCTGAAGTGTAACCTGGAGTTCTATGGGAATATCGCACAACTGCAAAAACAAGTATAGGAGAAACATCATTCTCATTGGTTTATGGAGCTGAGGCTTTAATTCCAGTTGAGATAGGGGAACCAAGTACACGGTTCACACAGGCGACACAAGAATCTAATGACGAGGAGATGCAGGTCAACCTAAATTTACTCGAGGGGCGGAGAGAAGCTTCTTTAATAAGAATGGCAGCACAAAAGCAAGCCATAGAACGATACTACAATAGAAAAGCACGCCTCAGGTTCTTCAAAATTGGGGACTTCGTGCTTATAAGGGTTTTTCAGTCTACAAAGGTAGCTAACACAGGGAAATTAAGTCCAACATAGGAAGGACCCTACAGAGTACGTGATGTTGCAGGAAAAGGAGCATATGAACTGGAGACAATGGATGGCAAGATACTACCTTCGCATTGAAATGCTGTTCATTTAAAGAGATACTACTTCTAAGGAAAACCCACGGTCAGGTATAACCATTTTAAATTTCATTTTTGAATTTTTAAAATTTTACTAACGATTTTATATGATAGGCAAAACGCTAACCCGTACTAAATGATGAGTCACGACCTGTAAGGCACATGCAGTAACCTAAAATTCCTGGCCTAAGGTTACAATTATTCTGATAGAAATGCAAACGGGTTATGCAGTCTTCATCTATAAGCGTCCCTCCGAGTCCCGTATGTTTTTCCTTTTCAGGAAAAGGACCAAACGAGAGAAACTATCAAGTGCTCGAGGCTTCATACTTCAACACTCAAACACTTGGGGGACTACATAATATACACGGACATATGTATAAAGAAGGCAAAGCAGATTAAGGAAAAATCAAGCCTGAAAGAGTCAAGTACAGAGTAAAAGTCATAAAGCCACGAGCTAAGGCCAAAGAAAAACCTCACTATAGTTAGGGCAAAGGCTATGTGCTAAAACGGGTTATAAGGAAAAACCACGTGTCTATTATTCTTCTTTTGAATCTTTTACAAGAAAAACAGTTACGAGAAAGTTATAGATGTAATTCAAATACATGTAAAGTTATATTCGGAACTAGACAAGGTTCAAAAATAAAATCTTGTCAAAGTTATTTCAGAGAAACATGTGTATTCCTATTTCCTTTGTCGTATGATAATACCATTATGAAGTTAAGACGTCTTCTTCATTAAGTATTGGAATATAAAAGGGCCCTCTTTTATAAAATTCATGTTTAAATTAATCATGAGGTTAACAGAAGCATTTTTCGGAAAACAAAAATGCAAATTATTTTGTAAGTCCTTAAAAATAAAGGCGAGAATAAAGCAAGCAGAAGTTTAAGATAAAAAACTTCTTAATATGTAAAATGGTCTATGACTAAGTTCGAACTTAGTCATAAAACTACGAAATTGTTTAGATTGCCCCATTAAAAGACTTGGGGACTAACGTTTCTAAAATCAACCCTCAAATGAAGTTAAGGGTTTGATTACAATCTTCCAAAATCAAAACAAACACAAAATCATTTGAATGATTAAAACTGACCACTGAGAAGTTTGTGGTATTGAGGCAGGAACGGTAATAGCAGCAGGCTCAATTTGGGCAGATGCATCAGCAGGCGCGGTTTCAACTTGGCTAGCAGCAACAGGCTTGATCGGGTTTGAAATAGTCATGATACCCGTATCAGCTTCAACATTCATAAGAGCTTCAGCCATGGGAACTTCATCCACGGGAGAAGGGAAGTCCTGACTTTGTTGAGCCTTTTCAATGGTTTCGTTGATTTTAGCTAACTCCAACTCCAGGTTGAAATTTTCTTGGCCAACTTTAAGTAGGGTATCACGAAGGGAATTCAAAAAAGCCCAACTTGCCTCAACAGTAGATTTTTCTTCAAGGATCTCATTATCCTTTTCCCAAGAAGCGATCTCATTTTTTAGCTCTTCATTTTCAGCCAAGGCGGAGCTGTGGGAAGCTTGAAGAGAGGCATGGGAGCATTCTAAAGCACGCACCTTATCAGTAGAGATTCTGAGGTCTTCTTGTGCTTGAGTCAAATTTTGCACAAGCTCCCCAGCGTAAACTTCCTTTTGGTTTAAAAGAGCCTTTAATTCTCTGATCTCTTCACTAGCTTTAGATAGCTGCTCTGAGAAGGAGGACTCGAGACGCTCTTTGTCTTTCTCTGCTTGGTGTGAAGAAGCTTTTGTAACCGCCAATTCTGAAGGTAAAGCCCATACTCGCTGCTCTAAGGTATTCTTGCTCTTTTATAAGCTCTCTACATCAAGCTGTGCACTCTCAAATTGCCCCTTCCAATTGGTTTCTTCCAATTGAGAGTTGTGTGCTATCTTCTCCAAAGGGGCAATTCTTTTCATCAATTCTGTGCCGATAAGATTGGCCTAAAAAAAGAGAAAAAATAAGAATCCCAAAGATGAAAATTTTTGCAAAGTAAAAAAGGAAGAAAAGGAAAATACCTTCAGAGTGGCATGCACGATATCATTCATTAAAGTCAGGGAATTGTGGCTCTCCAGCTTTGCTTTTTCAATTGGGCCAATAAGAGGCTTCATCCATACATCCGCCTGACCTGACTTTCTCAAAAGGCTGTTCTCAGCAGGAATTTCAATAGTTACTCGCCTCATAGCGACACTTCTACTTGAAGAGCCTGTTTCAGTATGATGAACTATAGGAGGGGGAATAGTTAAAGGAGGAGACGGAGAAGAGGTAAGAGCAGTAGAAGAAGGAACGGAAATAGCTGGGGGTGGTAAAGAAGGAATCACAAGCACGGGTAATAAAAAAGATAATAAAGGTACATCGTCTAAAACAGGCCCGACATCTTCACGACCAAATCCACTGACGAAAAGTTGGTCGATAGACTCACGAGTATCGTGGGGAGTGACATCATCATCAGGAATTATTATTGGGGTTTCAACAGGTTCGGTAAGAGAAACCGAAACTTTAGCTTCGTCATCGGAAATGATGCGTCTCCTAACTTGTGGCCTCGTTACCAAGGAACTCTCATTTTCCTCTTCTTTAGAATTTTCCTCTTCGGCAGCCTTCCTTTTCGCAGAAGAGGAACCCAAGACTATTTCTCGGGCTCTCTTTAAAGCGATACGGGTTCCCGAAAGAGTATGAGTTCCTAAAGAGACATGAGAGGCTGCAACTGCTTCAGCAGTAACCCCTCGAATAGAAAATCCTGACAAAATAAGGATAAAAGTTAAAACAATAAAGGAGAATATAGGCACGAAAAGAACAAAATGTGAACTCCTACCATGAGTTTTTACCTTCCAACCAAAACGGTTAGAAAGTGTTTTCCAAGATCTACCGTCCATTGGCGTGATCTTCAGCAATTTATCTACCCAACCACGGAAATTGGGAACATCCCCCACAACTCCCATGGTTGCTAAGAAAAAAGGGGGGGTAAAATTAGAAAAGCTGATAAACTTGAAAGAAGAAGGTACGAGAGGGATAAAAGACCTACGTGCAAAATTCCACTTCTCAGGGAAGGGAACATTATCTTCACCCACTAAACCAACAGTGGGGGCAGCAACAAATCGGGCATACCAGCCACGATCCTTGTCATCTTCAGGGCTCACCAAAACCCTCTTACTCATGGATACTAGTGTAAAAACACCATTATGAAAAAACCTAGGTGAGTAAAGATGAATCAAGTGAGGGAAAGTAAAAGGTGCTTCAGCTTTAGTGGCTAAATGCCTTAAACAAGCAACAGCCCTCCATATGACTGGGCCAATTTGACCCAAGCAGACATTGAAGAAACGGCAAAATTCAAGAATGACTGGGTCGATTGCTGGTCTAAACCCTAAAGTAAAAGGGTAAGTGTAAACAAAAGAGAACCCAGTTAAATAGGAAGTAATTCTCTGATTCGGATTAGGAATAATAATGGGAAAATCATTACTCCAATGACAGTCCTTACGAACCACAGGAGTCAAAACCTCTGTAATTTGAGTAGGGTAAGCATCAATACGATCTAATGCGGAAAACTGGTTTCTAAGAGATTCCCTGTCATGGTAAAAAGACAATTCTGAAGGGACTATCTCATCTACTAAAGGTTCGCGTAAAGGTTCAGAATGATCTTTACCCCTAGAAGAAGATTTGTGAGAAAGGGAACTTCTGGTTCTACAGGAAGGACCAGAACTAGAAGAAGGCATAGACGAACCACCTCGAGTAGATCCTAAACTACAAAGTCTACCTCCCCTTCTATGCCTAACAGGGGCATTGAAGAAGGAGTCATTAATGGAAACTCTCTCAGGTTTAGGGCTTGGAGAAGACATATCGAAGAAGAATGATTTGAGGAAGAAGTAAACAGAGATTTGGAGAAATAAGTGTTCAATAAGGTTTATGTGATAAAAGACAAGGGAAAAAATTATATTTATACCGATAAGCAACCACCAAAGGTAAAAGTGCGGAGGTGGAAAGACCATAATTATGATAATTGGCACTTCATTAATATTGGAACCGTAAAAACCTTGAAAAAGGCTACAAAAACTACAGAGCCAATGGAAAATTGATACGTGTACGAAATATTAAATGGAAGTGACAATTGAAGCGTCAATTTTCTCATAGCATTAATGGTGACAAAAATTCTCGTTTTAATGAAATGCACTTCCTAAATATTCAATTGATGAATAAATGGAAAGTGGGGGGACTATCTGTATTGAGAAAAATTGCATTTATATATGCGAGTGACATGTTGAGACACGTGGACTGGTTAAATAGTCAAAGAATTATAATTAGTCAAGAGGCACGGGCAGCAGTAGAAACGAGCAAAGGCAAAGGAAGAGGCGCGGGAGGACATTTGAAGGATTCAGCACCTGTACCTATTTAAATCATTTATCAAAAGGAATGGATCTGACCATAATAAAGAGCGCAGATACGAAATTCGACAAGCATTAAATACTGGATACGTTAGAGAATTTGTATTGATTACAATGATTGTGTAACGTAGCATTCAATGTCTTTAATTATTCATAATAGCCTCATTATGATTTGGACGAAACGCATATCTTCAAGATACCTATAAAAGCGAGGTATCTTGTCACTTGTAAAGACAAGACACAATTGGAATATACTTTGATTCACTTGTTTTTCTCCTGATTACACTCTGGTTACTCTAAATTACTTTCTTCTACATATTCTTTTGATTATCAGTAACCCGCGTTCTTCTAAATTCTAACTTTGACTGAAATTCTATTTTTTGGTTAAACAACAACCTCTTTCATGAAATCCACTATATCTATATATGCTCCGGTTACAGAGGGAACTTGCTAGTTGAGAGCTTGAGTAAATTGTAAAGAGGGGAATTTTACCACGTATTTTATACTTGTTTGTTTCATATATTTACTCTGTTTCATATTTATTCACTTATTTACTGTACCTGATATTATTGGACCACTACTAAGTGTCGAAGTCGACCCTTCGTCACTACTTCTTCGAAATTAGACTGGATACTTACTGGGTACACATTGTTTTCGTACTCATACTACACTTGTTGTACATTTTGTTGTATAGGCACATGTACGTCTAGTGGCCTAGTGGGAGCAGCTACATGATTGATATGGGGACTTAGGTGAGCTGCATCTTATGAGACGATCCGCAGTCAGCAAAGTCTCCTTCAAAGTACTTGTATTTTTCTTTTCTGTCCAAATTTATATTCCGGACAGTTATTGTTTTTTATTTTAATTCCTAATAATTGCTCATACACTTCTGACACCGGGTTCTGGGATGATGATGGGAGATTCAGTATTGAAATTGAAAAATATTATTATTATTCTGTAAAGTTCATCTTTTACTAGTTAAGTTGAAGGAAATTTATGATCTCAAAAATATAAAAATAAGAATTTAATTAACTATTTAGTGTTGGCTAGCCTGACAGTGGTGTCCAGCGCCATCACGACCTTTAATAGATTTTGGGTCGTGATGATCCCAGGGCAAAACAAAAGGATAAGTTGATTGAAAGACAGGTTAAGGTTGTGGAGGAGAAGAAATATAGCAATATTCAAGAAGGTGAAATCATGGTAGATGATGGTCTGAAGAAGAAGGGGAAGACTAGATCTTAGAGGAAGATGAAAGATGGGAATGCACTGAGAAAAGTAAATACATGCCTACTCTACATTTCCCTCAGAAGCAGAGAGGAGATAAGTTGGACAAAAAATTTGGGCTCTTTCTAGAAGTGCTCAAGCAGTTGCATGTGAATATACCTTTCATAGAGGTGCTTTCACAGATGTCAACCTATACTAAGTTCCTAAAGGAGATATTGTCCAACAAGCGAAAAGTGGAAGAGATATCGATTGTCAAGCTCATAGAGCATTGCAATGTCATTCTGCAAAATAAGCTCCCTCAAAAGTGTGGAGATCTAGGGAGTTTTACTATACCTTGCTCTTTAGGAAGTACTAAGTTTGAAAAATCTTTGTGTGATTCGGGTGCTTCTATTAATCTTATGCCTTTGTCTATTTTCAGGAAATTGGAGTGAGAGATTGGATAAATCAGATCGATACATGTATCTTTGCAGCTGGCAGATCAGACTACAATCATACCTGAAGGAATAGTGGAGGATGTGCTAGTTCGAGTGGATAAATTTGTATTCCCTATGGACTCCATGGTGGTGAATATTGAAGAGAATAGGGAGATCCCTCTAATTCTAGGGAGACCCTTCTTGGCTACTAGCAAAGCGATTCTGGACATTCAAGAAAGGCAGCTCATGCTCAGAGTGGGGGAAGAAAGGGTGGTCTTCAAGATTGAAGGAGCAATGCGAGCCCTAAAGGAGAGAACTAGAGAGAGTAAGCATGATAAATGTGGGTTGTGCCCAAAGAAGGCAGAAAAGAAGCTCTTAGTATGGATGTGTGCACTGGGTCAGGCGTGTAAAGAAATTCTGACTTCGATTCAGACCCCGACTAGATGAATCAGGGGTGTTTCCTTTACCTTTTACTTTTTATTTGTGTATCATCAGGACATGCCGCAATTTAAAGTGTAGGGTAGGAAATGTAAATATGTATGTATGCTTGACTATGAATTTTGAGGAAAGTTAGATGAAGAGAGTTGAGTGTATGGAGAAAAGTTATAATGTCGTAAGCAAGGGAAGAAAACTAGATGAAAGCAAATGCAATTCCGAGCTACAAACAATGACAATAAAATTTGGGTTTGGGTGATCATTGAGGAATCTCGAAACTGAAGCGGGTCACTATAAATGTAGCCGAAATTGAGATGGTAGAGCCAATGAAAAGGCCGCGTGTGTACCGACGCGACGTATCGGGAACAGGCGTTATCATGGCGAATGACATTATGACGTCGCATCCCTTCAATGACAAGCTTGTTCCAGAAATTACCCAGGAAAATCTGGGAAATCTCACTCTTGTCGAAGACCTTTATTCAGTTAAACAACAACAACGACCACCTAGTATAATCCCACAAGTGGAGTCTGGGGAGGGTAGGATGTACGCAGCCTTACCCCTACCTAGGAAGGGCAGGGAGATTGTTTCCGATAGACCCTCGACTAAAGAAGGTGAAGGAAGCCCTTATAGCAAGTAATAGCAAGACAAATAATTAAAAAAAAAAAAACTAAATCAAAGATAGCAACATAGAATATGAAAGGGGTACCGATAACAAGTAATAGCAAGATAATATATTTAGAAAAATAAATCCAAGGCAGCAAACGAGAATATGAACGAAGTACTGCTAGCAAATGTCATTTATTGTCATTTATTGCTTTCTTTCATATTCTTGAATCATTTATTACTCCATTATTGCTCCAAGATATTGTTATCTAATAGCACACGTGCGGTATTTTTCATAAATCTGAATATTAATATTGATTTAGATTAATCCCCTTCACTATAAAACTAATTGTATAAAAACCTAGACCAAAATTTTGGGTCATAGAAATCTGCCCCTACTTACAAAGTAAACATCAGCGACAAATAAAATATGAACACCGTATAGCGAATGAGAAAATTGACGCTTGTTTGCATTTGCTTTCTCCTCATCTACAGGCTTAGAAGTTCGCTTGTCCAAGGAAAGCTTTGCCAACTCAGAATTATTTTGGAACTTTCTACAATTCTTTTTAATCTGAGTGGGACCCCGAAT
This sequence comes from Nicotiana sylvestris, assembly GCF_000393655.2. Taxonomy (NCBI): domain Eukaryota; kingdom Viridiplantae; phylum Streptophyta; class Magnoliopsida; order Solanales; family Solanaceae; genus Nicotiana; species Nicotiana sylvestris. The sequence continues at coordinate 66,686,920 of NC_091063.1, forward strand.
TCACTTATATTTTGACGGCTAAAATATTTTGTTGTTTGTTTGGCACTTTCTAATGTTGTAGCAGTGATATGCACCCCTGAATTCTTAATGACCTGCCCTCCAATTTGAGGTTTGATAATGATAGTGCCAATACACTGTAAATTATACTGTCTAGGTCAAAAGTTTATTAGCCAAACTAAAAGTTAAGTAAAGCTTGATAACTTTACATAATTGGAAGTTGGAATCCTAGTTAGAGATAGCGCAAAGTCATTAACTTAATAAATTATAACCACACATTTCAGAGACTAAATAACCTACAACACTTGTGAAAAAGCTAAGAGCTTTCAATCTCAAATCACCAACTTGAGTAAATATATAACTAAGGTAGGGTGTATATAACAATAATTAGCCCTCTCGAATTAATGCATTATGGACTCATGAATAAATGGAGTTTAGTTGTTTTTATGATTTTTTAATTGCTTTGATGATATATTGATCCACTTTTAGCGAACCCAAATTTATACAATCTGATTTGCAGTTCCCTAGCACACTGACCAGGTGGAAAATACTCGAGAACCGGATGGGGTTCCTTGAAAGCAAATAAAGAATAGTCAAGAGTTAGGGTCATATTTTCTTTTATTTAGAGGAAGTAAAAGCATGTAAAATATTACAAACTCACAAGCAACAACAGCATTTTTCAAGAGCAGAACAGCAAATAAAGAGGAAGAGCAGTTGTTAATAGTAGAATTGACAGTGTTCGCAACAGATAATAAGCAAGCCAAATTGAAGTGAAAACAAAATCAGCCTCAACGCTAGTAGTCTCTTAAGGCTTAATTAGTGTACATATAAATATAATAACCAGAAATTACAATGCTAATTATAGCGAGAAGTATTGACCATCTCCTCTCCTTCGCTACCTTAGTCAACCACGGGTGTATATATAGTCAAGCCTCAACTGCCCTCAGTCATATTTTTCCAAGTTAATCGCCTTGACCAGAGCTCCATCCGCGCTCATTTTCTGTCACAATTATAAAATGTAAGACATAAAAAATAACCGGTTTTCTTCTTTTAACAAATCAATGCAAGAAGATGCAATTAATCTACACTAACAGTTAATAATAGCAGGTGTCTCAAATGGTTTTATCATTGTTTTGAAGGCCAGCTAGATACATAAAAGGTACAACTCTTGCTCTACCTCTCACGTGGTTGATAATTGGAAATCCATGCTTGATTTGATTGATTTCTTGATATTTATGCCTGATTTGATTGATTTGTTGTTCGGCTTTTTCCATCCTTTGCGAGGTTCTTTGCATGTGTTTTTGCAAAATTTGCTCTATTTCCAAGCGAGTTTGCTTCTGCCGGTCCGAAGAATATTTGTGTTCATAGACCAAACCCACACCTCCGGCACCTATCGTCTAAACAACAAAAAAGAAGTAATAAATCATGTCAAGCTATTGATAGAAATATGTGTGAAGTTGAGGCGGCAAATACAAGATCCTACAACCGCTCACTAAATGTTGTTTGCTAAAATTTGAAAGTATATATACACCAATGACAAATCAATTCTGCGTACCGTGAAGCAAAGGAGAAAATGGACAGTTCGATTGCTTTCTTCTCATCAGCAAGGTCGATGCGCATTCTCTAATTCCAGAAAAAGAGATAAAAGCAAGTGTTAATACTTCTGGCCTATCTAACAAAATGAAATTCTTTTAAAAGTTTCTACAGGTTTTTCTCATATATAAATACAGAATACTTAATTCATTTACCTGTGCCATTTTGAGGACGGGTTGGTGGAATATGGGATGCAAGGCACCACCTTTGCTCAGGCTAGAAGCTAAATGCCTTGCTGCAAAACCGATAAGATGAGCGGGTGCTGACATGATGATGAACAGCTAGATTAGTGCAAACAAGAATTGTTGTGAAGCAGAATGCAAATACATATATATGATGCTGACAGCTAATTATTGAAGCAGAATGCAAATACATATGATATATAATTTGATGCATGCTAGGAGTGTCCATAGCCGGGACAAATCATGTATGGCCTCCAAGTTGGACTCAAGCCTACTTTTACACAAAGCAGCTAATACTTCAACCTCACTGTCACTTTGCTATATAGTAGATTGGCGATGCAACTGGACCAACTTATCGACTCCAAATTGAACAAACCAGCTAATATATAATACTTCAACCTCTCAACTCCAAAGTCTTTCCAAGTAGACAAACCAACAACTACTTCAATCTCTCAAGGCCAAGACGAGAGAAAGCCTAAAGCGAAAAAGATTTGAAAACTATTCCCATTCCTTCCCTTATTAAATTTTACCACACGGGCCTTTGCTCAACCTTAAATCTACGATTTGATTTTCTATGGATTTCAATGGCACTAAGTATTTGTGTCTATCAATAGTGAGAATGATGGGCAATTTCTAATGCTAAAGGACTCTACTAGCAACGGATATACACCATTCTGGGGTTTAGTCACACAACAGTGCCAACGCCATAACATAAAGTCTTAAGCTTTCTAAGAATTAATCACAAAATTAGAACTCCAAAAAAGACTTACCATTCAGCATGATGATGTTGATTGTCGAATCCTGTGAAAAAAAGGCAAGAGGTTTCAATCACAAAGTGCTGTATCAGAAATTGAATAGTATAAGGTAGGGTGGGTGTGGGTATATATAGAAGAATAAGTATGGGGAGACCTAAGCCAAACCACAATTGGATAAATTTAGGCCTCGACCCATTAATAAAAATAAAAATAAATAGTAATAATAAACTTATTAGGAATAGGAAAGGTATTGCCCGGATAAATAGCAGCTACCGAACGGGCTTCAGATGAAATTCTTGGAAAGATGGGAGAAGAAGAGAGATAGGGGATCAGCGGATAAAGGACAGGAGGGTGACGGAAAAGGAGTCAGTTACCTGCGAAGCCAAACCGTTGGTCTGAGCTTGATGCAGATGTCGGACGGAATTTGGGGAATTTGATCTTCTTGCACCCAAAGGTTATCGATCGTGTACGGGAACCAGGGTTAAAACTTCATTGTGTTATGTCATTTCTGCCCTCGATACAATTTATGGTTCTCTCTACGCTGAGGGTACTCTCTACCATAAAATTTATAGATACTCCGTCCATTCCAATTTATGTGAACCTGTTTGATTGAACATGAAGTTTAATAAAAAATGAAAATTTTTAGAATTTGTGGTTCTAAGCAAGTCAAATAATGACCTAGATTATTTGTATGGTTATAAAAGCTTCTCATTAAGAGTAAAATTATAAGTTTAAGCTAAATTGTTACTAAATTTAGAAAGGTGTCATTCTTTTTGGAATGGACCAAAAAGGAAATAGGTTCACATAAACTGGATCCGTTTTAAAGGGTATTTTATACCCCGCTTTTATTTTAAAATTCAATCTCTTTTCCCAATATTAAACAAATGACATTTTGGTTCTCTCATCTCAAACATTAATTGACATAATAGTTGATTGATCATCAAAGGGTTAAAATATAACTATTCTTATATTCTTAACTAAGAGGATGCCCTAATTAATTATACTAGTCTTACGGTATGCACTGTACGCGTATACACTATTTCAATGGATAAAATAACTATACAAAATTTGTATAAATTTTATATTAAAATATTATATAAAATAGAAGCGCATGTTCTTGAAAATGATAAATGTAGATCCTATATACCCAACTCAACGAAAGAAGAAACTGCTATTCTCACTCATCAGTTAATATATTCAACTAAAAATTTATTTTAGATTTATAATAATTTAAATATAGTAGATATACATAGTTTTTCGCATGTATCTTATTAATCATTACAAAATTTGTATAAATTATCTCCCTTTCTCATCTTTATATATTTTAAATTCATTAGGTAATTACAGTACTTTTTTGGGTCAGGTAATTATAGTATTTCTCGACACAATTTATTAATCTTCATCTGGCCGCATTGCATCAATATGGATCCAATAATCCATTAGGTGTACATTCAGAATGATAGCAGCTCTCTCCTCCCTATAGCAGGCGAGGCAAAAAAGACTACTAATGCCCCTAGCATTTCCCTCTTTGAGTTGGCCTATCAGAAAGAAAAAAACAAGTGAATGCGCTCGTCATGATCGATGCACGTCCTAGCGTAGTGCCCTGCTTGCTTAGCAACGAAAGTTACGGGTAAGAATGAACGACTTTGCGGAAGCCGATGACTACTATGATTTATGGGTTTTTGACGAGTTCCAGAACCACGAGAGGGAAAACGACATGGGAGAAGGCGTATATTCGAAGAACGCAAATGTTTTCAACAATACAACCCGAGCGACCAGACTTAACATAAATGTAGCCACTGGACCCATTCTAAAAAGGACCTTTTTCTCAAGATATCTTCCAAACTGTTGGAGTCGTTGCTCTCGTCCCTTTCACTCTTTAACCTGATCTCTACATTTATAGCTTGAAAAAGTAAAAGATGGTCACCGTTTTTTCCTCCGACTTTCACTCTCATTCGCGAAGCGAAGAAAGCGGGCTTTGCCCTACCCCCAAAAAAAGTACAAACTAGTCAAAGGACAACCTGCCTTGTTCTTCTCCCGTTCGGGACCCATATGGTTTTGGCTTGGAGGTCAGAAATCTTGACCCATGAAATACCTCGAGAAAGAGGGATCTCCGAGATCCATGGGAGATATGTCTTTTGTAGGTGATGAAAAACGGCATCCCACTGATCCCCGAATCAGCTATGTAGGTCGGTGGCTACCTAAGGAAATTCCGATTCGATCCGCCAAAAAAGACTCGTGGGAAGTAGACAGAGACTTAGTTGATACAAACCTATGAATAGAAAAACGAAGACGGGTGGACCTTGAATTAAATCTGAGCCTCATTACTCTTTACTGCATGCCTCCCTGCCTGTTTTCGTTTCTTTTTTTTTTAGAATACCTGCCCTGCGCATGGGTCCATAACTTCTCATCTTGTTTTGTATTTGATTAGAAGTCTCATTTCAATGCTGCGGTTGATGACCGCAACAATAAAGCTTGGCAGGTAAGCTACCTTGAGCCATCTTCGGCTTCGATTCGTTACGCCCAAATAGCAGACCGACTAATGGGAATCGAGACATCACCGTTTTCTCCTCACCCACTAAAAAGAGAAGAGGCCTTGGACCACCTTAAGCAAAATAGAGAACTAGGGGACCCACCGGGAAAGATACAGACTTTAGAGCATCAAGTCATACACAAATCGGAGTGACTTCACTACTGTCCGCCCTTACACAGTGTCCCCCCAAGAAAAATGAAATGCGATACCGGCCTAACCAGTCGTACTCTGACCAGGCTTCGAGAAACTTCGCCCCTTGAAAGACAGCGTAATAGCTCACTGATCGAGTGCTCTTGCACTGAAGATGAACTGGGCTCATCGCATTCCATTCATGACCTAACGACTATCCCTCTTTCTGGGAGGGAATCACTTGCTGGATCGAGCTCCGCCTTTTCTTTTCCAATTCCTTCTTTTTGTTCTACTTAGGTGGAGCAATCCAAACTCTCGACAGAATATAAAAGAGAACATGGCCATGGGATAGTTGAAATCTATAGTAATGCTGATTGGGGTGGGTCAGTAGAGGATAGGAGATCAACTTCGGGATGAGAAAAGATCGTTGAGAAAGCATCTTGAGAAAAAGCAAACTTCTAAGGGCCACCAAAAAGAAAAAAACAAAACATAGAGATACTGTTCCCAAAATCAAAAAAAGAAATAAAAATGAGCCAATTCAATAAAACAGGAGGAAAACGTGAAAGTTACCAAAATTTTTACCAAATCAAAGAACAATGGAAAGAGAGTTACCAAGTGGTACTTGGTTCGCTCTATTTCTTTATCTCCCCATGAATCGTATGTTTGTAATAGTAGGGACATAATTTTTTCAATTCTAATCGATTAGGCGTATTGGTGCCGGTTCTTTTGAGTAATATATCTAAAAATACCTCTTGTGTTCCCAACAAATAAGTAATTTTTTTATATCCTTCTGTGAATCGTACGAGCACATCCTCTGTCACCCCCACCGTGCTTACACGGCTTTATACCCCAACCCAACTTGCTCTGGCCCCGGCTGGTGGGTGGGGGTAGAGCCTCTAGCGCTTTGTAAGCTTTGTTTTCCTCTCATTAAGGTCCTTTTGAAATAATTTTGCCTGACCCGTCGTCGGTTCGGGAAGAACCTCGATTTCAAGTTGTTAGTGGTGATGTTCGAGCACCTCGGAAGGTTTAGCTCATTGGCTGAGTAGCTCGAAGACTTGTGATTTGGAGCTGACATGGTCAAAGATCATTTGCCTATTGAGGGAAACTTGTTTTAACAGGTTCTTTTCGAAGTAGATTCGAAGTAATGGCTTGTGATTTTGTTTAGTGATGGTCGGGCGTCCCTGAGTCGCGTTAATTTGGCTGGTGCAGCCATTTTGACCATAGTCATATGCGTTTTGCTGGTGCCATTTTTGATCTCGAGTGATAGTTTAGGTGTCTCTATCGAGGGTATGCCCTTTCGGGAGTCTTACAAATGTGACATATAGCCTAAACTTCGGGATCTGAGTTTTATGCCTGTAGTAAGTTCTTACAAAATTTGTCATGCATGTTGAGGTCTTACAGTTAGTAATGCATATTGAGGTCATACAGTTTGTCATGCCTGTTGAGGTCTTACAGTTTGTCATGCCTGTTGAGATCTTACAGTTTTTGTTGCTATGTAAAATAGATCTGGCTAGACCGAGTCTGCCCGCTCAGGGTCTTATCGCCTCGGGTTTTCCAGTGTATGGTGATTGACGACAGTCTCTGAGTCATCGAGTTTGCTTAGGCTCGAAGGTCGTTATTCGTGAGCTCGAAATTGCCTCGTTGGGTCCTTATGAGCCCGGGGTTCCAACCATGAGGTCGTGTGGGTGCCAAATCATTGACGCCAAGTCTCCGAGTATTTAGGCACGTATTCGATGGGGGAACCCCTACTATAATCATGCTAAACTTTCCTATGGAGTACGAGATGCTTTTGGGTGAAAGATACTCTTTGATTGCTTGACGTGAATACATGACGTTGAGTTGCTGTAATCCCGGCTCATGCGAACACGGTTCGTTCGACCGTTTGGCCCAGTACATCATTTCCTACTAGAACCTCGTTTGTCATTTCTCAGGAAATGCATTGGCGTTGCCTCGTTAAAAACCCGTTCGGGTTAAAAAAAACTCGGTCGAAGGAAAAGACTGTGACGTTTAATCGAGGATATTTGTGGGATTTTGCGATCGGGAGCCCTAGCAGTAATACCGCCCATGAATCAAAGGTGTCTATTTGTCAAAGGCATTGTTCTACTCCTTTTCTTCCTCCTCAAGAGCGTCCAAGTAAAATATAGGGTGGTTTCCTACCCATATTGCTGATTTCGTGACCGCTTAGGCTTGGTTTACTTTGGTTTGAATGTAAACTAAAATAAGCGGCATTTATCCAAACAAAGGGAACCATCATTTGATAACCAGAGTCATTCTTTGATAAATGATCACTATGAATCAAACTAATAGAATTTGATCGGATAGCGGATCTTAAGAGGCGGAAAAAAAGGAACCTTGGCGACCTAGAGATCGCGGAGTCCGCGCCCGTGCCGAAAGTGAAGAAGCTTTCCTCTCCTTTCAGTCGAGCACGCCCGCCCTTTAGCACTTCATTTCCCGAAGTGGAAGTAGGATAAAGGAAAGTGCACTCGATCAATTACCATGCCGTGTCGTAAGACAAAAAGTCACCCGCAGGAACCTAAAACCAATATCTTGGGGGAAAGGCCTCTACTCCCGAGCCAATTCAAAAAGTCACTCGATCAGTTTTGCCCTCGATACAATTCATGGGCACTCTATACGCTGACCACTTAGAGCCTGTTTGGATTAGCTTATAAACATTAGGTGCTGAAAAGCACTTTTAAGTGCTGTAACTGATTTAGGGCCTGTTTGGCCAAGTTTCTAGAATGACAAAAGTACTTTTTTACTTCAAAAAAGTACTTTTAAAAACATTTAAGCTGTTTGGCCAATAGAGAGAAGTACTTTTGGCCAGCAGCAGAAGCAATTTTTCTGCTTTTGGAAAGAAGCAGAAAATTCTAGCTTCATCCAAGAAGCAGAAGTGAAAAATTAATTTACTCAAGACAAAACTATCCTCACCATAAATTTATATTTTTCAAATTATCCCTTACTAATTTAAGTTTTTTCTTTTCATTTTTGTTTCTAGTTTTTACCATTCTTTTAAAATTAAAGATATCATATACATAAATTATATTGTAACTTTCCAAATTCTTTATTGACTTTTCTTGTTTTTGATTTGTTCTTTGTGTAATGTCTTGTAACTTTCCAAATGATCTTCTTCTTTTTTGACACTAAAGCAAATTATCTATATCCTTTTTTTGGATTATCAAATCTCTTCCTACAAATAATCATTTATAATTTCTTCTGCTATATGTTGTTACTTCTCGAATCTTTAAAACAGTTATCAAATCTAATTTGTGAAAATTACCTACAAATAGGTAATAAATTTACAATTCTAACGCATAATGTATCTATATATTATTAATAGAAGAAGAAAAAGGATCACACATTAAGCCAAGTGGCAGCCTGACAATAGGCCACTTGGCAATTTAGGACAAAGTTAGTAAGGTTAGGTAATACTAATTAGTTTTTTTTTTGAATTTAAATTTTAAAAAAATTATACATTATGTGTTGTTAATAATTCGTTATTATTTTTAAATTTGAATTTAAACATACTTAACTATTTTTTTACAAAAAAATTTATTTTATATATTAAAATTATTTTTATTTTACGTTCAATGCCATCTTTCAAGTTTGACATTCAGAATCATCTAGTTACAATTACCATGGCTATACATAATTTCATCCGACGATATTCTTCTACCGATAAGGAATTCAATTATTATGCTAATGAAGACATTACTGCAGAGATTGGGGAAGGAGATGGACCTTATGATATTCCTTTAGAAATGCAAGGCAAGTCTTCTACTAATATGGAGGCGTTGTGATAGACGTAGAGATGAAATTGTTGAGAAAGATTATCATGTGTGAGTGACTTTACTTATTATTTTATGGTAGATTATCACTATATAGTAATTTGTGGAATAGAGTTCTAATTGATATTGAATGATGTATTTTGATGATTCAAATCATCATGTAACAATAAGTAATTATACTAGATAATAATATATGCTTTGGTATAACTATATGTGGAAAATTGATTTAAATCTTTAATATGATTGTTTACTTTATGTTTTATGTTTTAATTAAATAAAATAAAAATAATAGTCGCTTACGATAAATATTTGAGTTCATTTTTCTCCTTTAAAGAATTATAAGACCTTTGTACTATCCTTTTTGATAATCTGACGCTCAAAAGTACTTTTTAGAAAGATTGGCCACACAATTAGTTTACCACATTTTGCAAAAAGTACTTCTTAAATAAATTGGTCAAACACAAGTTATTTTTTTTCAGAAGTATTTTTGAAAAAAGTACTTATGAAAAAAAGTACTTTTCAAAATAAGCACATTCTGGCAGCTTGGCCAAACGGGCTCTTAATAAATAAGCAGTTACGTGTTTGGATACAAGTGCTGAAATTGATAATAAGCTACTGCAGTATTTGATAAAAAAGTGTTGATAAGCTCTTTTTCTATTCAAATGACTTAAATAACCTTAGAATTGTTTACACTTATAAGAGCGTAATTTCTCCAAAATTTTAGATTCCAGATCGATTCAAATACAAAATATTCTATTTGTTATTTTATTTTAAATATAACAATGCTTAGATATAATAATTTTTATGATAGATATAATTTATTTTATGATAAGCATATAATCATAAATTATAATATAAATTGACAAAAGTTTCTTGATAAAAAATAAACCTAAATAGGACAAAATAGTTGAAGAGAAACAAACATTATCTTCATCAACCACAACACTTAGAAAGCAATACACCAAAAATTTGATATGTCCTTATTTATTACATACAGTTCAAAAATTAATACACAATCACATAGATACATATATGCAAAGGAATATAGAATTTGCTTGTCTTAAATAGTCAATGAGAATTGCAAACATGAAGAGGCCCGGGAGGGGGTGGGGGTAGGGGTGGGGGTGGGGGTGGGGGAGTTAGGTTAAATAGTCAATCGATGTAAGAGTTTTGTTGTAAAAAGGAATATTTTAAGGATAAAATAGTAAAAATTTTGGTCAAACTTAAAGTGTTTATAAGCTAAAAATTCATAAGCTAGGGGTGACCAGCTTATGGCTTTTGGCTTATTTTTGACTTATAAGCACTTGGCTTATAAGCAGTTTTAACTATACCAAACTAGTAGATAAGTCGAAAAGTGTTTTTAAGCTAGTTTGACCAGCTTATAAGCTTAGCCAAACACCCTCTTAACCGGATTTTCGCACTCAAAACAAACAGAGGTGGCTGACTGCTTGTTCTTAATTATAGTACTACACTTAGGGGTATCAAGTTAGGTTCGGCCGGTTATTTTATAAAATTCATATCATACCAATTTTTCGGTTATTCTATTGTGTATAACAAAAATTAGACTTTTCGAATAACATAAAGAATAAATGATAATCACATGAGATCAAACTAGAACTCCAAAAAGACTTTCTTGGTTTTCTCATAATGTTGACACTTGTTTCAGAGACTGAATAACTACAACACTTGTGAAAAAGCTAGAGCTTTCAATCTCAAATCACAAACTTTAGTAAATATATAACTAAGGTAGTGTATATATAACAATATGGAAACACCTATAGACAAACCAGGTTTGGAAAACTTTAGCCTAGTCGGATTATGGACTCATGAGTCATGAATAAATGGAGTTTACTTGTTTTTAATTGTTTTGAGGACATATTAATCCACTTTAGTGAAATCAAATTTGTACAATCTGATTTGCAGTTCCTTAGCACTCTGACCAGGTGGAAATACTCAAGGACCGGCTGGGGTTCCTTGAAAGCAAATAAAGAGTAGTCAAGAGTTCGTGTCATATTTTCTTTATTTATTTAGAGGAAGCAAAAGCATTTAAAATTTATAAACTCAAAAGCAACAGCATGATTTTTCAAGAATAGAACCGCAAATAAAGAGTAAGGCGAGTTGTTTAGAGTAGAATTGACAGCGTTCCAAGGAGAAGTGGGTAGATAAAACACAGAGAACACTAATAATTCAGTGAATACGAGCGAGGAAATAGTATCATTAATTAACACGCAACAGATTACAATGCTAAGTCACCTTCTTTCCTTCACTACCTAAGTCAGCAACGGGTTTACATCTTCGATCATCAACTGCCGTCAGTCATATTTTTCATAGTTGATTGCCTTGACCAGAGCTCCATATCCGCCCGCATCGCGTCTGTCACAATTACAAAATGTAAGACCTCAAAAATAACTGGTGTCTTTAATGGTTTTATCATTGTTTTGAAGGCCAGCTAGATACAGGAAAGGTACAACTCTTGCTCTACCTGTCACGTGGTTGATAATTGGAAATCCACGCCTGATTTGATTGATTTCTTGATATTTATGCCTGATTTGATTGATTTTTTGTTCGGATTTTTCCATTCTTTGCGAGATTCCTTGCATGTGTTTTTGCAAAATTTTCTCTATTTCCAAGCGAGTTTGATTCTGCCGGTCCAAAGAATATTTGTGTTCATAGACCAAACCCACACCTCCGGCACCTATCGTCTAAACAACAAAAAGAAGTAATAAATCATGTCAAGCTATTGATAGGAATATGTGTGAAGTTGAGGCGGCAAATACAAGATCCTACAACCGCTCACTAAATGTTGTTGTTTGCTAAAATTTGAAAGTATATATACATCAATGATAAATCAATTCAGCATACCGTGAAGCAAAGGAGATAATGGACAGTTGCCTCAATTGCTTTCTTCTCATCAGCAAGGTCGATGCGCATTCTCTAATTCCAGAAAAAGAGACAAAAGCAAGTGTTAATACTTCTGGCTTATCTAACAAAATGAAATTCTTTTAAAACTTTCTACAGGTTTTTCTGATAAATACCGAATACTTAATTCATTTACCTGTTGTATTGGGAAAATTGCATTTATATATGTAAGTGACATGTTGAGACACGTGGACTGGTCAAATAGTCAAAGAATTATAATGAGTCAAGAGGCACGGACAACAGTAGAAACGAGCAAAGGCAAAGGAAGAGGCACGAGAGGACATTTGAAGGATTCAGCGTCCGTACCTATTTAAATTATTTATCAAAAGGAACGGATCTGACCATAATAAAGAGCGCAGATACGAAATTCGACAGACATTAAATACTGGATACGTTAGAGAATTTGTATTGATTACAATGATTGTGTAACGTAGCATTCAATGTCTTTAATTATTCATAATAACCTCATTATGATTTGGAGGAAATGCATATCTTCAAGATACCTATAAAAGGGAGGTATCTAGTCACTTGTAGGGACAAGACACAATTGGAATATACTTTGATTCACTTGTTTTTCTCCTGATTATACTCTGGTTACTCCAAATTACTCTCTTCTACATATTCTTTTGATTATCAGTAACCCGCGTTCTTCTAAATTTTAGCTTTGACTGAAATTCTATTTTTTGGTTAAACAAATTGGTTCCGTTACCGGGAATCTGATAATCTATTTTCTTTTCACTTGACCTTCCTTGTTACATCAATTATGTCGAATAACAATGACAACACCCCAGGAAACCAAGAAAAGCAACAAAGTCAGGGAGGCCCACAGAATATTAACATTCAAGTTCCAACTCCGCAGGACTCTCCACGGCAATCTCGAGAGGGTACTCCTAATGGATCTCAAATAAACGAGTATGCTCAATTTGAAAATGCTGAAGCTGTTGATGAAGCTTTGCAGAAATTAATTACTGCTCGGGTCAACAAAGCTGTTGAGGCGCTTGTTAACCAGTTACCTGTTGCAACACCCACACCTTCTCCAAATAATAACATTATAGAAAACCCTCGTTCCGGACTTGTTAATTCAGGCAGCGATGGAACTCCCAGTAAACCGCAGGAGAGAGAACCAGATAATGTAATTAATTCTGATTTACAAAATTTAGTACTAACCTTGCAGAGACAGCTCAAGGAGCAAAGTGAACGCATAGAGCAGATATCCGGGGTGCCGCCCATAATCAAAGGGGTAGACATGGACAGATATTCACAACAACCCTGGAAGCCAAGTGCTGCCCCACTCCCAATTCCAAAAAAGTTCAAAATGCCTGATATTCCAAAGTATGATGGAACAACAGACCCACGAGACCACGTGACTGCATTCACAACGGGCGTAAAAGGCAATGATTTAACTAAGCAGGAGATCGAACCAGTATTAGTCAAGAAATTTGGCGAAACACTCACCAAAGGAGCACTAACATGGTATTCCCTTTTACCTGAAAATTCTATAAACTCTTTTGGTGAGCTTGCAGATTCTTTCATCAAAGCACACTCGGGAGCCCAAAAAGTGGAAAAAAGAATGGAGGATATTTTCAAAATTAAGCAAGGAGATTCAGAATTGCTTAGAGAATTCGTGGACAGATTTCAACGCGAAAGAATGACATTGCCGCGTGTACCTGATAACTGGGCAGCTATAGCTTTCACAAGCAATTTGAATGAAAAAAGCTCGGAAGCTACGAGGAGACTCAAGGAAAGCCTTCGAGAATTCCCAGCTACAACGTGGAATGATGTTTATAACATGTATAACACGAAGTTGAGGATTGAGGAAGATACCGTTCCCCGATCTCAAAAAGAAGAAAGTATACGTTCAAGACGTGCAGAGAACGAAAAAACATCCGGTAAAAATAGGTACTAGCCCTATATGGGACCTGCGGGGAAAGACTCACGGTCAAAATAGGGTAATCAAAGGCACGATCACAGATCAAGAAACAGAGAATCAGGTTCTTCATCAAGATTTAGGAACGAGCGAAACAATTATGAGTCACGGGATGATAATAGAAATTTAAAAGCGAGATTCGGAGGTTACAACTTCAACGTCAGCACCTCTGAGCTCGTAGCTGTTTTGAAAAGCATGGGAGATAAGGTTCGATGGCCAAAGGAAATGAGATCGAATCCAAACAGGCGCAACCCTAACCATTGGTGCGAGTTCCATAATGATCATGGGCATAAAACAACAGATTGCAGATTTTTACAAAGTGAAGTTGATCATTTATTAAAACAAGGATATCTTACTGAGTTGTTCAGCGAGAAAGGCAAGCACGCTTACATGAAGAACAGGCAGGAGCCTCCAAAACCATCTTCTCCCAAAAGAACTATTAATGTTATAAGTGGGGGTGAAGACATCAATGGTGTGTCATATACTGCAGCTAACAAAACTTCCAAAATAACTATTACCCAAGGGAAACGGGTGCGGCATGTTCTAGAAGAAGGCAATATTACATTCAATGATGCAGATACAGATGGCGTATTAATCCCTCATAACGATGCACTGGTAATATCTTTAATTGTGCATGATACTAATGTGAAACGAGTTTTGATTGATCCAGGTAGTTCCGTGAACAATATTTTGCTAAGAATGCTACGTGAGATGCAAGCTGAAGATGGAGTAATAACAAAGACACACACACTCTATCTGGATTTGATAATTTCAGTGTCGTCACAAAAGGAGAAGTAACACTCACCACTTTTGCTGAAGGGGTCGTCAAAGATACAAAGTTGCAGGTAGTAGACATGAAGATGGCTTACAACATGATTCTGGGGAGACCATGGATCCATGAAATAGATGTTGTTCCTTCAACCTTGCATCAAGTTATCAAATTTCCATCGCCGTGGGGAATTTTGTTAAATTCGCGGAGATCAACATACGTCCAGGGCTATTAACTCCGTCGCAGATACAAGCACGAGAAGTGGAGGCAAATAGCAATCACAGAAGGCAGTTGAGGATACCACAACACAAACCTCAACTGAACAAGCGTGAACAAATGTAGACTCAAGGCCTGATACCATTCAAGAACCAAAAGAGAATGAAGATATCAAAACAATGATAGAGGAATTAGAACCTGTCATGTTATTCGCTCAATGGCCTGATAAAAAAGTCTATGTCGGAGCTAATCTTGGACAAGCAATGAAAGGTAAGTTAATTAAATTTTTGAAAACTAACATGGACTGCTTTGCTTGGTCCCACTCCGACATGACAGGAATACCACCGGAGGTGATGACTCATAAACTAAATGAAGATCCGTCATATCCTCCTGTGAAGCAAAAGAAAAGAAAGCTGGGAACTTTCAAGAATTAGGTGATTCAAGTAGAAGTCCAAAAATTGCTAAAAATTGGTTCCATTCGAGAGGAAAAATATCCTAACTGGTTAGCCAATACTGTTGTGGTTCCAAAGAAAAACGGTAAGTGGCGGGTTTGTGTAGATTATACAGATCTTAACAAAGCCTGCCCTAAATATTCTTTTCCACTACCACACATAGATCAATTGATTGATGCAACTGCAGGTTACGAATTGTTAAGTTTTTTAGATGCATATTCAGGTTATAATCAGATTAAAATGGATCCAGCAGATGAAGAAAAAACTTCATTCATAATAGACAGGGGGACATATTGTTTTAAAGTAATGCCCTTTGGTCTAAAGAATGCAGGTGCAACGTATCAGAGGTTAGTTACCAAAATATTTCAGGAATATTTATGAAAGACAATTGAGGTATATATAGATGAGATGCTTGTTAAAACTCAGTACTCAAAAAATCACATATCACACTTATCTGACATATTTTCAATTTTGCACAAATTTAATATGAAGTTAAATCCCGAAAAATGTGCATTTGGCGTTGCATCAGGCAAGTTTTTGGGTTTTCTTGTTTCTAACCGTGGAATTGAAGTAAATCCTGCATATATTAAAGCCATTGAGGACATCCTTGACATACTTTCAAACAAGAAAGAAGTTCAAAGATTAACAGGGAGAATTGCGGCCTTGGGAAGATTCATCTCTAAATCATCAGAGAAGTGTTTTAAATTCTTGTCAGCTCTTAAGAAGCAGGATCATTTTGAATGGAATGAGGAATGTCAACAAGCACTTATGAATTTGAAAACGTACTTATCAAATCCACCTTTGTTGGCAAAACCAAAGGCTGGGGAAAAGCTACTCCTCTACCTTGTTGTTTCGGAGGTGGCGGTAAGTGTTGTTTTGGTCCGAGAAGAGTAAGGTAAACAATCACCTATCTATTACGTAAGTGAATCTTTGTTAGATGTAGAGACGAGGTATCCTTAGTTAGAAAAACTTGCACTTGCGTTAATCATGGCATCTAGAAAGTTAAGACCTTACTTTCAATATCATCCTATCGTTGTGGTAACTACCTACCCTTTACGTAACATATTACATAAGCATGATTTATTAGGTAGGTTAGCTAAGTGGGCAATAGAGTTAAGTGAATACGAAATTGCATACCAACCTAGAACTGATATAAAATCACAAGTATTAGCTGATTTCATGGCTGATTTTAGTCAGGAAATACAGTTAGAAGCAGAAAAAGAATTACAGGTGTTCAATGGAGCTAACCCAGGAACTTGGACTTTATTCACTGATGGCTCATCTAACGTGAGAGGAGCAGGTTTGGGGGTAGTAATGGTACCACCTACGGTGAAACCATTCGGCAAGCTATTAAATGTCATTCCATAACTAACAATGAGGCAAAATATGAAGCTATGATTGTAGGTTTAGAACTAGCACGGAAATTTGGCATAAATCAGATTATAATCAAGAGTGATTCACAACTCGTAGTTAATTAAATGCGGGGGACTTATACAACCAGGGAAATAAGGATGCAACAGTACTTGGAAAAGGTACGGGAATTGATAAAACAATTTCAAGATTGGAAGATTAGACAAACACCCAGGGACAAAAATCTTGAAGCAGACGCCCTAGCAAATCTCGCATCTGCGGCCGACGTGGCAAACGATGCAAATGCCTCAGTGATACATTTATTTCATTCAGTTCTTGATCCTGATGCGAATGAGGTAAATTTTAATAATTTAACCTAGGATTGGAGGAATGAAATTGTTGCTTTTTTGCAGTATGGAACTGCCCCTCATGACAAGAAAAAGGCTTATGCGCTTCGAAGGCAGGCCGATCGGTACTGCTTAAAACAAGGCAATCTATATCGTAAAATGTTTGGTGGACCCTTAGCAAGATGCCTTGGACCTTTGCAAACAGAATATGTAATGAGAGAAATACACGAGGGTCATTGCGGGAATCATGGAGGTGGAAGATCACTAGTAAGAACCTTAATTAGGGCAGGTTATTACTGGCCTAAAATGGAAGAGGAGGCAGAACGTTTCGTGGCCAAATGTGATAAATGCCAGAGGTACGGTAATAATATGCATAGACCTGCGGAATTATTACATCTGGTCATTGTGCCATGGCCATTTATGAAATGTGGAATGGATATCGTAGGTCCATTACTGCAAGCAAAAGGACAGGTAAAAGTTTTGCTTGTTCTCACTGATTATTTTACTAAATGGGTAGAGGCAGGTGCATTCTAACAGGTGGAAGAAAAGAAAGTCAGAGATTTTATTTGGCGGAATATCATATGTTGATTTGACGTACCAAAGGAGATCGTATGTGATAATGGTCCTCAGTTTATTGGAGCTCAGATCGTGGAATTTTTTCAAAGCTGGCAAATTAAAAGGATTACGTCAACACCTTATCATCCGGTGGGTAATGGACAGGCAGAATCAACGAACAAAGTCATTATCAACAATTTAAAGAAACGACTAGAGGAATCAAAAGGAAACTGGCCTGAAGTGTTACCTGGAGTTTTATGGGCTTATCACACAACTACAAAAACAAGTACAGGTGAAACACCGTTCTCATTGGTTTATGGAGCTGAGGCTTTAATTCCAGTTGAGATAGAGGAACCAAGTACACGGTTCACACAGGCGACACAAGAATCTAATGATGAGGAGATGCAGGTCAACCTAAATTTACTCGAGGGGCGGAGAGAAGCTTCTTTAATAAGAATGGCAGCACAAAAGCAAGTCATAGAACGATACTACAATAGAAAAGCACGCCTCAGGTTCTTCAAAATTGGAGACTTCGTGCTTAAAAAGGTTTTTCAGTCTACAAAGGTAGCTAACACAGGGAAATTGAGTCCAACATGGGAAGGACCCTACAAAGTGCGTGATGTTTCAGGAAAATGAGCATATGAACTGGAGACAATGGATGGCAAGATACTACCTTCGCTTTGGAATGTTGTTCATTTAAAGAGATACTATTTCTAAGGAAAATCCACGGTCAGGTATAACCATTTTAAATCTCATTTTTGAATTGTTAAAATTTTACTAACGATTTTAGATGATAGGCAAAACACTAACCCGTACTAAATGATGAGTCACGACCTGCAAGGCACATGGAGTAACTTAAAATTCCTGGCCTAGGGATACAATTATTCTAATAGAGATGCGAACGGGTTATGTAGTCTTCATCTATAATCGTCCCTCCGAGTCCCGTATGTTTTTCGTTTCAGGAAAAAGGACCAAATGAGAGAAACTATCAAGTGCTCGAGACTTCATACTTCAACACTCAAATACTTGGGGGACTACATAATATACACGGACATGTGTATAAATAAGGCAAAGAAGATTAAGGAAAAATCAAGCCTGAAAGAGTCAAGTGCAGAGTAAAAGTCATAAAGCCACGAGCTAAGGCCAAAGAAAAACCTCACTATAGTTAGGGTAAAGGCTATGTACTAAAACGAGTTATAAGGAAAAACCCCGTGTCTATTATTCTTCTTTAAATCTGTTACAAGAAAAACAGTTACTAGAAAGTTATAGATGTAATTCAAATACATGTAAAGTTTTATTCGGAACTAGACAAGGATCAAAAATAAAAACTTGTCAAAGTTATTTCAGAGAAACATGTGTATTCCTATTTCTTTTGTCGTATGATAATACTATTATGAAGTTGAGACGTCTTCTTCATTAAGTATTGGAATATAAAAGGGCCCTCTTTTATAAAACTCAAGTTTAAATTAATCATGAGGTTAACAAAAGTATTTTTCGGAAAACAAAAATGCAAATTATTCTGTAAGTCCTTAAAAAAATAAAGGCGAGAATAAAGCAAGCAGAAGTTTAAGAAAAAAAATTCTTAATATGTAAAAAAAAAAATCTAAGACTAAGGTCGAACTTAGTCATAAAACTATGAAATTGTTTAGATTTCCCCATTAAAAGACTTGGGGACTGACGTTTCTAAAATCAACCCTCAAATGAAGTTAAGGGTTTGATTACAATCTTCCAAAATCAAAACAAAAACAAAATCATTTGACTGATTAAAACCGGTCACTGAAAAGTTTGTGGTATTGAGGCAGGAACGTCAATAGCAGCAGGCTTAATTTGGGCAGGTGCATCAACAGGCTCGGTTTGAACTTGGCTTGCAGCAACGGGCTCGATCGGGTTTGAAATAGTCCTGATACCCGTATCAGCTTCAACATTCATGAGAGCTTCAGTCACGGGAACTTCATCCACGGGAGAAGGGAAGTCCTGAGTTTGTTGAGCCTTTTCAATGGTTTCGTTGATTTTAGCTAACTCCAACTCCAGGTTGAAGTTTTCTTGGCCAGCTTCAAGTAGGGTATCACGACGGGAATTCAAAAAAGCCCAACTTGCCTCAACAACAGATTTTTCTTCAAGGATCTCTTAATCCTTTTCCCAAGCAGCGATCTCATTTTTTAGCTCTTCATTTTCAGCCAAGGCGGAGCTGTGAGAAGCTTGAAGAGAGGCGTGAAAGCATTCTAAAGCACGCACCTTATCAGCTGAGATTATGAGGTCTTCTTGTGCTTGAGTCAAATTTTGCACAAGCTCCCCAGTGTAAACTTCCTTTTGGTTTAAAAAAACCTTTAATTCTCTGATCTCTTCACTAGTTTTAGATAGCTGCTCTGAGAAGGAGGACTCGAGACGCTCTTTGTCTTTCTCTGTTTGGTGTGAAGAAGCTTTTGCAACCGTCAATTCTAAAGTTAAAGCCCATACTCGCTGCTCTAAGGTATTCTTGCTCTCTTGTAAGCTCTCTATATCAAGCTGAGCACTCTCAAATTTCCCCTTCCAATTGGTTGCTTCCAATTGAGAGTCGTGTGCTGTCTTATCCAAAGGGGCAATTCTTTTCATCAACTCTGTGCCGATGAGATTAGCCTAAAAAGGGAGAGAAGGAAAATACCTTCAGAGTGGCATGCACGATATCATTCATTAAAGTCAAGGAAATGTAGCTCTCCGGCTTTGCTTTTTCAATTGGGCCAATAAGAGGCTCCAGCCATACATCTGCCTAACCTGACTTTCTCAAAAGGCTGTTCTCAGCAGAATTTCGATAGTTACCCGCCTTATAGCGGCACTTTTACTTGAAGAGCCCGTTTCAGTATGATGAACTATAGGAGGGGGAATAGTCAAAGGAGGAGCCGGAGAAGAGGTAAGAGAAGTAGAAGAAGGAACGGAAATAGCTGGGGCCGGTAAAGAAGGAATCACAGGCACGGGTAATGAAAAAGACGATAAAGGTACTTCGTCTAAAATAGGCCCGACATCTTCACGACCAAATCCACTAACGAAAAGTTGGTCGATAGACTCACGAGTATCGTAGGGAGTGGCGTCATCATCAGGAATTCTTATTGGGGTTTCAATAGGTTCGGTAAAAGAAACCGAGACTTCAACTTCGTCATAAAAAACAATGCGTCTCCTAACTCGTGGCCTCGTTACCAAGGAACTCTCATTTTCCTCTTCTTCAGAATTTTCCTCTTCAGCAGCCTTCCTTTTCACAGAAGAGGAACCCAAGACTATTTCTCGGGCTCTCTCTAGAGAGATACGGGTTACCAAAGGAGTACGAGCCCCCGAAGAGACACGAGAGGCTGCAACTGCTTCAGCAGTAACCCCTCGAATAGCAAATCCTGACAAAAAGAAGGATAAAAGTTAAAACAATAAAGGAGAATATAGGCACGAAAAGAACAAAATGTGAACTCTTACCATGAGTCTTTACCTTCCAACCAAAGCGGTTAGAAAGTGTTTTCCAAGATCTACCGTCCATTGGCGTGATCTTCAGCAATTTATCTACCCAACCACGGAAATTGAGAACATCCCCCACAACTCCCATAGTTGCTAAAAAAAACAAGGAGCGGGGGGAGGAGGGTAAAATTAGAAAAGCTGATAAACTTGAAAAAAGAAGGTACGAGAGGGATAAAAGACCTACATGCAAATTCCACTTCTCAGGGAAGGGAACATTATCTTTACCCACTAAACCAACAGTGGGGGCAACAACAAATCGGGCATACCAGCCACGATCCTTGTCATCCTCAGGGCTCACCAAAACCCTCTTACTCCTGGCTACTAGTGTAAAAACACCATTACGAAAAAGCCTAGGTGAGTAAAGATGAATCAAGTGAGGGAAAGTAAAAGGAGTTTCAGCTCTAGTGGCTAAATGGCTTAAACATGCAACTGCCCTCCATATGATTGGGCTAATTTGACCCAAGCAGACATTGAAGAAACGACAAAATTCAAGAATGACTGGGTCGATTGCTGGTCTAAACCCTAAAGTAAAAGGGTAAGTGTAAACAAAAGAGAATCAAGTTAAATAGGAAGTAATTCTCTTATTCGGATTAGGGATAATAATGGGAAAATCATTACTCCAATGACAGTCCTTACGAACCACATGAGTCAAAACCTCTGTAATTTGAGTAGGGTAAGCATCGACACGATCTAATGCGGAAACCTGATTTCTAAGAGATTCCCTGTCATGGTAAAAATACAATTCTGAAGGGACTATATCATCTACTAAAGGTTCGCGTAAAGGTTCAGAATGATCTTTACCCCTAGAAGAAGATTTTTGAGAAAGGGAACCTCCGGTTCTAGAGGAAGGACCAGAACCAGAAGAAGGCATAGACGAACCACCTCCTCGAGTAGATCCTAAACTACGAAGTCTACCTCCCCTTCTGTGCCTAACAGGGGCATGGGGAAGGAGTCAGTAATGGAAACTCTCTCAAGGTTAGGGCTTGGAGAAGACATATCGAAGAGGAATGATCTAAGGAAGAAGTCAACAGAGATTTGGAGAAACAAGTGTTCAATAAGCTTTATGTGATAAAAGACAAGGGAAAAAATTATATTTATACCGATAAGCAACCGCCAAAGGTAAAAGTGCGGAGGTGGAAAGACCATAATTATGATAACTGGCACTTCGTTAACAGTGGAACCGTAAAAACCTTGAAAAAGGCTGCAAAAACTGCAGAGCCAATGGAAAATTGACACGTGCATGAAATATTAAATGGAAGTGACAATTGAAGCGTCAATTTTGTCGTAGCATTAATGGCGACAAAAATTCTCGTTTTAATGAAATCCACTTCCCAGATATTCAATTGATGAATAAATGGAAAGTGGGGGAACTATCTGTATTGGAAAAAATTGCATTTATATATGTAAGTGACATGTTGAGACACGTGGACTGGTAAAATAGTTAAAGAATTATAATTAGTCAAGAGGCACAGGCAGCAGTAGAAACGAGCAAAGGCAAAGGAAGAGGCACGGGAGGACATTTGAAGGATTCAGCGCCCGTACTTATTTAAATCATTTATCAAAAGGAACGGATCTAACCATAATAAAGAGTGCAGATACGGAATTCGACAGACATTAAATACTGGATACGTTAGAGAATTTGTATTGATTACAATGATTGTTTAACGTAACATTCAATGTCTTTAATTATTCATAATAGCCTCATTATGATTTGGAGGAAACGCATATCTTCAAGATACCTATAAAAGGGAGGTATCTAGTCACTTGTAGGGACAAGACACAATTGGAATATACTTTGATTCACTTGTTTTTCTCCTGATTATACTCTGGTTACTCCAAATTACTCTCTTCTACATATTCTTTTGATTATCAGTAACCCCGTTCTTCTAAATTTTAGCTTTGACTGAAATTTTATTTTTTGGTTAAACACCTGTGCCATTTTGATGACAGGTTGGTGGAATAAGGGATGCAGGGCACCACCTTTGCTCAGGCTAGAAGCTAAATGCTTTGCTGTAAAAGCGATAAGACGAGCGGGTGCTGACATGATGATGAACAGCTAGATTAGTGCAAGCAAGAATTGTTGTGAAGCAGAATGCAAATACATATATATGATGCTGACAGCTAATTATTGAAGCAGAATGCAAATACATATGATATATAATTTGATGCATGCTAGGAGTGTCCATAGATGGGACAAATCATGTCTGGCCTCCAAGTTGGACTCAAGCCTACTTTTACACAAAGCAGCTAATACTGCAACCTCACTGTCACTTTGCTATATCATAGATTGGTGATGCAACTTGGACCAACTTATCGACTCCAAATTGAACAAACCAGCTAATATATAATACTTCAACCTCTCAACTCCAGAGTCTTTCCAAGTAGACAAACCAACAACTACTTCAATAGGCCTAAAGTGAAAAAGATTTGAAAACTATTCACATTCCTTCCCTTATTAAATTTTACCAAGATTATTACTGTAGTAAAACTCAAGCGTGACACAACCGAAAGTTAGAAGATAGGTCAGTGATTCATTATTTAGCCACGACATAACATAAAGTCTTAAGCTTTCTAAGAATGAATATAGTAATTAATCACAAATTAGAACTCCAAAAAAGACTTACCATTCAGCATGATGATATTGATTGTCGAATCCTGTGAAAAAAGGCAAGAGCTTTCAATCACAAAGTGCTGTATCAGAAATTGAATAGTATAAGGTAGGGTGGGTGTGGGTATATATAGAAGAATAAGTATGGGGAGACCTAAGCCAAACCAGAATTGGATAAATTTAGGCTTCTCCTATTATAGACCCATGAATAAATATTATTAATAATAATAAACCTATAAGGAAAAGGAAAAGTATTGCCCGAATAAATCGCCAGTTAGGCAGCTACCGAACGGGCTTCAGATAAAATTCTTGGAAAGATGGGAGAAGAAGAGAGATAGGGAGGGGATTAGCGAATATATTGACTGCTTAGCGAAGATACATATTAATCAATGACATTTTTCATTCCCTCATCTCAAAAATTGATTGATCATCAAAGGGTTAAAATATAACTATACTTATATTCTTAACTAAAAGGATGCACTAAGTAATATTACTAGTCTTACGCTATGGATAAAATAATTATACAAAATTTGTGTAATTTTTATATTAAAATATTGTAAAATAGAAGCGCATATTCTTGAAAATAATAAATG
Organism: Nicotiana sylvestris; assembly: GCF_000393655.2. Classification (NCBI taxonomy): domain Eukaryota; kingdom Viridiplantae; phylum Streptophyta; class Magnoliopsida; order Solanales; family Solanaceae; genus Nicotiana; species Nicotiana sylvestris. The sequence goes on from NC_091063.1 coordinate 66,711,104, forward strand.
TTGATCCAAAGAAGAAACTGTTATTCTAACTCATCAGTAAATATATTCAAACTAAAATATATTTTAGATTTAATAATTTAATATATATATGTATATATATATATATATATATATATATATATATATATATATATATATATATATATATATATATATATTTGCGATGTATCTTATTAACCATTACAAAATTTGTATAAAATATCTCCCTTTCTCATCTTTATATTTTTAAAATTCAATAGTCACTCTAAAACATAAAAAAGAAATTAATAATAATAATAATGAAAAAGAAGTATTGTCTGGATAAATATTTGACTCTGTACGAAATTTAAGTAAAAAAGATTTTTTTTTGAAATTTGTGGTCTAAAACAAACAATAAAAAATTTTGAGATTGTAAATTAATTCAATAAGGGTAAATTAGGAATTCTCTGAAGGAAAGGCAACAATGTTTTTTGGACGGACCAAAAGGGAAAGGGAATTTTTCCTATATTTAACTATATAATAAGCGGAGCCTTAAAAATGTTCTCTAGTATGAACCCTCAACCCTATGAATCTTCATCTTCAATACCCCTCAAACCACCTGACATTACCTCCCAAACTACAACACAACATGATGGTGGAGAAGCTAAAACGTCACATAGGGACATGGTGTCATCTTCAGACCACATGGTTTTTGCCCCAAATGTGAGCCAATCCAACATAGAGCTATCAGAATCTTTTTCAGAAGAAGGAGAAGCACTGGCAAATTTAATATACTCCCCCACACGAGGCAATAGATCGATCACACTTACGGAGGAGGATAAGCAAAAAATTTATGAACCATGGCAATGCTCCATCGTTATCAAACTGTTTGGAAAACGCATGATGCATCAATACCTAACAAAGAAAATTCAAGAGCTTTGGAGACCAACGAAAATCTTCTCCTTAATTGATATGGGAAAAGATTACTTTATCATCAAATTCATAAAAAAAAATGAAAATATGGATAAAGCTCTTCATCAAGGTCAATGGTTTGTAAATGGTCATTACGTATCCGTAATCAAATGGAAACCAAATTTTGTGGCTACCAACAAAAAATTAACTACCTCAACAATATGGATTAGATTGCCACAATTACCAACAGAGTTTTATGATGGGAGAATCTTAGAAAAAATTGGCAACTCCATTGGTCGATTACTGAAAATTGATGTTTGTACATCAACAACAATGAGGGGTCACTACGCTAGGCTCTGTGTGGAAATTCATTTGGATCATCCAGTGCAACCACTCATCTATATTGGTACTCACAAGTAGTATATTCACTATGAAGGAAAAAATCTACTATGTATGAAGTGTGTAAGATTGGGGCATACATCTACCATATGTAACTTTATCCAACAACATACAAAAACAAACTCCTGCCCAAATACTACTACACAAAGGTCAATCGAGGAGAACCAAGAAGGTGAATGGAAAACCGTCACCTTCAACGAAGGTAAGAGGCAGCATGTGACAAACAATCCTGCAAATAACCACACCCTAAAGGAGAAGCTTCAAGGCCCAGGTATCTCAGTAAATCTTTTCAATGCAAACATAGGTAAGTACATCGACACTCAAGTTTTACAATATAAATCAAAAGATTCTGCTAAGAACATTACGACGAAGAAGAACATAGACAATACCACTTTTCCAGTCCAAAACCACTTCACCATTTTAGATCAAGAGCACATGATTTTGGATAAACTTAAAATAAATGAAAATACTATTTCTCCTAAAACCTCCCATGCAATTAGACATTTGGACTCTTTGATGAGTGACGTGGCTTTACCAGACTCACACGTGCCTACTTCTACTTGTAACGAAAAACGTGATAGGCTATTAGATATAAACAATAAAATCATTAACCCTAATAAGACTACTAACTCTACACGACAAACCACTAAACAAGCTAATCAACATACTGTGAGCACGTGATTTTTGTCCGACAAAAAAATACTCCTACAAAGTCAAAATAGATTTATTTTAATTTATTTTAATTTTATAGAATTTTTAGGAATGGCTTGATAATTGTTGGTTGCATTTAGTTACATGTTTAATAGTTTAAAATCATGAAAAATACAAAAATATTTTATGCATTGCATTTTAGGTTTCAATTGCATTTAGTATATAAAAAAATCATCTCAAAAATATTGGTTCTTTCTTGCAATTTAGTTTTAATTGCAAATTAGTAATTTTTCTTTCATTAGTTTTAGGTTAATTAATTATTTTAATGCTAGAAATAGATAATTATTTTAATTCCACCTAATAGATTTTATTTAGGATTTATTTTATGTTTAAATTTAATTTTATAGGTTAAAAAAATCAGGAAAAAGGGAAAAGAGGGTTGTCTCAATGTTTCGGCTTAATTTTCCTTTAGCCATGTTTGCTTCGACTAGTCCCAGCCCAGCTCCCCATACTCGGTCCAGCCCCACCCTGACCCAAAACGACAATGTTTGTGTTCTATAATCCCAATTGTTGATCTTCGATGGTCCAACGACTGAGAACTAACCCCCCATCTCCCATATAAGTGCCCGAATCCCACCCCCAAACCCTAGAGACCCTCACTCTTCTTCGTCTCCCTCACCTTAGCCCTAACCCTAGCCTCCCTAATATTCTCTACAAACCCCACCAACGGCCACCACCCAACCTTCTCCAAACCCACTGAAATTCACACCCCATAATCCCATCTTCCTCCTCATCTCATATCTTGCCTTAGTTTCTTCCAAAACACCCTAGAAATCCCTGAATTTTAGATCAAAGAAACAACCAGATTGTTCAAATTTCTTGGTCCGTTATTTCCTCAGCGCCTGGGTTTAAGGGGTTCATCTGTACATGATGTGTTATTTTATTGGCTACTAGGACTCTATGCAAGGCCGTGTTTCTTGGAGGAAAAGACCCTTTATGTGGTCGATTGGCATGAAGTAGGGCATCGTAGACTTTCTCACATTTTTTTGCCCATAAACGGTAAAAGATTTTCATCATTGTCTTCTCCGTCTTTCCTATTTGAATCAGTAACTTCATACCCTCTTTAGCTTGTTAAATTACTTGTTTTTCGTTTGAGAGTCATTCATTTCAATCTTCTAGTCATGTTTGATTAGGTTTGTTCTAGTCTATTAGTTATCAATTTGGGTTAATCCAAGCCTGTTTAGATTAATTATATAAATCATTTTGTTATCTCAGTAATTAGTTGTTTTGCTGAATTTGAAATCACTTGATAAGTTGTTTGCCTAATAATTAATTAACAAGGGTCTAGAGTATGATTTTAGCTCAGTAATTTCAGTTCAACTCTATTTGGTATCAATTAGAATTTGGGGGGAGAAATGAGAATTTCAGATAAGGCATTAGGAAGTTTCTAGATTTTGGACACCTGTCCCAATTTGTTAATGAAAAGATGATGAAATTGAATGTCCATTTTCTGTTCCAAAAGATGCTCTTTTCCTAATTTTTAGGGCTGAGATTTAGGGAAATATTCCTTTTATGCCTTATGAGCACATGGCAGATATTCCTTATATATAGGACCTATTCTCTCTCAAAACACTCAGATTTTTTACACAAAAACCTTCAAATAGATAGGCTGACTCTCTTGATTAAATTTTCTGATTTTTCTCCTCCTTAAGCTCAAACCAAAGGAAAAATAGAAAAACTGTTCAAGTTGGTGGTTTTTTCCACTTAATCTGATGGTCTCTTTCCATTTCTACTAGTTTTGCTGATTTGAATCGAGAGTTGTAGCATTTTGGTTGTCCTGCTGTGTTCTAGTTGCTATTTTTACTGTTTTCTGCTATTACTCACTGATCCTTAAGCCTTATTTCCTTATTCAGTTCGCTTTTTATTCTAGGCACCCTCTTGAATCTTTGGATCTCAATCAGATATGAAATATGATTTTATGAAAGAAATATGTGCACGGTTGAGTTATGTCAAGCAAACATGTGCAAGTTCTTAATCTATATATTGTTTTAAGTTATTTTGTTTCTTCTTGGTTTGTTATTCTGTTAGAATCAGTGGTTGTTGAATTATCTATACCTAAGTTCATTTGTATTTAAAAATATTGTTCTTCCACTCCTGTATTAATCTTGTGTGAGTTCTGAGTTTGGCATAAATGTTCCGCAATTCCTCATCCTAAACTTAGCTTGCTTATAGGCATATTAGCTTGGTAAAAATAGTGTTACTGCTTCACAGAGTCCTCTACTAGTTGATTAAATGTTTTGTTGAACTATGCGTGCTGTCTGATAATTACTGTCTATTCAGAATTTTTTCTTATGTTGTTTGCGCCTAAATCCATGTTTAAATATGCATATACAAGAGGTTAATTTAAGTATTGATGTTGATATGTTGTTTTAAAAGATAGATTTGATGCTTTAGTTATGTAGCGTAGCTAGTGCTATGAGATATCAAATTGAAACATGATTTCTGGATTTTGTTTGTTGGGCCATTATGTGGTAACATGGTATGGGCTGCTGAATTCTTTGTAATAATTTGGAGAGCCTCTGTATTTTCGGCTGGGAATCCAATTTGGTCAAGATCCCCAAAAATGGGAATTGGGCTTGAGTTTAACTGTTATTGAATTGTGTTATCTAGATGGGCATAAGCTTTCCTGTTTGGCCTCACTAAATAGCCCATTCTTTTAAAATTAATAAACGCCAATTGCCTCTCCAATAATCTCAGAGTTAGCCTAGAATATTGACTTACAAATATTAGTAAATAATGCTTTAGGCGCGATTTAATCTAGCATCATGATTGTGTACACGTTCGTGTGACATAATTATGATTCTAAAAACAAAATCGAGGTATGCGTTCACGCAACTTCGACCAAACTTTCTTAATATTAATAAAGCGTGATTAATTATGGATACGTACACATGCCATGATTCTTGACGCGCCAAACGAACTGAATACACGTACGCGTGATTCATTTCAAATTAAAAAGCTTAAAAGTAAAATGTATATAGGTTCCAAAACATGTAATTAGACAAATTGCTTAAGCCAGATATGATTAAAGCGATCATACTAAAACCATGGAACCCGGGAATGCCTAACACCTTCTATCGGGTTAATAAAATTCCTTACCCGGTCTTCTGGTTTTGCAGACCTTTAAAATAGAGTCGATTTCCTTGATTTGGGATTTAAAATAAACCGGTGACTTGGGATACCATACAATTATCCCAAGTGGCGACTCTGATTAAATAATCCCATTTCGATTATTGTCACCTTAATTGGAAAAATTCCTTTATACCCCTTTCAGGAAAAAGGAGGTGTGACAACTCTGACGACTCTGCTGGGGAAAGAACCCAGAATTTCTGGTTCAGGGTTCAAGAATTCAAGCTTGTTACTATGCTTTTTTACTTGGCTTTATTTATTATTGATATTACTGTATTTTGTGGACCTAATGTGCTAATTGTCGTTATTTACCGCTTTGATATTATTTGAAATGTATTAAAATGTCTTCTTACGCCTCCCTTCTAAGTCTTCTAAAAATATGGTGCACACGTACGCGTGGCCCATCTTTTTGTTAGAAGTCATACCAAATAGGCTTTCGTGCTCTCGGTACGTTGCCCCCATCTCGGCTCGAGCTGTCCGCTCGGGTAAACCAGTTCTAGAATACAACCCTAGGTTAAACCTAGAATTACACAGCCTCATGCCCGATTCCTAGTAGGAACGTTTGTTTGCATCATGTGCATTTGATCTTGGGAACTCAACACAGGGGTTGGGTCCTTCTAGGACAGGTGTACGTAAAAATGACAGACCATCCTGATGCATCTTACGTGCTATGTATACATTTATTTGTTTTGGCTTGCATGTTGACCAGGTAGGAAAAGAAAATCAAGAGAAAAATCAAGAGTGAGGTAGGAAGCAAATAAAGCCCGGTTCTAAAAACCCCAGTATTTGAAAATATCCCAAAATTTTGCCGAAATTTTTCAAAAAAAAAAGTTGAAAAAAGAGAAAAAGGAAAAAGAGTCATTTCAAAATGTGTCAATAACATGGTTCTTCCGATTATGTCAAAATTGACCGAACTATGCAGGTCTGATTTTTACCGAATGTGGGATACGTAGGCAACCTACATAAGGTTCGACCTTATTTTTTGCAAAATATAACCAAATAAAATAAAGTGTAGTCTAGTGCTTTGGTCAAAAGAATAAGCCGACCCAGCTTTGGTTATGTCTTAAGCCATTTTTGTCGGGATAGCCTTAGAGCGTCTTTCAATTGTCGAAGGGATATTTTCATAAAGAACGGATAAGTCTGTCAGTAAGGTGTCATTTTTCCATAAAGTACCCTCCCCCGGCCTCAAAATTTATTTGGAATTGTGAAGGGGCCACGTTTACAAAAACAACCACTTTTGTTAAAATGGCATGGGGGCCATTCTCCTTTGATTTTTTCTCCTTTGGAAATTGAAAACTTGTTTCGCAAAGAGAGTCCACCGGAGTCAACATTAACCTTAACTATCCACAGGTACAAATGAACACTATCTAGAATTTATCACTATTAGTCATAGAACAGGCTCAGCTGCAGCTTCGTATGTGGTGGTATGATTTAGATGGAGATGGTCAGGATTGGGTAAAAGGGAATTTGGGTACCCTTACAGACATTATGGAAATCAAATCGCGGGAGGATCTAATCAAGGCCTTGGTAACTTTTTGGGATCCTGTCCACAACGTTTTCTATTTCTCGGATTTTTAGCTTATCCTTACTTTGGAGGAAATAGCCAGATATATTGACTTTGGTCGGGGCTTGAGAAAATAGCAATTTATATTCCCAAGGGCTCCCTCTGTGCACAAATTCTTTGATCTCTTGAATATCAGTAAGCAAATGAAAAAGATCGATGTAGATAAAGGATGTTGTTCCTTTTACTTCTTGTATTCCAGGTTTGGTCACTCAGTTGGGTTCGAAACACACGAAAAGGGATTAAACAACAAACAAAATAAGAGCATCTGGAAAATTCATCGTTGGTTCACTTACATAGTGACATTTTTGGGAATTATAGTCTTTCCGAATGCAGAAGGGACAATAGATATCCGCATGGCCAGAATTGCACAAATCCTCACTACAAAAAAAGATCATACACTTGCTCCATTAGTGCTGGCAGACATCTATCGAGCATTAACATTGTGTAAGTCCGGGGCTCAATTCTTTGAAGGTTGTAACATTCTTCTGCAAATGTGGTTGATCAAGCATCCCCGCCATCACCCCAAATTCATGAGTTATGGCTCGAGCAAGGACAATTTCATCAAGAGTTATAAGGAAAGGGTGAAAGACTACAATTCTCCAGAAGGGTTTGAAGCCTGGGTCTCCTACTTAAGAACTCTAAAAGCGAGGCAGATTGAATGGACTCTAGGATGGCTTCCGGTAACGGAAATCATACACATGATGGCTACAAAAGGCTACCTAATGTTGATGGGTTTAAGAAGTGTCCATCCATATGCACCGCAAAGAGTTTTAAGGCAATTGGGAAGATATCAAGTGGTGTCCGAAGATGAAGATTTGAGTACCCAAGTCATTGAGCTACACCCAGAAACTACATTACCCGAGGCTTTAGTCCAACAAGATTGGAATGGTTGCCGATATCTGAAAAATGACATCCAGGTACCAGATCTCGCGAGAGGAGAATATGATCCAGATTATGCCGTGTAGTTTGAGGGAATGCAAATAATGAGCCAGAGACTGAGCCCGAGCTTGAAAGGCCCACCAAAAGACCTCATGTTCAGGATTTTGATGATAAAGTCCGGGAAAGGTTGGTCTGGGGAGAAAAGGAGAAAAAAATATCAAGCCACCATTCATACCCTAGAAGAAAAATCGAGAAACGTTGCATTTGATAATGACCTACAGGTGCAAGAAGCTGAAGGTGAAAGGATAAGGTTGGCCCAAGAAAATGAACCCCTCCGAGCTCAGATTTAGAGAATGAAGATAGTCGCTGAAAATCCGTCCAGAAGCAAAAAAGATGAAAAACTCATAAACAGTCTTAGACGAAAAGTGTGTGATTATGGGGCTGACTTGGAAAAAGCCGAAGAGGAATTGACAAAAGCCCAGGAAAAGTTGACAAAGAATGAAGAAGAGCAGATGAGGTTTGTTCAACATCTAAGGGAAAAGTATGACAGAGAAGTCACATTTTTAAAGAAGAAGCTGACTAATCTTGAGAAGGAAATGGGCCAGCAAACAAAGAATTTCAAAGCAAAAAGAGAGCACTGCTATTCACTAATTTTCTGACTAGAAGAAAGAATGCAACAGTTACAGAATCAAAACAACACAGACACATAAGTGTTAGAAGCTTGGGCACAGCAAATCGGGCGTCTGCTTCAAAAGAAAGGTGTCATCAAAGCAAGGATTAAAGAAATAGCCGACTATGCTGTGATGAAATGTCACGAATGTGAAGACATGACTAGGTCTATGTTTTTTGCTTCTGTGATGACATTCGTTCACTAGGTGATGGCTGACTTGGACCGTCTTCAACAATATAATGCACGAAGGCCCACGCAAAGACCGAATAGTGTTCCGCAAACTCCCAGGGTACCGGTGGAGGCTCTTATGTACTCCTAATTTTCTTTTGGTTTTAAGTCTGTATTTCATTTTTCGAGTCTGTTAATTTTTCCAAGTTTGTTTTGTTTTCCTATTTAGAGTCTATATGTCAGAGTCCTTGTAATAGAAAATTCAAAAAGATTTTATTTAATGAAATATTGAAAACCCCAAGAAAATTTCTTTCTTATAACCTAAACTACATAATGATCTAATTCATACCGCATCATGATACGTAGGCAATCCCCATAGGATTCAATCATAACCACAAAATGAAAAGAGAGGAAAGAAAATTGAGTGAAAAAGAGTGGCAAAACAAGAAGAACAAAAGAGAGCGCAAAAAATAAAAAGGGAGTGATAGGAACTAAGTGAGAAAATCAATAGTGACTAAAGGAAGGCAGGAGTGAAAGAAAAGAAAGTGCAGAGTGAAAAGATTTATTTAAGACTGGGATGAAGTATGCAACCGTTCAAACACACGATAGAAGCATTTAACTGTTTAGGTGCATTGCATCCCAAACGTGCGATTGCCTATCTATTAAACTCTTAAAAACTAACAAGTTTGCTGTTGCAATCTAGTATATGAAGGTGGTTAGTTTGTTTGGCATTCTAGCAAGTCATCCATATAACACCAGGTCAAAGCACAAGGCAATCATGGCTAGCAAAGAATTAGACGCAAGTGTTGTTGACCCACCGAAAGAGATGGTGGAATCTGAGTCTGGTTTGAAAGAAGAGGTACACAAGCTGAAGCACCAAATGGCCGAAATGTATCAAGCATGGATCAGGGGGCATCCTCTACCATCATTCCTTGCCAACTATACAGAAAACCCTGCTTTCATCCCACCACTGTCACAAGTCCAAGATCCCACTATTATTGACCTTTCCCCTCAGCATGCACCAAGATTTACCCCTTACCACCACTATCCTGACACTTCAACCCAAACTTTCCAGGCTCCACCAGCCAAAACAACCACATACCCAGCTCCGCTATCTACTTCTGTCTTTGTAGCCCCTTCTCGAGCTACCCTTTATCGATCTTCTAGTGAACTGGCGTTCCAATCTCAAGATACCCAATACTATGCTTCATAGCCTACTTTCAAAGTCCCAGATCATTACTCCTACACTCCTCACTTTGAACCTCCTGTCAAAACTGAGAAACCACCCAAGAACGCGGAGCAAGAGGAGATATTTAGGAAAGTAAAGAGTTTGGAGCAATAATTGACGAATATGAAAGGGTTAGGAGGCCAAGTGAGTGTGGCTTATAAGGATTTATGCTTGTTTCCCAATGTCCAGTTACCTGCTGGGTTCAAGATGCCCAGGTTTGACTTGTACGATGGGCATAGAGACCCCGTGGGCCACTTAAGAGGGTTTTGCAGCAAGGTGAGGGGTGCTGGTGGGAAAGATGAATTGCTGATGGCATATTTTAGTCAAAGTTTGAGTGGTGCAGCGTTGGAATAGTACACCCGCCAGGACAATAGCAGGTGGTACACATGGGACGACTTGGCTCAGGCTTTCGCTTGGCATTTTCAATATAACATAGAAATTGTCCTAGATCGCCTATCCTTGACTAAGATAGAGAAAAAGACCAGTGAGAGCTTTAGGGAGTATGATTTCTGGTATAGAGAACATGCTACACGAGTCAACCCTCTAATGGTAGAATACGAAATGGTGGAGTACATTCTTCAAGCTTTGGAGCCTACTTACTTTGGCCATCTGATCTCGGCCATAGGTAAGTCTTTCAATAAAGCGTAAAGATGGGAGGAATGGTGGAAGAAGGACTCAAATCAAGCAAGATCATGAGTTATTCCGCCATAAAAGCAACCACGTAAGCGATCCAAAGCGGCACCGATGGCGTGTTAGGTAAAAAGAAGAAAGAGGATGTTGCTATGGTTGTATTAGGATCATGACATGGCCCAAGGGGTTCACCTCACCATTACACCCAACCTCAACACCAACCTCAAACCTACACCCAAGCTCCATATAATCCACCCCAACACTACTTCCCACCACAAGACCCTCAATATTTAGTCAGACCACCCCAATACCACGTCCACCATGCACAGTCATATGCTCAACCCCCTTTTTACCCGCAATGGCGTGCTCTAACTACATAAAATACTTATCCACCCCCACAAACATACCAAAACCTTACTGGTCCAAGATTTCGACCCAGGCCGGAGTATAGAAAGGAAAGGCAGTAGCGGAAACAAACTTTCACCCCGCTTGGAGAGTACTATGCCAGTTTGTTTCAAAGGTTGAGGCAGTTGGACGTTTTGACACCAATTGAGTTAAAATTACGAAATCCCCCTCCAAAAAACCTGGATTATTCCCTCAAATGCGCATATTGTTCTGATGCTCTGGGGCACGACACAGAAAAGTGCTGGCATTTGAAGAGCGCAATCCAAGAGCTTATCGATACAACAAATTGTGGTCCAGAGCCCAGAAGCGCCAAATATCAACCAAAATCCTCTGCAGGCTCATGCCGAAACACACATGATTGAGATAGTACATAAGGATGGGGAGTCCGAGAAGCCTTCGAAGTTTGTCATGATGATCCGTGCCAGTGAAAATACTTCAGTCAAAACTCCAGTTATTATAAATGCAACATCCTTGACAGCTGAAGGGCTCACGACAAGCTAAGCACGCCCAACGTTAAGCCGCCTGTATTAGTCGTGAAAGGGTTCCTAGATGATGTTGAAGCAAAGCAAGGAAAGCCGAAAGTGGTCGTGCCAGGGGTACCAAGTAAGCTTTTCATAATCGTGGAAAGGGCTTGCATTGCCCATGTTGTTATTAAACCTATGACCCAGCTGCTGATAGATAACACCAAGGCTGTGCCATGGAATTACAAGCAAGTAATAGTAGCTTATAAAGGGAAAGAAGTGGAAGAGAAAGTTAATGAAACCCGAGGGTTGACTTGTTCAGGGAGATGCTTTACCCAAGAGGAATTAAGTAAAGCTAAGCCATTTAAAGATAGCCTAATCCCCGTAAAGCAGCCAGTTATCGAAGAGGAGGCAGAAGAATTCTTGAGAAAAATGAAGGTGTAGGACTACTCCATCGTGGAATAGTTAAGGAAAATACCAGCTCAGATTTCTCTTCTATCATTACTGATACATTCAGACGAACATCGCTGGGCCCTCATGAAGATTTTAAATGAGGCTCATGTCCCTGATAAGATCATAGTGAACCATTTGGAGAAGATTGCTAATAAGATATTTGAGGCAAACAGGATAACTTTCTCGGATGTCAAACTTCCCTTGGAGGGTACAGAACACAATCGAGCTCTTTATCTCACAATGAAATGCGAGGATTCTATGGTCTTGAGGGTACTAGTTGATAATGGTTCTAGCACAAATATTTGCCCTCTCTCCACTCTACAAAAGTTGAAAATTGGTACTGAAAGGATCCATAAGAACAGTATATGTGTTCGAGGTTTTGACGGAGAGGGGAAGGATTTTGTTGGCGAAATCATGCTCGAACTGATAATAGGACCAGTTTAATTCACTACGGAGTTCCAGGTGCTAGATGTGGCCGTCTCCTACAATTTACTGTTGGGCAGGTCTTGGATACATGTTGCCAAGGTAGTCTCGTCTTCTCTGCACCAAATGGTAAAGTTCTGCGGGACAGGAAGGAAGTAGTTATGCACGGTGACGAGAACTTATGTGCTTACAATGATACATCCGTCCTGTTTATTGAAGCTGAAGATGATAAAGGGCCTTAGGTCTACCAAACCTTCGAAACAGTGTCAATTGAGAAGATTCAGGAGGGGGAATGCATTCCAAGTCCAAAGCTAACCTCCGCATCAGTCATAGTAGCAAATGAAATGCTGAAGAATGGTTTTGTGCTGGTCAAAGGTCTGGGTGCATCTTTACAAGGTATCGTGCATCCAGTGTGTCTACATGAAAATCTGGGTACGTTTGGTCTGGGATTCAGGCCCACAGGGGAGGAGGTGAAGAGGGCTAAAAGGTTGAAAAACAAGGAATGGTCACTCTCTAAGCTTGTCCCACCCCTCTCTAGGTCCTTTGTCAAGCCAGGGGTCGTGAAACGCCCAATGTCAGTAGTCCCAAAGCCTGTGGTCGACTTTGATAAAGAGATGATCAATAGGTTCCAAAGTCTATTTGATGAGGTTAACTTGGTGGAAATCAAGGAAGGTTCCAGTAAAGCAGATGTGCAGTTTGTTGGGCCAAAAGTAAAGCTTAGCAATTGGAAGGCTACTCCTTTCCCTACTCGGAATGAGTTTTGGTAGTTTGCCTTGTTTTCTTTTCTGTTATCTGGGTTATTCCAGGGTTGTAATCTAGATTTTATTTTTCGCTTGTTTTGATGTACAAACCCTTCTATACTTTATTTTCAATGAAATGCAATTTCCCTTTTTCTATTACTCCTGATAGTGCATTTTTGTCTTTCTTTATACAATTCTTTTTATGCTGGTTTCAATGACTTGGCATGCATGAGGAATTTTCAGCCAAGTCTTAAAAGCCAATCTAAATCTGAAATAATAATCCAAGAAGTAGAGTGCGATGATGATACATAATATGATGAAGAAGCGGCATTTGAGGAAATTAGTAAAGAACTAAATCATTTTAAAGAGAAACCCAAGCCTAATTTCAATAAAACCGAAGCAATCAATTTAGGAGATCCAGATAATATCAGGGAAACCAAGATAAGTGTACACCTGGAACCACAAATCAAGGAAGAAATAATCAAAGCACTGTTTGAATGTAAAGATATCTTTACGTGGTCATATGACTATATGTTGGGTTTAAGTACTGATTTGGTAGTTCATAAATTGCCAACTGATCCAACATTCCCTCCTGTCAAGCAAAAATTAAGGAAGTTCAAGACTGATATGAGTGTGAATATCAAGGAAGAAATCACAAAACAGCTGGATACAAAGGTCATTTGGGTCACTCGATATCCCACTTGGTTAGCTAATGTTATGTCAGTACCAAAGAAGGATGGTAATACCAGGGTATGCGTTGATTACCGCGATCTCAACAAGGCAAGTCCAAAAGATAACTTTCTATTGCCGAATATCCATATTCTGATTGATAACTGTGCCAAGCATGAGATCGGGTCTTTTGTGGATTGCTATGTGGAATATCACCAGATCTTGATGGATGAGGAAGATGCAGAAGAGACATCCTTCACTATGCCATAGGGGACATATTGCTACCGGGTAATGCCATTTGGTTTGAAGAACATTGGGGCAACTTACATGAGGGCAATGACTACCATATTTCATGACATGATACACAAGGAGATTGAGGTTTATGTAGATGATGTGATCATAAAGTCAAGGAAGCAGTACGACCATGTTGGAGACTTGAGAAAGTTTTTCCAAAGGCTCCGCAAGTACAACCTCAAGCTTAACCCCACAAAATGTGCATTTGGTGTTCCGTCTGGAATATTGTTAGGATTCATAGTCAGTCGACGAGGTATTGAGTTGTATCCGTCAAAGAACAAAGCCATCCAAGAATTGCCACCGTCAAAGAATAAAACTTAGGTAATGAGTTTGCTGGGATGGTTAAACTATATCAACAGGTTTATTGCTCAACTCACGATAACTTGTGACCCCATCTTTAAGTTGCTGAAGAAAAATGCCATGATCAAATGGACTGATAAGTGTCAGGAGGCATTTGATAAGATCAAGAGGTACCTGTTAAACCCACCGGTGCTGGTCCCGCCGGAGCCTAGGAGACCTTTAATTCTTTATTTGACAATCTTGGATAATTCATTTAGTTGTGTGTTCAACCAACACGACATCACTAGCAAGAAGGAGCAAGCCATTTATTATCTCAGCAAGAATTTCACTTCTTACGAGGTTAAGTATACTCTTCTTGAAAGGACATGTTGCGCCCTAACTTGGGTGGCATAAAAGTTGAAGCATTATCTGTCGTCCTTCACTACTTACCTCATCTCTCGCATGGATCCTCTAAAGTATATCTTTTAGAAGCCTATGCCCACAAGGAGACTTGCAAAGTGGCGGATTTTACTCACAGAGTTTGACATTATCTATGTGACTCGGACTGCGATGAAAGCCCAAGCCTTGGCCGATCACTTCACCGAGAACCTGGTGGATGAAGAGTATGAGCCGTTGAGGACTTATTTTCCTGATGAACAAGTGATGCATATTGACGAGTTTGACTAGGATGAAAATCTAGGTTGGAAACTTTTCTTTGATGAAGCCGCTAACATGAAAGGTGTCAGAATAGGGGTTGTGCTCATTTCTGAAACAGGGCATCACTACCCCATAACAGCTCAACTTCGATTTTACTGCACTAACAATAGGGCCGAGTACGAGGCATGCATTCTGGGTTTGAGGTTAGCTGTAGACATGGGAGTTCAAGAAGTATTGGTTTTGGGAGATTAGATATGTTAGTTCACCAGATTCAGGGAGAATGGGAGACTCGAGATTTAAAGCTCATGCCGTATCGACAATGTCTGCATGATTTTTGTCAACGATTCAGATCAATAGAATTTAGGCATATTCTTAGGATCCATAATGAGGTTGTCGATGCCTTGGCTACTCTGGCATCAATGTTACACCATTCGAATAAGACTTATGTCGACCCTTTGCATATCCAAGTTCGTGATCAGCATGCCTATTGTAATGTGCTTGAAGAGGAACTCGATAGTGAACCTTGGTTCCATGATATCCGGGAATACATCAAGTTGGTGGTATATTCGGTACAAGCCACAGGTGATCAAAAAAGAACCAGCCGACGTGTGGCTAGTGGATGTTTCTTGAGCGGCGGAATCTTGTACAAGAGAACTCCAGATCTTAGACTACTGAGGTTTATAGATGCTAAACAAGCTTCGACTATCATGGCCGAAGTGCATTCCGGAGTTTGCGGGCCGCATATGAGAGGATATGTCTTGGAAAAGAAAATTCTTCGAGCAAGTTATTATTGGCTCACTATGGAACGAGAGTGCATTAGCTTTGTACACAAATGTCATCAATGCTAGGTGCACGATGATCTGATTCATTCTCTGCCATATGAGTTTCACACAATGTCTGCACCTTGGCCCTTTGTTGCTTGGGCATGAATGTCATTAGACCGATTGAGCCAGCAACATCGAACAGGCATAGGTTTATTCTGGTGGCCATTGATTATTATACCAAGTGGGTTGAAGCTGTAACTTTCAAATCTATGACCAAGAAGGCAGCGGTGGATTTTGTTCATTTAAATCTCATTTGCCAGTTCTGAATCCCTAAGGTAATCATCACAGACAATGCTGCTAGTCTCAACAGTCATGTGATGAAAGAGGTATGCCAACAATTCAATATTATGCATCGAAATTCCACTCTGTATCGCCCAAGGCAAATGCAGTCATTGAGGTGGCCAACAAGAACATAAAGAATATACTTTGTAAGATGGTGCAAGGTTCTAGGCAATGGCATAAAAAGTTGCCTTTTGCTTTACTGGGTTATCGCACTACTGTTCGCACTTCAGTAGGTGCAACTCCTTATTTACTGGTATATGGAACTGAAGTAGTTATACCTGCGAAAGTTAAGATTCCATCCCTTCAAATTGTTGCTAAAGCTGAAATTGATGATGATGAGTGGGTCAAAACCCGATTAGAGCAGTTGAGTTTGATTGATGAGAAAATATTGGCGGCAGTATGTCATGGTCAATTGTATCAGAAGAGAATGGCAAGAGCATACAACAAGAAGGTATGTCCCCGAAAATTTGAAGTGGGCCAGCAGGTATTGAAATTCATCCCTCCACACCAGTCTAAAGCTAAAGGCAAGTTTGCCCTAAATTGGCAGGGGCCGTTCATTATGACAAGAGTATTACCCAATGGTGCTTCGTATTTAATAGATATAGACGGCAAATATGTAGATATGGTTGTCAATTCTGATGAAGTCAAGAGATATTATGTATGATTTCTTTGGTTTTTCTTCAATTGAGTTATTTGTATTTGGCATGCTTCAAAGATTGGAATGACGAAGGCATTTTATTCTGCTATCTAAACACTTTTATCCTTTTTACCCCTTTTGAGCCTTATTTATTTTCTTTCATACCCCTCTTTTGGAATCGGAAGTAGATTTTACAAATAAAAAAAAGAGAAAAATGAAGAAAAAGTAAGTAAAACAAAAGAAAGAAAAGAAAAGAAAAAGTAACAAAAGCAAAGCGACTCTTATGTCTTGAACTATGTTCGACTTGATTCCTTTTAAGGATACGCAGGCAGCCTTAAACGGTTCGGTTCCATCAAAATAAAAATTCAAAATTCCCCAGAGTCAAAGAAACTGGGGCAGAAGTCGTGGTTTTGCAAAAGATCCGATTCCAAAAGTTGTAATTTTGAACCCTATTATTTTTAGCTGTTTCTGAACCTGCATGCCGCCTTTTCTTTCTAACCCTGTCCAAAAGCCCGCACCACGGTCCAAAGAAAGACCTTCTGATCAATCCTTGAGGAATGCCAAGTCAAACGAGATAGATGTATAATTCAAATAATGGGTAACACTTTGTTCCTGCACAAGGAAAGATGAATAAATGAGAGAGCCTTATTGATGAAAACGCTCACGCGCACCGTAATGTGATGGAAAGCTGAGAGAAAAATTAAAATGAGAGATTCTTATTGGTGAAAACCCTCGCGAGCACCGTAAGACGACAATGAGTTGAGAGATGAAAAAATGAGAGAGGTTTGTTGGTGAAAACCCTTCAAAGCACTACAAGCCAAATGAGGTTCATGACTTCATGGAGAGATTGGATTATGGAAATCCCGGTTGTAAAGTATGAAGAGGGGGAATGAACTGAAATATAATTAGGTGAATTGTCTGGGCTGATTAATCTGAAATGCATGGCATGATCATTGGAGCTAGCTTCTTCACTCAGATAAGTCTCTTTTCCATTCTTCCTCAAATAGTCATCTTTGTTCAAATTTTTTTTTTCTTTATTCCTAATTCTCGAAGTCATTTTGCTTCGTTTCTTTTGGGTCTACTTCTCTAAGTCTTTTTCAATGGTAGCCTTTTAAGCAAGCAAGAAAGGATTTTAAAGCCTATTACCGACTTTCAATTGCACAAATCAAAGTTCGGCCAGAGAACATCACAAATGGCATGATTCAGAATGAGCATAAGGTGTTAATGGGAGTCCAAACGGTCAAGTGATTTGTGAATTTTGAGGAAGTATAACAGTTCAAATTGGTAGTACAAAGTTGTCAAACAACAAGTCGAGCGTAGGCTACTCGGGTCATTCAGAGTTTTTGTGGTTGGGGTTCGATCAGAAGGTCGAACAATTCTTTGCTAGCCCATAGCCGCTAATCGGAAAAAAGCATGGCAATGGAAAAGCAGCCACCTTCAGAAAGGATGCCACAAACTAACCACCACACTTTTAAACTGACAAGATTCTCTTTGATTGAATTAGGGTCAGGAAAGTTTGTTTGTTCTGCAGGAATCCTCCATGAGGAAAGCATGTTCCAAATAGGTTAAGCCGTAAGTTTTCAAGACCCTCCTGGATAATGGGATTTAATTTTCAAATTGTCAGGGCTCCCCTGAATAATGAGATTTAGTTTTAAGTTTTCAAGACCCTCCAGGATAATGGAATTTAACTTTTAAATTGTCAGGACCCTCCTGGATAATGGGATTTAGTTTTAAATTTTCAGGACCCTCTTGTATAATGGATTCAGTTTCAAATCGTCAGGACCCTCCTGAATAATGAGATTTAATTTCAAGTTGTCAGGACCCTCTTGGATATTGGGATTTAATTTTAAGTTTTCAGGACCCTCCTAAATAATGGGGTTTAATTTCAAGTTTTCAGGACCCTCCTAAATAATGGGATTTAGTTTCAAGTCTTCAGGACCTTCCTGGATAATGAGATTTAGTTTCAAGTCTTCAAGACCCTCCTGGATAATGGAGTTTAACTTTCAAGTTTTCAGGACCCTCCTTGATAATGAAATTTAACTTTCAAGTTTTTAGGACCCTCCTGGATAATGGGATTTAGCTTTTAAATTCTTAGAGCTCTTTTGGTTACCAAGATTCGATTAACACTTATAGATGTTCCCGGTACCAAACTGAGGCAGAAAAGTTTCTTTTGTTTTGTCTGTTTTGTTGTAGTGGCAGGTGCCACCTGGAGAACAAGGAAATTCATTTCAGGTATTAGGTCAAGTAGCAGGCTCCCACCTGGAGAACAAGGGAATTCATTTCAAGTACTAGGTCAAGTAGCAGGTACACACATGGAGAACGGGGGAATTCATTTGAAGTATTAAATCAAGTAGCAGGCACCCACCTGGAGAACGAGGGAATTCATTTCAGAGTTAAGTTCAAAGTCCAAGACAACAACATGAACCCGCCTGAAGAATGAGGTCAATTTAAGTTAGAAGTAACAGAAGCTTGTTTCAAGAGTGCGAGTCAATAGTTCAAGATGCACAGCAGAACCGTAGAAGTTTCGAGATCAAGTTTTGAAGACATATAGATAGGAATATTGTAACTCATAACCAATAGACTTGCCTAGCTTATTTTTATTTTTTTTGATTTCGGTGTAATAAAGAGTTCAGCAAGAAGTAACAATAGCAGCAACGGTGAAATCACAGCTTCTCGGTAGTCCCAGCTACCAAAACTTTCAGAACTACACTGACCTGATTTCTTTATAGCCAAGGATATGTAGTCAACCTCGGAAGCAAGGTTCGGTCAAACTTTTTAAAAACACTTCCCATGGAGTATCCAAATTGGCAAAAATCGCTCATATTCGCTCACTTTATCTTTGACCGAAAACTCTTCATATTTCCGAGCAAAGAGGGACAGTTGTGAGCACGTGATTTTTGCCCGACAAAAAAAAACTCCTACAAAGTCAAAAATAGATTTTTCTAATTTATTTTAATTTTATAGAATTTTTAGGAATATCTTGCAAATTGTTGGTTGCATTTAGTTGCATGTTTACTATTTTAAAATCATGCAAAATACAAAAATATTTCATGCATCTCAATCGTATTTAGTATATAAACATAAAAAAATCATCACAAAAATATTGGTTCGTTCTTGCAATTTAGTTTTAATTGCAAATTAGTAATTTTTCTTTCATTAGTTTTAGGTTAATTAATTATTTTAATGCTAGATATAGATAATTATTTTAATTCTACATATTAGATTTTATTTAGGACTTAGTTTAGGTTTTAATTTAATTTTATAAGTTAAAAAAAGAAAAAAAATCAAGAAGAAGGGAAAAGAGGGCTGTCTCAATGTTTGGGCTTAATTTTCCCTTAGCCCAATTTTACTTCGACCAGCCCCAGCCCAGCTCCCCATACCCGGTCCAGCCCCACCCCTCACCCAAAATGACACTAATTGGCGCCCTCTAGTCCTAACCGTTGATCTTCGATGATCCAACGGATGGGAACTAACCCCGATCTCCCATATAAGTGTTAGAATCCGACCCCAAACCCTAGAGACCCTCACTCTTCTCCGTCTCCCTCACCTTAGACCTAACCCTAGCTACCCTAATATTCTCTACAAACCCCACCGGCGGCCACCACCCAACCTTCTCCAAACCCACAGAAATTCACACCCCATAATCCCCTCTTCCTCCTCATCTCATATCTCGCCTTAGTTTCTTCCAATACACCCAAGAAATCCTTGAATTTTAGATCTAAGAAACGTCTAGATTGTTCAAATCTCTTGGTCCGTTATTTCCCCAGCACCTGGGTTTAAGGGGTTCATCTGTATGTGATGTGTTCTTTTCTTGGCTGCTTAGACTCTCATGAGTCTTGTCACGACCCCAAATACCCGGTCTGATGACGCCTATTACATTACTAGGCAAGCCAACCCAAACATCGATCATAACTCTTTTTCCTTTTAAATAACAATTTCCTAACACGGGTTTAAATACCAATATTTTCATAATAAGTGTTTATAATAACTAAAATGTGTGGAATTCAATAAAACATAAGACAACACAACCCAAACATCTGGTGTCACAAGTCTAGAGCCTCTAAATACACAACCGATTGTCTAATACATCATAAGTCTAAAAATGCCGAAAAGAACAAGAGAGGAAGGAGGAAAGTAGGGTTGCAGACGCCATGTAGCTACCTTGCAATCTCCAGCAAACTCTGGATAAGTTGAGGACCCTCACTCTGCCGCTCGGGCACCTAGATCTGCACGCAAGGTATAGGGAGTAATGTGAGTACGCCAACTCAGTAAGTAACTAAAGTAAATAAGGTCCAAAAGCAGTGACGAGTAGTTAAAAACATATAAAGGAATAAACAATAGAATAACAGATCAACCTCCACAGTTTAAAGCCAGTTTTGTCATATAATTTTCAGTTTCAGTCGAAATACTTAAAATCATATACTTAGCGATTTTTCAATAGAGGCTTATTTTAAAAGAAGAGTGAAATCAGTGAAAATATCATAACTAGGCCCCTCGGGCAAGGTATCACTCAGAATGTGGCCTCTCGGGCAGCTCTCAATCTCTCATGACTCAACTCTCGTCACTTAGTACTCACTCTCAGCACTCAGGCTCAGTAATATCTCATAATAATAATAATAATAATAATAATAATAATAATAATAATAATAATAATAATAATAATAATCATAGTAACTGCTACGACTTGCAGCCCGATCCATAATTTATAGTCGACTATGCTTACTGGGGGTGTACAGACTCCGGAGGGGCTCCTACAACCCAAACATCATATCGCTGCGGCACGCAGCTCGATCCAATATATAAATCGCTGCGGCATGCAACCCGATCCATATTGGTATCACTACGGCGTGCAGCTCGATCCATAATTTATATATATATATATATATATATATATATCCTCACCATTAGGTCCTCAACCTCTCTCAGTCATTGACCTCATAGCCTCTCGGACATAACAACAAAAATCAGGAAAACTCAGTCCGAACAGTTCTCACATTTTAAGAAGTACAGTGATAAAACCAGTTTTAAACAATAAACAGGTAAAACATGACTGAGGATATGCTTTTCAAACAATTAGAGTGAGGAAACACAGTAGAAATACCCCTAAGGGTCTCAACAGGTCGGCACAAGGCCCCAAACATGGCATACAACCCATAATACAGTGTAAATGTCTAAAATACGGAATACCATAAGATTTCAAATCAAATATGCGGCTTAATAGTCGCTACGGGACGAACCAAGTCACAATCCCTACCGGTGCACGCCCACACGCTCGTCACCTAGCATGCGCGTCACCGCATTTATCAAAACAATTCAAATACTAGGGTTTTGTAGCCTCAATTCCATATTTACAATGGTTACTTACCTCAAACCGGATGAAAACACTACTTTGCGATGCCTTTGCCCCTCAAATAGGCCTCTACTCGTGTCGAATCTATCCAAAATTAGAACCACGATGTCAAAATATGCTAAGGGAACAAAGCCCAAGCGAAAACAATCAAATAATACCTAAAATCCCGAAATTGGACAAACCCGACCCCCGTGCTCACGTTTCGAAACTCGGTAAAAATCACATCAATAGAATCCTTATCCTCCCACGAGTGCATACATACCAAGAACACTGAAATCCCTCAAATTCTCATTTTAAAGTCTCTTAATTTCAAGCCATAATTCCCAATTTTACTTCCTTAATCTCCACTAATACCATGATTAAACAATGGAAAAATGATCATAAACCCAAATAATGAAGCTTAGGGAACTTACCCAACTGATTCCTTTCGATATTCCCTTGAAATCACTGACCTAGCTCGCTTCCCGTTTTCAAAAATGGAGAACTTAACAAAATTTCGCGAAGAAAATAGTATATACCTTCTGGCCTAGGGATTCCGCACCTGCGGCCCAGATACCGCTTTTGTGGTACCGCATTTGTGGTCAATGAGCCGCTTCTGCGGCTTTCACTTAAAAAATCCAAAATCGCATCTGTGACCATGAAGTCGCACCTGCGCCATCGCAAGTGTATTCAACCAATCGCATTTGCGGCTCTTGCACTTCTCCTCCTTCACCGCTTATGCGATCCTTTCCTCACATATGCAGCATCGCACCTGCGGTCCCCAATCCGCAGGTGCAGAAATACTAGAAGCAGAAAAATCTACAGCTTCACCAAAAATCTAAAACTCTCCGTCAACCATCCGAAATCACCTCGAGGCCCCCGCAACCTCAACCAAAAGCACAAGCATATCCCAAAACCTTATTCAAACTTATACCAATCTTTAAAACACCTCAAACAACACCGAATCAACCAAAACACATCAGATTCAAGCCTAAGTTTCCAAAAATCTTCTAAATTATGCTTTTGATAAAAAACCAACCAAACCACGTCCGAATGACCTGAAATTTTACACACACATCCAAATAAAATAACAGAACTACTGAAACTCTAAAAATTCCATTCCGACCCCTATATAAAAATCTCACCTATCAACCGAAAATCACCAAAAATCCAATTTCGCCAATTCAAGCCTAAATTTACTCCGGGGCTCCAAAACACATTCCGATCACGCTTCTAAGTCTCAAATCACCTCCTGAAGCTAACCGAACCATCGTAACTCACATCCGAGCCCTCTAAGACATAAGTCAATATCCGGTTGACTTTTTTAACTTAAGCTTCCTCAAAAGAGACTAAGTGTCTCAAACCTTACCAAATCCTTTCCGAACATGAACCAATCAACCCGATTACATATAGAACCAATAGACAAAGCAATAAGAAGCAGAAATGGGAAAAGCAGAATGGTAACTCATGAGACGATTGGCCGGGTTCGTCACAACTCTTTTCTTGCAAGAAATTCGTTCAAAACTCCATGCAAGGCCGGATTCCTTGGAGGAAAAAACCCTTGGGTGGTCGATTGGCGTGGAGTAGGGCATCATAGACTTTCTCAAGTTTTTTCACCCATAAACGGTAAAAGATTTTCACCATTGTCTTCTCCGTCTTTCCTGTTTGAATCAGTAATTCCATACCCTCTTTAGCTTGTTAAATTACTTGTTTTTCGTTTGAGAGTCATTCATTTCAATCTTCTAGTCATGTTTGATTAAGGTTGCTCTAGTTTATTAGTTATCAATTTAGGTTAATCCAAGCCTGTTTAGATTAATTATATGAATCGTTTTGTTATCTCAATAATTAGTTATTTTGCTGAATTTGAAATCACTTGATAAGTTATTTGCCTAATAATTAATTAACTAGGGTTTAGAGTATGATTTTAGCTCAGTAATTTCAGTTCAACATTGTTTGGTGTCAATTAGAATTTGGGGGGTTAAAAGGCTCATAACAGAACTTAAGGAGGGTCAATGGGAAAGTGAAGAAATGAGAATTTCAGATAAGGCATTAGAAAGTTTTTAGATTTTAGACAATTGTCCCAATTTGTTAATGAAAAGATGCTGAAATTGAATAGAAATGGACATTTGTCCATTTTCTGTTTCAAAAGATGCTCTTTTCCTAATTTTTAGGGCTGAGATTTAGGAAAATATTCCTTTTATGCCTTAGGAGCACATGACAGATATTCCTTATATATATAGGACCTATTCTCTATCAAAACTCACAGATTTTTGTAAAAAAAAACCTTCAAATAGATAGGCTGACGCTCTTGATTAGATTTTCTTATTTTTCTCCTCCTTAATCTCAAACCAAAGGAAAAATAGAAAAACAAAAAATAGGTGTTCAAGCTGGTGGTTTTTTTCACTTAATCTGATGGTCTCTTTCCATGTCTACTGGGTTTGCTGATTTGAGTCGAGAGCTATAGCATTTTGGTTGTCCTGCTGTGTTCTTGTTGCTATTTTTACTGTTTTCTGCTATTACTCGCTGATCCCTGAGCCTTATTTCCTTATTTAGTTCGCTATTTATTCTAGGTACCCTCTTGAATCTTTGGATCTCAATCAGATGTGAAATATGTTGTTATGAAAGAAATATGTGTACTATTGAGTTATGGCAAGCAAACATGTGCAAGTTGTTAATCCATATATAGTTTTGAGTTATTTTGTTTCTTCTTCTGTTAGAATCAGTGGTTGTTGAATTATCTATACCTAAGTTCATTTGTATTTAGGAATGTTGTTCTTCCACTCCTGTACTAATCTTGTATGAGTTCTGAGTTTGGCATAAATGTTCAGCAATTCCTCATTCTACACTTAGCTTGCTTATAGGCATATTAGCTTAGTAAAAATAGTGTTACTGCTTGAGACCTCCACCAGTTGAGTAAATGTTTTGTTGAACTGTGCATACTGTCTGATAATTACTGTCTATCCAGAATTTTTTCTTATGTTGTTTGCGCCTAAATCCATGTTTAAATATGCGTATACAAGAGGTTAATTTAAGTATTGATATTGAGATGTTGTTTTGAAAAAAAAGATTTGATGCTTTAGTTATGTAGAGTAATCAGTGCTATCAGATATCGAATTGAAACAAGATTTCTAGATTTTGTTTGTTGGGCCATTATGCGGTAACATGGTATGGGCTGCTGATTTCTTTGTAATAATTTAGAGAGCCTCCGTATTTTGGGCTCGTAGGAATCCAATTTGGTCAAAATCCCCAAAAATGGGAATTGGGTTTGAGTTTAACTGATATTGAATTGTATTATCTTAGATGGGCATAAACTTTCCTGTTGGGCCTCACTAAATAGCCCATTCTTTTAAAAATTAATAAGCGTCAATTGTCTCTCCAATAATCTCAGAGTTAGTCTAGAATATTGACTTACGAATATTAGTAAATAATGCTTTAGGCGCTATATAATCTATCGTCATGATTGTGTACACATTCGCGTGGCATAATTATGATTCTTAAAACAAAATCGAGGTATGCGTTCGCGCAACTTCGACCAAACTTTCTTAATATTAATAAAGCGTTATTAATTGTGGACACGTACGCATTCCATGATTATTGACACGCCAAACGAAATGAATACACGTACTTGTGATTCGTTTCAAATTAAAAAGCGTAAAAGTAAAATGTATATAGGTTCCAAAACATGTAATTAGACAAATTTCTTAAGCCAGATATGATTAAAGCGACCATACTAAAACCATGGAACCCGGGAATGCCTAACACCTTCTCTCAGGTTAATAGAATTCCTTACCCGGTCTTCTGGTTTTGCAGACCTTTAAAATAGAGTCAATTTCCTTGATTTGGGATTTAAAAAAACCGGTGACTTGGGACACCATACAATTATCCCAAGTGGTGACTCTGATTAAATAATCCCATTTTGATTATTATCACTTTAATTGAAAAAACTCCCTTATGCCCTTTAGGGAAAATGGAGGTATGACACATACTACAAATCCTCCTATTACTGATTATACAAGCAACAATATTCCCCACAAATTTGAGAATATCAAACCCCCAAATCATGATGTCCACATGGAGTCTAAGGAACCAAAATATAAACAAATGGCCATTCCCAAGGAACACGGCAAGGATACAAAATCCTTTCAAATTCACTCTATAAATCTAAAAGATGGCCATTCAGAGGTCATGCAAGAAGACCCTCCAATCATTACCTCTACCACCAATCCCACCCCCTCGATTGATAACCCAAATCCCACGCCTGTTGGAAACCCATTAAGTACTAAACAATCCACTCAAAATGCCAAGAATCCCATTTTCTCTAAGAAGGAGGAACAGAATAATCCAAATACTAAGGCAACAAAGAAACCAAATGATGGAAAACCTACCCCAAGCTCCACCACAAAAGGAGAGGATGTTGCTCCCGGTTCTCTGGATGAGTGGGCGGCTGAAGAATTCACTAAAGGACTGACGCTTCTCAAAAACTGAAGGAAAGCTTGTTGAGTTCCAAGTAACGACTTGGGCGGTTGTCCACAATCGGTACGAGTCAAAGATAAGGATCCAAGATGATCAGGTTGGTTTCCCGTCGTCGGCAAAGCGATGGGAGAAGAACCACGAAAAATGAAAAGATGATTCAACATAGACAGACGGTCTTCGAGGGGTCGGTTTTTGCCTTATGAACAGATCGAAGGCCGCGGCAGAGGCTTCCGATCAGTAGAAAGGTTTGCTACCGATAGAAGGATTGATCGCGGTCGGAACAACAGATTGTTGCATGACAAATAAGCGTTAGGTACGTGGGATCCTTCTTGCCCTAGGCTGTCAAATACAATTTCAATGTCAATGTATTAGAATTGGTATCACCTACAACAAACATCAAAGAAGCACGGTTCCGAAAGCCAATGAGATCTGATCTCAGCCAGAGGGATTCCAACTTGTAGTATGAATACCACGGAATGAATGACCACCGGACTAGAGACTTCCAACATCTCCGAGAAGAAGTGGAGACACTATTGAAGAATGGCCATCTCAGAAAATTCTTAAGTGATCGGGCCAAGAACAACTACGGTCGCATCCGGGGCAATGTGGAACCCTCGAAGGCAGGAGAAGACTCCTCGTGCTAGATGATTAACATGATCTTAGATGGTAATGAGATCAACGGGGTCACCTTCTCGGTAGCAAGAAAGACGAAAGTAGCAATAACTCATAGCAAGAGACTCCGGGAAATTATTGAAGACGACATCACTTTCACGGAAGAGGACATAGACGGATTATTTCTACCGCACAACGACACACTGGTACTTTCTTTAAATGTGATAGATTTTAAAATCAAACATGTTCTAGTGGATCGAGGAAGTTCGACCAATATCATATATTGGAGAGTATTGGAACAAGCTAAACTCACTGGAAGCATCATTCCGGCTATAAAACTTATCACCGGATTCAACCTCGCAAGCGTGACAACCCGAGGAAAGATTCTGAAGGAGTGATGAAAACAACTTTTTTAAAGTGGTAGATGGTGATATGGGATATAATATTATTTTGGGAAGATCATGGTTACACGAGATGTGAGCTGTACCATCAACGTATCATTAGCTGCTGAAATTTTCAGCGCCTAAAAGAATTAAACAAATAAGGGGCGACCAACTGGCGGCATGGGAGATGAATGCGATTTCAGTATCTAGTAGCAAAGGAAAGGAGCATGCAGCATAAAAACTATAGAGACCGGCGCCTGCTCCCGAAGCAGATGAAGTTAGCCCGAGGATAGAAGCATCAGAATCTTATCAGGTGCCAAGGTATTTCTAGGTACTAGAAGAGACGGATGCAACAAAATCCATGATGAAAGAGCTCAAGCAAGTTGCATTGTTCAAAAAATTCTTAGAAAGGAAATTCCACTTTGGGACAGGACTACACCTCGTGCTCAGGTCTGGCTTTATTGAATTTCTTAAATCTAATGCCGATTGTTTTGCATAGTTGCATACGGACATGACAGGTATCCCAACGGAGCTGGCCATACACAAGCTATGTTTGGACCCCAACATACCTCCGGTAAGACAAAAGAAACTCCCTATTATGGAGGCCATGAATAAATTCATCAATGAAGAGGTAACTCGCTTACTTGATATCGGTTCGATTCGAGAGGTAAAGTATCTAGACTGGCCAACTAATATAGTATTACTTCCTAAGATGAACAATAAATTTTGCATGTGTTTAGATTATAAGGATTTGAATAAGGCATGCATGAAAGACTCGTTCTCACTGCCAAACATTGATCAATTGATCGATGCGAATGCCGGGCACGAGTTAATGAGGTTCCATGATGCTTATTCCGGGTACAATCAAATTAAGATGAACTAGGAGGATTAACAATGAATTTCTGCACATATTGTTATAATGTGATGCCCTTCCAGTTGAAGAATGTTGAAGCCACTTATCAGCGCCTCGTAAACAAGATGTTTGAAAAACAAATAGGAAAAACCATTGAAGTTTATATAGTCGATATGGTCGTTAAGTCTTTGAATGTAGGTGATCACGTTAAGCATCTGCAAGAAACGTTTGACATCCTAAGGAAGCAAAACATTAAGCTTAATCCCGAGAAATGTGCGTACGGGGCCAACTTTTGTAAGTTTCTAGGGTTTCAAGTATCACAAATGGGGATTGAGGTAAACCCTGATAAGATCAAGGCCATTGAAGACTCTGGAACCAGTTGTCAAGCGTGAAAGAGGTCCAAGGGCTCACAGGGAGATTGACAGCTTTGAGTAGGTTCATTTTTCTATCGTCAAAGAAATGCCATCATTTCTTAGCACTACTCAAAAAGTAAAATAACTTCGAATGGACCCTGGAGTGCCAACAGGCTTTGAGAGATTTGAAAAGATACTTGTCAAGCCCTCCGTTACTTTTGAAAACCAAAGGAAGGGGAAACACTTTTGGGCTACCTCGTAGTCTTGGAAGTAGCGGTAAGTGCAGTTTTAGTCCATGAGGACGAAGGTACACAATCTCCCTTTATTATGTTACTAAAATTTCAATATGAGCAAAAACTCACTACCTGCATTTGGAGAAGCTGGCCTTAGCTCTCGTAGTCGCCGCTCGAAAGCTGAGGCCCTACTTCCAGTGTCACCCAATAGCCGTGGTGCCCACATTTCATCTTCGGAACATTCTTCATAAACCACACTGGGATTGAATTGGACATAGAATATAAACCAAGGACTATGATTAAGTCACAAGTCTTGGCTGACTTTGTGGCCGATTTCAGTCTGGGATTGCTGCCCCTAGCAACCAAAGAGGCAGTAATGGTGTCAGAATCGACATCCGGAGTTTGGACCTTATTTATGAATGGAGCCTCTAACGTAAAAGGGTCCGGACTTGGCATAGCATTAACCACACCTTCAGGAGACACCCTAAGGCAAGCCATCAGAACGGTGCCTTTAACTAACAATGAAGCATAGTATGAGGCTTTGATTGTAGGTTTTGAACTGGCCCATGGAATAGATTTAGAGGTCATAAAAACAAGTGTGACTCACAACTAGTGGTAAATCAGGTCTACGAGATCTTCAAAACCAAAGAGGAGCGCATGCAACAATACATGGTAAAGGTCAGGCTCTGCTGGCTCGATTTCGGGAGTTGTCAATTGCTAATATATCGAGAGAAGAAAATGCAGAAGTAGATGCACTAGCTAACCTAGGTTCATCAACAGAAATGAAGAGATTAGAGTCTGGGACGGTAGTACAACTGATGCACTCGATCCTGGATGCAGATAGCTATTACGAGGTAAATACAACTAAATTGGTCTGGAACTGGAGGAATGAGATCATCGATTATCTTGAGCATGAGAAATTTTCCAAAGATGCCAAGACATCCCGGCGGTACATGTAAAAGTAACATGGTATAGCTTCAAAATAGGACAATTGTACAGAAAATGTTTTCAAGGTCCACTGGCCCGTTATTTGGAAGAATCCGAAGCTAATTATGTTATATGAGAAGTCTATGAAGGGATATGCGGAAACCATTCGGGCGCAGACTCGTTAGTGTTAAAGCTGGTAAGGGTAGGATATTATCTTCCCCACATGGAACAAGACACCAAAGCTTTCGAACAGAAATGCGATAAGTGCCAACGCTACGCACCGCTGGTACATCAACCTGCAGAGCCACTACACTCGGTTCTATCTCCATGGCCATTCATAAAATAGGGGATGGACATCGTCAGACCCTTATCGCTAGCTCCCGGTAAGGTAAGATATCTTTATTTTGAATTGACTTTTTTTCTAAGTAGGTGGAAACAAGTCCTAATCAGAAGATCGGTGAACGCGAAGTGGTAGATTTATTTTGGGAAAACATAATCTGCAGGTTCAGAATACCAAAAGAGGTAGCATGTGATAATGGGCCGCAATTTATTAGTGAAAAGATCACAAAGTTCCTTGAAGATTTGAAAATAAAGAGGATCACATCTTCACCCTACCATCCGAGTGCAAATGCTCAAGCAGAATCAACAAATAAAGTGATCATACAAAACCTCAAGAAAATGTTGGAAGAGGCTAATAGTAAATGGCCTGAGGAACTACTCGAAGTGTTATGGGCATATCGAACTACGACCAAATCAATATATGGAGAAACTTCTTTTTCACTTGTATATGAAGCAGAAGCCTTAATACCGATGGAATTAGGGGAACCCACCTTGAGATATTTCCAAGCAAATAAAGAGTCAAACAGCGAAGCAATGTTAGTCAACTTGGAGCTGCTTGATGAGCGCAGAGACTTGGCACATATAAGAATGACAGCCCAGAAGCAGAGAATGGAATGATATTATAATCGAAAATCCAACCTCCATTATTTTTAAGTAGGATACTTGGTCCTAAGGAAAATAACTCAAATCACTCGGGATCTCAATGCAGGAAAGCTAGGTCCAACATGGGAAGGCCCTTACCGGATTTCAGCTATTACCGGGAAAAGTTCGTACGAATTGGAGAATTAAGATGGAGAAATATTTCCCAGCAATTGGAACGTGGCACACCTCGAAAGATATTATTACTGATGAACATCACTTGTACTAAAAGTATGTGCTGCACTACTTTTCACTTTGTCCAATTTTTTTCTTAATTGAGTTATTCTGGCTAGGTTTTTAATGATGAAGCAACAGAAAGTATATTACAAATAAAGTTTCAACAACAACAATAAGACCTTCTAATAACAAGGCACACAAATGAAGAACTACGCGGATGGTTAGTTAATCTTTCGCTGGATAGCAAAATTCCTACTGGAAAGTTGAGTTTGCAATCAAACAAAGGTTAGCCGACCGTTCGCAAGTGCAAACCACTAAAGGATTGTTAGATAGTCTTTTGCTGGTAGCATAAATTCCTAAGGGGAAGCGAAGTTTGTTACCGAGTTGAAGATTATTTAGCAATTCATTAGTAGGGTCCTCGAAGGTGCAAAATTTCTAGTATTCCAATTCACATTCTTCGCATTTGAACACTGGGGGAATGATATGAGGATACGGCAAAAATGACTACCACGTTGACCAGAAAACGAAAATTGAAAACATAGTTATATGATCGAGAACAGGGACTGCGCGTCCAGCCCCGTAAAAACAAGTTGTAAAAGTTAGCCACAAGTAATGACAATTTTATTTTAGCATAACAAATGCCTATGTACTTTTTGAAAATGGAAGGAATAAACTAAAGCCCTTTTATCTCTATCTTGTTTCTTGTCCGAACGATGAATTGACTTTATCATTTGAAAGTTAAACAAGTACTTCAAATGTTAGTGTCGTAATGAACAGGAGCTGTATCATATCGAGATGTCGATTCGTTTTCCGCCCCCAATGAGATGGGTAATTTGTAACCCCCTATTCAGATTTTTGGGTTGTTCATCTTTCTGAATCGAGACCTAGCCCGACTCACATTGTTCTAACGTCACCGGAAATCAGAGGGACTATCTGTATACGGTAAAATATAGTGCGCCAGTTGGCCACTTAAAAGAATGACACCTGGGACCTAAGGCAAATGATAGTCAGAACCGAAGGCAATTATCTCGTTTGTTGCTGGAAGAAACAACACTCATAATGAGGCAACAAATACCCTCCGCCCAGTAGCATTTAATGAAGAATATTCTACATCATTTAGTATACTGCCCATTACAAAGGGATATGTCATTCATGCCTGCCATTAGACACTCTTCGATGACACTCATAATTGGCATTGAATATGGGCTTGATCCTAGGTCCTTATTCCCCAGATGTAACGATAAATAGTGAGCTATATTACCATTGTAGGGGGATTTTTTTGACAAACTTACACTATAATCGATCAAGAGCTTTATACGACTTTACTTTCTCATTCCTTGTTTTCATCACCGTTGTGCCCGAAAGCCCTGCTCCCGGAATTATTGATTTTGCTATTTTGTCCTCATTTCAAGGCTAAATATTACTCTCTCCGTTCCAGTTTATGTGAACCTATTTCCTTTTTGGTCAATTCCAAAAAGAGTGTCCCCCTTCTAAATTTGGAAACAATTTAGCTTAAATTTATAATTCTACCCTTAATGAGAAGCTTTCATAACCACACAAATACTCTGGGCCCCTTTATGACTTGTTTAGGACCACAAATTTCAAAAGTCTTCATTTTTTCTTAAACTCTGTGCCCAGTCAAACAGGTTCACATAAATTGGGACGGAGGGGGTATATATTTCTTCAATTATTTTGTTATTTCACGATCTAATTAATTCACTTGTCTAGAAACCACGTACAAATTCAATTGTACCATTTTATAGGTAAACAATGAAATACTCTAATTTGTATATATCATGGGCAATTGGCAGTGCATTACGTTATGTTGTACTCAGTTTTATGCGTACTTCTTAGTGCATTTTGTTGTTTTCTCTAATCTAATGAGGTCCACAAATGTCTTTCTAGACCAATTGAATAATTTTGTGATTAGAAATAAATTTAATAATTATTCACACTTCCATAAATGTTCTATTTGTGATTTAGCTATTGAGTTGTGTCCACATCGCTGGATAATAGGTGTCTTGGTTTTTTATATGGTCTTGAGCAATCCCCACCTCATAAATCTAGCTTCTGGGGTTGAGTTAGGGCCAAAGTCTACTTAATCATGATATCCGAGCCAGATTGCTCTTATGGATCGAGATTTGATCTTTTTATTCACAAATGTTGAAATTATTCGTTCTTTTAAACTATCTCTAATTATATGTGAACAAATCTTCAAGTATATTGTACACCTCATCGTAAATCCCTTGGAAAATGTATGCGCTCCAGCACTCTATGGTGGCGAAGTAACACACTTCTTTGTCACAAAAGAGCTAAGTGTGCGTGAGATCAAGGACATTCAAATTCTATTGGTAATGCTTCAGCTACTAACATTCTTGTAATCTAAGACCATTTCACTGGTAGTCTAGTTTCAGATTATATATTATTCACTAGTTTTATGCTGGCATTCTCCATTCTAATTATTGTTACTTTTTTACTTTATATAGATGAGGCAGCAACAGCTCGCCCAAGTTAGAGAAGAAAAGTGACAAAGACAAGACTCGACATGTCAGAAGAATTAAATTGACGTTCTCACCAATGATGCACGAGATACATGCCTAGAGGAGAGAGAGGGAAAGACTATTTATCATTATTTGTATATTCAAGATCGATTGACAGTCCCATTACGGTTATTCTTTTTCTCCTTTTCCTCTTCTAATTAGTGAATAAGAGGAAATAGAAAAAGAAAAAGAAAGTAAAAGAAGGTAAAAGAAGGTAAGTAATAAATCAGCATTGAAAAGGATTAGAAAACAAGAAATTTAATAATTTATTAAATAAGGAAAAGCGTTATTTTTTTTTTTGGAAAACAAAAAACGTTGCTAGCAAGATTCAGTCTTGCAACATTAGGTGTCCAGGCGCCCAAAACTTCACCCTCCAAACCAAAGTACCCATTGGACTTTTTGGTTAATGGGTGCTTGCTAATATATTAGTTTTTATAAAATTTCTATATTAGTATACCGAGTTTCCATTGGAGTCAGTGGATGCTGCAACACTTAGAACCTTACAAGTGGGTCTGCCCTTGGGCGCAACATATTTTACCGTATACATTTATATTTTCGATATTTATGACAAATTCTCGCGCCAGATTAACTTTATAAATTATATGTAAAATTATATGATGCCAAACATTTATAAATCTAGAAGTATTTGTTGGACATTGAGAGGATGGATCTTAACCAAGCTTAAATAACTTCATACGGGCTTAAATGAACACTCCTTATATATATATATATATATATATATATATTTTTTTTCTTTTCCCGCTTTTCCATTTCTCGCTAAGTGTTATTCTTTCTATTCGTCACTAATTAGACAACAAACCTCTCTTTCTTTGCTGTAATGATTACTAATAAAACTCAAATTATGGTAAATTCAACTTTATTTTTATATTTGCTCCCATCAGAAGTCTCAACTCGATTACTACAATTTTGTCCTTTTCTTATGATTTTGCCTACCTTTAATTGCAGAAGAGATCTCATCCCTTTTAAGCAATGATTTTGAATGACAACTCTAAGGCTTGTAAATTGGCTTATATTATCTGTTTTCCTCATGAATTGCTTTAAAAAAATAATCTACAACCAATATCAAAGCTCCTTATCAATATTATGAGATAGTGTACACTTTTATTCGCTTACGTACCATGTATTGCTTCAAAGTTACAATTGCGTGTGTGGGTTTTTAGTAAACCAATTTTGTAAAGATTGAGATGACTAATCGCATAAAACTTTATTAAGTCACGCAAGAATTGAAGATGCACCACAATTTTTTAGTTTCGCTATTGATTTTTCTTTTTATCTCCTAAATCTCATTTTATTAATGAGTTTTCACATTTTTATTTTAACTATTATAATAATAGTGCGTCCCTTGAACGATCAAGAGTATTTCTATTTATTAAAGCAGGGTTACACGAGGAAAGTAGGAAAGAACACAAATTTCTTCTTGTGAAACTTGAATGCCAATTAATTTCCCATAAACCAAAAAGTTATAAATTGAGAGATCGAAGTAACAAATGATTCTTTTCCCATCGAAATTTATTATTCGAGATGCATGTATGTATATAAATATTGAATGCAGTCTGAATTTTAATATTCAGTGTTTTGACTTATTATGATCTATTTAATGTTTATATCTCAACTCTACGATGACTTTATGCAATTTATCGTATTACTTGTTAAAATTTTCTTTTAGTGATAAGACATTAATTTAAAGGATGCAATATATGTACTTTTTGTTAGAAGGAATTTAATTCCGGTTTCTGGGCAAAATAAGAGATGGATATTTGTTTTATTTTTCGAATAACTCTTGAGTTATTGAGCTTGATAAACAATTTATCTCTTGTGGTACATGAATGCATGACCTTGTTATTGTATATTAATGTCTCTCCTAAACAGAACAATATTAGTTTACTTCATAAGAGAATATGTTCTTCAAAGTTGAGTAAAATTTATCTGTACACCTTTGTCTAAGTCATATTAATCTGGATAGGATTTCAAGTTGGCCAAGATGGACCTTAAGGTTCATTGAAAGTAGAGGCACTATCAACTTGTAGATCCTGTTTGGAAGAAAATTTGACTAAAGGTTGACTCCCTTCAAAAGGAAATAAAGCTAGTGATAAGTTAGAATGAGTCCCTTCTGATTTGTATGATTAAATGAATATATTGGTAAGAGATAATTTTGAGTACTTTTGTGACGTTCATAAATGATTATTCAAAATATTGATATATTTATTTGATGCACCGTAAGTCTTAATGAATTAAGTAATTCAAGATTTTAAGACTTGAAACGGAGAAGCACCAAGGAAATATATTAAGTTACTGCAATTTGATTGTAGTGGCGAGCACCTCTCTAAAGATTTCTTTTGTTACTTATCAGAAAGGATTACATCTCAATTGACTACACCGTAAACTCCATAATAAAGTGGTGTAGTAGAAAGAATAAATAAGTCTCTTTTGGACATGTATAGATTAATGACGTGTTATTCAGATTTGCCTTATCTATTTTTGGAATATTTCCTGGAAACTGCAAATTACATTATGAACTTAGTTCCTTCTAAGTTAGTACCTGAGACATCTATAGAAATGTCGACTGAATGTAAGCTCGGTCAGTGACATAGGATTGTCTCGCATATGTGCTGAAAGGGAAAACGAATATGAAAGTTGGAACTAAGAATGGATAGGTACATGTTTATTGAATATCCAAGAAAACAAACGGAGTTTTATTTTATTGTCCTAAAGAAAGCACTACAAAAAAACTGGAATTAGCTGCGAATGTCGTCGCTAATCTGTTGCTAAAACACTTGTAGCTAACAAAATTTCTTGATAATCCATTGCTAATCTGTCACGACTCAACCCCCGAACCCGGTCATGATGGCACCTCTCGTGAAGACAAGGCCAGCCAGACC
The DNA here is from genome assembly GCF_000393655.2 of Nicotiana sylvestris. NCBI lineage: Eukaryota > Viridiplantae > Streptophyta > Magnoliopsida > Solanales > Solanaceae > Nicotiana > Nicotiana sylvestris. The sequence continues at coordinate 66,747,234 of NC_091063.1, forward strand.
AAAACGGAACACCTCTTTTAAACAGTTAATCATCATAAACAGTAATAATATATAATATAATACTCATAAATTACAAAATTTAACGATAATAACCGCAAGAATCATCCCGACACAGCCCAAACTGGGGTGTCACAAGTCATGAGCTACTACAGAATCTGCTATAGGTCTACAAAGTATGGAATCCGATACAACAGTCTGAAGAAAACATAAATGATAGAGGATAAGAGAGACAAGGGGCTGCGGACGTCAACAGCTACCTCGTAACTCCAAATCACTGCCTAGCCTGGACGGAATCAGTGCTTAGGTGCGGACTCTGCTATACCTAAATCTGCACACATGGTGCAGGGAGTAATGTGAGTACTCCGACTCAGTGAGTAATAATTATAAATAATGGCTGAAAGTATGAAAATACGTAAAGGCACAAAGCAATTCCATATCAAGCAGTAAAAATCACTTAAAGCAGTAAATCAGTGAAGAAATAAAATGATATTCCTTTTAAAACAAGTAAAACCGGTAATTTAACAGGTAAATAACAAGTATAAATCCACCCCTCGGGCATAGTATCAATCGCTCAGCATAACATCAACCCCTCGGGCTCACTCTCAGTACAGTGTCAGCCCCTCGAGCTCAGTATCAATCACTCATAACAGTATCAGCCCCTCGGGCTCACTCTCAGAATAGTATTAGCCCCTCGGACTACCTCACAATCACTCATATCAGCCCCTCGTGCATAGCATCAATCACTCAGAACAATGGGTACCCGCGCTCACTGTGGGTGTGCAGACTCCGGAGGGGCCCCTTACGACCCAAGCACTATATCAAGCCACCTCGTGGCATCATCACTCAGCATATCCTCACATCACTCAAGCCACCGCGTGACATATAAAGTATCTCAGGCCCTCTGCCTCATATCACTCGGCCTCATATCACTCAACCCACTGCGTGGCATAAATAGTAACTCAGGCCCTCGGCCTCATATCACTCAGCATATCCTCACATATGGCCCTCGGCATTAGTAAACCAGTAGTTCTCAGCCCAAAACATAATGTAGAAATATCATTTAAGTTTCAAATCTGAGTAAAAGTGGCTGAGTTTGTAAAATAGTAGATATCAACAAGACTGAGTTCAAATAATAAGTCAAGCAGTGAGGAAATAGTGATAAAAATCCCCAAAGGGTTCAAATAGTTGGCACGAAGCCCAAATATGGCAATCAACCCAAATCATGATGTTAACAAATGAATTTCAGTCAAATATTCGGTAAAATCATCAATCGGGGTGGACCAAGTCACAATCCCCAGTAGTGAACGACTCCACGCTCATCATCCAGCGCGTATATTACCTCAATATAGCACTACGATGTGCAATTCGAGGTTTCAAACCCTCAGGACATCATTTACAGCCATTACTCACCTCGAACTGGCTAATTCTCTAGCTCGCGACGCCTTTGCCCCTCGAATTGGCCTCCACGCGCGTCGAATCTATCCAAAATCAGAACGAATACGTCACAATATGCTAAGGGAACAAAGCCCAAGCGAAAACATTTGAAAAATTTCAAAAATCCCGAAATTAGCAAAACCCGAGCCACGGGCCCACGTCTCGAAATCGGGTAAAATTTACATTTTCAGAATCCTCATACCCTCACGAGTCTAACCATACCAAAATTATCCAATTCCGACACCATTTGGTCCTTCAAATCATCATTTTACATTTTTGAAAGGTTTCACAATTTTCTTCCCAAATTCCATCCCAAATCACGAATTAAATGATGAATTCAGTGATAGATTCATGTTCCTAGCCAAATCTAAGTTAAAATCACTTACCCCGATGAATTTCTTGAAAAACCTTCAAACAATCGCCAAAATCTGAGCTCTCTAGGTCAAAATATTAAATAAAACCCAAAACCTCGTATTTATAGGTACCCCTCAGATTTCAGCTACCGCGGGCCGCACCAAATCGACCGCGGACCGTGCAAACATAACCGCAGCCGTACAGGCCTTCCTCTGCAGTGACAGGCGTTAGTATTTTGGCCATAACCTTTTCTACAGATGTCCAAATTGCGATATCTTTACCTTTCTGGAAACTAGACATGAAGGGCTACACTGTTTGTTTTTATATCCTCTCAAAATTCCTTGTGGATAAAATGATATGAGCTTCCGAAGTTGGACTAGCGGGAAGGTTCTTCACCGCGGCCGTGCCCACTTTTGTGCGGTCCGCACGACGCCTACTGCGGCGCGCCCGCTTTTGTGCGGTCCGCACAGCACTCACCGCTGGCGCACTCATTTTTGTGTGGACCACGTGGGTGAGTTTCAGGGCCTGCAACCCTTCTGGACCTGCTACAGCTATGATTTTTGGCCTAAAACATCCCGGAACCTACCCGGGACTCCCGAAACTTCAAACTAATTGTACCAACACATCCCGTGACATCGTTCAAACTTGTTCAACACTTCGGAATGCTTACAACAACATCAAATCACCAATTTAACATAGAATTCAAGCCGAAGAAATCCAAGAATTGTTAAATTATGCTTTCGATCAAAAGGTTTATCAAATCTCGTCTGAATGACCTGAAATTTTACACACACATCCCAAATGACACAACGAAGCTACTGCAACTCTCGAAATTTCATTCCGACCCCTATATCAAAATCTCGCATATCAACCGGAATTTGCCAAAATATCAATTTCGCCAATTCAAGTCTAAATCTTCTCTATAACTCCAAAACCCATCCAATCACGCTCCTAAGTCACAAATCACCTCCCGAAGCTAACCAAACCATCAGAACTCACTTCCGAGCCTTCTAACACATAAGTCAACATCCGATTGACTTTTCCAACTTAAGCCTTCTCAAAAGAGACTAAGTGTCTCATTTCTTACCAAATCCTCTCCGAACTCGAACTAATCAACCCGATCACATAAAATACGGATAACAAATCGTAAAGAAGCTGAAATGGGGGAAACGGAGCGGTAACTCATAAGACGACTGGCCGGGTCGTCACATCCTCCCCAACTTAAACAAACATTCGTCCTCAAACGAGTCAAGAAACATACCTGACGCCTCAAACAGATGAGGATATCTGCTCCTTATCTCCCGCTCGGTCTCCCAGGTAGCCTCCTCCACAGGCCGACCTCTCCACTGCAATTTCACTGAAGTTATATCCTTTGACCTCAACTTCCGAACCTGGCAACCCAAAATAGCTACTGGCTCCACATCAAAGGTCAAATCATCATCCAACTGAACCGTGTTGAAGTCCAAAACATGAGATAGATCCCCAATATACTTACGGAGCATAGAAATATGAAATACCGGATGCACACTCGATAGGCTGGGTGGCAAAACAAGCTGATAAACCACCTCTCCAATCCTCCGAAGCACCCCAAAAGGCCCAATGAACCGCGGACTCAACTTGCCTTTCTTCCCAAACCTCATAACACCCTTCATGGGCGAAACCTTCAGCAAGACCTTCTCACCAACCATATAGGACACATCTCGAACCTTCCGGTCCGTATAAATCTTCTGATACGACTGTGCTGTACGAAGCCTCTCCTGAATCACCTTCACCTTCTATAAGGCATCCTAAACCAAATCTGTCCCCAATAGTTTAGCCTCGCCGGGCTCGAACCAACCAACCGGTAATCTACACCGCCTCCCATACAAAGCCTCATACGGAGCCATATGAATACTCGACTGGTAGCTGTTATTGTAAGCAAACTTTGCAAGCAGTAGAAACTCATCCCATGAACCTCTAAAGTCAATAACACAAGCACGCAACATGTCCTCTAATATCTGAATCGTACGCTCGGACTGTCCGTCCGTGTGAGGATGAAAAGTTGTGCTCAACTCCACCTGAGTACCCAACTCTCGCTGAACAGATTTCCAAAACTGGGAAGTAAACTGAGTACCTCTATCTGAGATGATGGAGACCGGAACACCATGCAATTGAACAATCTCTCGGATATAAATCCCTGCCAACCGCTCTGAAGAATAGGTAGTAGACACAGGGATGAAGTGCGCGGACTTGGTCAGCCGATCCACAATCACCCAAATAGCATCGAACTTCTTCAAAGTCCGAGAAAGACCACTCACAAAATCCATGGTGACTCTCTCTCCCACTTCCACTCGGGAATATCCATCTACTGAAGCAAGCCACCCGGTCTCTGATGCTCATATTTCACATGCTGACAATTGAGACACTGAGCTAAAAATCCCACGATATCTTTCTTCATTCTTCTCCACCAATAGTGCTGCCTCAAATCCTGATACATCTTCGCGGCACCCGGATGGATAGAATACCGCGAGCTATGGGCCTCTTCCAGAATCAACGCTCTAAGCCCATCCACATTGGGCACACAAATCCGGCCCTGCATCTTCATCACACCATCATCACCGATGGTCACATCTCTGGCATCATCATGCTGAACTATGTCCTTAAGGACAAGCAAATGTGGATCATCATACTGGCGCTCTTTGATGCGATCATATAAGGAAGACCGAGAAACCACACATGCCAACACCCGACTGGGCTCCGAAATATCCAATCTCACGAACCGATTGGCCAAGGCCTGAACATCAACTGCAAGGGGTCTCTCCCCAACTGGAATATATGCCAAACTCCCCATGCTCAATGCCTTTCGGCTCAATGCATCGGCCACCACATTGGCCTTTCCTGGATGATACAATATAGTGATATCATAATCCTTAAGCAACTCCAACCATCTCCGCTGCCTCAAATTAAGATCCTTTTGCTTGAACAAATGCTGAAGACTGCGATGATCAGTGAACACCTCACAAGATACGCCATACAAGTAATACCTCCAAATCTTCAATGCATGAACTATGGCAGCCAACTCCAAATCATGAACGGGGTAGTTCTTCTCATGGGGCTTCAGCTGACGAGAAGCATAAGCAATAACTCTACCCTCCTGCATCAAGACACAACCAATCCCAACTCTCGAAGCATCACAATACACAGTATATGAACCCGAAGCTGATGGGAAAACCAACACTGGAGATGTGGTCAAGGCTGTCTTGAGCTTCTGAAAGCTCTCCTCACACTCGTCTGACCATACAAATGGAGCACCCTTCTGAGTCAACTTGGTCAAGGGCAATGCAATGGATGAAAATCCCTGAACAAACCGGCGATAATAGCCTGCTAACCCAAGAAAGCTATGAATCTCTATGGCTGAGGACGGTCTAGGCCAACTCTGAACCGCCTCTATCTTCTTTGGGTCAACCTGAATACCCTCGCTGGACACCACGTGTCCCAAGAAAGCTACTGTATTGAGCCAAAACTCATACTTGGAGAACTTTGCATGAAGCTTATCCTCCTTCAATCTCTGCAACACAACGTGCTCCTCCTGACTATGCGAGTACACCAGGATATCATCAATGAATACTATAACAAACAAATCAAGATAAGGCCAGAACATGCTGTTCATCAAATGCATGAATGCTGCTGGGGCATTGGTTAGCCCGAAAGACATAACAAGAAACTCATAATGACCATATCTGGTCCTGAAAGCAGTCTTAAGAATATATGAATCCCTGATCTTCAACTGGTGATAGCCCGAACGGAGATCAATCTTGGAGAACACTCTCGCTTCCTGAAGCTGATCAAATAAATCATCAATGCGAGGCAAAGGATACTTGTTCTTAATTGTTACATTGTTCAATTGTCTATAATTAATGCACATTCTCATCGTGCCATCCTTCTTCTTTACAAACAAAACTGGTGCACCCCAAGGGGATACACTAGGCCGAATGAACCCCTTATCTAGGAGTTCCTGAAGTTGTTCTTTCAGTTCCTTCAACTTTGATGGTGCCATACGATATGGCGGAATAGAAATGGGCTGAGTGCCTGGTACGAGGTCAATACCAAAAGTAATATCCCTGTCAGGTGGCATGCCCGACAGGTCTGCAGGAAACACATTGGGAAAATCCTCATAACTGGGACAGAATCGATACTAGGAGTCTCAGCTCCAACATCCCTCACAAACGCTAGATATGAAAGACAACCCTTCCGAACCATACGTTGGGCCTTCAAGAAAGATATCAATCTACTAGGAACATAATCAGTCACACCATGCCACTCGATCCGCGATACACCCGGCATAGCCAAAGTGACTGTCTTAGCATGACAGTCTAGAATAGCACGACACGGAGATAGCCAATCCATGCCCAAAATGACATCAAAATCTACCATGCTCAATAGCAATAGGTCTACTCGGGTTTCCAGACCCCTAATAGTCACCATATATGACCGGTACACACGGTCCACAACAATAGTATCGCCCACCGGGGTAGATACATGAACAGGTAAAGTAAGAAACTTACGGGGCGTACCCAAATAACGAGCAAAGTATGATGACACATAAGAAAAGGTGGAACCGGGATCAAATAATACAAAGGCATCTCTGTGGCGGACTAAAACAATACCTGTAATGATAGCATGTGAAGCAATGGCATCGGGTTTGCCTGGGAGTGCATAGAATCGGGCCTGACCGCCCCCTGATCGACCTCCCCCTCTAGGGCGACCCCTGGTTTCCTGACCTCCACCCCTAGCTGGCTGGGCGGGTGGTGAAGTAATTGGAGCAGAAGTCGAGGGCTGACCCCTCTGCTGCGATGAACTAGCAACACGACAAGGATACTGCCTCTACACATGTCCAAACTCTCCACACTCAAAACAACTCCCAGGTGCTGGAGAAGGGGACTGAAGGGAACCCCTCGCACCTGAGTGACCATCTGATGCACTCCTAGGTGCTGGAAGGGCACTGAGTGATGACTGGCCCCGCTGAGATCCATGATGACAATGACCCAAAGATGTTTTGCGATACTCTAGGCGGGCTGACTGAGCAGGCCTAAAAGAACGGCCTCTACCATGCTGAAACTTGCCCCTCAAAGAAGCACCACTATAACTGTCAGATCCTCGAGGCTTCTTGGCCTCCTTCTCCTCTCGATCCTGGCGGTGAACCATCTCAATCTCGCGAGCGATATTGACCACCTCCTTGAATGTAGCACCCAACACCCTCTCTCGGGTCATAAGAATACGGAGGTGATAGTTAAGGCCATCAACAAATCTCCTGATCCTCTCATGATCTGTCGGAACCATCCAAATGGCATGATGAGCCTACTCAGAAAACCTCGACTCATACTATGACACAATCATATCCCCTGTCGCAACAACTCAAACTGTCTATGCAGCTCCTCTCTGCGGGACTGCGACACATACTTCTCCAAGAAGAGAGTGGAGAACTGCTGCCAAGTAAGGGGCGCTGCTCCAACCGGCCTACGCCTCTCATATGCCTCCCATCATGTGAAGGCAGCCCCAGTAAACTGAAAGGTGGTAAATGTCACACCACTAGTCTCAAGAATCCCTGCTGTACGGAGCATCCGCTGACACTTATCAAGAAAACCCTGGGCATCCTCGCCCTCGGCACCACTGAATGACGGAGGTTGGAGTCTACCAGACCTCTCAAGACGACGCTGCTCATCATCCAGCATAACTGGCACAACAAACTCCTGAGCTGGTGCAAAAGGCTGAGCTGGAGGTGCCCCCAGTGTCTGTAGTCCCTGCACTACCTGCTCAGGTGTGTGAGTAGTGGGGGTCTGATTGCCTCCCCCGGCCTGTGAAGTAGCTGCTGCTGTAGTGGCTGAAACTGCCTGAGCCAGGCTAGTGCAAACTGATAAGATCTGTGCCAAGGCCTCCTGAAGACCCGGAACCACGATAGGCACAGCTGGTGCCTGAACTGGTGCTGCTGGAGCATCCATAGCTGGAGCATGATCCGAAGCCGGGGCTGCTGGTGGATCAACAGGTGCTGCCCTCGCTGCTCTACCTCTACCACGTCCATGACCGCGTCCACGGCCTCTGGTGGCCTTAGTGGGTGGCACTGGTGGTCTTCCACCTCGTCCGGTAGAGTGAGTCCTCGCCATCTACGAGAGAATAGAATAACAGAAGTTTAACATTCGGATTAACAAGTTCGCACGATAGGAGTTTAAAGAATATGAAGTTTTTCCTAAAGGTTCTGCAGCCTCTCGAGGATAAATACAGACGTCTCCGTACCTATCCGCGAGACTCTACTAAACCTGCTCATGACTCGTGAAACCTATGTAACCTAGGCTCTGATACCAACTTGTCACGACCCAACCCCCAAACCCGGTCGTGATGGCGCCTCTCGTGAAGACAAGGCCAGCCAGACCAAAACGGAACACTTCTTTTAAACAGTTAATCATCATAAATAGTAATAACATATAATATAATACTCATAAATTGCGGAATTTAACGATAATAACTGCAAGAACCATCCCGACACAGCCCAAACCGGGGTGTCACAAGTCATGAGCTACTACAGAATCTGCTATAGGTCTACAAAGTACGGAATCCGATACAACAGTCTGAAGAAAACATAAATGATAGAGGATAAGAGAGACAAAGGGCTGCGGACGTCAACAGCTACCTCGTAACTCTAAATCACTACCTAGCCTAGACGGAATCAGTGCTTAGGTGTACACTCTGCTATACCTGAATCTGCACACACGGTGTAGGGAGTAATGTGAGTACTCCGACTCAGTGAGTAATAATTATAAATAATGGCTGAAAGTATAAAAACATTTAAAGGCATAAAGCAATTCCATATCAAGCAGTAAAAATCACTTAAAGCAGTAAATCAGTGAAGAAATCAAATGATATTCCTTTTAAAACAAGTAAAACCAGTAATTTAACAGGTAAATAACAAGTATAAATCCGCCCCTCGGGCACAGTATCAATCGCTCAACATAGTATCAGCCCCTCGGGCTCACTCTCAGTACAGTATTAGCCCATCGGGCTTAGTATCAATTACTCAGAACAGTATCAGCCCCTCGGTCTCACTCTCAAAATAGTATCAACCCCTCGAACTACCTCACAATCACTCATATCAGCCTCTCGGGCATAGCATCAATCACTCAGAACAATGGGTACCCGCGCTCACTGTGGGTGTGCAGACTCTGGAGGGGCCTCTTACGGCCCAAGCGATATATCAAGCCACATCGTGGTATCATCACTCAGCATATCCTGACATCACTCAAGCCACCGCGTGGCATATAAAGTATCTCAGGCCCTCTGCCTCATATCACTCGGCCTCATATCACTCGGCCTCACATCACTCAAGCCATTGTGTGGCATAAATAGTAACTTAGGCCCTCGGCCACATATCACTCAGCATATCCTCACATATGGCCCTCGGCCTCACTCAGTCCGGAAATCATCATAAGCCCCTTGGGCATTAGTAAAATAGTAGTTCTCAGCCCAAAACATAATGTAGAAATATCATTTAAGTTTCAAATCTGAATAAAAGTGGCTGAGTTTGTAAAACAGTAGATATCAACAAGACTGAGTTCAAATAATAAGTCAAGCAGTGATAAAAATCCCCGAAGGGTTCAAATAGTTGGCACGAAGCCCAAATATGGCAATCAGCCCAAATCATGATGTAAACGAATGAATTTCAGTCAAATATTCGGTAAAATCATCAATCGGGATGGACCAAGTCACAATCCCCAGTAGTGAAAGACCCCATACTCATCATCCAGCGCGTATCTTTCCTCAATATAGCACTACGATGTGCAATCCAGGATTTCAAACCCTCAGGACATCATTTACAACTATTACTCACCTCGAACTAGCTAATTCTCTAGCTCGCGACGCCTTTGCCTCTTGAATTGGCCTCCACGCACGTCGAATCTATCCAAAATCAGAACGAATACGTCGCAATATGCTAAGGGAACAAAGCCTAAGCGAAAACATTCGAAAAATTTCAAAAATCCCAAAATTAGCAAAACCCGAGCCCCGGGCCCATGTCTCAAAATCAGGTAAAATTTACATTTTCAGAATCCTCATACCCTCACGAGTCTAACTATACCAAAATTATCCAATCCGACACCATTTGGTCCTTCAAATCATCATTTTACATTTTTGAAAGGTTTCACAATTTTCTTCCCAAATTCCATCCCAAATCACAAATTAAATGATGAATTCAGTGATATATTCATGTATCCTAGCCAAATCTGAGTTAAAATCACTTACCCCGATGAATTTCTTGAACAACCTTAAAAATATCGCCAAAATCTGAGCTCTCTAGGTCAAAATATTAAATAAAACCCAAAACCTCGTATTTATTGGTACCCCTTATATTGCAGCTACTGCGGGTCGCACCAAATCGACCGGGGTCCGTGCAAGCTAGTGCGGTCCGCGCAAACATAACCGCGGCCGCACATACCTTCCTCTATAGTGACAGGCTTTAGTATTTTGGCCATAACTTTTGCTACAGATGTCCAAATTGCGCTATCGTTACCTTTCTGGAAACTAGACACAAGGATTACAGTTGTTGTTTTTGAATTATCTCAAAAGTCATTGTGGATCAAAAGATATGAGCTTCCGAAGTTGGACCAGCGGAAAGGTTATGAGTACCTCTATCTGAGATAATGGAAACTGGAACATCGTGCAATTGCACAATCTCTCAGATAAATTTCCCTACCAACCGCTCCGAAGAATAAGTAGTACACACCGGAATGAAGTGCATGGTCTTGGTTAGCCGATCCACAATCACCCAAATAGAATCAAATTTCTTCAAAGTCCGAGGAAGTCCACTCACAAAATCCATGGTAACTCTCTCCCACTTCCATTATGGGATAATCATCCGCTGAAGCAAACCACCCGGTCTCTGATGCTCATATTTCACCTGCTGACAGTTGAGACACCGAGCTACATAACCTACAATATCTTTCTTCATTCTTCTCCACCAATAGTGTTGTCTCAAGTCCTGATACATTTTCGCGGCACCCGGATGGATAGAATACCGCAAGCTGTGGGCCTCCTCCAGAATTAAGTCTCTAAGCCCATCTACATTGGGCACACAAATACGGCCCTGCATCCTCAATACACCATCATCATCTATAGTCACATCCCTGGCATCATCATGCTGAACTCTGCCTTAAGGACAAGCAAATGCGGATCATCATACTGGCGTTCTCTGATGCGATCATATAAGGAAGACCGAGAAACCACACAAGCCAAACACCCGACTGGGCTCAGAAATGTCTAGTCTCACAAACCGATTAGCCAAGGTTTGAACATCAACTGCAAAGGGCGTCTCCCCAACTGGAATGTACGCCAAACTTCCCATACTGACTGCCTTTCGGCTCAAGGCATCTGCCACTACATTGGCCTTTCCCGGATGATACAAAATAGTGATGTCATAATCTTTTAGCAACTCTAGCCACCTCCGCTGCCTCAAATTAAGGCCTTTCTGCTTAAACAAATGCTGAAGGCTGCGATGATCAGTGAATACCTCGCAAGATATGCCATATAAATAGTGCCTCCAAATTTTCAAGGCATAAACTATAGCAGCCAACTCTAAGTCCTGAACATGGTAGTTCTTCTCCTGGGGCTTTAGCTGATGAGAAGCATAAGCAATAACTCTACCCTCCTGCATCAACACACAGCCAATCCTATCTCTCGAAGCATCACAATATACAGTATATGAACCTGTAGCTGATGGTAAAACCAATACTGGAGCTGTGGTCAAAACTGTCTTGAGCTTCTTAAAGCTCCCCTCACACTCGTCTGACCATACAAATGGAGCACCTTTCTGAGTCAACTTGGTCAAGGGCGACGCAATGGATGAAAACCCCTGAACAAACCGGCGATAATAGCCTGCTAATCCGAGAAAACTACAGATCTCTGTGGCTGAGAACGGTCTAGACCAACTCTGCACTGCTTCTATCTTCTTTGGATCAACCTGAATACCCTCACTGGACACTATGTGTCCCAAGAATGCCACAGAACTTAGCCAAAATTCACACTTGGAGAATTTAGCATAAAGCTTCTCCTCCCTCAATCTCTGCAACACTACACGCAAATGTTTGGCGTGCTCCTCCTGGCTACGCGAGTACACCAGAATGTCATCAATAAATACAGTAACAAAAGAATCCAGATAAGGCCGAAATACACTGTTCATCAAATGCATGAACGTTGCTGGGGCATTGGTCAGCCCGAAAGACATGACTAGAAAATCATAGTGACCATATCTAGTCCTGAAAGCTGTCTTAAGAATATCCGAGTCCCTGATTTTTAATGGTGATAGCCCGAACGGAGATCAATTTTTGAAAACACCCTCGCTCCCTGAAGCTGATCAAATAAGTCATCAATGCGAGGTAAAAGATACCTGTTCTTCATTGTTACCTTATTTAACTGCCTGTAGTCAATGCACATTCTCATTGGGCCATCTTTCTTCTTCACAAACAGAACTGGCGCACCCCACGGTGACACACTAGACCGAATGAACCCCTTGTCTAGGAGCTCCTGAAGCTGCTCCTTCAATTCTTTCAACTCTGCTGGTGCCATACAATATGGCGGAATAGAAATGGGCTGGGTGCCCGGCACCAAGTCAATGCCAAAATCGATATCCCTATATGGCGGCATGTCTGGTAGGTTTGCAGGAAATACATCAGGAAAATCCCTCACAACTGGGACAGAATCAATACTAGGAGTCTCAGCTCCAACATCTCGCACAAAATCTAGATACGATAGGCAACCCTTCCCAACCATACGCTGGGCTTTCAAGAGGGAAATTACTCTGCTAGGAACATAATCAGTCATACCATGCCACTCGATCCTCGGAACACCCGGAATAGCCAAAGTAACTATCTTAGCATGACAGTCTAGAATAGCATGACACGGAGATAGCCAATCCATGCCCAGAATAACATCAAAATCTGCCATGCTCAACAGTAATAAATCAACTCGGGTCTCTAGACCCCCAATAGTCACAATACAAAACCGATACATATAGTCTACAATAATGGTATCGCCCACCGGGGTAGATACATGCATGGGTAAAGCAAGACACCCTCGGGTCGTACCCAAATGATGAGCAGAATATGAGGACTCATAAGAATAGGTGGATCCGGGATCAAATAAGACAGAGGCATCTGTGTGGCAGACTGAGATAATACCTGTGATAACAGCATCTGACGCAATGGCATCTATCCTGCCTGGAATAGCATAGAAACGAGCCTGGCCACCGCCTGATCGTCCTCCCCCTCTTGGGAGACCTTTGGCTTCCTGGCCTCCACCCCTAGCTGGTTGGGCGGGTGCTGAAGAAACTGGAGTAGAAGACAAAGGTTGGCCCCTCTGTTGAAACTGACCACCACGAAGTCGAGGACACTTCCTCTTTATATGACCAAACTCTCCGCACTCGTAGCAACTACCAGGTACTAGATAAGGGAACTGGAGGGAACCCTTTGCACCTGAATGACCAGCCGATGCACTCGGCGCAGATGAACCCTGAATTGAAGGGGCATAGGATGAGCTCTAAGCTGGGAGACCGTTAAGTAAAGACTGGCCCTGCTGAAATCCCTGATGACCACGGTCTGAAGATGTCCTACTATACTCTAGACGGGCTGGCTGAGGAGGTCTGAAGGAACGACCTCTACCACGCTAGAACTGGCCCTTAGACGAAGCACCACTGAAACTGCCTGAACCTTTGGGCCTCTTGGCCTCCCTCTCCTCTCTCTCTCTCTGCGGCGAACTGTCTAAATATCACGAGCGATGTCAACCACCTCCTCGAACGAAACACCCAATACTCTCTCTCTAGTCATCAAAATGCGGAGAGAGTAGTTAAGATCATCCACGAATCTTCGGATCCTCTCACGATCTGTCGGAATCATCCAAGTAGCATGACGAGCCTACTGTGAAAATCTCATCTCGTACTAGATCACGGACATATCTCCCTGAGTCAACCACTCAAACTACCTATGCAGCTCCTCTCTACAGGACTGAGGTACATACTTCTCCAGAAATAGAGTGGAGAACTGCTGCCAAGTAAGGGGCGCTGCACCAACAAGTCTACATCTCTCAAAATCTTCCCACCAGGTAAATGCAGCTCCCTGGAACTGAAATATAGTAAAAGATACACCACTCGACTCCAAAATCCCTGCGGTGCGAAGCATACCCTGACACTTGTCAAGAAAACCCTGGGCATCCTCGCCCTCTGCACCGCTGAATGTCGGAGGCTGGAGCCTAACAAATCTCTCGAGATGATGCTTCTCATCGTCTGACATAGCTGGGACCACAAAGTTCTGAACTGGTGCAACCGGCTGAGCTGGAACAGCTTCCGGTGTCTGCAATCCCTGTACAACCTACTCAGTTGTGCGATTAATAGGAGTCTGTGTGCCTTCCCTGGCCTGTGAAGTAGCTGCGGCTGTAGTGGCTGAGACCGCCTGAGCTAGGCCAGTGCAAACTGTCAAAATCTGAGCCAAGGTCTCCTGAAGACCCGGAATCACGATAGGCATAGCTGGTGCTCGAACTGGTACAGCTGCTGGAGCCTGATCTGGAACTGGGGCAGCTGGTGGATTAACAGGTGCTGCCCGCGCTACTCTACCTCTGCCACGCCCACGACCGCGTCCACGACCTTTGGTGGCATAAGTGGGTGGCCCTGGTGGTCGTACACCTCGTCCAGTAGCACGAGTCCTCGCCATCTGCGAGAGAATAGAATGATAGAAAATATTTTTAGTGTTCGGATCAACAAAGTCGCACGACAAAAATTTCAAGAATATGAAGTTTTCCTAAAGGTTCTACAGCCTCTCAAGGATAAATATAGACGTCTCTATACCGATCCGCGAGACTCTACTAAACCAGCTCATAGCTCGCGAGACCAATTAACCTAGGCTCTGATACCAACTTGTCACGACCCCAAACCCGGTCATGATGGCGCCCAATACACTGCTAGGCAAGACCGACCATTCAATAACATTATCCCAAATTCTTATTCAGATTATAGATAAATATCACAGAGAATTTACTAAGTCATCACTCTCAAGTGTATAATTAATAATAAAACCTGCGGAAATTCAACTAAAATACCACACCATAGCCTAATAGAATCCGGTGTCACGAATATGAGCCTCTAATACAGAATATCCACATATTACAAGTCTGTCTAGGAAAAATGCAGAATAAAAGATAGAGATCAAGGCTGCGAATGCCATGCAGCTACCTCAATACTCTCGGATACTGCTGCTCAGCTAAACAAATCCTCACTCAGCCTATGGTGTACCTGGATCTGCACGCAAGGTGCAGAGAGTAATGTGAGTACTCCGACCCAGTGAGTAATAAACATAAATAAAGGCTGAGAATAAGAAATCGTGGAAAAATACAAAGTAAACTATAACTGGCAGTTTAGAACAACAAATAGTGAAGCAACAAGTCAATTAAATCAGAGTACCAAATACTGAGACAGGTATAACAGATAAAAACAAATGCATGAGTGCAATGCAATGCATATGATGGTACACTCTATGCATGAGTGCAATGCAATGCATATGATGGTACTCTCTAGTACCCACTGCGGCGTGCAGCCCGAGCCATCCATTTTATTTATCGTTGACGGCGCTCACTGTGGGTGTATACAGACTCCGGAGGGGCTCCTACAGCCCGAGCGCAATAACAAGCCATCTCGTGGCATCAATCAAGTCCTGGTCAGTCATTGTTACCTGACCAATTTATATCACACAGTGCCATTGTTACCATTGTTTCAAGTCACATCATACAGTGTCATTGTTACCACTACTTCAAATCACTGCTACGGCGCATAACCCGATCCATGCTCAGTCCAGAAATCATAATAAGCCCCTTGGGCATTTGTAAAACAGTAGTTCTCAGCCCGAAATATCATTTAGAAATATCATTTAAGTTTTAAAATCTTAGAAAGATGGCTGAGTTTGCAAAAGAGTATTTAAAACCTTGGACTGAGATTAAATGATATGCATGTATGCGAAAACAGTGATGTCAATCCCTAAAGGATTCAAATAATTGGCAAGAAGCCCAAATGTAATAATTAAATCCAAGTAAGGATGATTTTCAATTTAGTTCAAGTAGAAAACACGGTAAAAACATCTCTCGGGATGGACTAAGTCACAATCCCTAATGGTGCTCTACCCCACACCCGTTATCCGGCGTGCAAGTCACCTCACTATAGCGTTACGATGTGAAATTTCGGGGTTTCAAAACCTCAGGACTTCATTTACTCACCTCAAATTGGCCAAAGCTCTAGCTCGCTATACCCTTGCCTCTCAAATTAGCCTCCTCGTGCGACGAATCTACTCAAAATCACAACAAATATGTCGCATTATACTAAAGGGACAATACCCCATCGAAAACACTCAAAAAATATCAAAATTAACGAATTTGGCGAAACCCGAGCCATGGGCCCACGTCTCAAAACTCAAAAATTTTTATACCAAAATGTTCTTCGTCCTCTCACGAATCCGTACATATAAAGAACACAAAAATCGGAGCTCGTTTGACCCTTCAAATCGACCCCAGAAAATCTCAAAAGCACAAGCCCTAAAACCCCACTTTTCTACTGATTTTCATGTTCTAATTCACATATAATCTTGTATTTAACTTGAAAATAAGTAGAACAACTCACCTTTGATGCTTGATAAAATCCCCCTTGAAATTCTCTCCAAAATCATCCAAGCCAAATGAAAGAAATGAAAGAAATAAGCCAAATCCGTGTTTAAAGAATCTGTCTGTGCTTCGTCGAGTTGTACCATGCACTTGTGCTATACAAGTTGTACATCTTATTAAAATTTTCCCTTTTCGGACACCTTCTGTACACCCATAATGTCTTGTATAAATATCCAAATTACAAACGGTTTGAAGATTTAGAAACTAGACTCGAAGATCTTTAATTTGATAGGTTGTACATCATATAACTCTTTATATATCCCGAGATATGAGCTTCTAAAGTCGGTTCCATGAAATCAAAAAATTCTGGAGAAACTGATCCACCAGTCATCTTCAATCGATCATAACTTTTTCTACAGATGTCCAAATTACGATTTCCTTCGCTTTCTGGAAACTAGACGCTAAGGGCTACAACTTTCGTTTTTGGATCATCTCAAAATTCCTTGTAGATCAAAAGATATAGGCCTCCGAAGTACGCTCCACGACTGCACATTTGCTGTCCAAAGACAGCTTAGCAGCAGAAATTGCAGCAACTTTTTCTTTTCTTTTTGGGTACGGACTCCATTCCGTTAACCTTCCGAAATCTACCCGAGTCCCTCGGGACCTCAACTAAAAGTACCAACATGTCTTAAAACATTATCCAAACTTGCTCCAATCGTCAAAACACCTCAACTAACGCCAAAATCATCAAATTATATCGAATTCAAGCCTAAGTTCTTTTAAAACTTCTAAAACACACATTCGATCAAAAACCCGACCAAACGATGTCCGAATCACCAGAAATTTTTCACACATATCCCAAATGACACAATGAAGCTACAACAACTCTCGGAATTTCATTCCGACACTCGGATCAAAATCTCACCTATCAACCGGAATTCGCCAAAATACTAACTTCGCCAATTCAAGTCTAATTCAACACCGGACCTCCAAAACTACTTCTGATCACACTCCTAAGTCACAAATCATCTCCCGAAGCTAACCGAATCATCGGAATTCAAATCCGAGCCCTCTAACACATAAGTCAACATTCGGTTGACTTTTCGAACTTAAACCTCCTTAAAAGAGACTAAGTGTCTCATTTCCTATCAAAACCAATCAGATTTAACTCTAACATACCGAATACCGATAATAAAACATGAAGAACCATAAAAATGGGGGAAACGGGGCGGTAACTCATGTGACGACGGGCCGGGTCGTCACAGATTTGAGTGACAAAAGTATGGAAATACTAATAAAAAGAATTAAAGGTAAAACATTTTTCTTGGAAGAGTAGGATGCTTCACGTTCATGCAGAGTTCAGCATCCTTCTCTACCAAGAAAAATGTTTTACCTTTAATTCTTTTTATTAGCATTTCCACACTTTTGTCAGTCAAATCATTGTCTGAATCCGAAGAAATATCACCAATCCCATTAAGCTTGTACGGATCAGACATGGAAGAAAGTTTAGAATAAAATTTCCTTTCGTCTTTGTCATCATAGAGTCTTATGATCCCCGTTTTATGGGAACTGCCATGACCAACGGAAAACATTCCATCACCATCAACCTTGTCACTCTCAATTAAACTTCTTTTCCTCTTGGAAAATGAAATAGAGAATTCCTCTACAACCTCTTTTATTTACTTAGGAAATGTTAAATTCCTACCTACACCATTACTATTTGAAATACATGCCATTGCCTTCTCATCATCATTGTCGCTAATGAGAACAACAATTGATCAAAGACACACCCTGTCAGGTACTGTATCCAAGTTATTCTCTGTATCCAAGTTCATCCAGAGTAATAGTACCACGAGGATAATCAGAAAGCCACCGGACAACATTATGATGCCAATGAAGCAAGATGAGCTATTCAATAAAACTCGTATTGTAAAGAAGAAGAAAGAGTCTGATTCAGAAAGGTGGGTCGAGGGTCGAGCCTCGACTATACATGTAAGTTTTTTACTTTTTATTAAGTATTTTGATTTACTTTTATATAAATTTTGAAATACTAATTCAATATAATTTTTCTTATAGGTTCGCTTCACAGTTGATGTGGGGGAATTCATACGTAGTCAGCCACCTAATGAGTCGGGCAAGACAATCCAACTTTCGGACGAGGATGCTGAAAGAACACCACTTGAGTACTTTATATACTTTGAACTTGACAATAGAACCAGTTTTTGAATGGGCTTGTAATAAGCGTTAACTTAGTTTTGTTAACTTAATGTGTTAGTTCTATTGAACTTTATACGTTGCTTTTAATTGTTGTTGTTTTTGGCAAAAAATGCCTGTTTAGGATTTTTGGTAAGCTGGCAGGTGTTGTAGATGCCAAAACAGGCAGTTTCTGCCAAAAATATACTAAGAAAAGCGACCAACTTTGGTCTCTTTTTCCTTAAAAAAAATAATTTTCTGGGCAATAGCGACCAACCTTGGTCACTATTTAACCTAGATTTCTCAAAAGCGACCAACTTTGGTCACTATTCCATTTAAAAAAATAATTTCTGAAAATATAGCGACCAATGTTGGTCACTTATAATTAAAAAAAAATTATTTCTTGAAGTTAGCGACCAACTATGGTTGCATATTTTTAAAAATATTAAAAAAATTAATAAAAAAGCGACCAATCTTGTTCTCTATTTTCTAGATTTTAAAATATAATATTTGGATTAGAGACCAAAGTTGGTCGCTTTTTTATGATTAATAATAAATAAAAAAAACGTATTTTACATTTAGAGACCAACTTTGGTCACAAAAATTGTATTATTAAAATAATAAAGCGACCAAAGTTGGTCGTTATAGTCTTTACCCGGAATATTTGGTCCTTTTACCTTAGAGACCAGCAATATTGCGACCAGGCATGTTTGATCGCTTTTTGGTCGCCTTTAGCCCTATAAGCGACCAACTTTGGTCGCTTTTTGTGGTCACTTTTTACCGGATTTGTAGTAGTGAGTGTAGAAGTTAGAAGTTAGTTAGGATATTGGATTGCTTATAACAGAATTAAACGGGGCCTAACAGAATCAGTTCTTGGACTGGTATTCTTTCTTCCTTCTCAATTCTCTCTCACGTTCACTCTCTTTTCTTCTCTTATTCTTCTCCTCTCTTATCATTTTAATTCTTCTTTCAGGTTGAATTCATCAATGGAGCTTGCAGATTAATTCAGTACAGTTCGTAATTTCTATTGTATCTGAGTTGATAAGATAAATAAAAAGCTTTGTTCGTTCATTTCTTAAACAATTTCATAGTTTACATTTCAATTTGGCAAGTCCATTACAATTGGTATCAGAGCAATTTACTGGCCAAATTTACGATGACAGGAGCAGAAACAAGGTCTAAATCTAATGACGAATCAGTTAAAAAGTTAGAAGCATAATTACAGATTTACGTGTTGTCAAATGATTCGAGAATTGAAGATTTAGATATAAAACATTGACAAGATAATGGAGAAGATCATTTCCCTGCAAGGAAGAATTCTTGGAGGTGCATCGATTAAAGGTCTGCAAATTATGGGGTCTGGTAATCTACCACGAGCTGGGGAAAATGATGAATCTTCTTTGGGTCGATCATAAGGGAATCTTTCTCATTCTAGGTGGAAAATTTCATATTTTGAAGGAGTATATCAATATGCCTGGTTGTGCAAATGTGAGAGGTACTTTCAGTACAATCACATCATAGATCCACAACAGAAACTGGAAGAAGTTGTTCTTCACCTTAATGGTAAGGCTGAATCGTAGTTTTTCTCCTACCATGTTAATAAAGACATAGTTTGATGGGCAAATTTTACTACAAAAATCTATAATAGATTTGAAGTGCAGCTAACAATAAATTGAACCTCATTGGTGAATTTAAAAACATAGAATAAAAGGGAATTGTTAATGAATACTTGAAAGAATTTGAAGACTTGAAGCCTTGGGTGTTGATCAGGAGACCTACAATACCAGAAGAATTCGTCTTAGAGTTTTTCACTGAAGGATTGAAGGAAGAAATTAGGCATTCAATAAAAATGTTAGACCTATATTCCTTACAGTAAAGCTGTGGAGAAGGCTAGGCATCAATAGAATCTGTTGGAATCCTTGAATAAGAAGGAAAGATTACAGAGGAATAAGGGCTCAACTACAAGTTACTCTTATCTAACCGCTAGGGTTCCTAATAATTCACTGAGTAATCAAGGTACTGTTTGAAAGCAGGAGAGCCCAATGACTTTGCTACAAGTGTGGATATAAATATCACCCAGACCACCAATGCAAACAAAGACAGTTGAATGCCATCTCTGCAACCAATGATCCAAATGCAGAAGAGCCAGGGGAAGTATGGATTGAAGAAATAGTCGAGCCAGGGGAAGCAGGGATTAAAGAAACAATCCTAGACTTACAGGAAGAAGAAGTAGTAGATGAGGTAATCATACTAAATTCCTTATTAGGTACTGAAGTCCCTAATACCATTAAATTGAGAGGAGAATCCAAGAATAACAACACGTCTATCTTGTTAGACTCAAGCAGTACCCACAGTTTTTTAGATATAGAGACTGTTAAAAATATGAGGTGTGTAATTAAGAAAACCTCTCCTGTGAGGGTTACTGTAGCCAATGAGAATCATGTGATAAGTCATCACATATGCCCCATATTCAAATGGAGAACTCAAGGAGTAGAGTTTGAAGATTCAGTGAGATTGATCAGATTAAGAGGAAATGAAATGATTCTTGGAGGTGATTGGATGAAAAGACACAATCCTATACTTTTAAATTCGATATAATACAAGTTTGAAGTGACTCATAAAGGAAAAAGGGTGGAATTGAAAGGTATCTACAGTCAAGGGGAGCTAAAAAGGTATGTCTGCATATGGGGTGAAACAGTTACTGAAGAAAGGGAAGACAGTATGGGCTCACTTGTTTGCTATTTCAGATTCAAAAGAACAAAAAGAAGGAGATATACCTGCAGATATCAACACAGTCATCCAACAATTTTCTGATGTATTTGCTGAGCCTATATCCCTGCCTCCTAGGAGGAATGATGATCACCACATTCCCCTAAAATCATATGCAAACCCAGTCAACATAAGATCATACAGGTATAATGTTTTTCAAAAAAATGAGATAGAGAAGCAAGTTAATAAAATATTACATAATGGCCTAATACAACCCAGTCATTCCCCTTTCTCTTCCTCTGTCCTACTAGTTAAGAAGAAAGATGGAAGTTGAAGATTTTGTATTGATTATAGGGAACTAAATAACATGACCATTGAAGATAAATTTCCAATTCCTCTAATAGATGACCTAATAGATGAACTATGTGGGTCAAGTGTATATTCTAAGATTGACTTAAAGGTAGAATATCATCATATTAGAATGGGAAGGATGATGTCTAAAAAATAGCATTTAGAACTCACTTGGGACACTATGAGTTTAGAGTCGTGCCTGTTGGCTTGACCAATACACCTGCCACTTTCCAGTCCTTAATGAATCATGTGTTCAAACCTTATTTGAGGAAGTTTGTCCTAGTAATTTTTGATGACATACTAGTCTACAACCCCTCTATGGCATCTCATGTCACTCATCTCAGAAAAGTGTTGGAAATATTAAGAGCAGAAAAACTCTTTGCTAAGCTGTCCAAATGTTCCTTTTGACAACCTAAAGCAGACTATGTGTGACACGTGATAACTGGGAAGAGGGTATCAATTGATCCTTCCAAAGTTGAGGCTATGTCCAATTGGCCTATACCCAAATAAGTTAAAGCCTTAAGGGGTTTCCTAAGACAGAAAGGATACTATAGAAGATTTTTCAAATGTGACGATCCAAAGAGTCATCACCGTAGTTCTTCCTTGTTCCGCACTTTCGAGGCCTTGAAAACCTCGCTTTTAGTTGCCTCGATTTGCATGCGCAGCTCGGGCGCGTATCCAAAAAGTTTTTATGTTAGAATATGTGAATTATGTGAAATATTTGATGGATTTTGATATTAATATGCATAATATTGACTTCGGTCAATATTTTGGATAAACGGACTTGAACCTGTGATTCGACGGTCCCGGAGGGTCCGTAGAAAAATATGGGACTTGGGCGTGTGCCTGGAATTAAATTCCGAGGTCCCAAACCCGAGAAATGAATTTTTGTGTGAAATTGTTTTCTGAAATTAATTAAGGAAAATGAAGAAGGAAATTGATCAGAAAACTATGGTATCGGGCTCGTATTTTGGTTCGGACGCCCGGTACGAGTCTTAAATATGTTTTAAGCACTATCTGTAAAGTTTGGCTAAAAACGGAGGTCATATGATGTGTTTCGGACTTAAAATGGGGAATTTAAGTTTTATGAAAGTTGAAAGAAAATCATGTGTTTTGAGGCTTGATTCTATGTATATGATGTTATTTTGGCGATTTGATCGCACAAATGAGACCATAAGATGTTTTTAAGATCATATGTATGTTTGGTTTGGAGACCCGAGGGCTCGGGTGAGTTTTGATTGGGGCCCGGGAGGTCTTAGACTTAAAAAAAATGCAGGTTCAGGTGTTGCAGGCCTAGTGCGGCCGCGGTCGTTTCTGCGCGGTCCACGCTAGCAGCCATGCGGCCGCGGTGCTTTTCTGTGCGATCCGCGTGGTGGGGGTTCAGAGGGTCGGTAGCCAGGTCGACCAGCGCGGCCGCACACCAAATCAGTGCGATCCGCGCTGGGTGGGTTCAGAGTGCCCACTTCTTCCCTCCCTCGGCGCGGCCGCGGTACATTTCCGCGCGGTCCGCGCTGGCAGCCACGCGGCCGCAGTGCATTTCTGCGCGGTCAGCGCCAACCCCCAGCAAAAATATATAAATTCGGGAATTTCAGTCATTTTTCCACTTTTCAAAAACCCAAAACCTAAGAGGCGATTTTCCAAACAACTTTTCTTCTCCAAAACGATTGGTAAGTGATTTCTAACTTAATTTCTTTATTCTTTGACATCTTTTAACATGATTTCAAATTCAAATCAAAGATTTTCATGGGGGAAATTGGGTGTTTTGGGTAGAACCTAGGTTTTCTACAAATTGAGAAGTTGGACCTCAATTTGAGGTCCGATTTCAAAACAAATCATATATTTGGATTCGTGGGAGAATGGGTAACCGGGTTTTGGTCCGAACCTCGAGTTTCGACCACGTGGGTCCGGGGGTGTTTTTGACCATTTTGGGAAAAACCTTGTAAAATTTATTTTCATGCATGGGGAGTGATTCATTTAGTAATTATTAATGTGATTAAGTAACTTATGACTAGATTCGAGTGGATTGGTGGTGGAATCAAGAGGTAAAGCTATACTAGAAGCATGAGTTGAGTTTGGAGCATTCGAAGTAAGTGTTTGTTCTAACTTTGGCTTGAGGGAATATGATTAGGATGTTATTTTCTACTTGCTAATGTGGAGTACGGTGTATAGGAATGGTGACGGTTATCTATGCACCAGAGTCTAGCATGACCATGAGTCTTAATTGCTTTTAATTCGAATAACGTGACACAATCTCCTTGTTTATTTGATGAGTTTCATATAATGTGAACGGTTGAGGTAAAATTGTGATTGGTGTACTTTTGGAGCGTTAGCTCGAACATGAATGCGTTAGTTGAGGAAGAAGGGATTTAAAAAGAGAATGTGTTGTGATTACTCCCTTGCCGGGATGTATAGACCGATATACATACTCTCCCTTGTCGGGATATTTTGGGTTGTTAGTTGTACCCTTGCCGGGTTAGAGTGATATGTTGTTGATTTCCCCTAATGGGGCTCTCCTTACAAATCAGATGTTTCGAATTATATTATGGGATTGTGTGGCACGCCGTCCACTTATATATGATATTATGGGATCGTGTGGCATGCCGTCCACTTATATATGATATTATAGGATCGTGTGGCACGCCATCCACTTATATATGATATTATGGGATCGTGTGGCACGCCGTCCACTTATATATGATATTATGGGATCATGTGGCACGCCGTCCACATATGATTTTACGAAATAGGATCGAGTGGTACGCCTACCATAAATTAGAGTGATTATTGGTAATTGGCCTCCGTTGCCGGTGACATATTGCACACTGTGATAAAGATGAAATGGGAACGAGTGGTACGCCTACCACGTGGTATATGAATATTGGGATCGTGTGGCACACCGTCCACTTATATATGATATTATGGGATCGTATGGCATGCCGTCCACTATATATATATATATATCATGGGAACCGGAGTTTCTTCTATTTATTTCCAATATTTCATTTTTATCTGTTACTCCCCGATAGTATGTCCCCTCCTAGCTTTACTTTGTATTATATTGTTATTGTTTTCTTTCACTTGTATATATATGTCTGTACAGGTTAATTATGGTAGGTCCTGTCTAGCCTTGTCACTACTTCGCC
Source organism: Nicotiana sylvestris (assembly GCF_000393655.2). Lineage (NCBI taxonomy): Eukaryota > Viridiplantae > Streptophyta > Magnoliopsida > Solanales > Solanaceae > Nicotiana > Nicotiana sylvestris. The sequence continues at coordinate 66,772,073 of NC_091063.1, forward strand.
GGGGTTAGGCCAGGCACTTACCTGCACATGGGGTCGGTTGTGCTGATGCTACACTCTATGCATTTTTGTGCATAGATCAGGGAGCAGCTTACGGGCCACAGCAGTAGGACTTCTGGGAGCTATCTTTAGTCCAGGGACTCTCGAGGTAGCCTAGCTGGCGTTCGCAGGCCGAAGTCCCTTTCCCTATTTTTCATTTGTTCATCTTGTATCAGACAAACATGATGTATTTCCTTTCAAACATTGTTTGTAGTATTCTGTAGTAGTCCGTGAGCTAGTGACACCAGACCTTAGGTAGTGATGTGTATTAAACTTCCGCACTTTTGGTTTTCAGTTGCTTTAGATTTAAAGTCTTCCGCTTAAATTTTGTCTCGTTCATTATGTTGTTTGAAAGAAAGCAGGAAAGGTGTTTTAAATATTTGGCTTGCCTAGATCCGATAGTAGGAGCCATCACGACACCCGATGGTGGGAAATCCGGGTCGTGACATCAAATAATATGGAGTCATTAGCAAGCCTCTAACAAATCTACTGAGGAAAAATGCCTTCCAACAGAATCAAGAATTGAACAGACATTCTTTCAGCTTAAGAAAGCCATGACAATAGCTCATGTACTGGCATTAGCAGACTTCACTAAGCCTTTCTTAATTGAGACCGATGCTTGTGATATGGGTATGGGTGCAATGTTTATGCAGGAAGAAAATCCCCTTGCCTTCTTTAGTAAAGCACTATCTCCTACACACATAGGAATATCTACTTATGAGAAGGAGTATATGGTTGTACTATCTGTTGTTGATAAGTGGAGACACTACTTACAATAGAGCCATTTTATTATCAGAACTGATCATCACAATCTGAAGTATTTGCTGGAGCAAAGTGTGACAACTGCATTGCAGCAGAAAGGTCTGACCAAGTTACTAGGGTTGGACTATGAGATACAGTATAAAAAGGGAACTGAAAATAGAGTAGTATGTGCTCTATCCAAAAGACAAGAGGAATGATCTAACTCTATCCTATCTCTACTATGGAACCTACATAGATGAAAGAGATAGAGATGAGTTATGAGCATAATCCTGTAGCGTTACAGCTCATAACTGAACTAATTACAACACCTGGGGTGAAGCCTAAATTTACTTTGACTGAAGGAGTCATCAGGTTTGAAGAGAAGATTTTTGTAGGTAGATGAGCTAAATTAAGTCTTAAGATCTTTGAAGCCTTACATTTATCCCCTTTAGGAGGACATTCTGAGCAGTAGGGTACTTACAAAAGGGTTCAATCTATCTTCTACTGGCCTAATATAAAGGCTGATATACTTAAAATGGGTGTCTGAATGTGATACTTACCAAAGAGTTAAGACTGAGAATGTACATCCTGTAGGGCTTCTACAGCCTCTCCCTATTCCTGAGTTTCCATGGCAAGACATAGCCATGGATTTCATTAAAGGACTTCATTCTTCAAGCCAAAAGAATGCTATATTAGTAATTGTTGACAGATTAACTAAGTATGATCATTTTATATCACTGAAGCACTCTTATACAGCCAAAGATGTGGCTAATAGTTTTTTGAAGGAGATCTAAAAATTTCATGGCCTTCCTAAGGCCATTGTATCAGACAGGGATCCTATTTTTACTAGTCATTTTTGAAAGCAGTTGTTCAAGACTTTGGGCACTAAACTCACAATGCCCACTGCTTATCATCCACAAATAGATAATCAAACTGAAAGGCTTAATTGATTCTTAGAATCCTACCTCAGGTCTATGGTATCCTCTGAACCTAAACAGTGGGTCATATGGCTTCCATTGACTGAGTGGTGGTATAACACCAACCACCACAGTTCTCTAATGAGTACTCCCTATCAGGCACTTTATGGGTTAGCCCCTCCCCGGATATCATTGGTTTCTCTTTCTTATTCATCACACTCACATGTGGGTACATGCATCGCACAGAGGCAGCAAAATGCTACAACAACTTAAGGAAAATTTAGTGCTGGCCCATGCTCGCATGAAGTTCTATGCATACCAAAATAGGACTGACAGAGTCCTAAATGAGGGTGACCTCGTCTACCTCAAGCTTCAGCCTTATAGACAAGCGTTTATGGCTATGCAAAAAAATTTGAAATTATGCGCTAAGTACTATGAACCCTATTGAAAGTACAAGGGGGGGAGGGGTGAATTGTAGTCTTTTTAAATTTCTAGTCGACTACTCTTTAGACCTAGTCGACTAATGCAGAGACAGCCTGCACCAAAACTGTTAGTACTTCAATTTAAACAAGTACTACTTACAACAAATAGTAAAGATGTATAATAAAATATGAGAGCAATAAAATAAATGACCCCGATAATTTTATACTGGTTCAGAACCAATGTGGTATCCTAATCGAGTCTCCTTGGGTTGCAAGGATATTATCTCTTGAGCTCTTTTTATTTTGGGTTACGTACCACTTATGTGATTTTTAACGTTCACCATCAACGTTTACAAGGTTTGTTTTCACTCGCTCACCAACAACGAACAATGACACAACCTCTCAGGACACTGCCTTTCCAACATTTTTCTGTCTCTCTTCTCTCTTTTGTGTACACAGTGAATCTACTAAAAGTGAATTACAATGTTTGTTAAGAGTAAAAAAAGAACTTTTAGTTGGGTAGACAATTGGATAGAAGGTTGCATGCTTTTCTTCTTCCCGAGCTGCTCCTATTTATAATGCCTTCGATTTTTGACCGTTGCTAATAGCAAATTTGGTCCCTTTGAATATTCCTTTAATCTTTGTCAGTAAGCTCCTTTTTGGCTTATTGGATGGATATCTTTGTTATTAAAGATCTTCAATCACTTCAAGTTTATTGACTTCAGTTGTATCCCAAAAGAGTTGAATGGCATAGGAATCATATTGATGGAGTCTAAAATATATCTTGTCATAACTGGACTTCCTTGATTCCTTATTTAAAGCCATACATCATTCTTCTTGATAGCTTTCCATATACTTACGTTGGAGATAGTAAATGATTACTATTTACTTCTTTGACTCACAACTGATTCTTTTCCCTATCTTCTTTGATATATTTTGAATACTTCGAGCAAGGTAAATCATCTCAATAAATCTCAATAATATCCGCTATAAAAGAGTGTGCAGTGTAGATAATTCCTTCCTCATTTTTATAGTGAATCAACCATCATTCATCTATCTGCTTTCCATAATAAATCTGTATTAATAAAATAAATTTATCACAAGTAAATGTTCTTTGATTAAATCTTATGTTGGTTTGGTATTATCAAAATTAGTGTATGAAACCTTGGGACTAACAATATCCCCCTTTTTGATGATGGCACACCATTGAGTACAAAACATGAAAATTTAGTCAAAGAATATCAAATGAAATGCAATAAAGAGATAGGTAAGATAGACTGGTTACTTCCCTGAAGTTATCTCTTCAATGTATGAATGATGGAACAAGTAAAGGCTCCCCTCACTTTATACATTCCTGAAGTTATCTCTTCAATGTATGAATGATGGAACAAGTAAAGGCTCCCCTCACTTTATACATTCCTGAAGTTATCTCTTCAATGTATGAATGATGGAACAAGTAAAGGCTCCCCTCACTTTATACATTCCTCAGTTATGCTCCCCTTATCTTCATGCATCTTATCTTTAACATTTGCAAGGAAGGTTTTGTACCATCTATTCTCTCCCCATTTTGCCATCATCAAAAGTGTGAAACCATCATATAGGAAATATGCGAGCAAGTATTCACAACGAAGGTGTAGATGCATATAATTAATCTAAAATACTTACTTCTATGTATCCAAAGAGTTGTACAAAGAATCATGTAATAATAATCACCTTTAAAAAACTTAAGTGGAAAGAGAAGTTAAAGCTAATTGAAAGCTCTTAAACTCAGCAAATCATTCAAGGTACATACAGATACTCGGTTATTTTGAATTATCCAAAGAATAATTTTTCAAAATATTTGAGGAAAAAATTTCAAACTAAAAAGAAAATATAGTGGTAGAAAATATTTTGAAATATTTCGACTAGATCCTCATATATACTACCATATATTGAAAACATATGTGATAAGCATAAAAGAGTGAAGAGAGTAACATATCATTTCCGCCATGAAAGGATACACGATTCTATCTCATTACCATACTAACTCCTTTCCTCAATGTGAGAAAATATCGGAAAGCTGATATTCATCGCCCTCAAGGCATAGTTTACATCACCTTCTGTCGCAAGACATCTAATGACATAATTTTATGAACTGTGTTCTAGAGATATTCCATCAAAATAATTGTCTGCAGCAGCTTCTCATGGAGAAGTATTTGCTTTTGGCTAGATAAAACTATTGAACCTTGCCCTTTCCTTTTTTTATTTTTTTTGTGACACGAGAATTTAAAATCTCTATGCTAGTTTCCAATCCACTTTGTTACCTACAAGGATTGTAACTAAGAGTATCCTACTAGATTAAAATAGTTAGTTCTTGGATGCAATATGCCATAATCCTGAATGTCAATCAAGTATCTCAATATACTTTCTTGGCAATATATAGTAACTTAACGGGATCAAGCATACTAAAGTATTTGTAATGATCAAGATGCAATAGAGACTCGGTCATACCTTGATACTTTATTTGATCGGTAGACTTACTAATTTTCTCCTTGCTTCACATTATTTGGAACGTGAAGATTATCATGCTCATCTTGGAAACGATCACCTTCCATAAGCTTAAGAAATACTTGACACACTTTTTATTAGAGTTACAACTAATGCTATTATTATCAACATAAGTTAGTGTACTTATGACTCCAGATCATGCCTTCCAAAATATTATGCAGTTCTACTTGCCTCTAGTAAAATCATAATTGATGAAAAGCAGTAGTCATACAATAATCTAAAGATATTTAAAAATATAGCAAATATTAGTCACATAAGTATGGATTAAAAAACTTTCAATTCTAGTGGGATGCTAGACAAAAGATCCTTCAGTTGTAAAACTATTTAAATAGATACTCCAAGATTTTTTTATTTTAATTTTAAATAATTTTTTTTGCAAAAAGCCCTTTGAAATAGAAAATTCTGAGGCAAACCTTCTTGTTGTGTGAAACCTTGGGCGCCAAATCTACCCTCGTTTCTTACAACCTTGCCATTTTTTATCAAGCTTCTTGTTGGATATCTATGATTGCAGATCCTTTGCTTGGTAATAGATTTTCATATTTTTGATTCTTTCAGGTTCGTTCAATAAATCTTGCATTGCTAGAATCCATCATTCATCGCTTAATGATTCTTCATGACTGTCTAGTTCAATTAGTATAGATGTGTCACTAGCAGTTTATTTCAAGCTACCCATGACAAGTTCTCAATCCTTATTCACAACCTGCTTAAAAAAGTATTAGTGTAAAGAAAACGCGCATGTTGAGATTTCTCTACAACTAATATTATGAATTTCATAAAATAGTAAGTAGTAATGAATAAGGAATATGTCAAGAGTCTTACCAAAACAGTTGCAACCAAAGAAAATAAGATAACCAAAAATTGATTTTTCTTCCTTCCCATAGCTTAGACAAAATTTCATTCAAGATAAGATCCAATGAAAAAATATTAAAGTATATATAAGTCGATGATGACAATTTATGCAAAAATAATGTTTTCTTTTTAACTTTGCATTCAATTCTGGCGCCAAACTAAATATGTGAGAAATCATGTATGACACAAAATAAATGTCGAACAAATACTATAGCTCACATCTATGATTATTTTAAATGCATCATTTTCTTATTAAGGAGTATATCCTAAGCAAAAGTATGAATAAACATCAATAGAAACATATACATGTACCTTCTAAACTTTTGAGTCTTAGGAACGGTCGAGTATCTCCACATGTGCATAAGTTATTGGCCTTAAGGTTAAACGACCTTCTTGAATTTGAAAGAAATATTGATATTCCCACCAAGAGAATGATTATCAGAAGTAAATCTCTTTAAAAAAAACATCTTAAGCTCATAATGACACGAAAGGAATGCATGCATGCTTGCTTATCCTAATACTTATACAAATGACATGGTTCATGCAAGATATAAATTCGTGTTATTCGAAATCTTTAAGTCAAGGATAAGATTAAACATCAAACAGAATAGTAGTATAATACAGCTAGTCAACTCAAGCAATATATAGTTGTATATATCATATAATGCTTAACCAAAGAAAAATGTTACTAGATACGTATCACCTTATAAAGCCTCTGAAGGAACTTGAATAATCTTTAGTGATACCAATAATTTAAGCTTTATCATCATGTGTAATAGTTCCTTCATCCTCTATAGAATATGTATAAATTTTGAAGCATCTTTAAGAATGTTCCTTGACCAGTCATTATGCAAATATCATTGGCCCATTTTTATAGCTGGACTTAAAATTCGTGCAAAACAAATTAATTTGCTTACGGTATCCAAACCTTTTTGGGTCCTTCATGGTTAGTAGCTAGTGTAATTGGAGATGCATGTATCTATTTAGGTTTCTAAATATATTTTGATCTAATATAACTTTTGGCATAATTGCATGCAAATACTTTATGTCTAAAATTGCCACAATAGTGGCATGTAATATGAGAAGAAGAGTGTTTACCTACAGATACCTTATTAGTCGACTTGAAACTTTCCCTAGTCAACTTTTTTGAAATAGAACGTCTACCAGTAAATCCCCTTTTAGTCGACTTATAACTGTTAAAATTGGGAGCCGACTTTGATCGATCAAAGTAGTGCCGTAGGATTTGTGAAAGCTTCATTTGTTTGCGTAGCTCAGAATTCTCTTCTTGAAGCAAGTTGTTCTTTACAAGATTTTCTTCAAGCTGAATATCCCGGTCTTTCTTTTCATTTCTCAACTTGTTATGTTCTTCGAGTTGGATCTCCCAATCTTTCTTCTCATATATCAATTTGTTATATTCTTCAAGTTGGATCTCCTAATTCTTCTTCTCTTTCCTCAACTTATTATATTCATTAAGAACTTTATCAAGGTCATTGAGAACCAATTCAATATTTTCCCGCAGTTCATCACATTTATCGCAATACGTAATAGGAGTAGGACATACTTTGTTAATTTCTCCTATTTCCATGAAACATAGGTTATCCATTCTTTCGTGATCGTTTTCTTCTTCAGATTAATCCTCGTTGCTCCAAGATTTGTGATTTTTTTTCTTGGGATCACAATCTAGAATAGCATTGAAGCACACGTCGTCAGTTTCTCCTCTTTCCTTGAGACATAAGTGTGTCATTTCTTCTTATCATCCTCGTCGCTCCAAGTTGAGATTCTATGATTCTTCTTCTTGAGGTTAGGACACTTTAATTTCATGTGTCTAGGTTTACCAAATTCGTAGCAGCATATGTTCTCGTGTAGTTGAACCTCATTCTTGTGATTCTTTTGATGATTCTAGATGGATTGAGATTTTCTATTCTGCTTTTTGCTACTCTTCTTTTTTCTCGTCCTGAGTATCACGACCAAATCTTCTCGATTTTCACCATTTTGAGATTCTTCAAGAGTTGACCTGAATTCAATTTCCTTAACTTTGTTTGTATCCCCATATATATTTTCCAATCTGTCCCATTTAGCTTTAATAGTCTCACAGGTGGATATTTTCTTATATTCTTCTTCACTATCGCATAATAGAGCGTGTTGATTGCTCTAGCATTTGTTTGTACAATATCCAAATATTTTTTGTGTAGTCAAATATGGATGCCCTTTTTACATGCCTCTTTCCATCATTGTTGTTCGGAATAGGCCTTGGTCCATTCTGAATAACTAGCCAGGCTCGATAATCCATTGATTGAACATAAACCTTCATTCTTTCTTTCCAATGGCTATTGTATTGACTATTGAAGTACGATGGCCTTCTTGTTGAGTAACCCACTTGAAGTACGGTTCTAGTAATTTGATGACCTGCCTGGATCTTTTCTCACTTGCTATTAAGCAAAAATAAAGATGTGAGACCTGCTCTGATACCAATTGAAAGTACAAGAGGGGGTGAATTGTAGTCTTTTTAAATGTCTAGTCGATTACTCTTAATACCTAGTAGACTAATGCGGAGACAGCCTGCACCAAAACTGTTAGTACTTCAATTTAAACAAGTACTACTTATAACAAACAGTAAAGGTGTATAATAAAATAAATGACACTAGGAATTTTATACTGGTCCGGAACCAATGTGGTATCCTAATCCAGTCTCCTTAGGTTGTAAGGATGTTATCTCTTGAGTTCTTTGTAATTTGGGTTAAGTACAATTTGTGTGATTTTCAATGTTCACCACCAACGTTTACAAGGTTAGTTTTCACTCGCTCACCAATAACGAAAAATGATTGATTTTCACTTACTCACCAACAACGACCCTTTGGTTTTCACTTACTCACCAAAGAAACAAATAATGACACAACCTCTTAGGACACACTGCCTTCCAAACATTTTCCTGTCTCTCTTTTCTCTTTTTTGTACACAGTAAATCTACTAAGAGTGAATTACAATGCTTTTTAAGAGTAGAATAAAGAACTTTTAGTTGGGTAGACAATTATATAGAAGATTGCATGCTTTTCTTCTTCCCGAGCTGCTCCTATTTATAATGCCTTCGATTTTGACCATTACTAATAGCAAATCTAGATCCCTTTGAATATTTCTTTAAGCTTTGTCAGTAAGATCCTTTTTGCCTTATTGGATGGATATCTTCGTTATTGAAGATCTTTAATCAATTCAAGTTTATTGAATTCAATTGTATCACAAAATATTTGAATAGCATAGGAATCATATTGATGGAGCCTAAAATATATCTTGTCATAACTGAACTTCCTTGATTCCTTACTTAAATCCATACTTCAATCTTCTTGATAGCTTTCTATGTACTCACGTTGGAGATAGTAAATGATTACTATTTCCTTCTTTGACTCACAACAGATTCTTTTCTCTATCTTCTTTGATATATTTTGAAACTTTTTTCCAGCAAGGTAAATCCTCCCAATAAATCTCAATAATATCATCTATAAAAGAGTGTGCATTGTAGATATTTCCTTCCTCAACTTTATAGTGAATCAACCATCATTCTTCTATCTCCTTTTCATAATATATTAATGCCAATAAAATCAATTTATCACAAGTAAATGTTCTTTGATTAAACCTTATATTGGTTTGGTATCATTAAAATTAGTGTATGAAATCTTGGGGCTACAATACTTAAAGAGTGGAATCAGTCGCTTACCAGCTAGATCTGCCTTAAGGGTCTCAGATCCATCTCGTCTTCCACATTTCCCAACTGAAGAGTCGCGTGGGACCAACGATCATGCCCAGCCATCAACCACCAATACGTGACAACGATGGTCGTGTCCTTGTGCAACCACTAGTTATTCTGAAACGCCGGATGGTGAAGTTCAATAATGCTGCTACGATGAAGGTGCTGGTCCAATGGACTAACCTAAGTATCGATAAGGCGACTTTGGAGGATTGGTGGTATATTAAAGGACAGTTTCCGACTTTTGCAGCTCAGTTTCGACCTTGAGGACAAAGTCAATTTCAACGAGGGGGTATTGTTAGATTTAGGGATGGCTGTCTAAAGACAAAATAAATGCGAAGAAATAGGGTAAATAATAGTAGATACAAGGAGACACGTGACAGCAGGAGATGATAGTTAATAAGAGATCAACGACCTAGATACTTTAGATCCAACAGTGTAGAAATTAGAAGTTAGTTAGGATGTTGGGCTGCTTATAACAGAATTAGAATGGGCACAACAGAATCAATTTTTGGACCGGTATTCTTTCTTCCTTCTCAATTCTCTCTCACGTTCACTCTCTTCTCTTCTCTTCTATTCTCTTATTCTTCTCCTCTCTTATCATTTTAATTCTTCTTTCAGGTTGAATTCATCAATGGAGCTTGCAGATTAATTTAGTTGAATTTGTAATTTTCCTTATATCTAAGTTGTTGAGATAAATTGAAAGCAGTGTTCGTTCATTTCTTAAACAATTCCATAGTTTACATTTCAATTTGACAAGTCCATCACATTTATCTTATAAAGTGGTGACCCTTAATTTACTCTAATGACCATCATATTATGTGTGTAAGGGATGAGGTATAAAGTGTAAGAGTTTACTCTCTTTTCTTCGGTTAAAAGAGACAATACCTAATTTGGACTTGAGAAAGCCTAATTGGGCAAAACTACTCTCTGACCGAGAGGTATTGAGTGGGCAACACAGTGTTGTGAGCTATAATATACTCCAGTAAATAAAACAAGCATAAAAGTCTTTATCCTGTCAGGCAAACACCTAGGTCATGGTCACAACCCTAGGCCTGAAAAACTCTGAAAAACAATCATCTCTAGTTTTATATCATTAAATTTGCAATCATTAGTTAAATTTTAGAAGTAGAAACAAAATCCTATTTGTAGAAGTGCAATCTAGATATTTCACTTACTCAATCCGGATATATACTACTAACTTCCATCTTAGCTCCTTGTGAATTAGATCCTGACTCTTGTTGGGGTTTTTATTGCAAAAGATCGTGTCATACCTCTTTATAGGCGTGCATTTGGACGTGATCAAAACTCAACTTGGGATAATGCAAAATTCCATTTTTAGGCTTGTCTCCACATATGCTGTGAATCATATTGCCCAAAGTTCGATTACAAACTTTAGTCTAGCCATCCGTCTGTGGGCAAGCAGTATTGCAAAACTTTACTGATGTGTCTAACATTTTCCATAGGTAAATACAGAAATGGTTCAAGAATCGGATATCCCTATCAGAAATGATTGAACTAGGGACTCCATACAGGCGAACAATTTCTTTAAAAAGATAACCTAGCAACATCAGTACTCCATCTCATTTCCAAATTGGACGTACAACTGAAAATTGACATGAATTAAATACTCCATCTCAACTACAAATTGGATGTAGAACTGAAAATTGACATGAATTACAACATAACAAGAGAAGGAAAGCATTAGGAAACAGGCCTACCCTTTCAAGTAGTAGAACATTGTGACTGAAATTATAAGGGCATTAAAGAGGATGACAGTTATCCAAGGCATTGCAGCCACAAAATGACAAATCATCAAAGCCATATCACTGATAGAAACACTGGCGGAATTCCTCCAAAAACAATCAACACTCCCCATGACTTGCCAACATCAGCTACATATCTCTGAAAATGAAACTCAAATGTGAAATCTGACTAATAGAATTTGATACCCTAGAGAATAGAAGATACCAAGTTTAATATAGTATGTGTTACTTGAACATTTCAGCATTCTGTTCTTTTAGTCATTGTTTGACCATTGACGACACATGTGAAGTGAAACACATTTGTTGTTTATCAAAATGAGTTGCACTTACTGATTGAAAAGAGAACAGCTTTTGTGGATATTAAAAGAAATCTCTTTTTTTCACCTGGTTCTTAGATCAATTATAAGTACTTAAAACTTCCAACGTGTTTGACATTTCATACCACAAATGTCTTCCCAAATTAATTTGGCTATTCACCTTTCACTTACCACTAACACTTGGAAATATGACATGGTAGCAAGGACCTTGAAGCTGAAGAGAAAAGTTTCTTAGGTCCGGAGTAAGGTCTGCTAAATAATCATGTCCTATTGAGCCAGTCATCTACTGACAGACGAATCTCTCCCTCTGGATAGTCACACACTCAATTTAGAGAATCTTCAGATGGGATACGGGAGTCCATTAAGCAATCGGTCCTCGCATTAGAAATCTTGACTTGGTTATATTTTGAACCACTGTATACGGTCAAGATCGCGTGCCTTCGATCTATAGGCTCAAGGGGTCGCCTTAAGCTCGAGTTCAGGCAAAGTTGAATTCGAGCTTGATGGATCAGACTCGAGCTCGAAGATAAGATGCAAGGTCCGAGGATCAGAGTGTGATAAATACCGACGCTTAGTACGTTCGACTTGGAAATAATACCGTTATGGATTTCTAACAGAATGAGCTAGATTCCTGCCACGTCTCCAAGATCATGACGCAAATCCCGTAATAGAATTGCACGATTCCGTACTAGGCTGTTAGACAGTTGTACCAATAATATTCCTTATTGTAAATATAAATGTACCTTATTTAGGGTTTCCCTATTATATAAAGGGCACCCCAATCATTTGTAAGATCATCTAATCATTGACAAAGAATATACTATCCTACTTTTCTCGCTTATTGTTCATCAGAGCTGTCCTTTTATTTCATTGTTCTTCCTTTATTATTCACTGAGCTCGAGGTCAGTTGCTTAAGTAACACTGATTTGATTCATCCATTTCTTTCATCCACACTCTATATTTCTTGATTATTAATTGGTATTGAACTTAATCACATATCTTTAAAACCACAAATCAAGTTTAATTGTTACTCATATTTTCGAGGTAAACAGTTTGGCGTCCACCGTGAGGCTAAAGATAATAGTGATTATTTCTTTACTGATTCTCATTATACATGTTATTTTTACACTTTTTCTTGTCAAGATTATTTGATTCTTAGGATTAAACATGCCGAACACGCAAAATGCACATATTCATAACAACGAAGGACTTGGATTTCATGGGGAAAACAACAATTTAGGAGTCGGTGTACCACCGATGAACCCTGGGGAAGCACCAAATGTGGAACCAATTGATGTTAGTTCACACATTGTGTTGGATGCAGATTTAGGCACAGATCCCGGAGGGAGTGTACATAGAGAAGCCCGATCTGGGGCGAAGGAACACCAGGTATAGGAGATGTGGGAGTCAGCCTCCAAGTGATATTCGAGATACTGCAAGCTCAGCAGATTGCCATCGCCCAACTTCAGAGTCAAAATAAAACTCTGAGTGTAGCTGAACCAGAAAACACTCGACGTGCTGAACCAGCGCCAGAGAGGTCGAACGAAAATGACTCAGGGACTGACCCCATCATTATGAGGATACTCGAAGAGCTCACCAAGAGGATCGAGTCCGGGGAAAAGAAGATTGAGGACAATGATAAGAAGGTGGAGACTTATAACTCCCAAGTTGACCAGATACCGGAGGCACCTCCAGTTTTGATAGGTTTAGATGCAAAAAAGTTCAAACAAAAACCATTCCCTTAGAGCGCGGATCCGATGCCCATCCCTAAAAAGTTCTGCATCCCCGATATACCCAAGTATAATGGGAAAACCGACCCTAACGAGCATATTACTTCATACACTTTCTGGATCAAGGGAAATGACTTGAACGACGATGAGATCGAATTAGTATTTCTAACAAACGTTTAGAGAAACATTGTCAATAGGAGCTATGATTCGGTATCACAACCTGCCTCCTAATTCTATTGATTCATTTGTTATGTTAGCAGACGCCTTCGTGAAAGCACATGCCGGAGCCATAAAGGTGGCAACGAGAAAATCAGATGTCTTCAAGATAAAACAAAGGAACGATGAGATGCTGAGGGAGTTTGTGTCTAGGTTCCAGATGGAGCGAATTGAATTACCACTGGTCTCGGATGACTGGCCAGTACAATCTTTTATGCAGGGTTTGAATGAAAGGAGCTCGATTGTATCTCGACAATTAAAATAGAATCTGATCGAATATCCAGCTATGACGTGGTTGGACGTACATAACTATTACCAATAAAAGATCAAGATTGAGGACGACCAATTGGGAGCCCCCTCGGGCTCAGTTCATCCTAACAGGTTAGCAGCTAATCCCCCGAGGGATATAGACAGGGAATCGAGGTCAAACAAAGAACAGTATCAGCCGTATGTTGATCGGAGAAAAAATGGTTCAGGTTGTACTGCTCTTCGGAATGATCAGACAAATGATCGAGTATAGAGCTCTTGGGGACTCATGAGTAAGAGCGGGTTTGATAAAAACACCGATCCGGTAGAGGCACCTCGATTGTCTGAGTATAATTTTAGTATAGACGCACTAGGGATCATGTCAGCTATTGGAATTTCTCAGTGATCGAGCTAAAAACCATTTCAAGGAGAGAGATGCAAGAAAAAATGAGCAGGAAGAACCACAACATGTAATCCACATGATCGTTCGCGGTGTCGACATCCCACAAGGACCTGTGTTCAAACGCACCAAGGTATCAATCACCAGAGAAAAAAGGACTCAGAGCTATGTGACCGAGGACGTCCCATCATTCTGTGACGAGGAAGCAGAAGGCGTATCCCAACTGTACAACAACACCCTAGTAAATAATAATATTCAAGTTAAGCATGTTCTAGTCGATCCAAGTAGCTCAACAAACATAATCAAATCGAGGGTCATGGAACAACTCAATCTACAAGATCAGATCATACTTGCGTCCCAAGTCCTAAATAGTTTCAATATGGAAAGCGAAACAACAAAGGGGGAGATAATCCTACCAGTAAACATAGCCGGAACCATATAGGACACAAAATTTCATGTCATCGAAGGTGACATGAGGTATAATGCACTCCTCGAGAGACCATAGATACACAACATGAGGGCATTGCCTTCAACTCTTCACCAAATGATGAAGTTCCCAATAGAAGAGGGAGTGAAAATAGTCTACGGAGAGCAACATGTTGCAAAGGAGATGTTTGCACTCGAGGAAATGGTGCCAATACCAGAGCCTTCGACCTCAGAGAAATTGAGAACCAAAGGTAAGTAGGCGGCTAAATAGCAATCAGCGCCCCTGCCTCGATGGAATCGGAGCAACAGGTAATCGAAGACGAAGAAGAGGACTTCCTTACTCCTCGAACCTTCGTCGTTCAAAGAGTCCGATGTAACCAAATCAACTGTTGAGGAACTGTAGCAGTTCATACTGATAGAATACATGCCCGAGAGAAAGGTATACCTGGGAACAGGATTAACCCCCGAACTCAGGAAAAAACTCATTCAGTTTTTTATTGATAATATGGATTGCTTTGCTTGGTCCCATTTAGATGTGACAGGGATTCCACCGAAAATCACCACACATCGACTAAGCATCGACCCCAGGTTCCAACCGGTAAAACAAAAATGGAGGCCCCAGTCCGATGTGAAACATGCGTTCAGAAAGAACGAGGTAACCAAATTTCATAAAATAGGGTCTATTCCGGAGGTAAAGCACCTCGAATGGTTAGCCAATGTAGTTGTAGTTCCTAAAAAAGGGAATAACCTTATAATGTGTGTAGACTATAAGGAATTGAATAAAGCATGCCTGAATGACTCTTTCCTACTGCCAAACATTGATCATATGATCGATGCCACAGCCGGCCACGAGATCCTAACTTTTCTCGACGCCTACTCCGGGTACAATAAAATTTAGATGAACCCGGAGGACCAAGAAGAGACTTCATTTATTACTAAATTTTGAAGTTATTGTTGCAACGTAATGCCCTTCAAGCTAAAAAATGCGGGAGCTACATATCAATGCCTAGTCAACAAAATGTTCGAAGAACAAATAGGTAAAACAATGGAAGTTTACATTGATGATATGTTGGTTAAGTCCCTGCGCGTAGAGGACCATTTGACTCATTTGCAGGAAGCATTTAAAATTTTGAGAAAGTACAATATGAAGCTTAACCCGGAGAAATGTGCCTTCGACGTCAGCAAGTTTCTCGGCTTCATGGTGTCGAATCGGTGTATCGAAATTAACCCTGATAAGATCAAGGCCATCGAGGATATCACGGTCGTGGATAGCGTGAAGGCCATACAAAGGCTAACGGGATGAATTGCTGCCCTGGGTCGGTTCATTTGGAGGTCGTCAGATCGGAGTCATCGGTTCTTTTCTTTGCTTAAAAAGAAAAAGGATTTTGCATGGACTCCGAAATGTCAACAAGCCTTAGTAGAATTAAAGCAATATATATCAAGCCCACCTTTGCTTCACACCCCGAAGGTAGATGAAAAGTTTTACCTATACTTGACAGTGTTTTAGATAGCAGTAAGTGGTGTGTTAGTTCGAGAAGAGAAAGTTACACAATTCCTTGTTTATTATGTGAGCCAAACTTTAGGAGATGCTGAAACTATATACCCTTACCTAGAAAAATTAGCATTTGCATTGATAAGAGCATCTAGGAAGCTAAAACCATATTTTCAGTGTCATCCTATATGTGTATTAACAACTTACCCCCTTCGAAATATTCTACATAAGCCCAAGCTATCGGGCTGATTGGCCAAATAGGCCGTCAAACTTAGCGAGTACGATATCGAGTATCGACCCCGAAAGGCCATCAAGTGGCAAATACTAGTCGGCTTCGTGGACGATTTTACGCCGACCCTTGTACTCGAAGTGGAGAAAGAGCTCCTGCTAAGTTCGGGTACATCATCGGGGGTATGAACCCTTTTCACAGATGATGCCTCGAATGTGAAGGGGTCTGAGCTCGGCATTGTCTTAAAGCCACCTACGGGTGGTACTATTAGTTAATCTATCAAAACTTCTAGGTTGACTAATAATGAGGCTGAGTATGAGGCCAAGATTGCCGGTCTCGAACTAGCTAATGTCATGGGAGTAGAAGTCATTGAAGCCAAGTGCGATTAACTATTGTGGTGAACCAAGTAAACAAAAGTTTTGAAGTTCGAGAGGATAGAATGCAACGGTTCTTGGAAAGGTTACAAGTAACTTTACACCGCTTGAAGGAGTGGACTCTGGATCATGTGCCTCGAGAAAAAAATAGCGAGGCCGATGCATTTGCCAATCTAGGATTCTCGGTCGAATAAGATGACATCTTCCCGGGGACTGTCGTCCAGTTATCGAGCTTTGTGGTTGAAGAGGGTCATGCCGAGATAAATTCAACAAGTTTGACCTAGGACTGGAGGAATAAGTATATCGACTATTTGAAAAATGGAAAACTCCCATAGGACCACAAAAAATTGAGGGCCCTATGAACCAAGGCTGCTAGGTTTGCGTTAGATGAATGTCGCGCCCCCTTTTTTCCTCTCCAGTCGGAGAGGAGTCCGGGGTGTAATAGCTCATTTCCTTTTGGGAATTGGGTATTTTGAGGAGTTGCCACCTAATGATTTAAGGCGCATTAGGACACCTATAGAGTTCATTTACAACTATGTTTGATAATCAGAGATTGGTAAGAGATTGAAATTATCCTAAGGAGAAGGTGTTAGACACCCCTTAGGATCCACTAGTGTGGTTCCCGTCCAGATAGGTTTTTGTGATTTTGTGCAATTAGCAAGAAAACAAATAAAAGGCTCAAGTAATAGGGGATTTTAAGTTTAAATGAACAAGTGCAAAACAATTATTGAAAGGCAGAGTTTTGGAAAAAGAGTTATAAGCTAGACATGCTTGTAAAAATATGAAGGGGGTCCTAGGTTTGTTTAAAAAATGGATCACCTCAATGCAATACCCAGTATGACAGTCCTCAAAAGAGAGGATACACGTGGTATTAGTTCACCGATCTTCATATCCATATCTACCCTTCCCACCCCGTTAAGGTATTAAAGAACGGATTGGTCTCGACCTCTATTGCATGATATTACCCATCCCATTCCTTTCAGTCTCGGAGGGATTTAGGACTACTATTCCTATAAGAGGGAGGATTTTAGGCTGACTCTTAGGTTTAAAGGTAAAAAGGCTAAGGCGACATACAATAACACGTAGGACTGCATTTGTAAGGGAACATATAAACATTTAAAAGGCTCATATATACCTCCGCAAAAAATTCATATAAATAGCATCACTTAAACACAGTTAAGGTCTGAATTTTAAAATCCTAAACCAGATTCATTGTATAACTCAGAAAAGAAGTCTGAATCAGGCCTGCCTGCTGGTTGTAGCAGTTGGTAATTAAACAAAGGCAATTCCAGTTTTATTTAAGTAGTTACCTAAGGCTTGCCTAGGCGTAGTAGTGATGACCTATGAGTATAATATCTATATTGATTAGGAATGCAGTAGAGCAGTGATCAAATTTTAAACGGGCAACTTGAGATCCTATAGGCATGCTTTCTAACGGTATAAATTTAAGGCAATGTTTGAAAACTTATTAAAGAAGTGACAGATTAATTAACTAATCCAATTCAGAATGACAACGTGAACTAAACGACTAAGCCGATTTTAAGTTCTATAGGCATAATTTCTCTTATAGATGTTCAGATCCTATAGGCATGGTATCTAAGTGTGAAAAGCTGACTTTGGACTTATAGGCATGATATCTAAGGGAAACGAATCTGGATACATGCTATAGTGAAAATTGAACTTCAATTGATTTTAACCCTATATGCATGACGTCTAATTACAAAGCTGATTTTTAACCCTATAGGCATGATCCCTAATTATAAAGTAAAGCATGCAGAATTTATTTTTAAACCAGAGCAGATCCTATAGACATGATATTTAACAGGCCATGTTTGGAATTAAAATAGACCCTATAGGCATGCTATCTACCCAATTTACCCACGAGATACAACTACCCACCCTTTTCAATAATCACCACGTTATTGTTTACAAATTATTACAGACCCGATGATTGAATTACAAAAGAAGTGCAGAAATAAGAAATTACAACCAAAGGAAGCCTGATCTTGACTTCCTCTCTGAGTTATATAATGAACCACTTCAATGCCAATATTTAAATGCCTTTTCTCATACCTGAGTGTGTCAGAGTTCCCTAAGGACCTCAAGGGATCCCGAGCAGTGCTCACACCCAGATTTGCATAACCAAATAGAATGAGTGCAGTGTGAAAGGACCAGCCCTTATGTGTCCAAGTTCATAGGGAGCTCAAGGGTCCCAAGGAATGGCTCACACAAGAGGGGCAGAACCTAGATTCTAAGAATATAGTGGAAGTGCAGAACATAGTTTGAAAAGGAGATTTATTTTAAAAAGTTGGACTGACAATCCATTTGAAAGCAATTAGTGACAGAGGTGATTGATATCGGTTGCAGTAGTAAAATTCATAACTACACAAAATCAATAGTCATTCAAAAGGGTCAAGGGATTTTGGGAATACATTTGTCTGAAGCACATGACCCCAGCAGGGGTCTGGTTTGGTCATGCACAAAAATAGCTGATGCTGGCATGGCCACAAACCAGTGAAAGGAACACAAACACACAGAGGGGATATGACGGTTTGGGGTTCATAAGGCAGAGTACGCTTTAAAACACACATATGGGGAAGCATTAAAAGGAAAGGGGAACATATTGCAGCATGCTAGTAATGTAACTTGGTTGCAGAACCGTAAATAGAAGTAGACAAGAATGAGGGAAACTAAAACAATTAAGGGAACATGTTGTTGTTAAAGCTTAAAAAATTAACTAGAACATACCATTAGAGAAGCAAAGTGCAGAAAGGAAAAGTAATAAGGATCCCACAGTCTAGCCTTGGCTTTCAGCCGGCTAGACAAAGCAATAACACAAGTAGTAGTAAAGAAAGAAAGAGTTTTTTAGTGTAAGTGTGTGTTATGAACTCAAATTATTCGTGTCTTTGAAAGAAGAGATGGTAGGGTATTTATAGTTTTGAAAATGAGCGAAGAATAAGGTAATAAGTAAAGTCTTAACACAAACATGGAAATAATCACAATCAGAATCAATTAACACAAGTGATTCCCTTTAATTAAGGAATCATTGCTTAACAGATACTACCAGGGTTAATTAAGGAAAGAAATCAGTTTGAGACAGATTGTTTATTGCCATATAAGGGGGCAGTAAAAATATGAAGTAAATAATTGAGAGTAAGTACAAAATATGCTTAGTTTTGGGAAATGATTCAGCAAGGTAAAACATCACAGTAATTAAAGGAGGGGAATCAATTAATTTAAACAAACGAGTAAAATTAGGGTTCATAAGAAAACTTTTGCAATGAGTCGCAATATTGAGGGAATCAGGATCAATCAAGAAAGAAACACGATTCTGCACTTCAACATATTAATAGAATGAATAGAAGTATCAGACATGCAAGGCCAAACACATTGGCAAAAGAAACAACATAAACATATAGTAGTAGCAGGAATAAGCTTGGATTCAGTAGTAAAAGAGATCTACTTGAAGCACAGTAGTAAACAAGGTCAGGTAGTTACATAGAATCTAAAGTGAAGAAAGTATAGTAACAGGTAAAGAAAGTCAGAAACAAGTAAAGGTCTCACAGTAATAAGTGAGGAAAACCTTTTTAAGAAATTAGGGTTGTAACAATAGTCGAGTTTAAGAAGTAAAAAGAACTCAGAATTAGATAAGTCAAACAAGGAAAAGAGAGTCAGAAACAAAGAACTTAATCGAACAAATATATATTGAAGCAAACAAGGATAGTTTCAGAACTCGAATAAGACCAAAAAGACCTGGGGTTTTCAACATGCTGAATCAAGTATAAAGAAAGCATAACCAAGTCGTTTGAACATAGTAAAATCATAAACAACGCCAAAAATCAGAGAAGGGATCTTTAAAAGAAGTTAAGAGAAACCCTATTGTTGAAAATGAATAGTCATTTTTAAAGAAAATCAAAGAACCTTCGAGAAAACACTTAAGAAGTTCATAATATGCACAGATCTAAGAGGGATCTGAAGAAAAACTAAAAGATCTTAAAGGTTAAGTTTCAGAGAACCCAGAAAAAGTGAGAAAGACTTTGAAAGTTACCAATCTAGCCAGAAAAGTTAAGGATCTGACTTGAACGGCCATGGATGACCAGAGAGAGGCCAAGGATGGCCGGAGAAATGCCATGAATAGAAGTTGAGCAAGGACTGGACCAGATGTCTTCGAGATCTGTCCATGAAATCACACGAACGGGCCACCATAAGATGTAGGAGGCATGTATCCATCTCAAACGGCAATCGAAGACCATGGATTAGGTGGGGATTGGGGTGGATCAAGGTGAATGGGGTGGCGGCGGCTAGGGTTTATGTGAGGCTACGGAGAGAATTGAGAGAAGAGATGATTCAAGGGCAGCGGGTGTTAAAAAAATGAATTAGGATAAGGGGTCATTTAGGTTTATTTTATGAAGGGTGAACGGTGGCCGTTGATCTGAATGATCAATGACCTGGATTAAACGGGTAGGTAGGGATCCGGGCTTGGGTTGGGTTTAATATTGGGCTAGGGTCGGGTTTAATTGAAATTGGGTTGGGGAAATTGGGTTTGATTTGGGGTTCAATTTAGGCTAAAATTTAAATACAAATGGGCTGTTATTTAAATAGCCAATTTTCCCTTTTTAAATTATAAAAAAATAGTAAATAAATTTCTTTAAATAAATTGAAGGAACTGAAATAATTTATAACACATATATAACAATTTAAAAATATAGGGTTTAAATTTATGAATATAAAACCCAATTAAACCTTGAAATGGCTAATATTGCAATTATATGCAATTAGCTTTAACAAATAACAAATAAAATTGTAAAAACATGTAAAAATTACCTTAGCCATATTTTGCATAAATATAAAAATTCAATAAATGAATCATCACAAATAATAATTTTGGGCATAATTATTGGGATTTTATGGATGAAAAAGTGAAATAAATCGATTTAAAACCTTACAAAATTATGGAAAAAACAATCAAACCTTTGGACATGCTTATATATGCATATGTATGCTATTTTGAAGGTATTTTGCATATTTATAAACATATAGAAAAAAATTGGGTATCAACAACTGCCCATCTTTACGTGGGAAGAATGAAAGAGTTGTCGGGTAAAGATATGATGACCAATTTAACCGAGCGAAACAGTTTGAAGAAGTTTAGGCTGCGCCCTGGATTCTAAGCTACCTACATATCCTTAGTTTTATAGGAATTAGGCCGTATGTAGTTCAGGATCCATCAGCGGAGTATACCGATAAAGCAATTTCAAGAACGGACGCAGTATCTAGAGCCGGGTAAGTGACAGGTTCATGGGAATGGATAGGTTTGCTATGGGAACTGGAGCGAGATTGCTCTTGCCGAGATGGCCGTTGCTTGCCGGTTTACCTACAATTAGGAACAATACAAACGTATACTGTGCATAAATTTAAACATGATGCAAATTCCCATCGGACCATGAATGATGTCTTCGGACGGTTAGGATGACGTCCTTAGACCATGACGTCCTGGGCCATGAAGCATATGATAAAGATTCGCAGGCCATTAAATGATGCTCTTGGGCTATGAGGATGGTGCCTCCGAACCATGATACCTTTGAATAATGATATGCAAGAGATTGAATAGGATCCTCAGGCCATGGCATTGTGTTCTTGGGCTATGAAGATGGTGCCTCCGAACGATGACGCTTTCAGATGAGTTGGTGATATTTCAGCCCATGAAGGATGCAGTAGTATGATGCGGACAAGACAGAGCTTATTCTAGTGAATTGAAGGGTAGAGCTTAGTCCGTAAGAAAAGCGAAATGAATAGTGCTTAGTTTTGAAGAAAACGGGAAGCAGAGCTTAGCCTCGGAAGGTAAAATGATAGCCTTATGCAAGATGCAAATACAGAGAGAGGTAGAGCTTAACCTCGAAAGGCAGAATGGTAGCCTTATGCAGATTGGAAGGCAGAATGATAGCCTTATGCAAGATGCAAATGCAGAGAGAGGTAGAGCTTAACCTCGGAAGGCAGAATGGTAGCTTTATGCAGACTGGAAGGTAGAATAGTAGTCTTATGCAAGGATGCAGATGGAGAGAGTGTTGAGTCTCGGAAGGCAAAAAGGTAGTCTTATGCAGATTGGAACGCAGAATAGTAGCCTTATGCAAGAATGTAATATTAGACAGCATTGAGTCTCAAAAGGCAGAATGGTAGCCTTATGAAAGAATGCAGATGGAGACAATGTTTAGTCTCGGAAGGCAGAAAGGTAGCCTTATACAAGAATGCAAATGCAGATGGAGACAGCGTTTAGTCTCGGAAGGCAGAATGGTAGCCTTATAAAAGATGCAAATGCAGAGAGAGGTAGAGCTTAACCTCGGAAGGCATAATGGTAGCCTTATGAAGGAAGTAAAATAACAATTGATAGTAGAGTTTTTAGTTGATAGCTGGTTGTAGCGTCGTGATTGCTCGGAGCATTTTGACTGTGGAGCATTACTTGTGCGTGCTAATAGTAAATATTGATAAGTGCAACGGTTGTGAGAGTTGCATTTCTGAATAATATTTGTCCCATGGATGTATAGTATGTTTGATGATTCCACAATCCTAGTGCCTGCATCCAAAGAAAAATCATGAGTTTTGTAAGGGGGAAAGTTAGTTTGTATCCCCGCTGGCTTTGCTTGACTTGCTCGATTTTGATCTGGTGATACTGTCTATATCATTGGGGTAGCGTTGCTAAACAAAGTAGTTTCGATAATAAACATGCATGATTTTGTAAAAGTATGACATAAGTGTATAATTAAAAATACCTCTCAGATGAACTGACGACTGTGACGTGGCTTGAGACATTACAACCTCTCTTGCTACAGAATTTTGAGGGTCCTCAAAATTCTTCCCCAGTTTCCAATTGCGGGGAAAATAAAATTTTATTAAATTGTGACCGAACCCATAGGGCTGCCTACGTATCCCCTCTTAAACGGGAATCAGGTCAGGCGTAGTTCAATTTACATCATATAAGGAAAGCATAAAAATTACACACAGTAACGCTTGACTGCATCTGAATTAATCGGCTTTGGCCAGACTTCTCCATCCATTTCTACAAGTATGAGGGCTCTTCCTGTTAGAACTCGGTGAACCATGTATGGATCCTGCCAGTTGGGAGAGAACTTCCCGTTGGCTTCATCTTGATGCGGAAAATTTTTCTTTAACACCAGCTGCCCCGGTGTGAACTTTCTTGGCTTGACTCTTTTGTTGAAGGCTCTGGACATTCTATTCTTATAAGGGCTAGTTTCTCATAACAACTTTTTACCCACTCTGCATCGTCGAGCTCAGCTTCTTGTATGATCCTTAGGGAAGGAATTTCTACCTCAGCGGGAATGACAACCTCTGTACCATAAGCCAGCATATATGGGGTTGCCCCGGTTGATGTGCGTACTATGGTGCGATACCCCAATAGAGAAAATGATAACTTTTCGTGCCACTGCTTATGCTTCTCTATCATTTTTCTCAATATCTTCTTGATATTCTTGTTGGTGGCTTCTACAGCTCCATTCATCTGAGGCCTGTAGGCTGTGGAGTTCTTGTGTCTGATCTTGAAAGTCTCACACATAGCTTTTATCATGTCGTTGTTGAGGTTGAAGCCATTATCAGTGATTATTGACTCTGGGATTCTGAATTAACAAATAATGCAGTCGCGGACAAAGTCTGCCATGACTTTCTTAGTTACTGCTCTGTACGATACTGCTTCTACCCACATTGTGAAATAGTCTATGGCTATCAGGACAAACATGTGTCCATTGGAAGCGGCGGGCCTGATTGGTCTAATAACATCCATCCCCCAAACGGCGAACGACCATGGTGAGCTTGTTGCATTAAGCTCATTTGGAGGTACCTCTATCATGTCTGTGTGTATCTGACAGCGGTGACATTTACGGACATACTGGATGCAGTCTGTTTTCATAGTCATCCAAAAGTAACCAGCCCAGAGTATCTTCTTTGCTAAGACAAAACCGTTCATGTGTGGACCGCAGGTTCCAGTATGAAATTCCTCTAGTATCCTGGACACTTCCTTTGCGTCGACACACCTTAGTAATCCCAAATCAGGAGTCCTCCTATACAGGATTCCTCCTCTGTGAAAGAAGTTGTTGGACAATCTTCGAAGTGTGCATTTTTGAGTTGGATTTGCAAGCTTTGGGTACTCTCCTTTTGCCAAATATTCCTTGATATCATGAAATCAAGGCTTTCCGTCTACTTCTTCTTCAACATGGGCACAGTAAGCTGGCTGATCATGGATCTTTACCGAAATGGGATCAATGAAATTTTTGTCTGGGTGTTGTATCATAGATGACAGGGTAGCCAATGCATCGGCGAACTCATTCTGGACTATGGGAACATGTTGGAACTCCGTCTTCGTGAACCTCTTTCTCATTTCTTGTGCATGATACAGATACGGGAGTATCTTAGAGTTCTTGGTTGCCCATTCTTCTCGTACCGGATGTATAAGTAGGTCTGAATCTACAATCACTAGCAACTCTTGAACGTTCATATCAATGGCCATTTTGAGTCCTAAGATGAAGGCTTCATACTTGGCCATATTGTTGGTCCATGAGAACATGAGTTTGGTGGACACCGGATAATGCTGACCGGTTTCTGATACTAGGACCACTCTTATGCCGAATCCTTCGAAATTTGCTGCTCCATCGAAAAACATTCTCCAACCGTCAAAGGATTCTACGATATCTACTCCTATGAATGATACCTCTTCATCAGGAAAATACGTTTTTAGGGGTTTGTATTTTTCATCCACGTGATTCTCAGATGAGGTGGTCTGCCAGGGCTTGCCCTTTGACCACTTTTTGAGTTACATAGACAATGTCAAACTCACTCAACAGGATTTGCCACTTGTCTATCTTGGCAGTGGGCATGGATTTCAAAAAGATATACTTCAAAGGATCCATCCTTGATAAGGGATATGTAGTATAGGCACAAAAGTTATGTCTCAGCTTCTGAGCTACCCAAGTCAAAGCACAACATGTGCGTTCTAATAAAGAATACCGGGCCTCGTACGGGGTGAAATTATTATTGAGATAATAAATGGCCTGCTCCTTCCTCCTCGTTTCATCATACTTCCCCAGAACTCAACCGGAAGCTCCATCCAATACTGCAAGGTAGAGTAATAAGGGTCTACCTGGCTCGGGCGAGACTAAGACTAGTGGTGTTGACATGTACTCCTTGATTCTGTAGAAGGCCTTTTGGCAGTCATCAGTCCATTTGGTAGCGGCGTCCTTCTTCAACATTGTAAAGATTGACTCACAGATAACTGTAGACTGTGCTATGAATCGGATGATGTAGTTAAACCTTCCCAAGAAACTCATCACATCCTTCTTGTTCTTTAGCGGTGGAAATTCTTGAATAGCTTTGACTTTTGATGGATCCAGTTCTATTCCTCTATGACTCACAATAAACCCAAGCAATTTCCCAACAGGAACCCCAAATGCGCACTTTACGGGATTCAGTTTCAGGTTGTACCTTCGCAATCTATTAAAGAACTTCCTCAAATCTTCCATGTGATTAGTGGCCTTCTTGTACTTGATGATGACATCATCTACATATACTTAAATCTCCTTGCGTATTATATCATGGAAAATTGTAGTCATGGCCCTCTTGTAGGTGGCCCCTGTATTCTTCAGGTCGAACGACATCATCTTGTAACAGTACATTCCCCACGGCATAATGAAGCCGTTTTCTCAGCATCTTCTTCATCCATCTTGATCTGATGATAACCAGCGAAGCAATCTACAAACGAGTGCAGCTCATGCTTGGCGCAATTGTCAATCAGGATGTGTATATTCGGTAAAATGGAAGTCGTCTTTCGGACTGGCACGATTGAGATCCTGGTAGCCGACACAGACTCTGACCTTCCCATCCTTCTTTGGCCTGGCACATTGGCTAACCATATCGGGTATGCTACTACTCTGAGAACCTTAGCTTTGACCTACTTGGTGACTTCTTTCTTGATTTTCAAACTCATATCAGGCTTGAACTTTCTGAGCTTTTGTTTTACCGGCGGACATGTCGGATCGGTCGGCAGTTTGTGAGCCATAATATACATACTCAGACTAGTCATGTCATCATATGACCAGGAGAATATGTCCTCATATTCCTTTAGAAATTATGTGTATTCTTTCTTTTATGATGGCGATAGGTGAACGCTGATTTGTGTTTCCTTGATGTTTTCTGTATCTCCCAGGTTAACAGTTTCGGTCTTGTCTAGGTTGGACTTAGGTCTGTTTTCAAAATTCTCAACTTCTCTAACAATCTCAATAGGTATGTCATCCTCCTCTGAATCAATGTTCGTTTGTTGCGTTATCTTATTGCATGTCACAGTCATTGGTTCATCAAGATAAATAATAGTAATGCTTGCTACCCCAAGGCTCGTCGGACTCTGGTTGTCCTGATGGTCCAATTATTGAGGCGTGCCCCTCTGCTCACATCTTGTATAGAAGGGCCTTCCTCCCCCTCCTCCTCGAGAACAACACAACAATCAATGTTATTGTCTTCTAGGAACAAGTTCTTCATCGCTGCAAGTGCTTCTTCTTCATCTGACCCATAAACAATGTTGGCATGTTGGAAAGTCTGCTCCAGACATGGTATTGGCTGCTCTAGTGGATAGTAAGGACCGCGCCATGGTGGCAACCAGTTGTTGAATTCTTCCCAGGTGTAATCATATCCCAGACCGAAAGTGGTGCCATGCTTCTTGAGTAATAGGGAATTTTAAGTTTAAATGCACAAGTGCAAAACATTTATTGAAAGGCAGAGTTTTGGAAAAAGAGTTATAAGCTTGACATTCTTGTAAAAAAAATGAAGGGGGTCCTAGGTTTGTTTATAATATAGACCACCTCAATGCAATACCCGGTATGACACTCGTTTGAGCATATTAAAATCATAAACAACACCAAAAATCAAGTATAAGGAAAGCATAACCAAGTCGTTTGAACATAGTAAAATCATAAACAACACAAAAAATCAGAGAAGAGATCTTTAAAAGAAGTTAAGAGAAACCCTAATTGATGAAAATGAAGAGTCATTTTTAAAGAAAATCGATGAACCTTCGAGAAAACACTTAAGAAGTTCATAATATGCATAGATCTAAGAGAGAACTGAAGAAAAATTGAAAGATCTTAAAGGTTAGGTTTCAGAGAACCCAAAAAAAGTGAGAAAGACTTTGAAAGGTACCAATCTAGCTAGAAAAGTCAAGGATCTGACTTGAACGGCCATAGATGACCGGAGAGAGGCCACGGATGTCTGGAGAAAGGCTATGAATAGATGTTGAGCAAGGACTGTACCAGATTTCTTCGAGATCTGTCCATGAAATCACACGAACGGGCCACCATAAGATGTAGGAGGCCTGTATCACTCTCAAATGGCCATGGGAGACCATGGATTAGGTAAGGATTGTTGTGGATTAGGGTTGAATGGGGTGGCGGCGGCTAGGGTTTATGTGAGGTTGTAGAGAGAATTGAGAGGAGAGGGGATTCAAGGGCGGCGAGTGGTAAAAAAATGAATTAGGGTAAGGGGTCGTTTAGGTTTATTTTAGGAAGGGTGAACGATGATCAACGACCTGGATTAAACGGTTACGTAGGGAACCGGGCTTAAGTTGGTTTTAAAATTGGGCTAGGGTCGGGTTTAATAGAAATTGGGTCGGGGAAATTGGGTTTGATTTAGGGTTCAATTTAGGCTAAAATTTAAATACAAATGGGCTGTTATTTAAATAGCCAATTTTTACCTTTATAAATTATAAAAAATAGTAAATTAATTTCTGAAAATAAATTGAAAGAATTGAAATTATTTATAGCACATAAATAACAATTAAAAACTATAGGGATTAATTTTATGAATATAAAACGCAATTAAATCTTAAAATGGCTAATATTACAATTATATGGAATTAACTTTAAAAATACCAAATAAAATTGTAAAATTTACCTTAGCCATATTTTGGCATAAATATAAAAATCCAACAAATGAATCATCACAAATAATAATTTTGGATCTTCACAAATAATAATTTTGGTCATAATTATTGGGATTTTATGGATGAAAAATTGAAATAAATCGATTTAAAACCTTACAAAATTATGAAAAAAATAATAAAACCTTTGGACATGCTTATATATACATATATATGCTAATTCTAAGGTATTTTGCATATTGAAAAATATATAGGAAAAAATTGGGTATTAACTATGAAGATGGAACCTTGTACAGGAGAACGTTCGATGGGCCATTAGAGGTATGTTTAGGGCTGGGGGACACCGATTATGTTCTATGAGAAATCCACGAAGGTAGTTGTGGGAATCACTCAGGCGTCAAGTCTCTGGTTCGCAAAATCATTAGGGTAGGATATTATTGGGACATCATGGAAAAAGATACTAAGGAATTTGTCAAAATATGTGACAAATGTCAATAGTTTGCACCAATAATCCATCATCCCAGAGAACAACTCCACTCGGTCCTATCCCCGTGGCCTTTCATGAAATGGGGAATGGACATAGTCGACCCTCTACCAACGACCCAAGGTAAAGCTATTTTTTTTTGTTTATGACTGATTATTTTTCTAAATGGGTGGAAGTACTGGCCTTTGAGAAGGTCAGAGAAAAAGAAGTTATTGACTTCATCTGGGACCACATCGTATGCCGGTTCGGGATACTTGCCGAGATTGTATGTGACAATGGAAAACAATTCATCGGCAGCAAGGTAACGGAGTTCCTCGAAGCACACAAAATAAAGAGGATCTTATCAACACCATACCACCCAATTGGAAATGGACAGGCCAAGTCAACAAATAAAACTATCATTCAAAACATGAAGAAAAGGTTGGACGATACAAAAGGGAAATGGAGAAAAGTTCTACCTGAGGTCCTTTGGGCATATCGAACAACATCGAAGTCTAGCATGGGGGCCACTCCGTTCTCTCTAGTATATGGCTCCGAGGCCCTCATCCCTATCAAAGTCGGAGAACCCAGTGCCAGGTTTCAACATGCATCAGAGGAGTCAAATCACAAGGCTATGACTACTAGCCTCGAGCTATTAGATGAAAAATGAGAAGCAGCGCTTGTTCGAATGGCCGTGCAGAAGCAAAAGATCAAAAGATACTACAATAGAAGGGCTAACCTTCAACACTTCAGAACCGGGGACTTAGTTCTACGGAAAGTCACCCCCAATACTCGAGATCCGAATGAAGGGAAACTGGACTCGAATTGGGAAAGACCCTACCGAGTCCTCAGAGTTGTAGGTAAAGTATCTTACAAACTTAGCTAAATGGAGGGTGAAAAATTGCCGAACAATTGCAACGTATCATTACTCAAACGATACTATTGCTAAGGTATGAATATATCTTTTTTGTCGATTTGAATTTCAAACTAACTCGTTACAGGTGTTCGATTGAAGATATTGAAGGCATTGTTTTACACGAAGGCCATAGGTTTTAAAGCATACATTGAACTCTTTTTCCTTTAGATCAGATTTGGTTGCAAATGGGTTTTACCGGCAAGGTTTTTAACGAGGAAACAACTATATGATACTTAAGGAGAACTCAACAGTATCCAAGGCTTCTTTCCAATAAACCTCGAATACTAGGGGGCATCACCCTTGGGGGTAATATTTTCAAGGAAAATACTTCACGCCTAAGAGGGTCTCGATAGGAGAACTTTGTAATAGGCCAAACAGTCAGATAAACCGTGTCCATATAGAATAGTCAAGCCTTGATAGCAAAACATGTACACATGTATCAATTATTTGAAGAAGCATTCTGTTTATATCAAAAACACTTTGTATCTCAAAGAAGTCTACTATTATACGAGCTCTATACTTATAATCCTACGGGAAACGGCTCAAGATCCAGAACATGAATGCAACCCCGAGATACTCGGGGACTGTCATCGGTATTCAGCACATCCGAGCCATCGAAAACTCGGACTCATAAGACCTCAAAGAGGCATCCCCTCGATACAAAGTCCAAGGCCAACATACTCGGGGACTAACCTTTCGAACAAGTTTGAAAGGTTATCGGGAAACAAGTCCAAGAGACATAACCCGAAGGCTATGACCATATTAAATACTGCGGTCATATAAAAAGGCTACGGCTAAAATAATGCGGCTCGGAGACGTCCGACTTTTTCCATAAATTAAAGGCCTTCAAACACTTTGAAAAAATCGGTTAAATCAGGCTACCCTCGCAAAAGCAAAGATAAAGGTCTTCGATAAAATCAGCCCTCGAATAATTTAGAGACTTCGATAACATCAGCCTTCGAGAAAACCTCAAGAGTTATTCGATTATGTTTACACAAACAAACTACTAATAAGGTTCCGATCCGTCGAACCTTCAAGAAACCCAACGGGTACAAAAAAGATATGCTAAGGCATACAAAAAATTTTCACTAAGTCTTTAGCCGAAAAGAGGGAACAATTATAGACACTTTAGAGGTCGAATCGGCCCAACCTAAAAGAGCCTAAGGGTCAACCTAAAAGATCCTAAGCGCCAACCTAAAAGAGCCTAAGGGATGATATAAAAGAGCCTAAGGGCCAAAACATAAAGGATTCGAGATCTCGTTCTCGCTCAACTCGGACTCAAGGGTCCCATTATCCCGAGCTCACGCCAAATCAACTTAAGCCTAGCTCAAAGACTAAGAAAAAACTTAAGAGGTATTCTATTCTAAGTTCGAGGATCACACGTTGATCACTAAAAATCCTAAGGGTTGTTATATTCAGAGCCCGATCCAAGGTTCATTTAATGATTGAAGTTATCAAATTTTTCACGAAATAAAGACAGTGCGGAAACAAAGATGAAGAAAACGAATTCTTTATAAAGTTGTTTACAAAATATATCTACAATACCCATAAGAGGTCCTTGCACAAAAACACTAAAACAAATGAAAGAAACCTAAACCTACTTCGGGACCACATCTTCGACAATTGTATCTTAGGGAGATGCGTCTTCAGGAGCCTCATCCTCAGGGACTTCATCTTTGTCTCCTCCACTCTCGGAGCCACTGGATGAATCCTCGTCATCAGAAAGCAAAGCAGCAACCTCTTCTTCCAAAGTTTTTGCCTTTTCAATATCGGCTAAGAGATCGAAGCCACGAGCATGTACCTCATCGAGGAAAGGGATCACTACATCTTTATTCTCCCAGTTGCAGTCCTTTTTCTCCTGCTCAAGCTCGTCTTTGGTTATCAAACATACGTATCGGCACATGTGCTCACATTGGCCTGGAGTCAATAGAGGTTTTTTAATTTTTAAATCGTATGTTGTATCACACGGCGGGGTAATACACTCCTAAATATGAGGTGGCACCACCTTTTTACTTCTGGCCGGCTGCGATGATGAAGAGTATTTTTCTTTTTGGGGAATATATTTAGATGTTTTAGCCATTATGATACAGAAATTCAAAGAGAAAGGGTTGATGACGAAGTAAGGGCAAATTAAAGAGAAGGATGAACTCAGAGAAGTTGAAGGAGTTGATGATATTTTGAAAACGATTAGAGAAATAAAGTTTGAAAAATTGTGAAGTCGGCCTATTTAAAGAAGTCACTTAAGCGTATTAGGGAAGCCAAATAGCCAACAGTCAGCCGCCTCCAATTAATGACTTTGGGAACTGCACAAAAGCGACCTTTCAGCCACTTCAGCTGTTGAAATCATGAGATTGACATTTGGACCGAGGCGTCGGAGTATCAAAGATCAAATCATTTCTTATCGACCTACTCTAAGAAATGCAGGGACTATCTCTATACGGTCAAGACCACATGCCTTCGATCTACACGCTTGAGGGGTCGCCTTAAGCCCTAGTTCAGGCAAGGTCAAATTCGAGCCCGATGGATCGGACTTGAGCTCGAAGATAAGATGCAAGGTCCGATGATCAGAGTGCGACAAATACCAAAGCTGAGTACGTTTGACCTTGAAATAATGCCGTTATGGATTTCTAACAGAATGAGCGAGATTCCTGCCACATCCCCCAAGATCATGGGCAAATCCCGGAATAGAATTGCACGATTCCGTACTAGGCGGCTAGATAGCTGTACCAATAATATTCTTTACTGTAAATAGAAATGTACCTTATTTAGGGTTTCCCTATTATATATAGGGCACCCCAATAATTTGTAATATCATCCAATCATTGGCAAAGAATATACTATCCTACTTTTCTCGCTTATTGTTTATCAGAGTTGTCCTTTTATTTTATTGTTCTTACTTTATTGTTCTTGGTCCATCTCGAGGTCACTGAGCTCGAGGTCAGCTGCTTAAGTAACACTGGTTTGATTCATCTATTTCTTTCATCTACACTCAATATTTCTTGATTGTTTATTGGTATTGAACTTAATCACATATCTTTAAAACCACAAATCAAATTTAATTGTTACTTGTATTTTCGAGGTAAATAACTACTTTCATAAACTTGATTAGGGTTCGACCAGTTTCTGAGTTCCAATTAAGTACGATCTGAATCGGCATGCCTATCACCACAAACATTGCCTTTATACTCCAGCCCATATGTTAGCATGCTAAGCCAGAACAGATGCATCAGAAATACGACAAACAAGTTAACATAATATATCGGTAGACAGAGGAAGTTATTAGTTTTGCAGGGAATGGCAGAAAATAGCTCGTATAATGTAATTCTATTTAGAGCAAGGACGTCTCAATAAAATACATGGCCTAAAGCCAAATTTTAATAAGGGGCCTTTTTTTCTTTTTTCTTTTGTTTATATTGTAGTTATCTTACAAAATATAATACTAATATTTACTTTGGTTTCTTAATTTTTGTCTGTAATTTAGTTATCTTACAAAATATAATACGTAGTACTAATATTTATATTGGTAAGAAAATTCAAGTTACTAAGATGTTAGCCACGTATTTACAATGTGTTACCATGGATCTTATTGTAAAAATATTATTTACTAATATGAAGATTTGAGTATCTTAATTCAAAGTTTTAAAATATTTCTGTTGTTAAAAATAGACAGTCTTTATTTCTACTTTTATAAGGAGTTTGGATAAATTTCAATAATGTCTAAGCAAAAATAAGATAGAAAATTCACAATTATTTTTGGGGCCCCAAAATTTAGGGGGCCTAAAGCAAAGAGAAAACTATCCTCTATAGCCCCTCAAAATTTTAATAGCTCATGTTTGGTCCTACTTACAAAATGGGCCTTTCGGCCTAAACGTATTGCATATAGTAGCCGAAAAGAATAAGCATGACAACACAAGCGCCTGTAGCTCAGTGGTTAGAGCGCTTGTTTCCTAAACTGAAGGTCGCATGTTCGACCCTCACCTGTTGGATAGAGCAACCTTTTTTTGCCTTTTTAAATGTACTTCTAGATCTGATAAGTATTAGCTAATAATTGAATGAAATATGTAATGCAAGTCATATACGAAATGTCTATTTTTGTATATTTTTTGTATAGTAACAATCTAATTTTGTATATTTTTTGTATAATAACAGATTATTTTTGTATTTGTTTTGCATAGTGATAGTCTATTTTGTATATTTTTTGTATAGTAACAGTCTATTTGTATAGTGACAGTCTATTTTGTATATTTTTTGTATAGTAACAGTCTATTTTATATATATTTTGTATAGTGAGAGTGAATTGTACATAAATTGTATAGTGGCAGTTTATTAAGTATATTTTTATATAGTGATAGTCTATTTTGTACATATTTTGTATAATGACAGTCTATTAGTATATTGTTTGTATAATGACATTCTATTTTTGTATATATTTTGTATAGTGACACTCTATTTATATATAAATTGTATAGTGACAATCTATTTGTATATAAATTGTATAGTGACAGTCTATTTTGTATAATTTTTGTATAATAACAGTCTGTTTTGTAGATATTTCAACTTTACGCATAATCATCTCCTCTTTTCTTTCTCTCATTGATAAACCAGCCACCAGCGTCCATGGCCTCACAGTCGCCGAAAATGGTAACAAGATTGCCGGAGTTTTAAATTTTTAGCCAAAGATCTTCAAAATATTATCTACATATTCACAGAAACTATAAGAGAAAATCTGAGAAGAAGACAAGGTTGTTTCTCTCGTTGCTTTATGCTACACCACTGTCGAAATCCAGCCAGCCAACTATGACCATGACTGCTCCTCTCGCTTTCCTCTTCTTCCCTATAGGTTGTTGCTATTGATTTTTACTAGTCACCGCCGGAATTGACCACTGGCTGACGACGGTATTAGTTCACATCGATTTTCTAAGCAATGATTTAATCCTTGAAACAAATTTCACCAACGGATGCAAAAGTCACAAGCTCAAAGTAAGTGGATTTTGAATTTACTCGTCATTTCGCTTCGCCCAATTCATCAAATCACTAAATTAACAGTATTTCAATTCAACGGAACAATTCCAAATCACACCTTTCAGTAACAAACAAACATTAACAAAAGTTCCAAACCCAGACATGAGTTTCTTTTCTCGATTCAAAGTGCAGAATCAATGACACCAATAAGAGCAGTAGCAGAATTTCTTTTTTAATTTTCTGATTTTGAGTTTTGTGGCGACGGGTAAAAGTCCAGATCTTCTTAGATCTAGGATTTTCCGGCGAGGGAATTCGATCAGTGAAGTTTCCGGCTAGCACTTGTCATTATTTTTAGGCTATGACTTGTATGG
Source organism: Nicotiana sylvestris (assembly GCF_000393655.2). NCBI lineage: Eukaryota > Viridiplantae > Streptophyta > Magnoliopsida > Solanales > Solanaceae > Nicotiana > Nicotiana sylvestris. Next base: position 66,807,161 of record NC_091063.1, read on the forward strand.
GTCAATTTGTGGGTTACCAGATGAAATTTGTTTTGCCCGATGGGCTATAAATGAAGTTCTCTCCAAAGCAAATGCTTTACTAGCCCACCTCTTGAGCCACCCTGATTTAGAGAACAGAATCCTTCACGGTAGAGTGAGCAGAATATTTGGAAGATGCATTGTTGAAGACTAATTAAATAAATATAAATGTGCTTTCTTAAGGTCTTAGATGATAAGTCACACAAATCATCATGGTATCAGAGTAAACATCGGTTGATTGCGTCTTAGCACCACCTAATGTGATGGTGCTTGTTGAAAGCATAATTAAATAAACAAGGAGTTTATGTATACCATATTTAACTGGTAACTTTGGCCATAAAATCAAGTTCTTTTAATGACGATCTCAATGACAAAAAAGAACAAATTTGGGAAAGGAAAAAGAAAACAAAAAGATCATTCTTTTCGACAACTTGTGCATAATTTCACCCTTACAGAAGGCATCGTAAAAGAAATAATTTGTTGCATTCAGTGCAAAACAACTGACAGAGTAAATAAAAGAAGCAAAAAGAAAAACTTACACAAAAGAAATTATACTTTCTTTTAAGTACACAAAAGAAATTAAAGTAATAGATCAAAATGGCAAAGACAGCACGACACATTTGTGGTTGGGAAAACAAAACAAGTAACTTTTTCATTTTCTTGAAGTTTACCTCAATGGGTTTCTTTGGTTAAATCCAAAGCTGGAATGACAATCATAGCAATCCAGAAGCAATGAAGAGACAAAAAGAAACACAAACATCTCCAGATTTCCTGTTGTGTTTGATTGTATCATCTCTTGTTTGTATTGTATCATCACCTCCCAATCACTGCCCCGAATGGTTCTCTCCTTTCTACTAAATCTCTATGTCAGGTTATGTATGCAAATCTAGAGAATGAAAGTAAAAAAAGAAAAGGTTTATAGAAAGGGGGTTTTGCACAAAGATAAAAAGAAGCTGATGTGTGTGCGTGCGCGCATATGTGGAATAACTGAAGTAAGAAGCGACAAAAGGAGAGTGAGGAGTGCGAAGAGGAGGGTTCACTATCAGTGTTAGATACATCTGTTAGGTGTTTGTCCTGATTTTCTTATCATAATTAGTTTTCCTATCTCATGAAGGAAAGAAAAACATATTTACCATAATTGAGTTTTTCTTTTCGTAGAAGGAAAATATAATTTTTCCATATTTGGCTAGTCCCTTTTTTTGTAGGAAAAGGTTTAGACTTCTATAAATTGAGGATCATTACTTCTCATTCAGTAGCATCCACAATGTAGTCACATCGGTTTTGAGAGCCGTGTTTAGGGGGAGAACTTTACGGGACAAGTGTTAGCGTATCACTTGTATTTGCCTCTTTGTGAGGTTGTCCTCTCGATATTTTGTACTCTCTTTTATATAGTGGATTGCTCATCTCTGTTGTGGACGTAGGTCAGTTGATCGAACCACGTTAAATATTTGTGTCTCTTTTGTTATCTGATTTATCGTCGTTCAAAATTTGTGTTATTAGCTTTCGCATGACACGTGATTTTTTCGATCCTAACAAGTGGTATCAGAGCGAGGTTCAAGACATGTTCATCTTGGCTGGTTCAATACTAGCCACAACATATTTGACGATAATCGTGATTTTTGTCTGATAAATTTGACCCCAGTGCTACGCACGTTGAGACAAACTTGTGTTGGAGATTTGGAGATGCGACTTGTTGAAGGCTATGTGAATCGAGTTTATTTTATTTGTAAATTCAGGACAAGGAGGAGAATTGTTAGATGTTTGTCCTGATTTTCTTACCATAATTGGTTTTCCTATCTCTTAAAGGAAAGGACAACATATTTACCATAATTGGGTTTTTCTTTTCCTAGAAGGAAAATATAATTCTTCCATATTTGGCCAGTCCCTTTTCTTGTACGAAAAGGTTTGGACTTCTATAAATTGAGGATCTTTCCTTCTCATTCAATAGCATCCATAATGTAGCCACATCGGGTTTGAGAGTCATATTTAGGGAGAGAACTTTACGGGACAAGTGTTAGTGTGTCACTTGTGTTTGCCTCTTTGTGAGGTTGTTCTCTCAATATTGTGTACTCTCTTTTATATAGTGGATTGTTTATCTCTGCTGTGGACGTAGGTCAATTGACCGAGCCATGTTAAATGTTTGTGTCTCTTTTGATATATTTCTCTTTTGTTTTCTGATTTATCGTCGTTCAAAGTTTGCATTACTAGCTTCCACATGACACCTAATTTTTTCGATCCTAACAAGTGGTATCAGAGTGAGGTTCAAGACAGGTTCATCTTGGCGGGTTCAGTACGAGCCGCAACATATTTATCCGGGTTCTCGACATAATAGTGGTATCAGAGCCTTGGTTATTTATCCGGGTTGTTATGTATGGAGGCGAATATGAGCAAGATGATATGTTTAAATGGGAGAAATTATAATGTTTGAAAGAGCAAGATGAAAGATTTGTTGTTCATGAAGAAGATGCATCTACCCATTTTTTAAACTCATCAACCCGAGAGTATATCTGATGTAAATTGGGATTCGAGCACTAACAAGTATGTGGATATATACGACAATGAGTTTAAGATAATGTTCGCAACCATATTGTGAACGAGACACATACGAGATCATTATGGGAAAAGCTAGAGACTCTTTATGCTTCAAAAATTGGGAACAACAAGTTGGAATGAGAGTTAATTTTGATAATGAGATATAAGGACTTTGACTTAATACTCTGCCTGGCTCTTGAAAAACTCTTCGTGTTTCTTTGACAAATTCAGCTCTTGGAGGTAAGATGACCATGGAATATGCCAAGGTAAAAATACCATAATATCACATGCAACCACTATTGAACGAGGAAGTGAGGATAAAATCTCAGGGTTCGTCCTCATAAGCAGATATCTTGGTTACCGATGACCGGGGGAGAGATAGAACAAGAGGCTCAAGGAATACAGGTAAAACTAGAAGTAAGTCAAGGTAAAAATACCATAATATCACATGCAACCACTGTGGCAAGAAAGGACACATCAAAAGGTTTTGCCACAAGTGGTTGCAAGACATTAGAGAAGGAAAGAAAGTTGAAAATAACGAGAACAATGTTGCTGCTATTGTTTGAGATGGCCTTCTTTTTGCTTATGATGAAAACGTCATCAATTTGGTATCCCATGAGACTAGCTGGATAGTAGATTCTGGATCTACCTCACATGTCACACCAAGAAAAGATTTTTTCTCATCTTATACTCCTGTTGATTCTGGAGTGTTAAAGATTGGCAATGCTAGTGAAGTTAAGGTGTTTGGTGTTGGCACAATTTGTTTGAAAACTAATAATGGTTCAACGTTGGTTCTTCAAGATGTCAAGCATGCTCTAGACTTTCCTTTCAATTTGATCTCTGCAGGAAGATTAGACGATGAAGGTTACCATAATGCCCTCTTTAATGGCCAATGGAAGCTCACTAAGGGCTCGTTAGTAGCGGCTCGTGGAGTCAAGTCTGATTATTTATATGTGACACAGGCCTCTATTCTTAATGACTCAATAAATCTGGTGGAAAATGATACTTTATCAGAATTGTGACACATAAGATTCAGTCACATGAGCGATAGGGGGATTACGTGTTTGGCTAAGAAAAGTTTGCTTTCTGGATTGAAACAAGCAAAACTTAAAAGGTGTATCCATTATTTAGCGGGCAAATAGAAAAGGTTTTCCTTTCATAGCCATCCTCTCTCAAGAAAGCCCAATTTATTGGAGCTAGTACTCTATAATTTGTGTGGTCGTTTTAAAGTAAAGTCAAAAGGTGGTGCATTTTACTTTGTGACCTTCATTGATGATCATTCTCTTAAGATCTGGGTGTATCCTTTGAAATCTAAAGATCAAGCACTTGGCGTGTTTAAAAAATTCCAGGCCATAGTTGAGAGACATACGGGGAAGAATTTAAAATGTATTCGCACTGACAATGGTTGTGAGTATTATGGCCCCTTTGATAACTATTGCAAGAAACAAGGAATTCGTCATCAGAAAACTCCGCCCAAGATGCCTCAATTGAATGGTTTGGAAGAGAGGATGAATAGAACTCTAGTTGAGAGAGTTAGATGCTTACTTTTAGAGGCTAAACTTCCAAATACATTTTAGGCGGAAGCACTTAACACTGTTGCCCATGTTATCAATTTATCTCATGCTGTTACTTTGGATGGTGATGTCCCAAACAGAGTTTGGTTTGCCAAAGATGTTTCTTATGATCACCTGAGAGTTTTTGGGTGTAAAGCTTGTGTGCATGTTCCTAAAGATGAGAGATCGAAACTGGATGTCAAAACTAAGCAGTGTATCTTTATCGGTTATGGTCAAGATGAGTTTGGGTATCGTTTTTATGATCAATTGACAATAAATTTATTAGAAGTCGTGATGCAATATTCTTTGAAGATCAAACTATTGAAGATATTGACCAAGCTGGGAAGATAGATTCTCAGAGTAATGAGAGCTTAGTTGATATTGATCCAGTTTCAATTTCTAAGGCACCTACTGCATATGAAGGAACCCAAGACAATGATGTAGATAGTGAATAAGATCAAAATGATCATCATGGTGTAGATGTTATGGATGCTCCAGTTGATGAAGTTTTGGTTGATCAGCAACCAATTCTTGCACAGGTAACTGCTTCGAAAGCTCTTGAAACATTTCTTACAAGATCTACAAGGGAGAAGCAAAAATCCATGTGCTATCCTCCTAGTGAGTATGTTCTTTTGACAGACATGGAAGAACCTGAGAATTATGATGTAGCCATGCAAGATACTCACAAAAATCAGTGGATCGAAGCCATGGAAGATGAGATGAAGTCACTCTATGAGAATGGCTCATATGAGTTAGTGAAATTGCCGAAAGGTAAGAGTGCTTTATCTAATAAATGAATATTCAGAATAAAGCAAGATAAACATACCTCTGCGCCTAGATACAAGGCGAGGATAGTTGTTAAAGGTTTTGGCCAGAAGAAGGGAGTTGACTTTAATGAAATTTTCTCCCCTGATGTGAAAATGTATTCTATTCGTGTGGTTCTAGGCTTAGCCGCAAGTCTAGATTTGGAGGTCGAGCAGATAGATGTCAAGACTGCTTTTCTTCATGGTGATTTAGGTGTTGAGATTTATATGGAGCAACCTGAGGACTTCGTAATTAAGCTTGCAGATAAGCATGCAGATTGCAGAAAATTGGCAGGCATGAAGCCTGTCAATAGTTCCTCTACTTGAAGATACATTTGGCCCATTGGATGGAGGGGGAGTTTGTTGGGCACATGCCCATGTTGTCCAGCCAAAGGCCTAAAGGCCTAATCCTATTCGTTTTTGGTTTTCATTCCTATTCGGAATTCTATTCGGTGATTGTTCCTATTTTGAGTGAGTTTTGGCTTTAAGAGAAAGCACCACTCATGATCTATAAGTAGTACAACCTTAGAGAATTATTCTATGCTCATTGGTAGAAGTCTTTGAAATACTTAAGAACATAAGAGTGGTATTGAGAGAGCTTTCATCAAGAGAGAAGAGAGAAGAAAAGTATTTGTTTTGCTGCAGATTTTTATTTCGACCAGCCAACTTCAAATTCTGTTTTTCAATTCGTTAACCGTTGGATCGGGCTGAAATTTTGACTGATGTTTGTAACATTTGGTCGTTTATTTGAACGGTGGAGATCGGATTTGGTGGCTTGTAGCATCTAATTTCGAGCCTCAAACAGCAGCTTCATTTTTGTGAATTCTCCTCTTTCTTTAATTGATTAGTTGTTGCTTTTGTTGCTATTATTGCTCCGTGTTTGGCACTTGTTGTATAGACAATTTGGAGAAATTTTGTAATCCTATTATTGTTATAGTGGAGCTTTTTGGATCTTTGTGATCCCGTGGTTTTTACCTTCGATTTGAAGGGTTTTCCACGTTAAAATTTGGTATTTTTTATCTTCTTTATTTTCAGGTTTGCCTCTTCCTCGACTTAACAACCTATCCGCTAGAGCAGATTTCTCACTAGACGATCTAACTCACTTCGTCTTGTTTCTTGTTATACAAGCTTATTGTTTGCAATAGATGCCCAATGTGATAAGCTACTATTAGCGGAAATCATAATGGCTTTGTTCCAATTATCTATCTATATCTATATTTTATAAAAGTAGGAAGCCCCTAAACTGAAAAGTTAAAAAGCCCTAAATTAAAAAGTTAGATTACTATAATACGCCTCTTCAAAAACCTAAGACGCCTCCAAACAACACCAATTTAACACTTCATACCCTTTCATAATGTCACAACTCGGATTTCCCACCGTTGGGATCGTGATGGCGCATAACCTTTCAGGTGTTAGGCAAGCCAACAGATAAAATTTTAAAATGCTAACCCTAATCAATTCAGTAAATAATAGCAATTTAAACCAAACAGAGTAAAGAAGTGCAGAATTTTATAATAACTCCAATAGTTATACACGACTACCCAAAATCTGGTGTCACAATCCAACTTGTCACGACCCGGATTTTTCACTATCAGGATCGTGATGGCGCCTATCCTTTCAGGTGTTAGGCAAGCTAACAGATAAATATTTAAAAGGCTAACCCTAATCAATTCAGTAAATAATTGCATTTTCAACCAAACAGAGTAAAGAAGTGTAGAATTTTAAAATAACTCAAGTACTTATACACGACTACCCAAAATTCGGTATCACAATCCACAAACCTCTAAGAATCACTACAAATATTGGCTGAAAGAAAATACAAATTTTCTCGAATCTAAGAGAAAACAAAAAACTAGGATAACTGGAAAGGGACTACAAGGTCGGCGAACGCCAACAGATCTACCTTGGGTCTCCTGTTGGACTGAAGGCAGCATCACACTCAGGTCAGCACGGTCCGGTACCGAAATCTGCACAAAAAGTGCAGTGTGCAGTGTCAGTACAACCGATCCCATGTATTGGTAAGTGTCGAGCCTAACTTTAGTGAAGTAGTAACAAGGCTAGGACATGACACATACATAAACCTGTATAGTTAAACAATAAACTGACAAAATAACAATTAACGGAAGATAACCAGATATTAACGAGAGGGGAAACATGGTAAGGGGTACCAGATTAAAGAATCACAGCAATAGAGGAATTCAAATAGCTAGTACACTTTGAACCAGTAATAACAAGTAAGCACAATAAACAAAAAATGCACGACATTTCCCTTCATGCTTTAAATCTCAACCTTACCAGATAATCAATAATAGAAACGTGCACGACATCATCCTTCGTGCTTTATCACTCTTCCTCACCAAATAAATAATATAAATATACACATCATCACCTTTCGTGCTTTATCACTCTTCCTCACCATATAAATAATATAAACGTGCACGACATCATCCTTCGTGCTTTATCACTATTCCTCACCAAAACAAGAGACAACAATAATAAAGTGATAGAAATGGCAACAACAAATCTTACATCAACACTTAGTTCCACAATACCAATCTCAACTTTGGGTAAACCCCCCCCCCCCTTAATACCAAATTCCATAAAATATGATAAGAAACTTCTCAACCCATCGATTAACTAGTCTACACATGAACAAGATGATAAAAAATATAACATTTCCAAGAATAAAGCTCACTTACATATTATGACGTGATAACAACGCGTAGATACTCGTCACTTCACCTATACGTCGTATTCAACATCTAAACATGTAATAAATAAGCAAATAACACCTAATCCCCCAAGCTAAGGTTAGACACAACACTTACCTCACTCCCACGACCAACTCAAAGATCAAACACCGCTTTTTTCTTCTCACAAGCTTCCGAACCAATAGAATCTAGCAAATTACCTACCAAACAATTAAATTTAAGTCTTAGGAACTACCCATGATTGCAAGGAATTCGGTTTAGGCCATTTTGGAAAAAGTCAACAAAAGTCAACACCTAGGGTCGCTTGGTCCAAACCCGAAACTTTGACCAAAATCTGATTGCCCATTTATCCCCGAGCCCGGATATACAAATGGTTTTGGAATCCGACCTCAATTTGAGGTCTAAATTCCCAAATTTCAAAATCCCTAATTTCTACCTAAAAATCCCCAATTTTACCATAAAAATCCTAGCTTCTAGGTTGAAATCTTGTTATAAAAAAGTGAAACATTGAAAGAAAAGAGTTAAAAATAATTTACCTATGATTTGAGGAAGAAATAGCCTTTAGAAAATTGCCTTTTGAGGTTTAGGTTTTGAAAATTTGGGAAATGAATCAAAAATCCTGTCTAAGCCCCTTTTACACAGCTGCAGATGTTGCATTTGTGACCTGAGCTTTGCAATTGCGAAGCTCGCAAATGTAAAGGAACCGTCGGAATTGCGAGAACCCTCACACCTCTGCTGCCTTCGCAATTGCGAATTTTGTTCTCTGGAAATGCGACTAAAAGATCACATTTGCGATCACTGCCTTCCCACTTTACTTCGCAAATGCAAATATTTCCTCGAAATTGTGAGGTCTGCTTGGCCCAGCTACTCTTCGCATTTGCGATGAGGAGCTCGCAATTGAGGAAACTACAGGGTTTGCAATTGCGATGCCTAATCTGGAAAATGCGAGATCAGAGGCTTGCAACAAGTTCAGTCATACCAGCAATTTTTTCCCAAGGTCAAAATACCCCGTAGCCTATTCGAAACTCACCCGAGCCCTCGGGGCTACAAACAAATCATGCGCACAAGTCTTAAAACATCATACGAACTTGCTCGTGCAATCGAATTTTAAATTTAACACCTAGAACTATGAATTTAGCACCAAATCATATGAATTTATCAAGAACACTTTGAAATTCCTATTTTCATAACCGGACGCCCGAATCACGTCAAATAAACTTCATTTTTCACCAAATTTCACAGGCACGACTTAATTATTATATTAAATATGTACCGGTATCCATAACCAAAATACGGGCCCGATACCAATGAGATCAATCATTAATCAAATTCTTTAAATCATTAGATTTTCAGACATACTTTTTAACAAAAAATTCATTACTCGGGCTAGGGACCTCCGAATCCAATTTCAGGCATACGCCCAGGTCCCATATTTTACTACGGGCCCACCGGGACCATCAAAACATGATTCCAGATCCGTTTACTCAAAATATTGACTGAAGTCAACTAAAAATTAACCTTTTAGGCCAAAAATTATTATTTCATCAATTTTCCACATAAAAGCTTTCCAGAAACACGCCGGACCACTCACACAAATTTAGGAGGCATAAAATAAGGTTTTAAAACCGTCGGATACGGATTCGAGTTATATTCTATAGCGTAAGATTACATTTTGGGTCACCACACATAACAATAATCATTCCATTCCATCGGCTGGTCTAGAATGAATTTTGATAATGGTTGGAAATTCTTTGAGGGTACTTGCTCCTCTACAAGATACTTTGATCACGAAAGCACACAACAATTCAGTGAAATCAATGTGAAAGACCATATTTTTGTGTTAGAACAGTGAAAAGAAAGGCAATAATAATTTTATATCAAGAGATTAACTTTTTCCATCAATTGTAAGAGAGCCACCTCTGCCAAAAAAAATTATTTCGTCAACTTTTTGGTTATATGTTCTCGTCCTTTCTTTGATGGGATATGTCACGCCACGAACCTGGGGAGCCGTAGTTGGCGCGTGATGTCGTACTGGCCCGAGCAAACCACTATGTAACCCATGATCGTTCGACCAAACTTAGAACATACATTGGTCGAGTTAGTTGGACTCCTTCCTTTTGTAACTATCATGGCCTAACATGGCCACAACTCGTAATGCATAATTATAAGTGGGCAACGCTGTATTAATAGACTATCATTCTTTAAACATGAATACATATGGGCCGGCAGGGCCTTCGATATACTGTGCAAAATGAATCTTTCTCTATAAAGCCTCTAAGATTATTTGACATAAAATGGGATAGGGTACTGGCCTACCCATAAGTCTGTAGCAAAACTCTGACACGATGACTCATAGACTCGGTTGTACTCCGAATGAGGTGGAGTCTTAACGATCCTTTGTTGAATGTCAATCTCGTCTACTATGAGGGCTCGTCGAACTGATTATCTATACCTGTAGGCATGAATGCAGTGTCACTAACAAAAGGACGTCAGTATGAATAATGTACTGAGTATGTAAGGCATTTAAATTAGTATATAAAGGACATGGAAGAAACATGGAGTAAAGGACTCAACCTGTAAGACTGGATAGCTCTATAAATCATGGAATATTTATAATCTCATGCATATGCATATAAATATTATGTAATGCATAGGTCTGTACATACATAACATCATCAAGCCTCTAAGGGCATCCCATCATATCATCTCGGCCATTGTGGCAAATCATCAACGTATACCAGCTAATCAGGTGGTGGTGCGTATATAATGCCGTAACCTTTTTCCATATCCCATATATATATATATATACATATATACGTGTATATAATGCCATCTGGTCACGGGTCAATGTAAATGAATGCAATGTATGAGAATTACATTAATAAAATCTTTCGGAGTGTCACAAGACCATTATACCTTTGATTAATATGACGAAACAAACTTTATCAATTTACGTATTTTCTGAGACCCATGAACAAACGATAAAACAATAAGACATATGGGAATTCAAGAACGTATGCATCTCTAGTACTTCTATGAATAGAGTTGTTTATGGACATTGTGCGTTTTCTCGTTTCTTTTATATAATTTGGATCATGCCAAAAATAAAGAACGGATAACCTTAACATACCTGGCCACAAACTCATTGGCTTTATAATTGAAGAACCTGCATCAATGGTATCTTGTGATGACCCAAAAGGTCATCACTTGATTTACGAGTAAATTCTGCATTCCGAAGACTTAGAAACCTCCTCTTTCCTCACATCAATTTACGTGCGCATTCCGAGCACGTAGCCGGGGGCCATTATGTGAAAATCTGTGAAAAATGATGAATTTTGCCTTTAAAATAAATTTATGTTGACTTCAGTCAACATTTTGGGTAAACGAACCCGGATACACTATTTGACGGTCCTATAGGGTCCATAGGAAAATATGGGATTTGGGCATATACCCGGAATCGAATTCCGAGGTCCCAAGCCCGAGAAATAAATTTTTGAAGAAAATTGTTTTTTGGAATATTTATAAGTTTTTAGAAATAAAATGTGTTTAAAATTTGATGGTATCGGGTCCGTATTCTGGTTCTGGAGCTCGGTACAGGTCTTATATGTAATTTAATTTGAGTCTGTGAAATTTGGTAAGAAACAGACTTGAAATGACGTAAATCAGACCGTATTTGAGAAAATTGGAAAATTTGAGGTTCTTAAGTGATTTCATGATTTTGATGCTAAATTCATGGTTGTTGATGTTTTTCTGGCAATTTGATCGCACGAGTAAGTTTGTAGGGTGTTTTTGGGGTAGTGTACATGTTTGTTGTGGAGCCTCGGGGGCTCGGGTGAGTTTCAGATAGGTCTCGGAATGTTTTTGAACTTAGGAAAATTACAGAACTGCTTTTTCTGATGCACATGCCTTCTGTGCTTCGCGATCACGAAGCCTATCACGCGATCGCGAAGGGAAACTTGGGCCGGGATGAATTCTTTGCGAACACAATGTAAGGGACGCAAACATGAAGCACTGGGAGGTTTCTCTACGAGAACACGGCCCATTTCCCGCGAACGCGTAGTGTAAATGGGTGGCTTGTCTGGGAGGTGATCGTTCTTCTATGCAAACGCGCACACAGGCCCGCGAAGGCGAAGGTCAGGGGGGCCAACCCTTTGCGAATGCGTAGGAGGACTCGCGATCGCGTAAGTCTACGTTTGGTAGCTCTTGTTTTCGTGAAAGTTTTCTCGTGAACGCGATGAACACTGTCGCAACTCTTTTAAACAGGAACAGAAACGGGAATAACCCATTTTCTCACATCTCCTTCCCTAAAATCAAAACCTGGGCATTTTTTGAAGAGTAAAATCAACAGCAAACCATAGGTATGTAATCTTAAACTTGTTTTCTTCAATTTCCATTAACACCCATTAGATTTCTAGGCTTAAATATTGTTCTTTCATGGTAGAATTTGGGATTTTAGGTAGAGTTAGGGCTTTTAAAATAATTGGAATTTAGACCTCGTTTTGGGGTCGGATTTCTAAAATAATTTTATATTCGGGCTCGTGGGAGAATGGGTGATCGGGTTTTGGTCCGAACCTCGTGTTTTGACCAAGCGGGCCCGGGGTCGATTTTTGACTTTTTGGGAAAAATAATAGAAAACCTATAATTAAGCATTGGGTATGAATTCTTTAGCATTTATTGATGTTGTTAAATCAATTTGGACTAGATACGAGTTGTTTGGAGGCGAATTCTAAAGGAAAAGCAGTGTTTGAGGCTTAAGTTGGCTGTGAAAGTTCGAAGTAAGTATTTGGTCTAACCTTAGCTTGAGTGATTAGGAGTTGTGTCCTATTTTCTATGTGTTACTTGTTGAGTACGGCGTATAGGCATGGTGGCGAGTATCTATACGTTGGTGTCAAGTATGACCGTGAGTCTTAAATTGAAATCATTGTGTTCTTAATAAGTACTACGAAGGCCTAAGTTGTTGATTCTCTGTGTTGAGCAAGAATTATGATTATTCTCGTGGAAATTGCTTATGGTTGGGTATTGGTGTTAGTTGATATTTCTTTGTGAAGTTAGATTTTGGAACAAGTTTGGTTATAGTTGATTCCCTTGCCGAGACGTAGTTGCTTATACTATCGATTCCCTTGCCAGGATAGTGTTGTTTCCTTATCATTCCCTTGCCGGGACTTTTTGTGATTGGTGTGGAATTGTATGATATGGATCGGGTTGCACGACGTAACAATATTATATTTGGATCGGGTTGCACGCCGCAAAAATATTATATTTGGATCGGGTTGTCCGCCACAACAATAATATAATTGGACCGGGTTGCACGCCACAACAGTGATAAATGATATGGATCAGGTTGCACGCCGCAATAGTATTTTTATGATTTGGATTGGGTTACGCGCATCAACAATAAATAATAAAAGTGTTTATTGATTGGTTACGATTTCCTTATGCTTTTGCTCTGAATTTTAAATTTTGCTTTATGTTGTTCTCTTGAATTACTGCTGATAAATGATATCCCCCCCCAGCATGTCCCCCTCCCATATTTAATTGTTTATTTCTATTTTATTTTCCGTTGTATATGATATAACTAACAGGTTTATTTTGTAGTCTGGTCTTGGCCTCGTCACTACTTCGCCGGGGTTAGGCCAGACACTTACCATCACATGGGGCTGGTTGTGCTGATACTACACTCAGCACTGTATTCAAATCTCGGAGTGGCAGCTTTTGGACCATAGCTTTGGGTGGCTGCCTTCAGTCCACTCGGAGACTCCGAGGTAGTCCTGCAGACGTCCACAAGCCCGGCGTTCTCTTCCATCTTTATATTCTGTTTTCATTTACTTCAGAGACATATTGTATCTTTCTTTCCAGACAATTATTTTTAATATTCGTAGATGGTCCGTGATATTGTGACACCAGTTCCGGGTAGAGATGTACTTGGTATTAGCGTATTTGTTTTTTGCTAAGTTATCAGATTACGTCTTTCGCATGTCTTTATTGTTAATATTTCATTGTTGATCGTATGTTGTTTTAAACTATTAAAAGGACTAAATAAAATAGTTAGTAAATCTATAATACTCGGCTTGCCTAGCTTTCACGAGTAGGCGCCATTACAATTTCCGAGGATGAAAAATCCGGATCGTGATATATCTAGTGTGGTTGCCACAACTAGGACTGGATCACTATTTTGTCCAACTATGCATATCTTTTCAAGCACTTTCGAATATTCAACTCGTTTGAGACAGTTGAAGCTATAAAGAAGCTACAGTGCTACACTCTGCAAGCAGCACTTTCTATTTATGGGCTTCATATGTTTTCTGTCTTATAATGTCTGCATAACCTTTTTGGATTACAATGTACCGAATGAACTATATATCTATTTGATACTTCTAACACTATAAGTAAATATTCCTTTGTTAGATAAAGAAAATATCCAGCGTTATTGGAGTATTACACAATATGATACAAGAAAATCTGGTCAATATTATATTATGGTGCTCAACTGCTCATCATGATATTGTTTGTGCCAAGATACTCATAGCTTGACAAAAACAAACATGTTGTGATTGTGTTTGTGTTTTGTACTGGTTGCAGGATCATTAACGCAAAGCTCACAGTGAGCAGGGTGAAGAATCAGTTCAGTGGCAACATAAATAGCGAAGGGCGGTGGTGAAGCTCAAATGCAGGAGAAGATTGCAGTTTTCCGAAAAGATTAGGCTCAACCTTTTGTGGACTAAAATATGCAGTTTCTTTCGAGAGGCTACTGAGGTGTCTCCCTCTTAGCAAGCCACCTTTCAAAGTGATTCAATAGTCGCTTTATTATATCACATATCATTGTCACGTTGAACTTTTATCCAAATATATTAATTAATTAATCTCTCACCGAAATTAATAATTACCCAATTATTCATATAATTAAAAATTATCTCAAATTACTTATCGTACTACTTACTTTTAACACATTTTATACATCTTGCTAGTATAGTCATATGGTATCATATAAAATAAATACATACATTATTATTTTTATTAAAATATCCGTGTAAAACTACACATATTATCTCAACTTATAATTTTCCTAATCTCATATAAAGAGTAAAAAAATTTGTACGCTTAATTCTTAAAACGGTAAAAAGATAACCTTCTTTTATTATGAGAAAATAATTTCTATTGTTACAATAAAGAAAAAATCTCATAAATTTTCTTATATTATGTGTATAATTTATCATATCCGAAAATAATAATAATGATATCTATCCACAATTATACTTATACATCTTTTACTAAAATACTTCACTTAAAAGAAAATACCACACTAACATAATATCTAACGGTATCAAAGTTGTAAACTTACAGGGTCTCATAATAATAATGTCTTTAGCATTTAAAAGTTCATTACTGAGACAAGCCAAACAGATCGTGAGTGTCACGACCCAATTCCCAAACCTGGTCGTGATGGCGCCTCTCATGAAGACAAGGCCAGCCATTCAACCCAATTCATCCTTTTAAGACAATTAATTAACATAATTATAGTATAAACATGGTTTAATAACATCCAATAGCGGAAAATATAAATAAAATACGAAAATCCAACCCAACTCATCCCTAACCGGGGTGTCACAAGTCATGAGCTACTACAGAGTTTACTAAAATTTTACAAAGTATGGAATTAGGAACAAAGTCTGAAGATATCATAAATAACAGAAGATAAGGGAGAAAACGGGTCTACGAACGCCATGCAGCTACCTCGATAACTCCGATGAAAACTGAACAGCAGAAAACTCGCTCTATGCCTCAGGAATACCTGTACCTGCACACATGGTGCAGGGAGTAATGTGAGTACTCCGACCTAGTGAGTAATAAATATAAATAATGACTGAAGGTAAGAAAACACGTTAAGGCACACAACATTCTATACAGAAGCAGTGAAATCATTTAAAATAACAATTTAATGAAACATCATGTGAAATTTCTTTTAAACCAGTAAAACAGATAATTTGGCAGTAAAATGACAAATAGAAATCTACCCCTCGGGCTCAATATCAAAACAACAAGTAAAAATTTTTCCCTCGGGCTCAGTATCAAAATAATAACTAGAAATATGCCCCTCGAGCTCAGTATCAAAATAATAAGTAGAAATCTGTCCCTCGGGCTCAATATCAAAATAAAATTAGAAATCTGCCCCTCGGTCTCAGAATCAAAATAATAAGTAGAAATCTGCCCCTCGGGCTCAGTATCTCAGAACAGTATCAGCCCCACAGGCTCAGAACAATATAAAGCAACCTGTCAATGAAATAAGAGCACATAATTATTATGGCAGATAATGTAGATAAAGAATAAATGCATGAGTGCAATGCAATGCATATGACGGTACCCTCTGGTACCCACTGCGGCTTGCAACCCGAGCCATCCATATTTATTTATCGTCGATGGTGCTCAATGGGGGTATGTACAGACTCCGGAGGGGCTCCTAATCCGAGCCCTCTAACTCATAAGTCAATGTCCGGTTGGTTTTTCCAACTTAAACCTTCTTAAAAGAGACTAAATGTCTCATTTCTTATCAAAATCGCTCCAAATAAATTCTAATGCACCCAATACCGATAATGAAACATGAGGAAGCAGAAAATGGGACGAACGAGACATTAACTCATGAGACGACGGGTCGGGTCATCACATTCTCCCCAACTTAAACAAACGCTCGTCCTCGAGCATACCCAGAGTTGTCCTAGAACCCAACCAAAAGCTGAATGACCTTATCAAGCATAAACCCGGGGATGATCCCACATCACCCTATCTCACATGGGTCCGATAACGCGTTGTAACTAAGATCACACAATCTAGTCTAGCCCATAAATCATAGAGCCACATTTCACCTTTTCGGAATCATACACAAGATCAGAACCTCACACCTACATTCAGAATAAGTTTGAACCAGCTGTAATAGACCATGCCTGCAACCTTAGGTGCAATTGTATGATATACCAATAACTCAAACAAATGCAGCAATAACTTCCATTCACAGCAGCTGCCCACAACAACCAAATACCGATAGAAATCTCTTATTAGCCAATGTCTCATTCCAACACTCTCATATACTGCCAATGATAATTGAAACACGCAATAAATCATAACCATTGCTCAGATCAACCATTCATGAGGCCAATTCTCCTCGAGCAATTATAGTAACAATTTTTTATTTTTTTTAAAACCAAACCACAATATTTAACCATCAAATATGCTGAAATCAAATCCGTTCGTATTCATCAATGACCCCAATGATCACCTCAAATCCAACACACCACTCTGGTGATATGACACCTCAATACAGGCCTACGCCACAAATTTCATAATACGCGCACCAATAAGAAACGACCTGAACATACTCAAGTCATGAAAAATGACTCAAACGAAAGAGTCGCACCTCAAGCTCATCAGTACCATCAGCGGACCCAACAAGAACATGCCGCAATACTACCGAAATATCATTAGTTTAATAACATTACCTTTTTACGAGACATATACTCTTGTCAAGTCACTTTCAATTAGCAATACTATTTCCCCAATCATCCGAAGATCATTCTCCCTAATCATCTGAAGGTTTTTTCTCTAATCACCTAGAAGAAAATCGCTACACATCTCATGTTCTGCATGATGTACATATTCTAACTCTTACAATATTGACATGACGGATGAGGTATGCATAAATTCATAACCACTGTCGAGACAACGATTCGTTGGTTCTATTCTCCTAGCAAGAACTATCACCTCATTTTGAGCAAAATCATGGTCTTAGCTCCTTAATTTACTTCATATACTCAGATTGCACAAATCTCAAATTCAATGATCTTGTCTCACCCAGTACGAACTGCTCAGGCAATAAGTCACCCCAGACATAATCAAAAGTCGCATATGATGCCTCAATATGCCAATAAGCTACCAATTCGAACGCGGTACAAAAGAAAAACAAACTCTGGAAGGAATTACCAATCTCACACACTAATACAGACTTTCCTTAGAAACCAGGAAGCAAGGCATACAAAATAGCATATAGAAAACTATACTCAACATCACACTGTTGCGGCGTGCAACCCGATCCAGATAACATACCCATGGCGACATGCCACCCGATCCACACATAGATCTCACATAAGGAGATGCACATCGAGCCAAATTTGCTCATTACAACAAAATACCGAGTATCGGTCGTAAGCATGCTAAGTGTATAATAATATCTCTGAGGGACATATAGCGTTATAAGCTACAAAACTCAAGCACAACTGAGGTGCGATGTACAATCTGAATTTCAAGAGCCAAGATGCTCATATAACGTCATTCCTACACAGATTCTCAACACATAGCAATTTCTCAAGTCGTCTCACAACTCACGCGGCGCAATGTATCACTACGCGAAATATCTGACAATGAAACATCAACCTAACTACTCCACCATGAGGACCGCGTTACTAAAATGCACACATCTGGCCTGATATAGAGCCATTATTCACATTAAATCTATCCATCGACTTCAAGCCGATTCTGATCACACTGAACTAGTCTGATAACCTTTCAAAGGTCCATAATAACTCCCATTTTTCTCATAACACACAAGAACAACCATCACAATCGGGGTAATCCTCCCCAGTTCACAACCCAATATGCCAAGTGCCCTCCAGGCATGAATCTTTAATTTAACGACACCATCACAAACTTCATACTTGGTTTACATCTTTAATCAATCAAGTGATCACATGCCACACTTATATAATCTTCACGACCCAATTCCCGAACCTGGTCGTGATGGCGCCTCTCATGAAGACAAGGCCAGCCATTCAACCCAATTCATCCTTTTAAGACAATTAATTAACACAATTATAGTATAAACATGGTTTAATAATATCCAATAGCGGAAAGTATAGATAAAATACGGAAATCCAACCCAACTCAGCCCTAACCGGGGTGTCACAAGTCATGAGCTACTACAGAGTTTACTAAAATTCTACAAAGTATGGAATTAGGAACAAAGTCTGAAGATATCATAAATAACAGAAGATAAGGGAGAAAACGGGTCTGCGAACGCCATGCAGCTACCTCGATAACTCCGATGAAAACTGAACAGCAGAAAACTCGCTCTATGCCTCAGGAATACCTGTACCTGCACACATGGTGCAGGGAGTAATGTGAGTACTCCGACCTAGTGAGTAATAAATATAAATAATGACTGAAGGTAAGAAAACACGTTAAGGCACACAACATTCTATACAGAAGCAGTGAAATTATTTAAAATAACAATTCAGTGAAACATCATGTGAAATTTCTTTTTAAAACAGGTAATTTGGCAGTAAAATGACGAGTAGAAATCTGCCCCTCGAGCTCAATATCAAAACAACAAGTAGAAATCTGCCCCTTGGGTTCATTATCAAAATAATAACTAGAAATTTGCCCCTCGAGCTCAGTATCAAAATAATAAGTAGAAATTTGCCCTTCGGGCTCAGTATCAAAATAAAAATTAGAAATCTGTCCATCGGGCTCAGTATCAAAATAAAAATTAGAAATCTGCCCCTCGGGCTCAATATCAAAATAATAAGTAGAAATCTGCCCCTCGGGCTCAGTATCTCAGAACAGTATCAGCCCTCAGGCTCAGAACAGTATAAAGCAACCAGTCAATGAAATAAGAGCACATAATTATTATGGCAGATAATGCAGATAAAGAATAAATGCATGAGTACAATGCAATGCATATGACGGTACCCTCTAGTACCCACTGCGGCGTGCAGCCCGAGCCATCAATATTTATTTATCGTCTTCGGCATTCACTGGGGGTGTGTACAGACTCCGGAGGGGCTCCTACAACCCAAGCGCAATATCAAGCCATCTCGTGACATCAAATCTAGGCCCTCGGCCTCATATCAATCTCAGTATAATCACCTAGGCTCTCAACCTCAATATCAATGTAATCAACCAGGCTCTCGGCCTCAATATCAATGTAATCAACCAGGCTCTCGGCCTCAATATCAATATAACACTGTTGCGGCGCACAACCCGATCCATGTTCAGTCTAGAAATCATCATAAGCCCCTTGGGCATTTGTAAAACAGTAGTTCTCAGCCCGAAATATCATTTAGAAATATCATTTAAGTTTTCAAATCTTAGAAAGATGGCTGAGTTTGCAAAACAGTATTTAAAACCTTGGACTGAGGTCAAATGATATGCAAAATATGCGAAAGCAGTGATATCAATCCCTGAAGGATTCAAATAATTGGCAAGAAGCCTACAATTGGAAACATAACTGATGATATAAATTCTTTAACAAAATAAGTGAGGAAAACCAGTCAAAAATCCCCTAAGAGTTCTACAGGTCGGTACAAGGCCCCAAGCATGACAACAAGCCTAATTCACAATAATAAAGTATACGTCTCAATAAAAAATGTAGTAAAATATCTCTCGGGACGGACCAAGTCACAATCCCCAACGGTGCTCTACCATACGCCCGTTATCTGGCGTGCAAGTCACCTCAATACAGCGTTACGATATGAAATTCCGGGGTTTCAAACCCTCAGAACAGCATTTACATCTATTACTCACCTCTAGCCGGCCAAATACTACTCTGCGATGCCCTTTCCTTTCGTATCGACCTCCTCGCGCCTCGAATCTAGCCAAAACCACAACGAATACATCACAATAGGCTAAGGGAATATAACCCAATTGAAAAGACTTGAAAATATCAAAAATCACGAAATTTGCAAAACCCAAGCCCCAGGCCCACATCTTGAAATCCAGAAATTTTTACATCAAAATGTTCCTTATCTCGCCACGAGTCTATACATACCAAATTCACAAGAATCAGAGTCCATTTGACCCCTCAAATCCCAAATTTAGAATTTCAATCTCAAGCCCTAATTTCTTATAATTTGGCTATGTTTTCATGGATTTCTAGGATGATTCTTCAATAAAATCATGCATTTAACTCATAAAACTTACCTTCAATCGATCTTAGTTGAAATTCCCTTCAATCCCCGTCCAAAAGCTCTCAAAATGACTAAAAATGGTGGAGAAATGGGGTATTTTTCGCGAATGAAATGTAAACATTCTGCAAGAATTTTTAGGAATTACTGTTCACCCCGTGTTACTGTTCACCCGTGTTACTGTTCACGGGGTACTGTTACGGTACTATTCATGGATACTGTTACGGGGGTACTGTTCACGACACTATTCACGGATATTGTTCCGGGGCACTGTTCATGGCTACTGTTCATGGACATTGTTCATAACTACTGTTCACAGTGCTGTAAAAAAATGCAGCAGCTTTATTTTTTTCGTGTCTAAATCGATCCGTTAACCTTCCGAAATACACCCGAGGCCCCAGAGACCTCAACTAAAAGCACCAACATGTCTTAAAACATTATCCAAACTTGCTCCAATCGTCAAAACACCTCAATTAACGCCAAAATCATCAAATTATATCGAATTAAAGCCTAAGTTCTTTTAAAATTTCTAAAACACACATTCTATCAAAAACCCGACCAAACGATGTCCGAATGACTTGAAATTTTGCACACATATCCCAAATGACACAATGAAGCTACGACAACTCTCGGAATTTCATTCCGATACCCGGATTAAAATCTCACCTATCAACCGGAATTCGCCAAAATACTAACTTTGCCAATTCAAGCCTAATTCAACACCGGACCTCCAAAATTACTTCCGGTCCTGCTCCTAAGTCACAAATAACCTCCCGGAACTAACCGAACCATCGAAATTCACATCCGAGCCCTCTAACTCATAAGTCAACGTCCGGTTGGTTTTTCCAACTTAAACTTTCTTAAAAGAGACTAAATGTCTCATTTCTTATCAAAATCCCTCCAAATAAATTCTAATGCACCCAATACCGATAATGAAACATGAGGAAGCAGAAAATGGGACGAACGAGATAATAACTCATGAGACGACGGATCTGGTCGTCACAGTGAGACATATTCATTTTTCTATATTTAAAGAAAACACCATCTTATCGACCAAAATGAAAGACGGTGGCATAGTTTAAGACTCGAGTCGAAATGTTTAATATAGTCACAAATACATTTCTTGAGCAATGGTTAAACAATTTGAGGGGCTTCAAGAATCTGAATTAGGCTGCCTAAATCTGTGAGATAAGTTTGACTTACTCATGTGTGATATATTTTTACATTTCTATTGGTCATTGCAGTCCACTAACTACTTGAAGACACTCCTTGCTGCTAATCGCCTTAATCCCTAAATGTGAAAATAGGAAGAAAAAAAAAAACTTGTCATTGAGTTAATTTAGTAACGATGTACAACAAGTGCTCCTCATATAGGAATGTTAGGCGGTAGCTATTCGATCTCTGCACTAGAAAGGTAAATAAATATTATATAATGAATTATAGAGAGGTAAATAAATATTAAATAATGAAATACATAATATCTTACGGCATCATGTAGCATTCTATAAGATTTTCCTTGTTCAAGAATAATTAATTTTAGATGCGTGTGAATCTATACGCATAAATTTTTGATATTCTAACTGGCCCCTTTAACTCAAAGTAGATTTACTGCGACACATTCTAATGCTAAGGAACCGAATGTAATACGATTGAGTGTAATCAAGGAAGGCAAGTTTGGAGATTTTTGCCAACTGGTTGGAAAAGCACACAATACTTCATAAAAAATTGGACCGAGATTAATGGGAACTATGTAAATAAGATTTGTCCATCTTTATTACTTTGATGGCTCAAGAAAAGAGAGTTGGTAAGGATGCATTTCCTCAAAAGTTTTTAATGTGTGTCGTGTTACAAATTTGATTCCTTGTAGTTTTAATAGATATACGCGTCCTCTCATTTCATATTGGCAAAAGCTTTTCGAGGTTCTACATCATGCCAAAAGCAAACACATATTTTCACGAGGTGACACAAATTTTACATTAATTTAATTATTATTAATTGTTTGATTAATTTGATAAGGTCCTTGATTAAGTTTTGAGACCTGTCATCGTGATAGAGATCATGATAATGAGAGCAAAGTCTCTTACAATTTAATCTAAATTTGTTCTTGATAGTAGGATTATTAATTTAAACATTAGTAATCCGGTTAGATTAATATTTATGTGATCGTTTTTATGTGATAAAGATTAGTTGATCTCATTAACTAAATCACATAGATAGATGATGCATATAGAGATATGATCATTGAACTCACTCATTAGGTAATTCATAATGGTTAGAATTACCATAAACTGTCAATAGGATATTCTCTTGAAAAATGTGATGTAAGAATTTCCTTTGACCTGAGATAGTCATAGTAATTGATAAGTTATTTATTGTGCTTTGATACCAGACACCTATGGCCCTAGGGCGATAGTTGAAAGGATATTGGGTATGATTAAATATTTGTAGAATTAGTGATTGATCAAGATGGAATCTGTCAACTCTTGGCAATGAGTTTAAGATCCATGTTGTCATAAATTATAAATGACCAAATTAAGACCTTGGCCAGGGCAATTGAATGAAAGAAGAAATGAGTTTCTTAGGTCATTCGATGGTCGATTATATTTGACATGAACACATAGTTGGTGGCTTATTAGGATTTGACAGTTGAACCATATCCTAGGGTGATTCAGAGCTATAATGCCGAATGAATTACTACATTATTCTTCTACGGGTTCTTGAGAGTAAATTGTATACTTCATGCTATCCGGTCGTTAAGGAGTGTTGCTAGACGCCACCCTTGATTAGTATATTTATGTGGTCAATTTACTACCGGTTTAATATTGAGCCTATGGGGTCGCACACTAACGAGTGTTCTGATCTTTGCTAAAGGATTAATTATTTTATTATTTGTTAATTAAATTAAAGAATTTAATTAGTCAAATAAATTTAGTTAGTTAGTCCAAATGAAATATTATTATGTTCTTTGCTAGCACAGAGGATATAATTAATATTGTGAATAAATTGAAGCTTCTATTTGAAATAGAAAATAAATTAGTTTTCTTGGTTGAAATATATATGAGATATATATTTAATATGAATTAATATTGATTTATATAAAAGTTATATATATAATATTAATTAATTTATCAATTTGGAATTGGATAGGTAAAGTCCATAAAAGGACGTATGAATTGAATCCAACAATAAGTTGGATTGACCACAACTTCAACATTAAGTTGGATTGGTTCGGCAGTCACGTTTAGTTAAGACGTGATTTTCGAATTTTCGTACAATTCGATTGTGGTTTATTTTGGAATAAACTTTTACCCTAAGTAAATCATTACCTCAACCAAATAGGAGAAGAGTTTATAGGTGATGCTATATAAAGGGTGATGGAACAAAAATTTGCACAATTGTTTCTTGAGAAGAAAAACACTTTGTGAAAGTGAGAGTGCAATACAAAGCCAAGAGAGAGAATACAATTACAAGAAAAGTAATTCTTGTTCTTCTAATTTGAGTTGAGATTTTTGAGGAAAATTTCAACACAATACTTCGTTCAATTTTATTCGCGGGTTTCATTGATAAAAGAGTTGATAGCAAGGGTCAGTTTTGATGTGGATACGCATAGAGTCTTCGCACTATTGAAGAATTTAAACGAGACTTTCTTCACCAGGTACGTCTTAGATCTAATCTATTGACATGTAAATAAATTTTAAACACGAAAAGATCTGCCTAGGATTATTATTGTCTTCCGCTGCATGTTACGAACACTTATATGCAATCCTTCAGTGGTATCAGAGCCGTGGTTTATTGTGTCTAAAATTTATTTACGAAATATTTTAAGATTATATTTGTAGCGTTCAAACCATAATACATTGTGCTATAGTCAAATTGTTTGAATGCATATGGATTGATATTATTTTATTTTGAATAAAATACATATACATATAAGTTAAACTATTGAGATAGTTCTTAACATACATTTAAAATTTTGTATTAGATACGATGGTAATCTATAATAGGTTATTGGATTCTACTGTTATTTTAATTGTTATTAATTCATGAGATGTTAATTAATAATAATATTCTGGCATGAATTCTTTTTATGTGATATATAAGATAAACATGTTAGAGGATGTTGAATTTCGTTTTTATGTCATGTGCTTGTTCATTACATAATTCTGAATTATTTATTACATGTGATGTAAATTAATTAAGGACTAAGCGTGTAGACAACTTGAACTAAATTCACATGCTATAAAAGATTTGATCTTCATGTTATTAAAAATTGTTTTAGTAACAATTCTCTCTTACTAAAATTTGAGTTCTTAAATAATAAAATATAAGATATTTTATTATAGAGCTATCCATCAAGGTAAATAATTTTACTTATTTCTTGTTTATAAGGAGCGACCTGACTACCAGGAGACTTATGGTTTGAGAATATGTTAAAATTATTTATTGCATTAGATGTATGGATTGAAAGAATTATTCAATTTTACACTAGACGTCTGGACCACCCGGGGGAGTATAAAATTTAATAAATTCTTTGCTATCATGATGGTTGAACTCAACTATGCAAATAGAATCGATCTGACTACCAGGGGACTATTTGACATAGAGCTATTTAAGGAAATTGTATGGGGATACAATTGGTAAGAGTACCTACCTTTAAAATATATATGAGAAACGACTTGATTTCCAAGGGGCTCATACATATTGTTAAAGGATTCATTTACTCCACTAATAGAAATAAAGATTTCGTAAACTATAATGAGGGTAAATAGTTTAAAATAATTAGTGGAAATATCATTTAGATAAAAGTCCATGTCTTTATGATATATGCAAATATGTTCTTATATTATTGCCTTTTCTTTTTTATATTTTAGATTTCTCAATATGTCTGTTATATCATTGCGCGAAACACTTGAGACCAACAAGTTGGTAGGACCAAACTTTGATGACTGGTATAGAAATTTGAGAATTATTCTCATGCATGAAAAGCTCATTGATGTGATCGATAAGCCTGCAAAGATAATCCCACCAGAGAATGATGTTCAAGGCACCAAGGTTTATCAGAAATACTTGGAAGAATGCCTTGCTATTAAACACATCATTCTCGCTTCTATGAGTTCTGAACTCCAGAGGAAACATCAGAATATGGATCCAATTGCAATCATTGAATATCTTAAGAAGATGGCTGATGCACAATTGGACATTGAAAACTCTCGAGTTGGACACCTTGTCAATTATATGATTGTTCTTACAGAAGAACAAGAGAAGTTGGGGTACAAGCTTGGTAAAGAGCTTTCTGAAGATTTGATCTTGTAGTCAGTATATGATGTTGAATGTTTTCACTATAAGAAGAAAGGACATTGGAAGAGAAACTGCAAAGAGTATCTTGCAACTCTAAAGGACAAGAAACAAGGTGAGACATTAATGAAAAATGTTTTCAAGGTTTCTTTAGCTACTATTAATTCTTCACTGTGGGTATTAGATACTGGCAGTGGTTATAACATCTGTAATATGTTACAAGGGTTTAAGATAAGTAGGAGGCTAAAGAAAGGAGAAGTTAATCTACAAGTTGGAAATGGTGCAAAAGTTGCGGCCATAGCTATAGGATCAATTTCTTTAATAATGCCTACGGGCAAAGTACTTATGTTGGATGATTGTTATTACGTTTCTAAATTTGTTTCGAACATAATTGCAGATTCTATGTTAGACAAACATGGTTTTTGCATTAATATAAGCAATGGTGTTTGCTCTATTTATTATAGTGATAATTTATATGTGAATGGCTATCTCCAACATGACGTTTATGTCTTACCTAATGTGAATGCTAATTCGATTATGCATGTTTCAAGTCTTAAGAGGAAAAGAGATGATCAAGTAAATCATGCATACCTTTGGCATTGTAGGCTTGGTCATATTGGAGAGAAAATAATTAACAAGTTGTACAAGGAAGGGTACCTTGATAAATATGATTTTGAATTATATCCAACTTGTGAATCTTGTCTCAAAGGAAAAATGACCAAATCTCCATTTACTGGAAGTGGAGAAAGAGCTTCTGAATTATTGGGACTAATTCATACAAATGTTTGTGGGCCCATGAATATTCAAGCTAGAGGTGGATATTCTTACTTTATCACCTTCACTGATGATATGCAAAGATATGTATTTGTGTATCTTATGAAACACAAGTCTGAATCTTTTGAAATATTCAAAAGGTTCCGTGGTGAAGTTGAGAAACAGACAGGTAAAAGTATCAAAGTACTAAGGTCTAATAGAGGTGGAGAATATGTTAGTGAAGATTTTACTAGGTATCTCAAAGAGAATGGGATTCTCTCATAGTGGACACTTCCAAGAACACCACAACACAATGATGTGTCTGAAAGGAAAAATCGAACCTTACTAGATATGGTGAGATCTATGATGGAGGTCACTGATCTTCCAATAAATTTATGAGGATATGCTTTGAAAGCAGCAACATACTTACTTAATAAAGTTACCATTAAGTCAGTCTCTACAACACTATATGAGATATGGAAAGGATGTAAGCCTAACCTTAAACATATTAAAGTTTGGGGTTGTCCAGCTTATGTTAAGAGACTACAGTCTGATAAACTTGACTAAAGATCTGATAAGTGTAGATTTGTTGGGTATCCCAAGGAAACAATGGGGTATTATTTCTATCACCCTTCTGACCATAAAGTGTTTGTGGCCAGAGGAGCAACCTTTTTGGAAAGGAAATTTCTTTTAGAAGGAAATTATAATGAAGAAATAGAACTTGATGAAGTTCAAAAAACTAATGAATCAACATAATATAAAGATCATGAGACCCATGTTGAAGAACCTTTATTGGATGTTTTGAAGTTGCCAAGGAAGTTTCCATCTTCAACGATTGAAGTTCAAGAACTAAATGAAGTTCAAGAACAGGTTAATGAACTAGTTCCAAACCAAATTGAACAACAACCAAATACAGCACAAGCTGAATAGGTTGTACAAGTACCTCTTAGAAGGTCTACACGAGAACGTCATGTACCAACAAGATTAAATTTAATGGTACAAGATGATGTATCAAATGAGGTTAATCATAATGATGATGACCTAAGACCTATGAAGAGGTTATACAAAGTTCTGATTATGAGAAGTGGCAAAAGGCCATGGAATCCGAAATAAAATCCATGAAGGAAAATAAAGTATGGACTTTAATTGAACCTTTAAAGGATATAAAACCTATAGGTTATAAATGAGTTTTTAAGAAAAAGATTGGAGCAGACGGAAAGATGGAGACCTACAAAGCCCATCTTTTTGCCAAGGGATATCGTCAAAAAGAAGGAGTCGACTATGACGAGACGTTCTCTCCCGTGGCAATGCTCAAATCTATTCGGATTTTGCTTGCTATAGCAACATACTATGATTATGAAATATGTCAAATGGATGTGAAAACTTTCCTTAATGGTGAGCTAGAAGAGGATGTGTACATGACACAACCTGAAGGTTTCACATCTTCGTCTGATCATAATAAAATTTGCAAGCTACAAAGATCCATTTATGGACTAAAGCAAGCTTCTCGAAGTTGGAATATTCGCTTTAACAAGACAATTGAAAAGTTCAATTTTGTTAGATGCGAAGAAGAACCTTCTGTGTATAAAAAAGTTAGTGGGAGCACAATTATATTTTTAGTGTTGTATGTTGATGATATATTGCTCATAGGGAATGACATACTGGCATTGCAAAGTACCAAGATTTGGCTATCTGAACAGTTCTCCATGAAAGACTTGGGAGAAACAGCTTATATATTAGGAATAAAGATCTATAGAGATAGATCTAGGAAGCTGTTTGGACTTTTCCAGTCTTTGTACATTGATACCATCTTAAAGAGGTATAATATGGATAATTCCAAAAGAGGCTATCTATCGATAGGCACTGGAATTACTCTCAGTAGGGAGGATTGTCCTAAAACACCTGAAGAAAGAGAACGCATGAGTAGGATCCCATATGCTAGTGCAGTGGGAGCTATCATGTATACCATGACATGTACACATCCTAGTTTGGCTTAGGCACTTGGAGTGACTAGCTGCTATCAGGCAAATCCCGGCGAGGAACATTCGAAAGTGGTGAAGACCATCCTTAAGTACTTAAGAAGGACTAAAGACCAATTCCTCATCTATGGAGATTCTGAGTTGAAACTTGAAGGTTATACTGATGCAAGTTTCTCTTCAGATAGAGATGATAGAAAATCTATTTCTGGTTATGTATTCACCTTAAATGATGGTGCAGTGAGTTGGAAAAGTTCCAAACAAGCTATAGTAGCTGATTCAGTGACTGAAGCAAAATAAATAGCAGCTAGTGAAGCTGCTAAGGAAGCTGTATGGATGAAACAATTCTTAACTGAACTTGGTGTGGTTCCTTCAATAGAAGGTGCGGTTCCACTGTTGTATGACAATACTGGAGCCATTGCTCAAGCAAAAGAACCAACATCACACCAAAAGTCCAAACACGTTATGCGAATGTATCACTTGATAAGAGAGATCATTGAACGTGGAGATGTCGAGATTCAAAAGGTTGATGGAAAGGAAAATGCTGCAGACCCATTCACTAAAGCTCTTGGCGCAACGGAGTTTGACAAGTACAAGTGGAAATTGGGGATTAAGTACAAGAGAGATTGACTCTAGTGCAAGTGAGAGATTGTTAGGGATATAGTAGATATGCCCTAGATCCAATATCATATTTGATGATTTGAACATATTTTTGTAAATGTCATTCAATATAAAAATATATGACATTCTTTTATCATAGTTATTATTAATTGTTTGATTAATTTGATAAGGTCCTTGATTAAGTTTTGAGACTTGTCATCGTGATACGGATCATGATAATGAGAGCAAAGTCTCTTACAATTTAATCTAAATTTGTTCTTGATCGTAGGATTATTAATTTGGTCATTAGTAATCCGGTTAGATCAATATTTATGTGATCGTCTTTATGGGATAAAGATTAGTTGATCTCATTAACTAAATCACATAGATAAATGATGCATATAGAGATATGATCATTGAACCGACTCATTAGATAATTCCTAATGGTTAGAATTACCATAAACTGTCAATAGGATATTCTCTTGAAGAATGTGATGTAAGAATTTCCTTTGACCTGAGATAGTCATAGTAATTGACAAGTTATTTATTGTGTTTTGATACTAGACACCTATGGCCCTAGGGCGATAGTTGAAAGGATATTGAGTATGATTAAATACTTGTAGAATTAGTGATTGATCAAGATGAAATCTGTCAACTCTTGGTAATGAGTTTAAGCTCCATGTTGTCATAAATTATAAACGACCAAATTAAGACCTTGGTCAGGGCAATTGAATGAAAGAAGAAATGAGTTTCTTAGGTCATTCGATGGTCGATTATATTTGACATAAACACATAGTTGGTCGCTTATTAGGATGTGACAGTTGAACCATATGCTAGGGTGATTCAGAGCTATAAGGACAGAAGGAATTACTACATTATTCTTCTACGGGTTCTTGAGAGTAAATTGCATACTTCATGCTATCCGGTCATTAAGGAGTGTTGCGAGACGCCACCCTTGATTAGTATATTGATGTGGTCAATTTACTACCGGTTTAGTATTGAGCCTATGGGGTCGCACACTAAGGAGTGTTCTGATCTTTGTTAAAGGATTAATTACTTTATTATTTGTTAATTAAATTAAAAAATTTAATTAGTCAAATAAATTTAGTTAGTTAGTCCAAATGAAATATTATTATATTCTTTGCTAGCAAAGAGGATATAATTAATATTGTGAACAAATTGAAGTTTCTATTTGAAATAGAAAATAAATTATTTTTCTTGGTTGAAATATATATGAGATATATATATATAATATAAATTAATATTGATTTATATAAAAGTTATATATATAATATTAATTAATTTACCAATTTGGAATTGGATAGGTAAAGTCCCTAAAAGGATGTATGAATTGAATCCAACAATAAGTTGGATTGACCACAACTCCAACATTAAGTTGGATTGGTTCGGCAGTCACGTTTAGTTAAGACGTGATTTTCGAATTTTCGTACAATTCGATTGTGGTTTATTTTGGAATAAACTTTTACCCTAAGTAAATCATTACCTCAACCAAATAGGAGAAGAGTTTATAGATGATGCTATATAAAGGGTGATGGAACAAAAATTTGCACAATTTTTTCTTGAGAAGAAAAACACTTTGTGAAAGTAAGAGTGCAATAAAAAGCCAAGAGAGAGAATACAATTACAAGAAAAGTGTTTCTTGTTCTTCTAATTTGAGTTGAGATTTTTGAGAAAAATTTCAACACAATACTTCGTTCATTTTTGTTCGCGGGTTTCATTGATCAAAGAGTTGATAGCAAGGGTCGGTCTCGATGTGGATGCGCATAGAGTCTTCGCACTATCGAAGAATTTAAACGAGACTTTCTTCACCAGGTACATCTTAGATCCGATCTATTGACATGTAAATAAATTTTAAAAACGAAAAGATCTGCCTATGATTGTTATTGTCTTCCGCTGCGTGTTACGAACACCTATATGGAATCTTTCAATTCCATGAAAAATAAAATAATTCTTGAATTAACAAATACTATGTTACATAAAGTGCATGTGGACTTAAAATTCAAGTTATAAGATGGATATGAAATACTGTATCAACGAAGATATCTAAACATTAAAATCATTTACCATTTTTAGATCATGAAAAAAAATATTTCTATTTTGATATTATTTTTTATTCATTAAAAGTAACGACATTCTATAAAAGTAGTGTCTTTTCAGAAGAAGTGTGTGCTTGTAACATTCTAGTGATTTAACTCGATAAAATGATGTGGTGAGTTAAGTTTGATCCATAAATTTTACGAAAAAGTCACTTGAAATAATCAAAAGTGCTATGGTATTTGATTAATAAGATGTATAATTGCGCGGGACTGTACATAAAAGAGAAAGTTTTTGTTAAGACTATGAATAATGAAGAGGATAAGAGTAGAGAAGAAGAATGAATAAGGGGAGAGATAGAGATGCACCTCACTCCGAATGTATATTGAATGAATGTGTGTATTTGTATCTTCCACATTAGAAGAAAGGATCTTGAAAAAGTTATAGCATAGTAGGTATCAAAACTAAAATAATTGGTGGGGGTTTGTATGTATTGTGTCAATCAGATTACAGTGGGAAAGTACTAAATAAATTAGTCACTAAAACATAAAAGAGGTCAGTACTCCATTTGATCCAAGTATTGAGTTAACTAAGAATGATGGAAGAATTGTGGCGTAATTAGATTGTGTATGCAAGTATTTTTGGAAAATCATTGGCCGAGTTCCCTGTTTATCTAAGAATACTAAAGATTTGATTTTGCAATACTCAAATTTAAAAGCATGAAACCTAAAAGTTAAAAGTCAAATTACATATCTACCCCTGTTAAAAATCTAATTACCCCACCTATAAAAAATTAAATAAAAGCAACAAATTTCCTTCAGAACAAATACTAATATCCCGAAAACTTTCTGTCCTAAAAACCTAGCCAACAACTACTTAGAAGAAAATTAAATTATAATAACAAGTTTGTTTGAAGGGACACATACCTTCATAATAGGTTACTATTTTTCGAACAGCTTCTATGTTCTCTATGTTTTTGAATCTTTGAGATGTTCTATTTCAATGATCTCATCATCATGGGATGAAAAATTACAAGGCACAGTGTCATGACCCGGATTTCTCACCATCTGAACTGTGATGGCGTCTAACATCGCACTCGCTAGGCAAGCAAACGTTAGAGTTGTATTCACCTTTTTCCTATATATTTTATAGTTAAAATTAACAAAACTAAATCAAACAGAAATAAATGCGGAAGTAAATAATAAAACAGCCATTTATATACCATTAATAATACCGAAGCTATTAGCACCCAGAAACTGGTGTCACAATCCACGAACATACTACAGATTACTACAAATACTGGTGTGAAAGAAGTACATCAGTTTCGAAAGAAAAGAAATAGGGAAATAGAAACATAGGAGGGGACGCCAGGGCCTGCGGACGCCAATAGGACTACCTTGGGTCTCCTGGATGAAGTATCTGCAACCGACCTCTCGATCAGCCACAACCAGCTCCGAAATCTGCACAGAAAGTGCAGAGTGCAGTATCAGTACAACCGACCTCAGGTACTGGTAAGTTCCGAGCCTAACCTCGACGAGGTAGTGAAGAGGCTACGACGGGGCATTTACAATATAACCTGCATACAATATATAATAAAGCAAAAAGGAAATATGGAACGAATTGGAATAGTAACATGCAACAAAAATAAATACGGAACCCGACTATCTTGCTATTACTCAGCTATAACCAAACCATAAGAGAGTTACAATACTACAGAAATAGATCATAGCAGAACAAAAATGCATAAACAACAAATGATGCGGCGCGCATCCCGATCCCACTATATTATCAGTAACAATATGAAAATTCACCCTTATTACTATGCAATTATAACGCAAACCATACCAAACGAAAATATATACTATTATGAAACTTCATCAATTAATGTTGCTCAGCGAGACCAACCAAAATGTACCATGAAACACCAATAAACCAACTTAACCAATAATGTAATACAAGGAAAACTACGGAATAACTGATACCTCCAGTAAAGAAAATAACATTTAACAAGAAGCAATTAGACATGGAAGCACCAATAAGCATGTAGCAGTTAAGATAGGTAGACAATATATTAGGAATGGGGAAGGGAACAGGATAAACAAATAATTTGCACCACACCTATATGCCACACACATGGAATTTCATATAGCAATTAAGTCGGGGATTCCTAATCCCTCGAATCAAAGTTAGACCAAACACTTGCCTCAATCCAACGACCAACTCAAAGCTCAATTACCGCTATTCCTTTAGATTTCATCTCCAATCCACTCGTATCTAGTGATAATTAACTTAATAACATCAATTATCGCTAAAGAAATCAATTCCAATGCATAGGTGTAAGTTTCCCAACATTTCCCCAAAAAGCTAAAACCCAACCCTAGGCCCGCTTGTCAAAACTCGAAGTTCGGACCAAAACACGATTAGACATTCATCCCCGAGCCCGGATATACATTTGATTTTGGCATCCGGCCTCAATTTGAGGTTTAAATCCCCAAATTTTGAAATTCCTAAGTTCTAACCTAAAAACACCCAATTCCACCATAAAAAACCCTAGATTCTATGATAAAATCTTGTAAAAAGATGCAAAAGATTGAAAGAAATGAGTTAAGAATCATTTACCTATGATTTGGTGAAGAAATTGCCTTTGGAAAATCACCTCTTGAGGTTTAGGTTTTGAAAAATGGGTGAATGAATGAAAATCCCGTCTAAGTCCAAAACTTATAAGCTGCAGATATCGCATTTGCGACCTGAGCTTTGCATTTGCAAAGCTCGCAAATGCGAGAAGGTATCACAAATGCGAACCCCTCGCATTTCTACTGCCTTCACAAATGCGAAGTCCCAGTCGCAAACGCGAACCTGGACTTCTGCAAATGCGACCTTTTTCTCCGCATTTGCGAACTACCCAATCCCCTCCCCTGCTTCACAAATGCGAACAATCTTCTCCCATGCGAGACCCGCATTTGCAAGCTAGACCTGCAATTGCAAAGTTTGCAGACCTGAAGTATACTGTTGATACCTAAATTTTCCCCTCACATATTTCAAATATACATATATACCTTCAAAATAGTGCATGAGCATTACCAAGTACTTTTCCATAATTTTTTTATAATTTTTAAAGGCTTTTAATCAATTTATTCCTGCATTTTTATATAAATAATTATTAATTGCATCACAAATAATTTTATAATAATTTATTATCTAATTTTCATCATTTATAGCCATACTAAGCTATATATATATATATAGTATCTCAGAAGATCTTTCCCTAAAGATACTTGGACTACCTATAAGTGTTTTGATAATAGTATAAATCAGGGTGTTGGTTGAATCAGGAATGGTAAGGCCATCTTTAAGAATTGGTTCTCCTGTCGAATCAACTCGGACACTCAGTGGAATTTGGTTCTTATCTTCTTCGCTAAGATGGGCACCATCCTTTAAGTTGACCTGTGAAACCTGCTACTAAGACATGAGTAGTAAGTTGGTCAGAACAGTTATGAGAAGTTCGGTATGCAGTGGCTACCATAGTCATTTGCTATAATTTGGCCAGAATATTGTATTCAGAACAACCATCTATGTTCCATTCATAGATATTATTGGCATTATAGTTGTTTTGCATAATATTGGGTCTTTCTTCTAAGGCTACATCAGGATGGGTAACTCTAGAATAGTAAAGTCTTTAGGGCTGACGCCAGTTGAAGGATCCTGTTCTGATAGGGTTAATTTCGAGGGAAGGATTTTCATAAAATTGTTCTGAATGTGAATTGGTTTCTTAGTCAGAATCGGCTTCTCGGAGAACATGGACAGAAGACTCTTTAGTTGGAGTATCCTGAGCTATCAGTGTTTTCTCTATTTCTAGGATCCTATGCTGAAGGTCAGAGAGTTGAGGATAGTCTTTAGCTTGGTGGATCCGAAGTTCCGTAGCGAAAGTTCTAGGGATCTCATAAGATTTAAACAAAGGGATTGAAAAAGTGGGGGTATATTTATTTGTATAATTATTTTGTTCAAAAATTCTTTTAATATCTTTACCTATAATAGCTTCATTTTCATTTTTTAACTTGAAGGATTAGCTACTACTGAAGCATTTGCATAACTTGTTGAAAATCCTTGTGCCGGAGGAAGTTCTGAGAGGACTTCTTTCCCGGAGGAGGTTTTTCAAATTTCTGAAACATTTATATATATATATATATATATATATATATATATATATATATATATATTTGCATCCTTAGGCTAAAATTGCATATTTGCAATAATAGCCCATATATATATACACAATTACATTATTTACATAAAAATGACTTTTTATAGTTTTATACTATTTAGTAATTATTTTAAATTATTTTTATGCACAAGTGATATTTCTGTTATTTTATTAATTATTTTTATAAATTATTTATTGATTTAATTCGGTATTTAAAATCTAGCTCTTTTTCTTAATTAATTTTGGACCTATACCCTACCCATTACCCCATCCCAATACATCAACCCAATACCCATTAACCCATATCCATACCCGTTTAAAATCCCGACCCATTTCCTCTTTAAAATCCTAGCCGTTGATCTCAGAAGATCAACGACTCCCAACGCCCCAACCCTTTTAATTATACTGACCCCTCTAACCCTAACCCATTTTCCACCTACCCTCCGCCCTCAAACGCTCTCGTTTCCCTCCCATTTTTCTTTTGAAACCCTAGCGCTGCACTCCCATTTCCCCTTGATTCCTACCCAGAAATGGAATCATTTGGTGATTCCCTACCTTATCTGGCCCCCTTTCCTTACCTGCTACTCATTTTTGGTGTTGCTTAACTTGCTTGCCTCAAATGGCAAGTAGATTCTATGGAGATCAAACCAAGGCTGGT
Source organism: Nicotiana sylvestris (assembly GCF_000393655.2). Classification (NCBI taxonomy): domain Eukaryota; kingdom Viridiplantae; phylum Streptophyta; class Magnoliopsida; order Solanales; family Solanaceae; genus Nicotiana; species Nicotiana sylvestris. The sequence goes on from NC_091063.1 coordinate 66,843,263, forward strand.
TCAAATCTCCAACTTAATGTTGTTTCCATCTATGTGAGTACGAATATTTTCATATCTTCCACTGATTGGTACCTATCCTAAAGTTAGGGTTTTCAGATCTTTGATTCGAACCTGATTTGGTTCTACTTTAGTTTGTTTTAATGTTATTGTTCGTCTATATTCACTTTGTTACTCATAAATTTGCCTATTTTCCATTAAATCTTTTACTTACCTAAACTAGGGTTTTAACCTTCTTTAACCGAACCAGATTTGGTTCAAATCTTATATTTTCTTTAATAACTCTCTGTCTATGTTCTTTTATTAAAACAAACAATCCTTTGCCTTTATTGCTCTATCCCTTTGTATTTACTTAAAATTAGGGTTTTTCAAATCTTAGTTGATTCTGTTATCTTTTAAAACTCTTGTCTAGGTTCATTATGTGATATTGTGCGGATTTTATGGTTTGAATATTCTCTTGTCTACCTTATTTTACTCCGCTGATTTTATTACCCAAAAAATTAGGGTTTTGAAATCTTTTACTGAGATTTTAATCTTTCCTTTCTTGTATGGTGCTGATGTTTCCTTATTTTGGTCGATTTACCATGGTCTCATTATTTTCTTACCTTAGTTAATCCGGCATTTGACTGCTAATTGATTCTATAATATCTATCTTAGTCTAAGTAGTACTTGCCTGATTACACGTTGTTATGTCCTGCTAATTGATTGAACTCAGTTTCAAATTGATTCTACAATTATTTTCATTCCTTATTTGTGTATGTTTAATTTATTCCCTTATTTGTCTGCCTAATTGAACACTATTTAAACATTTTCCCTCTTCCCTTTAGGATAGAATTGAACTCTCATACACTCACTAGACTTAAGCTCTCTTATTTTGATTCTATGCTAATTGTCTCTTATTTTGGCTGGCTGAAAGCGAAGACCAAGTTATACTGGAACCTAACTGCTGTGGCATATTTACTTGCTTTCTTACTTAACTGATATGCCCTAAGTAATTTTATTCTCTATGCTTTACTCGTCTAGCATATTTTAATTCCAAGCATGATTCTGTCGTTTTATGTGATTCTATGATCTCATCTAGTCTTATGAGTGACAGAGTTAGTTTAAGAATAACTAGCTTGAATAATATGAATCCTCTTATAAGTTAGTCTTATGTATAAATTTGTTTCATGCACTATTTATTAATCCTATACTTGTTCGGAACTTAGTATCCCTATAATACTTTTAGAATGAAATCGGTTCATTAATCCTAACTCTAAAGACTTTCGTATGGTTACTTAATTCATGTGACTGGCCAACTTAACTGTTTTGACTAATTACTTCTGTGATTAAATAATGATTTTCCTAGGTACTAGCATGAATGTTTAGCTTAACCAGACCTTTAACTTACTTGAATTATGTGTTTGAGCATAACTCTGTTTGGTGCAGTTCTACTTGCAACTTTGTGTTCTAAACCCTGTTTCTTCTGAAATCGAACTGTTTTAAAACCTGCCCCTGCCTCTTTTATGTACTGATTTTTTAACCACCACTCTTAGTCCCTTAGATTCTTAACCACTCCAGTGTGAGCACTGCTCTGGGTCCACATGAGACTCCTGTAAACTTTGACACATTGGAGACTGATTTTCCAATCTCTTATGAGCTATCTTCTGAATGTATGGTTCTGGTGTGAGCATTGCCCTAGGTCTTTGAGGCCTTTGGGAACTTTGACACACTAGAAACCTAGTTCTAATGTGCTATGGATGAAACACTATGTTGTTTGTCAAAGTTGTTATGGTTGGAAGGCCTAGTTCCCTAGTTTATTAGGGCCTAATGAAGGCTCCCTATAATGTCTCATTACTATTATGTAATTCATTTGCTATTCTGGTCTGTAATAACATTGTAATAACAGATTTGAGGATATTTAGTAAAGCTGGGGGGTTTTCTTACTTCCCTTTGCTAAACTGGGTAGAAATCTTGCATATAGGATTTAGTTATGCTATCAATTCTGTTCATTTGGTAAAAACTTTATGAGTTCTATACTGTTCTTATAAATCCTTCCTATAGAATTTTCATTGATGGTGTTAGTTCTGTGTTTGCATATTAGAAGTCCTGCCTATATGGTTGACATTACAACGTATATTAGAAATCCTGCTCATAGGATCTATCAATCCAACAAATGTGTATTAGCAATCATGCCTATAGGACCTCGATGTTTGATTTGATCGATTTTCTGGCAATCTGCATAATTTCTGCCCATACACAGCTCGTAGAAATCATGAATGTAGGATGAAAAATTAGTTAGAAATCATGCCTATATGATTTAAATCAATTCAGTAGTAGATACCATACCTATAGGACTAAAACCAGTTTCAAACCTAGAAATCATGTCTATAGGACTTAAGTAAGTATAGCAGTTAGAGATAATGCCTATAGGATTCTATCAATTAATTCTGAATACAATCGCCCTTGGCAATAACTTAGGCAATATATTTGAAGGATTTAATAATTCTGGACTAATAATTGTGATGTATTACTGCCTGATTGCCCAGACCACGCTGAATAAAAATCAGTAGGCAAACAACAAGTTTTAACAATCGCCTTAATAAAATTGACTCTGCATTCTGTTTTCTCATACAGACATCCTGCCTATAGGACTTTAAGGCTAATAAGGTTTGCTAAATTGATTGCGTGTTTTTGTTGTTTATATGTGGAGGTCAATATGAGCCTATATTTGCTCACTATCTGAAAGTCCTAATTGTTTTTGTTTGTCGCTTAGTCTTTTACATTTTTTAGCAACCTAGGCTTAGTCTAGAACTATCCCAAATAAAGGTCTTAATACCTCCAGGGCCATAGTTAAGGGACGGGTAGCGCACGCATATGGATCGAACTTTAATCAATTAGAGCGCTTTAGTTAATAACTTAAAGATAGTAATCGGGTAGCAGGAGATCATAGTATGTGCCCACTGAATAATATGAGTAACACCCCGACTCGAGGGAGTTACGAAGTATTATTTATGTTGCACGGGGTGATCCTTTAGGCTAAAATATTTAGGACCCCCAATCCCTATTAAATATTCCTCTCACTTCTTTATTAGATTAATTCAAAAGTTAAGTTCGTCCGGGACCCACCTTTGTGGACCTCGAGAAATGCCTAACACCTTCCCCTCAAGGTAATTTCGAGCCATTACCCGACCTCTGGTGAGGTAAACTAGTAACATGAGTTATCTTCTCTAGGTGCCCTAACACACCTTAATCCGTTAGATGACGACTCTTTCAATTCCAATTCCCTACCGTTTCAAAAAGGAGTTGTCCCAAAAATGTCAAAACCCGATTTCGCGAGAAAATGGGGCGCGACAGCATGACGACTCTGCTGGGGACATCTTAGGGCTCTTACCATAATGAACTTGTTTGTGAATTAGTCTTTAAGCATGTCTTTATCATTCCGTTAATACCTGCACACTATTTTCCCTTCCCACTCCGTGTGAATTTATTTGTCTATCTTCATTTATTCATGATCTCTCTTCCTTTATTTGTCACTTTTTACTATGGAAAATGACTTGTCTCATTGTTTTTCTTTCTTAAACGTCTTTACAACTATTAAATACCGCATTTTATCATTATTCATCATGCAAATACTTGACAACATGTTATTTTTTTTTGCATAACTGCATGCTCAACATCATATTCCACTCTTGCGTACTAATACCATAGTGGCACTTTATGCGTGTTCGTGCTCTTCCTAAAATCTCCCTTTAAATTTGAAAAGGCGGTAAAACTAGTCGATCAGCGGTGTAATCGATGGTTTTCGTGCCTTTCCCTCTTAAGTAGTCTGCTTGAGGATACTAGTCTAGACTCTTCTAGAAACCCTATTCTATAATCAACTGTGCATGCATCATGTCTAAACCTAGTATGAGTTAGAACGCTGTCCGCGCAATAACTCACTAAGACAAACCTTGTCCGAAGTCCATCGGGATTTCCATAATCCTACTGGACACAATCACGATGTGTACATCATTTAAAAAAACATGCCAATATGTTGATCATTAACGTGCAAATAGCCAAATATGGAGGGGGAAAGGGCTAACTTTATATGTTTTGCAGGAATGAGGCACGAAGTCCCCAAGTTCGGCATGGTTCAAATATCCTACATTTGCTGCAGTCTGCTGTTGGACATACGCGACCTGGGGAACCTAATTGATGGAGCCAAGAAAGCCAACCACAGAGAAGGTCCCTCTAGGACCAAATAGATTAGGAATAATGTTTTATTTCTTTCTAGACTCGTTTTAGACTTTGACTGTAATAAGGCACATGCCACTAGTGACTCTTTATCATTATTGTCATTTTAGTAGAGATTCAGTTTATTTATCACATTAATGAAATGACGCAGTTATTGGCATCAATTTTCTCCAAATATATATGTCGCGTAGGCCTACCTCGGGAACAATGAGGTCCCCAAATTAGGACACGAATTTATAATTCTGCAATATGTGTTTAAATACCGCAAACATCCTTTTAATACTCCTCACTAACTTGTTTACCTTTTATTTTTCTTCTTTTTTTACTTGTTTATTCTCATCCCCTAAGGTTGGTTCGTGCATACTGGCATCATCAACATATCCTACCAGATCTAGAGGTCCTCCACCTCCTCCTCCTCTTAGTGGATGGGGCTTTAGATGGCCTAAGGAATCTATTTTTAGACGATGGAGACATGGACTGCAATGCAATAGCTGAGGATGAGGAGGAGGAGGAGGAGGAGGAGGAGGAGGAGGAGGAAAACCTTACAATCCAGACCGTGGGAAAGGGAGCTGTTCTCAAGAACTGGACTGCTGCACCGTCCCGGGCCCGACGAGTTCCTAGGTATCCTGGCAATTAGCATGATCTATTTTAAAAAAAAGCAATTTTAAGCATTTAAGACATTTTCAGTATTTTGTTTTAAGAGGCATTTTGTTTTGAAAGAATTGTTCAAATCATCGAGCCGTACTTGTTTTAACGTTTCTAGATTTATCTAACTCATTGCTATTTTTAATATTTATTATTATCCTTTATAATTTTCTCTTTATAACATTATTATTTCTTACCTTGATGAACCAACAACTGTGACATGTATTGAAACAACCCAACATAAGGATAGTGACTTGGAAGAAGAGGATGAGATACATGAGGAAGTTATCATGGAAGTTGAGAATTTTGAGAACAAACCTAAGTCCAACTTGGACGAAACTGAGGCAATGAACTTGGGAGATTATGAAACAGTCAAGAAACCCGCATAAGTATCCATTTGTCACCATTAGAGAAAGAAGAATACACTCATTTTCTGATGAAGTATGAAGACATTTTTGCATTGTCTTATGATGATACGACCGGTTTGAGCATATCTATAGTGGCTCATAAACTACCTACCAATCCTATGTGTCTGCCTGCAAAGCAGAAGCTCAGAAAGTTCAAACCGGATATTAGTATGAAAATCAAAGAGGAAGTCGCTACGAACAATTGGCTCTTATCGATGGAAAAAGAATGAATGCAGTATGTCATGGTCAACTTTATCAGAACAGAATGTCCAGAGCTTTCAACAAAAAGGTCAAACCTAGACAATTCACACCAGGGCAACTGGTGTTGAAGCGAATCTTCCCATATCAAGATGAAGCCAAAGGAAAGTTTTCACCCAATTGGCAAGGGCCTTACATGGTTCACATGATACTAATAGAAGGAGCACTCATACTTGCAGAAATGGACGGATAAGTTTGGCAAAACCTATCAATTCAGACGCAGTCAAGAGATACTATGTTTAGATTGTTTACATTTCATCATCTGATGTAACTAAATCACACTTGACCTGATTCCCGTTTAAGAGGGGATACAGAGGCAGCCTTGTGGGTTCAGTCATATCTTAATAAAATCTTCATTTTCCAAGAACCAAAAACTGGGGCAGAATTTTGAGGAGGACCCTCAAAATTCCAAAGCAGGTCTAGCAAACTTCATTACATGTAGAATGGCCGAAGGATCACTTGTGGGCAAATATTTTGAGGAGGACCCTCAAAATTCTAATGCAAAGAAAGTCGCAATGTCTCTAAAGTGTCGAAGTCATTAGTTCATCTAATTTGCCCGATATTATACACCACTATATTTTCTAAAATGACTTTATTTTATCAAATAAGTGCATATTTTTCAAAAACTTTATTTTTATGGTAGCCAGGTGTTACCCAGGGTAACTCGAACAAGATCTCCAGAGCAAAGAAAAGCAAAACAAGCAGACAAAGGCACGAAGCAACCTCCCCTACAAACCTCCCCTTCCCATCACATAAGGCTAAGCATTGCCTTCCATTGCATGAGACTAAGCCCTATCTCAAATCTTGCATGATGCTAAACCCTGCCACATAAGGTTAAGCATTGCCTTCTCTTTGCATGAGACTAAGCCCTATCTCAAATCTTGCATGAGGTTAAGCCCTACCTCTTTATTTGCATAAGGCTAAGCGTTGCCTTCTCTTTGCATGAGACTAAGCCTTGTCTCAAATCTCGCATGAGGCTAAGCCCTGCCTCTTTATTTGAATAAGGCTAAGCATTGCCTTCTCTTTGCATGAGACTAAGCCCTATCTCAAATCTTGTATGAGGCTAAGCCCTGCCTCTTTATTTGCACAAGGCTAAGCATTGCCTTCTCTTTGCATGAGACTAAACCTTGTCTCAAATCTTGCATGAAGCTAAGCTCTGCCTCCCTATTTCCTTAAGGCTAAACATTGCCTTTTCTTTCCATGAAGCTAAGCCCTGCCTCCCAATTGCATAAGGCTAAGCTCTGCCCTTCTTTGTCTGACGACTGGACGTTACCCTATTTGGAACTTAGTACCATCTTGCCTTTTCGGGGCTAAGCTCTGTCCTGATTCTATACAAGACTAAGTTGTGTCTTGTTTTGCTCATATGCATCACCATGTCTCTGTCCGAAGGTGTCATAGTTCGAAGGCATCATCCTAATAGCCTGAAAACACCATGTCATGGCCTAAGAATCTCTCAATATCGCACATCATTATTCAAAGGCGTCATGGTTTAGAGGCACCATTCTCATGGCTGGAGAACATCATCTGATGGCCTGCGAATCCTTCATCTCATGATTCATGGCCTGGGACGTCATGGTCTAAGGACATCATCCTCACTGTCCAAAGACAACCTTCATGGTTCAAGAAAATTTGCATCATGTTTAAATTCTCGTAATAATCCATATATATTTGCACGCGTCGTAATTTAAGTTTTGCAGGTAATTCAAAAGTTAACCGTTCTTAAAACAGTTAGACACCATGCCTATAGGACTAAAACCAGTTTCAAACCTAGAAATCATGCATATATGACTTAAGTAAGTATAACAATTAAAGATCATTCCCATAGGATTCTATTAATTGATTCTGAATACAATCGCCCTTGGCAATCACTTAGGCAATATACTTGTAGGATTTAATAATTCTGGATTTATAATTGTGATTTATTACTGCCTGAGCTGCCCAGACCATGCTGAATAAAAATCAGTAGGCAAACAACATGTTTTAACACTCGCCTTAATAAAATTGACTCTGCACTCTGTTTTCTCAAATAGGCATCTTGCCTATAGGACTTTAAGGCTAATGTTTGCTGAATCAATTGCGTGTTTTTGTTGTTTATATGTGAAGGTCAATATGAGCCTATATTTTCTCACTATCTGAAAGTCCTAATTGTTTTTGTTTGCCACTTAGTCTTTTACATTTTTGAGAAACCAAGGATTAGTCTAGAACTATGCCAAATAGAGGTCCTAATACCTCCAAGGCCATGAGCAAGGGACGTGTAGTGCACGCATAGGGATCGAACTAGAATCAATTAGAACACTTTAGGTAATAACTTAAAGATAGTAATTGGGTTGTAGGAGATGATAGTCTGTGCCCGCTGAATAATATGAGTAACACCCCGACTCAAGGAAGTTACGGAGTATTATTTATGTTGCATAGGGTGATCCTTTAGGCTAAAAAATTTAGGACCCCCATCCCTATTAAATATTCCTCTCGCTTCTTTATTAGACTAATTCATAAGTTAAGTTCGGCCAGGACCCACCATTGTGGACCTCGAGAGGTGCCTAACACCTTCGCCTCAAAATAATTTCGAGCCCTTACCTGATCTCTGGTTATGTAAACTAGTAGCATGAGTTATCTGCTCTAGGTGCCCTAATGCACCTTAACCCGTTAGGTGGCAACACATTTAATTCCAATTCCCTACCCTCTCAAAAAGGAGTTGTCCCATAAATGTCGAAATCCGATTTCGCGAGAAAATGGGGCGCGACACATACAAGTAATTTTTCTTAAGTTCAAATTCCGTAGCATATCCAAAACTCACCTGAGCACTCGGGGCTCCAAACCAAACATGCATACAAGTCTTAAAACATCATGCGAACTTGCTCATGCGATCAAACCGCCAAAATAACTCTTATAACTATGAAAAGGTCCGAATCACGTCAAATCAGTCCCGTTTCTCACAAAATTTCACAGATAAGGCATAAATATCATAACGGACATGTACCGGGTTTCGGAACCAAAATACAGGCCCAATACCTACGAGATCAACTATTAACCATTTTCTCAAAACCATAATAATTTCAGTTTAACAATTTTCATCAAAAATTCATTTCTCGGGCTAGGGACCTCAGAATTTGATTCCGGGTATACGCCCAAGTCCCATGTTTTACTATGGACCCACCGGGACCGAGAGAATATGGATCTGGGTCCGTTTACCTAAAATGTTGACCAAAGTCAACAAAATCAACTTTTAAGGCCAAAAATTATTATTTCTTAACATTTTCACATAAAATCTCTCTGGATACACGCTCAGACTGCTCACGCAAATCGCGAAGGAATAAAATGAGATTTTGAAGACATCGGAACACGGAATCGAGTTCTAAAACATAAGATGACCCTTTGGGTCATCACATTCTCCACCTCTAAAACAACTGTTCGTCCTCGAACGAACATAGAAAAGTACCTAAGATGGTTAAAAGATGGGGATATTTGCTTCGCCTATCAGACTCGGACTCCCAGGTAGCTGCCTCAACAGGCTGACCTCTCCACTGCACATGAACCGAAGGATAACTCTTCGATCTCAACTGACGAACCTACCGGTCTAGAATAGCTACCGACTCCTTCTCATAGGTCAAATCATTGTCCAACTAGACAGTGCTGAAATCTAACACATGGGATGGATCGACGTGATACTTCCGAAGCATGGACACATGAAACACTGGATGTACCGCTTATAAGCATGGTGGCAACGTAATTCTGTAGGCCACCTCTTCCACTCGATCAAGGATCTCAAAAGGCTCGATAAACCTAAGGCTTAACTTGCCCTTCTTCCCAAATCTCATCACACCCCTCATGGGAAACACCCGAAGCAACACTCTTTCTCTGACCATGAATGCCACATCACGAACCTTACAGTCGGCACAACTCTTTTGCATGGACTGAGCTGTACGAAGTCTATCTTGAATGATCTTAACCTTATCCAAGGCATCCTGCAGTAAGTTTGTACCCAACAACCGAGCCACCCCTGTCTCAAACTACCCAACCGGCGATCGGTATCATCTACCATATAATGCCTCAGATGGAGCCATCTGGATACTCGTGTTTTATAGGAAAATTCCACTTACGGCAAGAAATGAGCCCAAGAACCTCCAAAGTCAATAACACAGGTGCGAAGCATATCATCCAAGATTTGAATAGTACACTCGGACTGTCCGTCCATCTGAGGATGAAATGATGTGCTCAACTCGACCCTTATACCCAACTCACGCTGTACTGCCCTCCAAAAATGCAAGATAAAATGCGTACCTCGGTCTGAAATGCTAGACACGGGCACACCATGATCTCACATATATAGATCTCAGCCAACTGCTCTGAAGAATAGGAAACTGCCACATGAATGAAATACGCCGACTTAGTCAGCCTATCCATAATAACCCATATTGCATCGAATTTCATCTGAGTCCGTGGGAGTCCAACAACAAAATCCATAGTGATACGATCCCACTTCCACTCAAGAATCTCAATCTTTTGAAGCAAACCACCAGGTCTCTGATGCTCGTACTGTACTTGCCGACAATTCAAACACCAAGCTACATGTGCAACAATATCCTTCTTTATCCTCCTACACCAATAATGCTGCCGCAAGTCCTGATACATCTTAGCATATCCTAGATGAATAGAATACTGGGAACTATGGCCCTCCTCTAGAATCAACTCACGAAGCCTATCCACATTAGGCACACAAAAACGACCCTGCATCCTCAAAACTCCATCAGCTCCAACGATAACCTTCTTGGAATAACCATGCCGCACTGTGTCCCTAAGGACAAGCAAATGAGGGTCATCATACTGCCGATCTCTGATACGCTCAAATAAGGAAGGCCGAGCAACTGTACAGTATAGAATATGGCTGGGCTCAGAAATGTCCAACCTCACGAATTTATTGGCCAAAGCCTAAATATCCAAAGCAAGCAGTCTCTCACCGACTGGAATATATGCAAGGCTACCCATACTAGCCGACTTCCTACTTAAAGCATCGGCCACCACATTGGCCTTCTCGAGATGATACAAGATTGTGATATCATAGTCTTTTAATAGCTCCAACCACCTCTATATCTTCAGTGCGTGAACAAATGGCTGCTAGCTCCAAGTCATGAACTAGATAATTCTTCTCGTGAATCTTCAATTGCCACGAAGCATATGCAATAACTTTGCCACCCTGCATCAATACCACACCAAGTCCAATATGAGATGCGTCACAATATACTTTATATGGCCTTGAACTTGTAGGCAACAACAACAACGACGCCGTAGTCAAAGCTGTCTCAAGCTTCTGAAAGCTTACCTCACACTCGTTCGACCATATGTAGGGCACCCTTCTGGGTCAACTAGCCGACTTCTTAGTTAAAGCATCGGCCACCATATTGGCCTTACCAAGATTATACAAGATGGTGATATCATAGTCTTTTAATAGATGCAACCACCTCTATATCTTCAGCGTGAACAATGGATGCTAGCTCCAAGTCATGTACTGGATAATTCTTCTCGTGAATCTTCAACTTCCACCACCCCGCATCAATACTGCACCAAGTCCAATATGAGATGCATCACAATATACTTTATAGGGCCCTAAACTTATGGGAAACAACAACAACAGTGCTTTAGTCAAAGATGTCTTGAGCTTCTGAAAGCTCGCCTCACACTCGTTCGACCATCTGAACGGGTCACCCTTTTGGGTCAACCTGGTCATCTGGGCCGCTATAGATGAAAACACCTCCACAACTCATGGTAATAACCTACCACACACAAGAAACTCCGAATCTCTGTAGCTGATGTGGGTCTAGGCCAGTCTTTGACTGCCTCAACCTTCTTAGTATCCACCTGAATACCCTCTGTTGATACAACGTGACCCAAGAAGCAGTTGAACTCAACCAAAACTTACACTTCGAAAACTTAGCATATAACTGGCTGTCTCTCAGAGTCGGAAGAACGATCCGAAGATGCTATTCATATTCCTCTCAACTACGGGAATAGATAAAGATATAATCAATAAAAACAATCACGAAGGAGTCCAGATAGGTCTTGAATATCCGGTTCATCAACTCCATAATGCTGCTGGGGCATTTGTCAACAAAAATGATATTACTAGAAACTCATAATGCCCATATCAAGTCCAAAAAGCTATCTTAGGGACATTAGATGCCCTAATCCTTAAGTGATGTAGCCATACCTCAAATAGATCTTTGAAAACACATTGGCACCCTAAAGTGGATCAAATATATAATTAATCCTCGGTAGTGGATACTTGTTCTTGATGGTGACTTTGTTCAACTACCGATAGTCTATGCACATCCGCATCGACCCATCCTTATTATTTACAAACAACACCGGCACACCCCAGGGCAAGACACTAGGTATATTAAAGCCCTTATCAAGCAAATCCTGCAACTGCTCCTTCAATTCTTTCAACTTTGGCAGGGCCATGCGTTACGACAGAATAGAAATGGGCTAAGTGCCTAGAGCCAAATCAATGCAAAAGTCAATATCCCTATCGGGTGGCATCCTCAGCAGGTCTGCAAAAAATACCTCTAATAAATCCCGAACAACTGGCACAGAAACCATAGAAGGAACCTCCGCACTAGAATCACAAACGTAAGCCAAATAAGCCAAACACCCATTCTCGACCATACACCGAGCCTTCATATAAGAGATAACCCTGCTGGTAGAATGACCAGGAGTCCCTCTCCACTCTAATCGAGGCAACCACAACAATGCTAGGCCACGGTCTTGGCATGATAGTCTAGTATAGCATGATAAGGCGACAACCAATCCATCCCTAATATGATATCAAAATCGACCATATCGAGAAGTAGAAGATCGACACTAGTCTCAAAACCTCCCAATAATAACCACATATGAACGATATACACGATCTACAATAATAGAATCCCCCACCGGTGTGGAAACATACACGGGAGCACATAAAGAATCACGAGGCACAACCAAATATATAGCAAAATATGATGACACATAGGAGTTTGTAGACCCTGGATCAAATACAACTGAAGCATCTCTACTGCAAACTGAAACAGTACATGTGATACAGCATCGGATAACTCAGAATCAGGCTTAGCTAGGAAAGCATAACATTGGGGATGGTCCCCACCTCTCTGAACCGTATCCCTGGGACGACCTCCTGCTGGCTAGCCTCTACCTCTAGCGGCCTGGCCTCCACCTCTAATGGCCTGACCTCCACCTCTAGTGGGTTAACCCCTGCCTATGTCTCCCTGACCCCTATCTCTAGCTGGATGGGCAGGCGGTGCTGGAATCATGGCACGAGAATCCTGCTACTATGACTAAACACCCACTAATCTAGGACAGGTCCTTCGGATATGGCCATACTCACCACACTCAAAACATCCATCTTGATACTATGGCTGAGGAAACCGAGACTGACCCTGATGGGCCGATTGACCACAATAATAACTCTGAAGAGGAGGTGCTCTGATAGTTGTTGGCGGTGCACTATAAGTTGGCTACCATGAAGGAGGTACATAAGAACCACAACCCCCTGAAGCTCCATGAGATGTCTAAATGCTGAATGAAACAGCGTGGGAGGATAGCCCCTACCAAAAGTATCTCGACCTCCAGATGAGGCCCCACTAAATCCACCGGAGTGACGAGGCCAATTGTCAGACCCCTGACCACTCCCTGAGCTAAAACCATCTCAACTCGTCTGGCAACATTGGCCGCATCCTGGAAAGAAATCTCACCCTCTATCTCCTTAGCCATCTACAATCTGATAGGCTGAGCAAGTCCCTTGATAAAGCTCCTCACCCTCTCTCTCTCTCTCTCTGTGAGAAGTATAAGAAGTGCATGAAGGTCCAGATCAACAAATCTAGTCTCGTACTGAATGATGGTCATAAAACCCTACTGAAGGCGCTCAAACTGCCTCCGATAGTCCTCTCTCTGAGTGCTAGGAAGATACTTCTCCAAAAATATCTAAGAGAACTGGTCCCAAGTGAGAGATGGTGACCCAGCTAGTCTGGCCAAATAATAATCCCTCCACCATTTCTTGGTGGAACCTAACAGACGAAAGGTAGAAAAGTCAACCCCATTAAAATCCACTATCCCCATATTCTGTAATACCTCATGACAACTTTCCAAATAGTCCTGGGGATACTCTGAAGATGTACCGCCATAGGTAGCGGTGAAAAGTTTGGTAAACCTATCGAATCTCCACAAGGCCTCAGAAGACATAGTTAATCCATCGGTGGTCTATGCTACAACACCCGGCGAAACTACCCCAACTAGCTGAGCTGCTGGAATCTGAAACTAGGGGGCCATCTGTTCCGGAGTGTGAGTAGCGGGAGTCTGTGCTCCTGCCCCAGCCCGAGAGATGACTGGTGCTACAGGAAGTATGCCGGCCTGAGTAACACTCTCCATAAGGCACACTAGACCGACCAAAGCATCTTAATGTACCGGGGAAGCGATAAACCCCTCTGGAACCTAAGTTGGCCCTACTGGAACGGTCTAGGTCGGAGCCTCCTCATCAAACTCTACTTGAGGCTCCATCGTTGGTGGTGCTGCTCGAGTTCTAGGCTGAGCCCTGCCCCTACCTCGACCTCTAGCACGACCTTGACCTCTTCCTCTGCCCATCGTAGTAGCTACCATTAGGGGCTCGTGCTGCTAATGAGCTAATAAAGCGGTACGTGTTCTCTCCATCTACGAAGGAACATGAGTACAAAGAAGAATAGAAGTGAAATTGTTCCTAACTCTTTAGCCTCTGGGGATAAGCATAGACGTCTCTGTACCGATCCCTCAAACTCTACTAAGCTTGTTCGTGAATTGTGAGACCTAGGAAACCTAGTGCTCTGATACCAACTTGTCATGACACGGATTTCCCACCATCGGGACAGTGATGACGGCTAACATCGCACTCGCTAGGCAAGACAACGTTCGAGTTTTATTCACATTTGTCCTTTATATTTTAAAGTTAAAATTAACAAAACTAAATCAAACACAAATAATGCGGAAGTAAATAATAAAACGGCCATCTATATACTATTACTAAAATCGAAGCTACTACAACCCAGAAATTGGTGTCATAATCCACGAATATACTATGAATTACTACAAATACTGGTCTGAAAGAAGTATATCTGTTTCGAAAGAAAAGAAAACATGGAAAGAGAAACATATAAGGGGACGCCAGGGCCTGCGCACGCCAATGACTACATTGGGTCTCCTAGATGAAGTATTTGCAATCGAGCTCTCGATAAGCCACAACCAGCTCTGAAATCTGCGCAGAAAGTGCAGAGGGTAGTATCATTACAACCGACCCCATGTATTTGTAAGTGCCGAGCCTAATCTCGACAAAGTAGTGGCGAGGCTACGGCGGGTCATTTACAATATAACCAGTATACAGTATATAATAAAGAAAAAAGGAAATATGGAACGAATTGGAAAAGTAACTTGCAACAAAAATAAATACGCAACCTGATTATCTTGCCAGTACTCAGCTATAACCAATCCTTAAGAATATTGCAATACTATAGAAATAGATCACAGTAGAAGAAGAATGCATAAACAACAAATGATGCGGCGTGCATCCCGATCCCATTATATCATCATTAACAATATGAATGTTCACCCTTATTACTCCTGTTGTGGCGTGCAAGCGGTTTCCACCTGTCCATCCTTATTGCTCCTTAATATATATCACCCTTATTCTTCCTGTTGTGGCATGTAACCCGATCCCATATGTCCACCCATATTCCTCCCGTTGCGGCATGCAATCAAATCCCACATATCAGTACCAATCACACAATAAGAACAAGTATTTCACAATTTATCTCAAACCCTCCACAACATTTATACCTTAAACCTTACCAAACGGAAATTTATGCAATTATGAAACTTCATCAATTAATGTTACAAAGCGAGACCTACCAATATGTACCATGAAACACCAATAAACTAACTTAACCAATAATGTAATACAAGGAAACTACGGAATAATTGATACCTTTAGTAAAGAAAACAACATTTAACAAGAAGCAATTAGACATGGAAGCACCAATAAGCATCTAGCAGTTAAGACATGAAGACAATATATTAGGAACGAGGAAGGGAACAAGCTAAACTAATAATTTAGTGGCGCATAGGTACTTGTCACCATACCTATACGCCACACACATAAAATTTCACATAGCAATTAAGTCGGGGATCCCTAATCCCTCGAGTCAAAGTTAGACCAAACATTTACCTCAATCCAACGGCCAACTCAAAGCTCAATTACTATTTTCCGTCTATATTTCACCTCCAATCCACTCGTATCTAGTCATAATTAACTTAATAACATCATTTATCGCTAAAAAAATCAATTCCAATGCATCGGTGTAAGTTTCCCAACATTTCCCCAAAAACCTAAAACCTGACCCCGGGTTCGCTTGGTCAAAACTCGAAGTTCGGATCAAAATACGATTACTCAATCACCCCCGAGCCCGGATATACATTTGGTTTTGGAATCCGGCCTCAATTTGAGGTCTAAATCCCCAAATATCGAAATTCCTAAGTTCTACCCAAAACACCCAATTCCACCATGAAAAACCTAGAATTTATGATGCAATCTTGCAAAAAGATGCAAAAGATTGAAAGAAATGAGTTAAGAATCATTTACCTATGATTTGGGGAAGAAATTGACTTCGAAAAATTGCCTATTGAGGTTTAGGTTTTGAAAAATGGGTGAATGAATGAAAATCCCGTCTAAGTCCAAAACTTATCAGCTGCAGATGTTGCATTTGAGACCTGAGTTTTGCAAATGCGAGAAAGGTATCACAAATGCGAAACCCTCGCATTTCTGCCGCCTTCGCAAATGCGAACCTGGACTTCCGCAAATGCGGCCTTTTTCTTCGCAATTACAAACTACCCAGTCTCCTCCCCTGCTTCGCAAATGTGAACAATCTTTGCAAATGCGAGGCTCGTATTTGCGAGCCAGACCTTGCAACTGCGAAGTCTGTATACCTGAAGCATACCAGCAATTTTGCTTAAGTTCAAATCACTCCGTAGCCTATCCGAAACTCACTCTAGCCCTCGAGGCTCCAATCCAAACATGCACACAAGTCATAAAACATCATACGAACTTTCTCGCGTGATCAAATCGCCAAAATAACACCTAGAACTATGAATTTAACACCAAATTGCATGAATGTTTCAAGAAAATTCATAAGTTCTATTTTCTTAACATAAGGTCCGAATAATGTCAAATCAGTCCCGTTTCTCACCAAATTTCACAGATAAGACATAAATATCATAATGGACCTATATCGAATATCGGAGCAAAAATATAGCCCTAATACCAATGAGATCAACTATTAACCATTTTCTCAAAACCATTATAATTTCTGTTTAACAATTTTAATCAAAAATTCATTTCTTGGGCTAAAGATCTCAGAATTCGATTACGGGCATACGACTAGGTCCCATACTTTACTACGGACCCACCGGGGCCATTAGAACACGGTTCCGAGTCCGTTCACCCATAACGTTGACCAAAGTCAACAAAATCAACTTTTTACACCAAAAATTATTATTTCTTAAATTTTTCACATAAAATCTTTTAGGATACACGCTCGGACTACGCACAGAAATTGAGGAAGAATAAACTGATGTTTTGAAGACCTCGAAAAACACAATATCGAGTTCTAAAACATAAGATGACCCTATGGGTCATCATATTTTCTACCTCTAAAACAATCGTTCGTCCTCGAACGGACATAGAAAAGTACCTGAACTAATGAAAAGATGGGGTAATCTACTCCGCATATCGGACTCGGACTCCCAGGTAGCTGCCTCAACAGGCTGACCTCTCCACTTCACACGAACCAAAGGATACCTCTTCGATCTCAACCGACGAACCGGCCCATCTAGAATAGCTATCGGCTCCTCCTCGTAGGTCAAATCATTGTGCAACTAGACAATGGTGAAATCTAACACGTGGGATGAATCGCCGTAATACTTCCGATGATAAGCCTGATGGAAACACAATCTGTAGGCCACCTCTCTCAGTCGATCAAGGATCTTAAAAGGCCTGACAAACCTAGGGCTTAACTTGCCCTTCTTCCCAAATCTCATCACATCCTTCAAGTGTGACACCCAAAACTCTCTCTCCGACCATTAATGCCATATCACGAACCTTAAGGTCGGCATAACTCTTTTGCCTAGACCGAGCTGTACGAAGTCTATCTTGAATGATCTTAACCTTATCCAATGCATCATGCACAAAGTCATACCCAACAACCGAGCCTCCTTCGGTTCAAAGCACCTAACCGGCAATCGACACAGTCTATCATATAACGCCTCATACGGAGCCATCTGGATACTCGACTGATAACTGTTGTTGTAGGCAAACTCTGTAACGGCAAGGACTGATCCCAAGAACCTCTAAAGTCAATAACAAAGGCGCGGGGCATATCCTCCAAGATCTGAGTAGTACGCTCGGACTGTCCGTCCATTTGAGGATGAAATGTTGTGCTCAACTCTACCCTCATACCCAACTCACGATATACTGCCCTCCAAAAATGGAAGGTAAAACGCATACTTCGATCCGAAATGATAGACACGGGCACACCATGAAGACGACCGATCTCACGGATATAGATCTCTGCCAACCGCTCCGAAGAATAAGAAACTGCCACAAAAATGAAATGCGTTGACTGCGTCAGCCTATCCAAAATAACCATAATGGATCGAACTTCCTCTGAGTCCATGGGAGTCTAACAACAAAATCCATAGTGATACCATCCCATTTCCACTCAGGAATCTCAATCTTCTGAAGTAAACCACCATTTCTCTGATGCTCGTTCTTTATTTGCTGACAATTCAAAAACCGAGCTATATATGCAACAATATCCTTCTTCATCCTCCTACACCAATAATGCTGCCACAAGTCCTGATACATCTTAGCAGCGCTCAGATGAATATAATACTGGGAATTGTGGGCCTTCTCCAGAATCAACTCATGAAGCCCATCCATATTAGGCACACAAACACGACCCTGCATCCTCAAAACTCCATCATCTCCAACCGTAACCTCCTTGGCATCACCGTGTCGCAATGTGTCCCTAAGGACAAGCAAATGAGGGTTATCATACTCCGATCTCTGATACTCTCAAATAAGAAAGACCAAGCAACTAGACAAGCTAGAGCACGACTGGGCTTAGAAACATCCAACCTCACGAAATGATTGGCCAAAGCCTGAACATCCAAAGCAAGTGGTCTCTCACCGACTGGAATATATGCAAGGCTACCCATACTAGCTGACTTTCTACTCAAAGCATCGGCCACTACATTGGCCTTCCTAGGATGAATGGTGATATCATAGTCTTTCAATAGCTCCAACCACCTCCTTTGCGTCAAATTGAGCTCCTTCTGCCTGAATAAATACTATAAACTCTTATGATTAGTGAACACCTCACACGACATGCCATATAGATAGTGCCTTCAAATCTTTAGCGCGTGAACAATGGTTGCTAGCTCCAAGTCATGAATTGGATAATTATTCTCGTGAATCTTCAACTGTCGCAAAACATATGCAATAAGCTTGCCACCCTGCATCAACACCGAACCAAGTCCTATATGAGATGTGTCATAATATACTGTATAGGGCCCTGAACATGTGGGCAACACTAACACCGATGCCGTAGTCAAAACTATCTTGAGCTTCTGAAAGCTCGCATCACACTCATCCGATCATCTAAAATGGACACCCTTTTGGGTCAACCTGGTCATCGGGGCCGCTATAGATGAAAACTCCTCAACAAACTGACGGTAATAACCCACCAAACCCAAGAAACTCTGAATATCTATAGCTGATGTGGGTCTAGGACAGTCTTTGATTGCCTCAATCTTCTTAGGATCCACCTGAATACACTCTGCTAATACAACATGACCCAAGAAAGCAACTGAACTCAACCAAAACTCACACTTCGAAAGCTTAGCCTATAACTGGCTGTCTCTCAGAGTCTGAAGAACAATCCAAAGAGGCTACCCATGTTCCTCTCGACCGCGGGAGTAGATCGAGATATCATCAATAAAAAAATCATGAAGGAATTCAGATAGGACTTAAACACCGGGTTCATCAAATTCATAAATGATGCTGAGGCATTTGTCAACCCAAATGACATTACTAGAAACTCATAATGCCCGTATCGAGTCTGAAAAGCTGTCTTAGGGACATCGGATGCCCAAATCCTCATCGGATGCCCAAATCCTCAGTTGATGGTAGCCATACCTCAATTCGATCTTTGAAAATACCTTCGCACCCTGAAGCTGATCAAATAAGTCATCAATCCTTGGAAATGGATACTTGTTCTTGATGCTGACATTGTTCAACTGCCGATAGTCTATGCACATCCTCATCGACCCATCCTTGTTCTTTTCAAACAATACCGGCACACCCCAGGGCGAGACACTAGGTCTAGTAAATCCCTTATCAAGCAAATCCTACAACTGCTCCTTCAATTCTTTCAACTCTTGCAAGGCCATGCGGTACGACAGAATAGAAATGGGTTGAGTGCATGGAGCCAAATCAATGCAAAAGTCAATATCCATTTTGGGTGGCATCCCCGACAAATCTGTAGGAAATACCTCTAGGAACTCCTGAACAACTAGCAAAGAATCCATAGAAGGAACCTCCGCACTAGAATCACAAACATAAGCCAAATACCCCTTCTCGACCATACACCGAGCCTTCATATAAGAGATAACCCTGCTGGTACATTGACCATGAGTCCCTCTCCACTCTAATCGAGGCAACCCCGGCAATGCTAAGGCACAGTTTTGGCATGATAGTCTAGTATAGCATAATAAGTTGACAACATATCCATCCCCAAAATGACATCAAAATCGACCATATTGAGAAGTAGGAGTTTGATGCTAGTCTCAAGACCCACAATAATAACCACACACAAATGATATACAAGATCTACAACAATAGAATCCCCCACCGATTTGGACACATACACGGGAGAACTCAAAGAATCATGAGGCACAACCAAATATGGAGCAAAATAAGATGACACATAGGAGTTTGTAGACCCTGGATCAAATAAAATGGAAGCATCTCTATTGCAAACTTAAATAGTACCTGTGATAACAGCATCAGATGACTCAACCTCGGGCCTGGCTGGGAAAGCATAACATTGGGGCTAGGCCCCACCACTTTGAACCATATCCCTGGGACGACCTGACCTCCACCTCTAACGGGCTGACCCCTACGTCTGCCTCCCTGACCCCTATCTTTAATTGGATAAGCGGGTGGCTCCAGAATCATGACACGAGAACCCTACTGTTGTGATTGCAACACCCACTAATCTCAGACAAGTCCTCCAGATTTGGCTATACTCACCACACTCGAAACATCCATGTTGATACTGCGGCTGAGGAAACTGAGACTGGCCTTGATGGGCCGGCTGGCCATGATAATAACTCTGAAGAGGAGGTGCTCTGATATATGCTAGCGGTGCACTATAAGCGGGCTGCCCTGAAGGAGGTACAAAAGAACCACGACCCCCTGAAGCTCCATAAGATGTCTGAAGTGCTTAATGAAACGGCCTCGGAGGATAGCCCCTACCAAAAGTACCTCGACCTCCAGATGAGGCCCCACTAAATCCACTGGAGTGACGAGGCCTCTTGTCATACCCCTGACCACTCCCCTGAGCTAAAACCATTTCAACTCGTTTGGCCACATTGGCCACATCCTGGAAAGAAATCACACTCCCTGTCTCCTTAGCCATCTGCAATCTGATAGGCTGAGCAAGTACCTCAATAAACCTCATCACCCTCTCTCTATCGGTGGGAAGTATAAAAAGAGCATGACAGGCAAGATTAACAAATCTAGTCTCGTACTGAGTGAAAATCATAGAATCCTACTGAAGCTGCTCAAACTGCCTCCGATAGTCCTCTCTCTGAGTGATAGGAAGATACTTCTCCAAAAATAGCTGAGAGAACTGGTGCCAAGTGAGGGCTGGTGACCCAACTGGTCTGGCCAAACAATAATCCTTCCACCATTTCTTGTCAAAACCTGATAGCCGAAAGGTAGCAAAGTCAACCCCATTGGTCTCCACTATCCCCATGTTCCGTGATACCTCGTGACAATTGTCCAAATAGTCATGGGGACCCTCTGAAGATGTACTGCCATAGGTAGTGGTGAAAAGCTTGGTAAACCTATCCAATATCCATACGACCTCAGAAGACATAGTTGATCCATCATCGGTATGTGCTACAACACCCGACAGAACTACCCCTACTGGCTGAGCTGCTGGAGTCTAAAATTGGGGGACCATCTGCTCCAGAGTGTGAGTAACGGGAGTCTGTGCTCCTCCCCCAGCCAGAGAGATGGCTGGTGCTACAGGAAGTATGCTGGCTTGAGTAACACTCTCCATAAGGCCCACTAGACGGACCAAAGTATCCTGAAGTACCAAGGTAGCAATGAACCCTTCTAGAACCCGAGTTGGTCCGACTGGAACGGTTTGGGCCGGAGCCTCTTCGTCAAACTCTACCTGAGGCTCCGCCGCTGGTGTTGCTGCTCGAGCTCTGGGCTGAGCGCTGCCCCTGCCTCGGCCTCTAGCACGGCCTAAGCCTCCTCCTCTGCCCCTCATAGGAGCTGCTACTGGGGGCTCGGACTGCTGATCAATTAATAAAGGGGTATGTGTTCTTGCCATCTGCGAAGGAATAGGAGTAGAGAGTTCAATCAGCATTGCAAGATCAAATCGCACAACAGAGAAGAATAGAATTGAAATTATTCCTATTCACCTTTGTCATTTACATTTTATAGTTAAAATTAACAAAACTAAATCAAACAGAAATAAATACGGAAGTAAATAATAAAACGACTATCTATGTACTAGTAATATTATCGAAGCTATTACAACCCAGAAACTAGTGTCACAATCCACGAACATACTACGAATTACTAGGAGAGGAAATTGAAACATAGGAGTGGGCGCCAGGGCCTGCTGATGCCAGCATGACTACCTTGGATCTCCTAGATGAAGTGTCTACAACCGACCTCTCGATTAGCCAAAACCAGCTCCAAAATCTGCACAGAAAGTGCAGAGTGCAATATTAGTACAACCGCCTAATGTAATGCTAAGTGCCGAGCCTAACCTCGACGAGGTAGTGATGAGGCTACGGTGGAGCATTTACAATATAACCTGCATACAATATATAATAAAGCAAAGAGGAAATACGGAACGAATTAGAACAATAACTTGTAGCAAAAATAAATACGGAACCCGATTATCTTGCCAGTACTCAGCTATAACCAATCCTTAATAGAGTTACAATACTACAGATATAGATCACAACAGAAGAAGAATGAATAAAAAACAAATGATGTGACGCGCATCCCGAGCCCACTATATCATCAGTAACAATATGAACATTCACCCTTATTACTCATGTTGCCCCGTGCAACCCGATTCCACCTGTCCACCCTTATTGCTCCTTAATATATATCACCTTTATTCCTCCTGTTGCAGCATGCAACCTGATCCCACCTGTCCACCCTTATTACTCATGTTGCGGCGTGCAACCCGATCCCACCGGACAATCACATTTCACCCTTATTCCTCCTCAATATATCACCCTTATTCCTCTTGTTGTGGGTGCAACCCGATCCCACCATATCAGTACCAATCATACAATAAGAACAAGTATTTCACAATTTAGCTCAAACCCTTCATAGCATTTATACCTCAAACTTTACCAAACGGAAATCTATGCAATTATGAAACTTCATCAATTAATGATACACAACGAGTTACCATGAAACACCAATAAACCAACTTAACCAATAATGTAATATAAGGAAACTACAGAACAATTGATACCTTCAATACAGAAAACAACATTAAACAAGAAGCAATTAGACATGGAAGCACCAATAAGCATGTAGGAGTTAAGAAAGGAAGACAATATATTAAGAACGTGGAAGGGAACAAGCTAAACAAATAATTTGGTGGTGCATAGGTACTCGTCACCACACCTATACGCCACAACGTAAAATTTCACATAGCAATTAAGTTGGGGATCCCTTATCCCTAGAGTCAAAGTTAGACCAAACACTTACCTCAATCCAACGGCCAACTCAAAGCTCAATTACCGCTTTTCCTCTAGATTCTACCTCCAATCAACTCGTATCTAGTCATAATTAACTTAATAACACTAATTATCGCAAAAGAAATCAACTCCAATGCATAAGTGTATGTTTCCTAATATTTTCCCAAAAAGCCAAAAATCGACCCCGGACCCGCTTGGTTAAAACTCAAAGTTCGGACAAAAACACAGTTACCCATTCACGGCGGAGCCCGGATATATATTTGGTTTTGTAATCCGTCCTCAATTTGAGGTCTATATCCCCAAATTTCGAAAGTCCTAAGTTCTACTGAAAAACACCTAATTCCACCATGAAAACCCCGGGATTCTATGATGAAATCTTGTAAAAAGATGCAAAAGATTGAAAGATATAAGTTAAGAATCATTTACCTATGATTTAGGGAAGAAATTGCCTTTGGAAAATCGCTTCTTGAGGTTTAGGTTTTGAAAAATGGGTGAATGAATGAAAATCTCGTCTAAGTCCAAAATTTATCAGCTGCAGATGTCACATTTGCGACCTGAGCTTCGCATTTGCGAGCTGAAATGTATTGCAAATAAGAACCCCTCGCATTTCTGCTGCCTTTGCAAATGCGGACCTGGACGCGGCCTTTTTCTTCGCAATTGCAAACGACCCGGTCCCCTCCCCTGCTACGCAAATACGAACAATCTTCGCAAATGCGAGGCTCGCCAGACCTCGCAATTGCGACGTCTGCAGACCTGAAGCATACCAACAATTTTTCTTAAGTTCAAATCACTCTGTATCCTATCCGAAACTCACCCGAGCACTCGGGGCTCCAAACCAAACGTGCACACAAGTCTTAAAATATCATACGAACTTGCTCGCGCGATCAAATCGCCAAAATAACACCTAGAACTATGAATTTAACACCAAATTGTATGAATTTTTCAAAAAAGATCAAAAGTTCTATTTTCTCAACCAAAGGTCTGAATATCATCAAATCAGTCTCGTTTCTCACCAAATTTCACAGATAAAGCATAAATATCCTAACATACCTGTACTGGGTTCCGAAACTAAAATACGGGCCCGATACCAGCGAGATCAACTATTAACCATTTTCTCAAAACCATTATAATTTCAGTTTAACATTTTTTATCAAAAATTTATTTCTCGGGCTCGGGACCTCAGAATTCGATTTCGGACATACGCCCAGGTCGCATATTTTACTACGGACCCACCCGGACCGTCATAATACGAGTCTGGATATGTTTACCCATAACGTTGATCAAAGTCAACAAAATCAATTTTTTGGCCAAAAAATATTATTTCTTAAATTTTGAAGACCTTGGAACACGGAATCGAGTTCTAAAACATAAGATGACTCATTGGGTCATCACACACAACTATCTCTTCTGTGTTATCATCATCAACAATAATTACATAAACATAAAAGTCCATATACTTTGGTACCCTTTTTAAAAATCTAACCTACCTACTTACAAGTAAATATAAAAAACGCTACGCTTAGCAAGCATAAATCTAACGATTTCATACTAAGGGATGCCTTCTCGGGACAAATACTATTTACTCATTCGTATGAATTGATGTGCTCTTTCGGGAAAACTCCAAATAGTAGGATTTCAAGTAAGGGAGCCTTCTATTTTTTTCTTTTTCATTGCTTGCTTTTTCTTTCTTCTCTTTGAAAGAAAATTGAAGTATGCGTCTCTAAGACATGTTTCTCAATTTTGTTCCCTTTGTTACTAATTCTTGATATACTGTTGCCTTCTAAAATTGTGACTGTCGCGCATATATATTTTGAATAATCAAAATGTGAAAGATTTATGTAAGTTATGATTTTTTCCTGGGTTTTCCAAGTATCTTCGCGACATTTTCACAAAAATAATGCAATAGTGACCCGTCTTTATTCATGAGACTAACCCTACAAAAAGGTAGAT
This sequence comes from Nicotiana sylvestris, assembly GCF_000393655.2. Taxonomy (NCBI): domain Eukaryota; kingdom Viridiplantae; phylum Streptophyta; class Magnoliopsida; order Solanales; family Solanaceae; genus Nicotiana; species Nicotiana sylvestris. The sequence goes on from NC_091063.1 coordinate 66,868,834, forward strand.
CAAATTTTTATGCAGGAAATAACCACGAAAACAAGATTTCTAACATAACATGAAACTTCCACAAGATGAATAAATTCTATTATTAACAAAAATCTATAACATATTGTTTGTCCTCATACCTTTATGTTAATAGTTATGGTACAGAAAATGAGATAACAATGTCAAATGAATCGGCATTTGCGTTTCCTTTTTTGTTTTCGCAATTATATCCAACTATTTTTTGTTTGGTGTAATAATCTATTTTACCTGTTCCTTATTTACTATTATTTTTATGGCAGATAAAGAAGATTGAAAAGGAAGATGAAGAATCATAAGTCAATGGAAAAAAAAAAGATAAAAAGGTATGCCATCTTTTTGCCTTGCATATTGTCGTCCTTCTTTATATGAAAATTAAATTATCTAGGAATTTTCTATTATTAAGTGTGTCATTTTATAGGTTATTAGTTTGATTTTTGTCATTTGTTGTTGCAAGTGTTAAGCACTGATTGTTTTGAGTTCACAACAACTCAATAAATTAAGAAAATATTAAAATTTTACATTTTGTTAGAATACTATTTATTACTTTGCATCCAATGTAAAACTTTTTGTACTCTTCTAATCGGCTATTTGCATTATTTATTTGCACAACTGGTAATACTTCTATTTTAAAGTTATTTAAGTATACTAACTAAATAATAATGGTACTACCAATGATGTAACTTGTGTAAGATCACTAATATTATATACAGCCAAAATCGTGGAGTTCGACTTTGGGGCTATTGTGGCACTCCACGACCAACCTCGAGGAGCTCGAAGCAGAATTTGAAGTGTGACCCCAAGGTGTGTCCCTCGAGGGAGCATATCGAAGGTCAATCTTGGAGCAGTACAAATCGGCGATCATCATGGAAAAGCAGGAAAGCTCCCAAGGACACGTGGTTAGAACTGACCAGGTCTGTAAGAATAGTACAAATTCGTATTGAGCCATTATACAACTATACTATAGCATTTTCTCGTCATTATTAGACATGTACTATGTTGGGATTCCCCCCTCATATATAAAGGGGACCCTTTTCATTGTGTAAGGGGATGAATATTGAATACAATAGAACATTCTCTGATTTTCTTACCAAAACATGCTTAGCAATCACTCTATAGATTTATTGCTTGTTCATTTATTATTCCTTTATTGTTCTTCATTGATTTCCCATTATTAACCGCAAAAGGCTACCTTTGAGGCCTTCATTTATAATTATTTCTTCATCAATTGTTCATTGTCAACTGCCCTAACTAGACCTCGAAGCCCATGTTCCTGCCAGCTCGAGGCTCAGTCCTGCGATAGCATTGGTTTGCATATCTTATTCTCTTCATTTATAATTAGCATCTATTGTCTAACAACTAGTATTGATATAAATCACATATTTTTAGAATCATAAAATCAAATATAATTGTTAACACTATTTTCAAGGTAAACAGTTTGGCGCCCACCGCGGGGCTAAAAATAATAGTGATTGTTTTGGTGCTATTTTTTTGAAAACACAAGTTATCCTTCACACTTTTTCATATTAAAGAATCTAACTCAGCAAATGCACACGAAAACAACGGTATGGGGCTTCATGGAGAGAACAGTGCAGTTGCCGGTGTAACTCAGCTGCAAAGACAACAAAAAACTCCAAGCACAGCAGCATAGGAAATGGCTCCTCGAGTTGAGCAGACACCAGAGAGATCGAGTCACAAAGGGTTAGTAACGGACCCCGCTATTGTGAAGATGCCCGAGGACCTCACTAAAAGGATTGAATCAGGAGAAAAGAAGATAGAGGCTAACGATAAAAAGATGGAGACTTATAACTCGAGGGTCAATCAAAACTCGGGCGCACCCCCGATTCTAACGGTTGTAGATTTAAAGAAGTTCATACAGAAACCATACCCACCAAGTGCGGCTCTAAAGCCCATCCCGAAAAAATTCAGAATGCTCGATATCTCAAAGTATAACGGGACCACAGACCCCAATAAGCACATTACCGCTTATACTTGTGCTGTGAAAGGGAATGACTTAAAGGATGGCGAAATTGAGTCCGTCTTGTTGAAGAGATTTGGAGAAACACTGTCAAGGGGGCTATGATGTGGTATCACAAGCTACCCCCAAATTCAATAGATTCATTTTCCATGTTGGCAGACTCTTTTGTGAGGGCACACGCTGGTGCCATCAAGGTCGCCACCAGGAAGTTTGATGTCTTCAAAATCAAACAAAGAGAAAACGAGATGCTAAGGGAATTTGTATCTCGCTTTCAGATGGAGCAAATGTAATTACCACCAGTCTCCGATGATTGGGCAGTACAGGCCTTCACTCAAGGTTTGAACGAACAACCGATAGCTTCGAAGCAGCTAAAATAAAATTTGATCGAATATCCCTCCGTGACCTAGGCAGATGTACATAATAGGTATCAATCGAAGATCAGGGTCGAATATGACCAATCAGGAGCCCCCTCGGGCTCAGTATATCCTAACAGGCTCTTAACAAAGGAACAAAGGTTTATAGAAAGGGAGTAGAGACCAAACAAGGAAAGATACCAGCCGTATGTAGAAGATCGATGAAATGCCCCAAGGCGTAATGCACCTCGAGGCGATCGAAGGACAGATCGAGGCCAAAGTTCTCGGGGACTAATGAGTAAAGTCGGGTTCGATAGGCATACTGGGCTGCTAGAGGCACCTCGGCTATTTGAGTACAACTTCAACGTCGATGTCTCGGACATCGTATCGTCCACAGGTAAAATCAAAGATACTTGGTGTCCAAAACCCATGATGGAAGACCCTTCACAGAGGAACCCTAACTTGGTATGCAAATATCACGGCACTCACGATCATAAGACCGAGGATTGCAGACAACATTGAGAAGAGGTAGCCCGACTAATCAGCGAAGGCCACCTTCGAGAGTTCCTCAACAACCGAGCTAAAAACAAATTTCCCGGGAAAGAGAGGCGAATAGGAAGAACAAACCAGAAGAACAACAACACGTCATCCACATGATCATTGGAGGGGTCGACGCCCTGTAGGGTCCCGTTGTCAAGCGAGCGAAAATATCCATCACCAGGGAAAAGCGAACTCGGAGTTACATACTAAAGGATGCTCTCACATTCAGCGAAGTAGACATCGAGACCTTGTCTCAGGCTCATAATGACGCACTAGTAATTTCTTTTCTTTTGATTAAATTTTGAATTAAACGTGTGCTCGTGGATCCAGGTAACTCGGCCAACTTAATCAAGTTGAGAGTGGTGGAGCATCTCGAACGGCTCTACCAGATCGTACCTGCCTCTCGAGTCCTCAATGGATTCAACATGGCGAGTGAGACAACGAAAGGGGAGATCATCCTCCCGGTCAACGTGGCCGGTACAATCCAAGATACCAAGTTTCACGTCATCGAAGGTGACATGAGATACAATGCCTTACTTGGAAGGCCGTGGATACACAGTATGAGGGTAGTTCCATCAACCTTCATCAAATGATAAAATTTCCAACCAATGATGGAGTAAAAGCCGTGTACGGGGAGCAACATGCAACAAGAGAGTTGTTCGCGGTGCACGACATGGCACCGGCATCGACGCCCTCTGCATCGAAGAAGCCAAAAGACAAGTAAACAACCAGGTAGCGACCACAATCGAGATTCTCGACTACTACCGAATGAGTGAATAAAGGACCGTGCCGCGTCCCCGGAGCAAGCAGTTGAAATTTATCAAGGCTCGAATGCTATCATTTCTAAGGTACAACCCTCTCCCTTTTCATATAAGTTTTATACTAACCTATTTCAGGTGTTCGATTGAGAGGAATCGAAGCGCCCTCCATCTCGAAGACCTTGGGTTTTAAAGCATATGTTACACTTTTTTTCCCTTAGATCGGGTTTTATCCCGAACGGATTTTACCGGCGAGGTTTTTAATGAGGCAATGTCCATATGCTACCTAAGGAGAACTCATGAAGTATTCAATGCTTCTCTTCGATCAACCCCAAATACTGGGGGGCATCACCGTAGGAGGTCACCTCTTGGAAGAAACCAAACTATGCCTAGGAGGACCTCGATAGGAGAATGTTGTATTGGTCCAAATGGTCAAATGAACCATGTCCATGTAGAATAATCGAGCCTCCAAAGGCAAAAACATGTACGCATATATCAAGTAATTGAGGAATCCCCTTTGCTTATCAAAACACTTTGTGCCTCAAAGAAGTTCACTACTTTCTCATAAGACGGCTCAAGGGCTAGAAACTCTCGAACACTCGGGGATTGTCATCGACAGTCAGCTCAAAGAGCCATCGAAAACTCGAATTTGTAAGACTTTGATCAGGTAACTTTGAGCTCATAAGCCCTCAGTGAGGCAATATCAAATCTACAAGAGCTCAACAAGGCGTGCTCAAATTTATAAGACCTTAAAAAGGCATAACCCTAATATTAAAGCCAAGGTTATATATTCGAACTTGTAAGACCCCTAAAGAGGCATACTCTCGATATAGATGCCAAGGTCACCGCATGCGGGGACTAAAGTCTACGGCCAAATATAAAGATTATGGTTGAAAGAAAAGGCTACGGCCGAATTAACGCGGCTCAGAGATATCTGACTGCCACCACAAAACTAAGGGCCTCCAAATACTTCGAAAATTATTCGAAAAGAACCGGTTAATCAAGATACCCTCGGCATAATCAAAGGAGCTTCTATAATATCAGCTTCGAGCAATAAAAAGGGTTCGAAAACAATCAGCCTTCAATGAAAAGGTTTTGAAAACTCAGCCTTCGAGAGAACCTCCCGAGGTACTCAACTATTGTCATATATCGAATCATAATTGAGGTTCTCTTTGAGCCGTTGAAGAGTCAGACGAACACAAAACATGCCAAGGCATAATCAAAACTTCAAAAGTCTTTAGCCAAAATTGTCACAAACCCAAACCTATGGGCCGTAACGAGCACCCAATAACTTACTTAACCGAGTACCAATATAACATATCTTTCTTATTGTTCTTTCGTTGACAAAATGGGCCAAACGGGCTGTCATGGGCTAACCAGAATAAACATAAGGGAATACTCAATATAGAATGACCAATCCTGATATAAAAACTTACATATGTGACATACGGGCCTATAAGGCCAACATGATCATTTGTGAACTCAAAACATAGGCCGGCAAGGCCATACAAGCATTTTTATACATGACATCTGTCTACAAGCCCCTAAGAGTACATACTTATCAAAAAGGTCGGGGCAGGGCCTCGCCATACGAAATAATACACGTCTAAATGATACTGACCAAACAAGCAACTCCGGAGCAAATGGAGGGCACCAACATCTTCCGCTGATATGATGACCTACTTGGAGGACTCGCGACCTATCTATCAGAACCTGCGGGCATGAAACGCAGTGTCCCCAGGCAAAAAAGACATCAGTACGAATAATGTACCGAGTATGTAAGGAACATAAATAACTACATAACAAACATGGGAGAAATATATAGTAAATGACTCAACCTGTAAGCCTGGATAACTCTGTAAATCATGAAATAATTATGGTGTCATGCATATACATATACATGTCATGTCATGCATAGGTACATGTTTCATCAGGCCTCTAAGGGCATCCCATCATATCATCTTGGACACTGTGGGCAAAATTATCAATGTATACCATATGATCAGGTGGTGGTGCGTATATAACGCCATAACCTTATATCCCATATACATATGTATATATATATATATATATACATATATAAGCATATATAACACCATCTGGTCATGGGTCAATGTACATGTATAAATGAAATACCTTAATAAAATCTCTCGGTACGTCATAAGACCATTATGCCTCTGATTAATATCATAAAATAAAATTTATCAACTTACGTATTTTCTGAGACCCATGAACAGATGATAGAATAATATGACACATGGGGAATCAAGAACATAAGCATCTCTAGTATTTCTATGAATAGAGTCATTTATGGAAATTGCGCATTTCCTCGTCCCGTTTATATCGTATGGATCATGCCAAAAGAAAAAAGGGAAAGCCTTAACATACCTGAACTGATTCCCTTGACAATCCCTTTAACACCCTTTGTTTGCGACATCACGTAATGGCAGATCAAAGTAGAAGAAAATCCGTACGTTATTCTTGAGAAAGATTGTACCGTGCTCTCTTAGAATTGTAAATCCCTTTGCTATTATGTAGTGTAACTTTGTATGAAAATTTACCCAAAACCCGACACTTTAATTCACGTTTCTTGTGAATTAGACTTGAAGATTTGTGAATTGATCATAGCTTGTGGGAAATGATCACATCTTGAATTGAAGATTTGCACCGTATCTTTCTTTGAAGTGATCATATCTTGTATAAAAGTGCATTGTATCTTTCTTTGTGAAAATGATCCTATCATGTATGAAATTTATTGGATTTAAGAAGTCTCACCTTATTAATTGTTGCAAAGTTTCATGACAGTCCCCCTTCATAAGGTTATTTTCTCTTGAATTGTGTCTTATAATCTCTTTATCTTGGAGATTTGTGGGGCCCCACTTTGTGGATGAGTTGGCCAACAATCATTCCAGATGTGCCACCTATGTGTGGACTTTAAGAGTCACATTTTTGTGACTTTATTAGCTTTGATTTGCAGCCACGTTGGTGGATGTAATTCTTATCCAATATGTCCCCAATTAATTAAGCAATGTCCTTTTACCCGGTAAGTAATCAATTACCCGCATAATTAAGAATTATGTCAACTTACTTAAAATACTACTCACTTTTAACATACTTAATGCACCGTACTATCATGGTCATGTGGTACCTTGTATGACACTAATTCATAAATACCGGGTATTATAACTCGGACCGTATTTTATCCCAAAATGCTAAATTTCGACGAAATTTATTTTCTTCGATATGCTTACCCTCTTACCTTCGCGAATTTACTAGCATAATACTCATAATTTCACAACAATCTAATTTCCGAACTTATGTCGATTAACTTATGATGAAACTTTATCATACGAAAATGCAGGATGTGACATCTCATTTCGAGCTTCCATTAATTTATTTATGGCACACTTTCACATACGAAAATATGGGGTGTAACAAATATGAGGGAAAACTATAACCATATTAGAGGTCATATCGACCAAATCTAAAATGAGCCTAAGGGCCAGTCTAGAGAGCCTAAGGGCTAATGCGTAAGAGACTAAGGGCCAGCCTAAAGAGCCTAAAGGCTAATATGTTTCAAACTTAAGGGTCAATGAGCCCGAGTCAAAATCTGATTCGAGGACCAAGCCCTAAACGGTCAACTATTATCAATTATTCATCAAGCACAACCTAAGGGTTTATATCATAAGTCCGACACATCAAACTAGTTATTGACAAACATCAAAATATATTCGAAAAAGGCAAGGGGAAGACAAGAAATGACGAAAAGCAAATATCCTTATATATATATAATAAAGTTTTCAAAGACATGTTTGCAAGGCTCACGCCTGGAGCCCTTACACAAAAAGGAACAAATAAAAACCTAATCTATCACCAGGGTCACTTGACCAGACGGAGGTCCCTCAGAATTTGTGCCTTCAACGATTTGGCCCTCGACCCCAGAACTTCAACGGCGTCTTCCCCTTCGGGGAGTTCACCTTCATCTTCATCATCCTCCGAGTCGCTGGCCGAGATCTCAGCAGACAAATCGATGCCCCCTGCATGTATATCCTCAGAGCTTGTCTCCGAGATCTTAATCGAGAATGCGCTAGGGCCCAGGTCAGTTCAAGCTCGGCCTCTTTAGATACCTTTCTGGTTCGAGCATTTGCAGTAGCAGAATCTTCTCGGTACAACGATATGAGTGCATCGGCTTCGAACTTAGCTGCAGATAGCTCAATAACTGATTTAGCATGGAGTTCTTTGTACTTACAACTTTCTCCCCTTGCCTCTTGGAGTTGACGTTCAACCGAGGTCAGCTTCTCTCAAAGAGTTTATTTATCGGAGGACACTTCGTCCATGCGCTGCTTCAGCCCAAGGATTTCAGTATCTCTGACTTTAAGTTCCTCTTGTATTAGATCATATTTTTTCTTGAGCTGAAATAATCAAATTAAGGTATTAAACGCTCAATTGACTAACTCACAAAGCAAGCCCATGAAGGTCGTATTACCTGCTCATCGAGATCGGCCTGCTCTCGAGATACCCTCTCCAAATGTGCTCAAAGGTCACCTAGCTTCCCCTCCTTTTAGGCATAAAGGGCCTTAAGCTCGTTCAATTTAGAAATGAGCTTAATAAATTCATCCTCACAATGAGCCAAATCAGCATGTGACTTGGAAAAAGCTTTGTTGAAGAGCATCAAGGCCTAAAAACACAGAGGAAAGGAGTAAGAAAAGCGAGAATCGAAACTCTAAATACAGTGGTCAAGTAAATATTACCTGCTTTCGAAGCTTCTCAGTTTCTTCAAAGATCAATTAGGCATCGATATCGGGGCCTTACTCAACCACGACAAAATATCCTTCAAACATACCATTCTCTCCGGGGGATGCCCCCACGATGGGAGCTTTTATATCATGAACATCACATATTTTCCCAGGAGAGAATGATGGGCACGACGGAGGCTCATCTACATTGATCACCATGAATTGCTCAATTGGGGCCATCTCCCCCCTTCGAGGGGCTTCGTTATTGGTTTATTCGGGTTCATCAACTAAGTGCCCCTTGTCACCCGATGTGTTTTGGTCGTTGGTTGGCCCGAGGACTTCATCTGAGCCCCCTTCAACAATTCCCACAGCTCGGGTCGGGACCACCTCGGCGGTCTCTGTTCCAGCAGCCTCTGGCTCAGCCACCTTCGGCTTAGTAGACTTCGAGGAAACAATTCTCCCTCTTCCCCTAAGTGCCTGTGGGTAGTCATCATTCTCTTCGCCCTCGGCACGATGACTTTTGGCCACTTCTCGAGTTAAGGCCACTGAATCCGCCTCGGGCTTTTTAACTTTAGCCTTTTTTGGCATCGGGGACTCAGCTGGTGATTTCTTCTTTTTTTTTTCCTTAGTAGGATTCTGTTATCTGCTTCTCCAAACGGGGGTTCCCTCATCAAAATAGCCTCTCCAAGGCTTGCATAGGCACAATGGCTGAGAGTACTATCAAGAGATATCTTCTTTTAGGAGCTCAAGTATGAGAGAAATAAAAACTCACCATTGTTTTTAGCCTCCAAACGGGTCTTATCCATATCACGCCACACGCGCTTAACATATGGGCAGGAAAATCGAGTTGTCGGACCCAACCCCGGAGATCCTTGACAGCACAGGGGTACCACTCGACAGCTGTATCATCTAAGGGAGTTAATCCGAAGGAAAGAAAAGATATCTGATTAGCGAAACATGTTTACTTACGATTCATATTCCATTCCTCGGGGAATGTCATTATCTCAGTGGGGATCAGGTCTGGGGTCCTGACTCGGACAAAGTGGCTCATCCACCCTCAGTCCTTGTCTTTGTCGATGTTAGCGAAAAAAAGGACTTCGGAGATCGACATTTTAACTTAATCAGGCCACCTCGATAAAGTCGGGGGCTATACAGTCTAATCAGATGATCAAGGCTAAAAGGTATCCCCTCTACCATGTTCGAGAAATACCTAATCAGGTAAACGATGTGCCAGAATGATGGATAAATTTGTCCAAATGTCGCCCAATATTGCCTGTAGAAATTGAGGATCAATGGGTCTATCAGTGGCGAAGAGGCTTCTACCGAGCCTAAGTTGAAAGGATATGTGTATACATTGAGAAAATTAGCCTTGTGCTTAGTTATGTCTTCTCCACGTGAAGGAATCTCCACTTGCATCGCCTCCCCCCAACGGCATTCAACCTTCAATTTCCCAGTCATTGCCGTTGTATCGAGACATGGGTTCGCATCGTCTCGGAGCAGAGGAGGGTTTTTCGCCCTGAAAATCAGAAGATATATCACAAGACCCAGGAATACACTCCTCGATACTAGGAGGAACTACCGGTCTACCTTTGTTCCTTCGAGAAGGTGATGAAGATTTTTCCTTTTGAGGAACAAAGTTAGAACTTTTAGCCATCTCTAAAGAGAAAGATCTGAGGAGATGGAAAATGTTGTTAGAAAAGAGAAGGGAGAGTTCAAGGAAATTGAAAAGGGCTAAATCAATTTTTGGAACTGCTAAGATAGTAAAATCTGCAAGGTTATGAGATTTGTCTATTTATAAAGATCGTTTAAACGTGCTGAGGAAGCCAAATGGCCGACTGTCGGTGGCCTAAAATTAATGATTTTGGGAATAGTACAAAAAGCAACCCTTCAGTCAATTCAACCACTTATGTCATGATGTTGACTTTAGGACACAGGCATCGGGAATCAGTTTGTCAAAAATTATTAAGAATAATCTACTAGTCGGGTTCAAGTAGATACTCACTCGACTACTAAGCCCAGGGGCTACCCGAATTTGAGCAAGTTCTCACTCAGGGACTATTTATAAAGCCTCATGGCTATCTTTATTTCGAGTTCGAGTGAACGCTCACTCGACTATTTAGCCCAAGGGCTACCCGAGCTCGAGCAAATTCTCACTTGGGGACTATTTATAAAGCCTTAGGGCTATATTTATTTCGAGTTCGAGCGAACGCTCCCTCGACTATTTGGCCCAAGGGCTACCCGAGCTCGAGCAAGTTCTCACTCGAGGACTATTTATAAAGCCTCAGGGTTATCTTTATTTTGAGTTTGAGCGAATGCTCACTCGACTATCTAGCCCAAGGGCTACCCGAGCTTGAGCAAGTTCTCTCTCAGGGACTATTTATAAAGCCTCAAGGCTATCTTTATTTCGAGTTCGAGGGAACGCTCACTCGACTATTTAGCCCAAGTGCTACCCGAGCTCGAGCAAGTTCTCAGTCGGGAACTATATATAAAGCCTCAGTGCTATCTTTATTTGGAGTTCGAGCGAATGGTCACTCGACTATTTAGCCCAAGGGCTACCCGAGATCGAGCAAGTTCTCACTCGGGGACTATTTATAAATCCTCAAGGTTATCTTCATTTCGAGTTCAAGCGAATGCTCACTCGATTATTTAGCCCAAGGCTACCCGACCTCAAGCAAGTTCTCACTCGGGGACTATTTATAAAGCCTCAGGGCTATCTTTATTTCGAGTTCGAGCAAATGGTCACTCGACTATTTAGCCAAAGGGCTACCCATGTTCGAGCAAGTTCTTACTCGGGGACTATCGATAAAGCCTTAGGGCTATCTTTACTTCAAGTTCCAACAAATATTCACCCGATTAGGGGCTACCCGAGTTCGAGAAAACTCTCACTCGGGGACTATTTGTAAAAACCTAAGGGCTATCTTTATTTTCAGAAGATCGAGCAAACACCCACCCGTTAGCTAAATCTAAAGGCTACTCGTGTTCGAGAAAATTCTTACTCGAGGACCATCAACGAAGCCTAAAAAAGCTAACTTTATTTAAAAAATCGAGACCCAACTCTCACTCAACTCGGACTCAGAAGTCCTGGTGACCTATGTTCGCATCAAATCAATCCAAGCTTAGTCCGAGGGATAACAAAGGACTTTAAGAAGAATCATTTAATCAATTGAAAACCTAAGGGTTTATTATGTTTTGGATCCAGTATTCGGACTAATCGTTAGAGTCATGCACTTAGATTTTTTACAAATCAAAGACAAAATGAAGAAATTCTTGTATTAATAAAAGATGTTTACAAAGCCCACGAAGGGCCCTTTCACAGAAACAAAGAAACAAAAAACAACAGCCAAAGGCCCAATCTACTTTAGAGGGAATGTCCTCAAGAGCAACATCCTCGAGAACATTTTCCTCGGGGGCTTCATTTTGATCTTTTGAGCTGTGTCTTCGAGAACTTCCTCCGAAGAAGCAATAGATGAAGAAAAGAATACAATCTATCAAAGAGCAAAAGCTTTTAACAAGCAAAGAAAATTGTGGCCTGGTGAAAAATATGGCGAGTATGGGTCCCGTCAGCACAACTATTATGAAGCCACTTCTAAAGACATTATACCGGTGTGGGATGCAAAAATTAATAGATAAAATCACCTCACTCCATAGAAAGAAAATGGAATAAGGCGCCACACCAGGTTGAAGTTAAGAGATGTGAGCAGCGGTATAAAGACCACATATCTTCTGATATAGGAAGAATCTGGTGCCCTTCTCTTATTGATTCGGGACAACAGCAACATCAACAACAACTCAGTATAATCCCACTTAGTGGTAAAAACCTTTAAAAATGAGCGATGGCATAACTGACAAATTTGTTGTCGTATAACCTTGTGGTCACAGGTTTGAACCATAAAAATGGGAGGTTAGAAGAAGATATAGAGAAGGAAAAGGGATAAAGTTTGAAGAAAGAGTGAGCAAAGTTTTGGTTCAAATAATCCCTTATTTATAGGAAAATGACGGTGAAACTGGCGGCGCATTCAATGTTTCTAGGGAAACGAACCGGTAGAGCATTCAATGCTTTTGGGGAAATGGACCGGTAATGCGTTCAATGCTCCTGGGGAACAAACCGAGGGGAAATTTTGACCTCTTCGAATGCTTATGTCACGAGCATCCCGTCATCACGAGAGGCTCGAAAAAATCGACGTCAAAATCATTTCATATAATTCTATTCTAAGAAATGCAGGGACTATTTGTATACGGCCAAATAGGGGAGTTCGACTTTGGGGCTATTGTGGCACTCCATGCCCAACCTCGAGGAGCTTGAAGTAGAATTTCAAGTGTGACCCCGAGGTGTGTCCCTCGAGGGAGCATATCGAAGGTCAATCTCAGAGTAGTACAAATCGGTAATCATCATAGAAAAGCGAGAAAGCTCCCAAGGACACGAGAATAGAACTGACCAGGTCTGCAAGAATAGTACAAATTCTTATTGAGCCATTATACTGCTGTACCAATAACATTTTCTCATCATTACTAGACATGTAATATGTTGGGATTCCTCCTTCCTATATAAAGGGGACCCTTGTCATTTTGTAAAGGGATGAATATTGAATACAATAGAACATTCTCTGTTATCCTTACCAAAACATGCTTAGCAATCACTCTATAGATTTATTTCACGTTCATTTATTGCCCATTATTAGCCGCAAAAGGCTACCTTTGAGGCCTTCATTTGTCATTGTTTCTTCATCAATTGTTCATTGCCAATTGCCCTAACTAGACCTCGAAGCCCCTGTTCCAGCCAGCTCGAGGCTCAGTCTTGCGATAGCATTGGTTTGTATATCTTGTTCTATTTACTTATACTTAGCATCTATTACCTAACAACTACTATTGAAATAAATCACATATTTTTAGAATCACAAAATCAAATATAATTGTTAATACCATTTTCAAGGTAAACAAATATCCATTTCAAATTTGAATGTTAATCATGTTAGAAAGTACATAACCTATCTTATATTATTAAACGTGTATTATATTTGCTTTATCGACCTAATCATCTCATATTCAGTTAAAATGACATTATAAATGGAACTAAAAAAATAATGTGTAATTTATTAATGACGTACAAGAAGCTGGGGAGTTTTGAAGTACCGTTTTGAAGTACCGGTAAAGTTATCTCCACATGACCTATAAGTCACAGAATCAACCCGTGAAAGCAGGCACTAATGTTTACACTTGGGTAGACTGTCTATATCATATCCCGTGAGTACAGTTTTTCCTCGGCCCCTAAATAAACGCGAGATGTTTTGTGTAACGAGCTATTCTTTTTTATAATTAACTACGTACAAGTATGCATCTAACTGAACGACAAAAATATAAATAATTTGAAGAGGTTTAAAGATCACACAAAAATCCAAGTCAAAGAGGTATTGACCTTTTGAGTTGATTGTTACCATCCGATCAAAGATTTTACTTTGTAAAAGTAGATTATGGAAAGAACATTATAATAAATGGAAAGTTATTGATAATTGATTTCTATGACTTGAACAATAGAACATATAAAAAGTTAGTTTTTGTTGAACTAAAATTATTTTTTTCTCAATTAACTAATTTTTAGTTTGTTAATTATTTGTGCAATTTTCTAGCATTTGATTACATATAAAAATGTCTATGACATATGGAATATGCGTAACGACCCGACCGGTCGTTTTGAGCATTGGCCCTTCGCTCTCCAGTTCTTGGGCATGACTAGTTTTGTATGATGTATTATGACTTATGCAAGTCATCGATTTTGGTTTTCAGGATAATCGGAATAGATTTGGAAGAACAATTCTCAGCTTGAAGCTTTAAATTTGAAAGATTTGACCAAGCTTTGACTTTTTAGTATTCGATTTCGGATTTGGATTTTTATGATTTGGTTAGCCCCGTTAGGTGATTTTGGACTTGGGAGCACGTCCGGAATGTGATTTGAAGGTTCGTGGTAGATTTAGGCTTGAATTTGCGAAATTGAAAGTTTGGAGTTTCCGGTTGGTAGTGGAAATGTTGATGTCAGGGTCGGAATGGAATTCTGGAAATTGGAGTAAGTCCATTTTGTCATTTGTGACGTGTGTGCAAAATTTTAGGTCATTTGGATAAGGTTTGATAGGTTTTTGGATCGGTTGCATAATTCGGAAGTTTTAGAATCCTTAAGCTTGAATCCGAGGTTGATTTGGTGTTTCGATGTTGTTTTGAGTATTCCGAAGGTTGGAATAAGTTTGAATAGTGATATGTGACTTGTTCGTATTTTTGGATGAGGTCCCGAGGGCCTCGGGATGATTTCAGATGGTTATCGAAAACTTTAGAAATTGAAAGATGTACCTAAAGCTGCTGGTTCTATTATAACCACACCTACGGTTAGGGGACCTTAGGTACGACGTCCACAGAAGCGAGGAAGCAGCCGTAGATTCGGCCACAAGTGAAAATGGCAGGAGCCGCAGGTGCGGAGGAAGGAACGCACCTGTGTGACCGCAGGTGCGGGTAGGGGTCGCAGATGTGGTTAAGACGAATTATGTGAAAACCACAGAAATGGTTGGATGGAGTGCAGAAGCAGTTCCACAGGTGCGAAATCGCTGTGCAGAAGCTATATAAAACTCACTTCGCGAACTTCGGTCTTTTATCCATCATTTTTGGACGAGATGGAGCTTGGAGACTTCGATTTCAAGGAGGAATTTAAGTGTTTTCAGTGAGGTAAGACACTTGGATCTTGTATCTTATGTTTATGGATATTATTCCATGGTATAATCATGAAAGTAATGTAGTAATTAGAGAAGGAATTGAGAGATTGAGGCTTGAGTTTTGGAAAGCTTTGAGTGGTGATTTGAGGGGCCATTTGAGGTCCGATTTTGATGTTCTTGGTATGCGTAGACTCGTGGGAGGATAAGGATTCTATTCATGTGATTGTTATTGGATTACGAGACGTGAGCCGGGGGTCGGGTTTGACCAATTTCGGGATTCTTGATGTAATTTGATTATTTTCGCGTGAGCTTTGTTCCCTTAGCATATACTGATGTCATTATTCTTATTTTTTGTAAGATTCAGAGCATTTAGAGGCCAAATCGAGAGGCAAGGGAGTCACGGGCTAGAGTTTATCTTTGCTTGACGTAAGTAACGCTTCCAAACTTGGTTCTGAGAGTTCGAAACCCCGAACTATGTGTTCCATAATTACTATTCAGGTGACACAAATGCCAAGTGACGGGCGAGTGGGCATGCACCATGAGAATTGCGGCCTGGGTCATTCCATGGCACTGCTTAATGGCTCTTTCTTGCTGATATCTATGTTATAATTTTGTTATTAAGTTAATGAGCTGCAAATTATGCTAATTATCATGTTAAGGCTTCACGATAATACTGTTGAGACCCGAGAGGTCGTTTCTTGTTGTCATGTCATTAGCTTCATTGATATTCTGTACTTAGTCTTGTTCATGCATATTATATCATGTCTCAATCTCGATTATTGTTATTTGACACTTCACATCATTGTTCAGGCTAGTATCATGACATTTTGAGCTCGTGTGTGTGAGACTGGAGAGTAATGACTGAGTGAGGCCGAGAGCCTGATATTGAGTGATAGTATGGGATCGGGCTACACGCCGCAGTGAGATATCGATCATGCCTTCGTTGGCTTAATATAGCGCTTGGGCTAAGAGAAGCTCCTCCGAAGTCTTTACACCCCCAGTGAGCGCAGTTGGTATTATTGAGGGATGGATCTTCCCTGGACATGGATCTTGTCCGAAGTATTTATAGTTGGAGATGTATCTTCTCCATAGGCTAGAATGGCCTTCCTCGGTATTGGATGACTGTTGTCAGTGATGTGTATATATTCCGTGATGGATCTTCCGTGGGTCTTGTGAGCCATATACAGTACCGAGCGGTTGTGAGGTTATTATTGTTATTATTTGGAGATGGATCTTCTCCATAGGCTGGAATGGCCTTCCTCAGTACTGAGTGATTTCTATCAGAGATGTATATATTCCGGGATGGATCTTCCTGGGTCGTATGATCCATATACAGTACTGAGTGGACGACCATTTGAGATTGTGGGCACATGAGGCACTCAGCACGGTGCATTTTATATAGCATGTGCATAGACATATAAATGTAGCAAAGTTATACTCCTTTACCATATTCATATCTGCTCTAATTCTTGCTTTGAACTGTTTATTCAACTGAAAGCATGCCTACATTTCTGTACATTATTTCTTTTATCCTTAAGGAGGTTGGGTTCGTCACTACCTATCAGTCCTAAGGTTGGACTTGTTACTTACTGAGTTGTTGTACTCACGTTACCCTTTGCACCTCATGTTCCAATTCAGGCACTTCGGATCCAGCGGTGGTGGTTGATCGAGGCTTCTAACTTATGAGATTATTGAGGTACCTGCACGGCTTTCGTAGACCCTGACTCTCCACCTTACTTTCCAGTTGTATTTCAGTTGTTCCCTTAGATAATATGTTAGACTATGTATTTTTCTTAGATGCTCATGGACTCAGTGACACCATAGTTTTTGGATCGTATTTATTCTTGGAATTTCTTATGTCTCAAATAATTCTTTAACTGTCAAAAGCTTTTGTAAATGTTTGCAAACTTATTATTACTGTGTTGATGGTTGAGTTGAGGCTGGCCTAGTTTCACGATAGGTGCCATCACGACGGGTCAGGTTTTAGGGTCGTGACAAGTTGGTATCAGATCCTAGGTTACATAGGTCTCACGAGCCATGAGAGGGCTTAGTAGAGTCTCGTGGATCGGTATGGAGATGTCTGTACTTATCTTCGAGAGGCTGCGGTTTAAGAAATAAACTTCACATTCTTTAATTCCTATCGTGCGACATTGATTCACCTTGAAGCTTAACTCCTTGAATTCGTTCCACGCATTCGTGTGCGTGCATGAGCGCTCTGTATCAGCTGTGCATCGAAGCATAGTGATTCCCTAATCGAAGGGCAAGATGTGATTTCTGTGTGTTGATATTGGGCTAGTCTGGAGGACCTAAGGTCAGATTTTGCCTATAGTTAAGTGCTGAGGCGTTGATTGTGTGGGCACGTGCTTCTGGATTTATATGTTCGGTGGTGTCTGTATTAGTGGAAGTAATGACCGAATTGCTATGTGATGAGAATGATATGACTGTGAAATGTGTTCATATGATTTGAATGTGATGAGTAGGGTCTGCTTGAGGATAGAATGAACTATTTGGTGCTTGATTTCCATCGTGATTTGATGTATAGCCCAAGATACAGTGTATTGAAGGATCTTTTCATGTTGTTAGTCAGGGAGTGAGGTGGATTTTAAGTCGCAATTTGAGTTCAGACTCATGAAGATTTGGTGATTGCGTGATGTTTATGGCGATGGAAGGGTATAAAGAGAAGTTAGTTTGAGGCGGAGCAGGTGGGTGATATTGGGCATATTTCTATATGTTTTGATATTACTTTACCCATATTTTTACCATTTTTTGTTGCTATTTGTTGTTACAAAATTCCCAACATGGTTTAATTATTGGTTTTATGACAAATGAAGTTGTGTGTGATGAATTAGGGTGTTTGGAGTGCAAACATATGAAGAAAAGGTGCTCTAGCTAGAGGAGGAGGGGTTGGATGCGTTGCATCCAACCTAGAGAAAGATTATATTTGGTGCACCCCTTAGAAGTGAAGTCGTCCCATAGCATCCCATAGCATCCGCACCTAGGCAAAGTTGAGATGGAGGAACAATCCACCCTAGCATGCGAAGCTGAGAAGCGGAGGACGAGGTGGATGCGAAGCATCTACCCCAGCATCCATCCCTAAAGCTGAGCTGGACAAGGAATTGGAGAACTTTGGCCCACGACTTTTGTACGCACTATATAAGCCAAAGACGCCTCTTTTAGGTGAGAAAACACACTTTTTGAAGGAAATTCGACCTAGGGAGAGTGGAGAGACGCCGTGGAGGCCGGGTTTCATCTTTTCTTCCACCAAACTTAGTAATTTTTATGTTTCTTTGTATGATTTGTTGTTTGGCTACCCTGTCTATGTCGACCTAAACTTTACGTTCTAGGGTTGTGGTTCTTTCATGACTATTGTTATTCGAATATTATTTTGCCTTATTGATTTATCATATTGGTTTATTTATTCAATCTTGCGCTTAACTATTTGATTGCTTGATCACCAATTGAATGTTATCTACGAATCTAGAATTGAACTCGAAAGTAGGAATTCTAGATTGCACATAGGATTGAGTAGAGCAAGTTCTTGAACCTGGGCATCGGGGAACGGATTCGCGGTTAGGATAGACATACACCTAATTTCCTTGCTTGGTTGATTTACAAGAATTATAAATGCATTCTAGTTAGTTCTAATTTCATATACATATTGGCGTTAGGTTAGCTTGAATAGGCGAGTTAGAACTCAACAGATTCTTATTAGCAATATTAACCCTATCTACCAATAAACCAGATAAATTAATTAGTCAATTCAATTGAAGAATACAGTAGGACTGTTAGATAGCCCATGACCCTAGATCATTTTCATTACATTCATAACATAAAAATCTGCTCTTCCTCTGTTAAAAGTTAATTCTTTATATTTCTTTATTTAATTAGTTTAGAATCAAATACTTCGAGGTTTAATTCTTGTTTAGATAATTAGGATAGTCTAATTTAGTTAATAGTTAATCACAAGTTCTCTTGGAATCGACATCTGACTTTTAGTCACTTTATTACTTGATGACCGCGTATACTTGCGTGTGCATTTGGCCGCAACAAGTTTTTGGCGCCGTTGCCGGGGACTTAGAAATTAGCTGTTTTTCTAGATTAGACTTTTGCTTTTATCTTTACAAGTTTTTTCCCTTTTGGTAAATATTTTTACTTTTATAACTATTTGATTTTTCTCTTAGTATATTTCTAGTTCTCTCAACATGATATCTGGGGATAAAATATCAGGAGGTAAGGTTATTGATGAAGACGCTTGGTTGACGGAAGAATTTTATGGCCCGTCTTTTTGGGCTTGTCATGACCTGAACTCTGGGAGGTTTGAATTTGAATATGGGAGTAAGGGTTGGTATTGGGAAGAATATTCATGATTAAGGGAATACGAGGAACATCGTTATCTTCTAACAAAATTGGTGAATGACTGGTCTAAGGAGAAAGTTGAACTTGCACAAGAAATTGACAGGTTTGGCTTGGTTTTGCGTAACTTAGATGCAGATTTGAGTGCAAACGTTGATGCGTGTAATGCCCAACAATTTAATGACGAGTTTTGTGAAGTTGAAAAAAATCTTCTAGAACAAATTGAGGAGCTAAAACGAGAATACCAATCATTTGACCATATTTTTCTTGACGATGTCAATGTTGGGAAGATTGTTCTAGAGTCATATTAGGGAGTAGATAATGTTATATTTGAAGACTCTAGTGCGTGTAAATATGAGAATGTAAAGAGTAATACAATTCTAGGGTTAGGGCGTATTGGTCCTCATTCCATACATTTTTCGACATTGTGTTTGAATGATGATATGGAAATTGAGTCATCTGAGCCTTTCGAGGAGTCAATGGAAAAGGAACTGGCTGCTTACATTCTTGGATTTGTCGTGCCAGAGAGAAAAAATTATATTCCTCGTATAAAGGCCGGAAAGTATAGAGTGAAAAATTTGTTGCTTGGCCTATTTATTTTTGTATCTCCACAAAAGGAGCACAGCCACAGACTGAATGCCAAATTAGGGGCTCAATTCGTAAGTTCGAGGTGGAGGAAAAAGCTTATTTACGTCATGTCGCGACGTTAAATTAGGCGCTTGTTGCGAGGCAACCCATCTTTGTTGCTTTCTTTTACTTTTTATTTTATTTTATTTGTTTATTCATTTTATTTTTCTATTATCTTTGTAGTGTTGTTTTTGTTTTGTAGGATTATGAGCATAGGAAGCAAAGCCATTGGAAGAGTACAAAAGCAAGTTAGATGGTGAGAACTAAGTATGAGGTACCCACATAAAAGACCATGCTTGGGTGAAGTATGAGTACCTCGTGAGCCGCTATTGTTTGGGCCTTTGGCTTTTCAAGGAGTTTCTTGTCCACCTCTGTTATTATTTTGCTTTATTTGTGCATTGGGGACACAACACCCTTTTAAGTGTTGGGTGGAAAAATTTCTCTATATAATTAGTAGTAGGATCTTAGAAAAATGTTAACTTCTTATTTTTGTTTTTGTAGTTGTGTAGTATTTTTGTAGCTATGAGAAAAAATCGAAAAAGTAGAAAAGTTGAACTTTTCCTGACGATGGATCTCTAAGACAGCTTTCTTGAGGGATTAAAGTCTAAACAAAAATTCAAAAATATGTCTTTTAGCTTTCTTTAGGTAGTAATAATCCCCTATGGTTTTTCTTTATGCCTCGGTTCTTTTCCACGGGATGTAGTTTGAACCGGGTAGTAGTTTTTCCTTTTTATTTTTTATTTTTTTTAATTATTAGAGTAGATTAGAATTTAGAGAATAAATGGAGGAAGAAAGATGAGATTCCTCGGCGCCTTGACTTGTTTGATAGTAACATATTTAGGCTTTGCCATGTGTAGTATCTTCCCTATATTTAGAAGTTGATCATGATGCCTTTATGAATCAGATTGCATGTCTCGTGACGCCTATGTCTCAGCTTCATGAATTATGTTCACTATGTGCTTAATGCTTAATACCTTGTGGCTGCATGAATACATGCATTATTTGAGAGTCAGAATAGGACCGTCCATAGTGAGTCATGTGCCATGTGTGGTGAGATTTTTTTGTAGTCCATGTATTGTACTTGTGTCTAGAACTTGCCCAGTATATGAGTCGAAGCGAAACTTTAGGTGATGCTCGGTTTGAGAAATGATTTTAGGATTTCTTTGATCTTTTTGAGCTTAAATACTTATCACAAATAAAATCTATCCCTAGTTAACCCTTTTGAGCCTATATACTTTTATTTGGCACCAACATTACAAGCCTATATTTTCTTTTAATTCTCAATTGACATTGTTTTTATCCGTTTACCTCTTAAAGCACTTTAATTGTGAGATGAGCGCTAAAGGACGTAAATGGGTGATTTGGGTGGCTTTTGAGTGGAATCAATGAAAGGAAGAAAGGTGCACTTGTTTTGTAAAAGAATACACCACTAGTGAAAATTGCAAAAGAGAAAAAAAAATATAGATGAATAAATTGTTGTCCTGTTCTTGCTAGTGGGGTATAAATTAAAGTAGTGCTTAAAGAAAAAGGGAACCTTGTTGGGAGTGATTTTAGTTGTAAAATGAAGTTGCGGTTGAAGAATATATGCTTAAAGTTGATTATGTGATGTGTTAAAGTGCTTAGGACGGTTAGTCACTATTCCTACAAAAAAGTCCTAGTTGATTTTAGATCAAGTGAACATACATTAGTAGAGGTTTACATTATAGTCAAGCCTATGGTGTCAATTGCATGCATGTGACTTCTTTTGTGAGAGTGAGAGATTTTCTTTGATATATATGAGTCCTTAAAATATATTTGAGCATTTAATTTGACGGCACATGGTTTCACAAGGGATATGTTATATTATTAGACTTCTCTATGATGTGGGGTGTTCAAGCCTTGAGTGCATTGTGACATTAATTCGGTTTTTGAGGCCAGGATTGTTATGAGTGTGTTTGTTTGAATATTTGTGAAGTTTGTCATAAAAAAAAGGGAAATGTATGTGAAAGCATATGCTAGAGCTTAATTGTTGTAAACAACCATGGTCATAGGTCTAGTGTGCTCTGAATGACAGGAGCTTAATTTTGTTTCATCCATTATAGTCATGGTTTGTTCAAGGACGAATAAAGGTTTAAGTATGGGGTGGTGATGTTGGGCATATTTTTATATGTTTTGATATTACTTTACTTTTAACCATTTTTTGTTGCTATTTGGTGTTAAAAATAGCCAACATGGTTTAATTATAGATTTTATGACTAATGGAGTTGTGTGTGATGAATTAGGGTGTTTGGAGTGCAAAAATATGAAGAAAAGGTGCTCTAGCTAGAGGAGGAGGGGTTTGATGTGTCGCATCCAACCTAGAGAAAGATTATATTTGGTGCACCCCTTAGAAGTGAAGTCGGCCCATAGCATCCCCATAGAATCCCTACCTGGGCAAAGCTGAGATTGATTCGCATCCACCCTAGCATGCAAAGCTGAGAAGCGGAGGACGGGGTGGATGCAAAGCATCCACCCCAGCATCAATCCCTGAAGCTGAGTCAGACTAGGAATAGAAGAACTTTGGCCCACGACTTTTGTACGCACTATATAAGCCAAAAATGCCAATTTTAGGCAAGAAATCACACTATTTGAAGGGAATTCGACCTAGGGGGGGGGGAGAGCCGCCATGGAGGCCGGGTTTCATCTTTTCTTCCACCAAACTTAGTAATTTTATGTTTCTTTGTTTGATTTGTTGTTTTACTACCCTGTCTATGTGGAGCTAAACTTCACGTTCTACGGTTATGGTTCTTTCATGACTATTGTTATTCGGATATTATTTTGCCTTATTGATTTATCATATTGGTTTATTTATTCTATCTTGCGCTTAACTATTTGATTGCTTGATCACCAATTGAATACTATCTACGAATCTAGAATTAAACTCGAAAGTGGGAATTCTAGATTACATATAGGATTGAGTAGAGCAAGTTCTTGAACCTGGGCATTGGGAAACGGATTCGCGGTAAGGATAGACATATACTTAATTGGCTTACTTGGTTGATTTACACGAATTATAAATGCATTATTGTTAGTTCTAATTCCATAGACATATAAGCGTTAGGTTAGCTTGAATAGGTGAGTTAGAACTCGACAAATTCTTATGAGAAATATTAACCCTGTCTACCAATAAACTAGATAAATTAATTAGTCAATGCAATTGAAGAATACAATAGGATTGTTAGATAGCCCATGGCCCTAGATCGTTTTCATTACATTCATAACAAAAAAATCTTCTCTTCCTTTGTTCAAAGTTCATTCTTTATATTTTTTTATTTAATTAGTTTAAAATCAAATACTTCTAGGTTTAATTCTTGTTTAGATAATTAGGATAGTCTAATTTAGTTAATAGTTAATCACAAGTCCTCGTGGGATCGACATCTGACTTTTAGTTACTTTATTACTTGACGACTGCGTATACTTGCGTGTGCGTTTGGTCTCAATAGTGGGTTATCTCCTGCGGAGTCTTCTGAAGTTTGTGTGATCCCTATGTTGTTTATTGAAAGTCCTCTTTTACCAGTGAATTATATGTGTTGCAGCTTGAGTTTGGATAGCATATGAGAGTTGTCTTGAATGTTACGAGGATGAATGTGAGATTTACAAATGAATTGAAGTACTAGATGATTTGTGATGCACGAGCTTATGAAGGATTTAGTTAACCTCATCATGGTATTATGGAAGTAGTAGAGCATGGGCATTGTGAGTTCTATATGTTTTGATCTATGGCTCTAAGCCAAGTGGGGGAGTCCGCCATTGATTAGTTGATTGCACGGTTATGTGTCGTATTGGTTTCAGTTTGAAGTATATTAGTGAATCACTTGTGGCTTGCAGGTGTTAAGATCGAGGATGGCTTGCGTAAAGGAAATTTTTATAAAGGTTATGTCATGCTTTATGGGCGAATGAGAATCACGGAATGACTTGAGTTGTTAATAGTAAAGGATGTACGGCGCATATAGCAGGAATTTATTTGGTTGCATTAAGGTGGGATTAATTCCATAGGTGTTACTGTTATAATGGGTCACAGGTTGTTCAGTTCGTTTGATTGGAGTAATTGACACTTGAGTAAAGTGGATGACTCCCAAGAATGAATTTAGTGAATTCAAGACTTATGTGCAATAATTGGAGATCTTCAGGAGGTATATTTGGCCAGAAACTGAGGTTTACATTGGAGGGTGTCAAGACTTGTGGAATTTCTATATCATTATGGATTCTACACATCAATATAAGAAAGGTGAAAGTAATGGCTTTAGATTCGCATGAAGTCTCTAGAGGGTAAGTATTTTGAATGTGGTACTTTTGGGAATATATAAGAGAGTATTTAGCGGCTTATGAGCCTTAGACGGTGCGGTTTCATGCTTGATTCTCGTGTGGTGATCTGGGTTGAGGATATCACGATCCAAACCGATGGGCCGCGAGGGGCACCTGGTACCTTACTCAATCGAGTACCAACGTAATGTATCCTTCTTATTACATCATCATATACACGTGACATATGGGCCTAATAGGCCAACATGATCATTTATTAACTCAGAACATAGGCTGACAAGGACGTACAATCTTTCACGTACACGACATATGTCTACAAGCCTCTAAGAGTACATAAATGTCATAAAGGTCGGGACAGAGTCCCGCCATACCAAACAATACACGTCTAAATCATACTAACAAAACAAGCAACTCCGAAGCAAATGGAGTGCACCAACAACTTCCGCTGAGCTGATAACCTACTTGGAGGGATCTCGACTTGTCTATCGGGACCTGCGGGCATGAAACACAGCATCCCCAGGCAAAAAGGACATCAGTACGAAAAATGTACCGAGTATGTAAGGCACATAAATAAGTAAATAACAGACATGGAAGAAATATAGAGTAATTGACTCAACCTGTAAGTCTGGATAACACTGTAAATCATGAAATACTTTTAGCATCATGCATATGCGTATGAATGTCATGTCGTGCATATGTACATGTTTCATAACATCATCAGCCTTTGAGGGCATCCTATCATATCATACCAGCCACTATGGGCAAAATCATCAATGTATATCAGCTGATCAGATGGTGGTGCGTATATAACGCCATAACCTTTTCCATATCCCATATACATATATATATACATACATATATATGCGTATATAACGCCATCTGGTCACGGGTCAATGTACATGAATGCAATGCATGAAAAGTACGTTAATAAAATCTTTTGAAATATCATAAGACCATTTTGCCTTTGAGTAATATCATAAAGTAAACTCTTTTCAACTTTCGTATTTTTTCTAAGACTCATGAAAAGATGATAAAATATTATGACACATGGAAATTCAAGAACGTAGATATCTCTAATATTTATATAAATAGAGTCATTTATGGAATTTGTGCATTTGCACGTCTCGTTCGTATCGTATGGATCATGCCAAAATAAAGAAGGGATAGCCTTAACATACCTGGAGTAGGGAAAAACCCCGTATGATATTCTTGGAAAAGGTTGCACTGTATTCCTATAGAACTGCAAAATTATACTTTGCTAAGGTGCTACTAATTCTTGCTGGAATTGATTTGGTCGTTGCAAGATTGTTGGAATTTCTAATGTTCTGTCTATATATTCATGTTTGATGTTGGAGCTTTTTGATGTTAGTATGGAATTCTTGATCTTTTGGAAGCGTTCAAACTTGCTGATTGTAGTGTTTTAGAAGGTGAAAACATTAGTCATGAAAATGACTTATAATGAACCTATTAAGTTGCCACCTAATTAAAGGTGACTAATAGTCATATTATGGAAAATGGCTTGCTGCCACGCGGGGTGGGGGTAATTATTATGTTTTTATCCACTTATTAATTAATCGGATAATGTCCCATTACCCGATAATTAACCAATTACCCGAAAAAATTAAGAATTATTCTCTCTTACATAAAATATTACTCACTTTTCACATAACTTATACACCTTTCTAGCATGGGCATGTAGTACCTTACATGTCACTAGTCCATAAATACTAAATATTTTAGCTCGGGCCGTATTTTACCCCAATATGCCAAACTTGGACGAAAAATTCATTTTCTTTGACTTGCTTCCCCTTTTACCTTTACGAATTTATTCATCACTTGTGAAATAGCATAATCCTTATAATCTCCAAATAATCTTTTACTTGGACTAATGTCAATTACCTTATGACAAATCCAACGTACAATACTACAGGGTGCAATATCATCGTAACATAATACTGCAAAGCATAACATCACCATAATGTAATACTACTGGGTGCAACACTGTCGTAACTTAATACTGCGAAGCGTAACATCATTGTCGTGTAATACTACAGCACATAACATCATTGTCGTGTAATACTACAGCACGTAACATCATCGAAATATATTATTACGAATTTATGGTTGCTTCTGAACTGATATTTTGACTGCCTTCCTAGTGGTACTTTCTTTTATCCCCGTAACACTCATACGTTTTCTTTAACTACCCCGACTCTCATTTGAATATATCTCAAGTATTATAATGATACTCTTCGAGGCTAAACTCTCCATGTTGAGTTCTACTATGTTTATCTACACGATTTGATGACTCGTCTATAACCTCCTGTTTAGCCATAACTGGGATCTTCCTGACCAATTACTAACTATTCGTTGGTCCATTCTCATATCAATATTCCTCGTAATCTTTATTGGGTTATTTCCTTAGTCTTAACTTACGTCTCGTACTAGCTCCTTAATTATCAATAACATCTAGGGCAAGAACCCTTACTTCTTCTCCTTGACGTCGCGTTTGCAAAATGTTCTGGAATCGTAGCATATCTGTAGCATTTGGATAAGTACAATCTCATCCCTTTCTCATTTTTATCACATTCTTCCTTTATCATTCCATATTCCTCCCTTTAGGGGAGTACTAAGAGTTGGTGCTATGACGACCTGCCTAGAGGTGAAAATCATTTTCATCTTCGGCGTCCTTTTACATCATCGATGGCCCTTACTCACCTTGCGGTAATCCTTATGTACCAAGGATACAAAATTCCTTACTCACAATGGTGACACTTAGTGTAACTAGCACATACATTGCCTTAAGCTTAACTTTGCTCCTCTTGCTTGCTTTAAAGAATCGTCTTCCTGAATGACCATTCTCTGAATTTCCCATGAATCTTCTTTTATTGTCCATTCTATTATCGCCGGAACATGATCTGAGCCGACCATTATCAAATCACTCAGTCCCTAATTCATGTTTAGTTTATGTTGTTCACTTGCCCATACTAATTTCTATTATTCTGGGGTTTTATTCTCCCTTCTGGTAATTACGTTATAGTCATGAACTTATTCCCCAAAATGAGGATGTGACTGCATGGCCTATACTATTTTGTTTTCTTAAGGCCAATCACCTTTCGTCTCTTTCTTCATTTGATTATAGGTTCTGTAACACTCTACCATTGTCATCTATGTGTCACACCTTATTCATAATGGTTCCTTATCTCTCTTCTCGTTACTCTGCTAATATTTCTTCATATCCCTTTTTTTTGTGAAAATATCAACACGACATTTTTTTGCTTTTAGCTCCCCTTTGCTCCATTCACTGGCTCTTCGAGTTGCCTAGCATTATCTCTCTACTAGGGACATGAGTCATGCTAAGATAATATTTATCCTTTCCAGGCTTCCAGCGCCTATTTTTGTAGCACTCATATCTAGTGGTACTATTTCAAAATGCACCATCTAGGTGTTTTACAAGGAGATCTATTAGCACTTTTTGCAATGTCCTTTGAAATTGTCAACTAACGCAAACCATCCATTTACCAATTTGGGTTACCCTAATCCCAACCGGATCTTGATATCCTGTCCTTCTTTAAAATATACATGTTAGCCCCCACAGGGCATAACTGGAATAAGTTTGACCAATTGTACATATCTCTATTATTGCTGAATATAACTTAAAAAGTTTATGTTCCCCTGCCTGAATTATAAACAATGTTAACCTTCATTAACTAGGCGCCTCATACCCTTCTTCATCTTGCTTCTTTTTCTTGTTGAAACTTTTATTTATCTTCTTAATCACTCATTATCTTTCACCATTAAAATGGATAGGCATTCTTGCCGTAAGGCTTCTTATCAGGAAGCTTACATCATCCAGTACACCCATTATCTGTGAAAGACCTCACATTTACTTATCGTAGGCATCATACAAAATTGAGTTCCTCTTACTCAATTCTTCAATAGCCGCACTCAATCTCTAACCAATTGGAGGTATCGTCATATTATGAATGAAATAGATGCTAGGAGTTTTAATTCTTATAAGTGAGCTCTACCACACGATATAGAGTAAGAAGAAAGAGTGACAGTCCTAAATGCCATGTAGCCTCCTACTTATAAGTGTGGTGCACGACACACCCATAAACAAGACTCTACTAGACACGGCTTATAGACATCCCTAGGAAAGAACTTCTCTGATACCACTTTTATCACTACCCAAACTGATGGGTCGCGACGGGCACCTAGTATCTTACTCAACCGAGTACCAATGTAACGTATCTTTCTTATTACATCATCATTTACATGTGACATACATGCCTAATAGGCCAACATGATCATTTATAAACTCAGCACATAGGCCGTACAATCTTTCACGTACACGACATATGTCTACAAGCCTCTAAAAGTACATAAATTTAATAAAGGTAGGGATAGTATCCCGCCATACCAAACAATACACGTCTAAATCATACTCCCTCAGTTTCAATTTATGTGAACCTATTTCCTTTTTGGTCCGTGCCAAAAAGAATGACCTCTTTCCTTATTTGAAAACAATTTACCTTTCTACAATTATTTATAGCCACACAAAATATATGTGCCTCATTTTACACCACACATTCAAAAGTCTTCTCTCTTTTCTTAAATTCCGTGCCCAGTCAAATGGGTTCACATAAATTGAAACAGAGGGAGTACTAACCAAACAAGCAACTCCGAAGCAAATGGAGCACACCAACATCTTCTGCTGAGCTGATAGCCTACTTGGAGGGCTCTCGATCTGTCTATCGGGACCTGCGGGCATAAAACACAACGTCCCCAGGCAAAAAGGACGTCAGTACGAAAAATGTACCGAGTATGTAAGGCACATAAATAAGTACATAACAGACATGGAAAAAATATAGAGTAATTGACTCAACCTATAAGTATGGATAAATCTATAAATCATGAGATACTTT
The DNA here is from genome assembly GCF_000393655.2 of Nicotiana sylvestris. NCBI lineage: Eukaryota > Viridiplantae > Streptophyta > Magnoliopsida > Solanales > Solanaceae > Nicotiana > Nicotiana sylvestris. The sequence goes on from NC_091063.1 coordinate 66,898,095, forward strand.
TAGCATCATGCATATGCGTATGAATATTATTCGTGCATAGGTACATTTTTCATAACATCATTAGCCTCTGAGGGCATCCCATCATATCATATCGAGCACTATGGGCAAAATCATCAATGTATACCAGCTAACGAGGTGGTGGTACGTATATAATGCCATAACCTTTACCATATTCCATATACATATATATACATACATATATACATGTATATAATGCCATCTTGTCACGGATCAATGTACTTGAATGCAATGCATGAAAAGTACGTTAATAAAATCTTTCCGAATATCATAAGACCATTTTGCCATTGAGTAATATCTTAAAGTAAACTCTTTTCAACTTTTATATTTTTTTCTGAGACCCATGAATAGATGATAAAACATTATGACACGTGTAAATTGAAGAACATAGATACCTCTAATACTTCAATGAATAGAGTCATTTATGGAATTTGTGCATTTGCACGTCTCGTTCGTATCGTATGGATCATGTCAAAAGAAAGAAGGGATAGCCTTAACATAACTGGAGTGGGGAAAAAGCCATATGATATTCTTGGAAAATATTGCACCGTACTCCTTTAGAACCGCAAAATTTTACGTTGCTAAGGTGCTAATAATTCTTGCTGGAATTGATTTGGTCGTTGGAAGCTTGTTGGAATTTCTAACGTTCTATCTATATATTCATGTTTGACGTTGGAGCTTTTTGATGTTCGTATGGAATTCTTGTTCTTTTGTGAGCTTTCAAACTTGTTGATTGTAGTATTTTAGAAGGTGAAAACATTAGTCATGAAAATGACTTATAATGAACCTATTAAGTTACCACCTAAATTAAGGTGACTAATAGTCATCTTGTGGAAAGTGGCTTGCTGCCACGTCGGGTGGGGGATAATTATTAAGTTTTTATTCACTTATTGGTTAATCGGATAATGTCCCGTTACCCGGTAATTAACCAATTACCCGAAAAAAATTGAGAATTATTCCCACTTACTTAAAATATTACTCACTTTTCACATACCTTATACACCTTTCTAGCATGGGCATGTAGTACCTTGCATGTCACTAGTCTATAAATATTGGTTGTTTTAGCTCGGACCGTATTTTACCCTAATATGCGAAATTTGGACAAAAAATTCATTTTCTTTGAATTGCTTCCCCTTTAACCTTTACAAATTTATTCTTCACTTGTGAAATAGCATAATACTTATAATCTCCAAATAATCTTTTACTTGGGCTGATGTCAATTACCTTACGACAAATCCAACGTACAATACTACATGGTGCAACATCGTCGTAACTTAATACTGCAAATCATAATATCATTGTAATGTAATATTGTTGGGTGCAACACTGTCGTAACTTAATACTACGAAGCGTAACATCACCATAGTGTAATACTGCGGGTCATAACATCATCATAATATATTACTACATACGGAAACCTCATCGTAATATATTACTGCAGAGCATAACATCGACGTAATACTACGGGGCGTAACATCAGTATTAATATAAAGGAAAATATCAATTTGAAGAAAATTTAGAAGTAACTTAGATTAATATGACAGCTTGGTAGTAGGCCAGATCGGCATGGTAAGGGATATGATTAGTTCTTTGGGTGCTTATGAGGTAATGAGTTTTTACATGTATTTTGTGGCAATGCTCTTGGGTTTTTTGTAACTCGCGTAGTTTGGTTGAGTTAGAAGGATTCAGTCCTGACGGTTTGGTTTTGTGCAAATGGAATTCAGAGAATTCTTGATGGTTTCAACCACGGTTAGAGACTCATATTTTCTACTGTCATGAGGAGCATGTGATGTATAGTGATTTTCTTCTATATGGGATCAAATGGAACATTCTTGGCTAGTTGAGTGCGTAGTTGTTAGTGGCTCAGGATAGATATGAAGTTCTCATATTTGTCCTAGGATAGTATGGTATATGCGGTATGTTGCATATAGTTGAGATTTGCATGTGTAAGGTCACAGTTCAGTTATGAAAGGAAGCATAAATTCTTAGGCAGCACGGACAGATTCAGATGACTAGGTAAATGATATTACGAATTGGTGCGGCTTGATAAGGGTAAACATTTCAGAAAGGGCAATGTGTTGAGTTAAGGGTATTTCATTGGTATTGCAGCGCTCTTTTGTTGGATAGATTGCTGATATTCAAGTTTGTTTGGTGGTGCAGAAGAATTATAAGAGTATCCCTCATGGAATGATCTAGAATCAGATGGGTGTTAGATGTTCGGGCAGTTGAGTTGGGATCAGATATGGTGATTCATGTGCTATATGGTTTTGGAGACTGGGAGTTTTCATAACAGGTTATGTTGTGGTTCTGAGGCGCGTGCATCAGCCTTATGTGGTGACTATCGGGGGTTTGGAGACCCAAGTAGACCTTTTGTTGCTTAGCATGGTGGATTTTGACGTAATATTGGGTATGGATTGGTTGTCTCCTTGTCGTGTTATTCTAGACTATTGCGCAAAGACGACGACGTTGGCTATGTTGGGGATGCCACTGATTGAGTGGTGAGGTTTGACGGAATATGTTCCCAGTAGAGTGATTTCATTTTTTGAAGATCCAGCGGATGGTTGAGAAGAGTTGTCTTTCTTATTTGGTCTTCGTGAGGGATATCAGTGCATAGACTCCCACCATTGATTCAGTTCCGATGGTGAGGGATTTTTTTGAATGTGTTTCCTGCTGCCGGGCATGCCGCCGGACAGGGTTGTTGATTTCATTATTGATTTGGTGTCAGGAACCGTATCATGTGTGTGGATGTGTGTTCTACATCGAGTCAGCTTTGTTGACTCCGAGTTGCTATTGTTGAGGGATGTGTTGGTTCGATTGTTATTGAGCTTATTAGTGTTCTGGAGTGATTTATGAGTTATCTTTCCATGTTGCGAGGTGCTATGATTTGTTGGTTATAGGCACATATGGTGCGGTTCTATCGTGATCTCATAGTGGAATTCGAGCGTGAAGAGTATTAGGTATTGCTCGGTGGATGGTGTATCGGTTGTGTCCTTTCGGTTTTGTGTGGTGTTATGTCATTTGCTTTGCCGTTGTTGTGAGGATTTGCTTTTGGTTCTAGACATCAAATTGCATGTGGTTGTTGAATTTGAGCATGGTGATGGGGGGTGTTTCATGTGGACCAGTGTTTGGATAGGGTCGTGTATTGCAGCAAAGTTATGTGGAGGTATGATCCTTCATGTTAAATTCGTATGTTCTGGTTCTACAATGTGCGATGGGTTCTCAACTTTATGTTGTAGTGGTACGAGTGAGCTTGCAGTACAACTCTCTCATTTGAGTCACTTTTTCCATGATTTGAGTACATCTAGATTGTTGCTTATTGGTGCATGGGTCACACGGGTTGTGGATTTAGATTGTACCGATGGGTCATGCCACTAGAGTAGTCGTGTTGGAAGAGGTGAGGTCGTTGGGATCTATAAGGAATACTGTCGGATTTGTTTTTATCGTGTTGGAAGGATAATACCGAATTTCGTCTTAGAACTTCCTATGGTCCTTGCCGAAGGAGAGGGAGCTCCACGACTGGTCGATTTGAGGAATGATTATGATTTTTGCATGTTTTATTCATCGTTGAAATTACGAAAGTGTTGGAATGAGGCCTTATTTGATAAAAGAAGGTTTATTATCGATATTCAGTTGTTTGAAGCAGTGGCTGTGATTTGAAGTCTTCGCTATGATTGTTCAATTTATATGGTATATACTGTGGTTTCCATCTTGAATTGTGGTTATGGCTTGATACAACGTGTTCAGATTTATTCGGTGTGTAGATGTGAGATTCTGATCTTATAGATAATTTCGGAAGTGGAAATTTGGTTCTAAGGTTTATGGGCTAGGTTGGATTGTAAAATTTCAGTTACGTTGCGCTATCAGAACTATATGAGATGGGGTGACGTGGGATCAACCCTGGGTATGTGCATGGTAAGGTTATACAGTGATTTGATAGTTTTCGGAACAATTGTGGGCACGTTCGAGGGTGAACATATGTTTAAGTGGGGCAGGATGTAACCACCCGACCAGTCGTTTTGCGCATTGACACTTCGCTCGCCAGTTCTTGGGCATGACTAGTCCCGTATGATGTATTTTGACTTATGTAAGCCATCAGTTTTGATTTTTAGGATAATCAGAATAGATTTGGAAGAATAATTCTCAACTTGAAGCTTTAAATTTAAAAGGTTTGACCATGTTTTGACTTTTTAGTATTCGATCTCGGATTTGAATTTTTATGATTTGGTTAGCTCCGTTAGGTGATTTTGGACTAGGGAACGCTTTCAGAATGTGATTTGAAGGTCCGTGGTAGATTTAGGCTATAATTGGCAAAATTATAAATTTGGAGTTTCCGGTTGGTAGTAGAAATTTTGATATCGCGGTCGGAATGGAATTCCAAAAAATTGGAATAAGTCTGTTGTGCCATTTGTGATGTGTGTGCAAAATTTCAGGTTATTCAGATGAGGTTTGATAGGTTTTTGGATTGGTTGCGGAATTCGGAAGTTTTAGAATCCTTAAGCTTGAATTCGAGGGTGATTTGGTGTTTTGATATTGTTTTGAGTGTTTAGAAGATTTTAATAAGTTTGAATAGTGATATGTGACGTGTTCATATTTTTGGATGAGGCCACGAGGGTCTGCGGATGATTTCGGATGGTTATCAAAAAATTTGGAAATTGGAAGATGCAGCTAAAGTTGCTGGTTCTGTGATAATCGCACCCGTTGTAAAGGGACCGTAGGTGCGACGTCCGCAAGAGCGAGGAAGTTGCCGCAGATGCGGCCACAAGTGAAAAGGGCAGGAGGCGTAGGTGCGGAGGAAGGAACGCACCTGCGTGACCGTAGGTGCGGGTAGGGGTCACATATGCGGTTAAGAAGAATTAAGTGAAAGCCGCAGAAGTAGTTGGATGGAGCGCAAAAGCGGTCCTGCAGGTGCGGGAAATGCACCGCAGGTGTGAAATCACTTGGCAGAAGCTACATAAACCTCACTTCGCGAACTTCGCTCTTTTATCCACCATTGTTGGCCGAGTTGGAGCTTGGAGACTTCGATTTCAAGGAGGAATTTAAGCGTTTTCAGTGAGTTAAGCCATTGGACCTTGTATCTTGTGTTTATGGCAATTATTCCATGGTATAATCATGAAATTAATGGAGTAATTAGAGAAGGAATTGGGAGATTAGGGCTTGAGTTTTGGAGAGCTTTGAGTGGTGATTTGAGGGGCCATTTGAGGTCCGATTTTGATGTTCTTGGTATGCATAGACTTGAAGGAGGATAAAGATTCTATTGATGTGATTTTATTGGATTCCGAAACATGGGCCCGGGGGTCGAGTTTAACCAATTTCGGGATTCTTGATGTAATTTGATTATTTTTGCGTAGGTTTTGTTCCCTTAGCATGTGCTGATGTTATGGTTCTATTTTTGGTTAGATTCGGGGCATTTGGAGGCCGAATCGAGAGGCAAGGGCGTCGCATGCTAGAGTTTAGCTTGGCTTGAGGTAAATAACACTTCCAAACTTGGTTCTGAGGGTTCGAAACCACGAACTATGTGTTTTATGATTACTGTTGAGGTGACGCAAATGTCAAGTGACGGGAGAGTGGGCGTGCACCGTGAGAATTGCAGCTTGGGTCATTCCATGGCACCGCTTATTGGCTCTTTCTTACTGATATCTGTGTTATAATTTTGGGATTAAGTTAATGAGCTGCAAAACATTCTAATTATCATATTAAGGCTTCACACCAATATTGTTGAGACCCAAGATGTCGTTTCTTGCTGTCATGTTATTAGCTTCATTGATATTCGGTACTCAGTCCTATTCATGCATATTATATCATGCCTCAGTCTCGACTATTGTTATTTGACACTTCATATTATCGTTCGGGCTAGTATCATGACATTTTGAGCCCGTGTGTGAGACTGGAGAGTAGTGACTGAGTGAGGCTGAGAGCCTGATATTGAGTGACAGTATGGGATCGGGCTGCATGCTGTAGCGAGATATTGATCATGCCTCCATTGGCTTGATATAACGCTTGGGCTAAGAGAAGCCTATCCGTAGTCTTTACACCCCTAGTGAGAGCAGTTGATATTATTGTGGGATGGATCTTCCCTGGACATGGATCTTGTCTGAAGTATTTATACTTGGAGATGGATCTTCTCCATAGGCTGGAATGTCCTTCCTCGGTATTGGATGACTGTTGTCAGTGATGTGTATATATTCCAGGATAGATCTTCCCTGGTCCTTGTGAGCCATATACAATACCGAGCGGTTGTGAGGTTGTTATTGTTATTATCTAGAGATGGATCTTTTCCATAGGCTGGAATGGTCTTCCTCAGTACTGAGTGATTGCTGCCAGAGATGTATATATTCCGGGATGGATCTTCCCGGGGCCTTATGAGCCATATACAGTACTGAGTGGACGAGCATTTGTGATTGTGGGAACATGAGGCACTCAGCACTGTGCATTTCATATAGCATGTGCATAAACATATAGATGTAGCAAAGTTATACCCCTTTACAACGTTCATATCTGCTCTAATTCCTGCTTTGATCTGTACATTATTTTTGTTATCCTTGAGGTGGTTGAGTTCGTCACTACCTATCAGTCCAAAGATTGGACTTGTTACTCACTGAGTTGGTATACTCACGTTACCCCCTGCACCTCGTGTGCAGATTCAGGCACTTTGGATCCAGCGGCGGTGGTTGATCGAGGCTTCTGACTTAGGAGATTATTCAGGTACCTGCACGGCATTCGCAGGCCCTGGCTCTCCACCGTACTTTCTAGTTGTATTTCAGTTGTTCCCTTAGATATTATGTGATACAATGTATTTTCCTTAGACGCTCATGCACTCAGTGACACCCCGATTTTGGGCTGGATTGAATCTATTTTTGGAATTTCTTATGTCTCAAATAATTCTTTAACTGTCAAAAGCTTTCGTAAATATTTTCAAACTTATTATTATTGTGTCGATTGTTGAGTTGAGGCTGGCTTAGTTTCACGATAGGAGTCATCACGAGGGGTCGGGTTTTAGAGTCGTGACAATGTGATAATGGTAGAAGCTACAAATGGTGAGGAATGCAACTATGAAAATATTGTTTTGGTGATTAAGTGAGAATATTAAAGTTCAACAGTATACATGTATTGACTGAATCAAATGGTACGAAGCAAGAGTTACAGATACTTAAAAGAAAACGACTTACATTTATGTGTAATAAATTCATGACTAGGAAGTTTTTTTAAAAAAATTACATTTATGTGACTAAGTCGTTTTTTTCTGCAACCAACATTTGCTTTAATTATTTATTAGTAGGATTGAATTGAGTCGTCTGTTTTGATGGGCTGTTTACTAATCTATGTTTTGTATCTCCTAAAAAGTAAGATCTATACAGGAGTGTATTGTCATCAGATTACATTCAATCATCTTGACATCGACAAATAAGTCATAACACGATGATCCACATTGATCACTTATAGAAACTTGAGCTCTATGTTTTCATGTTAATTATTAATTCAAACCTTTATTTTAATAATATTAATAATAGTTTGCAAAATGTTTACTATATGATTAAGCATACACGTGCAACGCATCTATGGATAAATTAGTTAGTTTATAAAATTGTCACTGCTGCTTGTTAATAGATTAAATAACAAATTCAGGGTATACTTGCATAGAAATTATCTCAATAGTACATGTATTTAATTTCAATGTTTGGTTACAACTTACATGTCACGACCCATTTCCATAATAGGTCATGATGGCATCCAACACCATTGCTGGGCAAGTCAACGTGGAAAAATACTAAATAAACTCTCATTTACCTTTACCCAAAATAGTTGCAATGATTCTTTAAGTTGAAATAAAATCAGAAATGATCGGTAAAGTCAGAAATAATCATACAATCCCAAAAATAATACAGTCTACAAATGTGTATTCCAAGACCTGGTGTCACAAGCTGTGGGCAACTAGTAGAATATACAAAAGAATCTCACTATCCTACTGTCCGAAACAGAATAAACATCAAAAAAGAAAAAATACATAAGAGTGACTCCTTCAGGCTACTGAACGGCATGGGAAGGGAAGCAACTCACTGTAGAAGTCTCGAACTAAGCTCAGGGATGCGCACCAGACTGATAGCCAGATACACCTGCCTCAGATCCTGTATAAATAAGTACAGAAGTGCAGTACGAGTACATAAACAATATATACCCAGTAAGTATCTCATCTAATATCCAAGAAGTAGAGACGAGAGGTCGACTTAATACTTACTAGTGTCAAATAATATGAGAAAGAGTTTATAATAAGCATGGATAGCACTATTTATTAGCATTATATGGCAAGGAATAACAGTTCTTTTTCGAAATAATATCATGGGTATCCATTTACGTTTCAAGGCATATATGAACTTCAGTCCACAAAGAAATACTAAGTAAAGCATGTGCAAGTAACACTGAGGGACGTACGGCCCGATCCAACATAAAAGTAAATTGTACACTGCTGAGGGTCGAACGACTCGAATCATAGAGGCATCTATTACCCCGCTCGCGAATCACACGTGCGACGTGGTCAACAAGCAGACAATAGTGTGTATCTGGGGAGTAATTATTCACATGAATATCCAAATTCTCTTTTAAAAGACCAAGCAGGACAAGGTTCCTCTACTAGTCTCATTTACCTTAACCAACATAATTTATACGAATCCGAATTTATCATCAAGTTACAAGAATATCACGTAGAGAATGCTTTTGGGTCCTAGACTACCCAGACTTAACATACTAGTAGTTACGCACGGACTCTCGTTACCTAGTGTGTACGTAGCCCCCGCATATAATAGCAATTAATTAAATTATTACACATATGGGGACAATTTCCTCTTACAAGGTTAGAAAGGAGACTCACTGCAAATCTGAGAATACCTCTCTGCTGTATAAGTAGTTGCCACTGGAATAAAGTGGGCAGACTTGGTCAACCTGTCAACAATGACCCATACTGAATCAAACTTCCGCAAGGTCCGCGGCAACCCAACTATGAAATTCATGGTGATGCGCTCCCACTTCCACTCCGGTATGGGCATCTTCTGAAGGAGGCTACCCGACATCTGGTGTTCATACTTGACCTACTGGCAATTCAAACACTTACCCACATACTCTACTATATCTTTCTTCATCCTCCGACACCAATAATGCTGCCTCAAGTCGCGATACATCTTCGTAGCTCCCGGGTGAATGGAAACCGCGAACTGTGTGCCTCCTTTAGAATCCTCTCCCTCAGACCATCAACATTAGGAACACAAAAACGACCCTGGAGTCGCAAGGCACCATCCTCGCCAATAGTAACCTCCTTGGAACCTCTTTGAAGCACCATCTCTCTCAGAACCGCCAAATGTGGATCATCGAACTGTCGGGCCTTCATCTTCCCCAATAATGAAGACTAAGCAACCACACACGCAAGAACTTGGCTGGGCTCTAAAATATCCAACCTCACAAGTCTGTTATCCAATTACTGAATGTCCAAGGCTAGTGGCCTCTCCTCTACTGGAATGAATGCCAAGCTACCTATACTCTCTGTATTCCTGCTTAAGGTATCCGCGACCACATTTGACTTGCCCGGATGATAAAGAATGGTGATGTCATAATCCTTCAGTAACTCAAGCAACCTACGTTGCCTCAAATTAATATCCCTCTGTTTGAACAAATGCTGCAAGCTAGGTGATCAGTATAAACCTCACATGACACCCTATACAGATAATGCCTCCATATCTTAAGAGCCTGAACAATCATGACCAATTCTAGATTGTGCACAGGATAATTCTTGTCATGAAACTTCAGCTGGCGTGAAATATAGGCAATAACTCGCCCCTCCTGCATTAATACACACCTCAATACAACGCGCGAAGCGTCTTAATATACCGTATACTTCCCTGAATCGGAAGGCAACACAAGAACTGGTGTTGTAGTCAAAGCTGCCTTAAGCTTCTAGAAGCTCTCCTCACAATCGTCGGACCAACAGAAAGGAGCACCCTTCTGGGTCAATCTAGTCAAAGGTGATGCAATAGAGGAAAAGCCCTGCACGAATCGTCGGTAATAACCTGCTAACCCCAGGAAACTCCTGATCTCGGTTACTGAGGTAGGACGTGGCCAACTCTGAACTGCCTCAAGCTTTTTGGGATCCACCTTAATGCCCTCTCCTGACACAACATGCCTCAAGAATGCTACTGAATCCAAGCAAAACGCACACTTGGAGAACTTAGTATACAACTTCTGCTCTCGCAAGTTCTGAAGCACTACTCTCAAATGCTGCTCGTGCTCCCCCATGCTACAGGAGTATATCAATATGTCGTCAATAAAGACGATGACAAACGAATCAGTATAAGGTCTGAACACCATGTTCATCAAGTTCATAAATGTTGTTGGGGCATTAGTCAAGCCAAAGGACATCACCAAAAACTCATAATGGCCATATCTAGTCTGGAATGCAGTCTTCGGAACATCCGAGTCATGGTACCCTGACCTCAAGTCTATCTTAGAGAACACCATAGCACCCTGCAACTGGTCGAACAAATCATCGATACGAGGCAATGGATACTTGTTCTTGATGGTGACTTTGTTCAACTAGCGGTAATCAATGCACATTTGCATTGTCACATCCTTCTTCTTCACAAATAACACTGGTGCACCCCAAGGTGATACACTGGGTCTAACAAACCCCTTTGCTAACAACTCCTCAAGCTTCTCCTTCAACTCCTTAGGAGCCATGCGGTACGGTGGAATAGATATAGGCTAGGTGCCTAGAGCCAAGTCAATACAAAAATCAATATCACGATCCGATGGCATGCCAGGGAGATCAGAAGGAAAGACATCGGCGAACTCTTGAACTACTAAAACTGAATTAATCATCGGAGACTCTGCGATGGTGTCCCGAACATAAGCTAGATAAGCCAAACACCCCTTCTCGACCATATGCCGAGCCTTCAGGAAAGAAATAACCCGACTAGATGTATCAACTGTGGAAGCCTTCCACTCAAATCTCGGTAACCCTGGCAGCGCTAATGAAACAGTCTTGGCATGTCAATCTAGGACGGCGTGATATGGAGACAACCAATCCATGCCTAGGATGACCTCAAAGTCGATCATGTCAAGCAACAAGAGATCTGCTCTAGTCTCAAAACCACAGAATGTGACCACACAGGACCGGTAGATCCGATCCACAACCACAGAATCACCCACAGGAGTGGACACATGAACAGGAGTGCCCAAAGGCTCAGGAGAAATAACCAGGAAACGAGCAAACAAAGATGATGCATATGAATAAGTGGACCCTGGATCAAATAATATAGAAGCCTCCCTACCGCCGACAGAAATAATACATGTGATGACGACATCTTAGGCTAATAAATCTGGCCTGGCTGGAAGGGCGTAGAATCTAGTAGGAGCGCCGACTATCTGGCCTCCACCTGAATGAGCAATAGTTGGCGAACCTCTCCCTGCGTGACCTCCACCTCTAGGACGACCCCTACCAGTCTGCCCTACACATATAGGTGACAAGGCAGCCGGTGCTGAAATTATAGGCTGCTAACCCTGCTGCACTGCCTTGCCCCGAAGTCTGGGGCAGTTCTTCTTCATGTGACCTGGATCTCCACACTCGTAGCATACTCTCGGTACCATAGCCTGCTACCCGGAAGTCTGAGCCTGTTGACCCGAATACCCATTGGAAGAGCCCTGGATTGCTAGTGGGCGATATGAAATCTCTGGCACAGCACTGAAGTGAGCAATGAAAGAATTATGATGCCTAGAATACCTGCCAGAGGAACCCTGAATAGCTGGTCGGTGGTAAGAACTCTCCGGCATCGCACTAAAGTAAGGCCTTATTGGAGCACCTTGGGGAGGGGGTGGTGGTGCTAAATACGGGGGCCTACTGGGCTGGCCCCTCCCAAAATGACCTCTACCCCTAACTGGGCACCTCTGAACTCTCCCGAAAATCGGGCCCTCTTGTCATGCTGAATCTGCTCTCTACCCCTCTGGCGATACCCCTCGATCCTGCGAGCAATCTCTACCACTAGCTGATACTCAGTACCCATCTCCACCTCCCGGGCCATGCTAACTCGAATACCGGGGTGTAACCCCGCAATAAATCTTCGCACTCTCTCTACAGCTGTGGGAAGTATCATGAGTGTATGGCGAGACAACTCAGAGAAACTCGCCGCAAAATCGGTCACAGACATCTGACCCTATTCAAGATGCTCAAACTGATACTGTAGCTCTTCCCTCTCCGAGGGTGGAATATGTTGATCCAAGAATAACTAGGTGAACTGACCCCAGGTGAGGGCAGGAAAATCTACTAGCCTGCCAAGAACATAGGACCGCCACCATCTACGGGCCTTGCCCTCCAACTGAAAAGTAGTGAAGTCAACTCTATGCGACTCCAATATCCTCATATTGTGCAGTCTGTCCCTACACCTATCAACGAAATCCTGGGCATCCTCATGACGCTTGCCCCCGAAGATAGGAAGATGAAGCCTAGTCCATCATTCCAATAACTTCTGCGGTCACCGTCTGCAGCTAGTATGGGATAGGGTGCCACAACAGCAACTGGCTGGGCCCCATCTGCGGGTAGTGCACCCAGAGTCTGATACACTATAGTTGCATGATCAGCAGCCTGAGCAGTAGGGGTCTATGCTCCCCCTCCTGCCTGTGAGGTAGCTGGATCTGCTGGAAATAAACCAGCATGAGTCATAGAATCCATGAACCGTAGCATACGTCCCATGACCTCTTCGAATCTCGGTGCTATCATAAAGTCTGCCGGGGTAGGCTCAGCAGCGGGCATTTTGCCCTGCTCTTCGATGATAGGATTTCCCGCGGGATCTGCTGGTGGTACCACTAGGATAACTCTGGGACGCCCTCGTCCCCTACCACGGGTCAGTGCCCTCCCCCAGCCTCTGCCTCGGCCTCTAGCAACGGGGTTGAGCAGCTTCGCCTGAGTCTGAAACATCAGTCGTGCGTGTCCTCACCATCTGGGAGAGAATAGAAGAGGGAATTTTAGTATACCAACCACTGCACGATAGGAAATGAATAAAGAGTAGTTTTTTTCTAATACCCTATAGCCTCTCGAAGAAAAATATAGACGTCTCCGTACCAATCCGCAAGACTCTATTAGGTTTGCCCATGACTTGTGAGACCTATGTGAACCTAGTGCTCTGATACCATGTTGTCACGACCCATATCCATAATAGGTCATGATGGCGCCCAACACCATTGCCGGGCAAGCCAACGCAGAAAAGTACTAAATAAACTCTCATTTACCTTTACCCAGAATAGGTGCAATGATTCTTTAAGTTGAAATAAAATCAGAAATGATCGGTAAAGTCAGAAATAATCCTATAATCCCAAAAATAATACAGTCAACTAATGTGTTTGCCAAGACCTGGTGTCACAAACTGTGGGCAACTAGTAGAATATACAAAAGAATCTCACTATCCTGTTGTCTGAAACAGAATAGACAACAAAAAAATACATAAAAGTGACTCCTTCAGGCTGCTGAACTGCACGGGAAAGGATGCAAGTCACTGTAGAAGTCTCGAACTTAGCTCAGGGATGCGCACCAAACTAATAGCCATATACACCTGCCTCGGATGCTGTACAATTAAGTACAGAAGTGCAGTATGAGTACATAAACAATATGTACCTGGTAAGTATCCCGTCTAATCTCGAAGAAGTAAAGATGAGAGGTCGACCTGATACTTACTAGGGTTAAATAATATGAGAAAGAGTTTATAATAAGAATGGATAACACAATTTATTAGCATTATATGGCAAGGAATAACATTTCTTTTTTGAAATAATATCATGGGTATCCATTTACGTTTCAAGGCATATATGAAATTCAGTCCACAGAGAAATACTAAGTAAAGCATGTGCACGTAACACCGAGGGACGTACGACTCGATCCAACATAAAAGTAAATTGTGCACTACCGAGAGTCGACCGGTTCGAACCATAGATGCATCTATTACCCCGTTCGAGAATCACACGTGCGACGCGGTCAAATATAAATAAACTCATCAACAAGCAGACAATAGTGTGTATCTAGTGAGTAGTTATTCACAGGACTATCCAAATTCTCTTTTAAAAGATCAAGCAGGATAAGGTTCCTCTACTAGTCTCATTTACCTTAACCAACATAATTTATACAAATTCGAATTTATCATAAAGTTACAAGAATATCACGTAGAGCATGCTTTTGGGTCCTAGACTACCCGGACATAACATAATAGTAGCTACACACGGACTCTCGTCACCTAGTGTGTACGTAGCCCACGCATATAATAACAATTAATTTAATTATTATACCTATGGGAACAATTCCCTCTTACAAGGATAGAAAGAAGACTCACCTCGCTCCAAAGTGTACTTCCAATACCAAGAACGAACCCAAGCCCTCAATTCGGAGCCGAACGATCCCAAACTAGTTAAATGAGGTAGGAACTAGTCAATATAAACTCACAAGATCGAATTTTAGCTATTAAAGCAATTTTTCAACCTTTAACACAAGTTTCCTAAAATCTGACCTCCAGGCCCACGTGCCCGGATTCCGAAATTTTTTGAAGGAGGTTGTTCTCAATAACCTAAGGATCAATAATATATGATTTCTAATTCATTTCATAACACATTCCGTGGTTAAATCTAATTTTTATCAAAACCCTAGGTCTTGCTCTAATCTCATAGTTCACTAATTTTTTATGTTAATCTACCCAAAACCCAAGTACTAAACTCACATTAAGTAGAATTAACTTACCTCACGGTGCTATGATGAAATTCCCTCTTTGAAAGCTCCCAAGTCGCCCAAGTGTAGAGATAAAATGAAATAAGTGACCTAAGTCTCAATTTTAAAAGTTGTGCTGAGGTCTCTGATGTCGCATTTGCGACATCAGGTTCGCAATTGCGATATCGCAATTCCCACAAAATCTTCGCAATTACGAAGTAGCTCTCTTCCTGCTCTCATCGCAAATGCGATCCTATGGTCGCAAATGCAGACCCAGCAGGTCTCGCAATTGCGCTGCAATTGTCGCAAATACGACGTTGGCCACCTACTGACTTCATCGCAAATGCGATGGCTTCCTCGCAAGTGCGAGGTTGCAACTGCAAACCATTTCCTCGCATTTGCGAGACCTGCAATTTCCCATAGAAACACCAGAAAACTGGGGTGTTTTTCACTCACAACCCATGCCCGAAATTCACTCGAGCCCTCGGGGCTCCACTCCAAATACTCACACAAGTCCAACATCATTGTACAAACTTGTTCGGGTGATCAAATCGCCAAAATAACACCTAAACCCACGGATTCAACACCAAAACGCATGAAATCCTTAAGAACATTCAAATTCCTATCTTTTCAACCGGACGTCTGAATCACATCAAATCAGTCCCGTTTCTCACCAAATTTCACAGACAGGACTAAAAAATTATACCGAACCTATATCAAGCTCCGGAACCAACATACGGGCCTGATACCAATATGATCAAGAATTATTCCTTTTCATTAAACTCTTAGAATTTCAATTTAACAATTTTTAATAAAAGTTTATTATTCGGGCTAGGGACCTCGGAATTCGATTCCGGACATACGACAGGTCCCATATTTTCCTATGGACCCTCCGGGACCGTTAAATCACGAATTCGGATTTGCTCAAAATGTTGACCAAAGTCAAACTTGGCCTTTTAACAAAATCCTAAGGAATCAAATGAGCATATTTCACTCCAAACTCTTCTAAATCCCGAACCAACCGTCTCCGTAAGTCGTGAATTATCTAAAGTAAGCGCGGAAAGTTTTTTATTTAAGGGAACGGGGTTAAAAAGGGCAAAACGACCAGTCAGGTCGTTACATTACATGTAGTAATTTACTCTTTTTTTTGTCAGATTTGGAAGAAGAAAAAACTAGAAAAATAACATGAAGAGAATTATGTTGAATTAAATAGCATTCTCATGATAAAGAACATTGATTTACAGATTTTATTATTCTAAAAATAATAAAAGTATAATTTTATCCAATGAAAAATTTATTTTTAAAAAGCTAAAAATTGATCAACATATACACTATAATATTATTATCTTTGACAAATCTTTAAAGAATCGTGATAAAAAAGTTCTATTTTATTTTCAGTATTAGATTACAGGAATAACAGTGATTTTTACAAGATATTCTTATATAAGTACTCATAAGTACAATAAGATATTTGGAAGAGAAAAATTTGGGAAAAAATATTTTCATTATTGAGATAGCGAAGTAGAAATATAGCATTTCTCGTTTTCCAAATTTTTTAAAAAAGAATTAATTTATAAATTTATATAATTTAATAACATTTTTGGATAATATTCATGCGACTTTTAAATTATACTAGTCTATATGTAAGTGCGTTGCACGGATATCCCTTGTGAATTTGATTTCAATTTCTATAACAATGATAAATTTAATTTCATCTAGACCTATTAAATTTAAAAGAATTGAATATTGTTCATCGTTAAAAAAAGGGCATCCACTGGTAAATCACGGTTTACTGACATCAGGGAATATATTGAACACCAAACGTATCCCAAACATACAACAAAAAATCGTAAGAAGACAGGAGGTCGGCAATGCAATTCGTTGCACGGAGATGCAATTCGCCAAGCTGGGGCAATTTTCCCCCTATCTTTAACGGGGTTCGACTCAATACTCATGAAAAACTAACTTAAATTAATTAGATATTTGTTTCTTTCACTCTATATTTCAAAATGATTTCTAATTTTAGAATGTCATGCTATAATTTTTTTTTTTTTCTGTTTCTCCGCTAATAATGAAGTTCCGAAGCGATTTGGGAAAGAAAAAAAAAGCGGTCTTATGAAACAAGAAATAGTCATATATTGGTTGTGGTTAGCAGATCCAGTTTTGTTTGACTAATGTTATCGAGATTCTGTTACCTTCAATAGTTCAACCTTTATGGATGACAGAATTGAACGTTAAAGAGTTTAGACGGGGAGAAATTCAAAAATAGCCAGATTTACAATTGGTCATTCAAAAATAGCCCAATTTTAAAAGTAATCGAAATTTAGCCAATTTTCATGTAAAGATAAATCTGAGCGAAAACACTATTCAAAACCTGAAAAATACCCCAGTATATTATACTGGAGTTCCAACATAAGTATGCTTGAACTCCAGCATATTATACTGAAGTTCCAGGATAAGTATGCTGAACTCCAACATAATATGATGGAGTTCCAGCATAAGTACACTAGAACTCCAGCATAATATATTGGAGTTCCAGCAAGTATAATTGTCCAGTATAATATACTATAGTTTGAAGCACCGGTGCTCCAGTCTCCAGTATATTATACTGGAGTCAGCAAAACATATCGGTCCAGCATAATATGCTGGAGTTCATACACAGGTGCACCGAACTCCAGTATATTATATTGGACCAGTCTCTGTTGCAGCAAAATAGTGGTTATTTTTCATTGACTTCATAAACGCTAGCTATTTTTGAATGACCAGTCCGAAAACTGGCTATACCGTGCTATTTTTACGTTTAGATGTGAAGTTTATCTTATAGTTACGAGATCTCTGAATGCATGATCCTAGAAGGAATTAATCGCAAATTTGATTTGCTTCGGAATACATACTCATCATGACCCAAAGCTCCCCTCTAATATCTCAGAAATCTTTGGCATCAATGCATATTACTCACGGTCAAGTCAACCATTATAGTTACTATAAGCACGTGATTTTTGCCTCACATGAATTATTCCTATAAAATTCCAAAAATTAGATTTTTTTGAATTATTTGTTATTTTAGGAGTTATTGTAAATTTTATAATTATTTGCATTTTTGTGTGCATGTTTAATTCTATTTAATTCCTAAAAATACAAAAATACATTGCATTTGCATTTAGGATTTAATTTTACATTTTTTAGATTAATTAGTAAATTAGTTTGTTTTACAAAAACGTAAAAATCACAAAAAATAACTCATTTTTGCATTTTTAATTTTTAGCTTCGAATTCCGTAGTTTTCTTTAACTTGATAATTAATTAGTTGTTGTAAATATTATTTTTAGTAGTTAACATAATTTGGTAGTATAATTTGGGTTAGGAATTAATTTAGATTTTTATTTCTTAATTTGAAAAAGAAAAAGAATTTTTAAAATGGAAAATAATTGAAAGGAGTAGGATTTTTGGGCCAAATCCATGAATTTCCCCAAGCCCAATTGATTCAATGCCAATACCCATCCAATAAACCGGACCAGACCCGTCTGATACCCTGTCCAAACCCCACCAAAGACCAAACGACCCCGTTTTTTGATCCCCAGTCCCAGCCTTTGATCACCCTCAATCGAAAGGTCGAGAACTAGGGTGTGTGACAGTATATAACTGTCCGAACCGCCTGACCCCCCCCCCGGTTACATCCTCACTCCTCATCTCCCATCTTCAGAGATTAGCCTAAACCCAAGCGTCACCTCTAACCCGTCCCAAATCTACACCACAGACTCCCCTTCACCTCCCCGTTCCAAATCCTCACTCCTTTTCCCTCGAATCTTTTTGAAACTCGTCGAATCTCGAATCTGAAAGTCGAACACTAAAATCCCAAAACCCCCAAATCAAGATTCCAGCGAAGGATTAAGGTCTAGTTGGATTTTATTCGTGTGTTCTTGATAAGAACACACGATTAATGTCAAACTACTCGGCCTAAATTTGATGGTTTGAAGGTTTGTTTCAATTCTTTACTGTCCGAGCCATCTTAGGTATTTTTTCTTTCCTTTTGTTTAGTTTCTCTTATTTTTTTCAGTTTTTATCTCCTATCTCATCATCTTCTGTTTCCTTTTCTTCTTCTTGATTCTTTCTTCTTTGTCGAGTTATTCAAAGTCATTTTTATCCATGTTAGTATTAAGTCTATTTTAATTAAGCATGATTTTGTTTTGTGTTAGATTTTTGTTTAAGTTTTGTTTGTTTCTATTTTTCTTTGAGCCCAAGACCTTATGAGTCTTTATGACTTTGTAAGTCATTAGTCCGGTAATTTTGTGATGGCTGATTGAACTTGGGTTCTGAAATCAGAAAGCCAAAGAAAGGGATTCAATCCAGGTCTTGCAGTCCCAGGTTTGGGTTGAGCTATTGGGTCAATTTGACCCGTTTGGTTTCCTGAAGTAAAAAATAGAGTTTTAAAGGTTATTTTAGGAATTCTAGGTTATGGAATCTTTTGTAACTAAATTGGGAAGCTGCCTAGAAGGTGGGATGGGGACTAACTCTGAAAAATTAATTTTAAATTAAGGACATAAGAGCAAAAATAAAAATTTCAAAAGGATTAACGTGCAAAAACTAAATTCATTCTTGTTGCCCTAAGGATTGCCTATAAAGGCATTCTTTCTTCATTCACAAGGGAGAATTTAGAGACTAAAAATTCTGAAAAGTTGCAAACGGCTGAGCTAAAAAAACTTCAAAACTCTTGCATTTTGGTGGAAAATTGATCTAGTTCCGCAATTAGTCTTTCCATTATGAAAAACTCAAAGGATTTCTAGCTTATTATGGGGATTAAAAGATGGTTTAAAGGCTGTTTGATTATTGTTCTATTGCTGATTTTTGAGCTGATTTTGCTATTGCTTCTTCTCTGTTGAATTACTACTGTTGCTGCTTCATAACTTCGGGCTTTGTGTTGTTTATTTCCTATAACCAGGTACTCACTGCACCTTATTATCATGTTGAGATGAAAGGCTTTGAAGCTTATGGATTTGAGTTTGAAAATCAGTGACACATTTGTACATAGATGTTATTTCTGCAAAATATTTGCTCCTGTAATTAATTAAGTTTCTTAAGATGCTTGTTTGATCTTTTCTCTGGTAATTTTAAGTTCTGTTAGAAACACTGAATAAGTGTTTGCCTTCAGTCATTTGGTTTTAGACGAGTTAATACTCTCTTTGTATGAATATGCTATCCTTCAGTTTGTTTTTGGTCGAATGAACTGAGATAATATTTTTATGAACGAGATGTGAGTTCAGTGCAGCTATAAGTCCAGTAGAATTGAATTTATTTAGATCTATGCTAGTCTGTTGGGAATCAGTGATTGTTTTTTGGTGATTCTGGTTTGAGTCTGCTGGAGTTGATATGTATAAGTGTGGGATGAGAAATATTCAGTTGTAATTTATCCTGGTAAATGTATTCTGCTATTTGGAAATCATGCGGTACTTTACTTCACAAAATTATTATTGGTTTTAAAGTCATTCACCAGTTTACAGTCATTTGGATAAGAAAATGGTCCAGGTTACTTCAAGAGTCGAGCTATGTACTGATTTACTCATTTGCTTGTAAGTATGTTTAGTTTGAGGTTGATGTTTAGGTTCATATTTGTTTATTGAATATTCCCATAGGATCTCATTTGTCGTTATATGTATTGAACATAGGTTTTAATTAGATTTGAAATCTCGCAATTGTCTCTTTGAATTAGTCGAAGACTCATTTGAGTATGACTGCTAAATGATTGTTTGCTATTGAAATCCCTGATAGGCTCATCTCAGTACTCTTGATTTCATATGCTATTTGTGTGTCTGGTGACTCGAACTCGAGTCCGACCTTCTTTAGTCCTTAGTTCTCAAAAGATTTAGTTCATTCTTGGACCATGGGGCCACCGGAAATGGAACTGTAGGACTCATCATGTTGGGCCTGCCTTCTTTAATTTCCCTTTCAATTGCCGAATATGGCACGAGCCATTTATTAAACAAACAGATCTGTCTTCTTCTTTAATGCAAAGGGTTTTGTTTAAGTCAGTATGAACATTAGATTAAAAAGGGTAAAAATCCCAACTCTTTAGTGTTTAATTATGTAGATTCTATTAATTAGTTGGGGCCTGCCATATTAAATAAGACCAATAGCTATGACCCTCAAAACTAAATTTAGAAATCCTTCGGGTTAGAATAATTTGAGGCGTGCCATGCCAAATAAAACCCCAAAATGCATGGCCCTCACTTAATTAATTTTAATCCTTAAAAATCGAGGCGTGCCATTTTGTTGAATTTTCCATGGCCCTCGCAAACTTGAAAGTGCGTAGTTGCTTTAGGCGCGCTATTTTAAAATTTAATTTCCTAAACTCGGGTGTGCATTTCATGTGACCTAAATCCAAACCTCAACAATGTTAGATAAAATGTGTCGTGGATCGCGGGTACATTTCATGTGACGTGGTTCAAGACGTGTTTTAGATGAGGTTAAATTTTCCTAAAATTAATTAAAAACGGCTAATAAGTTAAAAATATACCATAGGTTGAAATATGTTTTAAAATAAGATAATAGGCCAATTATGATAGTTTATGCGACCGTACTAGAACCACGGAATCCGGGGGTGCCTAAAACCTTCTCTCGGGTTAACAGAATTCCTTATTCTGAATTTCTGGTTCGCAAACTTTAAAAAGCAATGTCGAATTTTCCTCGATTTGGGATTTTAAAATAAACCGGTGACTTGGGACACCAGAAAAAAAACCATCCCAAGTGGCGACTCTGAATAAAATAATCCCATTTCAAATAATGTCACTTAAATTGGAAAAAACTCTATTATATCCCCTTCGGGTGGTAAAAAGGAGGTGTAACAACTCTGGCGACTCTGCTGGGGAAAGGAACCAAGAACTTTGGTTCAGGGTTCAAGATTTCGAGCTTAGAATAGCTGTTATAGTTGGATTTATTTATTATTTGATTTTTTACATGTTTGAGCCTAATGTACTAAATGCCGCTTTTTACTGCTTTGATATTGTGTGAAATGTATATAAATTGCTACGAAACCCTTTTTCTCTCTAAGTCTTCTAAATCATCTGGGAGTGTGCACTTCTGTGAATTCTCTTCTATTTAGAGTCTTTTCCAATTTTAGAACGAAGTTCGAACAAGTTGAAAAGCCGGTGAAGCTTCTGTATTCCCGGTACACTGCCCCCCCCCTCCCGGCTTGAGTTGTCCGCTCGGGTAAGCCAGGCCTAGAACAATACACCAAGGTTTTAAACCTAGTATAACAAAACCTCATGCCAGATCCCTAGTAGGAGTGTTTGTTTGCATCACCTGCATTTAACTTTGAAGACTCAACACAGGGTTGGGTCTGTCTAGGACATGTATACTCGAAATGAAAAGACCATCCTGATGCATCCTACTTGCTACTTGTGCATTCATTTGCTTCGGATTTGCATGCTGACCGGCTTTTGAATAATAGGAGAAATGCTGGGAAAAAGAAAAGTCAATGTGAGGGCTAAGAGAGATAATTGCCTGTTTTTGAAAAAAAACCAATGTCTAAAAATATACCGAAACTCTGCCGAAATTTTGATAAAAGAAGAAGAAGAAGAAGAAGAAGAAAATCTTGTTTATATATATATATATATATATATGTATGTATGTATATAGTCCCTTTTCGTTAAATCTGCCCGAACTATGCAAGTTTGATTCTCATCGGATATGGGATACGTAGGCAACCCCCATCGAGTCCAACTTCCTTTTTGCAAAAATATCCCAAAAGAACAAGATTTTATTGTTTCATTGTAAGGTGATGTCATTCTTGTTTAAAATAGCCGAATGTCCCCAAAAGGCCGCCGGAAGGCTATTTTTGCAAGAAAAGCCACCTATGGTCTCCTTTTCAAAGTTTTGGCCGGTTAGCAAACACAGCCTTAAAATCTTCTTCCCCGAAGTGCTGAAAGGCCGTATTTGCAAAGCCGGGTTTCATTTTTGAAATATAAAATTTTGAAAAAACATAGTGCTAACTTTTCCTTGAGTCAAAATGAGTCATAAATATTTTTTAATTAAACCACCATAATAAATGTGCAGAATGAGCACAAATGAAAATGAACCCTTCGCAACTCTTAAGAAGATCCCCTTACAACTCCATATGTGGTGGAACGACTTAGAAAAAGGCAGTAGAGGAACAATGGTAAAGGTTTTGGGTGGTCTTGTCGAACTTTTGAACACCAAGCCAAGATTGGACGTGATTGAAGCCTTAATACCTTTATGGGATCCGACTCGCAATGTGTTCCGCTTTTCTGATTTTGAGCTCACACCCACGTTAGAGGAAATTGCGGGTTACGCCAGCCTTAGCAAAAACCTTAGAAGTCGATACCCAGTGTCATCAAGAACAGTATCTCCTCACAAGTTTCTGGATATGTTGAGTATTAGCCAGGATATTCAGGATGAGAATTTATCTGAAGGGTTTTGCACTTTTTAGTTCTTGTACCAACGCTATGGCAATTCCCAAGGTTTTGAAGCCCCGAATACTGGTTTTACCCATGCGGGAAATAAAGATAAATGGGAGGCAAGGCAGGATTTGGTTTTTATAGTAGCATTCTTGGGTGTTATAATCTGTCCGCGAAAAGACGACAACATAGAATTGGGCCTCATGGGAATGGTTGATGTCGCGATCAAGAAAACTAATGGCACCCTGGTTCCAATGATCTTGTCCGAGATTTACCAAGCTTTGACCATCTGCCGAGAAGGGGGAAAATTCTTCCAATGCTGTAACCTACTACTACAACTGTGGATACATGAACATTTCTGCCACTGGGTCGGGTATATGAACTACGACATGACTGGTTTGGATTGCATCGAAGAATTTGAAAACCGAGTGGAGGATGTTGAATTTTCAGAAGGTACCGAGTCTTGGTTTGCACACTTGAGTTCTTTAACTTCGGATAAAATTGAGTGGACTTTCGGATGGCTCCGTGTCACCGAAGTCGTATACATGTCAGCCGAAGTGTGCTATCTTCTCCTAATGGGTATCTGGAGCATTCATCCATATGCTCCTCACAGGGTTTTGTGCCAACTGGACAGGTTTCAAACCGTCCCCTATGACGAAGATTTGAGTGGACAAGTCATCGAATTGGGCCCAAAGGCTGTATTTCAAGAAGGAAGAGTTCGCCAAGTTTGGAATAAGTGCAGATTTCTCGAAACTTAGACTATGGTGTGGGATCTAGCTAAGGGTGAGGTCGACCCCAATTACATGATTTGGTTCGGTAAAAGGCTTCAGATACCTTGAGAGCCCAAGAGACCTGCTAAGAGACCCCATGTCCAACAATTAACTAACGACTCGTGGGAACAGTGGGACTGGTTGGCAAAAGAAGAAAGCTATAGGGCCAAGATAAGTAAATTAGAAGGACAAATCAGGGACCTCAAATTTATCAATAGTATCCAAGCTGCCGCAGATGAAGGGGAAAAGAAGAAGCTAACTAAGGAAAACAAATCCCTCAAAGCTCAGATCCAGAAAATAAAAATAGCTGCTAGAAACCCGGAAAGAAGCCGAGCAGATGAAAGGCTTATAAGTGGTCTGAGAAAGAAAGTACTCGAGTATTAAGATGACCTAGAAAAATCTGAGGCCAGTCTAGCAAAAGTCCGAGCACAATTGACAAAGAATGCATAAGGGAGGGCAGAGTTTGTGCGACAAATGAAAAGAAAATATGAGGGGACAATCACCAATCTAAAGAGAAAGATAACTACCCTTAAAAATGAGGCGGCCAAACGGGCTAGGAACTTTAAAACCGACAGGGAACATTGTTATGCTTTGATGGCTCAGATGGAGGAAGATATACAACAGTTGCAGAATCAAAATCATCATGACACTCAAGTGTTGGAGGCTCGGAATAAGCAAATCGGGCGCCTGCTTCAGGAAAAGGGTATTATCCGAGAGAGGGCTAGAGCCATTGCCGACTACATCATCATGAAATGCCACGCATGTGAGGACATGACTCAAACCACTTTCTTCGCTGCAGTAATGAAATTTGTCCGCCAAATAATCAGTGATTTGGAGTGACTTCAAGGGGATCTTGCACATAGGCCTGTGGCAAGACCGAATGATGTCCCACGGGCCCCAAAAGTCGAAACACTTATGTACTCATAATTTTTCATTTATCGAGTCTGTATTTAAATTTTTAGTTTAAAGTGTATTTTGAGTCTGTTTGTAGTTTTAAAATTCCAAGAAATGAGTAGTTTGAAGTCTTTTGTAATAGAAAAATTTAGGAGTTTTATTAATGAAAATTGAAAAATACCAAAAAATTGTTCCTTTATTTTTTGCATTTATTTTCTTGAACTGCGTAATGATCTGATTCACGCGGCGTCATGATACGCAGGCAATCCTCATCGGATCCGGTCATGATTTTTGTAAATAACTCAAATAAGAGAGGGATGTGAAAAGAAAGAACCGAAAGAAAAACCAAAAAAGAAAGAAAAAGAGAGCCAAAGAAAAAACAAAAGAAAAACGAAAAAAGAGGGCAAGGAAAGAGAGGAAAGAAAATAGCGGAAAACAGGAATAAAAGCACAAAAAGCCAAAGTGGAAAGAAAAGAAAATTGGGGAAAGTAAGTAAAGCTAGGATGAAACACGCAACCGTTGCGAAACATGTAGAAACACATTTAATTGAATAGGTGCATCACACCCCAACGTGCGATTACCTAGGTGTTAATTATTTCAAACTGACCGATTTGTTGTCTACTGTTAAGTCAAGGTTCTATATTAAGGTGGTTGGTTTTGTGGTAGTTTGGCTTCACATCCATACTTCACGAGGTCAAAAGGAAGCATTGAATCTCTTCGGAAATTCCTCTGCCAACAGTTCCTATTCCGGAGGATAGTCCGATCTCAACCATCCCAACTTCTGAGTCAGCAACTGCTGAGGAAAATAGGATTCTGCGTCTCTGCATGATGGAAATATGGGACGCCTGGGCAAACGGAAAAGAACCACCAAGTGCGATACCCGGATTCCCTGAGTTGTTTCCCAGGGCAAGTGGGACCTCCAACATCCCCATAAGTTATCCAAATACCCCACTGGGATACCCTACCATTTCAGCCCACTTTGCTGGAACACCTTTTGAGGCACTCCCCCAGGTGTTAACTTCAGGTGCGGCTTCAAACATATTCACCGCGCCACCTTGTTCAGCTACGGCACAACCTGCTTTACACAGGCCTAGCTTTGATCCATCTTCCTTCACATTTCAAGCACCATCTTTCTCAATGGAATCAACCCAGTTTACTACCAATGCTTACCCTCAGCCGCCTCGGTACGAGTTTACCGCAGGTCAGTAGAAAACTGCAAAAACCCCTGAATAAGAGGAGATTACCAGAAAGATGAGAAGCATGGAGCAAAGTCTCAAAAATATACAAGGTCTGAGTAGGCAAAAGAACGTGTCTTATGCTGACCTGTGCATATTCCCGCACGTACATATACCCTTGGGTTTCAAAACCCTAAAGTTTGAAAAATATGACGGGCATGGGTATCCCATTGCCCTCCTCAAAAGGTACTGCAACCAACTGCGGGGAGTGGGCGAAAAAGAAGAACTTCTCATGGCCTACTTTGGAGAGAGTTTGGTCGGCATTGCTTCTGAATGGTATATGGATCAGGATATATCTCGTTGGCATATCTGGAATGACCTGGCTCGGGACTTTGTCAGGCAGTTTTAATATAACATCGACAATGCCCCTGATAGGAATTCATTGTCGAATCTAAAGAAGAAGTCCTTGGAGAGCTTCTGAGAGTATACTGTCAAATGGCACGAACAAGTGGCCAGGGTCAACCCTCCTATAGACAAGACAGAGATGGTCAGTGTCTTCCTTCAAGCCCAAGAGGTTGATTATTATCAAAACATGATGTCTATAATGGGTAAGCCATTTGCCGAAGCTATCAAATCGGTGAAATGGTTGAAAATGGTTCGAAAATAGGGCGAATCTTGAGTTAGTCTGCTATAAGGGCTACCTCCCAAGCAATCCAAGGTGGGTCTGGAGGAGTAGCAAACCGAAAGAAGAAGGAAGAAACAGCAATGGCAACTTCAAGTGCAAGAAAACCTCATCCACCCAGACCGCATTTATCTGAAAGAACCCCATAACATTACTATCCCCACCAAGATGTGACTTACGCTATGGTTCCTCAGCCATATGCAGAGATGAATGCCCAACCCTACGTTAGGCCACAACAACAATTTAATCAAAACCGAGCTCCATTTCCCAGAAATCAACCTCCCCACCAAGCTCACTATAATCCCCAACCTCCACAGAACAACTTCCGTACCCGGGAACCACCCAAGATACCAAACTTCACACCCATCGGTGAGTCTTATTCTAGCTTTTTTCCCCAAACTTGTTCAGATGGGTTTGTTGCAGCCTGTACCCCAAACCAGGCAGAACCTAGTGTCGCCCGCTTATAGAGCTGGTATTCGATGTGCCTACCATTCAGGTGTAAAAGGGCATGATACAGATGACTGTTGGACCCTAAAGAGGGCTGTGGAAAATCTGATAGAACAAAAGAGAATAGTGCTAAAGGATGAAGACGTTCCTAATGTAACCAACAATCCATTACTGGCTCACAACAACGGGATGGTTATGGGAATGATCTGTGAAAACAGTGAGTTTGACCCAGCTCTAAAAGCCATCATTGCCATGATGTGGAAAAGAAGCCAAAAGCTGTCGTGAAACAAGACAAGGGGGAGAAGAAGAGCAAATCTACCCCCAGAATACAAAAAAGAAAGTGGGAATTGAAACCGGGGCAGTGCCCTCGAAAGATGTTGTTCTCTATGTCCCCCGAGGCCGAAAGAAAGAAAAGATGTCATTGAGCCCTCCTAGAAGGTTTGAGTTAAACAAATGAGCTAAAATGTATGTACCCAAAAGGACCTACGTGGTGCGGGGGCTGATAATTCCACCAAGGGTGAATGAGCCCGTGGTTATTGGTCGCACACCATAAAGGCCCATGACGGATCCCACTGTCATTCCATGGAACTATAACAAAGCGGTAGTAACTTACAAAGACAAAGAAATATCGGGAGAAGTTAAGGAAAATAACCCGGCTGAGAAGTACCTCAATCTGGAGGAAGTGAATAATGCCACAAAGAAGTGTTTCCCACCTAAGAAACCAGTGAGTGCTGAAGAAGCAGAAGCATTATTCCAGAAAATGAAAATGGTAGACTACGAGATAATCGACCAGCTCCAAAAGTCTCCTGCTCAAGTCTCTCTATTGTCTCTGCTAATGAACTCAACTGAACATCAAAATGTGTTGATCAAAACTCTCAACGAAGCATTATGTGAAAAGGTTTTTTGCGGAGACTCTCAACCCATTGAAACCACTGTAGAACAGTTACAGAGGATGGCGGAAAGGTTTTTTGCAATCGATCAAATCTCTTTCAGAAAGAATGATCTGCTCCCGAAAGGGGCCGCACACAACAAAGCCCTTCACCTGACAATTAAATGCGAGGGTTATTATGTGAAAAGGGTCATGCTAGATGGTGGTTCTGGGGAAGATATTTGAACTCTCTCAACTCTACAATGTATAGAAATCGGTACTAAGCGAATCTGACCCAAAAATGTCTATGTGCGTGCCTTTAACGGCATAAAGAGAGATACAATAGGCGAGATTGATCGGATCCTGACTATCGGCGCAGTGGATTTCGAGGTGACCTTTCAGGTCTTAGACATGGATACTTCCTATAATTTCCTCTTGGGTAGACCTTGGATTCATGCAGCAGGGGTTGTTCCTTCTACTCTCCACCAGATGGTGAAATTCAAACATGAAGATCTGGAGATTGTAGTTCACGAGAAAGATGAGCAATCGATTTACGGGGATCCGCCAGTCCCTTGTCTTGAAGCTAGAGAAGGAAGTGAATATATAGTCTATCTAGCTTTTGAGGTTATGGTCGTGGACCAATGTGAATAAGGGAACCCCTGTCCTCAACCCTTTCTCTCAAATGCATCAATTATGGTTGCCAAGGAGATGATCAAGCAAGGTTACAAACCGGGAAGGGGCTCAGGACTTCATTGCAAGGAATTACTAAACCTATCACCCTGGCTGCTAGTGAGAAGTTCGTTGGGGTAGGTTTCCAACCCACGTCAGCTGATGGAAAATGGACAGATGAAAGAAATAACAATGGTTGGATCTTGCCTTAGCCGATTCCACATCTTTATAGGACATTTGTCAAGCCAAAATACAATGAGGAAGAGGAAGATGAGGCCTTCACGATCGAGGAAATCAAAGAAATTTGTGGGGCTATGAGGCAGATGCTGTATGAAACCCACATGGTCCAACCAGGGGAATGCTCAAGCACCGCTGAGGTGTTATACATGGGACCCAGTGCCAAACTGCAAAATTGGAAGACTACTACATTCCCAATCAGGCGGGAATCCCGGTAGTCCAGTCCTGCCACTTTTTCCACATTGCGAGTTATTTCAGGGAGTAACTCGGATGTTTCTTTAGTCTATTGTCTTTTATTTCCAATATAAACCCTGTTATCTCCAGATTCAATGAAATGAAATCAATATTTCATCGTTCATCTCTCTACTCTTTTTGATTTTTGTTATTTTTCTTTCTTAATTTCCTTTCAGTTCTAATAATGCGGCTTTAAATAAAATGACATGCTTGCGGACTTCTTGCCCAGATCCAAACACGCTATTTAATATGAAATAATGAACCAAAAACCGGAATATGATGAAGAAGAGGCTTTTAGGGAAATAAATTGAGAATTGGAACAATTTGAGAATAAACCTAAGCCGAACATAAATGATACTAAGCCGGTTAATTTGGGTAGTTTTGAAGAAGTCAGGGAAACCAAGATAAGCATTCACACAAATAAAAAACCCGGGACGCACTGATCCAACTCTTGTTTGAGTTTAAAGATGTGTTTGCTTGATCATACGATGACATGCCAGGACTAAGTGTTTATTTGGTGGTTCATAAGTTGCAAACTTACCCCGACTATCCCCCTGTCCAGCAAAAGCAAAGAAAGTTTAAAACCAATATCTATGACAAGATTAAAGAAGAGGTCACAAAATAGTTGAAAGCGGAGGTGATCTGAGTGGTTCGATACACCACATGGTTAGCCAATGTAGTTACAGTGCCAAAGAAGGACGGGAAAACTCGAGTGCATATGGATTACAGAGATCTGAACAAAGCAAGTCCTAAGGATAACTTCCCTTTGCCAAACATCCACATCCTTGTTGATAACTGCGCCAAACATGAGATACAGTCCTTCATGGATTGTTGCAGGATATCACCAGGTGTTGATGGATGAAGAGGATGCACAAAAGACAGCTATTACCACACCCTGGGGCACGTACTATCATAGAGTCATGCTGTTTGGTCTGAAGAACACCGGGGAAACCTACATGAGGGCCATGACTTCCATTTTTCATGACATGATGCACTAAGAGATAGAGGTGTATGTGGACGACGTTATCATCAAATCCAGGAGCCAAGACGACCATGTTCGGAATTTGAGGAAATTCTTTGAGCGGCTACGTAAATATGATCTGAAGCTAAACTAGCCAAATGTGCATTTGGGGTACCGTCTGACAAACTCTTGGGATTCATAATCAGTCGGAGGGGCATCGAGTTAGACCCAACAAAGATAAAGTCCATTCGAGATTTTCCTCCTCTAAGGACCAAGAAAGATGTTATGAGCTTGCTAGAAATATTGAACTACATCAGCCGATTCATTTCCCAGTTGACGTCTACATGTGAACCCATCTTCAAGCTGTTAAAGAAAGATGCAACAATTAAATGGACAGATGAGTTCCAAGAAGCTTTTGACAAAACCAAAGAGTACCTGTCGAACCCGACAGTCTTGGTCCCACCCAAACTAGGAAGGCCTTTGTTTCTGTATTTGACAGTCTTGGAGAATTCTTTTGGATGTGTCCTCGGGCAACATGATGTGACCGGTTTGGAAAGAACTTGCTGCGCTTTAACATAGGTTGCTCAGAAACTGAGGCATTACTTGTTGGCCTACACCACTTACCACATTACTAGGTTGGACCCTTTAAAGTACATATTCCAGAAGCCTATGCCCACAGAGATCCTACTCACTGAATTTGACATAGTCTACGTCACAAACACGACAATGAAATCATAGGCATTAGCAGATCACCTGGCTAAAACCCCCGTTGATGATGAATACCAACCTTTGAGCATCTACTTCCCGGATAAATAGGTAAATTTAGTTGATACCAATGCTTGGAAAATGTTCTTCGATGGAGAGGTAAACACAAAAGGTGTTGGAATTAGGGCAATCTTGATCTCACCCACTAGTCAGCATTATCCAGCCACAACCCGACTTTGATTTTTCTACACAAACAACACTACCGAGTATGAAGCCTACATTATGGATATTAACATGGAAATCAACCAAGATGTCGAAGAATTGTTAATCATGGGAGATTCAGATATGATTATCCGACAAGCTCAGGGAGAATGAGAGACTCGAGATGTCAAACTTATTCCCTACAGGCAACATGTGGAAGATCTTAGCAATCAATTCAAGTCAATAGAGTTCAGGTACATCCCTCGTTGTCACAATGAACTAGCTGATGCACTTGCTACTTTAGCCTCAATTCTGCCATACCCAGGCAATGCCCACATTGATCATTTGAAAATCCAAATCCGGGAAACGCACGGTTACTGTAATATGGTTGAGGTAGAACCAAGTATTCAGCCATGGTATCATGATATAAAAAGATTTTTGAAAACTAAAGAGTACCCCAAGCAAGACAGCGGGGACCAAAAGAGAACCATTAGATGGCACGCAAGTGGTTTCTTCCTGAGCGGTGATGTCTTGTACAAAAGGACTCCAGACCTCAACTTGTTAAGATGTGTTGATGCGGAAGAGGCCAGAAGGATCATGTATGAAATGTATGTAGGAGTGCATGGACCCCACATGAATGGGTGTTTTAGCAAAGAAAATCCTTCGGGCGGGCTATTATTGGATGACTATGGAAAAATACTGCTTTAGTTTCGTCCGGAAATGTCATCAATGTCAGGTGCACGGTGATTGGATTCATGCACCGCCTACAGAACCGCATCATATGTCAGCACCTTGGCCATTTGTTGCCCGGGGCATGGACGTCATTGGGTTGATTGAGCCGAAAGCTTCAAATGGCCATAGATTTATATTGGTCGCCATCGACTACTTCACAAAGTGGGTCGAAGCAATTACTCTCAAATCTGTCACCAAGAAAGCTGTAGTAGACTTTGTGCATTCCAACCTCATCTGCCGTTTTAATATTCCGGCAACTATCATTATAGATAATGCTTCAAATTTGAATAGTCATTTGATGAGGGAGATACGTGAACAATTCAAGATAACGCATTGGAACTCTACTCCTTATCGTCCCAAAGTCAATGGTGTCGTCGAAGAAACAAACAAGAACATCAAAAAGATTTTGTGAAAGATGACTCAAAGTTCTAGACAGTGGCATAAAAAGTTGCCTTTTGCATTGTTGGGGGTATCGTACCACTGTGAGCACATTGGTCGGAGCAACCCCGTACCTTTTGGTTTATGGCACTGAAGCCGTAATACACGCGGTAGTTGAAATCCCTTCTCTCTGGATCATTGTTGAAGCTGAAATTGAAGATAGTGAGTGGGTCAAAACCCGTCTGGAACAGTTAACCCTGATCGATGAAAAGTGGATGTCCACAGTCTTTCACGATCAGTTGTATCAACAAAGACTAGCCCGTGCCTACAACAAGAAAGTGCGTCCTAGAAACTTTGAAGTGGCGCAACTCGTCTTAAGACGTATTCTCCCCCATCATCAGGAAGTAAAAGGAAAATATGCTCCAAACTGGAAATCTCCATACATTATCAGAAAATTATTGCCAAAAGGGGCATTATATCTGGGAGACATTGAAGGAAATGACCCTGAAATAGCTGCAAATGTGAATGCAGTCAAAAGATACTATGTCTAATCCTTCTACAGCAATAGCATTATCCGATTGGGACGACGAAGGTTTTTTATTCTCACTACCCCAAACTCTCAAATCCTTTGTTAACCCTTTGAGCTGGTTATCTTTCTTTCATTACCCACTTTGGAACTCGAAGATATTTGTAAAAAAAAAGAGAAAAGAAAAACAAAAACAAATATAAAAACAAAATATTTTCCCTGAACTACGTTCGACTTGATTCTGAAAGGATACGTGGGCAGCCTCTCTTTGGGGTTCATTCATAGGAAAACAAAAATCCAATTTCCCCCAAAAGTGAAACTGGTACAGATGTTATAAGAGTTCGGCGATGATCCCGCCTGAACGGTTCCAAAGTTGTAATTCGATCCAAATTCTTTTATCCCAAACCATTTTCAAGTCCTTCCGATCAATCGGCAAAAGGTTTTTAAAATCGGAATATGCAGTTGTTTAGATTCAATGCAATAAAGATGAGAGAAATAAAATGAGAGAGTCTTATTGGTGAAAACCTACGGGCACCGTAAGGCGATGGTGAGCAAAGAAATTGAAAACGAGAGAGTCTTGTTAGTGAAAACTCGTAAAGAGCACTATAAGGCGATGGTGAGAAGAGAAATGAAGAGGTCGATCGGCGAAAACCCGCAAAGGGCGCCGTTGATCGAAAAGAAGAAACCCCTCATCACCATTGGTATTGAAAGAGTCCTGGCAAGGTTTCTCGGTCTTTTAAAACACGGGTCGCAATAGGTTTATGAGAAAATGGATAGTTGTGCAGATCGGGTATCCCGTCCAAGAAGCATGTCATGTCTATTGAAGTCGGCATGCACTCCAGATAAGTCCTTCTTTCCTCCCCAAAAGGGACACTTCTCCTTAAATTTACTTTTTTGTCCTTTGTTTACTTTTCCTTGAATCCCTTTCTGTCTAATTCTGTTCCGAAACTAGTACAAAGAAAAGGTGTAAAGATTTGTTTTATAGGGTTCTGCTTAATAAAGCCAAGTCCAAAAAAAGTACCCAGCCTCAACAAGTGCATCAAGTCGATCCCGACTAGCCATTATGGCCGATGCTCTGAAACCAGAGTTACGAAAAATGAAAAGAAATCCAAAGTCGAAAGCCCCTAGAGGTAGAATAAGGTGAAAAGGCTAAAAGCCTTAAATAGTTGAACCATCATCTGGAAAATTTAAAAAGTTGAGTTCTTCGATTTTAGGAGAGAGATCAATCTTCAGAAAAGCCAGCAAGTAGCATAGGTTCTCACCAAAAGAGTTGGGCCGAGATTAAGTGATCAAAAACAATCAAGGCCACAAAACCAACCACCGTTCCAAACTAACAATTGTTTTTTGTTTTGAAAAATTGAAACAGGTGCAATCCAAAGCAACCGCACAAGAAGCAGGTGCAACCAAAAAGAAAAAAAATGTGCAAGTGCTAGAAACAGCTTTGAAGCAATAACCAATCCAAAAGGGATGTCTCCTCCAATTTCTTTCCTGCATTTTTACTTAAAAAATGATAAAAAATAAAGTGAAATGAAAAAAAGAGAGATAAGAAGAAAATCCAAAAATGGTAGTTTAGAATCCCCAATATCAATCTTTTACTCTTTTACCAACACAGGGCTACAATCCCTAGTTGAGATTTTTTAGACATAGGGATTCCATTCCCTAGTCGCCTTTTTTGTCAACATAGGGCTCCAATCCCTATCTGAGATTTTTAGACATAGGGTCACTGATCCCTAGTCGCCTTTTTTGCCAACACAAAGCTCCAATACCTAGTTGAGATTTTTAGACATAGGGCCTCTATTCCCTAGTCGCCTTTTGCCAACATAGGGCTCCAATCCCATGTTGAGATTTTAGACATTCCCTAGTCACATTTTGCCAACATAGGGCTCCAATCCCTAGTTGAGATTTTTAGACATAGGGCCTCCATTCCCTAGTCGCCTTTTGCCAACATAGAGTTCCAAACCCTAGTTGAGATTTTAGACATAAGGCCTCTATTCCCTAGTCGCCTTTTTGCCAACATCTGGCTCCAATCACTAATTGAGAATTTATAGACATAGGGCCTCCATTCCCTAGTCACATTTTGCCAACATAGGGCTCAATTCCTAGTTGAGAATTTTTAGACATAGGACCTCCATTCCCCAGTCGCCTTTTGCCAACATAGGGTTCCAATCGCTAGTTGAGATTTTTAGACATAGGGCCTCCATTCCCTAGTCGCCTTTTTGCCAACACAGGGCTCCGATCCCTAGTTGAGATTTTTAGACATAGGGCCTCCATTCTCTAGTCGCCTTTTGCCAACA
This sequence comes from Nicotiana sylvestris, assembly GCF_000393655.2. Classification (NCBI taxonomy): domain Eukaryota; kingdom Viridiplantae; phylum Streptophyta; class Magnoliopsida; order Solanales; family Solanaceae; genus Nicotiana; species Nicotiana sylvestris. The sequence goes on from NC_091063.1 coordinate 66,933,018, forward strand.
TAGGGCTCCAATCCCTAGTTGAGATTTTAGACATAGGGTCTCCATTCCCTAGTCGCCTTTTGCCAACATAGGGCTCCAATCCCTAGTTGAATTTTTTTTGGACATAGTGCCTCCATTCCCTAGTCGCCCTTTGCCAACATAGGACTCCAATCCCTAGTTGAGATTATAAACATAGGGCTTCCATTCCCTAGTCGCCTTTTGCCAACATAGGGCTCCAATCCCTAGTGATATTTATAGACATAGGGCCTTCATTTCCTAGTCGCCTTTTGCCAACATAGGGCTCCAATCCCTAGTTGAGATTTTTAGACATAGGGCCTCCATTTCCTAGTCTCCTTTGGCCAATATATGGCTCCAATCCCTAGTTGAGATCTTTAGACCTAGGGCCTCCATTCCCTAGTCGTCTTTTGCCAACATAGGGCTCCAATCCCAGAACCCCCAAATCAAGATTCCAGTGAAGGATTAAGGTCTAGTTGGATTTTATTCGCGTGTTCTTGATAAGAACACACGATTAATGTCAAACTCGGCCTAAATTTGAAAGTTTGAAGGTTCGTTTCAATTCTTTACTGTTCAAGCCATTTTAGGTATATTTCATTTTCTTTTGTTTATTTTCTCTTCATTTGTTTTCATTTTTTATCTCCTATCTCACCATCTTCTATTTTCTTTTCTTCTTCTTGATTCTTTTTTTGTTTGTTGAGTTATTCAAATTCCTTTTTTATGCATGTTAGTATTAAGTCTATTTTAATTAAGCATGATTTTGTTTTGTGTTAGATTTTTGTTCAAGTTTTGTTTGTTTCTATTTTTTTTAGCCCAAGACCTTATGAGTCCTTATGACTTTCTAAGTCATTAGTCCGGTAATTTTTTGATTGCTGATTGAACTTGGGTTCTGAAATCAGAAAGCCCAAGAAAGGGATTCAATCCAGGTCTTGCATGCCCAGGTTTGGGTTGAACCATTGGGTCAATTTGACCCGTTTGGTTTCCTGAGGTAAAAAGTAACATTTTAAAGGTTAGTTTAGGAATTCTAGGTTAGGGAATCTTTTTTAACTAAATTGGGAAGCTGCCTAGAAGGTGGGATTGAGACTAACTCTGAAAAACTGATTTTAAATTAAGGACATAAGAGCAAAAATAAAAATTCCAAAAGGATTAAAGTGCAAAAACTGAATTCATTCTTGCTGCCCTAAGGCTTACCTATAAAGGCATTCTTTCTTCATTTACAAGGGAGAATTTAGAGACTAAAAATTCTGAAAAGTTGCAAACAGCTGAGCTAAAATGAACTTCAAAACTCTTGCATTTTGGTGGAAAATTGATCTAGTTCTGCAATTAGTCTTTCCATTCTGAAACACTCAAAGGATTTCTAGCTTATTCTGGAGATTAAAAGATGGTTTAAAGGCCGTTTGATCACTGTTCTATTGTTGATTTTTGAGTTGATTCTACTGTTTCTTCTTATCTGTTGAATTACTACTGTTGTTGCTTCATAACTTCGGGCTTTGTGTTGTTTATTTGCTGTAACCAGGTATTCACTGCACCTCATTAACATGTTGAGATGAAAGGCTTTGAATTTGTTGGATTTGAGTTTGAAAATAAGTGACACATTTGTACATAGATGTTATTTCTGCAAAATATTTGCTCCTGTAATTAATTAAGTTTTCTTAATATGCTTGTTTGATCTTTTCTGTGGTAATTTTAAGTTATGTTAGAAACACTGAATAAGTGTTTGCCTTCAGTCATTTGGTTAGATGAGTTAATACTCTGTTTCTATGAATATGTTGTCCTTCAGTTTGTTTTTGCTCGAATGAACTGAGATAATATTTTTATGAACGAGATGTGAGATCAGTACATCTATTACGTCCAGTAGAATTGAATTTATTTAGATCTATGCTAGTCTGTTGGGAATCAGTGTTTGTTTTTTGGTGACTCTAATTTGAGTCTGCTGGAGTTGATATGTATAAGTGTGGGATGAGAAATCTTCAGTTGTAGTTTATCCTGGTAAATGTATTCTGCTATCTGAAAATCATACAGTACTTTACTTCATAAAATCATTATTGGTTTTAAAGTCATTAACCAGTTTACAGTCATTTGGATAAGAAAATGGTCCAGGTTACTTCAAGAGTCGAGCTATGTACTGATTTACTTATTTGCTTGTAAATATGTTTAGTTTGAGGTTGATGTTTAGGTTCATATTTGTTTATTGTATATTCCCATAAGATCTTATTTGTCATTATATGTATTGAACAGAGGTTTTAATTAGATTTGAAATCTTGCAATTGTCTCTTTGAAATTAGTCGAAGACTGATTTGAGTATGACTGCTAAATGATTGTTTGCTATTGAAAGCCCTATTGGGCTCATGTCAATACTCTTGATTTTATATGCTATTTGTGTGCCTGGTGACTCAAACTCAAGTCCGGCCTTCTTTAGTCCTTAGTTCTCAAAAGATTTAGTCCATTCTTGGACCATGGGGCCACCGGAAATGGAACTGCATGCCTCATCATGTTGGGCCTGCCTTCTTTAATTTCCCTTTCAATTGCTGAATATGGCACGAGCCATTTATTAAACAAACAGATCTGCCTTCTTCTTTAAGGTAAAGGGTTCTGTTTAAGTCAATCTGAACATTAGATTAAAAAAGGTAAAAATCCCAACTCTTTAGTGTTTAATTATGTAGATTCCGTTAATTAGTTGGGGCCTGCCATATTAAATAACGCCAATAGCTATGGCCCTCAAAACTAAATTTAGAAATCCTTCGGGTTAGAAAAATTTGAGGCGTGTCGTGCCAAATAAAACCCCAAAATGCATGACCCTCACTTAATTAATTTTAATCCTTAGAAATCGAGGCGTGCCATTTAGTTGAATTTTTCATGGCTCTCGCAAACTTGAAAGTGTGTAGTTGCTTTAGGCGCGCTATTTTAAAAATTAATTTCCTAAACTCCGGTGTGCATTTCATGTGACCTAAATTCAAATCTTAACAACGTTAGATAAAATGCGTCGTGGACCGTGAGTGCATTTCATATGACGTGGTTCAAGACGTATTTTAGATGACGTTAAATTTTCCTAAAATTAATTAAAAGCGGCTAATACATTAAAAATATACCATAGGTTGAAACATGTTTTAAAATCAAATAATAGGCCAATTATGATAGTTTAAGCGACCGTGCTAGAACCACGAAATCCGTGGGTGCCTAACACCTTCCTTCGGGTTAACAGAATTCCTTATTCTGAATTTCTGGTTCGCAGACTTTAAAAAGGAAAGTAGAATTTTCCTCGATTTGGGATTTAAAAATAAACCGGTGATTTGGGACACCAGAAAACAAATCATCTCAAGTGGCGACTCTAAATAAAATAAATAAAATAATCTCATTTCGAATAATGTCACTTAAATTGGAAAAAACTCCCTTATATACTCCTTTCGGATGAAAAGGAAGGTGTGACAGTCACCATATTAACTTTAAATAAACTTGTATTTGAGGACTTTATATCTCTATGATTATCTTAGTATCTATGGGTCGAGTGAAGACCGTCTAAAGCAAATAAGAGATGTGCCATGATTATCCGAATAATTCTAATGTCTCGTGTTCGAACACTTTGGCAAGTCCCAAAGATCTCCAAGAATCAGTGTTTGTCCCTAATTATTGACCGAGATAATAATAAATTTATCGTAGTTAGAGAAAACTAAAGAAAATTATAAATGAAGTTGGAGAAGTCACCCTGTGAGATCTCACATTAAAGATGATGATAGAGAATTTTACCTTGAGGAAATATGTGTCATCAACCCATTGTTACAATTAGATCAAGTATCATTAATTAGGATAATGATATTACGATACTACTCCAATTGTCGCGTTACATAAATAAGGAGCCTGTTATCTAATAATAGCAAAACAATTCCTCTATTTTATGCAAAAAAAAATTTAATTTCAAGTATCAAACAGGTAAAGAAAAGGTAAAATTAAAGATCCAAAAAAAGAAAATTATAAACAAAAGTGATAATGCACATCAACGACTAGTACTAGTAAAATAAAATAAAAGCATGTTCTTTGCTTGACTGAAAGGAGTTAAAGTAGAAGAAGATCTCTAAGCATAATCGGTCTTCAAAGATTTAACTTCTTCATCAATATTGTGCATTTGTTATCACATCTTCATTGATCTTCAAGATTCCTAAAAGACAAAGTACCTGCAAATCAAAATCAAATATTATCATTAGACTTTATTCTTAGAGAAAGTTCTTCAATTTGACCATACAAAAATGTTAAAGAAAAATAAATTTCCTATTGTAAGTATTTTGCTTGTAGAAGCACATATAAAAGACACCTACTATGAGCTGAAATCATGCATTTTGAAATCTTCAAAGGCGGACTCCTATTGTGAGCATAAACAACACAGGAACAATGATCATCTTCAAAATCGATGCTTGGTGTCCGTAGGACTCCTTGGCTGAAATAAAAACTGCAATCACTTTCTGACCTATTGCAAAGTCAATCCAATATTGATTTATTAAAGTAAAATTTAGTTAATTTTAATGTAACGACTCAATCAATCGTTTTGCTTTCTAGAACCTCGTTTCCCTAAATAAGACTTTTCATACTCGCTTTTGCTGATTTATGACTTACGGGGGTTGTTAGTTCGGAATTTGGAAGAGTTTGGGTTGAATCAGAACACTTGGTTCCTTATGGTTGGCTTAAAAGACCAAGTTTGACCTTGATCAACATTTTGAGTAAACGACCTCGGAATCGGGATTTGAAGGTTTCAATAGGTTCGTATGATGATTTCGGACTTGGGCGTATATTCAGATAGGGTTTTGGATACCCCGGGAGCGTTTTGGCGCCTAATAGTGAAAGTTAATTCTTGAAGGTTTTAGAAGTATTTTAAATTTGGTTTGGAACGGGTTTTGGTGATATTGAGGTCTAAGCAAAATTACGACACCGATAATAGTTCCGTAATATCAGTTAAGACTTTCACAAAAAAATTTGGTGTCATTTCGAGTAGGTTAAGTACGTTTCGACGCATTGGAAGTGAATTGAAGAACTTGAAGTTCAAAGTTTGATTCAATTTGGTTTTGGGATGTGATTCTTGGTTTCGTTGTTGATTTTCGCATTTAGAGAGTTCGAGCAGGTCCGTATCATATTTACAAACTTGTTGGTTCCTTTGGGCGGGGTCCCGAGTGTCTCGAGTGAGTTTCGGACCCCTCGGAGCAAAGTATAAGAATTCAGAAAATCTCATTTTTGGTTTCCTTCTTCGCGAATGCGAATGGACCATCACGTTCGCGTAGAAGGAATTGGGACTGGGGGAAAGTTTGCTATGTGTTCGCGATAGCTAGTCCATGTTGGCGAAGTTCTGGGGCTGGTGAACTTCACGTTCGCGAGAGGCGACTCGCGTTCGCATAGAGTAGCTTGGGCTGGGCTGGGCCGCTTTGTTCTTCGTGTTCGCGGAGAAGCCCTTACGCTCATGAAGGGTATGTCAAGCCAACCTCCGCGTTCGCGAGGTCGCGGTCGCGTTCGCGAGGACATGGTCGCGTTCGCGATGTAGAGTCTCCAGGGGGTCCGAGCCATTTACCTTCGCGAATGCGAGGCTCTTTCCGCGTTCGCGATGAAGGAGGCGGCTGGGCAGTGAGTTTTAAAAACGGGACTTAGGCATTTTTGAGGTCATTTATTACACTCTTGGGCGATTTGAGAGCTCTTAAGGAGGGGATTTCGACCTAGCTTTGTGATGTAAGTAATTTCTACCTAATGTGAGTTTAATTCATACTTTATGGGTACATTAGTGAAAATTATGGGTTTAGAGGAACACCTAGGTTTTTGATAAAAATTGGATTTTACCACAAAAATAATTATGGAACTTAGTGAAAAACATTTATTAATGTTCCTAAGTTATGAGTAACAATTTCCTTCGAAAATTTTCGGAATCCGCGCACGTTGGCCTGGGATGAATTTTAAGAATCTTGCATTTAGTGTTGGGTAATCACTTTAATAGTTGTGTTAAGAACTTTTGAACATATATTGATTAGTTTCTACACTATTTGAATAGTTTTGGATTGTTCGGCTCCGCTTTGAGGGTTTGAGCGCATTCTTGAATTTGGAAGTATGCTTCAAGACGAGGTAAGTCCTTTTTCTAACCTTGTAAGAGGAAAATTTCCCCATAGGTGAACTTAATTAATATGTGTTTTATTTGTGGGGGCTACGCACGTACGAACTGACGAGAGTCCGTATGTAGCTGCTATTCCTATTTATGTCGGGGTAGTTTTAGGTTTACAGCATATTTTGTGGACACTGTTATTTGATTATATTTTTTAATTATATCAAATGGAATTAAGTCAAGGATTTTCAAGGATTTAAAAACTTCAAGTTAAATTGTCTTTATTGTGAAAAGAATCAAGAGAGGATTATGATTTATTGATAAATTTTTATTTGACCGCGTCGCATGTCACGACCCAAATTCCACTTTAGGTAGAGATGGCGTCCAACACCGTGGTTAGGCAAGGCAATCCTAATAACTAGCGAGTTCTCAATTATTGTATTAAACATTCCCAACATTCCCTTAACTTATATTTAAGACAGTCGATAATTGACAATTTCATAACAGTATAAAAACAACCCAAAAATGATAGACTACTAACGTATATGCAAGAAACTAGTGTCACAAGTACTAGGGCAACTAGTAGAATGTACAAAATAACACCTCTATCCTACCGCCTAAAATAGAATATATAGTGCATAATAAAACAAAATGAAGAAAAACTCTGATAAGTTGCTGAACGCGTGCCGGAGGGGTAACTAGATGCACCTGCCTCAGATCCTGTAATTGAGTACAAAAGCGTAGTACGAGTACATAAACAACATGTACCGAGCAAGTATCCAATCTAACCTCGAAGAAGTAGTGATGAGGGTAAGACTTGACACTTACTAAGGTCAATATCAATAATCTATAAGGTTTACACTAAGCATGGATGGCATGTATATAATGACATACTCGCAACAATAGATATGTCAGATTCAGTTGCGCCAGATAATAACTTACATTTCAAGGCGTTAAACAGAATAAATCATGGTGAATTCCAAATAAATAGCACATCATGCCGAGGTCGTATGGCCCAATCTAACATAATAATAACTGTGCACTGCCAGAGGGTCAAATGGCGCGAACCATAGATGCATCTATTTCTACCGAGGCAATCGGCTCGAAACACATATAGCAATTATTATCAAGAAGACACATAAAGGCGTATTTATAATCAAATAATTTCATACAAGTTCTCGAGTAAATGCGTACATTCGTTTATATTTATTTCAATCCCTAACATGTCCTAAGTGATCTCAGTAGCAAGCAAGGACGTAAGCAATAGCATGTATGGCATGATACGACTCCTAAACTAACCAGACAATAAGCATAATAGTAGCTACGCACGGATTCTCGTCACCACGTACGTACGTAGTCCCCACGGACAATCACATACATTTATTTAATTTACCTAGTGGTTTATTTCCCTCTTACGAGGTTAGAAAGGAGACTCGCCTCGCTCCAAAACTTACTTCCAATATCAAGAACGTGCTCAAACCCTTAATTCGGAGCCGAACGATCCAAAACTAATCAAACGGGGTAAGAACTAGTCAATACAAGCCCGAGAGTTCATATTATAACTATTTAAAGAAATTTCCAAATCCTAAACAAAAGTTTCCTAAAATCTATACCCGGGCCCACGTGACCGTATTCCAGAAAATTTCGAGGGAAGTTGTTACCCATAACCTATGGATCAAGTTTATATGGTTTTTACTTCATTTCATAACAAATTTCGTGGTTAAATCTTATTTTCATCAAAACCTTAGGTTTTACTCTATTTCCATGATTTCTGCAAATCTTTAGGTGTTAATCTACCCAAAAACCAAGTATTAAACTAACATTAAGTAGGAGTAACTTACCTCACAATTGCTAGGTTGAAATCCCCTCTTTGGAAGCTCCCAAATCACCCAACAATGAGTGAAATGTATCAAAAATGACACATTCCCGTATTAAATAAAGGCACTGCCTTCATCAATTTCAGCACCAGCGGTTAGGGGACCACATCTCCAGTCTCACTTATGCGAGGAAGATCCGCATCTGCGTTCTGGATCCGCTTCTACGTTCCCGCTTATGCGAAAAAAGAGCTGCATCTGTTGTTCCTGGGCTCCTCTCCTGGGGCCGTACCTGCGATGGTTCAACTGCTTTTGCGATCTTGCACCTGCGTTTTTTCAACCGCAAGTGCAGTTATGACAGCAAACTGTAGCTTCAGCTCTTCCCAAGCTTTTCTAACTCAACTCGATCCTCGTCCAATTGACGCTCGGGGCTCCCGGGACCTCGCCCGAACATACCAACAAGTTTGAAATCATAAAACGGACTCGCTCCCTCGGAACACCCAAAACAACGCTAAATCTACGAATCACACCCTAAAACCAATTGAATCAAACTTATGAACTTCAAGTTCTTCAATTCACATCCAATGCGACGAAACACACTTATACTACTCAAATTGACACCAAATTTTATATGCAAGTCTTAAATGACAATACATAACTATTCCCGATCTCGGAATTCCGTTCGGACCTTGATAACACAAAAACTCGCTCCAAACCAAATTTCAAGAACTTCAAGATTCTTAAAGAACCAACTTTCACTATTAGGATCCAAAACGCTCCCGGTTCATCCAAAATCCGGTCCGGACATACGCCCAAGTCCGAAATTATCATACAAACCTGTTGGAGCATTCAAATCCGGATTCCGAGGTCGTTTACTCAAAATATTGACCAAAGTCAAACTTGGCCTCTTAAGCCAGACTTAAGGAACCAAATGTTCCAATTTCAACTCAAATTCTTCTAAATCCCCAACCGACCATCCCTACAAGTCATAAATCAGTAAAAGCAAGAAGGTGAAGTCTTTTTTTGGGGGAACGGGGTTCTAGAAAGGAAAATGACCAGTCGGATCATTACATTCTCCACCTTTTAAACAAATATTCGTCCTCGAACGGGTTTAGATTCATACCTGAAGTGTCGAATAAGTGCGGATATCTGCTCCACATGTCCTCCTCGGACTCCCAGATCGCCTCCTTGACTGGTTGGCCCCTACACTGGACCTTTATTGCAGAAATCCTCTTGGATGTCAACTGGAGATTTTGTTTATTAACAATAGCAACTGGCTCCTCCTCCAAGCCCAAGCTCTCATCTAGCTAAATAGTACTGAAGTCTAATACATGAGACAAGTCGGCGTGATACCTCCGAAGCATAGATATGTGAAAAACTTGATGAACTCCTGATAAGATGGGGGGGGGGGGGTAAAGCAAGCTCATAGGAAACCTCCCTAACTCGCCCCAACACCTCAAAAGAGCCTATAAACCTGGGTCTCAACTTGCCCTTCTTCCCAAATCTCATAATTCCCTTCATCAGTGAGACTTTCAAGAGAACCTTCTCGCCGACCATGATTGATACATCCCGCATCTTCTGATCTGCGTAACTCTTCTGCTTGGACTGAGCTGTGTGAAGTCTCTCCTAAATTAACTTTACCTTCTCCAAGGCATCTTTCACCAAATTTGTACCATACAACTTAGCCTCACCAGGTTCAAACCACTCGATAGGGGAACGACATCGCCGACCGTATAAAGCCTCAAATGGAGTCATCTCGATGTTGGACTGATAACTATTGTTGTAAGCAAACTCAGCCAAAAGAAAAATAGATCCCACTGCCCTCCAAAGTCAATAACACATGCTCTAAGAATGTCCTCTAGAATCTAAACTGTCAGCTCCAACTGCCTGTCGGTCTGCGGGTGAAATGCTATGCTGAGCTCTACACGGGTCCCCAACTCACTCTGTACGGCTCTCCAAAAATGGGAAGTGAACTAAGGGTCTCTATCTGATATGATGGAAACAGGCACATCGTGCAACCAAACTGTCTCCCGAAACTAGATCTGAGCCAACCTCTCTGAAGTATAAGTAGTCACTACCGGAATGAAGTGTGCCGACTAGGTCAACCTATCGACAATGACCCAAACTGCATCAAACTACCGCAATGTCCGCGGCAACCCAACAACGAAGTCTACAGTAATGTGCTCCCAGATCCACTCCGGTATAGGCATTTACTGAAGTAAGCCACCTGGCCTTTGGTGCTCATACTTAATCTTCTGGCAATTCAAGCACCTAGCGACACACTCAACTATGTCTTTCTTCATCCACAGCCACCAATAATGCTGCCTCAGGTACATCTTCATAGCACCTAGATGAATGGAATACCGCGAAATGCGTGTTTCTTCTAGAATCCTCTACCTCAAGCCATCAACATTAGGAACACATAGGCGGCCCTGGAGTCGTAGAATACCATCCTCGCCAATAGAAACCTCCTTGGCACTACCTTGTAGCACCGTCTCTCTGAAAACTGCCAAATACGGATCATCAAACTGTCGAGCCTTGATTTGCCCTAAAAGTGAAGACTGAGCAACAACACATGCAATGACTCTACTGGGCTCTGAAATGTCCAACCTCACAAGTCTGTTAGCCAAGGATTGAATGTCCAAAGGTAGTGGTCTCTCTTATGCTGAAATGAATGCCATGCTACCCATACTCTCTGCTTTCCTACTCAAGGCATCCGCGACCACATTTGCCTTTGCTAGATGGTAAAGAATGGTGATGTCATAATCCTTTAGTAACTCAAGCCATCTACGCTGCCTCAAATTGGGATCCCTCTGTTTGAACAAATGCTGCAATCTGCGATGATCAATATAAACCTCACATGACACCCCATACAGATAATGCCTCCATATCTTCAAGGCATGAACAATCGCGGCCAACTCTAAATCGTGTACATGATAATTCCTTTCATGAATCTTCAGGTGGCCTAAAGAATATGCAATAACTCGACCCTCTTGCATCAATACACATCCTAAGCCAACGCGTGAAGCGTCGCAATATACCGTATACATCCCCGAATCGGAAGGCAACACAAGAACCGGTGCCGTAGTCAACGCTGTCTTGAGCTTCTAAAAGCTCGTCTTACACCCATCGAACCAATAGAAAGGAGCACCCTTCTAGTTTAATCTAGTCAGAGGTGATGCAATAGATGAAAAGCCATGCACGAATCGACGATAATAACCTGCTAACCCCAGAAAACTCCTGATTTCGGTCACTGAAGTAGGGCGTGGGCAACTTTGAACTGCCTCAATATTCTTGGGATCCACCTTAATACCCTCTCCTGACACAATATGCCGCAAGAATGCCACTGACTCTAGCCAAAACTAGCACTTGGAGAACTTAACATATAGCTTCTGCTCTCGCAAGGTCTGAAGCACTACTCTCAAATGCTGCTCGTGCTCTCCCAAGCTACGTGAGTATATCAAGATGTCGTCAATGAAGACGATAACAAAGAAATCAATATAAGTCCTGAACACCCTGTTCATCAAGTCCTAAACGTCGCTGGGGCATTAGCCAAGCAAAAGGACATCACCAGAAACTCATAATGGCCATATCTAGTATGGAAAATAGTCTTCGGAATGACTGTGTCCCGAATCTTCAGCTGATGATACCTCGATCTCAAGTCGATCTTAGAGAACACCCTAGCACCCTAAAACTGGTCAAACAAATCATCAATATGCGGCAACGGGTACTTGTTCTTGATGGTAGCCTTATTCAACTGGCGGTAATCAATGCACATCCGCATAGTCCCATCCTTCTGCTTCACAAATAACACTGGTGCACCCCAAGGTGACACACTCGATCTATCAAACCCCTTTGTTAACAACTCCTCAAGCTGCTCCTTCAACTCTTTAGGAGCAATATGGTATGGTAGGATAGATATAGGCTAGGTACCTAGAGCCATATCAATGCAGAAATCAATATTACAATCCGGTAGTATGCCAGGAATGTCAGAAGGAAACACATCGGTGAACTCCCGGACCATTGGAACTGAATCAATCGTTGGTGACTCTGTAGTGGTGTCCTGAACATAAGCTATAAAATCCAAACAACCCTTCTCTACCATACGTCAAGCCTTTAGAAATGATATAACCCGACTAGATATACTAACTGAGGAACCCTTCCACCCAAACCTTGGCAACTCTAGCATCGCTAAAGTAACAGTCTTGGCATGGTAATATAGGATGGCGTGGTATGGGGATAACTAATCCATGCCTAGGTTGACCTCAAAGTCGGTCATATCAAGCAACATGAGGTATGCTCTAGTCTCGACACCATAAAATATGACAACACAGGACCGGTAGATCCGATCCACAATCACAGAATCGCCCATAAGAGTGGACATATGAACAGGAGTACCCAAAGACTTACGAGGAATATCGAGGAAATGAGCAAACAGAATGACACATATAAATAGGTAGACCCAGAATCAACTAGCACTAAAGAATCCCTACCACAAATAGAAATAATACTTATGATAACAACATCTAAGGCCAATGCATCTGATCTGGCTGGAATAGCATAGAATCTTGTTGGAGCACTGGCTGGCTGGCCTCCACCAGACTAAGCAGTAGCTAACTAACCTTTCCCTACTTTGCCTCCACCTCTAGGACGACCCCTACCAGTCTGTCCTCCGCCTCTGGCAGCTGGGCAACCGGTGCCGAAATCATGGGCTACTAACCCTGCTGCATTGCCTTTCCCCGAATCCTGGAGCAGTATCTCCTCATATAACCCAGATCTTTGAACTCGAAACAACCCCGCGGTAAGGTGAACTGCTGCCCTGATGTCTGGCCCTGATGGCTTGTAGATCCACTAAAAGAAGCCTGAATAGCCGGTGGGCAGTATAAACTCTCCGGCACGGCACTAAAGTAGGAACCAGAAGAACCTTGGGGACTTGAATACCAACTGGAATAACCCTAGATATAGGGCATGCGGTAAGAACACTATGGAATTGGTGCTGAAATAGGGGCACGCTGGAACTCCTAGAGGAAGTGGTGGTGCTGAATATGGGGGCCTGCTAGGCTAACCCCTCCCAAACTAACTTCTACCCCTAGTCGGAGCACCTCTGAACTCTCTAGAGAATCTAGCCCTCCTGTCCTACTGCATCTTCTCCCTACCTCTTAGACGGTAGTCCTCAATCCTCCGAGCAATCTCCACCACTAGCTGATAAGGAGTCCCCATCTCCACCTCTCGGGCCATGTTGGCCCTAATACCAGAGTGCAACCCTGCAACAAATCTTCGCACTCTCTCTGCGTCAGTAGGAAGTATAATCAGTGCATGGCGGGATAACTCATAAAACCTTGCCTTATAGTTGGTCACCGACATCTGACCCTGCTCAAGCTGCTCAAACTCATACCGCAGCTCTTCCCTCTCAAAGGGTGGTATATACCTATCCAGGAAAAGCTATGTGAACTGACCCCAAGTAAGGGGAGGAGAGCCCACTGGCCTACCAAGAACATAAGACTGCCATAATTATGGGATGTTCCCTCCAGCTGGAATGTAGTAAAGTCAACCCCATGAGACTCTAATATCCTCATTTTGTGCAGTATATCCCTGCACCTATCAATGAAATCCTAAGCTTCCTCATAGCGTTCACCTCTGAAGATGGGAGGGTATAGCAAAGTCCATCGGTCTAATAACTTATGTAGATCATTGTCTATAGCCAGTCTGGGCTCGAGTACTACTACCGCAACTAGTTGAGCCCCATCCGCAGGTAGTGCACCCGGAGTTTGATACAATGAAGCTGCATGAATAGAAGCATGCGCAGTAGGGGTCTGTGCTCCCCCTCCCATCTGAGATGTAGCTGGGTATGTTGGAAATAAACCAGCCTGAGTCATGGTATCCATGAACCGCAACATATGCCCCATGACCTCCTGGAAACCCGGTTCTCTCAGAATGTCCGATGGGGGTAGGCTCAGCTGCGGGCACCTCGCCCTACTCCTCAATGATATGATCTCCCACAGGATCCGCCGGTGGTGCAATTGGGAAAGCTCTAGGATGTCCTTATCCCCTTCCTTAGGCCGGTGCCTACCCCTGGCCTATGCCTCGGCCTCTAGCAACGGGGGGGGGGGGGGAGGGAGCTCCTCCCGGGTCTGGAATGCCTGTCGTGCACACCATCTGTGAGAGGGTAGAAGAAGGAAATTTAGTATACCATCAATTGCACGATATAAGATGAATAAAGAGTAGTTTCCTAACACCCTATAGCCTCTCGAAGATAAATACAAACGTCTCCATACCGATCCGCAATACTATACTAGGTTTGCACATGACTTGTGAGACATACGTGAACTTAGTGCTCTGATACCATGTTGTCACAATCCAAATTCCACTTTTAGGTCGTGATGGCGCCCAACACCATGGTTAGGCAAGCCAATCCTAACAACTAGCGAGTTCTTAATTAGTGTATTAAATATTCCCAACATTCCTTTAACTTATATTTAAAATAATCGATAATTGACAATTTCATAACAATATAAATACAACCCAAAAATGATAGTCTACTAACGTGTGTGCCAGGAACTAATGTCACAAGTACTAGGGAAACTAGTAGAATGTACAAAAGAACACCGCTATCCTTTTGCCTGAAATAGAATAAACAGTGCATAATAAAACAAAAAGAAGAGAAACTACGCTACTGAATGGCTCAAAAGGAACAACTCACAGTGAGATCTCAACCAAGAATCAGGAACGCGCGTCGGAGGGGAAACTAAATGCACCTACCTCAGATCCTGTACAGTTAAGTATAGAAGCTTAGTATGAGTACATAAACAACATGCACCCAACAAGTATCAAGTCTAATCTCGAAAAAGTAGTGATGAGGGGTCGACTTGACACTTACTAAGGTCAATATGAATAACGTATAAGGTTTACACTAAGTATGGCTAGCATGTATATAATGACATACTCAGAACAAGGAGCAATAATAGATATATCAGGTTCAGTATTGTCAGATACTAACTTACATTTCAAGGGGTTAAACAAAATAAAGCATGGTGAATTCCACATAAATAACACGCACACATCATGTCGAGGTCGTACGGCCTGATCCAACATAGTAATAACTATGTACTGCCAGAGGGTCGAATGGCGCGAACCATAGATGCATCTATTTCTGCCGAGGTGATCGACCCGATCCACATATAGCAATTATTATCAAGAAGGCACATAAAGGCACATTTATAGTCAAATAAGTTCATACAAGTTCTCAAGTAAGGGTGTACATTCATTTATATGTATTCAAATCCCTAACATGTCCTAAGTGATCTCAGTAGTAAGAAAGGATGTAAACAATAGCAAGTATGGCATGATACGGGCCCTAAACTACCCGGACAATTAGCATAAAAGTAGCTACGCACGGACTCTCGTCACCACATACGTACATAGCCCCCACGAACAATCACATACATTTATTTAATTTACCTATGGGTTTATTTCCCTCTTACGAGGTTAGAAAGGAGACTCACCTTGCTCCAAAGATTACTTCCAACATCAAGAATGTGCTCAAACCCTCAATTCGGAGCCGAACGATCTAAAACTAATCAAACGGGGTAAGAACTAGTCAATACATGCCCAGGAGTTCATATTATAACTATTAAAGCAATTTCCAAATCCTAAACACAAGTTTCCTAAAATCCATCCCCGGGCCCACGTACCCGGATTCCGGAAATTTTCGAGGGAAGTTTTTACCCATAACCTATGGATCAAGTTTATATGGTTTTTACTTCATTTCATAACAAATTTCGTGGTAAAATCTTGTTTTCGTCAAAACCCTAGGTTTTACTCTATTTCCATGATTTCTACAAATATTTAGGTGTTAATCTACCCAAAAACCAAGTATTAAACTAACATTAAGTAGGAGTAACTTACCTCACAATTGCAAGGTTGAAATCCCCTCTTTGGAAGCTCCCAAATCGCCCAAACAATAAGTGAAATATGTCAAAAATGACACATTCCCGTATTAAATGAAGCACTGCCTTCAGCGATTTCTGTACTTGCGGTTAGGGACCGCATCTGCGGTCTCGCTTCTGCGAGGAAGTGTCCGCATCTGCAGACTTTGCTTAGGCTGGCTGGGGATGCATCTACTGTCTAGGGCCACTTCTGCGGCCCCGCTTCTGCAAAAAAGGAGCCGCATCTGCGGTTCCTGGGCTCTCCCCTAGGGCCGCACCTGCGATGGTTCAACCGCTTCTGCAGTCTTTGCACCTGCGGCTATTCAACCGCAGGTGTGGTTATGATAGCAAACTGTAGCTTTAGATCTTCCCAAGCTTTTCTAACTCAACTCGAGCCTCGTCCGATTGACACTTAGGGCCCTCGGGGCCCCGCCCAAACATACCGACAAGTTTGAAATCATATAACGGAATCGCTCGAACACTCGGAATGCCTGAAACAACGCTAAATCTATGAATCACCCAATCCAAAGGAGAAAGAATACAACGAAGAAGGACCGTCAAGTTCCAGGCATTACTACACAAGGTCTTTGAATTTCTTCAATTCACATCCAATGCGACAAAACACACTTATACTACTCGGATTGACACCATTTTTGCGTGCAAGTCTTAAATGACAATACGAAACTATTATCGGTCATAAAATTCCGGTCAGACCTCAATAACACAAAAACTCACTCCAAACCAAATTTATAGAACTTCAAGATTCTTAAAGAACCAACTTTCACTATTAGGCTCCAAACTCTCCCGGGTCATCCAAAACCTGGTCCGGGCATACGCCCAAATCCGAAATCGTCATACGAACCTGTTGTAACCTTTTATGCGGCAAAAGTCAGATAGTCTGATTTTGTGATCATTTTGACATTCCATAGCCCGTCTCTAGAAGGCTCGAGGAATATCCCGAGGTTCGACCCCGACGGTTCCCTACGCTCGATCTCGAGGCAGCGTAAATTGGTGAATATCATGGACAAGAGAGAAATTCTCAAGGTACGTGGTCAAAGCTGACAACGCCTGTAAAAATAGTATGAGTCTGTACAGTACCATTAAGTAGTTGTACCAGCTACGTCTCTTTTTAATAATTATACATGTACCATGTTTGGATTACTCCCTACTATATAAAAGGGACCCTTGTCATTTATTGCACACATGATATTCAATACAAGAACATTCTCTACTCCTTAACTTTAACATTCCCTGTTGTATTTACTTTGGTTTATTGCTTACATTTATTGTGTTTCATTGACTGTTCCTCATTTATTACTCATCATTGATCATAAAGAGCCATCACTGAGGCCCTTGGAACTGTTAGTCCTTCATTGATCATCCCCAGTCGAGGTCATTAACTCGACCTCGAGGCCCAGCTTGGGCCAGCTCAAGACCCCGATTCACGACCATTCGGTTTGCATAATATGCTGTCTTCAAGCTATTGTCTCAATCTCCTGACTCACACTTAGCATCTATCGCTTATCAACTAGCATTAAAATAAATCATGTATTTTTAGAACCATAAAGTCAAATTTAATTGGAATTACCATTTTCAAGGTAAACAGTTTGGCGTCCACCGTGGGGCTAAAAATAATAGTGATTATTTTGGTGCTGGTTTATTGAAAACACAAGTTATTTTTCACACTTTTTCTTGTCGAAGAATCTTTGATTTCGGCTCAAAATGTCTAACTCAATGAATGCAAATGAAAACTACGGTCCTAAGGACTATAGAGAGAATGGTGTAGCTGTTTCAGGCGCTGGTGCACCACTGCAAAACCCTGAGGATGCACCAAAGCCAATCTCCGTGGGTGTGGGCTCATACAATGCCCAACATGTCGGTATAAGATCCCATACTAATAGGAGTATACGCCTACAAAAAGCTCGAAAAACTCCATCCAGGGAGGAAAGAGAGGCAGACGGGAGGAACGGAATGGGAAAACCTCAGCACATCGTTCATATGATCATTCGGGGGACCAACGTTCCTCAAGGACCCGTGATCAAGCGGACAAAAGTTTCCGCAGTAACAAAAGGACAAATTCGGGATCGCATGCCCGAGGACATCCTTGCATTCAGTGAAAAGGACTTCGAGACCTTGTCTCATCTACATAACGATGAGCTGGTAATTTCATTTCTCTTGAATAACATTCAAATGAAATGTGTACTCGTGGATCCAGGTAGCTCGGCCAACGTAATCAGGTCGAAGGTGGTAGAATAGCTCGGACTGCTCAATCAAATCATACCTACCTCTGGAGTCCTCAACGGATTCAACATGGTCGGTGAAGTAATAAAGGGGGAGATCACCCTCTCGGTCAACATGTCTGATATAGTTCGGAATACAAAATTTCATGTCATCGAAGGTGACATGAGGTACAATGCATTACTTGGAAGGCCATGGATCCACAATACGAGGACAGTACCATCAACCTTTCATCAGATGATGAAGTTTCCAGCAAACGACGGTATAAAAATAGTATATGGAGAACGACATACAGCAAAGGAGATGTTCGCGGTTCACAAGGAGGCACCAACTTCTATACCCTCCACCTCGGAGGAGCCGGAGGGTAAATAGACCCACGAGGATGATGAAGAAGACTTCCTTGCTCCCCGAACTTTTGTTGCCCCTGAATAATCGGATGCAACAAAATCAACAATTGAAGAACTGGAGCAAGTTGTTTTGATCGAGCATCTCCCAGATCGGAAGGTATACCTGGGAACAAGATTAACCCCCGAACTTAGGAAAAACCTCATTCAATTTCTTATTAATAACATCGATTTTCCCATTTAGATATGACAGGGATCCTGCCGGAAATAACCACCCATCGACTAAGTGTCGACCCCCAGGTTCAAATCGGTGAAGCAAAAAAAGAGACCTCAGTCCGAGGTTGTAAATGCCTAATTTTTGCCTTATATATATATATATATATATAATATATATATGTATGTGTGTGTGTGTTTGTTCTTATTTGTGTATGTATAGGTTTTAAGAGTTGAGTAATGGTTTGATAAATGGGGTAGGGTTTGGGCTAGTGTAATTTAATTAAAATTGTGCCAAAATTGTCCCAAATTTTGAGCCAAAGAGCCCAAACCCGGTCCAAAAGGGGGCTGCCAAGAAGAGCTTAAAACGACGTAGTTTTGTCTTGAAACTACGTCATTTTGGTTAAGTGACAAGATTCAATCTCATCCACCCATCTTGATTTAATCCAACGGTCCTAGTTTGATCTTCATCGTAGATATTTAAAGCCTAGAATCCCCAAAATTTGCCCCATTTTCCCCATTATTTCCTCTCTCTTCTTTCCCTCTCATCACTCTCTCTTCTCTCTCTCCCAAGACCGCCGCCGCCGCCCATCGCTGCCGCCGGAAATCGCCCACCGGCGGCGGTCGACCTCCAATCCGCCACAAAATTTCACCATATAATCTCCAACACCCCCTCTTTCCATATCTCCAAACCAAATCCTAAAAAAATCCTTCAAACTCCTTGAATCTTAGATCTAAGAAACTTTCCCGTCACTTTTTTGCCCAAATTCTTGAAGCTCCAACCACTACCACCCCAAAATACCTACATCAATGGATAGAGCTCCTCAAGACCTAGCTATTGATGTCAATTCTACCCCAAAAATCCGGCGACCAAAATTCGGCCTAATTCCGGCGACCTCCCGGAACACCCTCTTTGGCATACCACCATTTTTCGGTCTTTTGATGTGTAAAATGGTAAAATACTATTCTTTTTCATGGCTGATTTTTTTATTTTCATTTTTAATTTTTCAGATTTTATTTTTGTCTATTATTAATTATTTTAGCATTAGTTTTTGAAGTTTGAAATGTTAAACTTTCTATTTTTGCACTTGTTGAAGTAGTAAAATAGTTTTGTATTAATAAAAGTGAGGTAATAAAAAATACTTAAGAGTATATGGTACTTGTTTGGTTGTTTGTTTACTGCTTCAAGATTCTTTGAGTACAACACTCAAAAGTCAAATTGTTTGGTAAGAAAATATAGACCTTTGGACATTATTTGAATAAAGTCTATCTTTGAATAATGGAGAGCAGATTTTGTTTGAAATACTTGATAAGATTTGAACTAGAAAGTCTGGCTTTTTGAATTTAAGAGCAGATTTTGTAGAAAAATCTATCAAAAAGATTAATTTTTAATTTTTTGAAATAGCTGGTTGTTTTAATATACAGAGGGGGCATTTTTTTTAATTGCTTTGTCACAAAAATAAAACAAAAAAAAATCAGCAGTTGAACACATGAAAAGAAAGCTGAAATGGTGAGCTTTGGGAGTGAATCTTACAGTGCAAACTTTTAAAAAAGTATAAGTCCTCTTTAGAGTTCGTTTCTGGGTTCCCTCTCTAAGTTTTCGGGTTGTTTTAACACGGATTTGCTGCTGGTTTTGCTGCTGTTTTGCTGCTGGTTTTATGTTGCTTTAGTTGCTGAACTACTGTTTATTCTTTTGCTACCAGGTAATCCTTTATGACTCGTAATGTACGTATTTTCAGCAATGGGAACAACTTGAACATGCTGCACCATTTAAATGTGTTTGATGTGATGTATAGTTTGACAACAAAAGAGCTTGTATGTTATTGTTAGGTATCAAGCATGTGATAATGTGAATATAGTCCTTCATAATACTTGAATATTGAGTTGTAAGTTTTTGAATGGGATATGTAAGTCGTTTATGGATTTTTTTAAGCATATTTTCAAGCTATTATATCCGAGTAACTATGTTAAGTATGTCATGAATGACTTTAGGTATATAACACATAGCATGAGTTCGTTTTAGTTTCTGAAATTTCACTGCCAACATATGCTTCTAGGAATGTTGAGATAATATATTTGTGAATCTGGCCATTTTCCCGGATTTGCAAAAATGGCTATTTTTGTAAAGTGGACGTTTATACAGTTGTGACTATGTAGTTAATGGTCATGAACTCAAAATAAGTAAAGAGCTAAGATTGTTTCAACTTTGGGCCTTATTGAATCAAAGATAAAAGTTGGCCCATTTACCTTTAAACAACAAAATTACCCCTTTTCTTCTATATAGCATTGGGCCAATTGAAATTAAATAACGTTCTAACAATTGTCTGTCATGACTGCGGATTCGCTTGCGTAGTGCCGTTATGAATAAATAATAAATTTCGTCGAACACGCATTTGCTTGCGTAGTGTGGTTATGACATCTTATTATTCAAAAATATTCTTTAATTTTTCTAATAATCAAGAGATAAAAGAGGATAGGTAAAACATGAAAATAATATAAATCACAGTTTGTCCAAAATTAAATCAAGTCAAGATTAAGTCAATAAAGCGACCGTGCTAGAACCACGGGACTCGGGGAATGCCTTAGACCTTCTCCCCGGTCAACAGAATTCCTTACCCGAACTTGTTTTCGCGGACCGATTAAAATAGAGTCAAACCTTACTTTGACTAGGGATCCAAATAAATGGTGACTTGGAACACCGAAAAAATCATTTCTAAGTTGCGACTCTGAACAATAAAATAATCCCTATTCAAATTTTGTCACTTTAATTGAAAAAACTCTTTGGCCCATACACATATTATTATTATTTTGAGGGGTAGAAAAGGAGGTGTGACAGCTCTGGCGACTCTTCTAGGGAGAGCCAGAATTCGAGCTTGTACATGTTGATTTTTATTTGGCTTTATTAATTTTGTATATACTATGATTTATTTGGGTATAATGTGCCACTTGTTTGCTTTTTACCGCTTTCATATTTTTGAATGGTACATATAAACTGTCTTTTCACGTACCCCCTCCGAGTCTTCTTGAATTAAAATTGGGCATTTGCTTGACATAGCCCGCTTTCTTTGAGATAGCCGAGGTGTTTGTCACCCGGTGAAGGATTTTAGTCACACCTGTTTTAGGTGGGGAGCACCACCAGTTAAGCCGAAAAGCAATGCTACCGGTACACTGACCCTCCTTGGCTCGAGTTGTCCGCTCGAGTAAGCCAGTCTAGATACCTTCTCCAATAGGATCTAAACCTAGAAGAACAAGCCTCATGCCGGATATCCCTAGTAGGTTCGCTTTATTTGCATCACGTGCATTTGACTTAGCGAAACTTCGCACAGGGGCCGGGTCCATATAAGATAGGTATCCTCTTTGAGACCATCATGTTCACGTATGTGCTACTTAATACATCATTTGGAAGGCTTACTTGCATTGTCGACCGGTTTTTAAAAAAAAATAGTGTAATTATTAAAAATGAAAAAAACGAGAATAATTCTCCTAGTTTAGTGCAAATAAACCTTATATATATATATATATATATATATATATATATATATATATATTGTAGTAGTCTAGTGTGAGCTGTAAAGATTAATTTTCATTAAAAAAACAAAAGGGGGGAGTACCCTATTTTACTGAACTACGCGGGTTTGATTCTCACCGGATGTGAGATACGTAGGCAACCTCCATCGGGTTCAGCCCACATGTTTCAAAAAAAGGGAGCATAAAATTTTCAAAAAAAGGCCTATTTTGGTCACCTTTTACTGTCTGGCCCTCATGTTCCAGCTGTTTTGCCAAGACAGCCTTAAAATCTTCCTAGGAAGTGCTGAAGGGCCATTTTTGTAAAAATAGTTACTTTATCTATATTTATTCATCTGTTACCATTTTGCCCTTATGTCTGGCCATTTTTGTCGAAGCAACTTTAAATTTTTTCGGAAAGATTATTTTTGCAAAAAGTAGCTATTTTTATCTGGTTATACTCATATTACAAAGGGTCATTTTTGTAAAAATAGTTTTTATTTATTTATTATTTTGTCTATTTTTATTGTTTTATTCCTGTCTTTGGCTGCTTATGCCGAGACATCCTTTATGCCTTCTATGAAAGTATTAAAGGGCCGTTTTTGTAATAATAGCCATTTTTTGCTTTTATCATCTCAACTTTTGTGTCTGGTAATTTCAAAATATATATTGTAATTAGAAAAAAATAGATCGAGTCCTATATTAACCAGAACATAAAATAAAATAATGAATGATCATAATTTGCATATAGTTTAGGTAAGTCCTAACCCTTTTTTTTATCTTATTCTTAGGATCACCATGAGTTCTCCCCAAAGAAGCAGTCAGAAAAGGGTAAGGGACGAGACACCTCCTATGTTTTTGATCAGAGATGAGACCCAGAGTAGTCTCTGTAATTGGTGGGCTAGTTTTGCTACATGGGAACGAAATCGAGTATTTAAGTACCTCAAGTTACTCACCAACCTCATGGGAATTAAGCCTAACAGAGATTTAATTGAGGCTCTAGTAGGTTTTTGGGACCCCGCAAATAATGTCTTCAGGTTCAAAGATTGTGAATTGACACCCACATTGGAAGAATTAGGTGGGTTCGCCGGATTGGGGAGAGACCTTCGTGGGAAAAGGCCTGTTGCTCTGAGAAAAGTTGGTGTGAACAACTTTTTAAAAAAGTTATGCCTTCGTCGAATTCTAGTGGTTTGCTTAAAAGGTTGGGTTCCGTCGGAATATTTTTATGACAAATTTGGGGACGAGAAAGGGTTTGAGAACTTCTCGGGCACAGAATTTGTCAACCAGTTGAGTTACGACGCTTGGAGGGAGTTGAGAATCTTCGCGTTCATGATATCATTTTTACGGATCATGGTCTTTCCGGAGCGTGGTGAGCACATCAGAATTCCATTGGTTGCGGTCGTCTCGTATTTGCAAAGTAGCGAGGATCATACCATTCTTCCCATGATTTTGGGAGATATTTTTCGGGCTTTGACCCGTTGTCAAGAAGGTGAAAATTACTTTGAGGGATGCAACATTCTGCTACAGATGTGGTTTATAGAGCACCTTTATCATCATCCAATAGTAGTAAATTTCAATGATGATAGGCTAAATTACATTGGATGTCACCCAGACAGAGCTGCGAGTTGTAATCTTCCAGAGGGGGTGAGGGCTTGGCGGACATTACTTGGTTCATTGAGTGCTGATAAAATCTCTTGGAACTATTACTGGTTCCCTTCTGCTAGGGTCATGCATATGTCGACGTATCGCCCATTCTTCATACTCATGGGTTTTAGGGGTTTCCATCCCTACGCGCCTTTACGCATCATGCGCCAGTTAGGGAGAGAGCAAAAGAGGCCCCCGATTGAGGACATGCGCCCGTTCATGTGGGAATTCAAGGGAGAGGAATCTCCAAGGGAGTCATATGCAAGAAGATTTGGTTTTGTAGTCGATTTTCCGATTTAGGCAAGATGGTAGCTGATCGTGAACGTGGGGAGGTAAGCCTCGCATGCCTTGAGTGGTTTCACAACCAGGCTATCCCCGAGCAAAGGACAGAGAGATCCATACGGCACGCAGTTGATTGGGAGAGAGAGATCGAGGTCAGAGTTAGAGAAACCAGAAGGGAAGTGGCGCACGAGTTCCAATCTCGTATTGACACTTTACAAGAATATAAGGGCATTCTAGAGACACCCATTGACGTACAACAAGCTGATTTTGAGCGGGAAAAGGCTCAGTGGGCATGAGAGAAGCAAGAACTCAAAGCCCAAATTCGAAAGAAGAACATAGTCACAACCGCTCAGCAGCAAGAAGAGAAAAAAGCCCAGTTCAGGGTAGTCCGTGATCATGAACGTAGAGGTTTAGCTCCATTAATCCAAAGTTTGGGGGATCAGATAGGGGGAGTTGAGTCAAGCAAAGAGAGCCAGATCGCGGATTTTGAAATAGAAAGACACCACTACCAAAAGGTGATCAATCAATTAGAAGCGGAGTCGCTAGAAGTTCGGCGCCAGAAAGATATATCCTTGGACCGCGAGCGTGATGCACTGGATCTAGCTGAGACCCGTGGTCGGCAGAATCAAGAGCTGCACGTGGCTCAGGATTACATTAAGGGAAAGATCCTCGAGGTAGCCACATATACCTCAAGAGAATGTAGGAGTTGCCAGGGCATGACGCCCGAGCGGTTTGCAGAAGTATCATTGAACGTTGCTCGTCATATATCTGCAGACTTGGAGAGGATATACCGCAATGTTGGGGATCAACCACAAGAACAAGAGCCTTGATTACAGTAATGCTGGTGGATTCTACTGTAGAGATCAAAGTCTTCTTTAAGTTATCAGTCCTTTTCATTATGCTTTTGTTGTTTCTAAGTCTATAAGAGTCTTTTGGTGTTGTTTTGACTTTTATTCTAAAAAGACTATTTGAGTCAAGTTTGGTCTCGTTTATCTTTATGTAACTCTTGATTTTTGAGTTTTGTATAAAAATATTATATCGAAAATCAATGAAAAAGTTTTTGATGTTTTTTTTGTAAAAAAAATAAAAAAATATCAAGTGTCTTGCATATCTGAACTACGTAATGATCTGATTCATGCGGCGACATGATACGTAGGCAACCCACAAATGCTCGATCAAGTTTTCATTTTAAAATGGCTCTAAAGTAAGGTATCAAATAATGCAAGTGAAAAAAAAATAATAAAAAGAAGAAGAAAAAAAAAGAAGGAAATAACAGTGTCAATAAGCAACAAGCTGATAGACCGGAATGAAACATTGAAGCCTTCCAAAAGCATTTTAGAAATGGTGGCGATGTTAGGAGCATGACATATTATATGTAATTCATATCTATAAAATGCCTAACCCTAACACGTTTGTTGTCTCTTAAACCAGTAAGTTTAAGGTGGTTGGTTTGTGTTAAATCTCGCAGCACATCATTACTTCACAAGATCTAAGGGACCAGTAGTAATGGATAACAGTCATTAAATCGAGTTGGTCAGTGACAATCCGCAGGGTCAGTCAGTTGAGCAAGAGTCCGAGGAGATAAAAAATTGAGACAACAACTGTCAGATGTATATCAAGCTTGGGTTTCCGGTCGACCTCCACCTTAGGGTCCCTCAGAGGGAACTTACACCATACTCCAGGCTACTCAACCACCGCTCCATGCAACGAGCGACCCCATTCTACCACTAGGGTTTGTGCCGAACTACAGCCCCCATGCTCCCCCCAGTACCTCTAATATGCGACCTCCAGTCGCACCGGTCAGGAACACCCCTCTCATCGTGTCTGGCTCACCGGTATATACAATCCTGCCACCACCTCCTGTGACGAGGCCAAATAATGAGCCACCATCTCATGCTTATGATGGACAATACTATTCTCCGAATATGGCTTTTGGGGTCTCGGCTCCATACAATCAGACTCCTCGATACGAATCACCAGTGGAAAATGAAATGCCTGCCACGACGATTGAGCCAGATGAGATGGCCAGGAAAATGAAAAGTCTTGAACAGAATATAAAGAACATACAGGGACTAGGTGGTCACAAAAGTGTTTCATTCAGTGATCTATGCATGTTCCCTCATATCCATTTGCCACAAGGGTTCAAAACCCCAAAATTTGAGAAATATGATGGACATGACGACCCTATCACCCACTTGAAAAGGTACTGCAACCAGCTGAGGGGTGCATGGGGAAAGGAAGAGCTGCTGATGGCTTACTTTAGGGAAAGCCTTGTGGGGGTAGCTTCCGAATGGTTCATTGACCAAGACATCTCTCACTGGCATGTTTGGGATGACATGGCCCAGGCCTTCGTCAAGCAATTCCAATACAACATTGGTATTGCACCAGACCGCAATTCCCTATCCAATATGAGGAAAAAGTCGACGGAAAGCTTTAGGGAGTATGCCATCAAGTGGAGGGAGCAAGCGGCCAGAGTTAAGCCGCTCATGGATAATCATGAGTTGATCACTATCTTTTTGGAGGCTCAAGAGCCTGATTATTTCCAAAACATGATGTCTGCAATGGGTAGGCCTTTTGCTGAAGCAATCGAGATAGGGGAAATGGTCAAAAATGGCCTAAAGACTGGCAGAATTGTAAGTCAGGCTGCTCTCAAAGCACCCAAGCGATCCAAAATGGGTCGGGAAGTTTTGCAAATAGGAAAAAGAGAGATGAAGGTTCTATGATGACCTCGGGATCTAGGGAAGTTCAAGAGGGGCATCACACCCTTATGTGCAAGTTCAGCAGGGGCGATCCAGCTACCCTCAACATTACTATCCCCAGCCAATTCCTCAATACTCTGTGGGCCCACCACAATATACAATGTTCCATGCTCAATCATATGCTCGGCCTCCCAATCAGCAGGTACGGGCACCAGCTCCAAGGGGCCCCCGACCTCAGCAACAAAATTTTCGGGCACCCTACAATGCTCGTCCCAGGCAGGATTATGGTCGAGAGCAGAGGCCGACAGAAAAATTCACTCTATTGGCTGAATCATACTCTAGTCTATTCTAGAAGCTGAAGCAAATGGGCGTGATTGGAACCATCGCTCCCCACCACATGCATCCGAATTCACATGGATTTCAAGCAAATGCTAGATGTGAATATCATTCAGGTGCCTCAGGGCATAGCACCGATGACTGTTAGACTCTGAAAGGAGCCATAGAAAGACTCATTTCTGAAAAATTAATTGTAGTAACGAATGGCGAGGACCCTCCTAATGTGACAAACAACCCATTGTCGGAACACAACGATGTTCATTTCGTGGGAATGATTGGCCAAGATCAGGAATACAAGCCGGTCGACCAAACAGAAATGACAGTGGGAGCAAATCAAGAAGGAACAAGTCTGGAAGTAAGACCAAGCCGAGAAGTGTCGTTGATTGTGAAAGGCACCCCGAACTCAGAAAAGGTAACTTTATTTGTGCCCAAGGTCTCGAGGTTAGAGGTTCGCTCCAATGTTCCAAGTCCAAGGTGTTATGTCCTTGGAGGCCACCCCGTCACAAGGAAGAATCGGGGCGGTACGAATGGCATAACAGAGTCGATCATAATCAAACCTGCCGTGCAACCCCATGTGACAAACACAAAAACTGTTCCTTGGAACTACAACAAAACTGTGATAACGTACAAAGGCAAGGAAATCATAGAGGAAGTGGGGGAAATTGGAGGTCTGACTTGATCGGGGAGGTGTTATTCTCCAGAAGAGTTGATGTAGGCCAAGCAAATCAGAGGAGGCCAATTGCCAATAAAGAAGCCAGTCATTGAAGCAGAGGCAGAAGAGTTTTTGAAGAAAATGAAAGCTCAGGATTACTCAATTATTGACCAGCTAAGAAAGACTCCTGCCCAAATCTCTCTACTATCACTGCTCATACATTCCTAAGAGCATGCCCGTGTACTAATCAAGGTCATGAACGAGGCACATATCTCAGAGGAGACCACAGTGAATCAGTTATAGAAGATGGCCAATAGTTTTTTTGAGGTAAACAGAATCTCATTTACCGATGATGAACTTCCTGAGGAAGGAGCCGGGCACAATAGGGCTTTGAACTTGATGGTCAAATGTGAGGGGCATTATGTAAAGAGAGTCATAGTTGATGGAGGCTCAAGTGTAGATGTATGCCCTCTCTCTACTTTGCAAAGCATGAAGATCAATACGGACAGAATCCGACCCAGCAATGTTTGCTTTCGGGTTTTCGATGGCTCAACGAGAGATACCATAGGGGAAATCAACCTCACCATGACGATTGGGCCGTTGGACTTTGAGATTGTTTTCCAAGTAGTGGACATGGTCACTTCTTATAACTTTCTTCTTGGAAGGCCATGGATCCATACAGCCCGAGTTGTTCCATCCACCTTGTACCAGATGCTAAAATTCGAACATGACGGGCAAGAAATTATTGTTCACGGAGAAGACGAGTCTTCCATTTATAAAAACCCATTAATCCCCTGTATTGAGGGCAAGGAAGAGTCTGAGTACATTGTCTATCAAGCTTTTGAAGTGGTTGTTGTGAACCATGTCGAGGAAGGAAAGCCCATTCTGCATCCTCGTCTTTCCGCCACATCTGTAATGGTGGCTACGGTTATTATGAGAAAATGTTATGAGCCAGAAAAAGCTTTGAGGGCATCATTGTAATGAATTTCAGAGCCTATTGCTCCGTTAGGCAACCGGGGTATTGGCTTAGGCTTTAGCCCAACACAAGAAAACAAAAACAAATCCAAACACCGTAAAAAGAGTGGATGGGTCTTGCAACAGCCTATCCCTCATATTTTCTACACTATTGTCAAGCCATGACTCCGAGAGGGTCAAATTCCTCGGCGCATGCAAACATTGATGAAATTTGCCATAGCTTCAGCGAGATATTTTCTGAAGTGAATATGATCCAGGCTGGTGAAGGCACTAGTCGTGCCGATGTGCAACTAATTGACCCAGACACCATGCTCACCAACTGGGAAGCAACTCCTCTCCCCACAAGGAAGGAGTCTTGGTAGTCTGCTTTTGCAGTTTCTTTTTTGTATTTTGGGTTACTTTCAGGGTTGTAATAAAAATATCTCAGGATGATTGTTTTGTTTTGATGTTAACCCTTCTATTCTTTCGATTTCAATAAAATGCAGTTCAGTTTCCTATTAAGTTTCCTATATTTTCCTTTTCCTAATTCCTGTCATTTTATTTTTATTTCAGTTTTGTTAATGCCGGCTTTAATAACATGACATGCATGAGGAATTCATGCCCAAACCTTGAAAAGCTGTCTAATATCGAAATAATGCATCAAGAGGTTGAATATGAGGAAGATGAGATTGTTGAGGAAATAAAAAGAGAGTTGGAATAATTTGAAAACAAGCCTAAGCCAAACCTCAATGAAACTGAGATGATTAATATCGGAAGTCCTGAAGAAGCTAGAGAAATGAAGATAAGCATTCACACTGAACAAAAAACTAGAGATATCTTGATTCAACTTTTATTTGAATACAGAGATGTGCTTGCTTTGTCTTACAATGATATGTCGGGTTTAAGTGCTGATCTGGTGGTTCATAAGCTTCCTACGTATCCTGGTTTTCCACCAGTCCAACAAAAGCAACGAAAATTTAAAACAGACATGAGCGACAAAATCAAAGAAGAAATAATGAAGCAACTAAGCGCCAATGTGGTCAGAGTTGTCCGATACACCACCTGGGTGGCAAATGTTGTGCCCGTGCTAAAAAAGGATGGAAAAACCAGAGTTTGTGTCGACTATAGGGACCTGAACAAAGCAAGTCCAAAGGATAATTTTCCTTTGCCAAATATCCATATTCTTGTAGATAATTGCGCAAAGAATGAGATCCAATCATTTGTGGATTGCTATGCTGGGTACCACCAAATTCTAATGGATGAGGATGATGCAGAAAAGAGCGCTTTCACCATGCCATGGGGTACTTATTGTTACAGGGTCATGCCATTCGGTTTAAAGAATGCAAGGGCAACTTACATGAGGGACATGACCACCATTTTTCACGACATGATGCACAAATAGATTGAAGTATAAGTCGACGATGTCATCATAAAATCAAAGACACAAGCCGATCACGTGTGTGATTTGAAAAAGTTCTTCGAACGACTTCGTAGGTATGACCTTAAGCTTAATCCAGCTAAGTGTGCATTTGGGGTCCAATCTGGGAAACTCCTCGGTTTTATAGTCAGCTGGAGAGGCATCAAATTGGATCCATCTAAGATAAAGTCCAATCAAGATCTGCCACCCCTGAAGAACAAAAAAGAGGTCATGAGTTTGCTCGGAAGGCTGAACTACATCAGTAGGTTCATTGCTCAGCTCACAACCACATGCGAGCCCATCTTGAAGTTGCTGAAAAAGGATGCCACTGTCAGATGGACAAATGATTGCCAAAAGGCTTTTGACAGGATCAAAGATTATCTATCAAAATCCCTTATACTGGTCCCACTTGAACTTGGTAGGCCTTTGTTTTTATATCTATCAATGATGGATAATTTCTTTGGATGTGTTCTGGGGCAACATGATGCAACAGGCAGAAAAGAACAGGCAATATATTATTTGAGCAAGAAGTTCATCGATTATGAGGTTAAGTACACCCTTTTAGAAAGGACATGTTGTGCCTTGACTTGGGTCGCTCAAAAGTTGAGACATTATCTTTTGGCCTACATTACTTACCTCATATCCATAATGGATCCCTTGAAGTACATCTTCCAAAAGCCAATGCCCACTGGCAAGCTCGCAAAATGGCAAATCCTACTTACAGAGTTTGACATCGTCTATGTCACTCGTACCGCGATGAAAGCGCAGGCTTTGGCAGATCATTTGGCAGAGAATCCAGTTAATAATGAGTACATACCGCTTCGCACATACTTCCCGGACGAAGAAGTCAACTCGATAGAGGAAGTGGTTCCAGACGATCACCCTGTATGGAAAATGTATTTTGACACCATTACCCTGCGACGGCCCGACTTCGGTTCTTCTGTACTAATAATACGGTAGAATATGAAGCTTGTATCATGGAATTGAAAATGGCCATCAATCTGGATGTGCGTGAACTATTAGTTATGGGAGATTCTGACTTGCTTATCAGGGAATCCCAAGGCGAATGGGAGACTCGAGACATCAAACTTATTCCATACAGACAATGTGTGCGAGACTTGAGCAAAAGATTCAAATATATCGAGTTCAGGTACATTCCCCGGTTTTACAACGAGCTAGCCAATGCATTGGCTGCTATAGCCTCGATGCTCCCTTATCCAGGCAACACTCATACTGATCCACTAGAAATCAAAGTTGGGAATCAACACGGTTACTGTAATACAATCGAGACAGAACCATATGGTAAACCATGGTATCATGACATAAAACGATTCCTGAAAACAAGAGAATATCCAGAGCATGCCAAAGGAGTTCGTAGTTCCATGTAGAAGTAATCTTTGCTCAGGTTGTTTAAATACAGTTTAACTCAGATCGAACCATTTCGCCTAGAGGGATTTAACACTTTATCGATAATACATGGTGCTAACACCCGATTCTATTTCATTCCAGTAAGAGAGGGTACCAGCCTATGATTACATTTCCTTTCAGTTGCCAAGGTACCGATCCCTGGTTAAACTATCCTTCGTTACCAAATTTTATCTCTTTCAGCTAGTTTATACTACTGTTTCTATCTGCCTTTTCAATAAATGAGATAATTTACAGATTTCTCTAATAACTCACAAAATTTTCCTAGTACCAGACTAGGGCAGAAATTTTGTTCCTTTTTGTTTGTCTTTGATGTCTTTGCAGGCTCTGCCGTATAGCACAAGTGACGATTAAAGCTTGCAGTTTCAGTTTCTCATCAGAAGAAAGAAATCCTTCGATCACAAGATAGTCGGAGTTTAGCTTTGATAATGTGTAAGCAGCCCAGCTTCTCAAGATTCATCTTCTCAAATTTTGATCCAGAAAGCAAGCCATCGAGATTGAGTCATAATCTTTCTTCAAAAGAATTAAGATGCAATCTAAAGTCAACACAAGCGAGCAGGTCAAGAATCAAGATTTGATTCTAGAAGACACGTGGATAGGCATTTTTGTACTCTTAGTTTGCAGACAAATGTAGTGCTCTTATCTTTTTCTTTTGATGTAAGAAGCAGTAACGGTAAGAGTAACAGCAACAGCAGCAGCAACAGCAGTGTCTGGTAGTCCCACCTACCAAATTTTCCCAGAACTACACTGACCTGATTTCTTTATAGCCAAGGATATGTAGGCAACCTCAGAAGCAAGGTTCAGTCACCACCTTTTTTAAAATGCTTCCACTAGAGTGAATGTGAGCAAAATAATATCCATGGCATTTATTTGTCTTTGCACGAAAACTCTTCATGTTCTCGAGCAAAGAGGGGCAACTGTAAATGCCTATATATAATATGTATGTGTGTGTGTTTGTTCTTATTTTGTGTATGTATAAGTTTTAAGAGTTGAGTAATGGTTTGATAAATGGGGTAGGGTTTGGGCTACTGTAATTTAATTAAAATTGTGCCAAAATTGGCCCAAAATTTGAGCCCAAAGAGCCCAAACCCAGTCCAAAAGGGGGATGCCAAGAAGAGCTTAAAACGATGTAGTTTTGTCTTGAAACTACGTCGTTTTGGTTAAATGACAAGATTCAATCTCATCCACCCATCTTGATTTAATCCAACGGTCCTAGTTTGATCTTCATCCTAGATATTTAAAGCATAAAATCCCCAAATTTACCCCATTTTCCCCATTATTTCCTCTCTCTTCTTTCCCTCTCATCACTCTCTCTTCTCTCTCTCCCAAGACTGTCACCGTCGCCCATTGCCACCACCGGAAATTGCCCACCGGCGGTGGTCGACCTCCAATCCGCCCCAAAATTTCACCATATAATCTCCAACACCTCCTCTTTCCATATTTTAAAACCAAATCCTAAAAAAATCTTTCAAACTCCTTGAATCTTAGATCTAGAAAACTTTCCCGTCACTTTGTTGCCCAAATTCTTGAAGCTCCAACCACTACCACCCCAAAATACCTACATCAATGGATAGAGCTCCTCAAGACCTAACTATTGATGTCAATTCTACCCCAAAAATCCAGCGACCAAAATTAGGCCTAATTCCGGCGACCTCCCGGAACACCCTTTTTGGCATACCACCATTTTTTCGGCCTTTTGATGTGTAAAATGGTAAAATACTATTCTTTTTCATGGCTGATTTTTTTATTTTTATTTTTAATTTTTATATTTTATTTTTGTCTATTATTAATTATTTTAGCATTAGTTTTTTATGTTTGAAATGTTAAATTTTCTATTTTTGCACTTGTTGAAGTAGTAAAATAGTTTTGTATTGATAAAAGTGAGGTAATGAAAAATACTTAAGAGTATATGGTACTTGTTTGGCTGTTTGTTTACTGCTTCGGGACTCTTTGAGTACAACACTCAAAAGTCAAATTGTTTGGTAAGAAAATGTAGACCTTAGGACATTATTAGACTAAAGTCTATCATTGAATAGTGGAGAGCAGATTTTGTTTGAAATACTTGACAAGATTTGAACTAGAAAGTCTGGCTTTTTGAATTTAAGAGCAGATTTTGTAGAAAAATCTGTCAAAAAGATTGATTTTTAATTTTTTTAAATAGCTGGTTGTTTTGATATATAGAGGGGGCATATTTTTTAATTGCTTTGTCACAAAAACAAAAAATATCAGCAGTTGAACACATGAAAAGTAAGCTGAAATGGTGAGCTTTGGGAGTGAATCTTAGAGTGCAAACTTTAAAAAAGTATAAGTCCTCTTTAGAGTTCGTTTCTGGGTTCCCTCTCTAAGTTTTCGGGTTGTTTTAACACGGATTTGCTGCTGGTTTTATGTTGCTTTAGTTGCTGAACTACTGTTTATTCTTTTGCTACCAGGTAATCCTTTAAGACTCGTAATATACGTATTTTCAGCAATGGGAACAACTTAAACATGCTGCACCATTTAAATGTGTTTGATGTGATGAATAGTTTGACAACAAAAGAGCTTGTATGTTATTGTTAGGTATTAAGCATGTGATAATGTGAATATAGTCCTTCATAATACTTGAATATTGAGTTGTAAGTTTTTGAATGGGATATGTAAGTTGTTTATGGATTTTTTTAAGCATGTTTTCAAGTTATTATATCCGAGTAACAATGCTAAGTATGCCATGAATTACTTTAGGTGTATAACACATAGCATGATTTCGTTTTAGTTGCTGAAATTTCACTGCCAACATATGCTTCTAGGAATGCTGTGATAATATCTTTGTGAATCTAGCCATTTTGCCGGATTTGCAAAAATGGATATTTTTGTAAAGTGGGCGTTTATACAATTGTGACTATGTAGTTAATGGTCATGAACTCAAACTAAATAAAGAGCTAAGATTGTTTCAACTTTGGGCCTTATTGAATCAAAGATAAAAGTTGGCCCATTTACCTTTAAACAACAAAATTACCCCTTTTCTTCTATATAGCATTGGGCCAATTGAAATTCATTTCTTGGCCCATTTTAATAATAAATTACAGCAGCCCAAAAGCTCCATACAAGCTGGCCCATTTTTTTTAACAAGAAGTTGGTTCATTTCTTTTGAAATAGATAAAGTTGGTCCAACATTTATTTGCATAATTTTTTCCAACTATAAAGCTCGAAAAAATAATAATAATATCAGATTGTTCTACTATTTTAATTAACTAGTTTCCCTTTAATTAATTTAAACGTTAGGCAAATAGTAGGTGCACTTTAACTTCACGGACACACTTGTGTAGCGTGACGCTAAACTTTTAATAAGTTAATTCATCAATTTCATGTCATATTCAATAGTTTTAATTAATTTATAAATCTTTTGTCATAATCACGGATTCGATTGCGTAGTGTGGTAGTGACATTTAATAAATTTTCTGAAAAAGAGGGTTAATGTTTCCTCCAACACAATTGCAGCAATTTTTTAAAAGTAAATAACGTGCTATCAATCGTCTGTCATGACTGCGTATTCGCTTGCGTAGCGACATTATGAATAAATAATAAATTTCGTCGATCACACATTCTCTTGCGTAGTGTGGTTATGATATCTTATTATTCGAAAATATTCTTTAATTTTTTCTAATAATCAAGAGATAAAAGAGTATAGGTAAAACAGGAAAATAATATAAATCACAGTTTGTCCAAAATTAATTCAAGCTAAGATTAAGTCAATAAAGCGACCGTGCTAGAACCACAGGACTCGGGGAATGCCTTATACATTCTCCCCGGTCAACAGAATTCCTTACCCGAACTTTGTTTTTGCGGACCGATTAAAATAGAGTCAAACCTTCTTTTGACTAGGGATCCAAATTAATGGTGACTTGGAACACCGAAAAAATCAATTCTAAGTGGCGACTCTGAACAATAAAATAATCCCTATTCAAATTTTGTCACTTTAATTGAAAAAGCTCTTTGGCCCATACACATATTATTATTATGTTGAGGGGTAGAAAAGGAGGTGTGACAGAGGTAAAACATGCGTTCATCAAGGACGAGGTAACAAAACTCCTCAAAATAGGGTCTATCAGAGAGGTAAAATATCCCGAATGGTTGGCCAATGTGGTGGTAGTTCCCGAAAAGCGAAATAAGTTAAAAATGTGCGTAGATTATAAAGACTTAAATAGAGCATGCCCCAAAGATTTGTTCTTGTTGCCCAACATCGACCGCTTGATTGATGCCACGGCTGGCCACGAGATCCTCACGTTTCTCGATGCCTACTCGGGGTATAATCAAATTCAGATCAACCCCGAGGATAGGGAAAAGACTTCGTTCATCACGAAGTACGGTACGTACTGTTACAATGTGATGCCCTTCGGGCTAAAAATGTGGGATCCACATACCAACGCCTAGTTTATAAGATTTTCGAACATCAAATAAGCAAATCCATGGAAGTTTACATTGATAATATGCTAGTTAAGTCGCTACGCGCATAGGACCATTTGACCCATTTGCAGGAGACATTTGAAATCCCCAGAAGCTACAACATGAAACTCAATCCCAAGAAATGTGCCTTTAGAGTGGGTTCACGAAAATTATTAGGCTTCATGGTGTCAAACAGGGGAATTGAGATCAACCCCAACAAAATCAAAACCATCGAAGAAATCATGATGGTAATAATGTGAAGGCCGCACAACGGCTGACCGGGTGGATAGCAGCCTTAAGACGATTCATATCGAGGTCATCAGATAGGAGTCATCATTTCTTCTCCTTATTCAAAAAGAAAAATAGCTTCGAATGGACTTCGGAATGCCAACGTGCCTTAGAGGAGTTGAAGCGATATCTAACAAGCGCACCTTTGTTCCACACCCCAAAGGAGGATGAAACGTTGTATTTGTACCTGGCCGTATCCGAGGTAGCAGTAAGTGGTGTGCTGGTTCAAGAAGAACAAGGTATGTAATTCCATGTTTATTATGTAATTAGGATCCTGGGAGATGCTGAAACCAGGTATTCGCATCTAGAAAAATTAGCTCTTGCATTGATAAGTGAACCTTGAAAATTAAAGCCTTATTTTCAATGCCATCGTATTTGTGTTTTAACGACATATCCTCTTCGAAGCATATTGCATAAGCTCAAGTTATCAAGCCAACTGGCCAAATGGACCATCGAACTCAGGGAGTAAGATATCAAGTATCAACCCCAAATGGCTATCAAGTCCCAAATTCTGGCGGATTTCATGGCCGACTTTACGCCCTCCCTCGTGCCCGAGGAAGATAAAGAACTTTTACGAAAAGCGGGCACATCTTCGGGGGTATGACCTTGTTCACTGATGGTGCCTCGAACATGAAAGGGTCCAGACTCGACATAGTTCTAAAGCCACCTACGGGCGGCATGATTAGGCAATCTATAAAAACTGCAAGGTTTACTAACAATGAAGCCGAGTATGAGGCTTTGATTGCAGGTCTGAAATTAGCCAAAGGCCTTGGAGAGGAGGTCATTAAAGCAAAATGTGATTCCCTTTTGGTGATAAATAAGGTAATGGGAACTTCGAGGTTCGAGAAAACAGGATGTAAAGATACTTAGACAAAATTCAAGTCACGTTGCACCGCTTCGAAGAATGGACTATGGTCCACATACCTCGAGAGTAGAATAGCGAGGCTGATGCCGTCGCAAACCTAGCGTCAGCTGTCGAGGAAGATGACATACTCCTCGGTGCTGTTGTTCAGCTATCCAAATCAGTGATCGAAGAAGGCCATGCCGAGATCAACTCCACTAGCCTGACATGGGATTGGAGAAATAAATATATTGATTATTTGGAAAGTGGGAATCTACCCACGAACCTAAAAGAGTCGAGGGCCCTGTGAACCAAAGTAGCTTGATTCTCACTCGACGAAAGCGTAACTCTATACAGAAGAACCTTTGATGGGACCCTAGCAGTATTCCTAGGACCGGGGAACACAAATTACGTGCTCCGAGAAATCCATTAGGGCACCTACAAAAATCACTCCGGTGCCGATTCCTTAGTCCGAAAGGTGATCAAAGTAGGCTACTATTGGGACAGCATGGAGAAGGACACCAAAGAATTCGTCCGAAAATGTGACAAATGCTAGAGATTTGAACCAATTATTCACCAACCCGGTGAACAACTACATTCAGTCTTGTCACCATGGCCTTTCATGAAGTGGGGAATGAACATCATCGAACCCCTACCAATGGCACCAAGTAGAGCTAAATTTATTTTTTATGAATGACTACTTCTGAAAATGGGTGGAACTACAGTCCTTCTAGAAGATAAGAGAAAAAGAAGTCATTAACTTCATTTGGGACCATATCATGTGTCGATTAGGGATTCCCTCCGAGATAACATGTGATAACGGAAGCAGTTCATCGGAAGCAAAGTAACTAAGTTCCTCGAGGACTATAAAATCAAAAAGATCCTATCAACACCTTACCACCCATATGAAAATGGTTAGGCCGAGTCCACAAATAATACCATCATTCAAAACTTGAAAATAAAGTTAGAAAATGCGAAAGGAAAATGGAGAAAAATATTGCCCAAGGTGCTATGGGCATATCGAACAACTCCAAAATCGAGCACAGGAGAGACGCCTTTCTATCTGGTATATGGCTTCGAGGCTTTAATACCGGTCGAGGTCGGAGAGCCAAGCACCAGATTTTGACATGCCTCCGAGAGCTCAAACAATAAGGCCATGACTGCAGCCCTCGAACTATTAGATGAAAAGAGAGAAACTTCACTGGTACGAATGGCTGCCCAAAAACAAAGAATCAAAATGTACTATAACAGGAGAACAAATCTCCAAAATTTCGGAGTCGAAGACTTAGTCATATGGAAAGTCACTCTAAATACTCGAAACCCTGATGAAGGGAAGCTAGGCTAGAGCTGGAAAGGACCGTAGGGTCCTACAAGATTGGTACCATGGAAAGCGAACATCTTCCAAGCAATTGGAACATATCAATGCTCAAACACTA
Organism: Nicotiana sylvestris; assembly: GCF_000393655.2. Classification (NCBI taxonomy): domain Eukaryota; kingdom Viridiplantae; phylum Streptophyta; class Magnoliopsida; order Solanales; family Solanaceae; genus Nicotiana; species Nicotiana sylvestris. Next base: position 66,971,510 of record NC_091063.1, read on the forward strand.
TTAGTGCTAAGGTATCCGATGGAAGACACCAAAACATCCTCCAACTCAAAGACCTTGGGTTTTAAAGCATGCATTGCGTTGTTTTCCTTCGATCGGATTTTATCCCATAAAGGATTTTACCGGCAAGGTTTTTACGAGGCTACATCTATATGCTACCTAAAGAGGACTCAACAAGTATTCTAGGCTTCTCTCCAATCACCCTCGAATACTGGGAGGCATCCCCCCGGGACATCGCCTCATCAGAGAGATCAAAACAAGAAAAAGAGGGTCTCGATAGGAAGATGATGTATCGGACCAAACGGTCAAATAAACCGTGTTCGCATAGAATAGTCGAACCCTCGACGGCAAAAACTATATATACTTGTGCCAAGTCATCAAGGAACATTTTTTCAGGCCAAACACTTTGCGCTTCAAAGAAGTTTGCTATTTTCACAAGAAATGGCCCCAGGGCCAGAAATTTCCCGAACACTCGGAACTTGACACCAAAAACTCGAAGCTATAAGACCTCCAGGCCAGAAACTTTAAGCTCATATGCCCTCAATGAGGCAATATCAAGCTCACAAGGAATGGCTCCAGAGCCAAAACTATCGACGTCTCGGGGACTATCGTCGATTGTCGCCCCATCGAGTTATCAAAACTCGAGAACTCGAGGCCATAAGACTCCAAGCGGGCAACCTCAAACCTGAAAGCCTTCCATGTGACAATGCTAGAAAATGTAAGACCTCCATGAGGCATTATCAACAGTGTAGGCCCTCTATAAGGCAACCTCGAGCTCATAAGACCTCCATAAGGCAATACCAAATATGTAAAACCTCAAGCAAGACACGAATTATACTTGTGCCAAGTAACCTATCTATAAGACCTCAAGTAAGGCATGTTAAAATTTATAAGACCTTACAAAAGGCATAAGCCCGGTCTTAAAGTCAAGGCTATATATTCGAACTTGTAATACCCCTAAAAAGGCATACCCTCAATATAGACGCTGAAGCTACCTCACTCGGGGACTAAAAGGCTACGACCAAACAAAGTGACTACGGTCACAAGGCTCCGGCCAAACTAACCAAATTCGGGGACACCCGACCGTCGCCATAGAATCAAAGGCCTTATATTACTTCGAAAATACTTCGAAAAGAATCGGTTAATCAGGCTACCCTCAGCATATGAAAAAGAGCTTCAATCATGTCAGCTCCAAACAATGAAAAGGCTTCGAAACAATTCAGCCATTGAGAAAAACCTCTCGAGGTGCTTATTTATTGTTACATAACGGCTCACAATCGAGGTTTTTATCGAACCATCGAAGAGTCGGACAAACACAAAAACTTCAAAAAAGTCTTTAACGAGGGAAAAATAAAGCCTATATTAGAGGACGTACCGACCCAACGCATAAGAGCCTAAGCACCAGCTTATATTAGAGGTAGTACCGACCTAACGTGTAAGAGCCTAAGGGCCAGCTTAAAAGAGCTTTAGGGCCGACTAGAGGTCCCATCAACCCAATATGTAAGAGCCTAAGTGCCAGCCTATATTAGAGGTCGTACCGACCAATGTATAAGAGCCTAAGGTCCAGCTTAAAAGAGCCCTAGGGCCGATTAGAGGTCACACCGACCCAATGCGTTAGAGCCTAAGGGTTGGTTCAAGTAGCCTTAGGGCCTATTTTTAGACCTAAAGGTCAATGAACTCAAGTCGAAACTCGACTGAAGGACTAATCCCCAAACGGTCAACTTTCGACCATTACAAATCACTCAGCAGTAGCAAGAACCTAAGGGTTTAATTTGAAGTCCAAAATTTCGGACCAATTGTCAACAAGTGTCACAGTTTATTATTAAAAAGCAAAGGAAAAATGAGAAATGATGAAAAACGAACGGATTTTTACATATATATTGAAAGTTAATAAGGTTGCACTTACAATGCCTATGCCTAAAGCCCTTACAAGGGAGATAGCAAATAAAACCCTAATCTACCACCGGGGCTGTGCTTTCAACAACCTCCTCGGACGTTGTGCCTTCAATAGCTTTGGCCACAGCCCCTAGGTCTTCAGCGGCCTCTTACCCTTCGGGGATTTCGCATTCATCTTCATCATCTTCCAAGCCACTGCTCGACTCACCTTCAGAAGCAAGGAGGGCCACAGATTCCTCTTCTAGGGTCTTCACCCTCTCGATCTTGGCAGAAAAATTAATTCCCCCTGCATATATATCCTCGAGAGCCTGCCTCTGAGATTCTAACCGGGCATGTTCCACAGCTCGGGTTAATTGCAGCTCGGCCTCCTCGGACACCTTTTTAGCCTGAGCACTTGCAACAACAGCGTCCTCTTTGTGCCAGGATACGAGCGCCTCGGCTTCATCCCTGACCCAGGATAGTACAGCAACTAACTCAGTATGAAGATCTTTATACTTATTACATTCCGCCCTCGCATCATGAAGTTGATGTCCGACTGATACAACCTTCCCCTAGAGGGTATCTCTCTTAGAGGCTATCTCACTCACGTGCCGTTTGAGTTCGAGAATTTCAGAGTCTTTGGCTCAGAGCTCCTCCCTTGTTAGGACATCTTTTCTCTCAAGCTACATAGATCAGCCCAAAGGTGTTAAAACACTGAAGTCAGGTAAGCATGTAGACAAAACCAAACGAAAACTATATAACATGCTCAGTGAGATGAGTCCTCTCTCGGGACGCCGCCTCTATACAATCTCGAAGGTCACTGAATTTCGCATCCTTCTTGGTAAAAAGAGCTCTAAGCTCATAGCCTTCTCAGGTGAGCTTCCTGCGCTCACCCTCGTAACGAGTCAACTCGGCTTGAAACTTGGCAATGGTCTGATTATAAAGCACCTTGGCCTGGAACCATGAAGAAACAAATTCAGAAAGGCAAAGATCAGGACGTCGAGTAGAATTTACAAAAAATTACCTACTCACAGATCCTATTGATCTCACTAAAAATAAGTGAGGCGTCGAGCTCAGGGTTTTCCTCGGGCACAACAAAAAGCGTTTCAAATGCATCTTTATCTCTGACGAGCAACCTCACATTGGAAGATTCTTTATTCTAGGCATCATTCATCTCCCTCAGAGGAAAAGTCGGTCCTAGAGGAGAATCGCTCACTTCAATAACCCTGATTGGATCAATCGGGGTTGTCTCTTATTTCTGGAGAGCTTCAGACCTAGGCTCCTTCGGACCACCGACCAAATGCACCTCAGCTCGAGGAATATTTTGTCCACCAATCAACATGAGGACGTTACTCGATACGCCCTCAAAGGGCTCTTCAGCCTGAGGTAGGACAACAACAGCATCAAGTTCCGATTTAGAAGCCATCGGCTCAGCAATATGTGGGATAGTCAGGTTTTCTCCTCCCTCGGGTGCTACTGAGGAATCATCTTTCTCCTCGCCTTCATCTCGGGGACTCCCCGATACTTCTAACGCTAAGGCTGATTCGTTGTTGAATCAGCCTTAGGTTCTTCCACTTTGGCATTCTTGGATTTCGAAGGCTCAGTCGACGACTTCCTTTATTTTTCTTCTCTTTGTCAGGTTTCGGGGTATTTGCTTCCCCAGAGGGTGCTTCTATCATCAATGACGCCTCTCCCAGACCTACGCAAATAATAAATATAAACATAAAGAATAAGGGTGCAATCGGTGACAGTTCTTTTAAGAGTTTCAATTACAGCAAAAGTGAGGGCTCACCATGGTTCTTGGCCTCCCATCGAGCCCTATACAGGTCGCTCCACACTTGTTCAACATATGGTCAAGTCGAATCTAGATGGATAACCCAACCCGAGAGATCCTTAACCGCACTAGGGTACACCGCGTCAGCTGCATCAGCGGAGGAAGTCAGTTCATGCGGAAATTGATCAAAAAGGAAAATAAAATACTTAATTAGCATATCCACTTACATTTCGTGTTCCACCTTTTAAGGCACGACATCTTCTCCACTGAAATCAGGTCTGAGGCCGTAACTCGGACAAAATAGATCATCCACCTTCTATCCCTAACCTCGTCAGTACAAGCAAAGAAGGCTTTCGAGGCCCGACATTTGAGCTTAATCAGGCCCCCATGGAAGATTCAGGGATTGTATATTTTGATCAAGTGGTTGAGGGTGAAGGGCATCCCCTTAATCATGTTCGTAAAGTATCTGATCATGTAAACAATACGCCAAAACGATGAATTTGGCCGAGAGTCACTCGATTTCGTTTGTAGAAATCGAGGATCACGGGGTTTATTGAAGGCGAGGATGGCTCCACCGGGCCAAGAGTAAATGGATAGTTATACACACTAAGGAAGCTAGCCTTGTATGTCGTTATGTCCTCTCCCCGAGAAGGAATCTCCACCAGCACCGCGTCTCCCCAGCGGCAGTCAGTCCTCACCTTCTCGGCATCTTCTACTAAACTAATATATCAGGACATGGGTTCACATCGTCCCGACTTCGAAGAACGCCTGTCGACCTTGAAATCGGAGGTTGTTTCGTAGGATACCGGGATGCATTCCTCAAGATGAGGGGGTACTGTTGCCTTGCCCTTAGACGAGCGTGAAGAAGAGGAGGGAACATCTTCTTGAGGGACAGAGGTGGAGGTCTTAGCCATTTTGTTAAGAGATTTCAAAAGAGAAGAGAAATTATAATCAGAGAAAGAACACAAGAGATAAGTAAGGAGAACTCTTTTGAGTGATTGATGATACAATGGAGAATAAGGGGCGAGGGAAGAAGTATTTATAGAGGCCAATCATGTACGTTGGAGTAGGTCAAATGATAGACAACTGCTGTAATAAATTCAAAGGGTTTTCAAGGGTTGTGTGGATGCGACCTTTAGACACCCTTTTTATCACATCAATCACTTGTCGCGCCCCCTTTTCTCCCTTTTTGTGATGAGGAGGTCATGGTTTCGACTTTCATGGGGGAAATAACTCGTTTCCTTTTGGGAATTGGGTGTTTGCAGAGTCGTCATCTAACTAATTACGGTGCGTTAGGGCATCTAGAGTGATTAACTCTTGGGTTGGTTTGCGTTAACAGAGATTAGGGTAAGGGCTCGAAGTAACCTCGAGGGGAAGGTGTTAGGCACTCCTCTTGGTTCACAACTGTAGGTCCTGGCCGAACTTATATTCACAAATTAGTCCATATAAATAGTTGAATCAAATAAGTTTCAAGTAAAGCACGTTGGATAACTCAAGTAGTAAGACAAAGGTTTGGACAAATTGTAAAACAAAGTATTTAAATAAAAAAAAGGAATTTTGGTAAAGGAGGGGTCCTAGGTTGATTATCCTATAGGATCACCCCACACAATGTCTGGTAAACACTCCTCGATGAGGGGCTACACGTGACATTAGCACGTAGTCATCATATCATATATCTACCCTTCCCATCCCCTTATTGGTCATGCAATGCGAGTGTTTGGTCGACGATTTCTATTGTGTGCTACTACCCGCCCCTTCTTAATGGTCTTAGAGGGAGTTAGGAGCTCTACCTATAGTTGGTTCTAGATGTACCCTAAAGTTTTAAAAGGAGAAAATTCTAAGGTGACAAACAAAACACTTAGGACTTTCAACACATTAAGGGACCAATTAGAGGCTCAGAGTTTCCTCCTCTAAGAAACACATAAGCAGCACGACTCAAGCACAGTTAAGGTCTTTATTAGACAATGTCCTAAGGCAGGCTTATCTAGGTGGATATGCAGAAGACAAACAAACTCAGAAATCATAACCCTAGCAGTTGCCTATGGATTCTTTTTAAAGCCTGTTAGGATCAGAAAACTCTAAGCACTAGAAATAGTTTAAGAGATGCAGTTTTGAAAATGCCTTGAGGGCTTGCCTAAAAGCAGAGTACTGATTAGCACATCTGTATAGAAACAAAGCAGGTTTTGAAACGGACTTCTTTAATACTTATAGGCATGATATCTAATGAAGTTGAGACAGTTTGAAAGAACTCGTTTTAGGAAATACTTAATACTTAATAAAACCAATTCAAAAATGAACTAGGCGTGGACTAAGTTAATTTATTAGACTAGATTATACTGACAAGCAGAATTTCGAGTATGGCTCCCTGTAGGCATGATATCTAAGTGTAATACTGATTTTAACGATTTGCAGGCATGGAAACATACATAACTCTTGTTATAACTGAATCTGGATTAAGTCCTATAGGCATGGCATCTATTATATAAAAATCAGATTAAATGTAAAGTCCTATGAGCATGATTTCTATTTGGTAGAGCAAACAGATTTAAAAGTAAAATCCTAGGAGCATGATTTCTATTTGGTATAGTAAACAGATTTAAAATTAAAATCCTAGAAGCATGATTTCTATTTAGTAGAGCAAACAGATTTTAAAAGTAAGGTCCTAGGAGCATGATTTCTACCCATATTACCCCATAAAGCATGTATCTACCAACCCTTTTTACTAAATACCCCAATATCTATTTACAAGTTATTATAGACCAATGAATGAATTACATAAGTGAATAAACAATCAAGAAGCTATTCTATAGGGAGCCTTCAATTAGGCCTAGATTCTCCAAAGCCTCCAATGACCTCATGTGGCTCAATTCCATAGACAATGGCATAGTTTAGGTGCATCAAAGTTCCTTAAGGATCTCAAGGATCTCAGGCACTGCTTATACCTAGACTTGGTAATCTAGATTTGAACAAGTGCAGTGTGGAAGGGCCAGCCTCAGTATGCCAGAGTTCAGAGGATTCTCAAGAGGATCCCAAGGTAGTACACATACTGGAGGGGGAAGAACCTAATGACTAGGAGTAAGGTGCAAGTGCTTGACACAAGTTTAGTGAAAAAACTGTATTGAAAGGGAAGTTTGTTTCAAAATTAATTTAGTAAAGCAATAGAGACTTTTGAAAAGGGATTGAAGAAAGGAATAGAAGTCCAAACACCTAAAGACAAGTTTGTACATAGCCAATTCACATAACCAAGTAAATTCAATACACACATAAGGGTCAGGGATTTGGGATACATAGAACACTTGACTGCAAATACATAACCCAGCAAAGGTCTAGGGCTGGTTTAGACATGTTCAGAAATAGTTGACCCTGGCATAGTCACAAAACCAGACATGAAGAACAGACTCACATGCAGGGGGATAGGGATTTGGGGAATTCATGGTGGTAAACATATAACAAGTAAGAGATGATTGGTGTATACGTACTCATAAACAAACAGAAGGGGAAATATATTGATCTCAAGGGAGGGAAAGAAATGATAACATGCTAATAATGTAACCCTCAACTACAAGTTTCACAACAAAACTACAAATAGAAGCAAACTAGAAACAAGATAAACTGAAACAATAAGAGAATCATATTGTTGTTGGAACTTTGAATTGAAACTAGGACATACCGGTAAAGAGGATAGTGGGCAGAATGAAAGAACAAGAGAACACAAATTATTAGCCTTGTCTTGCAGCCGACTAACTTAGAGCAGTAGCAAGTAGCACAAGAGAGAGAGCAGAAATTTTTAAGTTGAGAGATAGTTTTGAATCAAGAGTTTGTGTCTGTGTGTGTTAATGATAGAGCATATATATAGTTTGAAACTAGGTAGAATAATAAGTTAAGAATCAAGATCAAACACTAATTATGGAACTAGGTATCAATTGTTATAAAATTAGTAGAAGTACTCCCTTAATTAAGGGAGTTAATTTCAAACAGTAAAGTCAAATAAGGAAAGAGATCACATAAGACTGGCACATAACACTCAAGGAAATAGTTTTAGCATAGTACAAGTATAGAACATGTAATTAAGGCTAAGTACATAATATCTCAATTAAGGAATAATGTGAAGGCCGCACAACGGCTGACCGGGTGGATAGCAGCCTTAAGGCGATTCATATCGAGGTCATCAGATAGGAGTCATCATTTCTTCTCCTTATTCAAAAAGAAAAATAGCTTCGAATGGACTTCGGAATGCCAACGTGCCTTAGAGGAGTTGAAGCGATATCTAACAAGCCCACCTTTGCTCCACACCCCAAAGGAGGATGAAACGTTGTATTTGTACCTGGTCGTATCCGAGGTAGCGGTAAGTGGTGTGCTGGTTCAAGAAGAACAAGGTATGTAATTCCATGTTTATTATGTAATTAGGACCCTGGGAGATGCTGAAACCAGGTATCCACATCTAGAAAAATTAGCTCTTGCATTTATAAGCGAACCTTGAAAATTAAAGCCTTATTTTCAATGCCATCGTATTTGTGTTTTAACGACATATCCTCTTCGAAGCATATTGCATAAGCTCGAGTTATCGGGACAACTGGCCAAATGGGCCATCGAACTCGGGGAACAAGATATCAAGTATCAACCCCAAACAGCTATCAAGTCCCAAATTCTGGCGGATTTCATGGCCAACTTTACGCCCGCCCTCGTGCCCAAGGAAGATAAAGAACTTCTACGAAAAGCGGGCACATCTTCGGGGGTATGACCTTGTTCACTGATGGTGCCTCGAACATGAAAAGGTCCAGACTCGACATGGTTTTGAAGCCATCTACGGGCGGCATGATTAGGCAATCTATAAAAATTGCAAGGTTGACTAACAATGAAGCCGAGTATGAGGCTTTGATTGCAGGTCTGGAATTGGCCAAAGGCCTAGGAGCGGAGGTCATCGAAGCAAAATGTGATTCCCTTCTGGTGGTAAATAAGGTAAATGGGAAATTCGAGGTTCGAGAAAATAGGATGTAAAGATACTTAGACAAAATTCAAGTCACGTTGAACCGCTTCGAAGAATGGACTATGGTCCACATACCTCGAGAGTAGAATAGCGAGGCTGATGCCCTCGCAAACCTAGCGTCAACTGTCGAGGAAAATAACATACTCCCCGGTGCTGTTGTTCAGCTATCCAAATAGGTGATCGAAGAAGGCCATGCCGAGATCAACTCCACTAGCCTGACATGGGATTGGAGAAATAAATATATAGATTATTTGGAAAGTGGGAATCTACCCGCGTACCCAAAAGAGTCGAGGGCCCTACGAACCAAAGTAGCTCGATTCTCACTTGACGAAAATAGAACTCTATAAAGAAGAACCTTTGATGGGTCCCTAGCAGTATTCCTGGGACCGGGGAACAAAAATTATGTGCTCCGAGAAATCCATGAGGGAACCTACAAAAATCACTCTGGTGCTGATTCCTTAGTCCGAAAGGTGATCAAAGCAGGCTACTATTGGGATACAATGGAGAAGGACACCAAAGAATTCATCCGAAAATGTGACAAATGCTAGAGATTTGCACCAATGATTCACCAACCCGGTGAACAGCTACATTCAGTCTTGTCACCATGGCCTTTCATGAAGTGGGGAATGGACATCATCGAACCCCTACCAATGGCACCAAGTAGAGCTAGATTTATTTTTTAAGAATGACTACTTCTGAAAATGGGTGTAACTACAGTCCTTCGAGAAGATAAGAGAAAAAGAAGTCATTAACTTCATCTGGGACCATATCATGTGTCGATTCGGGATTCCCTCCGAGATAACATGCGATAACGGAAGCAGTTCATCGGAAGCAAAGTAACTAAGTTCCTCGAGGACCATAAAACCAAAAAGATCTTGTCAACACCTTACCACCCATATGCAAATGGTCAGGCCGAGTCCACAAATAATACCATCATTCAAAACTTGAAAATAAATTTAGAAAATGCGAAAGGAAAATGGAGAAAAATATTGCCCAAGGTGTTATGGGCATATCGAACAACTCCAAAATCGAGCACGGGAGAGACACCTTTCTCTCTGGTATATGGCTTCGAGACTTTAATACCGGTCGAGGTCGGAGAACCAAGGCCATGACTGCAGCCCTCTAACTATTAGATGAAAAGAGAGAAACTTCACTGGTCCGAATGGCTACCCAAAAACAAAGAATCAAAATGTACTATAACAGGAGAACAAATCTCCAAAATTTCGGAGTCGAGGACTTAGTCCTATGGAAAGTCACCCTAAATATTCGAAACCCTGATGAAGGGAAGCTAGGCTCTAGCTGGGAAGGACCGTAGGGTCCTACAAGATTGGTACCATGGAAAGCGAACATTTTCCAAGCAATTGGAACATATCAATGCTCAAATGCTATTAGTGCTAAGGTATCCGATGGAAGACACCGAAACATCCTCCAACTCAAAGACCTTGGGTTTTAAAGCATGCATTGCATTGTTTTCCTTCGATCGGATTTTATCCCATAAAGGATTTTACCGGCAATGTTTTTACGAGGCTACATCTATATGCTACCTAAGGAGGACTCAACAAGTATTCTAGGCTTCTCTCCAATCACCCTCGAATACTGGGAGGCATCCCCCCAGGAGATCGCCTCATCAGAGAGATCAAAACAAGAAAAAGAGGGTCTCGATAGGAAGATGATGTATCGGGCCAAACGGTCAAATGAACCGTGTCCGCGTAGAATAGTCGAACGCTCGACGATAAAAACTATATATACTTGTGCCAAGTCATCAAGGAACATTTTTTCAGGCCAAACAATTTGCGCTTCAAAGAAGTTTGCTATTTTCACAAGAAATGGCCCCAGGGCCAGAAATTTCCCGAATACTCGGAACTTGACACCAAAAACTCGAAGCTATAAGATCTCCAGACCATAAACTTTAAGCTCATGTGCCCTCAATGAGGCAATATCAAGCATACAAGGAACGGCTCCAAAGCCAAAAACTTTCGACGTCTCGGGGACTATTGTCGATTATCGCCCCATCGAGTTATCAAAACTCGAGAACTTGAGGCCATAAGACTCCAAGTGGGCAACCTCAAACCTGAAAGCCCTCCATGTGATAATGCTAGAAAATGTAAGACCTCCATGAGGTATTATCAACAGTGTAGGCCCTCTATAAGGCAACCTCGAGCTCATAAGACCTCCATAAGGCAGTACCAAATCTGTAATACCTCAAGCAAGGCACGAATTATACTTGTGCCAAGTAACCTATCTATAAGACCTCAAGTAAGGCATGTTAAAATTTATAAGACCTTACAAAAGGCATAATCCCGATCTTAAAGTCAAGGCTATATATTCGAACTTGTAAGACCCCTAAAAAGGCATACCCTCAATATAGATGCCGAGGCTACCTCACTCGGGGACTAAAAGGCTACGACCAAACAAAGTGACTACAGTCACAAGGCTCCGGCCAAACTAACCCGATTCGGGGACACCCGACCATCGCCATAGAATCAAAGGCCTTAATTCGAAAATACTTCGAAAAGAACCGATTAATCAGGCTACCCTCGGCATATGAAAAAGAACTTCGATCATGTCAGCTCCAAACAATGAAAAGGCTTCGAAACAATTCAGCCATTGAGAAAAACCTCTCGAGGTGCTTATTTATCGTTACATAACGGCTCACAATCGAGGTTTTTATCGAACTATCGAAGAGTAGGACAAACACAAAAACTTCAAAAAAGCTTTAACGAGGGAATAATAAAGCCTATATTAGAGGACGTACCGACCCAATGCATAAGAGCCTAAGCACCAGCCTATATTAGAGGTAGTACCGACCTAACGTGTAAGAGCCTAAGGGACAACTTAAAAGAGCTTTAGGGCCGACTAGAGGTCCTATCAACCCAATACGTAAGAGTCTAAGTGCCAGCCTATATTAGAGGTCGTACCGACCAATGCATAAGAGCCTAAGGGCCAGCTTAAAAGAGCCCTAGGGCCGATTAGAGGTCACACCGACCTAATGCGTTAGAGCCTAAGGGTTGGTTCAAGTAGCTTTAGGGCCTATTTTTAGACCTAAAGGTCGATGAACTCAAGTCGAAACTTGACTCAAGGACTAATCCCCAAACGGTCAACTTTCAACCATTACAAATCACTCAGCAGTAGCAAGAACCTAAGGGTTTAATCTGAAGTCCAAAATTTCGGTTCAATTGTCAACAAGCGTCACAGTTTATTCCTAAAAAGCAAAGGAAAAATGAGAAATGATGAAAAATGAACGGCTTTTTACATATATATTGAAAGTTCATAATGGTGCACTTACAAGGCCTATGCCTATAGCCCTTACAAGGGAGAGAGCAAATAAAACCCTAATCTACCACCGGGGTTGTGCTTTCAACAACCTCCTCGGAGGTTGTGCCTTCAATAGCTTCGGCCACGGCCCCTAGGTCTTCAACGGCCTCTTCCCCTTCGGGAATTTCGCATTCATCTTCATCATCTTCCAAGCCACTGGTCGACTCACCTTCAGAAGCAAGCAGGGCTGCAGCGTCCTCTTCTAGGGTCTTCACCCTCTCGATCTTGGCAGAAAAATCAATTCCCCCTACATATATATCCTCGAGAGCTTGCCTCCGAGATTCTAACCGGGCATGTTCCACAGCTCGGGTTAATTGCAGCTCGGCCTCCTCGGACAACTTCCTAGCCTAAGCACTTGCAACAACAGCGTCCTCTTTGTGCCAGGATACGAGCACCTCGGCTTCATCCCTGACCTCGAATAGTGCAGCAACTAACTCAGTATGAAGATCTGTATACTTATTATCCTCCGCCCTCGCATCATGAAGTTGATGTCCGACTGATACTACCTTCCCTTGGAGGGTATCTCTCTTAGAGGCTATCTGACTCACGTGCAGTTTGAGTTCGAGAATTTCAGAGTGTTTGGCTCGGAGCTCCTCCCTTATTAGGACATCTTTATTATCAAGCTACATAGATCAGCCCAAAGGTGTTAAAACACTGAAGTCGGGTAAGCATGTAGACAAAACCAAACGAAAACTATATAACATGCTCAGTGAGATGAGTCCTCTCTCGGGACGCTGCCTCTATACAATCCCGAAGGCCACTGAATTCCGCATCCTTCTTGGTAAAAAGAGCTCTAAGCTCATCGCCTTCTCAGGTGAGCTTCCTACGCTCCCCCTCGTAACGAGTCAACTCAGCTTGAAACTTGGCAATGGTCTGATTATAAAGCACCTTGGCCTGGAACCATGAAGAAACAAAGTCAGAAAGGCAAAGATCAGGACGTCGAGCAGAATTTACAAAACATTACCTACTCACAGATCCTATTGATCTCACTAAAAATAAGTGAGGCGTCAAGCTCAGGGTTTTCCTCGGGCACAGCAAAAAGCCTTTCAAATGCATCTTTATCTCTGACGGGCACCCTCACATTGGAAGATTCTTTATTCTAGGCATCATTCATCTCCCTTAGAGGAAAAGTCGGTCCTAGAGGAGAATCTCTCACTTCAATAACCCTGATTGGATCAATTGGGGCTGTCTCTTATTTCTGGAGAGATTCAGACCTAGGCTCCTCCGGACCACCGACCAAATGCACCTCAACTCGAGGAATATTTTGGCCGCCAATCAACAAGGGGATGTTACTCGATACACCCTCGAAGTCCTCTTCAGCCTGAGGTAGGACAACAACAACATCAAGTTTCGATTTAGAAGCCATCAGCTCAGCAATATGTGGGATAGTCAGGTTTTCTCCTCCCTCGGGTGCTACCGAGGAATCATATTTCTTCTCGCCTTCATCTCGGGGACTCCCCGATATTTCTAAAGCTAAGGCTGATTCGTTGTTGAATCAGCCTTAGGTTCTTCCACTTTGGCATTCTTGGATTTCGAAGGCTCAGTCAACGATTTCCTTTGCTTTTCTTCTCTTTGTCAAGTTTCGAGGTATTTGTTTCCCCAGATAGTGCTTCTCTCATCAATGATGCCTCTCCCAGACCCACGCAAATAATAAATATAAACACAAAGAATAAGGGCGCAATCGGTGACATATCTTTTAAGAGATTCAATTACAGAAAAAATGAGGGCTCACCATGGTTCTTGGCCTCCCATCGAGCCCTATACATGTCGCGCCACACTTGTTCAACATATGGGCAAGTCGAATCTAGCTGGCTAACCTAGCCCGAGAGATCCTTAACCGCTCTAGGGTACAACGTGTCAGCTGCATCATCGGAGGAAGTCAGTTCATGGGGAAATTGATCAAAAAGGAAAATAAAATACTTAATTAGCATATACACTTACATTTCGTGTTCCACCTTTTAAGGCACAGCATCTTCTCCACCGAAATCAGGTCTGAGGCCCTAACTCGGACAAAATAGCTCATCTACCTTCTATCCCTAACCTCGTCAATACAAGCAAAGAAGGCTTTCGAGGCCCGACATTTGAGCTTAATCAGGCCCCCACGGAAGATTCAGGGATTGTATATTTTGATCAAGTGGTTGAGGGTGAAGGGCATCCCCTTAATCATGTTCGTAAAGTATCTTATCATGTAAACAATACGCCAAAACGATGAATTTGGCTGAGAGTCACTCGATTTCGTTTGTAGAAATCGGTTATCACGGGGTTTATTGAAGGCGAGGATGGCACTACCGGGCCAAGAGTAAATGGATAGGTATACACACTAAGGAAGCTGGCCTTGTATGTCGTTATGTCCTCTCCCCGAGAAGGAATCTCCACCAGCACCGCATCTCCCCAGCGGCAGTCAGTCCTCACCTTCTCGGCATCTTCCACTAAACTAATATATCAGGACATGGATTCACATCGTCCCGGCTTCGAAGAAGGCCTGTCGACCTTGAAATCGGAGGTTGTTTCATAGGGTCCTGAGATGCATTCCTCAAGATAAGGGGGTACTGTTGCCTTGCCCTTAGACGACCGTGAAGAAGAAGAGGGCACATCTTCCTGAGGGACAGAGGTGGAGGTCTTTGCCATTTTTGTTAAGAGATTTCAAAAGAGAAGAGAAATTATAATCAGAGAAAGAACACAAGAGAGAAGTAAGGAGAACTCTTTTGAGGGATTGATGATACAATGGAGAATAAGGGGTGAGGGAAGAAGTATTTATAGAGGCCAATCATGTACGTTGGAGCAGGTCAAAAGATAGACAACTGTTGTAATCAATTCAAATGCTTTTCAAGGGTTGTGTGGATGCGACCTTTGACACTTTTTTTATCACATCAATCACTTGTCGCACCCCCTTTTCTCCCTTTTGTGATGAGTAGGTCATGGTTTAGACATTCATGAGGGAAATAACTTTTTTCCTTTTGGGAATTGGTGTTTGCAGAGTCACCATCTAACTGATTACGGTACGTTAGGGCACCTAGAGTGATTAACTCTTGGGTTGGTTTGCATTACCAGAGATTAGGGTAAGGGCTCGAAGTAACCTCGAGGGGAAGGTGTTAGGCACCCCTCTTGGTCCCCAACTGTAGGTCTTGGCCGAACTTATATTCACAAATTAGTCCATATAAACAGTTGAATCAAATAAGTTTCAAGTAAAGCACGTTGGATAACTCAAGTAGTAAGACAAAGGTTTGGACAAATTGTAAAACAAAGTATTTAAATAAAAAAAGGAATTTTGGTAACGGAGGGGTCCTAGGTTGATTATCCTATAGGATCACCCCACACAATGTCTGGTAACCAATCCTCGATGAGGGGCTACACCTGACATTAGCGCGTAGTCATTATATCACAAATCTACCATTCCCATCCCCTTATTGGTCTTGCAATGCGAGTGTTTGGTCAACGATTTCTATTGTGTGCTGCTACCCGCCCCTTATTAATGGTCTTAGAGGGAGTTAGGACCTCTACCTATAATTGGTTCTAGATGTACCCCTAAGATTTTAAAAGGCGAAAATTCTAAGGCGACAAACAAAACACTTAGGACTTTCAACACATTAAGGGATCAATTAGAGGCTCAGAGTTTCTTCCTCTAACAAACACATAAGCAGCACGACTCAAGCACAGTTAAGGTCTTTATTAGACAATGTCCTAAGGCAGGATATCTAGGTAGATATGCAGAAGACGAACAAACTCAGAAGTTATAACCTTAGCAGTTGCCTATGGATTCTTTTTAAAGCCTGTTAGGATCAGAAAACTCTAAGCACTAGAAATAGTTTAAGAGATGCAGTTTTGAAAATGCCTTGAGGGCTTGCCTATAAGCGGAGTACTGATTAGCACATTTGTATAGAAACAAAGCAGGTTTTGAAACATACTTCTTTAATACTTATAGGCATAATATCTAATGAAGTTGAGATAGTTCGAAAGAACACGTTTTAGGAAATACTTAATACTTAATAAAACCAATTCAGAAATGAACTAGGCGTGGACTAAGTTGATTTATTAGACTAGATTAGACTGACAAGCAGAATTTCGAGTATGGCTCCCTATAGGCATAATATCTAAGTGTAATACTGATTTTAATGATTTGCAGGCATGGAAACATACATAACACTTGTTATAACTGAATCTGGATTAAGTCTCATAGGCATGGCATCAATTATATAAAAATCAGATTAAATGTAAAGTCCTATGAGCATGATTTCTATTTGGTAGAGCAAACATATTTAAAAGTAAAGTCCTAGGAGCATGATTTCTATTTGGTATAGTAAACAGATTTAAAATTAAAATCCTAGAAGCATGATTTCTATTTAGTAGAGCAAACAGATTTTAAAAGTAAGGTCCTAGGAGCATGATTTCTACCCATATTACCCCATAAAGCATGTATCTACCAACCCTTTTTACTAAATACCCCAATATCTATTTACAAGTTATTATAGACCAATGAATGAATTACATAAGTGAATAAACAATCAAGAAGCTATTCTATAGGGAGCCTTTAATTAGGCCTAGATTCTCCAAAGCCTCCAATGACCTCATGTGGCTCAATTCCATAGACAATAGCATAGTTTAGGTGCATCAAAGTTCCTTAAGGATCTCAAGGATCTCGGACACTGCTTATACCTAGACTTGGTAACCTAGATTTGAACAAGTGCAGCGTGGAAGGGCCAGCCTCAGTATACTTGAGTTCAGAGGATTATCAAGAGGATCCCAAGGCAGTACACATACTGGAGGGGGAAGAACCTAATGACTAGGAGTAAGATGCAAGTGCCTGACACAGGTTTAGTGAAAAAACTGTATTGAAAGGGAAGTTTGTTTCAAAATTAATTTAGTAAAGCAATAGAGACTTTTGAAAAGGGATTAAAGAAAGGAACAGAAGTCCAAACACCTAAAGACAAGTTTGTACATAGCCAATTCACATAACCAAGTAAATTCAATACACACATAAGGGTCAGGGATTTGGGATACATAGAACACTTGACTGCAAATTCATAACCCAGCAAAGGTCTAGGGTTGGTTTAGACATGTTCAGAAACAGTTGACCCTGGCATAGTCACAAAACCAGACATGAAGAACAGACTCACATGCAGGGGGATAGGGATTTGGGGAATTCATGGTGGTAAACATATAACAAGTAAGAGATGATTGGTGTATACATACTCATAAACAAACAGAAGGGGAAATATATTGATCTCAAGGGAGGGAAAGAAATGATAACATGCTAATAATGTAACCCTCAACTACAAGTTTCACAACAAAACTACAAATAGAAGCAAACTAGAAACAAGATAAACTGAAACAATAAGAGAATCATATTGTTGTTGGAAATTTGAATTGAAGCTAAGACATACCAGTAAAGAGGATAGTGGGCAGAATGAAAGAATAAGAGAACACAAATTGTTAGCCTTGTCTTGCAGCCGACTAACTTAGAGCAGTAGCAAGTAGCAAAAGAGAGAGAGCAGAAATTTTTAAGTTGAGAGATAGTTTTGAATCAAGAGTTCGTGTCTGTGTGTGTTAATGAAAGAGCATATATATAGTTTGAAACTAGATAGAATAATAAGGTAAGAATCAAGATCAATTACTAATTATGAAACTAGGTATCAATTAGTATAAAATTAGTAGAAGTACTCCCTTAATTAAGGGAGTTAATTTCAAACGGTAAAGTCAAATTAGGAAAGAGATCACATAAGACTGGCATATAACACTCAAGGAAATAGTTTTAGCATAGTGCAAGTATAGAACATGTAATTAACGCTAAGTACATAATATCCCAATTAAGGAAACAATATAAGAGTCGGCTGACAGCATAGTCGACCATAAAATAAGAAAAGGAAAATAACTTAGAGGCTGAAAATCAGTATAGAATATTGCAAGAGATTAGAAGGATATCAATCACAATGAATCAAGGATTCCAATGGGCAATAGTACTGATTTAAGGGGGAAATTACCATAAATTTCTATGAACAAACGGAATAAACACACAATAGACAAGAAAAGGCGAAAATAAGAAACCCCAATAGCCTAGTAGGGTGAAAATCACACAAAATAAGAGATTCACATGGAACATAGTACTGATTAGAGGAGTTTAATAGAATAAACTTATAAAAGTGGAAGAAGAAAAAATTAGAAACCCTAATAAGCATAGTAGGGTAAAATCACAGAAACTCAGGGATTCATGAAAAACAAGCAAGCATACAAACAAATCATCAAATACAGACTCAGAACCTAGGGTTAAGACTAAGAACTAAGGTTTTCACATAGATGAGTTGAAAAAGGAGTAGAAACATAGAATCAGTCGAGATATGCAAAGGATAGAGGTTTAAACATAAAGAAAATTTGGTTTAAACAAGTGTAGAAGAAACTCCGAGAAACCTTAACTTTAAAGAAAGTGAAAATAGCTTGAAGTCAATTTTTCAAAAGAGGATCGAGAACATCGAAAAACATAGAAGGAACAGACTCGAATCATTTCAAAATGGCCCAGATCTAAGAGATACAAACGAAAATTAGGGTTTCAAAAGAAAACAAAATAGAGATGGAAGAACCTGCTTGAAACTTCAATATCGTAACAAATATAGTGGGACTTTGCCCAAAATCACACCGGAGAAGCCATGAAAAGCCAAGACAACAACCCTAAATACAAGTCAGCATGGCCCATGGCCCTTGAAGACCTTAGAGAAGATGAGCAACGCAGTGGAGGAGCCATCGGAGGCTTGGGATTGAAAGGTGGTCGCCGGAGAAGACCGAAGAAGGAGGCGGCGGTTGAAGAGGGATTAGGGTTAGGTTGAGAGAAGAGAGGAGACGAGAGAATCTGGGGGCAGCGGTCATTAGAGAATAATTAGGGTTAGAGGGTATTAGGAACTAAAAAAATAAAGAACAAATAAGGGTCGTTGTTCTTTTAGGTCAACGGCCAGGATCTGATGGATTTTGGGTCGGGCAGGAAGTGTTTGGGGCCTGGGTCGGGTTATTAAATAAGAAATTGGGCTAAGGTTGGGTTCAGTTTAGGGTACAATTGAAAGTCAAATCCGGCTATGATTTAAATAGCTATTTTTCCCTATTTAATTTATAATAAATAATAAATAGTTTTTTGAAAATAATTTTATGTGCAAAAATGATTTAAAATGTGTAATTATCATTTTAAAAATATAGGGACCAATTTTACGCATATAAAATGTAATTATACATTTTTTTAGGAAATAGGAAACATATATATTAAGAACTAAGCAGCGTTTGTTACAACATTGTCTAATAGTATGTCACTTAGGACACATTGATTTCCTAGGCTTGCTAAATTGTTGCAAACATCCATAGATAGGTACTTAACATAATAACGGTCTTTGTCTAGATCATAGTTTGCAAGATTAAAAACTACACATGGTGCTATTACAAAAATTCTCTTCTTCACTTTTGGACTTCCTCCCATCTTAGACAGTATGTGGTCAACTTTGTTGCACTCCCTAAACGTGTGCTGGAGGAGCATCACCTTCCCTTGGTGCATTAACAACCTGCAATAAGAGAAAATATTGTGAAAAGATTTGTTACCATATAGTATAGCCTTTATGGCTTCTGCACAATCTGATTCGATTTGGAGTGGAAAAAGGTTCCATTTGTGAGCCATTTTTAGTCCCTTTTTTATAGCTTTTAATTCTGCTTCCAGTTCCCCCATGGCATCTATGTTTTTGGTAAATACCACAATCCAGTGCCCATTGTTGTCGCGAAAAACTCCCCCTAGGGAACTTTTGGAGTTGTCATGGCTAGCATCCACATTTAACTTAAACTATTCTTTTTGAGGTTGGTGCCACTTAATATTGATACGAATTTTTTGGATGGGTAGGGGGTTGTATTCAGTCATCACCTTGTACTCAATTGCTTTTTGCGTGATATTGTTTAGGAGTACAACATTTTTTATATTGTTTTGATTATTTGCATTCCTAGTAATCTAAATATCCCAAAGGGCGAAGGGAAGCAAAATATTCCAATTAATAAGTTTGTGGTTTAGTGAGACATTTTGGTTTTTAAGTTGGATTAACCAGTGGCCTTTTGATGGATCATGGCTGGTTAGCTCTCCTATTTTATCCTAAAGAGCTTCACTTATGGAGCAAGTTAAGAAGATATGATTGATGGACTCTACTTCTCCTTTATCACAAATGGGACATATTTTGTCAATGTTAATACCAATATGGGATAGGTATTTTCGACAAGGGAGTCTATTATGTAAGCATTGCCACAATAAGAATTTTAATTTGTTTGGGCAAGGTAATGACCAAATCCAATTGTATTCCAAGTGATTTGTTTCAACTTGTTCTATAAGCTTGTAACAGCTTTTACTAGTGAAGATGCCCTTTTGAGTAAGGGACCAAATAGCAATGTCATTTAAAGGTCCCCTCATATGGATTTTTGTATTATATATCTTTTGCTCAATATCAGGCGGGATATCTACGGTTAATTTTGAAAGGTCACATTCATTATCATGAAAGATGGCTTTTACCCGCAGATTGTAGATATCCGGACTAAGGGGGCCCTCAATTATACTCCTAATCTTGTCAAATTTTGGGATCCATTTATTGTCCCAAATGTTTAGTTTGGAATTTGATTCATGAGACCATCTTATCCCTTGATTACAAATTTCTCAACCCTTTAAAATGGTCTTCCAGGTGAATGAGGCAGTTAATGAAGGCCTTTTTTCCACTATACCTAGTGATGATTAGTTTTGCCCAAGGGGTAGTTGGATGTGAGAGAAATCTCCAAAC
The DNA here is from genome assembly GCF_000393655.2 of Nicotiana sylvestris. Taxonomy (NCBI): domain Eukaryota; kingdom Viridiplantae; phylum Streptophyta; class Magnoliopsida; order Solanales; family Solanaceae; genus Nicotiana; species Nicotiana sylvestris. The sequence continues at coordinate 66,992,235 of NC_091063.1, forward strand.
TAGGTTTACTAAGTTAGATAATTTCTTATTTTTAGCACTATGGATGCCCAGTCCCCCTACATCTTGAGGCAGGCAAACTTGGTACCATTTGATCAGATGAATTTTCTTTTTACTATCATTGGTTCCCCATATAAAATCTCTCTGAATTTTATCAATAAGGGATTGGGTTTTCTTTGGTAGGAATGTATATTGCATGTAGTAGTTTGGAATAGAATTGAGGCATGCCTTGGCAAGGGTGGTGCGACCAGCTATGTTCATAAACTTCATCTTCCAAGATACAAGCCTAGACCTCATTTGTTTATTATGAAATGGTAATCCACTGGCCTAGGATTTTTGTTAAGGATTGGGAAATCTAAGTATATACCAAAATGATCACTTTTTTTATCCCTAACGTGTGAGTTATTTCTTTGGTTATGTCAGGCTTGCAATTTTGGGAGAAAATTATTTTTGACTTAGAGTAGTTTATACTTTGGCCAGATAAGGAGCAAAACAGCTCAAGAGTTGATTTAATAGCTAGGCAAGACCTTATATTTGCCTTTGCCATAAGAGTTAGATCATCGGCAAAAAAAACAAATGAGAAAAGTTAGGGCTTTTTCTACCAATAGTCATAGTGTCCCAATTGCAAATATCAACATGATATTCAATGTATCTAGTTAGCAATTCTAGGCAAAGAATGAAGATATAGGGGGATAGATGGTCACCTTGCCGGATGCCCCTACTGGGTTCAAAGAAAGTAGTGGTGGATCCATTTACCAGCACTACAATGGAGCTAGTTATGATGCAATTCATAAGAAGTTTTGTAAACTTTGGAGGGAAGTTAAAGAACCTAAGGGCATGATATATAAAGGACCATTCGATTCGATCAAAAGCTTTTTCTATGTCTATTTTCACCAACATATGACCTTGCTTTCCTTGTAATTTCCTTAGGTTAGAGATTAATTCTTGGATTATTAGAGCATTGTCTGATGCTCTCCTATTTTGCATAAAACTTGTTTGGAAAGGGCTAATGATTTTATCTAGGAAAGGCTTTATCCGGTTTGCTATGATTTTAGTAATGACTTTGTAAATAGTATTACAAAGTCCAATAGGACGGAAATTCCTAATATTGTTAGCATTAGGTATTTTTGGTATCAAACAAAGAAAAGTTCTATTGATTTTTCTAGGCAATTTTTGAGTATTGAAGATGTCATGACATATCTTAGTAAGTGAATGCCCCAAGATTTTCCAATATTTCTGGTAAAAAAAGGGTGAAGACCATTCGGCCCTGGTACTTTAAAGGGTTTAAAGGAAAATATAGCTTTATTATTTCAATCTCTAGAACTGGTACATCCAGGGGGTAAGGTCGAGTGAGGTATTACATTTATTGATATTAGTCACTTCTTTCCACTTTGAGCATTTGTGGTATTTGGTAAAAATATTTGTAAAATAATTTAGAATATGGGAGGAGATTGAGGCATGGTCATTTATCCAATTGTCGGCTTCATCTTTGAAGTAGATTATTTTATTTCTTCTAAGTCTATTAGTGGTTGAGATATGGAAAAATTTTGTATGTGCATCGCCGTCATTTAGCCACATCACTCTTGATTTGAGCTTCCAATAATCTTTCTCAATCCTCAGTAACTCATTATAATTTCTTTTAAGGGTAGTTTCAAGATTTTAGAGCAAAATGCTACTCGTATAATTTCTAGAATTCTCGATACCTTGTATCCTTGCAAGGATTTTCCTCTTTTTACCCATAATTTCTCCAAAGGTTTTATGTTTCCATGTTTTAATACTTTGTACAAAGGAATTACTAGCTCTTAGGTAATCCGAATTGGTTTAGTTTTCTCTAACAATATTAACAAAATCTGGATGCTTGCACCAAAATGTTTCTAAGCTAAACAGTTGTGCATGATATCTTCTATTTTATGGAATTAATTCAATTAATAAAGGAGTAAGATCCGACTGAATCTTTGGTAAATGAATTATAGAATGATTTGGAAAAAGATCACACCAAAGTTCATTCCCTAGGGCTTTGTCAAGTCTTTCCATAATCAAACCTCTATTTCTATGTCTATTATTTGTTCAAGTATATTTACAACCTTTATATCCTAGATCCTGAAGGTTGCACCTATTTAGTTTTGAAACAAGGAATTCTACCCTATTTTAATTTATAGGTCTTCCCCTAAATTTCTCGTTTGAACTCACTATGTCATTGAAGTCCCATCCTATTAGCCAAGGCCCATTATAGTTATTAGAAATGCTTTCTATATTATCCCATAGAATATTTCTACACTGATAATTAGTACTGGCATAAATAGAGGAAAAAAGCCAAAATTTACGAATGGGTAATACCTCAATAGTAGCATGGATTTCTTGATTCATACGAGTGAAATTTTGAATAGAAACCACCTCATGTTTCCACATGACAACCATCCCTCCTGACTGCCCCTCAGCTGGAACATCAATGAGTTCAGAGAAACCAAAGTCATCTAGCCAATTCTCATGGTTTACCAATCTAGTCTCCAGTAGAGCTACCATGCAAGGACGATGGGTGTCTAACATTTCTCTAAAATTCCTTCGGAAATTATCATTATTTTTTTCCCTTATATTCCATATAATAATTTTAGTTGGGTTATTCATTGGATAAGTTGGTTGTTGATTCACTGCCTCCCCATTCTCCCTCACTCCCCCTGGAAAGATAGGGTTCCTCCTTAGTGCAAGCACTAGAATCATAGCCTTGTTCCCCACCGTAGGATCTTGTGGTGGCCTTATGTCCATCGAGCACTTGTAGAGTGCTAGGGGACAATTGAGAAAGTGCCTCTTCTCATGCATTTCCCTGAATAAAAATACTTTTACCCTGTGTAAGTTTGAGAATTCTAGGACTCGCTCTAAAGCTAGGTTGAGGGGTTCCTCTAGTTCTTCTTCCATATCTGTCTCTGCATGGCCTTGTTCCTGCATATCATGGGATAGTTGGGGGGCTTCCTGTGGCACTGCCTGGTTGATAGGTTGGTGCTTGGTTGGGGATTGATGTCCCATGGCATGAATATTGGGTTGAGATGGGTTAGCATCTCTGAGGGAACGAATGGGTGATCTGGTAGAATGTTTTGGGGTTGAAGTGTGGGGGCATGTTCCACTGTTGGATCATTGTTTGAACTAGGTTGGGATTCATTGAGGGAGCAAGGGGATGAAGGATGTTGTTGAGCCAGATTTGGTTTAGGTAGTTGCTCATTGCTAGGCCCATTCCCTCCGGGATTAATTGAGCAAGGTATTGAGTGTTGTGGAGGATTACTATCACTTTCTGGCCATTCACTTGGATGTTGAAAGACACTGCATGACCCATTAACCCCATCACCATCCATGAGAGTGGTTGATAATCATGGGCTTGGGGAGGTTGGACATAGATTATTTGGGGTTGCACTGGTTGATGGGGGTTTTGTTGTTGGTTTTCCATCGTAGGATTGTTGAGTTGCCTTATTATTTGAATTATCATTGTTCTCTTTCGTAGGGAAGATGTGATTTTGGGCATTGTATATAGAGGGTTTATAATTTGAGATGGTTTCAACCGGCGTGGGGGTTTGGCTATCGCTATGGGTAATGGGATTGGTGGTAGGGGTAATGATTTGGTAAGTTTCTTTCATGGAGTCTGTTGGTATGCTTTCAGTATTTAAATGAGGGATATGGTTAGATTTTATATCTAAATCTTGGATATTGAGGTTGGCCATTTGGCCGTTTGATGGCTCTTTTGAAGCCAAGTGGACAGCATGCTTAGGTTGGTTTGGGATTTCAAATCTTGTGGAAGGATTTTTGCTTGTGTGTTCAGCAATGAAGGGAGAAGAAGATTGTGTATTGGTGTGGTTAAAGGGCTGCCGTGTAGGTTTAGTAGAGTCATTAGTATTAATAATAACATTTTTTTATCTATTTGCATGCCTTAATTTTGATTAGTGGAAGGAGTTGGCACGTAGGTGTCACGACCCTAACCCCGGTCATGATGGCGCCCAACACACTGCTAGGCAAGCCCGACCATTCAACAACATTATCCCAAATTCTTATTCAGATTATAGATAAATATCACAGAGAATTTACTAAGTCATTACATTCAAGTGTATAATTAATAATAAAATCTGCAGAAGTTCAATTAAAATACCACACCATAGCCCAACAGAATCCGGTGTCACAAATATGAGCCTCTAATACAGAATCCACCTATTACAAGTCTGCCTAGGAAAAATACGGAATAAAAGATAGAGATAAAGGGGAGAGATCAAGGCTGCAAATGCCATGCATCTACCTCAATACTCCCAGATGATGCCTGCTCAGCTAAACAATTCCTCACTTAGTCTGTGGTGTACCTGGATCTGCACGCAAGGTGCAGGGAGTAATGTGAGTACTCCGACCCAGTGAGTAATAAACATAAATAAAGGCTGAGAATAAAAAATCATGGAAAATACAAAGTAAACTATAACTGGCAGTTTAGAACAACAAATAGTGAAGCAACAAGTCAATTAAGTCAGAGTACCAAATACTGAGACAGGTATAACAGATAAAAACAAATGCATGAGTGCAATGCAATGCATATGATGGTACACTCTAGTACCCACTACGGCGTGCAGCCCGAGCCATCCATTTATTTATCGTCGACGGCGCTCACTAGGGGTGTGTATAGACTCTGGAGGGGCTCCTACAGCCCAATAATCAACCAGGCTCTCGGCCTCAATATCAATGTACTCAACCAGGCTCCCGACCTTAATATCAATGTAATACTTCTGCGGCGCGCAGCCCGATCCATGCTCAGTCCAGAAACCATCATAAGCCCCTTGAGCATTTGTAAAACAGTAGTTCTCAGCCCGAAATATCATTTAGAAATATCATTTAAGTTTTTAAATCTTAAAAAGATGGCTGAGTTTGCAAAACAGTATTTAAAACCTTGGACTAAGGTCAAATGATATGCAAAATATGCAAAAGCAGTGATATCAATCCCTGAAGGATTCAATAATTGGCAAGAAGCCCAAATGTAACTATTAAATCTAAGTAAGGATGATTCTCAATTTAGTACAAGTAGAAAACACGGTACAAACATCTCTCGGGACGGACCAAGTCACAATCCCCAATGGTGCTCTACCCCACGCCCGTTATCCAGCGTGCAAGTCACCTCAATATAGCGTTACAATGTGAAATTCCGGGGTTTCAAACCCTCAGGACATCATTTACATCAATTACTCACCTTAAGACGGTCAAAGTCTAGGTCACTATGCCCTTGCCTCTAGAATTACCCTCCTCGTGCGACGAATCTACCCAAAATCACAACGAATATGTCGCATTATACTAAAGAGACAATACCCAATCGAAAGCAATCGAAAAATATCAAAATTCACGAATTTGACAAAACTCGAGCCCCGGGCCCACGTCTCGAAAACTCAGAAAATTACCATCACCGGATTCCTTGTCTCTCCACGAGTCTATACATACCAAGAACTTCCAAATCCGAGTTCAAATGACCCATCAAATCCTAATTGTTTGGTTTCAAAATTCAAGCCCTAGTTCTTGATTTGTAGGCTTATATTTCATGAATCTCTAGGTGGAATTCAAAATAAAAACGAGTTCTAAGTCCAAGAAACTTACCTCAAGTCGTTCCCCCTTGAATCCCTCTTTAATGTCCACCAAGAAGCTCTCAAAATGATCAACCATGGAGGAAAAATGACCCAAAATCGCGGATGAAGTGTTTTATAAACTCACTGCCCCGAATTTTTTGGAAGTATTGTTCACCTGCGCTATTATTGTTCACGCACGTGGTCACTGTTCACCCGCGCGGTTACTGTGCACGCTGCTAAAAAAAATACAACAGCAGCCAAAGAAATTACAGTACTTTTCCTTTTACTAAAATGGCTCTAACTCTATCATACGAACTCGGAATTCGATGATTCTTATTCCTATGAGTCACAAATAATGATACGAACATAGTACTTCAATCGAAACTCAATTCGGAGCTCGTTTGCTCAATGTGATATCCATTTCGCTCGTTAAACAATTAACTCATGTTTCGTGTCAAAAACCCAATCGCGACTTGATGAAATTAGACCAAACTTTTCAGATCACTCCTATAATTCATTATTTAAATTCTGGAAATCTCGAAATAAAATTTCGATCTCTAGAACTAAAAATGGACCTTTGGATCATGACATGCTTATGCTCAAATGACAAAAATCTTCCAAAAACTCTTCCAAAACTTATCTGAGCCTCACGGGACCCCGACCAAACATGCCAACATAATTCATAATATTATTCAAACCTATTCCAATCATCAAAAATACCTCAAACAACATCAAATTATCCAAAGCTCATCGAATTCAAGCCTAATTTTCTAAAAACTTTCGAAATACACTTTTGATCAAAAACCCGATCAAACCACGTCCGAAAGACCTGAAATTTTGCACACATATCCCAAATCACCTAACGAAGCTACAGCAACTCTCGGAATTCCATTCCGACTCTCGAATCAAAATCTCACCTATTAATCGGAATTCGCCAAAATACTAACATTGCCAATTCAAGCCTAATTCTACACCGGACCTCCAAAATTACTTCCGATCACACTCTTAAGTCACAAATCATCCCCCGAAGCTAACCGAATCATCAGGATTCAAATCCGAGCCCTCTAATACATAAGTCAATGTCCGGTTGACTTTTCCAAAACAAACCTTCCTTAAAGAGACTAAGTGTCTCATTTCCTACTAAAACCAATCCAAATCAATTCGTTCACACCAACACTGATAATGAAGCATGGAGAAATAGGAAATGGGGAAAACGGGGCGGTAACTCACGAGACGACGGCTCGGGTCGTCATAGTAGGTGTCTTTCATTGCCACATAAGAATTGGGTGTGGCCAAGTGGCTTAATGTATGAGAAATTTTAGGAGTTTTATTATTTTCTTTTAAGTTGGCATTTTCCATTTCCATGTGCTCCCCTTCTAATATGGTGAAGTGGTTTTGGGTCGAAATAGGTTCTTTTCCACATTTATGTTGATGTTATTAATTTTTTTTTGAATCCTTGGTTTTATATTGAAGAATTTGAGTATCAATATACTTACCCGTACTAGAAATGGAAAGGTTTACAGAAATACCTGGACCCTGGACCTTTTCATTTGGAGTAATGTTGCTTACCGGATTAGTGTTCCCAATTGGTTTCTTACTTCTATTTTTATTGAAACATATTGTCTACCATTCCACTTGTTGATTTGCCTCTGGTGCACACTGCCTAATAGGAGTAGTTCCTTGAATTTGTTGTGAAGCCTTGGGTTGAAAGGTGCACTGGGGTTGTGGGTGCCCCAACCTTCCACATTTGATGCATAGAAGATTTTCTCCCTTATATTGGATGGCTTGCCTATAGCGGCCAATGTAGATAAAAGATTCCACTTGGGTATTCAGTAGTATTTCCACATACAGTCTTGCATAACGACCCCTAATTGTAGTTGATGTACAGACATCTATTTTTAGTAGATGTCCAATTGAGTTCCCAATTTTTTGTAATATTTTTCCATCGTAAAACTCTGTTTGTAATTGTAGCAATCTCACCCATATGGCTGAGGAAGTTAATGTTTCCTTAGAAGCCACAAAATTTGGTTTCCATTTGATCACTGATAGGTGATGTCCGTTAACAAACCACGGACCTTGATGAAGTGCCTTTTCCATATTCTCCTTCTTTGTGAACTTAATGATAAAAAAATCTTCCCCTAAATCAATTACAGAGAAGGTTTCCGTTGGTCTCCAAAGGTGTTGGATTTTTCGTTTTAGATACTGATGCAACATGCGTTTTCCAAAAAGTTTAACAACTATTGAATATTTCCATGGCTCATAAATTCTGATTTTGTCTTCCTCCGTTAGATTGATCCATTTAAAGCCTTGTGTCAAATACTGTAGTGAATTTATTATTGGGATCCCTTCCTCTGGCAATGTTTCGGACAAAACAATGTTGCATTTATTATTGTTTGGGGTGAAGATCAAGTTGTTTGTAGCTGTGACCATGTCCCTATAAAATCGTTTAAATTCCTCCCCCTCATTGAGACCTTGAGAATGGAGATTAATGTCAGGTGGTTTGGGAGGGATTGAGGATAGGGATTCATAGGGTTGTGGTTCCATGTCTAGAGAGAATTCTATTGAATTACTCACCTTTTTACAATATTGCAGTTGAAATGTAATTATACATTAAATGGGATAATATTGCAATTATATGCAATTTAGCTTGATAAATACCAAATGCAATTATAAAAATGCATAAAAGATATATCAACCATATTTCGGCATAAGTATAGTGATTAAATGAATAAATCATCATAACAATAATTTGGGAAATAATTATTGGGGATTTTATGAATAAAAGGGAAGAAAATAAATCGATTTAAATCCTTAAAATTATGTAAAAAAAACTTGTACATGTTTATATGTGCATATGTATGATATTTCAAAGGTATTTATGCATATAAAAATATATAAGGAAAAATTGGATATCAATATCTGCCCCTCTTTACTCGGGAAGGATGAAAGAGTTTTTGGGCAAAGAAATGATGGCCAATTTTGACTGCATGGGATGTTTTGATAGACAGAGGCCGAACTCCAGTCTTCGATTTGCTTATATATCCCTGGTTTTACAGGAATCAGGCCACGTGTAGTTTTGAATTCACCTGCAGAGTATGCCGATGAAATTATTGCAAGAACGGACACGAGATGCGGAAGCGGATACAGTAAGCGGTTGAGGTTTGAGATAGTTGAAGGAACTAGAGTGAGGTCGCTCCTGCTAGGATAGTGGTTGCTTTCTAGTCACCTGCAGATGAAAAGATGTTGCCGACATGTATTTTGTGCGAAAATTTAAACATGATGCAGATTCCCTTTGGACCATGGAGGTTGTCTTTGGACGATTAAACATGACGTCCTGGGCCATGAATTATTTAGTGAGGGATTCACAGGCCATGAAATGTTGTTCTCGGGCCATACAGATGGTGCCTCCGAACCATGACGCCTTTGAATAATGATATGCAGATTTGAGGGATCCTCAGGCCATGACATGGTGTCTTCCGGCTATGAGGATGATGCCTTTTAGACTATGATGCCTTTTGATAGATTGGCAATATTTTAGCCCATGAGATGCAATAATATGATGTTAACAAGACAAGGCTTAGTCTTGTGAAATGAGAGGCAGAGCTTAGCCTGATAGAAAAGCAAATAGATAGTACTAGAAAAGAGCAATATTTATGTAAGGAGGGACAATGCTTAGTCCCATGCAAATGTGGAGGCAAAGATTATCCTCATGCAAATGTGGAGTTAGGGATTAGCCTCATGCAGATATGGAAGTAGGGATTAGCCTCATGCAAGATATGGAGGCAGAGATTAGCTTCATACAAATGTGGAGTCAGAGATTAGACTCATGCAAATAGGGAGGCGGGGATTAGCCTCATGCAAATAGGGAGTCAAGGATTAGACTCATGCAAATATAGAGGCAAAGATTAGACTCATGCAAATATGGAGGCAAGGATTAGCATCGTGGAGTCAAGGATTAGACACATGCAAATAGGGAGGTAGAGATTAGCCTCATGCAGATATGGAAGCAGGGATTAGCCTCATGTAGATAGGGATGCAGGGATTAGCCTCATGCAAATATGGAGGCAGGGATTAGCCTCATGCACTCATAGAGGCAAGGATTACACTCATGCAAATAGGGAGACAGGGATTAGCCTCGTTGAGTCAAGGATTAGACTCATGCAAATAGGGAGGTAGGGATTAGCCTCATGCAAATAGGGAGTCAAGGATTAGACTCATGTGGATAGGGAGGAAGGGATTATTCTCGTGCAAATAGGGAGTCAAGGATTAGACTCATGCAAATATGGAGGCAAGTATTAGCCTCATAAGGGTATTGAGTAAAGGATTTGACTCATGCAATCATGGAGTCAAGGGTTAGACTCATGCAAATAAGGAGGCAGGGATTAGCCTCGGGAAGTCAAGGATTAGACTCATACAAATAGGGAGGCATGGATTAGCCTCATGCAAATAGGGAGTCGAGGATTAGACTCATGCAAATGTGGAGGCAAGGATTAGCCTCATGCAAGTATGGAGGCAGGGATTAGCCTCGTGGAGTCAAGGATTAGACTCATGCAAATAGGGAGACATGGATTAGCCTCATGCAGATATGGAGGCGGGGATTAGCCTCATGCAAGATATGGAAGCAGGGGTTAGCCTCATGCAAATGTGGAGTCAGGGATTAGACTCATGCAGGTACGGAGGCAGGGATTAGCCTCATGCAAGTATGGAGGCAAGGATTAGCCTCATGCAGATAGGGGGATAGGGATTATTCCCATTCATAGAGCGAATAGCAGATAAGGGTAGTGTATTTCTTAGCTGGAGATGTATTCGATGTCTATTGACCTGATCGATAGTAAATTATCATTGTGCATACATGCTTCGCGAGTGTTATCGTTATGTCAGATGTACCTACTTTCAAAAAAAATTGTAAGTTCGGTGAGGGGGAGGTTGGTTCGTGCTTCTATCGGTTGGCTTGGCCCTGCTTCATTCTGAAAGCCTTTCGAGTTCCCCTAGGTGACACCTGACTATTTACGGAAATAGAATTTTCGAAAATATGCAATATTTGAAGAATAGAGTTGTTGAAAAATGACATATCAAGTAATTTTGATGAACTAGTGACTGTAACACGTCTCAAAGGCATTACAGCTATCTCTTATTGGAATTTTGAGGGTCCTCCTCAAAATTTTGCCCAAGTTTGGTAGATGATCATTGACTATATGCGGATGATGGACCCCGCTGAACCTTCTCCGAAATTTTGAGAATTCTTCTCAAAATTTTGCCCCAGTTCTTAACTGATTACTGACTTCTTAGCATGTGACGGTGCTGGATAGACTTGCTCCAGAATTTTGAGGATCCTCCTCAAAATTCTACCCCAGTTTCTGATTTTGGGGGAAATGAAAATTTTATTATGGTATGACCAAACTCACAGAGCTACCTACGTATCCCCTCTTAAACAGGAATCAGGTCAAGTGTAGTTCAATTACATTAGAAGAGAAAATGTAAAGTATCTAAGCATAGTATCTCTTAACTGTGTTTGAATTGATCGGTTTTGGACAAACTTCTCTGTCCATTTCTGCAAGTATGAGTTCTTCTCCTGTTAGTACCCTATGAACCATGTATGGACCTCGCCAGTTGGGAGAGAATTTCCTTTAGGCTTCATCTTGACGTGGGAAGATCTTCTTCAATACCAGCTGCCCTGGCGCAAACTGTCTTGGTTTGACTCTTTTGTTGAAAGCTCTAGACATTCTGTTCTGATGAAGTTAGCTGTGACACACCGCGTTCATTCTCTTTCCATCAATGTGGGCCAATTGTTCATAGCGACTTCTTATCCATTCTGCATCGCTAAGTTCAACCTCCTATATGATTCTTAAAGAAGGAATCTCTACCTCGGCCGGGATGATAGCCTCGGTACCATAAACTAGCATGTAGGGAGTTGCCCTGGTTAATGTGTGAACTGTCATGTGGTACCCCAATAGAGCAAAGGGTAACTTCTCATGCCACTTCTTGTGGTTCTTTGCCATTTTTCTTAGTATCTTTTTAATGTTCTTGTTGGCGGCTTCTACGGCTCCATTCATCTGAGGTCTGTAGGTTGTGGAATCCTTGTTCTTGATTTTGAAAGTTTCACATATAGCTTTCATCAGATCACTGTTGAGGTTGGCAGCGTTATCAGTAACTCGGAAACTCCGAATTGATAGACGATACAATCCTTGACAAAATCTGCGATGACTTTCTTGGTTACAGCTTTGTAAGATGCAGCCTCTGCCCATTTTGTAAAGTAATCAATGGCTACCAGAATAAACATATGTCCGTTTGAAGCCGTGGGCTCAATCATACCAATAACAACCATTCCTCGGGTGGCGAATGTCCAAGGTGAGCTTGTTGCATTGAGCTTTTTTGGCAGCACTTTTATCATATCGGCATGCACTTGACATTGAAAGCATTTGCGGACAAACTGAATGCAATTCGTTTCCATGGTAATCCAAAGGTCCCAGCATGTATCTCCTTAAGTAACTTGGAAGCTTCCTTTGCATCAACACATCTTAGTAAACCCAAATCCAGAGTTCTTCTGTACACGTTCCCTCCGCTGTGGAAGACGTGATTTGACAATCTCTGGAGCGTGTGTTTCTGAGTGTGATTTGCATGCTTTGGGTACTCTCCCTTTGATAAGTATTCTTTGATGTCATGGAACCAAGGCTTTCCATATGTTTCTTCCTCGACATGAGCACAATATGCCAGCTGATTATAGATCCTCACCGGAATAGGATCAATATAGTTATTATATGGATGTTGTATCATGGATGACAAAGTCTCCAATGCGTTGGCAAACTCATTCTGAATTCTGGGCACGTGTTGGAATTCTATCGTTGTGAACATTTTTCTCAATTCATGCACGTGGTGTAGATATGGAAATATCTTGGAATTCTTGGTGGCCCACTCTCCTTGTACCTGGTGCATAAGCAAATCGGAATCATCGATTACCAACAACTCCTGAATGTTCATGTCGACTGCCATGTTGAGCCCTAGTATGCAGGCTTCATACTTTTCCATGTTGTTGGTGTAGGGAAATCTGAGTTTGGCAGATACTGGATAATGCTGACCCATTTCTGATCAAGACTGCTCTAATGCCCACTCCTTTGAAATTTGCGACTCCATTAAAGAACATCCTCCAACCATCATATTCCTCGGTAATGTCTTATCCTACAAATGATACTTTTTCATAAGGAAAATACATTTTCAAGGGTTCGTATTCTCCTCCCACCGGATTTTCAGTGAGGTGGTCTACTAATGCTTGTCCCTTGGCCGCCTTTTGAGTTACATAGATGATATCGAACTCAGTTAGTAGTATCTATCATTTAGCCAACTTCCTAGTGGGCATGGGTTTCTGGAATATATACTTTAGAGGATCCATCTTAGATATGAGATATGTAGTGTAGACACAGAAGTAATACCTCAATTTCTCGGTTGTCCAAGTCAAAGCACAGCAAGTGCGATCAAGTAGAGAATATCGTACTTCATAAGGTGTGAACTTCTTGCTCAAGTAATATATGGCCTACTCTTTTCTTCCTATCTCGTCATGTTGTCCCAAAACATATCCGAAGGCTCCATCTAATACAGATAGATAGAGTAGCAAAGGTTGCCCTGGTTCTGGCGGGACCAGAACTGGTGGTGTGGATAGGTACTTTTTGATCTTGTCAAAAGCTTTCTGGTAATTCTCAGTCCAGCTCATTTCGGCATCTTTCCTCAGCATCTTGAAGATGGGTTTACATATGACTGTGGACTATGCTATGAAGCGATTGATATAATTGAGACGTCCTAGGAAGCTCATCACGTCCTTTTTGCTCCTAGGCGGCGGTAACTCCTGAATAGCTTTGACTTTAGATGGATCAAACTCGATCCCTCGGCGACTGATGATGAATCCTAATAACTTTCCTACGGGAACCCCAAATGCACACTTTGCGGGGTTCAATTTCAAATTGTACCTCCTTATCCTGTCGAATAACTTCCTCAAGTCTGCTACGTGATCTGCGACCTTCTTGGATTTGATAATGACATCATCCACATACACCTCTATTTCTTTGTGTATCATATCATGGAAGATGTTTGTCATGGACCTCATGTAAGTAGCCCCAGCATTCTTCAGACTGAATGGCATTATCTTGTAATAGTATACACCCCAAGGCATAATAAAAGCTGTCTTTTCTGCATCTTTTTCATCCATCCAAATTTGGTGATAAATCGCGAAGCAATCTACGAAATATTGGAGTTCATGCTTGGCACAGTTATCGATCAGGATGTGTGTATTTGGCAGTGGAAAATCATCCTTTGGACTTGCTCTTTTTAAATCCCGATAATCAACATATACCCTGATATTCCCATCTTTCTTCGGAACTGGTACAATGTTAGCTAACCAAGTTGGGTACTCAACCACCCTGAGAACTTTGGCTTTGATCTGCTTGGTAACTTCCTCCTTGATTTTCATGCTTATGTCTGGTTTAAATTTTCTAAGTTTCTGCTTGACTGGCGGACACATGGGATTAGTAGGCAACTTGTGAGTCACTATGGAAGTGCTCAAACCGGTCATGTCATCATATAACCATGCAAAAATGTCCTCATACTCTCTTAGGAACTGAATATACTCTTCCTTCTCTATCGGTGACAAGTGAATGCTGCTGCTGGTTTCTTTAACGGTCTCGGTGTCTCCCAAATTTACTTCTTCGGTATCATCCAAGTTGGACTTAGGCTTGTTCTCAAAACTCTCAACTTCTCTGACAATTTCCTCGGGTACCTCATCTTCCTCCTCTGAATCACTATTCTCATGTTGCATTACCTCATTACATGTCACAGTCACTGGTTCATCATGAAAAGTAATAATAACATTGTAGAAAGGAAAAGTATAAAAATAGTAATGAATAATGATAAAGGACAAATGCATTTGATTAAAACTGAGAAAATTGTTCAAACAAAGCTTGGCTCGATAAATCGAGCATTTATTTTGAAACAAGGAAATCTTAAAACAAAATTGCTGGAAATCTTGAATGCCTAGAATGGCTATAGAAGTAAATTCTACCAAGCTACCCAGGGACTCGGTGGGCTTGGGATGGTGTGGCGGTCCAATTTCTGAGAACAACTCCATTTGCCACGGTCTGAATAGTAAGGCCTTCTTCCTCCTCCTCCTCAATTATGGCACAACAATCCATGTCCTCGTCTTCAAAGAACAAATTCTTCAGCCCATCTAGTGCTTCTTCTTTTGCGATTCCCCATATTGTGTTAGCCTGGTGAAAAGCTTGTTCCAAATGTGGTATAGGCTGCTCAAGAGGGTAATATGGTCCACGCCATGGAGCCGACCACTCCCTGTACTCTTGCTATGTGTACTGGTATCCGAGCCCAAAAGTGGTGCCATGATTTTTCAGCTATATTGCATTGGTGATACCTTGGAGGTTCTTTCCCATCCCTTTGCTAGGTTGGTACCCAGACCATGCTAATACGTTTTCTATTTTGTTACTCTACCACTTATCCTTCTCGACGGCATTGACCCATTCGATGTGATGATAGGTTTCCCATCCTAGCCTTCTTATATGTCCAATGGTCGGGATAGTTTGACTAGTGTAGATGGGGTTCCTTCCATCTCCATGGATGATTACCTCCTGGTGGTTCCATTCAAACTTCACGGCTTGATGTAGTGTGTAGGGCACTGCTCCAGTAGCATGGATCCATGGGTGGCCCAACAAAAGATTATATGAGGCTGGTATGTCAAGCACTTGGAATTCAACGTCGAACCAAGTTGGTCCCATCTGCAAACAAAGGTTGATCTCCCCGATCTTGGCCCTCTAGGACCTATCAAAAGCCTTCACATTCATACTTCCCGTCCATATTTCATGGAAACTTTTGTCTAATCTCTTCAGATTGTCCAATGGACAAATATTTAGGCTCGAACCGCCATCAACCAGGACCCTGACAATAAACTTATCTTCAAACTGCATTGTAATACGCAATGCTCGATTGTGATTCAGACCTTCAGGTGGTATCTCATCTTCGTGGAAGATAATCTTATGGCTTTCTAACACTTGACCAACCATATTGGCCATTTCTCCACCAGTGATATTATTGGGTACATATGCCTCGCTCAGTACTTTCATCAAGGAATTATTGTGTGCCTCTGAATTGTATAATAGTGACAGGATAGGTATCTGAGTAGGGACTTTGTTCAGATGGTCATTAGTGGAATACTCTTTTGCATGTACTTTCTTCTATAGGTCATCTGGCCCGGTCTCAATGATAGGCTTCCTAGCAGTGGCATCCTTACTTGAACCTCTCAGGTGTTCAGGTGTATAGACTCTTCTAATTCTAGTCATTCCTTGTGCGGTGTCAGATTACTCTATCTTAGCCTTCCCTTTTCGCCGAGCCTCGGCAACATAATCCCAAGGTATTTCTTTTAAGTTGAATGGGGGTGTGGTTGACACCGTCACAGTAAAAGGTATGACCACTTCTACTTCAAATGGAGCGGAGCTGGCTGCGGGCGAAGCTACTTCTACCTCGAATGGAACTGATGCGGTTACCTTAACATTAATAAGTGCCTGAGTCTGAACCACAATAGGAGTGAGCGTGACTGCAACTTTAAAGTCATAGCCTTCTCGAATAAGCCCAATTGACCCCTCAGGGTCCATTCTTGATTTGTTTCTATCACATGCACACCATCACCTATATGATCGGGGAGGGGATTATTGTGGACAATGGGTGTGGCTCCCTTTGCTTGTATGACCTTGTTTTCAATGAGCGTATGAATCTTATCCTTAAATGTTCGGCACTCAGCAGTGGTGTGCCTTTTCATACCAGAATGGTACGCACATGTTTTGTTTGTATTGACCCATTGGGATGGATTTTCTAATGCCACAGCGGGAATAGGAGTGATATAGCCTGCAGCTTTCAACCTTTCATACAGTTGGTCGATAGGCTCAACAATGGCGGTGTATTGTCTGGGTGGCTTGCGGTCGAAGTTGGGTTTTGGTCTTGGATAATATTGGCGAGCTGGTGATGATTGGATGTGGGGTGGTTGGAAATTATAGGTGTGATGAAAGCCTGCAGCTTTCAACCTTTCATACAGTTGGTCGATAGGCTCAGCAATGGCGATGTATTGTCTAGGTGGCTTGCGGTCGAAGTTGGGCCTTGGTCTTGGATAATCTTGGTGAGCTGGTGATGATTGGATGTGGGGTGGTTGGGAATTATAGATGTGATAGACAGCGGCTGGTTGGGAATATCTGGGAGATGAAGGCTGATATGTAGGTGGTGATGCTTGGTACGTGGGTGGAGGTGTTTGATATGTGGGTGGAGGTGTTTGGTATGTGGTGGAGGTGTTTGATATGTGGGTGGAGGTATTTGGTATGTGGGTGGAGGTGTTTGGTATACAAATAGAGATTTTGGGCCCAGAGCCACCATTACTGTTCCCACCCCTTTCTTCTTTGATATGTCGCCTAATTATAGTGCTTTATTTGTGGCTTGCAGTGCTTCAAAAATCGTTACCATCCGCTTTTGATTCCTTCCTCAATCCTTTCCACGAGCTTGATGATATTGGAGAATTTGTGATTTTCAATGACCATCAACCTCTCATAATATTGTGGATCATGTGCCCTGACAAAGAATTTAGTCATCTGCTCATCATCTAGAGAGGGTATGACCTTGGCTTCCTCTGACCTCTAATGAGTAGCGTACTCACGGAAAGTCTTAGTAGGTTTCTTCTTGAGATTCTGAATGTAAAAGACATCGGGTGTATTTTCTATGTTGAACCTGAACCGGTCCATGAACTCCGACACCATGCTTACCCAATTAACCCATTTCTTGGGATTCTAGCTGATATACCAGGACAAAGCATCCCCAATAAGGCTCATCATAAAGAGCTTCATACGGATCTTTTCATCTTTCCCGACCCAGACAAACTTGTCACAATAGGTCCTTATATGAACCTTGGGACCACTTGTACCATCAAACATCTCGAACTTAGAAGGTTTGTACCCCTCTAGTAATTCCACATCTTGTTGTATGCACATATCTTCATAGTTTAATCCTTTCATTCCCATGTTGCCCTCAACACCTTAAACTCGGCTTATTAGCTTCTTGATTTCTTCGCCCATGTTTATGATGAGTAAGTCCTTCTCAGAAGATTTCGGTGTATAGGAAATTGGTTGGGTAGAATGAGGTATAGTTTCTACGTATATAGGGTTGCTTTGATGGGTGCCAGGAACTTGGGTGTAGTGATGGTCATTGGTGGAGTTTTGTGGATCGGGAATGGGTGGTGTATTTTGGGGAGTGTGGTAAGTAGTAGTTGGTGGGTACAAAATTGGTTGATGATGATGTTGTGGTGGTGTTGGTATCGGCAATGTGTTGATATTTTAGGGTGGAGTTGCGTATTGATTTGGTGCGGTAGGATTTTGTGGCTATTGCTTTTGTGTGCTTTGAGTAGGTGTTGGGTTATTTGTGTTTTGTTGGTGGATGTCGGGGACATTAAGGGTGAGTGATAGGTTTGCCAAGTTACGGACCTGCTCAAGTTCTCCTTGCAGTTCTAGTATCTTTTGTTCCAATCTCAAACCCAGCTCATTTGGGGCCGGAGTACTACGACCATCTGAAGTTTCTGCGTTCTCAATGTTTTCCTTATGGATTCCACTTAAGTCGTCCATCTTTGATTTTCCTCTGCTTTTTGTGTTGCTTGGAGGAGGATGTGGAGGGCCTCTAGATCTGGTGTGATACGCTGATGAGGCCAGTATAAGTGAACCAACCTAAGGGGATGGGAATAATAATAAAAATAAGCAAAACAAAAAGGTAACAAGTTAGTGAGAATTCTGAAGTGTTTGTAGTATTTAAACACATATTGCGAAAACATAAACTTGTATCCTAGTTTGGGAGCCTCTTTGTGCCCGAGGTAGGCCTAGCGAAAAATAAATTTGGAGAACTTCAAATGCCAATAAATGCTTCATTTCATAATATAAAAATAGATGAATCCAAAAATGATACTAACATAATAATAAAAAAGTCACTACTGGCACTTGGTCTTATTACATTTTAGGAAAAACAAGTAAATCTTCTCTATTTGGTCCCAGAAGGACCTTCCCCAGATTCGATCTTCCAGACTCCACCATACAGATCATCCAGCACGCGCAGTCCCAGCAGCAAGTAGGCCATGTCCAGATTTCCTCCCTCAGCATTCTAGCAGTTTTCGATCCTCTTTATGACTTTACCCTCCAGCTCCATTATTCCTCGCTCCAGATATTCCAGTTTCCTGTTGGAAGTGATTGCCATATCTTTCCACTCCTCGATCAGTTTCACATTCCTTCATGTATTTCCCGGTGCTCATAATCAAAGTCGTGGACCCTCTTGCGTAGCCTGTTGTATTTGACTTGGGCTTCAGCTTCCTCGTCTATGATTCTATTCCCTCGACCAGTCCCGGGTGTCACCATTCCTTTCAGATTGTCCTCCAACCATGCCGGGTAGAGAGGCTCGCACCCTGCGTGATATCTGTCTGGCTCAACAGTGCTTTTCTCCACAATGATTTTTCAGTGCCACATGTGTTGAGCTTGGTGCTTGTAAGGGACATCGTCGTCTTGGAAATCTGCTCTAAAATGACTCATCTTGACGACCATTGGTACAACCTCCTTTCTACATGCTTGCCTCCTAACTCGCATAGGTACATATTGATATATTCCTCTCAACCTGATCAGCACCAAGTGCGAAGCATCCCTATACCTGATAATAAACTCGTATGTTGGGAACATTCAACCATCCACTGCACCTGTTCCTTGGTCAGATTGTCGAAGAACTCTACTCATTCTGTGGCGCTTTCTGGCTAAGCAATTTGTCTGGAATGTAGGTCATCTGCTTATGGTGATGGAAGGAAATGTGGTCGTTCCATGCCCTTCGTGGAAATTCTTGATGATAGAGTCCCTTTTGGAGATGCTCCAACAACCATAACTGCAGTAGCAAATTACAATCCTCGAAATGCTTGACCCCTCTCTAACAGCGCTCCAGAGCCCTATAGATCTCGGCTATGATCATGGGGAATATAGTATATGTCTACCCATTAATTCCATCCATCAGAGTCTTGGCGACCATGGCCAACCTAGTATGGATTTTTCCCTTTGTCATTGGGAATACTATCAGGCCTAGAAAACACACAATGAACACGAACACTATGCAGTGGATGTGACCCAGTGAAGTTAGGCAGATCTCATCATGGTAAGTGCGGAAAGACTTGCTATGGCCATATCTCTCGTACAGATATTCAAAAGGTATGTAGGAATCCTTCAAGCACACTAGGTCGACATTCTTTTTCAGCCCCAACATCTTCAAAAATCCCCTGCCCGTACGATTCTCTGGTACTAAAATCCCAAGACTGTCTCAATTCAACCCTGCAAGTCCTCCTATTTCCTCTAGAAGCGGTGTCATCTCTTTGTCATCAAAATGGAACACAGCTCTTTCACTTTCCCAGAATAAGGTAGCAGCCTTGATCAATTTGTTATTCGGTTCAATATCTAGCAAGGAAGGTAAGTTACCCAGGTACTTTTTCACATGATTCTTGTCACTTGAGGAAAGGTCCTCCCACCAATCTAGCAGCAATGGTGGGATATTGCTAACCATATCGAATCTGGGGACCACGGGCCTCATTTTCTGCAAAACAAAAGGTTTAGACCATACCCCCACCGGACTCGACTATATATACATTAATGATCAACATATCGGCATTTAGTTCTCCAAATTAATGCACAAAATGTTGTTGCATCCGTTGGGATTATGGAAAACCCGGTGGACTTTGGATAAGGCTTATCTTAAAGGATTATTATGTGGACAACATAACTGATCTGACTAGGTTTGACCATAATGTATGCACAATTTTAACCAGAGTAAGGTTTCTATGGGGTTTGAGAGTGGTACCCTCAAGCGGACAACTCAAGGGGGAAGGCATGGAACCGTCGACTATACCGTTGATCGACTGGTTTTACTGCAAATAAGCCTTTCCGAATTTAAGGGTAGTAAATAGGAAGAGCGCAACCACTCATTAAAGCGTTGCTATAGGATTTGAGACGCACGAGTGGAATATGATGCGGAGCATGATTTATGCAGCAATTAATAACATGTAGTCAAGTATTTTCACGTAGGAAAAATAAATACAGCATTTAAACAATTGAAAGACAGTTACAGGAAAAGAAAACAAAGAGACAAGTCAGTTTCAGGGGAATAAAGAAATCACAAATGCTTGAGAATAGACAGTTAAATTTAAATAAGGGAGACGGGTACGGGATAAGCATGCTTGGACTAATTTGTAAAAGACAAGTTTTTAATGGTAAGAGCATAAAAGATATCCCCAACAGAGTCGCCATGATGTCGCACCCCCATTTCTCCCTTTTTGTGACGGGGAGGTCCGGGTTTCGAAATTTATGGGGGTAATAACACGTTTCCTTTTGGGAATTGGGTATTTGGAGAGTCGCCACCTAACGGATTACAGTGCGTTAGGGCACATAGAGTGATTAAATCTTGGGTTGGTTTGCATTACTAGAGATTAGGGTAATGGCTCGAAGTAACTTCGAGGAGAAGGTTTTAGGTATCCCTCTTGGTCCATAAATGTGGGTCTCGACCGAACTTATATTCACAAATTAGTCCTTATAAACAGTTGAATCAAATAAGTTTCAAGTAATGCACGTTGGATAACTCAAGTAGTAAGACAAAGGTTTGGAAAAATTATAAAACAGAGGATTTAAATAAAAAAAGAATTTTGGTGAAGGAGGGGTCCTAGGTTGATTATCCTATAGGATCACCCCACACAATGTCTGGTAAACACTCCTCGATGAGGGGCTACACGTAACATTAGCGCGTAGTCATCATATCCCATATCTACCATTCCCATCCCCTTATTGGTCATGCAAAGCGAGTGTTTGATCAACGATTTCTATTACGTGCTGCTACCCATCCCTTCTTAATGGTCCTAGAGAGAGTTAGGACCTCTACCTATAGTTGGTTCTAGACGTACCCCTAAGGTTTTAAAAGGCAAAAATTCTAAGGCGATAAACAAAACGTTTAGGACTTTCAACACATAAAGGGAGCAATTAGAGGCTCAAAGTTTCCTCCTCAAACAAACACATAAGCAGCACGACTCAAGTACAGTTAAGGTGTTTATTAGACAATGTCCTAAGGCAGGATATCTAGGTGGATATGCAGAATACAAACAAACTCAAAAGTTATAACCCTAGCAGTTGCCTATGGATTCTTTTTAAAGCCTGTTAGGATAAGAAAACTCTAAGCACTAGAAACAGTTTTAGAGATGCAGTTTTGAAAACCCTTGAGGGCTTGCCTATACGCGGAGTACTAATTAGCACATTTGTATAGAAACAAAGCAGATTTTGAAACTGACTTTTTTAATACTTGTAGGCATGATATCTAATGAAGTTGAGGCAGTTTGAAAGAACTTGTTTCAGAAAATACTTAATACTTAATAAAGCCAATTTAGAAATGAACTAGGCGTGGACTAAGTTGACTTATAAGACTAGATTAGACTGACAAGCATAATTTCGAGTATGGCTCCCTATTGGCATGATATCTAAGTGTACTACTGATTTTAATGATTTGCAGGCATGGAAACATACATAACACTTGTTATATCTGAATCTGGATTAAGTCCTCTAGGCATGACATCTATTATATAAAGCAATCAGATTAAATGTAAAGTCCTATGAGCATGATTTCTATTTGGTAGAGCAAACAGATTTAAAAGTAAAGTCCTAGGAGCTTGATTTCTATTTGGTAGAGCAAACAGATTTAAAAGTAAAATCCTAGGAGCATGATTTCTATTTAGTAGAGCAAACAGATTTTAAAAGTAAGGTCCTAGGAGCATGATTACTATTTAGTAGAGCAAGCAGATTTAAAAGTAAAGTTCTATGATCATGATTTCTACCCGTATTACCCCATAAAGCATGTATCTACCCATCCTTTTCACTAAATACCCTAATATCTATTTACAAGTTATCACAGACCAATGAATAAATTACATAAGTAAATAAAACATCAAGAAGCTATTCTATAGGGAGCCTTCAATTAGGCCTAGATTCCCCAAAGCCTCCAATGACCTCAAATGCCTGAATTCCATAGACAATGACATTGTCTAGGTGCATCAAAGTTCCCTAAGGATCTCAAGGATCCCGGGCACTGCTTACACCTAGACTTGGTAAACAAGATTTGAATAAGTGCAGTGTGGAAGGGCCAGCCTTAGTATGCCAAAGATCAGAGGGTTCTCAAGAGGATCTCAAGGCAGTACACATACTGGAGGGGGCAGAATCTATTGACTAGGAGTAAGGTGTAAGTGCTTGACACAAGTTTAGTGAAAAAACT
Source organism: Nicotiana sylvestris (assembly GCF_000393655.2). Lineage (NCBI taxonomy): Eukaryota > Viridiplantae > Streptophyta > Magnoliopsida > Solanales > Solanaceae > Nicotiana > Nicotiana sylvestris. The sequence goes on from NC_091063.1 coordinate 67,015,148, forward strand.
GTATTAAAAGGATAGTTTTTTGAAAATTAATTTAGCAAAGAAACAGAGACTTTTGAAAAGGGATTGAAGAAAGGAACAGAAGTCCAAACACCTAAAGACAAGTTTGTACATAGCCAATTCACAGAACCAAGTAAATTCAATAGTCACACATAGGGGTCAGGGGTTTGGGATACATAGAACACTTGACTGTAAACACATAACCTAGAAAAGGTCTAGGACTGGTTTAGACATGCTCAGAAACAATTGACCCTGGCATAGTCACAAAACCAGATATGAAGAATAGACTCACATGCAGGGGGATAGGGATTTGGGGAATTCATGGTGGTAAACATATAACAAGTAAGAGATGATTGGTGTAGACATACTCAGAAACAAACAGAAGGGGAGATATGCTGATCTTAAGGGAGGGGAAGACATGATAACATGCTAATAATGTAACCCCCAACTACAAGTTTCACAACAAAATCACAAATAGAAGCAAACTAGAAACAAGATAAACTGAAACAATAAGAGAATCATATTGTTGTTAGAAATTTGAATCGAAACTAGGGCATACCAGTAAAGAGGATAGTGAGCAGAATGAAAGAACAAGAGAACACAAATGGTTAGCCTTGGCTTGCAGTCAGCTAACTTAGAACAGTAGCAAGTAGCATAAGAGAGAGAGATCAAAAAAATTTAAGTTGAGAGATAGTTTTGAATCAAGAGTTCGTGTCCGTGTGTGTTAAAGAGAAAGCATATATAGTTTGAAACTAGGTAGAATAATAAGGTAAGAATCAAGATCAAGCAATAATTATAGAACTGGGTATCAATTAGTATAAAATTAGTAGAAGTACTCCCTTAATTAAGGGAGTTAATTTCAAACGGTAAAGTCAAATAAGGAAAGAGATCACATAAGACTGGCATATAACACACAAGGAAATAGTTTCAGCTTAGTGCAAGTATAGAACATGCAATTAAGGCTAAGTACATAATATCCCAATTAAGGAAATAACATAAGAGTCGGGTGACAGCATAGTCGACCATAAAATAAGGCAAGGAAAATAACATAATCAGTACAGAATATTACAAGAGATTAGAAGGATATCAATCATAGGGAATCAAGGATTCCGATGGGCAATATTACTGATTTAAGGAGGAAATTACCATAAATTTCTATGAACAAACAGAATAAACACACAATAGGCAAGAAGAGCAAAAATCAGAAACCCCAATAGCCTAGTAGGGTAAAAATCACACAAAATCGGGGATTTGCATGGAACATAATACTGATTAGAGGAGTTTAATAGAATAAACATAGTAGAGGCGGAAGAAGCAAAAAATTAGAAACCCTAATGAGCATAGTAGGGTAAAATCATAGAAACTCAGGGATTCATGAGAAACAATCAAGCATACGAACAAATCATCAAATACAGACTCAGACTCCAGGGTTAAGACCAAGAACTAGGGTTTTCACATAGACAGGTTGAAAAAGGAGTAGAAACACAGAATCAGTCGAGATATGAAAAGGATAGAGGTTTATACATAAAGAAAAAATCGGTTTAAACAAGTGTAGAAGAAGCTCCGAGAAACCCTAACTTTAAAGAAAGTGAAAACAGCTTGAAGACGATGATTTTTCAAAAAAGCTTCGAGAACGGTGTAAAACATAGAAGGAACAGACTTGAATCATTTAAAAATGGCCCAGATCTAAAAGATACAAACAAAAATTAGGGTTTCAAAAGAAACCTAATTAGATATGGAAGAACCTGCTTGAAACTTAAAAGATCGTAACAAATATAGTGGGACTTTGCCCAAAATCACGCTAGAGAAGCCATGAACAGTCAAGACAGCAACCCTAGATACATGTCAGCATGGCTCAGGGCCCTTGAAGGCCTCAGAGAAGATGAGCAAGACAATAGAGGAGCCATTGGAGGCTTGGGCTTGAAAGGTGGTCGCTGGAGAAGACCGGAGAAGAAGGCGGCGGTTGAAGAGGGATTAGGGTTAGATTGAGAGAAGAGAGGAGATTAGAGAATCTGGGGGCGGTGGTCTTTAGAGAATGATTAGGGTTAGGGGTATTAGGAATTAAAAAAGGAAAGAACAAATGAGGGTCGTTATTCTTTTAGGTCAACGGCCAGGATCTGATGGGTATTGGGTCGGGTAGGAAGTGTTTGGGGTCTGGGTTGGGTTATTTAATAAGAAATTGGGCTGGGGTTGGGTTCAATTTAGGCTACAATTGAAAGTCAAATCCGGCTATAATTTAAATAGCCATTTTTTCATATTTAATTTATAATAAATAGTATTCTAAAAATAATTTTATGTGCAAAAATGATTTGAAATATGTAATTATCATTTTAAAAATATAGGGACCAATTTTACGCATAAAAAAATATAATTATACATTAAATGGGCTAATATTGCAATTATATGCAATTTAGCTTGCAAAATACCAAATGCAATTATAAGAATGCATAAAAAAATATATCAATCATATTTTGGCATAAGTATAGATATTAAATGAATAAATCATCATAACAATAATTTGGGAAATAATTATAGGGGAATTTATGAATAAAAGGGAAGAAAATAAATCGATTTAAATCCTTAAAATTATGGAAAATTTTATAAAAACCTTGTACATGATTATATGTGCATATGTATGCTATTTCAAAGGTATTTATACATATAAAAAATATATAGGGAAAAATTGAATATAAAAATCACTTAATATAGCGTAACTGACGTCGTGATGGAAGTATCAAAGACGCAAGAATTCAAGACCGTTTCTTATCATTTTCACTCTAAGAAACGCGGGGACTATCTGTATACAGCTAAAATTAGAGAGTCCAATTTTATGATCATTATGACATTCCATAGCCCGTCTCCAGAAGGCTCGAGGTTCGACCCTGAGGGTTCCCTATGCTCGATCTCGAGGCAGCGCAAATTTGGTTAATATCATGGACAAGCGGGAAATTCATAAGACACATGGTCAAAGCTGATAGCGCCTGCAAAAATAGTACGAGTTCGTACTGGACCATTAAGTAGTTGTACCAGCTACGTCTATTTGTAATAATTATATATGTACCATGTTTGGATACCCCCTTCTATATAAAGGGGACCCTTGTCATTTATTGCACACATGATATTCAATATAAGAACAAAAACATTCTATGCTCCCTAACATAAACATTTTCCACAGTCTTTAATGCTAAGACTAAGGTTAGGACGGTGGGAGGTGACTCAGAGCATTTCTCGGTTGTTATGGGATTACACCAAGGCTCAGCTCTTAGCCCGTTCTTATTTGCCTTGGTGATGGATGCTTTGACACACCATATTCAAGGGGAGGTGTCATGGTGTATGTTATTTGCTGACGACATAGTTCTAATTGACGAGACGAACGTCGGTGTTAACGAGAGATTGGAGGTTTGGAGACAGACTCTCGAGTCTAAGGGTTTCAAATTGAGCAGGTCTAAGACAGAGTACCTGGAATGCAAGTTTAGCGCTGAGTCGAGGGATGTAGGCGGGGAAGTGAGGCTTGGGCCACAGGTCATCCCCAAGAGAGATAACTTCAAGAACCTTAGGTCGATGATTCAGGGGGACGGAGAGATCGATGAGGATGTCACTCACCACATAGGGGCGGGCTGGATGAAACGGAGGATTGCATCTAGAGTCTTGTGTGACAAGAAAGTGCCACCGATACTCAAAGGTAAGTATTATAAAGTTGTAGTTAGACCGGCCATGTTGTATGGGGCAGAGTGTTGGCCGGTAAAGAACTCCCATATCCAGAGGATAAAAGTAGCAGAGATGCGGATGCTGAGGTGGATGTGCGGGCACACTAGGATAGACAAGATTAGGAATGAAGATATTCGGAAGTAGGTGGGCGACGCCCTTGTGGATGACAAGATGTGTGAAGCGAGGCTTAGATGGTCCGGGCACGTGCAGAGGAGAAGCCTCGATGCACCAGTGAAGAGGTGTGAGCGGTTGGCCGTGGTGGGTATGAGAAGCTGTAGAGGGAGACCTAAGAAGTATTGGGGAGAGGTGATCATGCAGGACATGGCACGACTGCATATTTCTTGTCAAGCATTAGAGTTGTAGGATAGGTGTAGTAAAGCTTTCCTTACTTCATTCCGGGGGTGAGGTGGGGTTGGATTAGGGTTGGTCTTAGATGGCTTGAAGTTTATGTTGGACCCACACTATTCTTGTTGTTTGTCTTAGCCCCGGGCCTTAGATTATGGTTACTGTTATTGCATGTCATTCATCTTTCGATTTTTATGTTTATGTTACTATTACGGTTTCTATTGGAGTTACTAATGAATTCTCTCCTCTTTTTTTTTTTACTTTATTTTTGTCTTTCTGAGCCGAGGGTCTATCGGAAACAGCCTCTCTACTCCTATCGGGGCAGGGGTAAGGTCTGCGTACACATTACCCTCCCCAGACCCCACTATGTGGGATTTTACTGGGTAGTTGTTGTTGTTGTATTTATTGTGTTTCATTGATTGTTCCTCATCTATTGCTCATCATTGATTATAAAGAGCCATCATTGAGGCCTTGGAACTGTTAGTCCTTCATTGATCATCCCCAGTCGAGCTCATTAACTCAACCCTGAGGCCCAGCTTAGGCCAGCTCAAGACCATGATTCACGGCCAATCGGTTTGCATAACATGTTGTCTTCAAGCTCTTATCTCATTCTCATGACTAATACTTAGCATCTATCGCTTAACAACTAGCATTAAATTAAATCATGTATTTTTAGAACCACAAAATCAAATTTAATTGTAATTACCATTTTCAAGGTAAACAAACCTTCAAATCCGGATTCCGAGGTCGTTTACTCAAAATGTTGATCGAAGTCAAACTTGGTCTTTTAAGCCAACCTTAAGAAACCAAGTGTTCCGATTTCAAATCAAACTCTTCCAAATCCTTAACCGACCATCCCCACAAGTCATATATAAGTAAAAGCAAGTACAGGAAGTCTTATTTAGTGGAACGGGGTTATAGAAAGTAAAACGACCAGTCGGGTCCTAACATCACATGTATGATTCACGAGTGGGTTAATTATATGCATCTATGGTTTGAGTCGGTTGACCATCGGTAGTGCACAGTTTACATTTACGTTGGATCGGGCCAAACGTTCTCGGTGAAATTTGTGTGTGATAATTGAACTGAAAGTCCTTTTTATAACTTGTATAAATTAATTGTTGGAGAGATCATTTGTTTTAAATAATGGAAGTGTTTTGGGTTCTTAAATATGATGAAATAATTGTTCAGTTATTTCTTGTTCTAAGTTTTATTGTTATCTCTATATATCATGCCTAATTAGAATTTCATATTATTATATTGTTGGGCCTTAGAAAGTGTTGGAGTCAACCCATCGTCACTACTTCTTCGAGGTTAGATTAGATACTTATTGGGTACATATTATTATGTTCTCACGCTACACTTCTGTACTCAATTGTACAGGATTTGAGGTTGGTGCATCTGGTCACCAATCCGACGCGCATATTTGATCCCCATTTCGACAGTAGACTAGTATTCTTTTGTATATTCTACTAGAATGCCGATATACTTGTGACACCAGGTCTTGACACATACACACTACTAGTGCTGGGCAAATATCAGGTAATAACCCGAACCGAAAAAACCTTATTGGGTTATCTTTATCGGGTTATTGGATTAACAGTTCTATAATGGTTTAGTATTTTTTTACTATTGGATTATCGGTTCGGGCCTCGGTTTGCCAATTTTGTTAATGTTTAACCGATAACCCAATAAGAATTAATAAAATTATGACTTTACCCTTAAGTATATACATACATCGAGGGCTTCCTCTCCTAATTAGCTAAATTTTGACATATTATGTCTAAAGGACTAAAACAGTAAGAAAATCTTCAGTTGTGAGCTTCTGAAAATGTTTTGACATGGATTAAGTTATCTTATCTGGTAAACCGATAACCGAACCGATAACGGTTTATAATCGATTAACCGATAACTGATAACAAATTTCTTCTCGGTTCGCTTATCGGTTTAAATATTTATAAACAGATAACTGATATGTCAAACTAATATTCACAACCGAACCGAACCGACCGATGCCCGCCCCTATATACTAGTAGACTTATGATTTTGGATTTGTTTACATGATTTTTGATTTGTACTCACTTGCCTTCGTTTAATTATGTTACATTTGCAAATTTCTAAATCTTTTAACAAATGAGGACATGTTATCCACTTTATAATTTATTTAAATGGGAAACCACTTGTTTGATCAGTGTTGGCTTGCCTAACAACGGTGTTGGGCTCCATCACGAATTAAAATTGAATTGGGTCGTGACAACATGGTATTAGAGCCTAGGTTCACGTAGGCCTCACAATTTATGGGCAGGCCTAATAGAGGCTTGTGGATCAGTGCGGAGACGCCTGCACTTATCTTCAAGAGGCTATAGGGTGTTAGGAAGCTACTCTTTATTCATCTCATATCGTGCAGTTGATGGTATACTAAGTGTCACACCTCCTTTTTCTACATTCGTAAGGGCGTAAAGGAGTTTTTCCGATTAAAGGATAATCGGAACGGGATTTGGTTATTAAAATTTCAGAGTCGCCACTTGAGAGATTAATGGTGTCCCAAGTCACCGGTTGAATCCCGAACCGAGGAAATTTATGACTCTGTTAACAGTCCGCGTACCAGAAATCCAAGGAATTTTGTTAACCCGGGAGAAGGTGTTAGGCATTCCCGGGTTCCGTGGTTCTAGCACGGTTGCTTAACCGTTGTATTTGATTTTATCTGATTTTAATACATGCTAACTTATGTGCCTTTTATTCGTAAACCGCTTTCTATCATTATTTATTTTAAAAGAATTGCAACGTCGTGAAAATGTGTTTCGAACCACGTCGCAGTCAATGCACCCGTGGTTGTCAACACGTTTTGACTTCATCGAGATTTGGATTTGGGTCGCATCAATGCGCACCCGAGTTTAAGAAAGTAATTTAATTAAATCGTGCCTAAAGATGCTAACGTAGTATTATTTTGGGAAAAAGCCATGAAGTTCGCTAAACGGCTATCCCAAATTCTAATTATTTCGATAATTATTTATTGAGGACCCCACATTTATTTATTGTTGTGCGGTGAGGCTAGTAGTAATCCCGAAGTGACTATGATTTCCTACTTATTATGTGTCTCTAAAAGACTAATTAATTTAGAATTGTATTATACCGAAGTAAACTAAAACCAAATTCAAATAAAGAATGGGTCTGTCTCATGACTTTGATACAGTCCAATTGACCCAACGAATATGAGTACGATTCCAACTGCAACAATTTATACAACATCAACGAGTCACCACAACAACAATGCATACCCTTATTTTAGCTGATAGCAGTGAACTCCAAAATTACTAAACCGATTCGTCCTACCTACCAAGACCTGCTGCTTTTAATGAACTAAATCAATTGTGAATGAGTTTTGTTTCATGATTTTTAACTGGTTTCAATACCAATCTACCAACAATAAATCAGGTTTGCCTACCAATCAATTTCAAAACCTTTAATCAAAAGCAGACTTTCTATCATACTAGCATGATCAATGACAAAAGTATTAGTAACTAGGCTCAATGTCACCAAACCAGCTCCTAAATTCACATGTCATTTACATAGATCCAGTTGCTACTGATGACTATTGAATTCACACAAACCTTCAAATTAGACAAGCCTATGCTCAATGCTATTTCAAATTCCCAATTCAACAGTTCAACGTTATTCAATGCGACATTCAATATGTAATCAACCTTACTGAACAATCTTAATTATACATATAACTGCCAGTTATATAACAGAAAACTACACTATTAATATCAGTTAAAATACAGACTGCCTTCAGTTGAACAATAGACCCTTTGAATATTTCATTTCAACTTCAACGAGCAGACATCAGTGAGGTTCAAAGAAATGAACCTAGAAATTGGAATGTAAATAGAGAAAAGGGAAAGGAGTCAGCCACTTTGAACAGCAACAGCAACAAACTCAACAATATACACCACAGAACATGCCAAGAACTGCTTTTGAAAACCAGAAATACAAGCAGACTCCACAGATCAATTCAACACACACTTGAAATACACTCCCAGCCCTCACAGCTGAATCTAAATACCTCTGCAATCCTTCTAGACCCCAAACCCAACTGAAATCCAAAACTAGTAATGGAACTGTAAAATTGTTTTTGATTTCTTCATTTTTGATGTTTTATTTTCTTAGTAAGATGGAATTGAAATGCTAGCTGAAATTGAAAGCAGGGAGGAGAGTTTTTGGTGGGGATTTTTGAGCTTAGACTGAAGGCAGAAGAAGAACCCCTTTTCCCAAGGCATTTCATGCTCTTATATAGGCAACAAGAGAGAGTAGATCAGATTTTAGGCCTTCTTTTTTAGTCCCTCCCTTATTTCAATTTAGTCCCTCTATTCTTGACTTGCTAAACAAGTAAGCACCCCTACTATGCTGAAATGTGCACTAAAATCCTATTCTAGAAGGCCCTAGGGTATTCTTCTACCCATACAATACCTATACTGCCCTTTCATATACTTTGAAATTACTATTCCTATCAGAACTACCCTTTTCCATACCCAAACTACCCCTGAAGGCTTCTCAAAATTACTGATCCTACCCTCATCCTTAACAGCTATAACCAATCCCCCTAAGTTAATCCAAAACTAACTGAAATTGATTAATTAGCACTCAGAAATCAACTAATCAAACTGACCAATCCCAATTGCTCAAATACCAACTCAATCAAACTAAGAGAAACCAGAAATACAGGATCGATCAAAGCAAAGCTTAAGCTAACATGATCAACATTAAATGAAATTAAACTAATTCTTAACCAATAAACTTACAATCGACCATTCAAAACTCAGAACTAACAGCAATTGAGAGAATTATACTAATACACAAAAAATAAACCGTAAAATTAACAGAACACTTAATGAAACCAAGACTGTAACTAAAACTTCAACCATGCGATTAAAAGAAACAGGAAAGACTCACAGAAGCACGAGGAACTCCGGTCAGTCACTGACACCCGAATCCTTTCAGATTTTTGACACGCAACATCCCTAACCATGTGTTCTTACAAGAGAACACAAGGTTAAGGATACTACGGTTCAAAATCACAAAGATTTTGGTTTAGGGTTTTGGCCAGAAATTCTTAGATTTGAAATTCGAGCCGTTTCACAGAGATTTGAAGGAAGATAATCATGGATTAGTGTTGAGGGACGACCGGGGATTGTGTGGTGTGACTTTGGGCTGGTTTGGGTAAACCTGCGATCTGATCGGAACCTTCAATCGAAGATTCGACGAGCTCCGGCCCTATTCGAGGGGAACCAGTGGGTGGAATGGAAAGAGGGGAGTGAGGAGGACGAATGGTGTAATTTTGGGCTTGAACGGTGCAGGTGACGTTCACCGCCGGCGAGGGGTTTGATGGCGGCGTGGATTAGGGTTCGTGAGGATAGGTGGGGTGAGGAAGATGAGGCAAACGGGGTAGGGGGGAGTTTTCGGACAATTATATACAAACAACCTAGTTAGATCAGGACCGTTGGATTGATGAGATCCAACGGTCGTGATTGGGGCTGGGGAAATGATGCCGTTTCAACACCTGGGAGGAGGACCGGGTAAGGATTGGGCCTGGTCCAGTTTAGAACGGGTTTAGGGCGCTTGGGCCTGAAAATTTCCAACAAATTGGCCCAATTTTTGGATCTTTATTAAGACCAAATTTCCTACTCTTATTTTCTTTTTATTTTCTTTTCTTACTTTTACAATTTTTATAATTTTTCTAATTTTTTATAAAGATGTAACACCAACATGAAATCCTAATTATTTCAAAATAAAGACTAATTAATTTGTAAAATTGTTTAAAAACTATTTCATGACAAATTCACAATAAAAATCATTAAAATGCAAAAGTGAACTAATTTTTTGTGATTTTTCATGCTTTGTTCTAAACCAATTGTCCCTTAATTGATACTAAATATAAAAATTAAAACCTAAATGCAAATGCATATTCTTTGTATTTTATAAGAATTAACATGCGCAAATAGAATGCAACAATTATCATAAAATGACACCAAAATGCACAAAAATTGTAAAATAAAGAAAAATTATTTTGTTTGGGATTTTGGGAATAATCATATTTAGGGCAAAAATCACGTGCTCACAGCTGCCCCTCTTTGCTTGAAAACATGAAATGTTTTCGGGCAAAGATAAGTGAGCAAATACGAGCGATTTTTGCCCTTTTGAAAATTCCGTGTGAAGCATTTTTGAAAAGTTTGGCCGCATCCTGCTTCGGAGGTTGCCTACATATTCTGGGCTAAACAGGAATCAGGTCAGTGTAGTTCGAGAATGTCTGGTAGCTGGGGCTACCAGGAACTGTGATTGCACTGTGCTTGCTATTGTTACTACTGCTGTTACTGCTTGCTGACCTCCCTTATTACACTACGTCAAAGATAAAAGAAGCTAAACTAACTATGCTCTATGAATTACAAAAATCCTATCTAAATTCTTCAAACTTGCTCTTGTACTTCCTTGTTGCCTTGTTGTCTTGTGTCTCCTTGTTGCCTCATTGTCTTGTTCTTTCTCGATAAAATTCCCCGTTGTTATTCCCCTGGTTACTTGAGATGTTATTCCTTCTCTCCAAACTGCTGAACTTGAATAAACTCGAACTCGAATGTATTCCTCTGTTATCTGGGCGGACTCCCAACTTCTGAAACTTGAACTGTATGTATTCCTCTGTTATCCAGGCGGGCTCCTGACTTCACAACACAAATACAACAACGAAAACTTTCTGCCCCAGTTTGAAAACTGAGCACATGTTACTGGCTGAGATTTTAAAACTAAAACTTGAATTATAATACCTCTATTCTCCAGGCGAGCCCATGATTTCGACTGCTTAAAATATTTAATGTCTCTATTCTCCAGGCGGACTCCTGATTGCTAAAATTAAATTGTATGTCTCTATTCTCCAGGCGGACTCCTGATTGCTAAAATTAAATTGTATGTCTCTATTCTCCAGGCGGACTCCTGATTGCTAAAATTAAATTGTATGTCTCTATTCTCCAGGCGGACTCCTGATTGCTAAAATTAAATTGTATGTCTCTATTCTCCAGGCGGACTCCTGATTTCAAGATAAACAAAGAGATTGATAGGAAGCTAAAAACTTGAATTGTATCACCTCCGTTCTTCAGGCGGGCTCCTGATTGCTTAAAATCTGAATGGTATGTCTCTAATTCTCCAGGCGGACTCCTGATTTCTAAAATTAAATTGTATGTCTCTATTCTCCAGGTGGACTCCTGATTGCTAAAATTAAATTGTATGTCTCTATTCTCCAGGCGGACTCCTGATTTCTGAATTTAAAATTGAATGTATTCCTCTGTTATCCAAGCGGGCTCCTGACTGCTCCAAACAATTATGAACCTAATGTGTTACTTCTCACTGCACCAAGGTATCTTACCCGGGTATATGAATTACGTCCTATTATCCAGGAAGGTCCTGACAACTTGCACTTATTCTAATCATGCAAACTTTGCAACCAAATTACCTTACCCTTATGCTATTCAGGATTATCTTGTATTTAATCAAACCGCACTTTGCGATCAAACCTGATTACTGCTTATTTTTCCTTCTTAGAGAATTTCTTCTCAACGGCTAACTTTCTGCCCCTGTTACAATCAAAGAAAATTTTGTCAGTTTAAAACGGTGGTTAGTTGATGGCCTTCTTGCTGCCTTGCTTTGTGTTGACTGCCTTCCACGCACTGACCCTGAACCGCTTGACTTTCTGACCAACTTTTAAATTTCCCAACATCCGGCGACCTAAATGTTTTACACCCATGCTGTTTATTTCATTTTTCTGACCTTTTGTTTAAACTTTTGCCTTTCCCGCGACATTCCCCAATCATTTCACCGATGAAACTTCCGTTAATTCCCTGTATTCCCCTTGACATCAAGTTGTTTTTGACATGCTCTGACCACATTGTGCTTTACAATTCTAGAAGCCGGTAGTGAGCTTTGAAGTCCTTTCTGCTTGCATTAACCAAGACTAGTACTGAAACATCTCAACTAGATAAAAAACCCTCAAAAGAAAATGAAATGCGATGATTTTTGAGTCAAGGATAAGAAGAATCCAAAACCAGATGGTTGTTTTAAAAAGAGAAGGAAAAGAAACTTATCTGAGCGAGACAGCTGGTACCAATGGTTATGACATGCATTTTGGATTGATCGGCCCAATCTGTCCAAATAACCAACTTTCACTTGTCGTACTTATGTTGCCCAAAACATCCATCAATTGTTTGAATTACCCACACCTTAATCTTTCTTTCCTGCGGTACCTCGAAACATGTTTCCACCCACAGACCTTTTTCCATTTAAACATTTTCCAACTCACTTTCGCCTCAAGGTGCCCGCGAGGGTTTTCACCAATAAGACTCTCTCATTTATTTTCTCTCAGCTCGCATCGCCTTACGGTGCCCGTGAGGGTTTTCACCCATAAGACTCTCTCATTTTTATCTTTTGTTCTTTTACTTTGAACCAGAGTGTTGCCACTGCCATGAATTACCGTTACCTGCTTGATTTTACGTTTCCTAAAATTGATCAAAAGGTCTTTCTTTGGACCATAATGTATGATTTTGGATTGGGTTAGAAATAAAGGTATGAAAGGCTCAAAACAATTCGAATGGGTTCAAATTACAACTTTCGGAATCTGATTTCCACAACAATCACAACTTCTGCCCCAGTTTTTTGCTTGGGGATTTTTGGATTTCTATTTTGGTATGACTGAACCTCGGAGTAAGGCTGCTTACGTACCCTTTCGGGATCAAGTCAAACGTAGTTCACCGTATTATAATTAACTTTTGTTGTTGTGTTTTTCTTTCTTTCCTTCTCTTTCTCTTTTTCTTTTCCTCTTTTTTTTCTTTTTCTTTTCCTTTTCCTTTGTTTTTCTCTTCTTTCTTTTCTTTTGCCTTTCTTTCTTTTCCTTTTCTTCTTCTTCCTTTTTCTTTTTCTTTTCTTTCTTTTCTTTTCCCTTTGTTTTTCTCTTCTTTCTTTTCCTTTTTGTTTTTCTCTTCTTTTTTATGTTCGGCACCTGTGTTCCCTGATAATGTCGGTGGTTCCGAAAGAGGGGTATGAAAAATAAGTAAGGCTCAAAGGGGATAACAAGCGATAAGAGTGTTTGGATAGCAGGAAAAAATACCTTCATCATTTCAATCTTCAAGATATGCCAAATACAAACAGATACATTCAGAAAATAAAGAAATCATACATAATATCTCTTGACCGCATCGGAATTGATGGCCATTTATATACATTTTCCTTCCACATCTGTCAAATACAATGCTCCGTTAGACAACACTCTGGTTATTACAAATGGTCCTTGCCAGTTTGGGGCAAACTTTCCTTTTGCTTCAGCCCAATGAGGCAAAATCCGCCTCAGTACTAATTGTCTGACTTCGAATTTCCTTTGACGTACTTTCTTGTTGTATGCTCTTGTCATTCTTCGTTGGTACAGTTGGCCATGACACACTGATGCTAATCTTTTCTCATCAATCAAACTCAACTGCTCAAGACAGCTTTTCACCCATTCATCATCATCGATCTCAGCCTCTGCAATGATTCGCAAAGATGGGATTTCCACTTCTGCAGGTATTACTGCCTCGGTACCATATACCAATGAGTAAGCAGTCACCCCCACCAAGGTACGAACGGTGGTACGATATCCTAACAATGCAAAAGGCAATTTCTCATGCCACTGTCTAGATCCTTCAACCATCTTCCGGAGTATTTTCATTATATTCTTATTGGCAGCTTCAACCGCACCATTTGCCTTGGGACGGTATGGAGTAGAATGCCTATGAGCAATCTTAAACTGCTCACATGTCTCCTTCATCAAATGACTATTAAGATTAGCCAGATTATCTATGATGATTACCTTTGGAATCCCAAACCGACAGATGATATTTGAATGCACGAAGCCGACTACAGCTTTCTTAGTCACAGACTTGAACGTCTTAGCTTCCACCCATTTGGTAAAATAATCTATAGCTACCAGAATAAACCTGTGCTCATTTGACGCTGCTGGATCAATTGGGCCAATAACATCTATGTCCCACGCAACAAAAGGCCATGGTGCGGACATCGTATGTAATTCTGATGGTGGAGAATGAATCAAATCTCCATGCACTTGGCATTGATGACACTTACGCACAAAACTGATACAATCCCGCTCCATCGTGAGCCAATAATAACCTGCTCGGAGAATCTTTTTTGCTAGAACGTACCCACTCATATGCGGTCCACAAACTCCGGAATGTACCTCAGTCATGATAGTTGTGGCATGTCTTGCATCTGTACATCTCAACAACTCGAGATCTGGAGTTCTTTTGTACAGCACTCCTCCACTAAGGAAAAACCCGCTTGCCAATCGCTGAATCGTTCTTTTCTGATCACCGGTGGCCTATATCGGATATACTCCCGCTCTAATGTACTCTTTGATATCATAGAACCACGGCTCGCCATTAATTTCCTCTTCTATCACATTACAGTAAGCATGCTGATCACGGACCTGAATCTGCAATGGATCAACATAAGCCTTATCTGGATGGTGCAACATTGATGCCAAAGTAGCCAAAACGTCGGCAACCTCATTATGAATCCTTGGAATGTGCCTGAATTCTATGGCCTGAAAACGTTGACAAAGCTTCAGATCCCGTGTTTCCCATTCTCCTTGAATCTGGTGTACCAGTAGGTCCGAGTCACCCATGACCAATACTTCTCGTACACCCATATCCACAGCTAATCTCAATCCCAATATACACGCCTCATATTCTGCCATGTTGTTTGTACAGTAGAAACGAAGCCGAGCTGTAACAGGGTAATGCTGACCTGTTTCAGAAATAAGTACCGCTCCTATTCCCACGCCTTTCATATTTGCAGCCCCATCAAAGAAAAGTTTCCATCCCAACTTCTCAGCTTGTTCCAATTCATCAATGTGCATCACCTCTTCATCAGGGAAATAGGTTTTCAAAGGCTCATAATCTTCATTGACGGGGTTCTCAGCCAAATGATCGGCTAATGCCTGTGCTTTCATGGCAGTCCGTGTCACATAGATAATGTCAAACTCTGTAAGCAAGATCTGCCATTTTTCAAGCCTCCCTGTGGGCATGAGTTTCTGAAAAATATACTTCAACGGGTCCAAGCGAGATACAAGGTAAGTAGTTTAAGATGACAAATAATGTTTCAACTTCTGTGCCACCCAAGTTAGGGCGCAACATGTCCTTTCCAGATGAGTATACTTAACTTCGTAAGATGTGAACTTCTTGCTGAGATAGTAAATAGCCTGCTCCTTTCTGCCCGTAACATCGTGCTGCCCAGTACACAGCCGAATGAACTATCTACAACTGTCAGATATAGAATCAAAGGCCTTCCTGGTTCTGGCGGGACCAACACGGGTGGATTCGACAAATACCCCTTTATCTTATCAAAAGCCTCCTGACATTCATTAGTCCATTTGACCGCGGCGTCTTTCTTTAACAATTTGAAAATTGGCTCACAAATTGTCGTGAGCTGAGTAATGAACCTGCTGATATAGTTCAATCTTCCCAACAAACTCATCACCTCGGTTTTATTTCTTGGAGGTGGAAATTCCTGAATAGCTTTGATCTTCGACGGGTCTAATTCAATACCCCGCCGGCTGACTATAAACCCCAACAACTTCCCAGATGGCACTCCAAAAGCACACTTTGCAGGATTGAGCTTAAGATTGTACCTGCGAAGCCTTTGAAAGAACTTTCTCAAATCTCTGACATGGTCGGATTGCTGTCTAGACTTCACGATCACATCATCCACGTATACCTCGATTTCCTTATGTATCATATCGTGGAAGATGGTTGTCATGGCCCTCATATAAGTTGCTCCAGCATTTTTTAAACCAAACGGCATGACCCGATAACAATATGTTCCCCACGGCATGATGAATGCCGTCTTTTCTGCATCTCCCTCGTCCATTAGAATCTAATAATAACCCGCGTAACAATCCACAAAAGAGCCAATATCATATTTGGCACAATTGTCAATCAGTATATGGATGTTGGGCAGTGGGAAATTATCTTTTGGACTTGCCCTGTTAAGGTCTCGATAATCGACGCACACCCTGGTCTTGCCATCTTTCTTTGGCACAGGCACGACATTAGCTAACCAAGTGGGGTACCGTGTAACCTGAATGACCTTCGCCTCAAACTTCTTGGTAATCTCTTCTTTGATCTTCACACTTATGTCCGTTTTGAACTTTCTCAGCTTCTGCTTGACAGGGGGAAGTGCCGGATCAGTGGGTAATTTATGAACCACCAGATCGGTGCTTAGACCTGGCATATTGTCATATGACCATGCAAAAACATCTTTGTACTCATGCAATACTTTAATTATCTCCTCCTTGAGTTGTGGCTCCAGATGAACACTTACTTTAGTTTCCTGTACATTGTCTTGGTCCCCTAGATTAACTGCTTCTGTGTCATTTAGGTTAGGTTTGGGTTTTTCTTCAAAATGACTTAATTCTTTGCTAATTTCCTCATATGCTTCATCGTTGTTACCATCCACCCCATCGTCACACTCGATTTCTTGTATTATTACTTCCGAGCGAGATTGGCTTTTAAAACTGGGCCGAAGATTCCTCATGCATGTCATATCATTGATATCAGCATAAAAAGAACTGTACAAAAGAAAGAAAACAAAAAATGGAAAGAAAATTAGGAATGAAGAAAATTGCATTTCATTGAATGTAAAGATAACATAGTTTTAACTCATCCAAATGGACGGAACATAGCAAACTGGATTACAAGCCCTGGAATAATCCAGGTGACAAAAGGAAAACAAAACCCACTACCACGACTCCCTCCGAATTGGAAGAGGAGTAGCTTCCCAATTGTTGATGTTAGCATGTGGTCCGATGTACTGTATATCTGCTCCGCTTGACCCTTCCCCGGCCTCAACCATGTTTACTTCAGCAAATACTCTCTCGAACACCTTATCCAAATTCCCCTCTGTCCCAATCAATGAACCTGACATTTTTGCCAATGACTATTTCTTGCTACCCGGTCTGACGAAAGATTTGGACAATCGTGGAATAGGTTTGGGCAAAAACCAAGCTTTCTTTTTCAATTTATGGGCCCTTCAACATCTGCCACTGTTGGTTTGAACCCTAATCCGAAGGTGTCCAGATTTTTGGGCAGGGACACAGGTTGAATAATGCCCTAAAGTTCAGCCCCCAGACCTTTCCCTGGCACGAACCCGTTATTCAGCATTTCTGATACTACCATGACGGTCGCAGCTGCCACCCTGGGACATGGCATGCTTTTACTCTCGGGCACTCTACTCACCGGGACAGTGTCGAAGATCTGATAAACCTATGGTCCCTTATCATCTTCAGTTTCTATAAAGGGCACAATGGCATCATTCATGGCGCATGTGGGATCTTCCCCATGTAACACAATTTCTTGTATGTCCCACTCGAACTTGACCATTTGGTGCAGCGTGGAAGGCACGGCTTTGGCTTCGTGAATCCATGGTCGACCCAAAAAAAGATTGTAGGATACTGCATCATCCAACACCTGAAATTCCATAGTAAACTCGACTGGGCCAATAGTCAATTCGAGTACAATATCCCCTACTGTGTTTTTTCCCCCTCCGTCGAACCCTCGAACACAAATGCTATTTTTGCGGATTCTATCTTCATCGATCTTCAACTTGTTCAATGTGGACAACGTGCAAATATTAGCACTTGACCCGTTATTGATCAGCGCTCGAGTAACCATTGAACCTTCACATTTGACCGTCAAATAGAGAGCTTTGTTGTGTTGTGTGCCTTCCACAGGCAATTCATCATCAGAAAATGCTACCCTGTTCACTTCAAAGATCTTGTTGGCAATTGTCTCCAGATGGTTCACTGAAATTTTGTTGGGCACATGAGCCTCATTCAATATCTTCATCAAAGCTCGGCAATGCTCGTCAGAGTGAATCAATAACGACAACAACGAGATTTGGGCCGGTGTTTTTCTCAGTTGTTCAACAATGGAATAATCTTGCACTTTCATCTTTTTCAGAAACTCTTCTGCCTCTTCTTCTGTCACAGCTTTTTTGACTGGCACTGGATTGTCTTTAGCGCCCTTAGCCTTTCTCAACTCTTCGGGAGCGAAACAACGTCCCGACCGAGTTAGTCCTTGTGCTTCACAACTCTCTTCCTCAATTTCCTTTCCTTGTATGTCACCACTACCTTGTCATATCTCCACGGTACGGCTTTGCTATCAACCATGGGTAACTGGACTACCGGTTTTATGACAACCGGTTCTATGTAGGCCCCTTTCACAACCACCACGGGTGCAGATGATGACCCTGGTACCACTAACTTGACTAGCTCCGGCTTTTTTGCAGCCACAAATGGTCCCTTTCCCATTACCAACACTGGCTTGTCTTTTATTGCTTTTAACTGAACCACTGGCCTTGCACTCACTGTCTTTTCTTTGGCTTCTGTAGAACGAATCACCATAACCACCTACGAAGGTTTTTTAGGCTATGTCCCCTTATGTATCAGCTCGACCATATTGGCCTCATAATGCGCTGGTAATGGATTTTGATTGATGTTCGGGGCCTCTGGAGCCTGTACTTCAATACGGCGATTATCAATGAGCTCTTGTATTGCGTTTTTCAACTTCCAACATTTTTCAATATCATACCCCGACATCCCTAAGCAGTACTCGCAGCTAACAGAATGGTCCATGTTTCTGGGAAGCGGGTTTGGTGCTTTGGATTCAATCGGGGTCAACATTCCCAACTGTTTCAATCTATGGAAGAGAGGAGTGTAAGATTCTCCCAGCGGAGTAAATGTTTTTCTGTTTGGGGCCTTCTCACTTCTAAAAGCTTGGTTTGGGCGGAAGCTGGTTCCTGGTTTATTTGCCCTGGGAGGTGGATAGGTTTTTTGTGGGGGTGGATGTGTGTTTTGGGGATTCGGTGCACGCCATTGCGAGTGCACCGGGGGTTGAGTGTAGGTATGGGCATGGTGGATAGAAAAGTGTGGTTCTGATGGTGGATAGTAGTGTTGCGGTGGGCCATATGGGGTATATTGGTAGTTTGGGTGGTGGGGTCTGGGTTGGCTGTAGTAGAGTGGTGGGTTATTGGTCCTGGACCAAGCACTAGCTTCAACCGTAGCAACTTCTTCCTTCTTCTTCTTTCCGAGCACACCACCAGTACCGCTTTGGATGGCCTGGGTGGTTGCTTTCAATGCCGAGTATCTCAAGATCTTGTTATATTTCAATCCTTCTTCAATCAAGGCTCTCATCTTTACCACTTCATTAAACGACTTTCCAACAGATGTCACTAGATGACCAAAATATATAGGTTCCAATGTTTGCAAGAAGTTATCTACCATCTCACTCTCCCTCATTGGAGGATCAACCCTTGCAGCTTGTTCCCTCCAGCGGAAACCAAACTCTCTAAAACTTTCCCCAGGCTTCTTTTCCAGTTTCAACAATGACAAACGGTCGGGGACTATCTCAAGGTTATATTGGAAATGGCCAATGAATGCCTGTGCCAAATCATCCCATGTATACCATCGGCCGGGGTCCTGTCTCGTGTACCATTCCAGCGCGGACCCACTCAGGCTTTGACCGAAATATGCTATTAACAATTCATCCTTTCCCCCAGCACCTCTCATTTTGCTACAAAAGCCACGCAGATGGGCTACTGGGTCACTGTGCCCCTCATACAAGTCAAACTTCGGCATTTTAAACCCCGCAGGCAACTGAACATCAGGGAAAGGGCACAAATCTTTGTATGCGACGCCGACTTGGTTACCTAAACCATGCATGTTCCTGAAGAATTTCTCCAGGCTTTTGACTTTACGAATCATTTCCTCTTGTTCTGTATTCTTAACCAGCTTCTCAACCTCTCCCGGGATTTCAAAATAGGGAGCATAGGTATATGGCTCGGGCACTTTGAAAGTGGGTTCAGGAGGGTAATATTGGGTGTCGTGAGCTTGGAATAGCGGCTCACTGGACGATCTATGTAATGGGGCTGGGGGAGGTGCTACAAAGACGGGAAACATGGGTGGTGGAGGGTTCTGTTTAGGGGGTCGAGCTGGGGGAGCGTATGAAGTGGTACCATAACCCTGGGCGTGATAGGGGAAGGCTGAAGATGCGTGGGGAGTGGTAGGCTCCTGAGCTTGAGCCAGGGGTGGGATGTAGGATGGATTAGCGGGATATAGTGGTGCCGGATGTCCCTGAGACCATGCCCGATGCATTTCAGCCATTTGTGCTTTTAATTTCCCCATCTCTTCTTTCATAACACCCACATCTGTTACCTCAACTTCATTTGAAGGGTCTACGATGCTGATTTTCGAATCCTGCCTTGTCATTTTTACTTGATCTTTCGACCGGGTGTTGTACGGGTGAGTTGACAGAATTGCCAATCAACTAACCACCTGCCTGGACTCACACATTTAGACAACCACTTTGTTAGAGATTAGGTTTTATCAGATTTACCAACCGCATGTTGGCATGAATGCACTTATACAGTTAATCATTTCTATTATGCGTTTGCTCGATTGCATGCGTCATCCCGGCATTTCGTTCCTTGTTTCTTTTTTCCCCTTCTTTCAAATTTTATCACCTCATCCCTCTCTTGTGCTCTTCTCTTTCTTTTATTTCTTTCTCTTCTGTGTCCCGCTCATTTCTCTTTTTGTTTTTCTGCTCTTTTCTTTCTTTCTCTCTTTCTTTGTTTTTTTTTTATTTTCCTTCTTTTTTCCTTACGATTACGGTCGAATCCTATGGAGATCGCCTACGTATCATGACCCCACACGAATCAGACCAAGCGTAGTTCATGAAAATAAATGCAAAATAAAGGGTGGAAATAAGAATTTTTGAAATTTTCAATTTTCATTGCTAAAACAAACTATTACAAACTCAACACTTTTCGGAATGAAACTAACAGACGCAAATTAAAAGCAAATACAGACTCTAAGACTGCAGATGTACTTGACCTGGAAAGATAACGGACATACGAAAGACTGACTCAAAAAATGGTAGAAAATTACAGACACAGACTATGCATACTCTAGTACTTCAAACTTAGGTGTCCGCGGGGCGTCGTTCGGCCTCGTCGCGGGCCTAGGATCCAAATCCTTTCAAGCTACTCTAATTCATTCATGGTTCACTTTACATAGATCATTACTGCTGAGACAAAAATAGTATGGGTCATGTCTTCACAACCCGGCATCTCCTGAAAATGGCATGAGCAATGGCTCTAATCCTGTCTTTTGTTTGCTTCTTTTCTATAAGCAAGCGTCTTATCTGATCGTTGCACGTCTTTAAAGCTCGAGAGTCCTGCAGGTGTTGATCTTGCAGGTGCTGAACTTCTACCTCCATTTGGGCCAACAAGTCGTAACAATGTCCACTTTCAACTTCAAAATCTCTAGCCTGCCTAACCGTTTTACCCTCAAGGGCAACCACTTTTCTCTTTAAATTGGCAACAATTTTCTCATGGTCCCTTTTCAACTAATTCAAGTACTGGCGATGCTCCTCTGTTCTTGTAGCCCATTGTGCTTTAAGTTATGCCATGACATTCTCAGATTTTTCTAATTCATCCCGCCATTCCCTGACTTCGCTTTCCAATCTTTTTACCAATTGCTCGTCGGATCGGCTCCTCGGTTGCTTATCGATAGTTATCTTCAATTGCCGGATTTGTGCCCTAAGTGCTTCATTTTCTTGGGCCAATTTATTCTTTTCCCTTGATCCGCGGTAACCTGTACACTGTTCTCGAATTTCAGACTCTCAACTTGCTGCTTCAGTTTACCGATCTCAACTCGATAGCCTTCTTCCTTTTCTAACCAATCCCACTGCTCTCGGGACTACTTGGCGAAATCTTCGAGATGAGGTCTTTTAGCCGGTCTCCCACATGCCACGTCACCTCTGAACCAATCGTGATACCCTGGGGCAACTTCCCCTTTGACCCTATCTGACACACAAGTGTTTGCCATCAGATATTGACACTCACTCCAGATTTGGCGAACCTCTTCCTCGGGGAACCGACCGTCAGGACTAATTTCGACCACTTGGGTACTCAAATCTTCATCTCTCGGTACTACTTGATACCTCCTGAGTTGCCTCAGAACCCGATATGGTGCATAGGGCTGGATGCTTTTGAGTCCCATCAACAGAAAATGCGGCCGGGCTGCTGGCATATATATGACTTCTTCGACAGGCAACCATCCAAGCACCCACTGTATCTGTCTGGCATTGAGGTTCCGAAATAATGATGTCCAGGCCGTGACTCCTTCAGGTAGACTAGCCCCTTTGATTCTCGTATAAAATTCTCCTATACAAGTTTTCTCAACCGAACCATAACTCAATAACTGAGAGCATGGGCACAAATGCTCAGTCATCCATATTTGTAACAACAAGTTACATCCCTCAAAAAATTTTCCCCCAGCTTTGCACACAGTGAGAGCCCGGAAGATGTCAGCCACGATCATAGGTGCTAAAGTGCTTTTCCCCATGGTTTGCAAGGTACTGACGACTCCCGCTACTTTCAAATCAATATTACCATCTTTCCTTGGGAATATTATGAGGCCCAAAAAGGCTATCATAAATGCCACCCGTCTGTGTTCCTCCCATTTTTGTCGGCTATTTCTACTGCATAGCTTAAAAGCTGGATTGTTGAACCCACCCACATGGCCATATCTATCATATATGAAGCGGAAACTGCAGAAACCCTTTGCAAAATCTGGATGATGAACTGTTCGGGGTATTTTCAAGGAATCCAAGAACCGGTGTATGGTAATGGCCCTAGGAGCAATCAAGTATTTAAATCTCAATGGAGCTTGATCACTTCCAATATACCCCGCTATTTCTTCCAATGTCTGGGTGAGCTCAAAGTCTGAGAAATGAAATACATTATGTGCCGAATCCCAATGGGCGACCAATGCCTTGATAATATCCCCCGAGGCTGAATGTTTAATAAATCCGGAAGGTCTTTCAAATATTTTTTCACTTCGTCTTGCCCTTCTTTGCCTAAATCATTCCACCATAATTGCAGCTCAAAAGGGATTTTGGTCATTATTAAAAAGGGCTCATTTATCATCGTGCTCATCCTGCACATTTATTAAAGCGTTTAAGCAAAAAGAAAACTTTTATTTGACTCAAAAAAAAACTATCTATATTTTGACTCAAAATTACCGATATATTTTCAAGCGAAGCACTTGACTCTCAAACATGGCCCTTCAGCATTTTGGGAACAAAGATTTTAAGGCTATTTATGACAAGACGGCTCTACTTAGCTTATTCACAATTCTTACTTCTCTCCTTTTTTTAATTTAAGACAAAAATACCCAGTATTGCAACACGGCCTTTCGACGCCTCGAGGACGAAAACTTAAGGCTGTGTGGATCGAGAGAAAAAAAACATGACCACAGGTGGCTATTTATGCAAGGTTAGCCTTCCGGCGTTCCGTTTGGGAACATTTGGCTATTTTTGACAAAATGGCATCACCTGGTTTATTTATGACAAAATTAAAATTTTGATATTTTTTAAGCTATTTTTTTTTTGCAAAGGGGAGGTTGGACCCGATGAGGGTTGCCTACGTATCTCACACCCTGTGAGAATCAAACCTGCGTAGTTCGGGCAAATTAACCGAACTGTTTTAAAACATGACTCTTTTCCATTTTTATTTTTAGCATAAGCGAATAAAAACTATTTTAGAAACAAGACTCTTTTTCCTTCTTTTCTTTTTTTTCAATAAATAAAACAGCCTATTTTTCTAAGCTAAAAATAACAAACTCTTTTTCCTTTCCTTTTTCAACAAACAATGAAACAACTTATGTTTTTCAAACTAAAACAAAGACTCTTTTTATCCTTTTCTTTTCCAACAACCAACTTTCCAAAATTAAAAGACTCTTTTTTTTTATACTTTTCTTTGCTTTTTTTTTAGTAAAACAAAATAAAACATTTTTTTTCGCAGAATTTCGGCAGAGTTTCGCCAATAATTGTTCATTGATTTCTATTTCTAAAATAATCAATTAACTCCCTAACTGATATTTCTTTTTTTTTTTCTTTTCTCTTTTTTTTCAATTTTCCAACATTCCCGAGATTCAGAAACCGGTCAACATGCAGGTTCGAAACAAATATATGTACAGAGCGAGTAGGATGCATCAGGATGGTCTTTTCATTTCAGGTTGCTAGTCCTAGACGGACCCAACCCCTGTGTTGAGTACCCTAAGTCAAATGCCGCGTGATGCAAATAAGCGTTCCTACTAGGGATCCGGCATGAAGTCACGTTATTCTACGTTCAAAACCTGTGTCGGTGTTCTAGACTGTGTACCCGAGCGGACAACTCGAGTCGAGGAGGGGGCAACTTACAGGGAACCAAAAGGCCATCCGGCTTCGTAACTTATCCGGCCTCTTTCTTATTTCAGGGTATGACACTAACAGAATAGGGAGTCTCAACCAGTAAGCACATCCCCGGAGGTGAAGAGAGAAGGGTGTCGGCACAGTTTATATACAGTTCAGATAATATTAAAGCGGTAACATGTAGCACTTTTAGCACGAAACATGTAGGAAACTCAGATACAACCAAATACAACAATTTATCTAAGCTCGAATTCTGAACCCTGAACCAGAGATTCTGGGTTCGATCCCCAGCAGAGTCACCAGAGCTGTCACACCTCCTTTTTCTACATTGGTAAGGGCGTAAAGGAGTTTTTCCGATTAAAGGACAATCGGAACGGGATTTGGTTATTAAAATTTCAAAGTCGCCACTTGAGAGATTAATGGTGTCCCAAGTCACCGGTTGAATCCCGAACCGAGGAAATTTATGACTCTGTTAACAGTCCGCGTACCAGAAATCCAAGTAAGGAATTCTGTTAACCCGGGAGAAGGTGTTAGGCATTCCCGGGTTCCGTGGTTCTAGCACGGTCGCTTAACCGTTTTATTTGATTTTATCTGATTTTAATACATGCTAACTTATGTGCCTTTTATTCGTAAACCGCTTTCTATCATTATTTATTTTAAAAAAATTGCAACGTCGTGAAAATGCGTTTCAAACCACGTCGCAGTCAATGCACCCGTGGTTGTCAACACGTTTCGACTTCGTCGAGATTTGGATTTGGGTCGCATCAATGCGCACCCGAGTTTAAGAAAGTAATTTAATTAAATCTTGCCTAAAGATGCTAACGTAGTATTATTTTGGGGAAAATCCATGAAGTTCGCTAAACGGCCATCCCAAATTCTAATTATTTCGATAATTATTTATTGAGGACCCCACATTTATTTATTTTTGTGCGGTGAGGCTAGTAGTAATCCCGAAGTAACTATGATTTCCTACTTATTATGTGTCTCTAAAAGATTAATTAATTTAGAATTGTATTATACCGAAGTAAACTAAAACCAAATTCAAATAAAGAATGGGCCTATCTCATGACTTTGATACAGTCCAATTGGCCCAACGAATATGAGTACGATTCCAACTGCAACAATTTATACAACATCAACGAGTCACCACAACGACAATGCATACCCTTATTTTAGCTGATAGCCGTGAACTCCAAAATTACTAAACCGATTCGTCCTACCTGCCAAGACCTGCTGCTTTTAATGAACTAAATCAATTGTGAATGAGTTTTGTTTCATGATTTTTAACTGGTTTCAATACCAATCTACCAACAATAAATCAGGTTTGCCTACCAATCGATTTTAGAAGCTTTAATCAAAAGCAGACATTCTATCATACTAGCATGATCAATGACAAAAGTATTAGTAACTAGGCTCAATGTCACCAAACCTGCTCCTGAATTCACATGTCATTTACATAGATCCAGTTTCTACTGATGACTATTGAATTCACACAAACCTTCAAATTAGACAAGCCTGTGCTCAATGCTATTTCAAATGCCCAATTCAACAGTTCAACGTTATTCAATGCGACATTCAATATGTAATCAACCTTACTGAACAATCTTAATTATACATATAACTGCCAGTTATATAACAGAAAACTACACTATTAATATTAGTTAAAATACAGACTGCCTTCAGTTGAACAGTAGACCCTTTGAATATTTCATTTCAACTTCAACGAGCAGACATCAGTGAGGTTCAAAGAAATGTACCTGGAAATTGGAATGTAAATAGAGAAAAGGGAAAGGAGTCAGCCACTTTGAATAGCAATAGCAACAAACTCAACAATATACACCACAGAACATGCCAAGAACTGCTTTTGAAAACCAGAAATACAAGCAGACTCCATAGATCAATTCAACACACACTTGAAATACACTCCTAGCCCTCACAGCTGAATCTAAATACCTCTGCAATCCTGCTAGACCCCAAACCCAACTGAAATCCAAAACTAGTAATGGAACTGTAAAATTGTTTTTGATTTCTTCATTTTTGATATTTTATTTTCTGAGTAAGCTGGAATTGAAATGCTAGCTGAAATTGAAAGCAGGGAGGAGAGTTTTTGGTGGGGATTTTTGAGCTTAGACTGAAGGCAGAAGAAGAACCCCTTTTCCCAAGGCATTTCATGCCCTTATATAGGCAACAAGAGAGAGTAGATCAGATTTTAGGCCTTCTTTTTTAGTCCCTCCCTTATTTCAATTTAGTCACTCTATTCTTGACTTGCTAAACAAGTAAGCACCCTTACTGTGCTGAAATGTGCACTAAAATCCTATTCTAGAAGGCCCTAGGGTATTCTTCTACCCATACAATACCTATACTGCCCTTTCATATACTTTGAAATTACTATTCCTATCAGAACTACCCTTTTCCATACCCAAACTACCCCTGAAGGCTTCTCAAAGTTACTGATCACACCCTCATCCTTAACAGCTATAACCAATCCCCTAAGTTAATCCAAAACTAACTGAAATTGATTAATTAGCACTCAGAAATCAACTAATCAAACTGACCAATCCCAATTGCTCAAATACCAACTCAATCAAACTAAGAGAAACCAGAAATACAAGATCGATCAAAGCAAAGCTTAAGCTAACATGATCAACATTAAATGAAATTAAACTAATTCTTAACCAATAAACTCACAATCGACCATTCAAAACTCAGAACTAACAGCAATTGATAGAATTATACTAATACACAAAAAATAAACTGTAAAATTAACAGAACACTTAATGAAACCAAGACTGTAACTAAAACTTCAACCATGCGATTAAAAGAAACAAGAAAGACTCACAGAAGCACGAGGAACTCCCGTCAGTCACTGACGCCTGAATCCTTTCAGATTTTTGACATGCAACATCCCTAACCATGTGTTCTTACAAGAGAACACATGGTTAAGGATACTACGGTTCTAAATCACAAAGATTTTGGTTTAGGGTTTTGGCCAGAAATTCTTAGATTTGAAATTCGAGCCGTTTCACAGAGATTTGAAGGAAGATAATCATGGATTAGTGTTGAGGGACGACCGGGGATTGTGTGGTGTGACTTTGGGCTGGTTTGGGTAAACCTGCAATCTGACCGGAAACTTCAATCGAAGATTCGACGAGCTCCGGCCCTATTCGAGGGGAACCTGTGGGTGGAATGGAAAGAGGGGAGTGAGGAGGACGAGTGGTGTAATTTTGGGCTTGAACGATGCAGGTGACGTTCACCGCCGGCGAGGGGTTTGATGGCGGCGTGGATTAGGGTTCGTGAGGATAGGTGGGGTGAGGAAGATGAGGAAAATGGGGTAGGGGGGGAGTTTTCGGACAATTATGTACAAACAACCTAGTTAGATCTGGACCGTTGGATTGATGAGATCCAACGGTCGTGATTGGGGCTGGGGAAACGACGTCGTTTCAACACCTGGGAGGAGGACCGGGTAAGGATTGGGCCTGGTCCAGTTTGGAACGGGTTTAGGGCACTTGGGCCTAAAAATTTCCAACAAATTGGCCCAATTTTTGGGTCTTTATTAAGACCAAATTTCCTACTCTTATTTTCTTTTTATTTTCTTTTCTTACTTTTACAATTTTTATATTTTTTCTAATTTTTTATAAAGATGTAACACCAACATGAAATCCTAATTATTTCAAAATAAAGACTAATTAATTCCTAAAATTGTTTAAAAACTATTTCATGACAAATTCACAATAAAAATCATTAAAATGCAAAAGTGAACTAATTTTTTGTGATTTTTCATGCTTTGTTCTAAACCAATTATCCCTTAATTGATACTAAATATAAAAAATAAAACCTAAATGCAAATGCATATTCTTTGTATTTTATAAGGATTAACATGCGCAAATAGAATGCAACAATTATCATAAAATGACACCAAAATGCACAAAAATTGTAAAATAAAGAAAAATTATTTTGTTTGGAATTTTGGGAATAATCATATTTAGGGCAAAAATCACGTGCTCACACTAAGTTCTTTCTCTTATTCTCTCATAGATGGTGAGAATGCGCGGAGAAGACGTTCCAGACCCGGGAGAGATGCTACCCCTTTGCTAGAGGCCAAGGCAAAGGTGGGGGAAGGGCATCGGCCCGAGGTAGGGGATGAGGAAGTCCCAGAGTTGCACCAGTTGCACCACCAACAGATCCAGTAGAGGATCCCATTATTGAAGAGCAGGGCAAGGTGCCTGCAGCAGAGCTAGCCCCGGTAGATTTCATGTCGGCACCGAGCTTTCAGGAGTTCATGGGCCGTATGTTGTGGTTCATGAATTTTATAACCCAGACTGGTTTATTTCCAGCAGACCAAGCCACATCTCAGGCGGAAGGGGGAGGACATAACCCTACTACTCAGGCTCCTGGCATACAGCTACGGTATATCAGACTCTAGGTATACTACCTATGGGCGGGGCCCAGCTAGTTGCAGTGGTTGTACCTGAGCGTAGACCATCTGCGGGCGGCGAGCCACAAAAGCTTTTGGACATATGGAGTAGGCTACACTCTCTTGTCTTCGGAGGTGAGCAACATAAGGATCCCCAAGACTTCATTAATAGGTGCAGGGATAGACTCCACAACGTGAGGATATTAGAGTCGCATGGGGTGGATTTCACTTTTTTCCAGTTGGAGGTCAGGGCCTGCAGCTGGTGGTAGTCTTATCTTCTCGGTAGGCCAGTGTGTTCTCCTCCCATGACTTGGGACCAGTTCACCCGACTTTTCTTGGATAGGTATATTCCACCCTCCCAAAGGGAAGAGTTGCGGTGTTAGTTTGAGCAGCTCGAATAGGGTTAGATGTTAGTGATCGATTATGAGGCGAGATTTTCTGAGTTGTCTCGCCATGCACTTATGATACTTCCTACGGGTGCAGAGAGAGTATGGAGATTTGTTGCGTGGTTGCACCCTAGTATTCAGGCTAGTATGGCTCAGGAGGTTGAGATAGGTACTATTTATCAGCTAGTCGTGGAGATTGCTTGGAGGATTGAGGGCTACCGCCAAAGGGGTAGAGAGCAGATGTCGCAGGACAAGAGGACAAGAGGACCCGATTCTCTAGAGAATTTAGAGGTGCCCCGGCTAGTGGCAGAGGTGAGTTTGTAGGGGTCAGCCTAGCAGGCCCACATATCCAGCACTACCACCTCCTCGAGGTGCTCCAGTGCGACCCTATTTTAGTGCTATGCCAGAGAGTTCTTATCTCCTACCAGCTCATCAGGGTTCTTCCAATGCCTATTTCAGTGCCATGCTAGAGAGTTCATACCGCCTACCAGCCATTCAAGGTTATTCTAGGGGATATTCAGGCCATCAGGGTCAGACTTCGAGGAAACAGTCTATGGTACCGAGAGGTTGTTACGAGTGTGGAGATTCCGGTCACATGAAGATAACCTGTCCTAAACTTTGGGGCAAGGCAATACAGCGCGGTCATCAGCCCATAATTGCAGCACCCATCGTCCAACCAACTAGAGATGGGGGACAAGCTGCTAGGGGCCATCCTAGAGGTGGAGGCCAGGCATGGGGAGGTCAGCCAGCAAATGTTCAGCCAGGTGGAGGCCAACCAACCGGCGCTCTAGCTAGATTATATGCTTTTCCGGCCAGACTAGATATAATGGTCTCAGATTCCATGATCACAGGTATTATTTCTGTTTGCGGTATGGATGCTTCGGTGTTATTTAATCCAGGATCTACCTATTCATATGTATCATCTCTGTTTGCTCATTTCCTTGATATTTCTCTTGAGTCCATGGGTACTCCTCTCTATGGGTCCATTCTAGT
The DNA here is from genome assembly GCF_000393655.2 of Nicotiana sylvestris. NCBI lineage: Eukaryota > Viridiplantae > Streptophyta > Magnoliopsida > Solanales > Solanaceae > Nicotiana > Nicotiana sylvestris. Next base: position 67,045,330 of record NC_091063.1, read on the forward strand.
GGGCGATTATGTGGTTGTGGATCGAATCTATCGGTCCTGAGTGGTCACATTTTGTGGTTACAAGACTAGAGCAGACCTTCTATTACTTGATATGGCCGACTTTGAGGTCATCTTGGGCATGGAATGGTTATCCCCATATCACGTCATCCTTGATTTCCATGCTAAGACTGTTACTTTAGCGATGCCATAGTTGCCGAGATTGGAGTGGAAGGGTTCCTTCGTTAGTACATCTAGATGGCTTATCCCTTTTCTGAAGGCTCGATATATAGTTGAGAAGGGTTGTTTGGATTATCTAACTTATGTTCGGGACACTACCGCAGAGTCTCTGATGATTGATTTAGTGCCAGTAGTTCAGGAGTTTGCCAATGTGTTTCCTTCTGGCCTTCCAGGCATGCCACTGGATCGTGATATTTATTTATATATTGATTTGGCTTTAGGTACCCAGCCTATATCTATCCCACCATACCGTATTGCTCCTAAGGAGTTGAAGGAGCAGCTTGAGGAGTTTCTAGCAAAAGGGTTTGTCAAACCAAGTATATCGCCTTGGGGTGAACTAGTGTTATTTGTGAAGAAGAAAGATCTAGACTATGCGGATGTACATTGATTACCGCTAGTTGAGCAAAGTTACCATCAAGAACAAGTACCTGTTGTCGCATATTGATGATTTGTTTGACCAATTGCAGGGTGCTACGATGTTCTCTAAGATCGACTTGAGATTAAGGTATCATGAGTTAAAGATTCGAGACTCACATGTTCCAAGGACTGCTTTCTGTACTAGTTATGGTAGTTATGAGTTTCTAGTGATGTCATTCGACTTAACCAATTCCCCAGCGACGTTTATGGATTTGATGAATAGGGTGTTCATGCCTTATATTGATTCGTTTGTCATTGTCTTCATTGATGACATTTTGATCTACTCACGTAGCCTAGGAGAGCACGAGTAGAATTTAAGAGTGGTGCTCCAAACCTTCAGGGAATAGAGTTGTATGTTATGTTCTCCAAGTGTGAGTTTTGGCAAGATTTTGTGGCATTCTTGGGGCATATTGGATTAGGTGAGGGTATTAAGGTTGATCCCAAGAAGATTGAGGCAGTTCAGAGTTGGCCTCGTCCTACTTTAGTGACTGAGATGAGGAGTTTCCTATGGTTAACTGGTTATTACTGCCGGTTTGTAGAAGGTTTTTCCTCCATTGCAGCACCATTGACTAAATTGACTCAAAAGGGTGCTCCGTACCGTTTGGTCCAATGATTGTGAGGCTAGCTTTCTGAAGCTCAAGAGACGTCGACTGTGACACTGGTTCTAGTGTTGCCTTCCGGTTTGGGGATGTATACGATTTATTGTGACGCTTCATGCATTAGCTTGGGTTGTGTACTAATGTAGGAGAAGCAAGTTATTGCATATGCTTCACGCCAGCTGAATATTCATGAGAAGAACTACCTTCTACACGATCTAGAGTTAGCCGCGATAGTTTATGCTCTTAAGATCTGGAGGCATTATCTTTATGGAGTGTCATGTGAGGTTTACACTGATCATTGCAGCTTGATGCATTTATTCAAGAAAACGGATCCCAATTTGAGGCAGCGCAAACGGCTTGAGTTACTGAAGGATTATGATATCACCATTCTTTATCACCCAAGCAAGGCGAATGTAGTTGCGGATACCCTGAGCAGAAAGGCGGAGAGTATGGATATCTTGGCATTCATTTCAATAGAGAAGAAGCCATTAGCTTTGGACATTCAGTCCTTCGCTAACATATTTGTGAGGTTGGACATTTCAGAGCCCAGCTGAGTTCTTGCATGTGTTGTTTCTCAGTTTTCACTATTGGATCAGATCAGGACTTGATAGTTTGATGATCGCATTTGATGGTCCTCAGAGATACGGTACTACAGGGTGGTGCCAAAGAGGTTTCTATCATCGAGGATGGTGTTCTACGGCTCCAAGGTCGTCTTTATGTTCCTAACGTCGATGGATTGAGAGGAAAGGTTCTAGAAGAGGCAAACTATTATTGGTGTTCCATTCACCCAGGTGCTATGAAAATGTATCATGACTTGAGGCAGCATTATTGGTGGCAGCCGATAAAAAGACATAGTTGAGTATTTAACTAGGTGTCTAAATTGCCAGCATGTTAAGTATGAGCACCAGAGGCCAAGTGGCCTACTTCAGCAGATGACTATATTTGAGTGGAAATGGGAGCACATTACTATGGACTTCGTAATTAGGTTGCCGCAAAATTTGCATAAGTTTGATGTAGTTTGGGCCATTTTCGATAGGTTGACCAAGTCGGCACACTTCTTTCCGATTGTAACTACCAATTCTTCAGAGAGGTTTGCCCAAATTTATATTCGGGAAATAGTTCAGTTGCACGGTATGATTGTTTAGATAGAGGACCTCAGTTCACTTCACATTTCAGAAGAGTTGTCAAAGTGAGTTAGGAACCCGTGTAGAGCTCAACACTACATTTCATCCACAGACCGACAAGCAGCCAAAGCGGACAGTTCAGATCTTTAAGGACATGCTCAGCACATTCGTGATTGACTTTGGGGGATAGTGGGATCAGTTCATTCCTTTGGCTGAGTTTGCTTACAACAACATTTATCAATCCAGCATTGAGATGGCTCCATATGAGGCTTTATATGGTCGGCAATTCTGTTATCCCATCGGATAGTTTGAGCTCGGTGAGGCTAAGTTATATAGTACTGATTTGGTAAAGGATGCCTTGGAAAAGGTGAAGTTGATTCAGGAGCAACTTCTCACAGCACACTCTAGACAGAAATGTTATGCGGATCAGAAGGCGCGGGATGTATCATTTATGGTAGGCGAGAAGGTTCTCTTGAAAGTCTCGCCGATGAAAGGTATTATGAGATTCGGGAAGAAGGGCAAGTTGAGCCCTAGGTTAATAGGCCCATTTAAGGTGTTGAGGCGAGTTGGGGAGGTTACTTATGAGCTTGCTTTACCTCCCAGCCTATTAGGAGTTCATCCGATTTTTCATGTGTCCTATGCTCCGGAGGTACCACGCCGACTTGTCACATTTGTTAGACTTCAGCACTATTCAGTTAGATGAGAGCCTGGGTTTTGAGGAGGAGCCAATTTCCATTGTTGCTAGACAGGATCGGCAGTTGAGATCCAAGAGGATTTTTGCGGTAAAGGTTTAGTGGAGGGGCCAACCAGTCGAGGAGGTGACCTAGGAGTCCAAGAAGCATATGTGGAGTAGATATCCACACTTATTCAGCACTTCAGCTATGAATCTAAAACCGTTCGAGGATGAAAGTTTGTTTAAGAGGTGAAGAATGTAATGACCTGGCCAGTCGTTTTGCTTTCTAGAACCCCTTTCCCCTAAATAAGACTTCCCATATTTGTTTTTACTTATTTATGACTTTCAGGGGTGGATAGTTTGGTATTTGGAAGATTTTGGGTTGAAATCGGAACACTTGGTTCCTCATGGCTGGCTTAAAAGGCCAAGTTTGACTTCGGTCAACATTTTGAGTAAAAGACCTCGGAATCATGATTTAACGGTTCCAATAGGTTCATATGATGATTTCGGACTTGGACGTATGTTTGGATCGGGTTTTGGATGACCCGGGAGCGTTTTGGCGCCTAATAATGAAAATTGATTTTTGAAGGTTTTAGGAGTTCTTTAAATTTGGTTTGGAGTGGGTTTTGGTGATATCGAGGTCTAAATGGAATTCAAATACCGGAAATGGTTTTGTAATGTCATTTAATACTTGCACACAAAATTTGGTATCATTCCGAGTAGTTTAAGTACGTTTCGGCGCATTGTAAGTGAATTGAAGAACTTGAAGTAAAAAGTTTGATTAAATTTGGCTTTGGGGTGTGATTCTTGGTTTTGTTGTTTATTTTCGCATTTCGAGAGTTCGATCAGGTCCGTATCATGTTTACAGACTTGTTGGTGCCTTTGGACGGGTCCCGAGTGGCTCGGGTGAGTTTCGGATCCCTCGTAGCAAAGTATAAGAAACCAGAAAATCCGAGTTCTAATTTCCGTCTTCACGATGGGACTGGGGGAAGTGTGCTGTGCATTCGCGATAGCTAGTCTCATGAAGGTCTGTGGCCGGTGACGTTCGCGTTTGCATAGAGTAGCTTGGTCTAGGTTGGGCCGCTTTATTCTTCGTGTTTGTGGAGAAGCCCTTGCGTTCACGAAGGGTAGGCCAAGCCAACCTCCGCTTTCACGAGGTCGTGGTCGCGTTCGTGATGTAGAGTCTCTAGGGGTTCCGAGTTGTTTACCTTCGCGAACATGAGGCTCCTTCCGCATTCGCGATAAAGGAGGCAACTGGGTAGTGAGTTTTTAAAACGGGAATTAGGCAATTTTGGGGTCATTTATTACACTCTTGGGCAATTTGAGAGCTCTTAAGGGGGGAATTCGACCTAGCTTTGTGAGGTAAGTAATTTATGTCTAATGTGAGTTTAATACATAGTTTATGGGTAAATTATAACATGTAAATTAGTGAAAATCATAGGTTTTGTGTTGATCCAAAAGGTCACCACTTGTTTTAAAAGAAAATTCTGCGTTCCGAGTCCTTAAAAACCTCTTTTAGCATCACCTTGATTTGCGTGTGGAGTTCAGGCACGTAGCCGGAAAGCTATTACGTGAAAATCTGTGAAAAAAATAAAAAAAATTGACTATAAAATGAATTGAGTTGACTTTGGTCAATATGGAACTTGGGCGTATGCCCGGAATCGAATTCCGAGGTCCCGAGCCCGAGAAATGAATTTTTAAAGAAAATTATTTTCTCAAAATTAATTATAAGATTTAGAAATGAATTGTAATTAGAACTTGATGGTATCGGGCCCGTATTTTGGTTCCGGCGCTCGGTATAGGTCTTATATGTGATTTAAGATAAGTCTGTGAAATTTGGTAAGAAACGGACTTGAGACGGCGTGAATCGGATCGTTTTTGGAAAAATTTGAATGTTTGAAGTTCTTAAAAAACTTTCATGATTTTGATGCTAAATTCATAGTTGTTGGTGTTATTTTTGTGATTTGAATGCACGAGCGAGTCCGTACAATGTTTTTAGGTTGGTGTGCATGTTTGGTTTGGAGCCTCGAGGGCTCGGGTGAGTTTTATATAGGCCACAGAGTGTATTTGGACTTAGAAAATTGCAGGTTTCCAGCTATTGCATTGAAGGCCTGGCTCGCAAATGCGAGAGGCCTGTCGCAAATGCAAAAGAGGCCAGGCAAGCCTACCCTCGCAATTGCGAGGGTTCTATCGCAAATGTGATCCCCTCCCTTCCTAGTCAGTGGTTGCAAATGCGACCCTATCTTCACATTTCCCAGCTCGCAAATGCGAACCCTCCTTCGCAATTCCCAACATAACAGAGGTCGGGATTTGCAATTGCGAACCCCTGTTCGCATTTCCCATACCTGCGACCTGTAACTTTTATACTTAGCCGAAAATCAACCATTTTTCATATCTTTTCAAAACACAAACTCTCTGGGAGGATTTTTCAAGAACAACTCTTCTTCCAAATCTATTGTCAGTTAAATTTAACTCGTTTCCTTCAATTATTAACATCTTTTAACATGATTTCAACTCAAAATTAATGATTTTCATGGGGGAAATTGGGTGTTTAGGGTAGAACCTAGGTTTTTCAAAAATTGGGGATTTAGACCTCGATTTGAGGTCTGATTTCAAAATAAATTATATATTTGGGTTTGTGGGGGAATGGGTAATCGGGTTTTAGTTCCAACCTCGGGTTTTGACCATGTGGTCCCGAGGGCGATTTTTGACTTTTTGGGTAAAACTTTGGAAAACTCATTTTCATGCATTGGAGTTGATTCATTTAGCGTTTATTGATGTAATTAAGTAACTTGTGGCTAGATACGAGCGAGTTGGTGGTGGAATCAAGAGGTAACGCAATATTTGGGACGTGAATTGTGTTCATGGCATCGAGGTAAGTGTTTGGTCTAACCTTAGATTGAGGGATTAGGAGTCGAGTCCTATTTGCTATGTGGTATTTGTAGAATACGACGTATAGGCATGGTGACGAGTATCTATACGTTGGGGTCAAGCATGCCCGTGAGTCTTAAATTGTGATTATCATGACTTTGTTATATTATTCACGCTTTGGTGATGATTCCCATTGTTGGGCAAAGTTTGTGGAAGTAATTGTGACATTTTAACATTGAGGAGTGTTAGCTCAAGTTATATAAAGAAATGTGAATGTATAAGTGGTAATTGAACCTTTTAGAGCATTGGCTCAAGTTGTGAAGTAAAAGTGCAAAAGAGAAGAGAATCATGATATTATCTCCCTTGTCGGGATATTGTTGCTTTTAATGCTATCTCCTTTGCCGGGATGTTGATGTTTTTGATGTTATTCCCTTGCTGGGACTTAATTGTTGAACTATTGTTCCCTTGGCGGGATTCTTAATGTAATTTCATTTATTCCCTTGCCCTATTGTTTGTGATTGTTATTTTGGGTGAGGAAGAGTGTTAAAGCACGAAGGGTAATGCCGTGTATGATTTTGTGAAGAAGAATGTAAAGCACGAAGGGTGATGTTGTGCCGCACGATGTACAATTTCGTGCCGATTATATTGATTCAATGGTGAGTATGAGAGTAAAAGCACGAAGGGTGATGCCATGCAGTTTATATTGATTCTTATGGTGAGGACAAGAGTAAAAGCACGAAGGGTGATGTCGTGCACTTGTCCTTGATTTTCCTGATTCTTGTTGATAATTGAGTTATGTTGTCCTTTACGTTTATTTACTGATTTTTTGTTGTTACTTGATTTTTCTTCGATGTTATAGATTCCCTTACCTTATTTGCCTGGTGATTGTTGCTTGGGTGAGGAAGAATGTAAAGCACGAAGGGTGATGCCGTGTGTTGTTTTGGTGAGAAAGTGTTAAAGCACGAAGGGTGATGCCATGTATTGTTTGGTGAGAGAGTGTTAAAGCAGGAAGGGTGATGTCGTGCACTTGTCTTTGATTTCCTGATTTTTATTGATAACTGAGCTACAGTTTCTCTACATTTAATTGCTGGTTTCTGTTGATACTTGTTGTACCCCGCAGCATGATTTCCCCCTTTCCTATTTTCAATTATTTTGTGGTGATCCTCATATTTATTTATTGTTCTTCGGTTATTATTCGATGTCCTCGCAGCATGTTACCCCCTCCCAACCTTAACTGTATAATTCTGCTTTTATTTTCCGTTGTACATGATTTAACTGTACAGGTTCATTTGGTAGTCTGGTCCTAGCCTCGTCACTACTTTGCCGAGGTTAGGTTAGGCACTTACCAGCACATGGGGTCAGTTGTGCTGATACTATACTCTGCACTCTTTTGTGCAGACCCCAGTGTTGTAGACTTTGGACCGTAGTGCGATTGCTGTTTCTTGTTCATCCGGCGACCTGAGGTAGTCCTGCAGGCGTCTGCAGGCCTTGGCATCTCCTTCTATCTACTATTCCTGTTTCTTTTATGTATTTTCAGAGACAATGTTGTATTTATTTCTGTCAAACCTTTATTTGTAGTATTCCTAGGCCATCTGTGAAACTGTGACACCAGTTATGGGTAGTCGAGACTCAAACAGTTGTATTGGATTCATATTCATAAATGTTTATTGCTTTTCTTCCGCTTCTGGTAAATTTCGTTGTTTAAATGTTAAAGCTTCATAATTGTTAAAGAATATAAAATGTATAAAAAGGGTATATGTTCAATAGTCGGCTTGCCTAGCTCGCATTAGTAGGCGCCATCATGACTGCCGAGGGTGGAAAATCCGGGTCGTGATAGGTTTAGAGGAACACCTAGAGTTTTTATAAAAATGGGATTTTACCACGAAAATGGTTATATAACTTAGTGAAAATCATATATTAATGCTCCTAAGGTAAAGGGTAACAATTTCCTTTAAATTTCCGGAATCCGGGCACGTGGGACCAGGGATAAATTTTAGGAATCATGCATTTATAGTTGGGTAATCACTTTAATGGTTGGGTTAAGAACCTTTAAACATATATTGATTAGTTTCTAAACTATTTGAATTGTTTTTTATTGTTCGGCTCCGTTTTGAGGGTTTTAGCACATTCTTGAATTTGGAAGTAGGTTTTGAGACGAGGTAAGTCTCTTTTCTAACCTTTTAAGAGGGAAAAATACCCATAGGTAAACTTAATTAATATGTGTTTTATTTGTAGGGGCCACGTACACATGAAGTGACGAGAGTCCGTACGTAGCTACTATTCTTGTTATGTCCGAGTAGTTTTAGGTCTACACCATATTTTTTGGACACAGTTATTTGATTATATTTATTAATTGTATCAAATGGAATTAAGTTGAGGATTTCCAAGGAATTAAAAACTTCAAGTTGAATTGTCTTTATTTTGAAAAGAATCAAGAAAGGATTCTGATTTCTTGATAAATTAATATTTGACCGCGTCGCATGTATGATTCGCGAGCGAGGTAATTAGATGCATCTATGGTTCGGACTGTTCAACCCTCAACAGTGCACAACTTACATTTATGTTGGATCAGACCGAACGTCCTCGAGGGAATTTGTGTGTGATAATAGAACTAGAAGTCCTTTTTTCTAACTGTATAAATTCATTGTTGGAGAGATCATTTGTTTTAAATAAAGGAAGTGTTTTGGGTTCTTAAATATGATGAAAGAATTGTTCGGTTATTTTTTGTTCTGAATTTATTGTTATCTCCATATATCATGCCTAATTAAAATTCCATATTATTATATTGTTAGCCCTTAGTAAGTGTCGGAGTCGACCCCTCGTCACTACTTCTTCGAGGTTAGACTATATACTTGTTGGGTATATATTTTTATGTACTCATGCTACACTTCTATACTCAATTGTATAGCATTTGGTAGGTGCATCTGGTCACCAGCCCGGCGCGCAGATTTGATCCCCACTTCAAGACTCCACGATGAGCTGCCTTCGAAGCCGTTCTGCAGCAGCTAGAGTCTTCTTTGTGTTATATTTTTCGATCTATTTCCTTTCAGACAGTAGACTAGTATTCTTTTGTATATTCTACTAGATGACCATATACTTATGAGACCAGGTCTTGGCACACACTAGTAGACTTATGATTTTGGATTTGTTTACATGATTTTTAATTTGTACTCATTTGCCTCCGTTTAATTATGTTACTTTTGAAAATTTCTAAATCTTTTAACCAGTGAGGACATGTTATCCACTTAGTAATTTATTTAAATGGGAAACCATTAGTTTGATCAGTGTTGATTTGCCTAGCAACGGTATTGGATGCTATTATGACCTAAAATAAAATTGGGTCGTGACATTCAAAATCATGAATACTAATTTGGAGGAGAGTTTGAATGTTACAATGTTAACCAAGGTTACTTATCTTCCGAAAAAGATAATTTAGGTTTAAAAAAAAAAAAATATTCGCTCTTTTATAGTAATACTAGCTTCTCACCACCACGTGCGTTGCACGTGTATCCTGAATCACGTAGTACATAACAAACAATCAATTGTTCATGTACTAAACCTAAAAAAGATTAAATATTGAACCTATTTGTACTTCTTCCAATATTTTTTTGTCTATTCAGATGTTATTTATATAATATCTCTTAATATGATGGTCAATATATATATATAGCTTGCACTGCTTTACTCTGTCATTTGTTTACCTTCGTGGATAGATAATAGATCCAAGACAATTTAAGTTTTATCCTGCATCCATGACCAACACAAATCATACCACTTGTTTCCCTTTCGATTCTTAGTTTTAACCAACATATAAATAGCTTACGTTCTTACTATAAAACAGAAAGTACAATGAGCAATCCACTTCACCTACCAGACTACGACTATGGAATAAGGATAGGATAAAATAACTAACCATTATTTTGGACCATCAACTGGTATAACCTGGAGTAAGTGTGATAGCAAGAAGAGGACTGGTCTCTTTTTCTCTTCTTAAAATAATAATACATGACAATATTAATAATACACGGCATGATACATGTCAAAATCCTAACCTGACTACGTAAACCTTTGCTTACCGATCCATTAAGAGCAAATAACACCAAATGTAAAAAAAAAAAAAAAAAAAAAAAAATTCAAGCTTAATGGGTTGTCGTGACAGACCTCAAAGAGGCTTGACCAGTTGAAGCAATGTAATTAATCTTTCCCATAGCATCGGGAAGAAGAGCAACAGAACAATCAGAAATAAATGCAAACATAAAGGAAATATATATAGCACAACAGATAGGGAGTATGACTTGGCCGAAAAATTTGACAAATATCGTTAAATTGGAATTTTGTTGAACTCGGAGCATGCAAATCTCCACCTATTAAGACATTCATCTCACCCGCCACATGAATATGACAACTAGCAAAGACATTTCTAAGGAGCAACATTTTTGAGAAAGTAAATATTTCACTATTAACGTGTGATGACCTAAAAGGTCATCTTCTGTTTTAAAATTCGATTCTGTATTCCAAAGCCTTGAAAACCTCATTTTATCTCTTGTCGATTTGCGTGCACAGTTTTAGCGTATATCCGGAAAGCCTTTATGTGAAAATTGAGGAAATAATAATTTTTGGCCTAAAAAGTTGATTTTTATTGACTTCGGACAACGTTTTGGATAACGGACCTGGACTCGTATTCTGATTGTCCCGGCGAGTCCATAGTAAAATATGGGACCTGGCGGTAAGCCCGGAATCGAATTCCGAGGTCCCTAACCCGAGAAATGAATTTTTGATGGAAATTATAAAGGTTTTAAGAATTTGGTTAATAATTGATCTTGTTGATACCAGGTCCGTATTGTGGTTCCGAAACTCGGTACATGTCCGTTATGGTATTTATACTTATCTGTAAAATTTGGTGACAAACAGGACTGGTTTGATGTGATTCGGACCTTTGGTTGAGAAAACTAGAAGTTTTGAACTTTCTTGAAAAATTCATGCAATTTGGTGCTAAATTCGTAGTTTTAGGTATTATTTTGGCGATTTAATTGCACGAGCAAATTCGTATGATGTTTTAAAACTTGTGTGCATGTTTGATCCAGAGCCCCGAGGGCTCGGGTGATTTTCGGATATGCTACGGGATGTTTTAGACTTGAAAATTTTGGTGTTTTTGGCTTCAGCTGTCTTCTGGTATTTCCTTTTTCGCGTTTGCGAAGGGAGTCTCCCGAACACGAAGAGTAAGTTGGTATGAAGGAGAAATCTTTCTACGCGAACACGAAGTACTGGTCGGGAACGCGAAGCGTTGGGGGCATTCCCCTTCGCGAATGCGAACAGATTATCGCGAAAGCGAAGCATTGGACCTGGGTGAGGGGAAAGTAACTCATCGCGAACGCGGTACTTGGCTCGCGAACGCGGAGGCTGGGGGAAGTATGTCTTCGCGAACGCAAAGGGTTACTCATGAACGCGTAGGCTAATAGGATCGTATCTTCGCGAGCACGACAGGCCTCTCGCGAACGTGATTAAGGCCTGTCTAGTATTTTTTAAAACAGAACCAACGACGGGATTTGTTCAAAATTTCACATCTTCTTCACTAGAACTCGACCTTGGGCGATTTTTGAAGAGGGATTTCAATACCAAATCATAGGTTTGTGTTCTTCAACTCACTTCCTTCAATTTCTATCAACACCCATTAGATTTTTAGCCCTAAACCTTATTCATTCATGATAGAATTAGGGATTTTGGAAAAAATTGGGAATTTTGGAAATTTGGGAATTTATACCTCGATTTGGGGTCAGATTTCAAAACTAATTACATATTTGGGCTCGGGGTTGAATGGATTTCGGTCTGAACCTCGAGTTTTGACCAAGCAGGCTCGGGTCGGTTTTTGACTTTTTGGGGAAAATGTTGGGAAACTTATAACTACGCATTGGAATTAATTTCTTTAGCGATAATTGATGTTATTAAGTTAATTATGACTAAATACGAGTGAATTGGAGGTAGAATATAGAGAAAAGCGGTAATTGAGCTTTGAGTTGGCCGTTGGATCGAGGTAAGTATTGTGTCTAACTTTGACTTGAGTGATTAGGAATCCTCGACTTAATTGCTATATGAAAATCCATCTGTGTGGCGTATAGATGAGGTGACGAGTACCTATGCACCGCCAAATTATCTGTTTAGCCTGTCCCTTTCCCCGTTCCTAATATATTATCTTCCTGTCTTAACTGCTATATGCTTATTGGTGCTTCTATATTTAATTGCTTCTTGTTAGACGTTGTTTTCTTTATTGAAGGTAGTAATTGTTCCGTAGTCTCATTGTGTTACATTATTGGTTTAAGTTGGTTTATCGGTGTATCATGGTATATTTTTGTTGGTCTCGCTGTGTAGTAGTAATTGAGTGAAGTTTCATAAGTGTATAGCCTTCTATTTGCTTTGGTTTGAGACATAAATATTGTGGAGGATTTTGAGCTAAATTGTGAAATACTAGTTCTTATTATGTGATTGGTACTGATATGGTGGGATCGGGTTGCACGTCGCAACATGAGGAATAAGGGTGATATATTGAGGAGGAATAAGGGTGAAATGTGATTGTCTGGTAGGATCGGGTTGCGCGCCGCAATAGGAGTAATAAGGATGGATTGGTGGGATCGGGTTGCACGCTGCAACATGAGGAATAAGGGTGATATATTGAGGAGTAATAAGGGTGGATTTATGGGATCGGGTTGCACGCCGCAAAAATCACATTGACCAGAAAACACAATTTTCTAGTAGTATTTTCTTGTTCAACATTTTTTATTTTTTATTTTTAGTCTAATAAATAATAACCAATTAAAATAGAAAAAATACATTATGTATACATGTATATATATATACACACATTATTTTACTAATAAATATAATTAGTTTCGACCCCAGTTATGTATTTTTATCTTAAAATAGGAATGACCCAACCCAACTTACCCAATGTCTATATACATAATGTAAAATAATTAAAAGTAAATTATTCCCCCACAAAAACCTTTGTTTGGAATGTATGAGAATCTGGCCAAAACGATAAGAAATAAAAGTTAACCTATACATATGGATTTTGGGTCAGCTGAGTCGGGCCGGGTTGGATATTATTTATTATACTAAAAAAATAAGGAATAAGAAAATACTATTGAAAAATTGTTCTTTCCGGTCAATATAATTTTTGCGTGAGTTATTGAAAGTTTCATGATTTTTGTGTAAACAAACTAAGTTATATGTCTGTTGACAATAAATTTGCCTCGTGAAAATAAAATCAAGACCGAAAAATATTGCAACAATCGTAGTATTTTATTTCAAATATTTTAGCGTTACAATCTTTATGAATTCTCTTATTCTTCTTTCCAATAGTAAATAAATTCAAGGGCCTTTGAGCTTGATATTGAATATGTAGTTGTCGCCACGAACGATGATCTTGTTCTTGAGCTTTAGCTTGGTTGTTTGAACTTGACCTTGATTTATTCTTCGTTCCTGAGCTTGAACTTGATTTCTTGAACTTGAAGCTTGAAACTTGTGGAGGAATTTGCAGTGTTTGATCCACGAGCACTTTCTTGCTTCTTGTTATAACTTCTGGTGTCTTTCTGAGTTATGAAGATCTCTATTTATAGTTGTGAAAGTGAGGAGTTGTGATAAGACCAAACTCTTTCTGACCAATCACTACAAGAAATTTGTCTTTTAGTGGCGATATTTAGTAGTGACTTTATTTATTGCTACAAATGATATATTAATTGTGGCGACCTGATAAGTGGCTACAAAACAAAAACCTTTAGCGACGACTTTGGCGGGTCGCCTCTAATATGGAGTCCGGAACCCAATTGTGGTTCTTTTGGACTCAAAATACATAAATAGGTGGGGGGAAAAAAGATGACATTTTTATATATAGTGCCAAAATACTTGGCGCTATACATTAACGTTAACTGTGCCGTTAATGTATAGAGCCCAGTATTTTGGCATTATACTGAAAAAGCTGACACGCTCAGGTATAGCGCCAAACTACTCGGCGCTATACCCCTTTTTAAAAATCGAACCGTCTTCTTCATCATCGTTCTGGTTCTTCTTCCTCAATATTTTACTCATTCTTCTTCTTGGTCCCCCACTCCCATACCCGCTGCCCCACTATTTTTTTAAAAAAAAAATTTTGGGTCCCCCCAGACACATAAAATGTCATGACCCCAACCCCGGCCGTGATGGCATCCAACACAATGCTAGGCAAGCCCGACCAACTAACGTCTCACGATCTCTTTCTTTATAATTCAATACCAATTTTCGGGATTTCATACCAATTTAATATAAATAGAAGTATGAATTTAACCGATGAAATGTGCGAAAACCATAATCACGAAAAAAAAATCTCTGTAAAACAACCCACTGATCCGGTGTCACAAGCCTGAACCTCTAATACAAGGTTTCAACAATCTAATACAGAAATATATCTAAAATGTGGAATGATAAGTGGAGATAGAAGGAGAAATCGGGTCTGCAAACGCCATGCAGCTACCTCGATAACTCCGATGAAGACAGAACGGCAGGAAAGCTCACTCTATGCCTCAGGAATACATGTACCTGCACACATGGTGCAGGGAGTAATGTAAGTACTCCGACCCAGTGAGTAATAACAATAAATAATGGCTGACAGTATGAAATCACGTAAAGGCACTAAGCAGTTCTATATCAAAACAGTAAAATCATTTAAGCAGCAGTGAATGAGGAAATCATGTGAAATTCTTTAAACCAGGTAAAACAGATATAATCAGTATAAATCAGCTCCTCATGCATTTCAGTTCATTTATTCGTTCTTATCCTCAGTTCTAAATTCATATACTTCTCACGATAACCGAATCAAAATATATATATATATATATACCGCTGCGGCGTGCAGCCCGATCCGTATATCGATATGGCGTACAGCCCGATCCATAACAATAATAGTCGACTGCGCTCACTGGGGGTGTGCAGACTCCGAAGGGGCTCCTTCAGCCCAAGCGCTTTATAATTGTTGCGGCGTGCAGCCCGATCCATATAAGTAATTGATGCAGCGTGCAGCCCGATCCATAATGTGTGTAATATATATATATCTGTTGCGGCGCGCAGCCCAATCCATATCATATAAACTATCCTCACTATTGGGTCGTCGACCCCTCTCAGTCATTTAAAAATCACAGCCTCTCGGGCATAATGTACGGTCGGGATCTCAGCCCACATATCTCTTCCTATTTATGATTAACATTTCAAAAATTTGGTTCATATCATTCTTAAACAATTGGAAACATGACTGGGGATATAAATTCTTTAACAAAATAAGTGAGGAAAACCAATCAAAAATCCCCTAAGGGTTCTACAAGTCGGCACAAGACCCCAAGCATGGCAACAAGACCAATTCACAACAATAAAGTATATGTCTTAATCAAAATGTAGTAAAATATCATTCGGGATGGACCAAGTCCCAATCCCTATAGCATTGAACCTCACGCTCGTCACACAGCATGTATCTCAACTTAGTATAACACTACGTTGTACAAATCCGGGGTTTCAAACCCTCAGGATATCATTTAAAATCATTACTCACCTCAAACTGGCCAAAACTCTAGCTCGCTATGCCCTTGCCTCTCAAATTGCCCTCCACGCCCGTCGAATCTATCCAAAATCAGAACGAATAGGTCACAATATGCTAAGGGAACAAAGCCCAAGCAAAAACATTCGAAAAATATCAAAAATCCAGAAATTAGCAAAACCCGAGCCCCGGGCCCACATCTTGGAATCGGGTAAAATTTACATTTTTAGAATCTTCATACCCTCACGAGTCTAACCATTCCAAAATTATCCAATTCCGATATCATTTAGTCCTTCAAATCATCATTTTACATTTTTGAAAGATTCACAATTTTCTACCCAAATTCCATCCCAAATCACGAATTAAATGATGAATTCAGTGATAGATTCATGTAATCTAACCAAATCTAAGTTAGAATCACTTACCCCGATGAATTTCTTGAAAAGCCCTCGAAAAATTGCCAAAATCCGTGCTCTCTAGGTCAAAATATTAAATTAAACATAAAACCTCATATTTATATAGTAACCCCCAGATTTCCCCCTCCGCAGGCTGCACAAAATCGACCGCGGCTGCGCGAAACCAACGCGGTCTGCGCAAATATGACCGAGGTCGCGTAGGTTTTTTCTGCAGTGACAGGCTTTAGTATTTTGGCCATAACTTTCTCTACAGATGTCCAAATGCCTATTATAATATGTTTCTGAAAACTAGATTTAAAGAGCTACAACTTCGTTTTTGAATCATCCCCAGATTCCTTGAACATCAAAAGATATGAGCTTCCGAAGTTGGACCGACGACCTGCAGGTCTTCATGACCGTGGGCCGCGTCACTTGACCGCGCCCAGCGCAAAAAGGACCGCGCCCCGCGCACAAATGACTGCCCCATCCATTTTCTAAGTTCCGGGATGTCCGTACTCGCTCAAAACTCACCCAAAATACACCCGAAGCCCCCGGGACCTCAACCAAAAATACCAACACATCCTAAAATATTATTCAACCTCGTTCCAATCATCAAAACACCTCAACAACACCAAAACCATCAAATTACCTCAAATTCAAGCCTAAGTTCTTCTAAAACTTCCGAAACACGCTTTTGATCAAAAACCCAATTAAACCACGTCCGAATAACCTGAAATTTTGCACGCATATCCTAAATCACATAAGAAGCTACAGCAACTCTCGGAATTCCATTCCGACTCCCGGATCAAAATCTCACCTATCAACTGGAAATCGTCAAACTACTAACTTCGCCAATTTAAGCCTAATTCTACACCGGGCCTCCAAAATAAATTCCGATCACGCTCCTAAGTCTCAAACCATCTCCCGGAGCTAACCGAACCATCGGAATTCACATCCGAGCCCTCTAACTCATAAGTCAACGTCCGGTTAACTTTTCCAACTTAAGCCTTCTTAAAAGAGACTAAGTTTCTTATCAAAACCACTCCAACTCAACTCTATTACACAAGATACGGACAATGAAGCATAAAGAAGCTGAAAATAGGAAAAACGGAGCGGTAACTCATGAGACGACGGGGCGGGTCATCACATCCTCCCCAACTTAAACAAACGTTCATCCTCGAACGTGCCCAGAGTTGTTCAAAAAGCCAAACAATCGCTGAATAACCTTACCACGCATAAACCCGGGAATGATCCCACGTCACTCTATCTCATATAGGTCCGACAACACATTGTAACTGAAATTTTTGCAATCCAATCTAGTCCACAAACCATAGGACCACATTTCCACTTTTGAAATCCTTCATATGATCAGAATCCCACATTTATACTGTGAATAAGCCCAAACAAGCTGTAACAACCCATACCTGCAACCTCGGGTGCAATTACATAACATAACACATGACTCAAACGCTTGCAGTAGTAATTCCTAATCATAGCAGTTGCACGCAACAACCGAATACCGATAGAAAACCTCTTATCAACTAAGGTCTCATCCTAACATCTTCATATACTGCAAAGGGTAAATAAAACACACTGTAAGCCATACCCATTTCTTATATCAACCATTTATGAAGCCATTTCTCCTTTGGCAAATGCTACATCAAATTTCTAAGTCGAAACTCGATATTTCCCTTCCAACATACCGAAATCGAATCCGTTTGTATTCATTAGTGATCCCTCTGATCTCTTCTAATCCAACACACTACTCTAGTGACATGACACATCAATACATGCCTAATCCACAACTCACACAGTACGCACGTCAATAAGCAATAGTCCGAGTATACTAAATTCATGAAAATGACTCAAATCAAAGAGCTACACCACAAGCTCACTAATACCACCATAACACAATGGTTGAGAATCCGTCTCACATCATAGAAACAGAGCACCCGAATCTAATCGCGAGGTATTCAGACACTAGTTCACCTTAGACACCCCAAGTCACCATGCTCAAAAATATCAACCAAGCGCAATTTGATGTCTAGTACCACAAGCGAATCATCGTGCCCACGGGAAAGTACATAATACAATGTCATACCAGTAAACCTTACTATTTCACCATCCGGTTACCCTAGAAAGGGAAAATACCTCAAAGAAGAGAGCCGCTTTGAAAGTTCCACAAGTACCACCCCAACGATATGCTATGGGCTCGTCAATCACAGTGGAACCCAGATATATGAATAGAATAATAATAACCGGCTCTTTTATAGCTCACATTGACATCAACTTCACGAGCAACTTAGTTTCCAATAACATAATCCACCTGGCACGGTCACAGACCTCAAGTCCAAGCATATCATATAGAAGCAATCCAACAA
This sequence comes from Nicotiana sylvestris, assembly GCF_000393655.2. NCBI lineage: Eukaryota > Viridiplantae > Streptophyta > Magnoliopsida > Solanales > Solanaceae > Nicotiana > Nicotiana sylvestris. The sequence goes on from NC_091063.1 coordinate 67,063,562, forward strand.
GTACACATGTATATGCTAACTGAAACAAGATTCTCATTCTCCTTGACTGGAATAAATAACACTATATATCGTAGGTATGAGCAAATTGCGCTGTCATAGCTCAAATTAGCAAGTTAACACAGAATTAGTAATTACCCAGTTTGTTCTGGAATTTAGCATCTTGGAAATCTCAAGTATAGTCCAGATAGTTCTTAACAGAGTTACGAATACGAGAAACATTATACGTTTAAGCCCAATATCCCACTCTTGACATATCATAGCCTACGTATCTTCCGAGCATGAATATTAGCTCGGTGCTTGCACACAGGTTCAAACCTCACATATATTCATGCTCACAACGTATAGTTATCACCATCAATTAGATCGACTAGTGCATCTAATGAGTTAGCTAAAACACTCCCCTCAACATGCTACAATCCCGAAATAGTATATTTTTGAGAATTCCCCGTCTGCAAATTCATAGATCGCATAAATCACCATAACTGATCACGACCTCAGCACCCAAATAACTGACACATCCCTCAAGTACGACCATCCCAAGATAATTATTTTCAAAATGTTTTCTACAATACATAACAAGATCAAAATATTGGTAGTCGATCAACCAAGTGAGCATTGAAACGCCAATAGACATCTGTTAATCAGAATATAATGTGCACCCTTCTCAGGCCTTACCGAGCAGTTATAACATTCAATCTAAATATTTGAAACTGCCTATTCTACCCAGAATTCATGACCTTCCCTTTAAGAATGAACTGCCACCTTGCACATCAAAATATTAAGCATGTACCATACACCACGTCTATCATGCCATCTTGTTGTAAACACAAAATCTCATTAGAATTTCTGGGCTATAGGAGAATTACATTCCGACAGTTAGAAATCTTCTATTTGCTCCCATATAGGAGGAGTTCGTAATGTACAATATGATCCGTGCACTGGTAGGAGATATCCGGCTCGGACCATGGCAAAAACCATCAAGAAAACTTTCAAATCTGTTCGCACATAACCAAGCTATCAATACGAGACAAAGGACACTTGTTCTTCACTCTTACTTTATTCAATTGCAGGTAATCAATGCACATTCTCATTGTGCCATCCTTTTTTTCACAAATAAGGCTGGTGCACCCCAAGGTGACATAGTAGGCCAAATGAACCCCCTTATCTAGGAGTTCCTAAAGCTGCTCTTTCAATTCTCTCAACTCTGCAGGTGCCATACGATACGGCAGAATAGAAATAGGCTGAGATCCCGGCACCAGGCCAACGCCAAAATCAATATCCCTATCCGGCACCATGCCCGGCAGGTCTGCAGGAAATGCATCAGGAAAAATCCCTCACAATTGGGATAGAATCAATACTAGGAGTCTCAGCTCCAACATCTCGCACAAAAGCTAGATATGATAGACAACCCTTCCCAACCATACGCTGGGCTTTCAAGAAAGAAATTACTTTGCTAGGAACATAATCAGTCATACCACGCCACTCGATCCTTGGAACACCCAGAATAGCCAAAGTGACTATCTTAGCATGACAGTCTAGAATAGCACGACATGGAGATAGTCAATCCATGCCCAGAATAACATCAAAGTCCACCATGCTCAATAGCAATAAATCAACTTGGTCTCCAGACCCCCAATAATCACAACACATGACCGGTACACACGGTCCACAACAACAGTATCTCCCACCGGGGTAGATACATGAATAGGTAAAGAAAGAAACTCTCGGGGCGTACCCAAATAATGAGCAAAATATGAGGACACATAAGAATAGGTGGAACCGGGATCGAATAATATCGAGGCATCTCTGTGGCAGACTGGAACAATATAGCTCTTAACCGTGCAATCAACTTAATTAATAGCAAACTCCCCAACTTGGATCAAAGCCATATAACAAAACGCACTCAATAAATCATAACGCACATACTCTATTGTTGCTGTAATACCATAGTGAGATTGAACTCACTCCTTCATAAGCTTGTGGAAACACAAATCATCTGGAATTTTAACTCTTCTGCAATTCTTGCATTCACTCACACAACAGTTAAGCCCACTCTCTAGGAAGCACAATTTAGATTTCAACGCATATTCTTCACTTGTAAATGAGATCTTCTAATAGACAACATAAGGATCACACCACTTTAGAATACTCCGCAGGAGATAACCCACCTGTTTTGCCTCCAATTAACATTTTGTATACTTTCCACTGTCATACACATTACACAGTCACTTAATCTTCCTGAGTCTAAACTCATACCATAACATGAAATTTATTTCACTCCAAATAGGAGACATGAAAAGATTATTCACGCGCCCATAACTCGGGGCTACACATCCTATCACAATGGAAATCATATACTCAATAGTTCATCTATCATTCAGTAGACCCCTCTCGTCACTTCCAGGTCATATAGATACATCTTGCAGTACTAACACACTCATCACGTAGCTATCCAGACATCATTCCCACTAATAGGGACAATACCGAACATATAAGTTCAAAACACTTGCTCGCACAATCAGCACCTCGGTGCTCAAGCCAAAGGCAAAGACCCGGCCTCAAGTCCTTCAGACTGGCCCAACATCAACTCACAGAGATCACGTCTCGCCCTTCGATTGGGGAATTACAAGACACCAAGGAACATCGAATACTGAGCGCTCGTTCGCGCATACGAACACATGGAAGGAATCGTAAGAGTTACTTTTCAAGCTGAATCAAGGACGCACGATAAGAATTTCAAAAATATGAAGTTTTCCTAAAGGTTCTGTAGCCTCTCGAGGATAAATACAGATGTCTCTGTACCGATCCGCGAGACTCTACTAAACCAGCTTATGACTCGCGAGACCAAGTAACCTAGGCTCTGATACCAACTTGTCACGACCCCAACCCCGGCCGTGATGGCACCCAACACAATGCTAGGCAAGCCCGACCAACTATCATCTCACAATCTCTTTCTTTATAATTCAATACCAATTTTCGGGATTTAAAACCAATTTAATATAAATAGAAGTATGAATTTAACCGATGAAATGTGCGGAAACCATAATCACGAAAAAAAATCTCTGTAAAACAGCCCACTGATCCAGTGTCACAAGTTTGAGCCTCTAATACAAGGTTTCAACAATCTAATACAGAAATATGTCTAAAATGCGGAATGATAAGTGGAGATAGAAGGAGAAATCGGGTCTGCGAACGCCATGCAACTACCTCGATAACTCCGATGAAGATAGAAGGGCAGGAAAGCTCGCTCTATGCCTCAAGAATACTTGTACCTGCATACATAGTGCAGGGAGTAATGTGAGTACTCCGACCCAGTGAGTAATAACAATAAATAATGGTTGACAGTATGAAATCACGTAAAGGAACTAAACAGTTCTATATCAAAACAGTAAAATCATTTAAGCAGCAGTGAAGGAGGAAATCATGTGAAATTCTTTAAACCAGGTAAAATAGTTATAATCAGTATAAATCAGCTCCTCAAGCATTTCAGTTCATTTATTCGTTCTTATCCTCAGTTCTCAATTCATATACTTCTCACGATAACCGAATCAAAATATATATATATATATATACCGTTGCGGCGTGCAACCCGATCCGTATATCGCTGTGGCGTACAGCCCGATCCATAACAATTATAGTCGACTGCGCTCACTGGGGATGTGCAGACTCCGGAGGGGCTCCTTCAGCCCAAGCGCTTTATAATTGCTGCGGCGTGCAGCCCGATCCATATCATATAAACTATCTTCACTATTGGGTCGTCGACCCCTCTCAGTCATTTAAAAATCACAGCCTCTCGGGCATAATGTATGGTCAGGATCTCAACCCTCATATCTCTTCCTATTTATGATTAACATTTCAAAAATTTGGTTCATATCATTCTTAAACAATTGGAAACATGACTGAGGATATAAATTTTTTAACAAAATAAGTGAGGAAAACCAATCAAAAATCCCCTAAGGGTTCTACAGGTCGGCATAAGGCCCCAAGCATGGCAATAAGCCCAATTCACAACAATAAAGTATATGTCTCAATCAAAAATGTAGTAAAATATCATTCAGGATGGACCAAGTCCCAATCCCCATAGCATTGAACCTCACGCTCGTCACACAGCGTGTATCTCAACTTAGTATAGCACTACGTTGTGCAAATCCGGGGTTTCAAACCCTCATGACATCATTTAAAATCATTACTCACCTCAAACTGGCCAAAACTCTAGCTTGTTATGCCCTTTCCTCTCAAATTGGCCTCCACGCGCGTTGAATCTATCCAAAATCAGAACAAATAGGTTACAATATGCTAAGGGAACAAAGCCCAAGAAAAAACATTCGAAAAATATCAAAAATCCCGATATTAGCAAAACCCGAGCCCCGGGCCTACGTCTCGGAATCAGGTAAAATTTACATTTTCAGAATCCTCATACCCTCGCGAGTCTAACCATTCCAAAATTATCCAATTCAGATACCATTTGGTCCTTCAAATCATCATTTTACATTTTTGAAAGGTTTCACAATTTTCTTCCCGAATTCCATCCCAAATCACGAATTAAATGATGAATTCAGTGATAGATTCATGTAATCTAACATAATCTGAGTTAGAATCACTTACCCTAATGAATTTCTTGAAAAACCCTCAAACAATCGCCAAACTCCGAGCTCTCTAGGTCAAAATATCAAATAAAACCCAAAACCTCGTATTTATATAGTAACCCCCAGATTTCCACCTCCGCGGGTCGCACAAAATCGACCGCGGCCGCGCGAAACCAGCGCGGTCGCGTAGAGTTTCTCTGCAGTGGCAGGCTTTAGTATTTTGGCCATAGCTTTCGCTACAGATGTCCAAATGCCTATTATAATATGTTTCTGAAAACTAGATTTAAAGAGCTACAACCTTTGTTTTTGAATCATCCCCACATTCCTTGTTGATCAAAAGATATGAGCTTCCGAAGTTGGATCGACGACCTGCAGGTCTTCATGACCGCGGGCCGCGTCACTTGACCGCGCCCCGTGCTAGGCCACCGCGCCCAGCGCAAAAAGCGCACAAATGACTGCCCCATCCATTTTCTAAGTTCCGGAATGTCCGTACTCACTTAAAACTCACCCGAAACACACCCGAGGCCCCCGGGACCTTAACCAAAAATACCAACACATCCTAAAATATTATTCAACCTCGTTCCAATCATCAAAACACCTCAACAACACCAAAATCATCAAATTACCTCAAATTCAAGCCTAAGTTCTTCTAAAACTTCCAAAACACGCTTTTGATCAAAAACCTAACTAAACCACGTCCGAATAACCTGAAAGTTTGCACGCATATCCTAAATCACATAATGAAGCTAAAACAACTCTCGGAATTCCATTCCGACTCACAGATCAAAATCTCACCTATTAACCGGAAATCGTCAAACTACTAACTTCGCAATTTAAGCCTAATTCTACACCGGGCCTCCAAAATAAATTCCGATCTCGCTCTTAAGTCTCAAATCATCTCTCGGAGCTAACCGAACCATCGGAATTCACATCCGAGCCCTCTAACTCATAAGTCAACGTCCGGTTGACTTTTCCAACTTAAGCCTTTTTAAAAGAGACTAAGTGTCTCATTTTATCAAAACCACTCCAACTCAACTCTATTACACAAGATACAGACAATGAAGCATAAAGAAGCTGAAAATAGGAAAAACGGAGCGGTAACTCATGAGACGACGGGTCGGGTCATCACATAAAAGGTGAAGAACGTAGGTCCCACATTCGAGTAGAGCTTCGTATTATTGTTGATTCACACTTCCGGGTCAAAATTTCAATCTATTTGCTTTCCGAAAATTCAAAATCGAGGTATTTCGATTTATTTTAAGTTGAAACTTTTATAATAATACACATTATTTGATTTGTATGTGTTCTATTTGGATTTGTGTTTTATTTTTTTCGAAACTAGCATGTTAAATTTATCCGGATTTAATATTAGTGTATAAAAAAATATAAATTTGTCAAATAAATTTGTCTGTTAATATCCTGATTTATATATATGTATTTTCATGTCGTTTTGTGTTTTATTTGCAATTAAATTTATTTGTTGTTTATGTTTAGTTTAGATTATTTTTTAACATAGTAAAATCTAGATCTTTTTAGCATAGTAAAACGTAGATCCTTTTAGCGTAGTGAAATTTAGAGCCTTGTAGCGTAGTAATGTGTAGTATTTTAGCTTAGAATTCCTTTTGTTTAAGTATCTTATGCTGGTAGTTGAAAATGCAAACTTTGTACAATTAAGTTAATAATTGTATCAACACACATAATTAGTAATTTGTACAATTAATTTATTAAAAAATATGAATTTAAATTATAAAAAAACACATAATTATTAATGATAGTTTGGTGCCACTGGGCCTCAAAATATCGAGCCCGGAATCCATAGGTATATATATATATATATATATTTACATTAAGTTATTAAAAATATGAATTTAAATTATAAAAAAATACATAATTATTAATGATAGTTTGGTGCCACTGGGCCTCAAATATCGAGCCCGGAACCTATATATATAAAAATATCGAGCCCGGAACCTATAGGTATATATATATAATTTATACAATTAAGTTATTAAAAATATGAATTTAAATTATAAAAAAAATACATAATTATTAATGATAGTTTGGTGCCACTGGGCCTCAAAATATCGAGCCTGCAACCCATAGGTGTATATATATAATCTGTACAATTAAGTTATTAAAAAATATGAATTTACAGTTGACGACATGGACGCGAGTATACATCCCGACCCTCGGACGTTGGATCTATTAGCCCTACAGCCCCAGCATAGATCCGAGTATATATGGGACGGACAATTGCTTACGCAAACTTTCCAGGCCAGGAGAGTGGATCTATTGTGGGAGTTTTTGAGTCCTCCCCGCGTTCTACATCCCCGCGTGGTCCATTACTTGGAGGAGATGATATTATATAGGATTATTAGGATTGGCCGGATACAACTCGACTATGTTTTGATCACGGCCTTGATTGAACGATGGCGACCGGAGATGCACACTTTCCATCTGTCCATCGGCGAGGCCACCATCACACTCCAGGATGTTGGGATTTTATATGGCCTGTCCGTTGATGGCTTGCCAGTTTTACTGCCTGCGACCATGAGATATTATTCGCGGCAGGCATATTGGGATATGCTACACATGCTCACGAGTTTCATGCCGGAGGACGAGGAGGTAGTATCTGGGTCCAGTCGTATGCAGTTTGTTCCCATTAGAGACCACCTGGTGCAGATCCACCATACTATCACCGACGAGTTAGCGGAGGTGGATGTACAGGGATATACGAGGCTACTATTGCTCCTTCTATTTGAGGGGGTCTTGGTCCTGAACACTTCGGGGAACCTAGTGAGCCTCCGTTTTCTGCATCATATTGCTCGGTTCGAGGATACAACCATCTACAACTCTCATATTTGTACAGGCAGATGTGTCGGGCTTGCATCGGCACACAGAGAGACATTGGTGGCTTTCTGCCGCTTCTACAGGTAATAACATATTCAAATAATATGTCCATTAGTTACAATTCTATCTAGTTATAGTTAATCTTATACTTTACGTCAACTTTGTATGTAAGGTTTGGGACTGGGAGCGATTTCTGCAGTTTCGGCCACCTCTACCACAACTACCGGCTAATGTAGAAATTCCGCAACTCCCTCTAGCCTGTAGGTGGGTTATGCGTCGTACTCTTGCACGAGAGTATGATGCCCATCATAATCTCCCCCTCTACAGTGATGTGTTGGATCTGCTGGAGGACACACGGGTGAATATCTAACAAAACTTACCTGTTATAGATTAACTTAGTGTTACGCATACTAACGGTTTGTGTTCTTATTTGATAGTTCATCTGGACGTCGTACAACGATGAGGTGATCGGTACCTTGCCAGCGTATTGCACGTTCATCCGACATAGTTGGACGACTTCTGTCCCGCTCATATGCCTCGATATTGTCAAGCATCATGCCTCCGAGCGGGTATTTCATCTGTTTGGCCTGCTGCAGCCTATACCGACTCCCCTTGCATGGCATGCTTTACATTATGAGAGGGATGATCGGTCCAGGGTAGACGACACATTTATGGTATACTTGGGACAGGCGAGGGGACTTGACCCCACCTCTGCAGCACTTTCCTATTCAACGTTATATGGCATGGTACTGCACTGTTGACTTTTTATCAGGAACCCAGTTCATCAGGCATATGGTCGGTACATCCCATACGCCAGGAGACATGAGGCCCTCGCATGTTTTCTATTATTATTAATTATATACCTGTAATTTAGTGTCAAATATGTAGTTTATATTTTTTACTTTGTGCAGGCGATTGGATTGCATACCATCTATCATATGGGGTAGCAGATGCAGAGTCATGTCCACAATCCTATGGCCATGCAGGAGTATAGTCGTCGATTCATGGATGTGGCTGCCCAGAAACTACAGCGAGCCCGATCGGATCAGCGTTTGGCACACGAGGCTGATTGTATGGACCCAGCGCAGTACCATCGAGGTCGTGGTATCCCACGAGCTGGAGGTGCCTGACGAGTTGGTGGTGCCAGACGACGTGGTCATGGGCGAAGAGAAGGTAGTCCCAACAAGGGGGCGTTGAGGCTCCTGCTGATGATGTTGTTGCTGATATGGCAAGTGGCATGCATGAGACGGACATGCCGTCTTATAGCTTTGGAATTTATCGCACTCCAGTGCTATCGTAGGTGACCCCATCGGGTCAATTATTGATCACGGGCTTGGATATTCAAGGAATGGATTGGGGTAGATACTTCCCAAGCCCGTCTACCACTGTTCAGGATCGACCGACCCGAGATTTTTATAGTGGGCATCGACTGAGTTATGGCTGCACATCACATGCGCAAGTGTGAGTTTATTAGTATTGAATTTGAATTTATTTTAACTGTAACTTATTTATTTTCTTTAACTTTATTAATTTCCTTTGTAAGGCTTCATGCGATGCTGCGACAGATGGCTACATTCAGGATCTAGACACGAGGATGGTAAGACAATATAAATTGTTGTGAATTGTTATGTAGTTTTCTATACTAAGTTTCATATTATTATGTAGCCTTCTACTGGAGCTGACAGCACCACCGGTACATGTCATCGTGCGCCGCATCCGGCTATAAGGAGACGACTTGATGATGATGATCCTGATAGCGTACCTAGGCGGGAGGGGATGCGCCTTAGGCCAACAGCTGCATTGAGACACACCGGATGCGGGACACATTGATTCGGCCTTCCCTTTTTTTTATTTGGTGTAAACAATATTTTTGTATACATTAACAACAATATTTAATCGAATATGCCCATTACTTTTTTTAGTTCTCCATTATTTTGATAGTTTCATAAAATAAATTTAGAACAACACAAGCACTTAAACTTAGCTTCCACTTCAATTAAAATAAAATTTAGTACAACAAACAAGGAAAACATTACTACAGCACAAACACAAACACAAACACAAACACAAACATAGCAGGCCAACATAATAAAACTACATGAAATATGAAAAATACACTAAATACATACATGCCAATGTTTAGCCCCGGTTGCCATTTATTCTTCGCTCCAACCACTTAAATCGTTCTTCCAGTTGTTTTTTTTCTTCTTTTACCTCTTTCAGTTTCGCCTTCACCTCCGCAAGTTCCCGTTTATATTTTTTTTACGTTCCTTTTGTGCTTCACAATTCCATTGTATTTTCCATTTTTCTTCTCCCACCTCCTTCAGTTTCGCCCTCAAGTCTGCAATAATTCTATTGCTTTCTTTTTCATGTTCCCGTTGTCTTAAACACATATTATGAAGAAACCGCAGTTGTTCTCTGTAACATTCATGATAACATGCTTCATCAACCCATTCCTCAAAATCACAAATAGGTTCACCGGGAACCTTGTAAAACTGGTTCATACAGTGCTAGTAGCGGCGTCCAACTTCACTACCGGTCCCAACAATTTTGCCTCAAGCATGCTTTTCCACAGTTGCACTTTGGTGGACGAAGAGGTTGAGCCATTTGTGAAATATTTTCTTTTAGTAAAAAAAAAAACCTTACTTTTAATGAAATATTTGCTTTTAGTAAATTTTGAGCACACAAAATAACTACAATTAGCCCGTTATTTATAGGCGGGACAACACACACATAACGTACTATCTAATGGAGCTATATTTTGCATGTTAAATATCATGATGGTGACAAGACAACTTTATGTCAGTTGGTCAGCTTTTTCAGTTCGACAAGACAATACACATATAACGTACTATCTAATGGCGCTATATTTTGCGTGTTAAATATCATGATGTTGATAAGACAACTTTATGTCAGCTGGTCAGCTTTTTTAGTTCGACAAGAGAACACACACATAATGTACTATCTAATGGCGCTATATTTTGCGTGTTAAATATCATGATGTTGACAAGACAACTTTATGTCAGCTGGTCAGTTTTTTCAGTTCGACAAGACAACACACACATAATAAATATACGGATAATTTTATTAAATTATTATTTAAATAGGTAAAATGGGAAAGTACAAATCATAATTAACAAGCATAATTTTATTTCATAAATCTTGCAATATAGACATAACAACTAATTATTACAACATCAACTCATGGGTAGTTAGGTACACTAGAAGAACACCCACCTCGAGCTTGATTACTGTTGCCACCGAAAGGACATTTTCTACGGTCGTGTTCTGTTTGCGAGCGTATACCACATTTGCGCGCATAAACGGTATCACTAACATCCATTTGGTTTCGTATACGTGTTCTCTTCTGCACCTGTCTTTTACGCAAATAGGACTTGTTACACACCATTTTAAATGGTTCCGGAGGCCAATAATGCTCAGTACCCACTGGCTGCAACTGACCACTATATGTGTTTAGGTACTTGGAAACACTATATTGTTGATCAACATAGTTGGTCTCCGCATAACCAACACGTTGAAAACACTTGATGGCATGTGAGCAAGGCATGTGGTAGATGGACCATTTCCCATGGGAGCATAACCTTGCAGATTCATTTACAGTATGTACATTATTACCCCAATTATTATGAATAGCGGTGCGAAGTTCAAAAATACCTCTTTCGTTATCATACTGCAAAAATGAATGCCAATATGCTCGCCGTCTGTATTTCTCAAATCTCTTCATAGGCACTGGCATAAATTCAACACCCCTCTCCATCAATTCCATTACAGCTGCAGACCGTTCAACAAACCTCTCCGCCATCCGCTTGAACGACATCCGCACCATGGCTGTGATAGGCAATCCTCTTGCCAACTTCAATAACCCGTTGAAGGACTCTAACACGTTTGTAGTAAGAATTCCCCAACGTCTGCCACTATCCGCATGCAACGTCCACTTTTCAGGGACATGTCGCATTAACCAACGATAGGCTGCTTCGTCTTCTTACCTGATAGAAACCATATGCCTCCGGAATTTATGTTGTTGGTGGTCTGTTGCTGCCATCCACATCAAATCATGTAGATCCTTGTTGGGATGTGCCTTCTGGAAATTGGCCTTCAAGTGCCTCACACAGTAACGGTGGTATGCATAAGGTTCTTGCCATGCAGGCAAGTTCTCCACAGAACTTAATATACCACTGTGCCGATCAGATATTAGACAAATACCTGAACGCTGTTTGACAACGTGCTCTTTCAGGTGGTTCAAAAACAGCGTCCACGTCTCTGTGCTTTCATTGGCACAAACAGCAATAGCTAGAGGAAATATCTCTCCATTAGCATCCACTGCCACGGCTATCAATAGCTTGATATCGTACTTTCCATAGACATGAGTTCCGTCTATGGATATTACGGGAGGGCAATGCGAAAAATCATCAATTGCTGGCTTAAACGCCTAGAACACGTAACTGAATATATATTCTGATTTACCTGGAATCCGCTCAAGCTTCCATTCAACAACCGTACCTGGGTTAAATTGCTGCAGTGCAGCCATGTACCTAGGCAGATCTGCAAATGACTTATCCCAGTTACCATCGACTATTTCAAATGCTCTTTTGCACCCGAGATATGCCTTTCTTTTAGTAATTGCATGGCCATGTTCCTGGTGGACTGTTGTAATGCACTCTTTGATTTTATACCTTATGGACGCTTCGAGGTGCGGAATAAGTACAAGAGAAATCAAGTCAATATCCAAGTTGAAGTGATACCTGTTGAATGTGTACATTTCACATGTGTGGGTGGGAATGTATTTACCCACTTTCCACATACCTGTCTTCTTCTTGGTCGTATGCAACATCCAATTACATGGCCAAAACCACCTGCGGCAAACAACCTTGTATACCATCGGACTTGACTCCCATACCTGTATCTCACGACACTCTTTTACGTTGTGTATTTTACAAGCCATGCTTAAGCGCGCTTTATCAGGAAAAAGCATCCCCTTTGCAAGCACCGTTGGTCTAGACTCATCCCACATTGTTGTCCGGATTTCATCAAAATCCCTTATGAGAGCTTCCACATCCGACACGGTGGGCAAGTTATCAATGTAAGGAATCTCCCTTGAATGAAATGGCACTTTGGACTCGTACACTCTTCGTCTAGGGGGTCTCTCTTTAAATCAGGTCCTTCCTCCTCATCCTGCTCATCATCATCCTCACGAGGAAAGGGTGTCTCATCTCCGGATTAATCGGCATTGTTATCGTAATCACTGTTCTGTTCCTCACTCTGTGCATCTGCCAGATCCCGATGTGATACGTCGTTTTCGGTCAATTTAGTGAGTACGGGTGGTTCAACTTGCTCGTTTTCACTACACAACCAACAAAAATATAAGCTACTGAATTAATAAATGCTTTTCATATGGCTATATCACTTCAATTACTAGTCGTAATGTGATGAAATTCCATGATGGACATTTTTCAATTAGGTGATGACTACTAGATGGGCCACTTGTGAAATTCATATCTGGCCGGTACCCCTATTAAATATATGAGCGTTAATACAAATTCAATATGCCAAAAATATACATAATTAACACAAATGAAAATTGAAGTTTACTACTCGTCTTGTGAATTATGGAAAGCAGGGTATAAATTATTTTCTCAATGCTCATTTGCCGGCAGTGATAAGTTTAAATCAAGAAAAACTCTTTCATCCGGAACCTGTCCGACAAAAACTGTTCCAGAATAACCACCCGATGACTGGGGGTTATCTCTACTACACACAACCTCGTTTATTGGAACGTCTTCGACCTTCACGTACATCTCCAACATTGTGATTACAAGAAATACCCGACATTCGTCCGGAGTCCTCAGAAAATCACTCAAAGTTTCATCATCGTCGATGTTAAACTCTGAGTAAAAAGCAACCCCTTGTGGAGTGACGGAATACGAATATCTTCCAGTTACTTTAAGTATCACTGAACGTTTCCTCACACTCATTTTTTTGCATAACAACGATATCAATTTATCGTACTCCATTGTAAATGGCAATTTAACATGACACCGAGCAGGTAAACTATAGCCCACAGAGTTATTCTCCATCACAACCTAACCCCCTCCTCCAAACAGCAAAAGCTAGATGAAATATCTGTCCATTAGCATCGACTGCCACGGCTATCAATAGCTTGATATCGTACTTTCCATAGACATGAGTTCCGTCTATGGATATTACGGGCAGGCAATGCAAAAAATCATCAATTCCTCGCTTAAACGCCCAGAATATGTAATTGAATATATATTATGGTTTACCTGGAATCCGCTCAAGCTTCCATTCAACAACCGTCCCGGGGTTAAATTGCTACAGTGCAGCCATGTACCTAGGTAGATCTGCAAATGACTTATACTATATACCATAGACTATTTCAAATGCTCTTTTGCGCCCGAGATATGCCTTTATTTTAGTAATTGTATGGCCATGTTCCTGGTGGACTGCTGTAATGTACTCTTTGATTTTATACCTTATGGCCGCTTCGAGGTGCGGAATAAGTATAAGAGAAATCAAGTCAATATCCAAGTTGAAGTGATTCCCGTTGAATGTGTCAATTTCACATGTGTGGGTGGGAATGTATTTACCCACTTTCTACATACCTATCTTCTTCTTGGTCGCACGCAACATCCAATTACATGGTCAAAACCACATATGGCAAACAACCTTGTATACCATCGGACTTGACTCCGATACCTGTATCTCACGACACTTTTTTACGTTGTGCATTTTACAAGCCCTGCTTAAACGTGCTTTATCAGGAAAAAAACATCCCCTTTGCAAGCACCATTGGTCTAGACTCATCCCACATTGCTGCCCGGATTTCATCAAAATCCCTTGTGAGAGCTTCCACATCCGACACGGTGGGTAAGTTATCAATGTAAGGAATATCCCTTGAATGAAACGGCACTTCGAACTCGTACACTCTTCGTCTAGGGGGTCTCTCTTTAAATCAGGTCCTTCCTCCTCATCCTGCTCATCACCATCCTCACCAGGAAAGGGTGTCTTGTCTCCGGATTCATCGACATTGTTATCGTAATCACTTTTCTGTTCCTCACTCTGTGCATCTGCCAGATCCCGTTGTAATACGTCATTTTCGGTCAATTGAGTGAGTACGGGTGGTTCAACTTGCTCGTTTTCACTGCACAACCAACAAAAATATAAGCTACTCAATTAATAAATGCTTTCCATATGGCTATATCACTTCACTTATAAGTCGTAATGTGATGAAATTTCATGATGGACGTTTTCAATTAGGTGATGACTATCGGATGGGCCACTTGTAAAATTCATATTTGGCTGGTACTCCCTATTAAATATATGAGCGTTAATACAAATTCAATACGCCAAAAATATACATAATTAACACAAATGAAAATTGAAGTTTACTACTCGTCTTGTGAATTATGGAAAACAGGGTATAAATTATTTTCTCGTTGCTCATTCGCCGATGGTGATAAGTTTAATTCAAGTAAAACTCTTTCATCTGGAACCTGTCCGACAAAAACTGCTCCAGAATAACCACCCGATGACTGGGGGTTATCTCTACTACGCACAACCTCGTTTTTGGAACGTCTTCGACCTTCACGTACATCTCCAACATTGTGATTACAAGAAATACCCGACATTCGTCCGGAGTCCTCAGAAAATCACTCAAAGTTTCATCATCGTCGATGTTAAACTCCGAGTAAAAAGCAACCCCTTGCAAAGTGACGGAATACGGATATCTTTCGGTTAGTTTAAATATCACTGAACATTTCCTCACACTCATTTTTTTGTATAACAACGATATCAATTTATCGTACTCCATTGTAAGCGGCAATTTAACATGACACCGAGCAGGTAAACTGTAGCCCATAGAGTTATTCTCCATCACAACCGCATTCCCCCCTCCCCCCAATATAATGAAACTTTTATTCTACGCTCTTCAGACATAATGAAAAAATGCCGGAGAATTTAACAATAATAAAAGTTTCAACAAGAGTTAAAATTTTTTTTGAATGAATTTCTATACAATCCTAACCTCTTTATATAGGAAATGGCTAGCCGGGAATTTTTTTATATATATAGCGCCCAAAAAATGGGCACTATACGCTTTTGAATTATTGAAGTCATGAATTATTGATGGGGCCAGGAAAAAGGAGTATAGAGCCAAAATACTGGACGCTATACCTGGGCGTTCAGCTTTTTCAGTATAGTGCCAAAATACTAGGCGTTATACATTAACGACACAGTTAACGTTAATGTATAGCGCAAAGTATTTTGGTACTATATATAAAAATGTCATCTTTTTTTTCTACCTATTTATGTATTTTGAGTCCAAGAACTACAATTGGATTCCGGACTTGTGCGCCACTAAATCCTCAATTATTTGTTCCCACTATGACAAAAAATTTGGCTCCAAATAGCGACTTATAGAGAGTCGCCACTGATGGTATTTGGGGCGATAGGGTCGCCTCTAATAGTGTAAGTATCTGATATTTAAAATAAAAAACTAAATACTACCTAAGATTGTCTCGTTTAATAAAAGAAGGCCGAAGACGGTCCCTTCCTTCTTCCCTCTTCTCTTTTCTCTCTGCAAAAGCCATTGAAACCTAATGTATGAAACCCAAATTCTTCTTCCAAATTCCCAAATTAAATCTTTCACTTTTGTTTAATCACAAGATGTGAACCTACTTTATGAAACCCAAAAGCCCTAACACCATTTGTATTTTAAGATTGTACTCAAATAAGGTAATGTATTCAAACCCCAAATCCTTTTGGGTGTTAAATGCAGTTAGCAAGAGTGACTATTTCATCACATTCACCTCTAATTTATTTAACCCATTTGAAATCTACAGGAGTAGAAAGCAATTTTTCCAACAATATCATCGTGTAAAGCCCTTCTCGGTGTTGACGATCTCTTTGCTGGGTAAGTTATTTTTATTGAAATTCTAAACTTTTTGGTGATTGCATGTTTGGTATTCCTCTCAAAATTCTGAAATGAGATGTTGTGTGGTATGGGTCTGTTATTTTTCCTGATATTTTTCGACAAAATTCCATAGAGCAGTTTTTTACGCGATTCTTTGTTGTGTGGTATGCCCTAAGTTTCTTATTTCTGAGAGTGAAAAAAACCACTGCCTTATGGGTAGATATGATACTGCTCTTGCTGCACAAACAATTGATTTTCTGCGCAAGAAAATCTCTGCCTTATGGGTTTTAGTTGTTGGACTTTTCAAGAGTTATGTCTGTAACTCTTTTCTGATACATTGTGTGATGCTTGGTATTTTGATATGTATTTTAATTAGAAGGTTGCCCTATTGCTTTTTAGAATTAAAACCAAAAACTGCTCTTCTCTGTTCTCACAAAGCTCAATTGAAGTATATTTGGGAAATATTTTGTTCTTCATAGGCCTTCCGAACTAAAATTAGTAGGTCCACACTGGTCAAGGCAAAATCGTTATTAGCAGAATTAGGCTTATTTTATGCACAAATATAACACTATGCTAGGATAGAGAACATACAGAGTTGAAACTGGCAGCGGTAGCCTCTTCAGTGTCATCTTCAGGTAAAATGCCAATTTCAACAAGTTCCAGTAGCTCTTTCCTAGATATGTTCCAGTCTTGCTCCCTTTGTTCATCAAATTTCTACCAAAAAAGCTTGACGTTTTCCACTCCTTACTTTACAGTTCACGCTCATAAACACTACTATTTCTGAGCTGGTGCAGTATATTATTAACTAAGTATTTACTTTTAGCATAATCAAACTAATGTTTTAAACAATTTTCAGCTTGAAACGGGAAACGGGAAGAACAGAAATTGAATTTTATGTTTAATTAGTCTTTCCAGTTGGAAGGTTGGGGGCGCGATTTTCTTTAGCTGCTTCATAAATATCTCCTATAAATTCTATTCCTAAAAACCGGCAATCGTAGACTGCTTTTGTTTATCTATTATGACGGATGGAGGGCCCCAAATCGAGTGGCGGCTGGTTGCCCTTTAAATTATGTAGGTAGAAGAAACTATTAAATAGATAATGAGTAGGTGAATGAGGGCTGGAAGGAACGATTGGAAGGAGAACACCAGGAAAGTTATCTTTAAAAAAAAGAAAAGGAACAAGGCGAGAGTGGGAGGGCATGAACGAGAAGAATAGGTCAATGAGATAATAATCTGCGAGAGGTCATCTGATGTTGTTCGTGACAAGGAAAAAGAACTTGCTGTGGGAATGTTAGCTGTTCTTTCTCCTGGAAACATTATCCACGTTACCTTGTAAAACACGTGTTGATACATATATGGACCAAGAATAGCTAGTTTTAATTAGGCGGCGACAACTATTATGCATTTATAGATGAGCTTGATACGGTTCAAGTTTATGAAGAATGAAAGAATCCAGCCCCTTCTCCTCCTTGTCATCATCATTTATGTTTCTGTCGTAACACATTGACTTGATTTCTCGGGTTAAAATGAGACGTGAGACGCATTGATGTTGGAGTTTTTTTTCCCTTCCATTTGTCGCTTATGTGATCCGTGTATCTGTTGATTTATTGTTTTGTCTGGCGTATCTTTCTTCAGTTTTATACATTAATGCATTAACAAATCCTGGGTCGACGGTGAGAGCACTGTTGGCTATTAAGTGGTGCTTTATATGACCTTTAAAGTTAACTTAGGTATAGATAGACAAAGGATCTGTGAATGAAGCTAATTATATCTAATATGTGAGTATTACGGTTCATTTTCTATTTTACAATTTGGAAAGTACTAAACAACAGTAGCACCTACTTTAGAAAGCTTACAAACTATATACGGTTATTTTGTTTCATTTGTGAATTTTAGTGGGTGGCAGTCATGTCATTGTGGAAGTGATCGTAGAATACTTCATTGAATTTTGTTGATAGTTTGTATTTGCTAGCTCTTCTTTCTTCAGAAGAGCATCTACAGATGTAGATCAAGAAACAGCTTTTACTTATACTATTATTAGACTTCGTCTTAAGAGCTGCCAGTTGGAAGTGTTTTTGGGATCATCATTTCCTTATTTATCACCAATTGAAATATGATAATGAAACTAGAAATTCTGGGGAACTATAGGCTTCGTATTATAGGCTTATCATTTTTAAGCCCATGGTTCAGTATTATTATTGGTTGATGATGATATCAAAATCATACAACTCTTTCATTCATAACGTGTTATTCCTGCATTTCTTCTTCCTTTTTTGTTCTTTCCAGGGTTAGTCGGGGTTTCTTGCACACAGTCCCTAGAACCTCTTTGATTATATTAGTAATAGGTACCACCAAATTAATTACAACTGATTTGTTCTCTTGAGCCGAGGGTCTTTCGGAATCAGCCTCTCTACCCTTCGGGGTAGGGGTAAGGTCTGCGTACACACTACCCTCCCCAGACCCCATTAGTGGGATTTCACTGGGTTGTTGTTGTTGTTGTTGATTTGATGAGTCATTTGCCAATATAGGGTTGGTATGGTGCGTTTTATGAACAGAATGTGATTAAAATAGGTATGTAAAAATGATAATGGAGAAATTGTGTGGTGGATCCACAATCCCAACAAATTCATGTAATATTCTTAAATCACTGAGATGAGTCGAAAGTTGCAAGAAGAACATGAACAAATGGATGCCGAATTAAAAAGTAACATGGAACAAGAGTGCAAAGGAAGTTGGAAGAGAAACTTGAGCACGTGAATACGGAAGTAGACAACCGGATCAGTGTAGAAGTAGCCAAGAGGATTCAAGAACAACTTGCTGCTATCATGACTGGAATGCAACAGGTGATCTACTCTTAATGTTTTTGTACTCTTCTTACTCTTCCTTCAGTGTATTTAGTTCACTATAAAATGTCAACCAACACATATGTATCTAGCATTATACAATTGATATTTATGTTACCATCAGCCCTTTTTTAGTTCATTACTGCCATCAGTCCAATATTTCTAAAAGGCTAATATTAGTTCATTTCTTGCGCTCATTGTGCTGGTTCGTGTTTGTCAATGCTAGACTTGAGATTCTTTTTTGGATAAGTCTTCATAGTATTAGCAAAAAGCTAGCCATTTCTCCTTCTCCTATGTTTTCAAACAACTTTGGTTGGATTTTGGAGGATCCAAATATTCCTACAGTTGGATAGTTATAGATAAATTTACTTTCTACACCAAAGTAGTTGCATATAGCTTTTGCAATTCGATGTAGTACCCTTGTTGAAGGCTATATAAACATTTTGTTGATGCTATATAAACATTGTGTTGATCCAGTATCATTGAAGGCTATATAAACAGACCTACTGTGTTGCTGCCTTTACTGTGATGCTTTCAAACTATTCTGTCTTCATTTGCTGTAGTTCCTTGAAATTGTTCCAGAACCTTGAAGAGTTCAGCTATCCTACTTTAGAAATCTTCTGAAGTTAATGTTCTTATATGTATCTTTTTTCACCTTGATCTTCTAACAATGTGAAGTTAAGTTAATGTTCCAGAACCTTGATTGTTAATGTTCTTATAACAATCTTCAAGCTCTAACAATGTGATCTTCTATTTGTTTCTTTAATAATAGGGACAAGGTTCTTAAACAGTGGTGACAATGAAGGAGGAGCTTGAAGCTAAGGCACTCAATGTTTTACTTTTTGGTTATATATGACAACGAAGTATTACGTAGTATATATATGCGGAGGAACTTAAAGGTTAAGGCACTCAATATTTTGCTTTTTGGTTATATGTATATGCGTACAATGAAAATGAAGTATTACATAGTGTATATGCGGAGGAGCTTGAAGCTAAGGCACTCAATATCTTGCATTTTGGTTATATGTATATGCGTACAATGAAAATGAAGTATTGCATAGTATATATGTAATTGAACTTTTAGTAATGGAAGTGTTTAGTATTTGGTTTAGGAAATTCTTTTGGTGTTTATTAAATACTGTTAGATGATCTTAAACTTATATATTAATGTAAACTCTAGTATTCAGTTGCTACTAGAGTAATATTAATGGCGAGTTTCAGTTGCCACAAAAATCACTATTCAGTAGCGTTATTAGAGTTGCCACTGATGGCAAATCATTTTTGTGGCAATTAAGTCGCCACTAAATGTCACTCTACAGTAGCGCTATTAGAGTTGCCACTAATGGAAAATTATTTTTGTGGCAATTAAGTCGCCACTAAATGCCAGTCTTCAGTAGCGGTATTAGAGTTGCCACGGATGGCTAACCATTTTTGTGGCGACTAAGTCGCCACTAAATATCACTCTACAGTAGCGCTTTTAGAGTTGCCATAGATGATTAACTATTTTTGTGGCGACTAAGTTGCCACTAAATGTTACTTTTCAGTAGCGACTTCGATAAAATCAGTCTAGTGGAACTCTTTCTTGTGGCGAGTACATCAAGTTTTTGTAGCGACAATGTCGTCACAAAAGGTATACATTCTGTGGTGACCTCATGTTGTCGTCACTAGTAACATTCAGTAATGGAAGTACTTGCAGCAGTTCCAAAGTCGCTACTGTACACATTTAGTGCCGCCAAATTATCTGTTTAGCCTGTCCCTTTCCCCGTTCCTAATATACTATCTTCCTGTCTTAACTGCTACATGCTTATTGGTGCTTCTATGTTTAATGGCTTCTTGTTAGACGTTGTTTTCTTTATTGAAGGTAGTAATTGTTCCGCAGTCTCATTGTGTTACATTATTGGTTTAAGTTGGTTTATCGGTGTATCATGGTATATTTTTGTTGGTCTCGCTGTGTAGTAGTAATTGAGTGAAGTTTTATAAGTGTATAGCTTTCTATTTGCTTTGTTTTGAGGCATAAATATTGTAGAGGATTTTGAGCTAAATTATGAAATACTTGTTCTTATTATGTGATTGGTACTGATATGGTGGGATCGGGTTGCACGTCGCAACAAGAGGAATAAGGGTGATATATTGAGGAGGAATAAGGGTGAAATGTGATTGTCTGGTAGGATTGGGTTGCGCGCCGCAATAGGAGTAATAAGGGTGGATTGGTGGGATCGGGTTGCACGCTGCAACATGAGGAATAAGGGTGATATATTGAGGAGTAATAAGGGTGGATTTATGAGATCGGGTTGCACGCCGCAAAAATCACATTGACCAGAAAATACAATTTTTTGGTAGTATTTGTTGTTCCACATTTTTTATTTTTTATTTTTAGTCTAATAAATAATAACCAATTAAAATAGAAAAAATACATTATATATATATACACACACACATTTTTTACTAATAAATATAATTAGTTTCGACCCCAGTTAATTTTGTATTTTTCTCTTAAAATAGGAATGACCCAACCCAACTTACCCAATGTATACATAAAGTAAAATAATTAAAAGTAAATTATTCCCCCACAAAAACCTTTGTTCGGAATGTATGAGAATCTGGCCAAAACGATAAGAAATAAAAGTTAACCTATACATATGGATTTTGGGTCGGCTGAGTCGGGCCGGGTTGAATATTATTTATTATACTAAAAAAATAAGGAATAAGAAAATACTATTGAAAAATTGTTCTTTCCGGTCACTATAATTTTTGTGAGAGTTATTGAAAGTTTCATGATTTTTGTGTAAAAAAACTAAGTTATATGTCTGTAGATAATAAATTTGCGTCGTGAAAATAAAATTAAGACCGAAAAATATTGCAACAATCGTAGTAGTTTATTTCAAATATTTGAGCGTTACAATCTCTATGAATCCTCTGATTCTTCTTTCCAATAGTAAATAAATTTAAGGGCCTTTGAGCTTGATCTTGAATATGTAGTTGTCGCCACAAACGATGATCTTGTTCTTGAGCTTTAGCTTGGTTGCTTGAACTTGACCTTGATTTATTCTTCGTTCCTGAGCTTGAACTTGATTTCTTGAACTTGAAGCTTGAAACTTGTGGAGGAATTTGCAGCGTTTGATTCACGAGCACTTTCTTGCTTCTTGTTATAACTTCTGGTGTCTTTCTGAGTTATGAAGATCTCTATTTATAGTTGTGAAAGTGAGGAGTTGTGATAAGACCAAACTCTTTCCGACCAATCAATTGAAGTGTGATATGGTCGCATTGGATTGGTCAGAATATGTCACTTGCACACGTGACACGATTTCATTAGCCTTTTAATGTGACTTGGCATGCCTTGTCATTTTGACACGTGGCATGGTCCTATTGGCTCTTCCATTTGACGTGGTGTGCCACGTCATTTGACACGTGGTACCAAATTGGACCTCTAGGAAGATGATATATTGGGCCTAATAAAGTGGGTTCATCATTTGTAGCCTAACTAAATGGGCTAGCCCAATAAATATTTATTGGATTTAAGCAATTAATCAAATTATATTAACCCACATTATTTATTTGGATTAATATATTTCAATATAATTCAAATTATTTTATTAAATTTAAATTTAATAAATTTTGCATACTTACAAATGCCTCCTACTTCAAGACTCGTTAAAATACAACTTATAAACTTTAAAAGACGAGGCTTAAAGTATCCACAGTTACACGCTTGTGCAAATTGCAAGTTGCCTACCAATTCTCAAGCTTTCCATAATTTTCAAGCTTATTTCATTTAAGGTTTATGCAATTGCAAAGTTGGATAAACTTTCCAACTTGGTTAATCTAGGATGCCGCATGCCCATGTAAAATCCAAAATTAATTGTGAATACTATAATGAAAATAAAGACAATGACACTAAAGACAATGCATTTCATCTTTTCCAATGTCCCAATTCTCACGTGAAATATCTATTAAGTGATACAATCATACACCATTATTGTCTCCCATGAGGAAACACATAAACAAGTTGTTGCACTTAACATATATAGAAGAAATGCTTGAATATTCTTTCCGGTGATCACATTGAATTGAAATGAATCCTAATTGCTATTAACGTCTCATCCGAGATGTATTTAGAGACGTATCTGTCATTCTTAGACTAGCATCGTCAAATTCCAAACCTAGAATGCACAGCTGGCATTTCGTAGTTTGAGTAGGAATCAAATTATAGCATCCCAATTTGTGATGGAAACTAGTTGTTAGCCGTATTTTCTGTTGATCCCACACTGGTAATTATCTTTCTCCTTTTGACATCTATAAATATCATACGTCTTTCATTACATTAGTACCAATTACAGTACCAATTTGAGCGTTTGAAAATTGTTTTGAGTCTACTTTTGACGACTTTCTTATTTTCTTGTACTTTTTTTTTAGTCTATTGTCTTTTTTTAAGAAGTAACTTTGTCTAACTACGAAATACTTTAAAAGTTCGAGATAAAGACCTTTAAAAGTTCGCGATCAATACCTTTAAAATTTGCGGGGAAGACCTATAAAAGTCAGCGCGAAGATCCTTAAAAGCTTATGGTCAAGATCTTTAAAAGTTCACAATGAAGACTTTAAAAGTTTGCGGTGAAGACCTTTAAAAATTCGCGACGAATACCTTTAAAATTTGCGGGGAAGATCCATAAAAGTTTGCACGAAGATCCTTAAAAGCTCGTGGTCAAGATCTTTAAAAGTTCATTGTGAAGACCTTTAAAAGTTCGCGACAAATACCTTTAAAAGAATGCGATGAGGACCTTTAAAAATTCGTGGCGACGACCTATAAAATTTCCACAAAGATCCTTAAAAACTCGTGATGAAGACATTTAAAATTTGCAGCGAAGTCCATAAAAGTCCGCGATGAAGACCTTTAAAATTTGTGGCAAAGACCAATAAAAGTTCTTGCAAAGACCTTTAAAAGCTCGTGGTCAAGATCTTTAAAAGTTCACAGTGAAGACCTTTAAAAGTTCGCGGTAAAGACCTTTAAAAGCACGAGATAAAGAACTTTAAAAACTCGCGGCGAAGACCCTTAAAAGCTCATGGTAGAAATAAGTCGGCAATGATGACCCTTTAAAGTTTTCCATGAGCACTTTTAAAAGTTCGAGACAGGCACATTTAAAAGCTCAAGATGTACACCTTTTAAAGGTTCGGAACTAGAACCTTAAAAATTCGGATGCCATTAAAAGTTCGAGACGAACACCTTTAAAAGTTCTCTATGAAAACCTTTAAAAATTCAAATGCCTTTAAAAGTTCGGGACAAACACCTTTAAAAGTTTACAACGAAAACCTTTAGAAGAAGTTCGACACAGACATCCTTTTTTTTACGATTGAGGCGATTGTTTTTTCACTTATCCATGCTCTCTTACATGATTGCGATTGTTACTCTTCCCTTTTTAGGGAAGTGAGCGGATATGAAGACCAACAAACTTGAAGGTTATGCGAGCATGAAGACATAGCGAATCTCTAGACTTTGATGCAAATATTGTCATCATTTCAGTGAAGACACCATTTTACCATAGCAACTTGCCCCCATTAAATCAAATGTGATCCAAAGATCAACAGAAGGATGGCATTTCAGCTTGATTTTACATTCTTTTCATACTTCACTCTGACTACAATTAGGACACTATGTATCTTTTGAAATCATGTGACTGAACTTAGAATGAAACTCTAAGCTGCCTACGTACCTCGGTGAAGAGGATCAAGTCATACCGTAGTTCAGAATGGGTAATATTTTATTTTATTTATGTCCTAACTTTTGCCTAGGCTGCCTCTTTCGGGGTTTTCAACCTAGCGGATTCTTTTTTTTCCGTATTATTTTTTGTTTTTTGGTGGGCCATACACAGTTTAGACTCATGCAGGCCAGGAGCGTAGAAACATGCAGTTTAGGCTCATGCGTCAAGGAGCGTTGCAACTTCAAAGATAATACTTCTTCAAAAACTTGCCATTGATATGGCCAATTCTCATGCCATTTGCATCAACCAACTTGTAAGCCCCACTTGAGTAAGCTTCTTGTATTACATATGGCCCATTTCATTTTGAAGTGAACTTCTGTATAGGTTTAGGGAAGTAATTATGGGTCTTCGTAGGTAATGACTTGATCTCCTGCTTGAAAGGATCTAGGGCGAACTCTTTTACTGAAGGCGCGAGACAATCGAGCTTGATAACATTCAAGACTCTGTTGAGCTTTCAACCTCTTCTCATCAAGAGCCTCCAACTCTGCTAATCAAAGTCGAGCATTTTCTTCATTAGTGATCCCTTATTGAATAGCCAGGCGTAACAAAGGTATTTGACACTCAAGTGGCAAGATGGCTTCGACTCCATAAACGAGTGAATAAGGAGTAGCCAGTGTTGGCATGCGGTGAGTCATCCTATATGCCCATAGAGCTTTTTCCATACGGTCATTCCAATCTCGTTTGGATTTGGAGATGACTTTCTTTAATAAGTTGCATAGAGTTTTGTTGAATGCCTCAGATAGACCATTGGCGGTAGCATTGTACATGGAAGAGTTATGTTGCTTGAAGCCAAAGAGATCACAAATCTTGTTCATCAACCTATTATCGAATGGCTTTACATTATCCATTATTATGTAACGAGGAATGCCAAAGCGATAAATAATATTTACCCGGATGAAACTTGCAACATTTTCCTTCTTTACTTCCTTAAGAGCAACAACTTTAGCCTATTTTGAGAAGTAGTCGATTGTAGCCAAGATTTATAGGTGCCCACCAGAGAACTTTGGCAGTGGTCCAACAACATCCAACCCCAAGCGTCAAATGGCCAAGATGCAACAGTCGGGTACAACACTTCAGGAGATTGATGAATAAAATTCACATGGAATTCATAAGCCTTGTATCTTCGAGCATAATCCATGCAATCTTTTACCATCGTTGGCCAATAATATTCCATCCTTTTTATATGGAAGTGGAGCTTTGGTCTAGACTGGTGTGACCCACAAATCCCAGAATGTGCCTCTTGTAAAGCTTGGAGTGCTTTTTCTTCCCCTAAGCATTGCAAGAGTACTCATTCGAATGACCTTTTGTATAGAGTATCTTTGTAGTAAAGGAAGCTAGGTGCACGACGACGGATTTCAGTCCTTCTAAGCGGATTTTCTAGAAGTATCCCATAGCACAAGTAGTTGATAATGGGTTGTCGCCATTCTTCTTTCTCAACTTCAAAAATAGCGACAAGATGCTTGAGTTCATTTTCTTCAACTTTAGCCTCATTTGGCGGCGGTACTATCCATGTTTGGCAGATAGTAACTTGCGCTTGATCAGGCAGGATTAACAATAAAGCTAGGGAAGCTAAAGCATCAGCCTTTTTATTTTCTTTCCTTGGCACATGCTGAGTAGTCACATCACCGAGCCACCCTATTAAGTTTTTAGCGTAATCATGATATGGGTGTAGTTCAGGTTTCTTGACCTCGTAACTACCTAAAAGCTAATTGACCACTAACTAAGAGTTACCAAAGACTTGCAATTGCAACCATTTCATTTTGATAGCTATTTCGAGCCCAAGTATTAGTGCTTGATACTCACCAACGTTGTTAGAGCAGAGTTGCGTCAACATAAAAGAGTAGGGCAGAACTTCACCTTGAGAAGTGACAAATACTACCCCAACACCAGCTCCTCCGCGATGTGCAACACCATCAAAGTACATCTTCTATGGAGGCTGAACTTCAATGACCATGGCGTCCTCATCAGGTAGTTTTTCAGTTTGCTCCCAATCATCAAGTATAGGGTGATCTGCCAAGAAGTCCGCTAACACTTGTCCTTTTATGGCCTTTTGTGGGATGTACACGATTTCAAATTGTTGAAACTGGAGGTACCACCTTGCTAGTCGATCATTAAGGATAGGTTTTGACATCACGAACTTGATGGGATTTGCTCTAGAAACCAAACGAATGACATGAGCTTTAAAGTAGTGCTTCAACTTTTGGATTGAGAAGACTAGCGCCAAACATAAATTTTCAATTGGCGAATAATTCAGCTCATTTGGTGTCATCATCCTGCTCAAGTAGTAAATGGAGTTTTCTTTCCCTTCACTATTTTCTTAGGCCAACTACGCTCCAACAGACCTATCTTGTGCTGAAACTTATAGTATCAATGGCTTTCCAAATATATGGGCTGCCTAAACTGGAGGCTTCATCAAGTAAGATTTAATGGTCTCAAAGGCATCGCTACACACTTGGTCCCATTTGAAAGGGACACCTTTCTTCATAAGATGATTGAATGGTTGGCACCTCCCAGCTAGGTTTGAGATGAATCTTCTATGGTATGCTAGCTTTCCTTGCAGACTTTTCAATTCATGAATATTGCGAGGCTCGGGCATTTTCAAAATAGCATCTATTTTGGCTTGATCAATTTTGATACCTCGATGTCGGATAATGAAACTAAGGAACTTTCCGGAAGTAACTCCAAAAGCGCATTTCAATGGATTCATCCTAAGTTGATACCTCCGGAGAAACTCAAACACCATTCTCAAGTCTTTTAAGTGGTCGCCCCTCTTTCTTGATTTTACCACCAAGTCATCCACATAGCATTCGACATTCTTGTGGAGAAGGTCATCAAAGATATTTTGCATAGCTCTTTGGTAAGTAGCACCAGCATTCTTCAAGCCTAAAGGCATTACCTTGTAGTAATAAATACCTTTGGGGGTACGGAATGCAGTAAGCTCTTCATCTTTTGGCGCCATGCGGATTTGGTTATAGCCTGATGAACCGTCCATAAATGATATTACCTTGTACCTATTAGTAGCATCGATCATCAGCTCTGGCATAGGAAGCGGGAATTCATCTTTTGGACACGCGTTGTTGAGATCCTTGAAGTCAACGCACACTCGAATCTGGCCATTTTTCTTCCTTACAGGGACTATACTTGAAACCCATGTTGGGTATTTAACTACACGAATAAAACCAGCTTCGATGAGTTTGTTAACTTCGGTTTCAATCAAGGGAACCAAGTCCGGCCTAAAGTGCCTTTGAGCTTATTTAACAGGGCAAGCACCTTTGTTGACTGCAAGGTGATGGACTGCTACTTTTGGGTCCAAGCCAAGCATCTCTTTATAACTCCAAGCGAAGACATCCTTGAACTCCTTGATTAACTCAATATAAGTGCTCTCTTCATCAACTTCTAGTAAAGCACTTAGGCAGGTGGGTCTTGGTTCTTCATCGGTACCAAGGTTAACTTCTTTTAAGGCATCAACTGTTGTCTTCATTCCTTCTTCAAGTTGAGGTGGAGCATCCTTCACATCTTCATCTTCTTGAGGCTCCCCATCGTTGAAGAATATATGATAACACGGTGAAACATCCTCAAATTCTGCATTACCCTCCATTGAAGATGGAACGTCATTCTCAACTTGTACAGTAACATGATATGAAGAACCCACACATTCTTCATCTTCATCACGTTCCTTAGTATAAACCACAGTATATGGCTTTACCTTTAGTACTTCTTTACATGAAACCACAAGTTTTGTTCGTCGCCTCATTCTAGAAGAAACCAAACTTTTGAAATCTTTAGAGATCTCCTGGATTTTGGATGAAGCGGGTGTTCTTATGCTTTGAAAATTTCTCCGGGACTTGTTCCCCTTCTTTAATGGACCCAATATTTCAAACACGGAGGTACTCACAGGTGATTTTCCAAGTCGATCAAAAATAGAAAGCTTGTTAGAAGCAGTCGATTCATCTTCTACAGAGATATAATTTTTGCTCGCCCTTCTTATTGAGATGCGCACGGGTGACGGTTGCTTGTATCCCAAACCTTCACGTGGTTTCCTCGTTGTAGCTTTTGATGGGAGCTTTCCTAACTTTGACGACTCATTGGGATTGTATCCAGCTTTTGCAAATAGCTTATAAGCGTTAGGGTCCAAACCTTCATCTGTTCGCTTTGTAGGGAGTGCCACATTCTGCAAATGATTTTGGGCTACAAACCTTGCAAGCGGCTTCGAGGACAACTTTACTGCCTCAATCTGTTTTACCGGAAGAGTTAACTCCTTTAGCATGTTAGTTTGGAGATTAGATGATTTTCCCTCGTCTTTCTACCTTTTAGGGACATATTGGAGCGCATGACTCACTTTCTTGCCATAAGGCACAATACCCCGTCTATAAGATTTATTCGCGTTGGGTTGTACCTCCTCGGTAACATCTTTGACTCTACCAGTAGTCACTTCGGTTCTTTTAGTTGTGGGCTCGTCATTTTTGCTTTTTATGACATCATCGGCTTTTAGCTCCTTCAAAATACAGTTCTTCAAGTAGAACTTTGCATCGACAAAGTGTGACTCTGCCTCGGTGAATGGCTCATCATTAGCAACTATATTCGTCTCAACTTTACCTTCGTAGTATTTCAAACATTGATGGTAGGTAGATAGAACCACTTTGTTCTTATGTATCCAAGGCCTTCCAAGCAAGACGTTGTATGAAGTATTTGCGTCGATCACATGTAGTCATGCGCTTGATTGCATATCTTCAATGATGATTTCCATCCTGATCGCGCCTATGGCTCTTTGCCCTTGGTTGAATCCTTGGATCATCACACGACTTTCTAAGAGTTCATTCATGGGAATGCCAAGTTCTTTTACAGTGCGAATTGGCAAAATGTTCATTGAGGATCCTCCATCAACCAAAATTTAATTTACCCTTTGATCAGGCATATATCCAACCAGGTACAATGAGCGGTTATGAAGAGTGTCACCTAGCAGAATATCGTCATTTGTGAACGTGACTTTTTCTTCACAAGCACTAACTTCTTGAGGAGTGAACACGATGAGCTTTTCCGAAGATTGTGCCAACTGTCACGACCCTAGTTCACCCTCCATGAACTGTTGTGACGACACCTAGTCTCTACGACTAGGTAAGCCTAACAATTTGCGTAAAGAGGGAAAACAACAGATAAAAAAAACTTATACAACTACGGAATAAACATAATGAAGGTTTAAGATGCCGCTCGGCATATACAAATATAAACTCTCAAACTGATCAACTTTCCAAAACCCGGAATCTCATGAAATCACAAGCTATAGATATTACATAGCGTTCTAACTCCAGAATGTCTAAATCAAGGGAAATACAGAAGGGCTATAACTATAAGAGAGAATGGAGAGGGACTCCTCAGTTTGCGGATGCGGCAGATATACCTCGAAGTTTCTAGAGAATCGCCTCACCTCAAGGATGATAGGGCTGAGCAGAAGGACCTGGATATACACATGAAAAATATGCGCAGAAAGGGCATGAGTACACCACAGTGGTACTCAGTAAGTGTCAAGCCTAACCTCGGTCGGGTAGTGACGAGGAAGGTCAGGGCCCTATTGAGGTTAGATGAAAAAAAGGTAAAATAGTGTAGAATATGACAATATAATTAAGTGCTAACAGAATGAAGTATCACAGGATAATAAGAACAACAACAACTACAACGGAAAGAGAAAAACACAGAGAGAATGTAACTCCACACAGCAATAGCAACCGGGGATCTCCCAGGATACCGTCCTGTAGTCCCCAAATGTAAATATCCAGTGGATCTCCCAGGTGTCATCCTGTAGTACAACCAATAGTGCGCGAGGATCTACCGGAATCCCAATCCGTAGTCCCAAATGTAAATACTCAGTTTTGGGGGAATCTACAGGGTGCAGTTCTGTAGTTCCAATGTAAATGTGCAGGGGGATCTACCGGAATACCAATCCGTAGCCCCAAAGTAAACAAGTAGGGGGATCTCCCGGGATACCGTCCCGTAGTCCCAAAGTAAACACACATCAGCAACATGAGAAATATTCAATTCAATCTAAATTTCATACCAAGGTAAAACAGGCATTTCTAACCTAGCATGCCGCACTAAATTTAAATAAGGCAGTTTGAGAAAGTAAAGTAATTAAGTCAATTAGGCATGCTTCCCTAAGCTAACAGTAGGCTTAAATTGCAAGTAGTGTAAACAGGGAAAGAAAACACAGTTATATTTACTATAATGAAAACAGGATTTTCAACAGCTAGCACATGTACGCATTCGTTGCCTCACGTACAAGGCATTTCAAACATCAACAATACCAAATCCTAAGGGGAGTTTACCCCACACAAGGTTAGGCAAGCCACTTACCTCGAACCAGCTCAATCAACTCGAAACCACGTTCTTGCCACGAGTATCCGACACCAAATGGCCCAAATCTATTTAAAGTAATTGCAAAATGTAAATATAACTTCAAGTAACTAATTCAACTAATTAATTCTAAGCTAATACGTGAAATTAGGGAAAATGACCAAAACGCCCCACCCTCTCGGGCCTACATCTTGTAATCGGGTAAAATTTACAAATTCGGAATCCTCACACTCTCACGAGTTCAGTCATACCAAAAGTACCAAAATCGGACCTCAAATGGTCCCTCAAATCACCACTCAAAGCTCTCCAATTAACCAAGCCCTAACTCCCAATTTACCACTAATTTTCCTTCAAATTTCATGCTTACAATGACAAAAATCACCATAATAACGAGTTTGGGTTCCACAAATCTTACCTCCTCGAAGCTCCCTTGAATTCCCTCTCAAAACCTCCCAAAAAGCTCAAATCCTGGATGAAAATGGTGAAAGAATGGGAAAAAATCGCGACTGAAACCTTATATAGGT
Source organism: Nicotiana sylvestris (assembly GCF_000393655.2). NCBI lineage: Eukaryota > Viridiplantae > Streptophyta > Magnoliopsida > Solanales > Solanaceae > Nicotiana > Nicotiana sylvestris. The sequence continues at coordinate 67,095,416 of NC_091063.1, forward strand.
TCTGGCCCAGGGTTTCCGCACCGGCGGCCTATTACTCGCACCTACGGACCCGCACCTGCGGTCCCAGGTGTGCATCTACGTATTCCACTTAAAGGACTAGGCCGCACCAGCGCTTCTTCTACCGCACCTACGATCTCGCATGAGCACTCATACTACCGCACCTGCATAAACTAGCTTCCAAGCACATAGCGCATCAACGGCTCCTCAATCACTTCTGTGATCATGCACCTGCGGTCCCCTAACCATAGGTGCGATTATGACAGAACTTCAGCAACTTTCAAATTCCTCCTAAGTCCAATTCTATTTCCGTTAAGCACCCAAAACTCACCCGAGGCCCTTGGTACCTCAACCAAACATGCCAACCAATCCTAAAACATCATACGAACTTATTCTAACCCTCGAATCACATCAAAAAATGCTAAAACCGCAAATCACTCTCCAATCTAACCTTAAGGATTTCCAAAACTTCCAAATTTCTCTTTTGATCAAAAAGTCTATCAAACCTCATCCGAATAACTAGAAATTTTGCACACACATCACATTCAACACTACAGAGATACTCCAACTCTCGGATTTCCATTCCGACCCATAGACCAAAATTTCACTATCGAATCGGAAACTTTAAAAACTCAACTTTCGGCATTTCAAGCCTAAATAAGCTGCGGGCCTCCAAAGCACAATCTGAATATGCCCCTAAGCCCGAAATCACCCAACGGAGCTAACAGAACCAATAAAATTCTATTCCGAGATCGTCTTCACACAACTCCAACTACGGTCCAAATTCTAAAGCTTAAACTCTCATTTAGTGACTAAGTGTCCCAAAGCACTCCGAACTCCCAAATGAATCCTCCCGGCACCTCACAATAGCAGAAATAAACATGGGAAAGCAATTAATAGGGGATCAGGACTTTAACTCATAAAATGACCGGCCGGGTCATTACACCAATGGTAGGTCATCACTCTTTTCTTCCCCTTTTTGAGCATGGCAACAAGAGGCATCAATGCCCTCAAGGGAAATCTTTGTGCGGAACCAACTTGGTAAGAAATCTTCCAAGGTCACTGGTTGTCGAGGATTTTGAGGATGGTGCACCTCCACTTTTGCTTTCTTCAAATACTTAACTGGATTCTACTCCTTGGTAAGTTACCATCATTTTCCTTGTTGGTTTGCTCTATTGATTCTTTTCTTGGGCTCATTTTGTGGTGCCTATGGCGAGTCACCAATGTCCAACTTTCATCATCATCATGGTGGTCTACTTCGACTTTGTTATTCTCCAGTAACTCTTCTTCTTTGATTTGTTTTAAACTGCATAACTCTTCTAGACTGAATGAGCCAAAGGTGATAGAGACTTGGTTCGCACTTACTTTCTTATCTTCAAGCACAATATCTTTTCACGGTCCAAGTCCATAACTTTGTCCTTGAAAACAAAGCACTTCTCTAGAGGGTGGCTTACAAGTCGGAGATATTTGCAGTAATTTGGGTCATTCATTTTCCCAGCTTCATTTGGTCTCTTCATCTCTGGAAGCTCAATGAGATTTAACTCTAGGAGTTCTTCAAAAATGACTGGCACATCCGAATCCATAAATGGGTACTCTTTTGCTTGCATTTCTTTTAGAGTCAACTTTCCACATGGCTTATCTTGAAAAAAGGTGGATTTCATACTCTGATTCTTGCTCACCTTTGTCGTGAACTTCACAGGTGACATGTTGACATTCATTCTTTGCTTTCAGACTTAATGTGATGACCTTAATGGTCATCTCTTGTTTTAAAGTCAAAACTGTGTTCCGAGGTAAACGGATCAATATTCTTGGTAAACGAACCCGTACCCGTGATCCGACGGTCCCGTAGGGTCCGTAATAAAATATGGGACTTGGGCATATGCCCAAATCGAATTCCAAGGTCCCAAGCCCGAGAAATTTTTTTTTAAAGAAAATTATTTGCTGGAAAATATAAAGACTTTTAGAAGTGAAATGATGCATTTTCTTGAAGGTATCGGGCCTGTATCTTGGTTCCGGAGCCTGGTACAAGTTTAAAATAATAATTAAGTTGAACCTGTGAAATTTGGTAAGAATCAGAATTGGTTTGGTATAAATCGGACCTTTAGTTGAGAAATGGAAATTTTAATGTTCTTCAGGAATTTCATGAATTTGAGGTTAAATTCATAGTTGTTGATGTTATTTTGATGATTTGATCGCACGAGAAAGTCCGTATGATGTTTTTAGACTTGCGTGCATGTTTGGTTTGGATCCCCGAGAGCTCGGGTGAGTTTTGGATAGCCCGCAGAGAGAATTTGGACTTAGAAAAAATTGTTGCATGTTGCAGCTCTCGTATTGGCCTCTAATCTCGCAATTGCGAGATTAGGGATTGCAATTGCAAAGTCTGTCAGCATGGTAATTGCGAGGTGCTGATCGCAATTGCGAAATATGCCCTGGCCAGCTTGCTCGCATTTGCGAGCATTTCTTCGCAAATGCGAAGTCCTCAGTAAGTCCCCAGCTGTTGCAAATGCGACTATTTCTTCGCAAATGCGAAATTCTCAGAAATTTTTAGGGTTCGCAAGTTGCAATTGTGACATCTGAGACCTGTTAAGTTGGATTTTTGACGGGATTCTTCTTCATTTTACAACTTTTTCAAACCTAAACATCTCATAGGCGATTTTCGTGAAGAGAGTTCTTCGCCAAATCATAGGTAAACGATTTCTAACTTATTTTCTTCAATCTATAACATCGTTTTACATGATTTCACTTCAAAATCAAGGTTTTTTCATAGGAAATTGGGTGTTTTTGGGTAGAAGCTAGGATTTTTAAATTTTGGGGATTTGGACCTCAATTTGGCGTCCGATTTCAAAACTAATTACATATTTGAGTTTGTGAGTGAATGGGTGATCGGGTTTTGGTTCGAACTTCGGGTTTTGACCAAGCGGGCCCTGGACAGTTTTTGATCTTTTTGAAAAAATAATGGGAAATCTACTTTCATGCATTAGAATTGGTTTATTTAGATTTTATTAATGTTATTAAGTAAATTGTGACTAGATACAAGCGAATTGAAAGTGGAATCGAGAGGTAAAGCGGTAGTTGAGGCTTAATCTTGTCCGTGGATTCGAGGTAAGTGTGTGGCCTAACCTTAGCTTGAGGAATAGGAGTTGTGGTCTATTTGCTATGTGTTAGTATCGAGTACGACGTATAGGTGTGGTGACGAGTATCTATATGTTGGTGTCAAGCATGCCCGTGAGTCTTATATCATGATTGTTATGACTCTATTATGTATCGATCATGCTCAAATTGATGATTATTAATGTTAAACAAAGCTTATGAAATTTTTTTGGTAATTGAGTATTGTTGAGAATTGGCACAAGTTGAGTTTCATTTTTGTAAAGTAATTATTGAAAATGAGATTGGTTATAGCTAAATCCCTTGCCGGGATGTTATTGTTGATATTGTTGATTCCCTTACCGGGATGTTATGTTGATATTGTTGACTCCCATGCCGGGATATATTGTTTCTATTGCTTGGGTGAGGAAGAGTGTAAAGCACGAAAGGGTGATGTCATGCCGATATTATGAGTGTTAATGCACGAAGGGTGATGTTGTGCCATAATTTGAGAGTTAATACACGAAGGGTGATGTTGTGCCGATATTGTGAGGAATATTGCATGAAGGGTGATGCCGTGCCATGATTATGTTAGGTAATGCACGAAGGGTGATGTCGTGCCATTTCTATTGTTTTATATGGTGAAGATGAGAGTAAAAGCACGAAGGATGTTGCCGTGCACGTATTACCGTTTCATTATCTTGTTGATTTAAATGTGATGTTCATTATGATTCGTTATTAATGCTTCTTTATTGGCTTATTGTTAGAATCTGTTATTCCCCGCAGCATGTCCCCTTCCCACTTTATTTTGTTAATTCCTGTTATTATGATTCTATCTGTATACGATTTAACTGCACATGTTTATTTGATAGTCGTGTCCTAGCCTCATCACTACTTCGCTGAGGTTAGGCTCGACACTTACTCAGTACATGGAGTCAGTTGTACTGATACTACACACTCCACTATTTTGTGCAGATTTCAATACCGGACCCGGTGAGTAGCTAAGGTAGCTGCCTTCAGTCCAGGGAGACCAAGGTTGATCTGCTGGCATCCGCAGAGCCTAAAGTCCCCCTTCCATGTTTAGCTTTTCTACTGTCTCTTTTCATTTCGAGAATAGTTGTACTTTTCTTTCCAGACTTGTATTTGTAGTAAAAATCTTAATCGTTCGTGAATTTGTGACACCAGATTCGTAGGTAGACATGTATTGAAGTATTTGGATTTATTTTTAATTCTTCCGTGCTTTTCATTTTCTTAGCTATAATTACTGTTTATAACTGATTGGGTTGAATATTAATGTGTTGAACCGTAATAGTTGGCTTACCTAGCGTTCATGAGTAGGCGCCATCATGACTCCCGAGGGTGGGGAATCCGGGCCATGAAACTTGGGTAGGAACTTGCCCCACTTCCTGACTTCTTGCTTGTCATTACCTTTGTGAGATTCATAGATGGGCAGCCTTTCATTTCCAGCGGAGGCCATGCTCAATTCCATGTCATGGGCACGAGTTGCAAGTTCTTCAAATATGCCATTCTTGATACCTTGCAAGATGTAGAGCAATCCCCAATGCATGCCTTGGATGCACATCTCTATGTATGAAGCTTTACTAAGCCTGTCTTTGCAGTTGAGGCTTGCATTCCTCCAACGATTGATAAAGTCGATAACTATTTCCCCTTTTCGTTGACGAGTATATGTAAGTTCTATCATACTCACAATACGTCTCGTGCTATAAAAGCGATTGAGAAACTCTTGATAGATCTAGCCTCGAGGTCCGTATACCAATCAAAATCATTTCCTTTTAGCGAGCGGACAAACTTGTTGATGAGGTAATCTCCATAAGTCCCAACATTGTTGCACGTCTCCACGAAGTGAGCCACATATTGCTTTAGGTTACCTTTACCGTCAAACTATTGAAACTTTGGAGGTTGATAACCAGCTAGCATCTTCAACATATCGACCCTTGCAGTGTACAACTTTGCATGTGTAAGGGAGTATTTGGCAGCAACTTTATATTTGTTCTTAATGGATTCTTCAATGAACTCCTTCAATTGATCGATTGGAATTATCCCTTCAGATAAGACAGGGATAGCCTTAGTGGATGCTGCTTGTCTTGGGGGAGAGTCACTTTCTAGAACTTCTGGGAGCTGCCAGGTGCATGGGTGGATTCTTCTTCCATCAAGATACCCACCTTTTCTGTTAGCTTGTCAATTCTAGCCTTTTGATTTTGCATGGATTTGGTCAAGCCAACGATTGCTTCCTTCAAGTTTGCCAACTGCTTCACCACAAATGAAGTATTTGTCACTATGGCTGCATGATTGTCGTGGATGATGGAGAGTAGCATGGATTTTCACATAGATTGATCCTTGATTGGCTCACGCTATGTGGTGTAAGTGGGTAGGATCCATCACTTGAAGCATCATCATCTTCCTTAATAGTAGAGTGCTTGGGTCCGGAGAGGTCAAACATACAAAGAGTTTTCTTGATCTTTTCGGCAACATCGATTCCTCCTTCAGGTGCGTTTGTGGAAGATCTTGCTCTTTTTGAGGATGAAGATCCGAAAATAGGGATTGATGCAGACGACACTTGGGGTGCTTGTTGTCCTAAAGAGCTCGCTTTGCTCCTCGTAACTGGTCCGAAGCTTCCAAAGATAATATCGAGGATGCTTTCCACATCAGCATAGAACCTGGAGTTAACAGCCTTGGTGGAAGTTGAATCAGAGTTAATTTTCTTTGAAGCCATTTCAATGTTCTTGGACTTTGGTGATTGAAAAGTTGAGATGAGAGGTAGACAATAAATTTGCGTCGTGAAAATAAATCAAGACCAAAAAATATTGCAACAATCGTAGTATTTTATTTCAAATATTTGAGCGTTACAATCTCTATGAATCCACTGATTCTTCTTTCCAATATTAAATAAATTCAAGAGCCTTTGATCATGATCTTGAATATGTAGTTGTCGCCACGAACGATGATCTTGTTCTTGATCTTTAGCTTGGTTGCTTGAACTTGATCTTGATTTGTTCTTCGTTCTTGAGCTTGAACTTGATTTCTTAAACTTAAACTTGAAGCTTAAAACTTGGGGAGGAATTTGCAGCGGTTGATCCACGAGCTCTTTCTTGCTTCTTGTTATAACTTCTGGTGTCTTTCTGGCCCTATTTATAGTTGTGGAAGGGAGGAGTTGTGATAAGAACAAACTCTTTCCGACCACTCAAATTGAAGAGTGACATGACCGCATTTGATTGACCAGAATATGTCACTTGCACACGTGGTGCGATTTCAATAGCGTTTTAATGTAACTTGGCATGCCTTGTCATTTTGACTCGTGGCATGGTCCTATTGGCTCTTCCATTTGACGTGGCATGCCACATCATTTAACACGTGGCACCAAACTGGATCTCTAAGAAGATGATATATTGAGCCCAATAAAATGGGCTCATTATTTGTAGCCCAACTAAATGGACTAGCCCAATCAATATTTATTGGACTTAAGCAATTAGTTCAATTATATTAACCCACAATATTTATTTGGACTAATATATTTCAATATAGTCTAAATTATTTTATTGAGTTTAGCATGCTTACAATGTCTTTGGTAAAAAAAAAAACATAGTTATATGACTATGTGTGAATTTTACCCCACATTACACATGCATATGTTAGTATTGTGGTGCAGAAAAATTGGCATACACTAAAACCAAGATAGCTTCTATAAAGTATATAATATGTAAGTACATAGGTTTTTGACGTAGTACCTGTGAAAATTATCTTCTTCCCGGGCAAGAATTAACATTCGACTGCGCATACGGAGGCGGATCTAAAGGAATAAGTATGGGTTCCCGGGAACCCAGTAACTTTTGGCTAGATCTTGTATTTGTATTAAAAAAATTATTTAATGTATAAGAATATTTAGTTGGCCTCTAAAGGTAATTAGTGGCGGCTTTATAGTCTTTAGTAGCGACTTTAGTCACCACTAAAAATAATATTTCTTGTAGTGTGGGAACCCAGTTTTTTAATCCGGTTATTATAGTATATTAATTTGAAGTTGATGTAGAAACCCATAAACATAAAATCCTGGATCCGCCTCTGTGCGTATATTGCTTCGGCCATTAGTAACTCAGAATCTATCATACTTGTCCATAATTTCGTCCACTTTATTAGCAATCAAACCCATGTCTTTAGACTTGAGATGAATTCAAGGGCAAACACAATTCTGCTCCACCTACTAACACACTATACTTAGCAAGACAGAAATTACCTATGAAATTGCAAGAGAAAAGGCAACAATTTTAATCCGTCGCCTACTTGGGGTTGTTGTAGCCTATGAAGCGCTGGCTTCTCTTAGGAGTTAGGCGTTTTATCTTTTTTTTTTTTTAAATATGATAATAGGGTAATAAGAAGGTTATTTTAGTAATTTAACTTTTAACTAAAAGGCTTCTCATTTTTAATATAGTATAGATAGATAGATAGATTAACTTGTTAGGACCGAAAAAATCAGGTGTCATGCGAAAACTAGCAAAGCAAACCTTGAACGATGATAAATTATACAACACAAGAGAAATATACCAAAAGAGACACAAACATTTAACGTGGTTCGGTCAACCGACCTACGTCAACGGTGGAGATGAGCAATCCTCTATAATAAAAAGAGAGTACAAAATATCAAGAGAACAACCTCACGAAGAGGCAAACACAAGTGACACTCTAACACTTGTCCCGTAAAATTCTCCCCCTAAACACGACTTTCAAGCCCCCTATGGCTACATTGTGGATGTTGCTAAATGACAAGGAAGGATTCTCAATTTATAGAAGTCCAAACCTTTTCCTACAAGAAAAAGGACTAGCCAAGTATAGGAGAATTATAATTTTCTTCTACAAGAAGGAAAACCCAATTAAGGTAATTATATTGCCCTTTCCTTCAACAAATAAGAAAACCAAATATGGTAAGAAAATTACGGCAAACACCTAACAATTCTCCCGCTTGGCCGGAATTTTTTGACAAAATAAACTTGATCCACCTTCTTCACATAGCCTTCAACAGGTTGCATCTCCAAATCTCCACCACAAAGTTTGTCTCAACGTGTGTAGCACACCAGTCAAATTCCTTAGAAAAAAATCACGATTATCTTCAAATATATTGTGGCTAGTACTGAACCCGCCAAGATGAACCTGTTTTGAACCTCGCTCTGGTACCACTTGTTGGCATCTTCTTCACAATGGTGGTGAATATTGTGGTCCATTTGATAACTATTGCAAGGAAAAAGAAATTCGTCATCAGAAAACTCCGCCCAAGACACCTCAATTGAATGGTTTGGCAGAGAGGATGAATAAAACTCTAGTTGAGAGAGTTAGATGCTTACTTTCAGAGGCTAAACTTCCAAATACATTTTGGGCGGAAGCACTTAACACTGTTGCCTATGTTATCAATTTGTCTCATGCAGTTGCTTTGGATGGTGATGTCCCAGACAGTGCCAAAGATGTTTCTTATGATCACCTAAGAGTTTTTTGGTGTAAAGCTTGTGTGCATGTTCCTAAAGATGAGAGATCGAAACTAGATGTCAAAACTAAGCAGTGCATATTTATCGGTTATGGTCAAAATGAGTTTGGGTATCATTTTTATGATCCATTTGACAATAAAATTATTAGAAGTCGTGATGCAATAATTTTTGAAGACCAAACTATTGAAGATATTGATAAAGCTAAGAAGATAGATTCTCAGAGTAATGAGAGCTTAGTTGATATTGATCCAATTTCAATTGCTAAGGCACCTATTGCACATGAAAGAACCCAAGACAATGATGGAGATAGTGATCAAGATCAAAATGATCATTATGGTGTAGATGTTATGGATGCTCCAGTTGATGAAGTTGTGGTTGATCAACAACCAATTCCTGTACAGGTAACTATTTCGAATGCTCTTGAAACCTCTCTTAGAAGATCTACAAAGGAGAAGCAAAAATCCATGCGCTATCCTCCTGATGAGTATGTACTTTTGACTGACATGGGAGAACCTGAGAATTATGATGAAGCCATGCAAGATACTCACAAAGATCAGTGGATCGAAGTGATGGAAAATGAGATGAAATCACTCCATGAGAATGGCACATATGAGTTAGTGAAATTGTCGAAAGGTGAGAGAGCTTTATCTAACAAATGGATATTCAGAATAAAGCAAGATAACCATACCTCTGCGCCTAGATACAAGGCGAGGTTAGTTGTTAAAGGTTTTGGACAGAAGAAGGGAGTTGACTTTGATGAAATTTTCTCCCTTGTTGTGAAGATGTCTTCTATTCGTGTGGTTCTAGGCTTAGCTGCAAGTCTAGATTTAGAGGTTGAGCAGATGGATGTCAAGACTGCATTTATTCATGGTGAATTAGATGATGAGATTTATATGGAGCAACCTGAGGGTTTTGTAACTAAGGGAAAAGAAAATTATGTGTGCAAATTGAAAAAGAGTCTGTATGGATTGAAACAAGCTCCAAGGCAAAGGTATTTGAAGTTTGAATCTGTTATAGAAGAACAAGGGTACAAGAAAACTTCTTTAGACCACTGTGTATTTTTCCTGAAGTTCTCTGATGATGATTTTATTACTTTATGTGGATGGCATGCTTATTGTTGGCAAGAATAAATCCAGAATTGCAGTCCTTAAGAAGCAGTTGAGCAAATCGTTTGCGATGAAGGACTTGGGGTAAGCAAAGAAAATCTTGGGCATTCCAATCCACCAACACAGAGATAGAAAGGAGTTATTTCTGTCCCAAAAGCAATACATTGAGAAGGCACTCAAGAGGTTCAATATGACAGATGCAAAAGTGGTTAGTACTCCTCTTGCTAAATACTTCAAATTGAGTATTAGTCAGAGTCCATATACTGATAAAGAGAAAAAGTAGATGTCCCATATTCCTTACTCTTCTGCTGTTGGTAGCTTGATGTATGCTATGGTTTGCACTAGACCAGATATTGCACATGCCGTTGGTACTGTTAGTAGATTCCTTTCTAATACTGGAAAAGAACATTGGGATGCAGTAAAATGGATATTAAGGTATTTGAAAGGTACTGCAGATTTGAAGTTGTGCTTTGGCAATGGCAAGGCTGAACTTGTTTGTTATATAGATTCTGATTTAGGAGGCAATCTTGATAATTCAAGATCCACTTCCGGTATTGATCACTTTTGCAGGGGGAGCTGTTTCTTGGCAATCTAGACTACAGAATTGCATAGCTCTATCCATTACATAAGCTGAATATATTGCTGTCACAGAAGGTGCCAAAGAACTATTATGGATGAAGGAGTTTATTAATGATCTTAGCTTTGATCAACCAAGGTACATCTTATTTTGTGATAATCAAAGTGCTATCTATCTCATCAAGCACTCCACTTTTTATTCTAAGACCAAACATATAAATAGAAAGTATCATTGGATAAGAATGGACGTGGAAGAAATCATTTTAGTGTTTTTAATTTATTTTCAGAATTTAATTTGCTATTTTTTATAAAATAAATGAGGAAAATTGGCTATTTAAAAACTAGCCCAATTACCTTTCAATTATAGTCTAATTTGAACCCCAATTGGAACCCAATTTTACCTCGACCCAGTTCCCTTCAAATCCGATCCTTTACCCATTTAAATGACGCACCCAGACTCCCACCTAATCCCAGTCGTTGATCGTTTAGATCAACGGCTCCCATCACTCCTTTCCTTTTTTAACCCAAACGACCCCTTCACCCTAATTCATTTCTCACAATACGCCGCCTCTGAAACCCCTCCTCTCTCAAATCCTCTCTACAACAACATAAAATCCTAGCCGCCGCCACCTTAATCTACCTTAATCCATGGCTCTCCAAGATCATCTAAGACTTGTATTAGCCTCCCATGGCTTCTATGTGTTCGTTTCTGTAGTCTCATGACCAAATTCTAAAGGGGCTTGGTCCAGTCTTTGCTCGATGACTGTTCTCTAGTCGTCTCTGACCTTTCTCCGGCCAGCCATGGCCATTCGAGTCAGATCTTTAACTCTCCTGTTTAGATCGATGGCTTTCAAGGCCTTTCTCGTCACTTGAGGTTCTTCTGAAACCCTAATCTCTAAGAGCTTTTTGACTTCTTTCAGCTTCACTTTAGATCCATGCTTGCTATGAGTTTTTAAACTCCTTCTTGAAGCTTCTTTAATTTTGCTTTAAAAGAAAAGACTCTTCATCTTTTTCCGATTAGGGTTTTCCTAGTTCTTCTTTTCAAAATCTTTTCTGAGTTTAGCATGATAAAAACCCTAATTTCTTTGGGTTCATTCGAGTTTCTGAGACTATTTGCTAAATATTGTCTGATTTATTTGTTCATCATCTTTAAACTCGACCGATGTTGAAAACCCTAATTTCTTTTGGGGTCTATTCGAGTTTCTGAAACTGCTTGTGCGATTTATTTATTTATCATCTTTTAAGCTTGAATGTTATTAAAGGAAAACCTATGTCTTTGGGTTTGAAATTGCTCATTGGAATACCTGACTTGATTTGGAGTTCCTTTGTTTCAGCATCACTTTTCTTTATGTGATTCCTTTGATTCTGGGTTCTTAATATATTTGAAACTCGACTATGCTTTTCAGAAGGGTTTTCTCACTTAACCCTTTGCATGCTTCTGATACTCTATCTTTTTTTTTCTCTTTAGTACTGATTCATGTAAACTTGACCTACGTAACTATCATGCTTCGAATGTTTGCTATCTACTAACTTTGTGCTACTATTGCATGTTATTTCTTTTGACAATAGTTTGGCCTCGCATGTCCATCGTTTATGCACTCTATTTATACGTTGAGGACCCTTCTTTGATTGATTCTCAATTTTGGGACTGATTTCAAAACTTCTCTTTTTGTGAACTCTAATTTTACTCGCCTATTAAAGTGATTGATCCCTTTCCTTACTTATTGCCTTGCTGAATCTTTTCCCCAAAACAAGTGTATCTCTGTACTTGGACTATATTGTGTACTCAATATTTTACTATTTCTTTTTATGGTAATAACCAGTCTACCTATAGACTGATTTTCTTTCCTTCTTTTAAACCTATTAGCCCCGTTAAAAAAGTGATTCCTCAATTAAAGGGGAATCACTAGTTGATTGATTCTGATTGCTGATTACTTCCATATGTGCATTAAACTTTATTTATTGCCTTATTTCTTACATGTTTTCAAAATTATAAATACCCACCTTCTCTTCTTTCAAACACACGAACACAAGGCATAAAACACTTGAGTTTAGACACACACTCCACTAAAATCTCTCTTTTTTCTCTGTTACTACTTGTATTGTTGCCTTACCTAGCCGTCTGAAAGCCAAGGCTAGGCTGTGGGAAGCTTGCTTATTTTTCTCTGCATTTGTATTTTACTAGTATGTTCTAATTAAGCTTCTGCACCAACAACAACATGTTTCTTTACTGTCTCTTTTATCCTTGTTTGTGTCCTGTTTGTATTTAACCAAGTTCTATTATTAAACATGTTGTAATCTGCCCCTTCATGTTCTAAGTTAATGCTTCTGTCCATTACTTATTATGACCTGTGAATCCTAAATCCACATCCCCAATGTGTTTAGTATTTGTGGTTGGTTTGGGGCATGACAACATTGGACATTGTTGTGCATGACCAAAACCTGATCCCCCTAGGATCATAACCTCCATGTCTCCTCGAGATGTTGTGTGTTCTGATTGGTTTATAGGCATGTCAGCACCTTCTATTGCTTTGCATGCCCAAAGCTGATCCATGCCTAAGTACATGGGCTCTTTGCAATGGATTTCCAACCCCTGACCCCCTTTGTATGATGTTATTAACTCTGTGTGTTACTAATTACTGTCTCCCTATCACCCTTTACCCCTTTCTTTTATCCCCTCAGTTTTAAAACTCTGTTCCTGCACTTTCACTATCTTCTTAGAACTTAAGTTCTGCCCCTCTTGTGTGAGCCTTTCCTTGGGACCCATGAGCTCTTTCTGAACTTGGGCACATAAAGGCTGACACTTCCACATTGCTCTCATTACTATCTGGTTCTATGAACCTGGGTGTAAGCACTGCCAGGGGCCCTTTGAGACTCTTAGGGAACTCTGACACACCCAGGTCTGAGAAAGGCTTTGAAACATGGCATTTTGAGGTGGTTTATTCCCTAACTCAGAGAGGAAGTCAAGAATCAGGCTTCCTCTGGTTGTAACTTCTTTTGTTGTATTTTTTGATGTAATTCATTATTTCTGGTTTGTAATAATTTGTAATGAACACTCGGGGTTTGGCTAGTGGAAAAGGGATGGGTAATTATGTATGCTCAAGGGTAGAAAACATTCCTATAGGATTTGTGTTCTGAATTATTCAATTCTGCATTTAGAAAGCAGGCCTATAGGACTGGTTTTAAATTTTGTGTGTTCAATTCTGCATTTAGACACCATGTTTGTAGGATTTATTTTAAATTCTACATGATCAATTTCACATCTAGATAACCTGCCTATAAGACTTATTTAAAATTTTGTTTGTTTGTTGCCACTTAGATGTCATGCTTTAGGATCTAAACAACTATAAGTAAGTATCATGTTCATAATGTTGAAATCAGTATAATGTATAGAAATCATGCCTATAGAAATTCCCAAGTAGAATCCTGTCCGTTTCCATTCCACATTCAACATTAGATATCATGTCTATAGGGATTAAAATCAGCAATAGTAGATATCATCGTCTGCAGAATCTGAAACTAGTCTAATTTAAAATCAGTCTATTTTGAACCGGTTTTAAGTAACCTAATTTCCTTATTTAACGAGGTTTAGCAAGCATGCCTATAGGATCTCAAACCATTCGTTTTAAGTTGTTATTGCTTTGCCACACTTTGAATCAGTAAATAGATACCATGTTCATAAGAGCTCACCCAAACACTTAGGCAAGCCTTAGGTAATGATAACAATAAAAATTGAATCCGCTTTTGTTAATTGTACAACTAGCAGGTAGGCCTGATTCGGACTTCTTATCTGAGTTATGTAATAAATTGATCTGCCTCAATAATTAAATTCCCCTCATCTTTAGTATTTTAATCAGATCTTAAAAGTATATGCAAGTCATGCTATTTATGTGTTTTGTTTGAGGAGGTATACATGAGCCTTTATCTATTTACATGCTTCCCCTAACATGTAGTATTATATGTTTTGTATGTCGCCTTAGATTTTTACCTTTTGAAACCAAAATCAGCCTAATATCCCTCCCCTTTAGGAATAATAGTCCTAAATTCCTCCGAGACTGATAGGAATGAGACATGTAATAGCATGCAATAGTGATCGAGACCAATCTACGCTTTAATACCTTAACGGGGTGGGAAGGGTAGATATGGATATGATGACCGGTGCGCTAATACCACGTGTATCCCCTCTTTTGAGGAGTGTCATATCGGGTATCTCATTGAAGTGACTAAATATAATCCTAGGACCCCCTTTCCCTTCATTTGCAAACTTCTTTTCAAAAACTCTTCTTTTAATTGTTCTTTCTCTTATGTGTTTAAATTTAAATCCCCTAATATTTGAGCCCATACTTGTCTATTTGCTAAATTGCACAAATTCACAATCAACTGTCTGGCCGGGAACCACACTAGTGGATCCTGAGGGGAGCCTAACACCTTCCCCTTAGGATAATTTCAAGCCCTTACCCTATCTCTAGTTGTTCAAATAACTTAGAATTGAACCCTATAGGTGTCCTAATACACCTTAAATCATTAGATGATGACTCTTCAAATGCAAAACCCAATTCCCAAAAGGAACGAGTTGTCCCATACCAAAATGTCATAAACCCGATTTCGCGAGAAAAAGGGGGCACAACACTTGACCATTTTACAAAAGCTATATAGGAGAAGTAAATATGATGGGTGTAACCTGCTGTAAGATAATTTACCCGATACTTTTGATGGATAATAATTTCTTGAGAGATCTGAAAGTTATTGACAAACTAAAATGGCGATGAATGCAAAATAAATTCAAATATACTATCATAGTGATGCGAGATTATCAAGAAAAAGGCCAGCGAGTCACATACATGCTTATCTAGAATGAAAAAATGATACTGCATAACCACTCTTAAAATAATAGCCGAAATATATATATATATATATATATATATATATAAACACATGTTCTGTAATACAAAATTATACAAATATTATACACTTCTTCGATGTCACGACCCCAGTTGCCCTCTGTGAATTGTCGTGACGTCACCTAGTCTCTACGACTAGGTAAGCCTAACAAGTGCGGAAAATAAATGGAAACTTGCGGAAATATAAATTAAAAGCCAAGAATAACAAAAAAAAAAACAGTATATAAAATGCCGCTCGACATATATAGCACAACATCTCAAAATCCTACAACATTATCCCAAAGCCCAGAAACTCACAAGAACACAAGCTGAGAGAAACACTACATACTTCTAATCTCCGGAATGTCTAACAAAACAAAAGTACGAAAGGCTAAACACTAAATGCAGGAATAGAGAGAAACTCCTCGGTCTGCGGACGCAACAGATATACCTCGAAGTCCCGTAGAATCGCCTCGCCACAAGAATGGTAAGACTGAGTAGAGGTACCTGGATTTGCACATGAAAAACATGCGCAGAAAGGGCATGAGTACACCACAACGGTACTCAGTAAGTACCAAGCCTAACCTCGGTCAGGTAGTGACGAGGAAGGTTAGTGCCCTACTGAGATTAAATAAAATATAAGGGTTAACAGTATGAAATAAAGCAGTATAATTGAGTGCAACAGTAAGAAATAATAGAGAAATGAAAGAACAACAACAACTAGCACAGAGAAAAACGAACCACGGAAGAAATACAACTCAACACATGAATAACAACCAGGGCAACTTCCAGGATACCGTCCTGTAGTCCCAATTACAACTATCTACTGGATCTCTCGGGATACCGTCCCGTAGTCCATCATATATATATATATGTCTGAAGGATCTCCCGGGATCCCGTCCCGTAGTCCAACTATGAATGCGCGGGGATATATCGGAATCCGATCCGTAGTCCCAAATGTAAATACCCAGTACTAGGGAATCTACTGGGTGCATTCCCGTAGTTCCATATAACTGTGCAAGGGAATCTACCAGGAATCTAACCCGTAGTCCCAAAGTAAACAAACAAGGATGGGGGAGGAGGGCTACCGGAATCCCACATCCGTAGTCCCAATGTAAATGTACAAACAGCAGCAAGAAGATATTCAGAAATGGAAATTTCATATCATGGCATCAAGTAATTCTAACCTAGCATGTTGTACAGAGTTCAGGTAAAGCAGGTTGAACAAATGAGGCAAGGAAATCAATTAGACATGCTTTCCTAAACTAACAACAGGTTTAATAGCACAAGTAATGAAAGCAGGAAAGGAAACATGCTGATAAATACTTAGTGAAAACCAGATTTTCCAATAATTTTGCACAAGTACGCACTCGTCACCTCACGTACAAGGCAATTCAATTAACAAATACACCAATCCTAAGGGGAAGCTCCCTCACACAAGGTTAGACAAGTCACTTACCTCGAACAAGCTCAAATCAACCCGAAACCACGCTTTTGCCACGATAATTCGACTCCAGATGGCCCAAATCTATTTAAATTCAATTGCATATTGTAAATAACACTTCAAGTACTGATTCTACAATTAAATTCTAAGATAATACGCGAAATTATGTAAAATAACCAAAACGCCCCTCAGGCCCACATCTCGGAATCGGGTGAAATTTACATTTTAGAAACCTCGTACTCTCACGAGTCTATACGTAACAGGAACATTGAAATTGGAGTCCAAATGACCCCTCAAATCCTCATTCAAAGGCCTCTTAAACTCACGCCCTAATTACCTTTTTTCCAAATTTCTCATCACTAATTAGGTCTTTAATCACATAAAAACGAGTTATGAAGTCAAGGATGTTACCTCCAAGTGATTCCCCTTTGTTTTCCTCAAAAATCTTTCTTAAAAGCTTCAAACCCGGATGAAAATGGTGAAAGAATCCCTCAAATTCGTGAAGGCAACTATTTATATGTTCTGCCCAGGCATTTCTGCATTTGCTGTCCCGCTACTGCGGACAAAACGTCGCATCTGCGACATTCATTAAAATGCCAGCTTCCGCATCTGCGGACCTATAACCGCAGGAGCGGTTTCGCTTCTTCGAGCCCTTCACCGCATCTGCGGTTCCTGAGGAATCGACCCAAAGCCGCTTCTGCGGCGGTGCTTCTGCGGCGCCGTTTCTGCGATCCCCAAACCGCAGATGCGAAAATACCAGAAGACCAGTTGCTGCAACAACTTCAACTCCAAAATTTCCTCCGTTAACCATCTGAGTTCATCCCGAGGCCTCCGGTACCTCAACCAAAGGCATCAACATATCCTAAAAGCTTATTCAAACTTGTACCAATCTTCAAAACACTTCAAACAACATCAAAACAACCAAAACACATCGGATTCAAGCCTAAGTTTCTAAAATCTTCCGAACTCCGCTTTCGATCAAAAACCCAACCAAACCACGTCAGAATGACCTGAAATTTCGCACACACATCCCGAATGACACAACGGAACTACTGAAACTTTGGAATTCTATTCCGACTCTCAGATCAAAATCTCGCTATCGAACCGGAGACTTCAAAATTCAACCTTCGGCATTTCAAGCCTAAATTAGCTACGGACCTCCAAAACACAATCTAAACACGCTCCTAACCCCAAAATCTCCCAACAGAGCTAACAAAACCATCGGATTTCCATTCTGAAGCCATCTTCATACTGTTCCGACTACGGTCAACTTTCCAACACTTTAGCTCTCATTTAGGGACTAAGTGTCCCAAAACTCTCCGAAATTCAAAACCGAACATCCCGGCAAATCACATTAGCAGAAATATACTTGGGGAAAGCAGTTAATAGTGGATCAGGGCGTTAATTCTTAAGACGACAGACCGAGTCGTCACATCCTCCTACACTTAAACATTCGTTCATCCTCGAACGAGCATAGAGACATACCTGGAGTAGTGAAAAGATGAGGGTAACGGCTACGCATATCCTGCTTGGTCTCCCAATTCGCCTCCTCGACCGGATGCAATATTTTTTGACCTCAACTTTCTAACCTGCCTGTCCAATATTGCCACAGGCTCCTCAACACAATATAGATCCTTGTCCAACTGGACTGAACTGAAATCCAACACGTGCAACGAATCCCCATAATACCTCCGGAGCATCGAAACATGATATACCGGATAACTCCTGCCAAGCTGGGAGGTAAGGAAAGCTCATAATCAACCTCCCCAACATGCCTCAATATCTCAAAAGGGACAATAAACCTCGGACTCTACTTCCCTTTCTTCCCAAATCTCATAACACCCTTCATAGGCAAAAACTAAAGCAGAACCCGCTCTCCGACCATATAGGAAACATCATGAACCTTTCGATCTGCGTAACTCTTCTGCCTGGACTGGGCTGTGCGAAGTCTATCCTGAATCACCTTAACCTTCTCCAAAGCATCCTGAACTAGATCTGTGCCCAAAATTCTGGCCTCACCCGGCTCAAACCAACCCACCGGAGACCTACACCGCCTACCATATAAAGCCTCATATGGCGCCATCTGAATGCTGGACTAATAACTGTTGTTGTAAGCAAACTCCGTCAGTGGCAAGAATTGATCCCAAGACCCTCCAAACTCAATCACACATGCACGGAGCATATCCTCAAGAATCTGAATAATGCGCTCGGACTGTCCGTCCGTCTGAGGGTAAAATGATGTACTCAACTCTACCCGAGTACCCAACTCACGCTGAACGGCCCTCCAAAACCGTGATGTGAACTGAGAACCTCTATCAGAAATAATGGAAACTAGAATACCATACAGACGAACAATCTCCCGGATGTAAATCTCCGCTAACCGCTCTGAGGAATAAGTAGTACACATAGGAATGAAATGAGCGTACTTGGTCAGCCAATCCACAATCACCCAAATAGCATCAAACTTCTTCAAAGTCAGTGGGAGTCCAACTACAAAGTCCATGGTGATCCGCTCCCACTTCCACTCCTGAATCTCTATCTGCTGAAGCAATCCACCCGGCCTCTGGTGCTCATACTTCACTTGCTGACAGTTGAGGCACCAAGCTACAAATCCAACTATATCTTTCTTCATCCGCCTCCACCAATAGTGCTGCCTCAAATCCTGATATATCTTCGCGACACTAGGATGGATGGAATACCGCGAATTATGGGCCTCATCCAGAATCAACTCTCGAAGCCCATCAATATTGGGTACACAAATCTAACCCTGCATCCTCAATACCCCATCGTCTCTAATAGTCACTTCTCTGGCATTACTATGCTGAACCTTGTCCTTGAGGACAAGTAAATGAGGGTCATCATGCTGCCGCTCCCTAATGCGATCAAATAAGGAAGACTAAGAAACCATGCAAGCTAGAACCCGACCGTGCTCCGAAAGATCCAATCTCACAAACTGGCTGGCTAAGGCCTAAACATCCATCGCCATAGGCCTCTTCGATGCTGGTAAATATGCCAAACTCCCCAAACTCTCCGCCCGACGATTCAAGGCATCAGCCACTACATTGGCCTTGCCCGGGTGATACAAAATAGTGATGTCATAATCCTTCAATAACTCTAACCACCTCCTCTAGCGCAAATTTAGATCCTTTTGCTTGAACAAATGCTGCAAGCTCCAATGGTCAGTATAAATCTCACAGGGAACCTCATATAAATAATGGCGCCAAATCTTCAGAGCGTGAACAATGGCAGCTAACTCAAGGTCGTGAACATGGTAGTTCTTCTCATGTATCTTCAATTGTTTGGACACGTAGGCAATCACCCTACCGTCCTACATCAACACCGCTCCAAGGCCAATCCTTGAGGCGTCACAATAGACCATATAAGATCCTAAACCTGAAGGTAATACCAAAACTGGGGCTATAGTCAATGTTGTCTTGAGCTTCTGAAAGTTCGCCTCACACTCCTCCATCTACTAAAATGGGAGCACCCTTCTGGGTCAATCTGGTTATAGGGGATGCAATCGATGAAAACCCCTCCACAAAACGACGGTAATAGTCTGCCAAGCCAAGAAAACTACGGATCTCCGTAGTTGAGGATGGTCTGGGCTAACTCTGCATGGCCTCTATCTTCTTCAGGTCCACCTGAATACCCTCACTCGATACCACGTGGCCTAAGAATGCCATTAAATCTAACCAAAATTCACATTTCAAGAACTTAGCATATAACTTCTTCTCTCTTAGAGTCTGAAGCACTGCCCTCAGGTGCTGCTCATGATCTTCCCGACTCCGGGAATACACCAGAATGTCATCAATAAAGACAATGATGAATGAATCAAGATACGGCCGGAACACACTATGCATCAAATGCATAAAGGCTGCTGGGGCATTGGTCAGCCCAAATGACATAACAAGGAACTTGTAATGACCATTCCGAGTCTTGAAAGCAGTCTTCGGGATGTCTGGCTCCCCAATCTTCAATTGATGGTAACCTGAGCTCAAATCAATCTTAGAAAACACTCGTGCGCCCTGAAGCTGGTCAAACAGATCATCAATACGAGGAAAAGGATAACAGTTCTTTACTGTAACCTTATTCAACTAGCGATAGTCAATACACATACGCATAGAACCATCCTTTTTCTTCACAAACAAGACAGGAGCACCCCAAGGTGAAACACTGGGCCAAATAAAACCCTTATCAAGCAATTCCTGTAACTGATACTTCAACTTAGGAGGAGCCATATGATACAGAGGGATAGACATGGGCTGAGTGCCCAGCAATAGATCAATGACAAAATCAATATCTCTATCAGGCGGCATGCCTGGAAGATCAGCTGGAAACACATTGGGAAAATCCCGCACTAGTGGGACTATATCAACTGAAGGGAAATCAATACTGATATCTCTCACATAAGCTAAATACACATCTCACCCCTTCTCAACCATATGCCGAACCTTAAGGAAAGAAATAACTCTACTAGGAGTGTGATCTAAAGTACCCCTCCACTTAACACGCAATACACCTGGCATAGCCAGCGTCACGGTTTTGGCGTGACAATCAAGAATAGCATAATGGGGCGACAACCAGTCCATGCCCAAGATAATATCAAAATCAACCATGTTGAGTAACAATAGGTCGGCTCTGGTCTCAAAACCACTAAGAGCAACCAAACACAATCGATAAACGCGGTCTACAACAAGAGAATCTCCCACAGGAGTAGATCATAAACAAGGGAACTCAAAGAATCCTGGGGTACACCCAAATGCGGAGCAAAATAAGAAGACATATAAGAGTATGTAGAGCCTAGATTGAATAGAACCAATGCATTTCTATGACAAACCAATATAATACATGTGATGATAGAATCGGAGGAACAACCTCGGTACGGGCAGGAATGGCATAGTATCTGGCCTGGCCTCCCCTTCTAGGGCGACCTCTATCTCCCTGACCTTTACCTCTAGCTGGCTGAGCAGGTGGGGTAGCAGCTGGAGCTGTAACCATGGCCTGAGAACTCTACAGGGCACACTATGGTTGAGAAGTCTATGGAGGTGCACCCCTCCCAAGTCTGGGAAATCCCTCACCATATGGCGTGTGTCACCACACTCAAAACAAGCTTTGGGAGGATGTGGTGGTTATGAATAGCTAGGGCCAGGTCTGCTAGACTGACCTCTGAAATCACCCCGCGCAGGAGGCGCGTTAGAAACCGAAGGTGCATAATAAGGCTCTTGAGATCTAGGAGGAGCTGGAGCACTACTGGCTGCTAGAAGAACTGAATGAACATGGAGACTCATATAACCCCTACCATGACAACCTGCAGCTGGGTTACGGGCACCAAAATAATGGCCTGACTCTCGAGACCTCTTGGCCTCCCTCTCCTCTCTCTCCCTAGCATGCATACCCTCAATCCTCCTAGCAATGCTCACCACTTGCTGATACGAAATATCCATCTACAACTCATGAGCCATGCTAGATCTGATGTTGGGAATAAGGTCTTCAATAAATCGGCAAACCTTCTCGTAGACAGTAGACACCAAAGCTGGTGCATACGTAGCCAAACTGGTGTAATGGACAACATACTCTGAAACAACCGTAGCACCCTGGCACAAATGCTTAAAAAACTATGTGCGCCATGCGTTCCTGTGGCTCTGAGGGACATACTCCCTCTGGAATAGATCTGAAAACTGAGCCCAAGTCAGTGAAGCAGCCTTAACTAGACTGTCTAACTCATAGGTGCGCCACCACTCATAGGCGGCTCCTCAAAGCTGGAAGGTAGTGAAAGAAACCCTGCTCGATCCTGAGATACCCATAGTACGGAGAATATGGTAACACTCATCAAGAAATCCTAGAGCATCCTCTGATGCTAGACCACTAAATACCGGAGGCTTGTACTTCTTGAACCTCTCCAGCCTCAGCTTCTTATCCTTAGAAGCCGTTGCCCTGTCCTCGGGCTGAACTAGCACTGCAAATGGTACATGAATAATCTCAGGGACTTGCTCAACATGCACTCGCTTCTCAAGAGTGCGGGCGGCAGGAGTCTATGCTCCTCCCCCAGCTTAGGATGTGGCTGCAATAAGGGAAAGCAGCTCCGCTTGAGCCAAAGTGGTGTACATGCTCATGAACTATTCCAAAGTATCCTGAAGAGCTGGAGTAGTAGTAGCAGTAGGCGTGTCAGGTGCCTGGACCCCGACTGGATCTGCTGGTGTACCTCGGAGGCAGCTCGCGCAGGTGCTATGGTCGCACCACGCACGTGTCCTAAGCCTCTACCCTAGCCCCGGCCTCTGACGGCTGCAGTAAGGGGCGTAGGTGCCTGATCATCTAGAGTAGCACATGTCCTCACCATCTGTGAGAGAATAGAAGACAAAAGTTTAGAATTGTGATGTCAAAATATCGCACGACAAGGAAATCAAATAAAGTGAAAATTTTCCTAACAGTTACATAGCCTCTCGTAGATAAGTACAGACATCTCCGTACCGATCAGTGAGACTCTAAGAAACTGGCTTGTGTTCCGTGACTCTTATGAACCTAGAGCTCTGATACCATCTTGTCACGACCCCAGTTGCCCTCCGTGAACTGTCGTGACGGCACCTAGTCTCTACGACTAGGTAAGCCTAACAAGTTCGGAAAATAAATGGAAACTTGCGGAAATATAAATTAAAAGCCAAGAATAACCAAAAGGAAAAATAGTATATAAAATGCCGCTCGGCATATACAGCACAACATCTCAAAATCCTACAACACTATCCCAAAACTCGGAAACTCACAAGAATACAAGCTGAGAGAAACACTACATAGTTCTAATCTCCGGAATGTCTAACAAAACAAAAGTACGGAAGGCTAAACACTAAATGCAGGAATAGAGAGAGTCTCCTCAGTCTGCGAACACGGCAGATATACCTCGAAGTCCCGTAGAATCGCCTCGCCTTAAGAATGGTAAGCCTGAGTAGAGGTACCTGGATCTTCATATGAAGAACATGCGCAGAAAGGGTATGAGTACACCACAGCAGTATTCAGTAAGTTCCAAGCCTAACCTCGGTCGGGTAGTAACGAGGAAAGTCAGGGCCCTACTGAGATTAAATAAAATATAAGGGTTAACAGTATGAAATAAAGTAGTATAATTGAGTGCAATAGTAAGAATAACAGAGAATGGAAATAACAACAACAACTAGCACAGAGACAAACAAACCATGGAAGAAATACAGCTCAACACATGAATAACAACCGGGGAACCTTCCAAGATACCGTCCTGTAGTCCCAATTACAACTATCCAGTGGATCTCCCAGGATACCGTCCTGTAGTCTATCATATATATATATATATATATATATATATATGTTCGAAGGATCTCCCGGAATCCCGTCCCATAGTCCAACTATCAATGCGCGGGGATCTACCGGAATCCGATCCGTAGTCCCAAATGTAAATACCCAGTACTGGGGGAATCTACCAGGTGCATTACAGTAGTTCCATATAACTGTGCAGGGGGATTTACCGGGAATCTAACTCATAGACCCAAAGTTAAAAGACAAGGGGGGGGGGGAGCTACCGGAACCCCACATCCGTAGTCCCAATATAAATAC
Source organism: Nicotiana sylvestris (assembly GCF_000393655.2). Taxonomy (NCBI): domain Eukaryota; kingdom Viridiplantae; phylum Streptophyta; class Magnoliopsida; order Solanales; family Solanaceae; genus Nicotiana; species Nicotiana sylvestris. The sequence continues at coordinate 67,119,570 of NC_091063.1, forward strand.
ACAAACAACAGCAAGAAGATATTCAGAAATGGAAATATCATATCAAGACATCAAGTAATTCTAACCTAGCATGCTGCACGGAGTTCAGGTAAAGCAGGTTGAACAAATGAGGCTATGAAATCAATTAGACATTCTTTCCTAAACTAATAACAGGTTTAATAGCACAAGTAATGAAAGTAGGAAAGGAAACATGCTGATAAATACTTAGTGAAAACAGGATTTTCCAACAATTTTGCACAATTAAGCACTTGTCACCTCATGTACTAGGAAATTCAATTAACAAATACACCAATCCTAAGGGGAAGGTCCCCCACACAAGGTTAGACAAGCCACTTACCTCGAACAAGCTCAAATCAACCCGAAACCACGCTTTTGCCACGAGTATCCGACTCCAAATGGCCCAAAAACTATTTAAATTCAATTGCATATAGTAAATAACACTTCAAGTACTGATTCTACAATTAAACGCTAAGCTAATACGCGAAATTATGTAAAATGACCAAAACGCCCCTCAAGGCCCACATCTCGGAATCGGGTGAAATTTACATTTTTAGAAACCTCATACTCTCATGAGTCTATAAATAACAAGAACACTGAAATCGGAGTCCAAATAATCCCTCAAATCCCCATTCAAAGGCCTCTTAAACTCAAGCCCTAATTACCCATTTTTCCCAAATTTCTCATCACTAATTAGGTCTTTAATCACATAAAAATGAGTTATGAAGTCAAGGATGTTACCTCCAAGTGATTCCCCTTTGTTTTCCTCAAAAATCTCTCTTAAAAGCTTCAAACCCGGATGAAAATGGTGAAATAATCCCTCAAATTTGCGAAGGCAACTATTTATATATTCTGCCCAGACATTTCCGCATTTGCAGTCTTGGGACCGCGCTGTGGTCCTGCTTCTACGGACACAACATCGCATATGCGGCTTTCACTAAAATGTCAGCTTTTGCATCTACAGACCTATAACCACAGGAGCGGTTTCGCTTCTGTGAGACCTTCACCGCATCTGCGGTTCCTGAGGAATCGACCCAAAGCCGCTTCTGCGGTGCCGCATCTGTGGTCCCCAAACTGCAGATGCAAAAATACCAGAAGACAAGCTTCTGCAGCAACTTCAACTCCAAAATTTCCTCCGTTAACCATATGAATTCATTCTGAGGCCCTCGGGACCTCTACCAAAGGCATCAATATATCCTAAAAGCTTATTCAAACTTGTACCAATCTTCAAAACACTTCAAACAACATTGAAGCAATCAAAACACATCGGATTCAAGCCTAAGTTTCTAAAATCTTCCGAATTCCGCTTTTGATCAAAAACCCAACCAAACCACGTCCGAATAACCTAAAATTTTTCACACACATCCCGAATGACATAACGGAACTACAAAAACTCTCGGAATTCCATTCTGACTCTCAGATCAAAAATCTCGCTATCGAACCTGAATCTTCAAAATTCGACCTTCGGCATTTCAAGCCTAAATTAGCTACGGACCTCCAAAACACAATCCGAACACGCTCCTAACCCCAAAATACCCAAAGGAGCTAACAGAACCATTAGATTTCCATTCCGAGGCCGTCTTCACACTGTTCCAACTACGATCAATTTTCCAACACTTAAACTTTCATTTAGGGACTAAGTGTCCCAAAACTCTCCGAAATTCAAAATCGAACATCCCGGCAAATCACATTAGTAGAAATATACTTGGGGAAAGCAGTTAATAGGGGATCGGGGCATTAATTCTTAAGATGACCGGTCGGGTCGTCACATTTGACTATTAAGTATAAATAATTTTTGGCAAGGGCTAAAAGTAATAATACCCTATTTAGAATTGGAAGTGCAAAAACTTCATGTTTCGTTATAAAAATACTCTAATGTTTTCTCCATCCCACCACCTAAATGTGACGACCCGACCAGTCGTCTCATGAGTTACCACCCCATTTTCCCTATTTCTATTTCTTTATGCTTCGTTATCCATGTTTTTCGGTATTGGATTGGTCGGATCAAATCCGGAATGGTTTTGGTAAGGTTTGATACACTTAGTCTCTTTTAAGAAGGTTTAAGTTGAAAAAGTCAATCAGATGTGGACTTATGTGTTAGAGGGATCGGATGTGAGTTCCAATGGTTTGATTAGCTTCGAGAGGTGATTTATTACTTAGGAGTATGATCGGAATAGGTTTTGGAGGTTCGAATAGAATTAGGCTTGAATTAGCGAAGTTGATATTTTGGCGATTTTCGGTTGATAGGCAAGATTTTGATATAGGGGTTGGAATGAAATTCCGAGAGTTTTAGTAGATTTGTTGTGTCATTTGGGATGTGTTTGTAAAATTTCTGGTCATTCGGACGTGGTTTGGTTGGGTTTTTGATCAAAAGCGTATTTCGGAAGATTTTAGAAACTTATGCTTAAATCCGATGTGTTTTGGATGATTTGATGTTGTTTGAGGTGTTTTGATGATTGGAACAAGTTTGAATAAGGTTTTAAAATATGTTGGTGCCTTTGGTTGAGGTCCGGGGGACCTCGAGTGAGTTTCGGGTGGTCATTCAGATCATTTTGGAGTTTGAAAAATTGCAGAAAATCTACTTAGCTGTTGCAGGGATTTATCCCTTCACGTTCGCGAGTGGAGCCTTGCATTCGCGAAGAGGCAGTTGCGGAAGGCCAGGAATTTAGCCTTCGGGTTTGTGAGAAGGGCTTCGCCTACGCGGAGGACTGGGAAGTGGTGCATTGTGTTCGTGAGAAGGTCTTCGCTATCGCGTAGAGGAAATTGGGTCAGATGGGTTCGAGGTCCAATGTTCATCACATTCACGAAGGTTAAGGTGGAGGAAGCATCGCATTCGCGATGGTCATTATGCATTCACATAGAGGAAAAGTTGGTCAATGCGAGTTTGTGCTTCGCGAACGCGAGGGTTTGACCGCATTCGCGAAGAAGGAAATTAAGGCCCGGTCAGAATGTTTTTAAGTCGTCTTGTCCGCGAATTTGGGGCTTATTTCACCCATAGCAGCTCGTTATTGGAGATGTTTTAAGGAGATTGAAGAGGTATTCAAGGGGAATCATTGGGAGGTAAGATTCTTGGACTAAAAGCTCGATTATTATGTAAATTCCACCTAGAAAATCATGAAAGATAAGCCTAAAATTGAAGAACTAGGGCTTGAGAAATTGGACTTTTGATTTGGGATTTGGAAGACCATTAGGGGTCGGATTTGAGAACTTTTGATATGTATGAACTCGTGCGGAGATAAGGAATCTAATGATGTAAAAATTTCCGAGTTTCGAGAAGTGGACCCAGGGCTCGGATTTTGGCAATTTCCGGATTTGTGCCCTTTATTGATTGTTTTCGCTTGGGATTTTTTCCCTTAGCATATTTTGACGTCCTCGTTCTGATTTTGGATAGATTCGACGCACACGGAGGCAGATTTGAGGGGCAAAGGCATTGCGAGCTAGAGATATAGCCGGTTCGAGGTGAGTAATGATTGTAAATGATGCTCTGAGGTTTTGAAACCTCGTATTGCACATCGTAGTGTTATATTGAGGTGAGACACGCTCTTGATGACGAGCGTGGAGTCGTGTACCATTGGGGATTGTGTCTTGGTCCGTCCCAATTGATGATTTTACCGCGTATTTGACTAAAACTTACTTGTTATCATCATTATTTGGGTTGAATGATATATTTGGGCTTCGTGCCGACTATTTGAACCCTTTGGTGATTTTATTACTATTTCCTCACTGTTTTGACTTATTACTTGAACTTAGTCATGATAATTTCCACTGTTTTACTATTCAACCATTCTTTCTTAGTTTTTAAGACTTAAATAATATTTTAAATGATGTTTAAGCTGAAAAACACTGTTTTACTATTGCCCGAGGGGCTTGTGATGATTTTTGGACGGAGTAAGGCCAAGGACTTATATTGCGAGGAAACATTGATACTGATTTAAGGCCGAGGGCCTGATATATATACGCCACGAGGTGGTTTGAGTGATATGAGGCCAAGGGCCTAGATTTGATGCCACGAGATGGCTTATTATTGCACTTGGGCCGTAAGGGGCCCCTCTAGGAGTCTGCACACCCCTACTGAGCGCGGGTACCCATGGTGATGTGAGATTGAGCCCGAGGGGCTGGTACTGATCTTAGATGTTGCCCGAGGGGCGGATTTGTTGATACTATGCCCGGGGGTGAACTTTTATTTGTTTACTTTATCTTAATTATCTGTCAATTACCTGCTTTACTGGTTAAAAGAGGATTTTACTTGATTTTTAGTGGTTTTACTAATTTTAAGTGATTTACTGCTTCATTATCGAATGCTTTGTGCTTTACGTATTTTCTTACTTTCAGTCGTTATTTACATTTGTTACTCACTGAGTTGGAGTACTCACCTTACTCCCTGCACCCTGTGTGCAAATTCAGGCGTAGCTGGTTCCGCTCCGGAGTGCTGATTTCCTCCAGTCCCAAGCGGGCCTTTCGGAGATCACGAGGTAGCTATTGACGTTTGCAACCCTGTGTCTTTACTCCTCTATCATTTCTGTTCTTCTTCAAACATTTGTAGTAGTTTATGACTTTAGCAGACTTGTATTATGGCTTATAGATGCTCATGACTTGTGACACCCCGATTAGGGCTGTGTCGGGTTTGATTTTCCACATTGTTATCAATATTTCCGTTATTCAGTACTATTAAATCATGTTTACATTATTTTTGTGTGGATTAACTGCTTTAAAAGATGAATTGGGCTAAACTGGCTAGCCTTGTCTTTACGAGAGATGACATCACGACCGGGTTCGGGGTTAGGGTCGTGACAAGTTGGTATCAGAGCCTAGGTTACATAGGTCTCACGAGTCATGAGCAGGTTTAGTAGAGTCTCGCGGATTGGTACATAGACGTCTGTATTTATCCTCGAGAAGCTGCAGAGCCTTTAGGAAAAAAAACTTCATATTCTTGAAATTCATGTCGTGCGAACTTGTTGATCCGAGCACTAAACGTTTGTTATTCTATTCTCTCACAGATGGTGGGGACACGAGCTACCGGACGGGGTGGACAACCAAGCAACCAGCTAAGGCCGTGGACGTGGTCGTGGTCGTGGCAGAGGCAGAGTAGTAAGGGCAACACCTGTAGATCCACCAGCAGCCCCAGATCAGGATCAGGCTCCAGTTATAGATGCTCCAGCAGCACCAGTTCAGGCACCAGCTGTGCCCATCGTGATTCCAAGCCTTTAAGAGGCCTTGGCACAGATCTTATCAGTTTGCACTGGCCTGTATCAGGCGGTTTTAGCCACTATAGCCGCAACTACTTCACAGGACGGGGGAGGCAATCAAACTCCCACCGCTCACACACCTGAGCAGGTAGTGCAGGGACTTCAGACGCCAGGGGCGCATCCAGCCTAACCGGTTGTAGTTGCTCAGGACTATGTGGTTCTTGTCATGCCGGAGGATGAGCAGCGTAGGTTGGAGAGATTTGGTAGATTATAGCCTCCGACCTTCAGTGGTGCAGAGGGCGAAGATGCCTAGGGATTTTTGGATAAGTGTTAGAGGATGGTTCGTATTGCAGGTATTTTGGAGACCAGTGTGGTCGCTTTTACCACCTACCAGTTTTCAGGAGCTGCTTTCACTTAGTGGGAGGATTTTGAGAGGCGTAGGCCGGTTGGTGCAGCACCCCTTTCCTAGCAGTAGTTCTCTGTTCTCTTCCAGGAGAAGTATGTGCCACAGTTTCATAGAGAGGAGCTGCGTAGACAGTTTGAGTGGCTACATCAGGGGGAGATGATCGTGTCTTAGTATGAGTTGAGGTTTTCTAAGTTGGCTCGTCATGCCATCTAGTTGGTTCCAATAGATCGAGAGAGGATCAGGAGATTTGTTGATGGTCTTACTTATCAGCTCCGTATTCTTATGACCAGGGAGAGGGTATCTGGTGCTACGTTTGAGGAGGTGGTTGATATCGCCCGTGATATTGAGGCGGTTTGCCGTCACGAGAAAGAGAAGAGGGAGGCTAAGAGGCCTTGAAGATCGGGCAGTTATAAAGGTACTCCTTAGAGGGGCCAATTTTAGGATGGTAGAGGCCGTTCATTCAGGCCTGCTCAGTCAGCTCACCTAGGTTATCGTGGGGCATCTTCGGGTCATGTTTATCATGGATCTCAGCAGGGCCTAGCTCAGAGTTCATCCCGTGCTCCATCAACTCAGGGTTCTTCTATGCCGAGTACATCTGCTAGTCACTCTGGTGTGAGGGGTTCCCTTCAGTCCCCTTCTCCAGCAACTGGGAGTTGTTATGAGTGTGTGAGATGGGCCACATATAGAGGTAGTATCCTCGTCGTGTTACTAGTTCATCCCAGTAGAGGGGTCAGTCATCGGCTTCAGCGCCAGCCTCTTCATCACCACCTGCTCAGCCAGCTAGGGGTAGAGGTCAGTCAGCCAGGGGTCACCCCAGAGGGGGAGGTCGATCGGGGGGCGATTAGGCCCGTTTCTATGCCATCCCAGATAGATCAGATGCTATTGCTTCAGATGCTGTCATTACAGGTATTGTTTCAGTCTGCCACAAAGATGCCACTGTATTATTTGTTCCCGGTTCCACCTTTTCTTATGTGTCCTTGTATTTTGCTCATAATTTGGGTACGCCCCGTAAGTTTCTTGCTTTATCTGTTCATGTATCTACCCGGTCGGCGATATTTTTGTTGTAGATCATGTGTACCGGTCATGTATGGTGACTATTGGGGGTCTGAAAACCCGAGTGGATATGTTATTACTGAGTATAGTGGATTTCGATGTCATTTTTGGCATGGATTAGTTATCTCTGTGTTATGATATTCTGGACTGTCATGCTAAGATAGTCACTTTGGCTATGCCGGGTGTTTCACGGATCGAGTAGCAAAGTGTGACTGATTATGTTCCTTGTAGAGTGATCTCTTTCTTGAAGGCTCATCGTATGGTTGGGAAGGGTTGTCTTTCATATCTAGCGTTTGTGAGGGATGTTGGAGCTGAGACTCCCATTATTGATTCTATTCTAGTTGTGAGGGAGTTTCCTGATGTGCTTCCTGTAGACCTGTCGAGCATGCCTCCGGACAGGGATATTGATTTTGTTATTGACTTGGTGCCCGGAACTCAGCCCATTTCTATTCCGCCGTATCATATGGCACCAGCAGAGTTAAAGGAATTGAAGGAGCAGCTTCAAGAACTCCTAGATAAGGGGTTCATTCGGCCTAGTGTGTCACCTTGGGGTGCGCCGGTTCTGTTTGTGAAGAAGAAGGATGGTACAATGAGAATGTGCATTGATTATACGCAATTGAACAATGTAACAATTAAGAACAAGTATCCTTTGCCTCGCATTGATAATTTATTTGATCAACTTCAAGGAGCGAGAGTGTTCTCCAAGATTGATCTCCGTTCGGGTTATCACCAATTGAATATAGGGATTCAGATATTCTTAAGACGGCTTTCAAGACCCGATATGGTCATTATGAGTTCTTGGTGATGTCTTTTGGGCTGACCAATGCCCCAGCAGTGTTCATGCATTTGATGAATAGCATTTTCCGACCTTATCTCGATTTGTTTGTCATAGTCTTCATTGATGATATTCTGGTGTATTCGAGTAGTCAGGAGGAGCACATGGAGCATTTGAGAGTTGTGTTGTAGAGATTGAGGGAGGAGAAGCTTTATGCTGAATTCTCCAAGTGTGAGTTTTGGCTCAGTTCAGTGGCTTTCTTGGGGCACGTGGTGTCCAGCGAGGGTATTAAGGTTGATCCGAAGAAGATAGAGGCGGTTCAGAGTTGGCCCGGACCGTCCTCAGCCATAGAGATTCGCAGCTTTCTTGGTTTGGCAGGCTATTATCGCCGGTTTGTTCAAGGATTCTCATCTATCGCATCGACCTTGATCAAGTTGACTCAAAAGGGTGCTCCATTTGTATAGCCGGACAAGTGTGAGGAGAGCTTTCAGAAGCTCAAGATAGCTTTGACCACAACTCCATTTTGCCATCAGCTTCAGGTTCATATACCGTGTATTGTGATGCTTTGAGAGTTGGGATTTATTGTGTGTTGATGCAGGATGGTAGAGTTATTGCTTATGCTTTTCGTCAGTTGAAGCCCCATAAGAAGAACTACCCCGTTCTGATTTGGAGTTGGCTGTCATAGTTCATGTATTGAAGATTTGGAGGCATTACTTATATGGCGTATCTTGTGAGGTGTTCACTGATCATCGTAGTCTTCAACATTTGTTCAAGCAAAAGGATCTTAATTTGAGGCAGTGGAGATGGTTGGAGTTGCGTAAGGATTATGATATCACTATATTGTACCTTCCAAGAAAGGCCAATGTGGTGGCCGATGTTTGAGCCGAAAGGCAGTGAGTATGGGGAGTTTGGCATATATTCCAGTTAGGAAGAGACCTTTTGCAGTTGATGTTCAGGCCTTGGACAATCGGTTCGTGAGGTTGGATATTTTGGAGCCCAGTCGGGTGTTGGCTTGTGTGGTTTCTCGGTCTTCTTTATATGATTGCATCAGAGAGCGCCAGTATGATGATCCGCATTTGCTTGTCCTTAGGGACAGAGTTCATCATGATGATGCCAAAGATGTGGCCATTGGTGATGATGTGGTATTGAGGATGCAGGGCCGGATTTGTGTGCCCAATGTGGATGGGTTTCGGGAGTTAATTTTGGAGGAGGCTCATAGCCTGCGATATTCCATTCATCTGGGTGCCACGAAGATGTACCAGGATTTGAGGCAACACTATTGGTGGAGAAGAATGAAGAAAGATATTGCGAGATTTGTATCTTGGTGTCTCAACTGTCAGCAGGTGAAATATGAGCATCAGAGACCGAGTTACTTGCTACAACAGATGGATATTCCTGAGTGGAAGTGGGAGAGGATTACTATAGACTTTGCTGTTGGACTTCCACGGACTTTGAAGAAGTTCGATGCTATTTGGGTGATTGTGGATCGGTTGACCAAGTCCGCGCACTTCATTCCTGTGTGTACTACCTATTCTTCAGAGCGATTGGCGGGGATCTATATCCGGGAGATTGATCGTTTGCATGGTGTTCCGGTTTCCATCATTTCAGATAGAGGTACTCAATTTACTTCGCAGTTTTGGAGAACCCTGCAGAGAGAGTTGAGTACTCAGGTGGAGTTGAGCACAACTTTTCATCCTCAGACGGATGGGCAGTCCAAGTGTACTATTCAGATATTGGAGGACATGTTGTGTGCTTGTGTCATTGACTTCGGAGGATCATGGGATGAGTTTCTACAGCTGGCAGAGTTTGTGTAATACAATAGCTGTCAGTCGAGTATTCAGATGGCTCCATATGAGGCTTTGTAAGGGAGGCGATGTAGATCTCCAGTTGGTTGGTTCGAGCCGGGTGAGGCTAGGCTACTGGGGGCTGATTTGGTACAGGATGCTTTGGACAAGGTGAAGGTGATTCAAGAGAGGCTTCGTATAGCGCAGTCGAGGCAAAAGAGCTATGCTGATAGAAAGGTTCGAGATGTGTCCTACATGGTTGGCGAGAAGTTTCTATTGAAGGTTTCAGCCATGAAGGGTGTTATGAGATTTGTGAAAAAAGGGAAATTGAGTCCGCGGTTCATTAGGCCTTTTGAGGTGCTCCGGAAGATTGGGGAGGTGGCTTATCAGCTTGCTTTTCCACCCAGCTTGTCGAGTGTGCATCCGGTATTTCATGTTTCTATGCTTTGGAAGTCTATTGGGGATCCATCTCATGTTCTAGAATTCAGCACGGTTCAGTTAGATGATGATCAGACCTATGATGTGGAGGTAGTAGCTATTTTGGGTCGTCAGGTTCGGAAGTTGAGGTCAAAAGATATAGCTTCAGTGAAAGTGCAGTGGAGAGGTTGGCCCGTGGAGGAGGCTACCTAGGAGACCGAGCGGGAGATGCGAAGCAGATATCCTCACCTATTTGAGGCTTCAGGTATGTTTCTTGACTCGTTCGAGGACGAACGTTTGTTTAAGTTGGGGAGGATGTGACGACACGGCCAGTCGTCTCATGAGTTACCACTCTATTTCCCCCATTTGTGCTTCTTTATGCTTCGTTATCCGTGTTTTGTGGTATTGGGTTGGTCGGATCGAATCCGGAATGGTTTTGGTAAGGTTTGAGACACTTAGTCTCTTTTAAGAAGGTTTAAGTTGGAAAAGTTAACTGGATGTTGATTTATGTGTTAGAGGGCTCGGATATGAGTTTTGATGGTTCGGTTAGCTTCGGGAGGTGATTTATGACTTAGGAGTGTGATCAGAATGAGTTTTGGAGGTTCTGAGTAGAATTAGGCTTGAATTAGCGAAGTTGATATTTTGGCGATTTTCGGTTGATATGTGAGATTTTGATATAGGGGTCGGAATGGAATTCCGAGAGTTGCACTAGCTTCGCTGTATAATTTGAGATGTGTGCGTAAAATTTGAGGTCATTCGGACGTGGTTTGGTTGGGTTTTTTATCAAAAGCGTATTTCAGAAGATTTTAGAAACTTCGGCTTGAATCCGATGTGTTTTGGGTGATTTGATGTTGTTTCAGGTGTTTTGATGATTGGAACAAGTTTGAATAAGGTTTTAGGATATGTTGGTGCCTTTGGTTGAGGTCCTGAGGGCCTCGGGTGAGTTTTGGGTGGTCATTCGGATCATTTTGGAGTTTGGAAAATTGTAGAAAATCTGCTTAGCTGTTGCAGGGATTTATCCCTTCACGTTCGCGAGTGGAGCCTCACATTCGCGAAGAGGCAGTTGCGGAAGGACAAGAATTTAGCCTTCGTGTTCGCGAGAAAGGCTTCGCGTTCGCGGAGGGCTGGGAAGTGGTGCATCGCTTTCGCGAGAAAGTCTTCACGATCGCATAGAGGAAATTGGGTCAGATAGGTTCGAGGTCCAGCGTTCATCACGTTCGCGAAGGTTAAGGTGGAGGAAGCATCGCGTTCGCGATGGTCATTACGCGTTCGCATAGAGGAAAAGTTGGTCAACGCGAGATTGTGCTTCGCGAACGCGAGGGTTTGACCGCGTTCGCGAAGAAGAAAATTAAGGCCTGGGCAGAATGTTTTTAAGTTGCCTTGTCTGCGAATTTGGAGCTTATTTCACCCATAGCTGCTCATTTTTGGAGATGTTTTAAGGATATTAAAGAGGGATTGAAGGGGAATCTTTAGGAGGTAAGATTCTTGGACTAAATGCTCAATTATTATGTGAATTCCACCTAGAAAATCATGTAAGCTAAACCTAAAATTGAAAAACTAGGGCTTGGGAAATTGGACTTTTGATTTGGGATTTGGAGGCCCATTTGGGGTCGGATTTGAGAAATTTTGATATGTATGAACTCGTGGGAAGATAAGGAATCTAATGACATGAAATTTCTGAGTTTCGAGAAGTGGGCCCGGGGCTCGAGTTTTGATACTTTCGGGATTTGTGCCCTTTATTGATTGTTTTCGCTTGGGCTTTGTTCCCTTAGCATATTTTGACGTCCTCGTTCTGATTTTGGATAGATTCGACGCACGTTGAGGCCGATTCGAGGGGCAAAAGCGTCGCGAGCTAGAGATTTAGTCGTTTCGAGGTGAGTAATGATTGTAAATGATGCTCTAAGGGTTTGAAACCACGGATTGCACATCGTAGTGCTATATTGAGGTGAGACACGCACTTGATGACGAGCGTGGGGTCGTGTACTATTGGGGATTGTGGCTTGGTCCATCCCGGTTGATGATTTTACAGCGTATTTGACTAAGACTTACTTGCTATCATCATTATTTGGGCTGAATGCTATATTTGGGCTTCGTGCCAACTATTTGAATCTTTCGGGGATTTTTATTACTATTTCCTCACTATTTTGACTTATTACTTGAACTCAGTCATGATAATTTCCACCGTTTTACTATTCAACCATTCTTTCTCAGTTTTTAAGACTTAAATGATATTTTAAATGATGTTTAGGCTGAAAAACACTGTTTTACTATTGCCCGAGGGGCTTGTGATGATTTTTGGACTGAGTAAAGCCGAGGGCCTATATTGTGAGGAAACATTGATACTAATTTGAGGCCAAGGGCCTGAGATATATACGCCACGATGTGGCCTGAGTGATATGAGGCCGAGGGCCTAGATTTGATGCCACGAGATGGCTTATTATTGCGCTTGGGCCGTAAGGGGACCCTCCAGGAGTCTGCACACCCCCAGTGAGCGCGGGTATCCATTGTGATGTGAGATTGAGTCCGAGGGGCTGGTACTGATCTGAGATGTTACTTGAGGGGCGAACTTTTATTTGTTTACTTTATCTTAATTATCTATCAATTACCTGGTTTACTGGTTAAAAGAGGATTTTACTTGATTTTTACTGGTTTTACTGATTTTAAGTGATTTACTGCTTCATTATAGAATGCCTTATACTTTATGTGTTTTCTTACTTTCAGTCGTTATTTACATTTGTTACTCACTAAGTTGGAGTACTCACTTTACTCCCTACACCCTGTGTGCAGATACAGGCGTAGCTGGTTCTGCTCCGGAGTGCTGATTTCCTCCAGTCCCAGGCTGGCCTTTCGGAGATTACGAAGTAGTTGTTGACGTCCGCAGCCTTGTGTCTCTACTCCTCTATCTTTTCTGTTCTTCTTCAAACATTTGTAGTAGTTTATGACTTTAGCAGACTTGTATTATGGCTTATAGATGCTCGTGACTTGTGACGCCCCGGTTAGGGCTGTGTCGGGTTTGATTTTCCGCATTGTTATCGATATTTCCGCTATTCAGTACTATTAAATCATGTTTAGACTATTTTTGTGTTGATTAACTGCTTTAAAAGATGAATTCGGTTAAATTGGCTGGCCTTGTCTTCACAAGAGGCGCCATCACGATCGGGTTCAGGGTTAGAGTCGTGACACTAATTGTATTCCCTGACTCCAACTCAAATTAAGCTTAACTATCTCATAACATCAACTTTCACACCTTGCTTGTGATGGATTATAATAAGCAGCGGAAGTAATCCCAGTATCAAAATCACATGTAATCTAGACAACTACTATCAACGGGATTTCACGGGTTACCTCTTGTAGCTTGAACATATCTCTTCTATCACGTGAACCTTCATTTCCATAACTTCTCAATGGAATCTGCATCACTCGTACAATCGTGATCCTTGAACGTTCCACGATCTTCTACTGTGTTACCCAAATAATAACCAGAAATAGCAATTTCGTGTGGGTGAAATTTTCTAAGGAAAATGGTAATTCCTCTCGGTGGAAAACCTTATGTATTTATAGCACACGTTTTAAGGGTTAAAACCTTTTTCCAAAACCTGTTGGGTTTTCTTTTCCACCAGAAAAAAGATTCCTTTATTTTCTATTATTTAGGCACAGTAGGGACCATAGAATTTAATTAACTAGGCTTCCAATTATGGAATTAATTTGTAATTTTCGAAATTAATATCCACCATAATTAATTACGAATTATTCCACTAAAAATTCGTAATTGCACTCCTTATTCAATTTCGAAATTTATACATTAAATCTTATTTAACTCCCCATGTTAAGATTCAGATACTAAACAATTAAATTAAATTACTTGCAATTTAATTTATTGATTATTTCCTTTAGACTTTCGCTTAACTTATTTCATGTGTCGGATACAAAATCCATCGGCCGGGTTTACACATGAAAACTTATAAGCTTTCATAAAAGTGTATCATCAATCTCTAAATCGAGACATGGATTCCATCAACTAACTATTATTTCGCCAATGTACATTATTATTATCCAATTTACCAGGCATATTGACCCACGAAAGAATCTCGCCTTTTAATAAATCAAATTAATAATAATGTACACATCTAATAATAATTATATCAAGATTAAGAGTATAAGTATATTTAATTGCTAGGGAGTTTATTTTATTAAGTCAGTATAAAATACTTATCTCTACTTGGTTCGTTCAATACATACAAAATGTACTAGCACAAGAAGTTGGAATTAAACCATTCTCATAATCAAGAAAAATTATATTTAATCTTGTGCTACAATCATTCCTGATAGTTTGTCCAATTCCATCATGAGATTGTGAACTCAAACTTTATACTTATAAGAACCGATGATTTAATCTTTCGTGTATAAGCTAAACTCTATACACTAAATCATCTACTATATAAGCAAAGGACACAGACTAATATATGATCTATTCAAAACGTTATTAAAACTGAATAAACAATTATTTCATAATAAATACTATATCTAAACCAAACCCATGGTTAATAGTATATATCCCAACAATCTCCCACTTAGACTTTTAACCATGACAATTATTAGAATATACTATATCCAAGTGCATGGTTAATAGTATATGCCCCAATAATCTCCCACTTAGACTCATAACCATACATCTACAACTTTCTCAGGCATTCTTTTACATGACTATTAAAAGTATTCACCAAATAAGATTTTGTTAAAGAATCTTGCCAAGTTATATCTGATGCAATATTTGTCCGGTAGTGCTTTGTCGTAACTATTTAGTTTAGTATTAAATTCTTTAGGGATCCTACTACTAAAACTATCCCAAGAGTGTACATCGAACTATGATTTTCTTTAGCATTCTCCCACTATGACGAAGTACCACTAATATTACATTCATTACCTTACGACATTGAAATATTATTGACTTCTTACTATAGTGTTCAATTTTCAAACATCACTCCCATTTGATAAAGGCATATCATGTCTATTAACGTTCTCCCACTACTTAAATGCAATGGAATGTCAATTCCGACGTGTGGGTTTTGATGTTCTTGAACATCTAATTATTTCTTTGCCCAGTTCCTGTAAAAATAGTTTACTTCTAGGAACATGTTTTATTAAACAGTCCTTATCTAGAAAAATGCATTTGTTTTAACAATTACCTTATTTCACTACTAAAAAGATCAGGTTTTAGCAACGAACAAATTCTGTAGCTAAATAGAAAAATCCATCGCTAATCTCATTTAGCAACGGATTATGTGACGACCCGGCCAGTCGTCTCATGAGTTACCGCTCCGTTTCCCCCATTTCAGCTTCTTTACGCTTCATTATCCGTATTTTATATGATCGGGTTGATTAGTTCGAGTTCGGAGAGGATTTGGTAAGAAATGAGACACTTAGTCTCTTTTGAGAAGGCTTAAGTTGGAAAAGTCAACCGGATGTTGACTTATGTGTTAGAAGGCTCGGAAGTGAGTTCTGATGGTTCAGTTAGCTTCGGGAGGTGATTTGTGACTTAGGAACGCGATCGGAATGGGTTTGGAGTTGTAGAGAAGATTTAGACTTGAATTGACGAAATTGATATTTTGGCAAATTCTGGTTGATAGGTGAGATTTTGATATAGGGGTAGGAATGGAATTTCGAGAGTTGTAGTAGCTTCGTTGTTTCATTTGGGATGTGTGTGTAAAATTTTAGGTCATTCGAATGAGATTTGATAGACCTTTTGATCGAAATCATAATTTAAGAGTTCTTGGAGTTCTTAGGCTTGAATCCTATGTTAAATTGGTGGTTTGATGTTGTTGTAAGCGTTCCGAAGTGTTGAACATGTTTGAATGATGTCACGGGATGTTTTGGTGCAATTAGTTTGAAGTTCGGGGGTCCCGGGTAGGTTCCGGGATGTTTTAGGCCAAAAATCATAGTTGTAGCAGGTTCAGGAGGGTTGCAGGCCCCAGAACTCACCCACGCGGTCTGCACAAAAATGAGTGCGCCCACGGTGAGTGCTGTGCGGACCACACAAAAGTGGGCGAGGCTACGGTAGGCGTCTCACGGACCGCACAAAAGTGGGCGCGACCGCGGTGAATTACTTCCCAGTTTTGGAGGACTTTTCAGCGAGAGTTGGGTACCGAGGTGGAGTTGAGCACAACATTTCATCCTCAGACGGACGGATAGTCTGAGCGTACTATTCAGATATTAGAGGATATGCTGCGTGCCTGTGTGATTGATTTCGGAGGTTCTTGGGATGAGTTTCTGCTGCTTGTAGAGTTTGCCTACAATAACAGCTATCAGTCCAACATTCATATGGCACCGTATGAGGCTTTGCATGGGAGGCGGTGTAGATCTCCAGTTGGTTGGTTCGAGCCCGGCGAGGCTAGGCTATTGGGGACAGATTTGGTTCATGATGCCTTAGAAAAGGTGAAGGTGATTCAGGAAAGGCTTCGTACAGCGCAGTCGCGTCAGAAGAGTTATACGGACCGGAAAGTTCGAGATGTGTCCTACATGGTTGGTGAGAAGGTCTTGCTGAAGGTTTCGCCCATGAAGGGTGTTATGAGATTTGGAAAGAAAGGAAAGTTGAGTCCATGATTCATTGGACCTTTTGAGGTACTTAGGAGGATTGGGGAGGTGGCCTATATGCTTGATTTACCACCCAGATTGTCGAGTGTGCATCCGGTATTTCATGTTTCTATGCTCTGAAAGTATGTTGGGGACCCCTCCCATGTTTTGGATTTCAGCACGGTTCAGTTGGATGGTGATTTGACCTTTGATGTGGAGCCAGTGGCTATTTTGGGTCGTCAGGTTCGGAAATTGAGGTCAAAGGATATATCTTCTGTAAAAGTGCAGTGGAGAGGTGGTCCCATGGAGGAAGCTACCTGGGAGACCGAGCGGGAGATGCGGAGTAGATATCCTCACCTGTTCGAGGCTCCAGATATGTTTCTTGACCCGCTCGAGGACGAGCGTTTGTTTTAGTTGGGGAGGATGTGACGACCCGACCCATCGTCACGTGAGTTACCGCCCCGTTTACCCCATTTTTATGCCTCTTCATGTTTCATTATCGGTATTCGGTGTGTTAGAGTTAAATCAGATTGGTTTTGATGGGAAATGAGACACTTAGTCTCTTTTAAGGAGGTTTAAGTTGGAAAAGTCAACCGAACATTGACTTATGTGTTAGAGGGCTCGGGTTTGAATTCTGATGATTTTGTTAGCTTCGGGAGATGATTTGTGATTAGGGGTGTGATCAGAAGTAATTTTGGAGGTCCGGTGTTGAATTAGGCTTGAATTGGCGAAGTTAGTATTTTGGCTAATTCCGGTTGATAGGTGAGATTTTGATCTGGGTGTCGGAATGAAATTCCGAGAGTTGCTGTAGCTTCATTATGTCATTTGGGATATGTGTGCAAAATTTCAGGTCATTCGGACATCGTTTGGTCGGGTTTTTTATCGAATGTGTGTTTTAGAAGTTTTAAAAGAACTTAGGCTTGAATTCGATATAATTTGATGATTTTGGCGTTAGTTGAGGTGTTTTGACGATTGGAGCAAGTTTGGATAATATTTTAAGACATGTTGGTGCTTTTAGTTGAGGTCCCGAGGGCCTCGGGTGGATTTCGGAAGGTTAACGGAATGGAATTCGGACCCAAAAAGAAAAGAAAAAGTTGCTGCAATTTCTGCTGCTAAGCTGTCTTTGGACAGCAAATGTGCAGTCGTGGAGCGTACTTAGGAGGCCTATATCTTTTGATCTACAAGGAATTGTTAGATAATTCAAAAACGAAAGTTGTAGCCCTTCGCGTCTAGTTTACAGAAAGCTAAGGAAATCGTAATTTGGACATCTGTAGAGAAAGTTATGATCGATTGAAGATGACTGGTGGAGCAGTTTCTCCAGAATTTTCTAATTTCATGGAACCGACTTTAGAAGCTCATATCTCGGGATATATAAAGAGTTATATGGTGTACAACCTATCAAATTAAAGATCTTCGAGTCTATTTTCTAAATCTTCAAACCATTTGTAATTTGGATATTTATAAAAGATGTTATGGGTGTACAGAAGGTGTCCGACAAGGAAATATTTTAATAGGATGTACAACTTGTATAGCACAAGTGCAAGGTACAACTCGACGAAGCACGGACAGATTCTTTAAACATGGATTTGGCTTATTTCTTTCATTTCTTTCATTTGGCTTGGATGATTTTGGATAGAATTTCAAGGGGGATTTTATCAAGAATCAAAGGTGAGTTGTTCTACTTATTTCCAAGTTAAATACAAGATTATATGTGAATTAGAACATGAAAATCAGTAGAAAAGTGGTGTTTTAGGGCTTGTACTTTTGAGATATTCTAGGGTCGATTTGAAGGGTCAAACGAGCTCCGATTTTTGTGTTCTTTATATGTACGGACTCATGAGAGGACGAAGAACATTTTGGTATAAAAATTTCTGAGTTTTGAGACGTGAGCCCGGGGCTCGGGTTTCGCCAAATTCGTTAATTTTGATATTTTTCGAGTGTTTTCGATTGGGTATTGTCCCTTTAGCATAATGCGACATATTCGTTGTGATTTTTAGTAGATTCGTCGCATGAGGAGGCTAATTTGAGAGGTAAGGGTATAGCGAGCTAGAGCTTTGGCCGGTTTGAGGTGAGTAATTAATGTAAATGATGTCCTGAGGTTTTGAAACCCCGGAATTTCACATCGTAATGCTATATTGAGGTGACTTGCACGCCGGATAACGGGCGTGAGGTAGAGCACCATTGGGAATTGTGACTTAGTCCGTCCCGAGAGATGTTTTTACCGTGTTTTCTACTTGAACTAAATTGAAAATCATCCTTACCTGGATTTAATTGTTACATTTGGGCTTTTTGCCAATTATTTGAATCCTTCAGGGATTGACATCACTGTTTTCGCATACATGTATATCATTTAATCTCAGTCCAAGGTTTTAAATACTGTTTTGCAAACTCAATCATCTTTCTAAGATTTGAAAACTTAAATGATATTTTTAAATGATATTTCGGGCTGAGAACTACTATTTTACAAATACCCAAGGGGCTTATTATGATTTCTGGACTAAGCATGAATCGGGCTGCGCGCCGCAGCAGTGATTTGAAATAGTGGTAACAATGACACTGTATGATGTGACTTGAAACAGTGGTAACAATGGCATTGTGTGATATAAATTGGTCAGGTAACAATGACTGACCAGGACTTGATTGATGCCACGAGATGTCTTGTTATTGCGCTCGGGCTGTAGGAGCCCCTTCGGAGTCTGTACACACCCCCAGTGAGCGCCGTCGAGTATATCACACAATGTCAAGTATATCACAGAGTGTCATTGTTACCACTGTTACAAATATATCACAGTGTCATTGTTACCACTGTTTCAGGTCACTTTATAATCAGTCCAGAAAATAATATAATAAGCCCCTTGGGCATTTACAAAACAGAAGTTCCCAGCCCGGAATACATTTAAAAATATCATTTAAGTTTTTAACATTTAGAATTATGGCTGAGTTTGCAAAACAACATTTAAAACCTTGGACTGAAACTAAATGACATGCAAATCATGCTAAGCAGTAATATCAATCCTCGAAGGATTTTACAAATCGGCACAAGGCCCCAAACATGGCATCAAGCCCAGTAATATCAATGAAGTATGTGTATCAATCACCAGTATAGTATAAACATCACACAGGATGGACCAAGTCACAATCCCCAATAGTATCCGACCCCGCACTCACCATGGAGTGTGTGTCACACCTCAATATAGCATTATGATGTGAAAGTCCGGGGTTTCAAACCCTCAGAACAACATTTACATCTATTACTCACCTCAAGATG
This sequence comes from Nicotiana sylvestris, assembly GCF_000393655.2. Lineage (NCBI taxonomy): Eukaryota > Viridiplantae > Streptophyta > Magnoliopsida > Solanales > Solanaceae > Nicotiana > Nicotiana sylvestris. Next base: position 67,139,026 of record NC_091063.1, read on the forward strand.
GCCAAAAGTCTACTCCGCGATGCCCTTTCCTTTTGAATCGACCTCCTCGCACGTCGAATCTTCCCAAAACCACAAGGAATATATTACAATAGGCTAAGGGAATATAACCCAATCGAAAAGACTCGAAAAATATCGAAAATCACGAAATTTGCAAAAACCGAGCCCCGGGTCCACTTCTCAAAAAATTACGAAAGTCACATCACCGGATTCCTCGTCTCGCCACGAGTCCGCACATATAAAATTTACCAAAATCGGAGTTCATTTGACCCCTCAAATCACCAAAACTTATTTTCAAATCCCTAGGCCTAAATCCTCAATTTTTCTATAATTTTCATGCTCAAATCCATACATAATTGATGTACTTAACTCAAAATAGGCGGGGATAACTTACCTTCATATTGATGATGAAAATCCCCTCTTGAAGCTCCCCAAATATCATCCATACTTTGAAGAAATGAAGAAAAGTGAGCTAAATCCGTGTATAAAAGAATCTGCCTGTGCTTCGTCGAGTTGTACCTTGCACTTGTGCCATACAAGTTGTACATCCTATTAAAATTGTTCCTTATCGGATACCTTCTGTTTAAACACCCATAACATCTTGTATAAATATCCAAATGATAAACAGTTTGAAGATTTAGAAACTAGACTCATGGATATTTAATTTGATAGGTTGTACACCATATAACTCTTTATATATCCCGAGATATGAGCTTCTAAATTAGGCTCCCCGAAATCAGAAAATTCTGGAGAACGAGCTCCACCAGTCATATTCAATCGACCGTAACATTCTCTACAGATGTCCAAATTACGATTTCTTTAGCTTTCTGGAAAAAATACATGAAGGTCTACAACTTTCGTTTTTGAACCTACTCAATATTCCTTATATATCAAAAGATATAGGCCTCCGAAGTACGCTCCACGATTGCAGTCCAAAGACCTTCTGCAGAAAATTGCAGCAGAAATTTCTGCAACTTTTTCTTTTCTTTTTGGTCCGAATTTCATTCCGTTAACCTTCCGAAATCCACCCGAGGCCCTCGGGACCTTAACCAATTATATCAACATGTCCCACAATATCATTCAAACTTGTCCCAACCTTCGAAACACCCAAAATAACATCAAAACATCAAATCATCATCGGATTCAAGCCCATGAATCTCACGAACTTCCAAATTCCATTTTTGATCAAAAACCCAACCAAACCACGTCCGAATGACCTCAAATTTTGCAGACAATTCCAAAATGACATAACGAAGCTACAAAAACTCTCGAAATTCTATTCCGACCCTCGGATCAAAATCTCACCTATCAACCGAAATTCGCCAAAATACTAACTTTGCCAATTCAAGCTTAATTCTACACCGGTCATCACAAAAATATTCCGGACTCACTCCTAAGTCCCAAATCACCTAACAAAGCTATCCGAACCATAAATTTCACATTTCGAGCGCTCTAACACATAAGTCAATATCCGATTGACTTTTCCAACTTAAGCTTCCTTAAAAGAGACTAAGTGTCTCAAACCTTACCAAAATCATTCAGGAATGACTTCAAATTTTGTACACAAGTCACATTCGACATTACGGACTTGCCCCAACTTTCAGAATCGCATTCTGACCCCGATATCAAAATTTCCACTTCCGGTCGAAATTTCTCAAAAACCTTCAAATTTCTATATTTAGCCAAACGGCTCCAAAATGACCTACGAACCTCTGAATTCACTTCCGATCGTGCTCCCAAATCCAGAATCACCATACGGAGCTACTCCCAGTATTCGGAATTCAAAACGGACATCAATAACACTGAAATGCATGAAAACCCCTCCACGAACCGACGCTAGTAACCTGCTAACCCCAGGAAACTCCGAATCTCCGTAGCTGAAGCTGGTCGAGGCCAGTCCTTGACTGCCTCTATCTTCTTCGGGTCTACCTGAATACCTGCTGCAGATACGACATGACCCAGGAATGCGACCGAACTCAACCAAAACTTGCACTTTGAGAACTTAGCATACAACTTACTACCCTTCAGGGTCTGAAAAACCACTCTGAGTTGCTGCTCATGCTCCTCCTAACTGCGGGAGTATATCAGAATATCGTCAATGAAAACAATCACGAACAAATCCAGATAGGGTCTGAACACTCGGTTCATCAATTCCATAAATGTTGCTGGGGCATTGGTCAACCCAAATGACATGACCAAAAACTCATAATGCCTATACCGAGTGCGAAATGTTGTCTTAGGGACATCAGACGCCCTAATCCTCAACTGGTGGTAGCCAGATCTCAAATCTATCTTTGAAAACACCCTCGCACCCTGAAGCTGGTCGAATAAATCGTCGATCCTTGGCAGTGGGTACTTGTTCTTAATCGTCACCTTGTTCAATTGCCGGTAATCAATGCACATCCTCATCAAACCATCCTTTTTCTTCACAAATAGCACCGGTGCGCCCCAAGGTGAAACACTAGGTCTAATGAAACCCTTCTAAAGCAAATCCTGAAGCTGACCCTTTAACTCTTTCAATTCTGGCGGCGCCATACGATACGGCGGAATGGAAATGGGCTGAGTGCCCGGAGCCAGATCAATACAAAAATCAATATCCTATCGGGCGGCATGCCCAGCAGGTCTGAAAGGAAGACCTCGGGAAACTCCCGAACAACAGGCACAGAATCAATAGAAGGGGCCTCCATGCTAGAATCGCGAACATACGCCAAGTAGGCCAAACATCCCTTCTCGACTATACGTCGAGCTTTCACATACGAGATAACACTGCGGGTACAATGACCAGAAGTCCCTCTCCACTTTAAACAGGGTAAATCCGGTAAGGCTAAGGTCACGGTCTTGGCATGGCAATCCAAGATAGCATGGTACGGGGATAACCAATCCATCCCCAGTATAACATCGAAGTCAACCATGTCTAAAAGCAACAAATCAACACGGGTCTCAAGACCCCCAAACACTACGATACAAGAACGATAACTTGGTCGACCACAATAGAATTACCCACTAGTGTTGACACATAAACAGGAATACTCAATGAGTCACTAGGCATAACCAAATAGAGTGCAAAATAGGACGACACATATGAATACGTAGATCCGGGATCAAATAGCACATAAGCATCCCTATCACAGACCAGAATAGTACCTGTAATCACAACATCTGATGACTCAGCCTCTGGCCTGGCTGGCAAAGCATAACAACGGGGCTAGGCCCCACCTCCCTGAATCGTATCCCTGGGACGATCTGCTGTTGGCTGACCCCTACCTCTAGCAGTCTGAGCTCCACCTCTAAGACCTCTAACTCCACCTCTATGTCCTCTACCCCCGCCTCTAGCTGGCTGGGCAGGCTGTGGGGCAACTGGTGCCTGGATCATCGGGCGAGGACCCTGCTACTGCGAGCTGCTGGAAGCTCGAGGGCAATATCTGGCAATGTGACTCACATCGCCGCAAGTATAACAAGCCCTCAGCTGCTGAGAATAACGAAGTGGTGGTGCACTGATATATGCTGATGGTGAACTGAAGAGCTGCTGGTCAGAATACTGCGGCTGAGAACCACGACCACCTGGTGTACCATGAGAAGCCTGGAGAACTGACTGAAAGGGCCTCAAATGATGGCCTCTACTATAAGAATCCCTACCTCCAGATGAGGTACCACTGAATCTACCAGAATGACGGGGCCTCTTATCAGACCCAGGACCACCTCCCTGAGCAAGTGCCAACTCTATCCGGCGGGCACCATCTGCCGTCTCCTGGAATGAAATCTCACTACCGGCACTCATGGACATCTGAACACGGATCGGCTGGGCCAACCTATCAATAAACCTCCGCACCCTCTCTCTTTCAGTGGGGAGTATCACAATGGCATGACGAGCAAGATCAATGAACCGGGTCTCATACTGGGTGACCATCATAGGACCTTGCTGGAGACGCTCAAACTACCTGCGAAGAGCATCTCGTTGATTAACTGGAAGAAACTTCCCTAGAAATAACTCTGAAAACTGATCCCAGGTCAATGATGGCGAACCTGCTGGCCTAGCTAAACAGAAATCCCTCCACCAAGTCTTGGCGGATCCTGCCAGGCGAAAAGTGGCGAAGTCGACCCCATTGGTCTTTACAATGCCCATAGTCCGTAGAACCTCATGATAGCTGAATATGAAATCCAGAGCATCCTCTGAGGGGGTGCCACTATATGTGGTTATGAAGAGCTTGGTGAAACGATCAAGCCTCCATAAAGCATTCGCGGACATAGCCGCACCATCGCTGGACTGAGCCGCAATACCTGGCTGGGCTGCCACAGCTGGCTGAACTGCCACGGCTGGCTGAACTGCTGGAACCTGAGCCTGAGGAGCTACCGGCTCTGGAGTACGAGTATCGGGAGTCTGAACTCCTCCCCCAGCCTGAGATGTGGCTGGAGCTACGGGAAGCAAACCCGCTCTAGAAATGCCCTCCATAATGCCTATCAGTCAGACCAAAGCATCCTGAAACACTGGGGTGGCTATGAAACCCTTTGGGACCTGAGCTGTGCCCACTGGAGCTGCTGGAGCTGGAACCTCCTCGTCATAGTTAGTACGAGGCTCCACCTCTGGGACTGCTACTCGGGGCTGAGCTCTGCCTCGGCCTCGGCCTCCAGCACGGCCTCGCCCTCTGCCCATGATAGGAGCTGGGGGCTCGGGCTACTGCGCGGTAGAAGAGGAAGCACGTTTTCTCACCATCTGCGAAAGAACAGAGTAGGAGGATGATCAATACTTGAGAATCAGAATCGCATGACACGAATGAACAAAGTAAAGTTTTCCTAACTCAGTAGCCTCTGCGGGATAAATACAGACGTCTCTGTACCGATCCCTCAGATTCTACCGAGTTGTCAGTGAGTTGTGAGACCTAAGTAACCTAGTGCTCCGATATCAACTTGTCATGACCCGGATTTCCCACCATCGGGTGTCGTGATGGCGCCTACTATCAGAGCTAGGCAAGCCAAATATATAAAACATTTTTCCTGCTTTCTTCCAAACAATATAATAAATGATACAAAATTTAAACGGAAGACTTTAAATCTAAAGCAACTGAGAACCAAAAGTGCAGAAGTTTGAACCAAAATGCTACCTAGAGTCTGGTGTCACTAGCTCACAGACTACTACAGAATACTGCAATCAATGTCTGAAAGGAAAATACATCATGTTTGTCTGATACAAGATAAATAAACGAAAAACATGGAAAAGGACTTCGGCCTGCGAACGCCATCTAGGGTACCTCGAGAGTCCCTGGACTGAAGATAGCTCCCAGAAGTCCTACTGTTGTGGTCCGTAAGCTGCTCTCTGATCTGTGCACAAAAATGCACAGAGTGTAGCATCAGCACAACCGACCTCGTGTGTTGGTAAGTGCCTGGCCTAACCCCGGCGAAGTAGTGATGAGGCTAGACAGTACCTACCACAATTAACCTGTACAGATATATATACAACAAGTGCAAGAAAACAATAACAAGATAATACAAAGTAAAACTGGGAGGGGACATGCTATCAGGGAGTAACAGATAAAAATGAAATATCAGAAATAAGTAGAAGAACTCCGGCTTCCATGATATATATATATATATATATATATATATATATAGTGGACGGCTTTCCACATGATTCCAATTCATATCATATATAAGTGGACGCCGTGCCACACGATACCATAATATCATATATAAGTAGACGGCGTGCCAAACGATCCCATAATATCATATATAAGTATACGGCGTGCCACACGATCCCATAATATCATATATAAGTGGACGGCGTGCCACACAATCCCAATTCATATCATATATAAGTGGACGGCGTGCCACACGATACCATAATATCATATATAAGTAGACGGCGTGCCAAACGATCCCATAATATCATATATAAGTGGACGGCGTGCCACACGATCCCATAATATCATATATAAGTGGACGGCGTGCCACACAATCTCAATTCATATCATATATAAGTGGACGGCGTGCCACACGATACCATAATATCATATATAAGTGGACGGCGTGCCAAACGATCCCATAATATCATATATAAGTGGACGGCGTGCCACACGATCCCATAATATCATATATAAGTGGACGGTGTGCCACACGATCCCATAATATCATATATAAGTGGACGGCGTGCCACACGATCCCATAATATCATATATAAGTGGACGGCATGCCACACGATCCCATAATATCATATATAAGTGGACGGCGTGCCACACGATCCCATAATATCATATATAAGTGGACGGCGTGCCACACGATCCCATAATATCATATATAAGTGGACGGCGTGCCACATGATCCCATAATATCATCACGATCCCATAATATAGTTCATAATATCTGACTTCATATAGTAGACCCCTTCAGGGGAGAATAACAACTCAATACCTTTAACCCGGCAAGGGTACAACTAACAGCCCAAAATATCCCGACAAGGGAGAATATATATATCAGTCTACACATCCCGGCAAGGGAGTATTCACAACACATTCTCCTTTTAAATCATTCTTCCTCAACCGTTCACATTATATGAAACTTATCAAATAAACAAGGAGCTTGTGTCACATTATTCGAATTAAAAGCAATCAAGACTCACGGTCATGCTAGACTCCGGTGCATAGATAACCGTCACCATGCCTATACACCGTACTCCACATTAGCAAGTAGCAAATATCATCCTAATCCTATTCCCTCAAGCCAAAGTTAGAACAAACACTTACCTCGAATGCTCCAAACTCAACTCACGCTTCTAGTATAGCTTTACCTCTTGATTCCACCACCAATCCGCTCGAATCTAGTCATAAGTTACTTAATCACATTAATAATTACTAAATGAATCACTCCCCATGCATGAAAAATAAATTTTACAAAGTTTTTCCCAAAATGGTCTTAAACACCCCCGGACCCACGTGGTCGAAACTCGAGGTTGGGACCAAAACCCGGTTACACATTCCCCCACGAGGTCCAACTCCTCAATTTGTAGAAAACCTAGGTTCTACCCAAAACACCCAATTTCACCCCTGAAAATCTTTGATTTGAAGTTGAAATTATGTTAAAAGATGTTAAGGAATAAAGAAATTAAGTTAGAAATCACTTACCAATCGTTTTGGAGAAGAAAAGTTGTTTGGAAAATCGCCTCTTAGGTTTTGTGTTTTTGAAAAGTGAAAAATGACTGAGATTTTCCGAACTTGTATACCTTTCTGAGGACCTGGCGCGGACCGCACAAAAATGTGTTGTGGCCGCGCCGAGTGGGAGAAAATTGGGGCTTCTCTGAACCCTTCCAGCGCGGACCGCACTGTTTTGGTGCGCGGCCGCACTAATTAACCTGAAACCCTAGCCCTCAGACTCAGCCACGCGGACCACACAGAAATGCATCGCGGCAGCGCGGCTCCAGCACGGACCGCGCGGAAATGACCGCAGCCGCGCTGGTGTCTGCAACACCTGAACCTGCATTTTCTTAAGTCCAAGACCTCCCGGGCCCCATTCAAAAACTCACCCAAGCCCTCGGGGCTCCAAACCAAACATGCACACAACCTTAAAAACATCTTACGGACTTACTCGTGCGATCAAATCGCCAAAATAACATCATATACATAGGATCAAGCCTCAAACACATGATTTTCTTTCTTCAACTTTCATAACTCAAATTCTCCATTTTTAGTCCAAAACACGTCATATGACGTCCGTTTTTAGCCAAACTTTACAGATAGTGCTTAACACATATTTAAGACTTGTACCGGGCGTCGGAACCAAAATACGAGCCCGATACCTATATTTTCTAACTCCTTTTCACTTTAAATTTTCATATCAAATTTCAGAAAAATAATTTCTTTCAAAAATTCATTTCTCGGGCTTGGAACCTCGGAATTTAATTCCGGGCACACGCCCAAGTCCCATATTTTTCTACGGACCCTACGGGATCGTCGAATCACAAGTCCGGGTCCGTTTACCCAAAATGTTGACCGAAGTCAGTATTATGCATATTAATATCGAAATTCATCAAATATTTCACATAATTCACATATTCTATCATAAAAACTTTCCGGCTACGCGGCCGAACTGCGCACGCCAATCGAGACAACTAAAAGCAAGGTTTTCAAGGCCTCGAAAGCGCAGAACAAGGAAGAACTATGGTGATGACCCTTCGGGTCGTCACAGGGGGTTGAGTGTGAGAGAGAAAGGAGAGATTTTGGGGAATTTTTTTGAAAGAATGGGAGGGGAAACCCGGTTTTGACACTGGAATTAAAAATAGCGACCAACTTTGGTCGCTAATTTCGTAGCTAAATAAGTTTTGACTTTTTGACCAAAATAGCGACCAAAGTTGGTCGCTATTTTTTGACCGTTTGACCAAAATTGCGACCAAAGTTGGTCGCTATTTCTAAAAAAATTAAATTACTTTTAATTCAATTTAAAATTATGTACATATGTAGTATAAATTTAGGATTTTAATTCAATTTAAGCTATATATATATATATATATATATAAGTCAAGACGTTTTAATTTATTGTTAATATATATACATGCATATATTAATTGATATAAGTTGAGACGTTTTAATTCATTGTTAATATATATATATATATATATATATATATATATATATATATATAGAGAGAGAGAGAGAGAGAGCGAGAGAGAGAGAAAGCTTATATACTATATACTATATTATACTATATATATCGAATATACCTTGATGTATAATAAACTATACTATATATATAGTATAGTGTATTATATAATACACTTAGTATATATAATACACTTAGAGGTCGTTTGGTAGAGTGCATAACACAAAATAATACTTGCATTAGTTTTGTGTATTAGTAATACCTTATTTGGTACACTTTTCAACCTATGTATAATTAATACAAGCATTAGTTATACATCCTATTTGGTATTATCCTGTGTATAGCTAATGCATAGCAAAACCAAGGTATTAGTAATACCAAGGCTATCAATGCATGCATTAGTATGTCTAAAGACCAAATTGTCCTTAAAGTCCCTTAAAACTAAAGAATATAAAGGGCATTTTTGTAAACAACTATTTTTTAAAAAAATTATGCAATGCATTTTTGTTTTTAATACACCGCACCAAACAATGTATAAAAAAAATCTCTGCAAAACTAATGCTTGTATTACTAACACATACATTAATCATCCTTGCATTACTAATACACCATATTCAGCATTATTCTTATACATTCTACCAAACGACCCCTTAGTATATATATACTATACTATACTATGCACTAAGTATTAGTGCATTAGCTAATATTATATTGAATATAGCTTTTATATATATATATATATATATCAATTAATATATATATATATATATATATATATATTAATTGATATAAGTCGAGACATTTTAATTTATTGTTAATATATACACATGCATATGAGTAGGTTATATATACACACATACACGCTTCGTAGTACTGCTTAACTGCATATATAACATGTTAGAGTATATTTTAGTCTATTCACCCTTTGTATTACAAAAGTGTTAACGGGTTACATTTATATTATTTAGATAGTAAATACAAAAGTGATTTTTAATTTTGACCATTGTTGACCTGAAAAGAGACCAACTTTGATCGCTAAATATACATAAATTTAAATTAGCGACCAAAGTTGGTCGCTAAATTTAAATCAGATTTATTTATATTTTATATAATATTTAAAATAATAATATAATTGTTAAACATTAGAACTGGATCCCAGATTAGCGACCAAAGTTGGTCTCTATTTTTGTAAGCGACCAACTTTGGTCGCTAAATTTGAATTATATTTTTTTATATTTTATTAAATAAAAATATAATTATTAAAATTTTATAACTGGGTCCCATTTTAGTGACCAAAGTTGGTCGCTATCTGCTTACCCCTTAATTAGCGACCAACTTTGGTCGCTAATTTTAAATTATATTTATTTATATTTTATAATTTTTTTAAATAATATTATAATTTTATAAGTGGGCCCCCCTGTATCGACCAACATTGGTCGCTAATCTCAGTATACTTTTGACCAAGCAAGTCTGACCAGTCCAGTCAATATTTTGACGAAATTAGCGACCAACCTTGGTCGCTAATGTATATCAAATAATTATTCTATTATTTTTACCAATTTAGCGACCAATTTTTGTCGCTTAAGTTTGGTCGCTTTTTTTCGGAATTCTAGTAGTGACTGTTGGATCTAAAGCATCTTGTCACGACCCGGATTTTTCACACTCGAGAATCGTGATGGCGCCTACTAATGAGAGCTAGGCAAGCCAATCCTTAACTGCTTACTTCATTAACAATTACTTCTTTTAACAATTATCAGCGGTAGCATGAAAGAAACGGAATTAAATAAATAAGCGGAAGACTTAAGTTTAAAGAAAACTGAACAATAATGTGAGAATCAACATATGCCTCTACCCAAGAACTGGTGTAACATTACTCACGAACTTCTAAGAGTGCTAAATACAACCGTTTGAAGGAAAATATAAACTGTTTGTCTCGAATATACGAGATAACAGACGGAAATAAAAGATAGAGGAGACGCCGGGATTGTGAACGCCTGCAAGGCTACCTCAATGTCTCACTAGACTGCAGGCTGGCTCCCGCGCTACTACTGCTGTCCAAAACCTGGATCTGTGCAAAAGAGCACAGAGCGTAGTATCAGCACAACCGACCCCATATGCTGGTAAGTGTCTGGCCTAACCCCGACGAGATAGTGACAAGGCTAGGACCAGACTCCAGATAAACCTGTACAGCTATATAATAAATGGCGGAAAAGTAAACAAGTAATAAGCAGTTAATGCTGGGGAAGGGGAACATGCTTCGGGGATAACAGTTAAAAGAAATAACAGGGAATAATAAGGAAGCCAGCACTATAACTTCTATCACAATTGGAGAAAATAAAGGCAACTTTAACTTTTAGTTTCCTCTTGTTGCAGGCATGCAACCCGATCCCATTTTTCATATCTCGTGGTAGGCGTACCACCCGCTCCCATTTCATTATATCTTGTGGTAGGCGTACCACCCGCTCCCATTTCATAATATCTTGTGGTAGGCGTACCACCCACTCCCATTTCATCAATCTTGAGGTAGGCGTACCACCCACTCCCATTTCATAATATCTTGTGGTAAGCATACCACCCGCTCCCATTTCATAATATCTTGTGGTAGGCATACCACCCGCTCCCATTTCATCAATCTTGTGGTAAGCGTACCACCCTCTCCCATTTCATTATATCTTGTGGTAGGCGTACCACCCGCTCCCATTTCATAATATCTTGTGGTAGGCGTACCACCCATTCCAATTTCAGTTCCTCACACAATCACAAGAAATCTCGGCAAGGGAACATAAGTAATATAATAACTTCTCGGTATAAATATATGGTTTGTTTAGAAATCGGACTTCAAATCGAGGTCCAAATCCCCAATTTTAGAAAAACCTATGCTCTACCCAAATTACTCATTTTCCCCATGAAAATCTTTGATTTGAAGTTGAAATCATGTTAAAAGATGTTAAGAAGTGATGAAAATAAGTTAGAAATCACTTACCAATCGTTTCAGAGAAGAAAAGTTGTTTGGAAAATCACCTCTTATGTTTTGGGGTTTTGAAAAGTGTAAAATATCTGAAATTCACGTGTATTTATAACCCTCTAAAGCTCCCACCACGGACCGCGCAAGAAGGACCGCGGCCGCGCAGGTTTCCTGAAGGCCTGTGGATCTATGCCCCACGCGGATCGCGCAAAGCCGACCGCGGCCGCGCATCACCCACCGCGGACCGTGCAAAAGCGACCGCGGCCGCACGCGTTTCCTCGCGGGCTGCGCCCGAGGGTTCAGAGGCCTACAATACTTTTTCTGAATGTGCAACATCTAATCTTTTTAAGTCTAAGGCATCCCGGAACCTACTCGAAACTCACCCGAGCCCTCGAAACTCTAAACCAAGTATGCACACTCCCTCAAAAATACCCTACGAACATAATCGTGTGATCACATCACCAATATAACATCATGAACATCGAATTGAACCTCAAGACCCATGAAATTTCTAAGATTTCCTTTTAAACATCAATTTTTCCCAATTTGGGTCCGGATCACGTCAAACGACGTCGGTTTTTGACCAAACTTTACAGGAGTGATTCAAAACATATATAAGACCTGTACCGGATGGCAGAACAAAAATACGGGTCCGATACCATTACTTTCACATCTGTTTTCATTTCAATTTTTCTTTAAACATTTTCAGAAAACAATTTCACTTAAAAATTCATAACTCAAGCATGGGACCTCGGAATTCGATTCCGGGCATACGCCCACGTCCTATATATTCCTACGGACCCTCCGGGACCATCAAATCACGGGTCCGAGTCCGTTTACCCAAAATGTTAACCGGAGTCAAACTTATTAATTTCGAGGTCAAAACTTAGCAATTTTCATAAGATTTCACATTTAAGCTTTCCGGCTACGCGCCCGAACTGCGCACACAAATCGAAGCGACTCTAAATGAGGTTTTCAGGGCCTCAGAGATAGATTTTTAATTAGAATAGGTGATGACCCCTTTTGGGTCGTCACATTCTCCACCTCTAAAACAATCATTCATCCTCGAACAGACAGAAGAAGGAAGTACCTGAGTCGGGGAAAAGATGGGGATACCGGTCCTGCATATCGGACTCGGACTACCAGGTCGATGCCTCAGGGGGCTGACCTCTCCACTGAACACGAACCGAAGGAAAGCTCTTCGACCACAGCTAGCGAACCTGCCGGTCTAGAATAGCCACTGGCTCCTCCTCATACGATAAATCCTTGTCCCACTGGACAGTGCTAAAATCTAACACGTGGGATGGATCGCCGTGATATTTCCGAAGCATGGACACATGAAACACTGGATGCACGACTGATAAGCTAGGAGGCAATGCAAGTCTATAAGCCACCTCTCCCACTCGTTCAAGGATCTCGAATGGACCAATGAACCTAGGGCTAAGCTTGCCCTTCTTCCCAAATCTCATCACGCCCTTCATAGGCAACACTCGGAGCAATACCCGCTCACCAACCATAAAAGCCACATCTCGAACCTTACGATCTACATAGCTTTATTGCCTGGACTGAGTTGTACGAAGCCTATCCTGAATGATCCTGACCTTGTCCAAGGCCTCCTGAACCAAATCTATACCCAACAACCGAGCCTCTCCCGGCTCAAACCATCCAACCGGAGATCGACACCGCCTACCATATAAAGCCTCATAAGGAGCCATTTGGATACTCGACTGGTAGCTGTTATTGTAGGCAAACTCTGCTAAAAGCAAGAACTGATCCCACGAACCTCCAAAGTCAATAACACAAGCTCGGAGCATATCCTCCAATATCTGAATAGTCTGCTCGGACTGTCCATCCGTCTGAGGATGAAACGTTGTACTCAACTCAACCTGGGTGCCTAACCGTCGCTGAACTGCTCTCCAGAAACATGAGGTGAACTGCGTACCTCGGTCCGAAATGATAGACACCGGCACACCATGAAGACGAACGATCTCCCGGATATAGATATCAGCTAACCTCTCGGACGAATAGGAGATTGCCACAGGAATGAAATGCGCTGACTTGGTCAGCCTATAAACAATGACCTAAACTGCATCGAACTTCTTCCGGGTCAATGGAAGTCCAGTAACGAAGTCCATAGTGATTCTCTCCCACTTCCACTTGGGAAGCTCAATCCTCTGAAATAGACCACCAGGCCTCTGATGCTCATACTTAACCTGCTGACAATTCAAACACCGAGCCACATAGGCAGCGATATCCTTCTTCATTCTACGTCAGCAATAATGCTGCCTCAAATCCTGATACATCTTCGCGGCGCCCGGATGGATAGAGTACCGGGAACTATGGGCCTCCTCTAAAATCAACTCTCGAAGCCCATCCACATTAGGCACACAAACTCGACAATGTAATCTCAGAACTCCATCATCACCTAAGGTAACCTGCTTGGCACCCCCACACTGCACCGTGTCTCTAAGGACACACAAATGAGGATCATCAAACTGCCTATCACGGATACGCTCCAATAACGAAGAACGAGTGACCGTGCAAGTTAATACTCGACTAGTCTCAGAAATATCCAACCTCACAAATCGATTGGCCAAAGCCTGAACGTCCAAAGCAAGCGGCCTCTCACCGACTGGAATATAAGAAAGACTGTCCATACTGGCTGACTTTCTACTCAAAGCATTGACCACCACGTTGGCCTTTCCCGGGTGATATAGGATAGTGATGTCGTAATCTTTCAACAACTACAACCACCCCCTCTACCTCAAATTAAACTCCTTTTGCTTGAACAAATACTGAAGACTCTTATGATCCGTGAATACCTCACACGCCACGCCATATAGATAATGCCTCCAAATCTTCAATGCGTGGACAATGGATGCCAACTCCAAATCATGCACTGGATAGTTCTTCTCATGAACCTTCAGCTTCCTCGAAGCATAGGCAATGACCTTGCCATCCTGCATCAACACTGCACCAAGTCTAATGCGAGATGCATCACAATAAACGGTGTAAGGCCCTGAACCTGTGGGCAAAACTAACACCGACGTCGTAGTCAAGGCTGTCTTGAGCCTCTGAAAGCTCGCCTCACACTCGTCCAACCATCTGAACTGGGCACTCTTCTGGGTCAACCTGGTCATCGGTGCTGCAATAGATGAGAACCCTTCCACGAACCGACGATAGTATCCTGCTAATCCCAAGAAACTCCGAATCTCTGTAGCTGATGCTGGTCTAGGCCAGTTCTTGACTTCCTCAATCTTCTTTGGATCAACCTGAATGCCCTCTACTGATACAACGTGACCCAGAAATGTCACTGAACTCAACAAGAACTCACACTTCGAGAACTTAGCATACAACTGACTATCCTTCAAAGTATGAAGAACCACTCTGAGGTGTTGCTCGTGCTCCTCCTGGCTGCGGGAATATATCAGAATATCATCGATATAGACTATCACGAACAGGTCCAAATAAGGCCTGAACGCTCGGTTCATCAACTCCATAAATACTTCTGGGGCATTGGTCAACCCAAATGATATTACTAAGAACTCATAATGCCCGTACCGAGTGCGGAAAGCTATCTTAGGGATGTCGGATGCCCTAATCCTCAGCTGATGGTAGCTAGATCTCAAGTCAATCTTTAAAAATACCTTGTCACCCTGAAGCTGATCGAACAAATCATCAATCCTCGGTAGTGGATACTTATTCTTGATTGTAACCTTGTTTAATTACCGGGAATCAATGCACATTCTCATCGAACCATACTTTTTCTTCACAAACAACACCGGCGCACCCCAAGGCGAAACGTTGAGTCTAATGAAACCCTTCTCAAGCAAGTCCTACAATTGTTCCTTTAACTCTTTCAACTCTGACGGGGCCATATGATATGGCGGAATAGAAATGGGCTGGGTGCCCGGAGTTAAATCAATACAAACGTCGATATCCCTATCGGGCGGCATACCCGGCAGGTCTGATGAAAAAACCTCAGGAAACTCCCGAACAATGGGTACATAATCAATAGAAGGGGCCTCCACACTAGAATCGCGAATATAAGCCAAATAGGCCAAATACCCCTTCTCGACCATACACCGAGCCTTCACATAAGAGATAACACTACGGGTAGAATGACCAGGGGTCCCTCTCCACTCTAAACGAGGCAAACCTAGTAAGGCGAAGGTCACGGTCTTGGCATGGCAATCCAAGATAGCATGGTACGGGGATAACCAATCCATTCCCAATATAACATCGAAGTCGACCATGTCTAAAAGCAACAAATCAACACGGGTCTTAAGACCCCCAAACACTACAATACAAGAAACGATGAACTTGGTCAACCATAATAGAATCACCGACTAGTGTAGACATATAAATAGGAATACTCAATGAATCACTAGGCATGACCAGGTACGGTGCAAAATAAGTTGACACATACGAATACATAGACCCCAGATCAAATAACACTGAAGCATCTCTATTACAAACTAGAATAGTACCTGTAATGACTGCATCTGAAGACTCAGCCTTGGTCCTGGCTGGAAGTGCATAACATCGGGGCTGGGCCCCACCACCCTGAACTGCCTCTCTGGGACGGCCTGCTGTTGGTTGGCCTCCACCACTGGAGGCTTGAGCTCCACCTCTAGGACCTCTACCTCCACCTTTAACACCTTTGCCCTCGCCTCTAGCTGGCTGGGCAGGCTGTGGGACATCTGGTGCATGTACCATAGCACGAGAACCTTGATGCGGAGAACTGCTCGAAGCTCGAGGGCAATACCTAGCAATGTGCCTCGTGTCTCCACAAGTAAAACAAGCCCTCAGTTGCTGGGAATGACTACTCTGGAAGCTCTAAAGTGGCGGTGCACTGATGGGTGCTGATGGTTCACTATAAGGCTGCTGATCAGAATAGTGCATCTGAGAACCACGACCACCTAAAGTACCCTAGGAAACCTGAAGATCTGAATGAAAGGGCCTAGGAGGATAGCCTCTACCATATGAATCTTTACCTCCAGACGAGGTAGCACTGAACCTACATGAATGATGGGGCCGCTTATCCGACCCATGACCACCTCCTTGTGACAGAACCATCTCAACTCTGCGGGCCACATTGGCCGCCTCCTGAAATGTAATCTCACTCCCGGCCTCCTTGGCCATCTGAAGATGAATCGGCTGAATAAGACCATCAATAAACCTCATCACCCTCTCTCTCTCTCTCGGTGGGAAGTATGACAAGAGCATGGCGAGCTAGATCGATGAACCTGGTCTCATACTGAGTGACCGTCATGGAACCCTGCTGAAGGCGCTCAAACTACCTCCAATAGTCTTCTCTCTACGTCACGGGGAGAAACTTCTCCAGAAACAACACTGAAAACTGCTCCCATGTCAAAGATGGAGATCCGGCTGGTCTCGCTAAGCAATAATCCCTCCACCAAGTCTTGGCGTATCCAAATAAGCGAAATGCAGCAAAATCGACCCCATTGGTCTCAACAATGACCATGTTCCTGAGAACCTCGTGGCAGCTGTATAGGAAATCCTAGGGATCCTCAGAAGGAGCTCCGTTGAAAGTAGTAGTGAAGAGATTGGTGACTCTGTCCAGTCTCCACAAAGCATCGACGAACATAGCCGCTCCATCGCTGGTCTGAGCCACTACACCCACCTGAACTGCCACCACTGGCTGAACCGCTGGAACCTGAATCTGGGGAGCTACCTGCTCCAGAGTGCGTGTAGCAGGATTCTGAGCCCCTTCTCCAGCCTGAGAAGTGGTTGGTACTACAGGAAGCAAACCTGCTCGGGTGAGACTCTCTGTAAGGCCCGCCAATCGAACCAGAGCATCCTGAAGAACTGGGGTAGCGATAAACCCCTTTGGGGCCTGAGTTGGGCCCACCAGAACTGTTGAGGCTGAAACCTCCTCCTCAAAATCAACCTGAGGCTCCGCCACTGGTGCCGCTACTCGGGGCTGAGCCGTGCCCCTATCTCGGCCTCTAGCACGGCCTCGCCCTCTGCCCCTAGTGGGAGCTGATGTAGGGGGCTCGGGCTGCTGAGCAGTAATGAGGAAGCGCGTGTTCTCGCCATCTACGAAGAACAGAGTAGAAGTTCAATTAGCATTTGAGGAATAAATCCGCACGACAAGAAAGAACAAAAGTGAAGTTTTCCTAACTCGGTAGCCTCTGGAGGATAAATACATACGTCTCCGTACTGATCCCTCAGACTCTACTGAGCTTGTCCGTAAGTTGTGAGACCTATGTAACCTAGAGCTATGATACCAACTTGTCACGACCCGAATTACCCACCCTCGGGAGTCGTGATGGCGCCTACTAATGAGAGCTAGGCAAGCCAATCATTAACTGCTTACTTCATTAACAATTATCAGCGGTAGCATGAAAGCAACGAAATTAAATAAATAAGCGGAAGACTTAAGTTTAAAGAAAACTAAACAATAATGTAAGAATCAACATATGCCTCTACCCAAGAACTGGTGTCACATTACTCACGAACTTCTAAGAGTGCTAAATACAACAGTTTGAAAGAAAATATAAAATGTTTGTCTCGAATATATGAGATAACAGACGGAAATAAAAGATAGAGGAGAAGTCGCGCCTGCGAACGCCTGCAAAGCTACCTCAGTGTCTCACTGGACTGAAGGCTGGCTCCCACGCTACTGCTGCTATCCAAAACCTGGATCTGTACAAAAGAGCACAGAGCGTAGTATCAGCACAACCGACCCCATGAGGTAGTGACGAGGCGAGGACCAGACTCCAAATAAACCTGTACAGTTATATAATATATAGCGGAAAAGTAAACAAGTAATAAGCAGTTAATGCTGGGGAAGGGGAACATGCTTTGGGGATAGCAGTTAAAAGAAATAACAGGGAATAATAAGGAAGCTAGCACTATAACTTCTATCACAATTGGATTAAATAAAGGCAACTTTCACTTTCAATTTCCTCTTGTTGCAGGCGTGCAACCCGATCCCATTTCTCATATCTCATGGTAGGCGTATCACCCGCTCCCATTTCATTATATCTTATGGTAGGCATACCACCCGCTCCTATTTCATAATATCTTGTGGTAGGCGTACCACCCGCTCCCATTTCATAATATCTTGTGGTAGGCATACCACCCGCTCCCATTTCATCAATCTTGTGGTAGGCGTATCACCCGCTCCCATTTCATAATATCTTGTGGTAGGCGTACCACCCGCTTCCATTTCATTATATCTTGTGGTAGGCGTACCACCCGCTCCCATTTCATAATATCTTGTGGTAGGCATACCACCCGCTCCCATTTCAGTTCCTCACAGAATCACAAGAAATCCCGGCAAGGAAACATAAGTAATATAATAACTTTCCGGCAAGGGAGAATCAACTATAACCAATCTCACTTTGCTAGTACTTAGTTCAATTAATGGAAATACTTCATCATAGAGGATCATTATTTAAAGTATACAAGGTGTCATTCAAAATGCAACAACTTTCAAGTTAAGACCCATAGTCATGCTTGACACCAACGTTTAGATACTCGTCACCATGCCTATACGTCGTACTCAACAAGAAGCAAGTAGCAAATATGACTCAACTCCTAATCCCTCAAGCTAGGGTTAAACCAAACACTTACCTCGATGCCTTGAACACCACTCAAGTCTCAATTATAGCTTTACCTCTTGATTCCACCACCAATTCGTTTGAATCTAGTCATAAATTACTTAATCACATTAATAAATGCTAAATGAATCAACCCCAATGCATGAAAATGAGTTTTCCAAAGTTTTACCCAAAAAGTCAAAAAATCACCCCCGGGCCCACTTGGTCGAAACTCGATGTTCGGACCAAAACTCGATTACCTATTCCCCCACAAGTTTAAATATATGGTTTGTTTTGAAATCGGACTTCAAATCGAGGTCCAAATCCCCAATATTAGAAAATCCTAGGTTCTACCCAAATCACCCAATTTCCCCATAAAAATCTTTGATTTGAAGTTGAAATCATATTAAAAGATGTTAAGAAGTGAAGAAAATAAGTTAGAAATCACTTACCAATCGTTTCGGAGAAGAAAAGTTGTTTGGAAAATCGCCTCTTATGTTTTGGGGTTTTGAAAAGTGTATAATAACTGAAATTCACGTGTATTTATACCCCTCTGAAGCTCCCACTGCGGACCGCGGCCGCGCAGGCTTCCTGAAGGCCTGCGGATCTATGCCACGCGCGGACAGAGCAAAGCCGACCGCGGCCGCGCAGCACCCACCGCGGACCGCGCAAAGGTGACCGCGGCCGCACGCGTTTCCTCGCGGGCCACGCCAGAGGGTTGAGAGGCCTGCAATATTTTTTCTGAACCTGCAACATCTGATCTTTTTAAGTCTAAGGCATCACGGAACCTACTCGAAACTCACCCGAGCCCTCAAAACTCTAAACCAAGTATGCACACTCCCTCAAAAACACCCTACGAAAATAATCGTGTGATCACATTACCAATATAATATCATGAACATCGAATTGAGTCTCAAGACCCATGAAATTTCTCAGATTTCCTTTTTAAACATCAATATTTCCCAATTTGGGTCCGGATCACGTCAAACGACGTCCGTTTTTTACCAAACTTTACAGGAGTGATTCAAAACTTATATAAAGCCTGTACCGGGCGCCGAAACCAAAATACGGGCCCGATACCATTATTTTCACATCAGTTTTCATTTCAATTTTTCTTTAAATATTTTCAGAAAATAATTTCACTTAAAAATTCATAACTCGGGCATGGGACCTCGGAATTCAATTCCGGGCATACCCACGTCCCATATTTTCCTACGGACCTTCCGGGACCGTCAAATCACGGGTCCGGGTCCGTTTTCCTAAAATGTTGACCGGAGTCAAACCTATTCATTTCGAGGTCAAAACTTAGCAATTTTTACAAGATTTCACATTTAAACTTTCCGTCTATGCGCCCAGACTGCGCACACAAATCGAGGAGACTCTAAATGAGGTTTTCAGGGCCTCGGAGACACAGATTTTTAATTAGAACAGGTGATGACCCCTTTTGGGCCGTCACACATCTAGGCCGTTGATCTCTTATTAACTATCATCTCCCGCTGCCACACGTCTCCTTGTATCTACTGTTATTTATCCTAATTCTTCGCATTTCTTTTGTCTATAGATAGTCGTCCCCAAACCTAACAATATAGTTACCTGAATTATTTTAAGAAAAATACGCGTGCTCATTTAATTGGCATCAACAACTTGCTTTACAATCAAAGTGATTTCATAGCCATAAAGAAAGACCTCAAAATATTTTGGGATCGGTCCCTGAATTTAAACCTAAACGGTTGCCCACTCAATCGGTTAAATAAAAATAGCCAGCGAATATAATATATATATATATATATATATATATATATATAATTTGTGTATAACTAGTATATAGTTTATGTACATTGACTAAAAAAGATAGATAGCAAATTTGGTCAGTCATTTGTGTAAGTTAATATATGAGAGGAGCATTAGTGATTAATATTCAATTTAGGAGAGCTCGAAAAGTAAAAAGACTAAAACATGATTGGGCAAAATTTATCCCATCTACAGGGCACCATTAATTGTTGATCACCCGTTAAGAGCTTTAATCGCAAAGGACGAGTCTCAAGGTTGCTTGTAGTAAACATTGGTTTTCCATAAATATCCCAAAATGAACTTAAACGTGTATTTCAGTATTAACTGCATTATGATTAACATAGATCATATACCTTGTAAGTTATAAATTATAAGTTCGTAGTACTTAAAAACTATTTAGAAGAATACTTGTAAATTCATTTATCATATTATTTTATTTGTATTTCAATACATTCAAAACACAAATTCCAGTAATTTTTTTATTTTAATTCCCAGAGTTTGTGCAATGGGAGGACTTGTTCAAATTTTGTCTGTATTCCAAAACCCAAATCACACTTCAGATTTTGCAATATTGTTTTCTTCGTAATACAAAAGGCAAAACACCTGATATTATGGTAATTGAGATTAAAGACAACTTAATATTCTATGAAATAAGTTATGCAAAAAAAGTATCTACTCTTACTCTCTTTACTCCAGAGTTATAAAGAAATGTATCTCTAGGAAATCTTCAAATAATACCTCACCTTTCACATAAAAATGAATGTTAATACTTCTAGTGTATTCACTTCGCGAACTTTTCAGCTAAATTTTAGATTAACTTTTTGGTAATTGGTAAGTTTAATAATTTGTGGTAATATTAACTTCTAAATTTTTTCATATTGTTTAAATTGCACGTTAAAGGAGACAAGAATCTATTAAACGTATTTGAAGGTCCAAAGAAATTCCTTGAATTTCAAGTACTAGTAAGGACAAGAACGAAGAACTTGAAGATCGAGGTCAAAAAATTCGAAGTTTTCTAAATTTCTTTGCCTTCTTTTGTCTTTTATTGTCACCTGTCAAATCACACGGTTATATCCCTAAGACCCAAAGTGAAGTTCAAGTTCAACATTCCTTCCCTAGGAATTCTCCTTTCTCTTTCAAAAATACAATATATTATTACTAGTGGTAAACTCCAAAATTCTATATTCACACAACTTCCTTAAAAAAGAAAAATGGAAAAGTAGCCCATTTTGTAAACCTACAGAAACCTATATAACTAGCAAAAGGAAACACAAATTTAGTAAAACATAACAAAACAGCCAAAAGAAAAAAAAAACTAATTAGGGTTAATTTCAAAATTCAGAAGAGTGTTCAAAATATAAGAAAACAAAATGCAGCGTGCACTAGTTGGGAACTTATTGCAACGCCAAGTTCAAATAAGCAGAAACCAAATCACCAAAAAAGTGATTAGATCACAATTACCATGTGATGTTTTCATTAACCACAGAGGAAATGACACAAAGAGAACGATAGCTTCATTGCTATATGATCATCTTACACGTTTAAGGATTGGATCATTTTTAGACAACAAGAACATGAAGCCAGGTGATAAATTGTTTGAGAAAATTGACAGTGCCATAAAAGAATGCAAAGTTGGAGTTGCTGTGTTTTCTCCACGTTATTGTGATTCTTACTTTTGCCTTCACGAATTGGCTCTCTTTGTCGAATCAAAAAAGAAGGTGATTCCCATATTTTGTGATGTTAAGCCTTCTGAGCTTCGTGCGGTGAACAAGCCAAATCTTCCACTTCGACCCGAAGAAATTGTGAGATTTAATTTGGCTCTTGAAGAGGCTAAACTAACCGTTGGACTTGATTTCGACTCTATCAAAGGGTACGTTATAGCAATGATATATCATATTTTGATTTTAAGTTATTATATATATATATATATATATATATATATATATATATATATATATATATATATATATATATATATATATATTTTGGTGGTGTCTAGATTTTTACGCTATCAATATATTATAACTTGCATGTCATAGTTACATGTTAGTTATCATTTTTGCTAGGCTACCAACTAATGCTATCATAGAAATCATGATCTATTACTACCAGTGGCGAAGGTACATAGAGTTAAGGGTGGTCAACTGATCACCCTTCGTCGAAAAATTACACTGTATATATAAATAAAATATTAGATTTTAATGGTATATAACATATATTGAATATCCTTTATCTGATTTTTTTTTACTTATTTCAAGTTTGAACACCCTAAATGAAATTTCTGGCTTCGCCACTGATTACTACTAGCGATTACATGATAAGTGGCATTATTGTTAATACCGTGAACCCACATAACTTAAAGTCTTAAATTTTATACCATGCTAAGATGTATATATAGGTGGCATCTTAAACTATTTTACGAAATATATTAATCATTTAAGGAGAGTTAAGTATGTATCTTGGTGTCTTGTATTCATATTGAGTATGTACGTAGTAATTAATTTCTTTTCATCTCCCTCTTACATTTGGACCATTTAACTTGTTTGTAGGAATTGGTCGGATGTAGTGACAAAAGCTGCTGATGTTGTCATTGAGAGCTTGATAGAGATTGAGGACGAGCAAACCAGAAATCAGACTACTCATATCGTTTTCTGATAGATGTCTTAATTTCGTGATACAATGACAATAAAGATCATGACTATTCCATAACAATACCATGTCCACACACGGAAAACAAATAAACTAACATGTAATTCTGGTTTCGAATAAGTAATCAATTTCGTGTTCTAGCAATGGATTTTAGTGATTTACTCACCCTTGTTATTTGTAATATAATTAACAAGCAGAGATATTTTTGGTGTAACATGTCCAGCATATGTAGTATATATAGTGTCCGTTGGCATTATGTGACAGGGAGGCTGAATTAACTCTGTAAAAATTTATTTATTGTTATCAAGTTTGTTCAAGTGTAAAGTTAATCCGATAAAATTCCTTTAATGTTTTCGTTGTTTCTTTATGTCATTTTCCTCTTTCTTGTATTAGTTCAAGATACGATTTTATTTTCTGCATTTGTAAAACCTCCTTCTCTATTTTCCCCTTGTAAGCACGTGATTTTTGCCCTATATGAGAATTACTCCCAAAAAATTCAAAAATAAAATGATTTTCCTTGGTGTGCAATTTTGTGATATTTTTAGATAATTATTTGTGTTTGTCTGTGCATGTTTATTTGTTAAATTAATAAAAATACAAAAATATGTCGCATTTTGCATGTAGGATTTAATTCTACAATTGTTAGTAATTAAATTTGTTTTACAAAAAATAAAAATTACAAAAATAGGCATCGTTTGCATTTTTAGCATTTAATGTCCAAATATACAATTTTATGCTTAATTATTACTTAATTGTGCGTTAATTGTTATTGGGAGTTAATTTGCGCTTTTATAACTTAATTTAGTTCTCAATAATAATTTAAGTATTTTTATAATTTAGTTTTAGAAAAATAAAAGAAGAAAAGAAAACAAAAATGTAAAAAAATCGGAATTGGGCCTCTTCTTCAAATTCAAGCTACAGGCCCAAAAAATGGCCCAACCTTCCTCATGACCCAGTCCATTTCAAACCGGGTCGACCCAGTTCATAACACAACACCCCTATTATCTTACATTTCATAAAACAACACAAAAAAAAAAAAAAACCTAAAAAAAAGCTAAGGTATCTGCCCCCCCTCTCTCATTTGCTTCTTCTTCTCCAAACACCAACCTCCCCATCAATGGCTACCCTCCTCTTCATCACACAGCCATGGACTGCCCGCTGCCTCCGTCTTCGACCAAGCGACCACCATCGCGGCTTCATCTTCGTCGTTCGACGTCAAGCTCGAGTTTGAGCTCGACGTCCATGGCTGCCTTCAACCACAAGTCCAAACGACCAGCTGCTACATCCAGTCATCGACGGCGAATGGTTCGTCGACCTCCAACAGCCCCGCACGTTCACTGTTTCTGCTTCATCTTCCTCGTCATGTTGCGTCGTTTGCTTTACTGCTGCTGCATCCTTTTCTCTTCATCGTCTGCTGCTTCAGTGATTGCCATGGCGATGCTTCAGCTCCTGGACAACTACACAGCCAATGTCGTGTCACCGCTGTAGCTCCGCTCGTTGTCGTGGCTGCTTCACCCTTTTGCTGCTGCTCACGTTTCTGCTTCGGCTTGCCGCGTCGCCTTCACGCTTCTGTTTTCTTGTTGCTTCTTCTATGGCCAAAGAAGCCCAGTTGTGTTGCTTCATCTTCTTCGTCTCGTCAAAGTTTGAAGGTCTTTCGTTGAGTCGAGGCCCGGACAGATTTGTTTACAATCGAGTTCGTTGTTGATTCATCTCCGGTTAGTTGGTTTTGAGTTTATTTTTGTCCATATTTCGTTTTTATATTTCTCGAAGTAAAAATCGATAAATGTTCGATCCTTGTTTTGTTCATGTCTATCGTTTGAATTAATTTTTAGTTTGTTCATGTGTTTTGTTAATTTAATTTTCAGATTCAAATGGGAAATTAATTAGTTGTTTTTCATGTTTATTTCATGTTAATTTTATTCATTTTTGTAAAAAAGGAATTGTTAGTTTAATGTTTGTTAGATTCAAATTGAAGTTTAAATTAATTATTTCTTCAATTTGTTTCATGTGTTTTATGTATTTTCAGAAATTGTTAACATTGTTTAAATCATGTGAATCCGTCATGTTTTGTTGTTTAAAAATAGATTTAATTCATGTTCATCTTTGATTGAAGTTCGCTTTTAATTTAGTAATTTAATGTGAAGTTATATTTTGGTTTTAATTTTTGGATCATGTATCTTTGTTATAATTTTGTTGGATTTGATTTTATTGATTATTTGAATATTAGTGATTTGAATATGTTTATTTGTTTTGTTTAAGTTTAATTCGAAGTTTGAATAAAGCTTGTTGTTGTTGTTGTTGAATCTGAAAATAGGTTTGTTTGTTGCTAAAAATATTGTTCAATCAAAATTTTAGTTGTTCTTTGTTGTTCAATTTGTGTTCATGTGATATTGTTGTTGTGTTGTTCATCCGTGTTCATATGATTTGTTGTTTGAATTTGTGTAGAAATTGGTCATATTGGCTATATTTTGGTTGAGTTTGATTAATTGATTTGTTATAGCTGATGGGGGTAGTTTGGTAATTTGCAGTACGTTCAGGGGTAGTTTTGTAATTTCAGTAAGGGCAGAGGGGCATTTTTGGAATTTAATTTCTGAATAATTATTTATTTTAAATGTTCTTTCCATTAAAATTAAGATAATATTAAAGTAATTAAGCATGGGGAACAAAATGTAATGGGGTGGGTTTTGATATAGTTGTTTAATATAAATGGGGGACAAGACAAAATGTAGTGGAGAAGAATATGGTATTTGTTTATGGTAGGCATGGGGGACAAGATATAATGGGTTGGATTGATATACTTGTTTAATGTAGTGGGGGATGAGTGAGAAGATAATGGGTTTGGTAGGAGAAAATGGTGGTTTTATTAATTGATTTAAGTGTTTGGGATGGAAAATAAATAGAGGGACTTGAATCAGATTTTAGGGGGGAGAAGAAAATTTTAAGAGAGGAAATTCGGAAAAAAAATACTAAGACTTTAGAAAATAAAAAGAAAAACATTCTGGAAATTCAAAAGAAGAAGAATATACACCTGATATACAATCCAAATATTCTGATATACGAATTGAGAAATTAAGGGTTAAACACTAATTAGACTTTCAAAAATCTGAAAAGATTCTCTTTGCTTCTGTCCGTTGGTTGTTGTTGTTGTTTCTGGATTTTTGTCTTGATTTTAAAATCTGTCACTAAGTTTCTCGTTGCTGGTTGTTACTGGTTGCTGGGGTTGTTGTTGTTGTATGCTACTGAATTTCTGTTGATCTCCCTTTTCTTTTGCTTCCAATGTCAGGTACACAACTGACACGCTGGTTATTGTAAACCGAAATACGAAGCATGAATACGAAAATGAAGAGTTGAAGTTCTAAATTTAATTTAATTATATTCTGAATTTTATTTGTATATATAAATTATTTAGCTTGCAAAAAAATCAGAATCATGTAGCTATTTAATATATATAGTGGAACATCCGACGATAACTTAACGGATGAACTATCTATATATTGCCTAAAAATAAATAAATGGTGTAGTAACTCCGTCTAGTCAAAAAATCAAACGAATAGGCCATTTAGGAATTTGGTAGGAATATTGTTTAGTTAAATAATATTGGTTAATTTTAACATGTAATTGGTTTTAGGATTAAAATTAGATTGCTAAGTTTTTTTTTTAATTTGACAAACTGAGAACATGCCTAGTATAATGTAACGAGGTAGCAATATGTGAATAAGACGGCCCAGGTCTAGTTTTATGCCATACACGTTGGGCCTGGGCCCGTATTGGCAACGGACTGCCTTGCTTGTATCATTTTCAGAATTTATAAATCATATTCGAAACTCAACTATAACAACTCAAGCATGTAAATAAATTAAGACCTTTTCTCTTTCATTTTGTAGAGACAATTTTAATAGAAAATGTAGGCACTTTAGGATTATCCTGATAAAATAAATGAGATGAGCCTCGCCAAATAAAATGCACAAATTGCGGGGCCCTCGATAAATGTTTAATTAAAATTACTTAGACTTCGGGATGAGCCGTTTAGCAAAATTCCATGGCCTTACCCAGAAATAATAATACGATAATTGTTTCAGGCATGCATTTTAATAATCTTACCTTCTTAAATTCGGGTGCGCATTTATGTGACCCAAATCCAAATCTCAACGGAGTCGGAATGTATTAACAACCACGGGCGCATTGATTGTGACGTGGTTCGAAATGCATTTTCACGACGTTGCAATTCCATAAAAAATAAATAATAATAAAAGCGGTTTAAACTTAATGAAAGCACATAAGTAATAACATGTATTAAATCAGATATCTAGCCATTATAACAATTTAAGCGACCGTGCTAGAACCACGGGATTCGAGGGTGCCTAACACCTTCCCTCGGGTCAACAGAATTCCTTACTTAGAATTTCTGGTTCGCAGACTTCATTTGGAAAGTCAAATATTTTCCTCGATTTGGGATTCAAGATAAACCGGTGACTTGGGACACCAAAAGCCAAACATTTCCCAAGTGGCGACTCTGAATTAAATAAATAATCCCATTTCGAATATTGTCACTTAAATTGGAAAAACTCCCTCGCGCAATTTACCCTTCGGGGCGAGCGCGCAAAAAGGAGGTGTGACAGCTCTGGCGACTCATCTGGGGAATTTAACCCAGAACCACTGGTTCAGAGTTCAAGAATTCGAGCTTAGAATAATTGTTATATTTGTCTTTATTATCTGATCTTTATTACATCTTTTGGCATAACGTACTAAATATTGTCTTTTACCGCTTTGATATTATCTGAACTGTATATAAACTGTGTCGAAACCCTTCTCTTCTTACCTCCGGGGAGAAGCTCGCTGGTCGAGACTCCCCATTCTGTTAGTGCCAATACCCTGAAATAAAAAAAAGAGGCTCGGACAAGTTACGAAGCCGGATGGCCTTTTGGTTCCCGGTAAGTTGCCCCCTCCTCGACTCGAGTTGTCCGCTCGGGTACACAGTCTAGAACATATACCCAGGTTATAAACCTAGTATAACGAAACCTCATACCGAATCCCTAGTAGGAACGCTTATTTGCATCATGTTGCATTTGACATAGGGGACTCAACACAGGGGTTGGGTCCGTCTAGGACAGGCAACCTGAAATAAAAAGACCATCCTGCTGCATCCCGTTTGTTTGGCGCATTTATTTGCTTCAGATCTGCATGCAGACGGATTTTAAAAAAAAATTCAAAAAAAAAAAATAGTAGTAGCGTAGGGAGATAATCACCTATTTTTTTTTGGAAAAATAAAACCAATGTCCAAGTAGTGTCAAAACCTCGCCGGAATTTTCTAAAAAAAAAAGAAAAGAAAAAAAATGAAAACAAAATTTGTCTTTTAGTTTGATTTATTAAAAAAAACATATAAGAAAAAAAAAATTTAATCACTTTCAAAATCAAAAAATAATATCAAAAAAATATAATATTTATTTGAAAGTAAAAAAAGAAGAAGGGAAAATTCAAAAAAATGTTGTTTCTTTTGTAGTATCTCTTTTATAAATTAAAACTAATAGTCCAAATACTTCCTTAAAAAGATTTTCTTTGGTCTTTATCTCTTTTCAAAAATAAAACAAAATATAAAAATCCAAAAAAATATATAAATATATTTTTCCTTAAAGATTGTATTCAGAGGGGGTTTAGTTTATTTCCTCTATTCCTGATCGGACCGAACTACGCCGGTTTGATTCTCACAGGGTGTGAGATACGTAGGCAACCCTCATCGGGTCCAACTTCCCCTTTTTCAGAAATGGCCAAAATTTCAGAATTTTAACTTCATCATAAATGAGTAGGGTGATGCCGTTTTGTCAAGAATAGCCAAATGTTCCCGAAAGGGACGCCGGAAGGCTGACTTTGCACAAACAGTCATTTTTGGTCATTTTGAACTTTGACCAATTTGCCCGACAGCCTTAGAATCCTCTTCCCCGAGGCTCTGTGAGGCCATGTTCCCAATGTCGGGTCACCATTCTAAAAAAAAATCAAGTGATGTTTTTTGTTGTCAAAAACAACCGAATGTTCCCGAAAGGGACGGCGGAAGGCTGACATTGTATAAACGGTCATCTTTGGTCATCGTATTTTATTTTTGACCGGTTGATCCTCGCAACCTTAAAATCTTCGTTCCCAAAGTGCTAAAAGGCCGCATTTGAAAACCGAGTCCATTATTTTGAAAACAAAATCTTAAAAAAAAACATAGATAGTTTTATTTTTTAGTCTAATAAAAGTTTTTCGTTGGCATAATCACCTTAATAAATGTGCAGGATGAGCACAATACAAAACAAACCCTTTTCGATAATGACCAAGATCCCTTTTGAGTTGCGATTATGGTGGAATGACCTAGGCAAGGAAGGGCAAGGCAAAGTAAAGAAATATCTGAAAGATCTCCCGGATTTACTAGACATCCAGCCTCAGGGTGATATTATCAGATCATTGGTCACCTGCTGGGATTCGGCACACAATGTATTTCATTTCTCGGACTTTGAGCTCACCCCGACATTGGAAGAAATAGCGGGATACATCGGAAGTGATGAAGCTCCGTTAAAGTTCAAGTACTTGATTGCTTCTAGGGCCGTCACGGTACACCAGTTTCTGGATTTCCTAAAAATACCCCGAACATTTCACCATCCCGATCTCGCCAAAGGTTTCTGCAGTCTCCGCCTCATATATGCTAGATATGGCCACGTGGGCGGGTTCAATAAGCCAGACTTCAAACTATGCAGTAGAGGTAACCGACAAAAGTGGGATGAACACAGGCTGGTAGCTTTTATGTTAGCTTTTTTGGGCCTTATAGTGTTCCCAAGGAAAGACGGAAACATCGATCTAAAAGTAGTTGGGGTCGTCAGTACCTTGCTCACCCATGATAAGTGTACTCTGGCGCCTATGATTATGGCTAACATCTTCCGGGATCTCACTATTTGCCGAGCCGGGGGCGACTTTTTCGGAGGATGTAACTTATTGTTGCAAATGTGGATGACCGATCATTTGTGCCACCGCTCCCCGCTCTTGGGTTACGGTTCGCCCGAGAAGACTTGTATTGGAGAATTCTACAAAAGAATCGAAAGGGTTAGTCTGCTCGAGGGAGTCACAGCTTGGACAGCATTCTTCCGAACTCTCACTGCCGACCAAATTCAGTGGACGCTCGGATGGCTGCCTATTGAGGAAATTATATACATGCCAGCAACCAAGCCCCACTTTCTGTTGATGGGACTTAAAAGCATCCAACCCTATGCACCGTATCGGGTTTTGAGTCAACTTGGGAGGTATCAAGTAGTGCCAAAAGATGAAGACTTGAGTACCCGAGTGGTTGAAATCAGTCCGGACGGTCGATTCCCCGAAGAAGAAGTTCGCCAGATCTGGAGTGAGTGTCAACATCTGACGGCAAACACTTGTGTGTTGGATATAGCTAAAGGAGAAGTCTCCCCGGGGTATCACGCCTGGTTTAGGGGTGACATGTCCTGCGAGAGACCAGCTAAAAGACCTCATCTCAGAGATTTTGCCGAGTCATCCCAGGAGCAATGGAACTGGTTAGCAAAGGAGAAAGATTATCGGACAGAGATCGGTGAATTGAAACAACGGGTTGAAAGTCTGAAATTCAATAACAGTATGCAGGTCGCCGCAGATCGAGGCGAAAAGAATAGATTGGCCCAAGAAAATGAAGAACTTAGGGCCCAAATCCAGAAATTGAAAATGGCTCTTGATGAACAACCAAGGAGTCGATCAGACGAGCAGTTGATAAAAGGGCTGAGAAATGAAGTCAGGGAATGGCGAGATGGTTTAGAAGAGTCTGAAAACGTCATGGCAAAGCTCAAAGTACAGTGGGGTACAAAAGCAGATAAGCATCGCCGATACTTGAATCAATTGAAACGCAACCACGAGAAAACTGTTGCCAACATGAAGAGAAAGATGGCTACAATTGAGGTTAAAGCAGTTAAGCAGGCCGAGGATTTCCAAATTGAAAGCAGACATTGTTAGGACTTGTTGGCCCAAATGGAAGTAGAAGTGCGGCAACTGAAGAATCAGCATATGCAGGATTCTCAGGCGCTAAAAACACGCAGTGATCAGATAAAACGCTTGCTTATAGAAAAGAGGAGAACCAGAGATAAGATTAGGACCATTGCCCGCGCCATCATCAGAAGGTGTCTACGGTGCGAAAACATGACCAGCATTACCGTTCTCTCGGCAGTAATGGTTTATGTCAAGCAGACTATGCATGAGCTGGAACAAATTGAAAGGGATCTCACACCTAAGACTGCGGCGAGGCCGAACGATGCCCCGCGGGCACCAATTCTCGAAACCTTGATGTATTCATAGGTCGAGTCTGCATCTTAGCATCTTCTGTCCGTCTTTTCGCATCAGGGTGTATTAGTCTGTTTGAGTCTGTACTTATTTTGAAGGTTTGTTTATTTTCCCCTTTTTCAAATGTTGGTTGTAATAGATTGCTTCAGTAATAAAATGTGTGCTTCTTTTACACTCCTCTATCCCGAACTACGCAAGATCTGATTCACGCGGCATCGTGATACGTAGGCAATCCTCATCGGATCCGGTCACATTTTTTACTACAAATAATGAAAACAATAATAATAATAAAAAAACAAAGAAAGCAAAATGGTGATAAATAAAAGGAAAGCCTAAGGAGAAGCCAGAATGACGCATGTCTTTGTTGCAAGCATATAGAAACTCACCTAACTGTATAGGTGCATCACACCCCAATGTGAGATTACCTGCCTGTTATTTGTTTCAAACTAACCGTTTGTTTGCTGATAAGATCAGGTTCCTAGAAAAGTGGTTTGGTTTTGTGGTAATCTGGCCTCACATTCGTACTTCACGAGGTCAAAAGGAAGCGTTCAGCCACCCGTCGCTAAATCAAGAGGAAGTGTTCATACATATTTCACAAGGTCGAAGGAAAGTGTCGAAATGTCTTCAGAAATTCCTCTGCCAACGATTCCTATTTCGGAGGAAAGTTCAATCTCAGCCATCCCAACTTCTGAGTCAGCAACTGTCGAGGAAAATAGGATTCTGCGTCTCCGCATGATGGAAATGTGGGACGCCTGGGCCAATGGAAAAGAGCCACCAAGTGCGATCCCTGGATTCCCTGAGCTTTTTCCTAGGGCAAGTGGGACCTCCAACATCCCCACAAGTTATCCAAATACCCCACTGGGATTTCCTACCATCTCAACCTACTTTACTGGAACACCTTCTGAGTCTCGCCCCCAGGTGTTAGCTGCCAGTGCGGTTTCAAACATATTCACTGCTCCACCTTGTTCATCCACGGCACAACCTGTTTTACCCAGGCCTAACTTCGATTCATCATCCTTCACATTTCAAGCACCACCTCTTCCATTGGAACCTAGTCAGTTCACTACCAACGCTTACCCTCAACCGTCTCGGTACGAGTTTATCGTAGGACAGGAGAAAGCCGAGAAAACGCCTGAACAAGAGGAAATGACCAGAAAAATGAGAAGCATGGAGCAAACTCTCAAAAATATACAGGGTCTGAGCGGGCAAAAAAGCGTATCTTACGCTGACCTGTGCATGTTCCCGCACGTACATCTGCCCTTGGGTTTCAAAACCCCAAAGTTTGAGAAATATGACGGGCATGGGGACCCCATAGCCCACCTCAAAAGGTACTGCAACCAGTTGCGGGGAGCGGGCGGAAAAGAAGAACTTCTTATGGCTTACTTTGGAGAAACTTTGATCGGCACTGCTTCTGAATGGTATACGGATCAGGAAGTATCTCGTTGGCACATTTGGGACGACTTGGCTATGGATTTTGTCAGGCAGTTTCAATATAACATCGACATTGCCCCCGACAGGAATTCATTGTCAAATCTAAAGAAGAAGCCTTCGAAGAGCTTCCGAGAATATGTTGTCAAATGGCGCGAACAAGCGGCCAGAGTCAAACCTCCGATGGATGAAACAGAAATGGTCGTGTTTTCCTTCAAGCCCAAGAGACTGATTATTATCAAAACATGATGTCTGCATTGGGAAAGTCGTTTGCTGAAGCCATCAAAATCGGTGAAATGGTGGAGAATGGGTTAAAAACAGGGCGAATCTTGAGTCAGTCTGCTATAAGGGCCACCTCCCAAGCAATCCAAGGCGGATCTGGAGGAGGAGCAAACCGAAAGAAGAAGGAAGAAGCAACAATGGAAACTTCGAGTGTAAGAAAACCCCATCCATCCAGATTTCATTTCTCTGAAAGAGCCCCGCAACATTACTACCCCCATCAAGATGCGGCCTATGCTATGAACCTTCAGCCTTACACAGTAATGAATGCACAACCATATATTAGGCCACAACAACAATTTCACCAAAAGCGAGCTCAATTTCCAAGAAATCAACCTCCCCACCAAGCTCAGTATAATCCCCGACCTCCACAAAATAATCTCCCCTACAACGCCCGCACTCGAGAGCCGCCCAGGAAAATGGACTTCACACCTATTGGAGAGTCATATTCCAACCTTTTCCCCAAATTGGTCCAAATGGGTTTGTTACAACCCGTACCACCAAATAGGCAAAACCCAGAGTCACCCTCTTACCAACCTGGTGCCCGATGTGCCTATCATTCAGGAGTGGAAGGGAATGACATTGAGAGTTGTTGGACTTTGAAAAGGGTTGTTGAAAACCTCATAGAACAAAAGCGGATAGTGTTAAAGGACGAAGACATTCCTAATGTGACCAACAATCCGTTACCGGCTCACAACAATGGACCGATTATTGGGATGATCTGCGAAGATAAAGAGTTTGATCCTGTCTTGAAAGCCATCATTGCAATCGCCGACATTGAGAAAGAGCCCAAGACGTATGCAAAGCAAGAAAAGGTGGACAAGAAGAGTAAAAACCCCCCTCAAAACACAGAAAAAGCAGTGGAAACAAAAACTGAGGTAGTACCCTCGAAAGATGTCGTCCTTTATGTCCCCCGAGGTTCGAAGAAAGGACAAGTGACATTGAGCCCTCCAAGAAGGTTTGAGCTGAACAAAGGATCTAAAATGTATGTGCCCAAAGGGACCTATGCGGAACGGGGGCCAATAATTTCACCAAGGCTGAATGAGCCCGTGATTATTGGACGCGCGCCGCAGAGGCCCATGACAGATCCTACTACCGTCCCGTGGAATTATAACAAGGCGGTAGTAACCTACAAAGGAAAAGAAATCCTGGGAGAAGTGAATGAAACTAACCCAATTGAGAAATACCTCAACCTGGAGGAGTTGAATGATTCTACAAAGAAGCGTTTCCCACTCAAGAAACCGGTTAGCGCCGAGGAAGCGGAAGAGTTTTTCAGGAAAATGAAAACTGCGGACTACGAGATAATTGACCAACTCTGAAAGTCTCCCGCTCAGGTCTCGTTGTGGTCTCTATTAATGAATTCAACTGAGCATCAGAAAGTGTTGATCAAGACCCTCAACGAAGCTTACGTCCCAATTGAAACTACCGTGGAACAGCTAGAGAGGATGGCAGAAAGATTCTTCATGATCAATCAGATTTCCTTCAGCAAAAATGATCTGCCCCCGGAAGGGGCCGCTCACAACAAGGCCCTCCACCTAACAGTTAAATGTGAAGGGTACTATGTGAAGAGGGTCATGCTGGATGGCGGGTCCGGAGTAGATATCTGTCCCCTTTCGACTCTGCAAAGAATGGAGATCGAAGACAGGGAGAATCAGGCCCAACAGCGTATGTGTTCGTGCCTTTGACGGCATCAAAAGGGACACCCTAGGCGAGATCGATTTGATTTTGACTATTGGACCTGTGGATTTTGAGGTGACCTTTCAGGTCCTAGATATGGATACTTCTTACAATTTCCTTCTAGGAAGGCCTTGGATTCATGCGACGGAAGCCATACCTTCTACTCTCCACCAGATGGTAAAATTTGTATATGAAAATCAAGAGATTATAGTCCACGGAGAGGATGAGCATTCAATTTATTGAGACCCGTCGGTTCTATGCCTCGAAGCTACGGAGGGTAGTGAACACATAGTCTATCAAGTTTTCGAGGTTGTGGTCGTAGACCAATGCGAAGAAGGAAGCCCTTACCCTCAACCTTTTCTCTCAAAAGCGTCAGTTATGGTTGCCAAGGAAATGATCAGGCATGGTTATAAACTGGGAAAGGGACTCGGGGCATCGTTGCAAGGTATCACCGAACCTATCACCTTACCTGCCGCTGAAAAGTTCTTCGGTGTTGGTTTTTACGTCGAAGAAGCTGACGTAATATGGGGAAACCAACGGAAGAGCAATGGTTGGGTTTTATCTCAGCCAATTCCGCATCTTTACAGAACATTCGTCAGACCCAAGTACAATGAAGAAAAAGAGGATGAGACCTTCACGACCGAGGAAATTGAAGAAATCTGTGGGGTTATGAGGCAGATGTTGTAC
Organism: Nicotiana sylvestris; assembly: GCF_000393655.2. Taxonomy (NCBI): domain Eukaryota; kingdom Viridiplantae; phylum Streptophyta; class Magnoliopsida; order Solanales; family Solanaceae; genus Nicotiana; species Nicotiana sylvestris. The sequence goes on from NC_091063.1 coordinate 67,174,957, forward strand.
GAAACCCATATGGTTCAGCCGAGAGAAGGTTCGAGCACCGCTGAGGTGCTTTACATGGGGCCTGGTGCCAAATTGCAAAACTGGAAGGCTACTCCGTTTCCAATCAAGCGGGAATCCTGGTAGACCAGTTTTGCGACCTTTTCTCCATCACGAGTTATTTTGGGGTGTAAGTCGAATGATTTCCTTTTAGTTTCCTGTCCTTAAATTCTGATGTAAACCCTATTATCTTCAAAATTCAATGAAATGAAATTAATAGTTCATCTTTCATCTTATTTATTCTCTCTGATTTTTTTTTATTTTTTTGTTTTATTTCTTTCAGTTCTAATAATGCGACTTTAAATAACATGACATGCTTGCGGGCTTCATGCCCGGATCCAAACATGCAGTCTAGCTGCGAAATAATGAACCAAGAAATGGAATACGACGAACAAGAGACTTTTAAGGAAATAAATCGAGAATTGGAACACTTTGAGAACAAACCTAAGCCGAATCTGAATGACACCGAACCAGTTAATTTGGGAACTCCTGAGGAAATCTGAGAGACCAAAATAAACATTCACACGGACGAGAGAACGCAAGACGCGATAGTTCAACTCCTTTTTGAATTTAAAGATGTGTTTGCTTGGTCATACGATGACATGCCAGGATTAAGCGTTGATCTAGTGGTGCATAAATTGCCAATTCACCCTGATTGTCCTCCAGTTCAACAAAAGCAAAGAAAGTTCAAAACTGATGTCAGTGACAAGATTAAAGAAGAAATCACCAAGCAGCTGAAAACGGGAGTAATTCGGGTAGTCCAGTACACCACGTGGTTGGCGAATGTAGTTCCAGTGCCGAAAAAAGATGGGAAGACTCGGGTATGTGTGGATTATCGAGATTTGAACAGAGCGAGTCCCAAAGACAATTTCCCATTGCCCAACATCCACATCCTTGTTGATAATTGCGCCAAACATGAGATCCAATCTTTCGTAGATTGTTACGCTGGATATCATCAGGTATTGATGGATGAAGAAGACGCCGAGAAGACTGCCTTCACTATACCATGGGGCACTTACTGTTACCGGGTTATGCCATTCGGTCTGAAGAATGCTGGGGCAACTTACATGAGAGCCATGACTGCCATTTTTCATGACATGATGCATCAATAAATAGAGGTGTATGTGGACGACGTGATAATCAAATCCAGGACTCGGGACAATCATATCCAAGACTTGAGGAAATTCTTCGAGAGACTGAGAAAGTACGACTTGAAGCTGAACCCGGCCAAATGCGCCTTCGGAGTCCCATCAGGCAAGCTTTTGGGTTTCATAGTAAGCAGGAGAGGTATAGAGTTAGATCCAACAAAGATAAAATCTATCAGAGATCTACCTCCCCCAAGAACGAAGAAAGACGTGATGAGTCTGTTGGGCAGGTTAAACTATATCAGTCGATTCATTGCCCAACTGACTAGCACGTGTGAGCCCATATTTAAGCTATTAAGGAAGGATGCATTGATCAAATGGACGGCTGAATGTCAAGAAGCCTTTGACAAGATCAAAGAATATCTTTTAAATCCCCCAGTTTTGGTCCCTCCAGAGTCAGAGAGACCCCTGTTCTTGTATCTGACAGTCTTGGAAAATTCTTTCGGTTGCGTCCTCGGGCAACATGACATAACCGGAAAGAAGGAGTAGGCGATCTACTACTTGAGAAAGAAATTCACCGGCTACGAGGCCAAGTACACTCTGCTGGAAAGAACGTGTTGTGCTTTAACGTGGGTTGCTCAAAAATTGAGACATTATCTTCAAACTCACACTACTTACCTCATAAGTAGGCTGGATCCTTTGAAGTATATATTTCAGAAACCAATACCTACTGGAAGGCTGGCCAAGTGGCAAATCTTGCTTACTGAATTTGACATAGTCTATATCACCCGTACGACAATGAAAGCCCAGGCATTAGCAGATCATTTGGCCGAAAATCCGGTTGATGAGGAATACCAGCCATTGAGTACTTATTTTCCAGATGAAGAAATAAATACCATAGAAGTGGTCTCGGAAAACGCTCACGTTTGGAAGATGTTCTTTGATGGGGCCGTAAATGCCAAAGGTGTAGGAATAGGGGCAATCTTGATCTCACCTGCTGGTCAACATTATCCGGCTACAGCTAGGCTTCGTTTATTTTGCACGAACAATACAGCTGAATATGAAGCCTGCATCATGGGCATGAATATGGCGATCGATCAAGATGTTGGGGATTTGTTGATTATGGGGGATTCTGATTTGATTATCCAGCAAGCCTAGGGTGAATGGGAAACTCGAGATGTCAAGCTTATTCCTTACCGGCAACACGTAGAGGATCTCAGCAAGCGGTTCAAATCAGTAGAGTTCAGGTATATCCCGCGATGTCACAATGAATTACCCGATGCACTTGCCACTTTAGCTTCAATGTTACCTTATCCAGGCAATGCCCACATCGATCCCTTGGAAATCCAAATCAGGGAAAGGCATGGTTACTGCAATGCCATCGAGGAAGGACCAAGTATCCAGCCATGGTACCAGGATGTTAAGAGGTTCTTGAAAACACAAGAATACCCCGAACATGCTACTGGAGATCAGAATAGAACTATTAGGCGATAGGCAAGTGGATTCTTTTTGAGCAGTGAGATATTGTATAAAAGAACCCCTGATCTCAACTTATTAAGATGTGTTGACACCGAAGAAGCAGGCAGGATCATGCATGAAGTACACGCAGGGGTGTGTGGACCTTATATGAATGGGTACGTTTTGGCAAAGAAAATCTTGCGGGCCAGATATTACTGGATGACCATGGAAAAGGACTGTTTCAGCTTCGTTCGAAAGTGTCATCAGTGTCAGGTGCATGGAAATCTAATTCACGCACCTCCCACAGAACTGCATCTCATATCTGCACCTTGGCCATTTGTTGCCTAGGGTATGGATGTCATTGGTCCGATTGAGCCCAAAGCTTCAAATGGGCACAGATTCATATTGGTCGCTATAGACTACTTCACAAAATGGGTCGAGGCTGTCACTCTCAAATCAGTCACCAAGAAAGCCTTGGTGGATTTCATACATTCAAATCTATCTGTCGTTTCGGTATTCCTGCAACTATAATCACAGATAATGCAGCAAACCTGAATAGCCATTTGATGGAGGATGTGTGTGAACAGTTCAAAATAACACATAGGAATTCCACTCCTTATTGGCCCAAGGCCAACGACGCTGTTGAAGCGGCGAACAAAAACATCAAAAAGATTTTGAGGAAGACAACCTAGAGTTCCAGACAATGGCATGAGCAGTTACCTTTCGCCCTGCTGGGATATCGCACTACAGTACGCACATCGGTAGGGGCAACCCCATACTTGTTGGTTTACGGGACCGAGGCTGTAATACCGGCAGAGGTAGAAATCCCTTCTCCCCGGATCATTGTTGAAGCTGAAATTGAAGACAGTGAGTGGGTCAAAACCCATTTGGAACAGTTAACGCTGATTGATGAAAAGCGAATGGCTGCGGTCTGTCACGGGCAGTTGTACCAACAAAGAATGGCTCGTGCTTACAACAAGAAAGTGCGACCCAGGAATTTTGAAGTAGGTCAACTGGTGTTAAGGCGCATTCTTCCACATCACCAGGAAGCGAAAGGAAAATTTGCTCCTAATTGGAAAGGCCCATACATCATCAGGAAGATATTGCCCAGGGGAGCATTATATCTAGGTGATATTGAAGGAAAAGATCCCGACACAGCCGTGAATGCAAATGCAGTAAAAAGATACTATGTCTGAATTTGCTCTGACGATGTTTTTGCACATTTGAGAGGACGAAGGCTTTCATTCCCGCTACCCAAACACTCAAATCCTTTGCTAACCCTTTGAGCCGTTTACCTTTCTTTCATTACCCTCTTTGGAACCCGGAAGTGCTAGTTAAAAAAAAACCAAAATTTCCTGAAATACGTTTGACTTGATTCCGAAAGGATACGTAGGCAACCTCTCTATGGGGTTCAGTCACACCAAAACCAAAATCTAATTTTCCCCAAAAGTTAAACCGGGGCAGACATTATAATAATTCGGCGATAATCCCGCCTGGACGGTTCCAAAGTTGTAATTCGATCCAAGTTCTTTTGACCCCAAACCTGTTGCAAGTCCTTCCGATCAATCGACAAAAGTTTCTTCAAAATCAAAGGACGCAGTTGCTCGGATCCGACGCAGTCAGGATGAGAGAAATAAAATTAGAGAGTCTTATTGGTGAAAACATACGGGCACCATAAGGCGATGGCGAGCAGAGAAATCAAAATGAGAGAGTCTTGTTAGTGAAAACTCATGACGAGCACTATAAGGCGGCGGTAAGAAGAGAAATGAGAGAGGTCGGCTAGCGAAAACTCGCAAAGGGCGCTGTCGACTGAAAAGAGGATTTCACCACAGAAGGTTCTGGCAAGGTTCCCTGGTTTGGAAACATAGATCCGTTTGGTTCGTGAGAAAATGTGGGTTCGTGAGAGTCGGGCATCTAGTCCAAAAAGCAGGTTATGTCAATTTAAAGCCAGCATGCACCTCAGATAAGTCTTTCTTTTCCCAAAAAGGACGCTTCTCTTTTTAAATTCATTTTTCTCGCTCTTTGTTTACTTTTCTTTGGATTCCTTTTCGGTTTAACCCTAAGCCTCAAAACATGCTAGAAAGAAAATGTGGCAGGACCGGTTTCACAGGGCTCTGTCTTGCAAGAGGCGGAGAACATACCCGGCCTCAGTGATGCGTCAGTCCAATCTCGACTGATCGTGGCTGTTAATTACCTCAAAATCCCCAAGCAGAGCGAGACGGAAGAAACAGAGCCGTACACGCACAAATCATCGTGAAATCTTGAAATATTGAGTCTTATCAGTTTGAAAGGAGGTTGCCTTGGAAGCCAATCAATGGCGAATTTTCTCAACAGAAATAAGGCTCAGGGACCAAGAAAAACAATGAAGGCCACAAAACTGACCACAATTTCAAACTAACAATTTTCCTTTGTTTGAAGTTGAAGCAGTTGCAATACAAAACAAACTAAGCAGGAAGCAGGTACAACCCTGCGAGAGGCAGGTGCAGCCCAAAGGAAATGCGCAAGGATTAGAAATGGCTATGCTGCAATAATCAACCCAAAAGGGAAGTCTCCTCCCGATTCTTTCCTACATTTTTTTTTTCCTAACCCAATGATTTCCCCGGCATAACCCGAGGACTTTTTCCCTTTTCCGGCATAACCCGATGATTTCCCCGGCATAACCCGAGGACCTCTTTCCCTTTTCCAGCATAACCCGATGAATCTTTCCGGCATAACCCGATGACTTCCCCGGAATAACCCGAGGACTCTTTCCCTTTCCCGGCATAACCCGTGGACCTCCCTGGCATAACCCAGGGACCTTTTTCCCCTTTCCGGCATAACCCGAGGATCTCTTTCCCTTTTCCGGCATAACCTGATGAATCTTTCCGGCATAACCCGATGACTTCCCCGGCATAACCCGAGGACTCTTTCCCTTTCCCGGCATAACCCGTGGACCTTCCTGGCATAACCCAAAGACTTTTTCCCTTTCCGGCATAACCCGATGACTCTTTCTCTTTCCCGGCATAACCCGTGGACCTCCCTGGCATAACCCAGGGACCTTTTTCCCCTTTCTGGCATAACCCGATGACTTCCCTGGCATAACCCAAGGACCTTTTTCCCCTTTCCGGCATAACCCGATGACTTCCCCGGCATAACCCGAGGACCTCTTTCCCTTCTCCGGCATAACCCGATGAATCTTCCCAGCATAACCCGATGACTTCCCCGGCATAACCCGAGGACTCTTTCCCTTTCCCGGCATAACCCGTGGACCTCCCTGGCATAACCTAGGGACCTCTTTCCCTTTCCCGACATAACCCGGTCAGTTTTTCCAGCATAACCTGGCAATCCTCCCAATTTAGGGCTCCGATCCCTAAGTTGAGCAAGTTTCCATTTAGCCAGCATTAGAGCTCCGCTCCCTGAACTGAGCGTTCTTCTGTTTAGCCAGCCTTAGGGCTCCAATCCCTGAACTGAGCGTTTTTCTGTTAAGCCGACATTAGGGCTCCAATCCCTGAGTTGCACTTTGTAGACTAGGGTATTTCCAATCCCCTCATCAGTGTTATAAATTTTCATGACAATTAACTCACGAGATTTTCCTAGTGAAACTGGGGCAGAAAATTTCGTTCATTTATTTTGTTGTTTCAGCAGGTCTGACCCTAAGGTGTATGGATCGAGACGACCTACGGGATAAGTCTCAATCCAGAATCTAAGAACAAAAAAAAAAGAAGATGTTCCCACATATTGGAACAAACAAAGAGCAGGTCGCTCAAAAGATTGGATCAAATGCCCGAGCTCCGCCAATCCCGTTTCATTCAATACCGCAAAAATAAACAAGCGCCTACAACTTGCAAGCATCAAGATTCGGATCGAAGTCTACAAGCAGAATCAGCTAAGACCCAAGATCAAGTTGCAAAAGAATTATAGATAGGAATCTTGTAACTAGCGGTTGACATGCATAAGTAGTTAGTTCAGTTTCAATTTCCTTTGGTTGTAATAAGGAGGTCAGTAAAGCGGTAGTGGCCACAGCAACAGTAGTAACAGCAAACATTGCAATCTCATGGTAGTCCCCGCTACCAAAATTTCCCGAACTACATCGACCTGATTCTTGTTTAGCCAAGGATATGTAGGAAACCTCTGAAGCAAAGGTTTGGTCAAATCTTTTTCAAAAAAATGCTTCATACGGAGTACTCAGATGGGCAAAAATCGCTCGCTTTATCTTTGCACGAAAACCCTTCGTGTCTTCGGGCAAAGAGGGGTAGCTGTAAGCACGTGATTTTTTCCCTATATGAGAATTACTCCCAAAAAATTCAAATATAAAATGATTTTCCTTGGTGTGCAATTTTGTGATATTTTTAGATAATTATTTGTGTTTGTCTGTGCATGTTTATTTGTTAAATTAATAAAAATACAAAAATATGTCGCATTTTGCATGTAGGATTTAATTCTACAATTATTAGTAATTAAATTTGTTTTACAAAAAATAAAAATTACAAAAATAGGCATCGTTTGCATTATTAGCATTTAATGTCCAAATATACAATTTTATGCTTAATTATTACTTAATTGTGCGTTAATTATTATTAGGAGTTAATTTGCGCTTTTATAACTTAATTTAGTTCTTAATAATAATTTAAGAATTTTAATAATTTAGTTTTAGAAAAATAAAAGAAGAAAAGAAAACAAAAATGTAAAAAAATCGGAATTGGGCCTCTTCTTCAAATTCAAGCTACAAGCCCAAAAAATGGCCCAACCTTCCTTACGACCCGGTCCATTTCAAACCGGGTCGACCCAGTCCATAACCCAACACCCATATTATCTTACATTTCATAAAACAACACAAAAAAAAGAGAAGAAAACCCTAAAAAAAAGCTAAGGTATCCGCCCCCCTCTCTCATTTGCTTCTTCTTCTCCAAACACCAACCTCCCCATCAATGGCTACCCTCCTCTTCATCACACAGCCATGGACTGCCCGCTGCCTCCGTCTCCGACCAAGCGACCACCATCGCGGCTTCATCTTCATCGTTCGACGTCAAGCTCGAGTTTGAGTTCGACGTCCATGGCTGCCTTCAACCTCAAGTCTAAACGACCAGCTACTACATCCAGTCATCGACGATGAATGGTTCGTCGACCTCCAGCAGCCCCGCACGTTCACTGTTTCTACTTCATCTTCCTCGTCATGTTGCGTCGTTTGCTTTACTGCTGCTGCATCCTTTTCTCTTCGTCGTCTGCTGCTTCAGTGATTGCCATGGCCATGCTTCAGCTCCTGGACAACTACACAGCTGATGTCATGTCGCCGCTGCAGCTCCGCTCGTTGTCGTGGCTGCTTCACCCTTTTGCTGCTGCTCACGTTTCTGCTTCGGCTTGCCGCGTCGCCTTCACGCTTCTGTTTTCTTGTTGCTTCTTCTATGGCCAAAGAAGCCCAGTTGTGTTGCTTCATCTTCTTCGTCTCGTCAAAGTTCGAAGGTCTTTCGTTAAGTCGAGGCCCGGACAGATTTGTTTACAATCGAGTTCGTTGTTGATTCATCTCCGGTTAGTTGGTTTTGAGTTTATTTTTGTCCATATTTCGTTTTTATATTTCTCGAAGTAAAAATCGATAAATGTTCGATCCTTGTTTTGTTCATGTCTATCGTTTGAATTAATTTTTAGTTTGTTCATGTGTTTTGTTAATTTAATTTTCAGATTCAAATGGGAAATTAATTAGTTGTTTTTCATGTTTATTTCATGTTAATTTTATTCATTTTTGTAAAAAAGGAATTGTTAGTTTAATGTTTGTTAGATTCAAATTGAAGTTTAAATTAATTATTTCTTCAATTTGTTTCATGTGTTTTATGTATTTTCAGAAATTGTTAACATTGTTTAAATCATGTGAATCCGTCATGTTTTGTTGTTTAAAAATAGATTTAATTCATGTTCATCTTTGATTGAAGTTCGCTTTTAATTTAGTAATTTAATGTGAAGTTATATTTTGGTTTTAATTTTTGGATCATGTATCTTTGTTATAATTTTATTGGATTTGATTTTATTGATTATTTGAATATTAGTGATTTGAATATGTTTATTTGTTTTGTTTAAGTTTAATTCGAAGTTTGAATAAAGCTTGTTGTTGTTGTTGTTGAATCTGAAAATAGGTTTGTTTGTTGCTAAAAATATTGTTCAATCAAAATTTTAGTTGTTCTTTGTTGTTCAATTTGTGTTCATGTGATATTGTTGTTGTGTTGTTCATCCGTGTTCATATGATTTGTTGTTTGAATTTGTGTAGAAATTGGTCATATTGGCTATATTTTGGTTGAGTTTGATTAATTGATTTGTTATAGCTGATGGGGGTAGTTTGGTAATTTGCAGTACGTTCAGGGGTAGTTTTGTAATTTCAGTAAGGGCAGAGGGGCATTTTTGGAATTTAATTTCTGAATAATTATTTATTTTGAATGTTCTTTCCATTAAAATTAAGATAATATTAAAGTAATTAAGCATGGGGAACAAAATGTAATGGGGTGGGTTTTGATATAATTGTTTAATATAAATGGGGGACAAGACAAAATGTAGTGGAGAAGAATATGGTATTTGTTTATGGTAGGCATGGGGGACAAGATATAATGGGTTGGATTGATATACTTGTTTAATGTAGTGGGGGATGAGTGAGAAGATAATGGGTTTGGTAGGAGAAAATGGTGGTTTTATTAATTGATTTAAGTGTTTGGGATGGAAAATAAATAGAGGGACTTGAATCAGATTTTTGGGGGGAGAAGAAAATTTTAAGAGAGGAAATTCGGAAAAAAAATACTAAGACTTTAGAAAATAAAAAGAAAAACATTCTGGAAATTCAAAAGAAGAAGAATATACACCTGATATACAATCCAAATATTCTGATATACGGATTGAGAAATTAAGGGTTAAACACTAATTAGTCTTTCAAAAATCTGAAAAGATTCCCTTTGCTTCTGTCCGTTGGTTGTTGTTGTTGTTTCTGGATTTTTGTCTTGATTTTAAAATCTATCACTAAGTTTCTCGTTGCCGGTTGTTACTGGTTGCTGGGGTTGCTGTTGTTGTATGCTACTGAATTTCTGTTGATCTCCCTTTTCTTTTGCTTCCAATATCAGGTACACAACTGACACGCTGGTTATTGTAAACCGAAATACGAAGCATGAATACGAAAATGAAGAGTTGAAGTTCTAAAAGTTAATTTAATTATATTCTGAAATTTATTTGTATATATAAATTATTTAGCTTGCAAAAAAATCAGAATCATGTAACTATTTAATATATATAGTGGAACATCCGACGATAACTTAACGGATGAACTATCTATATATTGCCTAAAAATAAATAAATGGTGTAGTAACTCCGTCTAGTCAAAAAATCAAACGAATAGGCCATTTAGGAATTTGGTAGGAATATTTTTTATTTAAATAATATTGGTTAATTTTAACATGTAATTGGTTTTAGGATTAAAATTAGATTGCTAAGTTTTTTTTTTAATTTGACAAACTGAGAACATGCCTAGTATAATGTAACTAGGTAGCAATATGTGAATAAGACGACCCAGGTCTAGTTTTATGCCATACACGTTGGGCCTGGGCCCGTATTAGCAACGGACTGCCTTGCTTGTATCATTTTCAGAATTTATGAATCATATTCGAAACTCAACTATAACAACTCAAGCATGTAAATAAATTAAGACCTTTTCTCTTTCATTTTGTAGAGACAATTTTAATAGAAAATGTAGGCACTTTAGGATTATCCTGATAAAATAAATGAGATGAGCCTCGCCAAATAAAACGCACAAATTGCGGGGCCCTCGATAAATGTTTAATTAAAATTACTTAGACTTCGGGATGAGCCGTTTAGCAAAATTCCACGGCCTTACCCAGAAATAATAATACGATAATTGCTTCAGGCGTGCATTTTAATAATCTTACCTTCTTAAATTCGGGTGCGCATTTATGTGACCCAAATCCAAATCTCAACGGAGTCGGAATGTATTAACAACCACGGGCGCATTGATTGTGACGTGGTTCGAAATGCATTTTCACGACGTTGCAATTCCATAAAAAATAAATAATAATAAAAGCGGTTTAAACTTAATGAAAGCACATAAGTAATAACATGTATTAAATCAGATATCTAGCCATTATAACAATTTAAGCGACCGTGCTAGAACCACGGGATTCGAGGGTGCCTAACACCTTCCCTCGGGTCAACAGAATTCCTTACTTAGAATTTCTGGTTCGCAGACTTCATTTGGAAAGTCAAATATTTTCCTCGATTTGGGATTCAAGATAAACCGGTGACTTGGGACACCAAAAGCCAAACCTTTCCCAAGTGGCGACTCTGAATTAAATAAATAATCTCATTTCGAATATTGTCACTTAAATTGGAAAAACTCCCTCGCGCATTTTACCCTTCGGGGCGGGCGCGCAAAAAGGAGGTGTGACACCCCTATTACGTGGACTAATGAAAATGCCATTTTAGGTTACATTATCAAAATAATTTTTGGAATTTTTTTCCCTTAAATAAATGATTTTTTTACGTAAAATATGGTTACAAATATATTTGGAAACTAAATCCAGAAGCTAAGGTCGTTTGCTTTCAGAAATAGTCCAAACACAAGAAATCAAAAAAAAGTTTCTAGCCCAAAAGCAACTCCTAGCCCATGGCAAGTTTTGTTAATTACAATACGACCTTCTTATTTTTAAAATTTTAGATTTAAAATTTTAGGTTCTCGCATTTCTAAATGGAAAAAAGGCCAGATTTACCCTATATACTTTGCTAAACAGTGTACATTTATGCTCCGTTAGAGCTGTCAAAATGGGTCAGCCCAATCTGACCCAGCCCAAATCTCTCGTGCTTTTAAATTTGGTGGGCTAGGGTAAGCAGTCTTGCCACTTAAATGGGCCTTAGAATAGCCAGCTCAACCCAGCCCTAATTGGGCTTGGACGGACCGGTCCTTCAAATCTTTAAATATTTCTTCGTGACATAGTCTCTTAATCATATGAACGACAGTTTAGAGCGTACAAGAATCTCAATATTTAACAAGGAGTCTCGTAACTGAAATGCAAATTTCCTATATCTCTAGCTCTTCTTTTTTAACGTTACATGAATATTATTTTAATACTTTTCTTTCACCTTCCTCAGGTTCAGGAATTGCTTCAATAAGTTTATATGTTGAGGTTTTTTAATTTAGGTTTAACATCATTTGTTGATTTCATCATTATAGTCCATAAAACTTTTAAAATTCATGAATTTGCAAGTGTTGTCAATTTTCTTTGGGTATTAAAGCTTGACCTTTTTCTATAACATTTTCTTTGGGTATTAAAAGTTGACCTTTTTATATACCAAATAGCAGTTTAATTATTAGTAATATATTAAAGTAACCAATTTGATCATTGGCCACTTAAAGTAATATTTTCTTTTGAAGAAAAAAAATATTATTCCACACTTAAAACTTTCTTAGTTCGTTGTTATTTAAGCGAAAGAAAAGCTAATCTTATCATACTACATGCATATCAAAAATCTAATTTCTAATTGATATGGAAGGGTAAATGAGAAATCTAAGTTTGGGGATTATAGTTAGTAGGTATTTTAGTTTTTTACTTTTTAAAATATTAAATATTTAAATTTAAAAATTAATTTTTGGCCCACAGGCCGGCCCAGCAGCCCAACCTCGGTCAAGCCTCGAGGGCCAGCAGGCTGACTTGGGCGGGCTTATAAGTCTCTGTAGGGGTTTACATGGACCGGGTTGGTTCAGTTTTTATTAAAACTAAACCAAACCAACTATATCAGTTTGGATTGGTTCGATTTTGTCGGGTTTTTCGGGTTTCGGGTTTTTTTTTGTTACACGAATATTATTTCAATCTTACTTTGTTAAAATTATTGATAAAACTTTGATAAGTGAATATATGTTTAGTAAATATGAAAAAAATTGACAAACATATGATCTATTAAAATATTCTTATGAGAGAACTTTTTTAGTAACCCATGATAGTTATTTTCTTAGTCGTCTCACAATAATTTTTCGTTAATTTACGCTTTCAAGGTTAATACATGAGAGGATCCCAAATATTTCTACATTTTCTAAAGAAAATTCACTATAAAGTCTTAAAAATATAAATAAAATTTATATATTTATATGTCAGTTTGGTTCGGGTTTTTTTTACTCAATACCAAACCAAGTCAAACCAAACCTAGTCGGGTTTTTTAATCGGTTTGGTTTGGTTTTTCGGTTTGGTGCGGTTTCCCGGTTTGGTTTGAACACCCCTAAGTCTCTCTATTAAATGGGCTAAAATAATCCCAATCCAACCCTACCCAAATAGCAGGCTGGGTTGGGCAGGTCTCACTGGCCAAGCCTATTTTGTAAAAATAGCACGGTATTAGTCAGTTTTTGGATTGGTCATTCAAAAATAGCTATCGTTTACGAAGTCAATGAAAAATAGCCACTATTTTGCTGCAGCAGAGACCGGTCCAGCATAATATACTGGAGTTCATTATGCTGGACCGGTATAGTTTGTTGAATCCAGTATAATATACTGGAGACTGGAGCACCGGTGCTCCAAACTCCAGTATATTATACTCGATAATTATACTTGTTGGAACTCCAGTATATTATGCTGAAGTTCTAGTGTACTTATGCTGGAACTCCATCATATTATGCTGGAGTTCCAGCATACTTATCCTGGAATTCCAGTATAATATGCTGGAGTTCAAGTATAGTTACGCTGGAACCCCAGTATAATATACTGATATATTTTTCGGATTTTAAACAGTGTTTTCGCTCAAACTTATCTTTGCATGAAAAATAGCTAAATTTTGATTACTTTTGAAACTGAACTATTTTTGAGCGACCAGTTATAAATCTGGTTATTTTTTAATTTCTCACGCCTATTTTGACGGCTCTACGTTATGTTATACTTTTCATCTAAATACTCCCCTACCGTTTTCAAAGTAAACAAAAATGCCATGTCCTAACGACTGTCCACTGTGACACTCCAGTCCCTCAAAATTATACATGTGTTATTTTCTTAGTGGATATTATGTAACTAAGTATTCTTAATTTTGAGACAATTTCTATTTGTGGGTCCACTTCCCTTTTAACTTTCTTTCCATCGTCCATCTTTTTTTGTTTCACCTGCACATCCCCTCCATCGACACACCCGATACTCTTCATTTTCTGTATGGTATGGTTCCTTGTGTTAATATATAATTCTAGGTACTAACGCTGTTAATATATAATTCTAGGTACTAACGCTTTCTTGATTTATTAATTTATTTTTCAATCCCATTATGATTGACACAACTGATAAATGGATGAAAGCTTCACCAATTGAAGTACGTGTTTTAGCTTCAATTTGTTTTGTTTGTTGTTGTCACGGTCCAAAATCCCTCCGAAGGAATCGTGATGACACCTAGTTTTTAAAATTAGGTAAGTCTAACACATACTGAATGATAACAAATTCTACTGTAGCTATTGAACATGAACCAGAAACTTCTAAATAAATTAATAGTCTCAACATTATACAATATCCCAAAACCGATAGTATAAATCATAAGCCTTTCTAGGAGTAATTATACATAACAAATACATCACTGTTCTGGATTAATAGGAAACAATGGAAATAAATGCAACACAAGGTGACTTAGGAGCCTGTGTACGTCCGGCAGGTGTACCTTGAAGTCTCTAGCCGCACAAGCATAAGTCTCAAAACCAGCTCGATCCGAAGTACCTCGTTCTGCACAAAATTGTGCATAAGCGTAGCATGAGTGGTACCTAGTTAGTATCGAGCCTAACCTCGGTAGAATAGTGACGAGGCTAGGTCAAGACACCTACCGAACATATAAACCTGTACATGATATGATATAAAGCTAACAAGGAAGAAATATCAACCTAATATCAATAGCAAGACGAATTCAAATCACAAACAATAGTAAAGATAAGGGGGACACGAATGGCAACGAGAAATACCCAAGTAATTAAGCAGCCACATAGTCGAGGTACGGATGTAGTGTAAATGTGCTCAAGTAGGGAAAATGATGTCAACTCAACCAATCAAATCAATTCTAATACACAATTTAAACAATCCCACTTCTCGTAATCTCATATCATAAATCACAACTTCCAAACCTTTAACATACATGGCACCTTGTGCCCACATTTTTCCATCTCACTTCGCGTGGCAAAATTCATGTGTGGTACATAATATTCGTGTCAAATCTAATTAGGATGTACAAGAGATTTTATTTATATATCATAAAGTAAAATTACAGTTTCTGGACCAAGTAGAAAATCAATGAGAAATATGAGTTTAATTTAAAAATTATTTGGTTGAAGAAAAATAATATTTTCAAATATAATTCAATATCGAATAAGCTACTGAATTTAATATAGAATTTATTAAATTAAAACATAATAACAATTCCTTTTTAAGTAAAGTAAAAGAATATCAAACAGGGTAAGGAGATTAGGTTGAGAAATCAATTAAAGTAAAATATGACAATTATTAGAAATGGTAAGTACCGAATAAAATGACGAGTTTCTTAAAAGTCACAAAAGGTAGCATGTTATTAGTTCTTTTACTTAAAATCGTTATATTACTAACAACTCAGTAGGATTTGAGGTAATGACTCAACATAGTAAATTCATCTTTAAAATCAATTCACCAGAATAATAGTATTAAGAAAAGAATTCATGAAATGATGGCAATGCGATAAGTCAATGACAATAACTCAATCCTCGGAAACCAGTAAAAAACTGAAAATACAAATTCTTAGAGTCTCGTACAAAAAACCGAATCTAATACAATACAACAGAGAATACAAAACACATAAATTGTTGTGGCGCGCAACCCGATCCTACCGTACAATATTATTCACCCTTATTCCACCATGTGAATATAAATAATAATAAATAAATATATGTTGTAGCGCACAACCTGATCCCACCATACAATATCAATATCATAATTCACCATTATTCCACCATGTTAATTCACACTTATTTCATATGTTGCGGTGTGCAAACCGATCCCACCGTATAATATTAATATGATAACAATAAATAAAATATGTTGTGACGCACAACCCGATCCCACCATATCATATCAATATCATAATTCACCCTTATTTCACCATATCAATTCACCCTTATTTCACTTGTTGCGACGTGCAACCCGATCCCCTATACAATAATTTAAATCAACATCAACAATTCAATAACTCAAGATAAAAGAATTTCTACAACCAAGGGTACGAGTACATGGCAACCAAGGGACCATGTAAAAATCAAAGGAATATAACAAACTTTACAAAAATGACAAGACAGGTAAGGCACGCGATAACTAAGTATGCAATCACAACAATTAGGATATGTAGCAGATAAGCACAGAGTCATAGAAGAAATTCAACAATTAAGAGGTAACAAGACAATAAGGAAGGCAATAACCTCAACTAAGGCATATAAGGGCTAAACAGCGAGTAAGAAGTACAATAAGTGCTAACAATCAAATAGAGCATGTAAGAATAGACTAACAATGAGACATCACATGTTATGATAATTTAATTAAAGGCGTGGGAAGAGACTAGACACTCTAAACCGGTCAATTACCACATATTGTCACGACCCCAACTCCGGTCGTGATGGCGCCCAACACACTGCTAGGAAAGCCTGACCAACTAACAACCTCAATCCGTTTTCTTATAAAAATCATTATCAACTAACACAGTTAAATTGCTAAATTACCCTAATAAGAGTTTAAGACACCGAGTTAAATATGAGGAAATTCAGATGATAATGCCACTACATAGCCCTTACAGATCTGGTGTCACAAGCCTCGAGCCTCTAGTACAAGTTTAACAGCCAAATACATAATCAGTCTAGGAAATACGGATAAAACAAAAGGATAGAAGGGAGAGATCCGGGCTGCGGACGCCGTGCAGCTACCTCGATGCTCCCGGATATGAATTGATCGACTGAAAATCATCACTCAGCCTCTGGATCACCTGGATCTGCACGCAAGGTGCAGGAAGTAATGTGAGTACTCCGACCCAGTGAGTAATAAGCATAAATAATGACTGAGAATAAGAAATCTCGGAAAAACATAGAGTAATCTATAATGCGGCAGTTTAAACAAGTAATATGAAAGCGGTAAACCAGTGGAAACGAAATATGGTAATGCTACAACAAATAAGCAGTTAAGTGATAGACATATAAAGAAAATCAACATATAGAATGGTACCCTATAGTACCCGATGCGGCGTGCAGTCCGATCCATATATGGCTGCGGCGTGCAGCCCGATCCATATATCTCATAGACTGTGCTCACTGGGGGTGTGCAAACTCCGGGAGGGGCCCCTTACAGCCCAAGCGCAATATCAATCCATATCTTGGCATCATAATCTAGGCCCTCAGCCTTATATCAGTATAATACTGCTGCGGCACGCAGCCCGATCCCATAGTATCCTCACATCTGGCCCTTGGCCGTACTCAGTCCAGAAATGATATAAGCCCCTCGGACATTAGTAAAAACAGTAGTTCTCAACCCAAAAACATCATTTAATATATCATTTTAGTTTCAAAACCGAGTAAAAGTGGCTGAGTTGTAAAACATTGGAAAACGGTACGACTGAGTTCAAGTAGTAAGTCAAAACCGTGAGGAACTAGTGATAAAACTCCCCAGAGGGTTCAAATAATTGGCACGAAGCCCAAATATGGGAATCAGTTGAAATAATAATGATAACAAATAAGCTTCAATCAAATACGCGGTAAAAGCATCACTCGGGACGGACCAAGTCACAATCCCTAATAGTAAACGACCCCACGCTCATCATCAAACACGTGTATCACCTCAATATAGCACTACGATGTGCAAATCCGGGGTTTCAAACCCTTAGGACATCATTTATATTCATTACTCACCTCGAACCGGCAAAAACTCTAGCTCGCTACGTCTTTGGCTCTCAAATCGGCCTCCTCGCGCATCGAATCTGACCAAAACCAGAACGAATACGTCACAATATACTAAGGGAACAAAGCCCAAGCAAAAACAATCGAAAATTATCAAAAATCCCAAAATTAGCAAAACCCGAGCCCCGGGCCCACTTCTCGATACTCGGAAATTTTCACCTCCACGGGTTCCTAATCCTTCCACGAATCCATACATATCAAGAGTTCTCAAACCCGACCTCAAATGGCCCTTCAAATCTCAATTTAAAATCTCAAAATCCCAATCCTTAGTTCTTCTATTTTTATCTAAATTTCCATGAATTTCTAGGTTAATTTCACAATAGAATCACGTTTTATGCTCATAAATCTTACCTCCAATCACTTCTCGTCGAATCCCTCTTCAATCTCCCTCAAAGAGCTCTCAAAATACTCAGGTATGGAGGAAAAATGGCTCAAAATCACGGATGAAATGTTTAATAAGCTCACTACCCAGACATAACCGCATATGCGGTCCAATAGCCGCTTCTGCAGTACCGCTTCTGCGGTCATTTCTCCGCATCTGCAGAATTTCACTTACCAGACAAACACCACATCTGCGGTCCTCTTGTCGCTTCTGGGGCTCCGCAGGTGCGGTCGCCCTTCCGCATCTACGGTTCCAGGCTTTCGTCACATCCTCCCCAACTTAAACAAACGTTCGTCCTCGAACGAGTCAAGAAACATACTTGAAGCCTCAAACAGGTGAGGATATCTGCTCTGCATCTCCCGCTCGGTCTCCCAGGTAGCCTCATCCACGGGCGGACCTCTCCACTGTACTTTCACTGAAGCTATATCTTTTGACCTCAATTTCCGAACCTGACGACCCAAAATAGCTACTGGCTCCACATCAAAGGTCAAATCATCATCCAACTAAATCGTGCAGAAGTCCAAAATATGAAATGGATCTCCAATATACTTCCGGAGCATAGAAGCATGAAATACCGGATGCACACTTGACAAGATGGGTGGCAACGCAAGCTCATAAGCCACCTCCCCAAACCTCCGAAGCACCTTCACCTTCTCTAAGGCATCCTGAACCAAATCCGTTCCCAATAGTCTAGCCTCGCCTGGCTCAAACCAACCAACTGGAGATCTACACCGCCTCCCATACAAAGCCTCATACGGAACCATCTGAATACTCGACTGGTAGCTGTTGTTGTAGGCAAACTCTGCAAGCAGCAAAAATTCATCCCATGAACCTCCAAAATCAATAACACAAGCACACAACATGTCCTCCAATATCTAAATAGTACGTTGGAGACTGTCCGTCCGTCTGAGGATGAAATGTTGTGCTCAACTCCACCTGAGTACGCAAATCTCTTTCCACGGCTCTTCAAAACTGCGAAGTAAACTAAGTACCTCTATCTGAGATGATGGAAACCAGAACACCATGCAATCGAATAATCTCCCGAATATAAATCCCTGCCAACCACTTTGAAGAATAGGTGGTACACACAAGAATGAAGTGCGCGAACTTGGTCAGCCGATCCACAATCACCCAAATAGCATCAAACTTCTTCAATGTCCGAGGAAGTCCAACCACAAAGTCCATAGTGACCCTTTCCCACTTCCACTCGGGAATAACCATTTGCTGAAGCAAGCCACCCGATCTCTGATACTCATATTTCACCTGTTGACAATTGAGACACCGAGCTACAAATCCCACAATATCTTTCTTCATTCTTCTCCACCAATAGTGCTGCCTTAAATCCTGATACATCTTTGCGGCACCCGGATGAAAAAAATACTGCAAGCTATGGGCCTCCTCCAGAATCAACTCTCTAAGCCCATCCACATTGGGCACACAGATCTGGCCCTGCATCCTCAACACACCATCATCACCGATGGTCACATCTCTGGCATCATCATGCTGAACCCTGTCCTTAAGGACAAGCAAATGCGGATCATCATACTGACGCTCTCTGATGTGATCATATAAGGAAGACCGAGAAACCACACAAGCCAACACCCGACTAGGCTCCAAAATATCTAGTCTCACAAACCGATTGGCCAAGGCCTGAACATCAACTAAAAGAGGTCTCTCCCTAACTGGAATATATGCCAAACTACCCATACTCACTGCCTTTCGGCTCAAAATATCGGCCACCACATTGGCCTTTCCCGGATTGTACAATATAGTGATGTCATAATACTTGAGCAACTTTAACCATCTCCACTGCCTCAAATTAAGATCCTTTTGCTTGAACAAATGCTGAAGACTCCGATGATCAGTGAATACCTCACAAGATACGCCGTACAGGTAATGCCTCTAAATCTTCAATGCATGAACTATGGCAGCCAACTCCAAATCATGAACATGATAGTTCTTCTCATGGGGCTTCAAATAACGAGAAGCATAAGCAATAACTCTACCCTCCTGCATCAATGCACAACTAATCCGAACTCTCGAAGCATCACAATATACTGTATATGAACTTGAAGCTGATGGCAAAACCAATACTGGAGTTGTGATCAAAGCTGTCTTGAGCTTCCAAAAGCTCTCCTCACACTCGTCCGGCCATACAAATGGAGCACCCTTCTGAGTCAACTTGCCTCAAACATGGGAAATAATAATGGATGAAGATGAATGAAGTTTGATTCAAGAAGGATTCCATTTATAGGAAGGGTGGCAGTGTTACCGATAGCACAAGCAATGTCTTTGAAAGACGTATCGGCAGGCGCAATCAATGTGTTTTTAGGAATTAGACCGGCGGTGATATTATCACTTTGGAGAATATAAATTGGTGGTACATCAAACGATTATGGAAAGGTACATTGAATGGTTCTAGAAAGGTGAATCGAGGGGACACCTTAGTTATCACAAAGGCTTATGTCATGAGTATGACTTCATCATGGTAAGGTCGAGGAGATAGATATCGAAGTCATTTCTTATTTTTTCACTCCAAGAAATGCAGGGACTATCGGTATACAGTAAAATCAGAGGGTCCAATTTTTGGTCAATACGGTACTTCATAAGCACGTTGTCGAAGGCTTAAGGCTACGATCGAGACTCACACTTGAAGGGCTATCGACGCCCGACCTCAGGGCAATATAGATCGATGGTTATGACGAAAAAGTGGGAGGCTCCCAAGGCACGCGACTAGAGCTGACAAAGTCTAGTAGGCTAGTTCAGACCTGAACCAGGGCATTAAATGGTTGTACCAGACCAATATCTCTTTAATAAATGCATTTGTACTATGTTGGGATTTCCCCTCATATATAAAGGGGATCCTTGTCATTTTGTATAAGATCAGATGCTCAATATTAAATACACAAGAACATTCTCTCTGCTCTCTAACATATTCTCTTGATCTCATTAATTGCATTTATTTCTTATATCCATTGTGTTCTATTTATTGTTCTTCATTTATTGCTTATTATTGGCCATAAAGAGCCATCATTGATTTTATTATAACTGTTAGCCATCCATCGACTACCCTCAAGGGGACATCAAACTCAACCCCGAGGCCCCGAATAAGCAAGCTCAAGGCCCCAATTGTCAGCCATTCGGTTTGGTTATCACCTTGTTTTCTAGCTCTTATCCTGTTTCCAAGTCTTTCACTTAGCACCTATTGCCTAAACAACTAGCGTAAAAATAGATCACGTATTTTTAGAACCACAAATCAAATTTAATTGTAATTACCATTTTCAAGGTAAACAGTATAGATGAGGGTCCTGAATCCTGACCATCACCTTCCGAACCCTCAGAAGTGCTCTCGGAGGTGGAAGGCTCATCTTGGAGTTGAAATCTCCCCTGAAGCTATTGTGACTATGATTGAGCATCAGGCTTCTCTTGCATGGAGTTGTCCTCTTATTCTTCCCTAGACGAGACATATGAACTTGATTCAGCGGGCTCTACAGCTCTACCTTTCCCGGTTGTCGCCTTTTTAGATATAACTCTTTGTAAGGCGAGTGATAGGGTACTCTTGCCTCGGCCTCAGGAGGGTTCAAAGGCACATGATGTATCGACAACTGAGCAACCTACTTCCTCGAGTTACCGATATAGAACCACCTCAAAGTATTTCTTTAGTTTTTACAAGACTCCACTCCATTTCTCTTCTTTCTTTTTTTATAATTGTTTTTCTTGTTGGAGATGGAGTATCTTCATATATATAACTTTGAGGTTTTTGTTGCTTTTCTATTTTTTTTCTTCTACACACAGTAGTACCTTACCCATTTCTACCTTACCCAACTTAATCTTTTAGCCTCATTCTTAATTATTAAAGGAAGGACGGGGTTAAAAAAAGGGAATTATTTCACAAGGGGTAAAGGTTTGTAATGTGCTAGCCATATAAAATGTTAAAGGCTCAGCGGGGGTAACTAGGGTAAATGATGTACCAGGAAGGTCAATTTGGTCAAAATTAGCTATCAGTCAGAAAGAGAGCCTAAGATCATTTCAGCACCCAATCATTAACCTGAGAGCTGCATTAAGAAACCAACCGGGCAAGTTCTAGACACCACAAGTTAAGCATATGCATTATTTATTCAAATCCTCACTCACTCACAACGCATGAACTGTTCGACTCATGATAATTTCAGCCCTCGAGTGAATGCAAGGCAACTCAAAGCTTCATCACATGATAATTGAGATTCTGCGTAAGCATAACGTCAAAGGGCGAGCCTCTAGTTCACGAGAGTGACTAACCATTTTTGTTTTTTATACAATATTTGAAGGGTACAATTTATTCGGCAAAAATTCATTACATTCTTAAAGATATAACAATTAACATCAAACAAGTCAAAACATACTGTGCTACCACCATGGTTCTACTATTACACCCTTGGAAAAGAACCCCGCAGAGAAAACCCAAGGGGAATTCATTGTTATATAACAATCTACACTATTAAAGTAAAGAGTTTATGTACAAGTTCTTACCAAATATTTGACTACCCCACCCCCAACCAAAAAGTATGCATTCTCCCCAATGCATAGAGAATATAAAAGGAAAGTTTAGGGGATTCGTAGGGTGCACTAAGCTAGGAGGCGCTAAAGCATCCGGGTAGCTGTGGGATCAGATGTTGGCACTTTGGAAGCAACATGTGGAACCTCAGACTATGTGGTGATATCTGAGGTTAAAATGGGAAGGTCCACTTGCTGTGGAGCTAGGTCTAGGACTTGTGGGCTGCTAGCCTCTCCCATTGATGGCTGTATGGTCGATGAATTGGCCTTGGCAACGATGTCCGCAATAGAGTGTGCAATTGTTGTCTGTATATCCTCTTCCTCTTCATCTTGTATATTTGTAGAGATAGCAACTTGTTTCCCTTTTTTGTCCCGTTGAGCCTCAGTTTCCTCAACCAGTGCCTCCTCATCGCTTTCCTCTTCTTCATTCTCTCCCTCATCAGTCTCCCCTTCAGACTCTCCAGATCCCTCCTTGGACGGAGTGTCAATGTGTACAACGGAATCCAAAACCTTTGAAGTCTCAGTACCCTAGGCCTTTGGAGCTGTCATAAAGTTTGTGAAATCTAGGTCCAAGATCAGAATGTGGGAAGTGCCAATGCCCTGCTCACATTTTTGCAGAAGAAAGGAGGTCAAGTCAAACTCCAAATTTTGTATCTTGTGCAGCTCTGATTTTAGCTCAGCGACATCCTTCTGGAGTTGAGGTATATCTCTAGCTTCGCCTCTCTAGACCCTCTTAAGTCGCATTTTAAAGTGCTTGGGTCTATCTTTATAGGATTGATGATATTGTTGAAGAACGCTTACTGAGGCTTGGAAAGGGGCTAGTTCTTCCCAGATGAGGCGTGGGAGTTCCTTTGTCATCATGTCTACCATGGCATTGGCATGTTGGACTAGTAGACCCAGCTTTGATAGAGTTGGTAAGGCAGTAGGTGGTTGTGCAGTGGTTTGCTAGGAGTGGATGTAGAGGTAGCTTGTGTGGAGAGAGTGTCAGGCAGTGAGGGAGCAACAGGTGTTGCTGATTCTAGAGGAAGAGTGAGTGAACTCTCTGTTGGATCATCGACCACTGTATCTGCAACATCATTTGTCCGAGTGATGTTGATATCCTGAAGAGCTTTTGCTATGAGATCATGTTTGGGGATAGGAGGAACCATTACAACTTTACACAAGGCACACATTAGGCATGGAAAAGGGAGAGAAGTTGCTGTCTGGTTCACCCGGATCCCAATCTCATGGTATATAGTCTCTCCCACATCAACCTTGATGTCTGTCATGATGCATGCATTGAGGATTGCATTCTCGATGCTTATAACTATTTCGTTTCTTGAGGGTATTAGATGGGAACATACAAAACTCATCCAGTACCGACCTTCTTGGGTAAGATCCACTTTTGTGGATCTTTTGTTTAGGTGCAATCCAAGGAGTAGTTCCCTTGGATATGATAGAAGCTACCCAAGCACGCTCGGGTTCCTTGTTTTTAATCTTTTTGTCATATTCTGCAGTGCCTGGCTCCTAATCCCCAAAGTATACATCATTGATTGATGCTGCATCACAGAGGACTTCAACTTCGCGAACTAAAACAGTGTCTAGGAACCTATGGTTTCTTTTTTGTTCTGCGTTCCTGGATGCAGCATAAGCAGCATAAAACTCCCACGTGAGTGTCTCATTGTACTCTCCTACAACCTGACTAAATGACTCACACCCCCTCTTTTTGATGTTTTCTAGTACATGAGGGTAATGTTCTTTTAAACCGTTCAAGCTGATCTGCTTT
Organism: Nicotiana sylvestris; assembly: GCF_000393655.2. NCBI lineage: Eukaryota > Viridiplantae > Streptophyta > Magnoliopsida > Solanales > Solanaceae > Nicotiana > Nicotiana sylvestris. The sequence continues at coordinate 67,199,145 of NC_091063.1, forward strand.
TCTTCCAGGATTTTTCTTTTTTCTAAGCTCTCCCTGTACAGGGTCCGAGAGCCGGAAACCCCAACCCAAAGATCTTCTATATTTTTTCGGCGTGCTTCCGCATGGAGATCAATAGGTGGCACAAGATCGGTCTATGCCTCCTCCTCTTTATACTGAGAAGAATGCTCAGATATTTTTCTAGTTGTGTAAGGCCAGGTGCATTTAGATTGTTGCGTCTGCTGGCTCAGAGTATCTTGTTTGTTTCCTCGATCGGGAGGTGATTGAAATGATAGAGACTTATTTGGTGCCATTCCTGTCAATAAAATAGTGGGTGCATGGTTGATAAGGCATGGGAAACATATTGAGAGAGTATGAAAGAAGCAAGAGCTTTTGCGATGAGTTATGTGATCACATAATAGCTATACGAACCGCAAGCCCATCGCACAATAAAATAACTCAGGAGCCAAAGTAAGTATGCAATTGCAAAAAAGGACCGCAAAATAGGCTATGCGAATGCAGAGTGGTCAGGTTTTTGCTCACCAGATGGTTCAATATTTCTGCCTCAGTTCGCGATAATTTTGCGGTTCACAAAATGAGTCTGCGATTGCAAACTCAATCGCAGAAATCCTTATCAACAAGCATTCTAGGGCACCAATATGTTACAATTTTACAGACCACAAACCCGTTATATGGACCAAAAAGATTGTCTCCCTCAATCAAAAGACCGTCCCTTTACTTACAGATTCTCTACACTCAATCTCAGACCTTGCAAACTCATGCCATGGAAAAATGTCCCACCCCCTGGTCTTTACTATTAGCATGAATATTAGGTCATTTATCCTAGTCTACCCCCAGCTTTAGTGTGCCCCAAAACAAAACATTTTCGAGTCAATTGGACACACATCGATACCCACAACAAAACATTGAGAAGAAGGGGAAAGAAAAAGGTATAAACACATGACCATATTCATTGTAATTAAGAAAGAGAAGGAGGAAAATTACATACAAGATGTCTAAGCAATTGAAGAAGTTGTTCTGAGATGTGAATCAAGTGAGTTCTTTTACAATTCCGATCCCCCTTCATTTTTTGTGATTTTGTGTGTTTAATCCAATGCCTTTTCTTGTTCTTCTCCCCTTTTTGTCTTTTTGTTTTTTTTGTTATTGTTATGCGGTGTTTTTGTGTGAGTGAGAGTGAGGGTGTGTGACCGATATGCGAAAGGGTTAGGGTTTAATACCTATGAGTTTTGTGGCTGACAAATGGATCGCATAACACATTATGCGATAGCGTATGTGTTATGCAATGAGTTAATGGTTTGGTTGCTCAATCTTCACTTCACGAAGCATTACGTGGTCGCATAACTGTTATGCGGTCCATAGAAATAGAGATCACACCGCATTTTTTAGGACCAAACTTGCATTTTTTTCTGAATGTGTCTGTGACCACTATGCGGTCCGCAAAGCTATTATGCAACCGCATAGTTTCCGCAGACCGCGGGTCCTTCTTTTCTTCATTCTCCTCAGTCTTTGCACCCTATTTCATTGTATTTTGAGCTACCTGCATTCTAACACACATGTCAAACTGCTCAACACTAACAACTAAACCTACATAAATTAAAATCTAATAAAAGATTAATACCACACATGGGTTGCCTCTCAAGAAGTTCTTGATTTAACATCACAACATGACGATGTTGACCCCGTTTTAGGCTACACGGTGGTGGGGCTGGTGTAGGACTATCCTTGAGAGCAAATTGTTCTACCAAGTGCCTTTCTCCTATGGTACCGAGGTAATGCTTGACCCGTTGGTCGTTTACTTTGAAAGTTTGAGTCCCATCCTCCGACTCCAATTCAATAGCACCATAGGGGGACAAATTCAAAACTTTGAATAGGCGAAACCATTTGGATTTGAGTTTGCCCAGAAATAACTTGAGTATTGACTTGAAGAGTAAGACTAAGTCTTCAGATTTGAATTCCCTCTTCAAAATCTTCTTGTAATGAGCAAATTTCATTCTCTCCTTGTACATGGTTGCACTCTCATAGGCATGGAGACGGAATTCTTCCATCTCATTGAGTTATGTCATTCTTAGGTTAGCAGATTCGGCCCAATCAAGATTTAAATTTTTCAATACCCACATGGGTTTGTGTTCAAGCTCCACTTGCAAGTGACACGCCTTACTAAAAACCAACTGGTATGGTGAGATGACAATGGGAGTCTTAAATGTTGTGCGATATGCCCACAATGTATCATCTAGCTTCCTTGACCGGTTAGTCATGTTTGCATTAACCGTTTTTGCTAGAATGTTTGTGATCTCCTTATTGGAAATTTCAACTTGGCCACTCAACTGAGGATTATAAGGTGTGGCCATCTTATGCTTGACAATATACTTTTCAAGCATCCCGGTGAAGGCCTTGTTACAAAAGTGAGAACCACTGTCGCTAAGGATGGCCCGAGGTTACCAAACCACGTCAATATGTTCTTCTTCAAGAAAGCGGTCACACTCCTTGCCTCATTGTTGGGCAAGGTGATTGCCTCGACCCATTTGGAGACATATTCCACAACTACCAAGATATATGTCATGCCATAAGAGCTCACGAAGGGACCCATGAAGTCTATCCCCCACACATCAAAGATCTCGATCTTCATTACAAAGTTCATAGGCATCTCATGTCTTTTAGAAATTGAACCTTGTCTTTGGCATTGAGCACATGCCTTGACCATTTGATTTGTGTCTTGGTAGATCGATGGACAATAGTAGCCACATTCAATAACTTTTGCCGCAGTAGGATTTCCTCCATGATGGCCCCCGACCGGGGAGTCATGGCATGCCTTGGGAATTGGTATTACCTCATCTTCTGGAACACACCGTCGAATGATGTAGTCGACACAAATACGGAAGATAAAGGGTTCCTCCCAATAGTATTGCCTACACTCCCCAAAGAACCTTTTCTTTTGATAAGCTTCCAATCTGTCGGGAAGAAGGTCACTAACCAAAAAGCTAGCGATGTCGGCACACCAAGGAGCGAATGTGATAGACAAAGCCAATTTGTGCTCATCTGGAAAGGCATCTTTAATTTCAAGGTATTCTTTTGGTCTCCCTTCCTCTTCAAGCCTAGATAGGTGATCCGCAACTTTATTTTATATCCCCTTCTGATCCTTGAATTCAAAGTCAAACTCTTGCAACAAAAGGATCCACCTAATCTATCTTGGTTTAGCACCCTTCTTCACTATAAGATAGCGGAGATCAGCTTGATTGGTGTAAACTATCACTTTGGACCACAAAAAATAGGCCCGAAATTTTTCAAAAGCATAGACAATGGCGAGCAGCTCTTGCTCAGTCACAGTGTAATTTATTTATGCTCCATTAAGTGTCTTTCTTGCATGATAGATAGGATGAAGGATCTTTTAAAGTCGTTCATCAAGTACGGCCCCAATAGCTACACCACTAGCATCACACATAAGTTCAAAGGGAAGGGACCAATCAGGTGTGACAATAATAGGTGTCATGGTGAGCTTTTCTTTCAATTCCTCAAAAGCTTTGAGACACTTCTCGTCAAACACAAACTTTTCATCTTTTTAAAGGAGCTTGCACATGGGATTTTCAATTTTGGATAAGTCCTTGATAAAACGCCTATAGAAACAGGCATACCCCAAAAAACTTCAGACACCTTTTACTGAAATAGATGGAGGAAGCTTGGAAATAATTTCGATTTTTGCCCGATCAACCTCTATGCCTTGTTTGGAAATTTTGTGGCTCAACACAATACCCTCGTCCACCATGAAATGGAACTTTTCCCAATTTAACACAAGGTTGTTTCTTCACATCTTTTAAGCACTTCTCTTTGGTTGCCAAGGTAGTGCTCAAAGGAGTCACCCATTACAGAGAAGTCATCCATAAACACCTATAGGAAATCTTCCACCATGTTTGAGAAGATTAACACCATGCACCATTGAAAGGTAGCTGGGGCATTGCATAGCCCAAATGGTATGCGGCTAAAGGCCAAGGTCCCATACGGACATGTGAATGTTTTTTTCTCTTGATCTTCTATGGCGATGTTGATTTCGTTATAGCCGGAATACATATCCAAGAAGCAATAGAATGACCTTCCTGCTAGCCGAAAAAGTATTTGATCAATAAATGGCATAGAGAAATGGTCCTTGCAAGTAGCACTATTTAGCTTTTAGTAGTCCATGCAAACACTCCACCCGGTAACTGTTCTCATTGGGATGAGCTCATTTTTGTCATTTTGAATCATGGTCCTGCCTCCTTTCTTTGGCACACATTGCGCCGGACTCACCCAAGAAATATCGGCAATGGGATAGACTACCCCGATGTCTAACCATTTAATGATTTCTTTCTTTACCACCTCTTGCATGGAAGGGTTTAACCTTCTTTGATGCTTCACCCTTGGTTTTCTCTCTTGCTCCAATTGTATCTTGTGCTCATAAATTCCGACGGGAATCCCTCAGATGTCCGCTATTGTCCACCCAATGGCTTGCATGTGCTCACTCAGGACATTTAACAAGTGTTCTACCTGCAGATCATTTAACAAAGAAGAAACGATTACCGGTATATTTTCATTAGAGATAAGAAATTTATACCTTAAGGGCGGTGGAAGTGGCTTGTGCTAAAGTTGTGGCGGCTAAATAATTGATGGCTTGGGGGGAGGAGTGACTCTATTCTCTAATTTAAGAGAAAGTTTCTTTGGTGCATAAGTGTAGGACCCAAGTCCTTCTAATTCATTCACTGATTCCATGTCTTCACCATCAAAATTCACCAAAATAGCCACCAAAGCCTCACCAAGGCATTCTTCTTCCATCTTCATCTCGATTGCGTCTTCTACCTCATCAACAAGATCAATTACTGAGATGCTTTCATATGCATGTGGAAAGTTCATACCCTTACTCACTTGAAAGGTAACCTTTCTGTCATTAACTCGAAACTTGATCTCATTTTGTTGCTAAGTGCTCTTCTGGTAGCAAGGAATGGTCTCTCCCGAGATTATAGGGATTTCTTTATCAACAGCACAATCAAGGATCACAAAGTCGGCGGGAAGGAGGAACTTCCCCACATTGATGAGAACATCATCAACAATATTCATCGGTCTCTTTATTAAATGATCGGCCATTTGCAGCCTCATACTTGTAGGCCTCGACAGACCTAACCCTTCTTGCTTGTAAATAGCAAGAGGCATCAAGTTGATGCTATCCCATTGTCAGAAAGAGCTCTTGCAAAATTGCGCAACCTAATAGTTCATGGAATGGTAAAAGCTCCCGGGTCTTCTTTCTTTTGAACGGTGGTTGTTGCAATGATGGAACTAACCCGGTGAGTCAAATTCACCACTTCATTCTTGGTGGTTTTTTTCTTGGTGATCAAGTCTTTCAAATACTTAGCAAAACCCGACATATCTTTAAATGCTTCCACAAATGGAATATTCACCGATAATTTCATGAGAATGTCATAGAACTTCCTGAGTTTTCTATCATCGACCTTCCTAGCAAGTCTTTGAGGAATAGGAGGAGGAGGTCTAGGAATTGGTGCTAGAGTTTTTGGTGTCTCTTTCACCTTTTCCTTAACCTCATCCCGGTTCACTTCTTGAACTTTCACCTCCTCTGGGACTTTTCAAGCTTCAACAACAATTGGCACCTCAACTTGTGCCTCAACTTCTTGTTCAGAATCTTCCACTCTAACCACTAGTTCATTATCTCCTTGAAGTATTTTCCCACTCCGTGTTGTGATTGACATACAATAAAAAGTTGGACCGCTCTGATAACTAGGGATTTTGATGTGTTTCATGCTCCTTCTTGATTACACTTTGATTATAAATTCTTACAAAATAGTCCTAAAAGGCTCATAAGTTGTGCTTGATTGCAATTTTGATCAAAAAATTGATGAGACGTCAAAGATCGGCTCAATAGGAGTAAAATATGCACTAGCACCGAAGACAAGACAACTCAGGACAAATAGGTCTAGTGCGGCCGCACTACACTTTGTGTGGTCCGTACTAGGGAGATTCAGAGAGCTGGTTTTGAAGGCATCAAAGCAGTGCGGCCGCAGTACATATTATGCGGTCCGCACTGAAGACACCGCGATCGCACTACCATTTTATGCGATCTGCAGAAGCAAACTTCAGATAGATGTTAAGTGCCAGGGTTCAAGCCTGTGCGGTCCGCAGAAGCAAATTTCAGAGTGATGTCAAGTGCCAGGGTTCAAGCCTGTGCGGTCCGTAGTCCATTCTGCGCGGACCGCATTAGAAGCCTCCACAGTCGCGGTCCATTCTGCGCGGTCCGCGGAGCCTAGGTTCAGAGAGTTGATTTTTTAGAGTCAAGAGCCTAGTGCGGCCGCACACCATTTTGTGCGGTCCGCACTGACCCCGCAGGGGCATTTTTGTCCAGTTTTTCCAGCTTAGTATAAATAGACCCTTTTCTATTTTTAGGGTATCAGCTATTTTCTGAACTTAATTGCACTTGTGAGAAGACCATTTTGGGCATTTTAACTTAGATTTAACGATAGAATCTCTGTATTTACTTTAGTATTTAATTAATATGTCTTTATCTTCATCTATTTCTCTATTTTCTCTTCAAGCTTGAGTAGTTAAACCCATTTTCTAGTGTTGTGGCTCAACCCTAGTGTGGGTAATTAATGGGTATTGTGATGTAGGGCTAGATTAACTATGTGTATTTGTTATTTGGGTCAATTTTATGGTTTAATTTATGAATTGGTGGTTGCAAACACTAGTTTGTGCTAAGTTGACTTGGCTCTTCTTGAGAAAGAGAGCCTAAGTCTCCAAAATTGACCCAACAAGAAATTGGGATGGACTTAAGAGAATTGATAGCCCCAATTAAAGGGTTAAACCTCGAGAGAGTATTTACCCGACTTGAACCCTAGTTGTTTGAGCAAATTTGCCTAGCCATTTGGTCTTGAGAAAGTCAATTGGGCAAAATCACTATCTCTATCGAGAGGTGTGAGAGTGGGTAAAATCGTACAGCGGTTATAGCATATTTCTCCAATCATGCCAATCGAGCATTAGAAGAAATTACCCGTCAATTAGCCACCTAGGTGAAAGTCACTACCCTAGTGCCTTTTTATCCATTAGATACAACTTTTAGCAATTCTCGTTTAGCATAATCTAGTTGCATTTATAATTAGTAGTTGATCATAGTAGTTTGTTAAACAAAAACCAAAAATGATTGGAAGTGATATATGGAACAAATACACAATTCCACTCTAATTAGATACTCGACTCCATTCCTAGCTCCCTTTGGAAATCGATCCCGACCCACAAATCGGGAAAAAAAATATTGCGACCCTCTCTTCCTACATTTTAGTAGTGCGGAGTAGGCTGCGATAGCTTTTTGGCGTCACTGCCGGGGAGCTAACGACTTTGGCTATCTATTTAGTTAGTTTTGTGTATCGTTCTTCTTTCCTTCTTTGTTACTTACTTGTTTGTGTCACTACTCAGGTACAAACATGGCTTTTAAAAAATGCTAATGACCCTCTTAGAAACGTGATAGCAGGGGAGGAGGTAGATGATCTTGAGCAAGATGAGGTACCTCTTGCACCTCAAGGACAACGTAGAGGCCTCAATGCCAATGTAAATCCAAATGATAATATTCCAGACCCTCCTCCGCAACCTCCAAGAGTGGCCCCCAGAGTACTTCCAAACCAGGGTTACACAAGTGCTATTGTCCCACCCAGAATGCGGGCGGGCAACTTTCAGATAACTAATGAGATGTTGTCCTTACTTGAGCAGCGTGGATACTTCACGGGCGCTGCGAATCAAAATGCCTACAAACATCTCAAGGGGTTCATAGATACATGTTGGGGGAGCAAGCAGACAAATATATCCGAGGATGCACTGAGATTGAGACTTTTCCCGTTCTCACTTCGGGGGAAGGCATTAGACTGGCTCGAGAGACTCCCCAACCATTCCATCACAACTTGAGATAAGTTGGCGGACGCGTTTATTTCCAAATTCTTCTCTCATATTCATATGGCGGCACTTCGAGATGAAATATTAGCCTTCAAGAAAGAGCCAATGTAACCTTCGCATGAGATTTGAGAGCGGTATGGACCGATGGTGAAGGAGTGCCCAAATAATGATATGACCGAGGCCATGATCCAACAAACCTTCTACTGGGGCGTAAATACTACAAATCAATGCATTGTTAACCAATTGGCCGGGGGTAATTTTATGAAACTTTCTTATGATGAGGCATGTGAAGTACTTGATGAAATGGCAAACATTTCTTCAGCATGGTAGAGTAGAGCAAATGTGCCTCAAGGTGACCCTACGGTTATCCATTTGCACAAGGATTTGCACGACCACGAGCAAGCGATAGATGGGCTTACTACTACTATGAACCAATTGGCTAAGGTGCAGTTAGAAAAAGTTCAGAATCCTCTCCAAGTGAATGCCATGAAGGGTGTTAGTATGCTTGTCAACAAGAGAAGGCAAAGGAGGCAACAAAATCAAGGAAATTCTGAGCAATTTGTTGATGAATATGATGGGTGTCAAAATGATGGTTATGATTACCAAAGTGAAGAGGTACAATATGTCAACAACTATTAAGGCAATAGTGGCAACTCTTCAAACCAACAATGGCGACCCCAAGGAAATTGGGGCAATCAACAAAAAGGTGGTGGCAATTGGAACAACAACAACCAAAACAACAATTGGGGTAATCAAAACAACAACCAAGGCAATTGGAATGGAAATAACAACAATTGGGGCAACAATAACAATCAAGGCGGGCAGAACAACAATAGAAACCAAGGCAACCAGGGGCAAGGCTTTCAAAGGCCCCTAATGTACCAACAACCAAACAATCCACCCCTTTCCCTTCTCCATGTCCTAGTTCTTCTGGTAATGATATGGGTAGAATTGAAATGACGTTCGAGCAGATGATGAAGAGGAGTACGGATTCTAATGCACGGCTAGCTTCTCACAACACCTCTATCCGAAACTTGGAGGTACAATTAGGCCAAATCTCTCAGTCATTGAATACTTACCCAAAAGGTACTCTACCAAGTGATACAGTAGTGAACCCAAAGGGTGGGAATAATCATGTTATGGAAGTCACAACAAGAAGTGGGAGAGGCGGTGACGTGAATGCCTCTAAGCAAAAGCAAGTCGTAGATGATGAGGTTGAGTTGCAAGATGACGAAGTCCCTTTGGTAGTTGAAGATGTGGTTGATGAAAATGTGAACAATGAAGTGAGAATTTATATTCAAGAATTCGAGGTGGAAACCCAAAATGATGTGAACCCTTCTAGGGAACACATAATTGACATACCGGAGCCGGTTGTGCCAAAAGCCAAGGCTCATTTACCAAGGCCACCTCCACCTAATGCTCAAAGGCTCGCAAAGTAGAAGAATGATAATCAGTTTAAAAAGTTCATTGACATGATGAAGAGTTTGTCACGACCCAAACCGATGGGCCGCGACGGGCACCCGGTACCTTACTCAACCGAGTACCAACGTAACAGATCTGTTTTATTACATTATCATATACACATGACATACAGGCCTAATAGGGCAACATGATCTTTTATAAATTCAAAACATAGGCCGACAAGGTCGTACAATATTTCACGTACAAGACATATGTCAAAAAGCCTCTAAGAGTACATAAATGTCATATAGGTCAGGATAGAGTCCCGCCATACCACACAATACACGTCTAAATCATACTAACCAAATAAGCAACTCTGAAGCAAATGGAGTGCACCAACATCTTCGACTGAGCTGATAGCCAACTTGGAGGGCTCTCGACTTGTCTATCGGGACCTGCGGGTATGAAACGCAGCGTCCCCAAGCAAAAGGGACGTCAGTACGAATAATGTACCGAGTATGTAAGGCACATAAATAAGTACATAAGAGACATGGAAGAAATATAGAGTACATGACTCAACATTTAAGTCTGAATAACTTTGTAAATCATAAAATACTTTTAGCGTCATGCATTTGCTTATAAATGTCATGTTGTGCATAGGTACATGTTTCATAACTTTATCAGCCTCTGAGGGCATCCCATCATATCATATCGGCCACTGTGGGCAAAATCATCATCGTATACCAGTTGATCAGGTGGTGGTGCGTATATAATGCCATAACCTTTCCCATATCCCATATACATATATATACATACATATATATGCGTATATAACGCCGTTTGAGTACATACATATATATGCGTATATAACGTCGTTTGAATCATATTTTAGCAACTGTGGGCAACATCATCATCATATACCAGCTGATCAGGTGGTGGTGCGTATATAACACCTTAACCTATTCCCATATCCAATATATATATATATATATATATATATATATGCCATTTGGTCATGGGTCAATGCACATGAATGCAATGCATGAAAAGTATGTCAATAAAATCATTCGGAATGTCATAAGACCATTTTTCCTCTGAGTAATATCATAAAGTAAACTCTTTTCAACTTTTGTATTTTTCTGAGACCCATGAACAGATGATAAAATATTATGACACATGGAAATTAATGAACATAGATATTTCTAATACTTCTATGAATAGAGTCACTTATGGAATTTGTGCATTTGCACGTTTCGTTCGTATCGTATGGATCATGCCAAAAGAAAGAAGGGATACCCTTAACATACCTGGAGTAGGGAAAACTCCGTATAATATTTCTGGCGAAGATTGCACCATACTCTTTTAGAAGCTTGAAATTAGCTTCCACAGAAATTAGGTGAAGATCATGTGAAATTAGCTTTCAATCAGAAATTAGTTTTTGTTGAAAAGAAATTTGAAGATGGTACTATTTCCATGGAGGCTATCGTCTCTTTTGGCTCCAAGATGACAATCCTTTAGTCTTTGTAAAGTTTTTAAATTCTGATGGAAGATATTATATTAATTATGATAATGCACCCCTTTCTTTGCCACCAATTGCCACCTAGTCATGGATAGCAAGAGTCATACCTTCACTTTGTGGCCTTCTACCACGTTTTGAGGGGGATAATTATAAATTATTTTTATCCACTTATTAGTTAACCGGGTAATGTCTTGTTACCCGGTAATTAATCAATTACCCTTAATTTAAAAATTACCACAAATTACTTAAAATTCTATTTATTTTTAAAATACTTCATATATACTTTATATATTATACTACCGTGGTCACATTGCACCTTGCATGGTACTAGTTCATAATTATTGGGTATTATCGCTCGATCCATATTTTATTCCAAATTGTCCACTTTCAACGAAACTTGTTTTCTTTAATCCATGTACCATTTTTTCCTTCATAACACTTATTTATAGCTTGTATAAATAGCGTAATCCTTATAATATCCAAATAATCTTTTACTTGGACTGATGTCAATTACCTTACGACAAATCCAACATACAATACTACAAGGAGAAACATCGTCGTAACTTAATACTGCAAAGCGTAATATCGACGTAATATTGCGGGGCGTAACATCATTCCCCCCTTTGGAACATTCGTCCTCGAATGTTGACTGATGATCTTATCATTTTTGTAGCTTATAGCTTTTGTGAATACCTTAATACTCTTCTTGCCATTTAAGCAGTTGCTCTGTGAATAAATCCAAAGTGTAGGTTACTCCCCCCTTTAGTCTTTTTGCTCATATCATGACCTGTGGTCGAAATCTTCCTAATCTTGCAACTGATGTTACTTCCTGTCATGCAACTTGTATGACCCTGGCTTTGTAAGTGCACTTATGCGATTCATATTTCCTTTTTTTCTTTTATCTTTTAGCCAATATATAGGCCTTACTTTGTATATACAAGGCTTAATAGGATGCCTCTCTGGGCCTCTATAGGTATACTGAAGTCCTTTGCTCGATACTTTGTAGAACTTGTGAATATGGACATATCTCATTTCATAGATCTTGTTACCCATTCATATGACTTTACTGCATTTACATGGGTTATACTATAACATAATTTTTTGCTTCAATCTACCTTTACTGAGGTATGCTTACCAAGCTCCCGGTTACTTTTGTTGCCTATACTTTAGGTATAAATCTCAGTCCTTCAATGCTCCTTCATTACCGTTCGTCTTAAGAATGGCGGCCTAATTTCATCTCATACTTTGTGACTTTTGTCAATCCATTGTTGATTCACCTCAATATTAATCTACAATATACAATTGATAACTTGAAACTTCTTATGTCATACTTTGCCACTAGGGCTTACGTTCCATCGAGGAATATTTGAAGTGATTTTCCTGATCCACTTAGGGGTGATACTAGATTTCAATGACCGTATTTTATAGCATCCCAATGTGATTCACTTATGTGGGTATCTTAATCTCGTACAATCTTTGAAATTCTCTTGAAATCATTACTCACTCGAAGGCCTAAACGTCATCCTTTATCCATCACAATTATACCCTCATTGTACTATCAGGGCAACATTCCATCTTTTCTAAATGCTACTAGTCTTAGACTCCTTTGAGTTTATTCAGGCTATACTGAGATTTCTATAACTTAGAGAAACCATTAGCTCTTCTTGTTTTCATGGGCTTAATCCCGAGGACTTATCCATTCTCATCACCTTCTCACTCACGTTTTCTTATCCTTACTCCTGTCTTCCTAAAACCTTGTCGCTCTACCATACTTTATCTTGCAACCTATACATATCCATTTATACTACTTGCAACCTTTCTTCAACTTGCTTGCACCATAGATATCCTTATGTTATTTTGGAATATCAAGCGAGATGTCACATCATCTCTAACTCTTCTATACTCTTTTAACTACACCTCTCGATACTTAGAAACCATAGGGTGGAAGATATGCCACTAATGATGCCGCTATCATTCCTGGATATTGAATCCCCGTGCTTATAACCGTCTATCCAAAGTACAGACTATTTACAACTTTCTACATTTTAGTATCTCGTATGTTGTTCACTTTTACCTTCCTTGCTTAAAATCTTGTATCATATCTTCTATCTCTTTCATAACCTCCCTTCCACCTAAGTGTAATTCACGCCCATAACTTGAAGCTCTATTATAATACTCGCATCTCTAGTACATACAAAATCCGGTGGGAGCTTCGTACTGACTTCTTATGAGGCTGGTACTTCTTCTAACTGGCTTCCTTGTAGAGATATTATAGATTATGGTTGTTTGTTATTTCTCTTGTACATCTGATTATAAGAGTGATTCTATCATGTTCTCAAGCACAACTTCTATAATTTTTCTAGGTCCAAGAATCAGACTCCTGATTTGCTTAGGTGATGTAGTTCTTTAGTTTCCTCTTCCTTCTAATCAGCCTTTATGTAGGCTTAAGCTATCTTCCAATCTGTGGCTCATGGTATCAGTTATTACCTTAGTCTTTCATGGGCATTATGGAATATACATGATACAATCTTCTAACAATTTAATCTTTTGTCTATGCCCTGGGCTGAATTCTTTCTTTTAACTTATACCGGAGTCTTATATGGCTGTATGATTGTCAACAAATATGCTGCCTGGATAATGTTCCAAAATCTTGAGTATATCTATAACGTACTAACTCTGGATCATTGATCAAATAATTCTTTCATTCCGTCTTAGCTTTCTTTCAACGTAAGCTATTACTTGTCCTGGTCTTTCTGCCCCTTGTTGCATCCATACTTAGCTTATCTTAGTGTCCACACATGCCAGAGTTTTCATATAACTCATATGATCTTGAATATTACTTTTATCTTTACTTCCCGTTCATTAGCCACGGTAGGTGCCACTTTCCGTTGGAGTGCTTCCAGTGTTGTTGTGAGACTGTTGTTACACGACCATTTCTTCTTTAGGTCATTGTGCTTAGGTTGAAGCCTTCTTCCTTATTTCCTCAACTTGTCTTTCGTTGTAGTATTTAGGGAAGACCCTCTGACTCTTGTAAAGATGCGAGCTTATTATACTGTATTCCCGATAGAATTTTTGATGTTCGTGCTCACCTGTAATTATCCTTAGTTGCTTACCTCTATACTCATCTACTCGTACGGCTGCTTCTGAACTGAAGTTTTGACTGTCTTCCTAGTGGAACTATCTTTCCGTAACACTCATAATACCCTTAAATACCCCAACTCCTATTTGAATATTTCTCAAGTATTACAATGTCATAACTATGGGACTAAATTTACTATATTAGTATTTACTATCTTTATCTTGCACGACTTGTTGTCTTGTTCTGTATCCTCTTGACTAGCCATAGCTAGGATCTTTTTTAATCAACTACTAACTACTCGTTGGCCCATCCTCATGTCAATATTCCGCGAAATCTTTCTTGGGTTATTTCCTTGGTCTTAACTTATGTCTCGCACTGGATCCTTAATTATCATTAACATCTCGGACAGGAACCCTTACTGCTTCTCCCTGACGTCACCTTTGCATAATGTTTTGGAATCGTAGCATATCTGTAGTATTTGGATAATTGCAATCTCATCACTTTCTCATTTTTATCGTATTCTTCCTTTTATCATTCCATATTCCCCCCTTTAGGGGAGTACTAACAATTGCAACTATGACGACCTGCCTATAGATGTTTCACCTTTTCATCTTTGGCATCCTTTCACATTATCGATGACTCTTACTCGCCTTTCGGTAATCCTTCCATACCAAGGATAGCAAAATCCGTTACTCACAAGGGTGAAATTTAAAATAACTGGCATATACAGTCCCTTAAGCTGAGCTTTGCTCACATTGCTTGTTGTAGGGAAGCATCTTCCTGAATGATCATTCTTTGAATTTCTCATGAATCTTCTTTTGTCGTCCATTCTATTATTAGCGGAAAAAAAATCTAAAGTTCTTATGATAGCGACTATCACCAGTCACTCAGTTCCTAATTCATGTTTAGTTTATCTTGTTCACCAATCCATACTGGTTCTATTACTCTAAGGATTAACTCTCCCCTCTGGTAGTCACGTTGGAGTCACGAACTTATTTATCGAAATGAGGATATAACCTTATGGCCTATACTCTTTTGTTGTCTTAAGGCACATCACCTTTCGTCTCTTCCCTCATTTGACTATAGGTTCTGTAACACTCTACCATTTTCATCCACGTATCACACCTTATTCATAATGCTTTCTTATCCTTTTTCTCATTATTCTGCTAATATTTCTGAGACATTCTTTCGCTTTTAGCTTTTCTTTGCTCCATCCAGTGGCTCTTCAAGTTGCTTAACGTTCTCACTTTACTAGGGACACGAGCAACACTACGGTAATATTTATCCCTGCAAGGCTTATAGTGCATGTCTTTGTAGCACTCATATCTGGCTGCACTATTTTAGAGTGCACCATGTAGGCATCTCATAAAGAGATCTATCAACACATTTGCAATATCCTTCGAAAATGTCAACTGACGCAATCAATTCATCCATCATATCTTCTTATACTGCTTTTGTTAACCCCCATAGGGCATATCTGGAAGGGGTACGACCAATTGTATATACTTATGTTACTATTGAATATAACTCAAAAAGCTTATGTTCCTCTGCCTGAATTATAAACACCGTTAACCTTCATTAATTGGGTGCCTCGTACTTTTCTTCATCTTACTTCCTTTACTTGTTTACACTTGTATTTACCTTCTAAATCTTTCATTGTCATTCACCATTAAGGTGGATATGTATTCTTGCCTCAAGATCCTTACCAAGAGGCTTACACCTTTTAGTACGCACGTGATCTGCTGAAGACCTCATATTTACTTATCATAAACATGATGCAAAGTCGAGTTCCTCTGACTCAACTCTCGCATAGCTATATATCTTACCACCTGTCTTTCTGGATGTAGGAATCGTCGTATTATGAATAAGGTAGAGTTTAGGAAATTGAGTTCTTACAATTGAGCTCTACCACACGATCTAGAGTAAGAAGAAAGAGTGGCAGTCCTAAATGCCTTGTAGCTCCTGCTTATAAGTGTGGTGCATGACACACCCATAAACAAGACTCTACTAGACACGGCTTGTAGACTCCCTAGGACAGAACTGCTCTGATACCACTTTTTGCCACGACCCAAACCGATGGGTCGCGACGGGCACCCGGTACCTTACTCAACCGAGGACCAACGTAACACATCTTTTTTATTACATTATCATATACACATGATATACGGGCCCTAATAGGGCAACATGATCTTTTATAAACTCAAAACATAGGGAGACAAGGCCGTACAATCTTTCACGTACAAGACATATGTCAACAAGCCTCTAAGAGTACATAAATGTCATATAGGTCGGGATAGAGTCCCGCCATACCACACAATACACGTCTAAATCATACTAACCAAATAAGCAACTCTGAATCAAATGGAGCGCACCAACATCTTCCGCTGAGCTGATAGCCTACTTGGAGGGCTCTCGACTTGTCTATCGGGACCTGCGGGCATGAAACGCAGCGTCCCCAAGCAAAAGGGACGTCAGTACAAATAGTGTACCGAGTATGTAAGTCACATAAATAAGTACATAAGAGACATGGAAGAAATATAGAGTACATGACTCAACCTGTAAGTCTGAATAACTTTGTAAATCATAAAATACTTTTAGCATCATGCATCTGCGTATGAATGTCATGTCGTGCATAGGTACATGTTTCATAACATTATCAGCCTCTGAGGGCATCCCATCATATCATATCGGCCACTGGGGGCAAAATTATCATCATATAGCAGCTGATCAGGTGGTGGTGTGTATATAACGCCATAACATTTACCATATCCCATATACATATATATACATACATATATACGCATATATAACGCCATTTGAGTACATACATATATATGCGTATATAACGCCGTTTGAATCATATTTTAGCAATTGTGGGCAACATCATCATCATATACCAGCTGATCAGGTGGTGGTGCGTATATAACGCCATAACCTTTTCCCATATCCAATATACATATATTTACATATAGACGCGTATATAATGCCATCTGGTCATGGGTCAATGCACATGAATGCAATGCATGAAAAGTATGTCAATAAAATCATTCGGAATGTCATAAGACCATTTTTCCTCTGAGTAATATCATAAAGTAAACTCTTTTCAACCTTCGTATTTTTCTGAGACCCATGAACAGATGATAAAATATTATGACACATGGAAATTAAAGAACATAGATATTTCTAATACTTCTATGAATAGAGTCACTTATGGAATTTGTGCATTTGCACTTTTCGTTCGTATCGTATGGATCATGCCAAAATAAAGAAGGGATAGCCTTAACATACCTGGAGTAGGAAAAACTCCGTATAATATTTCTGGCGAAGATTGCACCATACTCTTTTAGAAGCTTGAAATTAGCTTCCACAGAAATTAGGTGAAGATCATGCGAAATTAGCTTTCAATCAGAAATTAGTTTTTGTTGAAAAGAAATTTGAAGATGGTACAATTTCCATGGAGGCTATCGTCTCTTTTGGCTCCAAGATGACAATCCTTTAGTGTTTGTAAAGTTTTTAAATTCTGATGGAAGATATTATATTAATTATGATAATGCACCCCTTTCTTTGCCACCAATTGCCACCTAGTCATGGATAGCAAGAGTCATACCTTCACTTTGTGGCCTTCTGCCACATTTTGAGGGGGATAATTATCAATTATTTTTAACCACTTATTAGTTAACCGGGTAATGTCTTGTTACCCGGTAATTAATCAATTATCCGCATAATTTAAAAATTACCACAAATTACTTAAAATTCTATTTATTTTTAAAATACTTCATATATACTTTATATATTATACTACCGTGGTCACATTGCACCTTGTATGGTACTAGTTCATAATTATTGGGTACTATTGCTCGACCCGTATTTTATTCCAAATTGTCCACTTTCAACGAAACTTGTTTTCTTTAATCCATGTACCATTTTATCCTTCATAATACATATTTATAGCTTGTATAAATAGTGTAATCCTTATAATATCCAAATAATCTTTTACTTGGACTGATGTCAATTACCTTACGACAAATCCAACATACAATACTTCAAGGTGCAACATTATCGTAACTTAATACTGCAAAGCGTAATATCGACGTAATATTGTGGGGCGTAACAGAGCTTATCTATTAATGTACCTTTGGTGGAGGCACTTGAACAAATGCCTGGTTATGCAAAATTCATGAAAGACATAGTTACAAAGAAGTGTTCTATGGATTGTGAAACTATAAAGATGACTCACCAAGTTAGAGCTATAGTGCAATCAATGGTCTCGAAGCTTGAAGATCTCGGTGCGTTCACCATTCTTTGCACCATTGGGAGTGCGGATTTTGCCAAGGCTCTATGTGACTTGGGAGCTAGTATCAATTTAATGCCCGACTTGATTTTCAAAACTTTGGGTATCGGGCAACCTAGGCCAACCTCAATGAGACTTCAAATGGTGGATCAATCGATAAAGAGACCTTTGGGAATTTTTGATGATGTGCTTATCTGGGTGGACAAATTCATTTTGCCGGCCGACTTTGTCATTTTGGATTGTGTTGTGGACTATGAGGTTCCTATTATCTTGGGTAGACCTTTCCTTGCAACGGGGAAGGCATTGGTTGATGTTGAAGCGGGTGAGCTCACTTTCCGAGTGGGAGATGAAAAGTTCATTTTCCACATTTGCAAGTCTATGAAGCAACCCAATAGCACCGAGGTGTGCTCATTTGTAGACCTTGTCACAATTGTGTTGTGGATGATACGAGTGCTATGATCAACATTGAGGATCCTCTTGAGGCCGTGCTATTAAATCTTGATGTCAATGAGGATGTAAGTAGTGTGTAGTGTGTGAATGCCTTACATGGGATGGGCTCTTATTCTTATGAGCCTAGAAAATTGTCTTTGGATCTTGAAAACCGGAAAACTCCACCAACAAAACCATAAATAGAGGAGCCACCGGTGTTGGAGTTAAAAACACTTCATCCACACCTCAGGTATGAATTCTTGGGATCAAACTCTACTTTACCAGTTATTCTTTCTTCTTGCCTTACTAACATGCAGGTTGAGGCCACTTTGACGGTGCTTCAAAAGCAGAAAAGGGATATTGGATGGACTCTAGCTGACATTAGGGGAATAATCCCCACATTTTTTATGCACAAAATTATCTTGGAGGATGATGCAAAGCCTTACTTGGAGCATCAAAGAAGACTGAACTAGGCTATGCAAGAAGTGGTGAAGAAAGAAGTGATCAAATAGTTGGATGTCGGGGTTGTGTACCCCGTTTCTGATAGCTCATGGACTTCTCCGGTGCAATGTGTACCGAAGAAAGGTGGTATGACTGTGGTGACCAATGACAATAATGAACTTATTCCTACTCAGACAGTCACAGGTTCGAGGGTTTGTATGGACTACCGAAAGCTAAACAAGGTGGCCCGAAAGGACCATTTCCCATTGCCATTCCTTGACCAAATGCTTGATCGTCTTGCGAGGCGTGCTTTTTATTGCTTTTTGGATGGATACTCGGGGTATAATCAAATCTTAATTTCCCCTGAGGATCAAGAGAAGACCACTTTTACCTCTCTGTATGGCATATTCGCTTTCTCTCGGATGCCGTTCGGATTGTGTAATGCTCTGACGACCTTCCAATGATGCATGATGGTTATTTTCACCGATATGGTGGAAGATATCTTGGAGGTTTTCATGGATGATTTCAGTGTGGTTGGGGATTCCTTTGAAGAGTGTTTGGGTAATTTGGATAGAGTGTTGGCCCGGTGTGAAGACACAAACCTCATACTCAATTGGGAAAAATGCCATTTCATGGTTGAAGAGGGTATAGTGTTGGGTCACAAAATTTCAAAGTGAGGGATTGAAGTTGACAAAGCCAAGATAGAGGTGATTTCAAGGATTCCTCCCCCTACTTCTGTCAAAGGGGTGAGGAGTTTTTTTAGGCACGCGGGTTTTTACCGGAGGTTTATAAAAGATTTTTCAAAAGTGGTACACCCCTTGTGCAAGTTGCTAGAAAAGGATGCAAAGTTTGTGTTCGATGAGGGATATATGCAAGCATTCGCGCTTCTCAAGCTTAAGTTGACCACTACCTCTATCATTACCGCACCAAATTGGAGCTTGCCTTTCGAGCTCATATGTGACGCAAGTGACGTTGCGATTGGGGCTGTTTTAGGTCAAAGGATTAACAAGATGTGTCATCTGGTGTACTACGCAAGCAAGACCATGAATGAGGCTCAAAGGAACAATACAGTCACTGAGAAAGAGTTGTTGGCTATAGTATTTGCAATGGAAAAGTTTCGGCCGTATCTTATGGGGGCCAAGGTCATAGTGCACACCAATCATGCCGCTCTTAGGTACTTGATGACAAAGAAAAACTCCAAGGCAAGATTGATGCAATGAGTGTTACTACTTCAAGAGTTTGATCTAGAAATTATGGACCGGAAAGGTAGTGAGAACTAAGTGGCGGACCACTTGTCCCGTTTGGAGGAGGAGGGGAGGCCTTGTGATGGCCTTGAGATAAATGATTCATTTTCCGATGAGCAACTCCTTGCGGTGTCAATGAATTATATGTCATGGTTTGCCAATGTTGCCAATTACCTTGTGACTGGAGTAATCCCGTGTGAGCTCTCTTCTAACCAAACGAAGAAGCTCAAGCGGGATAGTTTGGATTTCTATTGGGATGAGCCATACTTGTTCAAGATTTGCACGGATTTTGTGATTCGTAGATGTGTCCCGGAGGAAAAACAATTTAGTATCATAGAGGCTTGCCATTCTTCACCCTATGGTGGCCATCATGGTGGGGTGAGGACCGCCTCGAAAGTTCTTAGTTGTGGATTCTATTAGCCCACCTTGTTCAAAGATACGGGTAATTTTATGAATAGGTATGATGATTGCCAAAGAGCGGGTGGAATTTCAAAAAGGGATGCGATGCCTCTCAATACCATTCTTGAAGTGGATATCTTTGATGTTTGGGGCATCGATTTCATGGGTCCATTTGTTAGCTCTTGTGGGAATACTTACATTCTCGTAGCGGTTGACAATGTCTCAAAATGGGTTGAAGCCGTGGCTTTGCCTAATAATGGAACCTGGAGTGTTGTTGCATATCTTAAAAAGAGCATTTTCACAAGGTTTGGCACTCTTCGTGTGATTATTAGTGATGGGGGGTCTCACTTTTGCAATAAAGCTTCGACACATTACTTTCCAAGTACAGTGTCAATCATAAGGTTTCAACCCCTTATCATCCTCAAGCTAGTGGTCAAGTGGAAGTCTCCAACAGAGAAATCAAAAGTATCTTGTCAAAGACGGTCAATGCAAACAGGACCGATTGGTCGAAGAAGTTGGATGACGCTATATGGGCTTATCGGACGGCTTACAAAACTCCGATTGGGATGTCTCCGTATTGGTTGGTGTTTGGGAAAGCATGCGATCTTCCGGTTGAGTTAGAGCACAAGGCCATGTGGGCTTTGAGGAAGTTGAATCTTGAATGGGATGTTGCAGCTAATCTTCGTGTTGAACAACTCAATGAACTTGATGAATTTAGATTCCATGCCTACTCTAGTTCGTCCTTGTATAAGGACAAGATGAAGTACCTTCATGACAAATATGTTCGTGGAAAGAAGTTCAACGTAGGTGATTTGGTTCTCTTGTTCAACTCCCGGTTAGGCTTGCTTCTGGGAAAGCTCAAATCCAAATGGAGTGGACCGTTTGAAGTTGTGTTTGTGACCCCTTTTGGTGATCTTGATTTGAAAACAAAAATGGTGAAGTCTTTAGAGTTGATGGGCACCGGGTAAAGCATTATCTTGGAAAGTTTGATGATAGCCATGTGGTGGCGCTCCTTCATCTCAAGTGATGTGGTGGTAACATACGTCGTGCCGCGACATTAAATCAGGCGCTTCTTGGGAGGCAACCCATTTGATTTTCTTTGTATTATAGGATTGATTTTTGGGTTGACTGGTTGTGAGATGTTGCAGGTATTGTGTTGATGCAGTGCAAGACATAGTGAAGAAAATGTTCAGTCTCTGAAGTTGCCAGTGCGGCCGCACTACACTTTGTGCGGTCCGCACTACACTTTGTGCGGTCAGCACTGGTGAAGGCCAAAATGATACCTCTCTGAAGTTTGCCACTGCGGCCGCACTACACTTTGTGCGGTCCGTGGTGGACCACTGCAGCTGCGGACTATTTTGTGCAGACTATAGTGGGATACTAGGCCAAGCTTGATCATAACAGCCCAGTGCGGACCGCGATTCATTTTGTGCGGTCCGTACTGGTAGGTGAGACTGGGCCCCATGGGCTTTTCTATAAATAGACCCTAGGGACCCCCTTTTATCCTTTTCGCAATTTTAACTCTCAAAAGCATAAAGCACTGTTCATCTTCCTATATTCTTGTGATTAACTACTTATATCGATCAGTCCTCACTTTATCTAACAACTGGTAACATAATTTTTGATTTTCTTGTTTCAATTCTGTCAATTTCATTTTATTTTCAATTTTTCTTAGCTTATAATTCTTGTTCCTCCCGTAATTAGTTCGCTAGCTGGGTTAGATTGGTTGTAATACTGATTCATGAGGACTTAATGAGTTTTATGGACTGGGTAAATATGTAGGGACATAAATTAGCAAAATTTGAACTTAAAAGAAAAATCTAAGAACCTTAGCCCAATGCCACTTTTGGGCACTTGTGCGGACCGCGGTCATTTTTATGCAGTCAGCGGTGCCCTAGTGCGGTCCGCAATACCACTTTGTGCGGACCACACTAATGATCTTGTGTCAAGATGACCCTTGCCCAATGCGGCCGCACTACATTTTGTGTGGTCCGCACTGGCCCAGTGCAACCACAGTACCATTTTGTGCGGGCCGCACTGGTCAGATTTAGAGGAAGGGTAGTCTGAACCCCATCCCTGTGCGGACCGCAGTCGTTATTGTGCGGTCTGGGGTGGTCCCTGTGCGGCCGCACTCCATTTTGTCCGGTCCGTACTGGGCTGTTTCTGCAACTTGGCTGCAACTTTTCAATTCTATCTGCAATTCATTCTGCATAAATGTTGCTCACTGCATCTATTGATACTAACAATGTAAGATGTTTGTGTTTGCGGATAATGGTTAAACAAAGAGGAAAAGGCTCCAAACAACCCGGCAGAGGTGAATCTTCCCAGAGTGGTAAACAGAAAATGGTTAAACTCACTCCCTAGGATCGTCAAAACATAAATAACATGAGGAAGGCCATAAAAGCGACTGACATAGCCATTGACATGTCGAGGAGTGAGTACGAGCCCTCTCGGGAGATCTCTTTGGACTCAGTCCTATAATACATCCCATATCCGAAGAGGGCCAGACATAGAGACACCCCTCTGTCATCACCCACTGCCCAAACACCAGGGCATGTTTCTACTGAATCATCTGAGGGCTCAGCAGCCGACAGTGGTGAATACTCCACCTCCCCCACAGCTTCATTATCTGGGGAGGGTGCAGACGGAGGTAAGGAAGAAGTGCAAGGGGATAAGGAGGTATTTGAGGGGGGTGAGCCTCAGGTTGGGGGCATTTCCCGAACTAGGAAACCCGAAGTTTGGGAGGATAGGTTCGTGACCCAGGTGGCGTACCACAAATTTAGGGTGTGGTGGTCGGTGAGAAAATTGATACCGGAGCAGAGTTTCATTGATAGAGATCTTTTACCCCACAACCCTGACGTGCAGAGACAGTTCAGAACTAGAATAGGTTAGGACACTTCTTAGATTCTTGTGTTGATGCCAACGAACACTTGGTCAAATAGTTCTATTGTAATTTAGCCCACATCTTAAAGGGCACCAAAGTGACCAAGGTTCGGAACCTCAAGGTGTTGTTTGACGGGAAGTCGCTCAACGAATATCTGGGTTTCAACGAGGAGGATGAGTCTCTTTATATGGAAAAGATGGAGATGGGCGAGGAGGTACATCCATGGTTAGCTCAGTACCTTGCAATCCCGGGTACCGTTCCTGATTGGTTGACAGCTGGGGTCAAAATACTACAGAGGACCCTAAACTTTGAGGTGAGGGGTTGGGAGATATTTCTCTGGAGCCGGTTAGATCCTACTACCCATGACCAGACTCTTCCTCTCCACCGGGCTATTTTGGTTTCTTCCATTATGGCAGGGTATGCCATCAACATGGGGAATGTGATGTCCCGAATCATTTCTATAGTGGGTGTCGAGTATGATCGGAACTACCCTTTCCCCAACACCCTCACTATGTACTTTCGGGACTTGGGGGTGGACAAGAGGCCATACGACATCAAAGTCAAGGCGACAACCCCGTTCTCCTGGTATAGCGTAAAGGGGAATGACAACCCTAAGGATAAGAACTACAAAGCCCCTGCTTCTGCCCCAACTGGCCAGTCTGAAGAGCCAGTTGCGGTAGAGGCCCCCGCTGAGCCTGCCTCCACTTCTGCTGAGATTCCTCCTGGCCCTTCCATATCAGCAGGACCGGATATCCCATCTTCCCGGGCCCATCCTATCACTGTCCACCGACTGAGTCAGACGCTTCAGAGTATCAATAACTGGATGTATACTGTTTCATCCAAGTTTTCCACCTTGACCACCACTATTGCAGCTCAGTCGGCACCTCAGCCAGCATAGGTCCCACAATCCATTGAGGATGCTTTGAAAGAGATTCTTGAGAACCAAAAGAAAATCCTCACTACCCAGGATACATTGGCTAAGGCAGTTGATTCGCATAGCAAGGCTCTCAAGGAGCTTGCTAAGGAGCATAAGAAGCTGCGAAAGACACGGGCCTCCAAGGAGTCCGTGAAGGAGCTGCAGGCGGATGTTGACAAGTTGAAGGCAAATCAGCTGCCTTTAGACCTATTGTTTGAGGACCCAGTTGCAGCAGCTGAGCCACAGCCGGAGCAGTCACAGCGACCTACGAAGAGGAAGAGGATGATTCCTAGAGCCGATGATGTTATCATCCAGTTGGCGGACCCAGCAGAGACTTCCTCCAATCAGCCACAGGGTGTACCAGATCGAAAGCCTGTCCAGGCCCAGGTCCCAGCAGCTGAGCAGCAGGACACCGAGAACCAGTCTGAGGTTCCCGAGCACACAGAGGACCAAGGGACCATCCATGATCCTATGCAGACCGACAGGGCTTAGGGAGTCTTTATATCCTTTTTCTATTATTTTTTATGTTTATTTAGACTAGTTGGCATTGGGGATAATGCCAACTTTTATTTGAGAGGGTGCACCCTACATTTTTGATAACTGTACATATTGATTCATTTTATGCTTTCTTGATTTTTACATTTGATCTGTATATAATTCGATATTTAGTTACTTTTATCGCATTTTTCATCTTTCTTTGGGTCTGTATATAAAGTTACATCATTGTATATATTCATCCCCATTATATATTCAAATCCCCTATTGTATATATTCATTCTATTTTCGCAAAATTTTTCCATTTTCAACTTCTTATTTATGTTCGTAGCTTTTGTTTTGTTTTGGATATTTTCAATAAGCCTTTGGTTTTCTTAATGTCACGGTTCTTTCCAAAGGTGGAGTGTTGTGTGAACCGGGTGGCTCTTCCCAATGATGAATGGCGTGATAACCTTCTTAAGGGTTTGAGTTCGTTTTTGTTTTTGTTTTTAGTAGTTTATAGTTAAGGATACCCCAAGCAAAGCTTCACTTGGGCCTAGCACATTTGCCTTTGATCCTATGGTCAAAGACAAAATGTTTTGTTTAGGATGGTGAAATTCGTGACCTTGAGACTCTTGTGTTGACCGATAAACATCAAGTGGTTTTTCAGGACCATTGTGCTCAAATCGTATCTAAGGTCGTTGTGGGCCCTCGACTCTATGTCTTTAGCGATCCTTTATCTTGTGTGGTGAGAAATCGAATTGCAAGTCCAAGTCCCGAGCCACTGGTCTAGAACTTGCCCTGAATGTTTGTTGAGGCAAAATCTTAAGTGAAATTTGACTCGAGAAGTGATTATATGCTCTCCTTGATCCAAATGATAGTTTGAACAATTCCATAGCCTATCAATGATATGATCCCTAGTTAACCCTTTTGAGCCTTAGGCCTTTTTCTTTCAAGAACTATGATACAAGCCTAAAACTTTTCTACAAGATACCCTCTCTTGGCACCCGATCTTTACTTGAGCACATGGAAAAGGTATAAGTTTGGAGGGAGAGACGAGGATGGCAACAAAGTGGTAAAAGGCACAAAAATGAAGAAAAGGAAAGGCAATGAAAAAAAAGAATGCTCAATGTGAAAAAGAATAAAAAGGGATTCAAGAAAAGCAAAGAATGAAAGGTGTGGAAAGTTGGAAAAGGAGAAAAGGTTTGAATTGCATGAGAAAGAGTGACAATGTGTCTAAACCCTTAAAAATGTGAGATGACTTAAAGAGTCAAGAGAATGTGTGCCAAATGAATCAAAAGAAGCGCTTAAGGGAAGATGGAACCCATTTAGATCAAAACATTTCCTACCCTGAACCAAAAGCCTTCACAATGACTCCACAAAAGCCCTATATGATCTTGAGTTGAATGAAGCTTACATTATTAGATACTTACATAAGGGGCAAGCAGATGGTACTTAGAGCCGGACTTGTGACCTTTACTTGAGAGAGATGAGTGAACTTCCATTAACCTCGATTTGTGTGCCAATATTCTAAAAGGTGAGGTTTGCTTAGGGAGAGTTGAGGATGTGTGAGTTTGGGTTCCACAATGACCAAAGTAATTGAGAGAGTTCTTTGATGTAATGAGTCAACCCTTGATGCTCTTGTGTCACACTTGATCCATGGTTTTTCAAAGGTTAAATGTTGTTAATGATTCAATTGTATTGAGGGCAATTGTTAGTCCCAATTGATGCTAGTTGAGGTTACTTTAGAATAGCTAAAAATTCTTAGATTTTTTCTTAAGGGGTGGGTCTTATTTTATTTGCTTGAGGACAAGCAAAAGCTTAAATTTGGGGGAGTTGATAACTAGGGATTTTGACGTGTTTCATGCTCCTTCTTGCTTACTTTTTGATTATAAATTCTTACAAAATAGTCCCAAAAGGCTCATAAGTTGTGCTTGATTGCAGGTTTGATCAACAAAGTGATGAGACGTCAAAGATCGACTCAAAATGAGTGAAACCTGCACTAGTACCAAAGACAAGACAACTCAGGACAAACAGGCCTAGTGCGGCCGCACTACACTTTGTGCGGTCCGCACTAGGAAGATTCAAAGAGCTGGTTTTGAAGGCATCAAAGTAGTGTGGCCGCAGTACATATTGTGCAGTCCACACTGAAGACATCACGGCCGCACTACCATTTTATGCGGTCCACGGAAGCAAGCTTTAGAGAGATGTCAAGTGCTAGGGTTCAAGCCCGTGCGGTCCGTAGTCCATTCTGCGCGGACCGCATTGGAAGCCTCCGCGGCCGCGGTCTATTCTGCGCGGTCTGCGGAGCCTGGGTTCAGAGAGTTGATTTTTCAGAGTCAAGAGCCTAGTGCGGCCGCACACCATTTTGTGCGATCCGCACTGACCCCGCAGGGGCATTTTTGTCCACTTTTTCCAGCTTAGTATAAATAGACCCTTTTTCCATTTTTAGGGTATCAGCTCTTTTCTGAACTCAACTGCACTCGTGAGAAGACCATCCATTTTGGGCATTTTATCTTAGTTTTAACGATAGAATCTCTGTATTTACTTTAGTTTTTAATTAATATGTCTTTATCTTCATCTATTTCTCTGTTTTTCTCTTCAAGCATGAGTAACTAAATCAATTAGCTAGGGTTGTGGCTCAACCCTATTGTGGGTAATTGATGGGTATTGTGATTAAGGGCTAGATTGACTATGGGTGTTTGTTATTTGGGTCAATTTTATGGTTTAATTTATGAATTGGTGGTTGCAAACACTGGTTTGTGCTAAGTTGACTTGGCTCTTCTTGAGAAAGAGAGCCTAAGTCTCCAAAATTGACCCAACAAGGAATTGGGATGGATTCAAGAGAATTGATAGTCCCAATTAAAGGGTTAAACCTCGAGAGAGTAATTACCCGACTTGAACACTAGTTGCTTGAGCAAATTTGCCTACCCATTTGGTCTTGAGAAAGTCAATTGGGCAAAATCACTCTCTCTACCGAGAGGTGTGATAGTGGGTATAATCGTGCAGCGGTTATAGCATATTTCTTCAATCATGTCAATCGTGCCTTAGAAACAATTACCCGTCAATTAGCCACCTAGGTAAAAGTCACTACCCTAGTGCCTTTTTATCCATTAGATACAACTTTTAGCAATTCTCGTTTAGCATAATCTAGTTGCATTTATAATTAGTAGTTGATAATAGTAGTTTGTTAAAGAAAAAACAAAAATGATTGGAAGTGATATTTGGAACAAATACACAATTTCACTCTAAATAGATACTCGACTCTATTCCTAGCTCCCTGTGGAAATCGATCCCGACCCACAAATTGGGTAAAAGCTATTGCGACCCTCTCTTCCTACTTTTTAGTAGTGCGGAGTAGGTTGCGATCACGCTCCCACTACCTTTTGGGTTCACTATTGTGTCACTTCGGCGTATGCCCTTCTACTTTGGATTTTTTTCTCTTGATAGATCTATCATTTGCAATTCTAACTTTTGTATGGATGCGGTGTGAGAGGTCACAAGCT
The DNA here is from genome assembly GCF_000393655.2 of Nicotiana sylvestris. Taxonomy (NCBI): domain Eukaryota; kingdom Viridiplantae; phylum Streptophyta; class Magnoliopsida; order Solanales; family Solanaceae; genus Nicotiana; species Nicotiana sylvestris. The sequence goes on from NC_091063.1 coordinate 67,227,639, forward strand.
CGGTCATGTTCTTCATAGAAGTCCTCTTTCTTGATTTTTCACTGATCGTTAAAGCATATTTTCTTTCTTGGACTCACTTGAGGAACTTTACTTCCAATGTGGAGAGTTGGGATATTGCCCCTTTGGTGGAACATAGGGGTTTGAAATCCGATTTGAAAAGTTGTTGTTGTTACTCCAATTCCCTTGATTTGAGCTACCTTGGTCATTTCGCCATTGTTGGTTGCCTTGCCCTTGCGGGTTAGGCCTCAATTGTTTTGTTGTTCTGAACCTTGGTAGTGTTGACTTTGATAACCTCTTTGATAGTTGTTGAAATGACTTGCTTCATCGCGATCCTCATTTGACAAGGGTTGCACATCTTCCACAACATTCACCTTTTTTTGTTTGGCTTGCAGTGAACATCTTGGTTAACACATTGATGTTGGTAGCAAGCCTCGCAATTACTTGATCACTCTCTTGGTTCTCCTTAATCATGTTGTTCAAGCAGGGAGTACCATATGCAATTCCAGCAGTAGTATCTTCCGAGTGCCAAACTTGGTTATGTTCTGCCATTTTTTCAAGAATTTGTGTGACCCTTGCAAATGTTTTATCCATAAAAGATCCATCAGCTGCATTTTTGGCTATGGATTTGTTTAAAGTATCCAAGCCCATGTAAGATTTCTCCAACAAAATGTTGTCCGGAAAACCATGTTTCGGCGACCTCACTAGATATAGCTCGAATCAATCCCATGCCTCATTAAGATGCTCTCCCGGTAGCTGCTTGAAGAAGAAATTTTATCGTGGAGCTTGAACTTCTTACTTTGCGGGAACCATTTAGCTAAGAAAGCTCGGACGAGTTCAAGCCAAGAATGAATGGAATTAGGTGGTAGATTTTGGATCCATTTTGTTACCTCTCCGGCTAGTAAGTACTTGAACACCCTCAACCTTAGAGCATTATTTGAGACATTATTCTGCTTGTGCATCACACACACACACCCAAGAAGTTTATGAGATATTGTGTCCGATCATCATCGGTGGAATTTCTGAAAAACCCTTCTATTTTGAGCATTAGGATTAGACCGTGTTCCACCTTGAAAGTAGCAGCATCAACTCTTGGAGGGACAATAGCATTTGTATCCTCAATATACTCATCTATAACCGCAAAAGGAATCTTTTCATTGTACTCGGTCATGTTTATCTAATAACACCAAGCAAAGCAAACAAAGTGTGATGGAGTAGAAAAAGACGTAAAGTAAAGCACATACTAAATAGTAATTTCAAAACTGTATTCCCCGGTGACGGCGCCAAAATTTGATACTCTCAAATTACACTTAAATAAATAGTGTAAGGCGGTCGGTGTCAAATATAATAACCCAACAAGGTTGGGGTCGAATCCCATATGGAATAGGTGCGAAAAGGTACTTGAATAGTGTGAAACGTGACATAAGTCGTAATTATGCTCCTTTAGCTTAAAAAAAGAATGATGTAATTGTGAATTAACAAGATAACTATTTTGTTGTGAGAATGTAATTAATTTTATTAAGGAAACCAAGGTTGTTTCTCCATCAATGAAATGTAATGCTATCGGTGTTAATATGATAAATTTCTAATGGAAGGTCTTTTGATATGCAAATGGTTTCTAAATGACTACCCAATATTTCCCAATAGTTGGGTATTATTTCTCTTTATGATTTTCCCAAATATAAAAGAGTTGTAATTGAGAATAACTAATTTATGTCAAGTAGAACTCACTTATTCCTAAGCGATTATACTAAACAAGGTTTAAAGCCTTGAGTTCTTGATATTCACTTCTACCAAACCCTAACCCACTTTTTCAAGTAAAGAAAGAGTAAAATGGAATGAGCCAATGTTTGCAACCACCAACAATATATAAAGCATAAGAAATGAATAAATATCAACCAACCATTATATATATATTCAATGTTAAATACCCATTAACATTATACCCATTTAGGGTCCACAACTTAGTATTTAATACTAGCTACTCATACTAGAATCCAAAAATAAAGCAATAAATAAAGTCGTAAAGCTTACAAAGGTACAAGATTCTCTATTCAAAAGCTTCAAAAATAATGGTGTATTCAATTCCTTCAATGTAGTCTCTTTTTCAGACTCAATGTGCCATAAAAACCCTAGTAAATCTATTTATTATGGACCAAAATTCGAGGTGAAAGTTGGAAAAAAATACCCCTGCAGAACCCATCTGTGACTGCAGAATGGTCGTAGATCAAGTATGCGGTCCACGTATTTGCAAGGGTCATCGCATAATCACACGCTTCGTTTCCTAATTCTCCATCGCATTTCCATTTTGCGGTCCACATAGTGATTATGCGACCGCAGACTTCATCACAAAGTGTTCAAGCAAAATCTCTTGTTGCAACTGTGTGGCCATTATGCGGTCCGCAGAAGCGTTATGCGACCGCATAACGGACCGCATATTCTTCTCTTCGATAGCGGAAAAACCTACTTCAATCTGCGGTAGGTTTGTGGTCCGCATATCACTTTCGCGGTTGCAGACTTGCCACATTTATGCCCTTCTATGGGTTTTTGACTTCTTTTCCATGTTTTTGGTTCTTCAAGTTTCTTACACTACAAAACACCAAAACTTCATAAGAAATAACTAAAAATGCTTCAAAAGTCGAGCTAAAGTCTATGTGATTAGTATCGAAAGTGCCGAAATTCTACGGCACATTAGTGTGGCCGCACAAGGCTCTTCTGCAGACAGCACAAATGCGATTTGCAGTCGCATAGCTGATCTTCTGCGGCCGCACAATAATTGTGTGGTTCGCACTTCCTTTGAGCATGAAATGAGAACTCTCTGAACTTCTGCTCTTGCTTAGCTTCTACGGAGGCACATTTCATGTGCGAATCACACTTTACACTTGTCTCTCATAAGCTTGCCTTCACAATCTGCGGCCGCAAATGATATTATGCCCACACTTTGAGCTTTTGTGCCTATTTTTGTTTTTGAGTTCAGATCTCTCCTTCTTGAGTTGGATTTCATATTAGGGGCTCATTTTTCAATACTCCTACAATTAATCATATTTCATCAGTTTTTGGGAACACAATTAAACACTTTTGGACAATAACGAAAGCTAAAAGGCGCTAATAAGTAGTCAAAATCTCCACTTATCACTACTTAAGCTGCAACAACTTATGCCTACACCCACAAGGTACAACCATATGACGTAACACATCACACATATGCCCATAACAACATCTCTAGTCACAATAGTTGTCGTAATCAAATCTAGTACTGGCAATTAGCCTCGTATCCGTTAGAACCTTATTTCGACCCTCCACAACACTGACAATGATACAAGAAACACGAAGACCTCATAACTATTAACCCGAATCAGCAAGTCACATCTAACGCCACCAGGCATACACCACACAAGCTAAAACGCAATAAGCAGAGCACAAAAATGATTGAATATGTAAGGAGAAACACAAAAGAGAATTATCAAACAAGCCCGACAGGCATAACTCCCTATCAGTACCATTCTAGGAATCAACTCCAAAATGAAGAATCAAAACATATGAACAAATGACAAAGATCTCATCCTGATATAACTTCCACCACGGCACACCGCCCGGTTCAAACACATCAAATCACATGAATCCGCGAGGGTCTCACCCTCAACTCTAAATCATAAGTAGAATACACATCATACCAACTGAAACCTTCCACTAATTCCATTATGCCAACAAAAATCACGATATATACTGAGCTCTCACACCGGTAGAGAATCTAAATCACAAGTCATAACCCATCACCCATAATTTACATCAAACCACCACAATGAGAAACAGAAAGTCACTCCTAGTCTTATAACTCTCAATAATGAATAAAAATAACTGATAGACATGGGCTACCACTATAGAATCTCCCAACAGGGGTAAACACACAAACAAAATACTAAATCAGAACTCTCCCATAGGTGGAGCAACAAATAGGTGAACTCACCCCGATAAGTAGAACTGAAACAAAATACAAATGATTCCCATATATTACAAATCGAAGCCATACTTGTATGACATTATCTGGCGTAGTGGCCTTAGACCTACTGTATGAAATACATCAATGGGTCGGGCCTCCCCCTCTTGGGTGCCCTCTACTCGCCTGAGTACCCCCGCTATGACACAAATGTCCGGAGTCTGGGAAAATATCTCACCATGTGGCTAGTATCTCCACACTCGAAGAAACTTCTCTACTGACATGGCTGTGGGAACTGTGCGGTACAGGTGCTTTGAGACCCATGAGTACCTGAAACACTATGTGAGGTCTGAAGTGCAAATTGAACTGGCTGACCCACAAAACCTCTACCATGTCGTACCCTGCCTCCAAAATAAGGACTGGTAGATCTCTTCGGTCTGTCAGCCTCTTAGCCTCCCTGTCCTCTCTCTCCTAACCTCGGTTGTCCTCTCTCTCCTGGCCACGCCTGTCCTCCCTTTCCTGGTCCCACCTGCCCTCTAATCGGCAAGCGATCTCTACTACCTACTAAAATGAAACATCCGACTCCAACTCCCGAGCCATTTTGAACAAAATATGATGTGAGTCCCTCAATGAACCGACAGACTCACTCTCTAACTGTAGCGACCAAAGTAGGTGCATGTTTGGACAAGTCACTGAATCTAATGGCATACTCTTACACTAACATAGTGCCCTGGCGTAGCTGCTCAAACTCCACATACCATGCATCCCGAAGGGACTGAGGGACAACCTTTCTCAGGAACATCTCTTAAAACTGGACCCATGAAAGTGCGCTACATCAGCCGGGCTACCCAACTCATACGCTCGCCACCACTGATATGCCTCTCCCTTAGGCTGGAACGTAGTAAAAGCAACCCCACTCGTCTCCACAATACCCTAGTGCAGATAATGCGGTGGAACTCCTCTAGAAAACCCTGTGCACCCTCTGAAGCCAAACCAATGAATGTGGGAGGATCATACTTCTTGAACATTGTAAGTCTATGTTGTTCTTCCTCAGATATTGTTGCCCTAAGTGCGGGCTGAAGTAGAACAGTAGGCCGTGTTGCCATGACACCTGGAAGCTGACCGCCGTGAACTCCCTTCTCTAGAGTACAAGTGGTGGGAGTCTGAATCCATCCCCCGATCTGTGAAGTAGTTGGTACAACTAGATTCAACCTCGCTTGAGCAAATGTACAAACATGCTCAGGAGCTGTGGTAGAGTCTCCTGAAGTCTGGGGGTAATAGCAGGCGCCTTCGGTACCTGTCCCCCAACCGGAGCTACTGGTGGTTCCTCTACTACTGCACTGGTAGGTGCCCTAGCTGCGATACATTCTACTCTTCAGCCTCTACCTCTGCCCCTAGCGACACCTGCTCCGGGGGCAGTGTCATTGGTGACTGCAGCTCGTGTCCTCACCATCTATGAGAGAATAGAATGATAAAAGCTCAAACCTCGAGATCAGTAAACTCGCACGATAGGAACGAAAGAAGTGAAACTGTCCTAATAGTTCCGTAACCTCTCGAAGATAAGTACAGACGTCTCCGTACGGATCCGCAAGACTCTACTAAACTCGCTTATGATTCGTAGCACCTATGAACCTAGAGCTTTGATACCAATGTGTCATGACCAAAATTTTACTCTGTATGATGTCTTGATGGCACCTAGTAGGGACTAGGTAAGCCTGCTATTTACTGAAATAATAACAATATTAAATAACGACTGACAAATGCGAAGTAGAATCTCTATACAAGACTTAAAAATTCCAAAACTGGTAGTAGAAGTCATAAGTTCTACTGAGTTTGCTAGAAAAAACTCTAAATACAACTGTTTCGAAATAAGGATGAACAATGCAAATACAACATCAGAAGGTGACTCCGAAGCCTACGAATGCAGCAGTAGGTTTACCTTGAGTCTCAACAGCAGATCCATATAGCTAGCTAGCGATCGACTAACTCTGAAGTACCTGGATCTGCACAAAAATGTGCATAAGTGTAGTATGAGTACACCATAGTGGTACCCAGTAAGTGTCAAGACTAACCTCGATGGAGTAGTGATGAGGAACAGTCAAGACACCTACTGGACTAGATAACCTAGACAAGTATAAGTGGAGAACTAACAGGGTATGATATCTCTACAAACTACATATAATAACAATAAAAATATAGTGCTTGCAATAAGAAATAGAAGAGATAATTAGCAGCAAAACACAACAAGTAATAACATAGTAGAGTAAGCCAAACACGGTTTAAATCTGATGAAAAAAAATAAAGGAAGGACAAGCAGCATCTCAACAAAAATAACCGCTTTCATACTAGGTTTATCCAATAATCACCACAAGGTACGAAACCCCAAAATATATTCACAAGTCACGGGTCCCAATTCGTGAACCCTAAACACTTGGTATTTTCTGCCCTCATTACAACTTGTAACTGCACGAGCGACTCGTGTGTCAATAGAGCCATCTCACAAAGAAGGCAAGTAGATGAGGGTGTGTATAAATAATCAATAACATTAGGATCTATCTTCTTAAATCGATAGAGGTGATTAACTACGTGTATGTTTGTGCAAGTGTCCTATCACAGTTTAGGCCAGCTAGCAAGAGTAGAGAAAATGAATGGCACGTAAGAATGCCCGTCTTGTCTCGCCGCACACGCATAATAATATTCCCACCTTGTCTTGCCACATGTGCAACCCACATATATTTCCCACATTATCACGCCGCATGTGCATATATCAATAGTAACAATAGCACGGCAGAAACCTTGTGCAACACAATAAGAAATGCGCGGCAGTAACTTCGTGCATTACAATAACAACCGCACGGCGAAAACCTCGTGCAACACAATAACAGCCACACGGTAGAAACCTCATTCATCAGAATGACAATCATATGGCATAAACCTCGTGCAACACAATACCGAGTACAACAGAAACAATGACAATAACACAAGAGTACGGCGAGTAAATCAACTTAAAAATTCTAAAACACAAAGAAGCGAAAAAATGAACTCACAAAGAAAAACACAATAGGAAATAATGGTACAACCTAGCAATAGCTCAACAAGGAAAAGATATTGTGTAGCAATGATTTCACATAAGTACAATTCAACAACAAGGGGGGTAACACCAGTCAATAATTCCAAATAAGGATAAGTCAACTAAGATAAAGGATAACTAAGCTTCTTTTAGGTTGAGCAATTACGAAAGAGATACGACAATTCAATTAAGGTGTAAGCAATGGAAAGATAATCATAACCTCAATTAAGGATGAACAATTATATAAGAGATAATTATAATTTCAACTAAGGATAAGCAATTTGGGAGGGATAGCATGGCAATTGAAGAAGCAACAACTTCAGTTACGGCAAATAAGAGTCAAATAGGTAATAAAAGTAGCACATGAAGCAATTAATTCCAATTAAAACATGTGGAGACGAAACTAGTAAATGGGGAACTTATTCATAACCCAGCAACTTCATATCGAATGAACAAACTAAGAAGCCCTAAAAGGTCATCTTTCAACAAATAAGCCCGAGCATGTACTCATCACCTCGCGTACACGGACTTCACATGACACGATTAGCATAGAAGACTCAAATCCTAAGGGGTAATTTCCCCACACGAAGTTAGGTAAGATACTTACCTCAAAGAAGATATATCGTTACTCTAAAATGAACTTTTCGAGTGAACTAAACTCCGAACAGCTCAAATCTAGCCAAAATAACTTCAAAGCATAAATAAAACTCATAAGAATCTATTCTGTATGATAAAGCTTAAATCTTTATCAAAAACTAAAAATCAACCCAAAAGTCGACCCTCGGGCCCGCACTTCAGAACCTGACAAATTTTACAAAACCCGAACACTCATTTCGATACGAGTTCAACCATACTACAATTATTAAATTTCGATACCAATTCATCCCTCAAATCATCATTTTACATTTTGAAAGTTTTCTACAAAAATCCTCATTTTTCCTCAACTCAAAACACTGATTTAGCGATAAAACTAAAGATAGAATCATGAAATATAATGAATTCTAAGTGAAGAACGTTACCCCAATGATTGTCCTAAATAACGCACGAAAAATATCCCAAAACCGAGGTCTACAACTCAAAATATGGTGGAAATGGAAAAATCCTCGATTTTTAATTTTATATGATTCTGTCCAGAACATCCACATTTGCGGACAAAGAAGTGCATCTGTGCTCTCGCGTTTGCGAGAAGACGTTCGCATCTGCGAACTCAACTCTGGATCTGCATCTGCGGAATTATAGTCGCACCAACGACCTCGCAAAAGTGCCAAAAGGAGCGCAAAAGCGAACTGCTTCGCAGGTGCGATCACTGAACCGCAAAAGCAGCCTTCGCACATACGTGCCATCCTCCGCAGAAGAGAGCGAGCTCCAAGGCCACTATAACCGCAAAAGCGACCAGGCACACGCAGAAGCGGAGCTGCACCTGTGTTCCAAGATGTCGTAGGTGCGAAGCACCAGAACCAGACTTGTTCCCAACCATGAAAACCATCCAAAACTCATCTGAAACACACCCTGGGCCCTGGGACCCCGTCCAAGCATACCAACAAGTTTCATACTAATACTGTCTCGCTCGATATCTCAAATCACATCAAACAACGTCAGAACTACGAATTGCACCATGATTCGACTTATGAACTTCCAAATCTTTCAACTTCCAAAACTAGAGCAGAAACATACCAAATCAACCCGAAATGACACCAAATTTTGCATGCAAGTCCCAAATGAAATAACGGAGCTATTCCAACTCTCAAAATCGCATTCCGATCCATATATCACCAAAGTCAACTCTCGATCAAACCTCTCAACCTTCCAAAACTTCATTTTTCAATTTTCGCCGAAATACTTCAAATTACCCTACGGACCTCCAAATCCAAATCCGGATGTACGCTTAAATCCAAAATCACTATACAAGACTGTTGGAACCATCAAAATCTTAGTCCAGAGTCATTTTGATAAAAGTCAATTCCGATCAACTCTTACCGCTTAAGCTTCTAAAACAGAAATTCTTCTTTCAAATTGACTCTGAATCATCCGAAAAACCGAACCCGACAACACACGTGCATCATAACACATAATACAAAGTTGTTCAAGACTTTATGCCCCCAAACAGGGCGTTAATTTTCAAAATGACCAGTCGGGTCGTTACAAGAAATTTCTTCAATAAATTTATATGTTTGAGGTTTTTTAATTTAGGTTTAACATCATTTGCTGATTTTCATCATTATAGCCCATAAAAGTTTTAACATTCATGAAATTTGCTAGTGTTGTCAATTTTCTTTGAGTATTAAAACTTGATCTTTTTCTATACTGAAGAGAAATTTAATTATTAATAATATATTAATGTAACAAAATTGATCATTGGCCACTTAAAGTAATATTCTTTTGAAAAAAATATTATTGGATACTTAAAACTTTCCTAGTTCGTTGTCGATTAAGCAAAAAAAAAATTTATCTTGTCATACTACATACATATCAAAAATCTAAATTCTAGTTGATATGGAAGGGTAAATGAGCAATCTAAGTTTGGGGGTTGTAGTTAATAGGATTTTTAATTTTTACTTTTTTAAAATATTAAATATTTAAATTTGAAAATTAATTTTTGGCCCACGGGCCAACCCAGGCCCAGCTTCGATCAAGCCTCAAGTGCCAACAGGCCGACTTGGGCGGGGCTTATAAGCCTCAGTTTTAAATGGGCTAAAAAAATCTCAATCCAATCCTACTCAAGTAGCGATCTGGGTTAGGCTGGCCTCAGGGGCAAGCCCATTTTGGCGGTTCTACGCTCTGTTATACTTTTCATCTAAGTACACCCCTACCGTTATCAAAGTAAACAAAAATGCCCTGCCCTGACGACTGTCTACTTGACACCCAGACCCTCAAAATTATACTTGTGTTATTTTCTTATTGGATATTATGTAACTAAGTATTCTTAATTTTGAGACAATTTCTATTTATGCGTCCCACTTCCCTATTAACTTTTCTTTTCTTCCTCCTTTTTTTGTGTTTCACCTGCACATCTCCTCCATCGACACACCCGATACTCTTCATTTTTTTACAATATGGTTTCTTGTATTATCTATAATTCTAGGTACAACGCTTTCTTGATTGATTAGTTCATTTTTCAATCCCCTGATGAACGACACAACTGAGAAATGGATGAAAGTTTCACTAATTTAAGTACGTTTTTTAGCTTCAATTTATTTTGTTTGTTGTTCAATTATAAAATGGCAGAGAGCTTCGTCAGTAAAGTGTTAATATTTTGTGCATTCTATATTCAATTTGTTACAATATTTAAAACTATGTTGTGTGTTATTCAAATACAGAAAGGGCAAAGAGCTTCGCAAACGAAGTATTAACATTTTGTATCTTCTATCTTTAATTTGTTATAATTTTGAAAATATCTTATATGTGTCGTTCAATTACAGGAATGGTTAAAAGCTTCTCTAAAGAAGTATTAAGGTTTTGCTTGTTTTAGCTTCAATTTTATTTTGTTTGTTGTTCAATTACAGAAATGGTAGAAAGGAAGGATAATGAAGTTCAGGTGGATGACATTAAAATTGATGCCAAAGATCAACAATTGCTCTAAGCAATGGAGCGGGAGTTCCTCGTAGTTATTATTGCTGAAATTGTATCGATATTGAACTACAGCATTTTAGCCCTACAACCACCCTTGAGAAGTGTGGCCTAAAATGCAAGTGTAGCATTTGGTTAAAGGCAACACTTTATGGCTTTAGGCAACGCTTTTTTGGGGTGGCTTAAAGTACCGTAACCTTTGACTATTGGCCACACTTTGTAGGTGTTGCCTTAGAAGCCACGCTTTAAAAATGTGGCCTATACAGTACAAAAGTCACACTTATATTTTCTCATATAGCCACGCTTTTATGACATAAGACTACACATTTGAAGCATGATCTTTGTCACGTTATAGACTACCGCTTTTAAAGTGTGGCTTCTAGAGCAACATTTATCATTAACAACACCAGATTAATAATTCATATGGCCACACTTTCTAAGCGTGGCAATTTTGTCTACACTACGAAGTAATTTTTTAAATATTTATATTAGCCACAATTTTGTGGTTAAAAAATTATATATGTTTACATTAAATTCTGTCCACATTTATTTCTAGTATATATATATATATATATTCAAGCATTAAATTTAGATAATAAGTAACAAAATAAAAATAATTCAAATGCATATACTTGAAATAAACTTCAACAAATTACAAACATACTTTGCGTACTATCTATAGTAATAAAGTATTGTTGGTTCAAGAAGCTCACTAGCAAAGACCTCTAAAAATCAAATTTATTCATATTTATAGTATCAATATAAAATAAAAATAAACATCACAATTGTTTAAAAGGTGTTTACCATTCACTTTTATGAATCAAATTAATTTGTGGCCACCATTTCCAATTACATCACCCGTATTTTCCTACACGTTCAAAATAAAATTAAAAATTGGAAAGTAATCAATATATAGTATGCACTGGTTATATTTTACTAAGAGCTAATGAGATTTTATTTTACTACTATAGCATAGCAATATCAAACACAAAAAAGATATACAAGTGAAAAAGAAGCAAAAATGTGAATTAACATACATTTTACCTATCTCCTTATATAATCACAACAATCACTTAATTTAATAAGAAGAGAAAATGGCCAAATATACCCTCTACTTTTAAATATTGTTTATATTTTATCTTCATTATACTATCCGGTTAAATTTACCCCGACCATTATACTACTTGGTAAAATATAAATACCTTTTCAAGACTCGAGGCATGTGTTGAGCCAGAAGAATGTGGTAGATTATGGTCTCTCATAGCTCGTGCACTACTTGCATCAACCGGTGAAGGAATATTAGATCCAACACACCCTTGTATATCATGAAAATCCAGTCCAGGGTTGTTTTTCACCAATTGACTAAAAAATCATAATATTTCTTCTCTCATCATTTCCTTCATTTCTTCCTTCAGAGAAGTTATTTCGTTGGCATGCTGTTGTTTAAGCTTGGTGATTTCTTCATTTTTTCTCAGAGAGCTTGTCGTCACCGATCTATCATAGCATCTAACCAGACCAGGCTGCTCCTTTCCAACAGCCCCAAATGCATCATCTGTTGTTTCTCCGGAACTTTGACGATTCCAAAATTCAGACTGTCAAAAAAAATATTATTTCTCATCACTTACAAGTCAAGATAAATCGAATACTAAAATAAGTTTCAACAAGTCAAGTTAGATTAAAGAAGAGTTTAACAAACTTCAAATTTAGCCAAGAATGTCAATAGATTTTCCTGCGACAAGGATCGTAGTCATTTTAATATGAAGTTCCAAACAAACTGAACTGATTTTTTTCCCTTGAAATTGGTGCCAAGATTTATCCAAGAAGTTTCAAACTGAACTGAATCGGTGAAATTCTTAATTGTATTGTAATTACTCACTTCGCCATGATATATTCTAGCAGGAAGAGTAGGACTCATTGGCAACATATTGCTGGTGTAAACTAAGTATAAAAATGAGATAATTGGTAAGCTAGTTTTCTTCTTTAAATGCAAGTGTGAGTAGCATTTATAAAGGAGGTTATTATGTCTATGAACCAGAAATGCAAAGGGGCAGAAACTTCATGGTACTGTGCAATTTTCCTTTTTAAGTACTTGTAGGAAAATGTAAGGAATTAACATAAAGACAACAAATATTTTCAAGAAAATGTTGCTAATATCTTCTCAAGGCTGTCAATCTTTCAATAACATCAATGCTACTCCTTTTAGGTGCTATTGCAGATGAAGTTCACCAAAGGCACATTGACATGCACTTGGAATCATTGGCTTTGACAACTAAGCAATGTGGACTGGACATATGACTTGTCTTATTCATTAACATCATGAATAATGTGACACTTCGACAAGAGTCTATATCTAGTGTTCTGGTAATCACGTGAACATATATATCCGCCATTAAATATATACCATTTATAGTAACTTCTACGGTCATATTACATCTTTTTAAGAAATGCTGCAATAGTGTTCTGGTAATCACATGAATGTCCAAATCCAAATGTCTATTCTTAAGAGATACTTGGACACGATTCAAACTTCAAAAAAGAAAAGGTGAAAGATACAAAAGAATACAATTAGGGAAATAAGTTTCCAACTATATCACATGAAATCTTCTTGACATACTCAGGTCAAATTGATATAAAAGAGTAAGGGTTCTTCCTTTCATAATGCCCTAAAAACTTGCTAAAAACATAAGGTTCTTACATTCTAAGCAGAGATTACGTGTAGAAATCTTGGCTAAACTTCTTGTTAAACTTCTCTTACACACATTCAGTTAAAGAGAGAAAATACAAGCAAGACTTAACTTGCAGCATGACTTACTATTGCAACTTGAGTATCCGAATGAACTTCCTTCTCTTTCTTTGTACGAGTTGTAATAAATATTTCAGACTTTGATGATTCCTCATTGTTCTCTTTGGTTTCGCCCTACAAATTACATCAAAAAAGATATAAAAAAACATCACTGTGTTCCGACAAAGTACAAAAAGAAATGAAAGTCAGATTACAAAGTGCCGACTAAATATTACCAATGCCACACGCACTCTTGCAAAATTAATAGGTCACATTCGATGCCTCCACTTGTTTTTCCTGTTTTCAGAATTTAATTGGCACATAGCCTAACAACAAAAGAAGCATATTAATTAATAAATCAAAAAGAAAAAAATATATACTGCAACAAAAGGTAGAAAATGTAGAAATGCACAGTTTAATCTTACTTGGACATCTTCGTCATCCCAATGCTCAATCAATTGATAGAATTGAACTTCAGGTATCTCATTGGGACGATATACACTTTTTTTCCTTAAGTCTCATTCCATTAAGTATTAGGATTCTACTTTGACATTGAAATTAGAATTTTGAAGTACTTCTATTATCATTGCTTCCTCCCAGATAGGTTGGGTACAAATGTAGCAAATTTTTTACTTTCCCAAACACATTTACTTATTTTAAGTAAAGACTAAAGAACGAAAGGATATATAACTGGAAGAACAAAGTAAAAGAAAAGCAAAAGCCATTAGAGATGGACTTTATGTATGTATATATATATATATATATATATATATATATATATATATATATATATGTATATATATGTATATGGGATATGTATATATATATATATGTATGTATTTATGTATGTATATATGTATGTATAGGTATTGTTATTAAAATATTTTATTAAGTACATTACCCAATTTTCTAATTGCAAGTATGACTTCATAATTTTTATAGATAATTCAGTTTGTAGTAAGTAGCCCAAAAGAAGTTCCATTATCACAAAGTTGTGCAACAAAGTAAGGTTCAATATTGGAAGAATTAACACTTAATAACCACTCACAGTTGTTTCGATTTATTAGATGCTTTAACAGACTTGAAACGAAAAGGAAGAGTAGAGGACCTCAGTTTTAACTTCCCATGTTTAATTCAAATTAGCCAAACAAAGCTACATGAAGTTTTTATCCATATTAAACTTCCTGGAACATAGTCAGTTACATGAAGTTATCTACTTATAGGTTATTTTAGTTTCTACTAACTGAACATCGGTGGTCCTCCGTTTGTATTATATAAAAGTTACACAAACTTTTAACAATATAACCTAAGTTTGTAAAAATTCAAGTTTGGATCCTACAATAAGATAGAGCAAAGAAAGATGTACCTCAGCATGATCAATAATAGTATTGTACTTCTTTATAAAAGGCGAACGTGATTCTTCATTAAACTGAAAAATAGGCAGCCAATATCATAAAAAGTGGAAAGAACTACAGGAAGAAATAGAAAAAGCTTGCATCTATGTACAAGAGAAAAAACCTGAGATATTTTTTCCCCCAATATAAATTGAGAAAAAAATTTAAAGGTAAATATTGATCTTGAATAGCCAATTTGTCGTCTTATCTAAGCTTAAACCCATAAGGTTTTTGCACAAGCACACTCTTTAAGTTTAAGAGTCATATATGCCTTCAATATACAGAATCTCAATAATTAGTCTGCACAAAAATATTCTCAAACCATGTATAAAAATACAAATAAAACTCATGTATTATTGGACACAACAGGGAAAAATAGGTATTAAAAGAGAAAAAATCATAATATACAGAACTTTAAGGAGTAACACAATAGCATGAGTTACATTGTGATGCTCCAACTCAACCCCCTCCGCCAAATTGCTACACAGTCAAAAGAATCATCAGTTGAAAGTTCTAATCAAACTTAAGTTTGTTTGTAATAGGAAACTCTTCGAATTATGATTAATCATAGTGATAATACATTCAGTTGTCACTAATTTAATGTTGTGAAGCATCTCTTATAAAGTAATACATCTTCAATTGAGAAACAACAATGAGCACTTATCTACTACCATATTTCTCTAAACTTTTGTCAACAAAAAAAAACTCTCAAACTGCTTGAAAAGGAATGCACACAGTTAGTCCTTTAAATCCCAGTTGGGGGGTTTAGGTAGCATTTTATTTCAATATTCTAAAAACTTAAAAAAGTTTCCGAAGAGTAAAGAAGTTAAGAAACAAAAATATTCAAACACCTTTAAAAACAAAGGCTAATTGCTGAAGTGCAACCCCTGAGGGGCCATCACAGTCAACCCCAGAAAAGAGTATCGCTAACACTTCCCTTGATTCGAAGGACTTTTGGTCAAGCAACATAGTCCATAACCAGTCGTAGTTTCTTCCGGACAAATGCAGAGAATTAAAGACCAACAATGGCCGATTGGAACTTTGACTGCAGTGCCTATTCATCATCTGGTTAGTCTTTTTTCTCAAAATTTATTGTTCCTGAATTTTATACCAACGCTGAAATATGGTTATACTGTTTTTTCAATGCAGGATCGATCTCGACTTTCATGCATTATGTGCGCTATATGTTGTAACTGGTAATCCTTTTCATCTTGCATTTAGCTTCCACACCCCATTTGTACCCCAACCCCCATACTTCTTAGTTGCACTATTATGCTAAACTACATCCAGTCCAAATGGATTTGAAATCCTAGCAGATGAGGAGGGTGTTGATATGAACTCATCAACTCTAAAAGATCCTATACTTTGCAATAAATAATTCCAGCTACTACCAGTGAGGCAGGGACAAGAACAAGCGAGGCAGTATGTTTTCTTCTAAGGCATTGAGTGTTCGACGTAATGCTTCAGAGAACAATTCAATTGGGATTCCAAGCCTAAACTAAAACCCCACAAACAATTAACAAAAAAATACAAATGAAACAGACAAAATAAAGGTCCAAAAGAGTACTTAAATGTCTACAAATCTAAAGAAAAAAATATGTCATCAATAAAAAGTCTATCTTAAAGAACCCACAAATAGTTAATCACAAGAAAACCAACAAAATACACTTACCCAGAACCCAAATTAATCTATTTAACCCAAGAAAAATAACACAATGTAAGCAGACAAATAAAGGTCCAAAACAGTACATATCAATAAATCTACAGTTACCCAGAAGACAAATTAGTGTAAACGAAAACCCAATTAACGAAGCATACCCAAAAATTAAACAAAATAAAATTACTTCTTTTTAGCCCAAGAATCTGAAATTATAAAACGTTCAAAACTTTGAGTCTAAAACAAAGATTGTATCAAGATACCCAGATATTGTACACAATAAAAGATTATTTTTCATCCCCATTAGTAAGAAACTAAAAAAAATGAATCTTAAAGTATAAGAACAAAACAAAAATTGAAAAAAACATAAAAGTTTTGAGCAAAGAAATACTTACCAATAGAGAAAGGGATGGAGATTTGCAATATATGGGTGAGCATAATCTGAAGACACATGCAGCAGAGAGTTGAAAGTAATGAATTAGGTTAAGGAGGCAATTAAGGTGAAGCTGCAGTGAGAGAAAAGAATTGGGGAAAGGACGATGATTTTATTGTCTTATTGTATTGGGGGGAAATATTTTTATTAATTCTAATATTTGGGGGGAAATTTTGAGTGAAATTTTATATAACAAATTTTTAGACTTTTTCCCTAACTGAACGGTTGCCTTATAAGAATTGGGGGAAATATTTTATTAAGTGCAATTTTAGTGGTAATTTTTGGGGAAATTATAAGAAATTTTTAGGGTACGCTTGTAAAGTGTTGCATTTAATATGACAATATAATAACTCTTGAAAAACGTAGCAATAGACCTACGAAGTGTGGCCAAAAGTTTTATATTTAGGCAACAATTAAAAAATGTTGTCTTTATATTTAAAAGGAACGCTTTATAAGTGTTAACTTAAAATCCGTGGCCGAAGAGTATACTCAAATGCCACGCCTAAAAAGTATTCCTAGAGATACTTTTGACAACACTTTTTAAGCGTTGCCTAAATTAGTGTGGCTGTAGGCATAAAATGTTGGGAGAGGCCGGAACTTGATCGCGAAGCCATTGGACGGGCCTACAAAGCCTGAGATCGGCGATGACATGGAATTTCAAATGGGAAAGATAGTACTTCTCGCAGCAATAGAGAGGGCAAAACCTCCGAGCCATAGCCCAATCACACTGTCCAAGCCCTTCTTGTACAACTGGATTTAAATGATATACTATATTTGTGATTGATGAATCGATGCTTGAAGAACCTGTTAGAAGAAACATTAGAGGAGATGCACATATGAAGAAGAAATAAAAATGAAAAGGAGAAGGGAAAGAAAGTTAAAAGGGAAATGGGACTCACAAATAAAAATTGTCTCAAAATTAAGAATATTTAGTTATATAATATCCAATAAGAAAATACCACATACATGTATAATTTTGAGGGTCCGGGGTGCCACAGTGGACATCCATTAGGATTGAGAGTATTTTTGTTCACTTTGTAATGGTAGGAGTGTAATTAGACAAAAAGTATAATGGAAGACAAATATAAACTATTTTCCAAAGTGCATTAATAAATCCATGCTTTTTTTCTTTCTTAATTGAACTTCACACATTTTAACTTGGCATCCATCCTTTCTCTTTATTTTGACGTTTGTTCGGCCTGGGGTGTTCAAAATCGAACCGAAATCGAAAACCGAATCAAAATCGAAGGTTAATGGCTTATTGGTATCGGGTTAACGGTTTAACGGACGAGGAACATATTGAAATTTTTTCTTTAACGGCTTATCGATTTAAGGGCGGATTATTCAATTTTTTTAATGGATAATCCGTTAACCCATTAACAATATATATATATCCAATCCAAACGCCACCTGTGATATCATATCTCTATGTTCCGCATCTAATCCAAACGCCACCAGTATCATAATCGGCCAAGCGTTACCATTGACCTTAAGTTTCGCTTAACTTAGCATCACCAAACACGTGTCATCGCTAATCTGGTGCCTTTTTATTCACAAGCAGATAATACATAATAGTAGCAGGAAGAAAAGGTAGCATCACCTCCAAATTAAAAGTGAAATCGGTTATTAACATGGTAATTTTACCTTCCGGTAGAAAATAAATGTTGTCGTTAAAGCGGACCATAAAACGATAGTAATAATCAGCAACCTTGGTTCAAATTTGTCAACATGTAATGAGTTCAAATTCATCATGTGAAAGAGGAAAAAGACTCATTTAGTTGACCAACAGGCTAACTTGGAACTACTAGAAGAGAGCGTATGTCTTCACACAATTCAACTGCTTGTGGAACATGTAAACCTTGCCATTCAGTATATTTGTTGTGATAGTATGCCCTCTATAATGCACGCAATATAGATTGAATTAGGCAGATAAATCGCCCGATAACCACCGGATAAGAGCCAAACCGATACCAATCCGCCTAATATCTTATCGGGTGGCTAGCAAATTAATACATTTAAAAGCCGATAACCGATAAGCCAAACCGTTACGAGTAAATAACCGCCCGATAAGCGGCCCTAGTTCCGCCCATATGATGATAAAGCATTTTTTTCTTGTGTGGCAATTTCAACAAGAATATGTTTAGTAAAGATTTATATGTAAAACATATTTTCTATATATATATATATATATATATATAAAATCCATTTGAAAGCCTTTATAATATTTTATAACTTTAGTGATACTATTCATAAATTTGAATAAAAATTACAATTCATTAATTTTGAAAGATATTTGAATCCGAACACAAGTATTTTCTAAATCATATATATTCTTCCAAAATAAAATAAATACATGAACAATTTTACAAAAATAAAATCTATTAATACTTCCAATACAACCCAAAATCTAACAGAAATGGCCAACGGAAAAAAAAAATCCTAAACTCCATATATTGATTTCTTTGCTTGTATATTGTTGAGGCTACTATTGGTGAGAAAATCATTATACCAGTGAGCCGATAGTTTTGGACTTCGATCCAACGTAAGAGGATTAACTTGATAAAGCCCGAATTTAATGGTGTAACCAAATACCCATTCAAAATTATCCATTAAACTCCATATGAAATAACCACGCACATCCGCACCATTCCTGCTCATATCATTTATAAAAGAAAAAGAAAAGAACAATCAAGCTTAATATGTAGGTATAAAGAAGATATAACAAATTTGAACTTAGTTTTCGACCCAAAGTTTCATTTAAAAGCAGAATTAACCCAAATAGCCGATAACCCAATCGCTTAAACTAACAATAGCCGATGAAGGTATAATATATACATAACTTATGTATTATATGTGTACAATTGTGTGTGATCAATGCATGATTTATATATATATATATATAGAGTCAAATCTTACAAACTCCTTAAGCTCTTTGTTAAATTCCAAAAACATGGCGCTAAGACGGTCCATGTTCTTGCTCCATATAAAGTACCCCTACTTTCTTTGGTTCCAAATACTTGTCATTTTGAAAAATTAAATTTTGTTTCAAAATATTAGACATTTGAAAACACAAGAAGCATTAATACTTTTTCCCCTCAAATTCACCTTTACTATTCCCGTCACCGAAACTTAATTAAGTGAGGCGTGTAAAAAAGAGATAAAGAATAGTTGTAATAACTACTCTTATTATTATTAGAAATAAAATATCTTTCTTAAGAGATCGTATGCTAGAGCTAGCTTTAAAAGAGAGTAGATAATATGGACAAGAGATGGTAGAAATTCATAGAATATAAATTAAAGTATACCTGATTGATCGAGCCAAAGATGCAAGGTATGCTTTGTGATATTTAATTCGCTTTATGTCTTTGACCAACTCTTCCCCTTCTTCTTGCTTGTCAATTGAAGCGTACCCTGCATGAAGTAGCCACAATTTACCTTCAATTATGTAGAATCTACCCTCGAGCATGAGAAATCAGTGAGAAATACTACGAGTTTAAGTAAGGAGAATATTTACCATTTTCAGTCACAAATATTGGCATGTTATTGTATCTCTTCTTAATATAATCCACAATCTCTTCCATGCCTTGTGGAACCACATACAATCCAGGCATTCCCATCTAAAAAGTCAGTTGGTGTAAGTTTAGAGTTATTGTCACCATATCATAATAAGAATTTAAATAAGGAAAAAGGTTCATAAATTCCCCTTTACTATACGAAATATTTTCATAATTATCCTTGGTTATACTTTAGCTAGTTTTGGGTTATTCATACGTTTGCTAGCAATTCATTGCATACTTACCCTTCATTCTAACAGAGCTCCAATCTTAAATATAACAAGGGGTATATTTGAACATCGACGTTATAAGTATCAACTTAATCCGCACTGGAATTTCGTTAAAATCAAGAGCAAATACGATACGACTTGCTAAAGGTAAAGATATAAAGAGACCCAAGTATAATTAACGGGATGGTAAAATTAAGATACTTCGTATAATATAAAGGTAAATTTGAACATTTTCCCTTTAAATAAAGGCGTGTGCAAAAATACCGGATCTCCTACGAAAGCACCATCTTCGTTCTGTCCAGCAGTGAGCAAAAACCCAAGGATGGCACGATTTTCACCATGGCTACAAGTTGGATTATTATTGTCATTATTGCATGTGCAATTTGAAAGAAGACAATCCTTCACAAACAAAGTGGAATAATGGTTAAGCCCTATGAAATCAATGCTATTCTTTATAAGCTTGCTTTCTTCAGGGCTGAACTCTGGTAATTTCTTCCCGTGATACTCTCGCATTTCTGTGGGATAATCTCCATATACTAGAGGATCAAGAAGCCTGTTCATTTAAAAATATCGAGATCAATAATTGTAATTGATAAATGCAACTTGACACGTCCGAATGCAACTAATTAACATATGCAATTTGGCTTTCACCTAATCTGATTTACACAACTTTTGTTTTGAAACAGATATGTCACATGATTTGTCTATCAGTTGCATATATTATCAAAGCTAATAAGTATATATATATATTACTACTAGAAATTCAGGAAAAATCGTCCAAAAAAAGTGATCAAAGTTGGTCGGTAATGACCAATAACCGTCAAAAACGCGACCATTAACGTGTGGTCGGTATTTCGAAGGTTGGAAGGGCATACCGACCAAAGTTGGTCGGAAAATAACGACCAACTTTGGTCGATCAATTAAATTCAAAAAAAAAGTTACCGAAATAACCGACCAAAGTTGGTCGGTATTTTAATTATGTAATTAAAAAAATCACCATTCTACCACTAGACCATTGGTGCATTTTGTTTTAAGACTGTCTTTTATTTCATTTATACTCTTTAATTATATTTTCGCACGAAAATAACCAACGAAAGTGGTCGGTTTTATTAAAAAATAAAAAATTACCGACCGAATTCGGTCGGTTTTTTAAAATGACCGGCCGAATTTAACCAAACGATTTTGGTCGGTTTTTTAATATTGGTTTTAATTTATTTTAAATGAAAAATCGACAAAAGTTGGTCGGTTTCTTGAAAAATAAATTTTACGGGACTCAAAAATAGTTTCCCGCATTTTTGCGCCAAAGAAAACTGACCAATGTTGGCGGTTTCGTAAAAAAAATTATAAATAAAATATTTTAAAAAATCGACCAACTTTAGTCGATTTTTTTGTTGTTTTTTGACCGACCAAAATTGATCGGTCGACCGTTATCGATTTTTGCCGAATTTGTAATAGTTTATATATTATTTGAACCTTATATGAGATTTGGTGTTTTAAAGTTACAACTTTCTATTGGTAAAAGACTTACAACATTATATTCTAGAAGTTCATCTAGATCCTCGTGGGATAGATTCAAAATATAGGAACTTACTGGTTCGACAAGAAAAATATAATGAACTATATAAAAAGAAGATTTTAGAATAAAAAATGAATATTTGTGACATTGTGGATGCGGTCATATTATTCTTACAAGTTATGGATACTACATTCTTCACTCATTAATTATGAATACAAACACTAGTCGAGTCTTTTTCTTAATTGATAAGATGGCAACCTGTTGAAATATTGAGGGATTTGCATTCAGATCTGGTACGACATCCAATGTAATTGAGCTTATCTTCGGAGAAAAAACACATACAAAATCAATTAATAAATGATATATGTACATATTTTTTTCTTCTACACACATTTATATCACTAAACTATTGTTAATAATGTGTATTTGCATTTTAATTTATCCTTAATCATGACAAATTTATATTCTTTGTTGTAAACTTCAGGTTCAGATAATTTATGTTTGGTTAATGTTTACGCACCAAGCCACATGGAAAGTCAAGGCCCTAGCTGCAGCTTTAATGTCAGCCTCATCATCTTTAATTGGCTTATACATGTAAGCACTCGCCACCAATCCTATCATTCCACCCTGTTCTACCTGCTCATATAGGACTAATTAATTACTAGTACCCACTTATTTTTCAAATCTTTCATTAGAATGTTTCAAAATTAAAATAGTAAGGTAACATGCATGCGACTGACAGCTTTTTATTCTCAAATAAAATGAAACGTGAATAGACTTGCCTGGAAATGGTGACGATAGAGTTTGACAGCCTTTGCATGTGCCAATATTGAGTTGTGGATGACTAGTAGAGGCTCAGTGTCTGAATTACCGGAGGAACAATTTCCAAAAGGGGGTGAACAATGTGAAGGTGGGAATATGCCATTCATATAGGCAAGTTCCGCGAATAAATTAGGCTCATTTATTGTGACCCAATACTTCACTCTATCCCCAAAACTTTTAAAACATGTTTCTGCAAAGTGCACAAACTCTTCCCTACAAAGATGACCAACTAACTTATTAAGAACGATAACGATATTCGATAATTATGTAACACACACTTTTTATTAGTTCGTTTTAATAAGAATGACAAATTTTAACTTTAAACTTTTTATTTTTTCATTTTATCTTAACGAGAAGCTTTTATAACCACACAAAGCTTATGAAATGCTTAATACCACAAGTTTCAAATATCTTGTAGCCATACAAATATTATGACATGTTTGATAAGAGTCTGCAGATCTCTCTGTATCTATAACGTGAATATATATATACACACACACATATGAGGCTTATGAGTCCTAACTAAACTACAAAACTACAGTACTTGGACACCAAGTAATGAACTATCCTAAATACAACAGGCAACATATAGTTTCAAGTATAGTAGGATTCTACTCTTTACACACACCCTCAAGTTGAGCAGGGTTGACAAGCACGGTCAACTTGTCCCTTAAACTTTGGAAGCACAACTTAGACAACCTTTTGGTGAGGACATATGCAATTTGATCATTTGAGCCAACATAGCGAAAGAGTGATTTGTTCTTCACTTTATCTCTAACAAAATGAAAATCGATCTCCATGTGCTTGGTTCGAGAATGAAAAATTGAATTAATAGTTAAATACGTTGCACTAAGATTATCACACCATAACACAGGAGTAGACGAAGAGAAACAACCAATTTCCCGAAGTAGAAACTCCAACAATGTGAGTTCGGAGGCTGCATTGGCAAGTGCGCGATACTCTGCCTCAGTGCTCGAATGAGATACTGCACGTTGCTTCTTTGATGCCCAAGAGATCAGATGAGTTCCAAGAAAAATGGCAGAACCATTGGTGGACTTACAATCGTCAATAGAACCACCCCAATCCGCATCACAATAGTCGTGTAAGAGAGTAGATGGTTGACGAGCAAAATGCAGGCCATGCGATGAAGAACCCTTAAGATAACGTAAAATTCGTTTAACAGCAGCCCAATGAGAATCCAATGGGTTGTGCATGAACTGAGACACTTTATTCACGTCAAAAGCGATATCTGGGCGCGTGAAAGTGAGATATTGCAGTGCACCAACTGTACTTCTGTATAAGGTATCATCATGAAACAGGTTTCCTTCAGTAGCAGACAACCGATATAGTGCAGTAGCTGGCGTGGAAATGGCAGTACAAGAGTCTATTTGGGTTCGGCGTAATAGATCATTGACATACTTGCACTGAGACAGATGCAAACAAAAAGAATCCCATGTCACCTCGATTCCCAGAAAATAAGATAGTCTCCCTAGATCACGTACAACAAATTATGATTACAAGCGGCCTATAAGAGAGCTGATAAGAGTGGGACTAGTGCCTAGCACAAGGAGATCATCAACATATACTAAGAAAAACAACTTCTCTTTCCCAGAGGAGAAGTAGAAGAGAGAACAATCAGTCTTAGATCCAGAGAATCCATATGAAAGTAAAGTATCTGTCAAACATTTGTTCCACATACGAGGGGCTTGTTTAAGCCCAGATAGAGATCATTTGAGCAGGTAGACATGGTTAGGATAATTTGAATCCATAAACCTAGGGGGTTGAGACATATAAATTACCTCGTCTAAGTGACCATGCAGAAATGTATTGGAGATGTCAAGTTGAGTAATGTGCCAATTATTGGTGACACCCAAGGATAAGAGAAGACGGATGGTGGTAGGTTTTACTGGGCTAAAGGTGTCAATATAATCAACACCAGGACGTTGATGATATCCCTTCGCAACAAGCCTGGCCTTATAACGATCCACATAACCATTAGGTTTTGTTTTGGTCTTGAAAATCCACTTACACCCAATGGCATTTTTTGAGATTTTGATGGAAGAACGAGTTGCCAAGTACCATTCTGAAGAAGTGCATTATACTCGTCATGCATTGCACAACGCCAGTGAGCAAATTTTGTAGCTTCAGAGTACCATGTAACCTCATTGGTCTTGGCAGTAAAGGATGTAGGTTGCTTAGGTTGTAAAGAGCCCGTTAGAGACCTAGTGACCATGGTATGAGTTTTAGACTGACCTTGGCTAGAAAAAGACACACCGCGAAGATCTTTAGACAAAGGTCCAGGTTTCTGTAAGGCAAATATCGATGACGATTCATTTATCTCATCAGGTGAAACAATGGATATTGATGTGTGTAACTGTAAAGCCTGCTCCGTTGAGGAAGAAGAAGGTCCACATGAGGCAAAATATGGAGCTTCCAAAGGATGCTGGTCCTAGATTGAGGATGGCACCTGGACAGTGATAGGATCAGTTGTATGTGTTGATGTAGTGGGCACCGTAGCATCATCCTTAGCCTCAAATGGGAACACATATTCATAAAAAACAACATGATGTGAGACATAAAACTTTCCAAAAGATGGATCAAAACACTTGTAACCTTTATGAATCTTATTATAGCATAAGAAAATGCAAGATTTTGAACGAGGTGAAATCTTACTTTTTGTATATGGACAAAGCCAAGGAAAGCATAAGCATCCAAAAAATGCGCAAAAATGAATAATCAGGATTCATGTTAAACAAAACTTTAGGGAGATTTGTGATTCAGATGGGGAGTTGGAAGTCTATTGATAGTGTAAACAGCAGTTTCAAAAGCATTAGTCCAAAATTTTTCTGGAACATTAGCAATGCACGTCTCGTCTCAACAATATGATGATGTTTACGTTCAGCAAAATCATTCTGCTTTGGGTGTAGGGACATGAAGAGCATTGTGTAATACCATTCTCGCATAAATAAGTAGTTAAGGCTTGATATTTGCCCCCCCCCCCCAATCTACTTGAAAAGGATTTGATAGGGCAACCAAAGTATTTTTCAACATCGTCCGAAATTGGATAAAGACGGATAATACTTCAAATTTAAATTGGAGAAAAAAAATTCAGGTATATTTGCTAAAATGATCAAAGAACATAACGTAATAGCGATATCCATCATTAGAAGTAACAGGGGACAAACCTCAAACATCAGAACAAATAAAATCTAAAGGGCCATTGACCTTAAAAATAGACTCAACAAAAAGAATTTTGTGACTCTTGCTAACAGCACAAGCTGGTCATAAAGTAGGAGACTTATAAGTAGAAGAACAATAACTATAAGATGGCAAAGCCCGACGAACAGTAGGATAAGAGGCATGAGCTAAGTGAGCATGCCAGACACCAAGTGAAGCAGCATATGAAGCAGGTGAGAGACACGATTGTAGAGCTGGGAATGCATATAAACCATCATCTTTCGGCCCTTTGTGAAGAATGCCCCTCGTTTTCAAATCCTTAATCAAAAAATAATTAGGAAAGAATTCAATAAAAACCTGATTAGAGGTAGGAAAAGAACTAACGAACAATAAATTTTGTTTGGCATCTGGAACATGAAGAATGTTATCAAGAGAAAATTTACGATTAGAAATAGATATAGAACCTTCTCCAATATGAGAGATGGCCAGTGTTGAACCATTACCTAAGGTTAGTTCCTCTGGACCTTGATACTCTGAATGGATGGCTAAATTGTCAAGATCAGTTGTTAAATGATGTGTGGTGCCACTATTCATCAACCAGTTCTGTCTAGAATATGTTGGAGTGCTTGCTAAATTAGAAGGACGACCAGTAACTCTAGGACTATTAGTAGACTTAGATGAAGGGCAAACTCGTGTGATATGACCCTTGCCTTCGCAATAGTGACAAATAATTCCAGAAGTGTCATATTTTGCTTGTGTACCAGTGGAGTTTAGATGGTTACGATTCTGGAATTGCTGGGAATATCCTTGACCACCAGCACGTCCACGACCTCGACCTCCACCTCTACGGCCTCTACCTCGACCTTGTGTGGATGATAATGAGCTTTGAGTGTAATGAGCAGTGGGAGCTATAACGGTAAGGGCTTTAGCCCTTTTTAGTTGTCTTTCTTCGTTCAATAACATGCCATAAATGGCATCAAACGAAATATCTTCATGACGAGATTAAAGGTCTCTTGTGAACGGGCGATATGCAGGGCTAGACCGACAAGTACAAACTCAACGAGTTCATCATTATGGACTGGGGTGTTGCAGAGCAGCAAGCTTATCTGAAATCGCCTTGGCTCCTTGAACATAGCTCTCAATGGTGGCATTATCTCGACGCAAAGTATGCAGTTGCGTCTTTAGTTCACGAACTTGTGGCTTAGAACCTGACACGTATGCTGTCACAAGTTTATCCCAGGATTCATGAGCAGTTTCTGCTCCAACCAACTGTGGTAAAACACTTTCCGAAACTGAAGCAACAATCCAACTTAACACGAGTTGATCTCGATGAACCCAAGATTTATAGGCTGGATTAGATTGTTTATCATCTAAAAACTCGGCTGGTGCTGATTCGCTACCATCAATATGATGGTTAAGACCACAACCACAAACCATGGGAAGAAACTGAGTCTTCATAATAGGAAATTCGACGACGTGAGCTTTACGGGCAGTTGATGAGCAAGATTTGGTGTGGAAGGGTATGAAATCATAGTATTGCTTGAAGAGGCTATGTCTTTAGTCATGGTGTATTATTGTAGTGCTACAATAACAGGAAAAAAACGATGGTTGTTAAGCCACTATGGCTCTTGATACCATGATAACAGTCTTTAGATCTCTCTGTATCTATAACGTGAATATATATATATATATATACACACATATGAGGCTTATGAGTCCTAACTAAACTACAACACTTGGGCACCAAGTACTGAACTATCTTAAATATAACAGGCTACGTATAGTTTCATGTATAGTAGGATTCTACTCTTTACAATATTTACAGTTACAAATCAAAAGTTCTAATTCGTGCCGAGTCAAAATATGTCACATCGAGTAGACCTCTTGTATGTATATGATTTTCCCTCAAAGTATATTTTATAATTAATTTGTTTTCACTTGCTTATTGGATGATACAAAACCATCCTGATTATCTGAATTTAATAATAAAAAAAAGAACTAACTGTAGCTAGATTTATCGAGAGATGAAACTTACTGCATCAGAGGGCTGAGCCAGGCCCCGTATCTGTCTTCAAGTTCTTGAGGATAGTCATTATGATGGATCGTCACAAATGGTGTTACTCCTGCATTTTATGTATCTATCAATATTACCATCATTATTTGTCTTTTTTTTTGGTCAACTCTAAGTAATATAACGTGTATTATATGTACAAATAAAAAGAGTTGGCAAAGAATAATGGAAGAAAGAAGAGTTCTTTGACAGCTACCTTTGAGTAAGAGATTATCAATGATATTATTGTAAAACTTGATTCCAGCTGGATTCACGACCCCTAACTTTCCTCCTGTCCAGCTCCACCATTAGGAGTCAAAAATGTATATGCTTAATTAATTTAAGTATCTCTTTGTTTATCCCATGTGATTGTATTTAAGTTTAAAAGAAGTGAAAATAAGAGAAGAGAATGAAAAAGGAACATATATATATATATATACTTGGAAGAAGTCTACTCCAGGAAATGGAGAATCGATAAGCATTTACTCCAAGAGAGGCCATTATGTCAATATCTTCCTGCCATCATTCGTTGAAACAAAACAAATAAAATGAAAAGCATTCTCTGTTTTACTTTATGTGTGCTACTTTTTTCGTTCAAAAAATATTGTCATCTTTCTGTATTTGTATTTGAAACTTGTCATTTTATGCTTAATAATCACATGCCACATAAAACGAAACCGAGGGATCGGATTACCAAGTAACGATGGTAGTGGTCGTCGGCTACATCTCCATTTCCTCCATTTGTGATACTGCCTGAATCAATTCAAGTACATACAAGATAGATAAAAGGGACATATTGATATAGAGCTAGCTTTAATTTATACAACGTAAAAGACTGTGAGAGATTATACCATTGGTATGAGAAAAAACATCCCAGTTGCTAAGACTTCTGCCGTCTTCAATATATGCTCCTTCGATCTATATTCATATACTAAGGATGTTATGTATGAGAGCAGAGACAATTAATTAAAGAGCTGTAAATTAAAAGTCAGAGATGTGTGTACTTGATAGGCAGAAGTTGATGTTCCAAAAAGAAAACTATCTGGAAATTCTGATCTCTTAACCTCTTCTTCTAAGTCATTTCCTTTTTCGCCGATAATACTGTTGGCATAAACATGTTGCAATAGTAAGAGGAGACAAATGAAGTAGGAGTTCTTAGTTTTGGTGCCCATCTTCATTT
The DNA here is from genome assembly GCF_000393655.2 of Nicotiana sylvestris. NCBI lineage: Eukaryota > Viridiplantae > Streptophyta > Magnoliopsida > Solanales > Solanaceae > Nicotiana > Nicotiana sylvestris. The sequence goes on from NC_091063.1 coordinate 67,257,005, forward strand.
TATCTGAATTTCAGATAAAACTGATAGTCTACCTGACGGAGCCTAATTAATTAAGTTGTATTTATAGGCTTACTAATTAATATATAACAGGATTAAAAAAGTTCAATGTAGCTCTCACACCTAACTAATCATTAGGAAGTCAGGAAAATCACAATTCCAGTTGGCAGTTGTTGAGGATAGGGAAAACAATTCATATATATATATATATATATATATATATATATATATATATATAGATGATAATCAATTTTTAAGCATAAAGCTATGAGTTTATTAATTCATTCGTGATAAGGAGGGCATTGTTCACAGTAAAACTGATAGAAGATACTCCTTTTCATTTTTCGTTTCGTGAAATTATCTATATTTGGATTTAAATTACATAAATTTACGTTATTATGAAACTCAGTCGAGGAAATTTCATTTTTAATAAATGCGTAGTACTTAAAAAGACAACTAAAACAAGAGAACGCAACCTTGATGACTTCGTGTTGCCTTTTTATCTTTTTCTGTAAAACTGTGTTTGTGGCTGATGATTAAATAGACTTTACCTGCTCATGACTCTTTCCATTTTATTGTTTGTGAACCCCTTTGAGTACTGAATACGAAATAAAAGAAAGATTTTTTTAAAAAAAAAAAAAACTTGTAGTAAACAAATCATGACATTTCAGTCACTACAATACCATGGCATTAGGAACAAAATAAGAAATTTAAAGTTGAATTGTTTATAAATATAAAATATCATTTTTAGATCAAATTGAAAATGCAATATTGTTGCTTAAAATGAAATATAAGGAGTACCAGTTTTAACGCAAAACACACCAAGGAAAGAAACCTCCTTTGCTGCACGCCCTCCAAAAGTCAAACCACGTTAATCTCAGCATATTGTTCCTTTAATCCTTCAAAATCTCGTATTGTGTTAGAAAATAAAAAAGTGGGGAACAGAGGGGTATTCGGCCGTACTTGAGCTAGCTCATGGCTGGTAGCTCCCATTTAAAAATCGTAGAAGTAGTCATCAAGCATCAAAAGCAAATTTAATGGCCACGACGTTTTTTAACTAATACTAGTACATTTATGTCCCGACCTGAGTACTGAATACTCATGACTCTTTCCATTTTATTGTTTGTGAACCCCTTTGAGTACTGAATACGAAATAAAAGAAAGATTTAAAAAAAAAAAAAAAACTTGTAGTAAACAAATCATGACATTTCAGTCATTACAATACCATGGCATTAGGAACAAAATAAGAAATTTAAAGTTGAATTGTTTATAAATATAAAATATCATTTTTAGATCAAATTGAAAATGCAATATTGTTGCTTAAAATGAAATATAAGGAGTACCAGTTTTAACGCAAAACACACCAAGGAAAGAAACCTCCTTTGCTGCACGCCCTCCAAAAGTCAAACCACGTTAATCTCAGCATATTGTTCCTTTAATCCTTCAAAATCTCGTATTGTGTTAGAAAATAAAAAAGTGGGGAACAGAGGGGTATTCGGCCGTACTTGAGCTAGCCCATGGCTGGTAGCTCCCATTTAAAAATCGTAGAAGTAGTCATCAAGCATCAAAAGCAAATCTAATGGCCACGACGTTTTTTAACTAATACTAGTACATTTATGTCCCGACATGAAATTTCTACTTTCGGAACTGTAATGGTGCCTAACATTTCACTTGATAGGCAAGTCAAAATTAGAGAACCGTTAAGTCAATTATTATTCAAATTCAATAAATAAAGTTAATTAAGCCAAAGTGAAATAAAAGCGGTTGCGGAATAATATAAATGCCCAATAGCTATTACAATATAGATCTAGAGCCACAACTCACGAGCTTCTAGAATTTACTACAAATAGAGTCTGAAAGAAATACAACTGTTTGAAAGAAAGGAAATAGTGAAATAAGAAATATAGAAGGGGACTTCAACGCCTGCGTACGCCAGCAAATCTACCTCGAGTCTCCGAATGAGCAAATTCAAGTTGTTCCAACTCACGGACAACTAGGGCTGCTACTAAAATCTGCACAAGAAGTGCAGAGTGTAGTATGAGTACAACCGATCCCATGTACTCGTAAGTGTCTTGCCTAACCTCCACGAAGTAGTGACGAGGCTATGACAAGACACCTGCATAATAAATCTATGCAGATAACAATATATGTACAAGATAGCAACAAATAAAATCCAAGCAGGTACTTGCGGGAGGGGGACATGCTAAGGGGATACAAGATACGAGAGATACAGCGGAAATGTTAACCGGAACAGTTAATATGCCTTTAACCAGTAAAAACAATTAAGCATAAGGAAGAAAATTGCACGTCATCGCCCTTGGTACTTTTACTCTCATCCTCACAATGAAACAATGATACTGCATGGCATCACCATTCTTTTACTCTCATTTACAATACAAATCAGTAGAAACGGCACGGCATCACCCTTCATGCATTAACTCTCACAACATGACACGACATCACCCTTCGTGCAGTAACACTCAAAATATGGTACGACATCACCCTTCGTGCATTAACACTCACATACGGTATGACATTACCCTTCGTGCATTAATACTCTCCCTTACCACATAACAATGAACGCGTAATAACTGGGAGGTAGGATCAACAAGTACAAGCTTTACTTCAATAACGGTTCCACAATACCAATCTCGACTTGGAATCATTACTCAATTATCACAAAAGCCCATAAACACAATAAGAACGATCAATTTAATAAATAACTAGTCTAAACATGGATAACATGATCAAAGGAAGCAATAATTGCAAGAAACAAGTCTCACCTACATGCTTTAGCCTAATAACAACGCATAAGTACTCGTCACCTTACATCTACGTCGTACCCAACATCTAAACATGTAGAAAATAGACGAAGAAATCCTAATCCCTCAAGTCAAGGTTAACCACGATACTTACCTTGCTCTAAAGGATCAACTCAAAGCTCAACCATGGCTTTGCTTTACAAACTAGTTTCCGAACCAATAGAATCTAGCCAATTACCAACCACACGATTCAAACTAAGCCTTAGGAACTACCAACGATTGCAAAGGATTCAATTTAGGTTATCATTGAAAAAGTCAACAAAATTCAACTCTCTGACTCGCTTGGTCCAAACCCGAAATTCGGACTAAACCCCGATTACTCATTCACCCCAGAGCCCGGTTATACAATTTATTTTGGAATCCGACCTCAATTTGAGATCTAAATCCCTATTTTACAAAAATTCCTAATTCTACCCAATACCTCCAATTTCTACCATGAAAACACAAGATTTTAGGTTGAAATCTTACGAGATCGATGTAGTGAAAGATTGAAAGAAAATATATTAGAATCACTTACCGATTGGGAAAGAAGAGCTCTTTGAAAAATCGCCTCTAGGGATTTTAAGTTTGAAAATTTGAGATAATTAACAAAAATCCTGTCTATCTCTCGTTTTGATCAGTTGCAGATGTCGCATTTGCGATATTTGTGAACCTCGCAAATGCAAGGAATCAATCGCAAATGCGAAGCTCTTATGCGAACAATGATCTCCCGCAAATGCAACCCTTTTGATCGTAATTGCGATTACTGTGTCCCCTAACCCACTTTGCAACTGCGAAACATTTTTTAAAAATGCGAACTTGAGGTGCCCTAGCTACACTTCGAAAATGCGATGAGTAGCGCGCAAATGCAAATCCATAAATGGCCGCAAATGCGAATCCTGACCTCGCAATTGCGAGGTTTGAGGCCTGCACAAAAAACTGAAGCACACCAGCAATGTTCTAAGTCAAGTTTTCATTCTATAGCCTATCCGAAACTCACCCGAGCCCTCGGGGCTCTAAGCCAAATGTGTACACAAGTCTAAAAATATCATACAAACTTGCTCGCGCGATCAAATCGCTAAAATAATACCTAGAAATATGAATCGGACACCAAAATCAAATGAAGTTTTCAAGAAACTCTAGAATTGCTGTATTAATAACCGGACGTCGGAATCACGTCAAACCAACTCCGCTTCTCACCAAATTCGACAGGCAAGTCATAAATATCGTATTGGACCTATACCAGGTTTCAGAACCAAAATACGAACCCGTTATCCAAAAGATCAAACATTGGTCAAACATTTCAAAGTCATTAAGCTTATAACTTTCAAATTTCAAAAAAAGTGCAATAACTCGAGCTAGGGGCTTCCGAATTTGATTCCAGGCATAACCCAAGTCCCAAATCACGATATGGACCTACCAAGACCGTCATAACACGAATTTGGTTATGTCTGCTCAAAACGTTGACCAAAGTCAGCTCAAATGGGTTTTAAGGCAAATTTTTTATATTTTCTCAGTTTTTACCATAAAAGCATTTCGAAAACACGTAGGGATTATGCACGCAAATCAAGAAGGGCTAATATGATGTATTTAAGGCTTCAAAGAGCAGAATTAGGTTCCAAAACATAAGATGACCTATCGGGTCATCACATTTTCCATCTCTAAAATAACCTTTCTTCCTCGAACGGACATAGAAAAGTACCTGGATTGGTTAAAAGGTTGGGATATCTACTCTGCATGTCTGACTCGGACTCCCAAGTAGGTGCCTCGACGGGCTGACCTCTTCACTGCACTCGAACTGAAGGATAACTCTTCCACCTCAACTGACGAACCTGTCGGGCTAGAATAGCCACCGGCTCCTCCTTATAAGTCAAATCCTTGTCCAACTAGACAAAGCTGAAATCTAACACGTGGGACGGATCACTGTGGTACTTTCGGAGCATGGACACATGGAAAACATGATGAACCGCTAATAAACTAGGTGGCAGTGAGAGCTTTTAAGCCACCTTACCCACTATTTGAAGAATCTCAAAAGGTCCGATATACCTAAGACTCCACTTGACCTTCTTTCTGAACCTTATCACACACTTCATGGGTGAAACCCGGAGCAACACACGCTCCCCGACCATGAATGCAATTGTTGATATCCAATTTTGTCATATTTTTTCAAATAGTATATATACTTTCAAAGTGTCATTGTGCATCATTACTTCGTCTACAAGAGTCATATGAGCATTTTTTATAATATTTTATAATTTTTAGATCTTTAAAATTAATTTTATTGCATTTAAATTACTTGAATATTTATTAATTACCCCTTCATATTATTTTGTGATGATTTAGTCATCTAAAATTATTATTTGCATCCATATACATGGTTCAAACATTATTTTACTTTATTTGATATAATTACATTAGTATCTTTAGGCTATTTGCACAATCTTGCAATAATAGCCTATATTTTAAAATTTATTGCATTTATCATTTTATTCAAGGTCAAAATAATATTTTATATTTTTATAATCTTCTACTATTGTTTTAAATTATTAAGTTTCATAAATAACATTCTTTATATCTTTGTTTAACTATTTTACTTAATTATTTCCCTTCAATCTCTTATTTAAAAGCTGGCCTAATTTTTAGGCTAATTTTCAGACCAAATTTTGGCCCAAATCCTTAGCCCAACCTTCCAACCCAAACTAAATAACCCCTTTAAAATCCAGGCACAACCCGTTCGAAACAACCCGCCCCATTTACTTTAAAATCTTGGCCGTTGATATTAAGAGATCAACGGCCCACGATTAACCCCTCACTTTTAATTACCCCAACCCCAAACCCTAACTCTCACTCTCTCTCCTGAGACAGCCGCCTCTATTCTCTCTGCTCCTCTCTTCTTATTCATAAACCCTAGCCTCCACACCCGTTAATTCTCTCCGGTTCCAACCTTGATATGGAATCCTCCTATGATTTACCTTCCATATATGTTTCATCTTCGTGTTACTTACACGATTATGGAATCACTTAGTACTTGCCTATTTTTGGCAAGTACCAGGCCTAGAATCATGTGAAAACTATCTTCAATCTTCAAGATCTAGACGGTATTCCATTTGTATACATTCATGGCAAGGTAATATGAGGCTGATTCACCAAGATCTTTGGTCGTTTCTCTGATTTCTGTCGAACTAGGGTTTGAATGTTTTTTTCCTTTTACCTGTTCCATTACTGATTACATATGGTATTTTCTTCCCTTATTTATATTTGATTGATTGTTTTCTCTGTTTGTTTGTTCAATTCCTACCACTATATAAACCCCTCCCCAATTTCCCTCTAGACAGACCTAATTTTCACTACTATTGCACTCAATATACTTCCTGGCTCGTTCATCTTCTTTGAAATTCTTGGCTCTTTGGCTGGCTGAAAGCCAATGCCATAATATTATCAACCTCGTCCGGTGCAAGCACTGCTCGGGGCCCTTGTGAGGCTCTTGTGAACTATGAAGCATCAGAGATCTGGGGTTCTTGCTACCAGTATCCTAAACTCCTTATTCTTTTGCTCGTCTAATTTGCTACTATTTTTGCCTTTGACTTTGCAATGTTAGATATTTTCTTTCTGTATATCTCTATATGTTCTATGAGAATGATTTAGTTTCATTGTTAGTTATGAATCCCTGATATTGCACTGCTATGATATCGTTCAATACTCCCCTGTCATTCTATATTCCTTGATAGTTGAATGTATTTTAGTACATGTGATAGCTTCCAGCTTGTTCTAAGTTAATGTTAGGCTAATGTGTGTTCTTTTAATGAATCTAACTATCATAACTACCTACTGTTAGTTATAGTATCATCTTCCTGCCTTGCTTTGGGTACTACTAAAACTCTTACGAAATCATCCCTGTGCCTTGAATGAATTACTTTGTGCTGAGTCTTGTGTTTAATCGACTACCAACTATATGGATCTCATGTTACAATACTGCCATAAGAACTAGCCTAAACATGTCTTCTTGCTATTTGTAATCCTAATCTATAGCATCATCTAAGACTTTGGGATAAATACCACATTTCCTCTCTTATGTATGGTCAACTGACTAGTTAATGTGTAGCTAATCTGCCTTTCACATGCCATAAGTTTCTATAAAGCCTTTATACTGTGATCTGTTCCATCATGTCAAGTTTCATGATATTGGCCAAGCTCTACCATTAGCATGTTGATATGCTGTTTGTGATCTTGTTAGAACTGTCATGCTAGAACTTTCATTATACTAGATTGACATTTGAAATCCTTTAGATTAGTGCCCTATTCTAAACTTGTTTGGCATTGTGTAACCTTATATGTTTATCTTATAACCTCAGAAAACCTGATTCCCCTAACTCTCTCTGAATATGTTTTTTCTGCTCAATATGCTATCTCTTGCTAAGTGTTTGAGCCTGTAATGTCAATATCGACTTGCTATGATGAGGATAAGCCATATTGATTCTCTAGTTTGCATGTATTTGTTTAATCAATCCTGTCATGTTTAAAATACAAATGCTTCCCTTGGTAAATTCTGTCACTTACTCGTTGTTAGTAGGTTCAGAATTCTTTAAGTGATTGCTATGTATATTTTTTAACTCGCAATTTTTTGGTAAGTGAGACCCCATCTGGGTTGTAACATTGTTCCAAGACCTGGACTTGGGTTGTGCACTTGATACACTCCAGTGCTTGAGCTGAGTTCACATCTGGGCCTACTATTCGCAGAAATGTGAGCTTGATGAGAGTCCAGGCAATACTGGTTTAGTTTTTCATTTTATGGGCCTGTAGTTTTCCGTATGTAATATTTATATTTATGTTCATTGGACCTATAATAATTTGTGATAACAAACAATTGGAATGTTAATGAAATTGGGAAAACGAGTACATTCTAATGCTTGCATAAAAGGGTAGAAAACATGCCTATAGGGTTTATGTGACCTACATGTTATTCTATTCAACCTGTCGTATATGCTATTTAATTTTTCATGTACACTAGTAGAAACCATGCCTCTAGGAAATCACACACTCACTCAACCTATTTTACTATACCTACTGCTATGCGTTATTAGACATCATGCCTATAGGAAACCAGTGGCAATAACTGTTCATTAAATTTGCGCAACTGCAACATATTCATTGTAAGCACGTGATTTTTGCTTTACGGACATTCGCTCCAAAAGAAAATAAAAATAGTGACAAATGGCTTCGTTGTACAATTGTTCGAGTTTTCATGTGTTGTTAGTCACTTGTGGATCTGTCCATTCTTTTTTTTTGCATTTAATCATTAACAAACAAAATACAAAATATATGTATTAGGATGGTTAAACCATAATTCGGTCAGTAAAAGAAAATTCAAAAAATATGTGCACCGTTCGCCCTAGGCTCTTAGCTAACCTACGTAAATATTTTTGTGATAATTGTGTTAAAATGTTGCATTGTTGTTTAATTCCGTTACCTTATTATTTGTTATTTTTATTTTGTTTAAAAGAAAAGAAAAAATAATAAGAAAGAAAACAAAAGCAAAAGAGTAGGGAAAATCGGTTTGGGCCAAGAAATGAAACAAAATAGGCCCAAGACCAGGACACAGATCCAGTCCAAACACAGGCTGCCCGGACACGTCCCAAACGACGTCGTATCAGCGCCTCAATCTGAGCCGTTGATTCATGGCAATCAAACGGTCCAATACAGCCCCTGCTAAGTCGAAACGACGTCGTTTCAGGCAAGTTAATCTGGGCCGTTCATTCCCATTGATCCAACGGATCCAGGCCTTCCTCTAAACCCGTCAACATGACCCGATCCAATCCCCTACCCGGTCATAACCCACTATCATCTCCCGAACGACGTCGTCCCTCCTCAATGGTTAGATCCTGGCCCTTGATCTCAATTGATCCAATGGCCAGGATCTAAACCCTCAATACATATATAAACCTAACCCCCTTACCCCACGCCCCAAGCCACACCCCCCCCTCGGCCACTATTCACCATCTTCCCCAGGCTCCCTTTCCTCTCAAACCCTAGCAGCCTAGGTTTCCCACCATAAGCCTGGCAACCACAGTTCCGATGACCACCAAAATAACACCCCCGATGCACCCGACCATCCTGAACACGAATCCACTAACCACAAGCCTCGAATCACTTCCGTTCGTCTCGAATCTTCGTTTGAAGATTTGAGTCGAACCTGGACCTATGCCAAACCACCCCATCTTCATGCTAGACACTCTCCTGACCTTCCTCGTGACCAAACCAAGCTTGGTTTGGTCCGAATCCACCCACAACTCCCAAAAATCCAGATCTGGAAATCCAGACTTCTGAAGCACATGCACCTGGGGAACCCGGCCAGTTTTGACATAGGTTTGAGGTCTAATAGACCTTAACCAAGGTGTTCTCATGTGAGAACACCCTGATTAAGGTTTGTTCGGCCTCAAAGGTTCGAAGTCGAGTTTGATTTGGGTCTGTTTGGTTTAAACATTTTGGTAAGTTTTCCGTTCTTTTGTTTTATTTCCAAATAAGTTGTCAGCATATCTCTTTGTGTTTGTTTGTTATTTTGTTACTTCTTCCAGATTTCTTTCATCTCTGTTAAAGACCCTTTATTTGGTCGATTGTCTTCTGTTTGTTCTGAATACACTCTGTGATAAACATGATCGTCAGTTAGATTAATCGTCAAAGGAACTAATTCATATAGGCCCAGTAATTTAATAAAAGTTGTCTGATACCCTTTAGGTCCCCGAACGTGTTGTTTATATGAGCGACTGATTATTACCTGCTATAATTAGTATAGTCGACTCGATAAATGTCGTCGATTAGTTTTCTATAACTAATGGATCGAAGGAGCTAGGAGTTTCACATAACTAATTAAACTCGGACACTGGCTGGATGACCTAGTAATGTTTGAAATGGTCTGTTGGCATTATAAAAATGACTAAAAGGGTTCAGTCTAGGCAGTCCTGAGTTCGAGTTTTCATCAGTGCAAAAATGCCCTAATGCTGCAATAGGCAGGGGCAGTAATAATCAAGGTTAACGGGGGTATTCTGGGGTGTTTAAAAAGAACAGAAGTAATTAGTTTAAGTGAGCTGACAAAAAGGGTACTAACTTAGGATTAAACTAATACCAATGGGGGAACAAGACACAAGGGTATGGGGGCTCAAAATGAATAAACAAATGAGCCCATAATTCTGGATTAAACAAAACCAGGCGTGGGGAATAAAGGGAGCTGACACCAAGCATGCTGAGCATGGGCTTAAAAGAGTATGGGCATTCTGCCAATTGGCAGGCAGGGCAGCTCAGCTGTAATGGTGCATTTGGCCTATAAATAGGCCATTTGATAACTAAAACAGGGGCGGAAGTTTAAGGGTCTTAGGCTGGACATTTTTGAGTCTGGAGAGAAAGAAAAAAAAAAACAAAAAGAAAATTTCAGAATATTGTAACAAAACACTGTCTGAAAACTGCTTAGGAGTTCAAGTTAGCCAAGCTGTCTTTGCTAATTGTTGTTGGTTATTTGCCGAGCTGTTTGTGATTGTTGAACTGCTGGTGCTGTTATATTGAATACTCTGGTTTTCTGTTGGTTCATCATTCTGTTTCTGGGACTGCTTGTTTGTTGCTCGACCACTTGTGAGCTTCATCATTGTGGCTGGTTGTTGTTGCTGTGTTGTTGGTGTTATCTGCTGTTGCTGTATTCACTGCATATTGCTTAGCTGATCATTCCTTTCTTCTTTGTCCTCCTTACCAGGTACACAATCGATACCACTAATGTAACTGAGAGTTCGAACATAAATGCAAAAGAGAGGACCTGCAGATTGTTTATATACACGTGGACTGTTGTGTTAAATGTCATGTAGTATATAGTAGTTACATTTTTGTTTGGATAATAGAAGTAGCCTACATGCTTAGTGTATCAATGCAGGTTAATGCATGCTAGTCATGTATGTGTGCTGTTAGGTGAAAAAACATTCCCAGTGTAATAAGTTGTACCTTTAGACTTAGTCTGAGGGTGTAATATATTCTCTAATGTAAGCCAAATAGGAAAACTATCCACTTTAGTTAAAATTCTTTCTCCTTTTGCCAGATTGTCCCATATAAATTGATAAACTCATTTCACAGAACAAAGAATCAGTCCTAGGCCTCAATCTCATGAAGGCCGAGCCCAAATCGAAACAAATCAGTTAGGCCCATATCGAAAAAGGGGGCCTAAGTCTGGCCATCTCGCATGAGCTAGGTTTGGGCCCATAATTTTCGGCTAGTTATCCATAATCGCAGTCACATTTTATTATTCTGTAAAAGCATTTTAAATCCTGTTATAAGTAAACTCGCAATCATGTAATTAATTAGGACTGTCTACCGTTTTCAATTGATAGAGACGAACACGACAAGAAACGTAGTTGCTATAGGATATCCTTTTAAAATAAGAACGAGATGAGCCTCGATGAAAATAAACAAAACACGCAGATGCGGGGCCCTTGTTAAATGTAAATCATTGAAGCATTTAGTTTCCCGGACGGGTTGTTTAGCAAATCTCACAACCTTCCTAAAATGACAACACGTTAGTCTCTTTAGGATACGCTTTAATAAACTTTACCTTCTTAAACTCGGGTGCACATTTATGTGACCCAAATCCAAATCTCGACGGATTCGAAATGCCTCTCTAATCACGGGTACATTGACTGTGACGTGGTTCGAGATGCATGTCCATGACGTTGCAAATTCATTAGAAATAAAGAACGAGGTGAGCCTCGCCAAATAAAAATACAAATTGCGGGGCCCTCAATAAATATTGCTTTAAAAATTGTTTAGGCTTCGGGATGGACCGTTTAGTAAAATTCCACGGTCCTACCCAAAATAAATACGCTAGTCGCTTTAGGCGCGCCTTTAATAATTTAATTTCCTTAAACTCGGGTGCACATTGATGTGACCCAAATCCAAATCTCAACGGAGTCAAAGTGTGTCGACGACCACGGGTACATTGATTGTAACGCGGTTCGAGATACATTTTCACAACGTTGCAATTCTTGATAAAAACAGTAAATGATAAAAGCGGTTAAAAGTTAAATTTTGCACATAAGTTCACACTTGTATAAAATCAGATAATCAAGCCGAATATAACAGTTGAGCGACCGTGCTAGAACCACGGAACTCGGGAATGCCTAACACCTTCTCCCGGGTTAACAGAATTCCTTATCCGGATTTCTGGTACGCAGACCATAATATAGAGTCATTCTTTTCCTCGATTCGGGATTAAAATTGGTGACTTGGGACACCCTAAATCTCCCAAGTGGCGACTCTGAATAATTAAACCAATCCCGTTTCGATTGTCCTTTAATTGGAAAAAACTCCCCTGCGCCCCCGCGGGCGCGTAAAAAGGAGGTGTGACAGCTCTGGCGACTCTGCTGGGGATCTGTAACCCAGAACCACTGGTTCAGGGTTAAGAATTCGAGCTTAAAATAATTGTTATTATTTGGCTTTATTTATTATCTGGTTTTTTACGTGTTTGAGCCTAATGTGCTAAATGCTGCTTTTACTGCTTTGATATTATTTGGACTGTATATATAAACTGTGCCGAAACCCTTCTCTTCTTACCTCCGGGGAGAAGCTCGCTGGTCGAGACTCCCTATTCTGTTAGTGTCAATACCCGAAATAAGAAAGAGGACGGATAAGTTACGAAGCCGGACGGCCTTTTGGTTCCCGGTAAGTTGCCCCTCCTCGGCCCGAGTTGTCTGCTCGGGTACACTGTCTAGAACACTGACCCAGGTTTTGAACATAGAATAACGTGACTTCATGCCGGATCCCTAGTAGGAGCGCTTATTTGCATCATGTTGCATATGACTTAGGGGACTCAACACAGGGGTTGGGTCCGTCTAGGACTAGCAACCTGGTATGAAAGGACCATCCTAATGCATCCCATTTGTTTTCCGTGCATCTATTTGTCTCAAGCCCGCATGCTGACCAGTGTTTGAATAATGGAAATCGAAAAAAAGGGGAAGGAATAGCGGTTAAGGAGTTAATTGTTTATTTTTGAAAAAAAAAAGCCAATGCCAAAATACAGTCAAAACTCTGCTGAAATTTTGAGAAAATGAAAGGAAAATGTCTTATTAGTTTTATTTTAATTAATTGCAAAGGAAAAATAGAAAAGAAGAAAAAAGGGGTCGTCGTTCTACTTTTATATACTTTTAAATATATATATATATGGTTTGTCCTGTCGCAAAAATGAAGATGGAAAAGAGTCTTATTTTTGATATATATATATATCTCTACATATATATATACAAATATAAAAATACGCCTTTATTTGTGGCAAAATTACTGGTTTTGCCAAAAGTCATGAAAGTAATAAATGTGCAGGGTTTTTCATAAAGTTTTATAAAAGTAGACGTCTAAATAAAGTTTTATTATTTTTTTTTATTATTTTTTATTATTCACTTAGGCATAATCACCCCAATAAATGTGCAGGATGAGCACGGTACAAAACGAACCCTTTTCAATAATGACCAGGATCCCGTTTGAGTTGCGGTTATGGTGGAACGACTTAGGCAAAGAAGGGCAAGACAAAGTAAGGAAATATCTGAAAGGTCTCCCGGACCTACTAAACATTCAGCCTCGGGGTGATATCATCAGATCATTGGTCACTTGTTGGGATTCCGCACACAACGTGTTCCATTTTTCGGACTTCGAGCTCACCCCGACGTTGGAAGAAATAGCAGGGTACATCGGGATTGATGAAGCCCCTTTTAGATTCAAATACTTAATTGCACCTAGAGCTGTCACGGTACACAGGTTTCTGGATTTCCTAAAAATACCTCGGACATTCCACCATCCAGATCTTGCCAAAGGATTCTGCAGTCTCCACCTCATATATGCTAGATACGGTCACATGGGCGGGTTCAATAAGCCGGATTTCAAGCTATGCAGTAGAGGCAACCGACAAAAGTGGGACGAACACAGGCTAGTGGCTTTTATGACAGCCTTTCTGGGACTTATAGTGTTCCCTAGGAAAGATGGAAACATTGATCTAAGGATAGCCGGGGTTGTCAATACTTTGCTTACCCAAGATAAAAGTACTCTGGCGCCTATGATTATGGCTGACATTTTCCGGGCTCTCACTGCTTGTCGAGCCAGGGGCGACTTTTTCGAAGGATGTAACCTACTGTTGCAAATGTGGATGACCGATCATTTATGCCATCGCTCCTCACTTTTGGGTTATGGTTCGCCAGAAAAAACTTGTATTGGAGAATTCTACACGAGAATCAAAGGGCTCAATTTACCTAAGGGAGTCACATCATGGACCGCATTTCTCCGAACTCTCACTGCCAGCCAAATCCAGTGGACGCTCGGATGGTCACCTATCGAGGAAATCATATACATGCCGGCAACCCGGCCTCACTTTCTGTTGATGGGACTGAAAAGTATCCAACCCTATGCACCATATCGGGTTTTGAGGCAACTTGGGAGGTACCAAGTGGTACCGAAAGATGAAGATTTGAGTACCCAAGTGATTGAAATCAGTCCGAACGGTCATTTCCCTGAAGAAGAAGTCCGCCAAATATGGAGTGAATGCCAACATCTGACAGCAAACACTTGTGTGATTAATACGGCACAAGGGGAAGTCGCCCCAGAATATCACGCTTGGTTTAGAGGTAGCCTGTCCTACGAAAGACCGGCTAAGAGGCCGCATCTCAAAGATTTCGTAGAATCATCCCAAGGGCAATGGAACTGGTTAGCAAAAGAGAAGGGTTATCGGGCAGAGATTGGCGATTTGAAGCTACAAATGGATAGTCTGAAATTCGATAATAGCGTACAAGTCGCGGCGGATCGAAGCGAAAAGAATAGATTGATCCAAGAGAACGAAGAGCTTAAGGCCCAAATCCAAAAATTGAGATTGTCTCTCGACGAGCAGCCCAGAAGTCGATCAGACCAGCGGTTGATAAAGGGTTTGAAAAGGGAGATCGCGGAATGGCGAGACAGGTTAGAAGAATCCGAAAAGGTCATGACAGAGTTCAAGGCACGGTGGGGAACAAGAGTAGATAAGCATCGCCGGTGTTTGAACCAATTGAAACGTGACCACGAGAAGACTGTGGCCAAAATAAAGAGGGAGATGGCTACACTCGAGTTTAAAGCAGTTAAGCAGGCCGGGGATTTCCAATCGGAGAGTAGATACTGTTACGACTTGTTGGCCCAAATGAAGGAAGAAGTGCGACAGCTGAGGGATCAGCATATACAGGACTCACAGGTATTCAAGACGTGCAGTGATCAGATAAGACACCTACTCATAGAGAAGAAAAAAACCAGAGACAAGATCAGGGCCATTGCCCATGCCATCATCAGAAGGTGTCGACGGTGTGAAAACATGACCTGTGTTACCGTTCTCCCAGTAGTGATGGGTTATGTCAAACAGACCATGCACGAGTTGGAGCAGCTCGAAAGGGATCTCGCACCTAGAACCGCGAAAAGGCCGAACGATGCCTCGCGAGTCCCTAAGTTGGAAAATTAACCTCCGGCCGAGTCTTGTTTTAGTTAAGCTTTGATGTTTTCCCATATGTTGTTTTCCATTTTTTCTTCAATCAAATAGGGTCAAAGAACCATGGAGTCTGTACTGTTGCTATGTTGTTTGAAGCAATGTGTAATAGCAAATTTTGATAATGAAATTAAGTGACTCCGGAAGAATTTCTATGTGTCTTTACTTTAAGGCAGAACTACGCCTGGTCTGATTCACGCGGGGACGTGATACGTAGGCAATCCCCATAAGATTCGACCGCTTTTTAAATAAAGAAAAGAAAATGTAAATAAAATAAAAACGCGGGGTTTCGCATAATACTCTAAAAAAGAGACGAATGAACAAACCGGGATGACGCATGTGGTTTGAAGCAAAGCATGTAGAAACGGTCAACTGCCTAGGTGCATTGCATCCTCTATGTGTTATGATCAAATCTGTTAAGCTCTAACACTAACAAAGTTTGTTGTTGTCTGATACCAGACAGTTAGTTGTTAAAGAATTCTGGCAACACATTCATACCAAACCAGATCCAAAGGACCGGTAGCAACAAGCATGACCACTTCTGAGAATAGTAATGAGGAAGAAAGGCCGATGAGCCAGTTGCTAAAAGAGGCAATGGAAAAGATTGAGAGGATGGGACTGGAGATGCATGCCATGCAGCTAGCCCTGGCCAAAACGCAAAAGAGCCCTGAGACACTGGGACACGTACCGGAGTACCCTCACTCTGGCCCTTCCACAAGCCGCCCAAACCCCCTCTATCATCAAGAGAGAAGCCCTCATGATTCCCAAGCTCCACCACCCCACCAACCTCTCCCAACATCCAATATTCCCATTTTTGTGGGACCTGCATCAGCCCCTTTGCAGCGAACGACCAGTGAGCCATTGTTTCAGGCTCACGATACACAGTACTATCCCCCTGAGCCTACATTCCACGCACCGGAACCACAGGTTTACAATCCCCATTTGGAAGTACCGGCAGAGGTTGAGAAGCCTGTTAAGGCCCCAGAACAGGATGAAGTGTTAAGAAAGTTCAAAAGCCTGGAGCAATCCTTCAGAAACTTGCACGGGCTGGGCAATCAAGTCAGCGTGGCATACAAAGATCTGTGCCCTTTCCCAGATGTCCAACTCCCGGCTGGGTTCAAGATGCCCAAGTTTGATTTATATGAAGGGCACGGTGATCCCATGGCACATTTGCGGGGGTTCTGTAGCAAAATGAGAGGGGCAGGAGGCAAGGATGAGCTTTTGATAGCTTACTTCGGCCAAAGTCTGAGCGGATCTGCGCTGGAATGGTATACCAGGCAGGATTTCAGCAGGTGGTACACGTGGGATGATCTGGCACAGGCTTTTGCAGGTCATTTCCAGTACAATCTAGAGATAGTCCCTGACCGTCTCACGTTATTGAGGACTGGGAAGAAACCCGGGGAAAGTTTTCGCGAGTTCGGGTTCCGTTGGAGAGAACAAGCAGCTAGGGTCGATCCTCCCATGAGAGAGGGAGAAATGGTAGACTACTTTTTGCAGACATTGGATCCAACCTACTTTGGTCACTTGGTGACAACGGTTGGAAAATCTTTCAACGAGGTAGTCAAAATAGGGGTCATGATAGAAGAAGGTTTGAGGTCGGACAAGATCTTAAACTATTCGGCACTTAAGGCCACGACCCAGGCTATTCAAAGCGGCACGGGAGGTGCGCTAAGAAGAAAGAAAGAAGAGGTTGCCACGATCGAGGCAGGCAGTTGGTCCAGGGCTGGCAGGCCACACTACAACCAACCCAGGCCTCACAGGTCAAACTATCCATACAACCCACCACAAAATTTCTATCCACCTCGAGAACCACATTGTTCCGTACACCAAGCCCAGGTATACACTCAGCCTCCGGTTCGCCCACAATGGCGCGCACCGGCTCCCCAGAACATATATGCACCACCACAAAACACTTACCCTCCACCAAGGGCATATAGAAATCCTTCAGGGGCAGGTTTCCGGGGAAATCCAGATGCCAGAAATGACAGGTTGCGGAAGCAAAGAACCTTCACCGAACTGGGAGAAACCTACACCGCTGTGTTCCACAAGCTGCGGCAATTGGGTTTGGTTAGTCCCGTCCATACTCGGGAACCAAATCCCCCGCCTCAGAATTTGGATCGTTCAATCAGTTGTGAATACTGTTCAGGGATGCTCGGGCACGATACCGAGAAGTGTTGGAAGTTAAGGCATGCCATACAGGATCTTATTGACACCAATAAGATCGAGGTCCAGACACCGGAGACTCCTAACATCAACCAAAATCCACTGCCAGCGCACCACGAAGCTCACATGATTGAGTTGGTATGTGAGGGAGGTGAATTAAGAAAACCCTCACAAACAGTGATGATGATCCAAGCTGCCCCAAAAGAAGTCTTAACCAGGGGAGGAACAAATGCACAGTCGCAGGGAGAAGGTGTCAAGCCGGTAGTATTATGGGGGAAGAACCCGTCCGTCATAGCAAGCAAACCCGAGCCAAGCAAGTTGGTAATACCAGGGATCCTGCCCACACCGGCGGTCGTGTTGATAGGGGTATGTAGAGAACGGGTAACCATAAAGCCGGTGGTCCAACTGCCAATGCTTGACAGCAGGGCTGTCCCCTGGAAATATGAAAAAGCAGTGGTAACGTACCAAGGAAAACAGGTGGAAGAAGTCAGTTGTGAAGCGCAAGGGCTGACTCGATCAGGTCGATGTTTTGCTCCGATGGAGTTAAGGAAAACCAACCCAGTGGCAACCAAGAAGCCAGTGTCAGAAGAAGAGGCCGAAGACTTCCTGAGGAAGATGAAAGTGCAAGACTATTCTGTGGTTGAGCAGCTGAGAAAAACACCTGCCCAGATCTCACTATTGTCATTACTCCTCCATTCCGAGGAACATCGCCGAGCCCTGTTAAAAATATTGAACGAGGCCCATGTACCCAGTGAGATTTCTGTAAACCACCTGGAAACCATTGCCAGCAAGATTTTCGAGGTGAACAGAGTGACATTCTCAGATGATGACCTGCCGGTGGAAGGTACAGAGCACAACAAAGCTCTATACCTAGCTGTCAAATGTGAAGACTCGGTGGTAACCCGAGTATTAGTGGATAACGGCTCAAGCGCCAATATTTGTCCATTATCCACCCTGGACCAGTTAAAGATTGACCATGGAAGAATCCGGGAGAATAGCATCTGTGTCCGAGGGTTTGACGGAAACGGAACAGCCACTGTGGGGGATGTTGTACTTGAACTAACCATTGGCCCGGTCCTGTTTACCATGGAATTCCAGGTATTGGACGCCACGGTATCTTACAATTTGCTGTTAGGACGACCTTGGATTCATGCAGCTAAAGCGGTGCCTTCCACCCTACATCAGGCAGTGAAGTTCGAGTGGGAAAGACAAGAGGTCGTGTTGCACGGTGAGGATACAACATGCACCATGGGCGGAACCATTGTGCCTTTCATAGAGACCACTGATGACAAGGGTCCTTGGGTCTACCAGATTCTCGATACAGGGTCGGCCAACAAAATCTCTGAAGGAGAAATCATCCCGCACCCTAGGGTAGCTGCCGCGACAGTCATGATGGTATCGGAGATGCTGGGTAATGGGTTTGTGCCGGGAAAAGGCCTGGGAGTTGAACTTCAAGGGATAGTCCAACCTGTCTCCCTTCCTAAGAATCTGGAAACTTTCGGGTTGGGGTTCAAACCAACCCCAGCAGACAGGAAGCAAGCGCGAAAAATGAAGAAGAGGGTCTGGTTTCTGCCTAAACCAGTACCACGACTCTCGAGGTCTTTTGTTAAAGCTAGTGCCAAGGGGTCAGCGATCCCAAAGATTCAAGGACCTTTGATCGGCATAAATGAAGACCTGAATCAGAGTTTTGAGAGACTATTCGCGGATGTCAGTGTGGTGGAAGCTGGAGAGGGTTCCAGCAGGGCAGAGATACAATTTGTGGGGCCTGAGGCCAAGACCAACAATTGGACGGTTACTCCTCTTCCTGTCCGAGGGGAGTCTTGGTAGTAGGCTTTGATTAATGTTTTGTTTGTTTGTTTGTTTGATCGGATTATTCAAGGGTGTAATCCCAATTTTACTTTCGTTTTGTAAAAGTGTGAACCCTTTTTATCCTGCAAATTTAATAAAGTTCTTTTCTTTTGTCCCATTTTAATTTCTGGTTTTGTTCTTTTTCTTTCTGAACAGTTCTCTTTTTACTGGTCCTAATGACATGGCATGCACAGCGGATCTTCGACCTAGTCTAATAAATCAATCTGAATCTGACTCAACAATGCAAGAGGTCGTTTGTGATAATGAATCCGAATGTGACGAAGGAGAAGCCTTCGAAGAAATAAATCGAGAACTGTGCCAATTTGAAGAGAAACCCAAGCCTAACCTAAATGACACTGAGGCTGTGAACCTAGGAGACGCTGATATCATCCAAGAGACCAAAATTAGCATCCACATTGAGCCAAATGTCAAAGCAGAATTGATCGAAACTCTCAGGGAATTCAAAGATGTTTTTGCATGGTCATATGATGATATGCCTGGATTGAGCACCAATTTAGTGGTTCACAAATTGCCCACTGACCCGGCATGCCCTCCGGTCAAGCAAAAACTAAGGAAATTTAAAACAGAAATGAGTGTAAAGATCAAAGAAGAAGTGATCAAGCAATTACAATCGAAGGTCATTCGGGTCACTCGGTATCCCGAATGGTTGGCCAATGTGGTACCAGTCCCAAAGAAGGATGGAAAAATCAGGGTGTGCGTCGACTACCGCAACCTCAACAAAGCAAGTCCCAAGGACAATTTCCCGTTACCCAACATTCATATCCTGATCGATAATTGCGCTGGGCGCGAGATCGGATCCTTTGTGGATTGCTATGCGGGTTATCATCAGATCCTAATGGATGAGGAGGATGCTGAGAAGACAGCATTTATTACGCCATGGGGAACCTACTGCTATCGGGTAATGCCGTTCGGTTTAAAGAACGCTGGGGCAACGTACATGCGAGCAATGACTGCTGTGTTTCATGACATGATACACAAAGAAATAGAGGTGTACGTCGATGATGTGATCATCAAATCTTGGCGTCAGGAGGACCATGTGGCAGACCTAAGGAGATTTTTCCAAAGACTCCGGAGGTATGATATCAAGCTTAACCCGGCCAAATGCGCATTCGGGGTTCCATCAGGAAAGTTGCTAGGATTCATCGTCAGTCGACGGGGGATTGAGTTAGACCCATCCAAAATTGAATCCATCCGAGATTTGCCACCGCCAAGGAACAAAACAGAGGTAATGAGTTTGCTGGGTAGACTCAATTACATCAGCAGGTTCATCGCTCAACTCACAGCAACTTGTGAGCCCATATTTCGGCTACTGAGAAAGGATGCTGCAGAAGGTTGGACGACAGAGTGTCAAGAGGCTTTCGACCAAATCAAAGGGTATCTGTCTAATCCACCCGTGTTGGTCCCGCCTAAGCCCGGGAAACCCCTAATCCTTTACCTGACAGTCTTGGAAAATTCATTTGGTTGTGTACTGGGGCAACATGATGACACAGGAAGGAAGGAGCAGGCCATCTACTATCTTAGCAAGAAATTCACAGTGCATGAGGTCAAGTACACTCAACTCGAGAAAACATGCTGCGCCCTGACTTGGGTAGCTCAGAAGTTGAAGCACTACCTGTCCTCATATACTACTTATCTCATATCCCGCTTGGACCCATTGAAGTATATCTTTCAGAAACCTATGCCCACGGGAAGGTTGGCAAAGTGGCAAATTCTGCTCACAGAGTTTGATATCATCTACGTAACAAGGACGGCCATGAAAGCCCAGGCACTAGCAGACCATTTGGCAGAGAATCCCGTTGACGAAAAATACGAGCCTTTAAGAACGTATTTTCCTGACGAAGAGGTGATGCATACAAATGAGTTGGAATTACCCGAGGAACCGGGTTGGAAGCTTTTCTTTGATGGAGCGGCAAATGCAAAAGGGGTGGGAATAGGGGCAGTACTCATCTCTGAAACAGGACGGCATTATCCTGTTACGGCCCAACTGCGCTTCTATTGCACTAACAATATGGCCGAATATGAGGCTTGCATTCTGGGTCTGCGCTTGGCTGCTGACATGGATGTCCAAGACGTCTTGGTCTTGGGAGACTCGGACCTCTTGGTACATCAAATTCAGGGTGAATGGGAAACACGAGATCTGAAGCTCATACCATACCGACAATGCTTGCATGATCTGAGCAAGCAATTTCGATCGGTGAAGTTCAAACACATCCCGAGAGTTCACAATGAGGTTGCAGATGCTTTAGCCACCTTAGCATCAATGCTGCACCACCCTGACAAAATGTATGTTGATCCTCTGCATATCCAAGTCCGTGATCAGCACGCCTACTGCAATACCATAGAAGAAGAAGCAGATGGCGAACCCTGGTTTCATGATATCAAGGAATATCTCAAAATGGGGATATATCCAGAACATGCCTCTGGAGACCAAAAAAGAGCCCTTCGGCGTTTGTCGAATGGTTTCTTCCTCAGTGGAGGAGTATTGTACAAAAGAACCCCGGATTTGGGGTTGTTGAGATGCATAGATGCCGGGCAGGCAACGACGGTTATGGCGGAAGTACATGCCGGAGTTTGTGGGCCACACATGAGCGGATATGTATTGGCAAGAAAGATCCTTCGAACAGGGTGTTATTGGCTAACCATGGAACACGACTGTATCACTTTCGTAAGGAAATGCCATAAGTGCCAGATACATGGAGATTTGATTCATTCTCCGCCAACAGAGTTACATACGATGTCAGCACCCTGGCCGTTTGTAGCATGGGGCATGGATGTCATTGGGCCCATCGAGCCAGCAGCGTCCAACGGTCATAGGTTCATTCTAGTGACCATTGATTACTTCACCAAATGGGTGGAGGCTAAAACCTTCAAATCGGTAACCAAGAAGGCGGTGGTGGACTTTGTTCACTCCCATATCATCTGCAGATTTGGGATCCCAAAAGTGATCATTACGGATAACGGCGCGAATCTTAATAGCAGCCTGATGAGAGAGGTGTGCCAACAATTCAAGATTACACACCGCAATTCCACCCCATATCGTCCCAAGGCGAATGGAGCAGTCGAAGCAGCCAATAAGAATATCAAGAAGATACTACGAAAAATGGTGGAAGGGTCCAGACAATGGCACGAGAAATTACCCTTTGCTTTGTTGGGGTACCGCACTACCGTCCGGACCTCCATAGGCACAACTCCTTATTTGTTGGTGTATGGAACTGAGGCCGTGATACCAACGGAGGTCGAAATTCCATCCCTCCGAATTGTCGCTGAAGCCGGGATTGATGATGATGAATGGGTAAAAGCTCGATTGGAACAGTTGAGCCTGATAGATGAGAAAAGATTGGCAGCAGTGTGCCATGGTCAACTGTATCAGAAGAGAATGGCAAGAGCATATAACAAGAAGGTGCGCCCCAGGAAGTTTGAGGTAGGGCAGCAGGTGTTAAAGAAGATCCTCCCACATCAGGTCGAAGCAAAAGGCAAATTCGCCCCAAATTGGCAAGGGCCTTATATCGTGACCAGAGTATTGTCCAACGGCGCTCTGTGTTTGACAGATATCGAAGGTAGATGTGTCGACATGGCTATCAATTCAGATGCAGTCAAGAGATATTATGCGTAATTTCTTTAATTATGGCAATTTTTGGTTTATTTGTTTGTATTTGGCATTTGATGGATAATGAGATGACGGAGGCAATTCTTTCTTCTATCCAAACACTGTTTAACCCTTGCTTCCCCCTTTGAGCCTTAAGTAATCCTTTCATACCCCTCTTTTGGAATCACTAATGGAAAGGACATGAAAAAAAAAAAAAAAAAAAAGAAAAAGAAGAAGAAAAAGAAGATGAAATCATAAAGAAATACAAAACCGTGGGAACTACGTTTGACCTGATTCCTCAAAGAGGATACGTAGGCGCCTCACGGCTCGGTCATAGTATGCATCATAATAAATATAGGATGCATAATGTACATAGTATGCATAATAGACACAGCGTGCGTAATGCACGTAGCACAACATAAAAGTAAAAAATAAATAAATTCCCCAAGCAAGAAAACTGGGGCAGAAGTTATGTTTTAAGTTCCAACAAAGGTTTGATTCCAAAAGTTGTAGCACATCACCCTCCAAGTTGTTTTCATTTTTTTTTTTTTTTTTTTTTTTTTTTTTTTTAGCCTTCCTTCAATCCCACACCAAAACCAACATCGACATCCAAAAGACCTCCCGATCAATGTTCGAGAGATGCCAAATCCGGCAAATAAGGCCGAGAATGATACACCGATCCCCAGCAAAGAAAAGGATCGTAAGACTGGGAATGAGTTGATAGTCAAAAGAATCTCCAGAAGAGAGGATCATATCTACAACACCCCGATTCCTCGAAAAGAAATAAAATGAGAGAGTCTCATCGGTGAAAACCTTCACAGGCACCGAGAGGCGATGTAAGATGAGGGAAATGAAATGAGAGAGTCTTATTGGTGAAAACCTTCACAGGCACCATAAGGCGCCGGGAGATGAGAGAAAAGAGAGAGTCTCATTAGTGAAAACCCCTCGAAGGGCACTATGAGGCGACAAGATAGAGCAGCGAAACCTACCACATTCGCAACAAGATGAACATCCATTTATCATCCCCAGCAAGTCAGCCCGTCGGACAAATCAATTGATACAAATAGACTGGGTCGGGAATCTATGGTGCATGTCATGATCACGGGGACCAGTTGTGTCATCCAGATAAGTTCTTTTGATTGTCTTCTCCCACAAAAGATTGGTTCAGAAAGATTTTCTCTTTTCCATATCTTTATTTTCTTTTCCTAAAAAAGTGTTCTTTAAAGGATTTTTCAAAGCTTACTACCAGAAACCGAAGGGAAATTCACCCAATGCAGGGTAATACAAACAGTCTTAAAAGGCCGGCCCCAGGCGATGCAGGGACTGTGCTCGGAAATGTTGGAAGAAGTAAGCTCCAAAGGGAGTGGTTTCGGGAGTTAGAAGCAGACTCCCACATCATGTGTTTTAAAAGAAAGCAGAAAAGGGGATAAATTGAAAACCATATCCCCAGCAGGCTAGAGATCCCCAACAGGCAACTTTGCCTGCCAACCAATTATGGGGACAAAGAGCAAGAAAAGGGGAAGAGAGAAAAATGGCTCGCCAGAAAGGCACCCTCTACCCCCACGATTAAAACTGACTAAAACCTTTTGTCTTTTGCAGGAGAGCAAAGAATTGATGACGGCAACAAGATGCAATGCCATGGAAGTTACCAAAAACCGGGGCAGAAAATTTTCTGCCGATTGTCGAAATTTTCTCGGAAGAACGGGGAAACAATTGGAATACATTTAAGCTCTAGGTCGCCCACCAGTATAATGCGGGAATACATTTAAGTTCTAGGTCGCCCACCAGTATAATGCGGGAATACATTTAAGTTCTAGGTCGCCCACCAGTATAATGCGGGAATACATTTAAGTTCTAGGTCGCCCACCAGTATAATGCGGGAATACATTTAAGTTCTAGGTCGCCCACCAGTATAATGCGGGAATACTTTTAAGTTCTAGGTCGCCCACCAGTATAATGCGGGAATACTTTTAAGTTCTAGGTCGCCCACCAGTATAATGCGGGAATACATTTAAGTTCTAGGTCGCCCACCAGTATAATGCGGGAATACTTTTAAGTTCTAGGTCGCCCACCAGTATAATGCGGGAATACTTTTAAGTTCTAGGTCGCCCACCAGTATAATGCGGGAATACTTTTAAGTTCTAGGTCGCCCACCAGTATAATGCGGGAATACATTTAAGTTCTAGGTCGCCCACCAGTATAATGCGGGAATACTTTTAAGTTCTAGGTCGCCCACCAGTATAATGCGGGAATACATTTAAGTTCTAGGTCGCCCACCAGTATAATGCGGGAATACTTTTAAGTTCTAGGTCGCCCACCAGTATAATGCGGGAATACATTTAAGTTCTAGGTCGCCCACCAGTATAATGCGGGAATACTTTTAAGTTCTAGGTCGCCCACCAGTATAATGCGGGAATACATTTAAGTTCTAGGTCGCCCACCAGTATAATGCGGGAATACTTTTAAGTTCTAGGTCGCCCACCAGTATAATGCGGGAATACATTTAAGTTCTAGGTCGCCCACCAGTATAATGCGGGAATACTTTTAAGTTCTAGGTCGCCCACCAGTATAATGCGGGAATACATTTAAGTTCTAGGTCGCCCACCAGTATAATGCGGGAATACTTTTAAGTTCTAGGTCGCCCACCAGTATAATGCGGGAATACTTTTAAGTTCTAGGTCGCCCACCAGTATAATGCGGGAATACATTTAAGTTCTAGGTCGCCCACCAGTATAATGCGGGAATACTTTTAAGTTCTAGGTCGCCCACCAGTATAATGCGGGAATACTTTTAAGTTCTAGGTCGCCCACCAGTATAATGCGGGAATACATTTAAGTTCTAGGTCGCCCACCAGTATAATGCGGGAATACTTTTAAGTTCTAGGTCGCCCACCAGTATAATGCGGGAATACATTTAAGTTCTAGGTCGCCCACCAGTATAATGCGGGAATACTTTTTCTAGGTCGCCCACCAGTATAATGCGGGAATACATTTAAGTTCTAGGTCGCCCACCAGTATAATGCGGGAATACATTCAGCTCTAGATTTTGGAATCAGTCACCCCACCTGAAGACGGAAGGTTACGACAGAGATCCCCAAACGGGAAACAATAAAATCCTCAGCACCAAGAAGCAGACAACTGCAAAAGCAAGCGCACATTCAAAGGGAAGAAGGAACGCGTCTCAAAAGAGCAGTTTGGGAACGCTATGGCATGCCCAACATAACAATTCTGATGAAAAGCCATACCACTGAGGAAACCATTGAAAGATTTAAAGAAGAAAGTCGTATCCCCAGCGGGTCAAGCAAAGTGACGAAAACTGGCATTCAAACGTCAGCGAAGGATCAGCATCATCTCCAAGTTCACAAAATACAGGCGTCAGAGGAAAGCATTAGCCGACAAGAAAGCAAGACAACAAGAACAAGTGGGAGATAGATGAGACCTCATACTCTAGCTTAACTTCTTGTTTTTCCTTTTAGAGCAATGTAATAGGGAGATCGGTTGAGCAGTAGCATCCTACAGCAGCATGCAACAGCGCACAACAACAGCAAGCAATACAGTCACATGGTAGTCCCAGCTACCAAAATTTCCCGAACTACATTGACCTGATTCCTGTTCAGCCCAGGATATGTAGGAAACCTCCGAAGCAAAGGTTCGGTCAAATCTTTTTCAAAAATGCTTCACACGGAGTATTCGGACGGGCAAAAATCGCTCGCTTTATCTTTGCGCGAAAACCCTTCGTGTCTCCGTGCAAAGAGGGGCAGCTGTAAGCACGTGATTTTTGCTTTACGGACATTCGCTCCAAAAGAAAATAAAAATAGTGACAAATGGCTTCGTTGTACAATTGTTCGAGTTTTCATGTGTTGTTAGTCACTTGTGGATCTGTCCATTCTTTTTTTTTGCATTTAATCATTAACAAACAAAATACAAAATATATGTATTAGGATGGTTAAACCATAATTCGGTCAGTAAAAGAAAATTCAAAAAATATGTGCACCGTTCGCCCTAGGCTCTTAGCTAACCTACGTAAATATTTTTGTGATAATTGTGTTAAAATGTTGCATTGTTGTTTAATTCCGTTACCTTATTATTTGTTATTTTTATTTTGTTTAAAAGAAAAGAAAAAATAATAAGAAAGAAAACAAAAGCAAAAGAGTAGGGAAAATCGGTTTGGGCCAAGAAATGAAACAAAATAGGCCCAAGACCAGGACACAGATCCAGTCCAAACACAGGCTGCCCGGACACGTCCCAAACGACGTCGTATCAGCGCCTCAATCTGAGCCGTTGATTCATGGCAATCAAACGGTCCAATACAGCCCCTGCTAAGTCGAAACGACGTCGTTTCAGGCAAGTTAATCTGGGCCGTTCATTCCCATTGATCCAACGGATCCAGGCCTTCCTCTAAACCCGTCAACATGACCCGATCCAATCCCCTACCCGGTCATAACCCACTATCATCTCCCGAACGACGTCGTCCCTCCTCAATGGTTAGATCCTGGCCCTTGATCTCAATTGATCCAATGGCCAGGATCTAAACCCTCAATACATATATAAACCTAACCCCCTTACCCCACGCCCCAAGCCACACCCCCCCCTCGGCCACTATTCACCATCTTCCCCAGGCTCCCTTTCCTCTCAAACCCTAGCAGCCTAGGTTTCCCACCATAAGCCTGGCAACCACAGTTCCGATGACCACCAAAATAACACCCCCGATGCACCCGACCATCCTGAACACGAATCCACTAACCACAAGCCTCGAATCACTTCCGTTCGTCTCGAATCTTCGTTTGAAGATTTGAGTCGAACCTGGACCTATGCCAAACCACCCCATCTTCATGCTAGACACTCTCCTGACCTTCCTCGTGACCAAACCAAGCTTGGTTTGGTCCGAATCCACCCACAACTCCCAAAAATCCAGATCTGGAAATCCAGACTTCTGAAGCACATGCACCTGGGGAACCCGGCCAGTTTTGACATAGGTTTGAGGTCTAATAGACCTTAACCAAGGTGTTCTCATGTGAGAACACCCTGATTAAGGTTTGTTCGGCCTCAAAGGTTCGAAGTCGAGTTTGATTTGGGTCTGTTTGGTTTAAACATTTTGGTAAGTTTTCCGTTCTTTTGTTTTATTTCCAAATAAGTTGTCAGCATATCTCTTTGTGTTTGTTTGTTATTTTGTTACTTCTTCCAGATTTCTTTCATCTCTGTTAAAGACCCTTTATTTGGTCGATTGTCTTCTGTTTGTTCTGAATACACTCTGTGATAAACATGATCGTCAGTTAGATTAATCGTCAAAGGAACTAATTCATATAGGCCCAGTAATTTAATAAAAGTTGTCTGATACCCTTTAGGTCCCCGAACGTGTTGTTTATATGAGCGACTGATTATTACCTGCTATAATTAGTATAGTCGACTCGATAAATGTCGTCGATTAGTTTTCTATAACTAATGGATCGAAGGAGCTAGGAGTTTCACATAACTAATTAAACTCGGACACTGGCTGGATGACCTAGTAATGTTTGAAATGGTCTGTTGGCATTATAAAAATGACTAAAAGGGTTCAGTCTAGGCAGTCCTGAGTTCGAGTTTTCATCAGTGCAAAAATGCCCTAATGCTGCAATAGGCAGGGGCAGTAATAATCAAGGTTAACGGGGGTATTCTGGGGTGTTTAAAAAGAACAGAAGTAATTAGTTTAAGTGAGCTGACAAAAAGGGTACTAACTTAGGATTAAACTAATACCAATGGGGGAACAAGACACAAGGGTATGGGGGCTCAAAATGAATAAACAAATGAGCCCATAATTCTGGATTAAACAAAACCAGGCGTGGGGAATAAAGGGAGCTGACACCAAGCATGCTGAGCATGGGCTTAAAAGAGTATGGGCATTCTGCCAATTGGCAGGCAGGGCAGCTCAGCTGTAATGGTGCATTTGGCCTATAAATAGGCCATTTGATAACTAAAACAGGGGCGGAAGTTTAAGGGTCTTAGGCTGGACATTTTTGAGTCTGGAGAGAAAGAAAAAAAAAACAAAAAGAAAATTTCAGAATATTGTAACAAAACACTGTCTGAAAACTGCTTAGGAGTTCAAGTTAGCCAAGCTGTCTTTGCTAATTGTTGTTGGTTATTTGCCGAGCTGTTTGTGATTGTTGAACTGCTGGTGCTGTTATATTGAATACTCTGGTTTTCTGTTGGTTCATCATTCTGTTTCTGGGACTGCTTGTTTGTTGCTCGACCACTTGTGAGCTTCATCATTGTGGCTGGTTGTTGTTGCTGTGTTGTTGGTGTTATCTGCTGTTGCTGTATTCACTGCATATTGCTTAGCTGATCATTCCTTTCTTCTTTGTCCTCCTTACCAGGTACACAATCGATACCACTAATGTAACTGAGAGTTCGAACATAAATGCAAAAGAGAGGACCTGCAGATTGTTTATATACACGTGGACTGTTGTGTTAAATGTCATGTAGTATATAGTAGTTACATTTTTGTTTGGATAATAGAAGTAGCCTACATGCTTAGTGTATCAATGCAGGTTAATGCATGCTAGTCATGTATGTGTGCTGTTAGGTGAAAAAACATTCCCAGTGTAATAAGTTGTACCTTTAGACTTAGTCTGAGGGTGTAATATATTCTCTAATGTAAGCCAAATAGGAAAACTATCCACTTTAGTTAAAATTCTTTCTCCTTTTGCCAGATTGTCCCATATAAATTGATAAACTCATTTCACAGAACAAAGAATCAGTCCTAGGCCTCAATCTCATGAAGGCCGAGCCCAAATCGAAACAAATCAGTTAGGCCCATATCGAAAAAGGGGGCCTAAGTCTGGCCATCTCGCATGAGCTAGGTTTGGGCCCATAATTTTCGGCTAGTTATCCATAATCGCAGTCACATTTTATTATTCTGTAAAAGCATTTTAAATCCTGTTATAAGTAAACTCGCAATCATGTAATTAATTAGGACTGTCTACCGTTTTCAATTGATAGAGACGAACACGACAAGAAACGTAGTTGCTATAGGATATCCTTTTAAAATAAGAACGAGATGAGCCTCGATGAAAATAAACAAAACACGCAGATGCGGGGCCCTTGTTAAATGTAAATCATTGAAGCATTTAGTTTCCCGGACGGGTTGTTTAGCAAATCTCACAACCTTCCTAAAATGACAACACGTTAGTCTCTTTAGGATACGCTTTAATAAACTTTACCTTCTTAAACTCGGGTGCACATTTATGTGACCCAAATCCAAATCTCGACGGATTCGAAATGCCTCTCTAATCACGGGTACATTGACTGTGACGTGGTTCGAGATGCATGTCCATGACGTTGCAAATTCATTAGAAATAAAGAACGAGGTGAGCCTCGCCAAATAAAAATACAAATTGCGGGGCCCTCAATAAATATTGCTTTAAAAATTGTTTAGGCTTCGGGATGGACCGTTTAGTAAAATTCCACGGTCCTACCCAAAATAAATACGCTAGTCGCTTTAGGCGCGCCTTTAATAATTTAATTTCCTTAAACTCGGGTGCACATTGATGTGACCCAAATCCAAATCTCAACGGAGTCAAAGTGTGTCGACGACCACGGGTACATTGATTGTAACGCGGTTCGAGATACATTTTCACAACGTTGCAATTCTTGATAAAAACAGTAAATGATAAAAGCGGTTAAAAGTTAAATTTTGCACATAAGTTCACACTTGTATAAAATCAGATAATCAAGCCGAATATAACAGTTGAGCGACCGTGCTAGAACCACGGAACTCGGGAATGCCTAACACCTTCTCCCGGGTTAACAGAATTCCTTATCCGGATTTCTGGTACGCAGACCATAATATAGAGTCATTCTTTTCCTCGATTCGGGATTAAAATTGGTGACTTGGGACACCCTAAATCTCCCAAGTGGCGACTCTGAATAATTAAACCAATCCCGTTTCGATTGTCCTTTAATTGGAAAAAACTCCCCTGCGCCCCCGCGGGCGCGTAAAAAGGAGGTGTGACATTCATTAGATACCATGCCTATAGGATTACATTAATATTCAACTAGATATCATGTCTATATGACCTTAATTGATTGATTAGCTACTATTATTGCTATTTCTATCGCATTGCTTTTCCAGAAAATACGCCTATAGGGATGAAGTATTATAATACCAATTTCAATTGCCAACTCTTAGAAATCTTGCCTATAGGATACTGTTACTCGCCTATAAAGTATGCCTAATGAAATCAAACACGAATAATTTTAAGCTTTCAAACGGTTTTATTGACTCATTGCGCAAACAATCTAGATATCTTGCCTATAGGATTTATAATATCTATAATCTGCAAATTCGTTGTCCTAAAACAACAGCACTGCATGTACACTTGAAATCAAAATTACATAGAAGCCATGTCTACAAGACTTATTGACTATAATTCGTCGCAATTTTGAAACTATCTACTGCCTAATGTAAGAATCTGCCCGTGTGCATTAGTTGCTTATGTGTGGAGGCTAACTTGGGCCTTTAACTATCTCTACATAAAGTCCTATTTGTTTTGAATGTCGCCAAATTTTATCATTTTTGAGCATCCTAAGTAAGTCTATAACCGCCCCAAATAGAGGTCCAAAGCCACCTGGACCATAGGCATATGACGGGTAGTGCGCACATAAGGTATGATTAAAATTGTATTTGAGCGCCTTTAAGTAAACAACTTTAACATAGTAATTGGGTAGTAGGAGATGATAGTCTGTGTCCGCTGAATAATATGAGCAACCTCCTATCTTAAGGGAGTTACGAAGTATTATTTATGCTGAACGGGGTGATTCTTTAGGCTAAAAAACTTAGGACCCACCCTCCTCTTTCTTATATAAACTTAGTCATTTAATATAGACCGTTATAACTGTATCCTCGTAGGTTTTAAAGAGTTATACCAATTCCCTTTTTGTTATAACTCTCCAACCTTTTTATTCTCTTGGTTTATTTGATTATTTCACCTAATTATAATCCACATAATCTTAAGTTCGGCTAGTACCCGCGGTTGTGGACCTCGAAGAGTGCCTAATACCTTCTCTTTGAGGTAATTTGAGCCCTTACCTGATCTTTGGTGGCGTTGACTAGTCAAATTGAGTTATCTGCATAATAGGTGGCGACTCATCTTGTAACATTCTATCTTCCATTTAAAAAGGTTGTCACGTGTCGAAATCCGATTTTGCGAGAAAATGGGGAGCGATAGCATGGAGACTCTGCTTGGGATTTACACTTAGGCTTTTACCATAATAAACTTGACTTATGTGGATTATTTTCTTTCTTCATCTTTATTTGCTTAAATCTGCTATTACATGCACATCTCTTTCCCTATTCACCTTTATTTGAATATGTTATGACATGCATATCCTTTCCCCGTTCACATTTATTTGCTATGATCACTCCTCATTTCTTTTCATCTTGTCTAAGACTGCCATATCATGCCTCTCCCATCCCTACTCCCTTACCTGATTTATTAAATTCTTGCATATATTCCATGGATTAAACTAACTTCTTCCTTTTGTCTTTCATTTCTATGTTTTTCATTTTTACCTTACCATTGTATTTACAGTTTTTACATATTTATCATACAAATACTTGGCAATGTGTTATTATCCCTGCATAAAGCTTGCTCCACATCATACTTCACTCTGTCAATTATCAATATAGCGATGCTTGATGAGTGTCCATGCTCTTCCAAATTACCCTTTTTAAATCGGAAAGGCTTATTTGCGATAGACTAGTCGATCAGCGATGCAGTCGACGGTCCCATGCCTTTCTCTCTCAAGTTTTCCACTTGAGAGTACCAGTCTAGACCATTCTAGAAACCTTACTCCAATATCAAATGCAATGCATCATGTTAAACCTAGTACGAGTTAATTTTGTTAACGTAATAAGCCCACTAAGATAAGCCTTGTCCAAATTCCGATAAGATTTCCACAATTCCAATGGACACCATCATGTTATGTGTATTACTTAGAGAAAATGTGCCAATATGTTGATCATTATTGTGTAAGTGGTCGAATCTTGAGGGGGGAAAGGGCTAACTTTCTTGGTTTGCAGAAAATGAAGCACTAAGTCCCCAGGTTTGGCATGGTCCAAAACATCCTACCTCTACTACTTGACTGGCGGAAAGACCTTGCGCCTTGCGACAAGAATCACATGAGAAGGGTACTTGATGACTTCTATCTTTGCTTAACATCCTGCCAAATAGGGCATTGATTGAGGCCGCTACCATGTTCTAGGACGAGAAAAGAGCTGTCTTCTGCTTTGGTGATATAAAAATGACTCCTCTCCTAGAAGAAATAGGAGGCTTCGCTAAGTTGCCGTGGGATAGTCCGATATTACTAGTGACAGATAATTGCACCCCCCCGATTTTCTAAAGATGCTAGGTTTTAAGAAAACTGATGAGTTACTTTGTTTAAAGAAATCATACATCCCATTTGAATTTCTTTATGAGCGTTACAGGCATAGTAAGTCATATCGCCTTCATCATGATGAACTTGCCATTACTTCTTTGGGTTGGATGCACCACCGAGTTTATGTGTTCATCATCTGTTTCTTAGAGTTGTTGATATTTCCAATGAAAGGTGGAAGGATTCATACCCATTTAGCTATGTTCGCCTGGACTTTGATGGAAGGCATCAAGGGACATACTTATACCATCATCCCCATGATCCTAGCTGAAATGTACCGCTTTCTAGATAGGTTCAAGCAAGGATTCGGACACTTCGAAGGTTGTAATCTATTACTGCAAGTCTGGATGTTTGAACACTTTCAGAGGGGAGAATATTGTCAAGAGCTTTTGCGACAGCCATTAAATGACTACATAGCTTACCATCACCCAAAGAAAGTGACATTTATCCCAGATAGGTTTGCACAACCTGTAAATGCTATAAGTTGGGTGTGTTTCTGCAGAAATCCAACAGACGAGAATGTACATTGGATGTTTGAATGGTTCCTTAGAAGCGAGGTCATCACCAGGTCAAGAGAGACTACTTATCTGGTACTGATCGTGTTGAGGGGCATCTATCCTTATGCTCCTATAAGGGTAATGAGACAAGTGGGAAGAAAACAGTTTATACCTCGGGTTTCCAACATGGTCCAGTACAAAGAAAATTTTAAAGGGGACGTTATTCCATTCAAGTTCAAAGTAAAACATATGTGGAACCAAAAGATCGTTGAGGAAAAAGAAATAATTGAGCTAGACAGGTATTATGCCGGTCATGTGTACTTCTATCGATCATGGTTTGTAGACGATATAGCAGGAGATGTCAAGTCGGGAGTCGATTTGAAAAACAGGATCATAGATGATGTTGCTGAGGAACAGGTCAAGTATAGGAGGCTACGCAAAAGTGTTTTCGAATCTAAAACTAGGCATCTGGAACAACATAAAGTGGACATGAAGGCAATAAACGAATGGAAGGAAATTTCCACTAAGTCAACAGAGAGATTGGAATATCAGGAACATGGACT
The DNA here is from genome assembly GCF_000393655.2 of Nicotiana sylvestris. Taxonomy (NCBI): domain Eukaryota; kingdom Viridiplantae; phylum Streptophyta; class Magnoliopsida; order Solanales; family Solanaceae; genus Nicotiana; species Nicotiana sylvestris. Next base: position 67,291,404 of record NC_091063.1, read on the forward strand.
GATAGAGCTTGAAAGGAAGATGAGAAAGAGGCCTTCAGATTGTCAAAACACAGATGGCAATGAAGGAGGGCATCTAGCGAAGGCTTGCTTATTATTGGATATGCGCGATATGGGGAACCTCATTGATGGAGTCAAAAGAGCCAACCACGGTGAAGATCCTTTTGGGACCAAGTAGATTAGGAAATAATGTTCTTTACTGCTTTCTAGCTTAGTTTTAGATTTTGATTGTAATAAGTCCAAATCCCAGGAGTAACTTTATCATTATTGTCGATTACGTAAGGGTTTGACTCATTTTTGCATTAATGAAATGACGCAATTATTGGCATCAATTTTCTCCAAGTCTTTGTGTCGCTTAGGCCTACCTCATGCACAACAAGGACCCCAAAATTAGGACGTGAATTTATTGCATGACTTTGCAAAACATGTTTAATACTGCAAGCATCCTTTAAATATCCCTTACTAACTTTATTACCTTTTGCTTTTTCTTTCTTTTGATTATTCCCATTCCCCAAGGTTGGTTCGTGCATACTTATATCGTCAGCATATCACACTAGATCCAGAGGTCCTCTGCCTCCTCCTCTACCAAGCGATCCTAAAGGCAAAAGCAAAAAGAAAGGGAAAATTGATGATTTGAGTGGTATCAGGAAGGACATCGCTAGTATGGCAGAGAACGTCGAAACTTTAGATGTTCGAAGTACTCCGGCATAGAATGAACTGGTCTTATATCTGGAATAGAAAATCCTGGAGCTACAAGGAGTACTTGAGCAAGTCTGAAACTTGGAAAACCTTTCTCTCACCCTCAATGTCCTTGATGTTAACCAGCAAAATCCAACTACCCAAAACCAAGCATAACCCTAAAACACACAAAACTAAAATCCACCGCCAAACCCTCATACACAACACCATTACCCCACACTCCTCAAAACCTTAACCCTCAATCAGTACGTACTCCTCAATAACACCACCATCATCCAACTCAATACCCACAAATCACCGCTTATCACACTCCCCAAAATGCACCACAATCTTCTATTGATCCCTAAAACTCAACTAATGACCACCCTTATGCCCAGATTCTCGGAGTTCATCAAAGCAATCCCATATATGTGGAAATTTTACCCCACCCCCGCAACAAACCCTATACATACCTGAATTAACTGAGAAAGACCTGCTCATTAAGAATATAGTAGAGGAACTCAAGAAGCTCTCTAGCAAGGTTCAAAGTATCGAAGGTGGTAAAGGCATTGAAGGTTTGGACTATGAGGACTTGTGTATTCAACCAGATGTGGAACTACCGGAGGGTTACAAACCTCCCAAGTTCGAAATGCTCGATGGAAGTGGTGATCTGAAAGTGCATCTGAGGACATATTTTGACAAACTTGTAGGAGTGGGCAATGATGAATGAATCCGCATGAAGTTGTTCATGAGAAGCCCCACAGGAGATGCTTTGTCTTTGTATATCAGTTAGGACCCAAAGAAGTGGGTTAGTTGGGTAAGAATTGCATCAGACTTCATGGACAAATTGAGGTTCAACACAGAAAATGCTCCAGAAGTTTTCTACATTCAAAATCTCAAGAAGAAACCAATAGAAACCCTCCGCGAGTATGCTACTCGATGGATATCTGAAGTTGTGAAAGTAAGGCCGGCACTTGAAGAAGAACAAATGAATAAGTTTGTCAGAGCTCAAGACCCGTAATATTATGAAAGGCTCATGGTTATTAAAAACCACAAATTCTCTAATATCATCAAGTTGGGAGAAAGAATAGAAGAATGGATTAAGAGTGGAACGGTGATGAATCTTAAGGCACTACATGCCACAAATAAAGCCTTGCAATCGGGAGGTATATCGAAGAAGAAATAAGTAGGTGCTATGATGGTAGCCCAGGGTTCTAAGTCTTCTCTCACATACCAAACACCTCTACCCACATACCAGCCCCCACCCCTCAGATACCAACAACCTACTACCACCTATCACACCAATAACACCAACCCACATATTATCACTCACCACCACCTGCCCACCAAAATTACCAAAAGCCATGACCAAACTTCGACCGCAGGCCACCTAGACAATACACCCCAATTGCTTAGCCCATAGACCAACTATATGAGAGACTAAAGGCTGATAGTTACGTCACTCCCATTCCTGCCATTGCTGTGGAGAATTTTTCTTAGTAGATTAACCCCAACCAAAAGTGTACCTATTAATCGGGAATGAAAGGTCACAACATTGATGAGTGGCGCACACTGAAAGACAAGATTCATACATTGATCAACACTAATGTCATACAAGCAAAGGAAGCTACACCAAATATTCGTAACAATCCTCTTCTGGATCACAGAGGTGAGGGAGTAAATGTAATAGAGACTGATGAGGAATGTGATTCGAAGGGGTCAATCGAACTCATTCGAGAGGAAGATGATCCTAAAACATCTCCGTTCACCCTCACACCTGTTGTGGTACAAACCCAAGCACCATTTAAAGTAGAGGTAACTACACCCTTCACTGTGATAGTAGCTCCCACACCATCTTTCAAGTCTTATGCTATCCCATGGGATTATGTTGCGGAAGCAAGGAGAAAAGAAAAGCAAAAACGGAGGAAATAGGTGCGGCACAAGGCATTACTAGAACTGTAGAGTTAATACACCTAAGCACCTGGGAGGAACAAGACAAAAAATCTGCATCTAAGCCACCTGTTGTTGAGACTGGCACCGATGACCTTTGGAGAAAGGTACAAGCGAGAGAATATTCTGTTGTTGACCATTTGAACAAGACTCCCACTCAGATATCCATCTTGTCACTGCTACAAAACTCCGACACACACATGAATGCTTTGATGAAAGGGCTGAGTGAAGCTTATATACCCACCAACATCACCAGTAGGGAGATGGCTAATATGGTCGGGCAGGTTTTAGAGAGCCACGAAATCACCTTTCATGAGGATGAATTACCACCAGAAGGACTAAGTCACAACATGGCACTACACATCATAGTGCAATTTGAGGATAAGTTTATTGCTAAGGTCCTGATAGATGGGGGTTTAAGTCTCAACATATGTCCACTAACTACTCTGAAGAGCTTAGGTAAAGGCCTGCACGAGATACGGATGGTAAGCATGAATGTAAAGTAATTTGATGGATCTCAATGAGCCATCATCGGAGAAATCAACTTTAGCCTATAGATGGGCCCTACCTGGTTTGATGTCGAGTTCCAAATGCTAGACATATCTACTACCTATAACCTATTGTTGGGACGATCATGGATACATACCGCCAGGGCAGTAGCTTCAACTCTGCATCAGGCTGTGAAGTTTGAGTGGAATCACCAGGAGGTGATTATTCATGGAGATAGAAGTAATCCCATCTATACCAATCAAACCGTTCCAGTCATCGAGAATAGGAAGAAGCTAGGTGGAGAAACATACCATCACATTGAGTGCGTCAACGCAATTGAAAAAGATAGATGATGGAGAAACAAGATAAAAGCATACTGCTTTGGACAGCGTATGAACCTGGCAAGGTCTCGGCAAAAACCTCCAAGGGATCACCAAACCCGTACAACCATAGCGTCATGGAACAACATTTCGGCTCGGATATGAATATACTTGGCAAGAATACCGGGATTGGTCGCTGCCATGGAGTGGTCCTTATTATCTACTAGAACAACTGATACCACCTCTACACCATACTCCATCAAGCTGACATGATGTGGGGATCTTAGGAAAATGAAGTTTTAGCTGGCATGAGGAAGCTATTTCTAGATGAAGAATATATGGACTACAGTGCAATAGTTGAGGAGGAGGAGGAGGAAGACCTTACCATTCATACCATGGAAAAAGCAGCTATTCTCAAGAACTAGACTGCTGCACCATCCGGGCCCGTCGAGTTCCTCGGTAGCCTGGAAAATTAGCATCAATTATCTTAAAAATAGTTTTAAACATTTGAGACATTTTCAGTATTTTGTTGTGAAATAATTGCTCGATTCATCGAGCCAAACTTGTTGACATTTTCAAGATTTTATTAATGCATTGCTATTTTTTGTATTTATTATCATTCTTTATATTTTTCTTAACAACATTATTATTACCTATCCCGATGAACCTACGACTGTGACATATAATGAGACAACGCAACATAAGGATAGTGATTAAGAGGACCTGGAAGATGATATAATACCTAAGGAAATCATCAGAGTAGTGGAAAACTTTGAAAACAAACCAAAGTCTAATTTGGACGAAATTGAAGCTGTTATTTTAGGGGATTCCAAAATGGTCAAGGAAACATGCATAAACATTCACTTGTCACCATCAGAGAAGGAAGAGTATGTCAGATTCCTAAAAGAATTTGAAGATATCTTTTCATGGTCCTACGACGATATGACTGGTGTGAGAACATTTATAGTAGCTCACAAGCTACCCACTAATCCCACGTGTCCATCGGTAAAACAAAAGATTAGAAAGTTCAAGTCAGATATGAGTTTGAAGATAAAAGAGGAAGCTACTAAGCAAATCAAATCCAAGGTTCTCCGAGTGGTCAAATATCTGACTTGGTTGGCCAGCATTGTGCCAGTTACAAAGAAAGATGGGAAAGTTAGAGTATGTATTTATTACTGAGATCTGAATAGATCGAGTCCCAAAGATGAATTTCCGTTGCCCAACATACACATACTGATTGACAGCTATGCCAAGCATGAGCTCCAATCTTTTGTGGATTGCTTCACAGGATACCATCAGATCTGGATGGATGAAAAGGATACCGAAAAGATAGCTTTATCACACCATGGGGGATATACTTCTACAAAATGATGTCGTTTGGTTTGAAGAGTGCTGGAGCCATCTACATGAGATCCATCACAACCATCTTCCATGATATGATGCACAAGGAAATAGAGGTGTACGTGGATGATGTTATCATCAAATCCAAAAAGAGTACATATCATATAGTAGACTTGAATAAATTCTTTGATAGGCTTCAAAGGTACAGTCTGAAATTGAACATTGGAAAATGTGCATTCGGAGTCCCTGCTGGAAAATTATTTGGATTCATTGTTAGTCGCTGGGGGATTGAATTAGACCCATCAAAAGTCAAATCTATCTAGGAGTTGCCACCTCTGAAGAATAAGAAAGATGTGATGAGCTTTTTAGGGCGTCTCAATTACATCAGCCGTTTCATAGCACAATCAACTATGATATGTGAACCGATCTTCAGGATGCTGAGGAAAGATGTTGCAACAAGCTATACTGAAGAATGCCAGAAGGCCTTCGACAAAATCAAGGAGTACTTATCTAAACCACCTGTTCTGGTCCCACTGAAACTAGAAAGACCTCTACTGATTTATTTGTCCATATTGGATAGGGCTTTTGGTTGTGTTTTAGGACAACATGATGAGACTGGGAGAAATGAGCAGACAATATATTATCTGAGCAAGAAATTCACACCTTACGAACCCTGGTACTCTTTGTTGGAATGCACTTGCTGTGCTTTGACGTGGACAGCTCAGAAGATAAGATATTATTTCTGTGCATACACTACATATCTCATATCAAGGATGGATACACTAAAATACATCTTTTCGAAGCCCATGCCTACAGGTAAGTTAGCAAAGTGGCAAATATTGCTGACTGAGTTCGATATCATCTATGTAACTTAGAAGGTGATCAAAGGGCAAGCATTGGCGCATTATCTAGCAGAAAATCCCATAGATGGAGAATACAAACCGTTGAAAATATATTTTCCTAATGAGGAGGTATCTCTTGTTGGAGAAGATATCACCAAGGCATATGATGGTTAGAAAATGTTCTGATGGAGCTGCAAACTTCAAAGGATTGGGTATCAAAGCTGTTTTAGTATCAGTAACCGGCCAACACTATCCAGTATCTGCAAAACTCAAGTTTTTATGCACCAACAATATGGTAAAATATGAGGCCTGTATCTTGGGACTCAGGTTGGCCATTGACATGAATGTTCAGAAGTTGTTAGTAATTGGAGATTCCGACCTTTTGGTGCACCGGGTTTTAGAAGAATGGGCTACAAAGAATACCAAAATATTTCCATATTTGTACTGTGTACAAGAGCTGATCAAGAGGTTCACGAAGGTAGAATTCAAACATGTTCCGAGGGTTCAGAACGAGTTTGCAGATGCATTGGCCACTTTATCTTCTATGATACAACACCCAGACAAGAACTTCATCGATCTTATCCCAATAGGAATTCATAAGCAACCAACTTATTGTGCTCATGTTGTAGAAGAGAGTGATGGAAATCCGTGGTTCCATGACATCAAGGAATATTTGGCAAAGGCATATACCAGGATGAAGAAAAGGGAGAAGAAAAAAGATAAATTCTTCACTCACATATAGAAGGGTGTGAAAGGGCTTAGGAAAGTTCTAAAGCCTCAAGTGCCATTGCCATCGACCGAGTCGGAAGATGATGATGATGATGATCCAGTTCATTGGTCTGAGGAAGAAAGAGAGGAGGATACAACTGAGTTCAATAGAGAGGAGAGCATTTGATGCAGTATTCAGGGAGCACTTTCCACCATTTTACTCTATTTTGTTTCGTTGCATTGAAGACATTGCAACATCTCTAGTTGGGGTGGCTTCTTGTATAACTTTGGATATGGTAGATTGTTATTTTGTTTTCATGTGATGTGTTTTATTAGTATGTTTACTAGCTTCTTGAATTGTTGTTTTTTTTATATATAGTATATTTTATTGACTTGTTGTTTATTAGCTTCTTATTTTTTTTATAGTATGTTTTATTTTGGTGGCGATATCTTTGGTTTTCTTTGTATCTCGGTTCTTTTTCCGAGGATGCCAATTTTCTTTTTGAACCGGGTAAGTTTTGGTAAATTTTTGTGTCGACTTTTTCCGATGATGGATAGCTAGGTGACTTTCTTAAGGGAATTAGTCTTGTAATTTAGATATAGTTTTTGTTAATTTAGGAATAATAAGTGGTATGAGTTGGGGTTTGTGCCTATTGGCCAATTTATGGCTTGCTTTGTACCAACATGATTTAAACCTTGGGATATGAATTTTTGATCTTTGAAAAAGAAAAATGATTGAAGTAAAGATCATTGTCATGACTTTTAGACTTAATTTTTGGCTCTTTGCTTCACTAAATAGCTTCATATGCTATATGTAACTTCTTTGAGCCATTGGTGTCAATTGGATTTTGGATTTGTATTGCACTGGAGTGTTCATGTACCATGTGTGGTGAGATTTATTTTGAGTTCTTTTGCATCATTTGTAGTCTAGAACTTGCCCGGAATGTGCTCCAAGGCGAAATCCTAGACTAACTTAGTTTAAAAAATGATGTTAGGCTTTCATTGGACCGTTATTGTGCCTTAAATTTCCTACCCTTGCATACTTTCCCTATTATACCCCTTTTGAGCCTTTAAACGTTTTTGTTGGCAATCATGTTACAAGCTTTAACCCTTCATTCTTTATTGATTTATCTTTTGGCACCCTACCTCCTTAAGTACTTTGAAAGTATAAAAATAGGTTAAAAGCCTAAGTTTTGGGGTGAAGGTTGGAAAAATTGTGATGTTGAAGTTGATTAAAGGTGAAGGATAATAAAAAGAAAGAGAAAAAGAGTACTATTTGACAAAAAAAGGCGGAAAAATAAGGAATTGTGAATAAATGGAAGAGTAGGTGATGAAATTTTTAAAAAAATGAAGAAAGGGTGGAAAAGTTCTTGAAGAAAGTGTACTTTGATTGTTGAAAAATTGTAGTGCTTAGGGAGATTTTGAGTCACTCTAACCAAAATCGTGCCTCACCTTAACCAAAAGCCTAAACTACAACCTTTTAAGTCCTAATTGATTTTGAACCAAGTTTGTCTACATTAGTGGAGAAATACATGAAGGGCAAACCTATGGTACTACTTGTGTGTATTTGAACATCTTTGTGTGAGAGAGAGTTAATTCTTTCCATTTGATATCCCATTTATGTTTTGAATTGAAATTTATGAGTGTAGGATTCTCGCTTAAGTGTGAGGGCACATGAGATTTGATTTGTGAATTTAATCTCATTTTTAATTGGGACGAATGAACAAAGGAAGTTAATTGTGATAAAGAGGAAAATTTGGAAGCTTTAGTGTCATGACTTGATTCCTACTTTGATTTACACAGTGATCACTTGAATTGTAATGAAATTCATGAGAAGTTTTTGGTAATTCATATGCTTTAAATTAATTATTGGTACCAATTGAAGTCATGTGTTTGTTCTTACAGTAGACCTTTTTTACCTGGCATGATATTGATGCACTATTGAGTTAAATACTTGGAAAGAGATTTTGTCGCTTTCAATGCTTGGGGACAAGCGATAGTTTAAGTTTGGGGGTTTGATAAGTTGGTATTTTACCAACTTATCTTGTCTTTAAGCTTAGATTTTTGGTATGTATGAGTGATAAATTATGTGTTTAATGTCAATTACTTCTATTTTATAGGTTCTATGTGATTTAGAAGTGATAATGAAGAAATCAAGTGAAAAGAGTCAAAAAGAAGTTGAAAAGAAGAAAATCTGAAAAAGGGCCTCAGCTGTCGCAATTGTGACACACATGTGGGAAATGCGAAGAAAGAAGTGATCGCAAATGCCAAAAAGGGCTTCGCAAATGCGAACTCAACCCAGGCAAGCAATTTTCGCAAATGTGATAAAGGAATTCGCAAATGTGAAGTCAAATTAGACAGTCAAACTTAGCAAATGCAAAGTCTTTATCGCAAATGCGATGGTCAACAAGAAAATTATTGTTTGCAAATGTGAAGATCACGCTTTAGATTTGGGTACTTCTATAATTTCACACTTTTCGCTCCCAAACCATTTAATACATGACCTAGCTCATTTGTAAAATATCTTTGGCAGATCTTTAGCATCTTTGGGCAGTCTTTGACACATTTTGAGAAGAGAACACAAGTTTTGGAGCTAGGGTTCTTGCACACACACTTGGGTCTTGAAGATTTGAGGCTTTTGGTTGAGAATTGCTTGCCCATTTATGTTTATTTCTTCATTTCCTTGCTTTGTATTGTATATCTAAGTGTGTAGTATTTATTCCCACTCTTGAAACTTGTTTATGGAAATATTTATGTTTAAAGTGTGGATTAAATATCTTGTTGTGCTTATGTATTGAACGATTTTTAGTTATATTGAAGTGAGTTATTATTTCTTTAATTATTTTTGTTCTTTAATATTTCCAAAGGGATTAGCTAACCCTAGGACTCTCCCATTTACTTCGAATTAATTTTGGAAAAGATAATTTGAGATTGAAAAAGATTAATTAACAAGAACTTGAGACTTTAACCCTCACTTTATAGATTCTACCTAGGGATAGGATTGAACTACTTGTAGCAATAATCAGGTGTGCTTAATCTCTTAATTGTTTTAGGGATAACTCAGTTAGAAAGTCTTGTTAGTATTTGGAAGAATCTAATATAGAATTGTTACCCGAGGCTAATTAACGTAAACTCGCTCATATTTGTAAAATCGTGAAATACACTGGATCATTACTTGAGTGTAATTCCCGTTGAATCTATACTTGTAGCCATTGATAATTTTATTTGCTATTTCTAAGTGTTTGACTTAGCATAATAAGTGATAATTCTCTCATACGCCTAATCGCCTACATATTATTCTCTATGGGATTAGAACTCGACTCATAATTGGTTAAATTATATTGCATGCGACCGTGTTCATTTGCTTTTTAGTAGTGGATTTAGATGTCATCAGCACGCAACCCATACTCAAAATCACATACTTCGAAGGTTAGCTAACCATTTCTTCCAAAATCGGAGGAATTCTGTATAGAATGACTTCTGACCTAGGATCACTATGGTGTGTCGATGCCAATGAGGCATCCAGATTGCTTGAGGAAATACATGTCGGAACTTGCAGACTGTATATGAATGGATTCATCTTAGCCAAGAAGATACTAAAAGCGGGTATTGTTGGATGACTATGGAAATAGACTGTATCAAGTATGTTCAGAAGTGTCACCAATTCCAGATACATGCTGACATGATACGAGTACCACCCAATGAACTCAATGCAATAAGTTCACTCTGGCCTTTCTCTCCTTGGGGTATGGATGTCATCGGCCCAATCAAACCCGTTGCTTCAAGTAGATATACATTCATTATATCAGCCATAGACTATTTCACAAAATGGGTTGAAGCCGTATCTTATAAAGCTGTAACCAAGAAGGTCGTAGCAGATTTTGTTCGGGACCGCATTGTTTGTCGGTTCGGAGTACCAGAGTCAATCATCACCGATAACGCCGCCAATCTTAACAGTGATCTGATGAAGGACATGTGTGAAACCGTCAAGATCAAGCATAAGAACTCTACAACATACAGGCTGCAAATGAACAGAGCCGTAGAAACGCCAACAAGAACATCAACAAGATACTGAGGAAAATGATAGATAATTACAAACAATGGAATAAGAAGCCGCCATTTGCTCTGCTCGGGTATTGTACCATGGTTCGCACATCAACTGGGGCAACTCCCTACTTATTGGTTTATGGTACTAAAGTGGTTATTCCAGTAAAAGTAGAAATCCCTTCTTTAAGAATTATACAAGAAGCTGAGCTTTGCGAAGAAGAATGGGTACAGAGCTGATACAAGCAACTAGCTCTCATTGATGGAAAGAGAATGAATGCAGTAAATCACGGTCAACTCTACCAAAATAGAATGGGAATAGCTTTTAAGAAAAAGGTCAGACTAAGGCAATTCACACCGGCGCAGTTGGTGCTAAAGCGGATCTTCCCACAACAGGATGAAGCCAACGGGAAGTTCTCACCCAACTGGCAAGGTCCCTACATGGTTCATCGAGTACTAACAGGAGGAGCACTTATACTTGCAAAAATGGATGGAGAGATTTGGCCAAAGCCTATCATTTCAGCCGCAGTCAAGAGATACTATGTTTAGGATTGCTTATATTTCTTTATTTGATGTAGCTGAACTACGCTTGACTTGATTCCCGTTTAAGAGGGGATACGTAGGTAGCCCTGTGGGTTTGGGAACATCTTAATAAAATCATCATTTTTCCATGATCAGAAACCGGGGCAAGATCGCAAGTTCAACCAACTTCATCATATGTGGAACAACCAAAAAGTATTGTTAGAATGATGCATTTACACTAGGGCAGAATTTTGAGGAGGACCCTCAAAATTCTAAAACAAGGAAGTTGCAATCTCTCTAAATGTGTCACAGTCACCGATTCATCTAAATTATTTGATGTCACATACTACAATACATTTCAAACAACTATATTTTTGCAAATAATTTGTCAAATGCATATATATATTTTTCGAAAACATTGTTTCTATGACAGCCAAACATTACCCAGGGTAACTCAAACATGATCTCAAGACAATAGTGAAGGCAAAGCAAGGAGTCCAGGGCAAGAACCAACCATCCCCTACAAAACTCACAATTTTTCTTTGACTACAGGCACAAGGAATGTAACAAGGGTATTCAAAATGCATACACACAGCAAAGTTTTCACAACGACAAGGGCACCAAACGTAACACATCAAGCTAAGAAATACTTTACTCTCACTACCTTTCTTTGCATGAGATTGAGCATTATCTCTCTTCCTTGCATGAGACTATGTACTATCTCGCTTTATTACATAAGGCTAAACATTGACTTTCCTTGCATGACAATAAGCATTATCTCTATCCCTTGCATGAGGAAAGCATTGCCTCCGTAATTGTATAAGGCTAAGTATTGCCTTTCCTTACATGAGACTAAGCATTGTCTCTATTTCCTGCATGAGACTAAGCATTGCCTCCGTAATTACATAAGGCTAAGCATTTCCTTTCCTTGCATGAGACTAAGCATTGTCTCCATTTCCTTCACGAGGTTAAGCATTGCCTCCGTAATTGCATAAGGCTAAGCATTTCCCTTCCTTGCATGAGACTAAACATTGTCTCCATCTCTTGCATGAGGTAAAGCATTGCCTCCGTAATTGCAAAAGGCTAAGCACTGTCTTTTCTTTTTATAAGGCTAAATACTACCTCCACTACACTACATAAGGCCAAACACTATCCCCTTTATTAGCATAGGGCTAAGCAATGCCCTCGTCTCATACAAGACTAAACCTTTTCTTGTCTCGACCTAACATATGACTAAGCATCCCATCTTTGCATTTCATAGGCTGAAATATAGCCATTTTTTCCGAAGGCATCATAGTCCGAAGGCATCATCCTCATAGTCGGGAAACACCATTCCATGGCCTGAGGATCTCTCAAAATTGCACATCATTATTCAAAGGCATCATAGTCTAGATGTACCATCCTCATGGCCCAAGGAGACCATTTCATTCCCTGTGAATCCCTTATCATGCACTTCATGGCCCAGGACGTTATGGTCTGAGGACATCATCCTTAGCGTCCAAAGATAACCTTCATGGTCCAAAGAAAATTTGCATCATGTTTAAATTGTCGCAATAATCCATATATATTCGCATGCACCATGTTTTAAGTTTTGAAGGTAATTCGGGAGGTAACAGTTCTACAAACAGGTGCAATCTTCACTCCGATTTCCGTTGACAACTTTCACATCCTTCGATTGCTTCAAATGTAACCGACTACCAGTAATTACCTACCTTTTACTCTATGATCATTCAGATATCTGCCTTGTGACACATGCGTAACGTTCAAAATTCACATTCGTGACCGCATCTAAATTGTCCATTACTTACAACACTACCCTACCCCAAGAAACAAGTTCAGAACATACGCCAATTCTTATGACAACTCCGTCGGTTTTGTTCGCAGTTGGATTTAAAATTACACGCGGCCTAATTCCCGTAACACCAGGGATATGTAGGAAACTCAAGAACTAGGGTTCGACACCCATTTTTCCAAAATGCATCATTCCTCACTCACTTCGGACAAAATTGGTCATCATTTTCTTTAGCCGACAACTCTTCCATCATTTTCGAGTAAAAAGGGGCAGCTGTTGATACCCAATTTTGCCCTCATATATTTTAAAATAGTATATATACCTTCAAAGTATCATTTTTCATCATTACTTAGTCTACAAGAGTCATATGAGCATTTTCTATAATTTTTCATAATATTTAGAGCTTTAAAATTAATTTTCTTGCATTTAAATTACTTGAATATTTATTAATTACTCCTTCATATTATTTTGTGATGACTTAGTCATCTAAATTACTATTTGCGTCCATATACATGGTTCAAACATTTTTTACTTAGTTTCATATAATTACATTGGTATCTTTAGGCTATTTGCACAATCTTGCAATAATAGCCTATATTTTGTAATTTATCGTATTTGTCATTTTATTCAAGGTCAAAATAATATTTTACATTTTTATTATTTTCTACTATTGTTTTAAATTATTAATTTTAATGATTAGCATTTTTTATATATTTTTTAACTATTTTATTTAATTATTTCCCTTTAATCTCTTATTTAAAAACTGACCCAATTTTTAGGCTAATATTCGGACCAAATTTTGGCCCGAATCCTTAGTCCAACCTTCCAGCCCAAACTAAATAACCCCTTTAAAATCCGGGCACAACCCATTTGAAACAACCCGCCCCGCCTTCTTTTAAACCCTGGTCGTTGATATTATGAGATCAACGACCCACTATTAACCCCTTACTTTTAATTATCCCAAACCCTCACTCTCCTAAGACAGCCACCTCTTTTCTCTCTGTTCCTCTCTTCTTCTTCACAAACCCTAGCCTCCACACCCGTTAATTTTCTCAGGTTCCAACCTTGATATGGAATCCTCCTATGATTTACCTTCCATATATGTTTCATCTTCGTGTTACTTACACGATTATGGAATCACTTAGTACCTATTTTTAGCAAGTACTAGGCCTGGAATCATGTGAAAACCGTCTTCAATCTTCAAGATCTAGACTCTATTCAGTCTGTATACGTTTATGGTAAGGTGATATGAGGCCGATTCACCAAGATCTTTGGTCGATTCTTTGATTTCTGTCGAACTAGGGTTTGAATTTTTTTCCTTTTACCCGTTCCATTACTAATTGCATGTAGTATTTTCTTCCTTTATTTATATTTGATTGATTGTTTTTATTTTTTGTTTGTTCAATTCTTACCACTATATAAACCCCTACCCAATTCCCCTCTAGACAAACCTAATTTTCATTGTTATTACACTCAATATACTTTTCTCACTCATTCATTTTCTTTGAAACTCTTGACTCTTTGGGCGGCTGAAAGCGTAAGCCATAATATTATCAACCTCTTCCGGTGCAAGCACTACTCGAGGCCCTTGCGAGGCTCTTATGAACTCTGAAGCATCAGAGATATGGGGTTCTTACTACCAGTATCCTAAACTCCTTATTCTTTTGTTTGTTTAATTTTGCTACTTGTTAGTGCCGTCGACTCTTGCAATGTTAGGTATTTTCCTTATGTATATATCTATGTGTTCTATGAGCATGATTTTGTTCCATTGTTAGTTGTGAATCCCTGATATTGCACTGCTATGATATCGTTCAATACTCCCCGGTTATTCTATATTCCTTGATAGTTGAATGCATTTTAGTACATGTGATAGCTTCCAGCTTGTTCTTTGTTTGTGTTAGGCTAATATGTGTTCTTCACTATATCCTCCACTTCTATGTTGGTTTTCCTTGTTTTCCTCTGGAATCAGTTCTGTACCTCTATGTTTTTTTTAGCACCTGAACATGTTTGAGCTTTGACTTTCAATGCATACCTATTTTTATTGTTCTGTTAATGAATCTAACTGTCATGAATACCTGTTATTAGTTTCCCTCTCTTTCTTTTATACACTTATTCATTTAATATAGACCCTTATAACTGTATCCTTGTAGTCTTTAAAGATTTGTACCAATTCCTTTTGTGTTATACCTCTCCGGCCTTTTAATTCTCACCTAATTATAATCCACATAGTCTTAAGTTGTGCGGGGACTGTTGATACCCAATTTTTCTCTATATATTTTCATATATAAAATACCTTTTAAAACAACATATATAGGCATATATAAGCATATCCCAAGGTCCTATTATTTTTCTCAATTTGTTTTAAAGATTTTAAAATCAATTTTATTGCCCTATTTTATCAAGAAAAACCAATAAGTGTTCCAAAATTGGCATTTTGGTAAATTATTTATTGGATTCTCTTTTTTGTACCAAAATATAGCTAAGGTAAGTTTCGCACATTTTTTACAAATATATTTAGTATTTTAAAGCTAAACTGCATATAATTGCAATATTAGCTTATTTTACATTTAATTGCGTTTATAATTACAAAATTGATTCCAGTAATTTTTAATTTAATATTTACATATTATTAGTTGATTTAGTACTTTTAATTTATTTTCAGAAATTATTTTACTATTGTTTTTTAAATAAATAAGGGAAAAAGTGGCTATTTAAATACTAGCCCCAACTATTTCGATTATAACCTTAAATTAGCCCCAATTGAACCCAATTCCCAATATCAATTCCCCAACCCAATTTTAATTTAAACCTGCCCGTGACCTAAATTAAATCCTACCCGACCCAGACCCCTCTCATCCTGGCCATTGATCTTTGAGATCAACGACCCCTATTCACTCTTACCTTTTTTAACACAAACGACCACCCTATCCTTCCCATTTCTCACCTACAAGCCACCTTTGAACCCTCCACTCTCTCAAACACTCTCGAACCTTCTCAAACCCTAGCCGCCTCATACCATCTCCGCCCTGAAAGCCACTGGAATCTATGGCTTCCAAGGCTATGAGAGTCCTACACCGGCCTCCTATGACTCCCACGTGCCTGATTTCTAAACATTGAAGGCATGACCGTGAAGAGTCATATCCAGACCTCTATGGATTCGAAGTTTCATGGTCATCTCCAGCTTTGCTCCGGCGTACCATGGTTGTTCGAGCCTGATATTGACCTCTCCAATGCCTTTCTCACTACTGGGGTTCCTCTGAAACCCTAACCCTTCGAGGTTTTCTCCGATTCTTTTAGATCTGTTGTGTATCTATGCTTTCTCTAAGTTTTCAAATGATTTCTCTGGCTTTTCTTTCAAAATTACTTTCAGAACCATTTCTTCTCCGATCTAGGGTTTTCTGGAAAAATGTTTAAGTGTTTCTCTGACTTTTTTTTTTCTTTTTTCTTTTGTGTGCATCTGCCTCTACTATGTTCTTATATTTTTCCTTCTACCATGTTCTTGTTTACTCTTTCTACTATTTTTTTTATATCCTGTTCTTGTATGCATCTCCTACCGTGTTTTCCTATACTATGTTCTCGTATGCTTTTCTGCTGTGTTCTGGTACTTTCTTCTCCTATGTTATGATATGTTTCTCCTACTATATTTTTCTACTGTGTTCTTAAGTGTTTTACTATTTTCCTTCTACTAAGTTCTGTTTAAGTTTCTTCTAAAAACTTCTCAGCATGCTTCTGCTACTGATCTTATCAGTCTTTTCTATTACGTTTCGTGTTAGCTTCTTCTACTTTATTTTCTTTGAATTCTTCCGCTATGCTCTTCATATTACTTTTCTATCATGTTTTCACGAGTTTCAGTTGCTGAGAGGAACATGGTAGAGGTTTCAGTTGTTTCTGAGACCTCTGAACCTATTTTGAATCTCTGAAATGAGTTTCAAAATATTTGTTCTTCATATGATTCTAGCTCTTGCTAAACTCTGCTGCACTGGATCTTCTACTGATTTAACAATGACACCACAGTCTTTTTCATGCTTAACATGTTCGTATGCTCCTTATATATGATGAATTTCCCTCTAAAATGGTTTTCAAATTTGCAATTAATTCAAACTGCCTTCTGAATATGGCTTGATTGATTTCTTTCCATTGTTTGCTAATTTTATCTGTGACTCGGCCTAAGTTAAAACCCTTCTTCATCCTTTCTTGACTCGGTTTATTCATACAAAAATCCCTGACCTTTGATTTACTGGCTGTTAATTGATTTTATTACTTTGTTTGGACAACCGTGTACTGCAAAACCCTGTCCTTAAAATAACCTTTTATGTATTTGCCCCTAATTGCCTGCTGTGCAAAAGTGCTTACTCAATTTCTTTCCGTAAATGGTTTTTACCCGTTTGAATCTGAATCCCTTAATTAAGGGAAGTCTTGTGTAATTGATTGACAATCAGTTCCTCAACTATTTTCTTACCTTATTTCTACTTGATTTTACACTATAAAAGGCACGACCCTCTTCACAAACAACAACACACTTTCACAATCCTTCTGAACTCTTACTTACACATAATAATATTCTCTCTTCTTGTCTGTACTATGACTTTTACAAGACTACTGCATTTTCTCTATTTGTTTCTTTGAAACTGGTATGTCCTAATTTAAGCTTTAGCATCATCACAATGTGTTCATTTACAGCTTTTATATCCATGTCTACTTTACTGTTTCTGTAAAGTTCAATATTTAAGTTAGTATGCTCATATCTTTCTGCCTGTTTTTGCTGTGAATCCTTGCTCCCCATCCCCATTACCCCCATGTGTTTGAGAATTGTGACTTAAGGCATGGCAATGTAAGTTGTTGCCCATGAATTAAGTTTGAACCAATGGGGTCTTAACCTCTAAGCAAACAAGATTGAGGGTGTGCCAGCTGATGATAGGCTATAATTACGTATTTTAGTCGATTATTACACTCTAATTTACTGCACTTTAGTTGAGTTTGCGCTTTAATCGCTAGTGTTTTGCACTAATTGTGTATTTTATGCCTTGTAGGTGTGATTTCGAGCTATATAGATTTTATGGAATGAATTTAAGTGGTTTGGAGCTTTGAATTCTGAGTAATAGCTCAAGAAAGTAAGTCGGGATCGCGTTCGGGGATCAACGGATGATAAAACAACAAAACAAAAACTCGAAGAGGCATATTGCGCACTGTCTAGTAAAATAGACATAACTTTTGACTTTGAACTCCATTTGGGCTTCAAAATATATTATTGGAAAGATAACTCAAAGGGATACTACTTTCATGTTTTATATTTTTTCAAATTCCAAACGGAACAGGGTCAAATACCACGACCGCAGCAGAACCGCGGCAGAGGGCAGTCGTGGACAATTAAAGAATCTGAGAGGGTGTTTGGCCGCGGTTCCGGTGCAACCGCGGTGGAACCGCGGCAGGATGCGTAAATTTCAGGGACCAAGGTGCAAAACACGGGATTTTAAGCCCTAAACCCTTTATTAAACCAAGGAAGCCGGCCAAGAAAAGGATAGGACATATTTTTGACATAGGTTTGACCTAAGGAGGCAGAGACACAATAGGAGCAAGGCTTGGGAATTCTTCTACAAGTTTTTTTCTTTTCTCTTCCTATTTTTTATTGTTGGTTATTACTTTTAGTATTGTAGTTTTACCTACTATTATGAATAGCTAAATTGTTATCTAGAGTTTTGATAGAACCTTTTGTAGGATAAATTCTTGTTATGTTTTTATATAATTGAGCCGTAGTATAATCTCTATTTGTTCAACTACGTTCTTATTGTAGTTAATTGAAGAGCTCTCAATTAGCTGTGCCTATTTAGTATGCATAACTCGGGAGAGAGTGCATATTTAGGTAATTGTTGAACAACACCACTCCCAGAGTATATGAGGGATCAATAACCGAGGGTTTAAAGGCGAGATTAGGGATAACGAAGCCTTGGGTGCGATCTTAAGTGAGTTGTATCAAAAGCCAACTAGCGTAGCTCGGGAGAGTGCGTCTAGTAAATTGTTGTGATTACTCGGGAGAGATTTACGGTAATAAGAGTGCTCATGATCGGTAGAGAATACTTAGGCGAAATTATAGAAGACATAGCGGGAAGGATTCCGACAATTGGGGAAATCATAACTCTAGACCTCCTTAATCTTGTCTCTAACTCTTAGTATCTTTAGTTGTTAATTTATTATTTTAATTTGTTAATCAATTAGTTAAACACAAGAATCTAAATATCTATAAGTTAGGAACTGTTCAAGCTTGTCTTCTTGGTGATAGTGAACAGCTGTAGCTAAGCCTTAGTTCTCTGTGGGATTCGACTCCGGACTTGTAAACCGGATTATATTTGCAACGACCGCATTGTCCTTTTTATAAGGCATAGTTGGGCGTGATCAAATTTTGGCGCCGTTGCCGGGGAACTAACGGTGTAGCTGTAGGTGTACATATTGCTTTTTTTTTAATCCGCTCGGCAAACGCCTAGGGTTAATTTTATTTATAACATGATAAACGACAAAATACAATGTCTAGTTATCGTACGGAATGAACGAAATAAAGTTTGCATTTAACAAATATCCTATTATCAAAATTGAGTGTTGCACTCAACATTGATAAAATATTAAAGCTATTAAACTTTGAAATATAAGACTTTATGGTGTACATATTGCTAGGTTTCAAGCTTGAACTTTTATTTTTATTTTTTTGTATTTTATTTTTTTTTCTTTTCTTTTTTCGTTTTACTTGTTGATTTAAAAAAAATGGCATCATGGAATTATGAAAGTTTTGATGTTGGTAATTCTACTTTTAATCCTCCTTATGCATATTGTGATGAAAACCACCCTTGGCAAAATTATCAAAATATTTCCGAGAGCGAGTTTTGTGCACCAACTCAATCTTATGTGTGGAATGTGGGTGATATGTGTGGTGGTCAAGATTGTCACTTTCACGGTTGTGCTTATATTTCTTATCTTCCCCCAACCCCTTATTATGATGATTCTATGTTTTCTTGTGAGGATAATAGGAACAAAGAACCTCGGGAAGCTGACCTAAAGAAGATTGAAGATATGTTAAAGTGTCTTATAGAACAACAAAGTAAAATACTGCTGCAGATAGAAAGGCAAGATGAAACTATTTACAACTTAGAGGCTCAAGTGAGTCAATTAGTTGAAGCTTTTAATGCTCAATATGTCAATATTATGGATAGTAGCCAGGAGCAGTTTGCATTAGAGACGGAAATTGAGGTGCCAATGGAGGGGTCCAAAGTAGAACCCCAACACTCTAACCATCTAGAATTTGAGGATGCCGATGTTGAAGAAATAATACTAGAGTCAACCAGGGACGTTGAAGATACAAATTTAGTTGACTCTAGTGTTTTGGGTGTTGAGGAGGTCGAAAATCTTGAAGTTCATGTATTGGAACGTGTTGTACCTCATTCCAAACACTTCTCTACATTATGTTCGGACGGTGAAATGGGAATGGATCTTTACGAACATAAAAAGGAGTCCAAGGAAGAGGTAGATGGGCCTTATATTTTGAAATTCTAAAGGCTGTCTAGGCAAGGTGACACTCCTCGGTCGAGAGCCAAAAAGTGCATAAGACTCTATCTAATTTTTGGCTTGTAAGAATTTGTACCTCCCCAAGAGCATAATCATAAGCTTGAAGCAAAACTTGGGGTGTGATTCATAAGTTTGAAGTGGAGGCAGAAAGTGATTCACGTCGTGCCGCGACGTTAAATCAAGCGCTTGTTGGGAGGCAACCCAACTTTACTGCTTTCTTTTATTTTTTGTATTAATTTTTTTAAATTGTATTATTGTAGTGTCAATTTTTTATTTTCTAGGAGCATGGAAAGCAAAGGTATTGGAAGGATACAATAACAAACCAAATGGTTGGAACTAAGTCTGAGGTACCCGCACAAAGGACCAAGCTTGGGAGAAGTCTGAGTACCCCATGAGCTGTTAATGCTTCGGCCTTTGGCCTACCAGAGAGTTTCTTTTACTCTTTTATTAGTTATGGTGTGCATTAGGGACAATGCCCAATTTTAAGTGTGGGGTGAGGAGATTGACTGGGTGGTGACTTTCTATGCTATTTTAGTTGTGTTAGTTTAATTGAATAATTTTTTTTAAAATAGAAAAGATTGGACTTTTCCCAATGATGGATCTATTAGACAATTTTCTTGAGGGATTTAAGTCTAAAGAAAAAGTACAAAAAGATTTTCTTTTGTTAGGTAGTGTAATAAATACCCCTTGGTTTTTCTTTAAACCACGGTTCTTTTCCAAGGGTTTTATTTGAACCGGGTGTAGTTATTTTTTTTGGGAGTAGGAGCCATTATGTTGTATTTTGAATTGAAGCAATATCTCTTGACTTTGTTATGCCTTGAGAATAGTGAGTACTTTGGTTGTGACGCTTAAGCTCAGTTTTTGACTCTTGTAGAAGTACCTTAAATTGTATGATCTTAAAATTACTTAACTGCTTTGACTAGAGTGTCCATGAATCCAATCCTGAGTGAGTTATGTGCCATGTGTGTGTGAGGTTTGTTGTATTCCGTGCATTGCATTTGATGCCTAGAACTTGCCCCGTGTGTTTGCAAAGCGAAATAATAGTTTTATTCAGTCTAGAAAGTGATATAGGCATTTCTTTGTTGAGCCAGATATGTATACTTTACCCGCCTAATTGTTATGTATCGTAGTTAACCCATTTGTGCCTGTAATCCTTTTTTTGGCAACCACATTACAAGCCTTACCCATTTGTTTGAATTAACTATCTATTTGAACCATTGTAACCTTTCATGAGCACTTGAATTGTTATGAAGTTTGTAAAAGTTAAAGTGTGGGGTGGTTGGTTTGGCTTTTGAGTGGAACCAATGAAATAAGGAGAAAGGTGCACTGATTTGAAAGAGCAAGAGCCACTCGAATTGACAAAGAAAAGAAAAAAAAATAGTTGCATTGCTGTGAAAAAAATATATATTCTTTGATAGTGGTGACTCTTGATATAATTGTGCTTAAATATTTTGGGAGTTGATGTATATTGATGTGAAGATGGAGTTTTGCTTGACATAAGTATGAGGTTTGAATGTTAAAGTATATGTATTAAAGAGCTTAGGGAGGTGTAGTCACTCTTATATCTAAATGTATCCTACCCGTCCCGTAGCCTACATTAGAACCAAATAAAGTCCTAATTGATCCTAGATTGAATGTGCTCGATTAGTGGAGTAGTACACTACGGGCAAGCTTATGCTGCATCTTTTATGGCATATGAATGTTATTTCTGAGAATGAGTGAATTCTTTCTATCTTGAGTTCCTAAGTGTTCTTAAATTTTATTATGTGGAACTACTCTCTTTTGTTGTGTGAGGGCACTTGATTCATGAAGGAAAGGTAATGTCAGTGACCTCTATGTTAGAGTAAGTAAGTGAATTGTGAATAATGCGTGGTACTTGTGAGTCAAATCTTGAGGTGAAGATGTTACGCTTTTGTGCTTAGTCTACTTTAAATACTGTTGGTGTGATGAGTTAGGAGAATTGTTTAAAAAGGTGGTGTCTATAAAAAAAAGTGTAGTTTGATTGCTCGAGGACGAGCAATGATTTAAGTGTGGGGTGTTAATGATAAGCTATAATTACGTATTTTAGTCTATTATTACACTCTAATTTACTGCACTTTAGTTGAGTTTGCGCTTTAATCGCTAGTGTTTTGCACTAATTGTGTATTTTATGCCTTGTAGGTGTGATTTCGAGCTATATAGATATTGTAGGATGAATATAAGTGGTTTGGAGCTTTGAACTCTGAGTAATAGCTCAAGGAATTAATCCGGAATCGCGTTCGGGGATCAACGGATGATAAAATAACAAAACGAAAACTCGAAGAGGTATATTGCGCACTGTCAAGTAAAATAGACATAAATTTTTACTCGTAACTCCATTTGGGCTTAACAATATATGATTGGAAAGTTAACGCAAAGGACTACAACTCTCATGTTTTACGTTTTTCCAAATTCCAAAAGGAACAGGGTCAAAAACCACGACCGCGGCAGAACCGCGACAGAGGGCAGTTGCGGACAACTGAAGAATCTAAGAGGGTGTTTGGCCGCGGTTCCGGCACGACCGCGGTGGAACCACGGCAGGATGTGTAAATTTCAGGGACCAAGGTGCAAAACACGGGATTTTAAGCCCTAAACCCTATATTAAACCAAGGAAGCCGACCAAGAAATGGATAGGACATATTTTTGACATAGGTTTGACCTAAGGATGCAGAGACACAATAGGAGCAAGGCTTGGGAATTCTTCTACATGTTTTTTTTCTTTTCTCTTCCTATTTTTTATTGTTGGTTATGACTTTTAGTATTGTAGTTTTACATACTATTATGAATAGCTAAATTGTTATCTAGAGTTTTGATAGAACCTTTTGTAGGATAAATTCTTGTTATGTTTTTATATAATTGAGCCGTAGTATAATCTCTATTTGTTCAACTACGTTCTTATTGTAGTTAATTGAAGAGCTCTCAATTAGCTGTGCCTATTTAGTATGCATAACTCGGGAGAGAGTGCATATTTAGGTAATTGTTGAACAACACCACTCCCAGAGTATATGAGGGATCAATAACCGAGGGTTTAAAGGCGGGATTAGGGATAACGAAGCCTTGGGTGCGATCTGAAGTGAGCTGTATCAAAAGCCAGCTAGCGTAGCTCGGGAGAGTGCGTCTAGTAAATTGTCGTGATTACTCGGGAGAGATTTACGGTAATAAGAGTGCTCATGATCGGTAGAGAATACTTAGGCGAAATTATAGAAGACATAGCGGGAAGGATTCCGACAATTGGGGAAATCATAACTCTAGACCTCCTTAATCTTGTCTCTAACTCTTAGTATCTTTAGTTGTTAATTTATTATTTTAATTTGTTAATCAATTAGTTAAACACAAGAATCTAAATATCTATAAGTTAGGAACTGTTCAAGCTTGTCTTCTTGGTGATAGTGAACAGCTGTAGCTAAGCCTTAGTTCTCTGTGGGATTCGACTCCGGACTTGTAAACCGGATTATATTTGCAACGACCGCATTGTCCTTTTTATAAGGCATAGTTGGGCATG
Organism: Nicotiana sylvestris; assembly: GCF_000393655.2. Taxonomy (NCBI): domain Eukaryota; kingdom Viridiplantae; phylum Streptophyta; class Magnoliopsida; order Solanales; family Solanaceae; genus Nicotiana; species Nicotiana sylvestris. The sequence goes on from NC_091063.1 coordinate 67,315,158, forward strand.
ATCACCAGCACCTCCCATTGCTGGGTGTGCCCATCAGCCTGCTTTTCTTTTGCTCTTGCAAATTCCCCTACACCCTTATATATACTGATTTTAAGTTATTCCCATTTTCCCTTTTCCCTTTCAGAATTCTACTTTCGCACCTGCACTCCCTCTTAGTTCCTAAGTTCTACCCTACTCTTGTGAGCCTTGCCTTGGAACCTTGAGTTCTCTCTGAACTTGGACACCTGAGGGCTGCCCTTCCACACTGCACTATGGCTTAATCTGGTGATACATTTGGGTGTAAGCACTACCCAGAGTTCTTATGAAACTCTTAGGGAACTCTGACACATCCAAATGGAAGAAAGGCTTTGAAATATGACCTCTTGGAGTTGGTTTACTTCATACTTCAGACAAAAAGTCTGAATCAGGCTCTCCTTAGTTGTACTTTTTAATTTCCGATGTATTTTTTACATTACTTTTGTGGGCTGTAATAACTTTGAAGTAAAACTCTCAGGGATGGCTAGTGAAAAAAGGAGGGGTAACCATGTATGCAAAAGGGGTAGATAACCTGCCTATAGGAGTTTATGAATTCCTGCATTCTCATATAAACACCATGTTTATAGGAATCTCGCATACTCATATAGATACCATGTCTCTAAGAATTTCTGCATTCTCATGTGTAGATACCATGTCTATAGGAATCCTGCATTCTCACATATAGATATCCTATCCATAGGAGTTTTCTGAATTTCTGCACTCTCATATAGATATCATGTCTATAGGATTTCTACACTCTCATAGAGATATAGTGTCTATAATTACTCGAAATCTGAATTCTGCATATGCATATAGAAAATATGCTATAGGTCTTTCTGAATCTTGCATATCCAATTTTCATTGGGCAAACATGTTTATAGGTCTTAAATAACCAACTACAATTAGATATCATGTTCATATAAAATACAACACCTAGATAGCATGTTTGTAGGATTTCTGCATTTCTCTATGTCTATAAAAGTGTTTTAAAGTCGACAAATGCATAGAAAGCATGCCTATAAGAGCTTTAATCAAATCTGAATTGCCTCACTCGCTTATGAGTCTAAAACCAGCAATAATAATGCATTACCAGTTGTAGAACTTATGATCTTTTGCTAAAACTCGCCCTCCTTTAATAATTGACAGCTTTTCTTAAATCAGTATGTAATCAGCTCATATCCTTATTTTCTGAAGTCTGTAGATATCATGCCTATAGGATTTTCGTCTAACACTTAGGCATCCATAGGGTAAAGTTATAAACTAAATTAGACATTTTTATTAGCTACAACCAGCAGGCAGGCCTGATTCGGGCATCTTATCTGAACTATGTAATAAATCAGTCTGCCTCAACCTTTTTAGTTTTAATCAGACCCTAAACAGTACAAGTAAGTCATGCTACATTACGTGCTTTCTTTGGTTTAAAGGAGGTCTGTTTGAGTTTTTTTTGTTTATATGCTTCCCCAAACTTGCTATATGTGTTTTGTTTGTCGCCTTAGTATTTTATCTTTTGAAACCACAAATACCTCCTCCCTTTAGGATTAGTAGTCCCAAGTGCCTCCAGGGCTGATAGGATTGGGGCAGGTAATAGCATGCAATAAATAAACGAGACCATTCCGCGCTTTAATACCTTAACGAGGTGGGAAATGGTAGATATGGATATGATGACCACACGATAACATCACGTGTAGCCCCTCACTGAGGAGTGATTACCGTATGTTGTGTTGGGTGATCCATATTATTAATAAACCTAGGACCCCCCCTTTCTCTTTGTTTTCTTTGTTTCTTTTAAACCTTTTAAAACCATTTCTTTTAAGAAAATCAACTCTTTTTATTTCCTTTTTCTTACTTTTGTTTATTTGTAACCATTACGTGAAAATTCTCTCTTATTTGAAGCCTTTATTTGCCTATGTGTTATTTGCACTTAAGTCACAACAATAGTTTGGACAGGAACCACACTAGTGGATCCTGAGGGGTGCCTAACACCTTCCCTTGGGATAATTTCAAGCCCTTACCCAATCTCTGGTTACTCAAATCAAACCTTTCTTAGTGTCCTGATGCACTTAAATCATTAGGTGGCGACTCTTCCATTCAAAACTCAATTCCCGAAGGGGAACGAGTTGTCTCCCAAATGTCATAAACCTGATTTCACGAGAAAAAGGGGGTGCGACAGCATGGCGACTCTGCTGGGCAATTTTAGGCTTTTACCATTTCAGACTATTATTGTGAATTTATGCTTCTTTATGCGCAATTACTTGTTTATTTCTTTTAAGAATTCAATTTTCTTTTTGATTGCAAAACTGACTTGTCTTTTTGTTTATCTCCTTTATTACTTTCCTTTACTGCTTTCCTTTACTACCGCTTTAAGTTATGAAAAATTGTTGTATTTACTGCTTTCTCAACGTGCAAATATATGACAACTTGCTTTAGTTATTGCATAAACATGTTTTCAACATCATATTCCACTAGTGCCAAACAAAATACCATAGCAACGCTTATAATGAGTGGTTGCGCTCTTCCGATATTATCACCCCCTAAATCCGAAAAATGCGTATTTGCGGTAAAATCAGTCGATCAACGGTGTAGTCGACGGTTTCATGCCTTTCCCCCTTGAGTTGTCTGCTCAAGGGTACCAGTCTAAAACCCTATAGAAACCTTACACTGTTTAATTGTGCATGCATCATGGTCAAACCTAGTCGAGTCAGTTATGTTGTCCGCATAATGACTCTTTAAGATAGCCTCGTCCAAAATCCACTAGGTTTCCCTAAAACCCAAACGGACATCCCCACATTCTGTACATATATTTGGAGAAAAATATGCTTCATGCTAATTGTTGATGTTAAATAGTCGAGTCTAGTAGGGGTATGGTCTTAACTCTTTTGTTTTATAGAAAATGAAGGACGAGGTCCCTAATTTCGGAATGGTTAGCATGCCCCCACTCTTGCTAAACTGGTGGGGGAGTCTTTCGTTAGATGACCAAATCAATGAGTGGAAAGAGAAGGCCGCCAGAGCTAGCAAAAAGTTGGAATATATGGAATACAGTCTGCTGGAACTAGAAGGAAAAGTGAGGAAGAGAGTCGTCGACTGCTAGAACACTGAGGGAAACGAAGGAGAACACCTGGCCAAGGCATTTTTACTGGTGAACCTACACGAATTGGAGGATTTGATCAACGAAAGCATTCAACCTGAGGAAGGTCCTTCTGGGACCAAATAGATAGGAATCTTTTCTTTTTGCTTTAAGAAATGTAATAAGGCCAATGGCCACTAGTGACATTTTGTTCCTTGTTATTTAGTGTTGTTTTGGGATTCGTCTACTTTTATCAATAAAATGAGGCATTTAGCATTCTAAGTTCTCCAAATTAATTTGTTGCTAGGCCTACCTCGGGCAAAACATGGCTCCCAAATTAGGACACGATTTTCATTCTTGCACTATGTGTTTAAATATCGCAACATTTTTTCTTATAATTCGCACTGACTTGTTACCTTTTTGTTTTTACTTTTGTTTTATTTATTCCCCTCCCCAAAAGTTAGTTCGTGCACTTTAGCATCGTCATCATATTCCACAAGATCAAAGGGCCCTCCACCCACTCCTCCTCCTAGTCCTATCAGAAGCAAGAACAAAGGAAATATGGAAGATTTGAACAACACCAGAAAAGAAAGCTCAACTGAACGGGTAGAGGTCACTCATGGTACTCAGGTCTCCAAAGAAAGTGCGTCCCAACTCGAGCAGAAACTGTTGATATTTTAGGAGGAACTTGATTAGGTTCGGAATCTGGCAAACTTGTCATTTTCGCTTACCACTCCAGATATCAATTTTCCAATCGCTCAGAACCACACGCCTCCACAAAACATCCCAAAAGCACAAAATCAACCCTCTCCTCACCACCACTACAATACTTGCCACACATCCAACAATACTCAATTGCTCTTCCCTGAACCTTTGAATTCCACAAATGACCATTTCCATGCCTACCATAACACCCCCATCTATGTGGAGACCATGCCACACTCCACCCAATCCATTTCAAGGACACCCGAGTTTGATGATAAAGACTCACTCATCAGGAAGCTGGCTGCGGAACTCAAGAAATTGACTAGTCGAATTCAGGGTGTCGAAGGAAGTAAGGGATTGAAGGGTTGAACTACGAAGATCTTTTCATTCAATCGGATGTTGAACGGCCCGAGGGGTACAAACCACCTAAGTTCGAGATGTTTGATAGTACAGGGGATCCGAGAGTCCACTTGAGAACATATTGCGACAAGTTGGTCGGAGTAGGGAAGGACGAAAGGATTCGCATGAAGCTTTTCATGAGGAGTCTGAGAGGAGATGCTCTGTCTTGGTACATTAGCCATGACCCGAAGAAATGGTCGAACTAGGTGAGTATGGCATCTGACTTCATGGACAGGTTCAGGTTCAACACAGAAACTGCGCCAGATGTGTTCTACATCCAGAATTTAAAGAAGAGGCCCATAGAAACATTCCGCGAGTACGCTACTTGTTGGAGATCAGAAGGCGCTAAGGTCAGACCGGCTTTAGAAGAAGAAAAAATGAACAAGTTTTTCGTCCGAGCTCAAGACCCACAGTACTATGAAAGGTTGATGTTGATTGAGAGCTAGAAATTTTCCGACATTATCAAGCTAGGGGAAAGGATAGAGGAAGACATCAAAAATGGTATGGTTACAAACTCTAAAGCTTTGCAAGCTAACAATAAGGCTTTACATTCTGGTGGTACGTCCAAGAAAAGGGACGTAGTTGTCGTAATGGATGCACAAAGATCCAAATCCCCTATCAAATACCAAGCCTATCCAATACCTCCACTGATATATCAGCCTACCCCGAACCAAGCATCTTCACCCTCTTACCAAACTCCACCAACTACTTACCAATCACCCTCACCTCCTACATATCAAGCTACTCCACCTAGATATTCCCAACCACATGTCTATCAAGCTTACAATACTCAACCATCCCACTATCAGTCACCTCCCGCACGCCAAAACTTTCCTAGACCTCGACCAAATTTTGACCGCAGACCTCCCAAACAGTATACCGCCATTGCTGAACTGATTGACCAGTTGTACGAAAGGCTCAAAGCTACTGGTTATGTCACCCCTATCCCTGCCATAACCCCTGAAAACCCTTCTTAGTGGGTAAATCCAAATAAATCCTGTGCATACCATTCCGGATGAAAGGGCATACCATTGATGAATGTCGCTCTCTGAAAGACAAGATCCAGACTTTGATTGATAACAATATCATTGTGGCAAAAGACCCTACTCCGAATGTTCGCAACAACCCCCTGTCAGACCATAAGGGTGGAGGTGTTCACATGATTGAAATAGAGGATGATTGGGATCCCAAAAGATCGATCAGTTTGATCATAGAAGGCGACGAACCAAAGAAGCCAATAGTCACCCTAAATCCGATTGTAGTCCAGACTTAGCCTTCTGGGGATGCCGAGGTAAACATGTCTATACCACTAGAGTTTGAAGCACCACCCCCTGCAAAGACGCCAACACCAATTGAGGTCGTGTTTGGGTCCCCAGCAAACGCACCCGCATCGTTTAAAGTTGCAGTTTTACCCTCCAAAATACATGCTCCGTTCGGAGTAAAGGTGCCCATTCCAGTAGCAATGTCGATCGTAAACCGTTACATACAAATGCCATACATTGGGATTACACAGCCGAGGCGAGAAGGAAAGGGAAGGCCAAGTTCGGGGAAACGGTTACGGCACAGGGTATGACAACAACCGGCTAGGTTTATACTCCGGAGCATTTAGCTGAGTCGAGTAAGCAGGCCTCTGGTCAGCCGACCATCACTGAAACCAGGCCCGATGATCTCTGGAGAAAGATACAAGCTAAGGAATACTCAGTCATTGATTACCACCATAGATTTCTATCCTAGCTTTGCTGTAAAGTTTCGATGCACATAAGAATGCCTTGTTGAAGGTGCTGAGTGAGGCATATGTACCAAGCAACATCACCAGAGGAGAAATGGAAAACATGGTAGGGCAAGTATTGGAAAGTCACATGATCACTTTTCATGAAGATGAGTTGCCACCAGAAGGGTTGAGTCACAATAAGGCATTGCACATCACCGTGCAATGCGAAGAATATTTTATCACCAGAATCCTGATTGATGGAGGATCTAGCCTCAACATTTGTCCATTGGTAACACTCAGGACATTAGGAAAGGGTCTGCATGAGATCAAGGATGGGGCCATCAATGTCAAAGCTTTCGACGATTCCCAAAGGTCCACCATTGGGGAAATCAGCCTGTGTTTGCAAACGGGGCCTACTTGGTTTGATGTTTATTTTCAAGTTATAAACGTGTCGACATCCTACAATTTGTTGTTGGGACGACTGTGGATTCATGCCGCTGGGGCCGTAGCGTCAACACTGCATCAGGCAGTGAAATTTGAGTGGAACCACCAGGAGGTGATCATTCACGACGATAGTAGCAATCCTATATACAGTCACCAGACCATCCCAGCAATCGGAGGCAGAATAAAGATAGGTGGAGAGACCTATCATCACATCGAGCGAGTCAATGCCGTCGACAAAGACAAGTGGTGGGACAACAAAATTGAGAGCATACTAAATTTGTGCGGATATGAACCTAGCAAGGGACTTGGCAAGAACCTCCAAGGAATTGCTAAGCCTATCAAACTGAAGAAACATGGCACCACTTTCGGTCTGGGATACGAGTATACTTGGGAGTAATTCAACAACTAGTCGGCACCATGGCGCGGTCCATACTACTCACTGGAGCAGCCAATACCACAATAGGAGCAGACTTTCCAGCCGACCGATGTTATCTATGGGTCGGAAGAAGAGGAAGCACTAGCAGCAGTGAGGAATTTGTTCCAAGAAGATGATGACATGGATTGTTGTGTCATCTTCGAGGAGGAAGGGGAGGAAGGCCCTTCCATACAGGCCATAAGCCGAGCAGCATGCCTCAACAATTGGACAATCAGAACCACCAGAGCCCGCAAAAGCCTCCGGGTAGCAAGGCTGAACAAAGCATCATGCACTATTTTTTATTTTTACTAGTTGATTTTCCTTTCGCAGTTTGAATTTTCGCAATAAGATCTTCCAATGTTCAAAATAGTTATGAAATTTATATAATCATTTTGGTTTCCTTACAAATCTTACTCTTATTATTTTCTCTCATTACTTTATTTATACAGCATTACTATTACTTATCTTGATGAACCAATGACTGTGACATACAACGAGACAACGCAACCAACTGACATAGATTCAGAGGAAGACGATATATCGGAAGAGATTGTGTAACACCCCGTAATTTGAATCAATTGTGGATACATTAAACAAGTATTAGCATGATGGTAATTGAGTGGTTATGATAATAAGTGTACGAGGAATATTATAGGTGATTTGGGGTCTAAGGAGAGGCTTAAGTCCAAGCCAAGTTGAAAATTTTCATTATAGTTGAAAATTTGCAAATGAGTATGCACAAGACCTCACTTTGGGCGAGCATATCTACCTGGATACAATGCGTTGTGTGATTCACAACCTATCAAATTAAAGCCCTTTGAGTCTAGTTTCCAACGCAACAAACTGTTAGTCATTTGGAGGTGATTACAGAAAGTTATGACCATTTTACTGCTGGAAAACTACTTGGGTTCATTGTAAGTCACCGAGGAATAGAACTGGACCCATCAAAGGTTAAAGCTATTCAAGAATTGCCACCGCCAAAGAACAAGAAGGACGTAATGAGTTTCTTGGGGAGACTTAACTATATCAGCCAGTTCATAGCACAATCTACAGTTATCTATGAGCCAATATTTAAGATGTTGAAGAAGGATGCGGCCACAAAATGGACCGATGACTACTATAAGGCCTTCGACCGAATCAAGGAGTACCTGTCAACACCACCGGTTTTGATCCCGCCCGAGCCAGGTAGAGCTCTATTGCTCTTCCTCGCAGTACTGGATGGAGCGTTCGGTTGTGTTCTGGGGAAGCATGATGAAATGGGGAGGAAGGAGCAGGCCATCTATTACCTCAATAAGAAGTTCACCCCATACGAGGCCCGATATTCTCTGTTAGAGCGAAATTGTTGTGCTTTGACTTGGGTGGCGCAGAAGCTAAGGCACTATTTCTATTCCTATACCACATATCTCATATCAAGGATGGATCCTTTGAAGTACATTTTCTTTCAAGATTTGGTCTACAAGAGGTAATCCTACACCCTTAGACTTACATATATGGTGTTATTATGGAATCATGAGTATAAATCAAGTATTACAACTTATGGTATGGTGATTGGAAGCCATAAATTCCCAATTTAAATACATGATCATGGTAGGGATTTAAAGGTGATTATTTGATAGGATTTGTTGGTTGGTTGTGAATGGATGGTCATATACGTGATGTTGAAAGTTATAAATTGGTTAATCATGATAGTAGGATAAATTGTTGATGAATGGTGGTAATTAGATGAACTAATTATATGGTGATGAGATGTAGAGGTTTATGCCTACAAGGTGTTTGATAATATGCCTAAATGGCTTAAGTTATGGAATTTGTTACTAATATTGGTTCCATTGGATATTGCTATTGTAGATTGAAGGTTCTTAGTGTTGTGGATTATTGTAGTATCACTAAGGGGTGACATTGAGGTATGTGAGGCTAACTCTCTATGTTTGGGAATGTTAATGATCCTCCCTACACTACGTTCCTTTTACGAAGTATCAATTGCCTCAGAAATATAGTTAAGCCTAGATCCTTGAATAGTTGTAGAACTTCTATTCTCTAGCTTCATAACTCGTTCATGACATTCATTCTGAACGTCGTGAGATCAGTTCGTATTCAATATAGACTTGGGTTTGATGTCCCTAAGTCTCAGTATAGCTTACTCAGTATGTCATAGACAGTTGAAGTTTCAGTGTTCATAATCAGTTCAAGAATACATGTCCCATTCTAGTCCTATTCAGTATTCCAGTATTATGTAGCTCAGTATGATTTAGTATTCCAGTCTTATGTACTCAGTATGGTCTAGTATTCCAGTATCATGTAATTCAGCATGATTCAGTATTTCACTATCATGTATTGCAGTATGATTCTCAATTCCTGATTTTAAATCCCTGGATGTTGAACACTTGTATTTGGGCCTGAGGCCGCAGTTAATGCTTTATGCATCTTTGGGCTTGAGGCCGCAGTTTATGCTTTATGCATTTTGGACCTGAAGTCGCAGTTATGTATACATATACTTGGGCCCGAGGCTGCAGTTTGTGCACACACACACACACACACACATATATATATATATATATATATATATATATATATATATATATATATATTGGGCCTGAGGCCACAATTTATTATTCAGATAAACAGGTTGTTCATCATTTAGAAGAGGGAGTATTTATATCCTTACTTCCTTTGTTCAGTTCAATTATCAGTTACCATTTCAGTTGACAGTTATCAGTTCAGTATCAGTTATCAGTTCAGCTATCAGTTATCATTTCAGTTATCACTTATCAAATCTCAGTTATCAGCTTAATTTCAGTTTCAGCATTTATAATTCTTTTTTTCAGTTGCTTTACATACCAGTACAATTCAAATGTACTGACATCCTTTTTGACCGGGGCCTGCATCTCACAATGCAGGCAATGATTTACAGGCCGACAATGCAGAGTGCTAGGATTCTCGTATCAGCTATTTGGTGATCCCCAGTTCTTTCGGGGCATTATCATTACTTTACAACCTTTCATATTTACAGATAGTCAGTGTTTTCAGTACTTCAATAGAGGCTTCATAGACTAGAGTAACAGTTAGACAGAGTCAGAGGCTTTCATATTAAGCTATGTTGGTTACAAATATGTTTCAGAATTGTATTAGTATTTTTGCACTTTGATTTATATCATCCAAACTTTCGGTATATCAGCATGTGTTAGTTTATCTTCCGCATTCAGTATGTTATGATACCACATGTTGATTCAGCTAGCTAGTTGGTTCGCTCGGTCACATGTAGTCAAGCATCGAGTGCCGTATTACATCCAGCCCCAGGTTCAGGGCGTGACAAAGCTTGGTATCAGAGCCCTAGGTTCAAGTGTCCTAGGGATTCTATGAAGCCGTGTCCAGTGGAGTTTCCTTTAAATGTATGTGCCGACCACTCATATAAATGGTTAACTACCAAGACATCCAGGATTGTCTCATTTCTTTCTACTTTAGATTGTGCCATGAATCTTAGAGCAATAGGTAACCTTGTCTTCCTATCGAATTACAAACGTATTGGATGCCTAAGCGATGCGCAGGAGAAACCTAAAGTCCTAGAGAGGATAATTGCCCATTGAGGTATGATTATGGAGTACATGTTAGTAAATACGAGACTTTAAAGGATGTAAAAAGTGGGATGCAATATATAGTGTTACAGATTAGAGCATAAACTTATCAGAAAGTACAAAAGCAGTTATCATGTCTTATGGTTATTCAGTATGCCAGTATTCAGTTATATGTTTACTAGATATCCAATTTTTAGTGTATCAAAATTTCTATAAACTTGTGAGTATACAGTGATGCATATGGATGATCAAAGAGAATGTAAGTAACAGTGATTATAACAAAATCTTGCATGTTTTAGGGATTAAGACCCAAGACTCACGTGATGGTACATAAAGTGATTTATCAGATATATATGGCAGTGTATCCGTATGTCAGACCCCATAGTGTATTAGGATAATGATTCAACTGCAGCGGGCATAGAATTGATCACTATAGCTTTGGACAGAAAAGAGCCTAAGGGTAAAATACCTAGGAGTCAGAAATGTTTGTTATTACCAAAGATGTGATTCATACAATTCATGCAAATGACTAAAAGATATGATGTATGAAATGAGAACCAAGAGCAGCCAATAGTGAATTTCAGGGAATGATTTTAAGTTGTTCATATTTATTCAAATCAGAACTAGAAAGTACCATGTTAGTAAATTTATATACGAAGTGGCTATTATTGTGAGATAAAAGATATGACAGTTCCCCTTGATGTGACTATGTGTTTAGGTTGGAGGTTTATAATCTGATATGATTTTGAAGTGTATAGAAAGTTTGGGGTTAGATATTCCAATTTTGTTTAAGACAGATGAACTTTCCCTAAGTGTGATCCCTGTGCATAGTTCAAAAAGAATGATAGTGCACGACAAAAGAATATGGTCAGATGATGAAGGAAGTTAGGAGTAACCTTATGTTTCACTTTAGTTATTCAAAGTAGAACATGAACACATGATGCTAGCAGGTAGTTAGTCACAAAATATTGAGTATGATTGAGTAGATACAGTGAATTAGCACTTTCAACAGAGCTAGTAGAGGTACAATTTAATTCACTTAGCCAGGTTAAATCTAGTGAATGGATGACAGTTTGAAATACCGAATGTGTGTTAGAACTGAAAGAGTTTAAGTTAAACTCGAAGTACAGTAGAAGAAAGGGAAATCAGCTAGGTAGTGAGATAGCAAACTATAGAAGAATTGCCTTTAAGAATTATCAAAAAGGGGTCTTCCCAAGATTGACAGTGTGAGCAGAGTTAAATCATTAAGATCGTGTATGATAGTTGTGAATACATTAGCTCTTTATTTATGTAGGTAATATAGTCTTCCTAGTGAGAAAGATTTCTTAGAAGTTAGTTGGAAGATGAGTCGACATTGACGTAGAGTGCAAAGAATTACAGAGAATAAGGAAAGTTATTTGGATCCCAGCAAAATGAGAAGGATCCACAAGTATAAGACCTGTGGTCTAAGGGGTGATGTGAAAATTTTCAATAAGTCCAGTTGGAGATCTGAAACTCGAATAGTAGCATGGGATATGAAAAAGAAAATCAATTCGGTAATGAGGGAAAATTGTATAATTACCACATGGATTATGTCTAGCAAGTGTAAGAAAAACAAAGTGAGTAGAATGATCACCGAGCTTAGTTATTGATAATAAAGTGATCATAGAAAAGTTGTAAAATCATGCCTATTTATGTGTCACAAGGGTAGTGCCATTGCACGAGACTCTAGTCTTCGGAGTACTGGTCAAAGACTTAGTTCACAATAATTCTATAAGTGTTTTCAGGAAGTGCTTAAGAAGATAATCAACTGTGGGAAGTATAACTCATGATTGCGGTAGATATGAGAACTTTGGTAAAAAAAGTTCACCAGCCAAGATAGGAGTTCAACTTCATACTCTAAAAGATGACAGAGTTGTTGTCTAGAATATGACTTGTTCCCCCTTAGTAGGCGAAGTGAAGGAGAAATAGTTTGATGATCCCTACTTGTTATAGCTGAAAGAGGAAATTCACAAGTATAAGATGATGGCTTTCGAATAAGGGGGAGATGATGGTACTTTGAGGTACCAAGATTGTGTGTTCCAGACATAGATGGACTTAAAAAGGGAAGATCATGTTAGAAGACTATAATTCCTGGTATTATTTCCATCCAGGTCCCCCAAATATGGATCATGACCAAGGAGATTGATTAGATGAACTACATGAAAAAGAACGTCGCACACTTGCGGCCAATTGTCTTAATTGTCAGCAAGTGAAAGTCGAGCAGCAGAAAGCCTAGTGTTTTATCACAGAATACACATATTTTGTGTGGAGATGGTAAATATGAAATTTATAAACGGGATTATCTTTCTCATTTTAAAAGCATGATTTGATTGGATGATTGTAAATCGACGTACCAAGTTAGCACATTTCTTGCCAGTAAAGAATACAGATTCAACAGAAGATTATACCAAGTTATACATTCAGGAAATCGTCTAATTACATGGGACTCCGTGGTCCGTCATTTGGGATCGTGGTGCTCAGTTTAAGATGAACTTTTAGAAGTTTTTTCAGAAATGATTAGGCATACGATTTTCATCCTCAAAAAAAGATGGCTAGGCCGAGCGCATTGTTCAAACAATTGAGGATATTTCCTTGATGTTAAAAGTAATTGGGATGATCACATACCTCTTATTGGCCTTGCTAATAATAACCTACCATTCTAGTATCAAGATGGCACCGTACGAAGCTATGTGTGGGGGAAGGTGTAGATCACCAATTGGTTGGTTAGAAGTTGGAGAAGTGGAGTTATTAGGACCTTATTTGGTCTATCAGACTATAGAGAAAGTTAAGTTGATTCAAGAGCGTTTGAAGAAAACTTCGAGCCACCAAAATATCCTATTCGAGCGTGCGGCATAGAGACCTAGAGTTTCAAGTTGATGATTGGGTGTTTTTGAAAGTTTCTCCTATAAAAGGCATTATGAGATTTGAGAAGAAGGGAAATCATAGTCTCTACTATATTGGGCCATATAGAATATTGCAAAGGATCGGTCAATTAGCTTATGAGTTGGAGTTTCCACCAGAATTAGTGGTGGTACAACCAGTATTTCGCGTGTAACATTATAACATTCAAGTTTCCAGTACTCAAATACTCATGTCAGTTTAGTACTCAGATACTTATGTCAGTTCAATACTGAGATATTCAAGTCCGTTCAATACTCAGCTACTCATGTCAGTCCAATACTTAGATATTCATGCCAGCTTAGTAGTTTGATATTGATGTTAGTTCAATTCTCAAATATTCGTGCCAGTTCAATATTTAGATATCCATGTTAGTTTAGTATTCACGTATTCATGGAAGATCAATATTTAGTCAATGCAGTTCAGTTCAGTATCTCAACAGGTCAGTAATCATGTATTCATAATATTTCAGTATTCTCATATCTCCATAACACCCATTTAATGACCATAGATAGCCGTAGTTGCAGCCAGGACCATCATTCGAGGACGAATGATCCCAAGGGCGAGATAATGTAACACCCCGTAATTTGAATCAGTTGTGGATACATTAAACGAGTATTAGCATGATGGTAATTGAGTGGTTATGATAATAAGTGTACGAGGAATATTATAGGTGATTTGGGGTCTAAGGAGAGGCTTAAGTCCAAGCCAAGTTGAAAATTTTCATTATAGCTGAAAATTTGCAAATGAGTATGCACAAGACCTCACTTTGGGCGAGCATATCTACCTGGATACAATGCGTTGTGTGATTCACAACCTATCAAATTAAAGCCCTTTGAGTCTAGTTTCCAACGCAACAAACTGTTAGCCATTTGGAGGTGATTACAGAAAGTTATGACCATTTTACTGCTGGAAAACTACTTGGGTTCATTGTAAGTCGCCGAGGAATAGAACTGGACCCATCAAAGGTTAAAGCTATTCAAGAATTGCCACCGCCAAAGAACAAGAAGGACGTAATGAGTTTCTTGGGGAGACTTAACTATATCAGCCAGTTCATAGCACAATCTACAGTTATCTATGAGCCAATATTTAAGATGTTGAAGAAGGATGCGGCCACAAAATGGACCGATGACTACTATAAGGCCTTCGACCGAATCAAGGAGTACCTGTCAACACCATCGGTTTTGATCCCGCCCGAGCCAGGTAGAGCTCTATTGCTCTTCCTCGCAGTACTGGATGGAGCGTTCGGTTGTGTTCTGGGGAAGCATGATGAAATGGGGAGGAAGGAGCAGGCCATCTATTACCTCAATAAGAAGTTCACCCCATACGAGGCCCGATATTCTCTATTAGAGCGAAATTGTTGTGCTTTGACTTGGGTGGCGCAGAAGCTAAGGCACTATTTCTATTCCTATACCACATATCTCATATCAAGGATGGATCCTTTGAAGTACATCTTCCAGAAGCCCATGCCCACTGGAAAGCTAGCCAAATGGAAAATCCTGTTGAGTGAATTTGACATTGTCTACGTAACTCAGAAGGCAATCAAGGGACAGGCACTAGCAGATCACCTTGCTAAAAATCCCGCAGACGGAGAATACGAACCCCTGAAAACGTATTTTCTGACGAAGAGGTATCATTAATAGGAGAAGACATTGCAGAGTCCTATGATGGTTGGAGAATGTTTTTCGACGGAGGAGCAAATTTCAAAGGAGTTGGCATAGGATCAGTCCTAGTATCAGAAACTGGTCACTATTATCCGGTATCTGCCAAGCTCAACTTACCGTGCACCAACAACATGGCTGAGTACGAAACCTGCATCTTAGGGCTCAAGATGTCCATTGACATGAACACCCAAGAGTTGCTAGTAATTGGCGATTCAGACTTGCTTATACATCAGGTCCGAGAAGAATGGACAACCAAGAACTCCAAGATACTCCCTTATCTGCATCATGTACAGGAGTTGAGAAAGAGGTTCACAAAGACAGAATTCCAGCACGTTCCTAGGGTCCAGAATGATGTTGTCGATGCACTGGCTACCTTATCATCCATGATACAGCATCCAGACAAGAATTTCATTGATCCCATTCCGGTAAAAATCCATGATCAGCCAGCTTACTGTGCTCATGTCGAAGAAGAAGCAGACGAAAAGCCTTGGTTTCATGATATCAAGGAATACTTGGCAAAAGGAGAATACCCAGAACTCGCAAACGCTACTAAGAAGCGCATGCTTCGGAGGTTATCCAACAATTTCTTTCACAACGAAGGAATCCTGTATAGGAAGACTCCTAATTTGGGATTACTAAGGTGTGTCGACGCAAAGGAAGCATCTAGACTATTAGAGGAAATTCATGCAGTCACCTGCGGTCCACATATGAATGGTTTTTTCTTAGCAAAGAAAATACTTCGAGCTGGTTACTTTTGGATGACTATGGAAACAGATTGCATCCAGTATGTTCGAAAGTGCTACCGCTGCCAAATACATGCAGACATGATAAAGGTACCTCCAAATGAGCTTAATGTAACAAGCTCGCCGTGACCGTTCGCTTCCTGGGGAATGGATGTTATCGGAACAATCGAACCTGCCGCATCAAACGGGCACAGGTTTATCCTAGTAGCAATTGATTATTTCACCAAATGGGTTGAAGCAGCATCTTACAGAGCAGCGACTAAAAAAGTCGTGGAAGATTTTGTCTGTGACCATATTATTTGCCGATTCGGGATCCCGGAGTCAATTGTCACTGATAATGGTTCCAACCTCAATAGTGACCTGATGAAAGCCATGTGTGAAACCTTTAAGATCAAATAGAAGAGTTCTACAGCCTACAGACCTCAGATGAACGGAGTCGTAGAAGCCGCCAATAAGAATATCAAGAAGATATTGAGGAAAATAATAGAGAAGCATAAACAGTGGCACAAGAAGTTATCATTTGCTTTATTGGGGTACTGCACCACAGTCCACACATCAATTGGGGCAACTCCCTATATACTAGTTTTCGGTACAGTGGTAGTCATTCCCGCCGAGGTGGAAATTCCTTCCTTAAAGATCATACAGGAAGCAGAGCTCGACGACGCAGAATGGATGAAAAGTCATTACGAGCAGCTAGCTCTTATAGACGGAAAAAGAATGAATGTAGTTTGCCACAGTTAGCTTTATCAGAACAGAATGTCCAGAGACTTCAACAAAAGAGTCAAACCGAGACAATTCACGCTAGGGAAGTTGGTGTTAAAGAAAATTTTTCCGCATCAAGATGAAGCAAATTCTCTCCCAATTGGCAGGGTCCATACATGGTTTACTGGTTTCTGATAGGAGGAGCCCTCATACTTGCAGAAATGGATGGAGAATTTTGGCTAAAGTCGATCAATTCAGATGCAGCCAAGTGATACTATGTGTCACCTTTATGCTTTCCTTATATGATGTAATTTGAACTACGCCTGACCTGATTCCTATTGAAGAGGGGATACATAGGCAACCCTATGGGTTCGGTCACAAGTCAATAAAATTTTCATGTCCCCCCGCAATTGGAAACTGGGGCAGAATTTTGAGGAGGATCCAAAATTCCGAAGTGATTTCAGCCATTCGCCGCAAGCAACCGTCAGAAGCAGTAGCCCAATAAATTGGGGTAGAATTTTGAGGAGGACCCTCAAAATTACGGAGCAAGAAAAGTTGCAATCTCTTGAACCACGTCGCAGTCGTCATTTCATGTAAAGAAAACTATTCTTAATTATGTATTTATGTTACATTTTCTTTACTAAAATCATGCATGTTTATTACTAAAATTACATTATTTAACAACGCTACCCTAGTGATATATACAGTATCGCCAGATCAAAGCCAAGCAGGTCAAGCAAAGCCAGCGGGGATACGAACTAACCTTTCCCCCCTTTATAAACTCGCGATTTTTTCTTTGGATGCAGGCACTTGAGTCGCAAAATCATCAAATATACTATACGATCACTCACAAAGTTTAGGAATACAACTCTCCGTACCATTGCACTTGCTCGCAACTGCTATCCGCACACAACAGTGTCCCCAGCAGGCACAACATCCCCAGCAATCACGATACCGCAATCCACTATCAGCTAAGAAAACTCTATTGTCATTTGCCATTTTCACTTCCTGCATAAGGCTACCATTTTGCCTTCCGAGACTAAGCTCTGTCTCCATATGCATTCACTTCCTTTATAAGGCTACCATTTTGCCTTCCGATACTAAGCTCTATCTCCATCTGCATTCCCTGCATTGCATAAGGCTACTATTCTGCCTTCCGAGGTTAAGCTCTACCTCCATCTACATGGCTAAAAGATCACCACTTTATTTACATTCTGCATAGCTGAAAGATCACCACTTTATTTACATTCTACATGACTGAAAAATCGCCCCTTCATCTATATCTTACATCGGCTGAAAGATCGCCACTTCTTTTACATCTTGCATCGACTGAAAGATCGCCACTTCATTTACATCTTGCACTGCTGAAATATCACCGCTTTATTTACTTTCTGCATGGCTGAAATATCGCCACTTCATCTTGTATGGCTGAAATATTGCCGTTTTATTTCACATCTGCACTGGCTGAAAGATCGCCACTTATTACATTTCATGGGCTGAAAGATCGCCACCTAATACATCTCATGGTCTTAAAGATCGCCAATCTGTCCAAAGGCGTCATTTTTCAGAGGCACCATTTTCATAGCCCGAGAACTCCCCTTTTATTTTTTGCATATCATTATTCAAAGGCGTCATAGTTTGAAGGCATCATTCTCATAGTTTGAGAGCATCATTTCACAGCCTACTAATCCCTTATCATACACTTCATGGCCTACGAATCCCTTATCATACGCTTCATGGCCTAGGACGTCATGGTCTGAGGACGTCATCCTAACCGTCCAAAGACAACATTCATGGTCTGACGGGAACTTGCATCACGTTTAAATTTCCGCACAATATACACTTGTATTGCTTATGTGCAGGTAAACTGGTGAGCAACGGCCGCTCAGCAGGAGTGTCCTGCTCCAATTCCCGCAAACCCTATTAGACCTTAACCGCTCATCCCATTGCGTCCGTTCTTGAAAAACCTCCATCGGCATACCTCGCCGACGGATCCTGAACTACATATGGACTGATTCCTGTAAGACCAGGGATATGTAGGCAGCTCAGGAACCAGAGCACGGTCAACCTCTTCAAACCATTTCGTTCGGTCAAAATTGGCCATCATATCTTTATCCGACAACTCTTTCATCCTTCCCGGGTAAAGAGGAGCAACTGTTGATACCCAATTTTCCCTATATATTTTCATATATAAAATACCTTTTAAAATAACATATATAGGTATATATAAGCATATCCAAAGGTCTTATTATTTTTCTCAATTTTTTTAAATATTTTAAAATCAATTTTATTACCCTATTTTATCAAGAAAAACCAATAAGTGTTCAAAAATTGACATTTTGGTAAATCATTTATTGGATTCTCTTGTTTGTACCAAAATATAGCTAAGGTAATTTTCGCACATTTTTTACAAATTTATTTAGTATTTTAAAGCTAAACTGCATATAATTGCAATATTAGTTTATTTTAAATTTAATTGCGTTTATAATTACAAAATTGATTCAAGTATTTTTTAATTTAATATTTACATATTATTAGTTGATTTAGTACTTTTAATTTGTTTCCAAAAATTATTTTACTATTTTTTCAAATAAATAAGGGAAAAAGTGGCTATTTAAATACTAGCCCCATCTATTTCGATTATAGCCTTAAATCAGCCCCAATTGAACCCAATTTCCAATCTCAATTTGCCAACCCAGTTTTAATTTAAACCCACCCTTGACCCAAATTAAATCCTACCCGACCCAGACCCCTCTCATCCTGGCCGTTGATCTCTCAAATCAATTGTCCATATTCACTCTTACCTTTTTTAACCCAAACGACCACCCTAACCTTCTCATTTCTCACCTACCAGCAGCCTCTAGACCCTCCACTCTCTCAAACACTCTCGAACCTTCTCAAACCCTAGCCGCCTCATACCATCTCTGCCTTGAAGCCACCGGAATCTATGGCTTCCAAGGCTTTGAGAGTCCTACACCGGCCTCCTATGACTCCCACGCGCCTGATTTCTAAAGATTTAAGGCCTGACCGTGAAGGGTCATATCCAGACCTCTGTCGATTCGAAGTTTCATGGTCATCTCCGACTTTGCTCCGGCATACCATGGTTGTTCAAGCCTGATTTTGACCTCTCCGACTTAGATCAGTGACTCTTCAAAGCCTTTCTCACTACTGGGGTTCCTCTGAAACCCTAACCCTTCAAGGTTTTCTCCGATTATTTTAGATCTGTTGTGCATCTTTGCTTTCCCTAAGTTTTCAAACGATTTCTATGGCTTTTCTTTCAAAATTACTTTTAGAACCATTTCTTTTCCGATCTAGGATTTTCTGGAAAAATGTTTAAGTGTTTCTCTAACTTTCTTTCTTTTTTATTTTGTGTGCATCTGCCTCTACTATGTTCTTATATTTTTCCTTCTACCATGTTGTTGTATGCTCCTTCTACTGTGTTTCTATATCCTGTTCTTGTATGCATCTCCTACTATGTTTTCCTATACTATGTTCTCTTATGCTTTTCTGCTGTGTTCTGGTACATTCTTCCACCATGTTATGATATGTTTCTCCTACTATATTTTTCTATTGCGTTCTTAAGTGTTTTACTATTTTCCTTCTACTAAGTTATGTTTAAGTTTCTTCTAAAAACTTCTCAGCATGCTTCTGCTACTGATTTTATCAGTCTTTTCCATTACGTTTCGTGTTAGCTTCTTCTACTCTATTTTCTTTGAATTCTTCCGCTATGCTCTACATGTTACTTTTCTATCATGTTTCTCACGAGTTTTAGTTGCTGAGAGGAACATGGTAGAGGTTTCAGTTCTTTCTGAGACCTCTGAACCTATTTTGAATCTCTGAAATGAGTTTCAAAACATTTGTTCTTCATATCATTCCAGCTCTTGTTAAACTCTGCTGCACTAGATCTTCTACTGATTTAACAATGACACCACAGTCTTTTTCATGCTTAACATGTTCGTATGCTCCTTATATATGATGAATTTCCCTCTAAAATGGTTTTCAAATTTGCAATTAATTCAAACTTCCTTCGGAATATGGTTTGATTGATTTCTTTCCATTGTTTGCTGATTTTCTCTGTGATTCGACCTAAGTTAAAACCCTTCTTCATCCTTTCTTGACTCGGTTCATTCATACAAAAATTTATGACCTTTGATTTACTGGCTGTTAATTGAGTTTCTTACCTTATTTGTACAATGGTGTACCGCAAAACCCTGTCCTTAAAGTAACCTTTTATGTATTTGCCGCTAATTGCATGCTGTGCACAAAGTGCTTACTCAATTTCTTTCCTTAAATGGTTTTTACCCGTTTGAATCTGAATCCCTTAATTAAGGGAAGTCTTGTGTAATTGATTGACAATCAGTTCCTAAACTATTTTCTTACCTTATTTCTGCCTGATTTTACACTATAAAAGGCACGACCCTCTTCACAAACAACAACACACTTTCATAATCCTTCTGAACACTTACTTACACATAATAGTATTATCTCTTCTTGTCTGTACTGTGGCTTTTACAAAACTACTGCATTTTCTCTATTTGTTTCTTTGAAACTGGTATGTCCTAATTTAAGCTTCAACATCATCACAATGTGTTCATTTACAGCTTTTATATCCATGTCTACTATACTGTTTCTGTAAAGTTCAATATTTAAGTTAGTATGCTCATATCTTTCTGCCTGTTTCTGCTTTGAATCCTTGCTCCCTATCCTCATTACCCCTATGTGTTTGAGAGTTATGACTTAAGGCATGGAAATGTGAGTTGTGTGAGCACGTGATATTTGCCTTACATGAAATAGTCCCATAAATTCAAAGAAAAGTAATTTCATTTCATTATTTGCAATTTTGTGGATCTTGTGGCATTTGCTGTTAATTATTTGCATTTTTGTTTGTGCATTTCGTTTGTTAATTAATGAAAAATACAAAAATATGTTGTATTTGCATTTATGATTTAATTTTTTGCATGTTTGAAATAATTAGTAATTTAGTGTCTTATAAAAATGGAAAAATCACAAAAAAAATGGTTCATTTTTGCATTTTAATTTTAATTTCTCGAATTTTGTTAACTTTCTTTAAATTGGTATTTAATTAGTTATGGTAATTATCTTTAGAGTTTAATTAGTTTAATTTGATAGGATAGTATTAGTTTTAATAATTAATTTAGGATTTATTTCTAATTTTGAAAAGAAAAGAAATTTGGAAATTGAAAAAGAGAATAGATTCAAAAAAACAAAAGGAAATTCGGATTTGGGCCATTTGATTAAACCCCCTTCAGCCCAATTGCCCCCAGATCTGTACAATTCCAGCCCAAACCCGCCTCTACCCGGTCCGGATCCCCCTTCAAGCGAAACGACGCCGTTTTGACCAGTGTCAATCTGAGCCGTTGATCTCCACTTGATCGAACGACTCGGGACTAAAGCCTGGGGAGTATATATATGTCCGAACGCACCCCCCCTCAGTTCATCGTCCCAACACCCCAACTTCAGAAGCTTGCCCCCCAAACCCTAGTAGTCGCCACAGGATTCCCCACCGTCCTGTGGCGGCGCCGGCGTCCAATCACCACCGAATTAACACCATGAACTCCCTTCCACCTCCTTGTCCCAAATCTCTAAACATCTCCTCTCAAATCCCCCTCCATCGCCTCGAATCTCAGATCTGAGGTTAGCGCCGGAAACCCTAAAATTCCCAGATCCACCCAAAATCACACCATGCAACCCCTCATCTCCTTCCTGCCTCAAATACGTGTGTGTTTTGGTTAAAAATGGTCCGTCAGTGGTAGAGCAGAGGTCCGGTTAGCCAAGTCTCTCCCTGGGTTCCTTTCTGGCTTAGCAAGGTCAAGTGAACCCAATACCGTCATTAATCATTTTTCTTTTGCCAAGGACAATTGATTAATGACCGTCAAAGGTTCACTGTCTCCTCCAAGGTTGTTCGGGTTCATGCAGTTCTTGCCAAAGCAGGTTTGGGAGAATTTTCTTTGCGTCGATTGGTTTCCTGTTGATCTCTTCTGTTTGTTTTCTTTGTTGTTTGTTTTTCCAGTTTTCGTCCTTTAGAATTTTTGTCTCTTGCTTAATTGCGTTACGTTCTGGTTGTAAGTTTGTTAGTAGCTTGTTTTTGTAGTTGTCGATGACAATCGGCTTCGTGAGGTTTGAGTTTAATTTGGTTTCAATTCACGAGATTTTCTTCTTTCCACTGGGTTTCATTTCACATTTGTGAATTAATTTTGGGACTGAGTCAAGTATAGTTCATCGTTCGCATTAATTCTTGTTTCAAGAACATTTTCTGAATTCATGTTTATGTGTGAAGGGTATTCATGCTAGCTTCTCATAATTTCAATAGTTGTTTTGAATTTCATTTTGTTTGAAAGTGTCAGCCCATTTGTTTACTGTTATGGTGATTGTAAGCATTCAGAATTTAAGAGGGATAAGTGAATAATGGGGAACTTTAGGGGGCAATTTTGGAGATTGTTTCAACTTAAAGAATCTTTAATAACTGATGGGAAGCTTCCTAAATGGACAACTGCCCAAAATGGTTAGGGAAAACAGGCTGTAAATTGAAAATATCTTAAGGAAATGGACAGATGTCCAAAAAATCAGGTTTGAAAGATGCCCTATGAGGGTATTTTGGAAAAAATCTGATTGCCTTGCCTTGGAAGGCACACAGCAGACCCTCAGCCTTTAAAAGAAAGCCTTCTTCTCATTCAAGACAGGTTTTTACACCTTAGAGAGGCCAAAAAGGCTGAAATACAGGAGCAGTCAGAACAACTGGAAAAAAACAAAAATCACTGTTCCATTGAAAGTTTTTCTGTAATTCTTGAGGCTCTCATTTCTGAAATGATCTCTGAACAATCGAGGGCTAAAATGGCTTGAGACTTAGTCATTAAGGCTAGGTGTTGGGTGTTTGCTTGTGTGAAAGCGTGTTTGACACTGCAATCTGGTCTGCTGAATTGCATTTTCTAGGGTTTTGAGCTGTTTTGGTACATTGTTCCATTGGATTTGAGTTCCACTTTGCTGCTTGTTACTGCTGCTGGGTTTATGATTATCTCGTTGTTGCTTTGTTTACATTTTCAGGTATGTAAGGACATTTGAACCTTGAGTAAATCTAGACCAGAAGCCTATGAAATCAAGCTGAAATAAATGTTTTGTTCTTTCGAGCAGAGGCTATTGGTCTTCTTGTGATTTCTGCACATTTCTCTCGTTAATCATTATGAGTAGTTAGTCATATAGTTTGTAGTCTATTTCCTTTTCAGACTTGGGATTTGCACCAATGTGTTATAAATAATGTTGGACTATTGGACTATTGCAGTGATGTAAGTCAGTGCTAAGCTTAGCCACGCTTATGTCTTGTTCATGAATGTCACTCATGTCTTTGGGAAACTGTTAGAATGTGTATAGTAGTTTAACCTTCTCTTTATCATGTTCACCTTTAATTTTTTAGCTGAAAATCTGCCCTATTTCGCACTGTGCAAGCAGTGCATCTACTCATTCTTCTGGGTGCAAATTCTGATTGTGGCTCTCATTGATTTGATTTGTTGGTTAGTCTCATTCGGTCTAATTTCTTGCGCTCGTTTAACCTTTAAAAAATGTGAAAGTGTGGTTCAGTCCATGCTCCTCATGATATAGGTTTGGTTACTGAGAAGAATTTGCCCAAGACCTATCTGCATTTTCAGAGTCTATGCATTTGTTTTAATGTGTTTATTGTAAGGTTTGGCTTAGCCATTTTAATGGGTGAATGGTTAGATAAGGTCCACCCTAAAGTTGCAGTTTTGTTGTCTTTGTCCGTTCTGATATCGAGATTTGTTTTATTCCGCTAAAGTTTGCTGGATTCGGATTGTAGCTTAACTTTTAGTCTTCATGATTCAATCGTTAGTTCTAATACATACCATGTGGTATGATTCTTTGCGAGGGCGTTTCAAATGAATTATTAGAGAAATAGCTTTAGGCTTTAAGAAATCAGGTTTTGGACAATGGTTTGTGCTGATTCTTGGGGATTATGTCCAGCTCGCTTGGATCTTCGAATTGGTCATGTGGCCAAATTTAAGAGAGTAATTTCAAGCAGAAGAATATGGGCCCAGCGAATGAGCTGCCAGGCCCTTTCTCCATGTTAATATTTCTTTGTCGCGTATCCATGTGCCTTGAGTTAGCCCGTTTGCTTTTCAGTGTAGTTAGCCCGTAACTCGTAGCCTTAGCAATCACGACTCGATTTTAGGAATAATTGTTGAATGTTCGTAGAAAAGCCCTTAGGGCCGTTTACACTATTATCGTGGTCGTGGACACGTTCGCGTGACATGACTACGATCTTAAAAACAACACGAGGGATGCGTCCGCGCAACCTCAACCAATATTTCTTAAATAAATAAACAAGGTGTTATTAATTAGGGACACGTTCGCATGACATGATTCTTGACGCGCCAAAGGAAAAGATTATACGTACGCATAACTCAATCCTTTACGAATAATCAAGTGATTTAAAAGCGGTTAATAGACTAATGCACATAGGATCTAAAATCAGAAATTAAATAATTTTAATAAGCCAAGTATGATCAAAGAGACTGTGCTAGAACTACGGAACTCGGGAATGCGTAATACCTTCTCCCGGGTTAACAGAGTTCCTTACTCGGAGTTCTGGTTCGTAGACTGTAATACAGAGTCAATCTTTTCCTCGACTCGGGATTTGAACTGGTGACTTGGGACACCATAAATCTCCCAAGTGGCAACTCTGATTTTTTAATAAATAAACAATCCTATTTCGATTGTCCTTTAATTGGAAAAACTCCCTTATATTTATGCCCTAAACGGGGTGTTGGTAAAAAGGAGGTGTGACAGCTTTGGCGACTCTGCTGGGGATCGAACCCAGAATCTCTGGTTCAGGGTTCAAGAATTCGCGCTTGTTAACATGATTTTTACTTGGCTTTATTTATTGTTGATATTACTGTATTATGTGAACCTTTTGTGCTAAATGTTGTCTGTTTACCGCTTTAATATTGTTTGAATTGTATATAACTGTCTTCTTATGCCACCCCATATGAGACTTCTGGAAATGGTGCATACATTCGCGTAGCCCGCTTTATCTGTAGAATTATACCAAATAGAACGAGGATAGGAAAGCGACAAGGCCGGGTAGATTTTAGTGCTCCCGGTACGTCGCCCCCTCCTCGGCCCCAGTTGTCCGCTCGGGTACCCCATGTCTAGACCAAAACCCCAAGATTTAAACCTAGAAAACCACAGTCCCATGCCGGATCCTTATTAGGAACGTTTGTTTGCATCATTTGCATTTGACTTAGGGGACTCAACACAGGGGTTGGGTCCATCTAGGATAGGTGTGCCCGAAATAACAGACCATCCTGATGCATCCTATGTGCTATGTGAACATTTATTTGTTTCGGCTTGCATGTTGACCGGCTAGGGAAAATAAAGCGAAAAAAGGAGAGGAAAACCAAGAGTGATATAGGGAAGGAAATAAGACTCGGTTCTAAAACATCCCGGTATTTGAAAAGTGTCCTGAAACTCTGCCCAAATTTTTTTTCTTTCAAATGTGTCAAAATTGACCGAACTACGAAGGTCTGATTTTCACCGGATGTGGGATACGTAGGCAACCTACATAAGGTTCGGCCTTATTTTTTGAAAATAAGAGAAAAAGAAAAACAAGAAAAGAGAGTCGGTGGTCAAATGAATGCAATCTTGATTTTGGTCAAAATAAGCTGATCCAGCTTCGGCTATGTCTTAAACCATTCTTGCCAAGGTAGCCTCAGAGTATTTTTTAGTTGTCGAAAGGCTATTTTCGTAAAAGAATGGACAAGTTTGTGAGGGGTCATAAAATAATTCCTCTGGCCTCAAAATTCGCTTGAAATTGGGAATGGGCCGCATTTGCGAAAACAGCCATCTGGCCAAAGCTGGCATACAGGGGAAGAGATTATGGTTCTTTTCTTCTTTTATTTGTTCTTTTTCTTTTCTTCTTCGAAAAACTGTTTACAAAAGGGTCAACTCAAGTCAAACCCTAACTTTAATCCTCCACAGGAACAATGAGTACCATCCAAGAACCGCCAGAAGTGGTCAGGGAATAGGCTCGGCTACACTTGGTATGTGGTGGAATGATCTAGACGAATATGGTCAGAAATGGGTGAAAAGCACTTGGGTGCTCTTATAGACATCTTTAAAATCAAACCACGGGAAGATCTGGTCAAAGCTTTGGTAACGTTGTGGGATCCTGTCCACAATGTCTTTCGTTTCTCAGATTTCGAGATCACCCCTACTTTGGAGGAAATGGCTGGGTACATTGAATTCGGACGGGACTTGAGGAAGCAACAACTCATATTTCCAAGGGCTCCATTGGTGCACAAGTTCTTTGACCTCTTGAATATTAGTAAACAGACAAATAAGGAACGTGTGAGCAACAGGTGTTGTGCTTTCCATTTCTTATACTTCAGGTTCAGGCATTCCTCTGGTTTTTAAATGCATGAAAAGGGCCTGAGCAACAAACAAAACAAGGGCCTTTGGCAAATTCATCGTCGGTTCACATTTATTGTGGCATTCTTGGGGATCATGATTTTTCCAAATGAGAAAGGAACGGTGGAAATTCGTATGGCTAGAATTGCACAAATCCTCACTACCAAGGAAGATCATACACTTGCCTCGTTGGTGCTAGAAGATATCTATCGCGCATTGACTGTATGCAAAGCAGGGGCTCAGTTTTTTTAGGGTTGCAGTATCATTCTGCAAATGTGGTTGATTGAGCATCTTCGCCATCATCCCAGATTCATGAGTTACGGTTCGAGCCCAAACAACTTCATCATTAGTTGCGAGGAGAGGATAAAAGATTACAACACACCAGAAGGATTTGAAGCATGGGTTTCTCATTTGAAAGCTCTTGATGCAGGTTAGGTTGAGTGGACTATAGGATGGCTCCCGAGGACAGAAGCCATCTATATGACTGCTACCAAAGGATACCTAAGGATAATGGGCGTAAGGAGTATTCACCCATATGCACCATAGAGGGTCTTGAGGCAATTGGGGAGGTATTAGATTGTGCTTGAAGATGAAGATCTAAGCAGCCAAGTCATAGAGTTGCATCCAGAAGCCGCATTGCCTGAGGTTGTAGTTTAGCAGGATTGGAATAGCTGCCGGTATCTCAAAAACGTCACCCAGGTACAAGATATCGCCAAGGGGGAAGTAGATCCAAATTATGCTGCTTGGTTTGAGGAAATGTCTTATGAAAACAACGAGCCAAAGCCCGAGAGGCCCACTAAAAGGCCTCATGTTCAATCCTTTGATGATAAAATTCAAGAGAGGTTAGCTTGGGGGGAGAAGGAGAAGGAATATAAGGCCATTATCCACGGTCTGCAAGAAGAATTGAGAAATGTCACCTTCAACAAAGAAGAATTGGTGCGAGAAAATGAGGCCCTCAGAGCTCAAATTCGGTAGTTGAAAATTGAAGCTGAGAACCCAGGACGAAGTAGGAAAGATGAGAGGCTCATTTACATCCTCACTCAACAGGTACGTGACTACGAAGATGACCTGCAGAAAGTTGAGTCTGAACTAGCAAAAGCACGGGCAAAGTTGGCCAAAAGCGCCGAGGGGCGTGCAACTTTTGTTCAATAAATGAAAGAAAGATATGAAAGAGGGGTCATAGGTTGCAAAAAGGCAATCGACAACCTCGAGGGGGAAATGGCTAAACAAGCCAAAAGTTTTAAGGCTGAAAGAGAACATTGTTACGCCTTAATGGCACAGCTAGAAAGGGACTTGCAACAACTCCAAGAGCAGAACCAGGTAGCCGAACGACCTTTGGAAGCCAAAACTAAACAAATTGGGCATTTGTTGCAAGAGAAGGGCGTCATAAGAGAGCGAGTCAAAAGGGTTGCCAACGATATCGCAATGAAGTGCAGTAGCTGTGAGGATATGACGAGATCCATGTTCTTCGCCACTATGATGAATTTTGTTCGCCGGGTAATGCAAGATCTCTACCACCTTCAGGAGGATTTAGCATGTCGGCCTACAGCAAGGCCGAATGCCGCCCCGCATGTCCCAGAGACAGTTGAGGCATTGATGTATTCGTGATTTCTTGAGTCTGTGTTTTCTTTCCGTTAAAGTCTGCCAGCTGTTTTGGACTCTGCATTTTTGTTATTAGAACATGCGGGTTATTAGTTTTTGAGTCTGTATCTTGAGTCTATTAGTTTCTTTCGAGTCTGTTAGTTTCAGTCTTTGTAATAGCGTTTTTATATGAAAATTGAAAATCCCAAATGTTTTTACTTTATTTTACACTTATACACCAGAACTACACTCGGTCTGATTCATGCGGAGTCATGATACATAGGCAATCTCCATAGGATTCGACCATAACCAAAAGAAAATAAAAAGAAAGAGAAAAAAAGGAAAGAAATAAGAGGAAAACAAGAGAGTAAAGAAAAGGAAAGAGCGAAAAAAACAAGAAAGAAAAAGACAAAATAAGAGAGAGTAAAAACAAAGAGAGAACAGAGGCCAGAATGAAAGGAAGGGAAAGGAAAGAAAAGAAAAGGGGATGTTTGCAACTAAAAGAAAGAAAAGACCGGAATGATGCATGCAACCGATCAAATACATAATAGAGAGACGGTTAACTGTTTAGGTGCATTCATGCCCAATGTGCGGTTACCAATATGTTAAAGCCTAATCGCTAACAAGGTTGTTTGTTTGATGTATTTAGTCCAGGCAGGTGGTTAGTTGACTGGCATTCTGGCAACTCACTCCTACAACACCCGATCGAAAGACAGGCTGAATATGGTCGACCAGGAACCAGAAACAAGTATTATCGACCCATCGAAAGAGGTGGAAGAAACGGACATTAATGCAATAAGGGAGGAAATGTATAAGTGGAAACAACAGATAGATGAAATGTACCAAGATTGGGCGAAGAGGCATCCACCACCGGTTTATCCTGCCAATCCTGCTTATATCCCACAATCAGCCCAACCTCAAGAACCTCCCACTGTGAACTCATCTCCAGCCTTTCCCCTCTACCAATAATGCCAAGGCACCACATCCCATACTTCTTAAGCTCCGCCACCCAAACAAGTCTCGTACCCTCCCCCGCCAATTACACCTGTTTTTGTGGCACCTCCACCCACTACATTACACCTATCTTCCTGTGAACCCCTATTCCAAACTCACGATAAGCAGTACTATCCCCCTGAACCCACCTTCAAAGTTCCAGAACCATATCCTTACACTCCTCATCTTGATATCCCGGCAGAGACCGAGAAACTGCCCAGAAATCCTGAGCATGAAGAGATGATCAGAAAGGTCAAAAGCATAGAGCAATCATTCCGAGATATGACGGGGCTGGGAGGCCAAGTAAGTGTGGCCTATAAGGATTTATGTCTGTTCCCAGATGTTCAGTTGCCAATGGGGTTCAAAATGCCCAAGTTTGATCTGTACGATGGGCATGGCGACCCGGTAGCACACTTAAGAGGGTTCTGTAGCAAGATGAGAGGAGCAGGTGGAAGAGATGAATTGCTGATAGCGTATTTCAGCCAAAGTTTGAGTGGGTCAGCGCTAGAATGGTACACCAGACAAGATCATAGCAGGTGGTACACATGGAACGATTTGGCCCAAGCCTTCGCCTATCATTTTCAGTACAATCTCGAAATCATCCTAGATCGTCTGTCATTGACGAAGATTTAGAAGAAGCCCGGTGAGAGTTTCCGTGAATATGGGTTCCGTTGGAGAGAGCAAGCAGCGAGGGTTGGCCCCCCGTTGAAAGAAAGCGAGATGGTTGATTATTTCTTGTAGACTTTGGAGCCCACTTATTTTGGTCATTTGGTGTCAGCAGTGGGCAAGTCCTTTAATGAAGTTGTGAAAATGGGAGGCATGGTTGAGGAGGGACTCAAGTCCAATAAGATCATGAGTTACTCAACAATCAAAGCAACCACCCAGGCCATTCAAAACGGTACTGGGGGTGTACTCGGAAAGAAGAAGAAAGAGGATGTTGCAACGATCGAGTTGGCAGCTTGGGGTAGAGCCAGGAACCTTCCACCATTCTACAACCAGCCTCGACCCTATCCCCAAACATACCCCCACACTCCATATGGCCCACCACAACATTACTACCCACCGCTAGGTACCCATTTTTCTGTCTATCACGCACAAACCTATAC
This sequence comes from Nicotiana sylvestris, assembly GCF_000393655.2. Classification (NCBI taxonomy): domain Eukaryota; kingdom Viridiplantae; phylum Streptophyta; class Magnoliopsida; order Solanales; family Solanaceae; genus Nicotiana; species Nicotiana sylvestris. Next base: position 67,345,628 of record NC_091063.1, read on the forward strand.
CCAACCTCCCGCTAACGCCCAATGGCGTGCGCCAGCTCCACAAAGTCCTTACCAAGCTCCACAAAATACTCATCCACCCCCAAAAGCCTACAAAACCCCCCCTGGAACAGGTTTTTGACCCAATCAAGCCTTTAAGAATGAAAGGGTGCAGAAGCAGAAGACTTTTACTCCTTTGGGAGAATCATATACCAGCCTATTCCACAGATTGAGATAGTTGGGCATGTTGAATCCGATCGAGGCTAAAATGCCGAATCCCCTTCCCAGAAATCTTGATCGCTCGGTAAATTGTGAGTATTGTTCAGGGGCCCTGGTCCACGACACAAAGAAATGCTGGAAACTAAAAATAGTTGTACAAGAGCTCATTGATACTCATTGGATCAAGGTTCAAGCCCCAGAAACACCAAACATCAACCAGAATCCGCTACCAACTCACTATGAAACTCATATGATTGAGTTGATACACAAGGGAGGGGAGGCTAAGAAACCCTCGCAGACGGTGATGATGATTCGCTCCAGTGAAACCAATTTAAAGGAAAGGGTAACCAGTAGGAAATCAGTGGTCCAGCAGAATGAGGTAGACAACAAGCCAGCTGTGGTAGCCGAGAAAGGGTCATCAAGTGCTGTTGCAGTGAAACCAGAGAAAGCTAAAGTGGTGGTACCAGGGGTTACAAGTAAACTTGTCATGGTTGTGAAGGGTGCTCACACAAAGCCTATTATTATAAAACCAGTAACTCAGCTTCCAGTGATCAGCAGCAAGGTGGTCCCGTGGAATTATGAACGAGTGACAGTAACTTACCAGGGGAAAGAGGTTAGAGAAGAAGTGTGTGAGACCCATGGTTTGACTCGATCGGGGAGATGCTTTGCCCCCGAAGAGTTGAGAAAAGCTAAAACTTCCAAAGACAATCCAATGTCGATGAATAAAGCTGTGTCCGAGGAAGAAGCAGAGGAATTTTTGAAAAAGATGAAAGTACAGGACTATTCCATTGTCGAGTAATTGAGGAAAACACCGGCTCAGATCTCGCACTAGTCATTACTGATCCATTCCGATGAGCACCGTCGAGCTTTGATGAAGATCTTGAATGAAACCCACGTTCCTGACAAAATCTCAATAAACCACTTAGAAAAGATAGCTAATAAGATATTTGAGGTAAACCGAGTCACCTTTTCCGATGATGAGTTGCCCGTGGAGGGCACTGAGCACAATAGAGCCCTATATCTGACGGTGAAATGCGAAGACTCCGTAGTTACTCGTGTACTAGTTGACAATGGGTCTAGCGTGAACATTTGTCCTCTCACCACATTGAACAAGATGCAAGTGGAGGATGAAAGAATTCATAAGAACAGTATTTGCGTTCGGGGATTCGACGGTTGAGGGAAGGATTCAGTCGGGGACATAGTGCTTGAGCTCACAATAGGGCGAGTTGAATTTACTATGGAATTCCAGGTGCTCGATGTGGCTGTTTCATACAATCTATTGTTGGGACGACCCTGGATCCATACTTCCAAAGTAGTCTTGTCTACTCTGCATCAAATGGTCAAGTTTGAATGGGATCGATAGGAAATTGTGGTACATGGCGAAGATAATTTGTGTGTGCCCAGTGGTGCCATTGTGTCGTTCATAGAGGTCGACGATGGCAAGGGAACATGGGTTTATCAGGTTTCCGACACAGTATTGGTAGAGAAAATATCGGAAGGAAAGTGCGTGCCAACTCCAAAGATGACTGCGGCATTAATCATGGTAGCTATCGAAATGTTGAAAAACGGTTTCGTACCGGGCAAGGGTTTGGGAACATCTCTGCAAGGTATTATGCAACCAGTCTCTCTTTCAAGGAATCTAGATACTTTTGGTCTGGGGTTCAACCCTACCGTTGCAGATGTGAGAAGTGCTAGGAAAATGAAAAAGAAAGCATGGGCATTGCCAAAGCGAGTCCCGCGTCTGTCTAGGTCATTCGTCAGGCCGGGTACCAAAAAGCAACTATTGTCAAGGGTCCCTGGACCACTGATTGGAGACGATGGAGATTTGGTGAAGGGGTTCGAAAGGTTATTCGTCGAGGTCAATTTGGTTCAGGCTGGGGAAGGGTCCAGCAAGGCAGATGTGCAATTTGTGGGACCACGTGCAAAAGTCAACAACTGGAAGATACTCTTCTTCCTATCCGGAGGGAGTCTTGATAGTGGGTTTTGATTTTCTTTTAGTTGTCTGGATCATTCCAGGGTCTATAATTCAGATGTTATGTTTCGTCCAGTTGGATGTGTTAGAACCCTGTTATCTTTATATTCAATGAAATGCAATTGTTCATTTTCCTTCATTTCTTCTAATTTTATTTTTGTTTTCTTATTTTGTACATTTCTTTTTATGCTGATATCAATGTCATGACATGTATGAGGAATCTTCGGGCCAGTTTTAGAAGCCAATCTAACTCTAAAATAATAGTACAAGAAATTGAGTGTGATGACGAGTTGGAATTTGATGATGATGAGGCCTATGAAGAAATTAGTAAGGAACTAAGTCATTTTGAGGAAAAGCCCAAACCTAATTTGAACGATACAGAAGCAGTTAATCTAGGGGACTAAGAAAATGTCCGTGAAACTAAAATAAGTGTCCATCTGGAACCTCAACTCAGAGGGAGATAATCAAAGCACTGTTCGAATACAAAGACGTTTTTGCATTGTCAGAGGACAATATGCAGGGTCTAAGCACTAATTTAGTGGTTCACAAGATGCCCACTGACCCGGCATTCCCTCCTATCAAACAGAAACTGAGAAAGTTCAAAATGGATATGAGTGTAAAGATCAAAGAAGAGGTCACCAAGAAGTTCGATGCGAAAGCTATTCGGGTCACGCGGTATCCCACCTGGTTAGACAATGTTGTGCCTGTGCCAAAGAAGGATGGCAAGACCAGGGTGTGCGTTAATTATCGGGATCTCAACAAAGCAAGTCTGAAGGATAATTTTCCCCTGCCAAACATCCATATATTGATTGACATTTGTGCCAAACATGAGATTGGTTCTTTTGTGGTTTGTTACATGGGTTATCATCAGATCTTAATGGACAAGGAAGATGCTAAAAATACGACATTCATCACGCCGTAGGGAACGTACTGCTATCGGGTCATGCCGTTCGGTTTGAAAAATGCTGGGGCAACCTACATGAGGGTAATGACAACAATATTCCCTGATATGATTCACTAGGAAATCGAGGTGCACGTGGATGATGTGATCGTGAAGTCTAGGAAGCAGTCTGACCATGTTAGGGATCTGAAGAAGTTCTTCTGAAGGGTTCGCATGTACAATCTTAAGCTTAATCCTGTAGAGTGTGCTTTTGGGGTGCCGTCTGGAAAGTTGCTGGGGTTCGTAGTTAGCCGCCGGGGTATTGAACTGGACCCATCAAAAGTCAAGGCCATCCAGGAATTGCCACCTCTGAAGAACAAGACCGAGGTGATGCGTTTGTTGGGGAGATTGAATTATATCAGCAGGTTCATCGCTCAGCTCACGACAACTTGTGAGCCCATCTTCAAGCTATTAAAGAAAGACGTTGCGGTCAGATGGACAGATGAATGTCAGGAGGCGTTTGATAGGATAAAGGGGTATTTGTCAAATCCACCCATGTTGGTCCCGCCAGAACCAGGGTGACCTTTAATTCTATATTTGACGGTATTGGACAATTCATTTGGCTGTGTATTGGGTCAACATAATATCACTGGCAGGAAGGAGGAGGCCATATATTATCTCAGCAAGAAATTCACACCGTACGAGGTTAAGTACACCCAGCTTGAGAGAACATGTTGCGCCCTAACTTGGGTGGCGCAGAAGTTGAAACACTATTTGTCATATTATACTACTTACCTCATATCTCGCTTGGATCCATTGAAGTATATCTTTCAGAAGCCTATGCCCACAAGGAGGCTTGCAAAGTGGCAGATCCTGCTCACAGAGTTTGACATTGTCTACGTGACCCGAACTGCAATGAAAACACAGGCCTTGGCGGACCATTTGGCCGAGAACCCGGTTGATGAAGATTATGAACCTTTGAAAACTTATTTCCCTAATGAAGAGGTGATTCACATTGATGAGTTAGAACAAGGCGAGAAGCCTGGATGGAAGCTTTTCTTTGACGGAGCCGCAAACATGAAAGGCGTAGGGATAAGAGCAGTACTTATTTCTAAAACATGGTTGCACTACCTTGTTATGGCTCAGCTTCATTTTTATTGTACCAACAACATGGCTGAGTATGGGGCATGTATTTTGGGTTTGAGGTTAGCTGTAGATATGGGTGTCTAGGAAGTCTTGGTCTTGGGTGACTCGGACCTCCTGGTGAACCAAATTCAGGGAGAATGGGAAACACGTGATTTGAAACTCATACCATACAGACAGTGTTTGCATGATCTCTGTCAATGATTTCAGTCAATAGAGTTTAGGCATATCCCAAGAATAATGAAGTCGTCGATGCTTTGTCCACTCTGGCGTCAATGTTACATCATCCAGATAAGGCTTATATGGACCCTTTGCAGATTTAGGTCCGTGATCAGCATGCTTATTGTAATATGGTAGAAGAAGAACTTGATGGGGAGCCATGGTTCCATGATATCGAAGAATACCTTCAGATGGGGGTATATCCGGTACAGGACACAGGTGATCAGAAAAGAACAATTCGACGATTGGCAGGCGGATTTTTCTTCAGCAGAGGGGTGTTATACAAAAGAACACTAGATATTGGATTGTTAAGATGCATATATGCAAGACAGGCCACAGTAATCATGACTGAGGTACACTCCGGAGTTTGTGGACCACATATGAGTGAGTACGTTCTAGCAAAGAAGATTCTTCGAGCAGGTTATTACTGGCTCACTATGGAGCGAGATTGCATTAGTTTTGTGCGCAAGTGCCATCAATGCCATGTGCACGGAGATTTGATTCATTCCCCACCATCTGAATTGCATACAATGTCGGCACCATGGCCTTTATTGCCTAGGGCATGGATGTCATTGGGCCAATAGAGCCAGCAACATCAAACAGACACAGGTTTATTCTGGTAGCCATTGATTATTTCACCAAGTGGGTTGAAGAGAAAACTTTCAAATCTGTGACCAAGAAAGTAGTGGTCGATTTGGTGCATTCAAATATCATCTGTCGATTTGGGATTCCGAAGGTAATCATCACGGACAATGGTGCCAATCTCAACAGTCATCTGATGATAGAGACATGTCAGCAATTTAAGATTATACATTGCAATTCCACCCCATATCGCCCTAAGGCGAATGGTGCAGTCGAGGCAGCCAACAAGAATATAAAGAAGATACTTCGAAAAATGGTGGAAGGTTCTAGGTAGTGGCATGAAAAGTTGTTGTTTGCATTGCTGGGTTATCGCACTACTATCCGTACTTCAGTAAGGGCCACTCCTTATTTGTTAGTGTATAGCACGGAGGCAGTAATACTCGCAGAAATTGAAATCCCACCCCTTCGGATGGTCGCTGAGGCAGAAATTGATAACGTTGAATGGGTCAAAACCCGCTTGGAGCAATTAAGTCTGATTGATGAAAAAAGATTGACAGCAGTATGTCACGGCCAATTGTACCAACAGAGAATAGCGAGGGCATATAACAAGAAGGTACGTCCACGGAAGTTCGAAGTGGGTCAGTTAGTGTTGAAACGTATTTTGCCTCATCAGGTTGAAGCAAAAGGAAAGTTCGCCCCAAATTGGCAGGGGCCATTTGTTGTATCTAGAGTATTGTCCAACAGCGCGTTGTATTTGACAGATATAGAAGGCAAATGTATAGAAATGGCTATCAATTCCGATGCAGTCAAAAGATACTATGTATGATTTCTTTGTTTGATTGTACTTGTTTGTATTTGGCATATTTTAAAGATTGAAATGATGAAGGCGTTTTATTCTGCCATCTAGACACTTTATCCTTTGTCACCCCTTTGAGTCTTATTTATTTTCTTTCATACCCCTCTTTCGGGATCAACGACACAATTCAGAAACGCAAGTGCGGAGAGTAAGTAAGTGAAAAGAAAAGAAAGAACGAACAAGAAAGGAAAAGAGAAGAAAAATGAAAAAGAGAAGAAAGGAAGAAAAGAAAGAAAAGAGAAAAACAAAAGGAGAAAAAGAGAGAAAAAGAAAAAGAAGAAAAGAAGAATAACATAAGAAAAAAAAAGAAAAAGAAAAGAAAGACAGAAAAGAAAATCACAACAACAAAGTAATTTCCATGACATGAACTACGTTCGACCTGATTCCTTTTAAGGATACGTAGGCAGCCTCACGGTTCGTTCCCATCAAAATAAAATCCAAAAGTCCCCAAACAAGAAACTGGGGCAGAAGTTGTGGTTGTTGTCAGAAATCTGATTCCGAAAGTTGTAATTTTGAACCCATTTGAATTGTTTCGAGCCTTTGATATCCTTTCTTCTTAACCCTATCCAAAAGCCCACATTACGGTCCAAAGAAAGACCTTCTGATCAGCCTTTGAGAAATACCAAGTCAAGCAGGTAAAGGTAATTTATGTCAGGGGCAACACTCTGGTTCAAGCAGAAAAATAAAAATAAGAGAGTCTTATTGGTGAAAACCTTCACAGGAACCGTAAGGCGATGGAAGTTGAGAGAAATAAAAATGAGAGAGTCTTATTGGTGAAAACCCTCATAGGCACCGAAAGGCGATGGAAGTTGGGAGAAATAAAAATGAGAGAGTCTTATCGGTTAAAACCCTCGCAGGCACCGTAAGGCGACGGGAGTTGAGAAAAGTAAAAATGAGAGAGTCTTATCGGTGAAAACCCTCACGGGCACCTTGAGTCGAAAGTGAGTTGAAAAGTCAACAAGTGAGAAAGGTGTGTTGGTGGGAAAACTGTTTCAAGGCACCGCAAGATGAACAAGGCCGAGGTATGGGTAAAGTAATCAAGTCATGGAAATTCTGGGGCAACAAAGTACGACAACTGAAAGTTGATTGGTTGGACAGATTGGGGCGAATAATCCGAAATGCATGTCATGATCATTGTTACCAGCTGTTCCACCCAGAAAAGTTTCTTTTTCCTTCTCCTTCGGTAGCAGTCATCTCGTTTTGGATTCTTCTTATCCTTAACCCGCAAAGTCATTGCATTTCATTTTCTTTTAGGTATTTATCTAAAGATGTTTCAATGTCAGTCTTGTTCAAATCGAGTGAAAAGGATTTCAAAGCTCACTACCAACTTCTAAAATTGCAAAGCACGGAGTGGTCAAGGCATACTAAGGATAACACGATGTAAAGGAAGGGTACAAGGAATCACCGGAAGTCTCATCGGTGGAAGGGACTGGTAATGTCATGGGGGATGCAAAGGTTCATATAAAGGGGTTAGAGTTAAACAACAGCGGGAGCATAGAACGCTCGGCTCGTCAAAAGTCATGGGGTTTGAAAGTCAGGTCAGAAAGTCAAAGCGATTCAGGGCCAGTTCGGAGAAGCCAATCAGAACAAGCATTGCAGCAAAAAGATCTTCAGCAAGAATGTCATCAGCTAACCACCACTTTAAACTAACAAAATTTTCTTTGATTGAAACAGGGGTAGAAAATTCGTTGGATTCGGAGAAACTCTCCGTGGAGAAAGGCAGTCAACAAACAGGTTTGTTTTAATTTTCAGGACCCTCCTGGAAAATGGGACCTAGTTTAAAGTTCAGAAATAGCATAATTTAGCATAAATGTATCCCAAGGGAATATAAGTTGGCTTAGAAGTTTGCATGTTCGAGATAGGATTCAATTAGGAGTTTTCAGGACCCTCATGAATAATGGGACTTAGTTTAAGAGTTCAATTAGATAATAACATTTAGCGTAAAGTCTGTTATAGGGTAGTATAATTCAGCCATAAAAGTTATCACTCTTAAGATAAAATTGGACTTTTGATTTTCAGGACCCTCCTAGATAATGGGGAGTAGTTTAAAGATCCTCTTAGATAGCAAGATTTAGCAGAAGTCACACCTGTAGAAGATATAACTTAGATTCTAAATTGTCGTTTAGTTAAGAGTTGTTAGGACCCCCTGAATAATGGGATTTAGATTTCATTTCTTAGTAATACTTGGAAATATGATTTAGTTTTACCCCCACAGCTATGCCCAGCCACCAAACTGGGGCGGAAAAGTTTTCTTTGTTTTGTCTATTTTGAAGTCAGGAGCCCGCCTGGAGAGCAGGGAATATGTTTCAAGTCAGCAGTCAGGAGCCCGCCTGGAGAACAAGGGATTACAATTTAAGTTTTAGCTTTCAAATTCTTTGTTTTGTCTATTTGAAGTCAGGATACCACCTGGAGAGCAGGGAATACATTTCAAGTTGAAGTTAGGAGCCTGCATGGAGAGCAGGGAATACATTCAAGCGCAGCAGTCAGGAGCCCGCCTGGAGAACAAGGGAGTACAATTTAAGTTTTAGCTTTCAAATTCTTTGTTTTGTCTATTTGAAGTCAGGAGTCCGTCTGGAGAGCAGGGAATACATTTCAAGTTGAAGTCAGGAGCCCTCCTGGAAAGTAGGGAATACATTTCAAGTTGAAGTCAGGAGCCCGCCTGGAGAGCAGGTAATACATTCAAGCGCAGCAGTCAGGAGCCCGCCTGGAGAACAAGGGATTACAATTTAAGTTTTAGCTTTCAAATTCTTTGTTTTGTCTATTTGAAGTTAGGAGTCCGCCTGGAGAGCAGGGAATACATTTCAAGTTGAAATCAGGAGCCCGCCTAGAGAGCAGGAAATACATTCAAGCGCAGCAGTCAGGAGCCCGCCTGGAGAACAAAGGAGTACAATTTAAGTTTTAGCTTTCAAATTCTTTGTTTTGTTTATTTTGAAGTCAGGAGCCCGCGAAGAACAGGGAATACATTTCAAGTTGAAGTCAGGAGCCCGCCTGGAAAGCAGGGAATACTTTCAAGTCAGCAGTCAGGAGCCCGCCTGGAGAGCAGGGAATACATATCAAGTTCAGCAGTCAGGCACCCACCTGAAGAAGGGGAAAACATCTCAGTTTACAATTCAAGGTGGCAACAAATGGATGTCTCCGAAAGAATGGAGAACAACAAGGTAACAAGAAGCACAAGATCAAGTTTGAAGATATAGATAGGACTTTTGTAATCCATAGATCATAGTTTAGTATAGCTTTTTTGTTTTATTTTGACATGGTGTAATAAGGAGGTTCAGTAAGCAGTAGCAGCAGCAACAACAACAGTGAAATCACAGCTTCATGGTAGTCCAGATACCAAAACTTCCCGAACTACACTGACCTGATTCTTTTTTAGCCAAGGATATGTAGGAAACCTCAGAGGCAGGGTGCGGTCAAATCTTTCAAAAATGCTTCCCACGGAGTATTCAAACGGGCAAAAATCGCTCGTATACACTCACTTTATCTTTGCACGAAAACTCCTCGTGTTTCCGAACAAAGAGGGGCAGTTGTGAGCACGTGGATTTTTCCCTACATGAAATACTCCCATAAATTAAAAGCAAAGTAATTTCGTTTCATTTTTTTGCAAGTTTGTGGATCTTGTGGCATTTGCTGTTAATTATTTGCATTTTTGTCTGTGCATTTCGTTTGTTAATTAATGAAAAATACAAAATATATTGCATTTGCATTTAGGATTTAATTTTTACATGTTTGAAATAATTAGTAATTTAGTGTCTTATAAAAATTGAAAAATCACAAAAACAAAATGGTCCATTTTTGCATTTAAATTTTAATTTCTCGAATTTTGTTAACTTTCTTTAAATTGGTATTTAATTAGTTATGGTAATTATTTTTAGAGTTTAATTAGTTTAATTTGATAGGATAGTATTAGTTTTAATAATTAATTTAGGATTTATTTCTAATTTTAAAAAGAAAAGAAATTTGGAAATTGAAAAAGATAAAAGATTCAAAAAAACAAAAGGAAATTCGGATTTGGGCCATTTGATTAAACCCCCTTCAGCCCAATTGCCCCCAGATCTGCATAATTCTAGCCCAAACCCGCCTCTACCCGGTCTGGATCCCTCTTCAAGCGAAACGACACCGTTTCGACCAGTGTCAATCTGAGCCATTGATCTCCACTTGATCGAACGGCTCGGGACTAAAGCCTGGGGAGTATATATATGTCCAAACAAACCCCCCCCCCACCTCAGTTCATCATCCCAACACCCCGCTTCAGAAGCTTGCCCCCCAAACCCTAGTAGCCTCCCCAGGATTCCCCATCGTCCAGTAGTGGCGCCGGCGTCCAATCGCCACCGAATTAACACCATGAACTCCCTTCCACCTCCCCGTCCCAAATCTCCAAATAGCTCCTCTCAAATCTCCTTCCATCGCCTCAAATCTCGGATCTGAGGTTAGCACTGGAAAACCTAAAATTCCCAGATCCACCCAAAATCACACCATGCAACCCCTCATCTCCTTCCTGCCTCAAATACGTGTGTGTTTCGTTTCAAAATGGTCCGTCAGTGGTAGAGCAGAGGTCCGGATAGCCAAGTCTCTCCATGGGTTCCTTTATGGCTTAGCAAGGTCAAGTGAACCCAATACCGTTATTAATCGTTTGTCTTTTGCTAAGGACAACCGATTAATGACCGTCAAACGTTCACTGTCTTCTCCAAGGTTGTTAGAGTTCATGCAGTTCTTGCCGAAGCAGGTTTGGGAGAATTTACTTTGCGTCGATTGGTTTCCTGTTGATCTCTTCTGTTTGTTTGCTTGGTTGTTTATTTTTCCAGTTTTCGTCCTTCAGAATTTTCGTCTCTTGCTTAATTGCATTATGTTCTAGTTGTAAGTTTGTTAGTTAGCTTGTTTGTGTAGTTGTCGATGACAATCGGCTTCGTAAGGTTTGAGTTTAATTTGGTTTCAATTCACAAGATTTTCTTCTTTCCGCTGGGTTTCATTTCACATTTGTGAATTAATTTTGAGACTGAGTCAAGTATAGTTCATCGTTCGCATCAATTCTTGTTTCAAGAACATTTTGTGAATTCATGTTTATGTGTGAAAGGTATTCAAGCTAGCTTCTCATAATTTCAATAGTTGTTTTGAATTTCAATTTGTTTGAAAGTGTCAGCCCGTTTGTTTACTGTTATGGTGATTGTGAGCATTCAGAATTTAAGGGGGGTAAGTGAATAATGGGAAACTTTAGGGGGTAATTTTGGAGATTGTTTCAACTTAAAGAATCTTTAATAACTGATGGAAAGCTTCCTAAATGGACAGCTGCCCAAAATGTTTAGGGAAAACAGGCTGTAAATTGAAAATATCTGAAGGAAATGGACAGCTGTCTAAAAATTCAGTTTTGAAAGATGCCCTATGAGGGTATTTTGGAAAAAATCTGACTGCCTTGCCTTGGAAGGCACATAGCAGACCCTCAGCCTTTAAAATAAAGCCTTCTTCTTATTCAAGATAGTTTTTCTTACACCTTAGAGAGACCAAAAAGGCTAAAATACAGGAGAAGTCAGAACAACTGAAAAAAAACAAAAATCACTGTTCCATTGAAAGTTTTTCTGTAATTCTTGAGGCTTTCATTTCTAAAATGATCTCTGAACAATCGAGGGCTAAAATGGCTTGAGACTTAGTCATTAAGGCTAGGTGTTGGGTGTTTGCTTGTGTGAAAGTGTGTTTGACACAGCAATCTGGTCTGCTGAATTGCATTTTCTGGGGTTTTGAGCTGTTTTGGTACACTATTCCATTGTCTTTGTGTTCCACTTTGTTTCTTGTTACTACTGCTGGGTTTCTAATTATCTCGTTGTTGCTTTCTTCACATTTTCAGATATGTAAGTACATTTGAGCCTTGAGTAAATCTAGACAAGAAGCCTATAAAATCAAGCTGAAATGGTTGTTTTGTTCTTTCTAGCAGAGGCTATTGGTCTTCTTGTGATTTATGCACATTTCACTCGTTAATCATTATGAGTAGTTAGTCATATAGTTTATAGTCTATTTCCTTTTCAGACTTGGGATTTTCACCAATGTGTTATTAATAATGTTGGACTATTGGACTATTGCAGTGCTGTAAGTCAGTGCTAAGCTTAGCCACGCTTATGTCTTGTTCATGAATGTCACTCATGTCTTTGGGAAAATGTTAGAATGTGTAGAGTAGTTTGACCTTCCCTTTATCATGTTCACCTTTAATTGTTTAGCTGAAAATTTGCCCTGTTTCGCACTGTGCAAGCAGTGCATCTATTCATTCTTCTGGGTGCAAATTCAGATTGTGGCTCTCATTGATTTGATTTGTTGGTTAGTCTCATTCGGTCTAATTTCTTGTGCTCGTTTAACCTTTCAAAAATGTGAAAGTGTGGTTAGTCCATGCTCCTCATGATATAGGTTTGGTTACTGAGAAGAATTTGCCCAGGACCTATCTGCATTTTCAGAGACTATGCATTTGTTTTAATGTGTTCATTGTAAGGTTTGGCTTAGCCATTTTAATGGGTGAATGGTTAGATAAGGTCCACCCTAAAGTTGCAGTTTTGTTGTCTTTATTCGTTCTTATATCGAGATTTGTTTTATTCCGCTAAAGTTTGCTGGATTCGGATTGTAGCTTAACTTTTAGTCTTCATGATTCAATCGTTAGTTCTAATACATACCATGTGGTATGATTCTTTGCGAGGGCGTTTCAAATGAATTATTAGAGAAATAGCTTTGGGATTTAAGAAATCAGGTTTTGGACAATGGTTTGTGCTGATTCTTGGGGATTATGTCCAGCTCGATTGGATCTTCGAACTGGTCATGTGGCCAAATTTAAGAGAGTAATTTCAAGAAAACGAATATGGGCCCAGCGAATGAGCTGCCAGGCCCTTTCTCCACGTTAATAATTCTGGGCCTCGTATCCATGTGCCTTGAGTTAGCCCGTTTTCTTTTCAGTGTAGTTAGCCCGTAACTCGTAGCCTTAGCAATCACGACTCAATTTTAGGAATAATTGTTGAATGTTCGTAGAAAATCCTTTAGGGCCATTTACACTATTATCGTGGTTGTGGACACGTTCGCATGACATGACTACGATCTTAAAAACAACACGAGGGATGCGTCCGCGCAACCTCAACCAATTTTCCTTAAATAAATAAACAAGGCATTATTAATTATGGACACGTTCGCGTGACATGATTCTTGACGCGCCAAAGGAAAAGAGTATATGTACGCGTAACTCAATCCTTTATGAATAATCAAGTGATTTAAAAGCGGTTAATAGACAAATGCACATAGGATCTAAAAACAGAAATTAAATAATTTTAATAACCCAAGTATGATCAAAGTGACCGTGCTAAAACCACAGAACTCGGGAATGCCTAACACCTTCTCCCGGGTTAACAGAGTTCCTTACTCGGAGTTCTGGTTCGTAGACTGTAATACAGAGTCAATCTTTTCCTCGACTCGGGATTTGAACCGGTGGCTTGGGACACCATAAATCTCCCAAGTGGCGACTCTGATTTTTAAATAAATGAACAATCCTGTTTCGATTGTCCTTTAATTGGAAAAACTATCTTATATTTATGCCCTGAACGGGGTGTAGGTAAAAAGGAGGTGTGACAAGTTGTTACCCATAAATTAAGTTTGAACCAATGGGGTCTAAACCTCTAAGCAAACAGTCTAGAGGGTGTGCCAGCACCTCCCTTTTCTTTTTCTCTTGCCAATTCCCCTACACCTTTATGTGTACTAATTTTAAGTTATTCCCCTTTTCCCTTTCCCCTTTCAGAATTCTACTTTCGCACATGTACTCCCCCTTAGTTCCTAAGTTCTGCCCCCTCTTGTGAGCCTTGCCTTGGGACCTTGAGTTCCCTCTGAACTTGGACACCTGAGGGATAGCCCTTGAGTTCCCTTTGAACTTGGACACCTGAGGGCTGACCCTTCCACCTGAGCTGGCCCTTCCACACTTGGACACCTGAGTTCCCTCTGGAAAACTGTTTAAGTGTTTCTCTGACTTTCTTTATTTTTTATTTTGTGTGCATCTACCTCTACTATGTTCTTATATTTTTCCTTCTACCATGTTCTTGTATGCTCCTTCTATTTTGTTTCTATATCCTATTCTTGTATGCATCTCCTACTGTGTTTTCCTATACTATGTTCTCGTATGCCTTTCTACTGTGTTCTGTTACTTTCTGCCACCATGTTCTGATAAGTTTCTCCTACTATATTTTTCTACTGCGTTCTTAAGTGTTTTACTATTTTCCTTCTACTATGTTCTGTTTAAGTTTCTTCTAAAAACTTCTTAGCATGCTTCTGCTACTTATCTTATAAGTCTTTTTCATTACGTTTCGTGTTAGCTTCTTCTACTCTATTTTCTTTGAATTCTTCTGCTATGCTTTGCATGTTACTTTACTATCATATTTCTCACGAGTTTCAGTTGCTGAGAGGAACAAGGTAGAGGATTCAGTTCTTTCTGAGACCTCTAAACCTATTTTGAATCTCTGAAATGAGTTTCAAAACATTTGTTCTTCATATGATTCCAGCTCTTGCTAAACTCTGCTGCACTGGATCTTCTACTGATTTAACAATGACACCACAGTCTTTTTCATGCTTAACATGTTCGTATGCTCCTTATTTTTGATGAATTTCCCTCTAAAATTGTTTTCAAATTTGCAATTAATTCAAACTTCCTTCTGAATATGGCTTGATTTATTTCTTTCCATTGTTTGCTGATTTTCTCTTTGACTTGACCTAAGTTAAAACCCTTCTTCATCCTTTCTTGACTCGGTTCATTCATACAAAAATCACTGACCTTTGATTTACTGGCTGTTAATTGATTTTTTTACCTTATTTGTACAACCATGTACTGCAAAACCCTATCCTTAAAATAACCTTTTATGTATTTTCCCCTAATTGCATGTTGTGCACAAAGTGCTTACTCAATTTCTTTCCTTAAATAGTTTTTACCCATTTGAATCTGAATCCCTTAATTAAGGGAAGTCTTGTGTAATTGATTGATAATCAGCTCCTCAACTATTTTCTTACCTTATTTCTGCCTGATTTTACACTTCAAAAGGCATGACCCTCTTCACAAACAACAACACACCTTCACAATCCTTCTGAACTTTTACTTACACATAATAGTATTCTCTCTTCTTATCTGCACTGTGGCTTTTACAAGACTACTGCATTTTCTCAATTTGTTTCTTTGAAACTGGTATGTCCTAATTTAAGCTTCAGCATCATCATAATGTGTTCATTTACAGCTTTTATATCCATGTCTACTTTATTGTTTTTGTAAAGTTCAATATTTAAGTTAGTATGCTTATATATTTCTGCCTGTTTCTGCTATGAATCCTTGCTCCCTATCCCCATTACCCCCATGTGTTTGAGAGTTGTGACTTAAGGCATGGCAAGGTGAGTTGTTGCGCATGAATTAAGTTTGAACCAATGGGGTCCTAACCTCTAAGCAAACAGGCTGGAGGGTGTGCCAGCACCTCCCATTGTTGGTGTGCCCATCTGCCTGCTTTTCTTTTGCTCTTGAAAATTCCCCCATTCCCCTACACCCTTATTTGTACTGATTTTAAGTTATTCCCCTCTTCTCTTTCCCCTTTCAGAATTCTACTTTCGCACCTGCACTCCCTCTTAGTTCCTAAGTTCTGACCCCCTTTTATGAGCCTTGTCTTGCGATATTGAGTTCCCTCTTAACTTGGACACCTAAGGGCTGGCCCTTCCATACTGCACTATGGCTTAATTTAGTGATACATTTGGGTGTAACCAATGCTTGGAGTTCTTATGAAACTCTTAGGGAACTCTGACACATCTAAATGGAAGAAAGGCTTTGAACTATGACCTCTTGGAGTTGGTTTACTTCATACTTCAGACAGGAAGTCTGAATCAGGCTCTCCTTGGTTGTACTTTTTAATTTCTGATGTATTTTTTACTTTACTTTTCTGGGCTATAATAACTTTGTAATAAAACTCTCGGGGATGGCTAGTGAAAAATGGAGGGGTAACCATGTATGCAAAAGGGGTAGATAACCTACCTATAGGAGTTTATAAATTCCTGCATTCTCATATAAACACCATGTCTATAGGAATCTCGCATACTCATATAGATACCATGTCTCTAAGAATTTTTGCATTCTCATGTATAGATACCATGTCTATAGGAATCCTGTATTCTTATATATAGAAATCTTGTCCATAGGAGTTTTCTAAATTTCTGCACTCTCATATAGATATCATGTCTATAGGATTTCTGCACTCTCATATAGATATCATGTCTATAATTACTCGAAATCTGAATTATGCATATGCATATAGAAAGTATGTCTATAGGTCTTTCTGAATCTTGCATATCCTCTTTTCATTAGGAAAACATGTTTATAGGTCTTAAATAACCAATTGCAATAATATATCATGTTCATATAAAATACAACACATAGATACCATGTTTGTAGGATTTCTGCATTTCTCTATGTCTATAAAAGTGTTCTAAAGTCGACAAACGCATAGAAAGCATGCCTATAGGAGCTTTAATAAAATCTGAATCGCCTCACTCGCTTATGAGTCTAAAACAAGCAATAATAATGCATTACCAGTTGCAAAACTTATGATCTTTTGCTAAAACTCATCCTCCTTTTATAATTGACAACTTTTCTTAAATCAGTATGTAATCAACTCATATCCTTGTTTTCTGAAGTCTGTAGATATCATGCCTATAGGATTTTCGTCAAAAACTTAGGCATCCATAGGGTAAACTTATAAACTGAATCAGACTTTTTTATCAGCTACAACCAGCAGGCAGGCCTGATTCGGGCTTCTTATCTAAACTATGTAATAAATCAGTCTACCTCAACCTTTTAAGTTTTAATTAGACCTTAAACAGTACATGCAAGTCATGCTACATTACGTGCTTTCTTTGGTTTAAAGGAGGTCTATTTGAGCCTTTTTTTTGTTTATATGCTTCCCCAAATTTTCTATATATGTTTTGTTTGTCGCCTTAGTATTTTACCTTTTGAAACCACAAATACCTCCTCCCTTTAGGATTAGTAGTCCCAAGTGCCTCCGGAGCTGATAGGATTGGGGCGGGTAATAGCATGCAATAAGTAAACGAGACCATTTCGCGCTTTAATACTTTAACGGGGTGGGAAAGGGTAGATATGGATATGATGACCACGCGATAACATCACGTGTAGCCCCTCACTGAGGAGTGATTACTGTATGTTGTGTGGGGTGATCCATATTATTAATAAACCTATGGACCCCCCCCCCTTCCCTTTGTTTTCTTTATTTCTTTTAAATCTTTTTAAACCATTTCTTTTAAGAAAATCAACACTTTTTATTTCCTTTTTCTTACTTTTGTTTATTTGTAACCATTACGTGAAAATCACCTCTTATTTGAAGCCTTTATTTGCCTATGTGTTATTTGCACTTAAGTCACAACAATAGTTTGGCCAGGAACCACACTAGTGGATCCTGAGGGGTGCCTAACACCTTCCTCTTGGGATAATTTCAAGCCCTTACTCAATCTCTGGTTACTCAAATCAAACTTTCTTAGTGTCCTGATGCACTTAAATCATTAGGTGGCGACTCTTAAATTCAAAACCCAATTGTCTCCCAAATGTCATAAACATGATTTCGCGAGAAAAAGGGGGCGCGACAGGGACACACTGTTGTGGACCACGAAGAGTACCTAACACCTTCTTTTTGAGGTAATTTGAGCCCTTACCCGATCTTTGGTGGTGTTGACTAGTCAAACTGAGTTATATGCATAATAGGTGCCCTAACACATCTTAAAAACCATTACATGGAAACTCTTCTTTTAACACTCTATCTTCCGTTTAATAGAGTTGTCACATGACGAAACCCACTTTCAGGAGAAAACGAGGCGCGACAGCAACATCTTGAACTCTACAGTCGGCATAACTCTTCTACCTAGACTGAGCTGTGCGAAGTCGTTCCTGAATAATCTTGACCTTATCCAAGGCACATAGTACCAAATCTGTACCCAACAATCGAGCCTCCCCCAGCTCGAACCATCCAACCGGCGATCGGCACTGCCTACCATATAATCCCTCATAAGTAGCCATCTGAATGCTCGAATGGTAGTTGTTGTTGTATGCTGACTCCGCAAATGGCAAGAATTGATCCCAAGAACCTCCAAAGTCTACAACACAAGTGCAGAGCATATCCTCCAATATCTAAATAGTGCGCTCGAACTGGTTGTCCGACTAAGGGTGAAATGCAGTGTTCAAATCAACCTGCTTGCCTAACTCACGTCGTACTACTCTCCAGAAGTGCGAGGTGAACTGTGTACCTCAATAATAAATAATAGACACGGGAACACAGTGAAGACGAATGATCTCGCAGATGTAAATCTCAACCAACCGCTCTGAAGAATAGGTAACTGCCACAATAATTAAATTCACTAACATGGTCTCTGATACGCTCCCACTTCCACTCAGGAATCTCTAACTTCTGAATCAAACCACCAGGTCTTGATGCTCATACTTTACTTGTTGACAATTTAGACACCAAGCTACATATGAAACTATATCCTTCTTCTTCCTCCTCCACAAATAATGTTGTCGCAAGTCCTGATACATCTTGGCGCCGCCTGGATGAATAGAATACCAGGAACTGTGGGCCTCCTCTAAAATTAACTCACGAAATCCATCCATATTAGGCACAAACAAGACCCCGTATCCTCAAAACTCCATCATCTCCAATAGTAACCTGCTTGGTATCAGCGTATCGTATCGTGTCCCTAAGGATGAGCAAATGAGGGTCATCATACTGCCACTCCTTGATGCACTTAAACAATAAAGACCGAGCGACTGTACAAGCTAGAACACAACTAGGCTCAGAAACATCCAACCTCACGAATTGATTAGCCAAGGCCTGAACATCTAATGCAAGCGGTCTCTCACCGATTGGAATGTGCGCAAGGCTACCCATACTCACTGACTTTCTACTCAAAGCATCGACAACCACATTGGCCATCCCAAGATGATACAACATGGTGATATCATAGTCTTTCAATAGCTCCAACCACCTCATTTTCCTCAAATTGAGCTCCTTTTGTTTGAACTAGTAGTGTAAGCTATGATGATCCGTGAATACCTCACACGAGATGCCAAAAAGATAATGCCTCCAAATATTCAACGCATGAACAATGACTGCCAGCTCTAAGCCATGAATAGGGTAATTCTTCTCGTGAATTTCAGTTGCCGCAATGCATATGCAATCACCCTGCCATCCTGCATCAATACCGCACCAAGTCCAATACGAGATGCATCAGAATCTACCATATAAGATCCTGAACCTATGTGCAACACCGACACTAGTGTCGTAGTCAAAGTAGTCTTGAGCTTCTGAAAGCTCGACTCACACTCATCTGACCATCTGAAAGGGGCACCCTTCTGGGTCCACCTGGTCAATAGGGCTGCTATAGATGAGAACCCCTCCACAAACCGATGGTAATAACCCGCCAAACCCAAGAAACTCCGGATCTCCGTAGCTAAAGTAGTTCTAGGCCTGTTCTGAACTAGCTCAATCTTCTTTGGATCCACCTGAATGCCCTCTGCTAATACAACATGCACCAAGAAGGCAACTAAGTCCAACCAAAACTTGCATTTTGAAAACATAGCATATAACTGGCTATCTCTCAAAGTCTGAAGTACGATCCGAAGATGCTACTTATGCTCCTCTCAGTTGCAGGAGAAGATCAAGATATCATCAATAAACAGAATCACAAAGGAATCCAGATAAATCTTGAACACGTGGTTTATTAAATCCATAAATGCTACTGGGGCATTTGTCGGCCCAAATGACATCACAAGATACTCGTAATGCCCATATCGAGTCCAAAAAGTTATCTTATGGTAGCCAGACCTCAAATTGATCTTTGAAAACACCTTGGCACCCTGAATATGGTCAAATAAGTTATCAATCCTTGGGAATGGATACTTGTTCTTGATGATGACTTTGTTCAACTACCGATAGTGTATGCACATCCTCATCGATTCATCTTTCTTCTTCACAAACAACACGGGCGCACCCCAGGGCGAGACACTAGGTCTAATGAAGCCCTTGTAAAGAAAATCTTGCAACTGCTCCTTCAATTCTTTCAACTCTGGCTGGGCCATACGGTATGGCGAAATAGAAATGGGCAGACTGCTCGGAGCCAAATCAATACAAAAGTCAATATCCCTGTTGGGTTCCATCACCGGCAGGTCTGCAAGAAACACCTCTAGAAACTTACGGACAATTGGTACTGACCCCATGGAAGGAACCTTTACACTAGAATCATAGACATAAGTCAAATAAGCTAGACACCCCTTCTCGACCATACGTCGAGTCTTCATGTAAGAGATAACCCTACTACTAGAATGGCCAGGGGTCCCTCTCCACTCTAATCGAGGTAGCCTAACAAGTCTAAGGTCACTATCTTGGTGTGACAATACAATATAGCGTGATAAGGTGACAACCAATCCATACCCAAGAGGAAATCAAAATCTACCATATCGAGAAGTAGAAGGTCTAAGCTAGTCTCAAGACTTCCAATGGTAAGTACACACAAACGATAAACACGATCTACAAAAATAGCATCTCCCATAGGTGTAGACATATACACAGGAGCA
The DNA here is from genome assembly GCF_000393655.2 of Nicotiana sylvestris. NCBI lineage: Eukaryota > Viridiplantae > Streptophyta > Magnoliopsida > Solanales > Solanaceae > Nicotiana > Nicotiana sylvestris. The sequence goes on from NC_091063.1 coordinate 67,366,086, forward strand.
CTCAAAGATTCACGAGGCACAACCAAATATGAAGCAAAATAGAATGACATATAGGAATAAGTAGAACCTGGATCAAATAGAACTGAAGCATCTCTACTGCAAACTGAAACAATACCTGTGATAACAACATCAGATGACTTAGCCTTAGGTCTGGCTAGCCTCCATCTCTAGCGTCCTAGCCTCCACTTCTAATGCCCTAACCTCCACCTCTAGCTGCTTGACCCTTACCTCTAGCTGGCTGAGCAGGCGAAGAGGCACCTGGTGCCGGGACCATGGCACGAGAACCCTAATGTTGTGAACTACTCGATGCGCGAGGGCAAAATCTAGCAATGTGGCTTGGATCACCACAAGTATAATAGGACCTTAGCTATTGTGACTGTTGTTGTGCCATGCAGTATTATGTTGATGTTACGCTTTGCAATATTATATTACGACGATGTTACACCTTATAGATTGTAAATGTGATAAGTAAATTTGTGAATGTGAGAGGGTAAGCGAATCGAAGAAAATGAGTTTCGCCAAAGTTTGACATTTTGAGGTAAAATACTATCCAAGCTATAATACCCTGTATTTATGGACTACTACCATACAAGATACCACATGACCATGATAGTAAAGTGTATGAAGTATGTCAAAAGTGAGAAGTATTTTAAGTAATTTGAGAAAATTCTTAATTATGTGGATAATTAGGTAATTATGGATTTTTAGTGGGAGATTAACTAACTAATTAAGCTAATTAAGTAATTAAGATTATGGATAAAGCTTAAGGTGTTCCAAATGTCGCAACCTTGCCTTAAGAAATGGTGACTCTTAATGTCACATAAAAGGTGGCAGATTTGGAGGAATTTTTGTGGCTTAGTCATCACAAGTGGGTCCCACACCTACTAATACAAAAGCCTTCTCCAAAATCACCAAATGAATAATGGTCACACTTACTAACGGATGAAATATCATGTTTTTCAATTCTAACGTGAGCTACTTCAACAAGAATTTATACAAGACTTCTTAGCTTAGTAGTGCGATTCTTAGGGAGTACGGTGCAATCTTCTCAAGAATATCATACGCATTTTTCCCTACTTCGATCCACCGTTAAATATTTTGTCGCATTTGACATGCGTTGGAAGGATTTTCAAGAAAATCGGCTCAGATATTTTAAGGCTATCCCTTCTTTCTTTTTTTGCATGGTCTAAAAGACACAAACGAAACGAGCAAACGCAGAACTTTCATAAATTACTCTATTCATAGAAGTATTAAAGGTGCCTATGTTCTTGAATTCCCATGTGTCTTATTATTATATCTTCTATTCATGGGTCTCAGAAAAATACGTAAGTTGAAAATGTTTATTTCATGATATTACTCAAAGGCTTAATGATATAATGAAAACATGTACCTATGCACGACATGACATTCATACGCATATTCATGAAACTATAAGTATTTCATGATTTACAGAGTTATCCAAACTTATAGGTTGAGTCATTTACTCCATGTTTCTTCCATGTCTTTTATATACTTATTTATGTGCCTTACATAATCGGTACATTATTCATACTGACGTCGTTTTGTTGGGGATGCTACATTCATGCCTACAGGTATAGACAATAAGATTGACGAGCCCTCATAGTAGACAAGGTTAGCATTCAGCAAAGGATTGGTAAGATTACACCTCATTCGGAGTGAAGCCGAGTCTATGAGTTATCGTGTCAAAATTTTACTAGAGACTTATGGGTAGGCCGGTACCCTATCCCATTTGATGTTTAATACACTTAGAGGCTTAGTAGAAAGAGGTTCATTTTTTATAGTATGTCAGAGGACTTGACGGCCCATATGTACTCATATTTTGAAAAAGTTGGTTCATTGATACAGTGCTTTCCCGCTTATAGTTATACATTACGAGTTGTGACCATGTTGGCCCAATTTCCAATGACAGTACAATATAAAAGATATGTTACGCTACTCGGTTGAGTAAGGAACCATGTGCCCGTCGTGACCCTTCGGTTTGGGTCATGACAAGAGTTGTATTAGAGCAGTTCTATCCTAGGGTGGCTACAAGCTGTGTCTAGTAGAGTCTTGTTTATGGGTATGTCGTGCACTACACTTATAAGCAGGAGGCTACAGTCATTTAGGACCGTCACTCTTTCTTCTTACTCTAGATCGTGTGGTAGAGCTCAGCTGTAAGAACTAAATTTCCTAAACTCTCTTATTCATAATACGACAATGCCTACATCTAGAAAGACGGTTGGTAAGGGATTGAATATGTATGTAGAAGAGTTGAATCAGAGTAACTCAATTTTGCATCATGCTTATGATAAGTAAATGTAAGGTCTCTAGCAGATTATGTGTGTACTAAGATGTGTAAGCTTCTAGATAAGGAGCCTTAAGACATGAATATCTATCCACCCATATGGTAAAAAGCAACAAGAAGATAAGAATGTAGATACAAGTTTCAACAAGTAAAAGAAGCAAGGTGAAGTAAGGTACGAGGCGTCCAGTTAATGAAGATTATCAGTATTTACAATTCAGGCAGAGAAATATAAGCCTTTTGAGTTCCTTCAACAGTAATAGAGGTATGTACAGTCGGCCTCACCCATCTCAGTTATGCCCTATGGGAGCTAATAGATATGGTTTAAGAGAAGGATGGGATATCAGGATCCAACAGGGGTTAGAGTAACCTAAAATGGTGAATGGATTATTTGCGTTAGTTGACATTTCCGAAGGATATTGCAAATATACCAATAGATCTCCTCGTGACACTCAGATGGTGCATTCTAAAATAGTACATCTAGATATGAGTACTACAAAGATAGGCACTAGAAGCCTTGAAGGGATAAATATTACCTCAGTATGGCTCTCATCCCTAGTAGAGAAAAAATGTTAGGCAACCCGAAGATCCAGTGGATGGAGCAAGGGGAACCAAAAGCAAAAGAATGTCTTGTTGAAGTTTTTAGAATAAAGTGATGGACATAGATGTTAGCGAGAAATAAGAAGAGAGTTAATAAAGCAGTATGAGTAAGATGTGATACATGTATGGCAACGGTAGATCAAAAAAATGATAGTATTACAGAGTCTATAGACAAGGAAAGGAAAAGGCGAGAGGTGACAGCCCTTGACATAACAAAAGAGTATAAGCCATAAAGTCATATTCTCGTTTCAAGAAATAAGTTCGGGAATCTAACGTGATTTCCAGAAGGAAAAGTTAGACCCCAAAGTAATGGAAATCAGTATGGATTGGTGAATAAGATAAACTAAACATGAATTAGGGACTGAGTGATTTGGTAATGGTCGGCATCATGAGAATTTCATATTACGTTCTGGCGATGATAGAATGGACAACAGAAGAAGATTCATAAGAAACTAGAGAATGGTCATTCAGGAAGACGCTTCCCTAGAGAAAGCAATGTGAGAAAAGTTATCCTTGGTACAGAAGGATTACCGCAAGGCGAGTAAGGGTCATTGATGATGTGAAAAGACTCCAAAGATGAAGAGGTAAAACGTCTATTGGTAGATTGTCATAGCACTAAATTTTAGTACTCCCCTAAAGGGGGGAATGGGGAGTGATGTGGCAGTAAGTCAGAGTTAAGTGGTTCTAGTAACTATGGAATGGTAAAGGAAGAATATGATAAAAATGAGAAAGGGATGAGATTGCACTTACTCAGATCCTACAGATATGATACGATTCCAGAACATTATGCAAACACGACGTCAAAGAGAGGAAGTAAGGGTTCCTTCCCGAGATGTTATTGAAAGATAAGGAGCCAGAGCAGGACAAAAGTTAAGATAGAGGAAATAACCCAAGAAAGATTACGTGGAATATTGATATGAGAATGGGCGAACGAGTAATTAGTAGTTGATTTAGAAAGAGCCTAGTTATGGCTAAATAAGAGGTTATAGACAAAGCAAAAAATCATGCAAGATAAACATAGTAAAACCCAATATAGTGAATTCAGCCTCGCAGTTATGACATTGTAATACTTGGCATATATTCAGATAGGACTTGGAGTAATTAAAGATATTGTCTGAGTGTTACGAAAATAAAAGAGTGTGCCACTGGGAAGACAGTCAAAATATTCGTTTAGAAGCAACCTTACAAGCACAAGGGCGTGGAGATAAGTAACTACGGATACTTATAGGCGAGGAAGAACCTCAAAAATTCCGTTGAGGATACGATGTAATAAGCTCATAGCTTTACGAGAATCTTAGGGTCCTCCCTAAGTACTACAATGAAAGACTAGCCGCTGAAATAAGGAATAAGACTTCAACCTAAGCATAGTAACTTGAAGAAGAAATGGTCATGTAAAAATAGTCTCACTACAACTTTGTATGCATTCCATAAGAAAGTGGCACCTATCGTGACTAATGAATAAGAAGTAAGTGATATTCAAGATCATATGGGCTACATGGGATTCTAGTATTGGTGAGCGCCAAGATAAGCCAAGTATGCACGCAACAAGGGTCAGAAAGACTAGGAAAATTAATTGCTTACATTTAAAGAAAGCTGAGAAGGAACAAAAGGAATTATTTGATTAATGATCCAAAGTTATTTACGTTATGAATGCACTTAAGATTTTGGATTAGTATCCATGCAGCATATATGTTGACAATCATACAGCCGTAGAAGACTCTGGTATAAGTTAAAAGAAAGAATTAAGTCCAGGTCATAAACAAAGGATTGAATTGTTAGATGTGGTACAACGGATATTCCAAAGTGTATATGAAAGTCTAAAGTAATAACTAATACCATGAGCCGTAGATCGGAAGATAGTTTAAGCTTACATCAAGGTTGATCAGAGGGAAGAGGAAACTAAAGAGTTACATCAACTAAGTAAATCAGGAGTCTGATTATTGGACCCAAAAAATTATAGACCTCGTGATTGAGAACATTGCAGGATCACTCTAAATATCATAGGTACAAAAGAGAAAGTATAGTATCCATATTCTATAACGGTTCTACAATAAAGCCAGTTAGAAGAGTACCAGCCTCATAAGAAGTCAGTATGAAGATCTCACTGGATTGTGTATATGCCAGAGGTGTAAGTATTATAATAGAGGTTCAAGTTGTGGATGTGAATTGCACCTATGTGGAAGGGAGGTCATAAAAGAGATAGAAGATGTGATGCGATATTTTACGGTAAGGTAAAGGTGAACAATATACGAGATACTCAAATGTAGAAGGTTGTGAATAGTCCATACTTCGGATAGAAGGCTAGAAGTGCAGGGATTCAGTATCCAGGAATGATAGTAGCGTCATCAATGGCATATTTTCCTGCCTATGGTTTCTAAGTATCGAGAGGCCTAATCGAGAGAGTAAAAAAGAGTTAGAGACGATGTGATGTCTTACTTGATGTTCCAGAATAATATAAGGAAATCTATGGTGCAAGAAAATTAAAGGAAGGTTACAAGTAGTATAAATAGATATGTGTAGGTCACAAGCTAAAGTATGGTAGAGCGACAAGGTTTTAGGAAGATAGGAGTAAGGATTAAAAAGGGTGAGTGAGAAGGCGACGAGAATGGATAAGTTCTTGGGATTAAGCCCATGAAAACAAGAGAGCTAATGGTTTCTCTAAGTTATAGAAGGCTTAGTATAGCCTAAACTAACTCAAAGGAGTCTAAGACTAATAGCATTTAGGAGAGATGGAATGTTGCCCTGGTAGTATAATAAGGGTGTAATCGCAATAAATAAAGGATGATGTTTGGGCCTTCGATTGAGTAATGATTTCATGAATTGTACAGGAATAAAATACCCACATAAGGTGAATCATATGGGGATGCTATGAAATACGGTTATGAAAGCATGATATCGCCCCAGGTGGATCAGTCTAATCATTTCAGATGTTCCCTAATGAGACGTGAGCCTTAGTGATAGTGTTACATAAGAGGCCAAGTTATCAGTAGTGGATTACATATCAACATTGAGGTGAATCAACAATGGATGGATAAAAGCTACAAAGTATGAGATGAGAATAGGCCATCATTCTTAAGATGAACAATGATGATTAAAGGACTTAGATTTATACATATAGGATAGGCAACGAGAGTAACCTAGAGTTTGGTAGTAGAACTCAGTAACTATAAATCAAAGTAAGAGTTATGGTATAGTATGACCTACCTAGATGTAGTAAAGTCATACGGATGGATAAACGGATCTATGAAATAAGGAATAGTAATATTCGTAAGTTCAACAAAATACCGAGTGAAACATTTCAGTATACCCATAGATGCCTAAAGGGACATCTTATCAAGCTCTATATATGTTTACAAAGTGAGGCCTAGAGATTGGCTAAAACCTGGAGGAAAAACGAGCGAAGAGTTGCATAGGCGCACTTACAAGGTTAGAGTCATACAGGCTGCATGACAAAAGGTAGCAATAGTTTCGAGATTGGAAGGCTTCCGACCACAAGTCATGGTGTGAGAAAGAGGCCTAAGGGGGGAATGCCCCGGCCTTTGGATTTATTCACAGAACAGTTGCCTAAATGGCAAGGACGGTACTAAAACCATTCATAAGAGCTATCCAGTTATGAGATCGATAAATGCATTAGTCAACATTCGAGGACGAATGTTCCAAAGGGAAAATGATGTTACGCCCCGGAGTATTACGCCGATGTTACGCTCCGCAATATTATATTACTACGATGTTACACCCTATAGTATTGTTCGTTGAATTTGTCATAAGATAATTGACATCAGTTCAAGAACAAGATTATTCGGAGATTATAAGTATAACGCTATTTCAAACAAGTGATAAGTAAATTCTTGAAGGTGAGAGGGTAAGCGAATTGAAGAAAATGAGTTTTACCGAAGTTTGACATTTTGAAATAAAATACGGTCCATGCTATAATACCCCATAGTTATGGACTAGTACCATACAAGGTACCACATGACCATAGTAGTAAAGTGTATGAAGTATGTTAAAAGTGAGTAATATTTTAGGTAGTTTGAGATAATTCTTAATTATGTAGATAATTGGGAAAATATGGATCTTTAGTGGGAGATTAACTAAGTAATTAAGCTAATTAAGTAATTAAGATTATGGATAAAGCTTAAGGTGTCCCAAACGTGGCAGCCTTGCCTTAAGAAATGGTGACTCTTAAAGTCACATAAATGGTGGCACATTTGGAGGAATTTTTGTGGCTTAGTCATCACAAGTGGGGCCCACACCCACAAATACAAAAGCCTTCTCTAAAATCACCAAATGAAGAAGGGTCACACTTACTAACGGATGAAATGCTTCAAGCAAAGATCATATTTTTCAATAGTAACATGAGTTACTTCAACGAGAATTCATATGAGAATTCTTAGCATAGTAGCAATGGCACTTTGCTATTATAAGGAAGTACGGTGCAATCTTTCTCAAGAATATCATACGAATATTTCCCTACTTCGATCTGCCATTAAATATTTTATCGCGTTTGACATTTGTTGGAAGGATTGTCAAGAAAATCGGGTCAGGTATGCTAAGGTATCCCTTCTTTCTTTTTGGCATGATCCTAATGATACAAACGAAACGAGCAAACGCACAGCTTTCATAAATTACTCTATTCATAGAAGTATTAGAGGTGCCTATGTTCTTGAATTCCCATGTGTCTTATTATTACATCTTCTGTTCATGGGTCTCAGAAAAATATGTAAGTTAAAAAAAGTTTACTTCATGATATTACTCAAAGGCATAATGGTCTTATGACATTCTAAGAGATTTTACTGACGTACTTCTCATTCATTGCATTCATCTATACATGTACATTGACCCATGACCATATGTGTTATATACACGTATATATGTATATTATATGTATATGGAATATGTTAAAAGGTTACGGCGTTATGTACACACCACCACCTGATCAGCTGGTATACGTTGATTATTTTGCCCACAGTGGCCGAGATGATATGATGGGATGCCCTCAGAGGCTTGATGATGTTATGAACACATGTACCTATGTATGACATGACATTCATATGCATATGCATGAAACTATAAGTGTTTCATTATTTAGAGAGTTATCCAGACTTACAAGTTGAGTCATTTACTCTATGTTTCTTCCATGTCTTTTATATACTTATTTATCTTCCTTACATACACGGTACATTATTCGTACTGACGTCCTTTTGTTGGGGATGCTGCATTCATGCCTACAAGTATAGACAATCAGCTTGATGTGACCTCAAAATAGACGAAGTTATCATTCAGCGAAGGATCGGTAAGACTCCACCTCATTCGGAGTGCAACCGAGTCTATGAGTTATCGTGTCAAAATTTTTCTACAAACTTATGGGTAGGCCTGTACCCTGCCCCATTTGATGTCTAATACTCTTAGAGGCCTTATAAACAGAGGTTCATTTTGTCCAGTATAATAGAGGCCTTGAAGGCCCATATGTACTCATATTTTAAGAAATATGGTTCATTGATATAGTCTTTTCCCACTCATAGTTATACATTACGAGTTGTGACCATGTTGGCCCAATAACTAATGACAGTACAATAAGAAAGATATGTTACGCTGGCACTTGGTTGATTAAGGCACTGGGTGCCCATCGTGACCCTTCAGTTTGGGCTGTGCTACTGACCCTTAAACTAACCTTGTCGGCCTGAGTAACCACCTTGAAAACACTAGAGCAGAGGTGCACTAGTAGGAGCTGGTGGTGTACTGTAGGTTAGGTGGTCGGAATAAGGCATATGAGGGTCACAATCACCTGAAGCATCGTGGGATGCCTGGAGTGCTGAATGAAATGGCCTGGGAGGATGGCCCTTACCAAAAGTACCCTTGCCTCAAGATGAGTCACCACTGAATCCACCAGAATGACAACGCCTCTTGTTAGACCCCTAACCTCACCCTGTGCAAGAACCATCTCGACTCTCCTGGTGGCATTGGCCACCATCTGAAAAGAAATCTTACTCCTAGTCTACTTGGCCATCTGCAACTTTATAGGCTGAGAAAGTCCCTCAATAAATCTCCACACCCTCTCTCTCGATAGGAAGCAGAAGAATAGGATGACGGGTCAGATCCTTAAATCAGGTCTCATAGGAAGGAACTTCCCAAGACATATCTGAGAGAACTGGTCTCAAGTAAGAGTAGGTAACCCAGTTGGTCTGGTCGATACAAAGTCCTTCAACCATCTCTTGGCGGAACCCATCATCTCCAACATAACAAAATCGACCCCATTGGTCTCCACTATCCCCATGTTCCGTAGCACCTCATGGTAGCGGTCAAGATAATCTTGTGGGTCCTCAGAAGGTGCACCACTGAAGTGAACTGGAAAGAGCTTGGTGAACTTGTCCAATCTCAATAAGCTCTCAGAAGACATAGCATGTTCATCATTGGCCTGTGCTGTAACAACCGGCTGAACTACTCTAACTGGCTGGGCTGCTGGAGTCTGATACTGGGGAGCCATCTGTTCCGGAGTGTGAGTAGCAGGAGTCTGTGCTCCTATTCTAGCTTGAGAGACAGCTGGTGCCATTGGAAATGTACCAGTCTGGGCCACACTCTCCATAGGGTCCACTAGACGAAATAAAGCATCTTGAAGCACTAGGGTGGTGATGAACCCCTCTAGGACCTGAGCTGGTCCAACAGGCACAGTTTGGCTTGGACCATACTCATCAAACTCCACTTGAGGCTCCACTGTTGGTGATGCTGCTCGAGCTCTAGACTGAGCTTTGGCACGACCTCGACCTCGAGCTTTGCCCCTCGTAGGAGCTTCCACTAGGGGCTCTGGTTGCTGCTCAACTGAAGATGCAGTACGTGTTCTCTCCATCTGTGAAAGAACAAGAATAGAGGAGTTCAATCAGCAATGAGAGAACAAAATCGCACGACAGAGGAGAATAGAAGTAAAATTTGTTCCTAAATTTCATAGCCTCTGGAAGATAAGTACAGACTTCTCTGTACCGATCCTCCAGACTCTACTAAGTCTGCTCGTGAATGGTGAGACCTAGCCAACCTAGTGCTTTGATACCAACTTGTCACGACCCAGAATTTCCACCTTTGGGACCGTGATGGCACCTAACATTTCACTTGCTAGGCAAGCCAACATGAGAGAACCGTTAAGTCAATTATTATTTAAATTCAATAAATAAAGTCAATTAAGCCAAAGTGTAAAAAACCGGTTGCGGAATAACATAAATGCCCAATGGCTATCACAATACAGATCTGGAGTCACAACTCACAAGCTTCTAGAATTTACTACAAATAAAGTCTGGAAGAATACAACTGTTTGAAAGAAAGGAAACTGTGTAATAAGAAAAATAGAAGGGGACTTCAAGGTCTGCGGACGCCTGCAGATCTACCCTGAGTCTCTGAATGAGCAAATCCAAGCTGCTCCCACTCACGGATAGCTAGGGCCGGTACCAAAATCTTCACAAGAAGTACCGAGTGTAGTATGAGTATAACTGACCCAATGTACTAGAAAGTGTTGAGTGTAACCTCAACGAAGCATTGACGAGGCTATGAGAAGACACCTACATAATAAACCTGTACAGATAACAGTATATGTACAAGATAGTAATAAATAAAAGCTAAGCAGGTACTAGCGGTAGGGGGACAAGCTAAGGGGATACAAAATATGAGAGATACAGCGGAAATGATAACTAGAACAGCCAATATGCCTTTAACCAGTAAAAACAATTAACCACAATGAAGAAAATTTCATGGCATCACCCTTCGTGCTTTTAATCTCATCCTAACAATAAAACAATGATACTGCACAACATCACCCTTCGTGCTTTTACTCTCACTCACAGTATAAATCAGTAGAAACGGCACGACATCACCCTTCATGCATCAACACTCACATACGACACTGCATCACCATTCGTGCATTAACACTCTCCCTAACCACATAACAATGAACAAGTAATAATAGGGAGATGGGATCAATAAGTACAAGCCTTACTTCAACAACGGTTCCACAATACCAATCTCGACTTGGAATCAATACTCAATTATCATAAAAGCCCATAAACACAATAAAAATGATCAATTTAACAAATAACTAGTCTAAGCATGGATAACATGAACAAAGGAAGCAATAATTGCAAGAAACAAGTCCCACCCGCATGCTTTAACCCCGCAACAACGCATAAGTACTTGTCACTTCACATATACATTGTACCCAACATCTACACATACAGAAAATAGACAAATAAATCATAATCCCTCAAGTCAAGGTTAACCACAACACTTACCTCGCTCCAAAGGATAAACTCAAAGCTCAACCATGGCTTTGCCTTTCAAACAAGCCTCCGAACCAATAGAATCTAGCCAATTACCAACCAAACAATTCAAATTAAGCCTTAGGAACTACCCACGATTGCAAAGGATTCAATTTATGATATTATTACAAAAGTCAACAAAAGTCTACTCCTAGGGCCGCTTTGTCCAAACCCAAAATTTGAACCAAAGCCCGATTACCCATTCACCCCTAAGCCCGGTTATATAATTTGTTTTGGAATCTGACCACAATTTGAGGTCTAAATCCCTATTTTTCAAAAATCCCTAATTCTTCCCAAAACCTCCAATTTCCACCATGAAAACACAATTTAAGTTGAAATCTTAAGAAATGTAGTGAAATATTGAAAGAAAATGGATTAGAATAACTTACCAATGATTTGGGGAAGAAGAGCTCTTTGAAAAATTGCCTCTAAGGTTTTTAAGTTTGAAAATTTGAGAGATTGAACAAAAATCTCGTCTAACTCCCATTTGATCAGTTGCAGATGTCGCATTTGTGACCTGGGATTCGCTAATGCGAACCCTGCAAATGCAAAGAATCAATCCCAAATGTGAAGCTCTTCACATCTCTGCTTTCATCGCATTGTTCGCAAATGCGAATAATGATCTCCCGCAAATGCGACCCTTTTGATCGCAATTGTGATCACTATGTCCCTTGACCCACTTCGCAAATGTGAAGCATTGTTCGTAAATGCAAACTTGAGGTGCCCTATCTACTCTTCGCAAATGCGATGAGGAGATCGGAAATGTGAATCCATCAGTGGCTGCAAATGCGAAGCCTGACCTCGCAATTGCGAGGTCTGAGGCCTGTACCAAAAACTGAAGCACATCAGCAATGTTGTAAGTCAAGTTTTCATTTCGTAGCCTATCCGAAACTCACCCCAACCTTTGGGGCTCTAAACCAAATGTGCACACAAGTCCAAAAACATCACAAAAACTTGCTCGCGCGATCAAATCGCCAAAATAACACCAAGAACAATGAATCAGACATCAAAATCAAATGAAATTTTCAAGAAAATCTAGAATTGTTATATTAACAACCAGATGTTCAAATCACATCAAACCAACTTTATTTCTCACAAAATTCGACAGGCAAGTAATATATATTGTATTGGACCTATATAGGGTTCCGGAACATATATACGGACCCGATATCCAAAATGTCAAACATTGGTCAAACATTTCAAAGTCAATAAGCTTTTAACTTTTAAATTTCAACAAAGTACGATAACTCGGGCTAGGGACTTCCGAATTCGATTCCGGAGCATACGTCTAAGTCCCAAATTACGATACGGACCCACTGGGACCATCAAAATATGAATCTGGGTTCGTTTGCTCAAAACGTTGACCGAAGTCACTCAAATAGATTTTAAGGCAAAAATTTCTTATTTCTTAGTTTTTAACATAAAATTTCTCTGGAAACACGGTCAAACTGCACACACAAATTGAGGAGGCTGAAATGAGGTATTTATGGCTTCAAATGGAAGGATTATGTTCTAAAAAATAAGATGACCTATCTGGTCATCACAATTTAGTATCGAATTCAAGTAAATTATAATTTTATCATTAATTTATCTTTATCAATTGTGTAATGACCCGACCTATCGTTTTGAGCATTAGTACATTGCTCGGTATCTTATGGGTATGAGTAGCTCCGTATGATGTATTATGACTTATATGAATCATCGGTTTTGGTTTTCAGGTTATTCAGAATATATCTAGAAGAATGAATCTCATCGTTTAAGCATTAAGTTGGAAGAGTTGACCAAGTTTGACTTTTTTAGTATTTCACCTCGGATTAGAGTTTTGATGATTCTGTTAGGTTTGGATGGTGATTTTGAACTCAGGCGCATGCCTAGATTTGCATTTGGATGTTCCTTGAAGGATTCGACACTAGTTGGCGAAAGTTGGAAATTTGAAGATTTGGAAAATTCATTTGTTTGACCGAGAGTTAACTTTGATGATATCGGATTCAGATTTTGGTTTCAGAAATTTGTATAGCTTCGTTATGTCATTTGGGAGTTGTGTGCAAAATTGGGTTGATTTGTTATGTTCGACACGAGTTATGGAAGTTGAAAAGTTCAAAGTTCATTAAGTTCTATTTGAGGTGCAATTTATTGTTTTGATGTTATTATGTGTGATTTGAGGCCTCGAGTAGGTCCGCGTTATGTTATTGTACTTGTTGGTATATTTGGACGGGGTCCCGAGTGGCCCGGTATCATTCCCTAACCGCAGGGAGCGCGACCGGTGCTCAACCAAGTGGACCCGATCGAACAAGCCGATTAGACACTTTCCACCCAACCCGCTTATGACTAAGAGAAGGCGTGTTTCCATTAGTTTAAATAGTAGGAGGATCATATATTTACATCATTACTAATTCATTTCATTTTACTACATCATTGTTGAGTTTCCAAAATACATACACTTTACAATATAGTGGAACAAGAGTCCAAAACAAATCATAACCCACTTGACCTTTCTAGCACCCATACACAACCCACATAAATGTCTACGAAGCCTCTAAAGATAAAAAAGATAGTTATAATAATGCTGGCAACAAGGTCCCGGCTATACCTTAAAACGTGGTAAATATATAAATAAAAGATGCACTACATGATCCCGGGATGAAATGGGGCTCACCAAGTCAGCTGGGAAGATGATGACAATGATGTACCACTAGCTGAGATCAACACTGTCTTCTATAGAACCACCTACATCCATTTAAAGATGTAGCGCCCCCGACAAAAGGGATGTTAGTACTGTCGAATAGTACTAGTTTGTAAAGCTAAAACACCATCTTAATAGAATTAACAATGAAAGAAAGGGAGACAGTCATGATGTACAATAAGAGCTTCAAACAATACTAAAACATCAAGTAAGGATCACATAAGTTCTCAAGTCAATTTCTGTCTTATTAGATTGGTAATCTTTAGTGCCATGTTCCACAATCCACAATACCACCGTGTTCTTACACGGAGTCCGATCTCGACCCAATCGGCTAGGTCATCTCATTTCAGACATCATCCATATCCACAATTTCAATCATCATTTCCAGCACAATTACCACCATGTGTGCGGCATACCGTCCGATCATGCCCAATCGGCTAGGCCATCTCACTTGATACATCATCCTTTCAATCATTCATCTCACTTCACATTTCTTTCATGTCTTTCAATATGTTGGCACGAGTGACCTCATTTATTAAGTCATTCTTGAAATTTGGCCGTATTTACTTTACACATTGAAAATAATTATCATATCAATAGCAACAAGGTCTTTTATTCAAGATTTAATTACACATGGGAGCAATTTAGATCCGAGAGCACATAGAGGATTTTCACACAATTTGACATAATAATCTTTATTCGATTTTGACTTGAAGTCTAAGCATTTGTAGCACATATTCCATATCTTTAACACATTCCCAAATAATAAGATAACATGATTAAAGCACATGAACACTTATTGCACCTATATCCATCACCACAAGCGCATTTGGAATAGCAAGTTCTATACGATCAATTTGGGGACTTACACCAATTTCATGAACACCAAGGGGTTCAATTCTAAGAAGAGTGGGTTTTAGCCATACATACTTCAATTGAGCCTCTTAAAACTTTAAGATGTTCTAGAATTTGCAACTTCAATCTATATTAGCTATATAGCAAAAATTGAACCCAAAATTAGGAAAACGATCGAAATTCTAGCTCATTTGAGAATTCTATCAAAAACTTTGTATGTATTAAGGTTTCATGGCCCTTTTTATGAAATACTATGCCAACCTACACCTCATTCTTTTCCATCTTTTACTGACAACCTTCCCACATACCTAAGGAATACATGCATGCAAGGCAAGCACTCCCATCCCCATGAATTACCTTTCTAGTGGCCCATTCAAGTTGCATGTTGATATTTCAACAATCTCTAACACATAATCTAAACTTAGCACCATGAAATTTCGGGTTTTAGGAAACATTTTACGGGGCCTTACATCCTCCCCCGCTTAAGATCATTCATCCTCAAATGAGGTTCAAGGTTTATTTATTAGCACCCTATGCAACTCAGTTTTCACACCACACACTAGCAGCCCCAAATTTGGCTAACTCCCTAGGCCTATCTAGAGTTTCCTTTGTAACTAGGTCTTCCACCTATCAGAGAGCCCCAGAAACACATTTTACAACCATATGTACAACCCAACGACGTAACAAAACTCATAACAATATCAATTGTGGCCTCATAAGCAACATATAATAAAAAGGAACACCTTGACATTAAGTGAAAAAGTGATATAAAAATTCATAGGCGACAAGTACATAAAAAGAAAGGATTACACAGCTATTCAAACAAGTGAGCGTACTTCTTTTTCATTTTTTCCTCGGCTTCCCAAGTAGCCTCTCCAACCTGCTGGTTTCGGCATAACACTTTCACGGAGGCAATTTCCTTATTCCTCAACTTTTGGACTTGCCTATCAAGAATGGCAATTGGAATTTCTTCATATGACAGCTTTTCATTAACTTCGATAGTCTCAACTGGCACGATAAGCGACGGATCCCCGATTACTTTCTTCAGCATAGACAAATGAAATACTGGATGCACTAATGACATCTCAGGTGATAGCTCAAACTTCTACGCTACCTGACCAATCATCTAAATGATTCTGTATGGCCCGACATACCTCGGACTCAATTTTCCTTTTTTCCCAAACCGCGTAATACCTTTCATGGGGGAAACCTTCAAGAATATCCAATCATCTTCTTTGAACTCTAGGTCTCTGTAATGAACATCCTAATAGGATTTTTGACAACTCTGAGCAGTTTTCAACAGTTTCTTTATGATCTTGACCTTTTCCATGGCTTACAACCGTTCCTAACACATAATCCTAACTTCACACCACGAATTTTCGGGTTTTAGGAAAAAATTTATGGGGCCTTACACCCGGTGAGTTTCAGACGAGGTTCGGATCATTTTTATTTCATGTTGCATTGCTGAAGATTTTTGGTTTTGGTGTTTTTGCATCTGCAGAAGAATGTTCGCAGATGCGGACAATTGGCTGCAAAAGTGTAGCAGTCTTGGCTGGAGATCATCGCAGATATAAAGGAGGAGTCGCACCTGCAAATGCACATAAGCGCAAATTGTTCTGTGGGTGCAAGGGGCCGACTGATTAGTTGTGGTCACAGAAGCGGAACAGTTGTCGTAGATGCGGTGGTCCCATATACGATGATTTGTCCGCAAATGCAAAAATTATTGGGCAGAGCCTATAAAAATCAAGGTTTTGGTTCTTTCATCATATTTTGAGATTGGGGGGCTCGGATTGAGATGATTTTGGAGAAATTTTCATCACAATGATTGGGTAAGTATTCTACATTTGGTTTTGATTTTTTTTCATGAATCTACCTTTCATTTTTTGCAATTGATTGATGAATTTTAAAGAGAAATTGGGAGTTTTAGCCTAAAGTTTCATAGAGTGATGTTTTGAGTTTTGAATATCGAATCGGTGTCGGATTTGAGTGAAACTAGTATGGTTGGACTCGTAATTGAATGGGTTGCCAGATTTTGTGAGTTTTGTTAGGTTCCAAAGTGCGGGCCTGGGTTGGACATTTTGGTTGATTTTGGGCTATTGATTAAGAATTCAACCTTTATCGATTAGGTTTGTTCCCTTTGGCATTATTTGATATATTTGAGTTGTTTTTGGCTAGTTTTGAGCCGCTTAGAAGTCGGTACGCGCAAGATGGAATTTGTAAAGCATCGTTGGGCTTGCACGGTATTGGATTTGACTTGTTTGAAGTAAGTAACACTTCTAAACTTGGTGCTGAGGGTATGAAACCCCGAATTACGTGTTATGTGTTTTGGTGTTGAGGTGACGCACCTGCTAGGTGACAGGCATGTGGGCATACACCGTGTGAATTGTTACTCTATAGTTTTGGTAGTACTGTGTAGTTACCTGATTTTATTTGTAACCATGAAATCTCTACATACTAAAATAATTGAGTTGTCAATCATGCTAGAGATCATGTTTAGGCTATATGCTGGTACTATTGGGACCCATAATAGTCGTTCCTTGCTATTGACTTATTGATTTCATTGAAATTTTGTACTCAGTCATATTCATGCATTACATATCATATCTCAGTCTCTGTTGTTATTTATTGATACATCATATCATCATTTTCGGGCTAGTTTCATGACATTGTGAGCCCGTGAAGGGGAGACTGGAGAGATTGATGACTAAGTACTAAGGGCCTGATTGTGAGGACATTGATACTATAGCACGTGATTTGTCCGTGCAGATTCTGATATTGATACTATAGCACATGATTTGTTCGCGTAGCACGTGAGTTGTCCATGCGGATTCTGATATTAATACTATAGCCTGTGAGTTGTCCGTGTGGATTATAACGCTTGGGTA
Organism: Nicotiana sylvestris; assembly: GCF_000393655.2. Taxonomy (NCBI): domain Eukaryota; kingdom Viridiplantae; phylum Streptophyta; class Magnoliopsida; order Solanales; family Solanaceae; genus Nicotiana; species Nicotiana sylvestris. The sequence goes on from NC_091063.1 coordinate 67,383,708, forward strand.
GAAGGAGCTCGTCTAGAGTCTTCACACAGCCCCAGTGAGCATGGTTGATTTATATTAAGGGATGGATCTTCCCTGGAATGGATCTTGTCCGAAGCATTTATATTTGGGGGTGGATCTTCCCCGGGCTAGATTGGTCTTATACAGTACTGAGTGACTAACTAGCAGTTGTTATGTATATATTCAGAATGGATCCTCCTTAGGCAAGATTAGCCATATGCAATACTGAGTGACTGAGCATGCTGAGTGATTGAGCATGATGAGTAGAAAGTGTGAGACAGAGAGATTAAGTACTCTGAGAGTGTGAGTACATGAGTTCATCACTGATATACACTGCATTGACATGCACACATGACATACATGCATAGAGATGCATTTTTGCACGGTATCACATCACTCATGACTTATAACACATATGGGCATAGAGATGTATTTTACACTTGCTATCTAGAAAGAAAATGAAACATCTTCTTAATTGTTGAAAGGATTTTTGGGAAAAATTACAGTTTTCAAACCTACTCATATTTTCGATGATTTTGGTAAAGGTTTGGGTTTTCATTGAGATACTTGTAAAGCGAAATTATTTTTGGGGAAACTATGAATAAGCTGAGCATTTTATCTCTGAGTTACTTCTTTTATTACATACTTTATATTGTTATGAACTATTGTTGGCTACTGGTGTTGGACCCGACCTTTGTTCCGGCTCGTCACTACTTTCAACCTAAGGTTTGGTTTGTTACTTATTGATTACATAAGGTCGGTTATACTCATACTATACGTCTGCACCTTGTGTGCAGATATTAGATGTTGATGTTGTTGTGATCAACGGGAGTTGGAATTGAATACGTACTTGCATTCCTGTTGTAGTTGCCTTATGTTCATGGTAACCTTAGATTAATAACCTGTTTATGTACATTTCGAACAGATGATGTATTTATTTCATACCAACTTTGAAAACTTTACTCTTAGAAGATCAGGATTTGTACTACCAGTCCTTGAGAAATGTATAATATTTAGATATTTCTTTACTTAATTATTTTATTAAATGATATTGGAAATGGCTAGTTGTTAAATTGTCTTACCTAGTGGGTTGAGCTAGGTGTCATCACGACTAGTTGGATTTTGGGTCGTGGTAAGTTGGTATCAGAGATCTAGGTTCATAGGTTCTACAAGTCATGAGCAAGTGTCTAGTAGAGTCTTTTGGATCGGTACGATGACCCTCATACCTATATTCGAAAGGCTACAAGGCATTTAGGATAAACTTTTCATCTTTCTTTCCTTATCATGCGGCATTGATTCAGCTTGAAGCATAACTCTTTGAATTCCTTCCAAGCATTCGTATGTGCATGTGAGTGCTCGGTATCAGCTATGCATCACTGACTTATGATTCGATGGATGAGGTGTGAGATGTGATTTTGGTGTGTTGATGATAGGCCATTCTAGAGGACTTGAGGCCGGGTTTTGACTGTAGCTTGAGCACGGGGATTTCGGTTATGTGAGCACGCGCTTTTGGACTTGTACCTCCGGTAGTGTCCATATGAGTGGAATTCGTGGCTAGATGAGTGCCTAGATAGCTACGTGATGAATTTGATGTGACTGCGAGATGTGTTAATATGGTTTGAATGTGATAAAAAGAGTCTTCTTGAGATGTAGAAAGGACTATTTGGTGTTTGATTTCTGCCTTGATTTGATATTATTAGCTCGAGTTATGGATATATTGAGGGAATCTTTCATGTTGGTTAATTGTGGAACGGATTAGGTTCTCATGTCATGTTGATGAGTTCAGAATCAGGAAGATTAAGTGATTATGTAGTCGTTGTGACTGTGGAAGGGTTTAGAGAGATGTCTGTTTGAGGTAAAACAGGTGGGTTATCTCCTGGGGGTGTCCTGAGGTTGTGTAATCCATATATTGTTCTCTTTTACTAGTGAATTATATGTGTTGCCATTTGAGTTTGGCTCGCTTGTGGAAGTTGGCTTGACTGTTACAAGGGTGAATGTGAGATTTGCAGATAATTTGAAGTATTGGATGGTTTGTATTACATGAGCTCATGAAGAATTTAGTTGAATTTCACTGCGTGTCACGACCCAAAATTCCCATCGTCGGGTCCGTGATGGCGCCTAACATTTCACTTGCTAGGCAAGCCAACGTTAGAACAGTCTAATTTTTTAATAGTTTAGATTAAATAAAGAGAATGAACTGAAATAACTGCAGAAATCCAAAGAAAAATGCAGAAGCTAAAACAGCCAAATATCTGCTAAAATCCCTGGACTCGGTGTCACAAGTGCACGAGCTACTAGAATAGTACATACAGAGGTCTGAAATAAATATAAAGCTGTCTGAAGGAAAACACACAGTTAAATAAAAAGGGAGGGGGACTTCAAGAGCTGCGGGCACTGAGCAGTTGTACCTCAAGTCTCCGCAAAGCTGATCAATCCAAGCACGCTAATAGCCACTGCTAGGGCCGACTCCAAAATCTGCACAAGAAGTGAAAAGTGTAGTATAAGTACAACCGACCCCATGTACTCTATAAGTGTCGAGCCTAACCTCAACGAACTAGTGACGAGGCTAAGGCAGGTCACCTACAGTACAACCTGTACGTAATATCTAATAAAGGCAAAAAAGGAAATATGGAGGAAAATAAGACAGTCAACTAAAGATAATAGCTACATTCTCAAGAAATAAGCCAGTGACGATCAGGATTACCAATCCTTAGAGTTTCAAGTGAAAATACCGAAAACCAACACAGCTCAAGGAAATAGAAACACATAGGTTGTTGTGACGGGCAACCCGATCCCACCGTATAACGCAGAATCTTCCCTTATTTTACCGTAATAACATCAATAACAGTAAATTATATATATATATATATATATATATATATATGTGTTGCAGCACGGAACCGATCCCACCAAATAACGATATCAGTATCATAATTCACCCTTGTTTCACCGTGTCAATCCACCCTTTTTCCACATGTTGCGGCATGTAACCCAATCCTACCGTATCAGTACATATTTACCCTTATTCCACCATATCAATCCACCTTTATTTCATCTGTTGTCACGTGCAACCTGATCTTACCATATCGGTACCAAATACTCAATATGCATACTCAAATCAATAATTCAAATCACGAGAACCTTTACGATCAACAAATGCCAAACTAAAACAAAAAGGAAACCTTGTACAACACGGAAATTCATATAGGTAATACTACACAATAAGTCAAGTCCGGCAATTGACAATTAGAAGGTACAAGTAAGTTAGCTAAAGCAAGTTGTAGTGAATCATGAAAATATGAATGGATCTAACATTATTAATAGAAGAAAATATTGATTAACAGGTAGCAAATAAGCATGGAAGGCATTTAGAGCATGTAACATTTAAGACAGGGAAGGAGATAATTAAGGAAAAGCGGAAAATCAGGGAAACCAGGTAATTCGGCAGCGTATAAGCACTCGTCACCTCGCATATACGCCGCAACACATAAAATTCACATAGCACATAGTCCGATGATTCTTATGTCCCTCAAGTCAAGTTTAAACTCAACACTTACCTTGCTCCAAAGATCAACTCAAAGCTCAACCACAGCTTTGCCTTTCAAACAAGCCTCTGAACCAACAAAATCTAGCAAATTACCAACCAAACGATTCAAAATAAGCCTTAGGAACCACCCACGATTGCAAAAGATTCAATTTAGGTCATTATTGAAAAAGTTAACAAAAGTCAACTCCTGGGACCGCTTAGTCCTAACCTAAAATTCAAACAAAAACTCGATTACCCATTCACCCCCAAGCCCGGTCATGTAATTTGGTTTGAAATTTGACCTCAATTTTGAGGTCTAAATCCCAATGTTTTTACAAAAATCCCTAATTCTACCCAAATTCCCAATTTCCACCATGATAATACTAGATTTTAGGTTGAAATCTCATGAAATATAATGAAATACTAAAAGAAAATAGGTTAGAATCACTTACCAATGGATTGGGGAAAAAGGGCTCTTGGGAAAATCGCCTCTAGGGCTTTCTAGTTTGGAAATTTTGAAGAATGAACAAAAATCACGTCTAGCTCATATATGTTCAGTTGCAGATGTCGCAATTGCGACCAATTGTTCGCAAATGTGAAAAATACCTCACAATTGTGAATTCTTTACACCTTTACTTTCATCGCATTTGCGATGAAATGTTTGCAAATGCGAACTCTGGTCTCCCCACAAATGCGACCTCCTGATCGCAATTGCGATCCTTGCTGACTCAGGCCTTCTTAGCAATTGCGAAGAAGTGGTTCACAAATGTGAACCTAACAAGACTTTGGATTGTTCGCAAATGCGCGAACACTGACCTTGCATTTGCGAGATCAGAGACCAGCACCAGAACCAGATGCACCGGCTATGTTTTCTAAGTCCAAATTCAATCCGTAGCCTATCCGAAACTCACCCCGAGCCCTTGTGTCTCTAAACCAAATATGCAGCCAAGTGTAAACACATCATATAAACATGCTTGCATAATCAAATCGCCAAACTAATACCTAGAACTACGAATTCGGACACCAAACAAATGAAATTTTCAAGAAAACTCATGAACTTCTATTTTAACAATTGGACGTTCGAATCACGTCAAACCAATTCCGTTTCTCACCAAATTTGACGGACAAGTCATAAATATAGTAATGTACCTATACCGGGTTCTAGAACTAAAATACAGATCAAATATTAATAAAGTCAAACATTGGTCAAACTTTTAGATTAATCAAGCATTTAATCCTCACTATTTTAACAAAATACGATAACTCGAGGCTAAGGACCTCCGAATTGGATTTCAGGTGTAGTCCATTCCCAAATCATGATACGGAACCACTAGGACCATCAAAATACGAATCCCAGTCCATTTGCTCAAAACATTGACCGAAGTTAACTCAAATGGATTTTAAGGCAAAATTATCATATTTTATCAATTTTTAACATAAAAGCTCTCCAAAAAAATACTCGTACTGCACATGCAAATCAAGGAAGGCTAAAATGAGATATTTGAGGCTTCGAAAAATAGAATTAGGTTCTAAAACTCTAGATGACCTATCGGGTCATCACATTCTCCACCTCTAAAACAATTGTTCATCCTCGAATGGACATAGAAAAGTACCTAGACTAGTGAAAAGGTGTGGATATCTACTTCGCATGTCCGACTCAGACTCCTAAGTAGCTACCTCGACGGGCTGACCTCTCCACTACACTCGAACTAAAGGATAAGTCTTTGACCTAAATTGATGAACCCGCCGGGCTAGAATAGCCATCGGCTTCTCCTCATAACTCAAATCCTTGTCCAACTAGACAGAGCTGAAATCTAACACATGGGACGGATCATCGTGATACTTCCGGAGCATGGACACATGGAACACCGGATGGACTGCTGATAAACTAGGTGGCAATGCAAGCTTCTAAGCCAACTCACCCACTCTTTGAAGAATCTCAAAAGGACCGATATACCTAGGGCTTAACTTTTCCTCCTTTACGAACCTCATCACACCATTCATGGGTGAATCCCGGAGCAATACCCTCTATGCGACCATGAATACAACATCACGAACTCTATGGTCAGTATAACTCTTTTGCCTGGACAATGTGCGAAGTCCATCCTGAATAATCTTGACCTTATCCAAGGAATCGCATACCAAATTTCTACCCAACAGCCGAGCCTCCCCTAGCTCGAACCATCCAACTAGCGATCGACACCGCCTACTATATAATGCCTCATAGGGAGCCATCTAAATGCTCAACTGGTATTTGTTGTTGTAGGCAAACTCCGCGAGTGGAAAGGATTGAACCCAAGAACCTCCGAAGTCTATAACACAAGTGTAGAGCATGTCCTCCAATATCTAAATAGTGTGTTCGGACTGTCCGTCCATCTGAGTAAGAAATGATGTACTCAACTCAACCTGCATGCCCAACACACATTGTACTGCCCTCTACAAATGCAAGGTGGACTGCATACCTCAATTAGAAATGATAGACACGGACACACCGTGAAGACAGACAATCTTGTAGATGTAAATCTCAGCCAACTGCTCTGAAGAATAGGAAACTGCCACAGTAATGAAATATACTAACATGGTCAGCCTGTCCACAATGACCCAAACTACATCGAACTTCCTCTAAGTCCATGGGAATCCAACAATGAAATCCATAGTGATAAGCTCTCACTTCCACTCAGGAATCTCTAACTTCTGAAGCAAACAACTAGGTCTCTGATGCTCATACTTTACATGCTGACAATTTAGACACCGAGCTACATATGCAACTTTGTCCTTCTTCATCCTCCTCCACCAATAATGTTGTTGCAAGTCCAGATACATCTTGGCGGCACCCGAATGAATAGAATACCGGGAACTGTGGGACTCCTCAAGAATCAACTTACGAAGTCCATCAACATTAGGCACACAAACACAACCTTGCATTCTCAAAACACCATTATCTCGAACAGTAACCTGCTTGGCACCACCGTGTCACAGTGTGTATCCAAGGACAAGCAAATGAGGGTCGTCATACTGCCGCTCCCTTATAAGCTCCAATAAGGAAGACCGAGTGACTGTTCAAGCTAGAACATGATAGGGCTCTGAAACATCCAGCCTCACGAACTGATTGGCCAAAGCCTGAATATCTAATGCAAGAAGCCTCTCACCAACTGGAACATACGTGAGGCTACCCATACTCAATGCCTTTCTACTCAAGGCATCGGCCACCACATTGGCCTTTTCAAGATGATACAAGATGGTGATATCATAGTCTTTCAATAGCTCAAACCACCTCTTCTGCCTCAAATTGAGCTCCTTTTGTTTGAACAAATACTGCAAGCTTCGATGATCCGTGAATACCTCACACGACATGTCGTAAAGATAGTGCCTTCAAATCTTTAGCGCACGAATAATGGATGTTAACTCTAAGTCATGAACAAGGTAATTCTTTTCATGAACCTTCAACTGTCGCGACACATATTCAATCACCCTGCCATCCTGCATCAATACCGCACCAAGTCTAATAGAGGTGCATCACAGCATACCATATAAGATCCTGAACCTGAGGGCAACACCAACACTAGCGCCTTAGTGAAAGCAATCTTGAGCTTCTGAAAGCTAGCCTCACACTCGTCTGATCATCTTAACGGGGCAACCTTCTGGGTCAACCTAGTCAATGGGGTTGTAATAGATGAAAACCCTTCCACAAAGCGATGATAATATCCCTCCAAACCCAAGAAACTCCGAATCTCTGTAGCTGAAGTGGGTCTAGGCTAGTTCTAAACTGCCTCAATCTTCTTAGGATCCACCTGAATGCCCTCTGTCGATACTACGTGCCCTAAGAAAGCGACCGAGTCCAACCAAAACATGCATTTTGAAAACTTAGCATATAACTAGCTATCTCTCAAAGTTTGAAGTACAATCCGAAGATGTTGCTCATGCTTCTCTCGACTACGGGAGAAAATCAAGATATCATCAATAAACACAATCACAAAGGAATCCAAATAGGATTTGAACACTTGGTTCATCAAATCCATGAATGTTGTTGGGTCATTTGTCAGCCTAAATGACATCATTAGAAACTTATAATGCCCATACTGAGTCTGAAAAGCTATCTTAGGGACATCGGATGCTCCAATCCTAACCTAATGGTAGCCAGACCTCAAATCAATCTTTGAAAACACCTTGGCACCCTGAAGCTAATTAAATAAGTCATCAATTCTTAGCAATGGATAACTTTTTCTTGATGGTGACTTTGTTCAATTGCCTGTAATCTATGCACAACCTCATCGATCCATCCTTCTTCTTTATAAACAACACAGGCGCACCCCACGGCGAGACACTAGGTCTAATGAAGCCCTTATCAAGCAAATCCTGCAATTGCTACTTCGATTCAATCAACTCTGGTAGGGCCATACGGTATGGCAGAATAGAAATGGGATGAGTGCCCAGAGCCAAGTCAATACAGAAGTCAATTTCCCTATCGGGTGGCATCCCCGGCAGGTCTGCAGGAAACACCTCTGGGAACTCACGAATAACTGGTACTGAATCCATGGAAAGAACCTCCGCACTAGAATCGCGAACATAAGCCAAATAGGCTACACACCCCTTCTCGACCATATGCCAAGCCTTCACATAAGAGATAACCCTACTAGCAGAATGGCTAGGAGTTCCTCTCCACTCTAATCGAGGCAACCCCGGCAAGGCTAAGGTCACCGTCTTGGCATGACAATCTAATATAGCATGATAAGGTGACAGCCAATCCATACCTAAAATGACATCAAAATCAACCATATCGATAAGTAGAAGATCTACGCCAGTCTCAAGAACCCCAATAGTAATCACAGACGAATGATAGAACAATCAACAACAATTAAATCTCCCACAGGTGTGGACACATACATAGGAGCACTCAAAAAATCACGAGGCACAACCAGATATGAAGCTAAATAGGATGACACGTAGGAATAAGTAGAGCCCCGATAAAATAGAACTGAAGCATCTCTATGGAAAACAGGAACAATACTTGTGATAACCACATCTAATGACTCAGCCTCAGGCCTCATTGGGAAAGCACAACATCGGGGTTGGGCCCTACCACTCTGAACCACATCCCTTTCACAGCCTCTAGCTGGCTGGCCTCTATCTCTAGCAGTTTGACCTCCACCTCTAGCGGCCTAAGCTCCACCTCTAACGGCCTGATCTCTACCTCTGGCTGCCTGACCCCTGCCTCTAGCTGGCTGAGTGGGTTGTAGTGCAATCGGTGCCAAAATCATGGCACGAGGACATTACAGTGGCATGTCGCCTAATAATCTCAGACAGGTCCTCCTGATATGCCCAAAACCACCATACTTAAAACATCAATCCTGGTGCTATAGCTGTTGAAACTGGGGCTGACCCGAATAGGCCGGATAACCACGATGGTAACTCTGAATAAGAGGTGCACTGATAGGAGCCAGCGGTGCACTGTAGGCTGGCTTCCCAGAATAAGGCACATAAGGACCACGACTCCCTAAAGCACTGTGGTATGCCTGAAGCGCTGATTGAAATGGCTTAGGAGGATGGCCCCTACCAAAAGTACCCCTGCCTCCAGATGAGGCACCACTAAAACCACCGGAATGATGAGGCCTTATATCGGACCCCTACCCTCTCTCTTGTGAAAGAACATCCTCGATCCGCCTGGAGACATTAGCAGCCATCTGAAAATAAATCTCACCCCCAGTCTCCTTGGCCATTTGAAGCTTGATAGGGTGAGCGAGTCCCTTAATAAACCTCCTCCCCCCACCACTCTCTCTCGGTAGGAAGCAGAAGAATAACATGACGGGCTAGATCTACAAAATGGGTCTCATACTAAGTGATTGACATACTGCCCTACGGGAGATGCTCAAACTGTCTGCTATAACTCTCTCTTAGTATGATAGGAAGAACCTTCTCAAGAAAAGTTGAGAAAACTGGTCCTAAGTAAGAGCACGACCCCGCTGGTCTGGTAGATACATAATCCTTCCACCATCTCTTGGCGGAATCCGTCATATGAAACATAGTAAAATCGACCCCATTGGTCTCAACTATACCCATGTTCTACAACACCTCATGGCAGCGGTTAAGATAATCCTGTGGGCCCTCAGAATGTGCTCCACTGAAGTGATCTTGGAATAGCTTGGTAAACTTTTCAATCTCAATAAGCCCTCATAAGACATGGTATGTCCATCACCGGCCTGTGCCGCAACAACTGGCTAAACTACCCCAACTGGCGGGGCTGTTAGAGTCTGATACTGGGGAGTCATCTTCTCTGAAGTGTGAGTAGCTGGAGTCTGTGCTCCTCCCCTAGCCTAAGAGACGGCTTGTGCCATAGGAAATGTACTAGCCTGGGCCACACTCTCCATAAGGCCCACCAAGCAGACCAAAGCATCCTGAAGCACTAGGGTGGCGATGAACCCCTCCGGGACCTGAGCTGGTCCAACAGGTGCAGTCTGAGCTGGAACCTCCTCATCAAAATCTACCTAAGGCTCCACTGCTAGTGCTACTACTAGAGCTCTAGGCTAAGCTCTACCTGGCCTCTGGTACGACATCGGCCTCGACCTCTGCCCCTCATAGAAGCTACTGCTCGGGGCTCCGACTGCTATCCAGCTAAAGATGTGGTGCGTGTTCTTGCCATCTGTGAGAGATCAAGAATAGAAGAGTTCAATCATTATGGTAGAATAAACTCGCATGACATAGAAGAATAAAAGTGAAATTATTCCTAAAACCATAGCCTCTAGAAGATAAGTACAGACGTCTTCGTACCGATCTTCCAGACTCTACTTAGTTTGCTCGTGATTCGTGTGACCTATGCAACCTAGTGCTTTGATAGCAACTTGTCACAACCCGAAAATCCCACTGTTCGGACTATGATGGCACTTAATAATTCACTTACTAGGCGAGCCAACGTTAGAATAGTCAATCCATTTTTTAACAGTTTAGATTAAATAAAGAGAAATAATTGAAATAACTACAGAAATCCAAAGTAAAATGCGGAAGCTAAAACAGCCAAACGTCTGCTAAAATCTCTTGACCCGGTGTCACAAGTTCACGCACTACTAGAATAGTACATATAAGGGTCTGAAATAAATATAAAGTTGTTTGAAGGAAAAGACACAGCTAAATAAAAGGGAGGGGACTCCAGGAGCTGCGGGCGATGAGCAACTGTACCTTAAGTCTCCGCAAAGCTAATCAATCCAAGCACGCTAATAGCCGCTGCTAGGGCCGACTACAAAATTTGTACAAAATGTACAAAGTGTAGTATGAGTACAACTGACCCCATGTACTCTATAAGTGTCGAGCCTAACCTCGACAAACTAGTGACGAGGCTAAGGTAGGTCACCCACACTACAACCTGTACGCAGTATATAATAAATGCAGAAAAGGAAATACGGAACAAAATAAGAAAGACAACTGAAGATAATAGTTACAGTCTCAAGAAATAAGCCAATGACGATTAGAATTACCAATTCTTAGAGTTTCAATTGAAAATACCGAAAATCAATACAGCTCAAGGAAATAGAAACACGTAGGTTTTTACGGCGCGCAACCCGATCCCGCCGTACAACACAGAATCCTCCCTTATTTCACCGTAATAACATCAACAACAGCAAATAATATATATATATATATATATATATATATATATATATATATATATATATATATGTTGCGACACACAACTATATATATATATATATATATATATATGTTGCGACGCATAACCCGATCCCACCATAGAACAATATAGGTATCATAATTCACCATTATTTCACCATGGCAATCCACCCTTATTCACACATGTTGCGGCATGCAACCCGATCCCCACGTACCAGTACAAATTCATCCTTATTCCACCATATCAATCCACCCTTATTTTACCTATTGCAATGTGCAACCCGATCCCACCGTATCAGTACCAAATACACAATGTGCATAATCAAATCAATAATTCAAATCACAAGAACATTTACGACCAATAAAGGCAAAATTGAACCAAAAAGGAAACCTTGTACCATACGGGAATTCATATAGGTAATACTACAAAGTAAGTCAAGTCCGGTAATTGACAATTAGAAGGTGCAAGTAAGTCAAATAAAGCAAATAGCAGTGAATCATGAAAATATGAAAGGATCTAACATTATTAATAGAAGAAAATATTGCTTAACATGTAGCAAATAAGCATGGAAGGCATTTAGAGCATGTAACATTTAAGACAGGGAAGGAGATAATTAAGAAAAACGGAAAATTAGGGAAAACAGGTAATTCGACAACGTATAACCACTCGCCACCTCGCATATACACCGCAACACATGAAATTCACATAGCACATAGTCCGAAGGTTCCTAATTCCCTCAAGTCAAGGTTAAATTCAATACTAACCTCACTCTAAAGATCAAGTGAAAGCTCAATCACAGCTTTGCATTTCAAACAAGCCTCCGAACCAACAAAATCTAGTACATTACCAACCAAACAATTCATAATATGCCTTAGGAACCACCTACGATTGCAAAAAATTCAATGTAGGTCATTGTCGAAAAAGTCAGCAAAAGTCAACTCCCATACCCGCTTAGTCCAAACCCAAAATTCAGACCAAAACCCGATTACCATTCATCCCCAAGCCCAGTTATGTAATTTGTTTTGAAATCCGACCTCAATTTGAGGTCTAAATCCCAATTTTTTACAAAAATCCCTATTTCTACCCAAACCCCCATTTTCCACCAAGAAAATACTAGAATTTAGGTTGAAATATCATTAAATGTAATGAAATATTGAAAGAAAATAGGTCAGAATCACTTACCAATAGATTGGGGAATAAGGGCTCTTGGGAAAATCGCCTCAAGGATTTTCTAGTTTTGAAATTTTGAAGAATGAACAAAAATCCCTTCTAACTCATATATGTTTAGATGCTGATGTCGGAATCGCGACTAGGGGCTCGTAATTGCGAAACCCCGCAAATGCGAAAAATACCACACAATTGTGAAGTCTTTGCACCTCTGCTTTCATTGCATTTGCGATGAAATATTCGCAAATGCGAATTCTGGTCTCCCCGCAAATGCGACTCCTGATCACAATTGCGATCCTTGATGACTCAGGCCTTCTTTGCAAATGCGAAGAAGTGGTTCGCAAATGCTAACCTGACAAGACTTTGGGTTGTTCGCAAATTCGAACAGTGACCTTACATTTGTGAGATCAGAGACCAGCACCAGAATCAGATACACCTGTTATGTTTTTTAAGTCCAAATTCACTCCGTAGTCTATCCGAAACTCACTTGAGCCCTCGCAACTCTAAACCAAATATGCACTCAAGTCTAAAAACATCATAAGAACTTGCTCTCACGATCAAAATCGCCCAAATAACATATAGAACTAAGAATTTGGACAACAAATCAAATGAAATTTTCAAGAAAACTCATGAACTTCTATTTTAACAACTGAACATCCAAATCACATCAAAATAACTCTGTTTGTCACGAAATTTGATAGACAAGCCATAAATATAGTAATGGACCTATACCGAGTTTCAAAACCAAAATATGGACCCGATATCAATATAGTCAAACTTTTAGATTCATCAAGCCTTTAAACCTCAATTTTTCAACAAAATATGATAATCGAGCTAGGGACCTCCGAATTCAATTCCGGGCGTACGCCTAAGTCCCAAACCGTAAAAATACGGATCTGGGTTTGCTTGCTCAAAACATTGACCGAAGTCAACTCAAATGGATTTTAAGGCAAATTTTCATATTTTATTATTTTTTACATAAAAGCTTTCTGAAAAAATACTCATACTGCACACGTAAATCGAGAAAGGATAAAATAAGATATTTGAGGCCTCGAAACACAAAAGTAGGTTCTATAACTCTAGATGACCTATCGAGTCATCACACTGTTATGTTATGGCAGTAATAGAGTATGGTCATTGTGAGTTATTGTGTGCTTTGATCTATGATGTTGGACCAAGTGGGGGAGTCCGCTATCAATGATTTTATTGCATGGCCATGTCTTGTATCGGTTTCATTCTGAGGCATACTTGTGGATAGGTTATGACTTGCAGATGTTGGTTTTAAGGATGAATTAAGCAAGGGAATTTCAGGATGCATGATCACTACAATATTTTAGGCCTTTGACTACCCCGGAAAAGTGTGGCCTAAACTAGCAAAAGGTGTGGCCTTTGGTCAAATGCCACACTTTTCGACTTTAGACAACACTTTTCTAGGGGTGGCCAAAATAAGCGTAACCTTTGGCCTAAGGGCATGCTTTTCAAATGTTGCCTTACAAGCCACGCTTAAAAGCGTGGCCTATTAGTTAACAAAGACAACGCTTGTTACAACCCATATGACAACGCTTTTATATCCTACAACTATACACAAAAACTGTAGCTTTTGTTACCTTTTAGGCCACACTTGTTAACCGTGGCTTCTAAAGGAACCCCTAAAAACGTGGTCTTTGCTTATATACATGGTAGACGTACAGACATATAGCCATACTTTTAAAGCGTGGCAATTTTGCTAGGCTATACAATTTATTTTTTATTTTTTAAAAAAAATTATATTTTATATATATCATGTAACTACAATTATTTCAAGCATATGCATTATTATCATATATTTTGATGACATAAAGAACTAAATTAGCTAATAAATACCAAAAATAAAAATTCAAATGAATACACATACTAATAAAACAGTGTGTCAAAATGCCCATTAACAATAAACTTTTCAAAAGTGAGTATATTCATATAGTATCATGAATATTAGACATCTTAATTATCCAAAAATTATTTGCATTCATATTAAGATCACATTGACTTTCTAACACCATTTCCAATTGCATCACCCGCGTTTTCCTACACATAAAAAGAAATTAATAATTAGATAGAAATTAAACTTTAATCATCCGTCTAGAAGAACAAAGACTAGGATAGCATATAGTAGCACAATGTTTTGCATATTTTTCAGTCATATATAAATAAAAATTGACTAGTGGGTTCAATAAACAAAATATAGTAGTCCCATTTCACTCACCTAAACACTCACCCCATGACTCCCACTCCCTCACGTCACTAGCATACACTCTCACATATTTTCTCACCTCAATTTCATGTCACCCATGAGACAAACTCCTTTGCATATTATCAGGTAACCACCAAATTTTTCTTATAAAAGAGATAGAGAGTTAATAGAGAGGATAATTTAAGGGGGGGGGGGGGAAACCTTAAGAGTTAGAAGATAGAATAGCTATAGCTTTGATTCCACACAAAGAAGACAAATTTATCTTCTTCCTCTGTGATTCTCACCAACAAAAAAACAGCATAAAACAGTTGCAAATTCAACTCCAAACAACCACAAAAATTACTGCTTAACTACAACCAAAAATCATGCTAAAGTGCAGCCTAAACAGCCATGAAAACTAGCCAAAAAATCCAGCGAAGCACCTCCAAACTTCAGCTCTAAATCAGCCCCAAGACGACCCCAATATACTAGTGAAAAGAAGCCCTAAAATGACCTTTTAACACCCCAAAAACCATCTAAAAAACTCCATCTAAAACACAAAAAACAACCCTATTTTTCACACAGAAATAGTAGCTCCAAAAGTTGAGTTCGTCGGCGTCAGAAAACAGCTCCCTTTTTAACATATATAGACTTGATATCTTTCCATAACCAATGAATGATCCATAAAACTTGAGGTTAATTAAAGATTTGATCAATTTAATGAACTTAATATCTATTATAATAGTTTGCAAGATAAGTTAGAGTCTAAATACCTTTTCAAGAATTGGACCATGGGTTGATCCAGAAGAATGTGGGAATTTTGGCTCCTTACAGCCTGTGCGCTACTTGCATCAACTTGAGAAGGTTGGTTAGCTCCGACAAATCCTTGTATATCTGAACTAAAAAGTTCAGGATTATTTTTACCAGTAGATTAAAGCAATGACCCATTTGCCTTAATTCTTGTATTTCTCATCTCATTTCTTGCATTTCTACTTTCAAAGTAGAGACTTCATTGTTATGCTTTTGTTGGAGCTTATTGATTTCCTCATCTTTTTTCAGAGAATTTGTTGTCACTGATCTATCATAGCATCGTATTCAACTAGGCTGCTCCTTTCCAAGCACTGCCCTAAATGCTTCATCCAATGTTTCCCTAGAGTTTTGACAGTTCTGAAGTTCAGACTGCCAAAAAAATAATTATGAGAACCATATAAAGAATTTAAGTCCCAGATAATATATTAGTTGCAACATCACTTACTATTGCAATTTGAGCATATTCTTGAACTTACTTCCCCTATTTTGTACGAGTTGCAATAAACATTTCAGATCTAGATGGTTCCTCGTTGTTCTCTTTACTTGCACGCTATAAATTATATTAGAGAAATAAATAACAAACATTAATGTATTCAAAAAAGTATGTAAAGAAATGAAAGCCATATTTTTCACAAAGTGTCAAATAAATATTACCAATGTCACGCGTACTATTGCAAAATTAATAGGACCCATCCGATGCCTCCACTTTTATTTTTTTCTATTTTCAGAATTTAATTTGCACATGGCCTAGTGCCAAAAGAAGTTTACCAATTAATAAATCAAAAAGGTAAAAAAAAATATAATGCAACAATATGTTCAAGAGTAGAAATGCATAATTTAATCTCACTTGAACATCTAAATCCTTCCAGTACTCAATCTATTGGAGGAATTGAACTTATGGTATCTCAGTGGGACGTTTTTTTATCATATCTTCAATAGTATGATACCCACCAAAATGATTCTTCTTAATATTTCTCTTGTGTCGCCTCCAAGCATCGCGAAGACCATCCATCACCCACTTATTTCCTTCTCCTGGAATGATGAACCTGGTCTATGCAAAATAACATATATGTTATCTTCGTTTAGTAAGAAATACAATAAGATACACAATTGACAATAAAATATGTTATCTTATGTTGGCATATTCCCACATTCGTTGTTTAATATCATCAGTGACAGCATGCCAGCTAGTGAGTAATAAGGTGATAAATCTGGGATTCCAATCAGTGATTCCTATAAAGTTGCTTAACTCAGACACTCTTTTGCCGGTTGGTCCAACAGCTTGTCCTTTATCAATTGTCACTTCCTATCTTTCCTCAATATTTCTTGCGTGAATCATCTTACATTTTATTTGACCTCGAACTTTCTTCTTATCTAATGTAACAACCAAGACATATTAAAAAGAATACAGTAAACACACAAAATTACTAGGTTTAAGACATACCATATGTAGCAGAATCAACGTCCATAGCTTCGTCTCTAATACACTCATCCTCTCCAACTTCTTACTGTGCACCAAAATCATCCAATTATATGTTATGCTCATCTACTGGTTGAGTATCACGTTGTTTATCTCCACCCACATGTATTCCTTTTTTTCAAGAAAATGATCAAGACTCGTCGCCGATAAGACAGACTTCTTCTTCACTTTTTTGCAAATTTCTCTTTCACCTTATCTTTTTCCAATCATATGTGAAGTGTTAAGATCTTCCTTCGAAGACAACTGGATTATAGATGTGTGCATTGGTAATTTACCATTTCCTTACAGTTGAAAGGATTCCTCAGGTTGAATTAACCTTTGTCTTCTTTGTCCTTCTCTTGCATTTGATATTGTAAGCATATGATGTTTTTGTTTATGAGTTATTAGTGTTTGCTCTTTCATAGATCTATACTCCTTATCATGAGCTATTTTTTCTTTCTTAATCTGAAATTGCTTGGCCAATTCAGCACTTGATTGATACTGAAAATCAAAACATATCTTCTTCATAGGACTTTGAGCTTTGTTTAGATTCAAACCCTTTTTCTTTGCTCCTGAATACATTCTTCATAAAGTGAAAAAATAAATAATTAGAAAATACCGAAATACAGAATGCAGAAAGCAACAAATGCCGAAATGCAAAATTACAGAAACGTTTGCAGAAATGAAAAAACACTATGAAAAAATGCAGAACTGTTGTGCAGAAACTCTAGATAAGCATCATAGAAATGTGAAAATACTGTACAGAAAGCAAAAAATGCTGAAACACTGTACAGAAATGCAGAAATTACCGAAACACAATGCGAAAATACATAATACTGTGCAGAAATCCTTAAATAATGTGCAAAAATGCAAAAAACTTAGAAACACTATGCAGAAACGCAAAGACACTGCAGAAACACAAACAATTGCCGAAATACTGTGCAGAAAGCAAAAAATATTGAAACGTTGTACAGAAATGCAGAAATTACTGGAACACTATGCGAAAATGCAGAACGATGTGCAGAAATCCTAAAATAATATTCCGAAATGCAAAAAACGCAGAAATACTATGCAGAAACATAAAAACACTACAGAAACGCAAATATTGACGAAATATTGTGCAAAAATGCAGAAAATACTTTACAGAAGGCAGAAAATGCTGAAACATTGTGTAGAAACGTTGAAATTGCCGAAACTCTATGTGAAAATGTAGAACACTTTGAAGAAATCCAAAAATAATGTGCAAAAATTCAGAAATTGCCTAAATGATGTGCAGAATATTGTGCAGAAATGTTGTGCCGTAATGCTGAAAATGCAGAAACATTATGCAGAGCCGTAGAAACACTATGTAGCAATGTTGAAACACTGTGCAGAATAGCAGAAACACTGTGCAAAAATTCAAAAAATGCTGAAACGCGATGCAGGAATGCCGAAAAGCAGAAACACATAAACGATGTGTTGAAATGCTGAAATACAGTGCAAAAATGCAATAAATGCATATTTCCTATTCAGAAATCCGAAATACCTGCTCAATATCTGTATGCTTCCTCAATTTTTGCTATTCCACAACCTTCCTCAATTAGAAGTGAACCACCTGGTAATAATAAAAGAAGAAACATATTTTTTTACAACATGTTGAGGCACAATATTAATAACCAAATGATTCAAGCAACCAAATTAGAATAAAATACTTTAATGTGTAGTTTTAAATTTTAAAAGTAGAGGTCCAAAGCAACCAATCAATTAAGTTTTAAAAGGAACTTAGAAAATATAAAGTAAATCGAGAAGAGAACATAAGAAGCGAACAAATGAATAATAGAACTAGATGAAATAGACAAGAAAATATCAACAAACAAATGTCATAAGTTTGACAGCTAAAACATTAGTTTTTAATGTCTCTCTAGTTGTTAATCAAACAAATAACTGAACTATTTTTCTAGATGAACATTATACAAGCATTCAACTTCTAAATTAAAATCAAATTCATGATGTATCCTCAACATCAAACTCATCTTCTGATTCAATTTCAGCTTCTTGAGCACAAAATTTTTCTGGAGGCACATCAATTATGGTTGCAGGTATGTCACTCCTTATTAAGACAACTTCACCATCATCATTCGGTATAGAAGGGGTCATCGAATGTTCATATGGCTCAATTTCATAAAAGTAGGGAACATCATATTCAAATTGGTCACTTATGTTAAATAAATCTCTCGGGACAGTTAACATAATATTTGTCTTGATCATATGTATCTTGTACATAGAAGCATTGGTGTGTTTGTGATGCTAGCACGAAGGGCTCTTCTTGGTAGCATTTCTTATTGAAGTAGACATAAGTAAGACCATAAGTATCTTCTTCAGCCTCATACCAATCACACTTAAACAACACAATCTTAAAATGTCCAAAATAATCTAACTCTACTATATCAATTATTCTACCATAATAAGTCAAATGTGCATCAACTGGATTTTTATTCTTGGAACTTGCAAAACTTGGTGTTAATGCAACTAATGTAACACCACTATTTTGTGGTGTACGCCTTGCATCACGCTATCTCGTATGGAATCTATATCCATTAATAATGCACATGCGCACATAACATATAGGCATAGAGATACATTTTTTCTCATGTTATATGGTATCACGTCATTCATGACTTTTCATACATATTGACATATGGGCATAGAGATGTATTTTATACTAGCAATCTGAAAAGAAAATGAAACATCTTTTTTATTGTTGAAAGGATTTTTGGGAAAAATTACAGTTTTCAAACTTACTCATATTTTCGATGATTTCGGTAAATGATTTGGGTTTTCATTGATATACTTGAAAAGCGGAACTATTTTTCGGAAAACTATGAATAAGCTGAGCATTTTATCTCTGAGTTACTTCTTTTATTACTTGTTTTACGTTGTTATGAACTGTGTTTGGCTATTGGTATTGGACCCGACCTTTGTTCTAGCTCGTCACTACTTTCAATCTAAGGTTAGGTTTGTTACTTATTGAGTACATTTGGTCGATTGTATTCATACTACACTTCTGCACCTTGCGTGCAGATGTTGCTGTGATCGACGGGAGCTGGAGTTGAAGACGTACCTGCGTTCCGGTTGTAGCTGCCTCTTGTTTATGGTAGCCTTAGATTCATAATCTGTTTATGTACATTTCGAACAGATGATATATTTATTTCATATCAACTTTGTAAACTTTACTTTGAGAAACTCATGATTTGTACTACCAGTTCTTGGGGAATGTATACAATTCATATAGTTCTTTAATTTTATTAAATGGCACTGGAACTAGTTAGTTGTTAAATTAGCTTATCTAGCGGGTTGGGCTAGGTAAAGAGGAGTAGTTTCAAGTACCTTGGTTCAGTTATTCAGGGGATCGGGGAGATCGACGAGGATGTCACACACCGTATAAGGGTGGGGTGGATGAAGTGGAGGTTAGCGTCGGGAGTCTTGTGTGACAAGAAAGTGCCAACGGTACTAAAAGGTAAGTTTTATAGAGCAGTGGTTAGGCCTGCCATGTTGTATGGGACCGAGTGTTGGCCGGTTAAGAACTCACGCATCCAGAAGATGAAAGTAGCAGAGATGAGGATGTTGAGGTGGATGTGCGGGCATACAAGGATGGATAAGATTAGGAATGAAGATATTCGAGAGAAGGTGGGCGTGACCCCCATAGAGGACAAGATGCGGGAAGCAAGACTCAGATGGTTCGGGCACATTCAGAGGAGGAGCACTGAGGCACCGGTGAGGAGGTGTGAACGACTGGCTGTGGTGGGCACGAGGAGAGGTAGAGGGAGACCTAAGAAGTATTGGGGAGAGGTGATCAAGCAGGACATAGCGCGACTTAGGATTACTGAGGACATGGCCCTTAACAAGGAATTGTGGAGGTCTAGCATTAAGGTTGTAGGCTAGGGGGAAGTGTGAGTATTTCTACAGCGCACTAGAGTGAGACTAGCCAGTTAGGAGTTAGTCTTAGGATGCTACTGGTCAGCTACTGAGGCAGGGCTTTATCTGCTGGATATTATTATATATTCCATCTTTTTCGTACTTCCTATATTTCTTATATTATTGTTATTTTATTTTTGTTATGTTATGTTATTTTATGTTATTCTATTATGAGTCTATTGATAGTACTAATATATCGTCTCTTGTCGCTGTGTGGAGCCGAGGGTCTCCTGGAAACAACCTCTTTGCCCCTCGGGGTAGGGGTAAGGTCTGCTTACATATTACCCTCCCCAGACCCCACTTGTGAGATTATACTGGGTTGTTGTTGTTGTTGTTCTAAAAAAATATAAGATAAATCAATTTATACCCTCTATATAATTAGTGCTGAAAAATAAAAAGAAACAAGCTAAGGATATCTAAATACTTGCCTGGAATTGGTGACGATAGAGTTTGACAGCCTTTGCATGTGCCAATATTGAATTGTGGACAACAAGTAGAGGCTCCACGTCGGAATTACCAGAGGAACATTTCCCGAAAGGGGGCGAACAATGTGAAGGTGGGAACACACCTTTCAAATAGGCCATTTCCGCAAATAAATTAGGCTCATTTATAGTAGCCCAGTACTTTACTCTATCCCCAAAACTCTTAAAACATGTTTCTGCAAAGTGTACAAACTCTTCCCTACAAAGATCATCAACTAACTAATTAAGATTCAGAATGATATATATTTTCCTTTATTTTTAATAATTGCCATTAAACAGCTCTTCTTTCTGTCAGTTCTTCTCTCTAAACGTACTTCAATTTGTTTTCCTTTTTAATAATGCATGATAAACCGTCCATATATTATCTAAATTTAAACATGAACTAATCTATATATAGCCAGATTTAACTACAGAAGAAACTTACTGCATGAGAGGACTGAGCCAGGCCCCATATCTGTCGTCAATTTCCTGAGGGTAGTCATCATGGTGGATCGTCACAAATGGTGTTATTCCTGCAATTTATGTAGTATCTATTTATATTGCACTCTAAGTAAGATTGCATGTGTTATAATTAAGAAAATAAAAAAGAGGTGGCATTGGAAAACCAACAACCTTTGAGTAAGAGGTTATCAATGATATTTGATGATAGGCCATAATTACGTATTTTAGTCGCTTATTACACTTAAATTTATTGTATTTTAATTGAGTTTGAGCTTTAATTGCTAGTGTCTTGCACTAATTGTGTGTTTTATGCCTTGTAGGAGTGATTCCAAGCTATGTAGATGTTATGTAATGAATTCAAATGATTTGGAGCTTTGAAGTCTGAGTAAAAGCTCAAGGAATTAAGTTGGGATCGTGTTCTGGGGTCAACGGATGATAGTTAGAACAAACGAAGAATCGAGTAGGCATATTGCACACTGTCTAGTAAAATACACACAACCTTTTGCTCAGAACTATATTTGGGCTCCACAATGTATTATTTGGAAAGCTAACTCAAAGGGCTACAACTTGCATGTTTTACGTTTTTCCAAATTTCAAAGGGAACAGAGTGAAAAGTGCGCGTCAAGTGCGCGGCCGCGCTCGTCAGGCAGAATCAAAGTGGATATGCGCGGTCTGAACGCGGTCCAAGCGCGGCCGCGCACGTCCTGTCAGAAAAATGTATCGTTTTCGCGTAGGAGAATGTGTAATTGTTTGGGCCCAACCCTACTTGGTATATATACATGGAAAAACGGTATTTTGAAAACCTTTGACAGACTTTTGACACAATTTAAACATAAGGAGGCTAAGGAGACGGAGATTCGACCTAAGGAGGCAGAGATACAATAGGAGCAAGGCGGGAAATTCTTCTACGAGGTTTTCCTTCCTCTTCCTATTTTTCGTTGTTGGTTACGACTTTAGTATTGTAGTTTTACATACTATTATGAATAGCTAATTTGTTATCTAGAGTTTTGATGGAACATTTTGTTGGATAAATTCTTGTGATGTTTTAATATAATTGAGCCGTAGTATTTTCTCTATTTGTTCGATTATATTATTCTTGTGGTTGATTGAAGGGGCCTCAATTAGTTGTGCCTATTTAGTATGTATTACTCAGGAGAGAGTGCATATTTAGGTAGTTGTTGAACAACATCACTCCCGACGTATGTGAGGAATCAATAACCAAGGGTTTAAAGGTGGGATTAGGGATAACGAAATATTGGGTGCGATCTAAGTGAGATGTAATTAAAGCCAGCTAGTGTAACTCGGGAGAGTATGTCTAGTACATTATCGTAATTACACGGGAGAGAATTACAACACCTAGAGCGTTCATGATCGGTAGAAAATACTTAGGCGAAATTATAGAAGACATAGCGGGAAGGATTCCGACAATTGGAGAAATCATAACTCTAGACCTCCTTTATCTTTTCTCCAACCTAAAGGATTTTTAGTGTTAATTTATAATTTTAATTTGATAGTTAGTTAGTTAAACAACAGAATCTTAATATCTATAAGTTAGGAATTGTTCCAGCTTGTATTCTTGGTGATAGTGAACAATTGTAGCTAAACCTAAGTTCTACGTGGGATTCAACTCCGGACTTGTAAACCGAATTATATTTGCAACGACCGCTTTGCCCTTTTTATAAGGTATAGTTGGGCGTGATCAACATTATTATAAAACTTGATTCCAGCTGGATTCACAGCTCCGAACCTCCCTCCTGTTGATCAGCTCCACCATATTTAGGAGTGAAAAGCATATTAGCATAGTTTAAGGTAACAATTAAGCATCTTATTAATGATAATATAAGGGAAGATATTTTCAATGAAACTTAATTAAGAAAATGCAGCTTTTCGATAGGGCGTCCGAATTACGTCATATCAACTCTGTTTTGCACCAAATTTTACATATAAGTCATAAATATGGTAATGAACTTATACCAAGTTCCGAAACGAAAATCTGGACCCAATAGAAACAAAGTCAAACTACGGTCAAACTTATTAATTCTTTAAACCTTCAAGCTTCTAATTTTCAATAGATTGCAATAATTCGAGCTAGGGACTTTCGAATACGATTCCGGTCATACGTCCAAGTCCAAAATCACGATATGGACCTATCGGGACCATCATAATACTGATCTAGGTCCGTTTACTCAAAATATTGACCGAATACTTAATTGAGTTATAAGGCACGATTTCACACTTTCTTCAATTTTTCACATAAGAACATTTCGGAAAACGACATGGAATGCGCACGCAAATCGAAAAAGATTTAACAAAGCTATTTAGGATTTTGAAACACAGAATTGAGGGTTAAACTACAAATTAAATGACCTATCGAATCATCACAACCCTAAAGTAACTTTTTCCTTCTTACTGTAACCTAGTTGCCTCCTCTGTCTCCCTTAAACTCTCTATCTCTCGGGTGTTACAATCTCTCCGGAGAACCACCGTCGGCCAAACCCACTGGATCACTGTCGTCCGACCTCTTTTTATTTTTTTCCTCTCTTTTGTACTCTCTCTTCTCTAACCATCTATAAAAATTCCTCAATTTAGCTCCTTAAATTCCTCAATCCAGATCGGCCTCGTCATTACCTCCAACTCAGCAATCATTTCTGGGTGGAATCCATGGCTAACCGACCGGATTTCTCAGATCAGAGTGTATTTCTCAAATTTGAGTGTATTTCTCAGATTTGACTATATTTTTGTCACGACCCTAAACCCGGACCCGGTCGTGATGGCGCCTCTCGTGAAGACAAGGCCAGTTGACACACTTCCAATTCATTTTTAAACAATTAACTAATATAACTAAGCCTTAATAATAATAATAATAATAAATCCCCAAAATAAGGTAAGTAATACAATTTGCGGAAAAAGACATAGCCCGACATCGGTGTCACCAGTCATGAGCATCTATAATAATACTACAAGTCTGAAAGAGTCTACTCCACTATTACATAACTATAACAGAAGGAAATAAGATAGAGGGAGAAGTACTGGGTTGCGAATCGTCGGGCATCTACCTAGTGAATCTCCGGAATCTGCTGGACAGCTCTCAACCCTCGCAAGCAGGACCTGATGCACCTGAATATGCACACGGGGTGCAGGGAGTAAAGTGAGTACTCCAACTTAGTGAGTAATAATAATAAATGCAGACTAAGTAATAAGAAATCACGTAAAGGCACATCAACAAACTATAAAAAAGCAGTAAAAACTAGTAAAAGCAACGAAATAGTGAAAAATAGGTAAAGTCACTTTAGTTCAGTTAAAACTTTTTTGGAATGCCTTTTAAACAGTTAAGCAAGTAAATGACAGGCAATTAGGAAAGATAAATCACACAAAGGCACATCAACAGACTATAAAAAAGTAGTAAAAGCCAGTAAAAGCAACGAAACAATGAAAAATAGGTAAAGTCACTTTAGTTCAGTTAAAACTTCTTTGGAATGCCTTTTTAACAGTTAAGCAAGTAAACGACAGGCAATTAGGAAAGATAAACACATAAAGAACCGCCCCTCGGGCACAATACCAACAAAATCAGCCACTCGGGCAACACATGGAACAATACCAGCCTCTCGGGCTATATCTCACATCACAATGGGTACCCGTGCTTACTGAGGGTGTGCAGACTCCTGGAGGGGCCCCTAACGTCCCATGCACAATATCAAGCCATCTCGTGGCATAATCACATAGGCTCTCGGCCTCATATCAACAAGTCACCACGTGACGTACAAATCTAAGGCCCTCGGCCTCATAATCATAATAAGGTGTTTCCTCACAACATAGGCCCTCGGCCTTACTCAGTCAGAATCTCACAAGCCACTCGGGCAACAGTAAAACATGATGCTCAGCCCAAAATATCATTTAAAATATTATTTTAAGTGTTAAAGCAGAGTAAACATGGCTGAGTTATGAATACTGCAGAATATAGCATGACTGAGTACACGTATAAAATCAAAACAGTGAGGAAATATCAGTAAAAATTCCCTAAGGGTCCAAATAGTTGGCACGAGGCCCAAATAAGGCATTCAGCCCAAAACATGATGATAGCAAATAGTTTTCAATCAAATACCTAATAAAATAGTCATTCGGGATGAACTAAGTCACGATCCCCAACGGAGCCCGACCACACGCTCATCATCTAGCGTGTGCATCACCTCAATATAGCACCACGATGTACAATCCGGGGTTTCATACGCTTAGGACAACATTTAAAATCATTACTCACCTCTACCTAATCCAAATCTCTAGCTCGGGATGCCTTTGCCCCTCAAATCGGCCTCCGGATGCTCCAAATCTAACCAAAATCAGTGCAAAACCATCAAAATATGCTAAGGGAACAAAGCTCACTCGAAAGAAATCAAATTACAGCGCAAATCTCCAAAATTGGCCAAACCCAACCCTCGGACCCACGTCTCGGATTTCGATAAAAATTACATCAATAGACTCCTTATCACTCCCTAAGTTCATTCATACCAAAAGCATCAAAATTCAACCACAAACGACCCATCAAATCCCAAATTCTACACCTCCAATTACAGGACCTAGTTCTTCAATATTAAACTTAAATTCCATGATTAATTAGGTAGAATTCACATTAGAATCGAGTATTAAGTCCATAAATCTTACCTCCAAGTGTTTCCCCTTGAATCCCTTTTCAATCCTCTTCAAAAATCTCTAAAATCGCTCAAAAATGGTGGAAGTTAACCCCAAAATCGCGGACAAGATGGCTATTTAAACATTCTGCCCAGACATCCAAACCTTCTTCACGAACGCGGTCAACGCCTCGCGTTCGCGAAGCACAATCCAACTTTGACCAAATTTCCTCTTACGCGAACGCGTCCAGTACCTCACGAACGCGATGGTTTGTGAGCCCGACCTTCGCGAACGCGCTCCCCTTCTCGCGAACGCGATGAACAAATCAACCTCAAACCCAGCTGCCCAACTTCCTCTGCGCGAACGTGGAGCCTCCTTCGTGAACGCGATACACAACGACCCCAGCCCTTCGCGAACACGGAGCCTTCCTCGCTAACGGGGTGGCTAAATCCTCAGCCTCATCTGTTAACCCTTCGTGAACGAGAGTGCCTACTCGCGAACGCGAAGGTCATTTCTTTACAACACTGAACAGTAGTTTTTTGCATTTTTTCAAAACATGAAATGGTCCGATTGACCACCTGAAACTGACCCGAGGCCCTCGGGACCTCAACCAAACATGCCAACATACCCCATAACATCATTCAAACTTGTTTATACCTTCGGAACGCTCAAAACAACATCAAAACACCAAATTCGCATCGGATTCAAGCCTAAGAATTCCAAAATCTTCTAAATTATGCTTTTGATCAAAAACTCTACTAAACCACGTCCGAATGACCTGAAATTTTGCACACACGTCCCAAATGACACAACGGAACTACTGAAACTGCCAGAATTCCATTCCGACTCCTATATCAAAATCTCACCTATCAACCGGAAAATGCCAAAAATTCAATTTCACCAATTCAAGCCTAAATCTACTCCGAACCTCCAAAACACATTCCGATCAAACTTCTAAGCCCCAAATCGCCTCCCGAAGATATCCGAACCATCAAAACTCACATCTAAGCCCTCTAACACATAATTCAACATCCAGTTGACTTTTCCAACTTAAGCTTTCTCAAAAGAGACTAAGTGTCTCAAACCTTACCAAAACCTTTTCGAACCTGAGCCAACCAACCCGATCACACATAGAATCGATAAACAAAGCAATAAGAAGCAGAAATGGAGGAAACGGAGAGGTAACTCATGAGACGACTAGCCGGGTCGTCACAATTTTATTTTGTGTGGCCGAATTAAATACAACAAAATACACATTATGGCCGCATTTTTGGTTCGTCTGACTATATTTTGGTAGATACAATGTGATAGTGTATTCTCAGATCTGGTCGAATTTTTGTTCGTCTCCTTTTTTAGTTTTAATACAAGATACAGTGTTTTGCTTGGCCGGAAGACGTCTTCTCTGGCGAACTTTCTTCTCTTTTTTGATATTGAGTAACATACAATAATTCAAACACATTGTATTCTGTACAAATACACTTAAATTTGAGTGTATTTTATATTTTTAAAAGCAAATACAATTTATTTTTATTTTCGCATGCATTTATGTATTCTAAAAGTTATATTTTGTGGCAGATCCCTATATTTTTTGAATTTTTATTGTTTGAATACAACCAAATTAAATAAAATAAATTGAATACAGTGTAAAAGTGATTATGAATGAATATAGTGAATTGAATACAGCTAAATATCACTATTTTTTTTGCTTGAATACAATCGAATTGAATACAGTAAAATTGAATACAACGTAAAACAGTTAAGAATGAATATATCTGAATTGAATACAATGTACATAGCCGAATTGAATAGATCGGTTACATCCCATTTTTGATTTTTTATTGTTTGAATACAACTAAATTCAATATAGTGAAATTGAATACAATATAAAATAAATAAGAACGAATATATCCGAATTGAATACATTGTATACAATCGAATTTAATACAACGACATACATCTCATAGCAAGTAATTAGTAGCTCCAGAATGTAATTAGCTAAATTATAAATACGCCCAACAATAAACCTCCAAATAATAATTATTTCTGATCCCCTACTTATTACTTGACTTGGGCTTTTATTACTATGTAATATTCATACATAAAAATTTTGGAGTATCTCAATCGTACTACATAGGTCCTACCTCATTAAATACACACTCGCGATTCTAGTCTGAAAAAATGTTTTATATTGAGCCCTTTGCTTGTATACTGTTGAGGCTACTGTTAGTGAGGAGGTTTTTATACCATTGGGCCGACAGTTTTGGACTTCGATCCAACGTGAGAGGATCGACATGATAAAGCCCAAATTTAATGGTGTAACCAAATCTCCATTCGAAATTATCCATCAAGCTCCATATGAAATAACCACGCACATCCGCACCATTCCTGCTCATCACAAAAATTTTGAAAGAGAAAAAATGACAATGAAGTAAGCATATGAAAATGTAGAAAAAAGATACAACAGATGTTAACTTTGGTATTGATCCAAGTCCCTAACATGTAACAGATCAGTCTTTATATTTTAGATCTAACGAGCTTTGTTTATTAAAAGATGTTGTAAGGTACTCCATTCGTTTCAATTTATGTCTTATTTTCTATAAAAATATCATCTTCCTATGTTTAGCAGTTTACATTCTCGTTTTACCGTTATTGATAGTCTCTTATAGGAATGACATAGCATATTTAAGTTTTAACACCATAAAATTCAAAGGATACTCTTTACTTAAACGATTCAATTTGTTTTTTTTTAAACATTATCAAACTCTGTGCCTGATAAAACTCAGATACGTAATATTATTCAAACTCTTAGAAACTCCTTAAGTTCATATAATTGAATTCCAACTTGGACATGGACTCTACGATCCATATTCACGGTCCATACAAAGTGGAAAATTTTAAGAATGGAAACGATACCTGATTGAACGAGCCAAAGATGCTAGGTATGCTTTGTGATATTTAATTCGCTTCATGTCTTGATCCAAGTCATATCCTCCTCCTTGATTCTCGTTTGAAGCGTATCCTGCATGAAGTATCACAGCCTAACTTCAATTATATATGTGATTCAATAGCCGAACATGAGATTCATGAGTAATAAATATTTCGACGAGTTTAATGAAGGAGATATATAATTCACCATTTTCAGTTACATATATAGGTATGTTATTGTATGTCTTCTTAACGTAATCAACAATGTCTTCCATGCCTTGCGGAACAACGTAAACTCCAGGCATTCCCATCTGAAAATTAATCAGCTTTAGTGCTATTACATATACATACATACATACATACATACATACATACATACATACATACATACATACATACATATATATATATATATATATATATATATATATATATATATATATATATATATATATATATACTAAGAATAATTTAAATAATTAAAGGCGTGAGTAAATATATACATACTGGATCTCCAATGGATGCACCATCTTTCTGTCCAGTAATGAGCAGAAACCCGCAAATTGCACGATTTTCACCATGGGTACAAAGAACATCAGTGTCCACGCATGTGCAGTTGGAATGAAGGCAATCCTTAACGAACCAAGTTGTGTAATGGTTAAGCCCAATGAAGTCTGTGCTATTTTTTATAAGCCTTTTTTCTTCGGAGCTGAACTTTGGTAATTTCTTCCCGTGATACTCTCGCATTTCTATTGGATAATCTCCGTATACTAGAGGATCAAGAAGCCTGTATGTTCATTTACAATTGTCCATATCAATTCATTAACAAATGCAACTTGACCTTATCTGAGATATATATGGTGATTTTATGAGCTAAGGTTTTTTAATAATAATAATAATGTTACAGCTTTCTGCTGGTAAATCCAATTATTGAAATGAAATTGCAGCACGGGGAACCTTGGAGCAACGATAAAGTTGTCCCCGTGTGACTTATAAATCATGGGTTCGAGCCGCGGAATCAGTCACTGATACTTGCATCAAGGTATGCTGCCTGTTAGTTCTTCTGAATTTTTAAGTGACTAAAACAAGAAAAATAAATGAACAGAAATTGGCAGTATTATGTCCCGAGCCCACAAATTCCTTGTGCGTCCTTAAAGAATCTTATCCCCTCACTGTTGCCCAAGGTTCACGAATAAATTCTTCCCAGGATAGAACGGAACTTCCAACTTAGCGGTAGCGGCACTTCAAACCACTAATTTATCAGTGAACTCAAAATAATGGTACAAATCACACGATAGACTTACTTTGTTTTGAAAGTAATGATGCAGAAAGAAGAAGGAGATGAAGCAGAAGATTTCCGGATTGAAAAATTCTGAAGGAATGGTTGCTAATTTATAGCCAACGAATTTCTGGATTGAAAGGGTGTGAAAGTGGTTGTTCACACTGCAGGTGGCTATTCGTGAAATGCAGCCTCTTTGGTGGCTGTTTATAGCGGGAATATTTAAATAAAATTAAAGATGGAAATTAATTAATTTATCATTACAAATAACGGTCATTCAAAATATTAATATAAAATATTAATATTTAATTAAGTAATTTCATTTTATTGGTCCAAAAAATTAAGTCAATCAATCATATCAATTGACCGAATCCGAATCCGAATCTGAATTCGAGCCGAGCGAGCGACGGCAACGACGGCGCGAGGCCCCTTCCTCTTAGCTCCTTTTAAGAGCTTAAGGAAGTGCTTCTATATTTAAACC
Organism: Nicotiana sylvestris; assembly: GCF_000393655.2. Taxonomy (NCBI): domain Eukaryota; kingdom Viridiplantae; phylum Streptophyta; class Magnoliopsida; order Solanales; family Solanaceae; genus Nicotiana; species Nicotiana sylvestris. Next base: position 67,414,682 of record NC_091063.1, read on the forward strand.
CAACAAAATACTTGTCTTTAACCAATGAGAGACAAAGTGCAAAAGCCAAAGTTGCCTTTTCACTTTCTTTCCTCATTTCCCATTCACACTACTACACTTCAACCCCAACAATCCCCTACATGAATGTGGAATGATGAACATGCATGAAATATTTTGTGTGATTCGCAACTAAGGACTAATTGCATCGGGATAAGTAGGTTTCCCTTTGAACTTTTTATAGTGAGCATATATCGGATATACTCGGTCAATCGATAGATTTGATATCTTTGAATCGTCGAGCTTTACTGTATACCTAGACAACATATGTCACACAATTAATCCTTATTCATCTTTTGGTTCTCATTGTTGTGTTCGTTTTATCCATGAACACCGCCTGGTTTCATAAGTGCGTAGAGAACTGGCCTTACAACATTCTCTTTGAAGCGGCTTACACTTCACACTTAATTATATAGGTGATTCCTAAATGTGTTAAACCGTAGATACACTATTTAATATACCCCATATCAAACTTAGAAATCATTAAAAAGTCATAACGCTTTATCCTTGGTACTGAACATTGTCTGCATCACGAGAATGGACCAAAATTTTATTTGACAACGTTGGACTATCACTAATGACTTTGTTTGATCTCCTTGAACCTAGATCTTGGGATCTCCAGTCTTCTAGGTAGAGTTACCGCCATGGTGACTTGTCCTCGGCCATAGTCCCATTCCCTTTGACGACTTCTCAACCGCCTCTCTAGGTAGGCCTTTTGTAAGCAGATCCGATACATTATCTTTTGACCTTACATAGTCAATTGTGATAATTCCACTAGAGAGTAGTTGTCTAAAGATATTATGCCTTCGTCGAATGTGACGAGATTTTCCGTTATACATAATGCTCCCAGCCCCTCCTATTGCTGCTTGACTATCGCAATGTATGCATACAAGTGCCAAAGGTTTGGGCCAAAAAGGAATGTCTTCTAAGAAATTTAGGAGCCATTCAGCTTCTTTACCAGCCTTGTCTAAAGCTATAAACTCAGACTCCATTGTAGAGCGAGCGATGCATGTCTGTTTGGACGACTTTCAAGACACTGCTCCTCTACCAATGGTAAAAACGTATCCACTTGTGGATTTTGTTTTCATTGATCCGGTGATCCAATTTGCATCACTATATCCCTCAACTGTGGGATAATTATTGTAATGCAGTGCATAGTCTTGAGTATATTTCAAATATCCCAAAACTCATTTCATTGCTATCCAATGAGCATGGTTGGGATTACTTGTGTATCGACTAAGCTTGCTTATTGCACAAGCTATATCAGGTCATGTACAATTCACAATGTACATCAAACTTCCCAACACTCGAGCATATTCCAATTGAGATTTGCTTTCACTTTTATTTTTTACAAGAATATGGTTTAAATCAATTGGTGTTTTTGCTTCTTTAAAGTCCAAACATTTGAAATTTTCAAGAACCATTTTAATATAATGAGATTGAGACAAAGCTAGACCTTGAGGAGTCTATAGGATCTTAATCCCCAAAATTAAATCGGCAACTCCTAAGTCTTTCATATCAAACTTACTAGTAAGCATGCGCTTAGTAGCATTTATGTTAGCAATACCGTTACTCATTATCAACATATCATCCACATATAAATAAACAATGACTATTTGATTTGGAGTATTCTTAATGTAAACACATTTGTCACACTCATTGGTCTTGAAACTATTTAACAACATTGTTTGGTCAAATTTCGCATGCTATTGTTTTGGTGCTTGTTTTAGTCCGTAAAGTGACTTAACAAGTCGACAAATCTTCTTTTCTTTTCCGGGAACTACAAACCCTTCAGTTGTTCTATATAGATTTCTTCCTCTAAATCCCCATTTAAGAAGATCGTCTTTATATCTATCCGATGGATTTGAAGGCCATACACGGCGGCTAACACTATTAACACCCGGATAGATGTAATCCTTGTTACCGGCGAGTATGTGTCAAAGTAATCAAGACCTTCTCATTGTCTAAACCTTTTAACAGCTAATCTTGCCTTATATTTGTCAATAGTACCATCAACTTTCGTTTTCCTTTTGAAAATCCATTTAGAACCAAAGGTTTATTTCCCGGAGGTAGATCAACCAATTTCCAAGTATGATTACTTAATATAGATTCTATCTCACTACTGACTTCCTCTTTCCAATATTGTGCTTTCGAGGAAAACATTGCTTCTTTGAATGTTTGAGGCTCATTTTCCAATAAGAATGCCAAAAAATCTAGTCCAAAGGAAGTAGCTTTCCTTTGACGTTTACTACGTCTTGGATTTTCCTCATCAAACGCACTTTCCTTTGCTTCTTCCCGATGTCGCTTAGATTTTTCATTAGACGACTCACATTCCATTTTATGGATAAGTATTCTCAAAAAATTTAGCATTATCCGACTCAATTACCGTATTAATATGAATGTCGGGATTTTTTAATTTATGAACCAGAAACCGATAAGCCTTACTATTTGTTGCATATCCTACGAAAATGCAATCAACGGTTTTTGGTCCAATTTTTACCCTTTTGGGTTTAGGAACTTGCACTTTAGCCAAACACCCCCGCACTTTAAAATATTTTAAGTTGGGTTTCCTTCCTTTCCATTTTTCATATGGAATGGATTGTGTTTTGCTATGGGGAACTCGATTCAGTATTCGATTAGCTGTAAGAATAACTTCCCCCCCCCCCTCCACAAGTTCTTAGGTAAACCAGAACTTATTAATAAGGCGTTCATCATCTTCTTTAACGTTTTATTCTTTCTTTCCGCAATTTCATTAGATTGCGGTGAGTAAGGGGTAGTTGTTTGGTGAATAATGTCATTTTCCAAACATATTTCTTCAAAAGGAGATTCATATTCGCCGCTTCTATCACTTCTTATCATTTTGATCTTTTTGTTTAATTACGTTTCAACTTCATTTTTGTATTGGTTGAATGCATCTGTTGCTTCAGCTTTACTATTAAGTAAGTAAATATAGCAATATCTAGTACTGTCGTTAATGAAAGTTATGAAATACTTTTTCCCACCGCGAGATGATATTAACTTCATGTCGCAAATATTCGTGTGAATTAAGTCTAAAGGATTTGAATTCATTTCAACTGACTTATAAGGATGCTTAACATACTTTGATTCCACACATATTTGACATTTCGAGTTGTTGCATTCAGACTTAGGTAATACTTCCAAATTAATCATTTTTCACAAAGTTTTGAAGTTGACGTGGCCTAAACGTTCATGCCATAAATTATTTGACTCAAGTAAGTAAGAAGAAGCTGAAATTTTATTCATATCAATGGCAATTATATTGAGTTTAAAAAGACCCTCAGTCAGGTTACCTTTTCCTACATACATTTCATTCTTACTAACTACAACCTTGTCGGAAACAAAAATACACGTAAAGCCATTCTTGACTAGAAGTGATGTCGAGACTAAATTCTTCTGCATTTCAGGAACATGAAGAACATCTTTTAGAGTCACAATCTTTCCCGAAGTCATCTTCAAAGCCACCTTGCCCGTTCCTTCGATTTTGCAGTAGCAGAGATTGCCATAAACACTGTCTCGTTGGGTCCAGCGGGAGCATAAGAAGTAAACAACTCCTTGTTAGCACAAACATGTCGAGTTGCTCCTGAATCAATCCACCATCCTCTAGGATTTTCAACTAGGTTGCATTCTGAAAACATGGCACATAGGCCATCTATTTCATCATTCTTCTCAATCATGTTTGCTTGACTTTTCTTCTTGTCCTTCTTTGGTGCACGACATTCAGTATCCTTATGTCCAACCTTTCCACAATTGTGGCAATTACCTTTGAACCTCTTCTTGCTTGGATAATTCTTTGATCCAGACAGCTTTTTTCTCTTTTTACTCGTTGAAGCTTCCTCAACAATATTTGCACCCATTATTGTTGAACTTCCACGAGATTTCTTCTCAGCAACCTTGTTGTCCTCTTCAATCCGTAGACGAATAATAAGGTCTTCAAGCGTCATCTTCTTGCGCTTATGTTTCAAGTAATTCTTAAAGTCCTTCCACAACGGAGGCAGCTTTTCAATAAATGCTGCAACTTGAAACGCTTCATTTATGACCATACCTTCAATCATAAATTTATAATTAGTACAATAATTAATATCTTGAATAAAAATATTGACTTGTTTTATACCTTCAGCAAGGAGGTCATGAACAATAACTTGCAATTCTTGGACTTGCGTTATGACAGATTTACCGTCAATCATTTTGAAATCCAGAAATTTGGCGGCCACAAACTTCTTTAGTCCAGCATCTTCAGTCTTGTACTTCTTTTCAAGAGCATTCCATAATTCTCTTGATGTTTTCATGACGCTATAAACATTGTACAAGCCATCTTCCAATCCACTTAAAATGTAATTTTTGCACAGGAAATCAGAGTGCTTCCAAGCTTCAGTAACAAGGAAACGCTTGTTGTCAGGGGTTTCTTCAGGCACGACTGGAACATCCTCTTGAATGAACCTTTGCAGACTTAGAGTGGTCAGATAAAAGAACATCTTTTGCTGCCATCTCTTAAAGTCAACACCAGAAAATTTCCCCGGCTTTTCCGCTGGTGGCATAGCCGTTGCAGGTGCAGTAGGACGGATTGGACCTAGCATCCCCGAAACTTGTTAGTAGTAACAATCACAGCATGATCAATTTGTTCCTCTCCGTTAGTCATTTCTATCAATATGACACAAACAGATTCAGTAAATGGTGAAGTGTTTAATCCTTCAACCCAAGACAACACAGTGAAGAGATTATTCTTCAAACTTATTTTAACACAGTGAAGAGATTATTCTTCAAACCGATTAGGAGTAGAAAACCATGAAGGTTTTAGTCTCCTCAGTCACTTTGAAAATCAGAACAACAAGGATATATATATAAATAAGATCCTTTAAGCTTGTTAGTTATTCTGAATTTATAAGTGACTAAAACAGGAAAAATAAATGAACAGAAATTGGCAGTAGTATGTCCTGAGCCCACAAATTCCTTGTGTGTCCTTAAAGAATCTTATCCCCTCACTTTTTCCAAAGGTTCACGGATAAATTCTTCCCAGGATAGAACGGAACTTCCAACTTAGCGGTGGCGGCACTTCAAACCACTAAGTTATCAGCGAACTCAAAATAATGGTACAAATCACACGACAGACTTACTTTGTTTTGAAAGTAATGATGCAGAAAGAAGAAGGAGATGAAGCATAAGATTTCCGGATTGAAAAATTCTGAAGGAATGGCTGCTAATTTATAGCCAACGAATTTCTGGATTGAAAGGGTGTGAAAGTGGTTGTTCACACTGCATGTGGCTATTCGTGAAGCCTTTCTGGTGGTTGTTTAACGCATGAATATTTAAATAAAATTAAAGACGAAAATTAATTAATTTATCATTACAAATAACAGTCACTCAAAATATTAATATAAAATATTAATATTTAATTAATTAATTTCAGTTTATTGGTCCAAAAAATTAAGTCAATCAATCATATTCGAAGCCGAGCCGAGCGAGCGACAATGACGACGGCGCGAGGCCCCTTCCTCTTAGCTCAGCTTAAGGAAGTGCTTCTATATTTAAACCCAACAAAATATTTGTCTTTAACCAATGAGGGACAAAGTGCAAAAGCCAAAGTTGTCTTTTCACCTTCTTTTCTCATTTCCCTTTCGCACTACCACACTTCAACCCCAACACTGCCTATATCACACCCTTTAGGGTGTGGCCCCTACCCAGACCCTGCGTGAATGCGGGATGTTTCACTAGATATCTTTTTTAAATTGCAACACGGTAATTTTAGGTAGTATTAAGTGAAAACAAAACTAAATAAAGATGAACATATATATTTTTAAAATCATGTGGATCCTATCATATGTACTTCCTCTATTTCAATTTAAATAATATATTTCGGTTATCGAAAGTCAATTTGGCTAAACTTTAAAGCTATATTAAATTAGTTCAATTTATTATTTTAAAATTAAAATATACAAAAACTACACAAAAAATGTATAAATTTGTAATTTTTCTCATGGCAATATGATAACAAATATATTTTAAAATATAAGGTCAAACTTTACACAGTTTGACTTTGAATAAGTGAAATATGTGATCTAAATTGAAACGGAAAAGTATAATTATTACGTACCAGGCAACATGAAAGGCCAAAGCCCTAGTTGAAGCTTTGGTGTCAGCCTCATCATCTGTCATTGGCTTATACATGTAAGCGCTCACCACCATCCCTATCATTCCACCTTGTTCAGTCTGTTTATAATATTAGGCAGTGTGTCAATTGACTCCAGAAAAGCAAAAAATAACACTTATTTTGGGACGGACGAAGTAATTATTTGTATCACTTATTTTCCGGTTTCCGTTGTTATTCTTAAAAAAATATAAGACAAATTAATTTATATAATTAGTGCTGAAAAATAAAAGGAAACAAGGATATATAAATACTTGCCTGGAATTGGTGACGATAGAGTTTGACAGCCTTTGCATGTGCCAATATTGAATTGTGGACAACAAGTAGAGGCTCCACGTCGGAATTACCAGAGGAACATTTCCCGAAAGGGGGCGAACAATGTGAAGGTGGGAACACACCTTTCAAATAGGCCATTTCCGCAAATAAATTAGGCTCATTTATAGTAGCCCAGTACTTTACTCTATCCCCAAAACTCTTAAAACATGTTTCTGCAAAGTGTACAAACTCTTCCCTACAAAGATCATCAACTAACTAATTAAAATTGAGAATGATATATATTATCCTTTATTTTTAAACAGCTCTTCTTTGTATCAGCTTTTCTCTGTAAGTACATACTTCTTCAATTAATTTTCACTTGCTTATTGCATGATAAATCATCTAGATTATCTAAAATTATATATGAACTAATCTCTCTCTCTCTATATATAGAGCCAGATTTAACTAGAGAAGAAACTTACTGCATAAGTGGACTGAGCCAGGCCCCATATCTGTCCTCAAATTCCTGAGGATAGTCATCATGGTGGATCGTCACAAATGGTGTTATTCCTGCAATTTATGTAGTATCTATTTATATTGCACTCTAAGTAAGATTGCATGTGTTATAATTAAAAAATATAAAAAAAAGAGGTGGCATTGAAAAAGAAGATTAACAACAACCTTTGAGTAAGAGATTATCAATGATATTGTTATAAAACTTGATTCCAGCAGGATTCACAGCTCCGAACCTCCCTCCTGTTGATCAGCTCCACCATATTTAGGAGTCAAAAGCATATTAGCATAGTTTAAGGTAGCAATTAAAAATCTTATAAATGATAATATATAAGATCATCAGTAACTGTGAAAGAAGTAAAACTGAGAGAAAAAGAAACACAACTTGGTAGAATTCTACTCCATGAAATGGAGAATCGATAAGCATTTACTCCAAGAGACGCCATTCTGTCAATGTCTTCCTACCATATCATTCGTTAAAACAAATTAAAGACATGTACAACATATATGTTTCAAATGTCAAAATAAAAAATGGGATGTAATTTAGTACCAAGTAACGATGGTAATGGTCGTCAGCTATGTCTCCACTTCCTCCATTGGGTATTCTACCTGAACCAATTTAAGCACAAATTAATGGAGAAATGTAGTACTCACTCAGCTTCATTTTATATGATTGTACATGAAACGACACGAAGTAATTTAAGGAAGAAAGAAAGACTTTTGACATCCTTGAAATTTGTAGTCTTATTTATGCTGTGCCATTCTTATGGTTACAAGAACATGTCATTAAAAGTAAAATGGATAGGAAAGACAACTTTAGGGTACAAATGCGAAAGTTACCATTGATACGACAATAAACATCCCAGTTGCTAAGGCTTCTGCCATCTTCAATATATGCTCCTTCAATCTATAATACAGATATTCATTTACTAAGGATGTTATATATGAGATCAGAGACAATTAATTAAGGAGCTGTAAATTAAAAAGTCAGAGATGTGTATACTTGATAGGCAGAAGTTGATGTTCCAAAAAGAAAACCATCTGGGAATTCTGATCTTTTAACCTCTTCTTCCAACTCATTTCCTCCTTGGCCTATGATGTTCTTTGCAGAAACATGTCGCAACAGTAAGAGGAAACAAATGAAATAGGAGTTCTTAGTGGTTCCTATCTTCATTTTTCCTATATTCAAAGAATATCATAGGCCAAGGATCTTATATATCTCAGACAGCTAATATGCATTAGTTGTGCCTATATATAGAATACTCTATTAGTTGTGCCTATATATAGATTAATAGTAATTCCTCCGTTCTCTTTTACTTATCCAGTATTCTAAAAATATATTTTCATTTTTAATTGTTACTTTTAGCATATCATGTTTGACTCAAAAAATATTGAAAACTTTTTGAACAAATCAATCGAAAATGAAGACATAAATCTTAGCTAAGTATAATAACCTCTAGAAAGAATGATAGATAAAAAGAAGGCGAGTCCCAAGATTCCTTTAATGATCTACTTTCATCAAAATCTTTTAGAAACCTTTTCATTCGTAAATAGTAATGCAGCCAATATCCGGACTCCCCTCTTATAAGGTTATTGCCCTCTATATATACAAAGAGTGAAACCCTTCTACACTGTAAAAGACAAATTACGAGGAATATTCCTGATGTCCCCTAATGAGCCTACACTATTACAAGGGTCGTACAGTCTCTTGTTTGCCTTAAGGTTGTCTCCCTCAGGGCATCGATTCAAGGAGACCCCGTCATTCATCATACTCGTCGTTGGTCGTGATTGGTTAATTTTGGACCCATACAATTAGTCCCTCCGCTTGTTGGGGTTGCAACTGGGTGCGTCCTTGATGAGCGGACATCATGCATTCCTACGAAGAAATTTGATTCGTCGAGACATTACGACGTGGCCAATGGGGGACGGTCAGCATGCTTAGCAAGACACCGGGTAATACACTTTACTGGGAAATGATGTCATCTTCACATGCGTCATCATTACGCATGTTTTCGAGGCAGGAGTTGATGGCTTGATGCTTCGATTCTAGCGCCACTCTGTGACCCTCCGCTTCAATTCTGGCGCCACCCAACCCTATAAATAGGTGAAGGGTTTGTTTTTTCGAAAGTTCTTGGCCATTTCACTCCTGATAACCTCCCTTATTCCTCCAAGCTTGCCCTGATACCCTTCTGCTTCTTCTTTTTACGTTCTTCATTCGCAGCTTCTTCCTCCTTTTTTGTATTGATACTCCTTTGAACGACATCATGCCAAGATCTTATCATTCTCGCGAAGGGGTTCCTGAGGCCACCCCATTGTCCACGACACCCCTTCAGGCGGTGAAGATACGGTGGTAGAAGAGGGTGACAGTCCCCCTACGGTGGAGAAGTTATCATCGAGACACCCCCATGTCTCGGAGTGACTTCCTCAAAGACCCCCCTCCTACTCTTTCCCCCGTATTTTCTGAGACGGAGTAGGTTCACCTTGACGCTATTCGTATAAAATATAGCATCCCTGCTTACGTTGACATGATTCCGGCGGGGAGAGATTTTGTAGATGTCCGCAGGACTGGGTACTACGCTTTCTTTGAGTACCCTTTCGTGATTGGCTACACTTTTCCTCTCTTCCCCTTAGCGGAAGAGTTCTATAGGTTCTACCAAGTTTGCCCGGCACAACTTTCGCCGTATACCCTTAAGGTGCTCCTACTGTTGACCAAGTATGCGGAGTTGGCGGAATGTAATGTTTCTATCCACCACCTTTTGCACCTGTTCTTACCTAGCTTCCACAGAGGTACCATGGTGCATTTGAGGCACCGTGGCACGAAAGGGTTGGTGGTCAGGACAGACGACCGAGCAAGTCGCAAGTTTTGGTACAAATACTTCTTTGTCAAGACCGAAAATATTGTCTCCGACTCTGCCAGGTTGCCGGAGCGATGGAATGAGACTCGTAAGTGTCGCTACTCATTTTATTCTTCTTTCGTCTGTATTCATTATGAAGTTTGTTTGCTTCTCATTTGCAGCCATGAGAGGTCTGCCTCGCCCTATTACGGGCATAAGGGATTGGGTAGCTCGTTTGCTATCATACGCAGCGGAAACCTCATGATTGGCCTTCCTTCGTAAAGCGTTACGACCCTAAAGTTCCAAGTGGTGAGTGTTTTCCCTTTACCCCTTCATTAGTTATATATCGTCGTCCATTAATTCGACTACTTCGTGATGGTAGGTTGAGGAGCTTCCAGGCAGAGGGCGCCAGTTCCCGCATTTTGACAGGTCGTTGTCGCCGCGAACACGTAATTTATTTTGAGTGAATCTGTTCGAGAGGGTCGTCCTCAACCTGATCAATTAGAAGGCCCCTCTCGGGTCGTGGTCTTGAGGGAGGAGGCTTCTTCAATGTCGGTCCCCACCTTTTGCACGAATCCTCCAATGGGCACGAGCCTTTATTGAGAAAAAAGAGGAGAATGGAGCTCGGGAAGGGTGTGGCTGTTGACGTTGATAGAAGTAGGGCATCGTAGATGGCACCTGTGCCCACATTCATGACTGATGCCATATTATTGGGGAGGTCTTATCACACAGAGGGGGTTTGTCTAGGAGCCGACTCTGTACGCTCTGCTGAGGGCGGCACATCGTACAATGTTGGAGTCCGTTGCGTCGAGGGCGAAGGCTCAGGTTCAGATGTCGACCCGGAGGAAGTCAACTCATCATACTCACGTGGAGGTCAGAGCGGAGGGGTCTGATCGTCACATAGTCATCCCCGGGGACTATAACTTATTGTCAAAGTGTGAGCAAGTGGCGTCCATTTTAGCTCCTCTGCGTGATACCCCTGAAAACGAGGTGCTCAGGGCAATGAGCGACGTGAAATTGTCTCAGAACGTTGCCGGCATGGCTTTGCAGGTAAATTCCTTTCTTTTTCTTTTTGTCGTTGGACTTGTGCGGTGATTATCGACCTATATTTCGTTTTTAACTTCTCTTTTTCTTTTGTGGTAGACCCTCGTCATGGAGACCGAATGCGAGCATCGGGAGAAGAGGAGAACGGTCGTATATGGGAAGATGTCGTCCAAGTATCAACGGTATCGTGCTAAGCATTACGCGATGGCCGATATTTATATTCAAGACAAACTGGAGCGCAAGGTCGAAGAGTTGAAGGAGCGGGACGAGGAGCTCATGAAGGCTGTCACCCGCAATAGTGAACTTAGCCTCCCTTAGGGCGAAGGAGGACGAGCTTGAGTTGAGCAGGGGGTGATGGCCGATAATGCCGATTTACAGGTGAGAGTGGCCGGTTTGACTGCTGAATTGAGTACGAAGGCGGTGGAAATTGAGGGGCTTAAGGGCAAGCTGGACGTTGGTGCTGATAATCTAGCGACAGCTATTTCTGAAACGGTGTAGTTAGAGGATGCCCTCCGTAATTGTAGGTCGGAGCTGACTGGAGAGAGGGAGGCCTCTAATATTAAGGTCACGGGGCTTGAAGGGCGTGTTAAAAAGTTGTAGGCGAAGTTATCTATATTGAATGGGCAAGTGGCCTCGCTGAGAGTGGAGGATGCAACTCGACGTTCTCAACCTTCCACGTCCCATTCTCCAGCTGACCCGGTCATACCTCGTCGCTTATATGAGTTGTGGGTTCTTGCTGAGGCCCAACTTGACGTGTACAAGGCTTTCCACACTAAGGGGAGGGCAACTGAGGCAGAGCTTCAAACCGTGCATAACGGAACTCGTGCAGCTCGTGAGGCATATGGGTACGACCCTCATACCCTTAATGGAGATGATATCAATTTAGATGAGGTGAACCATCTTGCTTCGGATTCTTTGTACGAAGAAGCTTACCCTACCGAGGATGATGTGTAATATTGTGTTTTCTTTTTGCTTTGGGGATTTTGTGGGAGGGAGCATGCTTGAGCCCGTTTTGTAAGGATCAGTGTAAATTATTTTGATGCAATGTAGATTTTGTTTTGTCGATGGGTTGGTGATCTTTGTAATTTCTATGGTATTTGGTATACCTGTCGAGCTGTTGAGTCGATTTATCATTTGGGTGTGGTTGATTCCTTTTTCTCTTTTTTTGATGGCCTTGACCATTGGGATGTTGCTCTGTACTTTTGTCGAAGTAGGATCCCATTGTGGTTCGAACGAGGTCGAACCAAAATTTTGTCAATAGCCTTGGCCATTGGGATGGTGCTTCAAACTATCGTCGAAGTAGTATCCTGTCGTAGTTCGAATGAGTTCAAACTCATGTTTCATCGATGGCCTTGGCCATTGGGATGTTGCTTCGATCTATCGTCGAAGTATCCCATCATAGTTCGAATGAGGTCGAAGTTATGTTTTGTCGATGGCCTTGGCCATTGGGATGTTGCTTCGAACTGTCGTCGAAGTAGTATCCCGTTGTAGTTTGAACAAGGTCGAACTCATGTTTTAGTCGATGGCCTTGGCCATTGGGATGTTGCTTCGAACTGTCGTCGAAGTAGTATCCTGTCATAGTTCGAACGAGGTCAAACTCATGTTTCATCGATGGCCTTGGCCATTGGGATATTGCTTCGATCTGTCGTCGAAGTATCCCGTCGTAGTTTGAACAAGGTCGAACTTATGTTTTGTTCATAGCCTTGACCATTGGTATGTTGCTTCGAACTGTCGTTGAAGTAATATCTCGTCGTAGTTCGAACGAGGTCAAACTCATGTTTCATCGATAGCCTTGGCCATTGGGATGTTGCTTTGATCTGTCGTTGAAGTATACCGTTGTAGTTCGAACGAGGTTGAACTTATATTTTGTCGATGGCCTTGGCCATTGAGATGTTGCTTCGAACTGTCGTCGACGTAGTATCCTGTCGTAGTTCGAACGAGGTTGAACTCATGTTTTAGTCGATGGCCTTGTCCATTGGGATGTTTCTTCGTACTGTCGTTGAAGTAGTATCCCGTCGTAGTTCGAACGAGGTCAAACTCATGTTTCGTCGATGGCCTTGGCCATTGGGATGTTGCTTCGAACTGTCATTGTAGTATCCCGTCATAGTTCGAACGAGGTCGAACTCATGTTTTGTCGATGGCCTTGGCAATTCCATGTTGGAGGTATGATCGTGTTCCCGTAGAAAGGCACATGACTTTATCTGTGCAGTGGAGATTCGATTATATTCTTGTAGGAAGACACATGTCGACTTTATTTATGCAATGGAGATTAGATTATATTCTTGTAAGAATTCCATGTCGACTATGTACATACAATGGAGATTTGATTACATTCTTGTAGGAATCGCATGTCGACTCTTTACATACAATGGAGATTCGATTATCTATATCAAGTCCCTTCATTACTCCGTATCGAAGATCATGTCAATGGACGGGGTAATGAACAATTCCTCAGACCTCGAGACGCCCCCCTTGTCGCCTCATTAAAAACCTCATCGGGAAAACATCATTGGGACAAAACCCGGGTGAGGGAAAAAGAGTAGGACTTAGGTGGCGCCTCCTCTCAGAAGTGGAAGTATTTGAGGTGGGTGACATTCCAGTTGTTTTGGAGTAGTTTTCCCTCCATTGTCTCTAACTGGAATGCTCTTTTATTTGCTGCGGTCATGATTTTGTATGGTCTGTCCCAGTTTGTTTCTAATTTTCCCTCATTATGGTCTTTTGCGGATTGTGTTTTAGCTTTGAGGACGTAGTCTTTGACTTTGAGCAGTTACACTTTGGCTTTCTTGTTATAGTACCTTTCTACTTGTTGCTTCTGGGCCACTATTCTTATATGGGCCATGTCTCTCCGTTCTTCGACTTCATCCAGATTTTGTAGTCTACTTTCATTGTTGCTCGGTCCGCTTTAGTTGGAGTATCTCAAACTAGGCTCTCCGACCTCGATGGGTATAACTACGTCAGTCCCATAGACCAGTGAATATGGCATCTCACCTGTGCTGGTTTTTGGTGTAGTGCGGTATGCCCATAATACTTCCGCTAGTAGTTCAGGCCATAGCCCTTTAGCATCCTCAAGCTTCTTTTTCAATATATTCAGTATTACTTTATTGGAGGATTCGGCTTGACCATTGTCGGCGGGGTGATATGGCGTGGAGTGTATTCATTTGATGTGCCATTTTTCAAAAAACTCGGTCATTTTCTTTCCGACAAATTGAGGTCCGTTGTCGTAGCTGATTTCTTTGGGGATGCCAAAATGGCATATTATGTTTTTCCATATGAAAGCGATGACCTCTTGCTCACGTATCTGAGTGTATGCACCTACTTCCACCCACTTAGAAAAGTAATCAGTTAAAACCAAAAGGAAACGTACTTTACCTTGTCCTGCTGGAAGGGGACCGACTATGTCCATCCCCCATTTTATGAATGTTCATGGTGAAGTGACGGAATGAAGTATTTCCTCTTCTTGATGTATCATAGGGGCGTACTTCTTACACTATTCACATCTTCTGACATAGTCCGCGACTTCGTTTTTCATGGTGGGCCAGTAGTATCCGGCGCGGATGAGGCATCAAACGAGGGAGCGGTTTCTAGTGTGGGCGCCGCAGTGCCCTTCGTGTACTTCTTCCAGTACTCGTCTTGTTTGATTTGGCCCAAGATATTTGGCTAGGGGGTTGCCAAATGTTAATTTGTAGATATCACCGTTTACAAGGCTGTATATGGCTTCCTGTACCCGGAGTGTTTTGGCTTCTTTCTTATCTTGCTGGAGCGTTCCATCCTGTAAATATGCTACGAGGCGGTTGCGCTAGTCCCAAGTTAGGTTTATAGAGTGTACCTCGATGTGGTCTATTGCGGAATAGAGAAGGGTGACTACATTTTCTTTGTTGATATTTTTGGTGGCCACCGCTAGTTTGGCGAGGCCGTCTGCTTCGATATTCTGCACCCTGGGTATTTGGTCGAGGCGACATTCATTGAATTTTGGCAGTAGTTTGTGAATTTTTGACTGGTACGTTTGTAGTCTAAGTTCTTTGAGTTGGAAAATCCCGGTGACTTGGTTCACCAAGAGTTGAGAGTTGCAATGAAGGACGAGTCGTCAGGCGCCATATTTGAGGGCTAACTTCAAACCTGCAATCACAGCTTCATACTCAGCCTCGTTGTTAGTCATCTCAGGGCATCGTATGGACTAGAAAATTACTTTGCCTGTAGGGACTTCGAGGACGAGTCCCAGTCCCGATCCTGAGGCATTAGAGGCGTCGTCGGTGTAGAAGACCCAGAGGTCGGTATGTGTGGAAGCACATAGTGCTTCCTGTTCTACTTCAGGCAATATTTCTGCGCTTAAATCAACAACAAAATCGGTGAGCACCTGCGACTTAATGGCAGTTCGCGGTTGGTATGTTATGTCGTGCTCGCTTAGTTCTATGGCCCACTTGGCCAGTCTACCCGATAGTTCAGGTTTGTGTAGGATACCTCTTAGGGGGAAGGTTGTCACCACCTTTATGGGGTGACATTGAAAATATGGTCTAAGCTTTCGTGAAGCTACGACTAATGGCAAAGATAATTTTTCAAGGTGAGGGTACCTTGTTTCGGTATCGATTAAGGTTTTTATGATATAGTAAATCGGAAATTGCGTACCTTTGTTTTCACGGACCAAGATTGCGCTTACCACGACTTCAGAAACTGCCAGATACACAAGTAGACATTCACCTGGGTCCGTCTTGATGAGTAGTGGTGGCGAAGATAGATACGCTTTCAGTTTTCTCAGGGCGTCGACGCATTCTTCATTCCATTGCAGTCCATGGTCTTTCCTTAGAACATTGAAGAATTTGTGACATCTATCTGAGGATCGCGAAATGAACCTCAATAGGGCGACTATTCGTCCTGTTAATTTCTGCACCTACTTTTTGCTGGTCAGCATCTTCGGTATTGCATCGATGGCCCTGATCTGATTCGGGTTGACCTCGATACCCCTTTATGACACTATGAAACCAAGGAACTTTCGAAAGTTACGCCGAATACGCATTTTTCGGGATTTAGTTTCATCCTGTATTGCCTTAATATCTCGCAGGCTTCTTTTAGATGGCCAATGTGATCCTCTTTCTTTGTCGACTTGACTAGCATGTCATCGATGTAAACCTCCATGGTCTTACCGAGCTGTTCTTTGAACATCTTGGTAACTAATCTTTGATACGTGGCCCCTGCATTCTTGAGTCCGAACGGCATTACCTTATAGTAATACGCTCCTCGGTGTGTGACAAAAGTTGTCTTTTCTTGATCCTCTTCAGCCATTAAAATTTGGTTATAACCGGAGTAAGCATCCAAGAAGCTCAGTAGTTCGTGCCCGCTGTTACGTCGATGAGCTGGTCGATATGGGTAATAGAAAGGAGTCCTTCAGGCATGCTTTGTTTAGATCGGTGAAGTCGACACACATCCTCAATTTCCCGTTCTTCTTTTTGACCATGACCACATTGGCGACCCATTAAGGGTATTTTGACTCTCTGATGGAACCGTTAGCGAGCAATTTATCAACCTCCTCACTAACCGCCTCATTGATGGTGGCATTGAACTTTCTCCTTATTTGTTGTACCAACGGGCAAAGCGGATCGACATTCAGCCTGTGTGTGGTGATATCCCCTGGGATTCCTGGCATATCTGAGTGGGAAAAGGCAAGCAAATCGACGTTGTTAGGTAAAAACTCATGATATATACCTGGTTCTGAGAGGTTGTGTCCAACATAAGCCTTTTTTGTGCTATCGGTGTTGTCCAGTTGGACGAGATCGAGATCTTATATGGATGCCTTGCAAGCTTCTACGATGTCCGGGTCTTTGATGGCCTCTACTTGTACGTCGGGTTTGGTTCCCGACATGGCTGATTGTTATGCCTCCGCACTTGTCCCTTTTAGTTGTTTGGTGTGTGTGCAATATTGGGTGATCCGGTAGCATTCTTGGGTGGTGCGTGGCTCGCCTCGGATGCTGAATATCCCCCATGGGGTGGGAAATTTGATTACTTGATAGAAACTTGACGGGACGGCTTGCATGGCGTGTATCCATGGGCGTCCTATGATGGCGTTGTAGGTTGTTTCCTGATTCATGACATAGAATGTCGTTTTCAAGGTGACCCCTCCTACTAGGACAGGTAGCACTATTTCTCTAGATGTTAGCTCCACTACATTACTAAAACCCATTAGTGTTATGCAACGCGATATTATTTTATCCTCGAGCCTCATCTGCATGAGAACTCGTGGGTGAACAATACATGTGCCGCTTCCATCATCCACCATTATTTTTTTTACATCGGTATCCGCGATGCATAAAGTTATAACCAAAGCATCATAGTGAGGGAAAGATAAATCGTTGGTATCCGACTTATCGAAGATGATACCGTCTTCGAGGTCGTCATACCGTTCGTGGGAAACTATCCGTTTGAGTTTATGTGTGGTGGTAAATTTCACGTGGTTGATTATTGTGACGTCGCTGCCGCCAATGATCACTTGTATGGCACGAGTTGGTGATAGTGATTTTGGAGGTCCTTGAGGTTGATCGCGCCCTCAAGCAAAATTGGCTCGTCCTTTGTCGCTCATCAGTTCTTTCAGGTATCCCTGGTTTAACATTCTTACTACTTCTTATTGTAGACTTATGCAGTCTTCAGTCTTGTGTCCTTTTTCCTGGTGGAATTCACACAGGACGTTTGACCTCCTTATGCTGATCCGACTTCATCTTTTGCGGCCACTGCACCATTGTGCAGAGCTTTTCCATTGCGTACACTATTTCTGAAGGGGAAACACAAAAACTCAGAAGTTCTTTTTTTTTTAGTAAGATAGTAGTGGATCGAGAAAGCAAAGCTTAAAAGGCGAAAGTGCTCTACCTACCCTCTCTTGTTTCAGGTATTCCATATTGTGAGTAGATAGCAATGGAGGCATACCTCTTTCATTTCGGGGGCGGGGGTGCGGTATGTCGAAGCGCGACATCTGCCTGTCATGGAGGAGGCAGATTGGATGTTCGGATATAAGGCTGGTGCCTTTCTCGATTGAAACGTGGTAGTTGATCCCTTCGCCCGTTGTTGTGGCGATCTCTCCTTGTCTCGGTCTGGACTGATGTTAATCAATGAAGTGGGCCATTCAGGTCATCCTCGTCTGCCCTCACTTCGGCGCAATAGGCATTATGGATCTCTTCCCACATGGTGGGAGGGGGGTACTTCATGAGTCTACTGAGTAGCTTTTTGGTTGCCTTTGACCCCTTTCTGTTTAGCCCATTTTGAAAGGCTGCTACTGCCATCCTTTCTGACACGTTTGATAGGCTCATCCTTACCCTATTGAATCAGGCTAGGAAATCCCGAAGTCCCTCGCCCGTCGTTTGCCTGACGGCGAAGATATCATCGACCCTAGACTCCGCCTTTTTCGTTCCCGCGTGCGCGGTGATGAACTTATCTGCCATCTCTTCGAACGTTGATATCGATCATGCTGGTAGTTGGGAATACCATGTCAGCGCTCCCCTGTCAGAGTTTCTCCAAACGTTTTCAGCAGTACAAACGGCACCTGTTCTTTTGATAAATCATTACCTTTTATTGCGGTAACATAATGGGTTAAGTGATCTTTCGGGTCCGTGGTACCATCATATATTTTCAAATATGGCGGCATTTTGAAGGTCTTTGGAATAGAATGGGGAGCTGCTCCTTCGCTATATGGTTGTTCGATGAATCGGCCCACATCGCATTTTGGTAACAACTTCGGAGCGCTTGGTATTTTATCGACCCTTTCCTGATGTTCCTTAATCTGATCGCGGAGTGTTTTGTTCTCATTTTCCATCTCTTCCATTTTCTTTAAGACGGTCGTAAGTGCATCGTCGCCTACATCAGTAACAGTACGAGTGTTACCTGTTCGTGTAGTGTTTGGCTCATCGGCAGCAGCTGCGGTTTCTGTGGGTAACGTGTCTTCGATACCTCTCTGAACGGGTTTCTCGAGCATGTTGCTCAAGGTACTTATCAACCATTCTTCTAGTAGCCTTTTGACAGTTGGTGACGCTTCTCCTGCTGCGGATGTTGAGGTTTCCCTCTCACGCAAAATCGTTGAATCCCCGTGCGGGGGAGGTGAGACCTCTCCCTCACGTGTAACACTTGGTGTTGCATTTTCATTGTCTTCTCCACTGGCTTCGTTGAGGGAATTCAGGAGGTTGTTTGTGACGCCCACTATTGCCTTTAGCCTCGCTTCTCCCTTTTCCGCCATTGTTGGCTTTTATGAAGCTGAAAAAAGTGATTATTTCTTTCAAGAATCTAGATGAAAACTACGATTTCAGCTATAGAAATCTCCACAGACGGCGCCAAATTGTTTGACTCAAAAAATATTGAAAACTTTTTAAACAAATCAATCGAAGATGAAGGGGTAAATCTTAGCTGAGTATACTAACCTCTAGAAAGAATGATAGATAAAAAGAAGGCGGGTCCCAAGATTCCTTTAACGATCTACTTTCATCAAAATCTTTTAGAAACCTTTTCATTCGTAAGTAGTAATGCAGCCAATATCCGGATCCCCCTTTTACAAGGTTATTGCCCTCTATATATACAAAGAGCGAAACCCTTCTAAACTGTAAAAGATAAATTACGAGGAATATTCTATGGAATATTTCTGATGTCCCCTAATGGGCCTACACTATTACAAGGGTCGTACAGTCTCTTGTTTGCCTTAAGGTCGTCTCCCTCAGAGCATCAATTCAAGGAGATCCCGTCATTCGTCGTACTCGTCGTCGGTCGTGATTGGTCAAATTTGGACCCATACAAAGAGAAGACAATTTCTTTTTTCCTGTTATACCCATAGTATTAATTACTCATTTCAATTCATTTTCTCAAATTCATTAAAAATATGCATCAGTTAATATGAGTATCATGGTAAATTATGCACTTCATTTATTATTTCTTAAGCGATGTGTAAAGTCCATAATAAACAAGTAAAAGTTAACACAAGGAGTAGTATATATCTCACACAACAAATGAATGACTTACTTTTTTAAATATGCATATTTGCGGCACTTGTTATTATGATAGTAATATGTATTACGTTGAAATGATAGAAAATATTCTAATTTTAAGATAAAAATAGTAGTAGTAGTAGTAGTTTATTTAAGTCTAAATACATAAACAGTCCTTTAAAATTATCATATTTTTTCACTTAAATATCTCAACTGAGTTTGTTACCCATTAGGCACTTAAAGTATGTTCGAAAATGTGCCTTTGAATTCAACTTTAAGGGGATGTCTGCAGATATTGCTAACCTCTTTTTCTTTTTCCTGTCTTGAAACTTTTTATACTTGGATGTCATTGAACTCAAATATGTTGTTATCAAACTTAAGAAAATATTTTTTTTAATATCTTCAGAAAGACAACTAAAGCAATTGATACTATCTAAAAAAGATTCGGAAAAAGGCTAGCTTACAAGGTTTATTTTATGCCGCCTATCATACATTTTTTTAATTAAGAGGTTGTTTGCACGGCTCAAATCCGTGGTCTCCTGATCACATCACAACCATGGATACTATCTGTTTCAAATAAAAACCGCGCGTGTTCATGTCAGAAGGTTAATTAAATTGATATACCTGTTTATTAACAATAATAATGTAAAACATAATGGAGAGAGAACTCCTTGTTGCTTCAATATACTCTTTCCCACCCCTTTCCATAAGACCAACAACCTTCGTTAAAGAAAGTGTTAATGCATCACAATTGTGTGGTACTCCATCACCAAAAGACGTGAAAACCCGATCATTGGATTAATAATAAAAAAAGAATAATCATAATTGTGTGATTAGATAAATAATATCTCTCCATTCTTAGTCCGTCAAGATTTTGGTTTTAAAACCTAATAATAAAAATATATTGATATGGGACAATTTTATCTCTAATGGTCCTTACGCACATCCAAATTAAAACCGTCCACTATGTATAAATATATTAAGTATTACTCCATTCTGTTCACTTTAATTGAGTTTTTACCTGTTTTCTCACATGTTAAAGAATACCTTTTAACATTAATTACCAATAAAATTGACCATATTAACATTAATTTGTTTATTGAAAATATAACAAATATTTCTAAGCTCTTTATTCTAAGGACAACTTTTAAAAAAAATTCTTTCTTAACGTCCGGAAAAAATTAAATATTATGGACCACGTGAAGAGGACCAAAAAAAATCACACCGGTGGGAGTAGATGAAAATTAAATGGAGGTGATCCCCTCCCCATATCATGCTGGCCTGTTTAACGGATTCGCACGTTTCTGATGATATTTTCCACATAAAAATATTTCAACTTATAAATGCTTTTGAAGATTTCCTGACTCAACCAATAATTAAAAAGCATATCTAAAGCTTTGGAAAGGGTGAGAAGTTATGAGACCAAAAATATTGAAAAATGTGTGCAATTATGGTTCAACTCTGTTTGTGCTTCCGCGAGAAAAACCTTGCACATTGAGTTGGCTTATCTCCTCTATCTGAAGTCAATAATTTTTGAAGTTCCAATTCATATTAAAGGTAGTTTGGTTCACTGCCAAAATTATGCAGATGATTATATAATGTAAGAATCGTAATATATGAATTAGTAATCACTAATAACAATAATTATTGAATGCATATATATTTTTTGCGAATGTTTATTGATTCATCAAATTAAAAATGAGATTATAATCCACGTATGTATATGTTATCCAATGTTGAATTTAGTATAAAATAATTTCATAATGCCATGTAAAATATGCTATTGCTTAATTGGAAACGAAATGTCGTCAAGCAAGGACAAGGAGTATCAAATTTTGAACCGTGACTATTTTTCGAATCTGTGTAAGCGGATGACCCGTAACCGAATTATAGTGGTGTACAATATTTTAGGAATAATTTAGAGACGCCCCTCCAGTTATGATTTTGTAACACTTAGAGCCCCTTTGGACATAAGAAAATTTTCTCTTTTTTCCAAAAGATTTTCACTTTTTTTTTTTAAATCAACGTTTGTTCATAAAATTTCCAACATAAAATTTTACTTTTTTTTGAAATCAGCGTTTGTTCATAAAATTTCGCTTGGGTGAGCCACTTCAAGCGAAAAGTGATATTGAATCCCGAACTTAGCCACGCTCATCAAAACCAGCCTAAAAAAGCGAAGCCCTTCCTTCCAATCCAAGCTGGCGAAGCCCCTATATCTAACCACCGCTCATCACTTTTCATTCTCGGTGAAGGAATCGGAGCTGCTATAGAATCATCATCTTACTCTTTAACCAGTGGCGGATCCAAGATTTATAGGTCGTGGGTGCTTCACTAATTTTAGTGTAAATTTACAGTGGTCAAACATGATCATAGTGGGTGCTCATGGTCAATTATTCAAATTTTTAAGTATTATCTATGAATAGGTAACAAAATTTGGCCAAAGTCAATGGGTGCTTCAGCACCCATACTTGAAAACATAAGTCCGCCACTGTCTTTAACGGCAAGCTCAGCAACGAGAGGTTTTCCTCAGCCTTGATCCGGCGGGGGCAGTTTGGTTTCGTGCAAGGCCCTCGCAGTAGGAAGAAGCAGTTATCATTCGAAAGTAATGCTCTTCTTCTGTTTAATGAATCTTACAACTTTCTTTACTGAGCGAGACTCTATTCATATCCCTACTAGTAGTTTCTTTCATTAAATCATCACTTGTTTGAAAACTTAAATTAGGCCCCCCTTAAGTCCCATATGTTTGATCTGCTAGAATTTGATCATTAGCTGTAAATTGTTCATAGTCAACAGTGTAAGAGGGCATAGCTTTAATTGTTCAAGTTGCCCTCTCATGATTGAATGTGAAAAAGAATTGCTATATGGAAGGAAAGTTTTATTGATGCGCATTCCTCCTAAGTATGAAGAAAAAGAGAGATCTTCTTTTTAACATGAATACTTATTTTCTTATGTCTATTTAGTAGATGTTCAATTTCCTTGCTTCTTGTGTGTTTGCTTCTATAAATTATATTTTTTGCATTTTTTTTAATATAATCCGGCTTCCGCCACGGGTAGGAGGAAGTTAATAAAGAAAAAGATTGCATAGCCAAAACTTGGATACTTATGCTTATCTTATTCTGATGCTATTCTTGGAACATAGCACCACCCACTACCATGTGGTACAGTGGATGAGACCGTTCCTTCCTTAATCAGAGGTCTCGGGTTCGAGCCTTAGGTATCGACAATTCCTTGGTAACGAGCGCTTCCCCCCGAGTGGGGCCCTACGCGGCGCGAATCCGAATATAGTCAGGCTCTAATGCGGATACCGGACACCGGGTGGGAAACCAAAAAAAAAAAAACATAGCACCCAAAAATCAGTCGATACTCGTTATGTTCTTTCTTGCTTTTGAAAGATATATATATATATATATATATATATATATATATATATATATATATATATATATTTCATGGACCAAAAACTACGAATTTTCCTTTTTCATGGACCAAAAGCTATGGAAGGAAAGGAAAATTCTTTTTGAGAAGTTAAGATTGTAATAAATGAAAGGCACCGGTAGGAAGTCATATACTTAGGCATATGGCCAAGGCCAAGAAATTATACCAGGTGCAATAGATAAGTCTTGTTTAATCTATAGAGACGGTGAATCACATTATTTTGCTCGATTATGTTATGTCGAGGAAGAGGCAAACTCGAAAATAAAGAAGATAAAGAACACCAAATTTTAACGTGGAAAACCCTTCAAATCGAAGGTAAAAACCACGGGATCACAAAGATCCAAAAAACTTCACTTTAATAATAAGAGGGTTACAAAAGTTCTCCAAATTAGCTACACAATAAGTGCCAAACACGGAGCAACAATAGCAACAATAGCAACAAGAGCAACAACTAATCAATTGAAGAAAGAGCATAATCCACAAAAATGAAGCTGTTGTTCGAGGCTCGAAATAAGATACTAAGAGCCTCCAAATCCGATCGCCACCGTTCACATCCAAGACCAAGATGTTACGAATACTCAGTCAAAATTTTAGCCCGATCCAACGGTTAACGAATCGGAAAACGTGATTTGAAGTTGGCTAGTCGGAATAAAAATCTGCAGCAAAACAAATATTTTTCTTCTCTCTTCTCTCTTGACGAAAGCTCTCTCAAAAACCACTCTTATGTGCTTAAGTCTTTCAAAGACTTGTATCAATGAGCATAGAATAATTCTCCAAGGTTGTCCTATTTATAGATCATGACTGGTGCTTTCTCTTAAAGCCAAAACCCACTCAAAATAGGAATAAACTGAATCCAATTCCAAATAGGAATGGAAACCAAAAGAGAATAGGATGAGGAAATTGACCCTTTGGCTGGACAACATGGGAATGTGCCCAACAAGCTCCCCCTCCAGCCAAGGGGATAAATGTGTCTTCAAGTGGAGGAACTATTGACAGGCTTCATGCCTGCCAATTTTCTACAAAATTCATGTTTATCTGCAACCATCGCCTTTGTCAGCATATCCGAAGAATTTTCATCAGTGTGTATCTTCTCAACCTCAAATAATTTCTCTTCCACGAACATTCTTATCCAATGATACTTTCTATTTATATGTTTGGTCTTAGAATGAAAACTGGAGTGCTTGGTGAGACAGATAACACTCTGATTATCACAAAATAAGATGTACCTTGGCTGCTCAAAGCCAAAATCATTAATAAACTCCTTCATCCATAATAGTTCTTTGGCACCTTCTGTGACAACAATATATTCGGCTTCTGTGGTGGATAGAGCTATGCACTTCTGTAGTCTAGATTGCCAAGAAACAGCTCCCCCTGCAAAAGTGATCAAATAACCGAAAGTGGATCTTGAATTATCAAGATTGCCTCCTAAATCAGAGTCTGTGTAACAAACAAGTTCAGGCTTGCCATTGCCAAAGCACAACTTTAAATCTGCAGTACCTTTCAAATACCTTAATATCCATTTTACTGCATCTCAATGTTCTTTTCCAGGATTAGAAAGGAATCTACTAACATTACCAACGACATGTGCAATATTTGGTCTAGTGCAAACCATAGCATACATCAAGCTACCAACGACAGAAGAGTAAGGAATACGAGACATCTCCTTTTTCTCTTCATCAGTAGATTGACTCTGACTAATACTCAATTTGAAGTGTTTAGCAAGAGGAGTACTAACCACTTTTGCATCTGTCATATTGAACCTCTTGAGTACCTTCTCAATGTATTGCTTTTGGGACAGAAATAACTCATTTCTATCTCTGTGTCGGTGGATTTAAATGCCCAAGATTTTCTTTGCTGGCCCCAAGTCCTTCATCGCAAACGATTTACTCAACTGCTTCTTAAGGACTGCAATTTTGGATTTATTCTTGCCAACAATAAGCATGTCGTCCACATAAAGCAATAAAATAATAAAATCATCATCAGAGAACTTCTGGAAGAATACACAGTGGTCTGAAGAAGTTTTCTTGTACCCTTGTTCTTCTATGACAGATTCAAACTTCAAATACCATTGCCTTGGAGCTTGTTTCAATCCATACAGGCTCTTTTTCAATTTGCAAACATAATTTTCTTTTCCCTTAGTTACAAAGCCCTCAGGTTGCTCCATATAAATATCCTCATCTAAATCACCATGGAGAAAAGCAGTCTTGACATCCATTTGCTTAACCTCTAAATCTAGACTTGCAGCTAAGCCTAGAACCACATGAATAGAAGACATCTTCACAACAGGGGAGAAAATTTCATCAAAGTCAACTCCCTTCTTCTGGCCAAAACCTTTAGCAACTAACCTCGCCTTGTATCTAGGCGCAGAGGTATGATTATCTTGCTTTATTCTGAATATCCATTTGTTAGATAAAGCTCTCTTACCTTTCGACAATTTCACTGACTCATATGTGCCATTCTCATGGAGTGACTTCATCTCATCTTCCATCGCTTCGATCCACTGATCTTTGTGAGTATCTTGCATAGCTTCATCATAATTCTCAGGTTCTCCCATGTCAGTCAAAAGTACATACTCTTCAGGAGGATAGCGCATGGATTTTTGCTTCTCCCTTGTAGATCTTCTAAGAGAGGTTTCAGGAGCATTCGAAGTAGTTACCTGTGCAGGAATTGGTTGTTGATCAACCACAACTTCATCAACTGGAGCATCCATAACATCTACACCATGATGATTATTTTGATCTTGATCACTATCTCCATCATTGTCTTGGGTTCCTTCATGTGCAATAGGTGACTTAGCAATTGAAACTGGATCAATATCAACTAAGCTCTCATTACTCTGAGAATCTATCTTCTCGGCTTTGTCAATATCTTCAATAGTTTGGTCTTCAAAGAATATTGCATCACGACTTCTAATAATTTTATTGTCAACTGGATCATAAAAACGATACCCAAACTCATCTTGACCATAACCAATAAAGATGCACTGCTTAGTTTTGACATCCAGTTTCGATCTCTCATCTTTAGGAACATGCACACAAGCTTTACACCCAAAAACTCTCAGGTGATTATAAGAAACATCTTTGGCAAATCAAACTCTGTCTGGGACATCACCATCCAAAGCAACTGCAGGAGACAAATTAATAACATAGGAAACAGTGTTAAGTGCTTCCGCCCAAAATATATTTGGAAGTTTAGCCTCTGAAAGTAAGCATCTAACTCTCTCAACTAGAGTTCTATTCATCCTCTCTGCCAAACCATTCAATTGAGGTGTCTTGGGCGGAGTTTTCTGATGACGAATTCCTTTTTCCTTGCAATAGTTATCAAAGGGACCACAATATTCACCACCATTGTCAGTATGAATATATTTTAATTTCTTCCCCGTCTGTCTCTCAGCTATGGCCTGAAATTCCTTAAACACGTTAAGTTCTTGATCTTTAGATTTCAAAGGATACACCCAGAGCTTACGAGAATGATCATCAATGAAGGTCACAAAGTAAAGTGCACCACCTTTGACTTTACTTTAAAGGGACCACACAAATCAGAGTGTACTAGCTCCAATAAATCGGGCTTTGTTGAGGGAGGATGGCTATGAAAGAAAACCCTTTTCTGTATGCCAACTAAACAATGGATACACCTTTTTAGCTTTGCTTGTTTCACTCCAGAAAGCAAACTTTTCTGAGCCAAACACGTAATCTCCCTCTCGCTCATATGACTCAGTCTTCGGTGCCACAATTCTGATAAAGTATCACTTTCCACCAGATTTATGAAGTCATTAAGAATAGAGTCTTGTGTCACATATAATTGACCAGACTTTACTCCTCGAGCTACTACTAACGAGCCCTTGGTGAGCTTCCATTGGCCATTAAAGAGGGCATTATGGTAACCTTCATCGTCTAATCTTCCTGCGGAGATCAAATTGAAAGGGAAGTCTGGAGCATGCTTGACATCTTGAAGAACTAACGTTGAACCATTATTAGTTTTCAAACAAACTGTGCCAACACCAAACACCTTAACTTCACTGGCATTGCCCATCTTTAACACTCCAGAATCAACATGAGTATAAGATGAGAAAAAATCATTTCTTGGTGTGACATGTGAGGTAGCTCCAGAATCTACTATCCAGCTCGTCTCATGGGATACCAAATTGATGACGTATTCATCATAAGCAAAAAGAAGGTCATCTCGAACAATAACAACAACATTGTTCTCGTTATTTTCAGCTTTCTTTCCTTCTCTAGTGTCTTGATTCAACTTGCGGCAAAACCTTTTGATGTGTCCTTTCTTGCCACAGTGGTTGCATGTAATATTATAGTATTTGGACCTTGACTTGCTTCTACTTTTACCTCTATTCCTTGAGCCTCTTGTTCTATCTCTCCCCCGGTCTTCTGTAACCAAGATATCTGCTTGTGAGGACGAACCATGAGATTTTCTCCTTACTTCCTCGTTCAACACACCACTCTTGGCATATTCCATGGTCACCTTACCTCTAGGAGCTGAATTTATCAAAGAAACACGAAGAGTTTCCCAAGAGTCTGGCAGAGTATTAAGAAACCAAAGTCATTATATCTCATCATCAAAATTAACTCCCATTTCGAATAGCTGATCAAGGACGCCCTGAAAATCATTTATGTGATCAAGGATAGGGCTGCCTTCCTTGTATTTAAAGGTCATCAATTTCTTTAGCAGAGATAATTTGTTGTTCCCGGTTTTTGAAGCATAAAGAGTCTCTAGCTTTTCCCACAATGATCTCGCATATATCTCGTTCACAATATGGTTGCGAACATTATCTTCAACCCATTGTCGTATATATCCACATACTTTTTGGTGCTCGAAATCCCAATCTTCATCGGATATACTCTCGGGTTTATGAGCTGAAAAAACGGGTAGATGCATCTTCTTCACGAACAACAAATCTTTCATCTTGCTTCTTCAAACATTATAATTTCTCCCATTTAAATATACCATCTTGCTCATATTCGCCTCCATTCCATAACAACCCGGATAATTAACCAAGGCTCTGATACCACTGTTATGTCGAGGAAGAGACAAACCCGAAAATAAAGAAGATAAAGAACACCAAATTTTAACGTGGAAAACCCTTCAAATCGAAGGTAAAAACCACGGGATCACAAAGATCCAAAAAGCTCCACTATAACAATAAGAGGGTTACAAAAGTTCTCCAAATTGGCTACACAATAAGTGTCAAATACGGAGCAACAATAGCAACAATTAATCAATTGAAGAAAGAGCATAATCCACAAAAGCGAAGCTGTTGTTCGAGGCTCGAAATAAGATACTACGAGCCTCAAATCCGATCTCCACTGTTCAAATCCAAGACCAAGATGTTACGAACACTCAGTCAAAATTTCAGCCAGATCCAATGGTTAACGAATCAGAAAACGTGATTTGAAGTTGGCTGGTCGGAATAAAAATCTGCAACAAAACAAATATTTTTCTTCTCTCTTCTCTCTTGACGAAAGCTTTCTCAAAAACCACTCTTATGTGCTTAAGTCTTTCAAAGACTTGTATCAATGAGCATAGAAAAATTCTCCAAGATTGTCCTATTTATAGATCATGAGTGGTGCTTTCTCTTAAAGCCAAAACCCACTCAAAATAGAAATAAACCGATCCAATTCCAAATAGAAATGAAAACCAAAAGAGAATAGGATTAGGCCATTGGGCCTTTGGCTGGACAACATGCGCATGTGCCAACAGATTAGATAATTTCTCAAGTGCTTAAATGCTAGCCGCAATAACGTCTTAATCATCTTCCTCTTAGTTGTTTTAGAAGATAAGGGATCTATCCTTCCCACCTTCTGACCAATTCTGCGTCTATTGATGTCTAAAAGGAGAGCCTCAGCTGATATTGCTGCAGCAATCACAGACGCTGATTCTGCCATAACTTTGCATTTCATAGACGAACGTGGCATGTAAGAGGAGAATGGTAGTAGATCCATAGAAGGGATAACAAAATCAGAAACCGCCATCTTATTTACTGTAAGTGTGATTATGCATAAAAATCTGGAATTTCTCAATTTTACAGAGCTCTCATCTCATTTATTGTTCTTGTGTGATTATGCATGCATGCGTGACTATTTGTGTGATAACTGAGCTTGTGTATGCTTGAATGAAATTGCATTACTTGTTTTTTCGCCAGTGAGGAAATCTCTATACCATTTAGCTGAAAGCTTGGGAACTCTATTTAAAGTAGAGCGATCAACATAGTATAGACCGAATTTCAACTCATATCCACTCGCCCACTCGAAATTATCCATCAAACTCCAAATGAAATAACCACGTACATCAGCACCTTTCCTGTCAATTCAATAAAAGGTAACAAAGTTTCATTCATTTCATGGTTTTGCCCGTGAGATGCTGTTTCAGTAAATGATGATAGATATGAGTACATTTACCTGATTGCTCGAGCCAAAGATGCAAGATATGACTTATGAAATTCAACTCGCTTAATATCATGCTGTAACTCAGCTGCTTGTGCAGTAGTAGGATTTAGGGAAGAGTAACCTGGAATGCACCTTATAAGTCAGCTTTCAGCAAATTAAGCACACTGTCGCAATCGCTCATAACTAACATGACTAGATAATACCAGAGGATGGCAGAAAAAAAGAAGTTAAACTCAAAATGACACATTTTTCTAATTTAAGAATTTATCCTACTTGTTAGTCAGGTAGATACTTTGACTGGTTCAGGGATTCCGTTTTTAGCTCAGAAGAACGTAGATGTCAATGACGATCCAATACAACTGCTATATCACTCCTATAGTTGAAGGAAATAACAAAAAGGACCAGACACCTGAGATATCAGTAATAACTCATCTGGTGATACTATGCACAGATGAAGTACAAATATGAATCATAATGAATTGAACACAAGGTGAATGAGGGTCGATTATTCACCATTTTCAGTAACAAACATAGGTTTGTTAGGATATCTCTTCTTCATATAGTCCACAATCTCCTCCATTCCTCTAGGAACGACAAAAAATCGAGGCATTCCTGTCTATGGGAAACAGGGAAAAGCATCTCATGAGAAGACAAAGCAGGGTTTTGGTTGTGGGGAAAGCAAAATTTAGGATTAAGAACAAAAAAATTGTACCGGTTCTCCAATAGGAACACCATCTTTCTCTCCTAGAGTAATGAGATAGCCATGGATAGGGTGATCTCCACCTGCAATACAACTAGAATTGGAACAAACACAGCTCGAATATATGCAATCCTTAGCATATAGAGTGCCATAGTGGTTTACTCCGATGAAGTCAATACTATCCTTGATAAGCTTTCTTTCATCTGAGGTGAATCTCGGCAGTGAACTTCCAAGATATTGGCGCATTTCTCGAGGGTAATATCCATATACTAAAGGATCAAAAACCCTGAGATAAGAGGTCAACAACACATCAAGATTTATAGAGCAAGTTCTAGTAATAGAAAAACTTCACACTCGCAAGTTTCAAGTGCTAAATTGGGACCAAGAGACTGGCCAAGTAGAATTTCAATGAAAGGCTGAATCTGTCATATATATCCTTATTGTTAATACTGCCTGGTTACAGCAAAAGATTTACTATGAAAAGGGAGCCTCCAATGGTATTGGAATCCAAGTTAACAAAATCAAAGAAAATAGCCATATAGGGCAAGAAAAACATATAGGCACGTTAGGAGATAAAGAGAGGTACTGAGATAGTGGGCAATTGACATATTAACAGTCTAAACTTTAACATCTGAGGTAATATATGATGATCTCCTGAGTTTTCTCAAAGCTTGAGTTCACAGTAGAGTAACGAAAGGCCTATTGCCAATATGCCACTGTCAATGCATGAACGAGCTAGCTAAAGGCCAACTTTTAAGCCCGGCAAGACTTACCAAGCAGCGGTAAATACCAAAGCCCTATTAGCAGCGTCACGGTCAAAGTCATCATTCCTTAACGGTTTATACATAAATGCATGCACAACAATCCCTATCAATCCACCATGTTTAGACTGCATATAGTAGCATCAAATTTGTGTAAGCACATGTTACAGTATTTGAAGAGTTAGGTGAATAGGTGAAAGCAGATACTTGCCTGAAAACGCTCGCGATACAGTTTTGCAGCCTTGGCGTGTGCCAATAATATGTTGTGCATTGCAATAAGAGGTTCGGTATCAGAATTTCCCACTGAACAGTTGCCAAAAGGACGGGAACAATGAGCAGGTGGGTACACTCCCCTCACATAGGCCATTTCTGCAAACATATTTGGCTCATTGATTGTGGTCCAATACTTCACTCTATCACCAAAACTCTCGAAACAAATTTGAGCAAAATAGGTAAATTCTTCCCTATAGGGCATAAAAGGGGAAACAATTAAAAATACACATCCTTAGGATTGCCATCTAATGTACCATAAAAATTTACAAAAAGAAACATACTGCATTAGAGGATTAAGCCACCCCCCATATTTTTCCTCGAGTTCTTGGGGGTGGTCATGGTGATTGAGAGTCATAAATGGTGTTATTCCTGCAATTATAGGCCAATTTCTGTAATGTAAGTACAACATTCAAGAATCTATAAAGTAAAAATCTCTACTAAATATCTGCAAATATTATACCTTTGAGTGAGAGAGAATCAATGAGCTTGTTGTAGAAGATAATACCAGCAAAATTTAATTTACCAAACCTTCCTCCTATCACAATGCATGACAACAAAAATTTATAAGAAATACTAATTGTATTGGGAAAAATTGCATTTATATATAAAGGTGACGTGTCGAGACACGTGGACTGGTCAAATGGTCAAAGAATTATAAGTAGTCAAGAGGCACGAGCAGCAATAGAAACGAGCAAAGACAAAGGAAGAGGCACGAGTGGCCATTCAAGGGATTCAGTGCCCGTACCTATTTAAGTCATTTATATCCAAGAATCAAAAGGAATGAATCTGACAATAGTAAAGAGTGCGGATACAGAATTTGACAGGCATTAAATGCTGAATACGTTAGAGAATTTGTATTGAATATAATGATTATGTAACGTAGCATTCAATGTCTTTAATTATTCATAATAGCCTCATTATGATTTGGGTAAAACACATATCTCCAAGATACCTATAAAAAGGAGATATCTGATCAATTGTAAGGACACAAAATACTATTGGAATATACTTTGGTTTACTTGTTTTTCTCCTGATTATACTCTTGCTATCCAAATTACTCTCTTTTATATATTCTATTGATTATCAGTAACTCGTGTTCTTCTAAATTCTAGCTTTGACTAAAATTCCATTTTTTGAATAAACACTAATACTGAAACGAAATAAGTAATCCGATTAAAGGGAAGAAGAAACGCGCTAGGGATAAGGAAAACGGGGCGTACTAGGAAGGATTCTGCTCCATGAGATGGAGAAGCGATAGGAATTCAACCCCAGAGAGTGCATTAACTCAACATCTTCCTGCAATAATTGTTATCACAAAGTAACTTTTATTTCTTTTAAAAGAACTTTGGACTAATTTTGCTATTTCGGAAAGTATGGTAAAAACAACAGAAAGTCAACCAGAAAACGATGGTAATGATCATCCGCTATATCTCCAGTATCTCCATTCTTTATCCTACCTAAAACCATTTAAAAGCGGAAAATCTTTCTCAGTACATATGCATAGAAAAGAAATAAAAAAACTAGGAATCAAGAAGATATATGAAAAGGATATTTACCTTTAGTATGACTAAACACATCCCAATTACTCAGTCCTTTGCCATCTTCAAGAAATGCCCCTTCAATCTAAACCATAGGATTCAGATACATTTTTTAGATGAATCAAGAAAGTGAAATATTTTGTTGACATATTACTAATAGAAGAGCATAATTAAGAGCAGAAAGTACTTGATAAGCAGAAGTTGTAGCTCCAAAAAGAAACCCATCTGGGAATTCTGATCTCTTAACAATCTGCTGTTCCTCAAAGGAATTTACAGACACAAGTAGGAGTAGACAGACAAGAAATAAGCAGTTGAAACTGTTATTGGTGCTCTTCATTTCGGGTTTAATTACTCGAAATAATTATCAACCTAACTCTTTTTTCTGAGACCCAACTTAACTAACACAACTGTTTATGTGAATTGCGTCAAAAAACACCAGCAATCTAATGGTAGATGGAGTTCAGGATTTTCTCTACCAAAAATAGTCATAACTTACAAGAGGAGAATATTGAAGTACGTGACATCTACCGGGGCCACAGTATTCAAATATAATTATTGTAATTGTTGGGTCCAGACTCCAACTAGGAGTGTTATTATTCATCAATTTGAAATTAGTAGTAGGTGAAGCCGTGAAGGGGCAATCAGTAAAATAATTTCATTTACTAATATTGCAATTTTGCAAACCACATAAAACAGCAGGTCCAATCTTTGACATCAATAAACTACGTTGGGATAGCGTTTTATGTTTTTATTTCTCGCTGGGCTCGTTTAATACGAGAGATAAAGGATAATTAATTTCGGGATGAGTTTATTTACGTTTGGTCGGAATAAAATTATGATATAACTAATCCCGAGATTAGTTATTCCGGGATGATAGTGTTTTGTTATTCTTATAGAAAGATAGAATAACTAATCTCAAAATAATTAATTATGAGATAACTTATTTTCATGGGTACGCAACGCTGATCACGTTTGGAATATTTTATTGGTGAAAGGGATGGAGGAAGCGTGTTAATTTTATACTGTAAATGATAAACACACCAGAAAAAGTATATATATAAGTTTACTCAAGAAGAAAAGGTGACGAATGTTTGACCATTTATTTTTTTCCCGCATATGCATAGATGGTAAAACTATAGACAACCACCCGAAGTGAACAATATAAAAAGGCCATATGGGGCAATAAAAGTGGTGTTTATGTATGGAATTTTTTCTTATATATTCGAGATTTTAAACTTATTTATCTATTTTTAGCTAGGTTTTCTTATTTACAGAAAACAACTAATATTTTTTACAAAAAATATACAAATCTGGTCAAATGCTATTAATTATGTATAACTTAGACTATAATTTTTTATTGTATGAAATTCGATCAAAACCTACCATCTACATACAATTTGTATACAATTATTTTTATATAGAATTAGATCAAAAGCTATATATATATAAATTGTATACAATTATGTTAGTTGTATATATTTTGCACGCCATTTATACATCACAATTTACAAAATATGCACGTTCTATTTATGTTTTTTTCTTCGAGTTTCAAAACAATTCAAATCTTCACTGGATTCTATCAAATTGAGATAAACTTCAAAAAATACTCCCAAACATTTGTAATAACACATAATTCAAACAAAAAATAATTTATCAAATCCAATTTTTGAATTCACAATTTCGAAACTTTTTGACTCTCAAAGAGCCTCTTTCCACTTGTACCACCTGTCAATGGAGGTTCGTCGTTGTATCTGAAGCGGATAGCGAATACAATAATTGTTTACCCTTCAAATTAAATAAACAATTGAATTTATACGCGGTTTTAAGGATACGTGATATAACTTGATACAAATTAAGAAGATGAATTAATATTGAAATTAATAATAATAAAATAAATGCAAACCACAAAATTGAACAGTTTTAGCCTCTGAGTTTGATCACCATCGAGTCAAAAAATGTCTCAACTAGTATTAGAACTGAATAACAAGATAATAATAACTAGAAATGATCAGTATATTGCTTTCTTTTTGCGTGTCACAATGTGCCTTACAAATGATCAGAACCCCTTTAAATAATGGGGGTGTTCTACTCATGGTACAATTCTATACAAGGTAAAGAATCTCATGATTTGCTAATTAATCGGCCTCTTCTTGATACGTGCCGAGATTTAATCCTCGACCGATTGCGGATATTTTGGCTTTCCGTCATTTGGCTCGGTAAATTTTCCTCGATCTTGCTCGGTCTCTAGGTCACGTGCTCGACGATCTAATTTTGTGCCTTGGTTCGATATAATCCGAGCTCGAGCTTTGGCCTGCCATGTTTCAGCCATGATTGGTCAAACAATGGATGAACCTGGTTTTGACTGTATACAGATAGTCACCTAATTTTTCGGAGAGAAGATGACGAGAAAGGATATGAACTTCCGAACCTCGTTCCGATAGATCATGACATAAGCGACAAAAGATCATTGAAATGTCCCCTCGGTCCAATCTCCAAGGCATTAAATGTGTGTCAGTGTTGGTTGGGCACTAGTGGTTTTGAACCATCATTAGGGAACTTTAAATATCCCAATTTTCACTCATTCAAACTTTATGTTCAAAAAATCTTCTTCTACTTTTGTTCTTTAAGAATCTCTTCCCTCTCCAACTGTTGTGTCCAAATTTCTTAAACCTTTTGTAACTTTCTTCTTGTCTTCATCTCTGCTTTAAAATGGCGAAAACTTCTAAGACTGTTCCACTGAAAGAAAAAGCCTCTTCATCATGGGCTTCCGCGGAGCCACTCCCTGAAGAGTTCATTCGAGGAGGGTGCCCAATCAGTGCTGATTTAAAGATCGAAAAAACTTCTTCGGTACTGGGTCGATGTGAGATGGTCTCGATGTATATATCTACAATTACCGATGATCTCCTCTCCAAGGTCAAAGAGGATTGTAACTGGGCCGATAAATACGTGGTGGTTCCCTCGCCTGAGGAATCAATTACTACCCACGTGGAGGGTTTTCAAGTGTTTACACTTACCCCTTCACGTTGGGTCCCTTAGACCCTATCATTACTGCCTTCTGCAAAAGTTATGAAGTGACCCTCGGTCATATTCACCCTTCTTTCTGGAGGATAGTGATTCTTTTTTGTTTTTTCGTAAACAAAATCGAGGGATGTGCCTTCACCCTCGATCATCTTATGCGCCTGTACAGTCCCCAACTATTTTGAGAGGGATTAATCAAACTTGCTTGATGGGCCACCGAGGTCCCGTTCTCGAGTATAGATCAGGATCGGGACCGTGGCTGGATGGGCCGATTCATTCGAGTGAGGACCTCGGACATTATCCCTACCGAGGATATGCGATTTCCCGAGAAATGGAACATGAAGCGTAAGTATATCTTCTCCTTAAAGGCTTTATTTATTGTTTTTTCCCTTTCCTTCCCTCTTATCGATATTTTTGTGATGCAGTTGTGTCTCGGATGCCGAATGCAGTTCCTCAATTCAAAGAGTGGGTCGAGGGCCTAGTGTCACAGAGACCATATTCCGATCACGCATGGAGCGAATTGTCGAAGGGTTGGTGAGAGGCCCGTAATCGTGGTAAGTTTTCTTTCTGATGCAATAACGTTTGATTTCCTCCTTGCGCTATCATATTATTATCGTTTCTGTTTTCTTTTGTAGGTATCCCCAAAGATATTGCTATAAGACCTCTATCTGGTGATGAGGATGTGCCTCTCGAGTCCCCCTGCTCCGAGGAAGGGTGATAAAAAGAAGAGAAAAAGGGCTTTGAGTTCCCCAAACTTGGAAAAGAAAAAACTGAAGAAGAGGTTGCGCAAGCCCAAGGGAAGCGCCGATGCTCTATCCTCAAGCTCAATCTAAAGGGATGAGTCCGAAGAAGAAGAAGAAGATCAATCCAAGCTGTTAGCCCGCGTGTGGCCTATTGTCGTGATACAAGGGACCTCTAAACCGGTGGGTGCTGAAATTGAACCGTCTCGACATGAAGCGGTCGATAAGGGAATTTTACCTGAAGATCCCAAACCAGAAGGGGGTGAGGCCACTCCACCCTAAGCTAGGTGGTTCAAGAGAGAGATCGGGGTTGATACTCCTCAAGTAGAGGAAAGTGCCCCGAAAGACACGCTTAAGGCGATTGACCTTACCGGGGGGTCTCCCCAATTCTTAGATGCCATGATCCATGAGGCCGAAATGGTAGAAAGTCGATCTTATGAGGGGCCTTAGGGGACTGTATATATCAAGAATTTCTTGGATGGGTTAGAGTGTGCTGCCTTAGAGGACGTCGCTGAGCTCGAAGACTTGCCGGTGCCAAAGAAGGTACCATCGACGGGAACCAGTGGGTCTTTCTCGAGCACAATGTTAGTTAACCGGTTCTCGGTTCTGAGCATTGACCCTGACCGAAAGTGGTTGATAGTTTTCTCTATCCTGGAGGATGCCCGAATTTTCTCTACCCCCATGGGGGTCGCTAGCTAGCTTCGGTGTTTGGTGACCGAAGAAGATCAGGCCGTGATGTACAAGGTGGAAATCCCCTGCCTTTTCAATGAAGCTCAACAAGCATTGAATCGGGTAACTTCGAATGTCTTTTTCATTATGTATTTTAAAATTAAAGTTGAAAACAATCATAACACATTCCTTTATGCTTGCAGGCTTCGGTACTGCACCATGAGAATTTCCTCTGATATCGGGAGTAGTCAATTCAACAGGAGGCCGAGGTTCGAGTGTGTACTAAGAAGAGAGAGTCCTACAAGTTTCTCGGTAAGAAGCTTCAGGACGAGTTAGAAGCGGCAACATGCCGAGATGGACGAGCAGGTAATTCAAGTACTTCAAGATAGTGAAGATGAATTGGACATAGTGTCTAATAATCCGATCCTACAGGTCCGATAGAGGCTTAAACAGATCGGGCATCTCCAGACACAGGTAGATACGATACAGCCTGAGGTTGAGGAGTTAAAGAAAAATATGGACCTCTTAGCCTCAAAGAAGGAAGGTATCCAAGAACAACTAGAGTCGACCGAGGCCCAGTTTCGGGCTTCAGAAGAGAAAAACTTGGCACTGGCCAAGAAAAACGAGGAGCTTCAATCTCAATTGAACTAAGCTATTTCCGATAAAGAGGATCTGGCCAAGGAACTCGAGGTGGCCAAATTTGAGGTGGTTAAGGCCAAGACCGAGAATTATGCCAAAGTGGCCCAGTTCAAGATTGACGTCAAGGAAATTCAGGCGTAGGCTAAAAGTATGGTGGAGCATGCAAAGTGACAATCTCAAAGGGAAGCCCTCTAAGGAGTTCATACTCAGAATTTCGACGTACTGGCTGAACTCGAGAGTGCCAAAGCAGAAGAAACCAGCGCCCGAAAGCTGGCCTTTCTCAAGGAAGATTCTGAAGGCTTAAGCGAGTCAGAAATGGGGAATATCCCGAGGATGAAGATGCTGCCTCCGATAGGGACCAAGCCATTTAGGCCTATATTTGTTTTTATTTTTGCTCTTTTTTTGCATCTTTTTAGGCTGTTTTGGCCGTTGTAGATTTTTGTATTGGGCCAATTTGGCCTTTGTAAAAATATTGTTGAATATATATAAGGATTTATTTCCCTTTCGACTTTCATATTTTCCGTTTACTTTATTACTTGTATTCATGAAGGTCGGGATGCCTTAGCAAAAAAAAAACTTAGGTTATGTTTGAAAGTTCAAACAAACTTCGCCTTTACATTACTATATTTTAAGGCGTCTTGGGGGTTCGGTGTTATCGAAAACTTTTTTCCTAAAGTAAGTAGCCGAGATCGTAGTTCGCCGAGGTTAGCATTTAGATCCGGTTACGAAATTTTTTTGAAGGCCTAGTTTTTGTTACGGGTTTCGGACGTCTTCGAACCGTGTCAATATGGCCGTAACTTTTTAGTTCGGGGGCTTCCCATTGGACTTACTATCTCGAGCTATCCGGGCTTACCCGGGATAATAGTTCCCGAGCGGGGTAGCCGTGGCCTTTAAAATCTGGGGGTTGCCTTATAGGTCTTATGCTTCTGAGGCCCAGTTACTTGGGCCGTTCAAGTTTGTTTTTGGACGGCAGCCCCCGAGTGAGGGAGTGATCATTCAAACTCCGGTTATAAGCATCCCTTGAGCTCGTTACCTTTAGGAGATCGAAAGTATGAAAATTTTTTAACAGATGTAAAGAGAATTTTTTTCTAAAACATAAGATAATTGCAAGGAAAGTACTTCTCTTTATTCTTGTGCATAACAGTTATACATGCATACATGTTTTATGCTAGGGCTCGAGCAATCTATGAGGGCACGGTTCATTAGACTATATGGCCTTTATAACAAATCCTACCTATAGAGACCCTTCTATTATGAAGTAATTTCCTCGCAAAAGTCGATATCCGAGAGTATTGCCCCCCGGTATTCGAGGTTGATTGTAGAGGAACCTCAGATACTGTTAATGCTATCTTTGACACCGATTTGTGATCAGCCATTGATTCTAAGTTAGCACGATCCACTGTTGCCTCATTAAAAACCTTGCCGAAAAACTCATTTGGGACAAAACCGGTTCAAGGGTAAAAGAGTACAATGCGTGCTTTCAGACCTAAAGACTTTGTGCCGCTCCTTGTCGATCACCTACAAGTGTTAGTCCGAAACACAAAAGGAAATGAAATGGGGTCTTACCTTAGCAGTAATATCATTTTAGGTGGGTTACGTTCCAATTGCTTGGTAGTTGTTCTCCGTTCATCATTCCGAGCTTGTAGGATCCTTTCGCTGTGACCTTGAGAATCTGATATGGTGCTTTCCAGTTCAGGCCCAATTTCCTTTCGTTCGGATTCCGGGTGTTTGGTGTGACCTTCCTTAGCGTTAAGTCTCCGACATTGAAGTATCGAAGGTTGGCCCTTCAGTTGTAATACCTCTCGATCTGTTTCTTTTTGGCGGCCAATCGAACAAGGGAGGCTTCACGCCTTTCATCCAATAGATCCAAGCTAATATTTATGGCCTCGTCATTTTATTCCTTTATTGCATATCAGAATCTAATACTTGTCTCCCCAACTTCAACCAGTATTAGAGCTTCGATGCCATATACCAATGAGAATGGAGTGGCCCGATACTATTCGAAGTTATGCGATATGCCCAAAGAACTCCGGGCATGGTCTCTTTCCATTTTCCCTTGGCATCGGTCAACCCTTTCTTAAGGTTTTGGATTATTGTTTTGTTGGTCGATTCGTCTTGTTCGTTCCTACTAGGGTGATAAGGTGTCGATAAGATCATTTTAATCTTATGATCTTCGAGAAACTTGGTCACTTTGCTGCCAATAAACTGTTTCCTGTTGTCACATACAATTTTGGATGGCATCCCAAACCGACATATGATGTGGTCCCAAATGAAGTCGATGACTTCCTTCTCTATAACCTTCTCGTATGCCTGTGCTTCAACCCACTTAGAAAATTGTCAGTCATATATAAGATAAATTGAGCCTTACCCTGTGCCCATGGAAGAGGGCAAACAATGTCTATTCCCCACTTCATGAATAGCCATGGAGACAAGACCGAATGCAACAGTTCCCCGGGTTGGTGAATAATCGGAGCATATCTTTGGCATTTGTCACATTTTCTTACGAACTCTTTCGCATTCGTTTCCATGTAGATCTAGTAATAGCCAGCTATAATCACTTTGTGAACCAATTATTCGGTGCCTGAATGATTTCCACAAGTGCCCTCGTGAACTTCCCTTAGAACATAGTCGGTATCTCTCGATCCTAGACAGATTGCTAGCGGGCCATTGAACATTCTTGTGAACAAAATTCCATCCTCAAACAAGCTGAATCGGGCTGCTTATATGCCCAGGGCCCTCGATTCTTTTAGATCTAAGGGAAGTTTCCCGGTCTTCAAATACTCTACGTATTTATTTCTCCAATTCCAGGTTAAGCTTGTGGAGTTTATTTCGGCGTGACCTTCTTCTACTACCGACCTCATGATTTGTACGACTGCTCCAC
Source organism: Nicotiana sylvestris (assembly GCF_000393655.2). NCBI lineage: Eukaryota > Viridiplantae > Streptophyta > Magnoliopsida > Solanales > Solanaceae > Nicotiana > Nicotiana sylvestris. Next base: position 67,455,530 of record NC_091063.1, read on the forward strand.
AAGTTAACCTCATTGTCTTCAATCGAAGACCCTAAGTTTTCAAGGGCATCAGTGTCACACCTCCTTTTTACACCCGCAAGGGCGCAAAGGAGTTTTTCGATTTAAAGGACAATCAGAACGAGATTTAATTATTAATTATTCAGAGACGCCACTTGAGAGATTAATGGTGTCCCAAGTCACCGATTGAATCCCGAACTGAGAAAAATATGACTCTGTTAACAGTCCGCGAATCAGAAATTCGGGTAAGGAATTTTTTTAACCCGGGAGAAGGTGTTAGGCATTCCCGGGTTCCGTGGTTCTAGCACGGTCGCTTAACTGTTGTATTTGATTTTTATCTGATTTTAATACATGCTAGCTTATGTGCTGTTTATTCGTAAACCACTTTTTATCATTATTTATTTTAAAAGAATTGCGACGTCGTGAAAATGCGTTTCGAACCCCGTCGCAATCAATGCGCCCGTGATTGTCAACACATTTCGACTTCATCGAGATTTGGATTTGGGTCGCATCAATGCGCACCCGAGTTCAAGAAAGTACTTTAATTAAAACCGAGCTTAAAGATTCCGACGTAATACCATTTGGGGAAGATCGTGGAGTTCGCTAAACGGCCATTCCCAATTTTAATCATTTTAACAACCACATTGAGGGCCCATAATTAGTGATTTTATTTGGGTAAGGCTAGTAGTAATCTTGAAGTAACTGTGATTTCCTACTTATTATGTGCCTCTAAAAGACTAATTAATCTAGAATTGAATTACACTGAAATAAACTAAGAACCAAATTCAAAGGAAGATTGGGCCCGCCAACGCGTATGGGTATGTTTCCATTGCAACAATTGATATAATATCAACGAGTCACTACACTGACCATGCATACCCTTATTTTAACTGAAGCTGCGAACTCCAAAATTCTTAAACGATTTATCATACTAATTACCTATCAAGACCTGCTACCCTTAATGAACTAAATCAATTGTGAATGAGTTTTGTTTCATGATTTTTAACTGGTTTTAGTACCCATTTACCAACAAACAAACCAGGTTTGCCTATCACGATTCCTCAATCACAAGCAAACATTCTGTTATACTAGCATGATCAACGAAGAAAAAAAAATATAAGTAACTAGGCTAAATGTCATCAGACCTGTTCCTGAATTCATATGTCATTTACATAGATCCAATCGCTACTTCTGACTATTGAATTCGCATGAACCTTCAAATTAGACCATACCTATGCTCAAAGCTATTTCAAATGCCCATTTCAAACAGTTCAAGGTTATGCAACATTCAACATGTAATCAACCTTACTGAACAAGTTTAATTATACACATAACTGCCAGTTATATAACAGGAAACTACACTATTACTAACAGTTAAAATATAGACTGCTTTCAGTTGAATAACAGGCCCCTTGAACATTTCATTTCAACTTCAACGAGCATACATCAGTGAGGTTCAGGGAAATGTACCTGGAAATTGGAATGTAAATAGAGAGAAAGAGAGGAGTCAGCTACTTTGAACAGCAACAACAACAAACTCAGCAATATACACCACAGAAATACAGGCAGATTGCTTTGAAAACCAGAAATACAGGCAGACTCCACAGATAAATTCAACAAACTTCAAATGCACTCCTAGCCTTCCCAGCTGAACCCAAACACCTTTGTAATACTGCTAAACTCAAAGCCCAACTGAAATCCAGAACTAATACTGAAATTGTAAGATTGTTTTTGATTTTTTCATTTTTTGATGTTTGTATTTTTGAATACTGGAATGGAACTACTAACTGGTTTTGAAAGAAGGGAGGAGAGCCTTTTGTGAGGGTTTGCGATCTTAGAGCTGAAGGAAGAAGAAGAACCCCCTTTCCCAAGGCATTTCATGCCCTTTTATAGGCAACCCCAAGAGCCTAGATCAGATTCCTTATTTTCTTTTTAGTCCCTCCCTTATTTCAGTTTAGTCCCCCTATTCTTGACTTGCTAAGCAAGTAAGCACCCCTTTTGTGCTGAAATGTGCACTAAAATCCCATTCTAGAAGACCCTAGGGTATTCCTCTACCCATACAATACCTATACTGCCCTTCCATATACCTTGATATTACTATTCCTATCAGAACTGCCCTTTTCCATACCTAGACTACCCCTGAAAGCTCCTCAAAGTTACTGAACCTACCCTCATCCTTAACAGCTATAACCAATACCCTAATCCAATCTAAAACTAACTGAGAATGATTAATTAGCACTCAGAAATCAATTAATCAACTGACCAAACCCAATTGTTCAATTATATTAACTCAATCAAACTAAATGATATCGAACTAAGCTTAAGCTAACATGAACAACATTAAATGAACTGAAACTAATTCTTAATCCATAAACTCATAATCATTCAAACAAATACCGACTCAGAACTAATCAACAATTGACAGAACAAAACTAATACAAATAAATCATAAAATTAACAGAAAAATTAACGGAACAAAAAACTGTAAATAAAACTTCAAACATGCGAGTAAAAAGAAACAGTAAAAACTCACAGAGGCACAAGGAACTCCGGCCAGTCAGAAAACGTCTGAATCCTTTCAGATTTTTGACGTGTAACATCCCTAACCATGTGTTCTTACAAGAGAACACATGGTTAAGGATACTACGGTTCGAAATCACAAAGATTTGGTTTAGGGTTTTGGCCAGAAATTCTCAGATCTAAGCCTTGAACCGTTTCACAGTGATTTGAAGGAAAATAAACATGGATTGGTGTTGAGGGAGGGCCGGGGGTTGTGTGGTGTGATTTTGGGATGATTTGGATGAACCTTCAATTTGACTGGAAACTTCAATCGAAGATTTGACGAGCTCCGGCCTTATTCGAGGGGAACTAGTGGGTGCAATGGAAAGAGGAGAGTGAGGAAGATCTATGGTGTTAATCTGGGGGTGAACGGCGTAGGTTGCATTCACCGCCGGCGAGGGATTTAGGGCGGCACGGATTAGGGTTTGTTGCGGATGGGTAGGGTGAGGACGATGAGGCAAATGGGGGAGGGGAAGTTTCGGACATTTATATACAGGTAACCTAGTTAGATCTGGATCGTTGGATTGATGAGATCCAACGGTCGTGGTTAGATGATGGGGAAACGACGTTGTTTGGACTTACTGGGAGGAGGACCGGGTTGGGGACTTGGGCTGGGCTGATTTGGAATGGGTTTAAGGCGTTGGGCCTAAAAATTCTTTTAAATTGGCCCAAAATTTGCCAGCCCTTTGTCTCTCACTCAATTTCCTTCCTTTTTTTTATTTCATTTTGTCTATTTATTTTCCACTTTGTAATTTTGTAATTATTTTTCTGATTTTATAGAATTGCAACAATAAAAATAAAATCCTAATATACTTCAAAAACTAAAACTGACTGTGAGCACATGATTTTTGCTTCACGGAAACTACTCCAAAAGAAATCGAAAAATAAAATAAAATAAAACAAGTTACCTTCGGGCACAATTTTTGAGAATATACTTGACATTTTGATAATTGTTTTGTCCGTGAACGCTCACCTTGTAATAGTTGAAAATACAAAAATACGTTGCATGCATTTAGGAATTAATGGTACATTTAGAAATTAATTAGCCATAATTTGGTTAAAAGAAAACCAAAAATACATGCATGTGTGTTTCTTGTCATTGAGTGATTTTATTTAATGTTAATTTGTGTGTTAATAGGTGTTAAATAATATGTGTGTAATTTTAATTATTTAGGAGTTTTGTTTAATTTTGGTAATTAAAGAAAAAGAAAAGAGTTGTGAAAAAATGAAAAGAACTCGGATGGGGCCGAAATATAAATGGAAGTCAGGCCCAAATCAATTACCCCAACCCAGTCCAAACCCAGGCTGCCCAGGCACGGTCCCAAACGACGCCGTATCAGCATCCTCGTTTGAGCCGTTGATCTGATTCAAATGAACGGTCCCGATCAGGTCACTCATTAAACCTCGACGGCGCCGTTTTAGGCAGGCTGATCTGAGCCGTCCAACCCCATTGATCCAACGGATCCAGGCCCTCCCCTAGACCCATTAACCTAACCCGATCCATTCCCACACCCGGTCTCACCCACCACTACACCCAAACGACATCGTCCCCCTCCTGTGAATAGATCTTGGCCATCAATCTCACCTGATCCAACGGCCAGGATCTAAACCCCTAATTCATATATAAACCTAACCCTTTTACCCCGCCCCCCATCCAAGCACCCCACCCTGTTTCTTCGTCTCTCTCAGAAAAGATCCCAAACCCCTCGAAACCCTAGCAGCCGCCCTGGTTCCCTTTCAACGTAAACCCGGCGACAAGGACGCCGATGACTACCAAAACAACACCCCTGATACACCCAACCACCCTGAACACGAATCCACCAACCGTTTACCTCAAATCACCCTGCAACTTCTCGAATCTTCAATCGAAGATTCGAGCAACAAGCAGATCTACACCCACCAACCCCAAACTCACATCACGACACCTCCTGACCTCCCTCACCCCCTAAATGACCTTGGTCCCGTTCGAATCTGACCAAAACTGAACGAATCCCAAATCAGACCACCAAGAACCCTAGAACTCAATTTTATGGGTGTCTGTCCAAATCAACAAAGGATCGGGGTCTAATAGACTTTAACCGAGGTGTTCTCAGTTGAGAACACTTCGATTAAAGTCCATTCAACCCCAAAGTGGTCGAGTCCGAGTTCGAGTTGGAGTCAGTTTTGATTTCAAATCCCTGAGGTAATATTTCCCTTTTTCTTTTGTTCTCCTATAGATTCTACCTGTTTTTCATGTTTAGTTTGTTTTGGTTCCGATTTTTCTGTCAATACTGTAAACCCTGAGTTAGCGTTAAGTTTGTTTTGGTGTTTATTTGATTACCTGTTGTATTGTATAGTTTGTATAGTCGTTTGAACAAGTGTCGTCAATTAATGTGCTTGAAACTAGATGAAATCATGACAGTAGTTTATTAACACCCTCCATGTATACTTGCCAGGACAATAGCTCATCTAAATCTGTATGCTAGCATATAATGAACCTTCGAAATATGTTCAGTTTTGTCTGTGAATTAGGCTACTCGTTTAGCCAATGGGTTGTTGTCTTTTGCATTGTTTGGCTGTGAGTTGGGCAGGATTGGTTCCCAATATGACCAACTCATACCATTTTTGATTGACACCCTTGTTGATGGTGTTTGAATCCTTGTTTGAACTTAGTTTAGGAACTAAATATAGCTACAGAAAATCTGACAGACCAACATAAAATCAGTATTGAGTTTAAGCTGATTAGCTAAGTAGTCAGTGATTATTAGCTAAAATTCAAGAGAGTTTATATACTGACTATTAAAGTTAGGATAGTGCAGTAATATGCCAGGTTTAAGGGGTAATCCTAGGAATCTAGTAACATACTAACAGGCTGTTAAGGATGGGGTCTGCTTAGAGGGTCACTCATTAAGCTTATTTTAATGATAATAGGGTACTGAAATAGGATTAAACTAATGCAATAGTGGGGAACCAAACTTGGTAGCATGGGGGTGATTAAATATTATAGCCTGCCCATACCTTTGGGCAGAAAACACATGCTGGTATGCTGTCAAGAAGATGGGCTTTGAGGAGTTTTGATTAGTTTAAAGGAGTTTTGGGCAGGAAAAGGCTGAAGGGATCAAAGGCAGCCTGGAGCCTACCATTTCTGCCTATAAATAGGCCTATTTAGAACAAGGTCTGGGGATTCGAACGGAGAGAGGTCAGTGGAGTATTGAGAGCATAGGCTGGAAAATTATTAAGTGTTCAGAGAGGAATAAAGCTGTTAGTTCTAAATGTTTTGGTCTGTTACTATTTCATTAGGGTATTCTAATTTCTCTGTGGGATTACTACTGTATTCTGGGCTTCTGCATGCTGCTGATTGAGTCTAGTCTTATTGCTATTGAAGCTGCTGTTGGTTATTCGTCGAGTTTTTGTGATTATTGAACTGCTGTTACTATTGCATTTGAATATTCTGGGTTTTTCTGCTGGTTTACTACTCTGTTCTGGGATTGTTGGTTGGAGCTCGACCACCTGTGGGTTTATCGTTGTGGAAACTGCTGTTGGTTGTTCGTGAACTAGTGGTTATACTGTTGCTGTTTGTTGCTGCTGTGTTACTGCTATATTACTGCTGATATCATTCTTCTTCTTCTCATTCTTATTGTCCAGCAGGTACACATTCTAATTTCACTGGTGTAATGATGAACTTGTAGCATGAATAAGAGTATAAGAAGAATTGCAGTCTGAACTTAGTGTAGTAATTTTTATCTTGTTTATTGTTGCAGTTTAGAACATTCTGTATACCCGACATGTAAAGTTTGACCTCCAAACTGTGTAATGGAACAGGTTTCAGTCTATAAGAGTTTGGTCCAGTAATTTGTCGGTGTATGTTAATCAAGAAGAAACTAGTGGTGTAGTAGTAATGTTTGGCCAACAAATGGTTTCACATAGGGTCGGTTAAGAATGACAATGCAGTAATCGCGTTTGTTCCACCTTGGTTCATCAGTAGATAACGTATATTTCAAAGGGACACTAGGCAATTTGGATTATCCCAAAAAGATAAAAATCGCGTAGGTCATATTGTTGGATAAATGTTGCCTGAAACATGTAGTGATATCACCTAAGTTAGATAGGGTCAGTTTCAGTCTTTTCGCCTTTAAGTGTTAAGCGTGTATGGAATAATTTACTGAACCTCATATATATGCCCATCGATGAATAAGGTTGCCATATGCATGTCTATTTTTCCGATCCAATCAACTGGTTATCACATTTTGCGAGCAGGTAATTGAAAAGTATTTCCCGATTGCTTTATTCCAAAGACGGATTTAATAGAGAAAATGTAGTCATTTTAGGGTATCCTTTTAAAATAAAAATGAGACGAGCCTCGCCAAATAAAACGCGTAGATTGCGGGGCCACACAAAATGTATTGCTTTAATTATTTAGCCTTAGGGACGAGCCGTTTAGCAAATTTCACGGTTTTTCCAAAATACCAATACGTTATTCTCTTTAGGACGCGCTTTAATAAATCTTACATTCTTAAACTCGGGTGCACATTTATGTGACCCAAATCCAAATCTCAACAGAATCGAGATGCGTTTCTAATCACGGGTACATTGATTGTGACGTGGTTCGAGATGCGTGTCCATGATGTTGCAAATTCCTTTTAAAAGAAAAGAATGAGATGAGCCTCGCCGAATGAAAAATAGAAAATTGCGGGGCCTTCAGTAAATATTTGACTTTAAAATTTCTTAGACTTCGGGATGGACCATTCAGCAAAACTCCATGGCCCTACCTAAAATAAATGATACGCTAGTCACTTTAGGCACGCCTTTAATAATTTAACTTTCTTAAACACGGGTGCGCATTTATGTGACACAAATTCAAATCTCAACAGAGTTGAGATGTGTCAATAATCACGGGTACATTGATTGTGACGTGGTTCGAGATGTGTTTCCACTATGTTGCAATTCTTGATAAAAAATAACAGTAAATGATAAAAGCGATTAAAAGCTAAATTTTGCACATAGGTTCAACATGTATTAAATCAGATAATCAAGCCAAATATGACAGTTGAGCGACCGTGCTAGAACCACGGAATTCGGGAATGCCTAACACCTTCTCCCGGGTTAACAAAATTCCTTATCCAGATTTCTGGTACGCAGACTGTAATATGTAGTCATTCTTTTTCTCGATTCGGGATTAAAATTGGTGACTTGGGACACCCTAAATCTCCCAAGTGGCGACTCTGAAACAAACAAATCCCGTTTCGATTGTCCTTTAAATGGAAAAAACTCCCTACGCCCCTCGCGGGGCGGAAAAAGGAGGCGTGACAGCTCTGGCGACTCTGCTGGGCACAATTAACCCAGAACCACTGGTTCAGGGTTAGAAATTCGAGCTTAGATAAATTGTTATATTTGGTTTTATCTGATTATGCTACATGATATATGCATAATGTGCTAAATGATGCTTTTACCGTTTTGATATTATCTGAACTGTATATAAATTGTGCCGAAATCCTTCTCTTCTTACCTTCGGGGAGAAGCTCGTTGGTCGAGACTCCCTATTCTATTAGTGTCATGCCCAAGTAGAAAGAGGCTCGGATAAGTTACAAAGCCGGACGACCCCGCGGGTCCCCGGTACGTAGCCCCCTCCTCGACTCGAGTTGTACGCTCAGGTAAGCCAGGTCTAGAACAAAGCCCAGTTTGAAACTTAGTAAAACATAACTTCATGCCGGATCCCTAGTAGGAAAACGCTTATTTGCATCATGTTGCATATGACTTAGGGGGCTCAACACAGGGGTTGGGCCCATCTAGGAATAGCAACCTGGAACAAAAAGACCATCTTGTGGCATCTTGTCTGTTAGCGCATTTAATTTGCTTCGAATTTGCATGTTGACCGGTGGGTGATAACGGGAAAATGAAAAGATGATATAAATTTTGGGAAAGATCAATGGCCAAATAATTTTGATTTTCGAGAAAGAAAATGGGATCCGTGATTTAGATAATTTTCTTACCCGAACTACGTCGGTTTGATTCTCACCGGATGTGGGATTCGTAGGCAACCCTTATCGGGTCCAACTCCCTGTTCACTAATAATGATATATAATAAAATATATATGTAAATATATAAACACATGTATATACATATATTGCTTCTTTCACAAAAAAAGGGGGGCGAGTGAGGCCATTTTGCGGGAATAGCCGAATGTTCCCGAAAGGGGCGACAGAAGGCTGTCTTCGCACAAACGGCCGCCTTTCGCCATTTTTCTTACCTTTTGGCCAGTTAAAGTCCCACAACCTCAAAATCTTCACCCTTGAAGAGCTGAAAGGCCGTGTCGGGAAAGTTAGTTTTACTTTCTCCAAATTAAGGGAAAAACGGAAAAATGTTTTGGAGTCAAAATAAAGATTTTTTGCTATTAATGGAAAAACGGAAAAATGTTTTGGAGTCAAAATAAAGATTTTTTTCTTTCATCTAAAATCACCTTAATAAATGTGCAGAATGAGCACGAGTAAGAGTTCATCTGAGGCCATTATAAACAAAGTTCCTTTGGGCTTATGCATGTGGTGGAACGACTTAGAAGAATCAGGGCGAGATACAATCAAAATATACTTGGGAAATTTGGTTGGATTGCTGGACATCGATCCGTGAGGGGACATTATCAGGGCTTTAATTTCATTTTGGGACTCGGCACACAATGTATTTCACTTCTCGGACTTTGAACTCACCTCGACGCTGGAGGAGTTGGCAGGGTACATTGGATGTCCTAAAATCCCTATGAAAGAACAGTATCTCATTGCACCAAGGACCATGACCATACACAAGTTCCTAGACACCGTAAAGATCTGCAGAACGGTACACAACCCAGAGTTATCAAAAGGGTTTTGTAGTTTGGCATTTCTGTACGATAGGTACGGTCATCTTGGAGGGTTCAACAATCCCGAGAGTAAGATCTCCAGTGGGGAAAGCTGGTTGAATTGGGGGAGGCATAGGTGTATTGCTTTTATGATAGCCTTTCTGGGCTTTTTGGTATTCCCTAGAAAGGATGGGAAAATTAACATACAAATCGCTGGGGTCGTCAGCACTTTGCTCAAGCAAAACAACAGCACTCTAGCGCCAATGATAATAGCAGACATTTTCCGTGCACTCACTGTTTGCAAAACCGGAGGAGGTTTCTTTGAGGGATGTAATATACTACTGCAAATGTGGATGATAGAGCATCTATGTCATCGCCCTCAGTTTCTGAAATATGGGTCATCACAAAAGACTTGTATAGAAGAGTTTCCCACCAGGATCAACGGGTTCAGCTTGCCAGAAGGGGTTGCCGAATGGGTCACGCTACTGCGCTCTGTTTCAGCAAACCAGATAGAATGGGCATTTGGGTGGCTACCCATAAATGAAATCATACACATGTCAGCCACCGAATCTCATTTGTTGTTGATGGTATCCAAAGTATCCAGCCCTACGCACCATGCAGAGTGTTGAGACAATTAGGGCGATACCAAATAGTCCCAAAGGAAGAGGATCTCAGCGGCCAGGTAGTCGAAATCGGGCCTGGTGGGCAGTTCCCTGAAGCAGTCGTTCGGAGAATCTGGAATGAATGTCAAACCCTGAAAGTAGATACTTGTGTACAAGATCAGGCCATGGGCGAAGTGTCGCCAAAATTCCTCACGTGGTACAGAAGAGAGCTTGAGCTCCAGAGACCAACTAAGAGAGCTCACGTCCAAGACTTTGCGGAATTATCGCATGCACAGTGGGGCTGGTTAAAAAGGGAGGAAGGCTACCGGGCTGAAATCGGGAAGCTAAAGCAACAAGTTGAAAGGCTTATATTTGAGAACAACGTGCAAATCGCCTCCGAGCGGGGTGAAAAGAATAAATTAGCCAAAGAAAACCAGACACTAAAAGACCGCATTCGCCAAGTCAACAAGAGTAACAGCGACCGGCAAAAACATCGCTCCAACGAAAGATTGACAGCCGAGTTGAGAGATCAAGTCAGCGAAAGCCGGGAAGAATTGGAGAGATCGGAGCTTGCATAGCAAGAATGAAAGTCAGATGGGCAAAAGGTACAATGGTCCGGAGGCAGTGTCTGCAACAAGTCATAAGGGATTATGAAATGAGCATCGGGATATTAAGGAAAACGAACTCCACTCTTCAGGAACGGATCTTCAAACAAGCACGAGATGCCCAAGCCGACAGAAGGCGCTGTTACGATGCAATGACCAGAATGGAAAGACAAATGGAGATGTTTCCGCTGGAGAGAACAAACAGCCAGAGTTGATCCTCCCATGAGAGAGGGAGAAATGGTGGACTACTTCTTGTAAACACTGGATCCAACTTACTTTGGTCACTTGGTGACGATGGTTGGAAAATCCTTCAATGAAGTAGTGAAGATAAGGGTCATGATAGAAGAAGGTCTGAGGTCTGACAAAATCCTGAATTACTCGGCACTCAAGGCAACGACCCAGGCTATTCAGAGCGGCACCGGAGGTGCGCTGGGAAGGAGGAAGAAAGAAGAAATTGCCACGATTGAGGCAAGCAGTTAGGCCAAGTCCGGCAAACCATACTACAACCAACCCAGACCCCACAGGCCAAACTACCCATACAGCCCACCACAGCACTACTATCCACCTCAAGAACCACACTTCTCCGTACACCAAGCCCAAACATACACTCAGCCTTCGGTTCGCCCGCAATGGCATGCGCCGGCTCCCCAGAACACACATGCACCACCACAAAACACCTATCCTCCACCAAGAACGTACAGGAATCCTCCGGGGGCAGGCTTTCGAGGGAGTCAAGCTGCTAGAAATGATAGGCTACAAAAACATAGAGCCTTTACTGAGTTGGGAGAGACCTATACCGCTGTATTCCACAAATTGAGACGGTTGGGTTTGGTGAGTCCTGTCGAACCTAGAGAGCAAAACCCCCCACCCCAAAATTTGGACAGATCGATAAGCTGTGAGTACTGCTCAGGAATGCTGGGGTATGATACTGAAAAATGTTGGAGGCTGAGGCAGGCAATACAAGATCTTATTGATGCCAACAAAATCGAGGTCCAGGCGCCGGAGGCACCCAACATCAACCAGAACCCATTGCCAGTATACCGCGAAACTCACATGACCGAGTTGGTATATGAGGGAGGAGAGCCAATGAGACCATCACAGACAGTGATGACTATCCAAGCCGCTTTGACAGAGGGATCGACCGGTGGAAGACCAAGGGTACAGTCGCAGGGGGAAGGCGTCAAGCCAGTAGTGATATTGGGAAAGAGTCTGCCCACCGTAATAAAGAAACCCGAGCCAGCCAAGTTGGTAATGTCAGGGACTCCACCCACACCCGCAGTTGTGTTGAAAGGGGTATATAGGGAACTGGTCACCATAAAGCCTGTAGTCCAACTACCGATGATTGATAGCAAGGCCGTGCCTTGAAATATGAGAAGGCAGTGGTGATGTACAAAGGAAAACAGGTGGAGGAAGATAGTTGTGAAGCGCATGGGCTGACTCGATCAGGACGGTGTTTTGCTCCGGTGGAGTTGAGAAGACCCAACCTAGCTACAACCAAGAAACCTGTGTCCGAAGAAGAAGCTGAGGAATTCTTGAGGAAGATGAAAGTGCAGGATTATTCCGTGGTCGAACTGTTGAAGAAAACACCGGCCCAAATCTCGCTGCTATCATTACTAATCCATTCTGATGAACATCGTCGGGCCCTGATGAAGATACTAAATGAAGCCCATGTGCCTAACGAGATTTCTGTAAATCACCTGGAAACGATTGCCAACAAAATTTTCGAGGTGAACAGGGTAACATTCTCAGATAATGATCTGCCAGTGGAAGGCACAGAGCATAATAAAGCTCTTTACCTAACTGTCAAATGTAAAGATTCGGCAGTTAACCGGGCATTGGTGGATAACGGCTCAAGTGCCAATATTTGTCCATTATCCACCTTGAACCAGTTAAAGATCGACCACGGAAGAATCCACAAGAATAGCATTTGCGTCCGAGAATTTGACGGAAATGGAACAGCCACCGTGGGGGATATTGTACTTGAATTGACCATCGGTCCAGTCCAGTTCACCATGGAGTTCTAGTTATTAGATGCCGCGGTATCTTATAACCTTATGTTGGGATGACCGTGGATCCACGCAGCTAAAGCAGTACCTTCCACCTTGCATCAAATGGTCAAGTTCGAGTGGGATAGACAAGAGGTCATACTGCACGGCGAGGACACTGCGTGCACCATGGGTGGCACCATTGTGCCCTTCATAGAGACCAATGATGACAAGGGTCCCTGGATCTACCAGATTTTCGATGCGATATCGGCAAGCAAGATTTCTAAGGGTGAGATCATTCAGCACCCTAGGGTAGCTTCTGCAACGATCATGATGGTCTCAGAGATGCTGGGTAATGGGTTTGTGCCGGGAAAAGGCCTAGGGGTTGAACTTCAGGGGATTGTCCAACCTGTCTCCTTGCCCAAGAATTTGGAAACCTTTGGGTTGGGGTTCAAACCAACTGCGGCAGATGTAAAGCGAGCGCGGAAAATGAAGAAGAAAGTCTGGTTTCTTCCCAAACCTGTGCCATGTATCTCAAGATCTTTTGTTAGAGCAAGTGCCAAGGGGTCAGTGGTCCCAAAAATTCTCGGACCATTGATTGGGATGGACGGGGACCTGAATCAGAGTTTCGAGAGGCTATTCGCTGATGTCAATATGGTAGAAGTTGGAGAAAGTTCCGGCAGAGCGGACATACAATTTGTGGGGCCTGAGGCCAAAACCAACAATTGGACGGTTACTCCTCTTCCTATCCGGGGGGAGTCCTAGTAGTAGGCTTTGATTTTTGCTTTTCTTGTTCGGATTATTCCAGGGTGTAATCCAATTTTTTTTTTGTAAAAGTGTGAACCCTGTTATCCCGCAAGTTTAATAAAATTCTCTTCTTTTGTCTCATTTTAATTTTGTTTTGTTCTTTTTCTTTCTGAACAGTTCTCTTTTTACTAGTTCTAATGACATGGCATGCACAGCGGATCTTCGACCTAGTCTAATAAATCAATCCGACTCCGACTTAATAATACAAGAGGTCGTTTGTGACAATGAGTTTGAATATGATGAGGATGAAGCCTTTGAAGAGATAAACCGAGAACTGTGCCAATTTGAAGAGAAACCCAAGCCTAACCTAAATGACATTGAGGCTGTGAATCTAGGAGATGCGGATAACGTCAGAGAAACCAAAATCAGCATCCACATTGAGCCAAACGTCAGGGAAGAATTGATCAAAACCCTCGTGGAATTCAAAGATGTTTTTGCATGGTCATATGATGATATGCCGGGATTAAGCACCAATCTAGTGGTTCACAAATTGCCCACTGACCCGGCATACCCTCTGGCCAAGCAAAAGCTAAGGAAATTTAAAACAGAAATGAGTGTAAAGATCAAAGAAGAGGTGATTAAGCAGCTGCATGCGAAGGTCATTCGGGTCACTCGATATCCCGAGTGGTTGGCCAATGTGGTACCAGTTCCGAAAAAGGACGGGAAAATCAGGGTGTGCGTTGACTACCGCAATCTCAACAAAGCAAGTCCTAAGGATAACTTTCCGTTGCCCAACATCCATATCCTGATCGATAATTGCGCTGGGCGAGAGATCAGATCCTTTGTGGACTACTATGCAGGATATCATCAGATCTTAATGGATGAAGAAGATGCGGAAAAGACGGCTTTCATTACACCATGGGGAACTTACTGCTATCGAGTCATGCCATTCGGACTGAAGAATGCTGGGGCAACGTACATGCGAGCAATGACTACTGTGTTTCACGACATGATACACAAAGAAATTGAGGTGTACGTAGATGATGTGATCATAAAATCTTGGCGACAGGCAGACCATGTAGCAGACCTAAGGAGATTTTTTCAAAGACTCCGAAGGTATGATATCAAGCTCAACTCGGCCAAATGCGCATTCGGGGTTCCATCAGGAAAGCTATTAGGATTCATCGTTAGTCGACGGGGTATTGAGTTAGACCCATCCAAGATCAAATCCATTCGAGATTTGCCACCACCAAAGAACAAGACGGAGGTAATGAATCTATTGGGGAGGCTAAAGTATATCAGCAGGGTCATCGTCCAACTCACGGCGACTTGTGAACCCATATTTCGACTGCTGAAAAAAGATGCTGCGGTAGACTGGACAGCGGAGTGTCAAGAGGCTTTCGACCAAATCATAGGGTATCTGTCCAATCCACCTGTGTTGGTTCCACCTGAGCCAGGGAGGCCATTAATTCTTTATCTAACGGTCCTGGAGAATTCATTTGGTTGTGTACTGGGGCAACACGATGTCACAGGAAGGAAGGAGTAGGCCATTTATTAACTTAGCAAGAAGTTCACAGTGTACGAGGTCAAGTACACTCGCCCTAACTTGGGTGGCTCAGAAGTTGAAGCACTACCTGTCCTCGTATACTACTTATCTCATATCTCGTTTGGACCCATTGAAGTACATTTTTCAGAAATCTATGCCTACAGGGAGGTTAGCAAAATGGCAAATTTTGCTCACAGAGTTTGATATCGTCTATGTGCTGAGGACGGCCATGAAAGCCCAAGCGCTGGCCGACCATTTGGCAGAGAATCCCGTTGATGAACAATACGAGCCTTTAAGAACGTATTTTCCCGACGAAGAAGTAATGCATACATGGGAGCTGGAATTACCCGAGGAACCGGGTTGGAAGCTTTTCTTCGATGGAGCCGCGAACGCGAAAGGGGTTGGAATAGGAGCATTACTCATTTCTGAAACAGGACGTCACTATCCTGTTATAGCTCAACTACGCTTCTATTGCACCAATAATATGGTCGAGTACGAAGCCTGCATTTTGGGTTTGCGATTAGCTGCAGACATGGATGTCTAAGACGTTCTGGTCTTGGGAGACTCGGACCTCTTGGTACATAATATTCAGGGTGAGTGGGAAACACGGGATTTGAAACTCATACCCTATCGACAGTGTTTGGATGATCTGAGCAAGCGATTTCGATCAGTGGAGTTTAAACATATCCCAAGAGTCCATAACGAGGTTGCCGATGCTTTGGCCACCTTAGCATCAATTTTACACCACCCCGACAAAATGTATGTTGACTCGTTGCACATTCAGGTTCGTGATCAGCATGCTTATTGCAACGCGGTAGAAGAGGAAGTAGATGGCGAGCCTTGGTTTCATGATATAAAGGAGTACCTCAAAATGGGGATATATCCGGAACAAGCCACTGGAGACCAAAAAAGAGCCCTTCGGCGTTTGTCGAATGGTTTCTTCCTTAGCGAAGGGGTGTTGTACAGAAGAACCCCGGACTTGGGATTGTTAAGATGTATAGACGTCGGTCAAGCCATGACGGTTATGGCAGAGGTGCATGCTGGAGTTTGCGAGCCACATATGAGTGGATATGTATTGGAAAAGAAGATTCTTCGGGGCAGGGTACTATTGGCTCACTATGGAACATAACTGTATCACTTTCGTGAGGAAATGCCATCAGTGTCAGATACATGGAGATCTGATTCATTCTCCACCAACAGAGTTACATACGATGTCAGCGCCCTAGCCATTTGTCGCATGGGGCATGGATGTCATTGGGCCTATCGAGCCGGTAGCGTCCAACGGCCATAGGTTCATTCTGGTGACCATCGACTACTTCACCAAATGGGTTGAGGCTAAAACCTTCAAGTCGGTAACTAAAAAGGCAGTGGTGGATTTTGTTCACTCCCATATCATCTGCAGATTTGGGATCCCAAAAGTGATCATCACGGATAATGGTGCAAATCTTAACAGCAGCCTGATGAGAGAGGTATGCCAACAATTCAAGATTACACATCGCAATTCCACCCCATATCGTCCCAAGGCGAATGGAGCGGTCGAAGCAGCCAATAAGAACATCAAGAAGATACTGCGGAAGATGGTGGAAGGATCTAGAACATGGCACGAGAAATTACCATTTGCTTTGTTGGGTTATCGCACCACAGTGCGAACTTCCATAGGTGCAACTCCTTATTTGTTGGTATACGGAACTGAGGCAGTAATACCAGCGGAGGTCGAAATTCCGTCCCTCCGGATTGTCGCTGAAGCCAAGATTGATGATGATGAATGGGTCAAAGCTCGGCTAGAGCAGCTGAGCTTAATAGATGAAAAAAGATTGGCAGCAGTCTGTCATGGCCAGTTGTATCAGAAAAGAATGGCAAGAGCGTACAATAAAAGGGTACGCCCCAGAAAATTTGAAGTAGGGAAGCAGGTGTTGAAACGGATCCTCCCGCATCAGGTCGAAGCAAAAGGCAAGTTCGCCCCAAATTGGCAAGGGCCTTATATCGTGACTAGAGTGTTGTCCAAGGGAGCTTTGTGCCTAACAGATGTCGAGGGAAGATGTGTCAACATGGCTATTAATTCTGATGCAGTCAAAAGATATTATGTGTAATTTCTTCGATTATGGTTGTTATTGGTTCGTTTGTTTGTATTTGGTACTTATTGGATAATGAAATGACGGAGACAATTCTTTCTTCTATCCAAACACTTTTAACCCTTGCTTCCCCCTTTTGAGCCTTAAGTTATTCTTTATACCCCTCTTTTGGAATCACTAAATGGAAAAAGATATGGAAAAGAAGAAGAAATTTAAAAAAAAAAAAGAGAAGAGAAAGATAAAAGAAAAACAAGAGAAGTTAGGAACTACGTTTGACCTGATTCCTCAAAGGATACGTAGGTGCCTCACAGCTCGGTCATAGTGTGCATAATGCGCATAGCTCAACATAGTGTAAATATAAAATTCCCCAATCAAGAAAACTGGGGCAGGAATTATGTTTCGAATATCCAGAAGGGTTGATTCCAAGAGTTGTAACACTTCAGCCATCGGAGTTAAGTTAAAATTTGACACACAAAACCAACATCGATGCCCAAAAAGACCTCCCGATCAATGTCCGAGAAGTGCCAAGTTAGGACAATGGAAGCCGAGGATAATACGCTGATCTCCAGCAAAGAAGGGGATCATAAATGAGAAATGATCTGATAGCCAGAAAGAATCTCAGAAAGAGAGAGTCATGTCGGCAACACCCCAATTCCCCGTTGAAGGGCGAAATGAAAGAGTCTTATGGTGAAAACCTTCGCAGGCACCATAAGGCAACGAAAGATGAGAGATATAAAACGAGAGAGTCTTATTGGTGAAAACCTTCACAGGCACCGTAAGGCGCCGGGAGCTGAGAGGAAAGAGGAAAGAGAGAGTCTTATTAGTGAAAACCCCTCGAAGAGCACTGTAAGGCGACAAGACAAATTGACAAAAAGATCCACATTAGCAAAGAAATGGACACCCATTTATCCCCAGCAAGTAATGTCATCAGGCAGGTTGATTGGTACAAATAGACTAGGTCGGGAATCCATGGTGCACAGCATGATCATAAGGACCAGTCATATCACCCAGATAAGTTTTTTTTCTTTTCTTCTTTCCCACCCATATTGGTTCAGAAAGATTTTTTTCCTTTTCTATTTTTTTTTCATTTCTTTCTAGAAGTTCGTTTTGAAAAGGATTTTTCAGAGTTTACAACCAGAGGCCAAAATGGTACAAAAGCAAAATACGAATGGGACAGGCCAAAGGCCGAGGAAATAAGACAAAAGGCGTTTGTTGCAAAACCAAAGGACGAATTGTTTAGAAAGTTAAGGTGACGTGAAGAAAGTGGAAAACGACGGGTGAGGGAATTGTGGACCAGGTTCTAAGAAGGTTTCCCCGCAGAATGTCGATAAATCACGGACCTAGGTTCGAGGTGGTCAGACACCACAGGAAAGGAAAATTAATCCGCTGCAAGATAACCCTAACAATCCTAAAGGTTATCCCCAAGTGATAACATTCTATGCCTTGCAGTTCTGGGAGGAAATAAACTTCTAAGAGAGTGGTTTTGGGATTGAAGAGGACTGCCACAACTTGTTCTAAAAAGAGAAAGCAGGGAGGGGATAAATGGAAAACCATCCCCAGCAGGCATGTCACCCCCAGCAAGCAACTTTATCCCCCAACCAGTTTTTGGGGGCGCAAAGCAAGGAAAGGAAGGGGAAAAAAATTATCCCCCAGCAGGAAGGACACAGCTGCTCACCATGATTAAAACTAACAAAATCCTTTTTGTTCTACTGCAGGAAAATAAAGGTTGATAATGGCAGAGGGACGCGACGCAAGAAAGGTCCCCGAAACTGGGGCAGAAATTGTTCTGCCGTTTTCAATATTTTTCTCGGAGGAACGAGGAAACAGACTCAAATATTTTTATGTCTTAGTATAAATAGGCGCCCACCTGTATAATGAGAGGAATATTTTTATTGTCTTAGTTTGAATAGGCGCCCACCTGTATAACGAGAGGAATATTTTTATGTCTTAGTTTAAATAGGCACCCACCTGCATAATGAGAGGAATATTTTTATGTCTTAGTTTAAATAGGCGCCCACCAGCATAATGAGAGGAATATTTTTTGTCTTAGTTTGAATAGGCGCCCACCTATATAACGAGAGAAATATTTTTATTGTCTTAGTTTGAATAGGCGCCCACATGTATAATGAGAGGAATATTTTTTGTCTTAGTTTGAATAGGCGCCCACCTGTATAATGAGAGGAATATTTTTATCGTCTTAGTTTGAATAGGCGCCCACATGTATAACGAGAGGAATATTTTTATGTCTTAGTTTAAATAGGCGCCCACCTACATAATGAGAGGAATATTTTTATGTCTTAGTTTAAATAGGCGCCCACCTGTATAACGAGAGGAATATTTTTATGTCTTAGTTTAAATAGGCGCCCACCTGTATAACGAGAGGAATATTTTTATGTCTTAGTTTAAATAGGCGCCCACCTGTATAACGAGAGGAATATTTTTATGTCTTAGTTTAAATAGGCTCCCACCTGTATAACGAGAGGAATATTTTCATGTCCTAGTTTAAATAGGCGCCCACCTGTATAACGAGAGGAATATTTTTATGTCCTAGTTTAAATAGGCGCCCACCTGTATAACGAGAGGAATATTTTCATGTCCTAGTTTAAATAGGCGCCCACCTGTATAACGAGAGGAATATTTTTATGTCCTAGTTTAAATAGGCGCCCACCTGTATAACGAGAGGAATATTTTCATGTCTTAGTTTAAATAGGCGCCCACCTGTATAACGAGAGAAATATTTTTATGTCTTATTTTAAATAGGCACCCACCTGTATAACGAGAAGAATATTTTTATGTATTAGTTTAAATAGGTGCCCACCTGTATAATGAGAGGAATACTTTTCAGTCTTTACATTTTATGCCTCAGGCGCCCACCTGTATAATAAGAGGAATACTTTTGAGTCTTATACTGCAGATTTTGAAGTCAGTAATCCCAGCACCGGAAGGTAGAAGGTTACAACAAGAATCCCCAGCAGGAAGCAATAAAAATCCCAGCACCGGAAAACAGAAGGTTGCAGCAAGAGGTCCCAGCACAAATTCAAGCGCCTAACTCTAAAGGAGGGGGACGACATCGTCTTGAAAGAAGTGGCTTGTGAATATTAAAATTATTCCAAACATAACAAATCTGATGAAGAAAGTCGTATCCCCAGAGGAACCTGCAAAAAGCTTAATGAAGAAAGCCATGCCCCAGCGGACCGAACAAATGATGAAAACTGGTATTCAGAAATGCAAAGGGCCAGTGTCATCCCCAAATTCACGGAATAAAAGCACCGGAGGAAACACAAGCCGACAAAAAAGCAAGGCAACAAGAAAAAGTTGCAGTCTAGCCTAGCTTCTTGTTTTCTTTTTAGAACGATGTAATAAAGAGACCGTTAGAGCAGCAATAACAGCATACAGCAGCAGTAACATCATACAACAGCAGCGAACATTACAGTCACATGGTAGTCCCAGCTACCGAAACTTCCCGAACTACATTGACATGATTCCCTTTTAGCCAGGGATATTTAGGAAGCCTTTGAAGCAAAGGTTCAGTCAAATCTTTCAAAAACAAAAAATTCTTCACACGGAATACTCCAACAGGGCAAAAATCGCTCGTATCCGCTCACTTTATCTTTCCACGAAAACTCTCTGTGTTTTCGGACAAAGAGGAGCAGCTGTGAGCACGTGATTTTTGCTTCACGGAAACTACTCCAAAAGAAATCGAAAAAAAATAAAATAAAACAAGTTACCTTCGGGTACAATTTTTGAGAATATACTTGACATTTTGATAATTGTTTATCCGTGAACGCTCACCTTGCAATAGTTGAAAATACAAAAATACGTTGCATGCATTTAGGAATTAATGGTACATTTAGAAATTAATTAGCCATAATTTGGTTAAAAGAAAACCAAAAATACATGCATGTGTGTTTCTTGTCATTGAGTGATTTTATTTAATGTTAATTTGTGTGTTAATAGGTGTTAAATAATATGTGTGTAATTTTATTTATTTAGGAGTTTTGTTTAATTTTGGTAATTAAAGAAAAAGAAAAGAGTTGTGAAAAAATGAAAAGAACTCGGATGGGGCCGAAATATAAATGGAAGTCAGGCCCAATTCAATTACCCCAACACAGTCCAAACCTACGCTGCCCAGGCACGGTCCCAAACGACGCCGTATCAGCGTCCCCGTTTGAGCCATTGATTTGATTCAAATGAACGGTCCCGATCAGGCCACTCATTAAACCTCGACGGCGCCGTTTCAGGCAGGCTGATCTGAGCGTCCAACCCCATTGATCCAACGGATCCAGGCCATCCCCTAAACCCGTTAACCTGACCCGATCCATTCCCACACCCGGTCTCACCCACCACTACACCCAAACGACGTCGTCCCCCTCCTATGAATAGATCCTGGCCATCAATCTCACCTGATCCAACGATTAGGATCTAAACCCCTAATTCATATATAAACCTAACCCTTTTACCCCGCCCCCTATCCAAGCACCCCACCCTGTTCCTTCGTCTCTCTCAGAAAAGATCCCAAACCCCTCGAAACCCTAGCAGCCGCCATGGTTCCCTTTCAACGTAAACCCGACGGCAAGATCACCGGTGACTACCAAAACAACACCCCTGATACACCCAACCACCCTGAACACGAATCCACCAACCGTTTACCTCGAATTACCCTGCAACTTCTCGAATCTTCAATCGAAGATTCGAGCAACAAGCAGATCTACACCCACTAACCCCAAACTCACATCACGACACCTCCTGATCTCCCTCACCCCCTAAATGACCTTGGTCCCGTTCGAATCTGACCAGAACTGAACGAATCCCAAATCAGACCACCAAGAACCCTAGAACTCAGATTTATGGGTGTCTGTCCAAATCAACAAAGGATCGGGGTCTAATAGACTTTAACCGAGGTGTTCTCAGTTGAGAACACTTCGATTAAAGTCCATTCAACCCCAAAGTAGTCGAGTCCGAGTTCGAGTTGGAGTTAGTTTTGATTTCAAATCCCTGAGGTAATTTTTCCCTTTTTCTTTTGTTCTCCTATAGATTCTACCTGTTTTTCATGTGTAGTTTGTTTTGGTTCCGATTTTTCTGTCAATACTGTAAACCCTGAGTTAGCGTTAAGTTTGTTTTGGTGTTTATTTGATTACCTGTTGTATTGTATAGTTTGTATAGTTGTTTGAACAAGTGTCGTCGATTAATATGCTTGAAACTAGATGAAATCATGACAGTAGTTTATTAACACCCTCCATGTATACTTGCCAGGACAATAGCTCATCTAAATCTGTATGCTAGAATATAATGAACCTTCGAAATATGTTCAGTTTTGTCTGTGAATTAGGCTACTCGTTTAGCTAATGGGTTGTTGTCTTTTGCATTGTTTGGCTGTGAGTTGGGCAGGATTGGTTCCCAATATGACCAACTCATACCATTTTTGATTGACACCCTTGTTGATGGTGTTTGAATCCTTGTTTGAACTTAGTTTAGGAACTAAATATAGCTACAGAAAATCTGACAGACCAACCTAAAATCAGTATTGAGTTTAAGCTGATTAGCTAAGTAGTCAGTGATTATTAGCTAAAATTCAAGAGAGTTTATATACTGACTATTAAAGTTAGGATAGTGCAGTAATATGCCAGGTTTAAGGGGTAATCCTAGGAATCTAGTAACATACTAACAGGCTGTTAAGGATGGGGTCTGCTTAGAGGGTCACTCATTAAGCTTATTTTAATGACAATAGGGTACTGAAATAGGATTAAACTAATGCAATAGTGGGGAACCAAACTTGGTAGCATGGGGGTGATTAAATATTATAGCCTGCCCATACCTTTGGGCAGAAAACACATGCTGGTAGGCTGTCAAAAAGATGGGCTTTGAGGAGTTTTGATTAGTTTAAAGGAGTTATGGGCAGGAAAAGGCTGAAGGGATCAAAGGCATCCTGGAGCCTGCCATTTCTGCCTATAAGTAGGCCTATTTAGAACAAGGTCTAGGGATTCGAACGGAGAGAGGTCAGTGGAGTATTGAGAGCATAGGCTGGAAAATTATTAAGTGTTCAGAGAGGAATAAAGCTGTTAGTTCTAAAGGTTTTGGTCTGTTACTATTTCATTAGGGTATTTTGATTTCTCTGTGGGATTACTACTGTATTCTGGGCTTTTGCATGCTGCTGATTGAGTCTGGTCTTATTGCTATTGAAGCTGCTGTTGGTTATTCGTCGAGTTGTTGTGATTATTGAACTGCTGTTACTATTGCATTTGAATATTCTTGGTTTTTCTGCTGGTTTACTACTCTGTTCTGGGATTGTTGGTTGGAGCTCGACCACCTGTGGATTTATCGTTGTGGAAACTGCTGTTGGTTGTTCGTGAACTAGTGGTTATACTGTTGCTGTTTGTTGCTGCTGTGTTACTGCTGTATTACTGCTGTCTGTTTGATTGTTGCTGATATCATTCTTCTTCTTCTCATTCTTATTGTCCAGCATCCAGGTACACATTCTAATTTCACTGGTGTAATGATGAACTTGGAGCATGAATAAGAGTATAAGAAGAATTGCAGTCTGAACTTAGTGTAGTAATTTATCTTGTTTACTGTTGCAGTTTAGAACATTCTGTATACCCGACATGTAAAGTTTGACCTCCAAACTGTGTAATGGAACAGTTTTCAGTCTATAAGAGTTTGGTCCAGTAATTTGTCGGTGTATGTTAATCAAGAAGAAACTAGTGGTGTAGTAGTAATGTTCGGCCAACAAATGGTTTCACATAGGGTCGGTTAAGACTTGACACTTGACCAGTGCCCGAGTAACCATTGAACCTTCACACTTGACCGTCAAATAGAGAGCTTTATTGTGTTATGTGCCTTCCACAGGCAATTCATAATCAGAAAATGCTACCCTGTTCACTTCAAAGATTTTGTTGGCAATTGTCTCTAAATGGTTCACTGAAATTTTGTCAGGCACATGAGCCTCATTCAATATCTTCATCAAAGCTCGGCAATGCTCATCAGAGTGAATCAATAATGACAACAACAAGATTTGGGCCGGTGTTTTTCTCAGTTGTTCAACAATGGAATAATCTTGTACTTTCATCTTTTTCAGAAACTCTTCTGCCTCTTCTTCCGTCACAGCTTTTTTGACTGGCAATGGATTGTCTTTAGCGCCCTTAGTCTTTCTCAACTATTCGGGAGCGAAACAACGTCCCGACCTGGTTAGTCCTTGTGCTTCACAAATTTTTTCCTCAATTTCCTTTCCTTGGTATGTCACCACTAACTTGTCATATTTCCACGGTACAGCTTTGCTATCAACCATGGGTAACTGGACTACCAGTTTTATGACAACCGGTTCTACGTAAGCTCCTTTCACAACTACCACGGGTGCAGATAATGACCCTGGTACCACTAACTTGACTGGCTCTGGGTTTTTTGCAGCCACGAATGGTCCCTTTCCCATTACCAACACTGGCTTGTCTTTTATTGCTTTTGACTGAACCACTGGCCTTGCACTCACTGTCTTTTCTTTGTCTTCCGTAGAACGAATCACCATAACCACCTGCGAAGATTTTTTAGGTTCTGCCCCCTTATGTATCAATTCAATCATGTTTGCCTCATAATGCGCTGGTAACGGATTTTGATTGATGTTCGGGGCCTCTGGAGCCTGTACTTCAATGCGGCGATTATCAATGAGCTCTTGTATCGCGTTTTTCAACTTCCAACATTTTTCAGTATCATGCCCCGGCATCCCTGAGCAATACTCGCAGCTAACAGAATGGTCCAGGTTTCTGGGAAGGGGGTTTGGTGCTTTGGATTCAATTGGGGTCAACATTCCCAACTGTTTCAATCTATGGAAGAGAGCAATGTAAGATTCTTCCAACGAAGTAACTGTTTTTCTGTTTGGGGCCTTCTCACTTCTAAAAGCTTGGTTTGGGCGGAAGCTGGTTCCTGGTCTGTTTGCCCTAGGAGGTGGATAGGTGTTTTGTGGGTGTGGATGTGTGTTTTGGGGATTCGGTGTACGCCATTGCGAGTGCACTAGGGGCTGAATGTAGGTCTGGGCGTGGTGGATAGAAAAGTGTGGTTCCGGTGGTGGATAATAGTGTTGCAGTGGGCCATATGGGGTATATTGGTAGTTTGGGTGGTGGGGTCTGGGTTGGTTGTAGTAGAGTGGAGGATTATTGGGCCTGGACCAAGCACTAGCTTCAACTGTAGCAACTTTTTCTTTCTTCTTCTTTCCAAGCACACCACCAATACCGCTTTGGATGGCCTGGGTGGTTGCTTTCAATGCCGAGTAGCTCAAGATCTTGTTAGATTTCAATCCTTCTTCAATCATGGCCCCCATTTTTACCACCTCATTGAACGATTTTCCGACGGACGTCACCAGATGACCAAAATAGGTAGGCTCCAATGTCTGCAAGAAGTAATCTACCATCTCACTCTCCCTCATTGGAGGATCAACCCTTGCTGCTTGTTCCCTCCAGCGGAAACCAAACTTTCTAAAACTCTCCCCAGGCTTCTTTTCCAGTTTCAACAATGACAAACGGTCGGGGACTATTTCAAGGTTATATTGAAAATGACCAATAAATGCCTGTGCCAAATCATCCCATGTATACCATCGGCCGGGGTCTTGCCTCGTGTACCATTCTAGCGCTGACCCGCTCAGGCTTTGATCGAAATATGCTATCAACAATTCATCCTTTCCCCCAGCACCTCTCATCTTGCTACAAAAGCCACGCAGATGGGCTACTGGGTCACCGTGCCCCTCATACAAGTCAAACTTCGGCATTTTAAACCCCGCAGGCAACTGAACATCAGGAAAAGGGCACAAATCTTTGTATGTGACGCTGACTTGGTTACCTAAACCATGCATGTTCCTGAAGGATTGCTCCAGGCTTTTGACTTTACGACGCACGTTGGCATGAATGCACTTATACAGTTAATCATTTCTATTATGCGTTTGCTCGATTGCATGCATCATCCCGGCACTTCGTTTCCTTGTTTCTCTCTCTTTTTTCCTTTCTTTCAAATTTCTTCACCTCATCCCTCTCTTGTGCTTTTTCTTTCTCTTTCTGTTTTTCTGCTCTTTTCTTTCTTTCTCTCTTTCTCGGTTTTCCTTCTAATTTCTTCTTTTTCTTCTTTCTATTTTTCTTACGATTATGGTCGAATCCTACGGAGATTGCCTACGTATCGTGACACCGCATGAATCAGACCAAGCGTAGTTCGTGAAAATAAATGCAAAATAAAGGGTGGAAATAAAATTTTCAATTTTCATTACTAAAACAAACTATTACAAACCCAACATTTTCGGAACGAAGCTAACAGATGCAATTTAACAGCAAGTACAGACTTTAAGACTGCAGACATACTTGACCTGGACAGATAACAGACATACGAAAGACTGACTCAAAATGGTAGAAATTTACAGGCACAGACTATGCATATTCTAGTGCTTCAAACTTAGGTGTCCCCGAGGCGTCGTTCGGCCTCGCCGCGGGCCTAGGATCCAAATCCCTTTCAAGCTGCTCTAACTCATTTATGGTTCGCTTCACATAGATCATCACTGCTGAGGCAAAAGTAGTATGGGTCATGTCTTAACAAACTCGGCATCTCCTGAAAATAGCATGAGCAATGGCTCTAATCCTGTCTTTTGTTTGCTTCTTTTCTATGAGCAAGTGTCTTATCTGATCGCTGCACGTCTTTAAAGCTCGAGAGTCTTGCAGGTGTTGGTCTTGCAGCTCCTGCACTTCTACCTCCATTTGGGCCAACAAGTTGTAACAATGTCCACTTTCAATTTCAAAATCTCTAGCCTGCCTAACCGCTTTACCCTCAAGGGCAACCACTTTTCTCTTTAAATTGGCAACAATTTTCTCATGGTCCCTTTTCAACTGATTCAAGTATTGGCGACGCTCCTCTGTTCTTGTAGCCTACTGTGATTTAAGCTCTGCCATGACATTCTCAGATTTTTCCAACTCATCCCGCCATTCCCTGACTTCGTTTTCCAATCTTTTTACCAATTGTTCATCGGATCGGCTCCTCGGTTGCTTGTCGATGGTTATCTTCAACTGTCGGATTTGGGTCCTAAGTGCTTCATTTTCTCAAGCCAGTCTATTCTTTTCACCTTGATCCGCGGCAACCTGTACACTATTCTCGAATTTCAGACTCTCAACTTGCTGCTTCAGTTTACCGATCTCAACTCGATAGCCTTCTTCCTTTGCTAACCAGTCCCACTGCTCTTGGGATGACTTGGCGAAATCTTCGAGATGAGGTCTTTTAGCCGGTCTCCCACATGCCACGTCACCTCTGAACCACTCATGATACCCTGGGGCAACTTCCCCTTTGACCCTATCTGACACACAAGTGTTTGCCATCAGATGTTGACACTCACTCCAAATTTGGCGAACTTCTTCCTCGGGGAATCGACCGTCAGGACTGATTTCGACCACTTGGGGTACTAAAATCTTCATCTCTCGGTACTACTTGATATCTACTGAGTTGCCTCAGAACCCGATATGGTGCATAGGGCTGGATGCTTTTGAGTCCCATCAACAGAAAATGCGGGCGGGCTGCTGGCATATATACAACCTCTTCGACAGGCAACCATCCAAGCACCCACTGTATCTGGCTGGCATTGAGGTTCCGAAATAATAATGCCCAGGTCGTGACTCCTTCAGGTAGACTAGCCCTTTTGATTCTTGTGTAAAATTCACCTATACAAGTTTTCTCAACCGAACCATAACTCAATAACTGAGAGCGTGGGCACAAATGCTCAGTCATCCACATTTGTAACAACAAGTTACATCCCTCAAAAAATTTGCCCCCGGCTTGGCACGCAGTGAGAGCTCGGAAAATATCAGCCACGATCATAGGTGCTAAAGTGCTTTTCCCCATTGTTTGCAAGGTACTGACGACCCCTGCTACTTTCAAATCAATATTACCATCTTTCCTTGGGAATATTATGAGGCCCAAGAAAGCTATCATAAAAGCCACCCGTCTGTGTTCCTCCCATTTTTGTCGGCTATTTCTACTGCATAGCTTAAAAGCTGGATTGTTGAACCCGCCCACGTGGCCATACCTATCATATATGAAGCGGAAACCGCAGAAGCCCTTTGCAAAATCTGGGTGATGAACTGTTCGGGGTATTTTCAAGGAATCCAAGAACCGGTGTATGGTAATGGCCCTAGGAGCAATCAAGTATTTGAACCTCACGGAGCTTGATCACTTCCAATATACCCCGCTATTTCTTCCAATGTCGGGGTGAGCTCAAAGTCTGAAAAATGAAATACATTATGTGCCGAATCCCAATGGGCGACTAATGCCCTGATAATATCCCCCCGAGGCTGAATGTTTAATAAATCCGGAAGATCTTTCAAATATTTTCTCACTTCGTCTTGCCCCTCTTTGCCTAAATCATTCCACCATAATTGCAACTCAAAAGGGATTTTGGTCATTATTGAAAAGGGTTCATTCACCATCGTGCTCATCCTGCACATTTATTAACGCGTTTTAAGCAAAATAAAACTCTTGTTCGACTCAACAAAAAAACTGTCTATATTTGCGACTCAAAATTACCTATATATTTTAAGCGAAGAACTTGACTTTCAAACATGGCCTTTCAGTGCTTCGGGAAAAAGATGTTAAGGCTATTTATGACAAGACGACTCTACTTAGCTTCTTTTTTTTTATTTCAATATAAAAATAAAATAAACAAACGAAAGCACATGACCAAAGGTGGCTATTTATGCAAGGTCAGCCTTCCAGCGTTCCGTTTGGGAACATTTGGCTAATTTTGACAAAACGGCATCACCTGGTTTATTTATGACAAAATTAAAATTTTGATATGTTCTGGTTATTTTTGCAAAAGGGAAAGTTGGACCCGATGAGTACGTATCTCACGCCCTGTGAGAATCAAACCATGCGTAGTTCGGGCAAATTAACCGAACAATTTTAAAATAATGACTCTTTTCCATTTCTGTTTTTAGCATAAGCGAATAACAACTATTAAAAAACAAAACTCTTTTTCTTCTTCTTTTTTTTTTTAACAACTAAAACAGCCTATTAGTTTCAAGAAAATAATGAAACAACTTATGTTTTTCAAAACAAAGACTCTTTTCTATAAACATTTCCCTTTTTTTCTCTTCATTTTCCCAAATATTTCGGCAGAGTTTCGCCAGTATTTGGTCATTGATTTCTTATTTCTAAAATAATCAATTAACTCCCTAACTGATATTTTATTTCACTTTTTTCTTTTTTTTTCATTTTCCAACACCAGAGATTCAGAAACCGATCAACATGCAGGTTCGGAACAAATAAATGCATAGCACAAGAGAATGCATCGGGATGGTCTTTTCATTTCAGGTTGCTAGTCCTAGACGGACCCAACCCCTGTGTTGAGTCCCCTAAGTCGGATGCAACGTGATGCAAATAAGCGTTCCTACTAGGGATCCGGCATGAAGTCACGTTATTCTATGTTCAAAGCCTGGGTCGGTGTTCTAGACTGTATACCCGAGCGGACAACTCGAGTCGAGGAGGGGGCAACTTACCGGGAACCAAAAGGCCATCCGACTTCGTAACTTGTCCGACCTCTTTCTTATTTCAAGGTATGACACTAACAGAATAGGGAGTATCAACTAGTAAGCACATCCCCGGAGGTGAAGAGAGAAGGGTGTCGGCATAGTTTATATACAGTTCAGATAATATCAAAGCGGCAACATTTAGCACACTCAGCAAAAACATGTAGGAAAATCAGATATAATTAAATACAACAATTTTTCTAAGCTCGAATTCTGAACCCTGAACCAGAGATTCTGGGTTCGCTCCCCAGCAGAGTCGCCAGAGCTGTCACACCTCCTTTTTACACCTACACCCGCAAGGGCGCAAAAGAGTTTTTCCATTTAAAGGACAATCAGAACGGGATTTAATTATTAATTATTCAGAGTCGCTACTTGAGAGATTAATGGTGTCCCATGTCACCGATTGAATCCCGAACCGAGAAAAATATGACTCTATTAACAGTCCGCGAACCATAAATCAGCGGTAAGGAATTCTGTTAACCCGGGAGAAGGTGTTAGGCATTCCCGGGTTCCGTGGTTCTAGCACGGTCGCTTAACTGTTGTATTTGATTTTTATCTGATTTTAATACATGCTAGCTTATGTGTTGTTTATTCGTAAACCACTTTTTATCATTATTTATTTTAAGAGAATTGCGACGTCGTGAAAATGCGTTTCGAACCCCGTAGCAATCAATGCGCCCGTGATTGTCAACACATTTCGACTTCATCGAGATTTGGATTTGGGTCGCATCAATGCGTACCCGATTTCAAGAAAGTACTTTAATTAAAACCGAGCTTAAAGATTCCGACGTAATACCATTTGGGGAAGATCGTGGAGTTCGCTAAACGGCCATTCCCAATTCTAATCATTTTAACAACCACATTGAGGACCCGTAATTAGTGATTTTATTTGGGTAAGGCTAGTATTAATGTCGAAGTAACTGTGATTTCCTACTTATTATGTGCCTCTAAAAGACTAATTAATCTAGAATTGAATTACACTGAAATAAACTAAGAACCAAATTCAAAGGAAGATTGGGCCCGCCAACGCGTATGGGTATGTTTCCATTGCAACAATTGATATAATATCAACGAGTCACTACATTGACCATGCATACCCTTATTTTAACTGAAGCCGTGAACTCCAAAATTCTTAAACGATTTATCATACTAATTACCTATCAAGACCTGCTACCCCTAATGAACTAAATCAATTGTGAATGAGTTTTGTTTCATGATTTTTAACTGGTTTCAGTACCCATTTACCAACAAACAAACCAGGTTTGCCTATCACGATTCCTCAATCACAAGCAAACATTCTGTTATACTAGCATGATCAACGAAGAAAAAAAAATATAAGTAACTAGGCTAAATGTCATCAGACCTGTTCCTGAATTCATATGTCATTTACATAGATCCAATCGCTACTTCTGACTATTGAATTCGCATGAACCTTCAAATTAGACCAAACCTATGCTCAACGCTATTTCAAATGCCCATTTCAAACAGTTCAAGGTTATGCAACATTCAACATGTAATCAACCTTACTGAACAAGTTTAATTATACACATAACTGCCAGTTATATAACAGGAAACTACACTATTACTAACAGTTAACATACAGACTGCTTTCTGTTGAATAACAGGCCCCTTGAACATTTCATTTCAACTTCAACGAGCATACATCAGTGAGGTTCAGGGAAATGTACCTGGAAATTGGAATGTAAATAGAGAGAAAGAGAGGAGTCAGCTACTTTGAACAACAACAACAACAAACTCAACAATATACACCACAGAAATACAGGCAGATTGCTTTGAAAACCAGAAATACAGGCAGACTCTACAGATAAATTCAACACACATCAAATGCACTCCTAGCCTTCCCAGCTGAACCCAAACACCTTTGTAATACTGCTAAACTCAAAGCCCAACTGAAATCCAGAACTAATATTGAAATTGTAAGATTGTTTTTGATTTTTTCATTTTTTGATGTTTGTATTTTTGAATACTGGAATGGAACTACTAACTGGTTTTGAAAGCAGGGAGGAGAGCCTTTTGTGAGGGTTTGCGAGCTTAGAGCTGAAGGAAGAAGAAGAACCCCTTTTTCCAAGGCATTTCATGCCCTTTTATAGGCAACCCCAAGAGCCTAGATCAGATTCCTTATTTTCTTTTTAGTCCCTCCCTTATTTCAGTTTAGTCCCCCTATTCTTGACTTGCTAAGCAAGTAAGCACCCCTTTTGTGCTGAAATGTGTACTAAAATCCCATTCTAGAAGACCCTAGGGTATTCCTCTACCCATACAATACCTATACTGCCCTTCCATATACCTTGATATTACTATTCCTATCAGAACTGCCCTTTACCATACCCAGACTACCCTTGAAAGCTCCTCGAAGTTACTGAACTTGTCCTCATCCTTAACAGCTATAACCAATACCCTAATCCAATCTAAAACTAACTTAGAATGATTAATTAGCACTCAGAAATCAATTAATCAACTGACCAAACCCAATTGTTCAATCAAACTAAATGATATCGAACTATGCTTAAGCTAACATGAACAACATTAAATGAACTGAAACTAATTCTTAATCCATAAACTTATAATCATTCAAACAAATACCGACTCAGAACTAATCAACAATTGACAGAACAAAACTAATACAAATAAATCATAAAATTAACAGAAAACTTTACGGAACAAAAAACTGTAAATAAAACTTCAAACATGCGAGTAAAAAGAAACAGTAAAAACTCACAGAGGCACAAGGAACTCCGGCCAGTCAGAAAACGTCTGAATCCTTTCAGATTTTTGACTCGTAACATCCCTAACCATGTGTTCTTACAAGAGAACACATGGTTAAGGATACTACGGTTAGAAATCATAAAGATTTGGTTTAGGGTTTTGGCCAGAAATTCTCAGATCTAAGATTCAAACCGTTTCATAGTGATTTGAAGGAAAATAAACATGGATTGGTGTTGAGGGAGGGCCGGGGGTTGTGTGGTGTGATTTTGGGCTGATTTTGATGAACCTTCGATTTGACCGGAAACATCAATTGAAAATTCGACGAGCACCAGCCTTATTCGAGGGGAACAAGTGGGTGCAATGGAAAGAGGAGAGTGAGGAGGATCTGTGGTGTTAATCTGGGGGTGAACGGCGTAGGTTGCGTTCACCGCCGGCGAGGGATTTAGGGCGGTGCGGATTAGGGTTTGTTGCAGATGGGTAGGGTGAGGACGATGAGGCAAATGGGGGGGGGGGAAGTTTCGGACATTTATATACAGGTAACCTAGTTAGATCTGGATCGTTGGATTGATGAGATCCAACGGTCGTGGTTAGATGATGGGGAAACGACGTCGTTTGGACTTACTGGGAGGAGGACCGGGTTGGGGACTTAGGCTGGGCTGATTTGGAATGGGTTTAAGGCGTTTGGGCCTAAAAATTCTTTTAAATTGGCCCAAAATTTGCCAGCCCTTTGCCTCTCACTCAATTTCCTTCCTTTTTTTTATATCATTTTGTCTATTTATTTTCCACTTTGTAATTTTGTAATTATTTTTTTGATTTTATAGAATTGCAACAATAAAAATAAAATCCTAATATACTTCAAAAACTAAAACTGACTAATGCCTAAAATTGTTTAAAAACTATTTCATGACAAATTCGTAAAAAATCATTAAAATGCGAAAGTGAACTAATTTTTGTGATTTTCATGTTTTGTTTTAAAACAGATTAACCCTTAATTGATACTAAAACCTAAATGCAAAAATGCATATTTTTGTACTTTATAAGAATTAACATGCGCAAATAGAATGCGACAATTATCAGAAAATGATACCAAACTACACAAAAATTGTAAAAAATAAAGAAAAATTATTTTGTTTGGGATTTTGGGAATAATCATATTTAGGGCAAAAATCACGTGCTCACAATCGGCCTCACTATTTTGATCTCGAGGAACGTGCAGAAAAGTCCACTCTTTGAACCGATGTAATAGTACCTATAACTTATCTAGGTACCTTTGCATTCATTCTTCTCTAACTTCGAATGTTCCGTTAACTTGGTTCACTACAAGGAGGGAGTCACACTTAGCTTCAGTCACCTCCGCCGCCAAGCTTTTGGCCAGTTCAAGACCTACAATTATGGCCTCATATTTGGCCTCGTTGTTAGTCAACTTTACAGTTCTAATAGATTGTCTAACTACATTGCCCGTGGGTGGCTTCAATATGATGCCAAGTTTGGACCCCTTGCATTTAAGGCACCATCCGTAAAGAGGGTCCATATTCCCAGAGACGTCCTCGAGTTTACCAACAAATATTTTTCTACTTTGGGTATAAGGGCCGGCGTAAAGTTGGCCACGAAATCTGCCAAAATTTGAGATTTAATGGATGTTCGAGGTTGATATTCGATATCATACCCGCTGATTTCTACAGCCCATTTGGCCAATCATCCTGAGAGTTTGGGTTTATGCATTATATTTCGTAATGGGTAGGTTGTCACAACACATATATGATGGCACTGAAAATATGGTTTCAGTTTTCTAGAAGTACTTAGCAAAGCGAGTGCCAATTTTTCTAGGTCAGGATATCTAGTTTCAGCCTCACCTAAGGTCCTGCTAACATAATAAATTAGAAATTGTGTACCTTGTTCTTACCGGACTAGGACTCCACTTACCGCTATTTCCATTATTGCTAAATACAGGTATAGTCATTCGTCTGCCCTCGGTGTGTAAAGCAATGTCTGGCTCGATAGATATCACTTAAGTTCTTCTAAGGCTAGTTACATTCTGGGATCCATGTGAAGATTTTTTCTTCTTCAGTAACAAAAAAATCAATGGCTCTTATTAGAAGACCTCGAGATGAATCTCCCAGGGCGGCAATGTGCCCGGTTAGCCTTTGTACGACCTTCACATTATCCACTACCATGATATCCTTGATAGCTTTGATCTTGTCGGGGTTGATCTCGATTCCTCGATTTGACGCCCTGAACCTGCAAAATTTACCTGATCCGACTCCGAACACGCACTTTTCTGGATTCAGCTTCATATTGTACTTCTTCAATATATTGAAGGTTTCCTACAAATACTTTAAATGGTTCTCTACTCGTAGGGACTTAACCAACATATCATCAATGTAGACTTCCATGGATTTCCCAATTTGTTCTTCGAACATTCGATTTACTAGGCGTTGGTAAGTGGCACCGACATCTTCTAATCCAAATGGCATTACGTTATAGAAGTATGTTCCATACTTTGTGATGAAGGAGGTATTTTCTTGATCATCCGGGTTCATCTATATTTTGTTGTACCTAGAGTAGGCATCGAGAAAACTGAGGTGTATGTGGCGAAATCAGAGGGCCTAATTTCTTGCTATCAAGTCACTTCAGAAGAACATCTCGAGACCCCGAGGGCGTGAAGCTATGACCGAGTTCCCTCCCTCGGAGCTCGTCGAGGCCCGACTTAGAGAGGACGTAGATCTAGGCTATAGCAAAATGGGGAATTCCCAAGGCACACAGCTAAGTCTAACAGAGCCGGCCTACCCAGCGCCTGTATTGAGGTGTAGCTTCTAGCCGTCCCATCTCCATGCTTTTACAATTAATGTATTTTGTACTATGGCAGGATTCCCCTCATATATAAAGGGGATCCTCACCACTTTGTAAAGGGCCGTTGCTACTCTAACTACTCCACACGAGATCAATAATAATTCTCTCTCTCTCTCTCTCTCTCTCTCTCTCTCTCCTCTCTAACTTACCCGCTCGAGGCTACTCTTTCTATTTATTGCTTTCGTACTTGTTCTTCGTTTATTGCTTGATATTGGCCATAAAGAGCCTTTTTTAATTATATCTTAACTGTTATCCCCTTCCTGATTACCCCTGACAACTCGAGCTCTAGCCGAGTATCGACCTCGAGGCCTTTCATCGATCAATCCAAAGCCCGAGCAGCAAGCCTCTCGATATGTTTACTGCCCCGTTTTAGTTTGTATTTCCTCATTAAACCTCATACGCTAGCATCAACTACCCTAAAAAACTAGCATAAAACTAGATCACGTATTTTTAGAGTCCAATTTACAAATTTAATTGTTATTACCATTTTCACGGTAAACAGTTTGGCGCCCACCGTGGGGCTAAAAATAATAGTGATTATTTTCTTGCTAGTTTCATTACACAAACGCAAGTTGTCTTTCACGCTTTTTCTTGTCCAAGATCTCTTGATTTTAGGTCAAAATGTCTGGCTCGGTGAACAGAGTTGAGAACGACTACCTTGAAAATCACAAAGAAAACGGTGTGACTGTTCCAATCGTTAGCACGCCACTTCAGAACCCCGACAATGCACCTGGACCGATTCCAGCGGATGCAGGTTAAACCTCACACACCGATAGGAGCATACAACATGGCGACCAACAAGAAGTCCAGAAGACCCTGACTTGGGAAGTACATGAAGTTAGTCTTCATGTTATTTTAAAAATGTTGTAGGCACAACAGTTGGCTATTGCTCAGTTGCAAAGCCAGTCGAAGACTCCAAGCACAGTAGCGCCGGAAACTACTTCCCCGGCTGAACAGGCACCGGAGAGGTCAAGCAACAACGAATCAGTAGCCGATCCTGCCATCGTGAAAATGCTGAAGGACCTCGTC
This sequence comes from Nicotiana sylvestris, assembly GCF_000393655.2. NCBI lineage: Eukaryota > Viridiplantae > Streptophyta > Magnoliopsida > Solanales > Solanaceae > Nicotiana > Nicotiana sylvestris. The sequence goes on from NC_091063.1 coordinate 67,491,591, forward strand.
AAAAGGATCAAGTCAAGCGAGAAAATGATAACAGCCAATGATAAGAAGGTCGAAACTTATAACTTCAGAGTCGACCAAATCCCGGGCACGCCCCGAGTCCTCAAGGGTGTGGATTTGAAGAAGTTCATGCATAGGCCATTCCCCAAGGAGGCAGCCCCGAAACCCATTCCAAAGAAGTTCAGAATGCTGGAACTCCCTTAGTACAATGGGACCTTATATCCCAATGAACACATCACTGCCTATACGTGCACGACCAAAGGCAATGACACACGAGACGATGAGACCGAGCCCATCTTATTGAAGAGGCTCAGAGAAATGCCCTAGAAGGGGGCCACGATGCGGCATCATAGCCTAGCTACTAAACCCATAAACTCACTTACCATACTGGTAGATTCCTTTATGAAGGCATGCATTGGTGCCATCGAAACAACGACGAGAAAGCCCGATGCATCTGAGATTAAGAAAATGGAGAATAAAATGCTGATAGAATTCGCACCTCGTCCCTAGATGGAACAAACAGAACTACCCTTGGTCTCAGACAATCGGGCAGTGCAGGCCTTCACTTAAACCCTAAACGAGCAAAGCCTAGTGATTTCAAGGCAGTTGAAATAGAACTTGATCAGGTATCCGGCCAAGACCTGGTCGGACGCCCTCAACTAGCACCAGTCGCAAATTTGGGCCGTGGACAATCAGCTGGGAGCCCCCTCAGGCTCAGTATACCCAAGCAGACCCCTGACAAAGAAACTGATGCCAAACAAGGAAAGATACCGACCGTACGCCGTAGATAGGAGGAATGCCACGAGATGCAACATACTTCTCTATGATTGGAGAATGAATCAAGGACAATATCCTTGAGGAATCGTCAACAGAGCTAGATTCGATGGGGACACAAGGATAGCGAGGGCGCCTCGCCCATCAGGATATAATTTCAACATCGCTGTGTCGGACATCGTGTTCACCGTCAGCAAAACTGGGGATGCCAAAGGGCCAGACCTATTTAGTCAAATCCCTCTCAGAGGAATCGTAGCTTGGTGCGTGAACTATTTAATATGCACGGCCACTAGCTTAGAAGGAAAAGAGCCAAGATACTCAACAAAAAGCACCACCGAGAACTGTCGAGCGGTCAGGCTCAAGTTCAGTTCCGAGTAATGAAGGCGGCCGAGAAGAACGAAGCGAATGGGCCGCGACATATTACCATGATAGTGGAGGAACGACGACACTCTCCAAGAACTTATAAAGAGGAGGGTAAAAATGCCTGTCACCAGAGAAAAGCGAATCCAGGGATGTATTCCCAAGGATGCCCCTATATTCAGCAAAGAGGACACCAAAACCGTGTCTCAGCCTCGCACCGACGCACTGGTAACCTTCTTCCTCATTCGATCCATTTCAAATAAAATATGTGCTCATGAATTCAGGTGGCTCGATCAACATTGTCGGACCGAGAATGATTGGATGGCTTGGACCGCCGGGTCAAATCGTGCCTTCCTCTCAAATCTTTGATGGATTTGACACGGCGATTGCGGTGACGAGAAGGAAGACCATTCTCTCAGTCAGCATGGCTGGTGCAGACCGGAATGCCAAGTTCCGTATGATAAAGAGACGCAAGGCATGAATGCCTTATCTAGACGGCCGCGGACGTACTGCGTGAAGGCAGTGCTGTCCTCTCTTCACCAAAGGATGAAATCCCCCGCAAGGGACGGAAGTAAAACCATCAGTAGGGAGCAATACGCGACGATGGGAATGTTCACATCACGTAACGTATCGCTGTCACCAATATCTCCACTCTCAAAAGAGTCGAAGGGTAATTAAACCATGTCTTCGGCCAAGCTCGATTAAAACACAATGGAGGGCTATACAGAGTCCTTGCTCCAAAACACTAGGGACATATCGAATCTCGAAACACCCCCGCGTACCCCGCGGTAAGGTAAAACTACCTCCCTCCTTTGTTATTTTACACTAACATGTATGCAGACACCCGGCCAGGGCGTACGGAAGTGTTAACCCTATCCGAATATCCCAATATCTTAACAACACCCGTCACACTCTTTCCCCTCGGCTAAACTTCCACCCCGAAGAGGGTCTCTCCAGCAAGGTTCTTAGTGGAGCGACGTGCCTCTTAAGGATGATACGACAAACACAGCAAATGCTCAAAACTTCTCTTGCAATCAACCCTGAACGTGAGAAGGTACTCCCCTTGTAGACGTCGTCTGCTAGGAAGGGCTGGGGAACGACAGACTAAGTTCTAATAGGAAACAATGTACCAGGCTAAACTATCAAAAGAGCCGTGGCCGCGCAGGCCGAGCTCAAGGAAACGAAACAACATGTACTTACATTAAGCAATCAAAGAATATCTTTCACCAAAGGCATCTCATACTCAAAAGAAAATTCAGCATACTCACGGCAAGGATCCCTCCATCGAGTATGTCCCGAAATACTCGAAGACTTAGCGTTAACAATTTGGCACCCGCATGACCTCAGGGTCGGGACTCCATGCTCATAAGGCCCCAACGAGGCAATTCCGAGCTCATGAGTAACAACCTTCGAGCCTAACCAAACTCGATGACTTGAAGACTGTCGCCCATCGCCCATCGCCATTCACTAAAAATCCCGATGCCGAAAGACCCCGAGCGGGCAAACTCGGTCTAGCTAGATCTATTTTACATAACAACAAAAAACTATAAGACCTCAACAGGCATAAAATTTTTGTAAGACCTTACTACAGGCATAAAACTCAAACCCGAAGTTTAGGCTATGTGTCGCATTTGTAAGACTCCTGAAAGGGCATAACCTTTATGCAGACGCCTAAACTATCACACCTCAAATCAAAAATGGCTTTGGGCAAACACATATGATTACGGTCAAAACGGCTGCACCAGCCAAATTAACGCGACTCGGGGATGCCCGATCGTCGCTAATAAAATCACATGCCATTACTTTGAATCTACTTCGAAAAGAACCGGTTAAAACAGGCTACCCTCAACAGGCAAACGAGTTTCGACCATGTCAGCTCCAAATCACAAGGCTTCGAGCTACTTAACCTACAATCTAAACCTTCCGAGGTGCTCGAACATCGCCTCTAACGATTTGAAATCGAGGTTCTTTCCCAACCGATGATGGGTCAGGCAAAATTATTTCAATAAAGACCTTAACGAGGGAAAAACAAAGCCAACATATGCCCACGGGCAAAAGCGTAAGAGCCATTGTCGCCAACCAAATGAGGCTCAGGGCCACACACTAAAAGGTCGCAACGACCACAAGCGTAAGATCCATTGTCACCAGCTCAAAATTTGAAAAGTTGAGGATTAAAATGAGCTCGAGTTGTAACCCGATTCGAAGAACTGATAAAAAATTATTAACTGTACATGCCTAAGGGCACAGCGTAAAAGCCATCATCGCCAGCTCTGCAAGCCTTAGGGCCACATACATAAAAGGTTGCTTCAACCCAAGGCGTAAGAGCCATTGTTTCCAGTTCATGTAGACGTAAAACTTGAGGGTCGATTGAGTTCGAGTCGCAACCCAACTCGGAGACTGAACCCAAAATAGTTAAAATACAAATGCCTAAGGGCAAGGTGTAAGAGTCATTATCGCCCGGCCATGCAGATGCGAGGGTCGAATGGGCTCGAGTCGGAACCTGACTCGGAGACTAAACCCAAAATAGTTGAACAAAGCGTAAGAGCTCTAACGCCAGCTTGCACTAAAGGCCGCATCAACCAAGAGTATAAGAGCCTCCGGACCTACCTGATGAGCTCCGGAACTGTGTTATGAATCTAAGGATTCTCGCCAACTTTGAAACCAGCCCACTTGGTCAAAAGCGAAGCAGAAAGGGATACATAAGCAATAAATCTCTAGGCTTCCTTTTATTTACATACACAAAAGTTGTGTTCTCCATCTACAAATGTGCTTTACGAATATCGCATGCAAAATGGCAAAATCTATGCCCCGCTTTAGGGGGCTATGGCCTACCAGCCTCATCATCACTCTCCGTGGTGTCAGCAAGAAGTCACCAAACATCATGCTCGTCCGCCCTCGCTCGAGCCAGCTCTTCCAGGAGAATAAAACCCCTGGCGCCGATCTCTTCAAGTACCTCTCTTTGAGATCTGCAATGGACATATTCCTTGATCCTCTTTTCACGGTTGAGGGCCCTCTTCAACTTGGCTTGGGCATCAGTGGCATCCATCAAATTAATCACCATATCCTGATCAACCTTGGTACGACTCAACGCTACTTCATCCCGAGCATCGACAATTTCCGCCTTAACCTTCGAGAGTTCGGACTCGAGCTTCGTGATCATATTTGATTGAGCTGAAGCATTGTCACGAGCCAAGCGGAGTTGGGCCTCGAAGGAGGGAACTTTAGCCAAGGCACCCTTCTCCTCTGAAGTTTGATCCTGCACCTGAGCTCTTAGATCGCCACAGTCATTCCTAACGCGGTCGGCTTCACCCCTAAGGTACTCCAGAGCCTTCGTCCTTTTCTGCAACTGAGATAGGCAAAAAGATTAACCTTAAGAGTTAAAAAAGCGAAACACGTACTATGAGAGGTTACCTGCTCCATCAAATAGCTCTCATAATTCGAGCTCCGATACGCCTCATATCGCCAGTGCATCAACTCAACCTTTCTCTCCTTATAGAGGAGCCTAGGGGACCTCCCCTCATGCAGAGCTTTCCGAAGCCTAGCCCCATGATGGAGCAGCTCAGACTTGAGCCTATCAAAGGCCTTTAGAAAAAAAAATCGATAAGGAAGGGAAGACACGAGATGCGGACGGACTATGCCGAAACTCACCACGAAGTGAAGCCGACAAACTTCCTCAAAGGTCGAGAACACTCCTATTGGTCCAGCCCCCTCGGCCCTCGAAGATCCAACCTCGGTCGAAGCATGATCACTTGGAGGAACCACCGCTCCGGAATCGAAGACTTTAGAAACAGCAGGCTCGAGTGATGTTTTTTCCTCAAAGACACGGACCTGTTTAGCCCCGCTAAAAGCTCTATCACACTGCGAGTGCATATCCCGTTTATCGCCATCGTCCCTTGGATCGGAAGGCGGCAACTCCTCCCCCTCTATGGAGGAGCGCAACCCCACCACTAGGGACCTTTCGATACCTACGACGATAAGGTCAGTACATAAAAAGAGGAAAATATCATCTTAAATATACGAAGGCCAAGGTAAAAACATCTTAAGCACATACCTTGGTATTTTGCTTCCCGTCTGCCCCTCGATACAGCTCTCCACCTATGCTCATCGCAAGTCGAATGGGTCGCCAACTTCCGGACCCAACCGGGCAAATCGGGAACTTTGCCCGACGCCCACAAAGGTGTTGTAGAAAAAGAGGAAACACAGTTACTAAACTGGTTTTCATTATAAGTGAATCTAAGAAAGCATGAGACACTCCACTCACGCGCATAATTCCATTCCTCGGGAAATAGCATGAGTTCCACGGGGATAATCTCAGTCGCCCAGACCCAGACGAATCGACTAACCCACTTTCGATCCCCATCTTTCTCATCATCAACAACGAAGGGCGTGGATAAATAGAACCACAAGGTTAGCAGGCCTCGATGATTAAAGGGCCAGTACAGCCTGGCGAGATGACTAAGCGTGAATGCAAGCCCAACCTTCTCCGCAAAAAATCTCATCATCAGCACTATTCACTAAAATGATAGATGTATCTACGCCAAAGTAACCCGACACTTCAGGCAGAAATCAAGCACGACCTTATCAAGGGGGCATAGTGAGAAAAGGTACAAGTATACTTTTAGGAATCCATCAGCGTGGTCTATAATAGCCTCATCCGGGGAAAGCGACTGCAACGCTACCCCCTCGCCCCATCTGTAGTCTCTCCTTACCATCCCCAAATGTTCCTCTCCTATCAAAGACATAGTCTTCATAGTAAACTCCCAAGGATCCTGAGCACTGGGAGTGGAACTCTCCCTTCCCTACCAAGCAGGCCCTAAAGTAGCAGTCCTAACTATGCTAGAATTGGCAAACTGAAGCGTGGATCTATACCAACACTTTCACACTAAAGGTAACGAAGGACTCGATACCAAGGCGGAAGGATAGCTATCTAAACTGTTGGGATCTTCCAAAGAATCAAGAGCCACCCCATGTATATGCGGGAAACAACAACGATTTGCCTATCCAGGATAACCCCCAAGAGGCCAACGACCTCTTTATGGATCCCGAGGTGGTACCCGACCCTAGAGATCTCCGGCCAGAAGAAGTTAGGCCCCAGAGGGTCAGTGACACCGTCTCCAGTTCCGAGGTGGTACCCGACCTCAAAGATCTCCCTCGAGGAGAAAAATAAGTGCTTCGAGCTCCGTCAACAAGGACTCGACCTCAGGAAGTCGCCTAAGTACGAATAGCCCCTCCCTCAGAAACCTGCCTACAAACACCTTAAAAGGTTATCTACGTCAAGCTCAAAGTAAAGCTCCAAGTGCCCGAAGTTGACTTTCACTTTGGTGCTCTATCTCCGCGAGGCTCGAGGACCCCCATGATCCAAGTGTACCGGACCGCTTTAGGCTAGATTCTGGGAACAACGATTAATTCGGAAAGGAGCCATTTCTATCGGATAAAGGTTAGAAAAAATATTGACGACCATCAACAGAGGCATGCATCCAGAATCCCCACACACGCACTAGAGTATACAAGAACACGACAAAAATTAAAAGCATAAGTAAAGAAGATGTCTTCATATTTCATAAATATTGGATTACAATGGCCCTCGGGGGGGGGGGGATGGGTCCTTACATACAATTACAAAAACCCGCAAGGGGTCCTTATGCAGAAACAAAGAAAAAAAGAGGTACACACCCATAGCGAAAACCTAAGAACCTAGTCCATCCTCGAGGGCCCATATCCGGTATCAGCATCCTCGAGCGCCGCCCCCTTGAGCTTCCATCCTCGAAGGCTACTCTTTCGACCGCCATCTCCTCTAGGTTCCCAGATCAATCCCGTGGAAAGTCCTCACAGAGGGAAAAGATGAAGAAGAGGAAAAGGAGGGGATGCAGAGGAGGCAGAGAAAAGAGACATAGCTCGTCGAAGTCAAAGGTTGAAGATTCGGCGAGCCCCAGCCTCAACGACTGGTGGAGCCATTTTATCCCTCAGGAAAGGAAGAACCTGACGGATGAGATGCCACACCAGGACAAGGTAGGAGAGTGAGCAGTGGTGCATAGTCCGAATGACTTTCTAAAAAAAGGGGAGAATCAATTCCTCGTATGTCATCGTCTCGAGCAAATAGGGTCATCGACTTCAGGCATAACAACAACCACAGTAATGACAAAACGGCATAATCATGCTCGACAAAAGGAAGCTCAGGCAAAAGGCCACAATACAACCTATAAGAGCTCTGCCAAATGGCGTCGAGGCCGCAAACCCCAAACATGATGATAAAAGATAAAGGAATATGGTAAGAAGAAAAGGGAAAACGAGTGGATGAAGACATTTGGATAAAAAAACAACGCCAGAACACCCCCATTTACAGGGAGCGATCATCGAGACCTTCAGAAGGCTAATTGGCGGATGCAATTACTGCATTCTTGAAGAACCGAATCGACGGCGGTACTTTCACCTTGGAGAATAGGAATTGACAATGCATTGAATGATCTCGAAAAGACAAGTCCATGGGACACGGTTATCGTAAAAACTCACGCCCTAGAATTGTGTCATCAGTATGACGTCATCACGGGAAGCTCAAGGAGTTGGCTATGAGAATCGTTTCCCATCGCTTCATTTTGAGAAACACGAAGACTATCTGTATGCGACAAAATCAGAGGGCCTAATTTTTTGCTATCAAGTCACCTAAAAAGAACACCTCGAGACCCCGAGAGCGTGAAGCTGTGACCAAGTTCCCTCCCTCGGAGCTTGTCGAGGCTCGACTTAGAGAGGACGTAGAACGAGGCTAGAGCAAAATGGGGAATTGCCAAGGCACAAGACTAAGTCTGATAGAGTCGGCCTACCCAGCGCCTGTATCGAGGTGTCGCGTCTAGCCGTCCTATCTCCATGCTTTTACAATTAATGTATTTTGTACTATGGCACGATTCCCCTCCTATATAAAGGGGCTCCTCACCACTTTGTAAAGGGACACTGTTACTCCAACTACTCCACACGAGAACAATAATAATTCTCTCTCTCTCTCTCTAACTTACCCGCTCGAGGCTACTCTTTCCATTTATTGCTTTTATACTTATTCTTTGTTTAGTGCTTGATATTGGCCATAAAAATCCTTCTTTAATTATATCTTAACTGTTATCCCCTTCCTGGTTAACCCCGACATCTCGAGCTCGAGCCGAGTATCGACCTCGAGGCCTTTCATCGATCAATCTAAAGCCCGGGCAGCAAGCCTCTCGATTTGTTTACTGCCCCATTTTAGTTTGTATTTTGTCATTAAACCTTAACGCCTAGCATCAACTGCCTTAACAAACTAGCATAAAAATAGATCACATATTTTTAGAGTCCCATTCACAAATTTAATTGTTATTACCCTTTTTACGGTAAACATAAGGATCTCGTGGCCGGCTGTGGCATCGATTATGCGATTGATGTTAGGCAAAGGGAAAGAATCTTGGGGGAATTCTTTCTTTAAATCTTTATAATCCACAAACATTCTAAGTTTATTTCCTTTTTTGGGAATTACTACTACGTTTGCTAACCATTCTGGGTATTTGACCTCCCAAATGGACCCTTTTTTAAGGAGTTTAGTTACCTCATCCTTGATGAAAGCATGCTTGATCTCAGACTGGGCCTCCTTTTCTACTTTACCGGATGGAATTTTGGGTCCAGGCTCTACTTGTGAGTTGTGATCTCCGGCGGGATCCCTGTCATATCGAGACAGGACCAAGAAAACCAATCCATGTTAGCCATAAGAATTGAATGACTTTTTTCCTGAGTTGGGGGTTAACCCCGTGCCCAGGTATACCTTTCGATCGGGCAGATGTTCGATTAGTATGAACTACTCACGCTCTTCGATTATTAATTTGGTAGCGTAGGGATCATCAGGAACGATAAAGGATCGAGGAACCCTGTAATCATCGTCTTCATCAGTCCCCTGCTTGTCCGATTGGGTCAAGACTGACACCGATGATTGCTATTTGGCTTCTTGTTTTGCTTTTGAATCTTAATCTTTTGTCGATGACAGTGTTGATATCAGAATTACTTCATCGATGGAAAACATCTACTTTACGGCAGGTTGCTCCCCATAGACCGTCTTGATATCTTCTGGAGTTGGAAATTTTAATACTTGATGAAGGGTCGAGGGCACAACCCTCATGTTGTGGATCCAAGGTCTCCCGAATAGTGCGTTGTACCTCATGTCCCCTTCGATTACATAAACTTGGTCTCCTGGGTGGTTCCAGCTATGCTTACCGGTAATATTATTTCTCCTTAGTAGTTTCGCAAGCCATGTTGAACTCGTTTAGCACTGAAGTCACAGGCACGATTTGGTCTTGTAGGCCGAGTTGCTCTACGAACCTCGATTTAATGATGTTGGGAGAGATACCCAGATCAATTAACACAAGTTTAACTAGAGTTTTATTCACGAGTACAAAAATTACCACTGCATCATTATCGGGCTGCATGATTCCTTCTGCATCCTCGTCGTTGAAAGATAAAGTTCCTTATGGTATGTAACTTCAGTTCATTTTTTCCTTGTGATTGATACTTTGGTACTTTTTAATATTGGACCTTGCTAAACATCGACCCCTCTGATGATCATATGAATGACATGTTGAGGTTTGTCTTGCTTGTTTTGTTTATTGGAATCCCTATTTCTGAAATGATTCTTAGCCCGATCACTAAGAAATTTCTGAAGGTGCGCGTTATTGAATAACCGCGGTACCTCTTCTCTCAATTGTCGACAATCCTCCGTTCTGTGGCCATGAGTGCCATGATATTTTCATATTTGGTTGGGATCCCTTTGGGCTGGATCAGTTTGTAAAGGCCGAGGCCATTTGGTATCTTTGATGCGTCGGATAGCCGATACGATAGCAGCCGCATCAACATTAAAGTTGTACTCTGATAATCGTGGTGCCTCTTTAGGTTCTATAGGTCTGTCAATGCCTTTCTTGCTCATGATCCCTCGAGAGCTTTGATGTCAATCACTTCTCTTTTCATTTTGTGCAGAATTTTGCCCAGATCTGCTGCTCCTACGATCTCCATTATACGGCTGATATCGATCTTTGTTCAACCTCGGTTCTCGGTCAATATCCCTCATGATTCTATCGATGGTTCTGATAGTATAAATAGACCCGGAAGGAGCTTCAAGTTGATCGTCTTCAACCCTGATCTTTGATTGATTACTAATTATGCACATCGGCCCAAGTAACAACAAGGTATTCTATCAAATTCTGCTTCAACTGCTGTGAAGCCACTGAGATTCGAACATTGAGTCCTTGAGTGAAAGGTTGAACAACCCAATCATCAACAACCAGTGGCAAGTCCATCTGTTCTATTTGGAATTGAGACACGAATTCTCTAAGTATTTCGTTGTCTTTTTGCCTTACCTTGAAATGGTCCAACTTCCTGGTTTCGACCGTGATGGCCCCAGTGTGTGCCTTTACGAAAGAATCTGCAAGCATAGCAAATGAGTCAATAGAATTAGGTGGTAAATTATAGTACCATATCATAACTCCCTTTGACAGGGTCTCTCTTAATTTCTTTAGCAAGATAGATTCGATCCCGTCATCCTCTAGGTCATTCCCTTTGATAGCACACGTGTAAGAGGTGAGGTGCTCGTTCGGATCGGTCGTTCCATTATATTTAGGAATCTCGGGCATGCGGAAATTCTTGGAGATTGGATTTGGAGCCACACTCGGGGGGAAAGGTTTTTGCACGAACTTCATGGAAATCAATCCCTTCAATATTGGCGGTGTCACCGAGATTTGATCGACCCTGGAGTTGTAAGTTTCCACCTTTTTGTCGTTTGCCTCGATGTTCTTTTCCCCCGACTCAATTCGTTTTGTCAGTTCTTCGAGCATCTTTATGATTGCAGGATTGGTCTCCGATACTTTCTCGTTCGATTTCCTTGAAATCGATTCGACCCTGTGAACAACTTCCTAGGACGGCCTGAGCTCGACCCTACTCGGTGGGTGATTATGGTTTTGGAGCTGGGCTATCGCTGCCTGCAACATTTTGAAGATCACCCACCGGCCAATCTCACCATCTTTGCCTCTATGTGCGCTTTGAGCAGCTGATCGAACATCCTCATAAACGCTGCCTTTGGGATCGACGGGCAAATTTGCATTGATGGCTACATGTGATCTGACATCAATTAGATCTACAACCAGAACTCCATCGAGGCCAACCGGGGGTACATCATTCCCTGGTGCTATGTTATCATTTTCATCGTGGTGGCCGAAATCATTGTCAACGTGTAGAGGTGCTGACTGAGAGTTTGACATTTTGGTCCTAAAACCAAAGATACTTCAAAGAACAAGTGTAAAATAGTGTGTGTTATGAAAGTGTGTACCAGTTAATCACTATTATCCTTAGCCTCATGGTGGGCGCAAAACCGTTTACCCTTAAAATTGGATTACAATTAAATTTATACGCGATTTTAAGGATACGTGATATGACTTGATAACAAATTAAGAAGATGAATTAATATTGAAATTAACGATAATGAAATAAATGCAAACCACAAAATTGAACAGCCTTAGTCTCCGAGTTTGATAACCCTTGAGCTAAGAAATGCCTCAACTAGTATTAGAACTGAACAACAAGATGATAATAACTAGAAATGATCAATATATTGCTTTTTTTTTACGTGTTACAGTGTGCCTTATAAATGATTAGAACCCTCCTTTATATAGTGGGGGTGTTCTACTTATGGTACAATTCTATACAAGGTAAAGAATCTCATGATTTGCTAATTAATCGACCTCTTCTTGATACGTGTTTAGATCTCCGCCGCGATCCTCGACCGATTGTAGATCTTTCGGCTTTCCATTATTTGGCTCGATAAATCTTCGTCGATCTTGATCGATCTTTGGGTCACAAGCTCGACGATCTAATTTTGTGCCTTGGTTTGATATAACCCGAGCTCGAGCTTTGGCCTGCCATGTTTCAGCCTTGTTTGGTCAAACAATGCGCGAACCCGGTTTTGACCGTATACAATAATATAATAAACAATAGATGATTAGCAGTATAAAATTGACTACCAGTTACTTAAAGTTTCTTTCCAAAAAAAGAAAAAAAGAATATTCGCATAAGTTTAATGTAAGAGAACCATATAAAAAGCCTTCAAGTACTGCCATGTCACGACCCTGAAGTCCTACCTTAAGTAGTCATACTGACACCTACTCACTAGGACTAGGTAAGTGTAACATATGCTGAGTATTAGTGGAATTTAACTAATTTAACTGCAATACATTAAATAATAACTAAAACAACATAGCTGAACCAACATCAGTCATACAATCCCAAAGCCGGTAGTACAAATCATAAGCTTTTCTAAGAGTAACTAAAAATATTAAGTACATCACTGTCCCAGAATAAATAGTAAACAATAGAAATAAAAGACAACAGAAGGTGACTTCAGGGCCTACGAATGTCAAGTAGGTATACCTTAATGTCTCCAGCCGGACAATTATAAGTTTCAAAATCAACTCGATCAGAAGTATGTGGATCTGCACAAAATTGTGCAGAAGCATTGCATAAGTACACCATAACGATACCTAGTAAGTATCAAGCCTAACCTCAGTAGAGTAGTGACGAGGCCAGGTTAAGACACTTACTAGACTTAAAAACCTGTGCAGGATATAACATAATGATAAAAATGGAAAGATCATCAATGTAAGACCAACACTGGAAGGATCACAAATTTACAACCAATATTGAAAATAATAGAAGCATAAATGGCAACAAGAAATAATTAGGTAATAAAGCAACAACATAGTTAGAATACAGATGAAATATGAATGAACTCAAGTAAGGAAACCGATGACAACTCAATTAATTAAATCGTGCCCATAATAGCATTCACCTTTGCACGACAAAGTACTCGTGGTACCATGTACATCGTATTTGTATCAATATCAGCTAAGATAATTGAGGGATAAATTTAAACACAATAAAACACAATTTCAAACTTAAATAAAGTAAAATAAAGGAGAGGTTGTGCAAATAAAGTATCAGATGTGCTTAATTTAGAAATTAATATGATAAAGTAAAAATATTGTATTTAAATAAAATAAAACATCAGTTAAATTTAACGAGTTAAATATATAATTTGTTAAAAATAAAACCTGATAATAATTTTTGAGTAAAGTAGACAACAATAAGGTGATGAGTAAAATTTGAGAACCCAATTTAAGTAAAAATTTGATATCTATTTAAATTAGTAAAGTGCCGAGTGAGATAACGATTTTTATTTGAAAGTCACACAAGTAAAATTTCATAAGAATTCTTTTATTTAAAACCGCTAAGTTACCAATAACTCAATCAAATACGAGATAATGACCCCATCCACATAAAATTAACTTGAAAATCAATTTATCAAGAAATAATGGAGGCACAAATTGACATGTTAAAGCAACACAATAAATTACGTGGAATGCATGACTCACACAAGAAATCAATATTATTACTAGAATATTGACAATTAACAAAACACGATCAAATACAAGTGAAATGATTTAAGAAACAAAACTAACCGTTCATCCGATATACCGTTCCAACATAAAATGTACCATGAGAATCACAACTGGGAATAACTTTACTATCACAACAATTACAACATATAAATCTATTGCGGCGTGCAACCCGATCCCACCTATATCACGTCATCCGTCCTTGTCACTCCATATCAATCTTTACACATCATTTCAATACCTTTGTGGCACGCAACCCACTCCCCAAACAATATGAATTAAGCAACTAAACTACAACCAACTATAATGTATCACAAAATTAAACAAAATAGAGGAACTAAACAAAGAAGGATCACACGTGGATAAAAACAGTTACATGATGACCCATAAAGTTAAATAGCAAGTAATGACGATTCATAGTAAAGGCACACCAAGAATCAATTAACAATTAAGACACGTAACAGATAATGCATGAACCAATAAGTAATTGCAATTAACAATTAAAGCAGGTAAGGGCTAACTTGACAATAAAAGATAGAACAAGTATTAATCACTTCAAGTAAATGCAAGAAAGAATCCTAAGAGTCTAAACCGATCGAATTCCACATATAAGCTCGTGTACACACTTATCACCTCGTGTACACGTCTTCCACATAATTCAAATAGTACAATCAATCCAAATCTTAAGGGGTAGTTTCCCCCCATAAAGTTAGGCAAGATACTTACCTCAATTAGGCCAAATCAATACACAAAATAGTTTTTTCCTTTAAAATTCACTTTCGCTCAGCTCAAATCTAGCCAAAAATGACTTAATAATATCAAAAAATGCAAGAGAAACCAATTCCAATTGATAAATCTATGATCTTTATACAACTCCCAAAAGTCAACAAAAGAGCTCGCCTGGTCAAAACCCGGGTCCCAGGTAGGTTTTGTTTACCCATAACCCTACGAGCCCCCCCCACATATATCTATATAGTTTTCAAATCCGAGTCCAAATCGACTCTCAAAACTCAAATCATCCTTTTCAAAACTTTGACAAAAATCCTCAAATTCCCAATTTGATTCTCATAATTTTGATATTAATCTAATATATAATAACGAAATATAGTTGGAAATTGATTAAAATCACTTACCCAATAATTTGGTATGAAAATCTCTTTATAAAATCACCTCGTACCTAGTCTAGGGGTCAAAATATGATAAAATGAAGCTAAGTTCCGAAGTGCTCAACTAAAAACCAGCTACAGTTATCGTATTTGCGACATGGGATTCACAAATGCGAGCCTTGCAATTGCGGGAAAAGGATCGCAAAAGTGACCCCAGCCAGGCTTGCAAACGTCGTAGTTGCGACACAAAACTTCGCAAATGCAAAGTTGTTCCACTCAGCAGCTCCTCGCAAAAGTGACAATTATCTCGCAAAAGCAAGCCCCCTTATATACGCACATGTGAAACAAATCCTCGCAAATGCTAGTTCCCTTCCCCAACAGCCCATATTGGCAAAAGCGAGGAAGACCTCACAATTGTGGTCGTCGCATTTGCGACTAAAATATCGTTAATTGCGTTGGAACCAACACCGACACTCCAAATTCAACAAAACTAATCCGAAAGTCTCTCGAGCCCCCGGGCCTCCAAACCAAACTTCCACACAAGTCTATAAATATCATATGAACTTGCTCGCACAGTCAAAATGCCAAAATAATATCTAGAACCACGAATCGAACACCAAAACGCATGAAAGTCATAATGAACTTCAAGAACTTCTAGAAATGCAACCAAGCGTCCGAACCACTTCAAACCAACTCCAAATGATACCAAATTTTGTGGACAAGTTCCAAATGACATAACAAACCTAATCTAAGTCCTAAAATCAAAATCTGTACCCGATAGCATTAAAGTCAAACTATGGTCAAATTTAAAAAAATTCAAACCTTTAATTTGTCAACTTCCGCCAAATGGTGCCGAAACTTTCTAGAAACATCCAAATGATAATCTGGGCATTCGGCCAAGTCCAAATTACCATCTGAACCTACCGGAACCATCAAAACTCTAATCATATGTCAAATATAAAAAAGTCAAATTTGTTCAACTCTTTCAACTTCAAGCCTCTCAAGGGAGAGTCATCCTTCTAAATCAATTATGAATCACTTGAATATCAAAACTACCGATGCACGCAAGTCATAATACACCATATGAGGCTATTTGTGAACTCAAATAGCTGGACTAAAGGCAAATACTTAAAGCGACCAGTCATGTCGTTACATCCTCCCCCACTTAAACATATGTTTGTCCTCGAACGTGCCAGGAGTCGCTCCGTAGCTATCAAATTACTGCAGGGCTCAACTATGGTATTAGATTCAACATAGCCCGAGAGTTGGAGATAGATACCCCATATCAACAGGTGGTAGAGATTTCATAGAGATTGGAGGGTATACTGGGCCTTCAGAGACTATAGAGAGGCCAAGAGGCCTCGTGGTACAAGAGGATTTAGTGGTGGCCATGTTGCAGCTACAGCTTATCATGGTAGAGTCTCTATGAGTCATCCAGTGAACTCAGCACTTCTAGCTTCTAGGGGTGCTCCGGTTGTTCCAAGGTCTCAGGTTGCACACTTTGCTCAGCCACTTTCTAGTGCACCTCCTGCACGGGGTGCCTTCAGCGACTAGTCCAACCGACCAGGCCTGAGCCAGACCCAGCAGCCACATCCACCGAAAACTTACTTTGAGTGTGGTGATACCCGTCAAATGTTTAGAGACTGCCCCAGAGTTAGGAGGGGTGCACCTCTACAGACTACTCAGGCTCCACAGATTCAGTTAGGTCCCCAGGATTCTCAGGCCATGACTGCTTCCCAGTTGCTGCTCCACCAGCACAGCTAGCTAGGGGTGGGGGACGGGCGGGTAGAGGTTATATTAGAGGGGGAGGGCAGGCCAGATTCTATGCTTTTCCGGGTGGGACAGAGGCCGTTGCTTCAGACTCAGTCATTATAGGTATGGTTTCGATTTTCCATAGAGATGCATCAATCTTATTTGATCTAGGATCCACTTATTCGTATGCGTCATCATACTTTACCCCATATTTGGATATATCTCGTGATTCTTTGAGTTCTCCTGTTTATGTGTTCACGCATGTGGGAGATTTTATTATTGTGGACCATGTGTATCGGTCGTGCGTAGTTGTTATTGGTGGTTTTGAGACTCGAGTTGATCTATAGTTACTTAGCATGGTAGACTTTGATGTTATTTTGTGCATGGACTGGCTGTCGCCCTATGATGCTATTCCAGGTTGTCACGCCAAGACGGTGATGCTGACTATGCTAGGTTTGCCATGGTTAGAGTGGAGAGGTGCATTGGATTATGCTCCTACAAAGGTTTGTCATTTCTAAAGGCTTAACAGATGGTTGAGAGGGGGTATGATGCTTATCTAGCTTTTTTGAGAGATCTCAGTGCTAACACTCCTACCGTTGAGAGTCAGTAGAGGATCTTCCAGGCATGTCACCCGATAGGGATTTCGATTTTGGTAATGACTTGTTGCCGGGCACTTAGCCCATTTCTATTCCAACATATCATATGGCCCTAGAGGAGCTGAAGGTGTTAAATGAACAGTTACAAGAGTTGCTTAATAAGGATTTCATTTGGCCTAGTGTGTCACCTTGGAGTGCTTCGGTCTTGTTTGTGAAGAAAAAGCATGGTTCTATGTGCATGTGTATGATTATCGACAGTTGAACAAGGTCAACGTGATGAACTTGTATCCATTTCTCATGACCCAAAATACATTAATGGTCGTGATGGCATCAGACTCCGCTGTCAGGCAAGCCAAAAGTAAATAACTGATTTGGTTCTCATTTTAGTATTTTTGAAATCATATTTTCCTTCAATTAAATAGTGAGAAATAAAACTACAGAATGAATGATAATATTTTCCCCAAATATAATATGGAACATATGATAAGTACCCCCAAAATCAGGTGTCACAAGTGCATCAGCATCAACTAGGAAGATAAAATAAAATACATCATCTCTCCGGAATACAAATTTGGACAGGAAAGAAAATATAAATACTATAAAGGAGACTCTGCTAGCAAGGGGAAAATATGGAATGCAACTCACCTAAGTTCCCGTATTAACCATGCCGCTGTGCTCACACCACTAAGTATATATGTGCCTGCACAACAAAATGTGTAGCATGTGTAGTATGAGTACGTAAACAATGCATACCCAGTAAGTATCCAGTCTAACCTCGAAGAATTAGTGATGAGGGGTCAACTACGACACTTACTATGGTGTATAAATAAAATACCAATGATATAATTAAGCATGGATAACATAGAATGCCTGTATGCTCAATATCATGAGGTAAATATCCAATTCTTATATTAATAAGAAATTTCCAAATTTATTTTTTATCATTTATCATTTTGTATCTCGGGCCATTGAAGCAATATTAATTATTATAAATTCCAAAGCAAACAACTAAATCATGTGCAAATCATTCCGAGGTCGTACGACCCGATCCAACATAAATATTTAAACTTTGCACTGCCGAATATCAAACTCCATGAACCGTAGATGCATCTACTAACCTGCCGAGGCAAACAACCCACTCCCAAGAGAGTAGTAAAAATTTACCCTGCTCGCGAAATATAATTGCGACGCGATTACACATAGATTTTCTTAAGTTATTGTAATATTCCTCAAATCTTTTCGAAAATATGAAGTTCAAATGAAAAAATTTTAAAATCTCAAATACCTCAATTTCAACTCTTTTCAAGAAAATTAATAAGCAACCGCAAACTCGCTTCTTTTCAAAGCAAACAATATCTATAAATCAAATAACAATATCGACACGGCATGATGTAACCTAAAACTACCCGGACATAGGCATAGCTAGTAGCTACGTACGGACTCTCGTCACCTCGTGCATGCGTAACCCCCACGATTAGAAGCACATATTAATTTAATTCACCTATTGGGTTAATTCCCTCTTACAATGTTAGAAAGGAGACTTACCTCGCTTAGAAGTTCCATAGTCAGCTCCCAAGCCTTTCCTACAACTCAAACCGATGCCCAACGCTCCAAAACTAGTCAATAAATGTACAAATCCACAAATATATACTCCAATACTTACTATACTCTAATTTACAATAATTTCCAACTCCGCTCGAAAGGTCGATAAAATCAACCCTTGGGTCCACATGCCCGTATTTTGAAATTTTTCGAAGATAAACATTACCCATAACATCACGAACTTAAATGTATAATTTATTGTCAATTCCACTCCCAAATTCATAGTCAAAATCTAAAACTGCCAATTTTTAGGTTTTCTACCAAACCCCAAAATTTCCACTAGTTTTTCATGAATATCCATGTTAAAATCTATATAATCCAAGTTTTTAACTTGCAATAGGTGGGAATAAGTTACCTTGACATAGATAATGAAGATGGAGCTCCAATATTTCTCTTAGTTCATTTCCCATAGAGGAAATAAGATGAAATAAGCCAAACCCATTTTTTGCAAACTTATACACCGCACGTGCGACCCTTCTTCGCGTTTGCGGGCCTCTCATTGCGTTCGCGATGAACAAAATACTCAAAATCCATTTCCAAACTTTTCTTAGATAGCCTATAGTATAATGGTCATGACGTTTTTTACAAAACTCCAAATGACAAATGGTTTAACTTTCTGAAAATTAGACACCAATATCTACACCTTTCATGTTTTGGTCATCTCCCAAAACCTTATAGATTTCGAGATATAAGTTGCCAAACTCAGCCCTATGCAACACAAATTTCTTATTCATCTACTCGGACAACCTGTAGTGTACCAGCCATAAATTTTTGTACACAATCCAAATGCTAAATAATTTATCTTTCTGAAAAGCTAGACACAAAGGGCTACAACTTTCCTTTTTTATTCTTCTCCAAATTCCCTTATAGATTGTGAGATATGAGTCTCCGAAATGAGACCTGTGCAACAGAGATTTCCTTCTTCGTGAACGCGAAGAACAAAATCCCAAAAGCCAAATCCTTCTCCGCAAAAGCGAGAGGATCCTCGCGAACGTGAGAACAACACCAGACATCAGAAAATCAGAATCCAATGTAGCCTAAAATGATCCAAAATACACCCGAAAACACCCGAGGCCCCCGATACCCTGTCCAATCATACCAACCTGTCCCAAAACATTACATGAACTTGTTTGAGGCTTCAAATAACATTAAAAACATTGAAATCATGAATCGCACCCCAATTCAAGTTTAATGAACTTTGAAGCTTCAAACTTCTACATTCGGTGTCGAAACCTATCAAATCACGTCTAATTTATTTCAAATTTTGCACACAAGCCACATTTGACATTACGAACCTACTCAATTTTCTAGAATCGGAATCTCAAACCGATATCAAAAAGTCTACTTCTGGTCAAACTTCTAAAAAACCTTCAAATTTTTAACATTCGCCAAATGACCTTAAAATGACCTACGACCTCCGAAACCACTTACGGACATGCTCCCAATACCAGAATCACCAAACAGAGCTATTCCCAGACTCCGAATGTGATGACTCAGCTAGTTATCTTAAGAATTAATGCCCCGATCCCCTATTAACTGCTTTTTCTATATTTATTTCTGCTATTTTGATTTGCCGGTATGTTCGGTTTTGAGTTTCGGAGAGTTTTGGGAGACTTAGTCCCTACATGAGAGATTAAATGTTGGAAATTTGACCATAGTCGGAACAGTGTGAAGACAGCCTTAGAATGGAATTCCAATGGTTCCGTTAGCTCCATTGGGTGATTTCGGGTTTAAGAGCGTGTTCGGATAGTGTTTTGGAGGTCCGTAGCTAATTTAGGCTTGAAATGCCGAAAGTCGAATTTTGAAGTTTCTAGTTCGATAGTGAGATTTTGATCCGAGGGTCGGAATGAAATTCCAAAAGTTGGAGTAGCTCCATAGTGTTGAATGTGACGTGTGTGCAAAATTTCAGGTCATTCGAACGAGGTTTGATAGACTTTTTTATCGAAAGCGTATTTTTAGAGTTTTGGAGTTTTTAGGCTTGAATTCGTGGTTGATTCGTTGTTTTGATGTTGTTTTAGGTATTTTAAGGATTGGTATAAGTTTGGACAGTGGTATTAGACTTGTTTGTGCTTTTGGTTAAGGTCCCTGGGGCCTCGGGATGATTTCGGATGGTTGTCGGAATAATTGGAAGTGGTTTGAAGCAGCTGAAGCTGCTGATATCTATCATAACCGCACCTGCGGTTGGGTCCTGCAAGTGCGGAGCCGTAAAAGTGGGGGAACAATCATAGAAATGGAATTGGGGAGGATCAGCACGGTCCGCAGATGCATGAGACTTACCACAGAAGCGGCAGCACATATGCGAATGGGTAATCGCAGGTGCGGAAGGTGGTCTTTAAAGGCCGCATAAGCAGATTAACCGAGCAGAAACATATAAATACTTTCCTTCGCGAAATTTAGCTAATTTTAACCTCTTTTCAAACGGGAAGAAGCTTGGGGAGCATTTTCAAGAGGTATTTTCAGAGGAGTTCATTGGGATTTGGGCCATTTGGAGTCGAGTACTCGTGGCAAGAGCGTGGTTTCAGATTGATTTGAGATGGTTCGAGGTAAGTGGCTTGCCTAACCTTGTGTGGGGGACCTTCCCCTTAGGATTTGGTATTACTGTTAATTGAAATGCCTTGTACGTGAGGTGACAAGTGCGTACTTGTGCTAATTGTTGACAATCCGGTTTTCATTAAGTAATTACTAGTATGTTTCTTTTCCTATTTATATTACATGCATTTAAAGCCTATTGTTAGCGCATGTCTAAGTGTTTTAATTGCCTTAATTGCTCAAACTGCTTTACCTGAATTCCGTGCAGCATGCTAGGTTAGAATTACTTGTTTGCCTTGATATGAAATTGACATTTCTGAATATTTTCCTGATGCTGCTGTGTAATTACATTAGGGCTCTGACCTTCCTCATCACTACCCGACCGAGGTTAGGCTTGACACTTACTAAGTACCGTTGTGGTATGCTCATGCCCTTTCTGCCCATGTTTTTCATGTGCAGATCCAGGTACTCTGACTCAGTCCTATCACCCTTGAGGCAAGACGAATATTGTAGAGACTTCGAGGTATATCTGCCACGTCCGCAGACCAAGGAGTCCCTTTCTACTCTCCCCATTGTATTAGCGCTTATGTTTTTGCTTTTCCTTGTTAGATATTTTGAAGTTAGACACTGGTAGACATTCCAAGGCTTGTGGTTTCACGAGATTCCAGGTTTTGGGAAATGTTGTTAGTTTTCGAGAAGTTGTATTGTATATACCGAGCGACATTTTGAATACTGTTTCATTCGGTTATTTTGTCTTTTGATTATTTTTTCTGCAAGTTTTTTTATTTTCTGCATTTTTAGGCTTACCTAGGCGTAGAGACTAGGTGCCGTCACAGCAGTTCACGGAGGGAAAACCGGGGTCGTGATAAGTTGGTATGAGAGCTCTAGTTTCATAAGAGTCATGAATCACAAGCCGGTTTATTAGAGTCTCGCTGATCGGTACGGAGACGTCTGTAATTATCTACGAGAGGCTGTGTAACTGTTAGGAAAATTCCACTTCATTTTATTTCCTTGTCGTGCGATATTTAATGTCACAATTCTAAACTTCTGTCTTCTATTCTCTCACAGATGGCGAGGACATACACTACTCGAGATGATCAAGCATCCGCACCCCTAATGCAGCCGTTAGAGGCCGGGGCCGGGGCAGAGGCCGAGGACGTGCATGTGGTGCATCTAGAGCACCCGCGCGAGTTGCCACCGAGGTACCACCAGTAGTTCCACCCGGAGTCCAGGCACCTGATACGCCTACTGCTGCTACTACTCTAGCAGTTCAGGAGACTCTGGCATAGTTCATGAGCTGTACACCACATTGGCTCAGGCAGGGTTGCTTCCCCTTGCTACAGCTATGTCTCAAGCCGGGGGAGGAGCACAATCTCCCGCCACCCGCACTCCTGAGCAGCGAGTGCATGTTGAGCAGGTCCCTGAGATTATTCCTGCACAGCATGCAGTCCATGATCAGCCCGAGGACAGGGCAATGATTTCCGAGGATGAGCAGCTGAGGCTTGAGAGGTTGAAGAAGTACAAGCCTCCTGTATTCAGTGGTCTAGCATCGGATGATGCTCTGGGATTTCTAGATGAGTGTTACCGCATTCTCCGTAACATGGGTATATCAGGGTCGAGCGGGGTTTCCTTCACTACCTTCCAGCTTCGAGGAGCTGCCTATGAGTGGTGGCGCACCTATGAGTTAGACAGTCCTGATAAGGCTACTTCACTGACTTGGACTCAGTTTTCATATCTGTTCCTAAGAGAGTATGTTCCTCAGAGCCTTAGGGACGCATGGCATGCAGAGTTTGAGCATTTCGCCAGGGTGCTATGACTATCTTAGAGTATGCTGTCCGTTACACTAGTTTGGCTAGACATGCACCAGCCTTGGTTTCTATTGTTCGCGAGAGGGTTCGCCGATTTATTGAGGGCCTTATTCCCAACATCAGGTCTAGCATGGCTCGTGAGTTGTAGATGGATATTTCCTATTAGTAGGAGGATTGAGGGTATGCATGCTAGGGAAAGAGAGGAGATGGAGGCCAAAAGGTCTCGAGAGTCGGGCCATTAAGCTGCAGGTCATCATGGTAGGGGTTATATGAGTCGCCCTGTTCATTCAGCTCTTCTAGCAGCCAGTGGTATTCCAGCTCCTCCTAGGCCTTAGGAGCCCTATTATGCGCCTCCAGTTTCTAGCGCGCCTCCCGCGCGGGGTGCTTTCGGAGGTCAGTCCAGCAGACCTGGCTCGAGCCAGTCACAACTTCCACATCCTCCTAGAGTTTGTTTTGAGTGTGGTGACACATGCCATATAGTGAGGGATTGCCCCAGACTTAGGAGGGCTGAACCTCCACAGACTTTTCAGCCACAACGTGTCCCGCAGAGTTCTTAGGCTATGATTACAGCTCTAGTTGCTACCCCACCTGCTCAGCCAGCTAGAGGTAAAGGTTAGGGAGGTAGAGGTCACCCTAGCGGGGGAGGCCAAGCCAGATACTATGCCCTTCTTGCCCGTACCGAGGTTGTTGCCTCCGATTCTGTCATCATATGTATCATACTAGTTTGTTACAGAGATGCATCGGTTCTATTTGATCTAGGCTCCACTTACTCTTATGTGTCTTCTTATTTTGCTCTGCATTTGGGAGTACCTCGGGATTCTTTGAGTTCTCCTGTTTATGTTTCTACTCCTGTGGGAGATTCTCTTGGTGTGGACTGTATTTATCGGTCGTGTTTGGTTGCTCTTAGTGGTTTTGAGACCAGAGCCGATTTATTGTTGCACAGCATGGTAGATTTTGATATTATATTGGGCATGGACTGGTTGTCACCCCATTATGCTATTCTTGACTGTCACACCCAAAATCGTGACGCCGGCTATGCCAGGTGTACTGCGTGTTGAGTGGAGGGGTACGTTAGATCACACTCCCAGTAGAGTTATTTCTTTTCTTAAAGCTCAGGGTATGGTTGAGAAAGGGTGTGATGCGTATCTAGCTTATGTGAGAGATGTCAGTATTGATACCCCTTCAGTTGATTTAGTCCTAGTAGTACATGATTTTCCTGATGTGTTTCCAACTGATCTTCTGGGCATGCCGCCAGATAGAGATATTGATTTTGGCATTGATTTATTGCCGGGCACTCACTCCATTTCTATTCCTCTGTACCGTATGACTCCTTCTAATTTGAAGGAGTTGAAGGATCAGTTACAGGAATTGCTTGATAAGGGTTTTATTCGGCCCAGTGTATCACCTTGGGGTGCTCTTGTCTTTTTTGTGAAGAAAAAGGATGGTTCTATGCGTATGTGTATTGATTATCGCCAGTTGAACAAGGTTACAGTGAAGAACCATTATCATTTGCCTTGCATTAACTATCTGTTTGACCTACTTCAGGGTGCATGAGTGTTTTCTAAGATTGACTTGCGCTCAGGCTACAATCAGTTGAAGATTCGGGAGCCATACATACCGAAGACTGCTTTCAAGACTCGGTATGGTCATTACAAGTTCCTTGCTATGTCATTTGGGCTGACCAATGCCCCAATAACCTTTATGCATTTGATGCACATTGTGTTCCAGCCATATCATCATTGTCTTTATTGATAATATTCTGGTGTATTCCCGGAGTCGAGAAGATCATGAGCAGAACCTGATGACAGTGCTACAGACCTTGAGAGAAAAGAAGTTATATGCTAAGTTCTCGAAATGTGAGTTTTGGTTGGATTCCGTGGCATTCTTAGGGCACGTGGTATCAAGTGAGGGTATTTAGGTGGATCCGAAGAAAGTAGAGGCCGTGCAGAGTTGGCCCAGACCATCCTCAGCTACAGAGATATGTAGTTTTCTTGGCTTGGAGGGTTATTACCGTCGTTTTGTTGAGGGGTTTTCATCGATTGCAGCCCCTATGACCAGGCTGACCTAGAAGGGTGCTCCGTTCCAGTGGATGGAAGTGTGTGAGGCGAGCTTTCAGAAGCGTAAGACAGCTTTGACTACAGCCCCAATATTGATATTGCCTACAGATTCAGGATCTTATACGGTCTATTGGGATGCCTTGAGGATTGGCCTTGGAGCAATTTTGATGCATGATGGTAGGTTGATTGCCTACGCATCCATACAGTTGAAGGTTCACGAGAAGAATTATCCGGTCCACGACCTAGAGTTAGCTGCCATTGTTCACACCCTGAAGATCTGGCATCATTATTTGTACGGCGTTCCTTGTGAGATTTATACTGATCATCGAAACTTGTAGCACCTGTTCAAGCGAAAGGATTTAAATTTACGCCAGAGGAGATGGTAAGAGTTGCAAAAAGACTATGACATCACTATTTTGTATCACCCGGGCAAGGCCAATATGGTGGCTGAGTTGCCGGGTAGAGAGTTTGGGGAGTTTGGCTTATTTACCAGCATCGAAGAGGCCTATGGCGATGGATGTTGAGGCCTTAGCCAACAGTTTGTGAGATTGGATCTTTCGGAGACGAGTCGGGTTCTAGCTCGCGTGGTTTCTTGGTCTTCCTTATTTGATCGTATCAGGGAGCGTCAGTATGATGACCCTCATTTGCTTGTCCTCAAGGACAAAGTTCAGCATGGTGATGCTAGAGATGTGACTATTGGTGATGACGGGGTATTGAGGATGCAAGGTTGGATTTGTGTACCCAATGTTGATGGGATTCGGGAGTTGATTTTAGAGGAGGCCTACAATTTGCAATATTCTAACCATCTGGGTGCCGCGAAGATGTATCGGGATTTGAGGCAACACTATTGGTGGAGGCGGATGAAGAAGGATATAGTTGGATTTGTAGCTTGGTGCCTCAACTGTCAGCAGGTGAAGTATGAGCACCAGAGACTGGGTGGGTTGCTTCAGTAGATAGAGATTCTGGAGTGGAAGTGGGAGCGAATCACCATGGACTTTGTAGTTGGGCTCCCACGGAATTTGAGAAAATTCGATTCTATTTAGGTGATCATGGATAGGCTGACCAAGTCTACGCACTTCATTCCCGTGTGTACTACCTATTCTTTGAAGCACCTAGCGGAGATTTATATCTGGGAGATTGTTCGTCTGCATGGTATTCCAGTGTCCATCATTTCAGATAGAGGTACTCAGTTCACATCGCGGTTCTGGAGGGCCGTTCAGTATGAGTTGGGTACTCGGGTAGTGTTGAGTACATCATTTCACCCTTAGACGGACGGACAGTCTGCGCACACTATTCGGATTCATGAGGATATGCTCTGTGCGTGTGATTGAGTTTGGTGGGTCTTGGGATCAGTTCTTGCCATTGGCAGAGTTTGCCTACAACAACAACTATTAGTCCAACATTCAGATGGCACCGTATAAGGCTTTATATGATAGACGGTGTAGATCCCTGGTGGGTTGGTTCGAGCCGGGTGAGGCTAGATTGTTGGGAACAGACATGGTTCAGGATGCTTTGGAGAAGGTCAAGGTGATTCAGGATAGACTCTGTACAGCCCAGTCCTGACAGAAGAGTTACGCAGACCGGAAGGTTTGTGATGTTTCCTATTTGGTTAGAGAGTGGGTTCTACTTCGGGTTTTGCCTATGAAGGGCGTTATGAGATTCAGGAAGAAAGGAAAGTTGAGTCGGAGGTTTATTAGCCCTTTTGAGATATTGAGGCGTATTGGGGAGGTTGCTTATGAGCTTGCCTAACCTCCTAGCTTGGTAGGAGTTCATCCGGTAGTTCATGTTTCGATGCTCCGAAGGTATCACGGTGATCCGTCGCACGTGTTGGATTTCAGTTAAGTCCAATTGGACAAGGATCTATCTTATGTTAAGGAGCCAATGGCAATATTGGACAGGCAGGTTAGAAAGCTGAGGTCAAAGAACATTGCATCAGTGAAGGTTTAGTGGCGGGGTCAGCCGGTCGAGGAAGCATCCTGGGAGACCGAGCAGGATATGCAGAGCTGTTACCCTCATCTTTTCACTACTTTAGGTATGCCTCTATGCTCATTCGAGGACGAACAAATGTTTAAGTGTAGGAGGATGTGATGACCCGGTTAATCGTCTTAAGAATTAACGCATCGATCCCCTATTAACTACTTTTCCCTTGTTTATTTATGCTATTTTGTTTTGCCGGGATGTTCGATTTTTAATTTCGGAGAGTTTTGGGACACTTAGTCCATACATGATTGGAAATTTGACTATAGTTAGAACAGTGTGAAGACGACCTCAGAATGGAATTTCGATGGTTCCGGTAGCTCCGTTGGGTGATTTTGAGTTTAGGAGTATGTTCGGATGGTGTTTTGGAGGTCACTCGCTAATTTAGGCTTGAAATGCCGAAAGTCGAATTTTGAAGTTTTCGGTTCGATAGTGAGATTTTGATCTGAGGGCTGGAATGGAATTCCGGAAGTTGGAGTAGCTCCATAGTGTTGAATGTGACATGTGTGCAAAATTGCGAGTACGAGGTTTGATAAACTTTTTGATCGAAAGCGTATTTTTAGAGTTTTGGATTACGCTTGAATTCGTGGTTGATTCACCGGTTCGATGTTGTTTTAGGTGTTTTAAGAATTGGTATAAGATTGGACAATGGTATTAGACTTGTTTGTACTTTTGGTTGAGGTCCCGGGGGCCTCGGGATGATTTCAGATGGTTGTGGGAAGAATTGGAAGTGGTTTGAAGCAGCTGAAGCTGTTGATATCTGTCATAACCGCACCTGCGGTTGGGTCCTGCAGGTGCGGAGCCACAGAAGCGACGGAGAAATCATAGAAGTGGAACCGGGGAGGATCAGCAAGGTCTGCAGATGCGGGAGACTTACCACAAAAGCGGTACCACATCTGCAAATGGGTAATTGCAGGTGCGGAAGTTGGTCTTTAAGTGAAAGGTCGCAGATGCGACAATGTCATCGTAGAAGCAGGACCGCAGAAGCGGATTAACTGGGAGACACGCTCAAATTACACTTTAATTAAATAGTGTAAGGCAGTCAGTGTCAAATATAATAACCCAACAAGGTTGGGGTCAAATCCCATAGGGAATAGGTGTGAAAAGGTTACTCGAGTAGTGTGTTACTTGACTTAAGTCATAATTCTATTCGGTTAATTATAACAAAAGTATGATATAATTATGATTTGAATAAATAACTAATTGTAAGGTTGAGAAAGTAATTAATTTGATTAAGGAAACCAAGGTTGTGTCCCCCTCAATGAAATGTAATGCTATCAGTGTTAATGCGATATATTTCTAATGGAAGGTTCTTTAGATATGCAAATGATTTCTAAATGACAACCCAATATTTTCCAATAGTTGGGTAGTATTTCCTCTTTATGATTTTTCCAAATATAAAAGAGTTACAATTAAGAATAATCAATATATGCCAAATAAAACCCACTTATTCCTAAGCGATTCTATTAAACAAGGTTTAAAGCCTTGAGTCTTTGATATTTATTTTTACCAAATTCTAACTCACTTTTCCAAGTAAAGAAAGAATTTAATGGCACTTGTTAATGTTTGCAACCACCAACGATAAATGAAGAATGAGAAATAAATATATATCAACCAACCATTATACATATATTCAATGTTAAACAACCATTAACATAATACCCATTAGGGTCCACAACCTTAGTATTTAAAGTTAGTTACACATGGTAAAATACAAAAAGATGAGAATATTAAATGCCATAAAGCTTAAAACATGCAAGATTCTTCACTCAAAAGCTTCCAAAAGAGAGGAATATTAAAGATTTGGACTGTAGTTCAAAAAACAAGACAAGATGGCCCCACAAAACCTCAATAAGTCTATCTATAATGGGTCAAAACTCTGGACCAAATTTGGACCAAAATACCCTCCCAGATCAATTATGCGACCACATATCTGTCGCATACCGCATTTTCTTCAAGTCCATCGCATCTTCGAACCCTAGTTTCTAGGCATTTGTCACATTTAGGTTATGTGGTCTGTATTGTTGATTTGCGCTCGCAATTGTCACCGCATTTTCTGCCTTCAGCAACTTCTATAACAAGTTTGTGATCCATTATGTGGCCCACAAACCTGTTATGCGGTCACATAATGGACCGCATTTCTTGCACCTAAATTTGGCCAGCAAACTTTTGGACTTTGCGATTTCTTCGAGCATTATGCGGTCCGCAACCTGCATCTTCACATATACGATCACATTTTGCTCTTTTCTTGTCCTTTTTCGGCTTTTTGATTTCATTCCCATGTTCTTAGGTCCTTAAACCTCATACACTGCAAAAATATTAAAATTACATAAATATAGAAGATAATTGCATTTAAAACAAGCTAAAATATAAGCAATTTGTATTAAATATGTCGAAATTCTCCGGCATATCAACACCCCCAACTTAAACTCTTGCTTGTCCTCAAGCAACTAAAACGACACTATCCTATTGTAGACTCCATCTAAACTATATGAAACAATAGTGACCGTAGACGGTGTTTGTTGTCAGTACTACAAGCATGCACTTTCATTTATTTACCCTTCCTGAACCATCATTGTTATTTACAAAGAAATTTAATAAACTTGTGAAACTTTGAGCCTCGACCAATTTGACAAAATGTTACTCTCAGCTAAGTGCAATTGCATTCGACTTCAAGAACTCTACTTCTGTCCAACCTCACAATTCATGTGCCCTCACAAGAAAGAAAGTCCCAAACTCACAATATTTACAATGACAACAAAAGGGACAGATTCACAAAGACACTCACTCTCAAAAAGAGTTTTAAGTGTTACAGCATGCCAGACCATAAGCTTGCCCTTATTTTAATTCATTGCTTTATTCTATCAACGTCCGGTTGGAGATCCCATAAGGACTTTTTAAGATCGTAATGTAGGTTTAGGGAAGGGTTGGATAAACATTTGGGTATACGTAACTACACCCTCCTTGAACACTACTCACATTTTTCTTTCTTGTTGCTCTTTGCTTCTTTTCAAACCACATAGCCCTCCTTAGTTCCTAGTTTCCCACATTAAACCACATTGAATACCTCTCTGATTTTCTTCAAGACTCCATATTCATATATATATATATATATATATATATATATATATATATATATACATCTCTTCTTCTTTTCTTTTTTTTTCTTTTCTCTTGCAAAATTTGTTTTTTTTTTCTTTTTTTTGTTGCTTTTGGAGCTTGAATCGTTTTACACCTTGGGGTATACTTCCCTACACTCACTTTACAACCTTGCCAATTTTCGTCTTGACACCACATCCCAAACTTAGGTTTTTGGCGTCGTTCTCAATGTTCAAGGAGGGATGAGTTCAAAAGAGGGAATTATTTCACAAAAGGGGAAAGGTTTGTAATGAGGTAGGCAAAGAAAAAGTTAAAGGCTCAAATGGGGTAACTAGTGATAATATTTGCACAATGGGTAGCTTGAAAGGCTAACTGGTTTTCCAAAATCACAAAGATTTCTTAAGGTCATTTCTCCAACCAAATGTAATTATCATTAGCATCGAAAGACCAACCAGACAAGTTCTAGATGGCAGAAGTAAACACAAGAATTATTTATACAAAGACTCACAGACATGGCAGACGAATTGTTTGGCTCCACATAGTTTTAGCTCTCAAGTCAACACTTGGCAACTCGAAGCTTTCATCATATTTGCATGCATAACTCTAGGTAGACATGGAGTCAAAGAGCGAGCCTCAAGTTCACACAGTTGATTTTTTTATATTAATGGAAGTGTATAGGTTATTTACAGGCACATACTCTTGAAACTAGACAATTACACCAAACCGGTCAAAATGTTTCATTCTACTGCTCTGGTTCTACTATTATACCCTTGGAAAAGAACCCGACGAAGAAAAACCAAGGGGGATTCATTGTTAATTACTAAAGATGAACATACAACTATCTACTTTTTTTTTATGTATATACAAAGATAACCTATGTACAAAAACCATACAACACAAGTATATACAGAAACCACAGAAGTTGGCTTACATAACACAAAAACATGTACAATAGTTTAATTCACAAAAACCAAGTTTGTACAAGGCTATCCCACCCCCAACTAAAAAGCATGAATTGTCCCCAATGCATAAGAGTGTAAAACAGAGTTTAGGGGCTCCTTGAGGCGCACTAAGTGCTATGGGAGTCGGAAGCCGACTGAATGATGGTGGGGTCACCCTTTGATGCTGAAGCTAGGATCGATGAGATTTTGGCCGGAGGAGTGACCACCACTAATGGAGGAGGGATCTCTGGCTGGCCCGACACTGGAGCTGGGGCCTGTGAGCTACTAGCCTCGCCTGCTGATAGCTGAATGGTCGATGGAATGGCTTGGGCGACCGTGTCTGCTAGCAAATGTTCAATTGCCTTCTGAACAACTGCTTGTTCCTCCTCTGCAACTGTAGGGGCAGCAATCTGCTTACCCTTCTCCTGAGGGCCCTCATCCTCCTCGGACCATGACTCCTCATCAGTATCTCCCTCTTCTACCTCGGTTAGTTCAACTTGAGTTGCTTGAGGACATAATGCAGTGCACTTGTGCGATCGCATAATTAAAATGCATTCCGCAAAGTGCACCTCCTCGCCACATTTCTGCCACCAAATTTAGCCAAACACACTGTCTGGGTTCGCGACCACAATGCAGTCCACATAGTTAAAATGCGACCGCATATGTGTAGCAGACTTCCCATGGTGACCTTTCTTCACTTTCACACGCAATTTTACCCAGTGTTATGATCTTTTGAATCACCTACACTCTAACACACACTTTAAATTGCTCAATTAAATCTATCTAACAAAAGTTACAATTTAAAGGACAAAAAAATATGTTACCACACATGGGTTGCCTTCCATGAAGCACTTGATTTAACGTCGCGTCACGACGTAGTTGGCCTTTCTTTGGGTTCACTCATTGGTCGGGCGCAGACCATCTTTGAGAGCCAACTGTTCCATCAAATATTTTTCTCCATCTGTGCCCAAGTAGTGCTTGACTTACAGGCCATTTACTTTGAAAGTACGGAGCCCATCCTCTGATTCTAACTCCATATCTCCAAAAGGGTATACATTGACCACCTTGAACGGACCGGACTATTTCGATTCGAGCTTGCCCGAAAACAATTTGAGCCTTGAGTTGAAGAGCGAAAATGCAAAAATCCTATAGGCATGGAATCTAGATGCTGAATTTCGTTTAAAGCCTATGAACATGATATCTAATGGTGGTTGATTATTTAAGACCTATAAACGTGTTTGCCTAATGAAGAATGCATATGCAAGATTCAGAAATTCCTATGGGCAGGATATCTATATAATATGCAGAAATTCTTATAGACATGGTATTTATATGAGAAAGCAGAAATTCTTATAGACATGATATCTATATGAGAATGCAAGATTCCTATAGGCAGGTTATCTATGTGAGAATGCAAGATTCCTATAGACATGGTATCTATGTGAGGATGCAAGATTCCTATAGACATGGTATCTATATGAGAATACATAAATTCATAAACTCCTATAGGCAGGTTATCTACCCCTTTTTGTATACATAATTAACTCTCTCTTTTCACTAACCATCCCCGATAGTTTATTACAAAGTTATTACAGTCCAGAAAAAGTAAAGTAAAGGAAAAATACATCAGAAATTTAAAAGTACAACCAAAGAGAGCCTGATTTAGACTTCCTGTCGGAAGTATGAAGTAAATCAACTCCAAGAGATCATATTTCAAAGCCTTTCTCCTATTTGGGATGTGTCAGAGTTCTCTAAGAGTCTCATATGAACTCCGGGCATTGCTTACACCCAAATATATCACGGATTAAGCCATAATGCAGTGTGGAAGGGCCAGCCCTCAGGTGTCCAAGTTCAGAGGGAGCTCGAGGTCCCAAGGCAAGACTCACAAGAAGGGGGCAGAACTTAAGGACTAAGAGAGAGTGCAAGTGCAGATTCTGAAAAGGTAAAAGGGGAAGGGAAACAGTACACATAGGGATATAGGGAATGGGGATTGCAAAAGCACAAGAAGAGCAGGCTGATGGGCATACCCAATAATGGGAAATGTTGGCACACCCTCCAACCTGTTTAGAGGTTAAGACCCCATTGGTTCAAAACTCAGATCATGGACAACAACTCATATTGCTATACCCTAAGCCACCATTTACAAACACATAGGGGTAATGGGATAGGGAGCAAAGATTCACAACAGAAACATACAGTAGAACATAGGCATACTAAGCTAAATATCGAAATCTATAGAAAATAATAAAGTAGACATGGATACGAAGACTGTAAGTAAACACATTGGGGTGATGCTGAAACTTAAATCAGGACATATCAGTTTTAAAGAAATAAGTAGAAAAGTAGTAGTCTTGTAAAAGCCAAAGTGCAAACAGGAAGACAAAATACTAAAAGTGTGAGTGCAGAAGAGATTGTGAAATTGTGAAGTTTGAAGTAAGTTTTTGTGAAAAAGGTCGTGCCTTTTATAGTGTAGAAAGTAGGTAGAAATAAGGTAAGAAAATAGTTTTAAAATTGATTTTCAATCAATTACACAAGGCTTCCCTTAATTAAAGGATTCAGTTTCAAAACGAGTAAACCCATTTAAGGAAAGGAATTGAATAAACACTTTGTGTAAAGCATGCAATTGAGGGTAAATACATAAAGGTTATTTAAGGACAATGTTTTGACAGAACACGGTTTGTGCAAATAAGGTTAGGGAGTCAATTAACAGCCAGTAAATCACAAGGTCTGAGATTTGGTATGAATGAACCAAGTCAGAAAAGATGCAGAAGGATTTTACTTAAGTCGAGTAACAGAGGAAATCAGTAAAAGATGGAAAGAAATCAATCAAGCTATATTCAGAAGGAAGTTTGCACTATTTGCAAATTTGAAAACAATTTAGAGGAAAATTCATCATATATAAGGAGCATGTGAGCATGAAAGAAGACCGTCGTGTAAATTAGTAGAAAAAATCCAGTGTAGAAGAGTTTAGCAAAATGTTCAGCATTGTATGAAAACAAAGATGTCCAAACTTAGTTCAGAGACTCAAAGTCAGTCTGAAAGAGTTAAGGGTTATAAAATAAAACCCTAGTTCAATCAAACCTCGGCAGAACCCCCAAATTATAGGGTTTCCACCTTGAATCAAGTACAGAGATGAGGAGGCAAGTAGTCGAATCAAAACATGTTTAGAGGTTTCAGAAAAGAACTGAAACTTCTAACATGCTTCTTCCAGCAACAAAACTCATGAATAGCATGTAAATACAGTATAGGGGTTCAAGGCAAACAGAGTAAAGAAACTAATTCGAAGCATGATAAGAAAAGACTGATAAGAACAGTAGAAGAAAGCATGCTTAAGAAGATCCTTTTAAAAGAAACTTAAACAAAGTTAAATGGAAGGAAAATAGTAATAACACTTAAGAACACGGTAGAAGAATACAGTAGGAGACACATACTAGAAAATAGCAGGACATAGTAGAAAAGCATACAAGAACATATTATAGAAAGTACAGTAGAAGAACATACAAGAACGGAATATAAAAAGCACAGTAGAAGAACATACACGGTAGAAGGAAAACATAGAACACAACAGAGGTAAATACATACAAAAGAAAAGGAAAAGAAAGTTAGAGAAATACTTAAGTATTTTCAGAAAACCCTAAATTGTAAAAGAAAAACTTTGAAAAGTAATTTTCGAAAGAAAAGTTAGGGAGATCGTTTGAAAACTCAAAGAGAACATAGATACATAATGGATCTAAATAGATCGGAGAAAACCTCGAAGGGTTAGGGTTTCAGAAGAACCCTAGAAATGAGAAAGGCTTTGAAAAGGTCACCGATCTGAGTCGGAGAGGTCAGAACCAGGCTCAAAACACCATGGTACGCCGGAGCAAGGCCGGAGATGACTTTGGAACCTTGAATCGGCAGAGGTTTGGATGTAAACCTTCGAGGCCTAGCCTCGAATCTTCACGTATCAGGTGTGTAAGAGCAAGGGGAAGTGAGTATAGGGCCCTCACAACTTGGGAAGCCATGGTTTCTGGTGGGTTTCAAGGTGGAAGATGATGAAAGGCGGCTAGGGTTATAAAGTTCAAGAGAGTTTGAGAGAGGAGAGGGGTTTCAGAGGCGGCGGGTGAATGGAAATGATTTTAGGGTTGGGGTGTTTGTGAATTAAAAAAGGAAAGGGAGAACGCGAGCCGTTGATCTGTTAAATCAACGACTGGTATTTGAAAGGGGGCCGGGTGGGTTATTAAAAAGGGTCGGGTAATTGAATTTGAAATTGGGTTTAACTGGGTGCCAAATCTGGCTAAAATTAAAATGTAAACGGGCTAACATTTAAATAGGCATTTTCCCTTATTTATTTTATAAAAATAGTAAAATAATATCTGGAAATAAATTAAAGGTACTAAAATGATTAATAATATGTAATTATCAAATTAAAAATACTGGAGTCAATTTTATAATTATAAACACAATTAAATCTTGAAATAGGCTAATATCCCATTTATACGCAATTTAGCTTTTAAAAATACTAAATAAATTTATAAAAATATGTAAAAATTATGCCAGCTATATTTTAATATAAATATAAGAATCCAATAAGTGAATTACCCAAAATGATAATTTTGGGGATAATTATTGGATTTTTCTTAATAAAATAGGGCAATAAATAGATTTTAAAATCTATAAGAATTAAGAGAAAAATAATAAAACCTTGAGACATACTTATATATGCATATACATGCTATTTTGAAAGTATTTTGCATATAAAATTATACAAGGAAAAATTGGGTATTAATAGACCTACCATCACTAAGAATGGCTCTAGGAGTGCCAAACCGCGTGAATATGTTTTTCTTTAAGAATGTGGTCACACTTCTTGCCTCATTGTTTGGTAAGGCAATTGCTTCAATCCATTTGGACACATAGTCCACAACCACCAAGAAATATTTCATACTACAAGAGCTTATAAAGGGGCCCATAAAATCAATTCCCCACACATCAAAGATTACTATCTCCATCACAAAGTCCATTGGCATTTCATGCCTTTTAGAGATTGATCCTTGCCTTTGGCATTGGTCTCAAGCCTTGACCATTTTTGATTGGCATCATGATAAATCGACGGCCAATAATAACCACATTCAAGCACCTTTTCCGCCATACGATTGCCTCCATGGCGACCCGCGACCGGTGAGTCGTGGCATGCCTTTAGAAGTGGCATAATCACCTCTTCTAGAACACACCTTCTGATGATGTTATCAGCACAAACATGGACCAAGAATGGTTCTTCCTAATAGTATTGCCGACAATCTCTCAAAAACTTCTTCTTCTGATAAGATTCCAATCCATCCAGAATAAGGTCACTAACCAAGTAGTTAGTAATATCAGCATACCAAGGAGCAAAAGTGTTAGATAATGCCAATATGTGTTGATCCGGGAAAGCATCGTTGATTTCAAGATCTTTCTTTGGTCTCCCTGCCTCTTCAAGCCTTGATAAATGATCCGCCACTTGATTTTCCGTCCCTTTCCTATCTTTGACTTCGAAGTCAAACTCTTGCAACAACAGGACCCACCGAATCAACCTAGGCTTTGCATCCTTCTTTGCCATAAGATAGAGAAGAGCAGCATGATCTATGTACACTATCACTTTGGATCCCAACAAGTAAGCCCAGAATTTCTCAAAGGCATATACAATGGCAAGAAGTTCTTGCTCAGTCACCGTATAATTCATTTGCGCTCCATTGAGGGTATTGCTTGAATAGTAGGCCGGGTGAAGATCCTTGTTATGACATTGGCCAAGTACTGCTCCAATAGCTTCACCACTGGTGTCACACATGAGTTCGAATGGAAGAGACCGATCGGGTGTTACAATAATAGGTGTCGTGGTGAGCTTTTGTTTCAATTCCTCAAAGGCTTTGAGGCATTTCTCATCAAACACAAATTTGCATCTTTCTCAAGGAGTTTGCACATGGGATTTGCAATCTTTGAAAAATCCTTGATGAAACGCCTATAAAATCCGGCATGCCCAAAGAAACTTCGGACACCTTTAATTGAAGTAGGTGGAAGGAGCTTGGAAATGATCTCGATCTTTGCCTGATCAACTCTATGCCATGTTTTGAAATTTTATGCCCCAATACAATGCCTTCATCCACCATGAAATGACATTTCTCCCAGTTAAGCACAAGGTTGGTCTCCTCACATCTCTTGAGCACTTCTCTAAGATTGTTAAGACAATGCTCAAAAAAGACACCTACCACCGAAAAGTCGTCCATGAAAACCTCTAGAAAATACTCCACCATGTCGGAGAAGATGAACATCATGCATCTTTGAAAAGTAGCTGGAGAGTTGCACAAACCAAACAACATCCGGCTAAAGGCAAAAATTCCAAAAGGGCAAGTGAATATTGTTTTCTCTTGGTCCTCCAATTCTATGTTGATTTGGTTGTAACCGGAATATCCATCAAGAAAGCAATAGAATGACCTTCCTGCTAGCCGATCAAGCATTTGATCAATAAAAGGCATAGGGAAATGGTCTTTGCACGTGGCACTGTTGAGCTTTCGATAATCCACACACACCCTCCATCCGGTCACCATTCTTGTTGGGATGAGCTTATTTTTGTCATTTTCAATCATAGTCATGCCTCCCTTTTTTGACACACATTACATCGGGCTCACCTAAGAACTATCGGCAATGGGGTAGATTACCCCATCATCCAACCACTTGATAATTTCTTTCTTTACCACCTCTTGCATGGACGAGTTCAACCGTCATTGGTGATCCACACTTGGTTTAGTCTCACTCTCCAATTGGATCATGTGTTTGCAAATTCTGGCGGGAATCCCTCGGATGTCGGCAATTGTCCATACAATAGCTTGCCTATGCTCCTTCAAGACATCCAACAATTCTTCTACCTGCACATCATTCAATAAAGAAGAAACGATTACCGGTAAAGTATCATTTGAGCCAAGAAATTTATACCTCAAGTGTTGTGGATGTGGTTTGAGCTCTAGTTGCGGTGGCTCAATAATAGAAGGCTTTGCGGGAGATCTATTCTCCAAGTCGAGAGAGAGCTTTGCCGGAGCATAAGTGTAGGACCCAAGCCCCTCCAATGCATTGACTGATTCCATATACCCATCCATATCTTAACCATCAAAGTTCACCAAAAATAGCCACCAACGCCTCCCCGAGGCATTGTTCTTCCATTTTCATTTCAACCGCATATTCCACTTCATCAACAACATCAATCATCGAGATGCTTTCATATTCATGTGGTAGTTTCATACCCTTGCTTGCTTGGAATGTAACCTCTTCATCATTCACACAGAATTTGATCTAATTCCGTTCCAAATCCATTAGTGCTCTTCCTGTGGAAAGGAATGGTCTCCCCAAAATGATAGGGATCTCTTTGTCAACCGCACAATCAAGGATTATGAAATCGGCGGGTAAATGAAACTTTCCCACTTTAACAAGAACATCATCGACAATTCCCACAGGTCTCTTGATGGAACGATCGGCCATTTGCAATTTCATACTTGTGGGCCTTGGCATACCTAACCCTGCTTGATTGTAAATGGCATGAGGCATTAAGTTGATGCTATCCCCATTATCACAAAGTGCCCTTGCAAAATCATGTGCCCCAATAGTACATGGAATAGTGAAAGCTCCCGAGTCTTCTTTCTTTTGAATGGTGGATGTTGCAATGATGGAACTAACCCGGTGAGTCATATTCACCACTTCATTCTTGGTGGTTCTCTTCTTGGTAATCAAGTCTTTCAAATATTTTGCAAAACCCGGCATCTCTCGAAATGCTTCCACAAATGGAATAATCACTGATAATTGCTTGAGAATGTCATAGAACTTTTTGAGTTTGCTATTATCAACCTTCCTAGCAATTCTTTAAGGGAATGGAGGAGGAGGTCTAGGAATAGGTGGTAGAGTTTTTGGTGTCTCTTTTACCTTTTCCTTTACCTTTTCCCGGTTTTCTTCTTGCACTTTCAATTCTTCCGGAAGCTTTTCAACTTCAACAACACTTGGCTCTTCAACCTCAACCTCATGTTCGGACACTTTTACTTCAACTACTTGTTCACTCTCTCCTTGTAGTACCTTCCCACTCCGAGTATTAATTGCCATGATATGAGAATTTGGACCACTCCCACTATCCTTTGGGTTCGCAATTGTGTCACTTGGAAGTGTCCCTTTTTTGCTTCGGATTTTGTTGCCTAGAGAGGTCTCTCATTTGCATCTCCAATTTTTGAATGGATGCAGTATGAGAGCCAACAATATCGGTCACATTCCTCATAGAAGTGTCGGACTTCTCTTGATTTTGCAATACCGGTTTAAGCATGCTTTCCAACTTGGAATCACTCAAGGAACCTTGATTTGAATATTGAACCTTTGGAGGAACATAAGGGTTTGAACTCCGATTTGAGAAGTTGTTGTTGTTATTCCAATTTTCTTGATTTGAGCCACCTTGGTCATTTTGCCAATGTTGGTTGCCTTGCCCTTGCGGGTTAGGCCTCCATTGATTTTGCTATCCTTGACCTTGGTATTGTTGCCTTTGATAACCTCATTGGGAGTTGTTGACATAGTTTGCCTCCTCAAAGTCTTCATTTGATATGGGTTGCACATCCTCCACCACATTTACCTTCTTCATTTGGTTTTCGGTGAACATCTTTGTCAACACATTGACATTTGTGGCAAGCCCTGCGATCACTTGATCTCTCTCTTGATTTTCCTTGACCATGGTGGTCAAAGAAGGAGAACCATATGCAATTCCACCTGTAGTGTCCTCTTAGTGCCAAGCTTGTTTATGTTTTGCCATTTTGTCAAGTATTTATGTGACCCTTGCAAATGATTTGTCCATAAAAGATCCATCAGCTGCATTCTTGGCTATAGACTGGTTCATAGGATCCAAACCCATGTAGAATTTCTTCAACAAGATAGAATCCGGAAAACCATGATTGGGAGACCTCACCAAATATAAATTGAATCGATCCTATGCCTCATGTAGATGTTCTCCCGGTACTTGCTTGAAAAAGAAAATTTTATCCTGGAGCTCAGACTTCTTACTTTGCGGGAACCATTTAGCTAAGACGCTCGGACATGTTCAGGCCAAGAATGAATGGAGTTTGGTGACATATTTTGAAGCCACTTCCTTGCATCCCCAGCTAGTGAGTACTTGAACACCCTCAACCTTAGGGCATCATCAAAGACGTTGTTCTATTTATGCATCGTACACACACACACAAGAAGTTTCTAAGATGTTGTGTCGGATCATCATCAGTGGAATTCCTAAAAAACCCCTCCGCTTTGAGCATAAGGATTAAACCATATTCCACCTTGAAAGTTGCAGCACCAACAACCAGAGGTACAGTAACATTTGTATCCTTGATGTACTCATCTCTGTCCGCAAAAGGATTTTCTTCCATTTGTTCCTCCATTTCTTCTTCATATTCGACCATGTTTTCCTATCAACACCAAGAAAAACAAGCAAAGTGTGATGAAATAGAATACGACGCAAAGTAAAGAACACACTAATTAGTAATTTCAAACCTGTATTACCTGGCAATGGCGCCAAAATTTGATACGCTCAAATTACACTTTAATTAAATAGTGTAAGGCGGTCAGTGTCACATATAATAACCCAACAAGGTTGGGGTCGAATCCGACAGGGAATAGGTATGAAAAGGTTACTCGAGTAGTATGTTACTTGACTTAAGTCGTAATTCTATTCGGTTAATTGTAACAAAAGTATGATATGATTGTGATTTGAAGAAATAACTAATTGTAATGTTGAGAAAGTAATTAATTTGATTAAGGAAACCAAGGTTGTGTCCCCTTCAATGAAATGTAATTCTATTGGTGTTAATATGATATATTTCTAATGGAAGGTTCTTTACATTATGCAAATGATTTCTAAATGACTACCCAATATTTTCCAATAGTTGGGTAGTATTTGCTCTTTATAATATTTCCAAATATAAAAGAGCTGCAATTAAGAATAATCAATATATGCCAAATAAAACCCACTTATTCCTAAGCGATTATATTAAACAAGGTTTAAAGCCTTGCGTCTTTGATATTTACTTCTACCAAACTCTAACTCACTTTTTCAAGTAAAGAAAGAATTTAATGGCACTTGTTAATGTTTGCAACCACCAACAATAAATAAAGAATGAGAAATAAATATATATCAACCAACAATTATACATATATTCAATGTTAAACACCCATTAACATAACACTCATTTAGGGTCCACAACCTTAGTATTTAAAGTTAGCTACACATGGTAAAATACAAAAAGATGAGAATATTAAATGCCATAAAGCTTACAAAGTGCAAGATTCTTAACTTAAAAGCTTCCAAATGAGAGGAATATTAAAGATTTGGACTATAGCTCAAAAACAAGATAAGATGCCACCACAAAACCACAATAAGTCTAATAGTGGGTCAAAACTCGAGACCAAGTTCGGACAAAAATACCCTTCTAGATCAATTATGCGACCGCATATCTATCGCATAGCAGACAAGGGGTCCGCATTTTCTTCAAGTCCATCGCATTTTTGAACCCTAGTTTCCAAGCATTCGTTGCATTTAGGTTATGCGGTCTGCATTGTTGATTTGCGCTCACAATTGTCTCCGTATTTTCCGCCTTCAGCAACTTCTACAATGAGTTTGCGATCCATTATACAGTCCGCAAACCTGTTATGCAGTCGCATAATGGACCGCATTTCTTGCACCTTAATTTGGCTAGCAAACTGTTGGACTTTGCGATTTCTATGAGCATTATGCGGTCCACATGTTGGATTTGCGGCCCGCATTTTCACATATGCGATCGCATTTTGCTCTTTTCTTGTCCTTTTTCGGCTTTTTGATTTCGTTTCCATGTTCTTAGGTCCTTAAACCTCATACACTGTAAAAATATTAAAATTACATAAATATAGAAGATAATTGCATTTAAAACAAGCTAACATTTAAGCAATTTGTATTAAATGTGCCGAATTCTCCGGCACATCGCTTGACAGAAACATATAAGTACTTGCCTTCGCCAAAATTTAGCTATTTTTACCTCTTTTTAAACTGGAAGAAGCCTGGGGAGCATTTTTCAAGAGGGGTTTTCAGAGGAGTTCATTGGTATTTGGGCCATTTGGAGTCGAGTACTCATGGCAAGAGCATGGTTTCAGATTGATTTGAGCTGGTTCGAGGTAAGAGGCTTGCCTAACCTTGTGTAGGGGACCTTCCTCTTAGGATTTGGTATTGCTGTTAATTGAAATGCCTTATACGTGAGGTGACGAGTGCGTACTTGTGCTAATTATTGAAAATCTGGTTTTCATTAAGTAATTATTAGAATGTTTCTTTTCTTGTTTATATTACTTGCATTTAAAGCATGTTGTTAGCTTAGGAAAGCATGTCTAAGTATTTTAATTGCCTTATTTGCTCAAACTGCTTTACCTGAATTCTTGCAACATGCTAGGCTAGAATTACTTGTTTGCCCTAATATGAAATTGACATTTCTGAATATTTTCCTGATGCTGTTGTGTAATTACATTTGGGACTATGGATGTGGGATTCCGGTAGCTCCCCTTTGTCTATTTATTTGGGACTACGGACGTGGGATTCTAGTAGCCCCCCCTTGTCTGTTTATTTGGGACTACGGATGTGGGATTTCGTTAGATCCCCCTGCACAATTATATGGAACTACGGGACTACACGGTAGATTCCCCCAGTACTAGGTATTTACATTTGGGACTACGAAATGGGATTCCGGTAGATCCAAAAGGGCAAGTGAATATTGTTTTCTCTTGGTCCTCCAATTCTATGTTGATTTGGTTGTAACCGGAATATCCATCAAGAAAGCAATAGAATGACCTTCCTGCTAGCCGATCAAGCATTTGATCAATAAAAGGCATAGGGAAATGGTCTTTGCACGTGGCACT
The DNA here is from genome assembly GCF_000393655.2 of Nicotiana sylvestris. Taxonomy (NCBI): domain Eukaryota; kingdom Viridiplantae; phylum Streptophyta; class Magnoliopsida; order Solanales; family Solanaceae; genus Nicotiana; species Nicotiana sylvestris. The sequence continues at coordinate 67,534,542 of NC_091063.1, forward strand.
GTTGAGCTTTCGATAATCCACACACACCCTCCATCCGGTCACCATTCTTGTTGGGATGAGCTTATTTTTGTCATTTTCAATCATAGTCATGCCTCCCTTTTTTGACACACATTACATCGGGCTCACCTAAGAACTATCGGCAATGGGGTAGATTACCCCATCATCCAACCACTTGATAATTTCTTTCTTTACCACCTCTTGCATGGACGAGTTCAACCGTCATTGGTGATCCACACTTGGTTTAGTCTCACTCTCCAATTGGATCATGTGTTTGCAAATTCTGGCGGGAATCCCTCGGATGTCGGCAATTGTCCATACAATAGCTTGCCTATGCTCCTTCAAGACAGCCAACAATTCTTCTACCTGCACATCATTCAATAAAGAAGAAACGATTACCGGTAAAGTATCATTTGAGCCAAGAAATTTATACCTCAAGTGTTGTGGATGTGGTTTGAGCTCTAGTTGCGGTGGCTCAATAATAGAAGGCTTTGCGGGAGATCTATTCTCCAAGTCGAGAGAGAGCTTTGCCGGAGCATAAGTGTAGGACCCAAGCCCCTCCAATGCATTGACTGATTCCTTATACCCATCCATATCTTAACCATCAAAGTTCACCAAAAATAGCCACCAACGCCTCCCCGAGGCATTGTTCTTCCATTTTCATTTCAACCGCATATTCCACTTCATAAACAACATCAATCATCGAGATGCTTTCATATTCATGTGGTAGTTTCATACCCTTGCTTGCTTGGAATGTAACCTCTTCATCATTCACACAGAATTTGATCTCATTCCGTTCCAAATCCATTAGTGCTCTTCCTGTGGAAAGGAATGGTCTCCCCAAAATGATAGGGATCTCTTTGTCAACCGCACAATCAAGGATTATGAAATCGGCGGGTAAATGAAACTTTCCCACTTTAACAAGAACATCATCGACAATTCCCACAGGTCTCTTTATGGAACGATCGGCCATTTGCAATTTCATACTTGTGGGCCTTGGCATACCTAACCCTGCTTGATTGTAAATGGCATGAGGCATTAAGTTGATGCTATCCCCATTATCACAAAGTGCCCTTGCAAAATCATGTGCCCCAATAGTACATGGAATAGTGAAAGCTCCCGAGTCTTCTTTCTTTTGAATGGTGGATGTTGCTGATGGAACTAACCCGGTGAGTCACATTCACCACTTCATTCTTGGTGGTTCTCTTCTTGGTAATCAAGTCTTTCAAATATTTTGCAAAACCCGGCATCTCTCGAAATGCTTCCACAAATGGAATAATCACTGATAATTGCTTGAGAATGTCATAGAACTTTTTGAGTTTGCTATTATCAACCTTCCTAGCAATTCTTTAAGGGAATGGAGGAGGAGGTCTAGGAATAGGTGGTAGAGTTTTTGGTGTCTCTTTTACCTTTTCCTTTACCTTTTCCCGGTTTTCTTCTTGCACTTTCAATTCTTTCGGAAGCTTTTCAACTTCAACAACACTTGGCTCTTCAACCTCAACCTCATGTTCGGACACTTTTACTTCAACTACTTGTTCACTCTCTCCTTGTAGTACCTTCCCACTCCGAGTATTAATTGCCATGATATGAGAATTTGGACCACTCCCACTATCCTTTGGGTTCGCAATTGTGTCACTTGGAAGTGTCCCTTTTTTGCTTCGGATTTTGTTGCCTAGAGAGGTCTCTCATTTGCATCTCCAATTTTTGAATGGATGCAGTATGAGAGCCAACAATATCGGTCACATTCCTCATAGAAGTGTCAGACTTCTCTTGATTTTGTAATACCGGTTTAAGCATGCTTTCCAACTTGGAATCACTCAAGGAACCTTGATTTGAATATTGAACCTTTGGAGGAACATAAGGGTTTGAACTCCGATTTGAGAAGTTGTTGTTGTTATTCCAATTTTCTTGATTTGAGCCACCTTGGTCATTTTGCCAATGTTGGTTGCCTTGCCCTTGCGGGTTAGGCCTCCATTGATTTTGCTATCCTTGACCTTGGTATTGTTGCCTTTGATAACCTCATTGGGAGTTGTTGACATAGTTTGCCTCCTCAAAGTCTTCATTTGATATGGGTTGCACATCCTCCACCACATTTACCTTCTTCATTTGGTTTTCGGTGAACATCTTTGTCAACACATTGACATTTGTGGCAAGCCCTGCGATCACTTGATCTCTCTCTTGATTTTCCTTGACCATGGTGGTCAAAGAAGGAGAACCATATGCAATTCCACCTGTAGTGTCCTCTTAGTGCCAAGCTTGTTTATGTTTTGCCATTTTGTCAAGTATTTATGTGACCCTTGCAAATGATTTGTCCATAAAAGATCCATCAGCTGCATTCTTGGCTATAGACTGGTTCATAGGATCCAAACCCATGTAGAATTTCTTCAACAAGATAGAATCCGGAAAACCATGATTGGGAGACCTCACCAAATATAAATTGAATCGATCCTATGCCTCATGTAGATGTTCTCCCGGTACTTGCTTGAAAAAGAAAAATTTATCCTGGAGCTCAGACTTCTTACTTTGCGGGAACCATTTAGCTAAGACGCTCGGACATGTTCAGGCCAAGAATGAATGGAGTTTGGTGACATATTTTGAAGCCACTTCCTTGCATCCCCAGCTAGTGAGTACTTGAACACCCTCAACCTTAGGGCATCATCAAAGACGTTGTTCTATTTATGCATCGTACACACACACACAAGAAGTTTCTAAGATGTTGTGTCGGATCATCATCAGTGGAATTCCTAAAAAACCCCTCCGCTTTGAGCATAAGGATTAAACCATATTCCACCTTGAAAGTTGCAGCACCAACAACCAGAGGTACAGTAACATTTGTATCCTTGATGTACTCATCTCTGTCCGCAAAAGGATTTTCTTCCATTTGTTCCTCCATTTCTTCTTCATATTCGACCATGTTTTCCTATCAACACCAAGAAAAACAAGCAAAGTGTGATGAAATAGAATACGACGCAAAGTAAAGAACACACTAATTAGTAATTTCAAACCTGTATTACCTGGCAATGGCGCCAAAATTTGATACGCTCAAATTACACTTTAATTAAATAGTGTAAGGCGGTCAGTGTCACATATAATAACCCAACAAGGTTGGGGTCGAATCCGACAGGGAATAGGTATGAAAAGGTTACTCGAGTAGTATGTTACTTGACTTAAGTCGTAATTCTATTCGGTTAATTGTAACAAAAGTATGATATGATTGTGATTTGAAGAAATAACTAATTGTAATGTTGAGAAAGTAATTAATTTGATTAAGGAAACCAAGGTTGTGTCCCCTTCAATGAAATGTAATTCTATTGGTGTTAATATGATATATTTCTAATGGAAGGTTCTTTACATTATGCAAATGATTTCTAAATGACTACCCAATATTTTCCAATAGTTGGGTAGTATTTGCTCTTTATAATATTTCCAAATATAAAAGAGCTGCAATTAAGAATAATCAATATATGCCAAATAAAACCCACTTATTCCTAAGCGATTATATTAAACAAGGTTTAAAGCCTTGCGTCTTTGATATTTACTTCTACCAAACTCTAACTCACTTTTTCAAGTAAAGAAAGAATTTAATGGCACTTGTTAATGTTTGCAACCACCAACAATATATATATCAACCAACAATTATACATATATTCAATGTTAAACACCCATTAACATAACACTCATTTAGGGTCCACAACGTTAGTATTTAAAGTTAGCTACACATGGTAAAATACAAAAAGATGAGAATATTAAATGCCATAAAGCTTACAAAGTGCAAGATTCTTCACTTAAAAGCTTCCAAATGAGAGGAATATTAAAGATTTGGACTGTAGCTCAAAAACAAGATAAGATGCCCCCACAAAACCACAATAAGTCTAATAGTGGGTCAAAACTCGAGACCAAGTTCGGACAAAAATACCCTTCTAGATCAATTATGCGACCGCATATCTATCGCATAGCAGACAAGGGGTCCGCATTTTCTTCAAGTCCATCGCATTTTTGAACCCTAGTTTCCAAGCATTCGTTGCATTTAGGTTATGCGGTCTGCATTGTTGATTTGCGCTCACAATTGTCTCCGTATTTTCCGCCTTCAGCAACTTCTACAATGAGTTTGCGATCCATTATGCAGCCAGCAAACCTGTTATGCAGTCGCATAATGGACCGCATTTCTTGCACCTTAATTTGGCTAGCAAACTGTTGGACTTTGCGATTTCTATGAGCATTATGCGGTCCACATGTTGGATTTGCGGCCCGCATTTTCACATATGCGATCGCATTTTGCTCTTTTCTTGTCCTTTTTCGGATTTTTGATTTCATTTCCATGTTCTTAGGTCCTTAAACCTCATACACTGTAAAAATATTAAAATTACATAAATATAGAAGATAATTGCATTTAAAACAAGCTAACATTTAAGCAATTTGTATTAAATGTGCCGAATTCTCCGGCACATCGCTTGACAGAAACATATAAGTACTTGCCTTCGCCAAAATTTAGCTATTTTTACCTTTTTTTAAACGGGAAGAAGCCTGGGGAGCATTTTTCAAGAGGGGTTTTCAGAGGAGTTCATTGGTATTTGGGCCATTTGAAGTCGAGTTCTCATGGCAACAGCATGGTTTCAGATTGATTTGAGCTGGTTCGAGGTAAGAGGCTTGCCTAACCTTGTGTAGGGGACCTTCCTCTTAGGATTTGGTATTGCTGTTAATTGAAATGCCTTATACGTGAGGTGACGAGTGCGTACTTGTGCTAATTATTGAAAATTTGGTTTTCATTAAGTAATTATTAGAATGTTTCTTTTCTTGTTTATATTACTTGCATTTAAAGCATGTTGTTAGCTTAGGAAAGCATGTCTAAGTATTTTAATTGCCTTATTTGCTCAAACTGCTTTACCTGAATTCTTGCAACATGCTAGGCTAGAATTACTTGTTTGCCCTAATATGAAATTGACATTTCTGAATATTTTCCTGATGCTGTTGTGTAATTACATTTGGGACTATGGATGTGGGATTCCGGTAGCTCCCCTTTGTCTATTTATTTGGGACTACGGACGTGGGATTCTAGTAGCCCCCCCTTGTCTGTTTATTTGGGACTACGGATGTGGGATTTCGTTAGATCCCCCTGCACAATTATATGGAACTACGGGACTACACCGGTAGATTCCCCCAGTACTAGGTATTTACATTTGGGACTACGAAATGGGATTCCGGTAGATCCCCGCGCACTATGAGTTGGACTACGGGACGGGATCTCGGGAGATCCATTGGATATGTATAATTAGGACTACAGGACGGTATCCTTGGAGATCCCGATTGTTATTTTGGTGTTGAGCCTTATTTCTTTCTGTGTTTACCTTGCCTCTGTAATAGTTGTTGTTACCCTTTTATATCTTGTGTTACTTTTACTGCTGTACTTATTTATACTGATCTATTCTACACTGTCGAACTTTATATTTTATTTAACCTCAGTAGGGCCCTGACCTTCCTCGTCACTACCCGACCGAGGTTAGGCTTGGCACTTACTGAGTACCGCTGTGGTGAACTCATGCCCTTTTTGCACATGTTTTTCATGTGTAGATCCATGTACTTTGACTCAGTCCTATCACCCTTGAGACGAGGCAACTGTTCCAGAGACTTTGAGGTATATTTGCCGCGTCCGCAGACCGAGGAGTCCCTTTCTACTTGTATACGACAAAATCAGAGGGCCTAATTTCTTGCTATCAAGTCACTTCAGAAGAATGTCTCGAGACCCCGAGGACGTGGAGTTGAGACCGAGTTCCATTCCTTGGGGCTTGTCGAGGCCCGATTCAAAGAAGATGAAGATCGAGGCTAGAGCAAAACAGGGAATTCCCAAGGCACACGGCTAATTCTGACAGAGTCAGGCTACCCAGTGCCTGTATCAAGGTGTCGCGTCTAGCCGTCCCATCTCCATTCTTTTACAATTAACATACGTTGTAATGTAACATGATTAGCCTCCTATATAAAGGGAATCCTCACCACTTTGTAAAGGGCTGCTGTTGCTCCAACAATTCTACACAAGATCAATAATAATTCCCTCTCTCTTTTCTCTCTAACTTACTCGCTTGAGGCAACTCTTTCCATTTATTGATTTCATACTTGTTCTTTTTTATTGCTTGATATTGTCCATAAAGAGCCTTCTTTAATTATATCCTAACTATTATTCTTTTCCCGGTCACACCCGATAGCTCGAGCCCAGGCATCGGCCTCGAGGCCTTTCATCGATCAGTCCGAGGTCCGAGTTGCAAGCCCCTCGGTTTGATTACTACCCCATTTTAGCTTGTATTTCTTCGATTAAACTCTACATACCTAGCATCCACCGCTCTAACTACTAGCATAAAAATAGATCATATATTTTTAGAGTCTCATTTACAAATTTAATTGTTATTACCATTTTCACGGTAAACACTACTCTCCCTATTGTATTAGCCCTTCTGCATTTTTTTCCTTGTTAGATATTCTGGAGTTAGACACTGGTAGACATTTGAAGGCTTGTAGTTTCATGAGATTCTGGGTTTTGGGAAATTTTGTTAGTTTTCGAGAAGTTGTATCGTATATGCCGAGCGGCATTTTAAATACTGTTTCATTCGGTTATTTTGGCTTTTAATTATTTCTTCCGCAAGTTTTGTTATTTTTCGCATTTGTTAAGCTTACTAAGTCGTAGAGACTAGGTGCCATCACAGCAGTTCATGGAGGGCAAACTGGGGTCGTGACACCGGAATCCCAAATGGACATTGATAACATTGAAATGCACTTCAACCCAAATTTACGAAATTCTTTCAAAATACAAACTTCCACAATAGGCGCTAAAATGCATCCGAGTTATTCAAAACCCGATTCAGACATATGCCCAAGTCCAAAATCATCATACGAACCTATTGGAACCTTTGAATCCCATTTCGAGGTCGTTTACTCAAAAATCCAACCTTAGTCAATTCTTCCAACTTAAAGCTTCCAAAATGAGAATTTTCTTTTCAAATCGACTCTGAACTTCCAAAATTCAATTCCGACCACCCGTACAAGTCATAATACCTGAAGTGAAGCTGCTCAAGGCTTCAAACCATCAAACGACATGCTAGAGCTCAAAACGACCGATCGGGTCATTACATTCTCTCCCACTAAAACATATGTTCGTCCTCGAACGTGCTAAGAACTGCTCTGAAGTTGTCCGAAATCACTGTTTAACACCTCGTGCACCTACCCGTGCTACTACAACTTAGTTGAGCGCACTTACTCGAGCTAGCCTGAAGATTCTCCCTTTTTCTTAGTCAAATAAACCTTGGAGCCCAATTCAAACATCTGACATTCCCTGCCGGGCCTGTTTCTAACATACAAACACCGTATCAACCACTACACGACGCACCAATATGTGATTGCATATCTTTTCTGAATCCACACCATGCACCGCATAATTTACATGACCATAATAACATCCTCTGATAATAATAGCCGAGATCCCATGAATCCGATGCTCACAACATATTTCATGACACATATAAGTCCTATTACAACTTTTGCAATACTGTCATGATGGAAGACATGTGTAGGAATTCATAACCAACTTCCGAGTCAACAAATCATTGAGTTCCTTCTCTTGAAAAGAACCATTACCTCATTCTGGACTGAATATCGATATTTACCATTTAATGTGCCTTATATAAATTTGATCGCACTGATCCCAAGTTCGATATTCTCGTCTCACCCAGTATAAGGTGCTCGGGAAATGAAACACCTCAGACCCTGCCCAAACATCTCATATGATGCCACAATGCCAACGAGCTACAAACTCGAATGTGATACATAAAGAAACGAACTATGGAAAGAACTACTCAGTCCACGTAACTAATTGAAACAACCAAAAAGATGTTATGAACCTTCCTCAAAAAATGAGAAGCAAAACACACAATAATAGATATAGGAAACTGGTACTTAACATCACACTGTCGCGGCGTGCAACCTGATCAACACATAATACCATTGTGGCGCACCCCGATCCAACCATGATACCCGTGGTGGTGTGCCACCCGATCCAAATAATGTACCCGTGGAGGAGTGCCACCCGATCCACACATAATAATCTATAAAGGAGATACTTACCAAGCTAAAATACGCATACCTATGAAACACCCAAATATCAACACAAGCACACGAAGTGCACAATACAATTCCTGGGAGATGGATAGCATCATACGCCACAAAACATAAGCACAACTAAGGTGCAATAAATGACTTGTACCTTAAGAGTCGTCCTTCTATCACAACACCACATATTATATGGGATCTCAACACGAGTGCTAATAATCAAACCACCTCACAAGCTACCCGACATAATATATATTACACAGAATAGCTGATGACAGAAGTAACATCCAAGGCCCGAATACTCCTTCGTAAACAAAGCTATGCTGTAATGAATACGTCCGACCCGATATAGAGCACACACTCACCTATAGACCCCTCCTCGGATATCAGACGATTCTGATCGTACCATACTGGGCCAATACCCCTCCAAGGATCCACAATGATCTTTTTCCCATGACACACAAGAACAACCGTCAAATCCAGAACAAACATCCACAATTCACATCCAACTGAATAGAGCGCCTTTCAAACCTAAACCCCCACATTAGCGATAATGCCAAAAAATCTCCACACTTGCTTTCAATCTTCGATCAATCAAGTGACTACATGCCATACTTATACTTCCCGTGGGACATGCTGTCATGACCTTCCGCAATCCGTACGCAAAGCCTCTTACACAAGACATCGATCTCAGGTGATGCTAAAGACAATACCGGCTTACTCTAACCATCTGAATCCCTTTTTCTGCTCATCCAAGCTGGTGAAATTCTTGTCATCACAAAACTGCGACCTTGATCGTCAACATCCAAATCCCATGCAACTCACCGAAGTTAATCATGCCAACACACAAGATTAAAAGAATTTCATCATAACTCCCGAACCACTACAGGGTAAACACTTCATCATAAGAAACCTTTCACTTAACTCATTTTAGGAGAACCATAGCGACACGCGACCGAATTCCTATAACCGCAGAAAATATAATCCTCTAGTAGTGGCCTAAACCACCCCAACTCTTCCGGGATCCATCTATACATATCAGGCCACAATACTCGAATGCCTCCAAATAAAGTCAATTACGTCGGCTGTCAAGCCTCGCACATATCGCCACAACTCACATGCATAACATAACACGAGGCCAAGTTGTATTAAAATCCACGAACCATCTCATACCCTCCTGGTGCGCATATTCGCATCTTCAACTAGTACACCCATTATGGTAATTCTTTTATGAATCCGAAGTTATTTTCTCTCTTTCCTCCAAATCTACACCGCAGACCAAAGATAACACCGGACACTCCAATCCCCTTTCATAATTCGCTGCAACAGCTCGATACTTAACCATACTATGGACTTAAAATCCTTAGGCACCGCATTTTAAATTGTGAATCCACTAGGACCATTGTTGAGAGTCACCCACTCTGACTTGGTCCCGAATATAATCAAATCCAAGGTTCTTCTATCACATGAACACCCTCCCAAATAAACACCCGGCTGAATCACCTTTCTTGTAAGTCACCTCTACACGAAGCATAAATCTCGAGTCTTCCCAAAGCTTGAACATAAATTGATAAGGCCAATTATAGCACACATTCCTCAAATCCAATGCTCAAATTAGCACTGATGTCCTCTTTCCTTACTCTTAATAACCCACCAATATGCCGATAACCAAAAACCTCACAAGTAGATAACCATATAATCCAATCGTAGGCGGTGGGGGCTCTCCCACTTAGCTTGAAACTACCATTGCATAAATATGGAACCCACCAATATTCCTTATCCCCTATTGACATGATATTGCACAATCAACCTGCAAAATTCCTCAAAATCTTACTGTTAGCATTTCATGAGCACTCTGAATCCCTAGTTGCATTTACATATTCAACTTCTTACCGGATAGCAAGTAGAATTCTTCGTAGAAGCTGCGCCAACACCACACGACCGCTAAACTGCTCATATGAGATAACCTATCTGTGTAAACTACCTACCGACCTCTTCTAACAACGTTGCACTAAGTACAATCACTACAAAATCAATAACCCATCCTGAGTTTGTGCTCATTCACCAACTGTACAAGTCCGTTTACTCATCATGGACATCAACTAAAGGTGCGATAAAACATTCCAAACCAAAGTCATGTTGTATCCTTCTTCATATCAAGCAACTCTTTTCTGTCGTATCCCATCTCCCGCCGTATAATACCCAATATTCCAAATTAAGTTCGTAGACTTGGTCACTGTCCGCCATGAATCCCGAATCACTCTAAACTTTTCCTAAGGCGAGTAGTCATCCTACCACAGAACCCATATGCTACTCTGCCACTCTCCAACTTTGGTCAAACCCCATCCTTTAAGCAACCACTTGACTTCTGCTTCTTACATCCGGCCTTTTTGAAATTTAACCATCACAAGACACCTCCCACATGCCCTTCCTCATCCTTCGCTGCCTAATTGTTGCCTTAAATAAAAATCTATTTGTGTAGAACTTGAACTAATAAATTACCACCAACTCTAAACCTACTAGAAGATCATCCATCTCGAGTCATCAACACCAGGAACACCGATTCAATCCTGAACCACCACACACCGCAATCTTTGATAAACGCTTCTTCGACATTATTTCACACTACCCTGCCTCGAGGGAGATTTGACAAAGACCATAACACTAGCGAACTTAACACAACCAATCAAGGGTGACGACACCACATTACTAATGAAAATTCTACCACACTCGAAAATACCAATTCTCGTTACCCCATCAACCCAAATCGGGGCATTTGTAGTCCGATTGTCATTCCATCGCTGGAAACAAAATATTGAATCTCTGAATCATGCACTGAGTAAACCTCCTTCCAAGTCATTCACTGCTTCGATGCATAGAAAAACATCATACCATTACACCAAGAATTTGTGATAATAAACAAAGCCAAATCTCAAAACCATAGGTAACACTGATACTGAGTTGAAATGATTCCAACCAAATACACAGGGAAAAACATGTTGCCCCACTTCTGTAGTACCATCAAAATTGCTCGATTCCCAATTGGTAACAAGTGTTTCACGTTGCATAAGATTGAATAGAAAGGAAATAAAGGCATAAGCCTCAAAGGAATCAAATTGCACGATGAGGAATCAAGGAGAGAAGTGCTCGTTATAGCCCCGTAGCCTCTCGAAGATAAGTGCAGAAGTCTCCGTACCGATCCGCAAGACTCTACTAGACTTGATAATGATTTGTGAGACCTAAGTGAACCTAGTGCTCTGATACCACGTTGTCATGGCCCAAAATCCATTAAAGGTTGTGATAGCACCGGATACCATTGTCAGGCAAGCGAAAAGTAAATAACTGATTTGGATCTCATTTTAGTATTTTGGAAATCATATTTTCGTTCAATAAATAGCGAGAAATAAAATTACAGAATGAATGATAACATTTTCCCCAAATATAATATTTAACATCTCATAAGTACCCCCCAAAATCCGGTGTCACAAGTGCATGAGCATCAACTAGGAAGATAAAATAAAATATAGCATCTGTCCGAAATACAAATTTGGACAGGAAAGAAAATATAAATACTCTGAAGGAGACTCTTCTAGCTGCGGGTCTTAATATGGAATGCAGCTCACCTAAGTCCCCGCATTAACCATGTCACTGCGCCCACAAGGCCACTAAGTATATATGTGCATGCACAACAAAATGTGCAGCAACTGTAGTATAAGTATGTAAACAACACGTACCTAGTAAGTATCTAGTCTAACCTCAAAAAAGTAGGAACGAGGGGTCGACTCCGATACTTACTATGGTCTATAAATAAAATACCGATGATATAATTAAGCATGGATAACATAGAACGATTGTAAGCTCAATATCATTAAGTAAGTATTCAATTCAATTATTAATAAAACATTTCCAAATTTATTTGTATCATTTATCATTTTGTATCTCTGGTCAATGAAGCAATATTAATTATTATAAATTCTAAAGCAAACAATTAAATCATGCGGAAATCATCTCGAGGTCGTATGGTCCGATCCAACATAAATATTTAAACTATGCACTACTGAGGGTCGAACGACATGAACCATAAATGCATCTATTAACCTGCTGAGGTGAACGACCCGCTCCCATGAGAGTAGTGGAAATTTACCCTGCTTGCGGAATATAATTGCGACGCGGTTACATATAGATTTTCTTAAGTTATTATAATATTTCTCAATTCTTTTTGAAAATACGAAGTTCAAATTAAAACTTTTAAAATCTCAATTTCAATTCTTTACAAGACAATTAATAAGCAACCACAATCTCGCTTCTTCTCAAGGCAAACAATAACCATAAATCAAATAACAATATCAACAAGGCATGATGTAACCTAAAATTACCCAGACATAGGCAAAGCTAGTAGTTACGTACGGGCTCTCATCACCTCGTGCGCACGTAGGCCCAAAATTAGAAGCACACATTAATTTAGTTCACCTATGGGGTTAATTCCCTCTTACAACGTTAGAAAGGAGACTTACCTCGCTTAGAAGTTCCATAGCTGGCTCCCAAGCCTTTCTAACAACTCAAACCGATGCCCAACACTCCAAAACTAGTCAATAAATGTGAAAATCCATAAATATATACTCCAATACGTATTATAATCCAATTTCCAATAATTTTCAACTCCGCTCGAAAAGTTGATAATATCAACTCTCGAGCCCACGTGCCCGGATTCCGAACATTTTCGAAGATAAACATTACCCATAATATCACGAATTCAAATATATAATTTATTCTCAATTCCATGCCCAAATTCGTGGTCAAAATCCAAAAATACAAATTTTTAGGTTTTCTACCAAAATTCCAAATTTCCACTAATCTTCATGAATTTTCATGTTAAAATCTATATATAATCCAAGTATTTATTCTACAATAAGTAGGAATCACTTACCTTGATATAGATGATGAAGATGGAGCTCCAAAATCGTTCTTAGGTCATCTCCCATGGAGAAAATGAGATGAAATGAGCAAAATCCATTTTTTGCAAACTTATACACTGCCTAGGAGACCCTTCTTCGCGTTCGCGGCCCTCCTATCGCGTTCGCGATGAACAAAATTCTCAAAAGCCATTTCCAAACTTTTCTCAGAAAACCTCTAGTGTAATGGTCTAACTTTTTGTACAAAATTCCAAATTCCAAATGGTATAAATTTCTGAAATCTAGACACCAAAATCTACAAATTTTATGTTTTGGCCATCTCCTAATTCCTTATAGATTTCGAGATATAAGCTGCCAAAGTTAGCCCTCTACAATAAAAATTTCTTCTTCAGCTCCCCGGATAGCCTGTAGTGTACCAACCATAACTTTTTGTATACAAATGCTAAATGGCTTTCTCTCTGAAGACAAGACACAAAGGGCTACAACTTTTATTTTTGATCATCTCCAAATTCCTTATAGATTGTGAGATATGAGTCTCCAAAGTCAGACCTGTGCAACAGAGATTTCCTTCTTTGCAAACACGAAGAACAAAATCCCAGAAGCCAAATCCTTTTTTGCGAATGCTAGAAGATCATCGCGAACGCACAACAACACCATACATCAGAAAATCAACATCCAAAGTAGCCTAAAATGATCTGAAACACACTCGAAATACACCCGAGGCCATCGAGACCCCGTCCAATCATACCAACCTGTCCCAAAAGATGACACGAACTTGCTCGAGGCCTCAAATCACATAAAAAAATATCGAAATTATGAATCGCACCCCAATTCAAGCTTATTGAACTTTAGAACTTCAAACTTCAACATTCGATGCCGAAACCTATCAAATCACGTTCGATTGACCTCAAATTTTGCACACAAATCACATTTGACATTATGGACCAACTCCAACTTTCGAAATTGGAATCTGACCCTGATATCAAAACATCCACTTCCGGTCAAACTTTCTAAAAAACCTTCAAATTTCTAACTTTCGCCAAATGACCCCAAAATGAGCTATGGACCTCTGAATCCACTTCTGGATGCGCTCCCAATACCATAATCACCATACAAAGATATTCACAGACTCGGAATCCCAAATAGACATCGGTAACAATGAAATGCACTTCAATCCAAATTTATGAAATTCTTTCAAAATGCCAACTTCCGTAATAGGCGGCGAAATGCTTCCAGGTCATCCGAAACCCATCTGGACATACGCCCAAGTCCAAAATCATCATACAAATATGTTGGAACCTTCCAAATCCGATTCCAAGATCGCTTAATCAAAAATCCAACCTTAGTCAATTCTTCCAACTTAAAGCTTCCGAAATGAGAATTTTCTTTCCAAATTGACTATAAACTTCTAAAATTTGATTCTGATCATGCGTACAAGTCATAATACCTAAAGTGAAGCTCCTCAATACTTCAAATCGCTAAACGACGCGCTAGAGCTCAAAACCACCAGTCGGGTCGTTACACAATTGTCACACATTGTTTACTTATTTGATTATCTACAAGGTGCCAGAGTGTTATCAACGATCAATTTGTAGTCAAGTTATTATTAATTGAAGATTCGGGATTCGGACATTTCAAATACTTCCTTTAGGACTCTGTATGGTCACTACGAGTTCCTTGTGATGTCATTTGGACTGAACTATGCCCTAGCAGCATTTATGCACTTGATGAATAGTGTATTCCAGCCATATCTTGATTCATTCGTCATTGTGTTTATTGACGACATCTTGACTGATTCATCATTCTGGCTTGATTAGCTGGTGTTTTTGGGTCATGTGATGTCAAGTAAGGGGATCAAGATAGATCTGAAGAAGATTGAAGCATTGTAGAATTGGCCCACACCATCTTCAACCACTGAGATTTGACGTTTTCTTGGTTTGGTTGGGTATTATCGTTGTTTCGTAGAGGGTTTCTTATCTATTGCAGCACCTATGACCAGATTATCCTATAAGGTTTCTCTTTTCAGATGGTAAGAGGAGTGTGAGGCGAGCTTTCAAAAGATCAATATTGCGTTGACTACAACCCCAATGTTGGTGTTGCCTACGGGAACATGGTCTTATAATATGTACTGTTGGCCTTGGCGCGGTGTTGATGCAATACAGTATGGTCATTGCCTACATGTTGTGAGCACGTGATTTTTGCCCTATATGAATTACTCCAACAAATTCAAAATAAAATAATTTTTTCCATTGTTTGCAATTTTGTGGATTTTTGTGACATTTTCTGTTAAATTGTTTGCATTTGTCTGTGCGTGTTTATTCTATTTAATTAATAAAAAATACAAAAAAATATGTTGCATTTGCATTTAGAGTTTAACTTTGCATTTTCTTAAAAATTAATTAGTCATTTAGTTGTTTTAAAAAAATGGAAAAATCAAAAGAAAAAAAGTAACTTATTTTGCATTTTTAATTGATTAGCTTCAAATTTGGGTAGTCTTTCTTTTAATTTGGTATCTAATTATTTGTGGTAATATTTATTTAAAGTTAATTTATTTATTTTACTTCATAGGATAATTTTATCAAGAATTAATTTAGATTTTGAAGTTTTAATTTTGAAAACAAAAGAAAAGAGAAAAGGAAAAGAATTTTGGACAATTTGTGCAAGAGACTAGAAATTGGGCCAATTTTGGTCTAATAGACTCAGCCCAAACGGATTCCTCACCCCTTACCCGGCCCAAAACAACCCTGACCCGGTCCAGCCTTCCCCTTTATAAAAACGACCCCGTTTCACTTGGGGTGGATCTGAGCCGTCGAGGTTAATTAATATAACGGCTTAGAAGCTAGGGCCGTTTGATATATAAATGTCTGAATAACCCTACCCCCCCCCCTGAACTCCTTTCTGCTCATCACCTTCATCAGAAAACACCCCTGAAACCCTAGCTAGCTGCCCCCAAATCCTCCACCGCTGGTGGCGGCGCCATCTCAAACCGCCACCAAACTTACACCCCAAGACCTCCTTCATCTCCTCTTCCCAAATCCCTAACATGCGTCCTTCGAATCCCACTGGTTCGTCTCGAATCTTAAATCGAAGACTAGACCAAAAACTTAACTTTTCCCAAATGACCCCAGATTAACACGACATAGCCACTACGACCCTCTCATGCCGAATCCTCACTCCGTTTCCCTCGAATCTTGCCGGAGCTTCTCGAATCTTAGATCTGAGTTCAAGCATTGAAAGTTTAAAAGCTCTTTTCTATCGGACCTGGTGCATGCATGGTCATAAGGATTGTTCTTCGAGTTTTGAAGTATGGATTCAAATGATCGGCGTTAATTTTGTTAGGCCATGTGTATCCGATACATTTCGAGTCTGAATCGGTAGGTCCCCTTCTCCTATTTTGTCTGTTCTTTCTTTTACTATTTTATTTTCCTCTTCGTCCCTGTTCTTTTGTTTAATTTTCTTCTACTAGTATGGTTGAAACTCGACCAATCCTCCAGGTTTAAACTATCTTCTGTTAGTTGTTTTTCTTTTTCGTCTTTCTTTGTGAAAGTTGTTTCTGTTTCCTTAGTTGTGTTATCCACTCATTTAAAGTTCTGACTTCATATCTCGTTTAGTCACCTAGTTAATTTAATTAGGGTTATTTTGGTGACTTGGTTATTTTCTTGTTTATTTGTGTAATAATCAGTTGATTAGTGTAGGTTTTAATTCTCGAAATCATTCAAATGTTTGCCCTTTGTTTGTTGACTGATTTGATTTAGTTCGTCTTGTTGTTTGGGCTTTGAAGCCATTGCAGATCTCACCCCAAGGGGGGTTGATTTAGGTCATTGGGTCAGAATTGAGCCCAAATGTTGGTTTAAATATCGGGTCAATCTGACCAATATGGGTTCCTAGAGTAAATAATCCAGGTTCGAGGGGTAGTCTAGGGAATTGGCCTAAGGAATCTTGAGTGTAACTGAATGGGAAGCTTCCAGGAAGCTGGGGGTAGGGATTAAAGTGAATTTCTGGAATTTAAGCTAGGGACACCTAAGCAAAAAACAAAATTCAAAAGGGGACAAAGTGCAAGCTAAATATGCCCTAGTAGCTTGCCTATAAAGGCATCCTAGCTTGCCTTTCAAGGCAGACCGAAGAGAGATTTCTTTCAGCCTCACTTTTCTCTGCACTACACTTCTGAAAGAGCCTGTATACTCTAAAAAAATACAGAAATTTCTGCATTATTTTGGGTCGAAAATTATTGGGGATTGGTCTTTAATTTCATTGTTAGCAGTAGTTGTAGAATTTCAAAGGATTTCTGAACTATTTGGGGTTTTAAAAATGGTTTAAAGGGAGGAATGTTGCTGTGTTGGTGTTGCTGCTCTACTGCTGTTGTTTCTTCCTAACCTTGGGCTTGTTTTCTTTGTTACTTTTGCTGAAATCAGGTACTTCTTGGATCTCACTAACATGTGAAGTGCATATTGAAGCTATTTAATCAATTTGGACTTGTGGGTGAATGTGAACTAGGTTGAATACTAGTCTATATTATTCAAAGACTATTCATGTGTTCCTTATTGAATTAGTTTTACTACTTGAACTTTATTGTATTTAGTCATGCAATGGACAATGCATTTTTGGATTGTATTTGGACTCTAATTTGTTGCTTTGGTTCTAGCTTGGTTAAATTCTTTCTCAAGTATTTGTGTGTTTGGACTGTTATGGGGGGATTTAATTTCGATGAACAACGTTCTTAGTCGGATAAGTAGTCGGATTCTGTACTTTTCTTTCATATTTAAGGTTAGAAATTTAGATATCATGTTAATAGTGGTAGCTTGAAACTCTATAGCTTGGTCGTTCAATTTGAGCAACGTTAGTTGACTATTGAAGCTACATAGCTTTATCATTGTTAGAGTAAGCTGTTAATGCAAGAATTAGCATGCGGTAAATAAGTGCAAAAATTTGAACTCGTAATCTGGTGATGCATGTTAGTTCTTGTCTATGATATATTTGGAATTTATTAATGGAATTGGGCCTGGCTTGGGCCAATATGGGTCAGTTTGCTAGGAAAAAGGCCTTCATCCCTATTTCCACCCTTGTGACTCCTTCGGCCCAACTTTGGGCCCTATCGCATCCAGGAGGTTTTAATTTGTCGTTTTTTGGTAATTGATATAATAAAAGGGGTTCATCCTTGAGTATTGTATGGCCATTCTTGTTTAATGTTGGGTCTGGGTATCGCGCCTAGCCTGCTCTGTTTTCCTCCTTACAAAACTCTTCAAGTGACATTGGGCCTGTAGCCGGCCCAAACAATTTCATGCTATTACAATGCTTGTTTTATCCCATTTGGGTTTACGACTAGTAGGAGTAATTTGAACTTTGATCTAGAGTAGGCCCAAACATCATGGACCATTTTAATTAAGTGTTGTCATCTACCAATAAATTGAGGTGTGCCATTTAACCAAATCACTTATGGCCCTCACAAATACTAATTAGACACTAATGATGAATATTCGTAGAAAATTCTTTAGGGCCGTTTAAAATACAATTGTAAATGGGTACATGTTCGCGTGACATGATTACAATTCTAAAAACCAATTCGGGGTATGCATTCGCGCAACTTCGAACAAACTTTCTTAATAATAAAATAGGTTTTCATAGGCTATTAATTAATTTAGCTCATGTAGTCCGAGGTGTGCTATCTACCATTTAATCATACATGGCCCTCGTATTAATTTCATAACATAGGTATAAAATGAAAAATGTTCGTAGTTTGCTTTAGGCACATTTAATACACTATCGTGTTTGTGGACACGTTCGCGTGACATGATTACGATTCTAAAAACATAACCGGAGTATGCGTTCGCGCAACTTCGGCCAAACTTTTTTTTAATAATAATAAAGCGCTATTAATTGTGGACACGTACGCTGACCCGTTTCAAGATAATTTCTTAATTAAAAGAGTTAAAAGCACATAGGTTCTAAAACAAGTAATTAAACAATTTTAATAAGTCAAGTATGATCAAAGCGACCTTGCTAGAACCACGTAATTCGGGAGTGCCTAACACCTTCTCTCGGGTTATTAGAATTCCTTACACGGATTTCTGTGTTCGTAGACTGTAGTATAGAGTCAATCTTTTCCTCGATTCAGGATTCGAACCGGTGACTTGTGACACCATAAAATTATCCCAAGTGGCGACTCTGAATCCTTAAACAAACAAATCCCGTTTCGATTGTTAATATGATTTTGTTTGGCTTCATTTATTGTTAATATTACTATATTCTGTGAATGTTTTTTGCTAAATGTTATTTGTTTACTGCTTTATTATAAATTTTTTCTTACGCCACCTCTCTGAGTCTTCTGAAAATGGTGCACACGTTCGCGTGGCTCGCTTTTTCTGTAGAAATTATACCAAATAGAATGAGGCTGGGCAAGCGACAAGGCCGGGTAGACTTCAGTGCTCCCGGTACGTCGCCCACTCTTCGGCCCCAGTTGTCCGCTCGAGTACCCAAGTCTAGACCAAAACCTCAGGAATTAAACCTAGAAAAACACAGCTTCATGCTGGATCCCTAATAGGACCGTTTGTTTGCATCACGTGCATTTGACTTAGGGGAATCAATACAGGGGTTGGGTCCGTCTAGGATAGGTGTTCCCGAAACAACAGACCATCCTGATGCATTCTATGTGCTACGTGTACATTTATTTGTTTCGGCTTGCATGCTGACCGGCTAGGGAAAATAAAGCAAAAAGAAAAACCAAGAGTGATGTAGGGAAGGAAATAAAGCCCGATTCTAAAACCCCGGTATTTGTAAAACGTCTCGAAGCTTTGCCAAAAATTTTTAGAAAAGAAAGTTATTTCAAAAGAGTCAAACACTGTGTTCTTCCAAATATGTCAAAACTGACCGAACTACGCAGGTCTGACTCGCACCGGATGTGGGATACGTAGGCAACCTACATAAGGTTCGGCCTTATTTTAAAAAAAAAGAAAAACAAGAAAAGAAAGTCGGTGGTCGAGTGAGTGCAGTCTGGATTCTTGATCAAAATAAGCCGATCCAGCTTCGGCAATGTCTTAAACCTTTCTTGCTGAGATTGCCTCAGAGTATTTTTCAGTTGTCGAAAGGCTATTTTCGTAAAAGACTTGATAAGTTTGTGAAGGGTCATAAAATAATCCCCCCTGGCCTCAAAATTCATGTGAAATTGGGAAGGGGCCGCATTTGCAAAAATAGTCACTTTGCTAAAATTGGCATATAGCGAAAGAAATCATGGGCGAGTCAACCCTAACCTTAACCTTCCATAGGAACAAAATGAATACCGTCCAGGATCCGCCAGAAGTGGTCAGGGAACATGCTTAGTTGCACTTGCATATGTGGTGGAATGATCTAGATGAAGATGGTCAGAAATGGGTGAAAAAGAAATTGGGTGCTCTTATAAACATTTTTGAGATCAAACCACGGGAAGATCTGATCAAGGCTTTAGTAACTTTCTAGGATCCTGTCCACAATGTCTTTCATTTCTCGGATTTTGAGATCACCCCTACTTTGGAAGAGATAGCTGGGTACATTGAATTCGGACAGGATTTGAGGAAGCAACAACTTATATTTCCAAGGGCTCCATCGGTGCACAAGTTCTTCGACCTCCTGAATATCAGTAAACAGACGAATAAAGAATGTGTGAGCAACGAGTGTTGTGCTTTCCATTTCTTATACTTCAGGTTCGGGCACTCTACTGGTTTTGAAACGCATGAAAAGGGTCTGAGCAACAAACAAGACAAGGGCCTTTGGCAAATTCATCGTCGGTTCGCATTTATTGTGGCATTCTTGGGGATCATGGTTTTTCCAAATTAGAAAGGGACAGTGGATATTCGTATGTCTAGAATTGCACAAATTCTCACTACCGAGGAAGATCATACACTTTCCCCGTTGGTGCTGGCAGATATTTATCGAGCATTGACTTTATGCAAAGCAGGGACTCAATTTTTTGAAGGTTGCAACATCCTTCTGCAAATGTGGTTGATCAAGCACCTTCGCCATCATCCCAGATTCATGAGTTATGGTCCGAGCCCGAATAAATTCATCACTAGTTACGAGGAGAGGGTAAAAGATTACAACGTACCAGAAGGGTTTGAAGCATGGATCTCTCACTTGAAAGTTCTTAACACAGGTCAGGTCGAGTGGACTATAGGATGGCTCCCGAGGACACAAGCCATCTATATGACTGCTACCAAAGGCTACCTGAGGTTAATGGGCGTAAGGAGTATTCAGCCATATGCACCGCAGAGGGTCTTGAGGCAATTGGGAAGGTATCAGATTGTGCCTGAGGATGAAGATCTAAGCACCCAGGTCATAGAGTTACATCTAGAAGCTGCATTGCCTGAGGTTGTAGTTCAGCAGGATTGGAATACCTGTCGGTATCTAAAAATGGCACCCAGGTACCAGACATCGCCAAGGGGGAAGTAGATCAAAATTATGCTGCTTGGTTTGAGAAAATTCCTTATGTAAATAACGAGCCAGATCCCGAGAGGCCTGCCAAAAGGCCTCATGTTCAAGCCTTTGATGATAAAATTCAGGAGAGGTTAGCCTAGGGGGAGAAGGAAAAAGAATATAAGGCCATTATCTATGATCTACGAGAAGAGTTGAGAAATGTCACCTTCAACAAAGATTTTCAGGCACAAGAGGCCGAAGGTGAGAGGACAAGATTGGTGCGAGAAAATGAAGCTCTCAGAGCTCAGGTTCGACAATTGAAAATCGAAGCCGAGAACCCAGGCCGAAGCAGGAAAGATGAAAGGCTCATTTATAACCTTACTCAAAAGGTACGTGACCATGAAGATGACTTGTAGAAAGCTGAGTCTGAACTAGCAAAAGCACAGGCGAGGTTGGCTAAAAGCATCAAAAGGCATGTAGTTTTCGTTCAACAGATGAAAGAAAGATATGGAAAAGGGGTCACAGGTTGGGAAAAGGCAATTGGCAACCTCGAGGGTGAAATGGCTAAACAAGCCAAAAATTTTAAGGCTGAAAGAGAACATTGTTACGCCTTAATGGCACGGCTATAAAGAGACTTGCATCAACTACAAGAGCAGAACCAGGTAGCCGAATGAACTTTGGAAGCCAGAACCGAACAGATTGGGCGTTTGTTGCAAGAGAAGGGCGTTATAAGAGAGCGAGTCAAAAGGGTCACCAACTACATCGCGATAAAGTGCAGTAGCTGTGATTATATGACTAGATCTATGTTCTTCGCTACTGCGATGATTTTTGTTCGCAGGGTAATGGAAGATCTCTACCACCTCTAAGAGGATTTAGCGAGTCGGCCGGCGGCGAGGTCGAATGATGCCTCGCGGGTCTCGGGGGCAATTGAGGCACTGATGTATTCGTGATTTCTTGAGTTTGTATTTTCTTTCCGTTAAAGTCTGCTAGTTTGTCTTGGAGTCTGTATTTCTTTTATCAGAGTATGTGGGTCGTTTGCTTTTCGAGTCTGTATTTTGTCTTTCATTAGAGTCTGTTAGTTTCTATTTAAGTTTATTTCCGAGTCTTATTATGAAAATTTGAAAATTCCAAAACTGTTTTATTATTTTTATCTCCAAGAAGTACGCTTGGTTTGATTCACGCGGGGTCATGATATGTAGGCAACCTCCATAGGATTCGACCATAACCAAATAAAAAGAGAGAAAGAAAATAAGAGGAAAAACAAGAGAGTAAAGAAAAGAGCGGAAAAACAAGAAAGAAAAGAGAGAAAATAAGAAATCAAGAGAGAATAAAAACAAAGAGAGAACAGAGGCAAGAGTGAAAGGAAGGCAAAGAAAAAGAAAGAAAAAGGGGGAAGTTTTCAATTGAAAGTAAGAAAAGGCCGGGATGACGCATGCAACCGATCAAATACATGATAGAGACAGTTAACTGTTTAGGTGCATTCATGCCCAATGTGCGGTTACCAATCTGTTAAAGCCTAATCGCTAGCAAGGTTGTTTGTTTGATGTATTAAGTCCAGGCAGGTGGTTAGTTGACTGGCATTCTGGCAACTCACTCCTACAACACCCGATCTAAAGACAGGCTGAATATGGTCGACCAGGAACCGAAAACAAATATTGTCGACCCATCGAAAGAGGTGGAAGAAATGGACGTTAATGCGATGGGGGAAGAAATGTATAAGCTGAAGCAGTAGATGGATGAAATGTACCAAGCCTGGGCCAAGGGGCATCCACCACCGGTTTATCCCGCCAACCCTGCCTATATCCCACCATCGGCCCAACATCAGGAGCCTCCCACCGTGAACTCATCTCCAGCCTCTCCCCTCTACCAACAATGTTATGGCGCCACTTCCCATACTTCTCAAGCTCCACCACCCAAACAAGTCCCATACCCTCCCCCACCAATTACTCCTATTTTTGTGGCACCTCCACCTGCTATATTACACCGATCTTCTAGTGAACCTCTGTTCCAAAATCACGACAATCAGTATTATCCCACTGAACCCACCTTCAAAGTTCCAGAACCATATTCTTGCACCCCTCATCTTGATCTCCCTGCAGAGACCGAGAAGCCACACAAAAATCCTGAGCATGAAGAGATGATCAGAAAGGTCAAAAGCTTAGAACAATCATTCCGAGATATGGGGGGGGGGGTTGGGAGGTCAAGTAAGTGTGGCCTATAAAGATTTATGTCTGTTCCCAGATGTTCAGTTTCTAGCAGGTTTCAAAATGCCCAAGTTTGATCTGTACGACGGCCATAGTGACCCAATTGCACACTTAAGAGGATTTTGTAGCAAGATGAGAGGAGGAGGTGGAAGAGATGAATTGTTGATGGCATATTTCAGCCAAAGTTTGAGCGGCTCGACATTAGAATGGTATACCAGACAAGATCATAGCAGGTGGTACACATGGGACGATTTGGCCCAAGACTTTGCCTGCCATTTTCAGTACAACCTCAAAATTATCCCAGACTGTCTGTCATTGACAAAGATTGAGAAGAAGCCCGGTGAGAGCTTCAGGGAATATGGATTCCATTGGAGAGAGCAAGCAGCGAGGGTTGACCATTCGATGAAAGAACGTGAGATGGTTTATTATTTCTTGCAGGCTTTGGAACACACTTTTTTTGGTCACTTGGTGTTACCAGTAGGTAAGTCCTTTAATGAAGTTGTAAAAATGGGAGGCATGGTTGAGAAGGACTCAAGTCCATAAAATTATGAGTTACACAGCAATCAAGGCGACCACCCAGGCCATTCAAAACGGTACTGGAGGTGTACTCGGGAAGAAGAAGAAAGAGGATGTTGCTACAATTGAGTCGGGAGCTTGGGTTGGATCCAGGAACATTTCACGTTACTACAACCCGCCTCGACCCTACCACCAAACTTACCCCCACACTCCATATAGTCCATCACAACACTACTACCCACCGCCCGACCCCCATTTTTCCGTCCATCATGCACAAACATATACCCAACCTCCCTCCCACGCACAATGGCGTGCGCCGACTCCACAAAGTCCATACATAGCTCCACAAAATGCCCATCCACCCCTAAGAGCCTACAGAAATCCCCCTGGAAAAAGTTTTCGGCCAAATCAAGCCTTTAAGAATGAGAGGTTGCAGAAGCAGAAGACTTTCACTCCTTTGGTAGAATCATATGCTAGTCTATTCCATCGACTGAGACAATTGGGTATGTTGAATCCAATCGAGGCTAAATTGCCGAATCCCCCTCCCAGAAATCTTGACCGCTCGGTGAGTTGTGAGTATTGTTCAGGGACCCCAGGTCACGACACAGAGAAATGCTGGAAGTTGAAAACAGCTATTCAAGAGCTCATTGATACTAATCGGATTGAGGTTCAAGCCTCAGAGGCACCCAACATCAACCAGAACCTATTGTCGGCCCATCATGAGACCAATATGATTGAGATAGTGCATACGGGAGGAGAGCCTAAGAAGCCTTCACAAACCGTCATGATGATTCGGGCTAGAGAAGCCAAGCCATTTGAAAAGTCAACAAGTGAGAAGTTTGTGATCAACTTGAATGGGGCAAATAATGAACCATCCGTGGAGGTTAAGAAGGGGTCCTCAAGTGACGTTGCAGGAAAATATCAAAGAGTAAAAGTGGTTGTGCCAAAAGTGACGAACAAGCCTGTGGTAATTGTGAAGGGCGTCCCCACAGATCCTATCATTATCAAACCAGTAACTCAATTACTAACAGTCAACAGCAAAGCAGTCCCATGGAATTATGAACGAGTGACAGTGACTTAGAAAGGGAAAGAGTTTAAAGAAGAAGTGTGTGAGACTCATGGTTTGACTCGATCGGGGAGATGTTTCGCCCTCGAAGAATTGAGAAAAGCTAAGACCTCAAAAGATAATCCAGTGTTGGTGAAGAAAGCGGTGACTGAGGAAGAAGCAAAAGAATTTATGAGAAAGATGAAAGTACAAGACTATTCCATTGTGGAGCAGTTAAGGAAGACACCGGCTCAGATCTCGCTCTTGTCATTATTGATCCATTCAGACGAGTACCGTCGGGCTTTGATGAAAATCTTGAATGAAGCCCACGTTCCTGGAAAAATCTCAGTAAACCACTTGGAAAAGATAGCTAGCAAGATATTTGAGGTAAACAGGGTCACTTTTTCTGATGATGAATTGCCCGTGGAGGGTACCGAGCACAATAGAGCCCTCTATCTGACGGTGAAATATGAAGATTCAGTGGTTACTCGGGTACATGTTGACAACGGTTCCAGTGCAAATATTTGCCCTCTTTCCACTCTAAACAAGTTGAAGGTGGATGATGAAAGAATTCATAAGAACAATATCTGTATTCGGGGATTCGATGATGGAGGGAAAGATTCAGTCGGGGACATAGTGCTCGAGCTTACAATAGGGCCAGTTGAATTTACTATGGAATTCTAGGTACTCGATGTGGATGTTTCTTACAATCTGATGTTAGGAGGACCCTATATTCATTCTTTCAGAGCGATCCTGTCCACTCTACAACAAATGGTTAAGTTTGAATGGGATAGACATGAAATTGTTGTGCATGGCGAAGACAATTTGTATGTTCCCAGTGATGCCATTGTTCCATTCATAGAGTTTGAGATGACAAGGGGTCGTGGGTTTATCACGTTTTTGACACGGTAGCGGCAGAGAAAGTTCCTGAAGGGAAGTGCGTGCCGACTCCAAGGGTAGTTGCTGCATCAGTCATGGTAGCCATTGAAATGTTAAAAAATGGTTTTGTACCGGGGAAAGGTTTGGGCGCATCTCTACAAGGTATCGTACAACCAGTTTCTCTTCCTAAAAACTTGGATACATTTTGTATGGGGTTCAAGCCCACAGTCGCAGACGTGAGAAGAGCTAGAAAAATGAAACAAAAAGCATGGGCCCTTCCAAAGCCAGTCCCGCGTCTTTCCCGGTCATTTGTCATGCCTGGTACCAGAAAGCGCCCAGTGACGACGATTCCCATTTCGGTGGTTGATGTGGATGAAGATTTGATGGAGAGGTTCGAGAGGATATTCGCCGATGTAAATGTGTTGGAAGCTGGAGAGGGTTCTAGCTGCAATTTGATAGGCCCGGTGCAAAGATTAACAATTGGGAAACTACTCTTCTTCCCACCAGGAGGAAGTTTTAGTAGTTTGAATTGATTGTCTTTCAATTTATCTGGATTATTCTAGGGTTGTAATTCAGATTCTATTTTCCGTCCATTTGGATGTATAAACCCCCGTTATCTTTAATTTCAATGAAATGTAATTTCTCTTTTCCTCTCTTCCTGATAGTTTTATTTTTGTTTTCCTTTTTTTACTTGTACAGTTCTTTTTATGCTGGCTTCAATGATATGACATGCATTCGGAATATCCGGACCAGTCTTAAAAGCCAAGCTAATTTTGAAATAGTAATTCAAGAATTAGAATGTGATTTTGAATCGGAATATGACGAGGATGAAGCCTTTGAAGAGATTAGTAAAGAATTAAGCCATTTTGAAGAAAAACCCAAGCCTAACCTGAGTGATACAGAAGCAATCAATTTAGGGGACAAAGATAATGTCCGGGAAACTAAAATAAGTGTCCATCTTGAACCACAGCTCAGAGAGGAGATAATTAAAATACTGTTCGAGTATAAAAATGTTTTTGCATGGTCCTACTATGACATGCCAGATTTAAGCATTGGTTTGGTTTTTCACAAATTGCCCACTGATCCGGCATTCCCCCCGTTCAAGCAAAAGCTAAGGAAATTTAAGACTGATATGAGTGTGAAAATTAAGGAGGAGGTCACCAAACAGTTTGAGGCCAAAGTCATATGGGTCACCTGGTATCCCACTTGGTTAGCAAATGTTGTGCATGTGCCGAAGAACGATGGCAAGACCAGGGTGTGTGTTGATTATCGAGACCTCAACAAGGCTGAGTCCCAAGGATAACTTCCTATTACTGAACATCCACATATTGATTGATAATTGTGCCAAACATGAGATTGGTTCTTTTGTGGATTGTTATACGGGCTACCACCAGATCTTAATGGATAAAGAAGACGCAGAAAAGATAGCATTCATCACGCCCTGGGAACATACTGTTATCTAGTCATGCCTTGGTTTGAAAAATGTCGGGGCAACCTACATGAGGGCAATGACGGCCATATTCCACGACATGATACAAAGGGAGATCGAGGTTTATATGGATGATGTGATTGTAAAGTCTAAAAAGTAGTCTGACCATGTCAGAGATCTGAGAAAGTTCTTCCAAAGGCTTTGCAGGTACAATCTCAAGCTCAATCCTGCAAAATGCACGTTCGGTGTACCGTCTAGAAAGTTGTTGGGATTCATAGTCAGCCGACGAGGTATTGAATTAGACCCATCAAAAATCAAAGCCATCCAAGAATTGCCACATATGAAGAACAAGACTGAGGTGATGAGTCTGTTGGGAAGATTGAATTACATCAGCTGGTTTATTGCTCAGATCACAACAACGTGTGAGCCTATCTTCAAATTGTTAAAGAAATATGCTGCATTCAAGTGGACAGATAAATGTCAGGAAGCCTTTGATAAATAAAGGAGTACTTGTCAAACCCACATGTGTTGGTACCGCAAGAGCCAGGGAGACATTTGATTCAGTATTTGACGGTCTTGGACAATTCATTTGGATGTGTGTTGGGACAGCATGACATCACTAGCAGGAAGGAGCAAGCCATATATTATCTCAGCAAGAAGTTCACATCTTACGAGGTTAAGTACACTCAGCTTGAGAGGACGTGTTGCGCCCTAACTTGGGTAGCCCAGAAGTTGAAACATTATTTGTCCTCTTATACTACTTACCTCATCTCTCGCTTGGATCCATTGTAGTAAATCTTCCAGAAGCCTATGCCCACAGTAAGGCTCGCAAAGTGGCAGATCTTTCTCACAGAATTTGACATTGTCTACGTGACTCGGACCGCGATGAAAGCACAAGCATTGGCCGACCACTTGGTTGAGAATCCTGTGGATGAAGAATACAAACCTTTGAAGACTTACTTCCCTGATGAAGAGGTAATGCACATTGATGAGTTGGAACAGATTGAAAGGCCAGGATGGAAACGTTTCTTTGATGGGGGTGCTAACACTAAAGGCATTGGGATAGGAGCAATACTTGTCTCTGAAACAGTGCATCATTACCCTGTTATGGCTTAGCTTCAATTCTACTGTACTAACAACATGGCAGAATACAAGGCATGCATTTTGGGTTTAAGAATGGTTGTGGATATGGGTGTCCGGGAAGTCTTGGTCTTGGGTGACTCTGACCTTTTGGTACACCAGATTCAGTGAGAATGGGAAACACGAGATTTAAAACTTATACCGTATCGGCAATGCTTGCATGATCTTTGTCAACGGTTTTAATCAATAGAGTTCAGGCATATTCCGAGGATCCACAATGAGGTCGTCGGTGCTTTAGCTACTTTGGCTACTTTGGCGTCAATGTTACATCATCCAGATAAGGCTTATGTAGACCCGTTGCATATTCAAGTCCGTGATCAGCATGCTTATTGTAACATGGTGGAGGAAGAACTCGATGGGGAGGCTTGGTTTCACGACATCAAGGAATACATCCGAAGGGGAGTATATCTGGCACAAGCCACATGTGATCAAAAGAGAACAATTCATCGCTTGGCAAGTGGATTTTTCTTTAGTGGAGGAGTTTTGTACAAAAGAACTCCATATCTCGGATTATTAAGATGTGTAGATGCAAGACATGCTACAACTATCATGACCGAAGTACATTTTGGAGTCTGTGGACCGCACATGAGTGGGTATATGCTGGCAAAGAAGATCATCTGGGCAGGTTATTATTGGCTCACCATGGAGCGAGACTGTATCAGTTTCGTGCGTAAATGTCATCAGTGCCAAGTGCATGGAAATTTGATTCATTCTCTACCATCTGAATTACACACGATGTCTGCACCATGGCCCTTCATTGCTTGGGGAATGGATATCATTGGACCAATTGAGCCAGCAGCATCCAACAAGCACAGGTTTATTCTGGTGGCCATCGATTATTTCACCAAGTGGGTAGAGGCTAAAACATTCAAGTCTGTAACCAAGAAGGCGGTGGTTGATTTTGTGCACTCAAATATCATTTGCCGGTTCGGGATACCGAAGGTAATCATTACAGACAATGGGGCTAATCTAAATAGTCATCTGATGAAAGAGGTATGTCAGCAGTTCAAGATTACACATCGCAATTCTACCCCGTACCGCACTAAGGCAAACAGAGCAGTTAAGGCGGCAAACAAGAATATAAAGAAGATACTTCGAAAAATGGTGGAAGGTTCTAGGCACTGGCATGAAAAGATGCCGTTTGCATTGCTGGGTTATCGCACAACTGTCCGTACTTCAGTAGGGGCCGCTCTTTATTTGTTGGTGTATGGCACGGAGGCAGTAATACCCGCAGAAATTGAAATCACATCCCTTCGGATTGTCACTGAGGCAGAAATTGATGACGTTGAATGGGTCAAAACTCGCTTGGAGCAATTAAGTCTGATTGATGAAAAGAGATTGGCAGTAGTATGTCACGGCCAATTGTACCAACAGAGAATGGCGAGAGCATATAACAAGAAGGTATGTCCACAGAAGTTCGAAGTGGGTCAGTTAGTGTTGAGACGTATCTTGCCTCATCAGGCTGAAGCAAAAGGAAAGTTCGCCCCAAACTGGAAGGGGCCATTTATTGTAACTAGAGTGTGTAGAAGGGAAATATGTAGAAATAGATATCAATTCCGATGCAGTCAAGAGATACTATGTATGATTCTTTTTTTTGATTGTGCTTGTTTGTATTTGGCATATTTTGAAGATTGAAATGACGAAGGCATTTTGTTCTACTATCTAAACACTTTATCCCTCATCACCTTTTTTGAGCCTTATTTAGTTTCTTTCATACCCCTCTGTCAGAATCAGTAGCGAATATCATAAACACAAACGTGAAAGATAAGAAAAGGAAGAAAAGAAAAAAGAAAAGAAAAGGATAGATAAAGAAAAGAACGAAGAAAGAGAGAAAAAAAGAAGAGAAAAGAAGAAGAAAAACAATAAAAGAAAAAAGAGAGAAAAGCAAAAAAAAAGAAAAAAAGAAAGAGAAAAAAAAATCAAAACAACAAAGTAATTTTTATGAAATGAACTAAGTTCGACCTGATTCCTTTTAAGGATACGTAGGTAGCCTCACGGTTCGGTCCCATCAAAATAAAAATCCAAAAGTCCCCAAGCAAGAACTAGGGCAGAAGTTGTGGTTGTTGTAAGAAATCTGATTCCGAAAGCTGTAATTTTGAACTCATTCGAATGGTTTTGAGCCTTTTATACCCTTTCTTGCTAATCCCATCCAAAAGCCACATTATGGTCCAAAGAAAGACCTTCCGATCAGTCTTCAAGAAATGCCAAGTCGAGCAGGTAGAGGTGATTCATATCAAGGGCAACACTCTGGTCCAAATAGTGAAAGAATAAAAAATGAGAGAGCTTATTCGTAAAAACCCTCGCGGGCACCATAAGGCGACGGGAGCTGATAGAAATAAAACGAGAGAGTCTTATTGGTGAAAACCCTCACGGGCTCCTTAAGGCGAATATGAGTTGACAGATGAAGGAACGAGAGAGGTCTGCTGGTGAAAACCTTTCAAGGCACCGCAGGACGAACAAGGTCGGGATTTGAGGTGAAGAAATCAAGTCATGGAAATTCTGGGGCAACAAATATGGCAACTGAAAGTTGATTGATCGGACAGATTGGGCCAATTAATCCAAATTGCATGTCATGATCATCGGTTCCAACTGTTCCACTCAGATAAGTCTCTTTTCTTTTTCTCTTTAGATAGTCTTCAAGTTTTGGACTTCCTTATCCTTAACTTTGAAAGTCATTGCATTTCATTTCTTTGGGTTTATTTCTCTAAGATGTTCCCAATGTCAGTTATGTTTGAGCAAATAAGAAGGAATTTCAAATCTCATTACCAGCTTCAAGATTGCAATACACAGTGTGGCCAGAGCATACCAAAGATAGCATGTTGTAAAAAGGGATAAAATGCCAGCAAGATTTCCATCGGCAAAATGATTTGGTAATTTCATGGGAAACGCAAAGGTTCAGTTAAAGGGGTTAGAGATGTGAAACAACTGTTCGGGGATAGAACACTCGGGTCATTCAAGTTTTGGGTTTTGAAAGTCAGCCGGGAAGTCAAGCTGTTCTTATCTAGTGTAGAGGAAGCTAACCAAAACAAAGCATGACAGCGGAGGGGTCTTCAACAAAGGATGTCGTCAACTAACCACCACATTTAAAAACTGACAAGATTTTTCTTTGATTGAAACAGGGGCAGAAAGTTTCGGTTGTTTCGAGAAAATCCTCCGCAAAGAAAGTCGAGCACCAAACAGGTTTGACGATAAACGCTTAGGTCCCGCCTGAATAATGGGATTTAATTGGAAATTTTCAGGACCCTCCTGAAAAATGGGACCCAGCTTAAAAATCAAAAAAATCATGAGTTGTAAAATCTAGCATAAATGTACCCCAAAAAGTGTAAGATGGTTTCAAGTTCGCATGCTTGAGATGGGATTTAGTTTTAAAATTTTCAAGACCCACCTGGATAATGGGATTTAATTTCAAAATTCCAGGACCCTCCTGGATAATAGAACTTAGCTTTAAAATTTCGGTTAGATAGCAACTTTTAGCGTAAATCCTGTTGTAGGGTAGTATAATTCAGCTATAAAAGCTGTCACTCTTAAGATAAAATTTGACCATGGATTTTCAGGACCCTCCTGGATAATGGGGAGTAGTTTAAGACCTTCTTAGATAACAAGATGTAGCAGAAGTCATGCCTTTAAAAGATATAACGTAGATTTGAAATTGTCATTTAGTTAAGAGTTGACAGGACCCCCTTGGATAATGGGACCTAGCTTTCAAATTCTTAGTAATATTTGGTAATATGATTCAGCTTAACACTCACATATGTGCCCAGCTACCAAACTGGGATAGAAAATTTTCTTTGTTTTGTCTAGTTTGTTGAAATCAGGTACCCGCTTGGAGAACAAGGAGAAGAATTGCAAGTCAGTAGTCAGGAGCCCGCCTGAAGAGCAGGTAATACATTTCAAGTCAGCAGTCAGGATCCCGCCTGGAGAACAAGGGAATACCCAAACCGGGGCAGAGAATTTCCTCTGTTTTTGTCATTTCATTGATGTCGGGAGCCTAACTGGAAACCAGGGAATACAGTCAAGCACAGCAGTCAGGAGCCCGCCTGAAAAACAAGGGTGTACAATTCAAGTTTAGCAGTCAGGAGCCCGCCTGGAAAACAAGGGAATACTTTCAAGATGAAATCAGGAGCCCGCCTGGAGAGCAGGGAATACATTCAAGTTTAGCAATCAGGAGCCCGCCTGGAGAGCAGGGAATACATTTCAAGTTGAAGTCAGGAGCCCGCCTGGAGAGCAGGGAATACGTTTAAGTCGAAGTCATGAGCCCGCTTGAAGAGCAGGGAATACTTTCAAGTTAAAGTCAGGAGCACGCCTGGAAAGCAGGGAATACTTTCACGTTTTGAAGTCAGGAGCCCACCTGGAGAACATGGGAGTACAATTCAAGTTTTGGTTTCCAAAATTCTTTGGTATTCGGCAAGGTGATTCGTTTTACACTTACACATGGCCTCACATACCCAAACTAGGGCAGAAAATTTTCTTTGTTTTTGTCTATTTTTCCAAAGTCAGGAGTCCGCCTGGATAGCATGGGTATACATTCACGTTCCGAAGTCAGGGGTCTGCCTGGATAGCATGGAATACATTCACGTTTCAAAGTCAGGAGCCTGCCTGGAGAGCAGGGAATACATTCAAGTTCAGCAATCAGGAGCCCGCCTGGAGAGCATGAGAGCTCATATCAAGTTCAGCAGTCAGGCATCCCCCCCGGAGAAAGGGAAAACATCTCAAATTACAATTCAAGGCGGTAACAAATGAATTTCACCAGGAGAATATAAGTTAACAAGGCAACAAGAACTACAAGAGCAAGTTGAAGAGATAGATAGGATTTTTGTAATGCATAGATCATAGTCTAGCCTAGCTTCTTTTTATTCTGACATGGTGTAATAAGGGGTTCAGTAAGCAGCAGCAGCAGCAACAGTGAAATCACAGCCTCATGGTAATCCCAGCTACAAAAACTTCCCGAACTACACTGACCTGATTCTTTTATAGCCAAGGATATGTAGGCAACATCGGAAGCATGGTGCGTTCAAATCTTTCAAAAAATGCTTCCCACGGAGTATTCAAACGGGCAAAAATCACTCGTATCTGCTCACTTTATCTTTGCACGAAAACTTTTCGTGTTTTCGGGAAAAGAGGGGCAGCTGTGAGCACGTGATTTTTGCCCTATATGAATTACTCCTACAAATTCAAAATAAAATAATTTTTTCCATTGTTTGCAATTTGTGGATTTTTGTGGCACTTTTTGTTAATTGTTTGCATTTGTATGTGTATGTTTATTCTATTTAATTAATGAAAAATACAAAATAAATATGTTGCATTTGCATTTAGAGTTTAAATTTGCATTTTCTTAAAAATTAATTAGTCATTTAATTGTTTTATAAAAATGGAAAAACCAAAAGAAAAAAGTAACTTATTTTGCATTTTTAATTGATTAGCTTCAAATTTTGGTAGTCTTTCTTTTAATTTGGTATCTAATTATTTGTTGTAATATTTATTTAAAGTTAATTTATTTATTTTACTTCGTAGGATAAATTAATCAAGAATTAATTTAGATTTTGAAGTTTTAATTTTGAAAACAAAAGAAAAGAGAAAAGGAAAAGAATTTTGGACAATTTGTGAAAGAGAGTAGAAATTGGGCCAATTTTGGTCTAAAAGACTCAGCCCAAACGGATTCCTCACCCCTTACCCGGCTCAAAACCACCCTGACCCGGTCCAGTCTTCCCCTTTATCAAAACGACCCCGTTTCACTTGGGGTGGTTATGAGCCATCGAGGTTAATTAATCTAACGGCTCAGAAGCTAGGGCCATTTGATATATAAATGTCTGAATAACCCTACCCCCCTCTGAACTCCTTTCCGCTCATCACCTTCATCAGAAAACACCCCTGAAACCCTAGCTAGTCGCCCCCAAATCCTCCACCGCCGGTGGCGCCGCCATCGCAAACCGCCACAAAACTTACACCCCAAGACCTCCTTCATCTCCTCTCCCCAAATCTCTAACCCGTGTCCTTCGAATCCCACTGGTTCGTCTAGAATCTTAAATCGAAGACTAGACCAAAAACTTAACTTTTCCCAAATAATCCCAGATTAACACCACATATCCACTACAACCCCCTTATGCCGAATCCTCACTCTGTTTCCCTCGAATCTTGCCGGAGCTTCTCGAATCTTAGATCTGAGTTTGAGCCTTAAAAGTTCAAAAGCCCTTTTCTGTCGGACCTGGTGCATGCATGGTCATAAGGGCTGTTCTTCGAGTTTTGAAGTCTGGATTCAAACGATCGGCGTTAATTTTGTTAGGCCCTGTGTCTCCGATAGATTTTGAGTCTGAATCGGTAGGTTCCCTTCTCCTCTTTTGTCTATTCTTTATTTTACTATTTTATTTTCCTCTTTGTCACTTTTCTTTGGTTTAATTTTCTTCTACTAGTCTGGTTGAAACTTGACCAATCCTCCGAGTTTAAACTATCTTCTGTCTGTTGTTTTTCTTTTTCGTCTTTCTTTGTGAAAGTTGTCTCTGCTTCCTTAGTTGTGTTATCAGCTCATTTAAAGTTCTGACTTCATATCTCGTTTAGTCACCTAGTTTATTTAATTATGGTTATTTTGGTGACTTGGTTAATTTTTGTTTATTTGTGTAATAATCAGTTGATTAGTGTAGGTTTTAATTCTCGAAATCATTCAAATGTTCGCCCTTTGTTTGTTGATTGATTTGATTTAGTTCGTCTTGTTGTTTGGGCTTTGAAGCCATTGCAGACCTCACCCCAAGGGGGGTTGATTTAGGTCATTGGGTCGGAATTGACCCCAAATGTTGGTTTAAATATCATGTCAATCTGACCCATATGTGTTCCTAGAGTAAATAATCAGGGTTCGAGGGATAGTCTAGGGAATTGCCTATGAAATCTTGAGTGTAACTTAATGGGAAGATTCCAGGAAGCTGGGGGTAGGGATTAAAGTGAATTTGTGGAATTTAAGCTAGGGACACCTAAGCAAAAAATAAAATTCAAAAGGGGGAAAAGTGCAAGCTAAGTATGCCCTAGTAGCTTGCCTATAAAGGCATCCTAGCTTGCCTTTCAAGGCAGAGAGATTTTTTTCATCCTCACTTTTCTCTGCACTAAACTTCTGAAAGAGCCTATATACTCTGAAAAAATACAGAAATATCTGCATCATTTTGGGTCGAAAATTACTGGGGATTGGTCTTTAATTTCATTGTTAGCAGCAGTTGAAGAATTTCAAAGGATTTCTGAACTATTTGGGGTTTTAAAAATGGTTTAAAGGGAGGAATGTTGTTGTGTTGGTGTTGCTGATCTACTGTTGTTGTTTCTTCCTAACCTTGGGGTTGTTTTCTTTGTTACTTTTGCCGAAATCAGGTACTTCTTGGATCTCACTAACATGTGAAGTGCATATTGAAGCTATGTAATCAATTTGGACTTGTGGATGAATGTGAACTAGGCTGAATACTAGTCTATATTCTTCAAAGACTATTCATGTGTTCCTTATTGAATTAGTTTTACTATTTGAACTTTATTGTATTCAGTCATGCTAGGGACAATGCATTTTTGGATTGTATTTGGACTCTAATTTGTCACTTTGGTTTTACCTTGGTTAAATTCTTTCTCAAGTATTTGTGTGTTTGGACTGTTATGGGGAGATTTAATTTTGATGAACAACGTTCTTAGTCGGATTAGTAGTCGAGTTTTGTACTTTTCTTTCATATTTAAGGTTAGTAATTTAGATATCATGTTAATAGTGGTAGATTGAAACTCTATAGCTTGGTCGTTCAATTTGAGCAACGTTAGTTGACTGTTGAAGCTACATAGCTTTATCATTGTTAGAGTAAGCTGTTAATGCAAGAATTAGCATGCGGTAAATAAGTGCAAAAATTTGAACTCGTAATCTGGTGATGCATGTTAGTTCTTGTCTATGATATTTTTGGAATTTATTAATGGAATTGGGCCTGGCTTGGGCCAATATGGGTCAGTTTGCTAGGAAAAAGGCCTTCATCCCTATTTCCACCCTTGTGACTCCTTCGGCCCAACTTTGGGCCCTATCGCATCCAGGAGGTTTTAATTTGTCGTTTTTTGGTAATTGATATAATAAAAGGGGTTCATCCTTGAGTATTGTATGGCCATTCTTGTTTAATGTTGGGTCTGGGTATCGCGCCTAGCCTGCTCTGTTTTCCTCCTTACAAAACTCTTCAAGTGACATTGGGCCTGTAGCCGGTCCAAACAATTCATGTGATTACAATGCTTCTTTTATCCCATTTGGGTTTACGACTAGTAGGAGTAATTTGAACTTTGATCTGGAGTAGGCCCAAACATCATGGACCGTTTTAATTAAGTGTTGTCATCTACCAATAAATTGAGGTGTGCCATTTAACCAAATCACCTATGGCCCTCACAAATAGTAATTATACACTAATGATGAATATTCGTAGAAAAGCCTTTAAAGCCATTTAAAATACAATTGTGATTGTGTACACGTTCGCGTGACATGATTACAATTCTAAAAACCAATTCGGGGTATGCGTTCGCGCAACTTCGAACAAACTTTCTTAATAATAAAATAGGTTTTCATAGGCTATTAATTAATTTAGCTCATATAGTCCGAGGTGTGCCATCTACCATTTAATCATACATGGCCCTCGTATTAATTTCATAACATAGGCATAAAATGACAAATGTTCGTAGTTTTCTTTAGGCACATTTAATACACTATCGTGTTGGTGGACACATTTGCGTGACATGATTACAATTCTAAAAACAAAACCAGAGTATGCATTCGCGCAATTTCGGCCAAACTTTTTTTTAATAATAATAAAGCGTTATTAATTGTGGACACGTACGCGTGACATGATTTTTGACACGCCAAAACAAATAATTACACGTACGCGTGACCCGTTTCAAGATAATTTCTTAATTAAAAGAGTTAAAAGCACATAGGTTCTAAAACGAGTAATTAAACAATTTTAATAAGCCAAGTATGATCAAAGCGACCGTGCTAGAACCACGGAATTCGGGAGTGCCTAACACCTTCTCCCGGGTTAACGAAATTCCTTACCCGAATTTCTGTGTTCACAGACTGAAGTATAGAGTCAATCTTTTCCTCGATTCGGGATTCAAACCGGTGACTTGGGACACCATAAAATTATCCCAAGTGGTGACTCGAAATCCTTAAACAAACAAATTCTGTTTCGATTGTCCTTTAATTAGAAAAAGTCCCTTATATTTATACCCTCTCGGGGTGTAAAAAATAGGTTTGACACACATCTCGACAACTGAAAACCCATGAGAATAATTATCCAGTCCATGACTTGGAGTTGGAAGCCATTGTTCATGCATTAAAGATCTAGCTGCATTATTTGTACAATGTCCCTTGTGAGGTCTTTACCGACCACTGGAGTCTTTAACATCTGTTCAAACAAAAAGATCTTAACTTGCGGCAGCAAGGGTGGTTAGACTTGCTTAAGGACTAAGATATCACCATTCTGTATCATCCCGGGAGGCCACTATGGTGGTGGATGCCTTGAGTTGAAAGGCGGAGAGTTTTGGTAGTTTAGCAAATCTACTGACAGTGGATAGGCCATTTGCATTGGATGTCCAGGTCTTATCCAACGTATTACACCCCATATTTTCATACGTGAGAGTACGTCAAGTCAATTGATGTAAGCTCAGAATTGAGATTATATTTTAAATTACAAAAAGTAAGTTAATCATGTTACCTTGGTGGTTACAAATCTTTAAGATCATGGATAACAAGCAACAAGAAGGTTGAACGGCTTAGAAGACAAAACAATTCAAGAAAATAAGTTTTGTCGAATGTCGACAACTTGTGAATGTTATAAGATGTACTTTTTGGGTGATAGTAGTTATTAACATGATAAAGAGGTTATGTTATGATTTATTTTAGTCATATGATAGTCGTGTATTAAGTTTTGAAGTCAAGCAAGTTGTGGAACAAAAGTTGGCAAAGGTCATCACAAGTTACATTCATAAATATGCTGAAAATTAGATCAAATGTAGCTGAGCTTTTCTCATAATATGCTTGGAATAATTGGATGATCCATATACCAAATTTAAGATCTATGAGTCTACTTTCTAATTCATTAAACTGTTTATCAATACGACATCGGTGTAGAGAGATATTCGCATTTTTGCGAGACTACATAGGAAGGCCCTATGGGACCCACTTGGTCGGTGGCCGACCTTCACTTGTTGTTATCTCGTTTTTTGGATGAGATTTACTCAAATTTCATTCTCCTTCCAAAATAATTCTCTCCAATCCCTCCCAAATAGTTCCCCATAGACTCCAAACAAATTTCAAAAAAATACATCATAATCCAATATCAAAGTTAGCCAACGATTAAGAATAACCCCTCTATGGTGTTGTGATGTGAATAAGGATGATGATGAGCTAAGTTAAGATTAGGGTTCGAGTTTTATAAACTTCCTAAGGTATATTTAACATCATTTTGATGGATTTTAAGGTTAACTACATGTTGTTTGTGGTGTTTGAGTGAAACATTACAAGATAACACTTGAAAGGGGAAGAGATGTTGTTATCTTTTGTTGGGGAAAATAACACTTATGATATGGTTTCTCCAAATTACAAGATAACACTTATATATGTTGTTATGTCTGGAAAATGGGGAAAATAACTTGATTATGATATGGTTTCTTTTGTTATGGATGTCTATATATTTATCAAGTGAATTGGTGAAAGAAACATATGAAACTTGAGATTGGAAGTGAAGATTAGCATAAGTCCCTTTTATGGTGTTGTATTGCATTGAGGGCTGTTGTAGGCTAAATGTAACTTGGATTTCGACTTGAAGCTACTGCAGGAGGTATGTATATTGTGTTCTTGCATATGTTTAAGGTTATCTTGATGTTGATTAAGTTAATGGATGGACTAGGCATGAACTAGTGAATAAAGTTGCTAATTGAGGATAGTTGGAGTTGTGGATTGTTTCCTTTATTATAAATATATTGTATAAGGTTGGAATAATTGATGAATGACTTTATTATAATGTTAACAATATTGTTAAGGCAAAGTAAGAAGAGTATAAGGGGTGAAATAGGTATATGGATTCCAATCGGAGCTTGCCGTTCGTCGTGAAATAGTTGTGACTTGTTGTTGTTGTTGTTATATGGTGTCATGTTATTGATATTTATATGTTGCTGGATTTCTCTAGTTGTTGTTGTTGTTGTTGTTGATATATGGTATTGGAGGAGGCTGTTTTGACATGGTAGATGCTGTCGAATTTATGTCAACAAGCTAATAGCGTAAGTTTTACGGACTTAGCCTTTACTCAACACTAACTTTGAATCTTCTTATGATATGGTAGATTGAGTTAAGTTGTTTGAAGAGTTGCTTGGAAGGTATGAAGGTCTCAACAGGCTTAAGTTATGTTAAGGCTTGATTCAATTTTTCCTCCGTTAGGTATCGTGATGGCACCAAGTCTTAAGGACTAGGTAAGCCTAACATTTACTGAATATCAACAATAATAAAGAAAGTCTATCAGTCTCGATATATAAATCTTTATAGAATTTACAATTTTTCAAAGCCGGTAGTACAAGTCATAAGATCTAAAGAGTTTCTAAAAATCCTCTAAAATACAACTGTCTAGAAACAAGAGTGAACAATGTAAATAAAAAATAAGAAGGTGACTCTAAAGCCTGTGAACGCAACAGCAGGTTTACCTTGAGTCTCCACAACAATGGTCCACACATCTACTAGCGATCCAATACATAGATATGCACAAAATTGTACAGAGGTATAGTATGAGCACACCACAATGGTGTCCAGTAAGTATCAAGACTAACCTCGGTGGAGTAGTGACGAGGAATAGTCAAGACACCTACTGGTCTGATAAACTGAACAACTATAAGTATAGAAACAATAGAACATGATATCTATATAAAGACTACGCGATATGGATAACAACATAGTAATAGCAATAAGGAAAGAAAACAATGAGTAACAATAGAACACCATAATAAGAACACAAAAAGTGAACGGAAATACAACCTAAAACCGAAGTCAGAAATACAATAAAGACAAGTCATAACTCAGCAACTACGGTAGTTTTCACATTAGGTCTTAGCCAAAAAACTTCAAAATCGATTAGTCAAATCCTTCAAGTGATAAAAATATTTTGAAATATACTTCCTTCAAACAAATATTTTTCAAAAATAGTTCTTTCAAAATAAATACCTTTCGAATATAATCTTCTCAAATAAATATCCTTCGAATATAAGTCACCGTGTGACACCTCATCTCATAATCCTAAAAATACAGATCTCAATACCTCAACCCTAACACTTGGCATCGTGTGCCCTCATCAAACCTCATAATCATACTGACAACTCACGTGCTAAATAGAGCCATACATGGAAGTCAAATACACTAGGATTTGCGTCCATACTCAGCAATATCAAGAAGCCTCTTATCCGATAAGGGTGCTTAGCCACGTGTATGCTTGTGCAAGTGTCCTAACATAGTTCATACCAGTTATAATAAATGTTTACACATGTAGAATGTTTACACATGGATACAATCAATGAAAAGCAACAACTTAGAACACAGTGATAATAACAGGGGATCTCTGAGGATACCGTCCCGTAGTCCCAAACGTAAATGTGTAGGGGGATCTACCAGAATACCATTCCATAGTCCCAAAGTAAATATGCAAAATAGGGGGATCTACCGGGATACTGTCCCGTTGTCCCAAACATAAGTGTGTAGGGGGATCTACCGGAATATCATTCCATAGACCCAAAATAAATATGTAGAACAAGGGGATCTACCGGGATACCGTCCCGTGGTCCCAAAGTAAATATGCAGTGCAACCAATAGAAATAACAGTTACAACACGGTAGAAACCTCGTACCTCACCACAACAAGTACAACAACAAAAATGACAATAATACAAAGTACGACGAGTAAATCAACTTAAGAACTTTAAATTACAAAGAAACGGAAGAACTGGTTCACAAGGAATAACCACTGTAAAAAATGCTAGACATAAAGGGAACAGTTCAACAAGGAAAAACTAACATGTAGCAACGACCCCACAATATACAAGTCAACACGAGTTAAATAGTTCCAAATAAAAGCAAGTCAACTAAGATATATTTTATCTAAACTCCTTTTAAGGTTGAGCAATTGAAAAAGGATATTCAACAATTCAATTGAAGGTAAGCATCAGAAGATAATCATCACTCCAATTAAGACTAAACAATTATAGGATGAGACAATAACAATTTCAATTAAAGATAAGCAGTTATGAAAATATAGCATGATGATAGAAGAGGCAAAATCCTTAGTTAAGTCAAATAGGCAATAAGAGTAAATCCTAAAGCAATTAATTCTAACTAAACAATGTAGAAGCGAAACCAGCAAATAGGAACTCAAACGTATCACGAACAACTTCATACACAGTGAGTATAAAGACCTAAGAAACCTAAAGTCCAACTTTCCACAAAAACGTCTGAGCATGCACTCGTCACCTCGCGTACATGAACTACAATCAACATAGAAGACTAAAATCCTAAGGGGAAGTCCCCACACAAGGTTACGCAAGATACTTATCTTGAAAAAGACAGACCGATACTCTAAAATGCACTTTTCGGGTGAAAAGATCTTCGTACGGCTCAAATCCAACCAAAATAACTTCAAATTACAAATAAAATGCATAAGAAACTATTCTGGATCTTAAAGTCTTAATCTTGAACAAAATTCAAAAAAGGATCCAAAAGTCGACCCCCGAGACCGCACCTCGAAACCCGACAAATGTTACAAAAACCGAATCCCCATTCTGCTACGAGTTCAACCATAAAAAAAATTAGCAAATTCCGATACCATTTGGTCCCTCAAATCATGATTTTTCATTTTAGAAATTTTCTTCAAAAACCATCATTTCCCTCAACCCAAAATACAATTTAAATGATGCAAACAAAGATAAAATCATGGAATATGTTAAATTATAGGTGAAGAATACTTACTCAATCGATTTGCTTGAAAAACTCACAAAGAATCGCTCAAAACCGAGCTCTACAAGTCAAGATATGATAAAAATAGCCTAACCCTCGATTTGGGAATATATTCTGCCTGCCCATGTATTTATGCATCGCGAACGCGGATGAAGCATCGCATTCGCGAAGAAGAAAAA
The DNA here is from genome assembly GCF_000393655.2 of Nicotiana sylvestris. Lineage (NCBI taxonomy): Eukaryota > Viridiplantae > Streptophyta > Magnoliopsida > Solanales > Solanaceae > Nicotiana > Nicotiana sylvestris. The sequence goes on from NC_091063.1 coordinate 67,577,285, forward strand.
TGAAGGCTGCCCAGGTTGGTCATCGCAAATACGACAACATGCTCGCGAACGCGGAGAAGAGAAGACAGAAATCTATGTGAAGGCAAAGGGAATCACGCAAATGCGAAGAGTAACGACCACCAGTGCTCTGGGCCTGCTTACTACTACGTGAACGTGGAATAGAGGATGCGAACGCGATGAAGAAAATGTTCAGAGCTACGTGATCGTGAGGCATATTACGCGAACGTGAAGAAGGAAATTGGGGCGATCGGCAAAGACTCTTCGCGAACAAGAAAGAAGCTTTGCGATCGCCAAGAAGGAAATCAGACACCAGAACCAGCAGTTCAAAAACAAGGGAAAATGACCCGGAACACACCCGGGGCCCCCCAGGACCCCATCTAAACACACAAAAAGTTCTATAACCTAATATGGGCTCGTTTGAGTTTAAAATCACATCAAACAATGCCAAAAATGCAAATCGCTCCATGAATCGAGCTTATGAACTTTCAAATCTTCCAACTTCTCGAACTCGCCCCGAAACCTATCAAATCAACCCCGAATGATGCCAAATTTTGCAGACAAGTCCAAAATGACATAATAGAGGTGCTCCAACTCTTGGAATCACATTATGACCCCTAAAATCACAAAAGTTAACAATGGGTCAAACTTCACCATTTTCCAAACATCAATTTTTCCAACTTTCGCTGAAATGCCTCAATTTACCCTACAGACCCCCAAATTTGAATCCAGACGGGCGCCTAAGTCCAAAATCGCCATAAAAAGCTACTGACATCATATTAAACTCATTCCGAAGCATTTTACACAAAAGTCACATGCCAGCCAAATTCTCACTGCTTAAGCTTCCAAAACTAGATTTCTTCTTCCAATTCGATTCTGAATCATCCGGTAATTGAATTCAACCATGGATGCACGTCGATAAACATAATATGAAGCTTCTCACGACCTTATGCCACTAAACGGAGCTTAGATTCTCAAAACAACTAGCCGGGCCATTACATCATCCCCCTCTTAAACAAACGTTTATCCTCGAACGTGCCAAGGTTCGCCTCGAAGTCCTCAAATCATTGAATGTACACTTCCAACATATAGCTGCGGGTGATCCCACATCACCCCAATAAATATAAGCCCGATGACACCATCTGAACTGCAAATTAGCCTTCCAACCAACAATGATAAGCCTTATAGCCAAACTTCTCACCATCCAATCACTTCTAAAAGACTCGATTCTAAATCCACATCCGGTGTCAATCTCAACTAGCTGCAACCACTATGCCTACACCCACAGAGTACAACCACACAACATACACACCATACATAGGCCTATAATAACATTCTTGATCACAATACCTGCCCGAAATCAAATCCTGCACCGACCACTAGGCTCATATCCTATAGAACTCTATTTCAAACCTCCATAACATTGACAATGATGCAAGAAACATTAAGACCTCATAACCAAACATAGAATCAACAAGTCACAACTAACACTACTGGGCACACACCCTGCAAGTTAAAACTTAAGAAGCACAGAACGAAAATGACTGAATATCGAAAGAGAAATACATAAGGGAACCATCTAACAAGCCTTACAGGTACAATTATCTATCAGTACTAACCTACAAAACAATAGAACAAGAAAGAATTAAAGCATATGAACAAATCACATGGATCTCTTACCGATATAACTTCCACCACGATGCACAACCCGGTTCAAACACATAAAATCGCATGAAATAATGGGGGTCTCACATCAACTCTGAATCACTAGTAGGGTATACATCAAACCGGCTCTGGAATCTCTCACTAAATCATTTCCGTCACAATTTACAACCACTGTTGGCTCCCACACCGGTGGAGAATAAAAATCGCAGCTTGTAGCAAAAAATTCTCAGAATTAACATCAAGCCTACCGTAATGGACAATAGAAATTTACTACTAGTTTCGTAACTCTCAATAATGAACAGGAACAAACGATAGACATGGGACATCACTCATAAAACCTCCCAATAGGGAAATACATAACAATGTGCTAATCATGAAATGCACCCATAAGTGGAGCAACAAATAGGGGAACTCGCCCTAATAAGCAGAACTATAATGAACTACGGATAGTGCTCCTCTATAACAGACTGAAAACATACCTAAATGACATCATTTGGTGTAGCGTCCTTAAGCCTACTATATGAAAAACATCAACAGGCTGGGCCTCCCCCTCTTGGGCGCCTTCTACTCGCCTAAATACCTTGCTGTGATGCATCTGTTTGAAGTTTGGGATGATATCTCACCACGTGGCTGGTATCTTCACGCTCAAAGCAACCTCGCTGTAGACATGGTTGTGGGAACTGTGCGATAAAAGTATTTTGAGACCCATGAACACCTGAATTATGGTGAGAAGCCTAAAGCACAAACTAAACTGGCTGACCCACAAAACCTTTACCATGTCGCACCCTGCCTCCAAAATAAGGACCAGTAGATCTCTCTGGTCTATGAGGCCCCCTCACCTCCCTGTACTCTCTCTCCTGATCTTGTCTATCCTCCCGCTCCCGACCCCAGATTCCCTCTAACCAGCAAGCGATCCATACCACCTGCTGAAACAAAATATCTGACTCCAACTCCCAAGCCATGCTGAACTGAATATCATTCCTGAGCCCCTGAATGAATCTACGAACTCGCTCTCTAACTGTAGCGACCAAGGCAGGTGCATGTATGACCAAATCACTGAATCTGTCGATATACTCTAATAGTGATATAATGTCCTAGCGCAACTGCTCAAATTCGACATGCCATGCATCCTGAAGGGACTGAGGTGCAAACTATCTTATAAACATCTCTGAAAACTGACCCCATGTAAGTGTAGCTACATTGACCGGGCTACCCAACTTATATGCCCGCCACCGTTGATAAGCTACTCCCTGAAGCTGGAACGTAGTAAAAGCAACCTCACTCGTCTCAGGAATACCCATAGTGCAAAGAATGCGATATCACTCCTCTGTGAAACCCCGTGCGCTCTTTGAAGCCAAACCATTGAATGTAGGAGGGTCATATTCCTTGAACCTTGCAAATTTAATTGCCCTTCCTCAGATGTTGCTGCCCTGACCATGGGATGAACTGGAACTATAGGCTGTGTTGCCATGATACCTGGAACCTGACCAAAGTAAACTTGTTGCTTTGTAGTGTGGGCGGCATGAGCTTGAGTCCCTCCCCCCGTATGTGAAGTCGCTGGTCCAACTGAAATCAACCCTGCATGAGCTAATGTACCAAACATGCTCAGGAACTGTGCTAAAGTCTCCTGAAGTCTGAGGGTAACAACAGGCGCCTCTGGTACCTGCCCCCCAACTGGAGCTACTGGTGGCTCCTCAACTAATGCTCTGGTAGGTGTTCTAGCTGTGGCACGTACTCCTCATCGGCCTCTACCTCTGCCTCTAGCGACACCTTGTCCAGGAGCAGCGTGATTGCTAACTGCAAGTTGTGTCCTTACCATTTGTGAGAGAAGGGAATGATAGGATTTCAAACTCCAAGATCAATAAGCTCTCACGATAGGAATGAAAGAAGTGAGATTGTCCTAATAGTTCCGTAGCCTCTTTAATATGAGTACAGACGTCTTTGTGGCGATTCACAAGACTCTACTAAACTCACTTATGACTCGTAGCGCCTATGAACCTACAACTCTAATACCAACTTGTCACGACCCAATTTCCTCTCTGTTGGGTTTCGTGATGGCACCTAGTCTCAGGGACTAGGTAAGCCTAACATTTACTGAATATCAACAATAATAAAGAAAGTCTAACAGTCTCGATATAGAAATCATTATAGAATTTACAATTTTTCAAAACCGGTAGTACAAGTCATAAGATCTACAGAGTTGCTAAAAATCCTCTAAAATACAATTGTCTTGAAACAAAAGTGAACAGTGTAAATACAAAATAAGAAGGTGACTCCGAAGCCTACGAACGCAGCAACAGGTTACCTTGAGCCTCCACAACACAGCTACTAGCAATCCAATACATGGATCTATCCAAAAATGTACAGAAGTATAGTATGACTACACCAAAGCGGTGCCCAGTAAGTATCAAGACTAATCTCAGTGGAGTAGTGATGAGGAAGAGTCAAGACACCTACTGGTCTAATAAACTAAACAACTATAAGTATAGAAACGATAGAACATGATATCTATATAAAGACTACGCGATATGGATAACAATACAGTAATTGCAGTAAGGAAAGAAAAGAGTGAGTAAAAGCAAAACACCATAATAAGAACATAGAAAAGTGAACGGAAATACAACCCAAAACCGAAGTCATAAATACAGTAAAGAAAAGTCATAACTCAGCAACTACGACCGTTTGCACATTAGGTCTTAGACAACAAACTTCAATCAATTAGTCAAATCCTTCAAGTGATAAAACTATTTCGAAATATATTTTCTTCAAATAAATATTTTTCAAAAATAGTTCTTTCAAAATAAATACCTTTCGAATATAATCTTTTCAAATAAATATCCTTCAAATATTAGTCACCCTGTGACTCTCATAATCCTAAAAATAAGGGCCTTAATACTTGAATCCTTACTCTTAGCATCCTATGCCCTCATCACATCTCATAATCATATTGACAACTCACGTGCCAAATAGAGCCATTTTCACATGGAAGGCAAATAAACAAGGGTGTGCATCTATACTCTGCAATATCAAGAAGCCTCTTATCCGATAAGGGTTCTTACCCGCTTGTATGCTTGTGCATGTGTCCTAACATAGTTCATACTATCTAGTAAGCATAAGAAAAAAGAATGGACATCACGTAGAATGTTTACACAGAGATATGATCAATGAAAAGCAACAACTTAGAACACAGTGATAATAACAGGGGATCTCCCGGGATACCGTTCCGTAGTCCCAAATGTAAATGTGCTCGGGGATCTACTGGAATATTGTTCCGTAGTCCCAAAGTAAATATGCAGAACATGGGGATCTACCGAGATACCGTCTCGTAGTCCCAAATGTAAATGTGCCGGGGGATCTACCAAAATACCCGTTCGTAATCCCAAAGTAAATATACAGAACAGGGGGATATACCGGGATACCGTCCCGTAGTCCTAAAGTAAATATGTCACGCAACTAACAAAAATAACAGTTACATCATGACATAAACCTCGTACCTCACCACAACAAGTACAACAACAAAATGTCATAATACAAAGTATGGCGATTAAATCAACTCAAGAAATTTAAATCACAAAGAAACAGTAGAGCCAATTCACAAGGAATAGCCAAGGGAAAGCTAATATATAGCAATGACCCCACAATAAACAAGTCAATAAGGAATCCAACACAAGTCAAATAGTTCCAAATAAAGGGAAGTCAACTAAGATATAGGTTATCTAAAATCCTTTTAAGGTTGAGCAATTACGAAGGATATTCAACAATCCAAATAATGGTAATCAACAAAAGATAATCACCACTCCAATTAAAACTAAACAATTATATAATGAGACAATAAAAATTTCAATTAAAGATAAGTAGTTATAAAAAGATAGCATGACGATAGAAGAGAAAAACTCTTAAGTTAAGTCAAATAAGAGTCAGATAGGCAATAAGAGTGAAACCTAAATTAATTAATTCTAACAAAATCATGTAGATGTGAAACCAGCAAATAAGAACTCAAACATATTATGAACAACTTCATACATAGTGAGTATAAGGACCTAAGAACCCTAAAGGCCAACTTTCCACAAATAAGTCCGAGCACGCACTCGTCACCCCGCGTACACGGACTACAATCAACATAGAAGACTTAAATCCTAAGGGAAGTCTCCACACAAGGTTAGGCAAGATACTTACCTCGAAAAAGACAGATAGATACAATAAAATGCACTTTTCGGGTGAAAAGACCTCCGGACGGCTCAAATCAAACCAAAATAACTGCAAAGTACAAATAAAAAGTATAAGAAACTATTCCGGATCTTAAAGTCTCAATCTTGAATAAGATTCAAAAAAGGTCCAAAAGTCGACCCTTGAGCCCACACCTCGGAACTCGACAAATTTTAAAAAAACCGAATCCCCATTCTGATATGAGTTTAAACATACAAAAATTATCAAATTTTGATACCATTTGGTCCCTCAAATCATGATTTTTCATCTCAGAAATTTTCTTCAAAAACCAACATTTCCCTCAACCAAAAGCACAATTTAAATGATGAAAACAAATATAAAATCATGGAATATGTTAAATTATAGGTGAAGAACACTTACCCAATCGATTTGCTTGAAAACCCCTTGATGAATTGCTCAAAACCGAGCTCTACAAGTCAAGACATGATAAAAATGGACTAACCCATGATTTGGGAATATATTCTACCTCCCCAGGTATTTATGCATCATGAACACGGAGGAAGCATCGCATTTGGGAAGAAGAAAAATGATGGATGCCCAGGTTGTTCATCGCGAACGCGACAATAAGCTCGCGAATGTAGAGAAGAGAAGATATAAACCTATGCGAAAGCGTAGGGAATCATGCGAATGCGAAGAGTAACGACCACCAGTACTCAGGGCCTGGTTACTACTACGCAAACACGGAATTGAGGATGCGAATGCGATGAAGAAAATGTGCAGGGCTACGTGATCGCGAGGCGTATTACGCAAACGCAAAGAAGAAAATTAGGGAGATCAGCAGAGTCTCTTCGCGAACGAGAAAGGAGCTTCGCGATCGCGAAGAAGGATATCAGACACTAGAACCAATAGTTCAAAAACAAGGGAAAATGACCTGTAACCCACCCGGAACACACCCGATGCCCCTAGGACCCCATCTAAACACACAAACAAGTTCTATAACCCAATACTGACTCGCTCAAGGTTTTAGTTTACCGTGCAAATGGTAACAACAATTAAATTTGTAAATGGGATTCTAAAAATACGTGATCTATTTTTATACTAGTTGTTAGAGCAGTTGATGCTGAGAGTATGAAGTTTAATGAAGAAATACAAGCTAAAGCGGGTCAGTAATCAAACCGATATGCCTGCAGCTCGAGCCTCGGACTGGTCGATGAAGGACCTCGTGGTGGATATCTGGATCGAGCTTGAGCTATCAAGGGTAGTCGGGGATGGGATAACAGTTGAGATATGATCAAAGAAGGCTCTTTATGGACCATACCAAGCAATGAATGGAGAACAAATATGAAGCTAATAACGGTAAGAGCGGCCTCGAGCTAGTAGGAACGAGTAAGTTAGAGAGAAGAGAGAGAGAGAGATTATTGATCTTGTGGAGAAAATAGATGAAGCAACAGTAGTATGGGTTCCCTTTATATAGGAGGGGAACTCGGTTATAGTACAATATACATTAATTATAAAGTATGGATATGGGATGGCAAGACGTGACACTTCGGCATAGGCTCTAGATAGGCCAGCTCTGCCAGACTTTACCATGTATCTTGGGAACTTGCCCTCCTGCTCTAGCCCCGACCTTCATTTTCTTTGAGTCGGGGCCCAAAGATCCCCGAGGGAGGGGACTCGGTCGCAGCTCCACGTCCTTGGGGTCTCGAGGTATTCTTCCAAAGTGGCTTCACAGCGAGAAATTAAGTCCTCTAATTTTGCCACATATAGATATTTTCCGCGTTTTTCAGAAAGAAGCGATGGGAAATGATTCTGACACCTGACTCCACGAGCTTCTTACGGCGACGTCATACCAATGATGTAATTTGTGGCATGAGCTTTTGTGGAAATCTGGGCGTCTCATGGACTTGTATATTTGACATCTTTCAATGCACTGTCGATTCTCATTCTTCAAGATAAATGTTCCGTCGTCGGTTTGGTTCTTCAAGAATGTTTGCGTCCGCCAGTCAATCTTCCAAAGCCTCGATGACCATGTCATTACCCCCTATAAATGGGGGTGGTTTGGCGTTGTTTTTTCTATCCAAATACCTTCGTTGGCTCAGTTGCCCATTTCTTTTTATCATCTTCCTCCATCCTTGAACGCTATATGTTTGGGGCTCATGGCCTCAAGTCCTTTCAGCAGAGTTCCCGTAGGCTTTGTTATGGCCTCTTGCCGGAGCTTCCCTTTGTCGAGCATAACCATTCCGTCCTGTTGCTGCTGTGGTTGCTGTTACGTCTACTACTACTGCTTTTGTTTGCTCGAGATGATGACACATGAGGGTCAACTTTCCTTGCTCGTAAAAATCTATTCGTATTATATACTGCTGCTCAAAAGGGGGATCAGATTATACACCGCTGCTCACCTTCATACACCAGCTCGACGTGGTGCTCTGCCTCGAGCTGGTAGCTTGCACGGCTAGATATCCCAAGAAATAGACTCTAAGTAGCCGTTCAAGCAGGACCGAGGCTCGCCCGGTCCGCTGTCTCTCCGAGGTTCTTTTGGCCAGCGAGGGTCCTCGACCTTCGGAGAGCTACGACATTTTTTCATCCCTCCTTGCTGCTCGCCCTATCCTTTGGGGATATCAGTATGGAAGGCCGAGATGAGGCTTCTGAGGATGTGTTCCCGGAGGCACCTATTGCAGGAGGCAGACCCTTGGAGGTGGACCAGTCTCTTAGGCTTTTATCTCGCGTGTGCACCCTTTTGTTTCTTCCTTTATGCATAAGAACCCCTTGCGGTCTTTTGTAATTGTATGTAAGGACCCCTCGAGGGCTGTTGTACATGGATATTTATGAATATGAAGATACTTCCTTGATTTTTGTTTTCGATTCTTGCCCTATTATTGTGTGCTATCGTGCCTTTCAAGGCCTTTAAATCTTTTCATTTGTTATTGACCACTGATATATAACTCTGATCTGAGCCCTTTGTCGTACCTAGGACCAAGCCTAAATTTATCTGATAGACTCGGGTTGTCGGGCCCTTCAAGTTGCATGGAGATAATATGCCGAGTTTTGGAGATTTTGAGAGAGGTATCCTGAGCAAAGGTCAGCTTTGGGTACCTGGGGGTCTACTTTGAACTTGATGTAGATAGCCTTTTAAAGCGTAGTGGATAGACTTCCGTTGAGGGGTTGCCTATACATAGGCGATGCCTCGAGCCCTCCCAGAGCCTTCATGATAGGGGCTTCGCGTGCTTTTTTTTCCTTTTAGAAAGAAAAACCATGACATTGGATACCGACTCGAGTTCTATGATGGCATTGAAGGCTTCCCAAAGCCTGACTTCTTTTTTAGTGGAGATCCACGAGGTCGGGTACTACCTTGAGACTGGAAACGATATAGTTAACTCCTTGAGGCCTAACTTCTTGTTGATGGATGCCTCTAAGGTCGGGTACCACCCCGATATCTGTACTGAGGCCGCTGGCCTCCCGGGGCTTACTTTGGATAGGCGAATCATTGCTGTTTCCCACATATATGTGGGGTGGATTTCACTTCTTTGGGAGATTTCATTATTTTGGATAGGTATCCCTCCGCCTTGGCATTAGATCCTTCGTCTTTTCAGGCACAAAAAGCATTGGCACATGTCCTTGCTTTAGTCTGTCAATTCTACCATAGCCATGGCAGCTACTTCGGGTCCAGCCCGGCAGGGAGGGGAGAGTTCCATTCCCAGCGTCCAGGATTCGCGGGAGTTCTCTCTGAAGACATTGACTTCGATAAAAGAGGAACATCTGGAGATGGTGAGGAGATACTACAAATGGAGCCAGGGGATAACGTTGTAGGTGCTTTCCCCGGAGGATAGTATTACGGACTCTGTTGATGGATTCTTGAGCGTACTATATTCTTTCGCATTTGGCCCCCTTGATAGGGTCATGCCTGATTTATGCTTGAAGTATGGGGTTACTTTGGCATAGATACATCCGGCATTTTGGCGAGTGGTGCTGATGATGAGGTTCTTTGCAGGTATCAGGCTGTTCCTTGGGGTGAGGTTATGCTCCTCCGGAGAGGGGAAAGAGTCATCGGCCTCCGAGATGAGGGACGATGGTGATAAAAGGGATTCGCACCTGCAGTGTGATAGAGCTTTTAATGGGGCTCAACAGGCCAGTGTCTTCGAGAAGGGGACATCGCCCGAGCCTACTATTCCTGGAGCGTTCGATTCCAGAATTGTGGTTCATTCGAGTGAATATGCTTTGACCGAGGTTGGCTCGTCTGGGGCCGAAGGGGCAGGACCAATAGGAGTGTGCTCTACCTTCGAGGAAGTTCGCCGACTTCACTTCATGGTGAGTTTCGGCACAGTCCTTCTGTATTTCGCATCTTCCTTTCTTTATCGAGTCTTTCTTTTGCAGGCCTTTGATAGGCTCAGGTCTGAGCTGCTCTGTCATTGGTCCAGGCTTCAGAAAGCTCTAGATGAATGTGAGTCCCTTAGGCTCCTTATGAGAACTATTTGATGGAGCAGGTGACCTTTCGTAGTACGCGCTTTACCCTTTTTGACCCTAAAGGTTAATCCTTTTGCCTATCTTAGCTGCAGAAAAAGATAGAGACTTTGGAGTACCTTACAGGCGAAGCCGACCGCGTCAGGAATGCTTGCAGTGAACTGAGGGCTCAGGTGCAAGCTCAAGGCTTAAAGGAGAGGGGTGCCTTGGCCAAGGTTCCTGCCTTCGAGGCCCAACTCCGCTTGGCTCATGACAATGCTTCAGTTCAAGCGGATATGATCGTTAGAGTCCGATCTCTCAAAGGTCAGAGCTAAGATAATCGATGCCCGGGCAGAAGAACCATTAAGTCAAACCAAGGCTGGTCAGGAGATGGCGATTCATATGAAGGACGTTGTTGATGCCCAAGCTGAGTTGAAGCAGGCCATCGATTGTAAGAAGAGGATCGAGGAATATGTTCGTTGCATACCCCAAAGAGAGGTACTCGAGGAGATCGGCACTAGGAGAATTGTTCTCTTTGAAGAGTTGGCTCGAGCAAGGGCGGACGAGCGCGATGCTCGATCACTTCTTACTGAAATCATGGACTGCGAATCTAGGGCTAGCAGGCTATAGCCTCTTGGAGCGGAGCATAGATTTCACCATTTTTCTATTTTGTATTTGATATTTGATATTTGCAAAGAATGTTTATAGATGGAGAGCGCACCTTTTGCGTATGTAAATAAGAGAAAACTTGAAGCTTTATCTCTTTTGTATCTCTTTTTGCATTGCTTTCGACCAAGCAGGCTGGTTTCGGTGTTTGGCAGGATCCCCATGGGTCCGGAGCTAATTAGGTAGGCCCGAAGGCTCTTAAGTGCGATTTGTGATGCGAGTAGGTGTTAGGGCCTTTGTGCTTTGCCCAGCTTTTTCAGGCTTAGTCCCCGAGTCAGGCCTTGACTAGAACTTACTTGACCTTCAATCTCATTTGCCTGCATGGGCGGATGATGATTGTTCTTGTCCCTTGCCCTTGGGCATTTGTGTTTCAACTATTTTGGGTCTAGTATCCGAGTCGCGTTGCGAATCGAGCTTTAATTGATCCTCGAGTTTTTTCGTGCATGCATGGGCAGATGACGATGGCTCTTGCGCTTTAGGTAGAAGCGACCTTTTAAGTGTGTGGCCCGGAGGCTTGTTTGACTGGCGACAATGGCACTTAGATTGTGCCCTTAGGCATTTGTAGTTAACTATTTTGGATCCGGACTTCGAATCGGGTTACGACTCAAACTCATTTTAATCCTCAAGTTTTAAATTTTCAAGCTGGTGGTAGTGGCTCTTAATCTGTTTGGTCGTTAAGACCTTTTAGTGTGCGGCCCGGAGGCTCGTTTGGCTGGTGACAATAGCTCTTATGCTTTTGCCCATTGGCATTTTGTAGGCATTTTTTTCTTCTCGTTAAGGTCTTTTTGAAATGATTTTGCCTGACCCGTCATCGGTTCGGGAAGAACCTTGATTTCAAGTCGTTAGCGGCGATGTTTGAGCACCTCAGAAGGTTCTTAACTCGTAGATTGAGTAGCTCGAAGCCTTGTGATTTGGAGCTGACATGGTCAAAGCTCATTTACCTGTTGAGGGAAGCCCGTTTTAACCGGTTCTTTTTGAAGTATATTCGAAGTAATGGCATGCGATTTTGTTAGCGACAGTCGGGCATCCCCGAGTCGCATTAATTTGGCTGGTGCAACCGTTTTGACTGTATTAATATGTGTTTGGCTGGATCCATTTTTGATCCCGAGTGATAGTTTAGGCGTCTACACTGAAGGTATGCCTTTTCGAGATTCTTACAAATACGACGTATGGCCTAAAATTCAGAATTGAGTTTTATGCCTATAGTAAGGTCTTACAAAATTTTCATGCCTGTTGATGTCTTATAGTTTGTCATGCCTGTTGAGGTCTTATAGTTTGTCATGCTTGTTGAGGTCTTACAGATTTGTTGCTATGTAGAACAGATCTGGTTATACTAAGTCTGCCCGCTCAGGGTCTTACGGCCTCAGGTTTTCAAGTGTACGGCGATTGGCGACAGTCTCTGAATCATTGAGTTTTCTTAGGCTCGAAGGCCATTATTAGTGAGCTCAGAGTTACCTTGCTAGGGATTTATGAGCCCGGAGTTCCGATCCTGGTGTCGTGCGGGTGTCAAATTGTTGACGCTAAGTCTCCGAGTATTTCGGGATGCATTTGGTAGCGGGATCCCTGCCGAGAGTATGCTGAAATTTCCTTTTTTGGAGTATGAGATGCTGAAAGATATTCTTTTATCTCTTGGCGTAAATACATATTGTTTCATTGTTGTGAGCTTGGCCTGAGTGGGTGCGGTTCCTTGGAACGTTTGATCCGGTACATGATTCCCTATTGAAATTCAATCTACTGTTCCCCGGCCCTTTCAAGCGGGCGGCGCCTTCAAAGGGGGGGGTGTCCTTCATCGTTTGATTGCAGAAGAAGGCCTATGATCTTGTAGGATCCTCCTCAGGGGTTACGTTGCTCCGCTAAGAAACTCGCTGGCGAGACCCTCTTCAGGGCGGAAGTCCGGCCGAGGGGAAAGAGCGCGATGGGTTCTGTTAAGGCCTTGGGGTCTCCGAGTAGAGTGAGAAATTCCGAAGGTTAGTGAAAAATAACGAAGGAGGGAGGTAGTTTTTATTTACTGCGAGATGTGTAGGTGATGTTTCGAGGTTTGGAATGTTTCTGCTATTTCGGGGTGTGGACTCTAGTAAACTAGGGACGTCTAATGGCTTGGACCAATTCGGTCGCTTGTCAGTTTTCGGCAGTGATTTTTGTCGAGCGGCTTGGCGTCTTTCCTTTGGAGCTGGCGGCGGCTATCTTCGGCCCTGCGGCCGCACTTGCTATGTAGTTCTCACGCTAGGCTGTGATTCTTATGAGAGGAATTCGACCGAACTGGTCCAAGCGATTCGACATCCCTAGTTTCTCCTATGGCGAACACGATGTTTGGTATAGCAATGTGGAAATTGTACTCTGATTGGCAAGGCGACCCTGTCGGCCATGCATCCTCGTCGAATATGGTTTTGTTAACGATCCCTCGAGGATATTGTCCTCGGGCCATTCTCCGATCGTTGTGAAGTAGATCGCATCTCAGGGCGTTCGTCCTGTCTGCGGCGCACAGGTGGTACCTTCCTCTGTTTGGCATTGGTTTCTTTTCCAGGAGCCTATTTGGGTAAGCTGAGCTCGAGGAGGCTCTTGGGTGGTCATCCATGACCCTAATTTGCGATTGATGCCGGATACGGGCATCCGACCAGGTCTTGGCTGGGTACCTGATCAAGTTTTGTTTGAACTGCCCTGAAATCGTCGGGCATGGTTTGTTTATGCTTTGAGTGAATGCCAGTATTGCCCGGTCATCTGAGACCGAGGGTAATCTCGTTCGTTCCATTTGGGAACGTGGTGCAAATTCCTGTGGCATTTCATTCTCCCTTTGTTCGACCCTAGATGCATCGGGCTTTCTCATCGTTGCTTCGATGGCGCCGGCGTGTGCCTTTATGTAGGAATCTACTGGTATGGTGGGTGATTTTATCGGGCCGGGCGCTAGGTTATGATGCCATATCATGGTTCCTTTCGAGAGTGTTTCCCCGAAACTCTTTGATAAGACGGGCTTGATCTCATCATCTTTTGGGTCGTTAGCTTTTTTCGCTCACGTATAGGTTGTGATATGTTCGTTGGGATCTGAGGTCCCGTTGTACCTAGGGAGTTCTGGCGTTTTGAGCTTCTTTGGAATGGATTCCGGGGTCGCTTCCTCGCGGGGCGGCCACTGCATGAACTTCCATGATCCTCATTTGATTCTTTTGGTGAGATCCCCAAACATCTATGCTATGGCAGGGTCGGCTACCGATCCATTATTGCTTGATCTTTTGGGTACCTGTTCTGCAGGGGGAGCTGCTTCCGGCACCGCTGTGCCGGGAACCTCTGAATGGCTTTTTAGCCAACCGATGGCCAACTGTTGTGCCTGCAACATCTCAAAAATAATGTGAAGACTAACTTTCTGTTCTTCCTTGGCTGGGGTCTTTTGGGCTTCCTATTGGTTGCTGTGTTGTATGCTTCCATCAGTGCGCGGGGTTTCGTCGACCCGCTACGTGCCTTGCGAAAGCGCATCTACTGGAATTGGTCCAGGTGTGTTACCGAGGTTCTGCGGTGGCCCGACAATGACTGGAACAGCCATACCGTTTTCTCCGTGATTTTCGAGGTAGTCGTTCTTAACCCCGTTTTCCGAGCCAGAAATTTCGACTTGAAATCAAGAGAACTTGGACAAGAAAAAGTGTGAAAGATAACTTGCATTTGTGTAGTGAAACTAGCAAGGAAATAATCACTATTATTTTTAGCCCCACGGTGGGCGCCAAACTGTTTACCGTGAAAATGGTAACAACTATTAAGTTTGTAAATGGGATTCTAAAAATACGTGATATATTTTTATGCTAGTTGTTAGAGCAGTTGATGCTGCGAGTATGAAGTTTAATGAAGAAAAACAAGCTAAAACGGGGCAATAATCAAACCGAGATGCCTGCAGCCCGAGCCTCGGACTAGTCGATGAAGGACCTCGAGGTCGATATCTGGCTCGAGCTCGATCTATCGGGGGTAGTCGGGGATGGGATAACAATTGAGATATGATCAAACAAGGCTCTTTATGGCAAATACCAAGCAATCAATGGAGAACAAGTATGAAGCTAATAACACTAAGAGCGACCTCGAGCTAGTAGGAACGAGTAAGTTATAAAGAAGAGAGAGAGATATATTATTGATCTTGTGAAGAAAATAGATAGAGCAACATCCGCCCCTTACAAAGTATTATGGGTTCCCTTTATTTGGAGGGGAACCCGGTTATAGTACAATATGCATTAATTGTAAGGTATGGAGATGGGATGGCTAGACGTGATGCTTCGGCATAGGCTCTAGATAGGCCGACTCTGCCAGACTTTACTTTGTGTCTTGGGAACTTCCCCTCACGCTCTAGCCCCGACCTTCATCTTCATGAGTCGGGCCCTGACAAGCCCCGAGGGAGGGGACTCAGTTGTAGCTCCATGTCCTTGGGGTCTCGAGGTATTCTTCCGAAGTGGCTTGACAGCAAGAAATTAAGTCCTCTGATTTCACCCCATACAGTTTCAAATCATATCAAAAAACCCCCATAAATGCAAATAGCTCCATGAATCGAGATTATGAACTTTCAAATCTTTCAACTTCTAGAACTCGCACCAAAACCTATCAAATCAACCCGGGATGACGCCAAATTTTGCAGACAAGTCCAAAATAACATAACAGAGCTGCTCCAACTCTCGAAATCACATTCTGACCCCGATATCATAAAAGTAAACAATGTGTTAAACTTTTTCATTTTCCAAACTTCAACTTTTCCAACTTTCGCCGAAATACCTCAATTTACCTTACAGACCCCCAAATCTGAATCCGAACGCGCACCTAAGTACAAAATCATCATACGAAGCTACTGACATCATCCAAAACTCATTGCAAAGTCGTTTACACAAAAGTCACATTCCGGTCAAATTCTCACCGCTTAAGCTTCCAAAACTAGATTCCTTCTTCCAATTCGATTTTGAATCATCTGGTAACTGAATTCAACCATGCATGCAAGTCGGTAAACATAATATGAAGCTTCTCACAACCTTATGCCGTTGAATAAAGATTAAATTCTCAAAACACCGGCTGGATCATTACAAGGCTATCCCATCTTTTCTTTTGGCATGATCCATATGTTACAATGAAACGAACAAACACGCAATTTTCACAAATGACTCTATTATTAAAAGTAATAGGGTTGCCTATGTTTTTGATTCCCCATTTGACCTTTTATTATATCGTCTATTCATGGGTCTCATAAAATATGTAAGTTGATAATGTTTATTTCATGATATTAACAGAAGGCATATTGATCTTAGGACATCCCGAGAGATCTTATGCGCTACATTGATTTAGACATGTACATTTACCCCTGACCAGATGACATTCTATATGCATATATTCACACCTACTTTTTACAACCCGAGGGGTAATATAAAGGAGTTTTTCAATTTAAGTGACATTAATCGAAATGAGATTATTTAATTTAATTTTTCGGATTCGCCACTTGGGATATTTATTATGGTGTCCCAAGTCACCGGTTTATTTTAAAAATCCCAAATCGAGGAAATTTTTGACTTTATTTAAAAGTCTGCGAACCAGAAATTCTAGATAAGGAATTCTGTTAACCAGGGAGAAGGTGTTAGGCATTCCCAAATTCCGTGGTTCTAGCACAGTCGCTTAGCAATTTATACTTGGCTTAAATTGTTTAACTACTCATTTTAAGACCTATGTGCATTTATTCCTTTAACCACTTTTAGTTGCTCGATTATTCGTAATTTTTGAAATTATCTTAAAAGGAGTCACGCATACATGTACTCATTTTGTTGGGCGCGTCAAGAATCATGTTACGTGTACGTGTCCGCAATTAATCACGCTTTATTAATATTAATAAAGTTTGGTTGAAGTTGCGCGAACGCATACCTCGATTTATTTTTTTAGAAAAAAAAAACATATTTATGTTACGCGAACGTATACATAATCACGATAATAGACTAAGTCGCGCCTAAAGCAAACTTCAATGTACTTAATTGTTTCCCTAAGGTTCGGAATTATTGTAAGGCAATGGATTATGGATAACAAATTAGCTAAAGATGATCACTTAAAGGAATTGATAAATTATGAAGAAGTGATGGAAATAACTTAAAATCATGGCCATCTAACATTGTTTGAACCAAAAGAATAAGGGGAAATGACAAAGGAAACTTGAACCAAAACTAACGAGAATATAGACCGACACTATATTAATGAAGCTTAAAAGAAAACTTATTTGGAAAGGAAAAGAGAAAATCATACTACCAGATATATTACTCATGGGTATGAACAAATACTTTATTATTAGAAATTACAACAAGAATCACCAAAGTTACAGTGATTATCCAACAAAACATCAATTTGAAGCTAGCTTAGAACAAAGATCAGAAAATTCCCGCAAAAATCAACATTTAAGAATTGCAATTATAAAAAAAATAGTGCGCATATTTCGATTCACAACAAATAAACAAGAGAAAGGCCAGCATCATATTTTGATTCACAAGCACAATATTAAAATAAAGAGAGAAAAGAGTAAATTGACCTCTTATATAACCAGCAAACCTCTGAATGTGACAATACTTAAATCCAAATGGAAAGTCTTTGACGAATCATTCTTTTATATTAAACAATAAAGCTCCAAATCAAGTGCACATAAACAGTTGCTTCAAAACTCACGAACCAGCACCGAAAATCCCGTACGGACGCCCCCAAGCTCGAACTGAAAACAGGGACAATGAAATGGTAGAATGCTCGTGGACACATGAATTTTGGTGGCTGATTTCGACCAAATGAATTTGTGGTTTTGGAGTGCTAATAATGTTGGTTTGCGACTGGTTTTTTGGAGGTGAGCAACGGTGGTGCTAGGATGGTTTCAATTTACACACATGGCTATTTTATGATGGATGAAAAATGGTATTTGGTCTGCTATTTCTCTGGTGTAATAAAATAGAGGTTACTTTTCCTACTCTTAGATCTAAGTTCTTTTTATCAAGGAAGAAGAAGAGTTCGCCTCTCTCTGTTGCTATGTTTGTTCTTCGAAGAAAGGAGTTGCGCCCAGTTTTTCCCTTTTTCTTTTGTATGTGCCTAGCTCTAGGTCTTAGGTTGACTGTTGATCCTCTCCAAAGTTTCCTAATGTGTGTATTTATGGGAAAGAGTCTAGGGTTAAGGATAAGGTAATGGGCTTGAAGAGATTTGGGTCTTAAAAATTAATTGGGCCATTTTATTAATTGGCACAATTTAAAAAAAAAACAAGACCAAAATATATATTCTTCCTATTTTCCTTTTCTTTGTTTTTTCCTTTTTATTTTCTTTGATTTTAAATTCTAATTAAATTAATTAAGATCTTAAATCAATCTATTTTTATAGAAATTAAAATTCTTTATTTATTATAACAACTAATTGACTTAAGACTAAATAAAAACACTACTTTCTAATGACTAAAAGCTAAATATATAAAAATGACCATTTTTTTGTGATCTTTCTTAATAAAATTAATTCCTACATGCAAATTGAACCTAAGATGACATGAAATTAAAACATTTTAATCATTTTTCTATGATTTTAATATATTAAAAATGCATGAAATGCAACTAAATAAAGAAAAACTTCTAAAATCCCTTAAAAATCATTTTTGGTTTATTTGTAGGAGTTATTTTCATGTAGGGCAATAATTAGGTGCTCACAGCTGCCCCTTTTTGCTCGGAAACATGAAGAGTTTTTGGGCAAAGATAAAGTGAGCAATTACGAGAAATTTTTGCCCGTTTGAAACTCCATTTGGAAGCATTTTGAAAAACGTTTGACCGAACCTTGCTTCGGAGGTTTCATACATATCCTTGGCAATAAAGGAATCAGGTCGTTGTAGTTCTAGAATGATGATGGAGTGATGAGTTCGAGAGTCGAGTAAGGTTCCGTCGAGGCTCCAGTCCACGGTCCTGTTATTACATCAAAATAAAAAATAAAAAAGACTAAATAAACCTATCAGCTACGAGTTACAAGATTCCTATATATAAATCTTCTGAAGCTTGACCTTGAGTCTTGTCTAGTTCTTCCTGCAGACTCTGATTTGAATCTTGATGCTCGCTAGCTGCGAACGCTTGTTCATTTTTCTTCAGTTTTTTGGATCAAGGCAGGACATGAAAAGCTTGTGACTTCAATCATATCTTGGGCAGTCCGCATCTTTCTCCGCTTCTCCACTTAGAGTTCAACTTCTTTTCTTGTTCTTCTTTTCTTTTATTGGGGTTGAGACTTCTTCTTTTGGTCATCTCAAACCTTGTGTCTCACGGTGAAAACCTGTTCAGGCACCAAAGCAACAAACGAACAAAATTTTCTACCACAGTTTTCACGAAGAAAATTTTGCGAGTTATTGTAAAAAAAAATCTAAACTATTTATTTAATGAAAGCAATTAAAATTGGGATTGTGTATCCCTGAGAAAAGAGATTAGTGAGTGGAGACCCTATATCTCAAATGCAATCGAATGGGTATCGGAGGCCCCAAGTTGGGAAGATTACCAGGTTATGCTGGAAAAATAACCAGGTTATGCCGGAAAAGTCTTCGGGTTATGCCGGAAAAGTCATCGGGTTATGCTAGAAAGGAAAAAGGTCCTCGGGTTATGCTGGGGAAGGTCATCGGGTTATGCCGGAAAAGAAAAGGTTCCTCGGGTTATGCCAGAGAGGTCCACGGGTTATGCCGGGAAAGTCATCGGGTTATGTTGGAAAAGAAAAAGGGTCCTCGGGTTATGCCGGGGAGGTCCACGAGTTATGCCGGAAAAGTCATCGGGTTATGCTGGAAAAAGAAAAAGGTCCTCGGGTTATGCCGAAAAAGAAAAAGGTCCTCGGATAATGCCGGGGAAGTCATCGGGTTATTCCAGAAAAGAAAAAGGTCCTCGGGTTATGCCGGGGAAGTCATCGGGTTATGTAGGGAAAGAAAAAAGTCATCGGGTTATGCCGAGGAGGTCCACGGGTTATGCCGGGAAAGTGATCAGGTTATGCCGGAAAAGAAAAAGGTCCTCGGGTTATGCCGGGGAGGTCCATGGGTGATGCCAGGAAAGTCATCGGGTTATGCCGGAAAAGAAAAATTCATCGGGTTATGTCAGGGAGGTCCACCGGTTATGCCAGGGGTCAACCAGGGAGTAGAACCCTATAATGGAAAAGACAACCAGGTTATGCTGGGAGTGAATAGGGAATGAGACCCTATGTTGGGAAGATGCAGCTAAAGATTGGGTACCCTAGGATACCATGATTTTGAATTTTTCTTCTACTTCTTTTCAATTCATTTTTTTAAGAAAATGAGTAAAAATGCAGGAAAGAATTCGGAGGGGACTTCCTTTTTGGATTGATTATTGCTATAAAGCTATTTCTAGCCTTTGCACAGTTTCTCTTTGGTTGCACCTGCTTCTTGCAAGGTTGCTTCGAATTGCACATGTTTCATGTTTCCAACAAAGAACAATTGTTAGTTTGAAACGGTGGTTGTTTTTGTGGCCTTGATTGTTTCAATCACTTGATCTCGGGCCGGCTTCTTTGATGAAGATCTCAACTAGAACTAATTGTTCCCTGAGGACCGATTTTATTTCTGGCCCTGAAGAACTCTGGTTTTTCCAGACTTTGCCGTGACGGTTGGTCGGTGTAACTCAACCTTTTCGACATTATTTTGCTTCGTAAGTCTTTCCCTTCTAACTTCTTTCTCTATTTCTTTTTTTTCTCTTTTTTCTATTTTTTTTCTAACTTCGGAACATTGGGGAACTTTTTGCTCCTCAAACTTTGCAGCAACGGCTAGTCTCGTGGGACCTAACCTTTTCCAACTTTGTTTCGCCTTCATAGGCCTTTCATTTCTGGATTCTTTCTTTCAACTTCAATTTTAGAGCATTTGGGTGCCTTGGCTTTTCAAACTTTTGACGAGACAGTTAGCCACGTGGGACTCAACCCTTTTAACTTTATTTTGCCTTTGTGGGAATTTGACTTTGATTTTCTTTCTTTTCAGGAGTTTTTCAATTTCAAAACATCAGCCGGCATGGTCGGTCAAGGTTGACTTGATTCCCCCGATGAGGCTGGGTGCCTTTTTTCATATTAGCTTGTATTAAATGAGAACCCTGTAAATCAGTCTTACCATCCTTTCTTTGTCTTAATTTCGGAACAGAGTTACACCGAATGGGATTCAAAGAAAACAAACAATGGAATGGAGAATGAGTTTAAAATAATAAGTGTCCTTTTTAAGGAAAGGAAAGAAGGACTTATCTGGAATACATGCGGACTTTAATGAACATGACATGCCTTTTGGACAGGATGCCTGATCTGTGTAAACCGTCTGACTCTTAGAAATTCATCACAACTTTTGCCTCAAAATCAAGAAACCTTGCCAGGACTCTGTCGATGCCGATGGCTGTGAGGATCCTTTTTTCGATCAGGGGCGCCCTTTGTGGGTTTTCACAAGGTGACCTCTCTTATTTCTCTTCTCACCATCGCCTTATAGTGCTCTTTGCGAGTTTTCACTAACAAGACTCTCATTTTTGATTTCTCTACTTGCCATCGCCTTATGGTGTCTGTGTGGGTTTTCAACAATAAGACTTCATTTATTTCTCTCATTTTGATTGCATCGGATTCAAGTAGTTACATTCTCACCAATTGATCGAATTAACTTGAACAGGATTTGCAGTAAAAAGAATTTGGATTGAATTACAACTTTGGAACCTTTCAGGCGAAACCATCGCCGAACCATTGTAACTTCTGCCCCAGTTTCAACTTTTGGGAAATTTGGATTTTAATTTTGGTATGACTGAACTCCAGAAAGAGGTTGCCTATGTATCATTTCGGAATCAAGTCGAACGTAGGTCAAGGAACTTTGTTTTTGTTTTTCTGTTTTGTTTTGTTTTTTTTCCTTTCCTTTTTCCTCTCTTTTTTATTTTCATTTCATTTTCTTTGTCGTTTCTTCCCTCTTTTTTGTATCTTTCTTTTCTTCTCTTTTTTCATTTCTTTTTCATTTTGCCTTTTTCTTCCTTATTTTTTCTTTTCCTTCTCTTTTCATTTTTCATTTCATTTTTCAATAACACTTTCAGGTTCCAAAGAAGAGTGACCGGCTAAAAGTGTTTGCAAGGGATTGATAGTGTTTGGGTAGCGAGAATAAAAGCCTTATTCATCCCAACCGGAGAACATTATTGCTATATAGAGGATCCAACATAGTACCCTTTGACTGCATTTGCATTGACAGTTATTTTAGGGATATTTCTTCGATGTGTCCCAAGTGCAACACACTCTTTTGGCAGTACTCTTATTGCAATGTATGGACCTTTCCCATCTGGAACCAATTTCCTTCAGTTGTTTCAACTCTTTGATTTATTTCCTTAAACCTATCTTCATTGCGATTTAATTCTTTGATTCATTATTTCAAGATCCGACAGCATTTTAAGATCTGGGCATGAAGTCCGCAAGCATGTCATGTTATTGAAATCTGTATTAACAGAACTGAAAAGAGAATAAGAAAAATGACAAGATTAAGAAAATAGACATTCCTGGACAATGAAATATTAATTTCATTTGATTTTTTTTGATTGATTTTTTTTCAATTTTTAAAGATAGAAGGGCTTACATCGGAAAGTACGACAATAAAGTAAAACATCCGGATCACGCCCTGAGATAATCTGGATGCACAAAGGATAGCAAGACTGGCTATCGAGACTCCCGTCTAATAGGCAACTTTTAGGATTGGCAACCAATTTTTTGGCTTTTCTTCTATCTCGGCGATGGCTGCAATGGCCTTCAGTACCGGATCAAATTCCTCATCTTCACAAATCATTCCGACTATTGGCCCAGTGTCGTGAGCAGGAAACATGTTGTTCATCACATCAGGAGCTTCTTCATCCCGAAAAATGATTCTTTCAGCTTCAATCAAGTCTTCAACAGCCCTTTTGAGGGTCCAACAGTCCTATGTACTGTGTCCCACTGCTCCAGAGTGCTATTCACATCTAACATCAGCTCGGTGCGAGGGGGACTTGGGATTCTGCCGATTCGGGGCCACTGGCTGCAATAAATCTAGCTTGATTAGCTTTTGGAACAAGCTTGAATATGATTTACCAATAGGGGTGAACTAATTCTTTCTGAAAGCCTCTCTTTGGTGAGGATTGCACTAGGGAACATTTGGTTGGGGATTATATGGAGCTTGGTAAGGATGGACATTTATGGGAGTTGGAGCTCGGTTTTGTGTATGATGTTGTGGCCGCGTGTAAGGTTGCACGTTCATTACTGCATAAGGAGGTGGTGCCACGGCATAAGCAGCATCTTGAAGGGGATAATAATGTTGAGGGACCTCAGGAAGAACATATGCTTGGCTAAATGACCTGCAGGTCCCCCTCGAGCTGGAAGCCATCATGGCTCCTTCTTCTCTCCCGTTTCCATTTATCAAATCTTCTAAACC
This sequence comes from Nicotiana sylvestris, assembly GCF_000393655.2. Classification (NCBI taxonomy): domain Eukaryota; kingdom Viridiplantae; phylum Streptophyta; class Magnoliopsida; order Solanales; family Solanaceae; genus Nicotiana; species Nicotiana sylvestris. The sequence continues at coordinate 67,600,596 of NC_091063.1, forward strand.
ATTTTGAACATCTGCTGATATGGCTTTAAAAGCAGCATAACTCAAGATTCGACCCGTTTTTATCCCATTTTCTACCATCTCCCCAATTTTAATAGCCTCAGTAAACATTTTTCCCATAGCGGGCATCATGTTCTGGAAGTGGTCCGCCTCTTGGGCATGTAGAAAGACCATGATCATTTCAATTTCATCTATTGGAGGCTTTACCCTGGCAGCTTGCTCACGCCATTTGACAGCATATTCGTGGAAGCGTTCCGCGGTTTTATTTTTTAAATTAGACAAAGAGTTTCTGTCGGGAGCGATGTCAACATTATACTGGAACTAGCAGACAAAATCTCGGGACATATCATTCCACACATGCCAATGAGTAATTTCTTGATCCGTATACCACTCAGAAGTGATTCCGGTGAGGCTTTCCCCAAAATAGGTCATTAGCAGCTCCTTTTTTCCAACAATGCCTCTCAACTGGTTACAGTATCGTTTCAGGTGAGCGATCGGGTCTCCATGCCCATCGTACTTTTCAAATTTTGGCATCTTGAAACCAATTGGCAAATGGACATGGGGAAACATATAGAGGTCAGAATATAAGACACTCTTTTGGCCACTCAGACCTTGCATGTTTTTCAGGCTTTGTTCCAGGCTCTTCATCTTCTGAACTGTTTACTCTTTGTTCGGGATTTTTAAAAACCTTTTCTTGCTCCCCCGAGAGATCATATTGCGGGGGTTGAGTGAAAGAGCACAGGGTCACATATGTTATTTCTGATTGAAGTTGTGGACCCTGAAAGGTGAACATTGGAGACTCAATATACGGCTGTGGTAAAGTTGGTTGTGCTCTTGTGCAGACTGGTGCTGTAGAGAATAATATGGGAGGTGCCCTAGAGACTGGCGCTTGGGGGCGAACCACAGAAGGCATGCCAGGAACAGTGGACAGCATTGGAGGGTGCCCGCATGGGATGAGAGGGTTAGGCATAGGGGCGTTGGTAACCTCACCTAACTTGGAGATTCCCTACTATTAGACCAGGCGTCCCACATTTTCAATATGCGAAGACGCAACATCTTATTATCTTCAGCAGCTGCTGATTCTAGCCGCAGAATAGCCGATACCGGGCTATCCTCAGGACCGATGATTAGTAGATTGTGTTCGAACGCCATCTGTGCCTTTGGATCTTGTGAAGGAGGCAGGCTACACTACCAACAAAACCAACCACCAAAAGCTGGCTAGTTTGCACACCCAACAACCTTGTTAGTTTTGAGACATTTAACATATAAAAAATCGCACGTTGGGATGCAATGCACCTAACCGTTAAACGCTTCTAACATATGTTTGAACGGTTGCATATTTCGTCTCAGCCTTAACTAACTATTTCAGTATGTACCTCTGTTCTTTTATTTCTACCTCTCTTTAATCACTCTTGATATTTTATTTTATTTTTTTCATTTTGTTTCTATCACTCTTTATTTTTTGGCACTCTCTTTTCTTTATTTTTTTTTGTTTTTGTTTTTCTCACTCTTTATCTTTTCAATTTATTTTTCACTCACTTAATTTTATGGCTATCATCGAATCCGATGGGGATTGCCTACATATCATGACGCCGCATGAATCAGATCTTGCGTAGTTCGGGAGATCGAGAATGTAGTAAATAAAGTAATTGTTTTTTTGGAATTTTTGAAAGAAATGATTTAAAAGAAGAAATGAAATATATATATTTTTTGGATTTTTTATTTTGATGTTTGTTTTAATTTTGAAAGAAATACTTCTAAAAATTTCCTTTCTTTTGATTGGAACCTTGGGAATTTCAAAAGTAAAAAGAAAATATTTTTGTTTAAATTTTCATTTGTTTTCTCTTTTTCTAAAGAAGAAAGAAAATATTTTTTGGATTTTGGATGTTGCCTCTTAATTTTCGAAAGAGGGACTTTTAAGAAAATATTTTGGATTTCTGAGTTTTTTTAAAATTTACAAAAGTACTTCTAAAGAAAAACGAAAATATTTTTGGACTTCTATTTCTCAATTTTTATGGACATTTACAAAAGAAAGACTTCTAAAGAAGAAAAGAATATTTGTGAATTTTTGTTTCTGATTTTTGGAAAAGCCACTTCAAAATGAAGGAAGCCTGTATTTTGGTCTTTGATTTTTTATTTTTTTCGTATGAAAGACTTTAGAAAGAAGGAAACTACCCTTTTTGAGTTTTAAAAACTTCTTTTTTTTTGAATTTTCTAAGAAAAGATTTCTAAAAAAGGAACTAAAGGAAAATATTTTTGGATTTTTGAAAATTGGGGTCAGAACCGATGAAGTTTGCATACGTATCTCACATACGGTGAGAATCAGACCCGCGTAGTTCGGTCAATTTTGACATAATTGGGAAAAATATGATATTTGATTTACTCTTTTTTTTTTTGAAATACAATTTCCTTTCTTTTCTTTTTTTTTTCAAAAATTTTGGTGGAGTTTCGAGGCATTTTCAAATACCGAGATTTTCATATTCGGGTGAATTCTCTATCCTACCTCACTCTTGGTTTTTCTCTTGATTTTCTTTTCCTAGCCGGTCAACATGCAAGCCGAAATAAATAAATATTCATATAGCACGTAGGATGCATCAGGATGTTCTTTTATATTAGGTACATCTATCCTAGATGGACCCAACCCCTGTATTGAGTCCCCAAGGTCAAATGCATGTGATGCAAATAAGCGTTCCTACTAGGGATCCGACATGAGGTTATGTTATTCTAAGTTTAAACCTGGGGTTGTGTTCTAGACATGGCTTACCCGAGTGAACAGACTTGAGCCGAAGAGGGGGCAAAGTACCGAGAGCATGTAAGTCTGCCCGGCCTTGTTGCTTGCCCATCCTCGTTCTATTTGGTATAACTTCTAATAGAAAAAGTGGGCCACGCAAACGTGAGAACCATTTTTTAGAAGACTCATAAGGAAGGCGTAGGGAGATAGTTTAATACAGTTCAAGTAATATCAAAGCAGTAAATAAACGGCAATTAGCACGTTAGGTTCACAAAATACAGTAATATCAACAATAAATAAAGCCAAGTAAAAATCACATTAACAAGCTCGAATTCTTGAACCATGAACAAGAAGCTTTGGGTTCTTGTCCCCAGCGGAATCGCCAGAGCTGTCACACCTCCTTTTTACAATCCGAAGGGTAATATAAGGGTATTTTTCCAATTTAAGTGACATTAATCGAAATAGGATTATTTAATATAATTTTTCGGAGTCGCCACTTGGGATATTTATTATGGTGTCCCAAGTCACCGGTTTATTTTAAAAATCCCAAATCGGGGAAATTTTCGACTTTATTTAAAAGTCTGCAAACCAAAAATTCTAGATAAGGAATTCTGTTAACCCGAGAGAAGGTGTTAGGCATTACAGAATTCCGTAGTTCTAGCACAGTCGCTTATCAATTTATACTTGGCTTAAATTGTTTAAATACTTATTTTAAGACCTATGTGCATTTATTCCTTTAGCCGCTTTTAGTTGCTCGATTATTTGTAATTTTGGAAATTATCTTAAAAGGAGTCACACGTATGTGTACTCATTTTGTTTGGCGCGTCAAGCATCATGTCATGTGTACGTGTCCACAATTAATCACGCTTTATTAATATTAAGAAAGTTTGGTCGATGTTGCACGAATGCATACCTCAATTTATTTTTTTATTTTAAAAAAAATCATAATTATGTTACGCAAACTTATACATAATCACGATAATAGACTATGTCGTGCCTAAAGCAAACTTCGATGTATTTAATTGTTTCCCTAAGTTTAGGATTTGTTGTGAGGCAATGGATTATGGATAACAAATTAGCTAAAGATGATCACTTAAAGGAATTGATTCTGACCACCAAATTGGACATGAAATTCAATAGAAATTATACTTTTGAGTTCGTGGAATTATGGGTAAAGTTTATCTTCAGGAATTTTTGAAATCTAGGCACGTGGGCCCGAGGATTGACTTTGTTGAATTTTCGAGCAAAGTTAAGAATTTTTATAAATTTTTAAATTATGCGCACTGGGTATATTATGATTGATTTTCACGTTTTTTGACTAGCTTCGGATTGTTAGCTTTGAGTCGAGGTGTTAGAGAGGCATTGGAGCCGGTTATGGAACTTCAGATCTAGGTAAGTCTCCTGTATAACCTTGTGAGGGGGAAAACTACCCCTAGGTGATGTAATTGTTATATGCTACTAGTTGTGGCTGCTACGTATGCATGAGGTGACGAGAGTTCGTGCATAGCTAAAACATGTTTATGTCCAGGTAGACTTAGGACTTTATCATGTAATAATTGAATTATTTGAACTCATCCTGTTGGTTTAATTAATTGAAATTATAATTGAACTTGACTAAAAATATATACATATTAGGCTGAGCATTATCACCTTCAGTTATCGGTAAGTTGTTTGAGGAATGGTAAAGGTTGTATTCACTTTGTGCTCAATTGCTGTATTGTAAGCACATGTCTTGTAATATGATAATTTCCTTTTTTCCTTGTGAAGCGGGCCAAACACCTCGACAGTATAATAGATGCATCTATGGTTCATGTTTCTCGACCCTCGGTAGTGTACACTGTGAGCACGTGATTTTTGCATTACGAAAAATTGCTCCAAAATAAATCAAAATAAATTTCTTTTACTGTGTAATTTGTGAATTTGCGTGGTGTTAAATATTTGTATTATGTCCGTAAATGTTTATATTTGTCATAATAAAATAAAAATAAAATAAAATACATATTGCATGCATATAGGATTTAATTATGCATTTAAGAGATAATTTAAATAAAATCATAAAAATATGCATTTTGTTCTATTTTTAATGTTCCACTGTGTGATTAATGTTGTCTATGTGTTAATAGTTGTTAAAAAGGTAATTAATATCTTTGTAATGGTAATTTTGTTTTTATAATTTTTAATTAAGATTTTTGTTAATTAATAATGAAATTAGAAAATAATGATAAAAAAAATAGCACAAGTTATACAAAATTGGACCTGGATTAAAATCCAGGCCCAAAACGTTAAATCCCCCCACAGCCCAATCCAAACAGCCAAGTCTGACCCAGTCCCAAGCTGATACCAAACGACGTCGTTTGGTCATCTCTAATCAAGGGCCGTTGGATTAAATACAACCAACGGCCAAGATCTCATCACCCTTACCCGCAACCCATAACCTGATCCATTAACCCGATTCAATCCGACCCCAACTTCAAATCAAACGACGTCGTTTGGTTTAATGAATTAATCCTGGCCTTTCATCTTGCTTGATCGGACGGACGAGATCGATCCATCCCACCCCTATATAAATCCCAAACCCTTACCCCGGCCCCTAACTAAACACCCCCCATCCTCTCCTGTTCATCATCTTCTCAAACAGACCCCTAACCCTAGCCGCCCCTATTCCCCTTCGCCTGAAACCCGGCGGCATCAACGCCGCCGGTCACCAAAGTAACACCCCAGAACCCCCTGAGCCTCCTCTATCCGAATATGTTACCTGCTTGGTTCGAATCTCCCTGGAGGTTCTCGAATCTTCATTTGAAGATTCGAGCCAAGTTCAGACTTAAACCAATCAACCCCAAATTAACACCATGGCTTCCCCTAACAACCCTTGTTATGGATCTGAAGATAGTTTGGCTCGAATCACTTCAGAGCTTCTCGAATCTTCTTTTGAAGATTCGAGTCAAACAAAAAATTACCCAGATCTGTTCCAAAGTGACACCAATCAACCCCTAGGCTTCCCTCACCCTTGTGTCATACTTGGTTTCTCTCGAATCTAACCAGAAATGATTAGATCCCAAATCGAGCCTTCAGGAAACCTAGAAATACCAAATTTCTGGATTTTTTGTCCAAATTGATTCAAGGATTGAGGTTTAATCGACCTTAGTCGAAGTATTTTCAGTGGAAAATACTTCGACTAAGGTCTGTTTGATTTCAAACAAAAATCCGAAGCTGAGTTGGGATCGAGTCTGATTAAAGTTCAGAGGTATTTTTCTATTTATTTTGTGTATTCTACGTGTATTGTTGTCCGTATTAATAGCTTGTTAATTTTTCATATTTGTTTTGATCAATTCTGTCATTTCTGTCTATTTAATCCGAATGTGAATTGTTTCTGTTGGTTGTGGTTATTTACAATGTGTGTAATCGACTCGATTAAGTTCGTCGATTAATTATATTACGAATTTTTTTCATTTCTGAAAATGTTGACTAAAACAGTCTGCTTCTATTATTTTAGACTAATTATTGACAAATGTTGTAAATAGTCAATTGATTAATGCTCGTCAATTAAATCATGATTGTCTGTGAATCAGTGAATTCAAATGTATGTTGTATATGTTATTGTCTGAACATTAAAGTTTCAGGACATTGTCAGTATTGACAATGATCCTGTGTGTGTTTGATTCTAGTTCAGTATTAAGTCCAGTCTGAATTGTTTTGATAATTGCAGTAATATGTTGTTAGTTCTGAATTCAGTATAATATTGCTGTAATGTCCAGTTTGAATTCAAGTTTGCAAAAGTTGGTCAAATGCAATTGTGTTAGGAAGTTAATAGGATTGGTTATAGCTGTAAATCAGGAGATAACTAAGTTTGTACAGATTTTAGAATCTGTTTTGTTATAGGTTATGATTTTTCAGTAATAGCATCAAGATTTCAGGGGCATTTCTGGGAATGAGCAGTAAAAAACAGGGTGTTAGTACTAGTATATTATAATGTAATGTTAGTGGCTATTAGTTAATGATACTAATGGGGAACAAGGGATAATGGGCTGCTGAAAATCAGGGAAAAGGTTTTACATAATGGGATTTTCTGTTTTTTTTAAAGAAGAAGGGGGTCCAAGAAACACTTAAATTGCCTAGGACCAGCCCTGTATAAATACAGGAGCTGGACAGACAGTTCAGAAGAGGATTTTAACAAGAATTTGGAGAGAGAATTTTTAAGAGAGAATTTTAAGAGAGAAAAACAGAATTTTGAAGAAAAAACAGAATTTTCATAGAGAATTTCTAAGGGCAGAATTTTTCAGAAGGAAGATTCTAAGAAAGAAAAAGAAAGGCAGAGAGAATTTTTAAGAGATAATCTTTAAGAGATTTTGAGGGCTGAGATTTTAAAGAAAGGAAACCGAAAATAGAACACTCACATATACACTCACACACAGATACAGTATCAGAAACAGAAAATCAGAAACAAACTGAATTTGTAACTGAAGAAAAGCTGAAATCTGAAATATTGTTCTTGTGTTGAATCTGTTCAACTTTGTGTGATTCCACTGTTCAGTTAAAATCTGAAGTGTCTTTCAAAGTATCTTACTGTGCATCTGGGCTCTTCGAATCCTATTCTTGATCAGATTTACTGTGTTATCAGTATATTCTACTGAATTTGTTACTGCTGTAACTGCTGAAACTTACTTCTTCTACCTCCATTTTCAGGTATATGTCTTTTAAATTTTAAGTCGGAAAGAGATTTCAGCATGACCCGTCAATGAAGCTTGAATTGAAATGTTATTTTCCAATTGTCCAAGTTCATTAGTTCTAATTTCATTTTTATGTTAGTTAACTAATAGTGAATTCAATTTGATAGCTATGAGTTAAATTGTCTTATTTTGAAATTCATATAAAGTTTTGTAATAATGTTAGCTATTCCGAAATCTCATTGGTATAGATATACGTGAATTGTCAAAACAGGGAGTGAGGCATAAAAATGGGCCATTGATTACATCCCATAATACCATTAGTTAAATGTAATGATTAAGAAGTTACATTAGTAGAATATCTTGTAACAAATATGATTTTTTGTTTAGGTTGGTATAAGTTATTATATGGTATGATGACAGGTATAATCATATGAGTAAAGTAAGTTGGTATAGCTCATCATGATGTTAAAACGTTATGAATATTTACGCCAAACAGTTAGGTTATATGTAAGGTAACTTTGTTGAATTAACTTGCATAATAACGCCTTTTCTATAAATTTGATGCTTATCTACTTTCATAAAACAAAGTGACCAAATAATTAGGTCTATTAAGATTAAAACGAGCATGTGAGAATAAGTTGAGTTGTATATACACAAATGGCAACTTCTTAAATCAATGGTAATTAAAAATAGAATTTGCATTAAGTAATCACGAAAATTCTCGGAAAATAGTTCCTTCCTTTATGAATTATTTATTTTCGGTTTCATATGCAATTTATTCTTTGGCATATTTATATATGTCACATTTGTTTTAAAGTTAGTATTAATCATATTTTTATTCTGTCTTTTGAATTTGAATAATTGGAATGAATATGATTTATATTCGGAAATTATAATCAATGGTCGATATTTAATAAATTGTGGATTATTTTCCAAAAATTTAAAGAACATCTTAAAACGAGGTTTCTCGTGCTATAACAAACATTTTTTTTTTTGAAAATTCCATAATATCATTACAAATATGTTGCGCAATTAGGGATACGTTCGCGTACCTTGATTATACTTTAAAAACAAAATTTCGAATTATGCGTACGCGCAATTTCGAATGATTATTTAATAAAAGGATTTTTCTAAAAGCATTAAATCAATTTCATAAAAATCCAATATGTACGGTTCATTATTTAAGAAAAATAATCATTCTTGATTCAACGCATTTTCGAAAAAATGTGCTTAATAAATATATTGTCAAAAGTAATTGTGTACACGTGCGCGTGACACAATTCCGCATCTTTTTAATTTACAACACGAATATACGTACGCGTAATTCGATTCAAAGAAGGTCCTTAATCACGATAAGTATAAGCGGTAGTAAAATCAGATAACATCAATATTTAATAAAATCAAGTTGATTAAGCCAATAATAAAAACAGTTAAGCGACCGTGCTAGAACCACGGAATTCGGAAATGCCTAACACCTTCTTCCGGATTAACAGAATTCCTTACTCAGGATTTCTGGTTCGCAGAAAAATAAACAGAGTCATATTCTCCTCGATTCAGGGATTATAATTGGTGACTTGGGACGCCTCAAAATTCCCAGGTGGCGACTCTGAAACAAATAAACAAATCCCGTTTCGACTGTCCTTTAATTGGAGAAAACTCCCCACGCGCCCCGCGGGCGCGGGAAAAAGGAGGTGCGACAGCTCTGGCGACTCTGCTGGGTAAAATGTTGCCGTAACCCAGAACCATTGGTTCAGGGTTTAAAGAATTCGAGCTTAAAATATCTGTTTTATTGGCTTTACTTACTATATAATTTTCAACTGTTTATATGCTAATATGCTAAATGTTTTTTTTACCGCTTTAATATTATTTGAATTGTGAATATATACAACTGCTACGAAACCCCCTTCTTTCTGAGTCTTCTGAATTTATGGTGTACACGTGCGCGTGACCCACCTTTCTGTTAAAGTCATACCAAATAAGACGGAGTTGGGACAAGTAACTAGGCCGGGCAGACTTTCGTGCTCCCGGTACGTTGCCCCCGCTTCGGCTCAAACTGTCCGTTTGGGTAAGCCAGGTTTAGAACAATCAACCTAAGGTTTTACACTTAGAATAACTCAGCCATGTACCGGATCCCTAGTAGGAACGAATATTTGCATCATATGCATTTGCCCTTGGAGACTCAACACAGGGGTTGGGTCTGTCTAGGACAGGTGAACCCAAAATTAAAAGACCATCATGATGCATCCTACTTGCTACTTGTGCATTCATTTGCCTCGAACATGCTTGTTGACCAGCTTAAATAAAATCATGGTAAGAAGCAAGGAATAAAATGGTTTGTTTTAAAATTTTCGAAAAAAAAAAATTCGAAAATAATTTTTAGTATAAATTTTCCCAAAATAAATTTTGACTTTATTAAAATTAAATTTCAGATACAAAATGAGCACCACACAAAGCCCCTCATCCACAAGTACGGAGGAATTTCTATGTCAGCTTCAAATGTGGTGGTATGATTTGGGCGAAGACGGTCAAAAATGGGTCGTCAAGCATTTGGGAAATCTCACGGACATTATGAAAGTTGAGCCTCGGGATGATCTGATTACGGCATTAGTAACTTTCTGGGACCCTGTACACAATGTTTTTCGTTTCTCTGACTTTGAGCTTACTCCTACATTAGAGGAGGTAGCTGGCTATGTTGGTTTTGACGGAAGTTTAAGAAATCAAAGCTTGATATTCACAAAGGCTCCTTCAATACATCGATTCTTCGGTCTTCTGAACATCAGCAGTCAAATTAGGAAAAGCAATGTCATCAATGGATGTTGTTCCTTCAACTTTTTGTATTCCAGATTTGGAAAGTCAGATGGGTTCGAAATTCATGAGAAAGGCCTTACTAATAAGCAAAACAAAGACACTTGGCAGATACACCGACGATTTGCTTTCATGGTGGCTTTTCTAGGAGTCATGGTCTTCCCAAATAAAGAGCGAACAATTGATATTCGCACCGCAAAAATTGTGCAAATCCTCACCACTAAAGAAAATCACACCCTTGTCCCCATCATTCTGTCAGATATTTATCGGGCTTTGACTTTATGCAAATCAGGGGCGAAGGTTTTCGAAGGATGCAAAATTTTGTTGCAAATGTGGGTGATTGAACATCTCCAACAACAACCCAAGATCATACAGTATGGGTCGAACAGAGCTAATTGCATCGAGAGCTATGAGGAAAGAACAAAAAATTACCAAGCTCCAGAAGGGATAGAAGCATGGGTATCTCATCTAAAGGCTTTAACGGCAAATCAAATTGAATGGACTCTGGGATGGCTCCCGATGAGAGAAGTAATACATATGTCAACCTCAAATAGTTATCTACTACTATTGGGATTGAGAAGCATTCAGCCATATGCACCACTAAGAGTCCTAAGGCAACTAGGGAGATATCAAATAGTTCCTGATGAGGAAGATTTGAGTATGCAAGTAATCGAATTACACCCAGAAGCCACTATTCCCGAAGCTCTACTTCAGCAGATGTGGAATGGGTGCCGATACTTGAAAAGTGATACTCAAGTCCTAGACGCTACCAAGGGTGAGATAAATCCTGGATATGCAAGGTGGTTCGAAAAGCGGTCCCGCGTGGATGATGCACCGGAACCTGAGCTAAAAAGGCCAACAAAAAGACCCCATGTTCAAAATTTCAATGATAAAATCCAAGAGCGGTTAATCTGGGGAGAAAAAGAAAAAGGGTACAAAGCCACTATCCATGCCCTAAAAGAAAATCTAAGAAGCCTCAGTTTGGAGAAAGATTTGCAAGAACAAGAAGCCAAAGGCGAGAAAAAGAGTCTAGCTTGTGAGAATGAAAATCTTCATGCTCGATTCCAAAAAATGAAAAGAGTCTCTGAAACGCCAAAGAGAAGCTGGAAAGATCAAAAAACCATCGCCAATCTCTTCGAAAAAATGCAAGATTTTGACTCCATTCTTGCAGAAAACGAAAGGGCATTGAGCAAAGCAAAAGAAAGGATCCAACAATTAAATGAAGAAGCCAGATCTAACAAGGAACGCCAGGATAGGCAATCCGAAAAAGACAAGGCTCAATTCAAGAAGGAAAAAGACTATTGGATGCGATCAGAAGACCAGCTTCGTGCACAACTAGAAGAGGCAAGAAGATGCAACAGAGAATACCAACAAGCAGACCTCGACAGGGAAAGATCACAAGCAAGATTAGAGCAGGCCAGACTCCGAGCTCTATTAGAATCAGCTTTAGATCGTGAAAACCGTGTCAGAGACATAGCCACCACTCGTCAGCAGCAATTGCAAGACCAAGACCAACGTCTCCAAGGTTTCAGGGCACAAGTCCACGACTTGGCAGTCTTCACATCTCAAAGTTATGTAAACTGCCAAGGAATGGATTATGAAAGGTTTACAGAGCATGCGCCCACTTTTGCTCGTCATCTAGCAATAGAGTTGGAAAGGATGTATCGTACGCTGGGAGGCCATCCAGGTCAAGCCCCACATTGAGCAGATAATCCAATATTAGAGAACAAAAGTGGAAAGTGGGGCATTTTGTGAGATGTTATGAATTGTATCTTTTATTTTGATTTAAGTGTGTGTATTTCAAGCTATTTTCTTAAAGTTTTCGAATGTAATTCCATCTTTGTGTAATAAATAAACATGATTGACTTTGGTCCGAACTACGCAAGGTCTTATTCATGTAAGAGCATGATACGTAGGCAATCTCTCAGATTCGACCACCATGATAAAAGATATATATAATAAATAAAAATGAATAACAATAAAAAATTTCAAAAGGCTGGGACGACACAAGCAACCGAGCGAATGCATAATAGAAAGGGATTATTTGTCTAGGAGCATTGCATCTCAACGTGTGATTATATATGTGTTAAACTCTCAAAACTAACAAGTTTGTCCATTTTCAGAATTCAACCAGTTAGTTTCTCTAAAGAGTATACTGGCATATTATCACTATCACACAAGATCAAAAGGACCAATACCCGAAAGTATGTCTATCCCAGATGTTGACACAAGTATGGAGATAGAAGAGATGGATGTCGGGAAAATGAAAGAAGAAATGCTTAAGCTCAAGCAGCAAATGGCAGAAATGTACCAAGCTTGGTCTACAGGACAGTTGCCCCCATCTTACCCAAATAACCCTGCTCCATCAATAATCCAAACTCAGGATAATATCACCACTGAATTATCCCCGAGTTTCCCCATTTATCAGCACTACCGAGGCACCACCTCTCAGACACCACAGTCTCCACCTCCAAAACCAGTTCCGTACCTTCCTCCACCTATGACTCCTGTTTTTGTAGCACCTCCCCCTGCTACATTTCACAAATCTCCTAGTGAGCCTACATTTCAGGCCCAAGACAACCAATATTACCCCCGGAGCCCACCTTCAAAGCCTCCGAAATCAATTCACCTGCTCCTCGGTTTGATCTCCCAACCGAAATTGACAAGCCAGCCAAAAATGCTGAACAAGAAGAGATGTTCAGGAAGGTCAAAAGTCTAGAACAGTCGTTCCGAGACATGCGAGGATTAGGTGGGCAAGTCAGTGTAGCCTACAAAGATTTATGCTTATTCCCTAATGTACAATTGCCATTTGGCTTCAAGATGCCCAAATTTGACCTATACAGCGGGCACGGCGACCCAGTAGCCCACTTAAGGGGTTTCTGTAGCAAGATGCGAGGAGCTGGGGGAAAGGATGAATTATTGATGGCTTACTTCAGTCAAAGTCTAAGCGGATCAGCTTTGGAGTGGTATACACGCCAAGACCATGGAAGATGGTACACCTGGGATGACCTGGCACAGGCATTCGCATACCATTTCCAATACAATCTGGAAATCATCCCAGATCGATTATCTTTGACCAAATTTGAGAAGAAACACAATGAAAGTTTCAGAGAGTATGGTTTTCGGTGGAGAGAACAGGCGGCAAGAGTGGATCCTCCTATGAAGGAGAGCGAAATGGTAGACTACTTCCTCCAAGCCTTGGAACCAACTTACTACGCCCACTTGGTTTCAGCGGTTGGAAAATCATTCAACGAGGTAGTGAAGATGGGAGGTATGGTGGAAGAAGGCCTCAAGACAAACAAAATCATGAGCTATTCAGCAATTAAGGCAACTACTCAAGCTATTCAAGGCGGGGTAGGAGGAATCGGAAGAAAGAAGAGGGAGGAAGCAACCGTAGTTGATTCAGGAATTTGGCCAGGACCCAGGGGTTCACCGCTTTACTATAATCAGCAACGACCTCGCCAATCAGCTTACCACCATGATTCATCCCAACATTACTATCACCCTTCAGAGCCTCATTTCGCCATTAACCACGCTCAAGCATACAATCAGCCACCTGTTCACACCAATTGGCGTGCTCCTGTCACACCAAATACCTACCCCCGAGCTTATCCCGGACCAGGTTTCAGGCCTAGACCAGCATTCAGGGGAGAAAGGGAACAGAAAAAGAAAACTTACACTCCATTGGGAGAGTCTTACACTAGTCTGTTCCACAGGCTGAGACAGTTAGACATGTTGAGACCAATACAATCCAAGCTACCCAATCCTCCACCAAAGAATCTGGATTACACCATTAGCTGTGAATATTGCTCCGGTACACCAGGCCATGATACGGAGAAATGTTGGCATTTGAAAAATGCAATACAAGAGCTGATTGATACTAATAAAATCGAGGTTCAAACCCCTGAAGCTCCAAATATCAATAGAAATCCAATGCCAGCCCATCAAGAGGCTAATATGATAGAAATCATACAAGCTGATGGGGAGACAAAGAAGCCGTCACAAACTGTCATGATGATCAAGTCTCATGAAACCAAGCCAGATAAGCAGTTAATGGAGGAGAAGCCGGTGTCTAAGCATAACAAGAATGGTGGTGAACCGTCTATGATAGTCGATGAGGGATCATCGAACAAAGTTGCCGCAAAACAAGAGAGGACAAAGGTGATAGTACCAGGGGTTGCTAACAAACCCGTCGTAATTGTGGAAGGAGCACGTACAGATCGGGTTATTATTGCACCTGTAATTCAGCTGCCAATCATCAACAACAAAGCCATCCCATGGAACTATGAACGGGTGACCGTAATGTACAAAGGCAAAGAAATCAAGGAAGAAGTGTGTGAGGTACAAGGCTTGACTCGTTCGGGAAGATGTTTTACTCCCGAAGAGCTGAGAAAAACTAAAAACAATCCAATGCCCACGAAGAAAGCTGTGACGGAAGAAGAGGCGGAGGAGTTTTTAAGAAAAATGAAGCTCCATGATTATTCTGTTGTGGATCAATTAAAGAAGACCCCCGCTCAAATTTCATTGTTGTCATTACTGATCCATTCAGAGGAACACCGTCTGGCATTGATGAAAATCCTGAATGAAGCTCATGTTCCTGAAAAGATCTCTGTAAATCATTTGGGCAAAATAGCCAACAGAATCTTTGAGACGAACAGGATTACATTTGCTGATGATGAATTACCTGTGGAAGGTACCGAGCACAACAGAGCTCTTTACCTCACCGTGAAATGTGAAAACTCCGTAGTAACCCGGGTATTGGTCGACAATGGGTCCAGTGCAAACATATGCCCTCTCTCCACTTTAAACAAATTAAAAATTAAAGAGGAGAGGATCCAAAAGAACAGTATCTGCATACGAGGATTTGACGGTGGAAGTACAGATTCATTTGGCGACATAGTATTGGAACTAACTATAGGGCCAGTTGAATTCACAATGGAATTCCAAGTTTTGGACATGACTGTTTCTTACAACTTGTTGTTGGGTCGATCATGGATCCATGCTGCTAAAGCAGTCCCGTCAACATTACATCAGGCTGTCAAGTTTGAATGGGACCATCAAGAAATAGTCGTGCATGGAGAAGAAAATTTAAATGCTCACGACAGCACCATTGTACCAGTCGAGGGAGCAGAAATTGACCAAGGACCATGGGTATACCAAGTGTCAGACACAGTGTCGGTAGAGAAAATTCCAGAAGGAAAATACCTTGCGAATCCAAAGGTATCCTCTACATCAGTCATGGTAGCTTATGAAATGCTGAAGAATGGCTTTATACCCGGCAAAGGTCTGGGCTTATCTTTGCAAGGAATTGTACAACCAGTATCTCTCCCCGAGAACTGGGGAACATTCGGTTTAGGATTCACACCGACCGCCAATGACGTGATGAGAGCCAGGAAGTTGAAACACCAAGCATGGGTTCTTCCAAAACCAGTACCACAGCTGTTGAAGTCTTTTGTCAAGACCGGTGCTAAAAATCGCCCGATAACAACAATTCCTAAATCCCAGGTCAATCCTGAGGAGGAATTAATTGAAAGGTTCGAGAAATTGTTTAGTGATGTAAATATGCTGGAAGACGGAGAAGGGTGTAGCAACGCAGAAGTTCAATTCGTTGGACCAAAAACAAAGCTCAATAATTGGAAAGCCACTCCTCTCCCAATTCGAAAGGAGTCTTGGTAGTTTATTTTGATTTTCTTTCAGTTTGTTTGGGATATTTCAAGGTTGTAATCCCAAAATTTATCTTACAGTTGGTTTGAAGCGTGCAAAACCTTGTTATTTTTCATTATCCAATAAAAAGCAGTTTCCTTTTTATTATCATTCCTAATAGCTTTCTTTTCTTTTTCTTCTTTTTTGTACAGTTCTTTTTATGCTGGCTCTAGTGATATGGCATGCATGAGGAATCTTCAGCCCAGTCTTAAAAATCAATCTGATTCCGAAATATTAATTCAAGAAACATATTGTGATTATGAATCAGAATATGATGAAGATGAGGTTTTTGAAGAGATTAGTAAAGAGTTAATTCACTTTGAGGAAAAAATCAAACCTAACTTGAATGATACCGAGGATGTCAATATAGGGGACACGAGTAATGTCCGAGAAACTAAAATAAGTGTCCATCTCGAGCCAAAAATCCGAGAGGATTTAATTAAAGCACTCATAGAATTCAAAGATGTTTTTGCATGGTCATATGACGATATGCCGGGCTTGAGCACTGATTTAGTGGTCCACAAATTGCCCACCGATCCAATGGTGCCTCCTGTCAAGCAGAGGCTGAGAAAATTCAAGCCTGATATGAGTGTGAGAATTAAAGAAGAAATCACCAAACAATTGGAAGCAAAGGTCATTCGAGTCACTCGATATCCTGTTTGGTTAGCTAATATCGTTCCTGTGCCAAAGAAAGACGGCAAAATTAGAGTATGCGTCGACTATCGCAATCTCAACAAAGCAAGTCCAAAGGATAATTTCCCATTACCCAATATCCATATTTTGATCGACAATTGTGCCAAGCATGATATAGGATCTTTCGTGGACTGTTATGCCGGATATCATCAAATTCTAATGGATGAAGAAGATGCAGAAAAGACGGCATTCATCACACCATGGGGAACTTATTGCTACAGGGTAATGCCATTCGGTTTGAAGAACGCCGGAGCAACCTATATGAGAGCAATGACCACAGTGTTTCATGATATGATACACAAGGAAATTGAGGTATACGTGGATGATGTAATCATAAAATCAAAGCATCAGACCAACCACGTTGGGGATTTGAGGAAGTTCTTCTTAAGACTTCGCAGGTACAACCTCAAGCTTAACCCTGCCAAGTGCGCATTCGGAGTTCCATCTGGAAAATTGCTGGGATTCATAGTCAGTCGACGAGGCATCGAGCTAGACCCATCAAAGATCAAAGCCATCCAAGAACTGCCACCCCCAAGAAACAAAACTGAAGTAATGAGTTTGTTGGGAAGGTTAAATTATATCAGTAGGTTTATTGCTCAGCTCACAACAACCTGCGAGCCAATTTTCAAATTGTTAAAAAAGGATGCTGCAGTCAAATGGACCGATGAGTGTCAGGAAGCGTTCGATAAAATAAAAGGGTACTTATCAAACCCACCCGTGTTGGTCCCGCCAGAGCCAGGAAGACCTTTGATTCTTTACTTGACGGTTTTGGAAAATTCATTTGGTTGTGTATTGGGGCAGCATGACCTCACTGGCAGAAAAGAACAGGCCATCTACTACCTTAGCAAGAAGTTCACAGCTTATGAGGTTAAGTATACTCATCTGGAAAAGACATGTTGCGCCCTAACATGGGTAGCTCAAAAATTGAAACACTATTTGTCATCCTACACTACCTTACCTCATTTCTCGGTTGGATCCATTGAAATACATTTTTCAAAAGCCTATGCCAACAGGAAGACTTGCAAAGTGGCAGATATTGCTCACAGAATTCGACATCGTCTATGTGACTCGAACTGCAATGAAGGCTCAAGCACTGGCCGATCATTTAGCCGAAAACCCGGTCGATGAGGAATATGAGCCGCTGAAGACTTATTTTCCTGATGAGGAAACAATGCATATCGACGAGGTGGAGCAAATTGAAAAACCTGGCTGGAAACTTTTCTTTGATGGAGCTGCTAACATGAAAGGAGTCGGAATAGGAGCTGTAATCATTTCTGAAACAGGGCATCACTATCCTGTTACGGCTCAACTACGATTTTATTGCACCAATAATATGGCTGAATATGAAGCTTGCATTTTGGGGTTAAGGCTAGCTGCAGACATGGGTATCCGAGAAATCTTAGTCATGGGAGATTCGGATCTTTTGGTACATCAAATTCAAGGAGAATGGGAAACCCGAGATTTGAAGCTCATACCATACCGACAATGTCTACATGATCTTTGTCAGCGGTTTCAATCAGTGGAATTCCAACATATTCCAAGAATCCATAATGAAGTTGCTGATGCATTGGCTACTCTAGCATCAATGTTGCACCATCCAGACAAAGCTTATGTGGATCCAATACATATTCAAGTCCACAATCAGCACGCTTATTGCAATATGGTTGAAGAAGAATTTGATGGAGAACCATGGTTCCACGACATCAAGGAATATATCAGGATGGGCATATATCCCGCACAAGCCACAGGAGATCAAAAGAGGACCATCAGGCGATTAGCAAATGGATTCTTCTTAAGCGGAGGAGTTTTGTATAAAAGAACACCAGATCTTGGATTATTAAGATGCATAGATGCCAGACAAGCTACAACTGTCATGTCTGAAGTACATTCAGGAATTTGCGGACCCCACATGAGTGGATATGTGTTGGCAAAGAAAATCCTCCGAGCTGGTTACTATTGGCTTACCATGGAGAGAGATTGTATCAATTTTGTGCGCAAATGTCATCAATGCCAAATACACGGAGATTTGATTCATTCTCCACCATCCGAGTTGCACACAATGTCGGCACCATGGCCTTTCGTTGCTTGGGGCATGGATGTGATTGGACCAATTGAACCGGCAGCATCCAATGGGCACAGATTCATTCTGGTAGCTATTGATTATTTTACCAAATGGGTTGAGGCCAAGACATTCAAATCAGTGACCAAGAAAGCTGTGGTCGATTTTGTCCACTCAAATATCATATGTCGATTCGGAATCCCGAAGGTGATCATCACAGATAACGGTGCTAATCTTAACACAGCAACTTAATGAAAGAAGTATGTCAACAGTTTAAGATTACACATCGTAACTCTACCCCATATCGGCCCAAGGCGAATGGAGCAGTAGAAGCAGCCAACAAAAACATAAAGAAGATACTGCGGAAAATGGTAGAAGGTTCAAAACAATGGCATGAAAAATTACCCTTTGCATTATTGGGATACCGCACTACTGTTCGCACTTCAGTAGGAGCAACTCCTTATTTGTTGGTATACGGCACCGAAGCAGTAATTCCTGCAGAAATTGAGATTCCTTCCCTTCGGATCATTGCCGAAGCAAAGATTGATGATGATGAATGGGTCAAAACCCGTCTAGAACAGTTAAATTTGATTGATGAAAAACGATTGACCGCAGTATGCCATGGTCAATTATATCAAAGAAGAATAGAAAGAGCATACAACAAAAAGGTGCGTCCCCGGAAGTTCGAAGTAGGTCAGCATGTGCTGAAACGCATTCTTCCACATCAGGTTGAAGCAAAAGGCAAATTTGCTCCGAATTGGCAAGGACCATTCATTGTGACCAGAGTATTATCGAATGGTGCACTATGTTTAACAGATATTGAAGGCAAATGCATAGATATGGCAATCAATTCTGACGCGGTAAAGAGATATTATGCATAACTTTTGAATGTTTGTATTTAGCACTATTTCAAAGATTGAAATGACAAAGGCAATTTATTCTGCTGTCCAAACACTATACCATTTGCTTCCCCTTTGAGCCATACTTGTTTCTTTCCTAACCTCTCTTGGAATCAATAAAACAAAAGAAAAAAAAAAGAAAAAAAAAAGATCAAAATCTTCACTATTATGTAGTGAACTACGTTTGACCTGATTCCTCAAAGAAGGATACGTAGGCGCCTCACGGCTCGGTCATAGGGTGCACAACATGCACAATGTGCACGGAAAAGAAATATTAAGAGACCCCAATCAAGAAACTGGGGCAGAGAATTGTATTGGAAATAAGAAAAGATTCCAAGAGTTGTAATTTTAAACCCATACCACAGCTATTTAGCTTTTAATACCTTTTCCATTCCTAACCTTATACCAAAAAGACCTTTCGATCAATCTTAGAAAAATGCTGATGCAAGCAAATGAAGTGGTACAAACAAGGAAAGAAAGTAAAAATGAGAGAGTCTTATAGGTGAAAACCCACACGGGCACCATAAGGCGACGGAAGTTGAGAGAAAAGTAAAATGAGAGAGTCTTATTGGTGAAAACCTTCGCAGGCACCATAAGGCGAAAGGGAAGTAGAGAAGTGAAAAATGAGGAAAATTGATCAATGAAAACTCCTTGAGACAATTGAAAGGAGATTGATTAAAAGACTGGGTTGATTAATCCGAAATGCATACCCTGATCATTGGTGCCAGTAATTCCAATCAGATAAGTCTTTTATTCCTTTTCCAACAGTCATCCAAAAATTGGATTTTTCTTTTCATTCTATAATTGTCGAAATCAGCGTATTTCGCTACTAATAATCTTACTTTCTCCAAGCTTTGAGATAAATTTTATTCTAAACAAATAAGAAAGAATGTCAAGGTATACTACCAAGATTCAAGGTTACAAAATACAGCCACGAAAGGTGGGAGATAAAAGTACGGGTGTAAGAAAGATGAAATCAAAAGAGGATCAGCAAAGTCAAAAGAAGCACATGATTACAGTTGAAAGATTTTTGAAAGAAAACACACAGAGGGAAATCCTATAGTCAAGGATCAATTACAAAGACAAAACAGTCTTTTCAATCATTCCAAGGCAATAAAGAAAGACGAAGAGAAACATCACCATCGGCAAGAATACCACAACCAGCCACCCTGCTTTAAACTAACGAAGTTTTCTTTGATTTAAAACAGGGGCAAATACAATATTTGTGTCTGGAAATACCTGGTAAAAAAGAAGAAATCAGGCGTCCACCTGGAGAATGAGGATGAGAATTGAAGAAATCAGGCGTCCACCTGGAGAATGAGGACAAAGAATTGAAGAAATCAGGCGTCCACCTGGAGAATGAGGATGAGAAAAAGAAATCAGGCGTCCACCTGGAGAATGAGGACAAAGAATTGAAGAAATCAGGCGTCCACCTGGAGAATGAGGACAAAGAATTGAAGAAATCAGGCGTCCACCTGGAGAATGAGGATGAGAATTAAAGAAATCAGGCGTCCACCTGGAGAATGAGGATGAGAATTGAAGAAATCAGGCGTCCACCTGGAGAATGAGGATGAGAATTAAAGAAATCAGGCGTCCACCTGGAGAATAAGGACAAAGGATTGAAGAAATCAGGCGTCCACCTGGAGAACGAGGATAAAGAAAAAGAAGAAGTCAGGCGTCCACCTGGAGAATGAGGACAAAGAATTGAAGAAGTCAGGCGTCCACCTGGAGAATGAGGATGAGAAAAGAAGAAGTCAGGCGTCCACCTGGAGAATAAGGACAAAGGATTGAAGAAATCAGGCGTCCACCTGGAGAACGAGGATAAAGAAAAAGAAGAAGTCAGGCGTCCACCTGGAGAATGAGGACAAAGAATTGAAGAAGTCAGGCGTCCACCTGGAGAATGAGGATGAGAAAAGAAGAAGTCAGGCGTCCACCTGGAGAATAAGGACAAAGGATTGAAGAAATCAGGCGTCCACCTGGAGAACGAGGATAAAGAAAAAGAAGAAGTCAGGCGTCCACCTGGAGAATGAGGACAAAGAATTGAAGAAGTCAGGCGTCCACCTGGAGAATGAGGATGAGAAAAGAAGAAGTCAGGCGTCCACCTGGAGAATAAGGACAAATAATTGAAGAAATCAGGCGTCCACCTGGAGAACGAGGACAAAGAAAAAGAAGAAGTCAGGCGTCCACCTGGAGAATGAGGACAAAGAATTGAAGAAGTCAGGCGTCCACCTGGAAAATGAGGATGAGAAAAGAAGAAGTCAGGCGTCCACCTGGAGAATGAAGACAAAGAAAAGAAGAAATCAGGCGTCCACCTGGAGAATGAGGATAAAGAAAAAGAAGAAGTCAGGCGTCCACCTGGAGAATGAGGACAAAGAAAAGAAGAAATCAGGCGTCCACCTGGAGAATGAGGATAAAGAAAAAGAAGAAATCAGGCGTCCACCTGGAGAATGAGGATGAAAATTAAAAGAAGTCAGGCGTCCACCTGGAGAATGAGGATGAGAAAAGAAGAAGTCAGGCGTCCACCTGGAAAATGAGGATGAAGAAAGAAAAGAAGCAGTCAAGGCACCCACCTGAAGAACGATGGAATGCAATTGAAGTGTTGAAACCAAAAGCCCACTCATGTGAGAAAGGAGCACACTTAGAATCAATAAAGCAGAGGAGTCCAACAGAATCCCCAGCAAGAAACAACAAAGAGTTCCAAGAGGAATACGGAATAAGCCAAATGCCCAAGATTCACCAAGATATCAAGACAACAAGAAACAAGGGCATGATCTAGATAAGATTTTTATAATTCATGTACCATAATCTAGCTTAATTTTGTATTTCCTTTAAAGTAAGGTGTAATAAGGAGGTCAGTAAGCAGTAAAAACAGCACGAAACAGCAGTAACATCACAGTCCCACGGTAGTCCCAGCTACCAAAAATTCCCGAACTACATTGACCTGATTCCTTTATAGCCAAGGATATGTAGGAAACCTTTGAAGCAGAGGTTCGGTCAAATCTTTCTAAAAATGCTTCCCACGGAGTATTCGAACGGGCAAAAATCGCTCGTATCCGCTCACTTTATCTTTGCACGAAAACTCTTCGAGTTTCCGCACAAAGAGGGGCAGCTGTGAGCACGTGATTTTTGCATTACGAAAAATTGCTCCAAAATAAATCAAAATAAATTTCTTTTACTGTGTAATTTGTGAATTTGCGTGGTGTTAAATATTTGTATTATGTCCGTAAATGTTTATATTTGTCATAATAAAATAAAAATAAAATAAAATACATATTGCATGCATATAGGATTTAATTATGCATTTAAGAGATAATTTAAATAAAATCATAAAAATATGCATTTTGTTCTATTTTTAATGTTCCACTGTGTGATTAATGTTGTCTATGTGTTAATAGTTGTTAAAAAGGTAATTAATATCTTTGTAATGGTAATTTTGTTTTTATAATTTTTAATTAAGATTTTTGTTAATTAATAATGAAATTAGAAAATAATGATAAAAAAAATAGCACAAGTTATACAAAATTGGACCTGGATTAAAATCCAGGCCCAAAACGTTAAATCCCCCCACAGCCCAATCCAAACAGCCAAGTCTGACCCAGTCCCAAGCTGATACCAAACGACGTCGTTTGGTCATCTCTAATCAAGGGTCGTTGGATTAAATACAACCAACGGCCAAGATCTCATCACCCTTACCCGCAACCCATAACCCGATCCATTAACCCGATTCAATCCGACCCCAACTTCAAATCAAATGACGTCGTTTGGTTTAATGAATTAATCCTGGCCTTTCATCTTGCTTGATCGGACGGACGAGATCGATCCATCCCACCCCTATATAAATCCCAAACCCTTACCCCGGCCCCTAACTAAACACCCCCCCATCCTCTCCTGTTCATCATCTTCTCAAACAGACCCCTAACCCTAGCCGCCCCTATTCCCCTTCGCCTGAAACCCGGCGGCATCAACGCCGCCGGTCACCAAAGTAACACCCCAGAACCCCCTGAGCCTCCTCTATCCGAATATGTTACCTGCTTGGTTCGAATCTCCCTGGAGGTTCTCGAATCTTCATTTGAAGATTCGAGCCAAGTTCAGACTTAAACCAATCAACCCCAAATTAACACCATGGCTTCCCCTAACAACCCTTGTTATGGATCTGAAGATAGTTTGGCTCGAATCACTTCAGAGCTTCTCGAATCTTCTTTTGAAGATTCGAGTCAAACAAAAAATTACCCAGATCTGTTCCAAAGTGACACCAATCAACCCCTAGGCTTCCCTCACCCTTGTGTCATACTTGGTTTCTCTCGAATCTAACCAGAAATGATTAGATCCCAAATCGAGCCTTCAGGAAACCTAGAAATACCAAATTTCTGGATTTTTTGTCCAAATTGATTCAAGGATTGAGGTTTAATCGACCTTAGTCGAAGTATTTTCAGTGGAAAATACTTCGACTAAGGTCTGTTTGATTTCAAACAAAAATCCGAAGCTGAGTTGGGATCGAGTCTGATTAAAGTTCAGAGGTATTTTTCTATTTATTTTGTGTATTCTACGTGTATTGTTGTCCGTATTAATAGCTTGTTAATTTTTCATATTTGTTTTGATCAATTCTGTCATTTCTGTCTATTTAATCCGAATGTGAATTGTTTCTGTTGGTTGTGGTTATTTACAATGTGTGTAATCGACTCGATTAAGTTCGTCGATTAATTATATTACGAATTTTTTTCATTTCTGAAAATGTTGACTAAAACAGTCTGCTTCTATTATTTTAGACTAATTATTGACAAATGTTGTAAATAGTCAATTGATTAATGCTCGTCAATTAAATCATGATTGTCTGTGAATCAGTGAATTCAAATGTATGTTGTATATGTTATTGTCTGAACATTAAAGTTTCAGGACATTGTCAGTATTGACAATGATCCTGTGTGTGTTTGATTCTAGTTCAGTATTAAGTCCAGTCTGAATTGTTTTGATAATTGCAGTAATATGTTGTTAGTTCTGAATTCAGTATAATATTGCTGTAATGTCCAGTTTGAATTCAAGTTTGCAAAAGTTGGTCAAATGCAATTGTGTTAGGAAGTTAATAGGATTGGTTATAGCTGTAAATCAGGAGATAACTAAGTTTGTACAGATTTTAGAATCTGTTTTGTTATAGGTTATGATTTTTCAGTAATAGCATCAAGATTTCAGGGGCATTTCTGGGAATGAGCAGTAAAAAACAGGGTGTTAGTACTAGTATATTATAATGTAATGTTAGTGGCTATTAGTTAATGATACTAATGGGGAACAAGGGATAATGGGCTGCTGAAAATCAGGGAAAAGGTTTTACATAATGGGATTTTCTGTTTTTTTAAAGAAGAAGGGGGTCCAAGAAACACTTAAATTGCCTAGGACCAGCCCTGTATAAATACAGGAGCTGGACAGACAGTTCAGAAGAGGATTTTAACAAGAATTTGGAGAGAGAATTTTTAAGAGAGAAAAACAGAATTTTGAAGAAAAAATAGAATTTTCATAGAGAATTTCTAAGGGCAGAATTTTTCAGAAGGAAGATTCTAAGAAAGAAAAAGAAAGGCAGAGAGAATTTTTAAGAGATAATCTTTAAGAGATTTTGAGGGCTGAGATTTTAAAGAAAGGAAACCGAAAATAGAACATTCACATATACACTCACACACAGATACAGTATCAGAAACAGAAAATCAGAAACAAACTGAATTTGTAACTGAAGAAAAGCTGAAATCTGAAATATTGTTCTTGTGTTGAATCTGTTCAACTTTGTGTGATTCCACTGTTCCGTTAAAATCTGAAGTGTCTTTCAAAGTATCTTACTGTGCATCTGGGCTCTTCGAATCCTATTCTTGATCAGATTTACTGTGTTATCAGTATATTCTACTGAATTTGTTACTGCTGTAACTGCTGAAACTTACTTCTTCTACCTCCATTTTCAGGTATATGTCTTTTAAATTTTAAGTCGGAAAGAGATTTCAGCATGACCCGTCAATGAAGCTTGAATTGAAATGTTATTTTCCAATTGTCCAAGTTCATTAGTTCTAATTTCATTTTTATGTTAGTTAACTAATAGTGAATTCAATTTGATAGCTATGAGTTAAATTGTCTTATTTTGAAATTCATATAAAGTTTTGTAATAATGTTAGCTATTCCGAAATCTCATTGGTATAGATATACGTGAATTGTCAAAACAGGGAGTGAG
This sequence comes from Nicotiana sylvestris, assembly GCF_000393655.2. Lineage (NCBI taxonomy): Eukaryota > Viridiplantae > Streptophyta > Magnoliopsida > Solanales > Solanaceae > Nicotiana > Nicotiana sylvestris. The sequence goes on from NC_091063.1 coordinate 67,626,355, forward strand.
GCATAAAAATGGGCCATTGATTACATCCCATAATACCATTAGTTAAATGTAATGATTAAGAAGTTACATTAGTAGAATATCTTGTAACAAATATGATTTTTTGTTTAGGTTGGTATAAGTTATTATATGGTATGATGACAGGTATAATCATATGAGTAAAGTAAGTTGGTATAGCTCATCATGATGTTAAAACGTTATGAATATTTACGCCAAACAGTTAGGTTATATGTAAGGTAACTTTGTTGAATTAACTTGCATAATAACGCCTTTTCTATAAATTTGATGCTTATCTACTTTCATAAAACAAAGTGACCAAATAATTAGGTCTATTAAGATTAAAACGAGCATGTGAGAATAAGTTGAGTTGTATATACACAAATGGCAACTTCTTAAATCAATGGTAATTAAAAATAGAATTTGCATTAAGTAATCACGAAAATTCTCGGAAAATAGTTCCTTCCTTTATGAATTATTTATTTTCGGTTTCATATGCAATTTATTCTTTGGCATATTTATATATGTCACATTTGTTTTAAAGTTAGTATTAATCATATTTTTATTCTGTCTTTTGAATTTGAATAATTGGAATGAATATGATTTATATTCGGAAATTATAATCAATGGTCGATATTTAATAAATTGTGGATTATTTTCCAAAAATTTAAAGAACATCTTAAAACGAGGTTTCTCGTGCTATAACAAACATTTTTTTTGAAAATTCCATAATATCATTACAAATATGTTGCGCAATTAGGGATACGTTCGCGTACCTTGATTATACTTTAAAAACAAAATTTCGAATTATGCGTACGCGCAATTTCGAATGATTATTTAATAAAAGGATTTTTCTAAAAGCATTAAATCAATTTCATAAAAATCCAATATGTACGGTTCATTATTTAAGAAAAATAATCATTCTTGATTCAACGCATTTTCGAAAAAATGTGCTTAATAAATATATTGTCAAAAGTAATTGTGTACACGTGCGCGTGACACAATTCCGCATCTTTTTAATTTACAACACGAATATACGTACGCGTAATTCGATTCAAAGAAGGTCCTTAATCACGATAAGTATAAGCGGTAGTAAAATCAGATAACATCAATATTTAATAAAATCAAGTTGATTAAGCCAATAATAAAAACAGTTAAGCGACCGTGCTAGAACCACGGAATTCGGAAATGCCTAACACCTTCTTCCGGATTAACAGAATTCCTTACTCAGGATTTTCGGTTCGCAGAAAAATAAACAGAGTCATATTCTCCTCGATTCAGGGATTATAATTGGTGACTTGGGACGCCTCAAAATTCCCAGGTGGCGACTCTGAAACAAATAAATAAATCCCGTTTCGACTGTCCTTTAATTGGAGAAAACTCCCGACGCGCCCCGCGGGCGCGGGAAAAAGGAGGTGCGACATACACATTATTTTGGATTGGGCCGTATGACCTAGGCATAATCGTGCGTTATATTGCTAGATGTATGAATATTCACGAGATGCCTGACATTTTTTTATAGCGTTCTTTATCCGTTAGTTACTGGCACTTAATATATCTGAGTTGTTGAGATAGAATATTCGACTGAGAAATTTATATCTTTAAAAGAATTTTTTTGAAGATTATGTAGCTTATAGTTTACCCCATTATTGTTGTTGTGCTTCATATCTGCTTATGATTTATCATATTGCTTTATTGGAGCTCTAGTAAGTATTGATGTTGATCCCTCATCATTACTTCTCTAGGGTTAGGGTAGATACTTGCTAGATATGCGTTGATTTACGTATTCATGCTACACTTCTGCATAAATGTGCAGGATCTGACAGGTACAATTGGTGGTCATATTGGTGCATAGGCACATATACTGAGGAGACTTTATAGTGAGCTGCATTCCAAGCTACGTGTCGCAGACCACAGAGTCTCCATTATATACTATTTACTTTATCTTGTCTTGTTTACATTCTGGACAGATGTTGTATTATTATTGTACTCCTTAGTAAATGCTCATGCACTTGTGATACGGGGTTTTGGGGGTACTCTAGCTGATGCTTACAGATTTGTATATTATTATCACCTTTTGCTTCTTTATGAACTACTAATTTTGTTCTTACCTGTGGTTTTAAAGGTGTAAAATTTCCTTACTTAACAAAATTTATGATTTTGAAAGTAATAAAATGAAAAATTAATATAATAGTTCACCGTTGGTTTGCTTAACGGCAATGTTGGGCCCCATCACAGCCTAAAGTGAGTTTTGGGTCGTGACAACTTAGTATCAGAACACTAGGTTCACTTGGGTATCAAGAGTCATGAGCAAGCCTAGTAGAGTCTTGCAGATCGGTACGTAGATGTTTGTACTTATATTCGAGAGGCTACATGGTTATTAGGAGCACTTCCCTTCTTGATTTCCTCGTCGTGTGATTTGATTTCCTCGAAGCTTATGCCTTTATTTCCTTCCTACTTACTCTTATACGTTGTTGAGCGCTTGCTATCAATTGGGGATTGAGGAGTTATAGTGGTACATCAGACATGGTGTAGGATGTTTCTCCCTGCGTATTTGGACAGGCTATTATCGTCGCCTTTCGAAAGGGTGTTCTGTCGTTTCACCCCAATGTCTATATTTCCCATGATTTTGAGGCTATGCATAGATTATTATGATGTTTATGGTTTGTTATCACATAGTGTTGGTGTAATGGCAGGGTACTCGTTTACGTGTTGAGGCTGTGAATGACTCGAATGGAGGATTTCTTAGTGCATGGTTTAAAGGTTTGACATTTAATTCCAGTGGAGGAAAGGCAATCGGACTATAGATGTTCATGCTTTGGTTGATGAAGTAACAAGACTTGATATTTTCGATCGTGGTAGAATTCTCATTTGTGATGTGGTGTCTTCATCCTTGTTTGAATGCATTAAGGCTCCCCGATGTTATGATCTTCTTTTATTTGCCTTCGGGGCATGTTGTTTGTGAAATGGTGCCTGAGAAGCGGTTGTTCGAGAATGTAATGGGTAGCGATTTCAGAATCGAATCGGTGTTTCTAATGCTGATGGCTCTAGAAAGATGATCTTCGAGGAGGCTTGGAGTTGGCAGTAATTTATTAGTTCGGGTGCTACATAATGGATTTTGACTTGAGGTAGTATTTTGGTAGTGAAGGAGGAGGAAGTACTTGGTGGGAGGTGTATCGTGGTGGTTGAATGGCTAGCAGGACAATTATGAACAACAGAGGACGAAAAGTTACTTAAGGAGATGTATTTATTGAAGTGGGAGTGGCAGAGTAGCATATAGATTATGTGGTAGGATAGCCATATACTTTGAGGAAGTTTAGAGCGATTTGGAGATCATGGTGGATAATGACTCAGTCTATAAATTTTATTTGGGACGGTGGATACTCTACTGAGGAAGATTGAATATGACAGAGAGAAGTTACTTGGAATGAGGGGGAGTATAAAACAATTGATTATTATTATGGGATACGACGTGACTTTGGGTTTGGAATGTATTGTCGGACTTTTTGCTGATGTCAATAGGGAGTGAACAGACTTCTATAACTGGTGTACGCGAATAGACTCAGGAGGGTTTACTGATTTCATGGTAGTTGTACCCAGTGCATCGTCCGTGGAAGATGTCGGTATGGAATTCCACAAATGGGTTATCTCTTGTGAGAAGGTTAGCGTTTGCGTGATTTTGATGAAGTTACTACGAAGATTTCTACTTACTACACGATAGAAGGTCGAATATACGATTGTGGCTGATAACTTGGAATGTTCATGAAAACATTTAACTAGAGACTACAAGAAATTTGGGCGGGTTCACAGTTTGAGATTATGGTAACTGAGAAAGAGGAAATTTGTGTGTTTTATATTTATGTGAGGGTAGCTTGAATCTAAGTAGGGGAGCCCACCTTGTACGATTGGATCGCGTAGTTATCTACTTATGCGCTTTTTGGTTATAGGTGCATTGGTGGATTATTTATGACTAAAAAAAGAAAACATTAGGGGTAATTAGAGCAAGGGACATTATAAATGTGTGCAATATTTTTCCTTATCGATTCATGTGTAGGTTTTGGGAAGAGTCAGAGTTTATGCTCCTTATGGATGTGATGTAAAAGGAAATGAATTAATCTGATTGTTTCTTTGTGAGTGTTCATGTGCTAATAGAGCATTGGAGTTTTATTATATTCGGGACCAGGTCAGAGTGGGTGACTCTCAAAAATAGTTCTAGTGGGTTCAAGAATTAAAATGCAGTGCCTAAGGATTTCGGGTTCATTGTGTGGTTAAGGATCAAGTTTTTGCAGTGGGTTATGAAAAAGGACTTAGAGTGTTCTATGTTATCATCGGGTCTGCAGTGCAGTATTGGATAAATGGGAGAAAATAACTTCGGGTTCATAGAGGATCATTCAAAATGGGTATCACAGTTAGAGATGCTATTATGCGCATAAGGAGGGTATGAGATGGTTCGTGGGTATTGAGACGATGTGACCTCGTGAATTGGGTAACTCGGGATGAGTATTGTTGGGTAACGTTATGTTTTTAATGGAGATATTATTATTTCTAAGGTAAGTCAAGAGTAAATCGAAAGAAGTTGGGTCGGTTGGTAATGGTTAAATCAGCATGATTGTGGCAATGATCAGTTCCTTCGGCGTGATAAGTTATACATGTGGTTTGTGGTTGTATGTGCGAGCTTGACAACCACCATAATTTCATTTATTTGGGAGGTATTTGATTCAAATGGTCTTATTATGTCAATGGATTCCGGAAGATTTATGGTGCTTTAGACCACAACTTGAGGTTTGTATTTTCTGCGATTATGGGAATTCAGTTGCATGCTGTAATGGTTCTTCTGAAATAAGTTAATTGAAAGGTTTCTAGCCAATGAAGTGTTTATTTTACTGAGGGTTTAGGGTTCATGATGAAATTCTTGTACTATTGTGTAGCAACACGTTATGTGCGTTGAGCTATATGGAAATTGGAAGTTGAGGATCAAGGTTGCGGTTGGGTATTGATAAGAATGTCATGGGCTCAGATGAGCATGGAGGATTTCATATGTTTAGAGTATGCCGGTGCCATCTTAGTGTTGCCTGACAACCGTGCCCTGGGTGAGAGGCATGTGTGTTGATTTGCGTATTCTTGAATTGCTATACATAATTTGTTCGATTGGAGGTATGGATGTGTAGGCATTGCTACCTAGTGCAGAAGGTCGTGGGAGTATAACCCATGAGAAGGTCATATGAGTGTGACATGTTAGTCATTTGATTTTTAAAGATTGAAAGCAATTATGGAGATTACGGTACTATCGCTAATGTGAGAGTTTATGCCTGGAAGACACTCTATTTCTTTGGTTGTGGACTGGCGGAGTTTGTTCCGAATTGGACGGCTACTCGTATATGTCATGAATAGGTCCATTGTTGATCATTGAAGGGTTGTTGGCCCAGTATGGGATTATCGAAATTAGCTTGGGGTTCGTTGGTGGGTCTAATGTGAATGTGTGCTCTACATTATCCGTGATGTGTTCATTTAGTGTAGCATTGCTTATGGTGGAGTCTTTGGGCGTTGGATGTTATTCTTGTCGCCAGCTATTCCATTTAATATCTTATTTTGCCATGTGGGTTGTGAGACGAATTGATTATTCGCACATGTGTTGTGATCCTAAGTAGCTTGTGGTGTTATTTGAGCAAGATGGCTCTCGAGATACAGGTCATTTATTAAACATGAGTCGTGCTTGGGTTTTTTTGTAGCGTATGGCGCTATCCGTCTCCTAAGAGTTGTATTATGCACTTGGCATGCTTATGGTCGATATTCGGGCATTTTGTAAGTATAAGCATTATGGCTTTATAGGTGTTTCCTTATTGATTGTTGTATGGATTAGGTGGCATGCCGCCACGGGTATGTTGTGTGATCAGGTTGCGCATTGTAACATTTCCATATTCATATTGGGTTGCACGCTGCAACTCTATCATGTTTGGATTGGGTTGCATGCTGCAATGGTGTCATAGTTTGATCGGGTTGGATGCTGCAATAGTGAGTTGTTATGTATGGTTCCTTATACCTATTTTTGCCTTGTTTCTCATCTCTGAGATAGAGCCATAACATCGGTTTTACCGTTTTATTCGTTACGCAGGCTAGATGGTTCCGTAGCAGAGTTTGTTCTTCCCTATGGGTCACATTTAAGTTGTAGCTTGTTGGTGCTTTGATGGCGCTGTATGAGATTTAAGATGGTGTTTTAGGCGGCTTGTTGCCTGAGCAAATGGTACTGGTTAAGATGAGGTTATTGAGCCTGGTATCAATGCGATCGGATTTATGAAGATATATTAAATAGGAAATATCGTTATTCAGTTTAGAATGAGGTACTAGTTCATGTCAGGTTGAGAGACTCCATGATTTGTTGAATTGGTAGGTGGCTATGAGCTTCTACGCGTCATTTTAATCATTTTAGTATTGCGAGGTTTGGATCAGGGCTTTTGCGCATATAAGATATACTACGAGCATCAGGTTAGTGAATTTGCAGCTTATATGATTGGAGGTGTTATTATGGGCATGCAAATTATGCAGTGTATGGTGTGATTTCAGCAAAGGTGCATGATCATGTTTTGGTAGAGGGTGTAGTGACTGATATGGTGTCCGCATGTTAGAATTGGGTCTCGTGGAGAATTCCGGATGATGGAATTTGGTTCTAAGGCTTGTTGGTTAAGGAAAAAGGAAGGATCTTTAATATGGCTCGAGCAAATGTGCTCACATGGGTTGTGGTGGAACAAGCAGGTGGACGAGGTGTTAAATAGTGATTTTTTGATAAATTTGGAACAGTTTTTGGCACGTTCGAGGACGAACATATATTTAAGTAGGGAAGAATGTAACGACCCAACCAGTCGTTTTGAGCTCCAGTGCGTCGTTCGGCGGTTTGAGGCCTTGAGTAGCTTCACTTCATGTTTTATGACTTATATGCTTGGTCAGAATTGAATTTTGGGAAGTTCAGAGATGGTTTGGAGGGAAAATTCTAAATTTGGAAGATTTAAGTTGGAAGAGTTGACAAAAGTTTGAGTTTTGAGTAAACGACCTCAGAATCATGATTTAAAGGTTCCAATAGGTTCATATGATGATTTCGCACTTGGGCATGTGTTCGGGTTGAGTATCGGGTGGTCCGGGAGCATTTCGACGATTATTATGAAATGTTGGCATTTTGAGAGTTTAAGAATTTCTTAAGTTTGGTTTGAAGTGGACATTGGTGTTATCGATGTCCATTTGGGGTTCCGAACCTTGGAATAGGTTCATATGATATTTGTGACTTGTGCTTAAAGTTTGGCGTCATTTCGGAATGATTAAGCATGAATCAGATGCTTTCGTCAAAGTTTGAATGTTTAAAGAAAGGTTTCGATTCTCGATTCATAGTTTTGACATTGTTTGGTATAATTTGAGGCCTCGAGCAGATTTGTGTTATGATTTTGGATTTGTTGGTGTGATTGGATGGGGTCCCGGTGCCTCGGGTGCATTTCGAGATAGTTTGGGGTCATTTCTCCCGGTTTTGCTGCTGCTATTGCTGGTTCTGGTTGTGTTCTTCACGAACGCGAAGGCGCATTCGTGAAGAAGGAAAATTATTGACTGCCTTTTTTGCTTCGCGAAGTGAAGTAGCACTCGCAAACGCGAAGAAGGACTCGCAAACGTGAAGGAGGACTCGCAAATGTGAAGGAGAGATAGGGGTCAGGGGGCTTTACCCTATGCGAACACGGTGAGTTGCTGGGCTTAAAGTGTTCCCTTCGCGAACGTGGAAGGGCAATCGTGAACGTGAAGGAGGAGTTTCGGTCTGGGTGCAAGTTTTCCATCCCGAACGCATGGGCTTGGATGCGAACACGATGCTGTGGACTGTCAAGCCTTCATGAATGCAACCATGGGCACGCGAACGTGATGAAGGACGTGCATGGGCAGAATGTTTTTTCATCGAGATTTTTGCTCATTTCACTCACTCCTCTCTTGCTTGGGCGATTTTTGGTGCGATTTTGAGGAGCCGTTTTCATCATTAATCTTGAGGTAAGAGATTTCTATACATTGTGAGTTAAATACATGGTTTGTATACAGATTTAAACATGGAAATTAGTAGAAACTGTGGGAATTTGGTGGAAACCTAGAAATCATATTTTTAGATTTTGACCACGAAATTGGACATGGAATTTAGGATAAATTATATATTTTAGTTCGTGGATATGGGTAAAGTTTATCTTCAAGAATTTTCAAAATCCGGGCACGTGGGTACGAGGCTTGACTTTGTTTACTTTTCGAGCAAAGTTGGGAATTTTTATAAATTGCTAAATTATGTGCATTGGAGTATATTATGATTGATTTGCACGTTGTTTGACTAGTTTCGGATTGTTGGGTTTGAGTCGAGGTGTTAGAGCTGGTTATGTAATTGTTATGTGCTACTAGTTGTGGGTGCTACGTACGAACGAGGTGACGAGAGTCCGTACATAGCTAAAGCATCTTTATATCCAGGTAGACTTACTTAGGACTTTATCATGTAATATTTGAATTATTTGAACTCATCGTGCTAGTTTAATTAATTCAAATTATAATTGAACTTGATTTAGAAATATATATATATATATATATATATATATGTATCTATAACAATGCGTTGTTGGTAAGTTATTTGAGGAACGGTAAAGGTTGTATTCACCCTGTGCTCATGTACTGTATTGTAAGCACATGTTTCGTAATTTGATAATTGCCTTCTTTCCTTGTGGAGAGGGCCGAACGTCTTGTCAGTATGATAGATGCATTATGTCTTGTGCAGCTCGACTCTCGGCAATGTACATATTATTCTGGATTGGGCTGTATGACCCCGGCATAATCGTGCATTATATCGCTAGTAGTCTAAATATTCACGAGATTTTCCTCCCACAGATGCCTGGCATTTATTATGGTGTTCCTTATCCGTTGATTACTGGCACATAATATATCTGAGCTGTTGAGATAGTATACGAGACTGAGATTTATATCTTTAAAAGAATTTTTTGGAATATTATATAACTTAGAGTTTTACCCCATTATTGCTGTTGCGCTTCATATTTGCTTATGATTCATCATATTGCTTTATTGGACCTCTAGTAAGTATCGATGTCAATCCCTCGTCACTACTTTTTTAGGGTTAGGCTAGATACTTATTGGGTACACGTTGATTTACGTACTTATACTACACTTCTGCACTAAACGTGCAGGATCTCACAGGTTCAATTGGTGGTCATCTCGGCACATAGGGGAAGATGCTGAGGAGACTTTATGGTGAGTTGCATTCCAAGCTACGTATTGTAGCCTACAGAGTCTCCATCGTACTATTTACTTTATCCCATCTTATTTACATTCCAGACAGATGTTGTCACGACCCAAACTCAACCGTCGTGATGGCGCCTATCATGGAAGTAGGCCATCTTATACTTAACAACTCATCACAGCAAAATAACTTTGAAAATAAAGACAGAAGCAGTTTACATTAAAGAAACCTTTTTGAAATAGAATAAATCCCAAAATACGATACAATCCAACCCAAAACCGGGGTGTCACTGAGTACATGAGCATCTAATCAGAATGCAGTCCACAATAGTGTCTAGTGAAGTAAACTGAAAATACAACTAGTGATAAAGAAGGAGAGTCAAGGCCTGTGAACCCCGTGCAGCTACCTTGATAGTCTCCGAACTCTAAATCCTCAATCAGCAACCGCCACCGTGACCAGAAATACCTAAATTTGCACAGGAGGTGCATGGAGTAACGTGAGTACGTCCAACTCAGTAAGTAACGAGTTCGAACTTTTGACTAAAAAGTAGTGACGAACTCAACCAGTAATAAAATAGAAATAACTGTGCAGAAACGTAGGCATGCTTTAAAATTAAATAGGCAGCTCAAAACAGTAAAGTAAAGCAGATTTGAACAATATAAAGAATATAAATCTACTAACCCCATATGCCAATGCACATGCTGTATGTGATGCACCATGTTGTCAACCGCATGTGCTCACACTCTCAAATGCTCAATAACTCGGTACTGTATATAGCCCATACGCCCCAGGGAAGATCCATCTCGGAACATATACATCACTGACTATAAGTAACCAAGTACCGAGGAAGGCCAATCCAGACCTGCGGAGAAGATCCATCTCCAAGTATCAAGTACTTCGAACAAGATCCATGTCCAAGGAAGATCCATCCCTTAATAATTTCAACCGTGCTCACCGGGGTGTGTACATACTCCGAGGGTCTCCTACAAACCAAGCTCTATCACAAATCAATATAACCACTGCGACGTGCAGCCCGATCCCATAACTATCACTTATAATCATGCTCTCGACATCACTCAGTCATCAATCTCTCCAGTCTCACGTACAGGCTTATAGTGTCATGAAAACTCGCCCGAAACAATGATATGATGTATTAATAAATAACAATTGGGACTGAGATATGATATGAAATGCATGTACATGACTGAGTATGAAATATCAATGAAATCAGTGAGATGACAATAAAAAACGACCACTATGGGTCCCAACAATACCGGCATAAATCCTAAACATGATTGACAACTCAGTTACATTATAACATGGTGAAATCACGGTTATCAACAAGATATAATCACTATACAGTGCCATGGTATCAACCAGGTCACATTTCTCAGGGTTCACACCCGCACGCCCATCATTTGGCATGTGCGTCACCTCAATATCAATGACATAGCACATAATTCAAAGTTTTGAACCCTCAGAACCAAGTTTGAAAGCGTTACTGTATACGGGTGAAATCGGGAAGCCCAATTTTACGATCATTATGTCTTTTCCTTAGCTTCGCCTCAAGAGACCTCGAAGGCCCGAGAGCGCAGTTCGAGATTTAGACCTCGAGGGTTCTTTATACCCAACCTTAGTGCAGCATGAGTCGATGGTTATCATGGATAAACGGGAAGTTCGCTAGACACATTATCTGAACTGACAACACCTACTAGAAATGTACTAGTCTGTACCAGACTGCTAAGTAGTTGTACCAGCTACTTTACTTTGTAATAAATACACATGTACTATGTTGAAATTCCCTCCTCCTATATAAAGGGGACCTTTTATGTTTTTTGCACAAACGATACAAGATCATCCGCAATATTCAATACAAGGACATTCTCTATGCATTCTAGCTTAAACATATTCTCCTGATTTCATTACTTACATTTATTGCTTACATTTATTGTGTTCTATTTATTGTTCTTAATTTATCACTCCATAGAGAGCCTTCATCAAATCTCTCAATACTATTAGCCCTTTATTGGCTATCCAAAGCTCAATACCGAGCTTGACCTCGAGGCCCCGTATGACCAGGCTTGAGGCCCCGGTTCAAAGCTGCCTGTTTTGCTTAAGCATATTATTCTCAAGTTCTTATCTTATTTTCTAATCTCATACTTAGCATCTATTACCTAACAACTAGAATAAAAATAGATCACATATTTTTATAACCACAAAATCAAATATAATTGTAATTACCATTTTCAAGATAAACAGTTTGGCGCCCACCGTGGGGCTAAAAATAATAGTAATCGTTTTCTTATTGGTTTACTACATAACGCAAGTTATCTTTCAAACTTCTTCTTGTCCAAGAATATTTCATTTCAGGTCAAAATGTCTAACCTAGTAAACACACGTGAAGACAACGGCTTTGAGGACCATGGAGAGAATGGTGTAGTTGTTCCAGGTACTAGTGTACCACCACAAAACCCCGAGAGTACGCCAGAACCAACCCCGGCGGGTACTGTCTCACGCAGAGCCCAACTTTTTGATGTTAGTACCCACATTAATGGGAATACACGCCAAGAAAGTCAACAGGAAACTCGGGAAAAAGAGGCAGACGGGAGAAACAGAGAGGGAAAATCTCAGCACATCGTTCATATGATCATTGGGGGGACCGATATCCCCCAGGGACCCATGATCAAACGGGTAAAAGTGTTCGTCGCGACAGAAGGGTCAATTCGGGGCCGCATGCCCGGAGATATCCTTGCATTTAGCGAGGAAGATTTTGGGACCTCGACTCAACCACTTAAAGATGCACTGGTAATTTCTTTTCTCTTGAATAACATTCAAATTAAACATGTACTCGTGGATCCAGGCAGCTTGGCCAACGTAATCAGGTCGAAGGTGGTAGAGCAGCTCGAACTTCTCAATTAGATTATACCTACCTCCTGTGTCCTCAAGGATAGTACCGTCAACTCTACATCAGATGATGACATTTCTTACGAAGGACGGTATAAAAATAGTATATGGAGAACAACATGCGGCAAAAGAAATGTTCGCGGTCCACTACAAAACATAGGATTTTGTACACTCTACCGCGAAAGAGCCGGGAGACAAGCATACTCCCGAGGATGAAGAAGAAGATTTCCTCGCTCCTCGAACCTTCATGGCTCACTAAGAGTCTGACACAACAAAGTCGACTATTGAAGAACTAGAGCAAGTTGTTCTGATCGAACATCTCCCAGATCGGAAGGTATGCCTAGGAACGGAACAAACCCCCGAACTCAGGAGAAAACTCATTCAATTTCTTATTAATAACATCGATTGCTTCGCTTGGTCCCACTTAGATATGATAGGGATCCCACTGGAAATAACCACCCATCGACTAAGTGTCAACCCTATATTCAAACTGGTGAAGCAAAAAAAAGACCCCAATCTAATGTAAAACACGCATTCATCAAGGATGAGGTAACAAAACTCCTCAAAATAGGGTCTATTAGGGAGGTAAAGTATCTCGAATGGCTGGCCAATGTGGTGGTAGTTCCCAAAAAGGGAAATAAGTTAAGAATATGCGTAGATTATAAAGACTTAAATAAGTCGTGCCCCAAGGATTCATTCTTGTTGCCTAACATTGACTGTTTGATGGATGCCACGACCGATCATGAGACCCTCACTTTTCTCGATACCTACTCGGGGTATAATCAAATTCAGATGAACCTCGGGGACAGGGAAAAGACTTCATTCATCACGAAGTACAGCACATACTGTTACGATGTAATGCCCTTCAGTCTGAATAATGCGGGAGCCACGTACCATCGCCTAGTTAATAAAATGTAAGAACACCAAATGGGAAAATCTAGAGAGGTTTATATTGGTGACATGCTAGATAGGTCCCTATGCAGAGGACCATTTGATCAATTTGTAGGAGACATTCAACATCCCTAGAAGCTACAACATGAAACTCAATCCTGAGAAATGTGCCTTCGGAGTGGGTTCGGGCAAATTCCTAGGATTCATGGTGTAAAACAGGGGAATCGAGATCAACCCCAACAAAATCAAGGCCATCGAAGAAATCACGGTGGTAAACAACGTAAATGCCATACAACGGCTGACAGGGCAGATAGCAGCCTTGGACCGATTCATACTGAGATCATCAGACAGGAGTTATCATTTCTTCTCCTTGCTCAAAAAGAAAAACAACTTCGAATGGATTCCAGAATGCCAATGCACCTTAGAGGAGTTGAAGTGATACATGACTAGCCCACCTTTACTCCACACACCAAAGGAGGGTGAAACTCTGTATTTATACCTGGCCGTATTCAAGATAGAGGTAAGTGGTGTGCTAGTTCGAGAAGAGCACGGTATGCAATTCCCTGTTTATTATATAAGTCCGACCCTGGGAGTTGCTGAAACCAGGTATCTGCACCTAGAAAAATTAGCTCTTGCATTAATAAGCGCATCTCAAAAATTGAAACCTTACTTTAAATCCATCATATTTGTGTTTCAATGACATATCCTCTTCGAAGCATATTGCATAAGCCCAAATTATAGGGCCGATTGGCCAAATGGACATCGAATTCGGGGGATATGATGTCGAGTATCAACCCCGAACGGCTATCAAGTCCCAAATTCTGGAGGATTTCATGGACGACTTTTCGCCCGCCCTCGTGCCCGAGGTAGAGAAAGAACTTTTACTAAAAAAAGGCACATCTTCCGCGGTGTGGACCCTGTCCACTAACGGCGCCTCAAACGTAAGAGGATCCAGGCTGGGGATAGTCCTGAAGCCGCCTACGGGCGACATAATCAGGCAATCTATAAAAACTTCAAGGTTGATTAACAATGAAGTCGAGTATGAGGCTATGATTGCAGGTCTGGAATTGGCCAAAGGCCTAGGAGATGAAGTCATCGAAGCAACATGTGATTCCCTCCTGGTAGAAAATCAGGAAATGGGAGCTTCGAGGTTCGAGAAGACAGGATGCAAAGATACTTAGACAAAATTCAAATCACATTGCACTACTTCAAAGAATGGACTCTGGTCCACATACCTCGAGAGCAGAATAGCGAGGTCGATGCCATTGCAAATCAGGGATTGTCCGTCGAAGAAGATGACCTACTCCCCAAGACCGTTGTTCCGCTATCTAAATCAATTATCGAGGAAGGGCATGCCGAGATAAACTCCACTAGCCTGACATGGGATTGGAGAAGTAAATACATTGATTATTCGGAAAATGGGAAACTATCCGCTGATCCAAAATCGTCGAGGGCCCGACGAATCAAAGTAGCCTGATTCTCGCTAGATGAAAATAGAACTTTGTATAGAAGAACCTTTAATGGGCCCCTAGCAGTATGTCTAGGGCCAGGTGACACAAATTATCTGCTCCGAGAAATCTAAGAGGGCACCTGCTAAAATCACTCAGGTGTCGATTCCTTAGTCCAGAAGGTGAACAGAGTAGGCTACTATTGGGACAACATAGAAAAGGATACCAAAGCATTCGTTCGTAAATGCGACAAATGCCAGAGATTTGCCCTGATGATTCATCAACCCGGTGAACAGCTGCATTCGGTCATGTCGCCATGCCCATTCATGAAATGGTAGATGGACATCGTCGGTCCCTTACCAACAGCACCAGGTAAAGCTAGATTTTTTTATTTATGACTGACTACTTCTCAAAGTGGGTGGAAGCGTAGGCCTTCAAAAAGATAAGAGAAAAAGAAGTCATTAACTTCATTTAGGACCACATCATGTACCAATTCAGAATTCCCTCTAAGATAAAATGTGATAATGGGAAGCAGTTTATTCGAAGCAAAGTAACACAGTTCCTCGAAGATCAAAAAATCAAATGAATCCTGTCGACACCCTACCACCCGTGTGCTAACGGTCAGGCCGAATCTACAAAAAAGACCATCATTCAGAACTTAAAGAAGAAGTTAAGTGCTAAGGGAAAATGGAGAGAAATATTACCCGAAGTGCTATGGGCATATCGAACAACTCCAAAATCGAGCACATGAGAAACACCCTTCTCTCTGGTATATGGCGCCGAGGCTTTGATATTGGTAGAAGTCAGGGAGCCAAGCACCAAATTCCGACACACCACCGAGAGCTTAAACAACAAGGCGAAGATTGCGGCCCTCAAACTATTCGATGAAAATCAAGAAGCTTCACTGGTCCGAATGGCCGCCTAAACACAAAGGATCCAAAGGTATTATAATAGGAGAATAAATCTACGACATTTTGGAGTCGGCGACTTAGTCCTAAGGAAAGTCACCCTCAACACTTGAAACCCTAATAAGGGAAAGCTAAGCCAAAACTAGGAAGGGCCATACCACATCCTCGGAGTAATCGGCAAAGGGTCCTACAAGCTCGGTGCCATGGAAGGCGAACAACTTCCAAGCAATTGGAACATATCAATACTCAAACATTACTACTACTAAGGTGTCCGATGGAAGACGCCGAAACGCACCCGGGCCTTCAACGACCTTGGGTTTTTAAAGCTTGCATTACACTCTGTCCCTTCGACCGGATTTTGTCCCAAGAAGGGTTTTGCATGCAAGGTTTTTAACTAGGCAACATCTATACGCTACCTATGGAAAATTTCACAAGTATTCAAGGCTTCTCTTCAATCAACCTCGAACACTGGGGGCATCCCCCCGGAAGATCACCTTCTTGAAGAAGCTAAGATGAACCAAAAAGGGTCTTAGTAGGAAAAGGATATATCGGGCCAAACATTCAAACGAACCGTGTCTGTATAGAATAATTGAGCCCCTAAAAGAAAAGCGCTTTATGTTGCAAAGAAGTACGCCATTTTAACAAAAAATGGCTTTAGAGCCAGAAATCTCCCAAACAACACGGGAACTAACGCCAAAACCTTGAGGCCACATGACCTCCGGGTCAGAAACTTCAGACTCATAAGCCCTCAATGAGGTAGCACCAAGTTTACAAAAAAAATGTCTCCAGAGCCAAAAAACTATTGATGTCTCGGGTACTGTCGTCGACTGTCTTCCCTTCGAGCAATTGGTAACTCAAGACCGTAAGACCCCAAGTGGGCAATATCGAGCCCGAAATCCCCCCATGCGGTGACACTAGGAAATGTAAGACCTCCACGAGGCATTGTCGACAGTGTAAGATCTCTATAAGGCAACACCGAAACTGTAAGACCTCAAGAAAGGCATGAACCATACTTATACCAAGTAACTCATCTGTAAGACCTCAAGCAAGGAATGAACCATACTTGTACCAAGTAACTTCCCTATATGACCTCAAGTAAGGCATGTTAAAATTTGTAAGACCTTAGAAAAGGCACAATCCTGATCTTAAAGTTAAGGCTATATATCCGAACTTATAACACCCCTAAAAAGGTATACCCTCGATATAAACGCCAAAAGTACTTCACTCGAGGACTGAAAGGCTCCGGCCAAACACAAATTACTATGATCACAAGGTTGTACCAGACAAACTAACATGACTCGGGAACGCTCGACTGTCGCTATAAAATAACAGGCCTTCAATTACTTCAAAAAAGTTCGAAAAGAACCGGTTAGTTAGGCTACCCTCGACATAAGCAAAAGAGCTTCGATCATATCAGCTTCAAACAATAGGCATCAAAACAATTTAGCCATCAATCGAAACCTCCCGAGGTTCTCATTTATCGCTATATAATGACTCACAAACGAGGTTCTTATCGAGCCGTCGAAGAGTCGGTCGAACACAAAACTTCAAAAAGTCTTCAACCAGGGAAAAATAAAGCCTATATAAGAGGTCATACCGACCCAATGCATAAGAGCCATTGACGCCAGCCTAACAAGAGGTTGTACCGACCCAAACCGTAAGAGCCACTAACGCTAGCTTACATTAGAGGTCGTACTGACTCGATGCGTAAGAGCCTAAGAGCCAACTTAAATTTTGGAAACTTAAGGGTTAATAAGCTTTAGTCGAAATCTGACTCGATGACTAAGCCCGAAATAGTTAACTAAAAGCCTAAGGGCAAATGTGTAAGAGCCACTGTCGCCAGCCCATACCAAAAGGTCGCACTGGCCCAACGCGTAAGAGCCATTGTCACCAGCCAAAACACCTCAGGACTGGTTTCTTGACCTAAGGTTCAGTAAACCCGAGTTGAGAACCCGATACGGGGACTGGGCCCCGAACGATCGACCTTTGACCATTATGAATCGCTTAGCAATAGGAAAACCCAAGGGTCTACCGAGGTCCAAGATCTTGGACCAATTGTAAAAAAACATTGCAGATTATTCCTAAAAGGCAAAAGGAAAAAAGAAGTGATGAAAAACGAAAAGCCTTCTATAAATATATTGCTCACAAGGGTACATTCACAATGCCTATAAAGCCCTTACATGGGAGAGATCAAATAAAACCCTAAATCTACCATCGGGTCTATGCCTTTGACGGCTCCCTCGAAGGGTATGCCCTAACGGTTCCATCCACGACCCCAAGGTCTTCAATAGCCTCTTTCCCTATGGGGATTCCGCCTTCATTCTCATCATCTCTTGAGCCACTACTCGACACACCTTCAGACACAAGCAGGGCATATGTTTTTCTTCTCTAGGGTCTTCACCCTCTCAAGCTTGGCAGACTGATTAATGCCCCCCGCGTGTATTTCCTCGAGAGTTCGTCTCTGAGATTCTAACTAAGAATGTTCCATGGCTCGGGTCAATTTCAGTTCGGACCCCTCGGGCACTCTCCTGACTTGAGCATTTATTATAGCAGCATCCTCTTTGTGCAAGGATAAGACCGCCTTGGCTTCAGCTTTGATCTCGGATAGCGCAACAACTAACTCAGTATGAAGACCTCTTTACTTATCACTCTCCGCCCTTGCATCATGAAGTTGATGCCCGAGTAAGTCCATCTTTCCCTGGAGGGCAGCCCTCTCGGAAGCTATCTCACTCATGTGCCATTTGAGTTCAAGAATTTTGGAGTCTCTGGCTCTGAACTTCTCCCTCATTTGGGCATTTTTCTTTTCAGACTGCGCAAGTCAGATCAAAGGTGTCAAAACACTGAGATCTGGTAAACATTCAGACAAAAGCAACCAGAAACTATGTAACCTGCTTAGCGAGATGAGTCTTCTCACGCTCGTAGCGAGTCACCTCAGCTTGAAACTAGGTGAAGGTCTCATTATAAAGCATCGTGGCTTGGAACCATGAAAAAGGAAAGTTAGAAAGACGAAGATCAGGACGACAAGCAGAATTTACAAGAACTACCTGCTCACAAAGCCTGCCTATCTCACTGAAAATGAGTGAGGCATTGAGCTCGAGGATTTTCTCGGGCGCAGCTAAAGGACTTTCAAATGCATCTTTATCTCTGATGGGCACCCCCACATCGGAAGGTTCTTTATTATGAGCATCTTGCATTTCCTTAGAACGTAAAAACAGTCCCGAAGGAGAATCGCTCATGTTAATAACACCAACGGGATAAATCGGGGCCGTCTCTTGTCCTTGAAGAGCTTTAGAACTGGGTTCCTCCAGACCGCCTACCAAATATGCCCCAGCTCAAGGAATATTTTGGCCGACAACTAGCTCAAGACATTACCTAATGCCTTCTTGATGGACTCCTCAGCCCTAGGATGGACAATGAAAGCACCAAGTTCCGGCTTGGAAGCCACTGTCTATGCGATATAAGGGGCGATCAGATTTTCCCCTCCCTCGGATGCTATCGAGGAATCTTTTTTCTCCTGACCTTCAGTAAGGCTACTGAGTCGGCCTTAGGTTCTTCCATTTTGGTCTTCTTGGATTCCAAAGGCTTAGTCGATGATTCCCTTCATCTTTTCTTCTCTTCATCGGGTCTCGGGGTGTCCACCTCACCAAGTTGTGCTCCCCTCATCAAGGGGACCTCCCCCAAATGTGCACAACTGCAAAATGTAAACAAAGGGAGTGAGGATGCTATTAGCATCAGTTCTGTTAAGAGATACAATTATAGTAGAAGTAAAAGCTCACGTGGTCCTTGTCTTCCCATCGAGCTTGTGACAGATCATGCCACGGGCGCTCAACGTATGGGCAAATTGAATCCAGCTAGTTGACCCAGCCCGAGAGGTCCTTAACCGCATTAGTTACACGGAGACGGTTGTATCAGTGGAGAAGTCAGTTCGTGGGAAGATGTACCCAAAGAGAAGCAAGGGAATATATAATTAGCATATCTACTTATGTTTCATGTTCCACTTTTCGGGGAACGACACCCACTCTGTTGGAATCATGTCTGAAGTCCTAACTTGGACAAAATAACTCATCCACCCTTCGTTCTTAACCTCGTTGGTACAAGGAAAAAGGGCTTTTGAGGCCCGACAGTGGAGCTTTATCAGCCCTCATGGAAGAGTTGGGGGTTATATATTCTGATCAGGTGATCGACAGTGAAGGACACCTCCTTAACCATGTTTGCATAATATCTGGTCATATAAATAATAAGCCAGAATGAAGGATTAATCTGGCCAAGGGTTACTCGATATCATTTCGAGAAGTCGAGGATCACGGGGTCTATTGGAGGCGAGGATGGCTCCATCGGACTGAGAGTAAATGGATAAGTGTACACACTGAGGAAGCCACCCTTGTATGTCATTATGTACTCCTCCCGGGAAGGAATTTCTACGAGCACCACGTCCCCCCAGCGGTAGTCGGCCTTCACCCTTTCAACATATATTATAGAACTACCATATTGGGACATGGGTTGATATCGCCCCGACCTCGAAGAGTGTTGTTCGGTCTTAAAATCGGAGGTCATTTCAAAGGCCCACAGAATACATTCACCAGCGCAGGGGGGCATTGTTGCTTTACCCTTAGACGAGCTCGAGGAAGAATAAGGCACATCTTCGCGAGGAACAGATGTGTAAGTTTTCGTCATTCTTTTTAAAAGGTTTTAGAGGAGAAATGAAATTTGCGTTTCAAAAAGAGAACACAAGGGAAAGGTAGGAAGAACTCTTTTGAGGTCTTGGTGGTGCAGTGGAAAATAAAGAGCCAAAAAAGAAGTATTTATAGAGGTCTAACATGAACGATTGGAGCAGGCCAAAGGATAGGCAACCGCTGTAATTAATTAGAAGGCTCTAAAAGGCCGTGTGGACGCGACCTTTAGATACCTAATTTTGTCATATCAATCGCTCGATAGGGCGTGGATACCGTAGTGATAGAAGTACCAAAGGGGCAGGAATTCGAGATCGTTTCTTTTCGTTTTACTCTAAGAAATGCGAGGACTATCTGTATACGGGTGAAATCGGGAAGCCCAATTTTACAATCGTTATGTCTTTTCCTTAGCTTCGCCTCAAGAGGCCTCGAAGTCCCGGGGGCGCAGTTCGAGATTTCAACCTCCAGGGTTCTTTATACCCAACCTCAGTGCGGCATGAGTCGATGGTTATCATGGATAAACGGGAAGATCCCTATACACGTGATCTAAACTGACAACACCTACTAGAATAGTACCAGTCTGTACCAGACTGCTAAGTAGTTGTACCAGCCACTTTACATTGTAATAAATACACATGTACTATGTTGAGATTCCCTCCTCCTATATAAAGGGGACCTTTACTGTTTCTTGCACACACGATACAAGATCATCCGCAATATTCAATACAAGAACATTCTCTATGCTTTCTAGCTTAACCATATTCTCTTGATTTCATTACTTACATTTATTGCTTACATTTATTGTGTTCTATTTATTATTCTTCATTTATCGCTCATTATTGACCATAGAGAGCCTTCATCAAAGCTCTCAATACTGTTATCCCTTCATTGGCTATCCACAGGTCAATACCGAGCTCGACCTTGAGGCCCCGTATGAACAGGCTCGAGGCCGCGATTCTCAGCTGCTCGTTTTACTCAAACATATTGTTTTCATGTTCTTATCTAATTTCCTAATCTCATACTTAGCATCTATTGTCTAAATATAGTATAAAAAAACAGATCACATATTTTTAGAACCACAAAATTAAATCTAATTGTAATTACCATTTTCAAGGTAAAAAGTTACTTACCTCAAACCGAGCAAATCTCTACTCCGAAATATCTTTGACTCTCAAATCAGTCTTTAAAAGTCCCGAATCTAGCCACAAGTAATATAATACAATCAATATAGGCTAAAGGCATCAATTACACAAGAAAAGTACTAAATTATAGCCGAAAATCTAAAATCGACCCGAACCTAGCCCCTTAGACCACGTCTTGAAATCCGACAAAAGTTACAAAACTTGAAAGCCCATTCACGTATGAGTCTAACCATACCAAATTTACTCAAATCCGATAATAAAATCCCATTAAAAACCTCAAAAATCCTTCTAACGAACACTTCCTAACCATACCAAATTTACTCAAATCCGATAATAAAATCCAATTAAAAACCTCAAAAATCCATCTAACGAACACTTCCTCTTTTTCCCCAATTTTCCACCCAAAATCACAAATTAAATAGTGGAATTAAAGACAAAATAATGGAATTTGACCAAAATTAGATAGGAATCACTAACCCCAAACACCCACGTAAGAATCTTACCAAAAATCACCTTCTACCGAGCTCCCAATTCAATTTTGTGATATGAACTTAAAACCGTCATTTTTGAATCTTTTCTTCTTCCCAGGTACGCCTCCTTCTTGATGCGTTTTAGCATTCGATTTTGATGCGTTTTAACATTCGATTCGTGGTTCTAGACGTTATTTTAGTGTTTTGACCATGCGAGCAAGTTTGTGTGATGTTTTTAGACTTGTGTGGATGTTTGATATGGGGCCCCAAGGGCTCGGGAGAGTTTTAGATTGATTTCTGATTGGTTTTGTTGAATTTAGGGTGTCGTTGTTGGTTTCATTGCAATTGCTATGTTTTAGTCGCAAATGCGTTTGCGAAGTCATCCTTGATTTTTTGAATCTGGGATGCTGGGGAAGCGACCGCCCATTTGCGATGATTTGTTTCGCATTTGCGAATATAGGGGGCTCGCTTGTGCGAGATAGTTGTCGCTTTTGCGACAAGTTGCTAGGTGGAACAGATTTGCATTTGCAAAATTTTGTGTTGCAAATGTTATGTTAGCAGGCCTAGGTGGGGTTGTTTTTGTGATCCTTTTCCGGAATTTCGAGGGTCGCATTTGCAAACCCCAGTTGTTTTATAGCTGAGCACTTCGGGACTTAGCTTCATTTTATCATATTTTGAACCTTAGACTCGGTAAGAGGCGATTTTGTAATGAGATTCTTATACCAAACTATTGGGTAAGTGGTGCTAATCAATTTTTAACTATATTTCATGATTATATATTAGATTTAACATCAAATATATCATAATCAATATAGGAATTTGGCGATTTTTGTCAAAGTTTTAAAAAATTAAGATTTGAGCTTTGAGAGTTGATTTGGATTCGGATTTGAAAACAAAACATATATATGGACTCGTGGGGTTTTGGTAGTCAAAATCTACCTTTGGAACCGAGTTTTGATCGGGCGAGCTCGTGGCTAACTTTTGGGGAATTGTATAAAGATCATAGCTTTATTAATTGGAATTGGTTTCTCTTGCATTGTTTGTCATTGTTAAGTTATTTTGGGTACATTTGAGTTGAGCGGTGGTGAATTTTAAAGTGAAAAGCTATTTTGAGTATCAATTTAGCCTAATTGAGGTACGTATCTAGCCTAACTTCGCGTGGGGAAACTATCCCTTAGGATTTTGGGTTTATTTTACTATTTGAAATATGTGGAAGATATGTGTAATGACTCGTCCGGTTGTTTTACGAATTTCAGCCCCTTTTCCCCCATTTCTGCTTCTTTATGTCTTGTTCAGCAATATTATGTGGTATCAGGTTGGTTGGTTTGTGTTCGGAGTGGTTTTTGTGGAGGAATGAGACACTTAGTCTCTTAAGTTGGCCATTTGATGGAAAAATCAACTGAAAGTTGACTTGTGAGTAAAAAATCTCGGAATTTGGTTTTTATGATTCGAATAGCTTCGGGAGGTGATTTGGGACTTAGGAGCATGTTCGGAATGTAATTTGGAGGTCCGTGGTAGATTTAGGCTTGAATTGGCGAAACTGGAATTTTGGCGCTTTCTGGTTAGTAGTGAAAATTTTGATATAGGGGTCGGAATGGAATTCTCAAAGTTGGCATAGGTCTGTGGTGTCATTTGGGACGTGTGTGTAAAATTTTAGGTCATTCGGACGAGGTTTGATAGACTTTTTGATAGAATTCGGAAGTTTTCGAAATCCTTAGACTTGAATCCGAGGGTGATTTGATGTTTTGATGTTGTTTTCAGCGTTCCCAAGGTTGAAGCAAGTTTGAATGATGTTATGTGACTTGTTGGTATGTTTGGTTGTGGTCCTGAGGGCCTCGGCATGGTTTTGAGTGGTTGACGGGAAGTTTGGAATTTGAGTTGTGCTGCAGATTTTGTTGTTCCTATTATTTCCGCACCTGCGGATTGGGGACCACAGGTGCGAGGTCCGCAAAAGTAGTTATGTAGCTCTGGTGCGCAACACGGGGTCGCATGTGCGGTTTGGTCCTTACATCTGCGATGACCGCGGGTGTGATCAGGGAACCGCAGAAGCGGAAATGCCTTTTAATGAAATTACGTAAAAGCGGAGAATTTGTGCAGATGCGGCTCCGCAGATGTGTAATGGGGATCACAGTTGCGGATGTGCCGAGCAGAGTATATAAAGGCTCCTTCACGAATTTTTGGTCATTCTTCACCATTTTTTGCCGGGATTTGAGCTTTAGGTAGTGATTTTCAAGATGAATCAAGACGTTTTGATGGGTTAAGTTACTTGGGCCTTATTATTTGTGTTTATGAGGACTTTTCCATTGTTTAATCATGAAATTAGTGGGATTTAAAGCCTAAAAATGGAGGATTAAGGCTTGAGTTTTGGAGAGCTTTGAGTGGTGATTTGAGTGGCCATTTGAGGTCCGATTTTGATGTTCTTAGTATGTATAGACTCGTGGGAGGATAAGGATTTTAGTGATTTGATTTTTATCGGAATCCGAGGCGTGGACCTGGGGGTCGGGTTTGACCAAATTCGGGATTTGTGATGTAGTTTGATTATTTTCGCGTGGGCTTTGTTCCGTTAGCATATATTGATGTTATTGTTCTGATTTTCATTAGATTTTGGGCATTTGGAGGCCGAATCGAGAGGCAAGGGCATTGCGGGCTAGAGTTTGTTTGGTTGAGGTAAGTAACGCTCCTAAACTTGGTTTTGAGGGTTCGAAACCCCAAAGTATGTGTTCTATGATTACTATTGAGGTAACACAAATGCCAAGTAACGGGCTTGTGAGAGTGCACCGTGAGAATTTGCGGCTTGGATCATTCCATGGAAGCACTTAATGACTCCTTCTTGTTGATATCTATGTTGTAATTATGTGATTAAGTTAATGAGCTGCAAATCATGCTAATTATCATGTTAAGGATTCACACCGATACTGTTGAGACCCGAGAGGTCATTTCTTGCTGTTATATCATTAGCTTCATTGATATTCTGTACTCAGTCATGTTCATGCATATTATATCATGCCTCAGTCTCGACTATTGTTAATTTGACACATCATATCATTGTTCGGGCTAGTATCATGACATTTTGAGCCCGTGTGTGTGAGACTGGAGAGTGTTGATTGAGCGAGGCCGAGAGCCTGATGTTGAGCGACAGTATGGGATCGGGCTACACGCCGCAACAAGATATTGAACATGCTTTCGTTGGCTTGTTATAGCGCTTGGGCTAAGAGAAGCCCCTCCGGAGTCTCTACACCCCTAGTGAGCGCAGTTGATGATATTGAGGGATTGATCTTCCCTGGACATGGATCTTGTCCGAAGTATTTATATTTGGAGATGGATCTTCTCCATAGGCTAGAATGGCCTTCCTCGGTACTGGATGACTATTGTCAGTGATGGGTATATATTCTGGGATGGATCTTTCCTGGGCCTTGTGAGCCATATACAGTATCGAGTGGTTGTGAGTTTTATTGATATTATCTGGAGATTTATCTTCTCCGTAGGCTGGAATTACCTTCCTTAGTACTGAGTGATTACTATTAGAGATGTATATATTCCGGGATGGATCTTCCCTAGGCCGTATGAGCCATATACAATACTGAGTGGACGAGCATTTGAGTTTGTGGGCATATGAGACACTCAGCATGGTGCATTTCATACAGCATTTGCATTAACATGTAGATGTAGCAGAGTTACACTCCTTTACCTTGCTCATACTTGCTCTGTTTTACTGTTCGAACTATTTATTTAACTGACAGCATGCCTACTTTCTATACATTATTTATGTTATCCTTGAGGAGGTTGAGTTTGTCACTACCTATCAGTCCAAAGTTTGAACTTGTTACTTACTGAGTTGGTATACTCACGTTACTCCTTGCACCTCGTGTGCAGATTCAGGCACTTTGGATCTAGTGGCGGATGTTTGATCGAGGCTTCTGACTTAGAAGATTATTGAGGTACCTGCACGGCATTCGCAGGCCTTGGCTGTCCACCTTACTTTCTAGTTGTATTTCACTTGTTCCCTTAGACATTATATGAGACTATGTATTTTTTCTTAGACGCTCATGCACTTAGTGACACCACGGTTTTGGGCTGGATTGTATTTATTCTTGGAATTTCTTATGTTTCAAATAGTTCTTTAACTGTTAAAATCTTCCGTAAATGTTTTCAAACTTACTATTATCAGGTTGATTGTTGAGTTAAGGCTGTCATAGTTTCACGATAGGCGCCATCACGACGGGTCGGGTTTTGGGACGTGACAATATGTGCATAAGGTGACGAGTGTGTACACGAGCTTATATGTGGAATTTGATCGATTTAGAATCTTAGGCTTCTTTCTCACATTTAATTGAAATGGTTAATACATGTTCTATCTTTTATTGTCAAGTTTACTCCTTACATGCTTTAATTGTTAATTGCAATTACTTGTTGAATTCATGCCTTATCCGTTATGTGCCTTAAATTTAATTGATTTTGTGTAATTGTGCCTTTAGTTATGAATCGTCATTACTTGCTATTTGACTTTGTGGGTCATTATGTAACTAGTTTTATCCGCTTGTGACCTTCTTTGTTTAATTACTCTATTTTGTTTTATTTTGTGATACGTCGTAGTTGGTTATAATTTGTTTGCTTAATTCAAATTGTTTGGGGAGCGGGTTGCAAGCTGCAATGGTATTGAAATAATGTGGAAAAATATGATATTGAGTGACAAAGATGGATGATATGATATAGGTGAATCTGGTTGCATACCAAAATGGATTTATATGTTGTAATTGTTGTGATAATAAGGTTATTCCCTGTCAGGACCCAAAACTCACTATAGTCTGTGATGGTACCCAACGTCACCGTTAAGAAAACCAACGATGAGCTATCACATTAATTGTTCATTTTATTATTTTCGAAATCATAAATTTTGTTCATGAAGGAAATTTTACACCTTTGAAACCATGGGTACAAACATTATTAGTATATTATAAAAGAAGTGAAAGGTGATAATAATATACAAATTCGTAAGCAACAACTAAAATATCCCAAAATCCGGTGTCACAAGTGCATGAGCATTTACTAAGGAGTACAATAATAATATAACATTTGTAATGATCCAGCCAGTCATTTTGAGAGTCATAGGCCCGTTACCTCATTTTCTACTTCTTTTGTGTTCTTTAGCTGTGTTTATGACTTACCGGATTAGTTGGTTCGGGCTCGGAGAGATTTTGGATTGAATTGAGACACTTAGTCTCTTATTTGAAAGCTTAAGTTGGAAAAGTTTACTGGATGTTGACTTATGTGTAAACGACCTTCGATTTTAATTGTGATGGTTCCATTAGCTCCATTAGGTAATTTTGGACTTAGGAGCGCATCCAGATTATGTTTTGGAGGTCTGTAGTAGAATTAGGCTTGAAATGCCGAAAGTTGGAAATTTGGAAAGTTTGACCGGGAGTGGACTTTTTTATATCGGGGTCGGATTGGATTTTTGGAAGTTGGAATAGGTTTGTGGTGTCATTTATGACTTGTGCGCAAAATTTGAGGTCAATCGGACATGACATGATATGTTTTGACGTCGTTAATAGAATGAACTTCATAACACGCATGGCCAAGAGGAACAAAACAAATGAGCCACAACGTGTTATCCACGTGATTTTGGGGGGCGTCGACACTCCCCAAGAACCCGTGATGAGAAAGACAAAAATATCCATCACCAGAGAAAAGCGAACTCGGGGATACGTACCCGAAGATGACCTTACGTTCAGCGAGGAGGATTCTAAAACCTTGTCCAACCTCATAACGACGCACTGGTAACCTCTTTCTTCATTTATACATTTCGAATAAAACATGTGCTCATGAATCCAAGTAGCTTAGCTAACACTATCAGGTCGAGGGCAATAGAGCAGCTCGGACTGCTAGACTAAATCGTTCCCGCCACTCGAGTCCTTAACGGATTCAACATGGCGATCGAAACAATGAAAGGAGAGATCACTCTCCCAGTCACCGTGGCTGGCACGACCCAAAATGTCAAATTCCACATCATTAAAGGAGACATGAAATACAATGCCTTATTCGGGCGACCAAGGATACACCGCATGAGAGCGGCACCTTCCACCCTCCATCAAATGATGAAATTTCCGACAGAGTATGGGGTTAAAACCATCTACGGGGAACAACATACTCCAAAGGAAATTTAGCATTTTCATAGCAAAGATCCTTCCAATAAGAATTCCCCGAAATACTCGGAGATTAGCGTCAATAACTCGGCACCCGCCTGACCTCAAGGTCGGAACTTCAAAATCATAAGCCCTTAATGAGGCAGCATGCAAATCACGAAATATCTCCAAAAGGGAAGAATGTCCTGAACACTCGGAGACTTGCATCGCTAACTCAAAAAGCGCATGACCTCAGGGTCGGAATCTCCAAAATCATAAGCCCTTAATGAGGAAATTCCAAGGTCATGAGTAACGTCCCCCGAGCCTAAGCAAACTTGATGACTCGGAGACTGTCACCTATCGCCATTTGTTAAAAAACCCGAGGCCATAAGCCCCGAGCGGGCAAAGTCGGTATCGTAAAACTCATACCGAGTATCAGCAGCACAAACTGTAAGACCTCAAGCAAGGCATGGAACATACTTGTACCGAGTATCAACAGCGGAAACTGTAAGACCTCAAGCAAGGCATGAATCATACTTGTACCAAGTATCAACAAAACTATAAGAGCTCAAAAAGCATGAAACTTTTGTAAGACCTTACTACAGGCATAAACTCAATCCCAAAATTCAGGCTATATATCGCATTTGTAAGACTGCCGAAAGGGCATACCCTCAATATAGATGCCTAAACTACTACACCCGGGACCAAAAATGGCTCCGGCCAAACACAAATGACTACGGTCATACGGCTGTACCAGCCGAATTAATGCGACTCGGGGATGCCCGAGCGTCGCTACAAAATAATAAGCCATTACTTTGAATCTACTTCGAAAAGAACCGGTTAAATAGGCTACCCTCTATAGGCAAAAGATTTTTGACCATGTTAGCTCCAAATCACAAGGCTTCGAGCTAAACCTTCCGAGGTGCTCGAACATCGCCGCAAATGACTTAAAATCGAGGTTCTTGCCGAACCACCGGCGGGTTAAGAAAAATCATTTCAGAAAGTCTTTAACGAGAGGAAAACAAAGCCTACATATGCCTAAGGGCAAAGAGTAAGAGCCATTGTTGCCAGCCTAACGAGCCTCAGGGCCACACACTAAAAGGTCACATCGATTGAAAGCGTAAGAGCCACCGGTGCCAGGTGAAAATTTGAAAATGTGAGGGTCAAAATGAGCTCGAGTCGTAACCCGATTTGGAGACCGGACCCAAAATAGTTAACTATATATGCCTAAGGGCAACGCGTAAGAGCCATTGTCACCAGCTTAATGTGCCTCAAGGCTGTGCATATAAGGGATTGTTTTGACCCAAGGCGTAAGAGCCATTTTTTCTAGTCCACACAAATTCAAAACTTGAGGGTCAATTGAGCTGGAGCCGAAACCTGACTCGAAGAATGAACCCAAAAAAAATTAGAATACAAATACCTTAGGGCAAAGCGTAAGAGCCACTGTCATCCGCCCATGAAAATATAAAAGCTTGAGGGTCGAATGAGCTCAAGTCAAATGCTGACTCGGAGACTAAACCCAAAACAGTTGAGCAAAAGCATAAGAGCTCTAATGCCAACTTACACTAAAGTTCGCACTAACCGAGCGCGTAAGAGCCTCCAGGCTTGCATAATGAGCCCCAGGGTCATATCATGAATCTAAGAATTCTCACCAACACTGAAACTAGTCCTCCTGGTCAGAAGCAAAGCAGAAAGGGGTACAAAAGAAATAAAACCTCAAGTTTTCTCTTATTTACAAATGTGAACAAATACATTCTCCATCTACAAGCGTGCTATGAAGATATCGCATACAAGATGGCAAAGTCTACGCCCCGACCCTAAGGGCTACGACTTGTCAGCCTCATCTTCACTCCCCTCGACGCCGGACAGGAGTGACCGAGCACCACGCTTGTCTGCCCTTGCTCGCACCAACTCTTCCGAGAGAACAAAACCTCTAGCACTGATCTCCTCGAGAACCCTTCTTCGTGATCTGCAACGAGCATATTCTTTGATCCTCTTCATAATCTAAGACCCTCTTCAACTCGTCTTGGGCATCGGTAGCATTCTTCAAATAAATCGACATCTCTTGATTAACGTTAGTTTGGATCAGTACTGCTTCAGTCCGAGCACCAATGATCTCAGCCCTGACCTTCAAAATTTCACATTCGAGCTTCGTGATCCTGTCCGCTTGAACTGAAGCGTTATCACGAGTTAAGCAGAGTTAGACCTCGAAGGTAGGAACTTTATCCAAGGCACCTTTCTCCTCTAAAGCTTGATCCTGCACCTGAGCTCTTAGCTGGCCACAGTCATCCCTGACTCGATCGGTTTCACCCCTAAGGTGCTCCAGGGCCTCCGTCGTTTTCTATAGGTGGGATAGACGAAGTGTTAACCTAAGAAGTTAAAAAGCAAAATGTGTACCAGACCGGGATGGGAAGTTACCTGCCCCATCAAATAGTTCTCGTAATTCGAACTCCGGTACGCCTCATATCGCTAGTGTGCTAACTCAACTTCCTTCTACTCACAAAGGAGCACAAGGGACCTGCCCTCATCTAGAGCTTTCCAGAGCCTAGACCCATGATGGAGCAGCTCAAACCTAAGCCTGTCAAAGGCCTGCAAAAGAAAAACACTATAAGGAAGGGAAGGTGCAAAATTCAGAAGGCCTATGCCAAAGCTCACCGCAAAGTGAAATCAGCGGACTTCCTCGAAGGCCTAGCATACCTCTGTTAATCTAGTCCCCTCGGCCCTGGAAGAATCAACGATGGTCGAAGCACGATTGCTCGGAGGAACCACCTCTCCAGAACCAGAAACTTCGGGTGCAATAGGCTCGGGCGATGTTTCCTCCTCAAAGACGTGGCCCCGTTTTGCCCTGCTGTGAGCGCCATCGCACTACAAATGCATATCCCGTTTATCATTGTCATCCTTTAGCTCGGAAGCTGGCAACCCCTCCCCCTCTTCAGAGGAGCAAATCCTCTCACTTGGAGACCCTCTAATACCTACGACGACAAGATTAATACATTAAAAAGGGAAAATGTATTCCTAAATGTATGGGGGACATGGAAAAAGCAGTGCACACACATATACCATGATTTTTTGCTTCATATCTGCCCCAAGATACAGTCACCTGCGCTCGTCACAAGTCGAATGGGTTGCCAGCTTCCGGACCCAACCAGGCAGATCAGGAACTTTGCCTGGCCCCCATGAAATTGCTGCAGAGAATGGAGAAACATGATTAATAAACTAGTATCCACCATGAGAAAATTTGAGAAAGCACGTGATGCTCCACTCACGTGTATAATTCCATTCCTCGGGGAATGACATAACTTCCACGGGGATAATGTCAACCGTCTGGACCCGGACGAACCGACTAATCCACTCTCGATCTCCATCTTCCTCATCATCAAAAACAAAGGGCATGGAAGAATGGCACCGCAAGGTTAGCAGACCTCGATGATGAAAGGGCTAGTACAGCTTGACGAGATGACTGAGCGTGAATTCAAGCCCTGCCTTCTCCACAAAAAACCTCATTATCAGCACTATTCACCAAAACTATAGATGTATCTGTGCCAAGGTAACCCGATACTTTAAACAGAAATCGAGCACGACCCTATCAAGGGGGCCTAGTGCGAAAGGTTACAAGTACACATTCTTGAATCCATCGGCAAAGTATGTGATACCCTCATCAAGGGGAAACACCTGCAACGCTACCCCCTCGCCCCATCCACAGTCTCTCCTCACTAGATCAAGGTGCTCCTCTC
This sequence comes from Nicotiana sylvestris, assembly GCF_000393655.2. NCBI lineage: Eukaryota > Viridiplantae > Streptophyta > Magnoliopsida > Solanales > Solanaceae > Nicotiana > Nicotiana sylvestris. Next base: position 67,657,888 of record NC_091063.1, read on the forward strand.
TTATCGAAGACATAGTCTTCAAAGTGAACTCCCGTGGATCCTGAGCACTGGGAGTGGAACTCTCCCCTCTTTGTCGGGCAGACCATGAAGTAGTAGTCATGGCTATAGTGGAACTAGAAAACTGAAGCGGGAACCTACACAAATGCTTTGGTGCTAAGGTAATGAAGGACTCGATGCCGAAACAGAAGGATAGCTATCTAAAATGATGGCATCTCCCAAGAAGAGGGAGCAACCACATGTATATGTGGGGAAACAGCAATGGTCCAACTACCCAAGTTAGTCCTCGGGAGGCCAATGACTTCATCTCCAGTCCCAAAGTGGTAACCGACCTCGAGGACCTCCATCGAAAGAAAATTAGGCTTCAAAAGACCAACAACTTCATCTCCAGTTTTTATGTGGTATCCGACCTTGAGGGTTCCTCTCAAGAAGAAATGTAAGCACTTCGACCCCCGTCTATGAGGGCTCGACCTCAGGACATCGCCTAAATATGGCTAACCCCTCCTCAGGGACCTACCTACAATGCCTTAAAAGGTTGTCTACATCAAGTACAAAGTAAATTTCCAGGTTCCTAAAACTGACCTACACTCAGAGATTACTCTCGAAAATTTCAAGGTTCGATGCGCTGTCTTCATATGACCCTAGTCTATCAAACCATTTCAAGGTTTGTCCGAGGAACAACGGTGGGCTCAGAAAGGAGCCATTTCTATCAACCGAATACCGAAAGGAATACTCGCATCCGAGTTAGATATTGACCATCGTTAATAGAAGTATACATTTGGAATTCCCACAAATATAAAAGAATATGATAAGCATCAAAGGTAGAAGTCAAGAAAATAGTTTTACATTCATATTCGTAAACATTTGGTTCCTTACATATCATTACAAAAGCCTACAAAGGGTCTCCACACAAAAACAAAGAAGCGAAGGGATACACGTAGTGAAAGCCTAGAGCCTAGTCTACTCTCGAAGATCCACCTCCTGCAGCAGCGCCTTCGGACATCCTCTCTTCGGGCATGCGTCCTTAAAGACAATATCTTTCGAAGTGATGTTTCCTCGGGAACCTCATCCTTGTCTTCCACACTGATATCCCCAAAGGATAAGTCGAGAAGCAGGAAGGGATAAAAAAATGCCACAGCCCGCCAATGGTCGAGGACCCTTACTGGCCAAGAGAACCTCGAAGAGTCAACAGACCTTTTGAACGTCGGCCTAGCTTGCACATCTACTTTGAATTCACTTCTTGGGACATTGAGCCGTGCAAACTACTAGCCCGGGGCAAAGTGCCATGCTGAGCCGGGGTATGAAGGTGAGCAGCAGTGTATAATCCAAGCCCCCCCCCCCCCGTAAGCAGCAGTGTATAGTCCGAATAACTTTCTAAAATGGGGAAAGTCGATCCCCCGTATATCATCATCTTGAGTCAATAAGAACAGCAATAGCAGGTGTAACAACAAAAAAGCAACAACAAAATGGTATGATCTCGCTCGACAAAGGGAAGCTAAGGCAAAAGGCCACTACACGGCCGATGGGAATGCTGCCAAACAACCTTAAGGCCGTGAACACAAAACATGGTGATTAAAAGAAAAATTTTGAGGCCAAAATACCCCCATTTATAGGAGATAATTATACGGCCATCAATTCCTTTAGAAGACTGACCGGCAAGTATAATTAATGCATTCTTGAAGAATTGAATCGATGACAGTACTATCACTTTGAAGAACGGAATCGATAGTGCATTGAATGGCGTCGAAAAGACAAGTCCACAAGATGTCCCAGTTATCGTGAAATCTCACGCCATAGGTTGCGTCATCGGCATAACATCGTCATGAGAAGCCCGAGGAGTCGGGTATTAGAATCGTTTCCCATCGCTTCGTTTTAGGAAAAGAGGAGACTATCTGTATGCGGAAAAATTAGAGGGTCCTATTTCCTACTACTAATTTATTTTAGAAGAACACCTCGAGGCCTCGAGGACGCGAAGCTGTGACCGAGTTCCCTCCTTCGATGCTCGTTGGGGCCCGACCTAAAGGGAATGTCACTCGAAGCTAGAGCAAAAATGGGAGTTCCTAGGGCACGCGGCTAAGTCTAACAAAGTTGGCCTGCCGAGTATCTACATTAGGGTGTCGCGTCTAGCCGTCCCATATCCATATCTTTGTAATTAATGCTTTTTGTACTTTCTTGTAACTCTCGTCCTATATAAAAGGGATCCTTACCATTTTGTAGGGGTTGTTGTTGCTCCAACCATTCTACACAAGATAAATAGCAACTCTCTCTCTCTCTCTCTCTCTCTCTCTCTCTTTTCTCTCCAACATATTCTCTCGGTATTATTGTTCGTATTTATTGCATTCATATTTGTTCTTTATTTATTGCTTGTTATTGGCATAAAGAACCTCCCTTGATTATATCCTAACTGTTAGCCCCTTCCTGATTATCCCCGATAGCTCGAGCTCGATCCCAGGCATCGACCTCAATTTTAGCACGCATTTCATCTTTTATCTTAACATAGCTAGCATCAACTGCTTAAACAACTAGCATAAAAATAGATCACGTATTTTTAGAGTCCAATCAACAAATTTAATTGTTATTACCATTTTAACGGTAAACATATAATCCGGATAAAAATACCCCTATTTAAAATACGGACAAACTTCAAGAACAATTATTGAACTTTGAATATTTATAACATCAAAATCCAGTAATTGTTCCTTGAGTTTGAATGACCTGAAGCGATAACTCTCAATTTTTGAAATGTGATGTGAATTCAAATATCAAGGGCCCTTCGATTAAAAACATGAAGCACATAGTTGGACAATTAGTGAGTAAAAGCGACTCAATTATATCAATACGCAATCAAGAATTCATCCAACAATTGGTTCCATCAAACCTAGATGACGGGTTTAGCTACTTAAAATTCTACTCAAAAAATACACAAACCACTGTCAAACCAATATTCATATAAATAAATTTAAAAAAGTAGATGGAATGTCACAATCCAAAATCCATTAGTCATGATGGAACCTAGCCCAACCCTCTTGGTAAGCCAACTAATAATTAGAAAATTCCAATAATATTAACAAGACAATTTACAAAAGGAATTTTCTTAATCTAATAAATTTTCCAAGGACTGGTAGTACAAACCATGAGCTTCTAGGAATAGAGTTTATAAAGCTGATATGAAGTAAATACATCTTCTTGTTGAAATTTACGTAAACAAAGTTTCTATTAAATCTACGGCTACTATGAACAAGAGGTAGCTACAACGGGAACGCAGGTACATCTTCTTATCCGGCAACCATCGGGCACATCAACTACAGCAACCACCATCTGCACGCAATGTGCAGAAGTATAGTATCAGCACAACCGACCCCATGTATTGAGTAAGTAACAAACCTAACCTTAGGTTGAAAGTAGTGACGAGCTGGAACATTGGTCGGGTCCAACACCAATAGCCATCAAAAGTTCATAATAACGTAAAAAATAATAATAAAAGAAATAGCTCGGAATTCAAAATGCTCAGCTTAATCATAATTTTCAAATATTGTTACGCTTTTCAAGTATAGCATTGAAAACCCAAATCCTTTACCAGATTCATCAAAAATATGAGTAAGTTTAAAAACTAAATTTTTTCTATCCCAAAAACCTTTCATGAGGTAAATGTTTCATTCTCAGATAGCATGAGGAAAATATATCTCACTGCCTACATGTCAAGATACAAGTAAAATCACGAATGTCACCAAAACCGAACAACCAAAAGGAAATGCATCTCTATGCATGTATCTCAAGTACGCATGTCAAATGCAATGCCTCTCAGTGATGAACTCATGTACTCACACTCTCAAAGTACTCAACCTCACTATCTCGCATTATCTTTTACCGTGCTCAATACACAACACACTCAATCTCTCAGCACAGTACAACACTTATTGCGGCGTGCAACCCGATCCGTATATATATAGCCATAAGGCTCGTTGCGGCGTGCAACATGATCCGTATACATATAGCCATAAGGCTCGTTGCGGCGTGCAACCCGACCAATATATATATACATAGTGGACTGCGCTCACTAGGGGTGTGTAAACTCCTGAGGGGCTCCTTCAGCCTAAGCGCTATATCGCTTCGGCCTGCTGTGAGTATGTGATTTTCGCCCTATACGAAATACTCCTATAAAATCCCAGGAAAATAGGTTTTCTATTGATTATTTGCCATTTTAGGAATTTTTGTAAAATTTTATTTAATTGTTTGCATTTTGTGCATGTTTAAGTTTTATTTAAATCATAAAAAATACTAAAAAATAACATGCATTGCATTTAGGATTTGTTTTTACATTTTAGGATTAATCAGTAATTATTTGTTTTATAGAAAATTGAAAATCACAAAAAATAGCTCATTTTACATCTTTTGTCTTTTAATTTCTAATTTATTGATTTTCTCTTTTAATTTGGAATTAAGTGATGTTTATAATTTTTATAATTAGATAGTTGGTTTAATTTTGCAGTTTATATAATTTAGGATTTTATTTTTTTTAGGATTTTTAATTAGAAAAAAATCTAAGAAAAGGAAATAGGAAAAAGAATTGAAAAGGGGGGTTTTGTTTCGAAATTGGGCTAATTTCACACTTAATCTGATCCAAACTGGCCCAAATAGCCCCAAAACCTGCCCAATTAACCAAGGCCCAAATAGCCTCACCCGATCCAGCTCCCCCGATCCCTAAACTATCCCGTGCAGTGAATGATTGATCACGATCGTTGAATCTCGTTAACCCAACGGCCCAGAACTGGTCTAGCATTTTACATATAACTGTCTTAATGAGACAGACCACCCCCAACCCATCGAACTCTCCTCACTTCATCTATCCTCTCTCTCAAGAACAAACCCTAGCCGCCTATGATTCCCTCACCCGCTCCCCTGTCAACCACCCATCGGAAATCGTCCACGGCTGCGCCGGTATACCAACCCACCCTAAATTTACACCACGGAACCCTCGTCCCATCCTCATTATAAATCCCCAATTGGATTTCTTCGAATCCCTACCAATTTGCTCAAATCTTGGATCAAAGTCCGGACCAGAAAACCTAACTGTCCCAAATCGCCCCAAATTAACTCCCTATGATCCTTCCCCCCGTCTGAACCCCAAACCACCATTAGCCCCTCTCGAATCAGCCCCAATTTCTTCGAAATTTTAATCTAAAATTCCAAGGAAACCATAAGTTCTCCACTCAGTCAGTGTTTGGAAACTATGAACCCAAACATCAATTAGCTGGTTAATGACTGCCTCATTCAAGAAGTTTCTTTAACTGGCCCATTGCAAAATAGCATTAGGTAACTTGCTTTATATTTATTTTTAGTTACTTTTCCCTTATTTGTTTCTTCTTTTTTTCATGTTTAAATGTTCTTGGTTAGCCGCATCTTTTAGGGATAATTTTAGGTTTTTTCTTTTCTTTATTCACGACTGTTTGGTTGATTATCCATTCCCATTCAAGAAGATTAATTGAAGCATGTTTATATTTTAGTACTCAATTGCATGATTTAGAGTAATTAAGTTTTTTATTTAAATCAGAGGTTTATCACGAAATTAGTTAATTTTAGGTTTTTCCTTAGTATCCAAGTTTATACAACTATCTAATTTTGTTTGTTTGATTTGTCTGTTGATATTGGCATGTTTTGTTTGTATTTCCCTAGTTTGAAAATCAATAGATAATTAGAGGGGTCAAATGAAAAAAAGAAACTTAAGGGGTCATAACAGGGGGGTGGTAATTCTGAAATAGGATAAGGTCTATGCTGGAAACGTTCTAGAATAGGGGCAGTTGGTCTCATTTGGTTAGTACAAAGTATTGAAACCAATGAAGGACAACCAGTTGTCCAATTCTGTTAAAAATATTCCTTTTGTGGCTGAGGGAATGTTTCTTTTATTCCTTCAGCACATGGCATTTTATATGCCTATATATAGTACCTTTCCTTCACTCATTAGACAGATAATCTTTAACGATCATCAGCACTCATAAACATTATTCTCTGCAAAAAGTGCCTTTTTCAGACTTTATAAAACCTCAGTAAGATTTCCAAAACTTTTTCTCTTTTGGTTCACAAGTTGAAAATGGTTTGAAATAGAGATTTTTCGTGGGTTATTTAGCTAGTTATTCCTGGGTTCAAGTGGCTAGTCTTGGGTCTGAAATTTTGGGATTTTTGGTTGTTGTTGCTCCTGTCCTGTTGCTGCTCCATTTTTGTTTAAAGTTTCAGCCAGCTTTTTGCACCTTTTAGTTGCTGTTGTACAAGGTACTGAACTTCACCTTCTTCATGTAATGTTGTTGTTAAGAAATATGAATGGTGTTTGTGCAAATGAATGACCCTTTAATGATAGTATTTAGCCTATAATGACATGAATGTAGTTAAACCTTGAATATGTGAGTTTACACTTTGAACATGAACAAGCTGTTCTATATCTGATTGCCTTATGAGTTTCGGTTTTGCAAAGTTAGCTTTGTTTATGACCATAGTCAGATCTTCTAGTCATTAAGACCGATTGTGAGGTTTTGAATTCAGTTCTCTTACCTTTGTTTGTGTGGATAGCTTCTCCTTTTATCTAAATCCTTTTATTTGTTGTTTTATATGTTTGGCTTTAAGCTGATTCTTGCGGATTTGGCTACTAATCCAAATCAGTAGGTTCAAAAGGTTTGAAATGGAATCAGGCTGCTATGGACAAATCATGTTCAAAAGAAACTCAGATCCTTCATGAAATGGAAGTTGTAATAGTTTTAGCTTCAAATATAGTTAGGTTATGTATTAAGTCCTGGTGTAAGGTATTGATTTTGGGAAATTATTGATTTTGGGAAGACTGTAATTAATTAGGTTTTTAAATTCATATACTGGGATTCAAAAATAGCTACGTTAGGAGTCTGATTATATTGTGGTTATATTTTAAATGATAGTGATGAAATGGGCCAGATTATAAGCCACTCTATAGAGACGATAGGGCTGAATCTGAGGCCCAAGTAAAAGTCAAATGAATATGGGTTTAGGTTGTCAAACCTGGACGCTAAGCCCGAAATTGGGGTCCAGTTGTAGAAATCCTCTTTTATTGTAAGTCATTGTCATTATGTGGTTAATTTTTTTAAAAAACAAACTGATTAGAATTGTGTTTGATTTTTGGATACTCGTTTCACTTAGAAGAAAACTGAGATTTAATTGTTGTAAATATGCAAGTGATGTTAATTTTAGAGGTAGATAGGACCAACTAGAACACATAAAGCATTTGGGCCGGCCTGAAGCCCTACGTGGGCAAACACTTAATTAAAACCTAAATGAAGCAAGACCCCTGGAACTCTTATTCTGCTGAGCCCAATTTTGGAGCCTAAAACCAGCTTTTCAAAGCTAACGTATTTCTGGGCTTCATCAAATGGTGGGCCTCTTAGCCCAAGGCAGTTTCCAACAGAAATTCAAAGGCCTGACTTTAAGTTAAGGAAATTTTAGTTTAAGTGTCAATTAGGATCTTAGCCTTATAATCTCCTTTAGTTAAAATCAAATTGAGGTGTGCCATAAAACCCCTTAACCCATGGCCCTCATAAAATTAATTCAAGAGTTAATCCTTGTAAAAATCAAGGAGTGCCATACACAAACAAAAATCCATAAGCTATGGCCCTCACATTAGTATTAACTTAGATATTAAATAATCATAATGCTCGTAGCTTGCTTTAGGCTCGACTTAGACTATTATTGTAATTATGTATACGTTCGCGTAACATAATTGTGAATTTAATTCTAAAAAAAACTCGAGGGATGCGTTCGCGCAACTTCAACCAAACTTTCTTAATAAATAAACAAAGTGTTATTAATTGTGAACACGTTCGCGTGACATTATTTTTGATGCGCCAAAAGAAAAGAGTATACGTACGCATAACTCAATTCTATAATTACGAATAAATCAAGTTATTAAAAGCGGATAAAAGATAAATGCACATAGGTCCTAAAAATGATTAGTTAAACAATTTAAGCCAGGTATAAATCGCTAAGCAACCGTGCTAGAACCACGGAACCCGGGAATGCCTAACACCTTCTCCCGGGTTAACAGCATTCCTTATCTAGAATTTCTGGTTTCGTAGACTTTTAAATAAAGTCAAAATTTCTTCGACTTGGGATTTTAAAATGAACCGGTAACTTGGGACACCATAATAAATATTCCAAGTGGCAACTCTGAAATAATTAGAATAATCTCATTTCGATTAATGTCACTTTAATTGGAAAAACTCTCTTATATACCTCCTCGGGGTGTAAACAAAGGAGATGTGACAGATCTGGCAACTCTGCTAGGGATCGAACCCAGAATTTCTCGTTCAGGGTTCAAGAATTTGAGCTTGTTAATGTAATTTTTATTTGGCTTTGTTGTTGATATTACTGTATTTTGTGGACTTAAAGTGCTAATTGCCATTTACCACTTTGATATTACTTGAACACTATTTAAATGCCTTCTTACGCCTCCCTTCTGATTCTTCTAAGAAAACGGTGCTCACGTTCGCGTGGTCCACTTTTTTATTAGAGTTATACCAAATAGGATGGAGCTAGGCAAGCAACAAGGCTGGGCAGACTTTCGTGCTCCCGGTAAGTGGCCCCCTCCTCGACTCGAGTTTGTCCGCCCGGGTAAGCCAGGTCTAGAACACAAACCTAGGTTTTAAACCTAGAATAACGCAACCTCATGTCGGATCCCTAGTAGCAACGATTATTGCATCACATGCATTTGATGTTGGGGACTCAACACATGGGTTGGGTCTGTCTACGATAGGTGTACCCCAAATTAAAAACCATCCTGATACATCCTACCTGCTATGTGAATATTTATTTGTTTCGTCTTGCATGTTGACCTGTTAGGAAAAGAAAATAAAGAGAAAAACCAAGAGTGAGCTAGGATAGAGAATTCACCCAATTTTTGAAAATCCCGGTATTTTGAAAATTCCTCGAAACTCTGCCAAAATATTTGAAATAAAAATAGGGAAAATGTGTTTCAAAAAAAAGTGAGTCAAATATCATGTTTTTTTTATGTCAAAATTGACCGAACAACGCGAGTCTGGTTCTCACCTGATGTGGGATACATAGGCAACCCACATAAGGTTCGACCTCATTTTTAAAAATAAATAATCGAGTAAAGTGTAGTTTAGGGCTTTGGTCAAAAGAATAAGCCGACCCAGCTTTGGTTGTATTTTAAGTCGTTCTTACCGAAATAGTCTTAGATTACCTTTTAATTGTCGAAAGGCTATTTTTGGTAAGAACGGGCATGTCTTTCTAAAAGGTGTCTTTTCTAATAAAATATTTTCCTCCGGCCTCAAAATTTGTTTGTAATTGCGAAGGGGGCACGTTTGCAAAAACGGAAGTTTTTGCTAAAGTAGCATAAAAGGGGTCAAAACTTGTTTTGCAAAAAGAGTTCACAAGGGTCAACCCTAACCTTAACCCTCCGTAGGTACAAATGAATATTGTCCAGAACCCATCATAAATGAATACCATCTAGGACCCGTCAAAAATGAATATTGTCCAGGACCCGTCACAAATAAATGCTGGTCAGAACCAGTCACAATCTGTCATAGAACATGCTCAGTTGCAGCTTCGCATGTGGTGGAATGATTTAGATAAAGATGGCTAGGATTGGGTGAAAAAACAGTTGGGTTCCCTTATAGATATCATGAGCATCAAACCCCGGGAGGATTTGATCAAAGCCTTGGTAACCTTTTGGGATCCTGTCCACAACGTGTTCCGTTTCTCCGATTTCAAGATCACCCCTACTCTAGAGGAAATGGCCGGATACATCGACTTTGGCCAGGAATTGAGGAGGCAACAACTCATATTCCCAAGGGCTCCCTATGTTCACAAGTTCTTCGATCTTCTGAATATTAGTAAACAAATGAAGAAGGCTCATGTAAGCAAAGGATGTTGTTCTTTCTACTTCTTATACTTCAGGTTCAGGCATTTAGCTGGTTTTGAAACACATGAAAAGAGGTTAAACATCAAATAAGATAAGAGCATCGGGAAAATTCATCATCGGTTCTCTTTTATCGTGGCATTTTGAGGGATCATGGTCTTTCCAAATACGGAAGGAACAATAGACACTCGCATGGCCAGAATTTCACAACTCATCACTCTTCAAGGGTGGCAACATTCCTCTTCAAATATGGTAGATTGAACATCTCCGCCGTCACCCCAAATTCATGAGTCACGATGCAGACGGGAACAACTTCATAAAGAGTCATGAGGAGAGGGTAAAATATTAAAAAATTCCAGAAGGTTTTGAGGCTTGGGTTTCCCACTTAAGTACTTTAAAGGCAAGTCAAATTGAATGGACTTTAGGGTGGCTTCTGGTATCAGAAGTCATATACATGACAGCTTTAAAAGGCTACTTGATGATGATGGGCCTGAGGAGTATCCAACAATATGCACCACAAAGAGCTCTAAGGCAACTGGGAAGGTATTAAGTGGTACCCGAAGATGTAGATTTGAGTACCCAAGTCATTGAGCTACACATAGAAGCAACACTGCCTGAGGCTTTAGTCTAACGGGATTGGAATAGTTGCCGATATCTAAAAAGTGACACCCAAGTGCTGGATCTTGCGAGAGGGGAAGTGGATCCGAATTATGCTATGTGGTTTGAAAGAAGGTTTGTGCAAATGATGAGCCAAAGCCCGAGCCCGAGCCTGAAAGGCCCGCCAAGAGACCTCATGTTCAAGCTTTTGATGATAAAATTTGGGAACAGTTGGCTTGGGGAGAGAAGGAGAAAAAATATCAAGCCACCATACATGCTTTGCAAGAAGAATTGATAAACGTCGTATTCAATAACGATCTATAGGCACAAGTAGCTGAAGGTGAAAGAAGAAGGTTGGTCCAACAAAATGAAGGTCTCTGGGCCCATGTTCGAAAAATGAGAATAGCAGCTGAGAACCCGAGCAGAAGTAGAAAAGATGAAAGGCTCATCTACAACCTTATGCAAAAAGTACGTGACTTTGAGGATTATTTGCAAAAGACTGAGTCTAAGCTAGTGAAAGTACGAGCAAAGTTGGTCAAAAAAGCCGAAGAGCGGGAAACTTTCATTTGATAATTGAAGAAAGGATATGATAGAGGGGTCATGAGCTGGAAAAAGGAGCTTAATAGCTTTGAGGGTGAAATGACTAAATAAGACAAGAGCTTTAAGGCCGAGAGGGAACATTGCTACGCTTTAATGGCACAGCTAGAGGGAGACCTACATCATTTGCAAGAACAGAATCATACGGCCATTCGAGTTTTGGAAGCTAGATCTCAGTAGATTGGGCGGTTGTTGCAAGAAAAGGGCATCATCAGGGAAAGGGTTAGAAGAATCGCTGACTACATTGTGATGAAGTGCAATGCGTGCAAGGACATGACCAGGTCCTTGTTCTTCGCCACGGTCATGATCTTTGTTTGCTAAATAATGGGTGATCTCTATCGCCTCCAAGATGACATGGCGCATAGGCCCGCAGCAAGACCAGTTGGTGTTCCTAGAGCAGGATTGGAGGCATTGATGTACTCCTGATTGTTTTCTCTTTTCAAGTCTGTATTTTCATTCCTAAAGTCTGTTTCGAGTCTGTTTTAGTTTCCAATTCTCAAGTATGTAGGATCGATTCTTTGATAGAGAATAATTAGAAGTCTTGTTTTAATGAAAATTTGAAAAAACCAAAAATATTTTATTTATTTTGCATTTATTCCTTGAACTACGTGATGATCTGATTCACGCGGCATCGTGATACATAGACAATCTTCTTCGGATCCGATCATAGTTTTTAAAATAAAAGAGAAAATATGGAAAAAAGAAAACCAAAAAGAAAAGAGAGAAAACAAGGAAAAGGGAATAAGAGGGAAAATAAGAATGCAAAAGAGAGCAAGAGAAAGATCCGGGAGATTAACAAAAGCTGGGATGAGACATGCAATCGTTGCAAAACATGGAGAAACACATTTAACTGTATAGGTGCATCACACCCCCAATGTGCGATTTCCTATATGTTAATTGCTTCAAACTAACCAGTTTATTGTCTACTGTTGAGTATAAGTTCTATTTTTAAGATAGTTGGTTTGTGGTAACCTGGCTTCACACCTATACTTTACAAGATCTTAGGGCAGTGTAGAAATGTCGTCAAAAGGTCATCCACCATCAATTCCCATCCTAGAAGATAGCCCACTATCGGTTATCCCAACCTCAGAGTCAGTGGCAGCTGAAGAGAATAGGGCACTGTGCCTCCGCGTGCTGGAAATGTGGGATGCCTAGTCCAATGGTAGAGAGCCGCCAAGTGCTATACTCGGCTTCCCCGAGCTACTTCCCAGAGCAAGTGGAAATTCCAAGTCCCAATAAATTACCCGAATACCCCACTTGGATACCCCACCATCTAAACTCACTTCACTAGAACACCTTCTAAGGTTCGCCCCCAGGTGGTTTCAGGAGTGGCCTCCAACATATTTACCGCACCACCAACCTCGGCTGCGGTGCATCCGACTTTGCCTAGGCCAAGCTTTGATCCATCATCCTTCACTTTCCAAGTACCATCTTTTCCACCAGAACCTACTCATTTCACCACCAATTCTTACCCTCAACAACCCCCATACGAGTTTACTGCAGGATAGGAGAAGGCTACAAAGAGCCTCGAGCAAGAGGAAATTACCCAAAAAATGAGGAGCATAGAACAGAGGCTTAAGAATATACAAGGCTTGAGCGGATAAAAGAGCGTCCTATGCTGATATATGTATGTTCCCACATGTACATTTTCCCCTAGGTTTCAAGACCCCAAAGTTCGAAAAGTATGACGGGAACGGGGATCCCATAGCCGACCTCAAGATAAATTGCAATCAATTAAGAGGGACAGGGAGAAAAGAAGATCTCCTAATGGCTTATTTCGGAGAGAGTCTAGTTGGCATTGCATCTGAGTGATACATGGATCAGGATGTATCTCGTTGGCACATTTGGGATGATCTGGCTCGAGATTTTGTCAGGCAGTTTCAGTATAACATAGACATAGCTCCCGATAGGAATTCTTTGTCGAATCTCAAGAAGAAGTCATCAGAAGGTTTCTGAGAATATGCTGTTAAATGGCGCGAACAAGCAGCCAGGGTCAAGCCCCCGATGGATGAAATGGAAATGGTTAGTGTTTTTCTACAAGCCCAAGAGGCTGACTATTTTTCGAATATGATGTTTATAATGGGGAAACTATTTGTTGAGGCCATCAAGATTTGTGAGATGGTCGAGAATGGTCAGAAAACAGGGCGCATATTGAGCCAATCTGCCATAAGAGCTACATCCCAAGCAATTCAAAGTAGGATCGGAGGTATAGCGAATAGTAAGAAGAATGTAGAAGTGGCGATGGTGGCTTCAGGTCTGAGAAAACCTCGTCCACCTAGAGGTTACGTCCCTCCAAAAGCACCACAATACTTTTATCCCCACTAGGATGTGGCTTATGCTATGGCCCCCAGCCTTACTCGGTGATGAATGCCCAGCCATACGCTCAGCCAAAACAACAGTTTAACCAAAATAGAGCTCCGCCTCCTAGAAATAACCCTCATTACCAAGCTCAGTATAATCCCTGACCTCCACAAAATAACTTCCCCTATAATGCTCGTGCTCAAGAGACACCCAGGAGAAAAAACTTCACGCCTATTGGTGAGTCATATTCTAGCATTTTCCCTAAACTGGTCAAAAATGGGTTTGCTACAACTTGTACCCCCAAATAGACTAAACCTAGAGTCACCTTCCTACCGACCCGGTGCGCTTATCATTCTGGGGTGGAAGGGCATGACACCGAAGACTGTTGGACTCTCAAAAGGGCAATTGAGAACTTGATAGAGCAGAAGAGGGTAGTACTGAAAGACGAAGAGATCTCCAATGTGAACAACAACCTATTGCCGGCTCCAAACAACAGGCCAGTCATTGGGATGATTTGTGAAGATAAAGAGTTTGACCCAGCTATAAAAGCCATCATTTCCATAGTCGATGTGGAAAAGAAGCCAAAGGCTGCCGCGAAGCAAGATAAGGGGGAGAAGAAGAGTAACTCCACTCCTCGAAGTGAAGAAAAGATTGTGGAAACCAAAATAGGGGAAGTACCCCCTGAAGACGCCATCCTTTATGTTCCTCGACCTCACAAGAAAGAATAATTGGTGTTGAGTCCTCCTAAGAGGTTCGAGCTAAATAAGGGACCCAAGATATATGTTCCCATAGGTACTTTTATGGCGCGGGGGCCAGTAAATCCACCAGGTTGAACAAGCCCATGGTCATTAGTCGCGCACTACAAAGGCCTATGAAAGACCCCACTGCAGTCTCTTGGAACTATAACATAGCAATTGTGACATACAAAGGGAAAGAAATTGCAGGGGAAGTAAATGAAACCAACCAATCTGGGAAGTACCTTAATCTGGAGGAAGTGAACAATGCCAAACAAAAGCGCTTCCCGCTCAAAAATCCAGTTAGTGACAAAGAAGCAGAGGAGTTCTTCCGAAAAATGAAAACTGCGGACTACGAGATAATTGACCAACTCCAAAAGTCTCCTGCTCAGGTCTCACTTTTGTCTCTGCTGATAAGCTTAGTTGAGCATCAGAAAGTGTTGATAAAGAGCCTCAATGAGGCTTATGTTCCGATTGAAACCTCTATCGAACAACTGGAAAGGATGGCAGAAAGATTCTTCGCAGTGAGTTAGATTTCCTTTAGCAAGAATGATTTTTCCCCAGAAGGGGCCGCCCACAACAAAGCCCTCCACCTGACAATTAAATGTGAGGGGTGCTATGTGAAGAGAGTCATGCTGGATGGCGGATACGGAGTTGATATCTGCCCTCTCTTAACTTTGCAAAGAATGTAGATTTGGACTTTGAGAATCAGGCCTAACAATGTATGTGTGTGTGCCTTTTATGGCATCAAGAGAGACACCATAGGCGAGACCGATTTGATTTTGACTATTGGTCTTGTGGATTTTGAGGTGATATTTCAGGTCCTAGACATGGACACTTCTTATAATTTCCTCTTGGGAAGACCTTGGATTCACGCAGCAGGGGTCGTACCTTCCACTCTCCACCAGATGGTTAAATTTGAATATGAAGATCAGGAGATTGTAGTCCAAGGAGAGGACGATCAATTAATTTACAGGGACCCGTCAGTCCCATGTCTCGAAACTAGGGAAGGTAGCAAACATATAGTCTATTAAGCTTTTGAGGTTGTGGTCGTAGACCAATGTGAAGAAGGATGCCCATGTCTTCAACCCTTTCTCTCAAATGCACCAATTGTATGAGACCCACATGGTCTAGCCGGAAGAAGGCTCGAGCATCGCTGAGGTACTGTATATGGGGACCAATGCCAAGGTGCAAAACTGAAAGGCTACTCCGTTCCCAATTAGGCAGGAATCCCGGTAGTCTAGTCTTGCCACCTTTTCTCCATCACGAGTTATTCCAGGGTGTAACTCGGATGTTTCTTTTAGTTTACTATCTTTAAATTCCAATGTAAACCATTTTATTAATTCAATGAAATGAATTCAATATTTCATCATTCATGAATCTCTCTTTATTCTTTCTGATTTTTGTTACTTTTTCTTATTTCTTCTTTCAGTTCTAATAATGTGGCTTTAAATAACATGACATGCTTGCGGACTTTATGCTCATACCCAAACACATTGTCTAATTGTGAAATAGTGAATCAAGAACGGAATATGATGAAGAAGAGGCTTTTAGGGGAATAAATCGAGAATTGGAACAATTTGAGAATAAGTCTAAGCCAAATCTAAATGAAACCGGGCCAGTAAATTTAGGTAGTTCAGAAGAGGTCCAAGAAACCATGATAAGCATTCACAGAGATGAAAAAACTAGGGATTCACTGATCTAACCTTTGTTTGAATTCAAAGATGTATTTGCTTGGTCCTACGATGATATGCCAGGTTTAAGTGTTGATCTAGTGGTGCACAAATTGCCAACTTACCCTGATTGTCCCCCTCTCCAGCAAAAACAAAGAAAGTTCAAAACTGACATTAGAGACAAGATGAAAGAAGAGGTCACCAAGCAGTTGAAAGCGGGTGTGATCAGAGTGTTCGATACACCACATGGTTGGCCAATGTGTCCCAGTGCCAAAGAAAGACGGGAAAACCCGACTGTGTGTTGACTATCGAGATCTGAACAAAGCAAGTCCCAAAGACAACTTTCCTCTGTCAAACATCCACATCCTCATTGACAACTGTGCCAAACATGAGATACAGTCTTTCGTGGACTGTTATACTAGATATCATCAGGTCTTGATGGATGAAAAAAATGCAGAAAACACAGCCTTCACCACACCCTGTGGCACCTATTGTTACAGGGTCATGCCTTTTGGTCTAAAGAATGCCAGGGAAACGTACATGAGAGCTATAACAACCATCTTTCATGACATGATGCACCAGTAAATCGAGGTGTATGTGGATGATGTGATCATTAAATCTAGAACACAAGATGACCATGTTCCAGACCTAAGAAAGTTCTTTTAGTGTGTACACAAGTATGATTTGAAGCTAAACCCGACTAAATGTGCATTTGGAGTTCCGTCTGGGAAACTTTTGGGATTCATCATCATTCGGAGCGGCATTGAGCAACATCCAACGAAGATAAAGTCTATTCGAGATTTGCTTCCTCTGGGAACCAAGAAAGTGGTTATGAGCATACTGGGAAGGTTGAACTACATCAGCCGATTCATTGCTCAGTTGACTCCAACATGTGAGCCCATATTCAAGCTGTTGAAGAAAGATGCATCGATTAAATGGACAAATGAGTGTCAAGAAGCCTTTAACAAAATCAAAGAATATTTGTCGAACCCGCCAGTCTTGGTCCCTCCCGAACCGGGGAGGCCTTTGTTTTTGTACCTGACAGTCTTGGAGAATTCCTTCGGTTGTGTCCTCGGGCAACACGATGTGACCGGGAAGAAAGAGCAGGCAATATATTATTTGAGCAAAAAGTTCACAAGTTACGAAGCCAAATATACCCTGTTGGAAAAGACTTGTTGCGCCATAACTTGGGTCGCTAAGAAGCTTAGGCATTACCTGTTGGCCTATACCACTTACCTCATCACCAGGCTCGATCCTTTAAAGTACATATTACAGAAGCTGATGCTCATAAGGATATTGGCAAAATGACAGATCATACTCACTAAGTTTGACATAGTCTATGTCACTCGCACGACAATGAAAGCTCCAGCTCTAGTAGATCACCTAGCTGAAAACCCTTTAGATGATGAATATAAGCCTCTAAACACTTACTTTTTGGACGAGGAAGTGAATTCAGTTGAGACAATTTCGGAAGACACCAATGCTTGGAAAATGTTCTTCGATGGAGTTGTGAACGCAAAAGGTGACGGGATTGGGGCAATTTTGATCTCACCCATTGGTCAAAACTATCCATCCACAGTTCGGCTAAGGTTTTTCTTCACAAACAACATTGCTGAGTATGAAGCCTGCATTATGGGTATGAATATGGCAATCACCAAGAGGTGGAAGAATTGATAATCATGGGAGATTCAGATCTGATTATCCGACAAGCTCAAGGAGAATGAGAAACTCGGGATGTCAAGCTTATTCCATACAGGCAACATGTGGAAGATCTTAGCAAGCAGTTCAAGACAGTCGAGTTCAGGTACATTCCTCGTTTTCACAATGAGTTAGCTGATGCACTCGCTACTTTGGCCTCGATTTTGCCATATCCAGGCAATGTCCACATTGACCCATTAGAAATCCAAATCCGAGAAAGGCATGGTTACTGCAATACGGTCGAGATGGAACCAAATGTTCAGCCATGATATCATGATATCAAGAGATTTCTGAAAACAAAAGAATATCTCGAGCAAGCCAATGGAGACAAAAAGAGGACCATAAGAAGGCTTGCCATCTGTTTCTTCTTGAGCAGCGAGGTCTAGTACAAAAGGACTCCAGATCTCAATTTCTTAAGACGTGTGGATGCCCAAGAGGCCGAAAGAATAATGCATGAAGTGCATGCAGGAGTGTGTGGACCCCATATGAATGGATATGTCCTGCAAAGAAAATCCTTCGAGCAAGCTATTACTGGATGACTATGGAAAAAGACAGCTTCAGTTTTGTCCGAAAATGTCATTAGTGTCAGGTACATGGTGACCTGATTCATGCACCACCTAAAGAACTGCATCATATGTCAGCACCGTGATCATTCGTTGCTTGGGGTAGGGACGTCATTGGGACAATAGAGACAAAGGCTTCAAATGGGCATAGATTCATATTGGTTGCCATTGACTACTTCACAAAATGGGTTGAAGCAGTCACTCTCAAAGACGTCACTAAGAAAGCATTGGTAGACTTCGTGCCCTCCAACATTATCTGCCGTTTTGGTATCCCTACGAATATCATTACGGACAATGATGCAAACTTGAATAGCCATTTGATGAGGGAGATATGTAAGCAATTTAAGATCACGCGTCAGAATTCTACCTCTTATCGACCCAAAGCTAATGTTGTTGTTGAAGTAGCTAATAAGAGCACCAAGAAGATTCTTAGAAAGATGATTCAAAATTCGAGACAATGGCATGAAAAGTAGTTGTTTGCATTATTGGAATATTGCACAACTGTGCGCACATCAGTGGGAGTAACACCCTATCTATTGGTTTATGGCACTGAAGTCATAATACCTGCAGAGGTTGAAATTCCATCTCTCTGAATCATCATTGAGGCTGAAGTTGAGGATAGTGAGTGGGTCAAGACTTGCCTAGAAAAGTAAACCTTGATTGACGAAAAGTGGATGGCCGCAGTTTGCCACGGGGCAGTTGTATCAACAAAGAATGGCCCGGGCCGATAACAAGAAAGTGCGGCCTAGGAACTTTGAAGTGGGGAAACTCATTTTGAGACGTATTCTCCATCATCACAAGGAAGCAAAAGGAAAGTTCACTCCTAATTGGAAGGGCTCATACATTATCAGGAAATTATTGCTGAAGGGGGTGTTGTACCTGGGAGACATTGAAGGAAATGACCCTGAAGCACTGTAAATACATACGCGGTCAAAAGGTATTACGTTTAACCCTTTTGCGGTACCAATACTATTCGATTGGGATGACGAAGTTTTTCATTCTTGCTACCCCAAACACTCCAAACCTTTGCTAACCCTTTGAGTCGGTTACCTTTCTTTGATTATCCTCTTTGTAACATGAAAACGTTTGTAAAAAAAATCAAATCAAAACAAAAACAAAAGTTTTTCTGAACTACGTTCGACTTGATTCTAAAAGGATGCATAGGCAGCCTCTCTCTGGGTTCAGTCACACCAAGAGAAAAATCCAAATTTCCCCAAAAATGAAACTGGGCCTAATGTTATAATGGTTCGGTGATGGTTCACCTGAAAGGTTCCAAAGTTGTAATTCAATCCAAATTCTTTTTACCCCAAATCTTGTTCAAGTCCTTATGATCAATTGGTGATAATGTTCGAGAATCGGAGAATGCGATTGCTTGGATTTGATGCAAAAAAATGAGAGAAATAAATGAGAGAGTCTAATTGGTGAAAACCTACACGGGCATTGTAAGACGATGATGAGTAGAAAAACTAAAAATGAGAGAGTCTTGTTAGTGAAAACTCGTAAAGAGCACTATAAGGCGATGGTAAGAAGAGAAATGAGAGAGGTCAATTGGTGAAAACCCGATAAGGGCATCGTTGGTCGAGAAGAAGGAATTCCTTACAACCATTGACTGAAAGAGTCCTGACAAGGTTTCCCGGTTTTGAAACACGAGTCATAATGGGTTTATGAGAGGCTGGATAGTTGCAAAGATCGGGTATCCGGTCCAAGAAGCATGTCATGTCTATTAAAGTCTGCATGCACTCCAGATAAGTCCTTCTTTCCTCCCCCGACAGGGAGACTTCTCATCAAATTCATTTTCCTATCCTTTCATTACTTTTCTTTGAATCCCTTTCGGTTTAATCCTCCTCCGTAACTAATACAAAGAAAAGGTGGCAAGATTGGTTTTACATGGTTCTGCTTAGCAAAAGCCAAGTTAAAGTAAAGGCACCCAACCTCAGTAAGTGCCTCAAGTCGATCTCGACTGGCCTTGATAGCCGATGCTCCAGAGTTGAAAGCTCTTGAAAAGGAAATAAATCTATAGTCAAGCTACCATAAAGGAAAGATAAGGAAAGCCACGGCCCCACACGGGTTAACTGTCATGAGAAATTTTGGGAAAAGTCAAGATACCCGGTTTTAGAAGAGAGATCGGTCTCCAAAATGCCAGCAAGCGATAAAGGATTTCAGCAAAAGAGTTGGACCGAGATCAAGTGATCAAAACAATTAAGGCCACAAAACCAACCACCGTTTCAAACTAACAAATTGTTCATTGATTGGAAAACAGGTGCAATCCAAAACAACCTCGCAAGAAGCAGGTGCAATTAAAGCAAGGCGCACGGAGACCAGAATGGTCCTACAGCGGAAATTAACCCAAAAAGGGAAGTCCCTTTCAAACTCTCCATGCATTCCCCTGAATAAAGTGCTAAAAGTAAAATAAAAGAAAGAAGAAGAAAATCCAAATCCATGGTAGCATAGGGCCCCCAATCTCTAGCTATGTTTTTCTAACATAGGGTCCCATTCCCTAGTTGCTCCCAGCATAACCTGGTAGTCTTTTTCATTACAGGGTTCCATTCCCTAGTTGATCCCCGGCATAACCAATGGACCTCCTCGGTATAACCCGATGACTGTCTTGGCATAACTCATGGACTTCACCGGCATAACCCGAGGACCTTTCCCTTTTTCCGGCATAACCCGATAACTCTCTTGGCATAACCCGTGGACCTCCCCGGCATAACCCGAGGACCTGTTCCTTTTTCTGGCATAACTTGATGACTCTCCGGGCATAACCCGTGGACCTCCCCGGCATAAACCGAGGACCTTTTTCTTTTTCGGCATAACCCGATGACTTTCCCGGTATAACCCGTGGACCTCCCCGGTATAACCTAAGGACATTTTTTTTGGCATAACCCGATGACTTTCCTGGCATAACTCGTGGACCTCCCTGGCATAACTCGAGGACCTTTTTCTTTTCCCACATAACCCAATGACTTTCCCGGCATAACCCGAGGACCTCCCCGGCATAACCCGAGGACCTTTCCCTTTTTTGGCATAACCCGATGACTTTCCCGGCATAACCCGAGGACCTTTTTCTTTTTCGGCATAACCCGATGACCTTCCCCGGCATATCCCGTGGACCTTCCCAGCATAACCCAAGGACCTTCCTACCTTTCTGGCATAACCCGACCATTTTTCCAGCATAACCTTGTAGTCTTTTCCATTACCGGATTCTATTCCCTAGTTGATCCCCAGCATAACCCGTGGATCTCCCCGGCATAACCCGATGACTTTCCTGGCATAACCTGTGTACCTCTACGACATAACCCGAGGACCTTTCCCTTTTTCCGGTATAACCCGATGACTCTCCCAGCATAACTTGTGGACCTCCCCGGCATAACCCGAGGACCTTTTTCTTTTTTCGGCATAACCCGATGACTCTCCCGGCATAACCCGTTGACTTCCCAAGCATAACCCGAGGACCTTTTTCTTTTCCGGCATAACTCGATGACTTTCCAGGCATAACCCGTGGACCTCCCCGGTATAACCCGAGGACCTATTTTTGGCATAACCCAATGACTTTCCCGGCATAACACGTAGACCACCCCGGCATAATCCGAGGACCTTTTTCTTTTCTGGCATAATTCGATGACTTTCCCGGCATAACCCGTGGACCTCTCCGGCATAACCCGAGGACCTTTCCCTTTTTCTGGCATAACCTTATGACCTTTTTCTTTTCCGGCATAACCCGATGACCTTCCCCAGCATAACCCGATGAGCTTTTTCTTTTCTGCCATAACCCAATGACCTTCCCCGGCATAATTATAGATATAGGGTCCACTCCCTATTCTCTTTTTTCCAAGGGTACACAATCGTGATTTTATTGCTTTCAATAAAGAAATATCTTGGATTTTGTTGCAATAACTCATAAAATTTTCTTTGTGAAAACTGGGGCAAAAGAATTCCATTCGTTTGTTTGGTTTGGTGCCTGAACAGGTTTTTACTGTGAGGCACAAGGTTTGAGGTGACCAAAAGAAGAAGTCTCAACCCAATTAAAATAAAAGAAGAAACAAGAAAAGAAGTTGAACTCTGAGTGTGGAAGCGGAGAAAAGATGCGGACTGCCCAAGCCATGGTTGAAGTCATAAGCTTTGCATGTCCAGCCTTGATCTGAAAGCTGAAGAAGAATGAACTAGAGAATGCAGCTAACGAGCATCATTATTCAGATCAGAGTCTGCATGAAGAACCATCCAAGACTCAAGATCAAGCTTCAGAAGGTTTATAGATAGGAATCTTATAACTCGTAGTTGATAGTCTTAGCTAGTTTAGATTTTCATCTTTTATTTGGGTGTAATAAGGAGCTCAGCAAGCAGACCAGCAGCAACAACAGTGAAATCACAGTTTCCCGATTGTCCCGGCTACCAAAACTTTCAGAATTACACTAACATGATTCCTTTATAGCCAAAGATATGTAGGCAACCTCCAAAGCAAGGTTCGGTCATGCTTTTTCAAAAGATGCTTCTCATGGAGTTTCAAAACGGGCAAAAATCCCTCAAAATTGCTCATTTTATCTTTGTCCGAAAATCCTTCGTGTTTCCAAGCAAATAGGGGCATCTATGAGCACGTGATTTTTGACTTATACAAAATACTCCTATAAAATTCCAAGAAAATAGGTTTTCTGTTAATTATTTGCCATTTTAGGAATTTCTGTAGAATTTTATTTAATTGTTTGCATTTTGTGCATGTTTAAGTTTTATTTAAATCATGAAAAATACCAAAACAAATACCATACATTGCATTTAGGATTTATTTTTACATTTTAGGATTAATCAGAAATTATTTATTTTTGTGCGCGGCAAAATCGGAAGACTAGATTTCTCGCTGTTATGACATTTCGGAAGCTTATCCCTGGGTTTCGAGAGCAGGAGGTCGTGACTGAACTCTCAACCTCGGGGATTGTTGAAGCCCGATTTAGAGGAAACAGAGGAAGACGCCCTCTAGGCAAATGGCTACGCCTGACAAATGCAGCCTACCCAGAGCC
Organism: Nicotiana sylvestris; assembly: GCF_000393655.2. NCBI lineage: Eukaryota > Viridiplantae > Streptophyta > Magnoliopsida > Solanales > Solanaceae > Nicotiana > Nicotiana sylvestris. The sequence continues at coordinate 67,680,952 of NC_091063.1, forward strand.
TACGCTGAAGCATCACGTCAAACCATCCCATCACCATACTTTGTAGCTAACCCCCACATACTTGTAGCCGAATCTCCCCCTCTCTATAAAGGGGGCTCGCTCCATCTTGTAAAGGGTTGATGTTGCTCCATTTCTCCACAAGTGCAATAATATCTCTCTCTCTCTCTATCTCTCTCTCTCCCTCCCTTTTCTTCTAAGTCATTCGTTCTCATTGGCCCAAGGCCACTTCGCATTAATTGTTTTCTTACTTGTTCTTCACCATCCAACTATACACTGGCCATAAAGAGCCTTATTCAATCATATTACTGCTTGTTATCCCCTTCCCGACTGTCCCCGATAGTTCGAACTCGGCCCGAGTTTCGGCACCGAGGCTTCCATCGACCTACTCTCCACCGACTAACAGGCCCCTTCGGTTTGCTCACTGCCTCGATTTAGTTCATATTTTATCGTTATACTGCATATTCTTAACACAAATTGCCTTAACAACTAGCTAGAGAATAGATCACGTATTTTTAGAATCACGTTTACAAATTTAATTGTTGTTACCATTTTCATTCCACACATTTTTATAGAATATTGAAAATCACAAAAAATAGCTCATTTTACATCTTTTGTCTTTTAATTTCTAATTTATTGATTTTCTCTTTTAATTTGAAATTAAGTAATGTTTATAATTTTTATAATTAGATAGTTGGTTTAATTTTACAATTTAGATAATTTAGGATTTTATTTTTTTAGGATTTTTAATTAGAAAAAAATCTAAGAAAAGGAAATAGGAAAAAAATTGAAAAAAGGGCTTTTGTTTCAAAATTGGGCTAATTTCACACCTAATTTGACCCAAACTGGCCTAAATTACCCCAAAACTTGCCCAATTAACCCACGCCCAAATAGCCTCACCCAGTCCAGCTCCCCCGGTCCCCAAACAACATCGTTTTGTGAATGATTGATCACAGCCGTTAGATCTCGTTAATCCAACGGCCCGGAACTGGTCTAGCATTTTACATATAAATGTCTGAATGAGATAGACCCCCCTCCCCACATCAAACTCCCCTCACTTCATCTCACCTCTCTCTCAAGAACAAACCCTAGCCGCCTAGGATTCCCTCACCGGCTCCACCGTCAACCACCCACTAGAAATCGCCCACGGTGGCGCAGGTACACCAAGCCTCCCCAAATTTACACTATATAACCCTTGTCCCATCCTCATTCTAAATCCCTAATTGGATTTCTTCGAATCGTTGCCGATTTCCTCGAATCTTAGATCAAATTCAGGATCAAAAAAAAATAATTATCCCAAATCGCCCTAAATTAACACCCTATGATCCTTGCCCCCATCTAAACCCTAAAGCACCATTACCCCCTCTCGAATCAGCCCCAATTTCTTTGAATTTTGAATCTAAGATTCCAAGGAAACCCTAAGTTCTCCACTCGGGCAGTGTTTGGAACCTATGAATCCAAACATCCATTAACTGGTTGTTCTTGTTAAGAACATCCAGTTAATGACTGTATAAGTTCATGACTACCTCATTCAAGAAGTTTCTTCAACTGGCCCCTTGCAAAATAACATTAGGTAACTTTTTATTTTTATTTTTAGTTTCTTTTCTCTTATTTGTTGCTTTTTTCATGTTTAAATGTTCTTGGTTTGCCGCATGTTTTAGGGATAATTTTAGATTTTTTCTTTTCTTTATTCACGACTTCCTGGTTGATTATCCATTGCCATTCAAGAAGATTAATTGAAGCATGTTTACATTTCAGTACTCAATTGCATGATTTAGTTTAATTAGTTTTTTTTGTTTAAATCAGAGGTTTATCACGAAATTAGTTAATTTTAAGTTTTTCCTGAGTATCCAGATTTATTCAACTATCTAATTTTGTTTGTTTGATTTTCCTGTTGATATTGGCATGTTTTGTTTGTGTTTCCCTAGTTTGCAATTCAATACATACTTAGAGTGGTCAAATGAACAAAAAGAAACTTAAGGGGTCATAACAGAGGGTGGTAATTCTGAAATAGGATAAGGTCTATGCTGGAAATGTTCTCGAATGGGGCAGCTGGCCTCATTTGGTTACTACAAAGTACTGAAACCAATGAGGGACAACGAGCTATCCAATTCTGTTAAAAATATTCCATGTGTGGCTGAGGGAATGATTCTTTTATTCCTTCAGCACATGACATTTTATATGCCTATATATAGTACCTTTCCTTCACTCATTAAACAGACAATCTTTAGCAATCATCAACACTCATAAACATTATTCTCTGCAAATAGTGCCATTTTCAGAATTAAGAAACCTTAGAAAGATTTCCAAAACTTTTTCTCTTTTGGTTCACAAGTTGAAAATGGTTTGAAATAGAGATTTTTCGTGGGTTATTTAGTTGGTTATTTCTAGGTTCAAGTGGCTGGTCTTGGGTCTGAAATTTTGGGGTTTTTGGTTGTTGTTGCTCCTGTCCTGTTGCTGCTCCATTTTTATTTAATGTTTCAGCCAGCTTTTTGCACCTTTTAGTTGCTGTTTTGTTTTGTTGTTGGAAATTATGTTGAAAAGAAGCTTAGATCCTTCATGAAATAGAAGTTGTAATAGTTTTAGCTTCAAATATAGTTAGGTTATGTATTATGTCCTGGTGTAAGGTATTGATTTTGGGAAATTGTTTATTTTGGGAAGACTGTAATTAATTAGGTTTTTAAATTCATATACTGGGATTCAAAAATAGCTACGTTAGGAGTCTGATTATATTGTGGTTATATTTTAAATGATAGTGATGAAATGGGCCAGATTATAAGCCCACTCTTTAGAGACGACAGGGCTGAATCTGAGGCCCAAGTAAAAGTCAAATGAATATGTGTTTAGGTTGTCCAACCTGGACGCTAAGCTCGAAATTGGGATCCAGTTGTAGAAATCCACTTTTATTGTAAGTCATTGCTATTTATGTGGTGAATTGTTTTTAAAAAAAAATTGATTAGAATTGTGTTTGATTTTTGGATACTCGTTTCAGTTAGAAGAAAACTGAGATTTAGTTGTTGTAAATATGCAAGTGACGTTAATTTTATAGGTAGATAGGCCCAACTAGAATACATATAGCATTTGGGCCTGCCTGAAGCCCAGCATGGGCAAACACTTAATTAAAACCCAAACGAAGCAAGACCTCTGGAACTCTCATTCTGTTGGGCCCAATTTTGGAGCCTAAAACCAGCTTTTCAAAGCTAACGTATTTCTGGGCTTCATCAAATGTTGGGCGTCTTGGCCCAAGGCAGTTTCCAACAGAAATTCAAAGGGCCTGACTTTATGTTAAGGAAATTCTAGTTTAAGTTTCAATTAGGATCTTAGCCTTATAATCTCTTTTAGTTAAAATCAAATTGAGGTGTGTCATAAAACCCCTTAACCCATGGACCTCATGAAATTAATTCAAGAGTTAATCCCTATAAAAATTGAGGTGTGCCATACACAAACAAAAATCCATAAGCTATGGCCCTCCCATTAGTATTAACTTAGATATTAAATAATCATAATGCTCGTAGCTTGCTTTAGGCTCGACTTTGACAATTATTGTAATTATGTATACGTTCGGGTAACATAATTGCAAATTAAATTCTAAAAAGAGAATCGAGGGATGCGTTCGTGCAACTTCAACCAAACTTTCTTAATAAATAAACAAAGCGTTATTAATTGTGGACACGTTCGCGTGACATGATTTTTGACGCGTCAAAAGAAAAGAGTATACGTACGCGTAACTCAGTACTTTAATTACGAATAAATCAAGTGATTAAAAGCGGATAAAAGATAAATGCACATAGGTCCTAAAAATGAGTAGTTAAACAATTTAAGACAAGTATAAATTGTTAAGCGACCGTTCTAGAACTACGGAACCCGGGAATGCCTAACACCTTCTCCCGGGTTAACAGAATTCCTTATCTAGAATTTCTAGTTTCGCAGACTTTTAAATAAAGTCAAAATTTCCTCGAATTAGGATTTAAAAATGAACCGGTGACTTGGGACACCATAATAAATATTCCAACTGGTGACTCTGAAATAATTAGAATAATCCCATTGCGATTATTGTCACTTTAATTGGAAAAACTCTCTTATATACCCCCTCGGGATGTAAAAAAAGAAGGTGTGACACCTGCAGCCCGATCCCATAAAGTGAAATTAATATAACATGTTGCGGTGCGCAGCCAGATCCCTTAATATCACTCTCACTCAGGCCCTTGGCCTCACTCAGCCATCAATCTCTCCAGTCTTACTCACGGGCTCAAAGTGTCCTGAACCTAGCCCAACAATAATTGTATGATGTATCAATAAACAACAACTAAGACTGAGATATGATATGAATGCATGAATATGACTGAGTACGAAATATCAATGAAATCAATGGGATGACAGGAAGAAAAGACCATTATGGGTCCTAACAATATCAGCATAAAGCCTAAGCATAATATCTAGCATGATTCATAGCTCAGTTACTTAATCACATGGTGAGAACACAAATATCAACCAAAATAAAGCCACTAAATAGTGCCATGAAAATAACGGAGTCACAATTCATCGGGTGCACGCCCACACGCCCATCACCTAGCATGTGTGTCACCTCATCATCAATCACATAGCACGTAATTCGGGGTTTCATACTCTCAGAACTAAGTTTAGAAGAGTTACTTACCTCGATCAATTCAATTCCAATAACGAGCAAGCCAAGTGATATTCCAAGAATGTCATCACGCGCATAGCAACCTCCGAACGGCTCAAAACTATCCAAAAGCATAAATTCATGTTGTGAAACTTTAGGCCATACCCAAATTTCCTCTTTAGAATTCATCAACCAAAAGTTATAATCGAAGATAGATTCATGGAATATAACCAAGGCCAAGTAGAGAACACTTACCCAATTCATATGGTGAAAATTGCTCCAACAATTGCCTCAATCCAAGCTTGGAAATGTTAAAAAAAATCCAAAATCGCGAACCCTTGTATTTATCATTCTTCCCAGCACTTTCTCTTCTGCGCCACATTAGCCGCTTCTGCAACACGAGCTCCGTTACTGCGGACGCCACTAGCCAACTGACCCATCGCACCTACTAATCAACATCCGTTTCTGCGCAACCGCATGTGTGTAATTGAACATGCTCCTGTGCCCAAGATCTTCGCTTCTACGGGGCCGCAGATACGCCCCTATTCCCTCTCCTACAATCCATTTCAACCATGCCTTCCTTCGCTTATGCGATCAACTATCGGCATCTGCAGACTCGCATGTGCGTGCATTCTTTCGCAGATGCAGAAACACCAGAATCAGCAGCCTTCAGTAACAGCAACATGAAGAAAAATGATCTGAAATAAAATCTGAAACACACCCGAGGCCTTCGAGACCCCGTCCAAACATACCAGCAAGTTCCATATCATAATACGGACCTAGTCGAGGCCTCAAAACACACATAACAACATCAAAACGACAAATCACATCTCAATTCAAACATCAATGAACTTGAAACTTCAAAGTTCCACAACCGATGCCGAAACCTATCAAATCACGTCTGATTGACCTCAAATTTTGCGCACAAGTCATATTTGACATTACAAACCTGCTCCAACTTCCAAAATCGGAATCCAATCCCAATATCAAAAAGTCCACTCCCGGTAAAACTTTCAAAATTCCAACTTTCGCCATTCAAACCAAATTCTACTATGGACCTCCAAATCACAATCCGGACACGCTCCTAAGTCCAAAATCACCCAACAGAGCTAACGGAACCATTATAAATCCAATCTAAGGTGGAAGACCGAAATGTCAAACTTGTTCAAACCTTTCAAATTTAAAGCTTCTCGTTGAGAATAATTCTTCCAAATTTGTTCCAAATAACCTGAAAACCAAAACGACGATTCACACAAGTCATAATACATCATACGGAGCTACTTATGCCCTCAAACAACCGAGCGAGGTGCAAATGCTCAAACCGATCAGTCTGGTCGTTACATCCTCCCCCACTTAAACATACGTTCGTCCTTGAACGTGCCTAGAGTTGTCCAAAAAGCCATCAAATCGCCGTGTAACCTTATTATGCACATACTCGGGGGTGATCCCACGTCACCATATCCTATATAGGTCTGATATCACAACATAACTGAAATTCCATAATTCACCCAAGCCCATAAACCTTAGAACCAAATTCCACCATCTGGAATTTTCCATAAGATCAGAACAAGTTGAACAAGCTGCAATCATAACCCAAGATGTAATCATATGATATACCGCAAACTCAAATACTCATAGCTCAAATTCCCAATCACAGTAGCTACTCAAAACAACTCAATGCCAGTAATTAACCTCTTATCAAACAAGTCTTGTTCTAAAACCTTCATACACTGCCAATGATGAAAGAAACACGCGGAAACTCATAACCACTCATCAGATCAACGAGTCATGGAGCGCCCTTTCCTTCGACAAGGACTATAGAAAATTTCTAAGCCGACTCCCAATATTATCCTTCCAAATATACCATAATCCATTCTAGGTCCAATGACCTCATCTCATCCAACATGACCACTCGGGTGACATGACACATTAATAGAATCTAAAGACACAACCTATGCAATCCGTGCACCAATAAGCAACAATCCAACTGTACTCAAACCATGGAAAATAACTCAAATGAAGGAATGGTCCCGCAAGCTTAACAATTACCACCATAACGCAATGTTATGAACCTGACACACATTGCAGAACCAAAACACACGAATTTATCACAAAGCATCATACCCCAATAAAACTTCGCTACAATGCGTAACCCCATCCAAACGCTAGCCCATACTACATACCTCTAGCCGCCTTGCTCAAAATCGATAACCACGTGAGATTCGACATAAAGTAGCCAAAGTGAATTACCATAACCATGGAGAAGAAAATGACACAACGACACAAAAAACCCGAAAGAGCATAACCAATACGCCATCTACCAAGCAATACCCAATACTCTTCTCGCTCAAATTCCGCTATAAGACCCCAATAGAACCGCACCATATGTGCACATAACCAATGAATCACAACTCCTCGTAACATAGAAGAGTAACTCATAGATCATTCCAGAACACGAATAAGCTCAACAACAACCGAATGGCACATCCCTCAACAATAACAATTCGGAGTCAACAAATCCGACCCTGTGCAGAACACACATCCATATTGGGCCTACCAATGAACCCAAAATCAACACTAGCCACCCACAATAGATAAATAACCTTCCAAAAGTCCACAGTGACTGAGTCACAACACACACTACCTCCTGACTAACCTTGGCAACATTTACAGAGTCCACAACCACGAAACAATCTACTCATGAGAACTCTCAGTCTCCAAATCCATAGAACACACGAATCACCATATCTGATCCTAACTCCACCGACCAAATATCTGACACATCTCTCATACACGATCATTTCGCGAGGAATCCTCCTCTGATTCTTTCGTACCACCTCACAAAATCTGAGTATTAACAGTCGATTAATTAGACGAGTACCACAATACCACTAAAGTATCCATAAATTAAAACACAGTGTACCTCCTTAATTGTATACTCTCAAGTAATACAAAATTGTAATATCATTCGCCTAGTCACCTGAGATCGCCCATGCTGCCTAAGAATTCATGTCCTTCCCTCCAAAACCGAACTGTGACCTTACACATGCAAATCTCAATCCTACCCAACACACCGCATATACCATGCCATCATATAAAAATATGAGAACTTCATAATCCACTCCAAGTCACAAGCAACTACATACTCAATTGGCCGAGAACTTCCCATTTGATCTCATCCAGGACAACATCACAATACGCAACATGCCCCACAAACTAGTAGGAAATATACATCTTAAACCGTGGTAGAAACCATCAAGAACTCTCCGAAACCTATTTGCACATAACCAAACCGTCATGACTAAATCCCTCTAACTCAACCAAGCTACGCAGGCCATCAAAACCCAAAAGTATCGCCACAAAACACCTGTAGAAACTCACTACATCATAAGAACTAGAGGAGCCAATCACATCTATTACCATGCTGATCCAACCCGTTACCAAGTTGTCCTATTTCACCGAGTTCCTTCCGAATAATTGATATTTTTCCTTGCTAGAACACTACTATCCTTAACCAAAACTTGCCCCACGAACTATAGTACGGAATCACACTGCCCTAAGGCATATAAGTCACTGCATTCCCTCTTTAAGTATCCCAAAACTACCACAACCAAAATACTTACTCTGAAGAGACTTCCTTCGAATCTAAAGCCATTACCTTTACCTTCCTGATACTGATATGTAGAATCCACAATGATATAGAAATGTCACAAGTCATGACACCTTCCCATATAAATCTTAGTTTCTAGCCAAATACACATCCTGAAGATTCCCACTTGTTACATATAAATCTTGAATACATTAGAACCATTCTCGAGAGTCATCAAATCTACTCAAACCTCAATTAAATTGATCAAACAAACCAAACGACATGTGCCCCATTTTCACACCACCACCCTAAGAAGTAGTCCACACTTCGAAGAAATTGAGTGAATTTCCTACTCCATACACCCTAGATCCTTTACAAATAACAACTCAATCATTCAGTGTTTCCCAAATGCCCACAAATATAATGCAACCCGCATCAGGAAATTCCTTTACTTGAGTCATCCTCGAACTCAACCTCTGCCAGTCATAACTGATTCACCAGTATACCTCAAACTGAAACCAATACAACACATAACTGTGCAATCAACTTATCCATAGCAGACTCTCCTACTTGGCTCCAAGCCATAGATCAAAACACGCAATACCGAGTGCTCGTGTACGCATATGATTGCGTGGAAAAAAGTCAAAGAGTTACTCTTCAAGCTGAATCAATGTCGCACGATAAGGGAAGAAAGATGGGAAGTATATCCTAAATGTCCTGTAACCTCTCGAAGAAAGAAATTGACGTCATTATACCGACCCACAAGACTCTACTAGACACTTGCTCATGACTTGTAGAACCTATGAACCTAGGGCTCTGATACCAATCTGTTACGACTCAAAATCCACTAGTCGTGATGGCACCTAACCCAACCCGCTAGGTAAGCCAACTAATACTTAGAAAATTCCAATAATATTAACAACACAATCAACAAAAGGAATTTTCTGAATCTTATACTTTTCCCAAGGACTAGTAGTACAAATCATGAGCTTCTAAGAATAGAATTTACAAAGCTGATATGAAGTAAATATATCTTCTGTTGAAAAGTACATAAATAGAGTTTTTATTAATTTTACGGCTACCATGAATAAGAAATAGCTACAACGGGAACGCGGGAACATCTTCAAATCCGTCAACCATCGGGCACAACAACAACAACAACCAACATTTGCACGCAATGTGTAGAAGTGTAGTATCAGTACAACCGACCCCATGTACAGAGCAAGTAACAAACCCTAACCTTAGGCTGAAAGTAGTGATAACTTGGAACATAGGTCGGATCTAACACCAATAGCCAACAACAGTTCATAATAACGTAAAGCAAATAATAAAATAAATTGCTCGGAATTCAAAATGCTTAGCATATTAATAATTTTCGAAAACAGTTTTGGTTTTTAAGTATAGCAGTGAAAACCCAAATCCTTTACCGAAATCGTCAAAAATATGAGTAAGTTTAAAAACTAATTTTTTTTTTCACAAAAACATTTCATTAGGTAAATGTTTCGTTTTCAGATAGCATGAGGAAAATATATCTCAATGCCTACATTGCAAGATATAAGTAAAATCATGAATGTCACCAAAATCGGACAGCAAAAAGGAAATGCATCTCTATGCATATATCTCAAGTACGCATGTCAAATGCAATGCCTCTCAGTGATGAACTCATGTACTCACACTCTTAGAGTACTCAACCTCACTGTCTCGCATTATCTCTTACCGTGCTCAATACTGAGGACATTCAATCACTCAGCACTGTACAATACTCGTGGCGGCTTGCAACCCGATCCACATATATATAGCCGTTAGGCTCATTGCAGCGTGCAACCCAATCCATATGCATATATCCATAAGGCTTGTTGCGGCGTGCAACCCGATCCCTATATATATATCTACATAGTCGACGACGCTCACTGGGGGTGTGCAGACTCTGGATGAGTTCCTTCAGCCCAAGCAGTATATTGTTGCGGCGTGCAACCCGATTGCATAAAGTGTAATCAATATAACATGCTGCGGCGTGCAGCTCGATCCCATAATATCACTTTCACTCAGGCCTTCGACATCATTCAGTCATCAATCTCTCCAGTCTTACTTACGGGCTCAACGTGCCATGAAACTAGCCCGACAACAATGGTATGATGTATCAATAAATAACAACTAAGACTGAGATATGATATCAATGCATGAATATAACTGAGTACAAAATATCAATTAAATTAGTGAGGTGACAACAAGAAACGACTATCACGGGTCCTAACAATACATGCATAAAGCCTAAACATAATATCTATCATGATTGACAACTCAGTTACTTAATCACATGGTGAGAACACATATATCAACCAAAATAAGGCCACTAAATAGTGCCATGAAAACAACGGAGTCTTCATTCACAGGGTGCACGCCTACACGCCCGTCACCTAGCATGTGCGTCACCTCATCATCAATCACATAGCACGTATTTTGGGGTTTCAACACTCAAATATATCAATTAAAGCCTAAGTAAATAATTTCAAATGATAAAGATCAAATCCTAAATCAAATCCCAAATCCAGCCAAAAATCACACCTAGGCCCACACCTCGAAACTCGAAAAAACTTACAAAATTCGACAACCCATCCAATTATGAGTCCAACTATACTAGTTTCACTCAAATCGAAGATAGATTCATAGAATATAACTAAGACCGAGTATAGAACACTTACCCAATCCATATGGTGAAAATTTCTCCAACAGTCGCCTCAATCCGAGCTTGGAAATGTTAAAATGAAGCCAAAATCATGAACCCTTGTATTTATCATTCTGCTCAGCACTTCCACTTCCGCTCCACATAGGACGCTTCTGCGGCATCGTTTCTGCGACACGAGCTCCACTTTTGTGGACTCCACTAGCCAACTAACCCCTCGCACCTGCGAATCAACATCCGCTTCTGCGCAACCGCAGGTGCGCAACCGAACACGCTCATGCGCCCATGATCTTCACTTCTGCGGGGCCGTAGATATGCCCCTATTCCTACTTCTGCGATCCATTCAAACCAACACTTCCTTCGCTTCTGTGATAAACTATCTACATCTGCGGACTCGCATCTGCATGCATTCTTCTGCAGATATGGAAACACCAGAATCGGCAGCCTTCAGCAATAGCAACATGAAGAAAAATGATACGAAATCAAATTTGAAACACACCCGAGCCCCTCGGGACTCCATCCAAACATACCAACAAGTTCCATATCATGATACGAACGTACTTGAGGTATCACAACACACATAAAACATTGAAACGAAGAATCACACCTCAATTTAAACATAAATGAACGTGAAACTTCAAACATTTACAACTGATGCCGAAACCTTTCAAATCACATCTGATTGACCTCAAATTTTGCGGACACATCACATTTGATATTATAGACATTCTCCAACTTCCGTAATTGGAATCCAACCCCGATATCAAAAAGTCCACTCCCGGTCAAAGTTTCCAAAAAATCCAACTTTTGCCATTTTAAGCCAAATTCTACTACAGACCTCCTAATCACATTTAGGACATACTCCTAAGTCCAAACTCACCCAACAGAGCTAACAGAACCATAAGAAATCCAATCCGAGGTCAAATACCAAAAAAGTCAAACTTGTTCAAACCTTTAAAATCTAAAGCTTCAAGTTGAGAATCATTCTTCCAAATTCGTTCTGAATAACCTGATAGCCAAAAACGACGATCCACACAAGTCATAATACATCATACGGAGCTACTCGTTCCCTCAAACAACTAAGCAAAGTACAAATGCTCAAAATGATCGGTTGGGTCGTTATAGGGAAACTCTTTGATTCGTCTTCTTGGATGAACTTGAGGATCTTTCGGTCTCAACTTTGCTTAACAATGGTGTTCCTTGTCTTCTCAGGTCAAGCGTGTGGCTGAAATAAGGTTTAGAAGCTTTTATATTACGTCCCTTAGCCAATTGAATAAGTGACCCTCAAGATCAAATTTTGGCGCCAGTGTCGGGGAACTAACGTTGTAGTTAAAGGTGTAAACATTGCTAGGGCTCAAGATTAGATATTAATTTTATTTTATTTGTAATAAGAGAAACATCAGATCTTGGATTTATGGGAGTTTGGATGTTGGTAGTTCTTCTTTTGATTTTCCTAATGCTTGTTGTGGAGGAAACTACACGTGGCAAACTTATCAAAATGTTCTAGAGAGCGAGTTATGTGCACCAACTCATCTTATTCATTGAATGGTTTGGTGTGTGGTGGTTAAGATGGTCACTTTCATGATTGTGCTTATATTTCTTATCCTCCCAAATCCGTTATTATGATGGTTCTACTTTATTTTATGAAGTTCATAGGAACAAAAAACCAGGGGATGCATGCTTTAAAGAGATAAAGGATATGTTAAAGTGCCTCGTGGAGTAAAATAATGAGAAACAACTATAATTTCAAAGGCAGGAGGCAATTATTCATAACTTGGAGGTTAAAGTGAGTCAACTGGTTAAGACTTTAAATGCTAAACAAGCTAATATTATGGATAGTAGTCAAGAAGAGCATGAAATTGAGGAAGAAATTGAGGTGCTAACGGAGGAGGTCAGAGTAGAACGCCAATACTCTAACCAACTAGAATTCGATGGCATCGATGTTGAAGAAGTGATACTAGAGTCAGTCATGGATGTTGAGGATACTAATTTAGTTGACTTTAGTGTCATTAGTGTGGAGGTTTTGACAAGCTTGAAATTCATGTATTTGAGCGCGTAAGACCTTATTCAAAAAACTTCTCTATATTGTGTTCAGACAATGAAATGAGAGTAGATCCTTACAGATACAAAAGAGAGCCAATGGAAGAGGTAGACGAGCTATACATTATAAATTTGTAATGTCATTTGGGCAAAACAACATTCTTCATTTGAAGGCCAAGTTGTGCCCTATAAAAGGCAACTGGGTTACAATCAGCAGCACCAACAATAGTTGGCTTACCAATAACCTCATCAACAATGGGTGACCCAATAGGAAGACAATAATACGATAGAAATCAAGGGCCTGCTACAACTAATCATGAGGACTAATAGAAAGATGCAAGAAAAGTTATCCACACATAACTTGGCTATTAAAGTCATTGAAACTCAGTTAGGCTAGTTGTCTATGCCTTTGAACAATCACCTATAATGAATGTTTTTTGTAGACACACACATCAATCTAGAAGAGCAAAACCAGAATCAGTTAATGGTAGTGAGTCTCGGGAATTGAAAGGATTTGGACAGAGAGCAAAAACTTGCTCAATCTAATAGAGACATAATGCTACCTACTCCAGTGCCACTCGAGATAGATGACTTGATGGAGCTCATATAGGTTTTAATTGAACAATTACAAGTTGATAAAGTCATGAAGAAAGAAATTTAACAGTTCCCATAAAATGTATTAGAAAAGACTTCTAATTAGGAAAAGATATAGAGCAGCAAGCAAAAGTGACTTCCAGCACCATTCCCTCAAAGGTTAGAAAAGCAAAAGAAAAATGATCAATATAGAAAATTCATGGAAATATTAGTGCAGATTCAATTAAATATTCCTTCGATGGATGCTTTGAGGGAAATTGCAGGCTATGGTAAGATGATGAAGGATTTGATGTCTCGAAAGTTTGACTTCCAGGACCTATCTACTGTGACTCTGACTCAAACTTGTAGTGTTGTAGTGACAAGGCCTATGGCTCAAAGGTTATTTGGTCTCTGTAGTTTCACAATCCCATGCACAATTGGAAGCTATGATTTTTCTAAAGTGTTGTGTGACTTGGGGGACAATATTAACTTGATGCCTTTGAAAATCTACACAAAGTTAGGCATTGGTAGAGCTAGATCAACATCAATGTTGTTGTAACTAGCTGATTGTACAGTGAAAATGCTAATAGAAATTCTGAATAATGTGCTCATCGAAATGGGAAAGTCTGTATTTTCTGCTAATTTTGTTATTCTTGACTGTCTTGGTTGATGAAGAAATACTCATAATTTTGGGAACACCATTCTTAGCTACTGGGAGAGCATTGTTTTACTGTCAGATTAGAGAGTTGAAAATGAAGTTCAATAATGAATAACTAATATTCAACATTCAACACTCTATGAGGAGACCCAGCAAATTTTCAAATTGTTTGCTAGTGGAGGCAGTTGATGTGATACTACAAGAGGAGGATGAGACTCTTCATGTTAGAGACCCATTAGAAGCTTGTTTGATGAATTTAAAAGAAGTGGATGGTAAAGAGTTGGCAGAGTGGGTTATGGCTCTTGAAGGTCAAAGGTTTCTGGAAAAAATGGAACCTCGGTTTGAGCCATTACACTTAGAAGAAAGAAAAATAGCACTTGCGAAGCCATCAATAGAGAAGCCACCACAGTTGGACCTAGAACCGCTTACAGCTCACCTTAAGTATGCTTTCATAGGACCTAACTCTACTTTACCTATTATTATATCATCTGTTTTGTCAGCTGTGCAGGTAGAACAACTCTTACAAGTGTTACAGGAATGTAAGACTGCTATTGATTGGACCACGACAAACATTGAGGGTACTAGCCCAGCCATTTACATGTATAAGATTCTCTTCGAAGAGGGGCACACAAGCCTTCCAGGAAACATCAAATAAGGCTGAACCCAAACATGAAGGAAGTGGTGAAGAAGGAAGTAATTAAGTGGTTGGATGCAGGCATTATCTTTCATCTCTCGAATAGCGTATAGGTAAGCTTAGTCCATTGTGTTTCGAAGAAAGGTGGAATGACTTGTACAGAATGAGAATGATGATTTTATCTCCACTCATACACTGGTTGGTGAATTTTTATGGATTATAGAAAACTTAACAATGCCTCTCGGAAAGACAATTTTCCCCTACCGTTCATTGACTAAATGTTGGATAGATTGGCAGGGATGTCTCATTTATGCTTTTTGGATGGATATTCAGGGTACAATCAAATTACAATAACCTCTAAGTATAGATAGAAAATATCATTCACTTGTCCGTATGTCATCTTTGCCTTCCGGAGAATGTTATTTGGCCTATGCAATGCACCAGCCACTTTCCAGAGGTGTATGCTAGCACTGACATGGTTGAAGATACTATGGAAGTTTTTATGGATTATTTCTCAGTGGTGGGAAATTCATTCGATGATTGTCTTAATAATTTGAGAAAAGTGTTAAAAAGGTGTATAGAGACGAATCTGGTGTTGAATTGGGATAAGTGACATTTTATGGTACAATAAGGTATAGTTTTGGGGTATAAAGTGTTAATTAAGGGTATTGAGGTTGACCATGCTAAGGTTGATGTGATAGAGAAGTTGTCGTCCTCCACTTCGGTCAAGGCAATAAGAAATTTCCTTGGGCACGATGGTTTCTACGGGAGATTTATAAAGGATTTCTCTAAAATTGTTAATCCCTTATGTAACCTACTTCAAAAGGATCACCCATTTGTGTTTTCTAATGATTGCAGGTTAGGATTTGAAGAGCAATAGAAGATACTGGTGATTGCACCAATCATTGTTGCACCTGACTAGGAGTAACCTTTTAAGCTCATGTGTGATGCGAGTGACTTTAGGAGCAGTTTTGAGGCAACAAAAGGACAAAATTGTGCATCCAATCTACTATGCAAGTAGAACATAAGCGGTGCACAACTCAATTATACTATGACTGAGAACGAGATGTTGGTTGTGGTGTTTGAATTCGACAATTAATGTCTTATTTGATAGGTTCAAAAGTGATTGTGTTATACTGACCATGCAACACTTAGGTATTGGATAGCAAACGATTCAAATCCCTGCTTAATCTGTTGCGTTTTCCTGCTACATGAATTCGATTTGAAGATTCGCAGTTGGAAAGTAATGGAGAACCAAGTGGCAGACCACCTTTCAAGGTTGGAGGGAGATGAAAAGAAAGTAGAGGTTGAAGACTTAACAGAGACATTCCCAGATGAACAATTACTAGCAGTGACAATAGAGAAGAAACCTTTGTAAGCTGATAGTGCTTATTTGGCAAGTGGTATTATACCTTTTGAACTCTCTTCGATCCAAAAGAAAAAGTTCTTTCGTGATTGTCGGTCTTATTATTAGGTTGACCCTCTACTTTTTAAAATATGTGTGGATAACATGATATGGAGGTGTATCCCTGAGAAAGTTCAATATTCTGTTTTGCAGGTCTATCACGCTTCACCATATTGTGAACAACTAATTTTTGAGCACCCCTGAATTCAAAATTATTTTAAGTGTAAACATTTCTTTTAGGTCTAATATTGATATTTTAAACTTTTATCTTACTCTTAATAGGTTTTATTTGGAAAAAAAATTAAATTAAAAACTACACAAATATCCACATTCCTAAAGTATATGTTTTATTTCTATTTACAAGAAAAACAATTTACAAAAACAAAATATTGATTTATTTTAATTAGAATTTTAATGAGTAAGTTATTGTAACGACCTGCCGGTCATTTCATGAATTACCGCTCTGTTTTCCCCATTTATGCTTCTTTATGTGTTGTTCAGTTGTATTTCATCATATTGTATTGGATGGTCTGTGTTCGGAGTGGTCATGGAGTGAAATGAGACACTTAGTCTCTTATATGGAAGCTTTAGTTGGAAAAGTCAACCGGAAGTTGACTTGTGAATAAATGATCTTGAAACTTGGATTTTATTGTGCGGATAGCTTCATTAGGTAATTTGGGACTTAGGAGCGTGATCAGAATGTATGTTGGATGTTCGTGGTAGATTTAGACTTGAATTGGCGAAATTGGAATTTTGGCGTAATCCGGGTAGTAGAGGAAATTTTGATATCGGGTTCGGATTGAAATTTCAAAAATTGGAGTAGGTCTATTGTGTCATTTGGGACGTGTGTGAAAAATATCAGGTCATACGGATGAGGTTTGCTAGACTTTTTGATCGATTGCATAATTCGGATGTTTTGGAATCCTTAGGCTTGAATCCGAGGATGATTTGGTGTTTCGACATTGTTTTGAGTGTTCTAAGGGTTGGTATGAGTTTGAATGGTGATATGTAACTTTTTGACATGTTTGGTTGAGGTCCCGAGGGCCTCGAGATGGATTTGGATGGTTGGTGGAAGATTTGGAATTTGAGTGGAGCTGCAGAATTTTCTGCTTCTGTGTTTCCGCACCTACGGATTAGGGACCGTAGGTGCGATGATCGCAGGTGTGTAGGGCTGATCACAGGAGCAAATTTAGTCGCAGGAGCGGATGGATAACCGCACATGCAGGCCCACGGGTGCGAGGCCTGGGGCACATGTGCGGAAGTTGGCCTCCTTAAGTGAAAACCGCAGAAGCAGGAAATTTCTGCAGAAGCGGTAGCGCAGGTGCGCTTAAGGGACTGCAGGTGAGGAATCCCTGGATCAGAAAACTATATAAGTTTCCCTTCGCGACTTACAGCCTTGTTTCACCATTTTTGAGACGGGCTTGGAGCCTTTTGAGAAAATTTGAAGATGGATTCAAAGGGTAATACTTGGAGGTAAGATTTTTGAACTTAATACTTGATTCTATGGTGATTTCTAACTGATTAGACATGAAATTATTGGAATTTAAGGGTTAAATTTGGAGAAGTAGGGCTTAAAATCGAGAGTTTTCATTGGGGATTTGAAGGGTCATTTGAGGTCCGATTTTGATGTTCTTGCTATGTATAGACTCGTGGGAGGTGGATTCTAGTGATGTGATTTTTATCGAATTTCGAGACTGTCACGCCTCAACGTCGGGAGGCGCGACCGGCGCTCAATCGAGTAAACCCAATCGAGCAAGCCTTATCAACACTTCCTACCCAACTCAATATAAATGAGGAAACCATGCTTTCATCTATTTAGATAAGGAAAGATAGTACGTTCAACATTGTTAGTTCATTTTATATCACAACATTAAACCGTAGTTAAGTTTCCAAGATTCCATACAATTTCACTTTAGAGAAGCGAGAGTTATAATTACAACATAGTTCGTAGACCCATCCAACACCTGCACATAACCAACAGATATGTCTACGGAGCTTCTAAGGATACAAAAGACAATTATGACAATGCTGGAGCAAAGGCTACGGCGATACCTCAAAAGTGAAAGTCCACAACAAAAGATGTACAATATAACCCCTTGAAGGAGAAAGGGGCTCACCAAGACATTGAGAAGAAGATACTCCGCTATGCGCGATCGGCATTGTCCGCAATGGAGCCACCTACATTCATTTAAAAAAACGTAGCGCCCCCGATAAAAAAGATGTTAGTACCATGGAATAGTACTAGTATGTATAACTAAACACCATCCAGTTAGAAAGAACAACCATACAAGCGTAAAATAAATCATAAGAACAACAAAGCTTCAAATAAATATCACATGAATAATAT
This sequence comes from Nicotiana sylvestris, assembly GCF_000393655.2. NCBI lineage: Eukaryota > Viridiplantae > Streptophyta > Magnoliopsida > Solanales > Solanaceae > Nicotiana > Nicotiana sylvestris. The sequence continues at coordinate 67,699,502 of NC_091063.1, forward strand.
AAGAGATTCACATAGTTTTCACATAATTTCTGAAATCTTTTTTTTTTCTTTGGGTTGGGGCATACCTTATCGTTGCATCATCATCCATATTACCACCGATTCCTTGAGCGGAGTCCGATCATGGCCCGATCGGCTAAGCCGTCTTAGCAAGACATTACTCTTATTTCATTCTCACTTTTCAGTTTCAATTATCAATACATTTCCACCATGTGTGTATAACATTGCGTCTAATCACGGCCCGATCAGCTAAGCCGTCTTACCAAGACGTTACCCTTTTTCGTTAGTCATCTCACTTCAATCTTTGGATTTACACGAATTAGTTTCTCGGCACTTGGGGCTACAATTACTACATTCCATAACTCGCATTTCGCATTATTCTCATTTTCAACATTTACCATGCCACTTAGGGTCATAGGCACATACAAAAGCAAATTAAGTTATAAACATAGAGAGGAATTCATCTAGTTTGGCATATTAGTCACAATGTAATCTTAACTTGACATTTAGGCATTTAGCACATAGCTAATATTTTTCCACACATCCTCAATTTACAAAGAATAACACACTAAACACATAGAGAAACACCTTCCACATACATTTTCACAACATCAATTTATTTGACATAACAAGTACCACATCAATCGAATTCTGGGCTTACAACATTTGCACCGGCACCATGGAGGCTCAATTTATAAAAGGAGAGGGATTTAGCCATACATACCTTGTTTAAGCTTTTCTTAAGTTACTACGACGTTCTGGAAATTATAGCAATCTCAATCTACTTGAGACATAACAAAATTGAACACAAATTAGGAAGGTATTCATAGTTTTAGCTCATTTGAGCATTTTATCAAATACTAGTTGAGCATCTTGATTTAAAATCTCTTTTACAAGATTTTCTTCATTCCCCAACCCAACCTTTACTTATTTATGCTCAACAATCTTCCCACAAACCTAATTTGTACATACATGTATACATAATACTATTACATCCAAAAATCATACCTCAATAACACATCTCACAATCTTTACAACACCCACACAACCTAGGTTAAGAACCTATGGCTTCCAATCACAATCCCATGAGTTACAATACTTAATTCATACTCATATTCTCATAATATATCCATATATGTAAGTCTAAGGGTGTAGGATTTACCTTTTGGAAGAAATCTTGCAAACCCTCATTTGAGTTCTTGGAGGAATTTCTTGAAGATCTATGTGTTTTATGAGTACATTTCACTAATACAAGTGTAGGAATGATGGAATTTCACACCAAGTTAATGGAGGTTGCTTACCTTGAAGATTGTAGGTGTTGGAGGTCTTGAGAGAGTGGAGGAAGACCCTAAAAGTCGTCCAAAAGATATGGGGAAAATGAATTTCGAAATTGTGTTTATAAGCCCAAATTTCGTATGCTGCCTCAGATGATTCGCTTCCCCACTTCACTCCTCTCAGGAACCCGGATGCTATGGAAGCACTTCACTGTCAGCTCCTCTTTTTGGATGCTGCCTCGGATGCTTCGCATCCGCGCAGTCCTCTGCCAGCCTTTGGTAATTTGGTCATAATTTCTTGTAGAAAAGTCCAAATGACGAACGGTTTGAAGCGTTAGAGAATAGACTCAAAGGCCTTTCATTTGATAGGATGTAAATCATTTAAAACTTTATATATCTGTATATATGCTCATCCAAATTGTGGTCTTGTGCGTACTCATTTGAAATTTTAGTCTATCATGTAATTTTCCAACTTGGCTTAGACTTAGGACTCTCTTTAAACCCCAAATCACTTATAATATAACTTATACACTTATTAACATATCCAAGTGATATCCATTATATCATGAATCCTCATTTGCACACAAAATAAAATAATTAGCCTACCTTGGCACCAAAAAATCTTAAATTACTTAGCAAAATTTTCTGGGGCTTTAGATTATCCCCCGCTTAGGATCATTCCTCCTAGAATGATAATTGGAGTCAATCCGCAAATAATTAGTATAATTTATCTCCTTTCTCACATATCTTTAACTCCTAAATTTTTACTAACTCCCAAATTTTTCAAAAATTTCGGCAGAGTTTCCCTTGTAACTGGGCATATCCACCTGTTAGAGAATCCCAGAAACACATCCTATCAACATATACATAATCCAAAGATGCAATAGTCCGCTCTGCTTTCCTATCGGTTTGGGATGGAAATTTGTGCTAAGATTTACCTGCGTACCCAAACCTTGCTGAAAATTCTTCCAAAGGTTGGCAGTGAACTGAGCCCCTCGATCTGAAATGATTGAGACTGGATTGCCATGCAACCTGACTATTTCTTTGATATACAACTGAGCATACTGTTCTGTTTTGTGGGTTGATTTAACTAGCAAGAAGTGCGCTAATTTTGAGAGTCGGTCCACAATCACCCAAATTGAGTTGAACTTGCATGGAGTGCACGGCAACCTTACCACATGATCCATGTTGATCATCTCCCATTACCACATTGGAATTTCTATGCTTTGAGCCAACCCACCAGGTCTTTGATGTTCGGCCTTCACTTCCTGACAGTTCGGACATCTAGCCACAAAGTACGCCACATCCTTTTTCATGTCATTCCACCAATAAACTTCCCTGAGATCATGATACATTTTTGTAGAACCTGGGTGCACGAAATACCTGGAAGTGTGAGCTTCTTCCATGATCCTTTCCTGATGACCGTCAATATCCGGAACACATAGGAAGCCTTGGAACCATAGGATACCATCATCCATGCCAAGGGAAAAAGTTGTGGTCTTGTAATTGTGAATCCCCTCTTTCAGTTGTTCTAACAATGGATCGTTGAATTGCTTCTCTTTCACTTCCGTCAAATGCGATGATTCAGCCCTATTCTGCACAATCACTCCTCCTTCATTATAGTCTGCCAGGCGAACTCCCAAACTAGCCAACTGGTGAACCTCCCTGGCCAACGACCTCTGATATGACTCCAAATGAGCCAAGCTCCCCATAGATTTTCGACTAAGAGCATCCGCTACAACATTAGCCTTTCTCGGGTGATAGAGAATATCAATGTCATAGTCCTTGAGTAACTCTAGCCATCTTCTCTGTCTCAGATTCAACCCACTCTGCTTGAAAACATATTGAAGGCTCTTGTAGTCCGTAAATATATCCACATGCACCCCATACAAATAATGTCGCCAAATCTTTAGTGCAAACACCACTGCCGCAAGCTCTAAGTCGTGGGTTGGATAGTTCTTTTCATGGTTCTTGAGTTGCCTAGAGGTGTAGGCTATAACCTTGTCGTATTGCATTAACACACACCCAAGCCCAATTATTAAAGCATCGCAATACACCACAAATCCTTTTATACCCTCTGGCAGGGTTAATACCGGTGTTGTAGTCAGTCTTGATTTCAATTCTTGGAAACTCCTTTCACAAGCATCGTACCATTGGAATTTAATTTCTTTCTAGGTCAATTTAGTCAATAGAGAGGCAAGTGTAGAAAACCCCTCCACAAATCTCCTATAGTACCCAGCCAAACCCAAGAAAATGTGAATCTCTGTTGGAGTGGTAGGTCTGGGCCAATTCCTCACTGCTACAATCTTTTGAGGATCAACTATAATTCCTTCCTTGGAGACAACATGACCAAAGAACACAACAGATTCAAGCCAGAATTCGCATTTTGAAAATTTTGCATACAGTTGATGTTGCTGAAGAATCTGCAAAACTGCCCTGAGATGGTTAGCATGATCTTCTCGACTTCGGGAATATACAAGAATATCGTCAATGAATACTATCACAAAGGAGTCTAGAAAAGGCTTGAAGACTCAATTCATAAGATCCATGAAAGCTGTCGGGGCATTTGTTAGCCCAAAAGACATCACCATAAATTAAAAGTGCCCATACTAAGTTCTGAAAGCTGTTTTTGGAATATCCTGCTCCCTTATCTTTAATTGATGATACCCGGACCGTAAGTCAATCTTTGATAAACACATAGCACCTTGCAATTGATCAAACAAGTCATCTATTCTTGGTAGAGGGTATTTGTTTTTGATTGTGACTTTTTTGAGTTGCCGGTAGTCAATACACATTCGCAGCGACCCGTCTTTCTTTCTTACAAACAAGACCGGTGCGCCTCACGGTGACACACTCGGCCGGATGAAACTCTTTTCTAGCAAATCCTTCAATTGTTCCTTTAGCTCTTTCAGTTCTGCCAGTGCCATTCTATAAGGTGGAATTGATATAGCCTGTGTGTCTGCCATCACATCGATCCCAAAATCAATCTCCCTGTCTAGCGGAATCACAGGGAGCTCATCTGGAAAGACATCCAGAAATTCATTCACAACTGATACAGACTCAAGGCTAGGTCCCTCGGCATAGGTGTCAGTAACCCGAACTAAATGATAGATACACCCCTTCTTGATCATCTTCGCGGCCTTAAGGTAAGAAATAAACCGACCTTTAGGCACTACATTATCTCCCTTCCATTCAACGATGGGCTCGTTGGGAAATTCAAGTCTCATAGTTCTAGTCCGACAATCAAGTTTGGCAAAGCATGAGTAAAGCCAATCCATTCCCATTATTACATCAAAATCGACCATCCCTAATTCAATAAGATCGGTCGTGGTATCCCTACCCCGTACCGTAACAACACAACCTCTATAAACTCTGTAGACATGTGATTTTTGACCCTCCCCAGATTTTTCATATTTTAGTGTGTAAATATTTAATTTAGGCCTAATATAGATATTTTAAGTAATTTTGACTCTTTTACTTTATTTTACAAGAAAAAAAATCACAAAAAAATAGGTTCATTAATCTTTGTAGTCATTTTTAATCTTAAAAAATCTTTTAAAAAAATACAAAAATAGTATCGTACTTTTATTTTAATATGATATTTGAAAATACCAAAAATAGGTTTATTTTAATGGTCAATTTTATAATTATTTGAATAGTAGGATTAATTAATAAATGGGACCGTATTTTTAATCTCGTTCGCAGGGAAAGAATAAAGCTTGGGCTCTAGCAACCCATATTAAGGCCTAATTTTGGACCTAACCAATAATTTTCAAGCCCATAATTCCTAGGACCATACCCCTTAACCTAAAAACCCTACAACTATCTAGACCTAGACTCTACAATATAAAAGACGTCTAAGACTAAAGAGAAAAGGCTGAAGAAGGGAAAGTTGAAAAAAGGGCTGCGCAGCTTTTTCAATAGGGAATGACCCCCCCCACCCCCACCCCACTGGCGTCATCTTCTTCAAGCACCCCCACCCCCGACTCCATCTTCTCCAACAACCCTTTCCATAACTTCATCTTCTTCGTGAGACAAACCAAACAACACCCCTACTCTATTCATCAACCCCATATACCAACAGCCCCCAAACTTGGAACAACCTAGCTCGCCGGATAAAACGCCAACGACCCCTGAATGTTAATCATCAAACGACCCCATCTCTGCCTGAAACTCACCGGAAAAACGAGCTCCACCAGCACGTCGGATTAACGAGTTCCAGACGCGACCCCTTCTTCAAGAGACCAAACCAGCTTCTTCATCACTAGAGCTGGCCGGGAGTCCGATGACAACTTTCGAGCTCTAGAGCTAACGAACAAAGGCGCTGAAAATAGTGAGGAGTCACAAAACTTGTTTAACACCCTTTTCCGGCGAGTCTCGAATTTCTGGTTGAGCTTCGATGGCTGAGTATCAATGACCGTTTCCCTTGGTTCCTTGTCGAGGTCCGTTCACTGGTTCCGTTTAGTTCAAAGGTCCGATAGCTGTTCTTCAAGTTGAAATTTAGAGTTATTCGTTGTTGATTGCCGGATTTGTTGGCTGTTGTTGGCTGAGCTTCGATTTCAAGTAAGTTAGTGCCAAGTTCCTTGTATTATATTTTCATCAAATGAGGAAAATGATTGAATTCGTGTTGAATTTTCGTGGCCCTCTTCAGATTGAAATTTCTGTTGCTCTAAGGTGTGCTTTGTATTTACTTGGATGAAATAGTAGGGTAATTTTAATTATCATCTCTGTCTGGTTAAACTCTCAAATACGTGCTTGATTAGTCCATGTGTATAGTTCTATATATTGCAGTTGTTTTATCTTAGCTTTTGGACAAATGTTTCTCACAACTTTACATGTCACGATTTGACATGTTTTATATGTCATCTTTTCTGAATCATCCACTCACGAATACAGTATGGCTAATTGAACAACTTTGACATGTTTGGCTTTGTACTTTGTTGATCTTATGACATGTAACATTGATCTATTGTTGTTAATTTTGTTCTTGAAAGTTGAATTAAAAATCAGTGAATACTAGTGTTAAGCCTTGGGTTTTTTTAATTTGAATTAGTAGAAGTTGGGTTTAATAGTGGCGTGATTGGTTAGTGGCCATGGGTACTGTTCCCGTGGCATGGATATGATATGTGAATCGCAATTCGGGGGTGTATTTCATGTAACCCGATTATAACAACTTCTAATAATAAAATCCTTTGAAATTAGAAATCGAGGTGTGCCAATTAGCGAATTTACATAGCCCTCGCGAAGTTGCAAACGCGTAGTTTCTTTAGACGCACCATTTTAATAAATTCACCTTCATAAACTCGGGTGCGCATTTATGTGACCCAAATACAAATGTTAACAATGTTAGATAAAGTATGTTGCGGACTACGGATGCATTATGTGACGTGGTTCAAGACGTATTTTTTGATAACGTTGAATTTTTCTTAAAATTAAATAAAGGCGGTTTTTAAAAAGGGTTAAAATGCACATAGGATTAAACATGTGTTAAAATCAGATAAATAGGCCAATTATAACAGTTGAGGGACCGTGTTAGAACCACGTAACTCGGGAATGCCTAACACCTTATCCCGGGTTAACAGAATTCCTTACCCGAATTTCTGGTTCGCGGACTGTAATACAGAGTCAACCTTTCCTCGATTCGGGATTTTAAACTGGTGACCTGGGATACCATAAATCTCCCAAGTTGCGACTCTGGATCTTTAAATGAAATAATCCCGTTTTGATTGTCCTTTAATTAGAAAAACTCCCTTTATACCCCTTTACGGGGGTGTAGTGTAAAAAAGGTGGTGTGACAGCTCTGGCAACTCTGCTGGGGATAAGAACCCAGAATCTCTTGGTCAGGGTTTAAGAATTCGAGCTTAGAATAATCATTATATTTGGCTTTATTTATTATCTGATTTTATTTACACGTTTGGGCCTAATGTGCTAAATGTTGCTTTTTACCGCCTTGATATTATCTGAATTGTATATATAAACTGCTACGATACCACTGTCTTCTCTCTCTTGAGGAGTGCACGCTCGCGTGACTTCTTTCTGTTAGTGTCATGTCCCAAATAGAACGAGGTTCGGACAAGTTGCAAAGCCGTATGATCTTTTGGTTACCGGTACGCAGCCCCCCCTCGGCTCGAGTTGTCCACTCGGGTAAGCCAGGTCTAGAACAATAAACTCAGGTTTTAAACCTAGTATAAATCAGCTTCATGCAGCATTCCTAGTAGGAACGCTTATCTGCATCATGTGCATTTGACTTTGGAGACTCAACACAGGGGTTGGGTCTGTCTAGGACAGGTGTACTCAAAAATCAAAAGACTATCTTGATGCATCTTACGTGTTGCTTGTGTATCTGTCTGTTTCGGCTTCCATATTGATTGGCTTCTAGAATAGGGAAAGAAAATAAAAAAAAAAGAAAATCAAAAAAAGGGGAGAAAGAAGAGAAAAGAAACAAAAAGTGAGAGGTAGGTATTTAGAAAATTCTGAAAATCTGCCAAAATTTTCAAGTGTCATATTTTGTTCCGTCAAAACTGAGCGAACTACGCGGGTCTGATTCTCACCGGATGTGAGATACGTAGGCAAACCTCATCGGGTTCAACCCCCTTTTTGCTAAAATAGCCAAAAACCAATAAATAAATAAAAAAACGTGTCAAAATTTTAATTTTGTCATAAATAAGTCGGACGGTGTCCAGCCTTCCCTTTTGCTAAAAAATAGCCAAAAAAAATATGTCAAATTTTAATTTTGTCATAAAGAAGTCGAGTGACGCTGTTTTGTCAAGACATAGCCGAATGTTCCCGAAAAGGACGCCGGAAGGCTGACTTTGCATAAATAGCCACCTTTTGGGTCATGTTTAGGATTTTGGTCCAGTTGACCACACAGCCTTAAAAATCTTCGTCCCCGAGGCGCTGAAGGGCCGTGTTTGCAACACCACGTTTTCATTGTAATTTGAAAAAAAAAGGTCAACGGTTAGGTGAATACCATTTGAATTTTTTTAGTCAAAAAAAAAGTCGTGGACCGAAGCTGGCTCGACTTATTTTTTGACTAAAAAAATTCAAATGGTATTCACCTAACCGCTGACCTTTTTTTCAAATTACAATGAAAATGTGGTGTTGCAAACACGGCCCTTCAGCGCCTCGGGGACGAAGATTTTTAAGGCTGTGTGGGTCAACTGGACCAAAATCCTAAACATGACCCAAAAGGTGGCTATTTATGCAAAGTCAGCCTTCCGGCGTCCTTTTCGGGAACATTCGGCTATGTCTTGACAAAACAGCGTCACCCGACTTCTTTATGACAAAATTAAAATTTGACATATTTTTTTTTGGCTATTTTTTAGCAAAAGGGAAGGCTGGACACCGTCCGACTTATTTATGAAAAAATTAAAATTTTGACACGTTTTTTATTTATTTATTGGTTTTTGGCTATTTTAGCAAAAAGGGGTTGGACCCAATGAGGGTTGCCTACGTATCTCACATCCGGTGAGAATCAAACCCGCGTAGTTCCGGCAAATTAACCGAACGATTTTAAAACATGACTCTTATCCTTTTTTTATTTTTTCCTGGCAAGACAATCTATTTTCCTTTTCTATTTTTGAAAAACACAAAATAACGATTTTTTTTTTCATTATCAATAAAACAATCTATTTTTCCAAAAATAAAAGACTCTTTTTTCTATATTTTTTAGTAAAACAAAATAAAATATTTTCCTCTTTTTTTCAAAATTTCGGCAGAGTTTCGCCAGTAATTGGTCATTGATTTTTTCTAAAATAATCAATTAACTCCCTAACTGAGATATTCTTTTTCCCTTTTTTTTTCTTTTTTTCCTTCAATTTTCCCAACATTCCCGAGATTCAGAAACCGGTCAACATGCAAGTTCGCAACAAATATATGTACAGAGCAAGTAGGATGCATCAGAATCGTCTTTTCATTTCAGGTTGCTAGTCCTAGACGGACCCAACCCCTGTGTTGAGTCCCCTATGTCAAATGCAACGTGATGCAAATAAGCGTTCCTACTAGGGATCCGGCATGAGGTTTCGTTATACTAGGTTTATAACCTGGGTATATGTTCTAGACTGTGTACCCGAGCGGACAACTCGAGTCGAGGAGGGGCAACTTACCGGGAACCAAAAGGCCATCCGGCTTCGTAACTTGTCCGAGCCTCTTTTTTATTTCAGGGTATGACACTAACAGAATAGGGAGTCTCAACCAGTAAGCACATCCCCGGAGGTGAAGAGAGAAGGGTTCGGCATAGTTCATATATACATTCAAATAATATCAAAGCGGTAAAAGCAGCATTTAGCACATTAGGCTCAAACATGTAAAAATCAGATAAAGCCAAATATAACAATTTATCTAAGCTCGAATTTCTAACCCTGAACCAGTGGTTCTGGGTTACTCAGTCCCCAGCAGAGTCGCCAGAGCTGTCACACCTCCTTTTTCCGCCCCCGCGAGGGTGCGTAGGGAGTTTTTCCAATTGAAGGACAATCGAAACGGGATTTGTTTATTTATTTCAGAGTCGCCACTTGGGAGTTTTAGGGTGTCCCAAGTCACCAATTTAATCCCGAATCGAGGAAAATATTCGACTTTCCAAATGAAGTCTGCGAACCAGAAATTCTAAGTAAGGAATTCTGTTGACCCGAGGGAAGGTGTTAGGCACCCCCGAATCCCGTGGTTCTAGCACGGTCGCTTAAACTGTTGTAATGGCTAAAATATCTGATTTTAATACATGTTCAAAAAAACTATAGTGCAATTTTAACTTTTAACCGCTTTTATTGTTATTATTATATTTTTAAAGAATGTGAACATCGTTTAAAAACATGTCTTTGGATTGCGTTACATAAAATGCATCCACGATCCGGAACATATTTTTATTCAATGTTTTGGGATTTGGATTTGGGTCGCATAAATGCGTACCCGTGTTTAAGAATGTATTATTATTATATCGCGCCTAAAGCGATTAGCGCTTTATTACTTTGGGGAAGGCCGTGAAATTTGCTAAACGGCCCATCCCGAAGTTTAAGTAATCAATTAAATTTTTATCGAGGGCCCCGCAATTTGTGTGTTTTATTTGGCGAGGCTCGTCTCATTTATTTTAAATGGACAAATCTTAAAGCGACTACATTTTGCTATTTAAAATTAGTCTCTAAAATGAATAAAGAAAATCCTAATTAATTACATTTTTTTTATTTATTTATTATTATTATTAAGAAAATATGACATGCTAATTGCTTGATTAATACAAATATTGATGAAAAAGGAATTTTATTCTTAATTTCGAAATTATAAATAAAATAAAAGTTCAACAACTAATATCCAAAAGAATCAAATATAGCTAGATTAAAACTCAGCATTGTTAAAAAAAATTATTGAGATTAATTATTCACAACCATTTGAAACTTGATTTAACCATAATTACTAAAGCTTATTAGAAAGTTTATTAGACTTAAACGTTCTTCTAGTCTTGCTTGAACTCAAGTCATGCCTTAATGCCTAATTTACGAAGTTTTAATTTAAATTCATGTCTTAGCTAAATTTAGCTAGTTATTCATGATTAACCTACTGTTGATAATCTTGAAACCTTCATAACTAGTGAATTAACCTGTTTTGCCGAACTGATTCATTAAAGACTAACTTATGTTATTTTTTCTTATTCCAATTATTATTTAGTAATACATGAAATAGCTTAAATACAATCAACAAAAGGAATAAAGAAAAACGAAATTAAAATTTCAAAATTTCATTCTTCATATGTATTCATGCTTCATATTTCGGATTACAATAACCAGCTTTTCAGTTGTGTGCCTGATATTGGAAGCAAAAAAAATGAAGATGAGAATCAGCAACAGTAATAACAGTATAGCACAGCAGCAACAGCCCAGCAACAGTACCAACCCAGGAAAAGAGTTTGCAAACCAGTAGAGCAGTAATCCCAAAAACAAAAGCTTCAAGCTTTGATGAAACAACAATTAATTCTGATTTCAAACAATGAAAGAAAGCAGAATACTTTTTTTATTTTTTTTTATTTGAAAGTTTAAATATTTTTCGGAATTTTCTCTCTCTTAAATGTTCAGCCCTTTTTTTTCTTTCTCTCTTATTTTCAGATTCGTTTCTCTCTCGTTCTTATTCTCTGTCTGTGTATTTTTCTCTCTGTCTTTTGTTCAAGACTTCCTATATATAATCTCAACCCTTTAATCAATTAAAATCAATCTATTTTCTCTACCAAACCCATTATCTTCCCACTTATCCCCATTACATTAAATAAATATATCACACCACCCCATTATTTTTTGTCCCCCATGCCTAACATAAATAAATACAAGATTTCTCCCCACTAAATTTTGTCTTGTTCCCCTTTATATTAAACAACTATATCACAACCCACCCCATTTCATTTTGTCTCCCATGCTTCATATAAACAATTACAAAATGTACAATTCCTAAACTACCCCTCCGACCTTACTGAAATTACCAAACTACCCCAGAACGTACTGCAAATTACCAAACTACCCCATCAGCTATAACAAATCAATTAATCACACTCAACCAAAATATAGCCAATATGATTAATTTCTAACAATGTTCAAACAACAAATTTCATGAACATGATTTCTTCAACATTTCAACAACAAATCACATGAACATGATTTCTTCAACATTTCAACAACAAATCACATGAACACAAATTGAACAACAAAGAACAACTAAAATTTGATTGAACAATATTTTAGCAACAAACAATCCTATTTTCGGATTCAACAACAACAACAAACAAGTATATTTAGATTTCTAAATTCAATCATATTGAACTTAAAATCAACTCTAACAACATTACAACAAACAATTCTTATATTAAACTTTAAACAAGATTATGAGACCAATTCAAGAAATAATCATAAATGGTAAACAAGAAATCAAACTATACACATTTCGGATTCAAGATCAAACAAACATAATATGAACATGAATTAAATCTAAAAATAAAAACGACGGATTCAAATGATTAAAACCAACATACTTCCCTTATTACAACTAAATTCTTTTAGGCAAATGACAAAACAAAACCTAAGAAGAAACAATTATGAATTTAAACTTGAACTTAACAATATTAACAATTTCCGGAAAATACATAAAATACATGAAACAAATTGAAGAAACAATTAATTAAACTTCAATTTGTATCTAACTAATATTAAACTAACAAATATTCACTTAAACAATAATACAAACATGAAATAAACATGAAAACAACTAATTAAACTTCCATTTTGAAATCTGAAAATTAATTTAACAAACAACACATGAACATGAACTAAAAATTAATTCAAACGATAAACAAAACAAACATTTGTTGATTTTAGATTCGAAAATATCAAAACAAAATACGGACAAAATAAAACTCAAAAACTACTAACTGGATCGAAACGACGAACAACGACCAAACAAACAACGAACTTGACGATGACCTCATGACGTACAGGATCTTGACTCGACGAAAAACCCTTGACCTTTGCCGGACTTTAACCGGACTGCCTTGCGTCGTCAACAACAGTACAATGGTGAGCAACCAAACGGCAGACTCATGGGGTCATCGACGGCAGTACGCAGCAGCGAAGAAGACGAAATAGCGGCGACTGGTTGTGTTCGTGAAGGAGATCGAGTGAAGCAGAAGCAGCAGCTCGATGGGTCTGTTTGGCTATCGAGCAGCTGTTCGTCGAGGAGGAAGATGAAGCAGTGAATCTGGTCGACGCAGCAAGCAGAAGCAACTGGTCGACGACGTCCATGGCGGAACGGACTGCTCCCGATGGCAGCGTGCGAGCTTGGCCGTGACGAGCAGCGGCGATGGGAGCTTCGAACAACAGCTGAATCGTCGAGGTTGTGTTCGTTTGGTTGTTTGGTTGAGACAGAAGCAGCAGACATAGACGTCGAGCTCAACGAGCTTGAGCTCGACGAGCTTCATCAATGGCGGATAGGGCTGGGATCGTTTGAACGCGAAGGAGGTTGTGTCGTTTGGTGGTGTTTGGATGGGAAGCTAGGCAGCTAGGTCGTGGGGGTGATGAGGAAGGTAAATGGCAGCCATGGATGCTTGGGGAGGTTTGAGTTTGGGGAAGAAGAAGATGGAGGGGGGAGGCGGATGGTAGTTTAGGATTTTTTTTGTTTTTTTTTTTCTTATTTTTGTTTTGTTCTTGTGTTTAGACTTGTAAAATGTAAGACAAAGGGGTTTGGGTCTTTTGGGTTATGGACTGGGTCGACCCAGTTCGAAATGGACTGGGTCGTAGGGAAGATTGGGCCATTTTTTGGGCCTGTGGCTTGAAATCGAAGAAGAGGCCCAATTCCGACTTTCTTTATATTTTTGCTCTCTTTTCTTCTTTTATTTTTCTAAAACTAAATTATAAAAATACTTAACTTATTATTAAGAACTAAATTAAGTTATAAAAGCGCAAATTAACTCCCAATAACAATTAACGCACAATTAAGTAATAATTAAGCATAAAATTGTATAAATGCTAAAAATGCAAAAGATGCCTATTTTTGTAATTTTTAATTTTTGTAAACAAATTTAATTACTAACAATTGTAGAATTAAATCCTACATGCAAAATGCGACATATTTTGTATTTTTTATTAATTTAACAAATAAACATGCATAGACAAACATACAAATAGTTACACAAAATATCACAAAAATTGCACACCAAGAAAAATTATTTTATTTTTGAATTTTTTGGGAGTAATTCTCATATAGGGCAAAAATCACGTGCTTACAGCTGCCCCTCTTTGCCCGAAGACACGAAGGGTTTTCGTGCAAAGATAAAGCGAGCGATTTTTGCCCATCCGAGTACTCCGTGTGAAGCATTTTTTTGAAAACGATTTGACCGAACCTTTGCTTCAAAGGTTTCCTACATATCCTGGGCTAAACAGGAATCAGGCCAATGTAGTTCGGGAAGTTTTGGTAGTTGGGACTACCGTGGGACTGCAATGTTACTGTTGTTGCATGCTATTACCACTGCTTACCGATCTCCTTGTTACACCATGCTTAAAAGAAAACAAGAAGCTAGGCTAGAGTACAATTTGTTTTTGTTGCCTTGCTTCCTTGTCTGCTTGCATTTCTTCCGGTGCTTTTCTTCTTTTGACACATGTACTTGAGTTTGTACTGTGACCTCTTGTTGCAACCTTCTGTTTCCCGGTGCCGGGGAATTTTATTGTTTCCTGCTGGGGATTCCTATTGTAACCCTCTGTTTTATTGTCCTCTGACTTGATCTTGAAATGTATGCCTCTGTTATCTGGGCGGGCTCCCAACTTCAATACTTGAAAATTAAAGACTTGAAATGTATGCCTCTGTTATCTGGGCGGGCTCCCAACTTCAATGCTTGAAATGTAAAGACTGAAATGTATGCCTCTGTTATCTGGGCGGGCTCCCAACTTCAATGCTTGAAATATAAAGACTGAAATGTATGCCTCTGTTATCTGGGCGGGCTCCCAACATCAATGCTTGAAATATAAAGACTGAAATGTATGCCTCTGTTATCTGGGCGGGCTCCCAACTTCGACGCTTGAAATATAAAGACTGAAATGTATGCCTCTGTTATCTGGGCGGGCTCCCAACTTCAATGCTTGAAATATAAAAACTGAAATGTATGCCTCTATTATCTGGGCGGGCTCCCAACTTCAACACTTGAAATGAAAAGACTGAAATGTATTCCTCTGTTATCTGGGCGGGCTCCCAACTTCAACTCTTGAAATCTAAAGACTGACTGTATGTATGCCTCTGTTATCTGGGCGGGCTCCCAACTTCAATGCTTGAAATATAAAAACTGAAATGTATGCCTCTGTTATCTGGGCGGGCTTCCAACTTCAACACTTGAAATGAAAAGACTGAAATGTATTCCTCTGTTATCTAGGCGGGCTCCCAACTTCAACTCTTGAAATGTAAAGACTGACTGTATGTATGCCTCTGTTATCTGGGCGGGCTCCCAATTGCTAACATTGAAATGGAATATCCCTATTCTCCAGGCAGACTTCTGACTTTTAAAATTTAAACTATGTGTCTCTGTTCTTCAGGCGGACTCCTGACATCAAACTTGAAAAGTATGCCTCTGTTCTCCAGGCGGACTCCTGATTGCTAAATTTGAAATTGAATGTCTCTATTCTCCAGGCGGACTCCTGATTTCAACAACAACCTGTATGTCTATGTTCTTCAGGCGGACTCCTGACGTCAAACTTGAAAAGTATGTCTCTGTTCTCCAGGCGGACTCCTGATTGCTAAATTTAAAATTGAATGTCTCTATTCTCCAGGCGGACTCCTGATTTCAACAACAACTTAGGAGGAAATGTCTCTCCTATGGGTAAAATAAACTTAGGAGGAAATGCCTCTCCTATGGGTAAGACTAAACTTAGTTAGGAGGAAATGCGTCTCCTATGGGTGAAACTAAACTTAGGAGGAAATGCGTCTCCTATGGGTGAAACTAAACTTAGGAGGAAATGCGTCTTCTATGGGTAAAAGTAAACTTAGGAGGAAATGCATCTCCTATGGGTGAAACTAAAACAAACTTAGGAGGAAATGCCTCTCCTATGGGTGAAACTAAACAAACTTAGGAGGAAATGCATCTCCTATGGGTGAAACTTTAATGATTTCAAACTAGGAAGTGCGTCTCCTATTAATGAAATCTTCACTTAGGAAGTGTGTCTCCTATGCGTGAACCATTTCCTTCTTCCTGAATTATTTACTTACCTGTGTTGTCTTCCCTCGAAACTGCTGGGGATTATTTTGCTGGGGATGACTTTTCCTTTTCTTCCTTACCCACTCTGGGTTGCCCGAAACTCTGTCGAGGATGCTTCTACATCTCGATGATCCGCTGGGGATAACACTGCCGAGGATAACTCTGCTATGTAAATATGTTATCTTACTCCTTCCAAAATTACTCCCTTTTAAGTAGGATGTTTCATTCCTCTGCAAACTGCTTCCCTTTTTTTTATTCTTTTTTTTTGCATAGTCTTTTGTATTCTTTTTTTTTTTTTTGCATAGCTTCTTCCTTCGAAGACTACCTCCCTTAAGACTCGTTTTGCCTTTCCCCGAAAGGAACCGCTGAGGATACCGATTTTCACCAAACTTGTGTTGGACTCCTCGAAACTGCTGGGGATAACACTGTTGGGGAATTATTTACTTACCTGTTGGGGGATAAAATGTTATCAGCTGTGGATAACGCTGTCGAGGATAACACTGCTGGGGGATTCTGATTCTTTTAGAATTAGTGCTTCACTCTTCGAAAGGCTGTTGGGAATGATACTGGCCTTTTGCTTTTCTGAGCACAAGCTTCATCCCTTTGTTCTGTCTGTTGGGGAACAACTTCCTCCATTGAAACTTATTATGTTGGGGGCAACACTGGTTTTAAGACCACTTCCCTTGAGACTGGCGTTATCATTATTCTTCCCCGAATGGGTACCTGACTTCCAGAAAATTTTCTAAATGAAAGGAAAATTTTCTGCCCCAGTTTGACAATATCCCTTGTGGCATGCATTTTTGTCATCAATGTCATTTCCTTTAGCTGTTTCAAATCAAACAAAATTTGTTAGTTTAAAACGCGGTGGTTGGTTGTCATACTCTTGCTGGGATGGTTTTCCCTTTCTCCTTCCTTGCTCTGTGTTCCACAACTTGTTGGGGATGATATTATTTGCTGGGGATAATCCCTTTCTGTTGGGGATATCCCTCTTGACACTCGTCAATCCTTTTGTCAATTCCCTTTTGCTGGGGATATCTTTTTTTTGCCACTGGCCTCGCGCTGGTTCCTTGCTGACTATACCATTTGGATGTACTAGTCAGATCTCATCTTGCATGATTGGAAAGCTGATGGCCTATTGTGAAGTCAATTCTCGCTTGTTCTGACCAGACAAACTCTACTGGGGAATTTTTCTATGAAAGGAAAAGATAAAAGGGAACAGAATAAAAAGACAAAGGCAAAAGATGACTCTTTAACAAAAGAAGCTATAAATAAAAACCTATTAAATGCAGATACCGACTCTAATGGTCATGACATGCACATGTGGCCTATCCTCTGCCGTCTTTCAAGACCTTCAATTGGCAATTCCCCATCTGATTCCCAATCTTATTCGACTTGTAGTGCCCAAAGGGTTTTTACTATCAAGTCTCTCTCATTTTTTTTTTCCAGCTTTCATCGCCTTATGGTGCCTGTGAAGGTTTTCACCGATAAGACTCTCTCATTTGTATCACTTTCCAGCTGGGGATTTGGAGTGTTGCCGGTATGACTCTCTCTGCTGGAGATTAGAGTCCTTTCTGCTGTGGAACAGAATGTTATATTCGCCAGTAAGACTCTCGTTTGTCTGACTTGGCATCTTTTGAAAACTGATCAGAAGGTCTTTCTTTGGACCGTAATGTAGGTTTTTGGATAGGGCTAGAAAGAAAGGGTATAAAGGGCTCAAAAATACAAAATAAATTCTGGGTTCAAAATTACAACTTTCGGAAACTAGATTTATTTGCAACCTTTGCCCCAGTTTCTTGCTTGGGGATATTTTAATTGATTTTTCATTTTTCAAAACTATGACCGAGCCGTGAAGCGCCTACGTATCCTCTTTGAGGAATCAGGTCAAACGTAGTTCCCAATTCCTCTTTTTTCATTTGACTTTCCTTTATTTTTTTGTTATCATTTTTCTTTTCTTTTCCTTTTTTCGTTTTTTTTTTTTTGATTTTTTTTCTTTACCTTCCAGGCTCGTATTTCCTAGTCGTTGTTATTGATTCCGAATGAGGGGTGTGAAAGAAAATAAATAAGGCTCAAAAGGGGTGACGAAGGATAAAGTGTTTAGGTAGCATAACAAAATGCCTTCGTCATTCCAGTCCTCAAAACATGCCAAGTGCAAACAACACAATTGAACATAGATTTATAGTCTCTTCCGATGGTGCTGGACTTGACAATTATGTTAAACACTTGCTTTTTCATTTGTCATTTCTAAAGCACTACTGGGCGACACTCTCACTCTCATGAACGATCCTCATGCCAATTTGGCGAATCTTGCATTTAACGGTTTTCTTTATGTTTTACTTGCCCCAGTTCCACATGACTCGGGCTTCAAATAATCTCAAACCGTTCTTATTTCCTTTAAATGCTTTGATCACCTTCCCAGGGTTTTATGATTAACTTTTAAGATTAGGCCCAATATGTGCGCATGTCATGTCACGAGAATCGGCGCTGAACAAAATGATAAAAGGATTAAACAAAAAGATGTCTGGAAAAAATAAAAGACCGGCTTTTGTATTAGACTACCGGCGAAATGGTTTGAATAATAAAACAAACAAAACAACCAGAATAAAATCCTAACACAGCCTCGACAAAACTTAAACAAACTGATATGAAAAACTGGAAAGATAAGAAGGTTTGACACAAGACAATATTCGGATTACAACCCTAAGAATAATCCGGACAACAGAAATGACAACAAAATAAGCCACCACAAGCTTCTCTCTTGCTAACCAAGGAACGGAGCGTCCTCCCACTTTATCAAAATTGGCATCTTAGCCACTGAGCTTTGCATTAATATTGTCGAGACCATTGCCAACTTCAATATCATCAACCTTAGTCAACAAGTCCCAATAGGATTCGAGTGCTTCTGTTATCAAGCCTGATCCCTGCAAAGTGTGCTTCTGGGTCTTGTATTTCCGGCTTACTACAAACCAACCACCTTAACTTTCTTTGTGATTCAAAGCGAAACAGGTTAGAATGGACTCCGTCGGTCCTCATTATTAATAACATCTTTTTTTTTCTCTTTTTTTTCTTTTTCATTTTTTCTTTCTGTTTTTTTTTCGATTTTTTTTTTCATTTCTTTTTTTCTTTTTTTTTCTTTTTTTTTTTCATTTTTTCTTTTCTTTTCTTTTTTTTTCATTTTTTGTTGTGGTCGAATCTTATGGAGATTGCCTACGTATTATGACCCCGCATGAATCAAACCTTGTGTAGTTCGGACCAATAAAAGATAAACAATACTAAACATTTTTTTTTCAATTTAAAACAAACTGGGTTTTAAAGGTTTGAAGATGACCTACAAACTCGAAAATCAAACAACCCACATATTCTAATTAAAAGATTTACAAACTCCAAAACAAATGTCCATCTTCCTTTCTCCGTTTGACAAATGCAACCAAATGGTTATTTTTGCAAATGTGGCCCCTTCCAAATTTTAAGGCCGGAGAGGATTATTTTATAACACTTTACAAACTTGTCCATTCTTTTACGAAAATAGCCTTTCGACAACTGAAAGATACTCTAAGGCTATTTCGGCAAGAAAGGTTTAAGACGCGGCCGAAGCTGGCTCGACTTATTTTTTGACTAAAAAAATTCAAATGGTATTCACCTAACCGCTGACCTTTTTTTTCAAATTACAATGAAAACGTGGTGTTGCAAACACGGCCCTTCAGCGCCTCGGGGACGAAGATTTTTAAGGCTGTGTGGGTCAACTGGACCAAAATCCTAAACATGACCCAAAAGGTGGCTGTTTATGCAAAGTCAGCCTTCCGGCGTCCTTTTCGGGAACATTCGGCTATGTCTTGACAAAACAGCGTCACCGGACTTCTTTATGACAAAATTAAAATTTGACATATTTTTTTTTGGCTATTTTTTAGCAAAGAAGAAGGCTGGACACCGTCCGACTTATTTATGACAAAATTAAAATTTTGACACGTTTTTTTATTTATTTATTGGTTTTTGGCTATTTTAGCAAAAAGAGGGTTGGACCCGATGAGGGTTGCCTACGTATCTCACATCCGGTGAGAATCAAACCCGCGTAGTTCGGGCAAATTAACCGAACGATTTTAAAACATGACTCTTATCCTTTTTTTATTTTTTCCTGGCAAGACAATCTATTTTCCTTTTCTATTTTTGAAAAACACAAAATAACGATTTTTTTTTTCATTTTCAATAAAACAATCTATTTTTCCAAAAATAAAAGACTCTTTTTTTCTATATTTTTTAGTAAAACAAAATAAAATATTTTCCTCTTTTTTTTCAAAATTTCGGCAGAGTTTCGCCAGTAATTGGTCATTGATTTTTTCTAAAATAATCAATTAACTCCCTAAATGATATATTCTTTTTCCCTTTTTTTTTCTTTTTTTTTCCTTCAATTTTCCCAACATTCCCGAGATTCAGAAACCGGTCAACATGCAAGTTCGAAACAAATATATGTACAGAGCAAGTAGGATGCATCAGAATCGTCTTTTCATTTCAGGTTGCTAGTCCTAGACGGACCCAACCCCTGTGTTGAGTCCCCTATGTCAAATGCAACGTGATGCAAATAAGCGTTCCTACTAGGGATCCGGCATGAGGTTTCGTTATACTAGGTTTATAACCTGGGTATATGTTCTAGACTGTGTACCCGAGCGGACAACTCGAGTCGAGGAGGGGGCAACTTACCGGGAACCAAAAGGCCATCCGGCTTCGTAACTTATCCGTCCTCTTTCTTATTTCAGGTATTGACACTAACAGAATAGGGAGTCTCAACCAGTAAGCACATCCCCGGAGGTGAAGAGAGAAGGGTTCGGCACAGTTTATATATACAGTCAAATAATATCAAAGCGGTAAAAGCAGCATTTAGCACATTAGGCTCAAACATGTAAAAATCAGATAAAGCCAAATATAACAATTTATCTAAGCTCGAATTTCTAACCCTGAACCAGTGGTTCTGGGTTACTCAGTCCCCAGCAGAGTCGCCAGAGCTGTCACACCTCCTTTTTCCGCCCCCGCGAGGGTGCGTAGGGAGTTTTTCCAATTGAAGGACAATCGAAACGGGATTTGTTTATTTATTTCAGAGTCGCCACTTGGGAGTTTTAGGGTGTCCCAAGTCACCAATTTAATCCCGAATCGAGGAAAATATTCGACTTTCCAAATGAAGTCTGCGAACCAGAAATTCTAAGTAAGGAATTCTGTTGACCCGAGGGAAGGTGTTAGGCACCCCCGAATCCCGTGGTTCTAGCACGGTCGCTTAAACTGTTGTAATGGCTAAAATATCTGATTTTAATACATGTTCAAAAAAACTATAGTGCAATTTTAACTTTTAACCGCTTTTATTGTTATTATTTTATTTTTAAAGAATGTGAACATCGTTTAAAAACATGTCTTTGGATTGTGTTACATAAAATGCATCCACGATCCGGAACATATTTTTATTCAATGTTTTGGGATTTGGATTTGGGTCGCATAAATGCGTACCCGTGTTTAAGAATGTATTATTATTATATTGCGCCTAAAGCGATTAGCGCTTTATTACTTTGGGGAAGGCCATGAAATTTGCTAAACGGCCCATCCCGAAGTTTAAGTAATCAATTAAATTTTTATCGAGGGCCCTGCAATTTGTGTGTTTTATTTGGCGAGACTCGTCTCATTTATTTTAAATGGACAAATCTTAAAGCGACTACATTTTGCTATTTAAAATTAATCTCTAAAATGAATAAAGAAAATTCTAATTAATTACGTTTTTTTTATTTATTATTATTATTTTTAAGAAAATATGACATGCTAATTGCTTGATTAATACAAATATTGATGAAAAAGGAATTTTATTCTTACTTTCGAAATTATAAATAAAATAAAAGTTCAACAACTAATATCCAAAAGAATCAAATATAGCTAGATTAAAACTCAGCATTGTTAAAAAAAATTATTGAGATTAATTATTCACAACCATTTGAAACTTGATTTAACCATAATTACTAAAGCTTATTAGAAAGTTTATTAGACTTAAACATTCTTCTAGTCTTGCTTGAACTCAAGTCATGCCTTAATGCCTAATTTACGAAGTTTTAATTTAAATTCATGTCTTAGCTAAATTTAGCTAGTTATTTATGATTAACCTACTGTTGATAATCTTGAAACCTTCATAACTAGTGAATTAACCTGTTTTGCCGAACTGATTCATTAAAGACTAACTTAAGTTTTTTTTTATTCCAGTTATTATTTAGTAATACATGGAATAACTTAAATATAATCAACAAAAGGAAACAAAGAAAAACGAAATTAAAACTTCAAAATTTCATTCTTCATATGTATTCACGCTTCATATTTCGGATTACAATAACCAGCTTTTCAGTTGTGTACCTGATATTGGAAGCAAAAAAAATGAAGATGAGAATCAGCAACAGTAATAACGGTATAGCACAGCAGCAACAGCCCAGCAACAGTACCAACCCAGGAAAAGAGTTTGCAAACAAGTAGAGCAGTAATCCCAAAAACAAAAGCTTCAAGCTTTGATGAAACAACAATTAATTCTGATTTCAAACAATGAAAGAAAGCAGAATATTTTTTTAGTTTTTTTTTATTTGAAAGTTTAAATATTTTTTCGGAATTTTCTCTCTCTTAAATGTTCAGCCCTTTTTTTTCTCTCTTTCTTATTTTCAGATTCGTTTCTCTCTCGTTCTTATTCTCTGTCTGTGTATTTTTCTCTCTGTCTTTTGTTCAAGACTTCCTATTTATAATCTCAACCCTTTAATCAATTAAAATCAATCCATTTTCTCTACCAAACCCATTATCTTCCCACTTATCCCCATTACATTAAAGAAATATATCACACCACCCCATTATTTTTTGTCCCCTATGCCTAACATAAATAAATACAAGATTCCTCCCCACTAAATTTTGTCTTGTCCCCCTTTATATTAAACAACTATATCACAACCCACCCCATTTCATTTTGTCCCCCATGCTTCATATAAACAATTACAAAATGTACAATTCCTAAACTACCCCTCCGACCTTACTGAAATTACCAAACTACCCCAGAACGTACTGCAAATTACCAAACTACCCCATCAGCTATAACAAATCAATTAATCACACTCAACCAAAATATAGCCAATATGACCAATTTCTACACAAATTCAAACAACAAATTTCATGAACATGATTTCTTCAACATTTCAACAACAAATCACATGAACATGATTTCTTCAACATTTCAACAACAAATCACATGAACACAAATTGAACAACAAAGAACAACTAAAATTTGATTGAACAATATTTTAGCAACAAACAATCCTATTTTCGGATTCAACAACAACAACAAACAAGTATATTTAGATTTCTAAATTCAATCATATTGAACTTAAAATCAACTCTAACAACATTACAACAAACAATTCTTATATTAAACTTTAAACAAGATTATGAGACCAATTCAAGAAATAATCATAAATGGTAAACAAGAAATCAAACTATACACATTTCGGATTCAAGATCAAACAAACATAATATGAACATGAATTAAATCTAAAAATAAAAACGACGGATTCAAATGATTAAAACCAACATACTTCCCTTATTACAACTAAATTCTTTTAGGCAAATGACAAAACAAAACCTAAGAAGAAACAATTATGAATTTAAACTTGAACTTAACAATATTAACAATTTCCGGAAAATACATAAAATACATGAAACAAATTGAAGAAACAATTAATTAAACTTCAATTTGTATCTAACTAATATTAAACTAACAAATATTCACTTAAACAATAATACAAACATGAAATAAACATGAAAACAACTAATTAAACTTCCATTTTGAAATCTGAAAATTAATTTAACAAACAACACATGAACATGAACTAAAAATTAATTCAAACGATAAACAAAACAAACATTTGTTTATTTTAGATTCGAAAATATCAAAACAAAATACGGACAAAATAAAACTCAAAAACTACTAACCGGATCGAAACGACGAACAACGACCAAACAAACAACGAACTTGACGATGAACTCACGACGTACAGGATCTTGACTCGACGAAAAACCCTCGACCTTTGCCGGACATTAACCGGACTGCCTTGCGTCATCAACAACAGTACAATGGTGAGCAACCAAACGGCAGACTCATGGGGTCGTCGACGGCAGTACTCAGCAGCGAAGAAGACGAAACAGCGGCGACTGGTTGTGTTCGTGAAGGAGATCGAGTGAAGCAGAAACAGTAGCTCGATGGGTTTGTTTGGCTGTCGAGCAGCCGTTCGTCGAGGAGGAAGATGAAGCAGTGAAGCTGGTCGACGCAGCAAGCAGAAGCAACTGGTCGACGACGTCTATGGCGGAACGGACTGCTCCCGATGGCAGCGTGCGAGCTTGGCCGTGACGAGCAGCGGCGATGGGAGCTTCGAACAACAGCTGACTCGTCGAGGCTCTGTTCGTTTGGTTGAGACAGAAGCAGCAGACATAGACGTCGAGCTCAACGAGCTTGAGCTCGACGAGCTTCATCAATGGCGGATAGGGCTAGGATCGTTTGAACGCGAAGGAGGTTGTGTCGTTTGGTGGTGTTTGGACGGGAAGCTGGGCAGCTAGGTCGTGGGGGTGATGAGGAAGGTAAATGGCAGCCATGGATGCTTGGGGTGGTTTGAGTTTGGGGAAGAAGAAGATGGAGGGGGGAGGCGGATGGTAGTTTAGGGTTTTTTTTTCTTTTTTTTCTTATTTTTGTTTTGTTCTTGTGTTTAGACCAAAAAAAATGAAGAATGGGGTTGGGTATTGGGTTAATGGGGCGGACCGGGTCGACCCGGTCTGAAGTGGACTTGGTCATGGAGAAGATTGGGCAATTTTTTGGGCCTTTGGCTTACAATTGAAGAAGTGGCCCAATCCGATTTTTCTTTTGTATTTTTGTTCTCTTTTCTTCTTTTATTTTTCTAAAACTAAATTATAAAAATACTTAACTTATTATTTAGAACTAAATTAAGTTATAAAAGCGCAAATTAACTCCCAATAACAATTAACGCACAATTAAGTAATAATTAAGCATAAAATTGTATAAATGCTAAAAATGCAAAAGATGCCTATTTTTGTAATTTTTAATTTTTGTAAACAAATTTAATTACTAACAATTGTAGAATTAAATCCTACATGCAAAATGCGACATAATTTGTATTTTTTATTAATTTAACAAATAAACATGCATAGACAAACATACAAATAATTATTCAAAATATCACAAATTTGCACACCAAAGAAAAATTATTTTATTTTGAATTTTTTGGGAGTAATTCTCATATAGGGCAAAAATCACGTGCTTACAATTTCTAGTGCAAACTAGGGCAGAAAAATTTTTCTTTTGTTTTGTCTGTTTTATTGTAATCAGGCGCCCACCTGGAGAATAAGGGAAGACAACTCAAGTTTCTAGGGATAACAGTGTCGAAGGAAGACAACTCGAGTTTCAAGGGAAAGCAGTTTCGAAGGAAAACAGTTCAAGTTTCAAGGGAAAATGGTTCAAGGTGCAAAGGAAAACAGTGTCAAGTAACAAGAGAAGACAGTTTAAGTTCAGCAATCAGGCGCCCACCTGAAAAAAAGAGGGGAATTCAATTCAAAATACAATTCAGGTTAGCAACAAAAGAAGCTCGCGTCAAGAATGCGAGTCAGCAGTCCTAGATGATCAACAGAAGTTAGTCACCATCCAGAATAAAAAGAAAAAAAAGAAAGACAAGAAGTGAATCCAAATGCAGAAGTTAATGAAAGATGTGAGCTGCTTAAGATAGGGCTGAGGTCACAAGCTTTGCATGTCTCATCTTGGTTTGAAAAGCTGAAGAAGATTGAACCAACACCTGCGGCTAACAAGCATCAAGATTCAGATCTGGGTCTGCATGAATAACCATTCAAGACTCAAGATCAAGCTTCAGAAGACTTATAGATAGAAATCTTGAAACTCGTAGTTAACAGGTTTAGTTAGTCTTTTTCATTTGATTTTTGATGTAATAACAGGGACCGCGGACCGGAACCTCGGCGGAACGACACCTCGACCGGATCTCCACCTCGACATACTCCATCACCTCATTCACTTCTGAACTACACGTGATCAGATTCCTTTATAGCCAAGGATATGTAGGCAGCTCAGATACCAGGGCTCGATCACATTTTCCTTTTCTCTTAGTTTTAGTCTCTCCAAATAAGGGTCAGATCAAAAACCTGTCTAGTCATTCTTTGTCTGAAAATACTATGTCTTTCCAATCAAAGAGGGGCAACTGTAGACATGTGATTTTTGACCCTCCCCGAGATTTTTCATATTTTAGCGCGTAAATATTTAATTTAGGCATAATATAGATATTTTAAGTAATTTTAACTCTTTTACTTTCTTTTACAAGAAAACCAAAAATCACAAAAAATAGGTTCATTAATGCTTTGTAGTCATTTTTAATCTTAAAAAATATTTTTTAAAAAATACAAAAATAGTATCGTATTTTTATTTTAATACGATATTTGAAAATACCAAAAATAGGTTTGTTTTAATGGTTACTTTTATAATCATTTTAATAGTAGGATTAATTAATAAATGTGACCGTTTTTTTAATCTCGTTCGCAGGGAAAGAATAAAGCTTGGGCTCTAGCAACCCATTTTTAGGACTAATTTTGGACCTAGCCCATAATTGTCAAGCCCATAATCCCTACACCCATACCCCTTAACCTAAAACCCTACAACTATCTAGACCTAGACTCTTAAATATAAAAGACGCCTAAGACTAAAGAGAAAAGGATGAAGAAGGGAAAGCTGGAAAAAAGGGGTTGCGCAGCTTTTTCAACAGAAAATGACCCCCCCCCCTCCCCCCCGGCGTCGTCTTCTTCAAGCACCCCCACCCCCCGACTCCATCTTCTCCAACAACCCCTTCCATAACTTTATCTTCTTCGTGAGACAAACCAAACAACACCCCTGCTCTCTTCATCAACCCCATATACCAATAGCCCCCAAACTTGGAACAACCCAGCTCGCCGGAAAAAATGCCAACGACCCCTGAACGTTAATCATCAAACGACCCCATCTCTGCCTGAAACTCGCCGGAAAAACGAGCTCCACCAGCTCGTCGGATTAACGAGTTCCAGACGCGACCCCTTCTTCAAGAGACCAAACCATCTTCTTCATCACCAGAGCTGGCAGGGAGTCCAATGACAACTTTCGAGCTCTAGAGCTAACGAACAAAGGCGCTGAAAATAGTGAGGAGTTAAAAAACTCGTTTAACACCCTTTTCCGGTGAGTCTCGAATTTCTGGTTGAGCTTCGATGACTGAATTTCGACAATCGTTTCCCTTGGTTCCTTGTCGAGGTCCGTTCACTGGTTCCGTTTAGTTCAAAGGTCGGATAGCTATTCTTCAAGTTGAAATTTAGAGTTGTTCATTGTTGATTGCCAGATTTGTTGGCTGCTGTTGGCTGAGCTTCGATTTCAAGTAGGTTAGTGCCAAGTTCCTTGTATTATATTTTCATCAAATGAGGAAAATGATTGAATTTGTGTTGAATTTCCGTGGCCCTCTTCAGATTGAAATTTCTGTTGCTCTAAGGTGTGCTTTGTATTGACTTGGATGAAACAGTAGGGTAATTATAATTATTATCTCTGTCTGGTCAAGCTCTCAAATACATGCTTGATTAGTCCATGTGTATAGTTCTATATATTGCAGCTGCTTTAGCTTAGCCTTTGGACAAAAGTTTCTCACAACTTTACATGTCGCGATTTGACATGTTTTATATGTCATCTTTTCTGAATCATCCACTCACGAATACAGTATGGCTAATTGAACAACTTTGACATGTTTGGCTTTGTACTTTGTTGATCTTATGAGCATGTAGCATTGATCTATTGTTATTAATTTTGTTCTTGAAAGTTGAATTAAAAATCAGTGAATACTAGTGTTAAGCCTTGTTTATTTTTATTTGAATTAATAGAAGTTGGGTTTAATAGTGGCGTGATTGGTTAGTGGCCATGGGTATTGTTCCCATGGCATGGTTACGATATGTGAATCTCAATTCGGTGGTGCATTTCATGTAGCCCGATTATAACAACTTTGACTAATAAAATCCTTTGAAATTAGAAATCGAGGCGTGCCATTTAGTGAATTTCCATATCCCTCGCGAAGTTGTAAACGCGTAGTTGCTTTAGGCGCGCTATTTTAATAAATTCACCTTCCTAAACTCGGGTGCGCATTTAGGTGACCCAAATCCAAATCTTAACAAAGTTAGATAAAGTATGTTGAGGACTACGGGTGCATTTATGTGATGTGGTTCAAGACGTATTTTTTGATAACGTTGAATTTTTCTTAAAATTAAATAAAGGCGGTTTTTAAAAAGGGTTAAAATACACATAGGCTTAAACATGTGTTAAAATCAGATAAAATAGGCCAATTATAATAGTTGAGCGACCGTGCTAGAACCTAGGAGCTCGGGAATGCCTAACACCTTCTCCCGGGTTAATAGAATTCCTTACCCGAATTTCTGGTTCGCGAACTGTAATATAGAGTCAACCTTTCCTTGATTCAGGATTTTAAACCGGTGACTTGGGACACTATAAATCTCCCAAGTGGCGATTCTAAATCTTTAAATGAAATAATCCCGTTTCGATTGTCCTTTAATTGGAAAAACTCCCTTTATAGGTGTAGTGTAAAAAAGGAGGTGTGACAAACTCGAGCAGCCGTAATAGATTCACCCACCGGAGTAGATACCAAAAATGGCTCATGCAGATGATCCGGTTCTATCCCAAATTCCATAGCAATAAAAGGTGTAACACAGGACAAGGTGGAACCAGGGTCAATAAGTGCATACACATCATGAGATTGGACAGTTAGAATACCTGTAACAACATCTGGAGAAGCCTCTATGGTTTGGCGACCACTCATAGCATAGAATCGGCTGGGTCCTCCTGAACTCTGCGCACCACCCCTAGCTGCACCACGTCCTGCGGGTGCTGGGGTACCTTGAGTTGGAGAGGGGGTTGAGGATGTAGTAGTTGTTGGACTGGATGATTGTGTTGTGCCCCTACCCGCTCCCTGGTGGGATGTATGACAATGCCTCTGAATGTGGCCCCTCATCCCGCATCCATAACCTACGGGTAACTCCAAGTAGCAAACCCCTAAGTGCATCTTCCCGCACCTAGGGCACGGAGACCTCTACTGCTGCTTGGATTTCTCTCCTGACCGACCCCGCTTATAGGATCCTTTGTTGCCCTGACTGGGCCTAAAACGACTCCACTGTTGCTGCTGGCTGGGCCCTGATGGCGGTGCACTGGCTAAAGACTGTGCAACAGACTGGGACGGCCCTGATTATCCTCCTCTGAAAGCTGATCTTCCCCCACCGAATGACTCACCCATAATGCCCATAGACCGGGTCTTTCTGTTACCCTCTCTCTCCATTATGTTCTTCAATTTACAATTCTCTATGACCTGAACAAATGCCACCATCTTCCCATTAGTCATGTCAGAATTCAATGCAGTTGTAGAAGCCTCATTAATAGTTAAAGGATTGAGACCCTGAACAAACCGATGCACCCTAGCCCCCATTGTGGGAAACATATGAATAGCATATTTAGACAGGCGAACAAACTCCATATGGTACTCCCACAAACTTCTGCTACCCTGCTTCAGATTCTCAAACTTTGCTGCATGGGCTAACCTTGTCTCGGCAGGCAGGAAATGATCTATAAAAGCATCAGCAAACTCGATTCACCTCGCTAGAGGGCTCCCCTCCTCACGGGAATCTTCCCACAACTCAAACCACGAATAGGCCACCCTTTTCAGACGGTAGGCAGCCAACTCTACTCCCTCTGTCTCAGTTGCACACATAACCCTGAGGGTCTTGTGCATCTCATCAATAAAATCCTGAGGGTCTTCTTCTGGATTGGCACCCATAAACACTGGAGGGTCTAACTGAAGAAATCTGTTCACCCTGGAACTAGTAGAATCCCCTTGCTGGCTAGATGAACTAGGCGCAACATTTGACCTCTGGGCCTAAGAGGCCACTAGCTGGGTCAACATCTAAATAGCTCTCCTAATATCCACATGAGAAAACCAGAACTGGAAGTTGGGGCTGGGGGTGGAATATGAGTATCAATAGGAGGGATAGTAGTACCCTCCTTAGGTGTAGGAACTTGGGTAGTCTGCTTTGGAATAGAAGAACCGGACATGGTGATAGCAGGGCGACTACCCTTACCCATATTGTCAAGCAATGAATCACCAGCCACTCCTGAGGTGGCATTGGCTTCTTGGCGAGTTCTTGCTTTCTTCTTAGGTGCCATTTACTGAAAGATAGAACAATGAACTAATTAGAAAAGGGAATAGTTTCATAACAAGTTGTACCACATGATCCAGAATATCAAAAAAGGGTGTTATTCCTAAATGCCCAAGTAGCCTCCAACATATAGATGTGGTCGACTACACACCGATAAGAAGGACACTACTAGGAACGACTCCGAGACATCCTAGGACACCTTAATACCTTAGGCTCTGATTCCAAGTTTGTCACGCCCCAAACTCGGGAGGCGCGACCGGTGCTCAATCGAGTGAACCCAACCGAGCAAGCCTTATCAACACTTCCTACCCAACTCAATATAAATGAGAAAACTATGTTTTCATCTATTTAGATAAGGAAAGATAGTACGTTTAACATTGTTAGTTCATTTTATATCACAATATTAAACCGTAGTTAAGTTTCCAAGATTCCATACAATTTCACTTTAGAGAAGCGAGAGTTAGAATTACAACATAGTTCGTAGACCCATCCAACACTCGTACATAACCTATAGATATGTCTACGGAGCCTCTAAGGATACAAAAGACAATTATGACAATGCCGGCAACAAGGCTTTGGCAATACCTCAAAAGTGGAAGTCCACAAAAAAAATGTACAATATAATCCCTTGAAGAGAAAGGGGCTCACCAAGACTTTGAGAAGAAGGTACTCCGCTACGCGCGATTGGCACTGTCCGCAATGGAGCCACCTATATTCATTTAAAAAAACATAGTGCCCCCGAAAAAAGGGACGTTAGTACCATGGAATAGTACTAGTATGTATAACTAAACACCATCTAGTTAGAAAGAACAACCATACAAGCATAAAAGAAATCATAAGATCAACAAAGCTTCAAATAAGTATCACATAAATAATATAAGAGATTCACATAGTTTTCACATAATTTCTGAAATCTTTTTTTTTCTTTGGGTTGGGACATTCCTTATCGTTGCATCATCATCCATATTACCACCGCTTCCTTGAGCGGAGTCCGATCACGGCCCGATCGGCTAAGCCGTCTTACCAAGACGTTACTCTTATTTTATTCTCACTTTTCATTTTCAATTATCAATACATTTCCACCATGTGTATATAACATGGCGTTCGATCACGGCCCGATCGGCTAAGCCGTCTAACCAAGACGTTACCCTTTTCAGTTAGCCATCTCACTTCAATCTTTGGATTCATATGAATTAGTTTCTTGGCACTTGGGGCCACAATTACCACCTTACATAACTCACAATTTGCATTATTCTCATTTTTCAACATTTACCTTGCCACTTAGGGTCATAGGCACATACAAAAGAAAATTAAGTTATAAACATAGAGAGAAATTCATCTAGTTCGGCATATTAGTCACAATGTAATCTTGACTTGACATTTAGGCATTTAGCACATAGCTTATGTTTTTTCACACATCCTCAATTTACAAAGAATAACACACTAAACACATGGATAAGTACCTTCCACATACATTTTCACAATATCTATTTATTTGACATAACAATTACCACATCAATCGAATTCCGGGCTTACAACATTTGCGCGGGCACCATGGAGGCTCAATTTCTAAATGGAGGGGGTTTTAGCCATACATACCTTGTTTAAGCTTTCCTTAAGTTACTACAACGTTCCGGAAATTCTAGCAATCCCAATCTATTTGAGACATAACAAAATTGAACAAAAATTAGGAAGGTATTTATGGTTTAAGCTCATTTGAGCATTTTATCAAATACTAGTTGAGCATCTTGATTTCAAATCTCTTTTACAAGATTTCCTTCATTCCCCAACCAAACCTTTACTTATTTATGCTCAACAATCTTCCCACAAAACCGAATTTGTACACACATGTATACATTATACTATTACATCCAAGAATCATACCTCAATAACCCATCTCACAATCTCTACAACACCAACACAACCTAGGTTAGGCACCTATGGCTTCCAATAACCATTCCATGAGTTACAATACTTAATTCATACTCACATTCCCATAATATATCCATATACGTAAGTCTAAGGGTGTAGGATTTACCTTTTGGAAGAAATCTTGCAAACCCTCCTTTGAGTTCTTGGAGGAACTTCTTGAAGATATATGTGTTTTATGAGTAGATTTCATCAATACAAGTGTAGAAATGATGGAATTTCACACCAAGTTAATGGAGGTTGCTTACCTTGAAGATTGGAGGTGTTGGAGGTCTTGAGAGAGTGGAGGAAGACCCTAAAAGTCGTCCAAAAGATATGGGGAAAATGAATCCCGAAATTGTGTTTATAAGCCCAAACTTTGGATGCTGCCTCGGATACTTCGCATCCCCACTTCACTCCTCTCAGGAGCTCGGATGCTGACCCACTTGCTATGGCAGCACTTCACCTCCAGCTCCTCTTTTTGGATGCTACCTCGGATGCTTCGCATCCGTGCAGTCCTCCGCCAGCCTTTGGTAATTTGGTCATAACTTCTTGTAGGAAAGTCCAAATGGCGAACGGTTTGAATCGTTAGAGAATATACTCAAAGGCCTTTCATTTGATAGGTTGTGAATCATCTAAATCTTTATATATATGTATATATGGTAGTCCAAAGTGTTTTCTTGTGCGTACTCATTTGAAGTTTTAGTCTATCATGTAATTTTCCAACTTGGCTTAGACTTAGGCCTCTCCTTAAACCCCAAATCACTTATAATATGACTTATACGTTTATTAACATATCCAAGTAATATAGATTATATCATGAATCCTCATTTGGACACAAAATAAAATAATTATCCTACCTTGGCACCACGAAATCTTAAATTACTTAGCAAAATTTTCTGGGGCTTTACGGGCCAAGGGGGTCGGGTTCGGCCAATTTCGGGATTTTTTAGTTGATTTGATTATTTGTGCTTGGGCTTTGTTCCTTTAGCATGTATTAATGATATAATACTAATTTTGGTTAGATTTGAAGCATTTGGATGGCGATTCGAGAGGCAAGGGCATTGCGGGCTAGAGTTTTGTCCGATTTTAGGTAAGTAATGATTGTAAATGTTGTCTTGAGGGTATGAAACCCTGGATTTCACATTTTGGTGCTACTTTGAGGTGATGCACATGCTAGATGATGAGTGTGGGGGCGTGCACCGTTTGTGATTATGACTTGGTCCGTCCCATATCACTATTAAATCTCGTATTTGATTGAAAACTATTTGATACAATTGTGTTTTGGAAAGTATTACTATGTTTTGGGCTGAATGCCATATTTGGGACTCGTGCCAACTGTTTGGACCATTATGGGCTTTTTACTAATATTCCTCACTATTTTAAATTAATATTTGTACTTAGTCATGCTTTGTTTTACTAATTTCACTACTCAGCCATATTTACTCTATTTTGATACTTTAAGTGATATTTTGGGCTGAGTCCTGTTTTACTATTGCTCGAGCGGCTTAAGAGATTTCTGGCTGAGTGAGGCCGAGGTCCTGTGTTGTGAGGATATCATGGGATCGGGCTGCGTGCCGCAACACGTTGTATTGATTTGTGATATATGAGTGGTCAAAGGCCTGATTTATTATGCCACGAGATGGCTTGTGATAGCGCTTGGGCTGTAAGATCTCATCCGGAGTCTGAACACCCCCAGTGAGCATGGGTACCCAGTGTGTGTGATGTGATGTTGCCCGAGGGGCTATTGTTGATTTGTATTGTTGCCCGAGGGGCTGATTATGAGTTAACCTAAGGGGCTGGTTCTATTGATATTTTGCCCGAGGGGCGGATTATGGTATATGTTTTGCCCGAAGGGCTGTTTACGTTTCTATCATTTTTACTCACTGTTTTCATCACTCATTTGAAACTATTGAAAGTTGTTTTAGAAGGAAAGTCTTTATTAAAACTGAGTTTGTTTTACGAGGTAAATGATTTATGTACTGTTTTGGGAAATGCACTGTATTTTTTGTGGCATTATGACGTGGAATTATCTATTTTCTTACTACTCAACTTTCATTTACTTTTATTACTTACTGAGTTGACGTACTCACATTACTTCCTGCACCTTGTGTGCAGATCCAGGAGTTGCGGTTCATGATAGTGAGCATTGATCGTTCATTAAGCAGGTCTCTGAGTTGACAAGGTAGCTGCATGACGTTCGCAGCACTGTTCTTCTCCCTCATATCTTCCCTATATTTATTTAGTATTGTCTTCCATACTTTTTCGGACTTTATTGTATTGAGATATAGTTGTAGTTGCTTGTGACTTGTGACACCCTGATGTCGAGCTTGTGTGTTTATTATGCACTGGTTAATTAGTCTTATGTTATGAAATATTATCAATCAATGCCTTAAACTGTCCTTTATAAATGAATAGTTTGAATTGGCATTTAGGTCAGCTAGCCTAGTTTCATGATAGGCGTCATCACGACCGGGTCTGCTTAGGGTCGTGACAAGTTGGTACCAAAGCCTAGGTTACATAGTTCTCACAAGTCATGATCAGGTTTAGTAGATTCTCGTGGATCGGTACGGAGACATCTGTACTTATCCTCGGGAGGCTGTAGAACCTTTAGGAGAAACATCACATTCTTGAATTCCTGTCGTGCGAATCTATTGATTCTGGTAACTAAATTTCTGTTATTCTAGTTTCTCACGGATGGTGATGACACGTGCTACTGGTCAGGATGGACGACCACTAGTACCACTAGTTGGGGCCACTAGAGACCGAGGATGCGGTCGAGACTGTGGTAATAGCAGGGGTGCAGCCCGTACAGCAGCCAAGGCAGCACCTCCAAATCCACCAGTCGCTCCAATTCATGATCAGGTCCCAGTTGTGGAAGCTCCAGCAGTACAATCTCAGGGACCGGCTGTGCC
The DNA here is from genome assembly GCF_000393655.2 of Nicotiana sylvestris. NCBI lineage: Eukaryota > Viridiplantae > Streptophyta > Magnoliopsida > Solanales > Solanaceae > Nicotiana > Nicotiana sylvestris. The sequence continues at coordinate 67,734,586 of NC_091063.1, forward strand.
TATTATTATCCCAGGCCTTCAGGAGGCCCTGGCCTAGATTCTATCAGTATGCATTGGCCTAGCTCAGGAAGTCTTGGTTACTACAGCCGCAACTACTTCTCAAGCGGGGGGAGGCACTCAAACTCCCGCCGCTCACACAGCTGAGCAGGTTGTGCAGGGACTTTAGACACCGGGGGCACCTCCAGCCCAGCCGGTTGTAGATGTTCATTACTATGTAGCTCCTATTATGCCCGAGGATGAGCAGCGCATATTGGAGAGGTTTGGTAGACTTTAGCCTCCGATTTTCAGTGGTGTAGAGGGCGAAGATGCCCAAGGTTTCTTGGAAAAGTGTTAGAAGATTCTTCAGACCGTGGGTATTTTGGAGACTAGTGAGGTCTCATTCACTACTTTTCAGTTCTCCTAGGCTGCACTTAGTTGGTGGAGGCTTACTAGAGGCGTAGGCCGGTTGGTGCAGCGCCCCTTTCTCATTCTCTTTTTGGAGAAGTTTTTACCTGAGTCTCGTCGAAAGGAGTTGCGGAGGCAGTTCGAGCAGCTTCATCAGGGTGACAGATCTACTGCACAGTATGAGATGCGATTCTCCAAGTTGGCTCGTCATGCAATTTTGTTGGTTCCCACAGACCGGGAGAGGATTAGAAGGTTTGTAGATGGCCTTGGTTTTTAGCTTTGGCTGCTCATGACCAGAGAGAGAGTATCTAGTGCTACCTTTGATGAGGTTGTTGACATAGCTCGATAGATTGAGATGGTTCGTGGCCAGGAGAGGGTTGAGAAGGAGGCTAAGAGGCCTTGTGGTCAGGGTGGATTTAGTGGTACTCCTCACGAAGGTTATATTCAGCACGACAGAGGTCGTCTATTCAGGCATGCTCAGTCAGCTCGCCCAGGTTATCGTGGGGCATCATCGGGCCATGGTTCTCATAGTTCTCATCAGGGCCATTCCTCACTTAGTGCCCTTCCAGCCCAAAACTCGTCCCGTGCTCCATCAGTTCAGGGCTATTACATGCTAGGTTCTTCTACTGTCATCCCAGTGCTAGGGGTTCCCTTCAGTCCTCGTCTCTAGCACTAAGGGGTTGTTATGAGTGTGGAGAGGTGGGGCATATGTGGAGACTGTGTCCTCGTCGTCTTGGGGGTTCATCTCAACAGAGGAGTCAACCATCAACTTCAGTACCATTTACTTCACCACCCACCCAGCCAACTAGGGATCGCCCTAGAGGGGAAGGCCGATTAGGTGATGGTCAGGCCCATTTTTATGCACTCCTAGCCAGATCCGATGTTATTGCTTCAGATGTGATGATTACAGGTATTGTCTTAGTCTGCCACAGAGATGCCACTTTTTTATTTGATCTTGGTTCCACTTTTTCATATGTGTCATCATATTTTGCTCGTTATTTAGATACGCCTCGTGAGTCTCTTGTTTCATCTGTTCATGTATCTACTCTGATGGGCAATGTTGTTGTTGTGGACTATATATATCGGTCGTATGTGGTGACTTTTGGGGGTTTGGAGACCCTGGTGAACCTTCTATTGCTTTGTATGGTGGACTTTGATGTGATATTAGGCATGGATTGGTTATCTCCGTGTCGTTCTATTCATAATGCCGGGTGTGCCACGGATCGAGTGGCAAAGTTCGACTGATTTTGTCCTCAATAGGGTGATTTCATTTCTGATGGCCCAGCAGATGGTTGGGAAAGGTTTTCTTTCGTACATAGCTTTCGTGCGCGATGTCATTGCAGAGACTCTTACCATTGATTCAGTTTCGGTAGTGAGGGACTTTCTGTATGTGTTTCCTGCAGACCTTCCGGGCATGCCACCAGATAGGGATATTGATTTTGGTATTGATTTGGTGCCTGGAGCTCAGCCTATTTCTATTCCACCGTATCGTATGGCACCAGTGGAGTTGAAGGAGTTGAAGGAGCAGCTTTAGGAACTCCTTGATAAGGGGTTTATTTGGCCTAGTGTGTCGTCGTGAGTTGCACCTGTTCTATTTGTGATGAATACGGATTGCACTATGAGGATGTGCATTGATTACAGGCAGTTGAACAAGGTCACAATCAAGAACAAGTATCATTTGCCTCGTATTGATGATTTATTTAACTAGCTTCACAGAGCGAGGGTGTTCTCCAAGATTGATCTTCATTCAGGGTATCACCGGCTGAAGATCAGGGACTCGGACATTCTTAAGACAGCTTTCAAGACTCGATATGGTCATTATGAGTTCCTTGTGATGTCTTTTGGCCTGACCAATGCCCCAGCAACATTCATGCATCTGATGAACAACGTGTTTTGACTTTATCTCGACTCATTTATCATTGTATTCATTGATGATATTTTGTTGTACTCATGTAGTCAGGAGGAGCACGCGGAGCATTTGAGAGTGGTATTGCAGCAATTGAGGGAGGAGAAGCTTTATGCAAAGTTATCTAAGTGTGAGTTTTGGCTCAGTTTAGTGGGTTTCTTAGGGCACGTGGTGTCCAGTAAGAGTATTCAAGTTGATCCAAAGAAGATAGAGGTGGTTCAAAGTTGGCCCAAACCGTCCTCAGCCATAGAGATTCACAGCTTTCTTGGTTTGGCGGGCTATTACTGTCGGTTCGGACAGGGATTTTCATCTACAGCATCACCCTTGACCAAATTGACTCAAAAGGGTGCTCTATTTAGGTGGTCAGATGAGTGTGAGGCGAGCTTTCAGAAGCTTAAGACTGCCTTGACCACATCTCTAGTATTAGTTTTGCCATCAGCTTTTGGTTCATATACAGTGTATTGTGATGCTTCGAGAGTTGGTATCAGGTGTATGTTGATGCAAGAGGGTAGAGTGATTGCTTATGCTTCTCATCAGTTGAAGCCCCATAAGAAGAACTACCATGTTCATGATCTAGAGTTGGTTGCCATTGTTCACGCGTTGAAGATTTGGAGGCATTATCTTTATGGTGTGTCTTGTGAGGTGTTTACTAATCATCGTAGCGTCCAACACTTGTTCAAGAAGAAGAATCTCAACATGAGGCAGCGAAGATGGTTGGAGCTGCTAAAGGATTATGATATTACTATCTTGTACCATCCGGGGAAGGCCAATGTAGTGGCCGATGCTTTGAGTAGGAAGGCGGTGAGTATGGGCAGCTTGGCATATATTACTGTTGGGGAGAGACCTCTTGCAGTTGATGTTCAGGCCTTGGCCAATCGTTTTGTGAGGTTGGATATTTCGGAGCCCAGTCGGGGTTTTAGCTTGTGTGGTTTCTCGGTCTTCCTTGTTTGATCACATCAGAGAGCGCCAGTATGATGGTCCTCATCTGCTTATCCTTAAGGATAAGGTTCAAAACAACGATGCCAGAGATGTGGCTATTGGTGATGATGGAATATTGAGGATGCACGGCCGGATATGCGTTCCCAAGTTAGATGGGCTTTGGGAGTTGATTCTGGAGGAGGCCCATAGCTCGCAGTATTCCATCCATCTAGGTGCCGCAAATATGTATCAGGACTTGAGACAGCATTATTGGTGGAGAAGAATGAAGAAAAATATTGTGGGATTTGTATCTCAGTGTCTCAATTGTCAGCATGTGAAATATGAGCATCAGAGACCGGGTGGCTTGCTTCAGTAGTTAGATATTCCAGAGTGGAAGTGGGAGCAGATCACCATAAATTTTGTAGTTGGACTCCCATGGACTTTAAAGAAGTTCGATGTTATTTGGGTGATTGTAAATCGGCTTACCAAGTCGGCGCACTTCATTCCTGTGTGTACTACCTATTCTTCAGAGCGGTTAGTAGAGGTTTATATCCGAGATATTGTTCGCTTGCATGGTGTCCAATTTCCATCATTTCAGATAGAGGTACTTAGTTTACTTCACAATTTTGGAGGGTCGTGCAGCGAGAGGTGGGTACTCAGGTTGAGTTGAGCACAACTTCTCACCATTAGATGGATGGGCAGTCTGAGCGTACTATTCAGATATTGGAGGGCATGTTGTGTGCTTATGTCATTGATTCTGGGGGTTCATGGGATCAGTTCTACTGCTCGTGGAGTTTGCATATAACAACAGTTATCAGTCGAGTATTCAGATGGCTCCATATGAGGCTTTATATGGGAAATGGTGTAGATATCCAGTTGGTTGGTTTTAGCAGGGCGAGGCTAGGCTTTTGGGTACAAACTTGGTGTAGGATGCCTTGGACAAGGTGAAGGTGATTTAGGAGCGGCTTCGTACAACACAGTCAAGACAAAAGAGTTATGCTAATAGGAAGGTTCGTGATGTGTCCTACATGGTTAGGGAGAAGGTTCTATTGAAGGTTTCACCAACGAAGGGTGTTATGAGATTTGGGAAAAAGGATAAATTGAGTCCTCGATTTATTGGGCCTTTTGAGGTGCTTCAGATGATTGGGGAGATGGCTTATGAGCAGGCTTTGCCACCTAGCTTGTTGAGCGTTCATCCAGTATTTCATGTTTTTATGCTCCAAAAGAATATTGGCGATCCGTCTCATGTTTAGGATTTCAGCACGGTTCAGTTAGATGGTGAATTGACTTATGATGTGGAGCCAGTGGCTATTTTGAGGCTTCAGGTTCGAGAGTTGAGATCAAAGGATATAGCTTCAGTGAAAGTGCAGTGGAGAGGTCGGCCCGTAGAGGAGGATACCTGGGAGACTGAGAGGGAGATGCAGAGCAGATATCCTCACCTGTTTGAGGCTTCAGGTATATTTCTTGACTCGCTCGAGGACGAACATTTCTTTAAAAGGGGGAGGATGTAACGACCCGGCAGGTCGTTTCATGAGTTACCGCTCTGTTTCCCCCATTTCTGCTTCTTTATGTGTTGTTCAGCTGTATTTTGTCATATCATATTGGTTGTTCTGTGTTCGGAGTGGTCATGGAGTAAAATGAGACACTTAGTCTCTTATTTGGAAGCTTTAGTTGGAAAAGTCAACCGAAAGTTGACTTGTGAGTAAATGATCCCAGAACTTGGTTTTTATGATATGTATAGCTTCGTTAGGTGATTTGGGACTTAGGAGCATGATCAGAATGTATGTTGGAGGTCTGTGGTATATTTAGGCTTGAATTGTCGAAATTGGAGTTTTGGCATTTTCCGATTGGTAGTGAAAAAATTGATATCGGGGTCGGATTGGAATTCCAGAAATTAGAGTAGGTCTGTTATGTCATTTAAGACGTGTGTGCACAATTTCAAGTCATTCAGATGAGGTTTGATAGACTTTTTGATCGATTGCGAAATTCTGAAGTTTTGGAATCCTTAGGCTTGAATCTGACGGTGATTTGGTGTTTTGGCGTAGTTTTGAGTGTTCCAAGGGTTGTATGAGTTTGAATGGTGATATGTGACTTTTTGACATGTTTGGTTGATGTATTGAGAGCCTCGGGATGGATTTGGATCATTGGCGCAATATTTGGAATTTGAGTTGAGCTGCAGAATTTTCTGCTTCTATTGTTTTTGCAGCTGCTGATTGGGGACTGCAGGTGTGATGAACACAGATGCGTAGGGCTGACTGTAGGAGCGGATTTAGTCACAGGAGCAGATGGATAACCATAACTGTGGGCCCGCATGTGTGAGGCTTGGGGAGCAGGTGAGGAAGTTGGCCTCTTCAAGTGAAAACCGCAGAAGCAGTAGCGCAGGTGTGCTTAAGGGACCGCAAATGCGCAATCCCTGGGTCAGAAAACTATATAAGTTTCCCTTCGTGATTTTCACCCTTGTTTCACCTTTTTTGAGACGGGCTTGGAGCTTTTTGAGAGAATTTGAAGAGGGATTCAAGGGGTAACACTTGAAGGTAAGATTTTTGACCTCAATACTCGATTCTATGGTGATTTCTAATTGATTAGACATGAAATTATTGGAATTTAAGGGTTAAAATTGGAGAATTAGGGCTTGAAATTGGACAGTTTTCATTGGGGATTTGAAGGTCCATTTGAAGTCCGATTTTGATGTTTTTGGTATGTATAGACTCGTAGGAGGATAAGGATTCTAGTGATATGATTTTTATCAAATTTTGAGACGTGGGCCTGGGGGTCGGGTTTGGTCAATTTCGGGATTTTTGAGTTGAGTTGATTATTTTTGCTTGGGCTTTGTTCCTTTAGCGTGTATTAATGATATAATACTGGTTTTGGTTAGATTTGGAGCATTTGGAGGCTGATTCGAGAGGCAAGGGCATTACAGGCTAGAGTTTTGTCCGGTTTGAGGTAAGTAATGATTGTAAATGTTATCCTGAGGGTATGAAACCCCATATTTTATATCGTGGTGCTACTTTGAAGTAACGCACTAGCTAGATGACGAGTGTGGGGGTGTGCACCGTTGGGGATTATGTCTTGGTCCGTCCCGTATGACTATTAAGTTGCGCATTTGATTGAAAACTATTTGATACTATTGTGTTTTGGAAAGTATTACTATGTTTTAGGTTGAATGCCATATTTGGACCTCGTGCCACCTGTTTGGACCCTTAGGGCCTTTTTCTACTGTTCCTCACTATTTTGACTTAATATCTGTACTTAGTCATGCTGTGTTTTACTTATATCACTACTCAGCCGTATTTACTCTATTTTGATACTTTAAATGATATTTTGGGTTAAGCATCCTATTTTATTGTTGCCCGAGTGTCACAACCCTAAACCTGACCCGGTCGTGATGGCGCCTATTGTGAAATTAGGCCAGCCGACACATTTCCCAAATGAAGGCATTATTCTATAAAAGCCATTTTAAGCCATTAATTTACAAGAAATCTCATGATATATGTCTAAATAAACAAGCGGAATAGATACACAAGCCCGCCATTAGGGTGTCACAAGTCACGAGTATCTACTAAGCTCTGAATACAACGAAGAGTGTGAAAATATACTATAGCAGGCTAATAAAGATAAGAGGGAGAGAGCAGGGCTGCGAACGCCGGACAGCTACCTTGCTATCTCCGATGAACCTGCCACTGAGTGATCAACACCCGCTACCGGGTTCAGAAATACCTGAATCTGCACACAAGGTGCAGGGAGTAATGTGAGTCCGCCAACTCAGTAAGTAATAAAAGTAAATACAGACTGAGCAGTAAGAAAACTCACAATCCATGTCATAACACCACAGTAAGTACGGGATGTCTTCCAAAACTATCTTTCACCACAGTAAGTCGTCTCATTAAAAATCAGGTTTCAGTAAAAGAAATCCTTTGAAACTATCTTTCAACAACTTTTCAAAATGAAGTGATAAAATAGTGAGTTAAAATAGTGAAAACATGATCAGCCCCTCGGGGAAAACGCACTCGTACAAAGCCCCTCGGGCAACATAAATCCCAAACAGCCCCTCGGGCAAGACATGTATCATAAACCGCCCCTCAGGCATCATAACAACAGAACCAGCCCGTCGGGCTACCTCACAATCACTCATAATCGCCCCCTCGGACACAACATAAATCAATAACAGCCCCTCAGGCAACATCACATCACTCACACTAGGTACCCACGCTCATTGATCCAGAGGGGCTCCTACAGCCCAAGCGCTATAACAAGCCATCTCATGGCATAATAAATTAGGCCCTCGGCCTCACATAATAAGCCACCTCGTGGCGTAGTAAATCAGACTCTCGGCCTCTCATATATCACAAATCAGTACCACATGTTGTGGCGCATAGCCCGACCCCATGATATCCTCACAACACAGGCCCTCGGCCTTACTAAGTCAAAAACCTCTCAAGCCCCTCGGGCTATAGTAAAACAGGATGCTCAGCCCAAAACATCATTTAAAATATCAAAACATAGTAAATATGGCTGAGTTGTGAAATCAGTAAAGCACAGCATGACTGAGTACAATTATTAAATCAAAAAAGTGAGGAATTTCAGAAAAGAAAGCCCCTAAGGGTCCAAACTGTTGGCACGAGGCCCAAATATGGCATTCAGCTCAAAACATATTAATACTTTCCAAAACACAATAGTATCAAATAGTTTTCAATCAAATACGCGACTTAATAGTCGTACAGGACGGACCAAGTCACAATACCCAACAGTGCACGACCCCACGCTCGTCATCAAATGTGTGTCTCAACTCTAAGTAGTGAAACGATGTGTAATCCGGGATTTCATACCCTTAGGACAACATTTACAATTATTACTTACCTCAAACTGGTCCAAACTCTAGCCCGACATGCCCTTGCCTCTTGACTCGGCTTCCAAATGCACCCAATCTAACTAAAATAAGTATATTATCATCAATATACGCCAAAGGAACAAAGCCCAAGCGAAAATAATCAAATTTAACTTAAAAATCCCAAAATTGGCTAAAACTCGGTCCACGAGCCCACGTCTCGGAATTCGATAAAGATTATAAAACTGGAAAATCCATTTGCTCATAAGTCTACCCATATCAAATTCACCAAAATTCGATATAAAATGGCCATCCAAATTTCCAAAATCAACTCTCCAAATTTTTGCCCATTTTCCCCAATTTTCACCCCAAATTCCCAAATTAAATGATAAAAAACAAAACATAATCATGGGATTTAACCAAATTTGAGTGAAGAACACTTACCCCAATCATTCCTCTGAAATTCCCTTCCAAAATCGCCTTTTCTCGAGCTCTCTAATGAATTTTTGAATATGGACCAAAACCCCATTTTTGAACTTAAATATTCTGCCTGGACAATTCCTTAATCGCGATCGCGGAAAGACCCTCACGATCGTGAAGAACAATTTTGATGCCTTAACATTTTACTGTACGCGCCCGCGTTAATCCAAATGCGAATGTAATGCAGTGGTTCCCTTGTCCTACGTGATCGCAATTGACCCCATGCGAACGCGAAGTTTAACACCAGCTTTCCTCTGCTGCCTTATTTCTTCTACGTGAACGCGGTCTGTCCTGCATGTTTGCGTTGCACAACCTGACTGACCTACGAGATCGCGCCCCATTCTCTACGATCACGAAGAGTTAACCTAGCTAGCCTACCATTTGCCTTATGCTATCGCGAACCTCCTCCCGCGATCGTGATGAAGAACACACCAGCTGCAGAACACCAGCAAACCAGCAACTCCTTAAATCCAAAAAGATGACCCGTTGAGCATCTGAAACACATCCGAGGCCCTCGGGACCTCAACCAAGCATGCCAACACATCCGATAACATCATTCAAACTTAGTCGAACCTTCGAATCACTCAAAACAACACCAAAACACCAAATCAACCTCGGATTCAAGCCTAAGAACTTAGAAATTTTCAAATTCCACAAACAACGCCGAAACCTACCAAACCTCGCCCGAATGACCTGAAATTTTGCACACACATCACAAATGGCACTACAAACCAACTCCAAATTCTTAAATTCCATTCTGACCCCGATATCAAGATTTCCACTGCCAACCAGAAACTCCAAATTTCCAATTTTGCCAATTCAAGCCTAAATCTACCACGAAACTCCAAATCACATTCTGGACGCGCTCACAAGTCCAAAATCATCTAACGGTGCTAACCAAATCATAAAAATCCAAATTCGAGATTGAATACTAAAACGTCAAAACATGGTCAAACCTTTCAATTTAAAACTTCAAACTGAGAATTGTTCTTCCAAATCTATTCCGATTATCATGAAAACCAAAACCGACGATTCACATAAGTCATAATACATCATAAAGGGCTAGTCATGCCCGAGAACTAGCGAGCGAAGTGCAAATGCTCAAAATGACCAGTCGGGTACGTTCGTCCTCAAACGTGCCCAGAGTTGTTCCACAAGCCAAAAAATCGCTGAATAACCTTTCCATGCACATACCCGGGGGTGATCCCACATCACCCTATCCCATATAGGTTTGATAACACAACATAACTGAAATTTCACAATTCACCCTACCCCATAACCTTAGAACCAATTTGTTTCCACTTCCGAAACTATCTATAAGATCATAATCTCATATCTATATACTAAATAAGGCCGAACAAGTTGTAGCAAACCATATCTGCAACTCATGATGAAATCACCTTATGTACCACACAACTCAAACGCTCATAGCGATAACTTCTAGTCACAGCAACTGCTCATACAACCCAATACTAGTAAAACCTCTTATCCAACAAAGCATCATTCCAACACTTTCTTATACTGCCAATGATGAATGAAACATGCAGAAAGTCATAACCATTCCTCAGATCAACCAGTTGTGGAGGTCCCTCTCCTTCGGCAAGGACCATAGTAAATTTCTAAGCCAAATCTCGATATTATCCTTCCAACATGCTGAACTCGAATCTGATAGTGTTCATTCTAGATCCCAATGACCCCATCTCATTCGACATGACTACTCTAGTGATGTGACATATCGATACAATCTAAATCCACAACCCATGTAACCCGAGCACTAATAAGCAACAGTCCAAGTGTACTCAAATCATGGAAAGATGACTCAAATGAGAGAGTTGTACTGCAAGCTCATCAATACCACCACAACACAATGCTGAGAACCCATCACATGCCATAGAACCAGAGAACACGAATCTAACCCGAAGGACCATACCTCCATATAACTTACCCTATCCAAACACTAGTCCACATGAAACACCTCAAGTCAGTATGCTCAAAATCAACAATCACGCGCCATTTGATGTCTAGTACCAAAAGCAAATCATCACAACCACGGTGAAGCAAATGATATAACACCATACAAACCCGAAAGGACATTACCAATACGCCATACACCGAGCAATACCCAATACTTTTCCCGCTCAAATTCTATTATGAGACCCTAATAGAACCGCACCATATGTGCCTACAACCACCAAATCATAACGCCTTGCAACACGGAAAGGTAACTCATAGATCACCCCAAAATACTAATAAGCTCAATAGCAATCGAATAAACACATCCCTCAACATTAGCAACTCGGAGTCAACAAAGCCGACTCTATGCAGAACACACATCCATATAGGCCTACCATTGAACCTCTTATCAGTGAGTTCCTAAAGTTGTTCCTTCAACTCCTTTAACTCCGCCGGTGCCATACGTTATGGTGTTTGACACCAAATCAATACCGAAATCAACAACCTTGCCCGCGACATGCCCAGCTGCAAGGAACAAATCCGGAAAATCCCTCATAAAGGCCAAATAAGAAGACAACCCTTCCCAACCATCAGCTGGATCTTCAAAAATAAAATCACTCTACTGGGAACATAACCCGTCGTACCTCGCAATTCAATCTGTGGCATCCCCGGCATAACTAACGCCATCGCCTTAGTGCAACAGTCCATAATAACTTGACACGAAGACAACCAGTCCATACCCAGTATCACATCAAAATCTAACATAATAAGCAATGAAGGATCCACTCGGGTCTCCAAAACCCGATAGTTACCACCAAGGCCGGTACATGCGACCCACAACTATAACATAACCTGTTTATGAGAACTCCAAGTCTCCAAATCCATATAGCACATGAATCACTATATCTGATCCCAACTCCACCGTTTGAATATATAACACACCTCTAATACCCAATCATCCAACGAAGAGTACTCCTATAATTCTTTTATGCCGCCAAGTAAACTCGAACATCAGCAGTCGATCAAACAAGAGAGTGCCACAATACTAATGAAGTATCATAAATCAAACACATCGCCCCTTCTAAAATGTATACCATCATCAAGCCATACCAATCAGTGATCTCATTTATCTAGTCATCTGAAACTATTCATGCTTCCTAAGAATTTATGACCTTTCTTTCAAAACTGAACAGTGACCTTACACATGCAAATCTTAATACTACACAACATACCGCATATACCATACCATCCTAGGATAAACATGAGAACTTCATATCCACTCCGAGCCACAAGTAACTACGTACCTAAATAGCCAAAAACTTTCCTTTTGATCCCATCTAGAAGAAAATCACTATACATCTCATGCTCCTTATGCCAGTAGAAAATATACATCTCTAACCATGATAGAAACCATCAAGGACTCTCCGAATTCCATTTACACACAACCAAACCATCAGAACTGAATCCTTTCAACTCGACAAATCTACGCAGATCACCAAAAACCCAAGAGCATTGCCATGAAATACCTGTAGAAACGCATTACCTCGTAAGCACCCAAAGAACTAATCATATCCCTTACCATGCCAATCTGACCTACTACAAAGCTGTCCTATTTATCCGAAGCTTCTTCTGATTTACCTTCGAATTGATACTTCTCCTTGCCATAAAATCGCAGTCCTCAACCCAGACTCACCACACGAGACCCAAGCATAAACCACACCTCCCTAAGGCTCATAAACCATTGTATTCTTCTGAAGCACCTCCAAAAGTACCATAACTAATATACCCGCTCTGAAGATACCTTCTGCGAATCTAAAGTCATTACCTTCGCCTTCCTGATACTGGTATGTAGAATCTATAGTGATACAGAAATGCCACAAGTCTTGACATCCTCCCATATAAATATCAGTTTCTAGCCAACACACATCTTGATGATTCCCAATTACTACATGTAGATCTGGAATCCTTCAAAACCATTCTCGGGAGTCATCCACCCTACTTAGGTTTCAATTAGACTTATCAAATGAACCGAACGACTTGTGCCCCAATAGAACGGCAACACCTATGGAAGTAACCCCACCTTAATGCAACCAAATAAATTCCTACTCTATGCACTGTACATCCTTCACCAATAACAACTCAAGCCATTCCGTGATTCTCATACACCCATAAAGCATAACATAACCTTTATTAAAATTTCCTTTACTCGATCCATCCTCGATCTCAACCCCTACAATCCACAACCGATTAACTAGTATACCTCAAACCGAAACCAATACAACACATAATCGTGCAATCAACTAATCAATAACAGACTCCCCCACTAACTCAAAGCCATAGATCAAAACATACAATAACTCACAATGCATATACTCTAATACTTCCATAATACCATAGTGAGATTAAACTCAATCCTTCATAAGCTCGTGTAACACAAACCATCTAGAACTTCAAATCATCTACAAATCTTGCATTCACCCTTGTGACAGTCAAGACAACTCCCACACGCTATCCAAACTCAAACGGCAATGCATATATTTCACTGGTAAAAGAGGTCTTCAAACAAACAACATAAGGATCACACAAACTTCAGAACACTCCGCAGGAGATAACCCACCTGCTTCGCCTCAAACTAATATCTCTTTATACCCTTCCACCGTCATAAACATCACGCAATCACTTAATCTTCCTGAGTCTGAACTCATATCATAACACAAAATCTACTTTACTCCCCAACTAGAAAACATGAAAGGATCCTTCAACACACCCACAACTCGGGCTAGATATCAAATCACGATGGAAATAAAGCACTAGATAGTTCTTTCTACCCTCAAGCAGACCCCTCTCGTCTCATTCAAATCATATAAACACATTTCGCGGTCACATCATACTAATCACGTAGCTACCAGTCATCACTCCCACTAATAGGGACACTATCAGACATATAAATTCAAAATCACATGCTCACATAATCAACGCCTTAGTGCTCAAGCTATAGGCAAAACCCGGCCTCAAGTCCTCCAGATTGGCCCAACATCAACATACAGAAATTACATAGCTCCTTCGATCAGGGAATCACAAGTTGTCGATGCACAGTTGATACAGAGCACTCATGCGTGCATATAAACGCATGGAAGGAATTTCAAGTGTTATATTTCGAGCTGAATCAATGTCGCACGATAAGAATTCAAGAATGTGGCATTTCCTATATGTTCTGTAGCTTCCCGAGGAAAAGTACAGACGTCTCTGTACCAATCCGCGAGACTCTACTAAACCTGCTCATAACTCGTGAGACCTATGTAACCTAGGCTCTGATACCAACTTGTCATGACCCTAAAACCGACCCGGTTGATGGTGCCTGTCGTAAAACTAGGCCAGCTAACACAATTCCCGAATCAAAATATTATTCTATAAAAGTCATTTTTAAGCCATTAATTTACAAGAAATCTCATAATATATGTCTAAATAACTAGTGCAGAATAGATACACAAGCATGACATTGGGTGTCACAAGTCACAAGCATCTACTAAGGTCTTAATACAACGAAGAGTCTGAAAATGTACTATAACAGGCTAAGGAAGATAAGAGGGAGAGAGCAGGGATGTGAACACCGGGCAACTACCTTGCTATCTCCGATGAACCTGCCACTGAGTGATCAACACTCGCTACCGAGTTCAGAAATACCTACATCTTCACACAAGGTGCAAGGAGTAATGTGAGTATGTCAACTCAGTAAGTAATAAAAGTAAATAAAGACTGAGTAGTAAGAAAACACACAATCCATATCGTAACACCATAGTAAGTACAGGATGTCTTTCAAAACATTGTTAAAAATTAGGTTTCAGTAAAAGAAATCCTTTGAAACTGTCTTTCAACAACTTTTCAAAACGAAGTGTTAAAATAGTTAGTAAAAAATAGTGAATACATGATCAGCCCCTCTGGCAAAACTCACTCGTACACAGCCCCTCGGGCAACATAAATCACAAATAGCACTTCGGGCAAGACATGTATCATAAACCGCCTCTCGGGCATCATATCAACAGAACCAGTCCCTCAGGATACCTCACAATCACTCATAATCATCCCCTCGGACACAACATAAATCAATAACAGCCCCTCGGGCAACATCATATCACTCACACTAGGTACCCGTGCTTACTGGGGGTGTTCAGACTCCGGAGGTGCTCCTACAGCCCAAGCGCTATAACAAGCCATCTCATGGCATAATCAATCAGGCCCTCCACCTCACATAACAAGCCATATCATTACGTAATAAATCAGGCCCTCGGCCTCTCATATATCACAAATCAATACCACATGTTGCGTTGCACAGCCCGACCCCATGATATCCTCACAACACAGGCCCTTGGCCTCACTCAGTCAGAAACCTCTCAAGCCCCTCGGGCGATAGTAAAACAGGATGCTCAGCTTAAAACATCATTTAAAATATCAAAACAGTGTAAATATGGCTAAGTTATGAAATCAATAAAGCACAACATGACCGAGTACAGTTATTAAATCAAAATAGTGAGGAATTTCAGTAAAGAAAGCCCCTAAGGGTCCAAACAGTTGGTACGAGGCCCAAATATGGCATTCATCCCAAAACATAGTAATATTTTCCATAACACAATAGTATCAAATAGTTTTCAATCAAATACGCGACTTAATAGTTGTACGGGATGGACCAAGTCACAATCCCCAATGGTGTACGACCCCACGCTCGTCATCTAACGTGTGTGTCACCTCTAAGTAGTGAAACGATGTGAAATCCGGGGTTTCATACCCTCAGGACAACAATTACAATAATAACTTACCTCAAACTAATCCAAACTCTAGTCCGTGCTGCCCTTGCCTCTCGACTCGGCCTCCAAATGCGCCTAATCTAACCAAAATCAGTATATTATCATCAATATATGTCAAAGAAACAAAGCCCAAGCGAAAATAATTAAATTAACTCAAAAATCCTGAAATTGGCTCAAACCTGGCCCTCGTGCCCATGTCTCAGAATCCAATAAAAATAACAAAACTGGAAAACCATTCGCTCATGAGTCTACCCATATAAAATTCACCAAAATCCGATATCAAATGGCCATCCAAATTTCCAAAATTAACTCTCCAAAGTTTATTCCATCAAATTTTCACCCCAAATTCCTAATTTAAATGATAAGAATCAAGACAAAATCATGGGATTTAACCAAATTTGAGTGAACAACACTTACCCCAATCATTCCTCTGAAATTCCCTTCCAAAATCGCTTTATTCCGAACACTCTAATGAATTTTGAGATTATGGACCAAAATCCTCGTTTTTGAACTTAAACATTCTGCCCAAACATTTCCTTAATCGCAATCGCAAAAACACCCTCGTGATCGCGAAGAACAAACATTTTACTCTACGCGACCGCGTTACTCCACGCGCGAGCGCGATGCAGTGGTTGCCCTAACCTACGCGATCATGATTGACCCCACGCGAATGCGAAGTGTAACACCAGTTTTCATATGCTGCCTTATTTCTTCTACGCGAATGCGTCCTGTCCCACGCATTCGCGTTGCACAACCTGATTGACCTATGCGATCGCGCCCCATTCTCTGCGATCGCAAAGAGTTAACCCAGCCGGCCTCCCATTTTTTTTACGCAATCGTGAACCTCCTCCCGCGATCGCGATGAAGAACACACCAGCTGCAGAAACCAGCAACTCCTTAAGTCCAAAAGATGAACCGTTGAGCATCCGAAACACACCGGAGGCCCTCGGGACCTCAACCAAACATGCCAACACATCCCATAACATCATTCAATCTTAGTCGAACCTTCGAATCACTCAAAACAATACCAAAACACCAAATCAACCTCGGATTCAAGCCTAAGAACTTAAAAAATTTCAAATTCCATAAACAACGCCGAAACCTATCAAACCTCGTCCGAATGACTTGAAATTTTGCACACACATCACAAATGACACTGCGAACCTACTCCAACTTCTGAAATTCCATTCCGACCCTGATATCAAGATTTCCACTGCCGACCGGAAACTTCAAATTTTCAATTTCGCCAATTCAAACCTAAATCTACCACGGACCTCCAAATCACATTCCGGACGCGCTCCCAAGTCCAAAATCACCTAACAGAGCTAACCAAATCATGAAAATCAAAATCTGATATCGAATACTTAAAAGTCAAAACTTGCTCAAACCTTTCAAATTTAAAGCTTCAAACTGAGAATTGTTCTTCTAAATCTATTCCGATTATCCTGAAAACCAAAACCAACGATTCACATAAGTTATAATACATTATACGGGGCTAGTCATGCCTGATAACTGGTGAGCGAAGTGCAAATACTCAAAACAATCGGTGGGGTCATTACACCGAGTGGCTTGAGAGGTTTCTAACTAAGTAAGGCCGAGGGCCTGTGTTTTGAGGATATTATGGGATCGGGCTGCACGCCACAGCATGTTGTACTGATTTGTGATATATGAGAGGACGAGGGCCTGATTTATTATGCCACGAGATGGCTTGTATTAGCGTTTGGGCTGTAGGGGCCCCTCCGGAGTCTGAACACCCCCAATGAGCGCGGGTACCCAATGTGAGTGATGTGATGTTGCCCGAGGGGCTGTTGTTGATTCATATTGTTGCCCAAGGGGCTGATTACGAGTGATTGTGAGGTAGCCCGAGGGGCAGGTTTTGTTGATATTTTGCCCGAGTGGCGGTTTATGGTACGTGTTTTGCCCTAGTGCTGTTTACGTTTCTATCATTTTTGCTCATCGTTTTCATCACTTGATTGAAACTATTGAAAAATGTTTTAAAAGGAAAGGCTTTACTGAAGCTGAGTTTGTTTTACGAGGTAAATGATATTTGTACTATTTTAGGAAATGCACTGTATTTGTTGTGGTGTTATGACGTGGAATTATCTGTTTTTTTACTGCTTAGCTTTCATTTAATTTTATTACTTACTGAGTTGGCGTACTCACATTACTCCCTGCACTTTCTGTGCAGATCCAGGAGTTGCGATTAGCGATAGTGAGCATTGATCGTTCGTTTAGCAGGTCTCGGAGTCGACAAGGTAGTTGCATAGCGTTTGCAGCCCTGTTCTTCTCCGTCATATCTTCCCTAGATTTATTTAGTATTGTCTTCCAGACTTTGTTAGACTTTATTGTATTGAGACATAGTTGTAGTTGCTCGTGACTTGTGACACCCCGATATCGGGCTTGTGTGTTTATTCCGCACTGGTTATTTAGTCTTATGTTATGAAATTTTGTCAATCAATGGCTTAAAACTGTCTTTTATAAATGAATAGTTTGAATTGAGATTTGTTTGGCCTAGTTTCATGATAGGCGTCATTACGACCGGATCGGTTTAGGATCGTAACGGTTATGATAACTTTTCTTAGTATTATTTAAAGTACATGTAAAAATTTAGTTTTCCTATATTATAAGAAATGTTGGTTAACTTGTTATCTTTATAACTTAATTTAACTTTCAAATCAAAAAATAGAGGAACTTTTAACGTCAAAGTGATAAAGTATGGTAAACTTTATCTCAAAATCTGATGTTTAATTTGCTAATCCCATTACTAGCCTAACTCCCTCACCCCACCTTTCATGTCCTCGCCCCCACAATCATTAACTCCCAACTTCAAACTCACGTTCCCCCACTCCAAATGGGGAACAACAAACTACCAAATTTTCCTTATAAAAAAGAAAAGAGAAGGGAAGTCAGAAGAAAGCAACGAGAAAGAGCAAAAAAAAAAAAGAAGAAGAAGAAGGGAGTAACAAAGAAAGAGAAAGGAACGGAGAGCAAGGAATGAAATTGAGAGGAAGATTTTGAAGAGGGAGGTCTTGGAACAGA
Organism: Nicotiana sylvestris; assembly: GCF_000393655.2. Classification (NCBI taxonomy): domain Eukaryota; kingdom Viridiplantae; phylum Streptophyta; class Magnoliopsida; order Solanales; family Solanaceae; genus Nicotiana; species Nicotiana sylvestris. The sequence continues at coordinate 67,752,893 of NC_091063.1, forward strand.
AGAAAACAACGTGAAAAAGAGAAGAAGGTAAAAAAAAAATAAAAAAAAATAAAAAAAAAATCTGATTATGAAAGTTTTCAGCAATTAGGAGAAAAACAACACTTTTCTTTTAGAGTAAAAAGTGGGCTTGGAGAGATAGTTATTCAGTGGAGTTGCTCTATTTAGAGTCGAAAATCGAAGTGTCCTTCGTGGTTTAAATTTGCGGGTTCAACTCAGTAGATTGTAGATATTTTTTTGTTATGAAATCTTATAAAATGTAATACTTAATCTCTTTGGTTAGTTTAATATAATGTATAATTGAATGCACGATGTTAGTTTATTTAAATTCAGTTATTCTTTTGCTTTCTTTTGTGTTTTAGATGGCGTCGGTTTCTTCTTATTATTTATATATGTATATGTATGTTTGGAATTTAAAGAATCGGAATAATCTAAAAGTTGTTCTTAACTTTTAATTTTTAGTTCTAATCTATTCTTTTGCCATAATTTCACGTTCGATCCCTGCGGCATGTTGATCGAGTTTGTGTAACCTTTTTTTTTTTTGAGGATTTGGATGTTGCTTCCCATGAGATAATTTGCATAAACTTGATCAATAAAAATCTTATTTTTTATCTTTATATATTGACTTTCTTCTAGTAAATATAATTTTATTAGTTTGTCAGATTATTTATCGGAATTGCTTTAGAGTGATGTTACTATTTTAATTCAGTTTGGAGACAGAGATATTATTTATTTCACCATAAGAAAAATAGTTAAAGAATCCCTTAAGTTTTCTTTTATTTACTTCATTCTAAGAAACTCTACTACGTTGCTTCCTCGGGCCTCTATGTGCGTTAGAAATTTTTGTTAATATAGCATAAAGGTTACTGGGAAGTTGTGAATATTTCTACATCGGTCAATTAGGAGTTAGTTTTAGGATGCTAGTGGTCATCTACTGATGCAGGGTTTTATATGCTAGTTATTATTATACCTTCTATCTATTTCGTATTTCTTATATTGTTGTTATTTTATTATCATTCTATTGATGATACTAATATATCGTCTCTTATTGCTTTCTTAAGCAGAGGGTCTTCTGGAAACAGCCTCTTTGCCCCTCGGGGTAGGGATAAGGTCTGCGTACATATTACTCTCCCCATACCCCATTTGTAAAATTATACTGGGTCGTTCTCGTCGTTGTTGTTGTATAGTATAAAGGTATGATTTCGGCTTTGCTCTAATAATAGGAAAGTCTGCAGAATAACTTAACGAAATTTTTCGTGGCATCTTTCAAAGCTTTAATTCACCTTTTGCTTTAAATAATAATTATATATATATGTTTATTTTTTTAGTTTGAATATATTTCTTACATTGCTGATGATGTTGCACTACTGAGAAGTCATTAGTAGTTAGGTTATATGGATTTAAATTAATAAACCAAATAGGGGGTAAAAAAAAAACTACACTCAGAGTTAAAGAAGCTATAAAGCTGGCTCATTTTTTTATTTTTGTAAAATAAATATTATACATTAACTCCAAAAATATAAGCCAAATTATAAGAATATACAATTATTAAATATCTTGAATATTAAAGAGACAAAATAATTAAATATTCTAAATATACTATTAGCCCATGTGTTCATACCCGAACCTTGGATTGATATGCTTAAATAATAAACGGATCATGTGCGCTTCTCGCGTCTTGATACCTTTTAATGTAAGATAATTATGTTTACCATGTGTACATTCCCGTACCTTGGTTTAACATCCAACTTCAAAGAAAAATATTTTGTATGTGTATTGCAACTTGGTGAACGCAATTAATAAAATATAATAATTAATTAAGCGGTAATAAATAAGTCATAATCAATAAAATACAAGAATACCTAAAAATTGATTTTAGCCTTACATTAGTCAATAAAGCGACCGTGCTAGAACCACGGGACTCGAGGGGTACCTTACACCTTTCTCTCGGTCAACATAATTCCTTACTTAGTCTTCTATTTTCGTAGACCATGAATTAGGAGTCAAATCTTTTCTTTGATAAGGGATTCAATAAAAGGTGACTTGGAACACCAAAACTCAATTCCATGTAGCGACTCTAAATAATAAATAATTCCTTTTTAAAACGTCACTTTAATTGGAAAAATTCTTCTAACTCAACCTCGTAGTAGGGTTGTGTGGCAAAAAAGAAGTGTGACAGCTCTGGCGACTCCGCTGGGGAATCATTAATTAGAATTCGAGCTTATTTATATTGATTCTTGTGTGGCTTTTATCATGTTTTGGATATTATCGTATTTCGGAGCATAATGTGCTATTTGCCGGTTATTTACCGCTTTAATATTTATTTGAAGTGTGATATAAATTGTATACTCTCTCGCACCCATATGAGTCCTCTGATAGGTAGTTATGTTGTATTTGCTTACAAGCATCACAAAATTTCTGTCTTGAGATAAAGTCAGTTAGCTTACCAGCATCTGGTGAAGGATTTAGTCACACATGTTTAGGCGGGAGAGCCGTTAGCTAGCCAGTGCTGTTTTACTACTGCTGACGCTTGATGCTCCTCGGCTTGGGTTGTCCGCCCGGGTAAGCCAGGTCTAGATACCATCAGGATTTAAAAACATAGAAGAACAACCCACAAGCAATGAATATCCTAGTCGTCTACGCTTTATTTGCATCATGTGCATTGGACTTAGCGGCACTCGGCACAAGGTACGGGCCCGTCTAGGACATACACCAATTTTTCGGACCAGCATGTTGATCTTTATATACTATTTGTAACATTATTTGGTAGCCTTCACTCAAATAATGACCGGCTTTAGGATAGAGAGGAGAAAGAAAGAGAAAATTTCCTCCAAGAGTACCCTTTTTTTAATAAAATTTTGAAGGGTTCTGGTGTGTAAAATCACAATTCTCTAAATGATTTTATTATTTTATTTTAACCGAACTACGCAGGTCAGATTCTCACGCGATGTGAGATACATAGGCAACCTTCATCAGGTCTGGCCCTTACTTTTCAAAAATTTAAAAATATTTTCTTTTAATTTCTTCTCAAAATCAAAAAATATTTTCATTCTTCTTCAAGAGTTTTTCTTTCGAAAATTTTATAAAAAAATCAAAAATATTTTCTGTTTTCTATAGAAGTCGTTTCTTTTATAAATTCAAAATAAAAGTTCAAAATCCAAAAATATGTTCTTTCCTTTTTAGAAGTGTTTCTTTCGAACATTTCTCAAAAAAATCAAAATCAAAAAAATATTTTTTTATTATTTAGAAGTCTTGCTTAAGAAATTCAAAGAAAAAAAAACTTAGAAATCCAAAAAATATATTTCCCTTTTTAGGAGCCTTCATGGTCTGAATTATATAGGAGTAAAAGTTAGTTTATTTACTTTATTCTTGATCTAACCGAACTACGTGGGTGTGATTCTCATCGGATGTAAGATACGTAGACAACCTTTATCGGGTCCGGCCCCCAATTTTCAAAAATCCAAAAAAAAAATTACTTTCCTTTAATTTCTTCTTTAGAAGTCTTTCTTTAAGACGTCAAGGTCAAAAATCCAAAAATATTCTCCACCTTTTTTAGTAGTCTTTCTCCCAAAAATTCAAAAAATATTTCTTTCTTTCGAAAGTTACCAAAAATGAAAATCGAAAAATATTTTCTTTCTTTTTAGAAGTTTTTCTTTCGAAAATTTTAAATAAAAAATAGAGATAGAGAATTCAAAGTTTAAAAATATTTTCCTTGTTAGGAGATTTTACGATTAGATTTTTTTTACACTAAAAAAAGTGTTAGTTTATTTATTTTATTCTTCATCTTCCCGAGCTACGCAAGATCTGATTTATGTCTCCACATGATACGTAGGCAACCTACATCAGGTTCGATCGAATCATTTTGAAAAGAAAAAAAGAATAAAGTGGTAAAAAGAAACAAAAAAGAAAAAAGAAAAAAGAAGAAGAGAGAGTATTTATTCTGACATGCTTGTTGTTTTGAAATAAAAACTAGTTAAAGGTGGTCGGTTTGTTGGTTTGCAATGTTAAGTCACGTAAACAATCCAAGATCCCTCAGAAGTAAAAGCATCTTCTCAACAAATGGAACAAGCACCATTGTTGTTGATCCAAGGTCACCAAAATCAAGTAGTCAAGTTGGCGGTGAAAAATAAAAAATGAAGGCAAATGTGGGGTTGACTTTACCAGATTTGAGCAATAAGACATGGCCTGCTCGGGATAATTTGATGATGGGGAATTTGATCCAGCATTGAAAACCATAGTACCATAGTAGCCATTGGCGCGGCAGAACAGAAACAAAAAAACGGGCGCTAACCCAAAAATGTTCCCTATCAGATGGGAGTCTCGGTAGTCGGTCTTGCTATCTTTTCTTCCTTTCAAGTTATTTCAGTGTGTCATCCGAATGTTTTTACTTTACTCTCTTACATTCTGATGTAAACCCTTCTATCTTTTCTTTTAAAATATTCAAATAAATAAAATCAATATTTCATCATCCATGAATGTCTCTTTTCTTAATCTTGTCACCTTTCTTACTCTCTTTTCAGTTTTGTAAATGCAGATTTTAATAACATGACATGCTTGCAGATTTCATGCCGAGACTCTAAAACGTTGTCAGATTTCGAAATAATGATCCAAGAAGCATTATGTATTAAAGAAACGGCTTGTAAGAAACTAAATAAAGAATTGAAACGAAAATGAGATTCCCTCTCTTCGGATCATTGTTAAAGCCGAGATCGATGATGAAGATTGAGTCATGTCCCGATTGAAACATTGTCTTTGATTGATGGAAAGTGATTGGCCGGAGGCTACCATGGGCAGTTGTACAACAAAGAATGGCCCATGCTGACAACAAAAAGTACGTCCCACGAAATTTGAAGTGGGACAATTCTTCCTGAGACATATTCTCCCGCACCATGAAGAAGCTAAGGAAATATTTTCTCCAAATTGCAAGGGTTCAAACATTGTAACAAGAGTATTTTCAAATGAAGCGTTGTATTTGGGAGATATCAAAAAAAATGTCCCCGAGACAATAGTCGACGCAGATGCAGTCAAAAGTTACAATAATTAACTCATTACTTGGTGTTAGCATTCTCTGATTGGCATGACGGAGGCTTTCTTTCTCGCTACCCAAACACCATTAATCCTTTTGCATACTCTTTAAGTTGGTTCCCTCTCTTTGATTACCCTCTTTGGTGTCTGGAGGTTATTATTAAAAACTGACAAAGAAAAGAAAGAAAAAGAAAAAAATAAAAATAAAAAGTAGAAGAAAAAAGGAGGAAAAAAAAGCAAAAGAAAACAAAATATAAAACAAAACAATTTCAAGTCAATTAAACTACGTCCGATCTAATTCTGAAAGGATACGTAGACAGCCTCACTTTGGGGATCGGTCACACCAAACAAAAAATCCACATTCCCCAAAAGTAAAAACTGGGGCAGATGTTACAATGGTTCGGCGATAGTTTCTCCGAAATGTTCCGAAGTTGTAATTCAATTCAAATTCTTTTTACCCAAATCCTTTCAAGTCCTTCCGATCAATCGGTGAGAACGTTCAAGAATTGGAGGATACGTTACTTGGATCGGATGCAACCAAACGAGATAAATAAATGAGAGAGTCTTATTGGTGAAAACCCTCATGGGCACTATAGGGCGACGGTGAGTAGAGAAAATAAAAATGAGAGAGTCTTGTTAGTGAAAACCCGCAAAGGACATTATAAGACGATAGCGAGAAGAGAATGAGAGATATCAGCTAGTGAAAACCCGCAAAGGGCATTGTTGATCAAAAAGAGGATCAACGCAGCCATGGCATGAACACAATCATAAGCAAGGTTTCCCGGTTTCAAGTCAAAAATTTTGATGAGTTTATGAGAATCGTTCAGTTTATACAGATCAGGCATCTAGTCCAAAAGGCATGTCATGTTCATTGAAGTCTGCATGTACTCCCAGATAAGTCCATAATTTTGTTCCCTGAAAGGGAACCTCTTGTTTTAAACTCATCCTCTATTCCATTGTTTTTCTTTTCGTTGAATCCCTTTTGGTCTAGCTTTGTTCCAAAAATAAGGCAAAGAAAAGATGGCAAGACCGATTTACAAGGTTCTCGTTTGAAGCGAGTTGATATATTCAAAAGGTGCCCAGCCTCGACAAGGGCATCAAGTCGACCCTGACTGTCCGTGATTGGCCGATGCTTTGAAATGGAAAACTCTGAAAGAAGTCAAAAGTGAAATGCCCACAAAGGCAACATAAAGTTGAAAAGGGTTAAGTACAGTCATGGCAAAAGTTTGGAAAAGCTAAAGGTTCTCTATAGTCAGAAATGCAGTTGGTATTCAGGAAATAATCAGTTGCAGTTGAAATCATTAAAGAAGATGAGCCGAGATCAAGAGATTGAAATAATCAAGGCCACAAACCGACCTTTATTTTAAAACTAACAAATCTTTCTTTATTCAGAACAGGAATAGAATAATTTTAAGAAAAAGTTCATGAAAAGACGAACACCACCAAGTGAAGTTCTCAGTTCCTTTATTTTTATTCCAATATATATGTAAGCATTTTATTTTTAGTTTCATTATAGGGAATACCCTATCTTCACTTCAGGGTACTACATCCCCTGATTGCATTCCTTTCTACTAACATAGGGTACGATATTCCCTAGTAGCATCTCAGAATGCCACGAGCCTCATTTTTATTGCAAACATAGGGTACAACATTCCCTAGTAGCATCATAGAGCCCCACAAGCCTCATTTCATGCAACATAGGGTATGACATTCCCTAGTAGACTCCCAGAGTGCCACGAGCCTCATCTTATTGCCAACACAGGATACTATATCCCTTGGTTGCATTTCTTGTTGAAAACATAGGGTACGACATTCCCTAGTAGCATGTCAGAGCGTCACGAGCCTCATTTTATTGCCAAAATGGGTTACGACATTCCCCAGTAGCATGCTAGAGTGTCAAGAGCGTCACCTTATGTCCAACACAGGGTATTACATCCCCTGGTTGCATTACTTTTTGCCAACATAGAGTACGACATTCCCCAGTAGCATCTTAGAGTGTCACGAGCCTCTTCTTATTGCCAACATAGGGTACTACAACCTCTAGATGCATTACTTTCTGCCAACATAGGGTACGACATTTCCTAGTAGCATCTCAGAGTGCCACGAGCCTATTATTATTGCCAACATAGGGTACTACATTCCCTAGATGCATTACTTTCTACCAACATAGGGTACGACATTTCCTAGTAGCATCCTAAAGTACCACGAGACTCATCTTGTTGTCAACACAGGGTACTACATCCCATGGTTGCCTTCCTTCTTGTTAACATAGGTTATAACATCCCTATTATTAAAAAAAAACTTTTCGATTCTTTATTCTGCAATAGCCAAGATAGTTTAATGTGTTTTCAATAACTCACAAAAATTTCCTAGTGTAAACTGGGCAGAAAATCTTTCTTTGTTTCGTTTCTTTCTGATAACTTGCAGGTTTTTCTGCAAAGAAAGGATTGGATGTGCAAAAAATAAGATTCCAGATCTCACTAGAGAAAGTGGAACGTTTGATCTCAATACCAGCTGAACCAACTTTGACATGATGCATGCAGATACATAGCATTTCCAGATCCATCTTCACATCATTTGATCATGAAACAAGCCTATGAGAATATTTCATAGTATGTTATATCGGAGAGCATCAAGTTTCAGTCTAAAGTCAATTGGGGAATGTAACGACCCGGCCGGTTGTTTTATGAGTTACCTCTCTGTTTCTCCTATTTCTGCTTCCTTATGCGTTGTTCAGCTGTATTTCATCACATCATGTTGGTTGTGTTGTGTTCTTGAGTAATCTTAGAGTGGAATGAGACACTTAGTCTCTTTTGAGTAAGCTTAAGTTGGAAAAGTCAACCTGATGAGACACTTAATCTCTTTTGAGTAAGCTTAAGTTGGAAAAGTCAACCTGTGTTGTGTTCACGAGTAATCTTAGAGTGGAATGAGACACTTAGTCTCTTTTGAGTAAGCTTAAGTTGGAAAAGTCAACCTGATGTTGACTTATGTGTAGAAGGTCTCAGATGTGAATTCTGATGGTTCGGATAGCTCTGTTATGTTATTTTGGGCTTAGGAGCATATTTGAAATATGGTTTGGAGGTCCGTGGTAGATTTATGTGTGAATTGGTGAAATTGGAAATTTGGCATTTTTCGATCGGCAGTGGAAATCTTGATATCTAGGTTAGAACGGGATTTCGGAAATTAGAGTAGGTCGTTATGTCATTTGTGACGTGTGTGCAAATATTCAGATCATTCGGGTGAGGTTTGATAGGTTTTGGCATCGTTTGTGGAATTTGAAAGTTTCTAAGTTCTTAAGCTTGAATCCGAGGTCGATTTGGTGTTTCGATATTGTTTTGAGTGTTCCGAAGGTTGGAATAAGTTTGAATACTGGTATGTGACTTGTTTGTATTTTTTGTTGAGGTCTCGGGGGCCTCGAGATGATTTCGGATGGTTTTCAAAAAAGTTTAGACTTGAGAAAATGCAACTGGTGTGTTGCTTCTGTCATATCCGCACCTGTGGATGTGGGACCATAGGAGCAAGCTCTGCAGGAGCGGTCTTGAGGCGCAGGTGCACAGAGGAATCACATGTGAGGCTAGGTCCTGCATCTGTGTGACTGCAGGTGCGGTTAGGCGACCGCAGAAGTGGAGTTTGGCTGCTTAATGAAAATCCGCAGAAGCGGAGATTTGTCCGCATGTGTGGACCACAGATGCGACATTGGTACCGTAGGTACGGTTTTGCTAGCCAAAAAGTATAAATAGAGGCCTTCGCGAAATAGGTCATTTTTCCACCATTTATGTTTGGACTTGGAGCTTTTTTAGAGAAATTGAAGAGGGATTCAAGGGGTAACACTTGGAGGTAAGGTTTATGAACTCAATACTCGATTCTATGGTGATTTCTAACTAATTAGGCATGAAATTAGTGGGATTTAAGGGTTAAAATTGAGGGATTAGGGCTTGAAATTGGAGAGTTTAAATTGGGGATTCGAGGGGCCATTTGAGTTCCGATTTTGATGTTCTTGGTATGTATGGACTTGTGTGAGGATAAGGATTCTAGTAATGTAATTTTTATTGAATTCCGAGACGTGGGCCCGAAGATCGATTTTGGCAAATTTCGGGATTTTTGAGCTAATTTGATAATTTTCATATGGGTTTCATTCCTTTAGCATATATTGATGATAATATACTGATTTTGGTTAGATTCAGGGAATTTAGAGGTCGAATCGAGAGGCAAGGGCGTCGCAGGCTAGAGTTTTGGCTTGGCTTGAGGTAAGTAACACTTCATAACTTGGTTCTGAGGGTTTGAAACCCCGAACTATGTGTTCTACAATTAATATTGAGGTGATGCAGATTCCAACTGATGGGCGTGTGGGCGTGCATCGTGAGAATCGCGGCCTATATCATTCCATGGCATCGCTTAGTGACTCTTTCTTGCTGATATCTGTGTTGTGATTATGTGATTAAGTTAATGAGCTGTAAATCATGCTAATTATCATGTTATGGCTTGACGCCGATACTATTGAGACCGAGAAGTCGTTTCTTTCGGTTATATCATTAGTTTCATTAATATTCTGTACTCAATCTTGTTCATGCATATTATATCATGCCTCAGTCTTGATTATTGTTATTTTGCACATCATATAATTGTTCGGGCTAGTATCATGACATTTTGAGCTCGTGTGAATGAGACTGGAGAGTGATGACTGAATGAGGTCAAGAGCCTGATATTGAGTGATAGTATGGGATCGGGCTGCACGGCGTAGTGGGATATTGATTATGCCTTTGTTGGCTTGTTATAGTGCTTGGGCTAAAAGGAGCCCCTCCGGAGTCTTTACACCCCCAGTGATCGCAGTTAATGATATTGAGGGATGGATCTTCCCTGGACATGGATCTTGTCCGAAGTATTTATACCTGGAGATGGATCTTCTCCATAAGGCTGGAATGGCATTCCTCGGTACTGGATGACTACGGTCAGTGATGTGTATATATTTTGGGATGGATCTTCCCTGGGCCGGATGGCCATATACAGTACCGAGTTGTTGACCACTTGTGAGTAGAGGTACATGAAACATTGTTCATGATATCTATGCATTGGTACATAGAGATTCCTGAGCTTTATACTCCGTACTGCTCAGATTGTATTTATTTACTGTTGAGTTTTTACTTGAACTACAAGCATGTCTACTTTTCTATACAATTTAATTGTATTACCTGTTGAGCTTTGGTTCGTCATTACCTGTCAGTCCATAGTTTGGACTTGTTACTTACTGAGATGGTGTACTCACGTTACCCTCTACACCTTGTGTGCAGATCCAGGTATCTCAGGATATAGTAGTGGTTGTTGACTATTTCAGTCACGGACTTCATGGAGATAGTGAGGTAGTTTCCTGGCTATCGCAGTTCCACTTTTTCTCCTTCTCTATCTTCCTATTAGTACATTGTTGTTATTTCCAGACTATTTTGGTCTTTTCTTGTTTCGAAACTATTATAACATTGCTCATGAGTTATTGACTGTGATAACCCGACCAGTCATCTTATGAGTTTTCGCTCTATTTCCCCCATTTCTGCTTCTTTATGCTTCATTATCCGTGTTTTATGTAAGCGAGTTGGGTAGTTTACGTTCGGAGTGGATTTGGTAAGAAATAAGACACTTAGTCTCTTTCAAAAAGGTTTAAGTTGAAAAAGTCAACCGGATGTTGACTTATGTGTTAGAGGGCTCGGATGTGAGTTTTGATGGTTCGGTTAGCTTCGGGGGGTGATTTATGACTTGGGAGCATGATCGGAATTGGTTTTGGAGGTCCAGTGTAGAATTAGGCTTGAATTGGCGAAGTTAGTATTTTGGCGATCTCCGATTGGTAGGTGAGATTTTGATCCGGGGGTCAGAATGGAATTTCGAGAGTTGTTGTAGTTGCGTTATGTCATTTGGGAGGTATGTGCAAAATTTCAGGTCATTCGGACGTGGTTTGGTTGGGTTTTTGATCGAAAACGTAATCTGGAAGATTTCTCAAAAATTAGGCTTGAATTCGATGAGTTTTGGGTAATTTGATGTTGTTTGAGGTGTTTTGATGATTGGAACAAGTTTGAATAAGCTATTGGGTCATGTTGGTGCTTTTGGTTGAGGTCCCGGGGGCCTCGGAGTGAATTTGGATGGTTAACGGGAAAATATTTGGACTTAAGAGATCGTAGAAGTTGCTGCTCCTGGTTTTTCCGCACCTGCAGATTGGGGACCGCAAGTGCAGTGCCGCACATGCGGAAGAAGAGTTGCAGAAGCGGTTTGAGAAGAATATCCAGTGAACCGCAGATGCGGCATATGGACCGCACCTACGGAGTCGCAGATGCGACTCGTGGACCGCAGATGCGGAATCTGGTCCCCTAAGTGATTTCCACAGATGCGGAGGAATTACCGCAGAATCGGTACCGCAGGAGCGGTGGTGGGGTCGCAGATGCGAAAACCACTGGGCAGAAAGTTTATAAGTCATTTTATCTGCGATTTTGAGCCATTTTTCCTCCATAGCTGAGTATTTTGAGAGCTTTTTGAAGGTGATTAAAGAGGAATTCAAGGATAATTGATTGGAGGTAAGATTTTCGAACCTAAAACTCGAATCTATTGTGAAATTAACCTAGAAATTCTTGGAACTTAAACTAAAAATGGAAGAACTAGGGCTTGGGATTTTGAACTTTTGAATTGGGATTTGAAAGACCATTTGAGGTCAGAATTGAGGGCATTTGGTATGTATGAACTCATGGGGTGATAAGGAATCTAATGATGTAAAAATTCCTGAGTTTTTTGAGAAGTGGGCCCGGGGCTCTAGTATTGCTAATTTCGGGATACTCGATATTTTTTGATTTGCTTTCGCTTGGGTTTTGTTCCCTTAGCATATTGTGATGTATCCGTTCTGATTTTGGATAGATTTGATGCGCGTAGAGGCCGATTCGAGGGGCAAATGCATCGCGAGCTAGAGTTGTAGCCGATCCGAGGTGAGTAATGATTGTAAATGATGTCCTGAGGGTTTGAAACCCCGGATTGCACATCGTAGTGCTATATTGAGGTGAGAGACGCGCTAGATGATGAGCGTGGGGTCTTTTACTAATGGGGATTGAGACTTGGTCCGTCCCGACTAATGATTTTACCTCGTATTTGACTGAAACGTATTTGTTATCATCATGATTTGGGCTAATTGCCATATTTGGGCTTCGTGCCAACTATTTGAACCCTTCGGGGATTTTGACTGATTTTCCTCACTATACTTGTTAAAAATTATATCCTCAGTCATGTTTCTGTCTTTTTTAAATGGTTCGAGCTGGTTTTATCATACTAATCCTAAACGAGAGGAATTTGTGGGCTGAGATCCCTATCTTCTATTATGGTGCCCGAGAGGCTGTGAGGTTAATGACTGAGAGGAGTTGAGAACCCAATGGTGAGGATATTATATATGTTATGGATCGGGCTGCACGCCGCTGCAATACTTATATGGGTCAGGCTGCACACCGCAGCAATATAGCGCTTGGGATGTAGGAGCCCCTCCGAAGTCTGCATACCCCCAGTGAGCGCAGTCGACAGTCTATATGGATCGGGCTGCACGCCGCAGCGATGTACGGATCGGGCTGCACGTCGTAGTGGCTATTCTGATTTCTGTTATTATGAGAGATATATGGGTCGAGAGCTGAGAATGAGCTCTAAGTGATGAGAGTAAGCCCGAGGAGCTGACACCGTTCTGAGTGATTGATACTGTGCCCGAGGGGCGGATTTCTACTTGTTATTTACCTGCTAAATTACCTATTTTACCTGATTTAAAGAGATTTCACTTGACTTCTTCACTGATTTACTGCTTTACGTGATTTTAACTGCTTTGATATAGAACTGCTTTGTGCCTTTACGTGTTTTCTTGCTTTCAGCCATTATTTATATGTATTACTCACTGGGTTGGAGTACTCACATTACTCCCTGCACCGTGTGTGCAGATTCAGGCATGCAGAGTCCGCTCCTGAGTGTTGATCTTCCAAGTCCAGATGGTGTTTTCGGAGACCACGAGGTAGCTGTTGGCGTCCACAGCCACGTGCCTCCCTTATCTTATTACTTTTATATTCTTGAAACAGTTGTACCAGATATTATATCTGGTAGACTAGTATCAAGATCCTTAGTTGCTCATGACTTGTAACACCCCAGTTTGGGCTATGTTGGGATGGTTTCTACTGTTGTTATTATTATTTTCGCAAATCATGGGTATTATATCATGTTTTAGAACTATTTATGGTATTTAACTATTTAAATGAGGTGTTCTGCCTTGGTCTGGATGGCCTTGTCTTCACAAGAGGCGCCATTACGACCAGGTTCGGGGTTAGGGTCGTGATAGTGACACCCGAGGTCAGGCTTGTATTTTTCTCTTTGTTTAATTACGACTTTATATCTTTATCGAATTTCTGTTGAAAAATGGTTTTACTTAAGTTTTAAATGAAATGTGGATTATTTTGGAAATGAGTTGGCTGGCCTAGTTTCAAGATAGGCACCATCACGACCGGGTCGGTTTTGGGGTCGTGACAAGTTGATATAAAAGCCTAGGTTACATAGGTCTCACGAGTCATGAGCAGGTTTAGTAGAGTCTCGCGGATCGATACGGAGATGTCTGTACTTATCCTAGGTAGGTCGCAGAACCTTTAGGAAAAACTTCACACTCTTCAATTCTTGTAGTGTGAATCTGTTGACCCTAGTAACTAAACGTATGTTATTCTATTCTCTCACAAATGGTAAGGACACGTGCTACCGGTCAGGGCAAACAACTACCAGTTGAGACCACTAGAAGCCGGGGACGCGGTTGAGGTCGTGGTAGGGGTAGGGGTGTAGCCCCTAAGGCAGCTAGGGCAGGACCTGCAGATCCACCAGCCGCCCCAGTTCATGATCAGGTCCCAGTTGCGGATGCTCCAGTTGGACCAGCTCAGGCACCGACTGTGCCTATTGTTATTCCGGGTCTTCATGAGACCTTTGTCGTGCCCCTTTTTTTCTCGTGGAAGCTGTGTTTCAACATTTTTTGGGACAACTCATTTCCTTTTGGGAAGGGGTATGGAATTAGAAGAGTTGTCACCTAACGAATTTAAGGTGTGTTAGGACACCTAAAGCAAATAATTCATAAACCGATTTGCATTACCAGAGATTGGGTAAGGGCACGAAATAACCTTGAGATGAAGGTGTTAGGCACCCCTCGAGGTCCACAATGTTGGGTCCCGGCCAAACTGAATAAGTTAATTAGTCATAAGCAATTTAAACAAATAGAGATTATTTAAACGGGAATTAAGGGGGTACTAGGTTTATTAGCCTATAGGATCACTTCTGTGCAATACTCGGTAAACTTTCCTCAAATAGAGGTGTTACGCATAGCATTAGCGCACATGTCATCATATCCTTTACTACCCAATTACCCTCCCATTAATTATTATCTAAGCGTACTAATAGCATCGAATATGTACCCTATGTGTGCCTTACCCGTCCCTTGCCTAGGGCACTGGCGGTGCGTAGGACCTCTAGTTAAGGTGGTTCTAGACCTACCTATGGTGCTTAAAAGGAGAAAACTAGGCGTTAAACAAAACAGGCAGGACTGTCACATAAGGAGCAGTTAAAGGGGCTCACATTTACCTCCACAAATAAGCAAACAATTGCATGCCTCAAACAAACAGTTTTAAATGATTTAAAGTCCTATAGCAAGATATCTAGATGAGCACAAAATATGCAGCAGTTTCATTAAGGCAAGACAGTAAATACCTAATCAGTTTGCCTACTGATTTTATCACTACCTGAACCTGGGCAGTTTATAAGCAGTCAAACAAATGTCGTTTTTGGAAACTTCATGGTTTTAATTATCCTACAGGCTTGCCTAGGCGATAACCGGCATGATCCTATAGGTATGATATCTAAACGTATTATAAACTAGTAGCTAGTTTAAACAGACAGATTTTATCCGTTTTGACCCTTTAGACATGCTGTCTACATGCTGAAAATTATCACAAGCATTACAAAACTGATTTTACATGTTTATCTCTATGAGAATGATATCTAAGTGTTAGAACTGTTTTTACACTAATTCCTTATAGGCATGACGGTTAAGTGATAAAACTGATTTTATATATATTTTCTTATAGGCATGATATCTAGGTGAATAAAGGTGTCAATTAATTGACAAGTGAGTGCAACAAAATATCCCAGAAACATGATTTCTAATGAACACATAGTGATTTTGAAAACACGATTATTGCATAATGGGTAAACGTCCTAGAAGCAGGATTTCTGGGATGAGAATTCAACATAATGAGATAAACCCTATGAACATGGTTTCTAATGCAAATAAATATCATCACAATAGTCTCATAGACATGGTTTCCACCCGATCCCCACAAAATTATATATAAAAAATATTATAGGAATGGAGACATACCAGTTAGAAAATAGATAACAGGAAGTTGAAAGTATGCAGAATCCTATAGTCTAGCCTTGGCTTTCAGCCGTCTATACAATGTAGCAAACACAAGTAATAGAAAGGTTTGAATGAGAGCAAGAGTTTGTGTGTGTGTGTGTGTGTGTTTCGTTTTCTGAGTGTGTTCGTCCATATGTGTATCAGTCTGTGTTTTAAAACCAGAACAATGGAGGGTTTTTATAGCATGCAATAGAGTAGGACACATAAGGTAATGAACCAATCATATGCACATAAGGTATGAAAAATCAATTAACAATCAGTCATGGATTAATTAAGGGGAGAGAATCAAATAAGTACCACTTAATTTAAGGAAAATCTCACGCGGAATTAATCAGTAATAAAGAATAAGGTTAATAAGGTAAGAACTAGTTTCCAGAATTAATTAGGAATCAGAATACAAAAATCAAGCCAGTAATATGGACACATAAATAGGGTAAGAACAAGTAAAACTTTAATAAAGAAATATGGGTACTAAATTCAAACCTAAGTTAGGCAAGTGAATCAGTTAACACTTTAATTAACAGAGCTGAGGTAAAGGTAACAGGCAGAAGATAGCAGGATAAATAGTCAAAGAATCAAAACCCTAGGAAACACAAAGACATATACATGGAGCTTGATTAAATCAAGTAAAATCAGTCGGACAGTGAATAAGAGAGTCAGAGATGAGAACATTTAACGCTAACAAACCCTTTTTTTTTTTGCAAAAATCTCCCAGAAATCAAAACCCTAGCTTTTGAGAAAAAATGAATCGGTTGACAATAAGAGTAAAAACGAGAAAAATATTAAAGGAAAAATACCAGACAAACTCAAAACCCTTCATATCTAAAGATATCTAACGGATTCAATCAGAAATAATTAAGTTTGTATTAAAAAGTGAACAGAGGTGAAAAATCTTGTTAGAACCAGAGATTTGAAGTGATGAAAACACGAAAGTGATAGTACTCATAGACATGGGGTTGAATATAGACGGATTAATCGAAACGATGAGAGACCTGAACAAAATCTAGTTCAAATCCATTGAGATCCCATCAAGTAACATGAAAATCAAATAACCAGTGGAGGTAGGAGGTCGGATAAGGCGGTAAATCACCAAATGATTCCATATTCGGTTGGGAATCAAAGGGATTTGGGAGGAATTTTGAGTGATGGCGCTTTAGGGTTTGAGAGCATCCGAGAGAGAACAGAGGAGGAGAGAATTCAGAGGCAGCGCAATTGGAGAGAATAAGTAGGGTTTGGGAGGTCTTTGGATTAAAAAGGAAAGGGGTAATGTGGACCGTTGATCTTAGAGATTAACGGCCACGATTAAAGGAGGTTCTGGGTCGGGTAGGGGTTATTTAATTTTGACTGGGGCAGATTGGGCTAAGGTTTTATTAGGCTAGGGTAGGCTAAAGTCCGAAATTGATTAAGAAAAAAGGGGCTATTATTTAAATACCCATTTAATTGAATAAAATAATTTTATAAAATAATTTATCGATGATAAAAATGTGATTTGTACATGAAAATAATTTAAAATAATTACTTAACATTATAAAAATATAAAATGTCATTTTATGTGTAGATAATGTAATTATGCCTATATATAAGCTATTACTGCAAAATGTGCAATTCTAGCTTTAAAAATGCAAATTTAATTAAAAAAATACAATTAAAATATTTAAACACTCGTATGGGCATAAATGATGGATTTGTATGATCAAATAACCATAAATAATATGAGGGGTAATTATTGGATGGTTGTATGATGAAAAATGCAGAAATAAATAGATTTAAGGCCTTTAAAAATATAGGAAAAATAGTGAAAATACTTGTGCATGTTTGTAAATGCATGTGAAATATTTTAAAAGTATGTATGCATATTTAATTATAAGAGAGAAAATTGGGTATCAACAACTGCCCCTCTTTACTTAGGAAGGATGAAAGAGTTTTTGGGGAAAACAATGACGACCGATTTTGACCGAATGGGATGTTTTGCAAAATAGAGGCCGAGTCCTGGTCTTTCAGCTGCCTATATATCCTTGGTTTTACAGGAAGGCCATGTGTAGTTCTGTACCCAACGGTGAATGAGGCCGATGGATTTGTTATAAGAATGGTAGCAAGTTTCAGAAAAGGTTCTTTTGTGAAGGGTAATATTGGATGGAGTTATGATTATGAGTCGATGTATCACAGGGTAGGTATCTGAATGGTCGTGGGGTAAAGGTGAGTAATTGATGGGAGTCGATTACGTTTGAAATAATGGTAAGGCATGAATGGAAACCGGAAGGGTATGAGTGGAAATCGGAGCGAAGTTGGCTCCTATTTGAATGGACGGTTACTTCCTGGATTACCTGAAAAACTTAAAACATAATGCATGTGAGTATATAGAGTATTGCGAGAATTTAAACATGATGCAAGTTTCCTTTGGACCATGAAAGATTGTCTTTGGACAGTGAAGACGATGTCCTTATACTATGATGTCCGGGGCCATGAATCATGAGATAATAGATTCGCAGGCCATGAAATTGTGTTCTCGGGCCATGAGAATGGTACATATGAACCATGAAGCCTTTGAATAATGTTGCGCAATATTGAGATATCCTCAGGCCATGACATGGTGTCTTCAGGCTATGAGGATGATGCCTTCGGACTATGACGCCTTTGGACAAATTGGTGATACATCAGCCTATGAAATCTGGAGACATAATACCAAAGGTGACAACAAGACAGAACTTAGTCTTGTGCATTATTTTGGCATAGAGCTTAGCCCCGAGGAAAGAAGATAATGTAAAGTCTAGAATAGAGCAACAATTATGCGGAGGGTGACAAAACATAATCTCACGAGAAGGTAGTGCTTAGCCTTATGCAAATAAGGAGGCAGGTCTTAGCCTCATACGAGCTTTGAGACAGGGCTTAGTCTCATACAGGCAGAAGGTAGTGCTTAGCCTTATGCAAATGGGGAGGCAGGGCTTAGCCTCATGCAACGATTGAGACAAGGCTTAGTCTCATGCAAAGAGAAGGCAGTGCTTCGCCTTATGCAAATAGGGAGGCAGGGCTTAGCCTCATGCAAGATTTGAGACAAGGCTTAGTCTCATGCAAAGAGAAGGCAATGATTAGCCTTATGCAAATGCAGAGTCAGGGCTTAGCCTTATGCAAGATTTGAGACAGGGCTTAGTCTCATGCAAAGAGAAGCCAATGCTTAGCCCTATGCAAATGCGGAGGCAGGGCTTAGCCTCATGCAATATTTGAGACAGGGCTTAGTCTCATGCAAACAGAAGGCAATGCTTACCCTTATTAAAATAGGGAGGCAAGGTTAGCCTCATGCATGGTTTAAGACAGGGCTTAGTCTCATGCAAAGAGAAGGCAATGCTTAGCCTTATGAAAATAGAGAGGCAGGGCTTAGCCTCATACAAGATTTGAGACAAGGCTTAGTGTCATGCAAAGATAGGGTAATGCTTAGCCTTATACAAATAAGGGAGGCAGGGCTTAGCCTCATGCAAGATTTGAGACAAGGCTTAGTCTCATGTAAAGAGAAGGCAGTGCTCAGTCTTATCCAAATAATGGAGTCAGGGCTTAGCCTCATGCAATATTTGAGACAAGGCTTAGTCTCATGCAAAGAGAAGGCCATGCTTAGCCTTATGTAGTGAACAAGTAACAAATAGGAGTAGAATATTTAGCTGGAGGTATATTTGCATCTCGTGGCCTGATTGTTATGAGGATAGTGACTTTGATATGTACATTTTCGAATACTCCTGTTATGTTCACTGTGCCTGCATCCAAAGAAAAATCGTGAGTTTTGTAGGGGAGGTTGGTTTGTGCCTTTGTCTGACTGCTTTACTTTGCTCTGTTCTAGAGGCCCTATTTGAGTTACCCTAGATAACACCTAGCTGCCATGAATTTTTCAAAAATACGTACTTATTGACAAAATAGAGTTATTTTAGAAAATATAGTGGTATATAATATCAAGTAAATTAGATGAACTATTGACTTTAACACTTTAGAGGCATTGCTGCTTCCTTGCACTAGAATATTTAGGGTCCTCCTCAAAATTCTGCCCCAGTTTGGTAAATGATCCTTCGGCCTTTTTGCATGCGACGAAATATGTCGGATCTGCTCTGGAATTTTAAGAATACTTCTCAAAATTCTACCCCAATTACTTAACTGATTTCTGACAGTCTTTCTTATGATGGTGTTGGCTGGACTTGCTTCGAAATTTTGAGGGTCCTCCTTAAAATTCTGCCCCAGTTTCTTGTTCTGGGGGGAAATGAAAATTTTATTAAGATATGACCGAACCGATAGGTCTACCTACGTATCCCCTCTTAAACGGGAATCAAGTCAAGCATAGTTCAGTTAGATTAGATGAAGGAATTTAGACAATCTAAGCATAGTATCTCTTGACTGCATCTGAATTGATAGGTTTTGGCCAAACTTCTCCGTCCATTTCTGCAAGTATGAGTGATCCTCCTGTTAGCACCCAGTGAACCATGTAAGGACCTTGCCAGTTGGGTGGGAATTACCCTTTGGCTTCATCCTGATGCGGGGAGATCTGCTTCAGTACCAGCTGCCCCGCTGCAAATTGTCTTGGTCTAACCCTTTTGTTGAAAGCTCTAAACATTTTTTTCTAATAAATCTGACCGTGACATATTGCGTTCATTCTTTTCCCGTCTATGAGGGCTAGTTTCTCATAGCGACTCCTTATCTATTCTTCATCAATGAGTTCGGCTTCATATATAATCCTTAAAAAAGAATTTCTACCTTGGATGGAATGACAGCTTCGGTACCATAAACCAGTAAATAGGGAGTTGCCCCAGTTGTTGTGTGGACCGTAGTGTGGTAACCCCGAATCGGCAAACAATATAATCCTTGACAAAATCTACGACGACTTTCTTGGTTATAGCTTTGTAAGATGCAGCCTCTACCCATTTTGTGAAATAGTCGATAGCCACTAAAATGAACAGGTGCCCATTCGGTGGGCTCGATCGGACTGATGACATCCATTCCCCAGGAAACAAAAGGCCAAGGTACACTATTGCATTGAGCTTATTTGGTGGTACCTTTATCATGTCTGCATGCACCTGGCATTGGTGGCATTTCTGAACGTACCGGATGCAATCGGTTTCCATGGGCATCCAAAAGTATCTAGCTTTGAGTATTTTCTTGCCTAGAACAAAATCGTTCATATGTGGTCCACAAGTTCCGGCATATATCTACTCAAGCAATATGGAATCCTCTTTTGTGTCAACACACCTTAACAACCCCAGATCAAGAGTTCTTCTATACAGGGTCCCTCCGCTTTAGAAGAAGTGATTGGACAACCTCCGCAGAGTGCGTTTCTGAGTATGGTTTGCCTGCTCTGGATATTATCCTTTCGCCAAATATTCTTTGATATCGTGGAATGATCAGGCCCAACTCTAGCCCTAAAAAGGATAAGCGGTCGATGTAAATATAATCCGATCTAAAAGTCCGGAGTCGAATCCCACAGAGAACTAAGGCTTAGCTATATCTGTTTAATATGACTAAAAAGACAAGTTTGAATAATTTTCTAAATTATAAATATTTAGATTTATATTTCTAACTAATTAACTAGCAAATACTATAAAGCAGTAAGATTATCAAATAACGAGACAAATGGTTAGAGACTAAATTAAGAAGGTCTAGAGTTATGATTTCCCCAATTGTCGGAATCCTTCTAGCTATGTTTCCTACAATTTTTCCAATGAATTCTCTACTGATCGTGATCACTTTAGATGTCGTAATTCTATCTCGAGCAACTACAATAATTTACTAGACATATTCTCTCGAACTATGCTAGTTGGTTTTATCTAACCGCTCATTATGACCACATCAAGGCTTTGTTATTTCTAAACCTGCCTTTAAACCCACTGTATTGATTTCTCACATACGTTAGGAATGACGTTGTTCAACAACTACCTAAATATGTAATCTCTCTTGAGCACTACACACTAAATAGGCACAGTCAATTGATGGCCATTCAATGAACAAAAACAAACATGTAGTTGAACAAGTAGAGAAATCCAACGGTCCAATTATATAAAAACATAACAAGAATTTATCCTACAAAAGTTTCTATCAAAACCCTAGATAACAAATTAGCTATTCATAATAGCATGTAAAACTACAATACTAAAAGTCATAACCAATAATGAAAAACTAGGAAGAGGAGGAAAAACTCGTAGAAGAATTCTCCGTATTGCTCATATTGTGTCTCTGCCTCCTTAGGTCGAATCTGTGTCAAATATTGGTCTCCTCCCTTCAAAATACCATTTTTCCATGTATATATACCAAGTAGGGTTGGGACCAAACTATTATACCTTCTCCTACGCGAAAAAGGACAAGTTTTCAGACATGGACGTCAGCGCGGTACGGGCGCGGTATTTGGCAAGTCTACTACCTCAGCCCGCCTCAGGTCCGCAGTTGCATTTTCGACCGCGTTTTTCACCCTGTTCCATTTGGAATTTGGAAAAACATAAAGTATGAAAGTTGTATCCCATTGAGTTACCAACCATATATTATGGAGCCCAAATGGAGTTTTGAACGAAAGGTTATATGAATTTAACTAGACAGTGCGCAATATGCCTACTCGATTCTTCATTTTATTGCTCCATCATCCGTTGATCCTCGAATACTATCCCGTCTTAATTTCTTGGGCTTTTACTCATACTTTAAAGCGCCAAATCACTTGAATTCATTCCATAACATCTATAAATCTTGTAATCACTCATACAAGGCATAAAACACACAATTAGTACAAAACACTAACAATTAAAATACAAACTCAACTAAAGTGCAGTAAATTTGAGTGTAATAAGCGACTAAAATACGTAATTATAGCCTATCATCAACACCTCACACTTAAACCATTGCTCGTCCTCGAGCAATCAAACTACAGTTTTTTATAGACATGACCTTTTTAACAATTCTCCTAACTCATCACACCAAGATTATTTAAAATAGACTAAGCACAAAAGCGTAACATCTTCACCTCAAGATTTGACTCACAAGTACCACGCATGATTCACAACTCACTCAATTACTCTAACATAGAGGTCACTCACTTTACCTTTCCTTCATTAATCAAGTGCCCTCACACAACAAAAGAGAGTAGTTCCACAAAATAAAATTTAAGAACACTTAGGACTCAAGATAGAAAGAATTCACTCACTCTCAAGAATAACATTCATATGCCACAAAAGTTGCACCATAAGCTTTCTCGTAGTGTACTACTCTACTAATCGAGCTCATTCAGTCTAGGATCAAGTAGGACTTTATTTGGTTGTAATGTTGGTTGCGAGACGGTTAGGATATATTTGGATATAAGAGTAACTACACCTCCCTAAACACTTTAATACATATACTTTAACATTCAAACCCCATACTTATGTCAAACCAAACTCCACCTTTACATCAATGTATATTACCCCATTCTACTTTAAGCACACTTACAACAAGAGCCACCATTTATCAAGGAATTATATTTTCCACAACAATACAACTATTTTTTTTCCAATTCAAGTGGCTCTTATTTTTTCAAAATAGTGCACCTTTCTCCTTATTTAATTAGTTCCGCTCAAAAGCCAAAACAACCACCCCGCGCTTTAACCTTTACAAAGTTCATAAATAATTCAAGTGCTCATGAGAGGTTACAATGGTTCAAATAGATAGTTAATTCAAACAAATGGGTAAGGCTTGTAATGTGGTTGCCAAAGAGACAAGATTATAGGCTCAAAGGGGTTAACTACGATACCTACAATTAGGTGGTAAAATATACATATCTGGCTCAACAAAGAAACGCCTATATCACTTCCAAGACGGAATAAAACTACTATTTCGCTTTGCAAACACACAGGGCAAGTTCTAGGCATCAAATGCAATGCACAGAATAACACAAAACCTTACACACACATGGCACATAACTCACTCAGTAGTGGATTCATAGACACTCTAGTCAAAGAAGTTAAGCAAAGTTAAGATCATAAAATTTAAGGTACTTCTACAAGAGTCAAAAACTGAGCCTAAGCGTCACAACCAAAGTATTCGCTATTCTCAAGGCATAACAAAGTCAAGAGATATTGCTTTATTTCAAAACACAACACAATGGCTGCTATTCATAAAAAAAAAAACTAACTACACCCGGTTCAAATAAATCCCTTGGAAAAGAACCGTGTCACGAATTAAAACCAAGGGGGAATTGCTACACTACCTAACAAAAGAATTCTTTTTTATTTTATTTTTTCTTTAGACTTAAATCCCTCAAGAAAATTGTCTAATGGATCCATTGTTGGGAAAAATCCAATCTTTTCTATTTAAAAAAATATATTTAATTAAACTAACACAACTAAATAGCATAGAAAGTCACACAGACAATCTCCTCACCCCACACTTAAAATTTTGCATTGTCCCCAATGCACACCATAACTAATAGAAGGGTAAAAGAGACTCCATAGTAGGCCAAAGGTTGAAGCCCTAACAGCTCATGAGGTACTCAAACTTCTCCAAAGCTTGGTCCTTCGTGCGGGTACCTCACACTTAGTTCTAATCATTTGGTTTGATGTTGCATCCTTCCAATACCTTTGATTTTCATGCTCCTAGAACATAAAATATTGACACTACAAAAATAATACAGTTAAAAAAATTAAAAAAAAATAAAAGAAAGCAATAAAGCTGGGTTGCCTCCCAACAAGCGCTTGATTTAACGTTGCGGCACGACAAGAATCACTTTCTTCTTTCACCTCGAGCTTATGAATTGAACCCTCAATTTGGCATCAAGTTTTCGTCTATGCTCCAGGGGTGGAGGAAAAAATCTAATTGGCCCAAGCAACCATTGTACTATTCTACACTTCTTGGCTTTTAGACAAGGTATGTAGTCCCGTCTTTCTGGCAAGAAATATTTCAGAATGTAGGCATCTTTTTCTCAGTCGTTGACTTCTCAATCGGCTCAGATGACTCTATTTCTATATCGTCATCCAAGCACAATGTATAAAAATGTTTGGAGTGAGGACCAATGCGCTCACACACATGAACTTCAGGACTTTCAGCATCCTCAACATCAATGATACTAGAGTCAACAAAATTTGTATCCTCAATGTCTTTGGCTGAATCTAGTCTCACTTCTTCAACATTGACATCCTCAAATTGTAGTTGGATAAGTTGTTGATGTTCTACTCTGACCTCCCCAGTTAACACCTGAAATCCATGCTTTTGTTGGCTACTATCCTCAATATTGGCTTGTTGAGCATTAAAAGCTCCAACCACTTGATTCAATTGAGCCTCCAACTTGCGAATAGTTACCTCTTTCCTTTTTATCTGCAATTGTTTTTCATTATTTTGTTTTAGAAGGCACTTTAACATATCAGTGATCTCCTTTAGGTCTGCATCCCTAGGTTCTTTATTCCTGTTAGCTTCACAAGAAAAGGTAGAACCATCATAGTAAGGGGTTGGGGGAAGATAAGAAATATAAGCATAACCATAAAAGTGACCATTTTTACCACCACACACATCACACACATTCAACAAATAAGATTGAGTTGGTGCATATAACTCGCTCTTAGGAACGTTTTGAAAATTTTGCCATGGGTGGTTTCCTTCACAATATGTATGGAAATCAATACTAGAATTATCTACACTTAAATTCCCATAATTCCAAGATGTCATGTTTCTCAAATCAACAGTTATAAAACAAATACAAAAAAAAAGTTCAAACTTGAACCCTAGCAATATATACAGCTACAACTACACCGTTAGTTCCCCGGCAATGGCGTAAAAATTTGATCACGCCCAACTCTAGTCCTAAAAAAGATAATTGGTCGCTGCAAATATAATTTGGTCTAAAAGTCCGGAGTCGAATCCCACAGAGAACTAAGGCTTAGCTATATCTGTTTAATATGACTAAAAAGTCAAGTTTGAACAATTTCTAAATTATAAATATATAGATGTATATTTCTAACTAATTAACTAGCAAATACTAGAAAGCGGCAAAATTATCAACTAACGATACAAAGGGTTGGAGACTAAATTAAGAAGGTGTAGAGTTATGATTTACCCAATTGTCGGAATCCTTCTAGCTATGTTCCCTACAATTTTGCCAATGTATTCTCTACTGATCATGAGCACTTTAGATGTCATAATTCTCTCTCGAGCAACTACAATAATTTACTAGACATATTCTCTCGAACTATGCTAGTTGGCTTTATCTAACCGCTCATTATAACCACATCAAGGCTTTGTTATTTCTAAACCTGCCTTTAAACCCACTGTATTGATTTCTCACATAAGTTAGGAGAGACGTTGTTCAACAACTACCTAAATATGTACTCTCTCCCGAGCACTGCACACTAAATAGGCACAGTCAATTGATGGCCATTCAATCAACAACAACAAACACGTAGTCGAACAAGTAGAGAAATCCAACGGTCCAATTATATAAAAACATAACAAGAATTTATCCTACAAAAGTTTCTATCAAAACCCTAGATAACAAATTAGCTATTCATAATAGCATGTAAAACTACAATACTAAAAGTCATAACCAATAATGAAAAACTAGGAAGAGGAGGAAAAACTCGTAGAAGAATTCTCCGCCTTGCTCCTATTGTGTCTCTGCCTCCTTAGGTCTAATCTGTGTCAAAAATTGATCTCCTCCCTTCAAAATACAATTTTTCCCTGTATATATACCAAGTAGGGTTGGGCCTAAACTATTATACATTCTCCTACATGAAAAAGGACAAGTTTCCAGTCCTGGATGCCCGCGGCTGCAGCCCGAGCGCGGTACAGGTGCGGTATTTGGCAAGTCTACTGCCTCAGCCTGCCTCAGGTCCGCGGTCGCGGTTTAGACCGCGTTTTTCATCCTGTTCTATTTGGAATTTGGAAGAACGTAAAGCATGAAAGTTTTATCCCTTTGAGTTACCAATCATATATTGTGGAACCCAAATGGCGTTCTAAGCGAAAGGTTATATGCATTTTACTAGATATTGCGCAATATGCCTACTCGATTCTTCGTTTTGTTGCTCTATCATCCGTTGATCCCCGAATACGATTCCGGCTTAATTCCTTGGTCTTTTACTCAGACTTCAAAGCTCCATATCACTTCAATTCATTCCATAACATCTATATAGCTCATAATCACTCCTACAAGGCATAAACACACAATTAGTACAAAACACTAACGATTAAAACACAAACTCAACTAAAGTGCAGTAAATTTAAGTGTAATAAGCGACTAAAATACATAATTATAGCCTATCATCAACACCCCATACTTAAACCATTGCTCGTCCTCGAGCAATCAAACTACACTTTTTTATAGACATGACCTTTTTAACAATTCTCCTAACTCATCACACCAAGAGTATTTAAAATAGACTAAGCACAAAAGCGTAACATCTTCACCTCAAGATTTGACTCACAAGTACCACGCATTATTCACAACTCACTGACTTACTCTAACATAGAGGTCACTAACATTACCTTTCCTTCATGAATCAAGTGCCCTCACACAACAAAAGAGAGTAGTTCCACACAACAAAATTTAAGAACACTTAGGAACTCAAGATAGAAAGAATTCACTCACTCTCAGAAATAACATTCATATGCCACAAAAGTTGTACCATAAGCTTTTCCGTAGTGTACTACTCTACTAATCGAGCTCATTCAGTCTAGGATCAAGTAGGACTTTATTTGGTTGTGGGACGGGTAGGATATATTTGGATATAGAGTGACTACACCTCCCTAAGTACTTTAATACATATACTTTAACATTCAAACCCCATACTTATGTCAAACCAAACTCCACCTTCACATCAATGTATATTACCCCATTCTTCTTTAAGCACACTTACATCAAGAGCCACCACTTATCAAGGAATTATTTTTTTCCACAACAATACAAATTTTTTTTTTCCAATTCAAGTGGCTCTTATTTTTTCAAAACAGTGCACCTTTCTCCTTATTTAATTAGTTCCTCTCAAAATCCAAACCAACCACCCCACAATTTAACCTTTACAAAGTTCATAAATAATTTAAGTGCTCATGAGAGGTTACAATGGTTCAAATAGATAGTTAATTCAAACAAATTGATAAGGCTTGTAATGTGGTTGCCAAAGAAACAAGATTATAGGCTCAAAGGGGTTAACTACGATACATACAATTAGGTGGGTAAAATATACATATCTGGCTCAACAAAGAAACGCCTATATCACTTCCAAGACTGAACAAAACTACTATTTCGCTTTGCAAACACACAGGGCAAGTTCTAGGCATTAAATGCAATGCAAAGAATAACACAAAACCTTGCACACACATGGCACATAACTCACTCAATATTGGATTCATAGACACTCTAGTCAAAGAAGTTATGCAAAGTTAAGATCATAAAATTTAAGGTACTTCTACAAGAGTCAAAAACTGAGCCTAAGCGTCACAACCAAAGTATTCACTATTATCAAGGCATAACAAAGTCAAGAGATATTGATTTATTTAAAAACACAACACAATGGCTGCTATTCATAAAAAAACTAACTACACCCAGTTAAAATAAAACCCTTGAAAAAGAACCGCGTCATGAAGAAAAACCAAGGGGGAATTGCTACACTACCTAACAAAAGAAACTCTTTTTTATTTTATTTTTTCTTTAGACTTAAATCCCTCAAGAAAATTATCTTATAGATCCATCGTCGGGAAAAGTCCAATCTTTTTTATTTAAAAAAATATATTCAATTAAACTAACACAACTAAATAGCATAGAAAGTCACACAGACAATCTCCTCACCCCACACTTAAAATTGAGCATTGTCCCCAATGCACACCATAACTAATATAAGGGTAAAAGAGACTCCCTATTATGCCAAAGGCCGAAGCAGTAACAGCGCATGGGGTACTCAAACTTATCTCAAGCTTGGTCCTTCGTGCGGGTACCTCACACTTAGTTCTAACCATTTGGTTTGTTGTTGAATCCTTCCAATACCTTTGGTTTCCACGCATCTAGAACATAAAAACTTAACACTACAAAAATAATACAGTTAAAAAATATAAAAAATAAATAAAAGAAAGCAATAAAGCTGGGTTACCTCCCAACAAGCGCTTGATTTAACGTTGCGGCACGACAAGAATCACTTTCTTCTTTCACCTCGAGCTTATGAATTGAATCCCCAATTTAGCATGAAATTTTCGGCTATGCTCCAGGGGTGGAGGAATAAATCTAATTGGCCCAAGCAACCATTGTACTATTCTGCACTTCTTGGCTTTTAGACGAGGTATGTAGTCCCGTCTTTCTGGCAAGAAACATTTCAGAATGTAGGCACTTTTTTCCTCATTCCTTGACCTCTCAATTAGCTCAGATGACTCTATTTCCATATCGTCATCCAAGCACAATGTAGAAAAATATTTGGAGTGAGGACCAATGCGCTCACAATATGAACTTCAGGACTTTCAGTATCCTCAACATCAATGATACTAGAGTCAACAAAATTTGTATCCTCAATGTCTTTGGCTGACTCTAGTCTCACTTCTTCAACATTGACATCCTCAAATTGTAGTTGGCTAGGTTGTTGATGTTCTACTCTGACCTCCCCAGTTAACACCTCAAATTCATGCTCTTTTTGGCTTCTATCCTCAATACTGGCTTGTTGAGCATTAAAAGCTCCAACCACTTGATTCAATCGAGCCTCCAACTTGCGAATAGTTGCCGCTTGCCTTTCTATCTGCAATTGTTTTTCATTATTTTGTTTCACAAGGCATTTAACATATCATTGATCTCTTTTAGATATGCATCCCCAGGTTCTTTTGTTCCTGGTTACTTCACAAGAAAAGATAGAACCATCATAGTAAGGGGTTGGGGAAAGATAAGAAATATAAGCACAACCATAAAAGTGACCATTTTTACCACCACACACATTACACACATTCAACAAATAAGATTGAGTTGGTACATATAACTCGCTCTTAGGAACGTTTCGTAAATTTTGCCACGGGTGGTTTCCTACACAATATGTATGTAAATCAATAGTAGAATTATCTATACTTAAATTCTCATAATTCCAAGATGTCATGTTTCTCAAATCAACAGTTATAAAAAAATACAAAAAAACAAAACAAAATAAAAGTTCAAACATGAAGCCTAGCAATATATACAGCTACAACTACACCGTTAGTTCCCCGGCAATGGTGCCAAAATTTGATCACGCCTAACTCTAGTCCTAAAAAGGATAAGCAGTCGCTGCAAATATAATCTAGTCCAAACGTCCGGAGTAGAATTCCACAAAGAACTAAGGCTTAGCTATATCTGTTTAATATGACTAAAAAGACAAGTTTGAACAATTTTCTAAATTATAAAGATTTAGATTTATATTTCTAACTAATTAACTAGCAAATACTAGAAAACGGTAAAATTATCAACTAGCGTAGTTCGAGAGAATATGTATAGTAAATATGCGGTATAATTTTACCGCTCATTATGACCACATCAAGGCTTTGTTATTTCTAAACCTGCCTTTAAACCCACTATATTGATTTCTCACATAAGTTAGGAGTGACACTGTTCAACAACTACCTAAATATGTACTCTCTCTCGATCACTACACACTAAATAGGCACAGTCAATTGATGGCCATTCAATCAACAACAACAAATACGTAGTTGAACAAGAAGAGAAATCCAACGGCTCAATTATATAAAAACATAACAAGAATTTATCTTACAAAAGGTTCTATCAAAACCCTAGATAACAAATTAGCTATTCATAATAGTATGTAAAACTACAATATTAAAAGTGATAACCAACAATGAAAAAATAGGAAGTAGAGGAAAAACTCGTAGAAGAATTCTCCGCCTTGCTCCTATTGTGTCTCAGCCTCCTTAGGTCGAATCTGTGTCAAAAATTGGTCTCCTCCCTTCAAAATACCGTTTTTCATGTATATATACCAAGTAGGGTTGGACCCAAACTATTATACCTTCTCCTACGTGAAAAAGGACAAGTTTCCAGACCTGGACGCCCGCAGCCGTGGCCCGAGCACGGTACGGGCGCGTTATTTGGTAAGTCTACTACCTCAGCCCGCCTCAGGTCTGCGGTCGCGGTTTTGACCTCGTTTTTCACCCTGTTCCATTTGTAATTTGAAAAAACATAAAGTATAAAAGTTGTATCTCTTTGAGTTACCAATCATATATTGTGGAGCCCAAATGGAGTTTCTGAGCGAAAAGTTATATGCATTTTACTAGACAATGCGCAATATGCCTACTTGATTCTTTGTTTTGTTGCTCTATCATCCGTTGATCCTCGAATACGATTCCGTCTTATTCCTTGGGCGTTTACTCAGACTTCAAATCTCCAAATCACTTGAATTCATTCCATAACATCTATATAGCTCAGAATCACTCCTACAAGGCATAAAACACACAATTAGTGCAAAACACTAACGATTAAAATGCAAACTCAACTAAAGTACAGTAAATTTGAGTGTAATAAGCGACAAAAATACGTATTATAGCCTATCATCATAGAACCAAGGTTTTCCATCCGTCTCCTCTTCAATATGAGCACAGTAAACCAGTTGATTGTGGATCCTCATCCGGATGGGATCGATGAAATTCTTATCTGGATGTTGTATCATTGATGACAAATTAGCCAGTGCGTCTGCGAACTCATTTTGAATTCTAGGCACATGTTTGAATTCTATCTTTGTGAACCTCTTCATCAATTCTTGCACATGATACAAGTATGGTAGTATCTTAGTGTTTTTCGTAGCCCACTCTTCTTGAACCTGATGTACCAAAAGATCTGAATCTCCAATTACCAGTAACTCCTATATATTCATATCGATAGACAGATTGAGCCCCATGATGCAAGCCTCATATTCTGCCATATTGTTGGTGCACGGAAACCCTAGCTTTGCAAATATCGGGTAATGTTGACCTATTTCTAATACCAAAACTGCTCCAATGCCCACTCCTTTAAAGTTTGCAGCCCCATCGAAGAACATTCTCCAACCTTCGTAGGCTTCAGCAATGTCCTCTTTTACGAATGACACTTCTTCGCCAAGAAAATACATTTTTACTGGTTCGTATTTTCCTCCCACAAGATTTTCAACAAGATGGTCTGCCAATGCTTGTCCTTTGACTACCTTCTGAGTTACATAGATGATGTCGAACTCACTTAACAATATCTTCCATTTAGCTAACTTCCCGATTGGCATGGGCTTCTGAAAGATGTACTTCAGAGGGTCTATCCTAGATATGAGGTACGTGGTATAGGCACAGAAGTAATGCCTCAATTTTTGGGTTGTCCAGGTAAAAGCACAGCAAGTACGTTCCTGTAGAGAATGTTGTGCTTCGTAAGGCGTGAACTTCTTACTCAAGTAGTATATGGCTTGCTCCTTTCTTCCTATATCGTCATGTTGTCCCAAAACACATCCGAAAGCTCCATCTAATACGGACAGATAAAGTAGCAGAGGTCTCCCAGGTTCAGGCGGGACTAGGACTAGTGGTGTGGACAGGTATTCCTTGATTTTGTCAAAAGCCTTCTGACAATCTTCGGTCCAACTAGTTTCAGCATCTTTCCTCATCATTTTGAAGATGGGTTCACATATTACCGTGGACTGTTCTATGAAGCGACTGATGTAGTTGAGGCACCCTAGGAAGCTCATCATGTCCTTTTTGCTTTTTGGTGGCGGTAACTATTGGATAGCCTTAATTTTGGATGGGTCCAACTCGATTCCTCGGCGGCTGACAATGAATCCCAATAATTTTCATGCACGAACCCCGAATGCACATTTTGTAGGGTTCAGTTTTAGATTGTACCTCCTTAGCCTGTCAAATAACTTTCTCAAATCTGCTTTGTGATATGCGACCCTCTTGGATTTGATAATGACATCGTCAACATACACCTCTATTTCCTTGTGTATCATATCATGAAAGATGGTTGTCAAGGCTCTTATGTAAGTAGCCCCAGCATTCTTTAGATCGAATGGCATCATCTTGTAGAAATATACTCCCCACGGTGTAATGGAAGTTGTTTTCTCTGCATCTACTTCATCCATCCAGATCTGGTGATAACCCGCGAAGCAATCTACAAAGGATTGGAGTTCATGTTTAGCGCAATTGTCGATCAGGATGTATATATTTGGAAGTGGAAAATCATCCTTAGGAATTGCTTTATTTAAATCTCGATAGTCAACACACACCGTGACTTTCCCATCTTATTTTTGGAACTGGTACAATGTTGGCTAACCAAGTTGGGCACTCAACTACCCTGAGGACTTTGGCTTTGATCTGCTTAGTGACCTCCTCTTTGATTATTAGGCTCATATCTGGTTTGAATTTTTTGTGTTTCTACTTCATGGTGGACACATTGGATAGGTAGGAAACTTCTAAGCCACTATGGATGTGCTCAGACCGGTCATGTCATCATATGACCAGCAAAGATGTCCTCATATTCCCTTAGGAAACAGATGTGCTCTTCCTTCTCTGACGGTGATAAGTGAATACTTATGCGAGTCTCTTTGATGGTTTCGGGATCTCCTAAATTGATTGCTTCAGTCTCATCCAGATTGGACTTAGGTTTATTCTCAAAGTTCTCGACTTCTCTGACAACTTCCTCAGGTATTTCATCCTCTTCTTCTGAGTCACTATCCTTATATTGCATTGTCTCATTACACGTTACAGTCTTCGATTCATCAGGAAAAGCAATAATAATGTTGTAGAAAGAAAAATGTGAAAGATAATAATGAATAATAAATAGCAATGCATTGATTAAATTTCAAAATATCCCAAAACAAGTACACCTCGATGACTCAAGCAATTATTTCGAAATAAAATGCATCTTTAAAATAGAATTACTGAAAATATATTAAATGCCTAGCATGGCTATATAACAAATCAGGCTAATTGCCAAGCTACCCAGGAACTCGTCGGGCCCGGGATGGTATGGCAGTCAAATTCTTGAGAACAACTCCCTTCTCTAAAGTCTGAATGGTGAGGCCTTCTTCCTCATCTTCCTCAATTATCGCACGGCAATCCATATCCTCGTCTTCTAGGAACAGGTTTCTTAGCCCAGCCAAAGCTTCTTCCTCTGCAGATCCCCATATTATATCAGTCTGGTGAAAAGTTTGACTCAGATGTGGTACTGGATGCTCAAGAGGGTAATAAGGACCATGCCCTGGTGGCGACCAATCATTATATTCTTGCCAGGTGTATGGATATCTAACCCGAAAGTTGTGACATGACGTTTCAACTGTATTGACTTGGTAATGCCCTGGAGAACCTTCCCATGTCCTTTGTCGGGTTCATACCCGGACCATGCCAGTATGCTTTCTATTTTGTTACTCCACCACTTGTCCTTCTCAATTGCGTTGACATGTTCAATGTGGTGATAAGTCTCTCTACCCAGCCTTCTTCTATTTTCTATAACCGGGATAGTTTGATTGGTGTAAATGGGGTTACTTCCGTCTCCGTGAATGATTAACTCTTGATGAATCCATTCGAACTTCACGACCTGATGTAGTGCGGAAGCCACGGCCCCAGCAGCATGTTTCCAAGGTCAACCCAATAGAAGATTGTACGTAGTTGAAATGTCTAGTACTTAAAACTCAACATCGAACCAAGTTGGCCCCATCTGCAGGCAAAGGTTAATCTCCCCAATCGTGGCCCTTTGAGACCCATCAACGGCTTTCACGTTCATACTTCCTACACATATCTCAGGGAAATCTTTGCCCAATCTTTTCAGAGTAGTCAATGGACAAATGTTGAGACTTGAACTACCATCTATTGGGACCATGGCAATGAATTTGTCTTCAAACTGTACCGTGATATGCAGTGCCATGTTGTGACTTAACCCTTCAGACAGTAGTTCATCCTCGTGGAAGGTGATCTTGTGACTCTGCAGTACTTGCCCTACCATGTTGGCCATTTCTCCACTGGTCATTAAACACCTTCATCAAAGCATTCTTATGCACCTCTGAATTCTGCAATAGTGACAGGATGAATATTTGGGCAGCGGTTTTGTTTAAATGATCGACGACAAAATATTCCCTCGCCTGTACTTTCCTCTAAAGATCATCCGGTCCAGTTTTAATGACAGGTTTCTTGGTAGTTGCCTCCTTGCTTGATCCTCCCAAATTTTTGGGTGTATAGATCCTTCCAATTCTGGTCATTCCCTGTGCGGCATCAGATTCTTCCATATTTGTTTTTCCCTTTCACCTAGCTTCAATAACATAATCTCAAGGTATGGCGTTGGACTTGAAATGTGGTTGCTACTATCGCTGTGAAAGGTGTGGCCACTTCCACCTCAAATGGAACAGGTGTGGCTGCAGATGGTGCAACCTCTACCTCAAATGGAACCGATGTAGTTACCTCAACTTTGACTGATGGCTATATCTGTACATAATAAGAGTGAGTGTGACTGCAAGTTTAAAGTCAGCGCCTTCCCTAATAAGCCTGATTGACCCCTCAGGATCCCATTCTTCATCCATCTCTATCACATGTACCTCATCACCCCTATGATCTGGAAGAGAATTGTTGCGGACGTTGGGTGCAACTTCCTTCGCCTATATGACCTTGTTATCAATCAATGTTTGGATCTTATCTTTCAATGTCCTGCACTTGTCAATGGTGTGCCCCTTCATACCGGAATGATATGCATAGGTTTTATTTGGGTTGCCCCATTAAGATGAATTCTCCATTACCACAGCAGGAATAGGGGTGACATAACCAGTAGCCTTTAATCTTTCGTACAGCTGGTCGATGGGTTCAACAATGGCGGTGTATTGTCTGGGTAGTTTGCGATAAAAGTTAGGTCGGGGTTTCTAGTAATTTTGAAGAGTTGGAGGTGAATGATAGTAGGTTGGCTGGGTGTTATAAGTGTGATAGGCGATGGCTGGTTAGGAATATCTGGGAGGTGAAGGTTGGTATATAGGTGGAGGTGTTTGGTATGTGAGTGAAGATTTTGGACCTTAGGCCACCATTACTGCCCCTACTTCTTTCTTCTTTGATATGCCCCCTGATTGTAATGCTTTGTTCGTGGCCTGCAGTGCCTCGAAATTTGCCACCATCTCGCTTTTGATACCCTCTTCAGTCCTTTCTCCGAGTTTGATGATATCGGAGAACTTGTGATTCCCAATGACCATTAGCCTTTCATAATATTGTGGGTCATTTGTCCTGACAAAGAACTTGTTCATATGTTCCTCGTCTAATGCTGGTCTGACTTTGCTGCTTCTGACCTCCACCAAGTAGCAAACTCGTAGAAAGTCTTAGTTGGCTTCTTCTTTATGTTCCAGATATAGAAGACATCAGGTGCTTTTCTGTATTAAACCTGAATCGATCCATAATTATGATACCATGCTCACCTAATTGGCCCACTTCTTAGGGTTCTGGCTTATGTACCAGGACAGGCATCTCTAATAAGACTTCTCATAAAGAGCTTTATTCGGATCCTTTCATATTTTCCTCCCCCCACGAGCTTCTCACAATAAGTCCTTAAATGAACCTTGGGATCACACGTTCCGTTAAATATCTCAAACTTGGGAGGTTTGTAACCCTCCGGTAGTTCCACATCTGGTTGTATGCATAAATCCTCGTAGTTCAGACCTTCTCTCCCTTTACCTCCTTCAACACCCTGAACTCGACTTGTCAACTTCTTGAGCTCCTCGGCCATGTTCTTAATGAGCAGGTCCTTCTCGGTAGATTCTGGTATATAGGAGATAGGTTGAGTGGAGTGAGGTATGGTTTCCACATATATGGGGTTGTTTTGATGAGTGCGAGGAATTTGGGTAGTGGTGGTCATTGGTTGAGTTTTGAGGTTTGGGAATAAGGTGTGGTGTGTTATAAGGAGTGGGATAAGTAGTGGTTTGTAGGTACTGGGTTTGTTGATGATGGTGTTGTAGAGGAGTTGGTATCGGTAGGGGATTGTGAGGTGGTGTGGCGTATTGATGGGGTGCAAGAGGATTTTGTGGGCGTTGGTTTGGCGTATTTTGATGAGGTGCTGGGTTTTGAGAATTTTGTTGGTTAACATCTGGGACGTTCAGAGTGATGGAGAGGTTTGCCAAGTTGCGAACTTGCTCAAGTTCTCCTTGTAACTCCAGTATTTTCTGCTCTAATCGCAAGACCAAATCATTCTAGGCCGGAGTAATCCGACCTTTTGAAGTTTCGATGTTCTCGACGTTTTCTTTTCGGATACCACTCAAGTCATCCATCTTAGCTTTTCCTCTGTTTTTCGTATTACTTGGAGATGGAGGGCCTCTAGATCTGGTGTGATATGTTGATGATGTCAGTATGTACGAACCAACCTTAGGGGATGGGAATCATAAAAAATAAGGAAAAACAAAAGGTAAACAAGTCAGTAAGGATT
This sequence comes from Nicotiana sylvestris, assembly GCF_000393655.2. Classification (NCBI taxonomy): domain Eukaryota; kingdom Viridiplantae; phylum Streptophyta; class Magnoliopsida; order Solanales; family Solanaceae; genus Nicotiana; species Nicotiana sylvestris. Next base: position 67,789,678 of record NC_091063.1, read on the forward strand.
CTAAAATGTTTGCAGTATTTAAACACATATTGTGGGAATGTAAGTTCACGTCCTAGTCTGGGAGCCTCGTTGTTCCCGAGGTAGGCCTAGCGACATGTTGATTTGGAGAATTTTAGTGCCAATAATTGCCTTATTTCATTAATGTAAAAATAGACGAACCCAAAATGACACAAAATAAGTTAAGTAACTAATGGCACTTGACCTGATTACAAAAAACAAATAAACCTAATCTACTTGGTCCCAGAAGGACCTTCTCCAGGTTGGATGCTCTCGTCGATCAGATCCCCTAGTTTGCTCAGGTTCAGTAGTAAGTATGCCCTTGCTAAATGTCCTTCTTCGCTTCCTTTAGTGTTATGGCAATCGGTGACTCTCTTCCTCATCTTTCCCTCTAATTCCATCAGACTGTACTCCAGATACTCCACCTTTTTCTTGATTTAATAGCCATCTCCCTCCATTCGCTAATTAGTTCCATGTCGGTCTTGTGTCACTCTCGATGCTCGGCCTCGGACTCATGAACTCTTTTGCGTAGTTTGTTATATTTCACTTGTGCTTCGGCAACTTCATCTATGACCCTGTTTCATGGACCAACTCTTGGCTCCAATATTCCTCCTATGTTATCATCCAACCATGAGGGGTAGAAGTACATGTGACCGGCGTGATACCGATTCGGCTTGATGGTATCCTTTTCCACGATAATCTTCAAGTGCCACATGTGTTGTGCTTCACTTTTTTATGGAATGGCATCACCCTAAAAATCGGCTATGAAATGACTCATTTTAGCAACTCGCAGTATGACCTGTTTTCTGCCTACCATTCTCATAACCCTGACGGGAGCATAAGGATATATACCCCTTAACCTGATCAGTACCAAGTGTAGAACATCCCTAGATTTGATGATAAACTCGTCGGTAGGGAACTATTCGAACATCCATTAAACCTGGTCCCCTGTCAAATTGTTGAAAAACTACACCCATCCTACAACATCCTCTAGTTTAGCAAACCTGTTTGGGATCATTCCACGGCCTTCGTGGAAACTGTTGATAGTATTGACCTTTTTGGAGATGTTCTAACAGCCAAACTTGTAGTAGTAGATTGCAATCTTCGAAGTATTTGTACCCCTTCTGACAGCGCTCCAAGGCCCGGTAGATGTCTGCTATGATCATAGGGACAATAGTATATGTTTACCCTTCGATCCCAACCATCAAGGTTTTGGCTACCATGGCCAGTCTGGTATGGATTATATCCCATTAAATCAGGAACACTAACATACCCAAGAAAAAGACTATGAACACAAAAACCCTACGGTGTATCCAACCTAAGGAAATGATGGAGAATTCGTCATCAAAGATACGATAATATCTGTTGTGACTGTATCATTCATAGAGGAAGTCAAAGGGTATGTAGGAATATTTCAGGCACTCCAAGTCATCATTCTTCTTTAATCCCATCATCTTTAGAAACCCCCTAGTATAGTGGTTTTCCGACACTAATAAACCAGGACTATCCCAAGGTAGTCCAGAAAATCCCCCTATTTCTTCAAAGAGACGGGTCATTTCTATGTCTCCAAAGAGGAACATGACTCTTTCTTTGTCCCAGAATATTGTGGCAACTTCGATTAAAATGTTGTTTGGATGAAGGTTCAATAAAGAAGGCAAATTTCCCAAGAACCTTTTCACATAATTCTTATCACTTGACGGAAGATCCTCCCACCAATCTAGCAACAACGGTGGTATGTTATAGACTATGCCGAACCTGGGGACTTTGTGCCTCATTTTCTGCAAAAACAAATATAGTTAGGCCCTTTCCCCCTCCATATCCAACTATTTATACAACAATGATTAGTATATTAGCACTTATTTCTCCAAAATTAATACACACAATCGTGGTTGCGTCCGTTGGAATTATGGAAAACCCGATGTACTTTTGGACGAGGCTTGTCTTAAAGGGTTATTATGTGGACAACATATTAACCTGGCTAGGTTTGACCATGATGCATGTACAATTAATCAGAGTAAGGTTTCTCGAGAGGTCTAGACTAGTACCAACAAGTGGACAACATGAGGGGGAAAGGCATGGAACCATCAACTGCACCACTGATCCACTAGTTTTACTACAAATACGTCGTTCCAAATTTAAAGGGTGATATATAGGAAGAGCGCAATCACTCATCAAGTTTTTCTATAGGATTGATTACGCAGGAGTGGAATATGATGTTGATCATGATTTATGCAACAATAAATAGCATGTTGTCACGTATTTGCACGTTAAAAAGAATGACAAATGCGCTATTTAATAATTGAAAGACGTTAAGAAAAAAAAACAAGGAGACAAGTCAGTTTTTGAAATAAAGAAAATCGTAAATGCTTGAAAAATAGGCAATTAAATCCAAATAAGGGGGAAAGGGTAAAGGGTGCACATATTAACAGAATAAAGCATGCTTAATACTAATTCATAAAAACAAGTTTGTTATGGTAAGTGCCTAAAAATCCCCAGCAGAGTCGCCATACTGTTGCGCCCCCTTTTTCCTCGAGGAAGCCGGGTTTCGACATTTTTGGGACAACTCATTTCCTTTTGGGAAGGGGTATGAAATTTGAAGAGTTGCCACCTAACGGATTTAAGGTGCGTTAGGGAACCTAAAGCAAATAATTCATAAACCAATTTGCAGTATCAGAGATTGGGTAAGGGCTCGAAATAACCTTGAAGGGAAGGTGTTAGGCACCCCTCGAGGTCCACAACGGTGGGTCCCGGCCAAACTCAATTTAAGTGAATTGGTCATAAGAAATTTAAACAAATAAAGATTATTTAAACGGGAATAAATGGGGTCCTAGGTTTATTAGCCTATAGGATCACTTCTGTGCAATACTCGGTAAACTTTCCTCAAATAGAGGTGTTACGCGTAGCATTATCGCATAGGTCATCATATCCTTTACTACCCAATTGTTACACCTTGCAATATTATGATGATGTTACATCCTACAGTATTATATTACGATGATGTTTCACCTTGTAGTATTACATTACGATGAAGTTAGGTTTCGCAGTATTAATTTACGACAATGTTGCACATTGCAGTATTACATTACGATGATGTTACGCTTTGCAGTATTAAGTTACGATGTTGTTGCACCTTGTAGTATTGTACGTTGAATTTGTTGTAAGGTAATTGACATCACTCCAAGGAAAAGATTATATGGAGATTATAAGGATTATGCTATGTCACAAGTGATGAGTAAATTCGTGTAGGTGAATGGGGAAGCAAGTCAAAGAAAATGAATTTTCGTCAAAGTTTGGCATGTTTGGATAAAATACGGCCCGATCTAAAATACTCGTCATTTATGGGCTAGTGCCATAAAAGGTACCACATGACCATGATAGTAAGAAGTATAAGGTATGTGAAAAGTAAGTAGTATTTTAAGTAAGTGAAGATAATTCTAATTATGTGGGTAATTGGTTAATTATTGGGTAATAAGACAGTACCTAATTAATTAATAACTAGTGGTGCATTAATTGAAGTCTTTTGATAAATACTAAACCCAAAAACGTAGCATCTCATTGGAATACATCAAATGACTCATGTCTTGGGATGAAAGGTGTCCATTTAAGTGTCATACATATGACACTTAATGTATATTGGAAGCTTGGTCTTTAAATGATCAAAAAGTTATCATATAGCTTTCTTTCAAAGAGTCCAACATTCTAAAAAATTCAGCAATAACATTTCCTACACCATTTAAATAAAAATGACAATGATCCAACAAGATCCAACGTGAAATTCCAGAGAAAAATCCAACGTGTTATGCTAATTCAAAACAAAGCCAGGTACAATCTTTCTCAATAATAATATACAGATGTTTTCCCTACTTCGATCCGTTGTTACGTGTTTTTGCAAGAGAGAATCGGTTTAGGTATGTTAAGACTATCCCTTCTTTCTTTTTGGCATGATCTATACGACACGAACGAAACGAGCAAATGCATGAATTCCATAAATGACTCTATTCATATAAGTATTAGAGATGTCTATGTTCTTGAATTCCCATATGTCTTATTATTCTAGCGTCTGTTCAGGGTCCCAAAAAATATATAAGTTGATAAAGTTTGTTTCATGATATTAATCAAAGGTATAATGGTCTTATGACATTCCGCGAGGTTTTATTAACGTACTTATCATGCATTGCATTCATTTATACATGCACATTGACCTATGACTAGATGGCGTTATATATATATGTATATATGTATATATATATATATATATATAATCAACTGGTATACGTTGATAATTTTGCCCACAGTCGTCAAGATGATATGATGGTATGCCCTTAGAGGCTGATGATGTTATGAAACATGTACCTATGCACGACATGACATTCATAGAATATGCATGATACTATAATTATTCCATGATTAATAAAGTTATTCAGACTTACAGGTGGAGTCATTTACTCTATATTTCCTCTATGTCTATTATGTACTTATTTATGTGCCTTATATACTCAGTACATTATTCATACTGACGTCCCTTTTTGCCTGGGGACGCTACGTTTCATGCCCATAGGTCCCGATAGACAGATCGAGAGCCCTCCAAGTAGGCTATCAACTCAGTGGAAGATGTTGGTGCGCTCCATTTGCTTTGGAGTTGCTCGTTTGGTTAGTATGATTTAGACGTGTATTGTTTTATGGTAGGACTCTATCCCGACCTTTATGAAAATTATGTATTCTTAGAGGTTTATAGAGAGATGTCATGTACGTGAAAGATTGTATGGCCTTGTTGGCCTATGTTCAGTGTTCAAGTGGTTATTTTGGTCTTAGAGGCCCATATGTCTTATATATAAGTCGGCATTTCCTGTTGTATTCTACCTATTTCATGGTAGCCTCTACGGCTTAGTTATTTATGATAATATGACATGAAAAGATACGTTATGTTGGTACTTGGTTGAGTAAGGTACCAGGTGTCCGTCGCAGCCCATCGGTTTGGGTCGTGACACCAATTACCCTCCCCTTAATTATTATCTAAGCGTTCTAATAGCATCGAATACGTACCCTATGCGTGCATTACCCATACCTTGCCTAGAGCCCTGGAGATGGTTAGGACCTCTAGTTAAGGTGGTTCTAAACCTACCTATGGTGCTTAAAAAGAGAAAACAAGGCGTGAAACAAAACAAGTAGGATTGTCACATAAGGTGCAGTTAAAGGGGCTCACATTTACCTCCACAAATAAGCAAACAATTGCACGCCTCAAACAAATAGTTTTAAACGATTTAAAGTCCTATAGCAGGATATCGAGATGAGCACAAAATATGCAGTAGTTTCATTAAGGCGAGGCAGTAAATACCTAATCAGTTTGCCTACTGATTTTATTACTTCTTGAACATGGGCAGTTTATAAACAGTCAAACAAACATAGTTCTTGGCAACTTCAGGGTTTTAATTATCTTACAGGCTTGCCTAGGTGATAACCGGCAGGATCCTATAGGTATGATATCTAAATGTATTATAAACAAGTGACTAGTTTAAACAGGCAAATTTTATCCGTTTAGACCCTATAGGCATGATGTCTACGTGCTGAAAAATGATCCCAAGCATTACAAAACTGATTTTACATGTTTATCTCTATGAACATGATATCTAAGTGTTGGAATTGTTTTTACACTAATTCCTTATAGACATGACAGTTAAGCGATGAAACTGATTTTATATATAGTTTTTTATAGGCATGATATCTAGGCGAATAAAGGTGTCAATTAATTGACAAGTGAGTGCAACAAAATATCCCAGAAACATGATTTCTAATTCACACATAGAGGTTTTGAAAACATGATTATTGCAAAATGGGTAAATGTCCTAGAAGTAGGATTTCTAGGATGAGAATTCAACATAATGATATAAACCCTATGAACATGGTTTCTAATGCAAATAAATATCATCACAATAGTCTTATAGACATGGTTTCTACTCAATCCCCACAAAATTATATATAAAAAATCCCTTCCCAGTTTTACTAATAACCCAATATCTGTTTTTACATGAATTATTATTACATACCAGATATAAATAAATTACAGAATAAAATTGCTATACTATAGGGATCCTGGATAAGCCTAAAAGTAAACCTGGAAACCAGGCCTTCAACCAAGTCTAAAATATGCTAGTATCTCATAGTACACCAAATGGCCTTCTGGTGCGTCAATGTTCCCAAGGGCCTCAGGGACCCCGGGCAATGCTCACACCAGAAATCCTTTTAAAGACACAGTTTTGTGAACAAGTTTGGAAAAGCCAGCCCCAGTGTGTCAGAGTTCGGAAGAGTCTTATGAACTCCTAGGCAGTGCTCACACTGGAGGGGAAAGACCCTGGATATTCTAAGAGTAGGAGTTGAAAAATAGTACATGAAAATAGGAAATAGTTTGAAGAAAATTGTTTGGATTTTAGGAGTAAATAGGAACAAACAGAGTCATTTCAACACTTAGAATTCAAACAAAGATTCCAGCAATTAAACAGTAGACAGAAACAGGATCACAAACACTTCAAGCAAAGTTTCACACTACCTAGATTTAACTTAGTTCATTAATCATCACTAGGTGGTCAGATAGTATGCTGGGAACAGAATAATAAACAAACAACTATACAGAGAATGGTAGTAGGGGTTGGGAACATAGAAGTCAGGAACACATAAAACAGGGCAAGCATGCTAGTTGAGAAAACAAGTAGATAAGCATCTTGTACCAAATAAGAACATGATAAAAGTGTGTGAATCATATTGACATATTGAACAAGACAATTTCATGAGAGTTAAGGTCATGCTAGTTATCAGAAATATAACACATGCAAAGACAGGTTGACATCTTATAACAGTCAGATTCCACAACATATTGAGTAGGACATAGCAACAGAAGTAGCCTTGCTAATTTAAACTAATGAACAAGAAAGACATACATAGTAGTAATTATGCTAATTATGAGCAATAAACAGGAAAGACAGGAGTGAACTACACAAAAGTGGTCATTCTGATTGAGAGCAATAAACAGGAAAACACATAGGTTCAACTCCATAGCATAATGAATGAAAATAGGAACGGAGACATACCAGTTAGGAAATAGCTAGCATGAAGTTGAAAGTATGCAGAATCTAATAGTCTAGCCTTGGCTTTCAGTCGGCTAGACAATGTAGCAAACACAAGTAACAGAAAGGTTAGAATGAGAGCAAGAGTTTTTTGTGTGTGTTTGTGTATGTTTCTTTTTCTAAGTGTGTTTGTGCATATGTGTATCTGTCTGTGTTTTAAAATCAGAACAATGGAGGGTTTTTATAGCATGCACTAGAGTAGGACACATAAGGTAATGAACCAATCATACGCATATAAGGTATGAAAAATTAATTAACAATTAGTCATGGATCAATTAAGGGGACAAAATCGAATAAGTACCTCTTAATTTAAGGAAAATCTCTCAAGGAATCAATCAGTAATTAAGAATAAGGTTAATAAGGTAAGAAGTAGTTTCCAGAATTAATTAGGAATCAGAATACAAAAATCAAGCCAGTAATACGGATACATAGATCGGGTAAAAATAAGTAAAACTTTTATAAGGAAATACTGGTACTAAATTCAAACCTAATTTAGGCAAGTGAATCAATTAACACTTTAATTAATAGAGCTAAGGTAAAGGTAACGGGCAGAAGATAGCAGGATAAATAGTCAAAGAATCTAAACCTTAGGAAACACAAAGACAAATACATGGAGCTTGATTAAATCAAGTAAAATCAGTCGGACAGTTAATAAGAGAGTCAGAGATGAGAACATTTAATGCAAACAAACCCCTTCTCTTTTTTTTTTGCATAAATCTCCCAGAAAACAAAACCTTAGTTTTTGAGAATGTAAAGACCCGACTGGTCGTTTTGAGCTTTTGCACTTCGCTCGCAAGTTCTCAGGCATGACTACCCCAGTGTGATGTATTATGACTTATATAAATCGTCGATTTTGGTTTTCAGGGTAATTAGAATGAATTTGGAAGAACAGTTCCCGGTTTGAAGTTTAAAATTTTAAAGGTTTGACCAAGTTTTGACTTGTATGTATATGATCTCGGATTGGAATTTTTACGATTTGATTAGCACTGTTAGGTGATTTGGGACTTAGGAGCGTGATCGGAATGTACTTTGGAGCTCCGTGAAAGGTTTAGGAGTTGGACGAGGTTTGATAGACTTTTTGATCGAAAGCGGAATTTGAAAGTTTTTGGAGTTCTTAGGCTTGAATCCGATGTAATTTTGGAGTTTTGATGTTGTTTTGAGCGTTTCGAAGGTTTGAACAGGTTTTATTGATGTTATGGGATATGTTGTCTTGTTTGGTTGAGGTTTCGAGGGCCTCGGGTGAGTGTCGGGTGGTTAACGAATCAAATCTTGGACGTTGGACATGGCAGTTTTGCTGGTTTTTGTTGCAGACATTTTTGTTCATCGCATTCGCGGAGGTGAATCGCGTTCGCGAAGGGTATTTTGTGTGATGATGATTTTCATTCTATGCGTTCGCGAGGGTAGATACGGGTTTGCGTAAGGGAACTGGAGGCAAGGGAGGATTTGTGCTCCGAGTTCGCGAAGTGGGAGCCGCGATCGCGAAGGTCCGTTCAGTGGTGCATCGCGTTCGCAAGATGGTCCTCGCGTCCACGTATGAGGATCTTTGGTCAGTAAAAAAATGTTCTACGCGAACGCGAATGTGTGGCCGCGTTCGCGAAGGGTTAAACCTGGGTAGTATTAAATAGCCAATCTGCGACCCTTCTTTTTTTCACCATTTTTGAACAGGTTTGAAGCTTTTGAGAGGGATTCTTGAGGAAACCAAAAGGTAATCTCTTGGAGGTAAAATTCTTGACTTCATAACTCGTTTATATGTGATTAAAGGCCTAATTAATGGTGAACCTTTGGGAAAAATCAGTGCAAAATGGGTAAGTAGGGCTTGAGATTAAGAGACCTTAAAATGGGTATTTGAGGGGATAATTGAACTCCGATTTCAGTGTTCTTGATATTGTAGACTCGTGGGAGGATGAGGATCATTTTGGTATAAATTTTATCGAGTTCAGAGACGTGGGCCCCGGGGCCGGGTTTGGCCAATTTTGGAATTTTTGGTATATATTGGATATTTTCGAATGGGCTTTGTTCCCTTAGCATATTTTGATGGTATGAATCTACTTTTGACTAGATTTGGAGCATTCGTAGGTCGAGTCGAGAGGAAAGGGCATCACGGGCTAGAGTTGGACCGGATTAAGGTAAGTAATGATTGTAAATGTTTGGTCTGAGGGTATGAAACCCCGGATTTCACATCGTTGTGCTATATTGAGGTGACGCACACGCTAGATGATGAGTGTAGGGTCATATACCATTGGGGATTGTGACTTAGGCCATCCCGAATGACTGTTTTATTGCGTATTTGATCTAAAATTGTTGCTATCATCATGTTTTGGGATGAATGCCATATTTGGTTCTCGTGCCAATTGTTTTGGACCCTTAGGGGATTTTTACTGCTATTTCCTCATTGTTTTGACTTTTATATTTGTACTCAGTCATGCTATATTCTACTATTTTCATAACTCAGCCATGTTTACTCTATTTTAATACTTTAAATGATATTTTGGGCTGAGCATCATATTTTACTGTGCCCGAGTGGCTTTTAGAGATTTCTGACTGAGTAAGGCCGAGGACCTGTGTTGTGAGAATACTTTTGGGTCAGGCTGCACGTCGCAATAGTGATACACCTATTTATGATTATGAGGTCGAGGGCCTGAGTTGTACGCCACAAGGTGGCTTGATATGAGGCCAAGAGCCTATTGGTTACGCCACGAGGTGGCTTGATATTACGCTTGGGCCGTAAGGGGGCCCTCTTGTAGTCTGTATACCCCCATTTAGCGTGGGTACCCTGAGTGAGTGATATATTGATTACGCCACGAGATGGCTTGTTATTGCGCTTGGACCGTAAGGGGCCCCTCCCTGAGTCTGTACACCCCTAGTGAGTGTGGGTACCCAGTATGAGATGTGTTATAGCCTGAGGGGCTGATGTTGTTCCATGTTATGCCTTAAGGGCTATTCTTGACTCATGTTATGCCCGAAGGGCTGATTACGAGTGATTGTGAGGTAGCCCGATGGGCTTGTTCTATTGACATTATGCTTGAAGGCGGTTTATGGTACATGTTTTGCCCGAGAGGCTGTTTATGTTTCCATCCTTTTTACTCACTGTTTTATCACTCGTTTGAAACTATTGAAAGTTATTTTAAAAGGTTTTCACAGAAACTGAGCTTGATTTACGAAATAAATGATTTATGTACTGTTTTGGAAAGGTACTGTATTTGCTGTAGTGTTGCGTTGTGTTTTACGTGTTTTCTTATTGCTCGGCTTTCATTTACATTTATTACTTACTGAGTTGGAGTACTCACATTACTCCCTACACCTTGTGTGCAGATTCAGGTATTTCTGAACCCGGTAGCGGGTATTGATTGCTCAGAGGCAGGGTCATCGGAGTTTAGCAAGGTAGCTGCACGGCGTTTGCAGTACAACTTTTCTCCCTTTTGTTTCCACTAGACTGTATTCAGTACATTTTTAGACTTTTCATTGTATTCAGACCTTAGTAGATGCTCGTGACTTGTGACACCCCGATGTCGGGCTTGTAAATTATTTCCGCACTGTTCATGTAAACTTACATTATGAAACATTTGCTTAATTAAAGGCTTAAAATGATTCTTAATGATCAATGGTTAAAATAGGAAGTTGTGTCAGCAGGCCTAGTTTCATGTTAGACACCATCACAACCGGGTCGGTTTTAGGGTCGTGACAGAGAAAAAATGAAATCGGTTGACAATAAGAGTAAAAACTGAAAAAGCCTATAACTTTCAATGAGGCAGAGGGCGAGGATACCCAGGGTCTCTTGGAAAAGTGTTAGAGGATGTTACGTACAGCAGGTATTCTGGAGACTAGTGGGGTCTCATTTACTACTGTTCATTTTTCTGGAGCTGCCTTCACTTGGTGGGAGGCTTATGAGAGGCATAGGCCTGTCGGTGCAGTGCCCCTTACCCGGCATCAGTTCTCCATTCTCTTCCTAGAGAAGTATGTATCGTATTCCCGCAAAGAAGAGCTGCATAGGTAGTTCGAGTAGCTATGTCAGGGGGATATGACCATGACGCAGTGTGAGATGAGACTCTCCGAATTGGCCCGTCTTGCTATCGGGCTAGTTCCCACAGATAGGGAGAGGATCAGGAGGTTCGTTGATGGCCTCACTTATTAGCTACGGATTTTTCTGGCCAGAGAGAGAGTATTTGGCACTTATTTTGAGGAGGTGGTTGACATTACCACAGAGATAGAGTTAGTTCGCTGCCACGAGCGAGATGAGAGGGTGGCCAAGAGGCCTTGGGGATCTTGTAGTTTTGGTGGTGTTCCTTCGGGAGGTTAGTTCCAGCACGGCAGCGGCCGTCTATTCAGACATGCTTGGCCAGCCCGTTCGGGTCACCGTGGTGGATCATCTGGCCATGGTTCTCACTGTCCACATCAGGGTTATTCATCTCTCAGTGCCCTTCTAGCTCAGAGTTCGACTCAGGCACCATCAGTTCAAGGCTCATCTATGCCTGGTTCTTCTAGAGGGTATCCTGGTGCTCGAGGCTCCCTTCAGTCCCCATCTCCATTTACCAGGAGAGGTTGCTTTGAGTATGGAGATTTGGGTCATATCAAGAGGTTTTGTCCCCGTCTTACGGGAGGCTCATCCCAGTAGAGGAGCCAAATTTCGACTTCAGCACCAATTACTTCCCCACCCGCCCAGCCAGTTCGAGGTGGAGATTAGTCAGCTAGGGTCGCCCTAGAGGGGGAAGTCGATCAGGTGGTGGTCAGGCCCATTTTTATACACTCCCAGCCATGCCAGATGTTATTACTTCAGATGTTGTGATTATAGGTATTGTCTCTGTATGCCATAAAGATGCCTCTATATTATTTGACCCCGGTTCTACTTTTTCATGCATGCCATCATATTTTGCTCATTATTTGGACGTGCCTCGTGAGTCTCTTGTTTCATCTGTTCATGTATCTACTCCGATGGGTGATACTATTGTTTGGACCGCATATATCAATTGTGTGTGGTGACTATTAGGGGTTTGGATCCCCGAGTGGATCTCTTGTTGCTTAGTATGATTGATTTTGATGTGATATTGGGTATGGATTGGTTATCTCCGTGTCATGCTATTTTGGACTGTCATGCCAAGACAGTGAAATTGGCCATGCCGGGGTTGCCATGAATTGAATGGCAAGGTTTGACAGATTATGTTCTCAGTAGACCATTGATTCAGTCCTGGTAGTAAGGGACTTTCTGGATGTGTTTCCTATAGACCTGCCAGGCATGCCACCGGATAGGGATATTGACTTTGGTATTGATTTGGTGCTTGGCACTCAGCCTATTTCTATTCTACCATATCGTATGGCACCGACAGAGCTAAAGAAGTTGAAGGAGCAGCTTCAGGAACTCCTTGATAAGGGGTTTATTTGGCCTAGTGTGTCGTTTTGGGTGCACATATTCTATTTGTGAAGAAGATGGATGGCATGATGAGGATGTGCATTGATTATAGGTAGTTGAACAAAGTTACAATCAAGAACAAGTATCCTTTCCCTCGTATTGATGATTTATTTGAACAGTTTCAGGGAGCGAGAGTGTTCTCCAAGATTTATCTCTGGTCAGCATATCACCAGTTGAAGATCAGGGACTCGGATATTCTTTAGACGACTTTCAGGACACGATATGGTCATTATGAGTTCCTTGTAATATCTTTTGGGTTGACAATGCCCCAGCAGCATTCATGCATTTGATGAACAATGTTTTTCGGTCTTATCTTGACTCGTTTGTTATTGTATTCATTGATGATATTCTAGTATACTCGCATGGTCAGGAGGAGCACGCGGAGTATTTGAGAGTGGTATTGAAGCAGTTGAGGGAGGAGAAGCTTTGTGCAAAGTTCTCCAAATGTGAGTTTTGGATTAGTTTAGTGGCTTTCTTGGGGCACGTAGTGTTCAGTAAGGGCATTTAGGTTGATCCGAAGAAGATAGAGGCGGTTCAGAGTTGGCCCAAACCGTCCTCAGCCATAGAGATTCGCAGCTTTCATGGTTTGGCGGGCTATTACCGTCGATTCGTTCAGGGATTTTCGTCTATAGCATCACCCTTGACCAAATAGACTCAAAAGTGTGCTCCATTCAGGTGGTCGGATGAGTGTGAGGCGAGCTTTCAGAAGCTCAAGGCTGCCTTGGCCACAGCTCTAGTGTTAGTTTTGCCATCAGCTTTAGGTTCATATACAGTGTATTGTGATGCTTCGAGAGTTAGTATTGGGTGTGTGTTGATGCAGGAAGGTAGTGTGATTGCTTATGCTTCTCGTCAATTGAATCCCCATAAGAAGAACTACCATGTTCATGATTTAGAGTTGGCTGCCATTGTTTACGCATTGAAGATTTGGAGGCATTATCTCTATGGTGTGTCTTGTGAGGTGTTCACTGATCATCGTAGCCTAAAACACTTGTTCAAGCAGAAGGATCTCTATTTGAGGTAGCGGAGGTGGTTGGATCTGCTAAAGGACTATGATATTTCTATCTTGTAGTATCCGGGAAGGCCAATGTAGTGGCCGATGCTTTGAATAGGAAGGTGGTGAGTATGGGCAGTCTTGCATTTATTCCTGTTGGGGAGAGACCTCTTGCAGTTGATGTTCAGGACTCGGTCAATCGGTTTGTGAGGTTTCATATTTTGGAGCCCAGTCAGGTTTTAGCTTGTGTGGTTTCTCGATCTTCCTTGTTTGATCGCATTAGAGTCCTCAAGGACAGAGTTCAGCACGGTGATGCTATATATGTGACTATTGGTGATGATGGAGTGTTGAGGATGCAGGGCCGGATATGTGTGCCTAGCGTAAATGGGCTTCGGGAGGTGATTTTGGATGAGGCCCATAGCTCGCGATATTCCATCCATCCAGGTGCCGCAAAGATGTATCAAGATTTGAGATAGAATTATTGGTGGAGAAGAATGAAGAAGGATATTGTTGTATTTGTAGCTGTGTGTCTCAATTGTCAGCAGGTGAAATATGAGCATCAGAGACTAGGTGGCTTGCTTCAGCGGTTAGATATTCTAGAATGGAAGTGGGAGCGGATCACCATGGATTTTGTAGTTGGACTCCCACGAACTTTGAAGAAGTTCGATGCCATTTGGGTGATTGTGGATCGCATGACCAAGTCTGCGTACTTCATTCCTGTGTGTACTACCTATTATTCAGAGCGGTTAGCTGAGATTTATGTTCGAGAGAATGTTCGCATGCATGGTGTTAAATAGAGGTACTCAGTTCACATCGCAGTTTTGGAGAGCCGTGTAGTGAGAGTTGGGTATTCAGGTTGAGTTGAGCACAGCTTTTCACCCTCAGATGGATGGGCAGTCTGAGTAGACTATTCAGATATTGGAGGACATGTTCCACGCTTGTGTTATTGATTTTGGAGGGTCATGGGATCAGTTTCTACCACTCGCAGAGTTTGCATATAACAACAGTTACCAGTCGAGTATTCAGATGGCTCCATATAAGGCTTTGAATGGGAGACGGTGTAGGTCTTTAGTAGGTTGGTTTGACCCGGGTGAGGCTAGGCTTTTGGCTAGGGACTTAGTGCAAGATGCTTTGGACAAGGTGAAAGAGATTCAGGAGCAGCTTCGTACAGCACAGTCGAGACAAAAGACTTATGCTGACAGGCAGGTTCGTGATGTGTCTTATATGGTTGGGGAGAAGTTCTACTGAAGGTTTCACCCATGAAGGGTGTTATGAGATTTGTGGAGAAGGGTTGGTTTATTGGGCCTTTTGATGTGCTTCAGAGGATTCGGGATGTGGCTTATGAGTTGGCTTTGCCACCAAGTCTGTCGAGTGTGCACCCGGTATTTTATGTTACTATGCTTTGGAAGTATATTGGCGATCCGTCTCATGTTTTGGATTTTAGCACGGTTCAGTTAGACGGTGATTTGACTTATGATGTGGAGCCAGTGGCTATTTTGGAGCATCAGATTCGAAAGTTGAGATTAAATGATATAGCTTCAGTGAAAGTACATTGGAGAGGTCAGCCGGTGGAGGAGGCTACCTGGGAAACCGAGCGGGAGATGCGGAGTAGATATCCTCATCTATTTGAGGCTTCAGGTATGTTTTTAGACTCTTTCGAGGACGAACATTTGTTTAAGAGGAGGAGGATGTAACGACCCAACCGGTCGTTTCATAAGTTACCACTTTGTTTCCCCATTTCTGCTTTTCTATGTGTTGTTCAGCTGTATTTCATCATATCGTGTTGCTTGTGTTGTGTTCGGAGTGATCTTAGAGTGGAATGAGACACTTAGTCTCTTTTGAGTAAGCTTAAGTTAGAAAAGTCAATCGGATGTTGACTTATGTGTAGAAGGTCTCGGATATAAATTATGATGGTTCGGAAGTTCTGTTAGGTGATTTTGGGCTTAGGAGCGTGTTCGGAATATGGTTTGGAGGTCCGTGGTAGATTTAAGTGTGAATTGGCAAAATCTTAGCTTGTGTGGTTTCTCGGTCTTCCTTGTTTGATCGCATCAGAGTCCTCAAGGAGAGAGTTTAGCACGACGTTGCCAGAGATATGACTATTGGTGGTGATGGATTGTTGAGGATGCAGGGCCGGATATGCGTGCCCAATGTAAATGGGCTTCGGGAGGTGATTCTGGAATAGGCCCATAGCTCGCGGTATTCCATCCATCCGGGTGCCGCGAAGATGTATCAGGATTTGAGATAGAATTATTGTTGAAGAATAATGAAGAAGGATATTGTTGGATTTGTAGCTCCGTGTCTCAATTGTCAGTAGTGAAAATATGAGCATCAGAGACTGGGTGGCTTGCTTCAGCGATTAGAAATTCTAGAGTGGAAGTGGGAGCGGATCACCATGGATTTTGTAGTTGGACTCCCACAGACTTTGAAGAAGTTCGATGCCATTTGGGTGATTGTGGATCGGCTGACCAAGTTTACGTACTTCATTCCTGTGTGTACTACCTATTTTTCAGAGCGGTTAGCTGAGTTTATATTCGAGAGAATGTTCACATGCATGGTGTCAAAGTTCCATCATTTCAGATAGAGGTACTCAGTTCACATCGTAGTTTTGGAGAGCCGTGCAGCGAGAGTTGGGTACTCAGGTTGAATTGAGCACAGCTTTTTACCCTTAGATGGATGGGCAGTCCGAGCGCACTATTCAGATATTGGAGGACATGTTTCGCGCTTGTGTTATTGATTTTGGAGGGTCATGGGATCAGTTTCTACCGCTCGTGGAGTTTGCATATAACAACAGTTACCAGTCGAGTATTTAGATGGCTCCATATGAGGCTTTGAATGGGAGACGGTATAGGTCTCTAGTAGGTTGGTTTGACCCGGGTGAGGCTAGGCTTTTGGCGACGGACTTAGTGCAAGATGTTTTGGACAAGGTGAAAGTGATTCAGGAGCAGCTTCGTACAATGCTATCGAGACAAAAGAGTTATGCTGACGGGAAGGTTCATGATGTGTCTTACATGGTTGGGGAGAAATTCTACTAAAGGTTTCACCCATGAAGGGTGTTATGAGATTTGGGAAGAAGGGTAAATTGAGTCCTCGGTTTATTGGGCCTTTTGAGGTGCTTTGGATGATTCGGGAGGTGGCTTATGAGCTGGCTTTGCCACCTAGCCTGTCGAGTGTGCACCCGGTATTTCATGTTGCTATGCTCCAGAAGTATATTGGCGATCCATCCCATGTTTTGGATTTTAGCACGGTTCAGTTAGACGGTGATTTCACTTATGATGTGGAGCCAGTGGCTATTTTGGAGTGTTAGATTCGAAAGTTTAGATCAAAGGATATAGCTTCAGTGAAAGTACAGTGGAGAGGTCGGCTCGTGGAGGAGGCTACCTGGGAAACCGAGCGGGAGATGCAGAGCAGATATCCTCACCTATTTAAGGCTTCAGGTATGTTTCTAGACTCGTTCAAGGACGAACGTTTCTTTAAGAGGGGGAGAATGTAACGACCCGGTTAGTCGTTTCATAAGTTACCACTTCGTTTCCCCCATTTATGCTTTCTTATGTGTTGTTCAGCTGTATTTCATCATATCGTGTTGGTTGTGTTGTGTTCGGAGTGATCTTAGAGTGGAATAAGACACTTAGTCTCTTTTAAGTAAGCTTAAGTTGGAAAAATCAACCGGATGTTGACTTATGTCTAGAAGGTCTTGGATATAAATTTTGATGGTTTGGATAGCTCCGTTAGGTGATTTTGGGCTTAGGAGCGTACTCGGAATGTGGTTTGGAGGTCTGTGGTAGATTTAGGTGTGAATTAGCGAAATTAGAAATTTAGCATTTTCCGATCGGCAGTGGAAATCTTGATATCGGGGTGGGAACGGGATTCCGTAAATCAGAGTATGTCCGTTGATTCATTTTTGACGTGTATGCAAAATTACAGGTCATTTAGGTGAGGTTTGATAGGTTTTGGCATTGTTTGGGAAATCTGAAAGTTTCTTCGTTCTTAGGCTTGAATCTGAGGTTGATTTTGTTTTTCAATGTTATTTTGAGTGTTTCGAAGGTTGGACTAACTCTGAATGCTGGTATGTGACTTGTTCGTAATTTTTGGTTGAGGTCCCGGGGGCCTCGAGATGATTTTGGATGGTTTTCGGAAAAATTTATACTTGAGGAAATGCAGCTGGTGTGCTGCTTCTTCCATATCCGCACCTGTGGATGGGGGACCGCAGGTCCAAGCTCCGCGGGAGCATTCTTGAGGCGTAGGTGCGCAGAGGAACCACAGGTGTGGCCATGTCCCCGCATCTGCGTGACCACAGGTAAGGTTGTCGCGCCCCCTTTTTCTCGCGAAATCAGGTTTATGACATTTGGGAGGACAACTCATTCCCTTTTGGGAATTTGGGCTTGAATTGAAGAGTCTCCACCTAATGATTAAGGTGCATTAGGACACCAAGAAGGTTTGATATGAGTAACAAGAGATTGGGTAAGGGCTTGAAATTATCCCAAGCGAAAGGTGTTAGGAACTCCTCAAGATCCACTAGTATGATTCCCGGCCAGACTATTGTTGTGAATTTAGGTGCAAATAACATATAGGCAAATAAAACTTCAAATAAGAGGGGATTTTCACAAAATGGTTACAAACAAAATTGGAAAGAATTAAAAGGAAGCTGATTTTCTTAAAGGAAATAGTTTGAAATCTTTAGAAGAAACAAAAGGAAAAGGGGGGGTCTTAGGTTTATTAATAATATGGATCACCCCACGCAACATCCGGTAATCACTCCTTAGCAAAGGGCTACACGAGACGTTATCGCGTGGTCATCATATCCATATCTACCATTTCCCACCCGTTAAGGTATTAAAGCGCGGAATGGTCTCATTTACTTATTGCATGTTATTATCCGTCCCAATCCTATCAGTCCCGGAGGCATTTAGGACTACTAATCCTAAGAGGAAGGGATATTAGGCTCATTTATAGTTTCAAAGGCAAAATTCTAAGACGGCATACAAAAACATGTATAGCAGGTTGGGGGAAAGCACATAACAGGTAAAAGGCTCAGATATACCTCCTTGAACAAAGAAAGCACATAATTAGCACGACTTTCACATACTGTTTATGTTCTGATTAAGAACTTAAAGGTTGAGGCAGACTGATTTATTACATAATTCAGATAAAAAGCCCGAATTAGGCCTGCCTGCTGGTTGTACAGATTTAGTTTATAACTTCTCCCTAAGGCTTGCCTAAGCATTGGACAAGGATCCTATAGGCATGGTATCTACTGAATTCAGAAAAATTAAAAAATTGAATACATACTAGTTAAAAAGATTGTCAGATTATTAAAGAAAGCAAGTTTTTACGAAGTTTATAAATTCTGACACTGATGATACTCGTTATTACTGGTTTTAGCTCTAGACGTGAATGAAGCGATTCAGATTCCATTAATAGTTCCTATAGACATGCTTTCTATGCGTTGTTGATTTTAAACCTTTTATAGACATGGTAAAATGCAGAAACCTTATAGGCATGATATCTAGGTGCTGAATTTTGTTTAAGACCTATGAAGATGATATCTAATTGCAGTTGATTGTTTAAGACCTATGAACATGATTGCTATATGAAAAAAAATGGATATACAAGATTCAGAAGGACCTATAGGCATAATTTCTATATGCATATGCAGAATTCAGATTTCCAGATACTCATGGACATGATTTCTATAAGAGAGAATGTAGAATTCAGAAATACCTATAGACATGGCATCTATGTGAGAAATGTGAAATCAGAAATACCTATAGGCATGATATCTATGTGAGAATGTGGAATTCAGAAATACCTATAGGCATGTTATCTATGTGAGAAATGCGGAATTCAGAAATACATATAGGAATGATATCTATGTGAGAATGCAGAATTCAGAAATACCTATAGGCATGATATCTACCCTTTGCATACATAGTCATCCCCCCCTTTTCACTATCTATCCCCAAGAGTTTATTACAAATTATTACAGCCCGGAATAAAGTAAAAAACACATCAGAAATATAAATAAAGGTACAACCAAAGGTGATCCTGATTCAGACTTCATGTCTGAAATATGAGGTAAACCAACTCCAAGGGATCATGATCCAAATCCTTTCTCCCATTTGAGTGTGTCAAAGTTCCCTAAGAGCCTCAAAGGGACTCCGGGGTATGCTCACACCCAAATGTATAATCAGATTAGGACAAGTGTAGTGTTGAAGGGCCAGCCCTCAAGTCTCGAAGTTCAGAGGGAGCTCAAAGGGTCCCAAGGCAAGGCTCATAAGAGGGGGGGCAGAACTTAAAGACTAAGAAAGTGTGCAAGTGCAGAATAGACTACTAAAGGGGAAAATGAGGGAAACAGCTACTAATAAACATGCATAGGGAGTTCAGGGGGGTAGGGAAATTGTGAAGAGCCTATTGCTTAGGCCAAGATAGGCTTCAAGCATGCTCAGCAATGAAGGATGCTAGCATACTCTCAAACCTTCCAGAACACACTATTTAGAGGCTAAGATCCCAAGGGATCTAGTTTGATTGATGGAAAATAACTTGTAGTATTGCCATGCCTCAAACCATAGCTTAAACACATAGGGGGCAGGGGTTTGAGATTTATAATAGAACATGCAGAAAGAGATCAGTAGTGTTGAAACACACAGAAGCAGTAAGCAGACAGGAATACAAAAGCAGTAAATAAACACATTGTTGTGATGCTAAAAAGCTTAAATCAGGACATACCAGTATTCAAAGAAGCAAATAAAGAAAGGCAGGCAATAGGTCTTGTAAATAGGCCACAGTACAAGCAATAAGAGAGAATACTTTTGAGTGTAAGTGTAACTTCAGAAAGACTACGAGTGATCGATGTGTTTGTGTTAATGAAGAGCAGGTATTTATAGTGTGAAGAACAGGCAGAAACAAGGTAAGAAAACAATTAAGGCACTGAATATCAATTAAAATCAATCAATACAAGACTTCCTTTAATCAAGGAATTTAGACTTAAACGGTAAAAGCTATTTTGGGAAAGGAATCAAATAAACATCTTGTGCAAAGTAGGCAATTAGGGGTAAATACATAGGGATTTTAATTAAGGGAATGATTTTGAAATACACGGTTAAAACAAATAAGGTAAGGATCCCCTAGTATGCAGTAAATCAAGGGGTCAGAGATTATGTAAGTATTGGTCCATAAATGAACCAGGTCAGAAAAGCTAAGGAAAACTTTTAACTTAAATCGAGTCACAGGGAAATCAGCAAACAAGGAAAGAAATCAATCAAACCTATACAGAAGGAAGTCTGAAACTAATCAAAATTTGAAAGCCCTTTAGAAGGGAAGTTCAGCACATATAAAGAGTACACCAATATCAGACATGCGAGGCTGAATTTAGGACAAACTGAAAGTGTCATGCAATTGCAAAAAAATAAGTAGATAGGAGACTACAGGATCATGGTAGTCACATAGGTTAGCAGTGTAGAAGACAGATAGTATCAAATAGCATACAAAAGGTCCAGTGTAAAAGACCTTAGAAGAGTTTAGCAAAAGTCAGAATCATATGAAAGAAAAAGATTTCAAAACTCAGTTCAGAGACTCGACATAGGTCTACAGGAGTTAGGGTTCTTGAAACCAGTTTCAAGCAAATCACATAGCCAATGGTTTCCAAACTCGGAAGAAACCCCAAATTCTAGGGTTTCTACCATCAATCGAGTGCAGAATGAGAGGACAAGTAATCAAGTCGAAACAGGTTCAGAGATTTTAGAAAGGAACTAATCCCTTTAACATGTTCCTTCAGTAATAGAAACTCATGAGAAACATAGTAGAAGAGTAACATGCGAAACATAGTAGAAGAGCTCAAAGAAAACATAGTAGAAGAAACTAATAACAAACGTAGTAGAAGAAAACTAATCAGAACACCGTAAAAAAAATAAAAAAAATGGTAGAGTAAACTGATAAGAATATGGTAGCAGAAGCTTAACAAGAACACAGTAGAATAAACATAGTAGAAGAAACATAGTAGAAGAAATACACACAAGAGAAAAAAGAAAATCAGATAGACATCTAAAACCCCTAGATCGGAAAATAAAGGTTTTGAAAGCATAACTTTTTTAAAAAATATTAGAAAATCGTTTAAAGCTTAGGGAAAGCATAGATCTGGAACAGATCTAAAGAGATCAGAAAAACCTCAAAGGCTAGGGTTTTCATAGGAACCCAAACGGTGAGAAAGGCTTGGATCTAAGCGGGAGGAGTCGAGGCCAGGCTCGAAACAGACATGGCTTGTTGGAGCAGGCCGGAGATGACTGTAAAGCTTGAATCAATAGAGGTCTAGACCTAGCTCTTCGTGGTCAAGTCATGAAACTTCAGTAACCAAACATGAGGAGCCATAGGAGGCCGGTGGGTGGTGAAACCACCATAGATTCAAGTCAGAAGGTGGCCGAAGAAGATGAAGGGAACTCATCAGATATGAGGGGAAGGAGGAAGGTTCTAGAGAGAACCAGAGATAGAGAGATAGAGACGAGTGAGGAAATGAGAGGGGTATTGGGGGTCGTTTGGAATTAAAATGGTAAGAACAAATGAGGGTCGTTGATCTTTTAGATCAACGGCCAAGATTTAATATGGTTTTGGGTCGAGTAGGGGTAATTGGGGCCTGGGTTGGGTAATCTGATTAGGCATTGGGCTGGTTATTGGATTTAATTAGGCCAAATTAAAAGGACAAATGTGGCTATAAATTAAATAGCTCTTTTCCCCTTTAATTTATAAAAAAATAATAAACAAATTTTTGAAAACAAATTAAAAGCGCTAAAATGATTTATAATATATAATTATCAATTTAAAAATATAAAATCCCACTTTATAAATACGAGACGGATTTAAACCTAAAAATGGCTAATATTGCAATTATACAATTTTATCCCTAAAAAATACCAAATAAATTTGTAAAATTCTGTGAAAAATATATTAGCTATATTTTAATATAATCATGAGAATACAATAAATAAATCATCAAAAAAATAATTTTGGGGACAATTATTGGGTTTTTCTTGATAAGAAACACAGTAGTAAATTGACTTAAAAAACTTTGAAAAATTAAGGAAAAATAATAGGACCTTGGGACATACTTATATATGCATATATAGGCTATTCTGAAGGTATTTTGCATATTTATAAAAAATACAGGGAAAAATTGGGTATCAACAGCTGTCCCTCTTTACCCGGGGGGATGAAAGAGTTGTCGGGTACAGATATGATGGCCAATTTTGACCGAACGAAATTGTTTGAAGAGGAGGTTGGTCGTGCTCTGACTCTTGAGCTGCCTACATATCCCTGGTCTTATAGGAATCAGTTCATATGTAGTTCAGGATCCGTCGGCGGAGTATGCTGATGGAGATCTTTTCAAGAACGGGCGCAATATTCAGGTCGGGATGAATGGTTAAGGTCTAATAGGGCTGCGGAAACTGGAGCGAGATTGCTTCTGCTGAGATAGCCATTGCTTGACGGTTTACCTACAAATAAGCATATATTGTGCATAAATTTAAACGTGATGCAAGCCCCCCGTTGGGACCATGAATGTTGTCTTTGGACGATTAGGATGACGTCCTCAGACCATGACGTCCTGGGCCATGAAGCATATGATAAAGGATTCGCAGGCCATGAAATGATGCTCTCGAGCTATGAGAATGATACCTCCGAACTATGATGCCTTTGAATAATGATATGCAAAAGATAAAGGGATCTTCGGGCCATGACATGGTGTTCTCGGGCTATGTAAATGGTGCCTCCGAACAATGACGCCCTTAGATAATTTGGCTATCTTTCAGCCCATGAAATGCAGTGTTTGGCAATATTTCAGCCTATGAGATGCAATAAACGACGATCTTTCAGCCATGCAAGTGTAAAATAAAGCAGCGAACTTTCAGCCATGCAAGTGTAAAATACAGCGGCGATATTTCAGCCATGCAAGTGTAAAATAAAGTGGCGATATTTCAGCCATGCAGGTGTAAAGGTGGCGATCTTTCAGCCATGCAAATGTAAATAAAGCGACGATATTTCAGCCATGCAAGTGTAAAATAAAGAGGCGATATTTCAGCCATGCAGGTGTAAAGGTGGCGATCTTTCAGTTATGCAAGTGTAACTAAAGTGGTGATATTTCAGCCACGTAAATGTAAAATAAAGCGGCGATATTTCAGCCATGCAGGTGTAAAGGTGGCGATCTTTCAGCCATGCAAATGGAGGTAGAGCTTAACCTCGGAAGGCAGAATGGTAGCCTTATGCAATGCAGAGAATGCAGATAGAGACAGTGCTTAACCTCGGAAGGCAGAATGGTAGCCTTATGCAATGCAGAGAATGCAGATGGAGACAATGCTTAGTCTCAGAAGGTAGAATGGTAGCCTTATGCAATGCAGAGAATGCAGATGGAGATAGTGTTTAGTCTCGGAAGGCAGAATGGTAGCCTTATGCAATGCAGAAATAAAATAAAATGCCAAATGGTAATAGACTTTCTTAGTTGATAGCAGGTTGCAACATCGTGACTGCTGGGGACGTTGCGATATAGGGAATATCGCCGGCGTGCGTGGATAGCAAATGCTAATAAACGCGAACAATTCCGAGAGTTGTATTCCTGAACAACATTTATCCCATGAATGTATAGCATGTCAGATGCTTTCGCAATCCAAATGTCTGCATCCAAAGAAAAATCGTGAGTTTTGTAGAGGGGAGATTAGTTCGTATCCCTATTGGCCTTGTCCGACCTATTCGACTTTGATCTGGTGATACGGTATGTATCATTGGGGTAGCGTTGCTGAACAAAGCGATTTTGATAATAAACTCGCATGAGTTTGTAAAAATATAACATAAGTATATATTGTTTTATAAGAAAGAAATAGTTTTTTAGATGAACCGACGAGTGTGGCGTGGTTCAAGACATTGCAACCTCTTTTGCTATGGAATTTTGAGGGTCCTCCTCAAAATTTTGCCCCAGTTAATGGGTTGATGCTTCTAACCGTTTCTTGCAACAATTGGCTGAAATCACTTCGGAATTTTGAGGGTCCTCCTCAAAATTCTATCCCAGTTTTTGATTGCGGGGGGAAATGGAATTTTATTGAATTGTGACCGAACCCATAGGGCTGCCTACATATCCCCTCTTAAATGGGAATCAGGTCAGGCATAGTTCAATTTACATCATATAGGAAAACATAAAGATTACACATAGTAACGCTTGACTACATCTGAGTTGATGGGCTTTGGCCAGACTTCTCCGTCCATTTATGAAAGTATGAGGGATCCTCATGTCAAAACCCGATGAACCATATATGGACCCTTCTAGTTGGGAGAGAATTTCCTTTTGGCTTCATCTTGATGCGAAAAACTTTTCTTTAACACCAGCTGCCCCGGTGTGAATTGTCTTGGCTTGACTCTTTTGTTGAAGGCTCTGGACATTCTGTTCTAATAGAGTTGACCATGGCAAACTACATTCATTCTCTTCCCGTCCATAAGGGCTAGAGGCTCGTAATGACTCTTTACCCAATCTACATCATCGAGTTCTGCTTTCTGTATGATCCTTAAGGGGGGAACTTCTACCTCGACAGGAATGACTGCTTCTGTACCATATACCAGCATGTAGGGGGTTGCCCTAGTTGATGTGACGACTGTAGTGCGGTACCCCAATAAAGTAAATGATAGCTTTTCGTGCCACTGCTTATGCTTTTCTGTCATTTTCCTTAGTATCTTCTTGATATTCTTTTTGGCAGCCTCTGCGGCTCCGTTCATCTAAGGTCTGTAGGTTGTAGAATTCTTGTGTTTGATCTTGAAGGTTTCACACATGGCTTTCATCAGGTCACTGTTGAGATTGGAACCATTATCATTGATGATTGACTCCGGAATCCCGAACCGATAAACGATATGGTCGCGGACGAAGTCTGCTTCGACTTTCTTAGTCACTGCTTTGTAAGATGCTGCCTCGACCCATTGGGTGAAATAGTCGATTACTACTAGGATAAACCTGTTCCCGTTGGAGGCGGCAGGCTCGATTGGTCCAATAACATCCATTCCCCAAGCAGCGAATGGCCACGGTGAGCTTGTTGCAGTAAGCTCATTTGGGGGTACCTTGATCATGTCTGCATGTGTCTGGCAACGGTGGCATTTTCAGACTTACTGGATGCAGTCTGTCTCCATAGTCATCCAAAAGTAACTAGCCCGGAGTATCTTCTTGGCTAAAACAAAACCGTTTATATGTGGACTGCAGGACCCCGCATGGATTTCTTCTAGTAGTTTAGATGCTTCCTTCATGTTGACACACCTTAGTAATCCCAAATCTGGAGTCCTCCTATATAGGATTCCTCCACTGTGAAAGAAATTGTTAGACAATCTTCGAAGTGTGCGCTTCTGAGTGGTGTTTGTAAGTTCTGGGTATTCTCCTTTTGCCAAATATTCCTTGATATCATGAAACCAAGTCTTTCCATCTGCTTCTTCTTCGACATAAGCATAGTAAGCTGGCTGATCAAAGATCTTTACCGGAATAGGATCAATGAAGTTTTTATCTGGATGTTGTATCATGGATGATAGGGTAGCCAATGCATCAGCAAACTCATTCTGGACTCTGGGAACATGCTGGAACTCTGTCTTTGTGAACCTCTTTATCAACTCATGTACCTGATGCAGATAAAGGAGTATCTTGGATTTCTTGGTCGGCCATTCTTCTCGGACCTGATGTATAAGCAAGTCTAAATCCCCAATTACTAGCAATTATTGAATGTTCATGTCAATGGCCATCTTGAGCCCTAAGATGCAGGCTTCGTATTCGGCCATGTTGTTGGTGCAAGGAAACCTGAGTTTGGTAGACACCGGATAATGCTGGTCGATTTCTGATACTAGGACTGTTCCTATACCAACTCCTTTAAAATTTGTTGCTCCATCAAAAAACATTCTCCAACCACCATAGGATTCTGCAATATCTTCTCCTATGAACGATGTCTCTTCGTCGGGAAAATACGTTTTTAGGGGTTCGTATTCTCCATCTACGGGATTCTCGGCAAGGTGATCTGCTAGTGCCTGTCCCTTTATTGCCTTCTGAGTACGTAGACAATGTCGAATTCACTTAACAAGATTTGCCACTTGGCTAGCTTGCCGGTAGGCATGGGCTTTTGAAAGATGTACTTCAAAAGATCCATCCTTGATAAGAGATATGTAGTGAAGGCACAGAAGTAGTGCCTCAACTTCTGAGCTACCCAAGTTAAAGCACAATAGGTTTGCTCTAATAGAGAATATCAGGCCTCATACGGGGTGAACTTCTTACTAAGGTAATAGATGGCCTGCTCCTTCCTCCCTGTTTCATCATGTTGCCCTATAACACAACCGAACGCTCTATCCAATACTACGAGGTAGAGTAATAGAGGTCTACCTAGCTCGGGCGGGACCAACACTGGTGGTGTTGACAGGTACTCCATGATTCTGTTGAAGGCCTTTTGGCAGTCATCAGTCCATTTGGTAGCGGCATCCTTCTTCAGCATCTTAAAGATTGGCTCACAGATAATTGTAGATTGTGCTATGAACCGGCTGATATAGTTAAGTCTCCCCAAAAAACTCATTACGTCCTTCTTGTTCTTTGGCGGTAGCAACTCTTGAATAGCTTTGACCTTTGATGGATGTAGTTCTATTCCTCGGCGACTTACAATGAACCCAAGTATTTTTTTCGGCAGGAACCCCAAATGCGCACTTCGCGGGATTCAGTTTTAGGTTGTACCTTCTCAGTCTATTGAAGAACTTTCTCAAATATTCCATGTGATCAGTGGCTTTCTTGGACTTGATGATAACATCATCTACATATACTTTGATCTCCTTGTGTATCATATCATGCAAAATGGAGGTCATGGCCCTCATGTAGGTGGCCCCAACATTCTTTAATCCGAACGACATCATCTTGTAACATAATGAAAACCGTTTTCTCAGCATCTTCTTCATCCATCCAGATCTAATGATACCCAGCGAAACAATCCACAAATGACTGCAATTCATGCTTAGCGCAATTATCGATCAGGATGTGTATGTTTGGCAAGGGGAAGTCGTCTTTGGAACTGGGCCGGTTGAGATCCCGGTAGTCAACACAGACTCTGACCTTTCCATCCTTCGTTAGTACTGGCACAATGTTGGCTAACCATGTTGGGTATTCTACTACCCTAAGAACCCTGGTTGTGACTTGCTTAGTGACTTCTTCCTTGATTTTCAGACTCATGTCAGGCTTGAACTTTCTGAGCTTTTGCTTTACCGGCAGACATGTTCGATCGCTTGGAAGTTTGTGAGCCACAATAGATGTACTTAGACCAGTCATGTCATCATATGACCAAGCGAATATGTCTTCATATTCCCTTAGAAATTCTATGTATTCCTTCTTTTCTGGTGGCGATAAGTGGACACTGATTCTCGTTTTTTTGACGTTCGCTGCATCTCCCAGGTTAACCATCTCGATCTCGTCCAGGTTGGACTTAGGTTTGTTCTCAAAAATTCTCAACTTTCTCAACAACCTCTTCTGGTATTTCATCCTCCTCTAAATCTGTGTCCGTTTGTTGCATTGTCTCGTTGCATGTCACAGTCATTGGTTCATCAAGATAAGTAATAATAATGCTGTATAAGTAAAGTAATGAGAGAAAATAATAAGAGTAAGATTTATAGGGAAAGTCAAAATGCTTTGATAAATTTCATAACTGTTTTGAACATTGAAGATCTTATTGTGAAATTTTAAAATGCAAAAGGAAAGTCAACTAGTAAAAATAAAAGATAGTGCATGATGCTTGTTCAGCCTTGCTATCCCGAGGCTTTCCGGGATCTGGTGGTTCTGATGGTCTAGTTATTGAGGCATGCTCCTCTACTTACTTCTTGTATGGAAGGGCCTTCCTCTCCCTTCTCCTCGAAAATAACACAACAATCAATATCATCGTCTTCTAAGAACAAATTCCTCACTGCTGCCAGGGCTTCCTTTTCTTCTGACCCATAAATAACATCGGTTGGCTAGAAAGTCTACTCCAAATATGGTATTGGCTGATCCAGCGGATAGTAAGGACCGCGTCATGGTGGCGACCAGTTGTTGAATTCCTCCCAAGTGTACTCATATCCCAGACCGAAGGTGGTGCCATGTTTCTTTAGTTTGATAGGCTTAGAGATTCCTTAGAGGTACTTGCCAAGTCCCTTGCCAGGTTCGTATCTGTTCCAGTTCAATATGCTTTCAATTTTATTGTCCCACCATTTGTCTTTGTCGATGGCGTTGACTTGTTCGATGTGGTGATAGGTCTCTCTGCCTATCTTTCTTCTGCCTCTGATTGTTGGGATGGTCTGGCGACTGTATATGGGATTACTACCATTGCTGTGAATGATCACCTCTTGGTGTTTCCACTCAAATTTCACTACCTGATGTAGTGTTGATGCTACGACCCCAGCTACATGAATCCACGGTCGTCCCAACAACAAATTTTAAGATGCCGGCACGTCTATCACTTGAAAATCAACATCGAACCAAGTAGGCCCCATTTGCAAACATAGGTTGTTTTCCCCAATAGTGGACCTTTGGGAACCGTCGAAAGCTTTGACGTTGATGGCCCCATCCTTGATCTCATGCAGCCCCTTGTTGTGCAATGCCTTGTTGTGACTCAACCCTTCGGGTGGTAGCTCATCTTCATGGAAAGTGATTTTGTGACTTTCCAATACCTGTCCAACCATGTTGGCCATTTGCCTGCTAGTGATGTTTCTTGGTATATACGCTTCACTTAGCACCCTCAATAGAGCATTTTTATATGCCTCAAAATTTTGTAGCAAAGTAAGTATGGAGATCTACGCCGGTATTTTGTTCAACTGGTCGATGATCGAGTATTCCTTGGCATGTATCTTTCTCCAAAGGTCATCTGGACCTGTCTCAATAATGGGTGACCGATTGGAGGCCTGCTTGCTTGACTCAACTAAGTGTTTGGGGGTATAAACTCTACTAGTTCTTGTCATACCCTGTGCGGCAACAGTTTCCTCGAACCTAACCTTGCCTTTCCTCCTTGCCTCGGCTGTATAGTCCCAAGGTATAGCTTTTGTATGGAATGGTGTCACGGCCGACATCGTCACTGGGATCGGCGTGACTATCTTTACCCCGAATGGAGCAGGTCCCTTGGGTGGTAAAACTGCAACTTCGAATGGTGTAGGTGCATTCGTTGGAGACACAAATTTGACCCAATTAGCACTGGTGTCTTTGCAGATGACGTTGTTTCAAACTCAAGTGGCATGGACATGTTTACCTTAGCGTCCCTAGATGGCTGAATCTGGACTATGATTGGATTAAGAGTAACTATTGGCTTCTTTGGGTCATCACCTTCTGCAATCAACCCGATTGATCCCTCAGGATCCCAATCATCCTCTATTTCAATCATGTGAACATCTCCAGCCTTATGGTCTGGTAGAAGGTTATTGCGGACATTCAGAGCGGGCTCTTTTGCCACAATAATCTTGTTGTCAATCAAAGCCTGGATCTTGTCTTTTAGAGAACGACATTAGTCAATGGTGTGTCCCTTCATGTCGGAATGGTATGCACGGGATTTGTTTGGATTAACATACTGAGAATGGTTTTCAGGAGTTATAGCAGGGATAGGGGTAACATAACCAACAGCTTTGAGTCTTTCGTACAACTGGTCAATGGGTTCAGCAATGGTTGTATACTGTTTAGGAGGTTAGCGGTCAAAATTTGGTCGAGGTCTTGGGAAGTTTTGGCGTGCAGCAGGGGATTGATAGTGGGATGGTTGAGCATTGTATGCTTGGTAAACATGTACGGGTTGGGAATATCTAGGTGAAGTAGGCTAATATGTGGGAGGTGGATATGATTGATAAACGGGTGGCGGAGTTTGGTAAGAGGGTGTTTGGTAGTTCGGGGTAGGTTGATATGTGAGTGGAGGCATTGGGTAGGTTTGGTATTTGATGGGAGATTTGGTTCTTTGTGCAACC
Organism: Nicotiana sylvestris; assembly: GCF_000393655.2. Lineage (NCBI taxonomy): Eukaryota > Viridiplantae > Streptophyta > Magnoliopsida > Solanales > Solanaceae > Nicotiana > Nicotiana sylvestris. The sequence continues at coordinate 67,820,129 of NC_091063.1, forward strand.
ATTATGTCCCCTACGTCCCTTTTCTTGGATGCACCACCAGACTGTAAGGCCTTATTGGTAGCTTGCAAAGCCTCGAAGTTCATAACCATACCACTTTTGATGCCCTCTTCGATCCTTTCACCCAGCTTGATAATGTCAGAAAATTTATGGCTCTCGATCATCATTAGTCGTTCATAATACTACGGGTCCTGAGCTCGAACAAAGAATTTGTTCATTTGTTCCTCTTCTAAAGTAGGCCTGCCCTTAGAAGCTTCGGACCTCCAGCGAGTAGCATACTCGCGAAATGTTTCTATATATTTCTTCTTTAGATTCTGGATGTAGAACACATCTAGTGCATTTTCTGTGTTGAACCTAAATTTGTCCATAAAGTCGGATGCCATACTCACCTAGTTCGACCATTTTTTCGGGTCTTGGCTAATGTACCAAGACAGAGCATCTCCTTTCAGACTCCTCATGAAAAGTTTCATATGGATCCTTTCATCCTTTCCTACTCCGACAAGCTTGTCACAGTATGTTCTCAAATGAACTCTTGGATCCCCTGTTCCATCAAACATCTCAAACTTAGGAGGTTTGCACCCTTCGGGCTATGTTCTCAAATGAACTCTTGGATCCCCTATGCCATCAAACATCTCAAACTTAGGAGGTTTGCACCCCTCGGACAGTTCGACATCGGGTTGTATGTAAAGATCTTCGTAGTTCAACCCTTCAATCCCCTTACTTCCTTCGACGCCCTGAATTCGGCTAGTCAACTTCTTAAGTTCTTCAGCCAGGTTCCTGATGCATGAGTCGTTATCATCATACTCAGGTATGCTTGAGATGGGTTGGGTGGAGTGTGGTACGGTCTCCACATAGATAGAGGTGTTATGATGGGTGTGAAAGTGGTCATTTGTGGAGTTTTGGGGTTCCAAGATGAGCAGTGGAGTATTGTTAGAAGTATGGCAGGTGTTGTAGTGGTGGTGAGGAGCAGGATGGTTTTGTGGCTTTGGGATATTTTGTGGAGGTGTGGGGTTCTGAGCATTTGGGAAGTTGACATCTGAAGTGGTGAGGGAAAATGACAGATTTGCCAGATTCCGAACCTGATCAAGTTCCTCTTGGAACTTCAACAGCTTTTGTTCCAATTGGGATGCATTCTCTTTGGAAACCTGAGTACCATGGGCATGAGTGACCTCTACCCGTTCAGTTGAGTTCTCCTTTCTGGTGTTGTTCAGAACTTCCATCTTTCCTTTGTTCTTGTTTTTGACAGGACTAAGATGAGGAGTGGGTAGAGGGCCCGTGGATCTCGTTGAACAAGATGATGTTGCCAGAGTGCATGAAATAACCTTTGGGAGGGGGAATAAATAAAAAAAAGTAAAAACAAAAAGGTAACAAGTTAGTGAGGATTATAAGAAAATGTTGCGATATTAAACACATAGTGCAAGAATGTAAATCATATCCTATTTGGGAACCTCTTTGTGCCCGAGGTAGACCTAGCGACAAATTGATTTGGAGAACTTAGAATGCTAAATGCCTCAATTCATTGATTAAAAATAGACGAGTCCCAAATCGACACTAAATAACAGGAAGTAAAGTAGCACTAGTGGCCGTTAGCCTTATTACATTTTGTAAAGCGAAAAAGGAAAAACTCCTATCTATTTGGTCCGAGAAGGACCTTCCCCAGACTCGGCATCTTTGGTTCCGTCGATCAGCTTTCCCAACTCGCGAAGTCCCAATAGTAGGTAGGCTCTGGCTAGATGTCCGCCCTCGTTTCCCTCAGCATTCTGGCAATCCTCAATTCTTTTGAGAAATTTCCTTTACTGTTTTACTATACCCGGCTCCAAGTACCCCAGTCGCTTGTTGGCATTGACAGCCATGTCTTTCCACTCTTCAATCAGCTTTTGGTTGGTTCCTGTATCTCACGGTGCTCGCTTTCGCATTCCCAAATCCTCTTGCGCAGTTAATTGTATTTGACCTGTGCCTCGACCCTCTCATTTATGATCCTATGGCCCCTAGCAAGTCCTGACTGACCCAGACCGTTGTGATTAGATTCTAACCAGCCTGAATAGTAGGGAGCGCAACCAGCGTGGTATCTGTCTGGTTTGATAGTATCTCTTCCCATGATGATCTTGCAATGCCACATATGCTGATCTTGGCACTTATAAGTACTGTCATCGGCTTGGAAGTCGGCCCGAAAGTGACTCATCTTGTCGACCCTTGGTATAACCTACTTCCTACCAGCCTGTCTCATAACTTGAAGAGGGACATAAGGGTAGGTTCCTCTCAGGCCGATTAATATTAGAAACGGTGCATCCCTGGATTGGGCAATAAACTCCTCAGTAGGGAACCATTCAAACACCCATTGTATTTGATCCTCAATTAGGTTTTCAAACAGCTTTAACCATCCCTTGGTGTCTTCTGGTTGGGAGAACATGTTGGGCATATAATTCATCCTCTTTGGATGATGGAAAGCTATATGATCATCCCAGTCCCTTCACTAAATCTCTTGTCGATTTGGAGATGTTCTATGAGCCTGAGCTAGAGTAGCAAATTGCAGCCCTCGAAGTGTCCAGCTCCTCGTTGACACTTCTCCAAGGCTCGGTATATCTCCGCAATAATCATGGGCACAATGCTGAAAGGTTGCCCACCAATGCCCTCCAATAGAGTTTTGGTTACCATAACTAGCCTGGTATGGAGCCTTGCTTTCTTTATTAGAAACACTATCAACCCCAGGAAACAAAACATAAGTACAAAGACCCTTCGGTGAATATGCCCTAATGATGTGAGGGCGAACTCGTCAGGATAAGTACGGTAAGATTTGTTGTGACCGTACCTCTCGTACAAATAATCAAAGGGAATATACGACTCTTTCAAGCATGTCAAGTCTGGATTCTTCTTTAGACCCATTATTTTGAGGAAACCTCTACCCTTGCGGTTTTTTGGCATTAACAAACCTAAAGTTTCCCATGGTATACCAACTAATCCTCCTATTTCCTCCAGCATGGGTGTCATCTCAATGTCCCTGAAGCGGAACACAAACCTATCACAATCCTAGAATAGAGTAGCAGCTTCTATGATCTTGTTGTTAGGTTGAATTTCCAGGAGAGAAGGTAGATTTCCTAGGTATTTCCAGATAAGAGTCTGATCACTGGAATGAAGATCCTCCCACCAGCTTAGCAATTTTAGGTGGATGTTGGTGACCATGCCGAATCTGGGGACTTCGTGCCTCATATTTCTGCAAGACAAAATGGTTAGGCTCTTACCCCCACCAGACTTAACTATTAAATATCAATAACTGGCATAAAAACATTTAGTTCTCCAAATAAATGCACAAAATGTAGTAGTGTCCGTTTGGGTTTTAGGGAAACCCAATGGACTTTGGACAAGGCTATCTGAAAGAGTCATTATGCGGACAATAACTGACTCGGCTAGGTTTGACCATGATGCATGCACAATTAAATAGAGTAAGGTTTCTATAGGGTTTTAGACCGGTACCCTTGAGCAGACAACTCAAGGGGGAAAGGCACGGAACCGTCGACTACACCGTTGATCGACTGGTTTTACCGCAAATATGCCTTTTCCAGATTTAGGGGGTGATAATATCAGATGAGCGCAACCACTCATTATAAGAGTTGTTATGGTATTTTGTTTTGCACAAGTGGAATATAATGTTGAAAACATGTTTATGCAATAACTAAAGCAGGTTGTCATGTATTTGCACGTTGAGAAAGTACTAAATACAACAGTTCTTCATAATTTGAAGCAATAATAAAGGAAAGCAGTAAAGAAAAGTAGTAAAGAAATAAAGGAAAGAAACAAAAGACAAGTCAGTTTTGTAGTTGAAAAGGGAAATTGAATGCTTAAAGGTATTAAACTAAGAAAGTCATATAAAGAAAATGTCAAGCCACAATAATAGTCTGAAATGGTAAAAGCCTAAAAGATCCCCAGCAGAGTCATGCTGTCGCGCCCCCTTTTTCTCGCGAAATTGGGTTTATGACATTTGGGAGGACAACTTATTCCCCTTTTGGGAATTTGGGTTTGAATTGAAGAGTCACCACCTAATGATTAAGGTGCATTAGGACACCAAGAAGGCTTGATTTGAGTAACCAGAGATTGGCTAAGGGCTTGAAGTTATCCCAAGGGGAAGGTGTTAGGCACCCCTCAGGATCCACTAGTGTGGTTCCCGGCCAGACTATTGTTGTGAATTTAGGTGCAAATAACATGTAGGAAAATAAAACTTCAAATAAGAGGGGATTTTCACATAATGGTTACAAACAAAATTGGAAAGAATTAAAAGGAAGCTGATTTTCTTAAAAGAAATAGTTTGAAATCTTTAGAAGAAACAAAAGGAAAAGGGGGGTCCTAGGTTTATTAATAATATGGATCACCCCACGCAACATCTGGTAATCACTCCTCAGTGAGGGGCTACACGAGATGTTATCGCGTGGTCATCATATCCATATCTACCCTTTCTCACCCCGTTAAGGTATTAAAGCATGGAATGGTCTCGTTTACTTATTGCATGCTATTACCCGTCCCAATCCTATCAGTCCTGGAGACATAACAAGTAAAAGGCTCAGATATACCTCCTTGAACAAAGAAAGCACATAATTAGCATGACTTTCACATACTGTTTATGGTCTGATTAAGAACTTAAAGGTTGAGGCAGACTGATTTATTACATAATTCAGATAAGAAGCCCAAATTAGGCCTGCCTACTGGTTGTACAGATTCAGTTTATAACTTCGCCCTAAGGCTTGCCTAAGCGTTGGACAAGGATCCTATAGGCATGGTATCTACTGAATTCAGAAAAATTAATAAATTGAATACGTACTAGTTAAAAAGGTTGTCAGATTATTAAAGAAAGCAAGTTTTTACGAAGGTTATAAATTTTGCCACTGATGATACTCGTTATTACTGGTTTTATCTCTAGACGTGAATGAAGAGATTCAGATTCCATTAATAGTTCCTATAGACATGCTTTCTATGCGTTGTTGATTTTAAACCTTTTATAGACATGGTAAAATGCAGAAACCTTTTAGGCATGATATCTAGGTGTTGAATTTTGTTTAAGACCTATGAACATGATATCCAATTGCAGTTGATTGTTTAAGACCTATGAACATGATTGCTAGATGAAAAAAATGGATATACAAGATTCATAAGGACCTATAGGCATAATTTCTATATGCATATGTAGAATTCAGATTTCCAGATACTTATGGACATGATTTCTATAAGAGAGAATGCAGAATTCAAAAATACCTATAGACGTGGCATCTATATGATAAATGCAGAATTTAGAAATACCTATAGGCATGATATCTATGTGAGAAATGCGGTGTCACGACCCCGGTTCGCCCTCCATGAACCATCGTGACGGCACCTAGTCTCTACGACTAGGTAAGCCTAATTCGTGGAAGAAAATTAATACTTGCGGAAGTAAACAATTTAAAACAGGAATAAAACAGTAACAGTGCATAAATGTGTCGCTCAGCGTATACCATGATTAACTCTCATTACCAAACATATATCCAAGACCCGAAAACCCATGAATCACAAGCTAAGAAAGAAATACTACATAGCTCTAACTTCGGAACTTCTAATAAATAACAGAAAAGTACAGAAGGGCTAAACACTAAAGGAAGGAATAGAAAGGGACTCCTTGGTATGCGGACGCGGCAGATGTACCTCGGAGTCTCTACGCAGTCACCTCCCTCAACGATAGTAGGCCTGATCAGCGGTACCTGGATCTGCACATGAAAAATATGCGCAGAAGAGGTGTGAGTACACCACAGCGGTACTCAGTAAGTGCCAAGCCTAACCTCGGTTGGGTAGTGACAAGGAAGGTCAGGGCCCTACTGAGGTTAAATAAAAATGTAAAAATTAACAGTATAGGACAGAACAGTATAACTGAGTATAGCAGTAAAATAACATTGGGTTAAACAGAACAGCAACAACCATACAGAACAAGGTAAACATGGAAAGGAAAATACAACTCAGCACCGATAGTAACAATCGGGGATCTCCTAGGATACCGTCCTGTAGTCTCATTCTTACATGTCCAGTAAATCTCCCGGGGTACCGTCCCGTAGTCCATCATATATATATCCGAAGGATCTCCCGGGATATTGTCCCGTAGTCCAACTCAAAATGCGCGGGGATTTACCAGAATCTTGTTCCGTAGCCCCAAATATAAATACCCAGTACTGGGGGAATCTACCGGATGCATTCCCGTAGTTCTATATAACTGTGCAGGGGGGTCTATCGGGAATCTAACCCGTAGTCCCAAGTAAATATGTAGGGGGATATACCTAGAATCTAACCCATAGTCCCAAAGTAAATAGACAGGGGGGGCTACCGGAATGCCATATCCGTAGTCCCAATGTAAATACGCAGCAACAGCAAGAAGATATTCGGAAATGAAATTTCCTATCAACGAAACAAGTAATTCTAGCCTAGCATGCTTTACGTAGTGCAGTTAAGGCAATTTAAGTCAACTAAGCATGCTTTTGTAACTAACAACAAGCTAAATTTTGCAAGTATAATAAGCCGGAAAGGAAACATGCTAATAATTACTTTAAGAAAACTGGATTTTCCAACAATTTTCACAAGTACGCGCTCGTCACCTCACGCACAAGGCAATTCAGTTACCAAACATACCAATCCTAAGGGGTAGGTCCCCCACACAAGGTTAGACAAGCCACTTACCTCGAACCGGCTCAAAATCAACTCGAAACCACACTTTTGCCACGAGTATCCGACTTCAAATGGCTCAAATCTATTCAATTCAATTGTATATTGTAAATAACACTTCAAGTAACTGATTCTACAATTAAATTCTAAGCTAATACGTGAAATTATGTAAAATGACCAAAACGCCCCTCAGGACAACATCTCAGAATCGCGTGAAATATATATATTCAGAAACCTCGCACTCTCACGAGTCTAACCATATAAAAATCTCTCAAATCGGATGTCAACAACCCATTCAAAACTCAATAATTCGGTCTAAGAAGTTTCTTCCAATTTTTCCCAATTTTTAATCCCCAATATGAGTTTAGATGAATAAATTAACCATAGATTGATGAAAAATAACTAGAAAGGGGTAAAGAATCGTTACCCATTGATCTTCTCTTCAAATCCCTCTCAAAATCGCCCTCTCCGGAGCTCCAATTTGATTTTCTAACTTTTGAAACTAAACCCTTTAATTTCATATTTCAGCCCAGTGATTTCCGCATATGCGGTCAAGGGACCGCATCTGTGGAACTTATGCCGCTTCTGCGGCTTTCATTAAGGAGCCAAAATTCCGCATCTGTGGTCCTGATCTCGCATATGCGGATCCGCTTCGGCGGAATTCCCACAGCATCTGCGGAAACTGATGAGCCAGCCCAAACTCGCTTCTGCGATCTACCTAGCCGCACCTACGGTACTGCATCTTTAGTTCCCAAGTCGCAGATGCGAAAATACCAGAAGCAACAAAAATCTGATGTCTTCCAACTTCCAAAATCCTTCTGTCAACCATCCGAAATCATATCGAGGCCCCTGGGACCTCAACCAAAAGCACCAACAATACCTAATACCCTATTCAAACTTGTACCAATCCTTAAAACACCTTAAACAACAACGGAAACCCGAATTAATCAAAGATTTAAGCCAAAGAACTCCAATTTTCCTCAAAATACGCTTTCGATTAAAACCCTAACCAAACCACGTCTGAATGACCTGAAACTTTACACACATATCCCAAATGACATGATGGAACTACTGCTACTTTCGGAATTCCATTCCGACCCTCGGATCAAAATCTCACTATCGAACCGGAAACTTCAAAAATTCAACTTTCGGCATTTCAAGCCTAAATTAGCTACGGACCTCCAAAACACACTCCGAACACGCTCCTAACCCCAATATTACCTAACGGAGCTAACGGAACCGTCGGATTTCCATTCCGATGCAGTCTCCCTACTATTCCAACATCGGTCAACTTTCCTACACTTAATCTCTCATTTAGGGACTAAGTGTCCCAAAACTCTCCGACACTCAAAACCGAACACCTCGGCAAATCCAATTAGCAGAATTAAACTTGGGGAAAGCAGTTAATAGGGGATCGGGGCATTAATTCTTAAGACGACTGGCCGGATCGTCACATCCTCCTACACTTAAACATTCGTTCATCCTCGAACGATCATAGAGGCATACCTGAAGTAGTGAAAAGATGAGGGTAACGGCTACGCATATCCTGCTTGGTCTCCCAAGTCGCCTCCTCAATCGGCTGGCCCCTCCACTGAACCTTTACCGAAGCAATGTTCTTTGACCTCAGCTTTCTAATCTGCCTGTCCAATATTGCCATCGTCTCCTCATTATAAGATAGGTCCTTTCCAATTAGACTGAGCTGAAATCCAACACGTGCGACGGATCGCCGTGATACCTCCGGAGCATCGAAATATGAAATACTGGATGAACTCCTGCCAAGCTGGGAGGTAAGGCAATCTTGTAAGCAACCTCCCCAACACGCCTCAATATCTCAAAAGGGCCAATAAACCTCGAACTCAACTTCCCTTTCTTCCCGAATCTTATAACGCCCTTCATAGGCGAAACCCGAAGCAGAACCCGCTCTCCAACCATATAGGAAACATCACGAACCTTCCGGTCCGCGTAACTCTTCTGTCTGGACTGGGTTGTACGAAGTCTATCCTGAATCACCTTAATCTTCTCCAAAGCATCCTGGACAAAATCTGTGCCCAAAATCTGGCCTTACCCGGCTCAAACCAATCTACCAGAGATCTACACCGCCTACCATATAAAGCCTCATACGGTGCCATCTGAATGCTGGACTGATAGTTGTTGTTGTAAGCAAACTCCGCCAATGGCAAGAACCGATCCCAAGATCCTCCAAACTCAATCACACACGCATGAAGCATATCCTCAAGAATCTGAATAGTGCGCTCGGACTATCCATCTGTTTGAGGGTGAAATGTTGTACTCAACTCTACCCGAGTACCTAACTCATGCTGAACGGATCTCTAGAACCGTGATGTGAACTGAGTACCTCTATTTGAAATGATAGAAACTGGAATACCATGCAGACGAACAATCTCCTGGATATAAATCTTCGCCAACCACTCCGAGGAATAAGTGGTACACATAGGAATAAAATGAGCGGACTTGGTCAGTCGATCGACAATCACCCAAATAGCATCAAACTTCTTCAAAGTCCGTGGGAGTCTAACTACAAAGTCCATGGTGATCCGCTCCCACTTCCACTCCGGAATCTCTGTCTGCTGAAGCAACCCGCCCGGTCTCTGGTGCTCACACTTCACCTGCTGACAATTGAGACACCGAGCTACGAATCCAACTATGTCTTTCTTCATCCGCCTCCACCAATAGTGCTGCCTCAAGTCCTGATACATCTTCGCAGCACCCGGATGGATGGAATACCGCAAACTATGGGCCTCCTCTAGAATCAGCTCTCGTAGCCCATCAACATTGGGTACACAAATCCGACCCTGCATCCTCAATACCCCGTCATCTCCAATAGTCACATCTCTGACATCATCATGCTGAACCTTGTCCTTGAGGACAAGCAAATAGGGGTCATCATATTGCCGCTCCCTGATACGATCAAATAAGGAAGACTGAGAAACCACGCAAGCTAGAACCCGACTGGGTTTCGAAAGATCCAATCTCACAAACTGGCTGGCTAAGGCCTGAACATCCATTGCCATAGGCCTCTCTAATGCTGGTAAATATGCTAAACTCCCCAAACTCTCTGCCCGGCGACTCAAAGCATCGGCCACCACATTGTCCTTGCCTGGGTGATATAAAATAGTGATATCATAGTCATTTAGCAACTTCAACCACCTCCTCTGGTGCAAATTTAGATCCTTTTGCTTGAACAAATGCTGCAAGCTCCGATGGTCAGTATAAATCTCACAGGGAACCCCGTATAAATAATGGCGCCAAATCTTCAGGGCGTGAACAATGGCAGCTAACTCAAGGTCGTGAACAGGGTAGTTCTTCTCATGTACATTCAACTGTCTGGACGCGTAGGCAATCACCCTACCGTCCTGCATCAACACTGCTCCTAGGCCAACCCTCGAGGCATCACAATAGATTGTATAAGACCCCGAACCTGTAGGCAGTATCAAAATTGGGGTTGTGGTCAAAGCTGTCTTGAGCTTCTGAAAGCTCGCCTCACACTCCTCCGTCCACAGAAATAGAGCACCCTTCTGGGTCAATCTGGTCATAGGGGCTGCAATCGATGAAAACCCCTCCATAAAACAACGGTAGTGGCCAGCCAAACCAAGAAAATTGATCTCAGTAGCTGAGGATGGTTGGGGCCAACTCTGCACGGCCTTTATCTTCTTCTGATCCACTTGAATACCCTCACTCGATACCACGTGGCCTAAGAATGCCACTGAATCCAACCAAAACTCACATTTCGATAATTTTGCGTATAACTCCTTCTCTCTCAGAGTCTGAAGCACGGCCCTCAGGTGCTGCTCATGATCTTCCCGACTCCGGGAATACACCAAAATATCATCAATAAAAACAATGACGAATGAGTTGAGATATGGCCAAAACACACTATGCATCAAATGCATAAATGTTGTTGGGGCATTGGTCAGCCCAAATGACATGACAAGGAACTCGTAATGACCATACCGAGTCCTGAAAGTAGTCTTCGGGATATCTGGCTCCCAAATCTTCAACTGATGGTAACCTGAGCGCAAATCAATCTTAGAGAACACTCGTGCGCCCTGAAGCTAGTCAAAAAGATCATCAATATGAGGCAAAGAATAACGATTCTTCACCGTGACTTTGTTCAACTGGTGATAATCGATACACATACGCATAGAACCATCTTTTTTCTTCACAAATAAGACAAGAGCACCCCAAGGTGAAACGTTGGGTCGAATAAAACCCTTATCAAGCAATTCCTATAACTGATCCTTCAACTCCTTCAACTCAAGGGGAGCCATACGATATGGAGGAATAGAAATGGGCTGAGTGTCCGGCAATAGATCAATGCCAAAATCAATATCTCTATCAGGCGGCATGCCTAGAAGATCAGCTATGAATACATCGAGAAAATCCCGTACTACTGGAACTGAATCTACTGAAGGGGTATCAATACTGACATCTCTCACATAAGCTAAATACGCGTCACACCCCTTCTCAACCATACACTGAGCTCTAAGAAAAGAAATAACTCTACTGGGAGTGTAATTTAAAGTACCCCTCCACTCAACACGCGGTACACCTGGCATAGCCAGCGTCACGGTTTTGGCGTGACAATCAAGAATAACATAATGGGGTGACAACCAGTCCATGCCCAAGATAATATCGAAGTCAACATACTGAGTAACAATAGATCGGCTCTGGTCTCAAAACCACTAAGAACAACCAAACACCACCGATACACGCAGTCCATAACAAGGGAATCTCCCATAGCAGTAGAAACATAAACAGGGGAACTCAAAGAATCCCAAGATACACCCAAATGTGGAGCAAAACAGAAAGACACATAAGAGTAAGTAGAGCCTGGATCGAATAGAACCGATGAATCTCTGTGACAAACCAATATAATACATGTGATGACAGAATTGGAGGCAACAGCCTTGGTACGGGCAGGAAGGGCATAGTATCTGGCCTAGCCTCCCCCTCTAGAGTGACCTCTACCTCCCTGACCTCCACCTCTAGCTGGCTGAGAAGGTGGGGTAGCAACTGGAGTTGTAACCATAGCCTGAGAACTCTGCGGGGCACGCTGTGGCTAAGAAGTCTGTAGAGGTGCACCCCTCCCAAGTCTGGGGCAATCCCTGACCATATAGCGTGTGTCGTCACACTCGGAACAAGCTCTGGGAGGACGTGGTAGTTGTGACTGGCCCGGGCCAGGTCTGCTAGACTGACCTCTAAAAGCACCCCGCGCAGGAGGCGTGCTAGAAACCAGAGGTGCATAATACGGCTCCTGAGCCCTAGGAGGAGCTGGAGCACTGCTGGCTGCTGGAAAAGCTGAATGAATGAAACGGCTCATATAACCCCTACCATGACGACCTGCAGCTGGGGTACGGGCACCATAATAATGGCCCGACTCTCGAGACCTCTTGGCCTCCCTCTCCTCTTTCTCCCTAGCATGCATACCCTCAATCCTCCTAGCAATGCTCACTACCTGCTGATAAGAAATATCCATCTCCAACTCACGAGCCATGCTAGATCTGATGGGGGAATAAGCCCCTCAATAAATTTGCGAACCCTCTCACGAACAGTAGCGACCAAGGCTGGTGCATGCCTAGCCAAACTGGTGTAATGGACAGCATACTCTGAAACAGTCGTAGAACCCTAGCGCAAATGCTCAAACTCTACGCGCCATACGTCCCTGGCGCTCTGAGGAACATACTCTCTCAGGAACAGATCCGAAAACTGAGTCCAAGTCAGTGAAGTATCCTTATCTGGACTGTCTAACTCATAGGTGTGCCACCACTCATAGGCAGCTCCTCGAAGCTGGAAAGTGGTGAAAGAAACCCTGCTCGATCCTGAGATACCCATAGTACGGAGAATGCGGTAACACTCATCAAGAAATCCCATAGCATCCTCCAATGCTAGACCACTGAATATAGGAGGCTTGTACTACTTGAACCTCTCAAGCCTCAACTGTTTATCCTCGGAAGCGGCTACCCTATCCTCGGGCTGAGTTGGCACTGCAGGCGGTACAGGAATAATTTCAAGGACCTGCTCAACATGCACCCGCTGCTCAGGAGTGCGGGCGGCGGGGGTCTGTGCTCCTCCCCCGGCTTGGGATGTGGCTGCAGCAAGGGGAAGTAGCCCTGCCTAAGCTAAGGTGGTGTACATACTCATGAACTATGCCAAAGTCTCCTGGAGAGCTGGAGTAGTAGTAGTAGTAGGCGTGTCAGGTGTCTGGGCTCTAGCTAGATCCGCTAGTGGTACCTCGGCGACAGTCGCGCAGGTGTTTTGGCTGCACCACGTGCGCGTCCTCGGCCTCTACCCCGACCCCGGCCTCTGACGCCTGCAGTAGGGGGCGCGGGTGCCTGATCATCTCGGGTAGCACGTGTCCTCACCATCCGTGAGAGAATAGAAGACAGAAGTTTAGAATGGTGAAGTCAAAAATGTCGCGTGACAAGGAAATCAAATGAAGTGTAATTTTCCTTACAGTTACATAGCCTCTCGTAGATATGTACAGACGTCTTCGTACTGATCACCGAGACTCTAATAAATCGGTTTGTGATCCATGACTCCTATGAACCTAGAGCTCTAATACCAACTCGTCAGGACCCCAGTTCTCCCTCCATGAACCATTGTGATGGCACCTTGTCTCTACGACTAGGTAAGCCTAATTCGCGAAAGAAAACTAAAACTTGCGGAAGTAAACAATTTAAAACGGCAATAAAATAGTAACAGTGTATAAATGTGCCGCTCGGCGTACACCATAATTGACTCTCATTACCAAACATATATCCAGGACCCGGAAACCCATGAATCACAAGCTAAGAAAGAAATACTACATAGCTCTAACTCTGAAACTTCTAATAAATAATAGAAAAGTATATAAGGGCTAAACACTAAAGGCGGGAATAAAAAGGGACTCCTTGGTCTACGGACATGGCAGATGTACCTCGGAGTCTCTACGTAGTCACCTCCCTCAACAATAGTAGGCCTGATCAGTTGTACCTGGATCTGCACATGAAAAACATGCGCAAAAGAGGCGTAAGTACACCACAGCGGTACTCAGTAAGTGCCAAGCCTAACCTCGGTTGGGTAGTGATGAGGAAGGTCAGGGCCCTACTGAGGTTAAATAAAAATGTAAAAATTAATCGTATAGGATGGAACAGTATAACTGAGTACAGTAGTAAAATAACACAGGGTGAAACAGAACAGCAACAACTATACAGAACAAGGTAAACATGGAAAGGAAAATACAACTCAGCACCGATAGTAACAATCGGGGATCTCCCAATATACCGTCCTGTATTCCCATCCTTTCATGTCCAGTAAATCTCCCAGGGTACCGTCCCATAGTCCATCATATATATATCCGAAGGATCTCTTGGGATACCATCCCGTAATCCAACTCAAAATGCTCGGGGATCTACCGGAATCCTGTTTCGTAGCCCTAAATGTAAATACCCAGTACTGGGGGAATCTACCGGGTGTATTCCCGTAGTTCCATATAACTATGCAGGGGGATCTACCAGAAATCTAACCCATAGTCCCAAGTAAATATGCAGGGGGATCTACCAGGAATCTAACCCGTAGTTCCAAAGTAAACAGACAAGAGGGGGAGCTACCGGAATGCCACATCTGTAGTCCCAATGTAAATACGCAGCAACAGCAAGAAGATATTCGGAAATGAAATTTCATATCAAGGAAACAAGTCATTCTAGCCTAACATGCTTCACGTAGTGCAGTCAAGGTAATATAAGCAAATAGGCAATTTAAGTCAACTAAACATGCTTTTTTAACTAACAACAAGCTAAATTTTACAAGTATAATAAGCCAGAAAGGAAACATGCTAATAATTACTTTAAGAAAACCGGATTTTCCAACAATTTGCACAAGTACGCACTCGTCACCGCACGCACAAGGCAATTTAGTTACCAAACATACCAATCCTAAGGGGAAGGTCCCCCACACAAGGTTAGACAAGCCACTTACCTCGAACCGGCTCAAAATCAACTCGAAACCACACTTTTGCCACGAGTATCCGACTCCAAATGGCCCAAATCTATTCAATTCAATTGCATATTGTAAATAACAATTCAAATAACTGATTCTACAATTAAATTCTAAGCTAATACGCGAAATTATGTAAAATGACCAAAATGCCCCTCAGGACAACGTCTCGTAATCGGGTGAAATTGATACTTTCAGAAACCTCGTACTCTTACGAGTCTAACCATATAAAAATCTCTCAAATCGGATGTCAACAACCCATTCAAAACTCAATAATTCGGTCTAAGAAGTTTCTTCCAATTTTCCCCAATTTTTAATCCCCAATATGAGTTTAGATGAAGAAATTAACTATAGATTTATGGAATATAACTAGAAAGGGGTAAAGAATCGTTATCCAATGATCTTCTCTTCAAATCCCTCTCAAAATCGCCCTCTCCCGAGCTCTAATTTGATTTTCTAACTTTTGAAACTAAACCCTTGAATTTCATATTTCAGCCCAGTGATTTCCGCATCTGCGGTCAAGGGACCGCATCTGTAGTCCCGCTTTTGCGGAACTTATGCCGCTTTTGTGGCTTTTATTAAGGAGCCAATATTCCACACCTGCGGTCCTAATCTCGCAGATGCAGATCCGCTTCGGCGGAATTCCCACCGCATCTGCGAAAACTGATGAGCCAGCCCAACTCGCTTCTGCAGTCTACCTAGCCGCACCTACGGTACCGCATCTGCGGTTCCCAAGCCGCAGATGCAAAAATACTAGAAGCAGCAAAAAAATTGATATCTTCCAACTTCCAAAATCCTTCCGTCAACCATCCGAAATCATCCCGAGGCCCTCGGGACCTCAACCAAAAGCACCAACAATACCTAATACCCTATTCAAACTTGTACCAATCCTTAAAACACCTTAAACAATTACGGAAACCCGAATTAATCAAAGATTTAAGCCAAAGAACTCCAATTTTCCTCAAAATATGCTTTCAATCAAAAACCTAACAAAACCACGTTCGAATGACATGAAATTTTACACACACATCCCAAATGACATGATGGAACTATTGCAACTTTCGGAATTCCATTCCTACCCTCGGATCAAAATCTCACTATTGAACCGGAAACTTCGAAAATTCAACTTTCGGTATTTCAAGCCTAAATTAGCTACGGACCTCTACAACACACTCCGAACACGCTCCTAACCCCAAAATCACCTAATGGAACCGTCGAATTTCCATTCCGAGGCTGTCTCCCCACTGTTTTGACTTCGGTCAACTTTCCAACACTTAAGCTCTCATTTAGGGACTAAGTGTCCCAAAACTCTCCGAAACTCAAAACCGAACACCTCGGCAAATCCAATTAGCTAAATTAAACTTGGGGAAAGCAGTGAATAGGGGGATCGGGGCATTAATTCTTAAGACGACCGGCCGGGTCGTCACATGCGGAATTCGGAAATACCTATAGGCATGATATCTATGTGAGAATGCAGAATTCAGAAATACCTATAGGCATGATATCTACCCTTTGCATACATAGTCATCCCCCTCTTTTCACTATCTATCCCCAAGAGTTTATTACAAATTATTACAGCCCGGAATAAAGTAAAAAACACATCAGAAATATAAATAAAGATACAACCAAAGGTGATCCTGATTCAGACTTCATGTCTGAAATATGAGGTAAACCAACTCCAAGGGATCATGATCCAAAGCCTTTCTCCCATTTGAGTGTGTCAAAGTTCCCTAAGAGCCTCAAAGGAACTCCGGGTAATGCTCACACCCAAATGTATAATCAGATTAGGACAAGTGCAGTGTGGAAGGGCCAGCCCTCAAGTGTCCAAGTTTAGAGGGAGCTCAAAGGGTCACAAGGCATGGTTCACAAGAGGGGGCAGAACTTAAAGACTAAGAAAGTGTGCAAGTGCAGAATAGACTACTAAAGGGGAAAAGGAGAGGGAAACAGCTACTAATAAACACACATAGGGAGTTCAGGGGGTAGGGAAATTGTGAAGAGCCTATTGCTTAGGCCAGGACAGGCTTCAAGCATGCTCAGCAATGGAGGATGCTAGCATACTCTCAAACCTGCCAGAACACACTATTTAGAGGCTAGGATCCCAAGGGATCGAGTTTGATTCATGGAAAATAACTTATAGTAATGCCATGCCTCAAACCATAGCTTAAACACATAGGGGACAGGGGTTTGGGATTCATAATAGAACAGGCAAAAAGAGATCAGTAGTGTTGAAACACACAGAAGTAGTAAGCAGACAGGGATACAAAAGCAGTAAATAAACACATTGTTGTGATGCTAAAAAGCTTAAATCAGGACATACCAGTTTTTAAATAAGCAAATAAAGAAAGGCAGGCAGTAGGTCTTGTAAACAGGCCACAGTACAAGCAACAAGAGAGAATACTTTTGAGTGTAAGTGTAAGTTCAGAAAGACTACGAGTGATCGATATGTTTGTGTCAATGAAGAGCAGGTATTTATAGTGTGAAGAACAGGCAGAAACAAGGTAAGAAAACAATTAAGGAACTGAATATCAATTAAAATCAATCAATACAAGACTTCCTTTAATCAAGGAATTCAGACTTAAATGGTAAAATCTATTTAGGGAAATGAATCAAATAAACATCTTGTGCAAAGTAGGCAATTAGGGGTAAATAGATAGGGGTTTTCATTAAGGGGAGGATTTTAAAATACACGGTTAAAACAAATACGGTAAGGATCCCCCAGTATGCAGTAAATCAAGGGGTCAGAGATTATGTAAGTATTGGTCCATAAATGAACCAGGTCAGAAAAGCTAAGAAAAACTTTTAACTTAAATCGAGTCACATGGAAATCAGCAAACAAGAAAAGAAATCAGTCAAACCTATACAGAAGGAAGTCTAAAACTAATCAAAATTTTAAAGCCCTTTAGAAGGGAAGTTCAACACATATAAAGAGTACACCAGTATCAGACATGCGAGGCTGAATTTAGGACAAAGTGAAAGTGTCATGCAATTGCAAAAAAAAATAAGTAGATAGTAGACTACATGATCATGGTAGTCACATAGGTTAGCAGTGTAGAAGACAGATAGTATCAAATAGCATACAAAAGGTCCAGTGTAAAAGACCTTAGAAGAGTTTAGCAAAAGTCAGAATCATATGAAAGACAAAGATTTCAAAACTCAGTTCAGAGACTCGACATAGGTCTACAGGAGTTGGGGTTCTTAAAACCAGTTTCAAGCAAATCACATAGCCAATGGTTTCCAAACTCAAAAGAAACCCCAAATTCTAAGGTTTCTACCATCAATCGAGTGCAGAATGAGAGGACAAGTAATCAAGTCGGAATAGGTTCAGAGGTTTCAGAAAGGAACTAAGCCATTTAACATGTTCCTTCAGTAACAGAAACTCATGAGAAACATAGTAGAAGAGTAACATGCGAAACACAGTAGAAGATCTCAAAAAAAAACATAGTAGAAGAAACTAATAAAAAACATAGTAGAAGAAAACTAATCAGAACACCGTAAAGAAACTAAAAAAACATGGTAGAGGAAACTGATAAGAACGTGGTAGCAGAAGCTTAATAAGAACACAGTAGAAGAAACATAGTAGAAGAAACACACAAGAGAAAAAAGAAAATCAAATAGATATCTAAAAACCCTAGATCGGAAAATAACGGTTTTGAAAGCATAACTTTTTAAAAAAATATTAGAAAATCTTTTAAAGATTAGGGAAAGCATAGATCTGGAACACATTTAAAGAGATCAGAAAACCCTCAAAAGCTAGGGTTTTCAGTGGAACCCAAATGGTGAGAAAGGCTTGGATCTAAGCAGGAGGAGCCGAGGCCAGGCTCGAAACAGACATGGCTTGCCGGAGCAGGCTGGAGATGACCGTAAAGCTTGGATCAACAGAGGTCTGGACCCAGCTCTTCGTGGTCAAGTCATGCAACTTCAGTAACCAAACATGAGGAGCCATAGGAGGCCGGTGGGTCGTGAAACCACCATGGATTCAGGTAAGAAGGTGGCCGGAGAAGATGAAAGGAACTCATCGAAGAGGAAGGGAAGGGGGAAGGTTCTAGAGAGAACCAAAGATAGAGAGATAGAGACGAGTGAGGAAATGGGAGAGGTATTAGGGGGTCGTTTGGAATTAAAATGGTAAGAATGGATGAGGGTCGTCGATCTTTTAGATCAACGATCAGGATTTAATATGGTTTTGGGTCGGGTAGGGTTAATTGGGGCCTAGGTCGGTTATCTGATTAAGCATTGGGCTGGATATTGGATTTAATTAGGCCAAATGTGCTATAAATTAAATAGCCCTTTTTCCCTTTAATTTATAAAACAATAATAAACAAATTTCTGAAAATAAATTAAAAGCACTAAAATGATTTATAATATAAATTATCAATTTAAAAAAATAAAATCTCATTTTATAAATAGGAGACGGATTTAAACCTAAAATTGGCTAATATTGCAATTATACAATTTTATCCCTAAAAATACCAAATAAATTTGTAAAAAAGTGTAAAATATATATTAGCTATATTTTAATATAATAATGAGAATCCAATAAATAAATCACCAAAATAATAATTTTGGAGACGATTATTGGGTTTTTCTTGATAAGAAACAAAGTAGTAAATTGACTTAAAAATCTTTGAAAAATTAAGAAAAAATAATAGAACCTTGGGACATACTCATATACATATATATAGGCTATTTTGAAGGTATTTTGCATATTTAAAAAAAATACAGGGAAAAATTGGGTATCAACAGCGATTAGGCGATCGTAGAAGCGGAGTTTGGCTAGTTAATGAAAATTTGCAGAAGCGGAGATTTGTCCGCATGTGCGGACCGCAGATGAGACATTGGTACCGCATGTGCAGTTTTGCTGGACAGAAAGCATAAATAGAGGCCTTCGTGAAATTTGGTCATTTTTTCACCATCTGTGTTCGAACTTGGGGCTTTTTGAGAGGAATTGAAGAGGGATTCAAGGGGTAACACTTGGAGGTAAGGTTCTTGAACTCAATACTCTATTCTATGGTGATTTTTAACTAATTAGGAATGAAATTAGTGGAATTTAAGGGTTAAAACTGAGGGATTAAGGCTTGAAATTGGAGAGTTTAAATTGGAGATTCGAGGGGCCATTTAAGATCCGATTTTGATGCTCTTGGTATGTATGGACTCGTGGGAGGATAAGGATTCTAGTGATATGATTTTTATAGAATTCCGAGGCGTGGGCCCGGGGGTCGGGTTTGGCCAATTTCGGGATTTTTGAGCTAATTTGATGATTTTCGTATGGGTTTCATTCCTTTAGCATATATTGATGATAATATACTGATTTTTGTTAGATTTAGGGCATTTGGAGGCCGAACCAAACTATGTGTTCTATGATTAATATTGAGGTGACGCAAATGCCAAGTGACGGGCGTGTGGGCGTGCACCGTGAGAATCGTGGTCTGGATCATTCCATGGCACCGCTTAGTGATTCTTTTTTGCTGATATCCATGTTGTGATTATGTGATTAAGTTAATGAGATGCAAATCATCCTAATTATCATGTTAAGGCTTTACGCCGATACTGTTGAAACGAAGAGGTCGTTTCTTGCTGTCATATCATTAGTTTCATTGATATTTTATACTCAGTCCTGTTCATGCATATTATGCCATGCCTCAGTCTCGATTACTGTTATTTGGCATATCATATCATCGTTCGGGCTAGTATCATGATATTTTGAGTCTGTGTGTGAGATTGGAGAGTGATGACTGAGTGAGGCCGAGAGCCTGATATTGAGTGACAGTATAGGATCAGACTGCATGCCGCAGCGAGATACTGATTATGCCTTCATTGGCTTGTTATAGCACTTGGGCTGAAAGGAACCCCTCCGGAGTCTTACACTCCAGTGAGTGAAGTTGATGATATTGAGGGATGGATCTTCCCTGGACATGGATCTTGTCCGAAGTATTTATACCTGGAGATGGATCTTCTCCATAGGGATGGAATGCCCTTCCTCGATACTGGATGACTACGGTCAGTGATGTGTATATATTCCAAGATGGATCTTCCCTAGGTCGGATGGCCATAACAGTACCGAGTGGTTGAGCACTTGTGAGTGGAGGTACACGGAATATTGTTCATGCTATATGTGCATTGGTACATAGAGATTCCTGAGTTTTATACTCCGTACTGTTCAGATTGTATTTATTTACTGCTGAGTTTTTACTTGAACTGCAAGTCTACTTTTCTGTACAGTTTAATTGTGTTACCTGTTGAGGTTTGGTTCGTTATTACCTGTTAGTCCATAGTTTGGACTTGTTACTTACTGAGTTGGTGTACTCATATTACCCCCTACACCTTGTGTGCAGATCCAGGTATCTCAGGGCACGGAGGCGGTTGTTGACTATTCCAGTCGCGAACTTCATAGAGATAGCGAGGTAGCTGCCTGGCGATCGCAGTTCCCCTTTTTCTCCTTCTCTATCTTCCTATTAGTACATTGTTGTTATTTCCAGACTATTTTGGTCTTGTCTTATTTTAGAGCTATTGTAGCGTTGCTCATGACTTAGTGACACCCGAGGTTGGACTTGTATTTTTCGCTTTATTTAATTATGACTTTATATCTTAATCGAATTTTTGTTGAAAAATGATTTTACTTAAGTTTTAAATGAAATGTGGATTATTTTGGAAATGAGTTGGCTGGTCTAGTTTCACGATAGGCGCCATCACGACCGGGTCGGTTTTGGGGTCGTGACAGGGAAGTCAAGAATCATGACAAGACTCCATATGGCATTTAGATAGGAATTTTGTAACTCTTAGATTTCAAGAGTATGTAATTTTCCTTGCATTTTTATTTAATAGTAGGAACCGCGGATCGAAACCTCGACGAAACTTCACGCAACTCTCCCTCTAAGAATACTCCATCACTCTTCTTTCACTTGAACTACACGTGACCCGATTCTTTTACAACCCAGGATATGTAGGCTGCCTAAAAACAAGGCTCGGTCACAACTTTTTCTTTTATCTTCTTTTTCTTTTTAAATAATGGTGAGGTTAAAAATCAGTCACCTTATTCATTTTTCTTTTCCTGAAAACTCTTCATGTTTCCAAGCAAAGAAGGGCATGCTGTGAACAACTAATTTTTGACCACACCTGAATTCGAAACAATTTTAAGTGTAAATATTTCTTTTAGGTCTAATATTGATATTTTAAACTTTTAATCTTACTCTTAATAGGTTTTATTTGGAAAAAAATTAAATTAAAAACTACAAAAATATCCACCTTCTTAAAGTATAAATTTTATTTCTATTTACAAGAAAAACAATTTACAAAAAAAATGATTTCTTTTAATTAGAATTTTAATGAGTAAGTTATGGTATCTTTTCTTAGTATTATTTAAAGTACATATAAATATTTAGTTTTCCTATATTATAAGAAATGTTGGTTAACTTCTTATCTTTATAATTTAATTTAACTTTCAAAAAAACATTTGAGGAACTTTAACGTCAAAGAGATAAAGTATGGTAAACTTTATCTCAAAATCTGATGTTTAATTTGCTAATCCCATAATCTCATTTTCTAGCCTAACTCCCTCACCCCACCTTTCACGTCCTCACCCCTGCAATTCCTAACTCCCAACTTCAAACTCACGTTCCCCTACTCCAAAATGGGGGGGGGGGGGGGACAACAAACTACCAAATTTTCCTTATAAAAAAGAAAAGAAGGGGGAGAACGAAAAAAGATTAAAAAAAAAAAGAAAAAGAAGGGAGTAACAAAGAAAGAGAAAGGAACGGAGAGGAAGGAATGAAATTGAGAGGAAGATTTTGAAGAGGGAGGTCTAGGAACAGAAGAAAACAACGTGAAAAATAATAATAATAATAATAATAATAATAATAATAATAATAATAATAATAATAATGATTATGAAAATTTTCAGCAATTAGGAGAAAAATAACAGTTTTCTTTTAGAGTAAAAAGTGGGCTTGAAGAGATAGTTATTCAGTAGAGTTGCTCTATTTAGAGTCGAAAATCGAAGTGTCCTTCGTGGTTTAAATTTGCGGGTTTAACTCAGCAGATTGTAAATATTTTTTTTGCTGTGAAATCTTACAAAAGGTAACACTCAATCTCTTTGGTTAGTTTGATATAATGTATAACTGGATGCATGATGTTAGTTTATTTAAATTCAGTTATTCTTTTGCTTTCTTTTGTATTTTAGATGGCGTCGGTTTCTTCTTATTATTTATATATGTATATGTATGTTTGGAATTTAATGAATCGGAATAATCTGAAAGTTGTTCTTAACTTTTAATCTTTAGTTCTAATCTATTCTTTTGCCATAATTTCACGTTCAATCCCCGCGGCATGTTGATTGAGTTTGCGTAACCTTTTTTTTCTGGGATTTGGATGTTGCTTCCCTTGAGATAATTTGCATAAACTTGATCAATAAGAATCTTATTTCTTATCTTTATATATTGACTTTCCTCTAGTAAATATAATTTCATTAGTTTGTCAGATTATTTATCGGAATTGCTTTAGAGTGATGTTAGCCATTTTAATTCAGTGCCTGGAGACATAGATATTATTTATTTCACCATAAGAAAAATAGTTAAAGAATCCCTTAAGTTTTCTTTTATTTACTTCATTCTAAGAAACTCTATTACGTTGCTTCCTCGGGCCTCTATGTGCGCTAGAAATTTTTGTTAATATAGTATAAAGGTATGATTTCGGCTTTGCTCTAACAATAGGCAAGTCTGCAGAATCAACTTAACGGAATTTTTCATGTCTTCTTTCAAAGCTTTAATTCACCTTTTGCTTTAAATAAAAATTATCAATATTTTTTTTTAGTTTGAATATTTTTCTTACATTGCTGATGATGTTGCACTACTGAGAAGTCATTAGTAGTTAGATTATATGGATTCAAATTAATAAACCAAATAGGTGGGATTAAAAAAACTACACTCAAAGTTAATGAAGCTATAAAGCTGGTTCATTTTTTTATTTTTGTAAAATAAATATTTTACATTAACTCCAAAAATATTAAGCCAAATTATAAGAATATACAATTATTAAATATCTTGAATATTAAAGAGATAAAATAATTAAATATTCTGAATACGC
This sequence comes from Nicotiana sylvestris, assembly GCF_000393655.2. NCBI lineage: Eukaryota > Viridiplantae > Streptophyta > Magnoliopsida > Solanales > Solanaceae > Nicotiana > Nicotiana sylvestris. Next base: position 67,843,868 of record NC_091063.1, read on the forward strand.
TATTAGCCCATGTGTTCATACCCGAAACTTGGATTGATATGCTTAAATAATAAACGGATCATGTGCGCTTCCTGCGTCTTAATACCTTTTAATGTAAAATAATTATGTTTTAACCATGTGTACATTCTCGTACCTGTCACACCTCCTTTTTACACACCCGAAGGTAGTACAAGGGAGTTTTTCCACTTTAAGTGACATTATTCGAAATGAGATTATTTATTCATTTTTTGTTCAGAGTTGCCACTTGGGATGGTTTGTTTTCTGATGTCTCAAGTCACCGGTTTATTTTTAAATCCCAAATCGAGGAAGATTTCGACTTTCCTTTTGAAGTCTGCGAACCAGGAATTCTGAGTAAGGAATTCTGTTAACCCGAGGGAAGGTGTTAGGCACCCCCGGATTCCGTGGTTCTATCATGGTCGCTTAAACTATCATAATTGGCCTATTATCTGATTTTAATACATGTTTTAACCTATGATGCCAATTTAAACTTATTAACCGCTTTTGATTATTTTAAAGATGATTTAACGTCGTTTAAAACATGTCTTTGGATCGCGCCACATGAAATGCACCCGCAATCCGAAACACATTTTATTCAACGTTGTTAAAATTTGGATTTGGGTCACATGAAATGTACACCCGAGTTTAGGAAGGTAATATTATTAAAATAACGCGCCAAAAGCAATTACGCACTTTCAAATTTGCGAGGGCCATGGAAAATTCAACTAAATGGCACACCTCGATTTCTAATGATTAAAATTAAATAAATGAGGGCCATGCATTTTGAGATTTTATTTCGCACGACACACATCGACTAATTAAGAACCTAATTAATTAAGGAAGGCTTAATGGAATTCTAATCATTTTTTGACTCAAAGTTCGAACCTACTTATCAACTAACGGACCTTGCGCTGAATGACCAATCATCTAAAGAGAGGTCGCTTCAATTACAACAACTAACCAAAGGACTGGGTTCGACAAAGCAGACCCAAATGGCGTAAAGTATACGATCCCTTTTTGCCGGCCTCTTCAGGCTTGGGCCCAAAATGAGCCCAAGATTTAGTGAGATAATAAACACCAAGTGACATGGAGGCATGCAATTGAATCAAGAAAATAAGCATTCATCAGCTGGGCCAACATTAGGCCCAACGCTTAGAGCCTAACAATTTGCAGAACCAATTAAATGCAAATCAACTAATGCTATATGAAACACGAAATTGAATTACCCTTTTAACTTTTGAATTTAAGCTAATCAAGCACAAATCAACTAACTGAGCTTCTGATTTTATCTTTTATGCATTTTTGGATCAAATCTGTTGTGAGAAAAATTCAGCAGCAAACAAACGAACTACTGGGCTCAAGAAACAAGCCCGAGTAGCAAGGGCATATCGTCCTCCCTTGCTAATGTCTTCAAGGTCCAGGCTCAAGAAAACCCAAACCTTGCCAAAGTCACAGCTGAGGTTCAGGACTCAATATCAAGTCCCTGCCAGCAACAAAAATACCAATAGCACCCAACAACAACATGATAAGCTTTATTACTCCGTAGTAACTGGAATGTGAGGAAATTTCAAAAGCTACTAAAAATGCATGCTCAACTTTAACTACACTGATAATGAAATCAACAAATATTCATGCTTGAGTTCAAACCTAAGCTAAACTTACAAACACAACCTGAAACTTCAACCCAATTAACTCTTTTTCAATACCAACAGTAACAAAATCTAAGGAACTAGCACAATTTGCTTGAATCCAAAAATCAATCCCAAACTCTTAAAGAGCACAAGTTCATTTATGCAGCATGCTAAAGACATGAGATAACTAAGATAACATGTATAATTCAGGACTTATTACAAAACATTAAAGAAATAGAGGAAACGAATGTAATGAAATTCAAATTAGCTTGCATTCAGTCAGGCCTCAACTCGAAATACATGTTCTTAGTCACTTGTTGACAATGGTTTGAGGAAATACCTGGTAGTGAACAAAGAAGACAAAAAAGAGGGGTGAAGAATTAGTAATAACAGCAGCAGCAGTCAACAAAAGAAGCAATCAGTGAACCCAGTTGCATGCAATAACTGATGTGCAGCAGTGAATAACCAACCAAACTTCAAAACCCAAACTTTCTAAGCATCCAATTCAAACCATTTCACCCCCGGATGAATCAGAAGTTTTTCAGATATTGAAACTCTTTTAAATCAGAAGAAAAACTTAATGGAACAATGATTTTTTCTGAAAATTTTAACCGTTTGTGCTATTTCTGGATTTTCTAGCCCTCCCTTCTCTTAAGCTTGAAGAAAAGGTACCTTTATAGGCAAGGCTTTAGGGCTGCAGAAATGCATTTAGTTTTGCACCTAAATCCTTTTGGAATTTTCGTTTTTGCTCAAGTAACCTTAGTGTAAAATTCAAATTTTCACATAAGTCCCAATGACAGCTTCTAGGAAGCTTCCTATTTCAGCTACTGAGATTCCTTTTACCTAGAATTCCCAAATTACTCCTTTGAACCCTTGCTTTTTACCCATGAAACCAGACCAGATGTGGGTCAAATTGACCCAATCACATTGCTATGGCCTGTATAACCCAATTCAACCCCCTTTTTGGGCTTTCTGATTTCGTGATTCAAATCGAGCCCTAGTCAATGACCATATTTTAACGGGCTAGCCAGAATTTCCCACAAGAAAGACCAGAAAACTTTTAAAATGATCCCAAAACAAAAAGAAAAAGGGGAAATGAACTATTAACAACACATAAGCTGAATTCGTCATTAGGTTAATTAAGCAGACAGAACAAACGAAAGAAAAAAATGAACACATAACGAATAAAGGAAAAGAGAAAACAGAAAAACAAGAAGAAATATGCAAGAAAAATGAAAGAGACTGAAGAAGTACCTAAAGAAACTAGACGGGCCTAAGCTTGAATTCAAACCTCGAGCTTTCGATTTTGACCGAAATGGGCTTTAATCATGTGTTCTCAAATGAAAACACATGAATAAAACCAATTTCGACTTCAAATCTTCAAAAGGCACGCCGATTTAGGTCTTAGGATTTTAGGGTTCGAATCCTTGATTTAAGATTCGAGGAGCTCCAGGGGGATTCGAGGGAGAATACTTGGAGAATATGAGAGGGGAGGCTGTGATGGTTCCATGGTGTTGTTTTGAGGTGGTTTGGCGGTGGTGTCGCCACCCTCAGGCGGTGGGATTTCAAGGGCGACTGCTAGGGTTCATCGTCTCTGAGAGAGACGAGTTTGAGAGGGATGAGATGTGGGGGGGTTCTGAGGGGGGTAGGGTCCGTTCGGATAGTTATATACAAAGGGGTGGGAAAGTTGAGATCCGTTGGATCAACAAAACATCGACCGCTCCGATTTGTTTTAAATTAAACGGGGTCGTTTGGATGGGTAGGGGGCTGGACCGGGTTAATATTGGGTTTGGGCAGGGTATTTGGGTGGTTTTGGACGGGTATTTGGTGGGCTGGCCCAAAATTGGGTCTTTTTATTAAAAACTCCCTTTTTCTTTTCATTTTCTTTTTATTTTCAAATTTTTTTTAATTCCTTTTTCCAAATAAAAATAAAAGCTTAAATTAAAATCTCAAAACTAGATTATCCTACAAAATTAAACTAATTAACTCTAAATAATAATTACCACAACTAATTAAATGACAAAAAAACGACCCAAAATTCAAAATTAAACAATAATGAATGAAAAAAAATAAGTTATTTTTGTGATTTTCCATTTTTGTAAAACATTAATTTATTAATTAATCTAAAAATGTAAAATTAAATCCTGAATGCAACGCGTGATATTTTTGGTATTTTTCATGATTTAAACAAAACTTAAACGTGCACAAAATGCAAACAATTAAATAAAATTCTACAAAAATTCCTAAAATGGCAAATAATTAACAGAATCTATTTTCTTGGGATTTTATAGGAGTATTTCGCATAGGGCAAAAATCACGTGCTCACAGCACCTTGGTTTAACATCCAACTTCAAAGAAGAATAACTTGTATGCGTATTGCATCTTGGTGAACGCTATTAATAAAATATAATAAGTAATTAAGTGGTAATAAATAATCCATAATCAATAAAATATAAGAATAGTTAAAATTTGATTTAAGCCTTACATTAATCAATAAAGCGACCGTGCTAGAACCAAGGGACTCGAGAGGTGCCTTACACCTTCCCCTCGGTCAACAGAATTTCTTACTCAGTCTTCTATTTTCGTAGACCAAAAATTACGAGCCAAATATTTTCAAAACGTCATTTTAATTGGAAAAACTCTTCTAACTCAACCTCGTAATAGAGTTGTGTGGCAAAAAGAAAGAGGTGTGATACATATAGTGGACACTGTGGAGGAATTAGGACAGTTGCGAAAGTGTTGGAGTCGGGTTTGTATTGCCCGACTCTATTCAAGGATGCCCATGCTTGGGTGAAAATTTGTGATGAATGCCAAATAACATGCAACATATCTCGCCATCATGAGATGCCGATGACTGTAATTAAAGAGGTGAAATTATTTAACGCTTGGGGGATTAATTTTATGGGACCATTTTATCAGCTCGTATGGTAACAAGTACATATTGGTAGCAATTGACTATGTCTCAAAATGGGTTGAAGTTGTGGCTCTTCCAACAAATGATGCAAAAGGAGTAATAGGATTTTTAAGGAAAAAAATATTTTCACACGATTTGGCTCTGCGAGAGCTATAATCACTGATGGTGGAACTCATTTCTGCAATAGAGCTTTTGCAAGGCTGCTAGAAAAGTATGGAGGTCGCCATAAAATTGCCACACCTTACCACTCGCAAACGAGTGGGTAAGTGAAAGTGTCTAACTGGAAAATCAAAAGTGCCTTGGCCAAGACAGAGAATGTGACACAGACTGGTTGGTCAAGGAAGTTGGATGATACGTTATGGGCTTACCGCACAACATTTGAAACTCCAATCGGTATGTCTCGGTACAAGATGGTGTTTGGAAAAGCATTCCATCTTCCGGTGGAGCTTGATCATAAATCCTTATGCGCATTGCCGGCAATTGAATTTGGATATGAAAACCGCGGGCACAGGTAGAGTTACAGAGTTATATAAGCTCAAGGAGTTCCGGTTCTAAGCATTCGAGAGTACAATATTGTATAAGAAAATTATTAAGATGATGCACGATAAGCACATTATAGATAGGAACTTCAAATCTAGTTTTATTATACTACTCGAGATTGAGATTATTATCGGGTAAGCTGAAATCTAGATTGTCTGGACCATTTAGAATTGTGCACGTGTTCCCAAGTGGAGCTGTAGAAATTGAGTCCGAAGATGGGACAAACAGGTTTAAAGTAAATGGGTAAAGGTTAAAACACTACTTTAAAATGATTGAAGAAAAAGGAGAGAAAGATGTGATGTACTTGAAAGAGCCCTAATATGTGAGCGAAGCGTAATCCTGAAGGTCTGCATCGTGCCACAACGTTAAATAAGGTATTGCGTGGGAGGAAACCCATGACTTTAAGAGCCGTTTGGACATAAGAATTTTTTTCTTTTTTTCGAAAATTTTTCACTTTTTTTTAAATCAATATTTGGCCATAAAAATTACCAATTTTCACTTGAAGATGAATTTTGAATTTTTTTGAAAATTTGAAAACTTCAAAAAGCTATTTTTCAAAATTTTCACTCAAATCACTCACAAAAATTCAAAAACAACCAAAAATTATATTCATATCCAAACACGACACTATTTTTCAAACACTATTTTCACTTGAATTTTTTCTTAATTTTTTGGAATTTTACGATTTTTATGTCCAAACGCCCACTAAGTCATTATCAGTATTTTACTTTATTATTTTAGTAAATTAATTTTAGTTGATTAGTTTTGTTTGTCTTACAAGATTAATACACAACTACAAAGTTTATGGAGCAAATAAGGTAACCCGAGAAGGGATTAGCTTGAAAATTTCATGAATTACTGTAACTGTTAAAAAAATTCTCTGCTTAATAGTGTGCTAAGAAAGTATGGCACAGGGATAGCGAATAAGGCGGAATTTTTTCCTTAAACAGTGTGCTAAAGGACAATAGTATAGATATTGACACAAGGCAATATTTTTTCTCTCCTCGACAGTGAGCTATAGGATTATAGCACTGTGGTAAGTGAATTTTTATTTTTTTTATCTCTACCCTCCTCCCAAATAAACCCTCCTCCTTATTTTTCCTCCTCACTAATTCGAAAACCTAGCAATTCCCTACATACTCCCTCCCCGATACTCTCCCTTATCGATGTTGCTCTGACCAGCGACCACCACCCTCTGGCGACCGGTAAGTTCTATCTCTCTTATCTTATCTTCTCTTTTCTTTTCTTTCTCTCTCATCACTCTATTCCCCTTTCTCGCCCACTGCACACCTACCCCGTCACCCCTAAAATTCCAGGGTTCACCATTATTGGTCGGACCCTAGCCAATTTTCATCTACCCCCATTACACCACTCCATATTGATAGTTTGGTGTAATATTTTCTAGCCCTAGGACAAAAAAAGGGTTTTGGTATACTTGTGCTAAGTTGCTCGATGTATATGTATAGACTAAATTGGGATTGAAGTTGAATTATGTTGCATAATCATCGACGATGATCTTCGTCTCTTTGGGAGGCTAGTACCCCCATCAATTGCACAATGTGCATGTTCTGAGTTAAGCGCACCAACTGTTTGATAATTTTCCTCAACCGCTAAATGGTAGTTTTCGCGAAATTTGAGTAGCGAACCATATTTTAGAGGTTGTTAGGTGTTAATTGGAATGAGTGGAACTCTTTTCTGATTTTGTTGGCATGCCATCAATGTGCCCATACTTTTAACTCGTGCAAGGTTGAATGAAGTTTAAATACTCGAATTACTTGACCGATTTTTAATGCTACGACACCGCTCTAGCATGTTCGTAGATTGTTCTGAATGTTGCAACACTTTTGTGTGCTCACCTTGAGTTTGCTTCTTTTGGTAAGACAATATTGCCATGCTAAGTGCGGAATGGGTAGGTCTGTACGATTTTGTTTGAGGGGAAGTCTGAGTACCCACTTGATTGTCTCTATTACTAGAATATGTGTGTACCGGAGAAGCTACCAATCACTATTCTATATTGCAAGCTTTGTTAAATTAAAGTCTGAGCACTTAGTGCTTAGCTTATGGTCATCGCAACAGTTAAATTGAATAGAGGAATGTGCAACTTTAGGAATATTCAGTTGTTAGACTCTAATTCTTATAATTCCCTTATACAGCTGACACTAGATATTTCTCGCTTTGTAGGTAACACTATGGCACCCAAACCAAAGGCAAAATCACAACCTTCATCCTTTCGGGCTACGGAGAAAGAGGTAGTTGGATAGAGGCAAGCAAAGAAACAAAAGGTTCTTGTGCCACCACAAAATTTCAATGACGAGGCAGCAAAGATCTTTGAAATGGTTAAAAAGAAGTGCATGGCAGAAAGACATGTAGATGAAGAAAATTAAAGAAGAAGTACATGGGGATATGGAAGGATTTGACAAAGAACCGCCAGTAGGGTCCATTGTTCAAGCCAGCACGTAACGCTAACGTCACAATGATTCATGAACTATATGTCAATTGGGTAGATTGGAAGAGCGGGGTATCTAAGGTAAGAGTGGTTGACTTTCACATAACTCTAATGGAATTTAATGAATTTTTAGTACTCCATAATCCAGATGATGACTTCAGTTGGAAAAAGCAACATGACTACGCTAGAATTAGAGATGTTCTATATAATGGCAACAAGCAGGTTAAGTGGAAGCGAAAGGTCGGAGTCGACACCATGTGCTGCCCTACAAGTATTTGAACCAGCTAGAGTTTATCTGAACATTGAGGTGGTCAATGTGTCGTTTGTTTTATGCAAACACCCTAACCAAATACATGAAGGATACGCTTAAAGTGTCCAACCAAGGAGGCAAAGTGAAGCAGCCACCTGAGACTAAATTGGACAACTACCCTGCGGTCAAGGGCCCCAAAAAATCTATGAAGTTGAGTACTGACCAGAAACTGATAGAGATTTCATGAAGTCTATATTATTTGGTGTTGAATCGAAGTTTGCATTAAACATTGATGAGGATAGTGATGTTCATCCATCTGAGGACGAGGTTACACCACCCATGTCAGCAGAAGAGGATGATGAAAGTGATGATGAGTCTGACAAGGAGGAGGGTACCCCATGCTCGTACTTCAACTCTTGCCTTGCCAGCCCCAGACCTTGTTGTTGGACCTTCTCACAATGGTCCAACCATAATTGTTGGTGATAATGCAGGTGATGCAGATGTGGAGGACGCCGATGACACTGATGCCGGCGACTCCGACTATGATACTTGGAGGGAGTATTTCTTCACTCCTGCTCTGTTTTTTGCTGCACTGGGGACATTGTGGGGGGTGGGGGTGGGGGAATACATTATCTATAGTGTAATTTTATTTTTTTAAGCATAATAATCTCATTGGATTTTCTTGGACTTGGATATTTTCCAGTGAGTTTTTCTTTTGAACCAATCATTTTTTTTTCTTTCTTTCTGTTTGTAATTTATAAAAAGAAAAAAGAAAAGAACTTGAAGCAAAGAGAATCCACTTCTTAAAAAGTTGTGTTTTGTGAGAGTCACCTAAGTTGTTCTTGAACCTCCTTTATGAGCTCATGTTTGTACATTGACGGTGAAACTGAGTGACTTGTAAATTTCTTGTATATTGTGTGGGGAGTTTTTGTTGCGCATTTTCATGTACACATGTGAGTCTAGAACTCGCCCTGCCTATTGTTTGAGGTGAAGTTCTAGGAAGTTTTGATCCTTAGAGTGATAGTAGGCCTTCTTTGATATAACTCTCTAGTGCCTAAATTAGCCTACCAAATGAATGAATATCTCTAGCATCTCAACTTGCGCCTATTAATCTTTTCTTTGGCAACCCATGTTACAAGCCATGTTCATTTTGCATTAATCCCTCTTGTTGACCCATCTTCCCCTTAACTACTTTAGGTTGCGTGATTGTGGTTATGAGAAAATATTATGTACTTGAAAGATTGAAGCTCCATTATCAAAAAAAAAAAATGTTAAAGAGAAAAATGTAGTTGGAAAACATAAGAGGGGACAAAACAAAATGGGGACATTGATGATTCAAAATTTTATCATGCTCAACTATTCCTTATAAAAAGGACTACGCGGTTGCTGCAAAAATAATTCGGTTCAAGAGCCCAAAGTCGAATCCCACATAACTAACATATTTGCTACAACTTTTTGATATCACTAATGACAAGCTCAGTCAACTTTTAGAGTTCAAGACTTGATTTAGGAAGGAACAAAAATTACTTAACTAATAAAAAATGGCAATAAAAATTATCAACTAACAAGAATGAGGTTGAATCAAGGATAAAAATATCTAGGGTTCATGATTTCCCCAATTGCTGGACTAATTCCTAATACGCTGGCTCTAATCTCGGCGCACCACTATCTAAAGATGATGAGTTCTTGTTTATTGCAATTATCTCTCCATAAATTACGATTAGTATTCTGTGGAACTACTCTAGCTGATAATTCGTACAACTCATAAAGATCACGCCAATCTTTGTTATCTCTAATGTCGCTTTTATATTCAAGTAATTAATCTCTTAACCTATTCGAAAGTGGAATTGTTCAACAACAATCTAATCAAGTGATATCTATAAATCAACACAAGATAACTAAAGACGATTAATCAAGGGCCCTTCGATTAACTACAAGAAGCACATAGTTGAACAATTAGAAGTAAAAACAACTCAATTATATCAACACGCAATCAAGAATTCATCCAACAATTGGTTTCATCAACCCTAGATTGCGGGTGTAGCTACTCATAATACTACTCAAAAATACATAAACCATTGTCAAACCAATATTCATAGAAATAAAGATAGAAAAGTAGAGAGAAACTCTTCGATTCGTCTTCTTGAAAGAATTTTACGACCTTTCGGGCTCAATTTTCCTTCAACAATGGTGTTCCTTGACTTCTCAGGTCAAGCGTGTGGCCTAAATAAGGTTTAGCAGCTCTTATATCAGGTCCCTGAGTCAATTGACTAAGTTTTCCCTCAAGATAAAACGTAGGCAAATTTTCCCTTGTGATATAGTTGTGCTTTGCATAGGGTCTAGTTGAATTTTTCAGATTTTCCTATGCTTTTCGAAGTTACTTCACTGCCTGGTCCGATTTTCCTTTTCTTCAAAAATTGTGTTTTAGCTTCATTATTGCTCTAATCACCTCTATTTTTCACTCTTAGCTTCCTACATAACAAACTTCAACAATTAAGCTCAAGTGGTCATCTTTCAACCTTCAAAACACCTAAAAACCCAAAGTAGGGGTAAAACATATTCGATTACATGTAAATCTCGCATATTATCATGTTCCACTTGTAAATTTTCGAACTCCAGTACCGATTACCGGAATTCTATTTTGTATTCTAGTTGGGGGAAAATATGTTAATTTAATCAAATCAGTGACTATTTTGCCATTACAATTTAAAATATGACTAAGCTCTAATGACCGACTTAAACGTGATGATTTACCAAGATCATCCAAATTTGATCCAGATCTGTAAGTAAGATAAGATAAGGCCCATGAATTGGACGATTATAGGCTAGAGTAATGTACTTAAGAGAAATTTTCATAAAGTATTACGTATAGAGCGTAATAATCATACACGTAACTAAAATTTTCCTAAATATCATTCATAGGTACTGTTCATTTGTTACGAGCTTGAATCGGGAGAAATTTAAAAATAGCCAGATTTACAAGCGGTCATTCAAAAATGACCACAGTTTCAAAAGTAATCGAAATTTAGCCATTTTTCATGTAAAGATAAATCTGAACGAAAACACTGTTTAAAATCCGAAAAAATATTCCATCATAATATACTGGAGTTCCAGTATAATATACAGGTCCAGCATAATATACTGGTGTTTGGAGCGACGGTGCACCACTCTCTAGTATATTATACTAGAGCCAGCAAAGTATACTGGTCCAACATAATATGCTGGAAGTTCATACACAGGTGCACCGAACTCCAGTATATTATGCTAGATCGGTCTCTGTTGTAGCAAAATAATGGTTATTTTTTAATGACTTGGTAAATGTTGGTTATATTTGAATGACCAGTCCGAAAACTGGATAAACCGTGCTATTTTAACGCTTGAATCACTTATAGTGAGACGCGCAAAGAATATAATATGTGTCAATTGTATTTATTTGTACAAGGAATACAACTTGTATTAAGTATTTGTTCATTCAACGAATATAATCTGTATCATTTATATTCGTATGCGCAACAAATACAATCAATACAAAATACAGGGATTATACAAAAGATACAACATGTATCGATTGTATTTGTTCGCGCAGTGAATTCAACCAATGTGAAATATAAAAATACGGGAAAATAAAATGCTTTAAATGAGAGTCAAACTCATGATCTCCGCTTACTAAGCGTGCGCTCTAACCAACTAAGTTATGAGAGCTTGTTTCTCTTTTGTTTCACTTGAAAATAATTAATCTTTTCTTTCAATATTATCGATGAATTTGCTATAAAATTCAAATATAAGTACAAACAAATAAATTTCTAAAAGTATAGCTATGTATTGTAAATAAAAATAATATATATATATATATATATATATATATATTTGTTGTATCCCGTAATTTTTCCTTGACTTAATTGGCAAATCTTGAGCATCGAACGAGCATCCGAGACAAATGTGTGGATGAGTGCTCACAACCGAGCATTGATCAAGCGACCACATAATGATCAAATTGCACGATCGATAAATAATGATCATTTATAATTACACTTCTCAGATATATAAGTATATGAGGTTAATGCACAAAAATGACAACAAAATTTAACACGAATAAGTTTGGTTGATATTAGGACACCTTGTAATTCTATCATCGATGTTTCTTACACGTGGTTTTATCAATGTTAATTGACAACTCATCACCACAAATTAAATGAGTGTTTTTCCAAACATAAAATAATCTCTTCTTAAAACACTCTTTACGTCCCTCTATGATACGACCCAAGATAGCCAACATGCGCTTTGAATGTCAATTGATGGCTACTTTCGCAGTTGGAGGCTCTAATGTAATTTACCATCAATTGAAGATTACATGTAATTGGAGATTGTACTTGTAATAAGTGACTATACTTAGTTCCTTAGAATTAGCTTAGAGGTATTTGGATCATTTGTAGTCAAATAACCACTCTACTATAAATAGCCCTTAAAGCTTTCATTTGAGGGAGACTAATTTGGATGAATGATGAATACTCTTTTGAGAGGTGTAATTGTGGTTTGCTATTATTGATGACAACTTTATTCAAGTGAAATCGCACTTTTACTTGAAGGTATTCCCATAGTTTAGATTCACCTTGTTATGTAATTGTTGGATGATGATCTTTATCAATTATTTTTCAATTTTTTTAACTTCAAACATGAGTCACGATTTTATTGTCATTGTGCGCAAAACAAAGTTGCTGAAGGGGTACTAGGCCTTACCTTCATATACATTTTGGAGGCTGTACTAGTAGGAGTCAAGATTTGTAAACATAATAGTTCCATAACTATGAACAAACTAATTGACCCCAAAATGAAGTGGCAATATAGCTGGGAATTCAAGGTGACTCGAACATGAGCATGCTTGGTCTCCTTTTCTAGACTCGAAATGAAGGCATTTGACATTTATCTATGTTCAAAAGTCCTCTAATATGACTAGGTAATGAATAAAAATTGGTGCATATGTACTGGTTCTCCTAGTTATGGCTTAGAGAGACCATTCTATCTGCGACTTGGTGTAACGATCCGCCGATCATTTTGAGTATTGTAGTCGCGTTCCCCCATTTATTACTCATTCTACATTTGTTTATTGTTATGTGACTTTCCGGGGTAGTTGGTCTTTTTCCGGGAATGTTTCAGAATGAATTCGGATACTTAGTCCAAGGTTGGAAGCTTAAGTTGAAAGAGTTGACTAGATATTGACTTATGTGTAAATAATTCCAAAATGGAGTTTTGATGGTTCCGACAACTCTGTACGGTGACTTTGGACTTAAGAGTGTATCCGGATATTTATTTTGAGAATCGGTATTCCATTCTGTGGCTTAAGGTCTCAAGCAGCTTTGTATTGTGTATCATGACTTGCGTGTGTTGCCGGGTTTGGTTTTCGGATAATTCGGGATTGATTTGGAAGAATGATTCTTGTTTTAGAAGCTAAAGTGGTGAAAGTTGACAGGAGTTTGACTTTTTTGTAGAAGAATCCGAAATGGTATTTTAATGATTCCAATAGCTACGTAAGGTATTTTAGACTTAAGCGTATGTCCGGATTTAGATTTGGAGATTCGTAGGTTGATTTGATGCATTTTGGCGAAAATTAGAAAGTTGAAGGTTTGGAATATTGAAAGATTTGATCAAAAGTTGACGTTATTGATATCGGTTTGAATTTCTATTTCGGGAGTTGGTATAGCTCTGTTGTGTCATATAGGACTTGCATAAAAAATTTGACGTCATTCCGGGTTGATTTGATATGATTCGACACGAGTTGTAGAAGTTGAAAGTTCATAAGTACATTAAGTTCGATTTGAGGTGTGATTTATAGTTTTGATATTGTTTGATGTGATTTGAGGCCTCGAGTAGGTCCGCATTATATTTTGGAACTTATTGATATGTTCGGGCAGGGTCCTCAGGGGCTCGGGTGAGTTTTGAATATGTTTGGGTTGTGTTGGGCTCGTTTTTTGATGTTCTGACGCCGTTTCTTCAAGCGTAAATGGTACCACATTTAGCAAATTAGCTTCAATTTCTATTTTTATTGAAACATTAGATCCGTATCGTAATTACGGACCCATAACAAAAGAACCATCGAATTTGGACATAGCATGAGGAAGTTATGCTCATTTTAGTGTCGGAGAAGAAAGTTGGTGCTTCACAGATGCAAAGTTGGGTCCGCATCTGCGACCTTACATGTGCGAAAAATTGTTCGCAAATACAGAAATTATAGTTGGCAGACCCCAGGTGCGGAGTTTTGGGTGCAGAAGCAAAATTTTATGTGTATTAAAGAAAATCAGACTATGTTTATTTAGTATTTTAAGATTATCTTGAGTTATAGAACTCCGATTGAGGTGATTTTCGTGGTGTTCTTCTCGTCTTTTCATGGAGGTCAGTATCTAACTATAAATTTTGGATTTTAATATGATTACAGAATTTTGTTTTTGAATTTATCCATATTTTGATTGGAGAATTGGGGTTTTTTTATCAAAAGCTTTTCTAAAGAGAATAATTGGGTTTTGAACATCGATTCAAAGTCGGATTTGGATGAAATAACTATGGTTGGACTCGTAATTGAATGAATATTCGGATTTTGTAAATTTTATCTGGTTCCAAGGTGCGGGCCTGTGGTTGACATTTAGAGTTGACTTTTTTTATTTTTCATTAAAGATCGAAGTTTTATTATTTGGAATTGTTTCCTATGATTTTTATTTATAATATTAAGTTATTTTGGCTAGATTTGAGCCGCTCGGAGATTGTTTCATACAAGAAGGTCATTTTAGAGTATCGGTCTAGCTTCTTTGAGGTAAGTATCTTGCTTAACTTTGTGTGGAGAAACTACCCCTTAGGATTTGAGTCATTTGTGCTAATTGTGTCATGTGAAGCTGTATATGCGAGGTAATGAGTACTTACTGGGCTTAATTGTGGAAATTTGACATTTTAGGGCTCTTAGGTTCTTATGTTTATTAGATAGAAGGTGTTTTATCATGTTAAATCCTCCATTTACTAAATTTACCCTTACGTGTGTTGTTTGCAATTAATTGATTCATGTTTTACCCTTGCTGCCTATTGAACTCTTAAGTTCCCTAATTGAAGTTGTTGCCTCTTTTATTACCATACTGCCTTTTCTATAATTGCTTATCCTTAATTGAAGGTATTATTATCTTTTCCGTAATTGCTTATCCTCAATTGAAGTTATTATATCATTTCTGTAATTGTTTATCCTTAATTGAAGTTATTATTATCTTTTCCGTAATTGCTTATCCTTAATTGAATTTGTTGTTATTTCTTCCGTAATTGCTCAATCTTAAATGAAGTTTTGTTATACTTTTTTATTGTTGACTTGTCCTTATTTGGAATCATTGGATCATGTTATCTCTCTTATCAAATTGTAGTTTTGCGGAATCATTGCTACACATTATCTCTCCCTTATTGATCTATTCTTGTTGAGACCATTATTCCATATTGTGTTTTTCTTTGTGAGCTCGTTCTACCATTTTCTTATGTTCTGAAGTTCCTCAATTGATTTACTTATCGTATTCACGTGTTATTGTTGTTATTGCTATTGTACTCGGTGTTGTTGAGTCGAGGGCTGTGCGTGGTTATGGTATTGAAACTATTTTGAGGGAATGTTGTGGCATATGAGCACATGTTGTGAAAGTCATTTTATTGTATCGTTATATTTTTGGCACATGTGATATTGTTGGGAGGATTGTTTGGGTGTTTGCCCGAGGTTTCTGTCCTGCTGTTGTTACTATAGATATTTGCACATGCAGTGTGACAAGGCGGGCTATATATGTGGGTTCGCGCATGTGGAGAGACAAGGTGAGAACAATATTATGCGTGTGCGGCAAGACAATCCATGTATTTAATTTACTATTGCACACATGGCGAGACAAGGTGGTTGTGTCGGGGAATGATTTGTGATGGCCTTGGGACATTGTTGTTGATATTTGTGTTGTGGCATGCCTACCTTGTGTTTGTTTTACCTTGTACATTTTGTGGTGATCGGTTCTTATATACCATTCATTGTCTCTACTCTTATTTGTTGGCTTTAACTGTGATAGAATACTTGCACAAGCATACACGTAATTAATCACACATATTGGTTCAAGAAGATGATTCCTGATGTTATTGGTCATTTATATGTTGTCTCGTCTACTTGCATTCTGTGTGAGAGTTGTTCTTGTTACATCTCGCATTTTTCGTAAGTTAAAGTTTCGTCCTCAGTTAATTGACGTAAACTTGGGGATGAAATTACCTTGAGGTCATCATATTTATGCTATTTGCATCTAGACCCGGTGGTTTCTATACTTGGAGCATTACCTGCTTGGAGAATTTTGAGGTAGCTTCTTTGGCATCTGCAGACCTCGACTCTCTTTCTTTTCAGTTTATTTAGCATTGTTCTATCTTTCCAGACAGTTGTATTAGAAGTTTTGACTATGTTTATATTTAGTAGCTCATGAACTCGGTGACACCCGGATTTAGGGGTTTGTTGTTGTTAGGTTTTCAGTTATTTCTTTGTCATCTATCTAGGAGATATTTCCGTTATTGAACCTGTTAAATCATGTTTTAAATTCAAAGGTATATTTATCGTGTGATTTTCGGTTTGCCTAGTGTTGATACCTAATTTTTCCTTCATATATTTAAATATGCATACATACTTTCAAAATATTACATACACAATTACAGACATGCACAAATATTTTTATAATTTTTCTATAATTTTTAAAGGACTTAAAAACTAATTTATTTCTGTATTTATTTATACAAATATTCAATAACTATTCCTCATATTATTTTTATGAAGATTGATTATTTAAATTTATCATTTTATGCCCATATAAACCCTTAAATATTTTAATTGTATTTTACAATCACATTTGCATTTTTAGGCTAGCATTATGTATTTAACAGTATATATATATATATATATATATATATATATATGAAAAATTATATTATCCATACAGAAAATGGCTTTTCATATTTTTATAATATTAAGTAAGTATTTTAAAATATTATCACACACAAATCACATTTAATTATTTTATAAAACTGTTTTACTAAATTAATCGAGTATTTAAAATATAGCCGTAGAAAAGACCCAATTTCAAACTAAACCAGCCCAAATCCCATCTGACCCTAACGAGCCTACCCGACCCAATGCCTTGGCTTATCCTGGTCGTTGATCATTTTGATCAACGGTCCAGATCCCCCCTTATCTTAATTAAACCCATATACCCTCTTCAAACCCTAATCATTTCCCACTCCTCCCTGCCGTCATCTGTTCCCCTTTCTCTCAGATACTCTCCACCTAAAGCCTAACCCTAATCGCCATTACCGGCGAGAACCTCCCTCCTATGGTGTTTCTGTGTCTTCTCCGACCACCTCTGGTCTCCTATACTCCATGGCTCTTCAACTTCATGAGTCCTTGAGAAGATTCTCAAAGAAAGCCAACCTGTTCCGGTTTGAAACTTGTTTACCGGCCTGTCTCCGACCGCTTTCGTTTGTAAGTAAGGATTTTCTCTTGTTTTGTTTGAGTCCGTGAGTTTTTAACCGATTCTCTTCATCTGTAATATTTTCTGAAAACTCTAGTTCACTACTGTTCGATTCTTCATAGATCTTTATAGATTCGAGGTTATTCGACTATTATTAAGTGTTTTCCTTTAAAAATTCCTTGTTTTTACTAACTATCTCGATCTTAGTCACTCTCTTCTAAAACTAGGGTTCTTCCCAGACCTTCTTCAAAGAATTTTTTCTACTTTCAATGTTTAATATGCTCATCTCTTTACATATTTGACTAATTTTTGCACAAATGCTCGAACCCTAGACATTTCTAGTGGTTATACTAATTTCTTCTTATTTCGTTTATTATGTTGTTTTTTGGAAATTAGTGGTACTCACTGGTTTTGTTTTGGGGATTCAAATGTTTTCCTTGTGAAATCCATCAGTCTTTGGGATTTTTGCCCTAATTGATCTCTATTAGGGCTTCGAACCAGTTTTTCTTGTTAAATCAGGTATTTCAGTGAGGTTACTTAATTGATTTCTATTTAGGAAATCCAAATAAGTCTTTCATATGAAATCAATATTCTTTGAAGATTTAATAGATTGATTCCTGTTAACTGTCCTATTAAAATCAGTGTGTGTGCTGAAATTTTATTTGTTTCCTTATTTGTGACATGCTTCTCTATTTTATTTGCCTTAACTAATGAATAGAAGTTTGGGGATTTTTATTGTCTCTTTATATGGCATTATTATGGATTTTTTGCCTTAATTAAACCTTATGTTGTGATCGTTAACTGATTACCCCCAAATTAAGGGGTCTATCCCGGAATCCCTCATGGAAATTGATTCTGTGATTATGTGATTGCCCTTAATTGATTAAATTCTGATTCTCTTTACCTTATTTGTTCTACTCCCTAAATACTATATATAAACTCTTATTCTACCTCTCAAACACACGAACAATAATTCAAAAAGCACGCGCACACACACATAAAAACTTTCTCTTATCTCCCTTTCTGCTACTTGTGCTCATTGGTTGTCTAGCCGGCTGAAAGCCAAGGCTAGATTGTTGCGTCTTGCCTGCTCTATTTTCTGCATTTGCTTCCATAATTGGTATGTTCCTATCTCAATGTCATTCTGAAATTCAAATCTATGTGCTCCTTATTGTTCCAAAGCTATTAAATCCATGTCTATTCTTGCACTAGTTTAATTGCTTATATACATAATTCCATATCCTTTCATGTTTGTTGCTTTGACCAGTATGCTCAAGTTTCACCTTCTCTTGTTTTAATCAGCATGTCTATTCTGTTTGAGTATCCAACATGGCCTTAGAACAACCTGTTTACTTGTGTCTCCCCTGTCTTGTAACCCCAACTAGTATGGCTACTTTGTGTGACTGAATTTCTATGGCTCTTTCTGTATTGCTTAGCATGACTACTTATGTATCCAGACCTATGTATACTTATGCTTAACCAATATATTTATTTCAATGTGTAAATCCTAGGCCTTCTTGTCTCTTGTCTTAAGTAGCATGCTTACCCTATCACTAAGTATGATTGTAAGATCTGAGTGATCAGTATGTCTTATTAATTCATGCATGCTCTGTGTCCCTATTAATTAGCATGATTGTCTTCCCCTTCATCTTATATGCTCCTGTTTTAAACATCTTGTGTTCCCAATCCATGCTCCCCTTTGTGCAATTATTTGTTTACCCAGACTAATTAACAAACTGAAGTTGGGCAATAGGATGTTTTTGTGACTAGGCTGTTATTTGTTGAACCTTCCTTTCCCTCAAAGGATTTTTAACATCTTTTTAACATGTTTTCTTAAACTACTGCTACGCCTAAAAGTATTTTCACTCCTAAAGATCTTATCTCTATACTGTTTTCCCAAAAGACATTTCAACTATGTCGAGCACTCTCACTTTTATTCCTAGATTACTTAAGTTCTGCCCCTCCAGTGTGTGTACTGCCTACGGATCCATGACATTCCTCCAAACTCTGGCACACTGGGGTTGGCCCTTCCACACAGCACATAACTACTTTTCTATTCAAAAGGATCTTGCTGTGAGCATTGCCCGGGTCCCTAAGGTCCTTGGAAACTTTGACACACCAGGATACCCTTATTGGACATCATGAGGCTATGGCATCTGGGACTATCTGAAGGCCAGGTATTTCCAGGATTCACTTTGGGCCTATTTTAGGCTCCCTATAGTATAGCTTTTATTCATTATGTAAATTCATTTATGGGCTGTAATAATAATCTTTGTAAATAGATATTGGGGAAATTAGTAAACTGGGAGGTATTATTATACACATTTGTTGGAGAATGGGTAGATATCCTGCCTATAGGATTTTAAAACAATATTTACATTACGAGAAACCATGCCTATAGGTTGTTACAGTATCTTGTCTATCTAGATACTATGCCTATAGATTGTTACAATATCTTGTCTATCTAGATACCATGCCTATAAGCTGCTACAATGTTTGTTCACTTAGACATCATGCCAATAGGATTCAAAAAAAATGATCCTGCATTCTAATAACATGTCTGTAAGTTTGTTGCGATGTTCACTTAGATACCATGCTTATAGGGTTTTTTAAAATTAATCAGTCTTTCCTATAAAAGATTAGATTCTGCATATTGACAATGTTCAAATCAATCATCAACATGTTTTAATCAATGCATTTAGATGACATACTTATATGATTCTAAGACCAGTTTCTGCATTTAGCTGTCGGCATCTATAAGTCTAAAATCAGTTATTCAGCGCCTAGACCAGCATGTCTATAGGACTTAATAAACTTAAACTATTTTAAAAATGGCTTGCAGAATTCTAATTACATTTATATAACATGTGTATAAGGTATTACGCCTAGGCAAGCCTATAGGTAATCAATGTCTAATAAAAAACCTGTAAAACTGCTTTGCTTCTTGTGGCTGCCCAGATTCAATAGGTTCTAAAAATTTAGTAGGCAAACTGAATAGGTCTTTGACACTTTGGTCTTAACTCAATATTGCATATTCTCCACTCACCTAGATACCCTGTTCTAGGGCTTCTCTTAAATATCTGAAACTGTGTTTAAGACGTGCACTTGTTTGCTCTATTTGTGGAGGTAAAACTTAAGCCTTTAATTGTTCTATCTTTGGTCCAGTCCTAATTTTTTGGTTGTCGACTAGATTTTTCTCCTTTAAGTACCTTAGGATAGTCTAGAGCTACCTAAATTAGAGGTCCTAAATACCTCAGGTCCACAAGGAAGGTATGGGTAGTGCACGCATAGGGTATATCTTAAGGTTGCTAGAACGTTTTAGGGCATGACCAAGGGGAGGGAATTGGGTAGTAAGGATATGATGACCTGCACGTTAATGTCACGTGTAGACCCTCTTTGAGGAGTGATTACGGGGCATTGCATGGGTATGATCCTGTAGGATAAACAACCTAGGACTCCTCTTTCCCAATTCCCATATGTGTTTAAATTCCCTGAACCTCCTTTACATATACAAAAGTGGTCCAAATCTCTTTACCTTCATTATCTGAACTTCCTTGATCATATATGCATGGGGAAAGCTACTTTATCTGCAAATACTTGCTTGTTTGATAATTGACTAATTCATATAGTTTAAGTTCGGCTGGAACCCACCGTTGTGGATCACGAGGGGTGCCTAACACCTTCCCCTCAAGGTTATTTCGAGCCCTTACCCTAATCTCTGGTAATGCAAACTAATCACAAGAGTTAATTACTCTAGGTGCCCTAACGTACCATAATACGTTAGGTGATGACTCTTTAAATACCCAACTTCCCAAAAGGAAACGAGTTGTTCCCCTATGAATGTCGAAACCCGGACTTCCCCGTAAAACAGGAAAAAAGGGGGCGCGACAGCATGGTGACTCTGCTGAGGATATTTTAGGCTCTTACCATAACGAACTTATTTTGTGAATTAGTCCAAGCATGCCTTATCCCGTATACCATTTCCCCATTATTTAGATTTAACTGCTTATTTATGATTTCTTTTATTTTCTAAAACTGACTTGTCTCTTTGTTTTCTTTTTCCGTAACTGTCTTTCAATTATTTAAATATTGTATTTATTTTTTTTCCTACATAAAAATACTTGACAACATGCCATTTATTGTTTCATAAATCATGCTCCACATCATATTCCACTCATGCGTATCAAATCCTATAGCAACGCTTGAGGAGTGGTTGCGCTCTTCCAATTTATTACCCTTAAATTCAGAAAGGCTTATTTTCGGTAAAACTAGTCGATCTGCGGTGCCTTTTTATTCTTTATTCCCATCCCCTAAGGTTGGTTCGCTCATACTTGCATCATCAGCATATCACACCAGATCTAGAGGCCCTCCACCTCCTCCTCATCCAAGCAATACAAAGAGCAAAAGGATGGCCAAAATGGACGACTTAAGTGGTATTCGAAAGGAAAATGCGAAAAATGCAGAAACTTCAGATGACCGGAGTGCTCCGGCACCGAATGATTTAGTTTAAGATTAGAACAAAAGATACTGGAGCTAGAGGGAGAACTTGAGCAGGTCCGCAACTTGGCAAACTTATCCCTCACTTTGAATGTTCCCGACATTTATCAACAAAACACAAAGAACCCATCACCTCCTCAAAACACACCAAACCAACATCCACAAAACCCTCCTACACTGCATCAATACGCAACCCCACCTCAAAATCTCAATCCCTTACTGGTACCAACTCCACCACAACACCATCATCAACCAATTCCGTTCCTACCAACCACCACTTATCACACTCTCCAGAACACACCACAACCCATTCATAATCCTCAAAACTCAAACAATGACCACCATTACACCTAGGCATATGGCACTCTCCAAAACAACCCTATATACGTGGAAACCATACCTCACTCTATCCAACCAACTTCCTATACACCATAATCCGCTGAGAAGGACCTGCTCATCAAAAATATGGCTGAAGAACTCAAGAAGTTGACAAGTCAGGCTCAGGGTGTCGAATGCGGAAGGAATAAAAGGTTTGAACTATGAAGACTTATGCATACAGCCAGATGTAGAACTGCTAGAGGGTTACAAACCTCCCAAGTTCGAGATGTTTGACGGTGCAGGTGATCCTAGGGTTCATTTGAGGACTTATTGTGACAAGCTTGTTGGGGTCGGAAAGGATGAAAGGATCCGGATGAAGCTCTTTATGAGAAGTCTTACGGGAGATGCTTTGTCCTGGTACATCATCCAAGATCCTAAGAAATGGTCCAACTGGGTGAGTATGGCCTCTAATTTCATGGACCTATTAAGGTTCAACACAAAAAATGCACCAGATGTTTTCTACATTCAGAACCTTAAGAAGAAGCCTACCGAGACTTTCCGTGAGTACGCTACTCATTGGAGGTCGGAAGCAGCTAAAGTCAGGCCATCTTTGGATGAGGAACAGATGAACAAGTTCTTCGTCAGAGCATAGGATCCACAACATTATGAAAGGTTGATGGTTATTGAAAATCATAAATTCTATGATATCATCAAAGTCGGAGAAAGAATCGAAGAAGGAATCAAGAGCGGGATGGTGACAATATTTGAGGCATTACGAGCCACAAACAAGGCATTACAATCCGGCAGCATATCAAAGAAAAGACCTCCACTCACATACCAAGCACCACCACCCATATATCAGCCTTCATCTCCCAGATATTCCCAACTAGCCACTGCCTATCATACCTATAAATCCCAACCATCTCATTTCCATTCACCTCCAACTCGCCAAAATTATCCAAGACCACGACCCAATTTTGACCGCAAGCCACCCAAATAGTACACCGCTATTGCTAAACCCATTGACCAGCTATATGAAAGGTTTAAAGCTAATGGTTACGTCACCCATATCCCTGCTGTGGAATTAGAGAATCAATCCCAATGGGTCAACCCAAACAAAACCTGTGCATACCATTTCGGTATGAAAGGGCACACCATTGACGAGTGCCGAACATTGAAAGATAAAATCCAGACACTGATTGACAACAAGATTATACAGGCGAAAGAAGCTGCACCCAATGTCTGTAACAACCCCCTCCCTGATCATAGGGGTAGCGGGATACATATGATAGAAATGGATGAGGAATGGGATCCTAAGGAGTCAATCGGTTCATTCGAGAAGGCAATGACTTTAAACTTACAGTCACACTTACTCCTATTGTAGTGCAGACTCAGTCACCAATCAAAATTGTGGTAGCGACATCAGTTCTATTTGAGCTAGAGGTAGCTCCACCTGCGGCCACCCCTATTCCATTTGAAGTGGAAGTGACCACACCTTTCACGGTGACAGTATCAACCACAACTCCTTTCAACTCAAAAGCAATACCCTTGGATTATGTTGCCGAGGCTAGGCAAAAAATAAAGGCAAAGATGGAGGAATCTGATGTTACGCAACGAATGACTATGACCGGGAGGATCTATACACTTGAACACTTGGGAGGACTAAGTAAAGATGCCGCTACCAAGCAACCTATCATTGAAGCAGGTCCAGATGACCTTTTGGAGGAAAGTACAAGCAAGGGAATACTCTTTCATCGATCATTTGAACAAAACCCCAGCGCAAATATCCATACTGTCGCTGTTACAAAATTCAGAGACACAAGAATGCTTTGATGAAGGTGTTGAGTGAAGCTTATGTACCCAACAATATCTCATGCGGAGAGATGGCCAATATGGTAGGGAAACTGCTAGAAAGTCATAAGATAATCTTCCACAAAGATGAGCTACCGCCTAAGGGGTTGAATCATAACCGAGCTTTGCATATCACAGTGCAATTTGAAGACAAATTCATTGCCAGGGTCTTAATTAAAGGGGGTTCAAGCCTCAACATTTGTATGTTGGATACTCTGAAAAGATTGGGCAAAGGTTTCCATGAAATACGGACAGAGAGCATGAATATGAAAACCTTCGATGGGTCTCAAAGGGCCACGATTGGGAAATTAATCTTTGTCTGCAGATGGGGTCAACTTGGTTCGATGTCGAATTTTAGGTGCTTGACATATCATCCTCATACAATCTTCTGTTAGGCCGACCATGGATACATGCCACCGGAGCTGTGGCTTCCACACTACATCAAGCCGTGAAATTCGAATGGAACCATGAAGAGGTGATCATTATCGGAGACGGGAGTAACCCCATTTACACCAGTCAAACCATCCCGGTTATTGGAAACAAAAGAAGGTTAGAAGGGGAAACCTATCATCACATCAAACGTGTCAATGCCATTGAGAAATACAAATGGTAGAGTAGCAAAATAGAAAGCATACTTGCATGGTCTGTGTATGAACCCGGCAAAGGGCTTGGGAAGAATCTCCAGGGTATTACTAAACAGATACAGCTAAAGCATCATGGTACTACCTTCGAAATCAGATACCAGTATACATGACAAGAGTATAATGATTGGTCACCTCCATGACGCGGACTGTACTACCCTTTCGAGCAACCAGTACCACATCTGGATCAAGCTGTTCACCAGGATGATACGATATGGGGAACTGCAGAAGAAGAAGCATTAGCTAGGCTGAGGAATCTATTTTTGAAGGATAAAGATATGGATTGCAGTGCAATAATTGAGTAGGAGGAGGAAGAATGCCTCACTATTCAGACTGTGGAAAAGGGAGTTGTTCTCAGGAACTGGACTGCCACACCATCCTGGGCCCGTTGAGTCCCTAGGTAGCTTGGCAGATTTTATTCCTATAGCCATTCTAGGCATTTAAGATTTTTAGTAATTTTGTTTTTAAGATTCACTTGTTTCAAAATAAATGCTCGATTCATCGAGCTGTACTCGCTTGGATGATTTAAGTCTTAATCAAATGCATCGCTCTTTATTATTTATTACTATCTTTCATATTTTTCTTTCTATAGCGTTATTGTTACTTTCCCTGATGAACCGGTGACTGTGACATGTAATGAGGCAACGCAACATGAGAATAGTGATTTGGATAAAGAAGATGAGATACATGAGGAAGTTGTCAGGGAAGTTGAAAACTTTGAGAATAAGCCTAAGTCCAACCTGGACGAAACCGAAGCAGTAAATTTGGGGGATGCTGAGACCATCAAGGAGACTCATACCAGGATTCACTTATCGCCAACAGAGAAAGAGGAGTACATTCATTTCTTAAAGGAGTATGAGGACATTTTCGCATGGTCGTATGATGACATGACCGGTTTGAGCATGTCCATAGTGGTTCACAAGTTACCTACTAATCCCATGTGTCCGTCAGTGAAGCAGAAACTCAGAAAATTCAAACCAGATA
Source organism: Nicotiana sylvestris (assembly GCF_000393655.2). Lineage (NCBI taxonomy): Eukaryota > Viridiplantae > Streptophyta > Magnoliopsida > Solanales > Solanaceae > Nicotiana > Nicotiana sylvestris. The sequence continues at coordinate 67,869,434 of NC_091063.1, forward strand.
TGAGCCTAAAAATCAAGGAGGAAGATACTAAGCAGATCAAAGCCAAAGTTCTCAGGGTTGTTGAGTACCTAACCTGGTTAGCCAACATTGTACCAGTTCCGAAGAAAGATGGGAAAGTCAGAGTATGTGTTGACTATCGGGATTTAAATAGAGCAAGTCCCAAGGACGAATTTCCACTGCCAAATATACATATCCCAATCGACAATTGCGCCAAGCATGAACTCCAATCCTTTGTAGACTGCTTCGCGGGTTATCACCAGATCTGGATGGATGAAGAAGATGTAGAGAAAACAACTTTTATTACACCATGGGGGTGTACTACTACAAGATGATGCCATTTGGTTTAAAGAATGCTGGGGCCACTAACATGAGAGTCATGACAACCATCTTCCATGATATGATGCATAAAGAAATAGAGGTGTATGTGGACGACATCATTATCAAATCTAAGAGGTCCACAGACCACATAATGGACTTGAGAAGGTTCTTTGATAGGCTAAGGAGGTACAACTTGAAACTGAACCCCGCAAAGTGTGCATTCGGGGTTCCCGTAGGAAAGTGACTGGGATTCATTGTCAGTCGTCGAGGGATCGAGCTAGATTCGTCTAAAGTCAAAGTTATTCAGGAATTGCCACCACCTAGGAGCAAAAAGGACGTGATGAGCTTCCTAGGACGTCTCAACTATATCAGTCGCTTCATAGCACAGTCCACAGTCATATGTGAACCCATCTTCAAGATACTGAGAAAAGAAGCCGAGACAAGATGGACCGAGGATTGTCAAAAAGCTTTTGACAAAATCAAGTAGTACCTGTCCACGCCACCAATTCTGGTCCCGCCAGAACCGGGGCGTCCTTTGCTACTCTATCTATCTGTATTGGATGGAGCTTTTGGATGTGTTCTAGGACAACATGATGAGACATGGAGGAAGGAGAAAGCCATATACTACTTGAGTAAGAAATTCACACCTTACGAAGCACGGTACTCTCTGCTAGAACGCACTTGTTGTGCTTTGACCTGGACGGCTCAGAAGTTGAAGCATTACTTCTGTGCTTATACCACATACCTCATATCTAGGATAGATCCTTTGAAGTACATATTTCATAAACTCATGCCAACTGGGAAGCTAGCCAAGTAGCAGATACTGTTGAGTGAGTTTGATATCATCTACGTAACTCAAAAGGCGGTCAAAGGACAAGCATTGATAGATCATCTTGCTGAAAATACGGTGGGGGGATACGAACCCTTGAAAACGTATTTTCCTGACGAAGAGGTGTCATTTGTAGGAGAGGAAATTACCATAGCATACGACGGTTGGAGGATGTTCTTCGACGAAGCTGCAAATTTCAAAGGAGTGGGCATTGAAGCAGTTTTGGTATCAGAAACAGGTCAACATTATCCGGTATCTACTAAACTCAGATTTCCCTGCACCAACAACATGACAGAGTATGAATCCTGCATACAAGGATTCAATATGGCAGTCGACATGAATATTTAGGAGCTGCTGGTAATCGGTGATTCAGATTTGCTTGTGCACTATGTACAAGGAGAATAGGCCACCAAGAATTCCAAGATATTACCATATCTGCACTATGTACAGGAATTGAGAAAGAGGTTTGCGAAAATAGAGTTCTGGCATTTGCACAGAATTCAGAATGAGTTTGTCGATGCATTGGCTACCTTGTCATCCATGATACAACATCCAAATAAGAATTTCGTTGATCCTATCCTAGTGAGAATTCATAATCAGCCGGTATATTGTGCCCATGTTGAAGAAGAAACAGATTGAAAACCTTGGTTCCATGAAATTAAGGAGTATTTGGCGAAAGGAGAATATCCGGAGCATGCAAACTACACTCAGAAACGCACACTCCGGAGATTGTCCAATCACTTCTTCCACAGTGGAGGAAATTTGTATAGAAGAACTCCCGATTTGGGATTGCTAAGATGTGTCTACTCAAAAGACACTTCTAAACTACTTGAGGATATACATGTTCGGACATGTGGCCCGCATATGAATGGTTTTGTCTTGGACAAGAAGATACTTAGGGCCAGTTACTTTTGGATGACCATGGAGACAGATTGCGTCCAGTATGTCCGCAAATGCTACCAATGCCAAGTGTATGCCGATATGATAAAAGTGCCGCCAAATGAGCTCAATGCAACAAGCGCACCTTGGCCATTCGCCGACTGGGGAATGGATGTCATCAGTCCGATTAAGCCCACTGCTTCAAACAGGCACATGTTTATTCTAGTGGCCATTGATTACTTCACAAAATGGGTTGAGGCTGCATATTTCAAAGCTATAACCAAGAAAGTCATCGCAGACTTTGTCAAAGATCGTATCATTTGCTGATTCGGAGTTCTCGAGTCCATTATTACAGATAACGCGGCCAATCTCAACAGTGATCTGATGAAAGCCATGTATGAGACTTTCAAAATCAAGCACAAGAATTCCATAGCCTATAGACCTTAGATGAATGGAGTCGTAAAAGCCGCCAACAAAAACATCACGAAGATACTAAGGAAGATGGTAAAAAACCACAAACAATGGCTCAAGAAGCTACCTTTTGCTCTGTTGGGATACCACACTACAATTCGCACATCAACCGGAGCAACTCCCTATATACTGGTTTATGGTACTGAAGTTGTCATCCCAACCGAGGTAGAGATTCCTTCTTTAAGAATCATACAGGAAGCTGAACTCAGCTATGCAGAATAGATAAGGAGCCGTTATGAACAATTGGAACTTATAGATGGAAAAAGGATGAACGCAGTATGTCACAAACAGCTTTACCATAATAGAATGTCTAGAGCTTTCAACAAAAGGGTCAAACCAAGGCAATTTGCACTAGGACAGCTGGTACTGAAGAAGATATTCCCACATCAAGATGAAGCCAAAAGGAAATTCTCTCCTAACTAGCAAGGTCCTTATATTGTTCACAGGGTGCTAACAGGAGGAACACTCATACTTGCAGAAATGGACGGAGAAATCTGGCCAAAACCAATCAATTCAGATGCAGTCAAGAGATACCATGCTTAGACTATTTACATTTCCTCATCTGATGTAATTGAACTACGCTTGACCTGATTCCCGTTTAAGAGGGGATACGTACGCAGCCCTGTGGGTTCGGTCATATCATAATAAAATTTCCATTTCCCCCAAGATCAGAAACTGGGGCAGAATTTTGAGGAGGACCCTCAAAATTCCGAAGCAAGTCCAGCCGACGCCATCGCATGCCATAAAGTCAAAAATTGGTTAAGAAACTGGGGCAGAATTTTGAGAAGGATTCTCAAAATTCCGAAAAAGGTTCAACAAATCTCGTAACTCGCAAACGGTCGAAGGATAATCCACTAAACTGGGGCAGAATATTGAGGAGGACCCTCAAATTCTAACATGGGAAAGCTGCAATGTCTCTAAATGTGTTACAGTCACTAGTTTATCTAAAAAATACTTGATACTTCAATATGTCTCTAAAACAACTCTATTTTTTATCAATAATTGCATATTTTCGAAAACTCTATTTTTCATAATAGTCAGGTGTTACCCATGGAAACTCAAACGAGGCCTCTAGAACGGAACGAAGCAAGGCCAACGGACAAAGGCACGAACCAACCTCCCCCTCACAAACTTACAATTTTTCTTTGAACGCAAGCATATCTGACGTAGCGATAGCATTCGCAAACATGTATACACATGACAAGATCACTATCAATCGAGCCATCAGGCACTGAATATATCTCCAGCTAAGAAATATGCTACTATTATTTGCTACTCGTTCTTTGCATAGGACAAATCCATATCCCGCATACTTGCATGAGGCTAATCCTTGCCTCCACACCTGCATGAGGCTAATCCTTGCCTCCATACCTGCACGAGGCTAATCCTTGCCTCCATATCTGCATGAGGCTAATCCTTGCCTCCACACCTGCATGAGGCTAATCCTTTCCTCCACACCTGCATGAGGCTAATCACTGCCTCCACACCTGCATGAGGCTAATCACTGCCTTTATATCTGCATGAGGCTAATCCTTGCCTCCGTTCTGCATGAGGCTAATCCTTGCCTCCGTACCTGCATGAGGCTAATCCTTGCCTCCGTACCTGCATGAGGCTAATCCTTGCTTCCATACCTGCATGAGGCTAATCCTTGCTTCCATACCCACATGAGGCTAATTCTTGCCTCCGTACCTGCATGAGGCTAATCCTTGCCTCCCTACCTGCATGAGGCTAATCCTTGCCTCTGTATCTACATGAGGCTAATCCTTGTCTTCATACCTGCATGAGGCTAATCCTTGCCTCCCTATCTGCATGAGGCTAATCCTTGTCTCCCTACCTGTATGAGGCTAATCCCTGCCTCCATACCTGCATGAGGCTAATCTCTGCCTCCATGTTTGCATGAGGCTAATCCTTGCCTCCATACCTACAGGAGGCTAATCCCTACCTCTATACCCGCATGAGGCTAATCCCTTCCTCCATAGCTGCATGAGGCTAATCGCTGCCTCCATATCTGTGTGAGCCTAATCCCTGCCTCCATATCTGTATGAGCCTAATCCATGCCTCCACATTTGTATGGGACTAAGCATTGTCCCTCCTTGCATAAATATTTCTCTATTCCAGTACTATCTATTTGCTTTTCGATCGAGCTAAGCTTTATCGTTCATTTCACAAGACTAAGCCTTGTCTTGTTAACATCATATTATTGCATCGTATGGGCTGAAATGTCGCCAATCTGTCCAAAGGCATCATAGTCTATGTCACGACCCAAGTTTTCCCTCCGTAAACTGTCATGGCGGCACCTAGTCTCTACGACTAGGTAAGCCTAACAATTGCGAAAAAAATACAAAATGCAGAAAAACTAATAAAAACTGAAGATAAACAAATATAGAAGCATTTAAGATGCCGCTCGACATATACTAATACAAGATCTCAAAAACTGAACAACTTCCCAAAATCCGAAATCTCATGAAATCACAAGCTAAGGATCCTACATAGTGCGCTAACTCCATAATGTCTAAAGCAAAGTAGATACAGAAGGGCTATAACTATAAGAGAGAATGGAGAGGGACTCCTTGGTTTGCGTACGCGGCAGATATACCTTGAAGTCTCTGAAGGATCGCTTCGCCTCAAGGATGGTAGGGTTGAGCCAAAGAACTTGTATCTACACATGAAAAACATGGGCAGAAAGGGCATGAGTACACCACAGCGGTACTCAGTAAGTGCCAAGCCTAGCTTCGGTCGAGTAGTGACGAGGAAGGTCAGGGCCCTACTAATTATAGCTGAAAAACGAGGCAAAACAGTATAAATACGACAATATAATTAAATCCTAACAGTATGAAGTAACATAGGATAATAAGAATAACAACAAATACAACAGAGAAACATCATAGAAAGAATACAACTAAACACAGAGATAGCAACCGGGGATATACCAGGATACCGTCCTGTAGCCCCCAAATGTAAATATCCAGAAAATCGGGGATCTGCCAGGATACCGTCCTGTAGCCCCCAAATGTAAATGTCCAGTAGATCTCCCGGGCGTCTTTCCGTAGTCCAACTCATAATGCGCCGGGGATCTACCGAAATCCCGATCTGTAGTCCCCAAATATAAATACTCAGTACAGGGGGAAGCTACCGAGTGCAGTCCCGTAGTTCCAATATAAAAGTGCAGGGGGATCTCTCAGAATACCGATCCGTAGTCCCAAAGTAAACATGCAAGGGGATCTCCAGGGATACCGTCCCGTAATCCCAAAGTAAACACACAGCAACAACAAGAAGAATAAATAGTTCAATTCAAATTCCATACCAAGGTAAAATAGGTATTTCTAGCATAACATGCTGCACATAATCCAAATAAGGCAGTTTGAGCAAGTAAAATAATTAAGTCAATTAGACATGCTTCCCTAAGCTAACAACAGGCTTAAATTGCAAGTAGTATAAACAGGAAAAGAAACACAATTATAATTACTTAATGAAAACCGAATTTTCAACAATTAGCACAAGTACCCACTCGTCACCTCACGTACAAGGAATTTCAAATATCAATAATACCAAATCCTAAGGGGAGTTTCCCCCACACAAGATTAGGCAAGCCACTTACCTTGAACCAGCTCAATTAACTCGAAACCACATTCTTGCCATGAGTATCCGACTCCAAATGGCCTAAATATATTTAAACTAATTTCATAATGTAAATATAACTTCAAGTAACTAATTCAACTAATGAATTTGAAGCTAATACGCGAAATTAGGAAAAATCACCCAAAAAGCCTCCTGGGCCTACGTCTCGAAATCGGGTAGAATTTACAAATTCGGAATCCTCACACTCTCACGAGTTCATATATACAGAAATTACTCCAATCTGACCTCAAAATCTTGAACAAAACTTTAAAATTAGGCCTAAGAACCTTTCCAATTTTCCCTCCAATTTTCCACCCTAAATTCGAATTTAAAGGATGAATTTAAGCATAGATTCATGGGAATTAATCAAAACCAAGTAAGAATTACTTACCCAAAACACCCAGGTGAAAATCTCTCTCAAAATCGCCACTCCCGAGCTCCCAAAACAATTTTTCCAAGTTTTGAGACTAAACCCTCGTTCTGCCCCTTTTCTGAACAGTGAAACCGCATCTGTGGCTCTGCAGTCCCGCTTCTGCGAAGACCAAGTCGCACCTGCGCCTTTTTATTAAACGGGAATTTTCGCACCTGCGACTTCCTTCCTGCAGATGTGGTGTCGCTTCTTTGGTTCATGGGCCGCATCTGTGGTCAAATCCTAAAATGCCTCAGACCGCACCTGCGGTCCTCCTACCGTTTCTGCGGTGCCGCACCTGCGACCCCATTCACGCAGGTGCGGTTATGATAGGTTCAGCCAACATCAAATTTTCCTAAGTCCAATTTAACTTCTGTTAAGCACCCGAAACTCACCCGAGGCCCCCGGGACCTTAACCAAACCTGTCAACCAATCCTAAAATATCATACGAACTTATTCCAACCTTCGTAACGCTTAAGACAACATCAAAACACCAATTTAACATCGGATTCAAGCCTAAAAACTCTAAAAAACTCTCAAATTACGCTTTCGATCAAAAAGTCTGTCAATACGTCACATTCAACACTACGAAGCTACTCCAACTTCCAGAATTCCATTCTGACCCCGATATGAAAATCTCACTATCGAACCGGAAACTTCAAAAATTCAACTTTCGGCATTTCAAGCCTAAAAGGCTACGGACCTCCAAAACACAATCCGAACACTCCCCTAAGCCCGAAATCACCCAACGGAGCTAACGGAACCAACAGAATTCCATTCCAAAGTCATCTTCACACTATTCTAACTACGGTCTAAATTATAAAACTTAAACTCTCATTTAGGGACTAATTATCCCAAAACTCTCCGAAAATCCAAATAAACCTTCCCAGCAACTTACAATAGCAGACACAAATACGGGGAATACAGTTAATAGGGGATCGGGCATTAATTCTTAAAATGACCGACCGGGTCGTTACAGTCTAAAGGCATCATCCTCATAGACGGAAGACACCATGCCATGGCCTAAGGATCTCTCAAATTTGCATATCATTATTCAAGGGCGTCATGGTTCGGAGGCACCATCTTCATTGACCCGAAAACATCATTTCATGGCCTGCGAATCACTCACTGAACACTTCATGGCCCAGGACATCATGGTCTGAGGACGTCGTCCTTAACCGTCCGAAGACAATTTTCATGGTCTAAAGGGAATCTGCATCATGTTTAAATTTTTGCATGTTTGTAGTGTCTCTTTATTTGCAGGTGACCGGTAAGCAACCGCTATCCCAGGAGCTAACTCACTCCAGTTCTTTCAACTATCTCAAATTGACCATTCATCATAATCGCCCATCCCAAAATCTCGTGTATGTTCTTGTAATGACTTCATCGGTATATTCCGCCAATGGATCAGGAACTACACATGGTCTGATTCCTGTAAAACCAGGGATATGTAGGCAGCTCAAGGACCAGGGTTCGGCCTATATTTCTTCAAGACATCTCGTTCAGTCAAAATTGGCCATTATTTCTTTACCCGAAAACTTTTTCATCCTTTCTGGGTAAAGAGGGGCAGCTGTTGATGCCCAATTTTTTTTCACATATTTAAATATGCACACATACTTTCAAAATATTGAATACACACTTACAAAAATGCACAAATATTTTTATAATTTTTCTATAATTTTTAAAGGACTTGAAAACTAATTTATTTCTGTATTTTATTTATACAAATATTCAATAACTATTCCTCATATTATTTTTATGAAATTATTTTATTCCCATATAAACACTTAAATATTTTAAATATATTTTTACAATCACATTTGCATTTTTAGGCTAGAATTATGTAAATTTGCAACAATAGCCTATATATATGGAAAATTATATTATCCATATAGAAAATAGCTTTTCATATTTTTATAATATTAAGTGAGTATTTTAAAATATTTTCACACACAAATCATATTTTTATCATTTATAAATTATTTTATAAAATTGTTTTACTAAATTAATCAAGTTTTTAAAATATAGCCCTAGAAAAGACCCAATTTCAAACTTAACAAGCCCAAAACCCAAGCCCAATTCCCATCTAACCCTAAGGAGCCTACCCACCCCAATGCCTTGGCTTATCCTAGTCGTTGATCATTTTGATCAACGGTCCAGATCCCCCTTACCTTAATTAAACCCATATACCCCCTTCAAACCCTAATCATTTCCCACCCCTCCCCGCCGTCATCTGTTCCCTCCTCTCTCAGATACTCTCCACCTAAACCCTAACCCTAATCGCCGTCACCAGTGAGAACCTCCCTCCTATAGTATTTTCGTGCCTTCTCCGACCACCTCTAGTCTCCTATACTCCATGGCTCTTCGACTTCATGAGTCCTTTTGAAGATTATTAAAGAAAGCCAACCTATTCTTGTTAGAAACTCGTTTACTGGCCTGTCTCCGGCTGCTTTCATTTGTAAGTAAGGATTCCATGAGTTTTTAACCGATTCTCTTCATCTGTACTATTTTTTGAAAACCCTAGTTCACTGTTGTTCGATTCTTCACAGATCTTTATAGATCCAAGGTGATTCAAGTATTATTAAGTGTTTTCCTTTGAAAATCTCCTGTTTTTACTAACTATCTCGATCTTAGTCACTCTCTTCTAAAACTAGGGTTCTTCCCAAACCTTCTTCAAAGAATTTTTTCTACTTTCAATGTTTAATCTGCTCATCTCTTTACGTATTTGACTAATTTTTGCACAAATGCTCGAACCCTAGACGTTTCTAGTGGTTATACTAATTTATTCTTCTTTCGTTTATTATGTTGATTTCTGGCAATCAGTGGTACTAACTAGTTCTATTTTGGGGATTCAAATGTTTTCCTTGTTAAATCCAGTATTCTTTGGGATTTTTGCCCTAATTGATCTCTATTAGGGCTTCGAACCAGTTTTTCTTGTTAAATCTGGTATTTCTATGAGGTTACATAATTGATTTTTGTTTAGGGAATCTGAATAAGTCTTTCCAATAAAATCAATATTCTTTGAAGATTTTACTGGTTGATTCCTGTTAACAGTCCTATTAAAATTACTGTGTGTGCGGAAATTTTATTTGTTTCCTTATTTGTGACATGCTTCCCTATTTTATTTGCCTTAACTAATGAACAGAAGTTTGGGAATTTTTATTGACTCTTTATATGGCATGATTATGGATTCTTTGCCTTAATTAAACCTCATATTGTGATCGTTAACTGATTACTCCCAAATTAAGGGGTCTATCCTAGACTCCCTCATGGAAATTGATTCTGTGATTATGTGATTGCCCTTAATTGATTGAATTCTGATTCTCTTTACCTTATTTGTTCTACTCCCTAAGTACTATATATACACTCTTATTCTACCTCTCAAACACACAAACACTAGTTCAAAACACACACACACACACACACAAACTTCCTCTCATATCTCTTTCTGCTATTGTGCTCATTGCTTGTCTAGCCAGCTGAAAGCCAAGGCTAGACTGTTGCATCCTTCCTGCTCTATTTTCTGCATTTGCTTCCTTAACTAGTTTGCTTCTATCTCAATGTCATTCTGAAATTCAAATCTATGTGCTCCTTGTTGTTCTATAGCTGTTAAATCCATGTCTATTCGTGCACTAGTTTAATTGCTTATGTACATAATTGCATGTCCTTTTATGTTTGTTGCTTTGACCAGTATGCTCAAGTTTCACCTTCTCTTGTTTTAATCAGCCTGTCTATTCTATTTGAGTATCCAACATGGCCTTAGAACAACCTTTTTATTTGTGTCTCCCCTGTCCTATAACCCCAACTAGTATGGCTACTTTGTGTGACTGAATTTCTATGGCTCTTTTTGTATTGCTTAGCAGTCTTAAGTAGCATGCTTACCCTATCACTAAGTATGATAGTAAGATCTGAGCGATCAATATGTCTTATTAATTCCTGCCTGCTCTGTGTCCCTATTAATTAGCATGACTACCTTCCCATTCGTCTTATATGCTCCTGTTTTAAACATCTTGTGTTCCCAATCCATGCTCCCTTTTGTGCAATTATTTGTTTACCCAGACTAATTAACAAACTTAAGTTGGGCAATAGGATATTTTTGTGACTAGACTATTTCTTGCTGAACCTTCCTTTCCCTCAAAGGGTTTTTAACATCTTTTTAACATATTTTTCTAAACTACTGCTACTTCTAAAAGTATTTTCACTCCTAAAGATCTTATCTCTATACTGTTTTTCCCAAAAGTCATTCCAACTATGTTGAGCACTCTCATTTCCACTCCTAGATTACTTAAGTTCCGCCCCTCCAATGTGTGCACTACCTAGGGGTCCATGAGATTTCTCAGAACTCTGGCACACAGGGGCTGGCCCTTCCACACTGCACATAACTACTCTTCTATTCAAAAGGATCTTGGTGTGAGCATTACCCAGGGTCCCTGAGGCCCTTGGGAACTTTGACACACTAGGATACCATTATTGGACATCATGAGGCTATGGCATCTAGGGCTGTTTGAAGGCCTAGTATTTCCAGGATTCACTGTAGGCCTATTTTAGGCTCCCCTATAGTATAGTTTTTATTCATTATGTAAATTCATTTATGGGCTATAATAATAATCTTTGTAAACAGATATTGGGGAAATTAGTAAACTGGGAGGGATTATTATACATATTTGTTGGGGAATGGGTAGATAATCTGCCTATAGGATTTTAAAACAATGTTTACATTCCTAGAAACCATGCGTATTGGTTGTTAGAATATCTTGTCTATCTAGATACCATACCTATAGGTTGTTACAATATCTTGTCTATCTAGATACCATGCCTATAAGCTATTATAATATTTTTTCACTTAGACATCATGCCAATAGGATTCAAAAAATCAATCCTGCATTCTAATAACATGCTTGTAAGTTTGCTGCGACATTCACTTAGATACCATACTTATAGGGGTTTTAAAATTAATCAGTCTTGCCTGAAAAAGATCAGATTCTGCATATTGACAATGTTCAAGTCAATCATCATCATGTTTTAATCACTGCATTTAGATGCCATGTTTATAGGATTCTAAGACCAGTTTCTGCATTTAGCTGCCGACATTTGTAAGTCTAAAATCAGTTATTCAGCACCTAGAACAGCATGTCTATAGGACTTAATAAACTCAAACTATTTTAAAAATGGCTCGCAGAATTCTAATTGCATTTATATAGCATGTGTATAAGGTATTACGCCTAGGCATGCCTATAGGTAATCAATGTCTAATAAAAACACTGTGAAACTGCTTTGCTTCTTGTGACTACCCAGATTCAACAGGTTCTGAAAATTCAGTAGGCAAACTGAATAGGTCTTTGACACTTTGGTCTTAACTCAATACTACATATTCTCCGCTCACCTAGATATCCTGTTCTAGGGCTTCTCTTAAATATCTGAAACAGTGTTTAAGACGTGCACTTTTTTGCTCTATTTATGGAGTAAAACTTGAGCCTTTAATTGTTCTATCTTTGGTCCAGTCCTAATTGTTTTGGTTGTCACCTAGATTTTTCTCCTTTAAGTACCTTAGGATAGTCTAGAACTACCTAAATTAGAGGAACTAAATACCTAGGGGCCACAAGGAAGAGACGGGTAGTGAACGCATAAGGTATATCTTAAGGTTGCTAGAACGCTTTGGGCCATGACCAAGGGGAGGAAATAAGGTAGTAAGGATATGATGACCTGCACGCTAATGTCACGTGTAGCTCCTCATTGAGTAGTGATTACCGGGCATTGCATGGGTATGATCATGTAGGCTAACCAGCCTAGGACTCATCTTTCCCAATTCCCATATGTATTTAAATTCCCTGAACCTTCTTTACATATACATAAGCGGTCCAAATCTCTTTACCTTTCATTATTTGAACTTCCTTGATCATATATGCATGGGGAAAACTACTTTATTTGCAAGTACTTGCTTGTTTTATAATTGACTAATTCATATAGTTTAAGTTCAGTTGTGACCCACCGTTGCGGATAGCGAGGGGTGCCTAACACCTTTCCCTCAAGGTTATTTCGAGTCCTTACCTTAATCTCTGGTAATGCAAACTAGTCACAAGAGTTAATTACTCTAGGTACCCTAACACACCATAATACTTTAGGTGGCGACTCTTCAAATACCCAAATTCCCAAAAGGAAACGAGTTGTTCCCCCATGAATATCAAAACCTAGACTTCCCTGCAAAAAGGGAAAAAGGGGGCGTGACACCTAGTAATGCGATAGGCGTCATCACGGTAGGCTGGGATTTGGGTCATGAAAAGTTGGTATTAGAGCCTAGGTTACAGAGGTCTCATGAGGCATAAGCAGGTTTAGTAGAGTCATGCAGATCGGAACGGAGATATTTGTACTTATCTTCAAGAGGCTACCAAACCATTAGGAAACTTCACTTTTTCTCAATTTGTCGTGAGAATTTGTTAATACTGGAAACTAAACTTCTATTATTCTATTCTCTCACAGATGGTGAGGACACGTGCTACCGGATAGGGAAGACGGTCACAAGTACCACCAGCTAGGACTGCGAGAGACAGGGGCCACGGTAGAGGCTGAGGTGCAACTTGTGCAGCAGCTAGAGTGGCACCTATGGAGCCACAACTTGCTCCAACTCAGGAGCAGACACCAGATGTGGTTGAGTTAGTGGGACCAGCTCAGGCACTAGTTGTGCCCATGATGATTCCATGCCTTCAAGAGGCTTTGTCCTAGATATTGACTATATGCACCAGCCTTGCTCAGACAGTTTCAACTCCGGCCGCACTAACCACTTTTCAAGTTGGGGGAGGTACTCAAACTTCCGCCGCCCGTACTTATAGTAGGTGGTTTTGGGACATCAGACATTGGGGGTACTACCAACCCATCTGGTTGCAGTTGCTTAGGCCTAGGTGGGTCCATCTATGATTGTCGAGGAGCAGAAGAGGCTAGAGGGATTTGGGAGGCTCAGGCCTCCAGCATTCAGTGGGATTGAGTTAGAGGATGCTCAGGATTTCTTAGATAGGTTCCAGTGAATCCTTCGCACGGTGGGTATTCTAGAGACTAGTGGAGTCGTATTTAGTACTTTTCAGCTGTCGGGGGCAGCCTTTAGATGGTGGGAGGCCTATGAGTTGAGTAGGCTAGCCAGCGCTGCACCACTTACGTGGCATGAGTTCTCAATTCTCTTCTTAGAGAAGTTTGGTCTACAAACCTGCATGGAGGAGTTACATAGGTAGTTGGAGCAGCTACGCCAAGAGGTTATCTTAGTGACCTAGTATGAGATGCAATTTTCAGAGTTAGCTCGTCACGCGATCTAGTTAGTTTCCACAGAGAGAGAGAGAGGATTAGGAGGTTCATTGATAGCCTCAACTATGGACTGCGCTTTGTCATGACTCAGGATATTGCATCAAGTGCTAGCTTCGATGAGGTGGTTGATATCGCTAGGCGGCTAGAGCAGGTCCATAGTCAGGAGCGTAAGGAGTGGGAGACCAAGAGGCCTCGTGGTTTGGGTGGTTTCAACGGTGTTTGTTCTGGAGGACTGTTCCATCACAGCAGGGGTCGTCCTTATAGGCCTGCTTAGAAGGCTCATCTGGTTCATCATGGTGCACCAGCTAGCCATGGTTCATACAATACTCGTCCGGGTCAGTCATCTCTTAGTACCCTCCCAGCTCAAAGTTCATCTCATGCTCCATTAGTTATGGGGTCATCTGCACCAGGTTCTTCTAGTAGTTATTCTGGTTCTCGGGGTTTGATTCAGTCTCCACCACCATTGACGGATCAGAGTTGCTACGAGTGGGGGCAGTTTGGACAAGTGAGGAGGTATTGTCCCCGTTTATTGGGAGGTCTAGTTCAACAGAGGGTCCAGGCTCTGACTTCTGCACCAGTTACTTTACCACCCACTAAACCAGCTCAGCGTATGGCTTAGGCAGCTAAAGGTCGCCCTAGAGGAGGAGGCTGATTAGGTGGCAATCAAGACGATGTTATGCTTTTCCTGCCATGCTAGAGGCCGTTACTTCTGATGCAGTGATCACAAGTATTGTCTCAATGTTTCACAGTGATGCTTCCATATTATTTGACCCTAATTCCACTTATTCATATGTATCATCATATTTTCCCCATTATTTGGATATACCTCGTGAGTCCTTATCTTCTCATGTTCATGTATCTATGTTGGTGAATTATTCTATTATTGTGGACCATTTTTATCAGTCGTGTGTGGTAACCATTAGGGGTTTGGAAACGATAGTTGATTTTTTATTGCTTAGCATGGTTAATTTCGACGTGATTCTAGGCATGGATCGGTTGTCTCCATGGCATGTTATTCTGGATTGTCACACCTAGATCTTGATGTTGGTGATTCTAGAGTTACCTAGGATAGAGTGGAGAGGTTCTCTAGACTATATTCCAATAGGGTGATTTCATATCTGAAAGCCCAACTGATGGTTGGGAAGGGGAGTTTGTCATATTTGGCCTTTGTGAGGGATGTTGGTACTGATACCTACCATTGATTCTATTCCGATAGTGTGAGATTTTTTTAGATGTGTTTCCTGCAGACCTGTCAAGCATGCTACCCGACAGGGACATTGATTTTGGTATTGATCTGGTGCAGGGCACTCAGCCCATTTCTATTCCTCCATATTGTATGGCACCAACATAGTTGAAGGAATTGAAAGAGCAACTTCAGGAGCTTTTTGATAAGGAGTTCATTAGTCCAAGTATGTCGCCTTGGGGCATACCGATTCTGTTTTTGAAGAAGAAGGATGA
The DNA here is from genome assembly GCF_000393655.2 of Nicotiana sylvestris. NCBI lineage: Eukaryota > Viridiplantae > Streptophyta > Magnoliopsida > Solanales > Solanaceae > Nicotiana > Nicotiana sylvestris. Next base: position 67,884,706 of record NC_091063.1, read on the forward strand.
CACTATGCGAATGTGCATTGACTATAGATAGTTGAGCAAAGTTATAATTAAGAACAAGTATCTTTTGTCGCACATTGATGATTTATTTGACCTGCTTCAGAGAGCTAAGGTGTTCTCTAAGATTGATTAAAGGTCCTGGTATCACCAGTTGAACATTCCAGACTCTAATATTCTGAAAATGGCATTCAGGATGCGTTATGGTCACTGTGAGTTCCTTATGATGTCTTTTGGGCTGACCAATGCCCCAACAACCTTCATGCATCTGATGAATAGTTTGCTCAAGCTATATCTTGATTCATTTGTCATAGTATTCACTGATGATATTTTGGCGTACTTACGTAGCCAGGAGAAGCATGCACAATATCTGAGGATTGTACTACAGACATAGAGGGAGGATAAGCTTTATGCTATGTTCTCCAAGTGCGAGTTTTAGCTTAGTTCGCTGGCGTTCTTGGTTCACGTGGTGTCCAGCGAGGGGATCAAGGTGGATCTAAAAAATATTGAGGCGGTTCATAGTTGGCCCAGACCATCTTTAGCTACTGAGATTCAAATTTTTCTCGGTTTGGACGGATATTATTGTCGCTTCGTGGAAGGTTTCTCGTCCATTGAAGCGCCTTTGACCTGGTTGACCTAGAAGGGTACCCCATTCAGTGCTCTGATGAGTGTGAGGAGAGCTTTCAGACTCTCAAGACTGCCTTGACCACAACTCTAGTTCTAGTTTTGCCTTCAGCATCAGGTTCTTATAAAGTGCATTATGATGCTTCTTAGATTAGTATTGGGTGTATCTTGATGCAGAAGGGTAGAGTGATTGTTTATGCCTCATTCCAGTTAAAGCCTTGTGAGAAGAACTACCCCTTTCATAATTTAGAGTTGGCAGCCATCATTCATGCATTGAAGATTTGGAGACATTATCTCTACGACATGTGTTGTGAGGTATTTACAGATCATTATAGCCTTCGGTACTTGTTCAAGAAAAAGGGATCTAAATTTGAGGCAACAAAGATTATTAGAGTTGTTAAAAGACTATGATATTACCATTTTGTATCATCCGAGGAAGGCCAATGTGGTGGCCGATGCCTTGAGTAGAAAGGCATTGAGTATGGGTAGCCTTGCATATATTCTTGTTGGTGAGAGACCAGTTGCATCAGATGTTTGGGCCTTGGCCAATCAGTTCGTAAGGTTAGATGTTTCGGAGTCTAGTCAGGTTTTAGCTTGCATGGTTTCTCGGTCTTGTTTATATGATCGCATCAGAGAGCGTTAGCATGACGACCCCAATTTTCTTGTCCTTAAGGACATGGTTCAGCATGGTGATGCCAAAGAGGTTTCTATTAGAGATGATGGGGTGTTGCGAATGCAGGGTAGGATATTTGTACCCAATGTGGATGGGATATGTGAGTTGATTCTTGAAGAGGCCCATAGTTCGCGGTATTCCATGCATTTGGGTGTCGTAAAGATGTATTAGGACTTAAGGCATCACTATTCGTGGAGGAAAATGATGAAATATATAGTAGAGTTTGTAGCTCGGTGTTTGAATTGTCAGCAAATGAAATATGAGCATCAGAGGCTGGGCAGTTTGCTTCAGATGCTTGCGATTCCTAAGTGGAAATGGGAGCGTATGAACATGGACTCCGTAATTGGGCTCCCATGGACTTTGAAACAATTTAATGCTATTTGGGTGATTGTAGACCTGCTGACTAAGTCCGCACATTTCATTCTAGTTGGGACTACCTATTTTTCGGAGCAGTTGGCTAAGATCTATATCCGCGAGATTATTCGCCTTCACGGTGTAGCGATGTCCATTAATTCAGATTGTGGCACGCAGTTCATATTTCAGTTTTGGAAAGCAGTGCAGCGAGAGTTAGGCACACTGGTTGAGTTGAGTATAACATTCCACTCTCAGACGGACGGACAGTCCGAGCACACCATTCAGATATTGGAGGATATGCTACGCACTTGTGTCATGGATTTTAGGGGTTCTTGGGACCATTTTCTACAGCTTGCAGAGTTTGACAACAACAACAGCTACCAATCAAGTATTCAGATGGCTTCGTATGAGGCCTTATATGGGAGGCGGTGTCGATCTCTAGTTGAGTGGTTTTGAGCCGAGGGAGGCTAGGCTATTGGGTACTAATTTGGTTCAGGATGATTTGGACAAGGCCAAGTTGATTCAGGATCGGCTTCGCATGGCACAGTCTAGACAGAAGAGTTACGCTTATCGGAAAGTTCGTGATGTTGCCTAAATGGTGGGAGAGAATGTATTTCTTAGGGTTTCACCCATGAAGGGTGTGATGAGGTTCGGGAAGGGCAAGTTGAGCCCTTGGTACATTGACCCTTTTGAGAAGCTGGAGAGGATTGGAGAGGTGGCTTACAAGCTTGCATTACCACTTTTTCTATCGAGTGTTCATCCCATATTTCATGTTTCCATTCTACGGAAGTATTTTAGCAATTCGTCTCATGTTTTGGACATTAGCACGGTTAAGTTAGATGGGGATTTAACTTATGATGTGGAGCTGCAGCCATTTTAGATTGGCAGATTCAAAAGTTGAGATCAAAGAATATAGCTTCAGTCAAAGTGAAGTGGAGAGGTCAGTCAGTCGAGGAGGCTACTTGGAAGACCGAGTGGGAGACAAAAAGCAGCTATCCATACCTATTTGAGGCTCCATGTGTGATTATAGACTCGTTCGAGGACAAACATTTGTTTAAGAGGGGGAGAATGTAACGATCCCGTCAGTTGTTTTGAGTATTGTAGCCTCGTTCCCCCATTTATTACTTATTCTATATTTGTTTGTTGTTATGTGACTTACCGGGCAGTTGGTTTGGTTCTGCAGATGTTTCGAAATGAAATGGGCCACTTAGTCCTAAGGTTGGAAGCCTAAGTTGAAAGAGTTGAGTGGATGTTAACTTATGTGTAAACGACTCTGGGATGGAATTTTGATAGTTCTGACAGCTTCGTATGCTAATCTTGGACTTAAGAGTGTATCCGGATATTGATTTGAGGTTCGTAGGTCATTGTGGCTTGAATTGGCAAAAGTTGGAAGGTTGAAGGTTGAAGGTTTGGAAAGTTGAGAAGTTTGACAGAGAGTTGATTTTGTGGTTACCCGACTCATATTTTGGTTTCGAAAGTTGAAATAGGTTTGTTGTGTCATTTATGACTTGTGTGCAAAATTTGAGGTCAATCGGAGTTGGTTTGATAGGTTTCGGCATCGATGGTAAAAGTTGGAAATCCATTAGTTTCATTAGGCTTGAATTGGGGTACGATTCGTGTTTTTTAATGTTATTTGATGCGATTTGAGGCCTCGACTAAGTTCGTATTGTATTTTAGGACTTATTTATATATTTGGATGGGGTCCTGAGGGCCTCGGGTGTGATTCGGATCAAGTTCGGCTTCATTTTGGACTTTGTGGGATTGCTGATGTTTAGGTATCTGGTTTTCTTATTCGCGTTCGCGTGAGAAGTTCCGAGATCGTGAAGGCCTGTTTTGGGTGACTATGGAGTTGGTCTATTCGATCGTGAGGAATGGCCGCAATCACGGAGCTCTGGTTGTTTGTGCACCGTGAACGCGTGTCTTGGGGTGTGTCCGTGAAGAAGAAGAAAGGGGGATTTCATGCCCCTAAAGTTGGGGTAAGACGTGGTTGGCATTTGATCTAAGCAACACGTCGAGTAAACCCTTAACTAAGTTGTACTAAGAATCATGATGACTGAATTAATTCCAAAACAATATTGTGGCATATTTATTAACTGAAACTAAATTTAAACTGAGAGCTAAGTCATAAATCTCCACAAAATACTAAAATAAGAATAAAAATGTATGATACCCGCTAGACTAAGTCATGTGCCTCTAGGAATACTGAACATTTACGGCTTTGGGGCATACCCCTAAACGCTAAAATAATGCAAATAAATATTATGAGTCCCCACCGAGAAGAGAAGAGGGAAATGCTGGGCTGAAATCTAGTCCTATCCTATAGTGTCAGGGACGTGATCAACAACATCTGCATCCATGAAAAATAAAAGCAGGCCTTCACAAGAAAAATATCATGACGACATACCTAGCGAGTCTCATAGTCTACTTCCTAAGAAAGCGGCGAGAGACATTTTGGGATAAGCATGACAAGAAGAAAAGATATCCACATAAAGTGTGTAAGCAGTTTAAGGTTATAAAACTTATAATAGGCTGAAGACTAAAACTGTAAGCTAAACATGTAAACAGATAACTGAAGCTGAAACTTTAAAATAATAGTTAAACTAAAATAGAATTTAAGTTACACATAATGGCCCTACGTACGTGAGATCTAGCAACACGCAGGGGGGAGTGTTGGCCGATCTCCCCAATAAACAATAGCCCCTATGATCATGGGGTGGCTGATCCTGGCCTTGATGACACTCACGCAAGGGGATGACGGCTAGCTCTCCCTTCTAAACGTGATCATATTAATGAATGAATAAATTATTGAAACTGAAACTAAACTGAACATAAATATCACAAATAAAGGTATGTAACAAATGGTAATACAAGTAAGCAGGTAATTCCGTTACATATAAAATAGTACTGAATAAGAATGGAGTGCAATGAATAATAGAGTACAAGAAGAAATGGCTTAAATTTATAGAACAATATGGAGCACGAGGATTCTGATGTAATTCCCTACTAGGAGAGTGAGCCTTAACTCACTTCAAAACTTTAATTGCAATTCGTCTCTTCAAGTTTTTCGAGTATTCGACAACTCGAAATCTATAATAATAGGCTTAACCATGTCATAAGCTATTAAGTCTTTACTCGTTGTAACTTAGCTATAAATCTAGAAACTCTCACCTCACTGATTCAAGTAAAATTCTCAACTAAATCTTATCATTCTTCCACAAAGGTATATAAATGATGAGGTCATGAATTCAAGTAAACTGACTTTACGAATAGATAAAGTGATCTCATTATGAATATTTGGTTCTAGACCCATAACATCAATTCTGTAACTTATAATGTATATATACATTTACACCCAAATGGATCCAGTGAAGGATACATCAATTATGTATTCTAAAATTAAATACTAGATATCAAAAAAATCTCTCAATTAACTTTGGCACTAACTAAAAGAAAAACTTTTATCATACGGGCATTCAAAGAAAACTTCTAAAATATGAACCTCAAAAGCTCTATCAATTCATTTCAATGAATAGTTAAACTTACGTATAAAAATATTTTCATAGAATGGGAACTTAATGGTTTTGACTAAACTTTCACCTAGAGATAATAACCATAGGAATTTGGAAGAGTTGAGTACCTGGGTTTCGAGAATGCCAAATTGCAAAACCTTGAATTTTTATGCCTTTTTGCGTTCTCTGTTTTGCCTAATTCCTGAAGCAATTAAGTTGCTTTGGACTTCTTGCTTAAACCTCCTTTTACCCTCTTTACTTTCTAAGACAAATTTCGTTTACCCAACCCTTCCCATAAAAGAAGGCTTTTACCCCTCTAATTCCCTTGGGGTTTGGTCCATTTAAGTCTTTTTTTTTTTTTAATTATTTTTTGCTTACTCCACATTGTAGTTGCTACTTGTTTATATATATACCTAAAATAAAAAATACATTGTAGCAGCACCACCACGCTTAATAGTAACCACTTTCGATAATCAAACAGAGTCGCTGAATTAAAAATATATATTTAAAGCTAACGAAATGAGGCTTTATATTCTTTCCCGCTTAAAAACATTCATCCTCGAATGTCATATCACAGTTATTCTCGAGTATAAAGAAAGATCTTAGGCCTTATGCCATTCACTATCCCTTAGGTCCTAAAAATTTGGCTAACTCCTAAAATTTTAAAAAATTTTGGCAGTTTCATTTGTTACTGGAGCTATCCTAAAATTTTCAACCTGTCTAAAAAACCCAACAATACTATCTCACACCTCCAGCTACTCAATCCAATAAAATACAATATCAAGGCACAACAATATACCCACTAAAGCCACATTATATCCCTCTAAGCACAAATATTTCATAACTTTCCAGTAAATATTTAAAAGCATTAAATGAATTATATACCTGAAATCTCAAACAAATAGGGATACTTTTCCTTCATGGCTTCTTCTGGCTCCCACGTAGGTTCCTTAGCTGAATGGTTGCTCCATATTACTTTTACTGAAGCAACATCTTTGGTTCGAAGTCTACGATCCTGGCCGTCTATTATAGCTATAGGGACTTCCTCATATGACAGAGTATCATCAAACTCTATGTCTTGTCTGTCAATTACATGACTCGGGTTGTGAAAGTACTTTTTCAGCATAGACATATGAAAATTTGGTGCACTAAAGATAACTCTGGAGATAAATCTAGACGATATGCCACAACCCAATCCTTTCAAGAATTGGATAATGCCCTATATATCTCGAGCTAAGTTTTCCTTTTCTACCAAACCTCATAGTATCCTTCATTGGAGACACCTTTAAAAATACATAGTCACCCACTTTGAACTCAAGATCGCGACGTCTTATATCTGCGTATGACTTTTGTCGGCTTTGAGATATTCTAAGTCATTCCTGAATCAGATTCACCTTTTTCAAGGAATCTTGTATTATGGTTGGCCCAATCAGCTTCGTTTCACCTATCTCAAACCATCCTGTAGGCGAACTACACATCCTCTTGTATAGGGCTTCGAATGGACCATCTGAATACTTGCTTAATAACTGTTATTGTATGCAAACTCAATCAATGGAAGATGATCGTCCCAATTTCCTATAAAATCAAGAACACATACTCATAACATATCTTATAAGGTCTGAATTGTCCTTTCAGAATGCCCGTCTGTTTGGGGTGAAAGGTCGTACTTAGATTAATTCGGGTACTGAGACCTTCCTGAAAACTCTTCCAAAACTGTGTAATAAACTGGGCATCCCTGTCAGAAATAGTAAATAAGGAGAACCATACAACCAAACAATTTCTTTTATGTATAATTTTGCATATTGGGTGCTATGTAGGTTGTTTTGACTAGCAAAAGATGAATTAACTTAGTAAATTGGTCTACTATGACCCAAATAGAGTCATGTTTCTTAAAAGTTCACCGCAAGCCAATTATAAAATTCATATTTATTCGATCTCATTTCCATTCTGGTATTTCAATGACTTGAGCTAAACCGTTTGGTCTCTGATGTTCAGCTTTTACTTGCTGACAGTTAAGGCACCGGGATACAAAATTTGCAATATCTTGCTTCATATTACCCCACCAATAAGTATCCTTCAAATCATGATACATTTTAGTAGAACCTGGATGTACTGAATATCTGAAGCTATGAGCTTCTACCATAATTGCTCTTCGAAAATCATCTATATTAGGCACGCATAATGACCATTAAGTGTCAACACACCACTTTCATCAAGTGAAAAATTCTTAATCTTGCCACTAAGGACACCTTCCTTGAGCTTAAGAAAGCTAGTGTAATCGAATTATTTTGCTTTAACTTGCTCTACTAAAGTAGATTTAGCACTGATACTTGATATTAACCTTCCATCACACTTCTCATCAAGACGAACCCTTATATAGCTATTTGTTGGGCTCCCATAACTATTGGACTTTCGACCACAGACAACCTAGCCAAACTCCCCATAGATCTTCTGCTTAGAGCATCAGTAACCACATTCGCTTTACCCAAATGACAAAGGATATTATAATCATAATCCTTAAGCAATTCCAACTACCTATGTTGTCTCAGGTTCAACTTTTATGATCTGTATAAATGTCACATTGCTCTCCATAAAAGTAGTGACGCCATATTTTTAGAGCAAAAATAACTGCTTCTAGCTCAAGATCGTGGGAAGGATAATTTCTCTCATGAATTGTTAACTGCGCCCTAGAAGATTACCTTGTCATTCTTCATAAGAACACATCCTAACCCCACTCTATAACCATCACAATAAATCATAAATCTATCTATATGGGTAGGTAGAGTCAGGATTGGGGCTGTAGTCAACATGTTCTTGAGTTCCTAAAAACTTTTCTCACAAGCTTCAAACTATTGAAACTTCACATTTTTCTTAGTTAACTTTGTTAATGGGGCAGCTAGTGAAGAGAATCCTTCTACAAAATGACGGTAGTAAACTACCAATCCCAGAAAACTGCAAATCTCTAGGCCAACATTAAACTGCTTCTATTTTCTGTGGGTCTACTCTACTGCCTTCTTTTGAGACCATGTGTCCCAAAAATACAACTGTATCAAGCCAAAATTTACATTTGGAGAATTTGGCATAAAGTTGACTCTCCTTCAGTATCTGAAGAACTGTTCTCAAATGGTTCTCATGCTCTTCCTAGCTGCGGGAATACAATGGAATATTACCGATAAATACTATGACAAATCATCTAAGAAAGTCTTGAAGACTCCATTCATTAAGTCCATAAAAGCAACTGGTACATTGGTCAACCCAAAAGACATCACCGAAAATTTATAGTGACCATTCCAAGTTCTGAAGTTATTTTCAGGATGTCTACTTCTCTAATTTTTAACTAATGATGTCCCAATATCAAATATATTTTTGAGAAATTCCTAGAACTATGTAACTGATCAAATAAGTCATCTATCCTAGGCAGTGGGTACTTGTTGTTGATAGTAACCGTATTAAACTGATGGTAATTTATGCACATCTGTAGGAAAGCAATTTTTTTCTTCATGAAAAATATTGGAGCACCCTAGGGTGAAATACTTGGTAGAATAAAACCCTTATCTAAAAGGTCTTGTAACTGCTTCTAGAGTTTATTTAACTCACTAGAGCCATTCTATAAGGGGGAATCGAGATTGGCTAAGTTCCTAGCAATGTTTCTATGCCAAACTCGATCTCCCTATCGGGTGGTATCATTCGGGAACACTTCTGGAAACTTTTTCACAATTGGTACTGACTCAAGAAGTGGGGAGTTAGCTTTCATATCATGCATATATGCTAGGTATGCCAAACACCCATTGCTCACTAGCTTTCTAGCCTTAAGGTAAGAAATAAAATTACCCATAGGTGTACACACTTCACCTCTGATTAAAATTGGATCTTTCCCAATGAAGGAGAATTTGACTTTCTTTCAATAGAAATCAACTGTAGCATGACAAGAGGATAACCAATCCATGCCAGCTATGATGTCAAAGTCAACCATATCTAATAAGTTCAAATCAACTAAAGTTTCTCGATCCTGAACGGTGATGACACAACTTTTGAATATACTTTCAACTTTAACGGATTCCCCAATAGGTATGGAAACCTCAAACGGATACTTTAACAATTCTGGTGCTTTTTCAAACTCGATAAAGATATAAGGAGACACGTAGGAGAAAGTTGAGCCAAGATCAACTAACATACAAGCAAGGCAACCACAAACTGAGAGAATACCTATAATAACTTTGATAGGCGACTCAGTACCTCTACCTCTATTTGCACCATGCCCAGTCTGACTATTAGGTGCTCGAACTGGAGGAGGTGCAACTAATGAATTGCCTATGGATGTTGCCTGAGTAGCTAGAGCCCTCCTTGGAGCTTTCCCAAGTCGTGAAAATCTTTCATAAGGTGATCTGTGTCATAGCAGTGATAACATCCTCTTTGACCCAGAAGGCATTGCCCGAGATATTTTTTGATATACGTGGGACATATAGGATAGGAGAACCGGGTCTGACCTTGACTAGTTGAATTATTCCCCTAATGGGCCTGACTCTTGCTATATTGGCTCTGCTTGAAGCTGGATAGGGACACGAGTGAGCTACTAAATGACTCTGAGTTGAATCATTCATTTTCTTTCCTCCAACTGAAAATGCACTAAAACTACTTGTGGTTCTAACCTTCTTGCTATTCTCTTTAGCTTCCTTGGCAATTTTATCAAAAGCCTCCTTACGCATAGCAATATTAACTATCTAAAGGTAAGTCTTGTCATCCGGATGTGAAGTCATATCTTTTGTCATATGTGAATTCAAGCCTTCAATGAACCTTCTGACTTTTTCTCTCTCTATCAGTATCAAGTTAGGTGCATATTCCGCCAAGTTTGTGAATTCCATCTCGTATTCAGTCAATGACATGGTACCTTATATCAGATGTACGAACTGACGTCGCAGCTCATCCATTTGACTTCTGGGGGAAAACTTGGCCCTAAAAGCTTTTTTAAACTATGGTAAAGTAAGTGGCGGTAATGCAAAATCTCTGGCCCTCTTGTAACCTTTCCATCATTTCCTTGATATACCTTTCAACTGAAACCCAATTAACTCTGTGACTTGTGTTTCAAGGCAACCCAAATAAATAAACATTTTCTCTATCTCTTTCAAAAATAACATTGGCTCATTCAGCTTGTTTATACCAGTGTAACTAGGAGGTTTTAATCTCAGAAAGGCATGTGGATCGATTCCTCCTGTTGGTAACTACATTGGATGGGCAATATTTGTAAGGATAGCTGGTGGTGGTACCCCGGGTGGGACTTTAAAATCATCTTCTATAATCTCTTCATCTAAATCATGAGGGTCCTGAGGAGGCACTTGAGCAGATGCAGTTCAACCACCAGCCGGAGGGGACAGGGACTCCAAAAATTCCAAAAGTTTGCCAATTTGATCATCCTGTTGCTGTGGTTGATTCGTCCCGAGTGGATCTTGATAACTGTATGGGCTCATTACAAATTGACAGACATATGAGCCTCTGTTCTTTCTATTTATGCTCCCTTATGCACCCTCTCTTTGGATTTTCTCCCCACATAACTATCATTCAATTTGGGATCTAGTCCATAGAGAGGAGAACTCCGTTGACTAAAACCATCACCTATTTCCTAATTTTGATTCATACTAACACGTTAAGAGATTAGAGAAACTTCAATAGGAATGAAGGCTTTAGAGCTGAATCTTTTCCTGTTGTTGCTTAGTTTTTGCATCTCTTCATTTGTCACATGAACTTGACTGAAGTCTATAACTTGGGATTCATCGTCTTTCTCTTTTGGATATACAGTTTTGTTCCCCTGTTTGATTTTTTCTTGGCCTCCCCTAACTTTCTAGATTTGGGGTTTCTTCTTGTTCTTGGTGTTTCTTTCCATGTTGAGTCTAGTGGGCTTCTAAGACAATTGAGTAGAGCTGGCATTTACCTCAAACAAAGACTCAGTGTTGTCTACAGTTGCAATATCCATGGCTTCATTTTCCTTTATAGTATTGTAGACATGTAATTTTTGACACTCCCCAAGATTTTACACATTTTAGCGTTCAAATATTTAGTTTAGGTTTAATATCACTATTTAAATAGTTTTGACTCTTTTACTTTATTTTATCACAAAAATAAAAATTACAAAAATATTTTCATCTTTAGTTTAAAGTCAATTAGTATATTGATATTTATAGTATTTTAATTTTACCGTGGCTTTATCCTATTCTTCCTACTTTTTACTTTATTATAGAAGTTGAAAATACAAAAATTAGTTTCACTTTTAGTATTTAGTTTTATATTAGTTTATTTTAATTAAGAGTGATTTTTACACTTTATAGATATATTGTATTATTTGGTCTTCTTAGCCTAAATTTAAACTCAAAGACATGGTCCAAACCAATTTCCTAAATCCAAGCCCATTTACCCATTCCCCTCTTATATCCTAATTAAAAAATAACCCTAGACCTAGAAACCAAACCAGCCGTTTCCATGGTCAGCTTCAACCCTGAAACCCGAATTCAAAAACCTTAAAACTGGATTCTCCTGAACAAAACCGCGACCCCGCCTCCTCTCCAAGACTTCTTGGTCAGCCGCCCACCTCCCTTCACGAAACCTGGATCGTCTCTTTCAACTCGAGGGCTGCCGTTTTCCACCTCCTTAATCTGATTTGCAAAAAGGCACACAGACAGAAAAAGAGATAGTCACACCAATTATTTAGATGGTTAACTGAACTAAGAATTGTTCTACCATTTTAGATTCTCTTGAACAATTACTTTCAAGTCTCAAATTTAATATGTAATGCTCATTCAATTTGGTTATCAACACTATAAAGGAAAACGTGCATAGTGAGTCAATCGGTTTGAATGGAATAATTACAGTCATTAGTGCACTTATCTTAGCAATGGGCTCGTACTCTATAAGGTCGTTATTTTGTCGCTAATCCTTGAAGAAAATCGGTAACATTGCTCCTCCGACATACTCCGATTCGGTGTCCAATATTTGTTCTTGAGGTTTGGTTCAAGGCTGTCATTTATTGGGTTTCCAGATTCCGTTGGGATTTCGGAAAAGTTTGAGTTCTTCGGTAAGGTTCGTTTAGTCTGTCAGGTATTTGAGGTATCCGTTCAATTTTCTGGTCAAGGTTTCTGTTCAATCTCTGCTGTAAAGATCAATTTATAGTCAAGATGTCCTTGGTCTTCTCATTAATCAAATATTGAAGTTCTGCTTCAGAAGGTTCCCTTCCTGTCCCCTTTCCTTTCCTTGTCTTTTATTTGGATGATATTTTGTGCTTTTGGATTATTATTTGTATGCCATATGAGTGTTTTGTTGTTTTTGTGGTTTGTTAAAAATTTACAGAGATACGAAGAAAGTGGAAGCAGTGTAGAATTGGCCCAGACCATCCTCAGCTACATAGATCCGTAGTTTTCTTTACTTGGCAGTTATTACCGTCGATTTATTGAGGGGTTTTCATCTATTTCAGCTCCTATGACCAGGCTGACCCAGAAGAGTGCTCTATTCTAGTGGACGGAAGAGTGTGAGGCTATCTTTCAGAGGCTCAAGACAGCTTTGACTACAACCTCAGTTTTGATATTGCCTATAGGTTCGGGGTCTTATACTATCTATTGTGATGCCTCGAGGATTGACCTTGGAGTGGTGTTGATGCAGGACGGTACCTATGCATCCAGACAGTTGAAGGTATATGAGAAGAATTATCATATCCATGATCTCGAGTTAGCTGCTATTGTTCATGCCTTGAAGATCTGGCGTCAGTATCTATATGATGTGCCTTGTGAGATTTATACTGATCACTGAAGTTTGCAGCATCTGTTCAAGAAGAAGTATCTTAATTTGTGTCAGATGAGTTGGTTAGAGCTGTTAAAGGATTATGATATCACTATTTTGTATCACCCGGGCAAGGCCAATGTGGTGGCTGATGCTTTGAGTCACCAGGTAGAGAGTTTGGAGAGTTTGGCTTATTTACCAACAGCCGAGAAGCCCATGGTGATGGATGTTCAGGCCTTAGTCAGCTAGTTTGTGAGATTGGATCTTTCGAAGCCCAGTCGGGTTTTAGCTTACGTGATTTCTCGGTATTCCTTATTTGATCACATCGGAGAGCATCAGTTTGATGACCTCATTTGGTTGTCCTCAAGGATAAGGTTCTACACAATGATGCCAGAGATGTGACTATTAGTGATGACGGGGCATTAAGGATGCAGGGTCATATTTGTGTACCCAATATTGATGGACTTCGGGAGTTTATTCTAGAGGGGGCACATAGTTCGTGGTATTCTATTCATCCGGGTGCCGTGAAGATGTACCAGGATTTGAGGCAGCACTATTAGTGGAGGCGGATGAAGAAAGATATAGTTGGGTTTGTAGCTCGGTGTCTCAATAGTCAGCAGGTGAAGTATGAGCACCAAAGACCATGTGGGTTACTTCAGCGGATAGAGATTCCGGAGTGGAAGTGGGAGAGGATCATCATGGACTTCGTAGTTGGACTCCCACGAACTTTGAGAAAGTTTAATGCCATTAGGGTGATTGTGGATTGGCTGACCAAGTCCGCACACTTTATTCCTATGTGTACTACCTATTCTTCGGAGCAGTTGGTAGAGATTTATATCCGGGAGATTGTTCGTCTGCATGGTATTTCAGTTTTCATCATTTCAGATAGAGGTACTCAGTTCACATCACGGTTCTGAATCACCGTACATCATAAGTTAGGTACTCGGGTGGAGTTGAGTACAATATTTCACCCTCAGACAGACGAACAGTCCGAGCGCACTATTCAGATTCTTGAGGATATGCTCCGTGCGTGTGTGATTGAGTTTGGAGGGTCTTGGGATCAGTTCTTGCCATTGGCGGAGTTTGCCTACAACAACAGCTATCAGTCCAGCATTCAGATGGCATCATACGAGGCTTTATATGGTAGGCGGTGTAGATCCCCGGTGGGTTGGTTTGAGCTGGGTGAGGCTAGATTATTGGGCACAGACTTGGTGTAGGATGCTTTGGAGAAGGTTAAGGTGATTCAGGATAGACTCCGTATAACCCAGTCCAGATAGAAGAGTTACGCAGACCGGAAGGTTCGTGCTATTTCCTATATGGTTGGAGAGCGGGTTCTACTTCAGGTTTCACCTATGAAGGGAGTTATGAGATTTGGGAAGAAAGGGAAGTTGAGTCTGAGGTTTATTGGTCCTTTTGAGATTTTGCGACGTGTTGGGGAGGTTGCTTGTGAGCTTGCCTTACCTCCCAGCTTGGCAGGAGTTCATCCAGTTTTTCATGTTTCGATGCTCCGAAAGTATCACAGTGATCCATCGCACGTGTTGGATTTCAGTTTAGTCCAGTTGGACAAGGATCTATCTTATGTTGAGGAGCCAGTGATGATATTGGATAGGCAGGTTCGGAAGCCAAGGTCAAAGAATATTGCATCAGTAAAGGTTCAGTGGTGGGGTCAGCCAGTCGAGGAGGCGACTTGGGAGACCGAGTAGGATATGCGCAGCCGTTACCCTCATCTTTTCACTACCTCAGGTATATCTCTATGCTCGTTCGAGGACGAACGAATGTTTAAGTGTAGGAGGATGTAACAACCCGACCGGTCGTTTTAAGAATTAATGATTTGATCCCTTATTAACTGCATTTCTCGTGTTTGTTTATGCTATTGTGAGTTGCCGGGAGGATTTATTTGGAGTTTCAGAGAGTTTTGGGACACTTAGTCCCTAAAAGAGAGTTTAAGATTTAGAAATTGGACCGTAGTTAGAGCAGTGTAAAGACGATCTCGAAATGGAATTCTGTCGGTTCCGTTAGCTTCGTTGGGTGATTTTGGGCTTAGGGGCATGGTCAGGTTGTGTTTTGGAGGTTTGTAGCTTATTTAGGCTTGAAATGTCGAAAGTTAAATTTTTAAAGTTTCCGGTTCGATAGTGAGATTTTGATATAAGGGTCGAAATGGAATTCCAAAAGTTGGAGTAGCTTCGTAATGTTGAATGTGACGTGTGTGTAAAATTTCAGGTCATTCGGACGAGGTTTGATAGACTTTTTGATCGAAAGCGTAATTTGAGAGTTTTGGAGTTCTTAGGATTAAATCTGATGTTAAATTGGTGCTTTGATGTTGTTTTGAGCATTCCGAAGGTTGGAACAATTTCGTATAATGTTTTAGGATTGGTTGGCAGGTTTGGTTGAGGTCCCGGAGGCCTCGGGTGAGTTTCGGGTGCTTAACGGAAATTAATTTTTGGACTTGGGAAAAAATCTGATTACTAAACATGTCATAACCGCACATGCGTATGTGGGACCGCAGGTGCAGTACCGCAGAAGCGGCTAGGTGACCGCAGAAGTGGAATTTGGTCCAGGCTCCAGAAGTCGCAGGTGTGAGAAGAGGAACGCACCTGCGAGACCGCAGGTGCGGAAAGGAAATCGCAAAAGCGGAAATTTGTGTTTAATGAAAAGTGGAAGGTGCAACTTGGTCTTCGCATAACTGAGACCGTAGGTGCGGTCCCAGAGCCGCAGATGCAGTTTCACTGGTCAAAAAAGGGCAGAAATGAGGGTTTAGTCTCAAAACTTGGAAAATTGATTTGGGAGCTCGGGATTGGCGATTTTGAGAGAGATTTTCACCTGGGTGTTTTGGGTAAGTAATTCTTACTCTGTTTTGATTAATTTCCATGAATCTATGCTTAAATTATCCTTTGAATTCGAATTTGGGGTGAAAGTTTGGAGAAAAATTGCGAAAAGTTCTTAGGCCTAATTTTAAGGTTTTGATCTAGAATTTGATGTCGGATTGGAATAATTTTGGTATAAATGAACTCGTGAGAGTATGAGGATTCTGAATTTGTAAATTTTACCTGATTCCGAGACGTGGGCGTGGGGGGTGTTTTGGTTATTTTTCCTAATTTCGTGTATTAGCTTAGAATTAATTAGTGGAACCAA
This sequence comes from Nicotiana sylvestris, assembly GCF_000393655.2. Taxonomy (NCBI): domain Eukaryota; kingdom Viridiplantae; phylum Streptophyta; class Magnoliopsida; order Solanales; family Solanaceae; genus Nicotiana; species Nicotiana sylvestris. Next base: position 67,900,753 of record NC_091063.1, read on the forward strand.
TTACTTGAATTTATATTTACATTATGCAATTGATTTGAATAGATTTGGGTCATTTGGAGTCGAGTACTTGTGGCAAGAGCATGGATTCGGGTTGATTTTGAGCTGATTCAAGGTAAGTGGCTTGCCTAACCTTGTGTGAGGGAACTCCCATTAGGATTTGGTATTGTTGATATTTGAAATGCCTTGTACGTGAGGTGATGAGTGCGTACATGTGCTAATTGTTGAAAATCCTATTTTCATCAAGTAACTATAATTGTGTTTCCTTTCCTGTTTATACTACTTGCAATTCAAGCATGTTGTTAGCTTAGGGAAGCATGTCTAATTGACTTAATTGTTTTACTTGCTCAAACTGCCTTATTTGGAATATGTGCAGCATGCTATGTTAGAAATATCTATTTTGCCTTAGTATGAAATTTGAATTAAATTAAGTATTCTTTGTGTTGTTGCTGTGTGTTTACCTTTAGGACTACGGGACGGTATCCTGGGAGATCCCCCTGCCTTTTTACTTTGGGACTATGGATTTGTATTTCGGTAGATCCCCTACACATATACATTGATTTGGACTGTAGTGTGGGATACTGAGAGATCCCCAACACGCATATTGAGGATACTAAGAGATCCTCGGGATACCGAGAGATCCCCAGCACGTATATTGAGGATACTAAGAGATCCTCGGGATACCGAGAGATCCCCAACACATATATTGAGGATACTAAGAGATCCTCGGGATACCAAGAGATCCTCAGCACACATATTGAGGATACTAAGAGATACTCGGGATATTGAGAGATTCCCGGTTGTTATCTCTGCATTGAGTTGTATTCCTTCTGTGATTAGTTTGTCTCTGTTATAGTCGTTGTTATTCTTATTATTTTGTGTTACTTCATACTATTAGTATTTAATTATATTGTCGTATTCTATACTATTTTACCTTGTTTCCAGCTAAATCAGTAGGGCTCTGACTTTCCTCGTCACTAATCGATCGAGGTTAGGCTTGGCACTTACTGAGTACCGCTGTGGTGTACTCATGGCCTTTCTGCACATGTTTTTTATGTGCAGATCCAGGTACTTCGGCTCAGACCTACTACCCTTAAGGCGAGGTGATTCTCCAGAGACTTTGAGGTATATCCACCACGTTCGCAGACCGAGGAGTCCCTTTCCATTCTCTCTTATAGTATCAGCCCTTCTGTATTTACGTTTGTTTAGAAATTCTGGAGTTAGACGCTTATAGTTATTCAACAACTTATGATTTCGTGAGATTCCGGGTTATGGAAAATGTAGTTTCAGTTTGAGAGTTGTATTGTATATGCCGAGCGACATCTTAAATGCTTCATTTTGTTATTTCTGCAGTTTTGGCTAGTTTTATTCTGTTGTTTCTTTTTCTGCAATTTGTTAGGCTTACCTAGTCGTAGAGACTAGGTGTCGCCATGACAATTCACGGAGGGCGAACTGGGGTCGTGACAAGAACATAGTATAAAATGTTAGTAACCAAGAATTATCCCAATATAACTTGATCGAATTTGGTAGAATTCTAAGAATACATTGATGTGTCTAATTCGGTCATCTCTATGCGAAATTATTATTACATTACTACAGCCTATATTCATGAGATACTAGACTCTTTGCTTGTGTTGTGGATCATTGTGAGAATTGTGGAAATATTTGAATAATACGGTTCTTGATTAGAATCATTGTTAATTTGGAAAGATGGTATTGGGATTTATTTGAAATATCTATTAAAACACTCTCCATGATGTTATTTGTGCTTCCTGCCTTATTTGTCATTGATACTCATATGCTTGGTAAGGAAGAGCCTAAAGCACGAAGGGTGATGTCGTACCATTGTTTATACATTATCATGTGAGGGAGAGTGTAAAGCACGAAGGGTGATGTCGTGCCATATCATTGAGAGTAAAAGCACGAAGAGTGATGTCGTGTCGTATTATTGAGAGTAAAAGCACGAAGGGTGATGTCGTGCCACATTATTGAGAGTAAAAGCACGAAGGGTGATGTCATGCCATCTCATTCGAGAGTTAAAGCATGAAGGGTGATGCCGTGCCATTTCATTTATATCGTTATTTTTGTATGTTATCGTGAGGTCATGGCACGATGGGTGTTTCCGTGCAGGCGAGGATGAGGGACATGCATCATGTTTGATATCAGTCTTCCATGTATATGTTCTTGTCTTTACCTTGAAATGTTATTGTCAAAATTATGGATCTGATGTGATTTACTACCATTGTTCTGTCATGATCTCCATCTCAATTGTTGTTGTGTTGCTCATACCTTCTACTTGCTTAACTTGCAAATACCATGCCTATTTCCTGCTTTTATAATTATACTCATGTTGTATCTATTCTGTTGCACCTTAGTGTAAGCCTTCCACCATGCTAGCCATTCATACCCTTACTTGTTAACTTGTAAAGATCTTGTGTTTCCTTCTTGTTTGCTATATTTGTACTTAGGCCTCCACTATGCTAGTTAGTTGAAGTTGATACTCTTTGTTTTCCTATTGGTTGTTATCGCTCACGTGTTTTCCGCCTAGTCTTTTACTGTTGCCTACATGTATATCCTCATCCATTGTTATTACTTGCGTATTTCCTACTTTGTAATTTCTATTATAGTGTTTCTGTCATCTGGTTGGTTCTGCTATACGTACATTTGGGAAGGATGAGTTGAACGCACGAAGGATGTTGCCGTGCTAAATGATTTGTCACATAAATTTATTTATATATGGTGAGGATGAGATAAAAGCACGAAGGGTGTTACCGTTCCATTTGACTTGATATCTTGGATATACTTCTCATACCAGGAAGGATTATAAATCTTCTACTGTGATTCCTGCTAGTAATTGTTGATTATCTCGCAGAGTTGTATGCGGTACTTTTATCTGTTATGTTTGAAACTGTCTATACTGTTAGTCTAGTGTACAGGTTATAACAATAAGCATCTTTCAACTAAAAGCCTTGTCACTACCTCGACGAGGTTAGACAAAATACTTACCAGTACATGGGGTCGGTTGTATTGATACTGCACTTCTGCACGTTCCGTGCAGATTTTGGAGCGGAGCTGCTAGTGACGTCGGTTGTTGATTCGGAAGATATTCGTGTGTTTGCTTATAGCTGCCACTTGTCCTTGGTTGTTTAGATTATTGCTAATCTGTTTATGTAACCTTCAAACAGAACGTGTATTTATTTGTATCAGTTTTGAAATTCCAAATCTTAGAAGCTCGTGATTCGTACTATCAGATCTTAGTAAATTCATAAGTGCTCAGTTATCTATTCTCTTTTCTCTTATAACCTCAGTTGGGCTGTGTTTTTCTGTTAGTTGACTTACCTAGTGGGCTGTGTTTTTCTGTGTTTTCCGTGATATAGACGATTAATCATGTAAACAACTTCTATTTGCTTAGAGCGTATAAAAAGGTTGATATTTAATGAGGAATCTCGTAATTTAAATGCAAATTCTCTATATCTCTAGCTTTCTTTTTTAAAGTTACATGAGTATTTTCTTAATACTTTTCTTCCATTTTCCTCAGATTCAGGCATTGCTTCAATAAATTTATATACGGAGGTTTTTAAATTAAGGATTAACATCATTTGCTGATTTCATCATTATAATCCATAAAAAAATTAAAATTCAGGTTTTTGCTAGTGGTCAGTTTTCTTTTTTATATTTAAAATTGATTTTTTTCTATACTAAAGAGCAGTTTAAATATTAATAATATATTAAAGTAATCCAAACTGATCATTGGTCACTTAGAATAATATTTTCTTTTGAAAAAAGATTATCATTGACCACCCTTCTCGACTTCGTTATTAATTAAGCAAAAGAAAAACTAATTTTGTCATATTACATGCATGTCAAAAATCTAATTCTAGTTGATATGGAAGGGTAAATGAGCAATCTAGGGTTGGGGAATGGGGATTATAGTTAATAAATTTTTTAGTTTTTACTTTTTAAAATATTAAATATTTAAAATTTAATTAATTTTTGGACCACGGGTTGGCCCAAACTCAACCTCGGTCAAGCCTTAAGGGCCAGCGGGCTGACTTGGGCCGGGCTTATAAGCCTCAGTTTTAAATTAGCGCAAAAAATCCTAACCTAACCCTACCTAAGTAGCGAACTGGGGTGGCCTCACAGGCCAAGCCCATTTTGACGGCTCTAACTATAAAGAGTTGATGTTGCAATACAAATTACAAATAAAAATTACATAGGAGATAAGAATAATACAGTTGCAGTGTGAAGTGACTGATCTTATTGTTGCATACAGTCTGTATTTTTAGTTCAAACTAATTTGCATCACGTGGAAGAATTGCCTTCTATTTAGTTAGATGCACATTCTTTGATCACCTTCTTATCTCATGCAACAACTTCCGAACTAAATTCATATCAGCCCATATCTCTCCCCCTCATATTATTTGCTAGAATTCATAATCTGCTTTTTGTAGTATTAACTATCTGTAGTTTTATTGGGAAATGGAGTAAGTAAAACATATTTATTTATTAACACGGTAGAGGTGATTGTCTGTTTAAGGATTAAATTGTCACTTCTATTTCAAAAGAGCAAAAGTAAAAAACAGAAAGTATGCATATATACATTTTCATTTAATCGTTGAAAATAGGATATAACCTTAGAAGCTTATTATTTCCGGCTAATGTTAACTCGAAAGAGTCCTAAAAGTCAACTCGATGCATAAATACTATAGACAAAGAGCAGGAAAATCGGAAGCAGAAACGACACAAGGAGAGCAAAAAATTATGCAATGAATCCTAAAATATAAACAAGTGAAAATATAACAGTAGCGGTACAATATTGTACCTAGAAATATAAAATTAAATTCTCGCTGAATCGTGCGATATTTTTTCATTTCATTTGGTTTGCCCAGCCCAAAAATAAAATTAAAAGAAAAACGTGAGAGTGAATAAAGTAAAGAAAGTATAACGATTGCCCAAAAATTTTAGAAGTTAGAGAACAACATTACACTCAGGCCCCGTGACGAGCACAAAACATAACACTAAATTATTGTTTGCTAGCCAAAGATAGTGTAATATAATTATCGTTTTCATATAAATTGAATTTAGACAATGTTCAAGTTATTTCTGATTTAAGCGCTATTCAGGATGACTAACATTTTGTTTGGAATGATTATGAACTAAAACTAACTATTAAACTAAAGCAATTAACAACTCGTCACAAGAAGACAAGAATTGAGCAACAACGAAATAATCAATGGGAGAAATAAGGGTCGTGACAGGATAGGCGTAAGATAGCTATTCGTGATCTAACTCTAGTTCAATTCACTCTAATATTCTAATTTTTTTTAAATTTTTTTTAACAAACAACGCGTTTTATTCATCTCCAAAAGAGTACATTGAGCTGAGGGGTACCAACATCTCCTCCCTAGTTCATCTTGAAAGATAGACAAACCTATCTTTTTACATTTTGATATGAGATAAATGCATTTGAACTGGGAATACATTAACATTGTGAAGTATGCATAAATACTCCATTCTATACAAAAGTCACCTCTTGTACTAACTACCTTACTACTATACAAAAACTTGATGATCATGGTGGTTGAAATGAAATGTTGCCTTTCTTCAATTTGATCCTTCAAAAGGAAGGAAAAACCATCTATCCATGTTCATCAGGCCTCTAACTTGCGGAGGGAGTTCAACAAATTCATGAAAATTTTTAGAATGAGCGAGCGTATGTCTATAATTGGCAAGTTTATCAGCAACTCGATTGCTCTCTCTGTAACAATGCTTAAGATTATAGCTTGACTGAATCTTGAATTCTTTAAGCTCCTCAACTTCTTTACAATAGACAATGCTTGATTGTTCATCGGGCCTCTAATGTTCTAATGATTCTCACAAATTCACGCGATGATTAGTTCAAACATGCAGCTAAGACTCCCCTCTCTATTAAATCTTAAGAATACGAGGTGAAGTAATATAAGGCACTGTGAAAATATGCAAGAACGCGTTAATGGATTAGTCTTTAGGAAAAGGTCTCTCGAATATTCTCCTAACCTGATTTAATCAACAATTCAACAAGCTCTTTCGATTACTTAAAAGAATTTTAAGTAATCTTAAGTCTACGAGGTGCTAATATAAAGCACAACGATAATATGCAAGAATGCGTTAGTGGATTAGTCTTTAGGAAAACATCTCTTGAATAATCTCCTAACTTGATTTAATCAATAATTCAACAAGCTCTTCAATTACTTAAAAGATTCGCAGAATTAAACCAAACAAAATAATGTTAAGAATAATCACCAAAATATTCCTCTTTCGATTAAATAAACTGGTAAATAAAGTTGCATTCAATTCAAAGTTCCATAAACGAATTCATACAAAAAACTAAAATTAAAATCCACAAATATCAATCAAAATACCATATATGTCAAACCCTAAGGTAAACTACTCCATAGATATAGAGTAAGTCATCACAAAAAGAGTTAAAGAATAAGAAAACATTAATCCAACGTTACAATCCATACTCGCGTATTGAATTGGTAGAAGGAAGATGAATTCTTGTGTTTTTAAGCCTCCAATGCTCTCCAAAAGCTCCCAAGCTCAAAAGTCCTCTAAAAAATATTTTTGGTGTATTTATACCATGTAGGAACGACCTCAGACGAAACTATTATTATCAAGCCGAAGTGAAAAAATTGGACCACGAAAATACACTAATTCGTCACACCCCGCGTCACGCTAGTGGAAATTTTCAGAGAGCAGATTTTTATCAAACCTACCATTTTGCACTGTCGCGCCCCCTGCGACGCGGTAGTTCAGTTTTCTCAGAGTAATTTCTTTAGTGCACTTTTTTATCTCCAGACTTAGTCCTCGATCTCTGAACGCGATCCCAGTTCAATTCCTTGGGCTTACTCAGATTTTAAAGCTCTATATTGTTCGATTTAGCTTCCGATTATCTTTTTAACTCAGAATCACTTCCTGCAAGACACAAAATACGTAATAAGTATAATCCACTGTCATTTAAGCTCAAACTCACGTAAAGTGCAGTAATTAGAGTACAAAACACGAGTTTCTACCCTACCATCACCTTGTCACCGCTAGAACGCAGAGGTAGATTTAACACCATTTTTTAATTCTGTATACGGTAAAATCAGATGGTCTAATTTTCCGTCGTTGTGATGCCTCGCAAGCATATTTCACGGGTTTGAGTCTATGGTCGAGGTTCACCCTCGAGGGTCATCGACGCTCGACCTCGGGGCAATGCAGACCAACGACTATGATGAAAAGTGGGGAGTTCCCAAGGCGCATAACTAGGGCTGACAAAGTCTAGTGAGCTAGGTTCAGACCCGAATCATGACATCGACTAGATGTCCTATCTCCATATCTTTGTAATAAATGTATTTGTACTATGTTGGAATTTTCCCTCATATATAAAGTGGATCCTTGTCATTTCGTAGGGACCTGATGCTTAATACTAAATACACTAGAATATTCTCTCTGCTCTCTAACATATTCTCTTGGTCTCATTGCTTCATTTATTGCTTGAATTTATTGCGTTCTATTCATTGTTCTTCATTTATTGCTTATTATTGGTCATAAAGAGCCATTGTTGATTTTATTATAACTGTTTGTCTCCATCGACCGCCCTCGGCGAACATCGGACTCGGCCTCGAGGCCCCGAATAAGCAAGCTTGAGGCCTCGATTGACAGCGATTCGGTTTGGTTAATATCTTGTTTTTTAAGCTCTTATCTTTATTCCAAGTACCTTACTTAGCATCTATTGCCTTAACAAATAGCATAAAAATAGATCACGTATTTTTAGAACCATAAAATTAAATTTAATTGTTATTACCATTTTCGCGGTAAACAAATTCATTGCTCTTCGACTCAGATAGTCCAATTATATATCATGCTCATGTTGAAAATAATTGTATATAATATATCTAGACTTAATAGATTCAACAATTAAAGATTCTTAGGACAAATATTTATTATGCTTTTGAAATTATGACTTAGTATTTAATAGTTTGTTAAAATAGTTTGAACCCATTATGTAAAGGCTAAATCCTGGCGGATTCGCCAGCTAATGCTGTATCCTGGATTCAACCAAAAGAATCCAAGTGCAGCTATATATCATCTTTCTCGCATGACATGAAGATTACATGTTATGTTCATACCCGTGTGTGTTATAACTTAATTACGTTTATTCCCCTACTTCTAAAGTGTTTTAATTTACACATTTATTACACCTTATATTTTGTAAACACGTATCAATCCCTCTCTCCAAACTTTACGTATACCCAAGAACTTATAAGACATCAAATTCTGCTCCTTTATCTCATTTTCTGGATACAGCTCCATTCCCATTCTTCCATTTTTTTTTCTCTTCAAATAAATATATAGGGGAGGGGGGAGCGTCCAGGAAAAAAAGAATAAGAAGCCCCAAATATGGAAGAGGAGATGGCGGACATACAAATTACTCAGCTCGAAACTGCCGCCATCTTCAAGAAAACTAATCTTCCTGTAACTCTCAAGGTAATTAATTATTCCATGTTAAATTTATGTAATCTACTTAATAATTAGTCGGATTTTCTGATTGTAGTTATCGTTTCCTGGAAACTTGCATGCATGCATTCCTTTGAATTTGATATTTGATGGTTACTTAATGAAAATAAAAAAGGTGTGATGGCGATTGTAGACTTAAAAATCGAATCGACATTCTTATTTGAACACATTCCTTTTGTGTGATTCGTTCGATTATTTTAAATTTGTCCAATTTAATCCTAATATACAAATTCCTTCCCTTCACCATTGTGCTTATTCTTGTGTTTCTATTTGTTTTACTCCAATTCCGTTGTTGTTTATTCTTTTACATAAATTGTATCCATTTTATTTCCTTTTGCTCAATGTAGTTTGTTTTCTCTATTTTAATTAAGGAGAGTTAATTGTACTTACTTTCGGAGGGAAAGAAAAGTCGTGCACAATCCTGTATATCTATATATGTGTGTGCGCACCCGCCTACTGATTTTCATCATTAGTCATGAACACACACCACAGAAAAATTTGTTCAAGTATTTTTTTCTTATAACACGAGTCACCTAAACATCTGAGGCGGATAGAGCCTAGTTTATTCGGTTCAACTGATTCCACTATTTTAGGTTCAATAGTAAGAATTTAAAGGTTAAATCCATCAAGTTTAAATTTTTAGTTCTGACTCTGCTTATTATACTTCAGTCCTGTGAATTATAAATTCCGGTTATTTGCTAAAGTGATCTGGGTGTTCAAAATGTGCAGTTTGAGAATGTTGTGTACAAGATTAAGCCTAAGAAAGAAGGGTTATTCAATAGTTCCTCTAAGCCGGAAGAAGAGAAAATAATCTTGAAGGGGATAACGGGCATAGTTTTCCCTGGTGAAATGCTGGCCATGTTAGGGCCTTCCGGCAGTGGTAAAACAACTCTACTAACCGGACTAGGAGGCCGTTTGAATGGCCGTATTGCTGGCAGTATAACTTATAATGGAAAGCCCTTCACCAATGCCATGAAGCGTTACACTGGATTTGTTACCCAAGATGACATTCTTTACCCTCACCTCACCGTGACTGAAACACTTGTATTTACTGCCCTGCTCCGCTTGCCTAAAACGTTATCACATGAGGAAAAAGTTGCGCATGCAGAAGCTGTAATATCTCAATTGGGATTAACAAAATGCAAGGACAGCATTATTGGAGGTCCACTATTGAGAGGAATTTCTGGAGGGGAGCGGAAAAGGGTCAGTATAGGGCAAGAAATGCTTATTAATCCAAGTTTACTTTTTTTGGACGAACCAACATCAGGCCTTGATTCAACTACAGCTCAAAAGATTGTGTCGACTTTGTGGGAGCTAGTGAAGGGCGGGAGGACTATTGTGATGACAATACACCAGCCTTCAAGTAGGCTATTTTACATGTTCCACAAAGTGTTGTTATTATCAGAAGGAAATCCATTGTACTTTGGGCGAGGCGAAGATGCCATGGGATATTTTTCGAGTATTGGATATTCCCCCTTAGTCGCAATGAATCCCTCCGACTTCTTGTTAGATCTTGCAAATGGTATGTTATCTTATAGTTTTACAAGCATTCATCAAGACTTATTTTTCATGTTAGTTTTTAGATATTTTCACATCGCTGCAGTCTGCCCACAGCAAGGCTAGCATTTTAAGTTCTAGGGTAGAGTACTCTTTAATTAATCTTATATTGTCCTAATCAATTATGCGATCTGATTTGTTTATCACTATTGTCTTTTACACCTTCTATATATCAGCCTGATGTTGTATAGGAGCATATAAAATTTATTTCCTCTTAGGAATTCTTGTTTTTTTCTTTTTGCCTGCCAAATGGATGAGAATCTACTTTTTCCGACCTTTCTTTCTTCCATCATCTTGCACCCTTTTCTTCCTAGCATGCGCCAAGGCTACAATTTTATGTACATTGAACTAGATTATTGTGTGATCTAAGGCTGCAAAAGTCACACATAAAGATAACAAAGAAGCTAGCGTAACATTGAATTATAGTGAAAGCTATATACATTGCCAATGAATCAGTTCACTGTGATCATCTCTTAAATAAGAACAATCTATCTTCAGTTTTTTTTTTTTGTCGCATCAAAACTCATTATGTAACAAAACCCACACGGTTTGGGATTTTCCTTCACGTTTCTAAGACAAATTCTTGCTCATTTATAAATTGTCATATATTCATTATCTTTCAGCAAATAAGAGTTGGATGATTAGTAAACTGGTGCATTGCAATTGTGCAGGTGTTTTAGATGATCCACAAGAAGATCAAGCATCAGTCAAGCAAACTTTAGTAACTGCTTTCAAAACCGATCTGTTGGATAGCGTGAAGGAAGAATTGCGAAAATTTGATGATCAACAAGTTCATGAAAAATCACATAAAGGGAAATTCAGTCAATGGTCAAACACCTGGTGGCAGCAATTTTCGGTATTGTTTAGAAGAGGAATGAAAGAACGAAAACACGAGTCCTTCTCTGGTCTCAAGATTGGACAGGTCTTAGTGGTAGCTTTCTTGTGTGGGTTATTGTGGTGGCAATCTAAAGACATACAAGATCAGGTAATCAGTACTTCCTCTTTTTCATACCAAATGCAGGTGAAAGTTTGGCCTTCTCAGTTTTACCCGAAAGATGGTAGTCTTTCTGTGAATCTCAACTATAAAAATAACGTACTGAATAGTTAAAGAATTCCATAATATTGATGTAATGTGACCATTTTAGGCTCAATAAACCTGAGTAATCTAGATCGTTTGGTGAAATATGAGAAGATTTAGTATCGGTAAAACAAATTGGATTGCTTATACAATGTCTCTGGCATAACTAATATAATCTTCATATAAGTACTGTGGTGTTTGGTTTCTATTATTAAACTCCGATCTGCATTAGTTATGGCATAGCTTAATACTGGAAACCAAACAATGCATTACTAATTCTGTGTATAACTTATACACAAATTTGTATTAATATAATACAGGATGGAATGTAGGACAAGAATACATGTAGTAACAATGCGTGTATAAGATCATCTAAAGACAATAATGCCCTTCTAATAATCAATTTCTGCATAACAATCTCTGCATTATTCTTCATTATATAACAATCCCTGCATTATCAACCACTACATAATCAATCCCTATAATCTCCGACAGTAAACCACACCGGTTAAGAGTTCTAATTTTATCAATTAATGCAGATTGGGCTTATGTTCTTCTACTCTGGATTCTGGGGCTTCTATCCTCTCTTCCAAGCCATTTTTACGTTCCCCCAAGAAAGAATGATGCTAGAGAAGGAAAGATCTTCAGGCATGTACAGACTCTCTTCATACTTCATGTCAAGAACTGTCGGTGACCTTCCAATGGAGCTGGTTCTTCCTACTATTTTTGTTATCATAACATACTGGATAGCAGGCCTAAAACCATTTGCGCTGAATTTCTTCTCTACCTTATTCACTCTCTTGTTCAGTGTATTAGTCTCACATGGCCTTGGACTTGCTCTTGGTGCATTGGTTATGGACCAAAAATCAGCTACTATACTTGGTTCAGTAATCATGTTATCGTTCACATTAGCGGGAGGATATTATGTTCACCATGTTCCTAGCTTCATTGCCTGGATCAAATACATATCGATTAGCCAGTACACATTCAAGTTGTTGATAGGGTCACAGTTTGAGGCAGGGGAAACATATACTTGTGGCATAAATACAACTTGTTATGTTGAAGATTTTCCTGCAATAAAGTCAGTAGGGATCGGAGATAAAGCGATATCTGTGGTTGCATTGGCTATAATGCTTGTGGCTTACAGGTTGCTAGCATATGTTGCTCTTATGAGAATTGGTGTGACAAAGAAATAGATACTTCAGTAATAATTTTGCTTCAAATATACTACAGTACATGCCGGAAGTCCAACATTCTATTGCAAAATCAACATATTATACTGACATTCTACTTTCTTGGATCTTACTTAGGCACAAGTCAGACAGGCATAAAGATACTATTGAAACATTGCATGCTGATGAGGAGTAATGAAAGCGAAAGTTTAGTGGGTATCAGCGAGTGTTCCTGTTGTAATATTGATTTGTATAAATATAAATTTTGAGGCATTAAAATTTTGTATGGATGTTTTGTTTTCTATCTCAATATGATTGTAGTGATTGTTGAAGTTTGGCAAAATGCCAAAGTCCCACATTGGTTGGGAGTTAAGTTTGGAGGGGATTTTTCCCCTATAAAAGAAGGCCTAATGTTTAGGATTGAGACACACCTCTCATTTGCCTTCTCATCTGTTTAAGGCATTTGTATCTTCTCTCTTTAGTATTATTTCACTTGTATTTTTGGAGTGAAATAAAATATTGGTTGTGTCCGAGGAGTAGGCAAAATTAGCCGAACCTCGTAAATTCTGGTGTTCCCTTTATTGTTGCTTTATTGTCTTATTTATTATTTGGTGGCTGTCATAATTTTGGTATAGTAGTTGTGACTTATTCACACTATATACATTTGGCTTCCGCAACAATTGGTATCAGAGCCAAGGTACTGTCTAAGTATGCTCTGTGGTTGCAGCATAGTCTGATCTTCCACATCAGAAAAGATTTATCTTGGTAACTGAGTCAAGGTTCTGTCTGAGTATGCTCTGTAGTTGCAGCTTAGTCTGATCTTCTACATCAGAAAGGAAATAATCTTGATTTGTGTCGTCAGCTATTAAATAATATTTGTGTCAAATATGGGGGACAATAAACAAGAAGAATCTACATCAAGTGTCAACAATACGTCATCATTGGCATCTTCGCTTATGACAAGAATTGTGTCAAATGCGAAATTTGCGGTAGAAATTTTTGACGGGTCCGGACATTTTGGGATGTGGCAAGGCGAGGTTCTAGATGTCCTTTTTCAACAAGGGCTAGATCTGGCCATTGAAGAAAAGAAACCAGATGTTATTGGAGAAGAAGATTGGAGAATTATCAACCGTGTTGCTTGCGGTACCATTCGATCCTACCTTGCTAGAGAGCAGAAATATCCATACACAAAGGAAACTTCTGCAAGTAAATTATGGAAAGCACTGGAGGATAAATTTTTGAAGAAAAACAGTCAAAATAAATTGTACATGAAGAAGAGACTGTTTCACTTCACCTATGTTCCTGGTACCACGATGAATGAACATATCACCAGTTTCAATAAGTTGGTCACAGATTTGCAAAATATGGATACAACTTATGATGATGGTGACTTGGCCTTAATGTTGTTGGCGTCACTTCCTGATGAGTACGAGCACCTTGAAACTACTCTACTCCATGGAAATGACGAAATTTCTCTCAGAGAAGTTTGTTCAGCTTTGTACAGCTATGAACAAAGAAAGCGAGAAAAACAGAAGGGCGGAGAAGGAGAAGCACTGTTTGTGAGGGGTCGTCCTCAAAATCAAACGAGGACAAAGAAGGGAAGATCCAAGTCAAGATCCAGACCCAGCAAAGATGAATGTGCCTTTTGTCGAGAAAAAGGGCACTGGAAGAAAGACTGTCCGAAGTTGAAGAATAAGGCCAAACATAACAATGGAAAGGCTATTATGGATTCAAATGTAGCTGATTGTGATGATTCAGACTTCTCATTAGTTACAACAGAGTCATCAACATCATCAGACATATGGTTGATGGACTCGGCTTGTAGCTATCATATGTGTCCCAACAGGGACTGGTTCGTGGAATTTCAAGAAGGAGAATATGGAGTCATCCACACAGCGGATAACAGCCCTCTTACCTCATATGGCATTGGTTCAATACGATTAAGGAACCATGATGGAATGATCAGAACATTAACAGATGTTCGATATGTACCGGATTTGAAGAAGAATCTCATCTCTGTGGGAGCCCTGGAATCAAAAGGGTTCAAAATCATTGCAGAAAATGGAGTGATGAGAGTATGCTCCGGTGCACTAGTGGTAATGAAGGCTAATCGGAAGAATAATAATATGTACCGCTATCGTGGCAGTACAATTATTGGGACAGCGACAGTAACATCCAGTGACGACAAAGAGGCAGAAGCAACCAAGCTATGGCACATGCGCTTGGGACATGCTGGAGGAAAATCCTTGAAAACTCTATCAGATCAAGGATTGTTAAAAGGAGTAAAGGCTTGCAACTTGGAGTTTTGTGAGCATTGTGTTAAAGGGAAACAGACAAGGGTTAAATTTGGTACAACGATCCATAATACTAAAGGCATTTTGGATTATGTACACTCTGATGTTTGGGGTCCTTCCAAAACACCTTCATTGGGTGGGAAGCACTATTTTGTAACCTTTGTTGATGATTTTTCCCGAAGAGTATGGGTGTATACAATGAAGAGCAAAGATGAAGTGTTGGGAATTTTTCTCAAATGGAAGACGATGGTGGAGAATCAGACAGGCAGGAGAATCAAGTGTATTCGCACAGACAATGGAGGTGAATACAAAAATGATCATTTCAATAAGGTCTGTGAAAATGATGGCATCGTCCGACACTTCACTGTTAGACATACACCACAACAGAATGGAGTGGCAGAACGTATGAACCGGACCTTGCTGGAGAAGGTACGATGTATGTTGTCCAATGCTGGCTTGGGCAAAGAATTTTGGGCTGAGGCAATTACATATGCATGCCACCTCATTAATCGTCTACCATCTGCTGCTATTGATGGCAAAACACCATTTGAAAAATGGTACGGAAAACCTGCTGTAGATTATAACTCTTTGCACGTGTTTGGCTCAACTGCATATTATCATGTGACAGAGTCAAAATTGGATCCAAGGGCAAAGAAGGCTATTTTTATGGGAATTACTTCTGGAGTCAAAGGATATCGCTTATGGTGTCCTATGACAAAGAAAGTAATATTCAGCAGAGATGTTACCTTTGATGAATTTGCTATGGTAAATAAGGTAACAGAAGATACCAAACAAAATGAAGGTGCTTCTAAGCAGGTGGAGTTTGAGGGAAAATTTATTTTTCCTACACAAGAAGCAGAGGAGGAAACAAATGAAGATTACCCTCTGGAAGGAGAGCCAGTAGAGGAGATTCCAACTCAGGAATCTCAACAACAACTTGAATCAATAGCAACCAGCAGGCCAAAAAGAACAATAACGAAACCTGTTCGTCTCATAGAGACGGTTGCTTGTGCAACCTCAATTGTAGCTGATGATGTTCCTACTACTTATAAAGACGCTGTCCAAAGTTCAGAAGAAGATAAGTGGAGGATTGCCATGAATGATGAAATACAGTCCCTTCATCAGAATCATACATGGAGATTGGCCAATCTCCCGAAGGGAAAGAAAGCAATTGGGTGCAAATGGGTATTTGCAAAGAAAGAAGGATTTCCTAACCAATTAGATGTTCGCTACAAAGCAAGATTGGTGGCCAAAGGATATGCTCAAAAGGAGGGAATTGATTACAATGAAGTGTTTTCTCCAGTTGTAAAACATTCCTCCATTAGAATTATGTTGGCTTTGGTAGCACAATTGGATTTGGAACTAGTTCAGATGGATGTAAAAACTGCGTTTTTACATGGAAACTTGGAGGAGGAAATCTACATGACTCAGCCAGAAGGATTCAAAGTTGCTGGAAAAGAAAATATGGTGTGCAAACTTGAAAAATCGTTGTACGGATTGAAACAATCTTCTAGACAATGGTACAAGCGATTTGACGAGTTTATGTTGCGGCAAGGGTACAAGAGAAGCAAATACGATCATTGTGTGTATTTGCACAAGCTTAAAGATGGTTCCTTTGTATATCTTCTCCTATATGTTGATGATATGTTGATAGCTTCCAAGAATTTGGAAGAAATTGATAAGTTGAAGATTCAACTGAAGAAGGAGTTCGAGATGAAGGATTTGGGTGAGGCAAAGAAAATTCTTGGCATGGAGATAATTAGAGATAGACGTTCAAAGAAACTCTGTTTATCTCAAAAGGAATATTTGAAGAGAGTACTTCAACGTTTTGGCATAGATGACAAGACTAAGCCAGTTAGTACTCCACTTGCTTCCCATTTTAAGCTAAGTACTACTATGTCGCCAATGGATGAAGCTGAACGAGAGTATATGTCAAAGGTACCATACGCAAATGTTGTTGGTAGCTTGATGTATGCAATGGTTTGCACAAGGCCTGACATTTCACAAGCTGTTGGAGTTATTAGCAGATATATGCACAATCCAGGGAAGGAGCATTGGCAAGCTGTGAAGTGGATTCTACGGTATATTCATAATACTGTAGATGTCGGGTTAGTTTTTGAGCAGGAAGACAATCAGTCTGTAGTTGGATATTGTGACTCAGATTTTGCGGGTGATATGGACAAACGAAGATCAACTACTGGTTATGTGTTTACTTTTGCAAAGGCACCAGTTAGTTGGAAGTCTACTTTGCAGTCAACAGTTGCTTTGTCTACAACAGAGGCAGAGTACATGGCTATTACAGAGGCTGTGAAAGAGGCAATTTGGCTTCAAGGATTGCTAAAGGAGCTTGGTGTTGAACAAAAAGGTATCACAATTTTTTGTGATAGTCAAAGTGCTATTCAATTAGCGAAGAACCAAGTTTATCATGCAAGGACGAAGCACATTGATGTTCGGTATCATTTTGTACGAGAAATCATAGAAGAAGGTGGAGTCACGGTGAAGAAAATTCATACTACAGAGAATCCTGCTGATATGCTGACAAAGGTGGTGACTGCGGTCAAGTTTCAACATTGTTTGGATTTGATCAACATTGTTGAACACTGAAGATTGAAGATGAAGACACAACCAAAATTTGTTATTGAGAGAGAATTGAAAATGTGGAATTTTGCCAAGGTGGAGATTTGTTGAAGTTTGGCAAAATGCCAAAGTCCCACATTGGTTGGGAGTTAAGTTTGGAGGGGATTTTTCCCCTATAAAAGAAGGCCTAATGTTTAGGATTGAGACACACCTCTCATTTGCCTTCTCATCTGTTTAAGGCATTTGTATCTTCTCTCTTTAGTATTATTTCACTTGTATTTTTGGAGTGAAATAAAATTTTGGTTGTGTCCGAGGAGTAGGCAAAATTAGCCGAACCTCGTAAATTCTGGTGTTCCCTTTATTGTTGTTTTATTGTCTTATTTATTATTTGGTGGCTGTCATAATTTTGGTATAGTAGTTGTGACTTATTCACACTATATACATTTGGCTTCCGCAACAGTGATGACTTCGTTAGAGCATCTACCCAACAAAAAATTCCTGGTCCTATCGAGATCCATAGAAAATCAAATACTCCTTTCCTTTTAGTCCGTCCACAAAATAATGTCACATTTTCTTATTCAGAGAATTCCTAATTTACCCTTATTAAATTGATTTGCAACCATAAAAAATTTTATTGTTTGTTTTAAGTTTTAAAATAAAATTTCTTTTTTACTTAAATTTCGTACCGAGTCAAATATTTATCCAAACAATACTGCTTTTTCATTATTATTATTATTATTATTATTATTATTATTATTATTGTTGTTGTTGTTGTTGTTATTTTTATTATTTATTTCTTTTTATGTTTTAGAGTGCGTTTGATCATTTTGAGCGACTAATTATAGTATAAAACTGTTTTACTTGTAGTAAGAAATCAATAATTATAACTATACTTAACCATTATATTTATTAAAATAGTTGATGAGATCAGTGGACAGAACGATCGATGTGAGGCCAATATGCTTGTTCGCCCCAAGCTCATCCCAGAGAACTTCCGTATCGAGGAAAACCCCTATTTCCTCTTTCTGGTTATAGGGTGCCCTTTGCTTGAACGAAACCGATCTTGCCACCAACAAACCTTTGACTTTGATTGTGATTTCTTAATTCATGGCGTCGAGTATTTGCACCTTAGATCTCATGACTCGACCTATAGACAGTGATACCGATTATCCAAGTGGTGTATTGTTGTCAACTCACATAGTCGCACTAATCCGCCTGAGGTACTCTTTTAAGTCCGTGTAAGGCGGAGGAAATGAAGGGACCTGCAGGAGGCTGAAAAGCCGTAGTGCAAGAAAAAAGTGCTCTCTGAATCAAACATGAAAATAGTTTTCCATCAGCCAACTTTTCCCTTAACTCTACTATCGACTTGGATTATATATCCAAAAAGGTCCGCTCTCGGCCATTCCACACGTTTCCTATAAGAGACGTGGTTATCTGAAGTGGATTCTCTCTTTTGTAGTAGATGCCGAACCTGTTGTGCCCCACTGATTAAGAAGGGAGCGGACACAACAACTACGTGGAACCCTTCCTTTCTGTTGTTGCAAGCAGTCTTATGAATTGAATCTTAAGTAGGGGCTTAGCTCGCTCGCCTACCAATCAAAGAGGCCGAAAGTAAGCGTAAGCTCACTCGAAAGCTCCAAGAGCTTCCCTTCATTCGCTTTGCGGGAGCCGCACAACATATAACTGGAAGTTAGAGGGCCGATACTATTTGCCTAACCCAAAGAAATCAAATACAACCAAGAAAGCGCAATAGTATTTGAAAAGAACAACGAGCCAGCAGAGGAGAGAAACAAGAAAGCGATAAAATGCGAATTAAGCGGAACAACGAAAAGTCAAATGGAAATAAAAATAATTTGGGAACTTGGTTCGTAGAGTAGAGGCCTTTCCCCCAAGATATTGGTTTTAAGTTCCTGCGGGTGACTTTTTGTCTTACGACACGGCATGGTAATTGATCGACTGCACTTTCCTTTCTCCTACTCCCACTTCGGGAAATGAAGTGCTAAAGGGCGGGCATGCTCGACTGAAAGGAGAGGAAAGCTTCTTCACTTTCGGCACGGGCGCAGACTCCGCGATCTCTGGGTCGCCAAGGTTCCTTTTCTTCCGCCTCTTAAGATCCGTTATCCGATCAAATTCTATTTAGTCTGATTCATAGTGATCATTTATCAAAGAATGACTCTGGTTATCAAATGATGGTTTCCTTTGTTTGGATAAATGCCGCTTATTTTAGTTTACATTCAAACCAAAGTAAACCAAGCCTAAGCGGTCACGAAATCAGCAATATGGGTAGGAAACCACCCTATCTTTTACTTGGACGCTCTTGAGGAGGAAGAAAAGGAGTAGAACAATGCCTTTGACAAATAGACACCTTTGATTCATGGACATTGGCGCTAGAGGCTATACCCCCACCCACCAGCCGGGGCCAGAGCAAGTTGGGTTGGGGTATAGAGCCATAAGCACGGTGGGGGTGACAGAGGATGTGCTCGTATGGTTCATAGAAGGATATAAAAAATTACTTATTTGTTGGGAACACAAGAGGTATTTCCAGATATATTACTCAAAAGAACCGGCACCAATACAACTAATCGATTAGAATTGAAAAAATTATGTCCCTACTATTACAAACATATGATTCATGGGGAGATAAAGAAATAGAGCGAACCAAGTACCACTTGGTAACTCTCTTTCCATTGTTCTTTGATTTGGTAAAACTTTTGGTAACTCTCACGTTTTCCTCCTGTTTTATTGAATTGGCCCATTTTTTATTTCTTTTTTTGATTTTGGGAACAGTATCTCTCTGTTTCGTTTTTTTCTTTTTGGTGGCCCTTAAAAGTTTGCTTTTTCTCAAGATGCTTTCTCAACGATCTTATCTCATCCAGAAGTTGATCTCCTGTCCTCTACTGACCCACCCCAATCAGCATTACTATAGATTTCAACTCTCTCATGGCCATGTTCTCTTTTATATTCTGTCGAGAGTTTGGATTGCTCCACCTAAGTAGAACGAAAAGAAGGAATTGGAAAAGAAAAGGCGGAGCTCGATCCAACAAGTGATTCCCTCCCAGAAAGAGGGATAGTCGTTAGGTCATGAATGGAATGCGATGAGCCCAGTTCATCTTCGGCGCAAGAGCGCTCGATCAGTGGGCTATTACGCTGTCTTTCAAGGGGCGAAGTTTCTCGAAGCCTGGTCAAAGTACGACTGGTTAGGCCAGTATCGCATTTTCTTTTCTTGAGGGGACCCTGTGTAAGGGCGGACAGTAGTGAAGTCACTCCGATTTATGTATGACTTGATGCTCTAAAGTCTGTATCTTTCCCGGTGGGTCCCCTAGTTCTCTATTTTGCTTAAGGTGGTCCAAGGCCTTTTCTCTTTTTAGTGGGTGAGGAGAAAACAATGATGTCTCGATTCCCATTAGTCGGTCTGCTAGCTGGGCGTAACGAATCGAAGCCGAAGATGGCTCAAGGTAGCTTACCTGCCAAGCTTTATTGTTACGGTCATGAACCGCAGCATTGAAATGAGACTTCTAATCAAATACAAAACAAGATGAGAAGTTATGGACCCATGCGCAGGGCAGGTATTCTAAAAAAAAAAACGAAAACAGGCAGAGAGGCATGCAGTAAAGAGTAATGAGGCTCAGATTTAATTCAAGGTCCACCCGTCTTCGTTTTTCTATTCATAGGTTTGTATCAACTAAGTCTCTATCTACTTCCCACGAGTCTTTTTTGGCGGATCGAATCGGAATTTTCTTAGGTAGCCACCGACCTACATAGCTGATTCGGGGATCGGTGGGATGCCGCTTTTCATCACCTACAAAAGACATATCTCCCGTGGATCTCGGAGATCCCTCTTTCTCAAGGTATTTCATGAGTCAAGATTTCTTACCTCCAAGACAGAACCATATGGGCCCCGAACGGGAAAAGAATAAGGCAGGTTGTCTTTTGACTAGTTTGTACTTTTTTTGGGGGTAGGGCAAAGCCCGCTTTCTTCGCTTCGCGAATGAGAGTGAAAGTCGGAGGAAAAAACGGTGACCCTCTTTTACTTTTTCAAGCTATGAATGTAGAGATCAGGTTAAAGAGTGAAAGGGACGAGAGCAACCGCTCCAACAGTTTGGAGGATATCTTGAGAAAAAAGGTCCTTTTTAGAATGGCTCCAGTGGCTACATTTATGTTAAGTTTGGTCGCTCGGGTTGTATAGTTGAAAACATTTGCGTTCTTCGAATATACGGCTTCTCCCATGACGTTTTCCCTCTCGTGGTTCTGGAACTCGTCAAAAACCCATAAATCATAGTAGTCATCGGCTTCCGCAAAGTCGTTCATTCTTACCCGTAGCTTTCGTTGCTAAGCAAGCAGGGCACTACGCTAGGATGTGCAGCGATCATGACAAGCGCATTCACTTGTTTTTTTTCTTTTTGATAGGCCAACTCAAAGAGGGAAATGCAAGGGGCATTAACAGTCTTTTTTGCCTCGCCTGCTACAGGGAGGAGAGAGCTGCTGTCATTCTGAATGTACACCTAATGGATTATTGGATCCATATTGATGCAATGCGGTCAGATGAAGATTAATAAATTGTGTCGAGAAATACTATAATTACCTGACCCAAAAAAGTACTGTAATTACCTAATGAATTTAAAATATATAAAGATGAGAAAGGGAGATAATTTATACAAATTTTGTAATGATTAATAAGATACATGCGAAATACTATGTATATCTACTATATTTAAATTATTATAAATCTAAAATAAATTTTTAGTTGAATATATTAACTGATGAGTGAGAATAGCAGTTTCTTCTTTCGTTGAGTTGGGTATATAGGATCTACATTTATCATTTTCAAAAACATGCGCTTCTATTTTATATAATATTTTAATATAAAATTTATACAAATTTTGTATAGTTATTTTATCCATTAAAATAGTGTATACGCGTAAAGTGCATACTAAGACTAGTATAATTAATTAGGGCATCCTCTTAGTTAAGAATATAAGGATAGTTATATTTTAACCCTTTGATGATCAATCAACTATTATGTCAATTAATGTTTGAGATGGGAGAACCAAAATGTCATTTGTTTAATATTGGGAAAGAAGATTGATTTTTAAAATAAAAGCGGGATATAAAACACCCTTTAAAACGGATCCAGTTTATGTGAACTTATTTCCTTTTTGGTCTGTTCCAAAAAGAATGACACATTTCTAAATTTAGTAGCAATTTAGCTTAAACTTATAATTTTACTCTTAATGAGAAACTTTTATAACCATACAAATAATCTGGGTCATTATTTGACTTGTTTAGAACCACAAATTCTAAAAATTTCATTTTTTGTTAAACTCCATGTTCAATCAAACAGGTTCAGATAAATTGGAATGGACGGAGTACCCATAAATTTTATGGTAGAGAGTACCCGTAGAGAGTACCCGTAAATTGTATCGAGGGCAGAAATGACATAACACAATGAAGTTTTAACCCTGGTTCCCGTACACGATCGATAACCTTTGGGTGCAAGAAGATCAAATTCCCCAAATTCCGTCCGACATCTGCATCAAGCTCAGACCAACGGTTTGGCTTCGCAGGTAACTGACTCCTTTTCCGTCACCCTCCTGTCCTTTATCCGCTGATCCCCTATCTCTCTTCTTCCCCCATCTGAAGCCCATTTGGTAGCTGCTATTTATCCGGGCAATACGTTTCCGATTCCTAATATGTTTATTATTACTTTTAATTTTTATTTTTATTAATGGGTCGAGGCCTAAATTTATCCAATTCTGGTTTGGCTTAGGTCTCCCCATATTCTTCTATATATACCCACACCCACCCTACCTTATACTATTCAATTTCTGATACAGCACTTTGTGATTGAAACCTCTTGCCTTTTTTCACAGGATTCGACAATCAACATCATCATGCTGACTGGTAAGTCTTTTTTGGAGTTCTAATTTTGTGATTAATTCTTAGAAAGCTTAAGACTTTATGTTATGGCGTTGGCACTGTTGTGTGACTAAACCCCAGAATGGTGTATATCCATTGCTAGTAGAGTCCTTTACAGGGGCGGACCCAAGTGATGAGAAGTGGGTTCAACTGAACCCGCTTCGTCAAAAAATAATACTGTGTATATGCATAAATTATGGCTAAAGCAAGGTAAATTTTGTATAGAAATTATTTTTGAACTCGCTTATACCGCTTATGTTAGCTATGGACTTCTCTAACTGAACCCGCTTGCACAAAATCCTGGGTCCGCCACTGGTCCTTTAGCATTAGAAATTGCCCATCATTCTCACTAATGATAGACACAAATACTTAGGGCCATTGAAATCCATAGAAAATCAAATCGTAGATTTAAGGTTGATTAAAGGCCCGTGTGGTAAAATTTAATAAGGGAAGGAATGTGAATAGTTTTCAAATCTTTTTCACTTTAGGCCTATTGAAGTAGTTGTTGGTTTGTCTACTTGGAAAGACTTTGGAGTTGAGGGGTTGAAGTATTATATATTAGCTGGTTTGTTCAATTTGGAGTCGATAAGTTGGTCCAGTTGCATCGCCAATCTACTATATAACAAAGTGACAGTGAGGTTGAAGTATTAGCTGCTTTGTGTAAAAGTAGGCTTGAGTCCAACTTGGACGCCAGACATGATTTGTCCCATCTATGGACACTCCTAGCATGCATCAAATTATATATCATATGCATTTGCATTCTGCTTCAATAATTAGCTGTCAGCATCATATATATGTATTTGCATTCTGCTTCACAACAATTCTTGCTTGCACTAATCCAGCTGTTCATCATCATGTCAGCACCCGCTCGTCTTATCGCTTTTGCAGCAAAGCATTTAGCTTCTAGCCTGAGCTAAGGTGGTGCCTTGCATCCCATATTCCACCAACCCGTCCTCAAAATGGCACAGGTAAATGAATTAACTATTATTTATTTATATATGAGAAAAACCTGTAGAAAGTTTTAAAAGAATTTTATTTTGTTAGATAGGCCAGAAGTATTAATACTTTCTTTTATCTCTTTTTCTGGAATTAGAGAATGTGCATCGACCTTGCTGATGAGAAGAAAGCAATTGAGGCAGCTGTCCATTATCTCCTTTGCTTCACGGTATGCAGAATTGATTTGTCATTGATGTATATATATTATTTCAAATTGTAGCAAACAACAACATTTAGTGAGCGGTTGTAGGATCTTGTATCTGCCGCCTCAACTTCACATAGATTTCTATCAGTAGCTTGACATAATTTATTACTTCTTTTTTTTGTTTAGACGATAGGTGCCGCAGGTGTGGGTTTGGTCTATGAACACAAATATTCTTCCGACCGGCTGAAGCAAACTCGCTTTGAAATAGACCAAATTTGGCAAAAACACATGCAAGGAATCTCGCAAAGGATGGAAAAAGCCCACCAAGAAATCAATCAAATCAGGCATGAATATCAAGAAATCAATCAAGTCAGGCATGGATTTTCAATTATCAACCACGTGAGAGGTAGAGCAAGAGTTGTACCTTTCGTGTATCTAGCTGGCCTTCAAAAAAATGATAAAACCATTTGAGACACCCGCTATTATTAACTGTTAGTGTAGATTAATTGCATCTTCTTGCATTGATTTGTTAAAAGAAGAAAACTGGTTATTTTTTATACATTTTATAATTGTGACAGACGATGAGCGTGGATGGAGCTCTGGTCAAGGCGATTAACTTGGAAAAATTTGACTGAGGGCAGTTGAGGCTCGACTATATAAACCCGTGGTTGACGAAGGTAGCGAAGGAGAGGAGATGGTTAATACTTCTCGCTATAATTAGCATTGTAATTTCTGGTTATTATATTTATATGTACACTAATGAAGCCTTAAGAGACTACTAGCGTTGAGGCTGATTTTGTTTTCACTTCCATTTAGCTTGCTCATTACCTCTTGTGTGTTAATTAATGATACTATTTCCTCTCTCGTATTTACTGAATTATTTAAGTTAGGAAGAAATCTTACTTTTCCTGTAGCAGGATTGAAAATTGAAGCAGATTGCACACATGTTCTCCGTGTTTTATCCACCCACTTCTCCTAGGAACACTGTCAATTCTACTATAAACAACTGTCCTTCCTCTTTATTTGCGGTTCTGTTCTTGAAAAATGCTGCTGTTGCTTGTGAGTTTGTAATATTTTACTTGCTTTTACTTCCTCTAAATAAAAGAAAATATGACCATAACTCTTGACTATTCTTTATTTGCTTTCAAGGAACCCCATCCGATTCTCGAGTATTTTCCACCTGTTCAGTGTGCTAGGGAACTGCAAATCAGATTATTGTATAAATTTGGTTTCGCTAAAAGTGGATCAATAAATCATCAGAGCAATTAAAAAATCATAAGAACAATTAAACTCCATTTATTCATGAGTCCATAATGCATTAATCCGAGAGGGCTAAAGTTTTCCAAACCCGTGCTGGTTTATCTTGGTCATTCCATATTGTTATATACACCCTACCTTAGTTATATATTTACTCAAGTTGGTGATTTGAGATTGAAAGCTCTAGCTTTTTCACAAGTGTTGTAGGTTATTTAGTCTCTGAAACAAGTGTCAACATTATGAGAAAACCAAGCAAGTCTTTTTGGAGTTCTAGTTTGATCTCATGTGATTATCATTTATTCTTTATGTTATTGCTGAAAAATCCTGCATCAACGTGGCCAGATGTGATGTGATGTTCGTATGATTATAATTTATTAAGTTAATGAATTTGCGCTATCTCTAACTAGGATTCCAACTTCCAATTGTGTCAAGTTATCAAGCTTTATTTACGTTTTAGTTAGGCCAATAATCTTTTGACTAGTAATTTGGAGGGCAGCTCACTAAGAATTCAGGAGTACACATCACTGGTAGAGTCTTTACTGCAATATTATCAAAATGTTTTTATCTGGCAAGGATGCATATGCAACATAAGTCATAAATTCAGTTAGTGTAGAGGAAAAAGACGATGGAGTCCATCCTAAAGCATCAACATAAACGAAGAGAAGGAGATAAAAGTTTTGAATTCTATAGAATAATTGAAGAGATCTTCTGTTCTGTGGAAGTAGTAGTAACAGACACAAATAAAAGGTTCATGAAAGTGATTAGTTATAACATACTAATCCTTGGCATTTGAAATTTGTGTTGGGTAATCTTTATTCCATGAAATATGGGTTCTTTCCTCAATCTCTCAATTTATAACTTTTTGGTTTATTGGAAATTAATTGGCATTCAAGTTATACAAGAAGAAATTTGTGTGCTTTCCAACTTTCCTCGTCTAACACTGCTTTAATATATAGAAATACTCTTGATGGTCCAAGGGACGCACTACTATTATAATAGTTAAAATAAAAATGTGAAAACTCATTTTGCATAGTCGTTGTGACAAATTTCAAATCTATGAACTGCATTAAGATGTCAGATACTCGGGGCCAAAAGTTTCAACATTACTAGAATGAGATTTAGGAGATAAAAAGAAAATCCAATAGTGAAACCAAAAACTGTGGGTGCATCTTCAATTCTTGCATGACTTAATAAAGTTTTATGCGATTAGTCATCTCAATCTTTACAAAATTGATTTGCTAAAAACCCACACACGCGATTGTAATTTCGAAGCAGTACATGGTACGTAAGCGAATAAAAGTATGTACTATTTGTTGCGGAAGCCAAATGTATATAGTGTGAATAAGTCACAACTACTATACCAAAAATTATGACAGCCACCAAATAATAAATAAGACAATAAAACAATAATAAAGGGAACACCAGAATTTACGAGGTTCGGCTAATTTTGCCTACTCCTCGGACACAACCAATATTTTATTTCACTCCAAAAATACAAGTGAAATAATACTAAAGAGAGAAGATACAAATGCCTTAAACAGATGAGAAGGCAAATGAGAGGTGTGTTTCAATCCTAAACATTAGGCCTTCTTTTATAGGGGAAAAATCCCCCCAAACTTAACTCCCAACCAATGTGGGACTTTGGCATTTTGCCAAACTTCAACAAATCTCCACCTTGGCAAAATTCCACATTTTCAATTCTCTCTCAATAACAAATTTTGGTTGTGTCTTCATCTTCAATCTTCAGTGTTCAACAATGTTGATCAAATCCAAACAATGTTGAAACTTGACCGCAGTCACCACCTTTGTCAGCATATCAGCAGGATTCTCTGTAGTATGAATTTTCTTCACCGTGACTCCACCTTCTTCTATGATTTCGCGTACGAAATGATACCGAACATCAATGTGCTTCGTCCTTGCATGATAAACTTGGTTCTTCGCTAATTGAATAGCACTTTGACTATCACAAAAAATTGTGATACCTTTTTGTTCAACACCAAGCTCCTTTAGCAATCCTTGAAGCCAAATTGCCTCTTTCACAGCATCTGTAATAGCCATGTATTCTGCCTCTGTTGTAGACAAAGCAACTGTTGACTGCAAAGTAGACTTCCAACTAACTGGTGCCTTTGCAAAAGTAAACACATAACCAGTAGTTGATCTTCGTTTGTCCATATCACCCGCAAAATCTGAGTCACAATATCCAACTACAGACTGATTGTCTTCCTGCTCAAAAACTAACCCGACATCTACAGTATTATGAATATACCGTAGAATCCACTTCACAGCTTGCCAATGCTCCTTCCCTGGATTGTGCATATATCTGCTAATAACTCCAACAGCTTGTGAAATGTCAGGCCTTGTGCAAACCATTGCATACATCAAGCTACCAACAACATTTGCGTATGGTACCTTTGACATATACTCTCGTTCAGCTTCATCCATTGGCGACATAGTAGTACTTAGCTTAAAATGGGAAGCAAGTGGAGTACTAACTGGCTTAGTCTTGTCATCTATGCCAAAACGTTGAAGTACTCTCTTCAAATATTCCTTTTGAGATAAACAGAGTTTCTTTGAACGTCTATCTCTAATTATCTCCATGCCAAGAATTTTCTTTGCCTCACCCAAATCCTTCATCTCGAACTCCTTCTTCAGTTGAATCTTCAACTTATCAATTTCTTCCAAATTCTTGGAAGCTATCAACATATCATCAACATATAGGAGAAGATATACAAAGGAACCATCTTTAAGCTTGTGCAAATACACACAATGATCGTATTTGCTTCTCTTGTACCCTTGCCGCAACATAAACTCGTCAAATCGCTTGTACCATTGTCTAGAAGATTGTTTCAATCCGTACAACGATTTTTCAAGTTTGCACACCATATTTTCTTTTCCAGCAACTTTGAATCCTTCTGGCTGAGTCATGTAGATTTCCTCCTCCAAGTTTCCATGTAAAAACGCAGTTTTTACATCCATCTGAACTAGTTCCAAATCCAATTGTGCTACCAAAGCCAACATAATTCTAATGGAGGAATGTTTTACAACTGGAGAAAACACTTCATTGTAATCAATTCCCTCCTTTTGAGCATATCCTTTGGCCACCAATCTTGCTTTGTAGCGAACATCTACTTGGTTAGGAAATCCTTCCTTCTTTGCAAATACCCATTTGCACCCAATTGCTTTCTTTCCCTTCGGGAGATTGGCCAATCTCCATGTATGATTCTGATGAAGGGACTGTATTTCATCATTCATGGCAATCCTCCACTTATCTTCTTCTGAACTTTGGACAGCGTCTTTATAAGTAGTAGGAACATCATCAGCTACAATTGAGGTTGCACAAGCAACCGTCTCTATGAGACGAACAGGTTTCGTTATTGTTCTTTTTGGCCTGCTGGTTGCTATTGATTCAAGTTGTTGTTGAGATTCCTGAGTTGGAATCTCCTCTACTGGCTCTCCTTCCAGAGGGTAATCTTCATTTGTTTCCTCCTCTGCTTCTTGTGTAGGAAAAATAAATTTTCCCTCAAACTCCACCTGCTTAGAAGCACCTTCATTTTGTTTGGTATCTTCTGTTACCTTATTTACCATAGCAAATTCATCAAAGGTAACATCTCTGCTGAATATTACTTTCTTTGTCATAGGACACCATAAGCGATATCCTTTGACTCCAGAAGTAATTCCCATAAAAATAGCCTTCTTTGCCCTTGGATCCAATTTTGACTCTGTCACATGATAATATGCAGTTGAGCCAAACACGTGCAAAGAGTTATAATCTACAGCAGGTTTTCCATACCATTTTTCAAATGGTGTTTTGCCATCAATAGCAGCAGATGGTAGACGATTAATGAGGTGGCATGCATATGTAATTGCCTCAGCCCAAAATTCTTTGCCCAAGCCAGCATTGGACAACATACACCGTACCTTCTCCAGCAAGGTCCGGTTCATACGTTCTGCCACTCCATTCTGTTGTGGTGTATGTCTAACAGTGAAGTGTCGGATGATGCCATCATTTTCACAGACCTTATTGAAATGATCATTTTTGTATTCACCTCCATTGTCTGTGCGAATACACTTGATTCTCCTGCCTGTCTGATTCTCCACCATCGTCTTCCATTTGAGAAAAATTCCCAACACTTCATCTTTGCTCTTCATTGTATACACCCATACTCTTCGGGAAAAATCATCAACAAAGGTTACAAAATAGTGCTTCCCACCCAATGAAGGTGTTTTGGAAGGACCCCAAACATCAGAGTGTACATAATCCAAAATGCCTTTAGTATTATGGATCGCTGTACCAAATTTAACCCTTGTCTGTTTCCCTTTAACACAATGCTCACAAAACTCCAAGTTGCAAGCCTTTACTCCTTTTAACAATCCTTGATCTGATAGAGTTTTCAAGGATTTTCCTCCAGCATGTCCCAAGCGCATGTGCCATAGCTTGGTTGCTTCTGCCTCTTTGTCGTCACTGGATGTTACTGTCGCTGTCCCAATAACTGTACTGCCACGATAGCGGTACATATTATTATTCTTCCGATTAGCCTTCATTACCACTAGTGCACCGGAGCATACTCTCATCACTCCATTTTCTGCAATGATTTTGAACCCTTTTGATTCTAGGGCTCCCACAGAGATGAGATTCTTCTTCAAATCCGGTACATATCGAACATCTATCAATGTTCTGATCATTCCATCATGGTTCCTTAATCGTATTGAACCAATGCCATATGAGGTAAGAGGGCTGTTATCCGCTGTGTGGATGACTCCATATTCTCCTTCTTGAAATTCCATGAACCAGTCCCTGTTGGGACACATATGATAGCTACAAGCCGAGTCCATCAACCATATGTCTGATGATGTTGATGACTCTGTTGTAACTAATGAGAAGTCTGAATCATCACAATCAGCTACATTTGAATCCATAATAGCCTTTCCATTGTTATGTTTGGCCTTATTCTTCAACTTCGGACAGTCTTTCTTCCAGTGCCCTTTTTCTCGACAAAAGGCACATTCATCTTTACTGGGTCTGGATCTTGACTTGGATCTTCCCTTCTTTGTCCTCGTTTGATTTTGAGGACGACCCCTCACAAACAGTGCTTCTCCTTCTCCGCCCTTCTGTTTTTCTCGCTTTCTTTGTTCATAGCTGTACAAAGCTGAACAAACTTCTCTGAGAGAAATTTCGTCATTTCCATGGAGTAGAGTAGTTTCAAGGTGCTCGTACTCATCAGGAAGTGACGCCAACAACATTAAGGCCAAGTCACCATCATCATAAGTTGTATCCATATTTTGCAAATCTGTGACCAACTTATTGAAACTGGTGATATGTTCATTCATCGTGGTACCAGGAACATAGGTGAAGTGAAACAGTCTCTTCTTCATGTACAATTTATTTTGACTGTTTTTCTTCAAAAATTTATCCTCCAGTGCTTTCCATAATTTACTTGCAGAAGTTTCCTTTGTGTATGGATATTTCTGCTCTCTAGCAAGGTAGGATCGAATGGTACCGCAAGCAACACGGTTGATAATTCTCCAATCTTCTTCTCCAATAACATCTGGTTTCTTTTCTTCAATGGCCAGATCTAGCCCTTGTTGAAAAAGGACATCTAGAACCTCGCCTTGCCACATCCCAAAATGTCCGGACCCGTCAAAAATTTCTACCGCAAATTTCGCATTTGACACAATTCTTGTCATAAGCGAAGATGCCAATGATGACGTATTGTTGACACTTGATGTAGATTCTTCTTGTTTATTGTCCCCCATATTTGACACAAATATTATTTAATAGCTGACGACACAAATCAAGATTATTTCCTTTCTGATGTAGAAGATCAGACTAAGCTGCAACTACAGAGCATACTCAGACAGAACCTTGACTCAGTTACCAAGATAAATCTTTTCTGATGTGGAAGATCAGACTATGCTGCAACCACAGAGCATACTTAGACAGTACCTTGGCTCTGATACCAATTGTTGCGGAAGCCAAATGTATATAGTGTGAATAAGTCACAACTACTATACCAAAAATTATGACAGCCACCAAATAATAAATAAGACAATAAAACAATAATAAAGGGAACACCAGAATTTACGAGGTTCGGCTAATTTTGCCTACTCCTCGGACACAACCAATATTTTATTTCACTCCAAAAATACAAGTGAAATAATACTAAAGAGAGAAGATACAAATGCCTTAAACAGATGAGAAGGCAAATGAGAGGTGTGTTTCAATCCTAAACATTAGGCCTTCTTTTATAGGGGAAAAATCCCCCCCAAACTTAACTCCCAACCAATGTGGGACTTTGGCATTTTGCCAAACTTCAACACTATTGAGAAGGAGCTTTGACATTGGTTGTAGATTATTTTTTTAAGCAAATGAAGAAAACACATAATATAAGTCAATTTACAAGCCTTAGATTTGTCATTCAAAATCATTGCTTAAAGGGATGAGATCTCTTCTGCAATTAAAGGTAGGCAAAATCATAAGAAAAGGACAAAATTATAGTATTCGAGTTGAGACTTTCTTTATGTGATGGGAGCAAATATAGAACTAAAGTTGAATTTACCATAATTTGAGTTTTATTAGTAATCATTGCAGCAAAGAAAGATAGGTTTGTTGTCTAACTAGTGACGAATAGAAAGAATAGCATTTACCGAGAAGTGGAAAAGCGGGATATAAGGCTTAAGGATTTTTATGTCCATTCATCAAAATTCTACCATAAACCTAAAAGCCAAATCCAAACTTATTCAGATTTCACTCCCGTTCATAGCTCTACCTCTTTTCTCTGTTCAAATAGATGTCTAAGTTGCAAAGAATAGTTTTTGATAATTTGAGTTTCATCTTCTATTTTCAAGATCAATTTTGCAACCAAAATCTAAATCATCCATAAATTTCACCTCAATTCCTTCAATTTCTTCCTCTTCCTTTCAACCAAATGTTAAAAATTTATTTTCCAAATGTCCATATATGGTCACCTATGTTGCTAGCTTTTTTGTAATTATACAAGTAAAAATGACGAGAAAAGAAGACAGTACACGCTGGTGGTGGGTCTTACTCGCCGCAAGCACCGCCTAGATTGGTAAAAACAAAATTAGCAAAAAGATTACGTCTGATCAAAGAAAGAAGAGACATTGGACTGAACTTCTACTTTCATTATAGTACTTTTCCAGGTGCAAAGAGAAAAAATATTGAAAAAAATTAGATTTTGGGAAGAACCATGGTTGGAGATGAAAAATGAGGTATGTGATATTTGTTTCCCGCTGGAACATTGCAGAATGGGAAATGGAGGGATGAAAGGGTGGAATTTTGGTGAATGGACATAAAAAACCCGAAACCTTAATATGGTAATAGTAAATAATAAGGGTATCTTAGGAAAAACTAATATGTATACATTGCTAACCTACTACAATTATATAGTAGATTAGCAAAATTCTATATATATATATATATATATATATATATATATATATATATATGAGTGCAAAGAATTCATTTAAGCCCGTGTGAAGTTATTTAAGTTTGGTTAAGATTCATCCTCTCAATGTCCTGCAAATGCTTCTAGATTCATAAAATGTTTGGCATCATATAATTTTACATATAATTTATAAAGTTAATCTGACGCGAGAATTTGTCATAAATGTCGAGAATATGAAATCCTCTAATTTGTATATATCATAGGCAATTTGGCAGCGCATTACATTATGTCGTACTTAATTTTATGCCTACATCTTAGTGTATTTTGTGGTTTTCTCTAATCTAATGAGGTTCACAAATGTCTTTCTTGACCAATTGAATAATTTGGTGATTAGACATAAATTTAATAATTATTCACACTTCCACAAATGTTCTATCTATCAATTAGCTATTGAGTTGTATCCCACATCGATGGATAATGGGTGTCTTGGTCTTTTTATATGGTCTTGAGCAATCCTCACCTCATAAAGCAAGCTTTTTAGGGTTGAGTTAGGCCCAAGATCCATTTTATCATGGTATCAGAGCTAGATTACTTTTATGGGTCGAGATTTGATCTTTTTATTAACAAATGTTGAATTTATTCATTTTTTGAAACTATTTCTAGTTATATGTGAACAAATACTTAAGTACGTTGTAGCGCTCATCGGAAAGGTATGCGCTCCAACACTCTACGGTCGCCAAGTATATACGCTTCTTTGTCACAAAAGAGCTAAGGGTGTATGAGAAGACATTCAAATTCTAAAGGTAATGCTTCAGCTACTGCCATTCTAGTAATCCAAGACCATTTCACTAGTAGTCTGGTTTCAGATTACATATTATTCACTAGTTTTATGTTGGCTTTCTCCATTCCAATTGTTGTTACTTTTTACTTTAGATACATGAGGCAATAACAGCTCGCCTAAGTTAGAGAAGAAAGTGGCGAAGGCAAGACTTGAGATGTCAAAAGAATTACATCGGCGTTCTCACCAATGCAGCACGAGATACATGCCTAGAGGACAGAGAAAGAAAGACTTTTTATCGTTATTTGTATATTCAAGATCGATTGATAGTCCCATTATGGTTCCTGTACGATAAAAACATAAGATAGCTCAACAAATTTATATGAAAAGTACTAATAATTTCTCTACTCACTAGTTTTCTGATGCTCTAAGTGCAAGTTTCAGAACATATAACTCAAAATTTGTGATTCATCATTTAACATATACATGTTGCTTTCGTGACAGCAGAAAGTGCAAGCTTTATATATATATATATATATTAGTAGTTTTTTTCCTGTTTGTTTATGCACTTTGAATAAGCAAGATAACCTGAGGAAACATCAGGATTATTTTCCATAATGGACCAAACTGTATTGCTCATAGAATTATGTATGATAAGTACCGCAAGCCTGGGTCCAAAAAAAGATTATGTTCAAAGCTTGTTTTATAAGTACTAATTCCTCTTTATTTGTAGGAATTTCTTGTTTCAAATTTACTACAGTTGGTATAGGTCATTATATATCAAATTGGGAATTTTTTGACTGATATTGTAGGCATGTAAAATTTATTGAGTTTAAATCTATAAAATAATTTGGACTATATTTTAAATTGAAGATATTCTAGTCCAACCAAAATATTATGGGCTATTATCATTTAATTATTTATATAGGTCTAATACATATGGGTTAAATAAATAAGTCCAAATCTATTATGCTAGCCTATTTAATTGGGCTATAAGTGAACCACATCATTAAACCCAAAATGTCATCTTCCTAGAGGTTCAGTTTGGTGTCATGTATCAAATGACGTGGCATGACAAGTCAAATAAAAGAACCAATAGAATCATGCCACATGTAAAAATGACAAGGCATGCCAAGTCAAATTAAAATGCCAATGAAGATCCGCCTCATGTGCAAGTGACATGTTTTGGACAATCAAATATGGCCGTGTCACGCTTCAATCTGAGTGATCGGAAAGAGTTTGTTCTCATCACAACTCTTCTCTTCCACAACTATAAATAGGGGTCTTCATAACTCAGAAAAGACACCAAAAATCATAACAAGAAGCAAGAGAGAGCTCGTGGATCAAATATCGCAAATTTCTCTAACTCTTTCCTTATCTAGGATAGAGTTCTCTTCGAGTAAGGAGTCATACTCCTTATCAATTAATGTGTTGATCCGATATGTCATTTAAAGTTTTAACCCTCAATTCTATATCTCAAAATCTCGAATAATTCTATTTAGACTTCCTTGATTTGCGTGCGCAGTCCGCATCTTTTTACAGAAGGTTTTTATGTGAAAACATATTAAAATGTGAAATCGTGCTTTAAAAATTTATTTGAGTTGACTTCGATCATATTTTGAGAAAACGGACCCGAATCAATATTTTGACGGTCCAGGTGAGTCCGTATCATGATTTTCGACTTGGGCGTATGCCCGGAATCAAATTCAGAAGTCCCTAGCTTGAATTACCGTCATTTGTTCAGAACTAGAGGTTTAAAGGTTTAAAGAAATTTCGAGTTTGACCATAGTTTGACTTTGTTTTTACCGGGTCCAGATTCTGGTTCCGGAACATGGTATAAGTTCATTATAGTATTTATGACTTTTCTGCAAATTTTGGTGCAAAACGGAGTTGATTTGACGTGATTCGGACGTTCAGTTGAAAAGTTGCATGTTCTTAAGTTTTATAAGAAATTTCATTCATTTTGGTGTCTGATTCTTAGTTTTAGGTGTTATTTTAGTATTTTGATCACACGAGCTAGTTCGCATGATGTTTTTGGACTTGTGTGCATATTTGGTTTAGATCCGCGAGCCTCGAGTGAGTTTCGGATAGGCTTCAACGTGATTTTGGACTTAGGAAAATAGGTGGTGCAATCTGGTTCTGGTGCAGGTCTCGGACCTCACAATTGCAAGGTCAGTGTTCGCATTTGCGAACATTCGTGTCTTCTGTCAGGTTCGCATTTATTCTTTATGTTATTGCTGAAAAATCCTGCATCAACGTGGCCAGATGTGATGTGATGTTCGTATGATTATAATTTATTAAGTTAATGAATTTGCGCTATCTCTAACTAGGATTCCAACTTCCAATTGTGTCAAGTTATCAAGCTTTATTTACGTTTTAGTTAGGCCAATAATCTTTTGACTAGTAATTTGGAGGGCAGCTCACTAAGAATTCAGGAGTACACATCACTGGTAGAGTCTTTACTGCAATATTATCAAAATGTTTTTATCTGGCAAGGATGCATATGCAACATAAGTCATAAATTCAGTTAGTGTAGAGGAAAAAGACGATGGAGTCCATCCTAAAGCATCAACATAAACGAAGAGAAGGAGATAAAAGTTTTGAATTCTATAGAATAATTGA
The DNA here is from genome assembly GCF_000393655.2 of Nicotiana sylvestris. NCBI lineage: Eukaryota > Viridiplantae > Streptophyta > Magnoliopsida > Solanales > Solanaceae > Nicotiana > Nicotiana sylvestris. The sequence continues at coordinate 67,937,092 of NC_091063.1, forward strand.
AGAGATCTTCTGTTCTGTGGAAGTAGCAGTAACAGACACAAATAAAAGGTTCATGAAAGTGATTAGTTATAACATACTAATACTTGGCATTTGAAATTTGTGTTGGGTAATCTTTATTCCATGAAATATGGGTTCTTTCCTCAATCTCTCAATTTATAACTTTTTGGTTTATTGGAAATTAATTGGCATTCAAGTTATACAAGAAGAAATTTGTGTGCTTTCCAACTTTCCTCGTCTAACACTGCTTTAATATATAGAAATACTCTTGATGGTCCAAGGGACGCACTACTATTATAATAGTTAAAATAAAAATGTGAAAACTCATTTTGCATAGTCGTTGTGACAAATTTCAAATCTATGAACTGCATTAAGATGTCAGATACTCGGGGCCAAAAGTTTCAACATTACTAGAATGAGATTTAGGAGATAAAAAGAAAATCCAATAGTGAAACCAAAAACTGTGGGTGCATCTTCAATTCTTGCATGACTTAATAAAGTTTTATGCGATTAGTCATCTCAATCTTTACAAAATTGATTTGCTAAAAACCCACACACGTGATTGTAACTTCGAAGTAGTACATGGTACGTAAGCGAATAAAAGTATATACTGTTGAGAAGGAGCTTTGACATTGGTTGTAGGTTATTTTTTAAAGCAAATAAAGAAAACACATAATATAAGTCAATTTACAAGCCTTAGATTTGTCATTCAAAATCATTGCTTAAAGGGATGAGATCTCTTCTGCAATTAAAGGTAGACAAAATCATAAGAAAAGAACAAAATTATAGTATTCGAGTTGAGACTTTCTTTATGTGATGGGAGCAAATATAGAACTAAAGTTGAATTTACCATAATTTGAGTTTTATTAGTAATCATTGCAGCAAAGAAAGATAGGTTTGTTGTCTAATTAGTGACGAATAGAAAGAATAGCATTTACCGAGAAGTGGAAAAGCGGGATATAAGGCTTAAGGATTTTTATGTCCATTCATCAAAATTCTACCATAAACCTAAAAGCCAAATCCAAACTTATTCAGATTTCACTCCCGTTCATAGCTCTACCTCTTTTCTCTGTTCAAATAGATGTCTAAGTTGCAAAGAATAGTTTTTGATAATTTGAGTTTCATCTTCTATTTTCAAGATCAATTTTGCAACCAAAATCTAAATCATCCATAAATTTCACCTCAATTCCTTCAATTTCTTCCTCTTCCTTTCAACCAAAGGTTAAAAATTTATTTTCCAAATGTCCATATATGGTCACCTATGTTGCTAGCTTTTTTGTAATTATATAAGTAAAAATGACGAGAAAAGAAGACAGTACACGCTGGTGGTGGGTCTTACTCGCCGCAAGCACCGCCTAGATTGGTAAAAACAAAATTAGCAAAAAGATTACGTCTGATCAAAGAAATAAGAGACATTGGACTGAACTTCTACTTTCATTATAGTACTTTTCCAGGTGCAAAAGAAAAAAAATATTAAAAAAAAATTAGATTTTGGGAAGAACCATGGTTGGAGATGAAAAATGAGGTATGTGATATTTGTTTCCCGCTGGAACATTGCAGAGTGGGAAATGGAGGGATGAAAGGGTGGAATTTTGGTGAATGGACATAAAAAACCCGAAACCTTAATATGGTAATAGTAAATAATAAGGGTATCTTAGGAAAAACTAATATGTATACATTGGTAACCTACTACAATTATGTAGTAGATTAGCAAAATCCTATATATATATATATATATATATATATATATATATATATATATATATATATAAGGAAAAAGAGTGCAAAGAATTCATTTAAGCCCGTGTGAAGTTATTTAAATTTGGTTAAGATTCATCCTCTCAATGTCCTGCAAATGCTTCTAGATTCATAAAATGTTTGGCATCATATAATTTATAAAGTTAATCTGACGTGAGAATTTGTCATAAATGTCGAGAATATGAAATCCTCTAATTTGTATATATCATAGGCAATTTGGCAGCGCATTACGTTATGTCGTACTTAATTTTATGCCTACATCTTAGTGTATTTTGTGGTTTTCTCTAATCTAATGAGGTTCACAAATGTCTTTCTTGACCAATTGAATAATTTGGTGATTAGACATAAATTTAATAATTATTCACACTTCCACAAATGTTCTATCTATCAATTAGCTATTGAGTTGTATCCCACATCGGTGGATAATGGGTGTCTTGGTCTTTTTATATGGTCTTGAGCAATCCTCACCTTATAAAGCAAGCTTTTTAGGGTTGAGTTAGGCCCAAGGTCCATTTTATCATGGTATCAGAGCCAGATTACTTTTATGGATCGAGATTTGATCTTTTTATTAACAAATGTTGAATTTATTCATTTTTTGAAACTATTTCTAGTTATATGTGAACAAATACTTAAGTACGTTGTAGCGCTCATCGGAAAGGTAAGCACTCCAACACTCTACGGTGGCCAAGTATATACATTTCTTTGTCACAAAAGAGTTAAGGGTGTATGAGAAGACTTTCAAATTCTAAAGGTAATGTTTCAGCTACTACCATTCTAGTAATCCAAGACCATTTCACTGGTAGTCTGGTTTCAGATTACATATTATTCACTAGTTTTATGTTGGCTTTCTCCATTCCAATTATTGTTACTTTTTACTTTAGATACATGAGACAATAACAGCTCGCCTAAGTTAGAGAAGAAAGTGCCGAAGGCAAGACTTGAGATGTCAAAAGAATTACATCGACGTTCTCACCAATGCAGCACGAGAAACATGCCTAGAAGACAGAGAGGGAAAAACTTTTTATCATTATTTGTATATTCAAGATCTATTGATAGTCCCATTATGGTTCCTGTACGATAAAAACATAAGATAGCTCAACAAATTTATATGAAAAGTACTAATAATTTCTCTACTCACTAGTTTTCTGATGCTCTAAGTGCAAGTTTCAGAAAATATAACTCAAAATTTGTAATTCATCATTTAACATATACATGTTGCTTTCGTGACAGCAGAAAGTGCAAGCTTTATATATATATATATATATTAGTAGTTTTTTTCCTGTTTGTTTATGCACTTTGAATAAGCAAGATAACCTGAGGAGACATCAAGATTATTTTCCATTATGGACCAAACTGTATTGCTCATTGAATTATGTATGATAAGTACCACAAGCCTGGGTCCAAAAAAAGATTATGTGCAAAGCTTGTTTTATAAGTACTAATTCCTCTTTATTTGTAGGAATTTCTTGTTTCAAATTTACTATAGTTGGTATTTATGACTTTTCTGCAAATTTTGGTGCAAAACGGAGTTGATTTGACGTGATTCGGACGTTCAGTTGAAAAGTTGCATGTTCTTAAGTTTTATTAAAAATTTCATTCATTTTGGTGTCTGATTCGTAGTTTTAGGTGTTATTTCAGTATTTTGATCACACGAGCTAGTTCGCATGATGTTTTTGGACTTGTGTGCATATTTGGTTTAGATCCGCAAGGCTCGGGTGAGTTTCGGATAGGCTTCAACGTGATTTTGGACTTAGGAAAATAGGTGGTGCAATCTGGTTTTGGTACAGGTCTCGGACCTCACAATTGCAAGGTCAGTGTTCGCATTTACGAACATTCGTGTCTTCTGTCAGGTTCACATTTGCAAACAAGAAAGTCGCATTTGCGAAGTAGTACTGGGGGGAGTGTTTCGCCTTTGCAATCAAAGGGTCGCAATTGCGGAAGTCCAAGTTCGAATTTGTGATGGGAGCAAAGATGGGGGATCTTCGCTTTTGTGAAGCAATTCTCGCATTTACGGGGTTCACAATTGTGAACCTTATGTCGCAATTGCGAACCCTAGGTCATAATTGCGACATCTGCGCATGGACAAAAGAAGAAGAAAATAGGATTTAGCTCATTCTTTCAAATTCTCAACCCTAAGCACATTAGAGGCGATTTTTTCAAGAGCTTTACTTCCTAAATTCATTGGTAAGTAACTCTAGTCTATTTCTCTTTAATTACCCATTACATTTCATAAGTTTTCAACCTTAAATCTAGGATTTCCATGGTAGAAATTAGGGATTTGAGTATAATTAGGAATTTTTTTAAAATTGGGATTTAGACCTCGAATTGAGGTTTGATTTCGAATTGAATTGTATAACCGGGCTTGGGGGTGAATGGGTGATCAGGTTTTGGTCCGAACCTCGGGTTTTGGCCAAGCGATCCTGAGGTTGACGTTTGTTGACTTTTTCAATAATGATCTAAATTAAACCTCTTTCATTCGTGGGTAGTTTCTAAGGCTTATTTTGAATCTTTTGGTTAATAAATTCCTAGATTTGGTTTGTTTAGAGGCTTGTTCGAAAGGCAAGGCTTCGATAGAGCTTTGAATTGATTGCGGAGCGGGGTAAGTGTCGCGGTTAACCTTGACTTGAGGGATTAGATCTTGTTTGACTATTTGCTACGTGTTTGATGTGTGGGTACAACGTATATGTGAGGTTACAAGTACTTATGCATTGTTGTTGGGTTAAAGCATGCGGGTAGAACTTGTTTCCTTGTGATTTATTGCCTCTTTAAGTATGACATCCATGCTTAGATTAGATTATTAATTATTTGATCGTTCTTTCCATATTTATGGATTAATTGGTAATGATTGAGTATTTTTGAAGTTAAGGTTTGTTATCTTGGAATCATCTTTGACGTAAAGTACATCATTTGCATTATTTATCTCCCAAAGTTTTACATTCATTACTACATGGTAAGGGAGAGTGTTAAAGTATGAAGGGTGATGTCTTGACATTTCATTAACTCATTTATTGATTAATACATAGCGAGGAAGAGAGATAAAGCACGAAGGGTGATATCGTGTTGTCTATATCATTTATTCATTGATGCATAATGAGATTGAGAGTAAAAGCACGAAAGGTGATGTCGTGCCATCTATATCAATTAGTCATTGTTACATGAAAAAATCGAGAGTAAAAGCACGAAGGGTGATGTCGTGCCATTTTATTCTACTTATGTCATCATTTCATGGTAAGGTTGAGAGTACAAGCACGAAAGGTGATGCCGTGCCATCTTTATAGTGTATGTTTATTTGTCTTCTTTGGTTGATGAGTTATTTGGCTATCTTGTGATGTCATATCTATCATAGTTATCATATCTTCCCCGCCCCCACCCCCTTTCGCATGCCCCTCCCAATTGTACAATTGTAGATCTCTGTTTTATTGTTGTTGTACATATATACATATTTGTATAGGTTTATATGTGAGTGTCATGTCATAGCCTCATCACTACCTCATCGAGGTTAGGATCGACACTTACAGAGTACATTGGGTCGGTTGTACATATACTATACTTATGAACTTCTTGTGCAGATTTTGGTATTGGTCCCAGCGGTGCGTGAGGTGCGTCAGCTCAGATCATTGCATACAGAGACTTGAGGTAAATCTGTTGGCGCCCGCAGACCTTGTAGTCACCTTCCTCTTCCCTCTTTTACTGTTCAATTCATTCGAAACACTCGTATTTATTTTATACTCTATTTGTAGAACTTCTAGTAGCTCGTGTATTTATGACTCCAGATCTTTGGGAGTAAATGTTATTACATGACTTATGCTGGTGTTGTATTAGATTGAGTTCCTATCTATCACTATTTATCATCATCTTGTTTAAACTGTTAAAATTTGGCTATTTAACTATCTCACATCGGCTTGCCTAGCAAGTGGATATTAGGCTCCATCATGACCCCGAGGTTGGTATTTCGGGTCGAGACAAGTTGGTATCAAATAACTAGGTTACCTAGATCTCACAAGTCACGAGTAAGATTAGTAGAGTTTGGAAGATCGGTATAGAGATGTCTATACTTATCTTCTAGAGGCTGTGGAGTTCAAGAAAAATGTCACTTCTTTCTTACTATGTCATGAGATTTTATTCTATCGTGTATGATTGAACCCTTCTATTTTTGTTCTCTCGTAGATGGCGAGAACACGCACTGCATTTACCGCAGGACAGGAGCCGGAGCCCCCTGTGGCAGCTACGACTAGGGGCAGGAGTCGAGGCCGAGGTCGCGCTAGAGCCGAGGCCGAGGCAGAAGTAGAGCTCAACCTAGAGCTCGAGCAGCAGCACCAACAGTGGAGCCTCAAGTGGATTTCGAGGAGGAGGTTCCAGCTCATACTGTAACTGTCAGACCAACTCAGGACCTAGAGGGGTTCATAGCCACTCTAGTGCTTCAAGACGCTCTAATCCATTTAGTGGGCCTTATGGAGACCGGTACCTTTCAGGTGGAACCAGCCATCTCTCGGGGTGGGGGAGGAGCACAGACTCCCACTACTCACACCTTTGAGCAGGTGGCTCCCTAGTATCAGACTCCCGCAGCCCTGCTAGTTGGGGCAGTTTAGCCGGTTGTTGCGGCACAAGCTAATGATAGGCCCTCTTTGTCTTCCGAGGCTATGTTGAGGTTAGATATGTTTACCAAGATCTTTATTGTTCATTTCAGTGGTGCATCTTCTGAGGACCCAGAGGAAACTTCGGTTTAGTTGAGACCAATGGGGTCGATTTTGCAGCATTTCAGATGACTGGTTCTGCCCGGAGATGGTGGAAAGATTATATGTCGACTAGACCTCCTGGGTCACCTGCATTTACCTGGGATCAGTTCTTACAGCTATTTCTAGAGAAGTTCATCCTTGTCACCCTGAGAGAGGCCTACCGCAGGCAGTTTAAGCGACTGCAGTAGGGTGGTATAACTGTCACCCAGTACGAGACTCGATTTGTGGAATTAGTTCGCCATGACACTATCGTGTTTCCTACAAAGAGGGAGAAGTGAGGATATTTATTGATGGCCTCACTTACTCTATCAGGCTTCAGATGGCCAAGGAGATCGGGAGCAATATTCCTTTCCAGACGGCCGTAGATATTGCCAGACGGATTGAGTTAGTTCGTGCTCAGGTGAAGGGGCCGGTGTCAGATAAAAGGCCTCGTCATTCTGGTAGTTTCAGTGGTACTTCATCTGAAGGAAGGGGTACCTTTTGTAGAGGTCATCCTCCTAGGCTGAATTCCTAGGCTATTTCATTCAGCCTAGCGTCTTACAGTGCTTCAGGGAGCCGTGGTCCTTACGTGCCTCATTCTAGACAGCCAGCCTACAGTGCACCACCAGCTCCTATTAGCGCACCTCCGATCTAGAGCTATCAGAGTAGTTATCCAGGTCCTCAGGGCCAGTTCCAGGTCAGCAGTCACAACAGGCGAGAGCTTGTTATACCTATGGTGATCCGAGGCACATTGCTAGTTTTTCCCCAAGTCATAGGGCTGCATGTAGCAACAAGGTTCTTGTGCCATAATTCCGGCACTGGTTGCTCCACCGCCCACACAGTCAGTTAGAGGCTCGGGTCAGGCAGCCAAAGGTGGAGGTCAGGTCGTTAGAGGTGGAGGCCAGCTAGCTAGAGGACGTCCCAGAGACGTGGTTCAGAGTGGTGGGGCTCATCCCCGATGTTATGTTTTCCCAGCTAGACCTGAGGCCGAGTCATTTGTCGTCGTTATCACATGTATTATTCCAGTTTACCATAGAGATGCTTCAGTTATATTTGATCTGGGATCTACTTACTCCTACGTGTCATCCTATTTTGCTCTATATCTGGTTATGCTTCATGATTCTTTGAATGCTCCTGTGTATATGTCCATGCCTGTGAGATACTCTATTGATGTAGATCGTGTCTATCACTCGTGTGTGATTACTATTAGGAGTCATGAGACTAGCGTGGATCTTTTACTTCTTGATATGGTAGATTTCGATTTTATCATGGGTATGGATTGGCTATCACCTTATCATGCTATATTTGGGATGTCATGCCAAGACTGTGACCTTAGCCATGCCGGGGTTGCCTCAATTAGAGTAGAGAAAGACTCGTGGACACTCTACTAGCAGAGTTATTTCTTATGTGAAGGCTCAACATATGTTCGAGAAGGGATGTCTAGATTATTTGGCCTATGTTCGTGATTCTATTGCGGAGATTCTTTCCATAGATTCAGTGCTAGTTGTTTGTGAGTTTCCAGAGGTGTTTCCTGCAGACTTGTTGGGGATGCTACCCGACAGGGATATTGATTTTTGTATTGATTTTGCTCTGGTTACTCATCCCATTCCTATTCTGCCATACCGTATGGCCCCGCCGGAGTTGAAGGATTTGAGGGAGCAATTACAAGATTTGCTTGATAAGGTATTTATTAGACCTAGTATCTCTCCCTGGGTGCACACATGTTGTTCGTGAAAAAGAAAGATGGATCGATGAGGATGTGTATAGATTATCGGCAGTTGAACAAGGTCATGATCAAGAATAAGTATCTTTTGCCAAAGATTAATGACTTATTTGATCACCTTCCAGGTGCCAAAGTATTTTCGAAGATTGATTTGAGGTCTGACGACCATCAGTTGAGGATTTGACCATCCAATGTCCCTAAGGCGGCTATTCGAACTCAGTATGGGCATTATGAGTTCCTAGTAATATCATTTGGGCTGACAAATGCCCCAGTAGCATTTATGGATTTGATGAACCGGGTGTTCAAACCCTACTTGGATTCTTTTGTGATTATATTCATTGATAATATCTTGATATATTCCCGCAGTCGAGAGGAGCGTAAGCAGCATCTTCGGGTCGTACTTGAGACTCTGAGATGTAGCTAGTTATATGCCAAGTTTTCAAAGTGTGGTTTTTGGTTAGACTCAATCACATTTTTGGGACATGTTGTATTGGCAGAGGGCCTAAAGGTGGATCCTAAAAAGATTGAGGCAGTTCAGAACTGGCCTAGACCTACTTCAGCTATAGAGATCCGGAGTTTCCTAGGTTTGGCGAGTTATTATCGCCGGTTCGTGGAGGGATTTTCATCTATAGTTGCCTCTTTGACCAGATTGACCTAAAAGGGTACCCCGTTCAGATGGTCGGTTGAGTGTGAGTTGAGCTTTCAGAAGCTCATGACTGCTTTGACTACAGCCCCAGTATTGGTGTTGCCCACCGGTTCAGGATCTTACACGGTGTATTGTGATGCATCTCATATTGGGCTCGGTGCAGTATTGATGCAGGATGGCAGGGTGATTGCATACGCGTTACGGTAGTTGAAGGTTCATGAGAAGAATTACCCTATTCATTGTAGACATGTGATTTTTGACCCTCCCTAAGATTTTTCATATTTTAGCACGTAAATATTTAATGTAGGCCCAGTATAGCTATTTCAACTCATTTTTACTCTTCTACTTTATTTTATTACAAGAAAATGAAAATTACAAAAAAAAAATTATTTTATGAACCTTTCCTAAAGTAAAAAAAGTTATACAAAAAAATAGTACCTTATTTTTATTTTATGTACCTTTGCATCATGTAGTATAGTTATATTATATTAAGGGAATTTAGCTATGGTTTTAAATAATAATTTTTGAAGTCTTCTTAGCCCAAAATTGAGACACAAAAAGACATGGTCCAACCCAATTACCCTTATCCCATTCTTCCCAACCCATTAGCCCATTTAATTGCAAGATTTAATCCTAGCCTTCTATTTCCTTCTAATCCAATGGCCATCATCATTTCTCACTTTCATATAAAATACCCAATTATAGAAACCCTACTCTAAGCTTTCAATTCCTATAACTCTAAAAGAGAACGGCAGCCTTCATCATAAAAGGGGCAGCACCCCAATTTCCCATTTTCCAAAGAAAAATCCCTTTACCTATATTAAGAAATGGCAACATGTAATGAAAAAGCTCCCTTGATTTGCCTTGCTTACCTGACAGTATATGCGAACAAGAATTCTTGCACAAAACAAGATGGAATAATGACAATCTGACATCCTAGATGGGAAAAGGAGAAACAGGCGATACTCTCCAATATACTTTCGAAAGGAGGATATAATTGGGGAGAGAAAAACAAAACCCTTAATTAACTTCGATGCTTTGCCCTTTTTCGGTCAATATTCTATCTTCTGGAAATTTTACCCGCGTTTAATTGCAAACTGTGAGACTCGCTACAGGGAGGAATTGCAAACTGTGATAATTGATTGATCGAGTTTGGGTGCTAAGTGTTCCGATGTCGATTCGAGATTCCGTTTTATAATTTCGGTATTTTTGTCCAAGGATTGTTGCCTTACTTAGCCCGATTGATTTACAATTTTCAGCTTGGTTCATCAATAAAAGGTCCATTTCTTAATTTTCGTTCTCATTTTATTGTGTTATGATAGCTCGGTGCGCGTGTTGGTTGATTTGTGATTAGCATGTCTTAGTTTTCATTTAAATTGTTTTAATTAGTTTTTATTTCGATTGTGATGCATGTAGTTTTGGGTTCTTGAATAACTTTTAATTGGGCGGATTAAAATTGAAGTTGTTTCTTTCTTGGCAAGGAATAAGAATGGGCCATAAGGCGGGTTTGGACCATAAGGAATCTAGCCAAGTAATAGATCATGTTAGCTAGCCTATTTGTCCCAATAATATCTTGTTCATAAATTTGGCCTCGTAACAATCTCAAAGATTAGGAAGATAAATAAAATATCGTAGCTTGCTTTAGGCGCAATTAATAGTAAATTGTCGTGACTATGTGCACGGTTCCCGTGGCGTGGTCATGATACGTAAATCCCAATTCGGGTGCACATTTATGTGACCCAAAACCAAATTTCAACAACATTAGATAAAATATGTCGTGGACCGTGGGTGCATTTATGTGACGTGGTTCAAGATGTGTTTTAGATGACGTTGAATCTCTATAAAAAATAATTAAATAAAAGAGGTTATAAAGTTAAAATTGCACCATAGGCTAAACATGTACTAAAATCAGATAATAAGCCGAATATAACAGTTGAGCGACCATGCTAGAACCACGGAACTTGGGAATGCCTAACACCTTCTCCCGGGTTAACAGAATTCCTTACTCGGATTTCTGGTTCGCAGACTGTTAAACAGAGTCAAGCTTTTCCTCGATTCGGGATTCAACCGGTGACTTGGGACACCATAAATTATTCCAAGTGGCGACTCTGAATTTTTAATAAGTAATCCCGTTTCGATTGTCACTTTAAGTTGGAAAAAACTCCCTTATATACTCTCTTTACGGGGGTGTAGGAAAAAGAAGGTGTGACAGCTCTGGCGACTCTGCTGGGGATCGTACCCAAAATCTCTGGTTTAGGGTTCAAGAATTCGAGCTTAGAATAATTGTTATATTTGGCTATATTTATTATCTGTTTTTATTATATGTTTGGGTCTAATATGCTAAATGTTGCTTTTTACCGCTTTGATTGAATTGTATATAAACTGCTACGAAACCCCTCTCTTCTCTCTCCCGAGGAGTGCACGCTGGTCGTGACTTCTTTATGTTAGTGTCATATCCCAAATAGAACGAGGTTCGGACAAGTTGCAAAGTCGGATGATCTTTTGGTTACCGGTACGCAACCCCCCCTCGACTCGAGTTGTCCGCTCGGGTAAGCCAGGTCTAGAACAATATACCCAGATTTTAAACCTAGAATAACTCAGCCTCATACCGGATCCCTAGTAGGAACGTTTTTTTGCATCACGTGCATTTGACTTTGGAGACTCAACACAGGGGTTAGGTCTGTCTAGGACAAGTGTACCCAAAAATCAAAAGACCATCTTGATGCATCTTACGTGCTACTTGTGTATCTGTCTGTTTCGCCTTGCATGTTGATTGGCTTCTAGAATAGGGAAAGAAAATATAAAAAAAAGAAAATTAAAAAAAAAGGGAGAAAGAAGAAAAAAGAAACAAAAAGTGAGAGGTAGGTATTTAGAAAATTCTGAAAATCTTCCAAAATTTTCAAGTGTCATATTTTCCTGTTCCGTCAAAACTGGGCGAACTACGTGGGTCTGATTCTCACCGGATGTGAGATACATAGGCAAACCTCATCGGTTCCGACCCACCATTTTCAAAAAATCCAAAAATATTTTCTTTTACTTCCTTCTTTAGAAAAGTTTTTCTTTAAGACCCCAATTGTTTTTTTAAAAAAGAAATCCAAAAATATTTTCTTTTAATTTCTTCTCAAAATCCAAAAATATTTTCATTCTTCTTTCAAAAATTGAAAAGAAAATTCAAGATTCAAAAATACTTTCTTTAGAAGTATTTTTTTCATAATTTTAAAATAAAAGTCCAAAAATTCAAAAATATTTTCTTTTTCTTTAGAAGTTTTTCTTCGAAATTCCAAAAAAAAAAGAGGTCAATATTCAAAAAATATCTCTTTTCTTTAGAAGTCTTTATTTGCAAAATTTTAAAGAAAAATCAAAATCCCAAACATATTCTCTTTCTTCTTTATAAGTCTTTCTTTCGAAAAAATAAAATAAAAAATACAAAATAAAAAAAAAAGGATTAGTTTATTTACTTTATTCATGATCTTCTCGAAGTACTCAAGATCTGATTCATGTTCCCATATGATACGTAGGCAACCCACATCTGGTTCGATCAACCATTGAAAAGAAAAAAGAGAAAAAATGAAAAGAAAAATGAAAAACATAATGAAAAATATTGATAATAATAAGGACTGACTGAGTCCATTCTAACATGTTTTATTTTGAATTGTGAAGAAAGTTGAGGTGGTCAGCTTGTGGTAAGCTGGAAACACAAGATCCAAGGAAAAATGATAACTGACATCAAAGCTGTTACAAGTGCTCAAGAGACTCAGGGTCAGAGGGTTCAACAAGAGTCTACTGTGTTTGAGAAAAATAGAATGTTGAAACAGCAAATGACTGAAATGTGTCAAGCATGGGCCAGTGGTCAAGGACAGCCTCGTCATGAGTCACAATTTTCTACACAGCAAGAGCAGTACCACTCTCCTGAGTACCACTCGTACTCGTTTGATCTTCTTGTAAACGTTGAGAAGCCTGCCCGAAAGATGGTACAGGAAGAAATGACCCAAAGAGTGAAAAATTTAGAATAACGGTTGAAAAACATGCAAGGGTTGGCAGGTCAAAAGAGTGTTGCCTTCAAAGATCTATGTATGTTCCCCGATATCCACTTGCCGCCTGGTTTCAAGACTGCCAAATTTGAAAAGTATGATGGACATGGAGATCACATAGCCCACCTAAAAAGGTATTACAATCAATTGAGAGGTGCAGGAAGAAATGAAGAATTGTTGATGGCTTATTTTGGGGAAAGCCTTACGGGAGTAGCCTCCGAATGGTTTATGGATCAAGACACGTCTCACTAGTATGTCTGGGATGACATGGCACAGGCCTTTGTCAAACAGTTCCAATACAACATCGACATTGCCCCAGACCGCATTTCCCTTTCAAACCTGAAGAAGAAACCAACTGAAAGTTTCAGGGAATATGCCATTAAATGGAGAGAGCAAGCAGCTAGAGTTAAGCTACTCATGGACGACCACGAGCTAATCACTGTCTTCTTTCATGCTCAAGAGCCAGATTATTTTCAAAACATGATGTCCGCAGTGGGCAAATCCTTCTCGGAAGCAATCAAAATGGGAGAAATGGTAGAGAATGGTCTTAAGACAGGAAAAATTATGAGTCAAGCAGTTTTTAAAGTCGCAACTCAGGCTGTCCGGGTTGAATCTGATAATTTTAGCGACACAAATGAGAAGGTTGAAGAAATCATGATGACATCAGGGTCTAGAAGAGGTCCCAGGAGAACATCTCGAAGGTATGAGCAGCCTCCTCAAGTTTTCCATGACTCCCCTGAGCAGTATTATCCACCTCAGAACCCTCAATACTCTGTCGCTCTACCTCAGTATATTGTCCAGCCACCAAAACACCCCAGAAGGCGAACACCAGCACCGCAAAATCTCCACCAGCCTCCACAAAATTTTTAAATGCCCTATAACCCACATCCAAGCCAGGGGTATAGAAGGGAACAAAGTCTAAAAGATAATTTTACACCAATAGGAGAGTCTTATGCAAGCTTGTTTGAGAAATTAAAGCATTATGACATGATTGTACCTATTCCTCCAAATCATGTGGACCCACGTGCAAGAAGCTTTGACCCTTCTCAAAGGTGTGAATACCATTCCAATGCCCAGGGGCACAATGTTGAAAGCTGTCAGGATTTGAAAAGAGAAATAGAAAGGATGATCCAGGAAAACCTGATTGTGATCCAAGACAGTGACACCTAAAATATCGCGCAGAATCCTTTACCTGCACATCATGATGCACACTTCGGGGGGATGATGTCTGGTGACATGGAATATGAGAATCCTCTCGGAAACTTGCCGGCTGAAATTGGAGAAGGCCATGGTAATTCTGATGAGCAAATTTGTGGCTAAATGTAAATCTTAGCAATTGAAAAGTCATTCCCTCCTCAGTAGGAAGGAATCTTGGTAGTTTATTTTGATGTTTTTTCTATTATCTGGGTTATTGTAGGGTTGTGATCCAGACTTTATTTGTTTTATTTAGTCAAACCCATCTATCCCTCCATTTTGTTTGTGTGAGTCTTATCTTTCTGTTATTTTACTATTTTCATTAGCCGGGTTATTTAGGGTTGTAACTCGGATTTTAGGTTGTTTGTCTTGTTGTTTACTCAATGAAATACAATTTTTCCTTTTGTGTCATTCCATGTTTAGTTATTTTCCCGCTAGTTTTAATGACATGACAGGCATGCGGAATTTTTGGCTAGATCTTAGAAAATTGTTTAAGCTTGAATTGGACAACTGAGAAAAAGACAGTTTCGAGGATAATAAAGAGTTGAAATACTTTGGAATTAAGGTCGAGTAAAATTCACCTTCAAATCATTGTGAAGATCGGGCTTGAAGATGTTTAATCAATTGAAGTTTGTTGGAAAATTTGACATTAAGGGATGGAAAGTGTCTTGTGACCACGAAACACCAAGAGGACAAACATGTTCGTTAATGTTGTGATCGCGAAAGATACTATGTTTGGCGTTCTCGAGGTTGGGAGGCTCTTTTTCTGCTACCCAAACACTTTATATCCTTTGCTACCCTTTTTGAGCATGTGTTATTTTTCTTTGACTACCCTCTTTTGGAATCAAGTTTGAGTCAAAAAAAAAATCCATATCCCAAGAGTACAAAGTGGGGCAATTCTTAGAAAGTTCAGAGAAAAAAAATTGTCAAAGGTTCATGCCCTCAAAAATAGAAGTTGGGGCAAACAAAAAAAAGAAAAAAAAGAGAAAAAAAAAAGAAAAAGTAAAAGAGAAATAGAAAGAAAGATGAAAAATAGTTTAGGCCAGATGTTTGAACTACGTTAGACTTGATTCCTTTAAAATAAGGATACGTAGGCAGCCTCACGGTTCGGTCCAACCAAATAAGAATTTAGAAGAAAAAGGAAAAAAATAGAAAAAATAGAAAAATCCAAAAATCTCCAACATCTGAAACTGGGGCAAAAATTTTATTTCATTTTTGAAAGAGTCGATTCCAAGAGTTGTAAGTCTACAACCACTCATTTTAAGTTTATTTTGAGCCTTCATGCCGACCTTTCTTTCCAACCCTATCCAAAAACCTCCCAAATAAAGACCTCCCAATATGCCTTCAAGAATGCCAAGAGAAGCATGCAATGATCAACGGTTGTCACGCGACATATAACACTGTCAAGTTACTCATAAAAAGTAAGAAAAAAGAAAAAGAAAAATGAGAGAGTCTTACTAGTGAAAACCCTCACGGGCACAGTAAGACGACGATAAGTAGAGATGAATAAATGAGAGAGGCTTGTTGGTGAAAACTCCTCGGGGCATCACTAGTCGAAAGTGAGTCATAAAGCTGGTGTGAAGAATTGGCATAAACAAGCCCGACTTCATAGGTCATAAGAATAGAAAAGGGAAGAAAAAGGAAAAAAAAGAAAAACTCTTCCTTCTGTCCTTCCGGCAGGGGCATTTTTTGTTAATAATCGTTTCTTTGTATCATTTTGTCCTTCACTCAAAGTCGGTCCTTGTCAAAACAAGCAAGAAAAGATTTCAAAATCTGCTACCAGCTTTTCAGTTGTACAAAGTAAGTTAGGCCAGCAAACTCAGTTGTTAATGTCAACATGCCTTGAGGATTCATACAAAGGCTCCCCCAAAAGACTCTTGTCAGCCTGCTTGGCGCAAACAAAGATAACTAGTGATTCTCTCTGACAGACAAATTGCTTAAAGTAGGAAGTCATTCAAGATATCGAAAAAGGTCATCTAAGAAAAGATCTCCAGTTGGGATAATGCTGTTTGAGCTGCAAATACAAATTGTACTGGTGTGAAACAATCAGAGTTGGTGCAGAACAAAAGCCTTTTGAGGCTGACTTGAGCTGATTGAGCAGAAGTCAAGCTGCCCAAGACTCAAGGCCACAAACCGACCACTATTTTCAAAACTGACAAATTTTTCTTTGTATGAAATAGGAACAAAGCGGTGCAAGGAAAGTGATTCAAAAAGAAAAAAAAAAGAAGAAGAAGAAAAAAAAAGAAAAAAAAACAAAAAAAAAAAAGAAGAAAAAAGAAAAGACGAGAAGAGCCGACAAAGGGAAGTTTCTCAAATCTTTGCCTTTATTTTTCTTGCTATTGTGCATAAAATCTTGCCATTGATCTTCACATTTTTCCTCCTAGGATAAAAGTCCTAGTCTGATGGATTTTCCTCCCAATAGAAATCTTAGTCTGATGAATCTTTCTCCTAAGATAGAAAACCTAGTCTGATGAATTTTCTCCTAGGATAGAAATCTTAGTCTGATGAATTTTTCTCCCAAGATAGAAGACCTAGTATGATGAATTTTCTCCTAGGATGAAAATCTTAGTCTGATGAATCTTTCTCCTAAGATACCAAAAAAAAAGAGACCTAGTCTGATGAACTTTCTCTCAGGATCACAATCTTAGTCTGATGAATTTTTCTCCTATGATAGAAGACCTAGTCTGATGAACTTTCTCCTAGGATAAAAATCTTAGTCTGATGAATCTTTCTTCTAAGATAGAAAATCTAGTCTGATGAATTTTCTCCTAGGATAAACGTCTTAGTCGGATGAATCTTTCTCCTAAGATACCAAAAAAAACAAAAACAAAAGAGAAAAAAGGGCCTAGTCTGATGAATTTTCTCCTAGGATTAACGTCTTAGTCTGATGAATCTTTCTCCTAAGATAGAAAACCTAGTCTGACGAATTTTCTCCTAGGATATTTTGAAAAAAAAGGGAAGTCTGAATTTGAAAAAAAGGGGGTCATTTTTTTAGTTTTCTTAAGATTATCTATGTTTAGTTTTCTTGAAATCAGGGAGCCCCGCCGGAAAATAGGGTCAGTCTTTATTTTAGTCAAGCTTAGTTTATAGTTTTCCTAGTCTATTCTTTAGTTTACTCTCATCATTGCATCAATAGTACAAGTGATTTACAATTTTGCTAACAACTCACAAATCTTCCTAGTGCAAACTGGGGCAAAAAAATTTCTTTTGTTTTGTCTGTTTTGTTGTAATCAGGCGCCCACTTGGGAGAACAAGGGAAGACAAATCAAGTTTCTAGGGAAAGCAGTGTTGAAGGAAGACAACTCGAGTTTCAATGGAAAGTAGTTTCGAAGGAAGACAGTTCAAGTTTCAGGGGAAAATGGTTCAAGGTGCAAGGGAAAATAGTGTCAATTAACAAGAGAAGACAGTTCAAGTTCAACAATCAGGCGCCCACCTGGAAAAAAAGAGGGAATTCAATTCGGAATGCAATTCGGGTCAGCAACAAAAGAAGCTCGCGTCAAGAATGCGAGTCAGCAGTCCTAGATGATCAACAGAAGTTAGTCACAATACAGAATAAAAAGAAAAAAAAACAAAAAGAAAGACAAGAAGTGAATCCAAATGCAGAAGTTAATGAAAGATGTGAGCTGCTCAAGACATGGCTGAGGTCACAAGCTCTGCATGTCCCCTCTTGGTTTGAAAAGCCGAAAAAGATTGAACCAACACCTGCGGCTAACAAGCATCAAGATTCAGATCAGGGTCCGCATGAAGAACCAACCAAGACTCAAGATCAAGCTTCAGAAGACTCATAGATAGGAATTTTGTAACTCATAGCTGATAGGCTTAGTTAATCTTTTTCATTTTTAACTTTGATGTAATAACAGGAACTGCGGACCGGAACCTCGATGGAACGGCACCTCGACCGGCTCTCCACCTCGGCACACTCCATCATCTTACTCACCTTTGAACTATACGTGGCCTGATTCCTTTATAGCCAAGGATATGTAGGCAGCTCAGATACCAGGGCTCGGTCGCATTCCCTCTCTCTCTTAGTTTTAGTCTCTCCAAATAAGGGTCGGGTCAAAAAACCTGTCTAGTCGTTCTTTGTCTGAAAATACTTCGTCTTTCCAGTCAAAGAGGGGCAGCTGTAGACATGTGATTTTTGACCCTCCCCAAGATTTTTCATATTTTAGCACGTAAATATTTAATTTAGGCCCAATATAGCTATTTCAACTCATTTTTACTCTTTTACTTTATTTTATTACAAGGAAATGAAAATTACAAACAAAAAATTATTTTATGTACCTTTCATGAAGTAAAAACAAATATAAAAAAAATAGTACCTTATTTTTATCTTTATATAATCTTGAAAAATACAAAAATATATGTAATAATTTCATGTTTTAATATAATTTAGTTTAATTAATTAGAATTTATTTTTGCATCATGTAGTATAGTTATCTTATATTAAGGGAATTTAGCTATGGTTTTGAATCATAATTTTTGAAGTCTTCTTAGCCCAAAATTGAGACACAAAAAGACATGGTCCAACTCAATTACCCTTAGCCCATTCTTCCCAACCCATTAGCCCATTTAAGTGCAAGATTTAATCCTAGCCTTCTATTTCCTTCTAATCCAATGGCCAACATCCTTTTCCACTTTTATATAAAATACCCAATTATAGAAACCCTACTCTAAGTTTTCAATTCCTACAACTCTAAAAGAGAACGGCGGCCTTCATCAAAATAGGGGCAGCACCCCAATTTCCCATTTCCCAAAGACAAATCCCTTTACCTATATTAAGAAACGGCAACATGTAATGAAAAAGCTCCATTGATTTGCCTTGCTTACCTGACAATATACGCGAACAAGAATTCTTGAACAAAACAAGATGGAATAATGACAATCTGACATCCTAGTTGTGAAAAGGAGAAGCAGGCGATACTCTCCAATATACTTTCGAAAGGAGGATATAATTGGGGAGAAAAACAAAACCCTTAATTAACTTCGATGCTTTGCCCTTTTTCGGTCAATATTCTGTCTTCTGGAAATTTTACCCGCGTTTGATTGACCGCGTTTGATTGCAAACTGTGAGACGCGCTACAGGGAGGAATTGCAAACTGTGATAATTGATTGATCGAGTTTGGGTGCCAAGTGTTCCGGTGTCGATTCGAGATTTCGTTTTGTAATTTCGGTACTTCTGTCCAAGGATTGTTGCCTTACTTAGCCCGATTGATTTGCAATTTTCAGCTTGGTTCATCAATAAAAGGTCCATTTCTTAATTTTCGTTCTTATTTTATTGTGTTATGATTGCTCGGTGCGCGTGTTGGTTGATTTGTGATTAGCATGTCTTAGTTTTCATTTAAATTGTTTTAATTAGTTTTTATTTCGATTGTGATGCATGTAGTCTTGGGTTCTTGAATAAATACTTTTAATTGGGCGGATGAAAATTGAAGTTGTTTCTTTCTTGGCAAAGAATAAGAATGGGTCATAAGGCGGGTTTGGACCATAAGGAATCTAGCCAAGTAATAGATCATGTTAGCTAGCCTATTTGCCTCAATAATATCTTGTTCATAAATTTGGCCTCGTAACAATCTCAAAGATTAGGAAGATAAATAAAATATCGTAGCTTGCTTTAAGCGCAATTAATAGTAAATTGTCGTGACTATGGGCACGGTTCCCATGGCGTGGTCATGATACATAAATCCCAATTCGGGTGCATATTTATGTGACCCAAATCCAAATCTCAACAACGTTAGATAAAATATGTCGGGGATTGCGGGTACATTTATGTGACGTGGTTTAAGATGTGTTTTAGATGACGTTGAATCTCTCTAAAAAATAATTAAATAAAAGCGGTTATAAAGTTAAAATTGCACTATAGGCTAAAACATGTACTAAAATCAGATAATAAGCCGGATATAACAGTTGAGCGACCGTGCTAGAACCACGGAACTCGGAAATGCCTAACACCTTCTCCCGGGTTAACAAAATTCCTTACTCGAATTTCTGGTTCGCGAACTGTTAAACAGAGTCAAGCTTTTCCTCGATTCGGGATTCAATCGGTGACTTAGGACACCATAAATTATCCCAAGTGGCGACTCTGAATTTTTAATAAATAATCCCGTTTCGATTGTCACTTTAAGTTGGAAAAAACTCCCTTATATACTCCCTTTAGGGGGGTGTAGGAAAAAGGAGGTGTGACATTCATAACTTGGAATTGGCAACCATTGTTCATGCGCTGAAGATTTGGAGGCACTATCTTTACAGCGTGTTGTATGAGATATTCATGGATCATCGGAGTCTGCAGTACTTGTTCAAATAAAAAGATCTCAGTTTGAGGTAGAGGAGATGGCTGGAGCTGTTGAAAGACTTTGATATCACCATTTTATATCATCCCAGGAAGGCCAATGTGGTGGCAGATGCATTGTATAGAAAGGTTGTGAGTATGGGCAGCGTTGCGTATTTTCCAGTTAGTGAGAGGCCGCTTGTTACAGATGTTCAAGCTTTGGCCAATCAGTTTGTGAGGTTAGATGTTTCAGAGCCCAATCATGTTTTAGCTTGAATAGTCTCTCGGTCTTCCTTGTATAAGCGCATCAGAAAATATCAGTATGATGATCCCCATTTGTTTGTCCTTAAGGACACGATGCAACACGTTTGTTCCAAGCAGGTTACTGTTGGAGATGGCGGGGTTTTGAGGATACAGGGTCGTATTTGTGTACCCAATATAGATGGGCTTCATGAGTTGATTATTGAGGAGACCCACAGTTTCCTGTATTCTATTAATCCGGCCGCCCCAAAGATGTATCAGGATTTACGGCAACATTATTGGTGGAGGAGGATGAAGATTTTATATAGTTGCATATGTATCTCGGTGTCTAAATTGTCAGCAAGTAAAGACGATCATCAGAGATTTGGTGGTTTGCTTCAGAGGTTAGAGATTTTTGAGTGGAGGTGGGAGCGTATCACTATTAATTTTGTTGTTGGACTTCCACGGACTTAGAAAAAGTTCGACATGATATAGGTCATTATGAACAGATTGACTAAGTCGGCACATTTCATTCCAGTGGCAGTTACCTATTCTTCAGAGGGGTTAGCTGAGATCTACATCCGCGAGATCGTCCGTCTTCACGGTGTGCCCATGTCTATCATTTTTAACCGAGCTACATAGTTTACCTCGCACTTCTGGAGGACAGTACATCGCGAATTGGGCACGCAGGTTGAGTTGAGCATATCATTTCATCCTCAGATGGACGGACAGTCCGAGCGCACAATTCAGATATTGAAGGATATGGTTCGCACTTGTGTCATAGATTTCGAGGGTCCTCGTGATCAGTTCTTGCTGCTTGCGGAGTTTGCCTACAACAACAGCTACCAATCAAGCTTTCAAATGGCTCCCTATAAGGCGTTATACGAGAGACGGTGACGTTTGTCAGTTGGATGGTTCAACCGATGGAGGCTCGATTGTTGGGTATAGATTTGGTACAGGATTCCTTGAATAAGGTCAAGATTATTCGATCGACTTCGCACCGCTCAGTTTTAGGCAGAAGAGTTATGCCGACTGTAGAGTTAGTGATGTTGCATTCATAGTCGGAGAGAGGGTATTGCTCCGGGTTTCACCCAAGAAGGGTGTGATGAGGTTCAGAAAAAAGGTCAAGTTGAGCCCTAGGTACATCGGACCACTTGAGATTCTTGAGAAAATGGGCGAAGTGGCCTACAAACTCGCATTTCCACCCAGTTTATCATCAGTTCATCCGATATTCCATGTGTCTATGCTCTGGAAGTATCACGGTGATCCGTCCCATGTGTTAGATTTCAGCTCAGCCCAAGTAGACAAAGATTTGACTTATGCGGGGGAGCCAGTGGCTATTTTAGCCTGGCAGGTCCGGTAGTTGAGGTCTAAGAGTTATCTCGAGTTCAGTGGAGAGGTCAGCCGATTGAGGCAGCCACGTGGGAGTCTGAGCCAGACATGCGGAGTAGATGTCCATGCCTTTTCACCAGTCCATATACTTTTCTATGTCCGTTCGAAGACGAACATTTATTTTAGAGGTGGAGAATATGATGATCTGATAGGTCATTTATAGTTTTAACCATCAATTTTGTATTACGAAACCCTGAATAGCTTCGTTTAGCCTTTTTTAATTCGCGTGCACAGTCCATGTCTTTTTTCGGAAGGTTTTTATGTGAAAAATTAGTAAAAATGTGAAATCGTGCTTTAAAACTTATTTGAGTTTATTTTGATCAATATTTTGAGTAAATGGATCCGAATCAGTGTTTTGACGATCCTGGTAGGTCTGTATCATGATTTGGGACTTGGGCGTATGCCCGAAATCAAATTCGGAAGTCCCTTGCTTGAATTATCGCCATTTGTTGAAAATTAGAGGTTTAAAGGTTTAAAGAAATTCCATGTTTGACCGTAGTTTGACTTTATTCGTATTGAATAATTGATATAGTTGTATTGAGCATTTTGAAAGTTGTGGTTTGGTATCTTGGAATCATAATTGATGTAAAGTACATCATGTATTATTTATTTCTCGAACTTTTATATTCATTACTACATTAAGGGAGAGTGTTAAAGTACGAAGAGTGATATCGTGCCATTTTATTACCTGATTTATTGATTAATACATGGTGAGGAAGAGAGATAAAGTACGAAAGATAATGTCGTGCTGTCTATATCATCATTTATTCATTGATTCATAGTGAGATTGAAAGTAAAAGCACAAAGGGTGATGCCGTGCCATTTATATTAATTATTCATTGTTACATGGGCAAATCGAGAGTGAAAGCACGAAGGGTAATGTCGTGCTATTTCATTCTACTTATGTCAGCATTTCATGGTAAGGTTGAGTGTAAAATCACGAAGGGTGATGTCGTGCCATCTTTCTACCGTACATTTATCTGTCTTTATTGGCTGATGAGTTATTGGGCTATCTTGTGATGTGATATCTGTCATAGTTATCGTATCTTTTCCCCCCTTTTCGCATGCCCCCTCCCAATTGTACATTGTAAATCTTTGTTTTATTGTTGTTGTACATATATGCATGTATGTACAGGTTTAATTATGTGACTGTCCTGTCATAGCCTCGTCACTACCTCGTCGAGGTTAGGCTCGACACTTACGGAGTACATTGGATCAGTTGTACGCCTACTACACTTCTGCACTTCTTGTGCATATTTTGGTATTGGTCCCAACAGTGCGTGAGGTGCGTCAGCTCGGATCATTACAATACGGAGACTTGAGGTAGATCTGCTGGCGTCCGCATACCTTGAAGTCCCCTTCCTCTTCTCCCTTTTACTTCCAATTCATTCGAAACAGTTGTATTTATTTCAGACTCTGTTTGTAGAACTTCTAGTGGCTCGTGTATTCGTGACTCCGGATCTTTGGGAGTAGATATTATTACATGACTTATGCTGGTGTTGCATTAGATTGAGTTCCTATCTCTCGTTATTTATCATCACCTTGTTTAAACTGTTAAAATTTGGCTATTTAACTATCTCACGTTGGCTTGCCTAGCAAGTGGATGTTAGGCGCCATCACGACCCCGAGGTTGGGTTCCGGGTCGTGACAGTTATGCAACCTTTTCGTTCAGGAGATATCAGATATAACCACTTAAGCTTATCTCCTTCATGTGCATGCCTTGTGCTTGAATCTATCCGTGTCTATGTACACTATGAATCTTCCTATTTTAGTTAACGATCTTGGGCTAGCAGAAGGTTTCCAAATAATATTTTTCATTCTGCTATTCTTTACACTTCAACCTCATCATCTTCATATCAGATTTTGTTTCTCTTCAATCTGATCAGAGATATTAGAGCTAAAATTTATTAAGCGCTTCGTTTGGTCTTCAACCATAATATTTGAATTTGAGAATTGGCTTTTGGCTTTTAGTGAAGAGTTGCCCGCTTCACTTCCACTAAAATGAGTAAAGCAGGGTGAACGCAGAACTTGTATAAAGGGTGGCCAAGTCATCAAGGATAAATAGTTACTATAAATTATTTTTTAAAAATAAGTTTAGATTTCACCATAAAACTAAATACTTTCTTTTTCTAATGGTTAGGAGAAATACCAAAAGTCATTGACTAAGAAGGTATAAGGATTCAAACTTGCGATATGACTTCAATTCGAATAATATTCGTTTGATCATTAAGTTGTTCTATTGATTAGAACCCAAAACGTAAAGATTGACTCTTCCAAGAGTTCATTTACAATCATCCCTCGATATTTTAATAATTATATATTTCAATTCTAAGCAATTTGTAGTCAAAATGTGAAAGTCATGCCAGACTGTTGCCAAAGAGGTGAACAAGTTAGAATAATGTCTTAATAAGTGCAAAGAAAATGCACTAGGGAAACAAAGGGGATGCATTAACATAAGTCATGTTAGATTCATCTAATTGGGGGCATGCCCAAATTTATCCGACCACGAGCTCTGCACCCCTTACTATTTTAAGTTCCCTATCTAATTCTACATAAAAGTTGTTTTGTTTCTTTACTATTTTTGAACCTTCCATTATCATTCCCTACTCCCCACATCAGAATCCGGAACCAAAATGTGGTTCTTTTGGACTCAAACTACATAAATAGGTGGTAAAAAAATGACATTTTTATATATAACGCCATAATACCTGGCGTTATATACTAACAGTAACGGAACCGTTAAGGTATAGCGCCATGTATTGTAGCGCTATACTGTAAAAGCTGACATGGCCAGGTATAGCGCCACAATACCTGGCGCTATATATACAACATTAATGTATAGCGCCAGGTATAGTGGCGCTATACATAGATTTCCTAGCCCCACCAATAATTCGTGCCAACTTTTTGGGCGCTATACCTATATAAAAAAAATCCGGCTAGCCATTTCCTATATAAAGAGGTTAGAATTGTATAGAAATTCATTCAAAAATTTTGTTACCTCTTGTTGAAACGTTTATTGTTCTTAAATTCTCCAACATTTTTTCATTATGTCTGAAGAGCGTAGAATAAGAGTTTCATTATATTGGGGGGTGAGGTTGTGATGGAGAATAACTCTGTGGGCTACAGTTTACCTGCTCAGTGTCATGTTAAATTGCCACTTACAATAGAGTACGATAAATTGATATCGTTGTTATGCAAAAAACTGAGTGTGAGGAAACGTTCAGTGATACTTAAAGTAATCGGAAGATATCTGTATTCCGTCACTCCGCAAGGGGTTGCTTTTTACTCGGAGTTTAACATCGACGATGATGAAACTTTGAGTGATTTTCTGAGGATTCCAGACGAATGCCGGGAATTTCTTGTAATCGCAATGTTGGAGATGTACGTGAAGGTCGAAGACGTTCCAAAAAACGAGGTTGTGCGTAGTAGAGATAACCCCCAAGTCATCGGGTGCTTATTATGGAGCAGTTTTTGCCGGACAAGTTTCGAATGAAAGAGTTTTTCTTGATTTAAACTTATCACCGCCGGCGAATGAGCAGTGAGAAAATAATTTATACCCTGTTTTCCATAATTCACAAGACGAGTGGTAAACTTCAATTTTCATTTGTGTTAATTATGTATATTTTTGGCGTATTGAATTTGTATTAACGCTCATATATTTAATAGGGGGTACCAGCCGGATATGAATTTGACAAGTGGCCCATCCGGTAGTCATCACTTAATTGCAAACGCCCATCATAAAATTTCATCACATTACGACTTGTAAGTGAAGTGATATAGCCATATGGAAATCATTTATTAATTCGATAGCTTATATTTTTGTTGGTTGTGCAGTGAAAACGAGCAAGTTGAACCACCCGTACTCACTCAATTGACCGAAAATGACGTATTACATCAGGATCTGGCAGATGCACAGAGTGAGGAACAAAACAGTGATTACGATAACAATGCCGATGAATCCGGAGACGAGACACCCTTTTTTCGTGAGGATGGTGATGAGCAGGATGAGGAGGAAGGACCTGATTTGAAGAGAGACCCTCCTAGACGAAGAGTGTATGAGTCTGAAGTGCCATTTTATTCAAGGGAGATTCCTTACATTGATAACTTGTCAACCGTGCCGGATGTGGAAGCTCTAACAAGGGATTTTGATGAAATCCGGACAGCAATGTGGGATGAGTCTAGACCAGCGGTGCTTGCAAAGGGGATGCTTTTTCCTGATAAAACGCGCTTAAGCAGGGCTTGTAAAATGACAACGTAAAAGAGTGTCGTGAGATGTAGGTATAGGAGTCAAGTCCGATGGTATACAAGGTTGTTTGTCGTAGGTGGTTTTGGCCATGTAATTGGATGTTGCATGCGACCAAGAAGAAGACAGGTATGTGGAAAGTGGGTAAATACATTCCCACCCACACATGCGAAATGGACACATTCAACGGGAATCACTTCAACTTGGATATTGACTTGATTTCTCTTGTACTTATCAAAGTGTCCATAAGGTATACAATCAAAGAGTGCATTACATCGGTCCACCAGGAATATGGCCATACCATTACGAAAAGAAAGGCATTTCTCGGGCGCAAACGAGCGTTTGAAATTGTCTACGGTAATTGGGATAAGTCATTTGCATCTCTGCCAAAGTACATGGCCGCACTGCAGCACTTTAACCCCGGGACAGTTGTTGAATGGAAGCTTGAATAGAGTCCGGGAACACCAGAATACATATTTAATTACGTGTTCTGGGCGTTTAAGCCAGCAATTGATAATTTTTCGCATTGCCGGCCAGTAATATCCATAGACGGAACTCATGTCTATGGAAAGTATGATATCAAGCTATTAATAGCTGTAGCAGTAGATACTAGTGGACAGATATTTCCTCTAGCTTTTGTTGTTTGTGCCAATGAAAGCATAGAGACGTGGACGCTGTTTTTGAACCACATGAAAGAGCACGTTGTCAAACAACGTTCAGGTATTTGTCTAATATCTGATCGGCACGATGGTATATTATGTTCTGTGGAGAACTTGCCTGCATGGCAAGAACCTTATGCATACCACCGTTACTGTGTGAGGCACTTTAAGGCCAATTTCCAGAAGGCACATCCCAACAAGGATCTACACGATTTGATGTGGATGGCAGCAACAGACCACCAACAGCATAAATTCCGGAGGCATATGAATTCTATCAGGCAAGAAGACGAGGCAGCCTATCGTTGGTTAATGCGACATGACCCTGAAAAGTGGACGTTGCATGCGGATGGTGGCAGACGATGGGGAATTCTTACTACAAACGTGTCAGAGTCCTTCAACGGGTTATTGAAGTCGGCAAGAGGATTGCCCATCACATCCATGGTGCGGATGTCGTTCAAGCAGATGGCGGAGAGGTTTGTTCAACGGTCTGCAGCTGCAACGGAATTGATGGTGAGGGGTTTTGAATTTATGCCAGTGCCGATGAACAGATTTGAGAAATACAGACGGCGAGCACATTGACATCCATTTTTGCAGTATGATAACGAAAGAGGTGTTTTTGAAGTTCGCACTGCTATCCATAATAATCGGGGTAATAATGTACATACTGTAAATGAATCTGTAAGGTTATGCTCCTGTAGGAAATGGTCCATCTACCACATGCCTTGCTCACATGCCATCAAGTGTTTTCAACGTGTTGGTTATGCAGAGACCAACTATGTTGATCAACATTATAGTGTTTCCAAGTACCTAAACACATATAGTGGTCAGTTGCAGCCAGTGGGTGCTGAGCATTATTGACCTCCGGAACCATTTAAATTGGTGTGTAACAAGTCCTATTTGCATAAAAGACAAGTGCAGAAGAGAACACGTATACGGAACCAAATGGATGTTAGTGACACCGTTTATGCGCGCAAATGTGGTATATGCTCGCAAACAGGACACGACCGTCGTAAATGTCCTTCAGCTGGTTTGGGTGGCAAAACTAATCAAGTTCGTTGTGGGTGTTCTTCTAGTGTACCTAACTACCCATGAGTTGATGTTGTAATAATTAGTTGTTATATCTATGTTGCAAGATTTATGAAATAAAATTATGCTTGTTAACTATTATTTGTACTTTCCAATTTTACCTATTTAAATAATAATTTAATAAAATTATCTGTATATTTATTATATGTGTATTGTCTTGTCGAACTGAAAAAGTCGACCAGCTAACATAAAGTTGTCTTGTCAACATCATGATATTTAACACGCAAAGTATAGCGCCATTAGATAGTCTGTTATGTATGTGTTGTCTTGTCGAACTGAAAAAGCCGACCAGCTGACATAAAGTTGTCTTGTTAACATCATAATATTTAACACGCAAAGTATAGCGCCATTAGATAGTACGTTATGTGGGTGTTGTCTTGCCTATAAATAACGGGCTCATTGTAATTATGTTGTGTGCTCAAAATTTACTAAAAGCAAATATTTTATTAAAGGTAAGGTTTTTTTTACTAAAAGCAAATATTACACAAATGGCTCAACCTCTTCGTCCACCAAAGTGCAACTGTGGAAAAGCATGCTTGATGCAAAATTGTTGGGAAGGTGGTGAAGTTGGACGCCACTACCGGCATTGTATGAACCAGTTTTACAAGGTTCCCGGCGAACCTATTTGTGATTTTCAAGAATGGGTTGATGAACCATGTTATCAGAAATGTTACAGAGAACAACTTCAGTTTCTTCATAATAAGTGTTTAAGACAACAAGAACATGAAAAAGAAAGCAATAGAATTATTGCAGACTTGAGGGCGAACCTGAAGGAGGTGGGAGAAGAAAAATGGAAAACACAATGGAATTGTGAAGCACAAAAGGATCGGAAAAAAAATATAAACTGGAACTTGCGGAGGTGAAGGCGAAACTGAAAGAGGTAAAAGAAGAAAAAGAACAACTGGAAGAACGATTTAAGTGGTTGGAGCGGAGAATAAATAGCAACCGGGGCTAAACATTGGCATGTATGTGTTTAGTGTATTTTTCATATTTCATGTATTTTTATTATGTTGGCCTGCTATATTTGTGTTTGTAATTGTGTTTGTACTATAGTAATGTTTTCCTTGTGTGTTGTACTAAATTTTATTTTAATTGAAGTAGAAGTTAAGTTTAAGTGCTTGTGTTGTACTAGATTTTATTTTATGAAACTATCAAATGAATGGAGAACTAAAAAAAGTAATGCGCATATTCGATTAAATAATATTGTTAATGTATACAAAAATATTGTTTACACCATGTCAATGTGTCCCGCATCCGATGTGTCCCAATGCAGCCGTTGGCTTGAGGCGCATCCCCTCCCGCCCGGGTACACTATCAGGATCATCATCATCAAGTCGTCTCCTTATAGATGGATGCGGCGCAGGATGACATGTATCGGTGGTGCTGTCAGCTCCAATAGAAGGCTACATAATAATATGAAACTTAGTATAGAAAACTACATAACAATTCACAACAATTTATATTGTCTTACCATCATCATCTCTAGATCCTGAATGTAGTCATCTGTCGCTGCATCGCATGAAGCCTTAAAAAGGAAATTAATAAAGTTAAATAAAATAAATAAGTTACAGTTAACACAAATTCAAATTCAATACTAATAA
Source organism: Nicotiana sylvestris (assembly GCF_000393655.2). Taxonomy (NCBI): domain Eukaryota; kingdom Viridiplantae; phylum Streptophyta; class Magnoliopsida; order Solanales; family Solanaceae; genus Nicotiana; species Nicotiana sylvestris. The sequence goes on from NC_091063.1 coordinate 67,966,642, forward strand.
ACTCATACTTGCGTATGTGATGTGGAGCCATAACTCAGTCGGTGCCCACTATAAAAATCTCGGGTCGGTCGATCCTCAACAGTGGTAGATGGGCCTGGGAAGTATCTACCCCAATCCACTCCTTGAATATCCGAGCCCGTGATCAATAACAGACCTGATGGGGTCACCTGCGATGGAACTGGAGTGCGATAAATTCCAAGGCTGTAAGACGGCATGTCCGTCTCATGCATGCCACCTGCCATATCAGCAGCAACATCATCAGCAGGAGCCTCAATGCCCCCTTGCTGGGGACCACCTCCTCTCTACCTACGACCACGTCGTCCGACACTACCAGCTCGTCGGGCACCACCAGCTCGTGGGATACCATGGCCTCGCTGGTACGTTGTTGGGTCCATATAATCAGCCTCGTGTGCCAAACGCTGATCCGATCGAGCTCGCTGCAGTGTCTGCGCAGCCACATCCATGAATCAACGACTATACTCCTACATGGCCACAGGATCGTGGACATAACTCTGCATCTGCTGCCCCATATGATAGACGGTATGCAATCCAATCGCCTGCACAAAGTAAATAATATAAACTACATATTTGGCACTATATTATAGCTATATAACTAATAATAACAGAAAATATACCAGGGCCTCGTGTCTTCCGGCGTATGGGACGTACCGACCGTGTGCCTGATGAACTGGGTTCCTGATAAAAAGCCGAGAAACAGTGTGGTACCATGCCATATAACGTGGAATAGGAAAGTGCTGTGGAGGTGGGGTCAAGTCCCCTCGCCGGTCCCAGGTACCCAACTGCTCGTTAAGCCATGCCATAAATGTGTCGTCTGCCCTGGACCAATCATCCCTCTCATAATGTAAAGCATGCCATGCAGGCGGAGTCGGTATAGGCTGCGGTAGGCCAAACTAACAAAATACCCGCTCGGAGGCATGATGCTCGACAATATCGAGGCATATGAGCGGGATAGAAGCCCTCTAAATATGTCGGCCAAACCTGCAATACGCTCGCAGGGTACCTATCACCTCATCGGTGTACGGCGTCCCGATGAACTATCAAATAAGAACACAAACCGTTAGTGCGCATCACTAAGTTAATCTATAACAGGTAAATTTAGTTAGATATTCACCTGTGCGTCTTCCAGCAGATTCAACACATCCCTACAGAGGGGGAGATTATGAAGGGCATTATACTCTCGTGCAAGAGTACGACGCATAACTCACCTACAGGCTAGAGGGAGTTGCGAAATTTCTACATTAGCCGGTAGCTGTGGTAGAGGTGGCTGAAACTGCAGAAATCGCTCCCAGACCCAAACCTAACATACAAAGTTGACGTAAAGTATAAGATTAACTATAACTTGGTATAATTGTAACTAATGGACATATTATTTGAATATGTTGTCACCTGTAGAAGCGGCAGAAAGCCACCAACGTCGCTCTGTGTGCCGATGCAAGCCCGGCACATCTGCCTATACAGATATGAGATGACAGCACCACCCCAGTTGTACAAAGATGCATCCTCGAACCGGGCAATATGATGCAGAAAGCGGAGGCTCACTAAGTTCCCCAAAGTGTTCGGGAACAAGACTCCCCCAAATAGAAGGAGCAACAGCAGCCTCGTATATCGCTGTACATCCACCTCCGCAGACTCATCGGTGATAGTATGGTGGATCTGCACCAGGTGGTCTCTAATGGGGACCAACTGTATACGACTAGACCCAGATGCTACCGCCTCGTCCTTCGACATGAAACCCGTGAGCATGTGCAGCATATCCCAATATGCCTGCCGCGAATAATATCTCATGGTCGCAGGCAGTAAAACTGGCAAGCCATCAGCGGACAGACCATATAAAATCTCAGCGTCCTGGAGTGTGATGGTGGCCTCGCCGATGGGCAAATGGAAAGTGTGCGTCTTCGTTCGCCACCGCTAAATCAAGGCCGTGATCAAAGCATAGTCGAGCTGTATCCGGCCAATCCTAATAATCCTATAAAATCCCATCTCCTCCAAGTAATGGACCACGCGGGGATGTAGAACGCGGGGAGGACTCAAAAACTCCCTCAATAGATCCACTCTCCTAGCCCGGAAAGTCTGCGGAAGCAACTGTCCGTCCCATATATACTTGGATCTATGTTGGGGCTGTAGGGCTAATAGATACAAATTATATATATATATATATATATATATATATATATATATATATATATATATATATAATGTATTTTTATTATAATTTAAATTCATATTTTTTAATAACTTAATTGTACAAATTATATATATAATTATGTGTTTTTATTATAATTTAAATTTATTTTATAATAACTTAATTGTACAAATTATATAATTATATATATATATATATATATATATAATTATGTGTTTTTATTATAATTTAAATTCATATTTTATAATAACTTAATTGTACAAATTATATATATATAATAATGTGTTTTTATTATAATTTAAATTCATATTTTTTAATAACTTACTTGTACAAATTATATATATATATATATATATATATAATAATGTATTTTTATTATAATTTAAATTCATATTTTTTAATAACTTAATTGTACAAATTACTAATTATGTGTGTTGATACAATTATTAACTTAATTGTACAAAGTTTGCATTTTCAACTACCAGTATAAGATACTTAAACAAAAGGAATTCTAAGCTAAAATACTACACATTACTACGCTACAAGGCTCTAAATTTTACTATGCTATAAGGGTCTACGTTTTACTACGCTAAAAAGGTCTGGATTTTACTACGCTAAAAAATAATCTAAACTAAGCATAAACAACAAATAAATTTAATTGCAAATAAAATACAAAACGGAATGAAAAAACATATATATAAATCAGGATATTAACAGACAAATTTATTTTACTAATTTATATTTTTCTAGAAAACACTAATATTAAATTCGGATAAATTTAACATGCTAGTTTCGAAAAAAAAATATAAACCAAAAAAGAACACATACAAATCAAATAATATACATTATTATAAATGTTCAACTTAAAATAAATCGAAATACCTCGATTTAGAATTTTGGGCAAAAAGATTGAAATTTTGACTCGGGAATTGTGAATCAACAATAGCACGAAACTCTACTCGAATGTGGGACCCTTTTTCTTCGAGTTTTATGTGTCGGGGGACCCAATTTTTTTTTTTTAAAGAAACGGGCAGAATCGGTGGGGGACCAAGAAGTGGGGAAGAGTTTTAAAATAATGGTGGATGGATGAATTGGAGAAGAAGACGGAGGGGTATAAAATATCTATGTATAGCGCCACTATACCTGGCGCTATACATTAATGCTGTATATATAGCGCCAGGTATTGTGGCGCTATACCTGGCCATGTCAGCTTTTACAGTATAGCGCCACAATACCTGGCGTTATACCTTAACGGTTCTGTTATTGTTAGTATATAGCGCCAGGTATTATGGCGCTATATATAAAAAGGTCATTTTTTTTACCACCTATTTGTGTAGTTTGAGTAAAAAAAAACCACATTTTGGTTCCGGGCTCCTCACATCATCGCTATACTTTAGGACAAAAATTAAAGAATCTCCGTCTACGGCTAACTCCAACCTCACACGTACATTAATCAACCAACTACATTTTCAATTCAAATTAAATTAAATTTATTTTTATTTATTTATTTTGTTGTATTCGAACCTATTTTTTTTGCGAAAACTGAACTTGTTTGTTTTTTCGGACGAAATTAATGTTTCTTTGAAATTAAAAGTTCTCTATATCTCACACTTACGATCACACTAATGTACAAATCTTGACCAAGGGTGGAAATAATCTTGAGGTGCAGTAACATAAATGTAACAACTACTACTAAACATTAATCCATGAATAGGCATGTCACGCCCCAAAATCGAGGGGCGCGACCGGCGCTCGACCGGGCAGCCCCAACCAAGCGGACCTGGGTGCCTTTTCTATTCCACGTGTTACCCTGCGTTTCCATTTCCCATTAACCAAGTGAAATAGCCATTTATAAATTTAAACACATTCTTACGAGATTTACATAGCATACATAGTTACTTAGCGTGGTTTACAAGTTATACTGCCCAAAATACATAAGTACATAACCCACATTTCCTGTCTACGGAGCCTCTAGGGATACAAAAGAGTGATACAATACTTGCCGGTAACAAGGCTCCGGCTATACCTTACACCAAAAACCAAAACAAGACTCCGAAATAAAAAGCGGCATGAGCCACGCAAGGCCCCGGGAGGAAAAGGGCTCACCAATGCTTCTGGCGGAAAGTGAAGGGGAGCTACGGTCGGTGGACTGGAGTACCTGCTATGGATCCACCTACAATCATAACACGAATGTAGCGCCCCCAACAAAAGGGACGTCAGCACATTTGAATTGTACTGGTATGTATGAACAAACTTGCCCTAAGTAAACTCAAACCATACACAAGTAACACGTAGTAATGAAACCAACAATCAAATACACATGAAAGAAATCATCAAGCCAAACAAGTTACAATCTCTTCATTTCTCCTTCAACATTTTCACATCAATGATTTCACAACTTTCTCATATTTTCATTTCAATAGTGATTTCAATCACTTTTCCACCCTTATTACCTCGGCCACCCTTATCACCATAACCCACACCTTATTACTTCGTGTTGCGGCGCGCAACCCGATCCCACCGAACAATCACAATTCACAAACAACACAACAACAACAACAACAACAACAACAACAACAATTCACAAAGAACAACAACAACAATTCTCAAAGAATTTCTATAGCCATCAATACTATTTTCATCATATTCAACAACTCATATGCATTTTATGTCACCGCGATAATTGCCAATACAAGCCATATATGTTATTACCGCAGTTGTTCCAACTGCTTCATTTACGATTTCCTTCCATCATTTGTTTCTCAACTCTTACCACATAACACATTCACAATCACACATTTGATTTATTGCCAATTACGTACACCATTATATCGGGAGACTTAACCACGAACAATCAAATCATACCAATCACAAGAATTCCACAAATAATCCACGTAGATATCACATACCAAATATTCGTACACCAAACAAAGTGACTTTACAAAGGTCAAAGTTAGCCATACATACCTCGTTTGAGCTTTCCTTAAGTTACTACGACGTTTCGAAAATTCTAGCAATCCCAATCTACTTGAGACATAACAAAATTAACACAAATTAGGAAGGTATTCATGATTTCAGCTCATTTGAGCATTTTATCAAACACTAGTTGAGCATCTTGATTTTAAATTCCTTTTACAAGATTTTCTTCTTTCCCCAACACAATCTTTACTTATTTATATTCATCAATCTTCCCACAAACCTAATTTGTACATGCATGTATACAAAATACTATTACCCCAAGAATCATACCCCAATAACCCACCTCACAGTCTCTACAATACCAACACAACCTAGGTTAGGCACCTATGACTTCCAATCCCCATCCCATGAGTTACAATACTTAATCCATACTCATATTTCCATAATAACTCCATATATGTAAGTCTAAGGTGTAGGATTACCTCTTGTAGACCAAATCTTGAAAGACAAATTTGGGGTGTTCTTGAGATTTTGAAGAAACACAATGAAACCCAATCAAAATCATGTTGTAACTAGTGATTGAGAAGTGAAATCACCATGAAAACACACTTAAAATCTCACCTTAGATGTGCAATTGGATGCCTTGGTCGAGTTGGGGGTGTAGAGGAAGCCCTAAGCTTGAGAAATGACTCAAATTCTCTTATTTCCGGTCTTTAGGATATTTAAAAACCTTCCAGGCGCGCGAGCTCACGCTATGTTCGCGCGCGGGAGGCAAAATACTCAGCATAATGCGCGACTTCGCGCTAATGTTCGCGCTAGAGATACCTGCCCAGTAAAATAGTCATAACTTTCCGTATACACCTCCAAATGACGAACGGTTTGTTGAGTTGGAAAGTAGACTCAAAGGGCTTTAATTTGATAGGTTATGCATCACACAACCCCTTATAGAACTGGAGATATGATCGTTCAAAGTGAGGTCTTGTGCGCACTCATTTACAGATTTCGTCTAATATGAAACTTTTCTAACTTGGCTTAGACTTAGGCCTCTCCTTAGACCCCAATTCACCTCTAATATGACTTTATACACTTCTTAACATATCCAATTGATATCCATAATATCCTTAATCCTCATTTGCACGCAAGATAAAATATTTGGCCTACCTTGACACTACAAAATCTTAAATTACTAAGCAAATTTTTTTTTGGGGGGGGGGGGGAGGGGCTTTACAAGGCATTTCACCTATATAGATTTTTTTGTTTCTGTTACCCGTTGTTATTAGCTAAATTTGCATTGATTTTACGAAGTGTTGGTCTTTTGAGTCAATTTCACTTCATCTGAGTTTAGAACTCATTTTTTATCGCTCATAATGTCTCACATATAACGAGTTTAATTGAATGCTTAGACAATATACGATTAAACTATCTCAGACGACATTATTTTATTTTGTCATCTAATATGAGTCACTAGCACCCTCCAGTTGTAAATTTATCCCATCTTATTTCACTGCACATTCCATCTTAATATCTATATTATTAAGAATCGCAAGTTTGAAAAATCCAAAAATATATATACACGTTAAACTCACTCGTCAAATATGCTGTTTTCATTAACTACAATATTATACTTGATTGATTTTTGTTCAACCAGGAAATATCTCGAAGTTTTCCATGAAGGCAGGGTATTCTCTAAAAGCTTAAGCTTTATATTTGAACAAAAGCAGAATAGCATCAGATTCTAATTTCCATCAAGGACTTAATAATTGGCGATCAGCTTAAACAGATCTATACAAAAGGATGCAGGAAAAGCATGTAGATATTTTTATTGCTCTAATTATTGTCATTCTTCCATCTTTATCTACTGAATGTGTTACTTGTGCTTTTTAAACGAACTCCTCCATTGGCCCAACCCTGATATTTCATAGTATCAATTATTATTTTTCCTCGTACATAGTTCGGCCTGGCCCAGTGAACACTTATTAATGGTCCCACTATTAAAAGTTTTCTTCTTTTCTCTCATAGGTATAACGTATAAGGTTTAGTTTTTTTAATTTAAAAATAAATGATTATATCGGGAAGGGGGGAGGGGAAAGGGAAATGTTACGCTACTGATGAAGTTTAATCGTCCATCTACTAAACAAATAGAAGGTAGGGATTAGGTGTTTAACTAAAAAATGGAATTTCACTCAAAGCTAGAATTTAGAAAAACACGGGTTACTAACAATCAAAAGAATATGCAAACGAAAGTAATTTGGGGTAACCAGAGTATAATCGGGAGAAAAACAAGTAAACCAAAGTATATTCCAATAGTATCTCATGTCCTTACAACTGATCAGATACCTCCCTTTTATAGATATCTCGAAGATATGCGTTTTACCCAAATCATAATGAGGCTATTATGAATAATTAAAGATATTGAATGCTACGTTACATAATCATTATATTCAATACAAATTCTCTAACGTATTCAGCATTTAATGCCTGTCAAATTCTGTATCCACACTCTTTACTATGGTCAGATCCATTCCTTTTGATTCTTGGATATAAATGACTTAAATAGGTATGGGCATTGAATCCCTTGAATGGCCACCTGTGTCTCTTCATTTGCCTTTGTTCGTTTCTATTGCTGCTTGTGCCTCTTGACTAATTATAATTTTTAGACTATTTGACCTGTTCACGTGTCTCGACACGTCACCTTTATATATAAATGCAATTTTCCCAATACAGATAGTCCCCCCACTTTCCATTTATTCATCAGTTGAATATTTAGGAAGTGGATTTCATTAAAACGAGATTTTTTGTCACCATTAATGCTATGACAAAATTGACGCTTCAATTATCGCTTCCATTTAATACTCCGTACACGTATCAATTTTCCATTGGTTCTGCAGTTTTTGCAGCCTTTTTCAAAGTTTTTTACGGTTCCACTATTTACGAAGTGCCAGTTATCATATTTGTGATCCTTCCTTCACTGCACTTTTACCTTTGGCGGTCGATTATCGATATAAATATAACTTCTTTCCTTGTCTTTTACCTCATAAAGTTTTATTGAACACTTAATTTCCTAATTCTCTGTTTATTTTTTCTTTACATCATTCCTCTTCACTATGTCTTCACCAAACCCTCACCCTCGAGAAGTCTCCATTGTTGATTCTTTCCCAAATGCCCCTATTAGGCATAGAAGAGGAGGTAGACTTCGTAGCTTAGGATCTACTCGAGGTGGTTCGTCTATGCCTTCTTCTAGTTCTGATCCTTCTTCCAGAACCAGAGGTTCCCTTTCTCACAAATCTTCTTCTAGGAGTAAAGAACCTTCTGAACCATTACACGAGCCTTTAGTAGAAGAGATAGTCCCTACAGAATTATCTTTTTATCATGATAGGGAATCTCTTAGAAACTAGATTTTCACTTTAGATCGTGTTGATGCTTACCCCACTCAAATTACAGAAGTTTTGACTCCTGTAGTTCGTAAAGACTGCCATTGGAGTAACAATTTTTCCATTATTATCCCTAATCCGAATCAGAGAATTACTTCTTATTTAACTAGGTTCTCTTTTGTTTACACATACCCTTTTACTTTAGGGTTCAGACCTGCAATTGACCCAGTCATTCTCGAATTTTGCCATTTCTTCAATGTCTGTTTGTGTCAAATTGGTCCGATCATATGGAGGGTTGTTGCTTGTTTAAGGCATTTAGCCACTAAAGCCGAAGTTCCTTTTACTTTCCCTCACTTGATTCATCTTTACTCACCTAGGCTTTTTCGCAATGGTGTTTTTACACTAGTAGCCAGGAATAAGAGCGTTTTGGTGAGTCCTGAAGATGACAAGGATCGCGGCTGGTATGCTCGATTTGTTGCTGCCCCCGCTGTTGGTTTAGTGGGTGAGAATATTGTTCCCTTCCCTAAGAAGTGGAATTTTGCACGTAAGTCTTTTAACATTCTCGTACCTTTTTCCTTCAAGTTTACCAACTTCTCTAATTTTGCTTTTGTTTTTTTAGCTACCATGGGAGTTGTGGGGGATGTTCCCAATTTCTGTGGTTGGGTAGATAAATTGCTGAAGATCGCACCGATGGATGGTAGGTCTTGGAAAACACTTTCTAACCGTTTTGGTTGGAATATAAAGACTCATGGTAAGAGTTTATATTTTGTGCTTTTCGTGTCTATATTCTCTTTTATTGTTCTAATTTCTATTTTTCTTTTTGTCAAGATTTGCTATTCGAGGAGTTACTGCTGAAGCAGTTGCGGCCTCTCGTGTCTCCTCGGGAACCCATACTCCTTCGGGAACCCGTATCTCTTTAGAAAGAGCCCGAGAAATAGTTTTGGGTTCTTCTTCTGCAAAAAGGAAAGCTGCGGAAGAAGAAGACTCTGAAAAAGAGAGAGATGAGGGCTCCCTGGTGACGAGGCCACGAATTAGGAGATGCATCGTCTCTGATGACGAAGCTGAAGTGTCGGTTTCTCTTACCGAACCTGTTGAAACCCCAATAACAATTCCTGACGATGACGTCACTCCCCATGATACTCGTGAGTCTATTGACCAACTTTTCATCAACGGATTTGGTCGTGAAGATGTAGGGCTTGTTTTAGACGAAATACCCTTATCTTCTTTTTCAACTCTCGTGCTTGTGGTTCCTTCTTTACCGGCCCCAGCTGTTTTCGTTCCTTCTTCTACTGCTTTCACCTCTTCTCTGGCTCCTCCTTTGACTATTCCCCTTCCTATCGTTCATCATACAGAAGTGGGCTCTTCAAGTAGAAGTGCCGCTATGAGGATGGTAACTATTGAAGTTCCTGCTGAGAGCAGCCTTTTGAGAAAGTCAGATCAGGTAGATGTATGGTTGGAGCCTTTAATCGGCCCAATTGAAAAAGCCAAGTTGGAGAGTCATAGCTTCCTGACTTTAATGAATGATATCGTGCATGCTACTTTGAAGGTATTTTCCTTCTCTTCCTTTTTTGCTTTATAATTTGTCTATCTTTGAGGATTCTTATTTCCTTTTCCCCTTTTTAGGCCAACCTTATCGGCACAGAAATGATGAAAAGAATCCCCATCTTGGAGAAGATAGCACGTGACTCTCAGTTGGAAGCAATCAATTGGAAAGAGCAATTTGAGAGTGCACAGATTGATATAGAAGACTTACAAGAGAGCAAGAATACCTTAGAGCAGCGAGTGTGGGCTTTAACTTCAGAATTGGCAGTTGCAAAAGCTTCTTCAAGCCAAGAAGAAAAAGAAAAAGAACGTCTCGAGTCCTCCTTCTCAGAGCAACTGTCTAAAGCTAGTGAAGAGAATAGAGAGTTGAAAGCTCTTTTGGATCCAAAAGAAATTTACGCTGGGGAGCTTGTGCAAAACTTGACTCAAGCACAAGAAGACCTCAGAATCTCTGCTGATAAGGTGCATGCTTTAGAATGCTCTCATGCCTCTCTTCAAGCTTCTCACAACTCCGCCTTGGCTGAAAATGAAGAGCTAAAGAATGAGATCGCTGATTAGGAAAAGGATTATGAGATCCTTGAAGAAAAATCTGCTGTTGAGGCAAGTTGGGCACTTTTGAATTCTCGTCGTGATACCCTACTTGAAGCTGGCCAATAAAACTTCAACCTGGAGTTGGAGTTAGCTAAGATCAACGAAACCATTGAAAATGCTCAACAAACTCAGGACTTCCCTTCTCCCGTGGTTGAAGCTCCCGTGGTTGAAGCTCCCATGAATGTTGAAGTTGATACGAGTATCCCAATTCTTTCAAGCCCAATTGAATCTGTTGCTACAAGCCAAATTGAAACTGCATCTGTTGATGCAGCTGCCCAAATTGAACCCGCTGCTGTTGATGCTCCTGCTTCAGTTCCACAAACTTCTCAATGATCGGTTTTAATCATTCGAGTGATTTTGTTTTTGTTTTGGAAAACTATAATCAGACCCTTAACTTTATTTGAGGGTTGATTTTGAAATCGTAAGTCCCCAAGTCTTTTATGGGGCAATCTATATAAACAATCTCATAGTTTTATGACTAAGTTTGTCCTTAGCCTTAGATTTTTACATATTAAGAAGTTCTTCATGTTACTATTATAAACTTCTATTTTCTTTATTCTTGCCTTTATTTTTAAGGACTTACAAAATAATTTGCATTTTTATTCTTCGAAAATGCTTCTGTTATCCTCATGACTAATTAATTTGAACATGAGTTTTATAAAAGAGGGTCCTTTTATATTTCGACACTTAATGAAGATGACGTCTCAACTTCATAATGGTGTTAACATACGATAAAAGAAATAGGAACACACATGTTTCTTTGAAATAACTTTGACAAGTTGTTATTGGAACTTATAATACTTTACATGTATTTGAAGTACATCTATAACTTTCTCGTAACTATTTTTCTTGTAACAGATTTTTACAAAAGAGGAATAATAGATACAAGGTTTTTCCTTACAACCCATTTTAGTATATGGCCTTTACCCTAACTATAGTGAGGTTTTTTCTTTAGCCTTAGCTCGTGGCTCCATCTCGTGACTTTTACTCTACACATGACTCTTTTAGGCTTGATTTTCCCTCAATCTTCTTTGCCTTCTTTATACACATGTCTATGTATATTATGTTGTCCCCCAAGTGTTTGAGTGTTGAAGTATGAAGCCTCGAGCATTTGATAGTTCCTCTCATTTGGTCCTTTTCCTGAAAAGGAAAAACATACGGGACTCGGAGGGGCGATTATAGATGAAGACTGCATAACCCGTTTTTATTTCTATCAGAATAATTGTAACCCTAGGCCAGGAATTTTAGGTTACTCCGTGTACCATACAGGTCGTGACTCATCATTTAGTACGGGTTAGCTTTTTGCCTATCATCTAAAATCGTTAGTAAAATTTTAATAATTCAAAAATGAAATTTAAAATGGTTATACCTGACCGTGGGTTTTCCTTAGAAATAGTATCTCTTCAAATGAACAGCATTCCAATGTGAAGGTAGCATCTTGCCATCCATTGTTTCCAGTTCATATGCTCCTTTTCCTGCAACATCATGAACTCTGTAGGGTCCTTCCCATGTTGGACTTAATTTTCATGTGTTAGCTGCCTTTGTAGATTGAAAACCCCTTTTAAGCATGAAGTCCCCAATTTTGAAAAACCTGAGGCGTGCTTTTCTATTGTAGTATCGTTTTATGACCCGCTTCTGTGCTGCCATTCTTATTAGTGCAGCTTCTCTCCTTGCTTCGAGTAAATCTAGATTGACCCGCATCTCCTCGTCATTATATTCTTGTGTCGCCTGTGTGGATCGTGTACTCGGTTCTCCTATCTCAACTGGAATTAAAGCTTCAGTTCCATAAACCAATGAAAACAGTGTTTCTCCCGTACTTGTTTTCGCCGTTGTACGATATGTCCATAAAACACCAGGTAGCAATTCTAGCCAATTCCCTTTTGACTCTTCTAATCATTTCTTTAAATTGTTGATAATGACTCTATTTGTTGATTCTGCTTGCCCATTACCCACCGGATGATAAGGCGTAGACGTAATCCTTTTAATTTGCCAACTTTGAAAGAATTCCGTAATTTGAGCTCCTATAAATTGAGGGCCATTATCACATACGATCTCCTTTGGTACGCCGAATCGACATATGGTATTCCGCCAAATAAAATCTCTAACTTCCTTTTCTCGCACCTGTTTGAATGCTCCTGCCTCTACCCATTTAGTAAAATAATCAGTAAGAACAAGCAGAAACTTTACCTGTCCTTTTGCTTGTGGTAATGGACCCATGATATACATCCCCCATTTCATAAATGGCCACGGCGCAATGACCAGATGTAATAACTCCGTAGGTCTATGCATATTATCATTGTACCTTTGACATTTATCACATTTGGCCACGAAACTTTCTGCTTCTTCTTCCATTTTAGGCCAGTAATAACCTGCCCTAATTAAGGTTCTTACCAGTGATCTTCCACCTGTGTGATTCCCGCAATGTCCCTCGTGTATTTCTCTCATTACATACTCTATTTGCGAAGGTCCAAGGCACCTTGCTAAGGGACCACCGAACATTTTACGATATAGATTGCCTTGTTTTAAGCAGTACCGAGCAGCCTTTATTCGAAGCGCATAAGCTTTTTTCTTGTCATCAGGGACGGTACCATACTGCAAAAAAACAACAATTTCGTTCCTCCAATCCCAGTTTAGATTATTAAAATTTACCTCATTTACATCAGGATCAAGAACTGAATGAGATAAATGTATAACTGAGGCGTTTGCATCACTTGCCACATCAGCCGCAGATGCGAGATTAGCTAGGGCGTCTGCTTCAAGATTTTCGTCCCTTGGTATTTGTATAACTTTCCAATTTTGAAATTGTTTTATCAATTCCCGTACCTTTTCCAAGTACTGCTGCATCCTTGCTTCCCTGGCTGCAGAGCTGTCACACCTCCTTTTTCCGCCCCCGCGAGGGTACAAGGAGTTTTTTCCAATTAAAGGACAGTCGAAACGGGATTGGTTTAATTATTTCAGAGTCGCCACTTGGGAGATTTAGGGTGTCCCAAGTCACCAATTTTAATCCCGAATCGAGGAAAAGAATGACTCTATATTACAGTCTGCGTACCAGAAATCCGGATAAGGAATTCTGTTAACCCGGGAGAAGGTGTTAGGCATTCCCGAGTTCCGTGGTTCTAGCACGGTCGCTCAACTGTTATATTCGGCTTATTTATCTGATTTTTAATACAATTATGAACCATGTGCAAATTTTATCTTTTTACCGCTTTATTATTATAATTATTATTTTTTTAGGAATGTGAACATCGCTTAAAACATATCTTTGGATTGTGTCACATGAAATGCACCCACAATACGAAACATATTTTATTTGATGTTTTAGGATTTAGATTTGGGTCGCATGAAATGCGCATCCGAGTTTAAGAAGGTAAAATTAATTAAATCGCGCCTAAAGAGTCTAACGCGTCATCATCTTTGGGGAAGGAAGTGAAATTCACTAAACAATCCATCCCTAATTCTAAGTAATTTTTTTTTTAATAATTAAATAAATAAATGAGAATGGAGAATCCTATACATTTGTATTATTTACATCTATTTATTTTTAGCGAACTCCTTTAATAGTATCCCTAATGACTACCTTTTTATTATTACTAAGTTTTTTATAAATATAAAATCAATATCTACATTCTTGAAAATGACATATTAAATAGAAGGGAAAAACAAATATTAGCAGAAAATAATAAAATTATAATCATAGATACAACATGGAATTATCGGAAAGTAAAAAAATAAAAAAATAAAAAAAACTAATTATCCCATAGTTGGATTAAAATTCAAATTATTAGTAAGACTTAAGCTTATTGAAACTAATTATTTGCAAATACTGAAAATTGAAAGAAATAAAAATAAAAACTTGAGTACTAAATCATATTTCTAAAAATTTAAACAATTTAACATTAACTAACTTTGTTTTAATTCATCATGTCCTAATACTTGTTTGCAAACTAATTCATGTTATAACTGAAATTAACTACATGATTCGGATTAACTTATCGTTGATGAAAAACCTTCTGCATAAGGAACTTAGTTAATTTTTTGCCAAACTGATTCAATAACGCCATTTTTACGTTATTTCTTCTATTTTTTTATTAAACAGTTTTAATTAATAATCAGGCTTAAATATATTTCCTAATAATCTGGTAAAGGCGTTATTTAATATGTCGCTATAATATGCCTAGTTATGCCGATGACAGTGATTTACAGAATAATAATACATGAATAACCTAAATACAATACAAAAATTAAATTAAACTAAATTAAAAATTTAACACTCCATTCTTCATTTCAGCTTACAAAATGCCAAAATTACAGTTGTGTACCTGATATTGTCAATATAAGAAGAAGAAAGTCAGCAACGTAATACGTAACACAGCAACAGCAACAATAACCAGCAATAACCAGTCAACGAAAATCCCAGTGACAGCTTTGAAAAATTCAAAATAAAATCCAGGAATGCCGAAAATAATGGACAGAAACCAAAGGAAATTTTCAGATTTTTGAAAGGCTAGTTAATCTTCAACCCTTAATTTCTACACCTGTATACCAGAATATTTCTCAGGTGTGTACTACTTTCTCTTCTAATTTTCAAATTTTTTTTCTTTGTATGTTTTTTCTTTTCTTGAGAGTTTCAATGTTTTTTTTTCGGAATAAATGTTCAGCTTTTTTTTTTCAATCTCTTTTTTTTTGTCTGTCCTTTTTTTCTTATGTTCAAGACTTCACATATATATATCCCATCCCATAAATCAATTCAAATCAATCCCTTTCTCTACCAAACCCATTATCTTCCCACTCATCCCCATTACATTAAATAAATATATCACACCACCCCATTATATTTTGTCCCCCATGCTTTATTTAAAATAATGCAAGATTCCCCTTTAATTTAAATCTTGTCCCCCCTTTATATTAAATAATCATATCACAACCCACCCCATTTCATTTTGTCCCCCATGCTTCAAATAAACAATTTCAAAATGTACAATTCCTAAACTACCCCTTCCAACCTTACTGAAATTACCAAACTACCCCTGATCGTATTACAAATTTACCAAACTACCCATCAGCTATAACACATCATTTAATCAAACATAACCAAAATATAGTCAATATGATCAATTTCTAACAATGTTCAAACAACAATATGAACATGGATGAACATCATAACAACAATATCACATGAACATGATTTTAACAACATTTCAACAACAAATCATATGAACATAAATTGAACAACCAAGAACAACCAAAATTTGATTGAACAATATTTTTGGCAACAACAAACCTATTTTTCGGATTTAAACAACAACAACAATCAAACAAGTATATTCAGATTCTTAAATTCAATAATATTGAACTTAACATCAACTCTAACAACATTACAACAAACAATTCTTATATTAAACTTTAAACAAGATTATGAGAACAATTCAAGCAATAATCATAAATGGTAAACAAGAAATCAAACTATATAAAATTCGGATTCAAGATCATCCAAACAAAGTAGGAACATGAATGAATCTACTTTAACAACAATAACAAACAAGCTTTATTCAACTTCGAATTAAACTTAAACAAAACAAATAAACATATTCAAATTACTAATCTTCAAATAATCAATTAATCTTTTTTAAATTAAATCCAACAAAATTATAACAAATATGCATGATCCAAAAATTAAAACCAAAACATAACTTCACATTAAATCACTGAATTAAAAACGAACTTCAAACAAGATGAAACACGAATTAAATCTATATTAACAACAATCAACGGATTTAAACGATTTAAGCTAACACTTTTCTATATTAAAACTAAATCTTCTCAAACTGAAAAAATAATTTAATTGAATCTTCAATTCAAATCTATCAACAATATAATTAAACTAACCATTTTTATCTAAAAATAAATATGAAAAATGAAACAAACTTATACTAATTTCAAATCTGAAAATATCAAACAAATTATGGATGAAAATAAACTTAGAACAACTAACCGTAAATGACCAATGACGAACATCGAACGAACTCTAAACGAAACCAACGAAACTTGGACATAAACGGACTTGAAGACGACGAAGCAACAAGCATCAGTGAAAGATGAAGAAAACGCAGCAGCGACGAGCAAGCTCGTCCATGGTCAGCCGCGATGGAGCAGCTGCGAAGAAGAAAACGGGCAGCAGTGGCAGCAGCAGCGGCAACACGGCATCGGCAGCAGCAATCCGGCAGCGAAGGCAGCAACACGTCGCGGACAGCCATGGACGACGACATGGTCGACGTCGAAGCTCGTCCATGGCTGTGTTCGTTTGGTCATTTGATTGAAACAGAAGCAGCAGCATCGGCAGCAGCACGATGGAGGGAGTAGCTGCGACAACCGGCGACGAAGAGAAGACGCAGTCGCGACAGCAGCCATGGCAACGAGCGGAGCTGTAGCGGCGACAAGGCATCGACTGCGTAGTTGTCCAGGAACTAAAGCACGGCCATGGCAATCACTGAAGCAGCAGATGTGTCGAGAAAAGGGTGCAGCAACAGTAAAAAAACGACGCGACACGGCGAGAAGGATGAAGTCGCGTTGGTGGTTTTTGAGGTCGTTCATGGTTTCTGAGGTTGTTCATGGGAGGGCAGCTTGGAGACGACATGTGTGTGTGTGCAGTGAGGAGGATGGAAGGGAAGCCATTGATGCTAGGGAGAAACTTGGAGAAGAAGAAGCAAAGGTGGGGGGGGGCGGATGACTTAGGTCTTTTAGGGTTTTTTCTTTCTTTTTTTTTGTTTTGTTTTTGTTTTGTAAAAATGAAAGACAAATGGGGTTTGAGTCTTTTGGGTTATGGACTGGGTCGACCCAGTTCGAAATGGACTGGGTCGTAGGGAAGATTGGGCCATTTTTTGGGCTTGTGGCTTGAAATTGAAGAAGAGGCCTAATTCCGACTTTCTTTATATTTTTGCTTTCTTTTCTTCTTTTATTTCTCTAAAACTAAATTATAAAAATACTTAAACTATTATTAAGAATTAAATTAAGTTATAAAAGCGCAAATTAACTCCCAATAACAATTAACGCACAATTAAGTATTAATTAAGCATAAAATTGTATATTTGGACATTAAATGCTAAAAATGCAAACGATGCTTATTTTTGTAATTTTTAAATTTTTGTAAAACAAATTTAATTACTAACAACTATAGAATTAAATCCTACATGCAAAATGCGACATATTTTTGTATTTTTTATTAATTTATCAAATAAACACGCACAGACAAATACAAATAATTATTCAAAATGTCACAAAATATCACAAAATGGCACACCAAGAAAAATCATTTTATTTTTGAATTTTTTGGGAGTAATTCTCATATAGGGCAAAAATCACGTGCTTACAGCTGCCCCTCTTTGCCCGGATACACGAAGGGTTTTCGTGCAAAGATAAAGCGAGCGATTTTTGCCCATTCGCGTACTCCGTTGAAGCATTTTTTTTGAAAAAGATTTGACCGAACCTTTGCTTCAAAGGTTTCCTACATATCCTGGGCTAAACAGGAATCAGGTCAATGTAGTTCGGGAAATTTTGGTAGCTGGGACTACCGTTGGACTGCAATGTTACTGTTGTTGCATGCTATTATTATTGCTTACCGATCTCCTTGTTACACCGTGCTTAAAAAAACAAGAAGCTAGGCTAGAGTACAATTTATTTTTGTTGCCTTGCTTCCTTGTCTGCTTGCATTTCTTTCGGTGCTTTTCTTCCGATGCTTTTCTTCCTTTTGACACATGGACTTGAGTTTATGCTGGGACCCCTTGTTGCAACCTTCTGCTTCCCGGTGCTGGGGAATTTTATTGTTTATTGCTGGGGATTCCTGTTGTAACCTTCCGCCTTCTGGTGGGGTTACTGATTCCAAACTCTGTAATACAAGACTAAAAAGTTGCTTCAATGCAAAATTATGAAATGTATGCCCGCATTATACTGGTGGACGACCTAGAACTGAAATGTATTCCCGCATTTTACTGGTGGGCGACCTAGAACAGAAAAGTATTCCCGCATTATACTGGTGGGTGACCTAGAACAGAAAAGTATTCCCGCATTATACTGGTGGGCGACCTAGAACCTAAATGTATTCCCGCATTATACTTGTGGGCGACCTAGAACATGAAATGAAAACATAAATGTATACCCGCATTATACTGGTGGGTGACCTAGAAATGGAAAACTGAAATGTATGCCCGCATTATACTGGTGGGCGACCTAGAACAGAAAAGTATTCCCGCATTATACTGGTGGGTGACCTAGAACTTAAAAGTATTCCCGCATTATACTGGTGGGCGACCTAGAACCTAAATGTATTCCCGCATTATACTTGTGGGCGACCTAGAACATGAAATGAAAACATAAATGTATACCCGCATTATACTGGTGGGTGACCTAGAAATGGAAAACTGAAATGTATGCCCGCATTATACTGGTGGGCGACCTAGAACAGAAAAGTATTCCCGCATTATACTGGTGGGTGACCTAGAACTTAAAAGTATTCCCGCATTATACTGGTGGGCGACCTAGAACCTAAATGTATTCCCGCATTATACTGGTGGGCGACCTAGAACTGAAATGTATTCCCGCATTATACTGGTGGGCGACCTAGAACATGAAATGAAAAGATAAATGCATACCCGTATTATACTTGTGGGCGACCTAGAACATGAAATGAAAACATAAATGTATACCCGCATTATACTGGTGGGTGACCTAGAAATGGAAAACTGAAATGTATGCCCGCATTATACTGGTGGGCGACCTAGAATATGGAATGAACAGACAAAATGTATTCCCTCATTATACTAGTGGGCGACCTAGAACTGAAATGTATTCCCGCATTATACTGGTGGGCGACCTAGAACTGAAATGTATTCCCGCATTTTACTGGTGGGCGACCTAGAACTTAAATATATTCCCGCATTTTACTGGTGGGCGACCTAGAACTTAAATGTATTCCCGCATTTTACTGGTGGGCGACCTAGAACTTAAAAGTATTCCCGCATTTTACTGGTGGGCGACCTAGAACTTAAATGTGTTCCCGCATTTTACTGGTGGGTGACCTAGAACTGAAAAGTATTCCCGCATTATACTGGTGGGCGACCTAGAACTGAATGTATTCCCGCATTATACTGGTGGGCGACCTAGAACTTAAATGTATTCCCGCATTTTACTGGTGGGTGACCTAGAACATGAAATGAAAAGACAGAAATGTATTCCCGCATTATACTGGTGGGTGCCTAATTGGTAAAGAATAATTTGAATTTGTTTCCTCTATTCTCCGAGAAAATTTCCACTTGTGGCAGAAAATTTTATGCCCCAATTCTGGCGATCTCTCTTATGGCGTATTTTTAGGCCATCATCAACACTTTATTTTCCTGTTCAAATCAAAGAAAATTTAGTTAGTTTTTTTTTTTTTTTTTTTTTGAAATATGGCGAATGGTCATGTCACTCCTGATGGGGATGATTGTTCCCTTTCCCTTATTCTTGTTCGGCGTTCTCAAAACTTGTTGGGGATGATGTTATTTGCTGGGGATAACATTCTGCTGGGGATGGTTTTTCCATTTATCCCTTCACCATTTTGTATCTCAAAAATTTCTGGAGGTTATTTTGCCGAAGATGAATTTTCCCTTCTTCCCTTCCCCTTCTGTGTTGTCCGACCACCTCGTAGCTTGGTCGATATTCGGTCGGAGTACTCTGGGGATCGTCTTGGAACTAGGCTTACAATTTCCTCAACATTTTTTTTTCCGGCTCTTCCCCGTACTTTCCTTGCCATTTTAGGACAGTATTATTCGGCCTAGCAACCCACGTCTTTTGCCTTATTGCCTTGTCTCTTGCCTGACCTTTTCACTTTTTATGTTGTACCATTTTGGCAACTGGTAGTAAGCTCTGAAAGACCTTCCTTAAAACATAAATTTCTAGAAAAATTCTTTTAAACAACGAAATGAAAAGATAGAAAAATGAGAAAATCTTTCTGAACAAAAAAAATGAACTTATCTGGGTGATACAACCGATTCCAATGATCATGTTGTGCATTCCGGATTAATCAACCCAGTCTATTTGTGTCGATCAAACTTTCTGATGTCTTCACTTGCTGGGGATAAATAGGTGCCCAATTCTTCGCAAAATACGGATCTTTTCCGTCAATCTATCTTGTCGCCTTATAGTGCCCTTCGCGGGGTTTTCACTAACAAGGCTCTCTCATTTCTCACAACTCCCGTCGCCTTATGGTGCCTGTGAAGGTTTTCACCGATAAGACTCTCTCATTTTGTATTTCTCAGCTTACGTCGCCTTATGGCGCCTGTGAAGGTTTTCGCCGATAAGACTCTCTCATCTTATTTTCTCAGCTTGGGATTGGAGTGTTGCCGATAAGATTTATCTCTGCCGGGAATTCTTTTGGCTATAAATTCTTTCAATTCATGATCCTCATTCAGTCAGGGACCGATGTTTTATTCTTGGTTTTCATTTGCCTATCTTAACACCTCTCGGATACTGATCGGGAGGTCTTTTTTGGATATCAATATAGGTTTTAGAAGAAAAGGATATAAAATTCAAAATAACTTTGATGGGTAAAGTATTACAACTCTTGGAATCAAACTTTTTTTTTTTCAAAATTTAGAAACATAATTTCTGCCCCAGTTTTCTTACTTGGGGATTTTTCTTTTGATTTTTTTTTTTTTTTTATTTTTTTATTTTATTACCTTATGACCGAGCCGTGAGGCGCCTACGTATCCTCTTTGAGGAATCAGGTCGAACGTAGTTCACTGACTCCTTTGTTTTCTTGCGACCTTCAAAAAGTTTTTTTTTTCATACATTTTTTCATTAATGATTCCAAGAGAGGGGTATAAAAAGATAAGTATGGCTCAAAGGGGTAAAGCAAAGGTTAAAAGTGTTTGGATAGAAGAAAGAATTGCCTCCGTCATTTCATTATCCGATAAGCACTAAGTACAAACAAACAAATAAACAACAAAAGAAATTACACATAATATCTTTTGACTGCATCAGAATTGATAGCCATGTCGACGCATCTTCCTTCAACATCCATCAGACGTAAAGCGCCATTGGATAATACTCTGGTCACAATATACGGCCCTTGCCAATTCGGGGCGAACTTGCCTTTTGCCTCAATCTGATGTGGGAGGATCCGTTTCAATACTTGTTGCCCTACTTCAAATTTTCTGGGGCGCACCTTCTTATTGTATGCTCTTGCCATTCTCTTTTGATACAACTGGCCATGACATACTGCTGCCAATCTTTTTTCATCCATTAAACTCAGCTGCTCTAGTCGGGTTTTGACCCATTCATCATCGTCAATCCCGGCCTCAGCGATAATTCGAAGGGAAGGAATTTCAACTTCTGCTGGTATTACTGCTTCGGTTCCGTATACCAACAAATAAGGAGTCGCACCTATTGAAGTACGAACAGTAGTGCGGTATCCTAACAACGCAAATGGTAGCTTTTCATGCCATTGTCTGGATCCTTCAATCATTTTCCTCAATATCTTTTTTATATTTTTGTTGGCTGCCTCAACTGCTCCATTCGCCTTGGGCCGATACGGAGTGGAATTACGGTGTGTAATCTTAAACTGTTCACATACTTCTCTCATCAAGTTGCTGTTAAGATTAGCACCATTGTCCGTGATTATTATATTTGGGATCCCAAATCTACAAATGATATGGGAATGGACGAAATCCACCACTGCCTTCTTGGTTACAGACTTAAAAGTTTTGGCTTCAACCCACTTAGTGAAATAATCGATGGCTACCAGAATGAACCTGTGACCGTTCGAAGCTGCCGGCTCGATAGGCCCAATGACATCCATGCCCCATGCTACAAATGGCCATGGTGCGGACATTGTATGCAATTCCGTTGGTGGAGAATGAATCAGATCTCCGTGTATCTGACACTGATGGCATTTTCGTACGAAACTGATACAATCATGCTCCATAGTGAGCCAATAATATCCCGCTCGCAGAATCTTCTTTGCCAACACATATCCGCTCATATGGGGCCCACAGATTCCAGCATGTACCTCTGTCATCACTATCGTGGCTTGACCTGCATCAATACATCTCAGCAATCCCAGATCTGGGGTTCTTTTGTACAACATTCCTCCACTGAGGAAAAATCCATTTGCCAGTCGTCGAATGGCTCTCTTTTGATCTCCGGTTGCCTGCTCCGGGTATATTCCTATCCTGAGGTATTCCTTGATATCATAAAACCATGGCTCGCCATCCATTTCTTCTTCTATTATGTTGCAGTAGGCATGCTGATCACGAACCTGAATATACAATGGGTCAACATGGATTTTGTCTGGATGGTGCAACATCGATGCTAAAGTGGCCAAAGCATCGGCAACCTCATTGTGAACTCTCGGGATGTGTCTGAACTCCACTGATCGAAATCGCTTGCTCAAATCGTGCAAACATTGTCGGTATGGTATAAGCTTCAAATCCCGTGTTTCCCATTCACCCTGGATCTGATGTACTAGGAGGTCCGAGTCTCCCAAGACCAAGACGTCCTGAACATCCATGTCTGCAGCCAATCGTAGGCCCAAAATACATGCCTCATATTCAGCCATGTTGTTAGTACAATAGAAACGTAGCTGAGCTGTAACAGGATAGTGATGTCCTGTTTCTGAAATAAGTACTGCTCCTACTCCAACTCCTTTCGCATTAGCAGCCCCATCAAAGAAAAGCTTCCACCCTGGCTCCTCATTCAGTTCTAACTCCTCTATATGTATCACTTCTTCATCAGGAAAATACGTCCTCAAAGGCTCGTATTCTTCATCAATAGGATTCTCAGCTAAGTGATCGGCCAATGCTTGAGCTTTCATGGCCGTCCTCGTCACATAGACAATGTCGAACTCTGTGAGTAATATCTGCCATTTTGCCAATCTTCCTGTGGGCATAGGCTTCTGGAAAATATACTTTAATGGATCCAGACGTGAAATAAGGTATGTAGTATGTGACGACAGATAATGCTTAAACTTCTGTGCTACCCAAGTTAGAGCACAACATGTTTTCTCAAGTTGAGTGTACTTATTCTCATAGACTGTAAACTTCTTGCTGAGATAATAGATGGCTTGCTCTTTTCTTCCTGTGATGTCGTGTTGACCCAACACGCAACCAAACGAATGATCCAGGACCGTTAGATAAAGGATTAATGGCCTCCCCGACTCAGGTGGAACCAATACAGGTGGATTAGATAAATAACCTTTGATCTGGTCAAATGCCTTCTGACATTCTGCCGTCCATTCTATCGCGGCATCTTTCCTCAACAATCGAAAGATGGGTTCACAAGTTGTTGTGAGCTGAGCGATGAATCTGCTGATATAGTTCAACCTTCCCAACAGACTCATTACTTCTGTTTTGTTCCTCGGTGGCGGCAATTCCTGGATGGATTTGATCTTTGACGGATCCAACTCAATGCCTCGCCGACTGACGATAAATCCTAACAGCTTTCCAGATGGAACACCAAATGCACATTTGGCTGGGTTGAGCTTAATGTCGTACCTTCGAAGTCTTTGGAAAAACTTCCTAAGGTCTGCTACGTGGTCTTCCTGACGCTTGGATTTGATGATCACATCATCTACGTACACTTCGATCTCTTTATGTATCATATCATGGAACACAGTAGTCATTGCTCTCATGTACGTTGCCCCAGCGTTCTTCAAACCGAATGGCATTACCCGATAACAATAAGTCCCCCATGGCGTAATGAAAGCTGTTTTCTCTGCATCTTCTTCATCCATCAAAATCTGATGATACCCAGCGTAGCAATCCACAAAGGAGCCGATTTCTTTCCCGGCGCAATTGTCGATCAAGATATGGATATTGGGCAATGGAAAGTTATCCTTTGGGCTTGCCCTGTTCAGATTACGGTAGTCGACGCATACCCTGATCTTCCCATCTTTCTTTGGTACTGGCACTACATTAGCCAACCAATCAGGATATCGAGAGACCCGAATAACCTTTGCTTG
Source organism: Nicotiana sylvestris (assembly GCF_000393655.2). Lineage (NCBI taxonomy): Eukaryota > Viridiplantae > Streptophyta > Magnoliopsida > Solanales > Solanaceae > Nicotiana > Nicotiana sylvestris. Next base: position 67,991,219 of record NC_091063.1, read on the forward strand.
CAGCTGCTTGGTTACTTCTTCTTTAATCTTCACACTCATATCTGTTTTGAACTTCCTCAGTTTCTGCTTGACAGGAAGACAGGCCGGGTCAATGGGCAATTTGTGAACCACTAGCTTGGTGCTTAAACCCGGCATGTCGTCATATGACCATGCAAAAATATCTTTAAACTCAATGAGTGCTTTGATTAATTCTTCCCTGATGCCAGGCTCAATGTGGATGCTGATTTTGGTTTCTCGGACATTATCCGCATCCCCTAGATTTACAGCCTCGGTGTCATTCAGATTAGGCTTGGGTTTCTCTTCAAATTGGCATAGTTCTCGGTTTATTTCCTCGAAGGCTTTATCCTCATCATATTCAGACTCATAATCGATCTCTTGTATCATTAAATCAGAGTCAGATTGATTTATTAGACTAGGTCGAAGATCCGTCGTGCATGCCATGTCATTAGAACCAGTAAAAAGAGAACTGTTCAGAAAGAGAAAAGAATAAAACAAAATTAAAATGAGACAAGAAAAGAGTTTTATTAAAATGCGGGATAACAGGGTTCACACTTTTACAAGATAAAATGAGATTTGGATTACACCCTGAATAATCCGAAAAATAAAAAAGCAAAAATCAAAGCCTACTACCAGGACTCTCCCCGAGTAGGAAGAGGAGTAACCGTCCAATTGTTGGTTTTGGCTTCAGGCCCCATAAACTGTATGTCTGTTCCACTGGAACCCTCTCCGACTTCTACCATATTGACATTAGTGAACAATCTTTCGAAACTCTGATTCAGATCCCCGTCAATCCCAATCAATCGCCCGAGAACTTTCGGGACTGGTGACCCCTTGGCGCTTGCTCTAACAAAAGATCTTGAGAGACGTGGCACAGGTTTGGGAAGAAACCAAACTTTCTTCTTCATTTTCCGAGCTCGTTTTACATCTGCCGCAGTCGGTTTGAACCCCAACCCAAAGGTCTCCAAATTCTTGGGCAAGGAAACAGGTTGAACAATTCCCTGAAGTTCAGCTCCCAAGCCTTTTCCTGGCATAAACCCATTACCTAGCATTTCTGAAACCATCATAACCGTTGCGGAAGCTATCCTAGGATGCTGAATGATTTCACCCTCGGGGATCTTGTTTGCCGACACTGCATCAAAAATCTGGTAGACCCAGGGACCTTTGTCATCATTAGTCTCTATGAAGGGTACAATGGCGCCTCCTACGGTGCACGCAGTGTCCTCGCCGTGCAATACGACCTCTTGTCTATCCCACTCGAACTTGACCATCTGATGCAAGGTGGATGGCACTGCTTTGGCTGCATGGATCCACGGACGTCCCAACAGAAAGTTATAAGATACCGTAGCATCTAATACCTGGAATTCCATGGTAAACTGGACTGGACCGATGGTCAACTCAAGTATAATATCCCCCACGGTGGCTGTTCCATTTCCGTCAAATCCTCGGACGCAAATGCTATTCTTTTGGATTCTTCCGTGGTCGATCTTCAATTGGTTCAGGGTGGATAATGGACAAATATTGGCACTTGAGCCGTTATCCACTAATGCCCGAGTAACTGCCGAATCTTCACATTTGACAGTTAGGTAGAGAGCTTTATTATGCTCCGTGCCCTCCACTGGCAGATCATCATCTGAAAATGTTACCCTGTTCACCTCGAAAATTTTGTTGGCAATCGTTTCCAGGTGATTTACAGAAATTTCATTGGGCACATGAGCTTCATTCAGTATCTTCATCAGGGCCCGACGATGTTCATCCGAATGGATTAATAATGATAGCAGTGAGATCTGGGCCGGTGTTTTCTTCAACTGTTCGACCACGGAGTAATCCTGCACTTTCATCTTCTTTAAGAAATCCTCAGCTTCTTCTTCTGACACAGGTTTCTTTATTGCAGCTGGATTGGGTCTTCTCAATTCCGCCGGAGCAAAACACCGTCCTGATCGAGTCAGTCCCTGCGCCTCACAACTATTCTCCTCCACTTGTTGTCCCTTGTACATCACCACTGCCTTTTCATACTTCCAAGGCACAGCCTTGCTATCAATCATTGGTGTTTGGACTACTGGTTTTATGATGACCAGTTCCCTGCAGACCCCTTTCACAACAACCACGGGTGTAGATGATGCTCCCGTTATTACCAACTTGGCTGGTTCTGGTTTCCTTGTAGCGGCAGATGGATTCTTCCCCAATATCACCACTGGCTTGACATCTTCCCCTTTCAACTTTACCCCTGCTTCCTCATTGATCGATTTTTCTTTTGGAGTGGCACGGATCATCATCACTGTCTGTGGGGGTTTCTTCGGCTCCCCTACTTCGTGCACAAGCTCGATCATGTGGGCTTCAGGGTGCTTTGGCAATGGGTTCTGGTTAATGTTAGGTGCCTCCGGTGCCTGTACCTCGATCTTGTTGGTATCAATAAGATCTTGTATTGCATGTTTCAGCCTCCAACATTTCTCGGTATCATGTCCGGGAGCTCCCGAACAATATTCACATCTTACCGAGTGATCCATATTTTGGGGTAAGGGATTTGGTAATCTAGGCTCAACAGGATTTAATAAACCCAACTGCCTCAATTTGTGGAACAAGGCAATATAAGTTTCCCCCAACTCAGTAAAAGTTCTTTGCCTCTGCAATCTTTCATTTCTGGCGGCCGGATTTCCCCTGAAACCCATCCCTGGAGGGTTCCTGTAGGCTCTTGGTGGTGGATAGGTGTTTTGTGGTGGTGGGTATGTGTTATGTGGAGGTGGGTATGTGTTATGTGGAGGTGGGTATGTATTGTGGGGAACCGGCGTGCGCCATTGTGGGCGAACCGGAGGTTGGGTGTATGTCTGGGCTTGATGGACGGTGAAATGTTGTTCTTGTGGTTGGTAGTAGGGTTGTGGAGGGTAATTTGGAATGTGTGGGTAGTTTAGACGATGGGGTCTGGGTTGGTAATGAGGGGAAGGACCTCTAGATCTGGACCAATTGTCGGCCTCTAATGTCGTGACCTCCTCTCTCCTTTTCTTCCCTAGCGCACCTCCCGTGCCGCTCTGAATGGCCTGAGTTGTTGCCTTAATTGCCGAATAACTCAGGATTTTATTAGACTTAAGTCCCTCTTCTATCATACCTCCCATTTTCACAACTTCATTAAATGATTTGCCAACTGACGTCACCAAGTGACCAAAGTAAGTTGGCTCGAGAGTTTGTAAGAAGTAATCCACCATTTCTCCTTCTCTCATTGGGGGATCAACTCTGGCTGCCTGTTCTCTCCATCGGAACCCAAATTCTCGGAAGCTCTCTCCGGGTTTCTTCTCGAGCTTTAGCAATGTGAGACGGTCTGGGACTATCTCAAGGTTGTATTGGAAATGTCCTGCGAAAGCCTGTGCCAAGTCATCCCAGGTGTACCACCTGCTCGGATCTTGTCTTGTATACCACTCTAACGCCGACCCGCTCAAACTCTGGCCAAAGTAAGCTATTAATAGCTCATCTTTGCCCCCTGCTCCCCTCATTTTGCTACAAAAACCTCGTAGATGTGCCATAGGATCACCATGCCCTTCGTATAAATCGAACTTGGGCATTTTGAACCCTGCTGGTAATTGAACGTCAGGGAAAGGGCATAGATCCTTGTAAGCCACGCTGACTTGGTTACCTAACCCGTGTATGTTCCTGAAGGATTGCTCCAGGCTTTTAAATTTCCGCATCACCTCGTCCTGCTCTGGGCTCTTAGCCGGCTTTTCAATCTCCGCCGGGACCTCAAAGTGGGGATTATAGGTATGTGGCTCGGGTGCTTTGAATGTGAGTTCAGGGGGGTAGTATTGTGTATCGTGAGCCTGAAACAATGGCTCACTAGATGATCTGTGCAATGGGGCTGGGGGAGGTGCCACAAAGACGGGAACATTTGGTGGAGGAGGGTTTTGAGTGGGTGGTGGAGCTTGGGAATCATAAGCCTCTCTTCCCTGATAATAATGATGGCTTGGGAAACTTGTTGAAGGACCGGGAGAAGGGTATTCCGGCGTGTGTGTTGGTTGGAGGGTAGGAGTAACGGGTAATTCTTGCCCCTTCTGGGCTCTAGCTAAGGCTATCTGCATTTCATTCATTTCTAGCCTCATTTTTTCCATTTTCTCCAGGGCTTCTTTCAGCATCTGATTGGCCGTTTTTTCTGACTCAACGCTGTTGTCTGACCCAGTCATACTTTCTGGTATAGGACCTTTTGATCTTGTCTGATAATGGTACGGTGCCAGTACGCTCTAACAACTAACTGATATTGGTATGAAAAAACAACAAACTTGTCAGTGGTAGAGTCTTAACAGATATTGTAATTGCACGTTAGGGGGATGCAATGCTCCTAGGCAGTTAATCATTTCTAACATGCTTTTGCTCCGATCCGCATGCATCATCCCGGCTTATTTTTGCTCTGACAAATATATATTCTTCCTCTTTTTTTTTTTCTTCTTTTTTTTTCTTTTTAATTACGGTCGAATCCTATAGAGATTGCCTACGTATCGTGACCCCGCACGAATCAGACCAAGCGTAGTTCGTGCCATAAGACCAAATATATATATTTTTTTTTTATATTACTCAAAAATAATGCTATTACAAGCCATCACAGAAAAAACAAAAAATACAGACTTTATATATATATATATATATATATATATATATATATATATATATATATATATATATATATATATATATATATATATATATATATATTTTTTTTTTTTTTTTTTTTTTTTTTTGAGAATGTTTGAAGAAAAGGAAAAAACATATGGGTAGACAACAGACTCGAAAAACAAACAAGTGCAAGATTGAACTAGGGATACATTAAAGCTTTGAATTTTGGTGCCCGCGAGGCATCATTCGGCCTTTCCGCGGGCTTGGGGGCCAGGCTTCTTTGCAAGCTTTTTAGTTCCTCCATGATCTGATGGACATAACCCATGATTGAGGCAAATAGGACATCACGAGGCATCTCTTCACATGTTAGGCACTTTGTGGTGATATAGCGCCCTATATCATTGATCCTACCCCTGATTCTATCCCTCTCTATGCACAGCTGTTCTATCCGTTGATTCTTTAGTCCCAATATTCGAGTATTGTCAATGAGCTGCTCTTGGAACCTCTCCATTTGTTCTTCCATCCGGGCTATCGACTCATGGTAGTGTTCTCTATATGTTCTAGCATCCTGGGCTTGTTTGAGGACCCGATTATTGAGAATGGAGTTTATCTCTCTCAATGTCGCGACACTCATTTCATAGTCCCTTTTTACTTTCCATAGGTGCTCTCTCCGTGATGTTGTAACTGTAGCCCACCTGACCCGCATTCTTGTTATACAAGCCTGGGATCTCTCCAAGTCTTCTCGGCTTTGGCTGACTTGATTTCTCAATTCCGCTATCAACCTTTCATCAGATCGACGTTTCTGTCGGTCGCTATCACTCTTACTGACTTGGCGAATTCGGGCTTTCAGTGCCTGGTTTTCTTTGGCTAATTTGTTCTTCTCACCCTGCTCTGAGGCTACCTGAACGTTGTTTTCAAACATAAGTCTTTCAATTTGTCGCTTCAGCTTCCGGATTTCAACCCGGTAGCCTTCCTCTCTCACTAACCAGCCCCACTGTTCCTGCGAATCATCCGTAAATTGTTGGACGTGAGCTCTTTTGGCAGGCCTCTGACGAATCTGGAACCTTTTCCCGAACCAAACATCGTATTTTGGGTCTACCTCACCCTTAGCCAGCTCTCGAACCATAGTCTTGGGTTCAAGGAATCTACATTCGTGCCACAACTTTCTAATTTTTCCTTCGGGGAACACGACTCCTGGACTCAACTCAATGGCGTGCTTGCTTAGATCCTCATCAGTGGGAATTACCTGAAATCTTCCTAGTTGGCGCAGTACCCGATGAGGAGCATATGGTTGGATGCTACGAAGTCCCATCAAAAGAACATGACATTCCTCGGCCGCCATGTATATTACCTCAGTATCATTCAACCACCCAAATGCCCATTCAACTTGGTCGGCTGTTGTTGACCTCAATTGTGCAAGCCATGCTTCGACGCCTTCGGGAAATATGACGCCTGTCATTCGTTTCTCAAAGCCGCTAATGCAGTTTTTCTCAGTCAACCCGTGGTTCATGTATCCCACTCGGTGATGGAGGTGTTCTTGCATCCACAACTGGAGTAACAGATTGCATCCCTGAAAGAACTTGCCTCCTTCTCGGCATATAGTTAAAGCTCGGTAGATTTCAGACAAAATCAAAGGAACCACAGTACTGTCGGTTCTTTTGATTGCAACATCGGCCATCCCTACAAGGCCTATCTCTATTTTTTTATCTTTGCGGGGACAGACCACAATTCCCAGAAATGCTGTGATAAATGCCAAAGTACGTCTTGCTTCCCACCTGATTCTGTTCCCAGTGTGAGTTAATCCGAGGTTTGGTTCTTCCAAACCCTGAGGAATTCCGTACCGTTGATACAAGAATTGGAGAGTACAACATCCCTTCGACAAATCATCATTCTGTACCTTCCGACTAATGCTTAGTAAATCCAAGAACGCGTGCGGAGATACTGGTCTTGGTGAAAGTAAATACTGCCCTCTTAGTTTCCCATTCAACCCCGCATATCCGGCGACTTCCTCTAGTGTAGGTGAAAGTTCAAAGTCAGCAAAACGAAACACGTTGCGTGTTGGGTCCCAGAACGGTATTAGAGCCTCGATGATATCTGTCCTTGGCTTGATATTCAACAGATCGACAAAACCTCCCAAAACTCTTTCCACTATCTTTATACTATCCTTTCCCATATCATTCCACCACATGTGGAGTTGCGAAGGGACCTCGCTACACACTGAGAATGGTTCATTTTGACTTGTGCTCATCCTGCACATTTATTATAGTGATTAAAGAAGGAAAAACTTTTATTTGACTTAAAAACTATCTATATTCTAAAGAAATATTTTTTGGATTTTAATAATTTTTTTTTCTTGAAAAAAAACTTTTAAGGAGAAAGGAAATATTTTTGAACCAATATTCTGAATTTATGAAAGAAATACTACAGAAAAAATATTTTTGAATTTTATTTTGAATATCTTTTAAACAAATAATTGGGATTTTGAGATTAAAAGGAAATATATTTTTTTTTTTAAAAAAAATTGAGGTCTAAAAGAAAAACTTTCTAAAGAAGTGAGTAATGTTAAATATTTTTGGATTTTTTTTTTTTGAATATGGTGAGCCGAAACCAAAGAGGTTTGCCTCTGATCTCACATCCGGTGAGAATCATACCCGCGTAGTTCAGGCTATAAACTAACTAATTTTTTTTTTTTTTTTTTTTGAAAACAAACAAATTTTCCACTTCCTTTTATAAAAAAAAACTATTTTCATTTTTCATTTTTTTTTTAAATAAAGCAAATTAAAATAGAAGACTTATTCCTACACACTTTCTGCTTTCTAGGCAAACCAACAATTCTAAAAGTAAAAATATATATATGTTTTTTTTTTTTTTTTTTAAAAAAAAATTCGGCAGTACTTCGACAGTACTTGGACACTGATTTTTTCTAAATTAATCAAATAACTTTTACTTGCTATTTTTATTTTATTTTACTTTTTACACTCCCGAGACTCAGAAGCCGGTCAACATGCAAGACCGAGCAAATAAATGCACATAAAACAAATAATATGCATCAGGATGGTCATTTTCATTTTTGGTGCACCTGTCCTAGACAGACTCAACCCCTGTGTTGAGCCTCCAAAGTCAGATGCACGTGATGCAAACAAACGTTCCTACTAGGGATCCGACATGTGGTTTTGTTATACTAGGTTCAGAACCTGGGTGTTTGTTCTAGACCTGGCTTACCCGAGCGGACAGCTCGAGCCGAGGGGGGGTAGCGTACCGGGAATACAGAAGCTTCACCGGCTTAGCAACTTGTCCGAACCTCGTTCTAAATTGGGATTTGACACTATACAGAAAAGAAGTCGTACGAAGTACACCCTTCTTCATGATTTAGAAGACTCAGAGAGGAGATGGGTTTCGGCACAGTTTATACACAGTTCACGTAATATCAAAGCGGTAAAAGCAGCATTTAGCACATTAGGCTCAATCATGTAAAAATCAGATAAAACCAAATATAACAATTTATATGAGCTCGAATTTCTAACCCTGAACCACTGGTTCTGGGTTAAGTCCCCAGCAGAGTCGCCAGAGCTGTCACACCTCCTTTTTCCGCCCCCGCGAGGGTACAAGGAGTTTTTTCCAATTAAAGGACAGTCGAAACGGGATTGGTTTAATTATTTCAGAGTCGCCACTTGGGAGATTTAGGGTGTCCCAAGTCACCAATTTTAATCCCGAATCGAGGAAAAGAATGACTCTATATTACAGTCTGCGTACCAGAAATCCGGATAAGGAATTCTGTTAACCCGGGAGAAGGTGTTAGGCATTCCCGAGTTCCGTGGTTCTAGCACGGTCGCTCAACTGTTATATTCGGCTTATTTATCTGATTTTTAATACAATTATGAACCATGTGCAAATTTTATCTTTTTACCGCTTTATTATTATAATTATTATTTTTTTAGGAATGTGAACATCGCTTAAAACATATCTTTGGATTGTGTCACATGAAATGCACCCACAATACGAAACATATTTTATTTGATGTTTTAGGATTTAGATTTGGGTCGCATGAAATGCGCATCCGAGTTTAAGAAGGTAAAATTAATTAAATCGCGCCTAAAGAGTCTAACGCGTCATCATCTTTGGGGAAGGAAGTGAAATTCACTAAACAATCCATCCCTAATTCTAAGTAATTTTTTTTTAATAATTAAATAAATAAATGAGAATGGAGAATCCTATACATTTGTATTATTTACATCTATTTATTTTTAGCGAACTCCTTTAATAGTATCCCTAATGACTACCTTTTTATTATTACTAAGTTTTTTATAAATATAAAATCAATATCTACATTCTTGAAAATGACATATTAAATAGAAGGGAAAAACAAATATTAGCAGAAAATAATAAAATTATAATCATAGATACAACATGGAATTATCGGAAAGTAAAAAAATAAAAATAAAAAAAAAACTAATTATCCCATAGTTGGATTAAAATTCAAATTATTAGTAAGACTTAAGCTTATTGAAACTAATTATTTGCAAATACTGAAAATTGAAAGAAATAAAAATAAAAACTTGAGTACTAAATCATATTTCTAAAAATTTAAACAATTTAACATTAACTAACTTTGTTTTAATTCATCATGTCCTAATACTTGTTTGCAAACTAATTCATGTTATAACTGAAATTAACTACATGATTCGGATTAACTTATCGTTGATGAAAAACCTTCTGCATAAGGAACTTAGTTAATTTTTTGCCAAACTGATTCAATAACGCCATTTTTACGTTATTTCTTCTATTTTTTTATTAAACAGTTTTAATTAATAATCAGGCTTAAATATATTTCCTAATAATCTGGTAAAGGCGTTATTTAATATGTCGCTATAATATGCCTAGTTATGCCGATGACAGTGATTTACAGAATAATAATACATGAATAACCTAAATACAATACAAAAATTAAATTAAACTAAATTAAAAATTTAACACTCCATTCTTCATTTCAGCTTACAAAATGCCAAAATTACAGTTGTGTACCTGATATTGTCAATATAAGAAGAAGAAAGTCAGCAACGTAATACGTAACACAGCAACAGCAACAATAACCAGCAATAACCAGTCAACGAAAATCCCAGTGACAGCTTTGAAAAATTCAAAATAAAATCCAGGAATGCCGAAAATAATGGACAGAAACCAAAGGAAATTTTCAGATTTTTGAAAGGCTAGTTAATCTTCAACCCTTAATTTCTACACCTGTATACCAGAATATTTCTCAGGTGTGTACTACTTTCTCTTCTAATTTTCAAAAATTTTTTTCTTTGTATGTTTTTTCTTTTCTTGAGAGTTTCAATGTTTTTTTTTTCGGAATAAATGTTCAGCTTTTTTTTTTCAATCTCTTTTTTTTTGTCTGTCCTTCTCCCTTTTGTGTTCAAGACTTCACATATATATATCCCATCCCATAAATCAATTAAAATCAATCCCTTTCTCTACCAAACCCATTATCTTCCCACTCATCCCCATTACATTAAATAAATATATCACACCACCCCATTATATTTTGTCCCCCATGCTTTATTTAAAATAATGCAAGATTCCCCTTTAATTTAAATCTTGTCCCCCCTTTATATTAAATAATCATATCACAACCCACCCCATTTCATTTTGTCCCCCATGCTTCAAATAAACAATTTCAAAATGTACAATTCCTAAACTACCCCTTCCAACCTTACTGAAATTACCAAACTACCCCTGATCGTATTACAAATTTACCAAACTACCCATCAGCTATAACACATCATTTAATCAAACATAACCAAAATATAGTCAATATGATCAATTTCTAACAATGTTCAAACAACAATATGAACATGGATGAACATCATAACAACAATATCACATGAACATGATTTTAACAACATTTCAACAACAAATCATATGAACATAAATTGAACAACCAAGAACAACCAAAATTTGATTGAACAATATTTTTGGCAACAACAAACCTATTTTTCGGATTTAAACAACAACAACAATCAAACAAGTATATTCAGATTCTTAAATTCAATAATATTGAACTTAACATCAACTCTAACAACATTACAACAAACAATTCTTATATTAAACTTTAAACAAGATTATGAGAACAATTCAAGCAATAATCATAAATGGTAAACAAGAAATCAAACTATATAAAATTCGGATTCAAGATCATCCAAACAAAGTAGGAACATGAATGAATCTACTTTAACAACAATAACAAACAAGCTTTATTCAACTTCGAATTAAACTTAAACAAAACAAATAAACATATTCAAATTACTAATCTTCAAATAATCAATTAATCTTTTTTAAATTAAATCCAACAAAATTATAACAAATATGCATGATCCAAAAATTAAAACCAAAACATAACTTCACATTAAATCACTGAATTAAAAACGAACTTCAAACAAGATGAAACACGAATTAAATCTATATTAACAACAATCAACGGATTTAAACGATTTAAGCTAACACTTTTCTATATTAAAACTAAATCTTCTCAAACTGAAAAAATAATTTAATTGAATCTTCAATTCAAATCTATCAACAATATAATTAAACTAACCATTTTTATCTAAAAATAAATATGAAAAATGAAACAAACTTATACTAATTTCAAATCTGAAAATATCAAACAAATTATGGATGAAAATAAACTTAGAACAACTAACCGTAAATGACCAATGACGAACATCGAACGAACTCTAAACGAAACCAACGAAACTTGGACATAAACGGACTTGAAGACGACGAAGCAACAAGCATCAGTGAAAGATGAAGAAAACGCAGCAGCGACGAGCAAGCTCGTCCATGGTCAGCCGCGATGGAGCAGCTGCGAAGAAGAAAACGGGCAGCAGTGGCAGCAGCAGCGGCAACACGGCATCGGCAGCAGCAATCCGGCAGCGAAGGCAGCAACACGTCGCGGACAGCCATGGACGACGACATGGTCGACGTCGAAGCTCGTCCATGGCTGTGTTCGTTTGGTCATTTGATTGAAACAGAAGCAGCAGCATCGGCAGCAGCACGATGGAGGGAGTAGCTGCGACAACCGGCGACGAAGAGAAGACGCAGTCGCGACAGCAGCCATGGCAACGAGCGGAGCTGTAGCGGCGACAAGGCATCGACTGCGTAGTTGTCCAGGAACTAAAGCACGGCCATGGCAATCACTGAAGCAGCAGATGTGTCGAGAAAAGGGTGCAGCAACAGTAAAAAAAACGACGCGACACGGCGAGAAGGATGAAGTCGCGTTGGTGGTTTTTGAGGTCGTTCATGGTTTCTGAGGTTGTTCATGGGAGGGCAGCTTGGAGACGACATGTGTGTGTGTGCAGTGAGGAGGATGGAAGGGAAGCCATTGATGCTAGGGAGAAACTTGGAGAAGAAGAAGCAAAGGTGGGGGGGGGGGCGGATGACTTAGGTCTTTTAGGGTTTTTTCTTTTTTTTTTTTGTTTTGTTTTTGTTTTGTAAAAATGAAAGACAAATGGGGTTTGAGTCTTTTGGGTTATGGACTGGGTCGACCCAGTTCGAAATGGACTGGGTCGTAGGGAAGATTGGGCCATTTTTTGGGCTTGTGGCTTGAAATTGAAGAAGAGGCCTAATTCCGACTTTCTTTATATTTTTGCTTTCTTTTCTTCTTTTATTTCTCTAAAACTAAATTATAAAAATACTTAAACTATTATTAAGAATTAAATTAAGTTATAAAAGCGCAAATTAACTCCCAATAACAATTAACGCACAATTAAGTATTAATTAAGCATAAAATTGTATATTTGGACATTAAATGCTAAAAATGCAAACGATGCTTATTTTTGTAATTTTTAAATTTTTGTAAAACAAATTTAATTACTAACAACTATAGAATTAAATCCTACATGCAAAATGCGACATATTTTTGTATTTTTTATTAATTTATCAAATAAACACGCACAAACAAATACAAATAATTATTCAAAATGTCACAAAATATCACAAAATGGCACACCAAGAAAAATCATTTTATTTTTGAATTTTTTGGGAGTAATTCTCATATAGGGCAAAAATCACGTGCTTACAATAAGTCCCCAGCATTTGATTAACAACGAGTTGTGAATCACTCTTGATTATAATTTGATTTATGCCAAGTTCTCGTGCCAGTTCTAACCCTGCAATCATATCCTCCTATTTTGCCTCATTGTTAGTTATGGAATGACATTTGATAGCTTGCCGAATGGTTTCACCCGTAGGTGGTACCAATACGATCCTTAAACCTGCTCCTTTTACATTAGATGAGCCATCAGTGAATAAAGTCCAAGTTCCTGGGTTAGCTCCATTGAACACCTGTAATTGTTTTTCTACTTCTAACTGCATCCCCTGGCTAAAATCAGCCATGAAATCAGCTAATACTTGTGATTTTATAGGTTGGTATGTAATTTTATATTCACTTAACTCTATTGCCCACTAAGCTAACCTACCTGATAACTCATGCTTATGTAATATATTACATAAAGGGTAGGCAGTTACTACAACGATAGGATGACACTGAAAGTAAGGTCTTTACTTTCTAGATGACATGATTAACGCAAGTGCAAGTTTTTCTAACTGAGGATACCTCGTCTCCGCATCTAACAAAGATTTACAAACATAATAGATAGGGTATTGTTTACCTTGTTCTTCTCGGACCAAAACAGCGCTTACCACAACTTCCGAAACAGCAAGGTAAATGAGTAATTTTTCCCAGCCTTTGGTTTTTCCAGCAAAGGTGGATTTGATAAGTACGTTTTCAAATTCCTGAGTGCTTGCTGACATTCTCATTCTATTCAAAATGATCCTGCTTCTTAAGGTCTGAGAAGAATTTAAAACACTTCTCTGATGATTTAGAAATGAATCTTCCCAAGGCTACAATTCTTCTTGTTAATCTTTGAACTTCTTTCTTGTTTGAAAGTATATCAGGAATTTCCTCAATGGTCTTAATCTGTGCAGGATTCACTTCAATACCACGGTTAGAAACAAGAAAACCCAAAAACTTCCCTGAAGCAACGCCAAATGCACATTTTTCGGGATTTAACTTCATATTAAATTTGCGCAAAATTGAAAATATGTCAGATAAGTGTGATATGTGATCTTTTGAGTATTGAGTTTTAACAAGCATATCAACTATATATACCTCCATAGTCTTTCCTAAATACTCTTGAAACATTTTGGTAACTAACCTCTGATATGTTGCACCTGCATTCTTTAGACCAAAGGGCATTACTTTATAACAGTAAGTCCCCCTGTCTGTTATGAATGAAGTTTTTTCTTCATCTCCTGGATCCATTTTAATCTGATTATAACCTGAATATGCATCTAAAAAACTTAATAGTTCTTGACCTACAGTTGCATCAATCAATTGATCTATGTGTGGTAGTGAAAAAGAATCTTTAGGGCAGGCTTTGTTAAGATTTGTGTAATCTACACAAACCCGCCACTTGCATCTCTTCTTTGGAACTACAATAGTGTTAGCTAACCAATTAGGATATTTTACCTCTCGAATGGAGCCAATTTTTAGCAATTTTTGGACTTCTTCTTGAATCACCTTATTCTTGAAAGTTCCTTGCTTTCTTTTCTTTTGCTTCACATGAGGGTATGATGGATCTTCATTTAGTTTATGAGTCATCACCTCCGGTGGTATTCCTGTCATGTCGGAGTGGGACCAAGCAAAGCAGTTTATGTTAGTTTTCAAAAATTCAATTAACTTACCTTTCATACCTTGGTTAAGATTGGCTCCAACATAGACTTTTTTATCAGGCCATTCAACAAATAACACGACAGGCTCTAATTCCTCTATCGTTGTTTTGATATTTTCATTCTCTTCTGGTTTTTGAATGGTATCAGGCCTTGAGTCTACATCTATTTGCCCTTGTTCAGTTGAGGTTTGTGTTGTGATGTCCTCAACTGCCTTCTGTGATTGCTATTTTCCTTCACTTCTTGTGCTTGTATCTGCAACGGAGTTGATAGCCCTGGATATATGTTGATCTCCACGAATTTGACAGATTCCCCATGGCGATGGAAATTTAATAACTTGATGCAAGGTTGAAGGAAAAACATCCATTTCATGGATCCATAGTCTCCCAAGAATCACGTTGTAAGCCATCTCCATGTATACTACCTGGAACTTTGTATATTTGACGACCCCTTCAGCAAATGTGGTGAGTGTTACCTCTCCTTTCGTGACAACACTGGAATTATCAAATCCAGATAGTGTATGCACCTTTGGTATTACTCTATCTTCATCTTGCATCTCACGTAATACTCTTAGCAAAATAATGTTCACGGAACTACCTGGATCAATCAAAACTCGTTTCACATTAGTATCATGTACAATTAAAGATATTACCAGTGTATCGTTATGAGGGGTTAATATGTCATTTGCATCTGCATCATTGAATGTAATATTGTCTTCCTCTAAAACATGCCGCACTCGTTTCCCTTGGGTGATTGTTACTTTGGAAATTTTGTTAGCTGCAGTATATGATATACCATTGACGTCTTCACCCCCACTTATAACTTTAACAGTTCTTTTGGGAGAAGGTGGTTTTGGAGGCTCCTACCTGTTCTTCATGTAAGTTTGCTTGCCTTTCTCACAGAACAACTCAGTAAGATATCCTTGTTTTAATAAATGATCAACTTCACTTTGTAAAAATCTGCAATCTGCTGTTTTATGCCCATGGTCATTATGAAACTCGCACCAATGGTCAGGGTTGTGCATGTTTAGATTCGATCTCATTTCCTTTGGCCATCGAACCTTATCTCCCATGCTTTTCAAAACAGCTCCGAGCTTAGAGGTGCTGACGTTGAAGTTGTAACCACCGAATCTCGCTTTTAAATTTCTATCATCATCTCATGACTCATAGTTGTTTCGCTCGTTCCTGAATCTTGATAAAGAACTTGATTCTCTGTTTCTTGATCTGTGATCGTGCCTTTGATTATCCTGCTTTGACCGTGAGTCTTTTCCCACAGGTCCCATATAAGGCTCATACCTATTTTTACCTGATCTTTTTTCGGTCTCCGCCCGTCTCGAACTTATCTTTTCTTCTTTTTGAAATCGTGGAACAGTATCTTCCTCAATCCTCAACTTCGTGCTATACCTGTTATAAATATCAGTCCACGTTGTAGCTGGGAATTCTCGAAGGCTTTCCTTGAGTCTCCTCGTAGCTTCCAAACTTTTTTCACTCAAATTACTTGTGAAAGTTGTCGCTGCCCAGTTGTCAGGTACACGTAGTAATGTCATTCTTTCACGTTGAAATCTGTCCACGAATTCTCTAAGTAGTTCAGAGTCCCCTTGCTTGATTTTAAAAATATCCTCCATTCTTTTCTCTACTTTTTGAGCTCCCGAGTGTGCTTTGATGAAAGTATCTGCAAGCTCAGCAAAAGAATTTATAGAGTTTTTGGGTAAAAGAGAATACCATGTTAACGCTCCTTTGGTGAGCGTTTCACCAAATTTTTTGACTAATACTGATTCAATCTCCTGCTTAGTCAAATTGTTGCCTTTTACACCCGTTGTGAATGCAGTCACGTGATCTCGTGGGTCTGTTGTTCCATCATACTTTAGAATATCAGGCATTTTGAACTTTTTTGGAATTGGGAGTGGAGCAGCACTTGGCTTCCAGGGTTGTTGCGAATATCTATCCATATCTACCCCTTTATTATGGGCGGCACCCCGGGTATCTGCTCTATGCACTCACTTTGCTCCTTGAGCTGTTTCTGCAAGGTTAGTACTAAATTTTGTAAATCAGAATTAATTACATTATCTGGTTCTCTCTCCTGTAATTTACTGGGAGTTCCACCGCTGCTTGAGTTAACAAGCCCGGAACGAGAGTTCTCAACAGTGTTATTATTTGGAGTAGGTGTGGGTGTTGCAACAGGTAACTGGTTAACAAGTGCCTCAACAACTTTGTTGACCTGAGCAACAATTAATTTCTGCAAAGCTTCATCAACAGCTTCAACATTTTCAAATTGAGCATACTCGTTTTTGAGACCCATTAGGAGAACCCTCACGAGATTGTCGTGGAGAGTCTTGCGAAGTAGGAACTTGAGTATTAATATTCTGTGGATCTCCCTGACTTTGTTGGTTCTCTTGGTTTCCTTGAGTGTTGTCATTGTTATTCAACATAATTGATGCAACAAGGAAGGTTAAGTGAAAAGAAAATAGATTATCAGATTCCCGGTAACAGAACCAATTTGTTTAACCAAAAAATAGAATTTCAGTCAAAGCTAGAATTTAGAAAAACACGGGTTACTGACAATCAAAAGAATATGCAAAAGAAAGTAATTTGGGGTAACCAGAGTATAATCAGGAGAAAAACAAGTAAACCAAAGTATATTCCAATAGTATCTCATGTCCTTACAACTGATCAGATACCTCCCTTTTATAGATATCTCGAAGATATTCGTTTTACCCAAATCATAATGAGGCTATTATGAATAATTAAAGACATTAAATACTACGTTACATAATCATTATATTCAATACAAATTCTCTAACGTATTCAACATTTAATACCTGTCAAATTCTGTATTTGCACTCTTTACTATGGTCAAATCCATTCTTTTTTATTCTTGGATATAAATGACTTAAATAGGTATGAGCACTGAATCCCTTGAATGGTCACTCGTGCCTCTTCCTTTGCCTTTGCTCGTTTCTATTGCTGCTCGTGTCTCTTGACTAATTATAATTTTTTGACTATTTGACCAATTCACGTGTCTCAACACATCACCTTTATATATAAATGCAATTTTTCTCAATACATTAGGGTGATCACCAAGGGAGCTAGTCCTCAATTCGTAAGTAAGGTTTAATTCAATTACACAAAATATTGTCTTAAATTTATCTACTATAGACCCTTTTCAAATATAAAAGTCACGCTTACATGCGACATTCAAGAAAATGACATGGTGAAAATTAGAATTCGACAAATCACTGGTGAAACAGACGAACAGACCACAAATGACTTCCCATGCTAGTCTTTTACTTTAGCAACAAATTAGAGGATGTCGAAAAATCAATCTCGGAGCTCTGCTTCACGGCTCATTTGAAGACAAATTCTCAATTAATATTATTAATGGACTCAACTTGAAATCTCTAGAAGAACAAAATAGAAACATAATTTGTACCTCTGTTTCAAGGTTATGATATGGCATGTATATGAAGGAAAACTTTGGAACAACGAAAAAATTATTTTTGTATGACTTATAAGTTACAGATTCGAATCACAAAATTAACTAATATACTTTGTCCATAAGACTGTCTTTTTTTAACATGGTGTAGACAATAGTTATCCACAAATTAATCCAAATGAAATTTGTAAGGACTAAAATTGAAATTGAGGTTAAAAAGTTAGTGCAGACCATATAGCCGAAATTGCGCACGAGCAGCAATACTATGTGACTAAAGTTTCTTGAAGAATGAGGCATTATTATTGGTCTATGTCTCTATGTGCAAAATCATTGTCTTATATCTGGCGTCGTAAAATGGAATTTGACACATCCATCGAATATGCTTTTCAAATTATTAATTAGTATGATTTTTTGTCTTTTCAAGCTAAAGCCAAATTAGCAACACAATTTCAACGTGTGACTGTCAACACAATTTCCACGTGTAACAAGATGAGGCCAAACTTCTTCAAGAAAAAAGAACAAAAGAACTGTTTTCTTGTTAATGTTTTAAGACTTAAAGTTACTCCTACTTAAGCAAATAGCTCGGGAGGTTGTAAAATTATTTTGAAAGAACATAATCGTGGACTATAATTTGCGGTCATCAGTTCCAACTTTTTTAAAATTGTATACGGTTAAAATCGGGTTTGTCCCATTTTGCTATTTAATCGAGACCAGGAGATCACGTCGAGGGTCAACCTCGCAATGGGTCGGGCTATAGCACGAAGACGAGGTGTCAAGTTCAAGAATTGAGATGTCCGTCGAGACCGAGGCCAGCAGCAATCAAGACTAAGTATGACCGACTTCGAGTAAAGTGCAATAACGGAAAGACGAGATATTCGTAAACGGTCGAAGGTCATGAAAATCCCGGAACAGATCAAATCAAGGGCGGTTATTTGTACCAATCATGGGATTTACTTCCGTAATTAGAATTGTACCATAATTAGGATTCCTCTAGTATATAAAGGGGAGTCCCCATTTGTAAAGCACCTTACATCCACGAATATCAAAGCAATATAATATTTCTCAGTTTACTTTCTTGTTCATCAGCTTATTGTGCCTTTAACTATTCTTGCATAACTAACTCGAGGGTGTCCGATCTCGAGGGTTCTATCCAAATGCTGGTTTGCTTTATATTATTGTCAATTTACATTATTTATCTTTACATTTATCAATTGGTATTAAGTGAAATCACATATCCTTAAAACTACATTATAAGTTTAATTTTTATCCAAATTTTAGGGTAAACATTTTAGCCCCCACCGTGTGGTTAAAAATAATAGTGATTGCTTAATATTTTAACCTTCATAACACACACTGCTTTTACGCTTGTTCTCATGAGTACTTTTTGTAAGCACGTGATTTTTGCCCAATATGAGAATTACTCCCAAAAATTCAAAAATAAAATGATTTTTCTTTGGTGTGCAATTTTGTGATATTTTGAATAATTATTTGTACTTGTCTGTGCGTTGTTTATTTGCTAAATTAATAAAAATACAAAAATATGTCGCATTTTGCATGTAGGATTTAATTCTACAATTGTTAGTAATTAAATTTGTTTTACAAAAATTAAAATTACAAAAATAGGCATCGTTTGCATTTTTAGCATTTAATGTCCAAATATACAATTTTATGCTTAATTATTACTTAATTGTGCGTTAATTGTTATTGGGAGTTAATTTGCGCTTTTATAACTTAATTTAATTCTTAATAATAGTTTAAGTATTTTTATAATTTAGTTTTAGAGAAATAAAAGAAGAAAGAGAGCGAAAATATAAAGAAAATCGGAATTGGGCCTCTTCTTCGATTTCAAGCCATAGGCCCAAAAAATGGCCCAATCTTCCCTACAACCCAGTCCATTTCAAACTGGGTCGACCCAGTCCATAACCCAACACCCCTATTATTTTACAAACAAAATAAAAAAAAAAAAACCTAAAACTACTAAGTCATCCGCCACCCCCCTCATTTTCCTTCTTCTTCCTCAAAACTCCAAAACACCCCATCCATGGCTGCCTCCCCCCACAAACCCCAGCCTGCAACGTCGACCACCCTCCCCCACGAACCCGTCACTGCCCGTCGTCCAGTCCGGCACCCACTCGTCGACCACCACCAAACAGAAACCACTCGTCGACCACCACCAACAAACCAGACCCAGCTGTTCCCATGGCTGCCCAACTCCTCGTCGGACAGCTCGAACAGCTGCTACCTCACCTCCGAGCTACTGTTTCATCGTCTCGAGCTGTTGCTTCATCTCCCAGTTGCTCCTGCTTCATCGTCGTCATTCAACGTCAAGCTCAAAGTCGAGCTCGACGTCCATGGATGACCCTCGACGTCCATGGCTCGACGAGTTCTGCTCCTGTTTTATCCCTTCTGCTGCGCCGAGCTGCTGCTTCTGCTTCACTCGATCTCCTTCACGCACACAATCAGTCGCCGCTGTTTCGTCTTCTTCACTGCTGCGTACTGCCGTCGACGACCCCATGAGTCTGTTGTTTGGTTGCTCACCATCGTACTGTTGTTGACGACGCAAGGCAGTCTGGTTAAAGTCCGGCAAAGGTCGAGGGTTTTTCGTCGAGTCAAGATCCTGTACGTCGTGTGTTGGTCGTCGTTTGGTCGAGCTTTGGTCGAGGTTCATCGAGTCAGTCCATACATATGTCGTTTCAATCCGGTTAGTAGTTTTGAATTTTATTTTGTCCATTTTCGTTTTTATATTTCTCAAAGTTAAAATCGTTAAATATTCGATTCTTGTTTTGTTCGTTGTTCATCGTTGAAATCGTTTTTCTAGTTTGTTCATGTTCATGTGCTTTGTTAAAATGAATTTTCAGATTTCAAAATAGAAGTTTAATTAGTTGTTTTCATGTTTATTTCATGTTTGTATTATTGTTTAAGTGAATATTTGTTAGTTTAATATTAGTTAGATACAAATTGAAGTTTAATTAATTGTTTCTTCAATTTGTTTAATGTATTTTATGTATTTTCCGGAAATTGCTAATATTGTTAAGATCAAGTTTAAATTCATAATTGTTTCTTCTTAGGTTTTGTTTTGTCATTTGCCTAAAATAATTTAGTTGTAATAAAGGAAGTATTTTGGTTTTAATCATTTGAATCCGTCGTTTTTATTTTTAGATTTAATTCATGTTCATATTATGTTTGTTGATCTTGAATCCGAAATTTGTATAGTTTGATTCCTTGTTTATCATTTATGATTATCTCTTGAATTTGTCTCATAATCTTGTTTAAGTTTGATATGAGAATTGTTGTTTGTAATGTTGTTATGGTTGATTTTAAGTTCAATATTATTGAATTTAGAAATCTAAATATACTTGTTTGATTGTTGTTGTTGTTTAAATCCGAAAATAGGTTTGTTGTTGCTAAAAATATTGTTCAATCAAATTTTAGTTGTTCTTGGTTGTTCAATTTGTGTTCATATGATTTGTGGTTGAAATCATGTTCATGTGATTTGTTATTGAAATGTTGAAGAAATCATGTTCATGAAATTTGTTGTTTGAACATTGTTAGAAATTAATCATATTGCCTATATTTTGGTTAAGTTTGATTAATTGATGTGTTATAGCTGATGGGTAGTTTGGTAATTTGTAGTACGTTCAGGGGTAGTTTGGTAATTTTCAGTAAGGTCGGAGGGGTAGTTTAGGAATTGTACATTTTGTAATTGTTTATATGAAGCATGGGGGACAAAATAAAATGGGGTGGGTTGTGATATAGTTGTTTAACATAAAGGGGGGACAAGACAAAATTTAGTGGGGGGAATCTTGTATTATTTTAAGTGAAGCATGGGGGACAAAATATAATGGGGTGGTGTGATATGTTTATTTAATGTAATGGGGATGAGTGGGAAGATAATGGGTTGGGTAGAGAAAAAGTATTGATTTTAATTAATTAAAAGATTTATGGGATGAGTTATATATAGGAAGTCTTGAAATCAGATTTAAAGAAAAGAGAGATAGACAGAAAAATATAAACAGACAGACGAAAAAAAATACAGATAGAGAGGAAAAAATCTGACAGAAAGAGAATAAGAGAGAGAAAAAAGGTTGAACATTTAAGAGAGAGAAAATTCCGAAAAAAAAAATATTTAAACTTTGTTTAGTTTAAAAAAAAATATTCTGCTTTCTTTCATTGTTTGAAATTAGCATTAATAATTGTTGTGTCATCAAAGCTTAAAGCTTTTGTTTTTGGGATTAATACTCCACCGGTTTGCAAACTCTGTTCGTGGGTTATTACTGTTGCTGGATTGTTGCTGCTGTGCTGTATTGTTATTACTACTGCTGATTCTCATCTTTCATTTTCTTTTGCCTCCAAATCAGGTACACAACTGACACGTTGGTTATTGTAATCCGAAATATGAAGTATGAATACGAAAATGAAGAGTTGAAATTCTGAATTATATTTAATTATATTCTGAATTTTATTTGTATGTATAAATTATTTAGCTTGCAAAAAATCAGAATCATGTAGATATTTAATACATATAGTGAAACATCGGATGATAGCTTAACGGACGAACTACCTATATATTGCCTAAAAATAAATAAATGGTGTAGTAACTTCGTCTAGTTAATTCGCTATTGTTGGATGATTATCATGTCTCAAAAAACACGTTAGTTTATCAAAATAGACCATTTTGGAACTTGGAAGAATGTTGTTTAATTAAATATTATTGGTCAATTTCAGCCTGTAAATAAATTAAGACATTTTTTTTATTTATTTTGTAGAGACAAATTTAATAGAGAATAATGTAGGCATTTTAGGATTGTCTTTTAAAAATAAATGAGACGAGCCTCGCCGAATAAAAAATACAAAATTGTGGGGCCCTCAATAAATATTTAATTGAGTATTTAGAATTCGGGATGGACTGTTTAGTGAATTCCACAGTCTTACCCATAAATAATAATACGCTAATCGCTTTAGGCACGATTTAATAATAATACATTCTTAAACACGGGTGCGCATTTATGCGACCCAAATCCAAATCCTAAAACATTGAATAAAAATACGTTCCGGATCGCGGGTGCATTTTATGTGACGCAATCCAAAGACATATTTTTAAACGATGTTTATATTCTTGTAAAAATAATAATAACAATTATGAAAGCGGTAAAAAAATAAAATTTGCACATAAGTTCATATTTGTATAAAATCAGATAATCAAGCCGAATATAACAGTTGAGCGACCGTGCTAGAACCACGGAACTCGAGAATGCCTAACACCTTCTCCCGGGTTAACAGAATTCCTTATCCGGATTTCTGGTGCGCAGACTGTTAAACAGAGTCATTCTTTTCCTCGATTCGGGATTAAAATTGGTGACTTGGGACACCCTAAATCTCCCAAGTGGCGACTCTGAAATAAATAAATAAATCCCGTTTCGATTGTCCTTTAATTGGAAAAAACTCCCTTGTACCCCCTCGGGTATGTAAAAAGGAGGTGTGACAGCTCTGGCGATTCTGCTAGGGATTATTCATTGTTTCCCCCCAGAACCACTGGTTCAGGGTTAGAAATTCGAGCTTAGATAAATTGTTATATTTGGCTTTATCTGATTTTTACATGTTTGAGCCTAATGTGCTAAATGCTGCTTTTACCGCTTTGATATTATTTGACTGTATATATAAACTGTGCCGAACCCTTCTCTCTTCACCTCCGGGGATGTGCTTACTGGTTGAGACTCCTTATTCTGTTAGTGTTATACCCTGAAATAAGAAAGAGGTCGGACAAGTTACGAAGCCGGATGGCCTTTTGGTTCCCGGTAAGTTGCCCCCTCCTCGACTCGAGTTGTCCGCTCGGGTACACAGTCTAGTACACTGACCCAGGTTTTGAATATAGAATAACGTGACTTCATGCCGGATCCCTAGTAGGAACGCTTATTTGCATCACGTTGCATTTGACTTAGGGGACTCAACACAGGGGTTGGGTCCGTCTAGGACTAGCAACCTGAAATGAAAAGACCATTCTGATGCATCCTACTTGCTCTGTACATATATTTGTTTCGAACTTGCATGGTGACCGGTTTCTGAATCTCGGGAATGTTGGAAAATTGAAGGAAAAAAAAGAGGAAAAAGAATATATCAGTTAGGGAGTTAATTGATTATTTTAGAAAAAATCAATGACCAATTACTGGCGAAACTCTGCCGAAATTTTGAAAAAAAAAGGAAAATATTTTATTTTGTTTTACTAAAAAATATAGAAAAAAAGAGTCTTTTATTTTTGGAAAAATAGATTGTTTTATTGTTTGTTGAAAATAAAAAAAAATTGTTATTTTGTCTTTTTCAAAAATAGAAAAGGAAAATAGATTGTCTTGCCAGAAAAAAAATAAAATGGAAAAGAGTCATGTTTTAAAATAGTTCGGTTAATTTGTCCGAACTACGCGGGTTTGATTCTCACCGAATGTGAGATACGTAGGCAACCCTCATCGGGTCCAACCCCCTTTTGCTAAAAAAAAAAGCCAAAAACAAATAAAAAAAAACATGTCAAGATTTTTAATTTTGTCATAAATAAGTCGGGTGATGTCCAACTTCCCTTTTTACAAAAAAAAATATAATAGCAAAATATATATGTCAAATTTCTAAGAAGTCGGGTGACGCTGTTTTATGAAGACATAGCCGAATGTTCCCGAAGGGGACGCCGGAAGGCTGACTTTGCATAAACAGCCACTTTTGGGTCATATTTAAGATTTGGTCTGGTTGACCCACACAGCCTTAAAAATCTTCGTCCCCGAGACGTTGAAAGGCCGTGTTTGCAATATTGAGTTTCCTAATTTGAAAAACGATAAAAAAGAGTCATAAATAAGTCAGGTGATGTTGTTATGTCATAAATAGCCAAATATTCCCAAACGGGGCACCGGAGGGCTGACTTTGCATAAACAACCACCTTTGGTCGTATTTTGATTTTTGACCCTCACAACCTTAAAATTTTCGCCCCTGAGGCGCAGGAAGGCCGTGTTGCAATATCGGGTCTTTTATCTAAAAATATTAGAATTAAGAATTGAGTTCTTCATTTGAAATATAGGGTTAATTTTGAGTCGATAATATAGATAGTAGTTTTTGGAGTTAAATAAAAGTTTTCTTTTGCTTAAACGCTTTAATAAATGTGCAGGATGAGCACGACAATAAATGAGCCTTTTTCAATAATGACCAAAATCCCTTTTGAGCTGCAATTGTGGTGGAATGATTTGGGCAAAGAAGGGCAAGACGAAGTGAGAAAATATTTGAAAGACCTTCCGGATTTATTAGACATTCAGCCTCGGGGGGATATCATCAGGGCATTGGTCGCCCATTGGGATTCGGCACATAATGTGTTTCATTTTTCAGACTTTGAACTCACCCCAACAATAGAAGAAATAGCGGGGTACATTGGAAGTGACCAAGCTCCATTGAGATTCAAATACTTGATTGCTCCTAGAGCCATTACCATACATCGATTCCTGGATTCCTTGAAAGTACCCCGGACAGTTCATCACCCAGATTTTGCAAAGGGTTTCTGCAGTTTCCGCTTCGTGTATGATAGATATGGCCATGTGGGCGGGTTCAATAATCCAGACTTTAAGCTTTGCAGCAGAAATAGCCGACAAAAATGGGAGAAACACAGGCGAGTGGCATTTATGGTAGCTTTTTTGGGTCTCGTAATATTCCCAAGGAAAGATGGTAATATTGATTTGAAAGTAGCAGGTGTCGTCAGTACTTTGCAAACCATGGGGAAAAGCACTTTAGCACCTATGATTGTGGCTGATATCTTCAGAGCTCTCACTGCGTGCAAAGCTGGGGGCAAATTTTTTGAGGGATGTAACTTATTGTTACAAATGTGGATGATTGAGCATTTGTGCCCGCGCTCTCAGTTATTGAGTTATGGCTCGGCTGAGAAAACTTGTATAGGGGAATTTTGTACGAGAATCAAAGGGGCTAATCTACTTGAAGGAGTCACGGCTTGGGCATTATTATTTCGGAACCTCGAGGCTATCCAGATACAGTGGGTGCTTGGATGGTTGTCTGTCGAGGAAGTCATATATATTCCAGCAGCCCGACCGCATTTTTTGTTAATGGGACTCAAAAGCATACAACCTTATGCACCGTATCGGGTTCTGAGGCAACTCGGTAGATATCAAGTAATACCGAGAGATGAAGATTTAAGTACCCAAGTGGTCGAAATTAGTCCTGACGGTCGATTCCCCGAGGAAGAGGTTCGTCAAATTTGGAGTGAGTGTCAATATCTGATGGCAAACACTTGTGTGTCTGATAGGGTCAGAGGGGAAATTGCTCCAGGGTATCACGAATGGTTCAGAGGTGACGTGGCATATGGAAGACCGGCTAAAAGACCTCATCTCGAAGATTTCGCCAAGTCGTCCCAAGAGCAGTGGGATTGGTTAGCAAAGGAAGAAAGCTATCGAGTTGAGATTGGTAAATTAAAGCAACAAGTCGAGAGTCTGAAATTCGAGAGCAGTGTACAGGTTGCCGAGGATCAAGGTGAAAAGAATAGACTAGCCAGAGAAAATGACGCTCTTAAAGCCCAAGTCCGACAGTTGAAGATAACCATCGATAAGCAACCGAGGAGCCGATCCGATGAACAATTGGTAAAAAGATTGGAAAGCGAAGTCAGAGAATGGCGGGATGAGCTAGGAAAAGCTGAAAATGTCATGGCAGAACTTAAAGCACAATGGGCGACAAGAACCGAAGAGCGTCGCCAATACTTGAATCAGTTGAAAAGGGACCATGAGAAAATTGTTGCCAATTTAAAGAGAAAAGTAGTTGCCCTTGAAGGTAGAGCGGTTAGGCAGGCTAGAGACTTCGAAACTGAAAGCGGACATTGTTACAACTTGTTAGCCCAAATGGAGGCAGAAGTGCAACAGCTGCAAGACCAGCACTTGCAAGACTCCCGAGCTTTAAAGACGTGCAGCGATCAGATAAGACGCTTGCTCATAGAAAAGAAGCAAACAAAAGACAGGATTAGAGCCATTGCTCATGCTATTGTCAGGAGATGCCGGGTTTGTGAAGACATGACCCGTACTACTTTTATCTCAGCAGTGATGATCTATGTGAAGCGAACCATGAATGAGTTAGAGCAGCTTGAAAGGGATTTGGATCCTAGACCCGCGGCGAGGCCGAACGACGCCCCGCGGATACCTAAGTTTGAAGCACTAGAATATGCATAGTCCGTGTCTGTGATTGTCTACCATTTTGAGTCAGTCTTTTGTACGTCCGTTATCTTTCTGGATTGAGTATGTTTGCAAGCTTAGAGTTTTTGTTTGCTTTCAGATTGCGTTTGTTAGTTTCTTTCCAAAACAAAAGATGTCGAGTTTGTAAGAGTCTGTTTATTAATGAAAGTTGAGCATTTTATTTCCACCCTTATTTTTACATTTATCTTCATGAACTACGCTTGGTTTGATTCGTGCGGGGTCACGATACGTAGGCAATCTCCATAAGATTCGACCATAACCGAAAAGAAAACAAAAAGAATGAAAAGGAAAATATAAGGAAAACCAAGAAAAATAGAAAGAAAGAAAAGAGCGGAAAAACAAGAGAGAGAAAAGAAAAAGCACAAGAGAGGGATAAGGCAAGGAGAAGAAAAATGAAACAAGGAATGAAATGCCGGGATGACGCATGCAATCGGGCAAACGCATAATAGAAAGGAATAATTGTATAAGTGCATTCATGCCAACGTGTGGTTGTTAAATCTGTTGAGACCTAATCGCTAACAAAGTGGTTGTCTAAATGTGTGATATTAGGCAGGTGGTTAATTGATTGGCAATTCTGGCAACTCATCCCTACAACACCCGGTCGAAAGATCAAGTAAAAATGACAGGGCAGGATTCGAAAATCAGCATTGTAGACCCTTCGAATGAGGTTGAGGTAACAGATGTGGGTGTTATGAAAGAAGGGATGAGGAAATTAAAAGCACAAATGGCTGAAATGCATCAGGCATGGTCGCAGGGACACCCAGCACCACTATATCCTGCCAACCCATCTTACATCCCACCATTTGCTCAAGCTCAGGAGCCTACCACTTCCCACACATCTTCAGCTTTCCCTTATCAGGCCCAGGGTTATGGTACCACGTCATACGCTCCCCCAGCTCCACCCTCCAAACAAAACCCTCCACTAACCATGGTTCCCGTCTTTGTGGCACCTCCCCCAGCTCCACTACATAGATCATCCAGTGAGCCGCTATTTCAAGCTCACGACACCCAATATTACCCTCCCAAACCTACTTTCAAAGCGCCTGAGCCAGTCTACTCTCCCCATTTTGAAATCTTGGGAGAAGTTGAGAAAGCGGTTAAGAATATAGAACAAGAGGAGGTAATTCGTAAAGTCAAAAGCCTGGAGCAATCCTTCAGGAACATGCATGGTTTAGGAAACCAAGTTAGTGTCGCATACAAAGATTTGTGCCCTTTTCCTGATGTACAGTTGCCTGCGGGGTTTAAAATGCCGAAGTTTGACTTATATGAGGGGCACGGTGACCCAGTAGCCCATCTGCGTGGTTTTTGTAGCAAAATGAGAGGGGCTGGGGGAAAAGATGAGTTGTTGATAGCATATTTCGGGCAAAGCCTGAGCGGGTCAGCGCTAGAATGGTACACGAGGCAAGACCCCGGCAGATGGTATACATGGGATGATTTGGCCCAGGCATTCATTGGCCATTTTCAATATAACCTCAAAATAGTCCCTGATCGTCTATCATTGTTGAAACTAGAAAAGAAGCCTGGGGAAAGTTTTAGAGAGTTTGGTTTCCGCTGGAGGGAACAAGCTGCAAGGGTTGATCCTCCCATGCGGGAGAGTGAGATGGTAGATTACTTCTTGCAAACATTGGAACCTACCTATTTTGGTCATCTAGTGACATCTGTCGGGAAGTCGTTTAATGAAGTGGTAAAGATGGGAGCCATGATTGAAGAAGGATTGAAATCTAACAAGATCTTGAGCTACTCGGCGTTGAAAGCAACCACCCAGGCCATCCAAAGCGGTACTGGTGGTGTGCTGGGGAAGAAGAAGAAAGAAGAAGTTGCTACAGTTGAAGCTAATGTTTGGTCCAGGCACAATAACCGTCCACTCTACTACAACCAACCCAGACCCCACCACCCAAACTATCAATATACCCCATATGGTCCACCGCAACACTATTATCCACCACCAGAACCACACTTTTCTATTCACCACGCCCAGACTTACACTCAACCCCCAGTGCACTCGCAATGGCGTACACCAAGTCCCCAAAATACACAGCCACACCCACAAAACACCTATCCACCTCCCAGGGCTAACAGACCAGGAACCAGCTTCCTCTCAAACCAAGCTTTTAGAAATGAGAAGGCCCCAAACAAAAAAACATTTACTCCGCTGGGAGAATCTTACACTTCTCTCTTCCACAGATTGAAACAGTTGGGGATGCTGACCCCAGTTGAATCCAAAGCACCAAATCCTCTTCCCAGAAACCTGGACCACTCTGTTAGCTGCGAGTATTGCTCAGGGATGCCGGGGCACGATACTGAAAAATGTTGGAAGTTGAAAAATGCAATCCAAGAGCTCATTGATAATCGCCGTATTGAGGTACAGGCTCCAGAGGCCCCGAACATCAATCAAAATCCGTTACCAGCGCATTATGAGGCCAACATGATCGAACTGATACATAAAGGGGCAGAGCTTAAGAAACCTTCGCAGGTGGTTATGGTGATTCGTTCTACGGAAACCAAAGAAAAGACAGTGAGTGCAAGGCCAGTGGTTCAGTTAAAAACAATAAAAGACAAGCCAGTGCTAGTAATGGGAGAGGGACCATTTGCGGCCGAGAAAAAGTAGAAGCCAGTCAAGATAGTGGTACCAAGGTCAGTATCCGCGCCCGTGGTGGTTGTGAAGGGAGCCTATGTAGAACCGATTGTAATAAAACCGGTAGTCCAGTTACCCATGGTTGATAGCAAAGCCGTACCCTGGAAATATGACAAGGTAGTGGTGACATACAAAGGAAAGGAAATTGAGGAAGAAAGTTGTGAAGCACAGGGACTCACCCGGTCGGGACGTTGTTTCGCCCCCGAAGAGTTGAGAAAAGCTAAAGGTGCAAAAGACAATCCAGTACCAGTTAAAAAAGCTGTAACAGAAGAAGAGGCAGAAGAGTTTCTGAAAAAGATGAAAGGACAAGATTATTCCATTGTTGAGCAACTGAGAAAAACACCGGCCCAAATCTCGTTGTTGTCATTATTAATTCACTCTGATGAGCATTGCCGAGCTTTAATGAAGATATTGAATGAGGCTCATGTGCCTGACAAAATTTCAGTAAACCATTTAGAGACAATTGCCAACAAGATCTTTGAAGTGAACAGGGTAGCATTTTCTGATGATGAATTGCCTATGGAAGGCACAGAACACAACAAGGCTCTCTATTTGACGGTCAAATGTGAAGGTTCAATGGTTACTCGGGCACTAATCGATAACGGGTCGAGCGCTAATATTTGCACGTTATCCACATTGAACAAGTTAAAGATTGATGAGGATAGAATCCGCAAAAATAGCATTTGTGTTCGAGGGTTCGATGGAGGGGGAACAAACACGGTAGGGGATATTGTACTCGAATTGACTATTGGCCCAGTCGAGTTCACGATGGAATTTCAGGTGTTGGATGCTGCAGTATCCTATAATCTTTTGTTGGGTCGACCGTGGATTCATGCGGCAAAAGCCGTGCCCTCCACACTGCACCAAATGATCAAATTCGAGTGGGACAGACAAGAAATTGTGTTACATGGGGAAGATCCCACATGCGCCATGAATGATGCCATTGTACCCTTTATAGAGACCGAAGATGATAAGGGGCCATGGGTGTATCAGATCCTCGACACGGTTCCGGTGAGCAGGGTGCCTGAGGGTAAAAGCATGCCATGTCCCAGGGTGTCAGCTGCGACCGTCATGGTAGTGTCAGAAATGTTGAATAACGGGTTCGTGCCCGGGAAGGGTTTGGGGGTTGAACTGCAGGGCATTACTCAACCTGTGTCTTTGCCCAAAAATTTGGACACCTTCGGGTTAGGGTTCAAACCAACAGCGGCAGATGTCAGAAAGGCCCGTAAATTGAAGAAGAAAGCTTGGGTGATCCCTAAAACTAATTCCTCGATTGTCCAGGTCCTTCGCCAGACCAAGTATTAAGAAATAGTCATTGGCAAAGATGCCAGGTTCGTTAATTGAGGCGGATGGGAATTTGGATAAGGTGTTTGAGAAAGTATTTGCTGAAGTAAACATGGTTGAGGCCGGGGAAGGGTCAAGCAGAGCAGACATACAGTACATCGGACCACGTGCTAACATCAACAATTGGGAAGCTACTCCTCTTCCAGTTCGGAGGGAGTCGTGGTAGTGGGTTTTGTTTTCCTTTTTGTCACCTGGATTATTCCAGGGTTTGTAATCCAGTTGTTATGTTCCGTCCGTTTGGATGAGTTAAAACCTTGTTGTCTTTACGTTTAATGAAATGCAATTTTCTTCGTCCCTAATTCTCTTTCCATTTTCTTTTCTTTTCTTTGTACAGTTCTTTTTATGCTGATATCAATGACATGACATGCATGAGGAATCTTCGGCCCAGTTTTAAAAGCCAATCTAGTTCAGAAGTAATAATACAAGAGATCGAGTGTGATGATGGGATGGATTGTAATAATGATGAAGCTTATGAGGAAATTAGTAAAGAATTAAGTCACTTTGAAGAAAAACCCAAACCTAACCTAAATGACACAGAAGCAGTTAATCTAGGGGACCAAGATAATGTACGGGAAACTAAAATAAGTGTTCATTTGGAGCCACAACTCAAGGAGGAGATAATTAAAGTATTGCATGAGTACAAAGACATTTTTGCATGGTCATATGATGATATGCCGGGTCTAAGCACCGATTTGGTGGTTCATAAATTGCCCACTGATCCAGCACTCCTCCCTGTCAAGCAGAAGTTGAGAAAGTTCAAAACAGACATAAGTGTGAAGATCAAAGAAGAGATCTCCAAGCAGTTTGAGGCAAGGGTCATTCAGGTTACACGGTACCCCACTTGGTTAGCCAATGTCGTGCCTGTGCCAAAGAAAGATGGCAAGACCAGGGTGTGCGTCGATTATCGAGACCTTAACAAAGCAAGCCCAAAAGATAATTTCCCACTGCCCAACATCCATATACTGATCGACAATTGTGCCAAACATGATATTGGCTCTTTGGTGGATTGTTATGCGGGTTATCATCAGATTCTAATGGATAAGGAAGATGCAGAAAAGACGACATTCATCACGCCGTGGGGAACGTATTGTTATCGGGTCATGCCGTTTGGTTTGAAAAATGCTGGGGCAACTTATATGAGGGCCATGACAATTATCTTCCATGATATGATACATAAAGAAATTGAGGTATACATGGATGATGTGATCGTGAAGTCTAGACAGCAATCTGACCATGTCAGAGATTTGAGAAAATTCTTTCAAAGGCTTCGCAGATACAATCTTAAGCTCAATCCTGCGAAATGTGCTTTCGGGGTGCCATCTGGGAAGTTGTTGGGATTTATAGTTAGCCGGAGGGGTATTGAATTAGACCCGTCAAAGATCAAAGCTATTCAGGAGTTGACACCTCCAAGAAACAAAACCGAGGTGATGAGTTTGTTGGGAAGACTGAACTATATCAGCAGGTTCATTGCTCAGCTCACGGCAACGTGTGAACCAATTTTCAAATTGTTAAAGAAAGATGCCGCGGTCAAATGGACTGATGAATGCCAGGAGGCTTTTGATAAGATAAAGAGGTATTTGTCAAACCCACCCGTGCTGGTCCCACCAGAACCAGGGAGACCTTTGATTCTATATCTGACAGTTGTGGACAGTTCATTCGGCTGTGTACTGGGGCAGCATGATGTTACGGGCAGAAAGGAGCAGGCTATCTACTATCTCAGTAAGAAGTTCACATCTTACGAGGTCAAGTATACTCATCTGGAAAGGACATGTTGTGCCCTAACTTGGGTGGCACAGAAATTGAAACATTACTTGTCATCTTACACCACTTACCTTATATCTCGCTTGGACCCGTTGAAGTATATTTTTCAGAAACCCATGCCCACAGGAAGGCTTGCAAAGTGGCAGATCTTACTTACAGAGTTCGACATTGTCTATGTGACACGAACTGCCATGAAAGCACAGGCATTAGCCGATCACTTGGATGAGAACCCCGTTGATGAAGATTATGAGCCTTTGAAAACTTATTTCCCTGATGAAGAAGTAATGCACATTAAAGAATTAGAACAAGCTGAGAAGTCGGGATGGAAACTTTTCTTCGATGGGGCTGCAAATATGAAGGGTGTGGGAATAGGAGCAATACTTATTTCGGAAACAGGTCAGCATTACCCCGTTACAGCTCGGCTTCGTTTCTACTGTACAAACAACATGGCAGAATATGAGGCGTGTATATTGGGATTGAGATTAGCTGTGGATATGGGTGTACGGGAAGTCTTGGTCATGGGTGACTCGGACTTACTGGTACACCAGATTCAAGGGGAATGGGAAACACGGGACTTGAAGCTTATACCGTATCGGCAGTGTCTGCATGAGCTTTGCCAGCGTTTTCAGGCCATAGAATTCAGACACATTCCAAGGATTCATAATGAGGTTGCTGACGCTTTGGCTACTTTGGCGTCAATGTTGCACCATCCAGATAAGGCCTATGTTGATCCATTGCAGATTCAAGTCCGTGATCAGCATGCTTACTGCAATGTGATAGAAGAGGAAATCGATGGAGAGCCATGGTTCCATGATATCAAAGAGTACATCAAAGCGGGAGTGTATCCAACGCAGGCCACCGGTGATCAGAAAAGAACAATTCGACGGTTGGCAAGTGGGTTTTTCCTTAGTGGAGGAGTACTGTACAAAAGAACGCCAGAGCTCGGTTTGTTGAGATGTATAGATGCACGGCAGGCCACAACTATCATGACTGAGGTGCATTCCGGAGTTTGCGGACCGCATATGAGTGGGTATGTTCTAGCAAAGAAGATTCTCCGAGCAGGTTATTATTGGCTCACGATGGAGCGAGATTGTATCAGTTTTGTGCGTAAGTGTCATCAATGCCAAATACATGGAGATTTGATTCATGCTCCACCATCAGAATTACATACGATGTCCGCGCCATGGCCTTTTGTTGCATGGGGCATGGATGTTATTGGGCCAATTGATCCAGCAGCATCAAATGGGCACAGGTTTATCTTGGTAGCTATAGATTATTTTACCAAATGGGTGGAAGCGAAGACATTCAAGTCTGTGACCAAGAAGGCTGTAGTTGACTTCGTGCATGCAAATATCATCTGTCGGTTTGGGATCCCAAAGGTAATCATCACAGATAATGGGGCTAATCTTAATAGTCATTTGATGAAGGAGACATGTGAGCAGTTTAAGATTGCTCACAGGCACTCTACTCCGTACCGTCCCAAGGCAAATGGTGCGGTTGAAGCGGCCAATAAGAACATAAAGAAAATACTCCGGAAGATGGTTGAAGGATCTAGACAATGGCACGAGAAATTGCCTTTTGCATTGTTAGGATATCGCACCACCATGCGTACCTCGGTAGGGGCGACTCCTTACTCATTGGTATATGGTACCGAGGCAGTAATACCCGCAGAAGTGGAAATCCCATCTCTGCGAATCATTGCAGAGGCTGAGATCGATGATGATGAATGGGTGAAAAGCCGTCTTGAGCAGTTGAGTTTGATCGATGAGAAAAGATTGGCATCAGTGTGTCATGGCCAACTGTACCAACGAAGAATGGCAAGAGCATACAACAAAAAGGTACGTCCAAGGAAATTTGAAGTCGGGCAATTAGTACTGAGGCGGATCTTGCCTCATTGGGCTGAGGCAAAAGGAAAATTTTCCCCAAACTGGCAGGGACCATTTGTGGTAACCAGAGTGTTGTCTAATGGAGCATTGTATTTGACAGATGTGGAAGGAAAATGTGTAGAAATGACCATCAATTCCGATGCGGTCAAGAGATATTATGTATGATTTCTTTATTTTCTGAATGTATCTGTTCGTATTTGGCATATCTTAAAGATTGAAATGATGAAGACATTTTGTTCTGCTATCCAAACACTCATATCCCTTGTTATCCCCTTCGAGCCTTACTTATTTTTCATACACCTCTTTCGGAATCAGCGGCATTATCAGAGAACACAAGTGCCGAACATAAAGAAAAGAAGGTAAGAAAAGAAAAAAAAAGAAAAGAAAAAGAAAAAGAAAAGAAGAAAAAGAAAAGAAAGAAAAGTGAAGAAAAAAAAGGAAAGAAGATAAACATAACAACGTAGTCTCTATGAAGTGAACTACGTTTGACTTGATCTCGAAAGGGTACGTAGGCAGCCTTACTCCGAGGTTCAGTCATACCAAATAGAAATCCAAAAATCCCCAAGCAAGAAACTGGGGCAGAAGTGGTGATTGTTATGAAATTGGGATTCCGAAAGTTGTAATTTGAACCCATTTGAACTGTTTTGAGCCTTTTATACCTTTCTTTCTAACTCAATCCAAAAGCCTACATTACGGTCCAAAGAAAGACCTTATGATCAGTTTTGAGAAATGCCAAGATGAACAGGTAGGAATAACCCACGACAGGGGCAACACTCTGGTTCGAGCAAGAAGAACAAAAATAAATGAGAGAGTCTTATGGGTGAAAACCCTCACGGGCACCGTAAGGCGACGGGAGCTGAGAGAAAAATAAATGAGAGAGTCTTGTTGGTGAAAACCTTTACGGGCACCTCAAGGCGAAGGTGAGATAAGAAATGGAAAACTGAGAAAGGTCTGTTGATAGAAACCGTTTCGCGGTACCGCAGGGAAACAAGGTTGAGG
The DNA here is from genome assembly GCF_000393655.2 of Nicotiana sylvestris. Classification (NCBI taxonomy): domain Eukaryota; kingdom Viridiplantae; phylum Streptophyta; class Magnoliopsida; order Solanales; family Solanaceae; genus Nicotiana; species Nicotiana sylvestris. Next base: position 68,026,807 of record NC_091063.1, read on the forward strand.
TCTGGATAAATCAAACAAGTGATGGAAGTTCTGGGCAATGAGGTACGGCAATTGAGAGTTGTTTGGTTGGATAGATTGGGCTGATTAATCCAAAATGCATGTCTTGACCATTGGTACTAGTTGTCTCGCTCAGATAAGTTTCTTTTCCTTCTCTTTTCAAACAGTCATCTGGTTTTGGATTCTTCTTATCCTTAACTCAAAAATCATTGCATTTCATTTTCTTTTGAGGGTTTTATCTAGCTGAGATGTTTCAGTGCCAGTTTTGTTCAATGCAATCAGAAGGGACTTCAAAGTTCACTATTAGCTTCTAGAATTGTAAAGCACAACGTGGTCAGATCATGTCAAAAACAACTTGATGTCAAGTGGAATACAGGAAATTAACGGAAGTTTCATCGGTGAAATGATTGGGAAATGTCGTGGGAAAGGCGAAAGCTCAAACAAAAAGGGGGAGAAAAGTTAGTTGTTGAAGAGGAATTCTCCAGGAGGGAAAAACAAACACTAATCAGGATAAATGCAAGTTGTCAGGAGTCCGCCTGAAGAACGGAGACATACAGTTTAAATTTTAAAAGTCAGGAGTCCGCCTGGAGAACAGAGACATACTTTTCAAGTTTGATGTCAGGAGTCCGCCTGAAGAACAGAGACACATAGTTTAAATTTTAAAAGTCAGAAGTCTGCCTGGAGAATAGAGACATTTAATTTTAAATTTAGAAATCAGGAGTCCGCCTGAAGAACGGAGACACATAGTTCAAGTATTGGTTGAAGTCAGGAGCCCCCCCTGAATAACATAATGACGATTTATTGGTCGAAGTCAGGAGCCCGCCTGAAGAGAGGAATGACGTTTATTTTTAAAGTTGTTGTTGGAGTTGGGAGCCCGCCCATAGAACAGAGGCATACATTTCAGTCTTTATATTTCAAGCGTTGAAGTTGGGAGCCCGCCCAGATAACAGAGGCATACATTTCAGTCTTTATATTTCAAGCGTTAAAGTTGGGAGCCCGCCCAGATAACAGAGGCATACATTTCAGTCTTTATATTTCAAACGTTGAAGTTGGGAGCCCGCCCAGATAACAGAGGCATACATTTCAGTCTTTATATTTCAGTTGTTGAAGTTGGGAGCCCGCCCAGATAACAGAGGCATACATTTTAGTCTTTACATTTCAAGCATTGAAGTTGGGAGCCCGCCCAGATAACGGAGGCATACATTTCAGTCTTTACATTTCAGTTGTTGAAGTTGGGAGCCCGCCCAGATAACAGAGGCATACTTTCAGTCTTTACATTTCATACATTGAAGTTGGGAGCCCGCCCAGATAACAGAGGCATACATTTCAGTCTTTAATTTCAAGTATTGAAGTTGGGAGCCCGCCCATAGAACAGAGGCATACATTTCAAGATCAAGTCAGAGGACAATAAAACAGAGGGTTACAAATAGGAATCCCCAGCAGGAAACAACAAAATTCCCTGGCACCGGGAAACAGAAGGTTGCAACAAGAGGTCACAGTACAAACTCAAGTACATGTGTCAAAAGAAGAAAAACACCGGAAAAAATGCAAGCAGACAAGGAAGCAAGGCAACAAAAACAAATTGTACTCTAGCCTAGCTTCTTGTTTTCTTTTAAGCATGGTGTAACAAGGAGATCGGTAAGCAGTGGTAATAACATGCAACAACAGTAACATTGCAGTCCCACGGTAGTCCCAGCTACCAAAACTTCCCGAACTACATTGACCTGATTCCTGTTTAGCCCAGGATATGTAGGAAACCTCTTAAGCAAAGGTTCGGTCAAATCTTTTTCAAAACAATGCTTCACACGGAGTACTCGGATTGGCAAAAATCGCTCGCTTTATCTTTGCACGAAAACCCTTCGTGTCTTCGGGCAAAGAGGGGCAGCTGTAAGCACGTGATTTTTGCCCAATATGAGAATTACTCCCAAAAATTCAAAAATAAAATGATTTTTCTTTGGTGTGCAATTTTGTGATATTTTGAATAATTATTTGTATTTGTCTGTGCGTTGTTTATTTGCTAAATTAATAAAAATACAAAAATATGTCGCATTTTGCATGTAGGATTTAATTCTACAATTGTTAGTAATTAAATTTGTTTTACAAAAATTAAAATTACAAAAATAGGCATCGTTTGCATTTTTAGCATTTAATGTCCAAATATACAATTTTATGCTTAATTATTACTTAATTGTGCGTTAATTGTTATTGGGAGTTAATTTGCGCTTTTATAACTTAATTTAATTCTTAATAATAGTTTAAGTATTTTTATAGTTTAGTTTTAGAGAAATAAAAGAAGAAAAGAGAGCGAAAATATAAAGAAAGTCGGAATTGGGCCTCTTCTTTGATTTCAAGCCATAGGCCCAAAAAATGGCCTAATCTTCCCTACAACCCAGTCCATTTCGAACTGGGTCGACCCAGTCCATAACCCAACACCCCTATTATTTTACAAACAAAAAAAAAACCCTAAAACTACTAAGTCATCCGCCACCCCCCCTCATTTTCCTTCTTCTTCCTCAAAACTCCAAAACACCCCATCCATGGCTGCCTCCCCCCACAAACCCCAGCCTGCAACGTCGACCACCCTCCCCCACGAACCCGTCACTGCCCGTCGTCCAGTCCGGCACCCACTCGTCGACCACCACCAAACAGAAACCACTCGTCGACCACCACCAACAAACTAGACCCAGTTGTTCTCATGGCTGCCCAGCTCCTCGTCGGACAGCTCGAACAGCTGCTACCTCACCTCCGAGCTACTGTTTCATCGTCTCGAGTTGTTGCTTCATCTCCCAGTTGCTCCTGCTTCATCGTCGTCATTCAATGTCAAGCTCAAAGTCGAGCTCGACGTCCATGGATGACCCTCGACGTCCATGGCTCGACGAGTTCTGCTCCTGTTTCATCCCTTTTACTGCGCCGAGCTGCTGCTTCTGCTTCACTTGATCTACTTCATGCACACAACCAGTCGCCGCTGTTTCGTCTTCTTTACTGCTGCGTACTGCCGTCGACGACCCCATGAGTCTGCTGTTTGGTTGCTCACCATCGTACTGTTGTTGACGACGCAAGGCAGTCCGGTTAAAGTCCGGCAAAGGTTGAGGGTTTTTCGTCCAGTCAAGATCGTGTGTTCGTCGTCGTTTGGTCGAGCTTTGGTCGAGGTTCGTCGAGTCAGTCCATACATATTTCGTTTCAATCCGGTTAGTAGTTTTGAATTTTATTTTGTCCATTTTCGTTTTTATATTTCTCAAAGTTAAAATCGTTAAATATTCGATTCTTGTTTTGTTCGTTGTTCATCGTTGAAATCGTTTTTCTAGTTTGTTCATGTTCATGTGCTTTGTTAAAATTAATTTTCAGATTTCAAAATAGAAGTTTAATTAGTTGTTTTCATGTTTATTTCATGTTTGTATTATTGTTTAAGTGAATATTTGTTAGTTTAATATTAGTTAGATACAAATTGAAGTTTAATTAATTGTTTCTTCAATTTGTTTAATGTATTTTATGTATTTTCCGGAAATTGCTAATATTGTTAAGATCAAGTTTAAATTCATAATTGTTTCTTCTTAGGTTTTGTTTTGTCATTTGCCTAAAATAATTTAGTTGTAATAAAGGAAGTATGTTGGTTTTAATCATTTGAATCCGTCGTTTTTATTTTTAGATTTAATTCATGTTCATATTATGTTTGTTGATCTTGAATCCGAAATTTGTATAGTTTGATTTCTTGTTTATCATTTATGATTATCTCTTGAATTTGTCTCATAATCTTGTTTAAGTTTGATATAGGAATTGTTGGTTGTAATGTTGTTATGGTTGATTTTAAGTTCAATATTATTGAATTTAGAAATCTAAATATACTTGTTTGATTGTTGTTGTTGTTTAAATCCGAAAATAGGTTTGTTGTTGCTAAAAATATTGTTCAATCAAATTTTAGTTGTTCTTGGTTGTTCAATTTGTGTTCATATGATTTGTGGTTGAAATCATGTTCATGTGATTTGTTATTGAAATGTTGAAGAAATCATGTTCATGAAATTTGTTGTTTGAACATTGTTAGAAATTAATCATATTGCGTATATTTTGGTTAAGTTTGATTAATTGATGTGTTATAGCTGATGGGTAGTTTGGTAATTTGTAGTACGTTCAGGGGTAGTTTGGTAATTTTCAGTAAGGTCGGAGGGGTATTTTAGGAATTGTACATTTTGTAATTGTTTATATGAAGCATGAGAGACAAAATAAAATGGGGTGGGTTGTGATATAGTTGTTTAACATAAAGGGGGACAAGACAAAATTTAGTGGGGGAATCTTGTATTATTTTAAGTGAAGCATGGGGGACAAAATATAATGGGGTGGTGTGATATGTTTATTTAATGTAATGGGGATGAGTGAGAAGATAATGGGTTGGGTAGAGAAAAAGTATTGATTTTAATTAATTAAAAGATTTATGGGATGAGTTATATATAGGAAGTCTTGAAATCAGATTTAAAGAAAAGAGAGATAGACAGAAAAATATAAACAGACAGACGAAAAAAAATACAGATAGAGAGGAAAAAATCTGACAGAAAGAGAATAAGAGAGAGAAAAAAGGTTGAACATTTAAGAGAGAGAAAATTCCGGAAAAAAAAATATTTAAACTTTGTTTAGTTTAAAAAAAATATTCTGCTTTCTTTCATTGTTTGAAATTAGCATTAATAATTGTTGTGTCATCAAAGCTTGAAGCTTTTGTTTTTGACATTAATACTCCACCGGTTTGCAAACTCTGTTCCTGGGTTGTTACTGTTGCTGGATTGTTGCTGCTGTGCTGTATTGTTATTACTACTGCTGATTCTCATCTTTCATTTTCTTTTGCTTCCAAATCAGGTACACAACTGATACGCTGGTTATTGTAATCCGAAATATGAAGTATGAATACGAAAATGAAGAGTTGAAATTCTGAATTATATTTAATTATATTCTGAATTTTATTTGTATGTGTCACACCTCCTTTTTACATACCCGCGAGGGTACAAGGGAGTTTTTCCAATTAAAAGACAATCGAAACGGGATTTGTTTAATTATTTCAGAGTCGCCACTTGGGAGGATTAGGGTGTCCCAAGTCACCAATTTTGATCCCAAATCGAGAAAATGAGTGACTCCATATTACAGTCTACGTATCAGAAATCCGGATAAGGAATTCTGTTAACCCGGGAGAAGAGTTAGGCATTCCCGAGTTCCGTGGTTCTAGCACGGTCGCTCAACTGTTATATTCGGCTTGATTGTCTGATTTTATACAAATATGAACTTATGTGCCAATTTTATCTTTTAACTGCTTTCATAATTATTATTATTTTTTACAGGGAATTGCAACGTCGTGAAAACATACCTCGAATCACGTTACATCAATGTACACGTGATTGTTGACATATCTCGACTCGGTTGAGATTTGGATTTGGGTCACATAAATGTGCACCCGAGTTAAGGAAAATAAATTATTAAAGGCGCGCTTAAAGCAACTAGCGTATTGTTATTTTGGGGAAAAGCCATGAAATTCGCTAAACGGCATGTCCCGAATTCTAAGTATTTTTATATATATACATTTAGAGAGCCCCGCACTTTGTACATCTTTGTTTGTCGAGGCTCGTCTCATTCCTTATGAAAAGAATTTGCAACGTCATGGAAATGCATCTCAGACCACGCCACAATCAATGTACCCGTGGTTAGAGACACATTTCGATTCCGTTGAGATTTGGATTTGGGTCACATAAATGTGCACCCGAGTTTAAGAAGATAACATTATTAAGTACGTGCTTAAAGAGACTATCGCGTTATTATTCTGGGAGGGCCGTGAGATTTGCTAAACGACCCGTCCTAGAAACTGAATGCTTCAATAATATACATTTAACGAGGGCCCCGCAGCTTGTGCGTTTTTATTTGTCGAGGCTCATCTCGTCTTTTATTTTAAAAGGATATCCTGTAGCAACTACGTTTCTTGTCGCATGTGTCTCTATTAATTGGAAGCGGAGATAGTCCTAGTTAATTATATGCTTGCAGGTCATTTATAGCAGGATTCAGAATGCTTAAAAAATTCAGAAACGAGGCTGCGTGCACAGTCAGCCGAACAAATAATCACGGGCCCAAATCCAGCCCATGTGTGATGAGCCAGACCTGGGCCATGGTTTGTTCGATGCGGGCCTGCTTGGTCTGTTTTGACCTGGGCTCGACCTTCATGAGGTTGAGATTGCAAGTTTTGTGTTCTTTGTCTTAACATGTGGTTTACTAGTTATATGGGACCAATTATCAGAAGAGGAAGAACTTAGCCAATGATGTACAGTTTTCATGTTTGGCATACATTACAACACATATTACAAAGTAAAACTAAGTCTGAGATGCAACCTATTTCATTGAGAATATTTTCACCTATCAGCATACATATGTAAACTACCATTTAGCTAATCTATATTGATATACACTGGGCATACAGGCTGCTTCTATTGTCAACACAGGAATGAAAATTATCATACAATACATGATATCTAATATAACAATCTATGTATGAAAGTCAACTTCAGGTCTTTTCTTTTTGCATTCATGCTCAATGTTCCAATTACATTTGGTAGTGCATTGGTTGTGTACCTGGTATAGAGGACAAAGAAGAAAGGAATGATCAGCTGGGCAGTATGCAGTAAACACAGCAACAGCAGATACACAGCAACAACACAGCAACAAACCAACAATCACAAGTGTTTTCCACAGTCCACAGACAACCAGCAACAATTTCCAGAACAAAGAAAACCAGCAGATGGTCGAGCACCAAACAAGTAATCCCAGAAAGAGTAATGAAACAAACAGAAGTAACAGAGTGTTCTATGCAGCAACACCAGCAGTCCAACAATCACAAGCAGCTCAATCAGTGCAAACAACAGAACTTGGCCAAGACAGCTTGACCAATACGAACCCTTATGTAGCTTTCAGACAGTGTTTGATTACAGTACTTACTAGAAATTTCCTTATGTTTTCAGTTTTCTTTAAACTCACAAGACCTCTCTTAAGACTCAAATTTCCAGCCCCTTTTAAGTTCTGAAATGGCCTATTTATAAGCCAAACGACCCAGTGCAGCTAAGCTGCCTGGATCCTCCCACTTGCAGACTGCCCATACTCTTTAAACCCATGCTTAAGCATCTTTTGATGCCAGCCATTTTGTTCCCCACGCCTGGCTTTTTCTTTAATCAAAGGTTATGGGTTTATTTAAGTATTCTTTTTAAACCCCATACTCTTGTGTCTTGTTCCCCATTGGTATTAGTTTAATCCCAAATTAGTACCCTACTTGTCAGCTCATTTAAACTAAGCCCTTTTTTTTCTTTTCAAACCCCAGACTACCCCTGTTAAACCCTGCTTATTACTGCCCTGCCCATTGCATCATCAGGGCATTCTGAACTCATGAAAGTTCAAATTCAGGACTGTCCTGGACTGAACCTTTTCAGTCATTTTTGCAATGCAAACAAACTTATTTCAGACGATGCCGGGCATTCAGTCAGTGACAAGGTTCAATTAGTCATGTGAAATTATTAGCTCATTTGATCCATTAGTTATAGAAAACTAATCGACGAGGTTTATCGAGTCGACTATACTAAATACAACAGGTAATAATCAATCGTTCACATAAACAATACGTACAGGGACCCAAAGGGCATCAGACAACTTTTGTTCAATTATTGGGAACCTATATGAATTATTTATGCGACGACTAATCTAATCGAACATGTATATCACAGAATACGTTCAAAACATACATAGAAGACAATCGACCAAATAAAAGGTCTTTACAAGGACGGAAGAAATTAAGAAAAGTATCAGAAAATACCGAACAAACACAACAGAACATGCTAACAGACTCATCCACACAAAAACAGAAAAGGAAAACTTACTAGAAAATGTTCAAAGCAGGCCGACCCCAGTCCGAATTAGATTTGACCATTTGAGGCCAAACAAACTCTAACCAGGGTGTTCTCAACCGAGAACACCTTGGTTAAGGTCTATTAGACCTCAAACCCTCTATGAAGCAGGTCGGATTCCTCAGGCTCTTGTGTTCTTAAGGTTCAGATTCTCAGATTTGAGTTTTTGGGAGTTGTGGGTAGATTCGGACCAAACCAAACTTGGTTTGGTCACGAAGAGGGTCAGGGGAGTGTCTGGTACGAAGATGGGGTGGTTTGGTATAGGTCAGAGTTCGACTCAAATTTTCAAATGAAGATTCGAGACGACAGAAGGTGATTCGAGGCAAATGGATAGCAGATCCATGTTTAGGACAGTGAGGTGGTCCTAGGGTGTTCAGGAGGTGGTCACCGGCGTTCATGCCGCCGGCTTTAATGGCGAGGGAGACTAGGGCGGCTGCTAGGGTTTGGGGGGGTTTCAGTGCTTTGGTGAAGACGATGAGTGGAGGGGGTTCGAATAGGGGGCGTGGGGTACGATAGAAAGCTTATATACGATCTAGGGGTTTAGATCCTGGCCGTTAGATCAAATGAGATCTATGGCCAGGATCTATTCACTTAGGGAAGACGATGTCGTTTTGGGTTTGATAGTGGGTGAGACCGGGTGAGGCTGGATCGGGTCAGAGTTTGACGGGTTTAAGGGAAATGGCCTAGGTCCGTTGGATCAAGGGGTTGGACGGCTTAGATTAATCTGCCTGAAACGACGTCGTCGAAGTGAAGTGATCAACTTGATCAGGACCGTTTATTTGAGTCAGATCAACGGTTCTGATAAGGGAGCTGATACGGCGTCGTTTGAATCAGCGTTTGGGCAGGCCTGACTTGGGCTGGGTCCTTGTGCCGGTTTTGGGCCTATTTTTATCTTATCTCTTGGGCCCAAATAACTCTTTTCTTTGTTCTCTTATTTTAAAACAAAAAATGAAATAACAAAATAAATAATAAAACAAATGAAATTAAAACAAACGACCATGTGACACTTCAACACAATTATCACACCAAATTAAAATATTTAAGTAAATTAAAACACAACCTAGAACGAACGATACATATATATATTTTTTTTTGAATTTTCGTTCTTTTTAATGACCGAATTATGGTTTTAATTACCCTGACATACATGCTTTGTATTTTGATCGGTAAGATTAGATGCAAAATGGACAGACCCACAAATGACTAACAACGCATGTCACGGAAAACTCGAAACATTGTATAGCGAAGTCATTTGTTACTATTTTTATTTTCTTTTGGAGCGATTGTCCGTGAAGCAAAAATCCCATGCTTACAGTATGTATAAATTATTTAGCTTGCAAAAAATCAGAATCATGTAGATATTTAATACATATAGTGAAACATCGGATGATAGCTTAACGGACGAACTACCTATATATTGCCTAAAAATAAATAAATGGTGTAGTAACTTCGTCTAGTTAATTCGCTATTGTTGGATGATTATCATGTCTCAAAAAACACGTTAGTTTATCAAAATAGACCATTTTGGAACTTGGAAGAATGTTGTTTAATTAAATATTATTGGTCAATTTCAGCCTGTAAATAAATTAAGACATTTTTTTTATTTTGTAGAGACAAATTTAATAGAGAATAATGTAGGCATTTTAGGATTGTCTTTTAAAAATAAATGAGACGAGCCTCGCCGAATAAAAAATACAAAATTGTGGGGCCCTCAATAAATATTTAATTGAGTATTTAGAATTCGGGATGGACTGTTTAGTGAATTCCACAGTCTTACCCATAAATAATAATACGCTAATCGCTTTAGGCACGATTTAATAATAATACATTCTTAAACACGGGTGCGCATTTATGCGACCCAAATCCAAATCCTAAAACATTGAATAAAAATACGTTCCGGATCGCGGGTGCATTTTATGTGACGCAATCCAAAGACATATTTTTAAACGATGTTCACATTCTTGTAAAAATAATAATAACAATTATGAAAGCGGTAAAAAGATAAAATTTGCACATAAGTTCATATTTGTATAAAATCAGATAATCAAGCCGAATATAACAGTTGAGCGACCGTGCTAGAACCACGGAACTCGGGAATGCCTAACACCTTCTCCCGGGTTAACAGAATTCCTTATCCGGATTTCTGGTGCGCAGACTGTTAAACAGAGTCATTCTTTTCCTCGATTCGGGATTAAAATTGGTGACTTGGGACACCCTAAATCTCCCAAGTGGCGACTCTGAAATAAATAAATAAATCCCGTTTCGATTGTCCTTTAATTGGAAAAAACTCCCTTGTACCCCCTCGGGTATGTAAAAAGGAGCTGTGACACTTTCTATTTCAGGAATCAACGTGTCAAACTCTCAGGAAGTACCTCACATTAATACCGGCCTTGGTCTTCATGGCAAAAACAAACACGTAGCCGCCCCGGGAAATGGAGTGCCTCCAATCAATACCGATGCACCATAGGCCGTAAATCTAGTTGATGTCAGTTCTTGTGTGGCCATTCGTGGAGATTTAGGCACCGACCCTGAAAATAGTATTCGCAGAGACGCCCGGGCAGCCGATCAGAACGTACAAAATGGTGAAGAAGGCGAAATTAGCCATCGAATGATATTTGACATGCTACAAACTCAGCAGGGCGCGATAGCGCAATTCCAAAATCAGAATCGAGCCCCAAGCAGAATTGAACTCGATACATCACAGGAAGTTGTTCATAGGGTCGAACCCGTATAGGAGAAATTGAATGATAATGGATCGGGAACTGATCCCGCCATCATGAAGATGCTCGAGGAGCTCACTAAACGGATTGAATCGGGAGAAAATAAGATTGAGGCTAATGATAAAAAGTTAGAAACGTACAATTCCCGGGTTGATCAAATGCCGGGGGCACCCCCGATTCTGAAGGGTTTGGATTCGAAAAAGTTTATATAGAAGCTTTTCCCGTCAAGTGCGGCTCCGAAGCCCATTCCGAAGAAATTCCACATGCCAAAAATTCTCGAGTACAATGGAACCACTGATCCTAACGAGCATGTCACTTTTTATATAGGCGCAATAAAAGGAAATAACTTAGAAGACGATGAAATTGAATCTGTTCTGTTGAGAAAACTTAGAGAAACTTTATCGAAGGGGGCAATGATATGGTACCACAATTTGCCGCCCAATTATATCGATTCTTTCGCCATTCTTGCCGATTTGTTCCTAAAGGCACACGCCGGAGCAATAAAGGTCGCGACTAGGAAGTCGGACCTCTTCAAAGTGAGACAAAAGGATAATGAAATGCTAAGGGAATTCGTATCTCGATTTTAGATGGAGCTCATGGACCTACCCTCGGTTACCGATGATTGGGTTGTCCAAGCCTTTACTCAAGGTTTGAACGAGCGAAGTTTGGTAGCATCACGTCAACTAAAGCAGAATTTGATTAAATATCCAGCGGTGACTTGGGCCGATGTGCATAATCGAAACCAATCAAAGATCAGAGTCGAGGATGATCAGTTGGGAGTTCCATCCGGTTCTGTTTACCTAAATAGGTCCGAAGGCAGGATTCAAAGAGACATCGACAAAGAGCCCCGATCGAACAGAGATCGGTACCAACCATGTACTACAGATCGTAGAAACAACGGACCGAGACGTAATCCCATTCGAAATGATCGAAGGAATGATCGAGGTCAAAATTCTCGAGGGCTCATGAGTAAGAGTGGCTTCGATAAACATGTCGAGCCTAAAGAAGCACCACGGTTATCAAAATACAACTTCAACATCGATGCTTCACGTATTGTGTTAGTTATTAGACGAATCAAGGATACGAGGTGGCCCAGACCCCTGCAGACCGATCCAGCTCAAAGGAATCCAAATCAAATATGCAAGTACCATGGAACCCATTGTTACATAACCGAGGACAACAGACAATTAAGGGAAGAGGTAGCTCGTTTATTTAACGAAGGTCATCTTCGAGAGTTCTTGAGTGACTGAGCAAAAAATCACTTCGGAGACAGAGATGCAAAAAGGAAAAACGAACAGGAAGAACCATATCACGTGATTCATATGATCGTTGGCGGGGTCGATATCCCTCTGGGTTTGACATTTAAACGCATCAAAGTCACAATCACAAGGGAGAAGCGTATCCAGGACTACTTACCAGAAGATACCTTATCTTTCAACGATGAGGATGCAGAAGGGATCGAATAGCCTTACAACGATGCACTGGTAATATCTATCCTGATGAATAAAATTCAAGTTAAACCTGTGTTGGTTTATCCAGGTAGCTCAGCAAATATTATTCGATCGAGGGTCGTGGAGAAGCTCGGTCTTCAGCATCAAATCGTGCCTGCAGTTCGAGTGCTCAACGGTTTCAACATGGCAAGTGAAACCACCAAAGGGGAAATCATATTGCTAGTGAACGTGGCTAGAACTAACTAGGAAACAAAGTTCCATGTAATCGAATGTGATATGAGATACAACGCACTACTCGGGAGAACTTGGATCCATAATATGAGGGTGGTACCTTCAACACTTGATCAAGTATTGAAATTCCCAACACCGAAAGGAACCAAAACGGTGTACTACGAACAACCAGCAGCCAAAGAGATGTTTGCAATCGATGAGGTGATACCAATATCGACTATAACATCAACAAAGGGACCAGAATCAAAGGAAAAGCAGAAGGTCAAATAGCAACCACAGTCGCCGGCTTCGACCAGATCTGAACAGCAGGAAATTATCGAGGATGATGATTGCATGACACCTTGAACCTTCTTAATCCCCGATGATTCCGATGCCATGAAGTCAACGGTCGAAGAGCTGGAACAAGTCAAATTGATCGAGCACATGCCCGATCGAAAGGTATACCTCGACACGGGGTTAACTCCCGAGCTCAGCGAAAAACTCATTAAATTACTTATTAAAAATATGGATTGTTTTACTTGGTCTCACCTTAACATGATAGGGATCCCACCGGAGATCACCACTCATCGATTGAGTTTGGACCCGAAGTTCAGACTGGTAAAGCAAAAGAGAAGGCCACAGTCCGAGGTGAAGCATGCATTCATCAAGGACGAGGTAACCAAACTTCTCAAAATAGGATCCATCCGGGAAGTAAAATATCCCGAGTGGTCAGCAAACGTAGTTGTAGTCCCCAAGAAGGGGAATAAACTTAGAATAAGTGTAGACTATAAAGACTTAAACAAAGCATACCCTTAGGACTCTTTTCCCCTGCAAAATATCGATCGCATGATCGATGCCACGGCCAGCCACGAGATCCTCAGCTTTCTCGATGCCTACTCCGAGTACAACCAAATACAAATATACCCGAAGGATCAGGAAAGGACTTAATTTATCACTAAGTATGGTACTTATTGCTTTAATGTAATGCCATTTGGGCTAAAAAATGCTGGTGCTACTTATCAATTCCTAGTAAACCGAATGTTCGAAGAACAAAAGGTAAATCAATGGAGGTTTGGATTGATGACATGCTAGTTAAGTCTCTGTGCGTAGTGGACCATTTGACACATTTATAGGAAACCTTCGACATATTGAGAAAATACAACATGAAGCTCAACCGAGAAATGCGCATTCGAGGTCATATCAGGCAAGTTCCTCGGCTTTATGGTGTCAAACCGGGGAATCAAGATCAACCCCAATAAAATCAAGGCAATCGAAGACATCACAATTGTGGACAGCGTAAAGGCCGCACATAGTTTAACAAGACGGATAGTCGCTTTAGGCCGATTCATCTCAAGGTCTTCGGACCAAAGTGACAGGTTCTCATTGCTCAAAAAGAAGAACAATTTCACTTGGACTCCGGAATGCCAACATGCATTGGAAGAATTAAAGCGGTATCTTTCGAGCCCACCATTGCTTCATACTCCGAAAACGGGTGAGCAACTCTTCTTATATTTGGCAGTCTCGGAGGTCGCGGTAAGTGGTGTCCTAGTTTGAGAAGAGCAAGGTATGCAATTTTCTGTTTACTACTTTAGCCGAACTTTAGGTGAAGCAGAGACCCGGTACCCACACTTAGAAAAATTATCTTTTGCTCTAATAAGCACCTCTAGGAAATTAAAGCCGTATTTTCAATGTCACCTAATTTGTGTTGTAACCACTTATACCCTTTCACAATATTTTACACAACCCCGAGCTCTCGGGCCGACTAGCCAAATGGGTCGTCGAAATCAATGGGTACGATATCGAGTATCAACCCCGAACGGCCATCAAGTCTCAAATCTTAGAAGATTTCATGGCCGGCTTTACACCAGCCCTTGTGCCTGAGGTCAAAAAGGAACTATTGCTAAAATCGGGTACATCCTCGAGGTGTGGACCCTTTTCACACACAGTGCTTCGAATGTGAAGGGGTCCAGGCTAGGCATCATTTTGAAGCCACCGCAGGCAATACGATTAGACAATCTATCAAAACCCCTAAGTTGACTAACAATGAGGCTGAGAATGAGGCCATGATTGCAGGTCTTGAGCTGGCTAAAAGTTTGGGAGCAGAGGTCATCGAGGCCAAGTGTGATTCCCAACTCGTGGTTAACCAAGTCAACAAAACCTTCGAGTTTCGAGAAGATCGAATACAGAGGTACTTGGACAAATTGCAAGTAACCTTACACCAGTTCAAAGAGTGGACCCTACACCATGTACCTCGAGAGTAGAACAGTGAGGCCGATGCCCTTGCAAATTTGGGGTCATCAATTGAAGATGATGAAATTAGCTCGGGGACTGTCATACAGCTTTCAAAGTTGGTAGTCGAAGAAGGCAACGCCGAAATAAACTCCACAAGCCTAACTTAGGATTGGAGGAACAACTATATCGATTATCAAAAGAATGGGAAACATCCGCCGGACCCTAAGGAATCGAGGACTCTGCGAACGAAAGCTACACGATTCACATTGTCCGAAGATGGAACATTGTATAGAAGGATGTTTGATGGGCCGTTGGCAATATGCTTGGGTCCAAGAGACACAGACTATGTCCTACGAGAAATTTACGAGGGCACATGCGGAAACCATTCCTTTGCTGAATCACTGGTTCACAAAGTTATGATAGCGGGATACTATTGGGATCGTATGGAAAAAAGTACTAAGGAGTTCGTTCAAAAATATGACAAATGCCAAAGACATGCACCAATGATCCACCAGCCCGGGGAGCAACTTCATTAGTCCTATCCCCATGGACATTCATGAAATAGGGAATGGATATCGTCGACCCTCTACCATCATCCCCAAGTAAAGCTAATTTTATTTTATTTATGATTGACTATTTTCTAAGTGGGTTGAAGCATAGGCCTTCGAGAAAGTCAAAGAAAAAGAAGTCATAGACTTCATTTGGGATCACATCATATGCCGATTCAGGATATCTGTCGAGATCGTGTGCGACAACGGGAAATAATTCATAAGCAATATAACAAAGTTCCTCAAAGATCACAAGATAAAAAGGATCCTGTCGACGCCATATCATCCTAGTGGGAACGGACAGGCGGAATCAACAAACAAGACCCTCATTCAGAACCTAAAGAAAAGGTTGCTAAGGGAAAGTGGAGAGAAATTTTATCTGAAGTCCTTTAGGCGTATCAAACAATGCTAAAATCTAGTACGGGGGCAACACCATTCTCCTTAGTATATGGCATCGAAGCCCTGATCCCGGTCGAGGTCGGGGAATCCAGTGTCAGGTTTCGATACATGATAAAAGAATCAAATCACAAAGCTATGAACACGAGCCTCGAATTTCTAGATGAAAAACAGGAAGCCGCCCACGTTCGAATGGCCGCCCAGAAATAGCGAAACAAAAGATACTATAATCGAAGAACCAATCTTCGACACTTCAAAATTGGGGACTTAATTCTGAGAAAAGTCATCATCAACCCTCGAGACCCAAACGAGGGAAAGCTCGGTCCAAATTGGGAGGTACCGTATCAGGTTCTCGGCATCGCTGAAAAAGGGTCTTATAAACTTGGCATGATAAATAGCGAACAATTGCCAAATAATTGGAACATATCACTCCTCAAGTGATATTATTGCTAAGTTATGTTTTTCTCCCTTTTTCATCTGTATTTTATACTAACCTATTGCAGGTGTTTGGTCGAAGACGTCGAAGTTTTCTCCTAAAACGGAGTCCTTAGGTCTGAAAGCACGCGTTGTACTCTTTTTCCCTTCGACCGGTTTTTATCCCAAATGGGTTTTTCCGGCAAGGTTTATAACGAGGCAACCATTGTTCGTGCTAACTTAGAGCAATTCAACAGTATCCGGGGCTTCTCTACACTCAACCTCGAATACTGGGGGGCATCACCCTCGGATGTTATGTTTTTAAGGAAAATACTTCA
The DNA here is from genome assembly GCF_000393655.2 of Nicotiana sylvestris. Classification (NCBI taxonomy): domain Eukaryota; kingdom Viridiplantae; phylum Streptophyta; class Magnoliopsida; order Solanales; family Solanaceae; genus Nicotiana; species Nicotiana sylvestris. The sequence goes on from NC_091063.1 coordinate 68,043,026, forward strand.
TGTCGATAGGGTCTCGATAGGTAAATTTTGTAAAGGGCCAAACAGTTGAATGAACCGTGCCCGTGTAGATTGCTCGGGCCCTAGAGGCAAAACATGTACGCATGAACAACATATTGATAGAAGTATCTTTTCCCTACCAAATGTTCCATGCCTTAGTGGAATTTCTACTTTACAACTTCATATTTACGATCTATTAGGAAAACCGAATCAAGAGCCAATCGCAGCTAAAGCTTGAGCAATTAACCCCATACTCGGGGACTGCCATCCAAAAATCGACATGCTCGAATTATTAAGCTACAAAATCATAAGACCTTAAAAAGGCAATCTTCGATTTTATAGGCCACGTCCACCCCACTCGGGGACTAACACTTTGAATAAGTTCGAAGTATAATCAAGAAACAAGTCCAAATGGCAAATCTCAATTTAAAGGCTGCGACCGAACTAACACGGTTTGGAGATGTCCGAATTCCGTAACTGAACAGGCCTTCAAATATTTTCAAAAAAACAATTAGAAAAGGCTACCCTCGGCAAAGTTACAAAGGGTTTCGATAACATCAACCCTCAAAAACCTTAAGAAGTACCAAATTGTTCTAACTCTCGAACAAACTTATGCTAAGGCATAACAACGTTTATCGATAACACTGAATCCTAATGGGTACAGATTTATCTCGTGCTAAGGCATAATAATTTTTTATATAATTACAACTTTTTAAGTCGGAAAAGGGAAAAAAGCTTCTCTTTTAAGGCCATATCGGCCCGATACAAGAACCTAAGAGCCATTATGTTATTGAGTTCGAGGATCTACCCTCGCTCAACCGAAACCTAAGGGTTTTTTTCTACTCCGAGTTTGAACAAGTACTCACTCGATTATAGAGACTATAACAATCTGATTTAGACAAAATTTTCGCAAGGCAACGAAGTGAGTCAAAATTCTCACAAGATCTAATGTGTATAAGAATTATCATAAGGCAAAGGAAAATAGAGCTTTCACGAAACAAAAATGAGAGACAAATCAGAAAGAAAAAGGATTTTCATATATGCAATAATATTTACAAAGACCACTCAGGATCTTACATAAAAAATCCAAAAAAGAAGAAAAAATTCTAAGTGCCTAATCTTCCCCAGGAGCCTCATCTTCATCTTCACTCTTGGATTCACTCGAGCTCCTGGAACCATCATCATTAGAGAGTATAGCTTTGGCTTCGTCCTCTAGTACTTTCGCGTTCTCGATATCGGCAGTAAGGTCAAAATCACGAGCATGAATCTCTTCGAGAGTCTCTCTCCGAGACTGGCATTTGGCATGCTCGGCAACGTAGAATGATTGGACCTGAGCAGCATCGGAAATTTCCTTTGCTCGAACGTGAACAGCTTCAACATAATCTTGGTAGATGGCCATGACCGCCTCCGCATCGGCTTTTACTCTTTCTGCCTCAGATGTGGCCTTTGCAAGCTTAGCGGCTAATCGAGTCTCGAGCTCCTCAATTTTCTTGGCTCGGGCCAAGCTCTCCTCCTTCATGCTTTGGAGTTGACGCTCAGCCGAAGATAGTTGGGCTCGAGCAGTATCTTTCTTCGAGGCGAGACGGTCCATGTTCTACTTCCACCCTAATGTCTCTACCTCTTTCATCTTAGCCTCCTCGCGAAGCTGCTCAACCTTTTCAGCCTTCTGCTGAACCTACAGATCAAAGTATTAGTCGCTATCCCCGAATCGACACGCCAAACTTCTAAGAAATTCTTCATTACCTGCTTGATCAAGTTAGTCTGCTCTTTGTGAGCTTTGGCCAGTTCAGCTCGGAGGTCCTTAATCTCCTCTTCTTTTTGCCCACTGAAGAGTTTGAGGGCATCTCTCTCCTCCGTGAGCCTTTTAAGATCAGCCTCATACCGATTTAGCTCGGCTCTGGATTTGAAAAATGCTTCCCGATGAAGTGTCACGGCCTATGGAGAAAGGAAGGAAATCAAGCAAAAAGAAATAAAGGCAAACGTAAAACTAATGACGGGGGCTAAAGTATACCTGGTTCAGGAGTCGCTGAGCCTAATCGAAAATGATCGATGCATCCATATCGGAAACATTATCGACCCCCATGAAGCAGCCACGGAATAAGTTATCCCCTTGGTGGGTTGTTCCCGTGTCGGAGGTCTCCATAGTCTAGGCCTCCTGAAATTGCCCCTCAGAAAATGTGGGGAGGGGCGGCGAATCATCAATGTTGATTGCCCCAAGAAAGACACTTGGGGTGCTTTCTCCTTTTCGGAGGACCTCGGAGTCGGACCCTTCAAGCACACCCACAGATTGTTCGTCATGACGGACAGGCACACTCGCCGATTGTTCGTCACAGCGGGAGACATCTTCAGCCTCCGATTAATCGAGGACTTTTCTCGGACCATCTTCCGATATCTCCTCGGTCCGAAGATGAGCCTCCTCGACCATGACCGACTCAGCTGCCTTTGAAGCTTCAGAGCTCCTCCTCTTTCGAGCCACCAGCTCATAGTCAGCATCTTCTTTCTCCTCTTCTTCATCTCTTAGTTTCTAGGTTACGCCAGCACGCAGAGCGGCAGTGTCATTCTTCGACTTGTGAGCCTTACTCTTTTTAGGCTTTGGAGTATCGGAAGGCGGGACCCTCTTCCTCTTCTTATCCTTAGCTGGTTTCGGGGCCTCCTCTTTCCCAGGTAGGGGCGGCCTCATGATAGCAATGTCTTTGAGACCTGAATAGGGGGAAATCAAGTAAAAATAAAGAAGAAACATTTCATAGAAGGGCATCAAACACGGATAGAGAAGCTTACCGTGATTTTTGGCCTCCCATCGGCCCTTTGCCAAATCGCACCACGAGGGCTCAACGTACGAGGCCAGTTTTCGAACCCAGCCTTCAAGGTTCGGGATTTCACCGAGCACCCAAGAAACCGCTTCATCATAGGAAAGGATGTCAATATGAAAAAGCAAAAGAAATAAAACAGTAAACAAAAGCTATAGTTGGGTTTGTACTTACGCTTCATGTTCCACTCTTCAGGGAATGGCATCTTCTCAGCTGGAATTATGTCAGAAGTCCTCACTCGGACAAACCGGCTCATCCATCTTCAGTCTTTGTCCTCATCTATGCTCGAGAACAGCACCTTGGTGGCCCGACGCTGAAGCCTTATTAGTCCGTCTTGATAAAGACGGGGGTTGTATATTATAATGAGATAGTCGAGGTTAAAAGGCATCCCCTCGACTTTGCTCACAAAGAATCGAAGCAAAATTACTATACGCTAGAAGGAGGATGGATCTGGCCCAAGGTTATTTGGTATTTTTGGCAGAAATCAAGGATAACGGGGTCAATGGGACCCAGCGTAAAAGTGTAAGTGTAAACACTCAAGAACCCTTTCATGTGGGTGGTGATGTTCTCTTCGGTGGTCGGAATCACCACCTCCTTGTTTTCCCAATGGCAATCTTTTTTCACCTTCTCAAGATCGCGCTCAGTTATCGAGCATATGTATCTCGACACTGGCTCACATTGGCCAGGTACCAACGAGGTTTTCTGGACTTTAAATTCGGAAGTAAGATCGCATGACTTAGGAACACACTCTTCGACGCGTGGCTCCGCCGGCGTTTTGTCGCCGGCCGACCATAATGAAGAGGCCTTTTCTTTTTGAGGAACAGTTTTTGATGTTTTCACCATTTTTTATGAGTTTAGGGAAAGAAGAATATAAAACTAGTTGTTTGATGAGAAGGTTGGCAAACGGGATTTGAAGAATTGAATAACTTGAAGGGAGAAGAAGTGCGTTGAAGATTAGAAGAGATTTTGGAAGTAAAGTTTGGGAAAATTATGAAGATGATCTATTTATAATATTTGCTATGACGGTTCAAAGGCACTAGTGGCCGACATCAACTGGCGCTAATTAATGGTCTTGGGAATCGCATCGACGCGACGCTTCGGTCGTTTTTGTCGCTTACGTCATAAGAATGACATCATAATTGGTCGAAGTATAAAATCGAAGACTCGGGTCGTTTCCTCTCATTATATTTCAAGAAACGAGGGGACTATCTGTATACGGTTAAAATTGGGCTTGCCCGATTTTGCTATTTAATCGAGACCAGGAGATCACGTCGAGGGTCAACCTCGCAATGGATCGGGCTATAGCACGAAGACGAGGTGTCGAGTTTCAGAATCGAGATGTCCGTTGAGACCGAGGTCAGCAGCAATCGAGACTAAGTATGACCGACTCCGAGTGAAGTACAATAACAGAAAGGCGAGATATTCGTAACCAGTCGAAGATCACGGCGGAAAATCCCCGGAACAGATCAAATCAAGGGCGGTGCAAATCCAGATTTAGTCGGAACCCAATACGGGTACGGGACAACTGGTAGGAAACAAAAAAAATTATAAATCCTTAAGTCAATAGCGTTGTACATTGCAAAGCTATACGGTAGGTTTATCTAACATTTGATTAAAATGTGAAAACATATATTTCGTCTGGCACTCCAATATTTTTCTCTAAAATGGTAGGGGAACATTTAGTAAAAGAGGTGACTTCTGACTTTTTTGATGTTCGATACATGAGAAGTCTAACATTTTTATATTAAAATTCATGATTTAATTTTATATACTAATAGTGTAATAAAATTTACATAATCAATTTTATTTATATTATTATAAGAAACTATGTACCATATCTTAAGGTTACACTCTTTCTACTGACTGTTAGTTACTGACTAGCCCGTAGTTGACTTTTACATGACAGATTGCTTGCGCAAAATTTCTTTGCAATGTTAGGATATAAAAACTAAACTCAAATTCAACTAGAGATGCACAACAAAGTCATTTTGAGTTACCAATTCATTATTTTCATACTTAATTAAAACTTTTCGTGTCTAGCACAGTAATCCTCTTGCATGCATGCACAACCAGACAATTTTACTATCTCAAACAGTGGCGGAGTTAGAATTTTTATTCAGGAAAGTCAAAATAAAAAATAAAAAATAAAAAATAAAAAATAAAAAAAAGTCTAGGAAATTTAATATCTACTGTATATACATAAAAAATAATTTTGATCTTGTATATATAATGTAATTATATAACGAAGAAGGTTTTGACGAACCCCCTTCTGCCACACCAGCTCTGGCCATGACCTACTTAAGTAATTTTTGTTATCCAGATAAAATCCACTACCTAATTGGATCAATTAAGTAATTATTTAAACATTGATCTTTTTCTTTTAGGAAATTAAAGTGATAATTTTACATAATTAATATTGATCGTTATATATGCTGTTTTATCCAGCAAATGCGATGCTTGAGAAGATATTTGCTTGCAGCGCTTTCATGCTTAGGCTATATACTTTCGTGTACAGACAAGTAAACAATCCAAAATTAAATAAACCAAGTATAACTGAATGAAGTGTGCACGAAATACTTTTTAAAAGAGAAGATGCCACATCTATACATATCAGGTAGACATAAACAAATTAAGAGCGGATTACCAGGTAAGTAACGGGGTTACATGAATTCTGTAGCTTTTGCTTAAACACTATATTGTATTAAGAAATTCATCGAATATTAAAAAATATTTGATGATAAATTCAGTTATAACAATAACAATAAATTTTAAATTTTAAATCCACCTCCAAAATAAATGTCTTTAACACGGACAGTCAAAGGATCAATACATCACCTATACTCCATCACTGACGTTATTTTCATTCTTCATAGAATCATCACGTGGCACGAAAACATTAACAATTTCTGCTAATATCCTTTTTCCTACCTCCCACTCCATCTTTGACCTACATCTCTCAAATTCTTTAAAAAAATATTAGTGTATTTTATTTTAAAAAGTATCGTACATGCTGGTTTGAATTTAACGGTTCTAAATACAATAATCGCGTCAAATTTTTATAGCATCATAACATCTCAGTAACTCATTGTGGAAAAATTGAATTGGCTTTATTTTTTATTTAAACAGTGCATTGCTAAGCTAAATTTCAAAAATTTACATGCTTATTGACTCAATATATTCAATTTTGTCAATTAGTATAAAATTGACTTTACATGTAATCGTGGACCAGTAAGAAAACAACAAATATAAAACGAAACATCAGCATGACATTGTTATTACTTGGAGCACGTGGCAATAAAAGAACTCAACAAACCTCAACCTCATCATCTTCATATTATCATAAAATAAAAGAAATCACGAAAAAGCAATCGACGTGCCCCTTTGACCTACCAAACATTTCGCAAATTCTTATCTGCTTTATTCTACTTTTAGGACAATCATATGCTTATTGATTTAAGAAAAATATTAAAAAGAACTCATTCAATGTAGCTCAAACAATGCCACGTGCACTAAAGGCCAAAAAAAAATCCAATCAAATACTGAACCCATTAAGTCTAACCGTAACTTTATGCCATTCCATTCCATACTCCATTGAAGCTTCGAGTATTTGACCTTTGCCACTCTAATTTCCTCTTTTTATTTTTACTATCTTCAATTCGGGGCCCACATGTGGACGACAAATACCGCATAGTCCGGACTTTTTACGTATATATATATATAATATGACATTAGAGTAACTATGAATGTCAAATAATGTGTATAAAACAATTAAACGTTTTAAATATGTAGATTTTTATTTTCTATCGAAATAGTAAAATTATATTCAAATTTGTTTGACATTGTAAATCGGATGTCAATATTAATACATCTATTTAGGATATGTTTGTTAGTTAAACGCATTTTAACTTCTACTCCTTTAAAAAACAGGTCGATAATCTTATATTTGTCATCAGTCAAACTATTAATTTATTGGTTGACGAAAAAGGTCATCTATCACCATAATAAGTCTTTCTCGTTACACATTTCATCCTTTTTTTTTTCATTAGTTTTGAGATGATTGTTTTGAATTTGCTCCTCGGAGAACAGAACGTTTGTAAGAAAAGCAAGATGGTGTTAGAGAGCCGAAGAGGACCACGACCGAATGCAAATGAGCTATCACATGCATATCGACAAACACGTGTCATAAATTAATTACCACTAGAGAGTGATTAGGAAAAAAAAAGCTAAGATGCCAAGATACATTAATTAATTAAATAAAATAAAAGGATCAAAGAAAGTGGAAGCGAAAAAAGGAAATAAAACGAATGCAACGTGTCACCCAATTGTGACACCGTTACAACACCTTTTGTCAGCACTCCCAGTCCCCATTCCCTTCTTACGAAAAAACATCGCCCAACTCCAAAACGCCAGCCCCTTTTCTTGTGTCCACGTGTTTGCACGTGTCCTACACTCTACTCTCCCTTTTTTCCCAGTTCTCTGCCGTCGTGTTGTTAACCCACGCGTGAAAAACGCCTCTTTTCCTCTTTCCCCTCTTCTTTTTCCTTTCAAGCTTCGTTGTATTATTAACGCTACGCTATCTGCCCGGACAAAATTCACCGATTCGCTATCCCACAGGACAAAGTTTCACCGTAGCGTTCTAGACGTTAAAGCCATGTAAAAGCACGTGGCAGGTGGTACTCGGTGACTAAATAAAAAAATAATTCAGTGCATAAAGTATATAGTATTCATGCAGTGTTTGAGAATCCAAGAGATGCTATATAGAAAGCTTACCCTAACAAAAGTACTCAAATTCGTAACCTATAAATCATACGATAATCAGAGGCATATTTAGGTCTTCGGATATGAATTCACGTGAATGTATACTATTTTTTTTGAATCATATATAATAATATAATATTTCTTTAAAATTATTTAAATATACGTGCGTGCACCCATGCTCAAAGACTCCTATGGTACAATAAATATTGGGTGCACCTCTACGAGAAAAATTGGCAGCAAAATCTCATTTCAGACGGTCTTGTTTTCTAGACAGAGTATAGATATAACGTGAAAATCACTAAAATTTTAAAAAATAATATAATTTTGAACCTATAATTTTAAAAGTGGAAGTGGGTTCATAATAAGAGACTAAAGTTAAACATGTTTTTTTATCCCATAAAATCAGTAACAATTAAATGTGTACGTGGTTTAAAGGATATGTGATTTAATTTAATAAGAATGATTAAGAACAACATGCAAATAGGTTAAAGATAAAATAAATGATCAAACCAATCGTAATGTGATGACCAAGCCTAATCTTAGGTTGAACAGTAAAATTCGTCCTCGATCAGACCTTCGGCACAAGCTCGATCGCGAATAAAGAAGAGAACAAATGAAGAACCCTTTGAACAATAATTAGAAGACAAAAAACAAACTTTTATTGCTTTGATTTGTGTATCACAATGTGTTAGAATAAAGAAATCTTTCTCTTTATATAGTAGGGGAATTTCAGTCATAATACAAGTCTAAATAAGGTGAAAATATTCTTTTTTCGGCAAATGCCAATCTGCGATTGATATCAGTCAGGATTCATGCAGTAATATCCAGTTGAGGAAGAATATTACGGCCCCTACTTCGTCATGCATAACCGTCCTTCGCGTTTTTCGATGTCCAAAAACCATACTAGGTCTGAGTCCATTATTTTATCGTGCATGATCCCAAGTACATTGTTCATTGCTCCCGGGTTTTGATACGAGGAGTCATTGGGCCTCGATTATAATTACGTCAAGTTTTACTTCCTTTTTGTTTCCTCGATAGGGAATCGGGTAAAACTTTGCCCTGTTACCCTGAATTTACCCGAATAAAGATAGTCCCCTCGTTTTACAAAGAGTAGATTTATTGAAGCAACAGAAAGTGATAAATTAACCCTGGTTCCTTCTTTTATACGCTACAACCGAGTTGGTGGGTCAATGAAACGTCCCATCAGTCGCGACGTTCTGACTTTAGACATGTGTCAGCCGCTAGTTAACTGTCCCCGAATGTGAAACGTCACACATTGATTACCCCTTCTCTATAAAAGCTTTGATCCATTTTTCACTTTTTTACTTTCCGATTTTAGAGCTCCTTAATTTGCCCTCGAACTTTTCACTTATTTCTAACCCCTTAAAACTTTCATACATTGTTTTCTAGATCTTCATATTTTCATCTTTAAACCTTCATACTCCTTCTTCAAATCTGACCTTCATACATTTATCCTTATCTTCAAATCTTCATATTTTTCATAACCCAATGGCGAAGGCTTTCATATTTGTGTCTCAATAGACAGTCCTTTCAACTTCCAACCCGGCCACGGTTGTCGAGGCGATCGTGCCTAAGGTTGCTCCGGAACCTCAGTTAGAGAGCTTCATCCCCGGGGGATGCTCCATTGAGAACAAATTTAAAGTCGAGAAAGCCCCCAACCAACTGGACCGAGGTGAGGGGGCATAGAGGTACATATGCTCCATTACCGATGATACACTCCCTACATTTCTGGAGGACTACCACTAGGAGGGAAAGGATGGTCTTCCCTGGTGCCGCTGAGGATATTACTATTCACATAGAGGGGTATCTAATTGTTTACACTTACTCTTACATGCTTGTCCCGGTGGATCCTATAATCCTCAATATTTGCAAAAGGTATAAAGCCTACCTTAGGCAGATTCACCTGTCCTTTTGGAGGATCGTAATCCTCCACCGCCACTTCGTCAACAACACCGAAGAACCTCGATTTACCATCAAACCAATTGCTTCGTCTCTACATTCCCTAAGTTTTTCGAGGGGGGTTGATCAAGCTTGTCCGTCGAGCAAGCAAAGCTCTATTCTCGAGCATCGATGAAGATCGAGATTGAGGATAGAAGGGGAGGTTTGTTCGGGTGAAAACCGAAGACCTTATTTCCCCCAAATTTTTACCGTTCCCTGAAAGGTGGAACTCAGCCCGTAAGTTTCTTTCCTTATTGAGAACTTGAAATTTCTTTTGTTCGTTTTCTAATTGCCTGTTTATATCATAGTGCAGCGGTCGCCCAAGTTCCCAATACAGTCCCTCGCTTTAAGAAGTGGATCGAAGGCATCTGCAAACAGATGTCATATTCTGAGCGCGAATGGCGCAAACTTTTATAGGGCAAGTGGGAAGCTCGTTCCCATAGTGAGTGTTCTTCCCGAATAAGTCCATCTTTACACTCATCCTTTATTTCTGCTAAGTCCTTTTTATTTTACAGGTTTTCCTAAGACCAATGAGCTTCGGCCATTAGACGAGGATGAGGATCCGTCCTCACTTGCTAAACCCTCCGCTTTAGGACAGCTCGGATCTGCTGTGCAGGAGGAGAAAAAGAAGAAAAAGAGGAAATCTTTCGGCTCCCCAAACCCCGAGGTGAAGAAGAAATTGACAATTGTCCGGGTTCGGAAAAACAACAAAAAGAGTACCCTAAGCTAGGATATCGCACCTTGACTCTTTTTACCTGCTCAGGGATTACCCTAAAGACGATGAACTAGAGTTCGTCGCAAATGGGTCAACTATTAGTGAAGAAGAACGGGCGGCAACCAGGGAAGATGGATAAGAAGCCGAACCCCTCTTTAGCTTGGGAGCCAGAAGAAAAATCTGAGGCTACAGCCTCCCGAGAAACTGTCCTTGCCCCGAAGGAAATAGCCGGTGTCATTGATATCGTAGAGTCATCATCTCATACAGAGTCCATGTTCAACGAGGCTGAGACCGATAAGGAGAAGTCAAATGAGACGGTACGAGGCATAGATGAGGCCCTCAACATGTTTTATGACAGTGTGGATATGGCCGCGCTCGAGGATTATTCCGGGTTTAGCCACTTGGAGATCCGAAAAAAAGACGTGTCATCGAGAACAAGCGAGCCGAGCTCGAGCCCGAAGCTGGTGAGGCAATTTCCTGCTCCGAGAGTGGACCCCTACCATAAAAAATGGTCGTGTTTACTATCGCGGCAGATGCTCGGGTGTTGTACACTTCGGTAAGCGTTGCCAGCTACCTTCGTTGCCTAGTGACCGTAGAGGACCAGACGAAGATAAACTAAGTGAGCACTTCAAGCCTCTTCAATAAAGCACAATGTGTAGTAAACCGCGTAAGTTTCCCTTCCTTGTGCACTATGTGCATTTTATTTAACTTCAGTATGTCCTTATGATCTTATCGTTTTATTTTTCAGGTTTCGGTGCTCCATCATGAAAGTTTCCATCGGTCTCGGATGGAAGTCATCCAGCTCGTGTTTGAGCTCAAGGAGCAAGTTCAAAAAAAGGACATGTATAGGGTCCTTAGTGAACAAAAAGACGAAGCCCTCAAGGATCTCCCTATTCTTCGATTTGAGCGAGAGAAGGCTCAAAATAAAGCTTTTTCCATCAAACAAGGGCACGCCGAATTGGTTAAGAAGGTAAGGATTTTTGAGGTTAAAATTGAGATGTTATGCGTAGCGACTAACGATGCAACCTCGCAGGTTCAAGAGAAGATAGACTTGATTGACCAGCTCCAGGCCGAGATGAACGAGCTCAAAGCTTTGGCCGATACACTGAGGAGCAGGATGAACCTTCTGGCCTCGAAAAAGGAGATTGCGAAAGAGGAGTTAGTTTTGGTCAAAGACTAGCTCCGGGTGTCAAAGGATAAGGCCAACAAGTGGTCTCGTCTAAATGACAAACTCCGGGCATAACTCGACTCAACCGTCTCAGAATGGGACGACTTTTACTAGGAATATACTGTGCTGAAGTCCAAATTAGAGGCAACCTCGATTGCTTCCTCCAAGGTCGAAGAAATGCTGGCCTAGTATAAAACTGACGTGGAGATAGTTGAGGCCCGTTTAATAACGAAGGCCGAGTATGTAAAGCGGTTGTACTGGATGGAGACCCTCGAGGAGATTCATGCCCGGGGATTCGATCTATCAGACAAGATTGAAGAGGCCAAGAAGGTTGAGGCTGAGGCAAAAGAACTTTATAAGCCCGAAGGTCCCGAAGGTTTCAATGCCGAGTCGAGCTCCGGTGAAGATTAGACGGAGATGCCTTAGCTTCTATTTTGTTTCCTTTTTGTACATTTTTTTGTTATTTAATTTGAAGCAGTTTTATCAGTCCTGTGTAAATAATTTTTAAAATATATATATAAAAATTTCCTCCAGCAACACTGTGTCTTTTATTTTTCAGCATCTATTTGCATTTTTTATTTGTGGATCATCCTTAATGTCTTAGCATAAAAGTAGATGTAATTTGGAGAATATGTTCTTTGGAAGCCCAAATGAGGCCCGATTTCGATGGTAACTCCGAATTGTTCGTGGCTTCGAAATTTCGATAAAAAATAAAGGCTTTTATGAGACTCGAGTGTTTTAGTCATATACAATGGTGTTTTTTCCTAGGGTAACCCTTTAATAGGTTTTAGTCATACGTAAGGGCCTTACTTTCTGAGTACGAACTTCGGACGTCTCCGAGCCATTTTAGGTTGGTTGTAGTCTTTCATGTTCGGGCCCTGCCTAGTAGGCTCGGTGCTTCCGAGATTTGATAGCACAAGCTATTTGATTTTTTTTGGACAATAGTCCCCGAGTCGGGGTATCCCGTGGGCTTTAGGATTTAGGATCCGTTGTGACGCATCGATGGAGCAAAATACGTAGTGATAAAGTATAAAATGAGCAAATATTTCTTTCATTATTTTGTATGTAGAGTACATAATCGGATGTGCATAAGCCTTGTGTCATGGTTAGAGTGGGCTACATGGGTATGGTTCGTTTGACCATTTGACCCTTACAACGAATCCTAACTAACAAGCCTTGACTTTTAATATTAAGTGATAGAACCTTCTAAAGATCCTAACTTAGGGGGTAATGGCCCCCGGTAATTGAGGCCGAACTTATGAGGGCTCGAATATTGTTGGTTCGGTGAAGATGATCAGCGACTCTGGCCTTCGAAACTAAGGTAGGATGTTTTAATGTTGCCTCATTAAATAACTTTGCGTAAAACCCACTTCGGGAAAAAATCAATTCAAGAGAAAAAGGGTACAATACATGCTTTCATACCTAATAGTCACATTTGCCCTCGACCAAGTACCTGCATAAGTTAGTCCGCAATATAACAAAATTAAAAAGGGAATTGAGCTCGTATCTTAGCAGTAGTACCGCTTCAAGTATTCCACATTCTAGTTGTTCGGTAGTTGTACACCATTTTCCGACTCGAGTTTAAATGAGCCTTTCCCGGTTATTCCTGCAACTTGGGACGGTCTTTCCTAATTCGGGCCCAAATTCCCATCGTTTGGGTTCTTGGTGTGTAGCATTACTTTCCTTAACACCAAGTCCCCGACTTGAAAATGTCGAAGGTTAGATTTTTGGTTGTATTATCTCCCTACTTGCTGCTTCTGGGCGGCTTCCCACCTTTCGTCCAATAATTCCAGGCTTGTGGTTATGGCCTTGCCGTTTGACATTTCGGCAACATATTGGAACCTGAGGATCAGTTCCCTTACCTCGACCAAGATTAAGGTTTCCGCTCTGTAGACTAGATAGAACAGGGTTGCTCTGGTACTCAACTTCAAAGTCGTTCTGTATGCCTACAAGACTTAGGGCAAGATTTACTTCCACTTTCCTTTCAAATCGGTCAATCTCTTTTTCAAGTTTTGGAGTATAATTGTGTTCGTTGATTCTGCTTGCCTGTTCCCACTAGGGTGGTAAGGCGTTGATAATATTTTTTGATTTTGTGGTCTTCGAAAAACTTATTTTCTTTGTTGCCGATGAATTATTTTCCATTATCGCAAACGATCTCAGCCAGTATCCCAAATCGACATATTATGTGATCCTAGATGAAGTCGATGACCTCTTTCTCCTAGACCTTCTCGAATACCTAAGCCTCGACCCACTTGGAAAAATAATTGGTCATGAGTAGTATACATTGGGATTTATCGGGTGTCATGAGTAGTATGTATTGGGATTTACCAGGCACCTATGGCAGGGGAACGACGATGTCCATACCTTATTTCATAAACAGCCATAATGACAAGACCAGGTGAAGCATCTCTCCCGGTTAACGAATTATTGGGGCGTGTCTTTGACACTCATTGCATTTTTGAATGAAGTCTTTCGCATCTTTCTTCATTTCATTCAAGTAGTAACCGGCTCTGATTAACTTCCGAATTAGGGATTTTGCCCCCGAGTGGTTCCCGCAAGTGCCCTTGTGAACCTCTCTCATGGCGTATTCGGTCTCTCCCGGACCGAAGCACCTAGCTAGTAGGCTAAAGAAGGATCTTCTGAACAATTTCCCCTCGACCAAGTTGAACCCGGTAGCTTTGGTGCGCATGGCTTTCGATTCCTTGGGATCCGATGGCAATTTTCTTGTCTTCAGGTATTCAATGTATTTGTTTCTCCAATCCCAAGTCAAACTTATCGAGTTTACCTCAGCGTGACCTTCCTCTACCATCGAGTTTATCAATTGTACCACTGCCCCTAAGTCGAATTCATCGGAGCTGACAGATGACCCCAAGTTAGCTAGTGCATTGACCTCACTATTTTGATTCTGAGGTACGTGCTGTAGAGTCTATTCCTTGAATTAGTATAGGGTCACCTATAATTTGTTCAAGTACCTCCGCATCCGTTCCTCTTATACTTTGAATTTTTCTTTGACTTGATTTATGACAAGAAGGGAGTCATATTTGGCTTCGATCACTTCGGCCCCGAGGCTCTTATCCAATTCTAGACCTGCAATCGTAGCTTCATACTCGGCTTCATTCTTAGTAAATTTTATAGTTCTAATGGACTGTCTAATTACGTTACCCGCCGATGGTTTTAATGTGATACCGAGCCCGGACCCTTTCGCATTGGAGGCACCATCTGTGAATAGGGTCCAGATACTCGAGCTAGTCCCTGAAGAGAGCAGCGATTCCCTTTTGTCCCCGGGTTATTAAGGTCGACGTAACGTCAGCCACAAAGTTCATCAAAATCTGAGATTTTATGGCAGTCCGGGCTTGTGCATGACATTCCTCAGCGGATAAGAGGTCACGAAACATATGGGGTAGCATTGAAAGTATAGTTTTAATTTCTTAGAAGCGCCTAGTAAGGCGAGTGCTAATTTTTCTAGGTGAGAATACCTTGTTTCGGCATCGCTTAGGGTTCTACTAACATAATAAATAGGAAATTGTGTACCTTCTTATTCTCACACTAGGACACCACTTCCTGCCACCTCGAAAACCGCCAAGTAGATGTACAATTGTTCGTCTACCTTCAGAGTGTGCAGTAAAGGGGGTCTAGATAGGTATTGCTTGAGTTCTTCCAAAGCTTGTTGGCATTCCGGGGTCTAAGAGGAATTGTTCTTCTTTTTCAATAATGAGAATAACCGATGACTCTTATCCGACTATCTCGAGATGAACCAACCCAATGCGGCTATCCGCCCCGTCAGTCTTTGCACTGCCTTGACATTGTCAACTACGGTGATGTCCTCTATGGATTTTATTTCTTTTGGGTTGATCTCTATTTCCCGACTAGATACCATGAATCTGATAAACGTGTCTGAACCGACCCCAAATGGGCACTTCTTCAAGTTTACTTCATCTTGTACTTTCTCAATACGTCGAAGGTTTCCTGTGAATGTTTCAAGTGGTTCTCTGCTCGCAGCTCACAGGGACTTGACCAACATATCGTCAATATAAACTTCTATTGATTTTTATATTTGTTCTTCGAACATCTGGTGACTAGGCGTTGATATGTGGAACCGAAGTTCTTTAATCCAAATGGCTTTATATTATAGCAGTAGATGCCGAATTTGTTATGAAAGAAGTCTTTTCTTGATTATCCGGGTCCATTCGAATTTGGTTGTAACCGGGGTACGCATCGATAAAATTGAGTATCTTGTGTCTGGCCATCGCGTCGATCATTTGATCGATGTTAGACAAAGGTAAAGAATCCTTTGAACATGCCTTGCTTAGATCCTTATAATCTACACACATCCTCAATTTATTTCATTTTATAGGCACTACCACTACGTTAGCTAACCAATCTGGGTATTTAACTTCCCAGATGGAACCTATTTTCAGAAGTTTGGATACCTCGTCCTTGATGAATATGTGTTTAATCTCGGAATGTGGCCTTCTCTTCTGCTTTACTGGACGTAACTTCAGATCCAAGCTTAACTTGTGAGTGGTTACCTCCGGTGGGATCCCTATCATGTCTAGATGGGACCAGGCAAAACAACTGGCGTTAGCTTTGAGAAAATCAATAAGTTTTTTGTTGGGCTCGAGGGTTAACCCTGTGCCTAGGTATACCTTTCGGTCTAGTAGGTGCTTGATCAATATAAATTGCTCCAACTCATCGATCGTCGATTTGGTGGCATCGGTGTCATCAAGTGGAATGAATAATCTCGGGACACTGTAATCGTCCTCATCATTCACTCATGCTCTTTCTATTTTTTGGTTCAGCTGAGGCCGGTATCAATGATTGCTATTTAACTTCTTCTTTTTAGTCGGTTCTGTGCTTTTTGGTATTGAAACCGTGGGCACTAGGATCACTTCATCGACAATGAATATTTCCCCTGTGGTCGACTGTTCTCCAAAGACCATTTTGACTTCTCTCGGGGTGGGAAATTTTAGTGCCCCATGTAAGGTCGAAGGCACCGCCCTCATGTGGACCCACGGCCTTCCAAACAAAGCATTTTACCTCATATCCCGTCGATCGCGTAGAACTTTGCTTCTTGCGTAGTCCTGGAAGTATTTACCAGTAAAATTATCTCACCTTTCGTGTTCTCGCATGCCATGTTGAATCCATTCAATACCCGGGCCACCAATACGATTTGATCCTGTAACCTAGTTGTTTTGCGACCCTTGATCTGATGATGCCAGTCGAGCTACCTGGATAAATCAACACGCGCTTATCCCGAGATTTATTGATAAGTACAAATATTACCAGTGCATCATTGTGAGGCTGTGCAATGCCCTCAACGGTTTCATCGCTGAACAAGATAGCTCCTTCCGAGATGTAATCTAGGTTGCATTTTTCTCTCGTGATAGACACTTTAGTGCATTTTATCATCGGCCCTTAGGGGACACCGACTCCCTCAATAATCATGTTGATTACGAAATGAGGCTCATCTTGTTCGACCTGTTTGTTGGCATCCCTATTTCTGGAGTGGTTTTTGGCTCGCTCGCTTAGGAATTCTCGAAAGTGCCCATTATTGAATAGTCGAGCAACTTCTTCTCTTAACTACTGTCAATCTTCGGTACTATGACCGTGAGTGCCGTGGTACTTACACATCAAATTAGGATCTTTCTAGGGAGGGTCAGACTACAACGGCTGGGGCTACTTGGTTTCTTTAATGTGCCTTATGGTTGATATTATGCTTGACCGCTTTTGACGTGATAATTATAATCGACGTGATACTATGCTTTCAGCTCCTACATTGAAATTATACTCTGATAATCTTGGTGCCTCCCTACTACCAAGCGACCTGTCAAACCCGTTCTTGCTCATCAAGCCTCGGCCGCTCGGTCCTCGATCATTCTTCTTCTCATTCCTTTTCAGGTGGCGCTCGAATCTACTTTCCCTCCGATCTATGTTGTACGGATGATATTGATCTCGGACCAGCCTCAGCTCCTGATCAATGGTTATCTTAGATCTGTCATCGTTTCTGATAGGGTAAACAGATCCCGACGGGGCCTCAAGTTGGTCATCTTCGACCCTGATCTTCGACTGATATCTGTTGTGGATGTCAGCCTAGGTGACTGCTGGGTACTCCACCAAGTTTTGCTTTATCTATTGAGAGGCCACAGATCTTCGGGGGTTGAACCCTTGAGTAAGTTTCTAAACGGCCCAACCATCCACAACTGGTGGCAAATCCATTTGTTCCATCTGGAACCTTGACACGAACTCCCTAAGCATGTCATTATCCCTCTATTTGACCTTGAAAATGACTGACTTCCTGGTCTCGACCTTGATGGCTCTGTCATGGTCTTTATGAAATCATCTACAAGCATAGCGAACGTGTCGATGGATTCGGAGACAAGTTGTAATACCATATTATTGCCCTCTTGGACAAGGTTTTCCCAAGATTTTTCAGCAATACCGACTCTATTTCATCTTCTTCCAAGCCATTTCCTTTGATCGCGCATGTTTAGGAGGTTACATGCTCATTTGGATCTGTGGTCCCATTATATTTGGGAATGTCGGCATTCGAAACCTCTTTGGGATCGGCTCCGGTCCCTTCAATATTGGAGGTGCTCCCGGGATCTGACCGACCTTGGAGTTGTACGTTTCCACCTTCTTGTCATTGGCCTCAATTGTTTCTCGCCCGATTCCACCTGTTTCATCAATGCTTTGAGTATCTTCATCACATCGGAAGTTTCCCCGGGCCTGATTTCACCTGGTTCCACCGCAACTTGTTCATCCATTCGAGTATTTTCCAGGGACTATTCAGGCTCGACTCTGTTAGGGGCGTGGCTTCGGTTCTGCAGCAGTGCTATCGCCGCTTGTTGAGCTTTCAACATTTCGAAAATCAATCGCAGGCTCACCCCATCACCTTTACCTCCGGGCGTTTCTCGAGCTGCTAGTTGGGGTCCCACACGAATTCTGTTTTCGGGATCAATTGGTAAATTGATGTTGATGGCCACCTGTAAGTTAGCATCGACCGGTTCGGCGGATGGGACACTATTGGGATCGACATGAGGCACATCATTGCTAGGCATCACGTTATTATTCTCAACATGATAGCCTGACTCAACGTCAACGTTCAAGTGAACAGACTGAGAGCTTGACATCCTTAGGCTACCCTAGAATCAAAATTTCAAAGAACACACATAAAATAGGGTGTGCTATGGAGATTCGTATCAAATAACCACTATTATCCTTAGCCCCACGGTGGGCGCCATATTGTTTACCCCCAAAAATGAGTAACAATAAATTTGTACACGGTTTAAAGGATATGTTGTTTAATTCAATCCCAATGATTAAGAACAATAAGTAAATAAGTTAAAGATAAAATAAATAACCAAACCAATCACAATGTGATGACCAAATCTGATCTTAGGTTGAACAGTGAAATTCGTCCTCGATCGAACCTTCGGCACATCAAATGAAGACACTTTGAACAATATCTAGAAGACAAGAATAAATTTTTATTACTTTGATTTGTGTGTGACAATGTGTCAAAATAAAGAAAACCTTCCCTAGTAGAGGAATACTTGTCCTAATACAAGTCTAAATAAGGTAAAAATCTTCTTTTTCTGGTAAATATCGATCTGCAGTTGATATAGGTTGGAATTCGCGCCGTAATATCCGGTTGAGGGCGAATATTACGACCCCTACTTCGTCATCATAACCGTTTTTTGCGTTTTTCGAGGTCCAGAAACCATACTAGGTCTGAGTCCGTTATTTCACTGTGCCCGATCCCAAGTACATCGTTCATTCCTCCAAGGGTTTCGATACGAGGAGTCCTTGGGCCTCGATTATAATTATCACGTCGAGTCGTGCTTCCCCTTTGTTTCCTCATTAGGGAAACGGGAAAAACTCTATCCCAATGATTTTACCCGTACACAAATACTATGCCACTTGGTCTCTTTTTCTTGGGCCTCAATTATAATTATCACGTTGAGCCGTGCTTCCCCTTTGTTTCCTTATCGGGAAATCGGGAAAAATTTTGCCCTCGATTTTACACGTACATAACGTTAAATGTAAATTTTAGATCCACGTTGTTACAATACTCTTGAAATTCTGGACTCACCTCTATAACTATGACACCTCAATTTTTTTTCTTGACTATCTGTATGAGGTTGAAAGTCAGAATTTATGCAGAGTACAATGAAATTGACGGAATTTCTCAAGCTTAATTAGAGATTTTGAGAATAAGTGAAGCAGAAATTGTTGGTGAAAACGTTTTTTTTCTTTTGCTAATATAAGCTCGTGCAATGCAAAACAAAATTAATCAGGTCACTGAATTTACATGTTTGTTTTCACCATTACCGTTTTTACGCGGAAAAAACAAGATTTATTCTCAATTGAATTTTACAAGTTAGATGATAAAAAAGTGCTCTTGTATAGCTACGGGTTCATGCACTTGCCTCAAGGCTTTTACCATAAGATAAGGTCGGCCGCGTGATTATGCCGAACCGTTGTCGAACCCACGATAAACTTGATTGGGTCCCATCGAAAAGGACGACCGTACTTATCTCTAGTGTTTTTTTTACTGGTCTCTGCCTATATAAATAACCGTCATTGCACATAATTCAAGAAATTAGAAAAGAAAATTCAGAAAATATAATTTTCTCCCCAATTTTTTAAAGACTTCACAGTTCTCTCTCCACCATTTAACCATTTGCTTACTTGGTTTTTGCTGCCAAGAAGAATAATGGGTGTTCAGGAAATGGACCCTCTTTCACAACTAAGTTTGCCGCCCGGGTTCCGGTTTTACCCGACTGACGAGGAGCTTTTAGTTCAATACTTGTGTCGCAAAGTTGCTGGCCATGATTTCTCTTTACAAATTATTGCAGAGATTGATTTGTACAAATTCGATCCTTGGGTTCTTCCAAGTAAGTTTTTCTATCTTCTACTCCCTGTTTTCTTCTTTTTCAATTAGTTTTATATTTTTCTAAATTTATTTATTAATGATTTTCTTTTTTTGATTTCTAAAGGTAAAGCGATATTTGGAGAAAAGGAATGGTACTTTTTCAGTCCAAGAGATAGGAAGTACCCGAATGGATCACGACCAAACAGAGTAGCTGGCTCTGGGTATTGGAAAGCAACAGGAACTGATAAAATAATCACTACAGAAGGGAGAAAAGTTGGAATTAAGAAAGCTTTAGTTTTTTACGTGGGAAAAGCACCTAAAGGAACTAAGACTAATTGGATCATGCATGAATACAGACTCAGTGAATCTCCCAGAAAAAATGGAAGTTCTAGGGTACGTATATCCACATGGACCCTTTTTCCAATTAATTACAATTGTTATATTTCTGAATGGTGACATTAATATGTTTTTTTAATATATGTCTTTCAGCTAGATGAGTGGGTGCTTTGTCGGATTTATAAGAAGAATTCGGGTGGGCAAAAACCGAACATTTCTGGTTTAAACAGCAAAGAGATGAGCCACGGTTCTCCATCGTCATGCTCTTCTCAATTTGACGACATGCTCGAATCCCTACCAGAAATTGAGGACCGTTATTTCTCCTTACCGAGAATGAACTCTCTTAGGAATTTACAACAAGATGATAAGCTTAATCTTCAGCACCTGGGTTCTGGAAACTTCGACTGGGCCACTCTAGCTGGGTTTAATTCGTTCCCGGAATTAGTTACCGGAAATCAAGCTCCGGCACCGGGAAATCAATCTCAGGTGCATTTGAACAATCAAAACAGTAGCAACAATTTGAATGAATTTTTTGCTCACCCCACGCAATTGAATTTTCATGGAGATGTCAAGTTTGAAGGTGGAGTGGACGAAGAAATAGAGAGCGGAATTAGAGCTCAACGAATTAACAACTCGGGTTTCTATCAAGAGAATTCAACCGGGTTTCATACCTATACGAACTCGGTGCCCGACCCATTTTGGATTCGGTACCCGACCCAAACAGTAAATATGGGTTCAGTCGGTAAATAGTGAACGGTTGAATTTATAGTACGGAAAGTTTGGGAAAGGGTAAAATGTGAATGCTCGTTGAAATGTTCGGACAAATTGGAAATCTTGCGCTGATTAATGAGGTAGAAAGGGGTAGAGAGCAAATATTCTTTGGTTGGGGACAAAAAAGTAAAATTAACAAGATTTTGTTCATGTAACTGAGCACAAATACAATGTATTCTGTTGTACACACACTGTTTCCCCTTGTACTAAAATTTATGTAGGGGACGTAGTTTCTTTAAGGCTTTGGTATTCTACTTAGGATGACAAACAGCAGGATTATCTTATTTTCCTTTTTATGTAAATTTTTATCGGCAACGTGTAGTCATTTTCTAGATATAATAGTAATTGGGATGTACAGAAGTTACGACTTCTATTGTTTAGTTGAATATATTTAAGAAATCACATGAAAAAAGACGTGGATATAGTAGAATTAGTTAAATTTCTCAACATTATGATTTTGAAATCAGCTGCTCCGGATTAATTAACACATTACCAATTAGATGCACTGTTGTGGGCTTTATTCTGTTCTTCTGGCTCTTATTTAGCAGCAAGTGTATCTAAAGAATTTGGAATTGTTAGAGGGTTTTCTTAAGGGGAAAAGAGCCACCACCGAGGCGAAGAAACAATCACTTTCTTTACATGAATATGTAATCTAGCTAGGATTAAGCTTAAAAATTACTCCATATACTGCCATGATAAGTGAAGTAGAAATGTTTAAAACCAAAACTGAAAACTACCATAAGAATCATATTGTGATTTTGTTGTATTTCTTGTAAGTTGTTTATAAGAACATTCTTTAAGTTTATCCTCTGCACACCAGAGATGATCCAGAATTTTAAATTTATGAATTTTTAAAAAATTTCAAGTTAATATATAATAATAACTAGTTTATGGACTGAGTTTCAAGCTAAATATTTTTTTATATTTATAAATTTTTCAATACAAATACAGGATCTAGACAAAAATTACTAAGTTCACGGAAACTTGTAATTATTTGATGGATCCGCCCCTGCTACACACCTAAGTTAAGTTGAAGAATAAAAATGAATTAGAGGAAACGCCTGCCAGTGACTAAAAGCCCACTTTCACGATTTCATCAATTATTAGATGCTTACAGTTTATAATATGAACATGTAGAACCTAGTAGTTAATTAAGAAAATAAAAGATTGATCTAATAATTAAATTTATGATAGAATTTCTCAAACACGTGGTGAAAAGAAAAAGACATGCAGGGACATTGAAATGACTATTTGGATATGCATGTATTCAAGTAGTGGTAGTTCTTTGTAAGAGAAAAAATTATCGCTACCTATTAATTTACATCAAACTATATTTTATTGTTGATTATGATCAGTGACTATTATAATCATCGATCTTGTTTGACTCAAAAGATATTGAAACCTCTTTGAATAAATGAATCAAAGAAGTTGAAGGGTTAAATCTTAGCTAAGTATAATAATCTTTAGAATTAAAGATAGATAAAACGAATAATGATAAGAATTCCTTATCTCGTTTAGACCAAAAAAGACTTTTTGTCATAATCCTCTCAATCCTCTATGTAAGCAAGTTTATAGTAAGTATTCTAGATTAGCTGAAAAGAAGGTCCTTTTACAAAGTTATTTCATGCCCTATATAAGGAACTCAACCTTGCTGAGCTCTAAAAAACTGGTTATAGGGAGTATTCGAGAGAATATTTCCGATGTCCCCTAATGGGCCTGCACTACTACAAGGGTCGTACCGTCTCTTGTTCGCCTTAAGGTTGCCTTCTGCAAGATGTCAAGTTGTGTGGATCTCGTCGTTCGTCGTGCTCATCAATGGTCGTGTTTGTCCAAATTTGGACCCATATAGTTAGTCCCTCCGCTTGTCGGGGTTGCAACTTGGTGCGTCCTCGATGAGCGGACACCATGCGTTCTTACGGAGAAATTTGACCCTACGGAGCGTTACGGCCTGGTCAATGGTAGGCGGTCAACGTGCTTAGCAAGACACCAAGTAATACATTTTACCGGGAAATAGCTTGTCGCTTCGATTTTGGTGCAACTCTGTGACCTTCCGCTTCGATTCTAGCGCCACCCAATCCTATAAATAGGTGGAGGGTTTGTTTTTTCAAAAATTCTTGACCATTTCATTTCTGATTATCCCTCCTTGTCTCTCCGAATTTGTCTTAACACTCTTTTGTATCTTCCTCTCACACTCTTCGTTCTCAACCTCTTCTTCTTCCTCTCTTCTCTTTTTGTGTAACTACCCTTTTTAACGAAAGCATGCCAAGATCACATCGATCTCGTGAAGGGGTTTCTGAGGCCGCCCTGTTGTCCATAGCGCCCCTTTCAGGTGGTGAGGGTATGGCAGTAGAAGAAGGTGACAGTCTTCCCACGGTGGAGGAGTTACTGTCTAGACACCTCATGTCTCGAAGTGACTTCCTCATAGATCCCCCTTCTACTCCTACCCCTGTATTCTCTGAGACAGAGCAAATTCACATCAATGCTCTTCGTGCAAATTACGGCATTCCCGCTCATGTTGACATGGTTCCAGCGGGGAGGGATTTCGTAGAGGTCCACAGAACTGGGTATTGCGCTTTCTACGAGTAACCTTTCATGATCGGTTACTCCTTTCCCCTCCTCTTATTAGCGGAAGAGTTTTGTAGGTTCTACCAATTTTGTCTGGCACAACTTTCGCCATATACGCTCAAGGTACTTTTGTTGTTGACCAAGTACGCGGAGTTGACGGAATGCGATGTTTCTATCCACCACCTTTTGCACCTGTTCTCGCCCAGCTTCCACAGGGGTACTATGGTGCATCTGAGGCACCGTGGCACAAAAGGGTTGGTGGTTGGGACTGACGAACGAGCAAGTCGCAAGGTTTGGCATAAGTATTTCTTTGTCAAAACTGAACACATCATTTCTGACTCCGTCAGATTCCCGGAGCGGTGGAACGAAACTTGTAAGTGTTGCTATTCATTTTACTCTTTCTTTTTCTATATTCATTATAAGGTTTGTTCGCTTCTCGTTTATAGCTATAGGACGTACTCCCCTCCTATTACTGGCATAAGGGATTGGGTAGCTCGTCTGTTACCCCATGTAGAAGAAACCCGAGATTAGCCCGCCTTCATAAAGCATTGTGGCCCTAGAGTTCCATCTGGTAAATGTTTTTCCTTTACCACTTTATTGGTTATATATCGTTGTTTACTGATACGACTCTTCGTGATGATAGGTCGAGGAGCTTCCAGGCAGAGGGCGCCAGTCCCTGCATTCCAATAGGTCGTTGTTGCTGCGAGGATGCAATTTACTTTGAATGAGTCTGTTCGGGAGAGTCATCCTCAACCGATTCAAGTAGAAGGTCCATCTCGGGTCATGGTTGTGAGGGAAGAGCGTTCTTCAATACCGACCCACACCTTTTGGATGAATCCTCTAACGGGGACGAGTCGTTGTCGAGAAAGAGAAGGAGAATAGAGCTTGGGAAGGATGTGGCTGTAGACGCTGATAGAAGCAGGGCATCACAGACGTCACCTGTACCCACGTTTATGGCCGAGGCCATTTTAGCGGGGAGATTTCCACAAACGGAAGGAGTTTATCTAGGGGCCGGCTCCGTGCACTCCGTTGAGGGCGGTGCATTGTCCAACGTTGGAGGTCGTCGTGTCGAGGGCGAAGGCTTAGATGTTGACCCGGAGGACGTTCGCGAGTTCGTAGGTCGCCATACTCACGTAGAGGTCAAAGCGGAAGGATCTGATTATCATATAGTCATCCCGAGAGATTACAACTTGTTGTTGAACTGCGATCAAGTGGCGTCTGCTTTGGCCCCTCTATGCGCTGCCCTGGAAAATAAGGTACTTAGGACGATGAGTGACATGGAGTTGTCCTAGAGCGTCGCCGGTATGTCCTTACGGGTAGGTGCCTTTCTTTTCCTTTTTGTCGTTGGGCTTGTGTTGTGAATGTTGACCTGTATTTTTGTTTTTAACTTCTCTTATTTTATGTGCCAGACCCTTATCATGGAGACTGAGCGTGAGCATCAGGAAAGGAAGAGGACAACCGTCTAGGGGAAGATGTCTTCCAAGTATAAACAGTACCGCGCTAAGCATCGTGCAATGGCTGATATTTATAATCAAGACCCTGACTTTCAGTTGTTCCGCGAAGGACTCAAATAGAGGGCGGACCAACTGGCGCGCAAGGTCGAAGAGCCGAGGGAGTGAGATGAGGAGATCATGAAGGCTATCGCCCGCAATAGTGAACTTGAGACCTCCCTTAAGGTAAAAGAGGATGAGCTAGAGTTAAGCAGGGGAGGTGATGGTCGAGAATGCCGACTTACAAGCGAAGTTGGCCAGTTTAACCGCTGAATTGAATGCGAAGGATGTGGAGATTGAGGGTCTTAAGGGCGAATTGAACGTCGGTGCTGATAAGCTGGCGGCAGCTATTTCTGGCACGATGGCTTTAGAGAATACCCTTCGTGTTTGTAGGTCGGAGCTGACTGAGGAGAAAGAGGCCTCTAAGCTTAAGGTCATAGGGCTTGAAGGGTGTATTAAGGAGTTGGAGGCGGAGCTATTTGTGTTGAATGGTCAAGTGGCCTCGTTGAGAGCAGAGGATACAAATCGATGCTCTCAACCTTCTACGTCTCGTGCCTCGACCGATCCGGTCTTGCCTCGTCGCTTATATGAGTTGTGGGTCCTTGCTGAGGCCCGGCTTAACGTGTACAAGGCTTTTCATACCGAGGGGAGGGCAACTGAAGTAGAGCTTTGGGTCATGCATACCAAGCTCGTGCAGCTCGGGAGGCGCGCGGGTACGACCCTCTTACTCCTAACGGGGATGACATCAACTCCGATGATGCAAATAGTCTTGCTTCTGACTCTTGGTACGAAGACGCGTACCCTATTGGAGATGACATGTGACCTTTTGTTTGTACTTACTTTTTGTTTGGGAATTTTGTAAGGGGCGTGCTTGAGCCCATTGTAAAGACTGGTGTAACATTTTTATGTAATGTAAAATTTGTTCTGTCGGTTTGGTGATGATCTTTGCAATATCTATGGCATCCGAGGTATTTATCGAACTGTTAAGCTGATTTAGCCTTAGGGTGAGGTCGATTCCTTTTTCTTTTAGCGATGGCTTTAGCCTCTGAGATGCTATTTTCGATCGATCGTCGAAGTGGGATCCCGTCGTAGTTCGAATGAGATTGAACTCATATTTTTGTCGATGGCCTTGGCCATTGGGATGTTGCTTCGAACTGTCATTGAAGTAGGATCTTGTCGTAGTTCGAACGAGGTCGAACTGATATATTCGTCGATGGCCTTGGCCATTGGGATGTTGCTTGAAACTGTCATCGAAGTAGGATCCCGTCATAGTTCGAATGAGGTCAAACTCGTATTTTCGTCGATGGCCTTGGCCATTGGGAAGTTGCTTCGAAATGTCGTCGAAGTTGGATCCCCTCGTAGTCCAAACGAGGTCGAACTGATATATTCGTCGATGGCCCATGCCATTGGGATGTTGCTTCGAACTGTCGTCGAAGTAGGATCCCGTCGTAGTTCGAACGAGGTCGAACTAATATATTCATCGATGGCCTTGGCCATTAGGATGTTGCTTCGAACTGTCGTCGAAGTAGGATCTTGTCGTAGTTCAAACGAGGTCGAACTGATATATTCATCGATGGCCTTGGCCATTGGGATGTTGCTTCGAACTGTCGTCGAAGTAGAATCCCATCGTAGTTCGAACAAGGTCGAACTAATATATTCGTCGATGGCCTTGGCCATTGGGATGTTGCTTCGAGCTGTCGTCGAAGTAGGATCCCATCATAGTTCGAACGAGGTCGAACTGATATATTCGTCGATGGCCTTGGCTATTGGGATGTTGCTTCGAACTATCGTCGAAGTAGGATCCTATCGTAGTTTGAATGAGGTCGAACTGATATACTCGTCGATGGCCTTGGCCATTGGGATGTTTCTTCGAACTGTCGTCGATGTAGGATCCTGCCGTAGTTCGAACGAGGTCGAACTGATATACTCGTCGATGGCCTTGACCATTGGGATGTTCACATTGGAGGTTTTATCATAATCCTATAGGAAGATACATGTCAACTTTATTCATACAATGGCGGTTTAATTACATTCATGTAAGAATCACATGTCGACTTTGTACATATAATAGAGATTTGATTATCTATATCCAGTCCCTCTATTAATCGACTTGGAGAACACGTCGACGGGTGGGGTAATGAACAATACTAAAAACCTCGAGACGTCCCCCTTGCCACCTTATTAAAAACCTCACCGAGAAAACCTGATTGGGACAAAACTCGGATAGGGAAAAAGAGTACGACTTAGGTGGCACCTCCTTGCAGAAGTGGAAGTATTTTTGATATGGGTGACATTCCAGTTGTTTTAGAGTAATTTTCCTTCCATTGTCTCTAACTAGAATGCTCATTTGTTTGCTGTCGCCGTGATTTTGTATGGTCCGTCCTAGTTTGTTCCCAGATTCCCTCATTAGGGTCATTCGCTGCCTGTGTTTTAGCTTTGAGGACGTAATCTCCAACCTTGAGCGGTCGCACTTTGGCCTTTTTGTTGTAATACCTTTATACTTGCTGCTTTTGGGCTACCATTTTTATGTGGGCTATGTCTCTTCGTTCTTCGACTTCATCCAGATCTTGTAACCTACTTTCGTCGTTGTTTGGAATGCTCTCGTTGGAGTATCTCAAGCTAGGTTCTCCGACCTCGATGGGTATAACTGCATCGATCCCGTAGACTAGTGAATATGGCATCTAGTCTTTATTGGTTTTTGGTATAGTACGGTATGCCCATAATACTTCTGGTAGTAGTTCAGGCCATAGCCCTTTGGCATCCTCGAGCTTCTTTTTCAATATATTCAGTATTACTTTATTCGAGGATTCGCCTTGATCATTGCCGGCGGGATGATATGGCGTGGAGAGTATTCGTTTGATGTGCCATTTTTCGAAAAACACGATTGTTTTCTTTCCAACGAACTGAGGTCCGTTGTCGTAGGTGATTTCTTTGGGGATGCCGAAACGGCATATTATATTTTTCCATATGAACACGATGACCTCTTGCTCATGTATCTGAGTGTATGTACCTGCTTCTACCCATTTAGAAAAGTAATTAGTTAAAACCAAAAGGGACGTACCTTACCTCGTCATGCTGGGAGGAGTCTGACAATGTCCATCCCCCACTTTATGAATGGCCATGTGAAGTGACGGAATGAAGGAGATCCTCTGTTTGATGTACCATAAGGGCGTACTTTTGACACTATTCACATTTCCTGATGTAGTCCACGACTTCTTTTTTCATGGTGGGCCAGTAGTATCTGGCAGGGATGAGGCATCAGATGAGGGCACGATTTCCCGTGTGGGCACCGCAGTTCCTCTCATGTACTTCTTCCAGTACTCGCCTTGTTTGATTTGGCCTAAGACATTTGGCCAGGGGGCAGCCGAACATTCTCTTGTAGAGATCATAGTTTACGAGGCCTTATTTGGCCGCCTGTATTCGAAGCTTTTTGGTTTCTTTTTTTTTATCTTGTAGGAGTGTTCCATCCTGCAAATATGTTACGAGACGATTGCGCCAGTGCCAAGTTAGGTTTACAGAATGTACCTCGACTTGGTTTATTGTGGAATGGAGAAGGGTGACCACGTTTTCCTTATTGATATTTTTGGTGGCTGCGGCTAGCTTGGAGAGGCCGTCTACTTCGATATTCTGCACCCTGGGTATTTGGTCGAGGCGACACTCTTCGAATTCTAGCAGCAGTTTGTGAATTTCTGACTGGTACTTTAGTAGTCTTTGTTCTTTGATTTGGAAAGTCCTGGTGACTTGGTTCACTATGAGTGGAGAGTCGCAATGGAGGACGAGTCGTCGATTGCCATATTTGAGGGCTAATTTCAATCCTGCTATCATAGCTTCATACTTGGCCTCGTTGTTAGTCATCTCAGGGCATCGTATGGAGTGGCGAATTACTTCGCTCGTAGGAACTTCGAGGACGAGTCCCAGTCCCGATCCCAATGCGTTAGATGCGTCGTTAGTGTAGAGGACCCAGAGGTCAGAATGTGCGGAAGCGCGTAGTGCCTCATTCTCTACTTTAGGCAATATTTTCGCGCTGAAATAAGCGACGAAATCGGCAATCACCTACAACTTAATGGCAGTTCGTGGTTGGTACGTTATGTCGTGCTCGCTTAATTCTATGCTCATTTGGCCAGTCTACCCGATAATTCAGGTTTGTAGGATGCCCCTTAGGGGGAAGGTTGTCACCACTTTTATGGGGTGACATTGGAAATATGGTCTAAGCTTTCATGAAGCTATGACTAATGCCAAAGCTAGTTTTTCAAGGTGAGGGTACCTTGTTTCGACATCAATTAAGGTTTTGCTGATATAGTAAATAGGAGATTGCGTACCTTTGTTTTCACGGATCAAGACTGCACTTACCGCGACTTCGGAGACTGCTAGGTATAATAGTAGGCATTCACCCGGGTCTGCCTTGACGAGTAGTGGTCGCGAGGATAGATACTCTTTTAGCTTTCTCAAGGCGTCGACGCATTCTGCATTCCACTGCAGTCCGTAGTCTTTCCTTAGCACATTGAAGAATTTATGGCATTTATCCGATGATCGTGAAATGAACCTCGACAGGGCGGCTATTCGTCCTGTTAATTTCTACATCTGCTTCTTGCTGGTCAATATCTCTGGTATCCCTTCGATGGCCTTGATCGGATCTGGGTTGACCTCGATACCCCTTTGTGACACTAGAAAACCATGAAATTTTCCTAAAGTTATGTTGAAGGCGCATTTTTCAGGATTCAGATCCATCCCATGTCACCTCAATATCTCAAAGGCTTCCTTCAGATGGTCAATGTGATCCTCTTTCTTTTTCGACTTTACTAGCATGTCGTCGATATAAACCTCCATGTTCTTACCGAGTTATTCTTTGAACATCTTGGTGACTAACCTTTGATACGTCGCCCCTGCGTTCTTGAGTCCAAATGGCTTTACCTTGTAGCAGTACGTTCCTCGGTGGCTGATGAAAGTGGTCTTTTCTTGGTCTTCTTCAGCCATTAGAATTTGGTTGTAACTAGAGTAAGCGTCTAAGAAGCTCAGTAGTTCGTGTCCCGCCGTGGCGTCGATGAGCTGATCGATGTGTGGTAATGGAAAAGAATTTTTCAGGCATGCTTTGTTTAAGTCGGTGAAGTCGATGCACATCCGCCACTTCCTGTTCTTCTTTTTAACCATGACCACATTGGCGACCAATTGGGGATATTTTGACTCTCGTATGGAACCATTAGCGAGTAATTTATCAACCTCTTCGCTGGTCGCCTCATTGATGGCGACATTGAACTTTCTCCTCATTTGCCGTACTGGCGGGTAAAGAGGATCGACATTCAGCCTGTGTGTGGAGATATCCCTTGGGATTCCTGGCATATCTGCATGGGAAAAGGCAAACAAATCAGCATTGTTAGTTAAAAACGCACGATATTTACCTAGTTCTGAGAGGTTGTGTTTGATATAAGACTTTTTCGTGCTATCGGTGTTGTCCAGTTGGACGGGTTCGAGGTCTTATATAGTTGCCTTGCAAGCTTCTACGACATCCGGGTCTTTGATGTCCTCCATTTGTACGTCGGGTTTGGTTCCTGATATGGTTGATTGTTATGCTTCTGCACTTGCTCCTTTTAGTTGTTTGGTGTGTGTGTAATCTTGGGCGATCCGATAGCATTCTTGGGCAGTGCGTTGCTCGCCCCGGATGCTAAATATACCCATGAGGTGGGAAATTTGATTACTTGATAGAAACTTGGCGGGACGACCCGTATGGAATGTATCCATGGATGCCCTATGATGGCATTGTAGGTCATTTACTGGTTCATGACGTGGAACGTCGTCTCTAGGGTAACTCCTCCTGCCAGGACAGGTAGCACTATCTCTCCAGAGGTTCGTTCTACTACATTGTTAAAACCCGTTAGTGTTATGCAATGCGGTATTATTTTATCCTCAAGCCTCATCTGCATGAGTACTCATAGGTGAATAATACACGCACCGATTCCGTCATCCACCATTATTCTCTTTACATTGGTATCCGTGATGCATAAAGTTATAACCAAAACATCATAGTGAGGGAAAGACAAACCGTTGGTATCCAACTTATCGAAGATGATACTGTCTTCGAGGTCGTCATACCGTTCGTGGGCGACTGTCCGCTTGAGTTTGTGTGGTGGTGAATTTCACATGGTTGATTATAGTATCGTCGCTGCCACCGATGATCATTTGTATAGTACAAGCTGGTGACGGTGGTTTTAGAGGTCCCTAAGGTTGATCGCGTCCACGAGCAAAGTTGGCCCATCCTCGATCACTCAGTAGTTCTTTCAGGTATCCTTGGTTTAACATTCTTACCACTTCCTGCCGCAGACATATGCAGTCCTCGGTCTTGTGTCCCCTTTCTTGGTGGAATTTACATAGAACGTTTGATCTCCTAGTGCTCGTATCCAACTTCATCTTTTGCGACCACTGTACCTTTGTGCTGACCTTTTCCAGTGCGTACACTATTTATGAAGGAGAAACACCAAAGTTATGAGCAGATAACAGTGGAGGCATACCTCTTTCGCTTCAGGGTAGTGCGATATGTCAGGACACGACATCTGTATGTCGTGGAAGGGGTGGGTTGGATGTTCAGACATAGAGCTGGTGCCTTTCTCGGCTGAAACGTGGTAGTTGATCCCTTCGGCCGTCGTTGCGGCGATCTCTCCTTGTCTCGGTTTGGACCGAAGTTAGTTGCTGGATCGGGCCGTTCAGGTCATCCTTGTCTGCCCTCACTTCGGCGCAATAGGCATTATGGATCTCTTCCTACATGGTAGGGGGGTACTTCATGAGTCTACTTAGCAGCTTCTTGGTTGCTTTTGACTCGTTTCTGTTCAACCCATTTTGAAAGGCTGCTACCGCCATCCCTTCTAACACGTTTGGTAGGCTCATCCTTACCCTGTTGAATCGGGCTAGGAATTCCCGAAGTCCCTCGCCCATTGTTTGCCTGAAGACAAAGATATCATTTACCATGGCCTCTGCCTTTTTCGCTCTTGCGTGAGCGGTGACGAACTTATCTGCCATTTCTTCGAACGTTGATATCGATCGTGATGGTAGTTGGGAATACCATGTCAACGCTCCTCCTGTCAGAGTTTTGCCGAACTTTTTCAGCAGTACTGACTGCACCTGTTCTTTTGATAAATCGTTACCTTTTACTACAGAAATATAATAGATTAAGTGATCTTCCGGGTCCGTGATGCCATTATATATTTTCAAATATGGCGGCATTTTGAAGGTTTTTGGAATAGAGTGGGGGGCTTCCCCTTCGCTGTATGGATGTTCGATGAATCGGCTACATCATGTTTTGGTAGCAACTTCCGAGCACCCGATATTTTATCAACCCTTTCCTGATGCTCTTTCGTCTGGTCGCGAAGTGTTTTGTTCTCATTTTCCATATCTTCCATTTTCTTTAAGATGGCTGCAAGTGCATCGTTACCTGCATCAGCGACAGTACAGGTGTTACTTGTTTGTGTAGTTTCTGGCTAATCGGCGATAGCTGCGGTTTCTGCGGGTAGGGTGTCTTCGATATTCCTCTGAATGGTTTTTTCGATTATGTTGCTCAAGAGTTTGTCAACCATTCTTCTAATAGCCTTTTCGCGGCCGGTGGTGCTTCTCCTACTGTGGATGTTGAGGTTTCTTTCTCATACTAGACAGTTAAACCCTCATACGGGAGGGGGGAGGGGAGGGGATGAGATCTCTCCCTCAGGTGTAGCACTTGGTGTTACGTTTTCGTTGTCTTCTCCACTAGCTTCATTGAGGGAAGTCAGGAGGTTGTTCGTAACACCTACTATTGCCTTTAGCCTTGCTTCTCCCTTTCCTGCTATTGTTGGCCTTAGTGAAGCTAAATAGAAGTGATTATCTCTTTCAAGAATCTAGATGAAACTAAGATCTCAGCTATAGAAATCCCTACAGACGGCGCCAAATTGTTTGACTCAAAAGATATCGAAACTTTTATGAACAAATCAATCAAAAAAGTTGAAGGGGTAAATCTTGACTAAGTATAATAATCTCTAGAATGAAAGATAGATAAAGCGAATAATGATAAGAATTCATTATCTCGTTTAGACCAAAAAAGACTTTTTATCATAATCCTCTCAATCCTCTGTGTAAGCAAGTTTATAGTAAGTATTCTAGATTAGCTGAAAAGTAAGTATTCGAGTTGTGTGGATCTCGTCGTTCGTCGTGTTCATCAACGATTGTATTTGTCCAAATTTGAACTCATACAGATCTGAAACTAATAATGTTAGATTTTTCTTTCTCCTTGTCAAACTTTTTAGCGATACAAATGGGCAATGTCAAAGCGCCGCTTAGTGTCTGATGACACAAAATGCACTCTTCTTCCAAGCCCACACATCCCTAAAATTGAAAGGATAATTGGAGTGACGAGTCCAGAATATTTACATGCAAGGTGTGATCAGTGACGAAGCCATGTGGCAATAAGGGTGGTGTGTTTAACCAAAAAAATAGAATTTTAGTCAAAGCTAGAATTTAGAAGAACACGGGTTACTGATAATCGAAAGAATGTAGAAATTGGCTTTCAACAATAACAAGATGAGCAGAAGAAAGCAAAGTAAATCAGTATATTCCAATAATCTTCTCTGTCCTTACAAATGTTCAACATTCTCCCTTTTATGATGGTTTTTTCTTTGGAGATATGTTTATTGCCTTTGTCTTAATAAGGCAATTAT
Source organism: Nicotiana sylvestris (assembly GCF_000393655.2). Lineage (NCBI taxonomy): Eukaryota > Viridiplantae > Streptophyta > Magnoliopsida > Solanales > Solanaceae > Nicotiana > Nicotiana sylvestris. The sequence goes on from NC_091063.1 coordinate 68,077,139, forward strand.
GAGCAATAAATGACAATAAAAGAAATGTTACTCAATCATATATATTAAATACAAATTCTCTAACGTACTAGGTATTTAATATATGTTAAATTCTGAATTTGGACTCTCATGCGTCGTCAGATTCATTTCCTTGATTCTTCTTGATCTTTGATCTTTAAATAATTTAAATAGGTACGAGCTCCAAACTATTTGAATAATTGCCCATGCCTCTTTCATCACCTTCTCTCGTATCTGTTGTTGCTCGTGCCTCTTGGCTAATTATAACTCTTTGACCATTTGACTAATCCACGTGTCATGACACGTCACCTCCAATATGCAAACTTTAATTTTACCCAATACAGATAGTCCCCCCACTTTCCATTTATTTATTAATTAAATATTTGGAAAGTGGATTTCATTAAAAAGGGAATTTATGTCATCATTAATGCTATGACAACATGGACGCTTCAATTGTCTCTTCTATTAAATGCTCTATACACGTGTCATTTTCCTATCAGTTTTGCAGTTTTGCAGCCCTTTTTCAAGGCTTTTACAGCTCCACTATTCACGAAGAGCTAGTTGCCTTTATTATAGACTTTCCATCATTGCGCTTCTTGCCTTTGACGGTCGCTTTCTCACATAAATATAACCTTTTTATCTTGTCCTCTTCTTCATAAAGTTTTATTGAATACGTTACTCTTCAATACTGTTCACTTCTTCCTTAATTCGACCTTCTTCATCATGTCTTCTTCAAACCCTAACCCTAGAAGAGTTCCTATCTTGGATAACTTCCCCAATGCCCTTGTTAGACATAGAAGGGGTAGGGGTGGCAGACTCCGTAGTTTAGGATCTGCCCATGGCGTCAGTTCTTCTGCTGGTTCTTCTATACCTTCCTCTAGTTCTGGTACTCTGTCTAGAATTAGAGGTTCTTTTACTCAAAAATCATCTTCTAAGGGTAAAGAAATTTCTGAACCTTTACAAGAACCTTTGATAGAAGAAATAGTTCCTAGCGACTTATCCTTTACCCATGACAGAGAATCACTTCAAAAATAAGTTTCTGAGTTGAGTCGTGCTGATACTTATCCTACTATGATTACAGAGGTTTTAACCCCCCATAGTTTGTAACGACTGTCATTGGAATAGTGACTTCCCAATTGTTGTTCCTAACCTAAATCAAAGAATTACTTCTTATATGACTGGTTTTTCTTTCGTTTATACTTATCCCTTTACTCTAGGATTTAAACCAGCCATTGATCTAGTAATTCTTGATTTTTGCCGTTTTTTCCAAGTTTGTTTAGCACAAATCGGCCCGCTCATTTGGAGAGTTGTGGCTTGCTTAAGACATTTATCAAACAAGGCTGGTGTTGATTTTACTTTCCCTCATCTAATTCATCTTTACTCCCCCAGGCTCTTTCGCATCGGTGTTTTTACTTTAGTAGCCAGGAGTAAAAGGGTTTTGGTAAGCCCAGAAGATGATAAGGATCGTGGCTGGTATGCTCGATTCGTTGCTGCCCCCACTGTTAGTTTGGTGGGTAAAGAAAACGTTCCTTTTCCCGATAAATGGAATTTTGCACGTAAGTCTTTTATTCTTCTCGTACCTTTTTCTTTCAATTTTGACAAAAATAAATTTTAAATTTTCTCTCCCTCTCCTCTTTGTAGCAATCATGGGAGTTGTGGATAAAGTTCCCATCTTTCGTGGTTGGGTAGAGAAATTATTGAAGGCCGCACCTATGGCGGCCAGGTCTTAGAAATCTATTTCCAATCAGTACGGTTGGAAAATGAAAACTCATGGTAAGGGTTTTTTATTTTCTCGTATGTAAATTCTTCTGTTTATAACCTTAATTTTCATCCTTCTTTTTGTCAGGATTTTCAATTCGAGGCGTTTCTGCTGAAGTAGTTGCGGCCTCTCGAACCTCTACAGGAGCTCAACTCACTTTAAAGAAGGCTCAGGACATACTTGTGAAGAGGAAGACCATCGATGAAGATTCCGAGGAGGAAGATGAAGATGGCTCTTTGATAAAGAGGCCAAGGGCTAGAAGACGTGTTATGTTTGATGATGAGGCTGAAGTCTCTCCCCGTGCCTCTTCTGCCGAGCCTGTTCATCTCGTCTCTGATGACGATGTTACCCCCCAAGATACTCGTGAATTCACTGACCAACTTTTTGTTAGTGGTTTTGATAGTGGTGACCTCGGGCCTGTTTTAGATGAAGTGCTGTAAGCACGTGATTTTTGCCCTATATGAGAATTACTCCCAAAAAATTCAAAAAAATAAAATGATTTTTCTTGGTGTGCAATTTTGTGATATTTTGTGATATTTTTGAATAATTTGTCTGTGCATGTTTATTTGTTAAATTAATAAAAAATACAAAAATATGTCACATTTTCATTTAGGATTTAATTCTAAAATTAGGAGTTATTAAGTTTGTTTTACAAAAATGAGAAAATCATAAAAAAATAATGTACGTTGCATTTTAGCATTTAACGTCTAAATTGTACGATTTTATCGTTAATTGCTATTTAAATATGCGATAATAGTTATTTGGAATTAATTAGAATTTTTGATAAGTTAATTTAGTTTATAACTTAATTTAGAATTTTAGTTTTGTTAATTAGGAAGTAGAAAAAAATAGAGCAAAAAATATAAAGAAAATCGGAATTGGGTCTCTTCTCCAAATTCAAGCCACAGGCCCAAAAATTATCCAACCATCCCTACGAATCGGTCCATTTCAAGCCGGGTCGACCCAGTCCATAACCCAAAGACCCAACACCCCTATTTCCCTATCTTTCATTTCAAAAAACAAAACCCTAAAAAAATTCATTGTTGAAATATCCCACCCGCCCCTCTCTTACCTTCTTCTTCTTCAAAGCTTCCAAGCTGCCCTCCCATGTCCGCCCGTCGACCACCCTTCGTCCAACAGTCCCAGCTTCACGTCCGCCATTGACGCAGCAACGAAGCTGCTCTCCGACCACCCATGGCTGCCTCGTCTTCATCTCCTTCTTCTTCGTCCGACTGTCCCAGCCCTATCCGCCATTGATGAAGCTCGTCGAGCTCCCATGGCTGCCCCGTCGTCATCTTTTTCTTCTTCACTTCTGTTCCTTCACGTCCAAACGACTCTTTTCTATTTTTTTTCTCCAACGTCAAGCTCCCATGGTTATTTGCTGAGCTCCGGTCATCTTCTTCCTCGTTCCTCCTAAACAGTCCGTCACTCATAACCCCGCCCAGCAGCGAACCAGCATCCATCGTCCCCAGCCCCGTCGTCTTCATGTCCAAACGACTATCGTCGCCTTCATCGACCAAACAACCAGTAGCAACTGCCATGGCTGCCGCTGCTTAACCTCACCTCTCATGGCTATGGTTTTTGCTCCTCACGTCAGTCCCTCGACCAAACAACCATAGCAACTTCCACAACTACACGCACACACACGGAGGAAAAGCGAAGCAGTCCGGTTAAAGTCCGGCGAAGTTCTGTCAAAGTTTCGTTTGGTTTCGTTTGAGTCCGTTCAAGTTCATCGTTGGTCATTTCCGGTCAGTTGTTTTTAAGTTTCATGTTGTCCATATTTTTGTTTGATATTTTTTTTCGGATCCAAAATCGATAAATGATTCAATTCTTGTTTTGTTTGTTCGTCGTTGAAATAATTTTCTAGTTTGTTCATATGTTTTGTTGATTTAATTTTCAGATTCAAATGGAACTTTGATTAATTAGTTTTTCCGTTTATTTCATGTGCTTTTATTTTGTATTTTTGTAGAAGAAATTGTTAGTTTAATTTTAATATTGTTAGATTTTGTTTAAATCATTTGAATCCGTCATGTTTGTTATTTAATATGGATCTAATGCATGTTTATTCTTTGTTTGAAGTTAATTCAGTGATTTAATGTGAAATTATGTTTTGGTTTTTAATTTTTTTTAATCATGTATCTTTGTTATAATTTTATTGGAGTTAATTAAAAAAGAGCAATTGATTATTTGAAGTTTAGTGATTTGAATATGTTTATTTGTTTTGTTTAAGCTTAATTCGAATTTGAATAAAACTTGCTTGTTATTGTTGTTGAAACTTTTCATTTATGTTCATACTTTGTTTGATTGTTCTTGAATCCGAAATTAGTATAAGTTTGATTTTCTTGTTTGTTGTTTATCATTTATGATTATTTCTTCAGTTTGCTTCATGATCTTGTTTAGTTTTAATATAGAAATTGTTGGTTGTAATGTTGTTAGATTTAATTTTAAGTTCAAATGATTATTGAATTTAGAAATCTGAATATACTTGTTTGTTGTTGTTGTTGTTGAATCTGAAAGTAGGTTTGTTTGTTGCTAAAAATATTGTTCAATCAAAATTTTAGTTGTTCTTTGTTGTTCATCATTTAGTTTGAATTTGTTGTTGAAAATTGTTTAGAAATTGGTCATATTTGCTGTATTTTGGTTGAAATTGATTAGGTGAATTGGTTATAGCTGATGGGGGTAGTTTGGTAAATTGCAATACGTTCAGGGGTAAAATGGTAATTGTAATAAGGTCGGAGGGGTAGTTTAGGAATTGTACATTTTGTAATTCTTTATGTTAAGCATGGGGGACAAAATGTAATGGGGTGTGGGTGATATAATTGTTTATGATAGGCATGGGGCCAAGAGGTAATGGGTTGGGGTTTGATATATTTATTTAATGTAGTGGGGGACAAAACATTAGGTAGTGGATTTAAAAGGGGATGAGTGGGAAGATAATGTGTTTGGTAGGAGAAAGTGGTTGATTTATTAATTGATTAAAGGGTTTTTGGATGAGATATAAATAAAAGAACTTGATCAAATTTTTTTTTGGTTTTTGGGGGGCACAGAAGAGGACGGACAGATAGAGAGAGAGAGAAAAAAAGAGCTGAATATTTAAGAGAGAAAGAAAATTCCGAAAAATATTAAAACTTTCAAGAAAAAAGAAAAGAAAAGAAAAAAAATACAAATAAAAAAGGAAGCTGGAAATTAGAAGAGAGAGTAGTACACACCTGATAAATATTCTGATATACGGGTTTAGAAATTAAGGGTTAAACATTAATTAGCCTTTCAAATCTGAAAATTCCCTTGGTTTCTGTCCGTTGTTTGTTGTCGGTGTTTCTGGATTTTATTTTGATTTTCAAATCTGTTGCTGGGCTGTTGTTGCTGTGCTGTATTGTTATTACTGCTGCTGATTCTCATCTTCATCTTCTTTTGTTTCCAATACCAGGTACAGGACTGTAATACTAGCTATTGCAAGCTAATAATGTGGAAGCATGAATACATATGAAGAATGAAATTTTGAAGTTTTAATTTCTTTTTTTTTCTTTCTTTGTTCCTTTTGTTGATTGTATTTAAGCTATTTCATGTATTACTGAATAATAATTGGAATAAAAAAAAATAACATAAGTTAGTCTTTAATGAATCGGTTTGAAAAAACGGGTTAATTCACTAGTTATGAAGGTTTCAAGATTATCAACAGTAGGTTAATCATGAATAAGTAGCTAAATTTAGCTAAGGCATGAATTTAAATTAAATTTCGTAAATTAGGCATTAAGGCATGATTTGAGTTCAAGCAAGATTAGAAGAACGTTTAAGTCTAATAAACTTTCTAATAAGCTTTAGTAATTATGGTTAAATCTAGTTTCAAATGGTTGTGAATAATTAATCTCAATAATTTTTTTTATAACAATGCTGAGTTGTATTTGATTCTTTTGGATATTAGTTGTCGAATTTTTATTTTATTTATAATTTCAAAATTTTGAGTAAAATTCCTTTTCATCAATATTTGTATTAATCTAGCAATTAGTATGTCATGCTTTCTTAAATAAATAAAATAAAAACTCGTAATTAATTAGGATTTTCTTTCTTTATTTTAGAGACTAATTTTAATAGGAAAAATGTAGTCGCTTTAGGATTTGTCCATTTAAAATAAATGAGACGAGCCTCGCCAAATAAAACACATAGATTGCAGGGCCCTCACAAATGCATGCGTTAATTACTTAGAATTCGGGATCGGCCGCTTAGCAAACTCCACGGCCTTATCCAAAATAATAAATATGCTAATTGCTTTAGGCGCGCATTTTAATAATCTTACCTTCTTAAACTCGGGTGTGCATTTCATGCGACCCAAATCCAAATCCCAAAACATTAAATAAAAATGTGTTTCGGATTGCGGGTGCATTTCATGTGACGCAATCCAAAGACATGTTTTTAAACGATGTTCACATCCTTTTGAAATATAATAATAAAAGCGGCTAAGGGATAAAATTTTCACATAAGTTTATAATATGTATTATATCAGATAATCAAGCCGAATATAACAGTTGAGCGACCGTGCTAGAACCACGGAACTCGGGAATGCCTAACACCTTCTCTCGGGTTAACAGAATTCCTTATCCGGATTTCTGGTACGCAGACTGTAATATGGAGTCATTCTTTTCCTCGATTAGGGATTAAAATTGGTGACTTGGGACACCCTAAATCTCCCAAGTGGCGACTCTGAAATAAATAAACAAATCCCGTTTCGATTGTCCTTTAATTGGAAAAAACTCCTTGTACCCTCGCGGGGACGGAAAAAAGAGGTGTGACAGCTCTGGCGACTCTGCTGGGGATAAAACCCAGAACCACTGGTTCAGGGTTAAGAATTCGAGCTTAGATAAATTGTTATATTTGGCTTTATCTGATTTTTACATGTTTTGAGCCTAATGTGCTAAATGCTGCTTTTACCGCTTTGATATTATCTGAACTGTATATAAATTGTGCCGAAACCTTTCTCTTCTTACCTCCGGGGATGTGCTTACTGGTTGAGACTCCCTATTCTGTTAGTGTCATACCCTAAATAAAAGAGGCTCGGAAAGTTTCTAAGCCGGCTGGCCTTTTGGTTCCCGGAAAGGAGCTCCTTCCTCAACTCAAGTTGTCCGCTCGGGTAAGCCAGGTCTAGAACAAACACCCAGGTTCTGAACCTAGAATAACTCAACTTCATGCCGGATCCCTAGTAGGAACGCTTATCTGCATCATGTGCATTTTTGACTTAGGGGACTCAACACAGGGGTTGGGTCCGTCTAGGAATAGCAACCTGAAACAGAAATGACCATCCTGATGCATCCTACTTACTGCTTGTGCATTTTATTTGCTTTGTACTTGCATGATGACCGGTTTTGAGTATGGGGAAAAATTAAAAAAAAAAGAGAAAGAAAGGAAAATAGCAGTGTATAGGGTTACTCTTCTGTTTTGAAAAATAACAATGTCCAAATACTGGCGAAATTCTGCCGAAATTTTGGGAAAAATAAAAAGAAAAGAAAAAAATATTTTTTATATATAGTTTGTTTCGCTCAAAAAGCAAAAGAAAAAAAATAGAAAAGAGTCCCTTATTTTTAGGTTGAAGAATAGGTTGGTCATTTTGTTGAAACTAAAAAATCTTCACTTTGTCTTGTCTTCAAAATGAAAAATGAAAAAGAAGAAAAAGAAAATAGTTTGTCTTGCCATGAAAAATAAAAATGAAAAAAGAGTCTTGTTTTTAAAATGGTTTTTATTTATTTATTTATTTATTTAGTTGTTTATGAAAACGCCAAAAATGAAAATAAAAAGAGTCTTGCATTGAACGTGGTTTTATTATTTGTTGCGATATATATATAAATCCAAAAAGTATTTTTCTTTATTTCACTTCTAAAAAAGTTTTTTTAGACCCCAATTTTCAAGAAAAAAATCCAAAAATATTTTCCATTATTGATGTCTTTAGAAAGTCTTTTTAATTGTTTTGAATAAAAAAAATATTTTCTTTGAATTTCTTCCAAATATCCGAAAATATTTTCATTCTTCTTTCAAAATTGAAAAGAAAAGTCAAAATTCAAAAATATTTTTTTAGAAGCATTTCTTTCATTGAAAATAAAATTCCAAAAATGTTTTCTTTCTTCTTTAGAAGTTTCTCTTTCAAAATTCAAAAAAAAAAAACTCTTTTTTATAAGTCTTTCCTTCAAAAATAAATAAAAATAATAATAATAAAAAAGGGTTAGTTTATTTACTTTATTCATGATTTCCCGAACTACGCGGGTTTGATTCTCACCGGATGTGAGATACGTAGGCAACCCTCATCGGGTCCAACCTCACCTTTTGCTAAATAGCCAAAAACAAATAAATAATAATAATAAAAAAAAACATGTCAAAATTTTGATTCTGTCATGAATCATTCGGGTGATGCTGTTTTGTCAAAAATAGCCGAATGTTCTCGAAAGGGACGCCGGATGGCTGACTTTGCATAAACCGCCACTTTTCGGGTCATGTTTAAGATTTGGTCTAGTGGACCCCCACAGCCTTAAAAATCTTCGTCCCCGAGGCGTTGAAAGGCCGTGTTTGCAATGTTGAGTTTTCTATTTTTTTAAAAAATGATAAAAAGAGTCATAAATAAGTCGGGTGATGCTGTTTTTGTTAAAAATAGCCGAATGTTCCCGAAAAGGACGCCGGAAGGCTGACTTTGTATAAACAGCCACCTTGGGTCATTTTTTAGGGATTGTGGTCCAGTTGACCCACACAGCCTTAAAAACCTTCGTCCCCGAGGCGCTGAAGGGCCGTGTTTGCAACACCACATTTTCATTGTAATTTGAAAAAAAAAGAGTCAGCGGTCAGGTGAACACCGTCTGGATTTTTTGTCAAAAAATAAGCCAAGCCAGCTTCGGCCGCGTCTTAAACCGTTCTTGCCGAAATAACCTTAGAGTATCTCTCAGTTGTCGAAAGGCTATTTTCGTAAAAGAACGGACAAGTTTGTAAAGTGTCATAAAATAATCCTCCCCGACCTCAAAATTCATGTGGAATTTGGAAGGGGCCACGTTTGCAAAAATAACCGTTTGATTGCCTTTGTCAAACGGGGAAATAAACTGGCCGTTTGTAAATCTTTTGATTAGAATATGAGGGTTGTTTGATTTTCGAGTTTGTAGGTCATCTTCAAACCTTTGAAACCCAGTTTGTTTTAATATGAAAATTGAAAAAATGTTTATTATTGTTTATCTTTTATTGGTCCGAACTACGCAAGGTGTGATTCATGCGGGGTCATGATACGTAGGCAATCTCCATAAGATTCGACCACCACTGAATGAAAAAAAAAAGAGAAAGAAAAATAAAGGAAAGCGCGAGTGCATGGCATCTCTGATAGAACGGTTTAACTGCTTTGGTGCATTGCATCTCTGATATATGATTGTCTGTCAAATGCCCTAACACTAACGTGATGGCTTCCCTTTGCTGTGTTCATATATAGAAAAGTGGTTGGTTGTGGTAACTCCTCCCTTGCAAAGCAAATGACACAGAACTTCAGAAATGAGTGGGTCGGTACTGATGACCGACAACAATTGGTCGAACGGAACAACGGGTTGGTAGAAGAAGTGAAAATGCTGAGACAGCATGTGGTAGACATGTATCAGGTATGGATAACTGGGAAAACACCGCCCCCTCCTTCGCCAAGCCTCTTGAACTCTGTCATTTCCCAAGCACCCAACACCATAACGGAAGATCCCCATACTCTCCATCCCAACCCACTTATGGCAGCTTTCCCAGCTACCCGAGTAGCTCCATCACTCATCAACACTACTCCCCTCCCCAACGCTACTATTCTCCACGAGATTCCCAAGGACGAACTTCATCGTCCAAATACCCAGCTCCACAGAAGGCCTATCCACCCTCACAAGCCTACCAGAAGCCCCCTGGAGCAGGTTTCCGGCCCAATCAAGCATTTAGGAACGAGAGGTTGCTAAAACGAGGAAAGGCTCTCACCCCTATCAGAGTATCTTATGCCAGTCTGTTTGAAAGGCTAAGGAATGTTGGCTTGATTGAGCCACTCCCCGCATGTACTCCAAATCCACGTGCAAGGAACTTTGATCCGGCAGCACGATGCGCATACCACTCCAATGTCAGAGGACATAGCATTGAAGACTGTCATTCCTTGAGAAAAGAAATAGAAAGAATGATTTAGGGAGGAGCAATTGCGATCAATGACAGTGACATGGAGCACGCGAATCCTCTTGAGAACTCGCTAATCAAGGTTGATGATGTTGAAGCTGGTAATGGTTTTGGCAGTATTGACGCAAAGCTCAGTGGCTAAGATGCCAGGTTTGATAATTGGGAGGGCGCTTCGTTCCTTGGTTATCAAAAGAGAAGTTTTTGATGGTTTATTTTGTTGTCATTTCTGTTGACCGGATTATTCTTAGGGTTGTGTCAAACTTTCTTATCTTTCCATTTGTCATAGCGGTTTGTTTAAGTTTTGTCCAGTTTGTTTTTTGGGTTTTGTTTTGTTTTGTTTTGTTATTCAAACCATTTCACCGGTAGTCTAATGCAAAATCCGGTCTTTTATTATTTCCAGTCATCTTTTTGTTTAGCCCTTTTATCATTTTTGTTCAGCGTCGATTCGAGTGACATGACATACGCACACAGTTTGGGCCTAATCTTGAAGGATAATCATAAAACCCCGGAAAGGTGATCTGACCATTTAAAGGAAATAAGGACGGTTGAGATTATTCGGAGCTCGAGTCATATGGAACTGGAGCAAGTAAAACATAAAGAAAACCGTTAAAAGCAAGATTCGCCAAATTGACATAAGGGTCTTCATGATAATGAGAAGTGAGAATGTCGCCCAACGGTGCTTTAGAAATGACAAATGAAAAAGCAAATGTGTGAATATAATTGTCAAGTCCAGCACCATCAGAAGAGGCTACAAATCTTTGTTTAATTGTGTTGTTTGCACTTGGCATGTTTTGAAGACTGGAATGACGAAGGCATTTTGTTCTGCTACCTAAACACTTTATCCTTCGTTACCCCTTTTGAGCCTTATTTATTTTCTTTCATACCCCTCATTCGGAATCAGTAGCAACGACTAGAAAACGCAAGCATGGCAGGGAAACAAAAGAAAAACAAACAACAACAAAACCAAAAAAAAGAAAAAAAAGAGGGAAAAAGAGAAAAGAAGAGAAAAATGATAACAAAAAAAAACAACAAAAGAAAGTCAGAAGAAAACGGAGGAATTGGGAACTACGTTTGACCTGATTCCTCAAAGAGGATACGTAGGCGCTTCACGGCTCGGTCATAGAGGGCTTCACGGCTCGGTCATAGTTTTGAAAAAATATAAATCAATCAAGTAAAATATCCCCAAGCAAGAAACTGGGGCAAAAGTTGCGTTTGTGGTAAATAAATCTAGTTCCGAAAGTTGTAACTAATAACCCAGAATTAATGCATTTTTGAGCCTTTAATACCCTTTTTTTTCTAGCCCTATCCAAAACCCACATTACGGTCCAAAGAAAGACCTTCTGACCAGTCTTCAAAAGATGCCAAGTCAGACAAATGAGAGTCTTACCGGCGAACATAACATTCTGTTCCACAGCAGAAAGGACTCTAATCTCCAGCAGAGAGAGTCATACCGGCAACACTCCAAATCCCCAGCTGGAAAGTGATATAAATGAGAGAGTCTTATCGGTGAAAATCTTCACGGACACCATAAGGCGATGAAAGCTGAGAGAAAAACCAAAATGAGAGAGGCTTGATAGTGAAAACCCTTCGGGCACTACAAGTCGAATAAGATTGAGAATCAGATGGGGAATTGCCAATTGAAGGTCTTGAAAGACGATTGACGGCGGAGGATAGGCCACATGTGCGTGTCATGACCATTAGAGTCGGTGTCTGCGTTTGATAGGTTTTTATTTATAATTTCTTTTGTTAAAGAGTCATCTTTTTCCTTTGTCTTTTATTCTGTTCCTTTTTATCTTTCTCCTTTCATAGAAAATTCCCCAGTAGAGTCTGTTTGGTCAGAACCAGTGGGAAATGACTTCAAAATAGGCCATCAGCTTTCCAATTATGCAAGATGAGATATGGCTAGTACATCCAAGTGGTATAGTCAGCAAGGAACGAGCACAAGGCCAGTGTCAAGAAAGATATCCCCAGCAAAAGGGAATTGACAAAAGGATTGACGAGTGTCAAGAGGGATATCCTTGCCAAAATCAGAGGTTATTAAAACCTCAAGGCCAAGGCCCGTGGACAAACAAGGAGAGCAATAAGCATGACTTGGAAAATTCATGCAAGACTAAAAGGTCGGGGAAATGCCAGTTTCCGAGCTATGCCACAAAATAAGAGGGATATCCCCAGCAGAAAGGGATTATCCCCAGCAAATAATATCATCCCCAACAAGTTTTGGAGCGCAGAGCAGGGAAGGAGAAAGGGAAAAGTCATCCCAGTAGGAGTATCACAACCAACCACCGCATTTTAAACTAACAAATTTTGTTTGATTTGAAACAAGTAAAGGAAATGGCATTGATGACAGAAATGCATGCCATAAGGGAGACTGTCAAACTGGGGCAGAAAATTTTCCTTTCATTTAGAAAATTTTCTGGAAGTCAGGTACCCATTCGAGGAAGAATAAAGATAACACCAGTCTCAAGGGAAGTGGTCTTTGAACCAGTGTTGCCCCCAACATAATAAGTTTCAATGGAGGAAGTTGTTCCCCAGCAGACAGAACAAAGGGATGACACTTGTGCTCAGAAAAGCAAAAGGCCAGTATCATTCCCAACAGCCTTCCGAAGAGTGAAGCACTAGTTCCGAAGGAGTCAGAATCCCCCAGCAGTGTTATCCTCGACAGCGTTATCCCCAGTTGATAACATTCTATCCCCCAACAGGTAAGTAAATAATTCCCCAACAGGGTTATCCCCAGCAGTTTCGAGGGAAGACAACACAGGTAAGTAAATAATTCAGGAATAAAGTTTAGTTTTACCCATAGGAGAGACATTTCCTCCTAAGTTTGTTTTTTTTACCCATAGGAGATGCATTTCCTCCTAAGTTTGTTTTTACCCATAGGAGATGTCCTCATAAGTTTAGTTTTACCCATAGGAGAGACATTTCCTTCTAAGTTTAGTTTTACCCATAGGAGAGGCATTTCCTCCTAAGTTTAGTTTTACCCATAAGAGAGGCATTTCCTCCTAAGTTGTTGTTGAAGTCAGGAGCCCGCCTGAAGAGAGGAAAGGCGTTTTATTTTTAAAGTTGTTGTTGAAGTCAGGAGCCCGCCTGAAGAGAGGAATGGCATTTATTTTCAAAGTTGTTATTGAAATCAGGAGTCCGCCTGAAGAGAGGAAAGACGTTTTATTCTTAAAAGTTGTTTAAATCTCGCCAACCTAAAGAAAGGAATAACATTTTATTTTAAAAGTTGTTTGTTTGAAGTCAGGAGCCCGCCTGAAGAGAGGAATGACGTTTATTTTTAAAAGTTGTTGTTGAGGTCAGGAGCCCGCCTGAAGAGAGGAAAGGCGTTTATTTTTCAAAGTTGTTGTTGAAATCAGGAGCCCGCCTGAAGAGAGGAAAGGCGTTTTATTTTTAAAAGTTGTTGAAATCTCGCCAACCTAAAGAAAGGAATGGCATTTTATTTTTAAAAGTTGTTTGTTTGAAGTCAGGAGCCCGCCTGAAGAGAGGAAAGGCGTTTATTTTAAAGTTGTTGTTGAAGTTAGGAGCCCGCCTGAAGAGAGGAAAGGCGTTTTATTTTTAAAAGTTATTGAAATCTCGCCAACCTAAAGAAAGGAATGTCATTTTAATTTTAAAGTTGTTGTTGAAGTCAGGAACCCGCCTGAAGAGAGGAATGGCATTTATTTTCAAAGTTGTTGTTGAAGTCAGGAGCCTACCTGAAGAGAGGAAATGCGTTTTATTTTTAAAGTTGTTTAAATCTCGCCAACCTAAAGAAAGAAATGGCATTTTATTTTTCAAAATTGTTGTTAAAGTCAGGAGCACGTCTGAAGAGAGGAATGGTGTTTATTTTAAAGTTGTTGTTGAAGTCAGGAGCCCGCCTGAAGAGAGGAAAGGCGTTTTATTTTTAAAAGTTGTTGAAATCTCGCCAACCTAAAGAAAGGAATGGCATTTTATTTTTAAAGTTGTTGTTGAAGTTGGGAGCCCGCCCATAAGAACAGAGGAATACATTCAGTCTTTTCATTTCGAGTGTTGAAGTTGGGAGCCCGCCCATATAACAGAGGAATACATTTCAGTATTACTTTTCAAGTGTTGAACTTGGGAGCCCGCCCATATAACAGAGGAATACATTTCAGTATTAAATTTCAAGTATTGAAGTTGGGAGCCCGCCCATACAACAGAAGAATACATTTCAAGATCAAGTCAAAAGACAGTAAAGCAGAAGGTTACAACAGGAATCCCCAGCAGGAAACAATAAAAATCCCCAGCACCGGGAAGCAAAAGGTTGCAATAAGAGATTCCAGCACAAATTCAAGCGCCTGAGTCAAAAGGAAGAAAGAACGCGTCTTGAAAGAAGTGGCTGGTGAACATTAAATCATGCTCAGCATAACAAATTTGATGAAGAAAGCCGTATCCCCAGAGGAACCGCCGAAAAGCTTAATGAAGAAAGCCATATCCCCAGCGGACCGAACAAAATGATGAAAACTGGTATTCAGAAAAGCAAAAGGCCAGTGTCATCCCCACATTCACGGAAGAAAAGCACCGGAGGAAAACACAAGCCGACAAGAAAGCAAGGCAACAAGAACAAGTTGCAGTCTAGCCTAGCTTCTTGTTTTCTTTTAAGCACGGTGTAACAAGGAGATCGGTAAGCAATGGTAATAGCATGCAACAGCAGTAACCTTGCAGTCCCACGGTAGTCCCAGCTACCAAAATTTCTCGAACTACATTGACCTGATTCCTGTTTAGCCCAGGATATGTAGGAAACCTTTGAAGCAAAGGTTCGGTTAAATCTTTTTCAAAAAATGCTTCACACGGAGTACTCGGATGGGCAAAAATCGCTCACTTTATCTTTGCACGAAAACCCTTCGTGTCTTCGGGCAAAGAGGGGCAGCTGTAAGCACGTGATTTTTGCCCTATATGAGAATTACTCCCAAAAAATTCAAAAAAATAAAATGATTTTTATTGGTGTGCAATTTTGTGATATTTTGTGATATTTTTGAATAATTTGTCTTTGCATGTTTATTTGTTAAATTAATAAAAAATACAAAAATATGTCACATTTGCATTTAGGATTTAATTCTACAATTAGGAGTAATTAAGTTTGTTTTACAAAAATGAGAAAATCATAAAAAAATAATGTACGTTGCATTTTAGCATTTAACGTCTAAATTGTGCGATTTTATCGTTAATTGCTATTTAAATATGCGATAATAGTTATTTGGAATTAATTAGTATTTTTGATAAGTTAATTTAGTTTATAACTTAATTTAGAATTTTAGTTTTATTAATTAGGAAGTAGAAAAAAATAGAGCAAAAAATATAAAGAAAATCGGAATTGGGCCTCTTCTCCAAATTCAAGCCACAGGCCCAAAAAATATCCAACCATCCCTACGACCCGGTCCATTTCAAACCGGGCCGACCCAGTCCATAACCCAAAGACCCAACACCCCTATTTCCCTATCTTTCATTTCAAAAAACAAAACCCTAAAAAAAAATTCACTGTTGAAAAATCTCACCCGCCCCTCTCTTACCTTCTTCTTCTTCAAAGCTTCCAAGCTGCCCTCCCATGTCCGCCCATCGACCACCCTTCGTCCAACAGTCCCAGCTTCACGTCCGCCATTGACGCAGCAACGAAGCTGCTCTCCGACCACCCATGGCTGCCTCGTCTTCATCTCCTTCTTCTTCGTCCGACTGTCCCAGCCCTATCCGCCACTGATGAAGCTCGTCGATCTCCCATGGCTGCCCCGTCATCATCTTTTTCTTCTTCACTTCTGTTCCTTCACGTCCAAACGACTCTTTTCTATTTTTTTTCTCCAACGTCAAGCTCCCATGGTTATTTGCTGAGCTCCGGTCATCTTCTTCCTCGTTCCTCCTAAACAGTCCGTCACCCATAACCCCGCATAGCAGCGAACCAGCATCCATCGTCCCCAGCCCCGTCGTCTTCATGTCCAAACGACTATCGTCGCCTTCATCGACCAAACAACCAGTAGCAACTGCCACGGCTGCCGCTGCTTAACCTCACCTCTCATGGCTATGGTTTTTGCTCCCTCACGTCAGTCCCTCGACCAAACAACCATAGCAACTTCCACAACTACACGCACACACACGGAGGAAAAGCGAAGCAGTCCGGCTAAAGTCCGGCGAAGTTCTGTCAAAGTTTCGTTTGGTTTCGTTTGAGTCCGTTCAAGTTCATCGTTGGTCATTTCCGGTCAGTTGTTTTTAAGTTTCATGTTGTCCATATTTTTGTTTGATATTTTTTTTCGGATCCAAAATCGATAAATGATTCAATTCTTGTTTTGTTTGTTCATCGTTGAAATAATTTTCTAGTTTGTTCATATGTTTTGTTGATTTAATTTTCAGATTCAAATGGAACTTTGATTAATTAGTTTTTCAGTTTATTTCATGTGCTTTTATTTTGTATTTTTGTAGAAGAAATTGTTAGTTTAATTTTAATATTGTTAGATTTAGTTTAAATCATTTGAATCCGTCATGTTTGTTATTTAATATGGATCTAATGCATGTTTATTCTTTGTTTGAAGTTAATTCAGTGATTTAATGTGAAATTATGTTTTGGTTTTTAATTTTTTTTAATCATGTATCTTTGTTATAATTTTATTGGAGTTAATTAAAAAAGAGCAATTGATTATTTGAAGTTTAGTGATTTGAATATGTTTATTTGTTTTGTTTAAGCTTAATTCGAATTTGAATAAAACTTGTTTGTTATTGTTGTTGAAACTTTTCATTTATGTTCATACTTTGTTTGATTGTTCTTGAATCCGAAATTAGTATAAGTTTGATTTTCTTGTTTGTTGTTTATCATTTATAATTATTTCTTCAGTTTGCTTCATGATCTTGTTTAGTTTTAATATAGAAATTGTTGGTTGTAATGTTGTTAGATTTAATTTTATGTTCAAATGATTATTGAATTTAGAAATCTGAATATACTTGTTTGTTGTTGTTGTTGTTGTTGTTGAATCTGAAAGTAGGTTTGTTTGTTGCTAAAAATATTGTTCAATCAAAATTTTAGTTGTTCTTTGTTGTTCATCATTTAGTTTGAATTTGTTGTTGAAAATTGTTTAGAAATTGGTCATATTTGATGTATTTTGGTTGAAATTGATTAGGTGAATTGGTTATAGCTGATGGGGGTAGTTTGGTAAATTGCAGTACGTTCAGGGGTAAAATGGTAATTGCAATAAGGTCAGAGGGGTTGTTTAGGAATTGTACATTTTGTAATTCTTTATGTTAAGCCTGGGGGACAAAATGTAATGGGGTGTGGGTGATATAATTGTTTATGATAGGCATGGGGGACAAGAGGTAATGGGTTGGGGTTTGATATATTTATTTAATGTAGTGGAGGACAAAACATTAGGTAGTGGATTTAAAAGGGGATGAGTGGGAAGATAATGGGTTTGGTAGGAGAAAGTGGTTGATTTATTAATTGATTAAAGGGTTTTGGGATGAGATATAAATAAAAGAACTTGATCAGATTTTTGGGGGGCACAGAAGAGGACGGACAGATAGAGAGAGAGAGAAAAAAGAGCTGAATATTTAAGAGAGAAAGAAAATTCCGAAAAATATTAAAACTTTCAAGAAAAAAGAAAATAAAAGAAAAAAAATACAAATAAAAAAGGAAGCTGGAAATTATAAGAGAGAGTAGTACACACCTGATAAATATTCTGATATACGGGTTTAGAAATTAAGGGTTAAACATTAATTAGCCTTTCAAATCTGAAAATTCCCTTGGTTTCTGTCCGTTGTTTGTTGTCGGTGTTTCTGGATTTTATTTTGATTTTCAAATCTGTTCCTGGGCTGTTGTTGCTGGGCTGTTGTTGTTGTGTTGTATTGTTATTACTGCTGCTGATTCTCATCTTCATCTTCTTTTGTTTCCAATACCAGGTACACGACTGTAATACTAGCTATTGCAAGCTAATAATGTGGAAGCATGAATACATATGAAGAATGAAATTTTGAAGTTTTAATTTCGTTTTTTTTCTTTGTTCCTTTTGTTGATTGTATTTAAGCTATTTCATGTATTACTGAATAATAATTGGAATAAGAAAAAAATAACATAAGTTAGTCTTTAATGAATCGGTTTGGCAAAACGGGTTAATTCACTAGTTATGAAGGTTTCAAGATTATCAACAGTAGGTTAATCATGAATAAGTAGCTAAATTTAGCTAAGGCATGAATTTAAATTAAATTTCGTAAATTAGGCATTAAGGCATGATTTGAGTTCAAGCAAGATTAGAAGAACGTTTAAGTCTAATAAACTTTCTAATAAGCTTTAGTAATTATGGTTAAATCTAGTTTCAAATGGTTGTGAATAATTAATCTCAATAATTTTTTTTATAACAATGCTGAGTTGTATTTGATTCTTTTGGATATTAGTTGTCGAATTTTTATTTTATTTATAATTTCGAAATTTTGAGTAAAATTCCTTTTTCATCAACATTTGTATTAATCTAGCAATTAGTATGTCATGCTTTCTTAAATAAATAAAATAAAAACTCGTAATTAATTAGAATTTTCTTTCTTTATTTTAGAGACTAATTTTAATAGGAAAAATGTAGTCGCTTTAGGATTTGTCCATTTAAAATAAATGAGACGAGCCTCGCCAAATAAAACACACAGATTGCGGGGCCCTCACAAATGCATGCGTTAATTACTTAGAATTCGGGATCGGCCGCTTAGCAAACTCCACGGCCTTATCCAAAATAATAAATACGCTAATTGCTTTAGGCGCGCATTTTAATAATCTTACCTTCTTAAACTCGGGTGTGCATTTCATGCGACCCAAATCCAAATCCCAAAATATTAAATAAAAATGTGTTCCGGATTGCGGGTGCATTTCATGTGACGCAATCCAAAGACATGTTTTTAAACAATGTTCACATCCTTTTGAAATATAATAATAATAGCGGCTAAGGGATAAAATTTGCACATAAGTTTATAATATGTATTATATCAGATAATCAAGCCAAATATAACAGTTGAGCGACCGTGCTAGAACCACGGAACTCGGGAATGCCTAACACCTTCTCCCGGGTTAACATAATTCCTTATCCGGATTTCTGGTACGCAGACTGTAATATGGAGTCATTCTTTTCCTCGATTCGGGATTAAAATTGGTGACTTGGGACACCCTAAATCTCCCAAGTGGCGACTCTGAAATAAATAAACAAATCCCGTTTCGATTGTCCTTTAATTGGAAAAAACTCCTTGTACCCTTGCGGGGACGGAAAAAGGAGGTGTGACAAGTGCCTTTATCGTCTTTTTCATCACCCCGTGCCTGCGACTCTTTCTTTACCGGCCCCTGTTATTTATGTTCCTTCTTCTATTGCACTCACCTCTTCTCCAGCTCCTCCTTTGATTATTCCCCCTCCTATTGTTCATCGTACTGAAGTTGGTTCTACAAGCAGAACTACTGCCATGATGAGCATGACTATTGAAGTTCCCGCCAACAACAGCCTTTTGAGAAAATTCGGTCAGGCAGACGCTGGCTCGAGCCTTTGATTGGCTCAATTGAAAAAGAGAAGATGAATAGCCATAGCTGCTTGACTTTGATGAACGACATTGTTCATGCCACTTTGAAGGTATTTTCCTCCTTTATCTAAAAACAATTCTTTTTCTTTTTATTCTTGAATTCTTACTTTCGTTCTTCACTATTCTCAGGCTAACCTCATTGGTACAGAGTTGATGGGCAGAATTTCTCTTTTAGAGAAAGTGGCCCGTGACTCTGAGAAAGCAATTCTTGAGGCCGAGAAAGTGACTCATGAAGCTCAACTAGAAGCGGCTAATTGGAAAGGGCAATTTGATAGTGCACAAATCGCTATTGAAAATATGCAAGAGAATAGGAGTAACCTGGAGCAGCAGGTGCGTGCATTGACTTTGGAATTGGCAGTGGCCAAGGCTTCTTAAAGCCAAGCAGAGAGGGACAAAGAATACCTTGAATCTTCTTTCTCAGATCAGCTATCTAAGGCAAATGAGGAGATTAAAGAATTGAAGGCACTCCTGAGTCAAAAGGAGGTTTATGAGAAACATCTTGCACAAAGCTTGACCCAAACTCAAATGGACTTGAGGGCCTCTACTGATAAAATACGTGCTTTAGAAAGTTTCAATGCCGCTCTTCAAATCTCTTTTAATTCCACCTTGGCTGAAAATGAAGAGCTCAAAAGTGAAATTGCTATTTGGGAAAGAGACTACGAGCTTCTCGAGGATAAAATGGTTGTTGAGGTAAGTTGGACTTTTCTGAACTCGCCGTGATGCCTTAACCGAGGCTAGCCAAGAGAACTTTAATTTAGAGTTAGAATTGGCTAAAGTCATGGAGGCTATTGAGAAGGCTCAACAACCACTAGACTTTCCATCTCCCGCAATTGAGGCTCCCGTGGTTGAAGTTCCTGAAACTGATGTAGCCTTGGTTCAAGTTCCTGAAGTTGAAGCTACCGTGGATCAAGCTCCCGAAGGTGAGGCTTCCGTGTCTCTTGCTCACCTCAACGATCCTGCTGTTTCAAGTCAAGTTGACACCGTGCTTGTGGCTTCTCCTTCTGATGTTGGCACCGTTACTTCTGATGCTCCTGCCTCCCAATGACCAGCTTTTTTTTAACCTGTTTTTTTTTTTACTTTTTGGAAGATAATGATCAAACCCTTAGTTTGTTTCTAAGGGTTTTTTGAAGGAAAAAGTCCCCAGTTCTTATTATGAGGCATCTATAAAACAATTTTGATGACTAGGTTCATACTTAGTCTTTAGATTTTAAATATATATTAAGAAGTTTTTATTATTTCTATTCGTTCTATTCTTGCCTTTTATTTTTAAGGACTTAAAGAATAGCTTGCATTTTTATCCTTTGAAAATGCTCTATGATTAATCCCATGACTTAATAACATGAGTTTTATAAAAGAGGACCCTTTTCTATTTTCGACACTTAATGAAGAAGACGTCTCAACTTTATAATGGTGTTGTAATACGATGAAAAGAATAGGAACACACATGTTTTGTTTGAAATAACTTTGACAGGTTTTATTTATGAACTTTGACAAGTTTTTTTTGAATAATACTTTACATGTATTTGGATTACATCTATAGTTTTCTCATAACTGTTTTTCTTGTAACAGATTCTTACAAAAGAAAAATAATACACACAAGGTTTTTCCTTATAACCCGTTTCAGTACAAGGTTTGAGAAGTGACATCGTTGTTCTCGTGAGAAAAAAACACTATGATAAATGCCATAGTCTTCAAATCTGTGCTTGAGACTTACACATATGTTTGTGTGTATTAGGTAGTCCCCCAAGTGTTTGAGCATTGAAGATTGAAGCCTCGAGCACTTGTTTGTTCCTCTCATCTTGGTACGTTTCCTGAAAAGGAAAAACATACGGGACTCGGAGGGATGATTATAGATGAAGACTGCATAACCCATTTTCGTTTCTATCAGAATAATTGTAACCCTAGGCCAGAATTTTTAGGTTACTCTGTGTGCCTTATAGGTCGTGACTCATCATTTAGTACGGGTTAGCTTTTTGTCTATCATCTAAAATCGTTAGTAAAATTAATAATTCAAAAATGAAATGTAAAATGGTTATACCTGACAGTGGGTTTTCCTTAGAAATTGTATCTCTTTAAATGAACATCATTCCAATGTGAAGGCAGTATCTTGCCATCCATTGTCTCCAGTTCATATGCTCCCTTTCCTGCAACATCACTAATTCTATAGGGTCCTTCCCATGTTGGACTTAACTTCCCTGAGTTAGTTAACTTTGTAGATTGAAAGACCTTTTTAAGCACGAAGTCCCCAATTTTGAAGAATCTGAAGCGCGCTTTTTGGTTGTAATATCGTTCAATGACTTGATTTTGTAATGCCATCCTTATTAATGCAGTTTCTCTTCTTCCCTCAAGTAAATCAAGATTGACCCGCATCTCTTCGCTGTTAGACTCCTCCGTTGCCTGCATGAACCGTGTGCTTGGCTCTCCTATCTCAACTGGAATCAAGGCTTCGGCTCCGTAAACCAACGAGAATGGTATTTCACCCGTACTTGTTTTAGTAGTTGTTCGATATGCCCATAAAACCCCAGGTAATACTTCAGGCCAGTTACCGTTTGCTTCTTGTAAACGCTTCTTCAAATTGTTAATGGTAACCTTGTTTGTTGACTCTGTCTGTCCATTACCCACTGGATGGTATGGTGTTGACGTAATCCTTTTAATTTGCTAACTTTGAAAAAATTCCGTGATCTGAGCTCCAATAAATTGAGGTCCATTATCACATACGATCTCCATTGGTACGTCGAATCGACATATGATATTTTGCCAAATAAAATCTCTAACTTCTTTTTCTCGCACCTGTTTAAATGCACCTGTCTCTACCCATTTAGTAAAATAATCAGTGAGAACAAGTAAAAATTTTACCTGTCTTTTTGCTTGCGGTAATGGACCCACGATGTCCATCCCCCATTTCATAAATGGCCATGGTGCAATGACAGGATGTAACAATTCCACAGGTCTGTGTATATTGTTACCGTACCTTTGGCATTTATCACATTTAGCCACGAAACTTTCTACCTCCTCTTCCATTTTGGGCCAGTAATAACCTACCCTAATCAAGGTTCTCACCAGTGATCTTCCACCTGCGTGATTCCCGCAATGACCCTCATGCACTTCTCTCATTACGTACTCTGTTTGCGCAGGTCCAAGACATCTTGCTAATGGACCACCAAATATTTTACGATACAAATTGCCTTGTTTTAAGTAGTACCGAGCAGCTTTTCTTCGAAGCGCACAAGCCTTTTACTTGTCATCAGGAACAGTACCATACTGCAAAAAGCCACAATTTCGTTCCTCCAATCCCAAGTTAAATTATTAAAATTTACCTCATTAGCATCATGATCAATAACTGAATGAAATAAATGTATCACTGAGGCATTTGCATCGTTTGCCACGTCGGCCGCAGATGCGAGATTAGCTAGGGTGTCTGCTTCAAGATTTTCGTCCCTGGGTATTTGTCTAATTTTCCAATCTTGAAATTGTTTTATCAACTCCCGTACTTTCTCCGAATATTTCTGCATCCTTGCTTCCCTGGCTGTATAAGTCCCCAGTATTTGATTAACTACGAGTTGTGAATCACTTTTGATTATAATCTGTCTTATGCCAAGCTCTCGTTCCAATTCTAAACCTGCAATCATAGCTTCATATTCCGCCTCGTTGTTAGTTATGGAATGACATTTGATAGCTTGCCGAATGGTTTTGCCCGTAGGCGGTACCAATACGACTCCCAAACCGGCCCCTCTCACATTAGATGAGCCGTCGGTAAATAAAGTCCAAGTTCCTGGGTTAGCCCCATTGAACACCTGCAACTCTTTCTCTGCTTCTAACTGTATTCCATGACTAAAATCAGCCACGAAATCCGCTAATACTTGTGATTTTACAGCAGTTCTAGGTTGATATGCAATTTGATATTCACTTAACTCTATTGCCCACTTAGCTAACCTACCTGATAACTCATGCTTGTGTAATATGTTACGTAAAGGGTAGGTAGTTACCACAACGATAGGATGACACTGAAAATAAAGTCTTAACTTTCTAGATGTCATGATCAATGAAAGGGCACATTTTTCTAATTGAGGATACCTTGTCTCCGCATCCAACAAAGATTTACTCACGTAATAGATAGGGGATTGTTTACCTTGCTCTTCCCGGACCAAAACAGCGCTTACTGCCACTTCTGAAACAACGAGGTAGATGAGTAGCTTTTCTCTAGCTTTTGGTTTTGCCAACAAAGGTGGATTTGATAAGTAAGTTTTCAAATTCCTAAGTGCTTGTTGACATTCCTCATTCCATTCAAAATGATCCTGCTTCTTAAGAGTTGAGAAGAATTTAAAACATTTTTCTGATGATTTTGATATGAATCTTCCCAAAGCCGCAATTCTCCCTATTAACCTTTGAACTTCTTTTTTGTTTGTAAGTATATCAGGGATTTCTTCAATGTCTTTAATCTGTGTAGGATTCACTTCAATTCGACGAATAGAAACGAAAAAACCCAAAAACTTACCTGATGTAACACCAAATGCACATTTTTTGGGATTTAACTTCATATTAAATTTACGCAAAATTGAAAATGTGTCAGATAAGTATGATATGTGATCTTTCGAATATTGAGTTTTAACTAGCATATCATCTATATATACCTCCATAGTCTTTCCTAAATATTCCTGAAACATTCTGGTTACTAACCTCTGATACGTCGCCCCTGCATTTTTTAGACCAAAGGGCATTACTTTATAAGAGTAAGCCCCCCTGTTTGTTATGAACGAAGTTTTTTCTTCATCTATCGGGTCCATTTTAATATGATTATACCCTGAATATGCATCTAGAAAACTTAGTAATTCGTGACCTGCAGTTGCATCAATCAATTGATGTATGTGTGGTAGCGGAAAAGAATCTTTAGGGCAGGCTTTGTTAAGATCTGTATAATCTACACAGACCCGCCACTTACCATTTTTCTTTGGAACCACAACAGTGTTAGCTAACCAATTAGGGTACTTTACCTCTCGAAAGGAACCAATTTTTAACAATTTTTGGACTTCTTCTTGAATCACCTGATTCTTGAAAGATCCCTGCTTTCTCTTCTTTTGCTTCACATGAAGATATGATGGATCCTTATTTAGTTTATGAGTCATCACCCCCGGTGGAATTCCAGTCATGTCTGAATGGGACCAAGCAAAACAATCCATGTTAGTTTTCAAAAATTCAATTAACTTACCTTTCATTCCTTGGTCAAGATTAGCCCCAACATAGACTTTTTTATCAGGCCATTGAGCATATAACACGATAGGCTCTAATTCCTCTATCGTTGTTTTGATATTTTCATTCTCTTCTGGTTCTTGTATAGTGTCAGGCCTTGAATCTACATCTATCTGTCCTTGTTCAGTTGAGGTTTGCGTTGTGATGTCCTCAACTGCCTTCTGTGATTGCTATTTACCTTCACTTCTCGTGCTCGTGTCTGCAATGAAGTTGATAGCCCTGGACGTATATTGATCCCCACGAATTTGACAGATTCCCCATGGCGAAGGAAACTTAATAACCTGATGCAAGGTTGAAGGAACATCATCCATTTCGTGGATCCATGGTCTCCCAAAAATCATGTTGTAAGCCATTTCCATCTCTACTACTTGAAACTTTGTATCCTTCGCGATCCCTTCAGCAAATGTGGTGAGTGTTACCTCTCCTTTTGTGACGACACTGGAATTATCAAATCCAGATAGAGTATGCGCCTTTGGTATTATTTTCTCTTCAACTTGCATCTCACGTAATACTCTTAGCAAAATAATGTTCACGGAACTACCTGGATCAATTAAAATTCGTTTCACATTAGTATCAAAAACAATTAGAGATATTACTAGTGCATCGTTATAAGGGGTTAATACGCCGTCAGCATCTTCATCATTGAATGTAATATTGTCTTCTTCTAGAACCTACCGCACCCGTTTCCCTTGGGTAATAGTTACTTTGGAAACTTTGTTGGCTGCAGTATATGATACACCATTGATGCCTTCACCCCCAATTATAACATTAACAATTCTTTTGGGAAATGGGGACTTTTGAGGCTTCTGCCTGTTTTTCATATAAGCTTGCTTGCCTTTCTCACTGAATAACTCGGTGAGATATCCTTGTTTTAATAAATGATCAACCTCACTTTGTAAAAATCTACAATCTGTTATTTTATGTCCATGGTCATTATGGAACTCGCACCAATGGTCAGGGTTGCGCCTGTTTGGATTCGACCTCATTTCCTTTGGCCATCGAACCTTATCTCCCATACTTCTCAAAACGGCTACGAGCTCAGAAGTGATGACGTTAAATCTGTAACCTCCAAACCTCGCTTTTAAACTTCTATCATCGTCCCGTGACTCATAATGGTTTCGCTCGTTCCTGAATCTCGATGAGGAACCTACTTCTCTGTTCCTTGGTTTGCGATCGTGCCTTTGGTCGTCCTGTTTTGATCGTGAGTCTTTTCCCGTAGGTCCCATATAAGGCTCGTACCTGTTTTTACCGGACTTTTTGTCGGTCTCTGCCCGTCTCGGACGTATATTTTCTTCTTTTTGAGATCGTGGCACAGTATCTTCCTCAATCCTCAACTTCGTACTATACCTGTTATAAACATCATTCCACGTTGTAGCTGGGAATTCACGAAGGCTTTCCTTGAGCCTCCTCGTAGCTTCTGAACTTTTTTCATTCAAATTGCTTGTAAAGGCTATAGCTGCCCAGTTGTCAGGTACACACGGCAATGTCATTCTTTCACGTTGAAATCTGTCCACGAACTCTCTAAGCAATTCTGAATCTCCCTGCTTGATTTTGAAAATATCCTCCATTCTTTTTCCACTTTTTGAGCTCCCGAGTGTGCTTTGATGAAAGAATCTGCAAGCTCAGCAAAAGAATTTATAGAATTTTCAGGTAGAAGAGAATACCATGTTAGTGCTCCTTTGGTGAGTGTTTCACCAAATTTCTTGACTAGAACCGATTCAATCTCCTGCTTAGTCAAATTGTTGCCCTTTACACTCGTTGTGAAGGCAGTCACGTGGTCTCGTGGGTCTGTTGTTCCATCATACTTTGGAATATCAGGCATTTTGAACTTTTTTGGGATTGGAAGCGGAGCAGCACTTGGTTTCCAGGGTTGTTGTGAATACCTATCCATGTCTACCCCCTTGATTATAGGTGGCACTCCAGGTATCTGCTCTATGCGTTCACTTTGCTCCTTGAGCTGTTTCTGCAAGGTTAGTACTAAAGTTTGCAAATCAGAATTAATTGCATTACCTGGTTCTCCCTCATGTGAGTTATTGGGGGTTCCACCACTGCCTGAGTTAACGAGCCCGGAACGAGGGTTTTCTATAGTGTTATTATTTGGAGTAGGTGCGGGTGTTGCAACAGGTAACCGGTTAACAAGTGCCGCAACGGCTCTGTTGACCTGAGCAGTAATTATTCTGCAAAACTTCATCAGCGGCTTCCATGTTTTGAAATTGAGCATACTCGTTTGTTTGAGATTCATCAGGAGAACCCTCGCGAGATTGTCATGGAGAGTCTTGCAGAGCAGGAACTTGAATGTTGATATTTTGTGGATCCCCCTGACTTTGTTGGTTCTCTTAGTTTCCTTGAGTATTGACATCGTTAGTCGACAGAGTTGATGCAATAAGGAAGGTTAGGTGAAAATAAAATAGATTATCAGATTCCCGGTAACGGAACCAATTTGTTTAACCAAAAAATAGAATTTTAGTTAAAGCTAGAATTTAGAAAAACACGGGTTACTGATAATCGAAAGAATGTAGAAATTGGCTTTCAACAATAACAAGATGGGCAGAAGAAAGCAAAGTAAATCAGTATATTCCAATAATCTTCTCTGTCCTTACAAATGTTCAGCATTCTCCCTTTTATAATGGTTTTTTCTTTGGAGATATATTTATTGCCTTTGTCTTAATAAGGCAATTATGAGCAATAAATGACAATAAAAGAAACGTTACTCAATCATATGTATTAAATACAAATTCTCTAACGTACTAGGTATTTAATATATGTTAAATACTGAATTTGGACTCTCATGCGTCGTCAGATTCATTTCTTTGATTCTTCTTGATCTTTGAGCTTTAAATGATTTAAATAGGTACGGACGCCAAACTATTTGAATAACTGCTCGTGCCTCTTTCATCACCTTCTCTCGTATCTGTTGTTGCTCGTGCCTCTTGGCTAATTATAACTCTTTGACCATTTGACTAATCCACGTGTCATGACACGTCACCTCCAATATGCAAACTTTAATTTTACCCAATACATGGTGATCAACTGATCATCCTTTATCGAAAAATTGTATTATATATATAGGTATTAAGATATGACATTTTAGACATATATAACATATATTGAATACCCTTTGTCTAAATTTATTTTTTTTTTCTTTTAAATTTAAACACCCTTAAAAATATTCCTAATTTCATCACTGAATTTGATACAGACATTACGAAACGTCATCACTGCTTGTCTTTTTCTTAGTCAAAAGGATACAAAAGCGTAGTATAGCATTATTATATTTATATGAATCTACCATAACTTCCAAAATTGAGAGTTGGCGTCACAAGGTCATATACACTTGTCTTCCTCCTTCCACAAGCCATTTAGTTTGCTGACATATATATGGGTTTTAAGTTTTACGTTACAGTTCGCTTTGGCGTTTGGTAAAGTGTGCTTGTTTTTTGGCCATGATATAAAAGTTTTGTTACATTACATGCAGAGGCGGATTTAGGATTTTAAGTTTATGGGTTCCTGTCGCAATTTTAAATTAATATACAATAATAACTGGGTTCACAAATAGATATTTATGGATATTTAATAAATTTTTTAACAAAAATACAGGGTTTACGCAAAAGTTACTGGGTTCCCGGGAACCCGTATATTAAACGCTAGATCCGTAACAAAAATACAGGGTCTACAGACAATTAGGCTTTTTGGTTTTTGTGAGCACGTGATTTTTGCCCTATATATGATTATTCCCAAAATCCCAAACAAAATGATTTTTTCTTTATTTTTACAATTTTTGTGCATTTTGGTGTCATTTTCTGATAATTGTTGCGTTCTATTTGCGCATGTTAATTTTTATAAAATACAAAGATATGCATTTTTGCATTTAGGTTTTAGTTTTATATTTTTAGTATCAATTAAGGGTTAATTTGTTTAGAACAAAACATGAAAAATCACAAAATTAGTTCACTTTTGCATTTTAATAATTTTTATTGTGAATTTGTCATGAAATAGTTTTTAAATAATTTTAGGATTTAATTAGTCTTTGTTTGGAAATAATTAGGACTTCATGTTAGTTTTACCTCTTTATAAAAATTAGTAAAAATTATAAAAAATTTAGAGAAAGAAAATAAGAGTAGAATAGGTGGTCTTAAAAAGACCCACATTTGGGCCAATTCATTGCTAATTTTCAGGCCCAAACGCCCTTAGACCATTCCAACCGGATCCAGGCCCAATGCTTCAACACCCGGTCCACCCAACAAAGTCCAAACGATGTCGTTTCCTCAGACTTTAATCATGACTGTTGGATCTCATCAATCCAACGGTCCGGATCTAACTAGGATGTTTGGTATATAAGTGTCCGAACTTCCCCCCCCCTCACCCCCATTCGTACCGTATCCTTCTTCCTCATGAACCCTAATCCGCGCCGCCCCTAAATCCCTCGCCGGCGGTGAACACCACTTACACCGTTCAAACCCAGATTAACACCATAGATCCCCCATGAACTCCTCTTTCCACTCCTGTTATTAGTTTTCCTCGAATGTTGCCGGAGCTCGTCGAATCTTCGATTGAAGTTTCCGGTCAGATCGCAGGTTTATCCAAACCAGCCCAAAATCACACCACACAATCCCCGGTTTTCCCTCAACCCTAATCCATGATTATTCTCCTTCAAATCTCTGTGAAGCAGCTCGAATTTCAGATCTAAGAATTTCTGACCAAAACCCTAAACCAAAATCTTTATGATTTCGAACCGTAATATCCTTAACCATGTGTTCTCTTGTAAGAACACATGGTTAGGTATGTTGCGTGTCAAAAATCTGAAAGGATTCGGACGTCAGTGACTGGCCGGAGTTCCTCGTGCTTCTGTGAGTTTTTCCTGTTTCTTTTTACTTGCATGGTTGAAGTTTTAGTTACAGTCTTGATTTCATTAAGTGTTCTGTTAATTTTACGATTTATTTTTGTGTATTAGTATAGTTTTGTCAATTTCTGTTAGTTTTGAGTTGGATATTTGAATGGTCGATTGTGAGCTTATTGGTTAAGAATTAGTTTAATTTCATTTAATGTTGATAAGTAGCTTAAGCTTTGCTTTGATTGATCCTGGTTTCTGGGTTTTCCCAGATCGATTGAGTTGGTGTGATTGAACAATTGGGATTGGGTAGTTTGATTAGTTAATTTCTGAGTTCTAATTAATCAGACTTAGTTAGTTTTGGATTAATTTAGGGGATTGGTTATAGCTGTTGAGAATGTGGGTAGAATCAGTAACTTTGAGAAGCTTTCAGGGGTAGTTTGGGCATGGAAAATGGTAATTCTAATAGGAATAGTAATTGCAAAGTAATGAAAGGGCAGTATAGGTATTGCATGGGTAGAAGAATACCCTAGGGCCTTCTAAAATAGGATTTTAGTGCACATTTCAGCACAATAGAGGTGTTTACTTGAGTAACAAGTTAAAAATAAAGGGACTAAACTGAAAATAAGGGAGAGACTAAAAAGAAAACCAAAAATCTAATTCACCCTTTTGTGTCACCTATAAAAAGGCATCAAGTGCCTTGAGGAAGGGACCTGAACTTTCAGCCCAAAAATCCCCACAAAAAGCTCTCCTCCCTGCTTTCAATTCTAGCTAGCATTTCAATTCCAGTACTCAAAAATAAGACATCAAAAAATGAATAAATCAAAAATAGTTTTACTGTTTCATTATTAGTTTTGGATTTCAGTTGGGTTTTAGGTCCAGCAGGATTGCAGAGGCATCTAGGTTCAGCTGTGAGGGCTAGGAGGGCATCTCAAGTGTGTGTTGAATTGATCTGTTGAGTCTGATTGTATTTCTGGTTTTTCAAAAGTAGTTCCTGACCTGTTCTGTGATGGTATATTGTTGAGTTTGTTGTTGTTGCTGTGCAAAGTAGATGATTTCTTTCCTTCTCATATTTTCCTTTATTCAGGTACACAACTGTACCCCTGATGACTGTGAGCTCAAGTGGGCAGAAATGAATTATGTGAAGAATAAATTTACATGCAGAATTGAGTTCTGATTTAGCTAAATTTCCAGATCTACGTATTCAGTGTTTAATTCATGGCTATTGTTTAAGTTTTGCTTGCTTTTTGTAATAAATGGACTATATAAACTGTTATATTTCGGAGTCAGGTGATTACTATGAAGTGAACACCAGTGTTAGTTGATTACATGATAGGTTGATAGTAATGTTGGCATGAATCAATTTAGGAATAGTTATTCTGCTTTATGTTATTGAGAATGTGTTTACAGCTTGGTTTTCACCTTGATGATGTCTAAGAACTCACCGGAATATCAGTGGATGAATTAGCCTGTATATAAAACTGGAATTCAATTGACTAGTATCCTTCTAATTTGAGTAGATGTGTATTGTTTCCCCTTTGTTAATTATGGAACACTTAAACTAATCTAGAGGTAATTTCAGGGGCGTCTGGTTAAGCTGAAATCAATGCCTCGCTGGGCTCAACGATAAGTCATTTCAGGCTGTCACACAGACAGCCTTCATAAGTATGGGTTTCTTAAGGGATTCGATCCCAGGTGATGTTGTCTGTCACCTGGACTTCCCTTTCTCCTGCCTGACCCAAATTTTGGGCCATTTTCTGAGGCCCATCAGTGGTCCAGCTCATTGTTGAGGTTGGACTACTGAATTTTATTCAGTTTACATATAATTAAGTTCTCTTTCTTTTTTTAGGGATATTTGATCATTAAAAAATTGTAGTCACTCTCAAATGGGCCTTTTAAAAATGTTAGAGACGAACTTCGCCCAACAAAATCATGTATGCGGGGCCGTCAATAATTGGATATTAAAATGATTAGAATTTGGGATGGCCATTTAGCGAACTCCACAGCCTTCCCCAAATAATATTACGTTGGAATCTTTAGGCATGATTTTAATTAAAATACCTTCTTAAACTCGGGTGCGCATTGATGCGACCCAAATCCAAATCTCGACGAAGTCGAAATGTGTTGACAACCACGGGTGCATTGATTGCGACGTGGTTCGAAACGTGTTTTCACGACGTTGCAATTCTTTTAAAAACTAAATAATAATAAAAAGCGGTTTACAAATAAAAGGCACATAAGCTAGCATGTGTTAAATCAGATAAAATCAAATACAACAGTTAAGCGACCGTGCTAGAACCACGGAATCCGGGAATGCCTAACACCTTCTCCCGGGTTAACAGAATTCCTTACTCGGATTTCTGGTTCGCGGACTGTTAACAGAGTCATAAATTTCTTTGGTTCGGGATTCAACTGGTGACTTGGGACACCATTAATCTCCCAAGTGGCGACTCTGAATAATTAATAATTAAATCCCGTTCCGATTGTCCTTTAAGTAGAAAAACTCCTTTACGCCCTTGCGGGTGTAGGTAGAAAAGGAGGTGTGACAGCTCTGGCGACTCTGCTGGGGATCGAACCCAGAATCTCTGGTTCAGGGTTCAGAATTCGACCTTAGATAAATTGTTGTATTTAATTGTATCTGATTTTCCTACATGTATTGTGTTGAATGTGCTAAATGGTACCGCTTTGATATTTTCTGAACTGCATATAAATTGTGCCGACACTCTTCTCTCTTCACCTCCTGGGATGTGCTTACCAGTTGAGACTCCCTATTCTGTTAGTGTCATACCTTGAAGTAAGAAAAAGGCCGGATAAGTTACGAAGCCGGATGGCCTTTTGGTTCCCGGTAAGTTGCCCCCTCCTCGACTCGAGTTGTCCGCTCGGGTACACAGTCTAGAACACTGACCCAGGTTTTGAACATAGAATAACGTGACTTCATGCCGGATCCCTAGGTAGGAACGCTTATTTGCATCACGTTGCATTTGACTTAGGGGACTCAACACAGGGGTTGGGTCCGTCTAGGACTAGCAACCTGAAATGAAAAGACCATCCTGATGCATCCTACTTGCTCTGTACATATATTTGTTTCGAACTTGCATGTTGACCGGTTTCTGAATCTCGGGAATGTTGGAAAACTGAAAAAAAAGAGGAAAGAGGAAAAAAAAAAGAAAATACCAGTTAGGGAGTTAATTGATTATTTTAGAAATAAAAAATCAATGACCAATTACTGGCGAAACTCTGCCGAAATTTTGAGAAAATGAAAAAAAAAAGGAAAAATGTTTATAGAAAAAGAGTCTTTGTTTTAGTTTGAAAAACATAAGTTGTTTCATTATTTTGTTGAAAAAGGAAAGAAAAAGAGTCTGTTATTTTTAGCTTGGAAAAATAGGCTGTTTTATTTGTTGAAAAGAAAAAGAAAAAAAGAGTCTTGTTCTAAAATAGTTTTTCTTCGCTTATGCTAAAAATAAAAATGGAAAAGAGTCATGTTTTAAAATAGTTCGGTTAATTTGCCCGAACTACGCAGGTTTGATTCTCACAGGGCGTGAGATACGTAGGCAACCCTCATCGGGTCCAACCTCCCCTTTGCAAAAATAACCAGAAAATATCAAAATTTTAATTTTGTCATAAATAAACTAGGTGATGCCGTTTTTGTCAAAAATAGCCAAATGTTCCCAAACGGAACGCCGGAAGGCTGACCTTGCATAGATAGCCACCTTTGGTCATGTGTTTTTCGACCCTCACAGCCTTAAGTTTTTGTCCTCGAGGCGTTGAAAGGCCGTGTTGCAATACTGGGTATTTTTTATCTTAAAATAAAAAATAAAAAAAAGAGAAGTAAGAATTGTGAATAAGCTAAGTAGAGTCGTCTTGTCATAAATAGCCTTAAAATCTTTGTTCCCAAAGTGCTGAAAGGCCATGTTTGAGAGTCAAGTTCTTCGCTTGAAAATATATAAGTAATTTTGAGTCGAAAATATAGATAGCTTTTTTGAGTCGAATAAAAGTTTTCTTTTTGCTTAAACGCTTTAATAAATGTGCAGGATGAGCATGATGATAAATGAGTCCTTTTCAATAATGACCAAAATCCCTTTTGAGCTGCAATTATGGTGGAATGATTTAGGCAAAGAGGGGCAAGACGAAGTGAAAAAATATTTGAAAGACCTTCCGGATTTATTAAACATTCAGCCTCGGGGGGATATCATCAGGGCATTGGTCGCCTATTGGGATTCGGCACATAATGTATTTCATTTCTCAGACTTTGAGCTCACCCCAACATTGGAAGAAATAGCGGGGTATATTGGAAGTGATCAAGCTCCATTGAGGTTCAAATACTTGATTGCTCCTAGGGCCATTACCATAACACCGGTTCTTGGATTCCTTGAAAATACCCCGAACAGTTCATCATCCAGATTTTGCAAAGGGTTTCTGCAGTTTCCGCTTCATATATGATAGATATGGCCACGTGGGCGGGTTCAATAATCCAGACTTTAAGCTATGCAGTAGAAGTAACCGACAAAAATGGGAGGAACATAGACGGGTGGAATTTATGATAGCTTTTTTGGGCCTCATAATATTCCCAAGGAAAGATGGTAATATTGATTTGAAAGTAGCGGGGGTCGTCAGTACCTTGCAAACCATGGGGAAAAGCACGTTAGCACCTATGATCATGGCTGACATCTTCCGGGCTCTCACTGCGTGCAAAGCTGGGGGCAAATTTTTTGAGGGATGTAACTTGTTGTTACAAATGTGGATGACTGAGCATTTGTGCCCTCGCTCTCAGCTATTGAGTTATGGTTCGGTTGAGAAAACTTGTATAGGAGAATTTTACACAAGAATCAAAGGGGCTAGTTTACCTGAAGGAGTCACGGCCTGGACATCATTATTTCGGAACCTCAATGCCAGCCAGATATAGTGGGTGCTTGGATGGTTGCCTATCGAAGAAGTCATATATATGCTAGCAGCCCGGCCACATTTTTTGTTGATGGGACTCAAAAGCATCCAGCCCTGTGCACCATATCGGGTTCTGAGACAAGTCGGGAGGTATCAAGTAGTATCGAGAGATGAAGATCTGAGTACCCAAATGGTCGAAATTAGTCCTGACGGTCGGTTCCCCGAGGAAGAGGTTCGCCAAATCTGGAGTGAGTGTCAACATTTGATAGCAAACACTTGTGTGTCTGATAGGGTTAAAGGGGAAGTTGCCCCAGGGTATCATGATTGGTTCAGAGGTGACGTGGCATGTGGGAGACCGGCTAAAAGACATCATCTCGAAGATTTCGCCAAGTCGTCCCAAGAGCAGTGGGACTGGTTAGCAAAGGAAGAAGGCTATCGAGTTGAGATTGGTAAACTAAAGCAGCAAGTTGAGAGCCTGAAATTCAAGAACAGTGTACAGGTTGCCGCGGATCAAGGTGAAAAGAATAGACTGGCTCGAGAAAATGAAGCACTTAGGGCCCAAATCCGGCAATTGAAGATAAACATCGATAAGCAACCGAGGAGCCGATCCGATGAGCAATTGATAAAAAGATTGGAATATGAAGTCAGGGAATGGCGGGATGAATTAGAAAAATCTGAGAATGTCATGGCAGAACTTAAAGCACAGTGGGCTACAAGAACAGAGGAGCGTCGCCAGTACTTGAATCAATTGAAAAGGGACCATGAGAAAATTGTTGCCAATTTAAAGAGAAAAGTGGTTTCCCTTGAGGGTAAAGCGGTTAGGCAGGCTAGAGATTTTGAAATTGAAAGTGGGCATTGTTACGACTTGTTGGCCCAAATGGAGGTAGAAGTGCAGCGGTTGCAAGATCAACACCTGCAGGATTCTCGAGCTTTAAAGACGTGCAACGAACAGATAAGACGTTTGCTCATAGAAAAGAAGCAAACAAAAGACAGGATTAGAGCCATTGCTCATGCCATTTTCAGGAGATGCCGGGTTTGTGAAGACATGACCTATACTACTTTTATCTCAGCAGTAATGATCTATGTGAAGCGAACCATGAATGAATTAGAGCATCTTGAAAGGGATTTGGATCCTAGGCCCGCGGCGAGGCCGAACGACGCCCCGCGGACACCTAAGTTTGAAGCACTAGAGTATGCATAGTCCGTGTCTGTAATTTTCTACCATTTTGAGTCAGTCTTTCGTATGTCTGTTATCTTTCCGGGTCAAGTACATCTGCAGTCTTAGAGTCTGTATTTACTTTTAATTTGTGTCTGTTAGTATCATTCCAAAAAGTGTTGAGTTTGTAATAGTTTGTTTTAGTAATGAAAATTGAAAATTTCAAAAAAAAATTCTTATTTCCACCCTTTATTTTTGCATTTATTTTCATGAACTACGCTTGGTCTGATTCGTGCGGGGTCACGATACGTAGGCAATCTCCATAGGATTCGACCGTAATCGTAAGAGAAAAAAAAAAGAAGAAAAAGAAGAAAAACCAAAGAAAGAAAAGAAAGAGAAGAGCACAAGAGAGGGATGAGGTGAGGAAATTTGAAAGAAGGGTAAAAAGAAACAAGGAACGAAGTGCCGGGATGACGCATGCAATCAAGCAAATGCATAATAGAAATGATTAACTGTATAAGTGCATTCATGCCAACGTGCGGTTGTTAAATCTGTTAAAACTTAATCACTAACAAAGTGGTTGTCTAAATGTGTGAGTTCAGGCAGGTGGTTAGTTGATTGGCAATTCTGGCAACTCACCCGTACAACACCCGGTCGAAAGATCAAGTAAAAATGACAGGGCAGGATTCGGAAATCAGCATTGTAGACCCTTCAAATGAAGTTGAGGTAACAGATGTGGGTGCTATGAAAGAAGAGATGAGGAAATTGAAAGCACAAATGGCTGAAATGCATCGGGCATGGTCTCAGGGACATAGGTCACCACTATATCCCACTAATCCATCTTACATCCCACCCCTGGCTCAAGCTCAGGAGCCTACCACTCCCCACGCATCTTCAACCTTCCCCTATCACGACTAGGGTTATGGTACCACTTCATATGCTCCCCCAGCTCCACCCCCCAAACAGAACCCTCCACCACCCATGGTTCCAGTCTTTGTGGCACCTCCCCCAGCCCTATTGCATAGATCGTCCAGTGAGCCGCTATTCCAAGCTCACGACACCCAATATTACCCTCCCGAACCCACTTTCAAAGCGCCTGAGCCATATACTTATTCTCCACATTTTGAAATCCCGGGAGATGTTGAGAAACCGGTTAAGAATACAGAACAGGAGGAAGTGATTTGTAAAGTCAAAAGCCTGGAGCAATCCTTCAGGAACATGCATGGTTTAGGTAACCAAGTCAGCGTTGCATACAAAAATTTGTGCCATTTCCCTGTTGTTCAGTTGCCTGCGGGGTTTAAAATGCCGAAGTTTGACTTGTATGAGGGGCACGGTGACCCAGTAGCCCATCTACGTGGCTTTGTAGCAAAATGAGAGGTGCTGAAGGAAAGGATGAATTGTTGATAGCATATTTCGGTCAAAGCCTGAGCGGGTCCGCGCTGGAATGGTACACGAGACAGAACCCCGGCCGATGGTATACATGGGATGATTTGGCACAGGCATTCATTGGCCATTTTTAATATAACCTTGAGATAGTCCCCGACCGTCTGTCATTGTTGAAATTGGGAAAGAAGCCTGGGGAAAGTTTTAGAGAGTTTGGTTTCCGCTGGAGGGAACAGGCAGCAAGGGTTGATCCTCCAATGAGGGAGAGTGAGATGGTAGATTACTTCTTGAAAACATTGGAACCTACCTATTTTGGTCATCTAGTGACATCTGTCGGAAAGTCGTTTAATGAAGTGGTAAAGATGGGAGCCATGATTGAAGAAGGATTGAAATCTAACAAGATCTTGAGCTACTCGGCATTGAAAGCAACCACCCAGGCCATCCAAAGCGGTACTGGTGGTGTGCTTGGAAAGAAGAAGAAGGAAGAAGTTGCGACGATTGAGGCTAGTGCTTGGTCCAGGCCCAATAACCCTCCACTATACTACAACCAACCCAGACCCCACCACCCAAACTACCAATATACCCCATATGGACCACCGCAACACTACTATCCACCACTAGAACCATACTTTTCTATCCACCACGCCCAGACCTATACTCAGCCTCCGGTGCACTCGCAATGGCGTGCACCGAATCCCCAAAACACACATTCACCCCCACAAAACACCTATCCACCTCCCAGGGCAAACAGATCAGGAACCAGCTTCCGCCCAAACCAAGCTTTTAGAAATGAGAAGGCCCCAAACAGAAAAACATTCACTCCGCTGGGAGAATCTTACACTGATCTTTTCCATAGATTGAAACAGTTGGGAATGTTGACCCCAATTGAATCCAAAGCACCAAACCCCCTTCCCAGAAACCTGGACCATTCTGTTAGCTGCGAATATTGCTTAGGGATGTCGGGGCATGATACTGAAAAATGTTGGAAGTTGAAAAACGCGATACAAGAGCTCATTGATAATCGCCGTATTGAAGTACAGGCTCCAGAGGCCCCAAACATCAATCAAAATCCGTTACCAGCGCATTATGAGGCCAATATGATCGAACTGATACATAAGGGGACAGAGCCTAAAAAACCTTCGCAGGTGGTTATGGTGATCGTTCTACGGAAGCCAAAGAAAAGACAGTGAGTGCAAGGCCAGTGGTTCAGTTAAAAGCAATAAAAGACAAGCCAGTGTTGGTAATGGGAAAGGGACCGTTTGTGGCTGCAAAAAAGCCAGAGCCAGTCAAGTTAGTGGTACCAGGGTCATCATCTGCACCCGTGTTGGTTGTGAAAGGGGCCTACGTAGAACCAGTTGTCATAAAACCAGTAGTCCAGTTACCCATGGTTGATAGCAAAGCCGTACCGTGGAAATATGAAAAGGTAGTGGTGACATACAAAGGAAAGGAAATTGAGGAATAGAGTTGTGAAGCACAAGGACTAACTCAGTCGGGACGTTGTTTTGCTCCCGAAGAGTTGAGAAAGGCTAAGGGCACTAAAGACAATCCAGTGCCAGTCAAAAAGGCTGTGACGGAAGAAGAGGCAGAAGAATTTCTAAAAAAGATGAAAGTGCAAGATTATTCCATTGTTGAACAACTGAGAAAAACACCGGCCCAAATCTCGTTGTTGTCTTTATTGATTCATTCTGACGAGCATTGCCGAGCTTTGATGAAGATATTGAATGAGGCTCATGTGCCCGACAAAATTTCAGTGAACCATCTTGAGACAATTTCCAACAAGATCTTTGAAGTGAACAGGGTAGCATTTTCTGATGATGAATTGCATGTGGAAGGCACAGAGCACAATAAAGCTCTCTATTTGACGGTCAAGTGTGAAGGCTCAATGGTTACTCGGGCACTGATCGATAACGGGTCGAGTGCTAATATTTGCACGTTGTCTACATTGAACAAGTTGAAGATCGATGATGATAGAATCCGAAAAAATAGCATTTGTGTTTGAGGGTTCGACGGAGGGGGAACAAACACAGTAGGGGATATTGTACTCGAATTGACTATTGGCCCAGTCGAGTTCACTATGGAATTTCAGGTGTTGGATGCTGCAGTATCCTACAACCTTTTGTTGGGTCGACCATGGATCCACGCGGCCAAAGCCGTGCCTTCCACGCTGCACCAAATGGTCAAGTTCGAGTGGGACAGACAAGAAATTGTGTTATATGGGGAAGATCCCACATGCGCCATGAATGATGCCATTGTGCCCTTTATAGAAACTGAAGATGATAAGGGACCATGGGTTTATCAGGTCTTCGACACGGTCCCGGTGAGCAGAGTGCCCAAGGGTAAAAGCATTCCATGCCCTAGGGTGGCAGCTGTGACCGTCATGGTAGTATCAGAAATGCTGAGTAACGGGTTCATGCCAGGGAAAGGTCTGGGGGATGAACTTCAGGGCATTATTAAACCTGTTTCCCTGCCCAAAAATCTGGAAACCTTCGGATTGGGGTTCAAACCAACAGCGGCAGATGTTAGAAAGGCCCGTAAATTGAAAAAGAAAGCTTGGGTTCTTCCCAAACCAATTCCACGCTTGTCCAGGTCCTTCGTCAGGCCGGGTAGCAAGAAACAGTCATTGGCAAAGGTGTCAGGTTCACTGATTGGGGCAGAGGGGAATTTGGATAAGGTGTTCGAGAGAGTATTTGCTGAAGTGAACATGGTTGAGGCCGGGGAAGGGTCAAGCGGAGCAGATATACAGTACATCGGACTACATCCTAACATCAACAATTGGGAAGCTACTCCTCTTCCAATTCGGAG
Source organism: Nicotiana sylvestris (assembly GCF_000393655.2). Lineage (NCBI taxonomy): Eukaryota > Viridiplantae > Streptophyta > Magnoliopsida > Solanales > Solanaceae > Nicotiana > Nicotiana sylvestris. Next base: position 68,116,850 of record NC_091063.1, read on the forward strand.
GGAGTCGTGGTAGTGGGTTTTGTTTTCCTTTTGTCACCTGGATTATTCTAGGGTTTGTAATCCAGTTGCTATGTTCCGTCCGTTTAGATGAGTTAAAACCTTGTTATCTTTACATTCAATGAAATGCAATCTTCTTCGTTCCTAATTTTGTTTCCATTTTTTCTTTTCTTTTGTACAGTTCTTTTTATGCTGATATCAATGATATGACATGCATGAGGAATCTTCGGCCCAGTTTTAAAAGCCAATCTAGCTCGGAAGTAATAATACAAGAAATCGAGTGTGATGATGGGGTGGATTGTAACAACGATGAAGCTTATGAGGAAATTAGTAAAGAATTAAGTCATTTTGAAGAAAAACCCAAACCTAACGTAAATGACACAGAAGCAGTTAATCTAGGGGACCAAGACAATGTGCGGGAAACTAAAGTAAGTGTTCATCTGGAGCCACAACTCAAGGAGGAGATAATTAAAGTACTGCATGAGTACAAAGATGTTTTTGCATGGTCATATGATGATATGCCAGGTCTAAGCACTGATTTGGTGGCTCATAAATTACCCACTGATCCGGCACTCCCCCTGTCAAGCAGAAGCTGAGAAAGTTCAAAACGGACATAAGTGTGAAGATCAAAGAAGAGATTACCAAGCAGTTTGAGGCAAAGGTCATTCAGGTTACACGGTACCCCACTTGGTTAGCTAATGTCGTGCCTGTGCCGAAGAAAGATGGCAAAACCAGGGTATGTGTTGATTATCGGGATCTTAACAAGGCAAGTCCAAAAGATAATTTCCCACTGCCCAACATCCATATACTGATTGACAATTGTGCCAAACATGATATTGGCTCTTTTGTGGATTGTTACGCGGGTTATCATCAGATTCTAATGGACGAGGAAGATGCAGAAAAGACGGCATTCATCACGCCGTGGGGAACATATTGTTATCGGGTCATGCCGTTTGGTTTGAAAAATGCTGGGGCAACTTACATGAGGGCCATGACAACCATATTCCATGATATGATACATAAGGAAATCGAGGTGTACGTGGATGATGTGATCGTGAAGTCTAGACAGCAATCCGACCATGTCAGAGATTTGAGAAAGTTCTTTCAAAGGCTTCGCAGGTACAATCTTAAGCTCAATCCTGCAAAGTGTGCTTTTGGGGTGCCATCTGGGAAGTTGTTGGGGTTTATAGTCAGCCGGCGGGGTATTGAATTAGACCCATTGAAGATCAAAGCTATTCAGGAATTGCCACATCCAAGAAACAAAACCGAGGTGATGAGTTTGTTGGGAAGATTGAACTATATCAGCAGGTTCATTGCTCAGCTCACGGCAACTTGTGAGCCAATTTTCAAATTGTTAAAGAAAGACGCCGCGACCAAATGGACTGATGAATGTCAGGAGGATTTTGATAAAATAAAGGGGTATTTGTCGAACCCACCCATGTTGGTCCCGCCAGAACCAGGGAGGCCTTTGATTCTATATCTGACAGTTTTGGATAGTTCATTCGGCTGTGTACTAGGGCAGCACGATGTTACGGGCAGAAAGGAGCAGGCTATCTACTATCTCAGCAAGAAGTTCACGTCTTACGAGGTTAAGTATACTCATCTGGAAAGGACATGTTGCGCCCTAACTTGGGTGGCACAGAAGTTGAAACATTATTTGTCATCTTACACTACTTACCTTATATCTCGCTTGGACCCGTTGAAGTATATTTTTCAGAAACCCATGCCCACAGGGAGGCTTGCAAAGTGGCAGATCCTGCTTACAGAGTTCGACATTATCTATGTGACACGGACTGCAATGAAAGCACAGACACTAACCGATCATTTGGCAGAGAACCCCGTCGATGAAGATTATGAACCTTTGAAAACTTATTTCCCTGATGAAGAGGTGATGCACATCGATGAATTGGAACAAGCTGAGAAGCCAGGATGGAAGCTTTTCTTTGATGGGGCTGCAAATATGAAAGGCGTGGGAATAGGAGCGGTACTTATTTCTGAAACAGGTCAGCATTACCCTGTTACAGCTCTGCTTCGTTTCTACTGTACGAACAACATGGCAGAATATGAGGCGTGTATATTGGGATTGAGATTAGCTGTGGATATGGGTGTACGGGAAGTCTTGGTCATGGGTGACTCGGACCTACTGGTACACCAGATTCAAGGAGAATGGGAAACACGAGACTTGAAACTTATACCGTATCGACAGTGTCTGTATGAGCTTTGTCAACGTTTTCAGGCCATAGAATTCAGGCATATTCCAAGGATTCATAATGAGGTTGCCTACGCTTTGGCTACTTTGGCGTCGATGTTGCATCATCCAAATAAGGCTTATGTTGATCCACTGCAGATTCAGGTCCGTGATCAGCATGCTTACTGTAATGTGATAGAAGAGGAAATTGACGGCGAGCCGTGGTTCCATGATATCAAAGAATACATTAGGGCAGGAGTATATCCGATACAGGCCACCGGTGATCAGAAAAGAACGATTCGGCGATTGGCAAGAGGATTTTTCTTTAGTGGAGGAGTGTTGTACAAACGAACTCCGGATCTCGGGTTGTTAAGATGCATTGACACGAGACAGGCTACATCTATCATGATTGAGGTACATTCTGGAGTTTGTGGACCGCATATGAGTGGGTACGTTCTAGCAAAAAAGATTCTCCGAGCAGGTTATTATTGGCTCACGATGGAGCGGGATTGTATCAGTTTTGTGCGTAAGTGTCATCAGTGCCAAGTGCATGGAGATTTGATTCATTCTCCACCATCAGAATTACATACGATGTCCGTACCATAGCCTTTTGTTGCATGGGGAATAGATGTTATTGGGCCAATTGATCCAGCAGCATCAAATGGGCACAGGTTTATTCTGGTAGCTATAGACTATTTTACCAAATGGGTGGAAGCTAAGACGTTCAAGTCTGTGACTAAGAAAGCTGTAGTCGACTTCGTGCATTCAAATATCATCTGTCGGTTTGGGATTCCAAAGGTAATCATCACGGATAATGGGGCTAATCTTAATAGTCATTTGATGAAGGAGACATGTGAGCAGTTTAGGATTACCTATAGTCATTCTACTCCATACCATCCGAAGGCAAATGGTGCTGTTGAAGCAGCCAATAAGAATATAACGAAAATACTCCGGAAGATGGTTGAAGGATCTAGACAGTGGTATGAGAAATTACCTTTTGCATTGTTAGGATATCGCACCACCGTTCGTACCTCGGTGGGGGCGACTCCTTACTCATTGGTATATGGCACCGAGGCAGTAATACCCGCAGAGTGGAAATCCCGTCTCTGCGAATCATTGCGGAGGCTGAGATCGATGATGATGAATGGGTGAAAAGCCATTTTGAGCAGTTGAGTTTGATTGATGAGAAGATATTGGCATCAGTGTCATGGCCAACTGTACCAACGAAGAGTGGCAAGAGCATACAACAAGAAAGTGCGTCCAAGGAAATTCGAAGTCGGACAGTTAGTACTGAGGCGGATTTTGCCTCATTGGGCTGAAGCAAAAGGAAAATTTGCCCCAAACTGGCAGGGACCATTTGTGGTAACCAGAGTGTTGTCTAACGGAGCATTGTATTTGACAGATGTGGAAGGAAAATGTATAGAAATGGCCATCAATTCCGATGCGGTCAAGAGATATTATGTATGATTTCTTTATTTCTGAATGTATTTGTTTGTATTTGGCATATCTTAAAGATTGAAATGATGAAGGTGTTTTGTCCTGCTATCCAAACACTTTTATCCTTTGTCATCCCCTTTGAGCCTTACTTATTTTTCATACCCCTCTTTCGGAATCAATGGCACTATCAGGGAATACAGGTGCTGAACATAAAAGAAAAAAGAGAAAAACAAAGGAAAAGCAAAAGAAATAAAAGAAAAGAAAAGAAAAGAAAGAAGGAAAGAAAAGAAAGAAAAGCAAAAGAAAAGAAAGAAGAGAAAAACAAAAGAAAAGAAAAGAAAGAAAAGTAAAAGAAAAGAAAGAGGAAGAAAAGAAAAAAAAAAGAAAAAGAAAAACACAACAACAAAAGTTAATTATGATACAGTGAACTACGTTTGACTTGATCCCGAAAGGGTACGTAGGCAGCCTTACTCCGAGGTTCAGTCATACCAAAATAGAAATCCAAAAATCCCCAAGCAAGAAACTGGGGCAGAATTTGTGATTGTTGTGAAAATTGGATTCCAAAAGTTGTAACTTAAGCCCGTTTGAATTGTTTGAGCCTTTTATACCTTTCTTTCTAACCCAATCCAAAAGCCTACATTATGGTCCAAAGAAAGACCTTCTGATCAATTTTTAGGAAACGCCAAATCGAGCAGGTAACGGTAATTCGTGGCAGTGGCAGCACTCTGGTTCAAGCAAGAAGAACAAAAGATAAAAATAAGAGAGTCTTATGGGTGAAAACCCTCACGGGCACCGTAAGGCGACGGGAGCTGAGAGAAAATAAATGAGAGAGTCTTATTGGTGAAAACCCTTGCGGGCACCTTGAGGCGAAAGTGAGTTGAAAAACGATTAAATGGCAAAAGGTCTGTGGGTGGAAAAATGCTTCGAGGTATCGCAGGAAAGCAAGGGTAAGGTCTGGGTAATTCAAACAATTGATGGAAGTTCTGGGCAACAAAGTATGGCAATTGAAAGCTGGTTATTTGGACAGATTGGGCCGATTAATCCAAAATGTATGTCATAACCATTGGCACCAGTTGTCTCGCTCAGATAAGTTTCTTCTCCTTCTCTTTTTAAAACAGTCATCTGGTTTTGGATTCTTCTTATCCTTAACTCAAAAATCATCGCATTTCATTTTCTTTTGAGGGTTTCATCTAGCTGAGATGTTTCAGTACCAGTTTTGGTCAATGCAAGCATAAAGGACTTCAAAGCTCACTACCAGCTTCCAGAATTGTAAAGCTCAACGTGGTCAGAGCATGTCAAAAACAACTTGATGTCAAATGGAATACAGGGAATTAACGGAAGTTTCATTGGTGAAATGATTGGGGAATGTCGTGGGAAAGGCAAAAGCTTAAACAAAAGGTCAGAAAAGTGAAATAACGGCATAGGTGTAAAACAGTTAGGTCGCCAGATGTTGGGAAATTTAAAAGTTGGCCAGAAAGTCAAGCGGTTCAGGGTCAATGCATGGAAGGCAGTCAACACAAAGCAAGGCAGTGAAAGGATTTTTCAGCAAGAATGCCATCAACTAACCACCGTTTTAAACTGACGAAATTTTCTTTGATTGAAACAGGGGCAGAAAGTTAGCCATTGAGGAGGAATTCTCCAAGAAGGAAAAACAAGCAGTAATCAGGTTTGATCGCAAAGTGCGGTTTGATTAAATACAAGATAATTCTGAATAGCATAGGGGAATATAATTTGGTTGCAAAGTTTGCATGATTAGAATAAGTGCAAGTTGTCAGGACCTTCCTGGATAATAAGACGTAATTCATATACCCGGGTAAGATACCTTGGTACAGTGAGAAGTAACACCTTAGGTTCATAATTGTTTAGAGCAGTCAGGAGCCCGCCTGGATAACAGAGGAATACATTCAATTTCAAATTCAGAAATCAGGAGTCCGCCTGGAGAATAGAGACATACCATTCAAATTTTAAGCAATCAGGGGCCCGCCTGAAGAACGGAGGTGATACAATTCAAGTTTTTAGCTTCCCATCAATCCCTTTGTTTATTTTGAAATCAGGAGTCCGCCTGGAGAATAGAGACATACAATTTAATTTTAGCAATCAGGAGTCCGCCTGGAGAATAGAGACATACAATTTAATTTTAGCAATCAGGAGTCCGCCTGGAGAATAGAGACATACAATTTAATTTTAGCAATCAGGAGTCCGCCTGGAGAATAGAGACATACAATTTAATTTTAGCAATCAGGAGCCCATCTGAAGAACAGAGGTCACACAACTCAGATTTTAGTTTTCAGTCAATTTCTTGGTGTGTTCGAAGTCAGGAGCCCGCCTGGAAAATGGAGGTGTTAAATATTTTAAGCAGTCGAAGTCAGGAGCCCGCCTGGATAATAGAGGAGTAGTTTCAATTTTAAGTTCAGCAGTCAGGAGCTCGCCTGGAAAATTGAGGTGTTAAATATTTTAAGCAGTCGAAGTCAGGAGTCCGCTTGGAAAATGGAGGTATTAAATATTTTAAGCAGTCGAAGTCAGGAGCTCGCCTGGATAATAGAGGAGTAGTTTTAATTTTAAGTTCAGCAGTCAGGAGCCCGCCTGGATAACAGAGGAATACATTCAAGTTCGAGTTTATTCAAGTTCAGCAGTTTGGAGAGAGGGAATAACATCTCAATTCACCAGGGGAATAGCAACAGGGAATTTTATTGAGAAAGCACAAGACAATGAGGCAACAAGGAAACACAAGACAATAAGGCAGCAAGGAAGTACAAGAGCAAGTTCGAAGAATTTAGATAGGATTTTTGTAATTCATAAAGCATAGTTAGTTTAGCTTCTTTTATCTTTGACGTGGTGTAATAAGGGAGGTCAGCAAGCAGTAACAGCAGCAAGCGTAGTGAAATCACAGTTCTTGGTAGTCCCAGCTACCAGGCATTCCCGAACTACACTGACCTGATTCCTGTTTAGCCCAAGATATGTAGGCAACCTCTGAAGCAGGATGCAAAACTTTTCAAAATGCTTCACAACGGAATATTGGAACAGGCAAAAATCGCTTGTATCTGCTCACTTATCTTTGCCTGAAAACCTTTCGTGTTTCCGAGCAAAGAGGGGCAGCTGTGAGCACGTGATTTTTGCCATATATATGATTATTCCCAAAATCCCAAACAAAATGATTTTTTCTTTATTTTTACAATTTTTGTGCATTTTGGTGTCATTTTCTGATAATTGTTGCGTTCTATTTGCGCATGTTAATTTTTATAAAATACAAAGATATGCATTTTTGCATTTAGGTTTTAGTTTTATATTTTTAGTATCAATTAAGGGTTAATTTGTTTAGAACAAAACATGAAAAATCACAAAATTAGTTCACTTTTGCATTTTAATGATTTTTATTGTGAATTTGTCATGAAATAGTTTTTAAACAATTTTAGGAATTAATTAGTCTTTGTTTTGAAATAATTAGGATTTCATGTTAGTTTTACCTCTTTATAAAAATTAGTAAAAATTATAAAATATTTAGAGAAAGAAAATAAGAGTAGAATAGGTGGTCTTAAAAAGACCCACATTTGGGCCAATTCATTGCTAATTTTCAGGCCAAACGCCCTTAGACCATTCCAACCGGATCCAGGACCAATGCTTCAACACCCGGTCCACCCAACAAAGTCCAAACGATGTCGTTTCCTCAGCCTTTAATCATGACCGTTGGATCTCATCAATCCAACGGTCCGGATCTAACTAGGATGTTTGGTATATAAGTGTCCGAACTTCCCCCCCTCACCCCCATTCGTACCGTATCCTTCTTCCTCATGAACCCTAATCCGCGCCGCCCCTAAATCCCTCGCCGGCGGTGAACACCACTTACACCGTTCAAACCCAGATTAACACCATAGATCCCCCATGAACTCCTCTTTCCACTCCCGTTATTAGTTTTCCTCGAATGTTGCCGGAGCTCGTCGAATCTTCGATTGAAGTTTCCGGTCAGATCGCAGGTTTATCCAAACCAGCCCAAAATCACACCACACAATCCCCGGTCTTCCCTCAACCCTAATCCATGATTATTCTCCTTCAAATCTCTGTGAAGCGGCTCAAATTTCAGATCTAAGAATTTCTGGCCAAAACCCTAAACCAAAATCTTTATGATTTCGAACCATAATATCCTTAACCATGTGTTCTCTTGTAAGAACACATGGTTAGGGATGTTGCGTGTCAAAAATCTGAAAGGATTCGGACGTCAGTGACTGGCCGGAGTTCCTCGTGCTTCTGTGAGTTTTTCCTGTTTCTTTTTACTTGCATGGTTGAAGTTTTAGTTACAGTCTTGATTTCATTAAGTGTTCTGTTAATTTTAAGATTTATTTTTGTGTATTAGTATAGTTCTGTCAATTTCTGTTAGTTTTGAGTTGGATGTTTGAATGGTCGATTGTGAGCTTATTGGTTAAGAATTAGTTTAATTTCATTTAATGTTGATCAGTAGCTTAAGCTTTGCTTTGATTGATCCTGGTTTCTGGGTTTTCCCAGTTCGATTGAGTTGGTGTGATTGAACAATTGGGATTGGGTAGTTTGATTAGTTAATTTCTGAGTTCTAATTAATCAGTCTTAGTTAGTTTTGGATTAATTTAGGGGATTAGTTATAGTTGTTGAGAATGTGGGTAGAATCAGTAACTTTGAGAAGCTTTCAGGGGTAGTTTGGGCATGGAAAATGGTAATTCTGATAGGAATAGTAATTGCAAAGTAATGAAAGGGCAGTATAGGTATTGCATGGGTAGAAGAATACCCTAGGGCCTTCTAGAATAGGATTTTAGTGCACATTTCAGCACAATAGAGGTGTTTACTTGAGTAACAAGTTAAAAATAAAGGGACTAAACTGAAAATAAGGGAGGGACTAAAAAGAAAACCAAAAATCTGATTCACCCTTTTGTGTCACCTATAAAAAGGCATCAAGTGCCTTGAGGAAGGGACCTGAACTTTCAGCCCAAAAATCCCCACAAAAAGCTCTCCTCCCTGCTTTCAATTCTAGCTAGCATTTCAATTCCAGTACTCAAAAATAAGACATCAAAAAATGAATAATTCAAAAACAGTTTTACTGTTTCATTATTAGTTTTGGATTTCAGTTGGGTTTTAGGTCCAGCAGGATTGCAGAGGCATCTAGGTTCAACTGTGAGGGCTAGGAGGGCATCTCAAGTGTGTGTTGAATTGATCTGTTGAGTCTGCTTGTATTTCTGGTTTTTCAAAAGTAGTTCCTGACCTGTTCTGTGATGGTATATTGTTGAGTTTGTTGTTGTTGCTGTGCAAAGTAGATGATTTCTTTCCTTCTCATATTTTCCTTTATTCAGGCACACAACTGTACCCCTGATGACTGTGAGCTCAAGTGGGCAGAAATGAATTATGTGAAGAATAAATTTACATGCAGAATTGAGTTCTGATTTAGCTAAATTTCCAGATCTACGTATTCAGTGTTTAATTCATGGATATTGTTTAAGTTTTGCTTGCTTTTTGTAATAAATGGACTATATAAACTGTTATATTTCGGAGTCAGGTGATTACTATGAAGTGAACACCAGTGTTAGTTGATTACATGATAGGTTGATAGTAATGTTGGCATGAATCAATTCAGGAATAGTTATTCTGCTTTATGTTATTGAGATCGTGTTTACAGCTTGGTTTTCACCTTGATGATGTCTAAGAACTCACCGGAATATCAGTGGATGAATTAGCCTGTATATAAAACTGGAATTCAATTGACTAGTATCCTTCTAATTCGAGTAGATGTGTATTGTTTCCCCTTTGTTAATTATGGAACACTTAAACTAATCTAGAGGTAATTTCAGGGGCGTTTGGTTAAGCTGAAATCAATGCCTCGCTGGGCTCAACGATAAGTCATTTCAGGCTGTCACACAGACGGCCTTCATAAGTTTGGGCTTCTTAAGGGATTCGATCCCAGGTGATGTTGTCTGTCACCTGGGCTTCCCTTTCTCCTGCCTGACCCAAATATTGGGCCATTTTCTGAGGCCCATCAGTGGTCCAGCTCATTGTTGAGGTTGGACTACTGAATTTTATTCAGTTTACATATAATTAAGTTCTCTTTCTTTTTTTAGGGATATTTGATCATTAAAAAATTGTAGTCACTCTCAAATGGGCCTTTTAAAAATGTTAGAGACGAACTTCGCCCAACAAAATCATGTATGCGGGGCCGTCAATAATTGGATATTAAAATGATTAGAATTTGGGATGGCCATTTAGCGAACTCCGCAGCCTTCCCCAAAATATTACGTTGGAATCTATAGGCACAGTTTTAATTAAAATACCTTCTTAAACTCGGGTGCGCATTGATGCGACCCAAATCCAAATCTCGACGAAGTCGAAATGTGTTGACAACCACGGGTGCATTGATTGCGACGTGGTTCGAAACGTGTTTTCACGACGTTGCAATTCTTTTAAAAACTAAATAATAATAAAAAGCGGTTTACAAATAAAAGGCACATAAGCTAGCATGTGTTAAATCAGATAAAATCAAATACAACAGTTAAGCGACCGTGCTAGAACCACGGAATCCGGGAATGTCTAACACCTTCTCCCGGGTTAACAGAATTCCTTACTCGGATTTCTGGTTCGCGGACTGTTAACAGAGTCATAAATTTCCTCGGTTCGGGATTCAACTGGTGACTTGGGACACCATTAATCTCCCAAGTGGCGACTCTGAATAATTAATAATTAAATCCCGTTCCGATTGTCCTTTAAGTGGAAAAACTCCTTTACGCCCTTGCGGGTTTAGGTAGAAAAAGGAGGTGTGACAGTTTTCATTTGGGTATCTATCTATACTATATTAAAAGCACGAAGGCTCTTAGCGAAATGTCGTTCGTCTTTTTTGCCCTTTAAAAATTGAGTACACACTAGACGAAATAGTCATTTTATTGTTTTCTTAATATTTACAAATAGTCATTCAATTAATCTCCTACTATTTAGGAATGTTCATTTAATTATTCTCCTAATATTTTTAAACTGGGAAAGTTTGTTATTTTTCTAATATCTAGGAATAGTAATTTAATTAATTTCTTACTATCTAGGATAGTTATTTAATTATTCTCCTAATATTTATAAACTAGGAAAGTTTTTCATTCAACTCCATTTATATTTAGGAGTACCAAATTTCTTCTTTTAGGTTTCCGAGGAGGTTTTTTAAGTTTATAAAATTCTGCCTATAAGTTTTAATTTTTCTTTAGTTAATAAAGTTTTGACGTAGGAAAGTTAGAAAAGTTTCGGTACTAACTTATTAGGACTAATTTTTTTTATAAAATATATTAGGGCAAAAATGAGCCTTTTGAACTTATTTTTGGACTAGGAGTGTTTATTTTATTAATAAAGTTTTCTTTGTCTATTTGAATTATATATAATTTTACCTTATATAAATTTTCTTTGTCTATTTACTCAGAATTTCAAAAGCACAGTATGTTAAGTAGTAAAAGCCTAGAGATTTTACCTAGCAAATTAAAATTCATCGTAATCTTGTTTCTACGGATCCAATAATAAGGCATTAAAGGAGTGTCGTAGGACAACATTTCTTCATTTTTTAGGCACTTGTATTTTTATCTATAATTTTTCTAATTAGTTTATAAAGAATATTTCATATTGTTTAATCTTAAAATTTTGTATGCAATGATATAGGATACACGTGCAACGTACGTAGCCTAAGACTAGTATATATATAACTATTTATATATACTTCCCTCATATTGAGTCATGCCACATACGACGACGGTTTGGATTTCTCTCGGAGGTTTACTATATGACGAGCATGCATACTTTTCTACTAGTATTACATCAACTATACTCTAGAAATACTTACCTATTTGAGACTTCTCTTGAAGACATATATTACTATAGCACACAAACGTACGGGTGGTTGAAAATTCCTCGATCGCCTTTAATTTCCCTTTCTTACTTTTTCAAATCTGTGAGTTTAATTTGATCTTAAAGGTCTGAAAGAAACTTTAATTCAGCATTACATTGGTCTTATTTTATTTTAACCATTTCGATAAATCTTGTGGTTTAAAATTATAGCCGGTTTATATAGTTTGGGTTGACCGCGCGCTTAGGCTTTCACCTCTATATATACTTTTCAAAGTTTAGTCTTTTGGTCTTTGAGTAAAATAATTTTATGAGAAATTTTCATAAAGCACTATCTTTTAGTGGTAATTAGCTATCTATAGATAACATTTGTTATATTACGGATTGTAGATATGTTTTTTGTTGTTATAAGATGTATAAGATGTATTTAAACTACTGTATTCATGAATATAGTAGCAAAAATAGGCGTGAATCAGGGAAGTCCAGCTAATTAGTTGTTGTATTCGAGTGTATTCGACTGTATTCTTGGCGTGAAACATGGGATTACAGCTGGACATATTATTGTATTCGACTGTATTCACGGCGTGAAACAGGGGATTACACTGTTTTTAAATGGAAAGTGAATCAATTAACATAATAGACTCCTAATATAACTCAACAAACTCAATTATAACACAAATTTTGTATTTTCGGTTATAAAAAAGATTCTCAACCGAAAAATACCCCCAAAAACATAGCAATCTTGAGAAAAATTATATAATACATCTGAATACATAAATTATATTAATTAAAAAAACATATGAATACATTCATGGAATATAGCGAGACAGTGAATACAATGAAATACATAGAATGCAGCGAGATACATTGAAATACAATAAAAAAATAATAAATACAATGAAATATATAAAATACAACGAGATACATTTAAATACAATGAAAAAAAAAGACAATGAATACAATGAAATATATGAAAATACAGCGAGTTACATTCAAAATTATTAACAGAAAATTCAAGTTGTTCAGCCCCCAACTCCGTCGTCTTTGTTCAAGAACAACCCTAATGTCGTCTCGTTGAAACAACATCAATATCCAGTCCTTGCTCGCCGTCACTGTTGCCTCCGGTTGCCGACGATTAGCATATAATTACCAGCAAAATAACGGAGGTTTTTATTGATCTGATATGTTGCGTCAGAGAATGTGGCACGCCACTGGCCGTGAAATTGCCCGCCACTATGGTGTTGACGCCGCCCAATTTCTCCTTATTGAAAGCGGCAACTCGGGTCCATTCAAAAATGGTGAAGAAAATGTTAGAGATAAATATGATAGAGGCAAAGAGAAGAAGAAGGGTATGTGGGGGCTGATTAAGGAATTGGGTTGCAGTGGTGGTGCCTCCTACAAGGCACAATCAGTTGACAAAGGTCTCCATTGGTTGCATTTCACTTGTCTAATATGAAAAAGAAAGATCGTTCAAGATTAATTTCATTGGCAATGTCAAATACAACCCAATTTTTGATCTATACATAATCATCTGGCATTAGTCGGGAAAATGAGGGGAGAACAGATATGGGGTAGGGGATAAGAGAAATTTGAGGGAATATGAGAGAGAAAAATAATACAAAGCTTATTTTATGGCTTAAGGGTAGAAGGTAACCATATATAAATATTTGGTTATAAAAAATCAAAAGGTAGTTATGGAATATAATTTTTTAAAAGGGTGTTTATTTAATATAAATAAGGTATTAACCTTTGTTATAGGAGGTAACTATTCCATTTTTGAATGACTAGCCCGAAAACTGGCTAGCCCGTGTTATTTTTACATCGATTCGGCCGTCTGAATAACTGGTACTGGGCCTTTATATGGAATGGGCTAGGCCCAATAAGAAACAAATAGAACATAGTTTGATCCAATTCATGTCATAAAAAGGGACTGTCCCAAGTCAAAGGATGAACAAGACCCAAATTATCATGGTGGAAGAAGACTTAATACATTTGAGTCATTTCACAAGTAAAATCAGATTATCTAATTTCCTTTTCGAGATTATCCATCCGCATAATCAATATATATTTGTGAATCAATGTATATTTTTGTATATTTAAGAAATTCTTACCTCCTATAGCAAAGGTTAACACCTTATTTATTTTAAATAAATACCATTTAAAAAAAATTAAATTTTATAGATACCTTTTAAGGTTATAGCAAAATATTTAATTTTGGTTACCTCCTAGCCCTAAGCCACTAAATACGTTAATCAGTTACACTATTTTTTTCTCTCTCTACTTTGATACATCACATTCTCTTCCCCCATCCCATTAAAATTTCTCAGTATAAATAAAATCTCATACTTCCTCTCTCACGCTTTGTTCCCTAACATACCAGATCCCCTGCCACCATTAACGTCTAAATTGACCCACCTCCGCCGTCTACCACCACGGATTCCCTCTTGGACCTGCCACCTCTTCCCACTTCCACCACCAAGGTCCGCCTTTTATGCAGCTACGGTGGGCATATAGTTTCACATCTTTCACATTCCAATTTGACTAATCTAACTATTGAGCACGAAGAAGAACACGACCTTGAAAACAACCAATTCTCAGTTGCATCAGTTCCTTATGAACTCGACAGTTCAGTGGACGATACCATACAATTCAAGCGATTGAATATCCCTTTGCTTGACGTGAGATCAAGAAAACAATAAGCACAGATTTCTCAATGGTAGAGTTTGGGGCTGAGCAACTTGATTTTCTGTTAATATATTTCAATGTATCATGATATATTTTCATGTATTTCATTGTATACATTGTCTTTTTTTCATTGTAATTCAATGTATCTCGTTGTACTCCATGTATTTCATTGTATTCACTGTCTTTTTTCCATTGTATTTCAATATATCCCGTTGTATTATATGTATTTCATTCTCTGAAGATTGCTATGTTTTTGGGGTATTTTTTGGTTGAGAATCTTTTTTATAAACTGAAAATACAAAATTTGTGTGTTATAATTGAGTTTGTTGAGTTATATTAGGAGTCTATTATGTTAATTGATTTACTTTCCGTTTTAAAAACAGTGTAATCCTCTATTTCACGCCGTGAATACATTCGAATACAGTTGAATACAATAATCTGTCCAGCTGTAACCTCATGTTTCATTTCATGAATATCGTCGAATACAACAATTGATTAGCTGGACTTCCCAGATTTACACCTATTTTTGCTACTGTATTCATGGATACAATAGCTTAAATACATCAAATACATCTTATAACCACACAAAAGGTATCTATAATCCGTAATATAACAAATGGTATCTATAGATGACTAATTACTACCAAAAGATAGTGCTTTATGAAAATTTCTCTTCAAAAATAGCCAATATTTGCAAAGTCATTGAAAATAAGTCACTTTTTTGCTGCAACGCGGAAAGTTCCAGCATAATATATTGGAGATTGGAGTACATGTGTATGAACTTCCAACAAATTATGCTGGAACTCCAACACGCGAAAAATTCCAGCATAATATACTGGAGATTGGAGCACCTGTATATAAGCTTCCAACATATTAGGCTGGACCGGTATATTATACTAGAACTCCAGTATATTATGCTGGAAGTCCAGTATACTTATGCTGGAACTCTAGTATAGTATATTAGAGTTTCAATAATTTTTTGGATTTTGAACAGTATTTTCGTTCAAATTTATTTTTACATGAAAAATGACTAAACTTCGATTACTTTTGAAGCTGTGACTATTTTTGAATGACCATTTGTAAATCTGATTATTTTTGAGTTTCTCTCGAGGTCGATCGGCCAGTCAATGTCAAAGTTTGGTGTGAACTGGTACTAGGATTCTTTGCTTTTCCTTCTTATTACATTGCAGTATCTCTTTCATCAGTCGGTACTCGGTATTTATCAGAAGTAGCCTAAGTTAGCACTACGCTTTAGTGTAGATCGAATTTACGTCACTAAAATCAAAGTATGATGAGGGTTCCATTTCCACGTAATAATTGTGAATTCAATTCAAAAAACTTAAGCGCCCAATCGTTGGGCATAAAGCATTTGTGAAGGGGGTTTTGGCATGGTATAACAACACGAGAAATTCAAATATAGTTAGATTTACAACTGGTCGTTCAAAAATAGTTCAGTTCAAAAGTAATCGAAATTTAGCCACTTTTCATGTAAAGATAAATCTGAGCGAAAACACTGTTCAAAACCTGAAAAATACGCCAGTATATTATACTGGAGTTCCAGCATAAGTATGTTTGAACTCCAACATATTATACTGGAGTTCCAGGATAAGTATGCTGGAACTCCAGCAGAATATGATGGAGTTCCAGCATAAGTACACTAGAACTCTAGCATAATATAGTGGAGTTCCAGCAAGTATAATTGTCCAGTATAATATACTGGAGTTTGGAGCACCGATGCTCCAGTCTCCAGTATATTATACTGGAGTCAGCAAAGTATACCGGTCCAGCATAATATGCTGGAGTTCATACACAGGTGCACCGAACTCCAGCATATTATGCTGGGCCAGTCTCTGTTGCAGCAAAATAATGGCTATATTTCATTGACTTCGTAAACGCTGGCTATTTTTGAATGACCAGTCTAAAACTGACTATACCGTGATATTTTTACTATAACAACATACTCATATAATTGGCAGAAAATAGCCCTAATTATAGATATTGGCATCAAATACCCAATAAATGTATATCATAATAGCAATATGTATATCACAACTTTTTTTTTCTTCTTTGTCTATATCCACATGTATATTAAAATTTTATTTTCATTCTTTGTATATAAATAATATTATTCTTTGTATATCAATAATATAAAATTATATATATAGTTATTGCTGCCTTTATATCAATGTATATCGCAATAAAAATATTATATTATTTGTATATCACAATTTATACCACATCGAACATGTGTATACCAAAATTACAACTCGTGTATAGATCTATGTACATCAGTGATATATCATGTATATTATGTGTATTTGTGTATATCTATGAAATTTTTTGTTATATGTATGATATACAATGTGATATACATGGGCGTCCATAACAAAATTGTGTTGTATTCACGATATACAAAGTGATATACACAGACGTCCTTAAAAACCTGTGTGTGATATACACAATATACAATGTGATATACACATGTCGTTGTTGGATTTTTAGGTCTGATTTTTTACCTGAAACCAATCTAAATCACTTCTAATCTTGCTCAAATTTTGTATATAGCCTCGTTTAGGTATTTTCAACCAATTTCAATCATACCCACTCATTAAATCCAAAAAAAAGGAAGAGAGAAGAAAAATAAAGTTGAAATATATTTTTTCACTCTTAGTTTTTGCTAATCTTGCTCAAATTTTGTATATAGCCTCGTTTAGGTATTTTCAACCAATTTCATTCACACCCACTCATTCAATCCAACCAAAAGAAAAAGAAAAGAGAAAAAAAATAAAGTTGAAATATATTTTTTCTCTCTTAATTTTTGCTTCTGATTTTTTCTAATGTGAGATTAACTTTACCTTTTTATCCCACTGTTTTTTTTTTTGGCATAATTTTCAAGAATTTTTGCTAAACTATGAGAGCAAAAGAGAAGAGATAGAAGAAAAACAAGGAGAGAAAGAGGGAGGAAAGCCAAAATAAGCGTGTAGTTTTTTTGAGAGAGAATATAAAAGAGAACAGTTTTTTTAATATTTGGCTGTATAATGCCAATTGTTTGGGGCTATCTTTGCCAAACCTAATATAAAGCTAAAAAATTACCAATTTCTATTATGTGTTGTTATAGAATGCCAATTTTTCTTTGTGAAGTGTTCGGCCTGGCCAAGCCCAACAAATTCCCTAAAGCATCTTCACCTTTTAAAAGAAGAATTTAATTCATATCCCATATTCCCATTACAATGTAAAATTTACTCACCTATTCACGTATATTTTGACAAGTAACAGCAGATTATCTAATTTCCTATTCGAGATTATCCATCCCGATATGTAGTATTACGTACTAAAAGATTTGGAAAATATTTTTACATGGTTACACTTGGAAATGGTGTCTCATTTATAAGTAAAAATAGCACGGTATAGTCAATTTTTGGATTGGTCATTTAAAAATAACTTGCGTTTACGAAGTCAATGAAAATAGCCTGCAACAGAGATCGGTCCAGCATAATATACTGGAGTTCGGTGCACCTGTATATGAACTCCAACATATTATGCTGGACCGGTATACTTTGCTGACTCCAGTATAATATACTGGAGACTAGAGCACCGGTGCTCCAAACTCAAGTATATTATACTGGACAATTATACTTGCTGGAACTCCAGTATATTATGCTGGAGTTCTAGTATACTTATGCTGGAACTCCAGTATAATATACTGACGTATTTTTCAGGTTTTGAACAGTGTTTTCGCTCAGATTTATCTTTACATGAAAAGTGGCTAAATTGCGATTACTTTTGAAACTGAGATATTTTTGAACGACCAGTTATAAATCTGGCTATTTTTGAATTTCAACTATTGACGATTCCCATAACTGCGACTCCAAATATTGTGAATGGCAGACTCTTTAATTTTTAGGTTAGCCATCCACATGCATAGTACTTGTAATACAATTGAGAAAAAGTTTGAAAAATTAACTCAAATAGCTGCCCACCTAACAGCTTAAACTAAAAATAGCCGTTGAAGGTATAATATATACATAATTTATATATAATTGTGTATAATTAATATATAATCTATGAGTATGGCTAGAAAAAATAAATAATGAATATGACCAACTATTTGTGTAAAAATCCTAAAAAAATTCACAGAAGAATCACGGGAGAAATTCAAAATAGCCAGATTTACAAGTTTTCATTCAAAAATAGACACAATTTCAAAAGTAATCGAAATTTAATCACTTTTCATGTAAATATAAATCTGAACGAAAACACTATTCAAAATCCGGAAAAATACTCCAGTATAATATACCGGAGTTCCAATATAATATATCGGTCCAGCATAATATACTGGAACTTTTCGCGTGTTGGAGTTCCGACAATATGCTGGAAGTTCATACGCAGGTGCACCGATTTTCAGTATATTATGCTGGAACTTTCCGTGTTGTAGCAAAATAGTAATTATTTTTCAATTAATTTACAAATGCTGGCTATTTTTGAATAACCAATCCGAAAACTGGTTTGCCCGTGCTATTATTACAAGAATACTTTTTAAAATGGTGGCCCATTTACAGCCTATTCGAGGGTCCACATTGCCCATAAAGTGTGAAACAAGCCTTCAAACTTTACAAGAAAGTTTGCGTCTCTCCAAAAGGCCAGCAATATGAGGCCTGACTTAACATTTTGTTCTGATAAGATTTTTTGATTGACAAGAATGCTTGTAATCCTTAAAAAGTTAGATTGATATCCAATATATAAAGATTTTCGGTGACAATTGTACTATGAATTGGTCATCTATTCTCCCATTATGTTATAGAGCATGTTGTTTAAAAGCTCTAACAAAAATATTAATCACAAGTCACAACATGTATAGTGAAGTAAGTGGATGAACAAAAATTCATTCTTGGCGAGTTGTATATCTGTGCAGTCACTTATTCCTTTTCAGAATTTCAAACAAAAATATTCAACGTTGGTATGATAGTAGACATTTTTTTTGATATTCATAATGTTATAGTGGAAACAAGCAAATTAAAGACATAATATTCCATGTTCATTGAAATCATAACTACTGTGTGAATTTACATCACCTCATGAAGACTGATATATTATAATTAGTATTATTTTTATTTTGATACTTCTCCATTTTAAGGTCTAGCAGTTTAATTTTCTTAGTCTTGTCATGCCATGAAATGAGCTGCAAAAGAGATTTGATTCTGGTCCTTTTATCTTAAAAATCTTTATTTTCGAAAAAATTGCAAGTATAAATGAGTCAGAAAAATATCATTCTCATGCATAGCATAAATTCTAAGATGAAATGTATTTGTAAAGACTAAAGAGCATATCTCCATCTTTTTTCTCAAAAATATAAGTGAATGGATAATAAACGAAGACGAGTTGTTCATTTTTGCCTAAATTTGGTTAAGCATTAAGATCAATGAGGATTAAGGTGTCTAGTTATAATTTCATACTTAATACGATGAAAGCATATCGTCATACACCACTACTAATTGCTAGATTATGATTTATGTGTATAGAAAGAAGATTATATACTTCTAGATACATGGGGTTAATTAATCATGCCAAATAACAATTTCTTCTTTAAATACATGGTACTATAAGTTAGGTAATTTTAATTAATTTCAGGTGCTGGTGATATTTTTAATATTTTTGTGCTTGGCAACTGATTCATTGAACAAAAAAGACTAAGGGCTTTGTCCTCATGTACAAAAATGGAAAATGGATGGAACCCTTCAACTCTGAGATTAAGAAATACTTAAGCACAGTTAATTAGTGAAAGCAACCAATGGGCCATCAGTCTATATCACATTATCTCAAATTTCTTTTTAAAGGAAAACAAAGCACGCCTAATTTCAACCCATTGTTTTGCAATTCTTAGTTCTTCATATTTAATTAATCTCTTATGTTTTTTTAATGGTCTGAAGTTACGGTCATCTCTACTTTTCCTTATACAACAAATGTATTCAGTATTTAAACCTTTTCCTCAAGAGTTATAAGGTGCGCACTTATAGTCAGCTAATATGTTTTGAGACTTATGAAAAGATTTAATTTTTATTGCTGAAATTAGTAGCGGAAAGCACCTTTCTGAAATACTCTAACTAGAAAATTAAGTACAAAATTTGAGCATATATATACATTTGCACATAGAATTTTGGCTTTCCAAAAGTCATGATAACTTTGTTGAGCATGTGAATTAATTAGATGTGGTTCATCCGATAGTACGTATCAGCTCCAAATTGCAACTTTCACATAACTAATATCATATTTTTGTAAAAATTGAAAGAGTAAAGACTTCCACCATATTGTATTGGAAGTTAAAGCATAGGCATGAATCATCAATGTACAAATATTTTAGTTTTCCATTCGGTAATTGTTATGCAGTTGACATAAAGTTGAGGCTCATATGTTCATATATGTATAATGTATACATATATTAGTTTAACTTCTATATATTAATGA
Organism: Nicotiana sylvestris; assembly: GCF_000393655.2. NCBI lineage: Eukaryota > Viridiplantae > Streptophyta > Magnoliopsida > Solanales > Solanaceae > Nicotiana > Nicotiana sylvestris. Next base: position 68,137,443 of record NC_091063.1, read on the forward strand.
TGGTGTACAAATTTGTACTGCAGCTTAATCTCTGTGCGTAAACAACCTATTATACAAAGGGAAGGGGGAGTTAGGTAATTCAGAAAGTTAATGAAAGGACTTGAAAATAATAAGAGCAGCTGGTGTAAGATTAACAAGTGTACCAATAAAAAAGCAAAATAATAATGAGGGTAGGAATACAATATATATGCCAAACTAACAAAAACGTTTGGTTACGTGCGTATTGGTCTATAATTACGATGCAAAACAGAAAAACAAAAGAAAGGGGCGTGTTGATTCACATGTGAATGTGAAAGGGGAGAGGGTAGAGAGAAAAAAATGTCATGCAATTGTGACTTCCTTAAATTCTGTTAAGAGAGTGAGGAAACTATGCTTTTCTTGTGGCGTAATACCTGCATTACAATATGGCCTTGTCTTTTGAAACTTCTGCCCATCAACTTCCTTTCACTAACAATTACCCCTTTATTTTGCTACGGAATTAAGTTGTATACATTATCAGTGTGTAATTTTTTTTACACCACCACGTCATTTAAGGTAACATGTTTTATTTTTAAAATTACAAATCACATTATAAAGAGACTTACCTATAAATATTCTTTGAATGAACCGATAACGTAAAAAAAACAAAAAAAAGAAGCTACTAACATTATATATATATATAACTTAAATTCTAAGTACTCGACATTGATAACCACTTTCTCTTTAGTCTTCTCAAATACATTATGTTGCTGTCCTTTTACTTTTTATTGCAAACTATCTTGTGAATTACTAAAAGTTTTTATCTAATTGTTAATGTGAATAGTTATTAAATATTTTCGTTCGACTTGTGTATATTTTCACTACAAAGCAACAATCTACGAAAAGGTTAATTTTATCTCATTGTAAATACTAGAATGACGAAATTGCTTTTCTGAGTCTGACATGAAATTCCTTAACCAAAACTTCATCTAAACTCCTCCAATCATATTGGATCATTTAATTTGGGGGAAGATATCCTTAAGAAGAATGCTTTCAAGTTTATGATAATACGCGGAATAAAGAAACTTATATATTCTCTTCGAAAAAAAGTTTATGATATTCTCTCTGAAAAGAAAAGGAGGTTCTCTCATTTTTTCCCCACACAATTTGGTAATGTAAAATAATTTAAAATCTTAATGATATTTCTAATGCACAAAGTACTCTTAACGAGAAAGACACTTTGAGAAAACTAGCAGTGTAGGACTGTGGGATCAAGCCATGGATAAAAAAGGGTAGGCTAGTACACTAAGCTTCCGTTATCTGTGAGGTTTAGGAAAAGGCTGGACCACAAGGATCTATATATATATAGCCTTACCTTATATTTCTGCAAAACATTATTTCTACGGTTCGAATCCGTGACCTCCTAAACATATGAATCCAAACACATGAATCGAGCCATGGATATGCATGTTAAAATGAACCAAGCATTTCGTAGCGATATTTTCTATATTATGTGCAAAAATACAGACAAATTTAAATATATATTTCGACACTCACTTTTTCAACTCAAATCCACATTATCAGATTCGCTATTGTTCCATCTCAAGCTGTCAGATTGAGCCTTCCCCCAATTAATAATGTGGCCGTTGTTAAATGTTACCTATTCTATTATGGAGTACCAAATATGCATCACGATATAAAAAAGAAAATAATACAAATAAGCTAACAAAAAGCATGCGAAACACCAGCCAATAAACGTTAACTTAATTATGACATTCATATTTAGAAAAAAGGAATAAATTAAAGAATAGAAAGCGTCAATTAATTCATAACAATTAGATAATTAACTTTACAAGTTATAAAGCTCAAAAAGACACGGGGAAAAATGTAGTAAATAGTACAAAGAGCACATGCATATTCACATCTTATTTATTTCCCACACTGAGAATTACAAAAGAGCAAGTTAGGTTCCCCTACGAGAACGAAACTGATAGATACCATATTTTTCATTAGTTTTTAGTACTAAGTTTGACTCAAAGCTTATGCAACCCACATGCAAGACTTTGTATATGTATTTTAACCTAGCACGTTTTCAAGCTTTACATTTTTCTCATTTTTTCTAGGATAAAGTTTCCTTAACTTGACAAAGATTGTGACGCTCATAAATTCAGTTCATATCATGACCTTCACTAACTCATGCCACTATCTCTAACCATGCGCACATACGCGAACTTAGTGAATTGCGTATAGATTCGGACGAACCTAATAATTTTAATTTTACTTAGATGAAATTCATTAATTATATCTAAATATATAATCCTAAGCTCAGTAACTAAGACGAGCTATGAATTTATTGGTAAATTCAGAATTCATAAATTTTAAATTCTACCTATGTGGGCATTCTCTTCTTATATTTTTCTCACATTCGTATTTCATACTCATGAGTGCTTCTTTCGTAGTCCTTGCTTTCTCTTTCTTCAACGAGCTGGCTCTAGTAAATGTGGTAACTTCTTTTTGATCTTTTTCACAAAACAGAAACGAAGAAAATTAAAAAGAAAGAGTAAATTGCACTCAAATAGCATCATTTACACTCCACTATCAATTTTACTTTTTAACTTTCCATTTTCAAGTATTTATGGGCTTCACATAATTTTCAAAGGGGGTAAACTAATGCGCATCTGAATTTCTCTTCAAATACTAGTTAGGTCATTAGTATTTGCAAATTAAATATATATATATATATATATATATATATATATATATATATATATATATATATATATATATATATATATATATATATATATATATATAAACTTTAGAAATCGAACTTCAAGTAAAATATTGAAATACTGGTCTAATATGAAAGTTTAGATCAATACAATACTAGTTGTCTCTCACAAAATCTTCAACTTTAACAAATAATTTTTCAATGTGAAATTCACGTTAACACAACTAACTCAGTTTCCAATCTTCTACCAACTTTTTTTCAACGTCAACTCAAGTATATATTGTCCAAATGCCTGCTTAATCGGTCATATGTACTAACCAAATAAAATCATAGAGTAAAAAGATAATGTTTACATAACTTGAAATTAAAGAGGATCTACAATTTAGGAAAATTAGGATACAATATAAGGGTGGCCGTTCCTCCTATAGCAACACATGCTTCATCACTCATCAATTATTATGTTTCTCCATTCCTTGCAAATATGACACTCAATATATATATATATATATATATATATATATATATATAATAAGTTAAGCTCTTACCTACTACTACAATTTTTTCAGAAGTTAAAATCGAACACAACATTAAATACGAGACTGATTGTATTTTAATTTGAGGTCAGGATCACGAGAAAGTAGTGTTATTTGTCCCTTCCAGTGTTAGGCAAGCTTGACCAGAAATGTGCTATCCAACTGCCCCGTCCAGAAAGAGATTTATATATGTGTAATTTAAAATGTAATTACGGGTTATTTTGCAAGCTATAGAAGATTATATTTGTTATAACAGTTATACATGTTATTGCAGGTAATTTAATGTGATAGTGAAAAAAGACAATATATATATATATAGTCAATGCACTGAACTTCACCTCAAGCTTAATATAAGCTCTTTCCCATTTAAAACTTGTGGATGTAATTTCACGAGCTAGTCAACAAGTAGCAAATTGGATTATACTAGATGTGTCATAGACAGTATATTGATAAATGATGAAAAAGGCATGTTTTGAGTATGTTTATATATTATTTCTTATGTGAGTTATGGGAGATCACATGGTTTTGACGTAAAAATATGGGGTTAATTTCACTGATGGTCATTCAACTATCTTTCAATTTCACTAAAGTCACTTAACTATTTTTTGTCACTTAAAAGTAACTAAACTTTATCATTGTCACTTAAAAGTCATTTTGGCTCAAAACCCTACAATAAATATGACATGACATAAACTTTAATGAGAAAAATCTAAAAATAAATGTCACATAAGCTTAAATGGATCGCACCCACTTTAGATCCATTTCTTCCTTAATTTGATTTGACCCATAACCCAAATAGATTTCAATAGGGGGGAAAAACACACACCCCTAATAAAATTAGGTCTTGTGATTCTTTTGTGAGGGTTTTTATTGTACAACTACAATCTTTCTTCTATCTAAACAATTGCAATAGGTTGTGTGTAATTGCATGTTCATTGTGAAAATGGACTCTTATTAACCTTATTATTATTCTTGTGTGTTTATGATACATTAATATGTTATGTGAGATGAATACAATACTATTTTAATTTCACTAGAAAATTATAAATATGATATGTGAGTTGGATAGTAGTATTTTAACTTTAATAGAGTTATAAAACAACTCAGATGGGGCATACAAACAAGATAAGAATTTTTTTAGTATAGAATAATTATAAATGAGCATTATGTAATAGAAAAGGCAAGAATTTTGTAGTATAGGATAATCATTTTAAACTAATGTAAAATTTAATTTTTTTTATTGAAAGCATTTGAGTTATGGGTCAAATCACATTAAGGAAGAAATGGATCTAAAGTGGGTATGATCCATTTAAGCTTATGTGACATTTATTTTTGGATTTTTCTCATTAAAGTTTATGTCATGCCATATTTATGGTAGGGTTTGGAGCCAAAATGACTTTTGAGTGACAATGATAAAGTTTAGTTACTTTTAAGTGACAAAAAATAGTTGAGTGACTTTAGTGAAATAAAAGATAGTTGAATGACCATCAGTGAAACTAACCCTGAAAATATGCTCATTACGTGTTTCTATGGGTAGGAATAAACTTGCGCGGAAAAGGATCAAATAGGAGAAAAATTGGTGAAAAAAAGAGTTGAAGAGAAAAGTCCCAGACAGGAAAGGGAGGCTCACTTCACCAGACCAGGACGGAAGCAAAAGAAATCAGGAAAGTCCCAGACAGCGAAATGAGGGTCACTTCGCCAGACCGGGAGCGGGGCAGAAAAATTCAACTATTCCAATCCGAACTAGGAGAAGTAATTTCGGCCCAAACAAACTCTAATCACTATAAATACATCCTAAAACATGATTTGAGGAAGAGACACTACTTTGTAAGGGGAGACACTACTTTGAAAGGAAAGGAGAGTTTAGGGAGGCAAGAACACCCTAGGAGCAAGAAGGAGAAGGATTCAACTTCACAATTTTTCCCTCTTTCTTCCTCTATTTCCATTATTGGTTATGAATTCTAGTGTTGTAGTTTTGCATACTATTATGAATAGATAATTTGTTATCTAGGGTTTTTATGGAATCTTTTGTATGATGAATTCTTGTTACATTTTTATATAATTAAGCCGTTGGATTTCTCTACTTGTTCAACTACGTGTTTGTTATTGTTGATTGAATGACCATCAATTGACTGTGTCTATTTAATGTGTACTGCTCGAGAGAAAGTACATATTTAGGTAATTGTTGAACAATATCACTCCTAACGTATGTAAGAGATCGATGTGGAGGGTTTAAAGGCGGGATTAGAGATAACGAAACCTTGGTGCGATCGTAGTGAGCGGTGAATTAGTGCCAGCTAGCGTAGTTCGAGAGAATACGTCTAGTAAATTGTGGTGGTTGCTCGAGAGAGATCTACAACACCCAAAGTAATCACGATCGGTAGATAATACATAGGCGGAATTATAGAAGGCTTAGCGGGAAGGATTCCGACAATTGAGAAAATTATAACTCTAGACCTCCTTAATCTTGTTTCCAACTCTTAGTCTCCTTAGTTAATAATTTTACTGCTTTTAATAGTTTCTAGTTAATTAGTTTAAAAATAAGAAACACAATCTTTATAATTAGAAAATTATTTGAACTTGTGTTTCTTAGCGATATTGAACAACTGTAACTAAGTCTTAGTTCTTTATGGGCTTCGACTCCAGACTTGTAAACCAGATTATATTTGCAACAACCGCTTAGTCCTTTTTATAAGGCATAGTTGGATGTGATCAAATTTTAGCGCCGTTGCCGGAAAACTAATAGTGTAGTTGTTGTCGTTGCTAGGTTTCAAGTTTGAACTTTTATTTTTATTTTTATTTTTGTATTTGATTTGTTTTTGTTTTACTTATTGATTTGAGAGACATGACATCTTGGAATTATGAGAGTTTTGATGTTGGCAATTCTACTTTTGATCCTCGTTATGCATATTGTGGAGAAAATCACACATTGCAAAATTATCAAAATATTCCCTAGAGCGAGTTATGTGCACCAAATCAATCTTATGTGTGTGATATGTGTGGTGGTCAAGATGGTCACTTTCATGGATGTGCTTATATTTCTTATCTTCCCCCAACCCCTAATTATGATGGTTCTACATTATCTTGTGAGGTTAACAGGAACAAAGAACCCGGGGAAGCTGACCTTAAGGAGATCAAAGATATGTTAAATTGCCTCATGGAACGAAGTAATAAGAAGCAACTTGTATGCGACAAAATCAAAGGGCTTAATTTCTTGCTATCAAGCCACTTTAGAAGAATATCTCGAGACCCCGAGGACGTGGAGTTGCAATCGAGTGCCCTCTCTCGGGGCTCGTCGAGGCCTGACTCAAAGAAGACAAAGGTCAAGGCTAGAGCAAAAAGGGGAATTCCCAAGGCACGCGGCTAAGTCTGACAGAGCCGGCCTACCCAGAGCCTGTGTCGAGGCGTCACGTCTAGTCATCCCATCTCCATGCTTTTACAATTAATGCATGTTGTACTATAACCAGATTCCCCTCCTATATAAGGGGAACCCACACTACTTTGTAAGGGGTTGATATTGCTCCAACTATTCTATATAAGATCAATAATCTCTCTCTCTCTTTCTTCTCTCTAACTTACTCGCTCAAGGCCACTCTTAGCATCTATTGCTTTCATAGTTGTTCTTCATTTATTTCTTGGTATTGGCCATAAAGAGCCTTCTTTAATTATATTTCAACTGTTATCCCTTCCCCGATTACCCCCGATAGCTCAAGCTCGAGCCGGATATCGACCCCGAGGCCCTTTATTGACCAATCTGAAGTTCGGGCAGCAGGCCCCTCGGTTTGATTACTGCCCCATTTTAGCTTGTATCTCATCGTTATACTTCATACTTCCAGCATTAACTGCTCTAACAACTAGCATAAAAATAGATCACGATTTTTAGAGTCCCATTTACAAATTTAATTGTTGTTACCATTTTCACGGTAAACAGTTTGGTGCTCACCGTGGGGCTAAAAATAATAGTGATTATTTTCTTGCTAGTTTCATTACACAAACACAAATTATCTTTCATGTTTTTCTTGTTCAAGATCTTTGATTTTAGGTCAAAATGTCTGGCTCGGTAAATAGAGTCGAGGACGACAACCTCGAAAACCATGGGGAAAACGGCGTGGCTGTTCTGGCTGTCGGTGCGCCACCACAGAATCCCGATAATGTTCCCGGACCAATTCTAGCGAATGCAGATTCAAAGGACGCACACCAGGTCAACAAAACCTCGCACAGCGATAGGAGCATACGGCATGACGATCGACAGAAAGCCCAAAAAATCCCAGCTCAGGAAGAACATGAAGTTAGTTTTCATGTTATTTTTGAAATGTTGTAGGCACAACAGTTGGCCATCGCTCAGTTACAAAGCCATACGAAGACTCCTAGCAAAGCAGCGCCAGAAACAGCTCCCCCCGTCGAACAAGTAGCCGAGAGATCGGGCAATAACGGATCGATAGCCGATCCCACCATCGTGAAAATGCTGGAGGACCTCACCAAAATGATCGAGTCAGGAGAGAAAATGATAGTGACGAACGATAAGAAGGTCGAAACCTACAACTCTATGGTCGACCAGATCCCGGGTGCGCCCCCGGTCCTCAAGGGCGTAGATTCGAAGAAATTCATACAAAGGTCGTTCCCCGAGGAAGCGGCCCGGAAGCCTATTCTAAAGAAGTTCACAATGCTGAAACTCCCTAAGCACAACGGCACCACCGACCCTAATGAACACGTTACTGCTTACACCTGCGCGATAAAAGGCAACGATATAAAGAATGACGAGATCGAGTCTGTATTGCTGAAAAAATTCGGGAAAACACTCTCGAAGGGGGCCATGATGTGGTATCCCAACTTGGATCCTAATTCCATATATTCATTCACCATGCTAGCAGACTCCTTCGTAAAGGCACATACCGGAGCCATCACGGTAGCGACAAGGAAGTCCGACGTTTTCAAAATCAAGCAAAGAGAGAAAGAGATACTGCGGGAATTTGTGTCTCACTTTCGGATGGAACGGATGGAGCTACCGCCAATGTCTGACAACTGGGTAGTGCAGTCCTTCACCCAACGCCTGAACGAACGAAGCTCGGTGACTTCGAAACAGCTGAAATAGAACCTGATTGAGTATCCAGTCGTGACCTGGTCGGACGTCCATAACCGGTACTAGTCGAAGATCAGGGCTGAGGATGACCAGTTGGGCCCCCCTTCGGGATCGATATACCTAAAAAGGCTCATGGCAAAGGAGCTGAAACCAAACAAAGAAATGTATCATCCATACCTCGAGGATAGGAGGAACGCCCCGAGGCGCAACCTACCTCGCAATGGTCGGAGAATGGATCGAGGATAGGACCCTCGAGGGCTCATCAACAGAACCAGGTTCGATCGAAACATAGTTCCAACAGGTGTGCCCCACTTATCAGAGTACAACTTCAACGTCGATGTGTCAGGCATCATGTTTGCCATCAGTAAAATCAGAGACGCCAAGTGGCCCAAACCTATACAGTAGGATCTTTCGCAAAGGAATTATAACTTAGTATGCGAGTTTCACAACACGCACGGCCACAGGATCAAGGATTGTCATCAGCTACGAGAAGAGGTAGCTCGACTGCTTAACAAAGGATATCTTTGGGAATTCCTTAGCGATCGAGCCAAAAATTAGTTCCGAGAAAGGGAGGCAACCAAGAAGAACGAGGCAAACGAGTCGCAACATGTCATCCACATGATCATGGGAGGCGCTGATGCCCTACTGGAACCCGTAATGAGAAGAACAAAAATATCCATCACCAGAGAAAAGCGGACTCGGGGATATATCCCCGAAGACGCCCTCACATTCAGCGAAGAGGACATCAAGATCCTGTCTCAACCTCATAACGACGCACTGGTAATCTCCTTCCTTGTAAATTTTTTTCAAATAAAACGTGTACTCGTGGATCCAGGTAGCTCGACTAATATTGTCAGGTCAATGGTGATAGAATAGCTCAGATTGCTCAACTAAATCGTGCCCGCCACTCGGGTCCTCAACGGATTCAACATGGTAAGCGAAACAACGAAAGGAGAAATCATCCTCCTGGTTATCGTGGCCGGCATGACCCAAGACACCAAATTCCATGTCATCGAAGAAGACATGAGGTATAACGCCTTATTCGGGCGACTGTGGATACACTACATGAGAGTAGTACCATCCACCCTTCACCATATTATAAAATTTCCAACAAAGGAAGGGATTAAAACCATCTACGGGGAACAACACGCGGCGAGGGAAATATTTGCAATACACGATGTGGTACCAACGTTCGTACCTCCGCTCCCAAATAAATCAAAGGGCAAATCAGGCCTCACCCTCGGTCGAACTTGACAAAACAAAGTAAAGAACCATACCTCGTCTTCGCCTCAGGCAATTGAAACAGATCGGTCCTCACGATTGTAACAAATCAATCCTGAGGCATCGCCAACATATCTCACTTCAAGGTACGACAATCTCCCTTTTTGTTTTGATTTTAGGACTAACCCTTGTGCAGGAACTCAACCGGAGTAGTCAGAACTCTAACACTTCCCAAAGACCTTGAGGCTCTAAAATTGCATCTGTTGCACTCTTTTCCTTTGAACGAAGTTTTTCTCCCAAAAGAAGGGTTTTACCGGCAAGGTTTTTAACGAGGCAACGTCTGCGATATGCCTAAGGAAAACTCTGCAAATGCTCGAAACTTCTTTTGCAGACAACTTTGAATGATGATGAGCATTCGCCCAGATAGCTACCCCCTTAAAAAGGTCTTGAAACGCCAAATGGGGTTTGATAACTAGGGAATATGATGCATTCTACACTCCTCCTTACTCAAGTTTTGATTAGAATTGTGTACAAAATAGTCGCAAAGGCTCATTAGTTATGCTTGATTGCAGGTTTGATCAACAAGGTGAAAAAGTGTCAAAAACTAGCTCAAAAGGGAGTGAAACTTACGCAAGTACCCAGACAAGACAAAGCTTAGCCAAACAGGGCCAGTGCGGCCGCACACCATTCTGTGCGGTCCGTACAAGTGAAGTTCAAAGAGTTTGCTTTTCAGGCTAAAAGGCAATGCGGCCGCAAAGGGTCTTGTGTGGTCTGCATTGAATTTACTGCGGCTGCACTCGCTTTCGTGCGGTCTGCATTGCCCATGTTTAGAGAGGTGATGTTTTGGAGGTTGAAGCTCAATATGGTCCGCATTCCTTTTAGTGCGGACCGCAGTGGAAGCCACCGTGGCCGCACTCGACTTTGTGTGGTCCGCATTGCCCAAGTTCAGAGAGCTGATTATTCAAGCCCAGAGCCTTAGTGCGGCCGCACTTGATTTTGTGCGGTCCACACTAGCCCCACAGGGGTATTTTTGTCCAAGATTTTTAGCCTAGTATAAATAAATTCGTTTCCCATTTTTAGGTCATCAAATAGTTTTGTATCAAGAGTTACGCTCGTGACTTCGTTCCTTTAAGCTATTTCAGGTAATTTTAGTGTGATTTCAATATTGAATCTTCAAGTTTAATTTAGCAATTAATTATTATGAGTTTCTCTTCATCTATTTCTTTGTTTTCTTCTCTAATTATGAGTAGCTAGACCCATAAGCTAGGGTTGTGGCTCAACCCTAGTGTGGGTAATTGATAGGTCTTTTGTTTTGATGTTTTATTGTCTATGGGTGTTTGATATTTGGGCTGATTTAGGGTTTTAATTGTAAATTAGTGGTTGCAAACACTAGTTTATGCCTAGTAGACTTTGGCTCTTCTTGATAAAGAGAGCCTAAGTCCGTGAAATTAGTCCAACAAGGAATTGGGGTTAAACCTAGAGATAGTACTACCCGACTTGAACCTTGACTGCTTGTGCAAATTTGCATACCCAATTGGTCTTGAGAAAGTCAATTCGGGCAAAATCACACGAACTACCGAGAGGTATAGAGTGAGTAGAATCATGTAATGGTTATATCATACTCACCAAATATGACGATCTAGCTTTAGACTCAAGAATTCGTCAATTGACCACCTAGGCGAAAGTCGCTACCCTAGTGCCCAACTTGCAATAGTTTAACCTTAATCTTATTTAGCTTAATTCAGCATTGTAGTATTATAAAATTAGAATTATAATCAAAACCAAAAATGTGTAGAAGTGCAATTAGGAACAAATACGCAACTCTATTTCAGATAGAAACTCAACTCCAATATCTAGCTCCCTGAGGAAATCGATTCCCGACCTTAATCGGGTAAAAGCTGCTTCGATCTCTCTCGCTACTCAATAGTAGTGCAGGGCTAGCCTCAATCCCTTTTTGGCGCCATTGACGGGGAGCTAATTGTTTTGGCTATCTATCTAAATAGTTTTGTGTATTATTCTTCTTTCCTTCCGTGTTACTAACTTGTTTGTGTCACAACTTCAGGTACAAAATGGCAGCAAACTTAAACAATGCACCTATTGGAGATCTTCCGCCGGGGGGAGGAAGTAGATGACAATGTTGAAGATGAGGTCCCTATTGTGTCTCAAGGACAAAGGAGAGACCGCCAGGCCAATGATAATATTCTAGGCCCTCCCCCGCTACCTCCAAGAGTGGCTCCTCGCGTGCTTTTAAACCAAGGCTATGCAAGTGCAATTGTCCCGCCCCGGATTCGGGCGGGCAATTTTCAAATAACCAATGTGATGCTAACATTGTTGGAGCAGCGTGGGTATTTCACGGGCGCTGCCAATCAAAATGCTTACAAACATCTCAAGGGGTTTGTGGATACCTGTTGGGGAAGCAAGCAAACTAATGTGTCCATGGATGCACTGCAGTTGAGATTCTTCCCATTTTCACTAGATGGAAAACATTGGATTGGCTTGAGCAACTTCCCAACCATTCTATCACTACTTGGGATGAATTGGTGAACAAGTTCATTGCAAAAATTTTCTCACCCGGGCATATGGCAGCATTGAGAGATGAGATATTGGCCTTCAAGCAGGAGCCCACCGAACCTTTGCATGAGATTTGGGAGCATTATAGAACAATGGTGAAGGAATGCCCCAACAATGATATGACTGAGGCGATGATCCAACAGACTTTCTACCAGGGCATTAACACAACAAACTTTAGCATAGTGAACCAACTTGCTGGGGGCAACTTTATGAAGCTGTCTTATGATGAGGCTTGTGACATTCTTCACGAGATGGCTGACACTTCTTCTGCTTGGGAAAGTAGAGCCAATGTGCCCTTGGGTGACCCCACGATCACTCATTTGCACAAGGAATTACATGATCATGGGCAGACTATAGCTGAGTTGAAAACTACTATGAACCAACTAGCAAAGGCACAATTGCAACAAGTTCAAAATCCTCACCAAGTGAATGCTATGGAAGGTGTCAACATGCTTGTCAACAAAAGAAGACAAAGAGGTCAACAGAGTCAAGGGAATTCGGAGAAATTTGACAATGATTGTGGTGGATTTCAAGATGATGGTTATGATGGACAAAGTGAAGAGGTGCAATATGCGAACAATTATCAAGGCCAAAAGGGCAATTCTTCCAACAAACAACAATGGAGACCCCAAGGCAATTGGGGCAATCAACAACAACAAGACAATGGTAATTGGGGGAACGACAACCAAAACAACAACTGGGGTAATCAGAACAACAATAAAAATAATTAAGGAAATTGGAATGGTAACAACAACAATTGGGGTGGTAACAACAATCGAGGTGGATGGAATAATGAAAACCAAGGAAATTGGGGGCAAGGCTTTCAAAGGCCCCCAATGTACCAACAACCGAACAATCTACCCCCATTTCCATCTCAAGGTCTTAGTTCTTCTAGCAATGATATGGAGAGAATTGAAATGATGTAAAAGAATGCAGATTCTGATGCGCAGTTGGCTTCCCACAATACCTCAATCAGAAACTTGGAGTTGTAGTTAGGCCAAATCTCACAGTCTTTGAATACTCATCCTAAGGGGGCTCTACCTAGTGATACGGTGGTTAATCCGAAGGGTGGGAACAATCATGTTATGGCGGTAACTATAAGAAGTGGGAGAGGCGGTGATGTGAATGCCTCCAAACAAAAGCAAATTTTGAGTGATGAAGTTGAGTTGCAAGAAGATGAAGTTCCTTTGGTGGTTGAAAATGTGATTGATGACAATGTGAATGAAGAAGTGAGGATTGATATTCAAGATGCCAAGATGGAAACTCAAAATGACGTGAACCCGTCTAGGGAACACCATCTCTGATAGCTCTTGGACTTCGCCAGTGCAATGTGTACCGAAGAAGGGTGGCATGACCTTGGTTGCAAATTCACAAAATTAGTTGATTCCTACCAGAACCGTCACCGGTTGGAGGGTATGCATGGACTACCACAAGTTGAATAAAGTGACCCTTAAGGATCACTTTTCATTGCCTTTTCTTGATTAGATATTAGACCGACTTGCTGGGCATGCCTTCTATTATTTCTTGGATGGGTATTCTGGGTACAACCAAATCTTGATTACTCCGTAAGATAAGGAGAAGACCACATTCACTTGTCCATATGACATTTTTTCCTTTTTTCAGATGCCTTTTGGGATGTGTAATGCACCGGCTACATTCTAGCGGTGTATGGTGTCCATTTTCACTGATATGGTGGAAGACATTTTGGAGGTGTTCATGGACGACTTTAGTGTTGTGGGATTCATTTGATGAGTGCTTGAAGTATTTTGATAGAGTTTTGGCCCGTTGTGAAGAAACCAACCTTGTTCTCAATTGGGAGAAATGCCACTTTATGGTGGAAGAGGGCATAGTTCTTGGGCATAAAATTTCAAAGCATGGTATTGAGGTAGACAAAGCAAAAATTGATGTAATTTCAAGACTACCTCCCCTACCTCTATCAAGGGAGTTAGAAGTTTTCTTTGACATGCGGGGTTCTACCGGAGATTTATCAAAGAATTTTCGAAGATAGTAAATCCCTTATACAAGTTATTGGAAAAAGATGCCAAGTTCGTGTTTGATGAAAAATGTATGCAAGCCTTTGAACTTCTCAAGCATAAGTTGACCATCACTCCTATCATTGCCGCACCTAATTGAAGCTTGCCCTTTGAGCTCATGTGTGATGCGAGCGATGTTGCGGTTGGGGTGGTTTTGGGTCAGAGAGTGAACATAATGTTTCATCTGGTGTACTATGCGAGAAAGACAATGTATGATGCTCAAGTGAACTACATGGTGACCGAGAAAGAACTTTTGGCTATTGTGTTCGCAATGGAGAAATTTCGGCCGTATCTCATGGGTGCCAAGGTCATAATCCATACCGACCATGCTGCACTCCGGTACTTGATGACTAAGAAGGATTCCAAAGCTAGACTGATACGATGTGTCTTGTTACTTCAAGAGTTTGATTTGGAGATTGTGGACCGGAAGGGTAGTGAAAACCAAGTGGCGGACCACTTGTCTCGCTTGGAGGAGGAGGGGAGGCCTCATGATAGCCTAGAGATCAATGATTCATTTCCCGACGAACAACTCCTTTCGGTGTCAGTGAATGGTATGCCATGGTTTGCAGACATTGCTAATTTCCTTGTGACTGGTATAATCCCGTGTGAGCTCTCTTCTAACCAAAAGAAGAAGCTCAAACGGGATAGTTTGGATTTCTATTGGGATGAGCCATACTTGTTTAAGATTTGCACGGATGGTGTGATCCGAAGGTGTGTCCCAGAGGAAGAGAAATTGAGTATCTTGGAGGCTTGTCATTCCTCTCCCTATGGTGGACATCATAGTAAGGTGAGGACGGCTTCCAAAGTTCTTAGTTGTGGGTTTTATTGGCCAACTTTGTACAAAGATGCAAGTGAACTAGTAAAGAGGTGTGATGGATGTCAAAGAGCGAGTGGAATTTTGAAGAAAGATGAGATGCCTCTCAATACCATTCTTAAGGTTGATATTTTTGATGTATGGGGCATTGATTTTATGGGCCCGTTTGTTAGGTCGTGTGGGAACACATACATTCTTGTGGCGGTGGACTATGTTTCAAAGTGGGTCGAAGCCGCGACTTTTCCCAACAATGAGGCTTGGAGTATTGTTGCATTTCTCAAGAAGAGCATTTTTACAAGGTTTGGTACTTCTCGTGCAATCATAAGTGATGAAGGGTCTCATTTTTGCAATACAGCTTTTGACACTTTGCTTGCAAAGTATGGTGTCAACCACAAAGTTTCTACTCCCTATCATTCTCAAGCAATTGGTCAAGTTGAAGTCTCCAATAGGAAAATCAAGAGCATATTGTCAAAGACGGTCAATGCAAATAGGACCGATTGGTTAAAGAGGTTGGATGACGCTCTATGGGCTTATAGGACTGCTTACAAGACTACAATTGGTATGTCTCTATATCGGTTGGTGTTTGGGAAAGCTTGCCATCTACCGGTTGAGTTAGATAACAAGGCCATGTGGGTTTTGAGGAAGCTAAATTTTGAATGGGATATTGCAGCCAATCTTCGTGTGGAGCAACTCAATGTACTTGATGAATTTTTATTCCATGCCTACTCCAGTTCGTCCTTGTATAAGGACAAGATAAAGTTCCTTCATGATAAATATGCTCATAGCAAGGAGTTCAAAGTGGGTGATTTGGTTCTCTTGTTCAACGCTTGGTTACGTCTATTTCCAAGAAAGCTTAAGTCAAAATGGAGTGGACCTTTTGAAGTGGTGTGTGTGACCCCGTTTGGTGCACTTGATTTCAAGAACAAAAATGGGGAAGTTTTCAGAGTGAATGGGCATAGGGTCAAGCACTACTTGGGAAAAATTGATGACAGCCACGTGGTGGCACTTCTTCATCTCAAATGATTTGATGGTAACCTGCGTTGTGCCATGACGTTAAATCAGGTGCTTCTTGGGAGGTAACCCATGTGTTTTTTTCTTGTTTTTCTTTGATTTTTATTGTAGTGTAGGATTTATTTTTGCACTGACTGGTTGTGAGATGTTGTAGGATTGTGTAGATGCAGTGTAGGAAAAAGTTGGAAAATGATTACTCTCTGAACATTTTCAATGCGGACCACCTGCCATTTTGTGCGGCCGCAAAGACCTCAGTGCGGGGGCAAGAAAACAATACAGATCGCACTGATGAATGACCAAAAGTGGAGGTTCTCTGAAGTTTACCACCACGACCGTATTGCATTTTGTTCGGTCTGCGGCGGTCCACTGCGGCCTCATTGCATTTTGTGCGGACCGCAGTGGTTACCTTGTTTGAGTCCTATGACTTTGAGCAATGCGGACTGCGGTACCATTTTGTGCGGTTCGTGGTGGGTAGGTGAGATGGGCCCCAGGACTTTTTTCTATAAATAAGACCTGAGGCCCTCCTTTTCAACTTTTCGAACTTTTCACTCTCAGAACTCAAAACTTCACTGTTCATCTTCCTTCTTGCTCATAATTAACTGCTAGGAATCGTCTATCTTCAGTACTTCTCACATCTGGTAACTTTAACTTCTTTTTAATTGTTTAGTTTTGTTATTTTCTTTTACTTTTTCTATTTTTCTTTGTTCTTCTTAGTAGCTTTCCCGTATTTCTTTCAAGATGGTAGATTAGGTTACTTAATCGTTGTTTAAAATTAGTTTAGGTAGTTAAATGACTGTATCTACACTTAGGGACCCTTCAGTAGGTGAAAAATGGACTTCAATTGAACATCTCATAAACCCTAGGTTGGTGTTGCTTTTTGGTACTCAGTGCGGACCGCGTTGGAATTTGTGCAGTCCGCTGTGCCCTTGTGTAGTCCGCAATGCCATTTGGTGCGGACCGCGGTGAACAATATTTTGCATTCTGATAAGTGAGGACTGCGGCCGCATTACATTTTGTGCGGTCCGCGGTGCCTCAATGTAGACCGCAATGGCATTTTGTGCGGTCCGCGGTGCATTTATTCAGAGAGTGGGTATCTGAACCCCACCTCTGTGTGGACCGCAGTGTCATTTTGTGAGGTCCTCATTTGCCTCTTTGCGGTCACACTGCATTTTGTGCGGTCCGCACCCTGCTAGTTTAAAAAAAACTGTCTGCAACATTTCTTTTGAAACTGTGAATTACAATGTCTTCTTGATACTAACAAGCATGACTGAATTTGTTTACAGACAATGGTGAAATCAAGAGGCAAGGGTGGTAAACAACCAGGTAGAGGGGAGTCCTCCTGGGATGGGAAGCAAAAGATGATAAAGTTAACTCCCCAAGCCCGTCAAAACATAAAGAACACAAGAAAAATCATCAGAGCTGCTGATAGGGCTATTGTCAATTGGGGAGTAAGTACGAGCTCTCCTAGGAGGCATCATCAAACTCCGTGCCAGAGTACATTGCTGACTGGCCGGAGAGAAACAGACTGAGAGACACACCCCCAGCATCCCCCACTGCCCAAGCTTCAGTTCATGTATTGTCTGAGTCGTCTAAGGGCTCAGTTGAAGGCAGTGGAGATGAGTACTCCACCTCTCCCGTAGCTTCATTATCCGGAGAGGATGTAGTACCAGAGGAGGGGGAAGAAGCAGGAAGGGGTGAGCCCCAAGTTGGTGGGGTAGAGCGGACCAGGAACCCAGAAGCATGGGAAGACCGATTTGTGAGTGAGGTGTCCTACCACAAATTCAGAGAGTGGTGGCCTGAGAAAAAACTAATACCTAAGCGGAAAATAATCACCCAGGACCTCTCGCCTCACTACCCAAATGTGTTGAGGCAATTCACAGACATAACAGGATGGGAATTTTTCATTGACCATGTGGAGGACACAAATGAACATCTTGTGAAAGAATTCTACACCAATGTGAACCACATCAAAAAGGGCACCAAGGTCACAAAAGTGTGGAACTTGAAGGTCAAATTCGATAGAAAGTCCATTAATGATTACTTGGGCTTCGCAGAGGAGGATGAGTCCCTATACTTTGATAATATGCAATTGGGTGAACAAACCCATCCGTGGTTGGCGGAGTACTTGGCAATCCCAGGTACCACTCCCGATTGGCTGACGGTGGGGGTGAAAATATTGAGGAGGACACTGAACTTCGAGGCCAATGGGTGGGAAGCTTTTGTGTGCAGCAGACTAGACCCTACCACCCATGACAACTCACTCCCACTTCACCGGGCGATCTTAGTGGCATCCATCATGGCAGGGTACCCGATCAATGTCGGGAATGTGATATCCGGGTCATTTCATAGGTGGTGGATGAGGGTGATAGGTCCTACCCATTCCCCAACTTCCTAACGATGTAATTTGAGGACCTCAAGGTGGAGAAGAGGAAATTTGACGTAAAGGTGAAGGCAAAGGCACACTTCTTGTGGTATAGCCTACAGGGTAATGACAACCCTAAGGGCAAGGGCTCTAAAGGAAAATCCACTACTTCAGCTGGCCAATTTGAAGAGCCAGTAGTGGTAGTGACTACTTAGAAGCCTCCCTCTACTTTAGCAGATTTCCCCCCAGGTCCATCCACCTCTGCAGATCCTGACATTCCCTCTACCACTGCCTATCCATTGACAGCCCACCGTTTGAGCCAGACCCTCACTAGCATCAACAACTGGATGCAGACATCTACTTCTAAGTTGTCTGTGTTATCTTCTACCATAGCATCTCAGTCGGCACCTCCACCTCAACAGGTCCCATAGTTTAATAAGGACGCCCTCAAGGATATTCTGGACAACCAGAAGAAGATCCTTGATACTCAGAAAGTGTTTACGGACGCTGTTGATTCTCATAGGAGAGCTCTCAAGGAGCTTGCTAGGGAGGCCAAGAATTTAAGGAAGAACCGGGCTTCTAAGGAGTCCGTGAAGGAGTTGCGGGTTGAGGCAGACAGGTTAAAGGCAGATCACCAGCCTTTGGATTTATTGCTATATGATCCGGTGCCAGCAGCCCATCCCCAGCCAGTGCAGTCAGAGAGTCCTCCCAAGAGGAAGAGGGTGATCCCTCAATTCGATGATGCAGTCATCCAGTTGGCAGACCCACCAGAGACTTCCTCCAGTCAACCACATGATGCTACCCAGGAGCCTGTCCAGTTCCAGGCCCAGGTCCCAGCAGCAGATCCACATGTCACAGGGGGCCAGTCTCAGGTTCCCGAGCTTACTGAGGACACAGGGACCACTCAGGACCCCATGCAGACAGACGGCCCATAGGGAGTTTTTGTATCCTCTTTCCTCTATTTTTGGTGCTTATTTTGCTTAGTTGGCATTGAGGACAATGCCAACTTTCATTTTAGGGGGTAGGCCCTACTTTGATTGATTTGTTGGATGACTATATATATATGACAGATTTTATTTATTTCTTTCTTTTTCATCTTTGGTATGTATATAATTTTAGCACTCCATTACGTTTTTCGCACTTTTTACTTTGGGTATGTATATAAAAGTTATGTTACATTGTATATATTTATCTCCCTTATTGTATATTCAATTAAACCCTCCTCGTGTAAATATTCATTTTACTTTCCGCAAATTTTTCTTTCATAGCTTCTTATTTGTGTTCGTAGCTTCTTGTTTTGAATTTTTGCAATAAGCCTTTAGTTTTCTTAATGCCACGTTTCTTTCCAAAATGAAATAAAAGAAGTGCTCAAGGAAATATGGAACCTACTTAGACCAAACATTTCCTACCCTGAACCAAAAGCCCTTACTATGTCTGCACAAAAGCCCTATATGATCTCTAGTTGAATGGAGCTTACATTAATGGTGACTCACATAAGGGGCAAGCATATGGTACTTAGAGCCAGACTTGTGACTTTTCCTTAAGATAGATGAGTATATTTTCATTAACCTCGTTCTGAGTGTCACTATCCTAAATGTGAGGTTTGCTTAGGGAGAGTTGAGGATGTGTGAGTTTGGGTTCCACAATGACCAAAGTAATAGAAAGAGTTCTTTGATGTGTTGAGTCAACTCTTGATGCTCTTGTGTCGCACTTAATTCATGGTGTTTAAAAGAGTAAATGTTGTTAATGATTCATTTGTATTGAGGGCAATTGTTAGTCCTAATTGATGCTAGATGAGGTCACTTTAGGACAACTGAATTTTCTTAGATTTTCTCTTAAATGATGGGTCTTATTTTGTTTGCATGAGGACAAGCAAAAGCTTAAGTTTGGGTGAGTTGATAATTAGGGAATATGATGCATTCTACACTCCTCCTTACTCAAGTTTTGATTAGAATTATGTACAAAATAGTCTCAAAGGCTCACAAGTTGTGCTTGATTGCAGGTTTAATCAACAAGGTGACAAAGTATCAAAAACCAGCTCAAAAAGGAGTGAAACTTGCACAAGTACCAAGACAAGACAAAGCTTAATCAAACAGGGCTAGTGTGGCCGCACACCATTCTGTGTGGTCTGCACAAGTGAAGTTCCGAGAGGTTGCTTTTCAGGCCAAAAGGCAATGTGGCCGCAAAGGGTTTTGTGCGGTCCGCATTGAATTCACCGTGGCTGCACTCGATTTCGTGCGGTCCGCGGATCCAAGATTCAGAGAGGTGGTATTTTGGAGGTTGAAGCTCAATGCGGTCCGCATTCCTTTTAGTGCGGACCGCAATGGAAGCCACTGCGCCGCACTCGACTTTGTGCGGTCCGTATTGCCCAAGTTCAGAGGGCTGATTATTCAAGCCCAGAGCCTTAGTGCGACCACACTTGATTTTGTGCGGTCCGCACTAGCCCCGCAGGGGTATTTTTGTCCAAGATTTTTATCCTAGTATAAATAGATTCTTTTCTCATTTTTAGGTCATCAGATAGTTATGTATCAAGAGTTGCGCTCGTGACTTCGTTCCTTTTAGCTATTTCGAGTAATTTTAGCATGATTTCAACATTGAATCTTCAAGTTCAATTTAGCAATTAATTATTATGAATTTCTCTTCATCTATTTCTTTATTTTCTTCTCTAATTATGAGTAGCTAGACCCATAAGCTAGGGTTGTGGCTCAACCCTAGTGTGGGTAATTGATGAGTCTTTTGTTTTGATGATTGATTGTCTATGAGTGTTTGATATTTGGGCTAATTTAGGATTTTAATTGTGAATTAGTGGTTGCAAACACTAGTTTATGCCTAGTAGACTTTGGCTCTTCTTGAGAAAGAGAGCCTAAGTCAATAAAATTAGTCCAACAAGGAATTGGGGCGTACTCAAGAGATTGATAGCCCCAATTAAAGGGTTAAACCTAGAGATAGTAATACCCAACTTGAACCTTGATTGCTTGTGCAAATTTGCATACCCAATTGGTCTTGAGAAAGTCAATTCGGGCAAAATCACTCGAACTACCGAGAGGTATAGAGTGAGTAGAATCGTGCAATGGTTATATCATACTCCCCGAATGTGACAATCTAGCTTTAGACTCAAGAATCTGTCAATTGACCACCTAGGCGAAAGTCGCTACCCTAGTGCCTTTTACCTATTTGAACAACTTGCAATAGTTTAACCTTAATTTTATTTAGCTTAATTCAGCATTATAGTATTATAAAATTAGAATTATAATCAAAACCAAAAATGTGTAGAAGTGCAATTACGAACAAATACGCAACTCCATTTTAGATAGAAACTCAACTCCAATATCTAGCTCCCTGAGGAAATCGATCCCGACCTTAATCGGGTAAAAACTGCTTCGACCTCTTTCGCTACTCAATAGTAGTGCAGGGTTGGCCTCAATCAGGGTTCTTATAGGAAAGTAATATACCAGGCCAAACGGTCGAATGAACCGTGTCCATATAGCCAGGCTCCCGTCGGCAAATACGTGTACTATTGTACCGAGCAATCAACGAATACTTTTTGTCAAATACACCTTCACAAAGTAAGGTAGCAATTCCTTCGCCGAAAATGTCCCGAACACTCGGGGACTGACGCTAGCGATTTAACACTCAGATAGCCTCCAGGTTGAAACTCCGAAATTACAAAACCTTCAGGTAAGGCAACGCGAAAATTGCCAAGCCTCACCAACATCAAAGGTACCTTGAGTACTAGGAGATTGTCTCCAGTCACCACGTGCTTTAAAACCCGAGGCCGTAAGACCCCGAGCGAGCAAACTCGGTCTAGTAAAGATCTATTCAACACAACAACATGTATTTACGTCAAGAAATCAAAGGGTATCTTTCACCGAAAGCAGCTCATACTCCAAAAGAAAGTTCAGCATGCTCACAGCAGGGATCCCTCCACCGAATACGTCCCGAAAATACTCGGAGACTTAGTATCAACAATTTGGCACCCGCACGACCTCAGGGTCGAAACTCCGGGCTCATAAGGCTTCAACAAGGCAATTTCGAGCTCACGAGTAACGGCCACCGAGCCTAAGAAAACTCGATGACTCGGAGATTGCCATCGATCGCCATTTACTGGAAAACCCGAGGTCGTAATACCCCGAGCGGGAAGACTCGGTCTAGCCCGATATATTTTTCGCAACAACAAAAACTGTAAGACCTCAACATACATGACAATCTGTAAGACCTCAACAGGTATGACAATCTGTAAGACCTCAACAGGTATGACAAACTGTAAGACCTCAACAGGCATGATAAACTGTAAGACCTCTACAGGCATGAAAACCTGTAACACCTCAACAGGCATGAAAATCTTGTAAGACCTTACTACAAGCATAAAACTCAATCCCGAAGTTTAGGCTATATGTCGCATTTGTAAGACTCCCGAAAGGGCATACCCTCGATGTAGATGCCTAAACTATTACTCAGGATCAAAAATAGCTCTGGCCAAACACATATAACTACGGTCAAAACGGCTGCACCAGCCAAATTAACATGACTACGGGACGTGTGACCGTCACTAACAAAATCACAGGCCATTACTTTGAATCTACTTTGAAAAGAACTGGTTAAAACATGCTACCCTCAACAGGCAAACGAGATTCGACCATGTCAACTCCAAATCACAAGGCTTCGAGCTACTCAACCTACGAGCTAAACCTTCAGAGGTGCTTGAACATCGCCGCTAACGACTTGAAATTGAGGTTCTTCCCGAATGACGATGGGTCAGACAAAATTATTTTAAAAGGCCTTAACGAGAGGAAAACAAAGCCTACAATATGCCCACGGGAAAAAGCGTAATAGCCATTATCGCCAGCCAATTGAGCCTCAAGGCCGCACACTAAAAGGTCTCAACGACCTAAAGCATAAGAGCCACTACCGCCAACTAAAGAAAACTGAAAACTTGATGATTAAAATGAGTTTGAGGTGTAACCCGATTCAGAGACCGGATCCAAAATAGTTAACTATACATGCCTAAGGGCATAGCGTAAGAGCCTCTGTCGCCAGCTTCATGAGCCTCAGGGCTGCACACCTAAAAGGTCGCTTCGACCCAAGGCATATGAAAGCCATTTTCATCCGCCCATGCAGGCACAAAAACGTGAGGGTCAATTAAGCTCGAGTCACAACACGACTCAGAGACTGAACCCAAAATAGTTAAAATGCAAATGCCCAAGGGTATCGTCCGCCCGTGCAGGCACAGGGGATTGAAGTTCAGGTAAGCTCGAGTCAAAGCCTGACTCGGAGACTAAACCCAAAACATCTGGGCAAAGCACAAAAGCTCTAAACGCCTATGCGTGCTAAAAATCGCACTTGACTGAGCATGAAAGAGTCTCCGAACCTGTCTAATGAGCCCCGGATCCATAAGGCTCCCGCCAAACGCCGAAACCAGCCCGTCTGGTCAAAAGCAATGCAAAAAGAGATACAAAAGAGATAAAGCTTCAAGTTTCTTTTATTCACATATGCAAAAGGTTGTTCTCCATCTGCAAACATGCTCTGCAAATATCAAATACAAAATGGCAAAATGGCAAAGTATACGCTCCGCTCCAGAAGGATACGAACTACCATCCCCAGCTTTGTTCTCTATGACATCGGCAGGAAGCGACTGAGCTACACGCTCGTCCGCCCTCGCTCAAGCCAACTCTTTTGAGACGACGAAACCCAAGGTGCCAATCTCTTCGAGTACCTCTCTTCGGGATCTGCAACGAACATATTCCTCGATCCTCTTTTCATGATCTAGGGCCCGCTTCAACTCGGCTTTGGCATCAGTAGCGTCCTTCAAATAAATTGCCATCTCCTGATTAGCCTTGGTCCGACTCAATGCTGCTTCAGCCCGAGCATCGATTATCTCAGCCCTGACCTTCGAGAGATCAGACTCAAGCTCCGCGATCATATCCACTTTAATTGAAGCTTGAGCCTGCACCTAAGCCCTCAGTTCACCACAAGCATTCCTAACTCGGTCTGCTACGCCCTTAAGGTACTCTAGAGCCTTCATCTTTTTTCTGCAACTAAGATAAGCAAAAAGCCTAACCTTAAGGGTTAAAAAAGTGAAACGCTTACTATGAAAGGTCACCTTGCCCATCAAATAGCTCTCATAATTCAAGCTCCAGTACGCCTCATATCGCCAGTGCATCAACTCAACCTCCTTCTCCTTGCTGAGGAGCCTAAGGGACTCACCCTCATCCAGAGCTTTCCAAAGCCTGGCCCCATGATGGAGAAGCTCGTACCTAAGCCTATCAAAGGCCTACAAAAGAAAAACTCGATAAGAAAAGGAAGACGCGAAACGCATAAGGACTACGCCAAATCTTACCACGGAGTGAAATCTGCGGACTTCCTCGAAAGCCGAGCACACTCCTGTTGGTCCAGCCCCTCCGGCCCTGGAAGAACCAACCTCGATCGAGGCATAATCACTCGGAGGAATCACCGCTCTGGAACCAAAGATTTTGGGAACAACAAGTGTTTAACCCAAAAATAGTTTTCAAGGTCAAAGCAATAATTTTATATGATGGGCCACAAGCAACCGATTCAATCCGAAAGATATAAAATTTTGTTAATACAACGTGATAGAGAAGTGAGAAATAAATTCAATGACAGATAATATAATAAAAATAAAGTAGAGAAGAAAGAATTCTTATTGAATGATCCTTGATAGGATAATGAGCCGAATAGAGCTTGAAGGGCCGAACTATGGCTAACTTGGGAGCAAGATGCTATGAATTACAATGTATAGAATTGTAGAGAAGAAAATTAGATTCCCCTGATGGTGGTAAAAGTATGTCTATTTATAGGGCTAAATCTAAGTAACTAGTCTCCTTGAATTATGGGTCCATTATGAGCATTTACTCAATCCATCCATTACTTTTGGAAGACTTGTAACAGTTGTATAAATGCTGGAATTCCGTAATTGCTGAGTTAATTCCATAAATGATGAGTTAATTCCGTAACTGATGAGTCAATCCCGTGCCTGTTGAGTCAATCCCGTGCCTGTTGAGTCAATCTCGTGCTTGTTGAGTCAATCCCGTGCCTGTTGAGTCAATCTCGTGCCTGTTGAGTCAATCACGTGCCTGTTGATTGCCTTGTTCTGACCGTTACAATCATTTATTGCATTTATTAATAATTGATTTGTAACTAATGGTGTAATGATGGTAAAGCCCATATAATCCGAGATTAGTTGATTCCTTCTTCATTTGTAATTATGAGATATTCTCCCACACCTGATCTGGGCTATTTCATGATGATCAGTTCCGAGGCTAACAGGCACGGTACAAGTATGTTTGGTCCCGGGGGTGTTTCAAATATCATCTTTACATGTCATTCTTCACTTTTCTTCAACTTTACTGACAAGTGTCGCCATTTAATAGACCCACATGGCGAGTCTAATTTTTACTAATACAGATAGTCCCCCCACTTTCCGGTTACTCACTATGATGTGACCGGGAAGTGGATTTTATCCTTTTCATCCTTGCCTGTGCCTCATTAAAAACCTTGCCAAAAAAATCCAATAGGGACAAAAACCGGACGAAGGAAAAAAGAGTGCAGAACTTAGAGATTCAGATGATAACTCTACCCTTATGTTCCTTTAGTCAATAATCGGTTGGTTTACCCCTGTCTTGTTTCGGGGTTTGAAGACAAATCTTTGTCTTATGTTTGCAAAGTTTGATATGTAAATTTCGGCTTTAATTTTTGCCTATTTTAATGTTTGGGTTTTTGTTTCACCCTTTAACTTTGCATTAAAAATGTTTCAATGCTCTGTGACTTTTTTTGAATAAGCACGAATTATAAAAGAGGGCCCTTTTTTGATCGACACTTAATGAAGAAGACGTCTCAACTTCATAATGGTGTAAATATACAAAAGAGAGATAGGAACTTTCACATGTTTTTCTTTAACAATGTTTTGAAGAAAGTTTTTGCATTGAACTTTCATAATATTTCACATGTGTTTGTGTATCGTCTATAACTCATTTTGCAACTGTTTTTTCTTTTAACAGATATGTTATAAACTTGCACCCGTAACTGTTTTTATTTTGCAACCATTTTTTTTGAATTAGTAGAAGGGGATAATTGTTTTTGTTTATAACAGTTTTAAATATAAGGGTATGAATTTTTACCCATAACTGTTTTCATTGATAATAGTTTTCAAATGAATACAAGCGTAATGCTTTTTCATCCGTAACTGTTTTCATTTACAACAGTTTTTTTTGAATAAGTACAAGGATAATGATCTTTCATCCATAATTGTTTTCAGTTACAACAGTTTTTGAGTAAGTACAAAGATGTGCATTTTTACCCGTAACTAATATGCTGCCTTTAACCTGAACATTCGTTTACATTTACGAATATGGTTTCTTTGGTTTTTGAGTCAGGCTTTTTGTTTTGAGTCTTTGGCTCTTTTGATTTTGCTCATAGTACTTGACTTGTTGGGAAGATAGATCTTCAGGCTCGAGCTTTGACTTTTTTATAGTCTTATTTGCTTCATCTTTGCCTTTCATACTGTATAGTCCCCCAAGTGTTTGAGCTTTGAAGGATGAAATCTCGAGCACTTGACTATTCCTTCCATGTGACTCGGAGACTGCTTAATCCTTTTATTTCATCAGAAGGGTGTAACCTAGACCGGGAATAATACAGTGTTCCTTGTGTCTTTCGGGTCTAATATCATCATTTGACATTTTAGGGAATTTATCCGAGTACAAGTTTTTCTTGGCACTTTAGAAAATTATTTGAGTGCTCATAGTTAGTCTTTTAGACTTAAAATATATATTTGGATGCATCGTTACATGTATGATGTCTTAATGTTGCACCTTTGGGTGTCTAACTTTTATATAAAAGAGGACCCTTTTATATACTTTAAACGCTATGAAGAGGACGTCTCCTTTTCATTCAGGCGTAAAATATGATCGATTGATCCGAGTAAACTTTTAGTTTGAGGGAATATTAATCCCGATAGGATTTACAACAGTATTGACCCCATTAAAATTTATGGGATTATTGATCCCGGTAAGACATTGAGTATGAGGGAATATTGATCCCAAATAAATATATATCTTAGTAGATTTGTCCTGAAGATACATTTAATCTGATTGGATTTTGAATCCAAATTGGAGTATATGAATATACTTCCAAGTAGAGAGGGACACATGTCCAAAATAATATTTGAGATTTTCATTTATATACAAGGGATAATCTATCCAAGTCATAATAAAATTAGCCATTAAGAAAGGCTTATATATTTAACTTGAATGGTCGTTGTTGGACCGAATATAAGTCACGTGTTTGTTCAAAGTGAACTTTATTCTGGTGGCATATTTGCATACCTTTATCTTGACTTAGATGTAAAACTCTCGTTTTTTATCGTGGGATTCTTGACTCTGATATGGAGTTCTCGATCCTTTTTGTATAGTATATGTATTTTTGAAGAACTCATTCAACACTGTTTGAAGTGTTTAGGTTTGATATGTGCAAGACAACTAATTGAGTTGAGATGGTAATTAATGTCGGAATACTCTTAGGAATTATATCTCCCAAGGCAATTAATTGCTTGTATCACTTCTTATAATGTCAGGTCAAATTGACTAATCTTCAAGTATAAGTAATCTCCCTAGTGTTTGAGTTTTGAGGTATGAGAACTCAAACACTAGAATCATAATTTGACAGTCTGTAGTTTAATAGTTCCCAGTAAGATAGTTAGTTCCGATATTGATGGACTTTCAAATGGTCCAGTTCCAACATAGTGATGGTACCAAGCTCGTTTTATCAAATATTTGTTACTCTGGACGGGAACTACGGAGGTTCCAAAATGTTGCCAAAACCGGAGTAATTTTCACTGCTTTCTTTATACATTTCTCGCAACATATATTTTGTTTGTTTGGCCCATGTGGTATTTTAGCTTTTAGAGCCTTGAATATTCTCAAATATAATTCTCCTTCAACAAGGCATTAGAGGATGAGACGTACTCAGAGTTATCGAGAGCATGCTTGTCTTTGAATAAAGTCTCATTCTACAGGTAATAAATGAATATTATGCCAATTCCAAATTAAATTAGTCAGACTTACCTCATTTTCATTCTAATTGATGATAGATCAGGGATTGCCTAAATAAGGGATGGCTCGATCCCGAGACTGTTTGATCCGGAAATGATATTTCTCAATAAGAGCCCGGGGTTACTTTCGGAGTTAGTGATATCAACAGTAGATCCGAGACTAGCACATCCGGCTCGATTTTCTTGGGCTACATAGTTTTCTTGGATTTGATCAATCGTTAAATCAATATTTTTGCTCTGAGTCCCCAAGATAATTTAAGCCTTGTAGCATATGCTTCATACTCGGATTTGTTGTTAGTAATAAAATAACTTTTATGAATTATCTAACTACTTTCCCTGATAGGCATTAAGCATTGTCCCTAACTCGGGAAGTTTAGTACTTGTAGACCTAATTGTGTAGAAGGTCCAGATCCCAAGAATTATCCCAAAAATAACATGTGCTATTTTTTAGCTTCGGGTAATATGTTCGAGCTAAAATTAATCATGAAATCTGCTAAATTTGTGATTTTATAGTCGTACGTGGCCGATAAATAATATCACATTCACTTAGTTCGACTACTAATTTAGCTAGCCTTCCTGACAGTTCATGTTTATGCAAAATATTGTGTAATGAAAATATAGTGACTACGGGAATTGAATGACATTGAAATAAAGACTTAGATTTAGGGCAACTACAATTAATGTCAACTTATCAAAATGTAGATATGTAGTTTCCGTATCTAAGAGCATTTTATAATAGATAGGAGAATGTGTACCTTTATCTTCTTGAATTAAAATTGCATTTACCGAGACATCCGAGATAATTTGGTGTACCGGCAATCATCTTTCTCCTCGGAATTTTGAAAGTAATGATGCGTTGTTGTTAGATAGCAAGTTCGAATGATTCGACTTTTCGGACTAAACCGATCTTTCAAAGTTCTGTAACTTTATCTTTTATTATTTGACTTTAGTTTCTTCTTTTGCTTGACCGGATTATACCACGGGTCAATATTGAGCATATAAACCTTTACCTCCGGTGTTACACCTATTATGTTACATGGAGGCAAGCAAAGCAATTTTTGTTAACATGTAAAAGTTTAATCAACTTACCTTTATATTCGGTGTCGAGTCTCGACCAACGTAAACCTTCCTATTTGGGAAGTCAATGATAATTTCTAGTTCTTCGGCATTTGACCTCGTGGCTTCTGATGCCTTCAGTTCAATGATTGCTTCCAAAAATAATTGTATAATTGTCCAAGGTTATTAATGAACCTTCGTTCCTCGTGGTCTATTCCATCCCGCAGCTATCTCTTCTTTTTCAGTTGTTAGGTATGGTATCTTTGTAAGCAATCTCGTGGCTGTTTTACCCATATTCCTCATAATCTTCATTCTTCTCCTATGAAATTTTACAATTTAGCAAGGTAATTCCTTACCTGTTCAGATTAATCCGGATCTTTTCCAGCCCGTGAAGAAAATCTCGTATCTCTTTGCTCGGACCTATTTTTTTAGATTTTTGCGTTTAGATTCGGATCACCCAAGAATCACATCCGCTTGATATCCGAACCTGTTTTTGACTTTTAATTGAATGAACGTGTCTTCCTCTATTTGAAGCATTATATCGAATGTAAATTTTACTCCTCAGTTCCGAGAAGGTTCGACGTTGTTCTTCTGACTCCTTCAATCGGATCCGGAATCACCTCGGATTGGTTTTTGAACCTGTTTTTGGACATCTTATTAGTGTCAACTTGACTTACCATGTCTTCTTCTATTTAAATTTGGTGCTACAACAGTTATGCATATCATTCTCGCAGGATTGATAGGAATTTCCGGAGGTGTTCTATCCGCTCGTTCTGTTCCTTGATCTGTTTTTGTAAGGTTAGAACTAAATTTTGCAAATTAAAATTACCTGGTATATCTGAACCTCATATTCCGGAACTGTTTCGTACAGATCCGTTATAATAAGTTCTGGTACTGATAGTTGCGGTACCAATATATCGATGTACTTTCTCCATTTTTCTCTATTTGTTGCTTACATATCATTATCATGGCTATTCTTCCCTTTTATTTTACATGGTAAAGCCATCTCCAACTTGGTTGTCCTCAACTGTGTTGATTGGTAAATTTTGGCCATGATGAAGTTTTAAACCTAAAACAAGCGAATATTAACAAAAAATGTTACTATGTTTGGATGAATAGAAAATTTGCTTGAGTTCCCGGTAACGGAACCAAATTATTTAACCCAAAAAATAGTTTTCAAGGTCAAAGCAATAATTTTATATGACGGGCCACAAGCAACCGATTCAATCCGAAAGATATAAAATTTCGTTAATACAACGTGATAGAGAAGTGAGAAATAAATTCAATGATAGATAATATAATAAAAATAAAGCAGAGAAGAAAGAATTCTTATTAAATAATCCTTGCTAGGATAATGAGCCGAACAGAGCTTGAAGGGCCGAACTATGGCTAACTTGGGAGCAAGATGCTATGAATTACAATGTATAGAATTGTAGAGAAGAAAATTAGATTCCCCTGATAGTGGTAAAAGTATGTCTATTTATAGGGCTAAATCTAAGTAACTAGTCTCCTTGAATTATGGGTCCATTATGAGCATTTACTCAATCCATCCATTACTTTTGGAAGACTTGCACAACTGTGTAAATGCTGGAATTCTGTAATTGATGAGTTAATTCCATAACTGATGAGTTAATTCCGTAACTGATGAGTCAATCTCGTACCTATTGAGTCAATCCCGTGCCTGTTGAGTCAATCTCGTGCCTGTTGAGTCAATTCCGTGCCTGTTGAGTCAATCTCGTGCCTATTTATTGCCTTGTTCTGACCGCTACAATCATTTATTGCATTTATTAATAATTGGTTTGTAACTGATGGTGTAATGATGGTAAATCCCATATAATCTGGGATAATTGATTCCTTCCTCATTTGTAATTATAAGATATTCTCCTGCACCTGATCCGGGCTATTTCATGATGATCAGTTTCGAGGCTAACAGGCACGGTACGAGTATGTTTGGTCCTGGGGGTGTTTCAAATATCATCTTTACATGTCATTCTTCACTTTTCTTCAACTTTACTAACACGTGTCTCCATTTAATAGACCCACATGGCGAGTCTAATTTTTACTAATACAGCAGGCTCGGGCGATGTTCTCTCCTCGAAGACACGGGCCCATTTAGCCCCACTAAAAGCTACATCACACTGCGAGTGCAAATCCCATTTATCATCGTCGTCTCTTAGCTCAGAGGCCGACGACTCCTCCCCCTCTTCGGAGGAACACAGCCCCGCCCTAAGGAACCGCCCGACACCTACAACGTCATAGCCAGTACAAAGGAAAGAGTAAAATGTCATCTCAAACACACGAAGACCAAGGTAAATGTAGGCATACGCACATATCTTGGTGTTTCGCTTTCCATCTGCCCCAGGATATAGCTCACTACCTACGCTTATCGCAATTCGAATAGGTCATCAACCTCCGAACCCAGCCGGGCAAATCGGGAAATTCGCCCAGCGTCCATGAAGTTGCTGCAGAGAAGGAGGAAACACAATTACTCAATTGGTTTTCACTATAAGTGAGTCTAAGAAAGCACGAAACACTCCACTCACACGCGTAGTTCCATCCTTTGGGAAATTGCATGAGCTCCACGGGGATAATGTCAGTCGTCCGAACCTGGACGAATTGACTAACCCACTCTTGATCCTCATATTCCTCATCATTAATAACAAAGGGCGTGGTCGAACAGCACCACGGGGTTAGCATGGCTCGATGGTGGAAGGGCCGGTATAGCTTGACGAGGTGACTAAGCGTGAATTCAAGCCCGACCTTCTCCACAAAGAAAATCATCATCAGCACCACTTGCCAAAACAATGGGTGTATCTGAGCCAAAGTAACCCGATACTTCAGGCCAAAATCAAGTATGACCCTATCAAGGGGGTTTAGTGCGAAAGGGTATAAGTATACGTTCAGGAATCCATCAGCAGAGTCAGTAATACTCTCATCCCGGGAAAGCGCCTGCAATGCTACCCCCTCACCCCATCCGCAATATCTTCTCACCATATCCAGATGTTCCTCTCCTATCAAAGACATAGTCTTCAGAGTAAACTCCCACGGATCCTGAGCACTGGGAGTGGAACTCTCCCCTCCCTGCTGGGACGACCCTATCTAGGGTAAGTCCCGGGAGGCCAACGACCTCGGTACAGATCCCGGGGTGGTACCCGACCCCGAAGACCTCCATCGATAAAAAGTTAAGTTTCAAGGAGCCAACTGCATCATCTCCAGTCCCGAGGTGGTGCCCGACCTCGAGGACCTCCATCAAAAAGAAGTCAGGCTTCGGAAAGCCTTCAGTGCCATCATAGAGCTCGAGGCGGTACCTGATCTCGTGGTTTTCCTTTCTAAAAAGAAAAATAAGCACTTCAAGCTTTGCCCACGAGGGCTCGATGTCAGGAAGTCACCTATGTATGAACTACCCTTCCTCAGAAACCTGCCTACAAACACCTCAAAAGGTATCTACGCCAAGCTCAAAGTAAAAGCTCCGAGCGCTCGAAGTCGACTTTCGCTTCGGTGCTCTATCTCCATGGGGCTCGAGGGCAACTATGATCCAGGTCTATCATAGAATTTCAGGGTTTATCTTGGGAACAGCGATGAGCTCGGAAAGGAGCCATTTCTGTCGACCAAAGGCCAGAAAAATATTGGCAATCGCCAACAGAGGCATACAATCAAAATCTCCGCAAACGCACAAGAGTATACGAGAACACGATAGAAATTAAGAGCAGAAGTTAAGGAAACATCTTAATATGTGGTAAATATCGGCTACAATGGCCCTCGAAGGGTCCTTACATACAATTATGAAAGCCCGCAAGGGGTTCTTACATAGAAAGGAAGAAACAAAAGGGTGCACACACGTGGAAAAAGCCTAGAAACTGGTCTACTCCCGAAGGTCCATCTCTTGCAACAAGCGCCTCCGAGCACGTATCCTCAGAAACCTCATCCTAGCCTTCCACACTGATATCCCCAAAGGATAGGGCGAGAAGCAGGGAGGGATGAAAAAATGTCATAGCTCGCCGAAGGTCGAGGATCCTCACTGGCCAAGAGAACCTCGGAGAGACAACAAACCGGATGAGCC
The DNA here is from genome assembly GCF_000393655.2 of Nicotiana sylvestris. Lineage (NCBI taxonomy): Eukaryota > Viridiplantae > Streptophyta > Magnoliopsida > Solanales > Solanaceae > Nicotiana > Nicotiana sylvestris. Next base: position 68,170,936 of record NC_091063.1, read on the forward strand.
TCGACCTCGCTTGCACGACTACTTAGAATCCATTTCTTGGAACATTTAGCCATGCAAGCTACCAGCTCGGGGCAGAGCGCCACGTCGAGTAGGGGTATGAAGATGAGCAGCGGTGTATAATCCGATCCCCCTTTTGAGCAGCGGTATATAATCTGAAGAGCTTTTTACGAGCAAGGCAAGTTGACCCTTGTATGTCATCATCTCGAGCAAACAAGGACAGCAACAACAGACATAACAGTAACCACGACAACGATAGGATGGCATGGCCGTGCTCGACAAGGGGAAGCTCCGCCAAGAGGCCGCAACACAGCCTATGAGAGCTATGTCAAATGGCCTTAAGGCCCCAAACCCCAAACATAATGTTCAATGATAGAGGAAGATGATAAGAAGAAATGGGCGCAGGAGCGGACGTAGCTACTTAGATAGAAAAACAACGCCAGAGCACCCCCATTTATAAGAGGTAACGAAACGGTTATCGAGGCCTTGGAAGACTGACCGGCGGATGCAATTACTGAGTTCTTGAATAACCGAATTGACGGTAGTACTTTTACCTTGGAGAACGGTAATCGACGGTGCATTGAATGATGTCAAATACACAAGTCCATGGGGCATCCTGGTTGTCACAAAAACTCGCGTCACAGGTTGCATCGTTGGTATGATGTCACCATGAGAAACTCTTAGAGTCAGGTGCCAGAATCATTTCCCATCGCTTCATTCTAGGAAACGTAGAGACTATCTGTATGCGGCAAAATCAGAGGGCTTAATTTCTTACTATCAAGCCACTTTAGAAGAATATCTCGAGACCCCGAAGACGTGGAGTGGCGATCGAGTCCCCTCCTTCGGAGCTCATCGAGGCCTGACTCAAAGTAGACGAAGATCGAGTCTAGAGCAAAAAGGGGAATTTCTAAGGCACGCGGCTAAGTCTGACAAAGTCGGCCTACCCAGAGCCTGTGTCGAGGCTTCACGTCTAGCCGTCCCATCTCCATGCTTTTACAATTAATGCATGTTGTACTATAACCGGATTCCCCTCCTATATAACTGGAACCCATACTACTTTATAAGGGGATGATGTTGCTCTAACTATTCTACACAAGATCAATAATATCTCTCTCTTTCTCTTTCTTCTCTCTAACTTACTCACTCGAGGCCACTCTTAGCATCTATTGCTTTCATACTTATTCTTTATTTATTGCTTGGTATTGGCCATAAAGAGCCTTGTTTAATTATATTCCAATTGTTATCCCTTCCCCATTTACCCTCGATAGCTCGAGCTCGAGTCGGATATCGACCCCGAGGCCCTTCATCGACCAATCAGAAGCTCGGGCAGCAGGCCCCTCGGTTTGATTACTGCCCCGTTTTAGCTTGTATCTCATCGTTAAACTTCATACTCCCAGCATCAACTGCTCTAACAACTAGCATAAAAATAGATCATGTATTTTTAGATTCTCATTTACAAATTTAATTGTTGTTACCATTATCACGGTAAACACAACTGCAAATACAAAGGCTAGGGGTTACTAACCAAAGACAATGTGATACTATCCAAAGGAAAAAGGTAACTATTCTTAACCTGGAGGCACAAGTGAGGCAATTGGTTGAGGATTTAAATGCTCGACAAGATAATATTATAAATAGTAGCCAGGAGTAGTGTGCATTAGAGACCGAAATTGAGGTGCCAATCGAGGGTCCATAGTAGAATACCAACAATCAACCAAACTAGATTTTGAAGACGTCAACGTTATAGAAGAGATACTAGAGTTAACCAAGGATATTGAGGATACATATTTAGTTGACTCTAGTGTCTTTGGTGTTGAGGATGGTGACAGTCCCAAAGTTGAGGTAATAGAGGGGTCATTTCTTTCTCCATCTTTCCCAGATTTTCCTCCATTTTCTTTTTAAAGGAATAACAAAGACTTCCAAAATTGTTCCCCAGAAAGAAACTCCTTATACTTCGTGGTTGGCCACTGAGGACGAGGATACCGCTACAGTCGTAATAGTTGATGAACCAATAGACGAACCTCCCTTGAAAATGTTCATCCCTAGGGGTGCTCGGTCAATGACGATTTGAAGGTTGAAAAACCTTCTTCCGTACAGTGTCAGTGCGAAGAAGTCTCAAGATACATCTGATCGATCACCAAAGAGGTCCTCCCTATGGTCCAGAAAGACTGCAATTGGGCTGATAAAAAGATAGTGGTTCCCAACCCTGACAAGGCCATTATGTCGAGGGATACCTTAGTGTTTACACTTATCCCTTTACATCGGGACCAGTGGACCCGGTCATCATAGATTTCTGTAAGAGATATGAGGTATGTCTCGGTTAGATCCATCCTTAAATGTGGAGGATCGTGATCCGCCTATGGTTTTTTGTGGACAAAGTCAACTCATGTCGTTTTACTGTAGATCATCTACTTCATTTGTACAGTACCTGACTGTTCTGAGGGGGGCTAATAAAGCTGGTGTGCCGGGCCAGAAAGGCCTCATTCTCAAGTATCAATAAGGACCGAGATCGAGGCTAGCAAGGTCATTTCCAAGTGAGGACTTCAGATTTGATTCTGGCAGAATGCAGGTCGTTCTCCGAGAAGTGGAATACGCCACGTAAGTAAAACTTCCCTTTAATCGCTAATTTTATGTTTACTTCTCTTTCCATTATCGGTACTCGTGGTGATGCAGCCGTTGCTCGAGTCACGAATTCGGTCCCTCGACCCAAGGAGTGGGTCGAGGGCATCGTCTCATAGAGGCCCAACCCCAAGCGCTCGTGGCACAAACTCTTAAAGGGCCGTTAGGAGGTCCATTCCCATGGTAAGATCTCTTTCCTGATCAGGTTATGTTAGGCATCTTCTTTTATTATCAAGTCCTTATTTCTTGTATTCCCTTTTGCAGGCTTGCCTAAGGATGTCGAGCTTAGGCCTCTAGTTAGTGGTGAGGACTTTCCTGTGGAGTGTCCTGCTCCGAGGCAGTCCGGAGAGAAGAAAAGAAAGAGGACACCGAGTTCCCCGAGCTCAGAGAAAAAGAAAATGCGAAGAAGGCTGGTGAGTAAACCAAAGGAGAGCACCAACTCCCGAGTGCTTGACTTGGATTCACTCCTCCGGCTCAGGGACGAATCCGAGGAGGACAAACTTTTTCTGGCTCATGTGTCGTCCGTGCCCGATAAACGGGTGCCAGCCGAGGGGGAAACAACGGAGGCCAATCCCTCTCAAGTCCAAGAGGCCGATTTAGTAGTGAGGGTCGAGAACCCTCAAGATGACGGTTCTGCCTCACCTAGTGTCATTGTTATAATGGGATCGCATTTGTTCATGGAATCAATGTTCGGTGAAGCTCAAAAAACGAAGGAGCAATCGAATGAGGGGGTCCATGGAACGGAGGATCCCCTCCAAAGCATTTTTATAGTATGGATTCCACCGCCATGGAGGAAGCCACCGGATTAGTCAACTTAGAAACACCGAGGAAAATCTCTCCCTTGGGGCAGGTGGGTCTAGTTCGAGCCCGAGACTAGTCAGCTAGTTTCCTGCCCCGAGTGCGGATCCTGGTCAAAAATGGTCAATTATCATAACCATTTCGGAGGATGTCCAGGTTCTTTCTGCTCCTGTTGGGGTAGTTAGTTACCTCCATATCCTGGTAACCAAAGAAGACCACTCAAAAATAAACGAGGTGGATTCCCCATACATGTTCAACGAAGCACAACAGGCGCCAAACCGGGTAAGGTATTACCAAATCTTTTCATATTTCAACTTTGTTTATTGGTGATCCTAATATTTATTCTCATATTTGCAGGCTTCGGTGCTTCACCACCAGACCTTCCTCCAGTATCGAGATGAGCTAAGTCAATTCGAGGTTGAAGCCAAAGAGCTTGCTAAGAAAAGAGACATGTACAAATTTCTCAGCGAGCAATGTGACGGAGAGGCTAAGAGCCTTTGAGCCGAGTTAGATGCGGCTCAAAAAGAACACGCCGACATGGTGGAAGATATAAAAATCTTTGAAATTAGTGACGATGAGCTAGACATGGTGACTAATAGTCAGAACCCGCAGGTCCAATAGAAAATTGATCGAATCGACCAGCTCCGGTCCGAGATGGACATAATCAAGGTCGAGGCCGAAGAGTGGAAAGGCAAAATGGACCTATTGGCCTCAAAAAAGGAGACTGCCCTGGTGCGATTGGATTTGGCATAGGCTCAACTTCAAGCGAAAAGGAAGAAGTCGGAGGCACTGCCCCAAAAAATTGAGGAGCTCCAGTCTCAACTGAGCTTGGGTATTTCCGATCAAGACCCTCGCCAAGGAACATAAAGCGGCTAAGGCAGTGGCTGAAATAACCAAGGGTGATGCCGATGAGATGGTGGCCCAATACAAATCCAATGCCGAGGAAGCCCAAGACCGCCCGAAAGATATTGTCGAATACGTTAAGTGGCAGTCCAGAAGGGAGGCCCTCGAAAAGTTTCATGCTCGAGGATTTGATTTATTGGTCGAGATCGAAACTGCTAAGGGGCTCGATGTCGAGGCCAAGAAGTTGGCGTATCCCAAGGATGAAGATGACTCCGAGGGTTCGGGCAGATCCAGGGATGGAGAAAACTCCAATGGTCCCGGTGATGAGGTAGGCTCCGGCGAGGACCAAGCATCTTAGATGCCTTTGCAGATGTATTTGCTTTTTTGCTTTTTGTATATATATTTTTTGTCAAGGTCGTTTGACTTTTGTAAAAATATTTGTCAAGGCCATTTGGCCTTTGTAAAAATCTTTTAATATATATGATCTCAGCCAAATCTACACCACAAATAAGTAGCGAGGCGATCGATGCAATAGTAACCCAACAAAGGTCGGGATCGAATCCACATGGAGTTAGACTATGGGATTAGGTGTATATCTAAATTGATTGCAAGTTTTGGATTAAATAGTACTTCCACAAAGTTGATTGGTGTATTACTTCTACTTTACTCTATTGATTGCAAAGATAAGACTGAAGGATAATATTTTTGGTTTTGATATGTTTTTCAATTGATAAAGGAATCTAGGGTAGTGACTTACACCTAGGTGGCTACCTAACAGGTTGTAAACTATAGGGCAAGTTTGATTTATCGGGTTCATGGTATAGCAAACACATGCAATTACTCACTCTATACCTCTCGGTAGTTTGAGTGATTTTGCCCGACTTGGCTTTCTCAAGCCCAAATGGGTATTTGCACAAATCAAATGATATATGCTCAAGTTGGGTCTTACTATCTCTAGATTTGACTCTTTAATTGGGGCTATCGATTTCTTGAATTCATCCCAATTCCTTGCTAGCCAAGTTTTCCTATACCTAGTCTCTCTTTCTCAAGCAAAGACTAGGTCAAAAAGACTTGAATCAATGTTTGCAACCATTAATTCTAAAATTTAAGCATAAATAAGGTTAGATATCACTAACCCAATCACAAACAAGTCCTAAAATTAAATACCCATTAAGTACCCACACTACGGTTGGGTCACAACCCTAGCTAAAGATCTAGCTACTTATAGAAAATGAAGAAATACAAGAAGAAATTAAGGTAGAATGCATAATCATAGATGAAACAAAGAAAATCTAGTGTTAAGAAGTCAATCTAATACAAATTTACTCAAAGAAGTAAAGAAAAACGTTCATGTGCAGCTCTGCAAACTAAACTTAACCTAAATAGCAAAAAGTTGTATTTATACTAAGCTAAAAATATCTGACAAAAATGCCCCTACGGAGATAATGCGGCCGCATAATTCTGATGCAGACCGCAAAAAGGCCTACTGCAGTCGTATAGTTCTAGTGCGGTATGCACATTTGGGAACTTGGGGATGGAACTTGGAGTCCTCTACAGTCCACATAAAACTAGTTATAGCCGCACATAGGATTATGCGGCCGCACAAAAGTATTGCGGTCCGCACTCTTCAGCATTTGGACTTTGATCAACTCTCTGATTCTTCAATCTTGCGGACCGCACAATAATGATTGCGGCTACATTTGTCCTTCTGCGGACGCACATTTTTGGTGTGGTTTGCACTGTATGAGCTGTCTAAAAGCCTCCTCTCTGAAATTCATTTTGCGGCCTCACTGGAATTGTGCGGTCCGCACTGCTGGCCTCTTTGTCTAGTTTTGGCTCTTGTTCACTTTTGGCTCCTTTATTAGTTGATTTTGACTTATTTGGCCCGTTTCCCAATATTCCTGCAAGTAAGCATATTTCATTAGTTTTCAGGAATACTTTTAAGCATTTTTTAGCTAAAACGCAAGTAAAAGAGAGTAAATAAGCGGTCAAAATCCCTACTTATCAACTCCCCCAAACTTAAGCTTTTGCTTGTCCTCAAGCAAATAAGGCAATTCCCACCTCCATTAAAAAAAGATATTTCGGCTAGCCTAAGGTGAATCATTTACATATCAATTGGAACCAACAATTACCCATGACACATATGAATTGTCAACAACCCATATATGACTTTTTGAGTACCATAGTCCTAGTATGACTCTAGAGCATCAAGAGTTGACTCATTCATCAAGGAATATCGCTCTTTCACGTAGGTCATTGTGGATCCCAAACTCGTCCTTCTTTACTCTACATTAGAAAATCTCACTTTAGAATGCAACACTCGAAACAAGGATTGTGAAAAGTTCGCTCATCTCTCTCAAAAGAACGTCTCAAGACCGGCTTTAAGTACCATAAGCTTGCCCTTCATATAAATCACCACTAACGTAAGTTCACTCAACTTGAAATCATGTAGGGATTTTGTGGGATGTAATGAAGGCTTTTGGATCAAGGTAGGACTTGTTGGAATAGAAAGGTTTCATCTTTCCTTAAACACTCTATTTTCTCTTTTCGGCTCATACTTTCTCGACTCTTTGAGTCATTTTCTTCTTCCTCGGGGGGAACTAGACGGACGTAATGTAACTCTTTCTTGAGCATGACATTCATTTTTCTCCTTTTTCTATTCACTTCATTCTTTATTCCTTATTTTCTTTTGGATTCCTTTCAACTCTTCACTTAATTCACTTTCTTTTTGGCATTTTTTAATTCTTGTTCTTTCTTTCTTTTGCCTTCCCCTTTCTTCATTTCTTTCTCTTCTTTGTACCTTTCATCACTTTCAAGCTCCTCTTCTCTCCCCCAAACTTATGTTTTTGCCAATTGTTTCTCAAGAATGTTAAGGAAAGATCGGGTGCCAAAAGAGGGACATTGTAAAATGGCTGAAGGCGTGTAGTGTGGTTATCAAAAGAAAAAGGGCTTCAGATCAAAGAGGTTGACTAGGGATATCACATTCATAGGCCATGGAAGACTTCAAATTTCAAATCGGATCAAGGAGAGCCTACGATCATTTCTCAAGACAAGCTACACTTAGAATTTTGCCTAGATAAACATTCGAGGCAAGTTCTAGACCATTAGCACGGATACTTGGACTTGTAACTAAACATCTCAAATCTCACGCTTCTAGATTGCTAAAGAGAACAGAGTCGAGCGCCTACAACAACCCTAGCTAAGACTAAGAATCACAAATGGCTCGATTTGAACCACTTGATGACTGCTTAAGTCAACACAATAGTCAAAAGAGTCACAACTAGAGCTATTTTCTACCAACAACTTATTTTTAACCATACGACCATAGGTAAATTTGTTGGTACCAAGTGATGCATGCTTGAAACCCCTTTTATTCATTACTACTATATTTACCAAAACATCAAAGAAAATGGTTTCAATCCCTTAAGAAGGATGTAACGCCATCCATTGTTGGGAAGTGTCACCCTGTTTACAAAAAAATCCATCTTTGGAAAGACTCGTGGCATTAAGAAAATCAAAGGCTTATTGTTCACCCAAAACGTAAAAAGAAGCTAGCAAAAAATAAAAGATAAGCTACTAAAGTAAATAATAAGCTATGCTATTAAGGAAAAACAAACTAAAGAAACTATAAAATAAACTACAGAAAGTGAGATAAAAGAATATACAAACCGAAATCAAATGAATATATACATAAGGGAGAAGAATATATACATAAAGGAAATGAATATTTACATCAAATGAGGAAATATATACATACCAAACAAAAATAAAGATGAAATTAAATAGTATCAAAGTTATTACAACCCAAATGTCAAATTATCAGAATAGACCACCCCCAAATGAAAATCAAGCATTATCCCCAATGCTTAGCAAAAATAAGAACAGGGAAAGAGTAGAGAGTTAAGATAACTCCCTATGTGGTCTCAGTCTACATGGGATCCTCAGAAACCTCAGCCTCAAGCTGTATTTCATCATCACCAATTTGTAGTCCAACTAGGTTGATGAGCATCCGAATCATCTCCTCAGCAGTGTGGGAAGTGGCAAACGGCTCATCAGACTGGCCAGTTGATGCCTCTAGTGTTGTCTGTGCTGCTGGGATAATAGACTCTATGAGTAGGTCCATTGGCAAATCCCCCGTATGTACAATCTTCTCGACCTCCTTAGCCAACTTCTCCACAGACTTCTTCATCTTCTTTATCTGCTTGGTCAGGTCTGCAATGACCTTTCCATGTGCCTCCAGAGTATCGGTAATAGTCTTTTGGTTTTCCAGAATCTTCTTCAATACTTCCTCCACTGACGGAGGTACTTGTGGTTGTGCTGGGGTTGAGGACTGTGCTGCAACAACACTAGAAATAGTAGTCAGCTTTGTAGTAGATGCTTGCATCCAATTGCTGAGACTTACCAATGTTTGGGAGACTCGCAGCGCAGTGTGAGGATAGGTCGATGAAGCTGGCACTGGCAATGGTGCTAAAAGTCTAGTTGAAGCTGGTGGACCGGAGGATGAAGATGGTGGCATAGATGTTGTCCCTGTAGAAGTACTGGTTGATGTGGAATGCTCGGCAGCTGAATCAATAACCACTACCGCTGGCTCCTCAGACTGGCTAGTGGATGTAGTGGCTTTACCCTTGAATTTAGGGCTATCAGCTCCCTGAAAGTGGTACCAGGAGAAAGGCTTTTTGGCCTTCACATCTGTATCATAGTGCTTGGACTCCACCCCTTAATCTTTAAGTACTCAGTGAGGAAGTTTGGGTACGGGTAGGAACTCTCACTCTTCTGAACAGCTAGAGTGATATTAGTGGACATGATGTCACCAATATTTATCGGCCCAGCCATAATCGAGGCCACCAGAACTGCACATGGGATTGGGAGGATGTTTTCACTTAGGCATGGTCAAGGCGGCTACACACAAATGTTTGCCACCCTTTTGATTCAAAGTTTAGGGTGCCCCGAATAATTGGAACTCCAGTTGTGAGCCACGGAGGAGTAGACCCTGGAATTGCTAAAATCTCAGCCAACAACGGACGAGATACATCACCCATGGCTAGCTTTTCCAAATACTGCATTGCCCCAACTACTTCAAACCCCACATACTAGTTCAGTGCACAGGAGTCAAAGCGGATCTTTAGATTCCGTAATTTTGTAACCTTCGTACCTTGCTTGATGTGAGCAACATTTGCATAGAACTCCTTGACCAGGCACTCATTGGCATCTATCACTTTGTTGGTAAACTAGCTCCAACCTTTCTGCTCTTGGAATTGCCTAAGGACATTGGGATTGTGTTTGCTCAGGTCTTTCAATAAGAACTGTCGCTCAAGAGTGAGCGACCTCTATGGCCACAATTCCCGAAACTTGGCAAAGGCATTTGTACTGACAAACTGGTCCTCCTTAATCTCTAGTCACCTTGACCTCTCTAACCATGCCCTTGTAGTGTCTCCCCCTCTCCCATCATCTGGGACATCATCATCGTCATTAACATTTATTGGAGCAGTGGGAGCATGTGAGGAAGAGGGTTCAGAGTCTTGACTACCCTCTTTTGATCCCTCGGATAAACTGGTAGCAGATGAGGACTCATCAACCAAATGAAGTCTCCCAGGGAATTGTTGTCTTTGTTGTGACTGGGCTTTCGGCTGTGCTTGCACGGAGTTACCCTCATAAGCTTCCCCGGATGGTACATACTCACTGGTCTCAGAAGTGTCCGGGGCTCTATTGGTGGTTGTTTTATTGCTGATAGCTTTTTGAATTGCAAGAGGTAGATTTCTCTTGCCTCTACCCCGGCCTCGGGAGGGTTCTGCCCTCCCTTGCGGTGTATCTCCTCTACCACGTGAGCGAACCATTATCTGTAGCACATAAGCATTAAAGATCAGTCACAGTTGAAGCTCAAAATGTATAAAAAGCATGATGGAAAAGGAAAAGTGCAGTATTGTTGTCTTAGAAGGGCAGTGCGGACCACATAAAAAGTGAGTGCCGCTGTAGACAACCCATTGCGAACCGCACAAAAATGAGTACGGACGCAGAATACCCATTGCGAATTACACAAAAATGAGTGCGGCCATAGAGTACCCATTTGGACTGTACAAAAATAAGTGCGGCCACAAAGCCCCAGGTTCAGACTACTAGGGTCTATAAAGTCCCATCATTGCGGACTGCACAAAAATGAGTAAGGCCGCACCAAGCCATTGCGGACCACACAAAAATGAGTGTGGCCGCATAAGTGAAGCTCACTTATTGCCTGACTTAGAGGACTGCGGATCATACAAAAATGAGTGCGGTCGCACAACCTTCACTGTGGACCGCATAAAAATGTGTGCGGCCGCATAATTCAAAATGCACCGGCACTGACCTAGGGTCATGCAATTTTTGGTCTCAAATGGACATGGTGTTAGAAATCAATCCTCATTAACTAGTTACCTAGACCCCAAGTATCATACAAAAACTACCGACATGATTTCTAAGCAGAAACAACGAAATATTGACATATTTGAGCGTGTAGTTAACACTAAATCTAAGAACAAAAGCAAATAAAAGATAAAAAATCTAATAAGTAATTAAACATACCAATGATGAAGATGCAGGTGATGAATTTGAAGGATTAATTTGAGTGCAAAAGGGAATTTACTGTGCAAGCTTTGTTTTAGGTTTAAAATGAGCGAAATGTGTAAGAGGAGAGAGGGGTTCTATTTATACTTTTTACCCATGGGTCCAGTCCTACACATGAGTGTGGCCGCATAATTTTGATGCGGACCGCACTCTTTACCTGGCCTCTGAGGTGACTGGTTGCGGACCGCACAAAAATAAGTGTGATCGCAGCATCATTGCAAACCGCACAAAAATGTGTCTGCCGCAAATCCTTAATCAATTTTGATAGGTAAACTTCAGAGACTATGCATTTTGACACTTAGCCAAATTTTTCATACACAGTCCCTGCAATGCACACCCATTCCTACATACACTTCAAAACTGGTTAGCACAAAACCAAGCCTATCTAAAAGAAGGAAAATAAAAGAAAGAAAAAGACATGGGTTGATTCCCAAGAAGCGTCTAATTTAACGTCGCAGTACGACACAGATTACCAATCATGAGAAATGGAGAACCACCACAATGTGGCCATTATCAACCTTGCCGAGATAATGTTTAACCCGGTGCCCATTGACTCTAAAAACCTCATCATTCTTATTTTTCAAATCTAGAGCACCAAAGGGGGTTACATTCACTACTTAAAATGGCCCACTCCATTTTGATTTCAACTTGCCTAAAAACATCCTCAACCGGGAATTGAACAATAGCACCAAATCACCTTCTTTGAACTCCTTGTTGTAGATATATTTGTCATGGAGGTACTTCATCTTCTCCTTGTAAAGGGACGAACTTGTGTAGGCATGATACCAGAATTCATCAAGCTCATTCAATTGCTCCACCCGAAGATTGACAGCTACATCCCACTCAAGTTTCAATTTCTTCAACGGCTACATGGACTTATGCTCTAATTCCATCAGGAGGTGACATGATATCCATAATACCAACCGATAAGGAGACATACCAATTAGAGTCTTGTAAGCTGTTCTATAGGCCCATAGAGCATCGTCAAGTTTCCTTGACCAATCAGTTTGGTTTGCATTGACAGTCTTTAATAGAATACTCTTGATTTCCCTGTTGGAAACTTCAACCTATCCACTTGCCCGGGGGTGATAAGGGGTTAACACCTTGTGAGTGACACCATACTTGGAGAGTAAAGTGTCAAAATCTCTGTTACAAAAATGAGAAGCCCTGTCACTAATGGTAGATCTTGGGGTGCCGAACCTTGTGAATATATTTTTCTTCAAGAATGCCACTACACTCCGTGCTTCATTGTTGGGAAAAGCCACAGCTTCAACCCATTTGGAAATGTAATCCATAGAAACAAGAATATAGGTGTTCCCACATGAACTCACAAATGGACCCATAAAGTCGATGCCCCACATATCAAAAATATCAATCTCAAGGATGGTTATGAGAGGCATCTCATTCTTCTTGGAAATCTCGCATGCCCTTTGGAAATCATCACAACGCTTAACGAGCTCGCTAGCGTCTTTGTACAAGGTAGGCCAATAGAATCCACAGCTTAGGACCTTTGTAGCAGTTCTCGCCCCACCATGGTAACCACCATAGGGCGAAGAATGGCAAGCTTAAAGAATACCCAATTGCTCTTCTTTTGGAACACATCTTTGGATAACACCATCAGTGCAAATTTTGAAAAGATATGGCTCGTTCCAATAATAATCCAAGAAGTCCCGTTTGAGCTTCTTCCTTTGGTTTGAAGAGAACTCATTCTGGAAAATTTCGCTCAACTTGCACAAGGGGTTCACCACTTTTGAGAAATATTTGATGAACCGATGGTAAAACCCTGCGTGACCTAGAAAGCTCCTCACTCCTTTGACGAAAGTAGGAGGAGGGAGTTTTGATATCACTTCAATCTTTGTTTTATCCACTTCAATACCATTCTTAGAGATCTTGTGGCCGAGGACAATGCCCTCCTCAACCATAAAGTGGCACTTCTCCCAAATCTTCACAACGTGCCAATACCTTTTCAAGATTATCCAAACACACTTCAAAGGAATCCTCCACAACAGAGAAATCATCCATGAAGACCTTGAGGAAGTCCTCCACCACATCCGTGAATATTACCATCATACACCGCTGAAAAGTAGTCGGTGCATTACATATACCAAACAGTATCCTCGAGAATGCAAATATGCCATACGGACAAGTGAAGGTGGTCTTTTCTTGGTCTTCAGGTGCAATAAGAATCTGGTTATATCTGAAATACCCATCCAAAAAGCAATAATAAGCACATCCGGCTAGCCTATCCAATATTTGATCAAGAAATGGAAGCGGAAAATGGTCTTTCCGAGTCACTTTGTTGAGCTTCCTATAATCCATGCATACTCTCTAACTGGTGATAGTTTTTGTGGGGATAAACTCATTTTTGTCATTTGTAATCACAGTCATGCCCCCTTCTTTAGGACACATTGCACCGGTGAAGTCCATGAACTATCGGAAATGTGGTAGACAACCCCAACATCGAACCACTTGATGATCTCTTTCTTGACTACCTCTTGCATGTCCTCATTCAACCTTCTTTGGTGTTCCACGGAGGGTTTGGCATCCTCCTCCAATATGATTTTGTGCATGCAAAAGGCAGGGCTTATACCCCGAATATCCGCCAATGTCCAACCTATTGACTTCTTCCTCCTTTTGAGCACCTCAACGGTGGAATATACCCGCACGTTAGTTAATCACAAGGAAAGAATAGCAGGTAAAGTGGAACAAGGGCCTAAGAACTCATACCTGAGGTGTGAAGGCAAGGGCTTCAACTCCAATGTGGGAGGCTCCTCGATTGAGGGCTTTGCTGGTGGTTTTCCGGTTCTCAAGGTCCATAGAAAGTTTTTGGGGCTCATATGTATATGAACTCATTCCTTGCAAAGCATTGACACATTCTACCAAGCCTTCCTTTGCATCCTCATCGTGATTCAATAACACAGCTGTCACAACCCCAGTTCGCCCTCCGTGAACTGCCATGACTACACCAAGTCTCTACGACTAAGTAAGCCTAACAAATGCGGAACATAAACGAAACTTGCGGAAGAAATAATCAAAAGCCAAAATAACTAAATGGAAAAATAGTTAGAATGTTGCTCGGCATATACACCACAACATTCTCAAAACCAGTACATTATCCCAAAACCTGGAAACTCACAGAAACACAAGCCTTTGGAATATCTAATAGTCTAACTCCAGAATATCTAACAAGAAACAAAAAAAATACAGAAGGGAAATGTTTAACAGCTAGAAAAAAAACACTATAGATCCTCCTAACTTGGGAGGGGAAAAAAAAGAAAAAAAAACAGCTAGAATAGAAAGGGACTTCTCGATCTGCGGATGCGGCAGATTTACCTTGAAGTCTCTAGAGTAGTCGCCTCCCTCAAGGATGGTAGGCCTGAGTAGCGGTACCTGGATCTGTACATGAAAAACATGCGCAGAAAGGGGCATGAGTACACCACAGCGGTACTCAGTAAGTCCAAGCCTAACCTTGGTCGGGTAGTGACGAGGAAGGTTAGGGCCCTAATGAGATTAAACAAAAATATAAAGTTCGACAGTATAGAATAGAACAGTATAATGAAATACGGCAGTGAAAGTAACATATGATATATAGGACAGCAACAACTATACAGAAGCGAGGTAAACACGAAAAGAAAGTACAGCTCAACATCAATAATACCGATCCGGGATCTCGCAGGATACCATCCTATAATCTCAAATACACATATCCGATAAGTCTCCCGGGATACCGTCCCATATCCCAACTCATAATGAGCGGGGATCTATTGGAATCCCGTTCCGTAGTCCTAAATGTAAATACCCAGTACTGGGGAATCTATCGGTGTATTCCCGTAGTTCCATATAACTGTGCAGGGGGTTCTACCAGAATCCCACATCCGTAGTCCCAAAATAAACAGACAAGGGGGAGCTACCGGAATCCCACATCCGTAGTCCCAATGTAAATACACAACAACAGCAAGAAAATATTCAGAAATGGAAATTTCATATTAAGGCAACAATTAATTCTAGCCTAGCATGCTGCACAGAGTTCAGGCAAGCAGGTTGGACAATTAAATCAAATAAATCACTTAGACATGCTTTCCTAAGCTAACAATAGGCTTAATAGTACAAGTAATAAAAGCCGGAAAAGAAACATACTAATCAATACTTAAAGAAAACTGGATTTCCAACTATTTGCACAAGCATGCACTCGTCACCTCACGTACAAGGCATTTCAATTACCAAATATATAAATCCTGAGGGGAAGGTCCCCCACATAAGGTTAAACAAGTCACTTACCTCAAACCGGCTCAAAAATCAACCTGAAACCATGTTCTTGCCACGAGTACTCGACTCCAAATGCCCCAAATCTATTCAATTCAATTTCATAATGTAAATAATACTTCAAGTAGCTGATTCTACAATTAAATTCTAAGCTAATGCGCGAAATTATGTAAAATGACCAAAATGCCCCTCGGCCCACATCTCGGAATCTGATAAAATTTATATTTCCAGAATCCTCACACTCTCACAAGTCTATACATAACATGAACACTGAAATCGGAGTCCAAATTACCCCTCAAATCCTCATTTAAAGGTCTCTTAAACTCCAGCCCTAATTACCCATTTTCACCACCACTAAGGTCTTTAATCACATAAAAACGAGTTATGAAGTCAAGGATGTTACCTCCAAGTGATTCCCCTTTGTTTTCCTCAAAAATCTCTCTCAAAAGCTTCAAACCCGGATGAAAATGGTGAAAAAATAGCTCAAATTCACGAAGGCAACTATTTATATGTTCTGGCCCAGGCATTTTTGCATCTGCGGCCCAATTTTTGCTTCTGCGGTACCGCATTTGTGGTCCTTGAACTGATCTGCGATTTTTCACTTAAGTCCCAATTTTCGCCTCTACGATCCCTTTTTCCGCATCTGCGGCATCGCAGATGCGGTCCCTAAGCTGCTTCTGCGGTTCCAGCCTTCCCAGGCCCTTTCTGCTTCTACTCTCCTTTTCCCCACATCTGCGGTATCGCACCTGCGGTCCCCAATCCGCATGTGCGGAAACACTAGAAGCAGAAAATTTGAAGCTTCCTAAAAATTTCAAACTCTCCGTTAACCATCCGAAATCACCCCGAGGCCCTCGGGACCTCAACCAAAAGCACAAACATCACCTAATACCTTATTCAAACTTGTAAAAATCTTCAAAACACTTCAAACAACATCAAATCAACCAAAACACATCGGATTCAAGCCTAATTTTCTAAAATCTTCTGAATTCCAATTTTGATCAAAAACCCAACCAAACCACGTCCGAATGACCTGAAATTTTGCACACACATCCCAAATGACACAACGGAACTACTGCAACTCTTGGAATTCCAATACGAGCCTCGGATCAAAATCTCG
Source organism: Nicotiana sylvestris (assembly GCF_000393655.2). Classification (NCBI taxonomy): domain Eukaryota; kingdom Viridiplantae; phylum Streptophyta; class Magnoliopsida; order Solanales; family Solanaceae; genus Nicotiana; species Nicotiana sylvestris. The sequence continues at coordinate 68,187,170 of NC_091063.1, forward strand.
CTATCGAACCAGAAACTTCAAAAATTCAACCTTCGGCATTTCAAGCCTAAATTAGCTACGGACCTCCAAAACACAATTTGAATACGCTCCTAACCCTGAAATTACCCAACGGAGGTAACGGAAACATGGCGGACATCCTGGCAAATAAAAATAGCAGAAATAGACTCAGGAAAAGTAGTTAATAGGGGATCGGGGAGTTAATTCTTAAGTCGACCGTTCGGGTTGTCACAATAGCTTCCAACGGGTCTTCAACATTAATCACAACACTTATGTCATAAATAATTACTTCAGTGACAAGATCCACAAATGAACACACTTCATTGTTATTAGGTTACCTCATTGACTTACAAACATAGAATACAACTTTTTCATCGCCCACCTAGAAGGTGAGCTCCCCAGCTTCCATATCAACTAAGGCCTCCCCTGTATCTAGGAAAGGTCTCCCCAATATGATTGGCACCTCACAGTCAAGTATCAAAAAATCTACGGGAAGTATGAACTTGTAACCCAAACTAGCACATCATCAATTATCCCCAATGGCCTCTTCATTGTCTGGTCCACCATTTGCAACCTCATGGATGTGGGTCTTGGTTTCCCAATCCCCAAAGTCTTGAACACAGAATAGGGCATCAATTTAATGTTTGCCCCCAAGTCAGATAAAGCTTTTGCGAAATCGGCACTACCAATAGTGCATGGGATTGTAAAGGCACAGGGATCTTCTAACTTTGTGGACATGGAGTGCACAATGGCACTCACTTGATGTGTCATTTTGATTGTTTCACTGTTCATTGATCTCTTCTTTGTTACCAAGTCCTTCATGAACTTGGCATATCCCGACAATTGTTCTAAGGCTTCAACCAATGGCACATTTATGGACAAAATTTTTATCCTATCAATGAATTTCTTGAATTGATTCTCATTGTTTTGCTTTGAAAGTCTTTGAGGATATGGTGGCAGAGGACTTGGCAAGGGAGCCTTGGCTTTAGGTACTACCAGATCCGGCATGTCTATCACATGTTCCCTAGACGGGTTCACATCATGTTGTGTTTCCTCCACACTTTCATCTATATCAATTCTCATTTCTCCATTAGCTTTCACCATATTCCTTGGGATTTCATCCTCTTGAACCACAACATCTTTATCCATAATCTTTCTTTGATTTGAGGTGGTTGCATCTCCACTTTTTCCACTTCTAATAGTCATGGCCATAGCATGTCCCGTATTATTCCCACCCTTCAAGTTCACCACCGTATCACTAGCTAGTGTCCCCTTAGGACGAGTGTTCAACACTTGTAGGATTTGGCCTAATTGAACCTCCAAATTACGAATAGAAGTGTTGTGCGAAGCTATTTGAGCATCGGAGTCGGTATTCTTCTCCATCATCTTTTTAAACATGTTTTCAATTCTATCCATCTCATTGGAAGAAGAGCTCGGGTCGTGAGAAGGATAGGGGTGGATTGCTTGATTATTGGAACATCGAAGTCCTTGGAAAACCCGACCCCTGGTTGTTGTTATTGTTCCACCCTCCTTGATTATTGCCTCCCCAGTTACCTTGATTGTTGTTGTCCCAATTACCTTGATTACCCCAATTGACTTGATTTCCTTGATTTTTCCAATTGCTTTGATTAGAATTACCGCCATTCCAATTGCCTTGGTGGTTTTGGTTGTTGCAATTACCTTGGCTCCCTTGTGACCTCCATTGTTGTTGGTTTTTGCCTTGAGCATTGTTTCTTTGACCTTGGTAATTGTTGACATATTGAACTTCTTCGGCTTGGTCATTGAATGAATCACCTTGATCATAGCCACTATCATCTTGCATGAATTGTTCCGTACGGTTTTGCATTTGTTGACCTTGTTGCTGCCTCTTGTTTACCATCATATTCACACCTTTCATTGCATTCACTTGTTTCGGCCCTTGAACTTGTTGAAGCTTAACTTTGGCCAATTGGTTCATGGTAGTTGTCAACTCGACTATAGCTTGCCCCTGGTCATGTAGCTCCTTGTGTAGGTGAATGATATTAGGGTGACCTTGTGGCACATTGGCTCTACTTTGACACGCCGAAGAGGGATCCGCTATCTCATCAAGAATTTTACAAGCTTCGGCATATGGCGTGTTCATGAAGTGCCCCATGGCAAGTTGGTTAATCACACATTGGTTTGTTGTGTTGATCCACCTGTAGAAGGTCTGTTGGATCATGGCCTCAATCATATCATTGTTCGGGCACTCTTCAACCATGGTACGATATCTCTCCCAAATTTCGTGCAATGGCTCATTTGGTTCTTGCTTGAAGGCAAGAATCTCACCCCTAAGCGTTGCCATATGTCCCGAAAAGAAGAATTTGGAAATGAACTTTTCTGCCAACTCATCCCAAGTGGTGATGGAATGGTTGGGCAACCTCTCTAATCAGTCTAATGCTTTTCCATGTAGAGAAAAGGGAAATATCCTCAACCTCAGTTCGTCCTCAAAAACGCTGGTTTTCTTGCTCCCCCAACAAGTATCGATGAATCCCTTGAGATGCTTGTAGGAATTTTGGTGTGGAGCTCCGGTGAAGAAACCCTGCTGCTCAAGCAGTGTAAGCATCACGTTGGTTATTTGGAAGTTGTCCGCCCTAATACGGGGCGGGACTATATCACTTGCATAACCCTCGTTTGGCAACACCCGGTGTGCTGCTCTTGGTGGAGGTGGGGGAGGGAAGGGCATATTATCGTGAGGCAGGCGGTCTCGTCCATTAGCTTGAGGTTCAATAGGGACCTCATCCATGGCATCATCGTCCACATCCTCCCCCAAGTGCACATTTTCGATGGGCTCGTTGTTGAGAGCTATTTTTGTACCTAGAATCAATTCAAACACAAATTAGTAACTCGGAAGGAAAGAAAGACAAAACACACAAAAACCTAGATATAGCTAAATCCGTTTAACTCCCCCGCAACGATGCCAAAAATTGATCTCGGCGAAATCCATACCACAATTAAGTAGCGAGGTGGTTGATGCAATAATAACCCAATAAAGGTCGGGATCGAGTCCACAGGGAGTTAGAATATGGGATTAGGTGTATATCTAAGTTGATTGCAAGTTTTGGCTTAAATAGTACTTCCACAAAGTTCATTGGTGTATTAATTCTACTTTACTCTATTGATTGCAAAGATAAAACTAAAGGATAATATTTTTGGTTTTGAGATGTTTTTCAATTGATAAAGGAATCTAAGGTAGTGACTTACACCTAGGTCACTACCTAACGGGTTGTAAACTATAGTGCAGGTTTGATTTATCGGGTTCGTGGTATAGCAAACACACGCAATTACTCACTCTATACCTCTCAATAGTTTGAGTGATTTTGCCCGATTTGGCTTTCTCAAGCCCAAAGGGGTATTTGCACAAATCAAGTAATATATGCTCAAGTCGGGTCTTACTATCTCTAGATTTGACTCTTTAATTGGGCCTATCAATTTCTTGAATTCACCCCAATTCCTTGCTAGCCAAGTTTTCCTAAACCTAGTCTCTCTTTCTCAAGCAAAGACTAGGTCAAAAAGGCATGAATCAATATTTGCAACCATTAATTCTATAATTTAAGCATAAACAAGGCTATATATCACTAACTCAATCACAAACAAGTCCTAAAATTAAATACTCATTAAGTACTCACACTAGGGTTGGGTTACAACCCTAGCTAAAGGTCTAGCTACTCATAGAAAATGAAGAAATACAAGAAGAAATTACGGTAGAATGCATAATCATAGATGAAACAAAGAAAATTTAGTGTTAAGAAGTCAATCTAATATAAATTCACTCAAAGAAATAAAGAAAAATGTTCAGGTGCACCTCTGCAAACTAAACTTAACCTAAAAATAACGAAAAGTTGTTTTTATACTAAGCTGAAAATATCTAACAAAAATACCCCTACGAAGGTTATGCGGCCGCATAATTATGATGCGGGCCGCAAAAAGGCCTACTGCGGCCACACAGTTCTAGTGCAGTCCGTACACTTGGGAACTTGGGGTTGGAACTTGAAATCTTCTGTGGTCCGTATAAAACTGGTTGTGGCCGCACTTAGGATTCTGCGGCCACACAAAAGTGTTGCGGTCCGCACTCTTCAGCATTTGGACTTTGATCAACTCTCTGATTCTTCAATCTTGTGGACCGCACAATAGTGATTGCGGCCGCATTTATCCTTCTGCAGCCGCACAGTCTGAGTTGTCTAAAAGCCTCCTCTCTAAACCTCATTCTACGGTCGCACTAGAATTGTGCGGTCCGCACTGCTAGCCGTTTTGCCCAGTTTTGGTTCTTGTTCACTTTTGACTTCATTATGAGTTGATTTTGACTTATTTGGCTTGTTTCCCAATGTTTCTACAAGTAAGCACATTTTGTTAGTTTTCGGAAATACCTTTAAGTATTTTTGAGATAAAACGCAAGTAAAAAAGAGCAAATAAGCGGTCAAAATCCCTGCTTATCAATATATAAGGCATTTTTCCTTCAACAAACTTCAAGCTTTTATTTTTTCTTTTTCTTTACGATTGCAGTGATATCGAATGCCTTAGCACGTAATAATTATGTCCTATTTGGAGGTTCGAATAGGCCTCGTTCCTGATATTATTTTGCTTAAGACTCGTCGGGGGATCGGTATCACCGGAAGCTTCCCCAAAGTACTTAGAATATTTTAGATTACAATTTGTCGGGGTAGCCTTTTGAACCGGTTTAGAAATTTTGAAGGCCATATGTTCTGATTAGGTTCTCAGACGTCTACGAGCCATTCTAGGACGGACGTAGCCTTTTTAGTTCGGGTGTTACCCAATGGTCTTGTTACCCCGAGTCATTCGTGCTTACCCAAGACAACCGTTCCCAAATAGGGATGGTCGTAGCCTTTAAAGTTCGGGCACTGCCTAATAGGCTTTGTGCCCCCGGGTTTTGCTATCCCAGACCGTCTGAATCTGCCTTGGACGACAGTCCCCGAGTAAGGTGGCCCTTGGGCTCGATACCTTTAGGGGACCAAATGTAAGAAATAAAATTTTTAAAGGGGCAGAATATTTATCCGCAAGGTAGAAACTTCCTTCCATTTCTGTGCGTAATATACGAGGTTACACATGTGTACAAATATGGTGTATTATAGAAGTTTGTATCAAATAGCCACTATTATCCTTAGCCCCATGGATGGCGCCAAACTATTTACCCTCAAAATCGGATAATAATTGAATTTGTAAGTGGTTTTAAGGATACGCAAATTAATTTGCCACAAAGCTATGAATTGGATTAGATTGAATGAGTAAAGATAAAATTAAATTAAATCCATACGAATAGGACAGATTCAGCCTTGGTGAAATGTTTACCCTCGATCCGGGCTCACTATACCAAACTAATGAACAAGAGGAAAACGCTTAAATAACAGAGAAAAATAATATATTGCTTTGGAATGCGTGATACAATGTGTTTCATGAATTATCAGACCCCCTTTATATAGTAGGGAAATCCTACCTTAGGTACAACTCTATAAAAGGTAAAAAGATTAATTGATTACCGGCTCCTTATCGATATGTGCTGAGATCCCCGCCATGATATTCGTTCAGTCACGGATATTTCGGCCTTCCGTTGGTTATGCTTGATTGTCCGATAATGTTCCTCGAAATCGTTCGAGGTGAAGACCAATCCAGAACTACGCCCCCGATATTCTCGAGGGCAGGCGTCATGCCCCCGGATTCCGACTCGACGAGACTTTCGCCTCAATGTCGACCCATTGTTATCATGTCTCGAACCTGGCTTATCTTGTCGGAGGCCGGGGTGCACTATGAGCTAGATTTTATCCGTATACACTTTTTTTTGCTTTTTTGCGTTAATAAGGGATCATTTTGAGGATTTGATATTTGTCTGAACCTGACACTTCATTAGCTGACATAATTTATGGCCCAAGTTTAATATAACTAAATATATTGTGGTATACTTTATCCAGTGAGAGAACAACAGACGAACAGGCATATAGTAAAACATTTTTATGGTTGTCGATCTTTTAGGTGGTGGACTGATCACCTTTCTAGAGCAATTGCTATGTTGAAATTGGCTGGAGAAGACAAGGTTGCTCATGTTTATGTTAGTACTACAGGAATCTGGGGGCTCTTGGGTGACTACTATATTGCGAGATTTGACAGAAAATACTAGCCTGGTCGATCAACAAGGCTGCATTTAGACCCCACTCCAAGTCAAGAATGGTTTACAGATATATATAACTTCATATCATGCACACTTATCTTGTAGTAGTAGATTTTTCTGCCACTACCAAAGCCAACCAGTGACCCATTCAAAATTTAAACGCAGGGCATACGTTCTGAATTGAGACAAAAAAGTTTGAAATACATATTTAATTTTATCTATTTATACTTATTCTTCGCACATATTCATGCATTGGATTCGATTTAGAGGCGGAGTCAGAATTTGAATTTTATGAATTCTAAATTTTAGGATAGCACTCTTAGGTGTTAGTAAATGAGTTTTAAATTTAATTTAGTGAATTTCTTAATATTTATATATAAACTTTGGGTTAAAGTCACTGGGCTTGACCGAAGCCATAGCTTACCTACAAGCGATATACATGATCAACTTTGGCTTTCCATGTATCACACCTAGTGGTAGGGGTGTCAATGGATATTCGAAAATCGACTAAACTGACCGAACTGTACCGCACCGAACCGATTTTTAGGTTTCTTTTTAAGAAACCGTAGATTTTTATATAAATCTATAACTGCACAGATAATTAGGGTAGGTTTTTTATTTTATAAAAATAAACCGAAAAAATACTGAACCGTATCGAATAAATTTTACATGTAGAAAATATATTTATCCAGTAAGTTTAAAAATAATAATGCATTAAATTTTCTTTGAGCCTTGGATTTATGAAAACTATTACAAGCCAACAAGTAATTAAACTCAAAATACTAATCCCTAAAACCTATTATGCTACTTCTACATAAACTAAGTTATTTCAAGTATCTTTATTAGCAAGACACAAAGTATTCTAGCGATTATGAGTAGCAAACTACAATGTATTGAATATGTTTCCTTTCATATAATTTAGACTTATCTTTTTGAATATTTAATCTTCTATAGACTTTATTCTTGAGTCCCAGCTTGGTATATCTTTCAACTCGTATGATTAATATTTTCTTTGCCTTTGTTTGATTTCTTTTACACTGTTGTAGAATAGTTGATGGATCTATACTCTAGCCATCTTTTTTTTTAATTCATCACCCTTTAAACAGTAAAAATGTCTAGAGAGTTTTGTTAAGTCCTATAAAAGAACGTATGTTATTGCAATTCTACTTTTACTAGTGAATTTTACATGATATTAAAAAAAATACCATTAACCGAACCGTACCGATACCGAAGAGAAACCGACATGATTGAGACAGTTTCGAAAAGTCTAATTTTGGTTATACATAATAGAATAACCGAAAAAATGGTATGGTACAAATTTTATAAAATAACCGGCCGAACCGAACCATTGACACCCCTACCTAGTGGCGGGAAAATGAATAGAAAAAACAGTTATATCCACTCATATTATCCACTAAAAATGGGTTGGATAATGAACTTTTTAAAAACGGGTCAAATATGGATAAGAACCATATTATCCATTTAGAAAATAAATAATCAACAGATAACTAATGTGTTTAACTTTTATATTTGTAAAGACACAAATTGGGGGTTGCTCAAGCTTTGGAAAACAAAGAATTCTCCCAAAAATGATCATATTTAAAAAAATCATGGATAATATGGGTAATCATATTATCCGCCGGTTAACCTATCGTTTATCCGTATTAAATATAAGTCAGATAGAATAATTTATCCAATTTTGTATTACCTGTTTTGACCTGCCCATATTTGACTCGACCGCCCGTTTGCCACCCCATTCACACCTATCAAAGTTTTCTAGCATTACAAAAAAATTAAATGATGACAATGGAGAAAAATGGATAAAGTAGGAACAAAGTTTTGACTCTACAAAATTTGCTGTTTGACATAGGTTAGTAGATGATATATACAAAGGGGATACTGAGAATGGTCCCTCCATGGCATCAAGTGACTATTAATTAGCAATTCTTGCCGTTAAGAAGCCCTGATTTGGTAGAAATGTGAAACGAAAAAGACAGGGGAAAAACAAACCTCTGTTGGCATGGGACTAAAAAATATTAGGCAAGTTATATATTTGGCCGACCAGCCAAAAATATATAATGGAAAAATAATACTGTATAGCTATTTTTAAAATAATAACGGAAAAAATATATATTTTTTGTATGTGTTTTATATTTATATATATTTTGCATGTTATATACAAAAAATTATACAAGTTTTATATATTTTTTAGGCTATCGAATGTAAATAGTATTTGGCACGGACTAAAAGTGATAACACCCCAAAATAATTATATCCACTAGCTAATATAAAAAATAATTAGGGATAAAATATACATATTTCCGGTAATTATTTTTTTAGATTGATTATACTATGTTGTTTTTCCAAAAATATATGCTCCAAGTTTCTCTTTGAGATAAAATGGAGAGAGGAATTGATAGTTATTGAATCCCTTAGAAAGAGGCTCAGACCTGCAGCCTGCAGCTAATTCTGCCTCAGCAAGGAGACAAATACTATGTGAATTGGAAAAAGAAAAAGAAAAAGAAAAGAGGTCTTTGGTCGCGAAGAAACTTATATATTTTTTATCATAAAATATCTATTTGCATGAATTCCTTTGACACATGATGATGCCTTTCTTTGTTAGTACAGTATCTCTTTTTAGGGTACTACTTATTTTATTATTAAGAGAAAGAAAGCTAATTAATTGGTTTTCTTTCAGAGTGACTCGACAAAAAACAGAGGAACAAGAGTCGCCCCCTGAAATAAATTTGTCCACTATTCAGTAAAAGTGGAATTACTTTTTGAATATTATCTAATTCTGATAATTCAATTCAATATTTGATAAATATTTAAAAGTTTCAATAATTCGGTTCAATTTTCAATTTTTTTAACGAAATACAGTTGAACAAATGAAAAAATTGAATATACACTTATATAATAATTTGATTATGTATTTTTATTATTTTAATTATATTATCTCAGAGACTTAATCTTAAACTAAAATATTAAACCTAAATTTAATAAAATCAAAATCTACCGCTACCGGTGTATGTCTTACCTTCAAATTCTCATTGGTGAAAAGACTTAACTTACCTTTTTTTTTTTTTTAAATTAAAAAAAAAATCATTGCATTGGAGATCGACCCACACTTATATGTGGAGGACTTCTAGTTTTTAATAGACACTATAAATCCTGATGGAATACGCATATCAATTGGACTTGTAATGGCACATTTTTTTGTGTTGAAACTTATTGAACAATTAATTAAATTTAAAAGGGAATATCAAAGGAATTTTCATGACCCCACAGTAAGGCAAAATATATGGTGATTAGCAAACAAAGCCTGAGGTTAAAAGACCTTATCTTCGTCCTAATCAACCCTTTTTTTGTTGTTTGCCCAAATGTTGTCTCATGTCCATTGGATATTTGGGCAGCCACTGAAAGGCAAATATATATATATATATATATATATATATTTGTTAGTAGCAAAAAAGCTTGACACATTTTAGACGAGAGGCTTATCTTTTTCTTAATCAAAACTTTTCTTTATTAGTTGTCTTAGGTTTATTTAGAGGTGGACCCCATTTGCCCTCTTTTCAACCCATCACGTGTCGGGCTAACCTCATATTATGAAATCATGCGTGTCGATTGATTAAAGGCCTAATTTCAGTTCTCCACCACTTAATACGTCATTGAAAGCCACTAATCACCTCATTTTTTCTTCATTAACATCCAGGACTACGTTTTCTTTTAAATGACAAATATACCCTTCACCCTGACATGGAATCCAGCCATAGGTTGAGAATATTTCACATCACAAGTTGTAACAATACCCCATTGGCCGTTCACATTATCAGATTACTTACACATTAAAATAAATAAAGAGATTTACAATAACCGATCAATTTGCTTTTGACATACCCATTAAGAAAATATTAAATTTTAAACAAAAATAGTTAACCCTTAATTAAATATTGCAACATAATTAATGTGAGGAGTAAAAGTTTTTTTATGGATACGTACATGATGGTAATTTTGGAAAAACAAAATGAATTGTTTCTTGGTTATATAAATGGACACTTATTCAAATAAAAAAGCAAATTGATCACTTATTATGGACCGGAGGGAGTAGTACTTTAGAGTTTAAATTCCGTATATTGTCACGTAAAAATTACTTACAGTAAGATCACAAAAAAGTAAACTACATATAACTTTCGCTCCTAACGTGGATTCGTGAGCTAGAAATAATAAAATAAATAATCTATTAACTACATGACCATGTAATACTCTTATTATTTATTTTGCCAGTATATATAACACAAATCATTATAGTAAATTTGGGTTGATAATATGTAAAAGAGGATAAGTTAGAAATTTTATTGGTTAATATAATTGGTAGTGTAAAAAAATTGTTTTTCTGTATAAAACTTAAATCCGTCCTCGTATATGTACCATATAAAAGGAGGAGGAGAGAGCTAACTCTTAATTAAGCTAACAAATATCCAGCCGTATACCATATAAAAGAAGATGGGGGGAGAGGGGACTAGCCAAATCTTAAATTAAACAATCCAATTTCCGGCTGATTCTCAGTATTTTTGTATCACAAACAAACTACACACCATTTCTCTCTGCTAAAGATCCGAAATCTGAAAGCAGAATTTTTGTACCGTTTGTCAAGTTTGTACTCTTCTTCTTGTTATTAGGAGTATTATTATATTATTATTGTAATTCAGCAACCGACTTTGATCAAAATAGAATAAAAGGAAATTGATCTTTTTATTCTAAGTTAATGGAGAGTACAGATTCATCAAGCGGCTCTCATCAGCAGCCTCAGCTTCCACCTGGCTTCCGTTTTCACCCAACAGATGAAGAACTCGTTGTTCATTACCTAAAGAAGAAAGCTGCTTCTATTCCTCTTCCCGTTGCTATTATTGCTGAAGTTGATCTTTACAAATTTGATCCTTGGGAACTCCCTGGTATATATTTATTTGCTCCTGTTCGTTTATGGAAATTTTGATATTTGGAGCTTTGATTAATGTTTGAGGTGTTTTTTTAATTTTGATTGCAGCTAAGGCGACGTTTGGAGAACAAGAATGGTATTTTTTCAGTCCAAGGGATAGGAAGTATCCAAATGGGGCGAGGCCAAACAGAGCGGCAACTTCTGGTTACTGGAAAGCTACCGGAACAGATAAGCCGGTGCTCACCGCCGGTGGAACTCAAAAAGTGGGTGTTAAAAAAGCACTGGTTTTCTATGGAGGTAAACCTCCTAAAGGTGTGAAAACCAATTGGATTATGCATGAATATAGACTTGCTGATAATAAAGCAAATAACAAGCCCCCTGGTTGTGACGTTGCCAATAAAAAATCTTTAAGGGTAAGTATCTTTTATTTTTTTTCAGTCAATTCCATATTTAATTTAAAGCTATATATTGTGTCTGAATTTTGGAAAGTATTTGGCTATGACTCCACTTGCAAATATTGAAGTCAGTATTTGCAAGTTGAACTTTTGCTATCAATTAATATTTGCAAATAAAACTTTCGCCATCAATATTTGCAAAAACTGAATTTTAGTATTGGAAAATATAGCTGGGTGAAATATTGAAAAAACTATTTGAAGAATATTTCAAGTGGAATAAGATTTTTACTTATAATACTTGTAAGTTGTAACGAATTTTTTTTCTAAGTAAAATTTATGTCCAAATACAAATAATTCAAGTACTTTTATTCAAATTCTATTTTTTTTTAGTGGCTGCAACCAAAGTATTCCCTCTTTGTTACGATCAAAAAGGTTAGAGTGAATCTATTGGTAAGGATGTACCTAATAGCCGCCTCAAACATGGCGGATTCTTATTAACAAAAAGAAAAAGCTTAATAAAGAGAATTGACTTTAATTTTTTTTGTAAGTATTGATCGGATTGACTCATGAAATTAAAGCTGGATTTTTGTTTTTGTGTGCAGCTAGATGATTGGGTATTATGTAGGATTTACAAGAAGAACAACACTCAGAGGCCAATAGATCACGAGAGGGACGATTTAAATGATATAATGGGATCATCAATTCCAGCAACATGCATACCAAATAACTCAATGTCAATATTTGGTCAACCAAAAGCTAATTCCAACTATACTACATTGCTCGAAACTCATGACCAGAATATATATGATCAAGGTATGCAATTTTCTTCAAAATCGTCGTCACAACTTCCTGTTAATGTACTCAGTACAAGCCCCAGTCTCCTCCCTTCAAAACGGTCGCTAAATGGTTTATATTGGAACGAAGAAGCAGCAGCTAATGATAATTCCCAATCCACAAAAAGGTTTTTAACAGAGAATATTAATAATATGGACGATGGTTTAAGCATGAATGTGAGATCAGATCATGAACAGAATGGCTCTATTGCAAGTCTTTTGAGTCAACTTCCTCAAACTCCGTCACTTCAACAACAACAACAACAACAAATTCTGCAGGGGTCTCTTAGTGATGGAGTTTTTCGACAACCTTATTCGGGGATGAACTGGTATTCTTAATTAGGCATAAAAAAAAAATTAATGTGAATCATATTACTTATACCATATTACATACAGGATCCGCTAACTAATTATTGTCACAGAATTTTCGCAGAATACAAACGAGGGTGTTAATTAGATTAGTGGGATTGCTGGATTATTTGGGTATTGAGTTTTTTTGTTGGTAGCTAAGAAATTAAAAAGACAGAATTTTTAGATGATTTACAGTTTACTTTGGGGAACGATCGAGTCTGTGTTAGCAAAATTAAAAGCTTAGGTGAGGCCATGTATATTTTTGCTTTAACTGTCTGTCTTTATAGTATATAATATAAAAATCCATACACCTCCAAGGTTTGACTGTGAATATATAGCTAGAGATGCATAGAAACAAATCTTGTAATCTTCCTGTAGAGAATTATAACATATATGTATTTGATATTATATTGGAAAAAAATATATTCTGCACATAATATTCCATGTAGTTGTGCTTTGTCTATCAACTCCATATATCATGAGCTTCTCATTGTTCTGCATTTTTTATTTTATTTTTTTCTTTGTTTATTTTTACCACTAAACTAACTATCAGAACGAAAAGTTTACCCGCGGGTAACAAATTAAATTACTTTTCTTGCAGTAACTTTTTAAGATTCCCAAAACCCTAAATGATAAAGCTTGACTGGATTTGTATATTGTTAGTTAGCTCAGTGGGAGATAGAGTAATATTTAGTAGAGCTATAATTATGTGATAGTAGTAAGGTAGGTTGTTAATATTGATAAAGAATTGGTTTTTCATTTTCCAAAAGCATAGAGTAGCATTAAGCAGTGAAATTTGTTATCTTAGAAGAAAAGAAATCCTGTTAAGGGAAAAGATAAGAATCATTAGTTGTTGTGGAAAGCTGAGTAGTAAATAGTGATATATATATATATATATATATATATATATATATATATATATATATATATATATATATATATATGTTCTCTAGAGGGATCATACATACATGATACAACTAGAACATTGCATACATGACATGATTGATATAATTATTTATGGGAGGAATCAAACAACTAGATTATCTCATTGACTGCGGACCATTATTATAATGGGTACAATTTAAGAGCCCGTTTGCACATAAGAATTTTTTCATTTTTTTTTTCGAATTTTTTTTATTTTTTTTCAAAATTAGTGTTTGGCCATAAATTTTCAATTTTCACATGAAGATGAATTTTTGAATTTTTCAAATATTTGGAAAACTCCAAAAAGTTGTTTTTCAAAATTTTCACTTAGATCACTCACAAAATTACAAAAACAGCCTAAAATTATATTCATGTCCAAACACAATTCTAATTTTCAAATATCATTTTCACTTTATTTTTTTATACTTCTTATGTCCAAACGCCCACTAAGTACTCTTTTATTAATCAGTTTTGCTTTCTAATGCATACCCTTCACAAACAATTTACATAAGAGAAAAAGAAAAGACTACCCAAAAGAAAAACACATTCCCTTTTCCATTAAATTTGCAAGATTTTCTTTTTTATGGTGATATTAGAGTCAAATTATGTACTAAGTACTTGTCCAACAAGATGTCAAATGGGTTTATGTCTCTACTGAAATTTGAACCTTTATTTTTTACTAAGATTTGTACCCACTTTAATGACTTACACTTCTAGGTCGTCGCATTCTTTGAACCTTTGACATGATATACAAATTAAGGAGCTTTGCTTTTGTATTTAGGAGAAAATTAATTAATTGAAAAAATAAAATTAGAAGCACTCATGGCAATTAGAATAGGAAATTCCATCATATTTTATCTCGATATACTATCAGCAAGGTGCCAAGTAGGGGTGTTCAAATCGAACCGAAAAACCGCACCAAACCGAAAAATCAAACCAAACCGATTAAAAAGCCCAACTAGGTTTGGTTTGACTTGATTTGGTATTGATTAAAAAAAACCCAACCAAACCGACATATAAATAAATTTTATTTATATTTTTAAGACTTTATAGTGATTTTTCTTTAAAAAATATAGAAATATTTGGGATCCTCTCATGTATTAACCTTGAAAGCATAAATTAACGAAAAATTATTGTTAGACGACTAAGAAAATAACTATCATGTGTTACTAAAAAAATTCTCCCATTAGAATATTTTAATAGATCATATGTTTGTCGATTTTTTCCATATTTACTAAACATATATTCACTTATCAAAGCTTTATCTATAATTATAATAAAGTGAGATTGAAATAATATACATGTAACAAAAAAATTCGAAAACTCGGAAAACCCGACAAAATCGAACCAATCCAAATTGATATAATTAATTTGATTTGGTTTTGATAAAAAGCGAACCAACCCGGTCCATGTAGTGTATTTTTTTATCGCTGCTGAAATTTGTTTTCAAGGTTTTCACCCCACATTAGTGACTTACACTGCTAGGCCGTCACGCTTTTCGAGCTTTTGACATGATATACAAATTAAGAAGATTTGCTTTTGCATTTAATTAGGAGAAAATTAAATTAGAAGCACTCATGGCAATTAGATTAGGAAATTCCACCATATTTTGTCTCGATATACTTGGGACGTCATACTTTTTTCTTGATTATATCTACCTTCATTTTCTTGGATTAGACATGGGCAAAGTATATTCCAATAGACATAGGTCCTCACATATTGACAACAAGATGCTACCTCACAATTACCTTTCTTTCTTTGCTGACTCTGGACCATCTCGTTATCATCAAAGGGGAATCATTATCTCCAAACCATAATCTTTTATTTTTCTTTTTTTAATTATCGTTTAATTAATTGCATTTCCTTTCAAGGGAAACATAACAAAACTACTTTAAAAAGATTTCATTTCACTACTACTTATTTTAGCAACGCATAATGCGGAGGATCCAAATGCATGTATTTAGAATCATGGTTACACATCATCTACGAAATCGATAGAGATGCTTATTGCGTACAAGTGTGAACATACATACATATATTTATTTATTTATCTTTCTACATGACGTAAGTTTAACGAAATGCCTAATTTTTATATTTCTTTTCAACAGAAATTTAACTTTCAAGTATTTCCACATTCCAAAAATACGTTGTAGCATACGTATGAATAGGTATTGTCAAGTTACCAAAATAAAGTATTATACATCCTTACTTGCTCGATTAAAATAGTCCATCTACCTCTTTTTCAAAACCATTCATAACAACGACTTAGAGGTTAACAAATCTTATCTCTAGGGTAAAAAATGGAAGTTCATGAACTAAATTTCTTTTATCAGCAAAAACAAAAAAGGAATTATTTTTGAAGCTTATTTGCTGGAAAGGGATGGTCAGTATGAATTTGGGTACCCGTTTGAATTTATGTCTTCAATTAATATGTTGAATTTTTTTTGAGTCACAGTTTAGTAGAGATTAACATAAGAAGATGGCCCACTTGAAATGATAATACAATGTCATCTTTCTCAACCGATTTTTAGTGATTTTGAGTGAATGCACTATCTTGATAGATATATATGGCATATACTTCCAAAAAAGGAGGTCTATGACAATTTATAATTACTAAGCTTATGAACAAAGATTAAGCAAATCATAATTGCGAGAAAACTGATTGATTGGACCCCTAAAACAGTTATTGTATACCCTTGGCATTGTAATAAATGCCACTCCCTTTGACAACAAAAGAAATGGTTGTATTCATAAGCATAAGGTCAACACATCTAATTTTCAGTTTAAATTCGAATATTGATTTCCTAATTTTTAAAAGTTACATGAACGTTTCATAAATTATAAATTTTTAATTATTATTTACGTATTTTTCAAATAATAGTAGTGTCTTTTTTTCATTTTCTGAAAATATGAGGTATTTGCTTTGGTGCAATGTCGTCGCTTCAAAAGACGCCAGTTTTACTCCCCAGAATTCATAACGTAGGAAATAGTTTTTTGGATCAGTTGGGGCAGTTTCAATTTTCAGAAATCTGGTTTCTTGTTTCCTGGAATTTAGCTTATTCGGCCTCATTGATTCTGTTTTCTGCCTTTTGATTTTCATGATTACAAAGGCCTCCCATTTGAGAATAGAGTTTTTTCGTTTATCAGTGTTGAAGACAAACAAATGTCTTACTACTTCACAGAAAAACTCCAGTTAGGAAAAAAATTCATAACTATAAACTTCATTTTTTCACCAACATTAATTTATGGCATTTAATGGCAACATGGAAGATTCGGCGTTGGGAAGAAACTTCAATGATATTAGAGGCTGTTGTAATCATAAAGACATTAATTGATGGAAACATGGAAAATGTAACAATAAATAGTCACTGTTTACACCAAATTAACAAACGCATTTTATTTACTTTTTTTCATATAATTTTATCACTCAATCATGGTTAATTAACACACTCCTACCTCAACTGACTACTTTACCTTAGCATGTTAATAACATTTGATGAAAACACCAAGTTCGGTAGATCTTTTCCAGAAGTAATATTGGACATTCAGGTATTTGATCTGAAGTGCGAGAAGAAGGTCCAGATCGTTATACAAACTCGAGTGATGGTCAATTCTACTACTCCTTCAGTTAATATGCCGTAGTTTCTAAAAATAGTTATCTCAAATTATTTGTCATTTTGGAAGTTCAATAGTAAATTAATTATTTTTTTCCTACTCTTCCCTTAATATTAATTGTTCTTGAAGACTACAAACACCTTAATTATGACAACAACAACAACAATAACGTCCCAGTGAAATCCCACTAGTGGAATCTGGAGAGAGTAGTGTGTACGCAAACCTTACCACTACCCCGAAGGAGTAGAAAGGCTGTTTCCGAAAGACCCTCGGCTCGAGAGGACAAAAAGACAAAATCATTAACACCACAGAAATAATAAGAAAAATAGGAAAAATAGGAACATGAAATCCAAAAGAAAGATACACAGCAAAAGCAAAATAGTATCCCTACCAAACTAATCCCACAAAGTTATGACATAAGACAAGACTCAACTAGTTTAAGACATAAATAAGGGTAAAATAGTAAAAAAAACGTTTCCTATTTATTATTTTCTTAAGGGACGTGTAATAAAGAAACACGACATATAATATGAAACAGAGGGAGTGCTTTATTTATGAGAAATTCTAGACAGGTTGATTATAGAGCTAAGGTAGGAACAAATCGAAGATTTTACATGTTGGCATCAGGCATGGACGAATCACAGCTGGGCTAGTATTGATGAAAAGAAAATAAAGATAGTCCTACCCCAAGGTGCTCTCTTTACATGGTAAATGGCTAAATGCCTAAATGTTAATGCAAGAGAAGAACAAATGAAGCATCAGGGCTTGAAACACCAGGCTCCATTTATTAATACTTTATGATCCTTCAAGACAGTCAATATAATGCTATAAGCTACTATAAGTTCTTATTATGTTATAAGCTACAGTTCTAATTTGCAAGTTCCTGCTGAAACTTCAGCATGAGCATCAGAGTTCAATTGCACTTTTTACATTTCAAACTACAAAAGAATTTGTGTACTTACACAGAGAAAGGGGCGCTATGTGCAGTATGCATGTATCATAAACAAGTATCTCAGAGGATGTTTTCTGAGAGTACGGTACAGCAAGTATCTGCAGCTTTATCACCTCAAAACTATACATTACCCCATTAATGGTCCTCTCAATGAAGACTCTGCTGCGTGTTAAGGTTGTTTATACTTCCTCACATCTTTATCCTGCATCTGCTCTTACATTCATTTACTCCTACAGCACACATCAAATTCAGGTACCATGTCAACACAATTTCACCATACATCTACAGCTCAGGCATCTCATGAGCAAGTTAGTTTACATACCTGAGGTGGACCTATTGAGGGAGGTTGCATTTCTGCTTCCACTGATGCCTCGGAGACTCTAGCTTCTGATTTCTCATTTGAATAACTAATAAACCAAACAAAAAAAAAAATGAAGTTAGAATATGATGCATTTCTCTGGTAACATCTGCATTTGTTCTGTTATCAAAGTTTGAAATACTTCATGGAACTAAAGGCAGGTCCTGCTTATTGGACAGTCAAAACACAATCCAAGTAGTAATAGCATAGAGATTAAACATTCAATAGGAAATCTGATTCACCTAGCTGTCAGCCAGGGTGCACAATTTCCCTGTATGAAAATACTAAAGCGGAGTGATTAATTGGACGTAACCTAAGAGCTACCTGCCCCCAAAATGGTCATGGACAACCTCCTTCGTTGAAAAAAAGGGAAACCTTTGGGAGTTAGCATACATATTACTAAAAGACTACAATCGGACCACCATCAATTTCCTTAACCAATGATGTTTTGAGAAAGATAAGCTTCAATGATAAACCATTTTGGCAACATTAGCTACCTCGAAAAGTATAGTATTTAATCATTCATGTCAGCATGCTTATAGTGCTTCCGAAATTCAGTCCCTGAACATCATGCACCAGAAAAGTAAAAAAAGTTGTGATTCACATTTTGGAATGCTTACGTTGAGAGTATTGTCACCCAAATAAGTTCTACACAGTCGACCCAAAGAAGCCTTTGTTCAACCGGGACTACACCATATGTAATAAGATGAGCAAATGGCCACAGCTTCCAACCTGCCTGAAAAATGAGCCACATAAAGGGAATCTGTGTTAAGACATGCATGTTTTGCTTACTAATTCACACTGATCCTCAAACTTCATGTTGCATGATAGAAGCATACACGCAAGAAACAGCAAAAACAGTGATATAAACTGCAGGATACCATCATGAATTGACTCGTGTGATTTGCATACCAAATATCAACTTATCAACAGAACATAGGTTTAATTTGGACAAGCAAACCACTATCGAGATTCAATGAACACCCTGACTTATGTAAGAGTTATGGACCAGATGAGAGGGAAAATGCCACAAGAATGAAGAGAAATGAAGCTGTGCAGCACAGTTGCAACTATGGTCAAGGTAAACCACACAGATATATTCATAGATATGAAAACCAAGAAACAATAATGTCTTACATAGTAATAAGGACCACCGCTTGATGCAAAAATAAGTTTATTTATGTAAAAGTGATGCTGTAATTTAAGCAAGAAGTAAGAACAGAAGGTCTCTTCTTACAGTCAACATTGGCCAGAATGTAGCCTTCAATTCACTGAAAATGGCGAGAGGGGATTCAAAGCGCAAAACTCCCAAAACTGTGTAGTAAATGCTGTTCCAAATTGCTGACCAAACAGTTTGATCAAAGGCAACCTTGACAGGAACCACCCACCAATCTTGGAAAGGAAAAAGTGCCTAATACGAATCAGAGTGTGTTGCTTAGTCCAAAAAAATTAGAACCTAAAATTGCGCAGGCATGAAAGTATTAAGCTTTTGAAAATAGCAGTACCTCACAGAACTGATAATAATAATGGGAGAGGGATCCATGTAGCGTGAATCCAACTAAGCCAGATCTCAACATACGTGCACGATCAAAGTCAAAAAGAGGCTTTCCTTCATAGCACTGCAATAAGTATAGGCAAGACTAATTAGCACGTTGGAGCAATTAACAATTCCAAGTAACGCCATGGCATTTACAGGAACTTTCTATTCAATCCCCACTAACCTGTGCGATCCAATCCCCAAGAGAGTAAACCACTCCACTGATGACCATTTTAGCCAAAACTGGGTTTCTTTTAAGGGCTTCCTCATATGCAATCCAGTTGTGCTGAGGTGCATATCTCAATATCTCATATACGGTCCATCCCTGAGAGAGAAGGATGATGAGCTATATTCTAAGAAAATATGTATTTGAGCATACATATTCGTACTACAAATTGCTGCAGAAATTATGAGAAGTAATTCCACAAGAAACAAACATTTCTCAACCTGGCAAACCCAAGTAAACGATTATACAACTATAACAAGAAAATGACACAAGGAGAAAAGTAAATGTGTGACTGTTAAGTATAAACATATCCGATTCCAGTACTTTACAACATCGACAGGGGAGTGCATCTTCTGTATTTTGCTTGCATCCTCTGGATGCTAATTCATAAGATCCTAACTTCATCAAAAGTACTTGAAAACAACAAAGTGTTAAGACCAAGAAAGTTATCATGATTCAAGAGGACAGAAGGCAGGCTCTTCCCAGATTACCCATACTTCAAGATAACGAGTTTCTAACAGAAAAAGAGCAACTAGGATGTAACAATTTTAATCCACATTTCTATTAATAGAATTAAATGAAATACCCAATCATGAAGCATGAGGAAAGAAGGCCGATACAAATTAGACTGCATAATTGATAACACTGCCAGATTCTCCAATTAGACAAAAAGCAGATAACAATAAACATCACATCCCACCCCTGTACACATGCACTTAACTGAGACATAATATCCATGACTAAGTATAAAAGAGTTGAACCACACAGTGCCGGCTCAAGCCTAAAGCAAGTCAAGCACTTGCTTTAGGCCCCCAATAATTTAAGGCCTCAAAATTAATACATTACTATATAACAAAATAAATTTTGTTCATCAATAGATGTAGTAATTCAATCATATATATCTTGTAATCAAAACTATTCGGGCTCGTTCATTTTTCCTCACATAAATCAAGTTTTTTAGTTCTCATGTCTTAATTGGAAGGCAGTCAAGCCAACAAGTGACTAAAAAGGAAACTAATTGTAGTATTTTTTTTTTTTTTGCTATATTCATAATTCAATTCCTATTCTTTATAAAATTAACCCCCCCCCCCCTCATCATACCCATATATTAATTCTGCAAATAACAAGGGTATTGATAATATGAGTTGCATATTCCTTTTTATTGTTCCTTATATATAAAAAATAGAAAGATTTTTTAAACTATCATTTCACATTAATATATAAAAGAATTATATTAAATATATTTTAGGCCTCTTACTAAGGTTTGGCTTTAGGCCACCGTATCGATTGAGCCGCCCATGACCACATAGGACTAAAGACATCCAGAAATATAGATCATTAATTAAGAACAAAACATCTACATAAGGAGTTGCACTTTGATTACAACAGAGCAGGAAATAAGCATGAGAAATTGAGAATATACCAATCCAAAAGGCACCCAAATTATTGGATCACACACACACGCTATAGTTCTCCTTTATCCTTTTTTAACCCATTAAAATTAACCCTTTAACCAGCTCATGACCCACGAAACCCTAATCAGACCAACCCATTAATTTAAGGGGCCTGGGTGTCACGACCCAACTTGTATTTGTACCAAAAGCTGAGATTTTGAGAGAATTATCCATTTGAAAGCAACTGAATCATAATTTTAAGACAAAAACCAAATAAAAAGAAAACTAATAAATCTCTTAAACCACGATATGTAAATGTTATTCATATACAAGCAGCAAGAAAATGCAGGACTCAGTGCAATTTAATTATTCTAGATTACCAATCAAACGCTATTAATAGAAGTTACCTGCGGTTACCTTTTAAGTAAATAGAAAGCTTTTAGAACTACTAGTAAGTATTAGTAACTTACATGCCAGTAATCATGGTCAATAGTGAGCAATTTAGTGATAGCAAAACTTCCAGCAGCTAAAACAATAGTTGCATTAATAGCTCTATCAATAACTCTGTTCATATCCTCTTGTTCTAATTTTCCATTAGACCCACTTGAAGAAGAACTAAACCCACCAGCAGCACCTTCAAATGATAATCTCCCTTCATTTCCAAACCCACCCACGACCTGATTTACTAAATCCATATCTCCACCTTCCGGTTCTCTTTCTAACCCAATTACGACGCCGCTTTGCTGGTCCGTAGTGTCGTTGCTTTGGACTGGAATCAGGTCGGTTTCGTTGGCCACCGAGCCCACGACTGCCCAGTCTCTTAGCTGCTGATTCTGCTGTTTGAGGCCTTTGGATAAGATTTGTGGCTTCAAAGGCTTGAAGTGGGAATAAGAGGGTTTTGGTTTGGGCTTTGATAGAGAGAGAAAAGGCTGTGGTGAGGTCAAGCCATTGATGGTCGCCATTGAAAATGGAGAGAGAGAAGAGGGAGACCGGGGGTGGGGGTGGGGGTGGGGTGGGGTGGGGTGATGTTAGATCCCAACTCACTTCAGCTTCTCTCTGTCAAACTAATTGAAGAACCGAGTCCGGGCTTTTATATGAAGAGGATATAATTAGTGATCAGGTGTTTCGCGGCATAGGATAATGAAATGCGTCGACGAATCAGTTACGAATTCCACTGTAAGGTGCTTTTTAACTGGTTGATTAGCGGAGGTACAGGTGATTATAGTGGGACGTAGAGTTCTGTTACTGTTTTTAATGTGCCAGACTTACGCCACGTAGGAGCGAACTTAGCCAATAATTGAGTATGAAATATGTGAACTAATATTTTCTCGTATTTAAATGGAATTGAGTCTTAAAATAGTTTGAAAGTTGATTTCCATCACAACATTTTATTTAACTAGTAGTAACAGGGGTGTTCACGGTTTGACGGAAAATTGATCCAAACCAAAAATCGAACCAAATCGATTAAGTAAATCGATATTTTTCTTGATTTGGATTAGTTTTGGTTTTAAATTTTAAAAACCAATAATATTTCGTTTGATTTTGGTTCTATTTTAAAAAACCAAAAATAAACCGAACCAAACCGACTAATTATATACAAAATTTAATAATTATTTATATACAATATAATATCTTTTTGTAAATAATTTTAAATATTTTATGCATTTTAATTGTTATTTTGAATTTTGGTTTATCCTTTTATATCTTAAAAGATTGTCTAAGCCCAAAACAATAGGACTCGACCAGTTTTCTTTTCATTAAGAGACTCTAATTCTCTAACCCTCCGCACATACTTTTGCCTAACAGAATAGTTAAAAAAAAACACACCACAAGAGTAAAGAAAGCAATTCAAATTGCAAGACAGCAATGACTAATTAAAACTTGAGAAAGCAAACTTTTAGTTTGTTTTTTGTTCATTATTTTCATATAAACAGGTAAATAAACTTTCAGTTCTGAAAGAAATATATAAAAAAGTATAAATTTAGCAAATTATTTTCATATTGTTGTCTAGCGTTATTTTACTATTATCGACTTATCATTAGCTTACTAAGAACCGAAAAATCGAACCAAACCAAACCGAACCAACAACAATCAAACCGATGGTTTGTTTTTAATTTTAAAATTTTAAAAATCAATTAAATTGGTTTGGTTTTAATTTTAATAAAAAACCGACCAAATCGAATCGTGAACACCCCTAAGCAGTAATAAGATGTAAAGCTACTAACATTGTGTCAAACGTTAGTACTGTCTTTTATAGAATTTGGAAGCTGGAAATTAATTTATCACCAAAATTAACAGTACTAAGATGGTATTTTAGAACTTAACTGAAAATGATTAGAAAAACAAAAAGTGAAACGGTGTTGGTCATCTTGGCACGTGAACTTTTATTTAATTACTCTAATGTTTAAGCATTCACCAACCTTTCCTCTATATTTAAGTTTTCTACATCCTCAAAAGTTGGCAAAGCACTACAGGCTGCATTGTACATATGTCATATTTTACTAATACAGAAAAAGATGGATCGAGTGTACGATATTAAAATGTTTCAATAATTTGCCTTTCAAAATATGAGAGGTAAAAACGAGAAGACAAATTGTATCTTACACCTATAAAGTGTATTAATTGAGATACGAAGCAATTATTCAAATTATATCAGTTCAATTGACATAGTTGGATAAGTAATGTCACTCTAATGAAATTATAGACATCACCAAATAATACTGTATAAGTTTAAAAGAATGATAGAAAGTATTATCTAGCTCTATATTTAAGTGAAATTATGTTGTGTTCATACTATTCTTTCATTTTTTGTAGCACCGAGCCTTATTTATTGGCTATTGTTATTGCATTTCAGCATTGTTTTTTTTCGCCTTTTTGAGCCGAAGAACTATCGGAAACAATCTCTTTATCTCATAGGGGTAGGAGTAAGACCTACGTACACATTATCCTCCCTAGACCCCTCACCTATGGAATTTTATTGGATTGTTATTGTTGTTGTTCCTGTATATTTAAATGAAATTCCATAACCAAAAAGAGTGAAGAAAAGCTAAAAGCATACAAGGCTTTTCTATAAACCATAGATTGAAAACCTAAACATATTTTCTTCGAGTTCCAAAAATCTTGACATTCTCAAAGTTTATTGATTTGTAGTGATGCACGTTTGCAGAAGAAATATTATTTCTAGTCAAGAGAAAAAGAATTAATTTAGAGAAAAAAGAAAATAACGTTTGAATATGGAAGCGAAAAATCATGTAGTTTTGTAGATTGACAGATAAAGCCATGGTCCGCTCGCTCCACTTGTCGATTCGTTTAGGTATCTTCTTCTCTCTTTCATCTGTGTCTACGTTCACATGGAATCTCTTTTTGAGGCAGGAAAATCGGGAAATTAAGAAAATATTATGGACCAAGTTTCACATAAAATATCCCACATCACACAATTGATGTAAGCCCTGAGATGGGGACCAAAACGTGATCTGAAAACGTTAGGTGAGTATGGTTAGTTCACACATTTATGCTTGTGCCTCGTAAAATAGTTCCTGTATTTATGTGGATAAGAAAGATTTAGACCATCAAATAATTCGGGCCATTTATTTTATTTTATTATTCGGAAAAATTCACATCTTATTCTAGTCTAGATTATACAATG
This sequence comes from Nicotiana sylvestris, assembly GCF_000393655.2. Lineage (NCBI taxonomy): Eukaryota > Viridiplantae > Streptophyta > Magnoliopsida > Solanales > Solanaceae > Nicotiana > Nicotiana sylvestris. The sequence goes on from NC_091063.1 coordinate 68,212,476, forward strand.
AGACAATAATTTAAACCATGCAAAAACGCTGAAGTCACAATCTTCAGTTTTTTTCGCTGGAATATTCTTGAGGCAGAGAAATTTCAGAATCATGCATCAGTCTTCGGTCAAACTCAATTACCAGTCTACTATAGTTCATCAGTTTTCATTCTGAAATGCCTATATCCTACCTACATTGTTACATTACGGGTGTTCGCCGATAAAAACTTCAAAAGAAGAGGAAAAATGAATTTACTTGTGGGTGCTCACTCAATATTTATCTAAATATTTGTATTGTTGCCTATATAAATTAATTAATATGATCAAAGTTAATGGGTGCTTAAGCACCCACAACTCTCTATGTGCATCCGCTAGTGTTTGGCTAAAAGTCCATATTTTTGCATGTAATTTGCCATGCATTATATCCCGATCTTGTTAACTTTAGTGTGAATATTTGTGATTCGAGCGTAATAATGGTGTTTATATGTGTAGAAATCTATCTGAATGAAGGGGAGCCTTGGAGTAAGGCTGTATTGTGGTCCGGGTAACGGGCCTAAATGGGCCGGGCTTGAGGCGGGCCGGACTGAGACGGTCCCGGGCCAAACAGTCCCAATGTGTGAAACCGGCCGACGGCAGTCCTAAGCCCACATGGTCCCGGGCTAAATGTGTCGGGCCCGTGGGCCTAAACGGGCCTAACGGGCTTTTTTCGTTTCGGGCTATTTTTTTAATTTTTTTATCTAAGTCACTTTCTTGTAAACTATATATGTATATACTAGTATAAGTTGCTTATATATAGCTATATAAATATATATAGTATATATAGTATGTATATATAAGGGTGTATTATGTGTATATATAATTATATATTGCCTTATGTAATATATATTGCCTTATATATATGTATGTATATGTATATATATATATATATATATATATATATATAGGCTATTTTTTTATCTAAGGCACTTTCTTGTAAACTATATATGTATATACTAGTATAAATTGCTTATATATAGCTATATAAATATATATAGTATATATAGTATATATAGTATGTATATATAAGGGTGTATTATGTGTATATATAATTATATATTGCCTTATGTAATATATATTGTCTTATATATATGTATGTATGTATGTATGTATATATATATATATAGTTTATATGTATTAAAGATATATATAGTGCAATATGTTTAACTGTGCTATCCTCTATCATCTTCTTTTGAGGGATCGTTGAATATATTTGGATTTGTGTTTTAATAGAATCCAATAATTCTTGTCCATATAATATTTTTGTTTTGGGATCGTTTTTCATCAATTTGTCCCAAAAATTGTGGTAAAATACCCTATATAAGCAAGGGTTTTAAAGGTATCATCATGATTATATATATACTATATATATTCACCATCTGGATTCTTTTTAATTTTTTTTATCTAAGGCACTTTCTTGTAAACTATATATGTATATACTAGTATAAGTTGCTTATATATAGCTATATAAATATATATAGTATATATAGTATGTATATATAAGGGTGTATTATGTGTATATATAATTATATATTGCCTTATGTAATATATATTGCCTTATATATATGTATGTATATATATATATATATATATATACACACATATATATATATATAGGCTATTTTTTATCTAAGGCACTTTCTTGTAAACTATATATGTATATACTAGTATAAATTGCTTATATATAGCTATATAAATATATATAGTATATATAGTATATATAGTATGTATAGTATGTATAGTATGTATATATAAGGGTGTATTATGTGTATATATAATTATATATTGCCTTATGTAATATATATTGTCTTATATATATGTATGTATGTATGTATGTATGTATGTATGTATATATATATATATATAGTTTATATGTATTAAAGATATATATAGTGCAATATGTTTAACTGTGCTATCCTCTATCATCTTCTTTTGAGGGATCGTTGAATATATTTGGATTTGTGTTTTAATAGAATCCAATAATTCTTGTCCATATAATATTTTTGTTTTGGGATCGTTTTTCATCAATTTGTCCCAAAAATTGTGGTAAAATACCCTATATAAGCAAGGGTTTTAAAGGTATCATCATGATTATATATATACTATATATATTCACCATCTGGATTCTTTTTAATTTTTTTTATCTAAGGCACTTTCTTGTAAACTATATATGTATATACTAGTATAAATTGCTTATATATAGCTATATAAATATATATAGTATATATAGTATGTATTAGATATATATATATAGTTTATATGTATTAATATATATATACTATATCAAATTTAAACATAAAATAAATTGCAAAGAAATATTCAAGGGAATGTCTTATATATTTTACTATTAAGACATTAACAAAGAATGACAATATCTTTCTTAGTCTTCCTCCCCCCAATGGAATGAGCACAACAAGGTACTAATACCACCATTAAAAGGAAAAAAAACTAAGGAAGATGTGCCAAAATACAAGTTACATGTTAGTCTATGTATTATCTCTAACAAATCTCATAAATCCTTGAAGGTCCGGAGGAATTTCCATTGGTGGTGGTGGAAAAGAAGCTTGTTCATCACAGCTTCCGGGCGAAGCAGCATCCTGCGCAAGTTCCGCTAGCATTTTTTCATAAGCTTCATCTATCTCCGAGTGTGATTCTGCAAGTCCAAATTTTTTTTTTCCGAACGGATCCAATCTCTGAATAGTACTGATTTTTCCAAGCTCTCTCTCATAGACGCTCTATGATCACCGATTTGAAGTTTCGCTTGACTGAATGCGCTCTCCGATGTCACTATTGAAGCTTGAACACTTAAAATATCTCGAGCCATCCTTGAAAGAACCGGATAGTGTTTTTGTTTGTCCTTCCACCATTTCAAAACATCGAAGGAGCCGTCGGGATTCTCTGATTCAAGTTCCTGCGACAAATAAACTTGAAGCTCATTTAGTTGTGAACTATCACCAAAATTATCACCTTGAGAACCCCTGAACTCCGTCCAAGAACTAAGGGCTTTTAGGTCCGTAGTTCTATTAGATGCTTGCGAACTAGACGAAGTAGGAGTTGGAACATTTGGTCTAGCTTGATCTAAGGCAAGTTGATAAGCATTATAAATAGTTTGAGCATTTATTTTAATTGAGGTTTTTGCATCTCCAAGTGTAGCAAATTCCTCAGCTGAAAGTGATAAAGCGTTATAAATTTTTGAATACCAAAAGTGAGGACCTCCTAATTTCATTGTAGGATTTAACAATGCAGCAACACCAAAAATAGGGGGGATAGGGAAAAAATATTTTTTAAACTTAGCTTTCATAGAATTAATAGCTTCTTCATAAATTACTCCACCCTCTGAAAATTGAGTAAATAAATCTACAAGTGCTGCAATATAAACTAAACAGTTAGAAATAGTAGGATAATATTGGCCAGATAATTCATTTGTAGCAATATGAAATTGTTCTAAAAAGTCTACAAGCATTTTAACATTACTCCAATCTTGATTTGTAAGGTGCTCATCATCATCATCATCATCACCATCACCAACACGAGCATTATACGTTGCGCTTATTAGGTTCCTATATTCATATGCAACAACTAAACTTTCATACATGTAATTTCATCTAGTCAGACAAGGTTTAAGAACCTTTCTTTCTCTAAGGCCAAATTCATCACATTTTGTAAAATAGTCTCTAAGTCTGCTTCTACGGTTTGAATAAAAAAGTCAATTAAGAGCCATTTTAACCTTTTCAATTTCTACATTTAAAACTTTCATACCAACACCGACGATTAAATGGTAAATATGACAAATACATCTAACATGAAAAATATTACTAAATGCAAGATTTAGTGTAGTTGTAAGCAAGCCTATAGCGTTAGTGTTACTAGAAGCATTATCCATTGAAACCGACATAATTTTATCTCTAATGCAAAAATATCTACAAATATCTGCAACTGTGTTAGCAATAAACTTACCTGTGTGGCGTGAATTAATTATTCTATAAGCAATAATGCGCTTTTGCATTATCCACTCCTCATCTATCCAATGACTTGTAACAGTTAGATAATCACAGTCATTACCACTTCTACCAATATCAGTAGTAATAGCAATGCGACAATCTATATGAGTAAATAAATAGCGCAAATATTGTTCATATTCATGTTTATATTTATAAATATCGCTCTTTACGGTTGCGCGAAGCCATCCTTTATAAGTAGGATTAAAAACTCTTCTAATATAATGCACAAAATGAGGGTTAGAAGGAAAACTATAGGGTAAGCAAATAACAGTACCCATTTTTGCCAATTCTTCACGATCTTTATTTGGATCATAATATAAAATGTCACCGGAAACAGTGTTAATTCCCGGTTGAACTAGATTTGAACATGTACTAGGGTTAACCGTACTATCTACACTTGTCCCCTCTTGCGCAGCTTTCATTTGTAAAAATCTAGCTTTATCTCTAGGGTGTTTCAATATGTGTCTAGTCAAACTACCCGTACCACTACGGTCTCTAATAAATTTATGAACTAGTTGAGACCCACAAGTTTTACACTTAGCCTTATTTTTTTCTCTTAGTTGAGTAAAAAAATGCCAAACAAGAGATGTTTCGGGTCGTTTAGAAGGTTGTCTATTAAAAGTAGGGGTTACTACAGGAGGGTCAGGCGGGGCATCAGTTGGGTTATTAACAGAACTAGTAGGTGCATCATCTAAATCCGGTTGCGTTTCATCTAAATCATCATTTTCCTCATCATTTTCAAAGATAGTTTCATTAGGATAAAGAACATTCATAACTTCTTCATTTAATTGTTGACCCGGTGCAACATCATGGCAAAATTGACTATCGAAAAATTGAAAACAAGGGTTATCACTATCAAGAATAATAGGTGGAGGAGGACGGGTAACAGGTCTGGGTCGGGGAGCCGGGGAAAGAGTAGTAGCTTGGCTACTAGATTCACCAATTTTAGATTTTCCTTTACCCTTACCACCAAAAATATTTTTCAAAGAAAATGCCATATTAATTATAACTATACTAAATAAAACTAACAATACTATAATATTAAAACTTAAGAGTTGGAATGAGTTTACCGAATTGACGAACAACTTCTTGAAAATTGAATATCGTTGAAGACTTGAATACTTCAATTCACCAACTTCACAATTTTTCACGAAATTGCAATAATAAAGTAAGCAATTATAGAAGAAAATTAGAGAGAGATTGATGAATTTGTGAGTAAAAATGAAAGAATGGGGGGGGGGTATTTATAGTTGAGAATTGAAAAAAAGTGTAATTATAAAAAGTTTGGGATTAAAGCAAAGTTTGGAGGCCAAATGACTATTTTTTAAAGTGCCCAACTGATAAATTTTGAAGGCCAACGGCTAGATTTTAAAAATCTGACCGTTGGTAAAAAAAAATTAAATTAGCCGTTGGAGCCCGTTAGGCCCGTTGGGCCCGGTTGAACCGGCCCAGGCCCGCCTGCCGGTCCCGGGCTCACGGGCTATTTGTGTTGAACCGGCCCACCGCGGGCTTTTGCACCACTAGAGCCCAGGCCCGTTTGGCCCGCGGTCCTAGGCCGGTCCCGGGCCAGGCCCGGACCAGAATACAGTCTTACCTTGGAGTAACGGTAAAGTTATCTCCGTGTGACCGGATTCGAGTCGTATAGAAACAACCACTAATACTTGAAGTGATTTGGAAAGGTTGCATGTAGTGAATGCATATTGTGTTGAAATGGATAATGAGAATCACATACACATATATAAGAGGTCATCTTCGACAAGTAACCAAATTTTCCAAGGGAAGAAGGGAGGGAGGTTCCAGATCCATCCTCTAAGAAATTAAGGAACATATTATAAGCCTAATAGAATGTTTTCTAATGTATGTATAGGCATATGCTCCATCTAACCCTGGTCCCAAATGTAATTTGCTAAGTTTTCAAATTTGCCCTCGGCCTTGGTCTTTTGGTGATTTTCATTCATAACAATTCATTCGCCCTAAAAAGAACATTGTCCTCAAGGTTCGAGTGGATCAATGTGAGTATCTCAGTATGTAGTGTGAAGCTGCAAAACAGTACAACTGAATTTGTCAAGACTCAAACATTTGTCAAGAGTTGTTGCAACAAGAGAGATGCCATCATTGTCTTCCTGGCCAATCCAACGGAGGAAATAGAGAAATATTTGCATGACGATGATAACATTTAACAAGGAATCCAAAGCGACATTAGCATTGTGAACTCTCTTTTCACTTGATTTGTGTGTAACAGTAAATGTGCCAATGATAAGTTGATTTGGCTCCTCAATGTTGCTAAAGTCTTCAAGAATCTTTACTGGTGCACACGATGGATATTTAGTCAAGCAACGACACCTGAATAGACGAAGTACATGCTGAAATTTCATGAGCACAACAAATGAAAACTTAAACTTGAGGGCCTCTCTTTGTTTATTGTCATCCTGGTGCAGAGAGATATCATATGCTAGTTGTGACAATCTTCTAGCTACAAAAGCATCTCCAACACTGCAGGCGTCCACAGAATTCAGCTTTAATCCTTAACTCGTCTACAGATTTCCTTGGTATAGTGAAAAACAAACTTCACAGCCTTTTGTGACAGAAGTAACCTCAAATTTGGATGGCTACAACTTAGGAACAACAACGTTAATAATGTGTATACGGTAGAAATCGGGGCTACCCGATTTATAGGCTCGAGGGAGCGGTCGAGTTTGAGCCCGATGGACCAGACTCGAGCTCGAAGACAGAATGCTATGCCCGGAGATAGGAGTACGAGGAATATCGAAGTCGAGTATCCTCGACCCCGCAATATTCCCGTTGCGGATTTGTAACAGAATGAGCTAGATTCCTACCACGTCCCCAAGATCATGGCGCAACTCCCAGAATAGGATTGTACGATTCTGTACTAGGCGGTTAGACAGCTGTATCAAGAATATTCCTTACTGTAAATAGAAATATACCTTATTTAGGGTTCCCTTATTATATAAATGGACCCCAATCATTTTGTAACATCATCTAATCACTGAAAAAAGAATATCCTCTCTACTTTTTGCATACTGTTCATCAGAATTATCCTTTAGCTCTACTGTTCATTGTTCTTATTGATCTAAGCCCACCTCGAGGTCACCACTATAGAGTAACATTGGTTTGATTCACTTGTCTCATTCATTGCTACTTCGTATTTCTAAATTATTAATTGGTATTGAACTAAATCACACATCTTTAAAACCACAAATCAAATTTAATTGTTACTCGTATTTTCAAGGTAAAGAGTTTGGCGCCAACCGTGGGGCTAAAGATAATAGTGATGATTTCTTTACTAATTCTCGCCACACACGTTGTTTTTACACTTTTTCTTGTCAAGATTTTTTTATTCACAGGCTGAAACATGTCTAGCTCACAAAACGCACATATTCATGGCAACGAAGGTCTTGGGTAAAACAACAACTTAGGGGTCGGTGTACCACCGATAAACCCAGGGGAAGTGCCAAATATGGAACTAGTTGATGTTAGTTCACACATTGCTCTAAACGCAGAATTAGGCATAGACCCCGGAGGGAATGTACGCAGAGAAGCCCGATCTGGTGGCCAAGGAACACAAGGAATGGGAGATGGGGGAATCAGCCTCCAAGTGATATTCGAGATGTTGCAAGCTCAGCAAATCGTCATCGCTCAACTTCAAAGTCAGAATAAGACTCTGAGCGTTGCTGAACATGAAAACACTCGACGTGCCGAACCAGCGCCGGAGAGGTCGAACGAAAATGACTCGGGGACTGACCCCACCATTATGAGGATGCTCGAATAGCTCACCAAGAGGATCGAGTCCGAGAAAAAAAAGATTGAGGACAATGATAAAAAGGTGAAAACCTGTAACTCCCATGTTAATCAAATACCGAGGGCACATCCGATCTTAGAAGGACTAGATTCTAAAAAGTTTGTGCAAAGACCCTTCCCCCTAATGCAGCTCCGAAGCTAATCCCCAAGAAATTTCGTATGCCCGAGATTCCTAAGTATAATGAGATGACCGATCCGAATGAACACGCCACCTCGTATACATGCGCCATCAAAAGAAACAACTTGGAAGATGACGAAATTGAATCTGTACTGCTGAAGAAGTTCGGGGAGACTCTGTCCTAGGGTGCCTTGATATGGTATTATAACTTGCCCCCTAATTCTAGATTCATTTGCTATGCTTGCAGATTCTTTTGTAAAGGCATACAATGGAGCCATTAAAATTGCAACGAGGAAGTCGGACCTTTTCAAGGTAAGGCAGAAAAATAACGAGATGCTCAGAAATTTCGTATCTCAGTTCCAAGCAGAGAGAATGGATGCCTCCGATCACCGATGACTAGGCTGTTAAGCTTTCACTCAAGGTCTCAATACTCAGAGTTCTATAGCTTCACATCAGTTGAAGCAAAGTTTACTCGAGTACCCAGCTGTTACTTGGGTTGACGTACAATATTGGTACCAGTCAAAGATTAGAGTCGAGGATGATCAACTGTGGACTCCTTCGAGGTCTGTTTATCCTAGCAGGCCCATGGGTAGGATCAAAGGAGACGTCGATCGAGAGTCAAGGTCGAAGATCGATATTTGTCACGACCAAAATCGATGGGCCGCGACGGGCACCCGATACCTTACTCAACTGAGTACCAACTTAACGTATCTTTATTATTACATCATCATATACACGTGACATACGGGCTTAATAGGCCAATATAATCATTTATAAACTCAAAACATAGGCCGACAAGGCTGTACAATCTTTCACGTACACGACATATGTCTACAAGCCTCTAAGAATACATAAATATCATAAAGGTCGAGACAGAGTTCCGCTATACCAAACAATACACGTCTAAATTATACTAACCAAACAAGCAACTCCGAAGCAAATGGAGCGTACCAACATCTTCCCCTGAGCTGATAGCTTACTTAGAGGGCTCTCAACCTATCTATCGGGACCTGCGGGCATGAAACACAGTGTCCCCACGCAAATGGGACGTCAGTACGAATAATGTATCGAGTATGTAAGGCACATAAATAAATACATAAGAGACATGGAAGAAATATAGAGTACATGACTCAACCTGTAAGTCTGAATAACTTTGTAAATCATAAATTACTTTTAGCGTCATGCATATGCATATGAATGTCTAAGGGCATCCCATCATATCATATCGGCCACTGTGGGCAAAATCATCGTCGTATACCAGCTGATCAGGTGATAGTGCGTATATAACGCCATAACCTTTCCCATATCTCATATACATATATATACATACATATATACGCGTATATAATGTTGTTTAAATCATATTTCAGCCACTGTGGTCAACATCATCAACATATACCAATTGATTAGGTGGTGGTGCGTATATAACACCATAACCTTTTCCCTTATCCCATATATATATATTTACATATATACGTGTATATAACGTCATCTGGTCATGTGTCAATGCACATGTATAAATGAGTGAAATACATGAAAAATACATAATAATCTCGATATTCCTTCCGGATAAACTTTTTCAACTGCGTATTATTCTGAGACCCATGAATAGAAGATAATAATAATTCTCACGGGGAATCAAGAATATAGACACCCCTACTATTTCTATGAATAGAGTAATTTATAGAAACGGTGTATTTGCTTGTTTCTTCAGTATAATTTGGACCATGCCAAAAGAAAGAAGGGAGGGCCTTAACATATTTGGAGTAGAAACAACTCCGTATAATTATCCCGTTGGAAATCTTCATGGATTGAGTTTAGAACCCAAAAATTGAATTTAGGCCTTTGCGTTTTTTGAACCTTGAGGAACGAAATTTGGCTTAAACTCCAAAGTAACGATTTGAATGAGCTTACACAATGCTTCTGATTTTCACTTGGTTAATGAATGAATTTGTGACATGTTCATGCTTCTTCACGTTTTGACCATTTTAACAGAATGTAGAAGTTGTTCTTTTTTGGTCTTGAAATTGAAATGAATTGCTTTTTGATTGATAAAGCTAAAAAGTCTTGATAAGACTTTGTATTCTAAAGTCTTAACACATATTAAAGGTGATTGATGAATTATCATAATAAAAGGGGGATGCCACGTATATACTTGGGAAGATGTTTTTATTAATTTATCTACTTATTAGTTAATCGGATAATGTCCTGTTATCCGGTAATTAATCAATTACTCGTATAATTTAAAAATTATCTCAACTTAATTAAATACTACTCTCTTTTAACATATACCTTGTACACCTTATTATCATGGCCATGTAGTACTTTGTATTGCACTAGTCCATAAATACTGGGTACTTTCGCTCGGGCCGTATTTTATCCCAAAATGTCAAACTTTGACAAAATTTGTTTTCTTAGACTTGCTCCCCCTTTCACCTTTATGAATTTACTTATCACTTGTGAAATAGCATAATCTTTATAATCCCCAAATAATTTTTTCCTTGGACTGATGTCCATTACCTTACGAAAAATTCCACGTAAAATACTGCAGGATGCAACATCGTCGTAACTTATTACTGCGAAGCGTAACATCACCGTAATGTAATACTATAGGGTGCAACACTGTCGTAACTAATTACTACAATGTGTAATATCACCATAATGTAATACTGTTGGGTACAACACTATCGTAACTTAATACTGCAGGACGTAACATCAATCGTAATATATCACTGCAAAGGGTAACACCATCGTAACATATTACCGCAGAGCATAACATCGTCGTAATATAATACTGCAGGACGTAATATTGACGTAATATTGCGAGGACAATATCAACTGTATAACGCAGATCGTAGAAGGATCGGGTTTGGGCAAAGCTTTGCACGGAATGAGAGGAGAAATGATCGAGGTCAAAATTCACAGGTGCTTGATACTGAGGAAGATCACGTTAAATATCCAACATCCAAATAAATGTAAGACCTCAGTCCAATCTTTTCTATTTTTTCGACTAACACTTGCAGGTTTTCGGCAAGGATCGACACGAAGCTTTGGGCCTTAAAGCACGCATTGCACTCTGTTTCCCTAAGACCGGTTTTTGTCCCAAATGGGTTATTCCGGCGAGATTTTTAACGAGGCAACAATTGTCATGTTAACTTAGAGCAATTCGATGTTATTCGAGGTTTGCCTATAATAAGCCTCGAGTACTGAAGGGCATTGCCCTCGAATGTCTACTTTGTTGCAAGGAAATCACTTCAGGACATCGGGACTCGATGGGAAAACTTTGAATGGGCCAAACGGTCAGATGAACCGTGCCCGTATAAAATATTCTAGCCCTGATGGCAAAACATGTACGCATGTATCAATTATCCAAAGAAGCATTCTTTCTATATCAAAACACTTAGTGTATCAAAGAAACTTGCTACTATACGAACATCATACTTGTGATTCCACGAGAAACGGCTTAAGGGCCAAGACGCAAATACACCTCGAATACTCGGGGACTACCATCGATAGTCAACACATTCGAGTATCTGAACTCAAATTTATAAGACCTCAAAGAAGCATCCCTTAAAGCAAAGGCCAAGGCCATCATACTCGGGGACTAACCTTTCAGACAAGTTTGAAAGGTTATCGGGAAACAAGTCCAAGATACATACCCGAAGGCTACAACCATATTAAAGACTACGGTCACATCAAAGGCTATTACCATATTAAAGACTACGGTCATATCAAAGGCTACGGCCATATTAAAGACTACAGTCATATAAAAGGCTACGACTGAAATAATGCAGCTCGGAGACGTCCGACTTTCTCCATAAATTAAAGGACTTCAAATACTTCGAAAAACCGGTTAAACTCGGCTACCCTCGGCAAAAGAAAAAAGGGTTTCGATAAAATCAGCCCTCGAATAATTTAAAGGTTTCGATAACATCAGCCTTCAAAAAAGCCTCAAGAGGCATTAACATGAACGGGTTCTAATCGATTGAACCCTCGAAAAACCCAATGGGTACAAAAAACACATGTTAAGGCATAAAAAAATTTTCACTAAGGCTTTTTAGCCAAAAAGAGGGAAAAATTATAGCTGCCTTAGAGGCCAAATTGGCCCGATACAAAAGAGCCTAAGGGCCAACCTAAAAGAGCCTAAGGGCTAAAATAAAGAGCCTAAGGGCCAACTTAAAAGAGCCTAAGGGCCAACCTAAAAGAGCCTAAGGGCCAATATAAAAAAGCCTAAGGGATAACTTTACTTCGAGTTCGAGCAAATCCTCACTCGACTATAAAGCCTAAGGGCTATTTTCATTTCGATTTCGAGCAAGTACTCACTCAACTACTAAGCCCAAGGGCTATTCGAGTTCAAGAAAATTCTCACTCGGGGACTATTTATAAAGCCTAAAGGCTTACTCTATTTCGAGTTCGAGCAAGTCCTCAATCGATCATAAAAGCCCAAGGGCTATCTTAACCCGAGTTCGAGCAAACCCTTGCTCAGTGACTATCTATGAAGCTTAAGGGCTAACTCTATTTTGAGTTCGAGCAAGTCCTCACTCGATCATAAAATCCCAAGGGTTATCTTAACCCGAGTTTGAGCAAACCCTCGCTCGGTGACTATCCATAAAGCCTATGGGCTAACTTCATTTCGAGTTCGAGCAAACCCTCGCTCGGGGACTATCCTTAAAACCTATGGGCTAACTTCATTTCAAGCTCGAGCAAGTACTCACTTGACTACTAAGCCCAAGGTCTACCCGAGTTCGAGAAAATTCTCACTCGGGGACTATCTTTCGAGCCCAAGGGCCACCCCGTCTCAAGTTCGAGCATGTCCTCACTTGGCCATAAGGCCTAAGGGTTATTTTCATTTCAAGTTCGAGCGTGCACTCACTCAACTATCAAGTACCTTACCTCATCGACTGTTGAGCCTAAGAGCTACTCAAACTCGAGTTCGAATGGTCATTCGAGGATGATTGATCAGAAACGTTCGAGGACAGAACTTATTATCGGTCATTACCATCTCAAACTTTGGACATTCAAAAGGAATTTTATGATAAGGCGCTTTGACCCGCACAAAAAGGTAACAGATTCAGAAGCGATGGAAGGAAAAAGGCTTTGTATAAACCTTTTTACAAGAGCTATAGGGCACGATCAAGAGTTCCTCGCAAGGTCTGATCTACCTCAAAAGCAAAAAATTACTAAAGAGCACGAAACCCAAGCGGCACGGTCCTTATCGGCAGAAGTGTCTTCGCCCACAGAACTTTCCTCTCCGCCGGACTCACTAAAAGTTCTCAGAGTTTTCCTCGAGAAAGGCCAACTTCCAAGCTCTTTTTTCCTCAGTCGCTTACATCACGATGATGATTGTAAGCACGTGATTTTTGCCCTATATGAGAATTACTCCCAAAAATTCAAAAATAAAATAATTTTTCTTGGTGTGCAATTTTTGTGATATTTTGTGTAACTATTTGTATGTTTGTCTATGCATGTTTATTTGTTAAATTAATAAAAAATACAAAATATGTCGCATTTTGCATGTAGGATTTAATTCTACAATTGTTAGTAATTAAATTTGTTTACAAAAATTAAAAATTACAAAAATAGGCATCTTTTGCATTTTTAGCATTTAATGTCCAAATGAACAATTTTATGCTTAATTATTACTTAATTGTGCGTTAATTATTATTGGAAGTTAATTTGCGCTTTTATAACTTAATTTAGTTCTTAATAATAATTTAAGTACTTTTATAATTTAGTTTTAGAAAAATAAAAGAAGAAAAGAGAACAAAAATACAAAGAAAAATCGGATTGGGCCACTTCTTCAATTTCAAACCACAGGCCCAAATAATTGCCCAACTTTCCCCATGACCCGGTCCACTTCAAACCGGGTCGACCCGGTCCGCTCCATTAACCCAACACCCCTTCTTCATTTTTGTCCAACACAAAACAAAACCAAAAAAATAAAAAATAAAAGGTGAATTATCACTATTAATAGTTTTATTTTTTGTTTTTTATATATAAAAAATCCGAAAATATTTTTTTTTTAAAATATATATAATAATTTCGGGAATGATTTAAAAAAAATAAGAAAAAGGGAAGTATTGAATAAAAAAAATATAAAAGTAAAAATAGGTGAAATTCTCTTCTTCTTTTTTTAAAAAAGTAAAAGAATGTAGAAAATTTAAAAAAATAAAAAGTTTTGTGGAAATTTTTAAAAAATTTAAAAGTAAAAGAAGGTTGGAATTAAAAATAAATATAAAGGTATCTGAAAATTTAAAAAAATTTAAAGTAATTGAAAGTAGCATTTTTGAAAGAAAAAGAAAAGATAGTGGTTTGTTTTTTAAAGAAAAGTTAAATAAAGTGAGATTCTATTTTAAAAAAATAAAAAGTGGGATTTTAAATAAGATAAATTAAAGTTGGAATTTTAAAAATAAAAGTAAATAAAGGTGGGATTTCTTTTTCCCGAAGACACGAATGGTTTTCGTGCAAAGAATGATGTCGTGGAAAATCGGGATAAAGATCAAGGATTCAATTCGTTTCTTGTCGTTATACTCTAAGAAATGCGAGGACTATCTGTATACGGTAGAAATCGGGGCTACCCAATTTATAGACTCGAGAGCGAGGTCGAGTTCGAGCCTGATGGACCAGACTCGAGCTCGAAGACAGAATATGTTGCCCGAAGATAGGAGTACGAGGAATATCGAAGTCGAGTATCCTCGACCCCGAAATTTTACCGTTGCGGATCTGTAACAGAATGAGCTAGATTCCTGCCACGTCCGCGAGATTATGGCGCAAATTCCGGAATAGGATTATACGATTCTGTACTAGGCGGTTAGACAGCTGTATCAAGAATATTCCTTACTGTAAATAGAAATATACCTTATTTAGGGTTCCCCTATTATATAAAGGGGACCCTAATTATTTTGTAACATCATCTAATCACTGAAAAGAGAATATACTCTCTACTTTTTGCCTACTGTTCATCAGAATTATCCTTTAGCTCTATTGTTCTTACTTTACTTTTTTTGCTTAATTGTTCTTATTGTTCTAAGCCCACCTCGAGGTCACCAAGCTCGAGGTCACCGCTGTAGAGTAACATTGGTTTGATTCACTTGTCTCTTTCATTTCTACTTCATATTTCTTGATTATTAATTGGTATTGAACTAAATCACATATCTTTAAAACCACAAATCAAATTTAATCGTTACTCGTATTTTCGAGGTAAACATAATGTAAATCTTCTCGTTGTGCAAAAAAGTAATTCTCCTCTTCACTTATCTTAATTATATCAGTAGTTTCACATATGCTAAGGATAGCTTTTCTAGCACCTGATGCCAATAGCTTCAAATTGGAAACAATGGACAAGACTACATCAGCATCCTTAGCCGTTTTTGTAGCATGAAGGTGGGATAATTTGCAAGTTTTGAGCAACTGCCTTTGCAAATATTATGTTGCCAACTTCAGTCTCTCCGTAGAGATTATTGGTAAATCGATTTGGATTTTCTATTAACCAATAATGTGAAACTCACGAAGAAGTATTGCGCTATTTATAAGTGAGCGATATTATTGATTGATCTTTTGGTGGGAGATATTCTTTAATTTAGATAATGAAAGCATTCTATTACTACCAACTCAAAGAAATACTACCTCTCTGAAATATACGATTTATGCTGGAAAAATACGAAGTTGGACTAATTTGAAAACATTGGGATATAATTGCATCACGATGTCTAAAGACATGATCTAATAGATCATTGTACCGAGTAGTTTGATCATAATCTCTTACCATAAAAATGGTTGCATGCGAATGTGGTGAATTCATATTGTATTGAAATGGATAATGGAAATCACGTACACATATATAAGAGTTCATCTTCAAACAAGTAACTAAATCTTCTAAGGAAGAAGAAATAAAAGGGGAGAGGGGAGGGATATTTCCTAATAGAATATTTCCTATTGCTATATAGGCATATGCTTCATCTTACCCAGGTCCCAAATGTAATTTGCTAAATTTTCAAATATGCCCTCAGCCTTGGTTTTTTGGTCATTTTCATTCATAACATTGCACGCAATTTGAAGCCAAAACGTTGCTTATTAGTAACTTATATTCTCTTATTATCGCAGGTTGTGTTAATTTATGTTCTAAGTCGAATATTTTCTAGCTTAATGGGTGTAGACTTAGGTTCGTCGAGACGAATTATGTATGATTCACGGTAAGTAAATAAATCATATATCTCTGTTGTATTTTTTAAGTCCAATGTACTGCAGAGTTGAGGTTCTATGAGCATGAGATAACAGGTGCAGCTTCCCAATTAAAGTAAGGGATTTTTTCATTCTTATATATTATTTGAAACTTTATTACTCTTAATGTCCATGTTTAGTTAATTACCACGCATAAACAAGTTTTGTTTACAAAATATATACAATCCACCTTAAAAGGCTCCCAATTCATTATTTGTGCCTTCAATCAAGGGATGCAGCTCTATTCAATGAGCAACGTCAGAAAGTTTGCACGATTTACTAATTAAAAAGTCTTCAATAATATATCTTACCAAAATAAAAAAGAACTAACTATTTGTCGTAGAACTAATAGCTGCTGATTCATTTTGCTTGAGATGTAAGTTGATAAAATTGGATATTGGTTTTTATAGGTCTATGTCCTCCCTATTTGATCTTTTCTGTGTGTCATTGGAATACTTTGTTTTTAGAAGCTGTTTCATATTCTTTTCAATAAATAACCTATTTTTGCGTCTGTGAAATCGTACTATATCTCTACTTTTCAACTCTTGTTGTTTCTTTCGATATTGATACAGTGGAATATCCAATTTCTTTCTTTGGATGTTGTTTATATATATATATATATATATATATATATATATATATATATATATAGAGAGAGAGAGAGAGAGAGAGAGAGGACTTTAACAGATTGGATATTCCACTGTATAAGGCCATGAGATAGCAGAATTGAACAGATTTATTGTTACAGAGGACCTTTAATTCGCTTGTGTTTTACACTATAAATACCAAAATTGAGTTTTTACGCCGTTTGGTAATTAAACTGGTCAAATCATGAATCCAGCATAGTGGATATTAGGCAGTACTAAAAAAACAAAACCATCAGCTTGTTGTTTGAAGTTCTATATATCATGTTGTCCTTCAAAATTAACTGCATTTTTGGATGAAAAATTAGCACCCCCCCCCCCAATTATTTGGAAATTATCACAACAAGTATGCTTCATCTTTTAATTTTTTTTGAGTTACAGAAAACACTTCAAACAAACATTTCTTTTGATTGATGTTTAGTTGCGTTATTTTTCAAAACGCAATGGGTCAGGACAACCCCACATCCCTATGGCTTGGGCAAAATTGATGGCTGGAGTAGATAGAAAGGTGATTACAGAACCAAAACTATCTGTAATTTTATTGTTCCCATAAGTTGTATATTTTGTATTTGATTTATACAAAATAAAAATAGATTTCATACAACTAATTATATATATACATTATACAACTTATCTACAATTTTCATACATTATTTCTACTCAGTTATATACAACTACAATACCGTACAACTTAAATACAAAATTTATACAAAATTTATACAATATGTCTTTTGTATATTTTGTATATGATTTATACATGGTAAAAACAAATTTCATACAACTAATTATATATTATTCAATTTATATACAATTTATCTACTAGTTATCTATAATTTTCTTATATTATTTCTACTCAGTTATATACAACTACAATATCATACAACTTAAATATAATTTTTATATAATATCGTTCAACTTTCATACAATAGTTAAATAAGAAATATATATATATATATATATATATATATAAACAACATAATATAATTTTTCTACAATTTTACTACAATTTCGTAAATATAATATATATCATGTCTTCTTCTTCTTCTTCTTCTTCTTCTTCTTCTTCTTCTTCTTCTTCTTCTTCTTCGAGTTTCAATATGAAATTCAGCCAAAATCAAGTCTAATCTTCACCAAAACACCCTCATAATTGAGATATAAACTCCAAATCATATTCCCAATTGTTTGCAACAACACCCAATCCAAACAAATAATGGTTTTTGAAAACCCAAATTCGAATTCAAAGCTTCAAAGCTTTTTAATGGTTGTCAATGGTGGAATTGCTGCTTTCTTTTCCTTCGCTTTATATTACTAAAATTAGGGATTGGGGTGTGGAGAGAGAAACGTGGTATAATATTTTTTTCAATTGCTCATTGCTCATTGGTCTTAACTTCAAATACTTTTTTCAATTATACATTGATAGTCAATATTAACACTTGTAGACTTCAAAAGACTACTCAAGCTTGATTTAGTCCCCAAAACAGAAGGCCAAAACATACAATTTAAAAGATGAATAGCGTAACACCACAAGACTCTTAATGGATTACATGTATTTATGGGTCAAAATGGATACCAATAATTGGCAACAAATATTGAAGTTAAAATTCAATAGCAAAAACGAATAGACCAAGACAATATATGGAAATGAAATACGCCAAAATCAAACAGTACAAAAGCCTTCCCAGAACATTTAACGGTTGTTCGTTCAAACAGTTTGTGATAATAATCAGCAAAAGACTAAAATAGCATCCCACAACTTGTTGCATTGTATGAAACCAATTCTGTTGAATGAAAATTGAACAGATACGTGGGGAGGGGAGGGGAGATGTGGAGAGAAAAACGTGGGGGGTGGAGGGGGGGAGTGGAAGATATGTTAGAGTGATTTTAGGACACTAATTATTATCATTAATTTCCTTAAAATGTACATAAATGGTAATTGGGTATATAAAATATAATTATAGTAAAACTTGAGTAGGAAGGGTAATATAATTTCATATAGTGTATAGAAATGTAAAAATTCCTTAAAGTGAAGTAACTCAAAAAATATTATGATCTATTATAATTGTGTGTAACTTTGTATTTATCATATTGATGTGTAGGCTTTACTAGCATATGTTTTTGTCAAAAGAAAAAAAAAGAATATTTCAATCACATCAAATAGCTTATTATCATCCTACGAGTAAAACCATATCTCATTTGCATAAGATAACATATATAATCAAAGTATTAACATAAAAAATGTAGTAACAAAATTATCCTAAACTTTAAGGCACTATTGTCACGATCCAATTTTTCCTCCGTTGGGTATCGTAATAGCACCTAGTCTTAGAAACTAGGTAAGTCTAACATTTACTGAATAACAATAATAATAAGGAAAATCTAACAGTCTCGATAAAGAAATCTTTACAAAAATTTATAATTTCTCAAAACCGGTAGTACAAGTAATAAGCTCTACAGAGTTTACTTTAACTTCTAAATACAACTGTTTGGAAATAAGTAAAACAGTGTGAATACAAAAAATAGGAAGGTGACTCCAAAGTCTGTGAACGCAGCAACAAGTTTACCTTAAATCTCTATAGCAACGATCCGCACAACTACTAACGAGCAAAATACCTAGATTTATACAAAAATATACAGAAGTATAGCATGAGCACACCACAACGGTGCCCAGTAAGTATCAATACTAACCGCGGTGGAGTAGTGACGAGGAACAGTCAAGACACCTACTGGTCTAATAAACTGAACAAGTATAAGTACATGAACAACAGTGCATGATTTCTACATGAAGACTACACAATATGACTAAAAATACAGTAATTACAATAAGAAAGGAAAAACGACAAGTATCAGCAGAATACCATAATAATGACATAGAAGAGTGAGCGGAAACACAACTTAAATCCTTAATCACATATACAACAAAGACAAATAATAACCCAGCAACTACGACTGCTTTCACATCAGGTTTTAGTCAACAAACTCCTCGAGGTACCGAACCACAGACAAATCACACTCACAGGTCTCAATACCTGAACCCTAATACTTAGAATCCGGTACTCTCATCACACTTCATAATCATGCTGACAACTCGCATGCCGAATAGAGACACTTTCACATAAAAGGCAAGTAAACAAGGGTGTGCATCTATATTCAACAATATCAAGAAGACTTCTTAGCTAGTAAGAGTGTTTAACTAAGTGTATACTTGTGCAAGTGTCCTACATAATTCATACCAGCTAGTAAGCATAAGGGAAAAGAATGGACAACACGTAGAATGTTGTCTCACAACTTTCGCAACATAAGCTCACACAGATAAGTGTACCACTACACAAATATCAACAACAAGAATGCCCCCGGGCCATCACAAATCATCACAAGTCAATCCCTGACATAGCCCACCTTGTTTTGCCACGTGTGCAATAATAACATAGTAAGTGCCCGCCTTGTCTAGCCACACGTGCATTATAATGTTCTCACCTTGTCTCACCACATGCGCAATCCTCCCCTATTTATATATATATATATCCCGTCTTGTCACGCCGCATGTGCAAATATCAATAGAAACAACGGTACGACAGAAACCTCGTGCATCACAATAACTACAACCGCACGACAGAAACCTCGTGCATCACAACAACAAGTACAACAACAACAATGACAACAAATACAAGAGTGCAACAAGTAAATCAACTCAACAACTTTAGATCACAAGAAATGGTAGAAGTAACTCACAAGGAATATCACAGTAGAGAATATTAGGCGTAATCAGAACAGCTCAACAAGGAAGAGAATAATATATAACAGCGATCCCACAATATATAGTTCAACAATAACAAGGGAGCTAATACAAATCGAACAATTCCAAATAAGGACATGTCAACTAAATATAGGATATCTAAACTTCTTTAAAGATCGGGCAATTACGAAAATATACAATAATTTCAATTAAGGATAGGTAGAGAAAAGATAATCATAACTTCAATTAAGACTAAACAATTTCAGGAGAGATAATAGTGATTCCCAAATAAGACCAGAAATTATGAAAAGATATAGGAGAGGTAAAAATCTTCAGTTAAGTCAAATAAGAGTCAAATAAACAATAAAAGTGAATCCACTACAAAAAAACATGGAATTAGCTACGAACGCTGTCACTAATCTATCGCTAAATCTCCTGTAGCTAGCAGAATTTTTTGATAATCTGTTGCTAGTCTGTCGCTAAATGAGATTAGCGACGGATTTTTCTGTTTAGTTACAGAACTTGTCCGTCGCTAAAACCGGATTTTTTGGTAGTGATCATAAAGCAATTAATTCCAATTAAAGCATGTAGAGGTGAAACTAATAAATAGGAAACTCAATCATATCAAGAACAACTTCCTACTCAGAGAACCTTAAAAGACCAACTTTTCACAAATAAGTCTGAGCACGCACTCGTCACCTCATGTACACGAACTACAATCAATAAAGAAAACTCAAATCCTAAGGAGAAATCCCCCACACAAGGTTAGGCAAGATACTTACCTCAAGAAGATAAACTGATACTCTAAAATAAACTTCTTGGGTGAAAAGACCTCCGGACGGCTCAAATCTAACCAAAATAACTTCAAAGCACAAATAAAACTCATAAGAAACTATTCCGGATCATAAAGTCTCAATCTTTAACAAAATTCAAAAATCGGTCCAAAAGTAGACCCCCAGCCCGCACCTCGGAACCCAACAAATTTTACAAAACCCGAACACCCATTTCGATACGAGTTCAACCATACAAAAATTATCAAATCCCGATACCATTTCGCCCTTCAAATTATGATTTTTCATTTTGAAAACTTTTTTCAAAAAACTACCATTTTCCTCAACTCAAATCACAAATTAAATGGTAAAACCAAAGATAAAATCATGAAATATATTAAATTCTAGGTGAAGAACACTCATCCAATCGATTTGCTTGAAAATTCCAAAAAGAATCGCTCAAAAACAAACTCCACAAGTCAAAATATGATAAAAATGGTCTAACCCTCGATTTGGAAATCTTATTTCTGCCCAGATGACTATGCATCGCGAATGGGGAAGTAGGGTCGCGTTCGCGAAGAAGAAAAGAATGAGGCTGCCAAGAAGTCCCTTCACGAACGCAAGTGAAGGGACGCGAACGCGAAGAACATGGGATGGGAACTTACGCAAACGCGAAGAAGAAAATGATCACAGTACCCCCGAGCCTAGTTTGCACTACACGAATCCGAGATGGGGAATGCGAACGCGAAGAAGGGAAAGACAGACCTTCACGAACGCAAGAGGTTGAAAGCAAATGCGAAGAAGAATTTCGAGGTGGTCAGCAATAACACTTCGCAAACGCGAGGGGCATTTTGCGATCGTGAAGAAGTATACTAGAAGACAGAAACAACAGTTCAAAGATAAGGGAAAATGACTCGTAGCCCACCCGGAACAAACCCCGAGGTCCCTAGGACCCCGTATAAGCACACAAACCAGTTCTATAACCTAACGCGAACTCTAACTGAATTCAATCATGCACGCAAGTAGATACACATAATATGAAGTTGTTCAAGACCTGACGCCGCCGAATGTAGCTTTTATTCCAAAAATAACCGGCCGGATCATTACAACTACAACAAAATCAACGATATCTCACCAGTTTTCAACAGCTACTTCTAGATAAAGAGTCTCTACCTCTATTAATTCATAAGTTAAGAGAATCAGTAAAAAAAATAGAAGTATTAAGCATAAAATCAAAGACCTAGAAATAAAGGTATTAATGTGCCGGATTGATCCGGATCACTCCTAAAAAAAATAGCATGGTCGGTCTCGATAGTGGGTTGTTCTTACCGAGCTCAATGGTCCCGATTTTGGGGGCTAACTCTGGTTCGGAATGGGCTGGGCTAAAAACTTTTAGATTGGACCGGTTTTAGTAAAAAAAATGTTTTTTATGAATTTAATAAATATAATATAATATAATTTTTATTTAAATGTTATGAAATTCCAGCTTATGAATAAATAAATTGAACATCAAACTTTAACAAGTAAATGTTAAAAATTAAATAAGATTAAGTGAAAGTAAAATATCACCACTAAGAACATATTTGGATAAAATATTTAAAGGCTTAAAAGCCTTATATTTTATTAAAATAATACATTAAACATGAAAATTGTTTAATTTATAATTTGCAAGTATTTTTATTTTTAAACTTGCAAATTAAAGTTCATATTTTACAACTAAATTAAAGTAAAAAAGAGTACATTCAAATTTAGATATAGTTTCAAAGGTTTTTGCATCGCCCTGTGTAGTTATTCCATGTCAATATGAACTCTTGGTCAGTTTCTGGGGTATTTAATTCAGATGGACAACCATTTGTTAACAGGGGTGTGCATTCGACTCGGTTTATCGATAAATCGAATCGATTATTTGTTATCGGTTTATCGATATCGATTTATCGATTTCGATTTCAATTTCGAAATTTTCCTTATTGAGTTATCGATTTTGATTTCGATTTTGTCCTCTTCGGTTATCGGTTTATCGGTTTATCGATAAACCGATAAGATATACTAAATTTTTTTTACCCTTATTCTATAATACCCTTTCCTTTATCTTAAGTCCCTAACCCTATTATTTCATCTACCACATTTAAGGAATGATCATATTTAAAGCTCAAGGGAATGAAGTTCAAATTAATGGAAAATGGAATTAGCCGTGATGATGTTTTTTTTATACCGTTGAAGTTTTGGTGGCATACATTTGATCTCTTACTTTAGTTTTGTTGCATGTGCTTGTTGACACAATTTTTATGTTATAAACGGTGTTCGTCTTATTTTAGCTTCTTTTTGTCCATATTAGTTAGGCATGTTTATAGCGATATACTTTCCGTGGAATCCTGCAAATTTTCTTATTGGTGTAATCGATAACCGAATCGATAAGCCCCAAAAATCGATAAATCGAAATCGAAAAAATCGAAACCTTATTGAAATGATAACGATAAGTATATGTATAAATCGATAATCGATAAGTAATTATTGATAAGGGTCAAAATCGAATCGATAAATCGAATGCACACCCTTAATTGTTAATATATTTCCAAGTTTCACATTCTTCTATTTATCAATATTTTCACCTCCTTGATTTTTTCGCTCCGATATAATTCAATCTTTGAAACATACAAGAATTTTCAAAGAGTTGCTTCCCAATTAGTGACGAATATCTCTTAGTTGCTGCTTTGCTTGGGTAAATGCGCCTCTCCGATACAATGGTTGAAATTGCACATTTGGTATGTCCCAAGCCATTGCCAAAAAAAAAATTATTTTCATTGTCCTTCCACCATGCCATCGGTTGAATTTCTTTCAGCGGGGATACGTCTGCTTTTTCAAATAGAATTGAAGTTCATTAATATTCATGTTACTGGTTGGTGTGGAAAACAGTGTTGACCAAATAGCAATTTTATCAGTACAATCATTTTCATCCATAGTAGCAAATGTAGAAACAGAACTAGAAAGAAGATTTGGGTTAACATTTTTTGCATCATAAGAAGCATTATCAATTAAATTTGCTAATAATTATAAATTCTATAAATAATTAATTAGCTTATTCATACTAAAATACATATATATGGTTCAATTGGTCCAATTTTCATATAACATACAAAGATTTGATTAATTGGCAAGTAGACATCTTAACCGAAGGATTTAAAAGAATACCAATTAGGTAAATAGGGAGAGTAGGAAAGAAAGAAATTTTTAATTTTTCTTGCATTTTTCAACGACATTATAACATTCCAACCGGTCGTTTTGTATATTTGATCAACGTTTCCCCTTTTGATGCTTCAAACACGTGCATTTGTGGTTTTATAATTTGCGGGGTTGGTTAGTTTCACTCCGGGATGATTTTAGATTGATTTGGACCCTTTGATTATTGGCTTAGAAGCCTAAGTTGATTATGTTGATCAATATTTGACTTTTGTAAAAACAATCACAAAATGGTATTTTGATGGCTCCGATATGTTCGTGTCGTGATTTTGGACTTGGGAAGTATGCTCAGAATCGAATTCGGAAGTCTGTAGGTTGATTTGTGTTGTTTTTCCGGGGGTTGGCAATTTGAAGTTTTGAAGATTTTTCAAGTTTGATAGTAGGTTGACTTTTGGCTATCGGGTTCATAATTTGATCTTGGGACTTGAAATAGGTCCATTATAATATTTAGAACTTTTCTGAAAAATTTAGTGTCAATCAGAGTTGGTTTGATCTGATTCGGACGCTTGATTGCAATTCTAGAGGTTCTTGAACTTTTCGCTGAAATTCATGCATTTTGATATTTGATTCGTAGTTCTAGATATTATTTTTGTGTTTGATTGTACGAGCGAGTTCGTATGATATTTTTAGACTTGTGTGGATGTTTAGTTTGGAGACTGAGGGCTCAAATGAGTTTCGGACGTGTTCAAAAAGGTTTGGACTGAAATAGGATTTCCTAGTGTGTTGGTGTTCCGATATCGCAATTGCAACCACCAACCTCGTAATCGCTAGCATGACAAGGGAGGCTCGGGTATTTCAATTATGATACCTTGTTCTCATTTGCGAAGTATGGGACTGGATAGGACAGTTCGCATTTGCGATATTTTTCTCGCAATTGCGAGGAGGACAGACTTTGCATTTGCAAAGTCTATGTCGCAATTGCGACATCTCCTCAATGTGTTAGTAGCTGCAATTGTGAGATTTACGTTGCAATTGCGAACGCAGTGTCGCAATTGTGACATCTGCAATTGAACAAAAAGGCGGGGATTTGGGTTTTTATATCATTTTACCTCATTTTAGAACCCTAGACCCGATAGGAGGCGATTTCAAGAGGGGATTTTCATCTACAAATATTGGATAAGTCATTCTAATCAATTTTCAACTATATTTCATGATTATATCTTAGATTTAACATCAAATTTATGAGAATCAAAGAGGAAATTTGGGAATTTTTGTCAAAGTTTTGAAAAATGAAGATTTGAGTTTTGAGAGTCGATTGGACTCGGATTTGAAAACAAAATACATATATGGACTCGTGGAGTTATGGGTAGTTGGAATCTACCATTAGACTCGGGTTTTGACCGGGCGACCCCGGAGTTGACTTTTGTTGACTTTTTTGTGAAATATATAAAGATCATAGCTTTATCTATTATAATTGGTTTCTCTTTAATTATTTGATGTTATTAAGTCATTTTTTGTCAGATTTGAGCCGTTTGGAGGAGAATTTTTAGAGAAAAACTATTTTCGAGGGTTGATTTGGCCTAGTTGAGGCAAGTATCTTGCCTAACTTTCTGTGGGAGAACTACCTCTTAGAATTTGAGTTGATTGTACTATTTGTTTTATGTGGAAGACGTGTACGCAAGGTGACGAGTATGTACACGGGCTATATGTGGTATTTGACAGGTTTAGGTTATTTAAACCCTTTCCATGCCTTTAATTGAATTATTATAACATGTTATATCTTTCATTGTTAATCTACTCTTACATGTATTAGTCTACTCTTACATGCTATATTTGTCGTTGTTTGCACTTGTTATATTTGCTCTCATATGCTTTAGTTGAAATTGTTACCTCCCTTATTGACTTGTCACCTCTTTATTGTTGCATTACTCTTACTTGAAGTTGTTATTTCATGAGAATTATCTTCTTGTTGGATTATTGACGTTGAAATTGTGAAAGCTATTATTTCATTGAGGTTAAAGTTGTTGATTTTTGAGATATCTTTCCTTGTTGAGCATTTCTCATTCTTTTTGTCATTATTGAGATTCTTATACACATTGTGATTGAGTCATGAGCTAATTATTGTGAAAATATTGGTATTATTAATTTTGGCAAGTTGTGGCATATGGGCACTTGTGGTGCCAGTTGTTATTGTGTGATGATATTGATACGCATGTGGTGAGGATAGGGGTTGATATGCATACAGTGAGATAAGTGGGATTGATACGCGTGTTTCTAGTAAGGAAATTACTTGAAGCCACGCGGTGAGATAAGGGGGCTAAAACGCGTGTAGCTATTTCGGAAAAAATAATTTTCAAAACTAAATGTAAGGCTCATGCGGTGATATAAAGAATGATTGAGATTCCAATTATGAAATATGAATATGAGGCGGTACCTCAGTTGTGATTCTTGTTGTACAATCCATGTTAAAAAGGCTTGTTGGTTTAACGGTTCTTGTTGTTTCTTCATTATTTTATTTATAAATATCCGTATTCGTCTTCTTGTTGTTCTTCATGTGTTTACTCTTTGTTGCCTTTACCGCTTAAATTTCCGTTGTTACATTATATTATTGAACGGTTTACTTGTCATTTACTTTAATGTTTCCCATATTTAGAGTATGTTATACTCTGTTTAGTTTTCTTTATCCTAGTAGGTGTCTTGACCTGGCCTCGTTACTACTCTACCGATATTAGACTTGATAATTTTTGGGTACCATTATGGTGTATTCATACTATGCTTCTGCATATTTTTGTGTTGTTCCAGGTACATCTGTCCATTCTGGACTCCAATGATTGATTAGCTATCTCCGGAGACTTCAAGGTACACTTGCTCGATATTCGTAGGCCTCAAAGTCACCTTCTGCTTTTATTTGTATTACTATTTATCTCTTGTTCCAAAACAGTACTGTATTTTGAGACTATTAGTATACTCTTGTAAAGCTTATGACTCAGCTCCACCAGTTTTTGAGAGTTATTTGTCAGTTGTATATAAGGGTGTTTACCGGACATGCTGGACCCGATTGGACATGGGAAAAAATAGCCCGTCCAGTTAGTGGGGCGGGTTGGTTAGTGGGTTGGGATTCCGGGCTAGTAGTGGGTTGGAATATTCTAAATTTTGTTGGGCCCATCCAGGTTCGGGCTTATCGGGTCCAGACTGGACCGGGTTAATTTTTTCTTTTAGTGATTATGTTTTCTTATTCAATGTAATTGATATTTTAGTGGTTGCAAACTTTGAAATAATAAAATAAGTATAAGGCATAAAATTAAACTTTTAAACTTTAAAGTTTAAAGTTTTAAATTTGAAATTTGAATTTTAAAATTGAAACTAAGTGGCTACATAAAATTATTCAGCAAGACCAATACGTAAGGATCAAATTTCAAAGGCTTTCATTTTATATTTTCATTGCATAATAATACTTCAAATTAACATATCTAATAAACTAACACATTAAGCTTAAATAAATCTAACAAATTCAAAATAACACAAATGGTTTCAAATCAACTTAAATACGAATTTTTGGAGAATTCTCAAGATAACCATTGATATGCTTCCTTAAACCAGTTGTGCCCTTCCACTTTCGACGAACATTAAAGACTCGACCAGAGTTCTTGCACTTTACTTTGCGAACTTCTTTATTTTCTTCTACCACCTCAAAGTGTTTCCAAATATGTGAGTGCACTCTAGAAGCACAGGGCATGATTTAACTTTAACCTAACAAAAATAGTAACCACCTTCACTTGATAATTGTAATTTTGTAGTGGCTACCGTAAATAATTGATAAAACTTAAACTATTAATTAATTGAGAGCTTGAGAGCAATAAGCAATTCAATAATCAAGAGGGAATTGAGAAAGGAGAACACGTTGTGAGAAAAAATGAAGAAGAGGGGAGCTATTTATAGTTTTTAAAAGGTTAAAAGAATATAATTTATTAATTATTAGGGGTGGATGGGCTATTTTAGTAAGGCGATAGGTATGGATAAAAGTGAAAAATTGGCCATTGCCCAACGGTCAATTTTTATTTTGACCATTGGCAACGGTCAATTTTGTTTTTTTTTTAAAAAAATTACAACTTAAGCTGGGTTAGGCTGGCCTGGAACACGACTAAAACTCTTGAATGGATTACTGGGCTAGTCGGGTTTCGGTGCACCGGTAGCCAAAAACGGCCCGACCATGTCCGGCACAAACCCCCTACCCTAGCCAACTCGTTCCACCCTTTACTAGACCGGGATAACCCGGACTGAACCGGATCGAATCGGGTTGTTAGTGGGCCGCCGGCCCGGACCGGTTAACACCTTTAGTTATATCTATTAGGGTTCATTATGATAGTTTAATAGTTTAGAATAATGTTTAGGTTATTGTTCATGTTATCTTTCAATATATGTTAGGCTTACCGTTTACCTAGTTTTAAAGACTAGGTTCCCTCATAACCTCCAAAGGTGGGAATTTGGGATCATAACAGGCATTCCTATATATTTATTTCTTATTGAAATTAGAGAGTAAAAGAGAAATTTTAATCATATGTACTAAAACCTTAATAATAGTAGGGTAATAAGGTCCAAAAAAAACTCAACAGTAGCCACATAAATTTTATGTAAAAATTTATCAACATCTTCAACGGTTTCTCAAGTATTAATTGTTAACATATGGTTAGGACCGATATAATGCACGGTAGCAACTTCAGTTATATGAAACCTATATTTGCAGCGCTATTTTAAGAATTTATATATACAATTTCACTAAGTAATAATGGCATGAATTTTAGGCTGAGAGTATGTTTCATACACTTCTTCTTAAATTTCTTTATTCTAGATTGTATATTATTTCTTTGAATAACACTAATTTTGTCACGCCCCGAGCCTGGGAGCGAGACCAACATCCAGTGCCTCACCTATCTTTACGTATCACTTGCAACTAAGAGACTCTGGACATGTAATGTCGTACTTTGGCCATAGGACACATTACAAGATAACGTGCGATGAAAAATATAAAACTGAATAGAGACCAACACTGACTAAATATCAACATAAAGCTGGGCCAGCAAGACTGTTATAATTACTACAATTGACAAGCCAACAAAATATACGTATAGGGCTTACAAGGCCCAACATACTGCACTAACTGACAGGATATGTCTACAAGCCTATACTAATGAATGTATTGTGATCGGAACAGGGCCCCGACCTACCCATGTCATATCTACATATATACACCAAACTTCTAGACCCGGCGCTCCGAAGGACGGGAAGCTTACCGATAAAGCTGAACTCGGGCAAATACCTACTAAGGAAGTCTACCCGTCTGTTTGTCTAAACTTGCACGGATGAAATGCAGCGCCTCCAAAAAGGGACGCTAGTACGAAATAATGTACTGAGTATGTAAGGTAATATACTAAAAACTGAAACTGAACTGATAATATAATAACTGAAAACAGCTGGGGGTCAAAGATAATCTGAAGATATGCTCACCTCCTGATACTAACTCTATTCTCTCAATAAGTACAATAGTTGTCTGGCCTTATAAGGCTCGGTATATATATATATATATATATATATATATATATATATATATAACTCCTCTGTCATAGTAGGCTCGCTCATAAGCGCTCGGCCATACTAGGCTCTATATCTCAACCAACTGGGCTCGCTCATAAGCGCTCGGCCATACTAGGCTCTATATCTCAACCAACTGGGCTCGCTCATAAGCGCTCGGCCACAGTAGGCTCGGTGTATAACTTACCATCTGATTAGAGGTTTCCCAATAGCGGCCTGCGCATCGATTATGGCTCGATGGTAAGGAAAATAATTTAATATTATATATATAAACTCTCTGCTCTCTTGACTGGAAGAAGAAAATACACTATTGAATATGAAGTCCCGATAATGAGAATATTGTAACTTACAAAACTAGGAAAATATACGCAATTCGCGAGACTAGCAAAATATATGTAAATTCCGGGATATGAATTTTTCTTTACGCCTCGTTATCAAACTTGTGTAATGACGAGATCATGTAAAATGAAGAAAGAGCTTAGCTTTAATATACCTGGAGCAGGGAAAAATTCGTATGATATTCTTGAAAAAGGTTGCACCGTACTCCGTTAGAATCGCAAAACGTAATTATGTTGCTAAAACTTTAATAATTCTTGTTGGGTTTTTTGTAGGAATTGATTGCAAAGAAAATGGCTAACATCTACTTCATCCAGCAAGTATCATGCGAGGTTCTAACGTTTCTGTTCTTAGCTTTTGAACATTTAAAATGAAATTGGCATGGTTTGTTTAGTCTTTAAGTGAAAGACTTTGATTAGTCAAAGTCTTGGAAATGAAACATGTTGTATTTTCATGATACTTTAGCAAGGAATGACTTAGTCATTCCTTTATAACATGGATAACTGCCACGTGGGGTTGGGGGAGGGATATTTAATCTTTATCCACTTATTAGGTAATTAGATAATGTCTCGTTATCCAGTAATTAATCAATTACCCGCATAATTAAAAATTATCTTAAACTACTTAAAATTCTAATTATTTTAATGTACTTTATACATCATACTACCATAGTCATATGGTACCTTGCATGGTACTAGTCCATAAGTGTTGGGTATTATTACTCGACCCGTAGTTTATCCCAATTCGACAACCTTCAACGAAACTCATTTTCTTTAATTTGTGTACCATTTCCTTCATGACACTTACTTATTGCTTGGTAATAATAGCATAAATATGCTAACATCAAGGTAATCTCATCTCCGAGTCTACGTCAATTAACTGAAGACGAAACCTTAACGTATGAAAAACACGAGGTGTAACATCCTTCCCCCCTTAGAAACATTCGTCCTCGAATGTTTACTTTTAGATACTTTTGGATTTTTTTTGCCGGAGTCTCTTCCGTACACTAGACTAAAACCAACCTGTACGCAGCCAGAAAACATACTATACACGCGACACATGGCTACTGTCTATAAATAGCAATACTTGGCTTCACACAACTGTTCATCAAAAATTCTGAGAGTCAAAATGAGAGGTTACCTGATGATCTACTGGCCTGAATAGAGTTGTGCTGAGGTATCCCATAAATCCCGAGCCATATCTCCAGTTTGAAATAGGTGGGGGTATTTAGACTTCATTTCTTCCTCTACTTCCCATGTCATCTCTTCCACCTTCTTACTTCTCCATAAAACCCTCACGGATGCTATCTCCTTATTTTGTAGCTTGCAGATTTGTTGGTCTAGGATGGCAGCCAGAATTTCCTTGCATGACAAGTCCTTTGTAATCTGTACATCATCTTTGGTCACCACTCGGGTAGGATAGCCAATGCACTTTAGTACATAGATACGTGAACAAACTCCAATTCCGAGGGCAATTCTAACTCATAAGCTACTTGGTCCACTCTCCGAATGATCCTATAAGGCCCAATATACCATGGGCTAAGCTTGCCTTTCTTGCCAAACCTCATCACACCTTTCATAGGTGACACCTTTAAGAATACCCAGTCATTAACCCCCAGCTCTAAATCTCGTTGCCGCACATAAAAATATGACTTCTGATGACTCTGAGTTGTCAGCAGTCGCTCCTGGATGAGCTTTACTTTTTCTATGGCCTGCTGAACCAAGTCTGGCCCATGTAACCCAAATTCTCCAACTTCAAATTACCCTATAGGAGATCTGCACATGCGCCCATACAAGCCTCATATGGAGCCATCTGGATACTTGAGTGGTAACTGTTATTATATGCAAACTCGATAAGAGGTAGATGTCCATCCCAACTTCTTTTAAAATCCAGAACATATGCTCGTAACATATCCTCGAGCGCCTGAATTGTGCGCTCGACTTGTCCATCAGTTTGTGGATGAAAAGTTGTGGTAAGATTTACCTAAGTCCCTAGACCTTTCTGAAATGACCTCCAAAAATGTGCTGTAAACTGGGCCCCATGGTCAGATATAATAAATATTGGCACTTCGTGTAGTCGCACTATCTCTTTAATATATAATGTTGCATAATCTTCTGATATATATATATAGATCTGATCGGTAGGAAATGAGCTGATTTCGTGAGCCTATCAACAATCATCCATATGGAATCGAACTTACGATGGGAACGAGGTAAACCCGTGATAAAGTCCATGCTTATCACCTCCCATTTTCATGTTGGGATCTCCATAGTCTGCATTAGCCCTCCGGGTTTCTGGTGCTCTATCTTCACCTGCTGGCAACTAGGACACTGAGCGACATAGTCATCAATGTTATTCTTCATATCGTTCTACCAATACACCTCCTTAATGTCATGATACATCTTCGTTGACCGAGGGTGAATGGAGTACCACGAATAATGTGCCTCTGACATAATCCTATCTCGTAGCCTGCTACATCTAGAACACACAAACGACCCCTGTTTCTGAGAACCCCATCTCCTTTGAGTTCTAACAATGGCTTCCTCTATTGCGAAACTCTCTCTCTCAACTCGACCAACTCTGGGTCCTCGTACTGCCTCTTCTTTACTTCAATTATGAGAGATGATTTTGCGGTATTTTGTACAACTCCTCCATTGCTAGAGTCTATTAACCGAACCCCCAAACAAGCCAATTGCTAAATCTATCTGTTTAATTGTATTTTTTTGGCTTCTACATGTGCTAAGCTACCCATAGATCGGTGACTTAAGGCATCTGCTACAACATTAGCTTTCCCTAGATGGTAGAAAATGTTAACATCGTAATCTTTCAATAACTCAAGCCATCGCCTCTGTCACAAATTCAACTCTTTTTGATTGAAGATATATTGCAGGCTTTTATGATCTGTGAATATATCCACATGAACACCATATAAATAATGCTGTCATATCTTAAGTGCATGGACAACTGATGCCAATTCGAGGTCCTTTTGCTCATGCTTCCTTAACTACCTTGAAGCATACGCAATTACTTTCTCGTGTTGCATCAGGACACATCCTAACCCGACACCTGAGGCATCACAAAACATGGAATAACCCTCTGGACCCTCTGGAAGTGCTAGAACTAGCGCTGAGGTCAACCTGTTCTTAAGCTCTTGGAAACTCTGCTCACAAGCCTCTGTCCACAGAAACTTAGTCGCTTTCTGCGTCAGCTTTGTTAATGGTGCTGAAAGAGAAGAAAAACCCTATACGAACCTCCGGTAGTATCCTGCTAAGCCTAGAAAGCTATGAATCTCTGTTGGAGTGGTAGGTCTAGGCCAGGATTTCACAGCCTCAATCTTCTGAGTGTCTACCTTTATACCTCCGTCGGATACAATATGCCCCAAGAATGCTACAGACTTTAACCAGAACTCACACTTAGAAAACTTAGCATATAATTTGTTATCTCGAAGGGTTTAGAGTACTGCTTGTAGGTGGTCCACATGCTCATCCTCTGAATGTGAAAAAACCAGAATACCATCAATAAAGACTATCACGAACAGATCTAAATATGGCCAAAATAGGCTATTCATCAAGTCCATAAATATGGCAGGTGCATTCATCAACCCGAAGGACATGACAAGGAACTCGAAGTGGCCATATCGGGTCCTGAAGGCTGTCTTGGGGATATATTTCTCCCGAACTCTAACCTAGTGGTATCCCGACCTCAAATCTATTTTTGAAAAGCATCTAGATCCCTGTAACTGATCAAACAAGTCGTCTATCCTTGGTAGTGGATACTTATTCTTAATAGTTACCTTGTTCAGTTGCCTATAATCGATACACATCCCCAGCGCACCGTCTTTTTTCTGCACAAACAGTACCGGTGTACCATAAGGTGAAGTATTGGGCCTGATGAAACCTTTCTCCAACAAATCTTTTAACTGCTCCTTCAACTCCTTCAATTCAGCTGGTGCCATTCTATACGGAGGAATGAATATTAGTTGCATTCCTGGAAGAAAATCGATGCCAAAATCAATATCTCGCTTTGGAGGAATACCTGGAAGTTCATATGGAAATACATCCACGTACTCCCTTACTACTGGAATAGACTTAAGTGTAGGTACCTCAGCATATGCATCTTTAACTCGCACAATATGATAAATGCACCCTTTTGCAATCATTTTCCTCGCCTTCAGATAGGAAATAAACCTACCTCTGGGTGTTGCTATATTACCTACCCATTCAAGGACTGGCCCACCCGGAAAATGAAATCTGGTCGTCTTTGCTTGACAATCAACTGTGGCATAACAAGCTGCCAACCAGTCCATACCCATGATAATATCAAAATCCAACATCTCTAGCTCAACTAGGTTGGCTGAGGTCTGAAGACCACAAACTATCACCGTACAACCTCGGTAAACATGTTTAGTGATAATCGGTTCTCTAACCGGTGTAGATACCGCAAAAGGATCACTTAGTATTTTAGGCACTATACCAAATTTCCTCGCGACAAATGGGGTAATACATGATAAAGTAAATCCTGGGTCTATTAAGGCATAACATCGTGAGAACAAATGGTCAACATACCTGTCACAACGTTTGGTGAGGACTCTTGGTCCCGTCGACTTGCTAGCACATAGATACGATTTTGGTTACCACCTGAACTGGACCCTCTACCTCTTCCTCGACCTCTACCATACGAAGACTGAGACTCGCGTCTTGAAGGATACATGGACATAGCTAATCCTGTTGCTGCATTTTCTAGTTGCACCATACCCCTAGAATCTCTATTTGGGTGATCTCGCATCATGCGCCCTGGATGCCCACATGTATAACACGCATCGGAACTGGCTCAACATTAGCCCAAGTGTCCTCGACCGCAAATGGCACACCGCGGCGACAATGGCCATGTCTGCCTCGAACCTCATTATCGCTGCAAACCTGACGCCTAGGAGCTTTCTCCTGGTCCTGACTGAGTATAGAGGTCATACCTGTTACCCTGTAGCTGAGATGGAGGAGGTCTAGGTGGCTGTTCAAAGTACTGGGGCTTGTAATTACCCTGAGACTGCTCCTAAGACTTGGCAAATCTCATCCTCTTACGCTGCCCAGACTCAGTCCTCTCTGCACCCTGCTGTTGATGCCTACATCTTTCTATATTCTAGGCAAATGCCTAAATCCGGGAGATATCCATACTATCCTGCAATGTAGCAGTGGCACATGCCTCAATCAACTCTGGGGCCAACCCTGCTATAAACCTGTGGATTCTATCCCGCATAGTAGCAACTATGGATGGTGCATATCTAGCCAATGAGTCAAAATGGAGACTATATTCTCAAACACTCATATTGCCCTACTTGAGGGCTAGAAACTAATTGAGTCGGGCCTATCAGATCTCTCACGATAAGTACTGGTCAAGGAAGGCATCTGAAAAATTCTCCCAAATACAAGGAGGTGCATCACGTCCCTTGGACCTTTCCCATCCCTCATACCAAAGGATGTCTATATATCGGAATTGAAAAGCTACTAACTTAACTACCTCTTTCTCCGTGGCATGCATAACCCGAAAGATCCTATGAAGCTGATCTATGAAGTCCTGCGGGTCCTCCCTTTAATTTGTCCCGTGAACTCTAGGGGATTCAAAGCAATAAACTCTCAGACCCTTGAACTCCCAGATCCCTCAGAAGGTCCTACACTAGCGGATGCCCTAGCCTGTTGCTGGGTAGCTACCAACTGTGCCAACAAATGCCCCGCACTCCTCAATTCTTGATCTGATGGAAGCAGAGGGGGAACTGGATATGCGGTTTCCCTAGGAATCTCCTCAGGTGGTGGAGGAGCCGGTAATTGCTGGGTAGGGGTCTCTCCCTATGACTCCGATTGGGCCCCATCTATTGGGGGTATCCTGCTAGTCCCCTTACCTACGATTATTTCTCTCATCTGGCTAGCCGTAATCTTCCTAGTTACCGTCATCTGTGCATGCATACGTCAACATGTAAGTTTAACTAAAATTTCCTATAACTCAGTGCTACAACACGATTTAGATTTGAAAGAAGGGTAACCAACTCCTAAATGCCCTATAGTCCCCTGCTTATATAATGTGGTGCACCACACATCTATAAACAAGACCCTACTAGACACAGCTTGTAGACTCCCTAGGACAGAACTGCTCTGATACCACTTTTGTCATGCCCCGAGCCTGGGGACGAGACTGACACCCAGTGCCTCACCTATCCTTGCGTATCACTTGCGACTAAGAGACTTTGGACATGTAATGTCGTACTTTGGCCATGGGCCACATTATAAGATAATGTGTGATGAAAAATATAAAACTGAATAGAGACAAGCACTGACTAAATGTCAACATAAAGCTGGGCCAGCAAGGCCGTCGTAATTACTACAACTGACAAGCCTAAAAAATATTTGTACAGGGCCTACAAGCCCAACATATCCTGTCAGTTAGTGCAGTATGTTGGGCTTGTAGGCCCTGTACGTATATTTTGTTGGCTTGTCAGTTGTAGTAATTATGACGGCCTTGCTGGCCCAGCTTTATGTTGACATTTAGTCAGCGTTAGTCTCTATTCAATTTTATATTTTTCATCGCACATTATCTTGTAATGTGGCCCATGGCCAAAGTACAACATTACATGTCCAAAGTCTCTTAGTCGCAAGTGATACGCAAGGATAGGTGAGGCACTGGGTGCCGGTCTCGCCCCCAGGCTCGGGTCGTGACAAATTTCTCGTCTAACTAGAATCTCAGTCAAAAATGAATCAATGGACCACTTAAAAATTAAATTATATATATATAGTTGTAATGATCCGACCGGTCATTTTGCTTCCTAGATTCATGTTTCCCTATTTAAGACCTTCTGTATGTGCTTTTCCTATTTTATAACTTGCGGGGATGGTTGGTTTGATTTTAGAAGGGTTCGAGTTGAATTCGGAATACTTAGTTCTATAATAATGGCCTAATGTGGCCAAGTTTGACTTAACTTGTCACGATCCAATCCTCCCTCCGTGAGATGTCGTGACGACACCTAGTCTCTACGACTAGGTAAGCCTAATATTTTGCGAAATAACAAAAATGAAAGCAAAACTTTAACAACTAACTGCAATAGATAATTAAATAACTGATAAAAATGTCGCTCGGCATGTACAATAACCAACACTCTAGTATACACAATACTCCCAAAACCCAGAAAATCATAAGTCACAAGCTACAAAAGAAAACTAGTATCTCTATACACCTGAGTCTAAGAAAAAGTACGGAAAGGTAAATGACATAGGAGGGAATAGAGGGGGACTTCGAGGTCTGCGAACAGAGCAGATATACCTTGAAGTCTCCAAACTGTCGTTGTTCATTGATGAAGTGGTTGATAAGAAGTACATGGATCTGCACATATACATGTGCAGAAGAGTAGCATGAATACACCACAATGGTACTCAGTAAGTGCCAAGCCTAACCTCAATCGAGTAGTGATGAGGTCAGGTCAGGGTTATACTAGTATATATAGAATAAATAAGGTAGACCAAATACTGGAGTGTAATAAGAGACTGGAATTAACAAAGAGGAAATCACAGCAAATAACAGTACAACACACAGGGATAAAACAACAGGGGATCTCCCGAGATACCGTCTCGTAGTCCCAAAAGTAAAGAGAACTCCCGGACTACTGGCATTGAATCAATCACCACAGCCTTCGCGGTAGTATTCCGAACATAGACTAGATAAGACAAATAACCCTTCTCGACCATATGTCAAGCATTCAGGAAAGAGATGACCCAACTGGATGTACTGACAGATGAACCCTTCCACTCCAATCTCGGCAACTCTGGCATTGCTAAAGTAACAGTCTTGGCATGGTAATCAAGGATGGCGTGATATGGGGATAGCCAGTCCATGCTCAGGATGATCTCAAAGTCGGTCATATCAAGCAACAGAAGGTCCACTTTAGTCTCGTTGTTATATCCCGTACTTTAATATTAGGATAAGTCGTAGTAATCCATATGAGCTTGAAGGGATTAAGACTATTCATGAGATTATAGAGGATTTGTGACTATGTTATTATAAGACCCCGTAAGTTTAACAACTTTGATACCGTTAGATATTGTGTTAGTGTGGTATTTTCTTTTAGTGGAATATTTTAGTAAAAGTTTTATAAGTATAATTTTGGATAGTTACCATTATTACTAATTTTGGATATGATGAATTATACTCATAATATAATAAAGTTTATAAGATTTTCTTTATTGTAAAGATAGAAATTATTTTCGTACAAGCAAAGAATGTTATCTTTCTACCATTTTAAGAATTAAGCGTACGTAAATTTTTACTCTTTATATGAGATTAGAAAAATTAAAAGTTGAGAATTATATGTATTTTTACATGAATGTTTTAATAAAATAATATATGTATTGATTTTATATGATACCACAAGACCATAATAGTAAGATGTATAAAGTGTGTTAAAAGTGAGTAATATTTTAAGAAATTTGAGATAATTCTTAATTGTTGGTAATTATCTAAAATATTTTGGATAAATCTTGAACTTTAACGTGGCAACAATATATGTTATATTTGATGACTCTTAAGTCACTTTGAAAAGGTGGCAACATTTGATGTAATGCCTACTTTATCTTATTTGGCTAAAGATTGTTATCAAGAAAGCCAAATCTTACGTCCATAACTATTTTCCTTGCTTGTAGTAAGCAAACATTTCTTTCCTAAGTAATAATCTTATTCATAAGCTTTAAAGAGGTGTCTTCCATATTTTTTCTTCAAATTAAGTCATCTAACAAAACTTCAATGAGAAAGGGAAAGAAATTTAGAAGTCGTCTTTATTGTTGCTGTTATGGGGCGATTCTTACGAGTGT
This sequence comes from Nicotiana sylvestris, assembly GCF_000393655.2. Lineage (NCBI taxonomy): Eukaryota > Viridiplantae > Streptophyta > Magnoliopsida > Solanales > Solanaceae > Nicotiana > Nicotiana sylvestris. The sequence continues at coordinate 68,251,744 of NC_091063.1, forward strand.
TTTGTGTTTTGGCTTTGATGATTGTAAAATATTGCTTCCTGTGGGCATGAATATTGTCAATTATTGCTTAGGCATGAACAAGTAGTAAGATCTGCAAATTTAATGTATGTACGGTTGAAAATTCTAGATGCGCTCGTGATACCTCACTGCTCCAGCATTTAGCTACTCTGTTTGACCCTCTCATGGAGATTTTTTGCTTGCTTATATTTGCTAAGTTATGGATGAAGCTACGATAAATTCATACGAGATTTCATAAGGTAATAGCAATGAGATTTGGCAATTATAAGGAAGTACGGTGCAATCTTTCTCAAGAATATCATACGGATTGTTCCCTATTTCGATCTTGCTGTTACGTGTTTCATCACAATTAATGTATGTTAGAGGGATTGTCAAGAGAATCGACTAAGGTATGTTAAGACTATCCCTTCTTTCTTTTGGCATGATCCAAGCAACGATACGTAAACGAAATGCTATTCCATAAGTGGTTCTACTCTTAGCAGTTAAGGATGTCTATGTTATTCATTCCTGTAAAGTGATATTCAAGTAAGTTTAAGCATATTCCTAAGTCTTTTAATGAGGTATAGGATAGAGATGTTAATGTTTATAACATAGTGATACATGTACATCCATCTTCATGCATTTACCACCGTGTTACGGCCGGTCGAGCAGTTATCACTGGTTGGGTAGTTATGTATCATTATTTACCACCGGTTGGGCAGTCATGCATATTCATTTACCACTAAGCTATGGCCGGTCGGGCATTCATGTATTTTCCATCGAGCTATGGCCGGTTGGGAAGTTGTACATTTACCATCGAGCTATGGCCGGTCGGGCAGTCATACATTTACCACTGTGCTACGACCGGTCGGGCAGTTATCACTGATCAGTTGGGCAGTCATGCGTCATAAATATGGATAATAGTCTCAAAGAGAAGCATTATATATATGTAAGTATAATAAGTATGCATATACAGTGGCACTTCAGAGATATGTTGATTCTTATATGTTTTTAATTAATGTTGAATTATGGTTATACTTTAGTTCTGCTTTACATACTTAGTATATTATTCGTACTGACGTCCTTTTGTTGGGGACGCTGCATTCATGCCTGCAGGTATAGATAATCAGTTTGACGAGCTCTCATAGTAGACGAGATTGGCATTCAGCGAAGGATCGGTAAGGCTCCACCTCATTCGGAGTGCAGCTGAGTCTATGAGTCGTAGGGTCAGAATTTTGCTACAGACTTATGGGAACGCCGGTACCCTATCCCATTTGATGTTAAATAATCATAGAGGCTTTGTAGATAGAGGTTCATTTTGTTTAGTATGTTAGAGGCCTTGACGGCCCATATGTATCATGTTTTAAGAAAAATGATTCAGTGATATAGTGTTGCCCACTTATAGTTATACATTACGAGTTTTGGCCATGTAGTTACAAAAAAAGAGTTGCAGAGTGTTCGCTTGGGCCAGTGCGACATCGGGTACCAGTCACGCCCACCCAGGTTTGGAGCATGACAATCTCGTAACCACATAATGTAACCATACATGACCGATAGATCCGATCCACAACAACAGAATCGCTCATAGGAGCGGACACATAAACAGGAGTGCCCAAGGACTCACGAGGAATATCCAAGAAATGAGCAAAAAGAGATGACACATATGAATAGGTAGACCCTGGATCAAATAATACCGAAGCATCCCTACTGCAGATAGAAATAATACATGTGATCACAACATCTGAGACCACTGCATCTGGTCTGGCCGGAAAAGCATAGAACCTAGCTGGGGCATCGACTGGCTGGTCCCCACCTGTCTAGGTTGTAGCTGGTTGGCCTCCACCAGCCTGGCCTCCACCTCTAGGATGACCCCTACCTACTTACTCTCCGCCTCTGGCCAGCCGGACAGCTGGTGCTGTAATTCTGGGTTGCTGGCCCTGCTGCACTATCTTTCCCCGAAGCCTGGGGCAAAACCTCCGCACATGACTGAAATCTCCGCATTCGAAACAACCTCTCAGTACAGTGATCAACTGCTCTAAAGTCTGACCCTGATGGCCTGAATACCCACTAGAAGAACCCTTAATAGCTGGTGGGCGGTATGAACTCTCTGGCATGGCATTAAAGTAGGCGCCGAAAGAACTTTGATGGCCTGAGTACCCACTGGAAGAACCCTGGATAGATGGTGGGCGGTAAGAACTCTCAGGTATGGCACTAAAATAGGGTCGCGTCGGAGCACCCCGAGGAGGTGGTGGTGCTGGATATGTGAGCCTCCTAGGCTGAAAATGACCTCGACCCCCAGCCGGGGCACCTCTAAACTCCCCAAAATAACGAACCATCTTATCCCGCTGCATTTTCTCTTTACCCCTCTGACGGTAACCCTTAATCCTCCAAACAATATCTACTACTAGCTGATAAGAAGTCCCCATCTCAACCTCTCGGGCCATAGTAGCCTGATAACCTGAGTGCAACCTAACAACAAACCTCCGCACTCTCTCAGCGTCCATAGGAAGTATCATAAGTGCGTGGCAAAAAAAACTCAGAGAACCTCGCCTTATAATCAGTCACTGACATTTGACCCTGCTGGAGCTGCTCAAATTAAAACCGCAACTCTTCCCTTTGGGAGGGTGGAATATACCTATCAAAGAAAAGGTGTGTAAACTGATCCTAAGTTATGGGAGTAGAACCTACTGCTCTGCCGAGAAGATAAGACTGCCACCGCCTACGGGCCCTGCCCTCCAGCTAGAAAGTAGTGAAATCCACCCCATGGGACTCCAATATCATCATGTTGTGTAGTCTGTCCCTGCACCGATCAATGAAGTCTTGGGGATCCTCATGTCGCTCACCCCCATAGATAGGAGGGTGTAGCCAAGTCAGCCGATCCAATAGCTTCTGCGGCTCGCCGACCACAACTGGTCTGAGCTCAGGTACTGCTGCTGCTACTGGCTGGGACCCGCCCACGGGTAGTGCACCCGGGCTCTGATATACGGCAGCTGCATGTCCTGGAGCCTGAGCAGTAGAGGTCTGGGCTCCTCTTCCCACATGAGATATGGCTGGGTCTGCTAGAAATAAACCAGCCTGAGTCATAGTATCCATGAACCGCAACATATAGCCCATGACCTCCTGAATTCCCGGTGCTGACATGAAATCGACCAGGGCTGGCTCTGCTGCGGGCACCTTGCCTTGCTCCTCAATAATGGGATCCTCCACACCCCAATTCTATTATAGGTCGTGATGGTGCCCCGCGCCATTGCTAGGCAAGCCAACATTGAACAATCTTGTGATTTCCCCTTTTAATATGTTTTCCAAGTAAATATTTTTCCTTAATTTAAAAGATTTAATAAATAACAGGTTTAAAATAATTAAAACGAAAGCAGCTGAGTGCAATCATGTCACGCCCCAACCTCGGGAGGCATGACTGGTGCTCAATCGAGTGAACCCAACTGAGCAAGCCTTATCAAACACTTCCTACCCAACTCAATATAAATAAGGAAACCATCCTTTCATTTATTTAGACAAGGCAAGATAGAACATTCAACGTTGTTAGTTCATTTTATATCATAACGTTAAGCCGTAATTAAGTTCCAAGATTTCATACAATTACACTTTAGAGAAGCAAGAGTTAGAATTACAACATAGTTCGTAGACCCATCCAACACCCGTGCATAACCCACACATATGTCTACGGAGCCTCTAAAGATGTAAAAGACAAGTATGACAATGCCGGCAACAAGGCCCCGGCTATACCTCAAAAGTGGAAGTCCACAACAAAAGATGTGCAATATAACCCTTTGAAGGAGAAAGGGGCTCACCAAGACTTTGATAAGAAGGTACTCCGCTACGCGCGATCGACATTATCCGCAATGGAGCCACCTACATTCATTTAAAAATGTAGCGCCCCGGCAAAAGGGACGTTAGTACCATGGAATAGTACTAGTATGTATAACTAAACACCATCTAGTTAGAAAGAACTTTCATACCAAACATAAGGAAAGCACAAGTATAACTCAAAAGCTTTAAACGATCACAACATTATCAATGTAGAAGAATCATACAATTTACGTATTATGTTTCCATAGCCTTTAGTTTGAGGCATTTCATATTGTTCATCATTGTTCATTGTACCACCGTTAGCTTGAGCGGAGTCCGATCTCGACCCGATCGGCTAGGTTGCCTCATTTGAGACATACACTTCAATCACAATCTCATTTTCCCCTTTTTATCCGGGGTACAATATCAACACAATACCACCATGTGTGCGGCATGGCGTCCGATCTCGGCCCGACGGCTAGGCCGCCTTACCAAGGCATTTCCCTTTTCTATCAATCATATCAATTCAATCTTTGCATCACATATATCATTTCATAGGCACTTGGGGCCAAAACTATCACGTCATATATTTGGCACTAGGCCACATTTCACATCATTCCCAATTTCAATGTTAGATTGGTAATTTAGGATAATATGTGCACACAAGAGCAGATAAAGTTGTAAGTGTAGATGAGACTTCACATAGAGGACACAACATATACAGCTTCAATCTCAATTTAAGGTCTAAGCATTTCAGTACATGATTCATATTCCTTGCACTCTTTCAAGTTAACAAGAATAGCACATTTATATTGAGAAACATCTTTCATGCATATAAAGTCGCAACCCCAAATTCATGTGAAACAACAATCCATACAACAATTCAACTCTAATCTTACCATAATTATGCAAACACCGACGGAGCTCGATTTCTAAAAGACGGAGTTTTAGTCATACATACCTCAACTGAGCTTTCCTTAATCCTATAACGTTCTGGAATGTTCGCACTTCAATCTATTTAAGAAATATAGCACAATTGAACCCATAATCAGGAAAAAATCATAATCTAAGCGCACTTGAGCATTTTATCAAGCATTGAGTGTTCATTAAGGCCTTATGGTCCTTTTATGCAAGATTACACTTAGTCCATTCCCCATGCCTCTCTATTTATAATTTCCCCATATCTTCTAAGAACACATGCATGCAATGCAATCACCCTTATCCCCATGAATTTCCTCACTAATGACCCCTTATAGCTATGTATAAAATTAAGAGCTGAGGTGATGAAGTCTTACCTCCTGGGATGAAGGTTTTGGTGCTCTACTTGATTATCTTCAATGTTTTTAACAAGGATTTGTGGAGCACTTTTGATGAAAGGCACATCACCTCTCTTAGACCCTCCATCTCACTCTAAAAGCACCAGGAAATAGGCTCAAAATGAGCCATTGCACAGAATATAGGTCGGGTTTAAAATTTAGAAATCTGGAGCCCCGACTCAGATTTGCGATCGCATATGCGATTGCAAAATTGACATGCGGCCCGCAGAATGGACCGCAAAAATGCTCCCAAAATCCTGAACAATCTACCTGGGTATACGACCAGAATGCGGTCCGCATACCTGTTCTACAGTCGCAAAATGCACTGTAGAACTGCTCATCGCAAAAGTTTCAAGGGTATTATGCGATGACTATACGGCCCGCATATCGAATATGCGATCGCATATCTGGCCGCATAGTTGACCTCAAAATTAACCTTCATACTGCCTGACTCTGCGGTGACTATGCGGTCCGCATAGCTATTATGCGACCGCAGAATTGCACTTTTCTGGAAAACACTATTCTTTAACTTTTTAATGCACAGATCAATCCAAAGGTTCCAAACCGCGGCGAGCTAATTTTATAAATTTCTAACACATGATCCTAACTTGGCACCGCAAGACTCGGGTTTTTGAGTAGAAATTTCACGGGGCCTTACAAATCATAACCATAGAAATAAAACCAAAACCACAGGTCTACTAGTGTGTGTGCCAAGAGCTGGTGTCACAAGTGTATGAGCTACTAGTAGAATATACAAAAGATTACTACTCTACTATCTAAAATATCTAATTGTTTTAACTAAATTCCATAACCAATTTCGTGGTTAAATCCCACTTTTATAAAAAACCTAGGTTTTCTATCTAACCCATAAATTCTAAAAATTTACATGTTAAAATCTACCCATAATCTATGTATTAAACTCACATTAGGTAGAAAGTACTTATCTTCAATAGATAGGTTGAAATCCCAATTTTTGAGGCTCCAAAATCGCCCAAGTGTGCAATAAATGAACCCAAAATGGCTAAGTCCCAATTTTAAAACTCTCTGCCCAGCTACCTCCTTCTTCACAAACGCAGAACAAGCCTCGTGTTCGTGAAGGCAACGGCCTAGGCTCATGAAGATTTGGCCTATGCGAATGCGACAAGGACATCACAATCGAGAAGGCTTACCAACCCTATCCTACGCAAACGCGAGGTCACCTTTGCGAACGCGAAGGGCACTGCCTGTGACCTCTCCCTATGTCCCTCCCTTCTACGCAAACGCGATGGGGCCTTCGCGAACGCGTAAACTTGGGACCTCAAGGCTCCGCGAACGTGATCGCTTTCTCACGATCGTGAAGGGTAATTTCCCTACTGCCCAAATCCTTCTGGGCGAACGAGATGGTCCTCCCGTGTTCGCGAAGAAGGAAACCAGAACTGGAAAATCTGGTTTCCTAGATTTAGCTCTGGGCGGTCCGAAATACACCTGAGCCCCTCGGGACCCCATCCAACTACACCACCAAGTCTATAATTATAATACGGACCTGCTCGAACTCTTGAAACGCGTAAAACAACAACAAAACAAAGAATCACACCCCAAAACCAAATTGAATCAAAATATGAACTTCAGGTTTCCAAATTGCTCCGAACGTGCCGAATCATACTTAAATTACTCAGAATGATGCCAAATTTTGCGTGCAAGTCTTAAACGATACGGAACTATTCCCAATCTCGAAATTCCATTCGGATCTCGATATCACCAAAACCTAATCCAAACCAAATTAAAAGAACTTCAAAACCTTCAAAGAATCAATTTTCACTATTAGGCACCAAAATGCTCCCGGGTCATCCAAAACCCGATCCGAACATACACCAAAGTCCGAAATCAAACTTAGCCTTTTTAGCCAACCTTAAGGAACCAAGTGTTCCGATCTAAACCCGAACCCTTCCAAATCCTAAACTAACCATCCCCGCAAGTCATAAAACAGTAAAAGAACATACATAAATTCTTATTTAGGGGAATAAGGTTCTCGAAAGCAAGACGACCAGCCCGATCATTAAATTCTCCACTTCTTAAACAAATGTTCATTCTTGAACGGGTTTAGAATCATACCTGGAGTGTTGAATAAGTATGGATATCTGCTTCGCATGTCCTCCTCGAACTTTCAAGTCGCCTCCTCGACTGGTTGGCCCCTCCACTGAACCTTTACAGTGGAAATTCTCTTGGATCATAACCCAGGCTCTCATCTAACTGAATGGTGCTGAAGTCCAAAATATGTGACAAGTCGACATGATACCTCCTAAGCATAGACATGTGGAAAACCAGATGAACTCCCGATAGACTGGGAAGTAAGGCAAGCTCATAAGCAACCTCCCTAACTCGTCTCAACACCTCAAATGGGCCTATAAACCTTGGGCTCAACTTGACCTTCTTCCCGAATCTCATAATTCCTTTCATCGATGAGACTTCAAGAGAACCTTCTCGCCTACCATAAATGATAAATCATGCACCTTCTGATCGGTGTAACTCTTCTGTCTGGAGTGTGCTGTGCGAAGTCGCTCTTGAATCAACTTTACCTTTTCCAAAACATCCTTCACCAAGTCAGTACCATATAACTTGGCCTCGTCGGGCTCAAACCACCCGATGCGAGAATGACATCGCCGACCATATAAAGCCATAAATGTAGCAATCTCGATGCTAGACTGATAACTGTTGTTGTAAGCAAACTCGGCCAAAGGTAAGAATTGATCCCACTGACCTCCAAAGTTAACCACACATAATCTGAGCACCAGGAGCGGATGTAAGGTAAAAGAGCTGGATTCAATTGAACCTATAACTTTTGATGCGGAGTATAAATTATATGCAAAAATCCATTAATGTTAGAACAAATAGTATATATAAACCCATAACTTTAAAACATAATGGTTTCAATATTGATAACCTTTAAGTTGAAACAATAAACCTTGAATCCTGGATCTGCCTCTATTGAGCACCACTTTCAAGATCTAATTTGTCCGCTCTGACTGCTCGTCGGTCTGTGTATGAAATGTGGTGCTAAGCTCTACACAGGTCCCCAACTCATTCTGTACGGCTCTCCAAAAATGTGAAGTAAACTAAGGGCCTCTATAAGATATGATGGAAACAGGCACACCATGCAACCAAACTATCTCCTGAATATAAATCTGGGACAACCTCTCTGAAGTATACGTAGTCACAACTGGAATGAAGTGTGATGACTTGGTCAACCTGTCAACAATGACCCAAACTGCATCAAACTTTCGCAAGGTCCAGCGGCAGCCCAACTATGAAGTCCATAGTAATGCGCTCCCATTTCTACTCCGGTATAGTCATCTGCTGGAGTAGGCCACCTGGCCTCTGGCGCTCATACTTAACTTGCTGGCAATTTAGGCACCTAGCTATATACTCAACTATGTCTTTCTTCATCCGTCGCCACCAATAATGTTTTCTCAAGTCGCGATACATCTTTGTAGCACATGGATGAATGGAATACCGAGAACTATGTGCCTCTTCTAGAATCCTCTCCCTTAAACCATCAACATCAGGAACACATAGACGACCACAGAGTCATAGAACACCATCTTCGCCGATAGAAACCTCATTGGCACTACCCTCAAGTACCGTCTCTCTAAGAACCATCAAATGTGGATTATCAAACTATCGAGCCTTGATCTACTCCAATAGTAAAGACTGAGCAACAATGTATGCAAGATCTCGACTAAGCTCTGAGATATCCAACTCACAAGTCTGTTAGCCAAGGACTGAATATCCAAAGCTAATGGCCTCTTCTCTGCTTAAATAAATGCCAAGCTACCCATGCTCTCTCCCTTTCTGCTTAAGGCATCCGCGACTACATTCGCCTTGCCCGAATGATAAAGACCGGTGATGTTATAATCCTTCAGTAACTCAAGTCATCTGCACTGCCTCAAATTGAGATCCTTTTGCTTGAACAAATTCTGCAAGCTGCGATGATTAGTGTAAACCTCACAGGACACCCCATAAAAATAATGCCTCCAGATCTTAAAAGCATGAACAATCGGGGCTAACCCTAGATCGTGCACAGGGTAATTCTTCTCATAAGTCTTCAGCTGACGTGAATCATATGCAATAACTTGCCCCTCCTGCATCAATACACATCCCAAATTGATGCGTGAAGCATCGCAATACACATTATACAACCCCGAACCGGAAGGCAACACTAGAACTGGTATTATAGTCAAAGCTGTCTTGAGCTTCTAAAAGCTCACCTCGCAATCATCAGACCAATGGAACAGAGCACCTTTCTAGGTCAATCTAGTAAAAGGTGTTGTGGATGAGAAGCCCTCCACAAATCGGCGATAATAACCTGCTAACCCCAACAAGCTTCTGATCTCGGTCACCGAAGTGGGATGAGGCAAACTCTGAACTGCCTCAATCTTCTTGGGATCCACCTTAATACCCTCCCCTGATACAACATTCCCCAAGAATGCTACAGAATCTAGCCAAAACTCACACTTGGGGAACTTAGCATATAGTTTCTGTTCCCGCAAGGTCTGAAGCACCACTCTCAAATGCTGCTCGTGCTCCTCCATGCTGCACGAGTAGATCAAAATGTCATCAATGAAGACAATGACAAACGAATCAATATAAGGCCTGAACACCCTGTTCATCAAATCCATAAATGTTGTTGGGGCGTTAGTCAAGCCGAAGGACATCACTAGAAACTCATAATGGCCATATCTAGTACGGAAAGTAGTCTTCGAAACATCCGAGTCCCGAATCTTCAACTGGTGGTACCTTGATCTCAAGTTGATCTTAGAGAACACCCTAGCACCCTGCAATTGGTCAAACAAATCATCAATATGTAGAAACGAGTACTTGTTCTTAATGGTAAATTTGTTCAACTGGTGGTAATTAATGCACATCCGCATAGTCCCATCTTTATTCTACACAAATAGCACTGGTGCACCCTAAGGTGATACATTTGGTCTGATGAACCCCTTTGCTAGCAACTCCTCAAGATGCTCCTTCAATTCCTTCAACTCTTTCGAAGACATACGGTACGATGGGATAGATATAGGTTGGGTAGCTGGAGTCAAGTCAATACATAAATCGATATCACAATCTGGTGGCATGTCTGGAAGGTCAGAAAGAAACACATCAGAGAAATACCGGACTACTAGTTTTGAATCAATCGCAGGAGTCTCCGCGTTAGTATCCCGAACATAGGTTAGATAAGCCAAACAACCCTTCTCGACCATATGTCGAGCCTTCAGGAAATAGATGACCCAACTGGATGTAGTGATAGATGAACCCTTCCACTCCAATCTCAACAACTCTAGCATTGCTAAAGTAAGAGTCTTGGCATGGCAATCAAGGATGGCATAATATAGGGATAGACAGTCCATGCCCAAGATGACCTCAAAGTCTATCATATCAAGCAACAGAAGGTTTGCTCTAGTCTCGTAACCATATAATGTAACCACACAGGACCGATAGATCCGATCCATAATAATAGAATCGCCCAAAGGAGTGGACACATAAACAGGAGTGCCCAAGGACTCACGAGGAATATCCATGAAATGAGCAAATAGAGATGACACATATGAATAGGTATACCCTGGATCAAATAATATCGAAGCATCCCTACCGAAGACAGAAATAATACATGTGATCACCGCATCCGAGGCTACTACATCTGGTCTATCCAGAAAGGCATAGAACCTAGCTGGGGCGTTGACTAGCTGGCCCCTACCGGTTTGGGCTATACCTGGCTGGCCTCCACCTCTAGGATGGCCCCTACCCACCTTCTCTCCACCTCTAGGACGGCCACTCTCTCAGCGTCCGTAGGAAGTATCATAAGTGTGTGTTGAGACAACTTAGAGAACCTCACCTCATAATCGACCACTGATATTTGATCCTAATGGAGATGCTCAAACTAAAACCGCAACTCTTCCCTATGGGAGGGTGGAATATACCTATCCAAGAAAAGACGTGTAAACTGATCCCAAGTCATGGGAGTAGAATCTGCTGGTCTGCTGAGAAAATTAGACTGCCACCACCTATGGGACTTGCCCTCCAGTTGGAAAGTAGTGAAATCCACCCCATGTGACTCTAATATCCTCATGTTATGCAGTCTGTCCCTACACCAATCAATGAAGTCCTGGGGATCCTCATGTCCCTTACCCCTATAGACAGAAGGGTGCAGCCTAGTCCACCGGTCCAATAGCTTCAGCGGCTCACCGGTCGCAGCTGGTCTGGGCTTAGGTACAACTGTTGCTACTAGCTGGGCTCGCCCCACGGGTAGTGCACCCGGGGTCTAATATACGGCAACTGCATGTCCCGAATCCTGAACAATAGGGGTCTGGGATCCCCCTCCCGCTTGAGATGTGGCTGGGTCTGCTAGAAATAAACCAGCTTGGGTCATAGTAACCATGAACCGCAGTATATGGTCCATGACCTCCTGAAAGCCCGGTGCTGACATGAAATTGACTGGGGCTGGATCTGCTGCGGGAACCTCACCCTACTCCTCAATAATGGGATCCTCCACGACCCAATTCTATTATAGGTCGTGATAGTTGCCAACGCTATTGCTAGGCAAGCCAACAATGAACAATCTTGTGATTTCCCTTTTTAATAGGTTTTCCAAGTAAATAACTTTCCTTAATTTAAAATATTTAATGAATAACAGGTTTAAAATAATTAAAACGAAAGCAACTGAGTGCAATCATAACCATAGAAATAAAACCAAAACCGAAGGTCTACTAATGTGTGTGCCAACACCTGGTGTCACAAGTGTATGAGCTACTAGTAAAATATACAAGAGATTGCTACTGTACTATCTAAAATGAAATAGATAAAACAATAAACAAAAGGAAGACTCCGGCTACTACCGAATGGCTCAAAAGGGCAACTTCAAGTAAGTGAAATTTTACCTTTTATAATTCTTTTATAAATTTTTAATATGACTTAAGTAATTAAGTGAACAAGTAGGGTGCAAACATTTCAAGTATAGCATGATATGGGTCCTAGAGTACCCGGACAATAGCATAATTAGTAGCTACGCATGGACCCTCGTCACCTTGTACGTACGTAGCCCCCACAAATAGGAGAACATATTAATAAATTCACCTATGGGGTTATTCCCTCTTACAATGTTAGAAAAGACATTTACCTCGTGTCACACCTCCTTTTTACACCCCGAGGGTATATGAGAGTTTTTTCAATTAAAGTGATATTAATCGAAATGGGATTAATTAATTTCAGAGTCGCCACTTGAAATAATTTATGGTGTCCCAAGTCACCGGTTGATTTTTAAATCCCGAATCGAGGAAAATCGACTTTATTTAAAAAGTTTGCGAACCAGAAATTCTAGATAAGGAATTCTGTTAACTTGAGAGAAGGTGTTAGGCATTCCCGGGTTCCGTGGTTCTAGCACGACCGCTTAGCAATTTATACTTGGCTTAATTTGTCTAATTACTTATTTTTAGAACTATGTGCATTTAGCTTTTTAACCGCTTTTAATCACTTGATTTATTCGTAATTAAAGAATTGAGTTACGCGTACGTATACTCTTTTCTTTTGGTTCGTCAAAAATCATGTCACGCGAACGTGTCCAAAATTAATAACGCTTTGTTCATTTTATTAAGAAAAAGTTTGGTTGAAGTTGCGCGAACGCATCCTTCGAGTTACTTCTTAGAATTAAATTCGCAATTATGTTAGGCGAACGTATACATAATCACAATACTAATCTAAACTAAGCATAAAGCAAACTACGAGTGTTTAAGGTTATTTTAATACAAGTTTAAAATCAATATGAGGGCCTTAGGTTATGGATTTTGTTTGGTACGGCACACCTCAATTTATTTTAATAAAGGGTGTATTTAATTAAGTTAAGACTAAGGATCCTAATTTGAAGTTTAAACTAAGAATTCTCTTAACTTAAGGTATGGGAAGGCTAGGCTTTTGAATAATTTCTTTTTGGAAGGGCTTGGGCCAACGATAGCCCATTGATTATTTACCTAATGGAGGTCAGCAACCTTAAATCCGTATTTGGGCTGGAATTCGTCCCAAAAGGAAAGGACTCAAAAGCGTTTTTTGCTGAGTGCAAATAGAACAGCCCATATTGGGCTTATATATAGGCGGGCCCAGTTGTTACACATTTTTAGTTGGGCCTATCCAGCTCTACAATTAACCAAATCTGCCCATTCATAACCAATGTATTCCAATTCGCTGCTTAAGTAAAAAATCAGAATTTTAAAGATCCAAAGCGCAAGTTTGAAAATTAATCACATGACTTGCAAGATAAAGGAAAGCATACATTTACACCATGGTTTATAATAAAAAGAAAAGAAAGCCAGGATTTTGGGCTTAGGACCCAAGCCCAACGGCCTAGGTCCAGATTCATTTCGTGAATCAGTTTTCATTTGGGCCTCAAGTTCAGCCCCATTTTAACCAAAAGATAGCCCCTTCTACCCTTACATATTGGGCTCACAACCTGGCCCATTATGCCACTATACTTATGAAAGTATTGTGACATTCTTATCAGTAGTTTAAAACAAAATTAGAGCCTCATTCATTACAACATTTCATACAGAATACAATTTTCTAACAAATCTAGAAATATTACATGGTAATCCTATTAAGTACATAAAATACTAATCTAACCACTAAACTATTACAATCCCCATATGATGGATGAACCAGTGAACACCTGCCTCTTTTGGACATTGCTTATCCATCAAAGATGGGCCTCTCACATGAACAACACAAGATTTCAGCAGGTTTGAACAGTAAAAGTTTTAGATTTTTTAGCCTTTGGACCTACTGATTTGGTCAACTAGTGACCAAATCTGTAGGTGTTGGCTCATGGTTTGCAAATAAATCCCAAATGACCTCAAACTAACCAACAGTCCACTTATTAACAGAAGAAAGAGGGGCAGAAATGACTTAAAACATAATTGTTGCTTAACAAAACAGAAGAATACTGCAGAGTCATTTTCAAAACCAGACAACTTTCAGGAAAGAACTCAAGCATCCATGTGTGGACCAAAACTAAACAAGCACAGATTATTTTATGCCCAGAATTCAAAGTAATAAAAGAAGAAAACTATTCAACTTTAATCAACACAATCAGATAGCTGGCATGTAATATTGCAACTTTAATTTGTATCAACTTTGTAATAGAACATACAGGGAGAATGGTTGAACTTAAATACCTTGAACAATAGCAACCAAAGACTAAGAAATATGAGATGAAAGGAAGATGTCTAAACTTTAGAAGAACAGGAACAACAACAATAACCAACACAACAATAGCAAATCAGATAGATCCCAGAAATTGATAACAAATCCAAATAGCTTTTCAAACCAGAAATCCCAGCTAAAACCCCAAGAAAATCCTTTGCTTCAAACCATTTTTAGCTTGTGAAAACCAAAAGTAAGAGGTTTTGAAATTTTCTAAGATTTCTGAAATTTGGTTCTTTTCAGAAAAAAGAAGAGAGAACTTTTTGCAGAAAATGATGCTGAGTATGTTTTTCAGAACTTTTTGGCAGAGAATCAGGCTGAATGTCTGTGTGTGAATGAGGGAATCTTTACCTTTTATAGAATGCACAAAAAGGCATCAAAAAAGCATATTCTAACCTAATGTTTTCCTTAAAATCAGAATAGTACACCATCTTTTACAACTGTCTGCCCTTTTCCTTTCCAATATCAGCATTTTAGGCTAAGGATAGGGACATCTGTGAAAAGTCTAGAAGATTTTGATATTTAGCCTATATGAAAGTTCATTTTTACCCCTTTAATTACTGCCTATTTCAATTTTGTCATAAGTTCTTTTAATTCAATAAAGACCGTACAGGTTTCCAATGATTTGTAATTCACAAGATTCAGGGTCCAAAATCAAAAGGTGTAATTTAAAACACTAATATTTGCCTAGTTAGTAAGAGCTGATCTAATTAACCCTAAACACTGAATCTAAACCAACAATATCTGAACAAAAATCAAACCAAGAATGGAATAAAGCTATGATGCACCCTAGAAGTCATACTACTTAACTTATAAATCAAAACAAACCAATTAATTACATTTGGAAAATTGACTGAATCCAATCTAAATATTGCAACTAAAATAGAGAAGCCCAAATACGAAAATGGAAACAAAAATAGAGCAGTTATTATAACAACCTAAAAAATTAGCCTAAATCCTATGCAAATTGAAATGAAATCCTAGCATGCTTTGATTAGTCTAATTATCAATGGGTAAACAACAATTAACATATTTTTAAAAAAAAAAAAGAAAAAAGAAAAAACCTAAAATTACACGGTTAATACTGAACCAAAAGATGACGAAGGAAAATAAAAACCTAAGCAAAGAAGAATGATAGAACATAAAGAGGAATTACGTAACCTAAACGTGAGACACGAACTAGGCTTGTTGAAATCTGACCGGGGTTTGGAACTGACTCTGGCAAGCTTGAAAATAAATCAAACCCACATGAATCAATTGCTCTCATCAAAAGCAGTTGACTCATGTAGGTTTGAGCCATTAATTCTTCCGGAATCAACTCAGTAGAGGCTTTTTAGGTTTTCAGACTTTCGATCTGAAATTGCTCAATTTTGAGGGGCTTTTTGGCCAAACCAGTAGGGTATTAAGGGTGAGGAGAGTGAGGGGATAACCTGGTGAGGTTTTGGGTTGATTTGGAGAGGTTAGGGTTTTTGGTGTTAAAACTCAGATTTAAGATTCGAGGCATTTGAGGGTGATTCGAGGGAAATGGATTAGAGGTGTGGAAAGAGGAGGTAACGAGAGTTCTGGGGTGTTAATTTGGAGTAGATTGGAGGTGGTACGTCGCCGTGAGGTGATTTCCGGCCGGCGGACCACGGCGGGTACAACAGAGTAAATGAGGGCGGCTAGGGTTTTGGGGTTAGGGATGTTAGAGACGAATGAGGGGTTCTGAAATGGGGGGGGGGAGTAATTTTCGAACAGTTATATATTAATTTGAGAGATCAGTTCCGAGCTGTTGGATCAAAAGAATCCAACGGTTG
Organism: Nicotiana sylvestris; assembly: GCF_000393655.2. NCBI lineage: Eukaryota > Viridiplantae > Streptophyta > Magnoliopsida > Solanales > Solanaceae > Nicotiana > Nicotiana sylvestris. The sequence continues at coordinate 68,267,882 of NC_091063.1, forward strand.
TGATTAAAAGAGTCGGAAACGGCGTCGTTTCATCTCATCATGGGTGGACCGGGTATGGATGGTTTGGGCTTGGGTTAGGGGCAGCCTTTGGATGGGTTTTGGGCTAAAAATCAATCCAATTTTAATTAAAAGCCCCCCTTTTTTAATTACCTCTTTTATTCCTTTTCTTTTCTTTTTCCTTCTTTTTTTAATAAAAAATCTTAAATTAATCTAAATTGCAAAATTAAACTAATTACTTAACTACAATAATTATAAAAACCACTTAATCCTGAATTAAAAGAGAAAAACCAATAATCTAAAAATTAAAAAGGTAAAAATGTAAAAATGTAAAATGGGCCATTTTTTGTGATTTTTATTTTAATAAAACAAATAATTAACTAATTAATCCTAAAAATGTAAAAAAAAACTCTAAATGCAATTCATGGTATTTTTGGCATTTTTCATAATTTTAATAAAAATTAAATGTGCACAAAAATGCAAAACAAATCCTGCAAAAACCATATAAAATGGCAAATAATTGGAAAAAATCTATTTTCTTGGATTTTATAGGAGTAATTCATATAGGGCAAAAATCACATGCTCACAGTTGCCCCTCTTTGCTCGGGAATGCGAAAGGTTTTTGAGCAAAGATAAAATGAGCAATTACGAGCGAGTTTTGCCCGTTTAAAACTCCATGAGAAGCATCTTTTGAAAAAATCCGACCGAACCTTGCTTCAGAGGTTGCCTACACATCCTTGGCTATAAAGGAATCAGGTTAGTGTAGTTCTAGAAGTTTTGGTAGCTGGGACTACTGGAAAGCTGTGATTTCACTACTGTTGTTGCTGTTGCTGCTTGCTGAGCTCCTTATTACACCGAAATAAAAGGTGAAAAGCTAAACTAGCTAAGCCTATCAACTGCGGGTTACAAGATTCCTATCTATAAACCTTCTAAAATTTGAACTTGAGTCTTAGCCAGTTCTTCCTACAGACTTTGATCTAAATCTTGATGCTTGTTAGTTGCAACCGCTGGTTCATCCTTCTTCAGCTTTTCGGATCAAGGCGGGATAATGCAAAACTTGTGACTTCAATCTTATCTTGGGCAGTCTGCATCTTTTCTCCGCTTCTACCCTTGGAGTTCAACTTCTTTTCTTGTTCCTTCTTTTCTTTTATTTGGGTTAAGACTTCTTCTTTTGATCATCTCGAACCTTGTTCCTCTCGGTAAAAGACTTGTTCAGGCACCAAAGCAAACAAACGAAATTTTCTGCCCCAGTTTTCATTAGGAAAATTTCGTGAGTTATTCGTAACAAAATCTAAACTATTTCTTTATTGAAAGCCATAAAATCAGGATTGTGTATCCTTGGGAAAAAGAGATTTGGGAGTGGATCCCTATATCTATAATGAAATCAACTAGGGAGTGGAGACCCTATGTTGGAAAAGAGACTATGGAGTAGAGACCTTATATCTAAACTAAAATCAACTAGGGGGTGGAGGCCCTATGTTGGAAAAGTGACTAGGGAGTGGAGACCCTATGTCTAAAATAAAATCAACTAGGGAGTGGAGACCCTATGTTGGAAAAGCATACTAGGGAGTGGAGACCCTATGCCTAAAATAAAATCAACTAGGGAGTGGAGACCCTATATTGGAAAAGTGACTAGGGAGTGGAGACCCTATGTCTAAAATAAAATCAATTAGGGAGTAGAGACCCTATATTGGAAAAGTGACTAGGGAGTGGAGACCCTATGTCTAAAATAAATTCAATTAGGGAGTGGAGACCCTATGTTGGAAAAACAGACTAGGGAGTGGAGACCCTATGTCTAAAATAAATTCAACTAGGGAGTGGAGACCCTATGTTGGAAAAGCGACTAGGGAGTGGAGACCCTATGTCTAAAATAACTTCAACTAGGGAGTGGAAACCCTATGTTGGAAAAGCGACTAGGGAGTGGAGACCCTATATCTTAAATAACTTCAACTAGGGAGTGGAGACCCTATGTTGGAAAAGCGACTAGGGAGTGGAGACTCTATATCTAAAATAACTTCAACTAAGGAGTGAAGACCCTATGTTGGAAAAAAACGTAACTAGAGATTATGGAAAAGGGTAGCTAGATTTTGAATTTTCTTTTCTCTCTCTCTTTTTTTACTTCACTTTTCATTTTTATTTAAGACAATGAATGAAGAGTTTAAAAGGACTTCCCTTTTTCGGGTCAACTTTTGTTGCAGGGCCGTTTTGGTTTCTGCGTGCCTTACTTTTATTGCACCTGCTCCTTGCAAGGTTGTTTTTGACTGCACCTGTTTTTCAAATCAAAGAACAATTCGTCGATTTGAAATGGTGGTTAGTTTTGTGGCCTTGATTGTTTTGAACTTGATCTCGGCCCAACTCTTTCAATGAAAATTTCTGTTGCTTGTCGGCTTTCTGGAGATCGATCTCTCTTCTAAACCCAGGGATCTTGACTTTCCCAAAATTTCACATGATGGTTAGCATGTGTGCGGCTTTGGCCTTTTCATCTTATTTTGCCTTTATGGGCATTTGACTTTGGATTTCTTTCCTTTTTAATAATTTTGAATCTGGAGCATCGGCCATCATGGCTAATTGAGATCGACTTGATGCACCTGCTGAGGCTGGGTGCTTTTTCTTGAATTTGGCTTTTGTTAAGAAAAGCCCTGTAAAACCAATCCTGCCATCTTTTCTTTGTATTAGTTTCAGAGAAGGATTAGACCGAAAGGGACTCAAAGAAGAGTAAACAAAGGACAGAATAATGAATTTAACAAGAAGTATCCCTTTTGGGGAAAGAAAGAAGGACTTATCTAGAGTGCATGCAGACTTCAATAGATATCACATGCTTCTTGGACTGGATACGCGATCTGTGCAACCATCCAATCTCTCATAAACCCAACATAACTCGTGTCTTAAAACCGAGAAACCTTGCCAGGACTTTATCAGTGTCGATGGTTGTAGGGAATTCCTTCTTTTCGATCAATGGCTCCCTTTGCAGGTTTACGCCAATTGACCTCTCTCATTTCTCTTCTTATCGTCGCCTTATAGTGCTCTTTGTGAGTTTTCACTAACAAGACTCCCTCATTTTCAGTTTCTCTGCTCACCATCGCCTTACGGTGCCCGTGTGGGTTTTCACCAACAAGACTCTCTCATTTTATTTTTGTTATTTTGATTGCATCGGATCCAAATAGTTATGTTCTTTGATCCTTGAACATTCTCACCGATTGATCGGAAGGACTTGAACAGGGTTTGGGGTAAAAAGAATTTAGGTCGAATTACAACTTTGGAACCATTCAGGCAAGATCATCGCTGAACCATTATAACATCTGCCCCAGTTTTGTTTTTGGAGAAATTTGGATTTTTGTTTTGGTGTGACTGAACCCCAAAGAGGGGCTGCCTACGTATCCTTTCGGAATCAAGTCGAATGTAGTTCAGGAAAACTTTGTTTTTGATTTCAACTTTTTTTTTTACAAATGTTTTCAGGTTCCAAAGAGGGTAATCAAATAAGGCTAACCGGCTCAAAGGTTCAGCAAAGGATTGGAGTGTTTGGGGTAGCGAGAATGAAAGACTTCGTCATCCCAATCGGACAATATTGGTACCGCAAAAGGGTTAAATGTAATACCTTTTAACCGTGTCTGCATTTATAGCTGTTTCAGGATAATTTCCTTCAATGTCTCCTAAGTAAAATGCCCCTTTCGGCAACAATTTTCTTATAATGTATGGACCTTTCTAGTTTGGGGCGAACTTTCCTTTTGCTTCCTTGTGATGAGGGAGAATACGTCTCAAAACGAGTTGCCCTACTTTAAAGTTCCTAGGCCACACTTTCTTGTTGTAGGCACAAACCATTCTTTGTTGATACAACTGCCCGTGGCAAATTGCGGCCATCCGCTTTTCGTCAATCAAGGTTAACTATTCTAGGCGGGTCTTGACCCACTCACTATCCTCAATTTCAGCCTCAACGATGATTCGGAAAGATGGAATTTCAACCTCTACGGGTATTACGACTTTAGTGCCATAAACCAATAGATAGGGTGTTGCTCCGACTGATGTGTGCACAGTTGTGCGATATCCCAATAATACAAACGACAAATTTTCATGCCATTGTCTCGAACTTTGAATCATCTTTATAAGAATCTTCTTGATGTTCTTGTTTGCTGCTTCAACAACACCATTAGCTTTGGGCCAATTAGGGGTAGAATTCCGATGCGTGATCTTAAGTTTTTCACATATCTCCCTCATCAAGTGACTATTCAAGTTTGAAGCATTGTCCGTAATGATAGTTGTAGGGATACCAAAACGACAGATGATGTTGGAGTGTACGAAGTCTACCACTGCTTCTTAGTGACAGCTTTGAGAGTGACTGCTTCAACCCATTTTGTGAAGTAGTTGATGGCAACCAATATGAATCTATGCCCATTTGAAGCTTTTGGCTCGATTGACCCAATGACATCCATACCCCAAGCAACGAATGGCCAAGGTACTGACATAGGATGCAATTCTGAAGGTGGTGCATGAATCAGGTCACCGTGCACCTGACACTGATGACATTTTCGGACAAAGCTGAAGCAATTCTTTTCCATAGTCATCCAGTAGTAACCTGCTCGAAGGATTTTCTTTGCCAGGACATATCCATTCATATGGGGTCCACACACTCTTGCGTGTACTTCATGCATGATTCTTCCGGCCTCTTAGGCATCCATACATCTTAAAAGATTGATATTTGGAGTCCTTTTGTACAAGACCTCTCCGCTCAAGAAGAAACTGCTGGCAAGCCTTCTAATGGTTCTCTTTTGGTCGCCATTGGCTTGCTCGGGATATTCCTTTGTTTTCAGAAATCTCTTGATATCATGATACCATGGCTAAACATTTGGTTCCGCCTCAACTGTATTGCAATAACCATGCCTTTCTCGAATTTGGATTTCCAATGAGTCAATGTGAACATTGCCTGGATATGGCAACATCGAGGCCAAAGTAGCGAGTGCATCGGCTAACTCATTGTGAATCGAGGAATGTACCTAAACTTTACTAACTTGAACCGCTTGCTAAGATCTTCCACATGTTGCCTGTAGTGAATAAGCTTTACATCCCGAGTTTCCCATTTACCCTGAGCTTGTCGGATAATCAAGTTCGAATCTTCCATGATTAACAATTCTTCCACGTCATGGTCGATTGCCATGTTCACACCCATAATGCAGGCTTCATACCCGGTAGTGTTGTTGGTGCAGAAAAATAGAAGCCGGCTGTGGCCGGATAGCGCTGACCAGTAAGTGAGATCAATATTGCCCCAATCCCGATACCTTTTGTGTTCACAGCTCCATCAAAGAACATTTTCCAAGCATTGGCGTCTTCCGAAGTTACCTCAACTGAGTTTAGTTCCTCGTCCGGGAAGTAAGTACTCAAAGGTTGATACTCATCATCAACAGGATTTTAGCTAAGTGATCCGCTAAAGCTTGAGCTTTCATTGCCGTGCGGGTGACATAGACTATGTCAAACTCGATGAGTAGGATTTGCCCTTTTGCTAACCTACCGTGGGCATCGGCTTTTGGAATATGTACTTCAAAGGATCCAACCTGGTGATGAGATAAGTGGTGTAGGCCAACAGGTAATGCCTAAGCTTCTGAGTGACCCAAGTTAAGGCACATCAAGTCCTTTCCAACAAAGTGTATTTGGCTTCGTAGCTAGTGAACTTCTTGCTCAGATAGTATATTGCCTGCTCTTTCTTCCCGGTCACATCATGTTGCTCGAGGATACATCCGAAGGAATTCTCCAAGACTATCAAATACAAAAACAAAGGCCTCCCAGGTTCGGGTGGGACCAAGACTGGCGGATTCGATAGATATTCTTTGATTTTGTCGAAGGCTTCTTGACACTCATCTGTCCATTTAATTGCTGAATCTTTCTTTAACAGCTTAAATATGGGCTCACATATGGAAGTCAACTGAGCAATGAACTGGCTAATGTAATTCAACCTTCCCAACAAACTCATATCCTCTCTCTCGGTTCTCGGAGGAGGCAAATCCCGAATAGAATTTATCTTTGTTGGATCTAGCTCGATGCCCCTCCGACTGACTATAAATCCCAAGAGTTACCCAGACGGAACTCCAAATGCATATTTAGCTGGATTTAGCTTCAAGTTATACTTACGCAGACGCTCAAAGAACTTTCTCAGATCCCGAACATGGTCATCTTGCATTCTTGATTTAATGATTACATCATCCACATACACCTCGATTTCTTGGTGTATCACGTTGTGAAAGATGGCAGTCATAGCCCTCATATAATTTGCCCCAGCATTTTTCAAACCAAAAGGCATGACCCTATAACAATAGGTGCCCAGGGTATGGTGAAGGCTGTCTTTTCCACATCTTCTTCATCCATCAAGACCTGATAATGTCCGGCATAACAATCCACGAAAGACTGTATCTCATGTTTGGCACAGTTGTCAATAAGGATGTGGATATTTGGCAAAGGGAAATTGTCTTTGGGACTTGCTTTGTTCAGATCCCAATAGTCAACACACACTCGGGTTTTCCCATCTTTACTTGGCACTAGAACTACATTAGCCAACCACGTGGTGTATCGGACCACTCGGATCACCCCTGCCTTTAACAGTTTGGTGACCTCTTCTTTGATCTTGTCACTGATGTCAGCTTTGAACTTCCTCTATTTTTGCTGGACAAGGGGATGATCGGGGTAAGTCGGCAATTTGTGGACCACTAAATCGACACTTAATCTTGGCATGTCATCATAGGACCAAGCAAACACATCTTTGAATTCGAACAAAAGTTGGATCAATGCATCCATAGTTCTTTCATCTGTGTGAATGCTTATCATGGTTTCTTGGACCTCTTCTGGACTACCCAAATTAACTAGCTCGGTTTCATTTAAATTTGGCTTAGGTTTATTCTCGAATTGTTCCAGTTCTCGGTTTATTTCCCTAAAAGCCTCATCTTCATCATATTCCGGTTCTTGATTAATTATTTCATAGTTAGACATCATGCTATGATCTGGGCATGAAACCCATAAGCTTGTCATGTTATTTAAGTCCGCATTATTAGAACTGAAAGGAAGAAATAAGAAAAGTAACAAAAATCAGAAAGAACAAAGAAACAGATTCACAGACGATGAAATATTGATTTCATTTCATTGAATTTGAATATATAAGGGTTTACATTAGAATTTTAAAGACAATAAACTAAAAGAATCATTCGAGTTACACCCTGGAATAACTCGGAATGCAAAAAGGGTGGCAAGACTGGACTTCCAGGATTCCTGCCTGACTAGGAACAGTGTAGCCTTCCAATTTTGCAGGTTGGCATCAGGACCCATAAATTGCACCTCAGCAGTGCTTGAGCCTTCACCCGGCTGGACCATATGAGCTTCATATAACATTTGTCTCATGTATCCACATATGTCCTCAATTTCCTCGGCCATGAAGGCCTCATCTTCTTTTTCTTCCGCGTACTTTGGTTTGACTAATGTTTTGGAGAGATGCGGGATCGGCTGAGGTAGAACCCACCCGTCATTCTTACGTTCTTTAGTCCATTTCACATCGGCTTCTGTAGCTTGGAAACTGACACCAAAAAAATTCATACTGGCAGCCAAAGTGATAGGTTCTGTGATACCTTGCAAAGATACCTCGAGCCTCTTCTCGGGCTTATACCTGTGCTTAATCATTTCAGTGGCGACCATAATTGACGCATTTGACAGAAAGGGTTGAGGGCACGGGCTTCCTTCCTCGCATTGATCTGTGACCACAACCTCAAAAGCTTGATAGACTATGTGCTCGCTACCTTCCCTAGCTTCGAGATATAGGACTGACAGGTCCCGGTAAATTGATTGCTCGTCTTCTCCATGAACCACAATTTCCTGATCTTCGTGTTCAAACTTCACAATTTGGTGGAGGGTAGAAGGTACGGCCCCTGTAGCATGGATCCAAGGCCTTCCTAAGAGAAAATTATAGGAGGTATCCATATCCAAAACCTGAAACATCACTTCAAAATCCACAGTACCGATAGTCAATATCAAATCAATCTCCTCGATTGTGTCTCTTTTGATGCCATCGAAAGCACGCACACAAACATTGTCAGGCCTAATTCTCTCAGTCCCAATTTCTATTCTTTGCAAAGTTGAGAGAGGGCATATTAAATTTGGCTCGGTTTATTCTCGAATTGCACCTCTTCTGGACTACCCAAATTAACTGGCTCAGTTTCATTTAAATTTGGCTTAGGTTTATTCTCGAATTGTTCCAGTTCTCGGTTTATTTCCCTAAAAGCCTCATCTTCATCATATTCCGGTTCTTGATTAATTATTTCACAGTTAGACATCATGCTATGATCTGGGCATGAAACCCATAAGCTTGTCATGTTATTTAAGTCCGCATTATTAGAACTGAAAGGAAGAAATAAGAAAAGTAACAAAAATCAGAAAGAACAAAGAAACAGATTCACAGACGATGAAATGTTGATTTCATTTCATTGAATTTGAATATATAAGGGTTTACATTAGAATTTTAAAGACAATAAACTAAAAGAATCATTCGAGTTACACCTTGGAATAACTTGGAATGCAAAAAGGGTGGCAAGACTGGACTTCCAGGATTCCTGCCTGACTAGGAATAGAGTAGCCTTCCAATTTTGCAGGTTGGCATCAGGACCCATAAATTGCACCTCAGCAGTGCTTGAGCCTTCACCCGGCTGGACCATATGAGCTTCATATAACATTTGTCTCATGTCTCCACATATGTCCTCAATTTCCTTGGCCATGAAGGTCTCATCTTCTTTTTCTTCCGCGTACTTTGGTTTGACTAATGTTTTGGAGAGATGCGGGATCGGCTGAGGTAGAACCCACCCGTCATTCTTACGTTCTTTAGTCCATTTCACATCGGCTTCTGTAGCTTGGAAACCGACACCAAAAAAATTCTTACTGGCAGCCAAAGTGATAGGTTCTGTGATACCTTACAAAGATACCTCGAGCCTCTTCTCGGGCTTATACCTGTGCTTAATCATTTCAGTGGCGACCATAATTGATGCATTTGACAGAAAGGGTTGAGGGCACGGGCTTCCTTCCTCGCATTGATCTGTGACCATAACCTCAAAAGCTTGATAGACTATGTGCTCGCTACCTTCCCTAGCTTCGAGATATAGGACTGACGGGTCCCAGTAAATTGATTGCTCGTCTTCTCCATGAACCACAATTTCCTGATCTTCGTGTTCAAACTTCACAATTTGGTGGAGGGTAGAAGGTACGGCCCCTGTAGCATGGATCCAAGGCCTTCCTAAGAGAAAATTATAGGAGGTATCCATATCCAAAACCTGAAACATCACTTCAAAATCCACAGTACCGATAGTCAAGATCAAATCAATCTCCTCGATTGTGTCTCTTTTGATGCCATCGAAAGCACGCACACAAACATTGTTAGGCCTAATTCTCTCAGTCCCAATTTCTATTCTTTGCAAAGTTGAGAGAGGGCATATGTCGACCCTTGATTCTCCATCCACCATGACTCTTTTCACATAGTACCCTTCACACTTAACTGCTAGATGAAGAGCTTTGTTGTGGGTGGCCCCTTCCGGGAGCAAGTCATTCCTGCTGAATGAAATCCGATTGACTTCAAAGAATCGCTCTGCCATCCTTTCCAGTTGCTCAACAGTGATTTCATCAGAACATATGCTTCATTTAGGGTCTTTATCAACACTTTCTGATGCTCAGTCGAGCTTATCAATAGAGACAAGAGTGATACCTGAGAAGGAGACTTTCGAAGTCGGTCAATTACCTCGTAGTCCACAGTTTTCATTTTTCGGAAGAATTCCTCTGCTTCTTCGGCACTAACTAACTTTTTGAGCGGAAAGCACTTCTGCTTGGCGTTATTCACTTCTTCCAGATTGAGGTACTTCCTAGATGGGTTGGTTTCATTTACTTCTCCCTTGATTTCTTTCCCCTTGTACGTCATAATTGCTCTATTGTAGTTCTAGGGGACTACAGTGGGGTCTTTCATAGGCCTTTGTGGTGCGCGGCTAATGATCACAGGCTCGTTCAGTCTGGGTGGAATTATTGGTCCCCACGCCGCATAAGTCCCTTTGGGCACATACATCTTAGGTCCCTTGTTCAGCTCGAACCTTTTAGGAGGACTCAACGCCAATTGTTCTTTCCTGCGAGCTTGGGGAACATAAAGAATGATGTCTTAGGGGGTGTTACCCCTATTTTGGTTTCCACGGTCTTTTCTTCACTTCGAGCAGCGGAGTTACTCTTCTTCTCCCCCTTGTCTCTCTTTGCAACCGCCCTTAGCTTCTTTTCAGCATCGGTGATAGCAATTATGGCTTTCAGAGCTAGGTCAAACTCTTTATCTTTACAAATCATCCCAATAGCTAGCCCGTTGTTGTGAGCCGATAATAGGTTGTTGGTCACATTGGGGATGTCTTCATCTTTTAGCACTACCCTTTTCTGCTCTATTAGGTTTTAGATTGCTCTTTTTAGAGTCCAACAGTCTTCAGTGTCATGCCCTTCCGCTCCTGAATCTAGCACATCGAGTACCGTGTCGGTAGGAGGGCGACGCTAGGTTTTGCCTGGTTTGGGGTACGGCTGCAACAAACCCATTCGGACCAGTTTAGGGAAAAGGCTAGAGTATGATTCACCAATAGGCGTGAAGTTTGTTCTTCTGGGTGGCTCCCGGGCACGGGCATTGTATGGAAAATTATTTTGTAGGGGACGGGGATTATATGGAGCTTGGTGAGGAGGGTTATTTCTAGGAAGTGGAGCTCGGTTTTGGTTAAACTATTGTTGTGGTCGAGCATATGGCCGGGCATTCATCACCACATAAGGCTGAGGAGCCATGGCATAAGCCACATCCTGGTGAGGATAATAATATTGCAGGGGGTTTGGCGGGAAGTAACCTCGGGGTTGAGGGGGGTTCCTCGGACTTGAAGCCGCCATCATCACTTTTTCTTTCTTCTTTCCGTTTGCTACACCTCCTGACCCACTCTGGATTGCTTGGGACGTAACTCTTATAGCAGACTAGCTCAATATGCGGCCTGTCTTCAAACCATTTTTGACCATCTACCCTATTTTGATAGCCTCAGCAAACGGCTTTCCCATTGCAGACATCATATTCTGAAAGTAGTCCGCCTCTTGGGCTTGTAGAAAAACACTGACCATCTTGGTCTCATCCATCGGGGGATTCACCCTAGCCGCTTGTTCGCGCCACTTAACAGCATATTCTCGCAAACTTTCCGAAGACTTCTTCTTGAGATTAGACAGGGAATTTCTGTTTGGGGCAATGTCTATGTTGTACTGGAATTTCCTGACAAAATCTCAAGTCAAATCATCTCATATGTGCCAGCGAGACATGTCTTGATCCATGTACCACTCAGATGCAATGCCAACTAGACTCTCTCCGAAATAAGCCATTAGGAGCTCTTCTTTTCCGTCTGCCCTTCTTAATTGATTGCAATACCTCTTGAGGTGGGCTATGGAATCCCCGTACCCGTCATATTTTTCGAACTTGGGGGTCTTGAAACCGATGGACAAATGCACATGCAGGAACATACACAAATCAGCGCAGGATACGCTCTTTTGGCCACTTAAACCTTGTATATTCTTAAGGCTTTGTTCCATGCTTCTCATTTTCCGAGTAATTTCCTCTTGCTCGGGATTCTTTGTAGCTCTCTCTTGCCCCGAGGTAAACTCATACTACAGTTGTTGAGGGTAAGAATTGGTGGTGAAATGGGCAGTATCCGGTGGAAAAGATGGTACTTGGAAGGTAAAGGATGATGGATCAAAGCTTGGCCTAGGCAAGGTTGGTTGTGCCATAGCCGAAGTTGGTGGTGCAATAAATATGTTTGAAGCCACTCCCGAAATTAATGTCTGGGGGCGAACCTTAGAATGCGTTCCAATGAAGTGATCTGAGATGGTGGGATATCCGAATGGGGTGTTCGGGTAACTTATTGGGATGTTGGAAGTTCTACTTGCTCTGGGAAGTAGCTTGGGGAAACCACAGTTATGGCACTCGGCGGCTCTCTACCGTTGGACCAGGTGTCCCACATTTCCAACATATGGAGGCGCAGTGCCCTATTCTCTTCAGTAGCCGCCGATTCTGATGTTGGGATAGCTGATAACGGGCTATCATCTGATACGGAAATTATTGGTAGATGACTATCCGATGACATTTCAACACTTCCCTTCGATCTTGTAAAGTAAGGGTGTGAAGCCAGATTACCACAAACCAACCACCTTAAAAATAGAACCTATACTCAATAGCAGACACAACAAAACGGTTAGTTCGAGGCAATTAACACATATAGGATCGCACATTAGAGGGTGTGATGAACCTATACAGTTAAACGTGTTTCTACATGTTTTGCAATGATTGTGTGTCTCATCCCGACTTTTGTTTATCTCCTCGGTCTTCTTTCTTGCTCTCTTTTTCACTCTTTTATTTTCTTTCTTGTTCTCATTCTCTTTTTCTTATTTTCTCTCTTTTCTTTTTTGATTTTTCTTTTTTGGTTTTCTCTTTTTGTCATTTTCTCTTTTATTTGAGTTATTTAAAATCCATGACCGGATCCGATGGGGTTTGCCTACGTATCACGATGCCGAGTGAATGAGATTATCACGTAGTTCAAGGAATAAATGCGAAATAAATAAAATATTTTTTTGTTTTTTTTTTCAAATTTTCATTAAAACAAAATTTCTAATTTTTCTCTATTACAAAGACTCGATCCTACATTCTTGAGAATTAAAACTAAAACAGACTCGAAACAGACTTTAGGAATGAAAATACAGACTCGAAAAAGGGAAAACAATCAGGAGTACATAAGTGCCTCCAATCCTGCCCTAGGGACACCAACTGGCCTTGTTGCGGGCCTACGCGCCATGTCATCCTAGAGGCGATAGAGATCATCCATTATCTAGCGAACGAAGATCATTACTATGGCGAAGAACATGGACCTAGTCATGTCCTCGCACTCGTTGCACTTCATTACAATGTAGTCGGCGATTCTTCTAACCCTTTCCCTGATGATGCCCTTTTCTTGAAATAACCGCCCAATTTGCTGAGATCTAGCCTCCAAAACCTGGGTGGCCGTATGATTCTGTTCTTGCAAGTGTTGTAGGTTTCCCTCTAGATGTGCCATCAAAGCATAGCAATGTTCTCTCTCGGCTTTGAAGCTCTTGGCTTGTTTAGTCATTTCACCCTCAAGGCAATTAAGCTCCTTTTTCCAGCCTATGACCCCTCTGTCATATCTTTCCTTCAACTATCGAATGAAAGTTGCTCGTTCTTCTGCATTTTTGGTCAACTTTGTTCGGGCTTTTACTAGCTCAGACTCAGTCTTTTACAAATCATCCCAGAGTCACGTACTTTTTGTGTAAGGCTGTAAATGAGCCTTTCATCTTTTCTGCTTCTACCTGGGTTCTCAGCTACTATTCTCATTTTTCGAACTTGGGCTCGGAGAGCTTCATTTTCTTGGTCCAGCCTTTTTCTTTCACCTTCAGCTTATTGTGCCTGTAAATCATTATTGAATTCGACATTTCTCAATTCTTCATGCAAAGCATGAATGGTGGCTTGATATTTTTCTCCTTCTCTCCCCAGGCTAACTTTTCTCAGATTTTATCATCAAAAGCTTGAACATGAGGTCTTTTGGCGGGCCTTTCAGGCTCGGGCTCATCATTAGCACAAAACCTTCTCTCAAAACATGCAACATAATTTGGATCCATTTCTCCTCTCGCAAGATCTAGTAACTGGGTGTCAATTTTCAGATTTGGGCAACCATTGCAATCACGTTGGACTAAAGCCTTAGGTAGGGTTGCTTCTGGGTGTAGCTCAATGACTTGGGTACTCAAATCTACATCTTCGGGTACCATTTGATACCTTCCTAGTTGCCTTAGAACTCTTTGCGGTGCATATGGTTGGATACTTCTCAGTCCCATCATCATCAAGTAACCTTTTGAAGCTGTCATGTATATGACTTCAGTTACCGGAAGCCATCCTATGGTCCATTCAATTTGACTTGCTTTCAGGTTCTTAAATGGGATACCCATGCCTCAAACCCTTCTGGAGATTTGTAGTCTTCCACCCTTTCCTCATAATTCTTGATGAAGTTGTTCCCATTCGACCCATAACTCATGAACTTGGGGTGACGGCGGAGATGTTCGATCAACCACATTTGAAGAAGAATGTTGCAACCATCAAAGAATTGAGCCCCGAATTTGCACAAGCTCAATGCCCGATAAATGTCTGCCAGCACTAACGGAACAAGTGTGTGATCTTTCTTAGTAGTGAGGATTTGTGCAATTCTAGCCATGCGAGTATCTATTGTCCCTTTTGCATTCGGAAAGAACATGATACCCAAAAACGCCACAATGAAAGCGAACTGATGATGAATCTACCAAGTGCTTTTATCTTGTTTGTTGTTTAACCCCTTTTCATGCGTTTCAAACCCAGCTGAGTGCCCGAACCTGAAGTACAAGAAGTAGAAAGAACAACATCCGTTGCTTACATGGTCCTTCTTCATTTTCTTGCTTATGTTCAGAAGGTCAAAGAACTTGTGCGAAGAGGGAGCCATCGGGAATATAAGTTGTTGTTTCCTCAAGTCCTAGCCAAATTCAATGTATCCGACCATTTCTTCAAGAGTAGGTGTGAGCTCGAAATCTGAGAAATGGAATACGTTGTGGACAGGATCCCAAAAGGTTACCAAGGCTTTGATTAAATCCTCCCTGGATTCGATGCTCATGATGTCTATAAGGGAACCCAACTACTTTTTACCCAATCCTGGCCTGTTCTATGGCCAATTGTGACGGGTTCTGAACAACATTCATTTGTGACGGGTTCTAAACAGTATTCATTGGTACCTGTGGAGGGTTAAGGTTAGGGTTGACTATTGTAGACTCTTTTTGCAAAACAAGTTTTCAATTTCTAAAAGAAAATCAACGGACAATGACCCCCTTTATGCTACTTTAGCAAAAATGGTCGTTTTTGTAAACATGGCCCCTTCACAATTCCAAACAAATTTTGAGGCCGGGAGAAAGTATTTTATGGAAAAAAGCCACCTTACCGACAGACTTGCACGTTCTTCACGAAAATAGACTTTCAACAATTAAAAGATAATCTAAGGCAATTCCGGTAAGAACGACTTAAAAATACCACCGAAGCTAGGTCGGCTTATTCTTTTGGCCAAAGCCCTAAACTACATTTTACTTGATTATTTTCGTAAAAAATGAAGCGGAACCTTATGTGAGTTGCCTACGTATCCCACATCCGGTGAGAACCAGACCCGCATAGTTCGGTCAATTTTGACATAACTGAAAAAAACATGATATTTGACTCACACTTTTTGAAATACATTTTCCTTTTTTCCCCTTTTTTTCAAAAATTTTGGCAGAGTTTCAAGGCATTTTCAAATATCGGGATTTTTAGAATCGGGTAAATTCTCTATCCTACCTCACTCTTTGTTTTTCTCTTTATTTTCTTTTCCTAACTGGTCAACATGCAAGTCGAAACAAATAAATATTCATATAGCACATAGGATGCATCAGGATGGTCTGTTATTTTGGGTACACCTGTCCTAGACGGACCCAACCCCTGTGTTGAGTCCCTAATGTCAAATGCACGTGATGCAAACAAACGTTCCTACTAGGGATCCGGTATGAGGTTATGTTATTCTAAGTTTAAACCCGGGGTTGTGTTCTAAACCTAGCTTACCCGAGCGGACAAACTCGAGTCGAGGAGGGGGCAATGTACCGGGAGCACAAAAGTTTGTCCGGCCTTATTGCTTGCCTAGCCCCATTCTATTTGGTATAACTCTAACACAAAAGTGGGCCACGCGAATGTGAGCACCATTTTTTAGAAGACTCAGAAGGGAGGCGCGAGAAGATATTTAAATACAGTTCAAGTAATATCAAAGCGATAAAAGGCAATTAGCACATTAAGTCCACAAAATACAGTAATATCAACAATAAAGCCAAATAAAAATCACATTAACAAACTTAAATTCTTGAACCCTGAACTGGAAGTTCTGGGTTCTGATCCCCAGCGGAGTCGCCAGAGCTGTCATACCTCCTTTTTACACCCTGAGGGTATATGAGAGTTTTTTCAATCAAAGTGACATTAATCGAAATGGGATTAATTAATTTTAGAGTCGCCACTTGAGATAATTTATGGTGTCTCAAGTCACTGGTTTATTTTTAAATCCCGAATCGAGGAAAATCGACTTTATTTAAAAAATCTGCGAACCAAAAATTCTAGATAAGGAATTCTGTTAACCCAGGATAAGGAGTTAGGCATTTCCGAATTCCGTGGTTCTAGTACGGTTGCTTAGAAATTTATACTTGGCTTAATTTGTCTAATTACTTATTTTTAGAACCTATGTGCAGTTACCCTTTTAACCGCTTTTAATCACTTGATTTATTCGTAATTAAAGAATTGAGTTACGCGTACGTATAATCTTTTCTTTTGGCGCGTCAAAAATCATGTCACGCGAACGTGTCCACAATTAATAACGCTTTGTTCAGTTTATTAAGAAAAAGTTTGGTTGAAGTCGCGCGAACGCATCCCTCGAGTTACTTTTTAGAATTAGATTTGCAATTATGTTACACGAACATATACATAATCACAATACTAATCTAAATCGAGCCTAATACAAACTACGAGTGTTTAAGGTTATTTTAATACTAGGTTAAAATCAATATGAGGGCCATAGGTTATGGATTTTGTTTGGTATGGCACACCTCAATTTATTTTGACAAAAGGGGTGTATTTCATTGAGACTAAGGATCCTAATTTGAAGTTTAAACTAAGAATTCTCTTAACTTAAGGTATGGGAAGGCTAGGCTTTTGAATAATTTCTTTTTGGAAGGGCTTGGGCCAACGATAGCCCATTGATTATTTACCTAATGGAGGTCAGCAACCTTAAATCCGTATTTGGGCTGGAATTCGTCCCAAAAGGAAAGGACTCAAAAGCGTTTTTTGCTGAGTCCAAATAGAACAGCCCATATTGGGCTTATCTATAGGCGGGCCTAGTTGTTACACATTTTTAGTTGGGCCTATCCACCTCTACAATTAACCAAATCTACTCATTCATAACCAATGTATTCCAATTCGCTGCTTAAGTAAAAAATCAGAATTTTAAAGATCCAAAGCTCAAGTTTGAAAATTATTCACATGACTTGCAAGATAAAGGAAAGCGTACATTTACACCATGGTTTATAAGAAAAAGATTCATTCCGTGGATTAGTTTTCATTTGGGCCTCAAGTTTAGCCCCATTTTAACCAAAAGATAGCCCCTTCTACCCTTACGGATTGGGCTCACAACCTGGCCCATTGTGCCACTATACTTATGAAAGTATTGTGACACTCTTATTAAGAGTTTAAAACAAAATTAGAGCCTCATTCATTACAGCATTTCATACAGAATACAGTTTTCTAACAAATCCAGAAATATTACATAGTAATCCTATTAAGTACATAAAATACTAATCTAACCACTAAACTATTACAATCCCTATATGATGGATGAACCAGTGAACACCTGCCTCTTTTGGACATTGCTTATCCATCAAAGTTGGGTCTCTCACATGAACAACACTAGATTTCAGCATGTTTGAACAGTAAATGTTTTAGATTTTTTAGCCTTTAGACCTGCTGATTTGGTCAACTAGTGACCAAATCTATAGGTGCTGGCTCATGGTTTGCAAATAAATCCCAAATAACCTCAAACTAACCAACAATCCACTTATTAACAGAAGAAAGAGGGACAGAAATGACTTAAAACATAATTGTTGCTCAACAAAACAGAAGAATACCGCAGAGTCATTTTCAAAGCCATACAACTTTCAGGAGAGAACTCAAGCATCCATGTGTGGAGCAAAACTAAACAAGCACTGATTATTTCATGCCCAGAATTTAGAGCAATAAAAGAAGAAAACTAGTCAACTTCAATCAACACAATCAGATAGTTAGCATGTAATTTTGCAACTTTAATTTATATCAACTTTGTAACAGAACATACAAGGAGAATGATTGAACTTAAATACCTTGAACAACAGCAACCAAAGACTAAGAAATGTGAGATGAAAGGAAGCTGTCTAAATTTCAGAAGAACATGAACAACAACAATAACCAGCATAGCAACAACAAATTAGATAGATCCCAGAAATTGATGCCAAATCCAAACAGTTTTTCAAACTAGAAATCCCAGCTAAAAACCCAAGAAAATACTTTGCTTCAAATCATTTTTAGCTTGTGAAAACCAAAAGTAAGAAGTTTTGAAATTTTCTAAGATCTCTGAAATTTGGTTCTTTTTAGAAAAAAAGAATAGATACTTTTTGCAGTAAAATGATGCTGAGTGTGTTTTTCAGAACTTTTAGGCAGAGAATCAGGCTGAATGTCTGTGTGTGAGTGAGGGAATGTTTCCCTTTTATAGAATGTACAAAAAGGCATCAAAAAAGTATATTCTAACCTATTTTTTTCTGAAAATCAGAATAGTACAGCATCTTTTACAGCTGTCTGTCCTTTTCCTTATCTAATATCAGCATTTTAGACTAAGGATATGGACAGCTGTGAAAAGTCTAGAAGATTCTAATATTTAGCCTATGTGAAAGTTCATTTTTACCCCTTTAATTACTGCCTATTTCAACTTTGTTATAAGTTCTTTTAATTCAATTAAGACCCTATAGGTTTCTAATGATTTGTAATTCACAAGATTTAGGGTCCAAAATCAAAAGGTGTAATTTAAACACTGATATTTGCTAATTAATAAGAGCTGATCTAATTCACCCTAACACTGAATCAAAACCAACAACATCTGAACAAAAACCAAACCAAGATTGGAAGAAAGTTGTGATGAACCCTAGAAGTCAGACTACTAAACTTATAAATCAAAACAAACCAATTTATTACATTTGGTAATTTGACTGAATCCAATCTAAATATTGCAACTAAAACAGAGAAGCACAAATACAAAAAATGGAAACAAAAATAGAGCAGTCATTATAACAACCTAAAAAATTAGCCTAAATCCTATGAAAATTGAAATGAAATCCTAGCATGCTTTGATTAGTCTTATTATCAATGGGTAAACAACAATTAATAGTTTTAAAAAAAAAACCCTAAAATTACACGGTTAATATTGAACCAAAACATGACGAAGGAAAATAAAAACCTAAGCAAAGAAAGAATGACAGAACATAAATTACCTAACCTAAACGTGAGACAAGAACTGGGCTTGTTGAAATCTGGCCGGGGTTTTGGAACTGACTCTGGCAAGCTTGAAAATAAATCATACTCACATGAATCAATTGCTCTCATCAAAAGCAGTTGACTCATGTAGGTTTGAGCCATTAATTTTTCTGGAATCAACTCAGTAGAGGTTTTTTAGGTTTTCAGACTTTCGATCTGAAATTGCTCGATTTTGAGGGCCTTTTTGGGCAAACCAGTAGGGTATTAGGGGTGAGGGGAGTGAGGGGATAACCTGGTGAGGTTTTGGGTTGATTTGGAGAGGTTAGGGTTTTTAGTGTTGAAACTCAGATTTAAGATTCGAGGCATTTGAGGGTGATTCGAGGGAAATGGATTAGAGATGTGGAAAGAGGAGGTGACGAGTGTTCTGGAGTGTTAATTTGGAGTGGATTGGAGGTGGTCCACCGCCGTAAGGCTATTTCCCGCCGGTGGACCACGGCGGGGACGGCGGAGTAAATGAGAGCGGCTAGGGTTTTGGGGTTAGGGGTGTTAGAGACAAATGAGGGGTTTTGAAATGAGGGGAGTAATTTTCGGACAGTTATATATTAATTTGAGAGATCAGTTCCGAGCCGTTGGATCAAAAGAATCCAATCGTTGTTATTGAAAGAGCGGGAAACAGTGTCGTTTCATCTCATCACGGGTGGACTGGGTATGGATGGTTTGGGCTTGGGTTAGGGGCAGCCTTTTGGACGGGTTTTGGGCTAAAAATCAATCCAATTTTAATTAAAAGCCCCCCTTTTTTAATTACCTCTTTTATTCCTTTTCTTTTCTTTTTCCTTCTTTTTTTTAATTAAAAATCCTAAATTAATCTAAATTGCAAAATTAAACTAATTACTTAATTACAATAATTATAAAAATTACTTAATCCTAAATTAAAAGAGAAAAACCAATAATCTAAAAATTAAAAAGGTAAAAATATAAAAATATAAAATGGGCCATTTTTTGTGATTTTTATTTAATAAAACAAATAATTAACTAATTAATCTTAAAAATTTAAAAACAAAACTCTAAATGCAATGCATGGTATTTTTGCCATTTTTTTATGATTTTAATAAAAATTAAATGTGCACAAAAATGCAAAACAAATCCTGCAAAAAATCATATAAAGTGGCAAATAATTGAAAAAATCTATTTTCTTGGATTTTATAGGAGTAATTCATATAGGGCAAAAATCACATGCTCACACCTCGTCTCAAAGCTTACTTTCCAGTCCAAGACTGTGCTCAAATCCTCAATTCGGTGCCGAACAGTTCAAAACTAATCAAATAGTATATAAACTAATCAATACATGTTAAAAAGTTCATATTCCAATCATTAAATTGATTACCCAACCTTAAATGTAAGATTCCTAAAATTCACCCCCGGGCCCACATGCTCAGATTCCAAAACATTTCGAAGAAAATTGTTACCTATAACCTCATGAACTCAAATATATTATTTTTACTAAATTCCATAACCAGTTTCGTGGTTAAATCCCACTTTAAAAAAAATCTAGGTTTTCCATCTAACCCATAAATTCCAAAAATTTACATGTTAAAATCTACCCATAATCCATGTATTAAACTCACATTAGGTAGAATTTACTTACCCTCAATAGCTAGGTTAAAATCCCACTTTTTGAAGCTCCAAAATTGTCACGACCCTAAACCCGGACCCAGCCGTGATGGCACCTCTTGTGAAGACAAGGCCAGCCGACACATTCTCACTTCAATTTTAAGCAATTAAAATAATAAGTATTAAGTCTTAAACATGATAAAATCCCAAATAAGTAGTGAACAACACATTTTGCGGAATTAAAACTAACACAGCTCGATATCGGGGTGTCACCAGTCGTGAGCATCTATCAATATACTACAAGTCTGAAGGGTCTACACAGCTATTACAGAATCACTAACAAGAGAAAAGAAATGAGATAAAGGGGGAGAAGCACGGGGCTGCGAACATCGAGCAACTACCTCGTGAACTCCAAAATCTGCCGGGAGCTCTCAACCCTCGCCAGCAGGACCTGCAGCGCCTGAATCTGCATACGGGGTGCAGGGAGTAAAGTGAGTACTCCAACTCAGTGAGTAATAATAATAAATGTAGACTGAGAAATAAGAAATCACGTAAGGCACAACACAGGCCACAAGGAAGCAGTAAAAGCCAGTAAAGTAATGAAACAGTGAAAATATGCAAAGTCACTTTAGTTCAGTTTAAGCCTCTTAAATGCCTTTTTAAACAGCTAAGCAAGTAAAAGAAAGGCAACTAGAAAGGTAAACACATAAAGAAATGCCCCTCGGGCACAATACCAACGGACTCAGCCCCTCGGGCAACACATGAAATAATAACCAGCCCTTCGGGCTATATATCACATCACAATAGGAACCCGGGCTCACTGGGGGTATGTAGACTCCTAGAGGGGCCCCTTACGGCCCAAGTGCAATATCAAGCCATCTCGTGGCATCATCACTAGGCTCTCGACCTCATATCAACAAGTCACCTCGTGGCGTACAAATCTTAGGCCATCGGCCTCATAATCATAATAAGTGTTTCCTTACAACATAGGCCCTCGGCCTTACTCAGTCAGAATCTCACAAGCCACTCGGGCAACAAAAAAAATATGATGCTCAGCCCAAAATATCATTTAAAATATCATTTTAAGTGTTAAAGCAAAAATATGGATGAGTTATGAAAACGGTAGAATATAGCATGACTAAGTATAAGTATAAAGTCAAAATAGTTAGGAAATATCAGTAAAAATCTCCTAAGGTTTCAAATAGTTGGCACGAGGCCCAAATATGGCATTCAGCCCAAAACATGATTATAACAAATAATTTTCAATCAAATACGCAGTAAAACAATCATTTGGGATGGACTGAGTCACAATCCCCAACAGTGCACGACCCCACGCTCGTTATCTAGCGTGTGCATCAACTCAATATAGCACAACGATGTGCAATCCGGGGTTTCATACCCTCAGGACAATATTTAGAATCATTACTCACCTGTACCCGGTCCAAATCTCTAGCTCACGATGCCTTTGCCCCTCAAATCGGCCTCTAGATGCTCCAAATCTAACCAAAATCAGTGTAAAACCATCAAAATATGCTAAGGGAACAAAGCTCACTCGAAAGAAATCAAATTACAACACAAATCCCGAAAATGGCCAAACCCGACCCCCAGGCCCACATCTAGGATTCCGATAAAAATTACATCAATGGACTCCTTATCACACCCCGAGTTCATTCATAACAAAAGCATCAAAATCCAACCGCAAACGACCCCTTAAATCCCAAATTCTAGGTCTCCAATTACAAGCCCTGGTTCTTCAATATTAGGCTTAATTTCCATGATTAATTAGGTAGAATTCACACAAGAATCGAGTATTAAGTCCATGGATCTTACCTCCAAGTGTTTCCCCTTGAATCCCTCTTCAATCCTCTTCAAAAAGCTCCAAAATCGCTCAAAAATGGTGGAAGTTAACCCCAAAATCGCGGACAAGATGACTATTTAAACATTCTGCCGAGGTCTCAATTCCTTCTTCGCAAACGCGGTCAACGCCTCGCATTCGCGAAGCACAATATAACTTTGACCAAAATTCCTTCTTCGCGATCACGACTCCCCTTCCGCGAATGCGAAGCACAAACCAACCTGAACCTCAGCTGCTCAACTCCCTCTATGCGAACGCGGCTCCACCTCGCGAACGCGATGCACATCATTCCAGCCCTTCGCGAACGCGGAGCCTTTCTCACAAACGTGAAGGCTAAATCATTAGACTCCTCAACTAACCCTTCACGAACGCAAGGGCCTAGTCGCGAACGCGAAGGCCATTTCTCTGCAATACTGAACAACAATTTTCTGAAACTCTCAACATATAGAAATGATCCGATTGACCACCCGAAACTCACCTGAGGCCTCCGAGACCTCAACCAAACATGACAACATATCCCATAACATCATTCAAACTTGCTCCAACCTTCAGAACGCTCAAAACAACAAATTTGCATCGGATTCAAGCCTAAGAATTCCAAAATCTTCTAAATTACGCTTTTGATAAAAAAACTCAACCAAACCACGTCCGAATGACCTGAAATTTTGAACACACATCCCAAATGACACAACAGAACTACTACAACTCTCGGAATTCCATTCCGATGCCTACATCAAAATTTCACCTATCAACAAGAAAACGCCAAAAATTCAATTTCGCCAATTCAAGCCTAAATCTACTCCGGACCTCCAAAATACATTTCGATCATGCTCCTAAGTCCCAAATCACCTCCCGAAGCTATCCGAATCATCAGAATTCATATTCGATCCCTCTAACACATAAGTCAATATCCGGTTGACTTTTTCAACTTAAGCTTCCTCAAAAGAGACTAAGTGTCTCAAACCTTACTAAAACCTTTCTGAACCCGAGCCAACCAACCCGATCACATATAGAACCGATAAACAAAGCAATAAGAAGCAGAAATGGGGGAAACTGAGCGGTAACTTATGAGGCGACCGGTCGGGTCGTCACATTCTTCCCCTCTTAAACAAACGTTCGTCCTCGAACGAGTCAAAAAACATACCTGAAGCGTCAAACTTGTGAGGATATCTGCTCCACATCTCCCGCTCAGTCTCCCAGGTAGCCTCCTCCATGGGCCTACCTCTCTACTACACTTTTACTGAAGCTATATTCTTTGATCTCAACTTTCGAACCTGATGCTCCAAAATAGTTGCTGGCTCCACATCATAAGTCAAATCACCATCCAACTGAACCGTGCTAAAATCCAGAACATGAGACGGATCCCCAATATACTTCCGGAGCATAGAAACACGAAATACCGGATGCACACTCGACAAGCTAGGTGGCAAAGCAAGCTCATAAGTCACCTCCCCAATCCTCCAAAGCACTTCAAAAGGCCCAATGAACCAAGGACTCAATTTACCCTTCTTCCCAAATCTCATAACACCCTTCATGGGTGAAACCTTCAATAGAACCTTCTCACCAACCATGGAGGACACATCCCGAACCTTCCTGTCAGCATAACTCTTTTGTCTCGACTGCGCTGTACGAAGCCTCTCCTGAATTACCTTCACCTTTTCTAAAGTATCCTGCACCAAGTCTATCCCCAATAGCCTAGCCTCACCCGGCTCAAACCAACCAACTGGAGATCTACATCTCCTCCCATACAAAGCCTCATATGGAGCCATCTAAATACTTGACTGGTAGCTGTTGTTATAAGCAAACTCTGCAAGCGGTAGAAACTGATCCCATGACCCTCTAAAATAAATGACACAAGCATGCAACATGTCCTCCAATATCTGAATAGTGCACTCGGACTGCCCGTCTGTCTGAGGGTGAAAAGTTGTGCTCAACTCAACCTGAGTACCCAAACTCTCGCTACATCGACCTCCAAAACTGTGAAGTAAACTGAGTGCCCCTATCTGAAATGATGGAAATTGGGACTCCATGCAATCGAACAATCTCCCGGATATAGATCTCTGCCAACGCTCTGAAGAATTGGTAGTACACATAGGGATAAAGTGCGCAGACTTGGTCAGCTGATCCACAATCACCCAAATAACATCGAACTTCTTCAAAGTCCGTGGAAGTCCAACTACAAATTCCATAGTGATCCGTTCCCACTTCCACTTTGGAATATCCATCTGCTGAAGCAAGCCACCCGGTCTCTGATGCTCATATTTCACCTGTTGACAATTGAGACACCAAGCTACAAATCCCACAATGTCTTTCTTAATTCTCCTCCACCAATAATGTTGTCTCAGATCCTGATACATCTTTGAGGCACCCGAATGAATGGAATATCGCGAGCTATGGGCCTCCTCCAGAATCAACTCCCGAAGCCCATCGACATTGGGCACACAAATCCGGCCATGCATCCTCAACACTACCTCATCACCAATAGTCACATCTCTGGCATCATCGTGCTGAACTCTGTCCTTAAGGACAAGCAAATGCGGATCATCATACTGGCGCTCTCTGATGCGATCATATAAGGAAGACCGAGAAACCATACAAGACAATACCCGACTAGGCTCCGAAATATCTAACCTCACAAACCGATTGGCCAAGGCCTGAATATTAACTGCAAGAGGTCTTTCCCCAATTGGAATATATGCCATCCTCATACTCACCGCCTTTCCGCTCAAAGCATTGGCCACCACATTGGCCTTTCCCGGGTGGTACAATATAGTGATATCATAATCCTTTAGCAACTCCAACCACCTTCGCCGCCTCAAATTGAGATCATTCTGCTTGAACAAGTGCTGGAGACTACGATGATCAGTAAACACCTCACAAGACACACCATACAAATAATGCCTCCAAATATTCAACTCATGAACAATGACAACCAACTCTAAATCATGAAAAGGGTAGTTCTTCTCATGAGGATTCAACTGACGAGAAGCATAAGCAATAACTCTACCCTCCTGCATCAATACACACCCAATACCAACTCTCGAAGCATCACAATACACAGTATATGAACCTGAAGCTGATGGCAAAACTAACACTAGAGTTGTGGTCAAGGTTGTCTTGAGCTTCTGAAAGCTCACCTCACACTCCTCCGACCATACAAATAAAGCACCCTTCTAGTCAACTTGGTCAAGGGCGATGCAATAGATGAGAACCCCTGAACAAACTGGCGGTAATAGCCTGCCAAACCAAGAAAGCTGCGAATCTCTGTGGCTGAGGACGGTTTGGACCAACTCTGAATTACCTCTATCTTCTTCGGATCAACCTGAATACCCTCGCTAGATACCACGTGCCCCAAGAAAGCTACTAAGCTGAGCCAAAACTCACACTTGGAGAACTTTGCATAAAGCTTCTCATCCCTCAATCTATGCAACACAACCCTCAAATACTCTGCGTGCTCCTCCTGACTACGGGAATACACCAGAATATCATCAATGAAGACTATGACAAAAAAGTCAAGATAGGGCCGGAAAACGATGTTCATCAGATGCATGAACGTTACTAGGGTATTGGTCAGCCTAAAAGACATCACCAAGAACTCATAATGACCATATTGGGTCCTGAAAGCTGTCTTAAGAATATCCGAGTCCCTGATCTCAACTGGTGATAACCTGAACGGAGATCAATCTTAGAGAAATCTCTCGCTCCCTGAAGCTGGTCGAATAAATCATCAATGTGGGGCAAAGGATACTTGTTCTTAATTGTTACTTTGTTCAACTGCCTATAATTAATGCACAGCCTCATAATGTCATCCTTCTTCTTCACGAATAAAACCGGCGCACCCCAAGGCGACACACTAGGCCAAATGAACCCCTTATCAAGGAGTTCCTGAAGTTGCTCCTTTAACTCCTTCAACTCCGCTAGTGCCATACGATATGGCAGAATAGAAATGGGCTGAGTGCCCGGCACCAGGTAAACACCAAAGTCAATATCCCTGTCTGGTGGCATGTCCGGCAGGTCTGCGGGAAACACATCGGGAAAATCCCTCACAACTAGAACAGAATCAATACTGGGAGTCTCTGCACCGACATCCCTCACAAAGGCTAGATATGAAAGACAACCCTTCCCAACCATACATTGGGCCTTCAAGAATGAGATTACTCTACTAGGAACATAATCAGTCAAACCTTGCCACTTGACCCGTGGCACACTCGGTATAGCCAATGTCACTGTCTTAACATGACAGTCCAAAATAGCATGACATGGAGATAGCCAATCCAAGCCCAAAATAACATTGAAATCCACCATACACAATAATAAAAGATCCACTCAGGTCTCCAAACCCCTAATAGTCACCACACATGACCGGTACACACGGTCTACAACAACAGTATTGTCCACCGGAGTAGATACATGAACATGTGAAACAAGAGACTTATGGGGCATATCCAAATAACGAGCAAATTATGATGACACATAAGAAAAGGTGGAACCGGGATCAAATAATATAGAGGCATCTCTGTGGCAGACTGAAACAATACCTGTAATAACAGCATCGGAAGCAATAGCATCGGGTCTAGCTGGAAGTGCATAGAAATGGGCCTGACCGCCACCTGATCGGCCTCCTCCTATAGGGAGACCCCTAGCTGACTGACCTCCACCCCTAGCTGGCTGGGCGGGTGGTGGTGAAGTAACTGGAGCTGAAGCTGATAGCTGACTCCTCTACTGAGATGAACCTGCAAGACGATGAGGACACTGCCTCCATATATGACCCATCTCTAAACACTCATAGCAACTCCCCGGTGCTAGAGAAGGGGACTGAATGGAACCCCTCACACCGGAATGACTAGCAGATGCACCTGGCATAGAAGAGCCCTAAACTAATGGAGTACGGGATGAACTCTGAGCTAGAAGGCCACTAAGTGATGACTGGCTCTGATGAGAACTGTGAGAACCATGACCTGATGATGCCCTATGATAACCTGGGCGAGCTGGTTGAGTATGCCTTAATGGACGACATCTGTCGTGCTGAAACTGGCCTCTCAAAGGAGCACCACTATAACTACCAGATCCCCGAGGCCTCTTGGCCTCCCTCTCCTCTCGCTCCTGGCGACGAACTGACTCAATCTCACGAGCAATGTCTACAACCTCCTCAAAAGTAGCACTAGTCACCCTCTTCCTGGTTATGAGAATACGAAGCTGATAAGTGAGGCCATCCACAAACCTCCTCATCCTCTCTATATCTGTCGGAACCAACCAAATAGCATGACGATATAACTCGGAGAACTTCATCTCATATTGCGTCACAATCATCTCTCCCTAACACAACCACTCAAACTGCCTGTGTAGCTCCTCTCTGCATGACTGCGACATATATTTCTCCAGAAAGAGAACGGAGAACTGCTGCCAGGTAAGGGGTGCTGCACCAATAGGCCTACGCCTCTCAAAAGCCTCCCATCAAGTGAAGGCAGCTCCAAAAAACTGATAAGTAGTGAAAGCGACCCTACTGGTCTCTAGAATACCCACTGTACGAAGCATCCTCTAACACTTATCCAAGAAACCCGGGCATCCTCGCCCTCTACACCACTGAAGGTCGGAGGCTGAAGTCTACCAAACCTCTCCAACCTAAGTTGCTCGTCCTCTGGCATGGCAGGAACTATATAGTCCTGAGCAGCTGCAACCGGCTGGGCTAGATGCGCCCTCGGTGTCTTAAGTCCCTGCATGACCTGCTCAGGTGTGCGAGCGATGGGAGTCTGAGTACCTCCCACCGGCCTGAGAAGTAGCTGCGGCTGTAGTAGCTGAGACCGCCTGAGCTAGGCCAGTGCAAACAGATAGGATTTGAGCCAAGGCCTCCTGATGACCTAGAATCACAATGGGCACAACTGGTGCTTGAGCTGGTGCTGCAGGAGCGTCCACAACTGGGACCTGATCCTAAACTGGGGCAGCTGGTGGATCTGCAGGTGCTGCCCTAGCTGATGTACGGGCCACACCCCTGCCCCTACCGCAACCATGATCACGTCCTCGGCCCCTAGTGGCCACAGCTGGTGGTACTAGTGGTCATCCATCCTGACCGGTAGCGCGTGACCTCACCATCTATGAGAGAATAGAATAACAGAAGTTTAGTACTCGGATCAACATATTCGCACGATAAGAATTTAAAGAATATGAAATTTTCTTAAAGGTTCTGTAGCCTCTCGAGGATAAATAAAGACGTCTTAGTACCGATCCGCGAGACTCTACTAAACCTGCTCATAACTCATGAGACCTATGTAACCTAGGCTTTGATACCAACTTGTCACGATCCTAAATCCGGACCCGGTCGTGATGGTGCCTCTCATGAAGACAAGGCCAGTCGACATATTCCCACTTCAATTTTAAGCAATTAAAATAATAAGTATTAAGTTTTAAACATGATAAAATCCCAAAATAAGTAGTGAACAACACAATTTGTGGAATTAAAACCTACACAGCCTGACATCGGGGTGTCACCAGTCATGAGAATCTATCAATATACTACAAGTCTGAAGGGTCTACACAGCTATTACAGAATCACTAACAAGAGAAAAGAAATGAGATAAAGTGGGAGAAGCATGGGGTTGCGAACGCCGAGCAGCTACCTCGTGAACTCCGAAATCTGCCAGGAGCTCTCAACCGTCGCCAGCAGGACTTGCAGCGCCTGAATCTACACATGGGGTGTAGGAAGTAAAGTGAGTACTCCAACTTAATGAATAATAATAATAAATGAAGACTGAGAAATAAGAAATCACGTAAGGCACATCACATGCCACAAGGAAGCTTCATAAAATGCCTTTTTAAACAAGTAAGCAAGTAAAAGACAGGCAACTAGAAAAGGTAAATAAATAAAGAAATGCCCCTCGGGCACAATACCAATGGACTCAGCCCCTCGAGCAACACATGGAACAATAACCAACCCCTCGGGCTATATCTCACATCACAATAGGTACCCGCGCTCACTGGGGGTGTGCAGACTCCTGGAGGGTCCCCTTACAGCCCAAGCGCAATATCAAGCCATCTCGTAGAATCATCACTAGGCTTTCGGCCTCATATCAACAAGCCACCTCGTGGCGTACAAATCTCTGGCCCTCGGCCTCATAATCATAATCAGTGTTTCCTCACAACATAGGCCCTCGTCCTTACTTAGTCAGAATCTCACAAGCCACTCAGGCAACAAAAAAACATGATGCTCAGCCCAAAATATCATTTAAAATATCATTTTAAGGGTTAAAGTAGAGTAAACATGGTTGAGTTATGAAAACAGTAGAATATAGCATGACTGAGTACAAGTATAAAGTCAAAACAGTGAGGAAATATTAGTAAAAATCCCCTAAGGGTTCAAATAGTTGGCACGAGGCCCAAATATGGCATTCAGCCCAAAACATGATGATAACAAACAGTTTTCAATCAAATACGTGGTAAAACAATCATTCAGGATGGATTCAGTCACAATCCTCAATAGTGCAAGACCTCATGCTAGTCTTCTAGCGTGTGCGTCACCTCAATATAGCACAACGATGTGCAATCCGGGGTTTCATACCCTCGGGACAACATTTACAATCATTACTCACCTCTACCTGGTCCAAATCTATAGCTCGCGATGCCTTTGTCACTCGAATCAGCCTCTGGATGCTCCAAATCTAACCAAAATTAGTGTAAAACCATCAAAATATGCTAAGGGAACAAAGCTCACTCTAAAGAAATCAAATTACAACATAAATCCCGAAATTGGCCAAACTCGACCCTCGGGCCCACGTCTTGTATTCCGATAAAAATTATATCAATGGACCCCTTATCACACCCCGAGTTCATTCATACCAAAAGCATAAAAATCCAACCACAAACGACCCCTCAAATCCCAAATTCTAGGTCTCCAATTACAAGCTCTAGTTCTTCAATATTAGGCTTAATTTTCATGATTAATTAGGTAGAATTCAATTAGAATCGAGTATTAAGTCCATGAATCATACCTCCAAGTGTTTCCCCTTGAATCCCTCTTCAATCCTCTTCAAAAAGCTCCAAAATCACTCAAAAATGGTGGAAGTTAAGCCCAAAATCACAGACAAGATGATTATTTAAACATTTTGTCCAGGCCTCAATTCCTTTTTCGCGAACGCGGTCAACGCCTCGCTTTCGCGAAGCATAATATAACTTTGACCGAAATTTTTCTTCACGATCGCGATGCCCAGCTCGTGAACATGAAGGCATAGCTCCCTAACTCATCGCGATCGCGACTCCCCTTTCGCGAATGCGAAGCACAAACCAACCTGAACCTCAGCTGCTCAACTCCCTCTATGCGAACGCGGCTCCACCTCGCGAATGCGATGTACATCATTCCAGCCCTTCGCGAATGTGGAGCCTTTCTCACAAACGTGAAGGCTAAATCATTAGCCTCCTCAAATAACCCTTCACGAACGCAAGGGCCTAGTCACGAACGCGAAGGCCATTTCTCTGCAACACTGAACAACAATTTTCTACAACTCTCAACATCTAGAAATGATCCGATTGACCACTCGAAACTCACTCGAGGCCCCCGAGACCTCAACCAAACATGAAAATATATCCCATAACATCATTCAAACTTGATCCAACCTTTGGAACGCTCAAAACAACATCAAAACACCAAAATCGTATCAGAATCAAGCCTAAGAATTCCAAAATCTTCTAAATTACGCTTTTGATCAAAAACCCAACCAAACCACGTCTGAATGACCTGAAATTTTGCACACACATCCCAAATGACACAATGAAACTACTTCAACTCTTGGAATTCTATTCTGACCCCTGTATCAAAATCTCACCTATCAACCGAAAAACACCAAAAATCCAATTTCGCCAGTTCAAGCCTAATTCTAATCCGGACCTCCAAAACATATTCCAATCACACTCCTAAGTCCCAAATCACCTCCCGAAGCTATCCGAACCATCGCACTTCACATCCGAGCCCTCTAACACATAAGTCATCATTCGGTTGACTTTTTCAACTTAAGCTTCCTCAAAAGAGACTAAGTGTATCAAACCTTACCAAAACCTTTCCGAGCCCGAGCCAATCAACCTGAGCACATATAGAACCGATAAACAAAGAAATAAGAAGTAGAAATAGGGGAAACGGAGCGGTAACTCATGAGACGATTGGTCGAGTCATCATAAAAATCGCCCAAGTGTGCAATAAATGAACCCAAAATGGCTAAGTCCTAATTTTAAAATACTCTACCCAGCTGCCTCCTTCTTCGCGAATGCAGAACAGGCCTTGTATTCGCGAAGGAAATGGCGCAAGCCTATGAATATTTGCCTATGCAAACGCGACAAGGACCTCGCGAATGCAAAGTCTTACCAACCTTGTCCTACACGAACGCGAGGGCACCTTCATGAACGCGAAGGGCACTGACCTTAACCCCTCCCCAGTTCCCTCCCTTCTACGCGAACACAATGGGCTTACGCGAATGCATAGGCCTGGGACCTCAAGGCTCCACGAACGTGATCCCCTTCTTGCGATCGCGAAGGGATATTTCCCGACTGCCCAAATCCTTCTCCGCGAACGCAATGGTCCTCCCGCATTCGCGAAGAAGGAAACCAGAACTGGAAAATTTGGTTTCCTAGATTTAGCTCTGGGCGGTCTGAAACACGCTTGAGCCCTTCGGGACCCAATCCAAATACACCAACAAGTCTGTAATCATAATACGGGCCTGCTCAAACTCTCGAAACGCATAAAACAACAACAAAACCAAGAATTACACCCCAAAACCAAATTGAATCAAAATATGAACTTCAAGTTTCTAAATCGCTCCGAACGCACCGAATCATACTTAGACTACTCGGAATGACACCAAATTTTGCATGCAAGTCTTATATGACATTTCAAAACTATTTCTCGTCTTGGAATTCCATTCGGATCTTGATATAATCAAAACCTACTCCAAACCAAATTTAAAGAACTTCAAAACCTTCAAAAAATCAATTTTGACTATTAGGCACCAAAACGCTCCCGGGTCATCCAAAACCTGATCCTAACATACGTCCAAGTCCAAAATCATCATACGAACCTATTGGAACCATGAAATCCTAATTCTGAGGTCATTTTCTCAAAATATTGACCGAAGTCTAACTTAGCCTTTTTAGCCAACCTTAAGGAAACAATTGTTCCAATTTCAACCCGAACTATTCCAAATTCCGAACTAACCATCCTGGCAAGTCATAAAATAGTAAAAAGACATACGGGAAGTCTTATTTAGGGGAATGGGGTTCTAGAAAGCAAGACGACCGGTCGGGTCGTTACAGTTTGTGTATGTTTCTGCAATGAGGTGGACGCACTTGCGCGTGCGCACCGTGGACATTTGTCTGCTTCTATGAAATCCTCATTCAACTCGCCCTTAGCTTTTGTGATCCCTTCTTTAGGAGTGGCTCCGCTTCTGCGCTACGATTATCGCACACGCGACCACTAGTTACCTAGACCAGGGGCGCATCTGCGAGACCTCTTCCGCACGTTCTAGTCTGCACCTGCGGTTACCCCACTGCATGTGCGATTACACCAGAATCTTGAAAGCTTCGTCAACTCATGCAAATCCAATTTCGATCCATTAAACATTTGAAACTCATCCGAGGCCCCCGAGACCTCAACCAAACAGACCAACAACTCCTAAAACACTATACTAACTTAGTCGAGCCATCAAATCACATCAAACAATGCTAAAAACATGAATCATACTCCAATTCAACCTTAATGAACTTTGAAACTTTAAACTTTTACAATCGATGCCGATACCTATCAATTTACGCTTGATTGACCCCAAATTTTGCACGCAAGTCATAATGACATTTTAGACCTACTCTAACTTAGGGAATCGGATCTTACCCCGATATTAAAAAGATATAGGGAAAGTAGTAAATAGGGAATCAGGTTTATTACTCTCAAAACGCCTGGCCAGATCGTTACATGAGTCAACACTTTGGGTAAACGACCACAAAATCAGAATTTGAAGGATGCAATAGGCTCGTATAATAATTTTAAACTTAGGTGTAAGCCCAGATGTGGATTTGGAGGTACCTAGGTTGACTTGGCTCTTGTTGGCAAAAGTTGGCAATTTTGAAGGTTAGAATTTTTCAAGTTTGATCGAGAGATGATTTTATGGCTATCGGGTTCAAATTTTATTTTTGAAACTTGGAATAGTCTTGTTTCATCATTTAAAAATTGTGTGAAAATTTTGGTATTGCTCTGAGTTGGTCGGTAGGAATTGGACGCTTGGTGGTGATCTTAGCGATTCTTGAGTTTCAATTTGCTTTATATGAATTTTGGTGTTCAATTCATGGTTTTGGATGTTATTTTAGTGTTTTGAGCTCACGAACGAGTTCGTATGATATTTCTAGACTTGGGTGGATATTTGGTGTGGAGCCCCGGGGGATAGGGTGAGTTTCAAACTTATTTCAGGGTGCTTAAACTTGTTTTAGTTATGTTGGTTCTTTGCTAGTGATGCCGGTCTTACAAATGGAAGATCCAGTTCGTATATAAAACCTCACATTTTAGAGGATTTGTACCACAAATGTGACATTGCAGCAGAGTGGACTGGCTTCAAAATTGCGAAGTCAATGTCGTATTTGCGACCGAACATGGAGGCTGGACAACTCGGATTTGCGGACCATTTGTCACATTTGCGGCTTTTGTTCACTCCTTGAGACTTTGCAAATGTGATGTCTTTTGTCGCATTTGCGACTGAGCTGGGCCAGACTATCCTTCGCAATTACAATTTCATGGTCACAATTGCAACACCTGTGAATATTTCCAGGTATCACATTTGCGATCCTTGGATTGCAATAGTGAAATGCGACATCTACAACTCGTTTTTACCTATTTGTTTCGGTACTTAGGCTCATTTTCCCACTTTTCACTTGGCTTGGGCGATTTGGGAGCTCTTTGAAGAGGGATTTCACCAAGCATCATAAGGTAGGCGATTTTCACCTATTATGAGTAAATACATGGATTATGGGTAGATTTTAACATAGTAATTATAAAATTTTGGGATTTTTCTTTAAGAACCTAGGGTTTAGTAAAAAATGAGATTTTGACCATGAAATTGATTATAAAATTGGGTATAAGTTATATTTTCGAGTTCGTAAGGCCATGGGTAACGTTTACCTTCAAACAAATTCGGAATCCGGTCACATGGCCTCGGGGTTGACTTTTTGAGTTGGATTGGAAAATTACTCTAATAGTTAAATTATGAACATTTGGGCATATATTGAATGGTTTGTATGACCTTTGATTAATTTCGGATTGCTCGGCATCTATTTGAGGAACTAATGAGGTTTGAGAGCCGAGTAGTGGGCTTGGAAGCGAGGTAAGTCTCTTGCCTAGTCTTGTGAGAAGGAATTATCCTTGTAGGTATTTTAATTATTGTGTTATACTTGTTGTGGGTGCTACGAACACACGAGGTGAAGAGAGTCCGGATGTATTTAGATTCTTGTTTATGTCTGGTAGACTTAGATCCACATCATGCTTTAAACACACTATTTGAATTAATCTTGTTTGTTTAATTATTTAAATTCATGGCTGAGATTGAGACTAGAATAAATTCATTGACCGAGTCTCTTACTTTGGACTTTGTGAAATATTTGGTGAATGGTAGTTCTGTGTCTTCTCGACTTGCATGTATCTTCGCGAGTGAGAGAGTTTTCTCTACTGTTATGGGCTCAGGCTATTTGCCTTGATAGCGTTGTAAATTACTCTTATGGGATCGGGTCGTTCTCCTCGGTTGTATTGTGAGTTATTCTTATGGGATCGGTCCATTCACCTCGGCGGTATTGTGTAACACTACTCTTATGGGATTAGACTGTTCGCCTCGCTAGACTCATGTATAATACTTGAGATGTGATTTGGTATTTGTATTAGTTGACCTTGTGCCTTCCAGGCAAGTTGTGGTATTTAGTGATTTCGTAATAATTCTTGTTTGGAAGTTTTATTATTGTTATTTACCTGTCTCGTTGCTACTTGTTGAGTTTCATACCGGTTTACTTTATGTACATTATTGTATGGACACTTAAGTGTCAAAGTCGACTCCTCGTCACTACTTCTTCGAGGTTAGACTAGATATTTACTAGGTACGCGTTGATTTACGTACTCATACTATACCTTTGTACTAATTGTGCAAGTACTGAGACAAGTACTTTAGGATGTCATTCAGGCGCGTAGATGCACTTCACGGAGACTTGGTAATGAGCTGTCCTCAATGCTTCAACCTGCAGCACCCGAAGTCTTCCTCTTAACATGTTTATTATTTCTATCTATTTTATTTCATACAATAGCTATTGTGGTTTCGTATATTCTACTAGATTGCTCATGCACTTGTGACACCAGATGTTATGGGTTTCTAGTAGATGTTCACAGTTGTAGCTAATATTATTATCACTTTGCTTTATGTATTATTCATAATCAGTGTTTTGGCAAAAAAGAATGTATATTTCCATGAGTTCTAGATTTAATTCGATTATCTAATGAAATTCTTGATTTTAGAAGTTAAAATGGATAATTAAGTTGGAGGTACACGTGTTGGCTTGCCTTATGGGATAATTGGGCTTCATCATGGCCCACTACGGGATTTGGGTTGTGACAGGGTTCACATAGGTCTCACGAGTATGAGCATGCCTAATACAGTCTTGCAGATCGATGCAGAGACATCTGTACTTATCTTCGAGATCCTATAGAGTGTTAGGAAACTTCTCTTTCTTCATCTCCTATCATGCAGTTGACATTGTGCCAAGTATCTTTCTCTTATTTTCTCATAGTCGGTAAGAATGTATGCGGCGATGGTATATGGAAACAAAGGGGTTGCTCCCCCAGTCGTCAGAGGTAGAGGTAGAGGTAGAGGCTGAGGCTGAGGGAGGGCCATAGCTCTTGCTAGAGGACGAGGACATTCTAGAGTTTCTCCTGTAGTACCACTAGTGGATCCTGTAGAGGATCCTGCTATTGAGGAGTAGGATGATGCACCTGCAACTGAGCTGCCCAAAGCAGATTTTATGACCGTATCAGGCTTTCAGGAGGTCATGGGCTATATGATGTGTTCATGAATTCTATGACTCATGCTAGACTATTCCTAGCAAATCCGACCATATCTCATGAGTGAAGGGGAGCACAAACCCCTACTGCTCATGCTCTTGGGTACATTGTTGCCATTTATCAAACCCAAGTGCACTACCTGCAGGTGGGGTTCAGCTGGTTGCAGGGGTTAGAGTATAGACTAGACTGGCTGTGATCGTTAAGGAGTAGAAGCGGTTGGACAAATGGACTAGGCTTCACTTTCATGTCTTTAGTGGTGAGCAGTTAGAGGACCCACATGATTTTATTGACCATTGCAGGGAGAGGATGCATAACATTAGAGTCATGGAGTCCAACGGGGTGGACTTCACCATATTTCAGCTAGAGGGTAAGGCCCATTGAAGGTGGCAGTTTTATCTCTAGAGCACGCCATCAGGTTTACCTCCCTTAACTTGGGATCAGTTCACACACTTTTTCTTAGAGAAGTATATCCCACTTTCACATAGAGAGAGAGCAATAGGGTCAGTTTGAGCGGTTTCGACAGGGCCAGATGTCTATGATCGACTACAAGATAAGATTCACTAACTTGTCTCATCATGCAACTATCATACTCCCCACAGATGCAGAGAGAGTGCAGAGGTTTATCATAGGTTTTCACCCTGAGATTCAGGTTTCTATGGCCGAAGAGGCAGAGATGGGGAATCCATTCTTCCAGATTGTGGAGATAGCTTGGAGGATCAAACGTATCCATAACTATAGTATAGAGTTCATGTCAAGGGATAAACGACCACAACATTTTGGTGGATTTAGTGGTGCTTCATTTGGGGGCAGGGGTCAGTTCATAAGGGACCATTCGAGCAGTTACATGCATTCAGCACCACAACCTACTCGGGGTGCTCAGCGACCCTACTTCAACACTATTCTAGAGAGTACTTATCGTCTGCCAGCTATTTAGGGTTCCTCCAGTAGGTATTCTAGTTATCCGGGTCAGACTCAAAGTCAATAGTTTTTCACTCAGAGAGGTTGCTTTGAGTACGCGGAGTTGGGCCACGTGTAGAGCTTCTATCCCAGAATTTTGGGAAAGGCCGTGTAGTAGGACATTGGCCCATGATTAGCGCACCAGTTTCCGCATCGCCCGTTTGGCCAGTCAAAGGCGGAGGGCAGGTGAGTAGGGTTTCCCTAGAGGTGGAGGCCAGTCAGGTGGTGCTCTAGCTAGATTTTATACCTTCCAAGCCAGACCAGAGGCAGTTTCCTCTGATGAAGTGATCACAAGTATTATTTCTATCTGCCGTAAGGATGCTTAAGTACTATTTGATCTAGGGTCTACCTATTCCTATGTTTATTCTCTATTTTATACTTATTTTTATATAGCTCGTAAGTCCTTGGGTGCTCCTGTATATGTGTCCATGCCCGTAGGCGATTCTGTTGTTATAGATCGGGTTTACCGGTTCTATGTAGTGACTTTCTGTAGTTATGAGACTAGGGCGAGTCTTGTATTTCTCGATATGATTAACTTTGAGATTATGCTAGGCATGGACTGGTTGACTTTGTACCATGCCATTTTCGATTTCCATGCCAAGATTGTTACCTTGGTGATGCTAGAGTTGCCTAGGTTGGAGTGGAGAAGTTTTTTTGTTGGTATTTCAAATCGAGTTATTTCTTTCTTGAAGTCTCAACATATGATCGAGAAGGGTTGTTTGGCTTATCTAGCCTTTGTTCGAGATACCACTATAGAGACTCCCAAGATAGATTCAGTGCTTGTGGTGTGGGGTTCTTGGTGTATTTCTTGCCGATCTACCAAGCATGCCACTGATTGTGATATCAATTTCGACATTGATTTGGCACTAGAAACTCAGCCTATCTCTATTCCACCTTATCGCATGGCTCTAGTGGAGTTGAGAGAGTTGAAGGAGTAGCTTCAGGAGTTGCTCAAGAAGGGATTTATCAGGCCAAGTGTGTCTCCTTGGGGAGAACCAGTGTTATTTGTGAAGAAGAAGAATGGGAGTATGCACATGTGCATTGATTACCATTAGATGAACAAAGTCACCATTAAGAATAAGTACATGTTACCGTGCATTGACGATTTGTTTGATCAACTACAATGTGCTAGAGTGTTCTTGAAGATCGATTGAGATATGGGTATCATCAGCTGAGGATTCTTACTTCGGATATGATCACTATGAGTTTCTAGTGATGTCAATTGACTTGACTAATGCCCTGACGAGATTTATGGATTTGATGAATCGGGTATTAAGGTAATATCTTGACTCATTTGTCATTGTTTCCATTGAGGACATATTGATCTACTCACATAGCATGAAAGAGCACGAGCAACATTTGAGAATAGTGTTGCAGACCTTGCGGGAGAAAAAGCTATATGCTAAGTTCTCCAAATGCGAGTTCTGGTTAGATTTTGTGGCTTTCTTGGGGAATATTGTATCATGTTAGGGTATTAAGGTGGATCCCAAGAAGATTGAGCATTTCAGAGTTGGCTTCGTCCTACCACAGTGACCGAGATCAAGAGTTTCGTGGGGATAGCAAGTTATTATCGTCGGTTTATGGAGGGCTTCTCATCTATTGTAGCTCCTTTGACAAGATTGACCTAGAAGGGTGCTCAGTTCGGATGGTCCGATGATTGCGAGGCAATCTTTCAGAAGCTCAAGACCTCATTGACTACAATACCAATGTTAGTTTTGCCTTCTAGTTTAGGGATGTATACTTTGTATTACGATGCTTCATGTGTTGGTTTGGATTACGTATTGATGCAGGAGGGGCAAGTTATTGCATATATGTTTCACATTAGTCGAAGCCCTACGAGAAGAATTACATTGTGCATGATTTAGAGCTAGCGGCGATAGTTCATGCTCTCAAGATCTGGAGGCATAATCTTTTTAGAGTGTCATGTTAGGTGTAAACCGATCATCGCAGTTTGTAGCATCTGTTTAAGCAGAGGATCTTAGTTTGAGGCAACGCATGTGGATGGAGTTACTAAAGGATTATGATATTACCATCTTTTAACATCCGGCCAAGGTGAATGTGTTCATGCATGCCTTGAGTAGAAAGTCCAAGAGTATGGGTAGTTTGGCATTTATTTCAGTATATGAGAGGCTATTGGCTTGGGACATTCAGTTCTTAGCTAATTGACTTATGAGGCTGGATATTTCAGAGCCTAGTCGAGTTCTTGCATGTGTTGTGGCTCAGTCTTATTTATTCAAGCGGATCAAGGCTCGCCAGTATAATGATCCACACTTGCTAGTCCTTATGGAGATGGTGCTACGAGATGATGCCAAAGAGTTTACTACCGAAGATGATGGTGTTCTGCGACTCCTAGGTCGCATATGTGTTCATAATATTGATGGCCTATGGGAGACGATTTTAGAGGAGGCACACAGTTCGCATATTTTATTCATCTAATTGCCACGAAGATGTATCATGACCTAAGGCAGCATTACTGGTGGTGTCAAATGAAGAAGGGCATAGTTAAGTATGTGGCGATGTGTTTGAATTTCTAGCATCTTAAGTACAAGAACTAGAGGCTAGGTGGCTTACTTCAGAATATTGTTATATTAGAGTGGAATTGGGAGCGGATCACTATGGATTTCGTGATTTGTTTGCCGCAGACGTTGAGAAAATTTGATGACACGCTGACCAAGTCTGCACACTTCATTCTAGTGGTGACTACATGCACTTTAGAGAGGTTGGCCCAGATTTATATTCAGGAGATTGTCTGGTTGCATGTCATGCTATTTCCATCATTTCAGATAGAGGAACTCAGTTCACCTCGCATTTCTGAGGAGCTATATAGAGTGAGTTGGGTACCTGAGTAAAGCTCAGCATGACCTTTTATCCGTAGACCGATGGGCAGTCGGAGCGGACAATTCAGATTCTGGAGGATATGCTTAGAGCATGTGTGATTGACTTCGAAGGGTAGTGGGATCAATTCTTATTGTTGGATGAGTTTGCTCATAACAACAATTATCAGTCCATCATCGAGATGGCTCTATTTGAGACCTTGTATGGTCGACGATGTTGTTCCCCCATCGGTTGGTTTAAGCTCGGCGAGGCTATATTACATGATACTAATATATTGAAGGATGCCTTGGATAAGGTGAAGTTGATATAGGAGAGACTCCGCACAACACAGTCCAGGCAGAAGAGTTACGCGGATTAGAAGGCATGTGATTTGTCATTTATGGTAGGTGAGAAGGTGCTCTTGAAAATCTCACCGATGAAAGGTATTATGAGGTTCGGGAAGAGGGGAAAGCTGAGTTCGAGGTTTATCAGTCCATTCGAGGTGTTGGATCGAGATGGAGAGATTGCGTACAAGTTTGCTTTGCCTCCTAGTCTATCAGGAGTTCATCTATTATTCCACGTGTCGATGCTCCTGAGATACCATACTAGTAGGTCCCATATGTTGGACTACAACACACTTCATCTAGATGAGAGCTTGGGTTATGAGGAGGAGTCAGTTGTTATTGTGGAGAAGAAGGTCCGCAAGTTGAGGTCTAAGAAGATTTCAGAGGTAAAGGTCCAGTGGAGGGGTCAACCAATCGAGGAGTCGACTTGGGAGACCAAGGAGGACGTGAGGAGCAGATATCCAGACTTATTTGGCACTTCAAGTATGATTCTAAATCCATTCAAGGACGAACATTTATTTAAGAGGCGGAAAATGTAATGACCTGACCGGTCGTTTTGATTTCTAGATCCTCGTTCCCCTATTTAAGACCTTTCATATGTGGTTTTCCTATTTTATGACTTGCCGAGGCAGTTGGTTTGATTTTGGAAGCGTTCGGGTTGAATTTGGAAAACTTAGTTCCATAATAGTAGCCTAAGGTGTCCAAGTTTGACTTGAGTTAACATTTTGGGTAAACGACCTCGGAATCGGTATTTAAAGTTTTCAATAGGCCCGTATGATAAATTTGGACTTGGGCGTGTACCCAGATGTGGATTTGGAGGTCCCTAGGTTGACTTGGCTCTTTTTACCTAAAGATGGCAATTTTAGAGGTTAGAATTTCTTAAGTTTCATCGAGAGTTAACTTTATGGCTATCGGATTCGGATTTTGGTTTCGAGACTTGAAATAGGTCCATTTTGTCCTTTAGAACTTGTGTGAAAAGTTTAACATCGTTCCGAGTTGACCTGGTAGGAATCACACGCTTGGTGGTAATCTTAGCGATTCTCTAGTTTTAATTTTGTTTATATGCATTTTGGTGGTCGATTCATGGTTCTGGATGTTATTTTGGTATTTGATCTCGCAAGTGAATTCATATGATATTTCTAGACTTGGGTGTATGTTTAGTGTGAAGCCTTGGGGCTCGAGTGAGTTTTGGACATGTTTGGAAGTGTTTGAACTTGTT
This sequence comes from Nicotiana sylvestris, assembly GCF_000393655.2. Classification (NCBI taxonomy): domain Eukaryota; kingdom Viridiplantae; phylum Streptophyta; class Magnoliopsida; order Solanales; family Solanaceae; genus Nicotiana; species Nicotiana sylvestris. Next base: position 68,309,876 of record NC_091063.1, read on the forward strand.
TCAGTTATGGTGGTTCTTTGCTGGTGCTATAGGTCTCGCATTTTTAGTTCGCATTTGCGAGGAATGTATTGCAAATGCAACATTGCATTAGAGTGGACTGGCTTCGCAATTGAGAAGTCAGTGTCATATTTGCGACCAGGCGTGGAGGCTAGAGAACTCACATTTGCGGACCATTTGCTGCATTTGTGACTTTTGTTCACTTGTTGAGACTTTGCAAATGCGATATTTTCTGTCGCATTTGCAACTGAGATGGGCCAGACTATCCTTTATGATTGCGGCACCTGTGACTATTGCCAGGCATTGCATTTGCGATCCTTGGGTCGCAATTGTAAAATGCAACATCTGCAGCTCGTTTTGGGACTTAGGTTTATTTTTCCCACTTTTCACTTAGATTAGGCGATTTGGGATCTCTTTAGAGGTTAATTTTCACCAAGAATCATAAGGTAAGTGATTTTCACATATTATGAGTTAAATACATGAATTATGGGTAGATTTTAACTAAGAAATTTCTCAATTTTGGGATTTTTGCTGAAGAACCTAGAGTTTAGCAAAATTGAGATTTGACCATGAAATTAATTATGGAATTTGGTATAAGTTATATGTTTGAGTTTTTAAAGTCATGGGTAATGTTTACCTTCGAAAATTTTGGAATTCGGGCATGTGGGTTCGGGGTTGACTTTTATTGACTTTTCGAGTTGGGTTGGAAATATTACTCTAATAGTTAAATTATGAATTTTTGATCATATATTAATTGTTTTGTATGACCTTTGACTATATTTGGGTTGCTCGACATTGATTTAAGGCGACCAGTGAGGTTTGAGAGCTGAGTAGTGAGCTTGGGAGCGACGTAAGTCTCTTGCCTAATCTTGTAAGTGAAAATTATCCCCATAGGTGTTTCGATTATTGTGTGCTACTGGTTGTGGGTGCTACATACACACGAGGTGACGAGAGTCCGTACATAGATAGATTCATGTTTGTGTCCGGATAGACTTAGATCCACAACATGCTTTAAATGTACTATTTTGAATTAATCTTGTTTGTTTAATTATTTGAATTCATGACTAAGATTGAAATAGAATAAATTCATTGACTGAGTATCTTACTTTGGAATTTATGAAACATTTGATGTACGATAGTTTCGTTCTTCTCAACTCGCATGTATCTTCTCTAATGAGAGAGTTTTCTCTACTCTTATGGGATCGTGTTGTTCGCCTCAAAAGTACTTTAAATTACTCTTATGGGATCGGGTCGTTCACCTTGGCTGTATTGTGAGTTATTCTTATGGGATCGGGTCATTCGCTTCGATAGTATTGTGTAACGCTATTCCTATGGGAGCGAGTCATTATCCTTGCCAGACTCGTGTGTAATAATTAATATGTGATTTGGTACTGGTATCAGTTGACCTTGTGCCTTCAAGGCAAGTTGTGGTATTTAGTGATTTTGTAATAATTCTTGTCTGGAAGTTTTATTATTGTTGTTTACCTGTCTCGTTGCTACTTGTTGAGTTTCATATATGTTTACTATATGTCCATTATTGTATGACTACTAGTAAGTATCGATGTCGACCCCTCATTACTACTTCTTCAGGGTTAGGCTAGATACTTACTAGGTATGCATTGATTTATGTACTCATATTACACTTATGTATTGATTGTGCAGGTAGTGAGACAAGTATTTTTCGGTGGTCATTTGGGCGCATAGGTGAGATTGTTGAGGAGACTTTGTGGTGAGCTGCTCTCTATGTTATGATTCACAGCACACAGAGTCCCTAATCTATCCATTTATTATGTTCTATCTATTTCCTATTCTAGATAGTTGTTGCAGTAGTATTGTATATTCGGGTATATACTTATGCACTTGTGACAACGACTTTTGGAGATTTCTAGTGGATGTTCACAGTTGTACTTATTATTATTATCACTTCATTTTATATATTATTCGTACTCGGCATATTGGTAAAGAAATACATATGTTTTTCCATGGGTTCTGAATTAATTCTAAGTATTTAATGGAATATCTGATTTTAAAAGCTAACAAGGATAATTAAGTTGGTGGTATTCCTGTTGGCTTGCCTAACAACACTGTTGAGCGCCATCACGGTCAATTATGGGATTAGGGCTATGACAATAAACAAAACCAATAATTAAGATAAGCACAAAAATGAAAGCTTTTATAAATATAGATACACCTAATACGTCGAAAATCATTGCCCATGGATAAAGAAAAACCGTTTCAACATAAAAATAACAAAAACTAGAGCAAACATATAATAACGGATTCGAAATTATAACCAAGCATCACCCATTGGTTCTATCTACTTTATATAGATTTTGAATTTTTTTTTAATCCCTTAGCCCAATATTAAAGATTCACTTCTATTATTTTATTTGTTTTGCTTTTTTCTTCTTCTCCTTCCCAAGTTTCTTGTTAATTTCCAAAAGAGCAAGAGTTATTTTCATGATGGGCAACCTCATTCCCGTCAACAAAACTCACTTCTCCTTATAAATAATTCTTCACTAAAACAAACTATTATACTTTTGTCGTTCTGACTCATCTCTCTCTCACACTAAAAATACACACTCTCCATGTAGAGAGAGATAGAGAGTAGAAAGAAGAAAGTTTTGCTTAATTTGGTGATTCATGTGACTATAATTTTGGAGGACATTTGTGGCATGCATTGTTGCCATTAATGACTGTAATTAACCAAAAACAAAAAGTCAATTATGCCATAATTACTTCAATTTTAGTCTACCATTGAAGGCCGTCCGAATCTTTAATTTTGCGAATTAGGGCTTTCGAGTTTGTTAGCTATTTGGATTGGGTGTTGTTCCATTCGATTGAAATTGTTAAGAGGAGTTTAAAACATAAATTTGAAGCAGATCTGAGCTAAATTTGAATTACATATCAGTAGAGACTCGGGGAAGAAGACGGAGTCAGTTTTTATATATATATAAATGTATAAACATCTCTTATAGACTATTACACACTTATATACACAATGTACCTGCCTTTTATAAAACTACAATTCTTGTTCAAACCAGTCCAACTCTTCATTAAAAGACTTCAAATTTCATAAACGGATAAGGGTCAAATATATCCCTTTACTATCGGAAATTGTTTAAATATATCTTCCGTTATACTATCTGCACAAAACTCATTATAGGTCGTGATGGCGCTCAACATCGCCGTTAGGCAAGCTAATGGTAAACTACCAACTTAATTATTTATTTTATTATTTTTGAAATCATGAATCTCATTAGATAGAGATACCAATACATTAAAAATTAATGATACGTACAATTTAAATAAAATATAAAGTAAAAGTGTGTCAATGGTAAGCAAAATCATAAACAAATTCTAGAACACCCCAAACCCCAATGTCACAAGTGTATGAGAATCTACTAGGATGTACAATAACAACACAACATTTGTCCGAAATACAAGATAGACAGGATAAAGTAATAATTATGATGGAGACTCTGTGTGCTGCGAATCATAGCATGGAATGCAGCTCACCATAAAGTCCCTCAGGAGTTGCGCCTACGCACCCAAATGGCCACCAAATGAACCTGTCAGATCCTGCACATTTAGTGCAAAAGTGCAGCATGAGTACGTAAATCAACGTGTACCCAGTAAGTATCTAGCCTAACCCCGAAGAGTTAGTGACGAGGGGTCTACATTGACACTTACTCGTGGTCCAGTAAATCAAATATAATAAAGTAAACAAGTATGGAACATGGTAAGTAAACAATAAGTACAAATATAAGCAAATAATATGGTCTATAACTGAACAATGAATGCAAAGTCCACGATTATCGGATACCTCCTCAAATGGAATACTTAGAGGTCAATATCAAATCAACGGTCACATCTCAAGTCAGGAAACTCACGAGTATGCGAACTCGTTATCAAGTATTTTGCACGATTCTATCGAGGCGAGCGGCCCGATCCCATAAGAGTGTGTTACAATATCCTACCAAGGCAAATGGCCCGAATCCATAAGAGTGTTTTACAATATCCTGCCGAGGTGGACGACCCGATCCCATAAAAGTGTGTTACTTTGTCGAGGTGAATGGTCTGATCCCGTGAGAATATTGTTGAGCCGTTCAGCCTGATCCCATTATAATGTAAAACTTTGATGAGTCACTGACCCCACTCATGAATATACGTGTGAGTTATAAAAGTTCAAGAAAAACTATTGGACGAATACGCATAACACGGAAGAAATTCGTAAAGGAAAGTACAATTTCCATGGCTAGTCAAATAGCTCGCCAAGTATCTAATATAGCAAGTCTGATGCTCTACGTGAGTCTAGTCTCAGGCTAAATGTATATTAAAGCATTTAAACATGTAAGAATAACTCAATTAAAGCATGATATGAGTCTAAGTCTACCCGGACATAATTAGGAATTCTAGCATACGCATGGATACTCGTCACCTCATACGTGCGTAGCTCTCACAATATATAGCACATAATGAATATAACACCTACGGGATAAATTCCCTCTCACAAGGTTAGACAGGATACTTACCTCGCTCCGAAATTCTAATAAACGGCTCTGATGCCTCTCTAACTCCTCAATTCAAAGCCAAACGATCTGAAACTAGTCAAATAACATGCAAACCAATAAAAATATACTCAAACACCCATAATTAATTAATTTATAATAATTCAAACTCCGTATCCAATTTTGTGGTCAAAATCCAAAAATACGATTTCTAGTTTTTTCTTAAAAAATCTGAGTAATTCCTCAAATTTTCATGTTAAATCCTTATAGAATCTATATAATTAACTTACAATATGTGGAAATTACTTACCTTGCAATAGATGATGAAAATCTTCCCTTGAAGAGCTCCAAAAATCGCCGAAACCATGTGAGAAGTGGAAGAAATGAGTCAAAATCCAAAATAAATTGAAGTCTTCCCAGGATCTCCCTCTTCGCTATCGCCGGAAAGACTTCGCGATCGTGAAGACCGAACCAGCTTGACCCAAAAATCCTTCTACGCGAATGCGAGCTCCACCACACGATCGCGCTTCAAAGTTATCCAAACCATTGTGATCGCATTCCAGCCTTCGTGAACACAAAGGTATAAAATCTAGCCTCAGCACTTCCTCATACGTGATCGCGACACGCCTCCCGCGATCGCATAGAACAACTCACCCATAGCAGACCAGCCTCAACAACCTTACGCGTTCACGACTTCTCCCACGCGAAACTGAAGATTCTCTTGCTCAAGCTTCATAATCGCGAGGTCATTTCCGTGATCGCGTAGAACAAAAGCTCTACCAGTCCACTTTACTCTTCCTGATCACGATGCATACCTAACACACCAGAAACCAACAACTGCAACACTTAGAGAAATAGTCTTTGAAGCTATCCCGAAACAAACCCGAGGTCCCCGGGACCCCGTCCAATTACACCAACAAGTCCCAATACCTTATCCAAACTTATCCAAAGGCTTAAAATGCCATGAATAACATCAAAATCATGAATCAAAGATCAAAATCTTTCTTTTAACTTTCAAACATTCAAACTTCGACGAACACGTCCGAATCATATGAAAACATTCTGGAATAATGCCAAACTTTACGTACAAGTCATAAATCATGATGCGAACTTATTCCAAGGCTCGAAATTCCAAACTAACATCGATATGGCCAAATTCCACATCATATCAAACTTAGAAATTTCTAAAACCTTCAAAATGCCAACTTCCACAATAAGCGCTGAAATGCTCCCGGGCCACCCGATACTTAACTCAAAAATATGACCAAGTCCTAAATCATCATAAGAACCTTCAAATCCCGATTCCGGGGTCGTTTAGTCAAAATTCAAACCTTGATCAACTCTTCAAATTTAAAACTTCCGAATTGATAATTTTCCTTCCAAATCAACTCCGAACTTCCCGAAATTTAATTCCAACTTCGCGTACAAGTCATAATACATAAAGTAAATCTACTCAAGGACTCAAACTATCAAATGACGTTCTAGAACTCAAAACAACCGGCTGGTTCGTTACAAGCTAATTAAAACCCTACTGTTATACTATCAGACCAATTTTACCCCTATTTTAGACAAAATGCCATGTGAAGAGCTTAGATACAAATAACCTACCCCAATTTTAATATCCGGAACCCTTCCCAAAATCAGCCGACCCGCTTAATATTTTTTTTAAAAAACAATTAAGACTATAAAAAATTGACAAATGTCCAACTTTTTATTTTATGTTTCTCTATCAAAATTAAATAAAGATAAAAACAAAATAAAAAGTAAAATATGCCCTACCCTACCTGTCTCTACCCTCTCCTTACAATAAACCCAGTTCCTTTCTTACAATGTGTAACGATCTGATCGGTCATTTTGTGTAATTGTGCCCCATTTACCCTTTTGATGCTTTACACATATGTGTTATAATTTTATGACTTGTGGGGTTGGTTAATTTCATTCCGGGAAGCTTTCGGGTTAGTTTTTTGCCCTTGATTTTGACTTAGAGTTTAAATTAGAAAATATTGACCAAAACTTTGACTTTTCATAAAACAACCTCGGAACTGTATTTTGATGGCTCCGATAGCTTTGTATCATGATTTTAGACTTAGGTGTATGCCCAGAGTTGATATTTGAAGTTCGTAGGTTGATTTATGTTGATTTGCCGAAATTTGGCAATTGAGAGTTGAAAAGTTTGACTGCAGGTTGCCTTTTAGCTATCAAGCTTGAAATTTGATTTTTGGGACTTGGAATAGGTCTGTTATGGTATTTAGAACTTGTCTGCAAATTTTGGTGTCATTTGGAGTTGATTTAATAGGATTCAGACGTTTAGTTATAATTTTAGAAGTTTTTGAACTTTACTTTGAAATTCATGCGTTTTAGTGTTTGATTTGTAGTTTTAAATATTATTTTTGTGTTTTGATCGTGCGAATGAGTTCGTATAATATTTTTAGACTTTTGTGTATGTTTGGTTTAGATCCCTGAGGGCTCGGATAAGTTTTGGACATGTTTCAGAGTGTTTTGGACTGAAGTTGGCAAAAATCTGGTGTATGTGCCTCTGGTGTCGCAATTGTGAACACCATGGTCGCATTTGCAAGCTTAGCAGGGGGGCCTTAGGTGTTGTAATTGTGATTCCATGCTCACAATTGCAAAGTGGTCTAGGATTTGGGGTAGTTCGCATTTGCGACAAACATGTCGCTTTTATGAGGGCAGCAAGGTTCGCAATTGCGAACCTATCTTCGCATTTGCGAAGAGCTTCCCATGCATGTCAGTGCCGCAATTGAGAGATTTTCTTCGTAATTGCATACCCTTATCACAATTGCGATAACTGCAGCTGAACATAAGGGCTGAAAGTCGGGATTTCATCTCTCATTCTCTCATTTTGAACCCTACACTAGGTAGGAGGCGATTTAGAGTGGGTATTCTCACCTACAAAGCTTGGGTAAGTGATCCTAATCTATTTTTAATCATATTACATTAATATATCTTAGATTTTAATATCAAAATCATGTGAATCAAAGTGAAAATTTATTAAACTTTGTAGAATTTTTGAAAAATAAGAAATTGAGTTTTGAGAGTCGATTTGGACTCGAATTTTTGAAACTAATCACATATATGAAATCATGGGGTCATGGGTAGACATAATCTACCATTGGACCCGGGTTTTGACCGGACAAGCTCCGGGTTGACTTTTATTTACTTTTTGGGAAAAATATAAAGATCTTAGCTTTATCTATTGTAATTTATTTTCCTAGCATTGTTTGATGATATCAAGTCGATTTTGGTTAGATTTGAGCCGTGTGGAGGCGAATTTTAAGGGAAAAGGTTATTTTCAAGTGTTGAATTGGCCTAGTTGAGGTAAGTGTCTTGCCTAACTTTGTGTGGAGAAACGACCCCTTAGTATTGGTATTGATTGATTCATTGTTCTATGTAAAAGCCGTGTATGCAAGGTGACGAGTGGATACACGGGTTGTATGTGGTAATTGATCGGTTTAGGTTAGTTAGACTTTTTTCATGCTTTAATTGAATTGTAGTATCATGTTCTAAATTTTCATAGTCAATCTATTCCTACTTGTGTTAGTCTATCCTTACATGCCTTAAAGGATTTTTTTAACACTTGTTTCACATTCTAATTGATAAATTGCTCTCATGCTTAGTTGAACTTGTTTCCTCTATTAATGTTACAGGTTGTCTCTCTCATTGTTGATTATCATTATTTCATTAATGTGGTGCTTATGCTTTCTTGAGCCAAAGGTCTACTGGAAACAACTTCTCTATTCTCACAAGGTAGGGGTAAGGTCTGCATACACACTACCTTCCCCAGACCCCAATGTGTGGGATAATACTAGGTATATTGCTGTTGTTATTATTGTTGTTGTTATCCCTTCCCTTGTTGATTTCATTTATTTGAAGTTATTGTTACACCTTATCTCTTCTATTGTGAGTTATTCTTATTTAACATCATAGTTATACATTGTCTCTCATTGTTGAGCTATTGGTGTTGAAGTTGTGAAAGTCGTTATTACGATGAGGTAAAATTGTTATTATTTAAACATCTTTCTTGTTGAGCATTTTACATTCATTTTGTTGTTAATATTCTTATACCAGTAGTGGTGGAGCCATGGGCTATTGTTGTGAAAATATTGATATTGTTGATTGTTGACAAGTTGTGATATATGGGCACTTGTGGTGCAAGTTGTTATTGTGATGTGTTATTGACATGCATGCAGTATAAGGCTTGGGATCAATGTGCATGTGGAGATATAAGGTGGGGCTTATGTGCTTGTTACTTGTAGGGGAACTACGTGAAGTCACGCGGTATCATAAGGTGGGATAAAGTGCGTGTATCTATTTCGGGAAAACTGTTTTCAAATTTCAAATGTAAGGCTCACGCGGCATCATAAGGAAAGATTGTGATTGAGATTGTGAATTGTGAATGCAAGGTGGTACCTCGGTTGTGATTCTTGATATTTATACATGAGGCGATACCTCAGTGGTGATTCTTATCATACACGAGGCGGTACCTCATTGTGATTCTTATTGTGTATCTCATGTTGCAAGAGTTTGGGTGGAAACAATTCTTGTTGTTTTGTTCTTCCTTGTTTTGTCAGTTATTGTCCGTTTATGATCATCGTGGTTCTTATTAACCGATTTCTTTATGTTATTTCCATGTATACCATTCTGGTATTATTTCATGCTATTAACTGTTTCGTATCAGTTATTTCTCTGTTTTCCATTATTTATCACATTTTTCATATTGTCTATCTATATCCTAGTAGGTTCTTTGACCTGACCTCGTCACTACTTTACCGAGATTAGGCTTGATACTTACTAGGTACCGTTTTGATGTACTAATACTACGCTTTTGCATATTTTTATGCAGATCCAGGTATGTCTACTCGTGCCTGTCGTTAGAGATCATCTATTAGCTGCCTAATGGAGACTTCAAGGTATGTTTGCTAGGCGTCCGCATGCCTCGGAGTTACATTCCCTTATTCTTATTTACTGTTGTATTTTCTTTCAAACAATGATGTACTAGGCACTTTTGCTTACTCTGTAGAGCTTATGAATCTGTCCTACCATTCTTGGGGAGTGTATGGTTGAGAATATGTTTTTTTTCAAAAATTTATGTGAGTTTATCATACTAGTTTTTAGCATTTTGCTAATTATATATGTTCAGTTGTTATCAAATATTAGGCTTACCTAGTCGTAGAGACTAGGTGCCATCACGACATCCTACAGAGGAAAATTGAGGTCGTGACACAATGAATCAGTTTACAATTCTACTATATATTTTCTTGTAAAGGTTAATTTATTCTACACTATTTACAGATTTGCAGTGATAAATTGAAACGAACAAAATTCCTTCTATCAGTAATTTTGTTTTCCAACTGTTAGTTAGGCCCCTCGCCAGCTTCATTCTTCACCTTATTTCATGGGAAATTGAGACTAAAAATGATTAATCTTGTAAGATTTTAGAAAATCTCAAGTATTAATTGGCTGAAAAGTCCCACTCTGAAAAGATGAATTAATCTGAGTTTTCCCACTCTTTTTGTTCTTTTTCTTGTTGTCTGGTTTGTATTTACTTTACTACCATTAAAGTCCCTTCTGTTGATAGGAGTTTTCCAGCGAGGTGTAGCAGTCGGTGGAGTGGCTTTGACAAAAATAGAAAAGATATGAGAAGAGACATGGTATTTTCTATAAGGGCTCATTGCCCTCTGCTATGTCCATGAGAACCAATCGGGCTAGCCAGTGGATTTCTCTTTTGTTCGGCGCAACCACTTCCTCCGTCACTGTCATTGCTGCTAGAATTTGAGGGTAAGACGACGTTGGGATGACAATTATGTTGGGATTTTGTTTCTTGAGATTTATTTTAAAAAAAATATTAAGCGGGTCGGCTCACTCTGGGGCGGGTTTTCAGGTATTAAAATAGAGGTGGATTATTTGTGTCTGAGCTTGTCACGTGGCATTTCATCTAAAATAGAGGTAAAATTATTCAATAGTATAACGGTAGGGTTTCAATTAGCCATATTGTGTAATGGACGATATATTTAAACAATTTTTGATAGCAAAGAGATATATTTGACTCTTTTCCCTTTTATAAATAACCTTCTTCAACTTTTTCTAGCAAACTTAAACAACATCCACTCTAATTTTCTCACAAAATTAAATTTGAAATTTAAGCTCACTTATTTAAACTTGTTTAACAATGATGGATTACCTTAAAAGTCTAATTTTTACCACCCAAGTGAATTTGGTTTGTTGCACTAGTGTTTGTGTCACATTTACTGTTTTAGAGATCGGGTTAGAAACTTGTGATTATTTTATTAAAAATTTTGAATAATGATATCGAGAATCTATTTAGAGTTGGATGTTGAATCTTGACCTATTGTTTTTGGGATACAGCATTGCCAAGTTGTATATAGGGATATTTTCATATATACCCACTTTTGGGGCCACCATTGAAGTTATACTTGCATAGCACAAAATTTTGCAAAGAGTACCTGCTCGGATCTGAAGTAGTCCAATCTCTTCAATGCAACTTCATAAATCAAATATGAAGTTCTTATATCTTTCAAATGTAACTTTAGAAATTCGAATATGAAGTAATTCAATATCTTCAGTGCAACTTTAGAAATCAAATCTAAAGTTCTTCTATCTTTCAAATGCAGCTTCAGAAATTCAAATCTTAAGTAGTTCAATCTATTGAATGCAACTTCACATTTCAAATCTTAAAAACATAAACTTATTCTTCGAATGTCAATAATTCAATACATGATTCAATGCCCAAATCTACTCCAAATGAGCTCAAATTTAAAATATAACAACAACAATAACATACTAGTATAGTCCAACAAATATGGTCTGGGAGCAAGGGTAATATGTACACAAACCCACTCATACCTTTAAGAAGGCAGATGTGCTGTTTTCGGTAGACCTTCGGCTCATGAAAGATAAAGGTAAGGGGCAATAGCAAGCAAACCAATCGAAAAATCAAAGCAAAAATACAAAACTAACACTAGGTAATGCAATAAAAAATCAAAGTGAAGGCAATAACAAGTAATAACAGAAGTATAGGAATACAAAAATACATGAAAGACGCTAAATGATGTACTAAAGCTACTGTAACAAACAAGAACAAAGCTCGGCTACCTATCCTTTTGCCTTTATTCTCAACCTCCACACTTTCCTATCTATGGTCATGTCCTCAGTAAGCTGGAGCAACTCCATATCTTGCCTAATCATCTCTCCCCAATGCTTCTTCGGCCGACCTCTACCTCTCTCTTGGTCCTCCAAAACCAACCTCTCATACCTCCTCACTAGTATATTTGTGCCTCTCGTCTTCAAATGCCCGAACCATCTAAGTGTCGTGTCCCGCATCTTGCCCTCCATAGGGGCCACGCCCACCTTGTCCCGGATAACTTCATTTATAATTCTATTTAACCTGGTATGACCGCACATCTATCTTAACATTCTCATTTTAGTCACATTCATCTTCTGGATTTGGGAGTTCTTGACTGGACAACACTTCTACTCATACAACATGGTTAGTCTGACCAAAAAAATTACCTTTAGGTCTTGGTAGTACATTATTATCACACAGAACACTAGAAACGAGCCGATATTTCATCCATCCCGCCCCAATACGATGTGTGACATCCTCGTCGATCTCTGCATTCTCTTGTATAACTGACCCAATGTGCTTGAAACTATCTCTTATAGGGATGACTTATGAATCAAGCCTTGCGTCTTCGTCTACTACCTGAGTCGTACCACTGAACTTGCACTCCACGTACTCCATTTTGGTATTGCTCAATTTGAAACCTTTAGACTTCAGGGTCTGCCTCCAAACCTCTAACCTATCATTAACACCACCTCCTGTCTTGTCAATCAGTACAATATCATCTTCAAATAATATGCACCACGACACCTCCCTTTGAATGTGGCATGTGAGTGCGTCGATTGTTAGGGCAAATAGAAATGGGCTGAGGGCTGACCCCTGGTGCAACTCCATCACAACTGAAAGTGTTTCGAGTCCCCTCCCACTGTCCTCACTTGAGCCTTATCTCAATCATACATATCCTTAATAGCCCTAATGTAATCAACAAAAATACCTCTAGCCTTCAAATATCTCCACAGAACCTCCGTCGACACTTTATCGTAAGCCTTCTCTAAGTCGATCAACACCATATGTAAATCTCTCTTCCTCTCTATATACTGCTCTATTAACCTCCTAACAATGTGAATGACTTCCGTAGTCAAACGTCCCAATATTAATCCAAATTGGTTCTGAGAAATAGACACAGTCCTCCTCACCCTCAGCTCCACCACCCTCTCCCATACTTTTATAGTTGTTGTAACTTGATTTTGGATATTACCATTGTTTTTATACAACTGGATCATTGTACTTCATCTCCATTCTTTGGGAATCTTCCTTGTCCTAAAAATGATATTAAATAACCTAGTGAGCCACTCCAAGCCTACCCTAACCACGCTCTTCTAAAATTCTATTGGGATTTCGTTTGGCCCAATCGCTCCCCCTGCTCATCTTACGCATAGCCCTCTCTACCTCCTCAACTTTTATATGCCTAAAATACCCAAAGTCCTGATGACTCTCAGAGTGTTCTATGTCACCTAGCACAATGTTCATATCCTCCTCTTTGTTCAAGAGTATATAAAAGAAAGTCTACCATCTCTATCGAATATGTTCCTCATCTAACAAAATACTGCCTTTCTCGTCCTTGATGTACTTTACTTGGTCCAAGCTATGTGCCTTCCTTTCTCTAACCTTGGATAGCCTGTACAACTTCTTATCCCCTCATTTTCCTCCAAGTTCTTCATACGAGCATTCAAACACGACAATCCTAGTTATTGTGACTTCTAACTTCGCTTCCTTCTTAGCCACCTTATACCACTCCCCGTTCGTCCTTTTATCATCCTCGTTCACTCTTTCCAAAAGCTTCAAATATGTCGCTTTCTTGGCTTTCACTTTACCTTAGACCTCAATACTCCACCACCAATCCCCTTTGGGGCCACCAGAGAAGCCCTTCGACACCCTTAATGCCTCTCTAAAAGCATCTCTAATGCAATTTGCAATCGCGGTCCATATACCACTCGCATCCCCACTACTCCTCCATGTCCTCATAGCTAGAAACTTATCCCCAAACTCCTGGGATTTGTCTTTAGTCAAAGCCCCTCACTTAATCCTAGGTAGACCATACATAACCCTCTTTCTTCACTTCCTCTTGATCTCCAAATCCATGACCATGAGCCTATGTTGGGACATGAGGTTCTCACTTGGGATGACCTTGCAGTCCACACACAGACCTTTATCAAACTTTCTGAAGAGTAGATAATCATTCTAGGTTTGGCTACAAAAATTTGAAAAGTGATCAAGTGCTCCTCCTTCATCGAGAAACTTGAGTTAGCTATCACCAAATCAAACACCTTAGCAAAATCCAGTACTGAAGTTCCTCTTCCGTTTCTAACTATAAAATTGAAGCCACCATGCACGTCATCGTAACCCCCCGACGTTGCCCTAATGCGGCCATTGAAATTTCCTCTTATGAAAAGCTTCTCAATGTGCAGAATAACACACACAACATCATCCAAATCCTCCTAGAATCGCCTTTTAACCTTCTCGTTCAAGACCACTTGGGGTGGGTGCACACTAATCACGTTTAAAGTAAAAACCCCAACAACCAGCTTAATGATCATCAACATGTCGTTTACCCTTTTAACTAACCTCCACTACTAGCTCCTAGAGATTCCTATCAACCAAAATACCTACTCCGTTCTTGCCCTCATATGTCCAGAGTACCATAGTTTAAACATGTTTTCATCCCGGTGCCTTATCTCCCACTATCTAGTCTCCCGGAGACAACCTATATTGATTTTCCTCTTATGGAGAATCTTCGCTACTCTGTAGACTTCCCCGTCAAAGTCACTATGTTCCAAGACCCAACGCTCAGCTTGGAGGCATCCTTACCACCCTTGCCCCCACCCCTTGAGGATTCCCCCAAGGACATGACTTTAACCTACCATCATTCAGTACAACCACTATAATCTAAGACACACTAAGCAGAGACTACCACAAAAGCAACGACGAACTAAAATACCAAGAATACAGTCCGAATCTAAAAGGCACAAAAGTAGGGAAAAACTAATGTGCTAGGAATGATAGTAGCAACAAGGTATGTGAAACTAAATACCCTAAACAATGCTAAAAGGCCCACAAGCAAATACAGGTGATCTAAACAATTTAACTATAATTAAAGCACAATAGCATAATAAAGAATACAGTAAGAACAAAGAAGCGTGTTTTAACATAGTATATTGAAATCAGAATGTAACTAAACAAGAACGTAGAACCTGGTACAGTCGTCGGATATGGTGGAGCCGGTGGAGGTTGTAGGAGATCAGATGGGAGTTGCTGGATTACGTCTGAAGTGGCTTTGAATTTGGTGAGACGGGTCTGGTTCGAGGGGGCGACCACCAATGCTGCAAATCTGGCCGAAAACCTAATTTTGGTGATGCACACACGCCATTGGTTAGACTAAGTCTCGCCGGAGTTCGGGTTGCCTTGTTCATTGTGCGCCGGAATGAAAACACGCACTCTCTACACAGGGCTAGGGAGCGAGAGGGAGAGAGAAGAACAAATCTTAATCATCAAACTGTCAAAATAACAACAAATTTAACAAACCCATTTTGCAACTAAGGAGAAGAAAAAATATATATATTTGAAGTTATCCAAAAATTGGGTATTAATTAAACTTGTTTGAGTACAAATTCGATGGATGGTGCAAATTGGGCGTCACATAAAAATTTTACCAATCTATGTGAACGGTAATTCTCTCAAAAAATAAAAAGGAAAGGAAAAACAAAAATAACGGCCAAATTAGCCAAAGAGGGTAAAACAGAGTGGTAAAATTCCCAAAAGGGGAAGAAGGAGCAAATCTACTGAGTAGCAGTGTTCAGTGAGCATGTAAAAAAACTTCTGCGGCACACCCTCCCAAAGTCCGTCTGAATCAATCACTAAATAAAGAGTACTTAAAAGCATATACCAGACGCGAATCGTAAAAAGGATCTTCGTCCGCATCTTAATTCGTCTCTGGAAAATTGCCGATCTTGGTACAACACACATATGGTTTGTGCAGATCGGTAATGGCGAACTTCTTAGCTCAGTTTCAAAGTATTAAAAATACTTGCGATCACGTCGTCATTGCCGGTAACAAATCTCACCTCTTACTTCAATTTCTCTACTCATTTTATACAAACCCTAGCTTCATTTGCGCTCTTCTCAATTACTTTTTTCATGTATTTAGTTTTTAGTAGTTTAATTTGAGTTATAGTTCCAATGTTTAGCGTTAACGCCGGCCACTGCCGCTTCAACTATATTAGCAACGTGATGGATCAATGTCTCCTAGTTTAGATCACTTAGAAATGTTACGAGGACTACTTCAGATATAGAGAGGCAATTTAAGACGAAAATGCAGAACTTGATTAAAACTATGCTATTTTTTCTTAAAAAGTAACGATTTCATTGTAATCTGTCGGAATCAATATGAAGTTAGCTAATAGCAGAACATAATGGATGCAAAGGATGCATATAGGTTATACCTTCTCAAAAAAAAAAAAAAAAAAAGAAGAAGAAGAAGAAGGAGGATGCATATAGGTGATATTGACTAGTTGGATTAAGGCTCAGTTGTTGTTGCACTTATTATTTCGTCCAGTATTTGTCAGCTGACTTGTATGTTATATAGAGATGAATGAAATTTTGGGACTATGTAGTTTTAAAGAACTCCTAGTTTACTTTAAACAAGTTATTTTGTATTGAAAGGAAAATGGCTAATTGGATTTAGAGAAATTATATAGCAGAACCAAAAGTTTGTGATTCAGTAGTAGTTGGTTGGTATATACATTATTTTACTTCGATATATGTTTGAATTACGTGGTACAACTGTGGCTCGTAAGTCTGTTGTGTGTCCAATATACTTGCCGCTTTACTGAAGTTATGCTCACCTTGAATATTGGAAAGGTAAAACATGCTTGTTTACTAGGGGGAAGCTTTTGTAGTTGGTGCATTTTCTTGGCTTCTATACTTCAGGCTCATGTGTGGGCATGCTACCTGGAGTGTAATCTTTAAATGCGCTACTACTATGTACTCTCTCCAAATTTAGTAAATGTACTTGTACAAGTAACCTCCCTCCTTTTCTTTTGAAGGGAAGACATACTACTACTAGTTTCCTGTTCCCATTTCTGGCTCTACTAATACTTCTAGTTTAAAAACCTTAATCTGGAGCTTTATGAGCTGCACAGTGCCGTCATCAGACATAAAAACACATAAACTGAGAGCTGTAGAATGATTAGTTCTTCTTGTAACTTTTTAATTTTGTACATTATCTTGTACGGGCCAGTAGCTCAACTCCATTTTCCAATAAATTACTCTGCAGTTGAAGATGTCAGTGATTTATGGCCCCTTGTAAAGAAGGGTTTTGAAGACCATTTGCCATTCAAGAAAGCTTTTCTGAATAACAAGACCCGTAATCCTGTGCTTGTGGATGAACTGCCAGCTGAATACATATTGACAACAGACTCAAGACTTCGTAGCCGATTTCCTCAAGAGCAATCCTTATTTTGGTTCCGAGAGCCGTATGCCACTGTGGTTCTTGTCTCTTGTGAGGTAGGAAGCATATTTAACTTCTTAAATTTGACTATTCTATCTTGGTTCATTATTCAATAGACATAAAGGCTTTGAATGAGTTTGTAAAAGCGTTTGAAGGAGGTAGTGATAGATTATAGCGCGAATGAACCATTAAATAAGGCACTGTAACGAAATAAAATTTTCTTTCATCTTTTTGTTCTAGCTCTAAGTAATTTATGGAGCATGTTTTTCCTTATTTGTCACAATGTCATAAGCTGATGGTTTACTCTTCAAAACTTTCAATGATTAGAGCAGAGGCGTATCTAGGATTTTAATAACAGGGTGCACCATTATGTTAATTAAAAAGGGCATGGGGAATTAGGAATTTGTTTATTTATAAGTTATAGAAAGAATTAATTAAAAAGAACTATAGGGACCGAACTCCCTAACTTGAGGGACAAAAGGGGCACTTAGTCACTAGTGCACTAGAGTAGTCACTTGAGCATGGATGGCCACAAATATATTTAGGTACATAACCTGAAAAATTAGTACTGGTTATACATAGCCTAGGGAGGGGAGCATGGGTGCATGTACCCCACCCCCTCCACATACATCCGCCCTTGGATTAGAGGGCAATGACCTGGCCGTGTTGAGGTAGCCCAAGTATATGGACCATTCACATAAACGTGCATGTCGCAAGAAGTTAGTGGTGGTTCAGGGTTACCGAGAAGGAAGAGGTAGGGGAGAACAGATTTAGACTTGTTAGCTTTTAAATTCAGCTCCTGTCTTGGGAGGACTATGCTAATATAGTGCTGGTGGTTGAGTGGAGGAATATTGTGGTTAAAATATAAAAGAGAAGGTAAGTGGAGCCAGCGTTATTAGCTTATATTCCTGTTTGGATAGGACTAAGGCACTAAGCTCATAATGATTGGTGGCTGAAATGGAGAAATCCTTTTTTTGTATAAGGTAATAAAAGTTTTTTGACAAATTTTGGGCGTAAAACCTACATACAAGAGGTACACCAAAAAAAGTGAAGTCCTACATAAAAATATAATTCTCTACGAATTACACCCAATCTTCTTTTTGAAGAGGAACTTCATGGGTGCACCAAAAAGAAATAAGAGATAAAGACTACTTTTCAATTGTATAAAATTCATTTCTATCTCTTCAAAAGCTCTCTTATTTTTCTCTCCAAAGAACCCGCTTAAGTGCCAAAGGAGCCACATTTCTAGCCCTATATCTGCTCTTCTTTCTACCACGGTTCCAGTTGAGCATGACATCTTTCACGGTTTCTGGCATCACACACGAGATATGGAGGAATCTTATGCCAAGTAGTGTCTGTTTAGAGAAAAAATGGTGGTCGGGCAAAGCGAGTGAGAATTTTTTGAAGGTGGGTAATACTAGAATAGGGCAGTGCCGGCTCAAGGGCCAAGCGACTGAAGCGGATGCTTTAGGCCCCCAAATCTTTTAGGCCCCTAATTATTAAAAGTAGGTCTTATGTGTTAATTTTTTTTTTTCAAAAAATATTTAATAATTCAATGAAAAATTTAAAATCTAAAGAATTGTTTGTTATGTAATTGAAAGTGACTATATATACATTTTTGGTAATGTACATATATAATCCAAATTATTTTTATTCTCTTTTTCATTCTCATAAAAATACCTTGTATTTTAGGTTCTCTATTCTTTTCCCTTTTAAGCTATCTATTCTCATAAAAACAAGTGTTGAAGGGCATTGAATTAATCAAATTGCATGTTTTCTTCATTCTTTCTCGAGTTGTTAGGCATTGCAGCAAGCAAACCGACAATGAAAGTTTGTTTTAATATTAAGTTACAACTTCTAGAGTCAATTTTATTATATTGTTCTAACTTGTTATTCTCTTTTCTTTCTTTTTTTAATTTGAAATTTGTTATTATCTTTTTATATTTTACTTTGTAGGTTTATATTGCTTTTTATACGATTAATTATAAATATATCAACTAGAAAGTATGAATCATGTAATTACTCAAAATTCATAAAAAGGAAAAAAATGAAACTTTAATGCAACATCATAACGGAGCTCTTGATAAATTTTTAATCGACAATAAAAAATAAATTAAAAAATAATAAGATTGCTCTTTAGAATATGAACAAGTCACTAAGTTGATTGGAAGTGCATACGTGAAAGGAAATAATAAAAAATATAAGAACTTTGCATCTAAAAATACTACAAAATATAAACTTTGTATAATGTACGAAACTTTTGTAATAAAATATTAAGGCCTCTAATTAAAGTTTGGCTTTAGGCCACCTAGTAACTTGAGCCGCCACTGGAATAGGGCAAGTTATATGCCTAGTTTATAAGATTGAGACATGTAGCTGGTTATACGCATGATTGATTCAGCGAAATGGCCCACTCAAACTCATTTTCTTGGATTTTCACGTTAGAAGTTGGTTTTCCCTAGTGGCGGACTGCATGATCTTTTATTTAAGAAAACTGCTTATAAATTAGCATTCATCCTTCTTAGAAGGAATTGAATTGGACAAGAAGTTCTAGTTATGCATAAAAAAATCATTGCCCTCTTATTGAGGGATAAAATTGGCAGTTGAGGAAAACCCTGAAGTTCTTTCACCTTTGAGTTTCTAAGTTGTGATGGTCCTTTAAGTTTGTTTTTTTTTTTTTTTTTAATCTGTCAAGTTGTTTAGTTTTTTTGACAGCCTCTTCTAGCTTAAACTGCTTACCTAACATCCGGCGTTTACTCTACTTCTGCTTCTTTTGTTGTGAAGATAGTTTCTTGTTTGTATATAGTAAAGATTGACAGCTTCTTTTTTCCCTTGCTAGGATCTTGATGAGTTTAAGACTATTCTCAAGCCACGCCTAAAGTTAATAGTTCAAAATGATGAACGGGAGTGGTTCATCATCTTCGTATCTAAAGCGCCATCTCACAATGATCAGGCTACCAAGATGGCGAAAAAAGTATATGCAAAACTTGAAGTTGATTTTAGCTCCAAGAAGAGAGAAAGGTGCCTCTGCTGCTAATTATATGAGTACTGATTTTGCAATTAATAAGTGTGCTGATTCATTGCCACTCATGCATCTCAAATTGTTTTACAAAGGAGTCTGTTGGGTTGTTATTCAATGTCCCGACTTCTCTTTCTTTCCAGAAGAAATCGACTGAATGGGAAACTTTAAAGAATATTTTATTGAGCATTAGAGCAATTTTTTATCAGTAAAGATTTATATTAATAATAAAAACCAGCAAAATTGACCATTACAGCAACTTGCAAGAGGTACAGGGATCCTACACCTGATCTCCATCTTAATTCTTACTTCTTCCAGTCAATAGAAACCATTAGTGCATCTTCTTTCTGGATATCATCACCAAGGACGGTTACTTTGTGGTACTAAAAAGAAGGCTAATTAGAATAGTTATCATTCTTCCGCTCATGTATTTTGGTATTATGCTACCATTTCATTTGACAAGTTGTCATACTGCTAACTTTCACTGCATGTGGTCTATATTATCTGCCTCGAGTTAAATTAGTATTTTCTTCAGATCTCTATGATACTCATCCAGTTAAAGCATTGAGTTAAATGACATATTAAAATTATGTGAAATCAGAAAGACGTAGACCGAAGTTTACCCAACTATTATTTTGTTTCTTTTTGAATAATTTTTTAACAGCCAAAATATATTCTCTCTCAAACCTATTTGGATATGTTGTATAGATGTTGCAAACTAGATTTTCATGGACCTGATACAAATTTCTGGGATGACTTGGAAGCTAAGATAATGGAATGCATCAGAAATACACTTGATAGACGCGTTCAGTTTTATGAAGAGGAAATACGGAAGCTCAGTGAACAGCGCTTCATGCCTGTGTGGAACTTCTGTAACTTCTTCATTTTGAAGGTAATAATGTTGAGAAATATACCTTCCCTCCTTAACGAAATGGTTAAAATAGTTCTTCATCATTAGTAGGATTGTCATATGCTAGTACCTGGTTTTACAAATATAGAGAAGTTTCATCTTTTAGCAATCTATACATGATTTCAAAGATGGCCTGTTTGGAAGGCATTTTAGTGCGATACATCTTCTGTTGCTGATTATAACAGTTAGTAATGAGTTAGTTTTATGCTTTATAACAGGTAGCAGGTTAGGTCTGGATAATCTAAGTTTAGTAGGTTAGCTTTTGATAGTCTAAGTGAATATATTATGCTTATGTGGAGTTGCCTCAAACTATTGCATTGTTTGCTCAGCATTAGATTTGTGTCAGGAGGATCCATGTTCTAGAATTTCTAGTAACAATTTTCTCTCATTTAACAGGAAAGCCTGGCTTTTATGTTTGAGATTGCTCATCTCCATGAAGATGCATTACGTGAATATGATGAACTAGAACTCTGCTACTTGGAAACAGGTGCTTAATGGTTGACTCTTAATCTTCAAGATGGATCAATGCTAATTGTTTAAATTCACTGCTGAAACATAGTCGTCCTTCTCGTTTGATTTAAACCTCTTTACTTAGCCATCTTTACAAGTCTACCTCCTTTTTTATTGTGCTATCGGATTTTAAAGGAAGCAGCATTTCTATTTCAATTTCTCTCTTTTTTTTAATCAGGTAAGAGCATTTCTATTTCAACTAACTTTCTTCCTCTATTAGTTATTTTTGTTGTTGTTCAAAATTGAGTAGATTGAGGAATTCTTGACTGACAATTTCAATTACTTGTCCAAGACAAAAGGATGGGCCGTGTGAAAATATATTTGTGCATCATAAACATATCTTTCTACTGTCAATTCCCCCGAAAGTCTGAAACTCTTTTGGACTTTGTTAGCTCCTTGACTTTAGACTAGGCCTTTAGTAATAGAGATAACTTTGTCTTTTTTCTTTTCCTTGCTCTGTAAATTTTGCATCTTCTTGATGCCTTTTTATTGAAATCAATTACCTTGTCAAAAAGCATAGTCTACTTGTTTCCATGTGTAGCTTTAAAACATCTCAATGTTATCTAGAAGAACGAGGTCCTTTTGGCACAGTTTACAAGGATTGCTGGCAAGTTTTACTTTCTTCCATTTGATGCTTGTTTGTTAGTTGACATTGTTCTATTCTGTAGCCCAGGAGTGTCTAGTGATTGGTGTAATTGAATAGCTTTTGTGCTTAATTGCTAATTTTGTTCCTACTATTTAGTAGGTGACCTTAGTTCTCAATAAAATACAACTTTATCAACAGAGAAGCATATCTCCACCATGTGCATAGTCCGTATGGTGTCTGTCTGTCAATCAAAGTTTGAAATAGATTGCCTCGATCAAGAGATTCTTTTTCCTTAAGAAATGTCGTAATTGAGAAATCCTCAAATATCTCTGTTAACCCTGAAAGGATCTCTAATTTCTCTACGGAGTTTGTCAAACCTATGTATATGTGAATTTGCATTATGTCCTACGATCTCAGTGCTCTTCATAAGTTATAGAACCAAAGATGCTTGCAGACAATCCTTACTTTATTACGATTGGTTCCAGTCCAGTAGTTCTTTTGACAGAAGATACTTTTATAGTTCCTGATTCTGATTTTTACTAGTACTTCGTAACAATGAAGATTGGCGTGAAAGAAGAAATGCTAAATCAATTTAATTTGATGACATAAGATCATCAGTGTCCTTTCTTTCTCATCCCTGAGGTCTGTACAATGAGAAACCACTGTGATAGTCTACTGATTTCTGTTATGCTTTGAAGTGTAGTATTTAGGCTAACTTGATTTGCTCTAATAGTCTGATGGTTTCTGGTTATGAAGATTGCTAAAGCTGATAACTGACCCGATCTTCATCTCACATATTGAATAGTGAATATGACTGGGAAACAGAGGGACTTTGGAGGAATGGACAGCGAAGATGATCAGGCGGCATTGCTCAACCCAGGAAAAAAAGCACTTAACCAGATTGTTCAGGATGATTCTTTTAGGGAATTTGACTTCAGGCAGTATCTATTTGCCTGCCAATCAAAGGTGAGTATGGAAAGACCTATGATTAAAATAGGCTAGTTTCTGCACAAGGTAAATCTCTTTAATTATTCAGTCGGAGGAAAGATACATACTGCATTCTCTTGCTTTCATCGTCCTTCTCTCTGTTGTGACATGCCAAAAATGTTGCCCCAACAAAAGATGAAAGGAACTCAAGTGCAATTTCTAGTAATGCTCCAATATGTAAATTTTTGGAACTGACATAGTTGCTCCGAGACTTGCAACCCTAGCAAGTGAAATCAATTTGCTCATTCCTAATCCATCACGTGCATTTTGAAAGAGGATTATAGAAATTAGAAGAGGAAGTTCAGCTGATTAACCTGCTAGGGAATTTTATGACTTCAATTTTGGGCGGATTCGTATCTGTTACTAGATCTTTTGATACTTCTTCAGTCTTCCTTGTACTTCTCCACGGTCCCGCAACATGATAAAGCTGTCAATGGATCAGCAAAGCAACAATATTGTATTAGCCATATGATGCCCTCATGTATGAGCACTCTTACAATGATGAGGATCCCTCATGGCTTTAACTGGATGAGTACAACAGCTTTTCCCCCAAATTTCTGGAAATTAGTGTTTTCTTGAGTCTCTGTGTATGTTATTGCTATAGCTGAAGACATTCAGATTTTTTGTGGTTGAAAAAGATAATGGAAATTCTATGTGAACCATACTTTCTCATTTTGTAGTACGGGTTGTTTCCAACTGTAGTAGCTGCCTCGTTCTACTTTCATGTTTAGCATAATTCCATGATCCTGATAAGTGATAATACTCTAGCAAATTCTTGTAGCTCGAAAAAATATAAAACTTATCAGATATCTACTGAGGGAGGATAAGTTCTAAATATGTTCCTCATTTTTCATCTGCACCTTTATGAAGAGCATTTAGTGGCTAAATAATTCTCACCGGTGCTCAACTTTGAGGAAATGTCTTTGTTAGTTTTAGGAAGCGATTAGCATTTAAAGGTATGAATTCTTCTCCAGTTTAATTGTTTGGTTGGGTTTCGCGTGTCACATTTATTACTTATTCTTTGCAGCTATTGAAATACCTTTTTGGCTACTGTTCTGCCGTTTATATGTTCAGAACACTAATTGGAATAGAAAGATACTGCAATATGAAAGATTGTATCATGCTCCTAAGTTCAACCCCCTGGAACCCAATAAATGATTAAAGCAAAAAAGAAGTAAGAAGATAGAAAGAGCTGACATCACTTTTCTTAGCGCCTGTATTATCTTAAGCATCTGTCTGATGATGTTTAATCACGACTTATTTTTCCATTAATACCTGCAGCTTCTCTTTAAGCTGAGTCGACCATTTGAAGTAGCATCGAGGGGGCATTCATTTATTATTAGCTTCTCAAAGGCGTTAGCCCTTCATGAGGTAATGAGACATTCTCTTCTACCTGCTTCATCATTTCTATTACCTGAGAGGATTGAATTCTTTTTTTTAAAAAACTTCAAATCCTCTTTTTATTTTTCATTTCGATCCTTTTGCGTTAAAAGACAACTTAATTACCAGTGTTAGAATGAAATGGGTCTGAATAGCGTGGAACATATATAAATGATTCATTTAGCTCCATCTATATTGGGATTGAGGTGTAGCTGATTAATTGATATTTCATATGCGCTTCTCTTTGTTCCAGAGTATATTACCCTTCTGCATGCGCGAGGTATGGGTTATAACCGGTTCCTTGGCTTTAATCACCGCAACTGCTTCTGAATATAAAGATGAACAACTGGCGGCTGACATTGAGAAAGAGTTTTACCGTGTTCAGGGGGACCTTTATTCTTTATGCCGTACTAAGGTAAACTAAGCTATGCCTCAGAGGTATCATCTTTTGTGGTCAAATGTATCTACTGAAGACTAACCTTAATCCTGACCATCCTATGCAAAATTATTGTCTGATGATTTTTGAAATGCTCGTCACGTGTATGCAGCTTGGGCTGCCATTTTGCTCAAATTTTCAAATAATTTTGATTCTTGACTCAGTTGCTGTTCCTTTAGCTTACATATAACAGATTACTATCTGCCTTCCACTGAAAGCTTGTAATGGTTGTGGCAGTTCATGCGGCTGGCATATTTAATTGGTTATGGATTACATATTGAAAGAAGTCCTGTGAACAGGTAATCATGCTGTTTGCTCTAGACAACACCTTTTTTGTATTGGCACAGTTTTTTGAACCAACCATCCTAAAGGAGGATAATCCTAGTCATACAATAAAGGCTGATTAATTTAATGAAAAACTTATGTCATTATCTGGAATTTTTGGATCCGTTGGTAAAGATGTAATAGGGTGCTCTTTGTAGGTGCTGTCTGCTCTGTTTTGTACTCTTGATACACTTTTCATTAATAATACTTTACCTTATCATCTTTTTTAATGATAGTTTACGTATATTTGCATTCTTTTGAGCAGTGCTTCACTTAGCATGCTGCCTTGGCCTAAGCCAGCAGTTTGGCCTTCTCTTCCACCCGATGCTTCATCTGAGGTTCTTGTGAAAGAAAAGGTGCGTTTTTACTCACGGTATCATGGAATAGAAGTCAAAAAGCATGCCCATTTGAAAGCATACCATTCTTTTGGTGTGTGGAGAATGCATGAGGAGAACTGGTTTTCTTCTATAGCTATTGCCTAGCTGAAAATTTTATAATAATGATATGCAGGAAAAGGTGTCTGGTTTGTAAAGTTAAAATCCTCCTTTCTCATCAACTGTCAGACGTTGAAAGAAGGACTCATCCTGTAGGGTAAAAGATAAGCTTAGGAATGAATATGTTGCATATAGGCAACCTACTGACATATACGAACTAAAAAATAAGCAACTAAAAAAGCTAGAGGTTTGACGAATCATTGTAGTACACAAATAGCTAATAATACTTGAGTTGTAAGTAGATGAGATAAAATTTATAGCTAATATTACTTGAGTTGTAAGTAGATGAGATAAAATTTTCATGTTCTGACCTTCAATCTAAGTTCATGGTGCCATTGGCAGGGTGAACACTTTTATAATAGACTAACTGACATGAATATTTGAGTTTTCTCTTGGGTACCTGCATTCCCCTGTTAATCATATTGTTCCTTGGCCCATTTCAAAATTTCAAAGGTCTGCTTAGCCAGCAATAATGGGTCAAATATCACTTTTTGATCATTTGCATTTATGTTTTCAGTTGAGATGCCTTCTGATACCCTTGGCCACTATTTCTTTGCAGATGATATTTCAAGAAAGTCCGCGGGTTAAGCATTTTGGTATTCAGAGGAAGCCTTTGCCTCTAGAACCATCCGTACTTTTGCGGGAAGCAAATCGCAGAAGAGCTTCTCTTTCTGCTGGGAATGTGTTTGAAATGTTTGATGGACATCCAAATGCAATTGATGGGTAATGGAGATTGATTAAGATGAATTCTTTATTTGTACTTTTTGTTCAAGTGCATTTGTATACTTAACAAGGTAAATGTTGGTGGGTGATAGGCTGTTTTGAGATTATCAGTTCCCATGATTTGAAAACTTTAGAAGTTTGATACTTTTGCTATATTTGCTTAGGAAGCAACAAGCTTATGGCACCACTTTGACTTCTTGACTCTTAATGCATTTCTGCTTTTACTCATCACCGTTGTGCAGTTGAAAATTGCTCTCTTTTAAAAAACAGCAACATATTGAACAATCAGTAAGGTGAATAAACACTGCTATCAACCACACACGTGCTATTTTGAGGGAATCAGTAAGTACTAATGGAGGATATTCAACTTAAGTAGACTATTTTAGCTGATTTCAGGGTGTAATTATTATATGGATGCATGGACAAAGATTATGGTTTACGTCAGTGTAAGTATGTTTGATTAGTCCAAGAATTATTTCGTGAGAACATCATTAACAGAAAGCAGGGCACATAAAAAGGGATGACTGGCCTATATCGTTTTCATGAATTTCTTTTCTGGTCTTTTAACTAAGGATGTTTTCGTGAGGCTGTATCGTAAAAAACTGAAAATTAAATTAGAACATTGGTGTTAGTTTCTCCCAGAGGCTTCAAATTTTCATACTCCATTAAAAAGAATGAATTTATTTCCCTTTTAGTCCGTTTAAAAAAGAATGACCCCTTTCTAAATTTGGAAACAATGTAACTTCAAACTTTTCATTTTACCCTTAATGAGATGATCTATCTCCACATAAATATCTATGGATTGTTTGACCACAAGTTTCAAAAGTCTTCTATTCTTTCTTAAACTCTGTGCCCAGTCAACTAGGTTTTCTTTTTGAAATGGAGGGAGTATGTTTTATTTTGAACCTCGAAGGCTGAGCTCTAACCTTGTCGTCATCTGCTGACAGCTCAGGTTCAATGTCCTCACCAGCAAAAGCACAGTTGATATCAATGTCTAGAACTAACTCTTCGCCTGGAAACTTTGAGAGCTCAATTGGCCGGCCTTTGAGGCTTTCAGAAATTTGTGTTGCTGCTGAGCATGGTTTGCGGAGTACAATTTCTGACACAGAACTGTGGAAATCATTGTCTTCTGTCCAGGAATTTGAGGTACCTATCTTCTCTAAGGACTATATATGTACCTGTGAATAGGAATGGTACTTTGAAATAGAGTTATGTATACTACTTGTTAGCAGGCATGATACTTCAAGTTTGAGTTCTGCATAAATCTTTTTTGATTGCCGTGAATTGGAGACCTTGACATTCGTTATTCAGCAGCAAATTGATTTTGCGTCTTTATGTAGAATCATGTTTTTTTAATCTTCCTCATTCCTTAATGCAATTCTAATAATTTTTATTCTTAGGAAAAATACCTGGAGCTGTCAAAAGGTGCTGCCAACAATTATCATCGTTCATGGTGGAAGAGGCATGGAGTTGTACTTGATGGTGAAATTGCAGCTGTCTTCCATAAGAACGGAAATTATGATCTTGCTGCAAAATTGTATGAAAAGGTTTGTGCTCTTTATTCTGGTGAAGGATGGCAAAATCTTTTGGCTGAGGTCCTTCCCAATTTAGCTGAGTGCCAAAAGGAACTTGGTGATCAAGCCGGCTATCTATCTTCATGTGTGAGATTGCTCTCATTGGATAAAGGATTGTTCTCCAGCAAGGAACGTCAAGCATTTCAGTCTGAAGTTGTTCGTCTTGCTCATAGTGAGATGGAGCACACTGTGCCTCTAGATGTGTCCTCACTGATAACATTTTCTGGCAATCCTGGACCACCGCTGCAGCTTTGTGATGGCGATCCTGGTACCCTCTCTGTCACTGTATGGAGTGGATTTCCTGATGACATTACTCTTGAATCACTTAGTCTCACTCTCACAGCCACAACTAATACCGATGAGGGTGTTAAGGTAATCTGTTTGACTCACTGTTGCTTTTTCTCTAGTAGTTTTTAGAAAGTGAGTATTCTAGTGTAATAAGTCTGAATTTTTATCCTCAGGCAATAAAAAGATCCGGTGCTACGATATTAAAGCCGGGAAGGAATATAATCATGGTCAATTTACCTCCGCAAAGACCTGGTTCTTATGTTTTGGGGGTTCTTACAGGGAAAATCGGCCTACTCAGTTTTAGATCTCACAGCTTTTCAAAGGGTGCTCCTGCAGATAGTGATGATTTTATGAGTTATGAGAAGCCAACAAGGCCAATCTTAAAGGTAATTTATCTGTCATATATATGGGAGAGAAAAAAATGAATTGTGAAGGCTGTGATGTGTATTCCAAAAGGATAGAGAATCATCCTTCGCTTCTATCCTCAAATATTCTTAGTGATTCTTTTGTATGCAAATGATCTACTATTATACATAATGATCATCTGAAAGGCATTCAATATTTCTTTAACTTTTTTGAAAGGTGTTCAAGCCGAGGTCTCTGGTCGATCTTACTGCTGCTATTTCATCTGCTTTATTGATGAATGAACCTCAGTGGGTTGGAATAATTGTGAAGCCAATTAATTACTCTCTTAAGGGTGCAATTCTGCACATAGACACTGGTCCTGGGTTGACTATTGAAAATTCGCTTAAGATTGAAATTGAGAGTCACATGAATGGGCACCCAGATGAGTCAGATCATTCTGAAGGTTCTAAAGATGACAGATCTCCAGCTGCTCCAGAAGTAAAGCAAATGTCTCTTCACGATGGAATTATTGAGCTGCCTGATTGGGCAAGCAACATAACTTCTGTTTTGTGGATCCCTGTACGTGCTACCAGTGAGGGACTTCCTAAAGGCGCTCCTGCAGGTGATGATTAATAACCTAGTGGTGGTTCAAACAGCATAATCATGGCTCCTTAAATCTGTTTTTTTCCACTGTCTAAACACCTGCTTTACCTATCAGGTGCAGTTGTTCCCCAGAGACAGAACCTAGTGGAGGGATTAAGAACAATAGCTTTGAAACTTGAATTTGGGGTGTCGCGGAACCAAATATTTGAAAGGTTAGCTTCACTTTTTCATTTCATATGTGTATTCTTGTTAGTGAAACTAATCTGGAATCTATCTCTTTGCAGGACAATTGCAGTGCACTTCACTGACCCCTTTTCTGTAAGTACACGAGTTACGGACAAAAGCACTGATGGTAAACTGCTTTTGCAGGTAATCTTTTATGTCTCCTTTGTTTCGCGGTTTTTTGGGGGGGGGGGAGGGAGGGGGGTTGGAGGTGTTTCAGTTTCAGGCTAGAGTAGTCATTTGTGTTTCAGTTTCAGGCTAGAGTAGTCATTTGTGTTTCAGTTTCAGGCTAGAGTAGTCATTCTTTCTGTCGAATGGTGGTTCTTTATAATTATTTTGGACGGCTGAATTATGTAATAGAAATAGAGAAGAAGAATAAATGGGCTTCAAGAGAAGAAAAGACGTAGAGGATGCAAGAACCCCTCTGAGTTTGCATCCTTTGTGTTAGGAGGAATATTTCCAGTTTTATAGTCAGTTTTCCCTTGGGTTACACTACCTGGAAATGCAGGCGCTTGTCTCTGTTGTCTGGAGTTGTGTTTTACGGAATTGTCATTGCAGATTCAGGAAATTGCATGACCTGCATGAATGCCAACTTACTCATGGTTGTTATTGTTTCATGCTTTTGTCTAGGTGATACTGCAATCACAAGTACAAGCTACATTGACCATCTACGACTCTTGGCTTGATCTTCAAGAAGGCTTTGCTCACACTGGAAATGGTGATAAAAGGCCAATCTCTGGCTTCTTCCCCCTAGTGATCTCTCCCAAATCTAGAGCTGGAATTCTCTTCAGTATATGCCTGGGGACTACACCAGTAGAAGGCACGCCCTGTTATTTTCTCACTTATTCACAGTCATTATTGTTTGTCCTTTATGTACTGAGCCTGATACTAAAGCACCTAATCATGGCATATCATCCACTAAGCACCTAATCATGGCATATCATCCACTACAGTTTCTGCAATACTGGGGAAATCTTGGACGGCACTTATCCCTGATCTGATTAGCTATAGACCAAAAGCAGAAAAGAAGATAAAATATCTACTGGAGTCTACTAGGGATTATTCCTTTATGGACAGTTGATAGGGGATTATTTTGAATTGTGTGAAGGAGGAAAGTGCTTGCAAGTTTTTTTCCCAATTTTTGAAACACATATGAACCATTTTAAGAAGCATCTAATGATCTTTTATTATCTTAATTTTCACTCTTCACTTTGTCTTTTTTTTGGTTTGTTTAGAAGGAGCTGAGATCGTGTGTCCTGAGAGCATTTTAAATATTAGATTTGGTATTTTGGGAAATAGAGCTGCTGGAGCGCATGACCTCAATGCTGAGGAACCTATAAGACCTGATGGATCGACTCAGAGTCTGATTTTCAAGAGCTCTCTTCTTTTACAGAGACCCGTGCTTGACCCTTGCTTTGCAGTCGGTTTTCTGCCTCTTTCTTCAACTGGTCTTCAGGTTGGACAGCTTGTTAGCATGAGATGGAGAGTTGAAAGGTTAAAGAGTCTGGAGAAATGTGCAGCTTCTGAAAACAATGTAAGTGTTTCACCTGATAGTCTGCTATCCTCTTTGGGGAGTGGCAATTTCAATGTTAATCCTGCCTGTGCATACAAATTGCTCAACCTTTCAGTAATGTTAAGCTGTTTTACTGTTGTAATCAATCATTTGGGTGATTTACTGGATAACTCTGTTGTGTTTTCCTGACATCTACTTTGAATTTACGAGAAAGCTTATTCTTTTCTACCAAAATTTTGAAATAAAAGAAAGTGATGTAAAATTCAAAATGGAGCCCTGGCTGCTGATGCACATGTATATCTTTTTAATCTAGTTAGTCTTGTAAATTTCTTGCATCTTGTAAAAATTAACTCGTAATTCTGTAAATATCATAATGGACACATTCAAGATGACAAATGCATGTTTTTTTATATGCTCATGCAAGGATGATGTCCTATACGAGGTCCACGCAAATTCAGATCACTGGATGATTGCTGGGAGGAAAAGGGGACATGTCTGTCTGTCCACAAAACAAGGTTTCTTCAAGATGTTAATTTGTTTCTTATGGTTTTTGACTTTCAACTTGTATTTCAAGTGCTTCTGTACATTTATATGTACTCTGCTGTACTCATGCTTGTTTTGTACTCCGACAGGATCGAGAATAACTATTGCAGTATTATGCTTGCCACTGGTTGCTGGATATGTTCGTCCTCCTCAGTTGGGCTTGCCAAATGTTGACAAGGCAAATATTTGTTGCAATCCTCCTAGTCCACATTTGGTGTGCGTCTTCCCTCCAGCTTTGAGTTCTTCTTTCTGCATACCGGCCTGAAGATTTTGGTCATCATTCTGACCTTTACAATTGGATTGATCGTCGGCGTCCTTTCTCGTTTAAAAAGGCATGAGCATCAAGTGGACGATTTAACTTGAAAACGTCAAATCTGCCAGTGTTTGTACAATATGTATTCTTTTTCCAAGTTGCAACAATAGAGAATGTGAGCTTTTGCACGTTAAAGGTGTAGGTAGACTCACTGCTGTATCATATACTCATGTACAGAGAACATTTTTGCTTGTACAATAGAGGAGATTCTGAGATGATTTCCTTGTACACGGAACAGTTGTAAGGAGATAGATGAAATTAATAGGTAAGGAGATTGGTTTTCTACAATACAATGTGCATGCTCTGACCAACTGCTCTTGTTCTTATGAAAATGTTCGATGTGATAAAGTAATATGCGCTGTATGCCTTGCTCTTTTGGTTCCTGTCGGAAATGGGCGTTGACCAGACATTGTTGGAGATTGTATGGATTATAAACATTGGATTTAAGTTATATGCATTAACAGTGATAAATGTTATTTAACCAGTTATAAAGATTATCAACCAATGCTAGGAGTCTTAAATGGAGTTACCTGCAATTACTGGATTACCTTTTGATCTGACCATTAGTGCACATAACTCAGACTCAAAACATATATCATTTATTAAGGCGATCCAGTTAAATGTTATTAGCAGTGATATCATTTCTCCATGGGTAATGCTACTTGCATGTATGCGACAGTGCGAGGCTTTGTATGGGGTGTATGTGAATTAATGTACTGCAATCTTGTATATTGAGTAATCAATACAATCATATTGCTCATTTCTTATTTCCGGCGATTCACTTAGCTGCCGTTTTCAAGGTGTTCTGTCATCGAACTTTTTGGTAGAGCTATACCATCTCAGTCTTGTCATGTGTGTATGCTCCTCTCTTTCCTTTATTTTGATACTTTTCGCTTATGGAAGATAAATTAAAGTTATTAAACTAATTTCACGACTATATTATTCGATATTAATTTTAAGTTTAAGTTTCAAAAATCAGAAGCAATGCGAGAAGGTGATGGAATAGACTTTGAGGTCCTAGCCTAGGTAAGCTAGTTTCAATATGAAGAAGCAATAAGTGAAACTGACACTTATGGAGGGGGTAGATTGCGAACATCTCAGTAATACTATCATTGTTAGTGTTTATAGAATGAAGTTTAAACATATGAGATAACGAACTAAAAAATACTTTTAGGAATCATTATTAACCGGAGTGTATTTTCTGATCGTTTCTCCCGAATCTGAACTTTACTTCCATTAGCGTTCTAATATTACTTTATAATTGACGTCTAATTGGTTTTCTATAGGTACGAGTTCATAAGAAACTACGAGAGTTGACTATTACACTGAAGCATATATGCTCAAGAATTACTTATGAGTAGTTGAAGCATATTTTCAACTGAGTGCCACGGATTGTCAAATATCATAAACGAGCTATCCTGTTTTACTTTTGATATAAGCAATAAAGAATAACCTATACCAGAAAGGCGGAATGAAGTATCAGGAAACAGAGGATAACGGAATGAGGCTTCAAAAAAGAAAAAAAAAAGAAGGAAACTGGAAAGGGTCCCACCTAGATTTGAACTCGGGTTACTGGATTCAGAGTCCAACGACCTGACCACTAGACCATGTTGATCGAGTCGTTTCCCAGGTATATTATTACCCATTATTAAGTTTCATCCCAAAAGAAAATATCTTAAATCAATGATATCGTAATAGTTGATTATTTTCTTCTTGAAGGAAACAAGGGAAATATAAAAAGGAGGGAAGTTTATGAATTCAACATTAGCCTTGGATTAGGGCCTAACCCAAATATTCGGGTAATTTGTAATGTAACACAAATTCAGGAGAAGGAATATTAGTAGTTGTTTGGTCTCCATCAACTCCTCGTGGCCTCTAACACTCTAATTTGATGAACCTATATTGATAGTTGAAACGTCGTGGGAATTATCTTTCTCAATAATATATGATGTGTGTTAATTACCTTTTTGATATGGGATTCCAGAAAAGTTCACGCTTCTATTGCGTTACTAATCAATCACAATAAGCATATAAGGATGAAAAAGGTTGTATTGGAGTTATGCCTACTCAATTGCAAGATTAGAGTGTTTAAGCTTTTGGATTTAAAATATGGCATTTGAATCCCTCCTATTTTTTTCCCTTCCTTTTGTTGTATTTGTTTTAATGAATCCTAAATCAGCACTTGGAATAGGGCCTCATTATGGACCAAAACATCCTTGGAATGGACGATACAAAATCAGGAGAGAAGAAATATTGCCAGTTTTTTTTTAGGTCTTTATCAACACAATACAGTGGCCTTCTAATATTCCAAGTTATATTAGCCATAGCTGTTTATATATGATAGCTGAAACATCATTAATTTGACAAGCACAAAAATTGTGTCCTGCTCTGAAACACCTCTATCAGGGAAGAGCTAAACTTCTAGCTATGGATCGGCAGAACCAAATAAATTTTATATATAAATGATTATATATCAGAACTCAATAAGATATCTTTTCTAGAATTTAAAACTCATAAATTCAAGTTGCTGGATCCGCCTCCGAATTCATGAGAACTTTTGTTAGCAAATCCTTCTTATCCTACCAAACCCACTATTACATTCAGCATCACTGTTATTTTAGTTTGCCACTAATGAAAACTCTGGCCGAACTCACGATTTTGATATATTTATCATCTTCTAGGAGTACCTCGAAGAAAAGGAAAGGTCATGATTAATGATTTGTGTTTTAACATAGCAATATAAATAAACGGATTCAAAATTTTATATAATTTTTTCTATCTCTAATTAACTGGATGTCCTTCTTTAACCGAGGGTCTAACGGAGACAGTCTCTCTGTCTTTCCAGGATAAGGATAAAGCTGCGTACATCCTACCCTTTCCAGACTCCACTTATGAGACCACATTGGATTATTATTATTGTTGTTGTTGTTGTACAATTTAGCTGGATGTAACAAATAGAATATTTTCTTTGATAGATAACCAACAAAAGTTTACCATTGACATTTGCTTGTACTTGGTTTTTAAGTTTGTAGTGGATATAGAAACAAACACAAACGTACAAATGGAACGAGGCTACTAAAGAAAGTTCTATTGAGTAATAAGTATTGATCTTATCTTTTATGACCAAATATCCCCTATTAACAATCAGTACATTGAACTTTTTCTATATCCACTACAAACTTAAAAACATTACTTTACTTTTAAATTTACAATTGACATTTGCGTTTTCTAGGCGTGCCCGGGGTCATGGCCTACCAAAAGCGCATCGCAGCGTACTTGTAAGGCATAAGTATTATGGACGTTCGTCTAGGCGTAAGCCCAACATTTTGGGCATTTATTTAGTAAAAATAGCACGGTATAGTCAGTTTTTGGATTGATCATTCAAAAATATCCAGTGTTTATTAAGTCAATGAAAAATAGCCACTATTTTACTGCAACAGAGATCGATCCAGCATAATATACTGGAGTTCGGTGCACTTGTGTATGAACTCCAGCATATTATGCTGGACCGGTATACTTTGCTGACTCCAGTATAATATACTGGAGATTGGAGCACCGGTGCTCCAAACTCCAGTATATTATGCTGGACCGGTATACTTGCTGGAACTCCAGTATATTATGATGGAGTTCTAGTGTACTTATGCTGGAACTCCAACATATTATGCTGGAGTTCCAGCATACTTATCCTGGAACTCCAGTATAATATGTTGGAGTTCAAATATACTTATGCTGGAACTCCAGCATAATGTACTGGCGTATTTTCCGGATTTTGAACAGTGTTTTTGCTCAGATTTATCTTTACATGAAAAGTAGCTAAATTTCGATTACTTTTGAAACTGAGCTATTTTTGAATGACCAGTTGTAAATCTGGCTATTTTTTTTATTTTCTTCCACTTATTTGGGGCGTAGGCCTCGAGTAATAAATCTTTATTGCTTAACTTAAACAACAAAAAGTTAACTCATATAGCAAATTTTCAACTAAAAATCTCAAAAATTAAAGGTTTTTTTTCTTTTAATTACTTATCTCAATTTCATAATCTTGACTCTTTATCATTACTACTGAATAACAAATACATTTTAAACCTTTATCTCCAAGTGTAAACTACAAATAAAGAGCTTTTTGCTCCAATTCTTACTTTGCTTTCACTTTTGTATTTTGATTTGTTATCTAGTTTTAGGTTTTTAAATAATAATTTCATATTATTTTTATTTTTATTATTATTATTTGAATTATTAGGAACTAGAATATCATTTTTATAACTCTAGGTTTATTCTACTATAGTCATGTTAATTATACGTGTAGTGCAACTTTTCGTTTTTTACTTTTTCAAGCAATTTTTTTTTTGGGTGTGGTTCAAGCACATGTTAGCATATTTATAATAGACATTTACATTTTCCTACTTTTTTTTTTTTTGAGCCATGAGTCTACCAGAACATTCTCTCTAGGCAGGAGTAAGAATTTTGTACACACTACTCTCCCTAGATTTCATATGTGGGATTTCACTGTGTTTGTTGTTGTAATGTATTTTTATTAATATATTTATTTTATTAATTTATAAAATTATTAAAAATTAAATATGCATGGGGCTTATGCCCGCAGCTCAAGGCTTTCGCCTCATCCGGTGTTGGATAAAATGCCTCACCACCTCTCGTCCACCCCTTTTAAAACAGTGATATAGGGTAAGTTTTTTTCTTTTATTGCTGTAGGACCTATGAGTATGCATTAGTCATTTGTTGCTCTTGCTTTCACATGTTAGTCGTTCATTTCTACATCAAATTTCAAAAGGTAAAGCTGTGCCATAATCTATCCATGATAATTACCACTACAATTTATTAATTGGAGAAAGTAAAGAATATTAAAGGTTATGTCCTTTAATTCTTGAAGGAAAAGTTTTTAAATTCCCACTTGCTTCTAAAAAACTTTCTTTTGTTTTCTATTTCGTGTTTAATTTATTAAGGTGGGGAGTTGAAAGGTAGATATTTCTTTTTATCTTCTTCTTCTTTTGTTTATTTTATTTTGTAGAGGATAAAGACGAAACGGAAATCTAGTCTTCCTTGTATGTGATTCTAAGATGAATAAATTATATAATTACAATATTATACCTGATTATTTAAATCAGGCCTCTATTTTGGTATAACAAGAAGGAGTTTACTATATTTAGCGCAGTGAAATTTGTGAAATTAATCATGCCTTTATACCTATAGTCATAGAAGCAATTAATATATTTTCTTTTTATTTGATGAAATACATATACAACATTTTTAATTTAGCAACAATTTCTAGACTCCTCACACGAGGCTTATACCTAAATCAGTTTGTGACATTAAAATGGCAATCGTATTTACATAGCTTTACATTTTTTTCTTATATGAAATCGCATAATGATGTTAATTATGTAAGTTCAAATTCGAGGGTCAAATGTGGTCCGAATATAGTGTTACTACCAATTCTACAAAAGGAGTAAATGCACAAAAGACTTTTCAACTAAAAAAAAGTAGCTTATAATATCCATTATGTCAAGGATGGAGATTTGACAAGGACCTCAATTGCTTCTTCCACGTCTATTTCAACTTTTATCCAATTATTCAAATACCTAATCATATGTTTAAAAAATGGTCCCAATTCTCTTGTCCTATGTTACGGCCAAACGCACACGCAAGTATACGATCGTCAAGTAATAAAGTAGTGAGTAGAGTATCGTTCCCACGAAAATTTGTGATTAACTATTTACTGATTCAAACTCAATTAACTTATCAATTCAAGAGATTTTTTACAAAATATAGAAGTGACTAATTTACTACCTAAAACTATCAAGCAATGAATTAACTAGAAATCAACCGAATAAATAGCAATTTCAAATAACAATCAGTAGGAGAGAATATTCCAGGGTCACAGGTTAGCTAACAATCATGTTGCGTTCTTGGCTTAAAATTACTAATTGATTTATATGGATTGTTGATTGACAGGGTTGATATTGCTCATAAGAATCTGTGGAATTCTTACTCGCCTATTCAAGCTAACTTAATGCCTATATGTCTATGGAATTAAGATTAACAAAAATGCATTTATACTTCATGTATTTCAACCAAGCAAGACAATTAGGTATATGTCTATCCTAATTGCAAATCCGTTCCCCGATGCCCGGGTTCAAGAACTTGCTCTATTTAATTCTATATGCAATCTAGAATTTTCACTTTCGAGCTCAACTCTAGATTCGTAGATAGTAGTATTTCACTGTTAGCTACTCAGCAAAATAATTAAAAACAGAATTAAATAAACAACCCAATATGATAAAATCAACTTCGTCAAATTAAACTTCAAACATTAACATTCATGTTTCACCCATGACCCTAGAACAATAGGGTTCTTAGTCACGCATGCTCATAGTAGCAATTTCAAGTAATTCCCAAGAACACATAAAAATCAATAAAAGAAGGAAAAAGTAAGAACTCAAGACGAATTCCGTGGTTCCCAAGCTTTGTCGTGGCTTTTTCTCCTTTCCCAATATGTTAGATGACCTAAAAGAGGTGTTTTTGGCTTATATATTACGTACAAAAGTTATGGGCCAAATTTCTCCTATTCCTAGTCCGAATCTGCTTCAGGGATTGATGCTGGAGTGGATGTTTTGCATCCATCTCGTCCTCCGCTTCTCAGCTT
Source organism: Nicotiana sylvestris (assembly GCF_000393655.2). Lineage (NCBI taxonomy): Eukaryota > Viridiplantae > Streptophyta > Magnoliopsida > Solanales > Solanaceae > Nicotiana > Nicotiana sylvestris. The sequence continues at coordinate 68,348,417 of NC_091063.1, forward strand.
TGCATGCTAGCATCCACCCTTTGTTCCTCCATCTCAGCTTTGCCCAGGTACGGATACTATAGGGATGCTATGAGCCGACTTCACTGCTAAGGGTGTACCAAGTAACCTTCTTTCCAAGGATGATGCGACGCATCCACCCTCTTCTCCTCTAGTTGGAGCATCTTTTCTTCATATTTTTGCTCTCCAAACACCCTAAATCATCACACACAATTCAATTAGTCATAAAACCAATAATTAAACCATGTTGGACATTTTTAACACCAAATAGCAACAAAAAGCGATTAAAACATGGGTAAAGTAATATCAAAACATATAGAAATATGTCCAACATTACCACCCCACACTTAAACTTTTGTTCGTCCTCGAACAAACCATCACTATAGTGGACGAAACAAAATTAAGCTCTTATCATTTAAAGTACACTACACCTATGACCATGGTTGTTTGCAAAATTAAGCTCTAGCATATGTATTCACATACACTTCCCTTTTTTTATGCCTACTTCAAAAATATTCAAACAAATACAACATACACATAAAAATCCTAGCCTTAAAAACTAACTAAATGTCACAATGCACTCATGGCCTGAACACCAAACATCATAGAGAGAAGTCTAATAATGTTACCTATCCCTCGTGAAACTATGTATCCTCTCAACAAGAACAAGAGAGTAAGTTGAATCCACGTATTCGAATCTCATGATCATATATAATTTAAGGACTCATATATATCAAAGAAAATATCTCACCCTCACAAAGAAGTCACATGCATGCAATTGGTACCATAGGCTCAGAGGTGGCTCAACACTGCATGTGGCCTAAAGCAAAAATTTAAAAAGAGGCCTCAAAAGACATTCGAGGTTAAGAAATGCTTTTTCATATTTAATCCTTTGATAATTTCATTAGCTTAAGATTGAAAAATTGTCTAAAAAGCACTTAAAGAATAGAAGAAGATTCTACAAAATCATAGTTATAAACAAAATTGATTCAAGTTGAAGTGAGTTAGACAAATTAAGAAGTTGAGCCCATCCACCATGCGTGTGGTAACAAAATAAATAAATAAATTAGGAAGTAAATGCAAATTTAATAATCTACAATTTTTTGGTATAAACTTTAAAAATTGACAACAAAGGATTAAAACTATTTTATTTATCACTAATAATAAATACATCATCATTTATACTATATATAATTTGAGTAAATTTGGGGCCTTAATATTTTGGGGGCCTAAAGCCACTGCTTTAGTGGCTTTAGGGTTGAGCCATCACTGCATAGGCTTGCCCATAATATAAATCTCTACTAATGTAGGCCCACTTGATCTAAAATCAATTAGAACTTTTTTTGTGGTTGTAATGTGGGCTAATGGACGGGTATGATATATATAGGAATAGTGACTAACCCTCCTGTAAACATGTAATTTTTGACCCTCCCCAAGATTTTACACATTTTAGCATAAATATTTAATTTAGGTTTAGTATCGTTATTCTAAATAGTGTTGACTCTTTTACTTTATTTTAATCACAAATAATAAAAATTACAAAAAATATTTTTTTATCTTTAGGTAAAGTCAATTAGCATATTTATATTTATAGTATTATAAAATTTGAAAATACAAAAAAAAAATTTAGTTTCACTCGTAGTATTTAGTTTTATAATAGTTTATTTTAATTAAGAATGATGTTTACACTTTATAGATACATTGTATTATTTGGTCTTCTTATCCTAAATTTAAACCCAAAAAAAGACATGGTCCAACTCAATCCTAAATCCAAGCCCAATTACCTTTAGCCCAAATAACCTTAGCTCATTACCCCATCCTTAACCCTAGACCCCTTCCCATAAATAGAGACCTAGACCTAGGAGGGACCCTAATTGGAGAGCTTCAACTGTGGACATCTAAAAAAACCCAGCCATCCCCTTCTTCTTTCTCATCTCACTCACTGATAACACATACACACACAACAAAAAAAAGAAGAGAAACGGACTCCTTCAAAAGTTTTAAGATCTGGAATCGGAAAAACTTGAAAGTAGAAGAAAAACATCATAAGGAAAAGGTATTACAAAAGCTATTATAAAACCCCAGCACATTGGGTGGATATTCTCTGGAATTTCAATGGTTATTCGAACTGTAAAACCGTTGTTCATTGTGCTGAACTCAATACAGTTTCTTCATCACTTTTCTCCTTTGATTTATCCCTTTCGAGGTATTCCTTAACTTCTAATTTTGTAATTGCCTGTAGATTTAGTGAATCGTGTATATTCTAAAATGATTGTTGCTGAAATAAGGTTATATGTCCTTCACGGCTAAATTATACCGTTGTCACCACTGATTTAGTTCTATTGTGATTTCACTTGAATTTCAAATTTGAATTAATTGTAGTCGTCGTATCCCATGTTTAATAAAATTATTTCAGCATTTTTTGTGTGATGAAGAGGCTTAATTAATTGTTCTTTGAATATGAACTGCATCTGCCTTTGTCATAAATAATTACATATTGGTTGTTACCTTGTGTCTCTTGCCACAGTCGCTGCTTGCAAATTCCAATTTCTTCATTGTCCAAGCAAAATCTCTTGATGGATTTTTACTTTTTTTAGTGGATAGAAATGGAGAGGTTTCTTTTCTGGTTGATCTTTTAAAATTTAATTGTTGTTAAAGAGGTTTTGTCTTGATTCTTGGTTGAACAGAAAAATGAGGCAAGTAGATTTGTAATTGGAATTTGGTTGCCTTAAGTTGAAATAGGTTTGCCATATTTGGTTTGATAATAATAAAAGATTACGTAAAGTTATGAGAAGCCCATTTTAAATACCTATTGTTTTGAGATGGTGCTACTAATTCATTTTTTTTCTATAGTGCATTTGTCTACTTTTTCTTGTAGATAATTTCATGTTTTAACTTCTTTGTTTCATCTTGAATTAGTATTCTCAAATCTCATTTCATATTCTGATTCAATGTCGACATCTCATTAGGTGGCGACCTAATCCAACTTTGGTAAATAGGAAATTCAATCTACATATTTTCAGAAATAATCCATGAGATCACACTTCACAACAAATCTTAAACTTAGGAAGATAAATAATTATGAACATTCGTAGCTTGCTTTAGGTGTGATTAAACAAATCATTATGACTATGAGTACGGTTTTCGTGGCATAGTCATGATACATAAATTCAAATTTGGGCGTACATTTCATGTGACCTGGCCATAACTTTGAATATTGATAATAATGATCATGTTGTAAACCGCGAGTGTATTTCATGTGACGCGATTTGCAATATGTTCAAAACAAACGAATCCAAATTCGAGTGCGTATTTCATGTGACTCGACCACAACTTCTAATAATAATAAAATAAATATGTTGTAAATCGCGGGCGCATTTCATGTGACGTGATTCACAATATGTACAAAAATAACGAGTGCACGATATCGTGACACGTTCAAATAAATTCCATAAATTGAAAAACGGTTAAATAAATAAAAGCGATTATAAAGTTAAAAATGCACAATATGTTTAAAATATGTAATAAATCAGATAATTAGGCCAATTATTAATAGTTAAGCGACCGTGCTAGAATCACGGAACCCGAAAATGCCTAACACCTTCTCCCGGGTTAATAGAATTCCTTGCCCGAATTTTTGTGTTCACGGACCATAAATAAGAGTCAACTTTCGTCAATTCAGGATTTAGAACCGGTGACTTAGGACACCATAAACTATCCCAAGTGGCGACTCTGAATTTTAAATAAATAATCCCATTTCGATTGTCACTTAAATTGGAAAAAACTCCCTTATACCCTTCCGGGGGTAGTAAAAAGGAGGTGTGACAGCTCTAGCGACTCTGCTGGGGATAAGAACCCAGAACCTATGGTTTAGGATTCAGAATTCGAGCTTAAAATATCTGTTATAGTTGGCTTTATTTATTATCTAATTTTTGTGTGTTTGAGCCTAATGTGCTAATTATCGCTTTTTACCGCTTTGATATTGTTTGAATTGTATATAAACTGTTACGAAACCCTCCTCTCTCTGAGTCTTCTAAATCATCTGGGAAGTGTGCACTTCATGTGACTTCTCTTCTGTTAGAGTCATATCTCAATTTTAGAATGAGGTTCGGACAAGTTGCAAAGCTGGTGAAGCTTTTGTATTCCCAGTATGCTGTCCCCCTCGGCTCGAGCTGTCCGCTCGAGTAAGCCCGGTCTAGAACAAATAAACCCAAGTTTTTAAACTTAGAATAACATAGCCTCATGCCTGATCCCTAGTAGGAACGTTTGTTTGCATCACGTGTATTTGACTTAGGGGACTCAACACAAGGGTTGGGTCCGTCTAGGACAAGTGTATCCAAAAATAAAAGACTATTCTGATGCATTCTATGTGCTACATATTGCAATATTCAAGGATAAAAGGGGTCATTTGGCGGACCAATGAGGGTAAATGAGAAAGAAAAGAGGTTGAGGTATAAAAAAACAAGTAGGGCCCAATTATAATTTTCTTTCACGCTTTTTCAAGAAAAGACCAAAAACAAAAAAAAAGTATGAAAAACCCATACATTTTGCACTTTCCCATCATTTTTCTAAATAAAAAATAAAAAAATAAAAAGGAAAAGGAAATCCAAAAAGAGTTTACACGTTTCATCATTTTTCAAAAAAGACAAAATATATTTTCCTCTAAATTAGTTATTTTTTTTAATTCTCGCCCGTATCCAATCTGCCCGAACTACGCATACTTGATTCCCGTCTTTCGGGGCGTGATACGTAGGCAACCCATATAAGGTCCGGTCTTCCTAGTGAGTCTTATGTTCTTGGCTTTGCGGGGTCTTAGCCAAATCTTGCATTTTTAGCAACTTTTAGCAATTTTAGAAAAATAGTTAGAATCATGTTATGCATGTGTCCAACAGGATGGGTTATTGTCTCACATAGCGTTCTAGGTCTTTAACTTTATTTGGTCTTAATTTTTTCATATAGATGTGGATCTATTTACCGAAGTTTGAGCATAACAGACACCCCAGGACCATCTGGTCAGGACCGTTGCACCCGTGAGTTGCTTAAGGAGATTTTTTTATGCTTTGAGTCTGTTTTTCTTTTTATGTCATCTTTTACCTTCTAGTTTTATATAGTAATGTCGAGTCTTTTAGGTGATGTTAGAGTCTGTCATATTCTAGTTAAGTTTGCCGAGTCTTTTGTTATTATATTTCCTATTTTGTATTTGAAAATTATGTTATAAATCAAAAATCCAAAAAAGAAGAAATTTTGCGTTTTTGTATTTCCGTTAGAAGTTTTCTTTAGAATACTAATTCTAGGAATTAAAAAAAATCATTTAAGGTGGTTTTCCTTTATTAAATTAATATCTAGAACTCAAAATAAAAATTACTTTTATATTTCCTTTAGTACATTAAGACTAAAAATTCAAAAAAAAAAAAAGAAATTTTCTTTTAGTACTTCTTTAAAAGTTTTCTTTAAGATATTAATTCCAAAAATCCAAAAAGACTTTCTTTTGAGATTCTTCTTTGGGAAATTAATGAAAAATGAATAGAAAAAAAATTATTTTTATTTTTACTATAACTTCTGGATATTGTACATAGAAGAAAAAAAATAACATACTTTATCTTTGGTTTATCTTCAGATTTTCTCCCTTAGGTAATCAAAACTGAAATCCAAAAATATTTTTTATTTTTTCATTTCTTTGTTCGAAATCTTTCTTTCAGGATATCAAACGAAAATTCAAAATATTTTTCTTTAGTTCATTCTTTAGATTTCCTTCCTAAAAAAAGAATCAAAAATATTTTCTCTTCTAGGGGTTTTTCCTTAATAATTTCTCATCAGAGTATTCATTAAGGTAAAAAAGAAAAAAAAAGAAAAAAAAGAAAAAAGAAAATGAGAGGTTAGTTTCTTTACTTTATTCTCGATCTTCCCAAACTACGCAAAGATCTGATTCATGCGGCGTCATGATACGTAGGCAACCTACATATGGTTCGATCGAATCATTTTTTTGTTAAAACAAAAAGGAAAAAAGAAGAAAAAAAAGAGGTGAAATTATGAGATGTGAGAAATGAGAGGAAAGAAAAGAGTGATAATTAGAAGAGAAAAAGAGAGGAAGGAAAATGAGTAAGCCAAGAAGTGCTAGAAAAGAAAAAAAAAGAGAACATTCAAATGGACAAATTGGGATGATGCCAAGTGACCTTGTGACCTTCGAAGTCAATTTTGAACCGTTAATTGTTGCTAGGTGCATTGCACACAATGTGATATTTGCAGCTGTTAAATGCCCTAACGTTAACGTGATGACCTCATTTTGTTCCTTTTTGTTATCTCTATTGAGCAGAAGGGTGGTTGGTTTGTGGTTCTTAAGGTAACTCATCCATACAACACAAGGTCAAAGAGCAAGGCAGCCATGACTAGCAAAGACCTAGACACAAGAGTTGTTGACTCATCGAGGGAGTTTATGGAGTCGGAGTCTAAATTGAAAGGGGAGGTTCAAATGTTGAAACAAGAGATGGCAAAAATGTATCAGTCTTGGATCAGGGGGCATCCTCCACCTTCATTCCCCACTAACTACACTGAAAACCCTGCAACTATCCCACCACTATCACAAATCCAGATTCCCACTGTTGCTGATATCTTCCCACAACCTTTTCACAATCCACCACATAGAACCACATCACATCCCGCTCCTTTGACCACTCATGTTTTGGTAACTCATCCACCTGATACCTTTCCTCGATCCTCTAACGAGACTATGTTTAAAGTCCCCGATGCCAAACACTATGCTCTAGAACCAACTTTCAAAGTCTCGGATCCCTACTCTCACGCTCCTCATTTTGAGCCTCCCGATGAAGCTGAAAAGCCTGCTAAGACAGTGGAGCAAGATGAGATATCCAGGAAGGTGAAAATCTTAGAGCAGTCTTTAAGAAACATGCAAGGGATAAGGAGCCAGATGAGTGTCGCTTACAAAGACTTGTGCTTATTTCCTGACATCCAACTGCCTACTGGTTTAAAGATGCCGAAGTTTGATTTGTATGACGGACATGGAGATCCCGTGGCCCATTTGAGAGGTTACTGCAGTAAGATGAGAGGCACCGGTGGGAAGGACAAATTATTGATGGCATATTTCAGTCAGAGTCTGAGTGGGGCAGCTCTAGAGTGGTACACCCGCCAAGACGTTAGCAAGTGGTACATATGGGACGATATGGCTCAGGCCTTTGCTCGGCACTTTCAGTACAACATAGAAATTGCCCAGATCGCATTTCCCTCACCAAGATGGAAAATAATCCTAATGAAAGCTTTAGGGAATACAGGCTCAGATGGAGAGAGCAAGCTGCCAGAGTCAATCCCCGATGGAAGAAAAAGAGATGGTCGAGTACTTTTTTCAAGCTAAAGAGCCAACTTACTTTGGGCATTTGATCACGGCTGTGGGTAGGCCTTTTAATGATGTGGTAAAAAATGGGAGAAATGGTAGAATATGGGCTGAAGTCGAGCAAGATCATGAGCTATTCTGCTTTAAAAGCCACAACACAAGCAATTTAGAATGACATAGGAAGCTGGCTGGGTCAGAAGGAAGATGATGATGTTGCCATGGTTGTCTCAGGATCAGGATATGGTTCAGCGGGTCCACCTCACCAATATACTCCGTCTCAACCCCAACTCCAAACCTATCCCCGAGCTCTATTTAATCCACCTCAGTATTATCCTCCGAACAATGTCCGGTCATCTGTCCAACCACCGTGTCACTCCTTATGGCGAGCGGCAGCACCGTATAATGCACTCTTGCTTTCACAACATTTTCAAGTACCCAACAACCCTAGAAAATAGGGGCAGGGAGAGGAACAAAGGCAAGGAAATAGTTTCACGCCAATCGGGGAGTCCTACACAAGCTTGTTTGAAAAGTAAAGCACTCTGGCCTGATTGAGCCGCTCCTTGGCTATACTCTAGACCCATATGCAAAAGGTTTTGATCCTACTGTACGATGCATGTACCACTCTAACATCCAAGGGCATTGCATTGAAGATTGTCGTGCTTTGAAAAGGGAAATAGAACGAATGATTCAAGAAGGGGAAATTGTGATCAAGGACAGTGACAGGGAGCATGCGAATCCTCTTGGGAACTTGCTGACTGAAGTTAATGATATTGAAGTTGGTAATGGACTTGGCAATATTGATATGGAACCCAATGGCTAAGATAACGTGCTTGGTAATTGGAAAGACGCTCCATTTCTTGGTTAGCCGGGGAAGAGTTTTGGTGGTTTATTTTGTTATCATTTCTGTTGTCCAGGTTATTTTCAGGGTTGTAATCCGGATATTGTCTTGTGACTCAAACCCTTCTATCCTTTTATTTTGCCTAGTTTGTTTAGTCGTAGTAGCTCGTTTAGTGTTGTCTGGTTTTGTTCCAGGGTTGTAACCCCAACTTATTTTACTTGTTTTGTTGTTCAAACCCTTTCACCATCTGTCTAATGCAATTTCTTGTTTTCTATTATTTCTAGTCAGTATTTGTTTAGTTCTCTTTTCCTTTTATAGTTCTTTTCCTGCTGACTCTAATGACATGACATGCACGCGTAATTCTCAGCCTGGTCTTAAAAGTTAGTTTAGTCATGAAGTAATGAAATAATTTTGAAGATGATAGGGACATTTGAGGAAAATAAGTAAAAGCATTTTGAGATCACATCAAGCCTGAATTGTGTGAAACTGGGGCAATAGAACATAAAGAAACACTATTGAAACGCATCCTGCCGCATCAGGTTGAAGCTAAAGGAAAGTTTGCTCCAAATTGGCAGGGGCCGTTCGTGGTAACGAGAGTGTTGTCCAATGGTACTTTGTATTTAGCAGATGTAGAAGACAAATGTGTGTATATGGTTATCAATTCTGATGCAGTCAAAAGATATTATGTATGATTTCTTTGGTTTGTTTAATTGTGTTGTTTGTATTTGACATGCTTTGAAGATTGGAATGACGAATGCATTTTATTTTGCTATCTAAATACTTTATCCTTTATTACCCCTTTGAGCCTTGTTTAATTTCTTTCATATCCCTCTTTTGGAATCAGAAGCAGATTTTAGAAATATGATACAGAAAAAAAGAGAGAAAGAAAATAAAGAAAAAAGAGAAAGGAAAAATGGAAAAAGAGTAAATAAAAGAAAAGAAAAGAAAAAAAGAGAAAAAAGAAAAAAAAGGAGAGAGAAAAGTACAAAAAATAAAGCAATTCATATGTCATGAACTACGTTCAACCTGATTCCTTTTAAGGATACGTAGGCAGCCTCACGGTTCAGTCCCATCAAAACAAAAATTCAAAAGTCTCCAAGCAAAGAAACTGGGGCATAAGTTGTGGTTGTTGTAAGAGATCTAATTCCAAAAATTGTAATTTTGAACCCTTTTAAGCTATTTTTGAGCCTTATGATACCCTTTCTTTTTAATCCTATCCAAAAGCCAACATTACGGTCCAAAGAAAGACCTTCCAATCAATCTTTGAGTAGTTCCAAGTCAAGCGAGTTAGAGGTAGGATTCTCATCAGGGACAACACTTCATTCTACACAAGGAAAACAAAAATGAGAGAGTCTTATCGGTGAAAACCTTCACAGGTACCATAAGGCGACGATAAGTTGAGAGAAAGAACAAAATGAGAGAGGCATGATGGTGAAAACCCTTCGGGCACTAACCAGATAGGATAATCGGAGCATTGAAGCCCAGTTTCACGACTCGGAGGTACAACAAAAGTTGAATATCAGACTTGCTTGATAGATTAGGCCACTTAATCAAAAGGTGCATGTCATGGTCATTAGAGTTGGTGTCCACATCTGATAAGTGATTTACGTTGTAATTTTCTTATTAGGTATCATATCTTTCCATTGTCCCTGTCACAACCCTAACCCCGAACCCGGTCGTGATGGCACCTCTCGTGAAGACAAGGCCAGCCAGTTCAACCCAATTCGCCCTTTAAAACAGTTAATCAACACAATTATAGTCTAAACATGGTTTACATAATACTGAATACCAGAAATATAGATAACAATGCGAAAATCCAGCCCGATATAGCCCTAACCGGGGTATCACAAGTCACGAGCATCTATTAGAGTATAAATACAACTTAAAGGTCTGAAATATACAAAACAGGACTAATGAACGAAGAGGGAGAAAAAGCGATGCTGAGAACGCCGGCAACCACCTTGCTAAACTCCGATAACTCTGCCTCCGACCAGCCAAAACCCACTACCGGGTGCATAAATACCTGAATCTGCACACAAGGTGCAGGGAGTAAAATGAGTACTCCAACTCAGTGAGTAACAAATGTAAATAAAGACTGAAGACAAGAAATCACGTAAAGCCAATCAAGATGCTGTATAGAAGCATCTCAAAAACCAGTAAGAAAGCAGTGAAGCTGTAAAATCTCTTAAAACATTTTAGCTCAGTTTAAACTTCTTTGAAAATGGCTTTTTTCAACAGTTACACAATGAGTGCAAAATAAGTAGTGCAGATTAGCACAGAAATCTGCCCCTCGGGCACAAATAGCATGGTTTAACAGATAAAATTACAAATAAATATGAAAGATAAACATATAAAGGTTTGCCCCTCGGGCTCAATATCAACAACTCCGCCCCTCGGGCAATATCTCAGAACAATACCAGCCCCTCGGGCAATCACATAGAATAATACCAGCCCCTCAGGCTATCACATGGAACAACATCAGCCCCTCGGGCTATATCTCACATCACAATGGGTACTCGCGCTCTCTGGGGGTGTACAGACTCCGGGAGGGTCCCCTTACAGCCCAAGCGCAATATCAAGCCATCTCGTGGCATCAAATCTAGGCCCTCGGCCTTATATCAGTCAAGCCACCTCGTGGCGTATATATCTCAGGCCCTCGACCTCATAAACAATATCAACAAGCCACCTCGTGGCGTATATATCTCAGGCCCTCGGCCTCAAATCAGTATCAATGTTTCCTCACAACTAGGCCTTCAGCCTTACTCAGTCAAAAATCATATAAGCCACTCGGGCAGCAGTAAAACATGATACTCAGCCTAAAATATTATTTAAAATATCATTTCAAGTGTTAAATCAAAGTAAACTTGGCTGAGTTTTGAAAACAGTGAAAAATAACATGGTTGAGTTCAAGTATAAAGTAAAAACAATGAGAAAATATCAATAACAAGCCCCGAAGGGTTCACATAGTTGGCACACGACCCAAATATGACATTCAGTCCAAATAATAATGATAACAGTTCGTTTTCACTTAACTACGCGGTAAAATCATCAATCGGGATGGACTAAGTCACAATCCCCAATGGTGCTCTACCCCACGCTCGCTATCCAGCGTGTAAGTCACCTCAACATAACACTACGATGTGCAATCCGGGGTTTCAATTTACAATCATTACTCACCTTGAACCGGCAAAATATCTAACTCACGACGCCTTTGCCCCTCAAATCAGCCTCCATGCGCGTTGAATCTATCTAAAATCAGAACGAATATGTCACAATATGCTAAGGGAACCAAGCCCAAGCGAAAACAATCGAAAAATACCAAAAAATCCCAAAATTAGCAAAACCCGAACCCTGTGCCCACTTCTCGAAACTCAGAAATTTTTACATCATTAGATTCCTTATCTCCTCACGAGTTCATACATATCAAATTTACCAAAATCCGACCTCATATGGTCACACAAATTCTAAAAATTCACTCTCCAATTTCAAGCCCTAATTTCCCAACTCTTCCTCTAATTTCCACAAATTTTCATGATTAAACAATGATATAATCACCATAAACACAATATAAAGCCCAAGTAGCTTACCTCAGCGGATACACTTGATCCCTTCTTGAAATCACAGCTTGGAGTTCCAAAATCGCACAAAAATGATGAACAAATGACTGAAAATCGCGAAAGGGCATTTTTATACCTTCTACCCAGCTCTTTCGCACCTGTGATCCAGTAAGCGCATCTGCGCTTCTGCTTCTGCGGATTTCACTTATGACCCAGGACCCGCATCTGCGGTCCGAACACGCACCTGCGGTACCGCATATGCGGTTCTTCCTCCACTTCTACGAAAAACACTTGCCGGTCAAATCTCGCATATGCGATCCTTTCCCCGCATCTGCGGCTTCGCAGATGCGGTCCACATTGCCGTTTCTGCGGTCTCAGCCCATCTGACCTTTTTTCGCTTCTGCGATGAATCACCTGCATCTGCGGTGCCGCATCTACGGTCCCCAAACTGCAGATGCAAAAATACCACAAACAGCAAATCTGAAGCTGCAACCAGCATCTAACTTCTCCGATAACCATCCGAAATCATCCCGAGGCCCCCGAGACCTCAACCAAAAGTACAAACATAACCCAATACCTTATTCAAACTTGTTCCAATCATCAAAACACCTCATACAACATCAAATCTACCAAATCACATTGAATTCAAGCCTAAGTTTCTAAAAATCTTCCGAAATACACTTTTGATCAAAAACTCAACCAAACCACGTCCAAATGACCTGAAATTTTGCACACACATCCCAAATGACACAACGAAGCTACTGCATCTCTCGGAATTCCATTCCGACCCTTATATGAAAATCTCGCCTATCAACCGGAAATCGCCAAAATATCAATTTCACCAATTCAAGCCTAAACCTTCCACAGATTTCCAAAATGCATTTAGATCACGCTTCTAAGTCATATAATGGAGCTAACCAATTCATAAATTTTTTGATCTGAGATCATATACAAACAAGTCAAATCTTGGTCAAACCTTTCAAATTTTAAGCTTTAAACTGGGAACTGTTCTTCCAGTTTCATTCCGATTACCCTAAAAGCCAAACCCAACGATTAACATAAGTCATAATATATCACACGGGGCAAGTCATGCCCGAGAACTGGCGATCAAAGTGCAAAATCTCAAAACGACCGGTCGAGTCGTTACATCCTCCCCAACTTAAACATACGTTCATCCTCGAACGTGCCCAGAGTTGTTCCAAAAGCTAGCCAAATGCTGAATAACCTTACCATGCATATACCCGGGGGTGATCCCACGTCACCCTATCTTACATAGGTTCGATAACACAATATAACTGAAATTTCACAATCTATCCTAGTCCATAAACCATAGAACCACTTTTCTGCTTCTAAATCATCAATACGGTCAGAATCTCACATTTATACTGTGAATAAGTCCGACAAGCTATAACAAACCATATCTGCTATCTTAGGTGAAATCACATGATATATCACATAACTCAAACACTTGTAGCGATAACTTCTATTCACAGCAGCTGCCCACAACAACCGAATACCAGTAGAAAATCTCTTATCAACTAAGGTTTCATTCCAACACTTTTATATGCTGCCAATGATGACTAAAACACGCAGTAAGCCATAAACATTTCTCAGATCAACCATTCATGAAACCACTCCTCCCTAGCAATTACCATAGCAATTTTCTGCGCCGAACCTCGATGTTATCCTTCCAACATGCTGAAATCAAATCCGTTTGCAGTCATTAAAGATCCCGACGATCTCATCTAATCCAACACCCCATTCTGGTGACATGACACATCAATATAGGCCTAAGCCACAACTTGCATAATATGTGCACCAACAAGCAATGGTCCGAACATACTCAAATCATGAAAAATGTCTCAAATGAAAGAGCTGTAGCTCAAGCTCACCAGTACCACCACAATATAAGGTTGAGAACCCGTCTCACATCATAGAAATAGAACACACGAGTCTGACCCGCAAGGTCATATCTCCACATAGCTTCGCTGCAATGCGCGATCCTATCCAACACTGCTCCACATGAAACACCTTAAGTCACTATGCTCGAAATCGACAACCACACATAATTTGATGTTAGAAACCAAAGAAAATCATTACACCCACGGTGAAACAAATAACATATACCACGCAAACCCGATAGGACATAACTGATACGCCATTCAACGAGCAGCACTCAATTACTCACCCCGCTCGACTTCCACTATGAAGCCCCAATAGAACTGCACCATATGTGCCCGTCACCAACAAGTCATAACGTATCACACACAGAAAGGTAAGTCATGGATCTCCCCTGATCACTAATAAGCTCAATAACGGTCGAATCAACACGTCCCTCAACAATACAATTCGAGGCCAACCAAGCCGACTCAAGCTAGAATCACGCATCCACATTGGCCTACCAACGAAACCCCTTATCAAGGAAACATGAAGCTGGTCCTTCAACTCTTTAACTCTGCCGGTGCCATACGATACGGTGCCCGGTACCAGATCAATACCAAAGTCAACAACTCTGTCCGGTGACATGCCCGACAATAGGAAACACATCCGGAAAAGTCCTTCACCATCGGAACTGAATCCATATGAGGAGCCTCTACACTGACAGCCATCACGAGAGCCCAAATAAGAAAGACACTCCTTCCCAGCCGTCCGCTGGGTCTTCGAAATATAATACCACTCTACTAGGACATAATTCTTCGAACCTCGCCACTCAACCCATGGCATTTCTAGTATAGCCAATAGCGCCGCCTTAGCACGATAGTCCAGAATGACACCACACGGAGACAACTGGTCTGAACCCAATATCCCATCCAACATCTAACATACCAAGCAACAACAGATCCGCTCAGGTCTTTAAGCCCCTGTAGTCACTACCACAGTGCCAATACACACGACCCACAACTACAACATAACCTGAACATGAGAACTCCCAGTCTCCAAATTCGTATGGCACATGCATCAACACACCTGATCCCAATTCCTCTGTTCGAATGCGTACCACACCTCAAATACCCAATCATTCCACGAAAGATACTCTAAAATTCCCTTGTGCCATCAAGCAAACTCGAATATCCACAGTCGATCTAACAAGAAAGTGCTGCAATATTACCGAAGTACCATCAACTTAATCTCATTGAATTTTTTGAAATATATACACTCGTCAAATCATTCCAATTAGCAATACCATTCCCTTAATCATCTGAAGATAATTCCTCTAATCATTTGAAACTGCCCCGCTGCCTAAGAATTTTATAACCTTCATTTCAGAACTGAACCGCAACCTTACACACGCAATTCTCAATCATTTACAACATACCGCATTACCCATACCATCCTAGGATAACCATGAGAACTTCATCTTCCTTCCGAGCTGCAACCATCTACGCACCCAACTAGTCAAGAACTTTCCATTGATCCCATCTAGAAAAGAACCACTATAGATCCCATGCTCCTCATGCCAATAGGAAAGTATACATCTCCAACCAAGGTAGGAACCATCGAGAACTTCCCGAATTCCATTTGCATAACCCTAACTCATCAGGACTGAATCTTTCTAACTCAACTAAGCTACGCATGACTCTACAACCCAAAGGAATTGCCGCAAAACACCTACAGAGACTTCTTACTCCATAAGCATCCAAAGAGTCAATCATATCCTTACCATATCGATTTGACCCACTACCAAGCTATACTGTCTATCCGAGCTTCCTTCTGATTACTTCAACTTGATACTCCTTCTTGCTATAACATCACAATTCCTCAACCCAAACTTACCACACGAGACCCAAGCATAAAGACACACCGTCTAAGGCTCATAAGCCACTGAATATCTTCTCAAATATTCCCACGAGCACCACGTTCAAAATGCTTTACTCTGAAGAGACTTTCTGCGAATCTAAATTCGTTACCTTTACCTTCCTGATACTAATACATAGAATCCCATAATTAATATAAAAATTTATCACAAGCCTTGACATCTTCCAATGAAAACTCAGTCTCTAGCCACATATACAACTTTAAAATACCCAATTGTTACATGTATAATCTTGAATACATTAGAACCATTCTCGAGAGTCATTCACTCTATTCAAATTGCAATCAGCCTGATCAAACAAACAGAACCACCCGTGCCTCACTAGCACTCTGACACCACAGAATGTAACCTTAACCTAGAACAACCAAGCCAATTCCTGCTCTACGCGCCGAGCATCCATTACCAACAACAACTCATGACATTCCGTGATTCTCATACACCTATGAAGCATTCTAAAACCTTTGTTAAGAATTTTCCTCTACTCGAGCCATTCTCGGTCTCAATTTTCGCAAGCCATAGCCGATTCACTCGCACGCCTCAAACTGGGACCAACATAGCACCTAACCATGCAATCAAATAATCAATAGCAGACTCCCCACATGGCTCAAAGCCATAGATCAAAACACATTCGATAACTCATAACGCATGTACTCTCATGCTGCCATAATACCATAGTGAAGTTAAACTCAAACCTTCATAAGTTCGTGAAACCCAGACCATCTGGTACCTTGAATCTTCTGCAAATCTCGCATTCATCCTTGCAACTGACAAGCCCACTCTCTAAGCGACCCAATTTAAATTGCAATACATATCTTTCACTTGCATATGAGATCTCCTAAAAGACTCATAATGATAATACAACCTCGGAACACTTCGCAGGAGATGACCCACCTCCCTTGCCTTCAATTAACATTTCTGTATACCTTCCACCATCACAAATATTACGCAGTCACTTAGTCTTCTATCCTCCAGCAGACCCTTCTTGTCACTTCCAATCATATGGATACATCTCACAGTACTAACATACTCATCACATAGCCATCCAGCTGTCACTTCCACTAATAGGGACAATACCGAACATATAAGTTCAAAAACACTTGCTCACATAATCAGCACCTCGGTGCTCAAGCCATAGGCAAAGATCTGGCCTCAAGTCCTCCAGCCTGCCCAACATCAACTCACAGAGATCACATCTCTCCCCTGGATCAGAGAATCACAAGCCATCAATGCACATCTGATACTAAGCGCTCATGCGTGCATACGAATGCGTGGAAAGAATTTAAAGAGTTACATTTCAAGCTAAATCAAGGACGCACGATAAGAATTCAAGAACATGAAGTTTTCCTAAAGGTTGTGCAGCCTCTCGAGGATAAATACAGACGTCTCCATACCGATCCACGAGACTCTACTAAACCTGCTCATGACTCGTGAGACCTATGTAACGTAGGCTCTCATACCAACTTGTCACGACCCTAACCCCGAACCCGATCATGATGGCACCTCTCATGAAGACAAGGCCAGCCAGTTCAACCCTATTCACCCTTTAAAACAGTTAATCAACACAATTATAGTCTAAACATGGTTTACATAATACTAAATAGCGAAAATATAGATAACAATGAGGAAATCCAGCCCGATACAGCCCTAACCGGGGTATCACAAGTCATGAGCATCTATTAGACTATAAATACAACTAAAAGGTCTGAAATATACAAAACAGGACTAATGAACGAAGAGGGAGAAAAAGCGGTGCTGCAAATGCCGGCAACCACTTTGCTAAACTCCGATAACTTTACCTCCGATCAGCCAAAACCCGCTACCGGGTGCATAAATACCTGAATCTGCACACAAAGTGCAGGGAGTAAAGTGAGTTCTCCAACTCAGTGAGTAACAAATGTAAATAAAGACTGAAGGCAAGAAATCACGTAAAGCCAATCAAGATGATGTATAGAAGCAGTTCAAAAACCAGTAAGAAAGCAGTGAAGCTATAAAATCTCTTAAAACATTTTAGATCAGTTTAAACTTCTTTGAAAATGGTTTTTTTCAACAGTTACGCAATGAGTGCAAAACAATTAGTGCAGATTAGCACAAAAATCCGCCCCTCGGGCACAAATACCATGGTTTAACAGATAAAATGACAAATAAATATGAAAGATAAACATACAAAGGTTCGCCCCTCGGGCTCAATGTCAACAACTCCTCCCCTCGGGCAATATCTCAGAACAATACCAGCCTCTCGAGCAATCACATAGAATAATACCAGCCCCTTGGGCTATCACATGGAACAACATCAGCCCCTCGAGCTATATCTCACATCACAATGGGTACCCGTGCTCACTGGGGGTGTACAGACTCCGGGAGCGGCCCCTTACGACCCAAGCATAATATCAAGCCATCTTGTGGCATCAAATCTAGTCCCTCGGCCTTATATCAGTCAAGCCACCTCGTGGCGTATATATATCAGGCCCTCGGCCTCATAAACAATATCTACAAGCTACCTCGTGGCATACATATATCAGGCCCTCGGCCTCAAATCCGTATCAGTGTTTCCTCCCAACTAGGACCTCGGCCTTACTCAGTCAAAAATCATATAAGCCACTCGAGCAGTAGTAAAACATGATGCTTAGCCTAAACAATTATATAAAATATCATTTCAAGTGTTAAATCAAAGTAAACTTGGCTGAGTTTTGAAAATTGTGGAAAATAACATGACTGAGTTCAAGTATAAAGTCAAAACAGTGAGGAAATATCAATAACAAGCCCCGAAGGGTTCACATAGTTGGCACATGACCCAAATATGACATTCGATCCAAATAATATTGATAACAGTTCGTTTTCAAGCAACTACGCGGTAAAATCATCAATCAGGATGGACTAAATCACAATCCCCAACGGTGCTCTACCCCACGCTCGCTATCCAGCATGTAAGTCACCTCAACATAGCACTACGATGTGCAATCCGGGGTTTCAAACCCTCAGAACATCATTTACATTCATTACTCACCTCAAACCGGCAAAATCTCTAGCTCGTGACGCCTTTGCCCCTCAAATCAGCCTCCACGCGCGTCGAATCTATTCAAAATTAGAACGAATATGTCACAATATACTAAGGGAACCAAGCCCAAGCGAAAACAATCGAAAAATACCAAAACTCCCAAAATTAGAAAAACCTGAGCCCTGGACCCACTTCTCGAAACTCAGAAATTTTTACATCATTAGATTCCTTATCTCCTCATGAGTTCATACATATCAAATTTACCAATATCCGACCTTATATGGTCACTCAAATTCTAAAAATTCACTCTCCAATTTCAAGCCCTAATTTCCCAACTCTTCCTCTAATTTCCACAAATTTTCATGATTAAATAATGATATAATCACCATAAACACAATATAAAGCCCAAGTAACTTACCTCAGCGGATACACTTGATCCCCTCTTGAAATCACAGCCTGGAGCTCCAAAATCACACAAAAATGATGAACAAATGACTGAAAATCGCGAAAGGGTATTTTTATACCTTCTGCCCAGCTCTTTCGAACCTGCGATCCAGTAAGCACATCTGTGCTTCCGCTTCTGCAGAAAAACATCCGCTTATGTGGATTTCACTTATGACCCAGGACCCGCATCTGCGGTCCAAACACGCACCTGCGGTACCGCATATGAGGTTCTTCCTCCGCTTCTACGAAAAACACTTGCCGGCCAAATCTCGCATATGCGATCATTTCCCCGCATCTGCGGCTTCGCAGATGCGGTCCACATAGCCGCTTCTGCGGTCTTAGCCCATCTGATCCTTTTTCGGTTCTGCGATGAATCACCCGCATCTGCGGCGCCGCTATGAGCACGTGATTTTTGCACTATATGAATTACTCCCACAAATTCAAAACAAAATAATTTTTTCCATTATTTGCAAATTCGTGAATTTTTGTAGCATTTCTCGTTAATTGCTTGCATTTGTCTGCGCATGTTTAATTTTATTTAATTCATAAAAAAATAATACAAAAAAATATGTTGCATCTGCATTTAGAATTTAATTTTATATTTTTAGATTAATTAGTAAATTAACGTTTCATAAAATTGGAAAATCACCAAAAAAAAAAGAAAAAATAACCAAATTTGCATTTTATTGTTTAATTTCGAATTTTGGTAGTTTTCTTTAAATTTGATTTTTAGTAGTTATGTTAATTATTATTTAGAATTAATTAGTATTTTTGATAGGTTAATTTGGTCCTAGGATTTAATTTAGATTTTTAATTTAATTTTGGAAAAAAGAGAAGAATAAGAATTTTGAAGAAAAATGAATTGAAAAGAAAAGGAATTGGAATTAAATCTTGTTGGGCTATTTATTTAAGTTTCCATCAGGCCCAAATCACTCCCATTCCAAATACCCATTCGAAAAAATGGCCCAAAGTACCCCAAACCCGGTCCTCCCCCCAACAGTCCCAACGACACCGTTTTAATTATTTTGATCTGGACTGTTGATCTCAGTTGATCAGACGGTCCATAACTGACTCGATTTTGGTATTTAAGTGTCTGAAAACCTTCCCCCCTAGCTCACTCATCTCTCTCGAACCTCACCTCTCAGAGACAAAGAACCCTAACCTGCTGCCCTAAATCCCCCACCATCTCCACCGGCGCCGCCGCCTCCAATAACCCCAAAAAAATAGCATGCTGTAACCCCCAAGACCCCCTCATTCCAAATCCCCACTCCGTTTGCCTCGAATCTTGCCCGAACTCCTCGAATATTAGATCAAAGGATGAACCCTAAATCCCAAATAACCAAATCAGCGGGCCTGTTTGAAGATTTAGGATTGGAATAGATTTTATTCGTGTGTTTTCATATGAGAACACACGATTAGGGTCTATTCCGGTCAGAAATCGAAGATTCCATCGAAGTTTCAAGTTTTGCATTTGTCCAGTTTAGGTAATGTTCAGGCCTTTTTCTTTTATTTTATTGCATTTTTCTTCTTTTTCTTTGACTTAGCTCAATTGCATGTTTTGTTCTGTCTCCTCCCTTCATTTCTTCATTATGTGTTCACTGTTATTTCATTTTTTCTATTTGTTTGATTAGTTAGTGACAATTTAGTTCATGGGTTTATTTAATTAGTTAGTTTATTTTTTTTCCTTTGTTTGAGTTTCATTTTAAATAGTTTTTTGGTATTTTGGGAAATGTTGGTTAGTTTATTAAAATATGACCATTTGACCAAGGTTGAATTTGAGTTGTGAAATCAGAAAGCCCAAATGGGAAGTGATTCGAATGGTTTTTCCTTTGAGCCCAGGTCTGGTTTGAACCTTGGGTCAGCTTTGACCCATACCCATTGGGTTTCAGGGGTAATAACAGGGGCTTAAGGGCAATTTGGGAATTCTAGGGGTAAAGGAATCTTACTAACAGACTAGGAAGCTTCCTAGAAGCTGGGGAAGGGGATTATTCTGAAATTCTACTATGAAATTAAGGGTATTTGAGCTAAAACAAAATTAAAAAAAGGACTGAGGTGAAAAAATTGACTCCTTTGGGCTGCCCTAGAAATCTTGCCTATAAAGGCATCATAACTTAACATTCAAGTCAGATGGGAGGAGATCAAAAATTCAGAAAAAAATCAAAAACCGCTGAAAATTTCATAAGATCACTGTTCCATTGAATTTCTTCTATAATTCTTGAGGTTTTCAATTTCTGAAGCAATTTCTGATTCATTTGGAGTTTGAAAATGGTTTGAATTAGAAGCTATTGTTGATTTTCTAGGATTTGAAAAGGGTCTAATATTTTGTTGGTTTTGGATTTCAAATATGGACTGAAATTGCTGTTCTGCTGTTAATTATTGCTGCTAAACTACTGCTGATCTCACTTTCTTCTGCTGAAATTCTGTAGCTATTTTTGGTTGTATCCAAGTACACACTTTTAAGCCCTATTGATTGTGAAGTTGGATTTGAAGAGTGAAATGAAAAGCACAAGGCTTAAAGCATAGTGTTAATTTATTTGTGTTTCAGCTATATCTCTTCTTGATGTTGTGTTTTAGTAAGTTTATTTCTTATCACTGTATATTATCATGGGACTGTTAAGACTGTCGCAGCAAAGGTTTAATTTGATTGCTTCTGGACTCTAGATCTTTGTTTAATTCTTACTAAAGATTAGTGTTGCTTCAACTTTGATTTCCACCTGAATTTGTTAGATGTCAAAGTATTGGTTTGTCGTTTGTGTTGATTTGTCCAAGTCGTGCCTTGTTAGCATGTCTAGTTTTTTGAAGTTAGGTTTAGAGTCATATCTGTTGTATTGGGCATAGGTTTAAGTAGGCTTGGAATGTGAATCATGATTACCAAAGTACTTCTTTGATTTGAGAAGCTTTAAATTTAGAATGCTAGTCTGTTCGTGTTATGCCAGAATAGTTAAAAACTCAAAAGCAAACATGTTAGGCTTATTCTCATGTCTCATGTGGTATCACTAATAGGCACTTATGTGAGTTGGGGCAATCGTTGGTTTGGAAAGTTGGACCATAGTGCTTGGCCCAGATAGTGAGAACTTAATACCTGGTCTGAGAGAGTGACACTATGCCTTTGGGTGTCCTCTCTTGTGTTATGCTTGGGCTCATTTTGGGCCCAAGTCTGAGGGTGTTCACAGTGAAGATTTGGACTTGTTTCATCTTCATCGACCCATTTTTCCGTTATTTATTGCGTTGGCCCAAGCCATTTATTTAAATAATTGATTTTCTTTATGTAATCCTTTTAGTTATTTTGAGCGAAACTCTTAATTGTATTTAGCGTTCAATAAATTAGGCTCGTTAATTAGTGGAGGTGAGCCATATTAGATAGCACAAATTACTTATGGCCCTCCAAAAGTTTTGTTTGAATTCCCTTTAAAATTAGAAATAGAGGTGTGCCGTGCCAAATAAAATCTCAAAATTGCATGGCCCTTATCTAATTAATATTTTTATCCTTAGAAATCGAGGCGCACCATTTAATGAATTTTCCATGGCCCTCACCAAGTTGCAAACGTATAGTTGCTTTAGGCGCGCTATTTTAATAATTTACTTTCCTAAACTCGGGTGCGCATTTATGTGACCCAAATCTAAATATCAACAATGTTAGATAAAATATGTCGAGAGTCGCGGGTGCATTTATGTGACGTGGTTCAAGACGTATTTAAAATGACGCTGCAAGTTTCCTTAAAAATAATTAAATTAAAAGCGGTTTTCAAAAGTTAAAATTGCACGTAGGTTTAAGGGTGTACTAAAATCAGATAATAAGCCAATTGTAACAGTCGAGCGACCGTGCTAGAAGCACGGAACTCGGGAATGCCTAACACCTTCTCCCGTGTTAATAAAATTTCTTACCCGGATTTCTGTGTTTGCGGACTGTAATACAGAGTCAATCTTTCCTCGATTTGGGATTTGAAACCGGTGACTTGGGACACCATAAATCATCCCAAGTGGCGATTCTGAATTTTAAATAAAATAATCCCGTTTCGATTGTCACTTAAAATTGGAAAAAACTCCCTTTATATCCCTTCCAGGGGTGTAGGTAAAAAGGAGGTGTGACAGCTCTGGCGACTCTGCTGGGGATCGAACCCAGAATCTCTGGTTCAGGGTTCAGAATTCGAGCTTAGATGAATTGTTGTATTAGGCTTTATTTATTATTTGATTTCATTACATGTTTGGGCCTAATGTGCTAAATGTTGCATTTTACCGCTTTGCTATTATCTGAACTGTATATATAAACTGCTACGAAACCCCTCTCTTCTCTCTCCCGAGGAGTGCACGCTGGTCGTGACTTCTTTCTGTTAGTGTCATGTTCCAAATAGAACGAGGTTTGGACAAGTTTCAAAGCCGGATGATCTTTTGGTTACCGGTACGCAGCCCCCCCTCGGCTCGAGTTGTTCGCTAGGGTAAGCCAGGTCTAGAACAATACACCCAAGTTTTAAACCTCGAATAATTCAGCCTCATGCCGGATCCCTAGTAGGAACGCATCTGCATCATGTGCATTTGACTTTGGAGACTCAACACAGGGGTTGGGTCTGACTAGAACATGTGTACCCGAAATGAAAAGACCATCCTAAGGCATCCTACTTGCTATTTGTGCATTTATTTGCTTCGGATTTGCATGTTGACCGGCTTATAGGGAAAAGGTTGAGAGAAGGAAAGTCAATGTGAGAGCCAAGAGAGATAATTGCTTTTTTTTGAAAAACCGATGTCCCAAAATATACTGAAACTCTGCCGAAATTTTGAAAAAAAAAAACTTTTGTTTTATTTTGAAAAAAAAGGAAAAAGAAAAAAGTTGGTTTTTGTTTTAAATTGCCCAAAATACGTCAGTTTGATTCTCACTGGATGTGGATACGTAGGCAACCCCCATCGGGTCCAACTTCCTTTTTGCAAAAATAGCCAAAAAGGCATCAAAATTTTCTTATTTTGTTGGAAATAAGTAAGGTGAAGCCATTCTTGTCGAAAATAGCCGAATGTCCCCAAAAGGATGCCGGAAGGCTGTTTTTGCAAAAACAACCACCTTTGGCCTCTTTTTTGACATTTTGGCCGGTTAGCAAGCACAACCTTAAAATCTTCTCCCCGGAAGTGCTGAAAGGCCGTATTTGCAAAGCCGGGTTTTATTTTGAAATGAAAATTTGAAAAGAAAAGAAAGAAAAACAGTGTTAACTTCGTTTTTGAGTCAAATGAGTCTTGATTTTGCTTAATCACCCTAATAAATGTGCAGAATGAGCACGAGTCAAAGTTTGCCAATAACAGTCATGAACAAGATCCCTTTGGAGTTGCATATGTGCTGGGAGGATTTGAGTAAGTCAGAGCAAGATAAGGTCAATCTACATTTGGGAGGCCTCGCCGGGTTGTTTAAGATAAGGCCTAGAGGAGACATCATAAAGGCATTGGTTACGTTTTGGGACCCAACTCACAACGTCTTGCATTTCTCGAATTTTGAACTCATGCCCACCTTGGAAGAGATAGAAGGTTATATGGGAAGTACTGAAGGCCTGAGGCATAAGTATCTGATCGCTCCAAGAGCCGTTAACTCTTACAAATTCATTGATTTGCTAAAAATAAGCAAGGGAGTCTCGTACTCCGAGTTGGAGGATGGTTTTTCCACTCTACATTTTATATACTAGAGGTACGGGCATGTAGGAGGATTCAACAACCTAGAAAGCGGGGTTTGTAGTGAAGGGAAACGAGCGAAATGGGATGAGCATAGGCATTTCACTTTCATGGTAGCTTTCTTAGGCCTCGTGGCGTTTCCCCGGAAAGATGGGAATATCGATCTGCGGGTGGCTGGAGTCGTCAAAGTCTTGATTAGCAACGCCAAGAGTACCTTTGCCCCTATGATAGTATCTGAGATATACCGAGCTCTCACAGCTTGTAAAGCTAGGGCAGATTTCTTCAAGGGATGCAATTTGCTATTATAAATGTAGATGATCGAACACCTGTGTCACCCCCTAGTATATGAGTTATGGGTCTGCAGAGAAAAGTTGCATTGAAGAGTTCGATACAAGGATTTTAGGGTTCAAGTTACCAGAAGGGTTTGGAGATTGGGTATCCCGCTTGCGCTCCATCACTACGGGGCAAATAGAATGGACACTAGGTTGACTTCCTGTTGAAGAAATTGTGTATATGCCCGACACTGGTCCTTACTTCCTCCTAATGGGTCTTCGAGGCATTAAGCCTTACGCTCCATACCAGGTGATGAGACAGTTGGAAAGGTGTCAGGTGATGCACCCAGATGAAGATCTTAGTGTTTATGTGGTCGAGGTTAGCTCCGATGGTTAATTTCATGAAGAAACAGTTCGTTCTATTTGGAATGAGTGCCAGTATTTGACAGCGAACACTCGAGTGCGTGACCTATCTAGAGGCGAGGTCTCACCCGCCTATCTTGCATGGTATAGAAAGAAGAATGCCACAAGGGCTGAACCTGAAAGACCAGCCAAAAAGGCCCACATTCAGGAATTCTTTAAGGCGTCGCAAGAACAGTAGGCTTGGTTAGCCAAGGAGAATGAGTACAGGGCCACAATAGGAAAACTGTAAAAGCAAGTCAGGGATCTCCAATTCGAGAATGGTTTGCAAGCCGCAGCGGATGAAGGTGAAAAGAAAAAGCTAGCCAAAGAAAATGAGGCCCTTCGAGCCCAGATTTGAGAAATGAAAATAGCAGCTTGAAATCCCGCCAGAAGTGCAAAGGATGAAAAGCTTATAAAGAACCTTAAGCAGAAGGTGGATGAGTATGGTTTTGATTCGAACAAAGCAGAGGGTGAACTAGCCAGGGCTCGAACAAAATTGGCTAAGAATGCAGAAGAACAAGCGCGCTTAGTTAAACAGTTAAAAGAGAAATATGACAATGAGATTGTGGGGTTGAAGAAAAGGGTTACCATCTTTGAGAACAAAATGATGAAACATGCAAAAGACTTTAAGGCAGAAACGGAACACTGTTACGCAGCAATGGCACAGTTAGAAAGAGATTTGCAACAACTTCAAGAATAGAATCATGTAGCCGAACAAACTTTGGAAGCCAGGGCCCAGCAGATTGGGCATTTGTTGCCAGAAAATGGTGTCATAATAGAGAGAGTCAGAAGGATCGCCGACTATATCGCGATGAAATGTAGTAGTTGTGAGGATATGACTAGATCTATGTTCTTTGCCACCGCGATGACTTTTGTTCGCCAGATAATGGAAGATCTCTACCACCTCCAAGGGGATTTAGCGCATAGGCCCGCGACGAGACCGAATGATGTCCCGCGGGCCCCAAGAGCAGTTGAGACGTTGATGTATTCGTGATGTTCATTGAAGTCTGTTAGTCTATTTTCGAGTCTGTATTTTCATTTTTCTATTTGAGTCTGTATTTTCATCTTTTCATCAAAGTTTGTTAGTGTCTTTTTGAGTCTGTTAGTTTTTGAGTCGTTGTAATCAAATTGCTTTTTATGAAAATTTGAAAATCCCAAAATATTTTATTTTTACACTTATTCCTAGAACTACGCTCGGTCTGATTCATGCGGGGTCATGGTACGTAGACAATCTCCATAGGATTCGATCGTAAACAAATAAAAAAAAAGAAGAGAGAGGAAAGCAAGAGAGAAAAGAAAAAGAAAGAGAGAGAAAATAAGAAACAGTGAGAAGGAAACAATGGCAAAACAGGAAAGAGAAATGAGAGAATAAAAACAAAGAGAAAGCAAAGGCAAGAATTAAAAGAGAAAAAGAGAGAAAAAAGAGAGGTTGCAAATGGAAATAAGGAAAAGCCGGGATGACGTAAGCATCCGATCAAATGCATAATAGAAATGGTTAACTGCTTAGGTGCATTCATTCCCCAAATGTGCGGTTGCCTATCTGTTAAACCCTGATCGTTAACAAGTTTGCTGTTGTCGTCAAGTAACAGGCAGGTGGTTAGTTTGATTGGCATTTTGGCAACTCACTCCTACAACACCCGGTCCAAAAACAAGCTGAACATGGCCAATCAGGAGCTTGAGGCAAGTATTGTTGATCCGTCAAAAGAGGTGGAAGAATCGGAGGTTAATCTGAAAGATGAGTTGTATAAACTGAAACAACAGATGGTTGAAATGTACCAAGCATGGGCAAAAGGGCACCCACCTCCAGTTTATCCCACCAACCCTGCTTTTATCCCGCCATTGGCTCAGCCCCTGGAACCTCCCACTGTGAATTCATCTCCGGCCTTTCCCTTCTACCAATAATGCCATGGCACCACTTCCCATACATCACTAGCTCCACCACCCAAACAAGTCCCGTACCCTCCTCCACCAGTCACTCCTATTTTTGTGGCATCCCCACCTGCTGCATTACACCGATCCTCCAGTGATCCTCTATTCCAGACTCACGACAAACAGTATTACCCCCGAAGCCCACTTTCAAGTTTCCAGAACCCTACTCCTACACCCCTCATTTTGACCTCCCTGCGGAAACCGAAAAACCATCTAAAATTCCCGAACATAAGGAGATGTTTAGGAAAGTTAAAAGCTTTGAATAGTCATTCAAAGATATGCGGGGGTTGGGAGGTCAAGTAAGTATGGCCTACAAAGACTTATGTCTGTTTCCAGATGTGCAATCGCCGACAGGGTTTAAGATGCCCAAGTTTGATTTGTATGATGGGCGGTGATCCAGTGGCGCATTTGAGAGGTTTGTGTAGCAAAATGAGGGGAGCTGATGGTAAAGATGAGTTGCTAATGGCATATTTCAGTCAAAGTCTAAGTGGTTCGGCACTGGAGTAGTACACTCGGCAAGATCACAGAGGATGGTACACATGGGATGATCTAGCATAGGCATTTGCTTGTCACTTCCAGTACAATCTTGAGATTATTCCGGATCGTCTGTCTTTGACGAAACTTGAGAAAAAGCACAATGAGAGTTTCAGGGAGTATGATTTTAGGTGGAGAGAACAGGCAGCAAGGGTTGACCCTCCAATGAAAGAAAGTGAAATGGTGGATTATTTTCTGCAGGCCTCAGAACCTACTTATTACGGTCATCTGGTATCAACTATAGGTAAGTCCTTCAATGAAGTGGTAAAGATGGGCGGTATGGTAGAAGAAGGGATCAAGACAAACAAAATAATGAGCTATTCGGCTATTAAGGCAACCACCCAGGCCATTCAAAGCAGAACTGGGGGGGGGGGTAATTGGAAAGAAGAAGAAAGAAGATGTAGCAACAATCGATTTAGGAGCTTGGTTCGGACCCAGGGGTTCACCTCACCACTATCATCAGCCTCGTTCCTACCACCAAACCTATCCCCATACCCCGTATAATCCACCCCAACACTACTACCCATCATCAGACCCCCATTTTTCTGTCCACCATGCCCAAACATACAGCCAACCTTCGGCCCACGCACAATGGCGTGCACCAGTCCCACAAAATACGTACCCAGCTCCACAAAATGCCTATCCACCCCCAAGAGCCTACCGAAACCCTCCTGGATCTGGTTTCCGACCCAACCAAGCATTTAATATTGAGAGGTTGCAAAAGAAGAAAACCTTCACTCCATTGGGAGAATCCTATACCAGTTTGTTCCACAGGTTGCGACAATTGGGTATGCTGAGTCCGATCGAGTCAAAACTGCCAAATCCTCCCCTGAGGAACCTTGATCACTTTGTGAGTTGCGAATATTGTTCTGGTACTCCGGGGCACGACACAGAGAAGTGATGGCAATTGAAAACAGCTATTCAAGAGCTCATTGATACTAATCGGATTGAGGTCCAAGCTCCGGAGGCACCCAATATCAACCAGAATCCGTTGCCGGCCCATCTTGAGACAAATATGATCGAGATAGTGCATAGAGGAGGGGAGCCCAAGAAGCCTTCACAGACCATCATGATGATTCGGGCCAGTGAAGTCAGGCCGGTTCAAAAGCCAACAAGTGAGAAATCAGTGATCTGGTTGAGCTGGGCAAACAATGAACTATCTGCAGTAGCCAAGAAGGGGACCCCAAGTGATGTGGCAATAAAACAAGAAAGAGCAAAAGTGGTTGTGCCAGGAGTAGTGAACAAGCCTGTTGTAATTTTGGAGGGTGCTCGCATAGACCCTGTCATTATCAAGCCGGTAACTCAATTATCGATAGTCAACAGCAAGGCGGTCCCGTGGAATATGAACGAGTGACAGTGACTTACAAGGGGAAAAAGGTTAAAGAAGAAGTTTGTGAGACCCATGGTTTGACTCGATCGGGGAGATGCTTTGCCCCCGAAGAGTTGAGAAAAGCTAAGATCTCCAAAGAAAACCCGGTGCTAGTGAAGAAAGCTGTGACCGAGGAAGAAGCAGAGGAATTCTTGAGAAAGATGAAAGTGCAGGACTATTCCATTGTGGAGCAGTCGAGGAAGACACCGGCTCTGATTTTACTATTGTCATTATTGATCCATTTAGACAAGCACCGACAGGCTTTGATGAAGATCCTGAATGAGGCCCACGTTCCTGACAAAATCTTAGTAAACCACTTGGAAAAGATAGCTAACAAGATATTTGAGGTAAACAGAGTCACTTTTTTTTAGGATGAGTTGCCCGTGAAGGGTACTGAGCACAATAGAGCCCTCTATCTTATGGTGAAATGCGAAGATTTCGTGGTTACTCGGGTACTGGTTGAAAATGGTTCTAGTGCGAACATTTGCCCTCTCTCCACTCTGAACAAGTTAAAGGTGGATGACGAAAGAATTCACAAAAATAGTATCTGCGTTTGGGGATTCGACGGTGGAGGGAAAGATTCAGTCGGGGACATAGTGCTTGAGCTTACAATAGGGCCAGTTGAATTTATCATGGAGTTCCAAGTGCTCGATGTGGCTGTTTCTTACATTCTGATGTTAGGTCAACCCTGGATTCATGCTGCCAAAGTGGTCTCGTATACTCTGCATCAAATGGTCAAATTTGAATAGGATAGACATGAAATTGTTGTGCACGGCGAAGACAATTTGTGTGTTCTTAGTGATACCATTATTCCGTTCATATAGTTTGAAGATGACAAGAGGCCATGGGTTTATCAGGTTTTTGACACGGTATCGGTAGAGAAAATTTCATAAGGGAGGTGCGTTTCAACTCCGAGGGTAGCTGCTGCATCAGGCATGGTAGCCGTTGAAATTTTGAAAAATGGTTTTGTACCGGGCAAAGGTTTGGGTGTATCTCTGCAAGGTACCGTACAGCTGGTGTCCCTCCTTAAAATCTTGGATACATTTGGATTGGGGTTCAAGCCCACAGTTGCGGACATAAAAAGAGCCAGAAAGTTGAAATAGAGGGCATGGGTCCTCCCAAAGCCCATCCCACGTCTCTCTAGATCATTTGTCAAGCCCGACACCAAGAAACGCCCAGCAACAATAGTTCCCAGTTCTGTGATTGGTCCTGATAAGGAGTTGCTTGAAAGGTTTGAGAAATTATTCAACGAGGTGAACATGGTGGAAGCTGGAGAGGATTCTAGCAAGGCGGATGTGCAATTTGTTGGGCCTAGTGCAAAGATTAACAATTGAGAAGCTACTTCTCTCCCCACCAGGAAGGAGTTTTGGTAGTTTGCTTTGATTTTCTTTCAGTTTATCTGGATTATTCCCAGGTTGTAATTCAGATTCTATGTTCCGTCTGTTTGGATGTATAAACCTTATTATCTTTCAATTTCAATGAAATGCAATTTCCCTTTTTCTTCCTTCCTGATAGTTTTATTTTTGTTTTTCTTTTCTTCCTTGTACAGTTCTTTTTATACTGGTTTCAATGACATGACATGCATAAGGAATCTTCGGCCCAATCTTAAAAGTCAATCCAATTTTGAGATAATAATTCCAGAAATAGAATGTGATGATGAATCAGAATATGATAAGGATAAGGCCTTTGAAGAGATTAGTAAAGAACTAAGCCATTTTGAAGAAAAACCCAAGCCTACCCTGAGTGATACAGAAGCAATCAATTTAGGAGACCCAGATAATATCAGAGAAACTAAGATATATGTCCATCTTGAACCTCAACTCAGGGAGGAGATAATTAAAGCGTTACTTGAGTACAAAGACGTCTTTGCATGGTCATATGACGATATGCCGGGTTTAAGTACTGACTTGGTGGTTCACAAATTGCCCACTGACCCGGCATTCCCTCTTGTCAAGCAGAAGCTGAGGAAATTTAAAACTGATATGAGTGTGAAGATCAAAGAAGAGGTCACCAAGCAGTTCGATGCAAAAGTCATTCGGGTCACTCGGTATCCCACTTGGTTAGCCAATGTAATACCTATGCCAAAGTAGGATGGCAAGACCAGGGTGTGTGTTGATTACCGTGATCTCAACAAGGCGAGCCCCAAGAACAACTTTCCACTGCCAAATATCCACATTCTGATTGACAATTGCGCCAAACATGAGATTGGGTCCTTTGTGGATTGCTATGCGGGATATCATAAGATCCTAATGGATGAGGAAGATGCAAAGAAGACAACATTCATCACGCCATGGGGAAAATACTGCTATAGGGTCATGCCTTTCGGTTTGAAAAATGCTGGGGCAACTTACATGAGGGCAATGACAACCATATTCCACGAGATGATACACAAGGAGATCTAGTTTTATGTGGATGATGTGATCATAAAGTCTAGAAAGCAGTCTGACCATGTCAAGGATTTGAAAAGGCTTCGCAGGTACAATTTAAGCTCAATCCTGCAAAATGCGCATTCGGTGTGCCATATGGAAAATTGTTGGGATTCATAGTCAGCCGCTGAGGTATTGAATTGGACACATCAAAGATTAAAGCTATCCAAGAATTTCCACCTCCAAGGAACAAGACTGAAGTGATGAGTCTATTAGGGAGGTTGAATTACATCAGCAGGTTTATTCCTCAGCTTACAACAATTTGTGAGCCTATCTTCAAACTATTGAAGAAAGAAGCTACGGTCAAGTGGACAGATGAGTGTCAAGAAGCATTTGATAAGATAAAGGGGTATTTGTCAAACCCACCTGTGTTGGTGCCACCAAAATCGGGGAGACCTTTGATTCTGTATTTGATGGTTTTGGATAATTCATTTGGTTGCGTGTTGGGTCAGCATGATATCACCGGTAGGAAAGAGTAGGCCATCTATTATCTCAGAAAGAAGTTCACATATTACGAGGTTAAGTACACTCACCTGGAATGGACATGTTGCGCCCTAACTTGGGTGGCACAGAAGCTAAAACATTATTTGTCATCTTACACTACTTACCTCATCTCTCGTTTGGATCCATTAAAGTATATCTTTTAGAAGCCTATGCCCACAGGGAGGCTCGCAAAGTGGCAGATTTTGCTCACAGAATTGACATCGTCTATGTGACCCGGACTGCGATGTAAGCCCAGGCATTGGCCGACCATTTGGCTGAGAACCCAGTGGATGAAGAATATGAGCCTTTGAAGACTTACTTCCCTGATGAAGAAGTAATACACATTGATGAGTTGGAACAAGTTGGAGAGCCAGTTTGGAAACTGTTCTTCGATGGAGCAGCTAATATGAAAGGCATTGGGATAAGAGCTGTATTGATTTCTGAAACAGGACATCACTACCCTGTTATGGCTTAGCTTCGTTCCTACTGTACTAACAACATGGCTGAGTACGAGGCATGCATTTTGGGCTTGAGGTTAGCTGCAGACATGGGTGTCCAGGAAGTTTTGGTCTTGGGGGACTCGAACCTTCTGGTACACCAGATTCAAGGGGAATGGGAAACACGAGATTTGAAACTCATACCATACCGGCAATGTTTGCATGATCTTTGTCAACGGTTTCGATCAGTAGAGTTCAGGCATATTCCAAGGATCCATAACGAAGTTGCTGATGCTTTGGCTACCTTGGCGTCAATGTTACATCATCCGAATAAGGTTTATATTGACCCGTTGCATATTCAGGTCAAGGATCAGCATGCTGATGGTGAGCCTTGGTTTCATGATATCAAGGAATATTAGGATGGGAGTGTATTCGGTACAAGCCACAAGTGATCAAAAGAGAACAATTCGGCGGTTGGCAAGCAGATTTTTCTTCAACGGAGGGGTTTTGTACAAAAGGACTCCGAATCTTGGATTGTTGAGATGTGTAGATGCTAGACATGCCACAACTATCATGACCGAAGTACATTCTGGAGTATGTGGACCACACATGAGTGGCTATGTGCTGACAAAGAATATTCTCCGAACAGGTTATTATTGGCTCACTATGGAGCGAGATTGTATCAGTTTCGTGCGCAAATGTCATCAGTGCCAAGTGCATGGAGATTTGATCCATTCTCCACCATCGGAATTGCACACAATGTTTGCACCATGGCCTTTTGTCGTGTAGGGCATGGATATCATTGGGCCAATTGAGCCAGCAGCATCAAATGGGCACATGTTCATTCTAGTGGCCATCGACTATTTCACCAAGTGGGTGGAGGCTAAAACTTTCAAGTCTGTGACCAAGAAAGCAGTGGTCAATTTTGTGCACTCAAATATCATCTGCCGGTTCGGGATCCCGAAGGTAATCATCACAGATAATGGTGCTAATCTCAACAGTCATTTGATGAAAGAGGTATGTCAACAATTTAAGATCACGCATCGCAATTCCACCCCATATCGCCCAAGGCGAATGGAGCAGTCGAGGCACCCAACAAGAATATAAAGAAGATTCTTCAGAAAATGGTGAAGGGTTCTAAATAGTGGCATGAAAAGCTGCCTTTTGCATTGCTGGGTTATCGCACTACTGTTCGTATTTCAGTAGGGGCAACTCCTTATTTTGTTGGTATATGGCACTGAGGCGGTGATACCTATGGAAGTTGAAATCCCGTCCCTTCAGATTGTTGCTGAGGCCGAAATTGATGACAATGAGTGGGTCAAAACTCGCTTGGAGCAATTGAGTTTAATTGATTAGAAGAGATTGGCAGCAGTTTGTCATGGTTAGTTGTATCAACAGAGAATAGCAAGAGCATATAACAAGAAGGTGCGTCCACGAAAGTTTGAAGTGGGTCAATTAGTATTGAAATGTATCCTTCCTCATTAGGTTGAAGCAAAACGCAAGTTCACCCCAAATTGGCAAGGGCCGTTCATCGTAGCTAGAGTATTGTCCAATAGTGCTTTGCATTTAACAGATATAGAAGGCAAATGTATAGAACTGACCATCAATTCCGATGTGGTCAAGAGATATTATGTATGATTTCTTTGTTTAAATTGTATTTGTTTGTACTTGGCATATTATGAAGATAGCAATGACGAATGCGTTTTGTTCTGCTATCTAAACACTTTATCCTTTGTTCCCTCTTTGAGCCTTGTTTATTTCTTTTCATACCTCTCTTTTGGAATCCATAGCAAAGATCAGAAATGAATGCGTGAAAGACAAATAAAGGAAAAGAATAAAAAGAGAAAGAAAAAGAAGAAAAGAAAAAAGAGAAAAATAGAGAAAAAACAAGAAGAAAAGAAGATAATAAAACAACAAAGAAGAGAAAAAGAAAGTAAAAAGAGAAAGAAAAGAAAGAGAAAATCACAACAGCAAAGCAGTTTCTATGACATGAACTACGTTCGACCTGATTCCTTTTAAGGATACGTAGGCAGCCTCACGGTTCGGTCCCATTAAAATAAAAATTCAAAAGTCCCCAAGCAAATAAACTGGGGCAAAAGTTGTGGTTGTTGTAAGAAATTTGATTCCGAAAGTTGTAATTTTGAACCCATTGAATTGTTTTGAGCCTTGATACCCTTTTTTTTCTAACCCTATCCAAAATTCCACATTATGGTTCAAAGAAAGACCTTCCGATCAGTCTTCGAGAAATGGCAAGTCAAACAAGGAGAGGTAATTCATATCAGGGGCAACACTCTGGTCCAAGCAGGAAAAATAATGAAAATGAGAGAGTCTTATTGGTGAAAACTCTCACGGGCACCATAAGGTAACAGGAGCTGAGAGAAATAAAAAATGAGAGAGTCTTATTGGTGAAAACCCTCACGGGCACCGTAAGGCAAAAGTGAGTTGAGAGATGAACAAATGAGAGAGGCTTGTTGGTGAAAACCCTTCAGGGCACCGCAGGCCGAGTAAGGTCAAGGTTTTAGCGAAGAAGTCGAGTTATGGAAACTCCAGGGTAACAAAGTATGGCAACTGACAGTTGATTGGTTGGACAGATTGGGCCGATTAATCCGAAATGCATGCCATGATCATTGGTACCAACTGTTCCACTTAGATAAGTCTCTTTCCTTTTTCCTTTTTAGCAAGTCATCTAGTTTTGGATTTTCTTTATCCTTAACTCTCAAGGTCATTGCATTTCATTTCTTTTGGGTTTCGTTTCTCTAAAATGTTTCAATGTCAGTCTTGGTCAAGAAAAATAAGAAAGGATTTTAAAACTCACTACCAACTTCAAAAATTACAAAACACAGTGTGGCCAGAACATACCAAAGATAGCATGATGTAAAGTGGGATAAAATGCCAGCAAAAGATCCACCGACGGAATGATTTAGTAATTTCATAGGAGATGCAGAGGTTCAGTAAAAGAGGTCAGAGGTGTAAAACAACGGTTCGAGTATAGAATACTCGGGTCATCCGAGGTCATGTGGGTTGAAAGAGAGTCAGAAAGTCAAGAGGTTCAGAGCCAGTTCGGGGAAGCCAATCAAAACAAAGCATGACAGCAGGGAGACTTTCAGCAAGAATGCCACAAACTAACCACCACATTTTAACTGACAAGATTTTTCTTTGATTGAAACAGGGGCAGAAAGTTTTCGATTGTTCAGGGAAACTCTCCATAGGGGAAAAGCAAGCACCAGACGGGTTTGATTTCTGATTTTCAGGACCCTCCTGGAAAATGGGACCTAATTTAAAATTCAAAATAATCATGAGTAGCATAATCTAGCATAAATGTACCCCAAGGAATATAAGTTGGTTTCAAAGTGTGCATGTTTAAGATAGGATTCAATTAGGAGTTTTTCAGGACCCTCCTGAATAATAAGACTTAGCTTTAAGACTTCCATTAGACAACAAGATTTAGCGTTAGTTCTGTTGTAGGGTAGCATAATTTAGCTGAAAAGAATAGCCACTCTTAAGATAAAACTTGACTTTTGATTTTCAGGACCCTCCTGGATAATGATATCTAGCTTTAATACTTTCTTACCTTCTGAAGATATAACTTAGATTTAAAATTGTCGTTTAATTAAGAACTGTCAGGACCCTCCTAAATAATGGGGTGAAGTTTTAAGATCGGCTTAGATAACAAGATGTAGCAAAAGTAATACCTTTAGGAGATATAATTTAGATTTAAAATTGTCATGTAACTAGGAGCTGCCAGGACCCTCCTGGATAACAGGATTTAGCTTTCAAATTCTTAGAGATATTTGGTAACATGGTTCAATTAACACTCACAGATGCGCCCAGCACCAAACTAGGGCAGAAAAATTTCTTTCGTTTTGTTTATTTTGTTGTAATCAGGTTCAAAGGCAACAGTTTTAGAGGAAAAGTTCAAGTTTCAGCAATCAAACGCCCACCTGGAGAGCAAGGGAATACAGTTAAAGTTTTGGCAATCAGGCGCCCACCTAGAGAGCAAGGGAATACAATTCAAGTTTTGGAAATCAGGCGCCCACCTGGAGAGCATGGGAATACAATTCAATTTTAGCTGTCAGACGCCCACCTGGAGAGCACGGGAATACAATTCATGTTCAGCAGTCAGTCGCCCACCTGGAGAGCACGGGAATACAATTCAAGTTCAGCAGTCAGGAGCCCACCTGGAGAACAAAGCAGATCAAGCGTTGGTAATCAGGAGCCCACCTGGAGAACAAAGCAGTTCAAGCGTCGGTAATCAGGAGCCCACCTGAAGAACAAAGCACCAATATTCAAAGGAAGACGGTCAAGTTCGGCAATCAGGCATCCACTTGAGGAAAAGGGAAAACATTTCAGATTACAATTCAAGCCGGCAACAAAGGGACTTCACCGGGAGAATACAAGTCAACAAGGCAACAAGGATCACAAGATCAAGTTTGAAGATATAGATAGAATTTTGTAATTCATAGATCATAGTTTAGTCTAGCTTCCTTTTATTTTATCATGGTGTAATAAGGGGTTCAGTAAGCAGTAGCAGCAATAGTGAAATCACAGCTTCATGGTAGTCCCAACTACCAAAACTTCCCGAACTACACTGACCTGATTCCTTTATAGCCAGGGATATGTAGGCAACCTCAGAAGCAGGGTGCGGTCAAATCTTTCAAAATGCTTCACACGGAGTATTCAAACGGGCAAAAATCGCTCGTATCCGCTCACTTTATCTTTGCACGAAAACTCTTCGTGTTTCCGAGCAAAAAGGGGCAGCTGTGAGCACGTGTTTTTTGACTTATATGAATTACTCCCACAAATTCAAAACAAAATAATTTTTTCCATTATTTGCAATTTCGTGAATTTTTGTAGCATTTCTGGTTAATTGCTTGCATTTGTCCGCGCATGTTTAATTTTATTTAATTCATAAAAAAATAATACAAAAAAATATGTCGCATCTGCATTTAGGATTTAATTTTATATTTTTAGATTAATTAGTAAATTAGTGTTTCATAAAATTGGAAAATCACCAAAAAAAATAAAATAACCAATTTTGCATTTTATTGTTTAATTTCGAATTTTGGTAGTTTTCTTTAAATTTGGTTTTTAGTAGTTATGTTAATTATTATTTAGAATTAATTAGTATTTTTGATAGGTTAATTTGGTTTTAGGATTTAATTTAGATTTTTAATTTAATTTTGGACAAAAAAGAGAAGAAAAAGAATTTTGAAGAAAAATGAATTGAAAAGAAAAGGAATTGGAATTAAATCTTGTTGGGCTATTTATTTAAGTCTCCATCAGGCCCAAATCACTCCCATTCCAAATACCTATTCAAAAAACCGTCCCAAAGTACCCCAAACCCGGTCCTCCCCCAACAATCCAAACGACACCGTTTTAATTATTTTGATCTGGACCGTTGATCTCAGTTGATTAGACGGTTCAGAACTGACTCGATTTTGGTATTTAAGTGTCGGAAAACCTTCCTCCCTAGCTCACTCGTCTCTCTCGAACCTCACCTCTTAGAGACAAAGAACCCTAACCTGGTCGCCCTAAATCCCCCACCATCTCCACCGGCGGCGCTGCCTCCAATCACCCCCAAAATAACACACCGTAACCCCCAAGACCCCCTCATTCCAAATCCCCACTCCGTTTTCCTCGAATCTTTCCCGAACTCCTCGAATAATAGATCAAAGGATGAACCCTAAATCCTAAATAACCAAATCAGCGGGCCTGTTTGAAGATTTAGGATTGAAATAAACTTTATTTGTGTGTTTTCATATGAGAACACACGATTAGGGTCTATTTCGGTTAGAAATCGAAGACTTCATCGAAGTTTTAAGTTTTGCATTTGTCCAGTTTAGGTAATGTTCCGGCCTTTTTCTTTTCTTTTATTGCATTTTTCTTCTTTTTCTTTGACTTAACTCAATTGCATGTTTTGTTCTTTCTCCTCCCTTCATTTCTTCATTACGTGTTCACTGTTATTTCATTTTTTCTGTTTGTTTGATTAGTTAGTGACAATTTAGTTCATGTGTTTAGTTAATTAGTCCGTTTATTTTTTTCCTTTGTTTAAGTTTCATTTTAAACAGTTTTTTGGTCTTTTGGGAAATGTTGGTCAGTTTATTAAAATATGGCCATTTGACCAAAGTTGAATTTGAGTTGTGAAATCAGAAAGCCCAAATGAGAAGTGATTCAAATGGTTTTTCCTTTGAGCCCAGGTCTGGTTTGAACCTTGGGTCAGCTTTGACCCTTACCCATTGGGTTTCAGGGGTAATAACAGGGGCTTAAGGGGCAATTTGGGAATTCTAGGGGTAAGGGAATCTCAGTAACAGACTAGGAAGCTTCCAAGAAGCTGGGGAGGGGGATTGTTCTGAAATTCTGCTTTGAAATTAAGGGTATTTGAGCTAAAATAAAAATTAAAAAAAGGACTGAGGTGAAAAAATTGTCTCCTTAGGGCTACCCTA
The DNA here is from genome assembly GCF_000393655.2 of Nicotiana sylvestris. Classification (NCBI taxonomy): domain Eukaryota; kingdom Viridiplantae; phylum Streptophyta; class Magnoliopsida; order Solanales; family Solanaceae; genus Nicotiana; species Nicotiana sylvestris. The sequence continues at coordinate 68,387,348 of NC_091063.1, forward strand.
GAAATCTTGCCTATAAAGGCATCATAACTTGACATTCAAGTCAGATTGGAAGAGATCAAAAATTCAGAAAAAATAAAAAACGGTTGAAAATTTTATAAGATCACTGTTCCATTGAATTTCTTCTATAGTTCTCGAGGCCTTCAATTTCTGAAGCAATTTCTGATTCATTTGGGGTTTGAAAATGGTTTGAATTAGAAGCTATGGTTGATTTTCTGGGATTTGAAAAGGGTCTAATATTTTGCTGGTTTTGGATTTCAAATATGGACTGAAATTGTTGTTCTGCTATTAATTATTGTTGCTAAACTACTGCTGATCTCACGTTCTTCTGCTGAAATTCTGTAGCTATTTTTGGTTGTATCCAGGTACACACTTTTAAGCCCTATTGATTGTGAAGTTGGATTTGAAGAGTGAAATGAAAAGCAGAAGGCTTAAAGCATAGTGTTAATTTATTTGTGTTTCAACTATATCTCTTCTTGATGTTGTGTTTTAGTAAGTTTAGTTCTTATCACTGTATATTATCATGGGACTGTTAAGACTGTCGCAACAAAGGTTTAATTTGGTTGCTTCTGGACTCTAGATCTTTGTTTAATTCTTACAAAAGATTAGTGTTGCTTCAACTTTGATTTCCATCTGAATTTGTTAGATGTCAAGTATTGGTTTGTCGTTTGTGTTGATTTATCCAAGTCGTGCCTTGTTAGCATGTCTAGTTTTTTGAAGTTAGGTTTGGAGTCATATCAGTTGTATTGGGCATAGGTTTAAGTAGGCTTGGAATGTGAATCATGATTACCAAAGTACTTCTTTGATTTGAGAAGCTTTAAATTCAGAATGCTAGTCTATTCGTTTTATGCCAGAATAGTTAAAAACTCGAAAGCAAACATGTTATGCTTATTCTCATGTCTCATGTGGTATCACTGATAGGCACTTATGTGAGTTGGGGCAATCGTTGGTTTGGAAAGTTCGACCATAGTGCTTGGCTTAGATAGTGAGAACTTAATACCGGGTCTGAGAGAGTGACACTATGCCTTTGGGTGTCCTCTCTTGTATTATACTTGGGCTCATTTTGGGCCCAAGTCTGAGGGTGATCACAGTGAAGATTTGGACTTGTTTCATCGACCCATTTTTCTGTTATTTATTGTGTTGGCCCAAGCCATTTGTTTAAATAATTGATTTTCTTTATGTAAACCTTTTAGTTAGTTTGAGCGAAACTCTTAATTGCATTTAGCGTTCAATAAATTAGGCTCGTTAAGTAGTGGAGGTGAGCCATATTAGATAATACAAATAGCTTATGGCCCTCCAAAAGTTTCGTTTGAATCCCCTTTAAAATTAGAAATAGAGATGTGCCGTGCCAAATACAATCCCAAAATTACATGGGCCTCATCTAATTAATATTTTTATCCTTAGAAATCGAGGAGCACCATTTAGCGAATTTTCCATGGCCCTCGCAAAGTTGCAAACGCGTAGTTGCTTTAGGCGCGCTATTTTAATAATTTACTTTCCTAAACTCGGGTGCGCATTTATGTGACCCAAATCCAAATCTCAACAATGTTAGATAAAATATGTCGAGAGCCACAGGTGCATTTATGTGACGTGGTTCAAGACGTATTTTAAATGACGTTGCAGTTTTCCTTAAAAATAATTAAATTAAAAGCGGTTTTCAAAAGTTAAAATTGCACATAGGTTTAAGGGTGTACTAAAATCAGATAATAAGCCAATTGTAACAGTCGAGCGACCGTGCTAGAAGCACGGAACTCAGAAATTCCTAACACCTTCTCCCGGGTTAATATAATTCCTTACCCGGATTTCTGTGATCGCGGACTGTAATACAGTGTCAATCTTTCCTCTATTCGGGATTTGAAACCGGTGACTTGGGACACCATAAATCATCCCAAGTGGCGACTCTGAATTTTAAATAAAATAATCCCATTTCGGTTGTCACTTAAAATTGAAAAAAAACTCCCTTTATATCCTTTCCGGGGGTGGAGGTAAAAGGGAGGTGTGACAGCCGCATCTACGGTCCCCAAACCCCAGATGCAAAAATACTAGAAGCAACAAATCTGAAGCTGCAACCAACATCTAACTTCTCCGATAACCATCCGAAATCATCCCGAGGCCCCCGGGACCTCAACCAAAAGTACAAACATAACCCAATACCTTATTCAAACTTGTTCCAATCATAAAAACACCTCAAACAACATCAAATCTACCAAATCACATCGAATTCAGGCCTAAGTTTCTAAAAATCTTCCGAAATACGCTTTTGATCAAAAACCCAACCCAACCACGTCCAAATGACCTGAAATTTTGCATACACATCCCAAATGACACAACAAAGCTACTACAACTCTCGGAATTCCATTCCGACCCTTATATCAAAATCTCTCCTATCAACCGGAAATTGCCAAAATATCAATTTCGCCATTTCAAGCCTAAACCTTCCACGAACTTCCAAAATGCATTCCGATCATGCTCCTAAGTCATAAATCACCTAATGGATCTAACCAATTCAAAAAAATCCCGATCCGAGATCATATACAAACAAGTCAAATCTTGGTGAAACCTTTCAAATTTTAAGCTTTAAACTGGGAACTATTCTTTCAGTTTCATTCTGATTACCCTAAAAACCAAAACCAACGATTAACATAAGTCATAATACATCACATGGGGCAAGTCATGCCCGAGAACTGGCGATCAAAGTGCAAAAGCTCAAAACGACCGGTCGGGTCGTTACATCCTCCCCCACTTAAGCATACGTTCGTCCTCAAACGTGCCCGGAGTTGTTCCAAAAGCTAGCCAATTGCTGAATAACCTTACCATACATATACCCGTGGTTGATCCCACGTCACCCTATCTCACATAGGTTCGATAACACAATATAACTGAAATTTCACAATCTATCCTAGTCCATAAACCATAGAACCACTTTTCTGCTTCTAAATCATCAATACAGTCAGAATCTCACATTTATACTGTGAATAAGTATGGCAGGCTATAACAAACCATATCTGCTATCTCAGGTGAAATCACATGATATACCATATAACTCAAACACTTGTAGCGATAACTTCTATTCACAGCAGCTGCCCACAACAACCGAATACCAGTAGAAAATCTCTTATCAACTAAAGTTTCATTCCAACACTTTTATATGCTTCCAATGATGACTAAAACACGCAGTAAGCCACAACCATTTCTTAGATCAACCATTCATGAAACCGCTCCTCCCTAGCAATTACCATAGCAATTTTCTACGCCGAACCTCGATGTTATCCTTCCAACATGCTGAAATCAAATCCGTTTGCAGTCATTAAAGATCCCGACGATCTCATCTAATCCAACACACCACTCTGGTGACATGACACATCAATATAGGCCTAAGCCACAACTTGCATAATATGCGCACCAACAAGCAACAGTCCGAACATACTCAAATCATGAAAAATGCCTTAAATGAAAGAGCTGTACCTCAAGCTCACCAGTACCACCACCACACAAGGTTAAGAACCCGTCTCACATCATAGAAATAGAACACACGAGTCTGACCCGCAAGGTCATATCTCCACATAGCTTCGCTGCAATGCGCGATCCTATCCAACACTGCTCCACATGAAACACCTTAAGTCACTATGCTCGACATCGACAACCACACACAATTTGATGTTTGGAACCAAAGAAAACAAATACTCACCCTGCTCGACTTCCACTATGAAGCCCCAATAGAACTGCACCATATATGCCCATAACCAACAAGTCATAACGTCTCACTCACAGAAAGGTAACTCATGTATCTCCACTGATCACTAATAAGCTCAATAACGGTCGAATCAACACATCCCTCAACAATACAATTCAAGGCCGACCAAGCCGACTCAAGCTAGAATCACGCATCCACATTGGCCTACCAACGAAACCCCTTATCAAGGAAACCTGAAGCTGGTCCTTCAACTCTTTAACTCTGTCGGTGCCATACGATACGGTGCCCAGTACCAGATCAATACCAAAGTCAACAACTCTGTCCGGTGACATGCCCGACAGCAGGAAACACATTCGGAAAAGTCCTTCACCATCGGAACTGAATCCATATGAGGAGCCTCTACACTGACAGCCATCACGAGAGCCCAAATAAGAAAGACACTCCTTCTCAGCCGTCCGCTGGGTCTTCGAAATATAATACCACTCTACTAGGACATAATCCGTCGAACCTCGCCACTCAACCCATGGCATTTCTAGTATAGCCAATAGCGCCGCCTTAGCACGATAGTCCAGAATGACACCACACGGAGACAACTAGTCTGAACCCAATATCCCATCCAACATCTAACATACCAAGCAACAACAGATCCACTCAGGTCTCCAAGCCCCAGTAGTCACTACGCAGTACCAATACACACGACCCACAACCACAATATAGCCTGAACATGAGAACTCCCAATCTCCAAATCTGTATGGCACATGAATCAACACACCTGATCCCAATTCCTCCGTCCGAATGCGTACCACACCTCAAATACCCAATCATTCCACGAAAGATACTCTAAAATTCCCTTGTGCTATCAAGCAAACTCGAATATCCACAGTCGATCTAACAAGAAAGTGCCGCAATATTATCGAAGTACCATCAACTTAATCTCATTGCCTTTTCTGAAACATATACCCTCGTCAAATCATTCCAATTAGCAATACCATTCCCTTAATCATCTGAAGATAATTCCTCTAATCATTTGAAACTGCCCGCTGCCTAAGAATTTTATAATCTTCCTTTCAGAACTGAACCGCAACCTTACACATGCAATTCTCAATCATTTACAGTATACCGCATAACCCATACCATCCTAGGATAACCATGAGAACTTCATCTTCCTTCCGAGCCACAACCATCTACGCACCCAACTAGTCAAGAACTTTCCATTGATCCCTTATAGAAAAGAACCACTATACATCCCATGCTCCTCATGCCAATAGGAAAGTATACATCTCCAACCAAGGTAGGAGCCATCGAGAACTCCCCGAATTCTATTTGCACAACCCTAACTCATCAGGACTGAATCCTTCTAACTCAACCGAGTTACGCATGACTCTACAACCCAAAAGAATTGCCGTGAAACACCTCCAGAGACTCCTTACTCCATAATTATCCAAAGAGTCAATCATATCCTTACTATATCGATCTGACCCACTACCAAGCTATACCGTCTATCTGAGTTTCCTTCTGATTACCTTCAACTTGATACTGCTTCTTGCTATAACATCACAATTCCTCAACCCAAACTTACCACACGGGACCCAAGCATAAAGACACACCGTCTAAGGCTCATAAGCCGTTGAATACCTTCTCAGATATTCCCACGAGCACCACATTCAAAATGCTTTACTCTGAAGAGACTTCCTGCGAATCTAAATCTGTTACCTTTACCTTCCTGATACTGATATGTAGAATCCCATAATTAATATAAAAATTTACCTCAAGCCTTGACATCTTCCAATGAAAACTCAGTCTCTAGCCACATATACAACTTTAAAATACCCAATTGTTACATGTAGAATCTTGAATAAATTAGAACCATTCTTGAGAGGCATTCACTCTATTCAAATTGTAATAAGCCTGATCAAACGAACAGAACCACCCATGCCTCAGCACTCCGACACCACAGAATGTAACCTTATCCTAGAACAACCAAGCCACTTCCTGCTCTATGCGCCGAGCATCCATTGCCAAAAACAACTCATGACATTCCGTGATTCTCATACACCTATGAAGCATACTATAACCTTTGTTAAGAATTTTTCTCTACTCGAACCATTCTCGGTCTCAATTTACGCAACTATTCACTCGCACGCCTCAAACTGGGACCAACATAGCACCTAACCATGCAATCAACTAATCAATAGCAGACTCCCCCACTTGGCTCAAAGCCATAGATCAAAACACGCTCGATAACTCATAACGCATGTACTTTCTTGCTGCCATAATACCATAGTGAGGTTAAACTCAAACCTTCATAAGTTCGTGAAACCTAGACCATCTGGTACCTTGAATCTTCTACAAATCTCGCATTCATCCTTGCAACTGACAAGCCCACTCTCTAAGCGACCCAATTTAAATTGCAATACATATCTTTCACTTGCAAATGAGATCTCCTAAAAGACACATAAGGATCATAAAACCTCGGAACACTTCGCAGGAGATGGCCCACCTGCCTTGCCTTTAATTAATATTTTTGTATACCTTCCACCATCACAAATATTATGTGGTCACTTAGTCTTTTATCCTTCAGCAGACCCTTCTCGTCGCTTCCAATCATATGGATACATCTCACAGTACTAACATACTCATCACATAGCCATCCAGCCGTCACTTCCACTAATAGGGACAATACCGAACATATAAGTTCAAAAACACTTGCTCACACAATCAGCACCTCGGTGCTCAAGCCATAGGCAAAGATCTGGCCTCAAGTCCTCCAGACTGGCCCAAGATCAACTCACAGAGATCACATCTCGCCCCTGGATCAGGGAATCACAAGCCATCAATGCACATTTGATACTGAGCGCTCATGCGCGCATACGAACGTGTGAAAGGAATTTCAAGAGTTACATTTCAAGCTAAATCAAGGACGCACGATAAGAATTCGAGAACATGAAGTTTTCCTAAAGGTTCTACAGCCTCTCGAGGATAAATACAGACGTCTCCGCACCGATCCACGAGACTCTACTAAACCTGCTCATGACTCGTGAGACCTATGTAACGTAGGTTCTGATACCAACTTGTCACGACCCTAACCCCGAACCCGATCGTGATGGCGCCTCTTGTGAAGACAAGGCCAACCAGTTCAACCCTATTCGCCCTTTAAAACAGTTAATCAACACAATTATAGTCTAAACATAGTTTACATAATACTAAATATTGGAAATATAGATAACAATGAGGAAATCCAGCCTGATACAGCCCTAACTGGGGTGTCACAAGTCACGAGTATCTATTAGAGTATAAATACAACTAAAAGGTCTGAAATATACAAAACAGGACTAATGAACGAAGAGGGAGAAAAAGTGGTGCTGCGAACGCTGGAAGCCACCTTGCTAAACTCCGATAACTCTGCCTCTGATCAGCCAAAACCCGCTACCGGGTGCATAAATACCTGAATCTGCACACAAGGTGCAGGGAGTAAAGTGAGTACTTCAACTCAGTGAGTAACAAATGTAAATAAAGACTGAAGGCAAGAAATCACGTAAAGCCAATCAAGATGCTGTATAGAAGCAGTTCAAAAACCAGTAAGAAAGCAGTGAAGCTATAAAATCTCTTAAAACATTTTAGATCAGTTTAAACTTCTTTGAAAATGGTTTTTTTCAACAGTTACGCAATGAGTGCAAAACAATTAGTGCAGATTAGCACAGAAATCCGCCCCTCGGGCACAAATACCATGGTTTAACAGATAGAATGACAAATAAATATGAAAGATAAACATACAAAGGTTTGCCCCTCGGGCTCAATGTCAACAATTCCTCCCCTCGGGCAATATCTCAGAACAATACCAGCCCCTCGGGCAATCACATAGAACAATACCAGCCCCTCGGGCTATCATATGGAACAACATCAGCCCGTCAGGCTATATCTCACATCGCTATGGGTACTCGCGCTCACTGGGGGTGTACAGACTCTAGGAGGGGGCCCTTTACGGCCCAAGTGCAATATCAAGCCATCTCGTGGCATCAAATCTAGGCCTTCGGCCTCATATCAGTCAAGCCACCTCGTGGCGTATATATCTCAGGCCCTCAGCCTCATAAACAATATCTACAAGCTACCTCGTGGCATACATATCTCAGGCCCTCGGCCTCAAATCAGTATCAGTGTTTCCTCACAACTAGGCATTCTTCCTTACTCAATCAAAAATTACATAAGCCACTCGGGCAGTAGTAAAACATGATGCTCAACCTAAAATATTATTTAAAATATCATTTCAAGTGTTAAATCAACGTAAACTTGGTTGAGTTTTGAAAATAGTGGAAAATAACATGACTGAGTTCAAGTATAAAGTCATAACAGTGAGGAAATATCAATAACAAGTCCCGAAGGGTTCACATAGTTGGCACAACGCCCAAATATGACATTCAGTCCAAAAAATAATGATAACAGTTCATTTTCAATCAACTACGCGGTAAAATCATCAATCGGGATGGACTAAGTCACAATCCCCAATGGTGCTCTACCCCACACTCGCTATCCAGCGTGTAAGTCACCTCAACATAGCACTACGATGTGCAATACGGGGTTTCAAACCCTCAGAACATTATTTACAATCATTACTCACCTCGAACCGACAAAATCTCTAGCTCGCGATGCCTTTGCCCCTCAAATCGGCCTCCACGCGCATCGAATCTATCCAAAATCAGAACGAATACGTCACAATATACTAAGGGAACCAAGCCCAAGTGAAAACAATCGAAAAATACCAAAAATCCTAAAATTAGCAAAACCCGAGCCCCGAGTCCACTTCTCAAAACTCAGAAATTTTTACATCACTAGCTTTAGTGTATGTGCGTTGCACGTGTGTTTCGCGTCAATCAATATAAAATATATACAAGAAAAATAAATTATTGCATATATTGAAACAATATCTTCTTAACATACAAATATGATGAATTTAGTTGAATTAGTTATATAATAGTTGTAATTATAATATCTTGTTAAATAAGATTAAAAATATGTTATGTTGTTGTATATTGCCTAGCATAAACAAAAATAAAAATAAAAATAAAAAGGTTTTCAAAATAATTGATATTGATAGATTCTTTAAATTTACATATCTAAAAACTACTTTAAAAGTACTATAGTCACATTATTTAAAAAACTAAATATTAGAAGGCATATAAAATTTATGAAAAAAAACTCGCTTGACTATCAAAATTCGAATACTCTCATACAAATAAGGGCAGAGGGGGTATGTATTATGTTTACAGCTCGTTTGGATGGTCGTTACCTATTGTATCGTATCGTATTGTTACTTTAAATATGACGTTTATTTTGGTTGTTACTTAAATTTTATTGTATCGTACCGTTAAATCCGTCGTTACGTAATGACGGAATGTGCCACTTTATGTAACGGCCGATTTGGTGTGGTTGCGTCATTATCTTGTCTTTTTCTCTCATCTCAACTTTACTATTATTAAATTATTTAATTTTATCATTTACCCTACCTTTTTATATAATAAATTTACCCCGTATCATAATTTTTCTTTATAATATTGCAATTTTATTCTTCATATTGCAGGTGCATGATATCATGAAACAACGGCAAACGATACAATCTATCCAAACATTGTATTCATCAAACGATACAGTACAATACAATACGCTACGATATGATACATTATGAAACGATGTGTAACAACTATCCAAACAAGCTGTTAAAGAAATAGTACATGATCGAAGGATAAGAGGATCTGTCAACGCCAAAGGATATGTTCATCCATAAATAATTGCATGAGTTATAATATTCTTTGTTTTAGTGACAAATTAACGTTAAATATAATTTTATAAAAAAGCAAGGATGATTCATTTCTTACGTCAAATTAACATGAACCTTGACACTTTTTAAGAAGAAATTAGGTTGTATTCAAAGAAAAAATATAACAACAACAACAATAACCACCACCCAGTATAATTTCACAAGTGAGGTCTGGAGAGGGTATGATATACGCAATCTTACTCCTACCCTAGAAGGGCAGAGAAACTATTTCCGATAGACCATCGGCTAAAGAAGGTGAAGAAAGCCCTAATAGCAAGTAAAAAGAAAAAAAATATAATATCTTAAAAATTTAAAACGTAAATACAAAAGGGCTAAGAAAAAACTCATAAGTTTTTGTTTGATTATAAGGAGCAATGTTCTCACAAATTCCCATAACAAAAGTAGTTAATTAGAATTTCTTTTTTAATAAATTATTTTTACTCTTTATTTACAATTCGATTACTTGTCGAAAACATATATATTTTTCTTTTATTTAGCTTCAATTTTAGGAATTGAACAAAATCTAATTATTTTTTGAAAACATATTTTTCTCATTTATTTATGTATGAATTTTAGGAATGCATGTTTTTATTTTTCCTTTATTTACGTTAGTAATTTAGGAGCGTTCTATTTTTCTTTTACCTTGTTTGGATTTTTTTTACTCGTAGTAGGTATATTTCATTTTATACAAAATTATAATTACACTCAGTATATGTCTTTTTATTTAAATTAAAAATTGCTAAATACTTTGAGGATAATTCCTTCCCTTCTTGAAAAGATAATTTTTTATTTACGTTTAGGATATTTTTATTTTTGCTATCTTTTGGTAATCAGAAAGGAAGAGAAGTTTTAAAGGCTCTTTTTTTCTTTTATTGCTTGATAAGCAACCAAATTAAAGTTTCTCACAACAAAAATAGATATTTTCCTTCTTACGCAATTTTGAGAATTAAAGTGGGAATACAAATGGCTAACTATTAGTTTAGTCTAAGATACGATTTTCTTCGTTAAAAGATGTAGAAACAGTCAAAGTTGGATAATTATAGTAAACCTCAAAAGTTCTAAATATATTAGGATATCTTAAATCAAATAATTCAAATAAGAAAATATTTAACAACATAAATTTTAGTTGATTTCAAGTCATTCTATTTTATTTAATGTGAACTCTATTTTAAAAGGGTAAAAAAGATGGATGACAGTTCGCTAAGGGTCTTCGAGCTTTTAATAAGGACAATTGTTTACCTGAACCAATGCAAATTATCAAAATTTTGGGTAGATTCAACGACGCCAATTGTCAAGGGCTATTCTTTAAGAACATAATTTTAAATTGTGATATGTATACTATAGTCAATTAGAAGAGGTAATAAATTTAATTTTGTGAGAAAATATGAGCAACTTCAGTTGGCATAACAATTAGTAATTAAAATTATATATCAACCATAGAATGTGTCATAATAATTAGTAATTAAAATTTCAATTAAACGAGGTAATAAATTTGATTTTGTGAGATAATAAAAGCAACTTCAGCTGGCATAACAATTAGTAATTAAAATTATATATCAACCATAGGGTGTGGCATAACAATTAGTAATTAAAATTATCAACTATAGAGTGATAAAAATCTTAAATTAATAAAATATTAAGTTGATATAAGTTAGAATACCTAACCAAATTTATGTGATGAATGCAACGATCCAAACAACCTGTACAACATTTATAAGTGATTTTAAACCATTGATCATACATGAGACATAAACCAATGATCATATATGAGACATATAACTGAATTATTACATAACTTCAAGAATATAGTACAAGATATAAATTTACCGAAGTGACAAGCAAATACACTATGTCACGTCAGTTTATGACAAAGAATGTAGAATAATATTTTCTTTTATAGTTAGTAAAATTCTAGAAACCTAAATTGATTCCAAAACAAAGAGTAAAAATGGAAAGGATAATCGTAATACGATATTGATTCCAATCTGAAGAACGAAAGTAGAAGCCTAATTTCGTTAGTAAGCTTTGAAGAATTTGAGTCCTAAACTAAGACCAAATAAACAATGGAATTTGAATCCCAAATTGATCAAAAGGGACGTGTCCTAAACTAAGACCAAATAGATAATGGAATTTGAATTAGCCGATAGAAACGAAAGGAGAGGAGAAGCCTAATTCAATCAGTAAACATTGAAGAATTTGAGTCCTAAACTAAGATGGATTTGAATCCCAAACTGATCAAAAGGGACGTGTCCTAAACTAAGACCAAATAGATAATGGAATTTGAATTAGCCGGTAATTAGTTTTTTTATTTATTTTGAAGAAAATAGTTATTACATTTACAATTATATCCAACATATAATACACTTACGAAGGGTAACAAAAGCGAACGACATTTCGATAAGGCCTTCGTGCTTTTAATATAGTATAGATTAGATTCCTTATCTCCTCACGAGTTCGTACATATCAAATTTACCAAAATCCGACCCCATATGGTCACTCAAATTCTAAAAATTCACTCTCCAATTTCAAGCCCTAATTTCCCAACTCTTCCTCTAATTTCCACAAATTTTCATGATTAAACAATGATATAATCACCATAAACACAATATAAAGCCTAAGTAGCTTACCTCAGCGGATACACTTGGTCCCCTCTTGAAATCACAGCTTGAAGCTCCAAAATCGCACAAAAATGATGAACAAATGACTGAAAATCGCGAAAGAGCATTTTTATACCTTCTGCCCAGCTCTTTCGCACATGCGATCCAGTAAGCGCATCTGCGCTTCCTCTTCTGCGGAAAAACATCCGCTTCTGTGGATTTCACTTATGACCCAGGACCCGCATCTGCGGTCCAAACACGCACCTACGGTACCACATATGCGGTTCTTCCTTCGCTTCTGCGGAAAACACTTGCCGGCCAAATCTCGCATCTGCGATCCTTTCCCCGCATCTACGGCTTCGCAGATGCGGTCCACATAGCCGCTTCTTCGGTCTCAGCCCATCTAACCCTTTTTCGCTTCTGCGATGAATAACTCGCATCTGCGGTGCCGCATCTAACTAGAAGCAGCAAATCTGAAGCTGCGACCAACATCTAACTTCTCCGATAACCATCCGAAATCATCCCGAGGCCCCCGGGACCTCAACCAAAAGTACAAACATAACCCAATACCTTATTCAAACTTGTTCCAATCATCAAAATACCTCAAACAACATCAAATCTACCAAATCACATCGAATTCAAGCCTAAGTTTCTCAAAATCTTTAGGAGACACACTTCCTAAATTGAGATTTCATCCCTAGGAGACGCACTTCCTAGTTTGGGTCATTCAGGTTTTATTTTTAGCATACGCATTTGCTAGTCAAAGTTTCTTGGTTTTATTCATAGGAGACGCACATCCTAGTCTAGTATTTAGTTCACTCTCATTATTGCATCAATAGTATAAGTGGTTTACAATTTTGCTAACAACTCACAAATCTTCCTAGTGCAAACTAGGGCAGAAAATTTCGTTTGTTTTGTTTGTTTTGATTCTAGGTACCCACATGGAAAACAAGGGAACACAGAAAGTTTCATTAATCAGGCGTCCACCTGGAAAACAAGGGAAGACAGTTCAAATTTCAAGGGAAAGCAGTTCAAGTTTCAAAGGAAGACAGTTCAAGTTCAAGGGAAAGCAATTTCGAAGAAAGACAGTTCGAGTTCGGCAATTAGGTGCCCACCTGGAGAACAAGGAAAAATAGTTCAAGTTTCAAGGGAAAGCAGTTCAAGTTTTAAAGGAAGATAGTTCAAGTTTCAGCAATCAGGCGCCCACCTGGAGAACAAGGGAAAACAGTTCAAGTTTCAAAGGAAGACATTTTAAGTTTTGGCAATGAGGCGCCCATCTGGAAAATAAGGGAATTCACTTCAGAATGCAATTCAAGTCAGCAACAAAAGAAGCTCGCGACAAGAATTCAAGTCAATAGTCCGAGATGATCAATAGAAGTTAGTCACAATCCAGAATAAAAAAAAGAAGAAAAGAAAGAAGTGAATCAAAATGCAGAAGTTGATGAAAGATGTGAGCTGCTCAATATATGTTTGAGGTCACAAGCACTACATGTCCGATCTTGATCCGAAAAAGCTGAAGAAGAATGAACTAGCACCTGCAGCTAGCAAGCGTCAAAGTTCAATTCTAAAGTCTGCATGAAGAACCATTCAAGACTCAAGATCAAGCTTTAGAAGACTTATAGTTAGGAATCTTGTAACTCATAATTGACAGGCTTAGTTAGTCTTTTTCATTTTGTTTGGTTTTTGATGTAATAATAGGATCGCGGACCGGAACCTCGACAGAACAGAAACTCAATTGGCTCTCCACCTCGGCACTCCATCACTCTTCCTACTTCTGAACTACACGTGGCCTGATTCCTTTATAGCCAAGGATATGTAGGCAGCTCAGATATCAGGGCTCGGTCACATTCTCCGTTCTCTTACTTTTTGGTCTCTCTAAATAAGGGTTGGGTCAAAAAACCTGTCTCGTCATTCTTTGTCTGAAAACTTTTCGTCTTTCCAGTCAAAGAGGGACAACTATAGACATGTAATTTTTGACCCTCCCCAAGATTTTACACATTTTAGCGTAAATATTTAATTTAGGTTTAGTATCGCTATTCTAAATAATGTTGACTCTTTTACTTTATTTTTATCACAAAAAATAAAAATTATAAAAAATATTTTTTTATCTTTAGGTTAAAGTCAATTATCATATTTATATTTATAATATTATAATATTTGAAAATACAAAAAAAATTAGTTTCACTTATAGTATTTAGTTTTATATTAGTTTATTTTTAATTAAGAATGATTTTTACACTTTATCGATACATTGTATTATTTGGTCTTCTTATCCTAAATTTAAACTCAAAAAAAGACATGGCCCACTCAATTCCCTAAATCTAAGCCCAATTACCTTTAACCCAAATAACCTTAGCCCATTACCCCATCCTTAACCCTAGACCCCTTCCCATAAATAAAGACCTAGACCTAGACCTAGGAGGGACCTTAATTGGATAGTTTCAGCCGTGGGACACCTAGAAAAAAACCTAGCCATCCCCTTCTCCTTTCTCGTCTCACTCACTGATAACACACACGCACACAACAAAAAAAAAAAGAGAAATTGACTCCTTCAAAAGTTTTCAGATCTGGAATCGGGAAAACTTGAAAGTAGAAGAAAAACGTCATAAGGAAAAGGTATTACAAAAGCTATTACAAAACCCCAGCACATTGGGTGGATATTCTCTGGGATTTCAAAGGTTTTTTTGAACTGTAAAACCGTTGTTAATTGTGCTGAACTCAATACAGTTTCTTCATCACTTTTCTCCTTTGATTTATCCCTTTCTAGGTATTCCTTAACTTCTAATTTTGTAAGCGCGTGTAGATTTAGTGAATTGTGTCTATTCTAAAATGATTGTTGCTGAAATAAAGTTATATGTCCTTCATGGCTAAATTATACTGTTGTCACCACTGATTTAGTTCTATTGTGATTTCACTTGATCATCAAATTTGAATTAATTGTAGTTGTCCTATCCCATGTTTAATAGAATTCTTTTATTATTATTTTTGTGATGAAGAGGTTTAATTAATTGTGCTTTGAATATGAACTGCATCTGCCTTTGTCATAAATGATTACATATTGGTTGTTACCTTGTGTCTCTTTCCACAGTCGCTGCTTGCAAATTCCAGTTTCTTCATTGTCCAAGCAAACTCTCTTGGTGGATTTTTACTTTTTTTAGTGAATAGAAATGGAGAGGTTTCTTTTCTGATTGATCTTTTAAAATTTAATTGTTGTTAAAGAGGATTTGTGTTGATTCTTGGTTGAACAGAAAAATGAGGCAAGTAGATTTGTAATTGGAATTTGGTTGCCTTATGTTGAAATAGGCTTGCATATTTGATTTGATAATAATAAAAGATTACGTAAAGTCATGAGAAGCCCATTTTAAATACCTATTGTTTTGATACAATTATTTTGAGATGGTGCAACTAATTCATTTTTTTCTATAGTGCATTTGTCTACTTTTTCTTGTAGATATTTTCATGTTTTAACTTCTTTGTTTCATCTTGAATTAGGATTCTCAAATCTCATTTCATATTCTGATTCAATGTCGGCAGCTCATTAGGTGGCGACCTAATCCAACTTTGGTAAAATAGGAAATTCAATCTACATATTTTCAGAAATAATCCATGAGATCACACTTCACAACAAATCTTAAACTTAGGAAGATAAATAATTATGAACATTCATAGCTTGTTTTAGGCGCGATTAAAGAAATCATTGTGACTATGAGTACGGTTCCCGTGGCATAGTCATGATACATAAATCCAAATTCGGGTGTGCGTTTCATGTAACCCGGCCATAACTTTGAATATTGATAATAATGAACATGTTGTACACCGCGGGTGCATTTCATGTGACGCGATTCACAATATGTTCAAAACAAACGAATCCAAATTCGAGTGCGCATTTCATGTGACTCGACCACAATTTTTAATAATAATAAAATAAACATGTTGTAAATCGCGGGTGCATTTCATATGACGTGATTCACAATATGTATAAAATTAACGAGTGTACGAGATCGTGACTCGTTCAAATAAATTCCATAAATCGAAAAGCGGTTATAAAGTTAAAAATGCACAATAGGTTTAAAATATGTAATAAATCATATAATTAGGCCAAATATTAATAGTTAAGCGTCTGTGCTAGAACTACGGAACCTGGGAATGCCTAACACCTTCTCCTGGGTTAACAGAATTCCTCACCTGAATTTTTGTGTTCGCGGACCATAAATAAGAGTCAACTTTCCTTGATTCGAGATTTAAAACCGGTGACTTGGGACACCATAAACTATCTCAAGTGGCGACTCTGAATTTTAAATAAATAATCCCGATTTGATTGTCACTTAAATTTTAAAAAACTCCTTTATACCCTTCCGGGGTAGTAAAAAGGAGGTGTGGCACCTCCTAAGCACTTTAACACATCACATAATCAACTTTAAGCACAAATTCTTCAATCCACTTCACTTTCATAAACAATATTACCCCCAAAATTATTCCCTTCTTCTTTAAGGACTACTTTAATCCATACCCATTAGCAAGAATAAAACAACAATTTATTCATCTCTATTTTCCCTTCCCCCCCCCCCCAGATTATTCTCTCTTTTTTCCCAACTATTTTTTTTTCAATTTCCGCTAGTGGTGTATTATTTTACAAAATAAGTGAACCTTTGTTCCTTTCATTGGTTCCATTCAAAAGCCACCCCACACTTAGTTCCTTCTTACTTCTTCTAGTGCTCATCTCACAATCAAAGTGCTTTAAGAGGTAAAATGATCAAAACAATGTCAACTGAGAATAAAAAGGCTATAGGCTTGTAATATGGGTATAAAATAAAAGTATATAGGCTCAAAAGGATTAACTAGGGATAGATTTTATTTTTGGTAGCATTAGAGTTCAAAAGGAACAAAGAAGGCCTAAAATCATATTTCAAGCCGAGTAGAACCTAGGATTTCTCTTCAACTCACATACCGTGCAAGTTCTAGACACAAATGTACAATACGAGACTTATACAAAAAATCTCACCACACATTGGCACATGATTCACTTAGGATGACTACATTTCAATTTTCAATCAAAGCAAGTACTGAGTTAAGTCCCAATTTTTAATGCACACAACACAACATTTAGTACAGGAGACAAGACAATGAGCCTAAGCATCACGAAGAAGCTATTCAACTTTTAAAGGCAAAAATAGTCCTCACGAACTCATGGAGAAAGTTATAATCCACATGCTCAGGTCTAACTCTGTTAATATCAGACAAGTCACAGAATATGCTAAATTTAGTATGAGTCTTTACATGCTACACTACTCTAAAAAGAAAAACTAATACTTGGTTAAAACATTCATCCCTTGGACAAAAACCGATGGCCAAAGAAAAACCAAGGAGGATTATTTCCTTATAGATTACATTTACTAACTACTCAAGGTTAAAAAAAATCTTTTTGTGCTTTTCTGAGGACCTTAATCCCTCAAGAAAGCTGTTTAGGAGATCCATCGTCGGGAAATGTCCAATTTTCTATTTTATTTTTTTTAAACAAAAACTCTTGATGGGTTTTCAATGTCATGGCCTTATGCTTCATATGTTTTGATGATCTAACAAACTTGTTATGAAGAACCAGATAGAGAACCTTGGCCCACAGGGTATACATTTCATGTTACCTTGTCAAAGTCTGAAAATCAGCAAATGAATGAATGACCACAAGGAGGAAATTCAATAGGGACCTGGTGACTTGGTCCCTCAGGGGTCTCCGACACAAGCACAAGACAATGACTGTACACAAACATTATAAAGAGAAACACAACAGTGACATGGTCCCTCAGGGTTCTCTGACAGAAGTACAAGTCAAATGTACAGCTGGAATGTAGCAGCAGAAAGTGACCATCTAGCAACTGTCACAGAAGAGGAACACAACTAGGACCTAGTCCGTTGGTGTATTCTGACAGAAGTACAAACCGACTATCCAGTTGGAACGCAACTGCACAAAGTGGTTGTACAGATAGTACAACAGTCACTCTCATTCGGAAGAAGTGTGCACCAAAGAGTTGACATCACTATCTATTGTGATAAAACAACCTGGTTCAAGACACACCATTTGTGTGCATTCAGTGATATTCTCTCAAGCAACAACAATATTCATCCGATATTGAAGTCACTGGTGTGTCAAGAACAAGAAAACGACTCCACTAAGGATCAGTTTCTTAATGAGTTTATGTACATCCATAGTTGAGTTGTAATCTTGTTATTTTCTCTTCATTGTATTTCCTAATTTGCTTTCTTAGAAGCTTTATCTTAGGAACAAACCAAAATTCGTAAACTTGAGAGTTTATGTTGTGACTAGGGATAGTCATAAGTTTAAAGCCTTTGTAACTAGGATAGTTATAGAGTGACTTATGGTGGGTGCATCAAATGTTAGTTGAAGCCTTTGCAATAGGGTTTTTGCAAAGTGGCTTGTAATAGGGAAATTTCAAGTTAGTGAAGTTAAAAGCCTACAATAGTAGGTCATGGTTTCTTGATCCCCTTGTGTGAGATTTTTCCATGTAAAAATCCCTTGTCTTCTTTACTTTCAGTTTTTACAGCATTCTCAGTATCATCTCATATAGGACCAGGTACTCTATAGTTTGGTGGACTCATATAAACTATCATTTGGTATCAGAGCAGGTTCTTTCTAAAAGGTTAACACCTAGAAAGGATCTCAATGGTTGCTCCACCCAACTTTGAGGAAGGACAATCAACCTACATACCTCCTAGATTCTATGGTCAGTACCATGGCTGGTGGAAGACCCGTGTGCATGATTTTATGATGTCAGAAGATTCAGAACTGTGGGACATCATTTGTGATGGTCCACATGTTCCCATGGAAAAGCTTGAAGAAATAGGACCAATGGTGCCGAAAGGTAGAAAAGAGTACAATGACATTGACAGAAAAGTTGTAGAAAAGAACTATCGTGCCAAGAAAATCTTGATGTGTAGCATAGGACCTGATGAGTACAATAGAGTCTCAACTTGTGATACTGCCAAAGAAATTTGGGAAGCTCTACAAACCGCACATAAAGGAACTACTCAGGTCAAACAATCCAATATCGACATGCTCACCACTGAATATGAGCTCTTTCGGATGAAGGATGATGAGTCTATACAAGATATGCACACCAGATTCAACTCCATCATAAATGAGCTTCATTCACTTGGAGATGTCATTCCCAGAAACAAGCTTGTAAGAAAAATCCTCAGTGTTCTACCTGGTTCTTGGGAAATTAAGGTAAATGCCATCACTGAAGCTAAAGATCTACAAACTCTGACCATGGATGAGTTGATTGGTAATCTGAAGACATACGAGATGAAAAGAAAGAAAGACAGTGAAAGAAAAGAGCCCAAGAAGGAAAAGAACCTGGTACTCAATGCTGAAAGCAACGACTCAAGTGATGAAGATAGTGACATGGCCTATCTTACTAAGAGATTTCAAAAGATGGTTCGAAGAAATGGTGGCATACCAAAGTGGGGTAGTTCAAGTAAAACAAGGAACAACGATATCTATCACATATGTGGAAAGTCAGGGCATTTCATCAAAGACTGCCCACTCGCGAAACAGGAGCAATACAAGCAAAATCCTGACAAAGCAGCAAAAAGGAACTTGGTTCCAGATAAACGATTCAATCGAAAATTGCTGCTGACAATATTGTTAAGTAGGCTCTTGCTGTTTGGGGAGACTTCTCTAGTGAATCCAAAAGGGAACCAGATGCAGAAAACAGTTCCATGATGGCAGTGAAAACTGAAGCAATGAAGTATGATTCACTATTCGTGCTGATGGCTCAGTCTGATGATGATGAAGAAGATGAAGACGATGAGGTAAACTTTAGGGATGTTCAGAGAAATCTGAAATCCTACTCTTCTAAGAAGCTAAGGTTATTAGCTAATGTCCTAATTGTTGCCTATTATAGCCTTGTAAATGATAAGGAGATCTTGACCATAGAACTAGAAGAGGCTGAACAATCTAGAGATGATCTAGTGGTCCGTGTAGTGGACTTAAATGAGACCATAGCTAATCTTGAAAAAGAAAAGGAAGCCTTGAATAAAAGAATAACTAGTGTGGAAAATGAGAGAGACAATATGATGGTAGTAGTTGTTGGTCTAAAAGAAACAATAGAAGGTCTTAGCAATGAGAAACACACCTTAGAAGAAAAAATTGCCACTACTGAAGAAGAAAGGGATGACCTATTAGTAATATGCACCAATCTAAAGGAAACCATTGAGGGAATCAATGGAGAACATATGAATGTGAGTCTTGGAAAAGAGAAAGAAGTAGCCAGTGAGACTTACATCATGCTTGAAAAGGAGTTAATTGTTGTAAAAACCAATCTCTATAGTGAACTCGAGAAGAATCAGCAACTTCAAGCTGAATTGGAGAAAGTAAGAATTGATCTTGAGAAATCTCTAAAGTGGACCTGGTCCTTAGATGTTGTCACTACCATGTATCTTAACAATAGTGGTAATAGGCAGGGCATCGGGTTCAAAAGGGAGAAAACTCCTTACAACCCTCACAGTAAGTATGTCACTGTACCTGATAACTGGCTATGTATCCACTATGGGAACAATGGGCATTTTAAAGAAAATTGCCCGGCCAGGGTTCAGTCTGCTCAGAAAAACAAAGTGTTTACTGATAAAGTGACTACTAACAAAGGACCAAGTACAACTCACAAGAAGCGGGTGTTGCCTGCATGGACTAGGAAAGCCCTCATTTATCCTTTCTATCATAACAAGGGACCCAAACTAGTTTAGGTTCCTAAATCTAATCCTTGATTTGCATGAGCAGGGAACAATGAGAGGAAGTGGACTGCGATGGACTATGGACTGTGGATGCTTAAAAGCACGCAACTGAAAACATCATGTATCTCTTCTCACTGAAAGCCCTGTAGGAAGGGAATGTATCCTTAAAAAGGAAGTAGAGGGTACATTCTCAGTGAATGAAAAGTTGGAAAGGTTATTTTGGCACTCAAGTGGGAACGCGTACTATTTGAATGGCCAGAAAAGTACAGTCACCAATCTGATAACTGGCCAAGTGGTCTCAGTGGACAAAGGAAACAAGAATATCCACTCCGATTAACTATGAATCTCCATAAGCTAGTGGTATAAGATGGGTGAAGTCGAAACCTTGGCATGAAGGATTGATATATACAAGCTTCTCATCTCCAAATAAATTAACTCAGTAGGACCTGATCCGTGGTCTGCCAAACTCAAGAGTCACCTGGACATGGGTTCACCAAACAAGAGGAGACTCTCGAGGTGTTAATGGTTCTTGCCAAAAGGATTCAAGCAAAACCAAAAAAAGAAAAGAAGGGATCACGTACAATTTCTCAACACCAAGGACACCACAACAAAATGGTATTGCCGAAGGAAAGAACAGAACTGGAAAATGCGGCATGGACAATGCTCATCGACTATGGAATCGCCAAGAAATTTTGGCAAAAAGTAGTAAATATTGCTTTCTACTTGGTGAACAGGTGTCTGATTAGGTCCCTCCTGAATCAAAACCCACCATGAGCTGCCAGACGGAAGAAAATGCCCTCTTTACTAAAAGACAACTCATCTAAGAACCATCTTGACTGAAAATGCCATGTTCTCGACAACAGGAAGGATCAACTTAGGAAGTTCAATGCAAAATACGAGCGAAGGAATCTTTCTGGGGTACTCTCCACAAATCAAGGCCTCAAAGTCTCCAACACAGGGTACACTCATTGGAAGGACGTGCTCATGGGGTATTCAACAAGTCACCTCCTTTAGCCAAGGAAGAAACGATGATGATCAATATGCTGAACCAACTCTAGTCCCTGGGAAATATCTGAGGCATCAAATAAGGAGGTTGATAAAATGAGTAAGATGAAGGAGACTGGCGAAAGACAATGCAACATCATCCTCCACGTCTTATAGGAACCTGGTACATCATATACTACCACTGAAGCTGAAGGAAAAGTAGAGATGCAGCTCATGGCACTCCACAAGCAACAAAACACAAAGTGTGGGGAATTTAGATTAACCTCCAAATCTCCCCTACCAATCAAACTTCAGTCTCAAATTGGAAACACAAAGGCTCCCATCTGCGTGACAATTCAATCACTTTCTTTTATTCTAGAGTTAGATAAGTATTTTAAAAAAAATCTTTTTCTTTAGTCCCTTCTATATCTCCACTCCTGAATAGAATCCAAAGTGTAAGTCCGTAGGAATCCTACTTGAAGGCTGCCCATAGAAATTTGAGATACCTTAATGGAACTCAGGACCTGGTCCTGTGTTACCCCTCAGGTGACAGTGTTTTTAATCCCGTTGGATATGATGATGTTAACTATGCAGGTTTTTCTGTGGAAAGGAAAAG
Organism: Nicotiana sylvestris; assembly: GCF_000393655.2. Classification (NCBI taxonomy): domain Eukaryota; kingdom Viridiplantae; phylum Streptophyta; class Magnoliopsida; order Solanales; family Solanaceae; genus Nicotiana; species Nicotiana sylvestris. The sequence continues at coordinate 68,409,793 of NC_091063.1, forward strand.
CACTTCTGGAACGGTTCACTTGTCATGACTCATGCCTCATTATGTGGGAGACAAATAAGCAAAACTCAATGGCCTCGTCAATAACTGAAGAAGAATCTCAAAACAAGAGGACCAAGCACATTGAAGGGTGAGATTATCTTCTGCGGGTCAATATGAAGAAAGGGTTGATCTGTGGAAAGTCTTGCAGAATAGAAGACCAAATTCCAGATATCTGTATCAAAGCCTTGAGTAGAGAATATTCTGGATCAGACAAGGTGAAGATAGGGTCATAAGAGTCTAATGAAGAACCCGATCCTCTATCAACTGGCTATGCAAGACACCGTCAGGTAAAGTTAGCTAAAGTGTTTTCTGACCAAGCCTAACTCACATCAATACCGTTGTAGGTAAACACGTATGACGATCATAGAAGCTAAAGGTACAGTTCTGAACTGCGAGGGAGGAGCTGCTAAAAATCTTTTTCAAAAATGATTGATCCGGCATCATGTTCTTGTACCTTAGGTTAGTAGTAATGTGCTTATTCTACATGCCTTCTCAAAACAATTTTTTTTTGTGTTTAACAAAATTAACTCAACTGCCACATCATCCAACTTTTCAAAGTCTACATGTCATGTGTTGTCTATCAAATCCCTTCATCCCCTCTGCACGACAACACTTTCCCAAAAACCTATCACCGTTTTTAGAACTATTTAGAACCTGTTTCTCTCTCTCTTCTCATCATTAGCACTTCTTCCAATAAAACTTTCTTTCTCTCTCACGACAAGTCATGAACCTTCATTTCCTTTGTATAGCTGAGATCTTCTCGTCATCTCTTTCTCTCACTCTACTCGCCTACCAAGTACTCCTCTAATAGCGATCGAACAATCGTCTCATTCTCCCACCATTAACACTGCTCCCACTTCCTTATTATCCTTGAAATCATCCCCAAAGCATCACTATTTCACGCCTTCTACTACCTTACCCACTCTTGGATCCTCCTCCATTCCTACAGTATTCCCTTTTCTGATAAACCCTATTTACCATCATTTTGAAAACCCTATGTCTTGTCACTCCAATGATCTTATCAAAAAACACTCAGGAGGTTTTACTCCTCAAGTGTTAGAAGCCCCTGAGGATGATCCTGATCAGTATCTGAACTCCTCCATGTTGGACTTAGTGACTCTCAAAGAGTCACCAGAAAAAGAAGCAGCGCATAACATCATGGCTATAGCTGCTGAGAGTCAGATGAATGAAGGAGCATATCTCTCGTCTGAGTACCAGGGGGAAGAAATTCCATTCTTAAAAGATTTAAAAACCACAACACTCCTCGAGTCCTTGGCTCATGAGATATTCTCAGAAAAACCTTCTGATGAACCTGATTCTCCTCCATGCAAACCCACTCCTGCACTTCCTATTCACTCTAAACTCGTAGAGTCTTCCTCTAAATCACCCACTATCAGGTCACAGTAGCAAGAGATTTTTGAATCCACATTACAGAAAAGTAAGAGAAGTGTCAAGACAAGGAAAAAGAGGAAAATGAATCCAAAGGATTTTGTCATTAATAAGAGTGTGTCAGTAAATTGGATTGACAAAGATGCTCCAAGGGAACCTGGTTCCTTAGTACAACAATCTATGAAGGCTCAAAAGTCTATGAAAAAGGCCTTCGATGAAAGTAGTGAGGAACAGAAAGGGTTATCCCTGAAGGACAACAACAAGTTTAAACGGAGCCAAACTGAGCTAGCCGTGTCTGAGGACAATACTATTGGGATAGCAAGTTGGAAAATAAAGTTTGCTGAAGGGTCTAGCGAGCAAAAATGGGAAACTGTTAAAGAACCTGGTGTACTGAGGTCCATGCCCTGTGATGGTGGTCTTTGGCAGTAGAGATTAAGAACTCAAAAAGTGTTATGGGGTCGTACATTTGATTCAGCAATTTCGGAGATGGCATGCATGAGACAAATGTTGGAGATTGTGGAATTTCAACAATGGGAACAGTTGTTTGAAGGGAGAATGCCTCTGGTGTATGAAGATGCAGTACAAACTTTTTACGCATCTCTTTTCACTATCGAGGGGGATCATATTTGTGCGCTCGTAAATAGTGTAGAAATTGTACTCGATGATTCAACATTTGGAAAGGTTCTCAAAATTCCGTGGGAAGGTATGTCCTCAATTAAGGGTGTTTGTGGTGTAAACTTCAGGAGAGCCATCATGAAGGAGCAAGCTATTCAACAAGGGGAACATGTGCATAAAAAGATATTGCTTCTTGAGTATCAACTTCTCTTTGAACTGGTCAATAAGGTGTTCCTCTGGCTTCTATTTTCTGTCATGTTGTGTGCACATATATGGCGTGAGCTAGCTGTGTAAAACTTCTTTATGTTGATTACCTGCTTGTGCTCTTTTTAATGATGCCAAAAGGGGGAAGAATATTTCAGGGGTGTGAGTGGGGAAGCTCTGAGATTAAGGGGGAACCAATCAGTTCATGGAATTAATGGGAAATCAAAAAGAAAAAGATATCTGACATTAAGGGGGAACTATGTGTAATGGGGAAATCAAACGGAAAAGGAGATCTGAGATTAAGGGGGAACTATGTGTAGTTCTAGTATCTTATAAAGAGATATGAGATTAAGGGGGAACTATGTGTAGTTCTGGTATCTTGTTTGGTTATTTTGGCTCTAAACAAATACTATCCATACCTAAACTTGTCATCATCAAAAAGGAGAAAATTGATGGGTTTTCAATATCATGGCCTTATGCTTCGTATGTTTTGATAATCTAACAAACTTGTTGTGAAGAACCAGACAGAGAACCTTAGCCCACAGGGTATACATTTTATGTGACCTGGTCAAAGTCTTAAAATCAGCAAATGAATGAACGACCACAGGGAGGAAATTCAATAGGGACCTGGTGAATTAGTCCCTCAGGGGTCTCCAGCACAAGCACAAGACAATGACTATATGCAAACATTATAAAGAGAAACACAACAGGGACCTAATCCCTCAGGGTTCTCTGACAGAAGTACAAGTCAAATGTACAACTGGAACGTAGAAATAGAACGTGACCATCTAGCAACTGTCACAGAAGAGGAACACAACTAGGACCTGGTCCATTGGTGTGTTCTGACAGAAGTACAAGCCGACTATCCAGCTGGAACGTGACTGCACAGAAGTGGCTGTAGAGATAGTACAACAGTCACTTCTCATTAGGAAGAAGTGTGCACCAAAGAGTTGACATCACTATTTATTGTGATATCTTTTGTGATAAAACAACCTGGTGTAAGACACACCATTTGTGTGCATTCAATGGTATTCTCTCAAGCAACAATAGTATTCATTCGTCATTAAAGTCACTGGTGTCAAGAACAAGAAGACGACTCCACTAAGGATCAGTTTCTTAATGAGTTTATGTACATCCGTAGTTGAGTTGTAATCTTGTTATTTGCTCTTCATTGTATTTCCTAGTTTGCTTTCTTAGAAGATTGTCTTAGGAACAAACCAAAATTCGTAAACTTCCGAGTTTATGTTGTGACTAGGAATAGTCATAAGCTTAAAGCCTTTATAACTAGGATAGTTATAGAGTGGCTTGTGGTGGGTGCATCACAAGTTTGTTGAAGTCTTTGAAATAAGGTTTTTGCAAAGTTGCTTGTAATAGGAAGATTGAAAGTTAGTGAAGTTAAAAGCCTACAAGAGTAGGTCGTGGTTTTTTAATCCCCTTGTGTGGGATTTTTCCACATAAAAATCCCTTGTCTTCTTTACTTTCAGTTTTTACAGCATTCTCAGCATCATCGCATATAGGACCAAGTACTCTATAGTTTGGTGGACTCATATAAACTATCAACTCTACAATAATAACGAGTACTAAGCTACGCTAGCACAGAAACTCACCCAAACAATCTCCTCACCCCACACTTAAAATTGTGCAATGCCCTCAATGCACACTATAAATAACAAGAGGGTAAAAGAGACTCCCTGGTAGTCCAAAGGCCAAAGCAATAGCAGCTCACGAGGTACTCAGACTTCCCCCAGGCTTCGTCCTTTGTGTGGGTACCTCACACTAGTTCCAACCGACTAGCTCACTTTTGCACACTTTCAATGGCTGCGGTTCCTATTCTTATAATCCTATAAAACAAAAACAAATACTACAATAATAATAAAGAAAAAAAATCAAAAGAAAACAGTAAAGATGGGTTGCCTCCCAACAAGCGCCTAATTTAACATTGCGGCACGACACTGCTACTCTGTTCATGCTAGGCGCTTTATCTTCTTCTTTCTCCCATTAAGCCTAGCCTTTTTACACACTCTCAGAAGGTCTCTTATTTCATCTCTGGCTCTTGTCTCAATCATCCTTACACACTCAGCTTGCAACACCACCTCTTCTAATTCAGTTGTCCCATCCGAATTACTACAATTCGCATAAGCACTTTGTTTTATCCGCTTCAGTTCTACCACAGTAGTCATGCACAAGTCCTCATAATGCTTAGGGATATTAAGTGTCTTGTACACATTAAAAGTGATTTTCTCATCGCGAACTCTCATCTTCAACTTTCCTTCCCTAACATTAATAAGTGCTCCACCGGTAGCTAAGAATGGTCGCCCCATAATAATAGGTACTTCCTCATCTGCCTCATAATCAAGAACAATAAAATCAGCAGGAAGAATAAACTTTCCCACTCAAACTAACACATCCTCAATAATTCCTTCTAGCATAACTAGTGATCTATCAGCCAACTGTAAAGTGATTATAGTAGGTTTAAGCACCCCAATCCGAGTTGCTTGAACAAAGAGGATGACATCAAATTTATACTAGACCCTAAATCACATAGGGCTCTACCAACATCTTGTTTTTTGAGAGATAGAGGAATTGTGAAACACCCAGGATCCTTCAACTTAGGAGGAGGTTTACTTTGAACTCTAGCACTGCACTCTTCAGTAAGTGCAGCTGTTTCAAACTCTGTATATCTTCGCTTGTTTGTCAAAATATCCCTAAGATACCTTGCATACTTAGGCACTTCCTACAAAATTTACACCAATGGCAAATTCACATGCACTTGGCTCAAAATATCTAAGAATTTCTTGTATATAGCATCATCTTTTTGCTTTTGAAGTCTTTGTGAAAATGGAGGTGGTGGCCTTATCACAATTTCTGGCTTTTCTTTCTTATTCTCCTTAACGGGTTTAGGAACTAATTCTCCTTTAGGTCTAGCTATATACTTCTTTTTCTCTGGAACTTCTTCTAATTCTCTTCTATTTCTCAAGGTAACCGCATTGACTTGAGCCTTAGTATTAGGCTTAGTATCACTCGGGAGAGCTCCAACAGGTCTAGTATTTTGATTTGCTACTAATTGCCCCATTTGCCTCTCAAGGTTTCTAAAATCGGTCCTGAGATGTTGATTGTCAAGCAACAACTTCTTCAGCAAGTCATTTGTACTCTTTTCTATTTGTTGGGGTGGGTTCTGATGTTGATTGAAATTTCCTTGGGGTCTATAACAATTTTGATGCGACTGATTTCAACCCCATGAGAATTTAGGATAATTATTCCAATTTGGGTTGTAAGTGTTCCCATATTGTGTGTTCTGATTCATTAGACCTTTGCTCTGTTGCCCCACATAGTATACAGATTCAGAATTCGTGGTGCACATGTCACTTATATGACTATCACCACATAGTTCACAACAAATAGACATTTGTTGTACATGTTGCATCTGTTGTATTTGTTGCATTGTCATTCTATTCATCTGATTTGCTAATTTTGCTATATCGGCTCTCATGGCTGAAACGTCATCAAGCTCAATCAACCTGGCTTCCTTCTGTTTAATTGCCCTTCATGAATTCCTATCTCCTTGCCAATTATGATCATTAGTAGTGAATTTATTTAGTAAGAGTTGGATTCCACTGTACGGTCTATCCATGCAACTACCCCCACAAGCTGACTCAAGATTCATGTTTGATGTATCATCTAGACCATCAACAAAAGTGTGACCCAATACCTCATCAGTCTGGCAATGATGTTGGCAGTTTATGAGTAGCTTCTTGTATCATTCCCACGCTTGACAAAGTGTCTCGCCATCCCATTGTTCGAACCCAAGAATCTGACTCCTCAATGACTTTGTCTTCTTAGTGGGAAAAAAACTTGATTAAGAATTTCCTTGCTAGATCATCCCAAGTGTGGATTGAGTTTGCGGGCTCCTTTTGCAACCATTCCTTAGCTTCCCCAAGCAGTGAAAAGGGGAAAAGTGTCAGCCTGACATAGTCCTTAGAAACGTTCGGATAATTGTAAGTATCCATAATTTCCAAGAAATTCTTAATGTGCCTATGCGGATCTTCATGAGATAGACCCACATATTGCCCTATGGACTGAATCAGCTATACCATGTACTGTTTGAGTTCAAAATGCCCTGTGATCTCAGGCTTCATAATAGCCTGAGTCATATTAGCAAGAGTGGGCCTTGCGGCTTCAATCACCGCACTCTCTTCAATACCTGCCATCTATATTGGCTATGGTTGAACTATGATGTCCAACTCTCCTTCTAGTTTAGTTCTAGCTCGACTTCCTTCCTCACTGTTTAAAGTATTTGTTCAATTTCAGGATCAAGAGGAAGAATATTGTTTGCGCTTCTACTCCTCCGCATTCAAGAGAAGAGACTGTGTTAACACAAACAAGGTAAACCGAAAATTAAAACTTGAATAAATAACTAATGAAAGCTCAATGCAGTCAAGTAGCTAATTTCTAAGTCCCCGACAACGACGCCAAAAATTTGTTGCGGCCAAATGCACACGCAAGTATACACGATCCTCAAGTAAAGTAGTGAGTAGAGTATCATTCCCATGAAAACTTATGATTAACTATTGACTGGTTCAAACTCAATTAACTTATCGATTCAAGATATTTTTCACAAAATATAGAGGTGACTAATTCACTACCTAAAACTATCAAGCAATGAATTAACTAGAAATCAACCGAACAAATAGCAATTTCAAATAACAATCAGCAGGAGAGAATATTCCAGGGTCACGAGTTAGCTAACAATCGTGTTGCGTTCTTGGCTTAAAATGACTAATTGATTTATCTGGATTATTGATTGACATGGTTGATATTGCTCATAAGAATCTGTCGAATTCTTACTCGCCTATTCAAGCTAACTTAATGCCTATATGTCTATGGAATTAAGATTAACAAAAATGCATTTATACTTTCTATATTTCAACCAAGCAAGACAATTAGGTATATGTTTATCCTAATTGCGAATCCGTTCCCTGATGCCCGGAGTTCAAGAACTTGCTCTATTTAATTCTATATGCAATGTAAAGTTTCCACTTTTGAGTTCAACTCTAGATTCGTAGATAGTATTTTAGTGTTAGCTACTCAGCAGAATAATTAAAAATAGAATTAAATAAACAACCCAATATGATAAAATCAACTTCGTCAAATTAAACTTTAAACATTAACATTCATGTTTCACCCATGACCCTATAACAATAGGGTTCTTAGCCATGCATGCTCATAGTAACAATTTCAAATAATTCCCAAGAACCCATAAAAATCAATAAAAGAAGGAAAAAGTAAGAACTCAAGACAATTTCCGTAGTTCCCAAGCTTTGTCGTGGCTTTTTCTCCTTTCCCAATATGTTATATGACCTAAAAGAGGTGTTTTTGGCTTATATATTGCGTACAAAAGTCGTGGGCCAAAGTTCTCCTAATCCTAGTCCGAATCTGCTTCAAGGATTGATGCTGGGGTGGATGCTTCACATCCATCTCGTCCTCCGCTTTTCAGCTTCGCATGCGATTGATGCAGGGATTGATGAATCCACCCTTTGTTCCTCCATCTCATCTGTGCTATGGGCCGACTTCAGTGTTAAGGGTGCATCAAGTAACCTTCTTTCCAAGGATGGATGCGACGCATCCACCCTCTTTTCCTCTAGTTGGAGCATCTTTTCTTCATATGTTTGCTCTCCAAACACCCTAAATCATCACATACATATCAATTAGTCATAAAACCAATAATTAAACCATGTTGGGCATTTTTAACACCAAATAGCAACAAAAAGCATTTAAAACATAGGTAAAGTAATATCAAAACATATAGAAATATGCCCAACATCATCCTACTACTATGATATGATCAAGTTCATGTTTCTAGCATTCACATGGTTAGCCTAGTAAATGAAATTGTACCAAATTCTGTTGAAAAATATTTTATTTTCTTTCGTTTAGAATTGACAACAAAACTAGCCTATGTCCAAACTCAGTGCTACATTTAACTATCACCACTGATCGAAAAGGCTATCTTTACTTTAGGTATATACATGGTTTAGACAGAAATGTACTTGTCAAGTTTGAGATTGCATTGAAACAACAAAAATTTATTAGCATCATTTCAATGTCCGGTTATTCTATTTATGTACACAAACTGAGCCTCAGAGACCCAAAACATTGAGACTGAATTTGTTTTCACCTCAATTTAGCTGCTAATCGTCCAAGGATATTGCTTTGTGGTCAATGAAGTGGGTTGAGAACCATGAGCTCAATCAATTAGCTTTGTCCTTTTCAGATACCATAAATGTAATCCATCAGCTTTTGGATTTATAGATTAATGCCATTATTTACCGTAAAAATTGGATAACAATTAAACTTATAATGTGGTTTTAAGGATACGTGATTTTACCTAATACCAATTGATAAACATAAAGATTAACAGTATAGATTAATAATTAGATGAAGCAAACCAGTCTTGCAACGTGATTCATCCCTCGAGCTTGATTGCCCTCAAACTGATCAGTGCCCAAAAATAGTTAAGAAACAAACTAACTGATGAACAAGAATATAAGCTAGAAAGTATTGTATTGCTTTGATATGCGTGAATGTAAGATGTTTACAAAGTATTTAGAATCCTCTTAATATAGTAGAGGAATCCTATCTATGGTACAATTCTAATTATGGAAGTAAATCCCATGATTATCCTAAATGATCGCCTTTGATTTGTTCTGTTCCGAGATTCTCACCATGATTTACGACCAGTCACGGATATCTCGCTTTCCTGTTATTGTGCTTTGCTCGAAGTCTACCCTGTTTGGTCTCGATCGTTGCCGGCCTTGATCTCGGCAGGTAATCGATTCTTGAACTAGATATCTTGTCTTCGTTACTGTGATCTGCTCCACTACGAGGCTGACCCTCGATGCAACTCTCTGATCTCGATTAAATAGTAAAATCTACTAGGCCCGATTTTAACTGTATACTGATAACGCCCTCGTTTCTTGGAATGTAATGAGAAAAAATGAACTGAGCATTCTATTTTGTACCTCGACCGATCATGACATCATCCTCGTGACGTAAGCGACTGAAGGGACCGATATATCCCATCGGTACAGTTCCCAAAATCATTAATGAGCGTCAGTTGACGGTCGACCACCAGTGCCTTTGAACCGTCGCCGTGAATCCTTAAGTAAGTCTTCTTCTCACTTCCTCAAACTTTACTTTGAATTTTTCTTGTACTAATCTTCAAATTCCCTTTGAGTTCTTCAAGTTTATCTGCAAATCTTCAAAGCTTTTCCCATCTTTTGAGTAGCCAATGTCAAGATATATATGCTCAATAACTAAGGGTGACCTTGAGCAGGTGAAGAAAGATTGCCATTGGAAAGATAAAGAGGTGGTGATTCCGACCCCCTGATCGGCTCAAACCCTACATCAATATATAATGGCGAGGAGTGGTCGATGCAGCTTTTACCCGAAATGTCGGGATCGATTTTCACAGGGAGTTAATATTGGTAGGAGTTGGGTTTCTATCTAATCTAGCTACGTGTGTTGCTTTTAATTGCACTTCTAACCATGCTTGGATTTGTTTCTATGCTACGTTTACTGCTATTGATTATTGAAAATAATCTAAGTACAATGTTTTTGTAAGAGTTTTCTCAATTGATAAAAAGCACTAGGGAAGTGATTTATACCTAGGTGAGTATCTAATGGGATCTAAAATTTAGGACACGCTTGTTATATTTGGGGTCGTGATATAACCTTTACACATAATTACTCACTCTATACCTCTTGGTAGTTTGAGTTAATTTGCCCTAATTGGCTTTCTCAAGCCTAATTGGGTGTTCAAACAATGCAAGTAAAATTGGCTCAAGTCGGGTATTACTATCTCTAGGTTTAGCCCTTTAATTGGGGCTATCAATCTTTTGAATGCACTCCAATTCCTTGTTAGCCTAATTTTCCGAGACTTTATCTCTTTTTCTGAAGAAGAGTAAGTCATAAAGGCACGGATCAGTGTTTGCAACCACTAATTCTACAATTAAAGTATGAATCAAGCTAAATATCACTAACCCATAAACAATTAAGCCCTAAAGTTGAAGACCCATTAAATACTCACACTAGTGTTGGGTTACAACCCTACCTAATGGGTTTAGCTACTCATAATCAAGGTAAAAATCAAAGATGGAGATGAAATAAGCTGATTACAACAGTAAAATCTAAGAATATAAGCTAAAGTTGCTCTAACATTACTCTAAATAGTAAAGTACGGCTGCTCACCAGCTCACTGATACAAAAGATAACCTAAAAATATGAAAAAGACCTATTTATACACAACTAAAATTACTGGACAAAAATACCCCTATGGAGGTTCTGCTGTCAGCGAAATACTAGGTGCCTCAACGCGTAACTTTCGCGGCCATGCAAAAACAAGCACAGACCGCGTTTCCTCAATATTGTGCTTGGCTTGGACTTGATTTCGTGGACAATGTAAAAACCACCACCTCTGCATTAGCATCAACCGCAGCCACGTAATTTGGATGTGGACCGCGCTCCACAGTCAAGCTCAACTTGCAGAGTCTCTGAACTTCAATCAGCGCTCTCAGTAGAAATACCACTATGGCCACATCAGGTATTCCGCGGAAGCTCTATTTCATTGCGATTAGCGGTCTCTGCTGTATCCAAAATACCTTCTTTGAATCTCAATTCCGCAGACCACATAATTGTGGCCGCTTCAGTGGTGGACCTTCTGCGGACGCTCTTTTCCTTCGTAGTCAGCGCTTTTATGTCAGCTTTGAACTTGTGCAAATTTAACTCCTTCATGAGTTGATTATGGCTTTCTTGCTCATTTTGACCAAACCCTACAAACAAGCACAATAAGTCAGTTTTCGGGAATACTTTTACACATTTTTTATCCAAAACCTAAGCAAAAGAGAGCATAAAATAGACTAGAATCTATAGTTATCAACTCCCCTAAACTTAAGCTTTTGCTTGTCCTCAAGCAAATAAAGTAATTCCCACCTCCACAAGATAAATGAAAGGAAAATTTCAGCGTTCTAAGGTGACTTCATCAGGCATCAATTGGGACTAACAATTACCCTCAACACAAATGTATTATCAACAACACACAACCTTTTTAGCACCATGGCTCTAGTGAGACACAAGAGCATTAAGAGTGAATTAACTCATCAAAGAAGCTCGCTCTACTACGTAGGTCATTGTGGAGCCCAATCTCTTTCTCCTCTACCCTCCATAAGCAAATCTCACTTTAGATTATAGCATTAAGAACAAGGATTGTGGAAAAGTACACTCATCTCTCTCAAAGGAAGGTCACAAAGTCCGACTCTAAGTACCATAAGCTTGCCCCTCATGTGAATCACCACTAATGTAAGCTCACTCAACTCGAAATCATATAGGGCTTTTTGCGGGAATGTAATGAAGGATTTTGGTTCAAGGTAGGATATATCAGTTTATGATGGTTTCATCTTTCCTTAAGCACTTCATTTTCTCATTTCGGCTCACACTTTCTTGACTCTTTAAGTCATTTTCTTCTTCCTTAGGTGACTAGAGAGACACACTGTCACTCTTTCTTGTTCATGACAATCATTTTTCTCCTTTCTAATCATTCCAAGCCTTTCATCATTGCTTTTATTGAATCCCTTCATTTTTCTATATTATTCACTTTCTTTTTGACTTTTTGGCTTTTCTTTCTTTTTCTTTTGCCTTCCCTTTTCTTCATTTTGTACCTTTTATCACTTTTACATTCCTCGTCTCTCCCCCCAAACTTGTGCTTTTTCCAATCGTGCTAAGGAAAGATTGGGTGCCAAGAGAGGGTCATTTTAGAACGCATAAAGGCTTGTATCATGGTTATTGAAAGAACAAGGGCTTCGGCTCAACGGGGTTGACAAGGGATATCATATTTGGTGGGATATGGATGCTTTCAAGTTTCAATTTGGATCAAGGAGAGCGTATAATCATTTCTCAAGTCGAGCTACACTTTGAATTTCGCCTAGACAAACATTCAGGGCAAGTTCTAGACTTATTGGCACGGGACTTGGACTTACAAATCAATACCTTACCTCACAAGCTGTTGGATTGCTAAAGAAAACAAAGTCGAGGGCTCACAACAACCCTAGCTAAGTTTGAGCAACACAAATGGCTCTGAATAACCACTCGATGATGGTTTAGTCAACACAAGAGGCTAAAGGTCACAACTAGAACCATTCTTTGCAAATCAACTTGTTTCAAACCATAAGATCAAAGGTAAATGTGCTAGGCCCAAGTAAAGCTTTTCCTGAGACACCTTTATTCATTACTACTATTTTCCCAAAAACATAAAGAAAACGGACTCAAACCCTTAAGAAGATTGTCACGCCATCCATCATCAGGAAGAGCCACTCGGTTCACGTAAATTTCACCTTTGAAAAGAACCGTAGCATTAAGAAAACTAAAGTCTTATTGATCATGAAAACTTGTAAAAGTAAGAAGCTATAAATTGAAAAAGAAACTACTAAAGGAAATAAGAAGTTACGCTATTAATGAAAATTTCAAAAGAAGTTATAAAGTAAACTACGAAAAGTAAACTGAATATGTACAATAGGGGATTAAGATGAATATACGTAAAAGGAGAATGAATATATACATGGAAAGGTAACTTTATATACATACCAACAGTAAAAAAAGCACTAAAATAATGGAAAATAGTATAAAGGTTATTACAGACCAATTATCCAAATCATCATCAAAATAAGGCCACCTCCCAAATAAAAATTAGCATTGTCCTCAATGTTATCAGCAAAAATAGAATAGGGGAAGAGTAGAGAGTAAAGAAAACTCCCTATGATGCCTCTGTCTGCATGGGGTCGTTGGTGGGTCCTGTGGCTTGCCTGAGTCACCTCCCTCTAGGTCCTTCATCTCAATCTCCAAATCCCCAGTCTGGGGGATCCTCACTCTTCTCACGGGCTCTCTATCAGCTTCCTGCTCTGGTGCTTGTGCTGCCTGAGCTGCTGGAACTGGCTCCTCAAAGAGTAAGTCCAATGGGATGTCTCCAGCTAATCTAATCTTCTCAACCTCCTTGCTCAGCAGCTTTTACTGACTCTTTTGAGGCCGGATGTTTTTTCATCTTCTTCGTTTGTTTGGCCAGTTCCTTGATTGCTTTTACCTAAGCATCCAAAGTGGCCATGATAAGCTTCTGGTTGTCCAGGAGATTCTTCTAGTTGTCTAGAAGCTCCTTGAATGGTTCCTCCACTAAAGCAAGCACCTGAGGCTGTAATAGAGTTGACTGAGTTGCCACTGCTGGATAAGACAGACTACTTTGATGTAGCTACCTGCATCCAGTTGTTGATACTGGATAGAGTCTGATTAACTCGCAGTGCAGTCACATGGTATGCTGATGAAGAAGGAACTGAAGTCAAAATACAAGAAGATGGTCAGGAGGAAGGATGTGGCATGGCAGTGGAAGGCTCGGAACTAGTGGCCACCACCCCTAGCTCTTCAGACTGGCTAGTGGAAGTGGTGGCTTTGCCTTTGGACTTGGGGTTGTTCGGACCCTGAAGGCTGTACCAGGAAAATGGCCTCTTTGGTTTCACTTTAGTGTCAAAGTCCCTTCCTTCTACTTCCTAATCCTCTAGGTACATGGTGAGGAAGTTTGGGAAAGGATATGAGCTCTCATCCTTGCCAACCACTCTGGTAATCACCCAGGCCATAATATTCCTGACGTTGATCGGGCATCCTGCCATGATAGCCCCCACAATAATAGCCCGGGAGACCGACATATCACTGCCATGCCTAGTAGGATCTAACCGACTACACACAAAAGTTTCCCACCCCTTCGCCTCAAAGCTCAGAGTGTTCCTGTAGATCGAGACCCCAGGTGTCAGCCAAGCTGGAGTAGTCCCAGGAAGAGCTACACCCATACTGCGAGTTGTTTCATGCCATAAATAAACTCGGACACTCAAGTAGTCCCAGGGCGGGCTAACTCATCCATAGCCACATTCTCTAGATACAGGGACTCATCCCCATTATTGAACCCAACATAGTCATTTAGAATCTTGCCATCAAACTTAATATTCCTATTGTGGACTTTGGTTAAAAATGTGCCCTTTTTGATGTGGGCGACATTAATGTAGAATTCTTTGACGAAATTTTCATTGGCATCTGGTAAGTTGCTGGTGAAGAACTTTCACCCCACTCTCTCGTTGAAGTGCCTCTTGACATTAGGGATGTGGGGTAGCAGATCTCGCTCAATGAAGACCCTCTCAAGTGTAAGTGACCTCTGAGGCCACCACTCCCAAAACTTGTGGTAGGATTTATCACTCACAAATCGTTCTTGCCATACCACAGGGTTCCTTGATCTCTCCAACCCTTCTGTCCGGGTGTCACCACCCCTCCCATCGTCACGGATCTCAGCATCAACATCAATATGATCCGCTGGTGATGCCGAAGGTGTAGCAGGTAGAGAAGTTGGTGCTGAAGCCTCACAACTTTCCTCTGAGCCATCAGATGACTCAGAAGAAGTAGAGGGTGTAAGCTCATACCGCAACTGGAATTTCCAATGAAAGTCTGCGGGAACATGGGTTGTTACCGAGCCTCCTTCCGAAACTTCCTGGGAAGGGACATACTTACTTCCTTCAGAATGGGATGTGGCTTTGTCCGCAGCTTTGATGGTTTTCCGCAGCTTCCCTATACATTTCTGGATCGCTAGTGGTAACTTGGTCCTTCCTTGTCCTCCTTTTCCCTTGCCTCGAGAGGATTCAACCCTCCTTTTTTGTTTATCACCTGCGCCTCTAGATCAGACCATTGTCTGCATACACAATTAATGAAAGCTCATTAGTATTGTTGTTAAAATAATCATCAAAGGAAAGCAGATGAAAAGTTGATAGTGTTTCTAATAGCAAAGATCCGCTGGCAGCGGGAAAAGGAGCGCGTCCACCGAATGGGCACCTCGGTCCGCATAAAAATGAATGCGGCCGCGAAAGACTGGGGTTCAAACTACCCAGTCTCTGAAGTTTGACCACTGCTGAGAGCTAAATTTTGGGCGCGGCCGCGAAAGCTGCAACGCTGTCCTAGTAAAGTAGACCGCTAACCGCGGAAATTCTACCGCTGACCACGGAAATGCCAACTATTTTTAACTCCACACTTTAGATGATTGCTGACCGCAGAATTACGGCCGCGACCATAGAATTCAAAAAAGAAACGGGCAACCTAGGGTTTTCACTAGCATACAATTTAGGCAATTAGGTGGTAAATTGAATAACTCTATCCCCTATTAGGCACAGACAACAAGTACCCACATGAATGTTTTAGCATCTATGTTGAGCTTATGGGAAGTAATCGAACCCTAATTACAAATAAGAAGTTAAAACTAAGAGAAAATAAAAGCAAAAATATAAAAGCAATGCGATGATTTGAATATACCAGTTGTTTGATTTTGTGGTAGAAACTGATTCCTGATTAAGGCTATGATATTGGGATCAGATTAGAAGAAGATGAAAAGTAGTCTATTTATTGTGAGAGTTAAGGGCGTGAAAAGTGTAAAAGGAGGGGGGACCTTCCTATTTATACTGAAACCCTGAGAGGGACCACAACAACTTACCTGGTGCAATCACGAAATTCCACCGCAGTCTGTGCTTTTGGCTGTTTTGAAGAGTTACAGGTTCCATAACACTGCTGAGAGCGGAAAAGTGGGCGCGGCCACGGAATAAGGTCCGCTGACCGCAAAAATACCACCGCGAACGTGGTGGAAACTTCAGGGAGGTCACATTTTGGACTTTCCAAGTTCGCGTCCGCTATAGAATCACGCCCCCGCGAAAAAGCTTCCACTGACCGCGAAATTATAAGCGCGGTCAATGGTCCAATTACATACTTAGCCAAATTTTCTAGTATTAGTCCTGTATTACATAAAGTATTCCTATACAAATCTCACAACCGGTTAGTCCAAAACAAATCCTACGCTAAGAAGAAAATCAAAAAGAAGGAAAAAGCACATGGGTTGCCTCCCAAGAAGCGCCTGATTTGACGTCGTGATACGACGCATGTTACCATCATCATTTGAAATTGATCAAGGCCACCACGTGACTGTCATCAAATTTTCCTAGATAGTGTTTGAATCGGTGCCCATTAACTCTGAAAACTTCACCATTTTATTCTTCAAATCAAGAGCACCAAATGGATTTACATGTACCACTTCAAAAGGGCCACTCCATTTTGACTTGAGCTTCCCCGAAAATAGTCGTAACCGAGAGTTGAATAAAAGAACCAAGTGACCTTTCTTGAATTCCTTGCTCTGAGCATACTTGTCATGTAAGTACTTCATCTTGTCCTTATACAAGGACGAGCTGGAATAGGCAACCAGAACTCATCTAGCTCATTGAGTTACTCTACCTGGAGATTTGCAGCAACATCCCACTCAAGATTTAACCGCTTCAAAGCCCACATGGCCTTATGCTCTAACTCAATCGGAAGATGGCATGCTTTTCCAAATACCAACCGGTACGGAGACATACCAATTAGAGTCTTGTACGCAGTTCGGTAAGCCGAAAAGCATCATCTAGTTTCCTTGAATAATTATTCCTATTTGCGCTGACAGTTTTTAACAATATGCTCTTTATCTCCCTGTTGGAGACCTCAACTTGTCCACTAGCCTAAGGTTGATAAGGGGTTGATACATTGTGATTGACACAATACTTTGCAAGCAAGGTACCAAATGCCCTATTGCAGAAATGAGAACCCCCATCAATGATGATTGTCTGAGGAGTGCCAAACCGTGTGAAGATATTCTTCTTGAGAAACACCACTACACTCCAGGCTTCGTTGTTGGGAAAATCCACGGCCTCAGCTCACTTGAAAACATAATCAACAGCTACCAGAATGTAAGTGTTGCCACACGAACTCACAAAAGGCTCCATGAAGTCTATGCCCCATACGTCAAAATTGTCAACCTCAAGAATAGTGGTGAGAGGCATTTCATCCTTCTTGGAAATTCCACCAGCTCTCTAACACTCATCACATCTCTTAACAAGCTGACAAGCATCTTTATACATAATAGGCCAATAAAAACCACAGCTAAGAACCTATGAAGCAGTTCTCGCCCCACTATGATGACCACCGTAGGGTGAGGAATGGCAAGCATCAAGAATACTCATTTGCTCCTCCTCTGGAACACATCTCCGGATCACACCATCATTACAAATCTTGAAAAGATATGGCTTATCCCAGTAATAATACAAGCTGTCCCGTTTAAGCTTCTTCCTTTAGTTAGAAGAGAGCTCACTTGGGATAACGCCGGTCACAAGAAAATTGGCCATATTGGCGAACCAAGGCATACTATTCAAAGAAACAGAGATGAGTTGTTCATACAAAAACGAATAATTAATTTTGAGGCCATCATGGGGCCTCCCCTCCTTCTCCAAGTGGGACAAGTAGTTTGCCACTTGATTTTCACACCCTTTACAATCAATAATCTCAAGGTCAAACTCTTTAAGCAAAAAAATCTTTCACATCAACCTAGCCGTAGAGTCCTTCTTTGTCATCAAATAATGGAGTGCCACGTGATCAGTGTGCACAATCACTTTGGTACCCATGAGATATGGCCTGAACTTTTACATGGCAAAGACTATGGCTAATAACTCTTTTTCGGTCACAGTATAATTGACTTGGGCATCATTCTTCATTATGCTTTCTTAGTAGACCAGATGAAATATTTTGTTAATCCTCTGCCCCAAAACCGCTCCTACCGCAACGTTGTTGATACCCAATTTTTCCCTCATATATTTTTAAAATATGCACATATATTTTCAAATAGTGCACACGCATTTACAAATATGCACAAGTATTTCTATAATTGTAAAAGGCTTTAAATCAATTCATTTCTGTATTTTATTATACAAATATCCAACAATTATCCCTCATATTATTTTTATGACGATTTAATCACCTAAACTCATCATTTATGCCCATATAGTACTTAAATATTTTAATTGCATTTTTGTAATTACATTTGCATTTATATAGGGCTAGAATTGTACATTTTGCAATAATAGCCCATATATATGCATAATTATATTATTTATACAGAAAATAACTTCTTATATTTTTATAATATTAAGTAATTATTTTAAATCATTTTCATGCACAAATGACATTTTATTTATTTATTTATTAATTTTTATAAATTATTTTACTGATTTAATTGGGCATTTAAATAATAGCCCTTTTCTTAATTAATTTTCGGACCTAGCACCAGCCCAAAATCCTAACACCCAATACCCAAATACCCACTAATGCTAACCCAGCACCCGTTTTTTTTACCCGACCCAAATTTCCCATTTTAATCCTGGGTGTTGATCTTGATAGATCAACGACCCTTATTCATCCGTTCCTTTTTAATTTACCTACCCTCCCCAAACCCTAGCCATTTTACACCACCCGCGTCATTGAATCCTCTCATCTCCTTACCTTTCACCCTCTCAAACCCTAGCACCATCATCCTTAATCCTTTCGATTCCAGCCAGATATGGAATCATTGAGATTTCAAGCCTAAGTTTCTAAAAATCTTTAGGAGACACACTTCACAATTGAGATTTCATCCCTAGGAGACGCACTTCCTAGTTTGGGTCATTCAGGTTTTATTTTTAGCATACGCATTTGCTAGTCAAAGTTTCTTGGTTTTATTCATAGGAGACGCACATCCTAGTCTAGTATTTAGTTCACTCTCATTATTGCATCAATAGTATAAGTGGTTTACAATTTTGCTAACAACTCACAAATCTTCCTAGTGCAAACTAGGGCAGAAAGTTTCATTTGTTTTGTTTGTTTTGATTGTAGGTACCCACATGGAAAACAAGGGAACACAGAAAGTTTCATTAATCAGGCGTCCACCTGGAAAACAAGGGAAGACAGTTCAAATTTCAAGGGAAAGCAGTTCAAGTTTCAAAGGAAGACAGTTCAAGTTCAAGGGAAAGCAATTTCGAAGAAAGACAGTTCGAGTTCGGCAATTAGGCGCCCACCTGGAGAACAAGGAAAAATAGTTCAAGTTTCAAGGGAAAGCAGTTCAAGTTTTAAAGGAAGACAGTTCAAGTTTCAGCAATAAGGCACCCACCTGGAGAACAAGGGAAAACAGTTCAAGTTTCAAAGGAAGACATTTTAAGTTTTGGCAATGAGGCGCCCATCTGGAAAATAAGGGAATTCACTTCAGAATGCAATTCAAGTCAGCAACAAAAGAAGCTCGCGAGAAGAATTCAAGTCAATAGTCCGAGATGATCAATAGAAGTTAGTCACAATCCAGAATAAAAAAAAGAAGAAAAGAAAGAAGTGAATCCAAATGCAGAAGTTGATGAAAGATGTGAGCTGCTCAATATATGGCTGAGGTCACAAGCACTACATGTCCGATCTTGATCCGAAAAAGCTGAAGAAGAATGAACTAGCACCTGCAGCTAGCAAGCGTCAAAGTTCAATTCTAAAGTCTGCATGAAGAACCATTCAAGACTCAAGATCAAGCTTTAGAAGACTTATAGATAGGAATCTTGTAACTCATAATTGACAGGCTTAGTTAGTCTTTTTCATTTTGTTTGGTTTTTGATGTAATAATAGGATCGCGGACCGGAACCTCGACAGAACAGAAACTCAATTGGCTCTCCACCTCGGCACTCCATCACTCTTCCTACTTCTGAACTACACGTGGCATGATTCCTTTATAGCCAAGGATATGTAGGCAGCTCAGATATCAGGGCTCGGTCACATTCTCCGTTCTCTTACTTTTTGGTCTCTCTAAATAAGGGTTGGGTCAAAAAACCTGTCTCGTCGTTCTTTGTCTGAAAACTTTTCGGTTAAAGTCAATTAGCATATTTATAAAATATTTTATCAATATGTTGACTCTTTTACTTTATTTTTATCACAAAAAATAAAAATTATAAAAAATATTTTTTTATCTTTAGGTTAAAGTCAATTAGCATATTTATATTTATAATATTATAATATTTGAAAATACAAAAAAAAAATTAGTTTCACTTATAGTATTTAGTTTTATATTAGTTTATTTTTAATTAAGAATGATTTTTACACTTTATCGATACATTGTATTATTTGGTCTTCTTATCCTAAATTTAAACCCAAAAAAAGACATGGCCCACTCAATTCCCTAAATCCAAGCTCAATTACCTTTAACCCAAATAACCTTAGCCCATTACCCCATCCTTAACCCTAGACCCCTTCCCATAAATAAAGACCTAGACCTAGACCTAGGAGGGACCTTAATTGGATAGTTTCAGCCGTGGGACACCTAGAAAAAAAACCTAGCCATCCCCTTCTCCTTTCTCGTCTCACTCACTGATAACACACACGCACACAACAAAAAAAAAAGAGAAATTGACTCCTTCAAAAGTTTTCAGATCTGGAATCGGAAAAACTTGAAAGTAGAAGAAAAACAGCATAAGGAAAAGGTATTACAAAAGCTATTACAAAACCCCAGCACATTGGGTGGATATTCTCTGGGATTTCAAAGGTTTTTTTGAACTGTAAAACCGTTGTTAATTGTGCTGAACTCAATACAGTTTCTTCATCACTTTTCTCCTTTGATTTATCCCTTTCTAGGTATTCCTTAACTTCTAATTTTGTAATCGCGTGTAGATTTAGTGAATTGTGTCTATTCTAAAATGATTGTTGCTGAAATAAAGTTATATGTCCTTCATGGCTAAATTATATTGTTGTCACCACTGATTTAGTTCTATTGTGATTTCACTTGATCAGCAAATTTGAATTAATTGTAGTTGTCCTATCCCGTGTTTAATAGAATTATTTTATTATTTTTTTTGTGATGAAGAGGTTTAATTAATTGTGCTTTGAATATGAACTGCATCTGCCTTTGTCATAAATGATTACATATTGGTTGTTACCTTGTGTCTCTTTCCACAGTCGCTGCTTGCAAATTCCAGTTTCTTCATAGTCCAAGCAAACTCTCTTGGTGGATTTTTACTTTTTTTAGTGAATAGAAATGGAGAGTTTCTTTTCTGATTGATCTTTTAAAATTTAATTGTTGTTAAAGAGGATTTGTGTTGATTCTTGGTTGAACAG
This sequence comes from Nicotiana sylvestris, assembly GCF_000393655.2. NCBI lineage: Eukaryota > Viridiplantae > Streptophyta > Magnoliopsida > Solanales > Solanaceae > Nicotiana > Nicotiana sylvestris. The sequence goes on from NC_091063.1 coordinate 68,431,075, forward strand.
AAAAATGAGGCAAGTAGATTTGTAATTGGAATTTGGTTGCCTTATATTGAAATAGGCTTGCATATTTGATTTGATAATAATAAAAGATTACGTAAAGTTATGAGAAGCCCATTTTAAATACCTATTGTTTTGATACAATTATTTTGAGATGGTGCAACTAATTCATTTTTTTCTATAGTGCATTTGTCTACTTTTTCTTGTAGATATTTTCATGTTTTAACTTCTTTGTTTCATCTTGAATTAGGATTCTCAAATCTCATTTCATATTCTGATTCAATGTCGGCAGCTCATTAGGTGGCGACCTAATCCAACTTTGGTAAAATAGGAAATTCAATCTACATATTTTCAGAAATAATCCATGAGATCACACTTCACAACAAATCTTAAACTTAGGAAGATAAATAATTATGAACATTCATAGCTTGTTTTAGGCGCGATTAAAGAAATCATTGTGACTATGAGTACGGTTCCCGTGGCATAGTCATGATACATAAATCCAAATTCGGGTGTGCGTTTCATGTAACCCGGCCATAACTTTGAATATTGATAATAATGAACATGTTGTACACCGCGGGTGCATTTCATGTGATGCGATTCACAATATGTTCAAAACAAACGAATCCAAATTCGAGTGCGCATTTCATGTGACTCGACCACAATTTTTAATAATAATAAAATAAACATGTTGTAAATCGCGGGTGCATTTCATATGACGTGATTCACAATATGTATAAAATTAACGAGTGTACGAGATCGTGACTCGTTCAAATAAATTCCATAAATCGAAAAGCGGTTATAAAGTTAAAAATGCACAATAGGTTTAAAATATGTAATAAATCATATAAATAGGCCAAATATTAATAGTTAAGCGTCTGTGCTAGAACTACGGAACCCGGGAATGCCTAACACCTTCTCCTGGGTTAACAGAATTCCTCACCTGAATTTTTGTGTTCGCGGACCATAAATAAGAGTCAACTTTCCTTGATTCGGGATTTAAAACCGGTGACTTGGGACACCATAAACTATCTCAAGTGGCGACTCTGAATTTTAAATAAATAATCCCGATTTGATTGTCACTTAAATTTTAAAAAATTCCCTTATACCCTTCCGGGGTAGTAAAAAGGAGGTGTGGAACCTCCTAAGCACTTTAACACATCACATAATCAACTTTAAGCACAAATTCTTCAATCCACTTCACTTTCATAAACAATATTAAACTCAAAATTATTCCCTTCTTCTTTAAGCACTACTTTAATCCATACCCATTAGCAAGAATAAAACAACAATTTATTCATCTCTATTTTCTCTCCCCCCCCCCCCAGATTATTCTCTCTTTTTTCCCAACTATTTTTTTTTCAATTTCCGCTAGTGGTGTATTATTTTACAAAATAAGTGAACCTTTGTTCCTTTCATTGGTTCCATTCAAAAGCAACCCCACACTTAGTTCCTTCTTACTTCTTCTAGCGCTCATCTCACAATCAAAGTGCTTTAAGAGGTAAAATGATCAAAACAATGTCAACTGAGAATAAAAAGGCTATAGGCTTGTAATATGGGTATAAAATAAAAGTATATAGGCTCAAAAGGGTTAACTAGGGATAGATTTTATTTTTGGTAGCATTAGAGTTCAAAAGGAACAAAGAAGGCCTAAAATCATATTTCAAGCCGAGTAGAACCTAGGATTTCTCTTCAACTCACATACCGTGCAAGTTCTAGACACAAATGTACAATACGAGACTAATACAAAAAATCTCACCACGCATTGGCACATGATTCACTTAGGATGACTACATTTCAATTTTCAATCAAAGCAAGTACTGAGTTAAGTCCAAATTTCTAATGCACACAACACAACATTTAGTACAGGAGACAAGACAATGAGCCTAAGCGTCACGAAGAAGCTATTCAACTTTTAAAGGCAAAAATAGTCCTCACAAACTCATGGAGAAAGTTATAATCCACATGCTCAGGTCTAACTCTGTTAATATCAAACAAGTCACAGAATATGCTAAATTTAGTATGAGTCTTTACATGCTACACTACTCTAAAAAGAAAAACTAATACTTGGTTAAAAAATTCATCCCTTGGACAAAAACCGATGGCCAAAGAAAAACCAAGGAGGATTATTTCCTTATAGATTACATTTACTAACTACTCAAGGTTAAAAAAATCTTTTTGTGCTTTTCTGAGGACCTTAATCCCTCAAGAAAGCTGTCTAGGAGATCCATCGTCGGGAAATGTCCAATTTTCTATTTTATTTTTTTTAAACAAAAACTCTTGATGGGTTTTCAATGTCATGGCCTTATGCTTCATATGTTTTGATGATCTAACAAACTTGTTATGAAGAACCAGATAGAGAACCTTGGCCCAAAGGGTATACATTTCATGTTACCTTGTCAAAGTCTGAAAATCAGCAAATGAATGAATGACCACGGGGAGGAAATTCAATAGGGACCTGGTGACTTGGTCCCTCAGGGGTCTCCGACACAAGCACAAGACAATGACTGTACACAAACATTATAAAGAGAAACACAACAGTGACATGGTCCCTCAGGGTTCTCTGACAGAAGTACAAGTCAAATGTACAGCTGGAATGTAGCAGCAGAAAGTGACCATCTAGCAACTGTCACAGAAGAGGAACACAACTAGGACCTAGTCCGTTGGTGTATTCTGACAGAAGTACAAGCCGACTATCCAGTTGGAACGCAACTGCACAAAGTGGCTGTACAGATAGTACAACAGTCACTCTCATTGGGAAGAAGTGTGCACCAAAGAGTTGACATCACTATCTATTGTGATAAAACAACCTGGTTCAAGACACACCATTTGTGTGCATTCAGTGATATTCTCTCAAGCAACAACAATATTCATTCGATATTGAAGTCACTGGTGTGTCAAGAACAAGAAAACGACTCCACTAAGGATCAGTTTCTTAATGAGTTTATGTACATCCATAGTTGAGTGGTAATCTTGTTATTTTCTCTTCATTGTATTTCCTAATTTGCTTTCTTAGAAGCTTTATCTTAGGAACAAACCAAAATTCGTAAACTTGAGAGTTTATGTTATGACTAGGGATAGTCATAAGTTTAAAGCCTTTGTAACTAGGATAGTTATAGAGTGACTTATGGTGGGTGCATCAAATGTTAGTTGAAGCCTTTGCAATAGGGTTTTTGCAAAGTGGCTTGTAATAGGGAAATTTCAAGTTAGTGAAGTTAAAAGCCTACAATAGTAGGTCATGGTTTCTTGATCCCCTTGTGTGGGATTTTTCCATGTAAAAATCCCTTGTCTTCTTTACTTTCAGTTTTTACAGCATTCTCAGCATCATCTCATATAGGACCAGGTACTCTATAGTTTGGTGGACTCATATAAACTATCATTTGGTATCAGAGCAGGTTCTTTCTAAAATGTTAACACCTAGAAAGGATCTCAATGGTTGCTCCACCCAACTTTGAGGAAGGACAATCAACCTACATACCTCCTAGATTCTATGGTCAGTACTATGGCTGGTGGAAGACCCGTGTGCATGATTTTATGATGTCAGAAGATTCAGAACTGTGGGACATCATTTGTGATGGTCCACATGTTCCCATGGAAAAGCTTGAAGAAATAGGACCAATGGTGCCGAAAGGTAGAAAAGAGTACAATGACATTGACAGAAAAGTTGTAGAAAAGAACTATCGTGCCAAGAAAATCTTGATGTGTAGCACAGGACCTGATGAGTACAATAGAGTCTCAACTTGTGATACTGCCAAAGAAATTTGGGAAGCTCTACAAACCGCACATAAAGGAACTACTCAGGTCAAACAATCCAATATCGACATGCTCGCCACTGAATATGAGCTCTTTCGGATGAAGGATGATGAGTCTATACAAGATATGCACACCAGATTCAAATCCATCATAAATGAGCTTCATTCACTTGGAGATGTCATTCCCAGAAACAAGCTTGTAAGGAAAATCCTCAGTGTTCTACCTGGTTCTTGGGAAATTAAGGTAAATTCCATCACTGAAACTAAAGATCTACAAACTCTGACCATGGATGAGTTGATTGGTAATCTGAAGACATACGAGATGAAAAGAAAGAAAGACAGTGAAAGAAAAGAGCCCAAGAAGGAAAAGAACCTGGTACTCAATGCTGAAAGCAACGACTCAAGTGATGAAGATAGTGACATGGCCTATCTTACTAAGAGATTTCAAAAGATGGTTCGAAGAAATGGTGGCATACCAAAGTGGGGTAGTTCAAGTAAAACAAGGAACAACGATCGCTATCACAGATGTGGAAAGTCAGGGCATTTCATCATAGACTGCCCACTCGCGAAATAGGAGCAATACAAGCAAAATCCTGACAAAGCAGCAAAAAGGAACTTGGTTCCAGATAAACGATTCAATCGAAAATTGCTGCTGACAATATTGTTAAGTAGGCTCTTGCTGCTTGGGGAGACTTCTCTAGTGAATCCGAAAGGGAACCAGATGCAGAAAACAGTTCCATGATGGCAGTGAAAACTGAAGCAACGAAGTATGATTCACTATTCGTGCTGATGGCTCAGTCTGATGATGATGAAGAAGATGAAGACGATGAGGTAAACTTTAGGGATGTTCAGAGAAATTGAAATCCTACTCTTCTAAGAAGCTAAGGTCATTAGCTAATGTCCTAATTGTTGCCTATTATAGCCTTGTAAATGATAAGGAGATCTTGACCATAGAACTAGAAGAGGCTGAACAATCTAGAGATGATCTAGTGGTCCGTGTAGTGGACTTAAATGAGACCATAGCTAATCTTGAAAAAGAAAAGGAAGCCTTGAATAAAAGAATAACTAGTGTGGAAAATGAGAGAGACGATATGATGGTAGTAGTTGTTGGTCTAAAAGAAACAATAGAAGGTCTTAGCAATGAGAAACACACCTTAGAAGAAAAAATTGCCATTACTGAAGAAGAAAGGGATGACCTATTAGTAATATGCACCAATCTAGAGGAAACCATTGAGGGAATCAATGGAGAACATATGAATGTGAGTCTTGGAAAAGAGAAAGAAGTAGCCAGTGAGACTTACATCATGCTTGAAAAGGAGTTAATTATTGTAAAAACCAATCTCTGTAGTGAACTCGAGAAGAATCAGCAACTTCAAGCTGAATTGGAGAAAGTAAGAATTGATCTTGAGAAATCTCTAAAGTGGACCTGGTCCTTAGATGCTGTCACTACCATGTATCTTAACAATAGTGGTAATAGGCAGGGCATCGGGTTCAAAAGGGAGAAAACTCCTTACAACCCTCACAGTAAGTATGTCACTGTACCTGATAACTGGCTATGTATCCACTATGGGAACAATGAGCATTTTAAAGAAAATTGCCAGGCCAGGGTTCAGTCTGCTCAGAAAAACAAAGTGTTTACTGATAAAGTGACTACTAACAAAGGACCAAGTACCACTCACAAGAAGCGGGTGTTGCCTGCATGGACTAGGAAAGCCCTCATTTATCCTTTCTATCATAACAAGGGACCCAAACTAGTTTAGGTTCCTAAATCTAACCCTTGATTTGCATGAGCAGGGAACAGTGAGAGGAAGTGGACTGCGATGGACTATGGACTATGGATGCTTAAAAGCACGCAACTGAAAACATCATGTATCTCTTCTCACTGAAAGCCCTGTAGGAAGGGAATGTATCCTTAAAAAGGAAGTAGAGGGTACATTCTCAGTGAATGAAAAGTTGGAAAGGTTCTTTTGGCACTCAAGTGGGAACGTGTACTATTTGAATGGCCTGAAAAGTACAGTCACCAATCTGATAACTGGCCAAGTGGTCTCAGTGGACAAAGGAAACAAGAATATCCACTCCGATTAACTATGAATCTCCACAAGCTAGTGGTATAAGATGGGTGAAGTCGGAACCTTGGCATGAAGGATTGATATATACAAGCTTCTCATCTCCAAATAAATTAACTCAGCAGGACCTGATCCGTGGTCTGCCAAACTCAAGAGTCACCTGGACATGGGTTCACCAAACAAGAGGAGACTCTCGAGGCGTTAATGGTTCTTGCCAAAAGGATTCAAGCAAAAACAAAAAAAGAAAAGAATGGATCACGTACAATTTCTCAACACCAAGGACACCACAACAAAATGGTATTGCCGAAGGAAAGAACAGAACTAGAAAATGCGGCATGGACAATGCTCATCGACTATGGAATCGCCAAGAAATTTTGGCAAAAAGTAGTAAATATTGCTTTCTACTTGGTGAACAGGTGTCTGATTAGGTCCCTCCTGAATCAAAACCCACCATGAGCTGCCAGACGGAAGAAAATTCCCTCTTTACTAAAAGACAACTCATCTAAGAACCATCTTGACTGAAAATGCCATGTTCTCGACAACAGGAAGGATCAACTTAGGAAGTTCAATGCAAAATACGAGCGAAGGAATCTTTCTGGGGTACTCTCCACAAATCAAGGCCTCAAAGTCTCCAACACAGGGTACACTCATTGGAAGGACGTGCTCATGGGGTATTCAACAAGTCACCTCCTCTAGCCAAGGAAGAAACGATGATGATCAATATGCTGAACCAACTCTAGTCCCTGGGAAATATCTGAGGCATCAAATAGGGAGGTTGATAAAATGAGTAAGATGAAGGAGACTGGCGAAAGACAATGCAACATCATCCTCCATGTCTTATAAGGAACCTGGTACATCATATACTACCACTGAAGCTGAAGGAAAAGTAGAGATGCAGCTCATGGCACTCCACAAGCAACAAAACACAAAGTGTGGGGAATTTAGATTAACCTCCAAATCTCCCCTACCAATCAAACTTCAGTCTCAAATTGGAAACACAAAGGCTCCCATCTGCGTGACAATTCAATCACTTTCTTTTATACTAGAGTTAGATAAGTATTTTAAAAAAAATCTTTTTCTTTAGTCCCTTCTATATCTCCACTCCTGAATAGAATCCAAAGTGTAAGTCCGTAGGAATCCTACTTGAAGGCTGCCCATAGAAATTTGAGATACCTTAAGGGAGCTCAGGACCTGGTCCTGTGTTACCCCTCAGGTGACAGTGTTTTTAATCCCGTTGGATATGATGATGTTAACTATGCAGGTTTTTCTGTGGAAAGGAAAAGCACTTCTGGAACGGTTCACTTGTCATGACTCATGCCTCATTATGTGGGAGACAAATAAGCAAAACTCAATGGCCTCGTCAATAACTGAAGAAGAATCTCAAAACAAGAGGACCAAGCACATTGAAGGGTGAGATTATCTTCTGCGGGTCAATATGAAGAAAGGGTTGATCTGTGGAAAGTCTTGCAGAATAGAAGACCAAATTCCAGATATCTGTATCAAAGCCTTGAGTAGAGAATATTCTGGATCAGACAAGGTGAAGATAGGGTCATAAGAGTCTAATGAAGAACTCGAGGGAGGTACAGTTCTGAACTACGAGGGAGGAGCTGCTAAAAATCTTTTTCAAAAATGATTGATCCGGCATCATGTTCTTGTACATTAGGTTAGTAGTAATGTGCTTATTCTACATGCCTTCTCAAAACAATTTTTTTTTGTGTTTAACAAAATTAACTCAACTGCCACATCATCCAACTTTTCAAAGTCTACATGTCATGTGTTGTCTATCAAATCCCTTCATCCCCTCTGCACGACAACACTTTCCCAAAAACCTATCACCGTTTTTAGAACTATTCAGAACCTGTTTCTCTCTCTCTTCTCATCATTAGCACTTCTTCCAATAAAACTTTCTTTCTCTCTCACGACAAGTCATGAACCTTCATTTCCTTTGTATAGCTGAGATCTTCTCGTCATCTCTTTCTCTAACTCTACTCGCCTACCAAGTACTCCTGTAATAGCGATCGAACAATCGTCTCCTTCTCCCACCATTAACACTGCTCCCACTTCCTTATTATCCTTGAAATCATCCCCAAAGCATCACTATTTCACGCCTTCTACTACCTTACCCACTCTTGGATCCTCCTCAATTCCTACAGTATTCCCTTTTCTGATAAACCCTATTTACCATCATTTTGAAAACCCTATGTCTTGTCACTCCAATGATCTTATCAAAAAACACTCAGGAGGTTTTACTCCTCAAGTGTTAGAAGCCCCTGAGGATGATCCTGATCAGTATCTGAACTCCTCCATGTTGGACTTAGTGACTCTCAAAGAGTCACCAGAAAAAGAAGCAGTGCATAACATCATGGCTATAGCTGCTGAGAGTCTGATGAATGAAGGAGCATATCTCTCGTCTGAGTACCAGGGGGAAGAAATTCCATTCTTAGGAGATGTAAAAACCACAACACTCCTCGAGTCCTTGGCTCATGAGATATTCTCAGAAAAACCTTCTGATGAACCTGATTCTCCTCCATGCAAACCCACTCCTGCACTTCCTAATCACTCTAAACTCGTAGAGTCTTCCTCTAAATCACCCACTATCAGGTCACAGTAGCAAGAGATTTTTGAATCCACATTATAGAAAAGTAAGAGAAGTGTCAAAACAAGGAAAAGAGGAAAATGAATCCAAAGGATTTTGTCATTAATAAGAGTGTGTCGGTAAATTGGATTGACAAAGATGCTCCAAGGGAACCTGGTTCCTTAGTACAACAATCTATGATGGCTCAAAAGTCTATGAAAAAGGCCTTCGATGAAAGTAGTGAGGAACAGAAAGGGTTATCCCTGAAGGACAACAACAAGTTTAAACGGAGCCAAACTGAGCTAGCCGTGTCTGAGGACAATACTATTGGGATAGCAAGTTGGAAAATAAAGTTTGTTGAAGGGTCTAGCGAGCAAAAATGGGAAACTATTAAAGAACCTGGTGTACTGAGGTCCATGCTCTGTGATGGTGGTCTTTGGCAGTAGAGATTAAGAACTCAGAAAGTGTTATGGGGTCGTACATTTGATTCAGCAATTTCGGAGATGGCATGCATGAGACAAATGTTGGAGATTGTGGAATTTCAACAATGGGAACAGTTGTTTGAAGGGAGAATGCCTCTGGTGTATGAAGATGCAGTACAAACTTTTTACGCATCTCTTTTCACTATCGAGGGGGATTATATTTGTGCGCTCGTAAATAGTGTAGAAATTGTACTCGATGATTCAACATTTGGAAAGGTTCTCAAAATTCCGTGTGAAGGTATGTCCTCAATTAAGGGTGTTTGTGGTGTAAACTTCAGGAGAGCCATCATGAAGGAGCAAGCTATTCAACAAGGGGAACATGTGCATAAAAAGGTATTGCTTCTTGAGTATCAACTTCTCTTTGAACTGGTCAATAAGGTGCTCTTACCTCATTCTGAGAGGCAACCTATTGCTACAAAATCGGATATGGTCTTAATGGAACTTGATGAGTTTATCCCAATCAATTTGCCAGCAATCATAGTAGATCATATGAAAAAGGTGGCAACCTTTAAAGGTGGGAATCATGAGTTACCATATGGCTTTTTCCTCACTCAGGTATTCAGATTCTACAAGGTCCCCTTGTGGAATCCCAGAGTAGGCACACGCAAGCAAACCTTCTTTAAGACCACTTTAGAAGAATGTAAATGTATAGAAAGAGTTGGTGGAAGTATCTTGACCATTTCTCAGCTGATCAACGCTCATAATGTAGCTTCTGAAGAGATCAGAAGGTTGAGGGCTCGAAATGCCATACTGGAGACTTAGCTCAGTCAAGCAGCTAAAGGGCCTGATTCTATTAATAAAGAAGTTGTACGACTAACAAAGGAAAATGATAGACTTTGGGCACAATTACTTGAAGAACAACTGTTTACAAATGCTCAACTGGACCTGGTTCTCAAAACCATTGTTGTCTCTTCTTCCAAGCCTTCTTCCTCTAGTGTCCCCTAGGATCCTCTTAGTGACCATCTATTTTTGCTTTAATCTTCTATGGCTGCTATTTTATTTTTGTTTGCTTTTGTTTTTGTGTGATGGCATGTTGATATTATCCATTACTGCTCCTGACTTACTCAATCTAATGTAAACATCAATAAAATAGCTCTTATTTTTGCGTCTACACTGCTGTGTTCCTCTGGCTTCTATTTTCTGTCATGTTGTGTGCACATATATGGCGTAAGCTAGCTGTGTAAAACTTCTTTATGTTGATTACCTGCTTGTGCTCTTTTTAATGATGCCAAAAGGGGGAAGAATATTTCATGGGTGTGAGTGGGGAAGCTCTGAGATTAAGGGGGAACCAATCAGTTCATGGAATTAATGGGAAATCAAAAAGAAAAAGATATCTGACATTAAGGGGGAACTATGTGTAATGGGGAAATCAGACGGAAAAGGAGATCTGAGATTAAGGGGGAACTATGTGTAGTTCTAGTATCTTATAAAGAGATCTGAGATTAAGGGGGAACTATGTGTAGTTCTGGTATCTTGTTTGGTTATTTTGGCTCTAAACAAATACTATCCATGCCTAAGCTTGTCATCATCAAAAAGGAGAAAATTGATGGGTTTTCAATGTCATGGCCTTATGCTTCGTATGTTTTGATAATCTAACAAACTTGTTGTGAAGAACCAGACAGAGAACCTTAGCCCACAGGGTATACATTTTATGTGACCTGGTCGAAGTCTTAAAATCAGCAAATGAATGAACGACCACAGGGAGGAAATTCAACAGGGACCTGGTGACTTAGTCCCTCAGGGGTCTCCGGCACAAGCACAAGACAATGACTATATCCAAAGCAACTGTCACAGAAGAGGAACACAACTAGGACCTGGTCCATTGGTGTGTTCTGACAGAAGTACAAGCCGACTATCCAGCTGGAACGTGACTGCACAGAAGTGGCTGTAGAGATAGTACAACAGTCACTTCTCATTAGGAAGAAGTGTGCACCAAAGAGTTGACATCACTATCTATTGTGATATCTTTTGTGATAAAACAACCTGGTGTAAGACACACCATTTGTGTGCATTCAATGGTATTCTCTCAAGCAACAATAGTATTCATTCGTCATTGAAGTCACTGGTGTCAAGAATAAGAAGACGACTCCACTAAGGATCAGTTTCTTAATGAGTTTATGTACATCCGTAGTTGAGTTGTAATCTTGTTATTTGCTCTTCATTGTATTTCCTAGTTTGCTTTCTTAGAAGATTGTCTTAGGAACAAACCAAAATTCGTAAACTTCCGAGTTTATGTTGTGACTAGGAATAGTCATAAGCTTAAAGCCTTTATAACTAGGATAGTTATAGAGTGGCTTGTGGTGGGTGCATCACAAGTTTGTTGAAGTCTTTAAAATAAGGTTTTTGCAAAGTGGCTTGTAATAGGGAGATTGAAAGTTAGTGAAGTTAAAAGCCTACAAGAGTAGGTCGTGGTTTTTTAATCCCCTTGTGTGGGATTTTTCCACATAAAAATCCCTTGTCTTCTTTACTTTCAGTTTTTACAGCATTCTCAGCATCATCGCATATAGGACCAGGTACTCTATAGTTTGGTGGACTCATATAAACTATCAACTCTACAATAATAACGAGTACTAAGCTACGCTAGCACAGAAACTCACCCAAACAATCTCCTCACCCCACACTTAAAATTGTGCAATGTCCTCAATGCACACTATAAATAACAAGAGGGTAAAAGAGACTCCCCGGTAGTCCAAAGGCCAAAGCAATAGCAGCTCATGAGGTACTCAGACTTCCCCCAGGCTTCGTCCTTTGTGTGGGTACCTCACACTAGTTCCAACCGACTAGCTCACTTTTGCACACTTCCAATGGCTGCGGTTCCTATTCTTATAATCCTATAAAACAAAAACAAATACTACAATAATAATAAAGAAAAAAAAAGCAAAAGAAAACAGTAAAGATGGGTTGCCTCCCAACAAGCGCCTAATTTAACATTGCGGCACGACACTGCTACTCTGTTCATGCTAGGCGCTTTATCTTCTTCTTTCTCCCATTAAGCCTAGCCTTTTTACACACTCTCAGAAGGTCTCTTCTTTCATCTCTGGATCTTTTCTCAATCATCCTTACACACTCAGCTTGCAACACCACCTCTTCTAATTCAGTTGTCCCATCCGAATTACTACAATTCGCATAAGGACTTTGTTTTATCCGCGTCAGTTCTACCACAGTAGTCATGCACAAGTCCTCATAATGCTTAGGGATATTAAGTGTCTTGTACACATTAAAAGTGATTTTCTCATCGCGAACTCTCATCTTTAACTTTCCTTCCCTAACATTAATAAGTGCTCCACCGGTAGCTAAGAATGGTCGCCCCATAATAATAGGTACTTCCTCATCTGCCTCATAATCAAGAACAATAAAATCAGCAGGAAGAACAAACTTTCCCACTCAAACTAACACATCCTCAATAATTCCTTCTAGCATAACTAGTGATCTATCAGCCAACTGTAAAGTGATTATAGTAGGTTTAAGCACCCCAATCCGAGTTGCTTGAACAAAGAGGATGGCATCAGATTTATACTAGCCCCTAAATCAGATAGGGCTCTACCAACATCTTGTTTTTTGAGAGACAGAGGAATTGTGAAACACCCAGGATCCTTCAACTTAGGAGGAGGTTTACTTTGAACTCTAGCACTGCACTCTTCAGTAAGTGCAGCTGTTTCAAACTCTGTATATCTTCGCTTGTTTGTCAAAATATCCCTAAGATACCTTGCATACTTAGGCACTTCCTACAAAATTTACACCAATGGCAAATTCACATGCACTTGGCTCAAAATATCTAAGAATTTCTTGTATATAGCATCATCTTTTTGCTTTTGAAGTCTTTGTGAAAATGGAGGTGGTGGCCTTATCACAATTTCTGGCTTTTCTTTCTTATTCTCCTCAACGGGTTTAGGAACTAATTCTCCTTTAGGTCTAGCTATATACTTCTTTTTCTCTGGAACTTCTTCTAATTCTCTTCCATTTCTCAAGGTAACCGCATTGACTTGAGACTTAGTATTAGGCTTAGTATCACTCGGGAGAGCTCCAACAGGTCTAGTATTTTGATTTGCTACTAACTGCCCCATTTGCCTCTCAAGGTTTCTAAAATCGGTCCTGAGATGTTGATTGTCAAGCAACAACTTCTTCAGCAAGTCATTTGTACTCTCTTCTATTTGTTGGGGTGGGTTCTGATGTTGATTGAAATTTCCTTGGGGTCTATAACAATTTTGATGCGACTGATTTCCACCCCATGAGAATTTGGGATGATTCTTCCAATTTGGATTGTAAGTGTTCCCATATTGTGTGTTCTGATTCATTAGACCTTTGCTCTGTTGCCCCCACATAGTATACAGATTCAGAATTCGTGGTGCATATGTCACTTATATGACTATCACCACATAGTTCACAACAAATAGACATTTGTTGTACATGTTGCATCTGTTGTATTTGTTGCATTGTCATTCTATTCATCTGATTTGCTAATTTTGCTAACAGCTCTCACGGCTGAAACGTCATCAAGCTCAATCAACCTGGCTTCCTTCTGTTTAATTGCCCTTCATGAATCCCTATCTCCTTGCCAATTATGATCATTAGTAGTGAATTTATTTAGTAAGAGTTGGATTCCACTGTACGGTCTATCCATGCAACTACCCCCACAAGCTGACTCAAGATTCATGTTTGATGTATCATCTAGACCATCAACAAAAGTGTGACCCAATACCTCATCAGTCTGGCAATGATGTTGGTAGTTTCTGAGTAGCTTCTTGTATCATTCCCACGCTTGACAAAGTGTCTCTCCATCCCGTTGTTCGAACCCAAGAATCTGACTCCTCAATGACTTTGTCTTCTTAGTGGGAAAAAAACTTGATTAAGAATTTCCTTGCTAGATCATCCCAAGTGTGGATTGAGTTTGCGGGCTCCTTTTGCAACCATTCCTTAGCTTCCCCAAGCAGTGAAAAGGGGAAAAGTGTCAGCCTGACATAGTCCTTAGAAACGTTCGGATAATTGTAAGTATCTATAATTTCCAAGAAATTCTTAATGTGCCTATGCGGATCTTCATGAGATAGACCCACATATTGCCCTATGGACTGAATCAGCTATACCATGTACTGTTTGATTTCAAAATGCCCTGTGATCTCGGGCTTCATAATAGCCTGAGTCATATTAGCAAGAGTGGGCCTTGCGGCTTCAATCACCGCACTCTCTTCAATACCTGCCATCTATATTGGCTATGGTTGAACTATGATGTCCAACTCTCCTTCTAGTTTAGTTCTAGCTCGACTTCCTTCCTCACTGTTTAAAGTATTTGTTCAATTTCAGGATCAAGAGGAAGGAGATTGTTTGCGCTTCTACTCCTCCGCATTCAAGAGAAGAGCCTGTGTTAACACAAACAAGGTAAACCGAAAATTAAAACTTGAATAAATAACTAATGAAAGCTCAATTCAGTCAAGTAGCTAATTTTTAAGTCCCCGACAACGACGCCAAAAATTTGTTGCGGACAAATGCACACGCAAGTATACACGATCCTCAAGTAAAGTAGTGAGTAGAGTATCATTCCCATGAAAACTTATGATTAACTATTGACTGGTTCAAACTCAATTAACTTATTGATTCAAGATATTTTTCACAAAATATAGAGGTGACTAATTCACTACCTAAAACTATCAAGCAATGAATTAACTAGAAATCAACCGAACAAATAGCAATTTCAAATAACAATCAGCAGGAGAGAATATTCCAGGGTCACGAGTTAGCTAACAATCGTGTTGCGTTCTTGGCTTAAAATGACTAATTGATTTATCTGGATTATTGATTGACAGGGTTGATATTGTTCATAAGAATTTGTCGAATTCTTACTCGCCTATTCAAGCTAACTTAATGCCTATATGTCTATGGAATTAAGATTAACAAAAATGCATTTATACTTTCTATATTTCAACCAAGCAAGCCAATTAGGTATATGTTTATCCTAATTGCGAATCCGTTCCCCGATGCCCGGAGTTCAAGAACTTGCTCTATTTAATTCTATATGCAATGTAAAGTTCCCACTTTTGAGTTCAACTCTAGATTCGTAGATAGTATTTTAGTGTTAGCTACTCAGCAGAATAATTAAAAATAGAATTAAATAAACAACCCAATATGATAAAATCAACTTCGTCAAATTAAACTTTAAACATTAACATTCATGTTTCACCCATGACCCTATAACAATAGGGTTCTTAGCCATGCATTCTCATAGTAACAATTTCAAGTAATTCCCAAGAACCCATAAAAATCAATAAAAGAAGGAAAAAGTAAGAACTCAAGACAATTTCTGTAGTTCCCAAGCTTTGTCGTGGCTTTTTCTCCTTTCCCAATATGTTAGATGACCTAAAAGAGGTGTTTTTGGCTTATATATTGCATACAAAAGTCGTGGGCCAAAGTTCTCCTAATCCTAGTCCGAATCTGCTTCAAGGATTGATGCTGGGGTGGATGCTTCACATCCATCTCGTCCTCCGCTTCTCAGCTTCGCATGCGATTGATGCAGGGATTGATGAATCCACCCTTTGTTCCTCCATCTCATCTTTGCTATGGTCCGACTTCAGTGCTAAGGGTGCACCAAGTAACCTTCTTTCCAAGGATGGATGCGACGCATCCACCCTCTTTTCCTCTAGTTGGAGCATCCTTTCTTCATATGTTTGCTCTCCAAACACCCTAAATCATCACATACATATCAATTAGTTATAAAACCAATAATTAAACCATGTTGGGCATTTTTAACACCAAATAGCAACAAAAAGCATTTAAAACATGGGTAAAGTAATATCAAAACATATAGAAATATGCCCAACATCATCCTACTCTATGATATGATCAAGTTCATGTTTCTACCATTCACATGGTTAGCCTAGTAAATGAAATTGTACCAAATTCTGTTGAAAAATATTTTATTTTCTTTCGTTTAGAATTGACAACAAAACTAGCCTATGTCCAAACTCAGTGCTACATTTAATTATCACCACTGATCGAAAAGGCTATCTTTACTTTAGGTATATACATCGTTTAGACAGAAATGTACTTGTCGATTTTGAGATTGCATTGAAACAACAAAAATTTATTAGCATCATTTCAATGTCCGGTTATTCTATTTATGTACACAAATTGAGCCTCAGAGACCCAAAACATTGAGACTGAATTTGTTTTCACCTCAATTTAGCTGCTAATCGTCCAAGGATATTGCTTTGTGGTCAATGAAGTGGGTTGAGAACCATGAGCTCAATCAATTAGCTTTGTCCTTTTCAGATACCATAAATGTAATCCATCAGCTTTTGGATTTATAGATTAATGTCATTATTTACCGTAAAAATTGGATAACAATTAAACTTATAAAGTGGTTTTAAGGATACGTGATTTTACCTAATACCAATTGATAAACATAAAGATTAACAGTATAGATTAATAATTAGATGAAGCAAACCAATCTTGCAACGTGATTCATCCCTCGAGCTTGATTGCCCTCAAACTGATCAGTGCCCAAAAATAGTTAAGAAACAAACTAACTAATGAACAAGAATATAAGCTAGAAAGTATTGTATTGCTTTGATATGCGTGAATGTAAGATGTTTACAAAGTATTTAGAATCCTCTTAATATAGTAGAGGAATCCTATCTATGGTACAATTCTAATTATGGAAGTAAATCCCATGATTATCCTAAACGATCGCCTTTGATTTGTTCTGTTCCGAGATTCTCACCATGATTTACGATCGGTCACGGATATCTCGCTTTCCTGTTATTGTGCTTTGCTCGAAGTCTACCCTGTTTGGTCTCGATCGTTGCCGGCCTTGATCTCAGCAGGTAATCGATTCTTGAACTAGATATCTTGTCTTCGTTACTGTGATCTGCTCCACTACGAGGCTGACCCTCGATGCAACTCTCTGATCTCGATCAAATAGTAAAATCTGCTAGGCCCGATTTTAACTGTATACTGATAACGCCCTCGTTTCTTGGAATGTAATGAGAAAAAATGAACTGAGCATTCTATTTTGTACCTCGACCGATCATGACATCATCCTCGTGACGTAAGCGACTGAAGGGACCGAAATATCCCATCGGTACAGTTCCCAAAATCATTAATGAGCGTTAGTTGACGGTCGACCACCAGTGCCTTTGAACCGTCGCCGTGAATCCCTTAAGTAAGTCTTCTTCTCACTTCCTCAAACTTTACTTTGAATTTTTCTTGTACTAATCTTCAAATTCCCTTTGAGTTCTTCAAGTTTATCTGCAAATCTTCAAAGCTTTTCACATCTTTTGAGTAGCCAATGTCAAGATATATATGCTCAATAACTAAGGGTGACCTTGAGCAAGTGAAGAAAGATTGCCATTGGAAAGATAAAGAGGTGGTGATTCCGACCCCCTGATCGGCTCGAACCCTACATCAATATATAATGGCGAGGAGTGGTCGATGCAGCTTTTACCCGAAATGTCGGGATCAATTTTCACACGGAGTTAATATTGGTTAGGAGTTGGGTTTCTATCTAATCTAGCTACGTGTGTTGCTTTTAATTGCACTTCTAACCATGCTTGAATTTGTTTCTATGCTACGTTTACTGCTATTGATTATTGAAAATAATCTAAGTACAATGTTTTTGTAAGAGTTTTCTCAATTGATAAAAAGCACTAGGGAAGTGATTTATACCTAGGTGAGTATCTAATGGGATCTAAAATTTAGGACACGCTTGTTATATTTGGGGTTGTGATATAACCTTTACACATAATTACTCACTCTATACCTCTTGGTAGTTTGAGTTAATTTGCCCTAATTGGCTTTCTCAAGCCTAATTGGGTGTTCAAACAATGCAAGTAAAATTGGCTCAAGTCGGGTATTACTATCTCTAGGTTTAGCCCTTTAATTGGGGCTATCAATCTTTTGAATGCACTCCAATTCCTTGTTAGCCTAATTTTCCGAGACTTTATCTCTTTTTCTGAAGAAGAGTAAGTCATAAAGGCACGGATCAGTGTTTGTAACCACTAATTCTACAATTAAAGTATGAATCAAGCTAAATATCACTAACCCATAAACAATTAAGCCTTAAAGTTGAAGACCCATTAAATACTCACACTAGTGTTGGGTTACAACCCTACCTAATGGGTTTAGATACTCATAATCAAGGTAAAAATCAAAGATGGAGATGAAATAAGCTGATTACAACAGTAAAATCTAAGAATATAAGCTAAAGTTGCTCTAAAATTACTCTAAATAGTAAAGTACGGCTGCTCACCAGCTCACTGATACAAAGATAACCTAAAAATATGAAAAAGACCTATTTATACACAACTAAAATTACTGGACAAAAATACCCCTATGGAGGTTCTACTGTCAGCGAAATACTAGGTGCCTCAACGCGTAACTTTCGCGGCCATGCAAAAACAAGCACAGACCGCGTTTCCTCAATATTGTGCTTGGCTTGGACTTGATTTCGTGGACAATGTAAAAACCACCACCTCCGCATTAGCATCAACCGCAGCCACGTAATTTGGATGTGGACCGCGCTCCATAGTCAAGCTCAACTTGCAGAGTCTCTGAACTTCAATCAGCGCTCTCAGTAGAAATACCACTACGGCCACATCAGGTATTCCGCGGAAGCTCTATTTCATTGCGATTAGTGGTCTCTGCTGTATCCAAAATACCTTCTTTGAATCTCAATTCCGCAGACCACATAATTGTGGCCGCTTTAGTGGTGGACCTTCTGCGGACGCTCTTTTCCTTCGTAGTCAGCGCTTTTATGTCAGCTTTGAACTTGTGCAAATTTAACTCCTTCATAAGTTGATTATGGCTTTCTTGCTCATTTTGACCAAACCCTACAGACAAGCACAATAAGTCAGTTTTCGGGAATACTTTTACACATTTTTTATCCAAAACCTAAGCAAAAGAGAGCATAAAATAGACTAGAATCCATAGTTATCAACTCCCCTAAACTTAAGCTTTTGCTTGTCCTCAAGCAAATAAAGTAATTCCCACCTCCACAAGATAAATGAAAGGAAAATTTCAGCGTTCTAAGGTGACTTCATCAAGCATCAATTGGGACTAACAATTACCCTCAACACAAATGTATTATCAACAACACACAACCTTTTTAGCACCATGGCTCTAGTGAGACACAAGAGCATTAAGAGTTGAATTAACTCATCAAAGAAGCTCGCTCTACTACGTAGGTCATTGTGGAGCCCAAACTCTTTCTCCTCTACTCTCCATAAGCAAATCTCACTTTAGATTATAGCATTAAGAACAAGGATTGTGGAAAAGTACACTCATCTCTCTCAAAGGAAGGTCACAAAGTCCGACTCTAAGTACCATAAGCTTGCCCCTCATGTGAATCACCACTAATGTAAGCTCACTCAACTCGAAATCATATAGGGCTTTTGCGGGAATGTAATGAAGGATTTTGGTTCAAGGTAGGATATATCAGTCTATGAAGGTTTCATCTTTCCTTAAGCACTTCATTTTCTCATTTCGGCTCACACTTTCTTGACTCTTTAAGTCATTTTCTTCTTCCTTAGGTGACTAGAGAGACACACTGTCACTCTTTCTTGTTCATGACAATCATTTTTCTCCTTCCTAATCATTCCAAGCCTTTCATCATTGCTTTTATTGAATCCCTTCATTTTTCTATATTATTCACTTTCTTTTTGACTTTTTGGCTTTTCTTTCTTTTTCTTTTGCCTTCCCTTTTCTTCATTTTGTACCTTTTATCACTTTTGCATTCCTCGTCTCTCCCCCCAAACTTGTGATTTTTCCAATCGTGCTAAGGAAAGATTGGGTGCCAAGAGAGGGTCATTTTAGAACGCATAAAGGCTTGTATCATGGTTATTGAAAGAACAAGGGCTTCGGCTCAACGGGGTTGACTAGGGATATCATATTTGGTGGGATATGGATGCTTTCAAGTTTCAATTTGGATCAATGAGAGCGTATAATCATTTCTCAAGTCGAGCTACACTTTGAATTTCGCCTAGACAAACATTCAGGGCAAGTTCTAGACTTATTGGCACGGGACTTGGACTTACAAATCAATACCTTACCTCACAATCTGTTGGATTGCTAAAGAAAACAGAGTCGAGGGCTCACAACAACCCTAGCTAAGTTTGAGCAACACAAATGGCTCTGAATAACCAATCGATGATGGTTTAGTCAACACAAGATGCTAAAGGTCACAACTAGCACCATTCTTTGCAAATCAACTTGTTTCAAACCATAAGATCAAAGGTAAATGTGCTAGGCCCAAGTAAAGCTTTTCCTGAGACACCTTTATTCATTACTACTATTTTCCCAAAAACATAAAGTCGAGGGCTCACAACAACCCTAGCTAAGTTTGAGCAACACAAATGGCTCTGAATAACCAATCGATGATGGTTTAGTCAACACAAGATGCTAAAGGTCACAACTAGCACCATTCTTTGCAAATCAACTTGTTTCAAACCATAAGATCAAAGGTAAATGTGCTAGGCCCAAGTAAAGCTTTTCCTGAGACACCTTTATTCATTACTACTATTTTCCCAAAAACATAAAGAAAACGGACTCAAACCCTTAAGAAGATTGTCACGCCATCCATCATCAGGAAGAGCCACTCGGTTCACGTAAATTTCACCTTTGAAAAGAACCGTAGCATTAAGAAAACTAAAGTCTTATTGATCATGAAAACTTGTAAAAGTAAGAAACTATAAATTGAAAAAGAAACTACTAAAGGAAATAAGAAGCTACACTATTAATGAAAATTTCAAAAGAAGTTATAAAGTAAACTACGAAAAGTAAACTGAATATGTACAATAGGGGATTAAGATGAATATACGTAAAAGGAGAATGAATATATACATGGAAAGGTAACTTTATATACATACCAACAGTAAAAAAAGCACTAAAATAATGGAAAATAGTATAAAGGTTATTACAGACCAATTATCCAAATCATCATCAAAATAAGGCCACCTCCCAAATAAAAATTAGCATTGTCCTCAATGTTATCAGCAAAAATAGAATAGGGGAAGAGTAGAGAGTAAAGAAAACTCCCTATGATGCCTCTGTCTGCATGGGGTCGCTGGTGGGTCCTGTGGCTTGCCTGAGTCACCTCCCTCTAGGTCCTTCATCTCAATCTCCAAATCCTCAGTCTGGGGGATCATCACTCTTCTCACGGGCTCTCTATCAGCTTCCTGCTCTGGTGCTTGTGCTGCCTGAGCTGCTGGAACTGGCTCCTCCAAGAGTAAGTCCAATGGGATGTCTCCAGCTAATCTAATCTTCTCAACCTCCTTGCTCAGCAGCTTTTACTGACTCTTTTGAGGCCGGATGTTTTTTCATCTTCTTCGTTTGTTTGGCCAGTTCCTTGATTGCTTTTACCTGAGCATCCAAAGTGGCCATGATAAGCTTCTGGTTGTCCAGGAGATTCTTCTAGTTGTCTAGAAGCTCCTTGAATGGTTTCTCCACTAAAGCAGGCACCTGAGGCTGTAATAGAGTTGACTGAGTTGCCACTGCTGGATAAGACAGACTACTTTGATGTAGCTACCTGCATCCAGTTGTTGATACTGGATAGAGTCTGATTAACTCGCAGTGCAGTCACATGGTATGCTGATGAAGAAGGAACTGAAGTCAAAATACAAGAAGATGGTCAGGAGGAAGGATGTGGCATGGCAGTGGAAGGCTCGGAACTAGTGGCCACCACCCCTAGCTCTTCAGACTGGCTAGTGGAAGTGGTGGCTTTGCCTTTGGACTTGGGGTTGTTCGGACCCTGAAGGCTGTACCAGGAAAATGGCCTCTTTGGTTTCACTTTAGTGTCAAAGTCCCTTCCTTCTACTTCCTAATCCTCTAGGTACATGGTGAGGAAGTTTGGGAAAGGATATAAGCTCTCATCCTTGCCAACCACTTTGGTAATCACCCAGGCCATAATATTCCCGACGTTGATCGGGCATCCTGCCATGATAGCCCCCACAATAATAGCCCGGGAGACCGACATATCACTGCCATGCCTAGTAGGATCTAACTGACTGCACACAAAAGTTTCCCACCCCTTCGCCTCAAAGGTCAGAGTGTTCCTGTAGATCGAGACCCCAGGTGTCAGCCAAGCTGGAGTAGTCCCAGGAAGAGCTACACCCATACTGCGAGTTGTTTCATGCCATAAATAAACTCGGACACTCAAGTAGTCCCAGGGCGGGCTAACTCATCCATAGCCACATTCTCTAGATACAGGGACTCATCCCCATTATTGAACCCAACATAGTCATTTAGAGTCTTGCCATCAAACTTAATATTCCTATTGTGGACTTTGGTTAAAAATGTGCCTTTTTGATATGGGCGACATTAATGTAGAATTCTTTGACGAAATTTTCATTGGCATCCGGTAAGTTGCTGGTGAAGAACTTTCACCCCACTCTCTCGTTGAAGTGCCTCTTGACATTAGGGATGTGGGGTAGCAGATCTCGCTCAATGAAGACCCTCTCAAGTGTAAGTGACCTCTAAGGCCACCACTCCCAAAACTTGTGGTAGGATTTATCACTCACAAATCGTTCTTGCCATACCACAGGGTTCCTTGATCTCTCCAACCCTTCTGTCCGGGTGTCACCACCCCTCCCATCGTCAGGGATCTCAGCATCAACATCAATATGATCCGCTGGTGATGCCGAAGGTGTAGCAGGTAGAGAAGTTGGTGCTGAAGCCTCACAACTTTCCTCTGAGCCATCAGATGACTCAGAAGAAGTAGAGGGTGTAGGCTCATACCGCACTGGAATTTCCAATGAAAGTCTGCGGGAACATGGGTTGTTACCGAGCCTCCTTCCGAAACTTCCTGGGAAGGGACATACTTACTTCCTTCAGAATGGGATGTGGCTTTGTCCGCAGCTTTGATGGTTTTCCGCAGCTTCCCTATACATTTCTGGATCGCTAGTGGTAACTTGGTCCTTCCTTGTCCTCCTTTTCCCTTGCCTCGAGAGGATTCAACCCTCCCTTTTTGTTTATCACCTGCGCCTCTAGATCAGACCATTGTCTGCATACACAATTAATGAAAGCTCATTAGTATTGTTGTTAAAATAATCATCAAAGGAAAGCAGATGAAAAGTTGATAGTGTTTCTAATAGCAAAGATCCGCTGGCAGCGGGAAAAGGAGCGCGTCCACCGAATGGGCACCTCGGTCCGCGTAAAAATGAATGCGGCCGCGAAAGACTGGGGTTCAAACTACCCAGTCTCTGAAGTTTGACCACCGCTGAGAGCGAAATTTTGGGCACGGCCGCGAAAGCTGCAACGCTGTCCTAGTAAAGTAGACCGCTAACCGCGAAAATTCTACCGCTGACCACGGAAATGCCAACTATTTTTAACTCCACACTTTAGATGATTGATGACCGCAGAATTACGGCCGCGACCATAGAATTCAAAAAAGAAACGGGCAACCTAGGGTTTTCACTAGCATACAATTTAGGCAATTAGGTGGTAAATTGAATAACTCTATCCCCTATTAGGCACAGACAACAAGTACCCACATGAATGTTTTAGTATCTATGTTGAGCTTATGGGAAGTAATCGAACCCTAATTACAAATAAGAAGTTAAAACTAAGAGAAAATAAAAGCAAAAATATAAAAGCAATGCGATGATTTGAATATACCAGTTGTTTGATTTTGTGGTAGAAACTGATTCCTGATTAAGGCTATGATATTGGGATCAGATTAGAAGAAGATGAAAAGTAGTCTATTTCTTGTGAGAGTTAAGGGCGTGAAAAGTGTAAAAGGAGGGGGGGCCTTCCTATTTATACTAAAACCCTGAGAGGGACCACAACAACTTACCTGGCGCAGTTGCGAAATTCCACCGCGGTCTGTGCTTTTGGCTGTTTTGAAGAGTTACAGGTTCCATAACACTGCTGAGAGCGGAAAAGTAGGCGCGGCCACGGAATAAGGTCCGCTGACCGCAAAAATACCACCGCGGACGCGGTGGAAACTTCAGGGAGGTCACATTTTGGACTTTCCAAGTTCGCGTCCGCTATAGAATCACGCCCCCGCGAAAAAGCTTCCACTGACCGCGAAATTATGAGCGCGGTCAATGGTCCAATTACATACTTAGCCAAATTTTCTAGTATTAGTCCTGTATTACATAAAATATTCCAATACAAATCTCACAACCGGTTAGTCCAAAACAAATCCTACGCTAAGAAGAAAATCAAAAAGAAGGAAAAAGCATATGGGTTGCCTCCCAAGAAGCGCCTGATTTGACGTCGTGATACGACGCATGTTACCATCATCATTTGAAATTGATCAAGGCCACCACGTGACTGTCATCAAATTTTCCTAGATAGTGTTTGAATCGGTGCCCATTAACTCTGAAAACTTCACCATTTTATTCTTCAAATCAAGAGCACCAAATGGATTTACATGTACCACTTCAAAAGGGCCACTCCATTTTGACTTGAGCTTCCCCGAAAACAGTCGTAACCGAGAGTTGAATAAAAGAACCAAGTGACCTTTCTTGAATTCCTTGCTCTGGGCATACTTGTCAAGTAAGTACTTCATCTTGTCCTTATACAAGGACGAGCTGGAATAGGCAACCAGAACTCATCTAGATCATTGAGTTACTCTACCTGGAGATTTGCAGCAACATCCCACTCAAGATTTAACCGCTTCAAAGCCCACATGGCCTTATGCTCTAACTCAATCAGAAGATGGCATGCTTTTCCAAATACCAACCGGTACGGAGACATACCAATTAGAGTCTTGCACGCAGTTCGGTAAGCCCACAAAGCATCATCTAGTTTCCTTGAATAATTATTCCTATTTGCGCTGACAGTTTTTAACAATATGCTCTTTATCTCCCTGTTGGAGACCTCAACTTGTCCACTAGCCTAAGATTGATAAGGGGTTGATACATTGTGATTGACACAATACTTTGCAAGCAAGGTATCAAATGCCCTATTGCAGAAATGAGAACCCCCATCAATGATGATTGTCTGAGGAGTGCCAAACCGTGTGAAGATATTCTTCTTGAGAAACACCACTACACTCCAGGCTTCGTTGTTGGAAAAAGCCACGGCCTCAGCTCACTTGAAAACATAATCAACGGCTACCAGAATGTAAGTGTTGCCACACGAACTCACAAAAGGCTCCATGAAGTCTATGCCCCACACGTCAAAAGTGTCAACCTCAAGAATAGTGGTGAGAGGCATTTCATCCTTCTTGGAAATTCCACCAGCTCTCTAACACTCATCACATCTCTTAACAAGCTGACAAGCATCTTTATACATAATAGGCCAATAAAAACCACAGCTAAGAACCTATGAAGCAGTTCTCGCCCCACTATGATGACCACTATAGGGTGAGGAATGGCAAGCATCAAGAATACTCATTTTCTCCTCCTCTGGAACACATCTCCGGATCACACCATCATTACAAATCTTGAAAAGATATGGCTTATCCCAGTAATAATACAAGCTATCCCATTTAAGCTTCTTCCTTTAGTTAGAAGAGAGCTCACTTGGGATTACGCCGGTCACAAGAAAATTGGCCATATTGGCGAACCAAGGCATACTATTCAAAGAAACATAGATGAGTTGTTCATACGAAAACGAATAATTAATTTTGAGGCCATCATGGGGCCTCCCCTCCTTCTCCAAGTGGGACAAGTAGTTTGCCACTTGATTTTCACACCCTTTTCAATCAATAATCTCAAGGTCAAACTCTTTAAGCAAAAAAATCTTTCACATAAACCTAGCCGTAGAGTCCTTCTTTATCATCAAATAATGGAGTGCCACGTGATCAGTGTGCACAATCACTTTGGTACCCATGAGATATGGCCTGAACTTTTACATGGCAAAGACTATGGCTAATAACTCTTTTTCGGTCACAGTATAATTGACTTGGGCATCATTCTTCATTATGCTTTCTTAGTAGACCAGATGAAATATTTTGTTAATCCTCTGCCCCAAAACCGCTCCTACCGCAACGTTGTTGATACCCAATTTTTCCCTCATATATTTTTAAAATATGCACATATATTTTCCAATAGTGCACACGCATTTACAAATATGCACAAGTATTTCTATAATTGTAAAAGGCTTTAAATCAATTCATTTCTGTATTTTATTATACAAATATCCAACAATTATCCCTCATATTATTTTTATGACGATTTAATCACCTAAACTCATCATTTATGCCCATATAGTACTTAAATATTTTAATTGCATTTTTGTAATTACATTTGCATTTATATAGGGCTAGAATTGTACATTTTGTAATAATAGCTCATATATATGCATAATTATATTATTTATACAGAAAATAACTTCTTATATTTTTATAATATTAAGTAATTATTTTAAATCATTTTCATGCACAAATGACATTTTATTTATTTATTTATTAATTTTTATAAATTATTTTACTGATTTAATTGGGCATTTAAATAATAGCCCTTTTCTTAATTAATTTTCGGACCTAGCACCAGCCCAAAATACTAACACCCAATACCCAAATACCCACTAATGCTAACCCAGCACCCGTTTTTTTTACCCGACCCAAATTTTCCGTTTTAATCTTGGGTGTTGATCTTGATAGATCAACGACCCTTATTCATCCGTTCCTTTTTAATTTACCTACCCTCCCCAAACCCTAGCCATTTTACACCACCCGCGTCATTGAATCCTCTCATCTCCTTACCTTTCACCCTCTCAAACCCTAGCACCATCATCCTTAATCCTTTCGATTCCAGCCAGATATGGAATCATTGGGGGATTTTTTTACCTTATTGATCCTTTATCGTTGTTGGTTACTCGTTTATGGCATAACATAAATGCTTGCCGAACATGGCAAGCCGATTTTCCATATCCCAGACCAAATCTGGTTTGAACCTTCATTCTTTTTCATCTATGTTCATTCTTCATCTTTTAGTGTGAATCTTTGGGATTTGGTTTGATTTTTCACTTACCCTAAAGCTAGGGTTCGAATCTTTTCAAAATCTGTTATAGTTCTTCTCTTTATTTTCCTTTAATGTTTTCATATATCTATTCTGTGTAACTTTATTATAGCTTTTCTTTAGTTATTCATGCTGATTTTACTTACCCTAAAATCTAGGGTTTTTGAATCTTCAAAATCGAACAAAATCTGGTTCAAACCGTGTCTTTTAAACATTTTTCTTCGTCTATATTTTCTCTATTATTTATGGATCTATTGATTTTTTTTACTGATTCTGTGATTTATTTAAATCTAGTGCTTTAAACCCTTTCTTTTACTTGAATTAAAAACTGATTCGATTATGAGTTTCCTTTAATAAACTCTTATATATGTTCATTTGGTACGAATCTGTGGTATCCTCTTTTATTCTGGCTAATTTGGTGTTTTACCCAAAACTAGGATTTCAGTTCTTTATAGATCTTATTTGGTTTTCAATTTCTCAACTACTTTTCTTTAATACAACTGGTTATGTGTCTCTATGCATTCTATTACAACTCTTTGTTACTGCTGCTTCTTACTTGCTAAATTTGGGGTTTTGATCCTTCAGAATCAAAACAAGTTTGTTCGATTCTGATTTTCCTTTTGAATTTCCCTGCCTACATTATGTACTTTATTTGACTGCTGACCTTTTGGTTTACTGAGAATTAAGGTTTGAAATCTTTTACTAATTTTCCGATACTTTTCCTTCCTCATATGTGACTAATACTTTCCTTAACTTGAATAGTACTGGCCTGATTTTACATTACTACGAAGCCGACTTCAAATTGATCATGGAATTATTTCTTTAACTTATTTGATCTAGTACTTGACTACTGATTGATTCCATATAATGCTTGCCCTAAATTAAGTGCTACTAGCTTGATTTTATGCTATTATGTCTTGTTAATTGATTGAAGCCGACTCTAATTGATTTTGAAGTTATTCTCATTACTTATTTCTGTAGGACTGATCATTACCTTATTTTTCTACCTCATTGAGTAGTATTTAAACCCCTTTCCCTTTTTCCCTCTGGACAAGACTCGAACTCTCCTATTCTCACTACTCAAAACTTAAGCTCTTCCTCTTACTCCTATTCCGATTTCTGCACTAAGTGGCTATTGTTTGGCCGGCTGAAAGCCAAGGCCAAATTACTCTGGAATTTAACTATTACTGCACCTTTTCTTGCTTTCTTCTCAACTGGTATGCCCTAACATTTGCAATTTCCTTCTCTATGCTTTGTTTTACTAGTCTGTTTCAATTCTTAGCATGATTCTGCCCTTCATCTGATTGTTTGATTCCATTTAGTGATGTTGTTAACTTAAGACTGGTTAGTTCTAAACAATATGAATCACTTTCATGATTTAGCCCAAGGTTTAACTTGTTTCATATGTCACTTGTTAATCCTCTACATGTCCTGAGCTTTGCACTATAAGCATGTAATCAAGTATGTTTGTGCTTAATTCATACGTCCCGTCTGTTCAATTCAAATGTTTCTGCCTAATTGCTTTTATGACTAAGCCATGAATGTTTCAAATACTAGCATAAGAATTTAGCTTAATCAGACTTCACCATGTTTGAACTGTATACTGAACCTGGACCTTATTTGTTTCTTGGAGCAGTTCTGCCTGCAACTCTGTATTCTGAACCTTCTCTCTTCTGAAAATTGAACTATTTCAAAACTTGCCCCCTTACCATTTATGCACTAGTTTTCAAACTCCTACTCTTAGTCATTTAGGTTCTCACCACCCCCAGTGTGAGCACTGCCTAGGGTCCTTGAGTCTCCTTTGAACTCTGACGCATTGGGCTGGTTTTCCAATCTTTTATGAACTCTATGCCGAATGTGTGGTTCTGGTGTGAGCATTGCCCGGGGTCCTTGAGGCTCTTTGGGAACTTTGACACACTGGAAGCCTGATTTAATGTGCTGTGAATGGATCACTGCTATGCTTCAGAGCTATTGTGTTTGAAGGCCTGGTTCCCAGGTTTAGATTGGGCCTATGAAGGCTCCCTATAGTGTAATCGTTATTATTATGTAATTCATTTATTTTGGGCTGTAATAATCTCTGTAATACGAGATTTGGGGTTTATTAGTAAAAGCTGGGGGGGATCTATTCTTATACCTTTTGTTAAAATTGGGTAGAAATCCTGCCTATAGGACTTAATTATGTTGATTAAATTATGTGTATACTATACTATGTTTAGAGATCCTGCCTATAGGACTTTTCATGATCCTTTTGGTTCTGTGTGGCATATTTGCATGCTAGAAACCCTGCTTATAGGACTTTATGTTTAATTCTGCATATTAGAAATCTTGTTCATAGGATCTACACATATTTTCAACCAAATGTGCATTAGTGACCATGTCTATAGGGCTTTTATTGATTATCTTTCATAACAACCTGTTAATTTCTATCCAAATACGGTTAATAGATATCATGCCTATAGGAATAAAAATCGGTTTCAAACCTAGAAATCATGCTTAAAGGATTTAAAACTAATAGATATCATGCCCATAGGGTGAAATCGGTTCTGAAACTTAGAAATCCTGCATGTAATAGTTTAAATCAACCTCGCAATTAGAAATCATGCTTATAGGGGTTTAAATAAATTCAATAATTAGAAAGCATGCCTATGGATCTAAAAGGAACAAAACTGTCTTTATGAGTCAAAATCAGTGCTACACTTAGAAGTCATACTTATAGGATCCTAATTAGTCTATTCTAAATTCAAGCGCTCTTCTAAATAACTTAGACAATATATCCGTAGAACTTGTTACTAATTCTGGGTTTAAAATAGTAACATATTGCTGCCTGAAATGCCCAGATTCATACTGAATGAAATCAATAGGCAAACAAATAGGTCTTAATGTTCGCCTTAACAAAGCTATCTCTGAACCTTGTGTAACGACCCGACTAGTTATTTTGAGTTTTTGCACTTTGCTCGCCACTTCTCGGGCATGTCTAGCCACGTATGATGTATCATGACTT
This sequence comes from Nicotiana sylvestris, assembly GCF_000393655.2. Lineage (NCBI taxonomy): Eukaryota > Viridiplantae > Streptophyta > Magnoliopsida > Solanales > Solanaceae > Nicotiana > Nicotiana sylvestris. The sequence continues at coordinate 68,460,839 of NC_091063.1, forward strand.
ATGTAAATTGTTGGTTTTGGTTTTCAGGTTAATCGAAATAGATATGGTAGAAAGATTCTCAACTTGAAGCTTTAAATTTAAAAAATTTGACCAAGTTTTGACTTCTTAGTATTTGACCTCGGATTTGAATTTTGATGACTCTGTTAGCTCCATTAGGTAATTTTGGACTTAGGAGCGTGTACGGATTGTGTTTTGGTGATCCGTAGCTTATTTAGACTTGAAATGCCGAAAGTTAAATTTTTGAAGTTTTCAGGCCGATAGTGAAATTTTGATTTCGGGGTTAGAATCCAATTTCGGAAGTTGAAATAGGTCCGTAATGTTGAATATGATTTGTGTGAAAAATTTGAGGTCATTCGGACGAGGTTTGATATGTTTCGCATCGGTTGTGAAAGTTTGACGTTTTGAGTCCATTAAGCTTGAATTGGTCTGCGATTCATGTTTTTGTTATTGTTTGAGGTGATTCAAGAGCTCTATCGAGTTGTTATGGTATTTTAGGACTTGATGGCACATTTGGTTGAGGTTCCAGAGGCCTCGGGTGTGCTTCGAGTGAGTTTTGAGCGTGTTCGGGCTTTATCGGAACTCAAACATGGTTCTGGTGCTTAAACTTTCGCTGAGGACAAAGTTTGTCCACTGGGGACGGAAGTTTTTCCGCTGAGGGCAGAACTGGGGTGCCGAGGGCGGAAAAAGGGGCGCTGAGGCGCTCTACGGAAGAATCCACAGGTTCGTTGGTCCGACTTCAGAAGCTTATATCGTTTGATCTACAAGGAATTTTGAGATGATTCAAAAACGAAAGTTGTAGCCCTTCGTGTCTAGGTTCCAGAAAGATAAAGAAATTATCATTTGGACATTTTTAGAAAAAGTTAAGGCTAAAATACTAAGATCTATCTGTTAAGCCACCAAAAGCGCGGCCAGCAGAGGAATTCCGCGGTCAGCGCTGGAATTCCGCAGTCAGTAGTGGTTTTTGGCTATCAGAAGAAATGGAAATCTGAGAGGTACAATATAAATACGAGATTTGTGGTTTTATTTCATACTTTGACCTAGAGAGCTTGGGCTTTGACGATTTTTAAAGGGTTTTCAAGAAATTCATCTGGGTAAGCGATTATAACTCAAATTTAGCTAAAATACATGAATCTATCATTGAATTTATCATTTGATTAATGATTTGGGGTGAAAATTTGGGGAACTTCATAAAATAAACTTTTGGAATTTGAAAGCCGTCTCGAAGTCGGAATTGAGTGAAACTAGTATGGTTAGTCTCGTAATCGAGTGGGTTGTCGGATTTTGTGACTTTGGACGGATTTCAACACATGGGCTCAAGGCCCAAATTTTGAGTTGACTTTTTGACTTTTGACCTTAAGCTTAGTATTTTCTTATGGGATTGGTCCCTTTTGCTTGTGCTGATTGTGTCGAATCGTTTGTGGCTAGATTCGAGGCATTTAGAGGCTGGTTCAAGAGGCAAGGGCATTGTAGAGTAGAGGAGTAGCCGGATTGAGGTAAGTAATGATTGTAAATCTTGTCATAAGGGTATGAAACCCCTGATTTCACTTCGTTTCACTATATTGAGGTGACACACACGCTAGATGATGAGCATGGAGGCATGCACCGTTGAGGATTATGACTTGGTCCATCCTGTAGCGACTCTTAAGTTGCGTATTTGATTGAAAACTATTTGATACACTTGTGTTTTGGAGAAATACTACTATGCTTTGGGCTGAATGCAATATTTGGGCCTCGTGCCGAGTTGTTTGGCCCTTTAGGGGCTTGTACTTATTATTTCCTTATTGTTTTGACTTAAGATCTGTACTCAGTCCTGCTATGATTTTATTGATTTCATAACTCGGTACTTATTAATCCTTTGATGCATAAAAATGATATTTTGGGCTGAGAACCCTATTTTACTAATAGCCCGAGTGGTTTGTGAGGTTGATGATTGAGAGAGGCCGAAGGCCTAATTGTGAGGTTGATGACTGAGAGAGGCCGAGGGCCTGATTGTGGTTGATGACTATGGGAGGCCGAGGGCCTGGTTGTGAGGATTATATATTTATGGATCGGGCTGCACGCCGCTGTGATATTGGGTCAGGCTGCACGCCGCAACATTATAGCCTTGGGCTGTAGGAGCCCCTCCGGAGTCTGCACACCCCCAGTGAGCGCAGTCGACTATATATATTTGTGGATCAGGCTGCACACTGCAACGGTTATTATAAGGTAACTATTGAGCGTGAGTGCTGATTGAGGAGTGTTGAGTCATGAGTGATGGAGAGGCTTGCCCGAGGGGCTATATATTACGAGTGATGCTTTTGCCCAAGGGGTTTGTTTTATGAAATTACTATTTTCACTCCCCTTTATACCGAGCCTCTATTGAAAATGTGGAACAAATATTGTAAACAACTTTCATTGAAAGTAAAGTTTTTAATAGATGTTCGGATTTTAGTTACTGATTTGGCCTTGTAATTTCCACTGAGATATTTATGTTATGAGATGTATATGAGTCACCGAAGGGCTGTTTATGATTTATATTTGCCCGAGGGATGTATACGAACTATGTTTTGCCCGAGGGGCCGATTATGATTTTCATAAGTTTTACTCACTATTTTACCACTTGTTCGAACACTATTGAAAGATGTTTTAAAAAGTTTTTACTATGACCGGATTTTAAACGAGATGATTTGACCCATATTCTGATTTGAAAGCATGTTGTGCTTACTAAGTTTATCATGATGTGGATTTCATTTGTTTCCTATTGCTTAGTCTTTATTTACTTTTATTACTTACTGAGTTGGTATACTCACATTACTCTTTGTAACTTGTGTGCAGATCCAGGAGTTGCGGGACATGTTAGTGATTGTTAATTTCACCCGTCGCGGATCTGCTGGAGTTAGTAAGGTAGCTGCATGGAAATCGTATCCCTACTTTTCTCCCTCCTTATTCTCCCTTAGTGCATTCTGTGATTTTTCCGACCATGTTGGTCTTATGGTTGTCAGACAGTTGTAGTAGATGCTCATAAATAGTGACACCCCGATGTCGGGCTTTTCTTTTCGCATTGTTGTTTTTGTTTTAAACACTTCATAAAGGTTTATTGTTAAATAGATTTGACCTTATCCTAAGAGTGATAATATTATTGGTTTGGGGTTTATGTCAGTTGGCCTAGTTCCTTGATAGGCGCCATCGCGACTGGATTGGTTTGGGTCATGATTAGTAGTGTCTCGCGGATCAGTACGTACATGTCTGTACTTATCTTCGAGAGCCTACAGAACCTTTAGGAAATCCCACATTCTTGAATCCTTATCGTGTGTCATTGATTCAGCTTGAAGAATAACTCTTTGAATTCCTTGCACACATTCGTATGTGCGCAATAACGCTCGGTATCAGCTGTGTATTTACGGCTTGTGATTCTCTGGATGAGGTGCGATATATGATCTTGGCATGTTGATGATGGGCCAGTATGGAGGACTTGAGTCCGGGGTTTGTCTATGGCTTGAGTACTGAGATTTCGATTATGTGAGCACATGTTTTTGGATTTACATGTTCGATAGTGTCCCTATTAAATGAAGTGATGACGGGATAACTATGTGGTGAGTATGATGTGACTGTGAGATGTGTTCATATAATTTGAATGTGACAAGAAGATTCTGCTAGAGGGTAGAAAGAACTATCTGGTGCTTGAATTCCATCATGTTTTGATGCATAGCCCCGAGTTGTAAGTGTGTTGAAGGACCTTTTCATGTAGTCTAGTTGGGAAGTGAAGTATATTTCATGTTGTGATATGAGTTCAGACTCAAGAAGATTAAGTGATTGTGTAATAGTTATGATTATGGAAGAGTATAGAGAGATACCAGTTTGAGGCTAAGTAGGTGGGTTATCTCCTGCAGGGTGTCCTGAGGGTGTGTGATCCCTACGTTGTTTAGTAGTGAGTTTTCCTTTACCAGTGAACTATATGTAGTATAATGTGAGTTTAGATCACTTATGAGAATGGGCTTATCTATTACAAGGGTGAATGCGATATTTGCAGATGATTTAAAACACTAGATGGTTTGTGTTGAATGAGCTTATGAAGGATTTAGTAAAATCTCACTATGGTATCATGGTAGTAATAGAGTATGGGCATTGTGAATTTTGTGTGTTTTGATCTATGGCTTTGAGCCAAGTGGGGGAGTCTGCTATTGATTAGTTGATTACATAGTTATGTGCTATATTGGTTCCAGTTTGAAGCATACTGGTGAATCAGTTATGGCTTACCGAGGTTGAGATCGAGGATGACCCGAATAAAGAAAATTTTGGATAAGGGTTGTGTTATACTTTATGGGTGTATAAGAATTATAGAATGACTTGAGTTGTTAGTGGTGAATGACGTAATGTACATGAAGCAGGAATTTATTTGGTTTCATTAAGGTGGAGTTACTTCCTTGGGTGTTGGAGTGCTAATGGGGCACAGGTCGTCCGGTCCGTTCGATCAGTCTAATTAAGATTTAAGTAGAGTGGATAACTCTCGAGAACGATACTAATGAATTCAAGAATTATATGTGGCAATTGGGAACTTTCAAGATGCGTGTTGGCTAGAAACTGAGATTTTTATGGGAGGATGTCAGGATTTGTGGCATTCCTGTATCATTATGGATTCTACATACTAGTATCAGGAAAGCAAAGGTAATGACATTATATTTGAAGAATGGTCTCTTCAGAGTTGGTATATCGGTTGTGGTACTTTTGGGGGTGCTTCAAAAGAATACAATGGTTTATGAACCTTAGGGCGGTGTGGTTTTATGCTAAAGTTTGTGGGGCAAGGTTTAGTTAGGGATAGTTGTGTACTAGCAAGGAAACATATAAATTTGAAGGTAATTCGGAAGGAACTCAGAGAAATTAGGACAACTTGGTAGTAGGTTGGATCGGCATGGTAATGGATATGATCGATTCTTCGGTGCTTATGATGCAGTTGGTTTCTACAGGTGTTTCGTGGCAATGCTCTTAGGTTTTGATGGCTTGCATAGCTTGGTTGAGCTAGAAGGAGTCAACCCTAATGGTTGGTTTGTGCAAAGTGTATTCAGAGAGTTCTTGATGATTTCTACCACGAAGGTGTGCATTTTCTACTAGCATGAGGATCATAGGATGTATAGTGATTTTCTTCTAGGTGGGATCAAATGGAAAAGTTATTGGCTAGTTGAGTACGTAGTTGCTTGTAGCTCTACGTGGATTATGAAGTTCTTATATTTATCATGGGATGGTACGGTATATGCGGTATGTTGTGTAGGGTTGAGGTTTGCATGTGTAAGGTCACGGTTCAGTTTTGAAAGGAAGGTCATAAATTATTAGGCAGCATGGACAGTTTCAGATGACTAGATAAATGAGATCACTAACTGGTGTGGCTTGATGAGGGTATACATTTTCGAAAGGGTGATGTGTTCGAGTTATGGATGCTTCATTGGTATTGCGGCACTATCTTGTCTAATCGACTGCTGATATTCAAAGTTTGCTTGGTGGCACAGAATAATTTTTAGAAGTACCTCTTGTGGAATGATCGAGTATTAGAGATATGTTAGATATTCGGGCGGTAGAGTTGGGATAGGATAAGGTGATTCGTGTGCTTGATGGTTTTGGAGACTGGGAGTTCTCATAAATAGGTTATCTCATGGTTGTGGATTGTGAAGATGTGGGCAAGCTAGTTAAATGATATTATGTGGTATGATTAATTAATTATGAACTTTCGAAGAGTTACTTATCTATTGTAGGCGACCAGAGTTGATTAGGGTTCATTAGTAGACCTAATATGGATGTGTATTGTGTATCGAGTCGGGTATGTTGACTCCGAGCTGCTATTATTGAGGGAGGCACCATTCGGTATTCATTGAGCTTATTCATGTTCTGAGGTTATTTGGGAGCTACTCTTATATGCTACACGGTATTGGGATTCATTGGTTAAATGAACAAATGATATGGTTCTATTTGGGCTTTGTAGCGGAATTTGAGTGAGATGGGAATATGGGTATTGCAAGATTGATTATGCATTGGGTATGTTCTTTCGGGCCGGTGTGTCATTGTGTCATTTGCTTCTCCGTGGTTATGGTGATTCACTCTTGGTTCTAGACACCAAATTGCGCATGGTTGTTGATTTTAAGTATGGTAACTTGAGATATTTCGTGTGGATCAGTGTTTGGATAGGATCGTGCATTGCAATGACGTTATGTGGAGGTATGATCATTTGGGTTAGATTTGTGTGCTCTGGTCCTACGGTGTGTGATGAGTTCTTAGCATCGTGTTGTGGTAGTACTGGTAAGCTTGTGGTTTAGCTCTCTCATTTGATTCACTTTATATGATTTAAGTATTTTTGGACTATTGCTTGTTGGTGTATGGGTTGCACAGGTTGTGGCTTGAGATTGTATCGATGTGTCATGTCACTAGAGTAGCCATGTTGGATGAGATGAGGTCATTGGACCTGAATGAATACTATCGGATTCCATTTCAGCATGTTGGGAGGATAATATCGAAGTTCGGCCTAGAAATTTGCTATAGTCCTTGCAGAAGGAGAGGGAACTCCATGACTGGTTGAACTGAGGAATGATTATGATTTTTGCATGTTTCTTTCATCATTGGTAATATACGAAAGTGTTGGAATAAGGCTATGGTTGGATATGAGGTCTATTATCGAAATTGGGTTGTTTGAGCAGCTTCTGTGATTAGAAGCTATCGCTACGAGTGTTTGAGTTATGTGGTATATCATGTGATTACATCTTGGGTTACGTACATGGTTTGATACAACTTGTTCGGAATTATACAGTGTATAAATGTGAGATTCTGATTTTATCGATAATTTCGGAAGTGGAAATTTGGTTCTAAGGTTATGGGCTAGGCCGAATTGTGAAATTTCAGTTATGTTGTGCTATCAGACCTATATGGAATAGGGTGACATGGGATCACCCCTGGATTTGGGCTTGGTATGGTTATACAACGATTTGTTGGTATTTGGAACAACTCTGGACACGTTCGAGGACAAACGCATGTTTAAGTGGGGAAGAATGTGACGACCTGACCGATCATTTTGAGTATTTGCACTTCGCTTGCCAGTTCTCGGGCATGACTATCCCCGTATGATGTATCATGACCTATGTAAATTGTCGGTTTTGGTTTTCAGGTTAATCAGAACAGATATGGAAGAAAGATTCTTAGCTTGAAGCTTTAAATTTGCAAGATTTGACCAAGTTTTGACTTTTTAGTATTTGACCTCGGATTTAAATTTTGATTACTCTGTTAGTTCTGTTAGGTGATTTTTGACTTTGGAGCATATCCGGATTGTGTTTTGGAAGTTCGTAGCTTATTTAGGCTTGAAATGCCGAAAGTTGAAATTTTGGAGTTTTCGGGCCGATAGTAAAATTTTGATATCGGGGTCGGAATATGATTCCGAAAGTTGGAATAGGTCCATAGTGTTGAATATGATTTGTGTGCAAAATTTGAGGTCATTCAGACGAGGTTTGATAGGTTTTGCATCGGCTGTGAAAGTTTGAGGTTTCGAGTCCATTAAGCTTGAATTGGTGTACGATTCATGTTTTTGTTGTTGTTTGAGGTGATTCAAGAGCTCGATCGAGTTGGTATGGTATTTTAGGACTTGATGGCACATTTGATTGAGGTTCCGGAGGCCTCGAGTGTGTTTCAGGTGAGTTTTGAGAGAGTCCGGGCATTACCGGAACTCAGACATGGTTCTGGCACTTAAACCTTCACTAAGGATAAAGTTTTTTTCTGCTGGGGCAGAGGTTTTTCCGGTGAGGGCGGAACTAGGGCGCTGAGATGCTCCAGGGAAGAATCCGTAGGTTTGTTGGTCCGACTTCGAAAGCCTATATTCTTTTTATCTACAAGGAATTTTGAGATGTTTCAAAAACAAAGGTTGCAGCCCTTCGTGTCTAGTTTCCATAAAGGTAAATAAAAAATCATTTGGACATCTGTAGAGAATGTTATGGCCAAAATACTATGGCCTGTATGTGTAGCCACCAGAAGCACGGTCAGCGGAGGAATTCTGTGGTTAGCGATGGAATTCCGCTGGGGCGGTGATTATTGGCTGTCAGCGCAAATGGAAATCTGAGAGGTGCACTATAAATACGAGATTTGGGGTTTTATTTCATATTTTGACCTAGAGAGCTCGGGATTTGGCGATTTTTTGAAGGTTTTTCAAGAAATTCATCGGGGTAAGTGATTCTAAATCGGATTTGGCTAAAAATACATGAATCTATCATTGATTTTATCAGTTGATTAATGATTTGGGGTGAAAATTTGGAGAAAATTTGTGGAACTTCATAAAATGAACTTTTGAAATTTGAAAGTCGGTTCGAAGTCGGAATTGAGTGAAACTAGTATGGTTAGTCTCGTAATAGAGTGAGTTGTCCGATTTTGTGACTTTGGTCAGATTTGAAAACGTGGGTCTGGGGCCTAGCTTTTGAGTTGACTTTTTGACTTTTAACTTTTGACCTTAAGCTTAGTATTATCTTATGGGATTGGTCCCTTTTGCTCGTGTTGATTGCGTCGAATTGTTTGTGGCTAGATTCGAGGCATTTGGAGGTCGGTTGAAGAGGCAAGGGCATTGTGGAGTAGAGGATTAGCCGGGTTGAGGTAAATAATGATTGTAAATCTTTTTCTGAGGGTATGAAACCCCGGATTTTACTTTGTTTCACTATATTGAGGTGACACACAAAGTAGATGACGAGCGTGGGGGCATGCACCGTTGGGGATTGTGACTTAGTCTGTCCTATAGCGACTCTCAAGTTGCGTATTTGACTGAAAATTATTTGATACACTTGTGTTTTGGAAAAATATTACTATATTTTGGGCAAAATTCCATATTTGGGCCTCGTGCCAAGTTGTTTGGAACCTTAGGGGCTTTTTCTTATTATATCCTGACTATTTTGACTTATGATCTGTACTCAGTCCTGTTATGTTTTTATTGATTTCATAGATCAGTATTTATTACTTCTTTGATGCATAAAAATGATATTTTGGGCTGAGTACCCTATTTTACTGATAGCCCGAGTGGCTTGTGAGGTTGATGACTGAGAGAGGCCGAGGGCCTGATTTGAAATTGATGACCGAGGGAGGCCGAGGGCCTGGTTGTGAAGATTATATATTTATGGATCGGGCGGCACGATATATTATATATATATATATATATATATATATATATATATATATATATATATGATCGGGCTGCACGCCACAACGATATATGGATCGAGTTGCATGTTGCAGCAATATTGGTTCGGGCTGCATGCCACAACAATATAGCGCTTGGGTTGTAGGAGCCCCTTCGAAGTCTGCACACCCCCATTGAGCGTAGTCTACTTTATATATTTATGGATCGGGCTACACGCCGCAACGGTTAATATAAGGTACCTATTGAGCATGAGTGCTAAGTGTGAATGCTGACTGATGAGTGTTGAGTCATGAGTGAAGGAGAGGCTTTCCCGAGGGGCTATATATATACGAGTGATACTTTTGGCCGAGGGGGCTTGTTTTAAGAAATTACTATTTTCACTCCCATTTATACTGAGCCTCTATTGAAAATGTTGAACAAATATTGTAAACAACTTTTATTGAAACTAGAGTTTCACGAGATGTTCGAATTTTAGTTACTGATTTGGCCTTGTTATTTCCACTGAGTTATTTATGTTATGAGATGTATATGAGTGACCGAGGGGTCTGCCCGAGGGGTTGTTTATGATTTATGTTTGCCCGAGGGACTGTATACGAACTATGTTTTGCCCGAGGGCCCAATTATGATTTTCATCACTTTTACTCACTGTTTTACCACTTGTTCGAACACTATTGAAAGATGTTTTTAAAGGTTTTTACTGAGACCGGATTGTAAACTAGATGATTTGACTCATAATCTGATTTGAAAGCATGTTGTGCTTATTGAGTTTATCATGATGTGGATTTCCTCTGTTTCCTATTGCTCAGTCTTTATTTACTTTTATTACTTACTGAATTGGCGTACTCACATTATTCCCTGCACCTTGTGTGTAGATTTAGGAGTTGTTGGACATGTTAGTGATTGTTGATTTCACCCATCGCGGATCTGCTGGAGTTACCAAGGTAGCTGCATGGCGATCGTAGCCCTGCTTTTCTCCCTCCTTATTCTCCCTTAGTGAATTGTGTGATTTTTCCGACCATGTTGGTCTTATGGTTGTCAGGCAGTTGTAGTAGATGTTCATGGCTAGTGACACCCCGATGTCGGGCTTTTCTTTCCGCCCTATTGTTTTTGTTTTAAACACTTCATAAAGGTTTATTGTTATATAGATTTGACCTTATCCTAAGAGTGATAATATTGATTGGTTTGGGGTTTGTGTCGGCTGGCCTAGTTCCATGATAGGCGCCATCACGACCGGGTTGGTTTTGGGTCGTGACACCCTATTTTCTCGCATAGAGATCCTGCCTTAATCCGTTAGGTGGCGGCTATTCCAATTCCAATTCCCTACCCTCACGGAAAGGAGTTGTCCCAGAAATGTCGAAACTCGATTTCGCAAGAAAAAGGGGGCACGACAGCATGTCGACTCTACTGGGGAGGTCTTTAGGATCTTACCAATGAACTTATTTGTGAATTAGTCTTTAATCATATCTTTAATACTTGCACACCCCTTCCCATTCTATGTGGATTTATTTGCCTATCCTTATTCATTTATGATTTCCCTCCCCTGCTTTATCACTTTTACTATGGAAACTGACTTGTCTCTTTGTTTTTCTTTTCTTAAATGTTTTTACAATTATTAAATACCACATTTTATCATTATTCATCATGCAAATACTTGGCAATGTGTTATTTTCTTTTGTATAACTCCATGCTCAACATCATATTCCACTCGTGTGTGCTAATACCATAGCGGCGCTTGATGAGTGTTCGCGCTCTTCCTAAAATTACGCTTTAAATTTGGAAAGGCTTATTTGCGGTAAAACTAGTCGATCAGCGGTGCAGCCGACGGTTTCGTGCCTTTCCCTCTCAAGTTGTCCGCTTGAGGGTACCGGTCTAAACTTCTATAGAAACCTTATCTGATAATAACTATACATGCATCATGATCAAACCTAGCCTAGGTTAATATGTTGTCCGCATAATAACCCTCTAAGAAAACCTTGTCCAAAGTCCACGGGATTTCCACAATCCCAATGGACGCAACAACGATATGTGCATTTTTTGGAGAGATAAATGCCGACATACTAATCGTTATTGTGTAAGTAGTCGAATCCGGAGGGGGCAAGGGTAGAACTCTATTTATTTTGCAGAAAATGAGGCACGAAGTCCCCAGGTTCGGTGTCCGAAGTATACCACTGTTGTTGTTAGACTAGTGGGAAAATATTTCGCCAAGCGACAAAAATCATGTGAAAAGGGTTCTTGGAAATTTACCTTCCTTATTGGACATCCAACCAAACAATATGCTGATCGAAGCTGCTACCATGTTCTGGGATGGAGAAAGAGTTGTATTCCATTTTGGTGACATAGAAATGACTACTCTCTTGAAGGAAATCAGAGGATTCATTGGATTTCCATGGGATAGTCCCGATTTACTAGTAGAAGAAAACTGCAATACTAGGGGGTTTCTGAAGATGACGGGTCTAAGAAAGAATGAGTAGTTAGAGTGCTTGAAGAAGTCCTACATACCCTTTGACTTCCTCTATGAACGATACAAACACATCAAATCTTACCATATTTTCATGATGAATTCTCCATCACTTCCCTGGGTTGGACTCATCGTAGGGTTTTTGTATTCATCGCTGCTTTCTGGGTATGATAGTGTTCCCAAGCCAAGGGGACATGATTCACACCAGGTTGGCCATAACAACCAAAGCTTTAATAGAGGGAATTGAGGGGCAAACCTATACCATTGTCCCGATGATTGTATCAGACATATACCAGGCTCTAGATCGTTGAAAGAAAGGGTTTAAACACTTCGAGGGTTGTAACTTATTAGTACAGATTTGGTTGTTAGAACATCTTCATAGGGGTCAATACCGCCAAGAGTTTCCACGAAGACCATGGAACGATCACATAGCTTTCCACCATCTTAAAAGAATGACCTTTATCCCAGATAGATTTGTACCGCCAAGAATGCTACAGAATGGGTGCAAGTTTTCAACAATTTGGCCGAGGACTAGGTTCACTAGATGTTCGAGTGGTTCCCTACCAATGAATTCATCATCAGATCCATGGATGTTCCGTATTTGATGTTGATTAGGTTAAGGGGAATACATCCCTATGTTCCTATCAAGGTCATGAGACAAGCTGGTAGAAAACAAGTCATACCACGAGTCTCCAAAATGAGTCATTACTGAGCAAATTTTCAGGGTGACACCATTCCATACAAATGTGAGACCCACCACACGTGGCACTTGAAGATTATCGTGGAAAAGGATACCATCGAGCCAGATCGATATCAAGTCGGTCATGTGTACTTCTACCCATCATGGTTAGAAGATAATATAGCAGGAATATTCGAGCCAAGGGTTGGTCAATGAAACAGGGTCATAGATGAAGTTGCTGAAGCACAAGTGAAGTATAAGAGGATACGCAAGAGGGTCCTTAAATCCGAAGCCAAGCATCTGGAGCAACACAAGTTCAACATGGAATCAATTAATGAGTGGAAGGAAATGGCTACAAAATCAACAGAAAAGCTGGAGTATTTGGAGCAGGGTCTAATGGAACTGGAAGGGAAGTTAAGGAAAATGGTCGTAGACTGTTAGAATGCAGAAGGCAACGAGGGCGGACACCTAGAAAGGGAATACCTGCTGCTAGACCTGCACGACCTGGGGAATCTGAATAATGGATCCAAGAAGGCCAAATATGGGGAAGTTCACTCCGGGACAAAGTAGATTAGGTTTATCTGTTTTAAGTCATTTTGAAATTTGAATTTAATAAGGCAGATGCCATAAATAACTCATTTATTTATCATCGTTTTTAGGTTCAACTTATTTATTACATTAATGAAATGAGGCATTTATTAGCATTAAATCTCTCCAAATCTACTTGTCGCTAGGCCTACCTCAGGCACAACGAGGTTCCCAAAATTAGGACGCGAATTTATATTCCCGCAATGCCTGTTTAAATATTGCAAATGCTTTTCAAAATCCTTACTGACTTGTTTACCTTTTGTTTTCCTTTATTTTTATTATTCACATCCCCTAAGGTTGGTTCGCACATACTGGCATCGTCAGCATATCACACCAGATCTAGAGGTCCTCCTCCTCCTCAAGTAATCCGAAAAGTAAGGGAAAGGCTAAGATGGATGATATGAGTGGTATCCGGAAAGAAAATGTTGCGCACGTGGAAAATGTTGAAACTTCAAACGGTCGGAGCACTCCGGCCCAAAATGATTTGGTCCTACGATTGGAACAGAAAATACTGGAATTGTAAGGAGAACTTGAGTAGGTCCGCAATTTAGAAAACCTCTCCCTCACCCTAAATGTCCCATACATTAACCAACAAAATGCTAAAAAGTCATTACCGCCTCAGAACACACCAAACAAACGTCCACAAAATCCTCTCATACCCCACAAATATGCAACTCCTCCCCGAAATCCTAATCCTCCACCAATACCTACTCCCCCTCAGCATCAACATCTTCCTACTCAATACCCACAAACCATTTACCATACTCCTCAGAATACCCCACAACCTATCCCTGATCCACAAAACTCAACTAATGATCACCACTACACTCCAACCCCCGACACCCACCAAAATAATCCCATATACGTGGAAACCTTTCCTCACTCTACTCAGCCAATTCCATACACTCCAGAATCTGCCGAGAAGGACCTGCTCATTAAGAACATGGTCGAAGAGCTCAAGAAGCTCACAAGCCGAGTCCAGGGTGTTGAAGGAGGTAAAGGAATTGAAGGTTTGAATTATAAGGATCTATGTATTCAGCCAGACGTGGAACTACCAGGGGGTTACAAACCTCCTAAGTTCGAGATGTTCGATGGGGCGGGTGACCTGAAGGTACATTTGAGAACATACTATGATAAGCTCGTGGGAGTTGGGAAAGATGAAAGGATTTGCATGAAGCTGTTCATAAGGAGTCTCACTAGAGATGCCCTATGTTGGTATATCAGTTAGAATCCCAAGAAGTGGGTTAATTGGGTAAGCTTGGGATCGGACTTCATGGATCAATTCAGGTTTAACATAGAGAATGTGACGGATGTCTTCTACATAAATAATCTAAAGAAGAAACAAACAGATACTTTCCGCAAGTATGCTACTCGATGGAGGTCAGAAGCTGCAAAGGTCAGGTCGGCACTAGAGGAAGAGCAGATGAACAAATTCTTCGTCAAGGCCCAGGATCCCAATACTACGAAATATTAATAGTCATCGAAAATCACAAGTTTTCCGACATCATCAAACTCGGGGAAAGGATTGAAGAAGGGATCAAGAGTGGTATGGTGACCAATTTTGAGGCATTGTATGCTACGAACAAAGCATTACAGTCAGGGGGTATATCAAAGAAGAAGTAGGGGTAGTGATGGTGGCCCAAGGCCCAAAATCTCCACTCACATACCAAACACCTCCACCCACATACCAACCTTCACCTCCCAGATATTCTCAACCCACTACCGTATGTCACACTTATAACACCTAGCCAACCTCTAACCATTCACCCACAACGTGTCAAAACTATCAAAAGCCTAGACCCAATTTTGATCGCAGACCACCCAGACAATACACCCCTATTGCTGAACCAATTGACCAACTATATCAAAGGCTGAAAGCTTCCAGATATGTTACCCCCATTCCTGTTGTTGCCATGGAAAACTCCTCCCAATAGGTCAACCCAAACAAAACATGTGTGTACCATTCTGGCATGAAAGGGCATACTATTGATGAATATCGCACTCTGAAAGATAGGATTCAAACCCTCATTGATACCAAAGTCATACAAGCAAAGAAAGTTGCGCCAAATGTCTGCAACAATCCCCTCCCAAATCATAGGGGTAAAGGAGCAAATGTGATAGAAACTGATGAAGAATAGGATTTTGAGGGGTCGATTGGGCTTATTCAGAAAGGTGATGACTCTAAACCTGCAGTCACACTCACTCCTATTGTGGTAAAGATATAGCCACCGGCCGAAGTTGAAGTAGCCGCACTAGTCCCGTTTGAAATTGAAATGACAGCACCTATGGCTACACCAACTCCATTTGAAGTAGAGGTATCCATACCCTTCACTGTGACGGTAGCACTCACACCTCCTTTCGAGTCTAACGCCATACCTTGGGATTACATTGCCGAAGCAAGGAGAAAAGGAACGCAAAGATGGAAGAAACTGGTGCCGCACAGGGGATGATCAGAACTGGAAGGATCTATACACCCGAAAATTTGGGAGGAACAAGCAAGGAAGCTACTACCAAACAACCCGTTATTGAAAATGGTCCAGATGATCTCTGGAGAAAAGTACAAGCAAGAGAATACTCTATCGTTGATCATCTGAACATGACTCCTCCCTAGATATCCATCCTGTCGCTATTGTAAAATTCTGAGGTGCATAGGAATGGTTTGATGAAGGTGTTGAATGAAGCTTATATGCCCAACAACATCACAAGTAGAGAGGTGGCAAACATGGTAGGGCAAGTACTGGAAAATCACAAGATCACCTTCCACGAAGATGAACTACCACCTAAAGAATTAAGTCATAACATGGCACTACACATCATAGTACAGTTTGAGGACAAATTCATCGCTAGAGTCTTAATAGATAGGGGTTCGAGCCTCAACATTTGTCCATTAACTACTCTGAAGAGGTTGGGTAAAGATTTCCATGAGACACAAGCAGAGAGTATGAATGTGAAAGCGTTTGACGGGTCTCAAAGGGCCATTATTGGGGAAATAAACCTTTGTTTGCAGATGGTCCCGACTTGGTTCAATGTTGAGTTTCAAGTATTAGATATATCTTCTACATACAATCTTCTACTGGGATGACCTTGGATACATGCCGTTGGAGCTGTGGCTTCTATGCTACACCGGGCCGTAAAGTTCGAATGGGACCATCAGGAGGTAATCATTCACAGAGATAGAAGTAATCCCATTTACACCAGTCAGACCGTCCGGGTTGTCGAGAATATAAGAAAACTGGGTGGAGAAACTTATCACTACATCGAGCGTGTCAACGCATTTGAGAAAGATAAGTGTTGGAGTAGCAAAATAGAGAGCATACTGGCATGGTCTGGGTATGAACCCGGCAAAAGGCTTGGGATGAAACTCCAGGGCATTACCAAACCAATACAGTTGAAACATCACGACACAACCTTTAGGCTTGGATATCCATATGCCTGGCAAGAATATAATGATTGGTCGCCACCATGGCGTGGTCCTTATTACCCTCTCGAGCAACTAGTGCCACATCTAAGTCAGACTTTTCACCAGGCCGACAAAATATGGGGATCTGCAAAGGAGGAAGCTTTGGCTGGGCTAAAGAGCTTGTTCCTAGAAGACGAGGATATGGATTGCCATGTGATAGTTGAGGAAAAGGAGAAAGAAGGCCTTACCATTCAGACCATAGGAAAGGGAGTTGTTCTTAGGAATTGGACAGTCGCACCATCCCGGGCCCGTCGAGTTCCTGGTATTATTATTACTTTTCCTGATGAACCAATGACTGTGACATGTAATGAGACAACTCAACATAAGGATAGTGACTCAGAAGAAGAGGATGAAATACCCGAGGAAGTTATCAGAGAAGTTGAGAATTTTGAGAACAAACTCAAGTCCAACCTGGACGAAATCGAGGCAATCAATTTGGGAGACGCCGAAACCGTCGAGGAGACTCGCATAAGCATTCACCTATCACTATCAAAGAAGGAAGAATATACTCATTTCCTGAAAGAATATGAGGATATTTTGCATGGTCATACGATGACATGACTGGCCTGAGCATATCCATAGTAGCTTATAAGTTGCCCACTAATCCAATGTGTCCGCCGGTGAAGCAGAAACTCAAGAAGTTCAAACCAGACATGAGCCTAAAAATCAAGGAAGAAGTCACTAAGCAGATCAAAGACAAAGTCCTCAAGGTAGTTGAGTACCCAACCTGGTTAGCCAACATCGTACCGGTTCCGAAGAAAGATGGGAAAGTAAGGGTGTGTGTTGACTATTAGGATTTAAATAGAGCAAGTCCCAAGGATGATTTTCCACTGCCAAATATACACATTCTAATCGCCAATTGCACCAAGAATGAACTCCAATCCTTTGTAGATTGCTTCATGGGTTATCATCACATTTGGATGGACGAAGAAGACGTAGAGAAAACAACCTTCATTATACCGTGGGAAGAATACTACTACAAAATGATGTCATTCGGTCTAAAGAACATTGGGGCCACCTACATGAGAGCCATGACGACCATCTTCCACGATATGATACACAAGAAAATAGAGGTTTATGTGGATGACGTCATCATCAAATCCAAGAGGGACACAGATCACATAGCAGACTTGAGGAAGTTCTTTGGCAGGATACGGAGGTACAATCTAAAACTGAACCCCGCAAAATATGCATTCAGGGTTCCTGCAAGAAAATTATTGGGATTCATTGTCAGCCGCCGAGGAATCGAGTTGGACCCGTCAAAATTTAAAGCTATCCAAGAGTTACCACCACCAAAAAACAAGAAGGATGTGATGAGCTACCTAGGACGCCTCAACTACATCAGCCGCTTCATAGCACAATCCATAATAATATGTGAACCCATCTTCAAAATGTTGAGGAAGGATGCTGAAACCAGTTGGATTGAAGATTGTCAAAGGGCTTTTGACAAAATTAAGGAATACCTGTCCACGCCACCAGTCCTAGTCCCCCCAGAACCTGGGAGACCTTTGCTATTCTATTTGTCCGTACTAGATGTGGCTTTCGGTTATGTTTTGGGACAACATGGCGAGACAAGAAGAAAGGAGCAAGCCATATACTACTTGAGTAAGAAGTTCACACCTTACGAGGCATGGTATTCTCTGCTAGAATGCACTTGTTGTGCTTTGACATGGACAGCTCAGAAACTGAGGCATTACTTCTATGTCTATACCACATACCTCATATAGAGAATGGATCCTCTAAAGTACATCTTTCAGAAGTGTATGCCTACTAGGAAGTTAGCCAAATGGCAGATATTGTTAAGTGAGTTCGATATCATCTATGTAACTCAGAAGGCAGTCAAAGGACAAGCGTTGGCAGACCATCTTGCTGAAAATCTTGTGGGAGGAGAGTACGAACAACTAAAAATGTATTTTCCTGACGAAGAAGTGTCATTCATAGGAGAGGACATTGCTAAAGCATATGATGGTTGGAGAATGTTCTTTGACAGAGCTGCCAACTTCAAAGGTGTGGGTATTAGAGTGGTTTTGGTATCAGAGATAGGTCATCAACATTATCTGGTATCCGAAAAGCTTAGATTTCCATGCACTAACAATATGGCAGAATATGAGGCTTGCATAATTGGGCTCAATTTAGCCATCGATATGAATATACAAGAGTTGCTGGTAATTGGTGATTCAGATCTTCTGGTACATCAGGTTCAAGGAGAATGGTCTACGAAAAACACCAAGATACTACCATATCTGTATCGTATGCAAGAAATGATGAAGTGGTTCGCGAAGATAGAATTCAAACATGTTCCCAGAATTCAAAATGAATTTGTAGACGCGCTGGCCACCTTGTCATTAATGATACAACATCCAGACAAGAATTTCATCGATCCCATTCCGGTGAAGATCCATAATTACCCGGCTTACTACGCTCATGTTGAAGAAGAAACGGACGGAAAGCCTTGGTTCCACGACATCAAGGAATATTTGGAAAAAGAAGAATACCCAGAACAGGAAAACCCTACTCAGAAACGCACACTGCGGAGGTTGTCCAATCATTTCTTCCAGAGCGAAGGAACTCTGTATAGAAGAACTCCTAATCTAGGATTGTTAAGGTGTGTTGACGCAAAAGAGGCTTCCAAATTGCTCGAAGAGATACATGCCGGAACCTGTGGACCACGCATGAATGGTTTTATTCTAGCCAAAAAGATACTCAAAGCTGAATATTTTTGGATGACCATGGAAACAGATTGCATCCGCTACGTACAGAAATGCCACCAATTCCAGATACATGCAAAAATGATAAGGGTACCACCAAATGAACTCAATGCAACGAGTGCACCTTGGCCTTTTGCTGCCTGGGGAATGGATGTCATCGGTCCAATTGAGCCCCCTGCTTCAAACGGGCACAGGTTCATTTTAGTGGCCATCGACTATTTTACTAAATTGGTTGAAGCTGCATCTTACAAAGCTGTAACCAAGAAAGTTGTTGCAGATTTTGTCAGGGACTGTATTGTATTTCGATTTGGGGTTCTCGAGTCCATCATCACCGATAATGCCGCCAATCTCAATAGTGATATGATGAAAGCCATGTGTGAAACTTTCAAAATCAAGCACAAAAACTCCACAACATACAAGCCTCAAATGAACCGAGCCATTGAAGTTACCAACAAGATCATCAACAAGATACTAATGAAAATGGTAGAAAATCACAAGCAATGGCACGAGAAGTTACCCTTTGCACTATTGGGGTACCATACCACAGTCCGCGCATCAACTAGGTTAACTTCTTATTTGCTGGTTTATGGTACCGAAGTTGTCATTCTTGCCAAGGTAGAAATTCCTTCTTTAAGGATCATATAAAAGGCCGAACTTAGTGATGCAGAATGGATAAAGAGCCGCTATGAGAAACTAGCCCTCATAGACGGAAAAAGAATGAATGCAGTATGTCACAGTCAGCTTTATCAGAATATAATGTCCATAGCTTTCAATAAAAGGGCCAAACCAAGACAATTTACACCGGGGCAGCTGGTGCTGAAGGGGATCTTCCCATATCAAGATGAAGCCAAAGGGAAATTTTCACCCAACTGGCAAGGACCCTACATAGTTCACAGGGTACTAACAGGAGGAGCACTCATACTTGCAGAGATAGACGGAGAAGCCTAGCCAAAACCTATCAATTTAGACGCAGTCAAAAGATACTATGTTTAGATTGTTTACATTTCTTCATTTGATGTAACTGAACTACGCTTGACCTGATTCTCATTTAAGGGGGGATACATAGGTAGCCCTGAGGGTTTGGTCACATCTTAACAAAATCTTCATTTCCCCAGAACCAGAAACTGGGAAGAATTTTGAGGAGGACCCTCAAAATTTCAGAACAAGTCTAGCCGACACCATCATAAGCAAGACAATCAGAAATCAGTTAAGTAACTGGGGCAGTGTCGCAGTCATTAGTTCATATAATTTACTTGATATTATATACCACTATGTTTTATAAAATGATTCTATTCCATTAATAAATGCACATTTTCGAAAACTTTATTTCTGTGACAGCCAGGTGTTACCCAGGGTAACTCGAATAGGGCCTCCAGAGCAGAGCAAAGCAAAACAAGTAGACAAAGGCATGAACCAATCTCCCCGCAAAACTCATAATTTTTCTTTGAATGAAGGGACAAGGAATAACTACAATTACGTACGTCTTAAATCATCACCTTCATAACAACTGAATCGCCAAGCGCAAATATATCTCCAGCTCAGAAATATTCTACTTCTATTTGCTATTTGTCTATTGCATAAGGCTAAGCATTGCCTTTCCTTTGCATGAGACTAATCCATGTCTCAAACCTTGCATGAGGCTAAGTCTTGTCTCCATATTTGCATTAGGCTAGGCATTGCCTTTCTTTTGCATGAGACTAAGCCCTATCTCAAAACTTGCATGAGGCTAAGCCCTGCCTCCATATTTGCATAAGGCTAAGTATCACCTTTTCTTTGCATGAGACTAAGCCCTGTCTCAAACCTTACATGAGGCTAAGCCCTGCCTCCATATTTGAATAAGGCTAAGCATTGTTTTTCCTTTGCATGAGACTAAGCCCTATCTCAAAACTTGCATGAAGCTAAGCCCCGCCTCCATATTTGCATAAGGCTAAGAATTTCCTTCTCTCTGCATGAGACTAAGCCCTGTCTCAAATCTTGCATGCTAAGCTCTGCCTCCATATTTGCATAAGGCTAAGCATTGCCTCCTCTCTGCATGAGACTAAGCCCTGTCTCAAATCTTGCATGAGGCTAAGCCCGACCTCCATATTTGCATAAGGCTAAGCATTGCCTCCTCTCTGCATGAGATTAAGCCCTGTCTCAAATCTTGCATGAGGCTAAGCCCGACCTCCATATTTGCATAAGGCTAAGCACTGCCTTCACTTTGCATAAGATTAAGCCCTGTCTCAAATCTTGCATGAGGCTAAGCGCGGCCTCCCAAAATTTGCATAAGGCTAAGCACTGCCTTCTCATAAGACTAAGCATTGTCTCCCTCTGCATAAGTGTTGCCCTATTCTAAACTTTGCATTATATTCTTCTCTCGAGGTTAAGCTCTGCCCCCAAACAAGACCAATCTTTGTATTGTTATCACCTCTGGTATCAAGTCTTTGCACTTCATGGGCTAATGTATAGCCAACTTGTCCAAAGGCGTCATAGTCCGAAGGCATCATCCTCATAGCCCGAAGACACCATGTCATGGCCTAAGGATCTCTCAATACTGCACATCAATGTTCAAAGGTGTCATGGTACAGAGGCACCATTTTCATGGCCCGAGAACATCATTTCATGGCCTGGGAATCCCTTATCTCATGCTTTATGGCCGGGGACATCATGGTCTAAGGACGACATCATCACTGTCCAAAGACAACCGTCAAGGTCCAAAGGGAATGTGCATCATGTTTGAATCCTCGCAATGATCTATATACTTTCATGCATCGTGTTTGTTTAGTTTTGCAGGTGATCCAGGAAGTAACTGTTTTTCAAAAGGGAGCAACTCTGGTTTCCGCTCATTACCGTTTACACCCCGCTATTATTTGAAACATAACCAATTCCCATCAATTGCTTGCCTTCACTCCATAACCATTCAGATACCTACCCTGTGATACAACCGCTACGCTTTAGATTCATATTTATAACTCCGTATAAATCCATCCGATACTATCTTTCCCAAAAGGAACCCTTTCCAAAACATACGACTATTCCTATAACAATTCTATCGGTTTCATTCACTGTTGGGTCCAGGACTACACACGGCCTGATTCTCGTAA
This sequence comes from Nicotiana sylvestris, assembly GCF_000393655.2. Lineage (NCBI taxonomy): Eukaryota > Viridiplantae > Streptophyta > Magnoliopsida > Solanales > Solanaceae > Nicotiana > Nicotiana sylvestris. Next base: position 68,482,942 of record NC_091063.1, read on the forward strand.
AACCAGAGATATGTAGGCAGCTAAAAGACCAGGGTGCGGCCTACCTTTTTCAAAACACCCCATTCGGCCAAAATCGGTCATCAATTCTTTACCCGATAACTCTTTCATCCTTCCCGGGTAAAGAGGGGCAGCTGTTTGTCACACCTCCTTTTTTCACCCGAGGGGGAAATAAGGGCGTTTTTCTAATTAGAGTAACATAAATCGAAATGGTGTCCCAAGTTACCGGTTTATTTTAAATCCCAAATAGGAGAATTTTGACTTTATTTAAAAGTCCGCGAAACTAAAAAATCTAGATAAGGAATTCTGTTAACCCGGGAGAAGGTGTTAGGCATTCCCGGGTTCCGTGGTTCGAGCATGGTTGCTTAACTATTAATATTGGCCTAATTATCTAATTAATTATATATTTTAAACCTAGTATGCATTTTTAACTTTACAACTGCTTTTAATTATTTCAAAACTGCTTTTTAGGATTTATGGAATTATTTCTTGAACAAGTTACGATTGTCGTACACTTGCCATTTTGGAACACTTTGCAAACCACGCTACATGAAATGCACCCTCGATTTGTGACATGTTTATTTTATTATTATTGTTCAAAGTTGTTATGATCGGGTCACGTGAAATGCACACCCAAATTTGGGAATTAGTATCACGACTATGCCACGGGAATCGTACCCATAGTCACGATAATTTATTAAAAACGCGCCTAAAGCAAACTACGAGTGTTCAAAGTATTTTCAACACTAGTTTTGGTATTGATGTGAGGGTCTTAGATTATGAGATTCATTTGTGGATGGCACGCCTCAATTTATTTCTAAAGATTGTACTCAACTAAAGCAAACTACGGATATTCATATTTAGAACTAATTTGAAGTTCAACATAAGGCTACTAATTATATACATGCTTGGGGTAGATGTGTTGGATCTTTATTCATTTTAGATAAGGGAATTGGGCCAGCAATATCCCATTGGTTATTAACAAACAAGGACTAATGTCAACTGGGCTCAAAGCTGAGCCCAGGAATACTGCCGAAGAGATATAGGCAAATGCAGGTCTGGCTTGCCATTAGCATGCTTCAACTAGGCTGATATTAGACCCAATTCTTTTAAATGGTGGGGCTTCAATATTAGAGCCATTTTATTACGTTAACAGGCAAATTAAACGACAGAAGATTATTGAGGATGATTGGTCTTGAAATTGAGCCCAAAGGTGAGAAAGACTTAAGAGCGTTGGCCTGGGGCCTGGTTTTAAGCAAGCCGCCTCACATGGGCCAAACACCAGGCCCAATTAACTCAACCAAAGGGGCCTTTTGCTAGGACCTTAATTAGGCCTACAATACCGGAATACTGGAAATTCAGAGTACTAATCATCCACTATAAATCAATTTATTAACATGCTATGCATATCAACAACAAAATATCAATTCCTGAACTCATTCATGCATTATCCTAGACCTAAACATGCCATCATGCTAATAACATTGAACTTTGAAATGATTTAACTAAGGATACTCAGCCATTCAAACACATATATACGATGTACATTCAATAGTTTTTAGCAAAGTCCTAGTAAATTACAACTGTTAGGCATTGTAAACTATTAAACCACACACGGATCAACTAAACTAAATAAACCTTTAAGCATCTAAATATTGTGACTAACTATAGAGTAGAACATCTTTGTCAGCAATACTTAATCAAAAGTGAAAAGAAATTACAAATCTAAGAATGGAAGAACAACAGAAAAACATCCAACAAAGAAAAGAAAAGAAAAATCCAGAGTCATATTCCAAACCAACATGCTACAATTCCATTTTTATCACTTCAAGACTTGTGAAAATACCTGGATACAACAAAGAACAATGAAATAATAACTTCATCAAGGAATGAATAGGAGATAATAGCCAGTCAACAGCAATAACAACTTCAGCTTAATCCACACTCAGACCAGAAATTTCAGGGAAAATATTCTAAGTTTTTGCAAAGAATCAAAGGAAAATAGAACCAACCACCAATGGAATAGTAGCTGAATCTTTTTCGTGCTTTTTAGGGTTTGAAAATCTATCCTAATGAGTGCAGAAAAGGTACTATTTATGGGCATAAAAATTCCATGTACTGACAAGTTAAGGGAATTATTCCCTTTAGCCACAAAAGGCATCTTTTAACTGAATTGGACAACTAGTTGTCCCTCATTGGCTTCAGCATTTTGTGCTAGCCAAATAGGGCAGTTGCCCATATTCCAAAACCTTCTAACATGGTCTTATCCTATTTTTATATTTGTCCACCTCTCACATGACCCTTTAAGTTTTCTTTTGTTCATTTGACCCTTAGAAGTGTCTACTGATTTACAAATTAGGGCAAACACAAACGAGTAGGCCAATGTCTATGGACAAATCAAACAAACAAAGCTAGACAGTGTGATTGAATTTTAGACATCTGAACATTAAAAAACAATAAACCTAAAATAAGCCAAATTCATGATGAATCTCTAAATTTAAACAATCAAAAATCTAATTCAAACGGCTAATGACAAACTACTCAAACCACAACAAAAATATTATTAAATCAGATTGAATCTAAAAGACAAACAATGAAGGATGAACTAGCATGGAACATTCGAATCAAACACAAAATACTGTAAATAACCTAAAGCATGCAAACTAAATACCAAAACATGAAAGAACAGGAAGAACAAAAGCAAGAAAAGAAAATCAACATAAAGAATATATCCTAAACAGTTATGATTTAATTAATATTACTACCTAATTAACAAAAGCAAGAGAAAACGGAGAGATGAATACAACCCTAACAAGACAGTAGTCTTACAACACATTTTTTTCTTTTCTTTTGTTTTTATGGGCGTGAATCAGAACACAGATGTAAAAATAAAATAAAAATAAGATAAAAATAAGAAAACAAGGAAAGGATAGTACCTAATGAGACACAGGGAAGAACGGAACGCACCTCGTGTTTGGCTTCGATACAGCTTAAAATTGACCCCAAATGGGTGTTCTTGTCAAGAACAACCGTTTGGGGTGAATCTCAACACTATCGAATCAGAAAAGAACGATGAGGAAGGGACATGCATGACCTAGTGTTCTTAGAATTCTTAGATCCAAAATTTATGGAGTTTTAGGGGTTTTTGATGGGTGATGTTTGGTGATTAGTGATGAGGAGGAGAAGGGGATTGTAGGATGTGAGTTTGGCGGTGTTTGGAGACCATGACATACCATTCACCGACACAGAAAGGAGTTGCTCATCGGGAAATGAATCATTGATCTCTAGGCCATCACAAGGCCTCCCCTCCTCCTCCTCCAAGCAGGACAAGTGGTCTGCCACTTGGTTTTCACTACCCTTCCGATCCACAATCTCCAAATCAAACTCTTGAAGTAACAAGACCCATCACATCAGCCTAGCTTTAGAATCCTTCTTTGTCATCAAGTACCGGAGTACGGCATGATCGGTATGGACTATGACCTTGGCACCCGTGAGATACGGCTGAAATTTCTCCATTGCGAACACAATAGCCAAAAGCTCTTTCTCAGTCACCGTATAGTTCACTTGAGCATCATTCATTGTCTTGCTCGCATAGTACACCGGATGAAACATTTTGTTCACTCTTTGACCCAAGACCGCCCCAACCGCAACATCACTCACATCACACATAAGCTCAAAAGGTAAGCTCCAATTGGGTGCGGTAATAATAGGAGTGGTGGTCAACTTGTTCTTAAGAAGTTCAAAGGCTTGCATGCATCTCTCATCAAATACGAACGTGGCATCTTTTTCCAATAACTTGCATAAGGGATTCACTACCTTTGAAAAGTCTTTGATAAATCTCTGGTAGAACCCCGCATGCCCAAGAAAACTTCTAACTCCCTTGACAGAAGTAGGGGGAGGGAGATCTTGAAATTACATCAATTTTTGCTTTGTCTACCTCTATACCATGCTTTGAAATTTTATGCCCAAGAACTATTCTCTCCTCAACCATGAAGTGGCATTTCTCCCAATTAAGAACAAGATTGGTTTCTTCACAACGGGCCAATACTCTATCAAGATTTTTCAAACATTCATCAAACGAGTCACCCACAACACTAAAGTCATCCATGAACACCTCCAAATTATCTTCCACCATGTCGTTGAATATGGCCATCATACACCGCTGAAATGTAGTCGGTGCATTACACAACCTGAATGGCATCCTAGAAAAGTCAAATGTACCATATGGACAAGCAAAGGTGGTCTTCTTCTGATCTTTCGAAGCAATCAAAATTTGGTTGTACCCGAATCAACTCATTTTGTACATTGGTAACCACGGTCATACCACCCTTCTTCGGCACACATTGCACCGGCAAAGTCCAAGAGCTATTAGAGATGGGGTACACACCCGGTATCCAACCACTTGATCACCTCCTTTTTCACAACTTATTGCATTGCCTCGTTCAACCTCCTTTGATGTTCCAAGGAGGGCTTTGCATCATCTTCAAGAATAATCTTATGTATACAAAAGGTGGGGCTTATCCCCCGAATATTAGCGAAGGTCCATCCAATTGCCTTCTTCTGCTTTTGGAGCACCGCCAATATGGCATCAACCTGCATGTTAGTAAGACAAGAGGAAAGAATAACTAGCAAAGTTGAACTAGGGCCTAAGAATTCATACCTGAGGTATGGAGGCAACGGCTTCAAATCCAACACCAGAGGTTCCTCGATTGAAGGCTTTGTTGGTGGAGTCTTCCTATTCTCAAGATCCAAAGAGAGTTTTCGAGGCTCGTAAGAGTAAGAGCCCATTCCATGTAAAGCATTGACATACTCCACCCGGCTTTCATCCTCATTGACATCAAGATTCAACAATACCACCTCTAGAGGGTCCTCCACATTGATCATTGCACTAGTATCATCAACTTCACCACCGTGACAAGATCCACAAAAGAGAACACTTCAGAACTGTTGGGCTACTTCATTGAATTGCACACATGAAAGACCACTTTCTCATCACCCACTCGAAAGGTGAGTTTCCTTGCTTCCACATCAACTAAGAACTTCCCAATAGCAAGGAAAGGTCTTCCCAATATGATCGGAACCTCATAATCTACCTCATAATCTAAGATCACAAAATTAGCCAGCAAGATAAATTTGTCCACCCGGACAAGAATATCATCGATTATACCTAAAGGTCTCTTCATTGTTTTATCCGCCATTTTTAATCTCATGGAAGTCTGCCTCGGTTTCCCAATACCCAAAGTCTGGAAAACTGAGTAGCGCATCAAGTTAATACTTGCCCCCAAATCATATAGAGCTTTAGCAAAGTCTGCACTCCCAATGGTGCAAGGATTGGTGAAAGCACCGGGATCTTCTAGCTTCGGAGCCATTGAGTGCACTATTTCACTAACTTGATGGGTCATCTTGATAGTTTCACAATCCATGGATCTTTTCTTTGTCACCAAAACTTTCATGAATTTAGCATTACCCGGCATTTGCTCTAGAGCTTCCACCAAAGGCACATTAATGGATAAGCTCTCCATCATATCAATGAACTTCTTAAATTGGTTATCATTTTTCTACTTCGCTAGCCTTAGAGGATAAGGTGGAGGTGGCCTTGGCAAAGGAGCCTTAGCTTTAGGCACCACCATTTCCAGCATGTCTATTACGTGTTCCCTAGACGGGTTCACGTCATTTTGAGTTTCCACCTCAGCATCTTGGATATCAATCCTTACTTCCTCATTCGCGTTCTCATCAATCACATTTTCAACCACCAAAGGGATCTCGTCCTCTTGCAACTCAACTTCATCACTCAAATTTTCTTTTTGTCTGGAGGCATTCACATCATCGCCTCGTCCACTTCTTATAGTTACCACCATTACATGCCCGGAATTGTTCCCACCCTTTGGGTTTACTACTGTATCACTTGGTAGAGCCCCCTTAGGGAGAGTATTCAAATATTGTGATATTTGGCCTAATTGAATCTCCAAGTTTCTGATTGAAGTATTATGGGATGCCAACGGAGCATCAGAGTCTGCATTCTTTTTCATCATCTGTTCAAACATCATTTCAATTCTCCTTATTTCATTATTGGAAGAACTAGGACCTTGGGGTGGAAATGGGGGTGGATTGTTCGGTTGTTGATACATTGGGGGTCTTTGAAAGCCTTGCCCCCGATTTCCTTGATTGCCATTGTTCCAACCACCCTGATTGTTGTTTCCACCCCAGTTGTTGTTGTTGCCACTCCAATTACCCTGATTGTTCTGATTATTATTCTGATTGCCCCAATTGGAATTTTGGTTGTTGTTCCCCCAATTACTATTCCCTTGTTGTTGTTGATTGCCCCAATTGCCTTGGGGTCTCCATTGTTGTTGATTGGAAGAATTACCCCTTTGGCCCTGATAATTATTCGCATATTGCACTTCTTCATTCTGCCCATCATAACCATCATCTTGGAATCCACCATTATTGCACTATTGCATTTACCTGTCTTGGATTTTGAACCTACTGTAATTGTGCCTTTGCTAGCTGGTTCATTGTTATTGCCAGCTCTGTTATTGCATGCCCATGATCATGGAGCTTTTGTGCAAGTGGATGACCGTGGGGTCACCCTGTGGCATATTGGCTCTACTTTGCCATGCGGAGGACGTCTCAGCAATCTCATCAACAATTTCACAAGCCTCATCATAAGACAGCTTCATGAAATTACTCCCGTCAAGTTAGTTCACTATACACTGATTTGTTGTGTTAATGCCCTGGTAGAATGTCTGTTGAATCATTGCCTTAGGCATATCATTGTTGGGACATTCCTTTACCATGGTTCGGTATCTCTCCCATATCTTATGCAATGGTTCGTTGGGCTCCTTCTTGAAAGCTAAGATCTCATCCCTCAATGCTGCCATATGTCCCGGCGAGAAAAACTTTGCAATGAATTTATCTGCCAACTCATCCCAAGTAGTGATGGAATGGTTGGGAATCCTTTCAAGCTAATACAATGCCTTCCCTCTAAGTGAGAAAGGGAATAATCTCAACCGAAGTGCATCCTCTGACACATTAGTTTGTTTGCTTCCCCAACAGGTATCCACGAAACCCTTGAGATGTTTGTAATCATTATGATAGGGAGAACCCATGAAAAACCCTCGTTGCTCCAATAAAGTCAGCACCACATTTGTAAATTGAAAATTTCCCTCCCGGATCCGGGGCGGGACAATTGCACTAGCATATCCTTGGTTGGGAAGCACTCAAGGAGCCATTCTTGGAGGTGGTGGGGGAGGGTCTGGAACATTATCATTGGCCTGTCAGCCTCTCCTTTGTATTTGAGGTGCTATAGGGATCTCATCATCAATATTGTCATCTACCCCTTCCCCTAGCGGAAGATCTCCAAGAGGTGCATTGTTTGCTGCCATTTTGTATCTGAATTTGCGACACATACAAATTAGTAACACAGAAGTAAAGAAGAACAATACACAAAACTATTTAGATAGATATCCAAAAACGTTAGCTCCCCGGCAACGGCACCAAAAAGTGATCGGTGCCAACCCTACACCACTACAAATTGGCGAGAGCGGTCGAAGCAGCTTTTACCCGAGATGGTCGGGATCGAATCCACAAGGAGTTAGAATTGGGAATTGGATTCCTATCTAAACTAGTAATGTGTAGTGCTCTTAATCACACTTCCAATAATCATTGGTTGTTTGTTACTTCTAATTTTTTAAACTAATAGTATGCTAATTAAACTAAGAGTGGATGCTTGTAAGGTTTTCTAAATAGTTAAAGAGGCACTAGGGAAGTGACTTTCTCCTAAGTAAATACTTGACAGGATCTATAGCCTAAGGCAAAGATGTTATGTTGGTAATTGCGATATAGCCAATGCACGGAAATACTCACTCTATGCCTCTCGGTAACTTGAGTAACTTTGCCCTAATTAACTTTCTCAAGACTAATTGGGTGTCCAAATTGTGCAAGCAATATAGGCTCAAGTGAGTATTATCTCTAAGTTTAACCCTTTAATTGGGGTTATCAATTTTTTGATTACACCCCAATTCCTTGTTGGACTGATTTCGCTAGACTCAAACCCTCTTTCTCAAGAAGAGCCCAAGTCAAATAGGCACAAATTAGTGTTTGCAACCACTAATTCAACATGGAAAACACAAATCAGTCCAAATATCAACTACCCATAAACATCTAAGCCTTAAAACAAAAGACCCATCAAATACTCATACTAGGGTTGAGCCACAACCTAGCTAATGGGTCTAGCTACTCATAATAATGGAAGAAAACAGAAAAATAGATGAAGAATAACCCATAAATTATGATTACAAACTAAGATATTGAAGATTCAGTGTTAATCTAGCTACAAATTACTCAAAATGGAATAAAACAGCCGTTCACGTGCTCTGGGACCTAACAGATTATAAAAAATACCCTAAAAATGTGAAAAGAAAGTATTTATACTAGGCCGAATTTTTTGCACAAAAATACCCTTGCAGAGGTACCGTGGAACGGTGAGGCTTTTTGTCTTGAATATTCACTCTCTGAATCTAGTCACCGCGGGCTGCACAAAATGCACCGCGACCGCGGTGGCTTTGTTGTGGTCCGCATAAAATGCTCCGCGGACCGCACTGGCTTCAATTGTCCCAACTTCCAACTCTCTAAAACCCCCTCTTTGTGGACCGCATAAAATGGATTGCGGGCACGAGAAAACCTCTGCGGACCACACTGCTTTAAGCTCCAATTTGCACCTCTCTGAATCTCCTCACCACGGACCGCACTAAATGGATTGCGGCCGCGGTGGGTCTGTTGCAACTATGCTTTGACTTGTTCTTGGTACTTGTGTATGTTTCACTCCTTTTTGAGTTGGTTTGACTACTTGTCACTTTTTTTACCAAACCCTACAAACAAGTACAACATATAAGCCTTTGGGACTATTTGTATACATTTTTAATCCAAAACTCAAGTAAAAAAATTGTAAAATGAACTAGAATCCCTAGTTATCATCTTCCCAGTGGAACTCTCTTTTTATTTCCGTAACACTCATACGGTACGTTTAACTACCTAAACTCCAATCTGAATATTTCTGAAGGGTCATGATGTCATATCTGGGAGACTGAATTCCCCATGTTGGGATTCACTATGTTTATCTTGCACGATCTTTTGGTTTGCCTGTATCCTTTTGCCTAGCCATAACTAGGCTCTTACTAAATCAACTACTAACTACTCATTGGCACATTCTCATATATATGTTTTGCGTAATCTCTCTTGGGTTATTTTCTTTGTCTTAACTTATGTCTTGCACTAGCTCCTTATTTATCAATAACATCTCAGGCAGAAACCTTTACTTCCTCTCCTTGACATCGTGTCTGCATAATGTTCTAGAATCCTAGCATATCTGTAGGCTTTGAATCAGTGCAATCTCATCCTTTTTCCATTTTTATAGCATTCTTTCTTTACCATTCCATAATTAGTAGAACCACTTAATTATGACTTAATGTCACATCACTCCATATTCCCCCCTTTGGGGAGTCCCAAGATTTAGTGCTACGACAATCTGCCTATAGATGTTTTACCTCTTCAGCTTTGGCGGTATTTTCTCATCATCGATGACCCTTACTCGCCTTGCGGTAATCCTTCTGTACTAAAGATAACAAAATTCCTTACTCACGAGGGAGACACTAGTATAATTGGCATATACCATCCCTTAAGCTTAACGTTTCTCACATGGCTTGTTTTAAGGAAGCGTATTATTGAATGACCATTCCCTGAATTTCTCATGAATCTTCTTCTGTTGTCCATTCTATTATCGCCGAAATGAAATATGAAATTCTCATGATGTCAATCAATATCAAATCACTCAAACCCTAATTTATGTTTAGTTTATCTTGTTCACCAGCCCATACTGATTTCTATTATTCTGGGGTCTAACTTTTCCTTCTAGTAGTCGCGTTGGAGTCACGAACTTATTTCTCGAAATGAGGATATAACTTTATGGCCTATGCCCTTTTGTTGTCTCAAGGCTTGTCACCTCTCGTCTCTTCCTTCACTTGACTATAGACTCTTTAATACTGTCATCTTTTTTATCTACCGTTGTCATCCATGTATCACATCTTACTCAAAATGTTTCATTAACTCTCTTCTTATTTCCCACTAATATTTATGTATATCACTTTATTCTGAAAACTCGAACAAGATATTCTTTTGCTTTTAGCTCCCCTTGCTCCATCTACTAGCTCTTCTGGCTACCTAACATTCTTTCTCTACTAGGGACGGGAACCACACTAAGGTAATATTTATCCCTTCAAGGCTTCCAGTGCCCATCTTTGTAGTACTCATATCTAGCTGTACTATTTTAGAGTGAACCATATGAGTATCTCACAAGGAGATCTATTAGCACATTTTCAATATCCTTCAGAAATGTCAACTAATACAAACAATCCATTCATCATTTTGGGTTACTCTAACCCCAGCCGGATCTTGATATCCGTCATTCTCTTATACTAATTCTGTTATCCCCCATAGGAAATAAATGAGATGGGTGTGGCCAATTGTACATACCTCTATTATTGTTGAAGGTAACTCAAAATGCTTAGTGGTAAGTAATGATAATATTCACTAGCTGAGTACCTCGTACCCTTCTTCATCTTGCTTATTTTACTTGTTGAAACTTGTATCTACCTTCTGATTCTCTCATTGCTTTTTACCATATGGGTGGATAGATATTCATGCCTTAGGACTCCTTTTCCAGAAGCTCACACGTCTTAGTACATACATGATCTGCTGGAGACCTTACATTTACTCATCATAAGCATGATGCAAAATCGAGTTCCTCTGACTCAACTCCTTCACAGTCGCATTCAATCCCTTACCAACCATCTTTCTAGATGTAGGAATCGCCGTATTATGAATGAGATAGAGTTTAGGAAATTGAGTTCTTACAACTAAGCTCTACCACACCATCTAGAGTAAGAAGAAAGAGTGACAATCCTAAATTCCCTGTAGCCTCCTACTTATAAGTGTGGTGCACAACACACCCATAAACAAGACTCTAATTATAGACTCCCTAGGACAGAACTGCTCTGATACCACTTTTGTCACGACCCAAACCTATGGACCGCGACGAGCACCCGGTACCTTACTCAATCAAATACAATATAACCTATTTTTTCGTATCATGCTATCAAAACTAAATGAGACAGAAAGATTGTCGTAGGATGACTAGAATAAAACATGTAATACCAATTTATACATAAGGAATACAAGCCTATAAGACCAAAATGAGCACTCGTACACTAAACATAGGCCAACAAGGTCATACAATCTTTTACGTACATGACATATATCTACAAGCCTATAAGATACATAATCATCATAAGGCCGGGACAGGGCCCCGACATACCAATCAATACGTGTCCAATGCATACAGACCAAATAGGTAACTCCGGAGCAAATAGAGCGCATCAACACCTTTCGCTGAGCTGATAGCTTACTTGGAGGACCCTCAACCTATCAATCGAAACTTGCGAGCATAAAATGTAGCATTCTCAGCCAAATTGACGTTAGTAAGAATAATATACCGAGTATGTAAGGCACATAAATAAGTATATAAAGGACATGGAAGAAACATGGAGTAAATGAATCAACCTGTAAATCTGGATAACTTTGTAAATCATGAAATACTTATAGTCATGCATATGCGTATGAATGTCATGTCGTGCATAGGTACATATGTTAATAACATCATCAAGCCTCTGATGGCATCCCATCATAACATCTCGGCCACTGTGGGCAAAATCAATAACGTATACCAGCTGAGCAAGTGATGATGCATATAATATACATATATACGCGTATATAATGTCATCTGGTCATGGGTCAATGTACATGTATACATGAATGCAATGCATGAGAAGTACGTCAATAAAATCTCTCAAAATCTCATAAGACCAATATGCCTTTAATTAATATCATGAAGTAAACTTTATCAACTTACATATTTTATGAGACCTATAAATAGATGATAGAATAATAGGACATATGGGAATTCAAGAACATAGGCACCTCTAATACTTCTATGAACAGAGTCATTTATAGAAGTTGTGTATTTGCTCATTTTGTTTGTGTTATATAGATCATACCAAAAGGAAAGAAGGGATAGCCTTAACATGCCTAGACCGATTCTCTTGACAATTCCTCTAACAACACGTAACGGCGTATCGGAGTAGGGGAAAATCCGTATGATATTCTTGAGAACGATTGCACCGTACTCCCTTAGAATCGCAAAATTCTGTTGCTATAATATTACGTAGTATAATTTCGTATGAAGATTTCTTGGCTGGAGATCTGTTACATTTGTAGATGAGATTAAGCATCTCAATTTTGTGCTTTTGAGAGGATTTTATATTAGTGGATGTGGGGCCCACTTGTTGCTTAGTTGGCCAAAGACTCCTCCAAGTTTTGCCACCTTATAATGTGACTTAAGAGTCACTTACTTGGGTATCAAACTTATCCATAAATATCTTAATCTTTATCCAAATAACTTAATTACTTAATTAATCTTCCATTAAAATCCATAATTACTTAATTATCCATATAATTAAGAATTATATCAAATTACTTAAAATATTACTCACTTTTAACATACCTTATACACCTCACTATCATGGTCATTTGGTACCTTGTATGGCACAAGCTCATAAATATTGGGTATTATAGCTTAGACTGTATTTTATCCCAAAATGTCAAACTTTGATGAAACTCATTTTCGATTCGCTTACCCTCTCACCTTCACGAATTTACTTATTACTTATTTGAAATAGCATAATATTTGTAACCTCAAAATAATCTCATTCCCGAGCTTGCGTCACATAACTTACGACGAAACTTTAGTGCCCGAAATGCGGGATTTAACATCTCATTCCCGAGCTTTCATCAATTCACTTATGGCATACTTTCATGTATGAAAACATGGGGTGTAACAGTTCTATTTTCCCACTAGCTAAGCAAAGCAAGTTAATGTTTCCTACTAGTCATACTGCTAGTGAAAAACCTTTAGATTTGATTCACATGGATGTATGGGGTCCTTATGGGACACCTACTCATGATAGAAAGAATTTTTCCTTACTATAGTAGATGATCATACCAGATTTACATGGGTCTACTTGTTGCAAATGAAGAGTGATATTGTTACTGTACTAAGGTTGTTTCTCCCATTAATAAAGACTCAGTTTTCTACTGTTATTAAGGTGATTAATAGTGACAATGGAACAGAATTATTTAACAAAGTGTGTACAGATTTGTTTAATTCATATGGTATAATTCACCAATGCAGTTGTGTGTATACCCCTCAGCAAAATGGGGTAGCCGAGAGAAAACACAGGCACATTTTAGACATTGCTCGAGCATTGAAATTTCAAGCTCAAGTTCCAACTAGATACTGGGGAGAATATGTTGAGGGGGCTGTCTACCTGATCAGTAGGCTGCCTACTGAAGTTCTACAAGGCAAATCACCTTATGAATTATTGTATGGAAGGCCACCATCTCTTAATCATTTACGAGTGTTTGGATGCCTTTGCTATGCCACCACCATTGTCAGAAATGACAAGTTTAGCGTAAAGGCAATAGCAACAGTTTTCTTAGGATATTCCACTACTCAAAAGGGTGAAAACTCTTAGATCTCAGCAACAACAGGTTTTTTGTGAGCCGTGATGTTGTTTTCAAAGAACACATTTTTCCCTTTGCTAAGCCAACTGAAGCTCACTTGTTTGTTTCTGATTCTTGTCCTGTCTTCGATGTAGCCCCTGATAGGGGGAGATCTCTTGACACTCAGGTAGCTCATCAATAGAACAATCGACAAGCTCATGGGCATCAAGATGCAGATGCAGCAGCAGACACAGTAGATGCAAATTCACCTGCAGATGATGATACAGTTCCTAATAAAGCTGATATTGATTCTGTTGAACATGAACATCTTGACTATGTTGAGTTTGAAGAACTGCCTAGAATACCTGATAGTATACCAGCAACTGATAATGCTAGGGATGAAGTTCCTAATGTCAGCTCAACAGACACTAACTTAAGGAGGTCTGGTAGAACTACTAAAGCACCACTATGGCTTGAAGACTATGTTACAACAGGAAAACATAAGGACATTGCATATCCATTATCAATCTACATTTCTTACCACAAGTTGTTTGCACAAGGCAGGAAGTTAGTAGCAAACATCTCAGCAAACATAGAACCACAAACATTTCAGGAAGCTTCAAAGGATGAGAGATGGATAAAAGCTATGAAGCTGGAGACCAAAGCACTAGAAGATACTAACAGATGGGAGATACTTTATCTTCCCAAAGGCAAGAATGCAATTGGATCAAAATGGGTATACAAGGTAAAATACAAAGTTGATGGTGAAATTGAAAGGTTCAAAGAACGACTAGTTGCAAAAGGCTACAGTCAAAAGGAAGGATTAGACTATCATGAAATATTCTCACCAGTCATTAAATGGTGACAGTCAGGTCTGTCATTGCATTGGCAACATCAAGGATTTGGAACATTTTTCAAATGGATGTATATAATGCATTTCTACAGGGAGACTTGTTTGAGGAGGTTTATATGGAGCTTCCTCAAGGCTTCAGGAGATAGGGGAGACAAAGGTGTGCGAACTAGTGAAATCTTTGTATGGTTTGAAGGTTTGAAGCAAGCTTCAAGATAGTGGAACATAAAACTGTCAGAAGCTTTGGTTGATACAGGCTATTGTCAAAGCTTACATGACTATTCTATGTTTACTAAGAAAGAAAAAGGTGACATAGTGGTGGTGTTAGTATATGTAGATGACCTTTTGATCACAAAAAGCAGTGATAGCCCAATTCAACAGACCAAGAATGTATTGCATCAGAAGTTTAAGGTGAAAGATCTTGGAGAATTGAAGTTTTATCTAGGGATAGAAGTACTGAGATCACAAAGAGGAATCCTACTGAATCAAAGGAAATATGCATTGCAACTATATCAGACTTAGGACTGGGAGGAGCCAAGCCAGTCTCAACACCTTTGGACACAAATCAGAAGTTCACCTCAATAGAGCATGTCAAACATTTGGGTATTTCAGGGGATGAGCCATTAGAGGACGTGACAGCCTACCAAAGACTAATAGGGAGGTTATTGTACTTAATAATCACAAGGCCAGACATCAGTTTTGCAGTACAAACACTGAGTCAATTCATGCAAGCTCCAAAGAAATCACACTGGGATGCAGCATTAAGGATTGTGAAGTATGTAAAACTAGAACCAGGAATGGGCATAATGATTAATAGTAGAGCAGCAGACAGTCTTACTTGTTTCTGTGATGCAGATTGGACAGCATGTCCCAATACTAGGAGGGCAGTCACAGGATTTCATAGTTAAGTTTGGGACTCCCTGATATCTTGGAAGTCAAAGAAACAACAAACTGTGAGTCAAGGAGCTCAGCTGAAACAGAATATAGAAGTCTAGCTGCAGCAACTTCAGAAGTAGTTTGGCTCTTAGGGATATTTGCAGAATTAAGAGTGCAGATCAAGCAGCATATGGACATGTTTTTGGTAGCAAAGCAGCACTTCAAATTGCAGCAAATCTTATCTTTCATAAACAGACTAAGCACATAGAGATCGATTTCCACTTTATAAGAGACAAGATCAAGGAAGGGAAGCTTAAAACACATTATGTGGGGACTAGAGATCAACAGGTAGACTTGCTGACAAAAGGGCTTGGGAGAGTTCACCATTCATACTTGTTAGGCATGCTGGGAGTGCTCAACATTTTACACCTTCCAGCTTGAGGGGGAGTATTAAGATTAGTAGATAGCCTAAAGTAGCTTAGTAACTAAATTGAGCAATTAAGTGGTTAGTTAGTTAGACTATTAGTGGGGTTGGTTGACAGCTGTATATGAGATGTCCAATTAGTTAGTCATTAGGCTTAATTATAAATAGAGTTGTACAGCAGTTAGTTGTTACCAATACAACAGTAACTTCTCTCTCAACTCACTCTCTGCACCTCCATGGATGAGCTAAGAAATAAAGCTCCACACAGTAAGAAAATCAACAATCGTTTATATAAATAGCATATTTTCATAATACTATCCGTCTACCCACAATATATCAATTTTATATTTCAATGACATTGAATATATCATGAACAAAGAAAATACGACATTCAACTACGTTAGATCGTTAGGTATATCCTATCCTAACCACAAAATCTTTTTCCGAGCCACGAGTTCAAAAACAAGCTTTCTTTAATGCTATTCTAATCTAAACATGTCTTTTCCAACTGTAGATAGATAGTGCGGTGAATCGGTAGCTACAATAATTTACAAGTGAAAACTAGAATTAAAGAAACAACCACGAGATGATAATTCGAATTAACAAAGATGTAATTAATAAATGTCAATATTCATGTCAACCACACCCCTAGAAACTAGAGTGCTTAGCCACTCATATTTGTAGTAACTATTATCCAAATATCTATGATTTTCCTCTCCAAAGTTGTTCATCCCTGTGCTTTTTCCTCCAAAAATCGTCTCACTCCTCACTAATCATGTTTAGAAAGTATTTATAGGCTAGGGTAGGAGTGTAAAAGTCCAAAATTGAGTAGGAAATATTTTAATTCACGAGTTGGGGGTACTGGGCACCTGACCTCACGATGCCAGGTCTAGGGCGCACCTAGAGCCTCGCGAGGTCAGGACTGGCGCGAGCTAATGGTGGCCTTAGGCCAGGCATCGCCTGACTTGGTTTTTTTGCGTTTTCGTGCCCTTTTCTTGTACCCTTTTGTGCAAGCTTCACTCGTCTTCATGTTCTAATGATCCTATACATAAGACAGTGTAATTAAGCTCAAACGTCACTCATATTAATATCAAAACACCTAAATGTAAGGTAGGCATTTTTTAGCCAAACATCAGAATGCCCTATCAATGTTAAGATTGTAATAGCCAGCAGTAGGCCGCGTCCATTTGTCCATTTAACATGAATGGTTTTCTGTGTTGTGGTTTTGGTGTGGTAAATTTGAATTCTAAAGCTCTCGTAGTTGCAAGGTGAGAGAAGAGAATATCAGAATTTCAATTACTTGGTATCATTGGTTTATTTATCCAAATCTTACACAAATTAAGCAAGAATTGACTCAATATATTCAGAAAGGGAAGTAGCCATAAAGTCAAGATTTGTACTATAGAATTGTGCCATTACCGGTAAACACAGGACTAGAATTTAATGCTCAAAACCAACTTGTTTCCACGTAAAGTTCTAAATTACCAGTAATGATTTACACCAGCAGGTCCACAACAATTCAAAATTGTCATTCGTTACTTCACTTTCTATTACGTACGATATTGACATCCCAACAACCCAAGCCTAACCTAATTATTACCCTAAAACAGTTCTCATCCTAATAAAACTTTCCTTTTAGTTTCTCTCATAAATTCAAATTAAAACAAACCACCATATTTTAAATTAGTTTAGATTTTAACTTCTAATTATATTTTAGTAATCATTAAGTTAAATAACTTTGTGACTCAATATACTCCTGGTGTTCAAAATAATTGTGTTTTATAGAATTTCACTCTTTATATGATATTTTTTTCTTATTGATTGAATTCAGATAGAGAGATAATATTCGTCAAAACTTTTACCCCAACAAGAGGATACTTTGGATTGTTTCTAGAAATCATCGGCTTTTTTTCAAATTAAAGCATTTAACTCTCCCTCCGATCTTATTTACTTGACATGTTTATCAAAAATTCTTATTTCTAAATACTTGTAATTTTAGAAAAATCAAGAAAAAATTAATCAAGTCTACCCTAGCATTAATAGTGTGAGCATTTATTGGAGAGATTAATATGATGAATATCAAAGAATAAATTAATAAAATAGTAACGTTTCTTAATTACATTTTCTTAAAAGGGTGCGTAAAAGACAACAAGTAATAAATAGGATAAGAGGGAGTACTAAATCCTATGTGCTTTGTTCTCAGCAATCCAACTTCATATGCATTTCTCCATATGAAGCTTTTTACTTATGTGCCACTATTCTAGAAACACTATAATATATTCAATCCTATCATAGTAGAGATTAAACCAGGAAAAACAACAAAGAGAAGACAAATAAAAAAAGCAAATTTTAGTAGCCCCTTAATCAGAATCATATATTAAAACATTATGTACAAATTACAATAGATATTCACCATATAACACTTCTTCAGAGCTATAGAAGAACGAATTCAAGTTCCCTCATCAAAATGGGGAAAATAACCCTCTCTGTATATTCCATTTTCAAATCTTGCTATATATTCGTAGTAGATATTTTTATTGAATCTGGTTCCACTTCGCTTCCCCAGATTGCCATAAAGGCCCCTAGAAAAATAAAAAGTACAAAATACTACCCATAACTTACGGTATCACCAATATTGACTTTCATATGCTATATTTCAATTTTCAACAAAGATTGTTGAGTCTCCAATCCAGTCTAACTTCATTGGACCCCACAAAATGATGACTTGGCTTGCTGAATGATACGACGTGGCTACTCACCATAAAGGCCGTGACCCGCTCCGAAACCCGAATATCCTCCATCTTCAGCTCTTGCAGTCTCTTCACATACTCCGGCACGTGCACCAGATCCCACACCACCCCTACACCCCCAGGCTTCAGCACCCTTACCACCTCCCCCAAAACTCTCATCCTCTCCGCCGCCGCTGCCGCCGTCTTCTGCCCGAACTCCTTCCCCACCGTGTGCACGAAGGCCGCCGACGCTACCACGTCGAAGTAGTTATCGCTGAACGGAAGCGTCCTCGGGTCACCCGCCCGGCACGTGACGTACTCCTGGACACCTTCAAGCCCTGCAGTTCGGAGAGTGGTGAGAGACCGGGTCGGAGTCGGATGTAACCCGACGACGCGACCCGATGATCCAGATTTCTTAAGCTGTAAAGCGACGGCGTTGAGGAGGATGCCGCGGCCGCAGCCTAAGTCGAGAGCATGCTTGACGGTTGACCAGTCAGTAACGGCGTTGACCATGCGCTGTGCCATTTCCCAGTGGAGGGAAACAGAGGAGTAGAAGATGTTGCCGGCGGCGAAGAAAAGGCAGACGGCGGAGAGAGCAGTGACGGAGCCGGTGAAGCCGGCGGTGAAACGAGCGGCGCTAGCACCAAGTAAGAAATGCTGGAGGAAGTAGCAGATGGGTTCGAAGTAGAGAAGAAAAAGCACTGAAAGAACGGAGAAGAAAATGGCATGAATTAAGAGGAAAATTGGGGTGTGCCAATCGTCAAGACCATAAATTGAGTAGATCTGCGCCCAGTCTCTAGCAGCTTTCCCCATTCTCACCTATAATAAAGAATCTGTAAAAATGAGTAGAAATTGGTCAGGGAAATAGCATAACAGAAGCTACATCCAAAAATCGAGATAGTACAAATAGTTTGAATGAAACTATTGCTTATGGATATGGTAAGGTAAAATAAGAGAGAGAGATAAAAGAACAATAGAACAAACAACGTTGAAGAGAGTGAGAGACAGGCCCATACGCTGATTGTATCAGATCCGAGTGGTGTAAATTGATGATCCCAACGCGGAAAAAGATTGATGGGGTCGGGTTACTCTAACAAGTTGAGAGCAAAAAGCAGTGAGCAAAAGAGTAGTAGTAGTAGTGGAAAGCACGATGTCAGAAGATCAGTAGTCTAGCCTTTCGTAATGGGAAATATCGATAAATTCACAAATAGAAGATTTGGAAATATCAATCCTTTATCACTCTGTATTAATAATAGTGATGTAATTTGCCGCGTTTGTTACTTTGATTCGTCAGATTGTGTGCTTTGATGATTGAGGGTAAAGAGAGAAGAGTTAACAAGAACTGCTTTGTGCAGTACTCAGTGCCCAGTGTGGGGTTATGGCATTGGCATGTTCTAATTCATACTGCATTTATATGCAGAATTATGAGAGTTGTTGGGTTTGGATCGGGTCGGGTAATGGTGGGGCAGGAATATTGAAACAACGACCCGATTAAAGTGTGACTAACTCCATGATTTCACAAGAGTTGTACAAATGGAGGTTTTGGATTATCTTTACGCTATCCAAATCAATACCAATTAGCGTAAAGGCCCGCCGTCTGCTTTTTTCCTTTTAATTTTTCTATCTCAAATTGTTTGGTACTATTATTATTTGAAAGAATAATACTTTTTCCCTTTTAATTCTATGTTTTAAATAGATTTTACTGGAGTAGTATTTAACTATATGTATTGGTCAAAATCTGACCATTGCGGTCAAGCTGACCAATATCTCATCCAAGCGACAAGGCATTGAAAGACGACATGGTCTATTCTACATCTTGCGCTCACGATACCCGTCGAGTCAGAAGAAACAACGTTCAAGGGATGACCAAGACACGCATAGTGTTAGGGAGCATCAAACCAAGTATATAGCAAAGGTCCTATGATTATATATAGGAGGGGAAAACCTTTGGTAAAGGGGGGCAGTTTTTCACTTCTTCCTCTCTCCCTAGTCCCCTCCCATGTAATCTTCATAATGAGAAGAAGAACGAAGCACTCTCCAAGGAAATATGTAAAAGGGTCTCTTCCATTGATTAATGGGATCCGCAATGGAAAGTCTTTCAATAAGATTGGTTACCTCTATCTCATCTTATGTATTTTTTTTCAATTAGTTTATTGATCTAGAGTTTATTATGGTTGACTAAGATTTATCCCTTCATCTTCTTTAATTAATTTGTTCAAAATGGTTCCAATATCTTTTGAGTCAAAAAATTTGGTGCCGTCTGTGGGGATTTCTTAGTGAAATTTCTTAGTCTCTTCCAGATCAAAGACAAGGAACACGATTACCCACCAAAAGGAGCGTTAAGGCAAAGCCCAACCCACGCAGGGCAAAGATGCAGCATAGAAAGGGAAAGAGAGCTGAATATAGTCATCGAATTTAGAAATCATCATCCCATAAACCGTCGAAATACCAGACAAAACGAGCAACGTTACAAACCTACTCTCATTCACCAATCTATCGGATGGAGGTAAGGAAAGTATCATTTTGACTCACCTTCTGTTCTTTGCTCAAGTAGGAACACAAGTGGCACGCGGGTGAGCGAGCAAAGAAACATCTCAATCAGAGAATGGGAAACTACTACAAGACAACCGAAAATATCGTCCGCCGATGACACCTCCACGCCGGAAGGCAGGAATCAGACAAGGAAACTCAAATGTGTGCACAAAACAAACCTAAACGAAACAGCAACGTTTTGTACTCTCCGACGCAAACAATATCGAGCGAACTGGGACTCCCCCAAGGGATGCCTGATTCTCCCAAAAACATGGACTGACGACGGGTTAACATCTCAACAAGTTCGAAACGACACCCTTTAAGGCCAAGGGCCTTCGCCAAAGAGAAGAGTTCGACCTCGATCGAACGACGATGGGTTAACATTTCGATAAGTTCGAAATAATACCCTTTAAGGCCAAGGGCCTTCGCCAAAGAGAAGAGTTCGACCTCGTTCGAACGACAACGGATTAACATTTCGACAAGTTCGAAATAACACCCTTTAAGGTCAAGGGCCTTTGCCAAAGAGAAGTGTTCGACCTCGATCGAACGACGACGGGTTAACATTTCGACAAGTTCGAAATAACACCCTTTAAGGCCAAGGACCTTCGCTAAAGAGAAGAGTTCGACCTCGATCGAACGACGATGGGTTAACATTTCAACAAGTTTGAAATAACACCCTTTAAGTCCAAAGGCATTCGCCAAAGAGAAGAGTTCGACCTCGATCGAACGACCATGGGTTAACATTTTGACAAGTTTGAAATAACACCCTTTAAGGCCAAGGACCTTCGCCAAAGAGAAGGGTTCGACCTCGATCGAACAACGACGGGTTAACATTTCGATAAGTTAGAAATAACACCCTTTAAGTGTCACGACCCCAGTTCGCCCTCCGTGAACTATCATGACGGCACCTAGTCTCTACGACTAGGTAAGCCTAACAATTTGCGGAAAATAGAAATAACATAATAAAACTAACCATAAACTACCGAATTAACATAATGAAGCGTTTAAGATGTCGCTCGGCATATACAATACAAACTCACAAAACTAAACAATATTTGCCAAAACCTGGAATCTCATGAAATCACAAATTTTTGAATGTCTACAAGTATCTAACTCCAGATTATCTAACAAAAAAAATACAGAAGGGCTAATACATAAAGAGAGAATAGAAAGGGACTCCTCGGTCTGGGACGCGGCGGATATGCCTCGAAGTCTCTGGAAAAGTCGCCTCACCTCAAGGGTGATAGGACTGAGTCGAAGTACCTGGATCTGCACATAAAAAACATGCGCAGAAAGGGCATGAGTACACCACAGCAGTACTCAGTAAGTGTCAAGCCTAACCTCGGTCGGGTAGTGACGAGGAAGGTCAAGGCCCTACTGAGGTTAAATGAAAAACAAGATATAACAGTATAGGATACGATAATATAATTAAATACTAATAGTAAGAAGTAACACGTGATAATAGGTATGACAATAACTATAACAGAGGTAAAATAATCACAAAAGGAATACCGCTCATCACAGAAGTAACAACCGGGGATCTCTCAGTATCCCGAGGATCTCTTAGTATCCTCAATATATGCTAGGGATCTCTAGGTATCCCAAGGATCTCTTAGTATCCTCAATATACGTGTTGGGTATCTCTCGGTATCCCGCACCTCAGTCCAAACCAATATAAATGCAGGGGATCTTCCGGGATACCATCCCGTAGTCCCAAAATAAACACACAGCAGCAACACGAAGAATACTCAATTAAATTTAACTTCATACAAAGATAAAACAAGTAATTCTAACCTAGCATGCTACACATAATACAACTAAGTCAGTTTGAGCAAATAAAGCAATTAGTTCAATTAGACATGATTTTCCTAAGCTAACCGCAGGCTTAAATTTCAAGTAGTATAAGCAGGAAGGGAAAAACACCATTTAAATTACTTAATGAAAACAGGATTTTTCAACAATTAGCACAAGTACGCACTCGTCACCTCACATACACGGCATTTCAAATATTAATAATTACCAAATCCTAAGGGGAGTTCCCCCACACAAGGTTAGGCAAGCCACTTACCTCGAACCGGCTCAAAATCAACCCGAAACCATGTTCTTACCAC
Source organism: Nicotiana sylvestris (assembly GCF_000393655.2). Lineage (NCBI taxonomy): Eukaryota > Viridiplantae > Streptophyta > Magnoliopsida > Solanales > Solanaceae > Nicotiana > Nicotiana sylvestris. The sequence continues at coordinate 68,506,075 of NC_091063.1, forward strand.
GAGTACTCGACTCCAAATGGCCCAAATCTATTCAATTCAATTGTATAATGTAAATAACACTTCAAGTAACTGATAAATTCTAAGCTAATATGCGAAATTAGGTAAAATAACCAAAACGTCCCTCGGGCCCACGTCTCGGAATCGGATAAAATTTACATTTTTAGAATCCTCATACTCTCACGAGTCTAACCATACCAAAATTATCCAAATCCAATGTTAAATTCCCAATTCAAACTCAAAATTTAGGTCTAAGAACTTTCTCCAAATTTTTCCCCAATTTTCATCCCAAATCCGAAATTAAAGCACAAAACTAAGAATAGATTATAGGAATACAACTAGAAAGGGATTAGGAATCGTTACCCACTGATTTCTTCTTCAAATTCCTCCCGAAATCGCCATCTCCCGAGCTCCAAATTAATTTTTTAACTTTTGAAACTAAACCATCGAAATTCCTATTTTCTGCCCAGTAAATTCGCATATGCAGTCAAAATACAGCTTCTACCCTACCGTTTCAACAGTTGAGGAACCGCTTCTACGATTCTCACTTAAAAACTCCATCTCTGCACCTGTGACCCAGATTCCGCATCTGCTGTCCCGCAGGTGCGGTAACCCATCCGCTTTTGCGGTCCCTGCTCTACTACTTCTTGGCTGCTTCTGCGGCTTGATTTCGCATCTGCAGGAGTCGCACCTGCGGCCTCTCTACCGCAGATGCTGTTATGACAGCAGTCATAAACTTCAACTACAACTTAAATTTTCAAATCTTTCCGTCAACCACCTGAAATCACCCCGAGGCCCTCGGGACCTCAACCAAAAGCACAAATAAGTCTAATACCACTGTTCAAACTTATACGAATCTTCAAAACACCTCAAACAACATCAAATCAACCAATTAGCATCGGATTCAAGCTTAAGAACTTCAAAACTCTCAAATTATGCTTTTGATCAAAAAGTCTATCAAACCTCGTCCGAATGACCTGAAAATTTGCACACACACCACATTCAACACTACGAAGCTACTCCAACTTCCAAAATTCCATTCCGTCCACGATATCAAAATCTCACTATCAAACTGGAAACTTCAAAAATTCAACTTTCGGCATTTCAAGTCTAAATTAGCTACGAACATCCAAAACACAATCCGAACATGCCCTTAAGCCCGAAATCACCCAACGGAGCTAACGAAAATGACAGAATTCCATTCTGAGGCCGTCTATACACTGTTCCAACTACGGTCCAATTATAACACTTAAGCTCTCATTTAGGGACTAAGTGTCCCAAAACACTCCGAAACTCAAAAACCGAATACCCCGACAAATCAAAATAGCAGAAACAAACACAGGGAATGCAATTAATAGGGGATCGGGGTGTTAATTCTTAAAACGACCGGCCGGGTCGTTACATTAAGGCCAAGGGCCTTCCCCAAAGAGAAGACTTCGACCTCGATCGAACGATGACGAGTTAACATTTCAACAAGCTCAAAATAATACCCTTTAAGGACAAGGGCCTTGGCCAAAGAGAAGCGACCTCGATCAAACGACGATGGGTTAACATTTCGATAAGTTCGAAATAATACCCTTTAAGGCCAAGGTCCTTCGCCAAAAAGAAGAGTTCGACCTTGATCGAACGACGACAGGTTAACATTTTGACAAGTTCGAAATAACACCCTTTAAGGCCAAGGGCCTTCACCAAAAGGAAGAGTTCGACCTTGATCAAACGACGATGGGTTAACATTTTGACAAGCTCGAAATAACAACCTTTAAGGCCAAGGGCCTTCGCCAACAAGAAGAGTCCGACCTCGATCGGACAACGACGGGTTGATCTTTTGACAAAAGTTGGAAATCACGCCCTCTAGGCCATGAGTCATCGGCAAAGAGAAAATTTGAAATATTCCTAAGGCCAAGGGCCATCAGAAAATATAAAGGGAAAGAAAGACCGGGACTCGCCATACAGGAATCTTCCTCGCACCAAAGTCACGAAAAGCAAAACGAAGAAAAAGTACAAGGCAAATAAAAACGAAAAATTCTTCTTTATACAAAGTCACTCGTAAACGGTCGCAGATTACATACGGCTTGAAGCAATAGTCTAAAAAAAAGAGAAAAAAAAGAGAAAACAGACAAAGACAACTATCTTTTCACTCGGCGTCATCATCACCACCCTCTTCACCATCATCTCCAAGAAATTCTCCCTCAGCATCCGTGCCCTCACCAGCTTCCGGCGTCGCTGAGTCATATCCACAATTGACACAAGCCTCTCGCGCCTTCGCCTATGCGGCCTCGGTAACATTGCCCGCCTCCCACAAACTCTTATATATATCCCGCTGGGCTTTAGCATGAACCCAAATCTCGTGCAAGTGGTGGGGGATGGTGGCGGAGGAAGACTATATTTGAGCCAACGGTTGCTTCTTTTCAGCCTCTAGAGCGGCGACTCGATCTCCCAAGACCGACGTTTCTCAATCGATCTCACCAGTACATTCATCAAGCTTTGCCTCCCGTAGCGTGGTCGTCGCCCTTTCTGTTTCCTGCTCGGATTGGAGGACACAGATAGTATTCTCTAGGTCCGCCGCCCTTGCCGTAGCCGAGGACCAGGCACTCTAGATACTCTCCAACCCGGCAACCTTTCTTTCTAACTCGGCCAACTTTCCCATCCACTCCGCACTCATCGCCTTGACCTTGATAAGATTCTAATCCATTTCGGCCTGCATTAACCTCAGTCTCCCCTGCAGATAGTCACACTCTGCAGCTACTCCCTTGCCTAACTCAAGCTTTTCGTCATTCGCGCGAAGTTGCTCCTCGAGCAAACTATTTCTGCGAACGGCCTCCATCAATTGCTAGTCTCTCTTCTCCAATTCCTCACTGAGAGATCGAGCACTAGGATTCTCCCTCAGCCGCTCGTTCATTTCATGGCATTTGTTGCGATAGCATCAATACTTCTCCAACATCTCCAAGAAAATCTTGGCCCGAATGTCGACCCTGTGAATACTCTTCACTTCCACCATGTACGTCTGAAAAAACAAGAGGGTCAGTTAAAACCATATCACCGAGAAAAATGAGAGGAGTATAAAAGAAAAGTGTAGCGTACTCTCAAGCCCAGAGCGGCCAACTCATTCATCAAATCGATATCAGGAAAATTCCGGAGAGCCTCATTCTCGCTAGCGGAGCACAAAATGTCGAACTGTGGCACCAGATCCTCCATGTCCCCTAGGAGATTAACATCCGAAGAGATCTAAAGAATACGGGACGGGCCTCCCGCATGAACCACTGAATGGGTGACACCTCCTCAAACATCCTGACATCATCAGGATCGAGGTCCGACTCGGATTTATAGTCGTCGATCACGACGCCCTTTCCTCTTTTAGCAGCTGAGGAAGCACAACCAGGTATAGAGAACGAGGGAACGTCCGAAACCACAACAGCGGCCTCAGAAATCTAGCCCTCTATCACGACAGGTTGCTGATCAATGACAGTGGCAGGAATCTCTGTCGACGGGATCGATACGACGACTGGCTCTATCTCTACGGGCGAAGTGGTATCAGTCCCCGCCCCAAATCCCGTCAAGGGAGAGTCGTTCAGATGTATTACAGTTGGAGGGGTTGCCTCGAATTCCATTCGCCGCCTCTTGGACGACCCTTATTCTCTCTCAATACGGGGAGATTCACCCGTCAGATGAGCGACACGAGTCGGAACCTCAGTTTGAGAAGTGGACTCCGTAGGAATCACAACAGCCACAGACTCAACTGAAGTAGCCCTCGGTGAAGACCGAGCAGTAGGTGCTGTAGCAGGGCGGGCAGACGATGTAGGCTGACGAAAAGCTAATGGAAGAGCCCTCGCTCTCTGCACTCTCCCTGGAATCGACAAACAGCACATAAGAAACTAAGTAAAAAGAGAGGAAAAATAACAAACGCAAACGACATCTCACCTGTAAGGGGCCTGCATCCAAATTTTTCATAAAAGGCCGACCATGTGCGAATCCCCGCCGTATGGGGAAGGGCACTCACCCACTCGCGGATACCTTCGACAGATAGAGAGGGAAATTTCTTAGCTGTAGAGACATAACAGGGTTTAGTACTGTAACAGAAAGCGGTCAGGCATCTCTCCGACTAATAACATAAGAAACTTACGTGCAAAGTTCCACTTCTCAGGGAACCCCATTGGATCCGCCACAATGTGCTCGGTCCGCACATAGAAATAATTCTCGTAGAAACGAAGGTTAGCCCTATCGTCCATTTTCACCACCAGACTCTTCGACCCCCGAGGGCGCATGTGAATCATCGTGCCGTGAATGAGTTGAGAGGCGAAGATATTGAGCATGTGATCTCACGACCGGTGAGTTCTGCAAACTTGAGCAACATAAGGAACAACTTATATAGGTACGATGAAAGTTGGGCGTGGCATACCTCATAAAAACGGTAGAAATCTACCACCAGGAGAGGGAAAGGAAGTGTGTATCCAATAAGAAAGGGGTAGGCGTAGAACACGCAGTACCCGGGGTGGTCAAAATGGACTATGTCGTTCCTTACCGCCGGCCGCATGTCAAAGTAACTGGGGATTCCCCACCTAGCTTTCAACTCTGCAATACTTTCCTCTTTTATAACAGAGGGGACAGGTTCTGGCTCCACTCTGGCGCGACTGCAGAAGTCGGTCCATTCTCTCCTAGGACGAGGCCAGATCTCGGCTACCGACGAGGCCTCCTCATATTCCACCACTTCTACTCCTCCGGTGGGAAGAGCAACATTTTTCGGTGCCAGAATTGTGACATGGAGGTCAGCGCAAGAAGAATCACCAGCCATTGTGTCAATTTGGTATAGTAAAAAGACAATGGAAAGGAAGGATGAAAGTTTTCGGTTAACTGGGGGCGAGTGAAAATTAGGAGTATGAGGAAGAAAGTATATTCAGAAAACTCTTTTAAGCAAAAGGCAAAGAAGTGTGCTAATCGAATGGTGTGTTCCTTCTATTTATAAGAGACATAAATCCCCCCAAGCATGAAACTCAAGAGCCGGCAATCGAATCTGATAGGGCACAAAATGTTTCGATTCTCTAGGAACGTGTGTCATAATGGCGGTAACCACAAAACAACATTTCAATCCAAACGATGTTTCGGTTCCGAAACTGCCGCAACGGTCCAAGGATATTGAAAGAGCGACGTCACCTCACTTAAAACCTAAGGAGCATAACCAAGGGATAAGTAGTCAGATTTCTCTCAGATTTGTAGAAATCATGATCCGTCTGCCTGGCCCGACAGAGGACGACCCCGACAGAAGAGGGACTAACTGTATTGATCAAAATCTAACCGTTACGGTCAAGTTGACCAACATCGCGTCAGCGACAAGGCATCGAAAGACGACATGGTCTATTCTACATCCCGCGCTCACGATACCCGTCGAGTCAGAAGAAACAACATTCAGGGGACGACCAAGACAGATATAGTGTGAGAGAGCGTCAGACCAAGTACATAGCAAATGTCCCATGATTATATATAGGAAGGGAGAACCTTCGGGAAAGGGGGGCAGTTTTTCACTTCTTCCTCTCTCCCTAGTCCCCTCCCTGTAATCTTCATAATGAGAAGAAGAACGAAGCACTCTCCAAGGAAATATGTAAAAGGGTCTCCTCCATTGATTAATGGGATCCACAATGAAAGTCTTTCAACAAGATTGGTTACCTCTATCTCATCTTATGTATAATTTTTCCAATTAGTTTATTGATCTGGAGTTTATTATGGTTGACTAAGATTTACCTCTTCATCTTCTTTAATTGATTTGTTCAAAATGATTCCAATATCTTTTGAGTTAAACATTATATTTATGTAGTAATTAATTATGTTAATTTACTTTGTGATTTTTTTTAATTAATGTACAAAATCATCTGCAACAATGAGAATTAAGTGGGTGGACCCATGTACTCCAAATCATGAACTACTAAATTATAAATAAATAAAAAACCAAAGAGAGTAATTGTAGTAAAATGTCGGAAAAGTTTCGATTCTCAAGTAATATATAAAAGCTACAGACATCTGTTCACATAATTATTAGGGGTAATGAAAGCCTAATTGAATATTTTATTAATTTGTTTAAAAAATAATGAATTTTTTCCATCCTATACCATATATGAAACCTTATTACAAAAAATGTGCATAGTTTCATATTTATCCGCCATGTTCACAATTATTCTACAAATATTATACCATTCATTAAATACCAATTATTAGGAGCTGATTCCTTCCTAATTAGGCGCGCTACAAATCTGGAACTAAATATTCTATATTCCTATTTAGGCGCGCTATAATTATGGAAGTAAATATTCTTCTAGATATTTCATTAAATAAGAAATCATTGTAGCATTAAAATTCCTTATTTAGATATCTCTAATTATTTTTTCTCTTTGAGAGATCAAATGACGTGAATAATCAGAGAAACAGAGTATGAGACCGGCTTTTGAAAATTGTTCCTTTTTTCACCTAATCTTCCTGCTTATAGTCTCACTTAAACTTGTAGCTGAAAATATCGTTATATTTTTTTTGCATGAAAAATAATAAGTTGGCAAATCTAATAGTTGATGTCACTAGGTAGTATTTTTCAAACTCGACAAAGTAGTTGATGTAGCTTTCTAACATATTTCCCTCAATCTATAATTGAAAATACTGTAATGAATCTTTAATATTATGTCTAGTCGAAAATCTCAATTAAACTACAATCGAATGGGAATTTGGATATTAAAATTCAATATACCTGGTTTGTAGATATTTTGTAGATGAATTGTAGATTATTTGTATTATGATTGTAGATACTTTGTTTTTTGTTTTCACAAATCAAAAATGACTAAAACTTCTACAAATCCTTTGCAAAAAACGCAATTATATCGAAAATTCCAATTAAACTACAATCGAATGGGAATTGGGATATTAAAATTTAATGTACCCATTTTGTAGATATTTTGTGGATAAATTGTAGATTATTTGTATTCTGATTGTAGATGCTTTGTTTTCTGTTTTCACAAATCAAAAACGACTAAAACTTCTACAAATCTTCTGCAAAAAATGCAATTATGTCGAAAATCCCAATTATGCTACAATTGAAATGGGAATTGGGATATTAAAATTCAATGTACCCAGTTTGTAGATATTTTGTAGATAAATTGTATATTATTTGTATTCTGATTGTAGATGCATTGTTTTCTGTTTTCACAAATCCAAAACGACTAAAACTTCTACAAATCTTCTGCAAAAAACACAATTATGTCGAAAATCCCAATTATGCTACAATTGAAATGAGAATTGGGATATTAAAATTCAATATACCCAGTTTGTAGATATTTTGTAGATAAATTGTAGATTATTTGTATTTTGATTGTAGATGTATTGTTTTCTATTTTCACAAATCCAAAACGACTAAAACTTCTACGAAATCTTCTGCAAAAAACGCAATTATGTCGAAAATACCGATTAAGCTACAATTTAATGGGAATTGAGATATTAAAATTCAATGTACCCAATTTGTAGATATTTTGTAGATAAATTGTAGATTATTTGTATTCTGATTGTAGATGCATTGTTTTCTGTTTTCACAAATCCAAAACGACTAAAATTCTACAAATCTTCTGCAAAAAACACAATTATGTCGAAAATCCCAATTATGCTACAATTGAAATGGGAATTGGGATATTAAAATTCAATATACCCAGTTTGTAAATATTTTGTAGATAAATTGTAGATTATTTGTATTCTGATTGTAGATATATTGTTTTCTATTTTCACAAATCCAAAACGACTAAAACTTCTACGAAATCTTTTGCAAAAAATGCAATTATGTCGAAAATACCAATTAAGCTACAATTTAATGAGAACTGAGATATTAAAATTTAATGTACCCAGTTTGTAGATATTTTGTAGATTATTTGTATTCTGATTGTAGATGCTTTGTTTTCTGTTTTCACAAATCAAAAATGACTAAAACTTCTACAAATCTTCTGCAAAAAACGCAATTATGTAGAAAATCCGTTTTAACTTTAAAAATCAACATCCACACCCCTTCTACAAAGTCATCATCTACCAAAATTTCTTTTCCTTTTCGTTTGACTCGTTTGCCTGGTGTAGAAGTTTCTCCAGCATCTACATCATGTGTTTGTTTGGTTCTTATCTCGGCTCTGATTTGTCGGGGAGAGGAACTATGAGTAGTCTCTGCAATTGCATGTGGAGATTTGCCTTGCTTTTTGGGTGATTTTGGTGATAAAATACCCAAATCGACTGAGGGTATATCGGCTACTGTTGATTTTTTAGGACTTTGTTTCGAAGCTTTGTTGTTCTTCATTGATGAACTTCAACTGAAGTAAAATGGGGAACCAATTTTGTTGAAGGGTTTCTTCAATTTTCCGTGAATTTAGAGGGAGAATTTAGTTTCAGAAGATGGAAAATGGTAAAAAGAACGCGGGTATGGGTAAAACGTGGGTGGGGCTGAGGGGTTAGGAGAAAGAAACGTGGGATGAGTGGGGATACTAGGATATACAGATTCCTTTAATTTTAAGGAATAAAAAACGTACAATTAATTATATCCTTAATTAATTATGGTATAGAATTGATAATTTGATATACTAAATGTAAATAAGTCAAACCTTAAACATTGAGGGTAATGTGACACATAAATGTAAAAATTTTAAGTTGTGACATCTTGATTAGTAGACTATTGCATATGGACTCTGTAATTTTCCTTCCGCTGAAACTTTTTATCCATACAAGTATTATATTTACATCGATGTACTTAGCACATCGATATAAGTCAATATTTTGTCGTGTTATGGTATTATGAAAATAAATGTTGTTAGCAACTAGCCAATTCAATAGGAGAAGATGAAAGGCGGTTCGGGATTTAAAAAAGAATTTCATGAAAATAAAACTGGCTTAAAGTTGTGGACTTGCGCCAATCAAGGGATTGTTTAGTCAATAGGAAACAAGAATAAACAGACTTATTGTATCTTATTATTGCAATCTTCTTTAACAATACCTTTAGGAGCCAAGTCAATAACCTACTCCTTCAAAATTCAGACTTTCAAACTTCAAACTGTTTCTCAATTCTTTTCTTTATTTTAAAATAATATATATTATCTTTAATTAGATGTTTCGTGTTCGAGTTTTAGTTATAAAATATGAAGTTGCCTTTATTAACAAAATTTTTACATTTTAATATAGAATTTTTCGAAGTAAAATTAAATTTAATCGGACTTCAATACGGATACTGAATACCAAACGTGAAACCAAAAGAAAATGTTGTATGCATCTTTAGAATCATCACTCGGTTTCTATTTCGTTGTCACTTTTCTTCTCCGTTAATTTAAATATGAGTGGAATACTCCCTAAGATTTTCTAAGATGCCACTTTTTTCAACACGCATTACGCCATAAGACAAGTTTACCCTTTCTTGCATGATTCTTGCATAATATTAAGGAGCTCATACTAAAGGGTTTTTCGTCATTTGGATGAAAAGCAACTTTATTTTTAAATCTTCCCCCCCCCCCCCCTCAAAATCTGTTACATTCGTAATAATAAATGTAATAAGAAGTACTTTAAAAAAGAGATAATGGATTCCAAAAGTGAATAACGCGGGAATTGCTAAAATTGATTAAATTAACATAGATGGGGATAGTGATAGAATAGGTAATTTTTTCTTTCATGTGACGGTGCTTTAATTTCCTAGTAGAATATTATGCATAAAATTATTATTATTTTCCCTTTTCAGCTCTTGTTAAATCAAAGTGGAAAAAGTTATGGCAATACTTTTTCTAGTGTAAACGAGCAAAGAAGGTTGCAATAAAAAGTCTAAAGTGAACTACGTACACTATCCTATCCAAGACTTGGAACGCTCGCTAGTTGATAGGAAAAACACACATAAGAAGACAAGAGATGCCTCTCTGTATTCCAGTTAGTGTATGAGTCCAATCATCAGCTAATAAAATCTTATCTTAAGGCTATGAAATTGAATAAAATTATCAGACGTTCGGACTAGTTGACTCGAATTTGAAAGGAACAAAAAATACATATTTGAAGTCCTACTTGAAAAGAGTATTTAGAAGTTGAAATTAGTGTTTAGACATTTAATTTACTTAGAAAAAAAATTTGTAAAAGTTGAAAGTTATTCGAGTGAAAATTATTATTTCACTTGAAACACCTCACAAACTATTATTTTAATATCTAATCAATATTTCAAATGCTGATAAAGCCAAATCAACCTGTATTAGCAAATACTTAAGTAATGTTTAAAATATTAAAATAAAATATGACACTTGATTTGAGGTATACTTATTACAACTGAACGTTTATATTGATCCAATAAATACATTATATATGTTCTTATAAATATGGGTATCATTAAATTCAAAAATTAATTAATATATATTCTCACATTTAATGTATTATATAATCGTAATAAATTAATATAATTTGACATAAACACATTCGCGAATAAATTTTTACAGTCACCCCTAACTTGATCAAGCCGCTCCAAAGTCCAAACTGGCTTTGGAAGGAAGGGACTATAGAAGGACGTGGCACAATCCATGTATATTATATAGAACTGGACGTATGATTTTCGCCGTCAAATCTTTCAACTTTTACATTTCTTTTTTGGAAAGTTCACGTCTAATTGAAACTGCAACTCCCAATTTTCTCTTTTCATATATATACTTTTTATATTCAATCAATATCCAATATTGTGCATATCGGTGTTTTAAAAGATGAAGACTTTGAGGCGAAACATTTTATTTGGCATGGAAAGGCGTAAGCCTCGAAATATGGGGCGAAAGTCCCATAAATTTTAGATTTATTAAGTTATAAATTAATAAAATGGAAAGATAATCACAAAAAATATATAAAATACATTAAAGTTTAAGAAAATTAAAAAAATAATTAAAAAACTCACAAAAATAAAAACTCTGGAATTTTTAAATAAATATAAATAATGCAATAGTGTTAAATTTGCTATAAACTAAAAATCAATTATAACATCTTATCTTTCACACAATTAAAAGATCACAATATTTTAAGAAATATTATCAAATTATATAATTTACCTCTTCAAAAGTTAATAATCAATAAGCTCATCAACAATTAAAATTTAAAATATTACTCCTCGTGAGTAAATATAAAATTACTTTCAAATAGAAAAATAATAAAAGTTTGATAGTTTTGAGAGATATAGGGCGGAAATATGAATACCTATGGCAAGTGAAAATGTAAACTTAGGTTATTCAAATGATATTCACTCTCCAATGTTCTCAATTAGTAAAACTACAATACTATGACTCGCTATTTAAGCTATTCTCAATCTTCATATTTCTATAGATTAATAAAACTTGATTTACTTATTTGGTAAAGAAATTTGAGTGTCAGCAACACTAATTGAGGAACTTGATGCATGATTTGTGCAAAAAAACTATTAGGCGAGCGCCGAACAAAGAGCATTAACCGTGTTTTGGGCGCACAAACGGACGCTTGGGGCATAAGTTTCAAAGAACTAAGCCTCACATGTGATCCTCGGGGCGTTTTTATAGTGCCGGTACCAGGATGAGTCCCAAAAAATCCTATTAAAACAGTGATCCATATGCTTTAAAACTGGGAGAGAGACACATCAAATGATACTCCATTCAGCAGAATTGAAAAGCAAAGAATCCAATTAATGATGCGTAAAAGGCTAAATTATCTAAATGGAACATTAGTTATCGGATACCCTATTTTTCTGTAAAAATTGCGCGGGGCATCTTATTTGGTCGCCCCCATTTAATCTATACCCATTTTTTTAAAAAACTTTTAATTTGTACCCACTTTTTAAATAACTTCAGCCCCCTTTCTCTTCCTCCTTCTCCTCCTTCATTTTCTTCTTCTTCTTCTTTTCTTTCTAAAGATTAGCAATGTAGTTAATTTTAATGATTGGCTATGTACTTGTTTGTATGGATTTCAGTTCCTCTTCTCCTTCTTGACTTTGTCTATGCTTCCTCCTCGCCGTGTTGCATATTGCTTTTTGCTGGTGAAACGAGAAAATAGTTTTCATTGTACCAAATTAAACACCCATATTGTACGTACCTGATTTGATCTTCTCAATGCTTCATATAATGCATTTTTGTGTTTAGACTTCAACACACTATAATATTTTTTGTTGGGTAATAGTGGATTCTTGAAGCTTAGAAACTAAAATAATGAGTATACCAAACTAGCTTTCTGTAGCAATAAACATACCCTACAACATGCTGGAGTTAATCCAAGGTTGAGAAGAGCTGTAGCAATAAACATACCCTACAACATGTTGAAGTTAATCCAAGGTTGAGAAGAGCAAGGCTGCAGAGACTAATAAGCCGAAGAGGCCTACAACATGCTAAAGTTAATCAAATATAGAACAAAAATTTCAGCTCTAGAGCTGAAGTTCCCCAGTTACAAAACAAAAACTTCAGCTCTAGAGTTGAAGTTCGCCAGTTACAAACAAAAACTTCAGCTCTAGAGCTGAAGTTCACCAGTTACAAAACAAAAACACAAAAATAAAAACTTCAGCTCTAGAGCTGAAGTTCGCGAGTTACAAAACAAAACTTCAGCTTTAGAGCTGAAGTTCGCCAGTTACAAAACAAAAACTTCAGCTCTAGAGCTGAACTTCAGGCCCGGCTACTAGAATGCTGAAGTTTTGCGTGATTACTTTTGCTACTTCAGCCCCGTATGCTGAAGTTATGCGAAAAAGCGGGTACGTTTGCAATTTTTTTTTGTAAAGTGGACACAAATTAAAACGTGACATAAAAAGCGTGTATAGATGCAAATGCCCCTATTTTTCTTGGGAAATCTTCGTATCTTAGGTTACTCCTATCAAATTTGGCCACTACGCATGAAAAGAATAATAACGTGTACTCATTTTGTCCATCAACTATGATTTAATGTGACCTCCTTCTCCTTTCATAGTTATATTCTAGTTATATAGACATAAAAAGGCGAAGAAATGAGCTTTGAGCTCAGTCACTCACACATCGTCCGTCTTTTTAAAAAAGAAAGAAAAGGAGAAACACACCTATATTCGTGAACACCTTATTAATAGTTCACTCTAAGTGAAGTTAGTTAAAATGCAAATTGATAAGAAATGCATCTTTATTGGACAAATTTGGAATGCACAAGAAAAGATTATTAGGTGAAGGATTTCTCCTTATACTCATTGAAAGGAAAACTTGTATCAGAAGAAATTTTTTCAATACTATGATGTGTATATCATAGTATAAAGTCAGCAGCTGTGATCCAATCTTTCAATTAATGAAGAAATGATCTTCTAACTGGATGCATCCGCTTGTTCGCTTGAGATCGATCACATTTTCTATTTAGGTTAAAACCACAAGATGGAACTAACTTGATGTTCATTTAATTTCTCTTTGTCTTATTGTTTCAAATGACAATTGGGTCGAAACTGGGGAAATAACAATCAATTTCTTGATTTTCTTAATTCATTTTTTCTCTCAACCAAATATTATCCAAATGTCTAGATATTACATTAACTTAAGATCAACAGGGGCAGAATTACAATATTAGGTAAAAACTTAGATGAATGAAATAGCTTTTGCTTAGATTCTTTATTTTTATTAAAAAGTTTATTAAATCTATAAAAATATTTAATTGCGAACGAGTAATTTAAATGAGTTATAGGTTCAATAGTTAATTCAAATTAAACACATAAACTTTAAATTTTGACACGTACGGATGATTAAGGAATTGAATCATAGAAGCTGTCAAAAGCTTTGAATCGCTTTAATTAGTGCGCTCGCGGAAAAGATTAGAAATGTGATTGAAATTGAACTTTTCAAAATTCTGAATGATAGACGGTTCACATTGTGAGGGACCTCTGGCTTGGAAAGAAGGACCAAATACAAATGGATTTCTTATATTAATATTATAGGCTATTAGCCCCGGTTCGGACTACCCTCTCTTCTCGTAAAAATAACATTTTCATATTGATCATTCAAAAATAATCACTATTTTACTGCAACACAGAAAGTTCCAGCATAATGTACTGAGATCGGTGCACCTCTGTATGAACTTTCAGCATATTATGCTGGAACTCCAACATGCGGAAAGTTCCAGCATAATATACTGGAGATTGGAGCACCTGTGTATGAACTTCCAGCATATTATGCTGGAAGTCCAGTATATTCTACTAGAATTCCAATATATTATGCTGGAGTATTTTCCGGATTTTGAACAATGTTTTCGTTCAGATTTATTTTTACATGAAAAGTAGCTAAATTTTGATTCCTTTTGAAACTATGACTATTTTTGAATGATCACTTGTAAATCTAGCTATTTTTTTAATTTCTCCTTCTCTTCTCTTAACGTCTTTTACTTAGATAAATAGATATTTTTCATCTCTGCCCAAAAATAGTTGTTACGTTTTACTATTGGTGGGTGAAATTTAAGTGATCTTTGTGATTACCCTTAAAATGGATAGTAATTAAATTTGTACGCAGTTTTAAGGATACGTGGACTGATTCAATACAAATGATTAAGAATATTAGATGAATGAATTAAAGATAGAATGGATAAGAAAACCAAATGTAATATTACGACCCAACTCGAAGTTATGTTGAACAGTAGTTTTTCCCTCGATCGGACCCTTAGATCGAAGCCAATCGTAAACAATGAATAATCAGTGAAGTAAGAACTTTACAATAGCCAGAAAACTGAGAAAGAAATTTGTATTGCCTTGATTCACGTGTTATAATATGTGTTATCAAAGAAAATTTTCCCCTTTATATAGTAGGAGAGTTTTATCCCTAGAACAAATAAATAAGGTAAAAATATTCCTTTCTCATTAGCTACTGATTTGTAACCGGCATCGAGTGAAATTTGTGTTGCGATATCCGGTCGGTCACGGATATCATGACCCACTATCCGTCACATGCAACTATTCGTTGTGTTTCCTGAAGTCTCAAAACTCGTTTTGGGCCCGGGGAGCGTTGCTTTATCGGGCCCAACGATGAGCACATCTTTCACCTTTCATGGATCTCGGTACGAAAAGTCTTCTAGTCTCGATTTCAACCTCCTGTGTCCGTGCCCTTCTTCCGTCTTTGCCTCCGGGAAATTAGGATATGCATTTTCCCCTATTTTACATGTATACAGATAGTCCCCTCATTTTTCGGAGAGCAAGTTTGCAGAACGATAGGAAACAAACAGAGGAACCCCGGTTTCTTCCCTCGTACGCCATAACTGAGAAGACATATAAGTCGAAACGTTCCGTCAGTCATGTCGTTCTGACTTCAGACACGTGTTGGCCATCGACTGGCTGCCTTCGAATGTGAAACGTCACGTACTGATTGCATTTTCCCCTATAAAAGCTTCAACCCTCTTCATTTATTCCACTTCCTGTATCTAAACTTTTCCTTCGAACATTCTAATGGCTTTTAAGTTCTTCAGATCTTCATACATTGTTCATTGAACCTTCATATCTTTATCTTCATCTGCATACTTCCTCTTTGAACTCTCATATTTTTCCCTAAACCTATATTTTTCAGATTATAATGGCTAAAACTTCTAGGTCAGTATCTCAGCAGGCTGCCCCTTCATCTTCCCACCCGACCGCAGATGCCGAGGTGGCCGTTCCCGAAGTGGCTCAGGAACCCCCCATGAAGAGCTTCATACTCGGGGGACTGCTCTATCAACAATGACTTAAATGTCTAGAAGGCCTCTATTCAACACTACTGGGGCGATGGAGTGTGGAGATACATATGCTCTGTCACTGAAGATACCTTTCCCATAGACCGAGAAGACTGCAAGTGGGAAGGTAAAGATGTGATCGTCTCCAGGCCTAATGATGATATTACTGCCCATATGGAAGGAGGTATTTAAGTGTTATACTTACCCCTTCACGCTAGGCCTGGTAGACCCAGTAATCCTGGCTTTTTACAAGAGGTACAAGATGTGTCTTGAAAAAATCCACCCATCTTTCTAGAGGATCGTGATCCTCTTACACCATTTTATGAACAACATCGGATCTCCTTGGTTCACCGTCGACCATCTGCTCCAGCTGTACAGTCCTTGAGTTTTTCGAGGGGGACTGATCAAGCTCGTTCGCTGAGCAAGCAAGGCCCCCTCTCAAGCATCAACGAGGATTGAGACCGAGGGTGGCATGGAGGTTTGGTCGGGTGAAAACCGAAGACCTGATCCCTCTCGAGTTCCTGCCATTCCCCGAGAAATGGAATGCATCTCGTCAGTTTCGTCTTCTTTAAGTATTAAATTCTTTTCATTTCTTGATACGATCCCCCGGTTCAAGGAGCGGATTGAAGGGATCTATAAGTATATGACATACTTCGAGCCCACTTGATGCAAACTTTCGAAGGGAAAATGGGAGGCCCATTCTCATGGTGAGGCTCTTCCTGTATAGTTTCCACTACGTCCCCAACTTACACAATGCTAACCTTTCCTCTTCTTTTATAGGTCTTCCTAAGACCACCAAAGTAAGTTCACTGGACGGGGATGAGGATACGTCCTTACCCGCCAAGCCCTCCGTTTTGGGACAACCTGGCACTTGACTTCGGTCACCTCGGCCCTAAGGCTTTTAGCCAATTCAAGACCTGCAATCATGGCCTCATACTAGGTCTCATTGTTAGTCAATTTCACAGTTCTATTAGACTGCCTAACTACATTCCCCATAGGTGGTTTCAATATGATCCCGATCCCAGACCCCTTCGTGTTCGAGGCACTGTACGTGAAAAGGGTCTAGGTTACCGAAGTGATCCTTGAGGTTAACAGTAGTTCCCTTTCGACTTCGAGTATTAAGGTTGGCGTAAAGTCAGCCACAAAGTCAGCCAAAATCTGAGATTTTATGGCGGTTCGGGGTCGATACTCGATATCGTACCCGCTAATTTCAACAGCACATTTGGCTAGCCGTCTCGAGAGCTCAGGCTTGTGCATGATGTTCCTTAGCAGGTAAAAAGTAACGACACATATGGGGTGGCATTGGAAGTATGGCTTTAGCTTCATGGAGGCGCTTAGCAAAGCGAGCGCTAATTTTTCTAGGTGAGGATACCTTAATTCGGCCTCGCCTAGAGTTCTACTGATATAATAAATAGGAAATTGCGTACCTTCTTCCTCCCAAACTAAGACTCCACTTACCGTTACCTCGAAAATTTCCAAGTAGAGGTACAATAGTTCGTCTGCCTTCAAAGTTTGAAACATGGGCGAACCCTACATGTACTATTTGAGTTATTCCAAAAGCTTGTTGACATTCTAGGGTCCAAGAGAAATTCTTCTTCTTTTTTAATAGTAAGAAGTACCGATGGCTTTTGTCTGAGGACCTCGAGATGAAACAACTCATCGACCGCGAACATCTCCTTTACAGCTGGCTGCTCTCCATAGACTATTTTGATTCCTCATAGTGTAGGGAATTTCAATGCCTGGTGCAACGTCGAGGGTACCGCCCTCATGTTGTGAACCCACGACCTTCAGAATAGAGCGTTATACCTCATGTCCCCTTCGATCACGTAGAACTTTGTCTCTTGGATCATCCCGACGGTGTTCACCGGCAAGGTTATCTCCCCTTTAGTGGTTTCACATTCCATGTTAAATTCGTTCAACACCCAAACTGCGGGCACTATTTGGTTTTGTAACCCCAACTGCTCTACGAACCTTGATCTGATGATGTTGGCCGAGATACCTGGATCAATCAACACATATTTAATTCAAGATTTATTGACAAGCACAGATATTACCAATGCATCATTATGAGGTTGTACGATGCCTTAAGCAGCCCCGTCACTGAACGAAATGATTCCCTCTGGGACATAATCTCGGGTGCATTTTCTTCTTGTGATAGATACTTTAGTGCGCTTTATCATTGGCCCTTGGGGTTATCGACCCCTCCAATGATCATGTTGATGACGTGCTGAGGCTTCTCTTATTCTATCTGTTTGTTAGCGTCCCTATTCCTGAAGTGGTTTTTGGCTCGATCACTCAGAAACTCTCAGAGGTGCCCGTTATTGAACAACCAAATAGCTTCTTCTCTCAATTGTCGGCAATCCTCAATATTGTGGCCATCAGTACTATGATACTTACACATCAAGTTAGGATCTCTTTGGGTAGAGTCGGACTGAAATGGTCGAGGCCACTTGGTTTCCTTGATGCACCTAAGGCTGTATTGTGGGTCGGGCCTAAATGGGCTAAACGAGCCGGGCCAAACGGTCTCGGGCTCTGGCGGGCCGGTCTCTAGCGGTCCTGGGCCAAATGGTCCCAGGCTTAGCGGTACTGGAGGGTGGAATCGGCCCACTACGGGCCTAAGACCACATGGTCCCGGGCTAAATGGGTCAAGCCCACGGGCCTAAATGGGCTAAACGGGCCTAAGTGTTCTGAGCTATTTTTTTTTTGAATTTTTTTTATCTAAAGCAATTTATTGTAAATTATATATATATATATATATATATATATATATATATATATATATATATATATATATATATATATACTATATATACTATATAGTCCGCACGACCAGTAAAGATTCAAAATATACGAGAATTTTATTATAGTTTTAATGACTGTATGGAAGGATCAAGTGAAATCTTATCAGATATTCACAGTTATTGCTGGGATTCACTTGTTTCAAAATCCCACCATAGCTAATGTTGGACGTATCTGTCTCAATAATTTTTGCCATGCAGGATTAGCAAGAGTTAAGCAAGGCAAAGACTTGACACGTTGTTTAATATTCTTGACTAACATAGTATGCTGGTCAGTCCAAGGCTGCTTATAATTCTTTTTCAGCCTGTCGTATAAAGGGGCTAAATCTCGTGATAAACTCTTATAAAAGGGGATATGTAATTTAAACTACCCAAAAATCTCTGTAATTGAGTCCTGTTAATAATCACATCAGGAAATTTTGAGGCAAAATCAATCGATATGGTCGAGATTTGGTAGGAATATCATCCTCAGAGAAGTTTTCCTCGTAAGGAAGAGTGACAATGTGCCTTTTTCGATTCCAAAAGGCACTAGGATTATCGGCACAAACAACATCCATTTGTTCAGCCATCAATTTAATCTTTTCCTGGACTTTAGCAGATTGTAAAGTATCGAATATATTCATACTCAATACTTCTAATTGTAACGAATCAACATGTCTCTGCTTCATATCAATTAGAGTATTAATATCTCTAGTTACAGGATCTGTAACAAAAGAATAACTTATCCCTTTATCCTGATAAGTAGCAGCAAAACCCTTCGAGTCTATGCGAGTAAAAGGATAAATAGAATTAATAAAGTGAGTTCCAAGTATAATTGAAGGGTATAACTGGTTTTTTATCAAAAAGAATAAGTGAGGAATACAAACTCTATTTTTGCAAATACGAGTATTCGGTAGTTTATACTCTATATCTAAAGCATGACCTGAAGCAGATTTTACCAAATGAGTGGTTTTCTAGGTAAACGTCTATGATTAGAAAACGAATGTCTATTATAAATAGTAGACTTATCATCAAATTGAATACAAATCCTACCATCCGGATTTTGGGTAACATGCAAAAATTCAGTATTTGACAAGTCATTAGTGATCTGACTTGGGGATATAACCGAATTTAAAGTCCAAGCAGTTGGGAAATTAATTTCTTTCCACCTAATAGGTCTCCTAGTGGTGACCTTAGACCTTGCAAAATTGGTTTCCACTAATATGGTCTGATCCGATATATCGTATAACTTACATCGAGGATTCAAAGTGGACAATAATTTGAAATAAATCCTATAAGATAAACGTATAAGTTCAGAACCAGGCACATAGTTATAACCATGTGTTTTCACATTTAAAGTTAAGGCATCAAGAATATTAACATCAAAAAGAGATAGTTGCAAATTGGGTTGAGTATTAAAATATACTGGACCATAGGCCACAGTAGATTCAATCAAACCCATTAGAGATTGTCTGAAATTCAGATTTCTAGTATCTCTAAGAGCTACCAAAAATGTCTCTGGTAACCCTTTAAGGGTTAATGGTTTAAACGCAATTTGAACCATGCTAATATGCAAATAGTGAAAATGATGTTTATATAAATCAATATCGTATTTGTTTAACAAACGAATGGTCTGTTCAGAAGAGTTTAACACCAAAGACTGTTTGAAAAATAATTCTCTAACTGATTTTTCGGCAAAAGGAATTTCTGTTTTTTCAAATGAAAAGGGAAAAGAAATTTCTGATAGAAATGATCCGATTAATGAAAAATATGATATATTTTTAGGAATGATGTAAATTGTTACTGCTCATAAATGGTACATTAAATGTACTATTTTGATTGATAATAATTTTTCTATAACTGATATAGCTGTGATTGATAGTGGGGCAGATGTAAGCTGCATCCAAGAAGGACTTGTTCCTACTAAATATTTTTAAAAAATCACTCATTTGGTAAAATCTTCTTCTGGTCATGCTTTAGATATAAAGTATAAACTACCGAGTACTCGTATTTGCCAAAATAGAGTCTGTATTCCTCACTTCTTCTTTTTGGTAAAAAACCAGTTATACCCTCCAATTATACTTGGAACTCCCTTTATTAATGCTATTTATCCTTTTACTTGCATAGACTCGAAGGATTTTGCTGCTACGTATCAGGATAAAGGGATAAGTTATTCTTTTGTTATAGATCGTAACTAGAGATATATCGGGGTAGGCGGGCGGTTGTCCTCACGGCCATCCAGATCTAGCTATTTTAGTACCTTTAAAGGTTGGCGGTAGTCCGCATAAGCAGTAAAGATTCGAAAAATACGAGAATTTTACTATAGTTTTAAGGACTGTATGGAAGGATCCATCATTTTACCCAAGCAAGGGGCCTGTCTAGGTCCAATACATACTCTTATTGAGCCCATGTGTCTAGCGATTCTAACTGTGAAAGAGGACGCCCTTTTAACCATTTCAACGGGCTTTAGTGTCACAGCTGGCTAGACGGAGCCACTAAGGCAAAGCCAATAAGAGTAGTACCAGAGTCGACTGTACCACCATCTTGGAATCAAGCCAAGAAACTATATTAAAATTTCTTTATATTTTAATAGAGTCTGGGTCTTTCATGGTTAATATGCAAGAAAAGTTAGATCTTCAACATAGATATGAATCTGTTTAGCCGGACATAGTTACGGTTGGGGAGAGAAACGAAGTAATTAAAATACTATACTATAAAATAAAATACACAAATACCTTTAAGGATGGGACGCAAGACCTGAAGATGATGAACTGAAAATCTTTATTTACTATAACAATTTAGTTTATTCAGAGAGGTAATAATCTTGCATATCATCCCTGATATCATCAGAATAATCATGAATAGAAAATTCATCTTCAACCATGCTATCAATGATTTTTTCAATTATGAGACCTTGTAAGTCTCGATTTAACTTAACCACTTTAAGAATAGTGATTAACAATTCTTCATCGAGAAAAGTTGTGTAGAAATTCATCCTAAGCTATAGATATAGATAAGATATAGCACACACACACACACACACACACACACACACACACACACACACACACACACATATATATATATATATATATATATATATATATATATATATACATACATACATACACACACACACTATATATTTAGCTAATGTATACAATCTTATATAAGGCAATATACTATATATAAACTGCAAATTAAAGTTTACATTTAATACTTCTAATTAAAGCTCAATGCCTTCAACATAATACTTCAAATTAATCTAACAAACTAAAACATTAAGAATAATACGTCTAATAATTTTAAAATAACATAAATTGTCTCAAATCAACTTAAAATCTTAAATACGAATGTCTGGAGAACGCGAAAGACAACTCTTTATATGCCTCCTTAAACAGCCCGTGCCCTCCTTTGGACGATGAGTGTAAACTCGACCACAGTTCTTGTACTTTATTATGTAAGCTTCTTCATTTTCTTCTACCACATTAAAGTGTTCCAAAACAAATGGGTGCAATCTAGAATCACCGGGCATGATTTAACTTGAATTAAGAATTTGAGTTTGAGAAATGAGAGATGAGTGAAGACTTGAATACTTCAATTTGAGTTTGAGAAATGAGAGAGATTGATGATTTTGTGAGTAAAAATGAAAGGATAAGGGGGTATTTATAGTTGAGAATGGGGAAAAAGTGTAATTATAAAAAGTTTGGGGTTAAAACAAAGTTTAGGGGCCAAATGACTATTTTTTAAAAAGCCAAACGACTAAAATGGCAGGCCAACAACTAGTTTTTAAACTTCTAACCGTTGGCCTTTTTAAAATATTTTTTTTTTGAAAAATAGCCGTTGGGACCGTTTGCCCCGTTAGGCCCGCCTTAACCGGCCCAGGCCCGCCTTAACCGGCCCAGGCCCGCCTGCCGTTCCCGGGCTAAACGGTCCCGGGCTCGCGGTCTATTTTGGGAGGACCGACCCATAGTGGGATTTTAGGACCGTTAGGGACCGACCCGTTTAAACCGGCCCATTTGGCCCGTTTGCTAGCAGTCCTGGGCTGGGCCCGACCCACAATACAGCCTTAGATGCGCCCGATGGCTGATACGATGTTGGCAGTATCAACGTTGAAGTTATACTCCAATAATCTTGGAGCTTCCCCACCCTCGGGTGACCTCCCGAAACTATTTTTGCTCATTAGACCTCGGTTACTAGGCCCTCGATTGCTTTTCTTCTCGTTCCTTGTGGGGTGATGCCCAGACCCATTTCTCCTTCGGTCCCCACTGTATGGTTGGTACCAATCCCAGACCGGCCTCGACTCATGATCGACGGCTCTCGTTGACTTGTCGCCGACCCTGATGGGATATACAGATCTAGAAGAGGCTCCGAGTTGGTCGTCCTCGACTCTTATCTTTGACTGGTACCTGTTGTGGATGTCGACCCAAGTTACCATCAGGTACTCTATCAAATTTTGTTTTAGCTGCTGTGAAGCCAAGTTGATTTGGGACTTAAGTCCTTGATTGAATGCTTGAATGGTTCAATCATCTGCAACCGGGGGCAGGTCCATCCGTTTCATCTGAAACCTTGACACGAACTCCCCGAGCATCTCATTATCTCTTTGTTTAACCTTGAAAAGGTCTGATTTTCTAGTCTCCACTTTGATGCCCCCTGCATGGGCCTTCACAAGAACATTTACAAACATAAAAAACGAGTTAATGGAATTTGGGGGTATGTTGTGGTACCATATCATCGCTCCTTTTGACAAAGGCTCTCCGAATTTCTTCAGTAACACCGACTTGATTTCATCATTTTCCAAGTCGTTCCCTTTGATTGCGCATGTATAGGAGGTCACATACTCATTCGGATCCGTGGCTTCGTTATATTTTGGAATATCGGGCATATGAAACCTCTTCAAGATCGGCTTTGGTGCCGTGCTCGGTGGGAAAGGCTTTTGGATAAATTTCTTGGAATCCGGCCCTTTCAATATCGGGGGTGCTCCTGGGATTTAATCAACCCTAGAATTGTATGTTTCCACCTTCTTGTCATTGGCCTCAATTTTCTTGTAACCTGATTCCACCCGCTTCATCAATGCTTTGAGCATTTTCATTATCTAGGAGTTGACCCCTAGCTCAACTTCACCCGGTCTCTCGGTGGTTTGTTCATTTCTTCAGGTGCTTTTCCGGGATTGTTCGGGCTCGACCTTGCTAGGGGTGTGGCCCTGATTCTGTAGCTATGCTATTGCCTATTGTTGAGATTGCAACATTTCGAAGATTAGTTGCAGGCTTATCCCATCACCTTCGCCGTTGGGCGTTTCTTGAACTGTTGGTCAGGGTCCTCCACGAATGTTGTTTTCGGGATCAGTCGACATGCTGACGTCGATAGCCACCTATGAGTTAGCATCGATCGGATCGACAATTGGGACTCTCTTAGGATTAGCAGGGGGCACCTCATTGCTAGGCACTAGATTATTATTTTTGCCATGATGGCCAGAATCAACCTCAACATTCAAGTAGGCACACTGAAAATTTGACATTTTTAAGCTAACCTGGAATTAAGACCATAAAGAACAAGCGTAAAATATAGTGTATTATGGAGATTTGTATCAAACCACCACTATTATCCTTAGCCCACGGTGGACATCAAACTATTTACCCTTAAAACGAATAACTATTAAATTTGTATGGGGTTTAAAGGATACATGGACTGATTCAACACAAATGATTAAGAATATTAGATGAAAACAAATTAAAGACATGATGAATAATCAAACCAAATGTAACGTTACGGCCCGACTCGAACTTATGTTGAGCAATAGCTTTGCCCTTGATCGGACCCTTAGTTCGAAGCCAATCGTAAACAATGAACAATTAGTGAAGTAAGAACTTTACACTAGCCAGAAAATAGAGAAATAAATTTGCATTGCCTTGATTCGCGTGTTATAATGTGCGTTATAAAAGAAAAGCTTCATTTTTATATAGTAGGAGAGTTTCATCCCTAGTACAAATCTAAAAAAGATAAAAATCTTCCTTTCTCATTAGCTACTGATCCGTAATAGGCATCGAGTGAGATTTGTACCGTGATATCCATCGGTCACGGATATCATGACCCTCTATCCGTCGTGTGCAACTCATTGTGTATTCCTAAGTCGCAGAACTCGTTTTAGGGCCGGGGAGTGTTGCTCGCTCGACGATGAGTACATCATTCACCTTTTATGGGTGTCGATACGAAAAGGCTTCCAGTCTCGATTTCAACCTCATGTGTTCATACCCTTCTTCCGTCTTTGCCTCCAAGAAATCGGGATATGCATTATCCCCGATTTTACCTGTATACACTTTGACTAAAAACTTTTAAAGAAATTTGCAACTTAGTATTTTTGTATGTTTTTAAATATATAAATTTTATCTTTATAAATTATTTAATCTATGCCCAGCTATACTCTAAAAGTTAATTAAATTAGCTCTGGATATGTGAAAAAGGACAAAACGTAAGTATTACGAGGAACATCCTAATCCCTCATAAAGAATTAATAGGCTGATACATTGCGATCTGAATTAAAGATGGGAGCAAAAGAAGAGAGTTGTGATCTAGAATATAGGATCCAAGCAAGTACATGTATGCTTTAGCAATGGGCAAAAATTAGTAACTGTAGGTCAGAATGAGCATGTGCTAGGTCTTCATAAGATGACCAAATCAATTATTCAAAGCCTTTAGATAGACCCCTCACCCCACTCTTTTAACCATAAGTCCTAGTATCTAGGGAAGGTTTCCTTGTATTAACAAGTTTTGCATTTTAAGATTAAAATTTGTGTGCCTAAATATGATACATAATTAAGTACCTTATCACTTACAAGATAGGAGTAAGATTTACGTACACACTACCCTCCCCAGATCCTACCGCATGAGATAATATATGCAAGACAATCAACGTATGAAGACAAACGCCTACCGTAATTTCTGGTGTTGAACTCTTGCTTCGTTCGCATCTTTCAGTTAGTAGAAAGCATAAGCATGAAACGACATTTGATTCCCAAATATTATTGCAACCGACAACTTCTTGGCTTTCGTTCTTAGTCTTACATGAAACACTTCATGGTCTTACTTAATTCACACTCAAATGGGACTTTCATTAAGCAGTTTAAGAGGACAGTGGAATGATGATCCTTTTCAAAAGAAATACTCCCTATAGTTCCAGTTAATTATTTAGCGGTATTTCTGTATTAATTAGTCTATTTTAACAAGAATAACATATTTTATATTTATATATATTTTTAATAAAAAACTTATATAGCTATGCACATATTACGACATATTTAAGATCATAATTAAGTTTCAAAAGTATCATAATCACACATATATTATTGCATGTTTGAACTACCTACAAATGTTAATTTTTTTTATCTTAAATTTCTTGTTCAATCAAACAATATCAAACAAATTAGAACACAGAAAGTATTAAAATTTTATCGATTTCTTTGATGAGAAGTGAGAGAAAATAAAGTAGCTAACTTTTATACACTTCGATTTTCTTTTGCCCTCGTTAAAAAAGATGCATATTTAACCTAAATTGTCGCTCACTCAATTACTTAAATTAAAAATAATTGGGGAATATATAATATGTATTAATATATGTATAACCATGTGTAATTAGTGTATAATTTTTATATATACCCATTACAAAAAATAAACAATAAAACTAGCCAACTATTTTGTGTAAAAATCCCCCAAAAAAAAAAGAAAAAGAAAGTTGTATTGCATGTGGAAATAAAGCCGATTTTAAATGCGTCGCCTAAATTACAGTTGTGGAACCAAATTAAACTTACGTAGCAGGTTTAGCTCATAGCACATGTTCATGCTTCTCTTACTCCATTGAGACAGCACAACACCAATCAAGGCATCCTTTTGTTTTAGTAAGGTTGAAGCTACCAGAAAAACCCTCTCTCATACATATGAATGACTTATCATGTTGCAAAAGTCTGAAAACGAAAGGAAGTACTGAATTTAGTGTAAATATGACAATAGCATATATGAAGAGAGCATGAGAGCAACGGTAAAGTTATCTCTACTCGTGAAATTAGCCTCTAATGCTTGCAACAAGGTAGACTGCCTACATTACACCTTCTCAAAATATGGTCCTTCTCGGCCTTGACCCTACAAAAACACGGAATACTTTGTGTACAGAAGGTTTCACCAGGTACAAACCTTATTAGTTAACCGCAATTTTTTTTGGAAACAAACATCCTAATTTCTTGAATGGAATTCTATTCCACTTAAGCTCAAAGTTAAGTGGCTTAACAAAAAGGGAATTTCTCATTGAGACATACACATAACTTTTGATGGAGCAGACTGGATGATGCAAGCCAGTGTTGGAAAAATGAGTTATAGAGAATATGATTTATCAAAGTTTGAGGCGTGTCAAGAATACCGTTTTTAAGGATATTTCGTCTATGTTACGATCCAAAATCCACTAGAGGTCGTGATGGCGCTTAACATAGCCACCATGCAAGTCAACAGTGAATGTTTAACTTAATTACTCATTTTAGTATTTTTGAAATCATAATTTTCATCAATTAAATAGTAATAAATAGAATTTACAGGGCTACTGATAGTATCTTCACAACTACAATAAAGGACAACCCATAAGCACCCCCAAAACCCGGTGTCACAAGTGCATGAGCATCAACTAGGAAATAAAATAAAATACAACATGTCTGAGATACAAATTAGACAAGAGAATACAAATAACTCTGATGGAGACTCTGCAGGCTGCGGATCGTAACATGAAATGCAACTCACGGTAAGTCCTTGCAATATCAGCGCGTCTGCGCCGAAAAGATCACCAGACATATATGTACCTGCACAAAAATATGCAACAAGTGTAGCACGAGTACGTAAATTAATGCGTACCCAGTAAGTATCTAGCCTAACCCTAGAGAAGCAGTGATGAGGGGTCGACGTCGACACATACTAGTGGTCCAATAAGCCAGATATAGTAAGAAGTAAACATATATGAGACAGAATAAATAAATGAATTAAACAAGTGTAAATACGTGATACAATAGACTCAATCTCTCAATTAGCAATTACCTTCTTAACCGGAGCATATATATTTATAATGGACCTCACCAGATAGGTTGTCATAATTCAATCAGGAAGACTCACAGATACACTAACTTCTTGTCAGATATTATGCACGATTTCCATGAGAGTAGTTTATAGAAATACCGAGGTGTACGAACCGATCCCATCATAATCTGTGCACTGCCGAGGGTCGAACGACACGAATCATAGATGTATTTATCCTGCCGAGGCGAATGACCCGATCCCATTAGAATAAGAAGCTTTGACGGATCCTTGACCCCACTCACGAAGGAACATGTCAGTTATAAGGAGCTTTGAGGAAACCTTTCGATGAGAATGCATAACGCAGGAAAAATTCGTAAGAGGAGAATAATTATTCCACGTCTAATCATGAAACTCGTCAAATCTCTACAATGGCAAGTCTATCACTCTACGTCCATCTAGTGTCAAGTAGTAATGCTAAGTAAAAGAATTTAACAAGCAAGAGATAACCCAAATAGTACAGTTATAGCATGGCGTGAACTTGCTACTCGGACAATAACATGAATATAGCTACGTACGGACTCTCGTCACCTTATGCGTACGTAGCCCCCGCAACAAGTAACACATATCAATTACAACACCTAGGGGATAGTTTTCCCCCTTATAGAGTTATACATGAGACTTACCTCGCTCCGAAGTTTCATAACCAGCTCCAACGCTGCTCTAACACCACAAACCAGTGCCCGTCGCTCCAAAACTAGTCAAGCAATGTGCAAACAATAATAATATACTCTAATGCTAATAATAAATCAATTTATAGCAATTTCCAACTCCATTCGAAAAGTCAATAAAGTCAACTCTCGGGTCCACGTGCACGAATTCCAAAAATTATTGAAAATAATTATTTACTTATAACTCATATGGTCTATATCCAGAAAATCGTCAAATTTTGTCCATGAATCGACCCTCAAATCAAGGATTTATCATTTTTTAACTTTGGGGTACAAAATCTCAATTTCTACAATCCAAATACAGATAAAAATAATAACCAACGGAAATAATCAGGTAGAAACATCAAAATAAAGGTCATATATTTACCCTCTTGTTGAGACGGAACAACTTCGTGAAAATCACCTCAAACGGAGCTCTAGAACTCAAGATATGCCCAAAATACTAAAATTCTCGGTTTAAAACACTGTCCAGGCGATATTTCTTTTTCATGTTCGGGGGAAAATCTGCACGTTCGTGAAGAGCAATTCTTCTCGTTTATCAACCCAAACTTCCTTCTTCGCGTTCGCTGGACCTCCCTCGCGTTCGCGAAGAACAAAGTTTGCACCAGAAACCAGATCTTTCCCGACACGAAAATGGGCATAACTCTCTCATACAACATCTGAATTCGGTGATTCTTGTTGCTATGACTCCGTAATTACGATACGGATCTAATGGTTTAATCCAATCACAAATAAAAGGTCATATGTTCAATACGGTACCTTTTATATCCAAAGAAACAATTTTGGAACATCAAATAAGAGCACGATACAACCCAAACACATCCGAAACACACCTGAGGCCCCTGAGACCCCGTCTAATCATACCGACCCGCTGCATAATATAACACGGAGCTGACTGAGGCCTCAAATCATACCAAATAACATCAAAACTACGAATAGCGCATCGATTCAAGTCTAATGAATTATTGAACTTCTAACTTCAACATCCGATGCCGAGATCTATCAAATCACGTTCGATTGATCTCAAATTTTGCACACAAGTCAAATATGACATTACAGACCTACTTCAACTTTTGAGATCAAAATTCGATCCCGATATTAAAAAGTCCACTCCCGCTCAAAATTTCAAAAACCTCCAACTTCCAACTTTCGCCAAATGACACCAAAATGACCTACGAACCTCCAAATTCACATCCAGACGTGCTCCTAAGACCAGAATCACCATGTGCAGCTATTTCCACGTTCAAAATTCCAAGCGGACATCGATAAGATTAAAATACACTTCAACCCAAATTTAAGAAATTCTTCCAAAATGGCAACTTTTCATAATACGCGCTGAAACGCTCCTGGGTCATCCAAAACCCGATCTGGACATATGGGCAAGTCCAAAATCATCATGCGAATCTATTGGAACCCTAAAATCCCGATTCTGAGGTCATTTACTCAAAAGTCAAATCTTAGTTAATTCCTCCAACTTAAGCTTCCGAAATTAGAATTTTCTTTTCAAATCAGCTCCGAACTTCCCGAAATTCAATTCCGTTCACATGTACAAGTCATAATACCTGAAGTGAAGTTACTCAAGGACTCAAACCACTAAACAATGCGCTAGATCTCAAAACGACCGGTCGGGTCGTTACATTCTCTCCTAGTGAAACATATGTTCGTCCTCGAATGAGCTAAGAACTGCTCCAGAGTTGTCAAAATCACTCTTTTAACACCTCATGCACCTACCTGTGCAACCACAACCCAGTTGAGCACATTAGCTCGATCCAGACTGAAGATCCTTCCTGCTACCTTAACTAGCAAGCTTTAGAGCCAAATTCCAACATTCGAAGTTTCTCTACGATACTGGATTCTCACATACGAACACCGTATTAATCACCAGACAATGAACCAACGTGTCCATGCTCCTCCACTGAAATCACACCATGCACTACATAACTCATTTGCCTAAGGCAATCTCCCCCAGGCACAAAGGCTAAAATTTCCAGTGACCCGAAGCCCGTAGTATACCTCATAACATATACTCCCTCCGTTCCAGTTTATGTGAACCTATTTTCTTTTTGGTCCGTTCCAAAAAGAATGAACCCTTTATAAATTTGGAAACAATTTAGTATAAACTTACAACTCTACCCTTAATGAGAAGATTTTATAACCACACAAATACTCGGGGCCTCTTTTTAACTTGTTTAGGACCACAAATTCCAAAAGTCTTCATTTTTTCTTAAACTCCGTGCCCAGTCAAATAGGTTCACATAAATTGGAATGAAGGGATTACAATCCCTGTTCCAACTCTCACAATACTGCCACGACGGAAGATATTTTTTAGACACTCATAACCATCTGCCGAATCACAAATCATAGAGTCTCTCCTCCTGAAAAGAAGCATTACTTCATTATGAACTGGACAACGATATTTGCTCTTTAATTTACCTTATATAAATCCGATCTCACTGATCACATGTCCAATAATCTCGTCTCACTCAGTAGAAGCTGCTCAGGCAATAAGCCACGCCACCCCAGACACTGCCAAAAGTCTCATATGATGCCACAATATGCCAACAAGCTACAAACTCGAATGTGATACATAAGGAAAAATGAACTCTAGAAAGAACTACTCAACGCACGTAACTAATTAAACAACCGAAAAGATGTTAAGAACCTTCCTCAGAAAATGAGAGACAAAACACACAAGAATAGATATAGGGAACTGTACTCTGCATCACGCTATTGCGGTGTGCAACCTGATCCACCCATAATACCGTTGCGCGTGCAATCCGATCCAACCATGATACCCGTGGTGGCATGCCACCCGATCCAAACAACATGCCCGTGGCGGCGTGCCACCCTGTCAAGACCCAAGTTCTCCCTCCGTGAACTATCGTGATGGCACCTAGTCTCTACGACTAAGTAAGCCTAACAAATTGCGGAAAATGAATTTAAGATACAAAACTAGCCAACTAACAAGTAAATATAATTAAAAGAGTTTAAGATGCCGCTCGACATATACAATAACAATACTCTCGACTGAACATAATGCTCCCAAAATCCGGAATCTCATGAATCACAAGCTAAATAAAATACATAGTGTTCTAACTCCAGAAGTCTAAACGAAGGAAAAATACAAGAAGTCTATAACTGAAGGGAGAGTAGAGAGGGACTTCTAGGTCTGCGGATACGGCAGATATACCTCAAAGTCTCTGGATCGCCTCGCCTCATGGATAGTATGGCTGAGCAGAAGAACCTGGATCTGCACACGGAAAAGATGTGCAGGAAAAGGCATGAGTACACTACAACGGTACCTAGTAAGTGCCAAGCCTAACCTCGGCCGAGTAGTGACGAGATCAGGTCAGGGACCTACTGATTATATATATAACAAGGTAAAACAGTATGAAAAGTGATAGTATAATTAAAATACTAACAGTCAATAAATATGAAATCACAAAAAGAAATAACTCACTACACAGAGATAACAACAAGGGGATTCCCAAGATAACGTCCCGTAGTCTCAAATGTAAATGTACAGAGGATCTCACAGAATACCGTTCTGTAGCCTAAATCGTAAATGTGCAGGGGAATCTCCCGGAATACTGTTCCATAGTCCCAAAGTACATATCCAGTACAGGGGGATCTCCCGGGATACTGTCCCGTAGTCCCAAAGATCAATGTGTAGGGGGATCTCCTAGAATACCGTTCCGTAGTCCCAAAGTAAACATGTAAGGGGGATCACCCAAAATACCATTCCGTAGTCCCAAAGTAAATATCCAGTACAAGGAGATCTCCTGGGATACCATCCCATAGTCCCAAAGATAAATGTGCAGGAGGATCTCCCGGAATACCTTCCGTAGTTCCAAAGTAAACATGCAAGGGGATCTCCTGGAATACCGTTCCGTAGTCCCAAAGTAAATACACAACAGTTTCAACAAGAAGATCTACAATTCTATTCAAGTTTGTATCAAGAGACAAGAAATTACTACTCTAAACATGCTACACATAATCCAAGTAAGCAGTTAAAATAGATAAGACAATTAAGTCACAAAAGCATACTTTCCTAAGCTAAACATAAGGCTTCACATACTAATATTGCTCAATTAAAGGAAAAACACAGATATTTACTTAATGAAAATGTGGTTTTTCAATAATTAGCATGTGTACGCACTTGTCACCTCACGTACACGACATTCATACAACAACAGTACCAAAATCTTAAGGGGAGTTCCCCCACACAAGGTTAGGCAAGCCACTTACCGTGAAACAGCTCAATATCAATCCTATATCACGCTCTTGCCACGAGCATCCAACTCCGAGTAGTCTAAATCTAATCAAATCAATTACATAACGTAAATAAAACTACAAGAAACTAATTTAACTAATGAATTTAAAGCTATGACGAGAAATTAGAAAGACGTCCAAAAATTCTCCCCGGGCCCACGACTCAGAATAGGGTAAAATTTACCAATTTAGAACACCCATTCACTCACGAGATCACTCGTCCAAAAGTATTCAATTCCGACACCAAAAATCCAATCAAAACCCAAAAACTCGATTGAGAAACTTTTCCCCCAAATTCCCACTTTTCCACTCAAATTCCTTGATTAGATGACTAAAACAACAATAGATTGATGAAATATAAACGAAATGGGGTTAGGAATCGTTACCCACTTATTTCCTCTTCAAAATCCTCACAAAATTGCCTTCCCCCGAGCTCAAAATCGAATTTGATGTTATGAGCTTCAAAGCCTCAAAATTTCATATTTCTGCCAAGCGATTACCGCATCTCCTGTCATGAGGACGCACCTGGGGTCCCGTACCTGCGTAAAAAGAATCGCACGTGCAAAAACAACTTATCTGAGCTGGGGCTGCATTTGCGGTTAATGGGCCGCATTTGCAGTTCCTCATCTGCGGTTCCCCAGCCGCATCTGCGGTCCCTGATGCCTTGGCCTTTTTCCGCTTCTGCGATTACCAAGCCGCTTTTGCTGCGCCGCACCTGCAGTCCTACTTCCGCAGGTGCGAAAACAATCGGTTCAGAACATTAGAAATTTTGCTTAAGTCCAAATTCAAATCTGTTAAGCATCATAAACTCACCCAAGGCCCTCGGACCTCAACCAAACATACCAACCAATCCTAAAACATCATACAGACTCAGTCAAACCCTTAAATCACATCAAACAATGCAAAAACCATGAATGTTACACTCCATGTTTTCATACATGAAAATATACCATGAGTAAATTGATATAAGCTCGTGAATGAGATTATTTTTGAGTTTTAAAGTATTATGTTATTTCAAACAAGTTATAGGTAAATTCGTGAAGGTGAGAGGGTAAGCAAATCAAAGAAAATGAATTTTCCTCCAAGTTTGGCATAATGGGATAGAATTCATGCCGAGAGTTAATACCCGATATTTATGGACTAGTGCCATACAAGGTACTATATGACCATGATAGTAAGGTGTAAAAGGGGTGTTAAAAGTGAGTGGTATTTTAAGTAATTTGAGATAATTTTTAATTATGTGGATAATTGGGTAATTATGAATTTTTTTAAGTGGGAGATTAATTTATAAATGGAATTTTGTGGATAATTGTTAAGGGGGTGACAAACCCATGTGTTATTTATGATAAGGTGGCAGCAAAAGTCTTGTCCAAGTGATGACTCCTAGTTATGATTGGACATGTGGCACATTTTAGTAATATATGGCTTAATCTTAGTCATATTATTTTAAAGATCCAAAACTTATCTAATTGAAAAAAAAACTTACATCAAATGGCTAGGCTGGTATTTATCCCATTTGAACAAAGTTCATATGCTACATTTGCAAGGTAAAGGCACGCAGAAGCAAAAGAAAATGGGGAAGAGTTTGACTGAGACTTTGAAACTTGTTTTACTAATAGGTTTGGTTGTCATGGTCTTTGGCCCTAGCTATTCCTACTCTTATCAGATTGTTGTATGGTCGCAAGTGGAATGACGGAGAAGCTTCAACAGCTCTTTACTATTTCCTCTATGTAATTATATTGGCTATGAATGAAACATTTGAAGCATTTTCCTATACGGTCGCAAATGAGATTCAACTCAAGCGCTCAAATAATTCATTGCTTGTGTCTTCACTGATTTACCTGGTGTTGAATGTTTCTCTTATACGTTCAGCTGGTGCAATTGGGTTGATATTAGTAAATTCTTTCAGCAATGGAAATTTCATGCAAGAATTCAAGAGTTCATGCCGAAAATCTTCTTAAACATCTCAGCAACGTGACTCTAAAGAAGTTCGATATAATCTTTCTCAAGAGTATCATATGGATTTTTCCTTACTCCGATCTTACCATCACGAGTTTTGTCGCAGTTGTAGTGTGTTAGAAGGATTGTCCAGAGAACCAGCTCAGGTATGTTAAGGCTATCCCTTCTTTCTTTTGGCATGATCCCTACGATATGAACGAAACGTGCAAATGCACAAATTCCAAAAGTGACTCTACTCATAGAAGTAATAGAAATATCTATGTTCTTTAATTTCCAGGTGTCATAATATTTTATCATCTGTTCATGGGTCTCAGAAAAATACGAAAGTTGAAAGGATGTTACTTTGTGATATTGCTCAAGGGGAAAAATGGTCTTATGACATTCTGAATGGTTTTATTGACGTACTTTTCATGCATTGCATCCACGTACATTGACCCATGACCAGATGGCGTTATATACGCGTATATATGTAAATATATGTATATGGGATATGGGAAAAGGTTATGGCATTATATACACACCACCACCTGATCAGCTAGTATATGATGATGATGTTGCCCACAGTGGCTGAAATATGATTCAAACAGCGTTATATACGCATATATGGGTATGTATTCAAATGGCGTTATATACGCATATATATGTATGTATTCAAACAGCGTTATATACGCGTATATATGTATGTATATATATGTATATGGGATATGGGAAAGGTTATGACGTTATATACGCACCACCACCTGATCAACTGGTATACGATGATGATTTTGCCCACAGTGGTCGATATGATATGATGGGATGCCCTCAGAGGCTGATGATGTTATGAAACATATACCTATGCATGACATGACATTCATACGCATATGCATGGCGCTGAAAGTAATTTATGATTTACAAAGTTATTCAGACGTACGGGTTGAGTCATGTACTCCATATGTCTTCCATGTCTCCTATGTATTTATTTATGTGCCTTACATACTTGGTACATTATTCGTACTGACGTCCCTTTTGCCTGGGGACATTGCGTTTCATGCCCGCAGGCCCTGATAGACAGGTCGAGAGCCTTCCAAGTAGGCTATCAGCTCAACAGAAGATGTTGGTGCGCTTCATTTGCTTCGGAGCTGCGTATTTGGTTAGTATGATTTAGACGTCTATTGTTTGGTATGGCGGGACTCTGTTCCGACCTTTGTGACACTTATGTACTCTTAGAGGCTTGTATACATATGTCGTGTACGTGGAAGATTGTACGTCCCTGTCGGCCTATGTTTGAGTTTATAAATGATTATGTTAGCCTATTAGGCCCATATGTCACATGTATATAATGATGTAATAAGAAAGGTACATTACGTTGGTACTCAGTCAAGTAAGGTACTGGGTGCCCGTCGCGGCCCATCGGTTTGGGTCGTGACAAAAGTGGTATCAGAGCAGTTTTGTCCTAGGGAGTCTTCAAGCTGTGTCTAGTAGAGTCTTGTTTATGGGTGTGTCGTGTACCACACTTATAAGCAGGAGGCTACAGGGCATTTAGGATTGTCACTCTTTCTACTTACTCTAGATCGTGTGGTAGAGCTCACTTATAAAAAGTCAAATTGCAAAATTCCATATTATTCGTAATTAGACGATACCTACATCCGGAAAGATGGTTGGAAAGAGAGATAGCTGTGGGAGAGCTGAGTCAGAGGAATTTGATTTTTGTATGATGCCTACGATAAGTAAATATGAGGTCTTTAGCAGATCATGGATGTACTGAAAGGTGTAAGCTTTTTGATAAGAAGCCTTAAGACAAGAATGCATATCCATCTTTATGGTGAAGGACAATGAGAGATTAAGAAGATAAGTACAAGTTTCAGCAAGTAAAGGAAGCAAGATGAAGAAGGGTATGAGGTGCTTAGTTAACAAAAGTTAACAATGTTTATAATTCAGGCAGAGGAACATAAGCTTTTTGATGTTATATTCAAATGTAACAGAGGTATATACAATTGGCCATACTCATTTTAGATATGCCCTATGAGGGTTAATAGAAAATAGTATAAGAAGATATGATGGATGAATTGTTTGTGTCAGTTGACATTTTCGAATGATATGGCAAATATGCTAACAGATCTCCTTATGAGACACCCAGATGGTACACTTTAAAATAGTGCAGCCAGATATGAGTACTACAAAGACATGCACTATAAGCCTTGAAGGGATAAATATTACCACAGTGTGGCTCACGTCCCTAGTAAAGTGAGAACGTTAAATAACTTGAAGAGCCACTAGATGGAGCAAAGAAAAGCTAAAAGCGAAAGAATGTCGTATTGAAGTTTTCACAAGAAAAGGGATATGCAGAAATATTAGCAGAATAATGGGAAGAGAGATAAGGAAGCATTATGAATAAAGTCTGATACGTGGATGAAAACGGTAGAGTGTTACAAAACATATAGTCAAATGAATAAAGATACGAAAGGTGATGGGCCTTAAGACAATAAAAGAGTATAGGTCATAAGGTTATATCCTCATTTTGAGAAATAAGTTTGTGACTCCAACGCGACTACCAGAGGGGAGAGTTAATCCCCAGAGTAATAAAAATCAGTATGGGCTGGTAAACAAGATAAACATAGTAGAACCCAACATGGAGATTTCAGCCTCGAAGAATATCATTATGATACTTGATATATATTCAAACGAGAGACGGGGTGGTTAAAGGTACCGTATGTGTGTTACGGGGATAAAGAAAGTGCCACTGGGAAGGCAGTTAAGATATCAGTTCAGAAGCAACCATACAAGCACAAGGGCATGGAAGTAAGCAACTACAGATGATTATAGGCAAATAAAGACATCAAAAAGGTCTGTAATAAGCTCACAACTTTATGAGATTCAAGGGTTCTCCCTAAGTACTACAATGAAAGACTAGCTGAGGAGATAAGAAGGAAGGCTTCAACCTAAGCACAACGACCTAAAGAGGAAATGGTCGTGTAACAACAATCTCGCAACAACATTGTAAGAATTCCAAAGGAAAGTGGCACCTACCATGGCTAATAAACGGGAAGTAAGAATTAAAAGTAATATTAGAGATTAGATGAGTTGTATGAAAACTCTGGTATGTGTGGGCACTAAGATAAGCTAAGTATGGACACAACAAGGGGGCAGAAAGACCAGGAAAAGTAATAGCTTATGTTGAAAGAAAGCTAAGATGGAACGAAAGAATTATTTGATCAATAAACCAGAGTTAGTACGTTATGGATACACTCAAGATTTTGGAGCATTATCCAGGCAGCATATTTGTTGACAATCACCCTGCCATAGAAGACTCCGGTATAAGTTAAAAGAAAGAATTAAGCACAGGGCATAGACAAAGGATTGAATCGTTAGAAGATTGTACCATGGATATTCCATAACTCCCATGAAAGGCTAAGGTAATAACTGATACCATGAGCCACAGATAGGAAGATAGCTTAAGCCTATGTAAAGGCTGATCTAAAGGAAGAGGAAATTAAAGAATTATATCACCCAAGTAAATCAGGAGTCTGATTATTGGACCTAGAAAAATTATAGAAGTTGTGCTTGAGAACATGACAGATTCACTCTTAGTATCAGATGTTCAAGAGAAATAACACAACAACCATAATCTATAATGGCGTTCCAAGGAACCCAGGTAAAGGAAGTATCAGCCTCATAAGAAGCCAGTACGAAGCTCCCACCAGATTGTATATGTACCAGAGGTGCGAGTATTATAATAGAGCTTCAAGTTATGGACGTGAATTACACCTAGGTGGAAGGGAGGTTATGAAGGAGATAAAAGATATGATACGAGATTTTAAGTAAGTAAGGTAAAAGTGAACAACGTACGACATACTCAAATGCAGAAAGTGGTGAATAGTCCATATTTTGGATAGAAGACTATAAGCATGGGAGTCCAATAACTGGGAATGATAGTGGCATCGCCGGCGGCATGTCTTCCAGCCTATGGTTCCTAAGTACTGAGAGATCTATTTAAGAGAATGGAGAAAAACTTGGAGACAATGTGATGTCTCGCTTGAAATTCCAGAATAACATAAGGAAATCTATGGCGCAAGCAAGTTGAAAGAAAATTTATACATGGATATGTATAGGTTGCAAGCTAAAGTATGGTAGAGCGACAAAGTATTAAGGAAACATGAGTAAGGATGAGAAAAGGCAAGTGAAAAGAATGACACTGGGCCTTCATTTGACTAATGATTTGAAAAAAAAAAAGAAAATAGAAGAAGAGAAGGAGAAAAGATTTCGCTGATGGCACGAAATTAGGATACCCTTATAAGGTGAATCACATTGAGACACTATGAAATACGATTATAAGAATCACTTTGAATATTCCTTGATGTAATGTAAGCCCTAGGGGCAAAGTATTATGTAAGGAGTTTCAAGTTATCAGTGGTATATTATAGATCAATATTGAGGTGAATCAACAATGGATGGACAAAAGTCATAAAGTATGAGATGAGATTAGGCCGCCATTCTAAAGATGAGTAGTAATGAGGAAACATTAAAGGACTTAAATTTATACGTATGGAATAAGCAACGAGAGTAAGCTGGGATTTGGTAGCAGACCTCAGCAACGATAAATTAAAGTAAGAGTTATGGCCGTAAATTCATATGGATAAATAAACGGACCTATGCAATGAGAAATAGCAATATTCGTGAATTCAACAAAGTACCAAGCGAAGAACTTCAGTATACTCATATATGCCCAAAGGGACATCTTATCAAGCTCTATTACGCCTAGATATTGGCTAAAGACTAGGGAATAAAGAGAGAAGAGTCGCATAGGCGTGCATACAAGTTCAGAGTCGTATAGACTGCATAATAGAAGACAGCAATAGTTATGAGGTTGGAAGGATTTCGACCACAATCCATGGTGTGAGAAAGAGGCCTAAAGGGGGGGAATGCCCTGGCCTTTGGATTTATTCACAGAATAGTCGCCTAGACGGCAAGGAGATTACTAAAGTATTTGGAAGACATAGGTTATGAAAATGATAAGTGCACCAGTCAACATTCGAGGACGAATGTTCCAAAAGGGGGGAATGATGTTACACTCCATGTTTTCATACATGAAAATATACCATGAGTAAATTGATATAAGCTCGTGAATGAGATTATTTTTGAGTTTTAAAGTATTATGTTATTTCAAACAAGTTATAAGTAAATTCGTGAAGGTGAGAGGGTAAACAAATCAAAGAAAATAAATTTTCGTCCAAGTTTGGCATGTTGGGATAGAATTCGGGCCGAGAGTTAATACTTGATATTTATGGACTAGTGCCATACAAGGTAATATATGACCATGATAGTAAAGTGTAAAAGGGGTGTTAAAAGTGAGTGATATTTTAAGTAATTTGAGATAATTTTTAATTATGTGGATAATTGGGTAATTATGAATTTTTTTAAGTGGGAGATTAATTTGTAAATGGAATTTTGTGGATAATTTTTGGATAATTGTTAAGGGGGTGACAAACCCACGTGCTATTTATGATAAGGTGGCAGCAAAAGTCTTGTCCAAGTGATGACTCCTAGTTATGATTGGACATCTGGCACATTTTAGTAATATATGACTTAGTCTTAGTCATATTATTTTAAAGATCCAAAACTTATCTAATTGAAAAAAAAAACTTACATCAAATGGCTAGGCTGGTATTTATCCCATTTGAACAAAGTTCATATGCTACATTTGCAAGGTAAAGACACGCAGAAGCAAAAGAAAATGGGGGAGAGTTTGACTGAGGCTTTGAAACTTGTTTTACTAATAGGTTTGGTTGTCATGGTCTTTGGCCCTAGCTATTCCTACTCTTATCAGATTATTGTATGGTCGCAAGTGGAATGACGGAGAAGCTTCAACAGCTCTTTACTATTTCCTCTATGTAATTCTATTGGCTATGAATGGAACATCTGAAGCATTTTCCTATACGGTCGCAAATGAGATTCAACTCAAGCGCTCAAATAATTCATTGCTTGTGTCTTCACTAATTTACCTGGTGTTGAATGTTTCTCTTATACGTTCAGTTGGTGCAATTGGGTTGATATTAGTAAATTCTTTGAGCAATGGAAATTTCACACAAGAATTCAAGAGTTCATGCCGAAAATATTTTTAAACATCTCAGCAACGTGACTCTAAATAAGTCCGATATAATCTTTCTCAAGAGTATCATATGGATTTTTCCTTACTCCGATCTTGCCATCACGAGTTTTGTCGCAGTTGTAGTGTGTTAGAAGGATTGTACAGAGAACCAGCTCAGGTATGTTAAGGCTATCCCTTCTTTCTTTTGGCATGATCCCTACGATATGAACGAAACGTGCAAATGCACAAATTCCAAAAGTGACTCTACTCATAGAAGTAATAGAAATATCTATGTTCTTTAATTTTCAGGTGTCATAATATTTTATCATCTGTTCATGGGTCTCAAAAAAATACGAAAGTTGAAAGGATGTTACTTTGTGATATTGCTCAAGGGGCAAAATGGTCTTATGACATTCTGAATGGTTTTATTGACGTACTTTTCATGCATTGCATCCACGTGCATTGACTCATGACCAGATGGCGTTATATACGCGTATATATGTAAATATATGTATATGGGATATGGGAAAAGGTTATGGCGTTATATACGCACCACCACCTGATCAGCTGGTATATGATGATGATGTTGCCCACAGTGGCTGAAATATGATTCAAACGGCGTTATATACGCATATATGGGTATGTATTCAAATGGCGTTATATACGCATATATATGTATGTATTCAAACAGCGTTATATACGTGTATATATGTATGTATATATATGTATATGGGAAAGGTTATGGCATTATATACGCACCACCAGCTGATCAGCTGGTATACGATGATGATTTTGCCCACAGTGGCCGATATGATATGATGGGATGCCCTCAGAGGCTGATGATGTTATGAAACATATACCTATGCACGACATGACATTCATACGCATATGCATGACGCTGAAAGTAATTTATGATTTACAAAGTTATTCAGACGTACGGGTTGAGTCATGTACTCCATATGTCTTCCATGTCTCCTATGTATTTATTTATGTGCCTTACATACTCGGTACATTATTCGTACTAATGTCCCTTTTGCCTGGGGATACTGCGTTTCATGCCCGCAGGTCCTGATAGACAGGTCGAGAGACTTCCAAGTAGGCTATCAGCTCAGCGGAAGATGTTGGTGCGCTCCATTTGCTTCGGAGCTGTGTATTTGGTTAGTATGATTCAGACGTCTATTGTTTGGTATGGCGGGACTCTGTTCCGACCTTTGTGACACTTATGTACTCTTAGATGCTTGTAGACATATGTCGTGTACGTGGAAGATTGTACGTCCCTGTCGGCCTATGTTTGAGTTTATAAATGATTATGTTAGCCTATTAGGCCCATATGTCACATGTATATAATGATATAATAAGAAAGGCACATTACGTTGGTACTCAGTCAAGTAAGGTACTGGGTGCCCATTGCGGCCCATCGGTTTGGGTCCTGACAAAAGTGGTATCAGAGCAGTTTTGTCCTAGGGAGTCTACAAGTCATGTCTAGTAGAGTCTTGTTTATGGGTGTGTCGTGCACCATACTTATAAGCAGGAGGCTACAGGGCATTTAGGATTGTCACTCTTTCTACTTATTCTAGATCGTGTGGTAGAGCTCACTTATAAGAAGTCAAATTGCAAAATTCCATATTATTCGTAATAAGACAATACCTACATCCGGAAAGACGGTTGGAAAGAGAGATAGTTGTGGGAGAGCCGAGTCAGAGGAATTTGATTTTTGTATGATGCCTACGATAAGTAAATATGAGGTCTTTAGCAGATCATGGATGTACTGAAAGGTGTAAGCTTTCTGATAAGAAGCCTTAAGACAAGAATGCCTATCCATCTTTATGGTGAAGGACAATTAGATATTAAGAAGATAAGTACAAGTTTCCGCAAGTAAAGGAAGCAAGATGAAGAAGGGTATGAGGTGCTCAGTTAACAAAAGTTAACAATGTTTATAATTCAGGCAGAGGAACATAAGCTTTTTGATGTTATATTCAAATGTAACAGAGGTATATACAATTGGTCATACTCATTTTAGATATGCCCTATGGGGGTTAATAGAAAATAGTATAAGAAGATATGATGGATGAATTGTTTGTGTCAGTTGACATTTTCGAATGATATGACAAATGTGCTAATAGATCTCCTTATGAGACACCCAGATGGTACACTTTAAAATAGTGCAGCCAGATATGAGTACTACAAAGACATGCACTATAAGCCTTGAAGAGATAAATATTACCTCAGTGTGGCTCGCGTCCCTAGTAAAATGAGAACGTTAAATAACTTGAAGAGCCACTAGATGGAGCAAAGAAAAGCTAAAAGCGAAAGAATGTCGTATTGAAGTTTTCACAAGAAAAGGTATATGCAGAAATATTATCAGAATAATGGGAAGAGAGATAAGGAAGCATTATGAATAAAGTCTGATACATGGATGAAAACGGTAGAGTGTTACAAAACATATAGTCAAATGAATAAAGATACGAAAGGTGATGGTCCTTAAGACAACAAAAGAGTATAGGTCATAAGGTTATATCCTCATTTTGAGAAATAAGTTTGTGACTCCAACGCGACTACCAGAGGGGAGAGTTAATCCCTAGAGTAATAGAAATCAGTATGGGCTGGTAAACAAGATAAACATAGTAGAACCCAACATGGAGATTTCAGCCTCGAAGAATATCATTATGATACTTGATATATATTCAAACAAGAGTCGGGGTGGTTAAAGGTACCGTATGTGTGTTACGGGGATTGAGAAAGTGCTACTGGGAAGGCAGTGAACTGCAACCTTGATCCTCAACTTCCAATTCCCATACCGTTCATTGCACCTAACATGCCAATACGCGAGGGTACAAGAATTCCATCATAACTCCAGAACCACTAATAGAAAAATACTCCATCATATAGAAACCTTTCACTTAACTCATTTCAGGAGAACCATTGCAACACGTGACTGAATTCCCATAACCGCAGAAAATACAATCCTCAAGTGGTGGTCTAAACCACCATAACTCTTCCGGTATCCATCTACACATAATAGGACATTATAATCGAATACCTCCAAATAAATCAAATTACAGTGGCCGTCAAGCCTCGCATACCACCACAAATCACCTGCATAACCTAACATGCTGAAGGAACTGATCATTGCCACCATCGTGCCGATTCAACCATTTCTAACTGAACCAACTTCTTCTAATTTACTCTGGACTTGCTTTAGAAATAATAATAGCTCCATTAAAAATATAACGAACCCAATCCGCACTCATCCTGAGTGACCCTATTTCACGAGACCATGTTGCCTCAAAACCCACGAACTAACCATACCTTCCTTGTGCGCATATTCGCATCTTCAACCGGTACACCCATTCTGATAATTCCTTTACGAATCTGAAGTTATTTTCTCCCATTCCTCCAATGATACACCGCAAACCGATGATAACATAGAACACTCCAAGCCCCTTTCATAATCCACTGCAAAAGCTCAATATCTAACCATACCACGAACTCGAAATCCTTAGGCCCCACACTTTAATTTTGAACCCACTAGGACCATTGTTGAGAGTCACCCACTCTGACTTGTTCCCGAATATAATCAAACTACAAGGCCCTGCTAGCACATGAACACCCTCTCAAAGAAGCAACCAACTGAATTCCTTTCCTTGTACATCACATCCACAGAAGTATAGACTCTGAGTCTTCCCAAAACCTAAACATGAACCGATAAGGCCAAATATAGCACACATTCCTCAAATCCTTTGCTCAAATTACCACTGATGTTTTCTTTTCTTAGTCGTAATAACCCACCAATACATTTATAACTAGAAATCGCACAAGTAGACAACCACACAATCCAATCATAAATGGTGGGGCTCTCCCACTTAGCTTGAAGCTACAATTACATAGCCTTGGGACCCACTAAGATTCCTTCTTCCCCATTGACATCAGCTAAAAGTCCAACAATACATTCCAAACTCGAAGTCATGTTGCATCCAAATAAAATCCCTGGACCTAGTCGCTATCCACCATTAATTCCCAAATGGCTCCAAACTTTCCTCAAGGCGTGTGGCCATCCTACCATAGAACCCATATGTTA
This sequence comes from Nicotiana sylvestris, assembly GCF_000393655.2. Classification (NCBI taxonomy): domain Eukaryota; kingdom Viridiplantae; phylum Streptophyta; class Magnoliopsida; order Solanales; family Solanaceae; genus Nicotiana; species Nicotiana sylvestris. Next base: position 68,550,655 of record NC_091063.1, read on the forward strand.
CTCTGCCACTCTCCCACTTTGGTTAAACCCTCTCCTTTAAGCAACTCCTAGACTTCTGCTTTTCATACTTGTCCTTCTAGCAATTCAACCACCACAAAATACCTCCCACATGTCCTTCCTTGTCCTTCACTGCCCAATTGTTGCCTTAAATCTGAATCCATCTCTGTAACACTTGAGTTAATAAATTGCCACCAACTCCAAGCCTCTTAGAAGATCATCCTTCTCGAGCCATCAATATTAGAAATACCCATCTACACTCCGCTATCTCTAACAACCGCGTCTCCAGCACAATTTCACATCACCCTGACCATAACACCGGTAAACCATGACATGTTCAACAAGGACGATGCCACCACATCACAATTGAGAATTCCACCATGCTTGAAAATACCAAGTCTCGTTACTCCAATATCCCAAACATGAACATTCATAGTCCGATTGTCTTTCCTCCGCAGGAAATAAAATGCTGAACCACTGAATCATGCATTGAGAAAAACCTCCTTTCAATTCATTCACTGTCTCGACACATAAACAAGCACTCTACCATTACACCAACACGGTGCGATAATAACATCTGAACATTATAGCAATCTGCACGCAGCCTCGAAACCATTAAAAACACAGCTATTGATCCGAAATGACAGAACATCCTTCCGCTAGAAGACGATAATGACTTGCTCGAATGCGCAAGGAGAAACATCCTGCCCACATCTATATTACCACTATAACTCCTCGATGCCCAATTGACACGAGCACTGGACATCGTATAAGAATGAGTAGGAAGGATATAAAGGCATAAGCCTCAAAGGAATCAAATCGCACGATGAGGAGTCAATAAAGGGAAGTGCTCCTAACAGTCCTGTAGCCTCTCGAAGATAAGTACAAACGTCTCCTTACCGATCCGCAAGACTCTACTAGACTTGCTCATGACTCGTGAGACCTAAATGAACCTAACACTCTGATACCAAGATGTCACGACCCGAAATCTACTAGAGATCATTATAGCACCTAACATCGCCGCCAGGCAAGCCAACAGTGAATATTTAACTTAATTACTCATTTTAGTATTTTTGAAATCATAATTTTTCATCAATTAAATAGTAAAAAATAGAATTTACAGGGTTACTGGTAATGTCTTGACAACTATAATAAAGGATAATCTATAAGCACTCCCAAAACTCGGTGTCATAAGTGCATGAGCATCAACTAGGAAATAAAATAAAATACAACATCTGTCTGAGATACAAATTAGACAGGAGAATACAAATAACTCTTGTGTAGACTCTGCAGGCTACAGATCGTAACATAAAATGTAGTTCATGGTAAGTCCCTGCAATAGCCGCGTTTTTGTGCCCAAAATATCACCAGACATATATGTACATGCACAAAAATGTACAACAAGTGTAGCATGAGTACGTAAATCAATGCTTACTCAGTAAGTATCTAGCCTAACCCCAAAGAAGTAGTGACGAGGGGTCGACATCTACACTTACTAGTGGTCCAATAAGATAGATACAGTAAGAAGTAAACAGATGTGGGTCAAAGTAAATAAACAAATTAATGAAGTGTAAATACGTGATATGACCCTCTTCTCTACAATAAAGCGCTCAATTAGAAATTACCTCAACCAGAGCATATATATATATATATATATATATATATATGCGGCAAAATTAGGGGGCCCAATTTCTTGCTATTAGTTCATTTCAGAAGAATACCTCGAGGCCTCGAGGAGGCAAAGCTGTGACCGAGTTCCCTCCCTCGAGGCTCGTCGATGCCCGACCTAAAAGGAATGTCGATTGAGGTTAGAGTAAAAATGGGGAATTCCCAAGGCATGCGGCTAAGTCTAACAAAGACGGTCTGCCCGGAACATGTATCAAGGTGTCATGTCTAGCCGTCTCATCTCCATACCTTTACAATTAATGCATTTTGTACTATGATGGGATTCCCCTTCTATATAAAGGGGATCCTTACCATTTTGTAAAGGCCTACTATTGCTCCAACTATTCTACATGAGATAAATAATAACTCTCTCCCTCTCTCTTTTCTCTCTAACGTATTCTCCCGACACTATTGCTTATATTTATTGCCTTCATACTTGTTATTCATTTATAGCTTGTCATTGGCCATAAAGAGCCTCCCTTAATCATATCCTAATTGTTAGCCCCTTCCCGATTATCTCCGATAGCTCGGTCCCGAGCCCAGGCCTCGACCTCGAGGCCTTTCATCGGTCAGTCTGAGGCCCGAATAGCAAACCCCCCAGTTCGATTATAATTCCATTTTAGCTCGCATTTCCTCTTTATTCTTCACATATCTAGCATCAACTGCTTAACAACTAGCATAAACATAGATCACGTATTTTTAGAGTCCCATCAACAAATTTAATTATTATTACCATTTTCATGGTAAACAGTTTGGCGCCCACCGTGGAGCTAAAAATAATGGTGATTATTTTTTTGCTGGTTTCATTGCTCAACGCAAGTTATCTTTCACACTTTTTCTTGTCCAAGATCTTCGATTTCAGGTCAAAATGTCTGGCTTAGTGAACAAAGTTGAGAATGACAACCTTGAAAACCACAGAGAAAATGGTGTGGCTGTTCCAATTATTGGCATGCTACCACAGAACCCCGACAACACGCCTGGACCGATTCCAGTGGATGCGTGTTCGTAGGAAGCACAATAGGTCGACAAAACCTCACACACCGATAGGAGCATACAACATGGCGACCAATAGGAAGCCCAAAAAACCGCAGTTCGGGAAGAACGGGAAGTTAACCTTCATGTTATTTTTGAAATGTTGTAGGCACAACAGTTGGCTATCGCTTAGCTGCAAAGCCACCTGAAGACTCTCAGCACGGTAACACCGGGGACAACTCCACCAGCCGAACAGGTACCTGAGAGATCGAGCAATAATGGATCGATAGCCAACCTTGCCATCATAAAAATGCTCGAGGACCTCACTAAAATGATCGAATCGGGCGAGAAAATGATAGTAGCCAATGATAAGAAGGTCAAGACCTACAACTCCAGGGTCGACCAAATTTCGGGCGCACCCCCAGTCTTGAAAGGTGTGAATTCGAAGAAGTTCATACAAAGGCCGTTCCATAGAGAAGCAACCCCGAAACCCATTCCAAAGAAGTTCAGAATGCCGAAACTCCCAAAGTACAATGGGACCTCAGACCCCAATGAACACGTTACTACCTATACATGTGCAGTAAAGGGCAACGACATAAAAGACGACGAGATCGAGTCTGTCTTATTGAAGAAGTTCGGAGAAATGCTCTCGAAGGGGGCAATGATGTGGTGTCACAACCTAGCTTCCAACTCTATAGACTCATTTGCCATGCTGGCAGGCTCCTTCATAAAGGCACACACCGATGCCATTAAAGTAGCAACAAGGAAGTCCAACGTATTCAAGATTGAGCAGAGGGCGAATGAAATGCTGCGAGAATTTGTGTCTCGCTTCCAAACGGAATGAATGGAACTACCCCCGGTCTTCGACGACTGGGCGGTACAGGCCTTCACCCAAGGTTTGAATGAACAAAGCTTAGTGGCCTCAAGGCAGCTGAAAGAAAATATGATCGAGTATCCCGCCGTAACCTGGTCGGACGTCCTCCACCGGTATCGGTCAAAGATCAGGGTCGAGGATGACCACCTGGGAGCCCCCTCAGGCTCAGTATATTCGAGCACACTCCTGGCGAAGGAGTCAAAACCGAACAAAGAGCAGTATCAGCCGTACCCCGAAGATAGTAGGAATTCCCCGAGACATAATCCGCCTCGCAACGATCGATTGGTGAACCAAGGACAGAACCCTCGGGAACTCATCAACAGAGGTAGATTCGACGAGGACATGGGGAAAACGGGGGCACCTCACCTATCAGAATATAACTTCAGCGTCATTGTATCGGACATCATGTTCACTATCAACAAAATCAGGGACGCCAAATGGCCCAGGCCTATTTAGTCGGATCTTTCCCAGAAGGAATCACAACTTAGTACGTGAACTTCATAATACACACGGCCATAATACCAAAGACTGCCACCAACTCTGAGAGGAAATAGCTAGGCTATTCAATAAAGGTTACCTCCGAGAATTTTTGAGTGATCAGGCTAAAATTCAGCTCCGCGAAAGAAAGGCGGCTAAAAAGAACGAAGCAAATGAGCCACAACATGTTATCCACATGATATTGGGGGACATCGACACTCCCCAGAAACCCGTGATGAGAAGGACAAGAATATCCATCACCAGAGAAAAGCGAACTCGGGATACATACCCGAAGATGCTTTCGCATTCAGTGAGGAGGACTCTGAAACCTCGTCCCAACCTTATAAAGGCGCCCTGGTAACCTCTTTCCTCGTTAATTCATTTCAGATAAAACATGTGCTCGTGGATCCAGGTAGCTCGGCCAACATTACCAAGTCGAGGGTAATAGAGCAGCTCAGATTGCTAGACCAAATCATGCCCGCCACTCGAGTCCTTAAAGCAATCGAAACAATGAAAGGAGAGATCACTCTCCTAGTCAGCATGGCCGGCACGACCCAAAATGTCAAATTCCATGTCATTGAATGAGACATGAAATACAACGCCTTATTCAGGCGACCAAGGATACACTACATGAGAGCATCACCAACCACCATCCACCAAATGATGAAATATCCGATAGAGGGTGGGGTTAAAACCATCTACGGGGAACAACACACGGCAAAGGGAAGTGTTCGCGGTACGTAACGTAGCACCGATACCAATATCTCCACTCTCAAAAGAGCCAAAGGATAATCAAATTACGTCTTCGGCTAAGCTCGATTAAACACAGCGGAGGACCGTACCGAATCCTCGCTCCAAACAATAGGGACACATCAGACCTCAGAACATCGCCGGCGCATCCCACGAAAAGGTAAAACCACCTCCCTTTTTAATTATTTTACACTAACCTATATGCAGGTGCCCGATCAGGGCAGTCGAAAGTTCTAACCCAACCCGAAGATCTCAAGGCCTTAAAGGCATCCATTGCACTCTTTTCCTTTGGCCGAGCTTTTGTCCCGAAGAGGGCTATACCGGCAAGGCTTTTAACGAGGCAACGTCTATGCGCTACCTAAGGAGGATCTAATAAGCGTGCGAGGCTTCTTTTGCAATCAACCCCGAACACTGAAGGACACCCCCTCAAGAGATCATCCACTCGGAAAAACCAAGGACCGACGAACAAGGTTCCAATAGGAAATGATGTACCGGGCCAAACGGTCAAATGAACTGTGTCCGCAAGAGCCGGACTCACGGCAACAAAACAATATGTATTGTGTCAAGAATCAAAGAATATCTTTCGCTAAAGCATATCATACTCCAAAGGAAACTCAGCATTTTCACAGCAAAGATCCTTCCACCGAGAATGCCCCGAAATACTCGGAGATTAGCGTCAATAACTTGGCACCCACATGGCCTTAGGTTCGAAACTCCAAACTCATAAGCCCTCAACGAGGCAGCACGGAAATCACAAAACATCTTCAAAAAGGAAAAATGTCCCGAACACTCGGAGACTGTCATCACAGACTCAGAAAGCGCATGACCTCAGGGTCGGAATCTCCAAAATCATAAGCCCTCAATGAGGAAATTCCGAGCCCATGAGTAATGGCTCCCGAGCCAAAGAAAACTTGAAAACTCGGAGACTGTCGCCAATCGCCATTCATTATAAAACCTGAGGCCATAAGACCCCGAGTGGGCAGACGCGGTCCTGTAAGACCTCAAGCAAGGCATGAATCATACTCATACCGAGTATCAACAACATAAACTATAAGACCTCAAGCAAGACATGAATCATACTCGTACTGAGTATCAACAGCATAAACTGTAAGACCTCAAGCAAGGCATGAATCATACTAGTACCAAGTGTCAACAAAACTGTAATACCTCAAAAGGCATGAAATTATTTTAAGACCTTACTACAGGCATAAACTCAATCCCAAAAGTTTAGGCTATATATCACATTTGTAAGACTCCCGAAAGGGCACACACTCAATATAGATTCCTAAACTACTACACTCGGGACAAAAAATGGCTCCGGCCAAACACCGATGACTATAGTCATACGACTGTACTAGCCGAATTAACGCGACTCGGGTACGCCCGACCGTCGCTACAAAATCATAAGGCCATTACTTCAAATCTACTTCGAAAGGAACTGGTTAAACAGGCTATCCTCGACAGGCAAAAGAGCTACGACCATGTCAGCTCCAAATCACAAGGCTTTGAGTTACTCAGCCTACGAGCTAAACCTTCCAAGGTGCTCGAACATTACCACAAACGACTTGAAATTGAGGTTCATCCCGAACCGTCGACGGGTCAGGAAAAATCATTTCAAAGTCTTTAACGAGAGGAAAATAAAGCCTACATAAAAGGTCACATCGACCGAGCACATAAGAGCCATTATCGCCAGCCTAATGAGCCCTAGGGCCACACACACTAAAAGGTCGCAACGACCAAAAGCGTAAGAGCCACTGTTGTCAGCTTAAAATCTGAAAGCATGAGGGTCAAAATGAGCTCGAGTCGTAACCCAATTTGGAGACCGGACCCAAATAGTTGATTATACATGTCTAAGGGCAAATCGTAAGAGCCATTGTTGCCAGCTTAATGAGCCTCAGGGCCGTGCATATAAAAGGTCGCTTTGACCCAAGGCGTAAGAGCCGCTGTCGCCAGCCTACACAAATAGAGAACTTAAGGGTCAATTGTGCTCGAGTCGAAAACCGACTCGGAGACTGAACCCAAAATAGTTAAAATACAATGCCCAAGGGCAAGGAGTAAGAGCCATTGTCGCCAGCCCATGCAAACACAAAAGCTTGGGGGTCGAATGAGCTCGAGCCGAAGCCCGACTCGGAGACTAAACCCAAAACAGTTGAGCAAAAGCATAAGTGCTCTAACGCCAACTTACACTAAAGATCGCATCGACCGAACGCGTAAAAGCCCCCAGGCTTACCTAATGAGCCTCAGAGCCATGTCACGAATCTAAGGATTTTCACCAACTCTGAAACCAATCCACCTGGTCAGAAGCGAAGCAGAAAGGGGTACAGAAGAAATAAAGCTTCAAGTTTTCTTTTATTTACATACGTGAAAAAGTGCATTCTCCATCTACAAACACGCTCTGAAGGTATCACATACAAAATGGCAGAGTCTATGCCCCGCCTTTGAGGGATACGACCTATTAGCCTCATCTACACTCTCCTCGGCGTTAGACAGGAATGACCGAGCATCACGCTCGTCCGCCCTCGCTTGCGCCAACTCTTCCAGGAGAACAAAACCCCTTATATCGATCTCCTTGAGAACCCTTCTTCGGGATCTGCAACGAGCATATTCTTTGGTCCTATCTTCACAATTGAGGACCCTCTTCAACTCGGCTTGGGCATCGACAACATCCTTCAAATAAATCGCCATCTCGTGATCGACCTTAGTCCGGCTCAGTGCTACTTCGGTCCGAGCATTAACAATCTCATCCCTGACCTTCGAAAGATTAGATTTGAGCTTTGTGATAATATCCACTTGAACTGAAGCATTATCACGAGCTAAGCGGAATTGGACCTTGAAGGCAGGAACTTTAGCCAAGGCACCTTTCTCCTCCGAAGCTTGAGCCGCAGTCATTCCTAATTTGGTTGGCTTCACCCCTAAGGCGTTCCAGGGCCTCCGTCTTTTTTTGTAGCTGGGATGGGCAAAGAGTTAACCTGAGAAGTTAAAAAGTGAAATGCTTACCCGCCCGGGATAGGAAGTTACCTGCTCCATCAGATAGCGCTCGTAATTCGAGCTCCGGTATACCTCATATCGCCAGTGTGTCAGGTAAACTTCCTTCCCCTTGCAAAGGAGCCCAAGGGAACTACCCTCATCCAGAGCTTTCCAGAGCCTAGCCCCATGACGGATAAGCTCAGACCTAATCCTGCCAAAGGCCTGCAAAGAAAAAATCGATAAGGATGGGAAGGCGCAAGATCCAGAAGGGTTGTGCCAAAGCTTACCGCAAAGTGAAGTCGGCGGACTTCCTCGAAGACCCAGCACACCTTTGTTAATCTAGTCCCCTCGGCCCTGGAAGAATCAACCCCGGTCGAAGCATGATCACTCGGAGGAACCATTTCTCCAGAACTGGAAACTTCAGGTGCAGCAGGCTCGGATGATGTTTTCTTCTCAAAGACTCGGCCCCGTTTCGCCCTGCTGTGAGCACTATCGCACTGCAAATGCATGTCCCATTTATTATTGTCGCCCTTTAGCTCGTAAGCTGGCAATCCCTCCCCCTTTCCGGAGGAGCACAACCTCGCCCTTGGAGACCCTTTGATACCTACGACGGCAATATTAATACATGAAAAGGGGAAAATGTCTTCCCAAATGTACGGGGGAGAAGGAAAAGGTAGTATATGTGCATACCATGATATTTTGCTTCCCATCTGCCACGAGACACAACTAGACACCTACGCTCGTCAAAGGTCGAATGGGTCGCCAGCTTCTGGACCCAGCCAGGCAGATTAGGAACTTCGCCCGACGCCCATGAAATTGTTGTAGAAAAGGAGGAAAACACGATTACTAAACTAACATCCACCATGAGCAAATCTGAGAAAGCACGAGATGCTCCACTCATGCATATAATTCCATTCCTCAGGGAATGACATAAGTTCCATGGGAATAACGTCAGCCATCCGGACCCGGACAAACCAACTAATCCACTCTTGATCTTCTTCTTCCTCATCGTCAACAATGAAGGGCATGGACGAACGGCACCACAAGGTTAGCAGACCTCAATGATGAAAGGACCGGTACATCCTCACAATATGACTGAGCATGAATTCAAGCCTTGACTTCTCCGCAAAGAACCTCATCATCAGCACTATTCGCCAAAACGACGGATGTATCTGCGCCAAAGAAACCCGATACTTTAAATAGAAATCGAGCACAACCCTATCAAGGGGTCCCAATGCAAAAAGGTACAAGTACATGTTCAGGAATCCATCGTTAAGGTCTTTGATACCCTCATCCGGGGGAAGCACCTGTAACGCAACCCCATCTCCCCATCCGCAGTCTCTCCTCACCAACTCAAGATTCTCCTCTCTTATCGAAGACATAGTCTTCAAGGTAAAATCCCGTGGATCCTGAGTGCTAGGAGTGGAACTCTCCCCTCTCTGCCGAGCAGACCCTGATGTAGCAGTCATGGCTATGGCGGGACTAGTGAACTGAAGCAGGAACCTACACAAACACTTGGTGCTAAGGTAACAAAGGACTTGACGCTGAAATAGAAAGATAACTATCTAAAATAGTGGGATCTCCCAAGAAGAGGGAGCAACCCCACATATATGTGGGGAAACAACAACGGTCCGTCTACCCAAGTTAGGCTTCAAAAGGCCAACAACATCATCTCCAATCCCGAGGTGGTACCCGGCCTCGAGGACCTACATCAAAAGGAAGTTAGGCTTCAAAAGGCCAACAACATCATCTCTAGTCCCTAGGTGGTACCCGACCTCGAGGACCTCCATCAAAAGGAAGTTAGGCTTCAGAAAGCCAACAACATCATCTCCAGTTCTAAGGTGGTACCCGGCCTCGAGGACCTTCATCAAGAAGAAAAATAAGCACTTCGAGCTCCGTCCATGAGGGCTCGACCTTGGGACACCGCCTGAATATGGGTAACCCCTCCTCAAGGACCTACCTACAACACCTTAAAAGGTTATCTACATCAAGTTCAAAGTAAATCTCTAGGTGCCTGAAGCTGACTTTCACTCATAGACCACTCTAAAAAAAAATTCAAGGTTTGATGATCTATCTTCATGAGACTCGAGGGTCCTAATGACTCGAGTCTATCAGACTGCTTCAGGTTTGGTCCGAGGAACAACGGTGGGCTCGAAAAGGAGCCATTTATGTCGATCAAAGACCCAAAGGAATACTCGCACCCGAGTTAGATGTTAACAATCGTCAACAGGGCATACATTCAGAACTCCCACAAATATAAAAGAATAGGACAAGCATTAAAGACAGAAGTCAGGAAAATAGTTTTATATTCATATTCGTAAACATTTGGTTCCTTACATATGATTACAAAAGCCCACAAGGGGTCCTTACACAGAGACAAAGAAGGGAAGGGGTACACACCCATAGTGAAAGCCTAAGGGCCTAGTCTACCCTTGAAAGTTCATCTCCGGTAGCAGCATCTATGAGCGCCACCTCCTTGAGCTCGCATCCTCGAAGGCAACTCCTTCGATCGCCACCTCCTCTAGGTTCCAAGCTCGATCTCGTGGAATAACATCACCGAGGGAGAAGATGAAGAGGAGGAAAGAGGGAGGATGTGAAAGAGGCAAAAAAAAGAGACATAACCCGCCGAAGCCAAAGGTTGAAGATTAGGCCAGCCCCAGCCTCAAGCGGCCTGTTGTGCCATTTTATCCCTTGGGAAAAAACCCAAGGGATGAAGTGCCACACCAGGCCAAGGTAGGAGAGTGAGCAGCGATGTATAGTCCGAACGCTCTCCCAAGCAGCGGTGTAGAGTCCAAACACCCTTCTATATAGAAGGAAGCTGCCTGCCCCTATATCATCATCTCGAGCCAATAAGAACAGTAGTAGCAACAACAACAGCAATGGCAAGACGGTATGATCTCTCTCGACAAGGGGAAGCTCCGACAGAAGGCCACCACACGACTGATGAGAATGCTTCCAAACAATCGTAAAGTCGTGAACTCAAAACATGGTGATTATCAATAAAGAAAGATGGTGAGAAGAAAGTGACGAATGAATGAAGGAAGGCACTTGGATAGAGAGATAACGCTAGAATACCCCCATTTATAGGAGATAATGACACAACCATTAATGCATTTGGAAGACTGACCGGCAGGTACAATTAATGCATTCTTGAAGAATTAAATCGATGGAGGTACTATCACTTTGAAGAACGGGAATCGATAGCGCATTGAATGTCGTAAAAAAGACAAGTCCATGGGATGTCCCGGTTATCGTGAAAACTCATACCATGGGTTGCATCATCGGCATGAAATCATCACAGTAAGACCAATGAGTCGAGGATCATAATCGTTTCCCATCTCTTCGTTCTAGGAAACGCGAAGACTATCTGTATGCGGAGAAATCAGGGGGGCCCAATTTCTTACTATTAGTTCATTTAAGAAGAATACCTCGAGGCCTCGAGGACACGAAGCTGTGACCGAGTTCCCTCCCTAGAGGCTTGTCGAGGCCCGACCTGAAGGGAATGTCGATCGAGGTTAGAGTAAAAATGGGGAATTCCCAAGGCACGCGGTTAAGTCTTACAAAACCAGCATGCCCGGAACTTGTATCAAGGTGTCACGTCTAGCCATCTCATCTCCATACCTTTACAGTTAATGCATTTTATACTATGATGGGATTCCCCTCCTATATAAAGGGGAACCTTACAATTTTGTAAGGGCCTGCTATTGCTCCAACTATTCTACATGAGATAAATAATAACTCTCTTTCTCTCTCTTTTCTCTCTAACGTATTCTCCCAGCACTATTGCTCATATTTATTGCCTTCATACTTGTTCTTCATTTATAGCTTGTCATTGGCCATAAAGGGCCTCCCTTAATCATATCCTAACTATTAGCCCTTTCCCGATTATCCCCGATAGCTTGGGATCGATCCAAGGCATCGACCTCGAGGCCCCTCATCGGTCAGTCCGAGGCCCGAATAGCAAACCCCCCGGTTCGATTATAATTCCATTTTAGCTCGTATTTCCTCTTTATTCTTCACATATCTAGCATCAACTACTTAACAACTAGCATAAAAATAGATCACGTATTTTTAGAGTCCCATCAACAAATTTAATTATTTTCACCATTTTTACGGTAAATAATATATATATATATATATATATATATATATATATAATGGACCTCACCAGATAGTTTGTCATAATTCAACTCAGGAAGACTCATAGATACACTGACTTCTTGTCAGATATTACACACTATTTCTATGAGAGTATTTTATATAAATGCCCAGGCATACGGCCCGATCCCATCATAATCTGTGCACTATCGAGGGTCGAAAGTCACGAACCATAGATGTATCTATCCTGCTGAGGCGAAAGGCCCGATCCCATTAGAATAAGAAGCTTTGACGGGTCCTCGACCCCACTCACGAAGGAACATGTGAGTTATAAAGAGCTTTGAGGAAACCTTTCGATGAGAACACATAACACGGGAGAAATTTGTAAGAGGAGTATAATTATTCCGCGGCTAATCATGAAACTCATCAAATCTCTACAATGGCAAGTCTATCACTCTATGTCCGTCTAGTCTCAAGTAGTAATACGGAGTAAAATAATTTAATAAGCAAGAGATAAACCAAATAGTACAGTTATAGAATGATATGAACCTGAGTCTACCCGGACAATATGAATGTAGCTACATATGGACTCTCGTCACCTTATGCGTACATAGCCCATGCACACAAGTAACACATATCAGTTATAACACCTATGGGGTAGTTTCCCCCTCACAGAGTTAGATAGGAGACTTATCTCGCTTCGAAGTTCCATAACCGGCTCCAACGCCGCTCTAACACCCCTAACCAGTGCCCTTTGCACCAAAACTAGTCAAGCAATGTGCAAACAATAAAATTATACTCTAATACTCATAATAAATCAATTTATAACAATTTACAACTCTGCCCGAAAAGTCAATAAAGTCAACCCTCGGGCCCACGTGCCTAGATTTCAAAAATTATTAAAAATAAATAGTACCCATAAATCATATGGTCTATATCAAAAAAATCATCAACGTTTGTCCATGAATCGACCCACAAATCAAGAATTTACCATTTTTCAACTTTGGGGTTCAAAATCCCAATTTCTACAATCCAAATACAGATAAAAATAATAAACAATAAAAATAATCATGTAGTAACATTAAAATAAAGGTTATATTTTTACCTACTTGTTGAGACGAGAAGAACGACGCAAAAATCAGCTCAAACGGAGCTTTAGAACTCAAGATATGCCCAAAATACTAAAATTCTCGGTTTAAAACACTATCCAAGCAATTTTTCTTCTTCGCGTTCGCGGGAAAACCTTTGCGTTCGCAAAGAGCAATTCTTCACGTTAAACGGTCAACCCAAACTTCCTTCTTCGCATTCGTGGGACCTCCCTCACATTCAAGAAGAATAAAGTTCGCACCAGAAACTAGCAATCTTTTCTCGACATGGAAATGGACATAACTCTCTCATACGACATCAGAATTGGGTGAGTCTTGTTGCTATGACTCCATAATTACGATACGGATCTAATGATTTAATCAAATCACAAATAAAAGGTCATTTGTTCAATATGGTACCTTTTATTTCCAAAGAAACAACGTTGAAACATCAAATAAGAGCACGATACCACCCAAAAACACATCCGAAATACACCCGAGGCCCCCGGGACCCCGTCCAATCACACCGACCCGCTACATATATAACACGGACCTTCTCGAGGTCTCAAATCATACCAAATAACATCTAAGCTACTAATAGAGCATCTATTCAAGCCTAATGAATTGTTGAACTTCTAACTTCCACATCCGATGCCGAAGCGTATCAAATCACGTCCGATTGACCTCCATATCACGTCTGATTGATCTCAAATTTTGCACACAAGTCAGATTTTACATTACGGACCTACTCTAACTTTGGAATCAGAATCCAACCCCGATATCAAAAACTCCACTCCCGGTCAAACTTTCAAAAACCTCAAACGTCCAACTTTCCCCAAAATGATCGACGAACCTCCAAATCTACATCCGCACACGCTCTTAAGACCATAATCATCATACTGAGCTATTTCCAGTTCAGACTTTTAAATGGACATCGATAACATTAAAATACACTTCAACCCAAATTTATGAAGTTCTTCCAAATTTCCAACTTTCCACAATAGGCGCCGAAACACTCCCGAGTCATCCAAAACCTGATCCGAACATACGCTCAAGTCCAAAATTGTCATACAAACCTATTGGAACCTTTAAATCCCGATTTCAATGTCATTTACTCAAAAGTCAAACATTAGTCAGTTCCTCCAACTTAAAGCTTCCGAAATTAGAATTTGCTTTCCAAATCAATTCCGAACTTTCCAAAATTCAATTCTGATCATATGTACAAGTTATAATACCTGAAGTAAAGTTACTCAAGGCCTCAAACTGCCAAACGACGTGTTAGAGCTCAAAACGGCCGGTAGGGTCGTTACAACTTACCCAATAAAAAATAAATTAGTAGTATCCCCCTTGATTCAATAAGCTCTTCCAGTTATTAAATTGGGAACAAAACTAGCTAAAATTCAATAAAGAAACCCATCATATAGGAGGAAGAAGAAGATTCACAAAATTGTGTCTTTAGCTCTCCAAAGACCATGTTTATATAGGTGTTGCTTCAACGACTAGTTTCCAACGGCTAGTTAACGACTAATTTATAATGACTAGTTTCCAATGGCTAGTTAACAACTAGTTTGACTATTTCAAGATAAGAGAAAGTTGGTAAAAATAAGGGACACTTACTTTTGAGATACCCACAAATCCCAACAATCCCCCACATATCTCAAAAGAAATATAATAATAAAGAGATAGATTATAATTTGCTGAGTTTCGGGTATAATGAAATTCATCTGGTATCTAATAGACTATGGATCAGATATAGATAAAATAAGATTTAACTTACAAAATAATTGGTGAAGTCTATAACTTCTATGAACCAAAAATTTTATTTTAAGCTAGAATCTTATTCATCCTATTACACCCCTACAATTTCTGCTGTTATCGCGGTTTTTCGCTAATAGACCATGTGCGTGCTTGGTATTCATGAGTACTCTAGAAATTTTGCCACAAATTTCATAGGAGCGACTCTACTCCACATTCATATAGGTCCACCCATCAAGTGTATTATGAAGTGCAATACATTGCCTACAAAATGCTATAGATTATTGGATTAAGAGTTTAATAACTCAGCCTCACATTCCTTGCAGTCTTGCACTATATACATACACACCATAGGAAGAGACACAATTTAATAGTGCATATCTGATCAACTAATGACTTGTTATTACCCATATGAACCTACTTCATGGGATCTCTAATCACATAGGTTGAGTTACATCAGTGTTGATACATCTCAAATTGACATAAGTCTCAACCCCTTGATAATTTACTTATAAGTCAAAGAATCGGTCAAATCCTCTTGTGACTACACATAATATGTATAAAATATCTCTCTAAGCAATTGCTCTATCACATTATATCTCAAGAGAATTTTTTTACTCTTTCCATTGAAAGATTTATTTTCATACAATGGTTATTGCGCCATGGCAATCACAATTCATCGACACAAATATTATTGGCTTAATTCCTAGTGAAATATTCACCAAGAGATTGCTTATCAGCCTCATTAGCTTTCTTCATAATTATCATACACATGCGATCTGATCTCTCCCACCTTTCCATCTTACATTAGAGGTAGTCTTATTTGTAAGAGGTGGTGGAGAGTCAATGCTTAACGCAAGGTCGAGATCTATGACTTTGAGAACTATGTTGAGATTTTCTTGCCATTACTTGAAGTTAGTGCCATTCAACATAGCAATTGAATTGATATTGGCGGTAATATTTGCAAGAGTAATTTCAGCTAAACCGGAGAACAACAAATAATGAAATAAGCTCACATAATATTTAAAACTAAAATAAAAATAAATTTGAACAAAGGTAAATCCCATCTAAAGGTACCAGTCACTCTATCAATATTTTATCTTTGGACAAAATATTAATTTGTAAGTGGTATTTTGGTGCGATAATCAAGCATTGATAATAAATAACATGTCGAATAGTCAATCTTCTTTTAGGCCGATTTATTATTCACACGTAAAATCAAATAATCATCACGTGTTTATTACCACAAGAATGCACTTGCAATTCTGTTAAATGTTGAACTTCCTTTGGGCGGATCAATATTCACATAGGTTACACATACACAACCTTTGATAATTCAAACTAAATAAATCTCCACAAGAGATATCACTTTGGCAACTTCAAGCTTCGACTTTATTTATCTCAAAATATATACAACTATACCACTATTCAAATTTAAGGGTGTGTTTGGTATGAAGAAAAATATTTTTTGTGGAAAATATTTTCCTATAAAATGAGTGATTTTATCCCTTATATTCCCTTATTTGTTTGGTGAGTAAAAAACTTTTTCCACAAAATATTTTCTAGTGTTTGATTAGAGAGTAAAAAAATTTTGTTAAAAAAAATAATTTTTATGCTACTTTCCTCACTTCCTTCCCCCGAATCCCAAAGTTTCTTGTCCTCTCCCCCAACCCCCACCTCCAACACAAATACCCAACATTTTCAGGATTTTATGTTCTTTAAAAATGTAATTATTCTTTTAAAAATTTACACAAACCCAAAGGAGCTAATGTGTTGCTTTACTTTTTTCACGCAAAAATAATGTTAAAATTTGTTCTCCATAACTAGAAAGAAATTACTCTTTTTTTGGTTTAAAAAATGTAATCATTCTACAATATGAAATTAAAGTATTTTTTTGTTAAAATGAAAGAAAATACTCTTTACTACATCATTTTGTTGAAATAAAAGAAAATACTTCGACATCATAAAAAAAAGTATTTTTTTGTTGAAATGAAAGAAATTTCATTTTGTTGAAATGAAAAAGAAAGTACTTTATATAAAACATGAAAAGAAAATTACTCTTAATAATATTTTTATTTAGGGTGAAGGGTGGGGGTTGGGTTGGGGTGTGGGTGGGGATGGTGGTAATAACCCGACCGGTCGTTTTGCTTTCTAGAACCCCGTTCCCCCTAAATAAGACTTCATGTATGTGCTTTTACTATTTTATAACTTGCGGTTATGGTTAGTTCGGGATTGGAAAGGTTTGCGTTGAAATCAGAACACTTGGTTCCTTAAGGTTGACTTAAAAGGCTAAGTTTGACTTTGGTCAACATTTTGAGTAAATGACCTCGGAATCGGGATTTGACAATTCCAATAGGTTCGTATGATTATTTTAGACTTGGGCATATGTTCAGATAGGGTTTTGAACGATTCGGGAGCGTTTCAACGCCTAATAGTGAAAGTTGGCATTTTGATTGAATTCTATAAGTTTGGGTTGAAATAGATTTTTACATTCTAGATATTTGTTTGGGATTTCGAGCCTGGGAATAGCTCCGTATGGCTATTCTAGACTTTGGAGCGTGTCCGGAAGTGGATTCAGAGGTCTGTAAGTCGTTTCAGGGTCGTTTGATGAAAGTTAGAAATTTGAAGTTTTTGCAAAGTTTGACCGAGGGTGGAGTTTTTGGTATCAAGTTTAGATTCCAGTTCCGAAAGTTGGAGTAGGTCCGTAATGTCATTTAAGACTACACGCAAAATTTGGTGCCATTCCGAGTTGATTTGATAGGAATCGGACGCGCGAAAGTATTCTTAGAAGTTTTTGAATTCATAAGTTAATCCATGCGTTTTGGCGTTCGATTCGTGGTTTTTGATGTTATTTCAGTGTTCCGATTGCGCAAGCAAGTTCATATGATGTGTTAGATTTGTGTGGGCAGTTGGTGTGGAGCCCCGAGGGCTCGGGTAAGTTTCGGACGTTCCGAAGGATGATAAACACTTCAATTTTTTTTGGTGTTTCTTGGCAGCAGTTGCAGGTCTCACAAATGCGAGAAAATGTTCAGAAATATGAACCTCGCATTTGCAAGAAAGGCTTTGAAATTGCGAAGAATGCTCGACCTGGGTAAAGTTCGCATTTGCGACCTTGGCAGCCTAAGCCCGGGTTTGCATTTGCGATGGAATTTTCGCATTTGCAACCTTCGCATTTGCGAACCAGGTTTTGCAAATGCGACATCTGAGACATGTGCACAGCTTATTAATTGTGAGACTTAGACCATTTAACTCATTTTCTCTCATCTCTTGGGCGATTTTTGGATCTTTTGGAAGGGGGTTTTCTCCTAGCACTTTAAGGTAAGTATTTCTACGCAACATGAGTTAAATACATAGATTATGGGTAGATTAACATGTAAAAATTGGTGAAAATCAAGGGTTTAGATGAAAACCTAGGTGTTTTATAAAAATGAGATTTAACTACGAAATTGGTTATGGAATTAAGTAAAAATAATATTTGACTTAATGGGATTATGGGTAACAACTTTCTTCGAAAGGTTCCAGAATTCGGGCACGTGGGACAGTGGTGCATTTTAGGAATTTTGCAAATAGGCTTGGAAAATCACTTTGATATTTAGGATATGAACTTTTGAGCATTTATTGACTATTTTATGTAATATTTGACTAGTTTTGAGTCATTTGGCACCAAATTGAGGGTTTGGGCACTATCTTGGACCGGAAAGTAGGCTTTGAGACGAGATAAGTCTCTTTTCTAACTTTGTAAGAGGTAATTAACCCCATATGTGAACTTAATTAATATGTGATTCTATTTGTGAGGGCTACGTATGCACGAAGTGATAAGAGTCCGTACGTAGCTACTATTCATGCTTATGTTCGGGTAGTTCTAGGCTTACACCATGCTTTATGGACCCCGCTACTTGATTATGTTTGTTAATTGCCTTGAATAAAGTTAGGGTTGAGGATTTGCGGATTTTAAAAGTTTCAAGTTGAGAGAATTGAGTGATGCTATTTTGAAAAAAAATTGAGGGATGTTATGATTAACTTAAAGAATTTATATTTAACCGCGTCGAAAGTATATTCCGCTAGTGGAATAACTTTTTCACTACTCTCAGAGGAGCGGGTCGTTCGCTTCAGCAGGTTAATAGATGCATCTATGATTCGTGTCGTTTGACCCTCGACAGTGGACACAGTTATGTATATATATATTTGGATCGGGCCGTATGTCCTCGGCAAAATTCGTGCGTGATAATAGAACTGGAAGTCCCTTTCATATTTGATATTATTTCATTTGTTTGAGAGATTATTTGTTTTAAATGAAGGAAACGATTCGGTTCATAAATATGATGAAAAGATTGTTTAGTTATTTTTTATTCTGAGTTTTATTGCCATCTCTATATATATCATGTTTAACTAGAATTTCATATTATTTTGTTGGCCCTTAGTAAGTATCGGAGTCGACCCCTCGTCACTACTTCTTCGAGGTTAGACTAGATACTTACCGGGTAGATGTTGTTTATGTACTCATGTTAAACGTTTGCACTTAAATGTGTAGGATCTGAGGGAGGGGCATCTGGATATCAATCCGGCGTGCACGCTTGACGTACACTTTGAGATTTCACGGTGAGATGCCTTCCAAGCCGTTCTGCAGCAGCTGGAGTCTTTCTTTTATTATATTTTTTGTCTATTTCAGTTCGGATAGTAGACTGGTATTCTTTTCAATAATCTACTAGAATGCTCATATACTTGTGACACCAGATCTTGGCACATACTAGTAGACTTATGATTTTGGATTCATTTTTATGATGTCGATTTGCACTCAGTGGCTTTCGTTTAAGTATTTTGCATCTGTCATTTCCCAAATCCTTTAGCAACGAGGAAAGTTATTTACTTAGTAAACTTATTAAAAATAGAAAATCACTAGATGGTTCAGTGTTGGCTTGCTTAGCAATGGTGTTGGGCGCTATCAACGCCTATAATAGAATTGGTTCGTGACATCTACATCATAAAAAGAAAGTATTTTTTTGTTGAAATGAAAGAAAATTTCATTTTGTTGAAACGGAAGAAAATTTCATTTTGTTGAAATGAAAAAGAAAGTACTTTATCTACAGCATGAAAAGAAATTACTCTTAATAATATTTTTATTTAGGGTAGAGAGTGGGGGTTAGGGTGTGGGTGTGGGTGGGTGGATTGGGTTGGGTTGGGTTGGGGTTGGTGGGAATTGGGGAATAGGGTGTAGAAGGTTGAAAAAGAGTTTTGGAAAATATTTTCCATTTTTTTGACAGGGAAAATATTTACCTCCAATCGGAGAAAAAAGAGTTCATGTGAAAAATATTTTCCAAAACATTTAAGCAAACAAAATATGGAAAAATTAGAAAATATTTTTAATACCAAACACTAGGGGTGGGCATCAGTCGGTTTGGTTTGGTTTTGAATTTTATCCGTTCGACATATCGTTTATCGGTTTTTTAATATGCTAAATCGATAAGATATTGGTTATCGGGTATTAGTTAGTCGGTTATCGATCTTTATTTGTTTATCCGATAAGAATAAAAAATATCCAATTTTTTTATATTTTATTATAGAAATCATGATCATACTGTTAAGAGAAAGGAATTGAATTTTTTCTTTTAAGAAAAGAGGGATTAAATTTCAATATTAGAAAAAGAAAACAATCTCAATGAATGATCCAAATTTTCAAACTTATAAGTTACTAGGAGTAAAAATAAGATATTCAACAATCTAATCTTACTAACTATCTCATCGGGGGGGGGGGGGGAGGGGGGAGGGTGGGCATAATTCATATGACAATAATAAAATCCTAATCTTATAAATACTAAAGAATGAGTGCAACAAAAGAAATAAATAAAAAAACTAAAAATCTGAACACTTTGTCTCAGTGTTCTCTCGACGGCCAACTCATCAAAGTACCAAACCCTAGCTTTCTACCCTGAACATTGGGTATCTTCTTCTGGCCCCTTGGGGGCAAGTGAGAGCACTAGATCGAATACACAGGATTGTCCATGTTTTTTACCTTAGCTCTACTTAGACTACTTCTCGATTTTTCCTTTTTACGATTGTTTGCTTCCAAAGGCTTACGCAGGGACGATATTCACTGTTGTTATGACTTGGAGAACATGGGATTTTTGCTTTTCCTATTGGCTTTTTAGTTGAACGTGACTAGAGATTTGGAAAGCTTCGTTTACGCCAAAGGCAAAATTAGCAACAGACCCACATACTAATCATACATAATTTTTGCGGGCATGGAAATACGCTGCCGCAAGACAACTTCTGGATCCGTAGCAGTTCAAGCAGTGCCACTTGCCTCGCTATGGCTGCTTCCCCTGCTGACCCAGTCAATTCTGTCTTCAACGTCATCGCGAATGCAACTATACTATAACAATTCTCCTACTACAATGGAGGATATCGACGGAGGAGAAATCGCAAGCAAACTAGACAGAGAAGAGGAAGAGAATCAGAAATTTTAATGGGATGGGGGAAGAGAATGGGATGTATCAAAGTAGAGAGAGAAAGAAAATATTGTTACTAATTAGCGTATTTAGTGGCTTAGGGTTAGGAGGTAACCAAATTAAATATTTTGCTATAAACCTTAAAAGGTATCTATAGAATATAATTTTTTTAAATGGTATTTATTTAAAATAAATAAGGTGTTAACCTTTGATATAGGAGGTAAAAATTCCAATAAAAAATGCAACAAGGCTGGGATTGGGCCTGAATCCCTTAGAAACTCAGCAGGCCCAAATGGATGTACATGCCCAAAAGAAAAAGAAAATCATTAGATACATGCTCCATATTTCAAAAACATTCAACCATGTACGAAATATATAAATGTCACGACTCTAAATCCGTACCCGGTCGTGATGGTGCCTATCGTGAAACAAGGCTAGCCCACACAACACCCAATTCATTTTAAACAATTATAATAACATAATTTAAGTCATTAAAATCAATACAATGCAACAAACAGTGAAAACTTGTAAAAAAATACCTTAGTTCAATGAATACCTCTTTAAAACATCTTTTAACAGTTAAACAGGTGAATGAAAAGCAGCGAGAAAAGATAAACACATAAAATCAGCTCCTCGGGCACTATACCAACAGAAATCAGCCCCTCGTGAAATAACATGGAACAACCTCATCCCCTCGGGCTATATCACATATCTCACTGGGTACCCGCGCTCACTGGGGATGTACAGACTCCGGGAGGGGCCCCTTATGGCCCAAGCGCAATATCAAGCCATCTTGTGACATAATCAATAGGCTCTAGGCCTCATATCAAGCCATATCGTGGCATAGCAAATCAGGCCCTCGGCCTTACAATCATAAATCAGTACACTACTGCTGCGGCGTGCATCCCGATCCCATAATAACCTCACAACACAGGCCCTCGGCCCTACTCAGTCAGAAATCTCTAAAAGCCACTCGGGCATAGTAAAAATATAATGCTCAGCTCAAATTATCATTTAAGATGTCAAAACAGAGTAAACATAGCTAAGTTATGAAAACAGTAAAATATAGCATGACCCAGTACAAGTATAAAGTCAAAACAATGAGGAATAGTAGTAAAAATCCCCTAAAGGTCCAAAACAGTTGGCACGAGGCCCAAATATGGCTTTCAGCCCAAAACATGATGATAGCAAATAGTTTTCAATCAAATACGCAGTAAAACAGTCATACGGGATGGACTAAGTCACAATCACCAATAGTGCACGACCCCACGCTCATCAACTAGCATGTGCTATAGCACAGCGATGTGAAATCCGGGGTTTCATACCCTCAGGACAACATTTACAATCATTACTCACCTCTATCCGGTCCAAACTCTAGCCCGTGATGCCCTTGCCTCCCGAATCGGCCTCCGGACGCTCCAAATCTAACCAAAATCAGTGCAAAATCATCAAAATATGCTAAGGGAGCAAAACCCACCCGAAGGAAATCAAATTACAACACAAATCCCGAAATTGGCGAACCCGACCCCCAGGCCCACATCTCAGAATCCGATAAAAATTACATCAATAGACTCCTTATCACTCCCCGAGTTCATTCATATCAAAAGTACCAAAATCCAACCACAAATGACCTCTCAAATCCCAAATTCTATGTCTCCAATCACAAGCCCTAGTTCTTCAATATATAGGCTTAAATTCCACAAATTTCATGATTAATTAGGTAGAAATTACATTAGGATTGAGTATTAAGTATATAAATTTTACCTCCAAGTGTTCCCCCTTGATTCCCTCTTCAATCCCCTTCAAAAAACTTCAAAATGGCCCAAAAATGGAGGAACTTAGACCCAAAATCGCGGAAATGGATCTTTTAAACATTCTTCTGAGCACTCAAAAATCCTTCATCGCGAACGCTGTCAACGCCTCACTTTCGTAAAGCACAATTTGAGTTGACCAATTTTTCCCTTCATCGCGATCGCAACTCCCCGTACGCGAACGATAAAGCTTGACTTCCCCTCTCTTCACGAACGTGGCTCCTCACCCGCGAACGCGATAAGCCTCCGGACGCTACAAATCTAACCAAAATCAGTGCAAAACCATCAAAATATGCTAAGGGAACAAAGCCCACTCGAAAGAAATTAAGTTACAACATAAATCCTGAAATTGACCAAACCCGACCCCTGGGCCCACGTCTCGAAATTCGATAAAAATTACATCTATAGACTCCTTATCACTCCCCGAGTTCATTCATATAAAAATTACCAAAATCCAATCACAAACGGCCCCTCAAATCTCAAATTCTAGGTCTCCAATCACAAGCCCTAGTTCTTCAATATTTAGGCTTAAATTCCAATAATTACATGATTAATTAGGTAGAAATCACATTAGGATTGAATATTAAGTCCATAAATCTTACCTCCAAGTGTTTCCCCTTGATTCCCTTTTTAATCCCCTTCAAAAAGCTTCAAAATCGCCCAAAAATGGAGAAACTTAGATCCAAAATCGCGAAAATAGGTCTTTTAAACATTCTGCACAACACTTAAAAATCCTTCATCGCGAATGCAGTCAACGCCTCGCATTCGCAAAGCACAATTTGAGTTGACCATTTTTTTCTCTTCATCGCGATTGCGACTCCTTGTACGCGAATGCGAAAGCTTGACTTGCAATCTCTTCGCGAACGCAGCTCCCCACCCGCGAACGCGAAGAACAAATCCTCCAGGACCCTATCTGCTCACTTACCTCTATGTGAACGCGGCAAGAACCTCGCGAACATGATGAACACGAGCCTCAACCCTTCGCGAACACGAAGGCCAATTTCCTAGCCTCCCATCTCAACCCTGCGCGAACGCGAGGGTCCACTCGCAAATGCGAAGCACAACTATCTGCAACATCAATAGCAAATTTTTTGCAATTTTATCCAATTTGAAATGGTCCGTTTAACCACCCGAAACTCACCCGAGGACCTTAGGACCTCAACCAAACATGCCAAAATATACCATAACATCATTCGAACTTGTTCCAACCTTCGGAAAGCTCAAAACAACATCAAAACACCAAAGTTGCATCGGATTCAAGCATAAGAATTCCAAAATCTTCCAAATTCCGTTTTCGATCAAAAGGTCTATCAAACCACGTCCGAATGACCTGAAATTTTGCACACCCATCCCAAATGACAGAACGGATCTACTGCAACTCCCAGAATCCAATTCCGACCCCTATATCAAAATCTCACCTACCAACCGGAAAATGCCAAAATTTCAATTTTGCCAATTCAAGCCTAAATCTACTCTGGACCTCCAAAATACATTCCGCTCACCCTCCTAAGTCCCAACTCACCTTCCGAAGCTATCCGAGCCCTTTTTTGCATAAGTCAATATCCGGTTAACTTTTCCAACTTAAGCTTCCTTAAAAGAGACTAAGTGCCTCAAACCTTATCAAAACCTCTTCGAACTCGAGCCAACCAACCCGATAATACATAATACAGCTGAATAAGGAAATAAGAAGCAGCAATGGGGGAAACAGAGCGGTAACTCATGAAACGACCGGCTGGGTCATTACATCCTCCCCCTGTTAAACAAACGTTCGTCCTCGAACGAGTCAAGAAACATACCTGAAGCCTCAAATAGGTGAGGATATGCTCCGCATCTCCCACTCGGTCTCCCAGGTAGCCTCCTCCACGGGCTGACCTCTCCACTGCACTTTTACTGAAGCTATATCCTTTGATCTCAACTTTCGAACCTGACGCTTCAAAATAGCTATTAGCTCCACATCATAAGTCAAATCACCATCTAACTGCAAGATGCTAAAATCCAGAATATGAGATGGATCCCCAATATACTTCTAGAGCATAGAAACATGAAATATCAGATGCACACTCGACAAGCTGGGTGGCAAAGCAAGCTCATAAGCCATATCCCCAATCCCCCGAAGTACCTCAAAAGGCCGAATGAAGCGAGGACTCAATTTACCCTTCTTCCCAAATATCATAACACCCTTCATGGGTGAAACCTTCAACAGAACCTTCTCACTAACCATGTAGGACACATCCTGAACCTTCTTGTCAGCATAACTCTTTTGTCTCGACTGCGCTGTACGAAACCTCTCCTGAATCACCTTCACCTTGTCTAAAGCATCCTGCACCAAGTCTGTACCCAATAGCCTAGCCTCACCCAGCTCAAACCAACTAACTGGAGATCTACACCGTCTCCCATATAAAGCCTCATATGGAGCCATCTAAATACTCGACTGGTAGCTGTTGTTATAAGCAAACTCTGCGAGCGGCAGAAACTGATCCCATGACCCTCCGAAATCAATGACACAAGTGTGCAACATGTCCTCCAATATCTAGATAGTGCGCTCGAATTGCCCGTTCGTCTGAGGGTGAAAAGTTGTGCTCAACTCAACCTGAGTACCCAACTCTCACTACACAGACCTCCAAAATTGCGAAGTAAACTGAGTGCCCCTATCTGAAATGATGGAAACGGGGACACCATGCAAACGAACAATCTCCCAGATATAGATATCTGCCAACCGCTCTGAAGAATAGGTAGTACACACAGGAATGAATTGCGCGGACTTGGTCAGTCGATCCACAATCACCCAAATAGCATTGAACTTCTTCAAAGTCCGTGGGAGCCCAACTACAAAGTCTATGATGATCTGCTCCCACTTCCACTCTGGAATATCCATCTGCTGAAGCAAGACACTCGGTCTCTGATGCTCATATTTCACCTACTAACAATTAAGATACCGAGCTACAAATCCCACAATGTCCTTCTTCATTCTGCTCCACCATTAATGTTGTCTTAGATCCTGATACATCTTCACGACACCCAGATGAATGGAATACTGCGAGCTATGGGCCTCCTCCAGAATCAACTCCCGAAGGCCATCTACATTGGGCACACATATCTGACTCTGCATCCTCAACACCCCATCATCACCAATAGTCACATCTCTGGCATCATCGTGTTGAACTATGTCCTTAAGGACAAGCAAATGAGGATCATCATACTGGCGCTCTCTGATGCGATCATATAAGGAAGATCGAGAAATCACACAAACCAATACCCGACTAGGCTTCAAAATATCCAACCTCACAAACCGATTGGCCAAGGCCTGAACATCAACTGCAAGAGGTCTCTCCCCAACTGGAAAATATGCCAAACTCCCCATACTCACCGCCTTCCAGCTCAAAGCATCGGTCACCACATTGGCCTTCCCCAGATGGTACAAGATAGTTATATCATAATACTTTAGCAACTCCAACCATCTCCGCTGCCTCAAATTGAGATCCTTCTTCTTGAACAAGTGCTGGAGGCTACGATGATCAGTAAACACCTCACAGGACACACGATACAAATAATGCCTCCAAATCTTCAACGCGCGAACAATGACAGCTAACTCCAAATCATGAACATGGTAGTTCTTCTCATGGGGCTTCAACTGACAAGAAGCATAAGCAATAACTCTACCCTCCTACATCAATACACACCCAATACCAACTCTCGAAGCATCATAATACACGGTATATGAACCTGAAGCTGATGGCAAAACTAATACTGGAGTTGTGGTAAAGGTTGTCTTGAGCTTCTGAAAGTTCTCCTCACACTCGTCCGACCACCTAAAAAAAGCACCCTTTTGAGTTTACTTGGCCAAGGGCGATACAATAGATGAGAATCCCTGAACAAACCGACGGTAATAACCCGCCAAACCAAGGAAGCTGCGAATATCTATAGTTGAGGATGGTCTAGACCAACTTTGAACCGTCTCTATCTTCTTCGGATCAACCTGAATACCCTCGTTGGACACCACGTGCCCTAAGAATGCCACTAAACTGAGCCAAAACTAACACTTGGAGAACTTTGCATACAACTTCTCCTCCCTCAATCTCTGCAACACAACTCTCAAATGCTCCGTGTGCTCCTCTTGACTACGCGAATACACCAGAATATCATCAATGAAAATTATGACAAACGAGTTGAGATAGGGACAAAACATGTTGTTCATCAAATGCATGAACGTTGCTGGGGCATTGGTCAGCTCAAAAGACATCACTAAGAACTCATAATGACCATATCGGGTCCTGAAAGCCATCTTAAGAATATTTGAGTCTTTGATCTTCAACTGGTGATAACCTGAACAAAGATCAATCTTGGAGAACACCCTTGCTCCCTGAAGCTGGTCGAATAAATCATTAATACGAGGCAAAGGATACTTGTTCTTAGCTGTAACCTTGTTCAACCACTTATAGTCAATACACATCCTCATAGTGCCATCCTTCTTCTTCACAAATAGAACAGGCGCACTCCAAGGCGATACACTAGGCCGAATGAACCCCGTATCAAGGAGTTCCTGAAGCTGCTCCTTTAACTGCGCTGGTGCCATACGATACGGTGAAATAGAAATGGGCTGAGTTCCCAGCACCAGATCAATACCAAAATCAATATCCTTGTCTGGTGGCATGCCCGGTAGGTTTGCAGGAAACACATCAGGAAAATCCCTCACAACTAGAACAGAATCAATACTGGGTGTCTCTGCACCGACATCCCTCACAAAGGCTAGATACGAAAGACAACCCTTCCCAACCATATGCTGGGATTTCCCGAATGAGATTACACTACTAGGAACATAATCAGTTACACCTCGCCACTCAATCCGTGGCACACCCGGCATAGCCAATATCATTGTCTTAGCGTGACAGTCCAAAATAGCACGACACAGAGATATCCAATCCATGCCTAATATAACATCAAAATCTACTATACATAACAACAACAGATCCACTAGGGTCTCCAAACCCCCAATAGTCACCACACATGACCGGTACACACAGTTTACAATAATAGTATCGCCCACCAGAGTAGATACATGAATAGATGAAATAAGAGACTCACGGGGCGTATCCAAATAACGAGCAAAGTATGATGACACATAAAGAATAAGTGGAACCGGGATCACATAATATAGAGGCATCTCTATGGCAGACTGAGATAATACCTATGATCACGACGTCTGAAGCAATAATATTGGGTCTAGCTAGGAGTGCATAGAAATGGGCCTGACTGCCACCTAATCGACCTCCCCCTCTAGGGCGACCCCTAGCTGACTGACCTCCACCCCTAGCTGGCTGGGTGGGTGATGGTGAAGTAACTAGCACTGAAGTCGATGGTTGAATCCTTTGCTGAGATGAACCCCCAAGACTACGAGGACACTACCTCTATATATGACCCATATCTCTACACTCATAGCAACTCCTAGGCACTGGAGACGGGGACCAGATGAAATAAGAGACTCACGGGGCATATCCAAATAACGAGCAAAGTATGATGACACATAAAAAATAAGTGGAACCGGGATCACATAATATAGAGGCATCTCTATGGTAGACTGAGATAATACCTATGATCACGGCGTCTGAAGCAATAACATTGGGTCTAGCTAGGAGTGCATAGAAATGGGCCTGACTGCCACCTAATCGACCTCCCCCTCTAGGGCGACCCCTAGCTGACTGACCTCCACCCCTAGTTGGCTGGGTGGGTGATGGTGAAGTAACTAGCGCTGAAGTCGATGGTTGAATCCTTTGCTGAGATGAACCCCCAAGACTACGAGGACACTACCTCCATATATGACCCATATCTCCACACTCATAGCAACTCCTAGGCACTGGAGACGGGGATCGAAGGGAACCCTTAGCACCGGAATGACTAGTAGATGCACCTGGCATAGAAGAGCCCTGAACTGATGGAGCACGGGATGAACTCTGAGCTGGAAGGGCACTGAGTGATGACTGACCCTAATGAGAACTATGAGAACCATGACCCAATGACGCCCCACAATACCCTGGGCGAGCTGGCTGAGCATGCCTGAATGGGACGACCTCTACCGTGCTAAAACTGACCCCTCGAAGGATCACCACCATAACTACCCGATCCCCGAGGCCTCTTAGCCTCCCTCTCATCTCGCTCCTAGCAATGAACTGACTCAATCTCACGAGCAATGTCTACAACCTCCTCAAAAGTAGCATCAGACACCCTATACCTGGTCATGAGAATACGAAGCTGATAAGTGAGGCCATCAATGAACCTCTTAATCCTCTCTCTCTCTGTCGGAACCAACCAAACAGCATGACGAGATAACTCTGAGAACCTCATCTTATACTACGTCACCGTCAAATCTCCCTAACGCAACCACTCAAACTACCTGCACAGCTCCTCTCTACGAGACTATGGCACATACTTCTCCAAAAAGAGAACGAAGAACTGCTGCGAGATAAGGGATGTTGCACCAACAGGCCTACGCCTCTCATAAGCCTCCCACCAAGTGAAGGCATCTCTATAAAACTGAAAAGTAGTGAAAGCGACCCCGCTAGTCTCCAGAATACCCGCTGTACGAAGAATCCTCTAATACTTGTCCAAGAAACCCTAGGCATCCTCGCCCTTTGCACTACTGAAAGTCGGAGGCTGAAGTCTACCAAACCTCTCCAACCTACGCTACTCGTCCTCTGGCATGGCAGGAGCTATATAGTCCTGAGCAACTACAACCGATTGGGCTGGATGTGACCCCAATGTCTGAAGTCCCTGCACGACCTACTCAGGTGTGCGAGCGGCGGGAGTCTGAGTGCCTCCCCCGGCCTGAGAAGTAGCTGCGGCTATAGTAACTGAGACTGCCTGAGCTAGGCTAGTGCATACTGATAGAATCTGATGCAAGGCATCCTAAAAACTTGGAATCAGAATGGGCACAGCTGGTGCCTGAGCTAGTGCTGCTGGAGCATCCGCAACTGGGACCTGATCCTGAACTGGGGTGGCTGGTGGATCTTCAGGTGCTGCCCTAGCTGTTGTGCGGGCCACACCCCTGCCCCTACCATAGCCTCGACCACGTCCTCGGCCTCTAGTGGCCATAGCTGGTGGTACTGGTGGTCATCCATCCTAACCGGTTGCTCGTATCCTCACCATCTGTGAGAGAATAGAATAACATAAGTTTAGTACTCGGATCAACAGATTCGCATGACAAGAATTTCAAGAACAGGAAATTTTTTCTAAAGGTTCTGTAGCCTCTCGAGGATAAATACAGACGTATCCGTACTGATCCGCGAGACTCTACTAAACCTACCCATGACTCGTGAGACCTATGTAACCTAGGCTCTGATACCAACTTGTCACGACCCTAAATCCGTACCCGATCGTGATGGCGCCTATTGTGAAACAAGGCCAGCCGACATAACACATAATTTATTTTAAACAATTATAATAACACAATTTAAGTCATTAACATGCTAATAATCCTATAATAAAAGTGAACTAGTACAATTTGCGCAAATCAACACAGCCCATCATCGGGGTATCACCAGTCATGAGCATCTAACATAAGTCTAAGAGTATGAAAGAGTTTCTACAGTCTATTACAGAACAAGAACAAGGGAAGTAAAATAGGATGGAGAAACACTAGGTTGCGGACGCCGAACAGCTACCTAGTGGACTCCGAATAGCCTGCTGGGAGCAATCAACCCTCACTGGCGGGACACGAAGCTCCTGAATCTGCACATAGGGTGCAGGGACTAAGGTGAGTACTCCAACTCAGTGAGTAATAAAAGTAAAAGCAGTTGATAGATAAGAAATCACGTAAAGCACAACAACATACTATAAAGAGGTAGTATAAAATCAATACAATGAAACAAACAGTGAAAAGTTGTAAAACAAAACACATCCATTTAGTAAATACCTCTTTAAAACATCTTTTAACAGTTAAACAGGTGAATGAAAAGCAGCGAGAAAAGATAAATACATAAAATTAGCCTCTCGGGCACAATACCAATAGAAATCAGCCCCTCGGGCAATAACATGAAACAACCTCTGTAATGACCTGACCGGTCGTTTTGAGCTCTAGTGCATCGTTCTTTAGTTTGGAGCCATGAGCAGCTTCATTTCAGGTATTATGACTTGTACGCATGGTCGAAATTGAATTTCGGGGAATTCAGAGTTGATTTGGAAAGGGAATTCTCATTTCGGAAGCTTTAAGTTGAAAGAATTGACTAAGATTGGATTTCAGACTAAACGACCTCATAATTGGAATTATAAGGTTTCAATAGGTTTGTATGATGATTTCGGACTTCGGCGTATGTCCGGACCGGGTTTTGGAAGACTCGGGAACGTTTTGGCGCCTATTGTGGAAGTTAGCATTTTGGAAGAAATTTCATAAGTTTGGGTTGAAGTGTACTTCAGTGTTATCGATGTCCGTTTGCAATTTCGAGTCTAGGAGTAGCTTCGTATGGTGATTCTGGTATTGGGAGCACGATCGGAAGTGAATTCGAAGGTCCGTGGATCATTTTGGAGTCAGTAAGTTCGGGTAGTCTAGGACCCAAAAGCATGCTATACTTGGAATATCTGTAATCTTGTTGGCAGTTGAATTGCTTAAATCTTATCGAATTGGTAAATAAATTTCTAAAAGGATTAAACTTCTTCTTAAATCGCTAAAAGAGAATTTGCTTATATTTGGATAAACGTTCCCCGATAAATTCTTAATTTGTTGTTTGAGCATGTATTTCTATGTGTACCTGTGTCACATGTATGATTCGCGAGTAGGGTGTTTGTTTATTTATATTGACCACATCGCATGTATGATTTCCGAGCGGGGTAATAGATGCATCTATGGTTCGCGTCGTTTGACCCTCGGCAATGCACATTTTACATTTATGTTGGATCGAGCCGTACGACCTCAGCATGATTTGTGCATGCTTGTATTGCTTGCCTTGAGAGTTATTGATATTGATATTTGCTCTCCTCGTCTTGAGATAATTGTTAATTAATGGATTATGAATCCGGAGACTTTTAATAAAAAGGAACTCTTACCTGTTTCGTGACTTATTTGAATTTACTGTTGTTCTTAATAAATCCGTGATTTATCGCATTAATAATATTACTATCGGAAAACTAGCAAGTGTCGAAGTCGACCTTTAATCTCTACTTCTTCGAGATTAGACGGGATACTCATTGGGTACATGTTGTTTTCGTACTCATACTACACTTGCTGTGCATTTTTGTTGCACAGGTTCATATGTGGCTAGTGGCTTAGTGGCATAGCGGCATAGTTGATATGGAGACTTAGGTGAGCTGCAATTATCAAGACGACCCGCAGCCAGTAGAGTCTCCTTTAGAGTATTATATTGTATTTTTATTTCTGTCCATTTGTATTTCGGACAGTTACTGTATTTTACATCATTCCCTAGTAAATGCTCATGCAGTTGTGACATCGGGTTCTGGGATGTCCGCGAGTTTGTTCGGAAATTTTATAAGTTGTTAAATGTTTCATTATTTATTCAGAGGAATTTACTGTGCATTGTTTAAACATATAAAAGAAGTGGTTTCAGAAATATTTAAAACGAGAACCTATTTGATTATTTTGATTGGCTTGCCTGACAGTGGTGTCTGGCACCATCACGATCCTTAGTGGATTTTGGGTCGTGACAACCTCAGCCCCTATGGGAAGGGACCCTTACGGTCCAAGCGCAATATCAAGCTATCTCGTGGCATAATCAATAGGCTATCGGCCTCATGTCAAGCCACCTCGTGGCATAGCAACTCAAGCTCTTGGCCTTATAATCATAAATCAGTGCCACACTGCTACAACGTGCAACCCAATCCCATAATAACCTCACAACACAAGCCTTCGGCCCTACTCAGTCAGAAATCTCTAAAAGCCACTCGGGCACAGTAAAAATATAGTGCTCAGCCCAAATTATCATTTAAGATGTCACAACAGAGTAAACATAGCTGAGTTATGAAAACAGTAAATATAGCATGACTGAGTACAAGTATAAAGTCAAAATAGTGAGGAATAGTAGTAAAAATCCCCTAAGAGTCCAAAACAGTTGGCACGAGGCCCAAATATGGTTTTCAGCCCAAAACATTATGATAACAAACAATTTTCAATCAAATACATAGTAAAACGATCATACGGGATGGACTAAGTCACAATCCCCAATGGTGCACGATCCCACGCTTGTCATCTAGCGTGTGCGTCACCTCAATATAGCACAACGATGTGAAATCCGGGGTTTCATACCTTCAAGAAAACATTTACAATCATTACTCACCTCTATCCAGTCCAAACTCTAACCCGTGATGCCCTTGCCTCTCGAATCGGCCTCCGGACGCTCCAAATCTAACCAAACTCAGTGCAAAACCATCAAAATATGCTAAGGGAGCAAAACCCACCCGAAGGAAATCAAATTACAACACAAATCCCGAAATTGGCGAACCCGACCCCCAGGCCCACATCTCAGAATCTGATAAAAATTACATCAATAGACTCCTTATCACTCCCCGAGTTCATTCATATCAAAAGTACCAAAATCCAACCACAAACGACCTCTCAAATCCCAAGTTCTAAGTCTCCAAGCACAATCCCTAGTTCTTCAATTTATATGCTTAAATTCCACAAATTCCATAATTAATTAGGTAGAAATCACATTAGTATTGAGTATTAAGTATATAAATTTTACCTCCAAGTGTTCCCCCTTGATTCCCTCTTCAATCCCCTTCAAAAAACTTCAAAATGGCCCAAATATGGAGGAACTTAGACCCAAAATCGCGGAAATGGGTCTTTTAAACATTCTTCTGAGCACTCAAAAATCCTTCATCGCGAACGCTGTCAACGCCTCACTTTCGTGAAGCACAATTTGAGTTGACCAATTTTTCCCTTCATCGCAATCGCAACTCCCCATACGCGAACGATAAAGCTTGACTTCCCCTCTCTTCACAAACGTGGCTCCTCACCCGCGAACGCGAAGAACAAATCCCCCAGGACCGCATCTGCTCACTTACCTCTACGCGAACACGGAAAGAACCTCGCAAACGCAATGACCACGAGCCTCAACCCTTCGCGAACGCGGGGATCATCTTGCGAACGCGAAGGACAATTTCCCAGCCTCCCATCTCAAGCCTTCGCTAACGCGAAGCACAACTGTCTGCAACATCAACAGCTGATTTTCTGCAATTTTATCCAACTTGAAATGGTCCGTTTAACCACCCGAAAATCACCTGTGGCCCTCGAGACCTCAACCAAACATGACAACATATCCCATAAAATTATTCGAACTTGTTCCAACCTTCGAAACGCTCAAACCAATATCAAAACATCAAATTTGCATCGGATTCAAGCCTAAGAATTCCAAAATCTTCCAAATTCCGCTTTCGATTAAAAAGTCTATCAAACCACATTCGAATGACCTGAAATTTTGTACACACATCCCAAATGACACAACGGAACTACTATAACTCCCGAAATTCCATTCCGACCCCTATATTAAAATCTCACCTACCAATTGGAAAACGCCAAAATTCCAATTTCGCCAATTCAAGCCTAAATCTACTCCGGACCTCCAAAACACATTTCGATCACGCTCCTAAGTCCCAAATCACCTTCCGAAGCTATCCGAACCATCGGAGCCCTTTTTCGCATAAGTCAACATCCAGTTGACTTTTCCAACTTAAGCTTCCTCAAAAGAGACTAAGTGTCTCAAACCTTACCAAAACCTCTCCGAACCCGAGCTAACCAACCCGATAATACATAATACATCTAAACAAGGAAATTAGAAGTAGAAATGGGGGAAACAGAGCAATAACTCATAACGACCAGCCGGGTCGTTACAATAAACAAACAACAGGAACAAATAATATTAAAACATCAGTACTCTAACACTATGAGAAATTATACTGCTGTTGTGGTTATACATGGCGAATAATTTATATTGAAAACCTTTTTTATCATTAAACACTAAACCCCTAAAGAACCAAGAGTGTCAATGAATTAGAGTCTTAAGAGGGAGTTATATCAAGGTCGATGCCCCCTTTGAATCCCCCGACACGTCAAAGTTTCCAAGGGACTCAAGACCTAGGACAAGGCTTGTGCAGGGGGGGCGCTGGCGAGGCAGGTCCACAAAAGTGAAAGTTTTCTCGCTGAATCACACATGCAGGTACGGGCTAGAGATCACATATGCATGAGGTCGGGTTTCAAGTGTAACTTTGAAGATGCAGAGATTTGACCGAAAAGCAGAACCGCAGAAGCGGTTTAAAGGTTTGCAGAAGCACAAAGCCTGAAAATGTTTAAATTTGAATGGTTCTGACATTTTAATCATTATTGGACTTTACAAGCTCGAATTAAGGCAATTTTTGAGGGGGGCTTCGAGTGATTTCTTGAGGTAAGTCACTTTTCCTCAACATGCCTTGCGTTTGTTTGGTCACTTAGTAATAGCTAACTTAAGTAATCCCATTTTTGAATGTTGTTGGTTTGCTGGAACCTTTGCCTAATTTCCAGGAATTGAATGATTCTTTCTGCTTCTGGTTTCTTGAAAGTTTAAAAATGCTTTTTCTCAAAACTACTCTTGCAAATCACTATCCACTTCAAATTCTTAGAACACCTAGGGTCCTGCCCCTCCAGTGTGAGCATTGTTTTGGAGTCCATGAGACCCCTCTGAACTTTGACATACTGGGGATGGCTATTCCATACTGCATAAGCTGTTGATGTTTAAAAGGGGCCTTGGTGTGAGCACTGCCTTAGTTCCTTGAGGTCCTTGGGAACTTTGACACACTAAGATACCCTCTCTGGCACTATGAGATGTGGCATTTAAGACTGTTTAAAGGTCTGGCTCCCCAGGTTTTACTTTGGGCCTATCAGGCTCCCTATAGTATGTTATTACCATTCCTGTAATTTATTTACATTTGGCTTGTAATATAAATTATTTTGTAAACAGATATTGGGGAAATTAGTAAATTAGGAGGGATTATTATATGTATTTTTGGTGGGAATTTGGGTAGAAATCATGTCTTAGGTTATTATGACTGTTTGAATGCATTAGAAAACATGTTTCTTAGGGTTATTTACCTGCATTAGACACCATGCCTATAGGTATTACAATATTTGTCCATTTAGAAAACTAAGCTTATAGTTTATTGCAATGTTTAGACGCCATGCCTATAGGATTTAAAAAATCAATATTATGTCTTTAGACACTACGCCTGTAGGCTTATTGAAAATAGTATTTACATGCCAAGGTTTAAAACAGTTTCTGCATGTCAATAATGTCTTAGCTAACTACTGCATTTAGATATTACGCCTATAAGGTGTTTGAAAATCGGTTTCTGCAAATCTAAATCAGTCATTACACCTAGACCGCATGCCTGTAGGATACAAACTACCTGCATAAACTTGTTTACTGATTTACTGCACTCTTGATTAATGATTAGATATCATACTTATAGGACATCAATATTACATGCCTAGGCAAGCCTGTAGGGCGACTAAAATCCAACAAAACTGTAAAATTATGCTCTGTTATTTGTGACTACCCATATTCAATAGGTTTTTTAAAATCAGTAGGCAAACTGATTAAGTTTTTTACACTCTAGTCTTAACTCAATAATGCACATTCTCCGGTCACCTAGATATCCTGTTCTAGGGCTTCCCTTAAATATATGAAAATTGTGTTTGAGACGCGCATTTGCTTGCTCTATTTGTGGATGTAAAACTTGAGCCTTTAACTGTTCTATCTTTGGTCCAGTCCTAATTATTTTGGTTGTCGCCTAGATTTTTCTCCTTTAAGTGCCTTAGGATAGTCTAGAACTACCTAAATTAGAGGTCCTAAATACCTCCAAGGCCAGAAGGAAGGGATGCGTAGTGCACACAGAGGATATCTTTTAAGGTTGCTAGAATACTTTAGGCTATGACCAAGGGGAGGGAATTGGGTAGTAAGGATATGATGACCTGCGCGCTAATGTCACATTTAGCCCCTCATTGAGGAGTGATTACCGGGCATTGCATGAGTATGATCCTGTAGGCTAACCAACCTAGGACTCCCCTTTCCCAATTCCCATATGTGTTAAATTCTCTGAACCCCCTTTACATGTACATAAGCTGTCCAAATCTCTTTACCTTCACTATCTGAACTTCCTTGATCATATATGTATGGGGAAAGCTACTTTATTTGCAAATACTTGCTTGTTTACTAATCGACTAATTCATATAGTTTAAGTTCGATCGGGTCCCACCGTTGTGGACTGCGAGAGGTGCCTAACACCTTCCCTTCAAGGTTATTTCGAGCCCTTATCCTAATCTCTGGTGATGCAAACTAGTTCAAGAGTTAATCGTTTTAGGTGACCTAACGCACCATAATCCGTTAGGTGGCGACTCTTCAAATACCCAATTCTGCTGGGGATATTTTAGGCTCTTCCCATAACGAACTTATTTTTTGTGAATTAGTCCAAGCATGCTCTATCCCACGTACTCATTCCCCTTATTTGAATTCAACTGTCTATTTTCAGGGGGATAGAATCCATACTAGGCTGGCCATGGTGACCAAAATTCTGATGGACGGGATCGAGAGGGAGATATACAATATTGTCCCTATGATCGTTGCAAACATGTACCGGGATTTGAGGTGATGTCAGAACGGGTTTAGGTTCTTCGAGGGTTGCAACTTGTTGTTACACGTCTGGTTGTTGGAACATCTATAAAAAGAACAATATCGTCAAGAATTTCTGTGAAGGCCGTGGAATGATCACATAGCCTTCCATCATCCCAAAAGAATGAACTATATTCCAGACATGTTTGCTCAAGTGGAAGACGATGTGGGATGGGTACAACTTTTCAAAAATTTGCCCGAGGATCAGGTCCAGTGGATGTCCGAATGGTTCCCTACCGATGAGTTCATCATCAAATACAGAGATTTTCCACACTTGGTGTTGATTTGGTTAAGGGGTATATACCCTTACGGTCCTCTCAGGGTTTTGAGACAAGTAGGCAAGAGACAGATCATACCACGGGTCGCTAAGATGTGTCACTTCAGAGCTGATTTCCAAGGTGACGCCATCCCATATAAGAATGAAGCACAACATATGTGGACTTTGAATATTATTGTGGATAAGGATACTATCGAGCCAGACCGATATCATGCGGGCCACTCATACCATTACCTTTGTGGTTGGAGGACAACATAGCTAGGGTCTTTGAGCCAAGGGCTGGACTAGGAAACAGGTTCATAGACGAGGTTGCTGAAGCAGATATGAAGTACAACAAGCTGCGGAAAAGAGTTTGAGAGTATGAAGCTTTGCATATGGCGCGGCATAAGTCTGACATGGAGATGATTAACGAGTTGAAAGAAAGAGCTGTCAAATCCAGTGAGAGGCTGGAATATCTGGAGTACAGCTTGATGGAATTGGAGGGGAAGATGAGGAAGAGGGTCACCGACTACCAGAACGCTGAAGGAAATAAAGGAGGGCATCTAGCAAGGGATTTTCTACTGCTGAACCTGCATCAGTTGGGAGAGTTGATCAACAATAGCATCCGGTCAAGAGAGGTGTCCTTCTGGGACCAAGTAGATTAGGTTTACTTGCTTTTCTTTTAAATGTAATAAGGTCGAGTGCCATTTGTAACTTTATTTAGTGTTGTTTTGGTTTGTTTATTTTTACATTCATAAAATGAGGCAATTATTGGCACTGAATTTCTCCAAATCTATTTGTCGCTAGGCCTACCTCGGGTGCAACGAGGCTCCCAAATTAGGACACAAATTTACATTCCTGCAATATGTGTTTAAATATTGCAAACATTTCAGAATCCTTACTGACTTGTTTACCTTTTTGTTTTTCTTTATTCCCATACCCTAAGGTTGGTTCGCTCATACTGGCATAATCAACATATCAAACCAGATCTAGAGGCCCTCCACCTTCCCCTCCTCCAAGTAATACAAAAGGCAAAGGAAAAGCAAAAATGGACGACTTAAGTGGTATTCGAAAGGAGAATGCTGAGAACACAGAAACTTCAGATGGTCGGAGTACTCCGGCACCAAATGATCCAGTCTTGAGGTTGGAACAAAAGATACTGGAGCTACAAGGAGAGCTTGAGCAGGTCCACAAATTGGCAAACTTATCACTCACCCTGAATGTTCCCGACATCAACCAACAAAACACAAAGAACCCATCACCTCCCCAAAATACACCAAACCAACATCCACAAAACCCTCCTACACCAGATCAATATGCAACCCCACTCCAAATACTCAATACCCTACCAATACCAACGCCGCCACAATATCACCATTAACCAATTCAGTACCTACCAACCGTGACTTATCACACTCCCCAGAACACACCACAACCCATTCTTGATCCTCAAAACTCAATCAATGACCACCATTACACCCAGTCACCCGACACTCACCGAATCAACCCTATATACGTAAAAACTGTACCTCACTCTATCCGACTAACCTCTTATAACCAGAATTCTCCGAGAAGGACCTGCTCATTAAAAACATGGCTGAAGAACTGAAGAAGTTGACAAGTCGGGTTTAGGGTGTCAAAGGCGGTAGAGGAATAGAAGGTTTGAACTATGAAGACTTATGCATATAGCAGATGTAGAACTACTAG
Organism: Nicotiana sylvestris; assembly: GCF_000393655.2. NCBI lineage: Eukaryota > Viridiplantae > Streptophyta > Magnoliopsida > Solanales > Solanaceae > Nicotiana > Nicotiana sylvestris. The sequence continues at coordinate 68,590,157 of NC_091063.1, forward strand.
AGGATTATAAACTTCCTACGTTCAAGATGTTTGACAGTACAGGTGATTCTAGAGTTCATTTGAGGACTTATTGTGACAAGCTTGTTGGGGTCGGAAAGGATGAAAGGATACGGATGAAGCTCTTTATGAGAAGTCTTACGGGAGATGTTTTGTCCTGGTACATTAGCCAGGATCCTAAGAAATGGTCCAACTGGGTGAGTATGACATCTGATTTCATGGACCAATTCAGGTTCAACATAGAAAATGCACTAGATGTTTTCCACATTCAGAACCTTAAGAGGAAGCCCACCGAAACTTTCTGCGAGTACGCTACTCGTTGGAGGTCTGAAGCAACCTATGTCAGGCCATCTTTGGACGAGGAATAGATGAACAAGTTCTTCATCAGAGCACAGGATCCACAATATTATGAAAGATTGATGGTTATTGAAAATCATAAATTCTCTGACATCATTAAACTCGAAGAACGAATCGAATAAGGAATCAAGAGCGGGATGGTGACAAACTTTAAGGCATTACAGGCCACAAACAAGGCATTACAATCATGCGACAAATCGAAGAAAAGAGACGTTGGGGTAGTAATGGTCGCTTAAGGCTCGAAATCTCCACTTACATATCAAACACCTCCACTCACATATCAAACACCTCCTCCCACGTACCAAGCACCGCCACCTACATATCAACCTTTATATCCCAGATATTTCCAACCAGCCACTGCTTATCATACCTATAATTCCCAACTATCGCATTTCCAGTCACCTCCAACTCGCCAAAACTATCCAAGACAACGACCAAATTTTGACCGCAAGCTACCCAGACAATATACCACCATTGCAGAATCCATCGACCAGCTGTATGAAAGGTTGAAAGCCGCTGGTTACATCACCCTAATTCCCACTGTGGCATTAGAGAATCCATACCAATGGGTTAACCCAAATAAAACATGTGCATACCATTCCGGTATAAAAGGGCACACCATTGACGAGTGCCGAACATTGAAAGATAAAATCCAAACACTGATTGACAACAAGATTATATAGGCAAAAGAAGCTGCACCCAATGTCTGCAAAAAACCCCTCCCTGATCATAGCGGTGGTGGGATACATGTGATAGAAATGGATGAGGAATGGGATCCTGAGGGGTCAATCGAGCTCATTCGAGAAGGCGATGACTTTAAACCTGCAGTCACATTTACTCCTATTGCAGTGCAGACTCAGTCACCGATCAAAGTTGAGATAATTGCATTAGTTCCATTTGAAGTAGAGGTAGCTCCACCTACGGCCACCCCTATTCCATTTGAAGTGGAAGTGGCCACACCTTTCACGGTGACAGTTTCAACCACACCTCCTTTCAACTCAAAAGCAATACCCTGGGATAATGTTGCTGAGGCTAGGTGAAAAGGAAAGGCAAGGATGGAGGAATCCGATGTTGCGCAAGGAATGACTAGGACCAGGAGAATCTATACACCTGAACACTTGGGAGGACCAAGTAAGGATGCCGCTACCAAGCAGTCTGTCATTGAAACATGGCCATATGACCTTTGGAGGAAGGTACAAGCAAGGGATTACTCCGTCATCGATCATTTGAACAAAACCCCAGCTCAGATATTCATACTGTCGCTGTTGCAAAATTCAGAGACACATAAGAATGATTTGATGAAGGAGTTGACTAAAGCTTATGTACCCAACAATCAACTGCGGAGAGATGTCCAATATGGTAGGGCAGGTGCTGGAAAGTCATAAGATAATCTTCCACGAAGATGAGCTACCACCTGAGGGGTTGAATCACAACCGAGCATTGCATATCACAGTGCAATTTAAGGACAAATTCATTGATAGGGTCTTGATTGATGGAGGTTCGAGCCTTAATATTTGTCCATTGGATACTCTGAAAAGGTTGGACAAAGGTTTTCATGAAAGACGGGCAGGAAGCATGAACGTGAAAGCTTTCGATGGGTATCAAAGGGCCACGATTGGGGAAATTAACCTCTGCTTGTAGATGGGTCCAACTTGGTTCGACGTCGAGTTTCAGGTGCTCGACATACCAGCCTCATACAATCTTCTGTTGGGATGACCATGGATACATGTCGCTAGGGCTGTGGCATCCACACTACATCAAGACATGAAATTCGAATGGAACCATTAGAAGGTGATCATTCACGGAGATGGGATTAACCTCATTTACACCAATCAAACCATCCTGGTTGTTGGGAATAGAAAGAAGACTAGGAGGGGAAACCTACCATCATATAAAACGTGTCAATGCCGTCGAGAAAGATAGATGAAGGAGTAGCAAAATAGAAAGCATACTAGAATGGTCTGGGTATGAACCCGACAAAGGGCTTGGAAAAGATCTCCAGGGTATTACTAAACTGATACAGCTGAAGCATCATGGTACTACCTTCGGGCTCGGATACCAGTATACATGGCAGGAGTATGATGATTGGTCGCCTCTATGGCGTGGACCTTATTACCCTCTCGAGCAACCAGTGCCATATCTAGGTCAAACTTTTCACCAAGCTGATATAATATGGGGAACTGCAGAAGAAGAAGCGTTAGCTGGGCTAAGGAATCTGTTCCTAGAGGACGAGGATATGGATTACAGTGCAATAATTGAGGAGGATGAGGAAGAAGGCCTCACTATTCAGACTGTGGACAAGGGAGCTGTCCTTAGGAACTGGACAGTCATACCATCCGGGGCCCGCCGAGTCCCTAGGTAGCTTGGCAGATTTTATTTCTATAGCCATTCTAGGCATTTAAGATTTTGAGTAATTTTGTTTTAAAGACTTACTCATTTCAAAATAAATGCCCGATTCATCGAGCCATACTTGTTTGGATGTTTCAGTTTTAATCAAATGTATTGCTCTTTATTATTCATTATTATCTTCCATATTTTTTCTTTCTACAGTGTTATTATTACTTTTCCTGATGAACCGGTGACTGTGACATGTAATGATACAACGCAACATGAGGATAGTGATTTGGATAAAGAACAGGAGATACCCGAGGAAGTTATTAGGGAGGTTGAAAACTTTGAGAATTAGCTTAAGTCCAACCGGACGAAACTGAAGCAGTAAATTTGGGGGATGCCGAGACCGTCAAAGAGACTCGCATCAGCATTCACTTATCGCCAACCGAGAAAGAGGATTACATTCATTTCTTAAGGGAGTATGAGAACATTTTCGCATGGTCATATGATGACATGACTGGTCTAAGCACGTCCATAGCGGCTCACAAGTTGCCTACTAATCCCATGTGCCCGCCAGTGAAGCATAAACTCAAAAAATTTAAACCAGATATGAGCCTGAAAGTCAAGGAGGAAGTTACTAAGCAGATCAAAGCCAAAGTTCTCAGGGTTGTTAAGTACCCAACCTGGTTAGTCAACATTGTGCCAGTTCCGAAGAAAGATGGGAAAGTCAGAGTATGTGTTGACTATCAGGATTTAACAGAGCAAGTCCTAAGGATGACTTTCCACTGCCAAACATACACATCATGATCGATAATTTTGCCAAGCATGAACTCCAATCCTTTGTGGATTGCTTCGCAGGTTATCACCTGATCTGGATGGATGAAGAAGACGTAGAGAAAACCGCTTTTATCACACCATGAGGGGTATACTATTACAAAATGATGCCATTTGGTCTAAAGAATGTTGGGGCCATTTACATGAGATCCATGACAACCATCTTCCATGATATGATACACAAAGAAAAAAAGATGTAGTGGACGACGTTATTATCAAATCCAAGATGGTTGTAGATAACATAACGGACCTGAGAAAGTTCTTTGACAGGTTAAAGAGGTACAACTTGAAACTGAACCCCGCAAAGTGTGCATTCCGGGTTCTCACATGAAAGTTAAAGGGATTCATTATCAGTCATCGAGGGATCGGGCTACATCCGTTTAAAGTCAAGGTTATTCAAGAATTACTGCCACGTAGGAGCAAAAAAGGCATGATGAGCTTCCTAGGATGTCTTGACTATATCAGTCGCTTCATAGCACAGTCCACAGTTATATGTGAACCTATCTTCAAGATGCTAAAGAAAGATGCCGAAACAAGCTGGACCGAGTATTGTCAGAAAGCTTTCGACAAAATCAAGGAGTACCTATCCACACCACCGGTCTTGGTCCCGCCAGAGCCGGTACGGCCTTTGCTACTCTATTTATCTGTATTGGATGGAGCCTTCGGATGTGTTCTGGGGCAACATGATGAGACAAGGAGAAAGGAGCAATCCATATACTACTTGAGTAAGAAGTTCACACCTTACGAAGCATGGTACTCTCTGCTGGAACGCACTTGTTGTACTTTGTCCTGGACGCCCAGAAGTTGAGGCATTACTTCTGTGCCTATACCACATACCTCCTATCCAGGATGGACCCTTTGAAGTACATATTTTAGAAACCCATGCCAACTGGGAACCTAGCCAAGTGGCAGATACTGTTGAGTGAGTTCGATATCATCTACGTAACTCAAAATGCGGTAAAAGGACAAGCATTGGTAGACCATCTTGCTAAAAATCCTGTGGGAGGAGAATACAAACCCTTGATAACATATTCTCCTGATGAAGAGGTTTCATTCGTAGGAGAGGATATTACTGAAGTATATGACGGTTGGAGGATGTTCTTTGACGGAGCTGCAAATTTCAAAGGAGTGGGAATTGGAGCGGTTTTGGTATCAAAAACAAATCAACATTATCTGGTGTTTGCTAAAATCATATTTCCATGCACCAAAAATATGGTAGAGTATGAAGCCTACATACTAGGACTCAACATGGCAATCGACATAAATATTCAGGAGCTGCTGGTAATCGGTGATTCAGATTTGCTTGTGCACCATGTACAAGGAGATTAGGCCACCAAGAATTCCAAGATATTGCCATATTTGCACCATGTACAGGAATTGAGAAAGAGGTTCACAAAGATAGAATTCCGGCATGTGCCCAGAATTTAGAATGCGTTTGTCGATGCATTGGCCACCTTGTCATCCATGATACAGTATCTGGACAAGAAATTCATTGATCCCGTCCGAGTGAGAATTCATAATAAGCCGACGTAAGGAGAATATCTGGAGCATGTGAACCATACTCAGAAACGCACACTTCGGAGATTGTCCAATCACTTCTTCCATAGCGGAGGAAATTTGTATAGAAGAACTCCTTATTTGGGATTGCTAAGATGCGTAGATGCAAAAGAAGCTTCTAAACTACTTGAGGACATACATGTTGGGACCTGCGGCTCGCATATGAATGGTTTTGTCTTGGCCAAGAAGATACTTAGGGCCGGTTACTTTTGGATGACTATGGAGACAGATTGTGTCTAGTATGTCCGCAAATGCTACCAATGTCAAGTGCATGTCGATATAATAAAAGTGCTGCCGAATGACCTCAATGCAACAAGCTCACCTTGGTCATTCGCCGCCTGGGGAATGGATATCATCGGCCCTATCGAGCCCACTGCTTCAAATAGACACAGGTTTATTCTGGTAGCAATTGATTACTTCACAAAATGGGTAGAGGCTGCATCTTACAAAGCTGTAACCAAGAAAGTCGTCGCAGACTTTTTCAATGATCATATTGTTTGACGATTCGGATTTCCTGAGTCCATTGTTACTGATAATGCTGCCAATATCAATAGTAATCTGATGAAAGCCATGTGTGAAACTTTCAAAATCAAGCACAAAAATTCCACAGCCTATAGACCTCAGATGAATGGATCCATAGAAGCCGCCAATAAAAACATCAAGAAGATACTAAAGAAAATGGTAGAAAACCACAAACAATGGCATGAGAAGCTACCCTTCGCTTTGTTGGATATCACACCACAGTTCGCACATCAACCGGGGCAATTTTGTTTATGCTAGTTTATGGTACCGAAGCTGTCATCTCAGCCGAGATAGAGATTCCTTCTTTAAGGATTATACAGGAAGCCGAACTCAGCGATGCAGAATGGATAAGAAGCCGCTATTAACAATTGGCCCTTATCAATGAAAAAGGGATGAACGCAGTATGTAACGGTCAGCTTTATCATAATAGAATGTCTAGAGCTTTCAACAAAAAAGGTCAAACCAAGATAATTTGCATCAGGACAGCTAGTGCTGAAGAAGATCTTCCCACATTAAGATGAAGCTAAAGGAAAATTCCCTCCCAACTATCAAGGTCCTTACATGGTTCACAGTGTGCTGACTGGAGGAGCACTCCTACTTGCAGAAATGGATGGAGAAGTTTGTCCAAAACCAATCAATTCAGATACAGTCAAAAGATATTATGCTTAGACTATTTGTATTTCCTCATCTGATGTAATTGAACTACGCTTGACCTGATACCCATTTAAGAGGGGATACGTAGGCAGCCTTATGGGTTTGGTCATATCATAATAAAATTTCCATTTCCCCCAAGATCAGAAACTGGGACAGAATTTTGAGGAGGACCCTCAAAATTCCGGAGCAAGTCCGGCCGACGCTGAAATATGTTAGACGGTCAGAAATTGTTTAAAATACTAGGGCAGAATTTGGAGAAGCATTCTCAAAATTTCGAAGAAAGTTCAGCAAGGCTCGTTGCCCGCAAATGGCTGAAGGATCATCCACCAAACTAGGGCAGAATTTTGAGGAGGACTCTCAAAAAACATGAGAAAGCTGCAATGTCTCTGAAATGTGTTACAGTCACTAGTTCATCTAAAATTACTCGATATTTCGATATGTTTCTCAATAACTTTATTTTTATCAATAATTGCATAATTTCGAAAACTCTATTTTTGTAACAGTCAGGTGTTACCCAGGGAAACTCAAATGAGTCCTCCAGAATGAAACATAGCAAGGCTAGCAGACAAAGGCACGAACCAACCTCCCCTTATGAAACTTACAATTTTTCTTTGAGCGCAAGCACATCTGACATAGCGATAGCATTCGAAAACAAATGTACGCGTAACAAAATCACTATCAAACAGGCCATCAAACATCAAATATACCTCCAGTTAAGAAATATGCTACCCTTATTTGCTACTCGTTCTTTGCATGGGGCTAAGCCATATCCCGCATATTTCCCTGAGGCTAATCCCTGCCTCCATATCTGCATGAGGCTAATCCTTGCCTCCATATCTGCATGAGGCTAATCCCTGCCTCCATATCTGCATGAGGGTAATCCGTGCCTCCATACTTGCATGAGGCTAATCTCTGCCTCCATATTTGCATGAGGCTAATCTCTGCCTCCATATTTGCATGAGGCTAATCCCTTCCTCCATATTTGGATGAGGCTAATCCCTGCCTCCATACTTGCATGAGGCTAATCCCTGCCTCCATTCTTGTATGAGGATAATCCCTGCCTCTACACCTGCATGAGGCTGATCCTTGCCTCCAAACTTGCATGAGGCTAATCCCTGCCTCCAAATCTTGCATGAGGCTAATTCCTGCCTCCATACCTGCATAAGGCTAATCCTTGCCTCCACACCTGCATGAGGCTAATCCCTGCCTCCATATCTTGCATGAGGCTAATCCCTGCCTCCATACTTGCATGAGGCTAATCCCTGCCTCCATATTTGCATGAGGCTAATCCTTGCCTCCATACTTGCATGAGGCTAATCCCTGCCTCCATATTTGGATGAGGCTATTCCCTGCCTCCATATTTGGATGAGGCTAATCCCTGCCTCCATACATGCATGAGGCTAATCCCTGCCTCTATACTTGCATGAGGCTAATCCTCGCCTCCATACTTGCATGAGGCTAATCCCCGCCTCCATTCTTGCATGAGGCTAATCCCTGCCTCCACAGTCGCATGGGACTAAGCATTGTCCCTCATTGCATAAATATTGTTCTATTCTGGTACTATCTATTTGCTTTTCGATCGGGCTAAGCTCTGCCCTTCATTTCACAAGACTAAGCTTTGTCTTGTTAACATCATATTATTGCATCTCATGGGGTGAAATATCGCCAACCTATCCAAAGGCGTGATAGTCTAAAAGGCATCATCCTCATAGCCAGAAGACACCATTCCATTGCCTGAGGATCTCTCAAATTTGCATATCATTATTCAAAGGTGTCATGGTTCAGAGGCACCAATTTCATGGCCCGAGAATATCATTTCATGGCCTGTGAATCCCTCACTCAACAATTCATGGCCCATGACACCATGGTCTAAGGACGTCATCCTTAACCGTCTGAAGACAACTTTCATGGTCCAAAGGGAATCTACATCATGTTTAAAATTTTCGCACAAATACATGTTTGTAGCATCTCTTTATTTGCAGGTGACCAGTAAGCAACCACTATTCCAGCAGGAGCAACCTCGCTCCAGTACCTTCAACTATCTCAAACTTAACCACTCATCATAACCACCCATCCCAAAATCTCGTGTTCGTTCTTGTAATGACTTTATCGGTATATTTCGCTGATAGATCCGGAACTACACAAGGCTTGATTCCTGTAAATCAGGGATATGTAGGTAGCTCAAGGACCAGGGTTCAGCCTATATTTTTCAAGACATCCCATTCAGTCAAAATTGGCCATCATTTCTTTACCCGAAAACTCTTTCATCCTTCCCGCGTAAAGAGGGGCAGCTATTGATACCTAATTTTTCCTTCATATATATATATATATATATATATATACAAAATTATAGAAAGATTATAAAATCATTTGTGCATGTTTGTGAGTATGTATGCATATATATATATATATATAAACCAATTTATTTCTGTATTTTATTTATACAAATATTCAATAACTATTCTTCATATTATTTATGAAGATTGATTATTTAAATTCATCATTTTATGCCCATATAAACCCTCAAATATTTTAATTGTATTTTCACAATCACATTTGCATTTTTAGGCTAGAATTATCTATTTTGCAAAAATAGCCTATATATATGCAAAATTATATTATCCATACAGAAATTTTTCATATTTTTATAATATTAAGTAAGTATTTTAAAATATTTTCACACACAATTAACATTTTTAGCATTTATAAATTATTTTATAAAATTGTTTTACTAAATTAATCGAGTATTTAAAATATAGCCCTAGAAAAAACCCAATTTCAAACTTAACTTAGCCCAATTACCCCCTACCCGTCCGACCAAAACCCAGACAAAAATGCCCGCTTAGTTTCAACCCGCCCCACTTAACGTTCAATTCTAGCCGTTGATCTTTTGAGATCAACGGCCCTAAACCAACTAAAAAGAATATCAATGGCCCTAAACCAACCACCCCTTTTTAATATATCAAAACCCCCAAACCCTAACTCATTCGCCCAAACCCGCTGCCTCTGTATTCTCTCATCTCCTCTCCTCACCCTCTAACCCTAACTCACCATCACTAATACCCCTCTTGATTCATGGGGGTTTTCTTCGATTTCATGCCCAATCCAGCCTCATCTCTCTACGGGTTATATGATTTCTATGTTTCTTGATGTGAATCTCAAGAGACTCGAACCAAATCTGATTCAAAGTCTCTCATTTCTCGATTATTCTGTCCATGTTCACTCTGATATCCGTGAGTACTAATTTTGTGTTCTTATGATTTCAAATCCCTGGTTCAAACCAGATTTGATTCGCTTTTGTCTATTTTTATGAACCTAGCTATTTTCCGGTTGAATCCGTTTAGATCTCCTTAGATTTGAAGCGGTTATGAGCTTGTTTGGTATTTCTCCCTTGAGATTTTCCGTCTTACTATTATTTGTTAACCGATTTTATTTTACCCTAAAAAGCAATGGGTTTTGATTTCTGACAGATTTCTGCAAAAAAAGGTTTTAGCGTTTAAATGTTTTCATCTCTGATTTTCTTATTTTACTTTTCGACTAATTTTTACTTGATTTAATCAAGCTCCAACTATATGTCTTTGTATTTCTTAGGGTTTCAGTTATACGACTATTTATGCTACTGTCTTTTGCCCGTTCACCTTTGATTCTATCAATTAAGTATTAATTGGTTTACTTACTTAAATTAGGGCTTGAAATTGGGCTTTCCTTATTAGATTTTACCCTCTTACCTTATGTGTAACTATTAATTGATACTACTAGCATGATTTTATGCTTTGATTGTTCAGAACTAACTTCTGATTAATTCCGGAGTTGATTCTTGCCTTATTTATCCTAGCCCTTAATTACTGGTTGATTCCATATGTAACTTTCCTTAAATTAAGTAATACTAGTCTGATTTTGTGGCTAATTTATTCATGATTGCTTCCACTTGATAGATTGTCTGATTATTTCTTACCTTATTAACCTGGTTCTGATTTGCTAAGGGATTTCATGTGAGACTTCCCTAAAATTAAGTACCATCTATGGGATACTGGCCCCTCAATTGAGCCATGACTGATGGTTAATTGATTTCCATACCTTATGTGCATATGATTGGCTCATTACCTTATGTGTCCTACTTTATTGCATACTATAAAACCCCTCATTGTTCTGGCTCGAAAAAGGGCATCAGTTCACAATATACACATACAGACTTAAGACAAAGCACTAAACAATTATTGCTCTCTCTTTGTTGCAAACTTCTGTCACTTGTTTACTGCACTATCTAGTCGGCTGGAAGCCAAGACTAGGTCTTGGATCCTCTTTACCTCATTCTTTTATTGCAAATTTCCAACTGGTATGCTCCCATTTTACTATCATGCAAACCTCTGCATGTATTTAGTTTGTACATTGTATGTTCCTAACATGTCTTTTCATATGTTATTTAATTAGTGAAATCTTCTAGACTAGCCTATCTATAACTGCACCTATGTGTTTCATGCCTCTTGTTCTCAGTTAGCCTATGTATCACCTTTGTTTATGCTGCATGCTTCATGTTATTTGACTTGACTTGTATGATTCCTTATAATTAGTAGGCCTTTTCCTTCTGTCCTGATCGTCCACTGCTATCACATGTTTGCTTCTATTTGGTTGAATCTATGTGTACCCTGCTCTCAACCTGTTTGGTTCCTGCTTCAGTAAAACTTTTGTGTGACCATATGAATTAGACACATACTCATTTCTCATGTCCAATATGACCCCAATCCCTGCTTCCCTTTTGTATGTGACTGTTTGATCCTCAGCATGCCTTGCTTTGTGTTTGGTCACTTAGTAATAGCTAACTTAAGTAATCCCATGTTTGAATGTTGTTGGTTTGCTGGAACTTCAAATTCATAGAACACATAGGGTCTTGACCCTCCAGTGTGAGAATTGCTTTGGAGTCCATGAGGCCCCTCTGAACTTTGACACACTGGGGCTGGCTATTCCACACTGCACAAGTTGTTGATCTTTAAAAGGGGCCTTGGTGTGAGCACTTCCTTGGCTCCTTGAGGCCCTTGGAAACTTTGACACACTAAGATACCCTCTCTAGCACTATGAGATATGGCATTTGAGACTGTTTAAAGGCCTGGTCCCCAGGTTTTACTTTGGGCCTATCCAGGCTCCCTATAGTATACTATTACCATTCCTGCAATTTATTTACATTTGGCTTGTAATATTAATTACTTTGTAAACAGATATTGGGGAAATTATTAAATTGGGAGGGATTATTATATGTCTTTTTGGTGGGAATTTGGGCAGAACTCATGTCTTAGGTTATTATGACTGTTTGCATGCATTAGAAACCATGGTTCATAGGGTTATTCACCTGCATTAGACACCATGTCTATAGGTATTGCAACATTTTTCCATTTAGAACTACACTTATAGTTTTTTACAATGTTTAGATGCCATGCCTATACGGTTTAAAAAATCAATCTTGTGTGTTTTGACACTACGCCTGTAAGCTTTTTGAAAATAGTCTTTACATGTTGCCAAGGTTTGAAACAGTTTCTACATGTCAATAAAGTCTTAGCTAACTACTGCATTTAGAAATTACGCCTATAGGGTGTTTGAAAACCGATTTCTGCAAATCTAAATCAGTCATTACACCTAGACAGCATGCCTATAGGATACAAACTGCCTGCCTAAACTTGTTTACTGATTTATTGCACTCCTAATTAATGTTTAGATATCATGCTTATAGGACATCAATATTACACGCCTAGGCAAGCTTGAAGGGCGGCTAAAATCCTGCAAAACTGTAAAATTATGCTCTGTTATTTGTGACTGCTCGTATTCAACAGGTTTTTTAAAATCAGTAGGCAAACTGATTAAGTTTTTTACACTCTGTTCCTAACTCAATAATGCACATTCTCCGCTCACCTAGATATCTTGTTCTAGGGCTTCTCTTAAATATCTAAAAACTGTGTTTCAGACGTGCATTTGCTTGCTCTATTTGTGGAGGTAAAATATGAGCCTTTAACTGTTCTATCTGTGGTCCTTTCCTAATTGTTTTTGTTGTCGCCTAGATTTTTCTCCTTTAAGTACCTTAGGATAGTCTAGAACTACCTAAATTAGAGGTCTTAAATACCTCCAAGGCCACAAGGAAGGGATGGGTAGTGCACGCAGAGGATATCCTTTAAGGTTGCTAGAACGCTTTAGGCTATGACCATAGGGAGGGAATTGGGTAGTAATGATATGATGACTTGCACGCTAATGTCACGTGTAGCCCCTCATTAAGGAGTGATTATCGAGCATTGCATGGGTATGATCCTGTAGGATAACCAACCTAGGACTCCCCTTTCCCAATTCCTATGTGTTTAAATTCTCTAAACGCCCTTTACATGTACATAAGCTGTCCAAATCTCTTTACCTTCACTATTTGAATTCCTTAATCATATATGTATGGGGAAAGCTACTTTATTTTTAAATACTTGATTCTTGCTAATCGAATAACTCATATAGTTTAAGTTCGGTCAGGACCCACCGTTGTGGACCGCGAGAGGTGCCTAACACCTTTCCCTCAAGGTTATTTCGAGCTCTTACTCTAATCTCTAGTAATGCAAACTAGTTCATGAGTTAATCGCTCTAGGTTTCCTAACGCACCATAATCCGATAGGTGGCGACTCTTCAAATACCTAATTCCCAAAAGGAAATGAGTTGTTCCCCCATGAATGTTGAAACTCAGACTTCCCCGCAAAAGGGAAAAAAGGGGGCGCGACAGCATGACGACTCTGCTGGGGATATTTTAGGCTTTTACCATAACAAACTTTTTTTTAATTAGTCCAAGCATGCTCTATCCCACGTACTCTTTCCCCTTATTTGAATTCAACTGTCTATTTTCAAGCATTTATGATTTCTTTATTTCTCTGAAACTGACTTGTCTCTTTGTTTTTTTTCTGTAACTGTCTTTCAATTATTTAAATACTGCATTTATTATTTTTCTTACGTGCAAATACTTGACAACATGCTATTTATTGTTGCATAAATCATGCTTAACACCATATTCCACTCGTCCCTAATTAATCCTATAACAACGCTTGATAAGTGTTTGAACTCTTCCTATATATTATCCTTTAAATTCGAAAAGGCATATTTGCAGTAAAACTAGTAGATCAGCGGTGCGTTCGATGGTTCCGTGCCTTTCCCCCTCAAGTTGTCCGCTTGAGGGTCCCAGTCTAGACATTTATAGCAGCCTTACTCTTATTAATTATACATGCATCATGGTCAAACTTAACCGGGTTAATATGTTATCTGCATAATAGCCCTTTAAGATAAGCCTTGTCCAAAAGTCTATCGGGTTTTCCATAATCCCAATGGATGTAACCACGACTATGTGCATTAATTTGGAGAAATAAGTAGCAATATGCTAATCATTACTGTATAAATAGATGAACCTAGAGGGGGAAATGGCCTAACTCTTTTTTGTTTTGTAGAAAATGAGGCACGAAGACCCCAAATTTTGTATGGTCGGTAGAATACTCTCACTTTTACTATATTGGTAGATAGATCTTCCTTCATGTGACCAAAACCATGTGAAACGAGTCTTAGGAAACTTGCCTTCTCTATTGGATGTTCAGCCCAACAAAATGTTGATCGAGGCTGAACTATGTTTTGGGACAAATAAAGGGCTGTGTTTTGTTTTGGGAACGTAGAAATGACTCCCATTCTAGAAGAAATAAAAGGATTTGCTGGGTTGCCTTGGGATAGCCCTAATCTATTAGCACCTAAAAACCACACTGCTAGGGGATTTTTGAAAATGATGGGGCTGAAGAAAAAATGACAACTTGAAATGCCTGAAGGACTCCTACATACCCTTTCACTTCCTTTAAGAGCGATACGGTCATAGTCGCTCTAATTGTATTTTTGATGACGAATTCTCAATCACCTCTTTGGGTAGGATTCATCGTAGGTTCTTCGTGTTTATTGTTATTTCTTGGGCATGCTGGTATTCCCAATCCAATGGGATAGAATCCATACTAGGCTGGCCATGGTGACCAAAATTCTGATGGACGGGATCGGGGGGGGAGACATACACTATTGTCCCTATGATCGTTGCAAACATGTACCGGGATTTGAGGTGATGTCAGAACGGGTTTAGGTTCTTCGAGGGTTGCAACTTGTTGTTACACGTCTGGTTGTTGTAACATCTATAAAAAGAACAATATCGTCAAGAATTTCTGTGAAGGTCGTGGAATGATCACATAGCCTTCCATCATCCCAAAAGAATGAACTATATTCCAGACATGTTTGCTCAAGTGGAAGACGATGTGGGATGGGTACAACTTTTCAAAAATTTGCCCGAGGATCAGGTCCAGTGGATGTCCGAATGGTTCCCTACCGATGAGTTCATCATCAAATACAGAGATTTTCCACACTTGGTGTTGATTTGGTTAAGGGGTATATACCCTTACGGTCCTCTCAGGGTTTTGAGACAAGTAGGCAAGAGACAGATCATACCACGGGTCGCTAAGATGTGTCACTTCAGAGCCGATTTCCAAGGTGACGCCATCTCGTATAAGAATGAAGAACAACATATATGGACTTTGAAGATTATTGTGGAGAAGGATACTATCGTGCCAGACCGATATCATGTAGGCCACTTGTACCTTTATCCTTCGTGGTTGGAGGACAACATAGCTGGGGTAGTTGAGCCAAGGGTTGGGCCTGGAAACAGGGTCATAGATGAGGTTGTTGAAGCTGAGGTGAAGTACAACAAGCTGCGGAAAAGAGTTTGAGAGTCTAAAGCTGAGCATAAGGCTGGTATAGAGATGATTAACGAGTGGAAAGAAAGAGCTGTCAAATCCAGCGAGAGGCTGGAATATCTGGAGTACAACTTGATGGAATTAGAGGGGAAGATGAGGAAGAGGGTCACCGACTGCCAGAACGCTGAAGGAAATGAAGAAGGGCATCTGGCAAGGGCATTCCTACTGCTAAACCTGTGTGAGTTGGGAGAGTTTATCGACAATAGCATCCGGTATGGAGAGGGTCATTCTAGGACCAAGTAGATTAGGTTAACTTGCTTCTCTTTTAAATGTAATAAGGCCGAGTGCCATTTGTAACCTTATTTAGTGTCGTTTTGGGTAATTTATTTTTACATTAATGAAAAGAGGTAATTATTGGCACTGAATTTTTCCAAATCTATTTGTCGCTAGGCCTACCTCGGGCGCAACGAGGCTCCCAAATTAGGACATGAATTTACATTCCCGCAACATGTGTTTAAATATTGCAAACATTTCAGAATCCTTATTAACTTGTTTACCTTTTTGTTTTTTCTTTATTCTTCATTCCCATCCTCTAAGGTTGGTTCGCTCATACTGGCATCATCAGCATATCACACCAGATCTAGAGGCCCTCCACTCCTCCTCCTCCAAGTAATACAAAAGGCAAAGGAAAAGCAAAAATGAATGACTTAAGTGGTATTCGAAAGGAAAATGCTGAGAACACAGAAACTTTAGACGATCGAAGTACTTCGGCACCAAATGATCCAGACTTGAGGTTGGAACAAAAGATACTGGAGCTACAAGGATAGCTTGAGCAGGTTCACAACTTGGCAAACTTATCACTCACCCTGAATGTCCCCGACATCAACCAACAAAATACAAAGAACCCAGTACCTCCCCAAAACACACCAAACCAACATCCACAAAACCCTCATGCACCGCATCAATACGCTACCCCACCCAAAAATCTCAATCCCCTACCAACACCAACTCCTAGACAAAATCACCATCGACCAATTCAGTACCTACCAACCACCACTTATCACACTCCCCAGAACATACCACAACCCATTCCTGATCCTCAAAACTCAACCAATGACTACTATTACACCCAGGCTCCTGGCACTCACCAAAACAACCCTATATATGTAGAAATTGTACCTTACTCTATCCAACCAACCTCTTATACACCAGAATCCTCTGAGAAGAACCTGATTATTAAAAACATGGATGAAGAACTCATGAAGTTGACAAGTCGGGTTTAGGGTGTCGAAGGCGGCAGAGGAATAGAAGGTTTGAACTATGAAGACTTATGCATACAACCAGATGTACAACTACCAGAGGGTTACAAACCTCCCAATTTTGAGATGTTTCACGGTACAGATGATCCCAGGGATCATTTGAGGACTTATTGTGACAAGCTTGTTGGGGTCGAAAAGGATGAAAGGATCTAGATAAAGCTCTTTATGAGAAGTCTTACGGGAGATGCTTTGTCCTGGTACAACAGCCAGGATCCTAAGAAATGGTCCAACTGGGTGAGTATGGCGTCTGATTTCATGGACCGATAACACAGAAAATGCACCAGATGTTTTCTACATTCAGAACCTTAAGTAGAAGCCTGCCAAAACTTTCTGCGAGTACGCTACTCGTTGGAGGTTAGAAGCTACCAAAGTCAAGCCATCTTTGGATGAGGAACAGATGAACAAGTTCTTCATTAGAGCACAGGATCCACAATATTATGAAAGGTTGATGGTTATTGAAAATCATAAATTCTCTGATATCATCAAACTCGAAGAAAGAATCGAAGAAGGAATCAAGAGCGGGATGGTGACAAACTTTGAGGAATTACATGCCACAAACAAGGCATTACAATTAGGCGGCATATCGAAGAAAAGAGACATTGGGGCAGTAATGGTGACTCAAGGCCCGAAATATCCACTTACATATCAAACACCTCCACCCACATATCAAACACCTCATCCCACGTACCAAGCACCGCCACCTACATATCAACCTTCATCTCCTAGATATTCCCAACCAGCCACTGCCTATCATACCTATAATTCCAAACCATCTAATTTTCGGTCACCTCCAACTCACCAAAATTATCCAAGACCACGACCAAACTTTGACCGCAAGCCACCCAAACAATATACCGCCATTGCTGAACCCATCGACCAGCTGTATGAAAGGTTGAAAGCCATTGGTTACGTCACTCAAATTCTCTCTGTGGCATTAGAGAATCCATCTGAATGGGTTAACCCAAACAAACCCTATGCATACTGATCTGGTATGAAAGGGCACACCATTGACGAGCGTCGAATATTGAAAGATAAAATCCAGACACTGATTGACAACAAGATTATACAAGCGAAAGAAGTTGCACCCAATGTCCGCAACAACCCCCTCCCTGATCATAGGGGTGACGGGATACATGTGATAGAAATGGATGAGAAATGGAATCCTGAGGGGTCAATCGGGCTCATTCAAGAAGGCGATGACTTTAAACCTGCAATCACACTTACTTCTATTGTAGTGCAGACTCAGTCACCGATAGAAGTTGAAATAACTGCATCAATTCCATTTGAAGTAGAGGTATCTCCACCTACGGCCACCCATGTTTCATTTAAAATGGAAGTGGCCACACCTTTTATGGTGACAGTATCAGCCACACCTCTTTTCAACTCAAAAGCAATACCATGGGATTATGTTATTGAGGCTAGGCGAAAAGTAAAGGCAAAGATGGAAGAATCCGATGCTGCGCAAGGAATGACTAGGACTGAGAGAATCTATACACCTGAACACTTGGGAGGACCAAGTAAGGATGCCGCTACCAAGAAGCCTGTCATTGAAATAGGGTCAGATGACCTTTGGGGAAAGTACAAGCAAGGGAATACTCCATCATCGATCATTTGAACAAAACCCCAGCTCAGATATCCATACTGTCACTATTGCAAAATTCATAGACACACAAGAATGCTTTGATGAAGGTGTTGAGTAAAGCTTATGTACCCAACAATATCGCACGCGGAGAGATGACCAATATGGTAGGGCAGCTTCTGGAAAGTCATAAGGTAATCTTCCACGAAGATGAGCTACCCATTGTGATTCTAGGCTCTATGGGGCTTTGGCCCAGACATTGACTATTTGCACTAGCCTTGTTTAGGCGGTTTCAGTTCTAGCCACGTCAACCACTTCTCAAGTTGGGGGAGGTGCTCAGACTCCCGCCACATGTAATCTAGAGCAGGTAGTGCAGGGACTCCAGACACCAGGGGCTTTTCTAGCCCAACCGGTTGTAGATGCTCAAGCCCAGGTGGGGGCCGTTATGAGTGATGAGCAGCATAAGAGACTATAGAGATTTGGGAGTCTTAAGCCTCCAAAATTTAGTGGGGTTGAGTCTAAGGATGCTCAAGACTTCTTGGATAGGTGCCTGTGGATTCTTCGCACGGTGGGTATTCTTGAGACTAGTGGGGTCTCATTTACTACTTTTCAGCTAATAGGGGAAACCTTTAGATGTTGGGAGGCCTATGAGCAGAGTAGGACAACCGATGCTCCACCACTTTCATAGTACGAGTTCTCTGTTATCTTCTTGGAGAAGTTTGTGCCACCGACCTACATGGAGGAGTTGCTTAGGCAGTTTGAGTAGCTACACTAGGAGGGCATGTCTGTGACCCAGTATGAGATGAGATTTTCAGAATTGGCTCATCACGCGATTTGGTTGGCTCCCATAGAGAGGGATAGGATTAGGAGATTCATTGATGGCCTTAGCTAATAATTACCTTTTGTTATGACTTAGGAGAATGCATCAAGTACTAGGTGTAACAAGGTGGTTGAAATCGCTCGACGGCTAGAGTTGGTCTGTAGTTAGGAGCTTGAGAAGAGGGAGGCTAAGAGGCCGCATGGTTCGGGTTGTTTCAGCGGTGTTCCTTTTGGGTGGTAGTCCTACCGCAGTAGGGGTCATCCTAATAGGCCCACTCAGATGGCTCGTCAGGTTTATCGTGGTACATTAGTTAGCCATAGTTCATACTTTGCTCTCTTTGGACAGCCATCTCTTAGTGCTCTCTCAGCTCAAAGTTCATCTCGTGCTCATTCAGTTTAGGGTTCATATACACCAAGTTCTTCTAGCGGTTATTCTGGTTCTTGGGGTCTGATTCAGTCACAACCATCATTGATGGATAGGGGTTGCTACGAGTGTGGGGAGTTTGGGTATATTAGGAGGCAGTGTCCCCATCATTTGGGAGGTCTAGTTCGGTAGAGGGTTCAGGCTATGACTTCTGCACCACTCGCGCAGCCAGCTCGGGGTGGGGCTCAGCTAGAGGCCTCCCTATAGAAGGAGGTCGATCAGGTGGCAGTCAGGTTCGATTCTATGCTATTCCTGCCAAGCTAGAGGTTGTTGCTTCAGACACAGTGATCACATATATTGTCTCAATATGCATAGGGTTGCTTCTATATTATTTGACTCTGTTTCCACTTATTCGTATGTATCATTATATTTTGCTCGTTATTTGGATATGCCTAGTGAGTACTTAGTTTCACCTATTGAGGTATCTATGCCGGTGGGCGATACTATTGTTGTGGACCATGTGTATCGGTAGTGTGTCGTGACTATTGGGTAATTGGAGACTAGAGTTGACCTCTTATTTCGACGTGATTTTGGGCATGGATTAGTTGTCTCCATGTCATGTTATTCTGGATTGTCATGCTAAGACTATGACATTGGCGATGCCGGGGTTGCCAAGGATTGAGTAGAGAGGTTCTCTGGATTATGTTCCCAGTAGAGTGATTTCATATTTGAAGGCCCAATGGATGGTTGGGAAAGGGTGTTTGTCATATTTGGCCTTTGTGAGAGGTGTTGGTATTGATACTCCTACTATTGATTCTATTTCAGTAGTGTGAGACTTTTCGGATGTATTTCCTATTGACCTACTAGGCATGCCACCCGACAGGGATATTGATTTTGATATTGAATTGGTGCCAGGCACTCAACCCATTTCTATTCCTCCGTATCGTATGGCACCAGCAGAGTTGAATAAATTGAAATAGCAACTTCAGGAGCTTCTTGATAAGGGGTTTATTTGGCCTAGTGTGTCGCCTTGGGGTACCCCGGTTCTGTTGATAAGAAGAAGGATGGTACTATGTGGATGTGCATTGACTATGGGCATTTGAACAAAGTTACAATCAAGAACAAGTATTCTTTGACGTGCATTGATGATTTATTTGACCAATTTCAGGGAGTGGGGTTGTTTTCTAAGACTGATTTGAGGTCTAAGTATCACCAGTTGAAGATTCAGGACTAGAATATTCCGAAGACGTCATTCAGGACCCATTACGATCATTATGAGTTTCTTATGATGTCTTTTGGGCTGACCAATGCCCCAGTAGCATTGATGCATCTAATGAACAATGTATTCCAGTCATACCTTGATTCATTTTTTATAGTATTCATTGATGATATCATGGTGTACTTACGTAGCCACGAGGAGTAAATGATTGTACAACAGCAGTCGAGGGAGGAGAAACTTTATGCCAAGTTCTCCAAGTGTGAGTTTTGGCTTAGTTCGGTGGCATTCTTAGGGCATGTGGTGTCCAGTGAGGGGATTAAGGTGGATCCAAAGAAGATATAGACGGTTCAGAGTTAGCCCAAACTGTCTTCAGCTAGTGAGATTCAGAGCTTTCTCCTTGCTTTGTAGAGGGTTTCTCGTCCATTGCAGCGCCTTTGACCAACTTGACCTAGAAAGGTGCTCCACTCAAGTGGTCTGATAAGTGTGAGGAGAGCTTTTAGAAGCTCAAGACTGCCTTGACCACATCTCCAGTTCTAGTTTTTCCTTCAGCGTCAGGTTGTTATATAATGTATTGTGATGCTTCTCGGATTGGTATTGGGTGTGTCTTGATACAGAAGAGTAGAGTGATTGTTTATGCTTTGCGCCAGTTGAATCCTCATGAGAAGAACTACCTTGTTCATGATTTGGATTTGGCAACCATCATCCATGCATTTAAGATTTGGAGGTATTATCTCTACGGTGTGTCTCTAGCATTTAAGATTTAGAGGCATTAATTTGAGGTAGCAGAGATGGTTGGAGCTGCTAAAGGACTATGATGTTATCATTCTGTATAACCCCGGGAAGGCCAATGTGGTGGCTGATGCCTTGAGTCGAAAGGTAGTGAGTATGGGGAGCCTTTCATTCATTCCTGTTGGTGAGAGACCGTTTGAATTAGATGTTTAGTCCTTGGCCAACCATTTTGTGAGATTAGATGTTTTCAATCCCAGTTGGCTTTTAGCTTGTGTGGTTTCTTGGTCTTCCTTATATAATTGCATTAGAGAGCGTCAGTATGATGATCCCCATTTGCTTATCCTTAAGGATACAATTCAGCACGGTGATGCCAAGGATGTTACTATTGGAGATGATAGAATGTTGCGGATGCAGGGTCGGATTTGTGTGCCCAATATGGATGGGCTACGTGAGTTGATTCTTGTTGAGGCCCACAATTCGCGGTATTCCATTCATCCGGATGTCGCAAAGATGTATCAGGACTTGAGGCAGAACTATTAGTGGAGGAGGATGAATAAAAACATAGTGGGATTTGTAGCTCAGTGCCTAAATTATCAGCAGGTGAAGTATGAGCATCAAAGACCGGGCAAATTACTTCAGAATCTTGAGATTCCAGAGTGGAAATGGGAGCGTATCACCATGGATTTTGTAGTTGGGCTCCCACGGACTTCGAGGAAGTTTGATGTTATTTGGGTGATTGTGGATCGGGTGACCAAGTCCACACCTTTCATTCCAATTGGGACTACTTACTCTTTAGATCGGTTGGCTGAGATATATATCCGCGAGATTTTTTGCCTTCACGATGTGCCAGTGTCCATCATGTCAGATCAGGGCACGCAGTTTACATTGTAGTTGTGGAGAGCAGTGCAGTGAGAGTTAGGCACACATGTTAAGTTGAGTACAACATTCCACCCTCAGATGGACAGACAGTCCGAGCGCACAATTCAAATATTGGAGGACATGCTATGCACTTGTGTCATATATTTTGGGGTTTATTGGGATCAGTTTCGGTCACTTGCAAATTTTGCCTACAACAACAGCTACCAATCGAGCATTCAGATAGCTCTTTATGAGGCTTTGTATAGGAGATGGTGTCAGTCTCCAGTTGGTTGGTTTGAGCCAGGTGAGGCTAGGCTATTGGGTACTAACTTAATTTAGGATGCTTTGGACAAGGTTAAATCTATTCAAGATCGGCTTTGCACAGCGCATTCTAGACAGAAGAGTTATGCCGATCGAAAGGTTCGAGATGTTGCTTACATGGTGGGGGAGAAGGTACTACTCAAACTTTTACCCATGAAGGGTGTTATGAGGTTCAGGAAGAAGGGCAAGTTTAGCCCTCCGTACATTGGTCCGTTTGAGGTGCTTGAGAAGATTGGAGAGGTGGCTTACAAGCTTGCATTGTCGCCTAGTCTGTTGAGTGTTCACCCAGTGTTTCATGTTTCTATGCTCCAGAAGTATTTTGGTGATCCGTCTCATGTTTTGGATTTCAACACGGTTAAGTTGGATGGTGATTTGACTTATGATGTGGATCCGGTGGCCATTTTGGACTGGCAGGTTCAAAAGTTGAGATTAAAGAATATAGCTTCAGAGAAGGTGCGGTGGAGAGGTTAGCTAGTTGAGAAGGCTACTTTGGGGTGGCCATTGGGTGTCCTATGAACTTCAATTGTGCTCTTTTTAAGACAAGTATCATCCACAGATGGCTTACGTATTGCCTTACCCACATGTTGTTGCATGGTGCTAATTAACATGGAATAAGTGTAAAGTGTTTTATAGTGCTCGTAATTCGTCTTGTGCACATATGATCAAATGCTACGTGTGGGATACGACACACACCACTATGAATTGATGTGGCTAGAGTGAACTAATGTTGTTTCTTGGCTCTTTCCAGGTACTATGACCACCTCCAAGACACCAACAAGTAATTATGGTAAGGGTAAGCTACCCTCAGATAAGCCTTCTACTAAAACTGGGGCATGGGCTAAGCGTGCTACTGAGCTTTGAACAAAGATAAGGAACGATAGGGATGCACGGGAAGTTTCTGAAGCAGTACCAAAGGAAGTGAAACACACATAGCCGTCTAGGTCAAGAGATTTTCCACTCCTGATTCGTGAAGGAGCTTGAGGCTACCCAAGGCTAAGAAGCGCAAGATGGCTGATGTGTAAGGGTGAGGCAAAGTTGTAGTCGATACGGAACCTGATCATGAGGAGGACCAATCCGATGAAGAGGAGTATATATAGGTTGCCCTACCTGAGAGTGATGGTGAACCTAGCGAACCAGTGGATGATTCAGTATGGAATAAGAACTTTGTTAGCAAGAAGGCTTGGCTATGTTGGAAGACAATTAAAGGAAAGCAAGTCAACCCAACTTTGTTCAAGAGGCCGTTGAATTTTGAGGCCGTCAAGAAAGATTTTTTGCCGATCGTGCAGAAGATTGAAAGGTACAGTTGGACACATTTTGCTCAGGGACCCAAGGGTGAGGAAAATGTGACACTCGTACAGGAATTATATACTAATTAGGACCTAGAAAATGGAGATGATATTGTGTGGGTCCGCGGACGTAAGACTGACATCTCTCTCGATACAATAAATAAGTATTACTATATTCCATTCTAAGCTCATGATGAGTATTTATGGCAATTTAAGAAGCCAGACCAATACCACATATTGCAGCTAATGTGTGACCTAATGACAGAGCCGTCGTAGACCAACACCAGAGGTCTAGGAAAGGGATGCATGACTAGAGAGACTAGTACTTGGTTGAACCGATTGAATAACAGATTGTTGGCCCAAGTAAATGTGAAGTTTTAAAGACTGACAAAAGGAACTCAGACATGGACCAGGTCCATCTTGTGAAGCACAGTCGTGATCAACCCAAACATGTGAGATGCATGTGAAGGAGATAAATCTAAATTATCAGAAGTAATATCTTTTGATCTGATCGAAAAGGTTGAATATTGGATAAGAAGAGAAAGACTCCTTACACGAAGAGAACACAGTTTAGGAAGAGGATAGTGTTAGAGTATGAGATCAACTAGAACTCTTCTCCCATAGAAGACTAGCATCTGTATCCCAGTCAATCTCTAATTACTAACGCATTAAATATCACTGTTGTTCTCTTTTACAAGTAATGAACTTAAGTAGAAGTTAAACATGAATTGAGAGCAAAATAGCAAGTCAATTTTGCAAGCAATTTATGTGTGATTCAAGCGTGCAATCCTGAAGCTACTTGAACCAGATAGAAGAACTAGTTCCAAGTGTCTATCATTTATTCTAGTTCAATTGTAGTAGGTGATTTTACATTGTACCTTTCAGCTTTTATAGAAGCAATTGTACTAGATACTTAGAGTATTCAAGTTAGAGTTAACTTGAAGTTGTCCCAACAGTTGAGATTGTGTGCCACAACGGGATTAGAGTTAATCCTTAGGTTTATAAAGAGTTTTGTAAATGTTGTTTTGGCTCAGTGATTTTAGTGGAAGTTTGGGAAAATCCTATTGAGTAGTTGGTCGTGGTTTTGTAACCTTTTGAGCCAGCTGTTTTCCACGTAAAAATCTATGTGTTCTTTATTTTCTTTACTTATTATTCCTCAAACAGTAAGAGTTGGAACACATAGAAGAACCAGGTCCTTCTATAATCAAGTTAAGCAAAAATTGGGTACCACACAAATCACCCCCCCCCATCTTGTATGGTATTGAAGTATAAAACATCAATTGGTATCAGTAATTGGCACTAAATGGGTCTTCAGAAACAAGCTTGATGAAGATGGAGCAGTTACAAAGAACAAGTCAAGACTGGTGGTCCAAGGTTATAGCCAAGATGAGGGCATAGATTATGATGAGACCATTGATCCAGTTGCAAGACTGGAGGCAATAAGACTCCTTATAGACTTTGCAACACACATGGAATTCACTCTTCATCAGATAGATGTCAAAAGTGCCTTCCAGAATGGCTACCTAAACGAAGAAGTATTTGTCAAACAACCTCCAGGGTTTGAGAGCAAGGAATGTCCGGAACATGTGTACAAATTAGACAAGGCTCTCTATGGACTCAAGCAAGCTCCTAGAGCATAGTATGAACGACTGTCCAAATTCCTACTTGAACATGGCTACAAGAGAGGTAAAATTGACAGTACTCTATTCCTGGGGGGAAAAGGTAAGGATCTTCTTGTAGTACAAATATATGTTGATGACATAATTTTTGGGGCAACCACTGACAAACTGAGTAAGGTTTTGCCAAATTAATGGGGAGTAATTTGAAATGAGTATGATGGGTGAGCTTAACTTTTTCTTAGTCTTATAGATCAAATAAAACCCAAATGGAACCATGATCAATCAGCAGAAATATGCAAAAGAGTTTATTAAAAAGTTTAAAATAGATGAATCAAAGGAAATAGACACAGTTGTTGCAACAGCTACTAAATTAGACATAGATGAACTTGGTTCATCTATTGATCAAAAGTTGTATAGGGGTATGATTGGTTCACTTTTGTATCTTACTACTAGCAGACCTGACATAGTTTTCAGTATAGGGTTTTGTGCTCGTTTTCAGGCAAATCCTAAGGAATCTCACTTGACTTCTATCAAGAGGATACTGAGATATTTGAAAGACACTACAGATCTTTGTCTTTGGTACCCTAAAGGTAGTAATTTTAATCTAGTAGGGTATGCTGATGCTGACTATGCAGGTTTCCTTGTGGATAGGAAAAGTACCTCAGGTATTTTTCATTTTCTTGGTTCATGTCTTGTATCATGGGCCACTAAAAAGCAGAATTCAATGGCCTTATACACTACTGAGGCTGAATATGTTGTTGATGCCTCTTGTTGTGCTCAATTGTTGTGGATCAAACAGCAGCTGATAGATTTTGGCATTGAAGTTGGTTGCATTCCTATCTTTTGTAATAACACTAGTGCTATAAATATGACAAAGAACCCAGTTCATCATAAGAGGACTAAGCACATAGATGTTAGACATCACTTCTTAAGGGAAAACTATGAGAAAGGATTGATTACCATAAAATTTTGCGCTACTGATAAACAAATTGCTGACATCTTTACTAAAGCATTGAGTAGAGAAAGCTTTGAAAGAAACATGTTAGAATTAGGGATGATTAAGATCACCTAATAGGACCAGCTCAAAATGCACCATGAATATATATATATATATGAAGAAAAAAAAATTGGCTAGGAAATTTGGAACTTGTGTAAATATCTAGATTAATTTTTACTCAACTTCATACTATAAATAATATACTCTTGTGACATGTGTTAATATGACTCACTGATCTCTAACAAAAAAAATTCTATTGTGGTAAATTGAGGCATGATCAAGAGAATTTTAAATGAAGAACCTGGTTCATCAGTATTGGTTCATGTGAATGCCAAGGTATGTTTTCTATACTCTGCACAATTAGAAATATAAATATTTAAATTAAGAGCAGAGTCCTACCATTGTTTAACACATTAGAAAATCTTATCTGTTTGTTTTTTAACCAGTTCCGTCCTCATTAGAATTCTAACCACAAAAATTACCTAAAATCTAGGGAAGACTAACCGTTTGTTCAACCTGCAATTTCAAGTTGATTAGACCTCTAATTGACTGTTGAAGCTACCGTTATCCATTAAATGAGTCTTTCCCTTTAAATACTCATTATTACTTCCTGCCACCCTCATAATTCAAAACCGTCAAAAACCTTCTTCACTCTCAATTTCTTTCTTCTCCAAAGGTTTAACTCACCCATTCTCTCAAGAAATCAGCTATAATGATGAACCCATAAGACAACCCTGAAACTCTTCCACAGCCTACTCCCTCTGATTCATCTACCCCTCCTCCACCAAGCACGACTCCCCAACCCAGGCGAAGGAAAGTAAAAATGCTTGATCGCAAAACAATGGCATCTGGTGCTTTTTCAAAGAAATTGAATGAGAAATTAAAGGCAAGTCAGGCCCAAGATTCTGATTCTGACTCTGATTCTGATTCGTTCAAATCTGCTAGTGAGGGGGAGGGACCTGGGTCTTCTGACTCTGAGAAGGCTCAAAAATCCCCTTCTATGGTAAGTTCCTCTTTGGCTGAAAATTTAGAAAATAGGTTTGTTTTGGTTGGGCCTATTAGGGATGTGAAATTACCTGAGTTAGGAAGGAGTGAAGGTAAAAAGAAATTTGGAAAAGAAAAGGAGAGAGAGGGTGAGCGTGGTGATGTGAGGGGAAAAGGGAAAGGAGTGACTGATTACTCACCCACTGTTGAATTGCATGTACCTGCAATTTGTGGGGTTGCACGGGAAACTGTTGAAAAAAGTAGCAAGAAGTCAGGGGGAAGCGGTTCAGGGAAGGCTGCTGGGGGGCTAGTTAATCTAAGCTCACAGAGGGATGAACCCGGTTCATCAACTGAAGAGACCTTAGCAGACCTTCTAAAAAAGGTAGGTGCCAGTTATGATCCA
Organism: Nicotiana sylvestris; assembly: GCF_000393655.2. Classification (NCBI taxonomy): domain Eukaryota; kingdom Viridiplantae; phylum Streptophyta; class Magnoliopsida; order Solanales; family Solanaceae; genus Nicotiana; species Nicotiana sylvestris. The sequence continues at coordinate 68,617,629 of NC_091063.1, forward strand.
AGGAAAAGGAAAACTCCAACACCAAAAGCTCTCAGTGTTGCTAAGCCTTCTAAGAAATGAAAGGCTTCCTCTCCAACAACTACTGAAACTCCCTTGCTAAAGGGTAGAGCCACAAGAAGCAAGGTGAAACAGAGTGAGAGTGGCCTACAGAAGGCTTTGGCTGAAAGAAAGAAGAAGAGGATGGATAAAGAAAAAGGTAAGGTTGCAGAGTCCTTTGAAGTAGTTGAGGTTGAGGAGATGGAATAGGTCCATCAGTAGGACCATACAACAATGGAGGTTCAGACCCCCAAGCCCAAAAAGACCAAGAAGTCTTCCTCTGTGTCTAAGGTTGTTGAACACTCATTGGCCAAGAGGACAAGGTCTGCAGTGAAAAGCAAACAAGTTAGAATTTCTGAAGATGAGGAATGGAGTGGTGAAGAAGAAATTGTCTGATGGTGAAAAGACAAGCTGGCCAAGTTTGGCAAAAGGAAAATTTTGAAGGGAAGATTGCTGAAAGATTTGATGGAACTAGGAATGGTTCGTTTGGTTGACACCCTAGCTGCTCAGGGCTGGAAGGACATGGTCCTTTAGATGGATGGGAGATTGGCCAGAAATAAAATCATTGAATTCAAGGAGAATGCTGAGGTAAAAGGTGGCAGAGTTACAAGCAAAGCCAAAGGAGTTCAAGTGACATTTGATACAGAGAAGCTGGGAGAGATTCTAGCATCCCTGCTGAGGGATATGATGATTACACCAGATAGAGATGGCCAAGTCTAGATTCCCTTCCGTATGCCCTTACAATCACTAGGAGATTTTGTGATGTTGTAGAAGTGAATGAGGCCAAGTTTGTGCACAAGAGTGAAATGAAGCCACATCACAAAGTTATTTTTGAGTTTGTCAACAAGTTCCTACTGCCCAGGCAGGAGAGAAGGCATATTGCAAATTATATGGATTTAGTTTTGATGGAGTGCCTTGAAAGTGGAAGGAAAATTAACTGGCTACATTCATCATCAAGCTACTGGACAAGGTTATCAATGGCTTCAAGGCTCATGCCACCCCCTATGATTTTATCAACAGTAAAGTCAGCGCTCTTGTTCAGGAAAGTGAGGCCAAGGATGCTGAGATAGTTAGGCTAATGGCTCGTTTGGCAGAGGTTGAATCTGAGAGGGATGCTCTCAGAATTGAGCTTACCAAGGAAAAAGAAAATAATGATGGGATTCTTCAAAATATGTTGAATCTTCTCCAAGCCCAAAACCAACGCTCTAGCTACCCCAAGCCTTAGGAATTCTAGCCTTTATCTCCAGAACCTGTCTAGTAACTTAAGTGACCCGGATTAGAGATTTTTCTTTCTTTTTGCTCATGGTTTGAATATTTTTGCTTTCTGGTTGTGGTTGTTGTAGCAGCATATCTTCAATCAATGATATCTACTATTTTTTGCTCTTGTTGAATGTTACTATTTCCTTGATAGTTTAAATATGTTTGCTTGATTACTGATGATTAATCCATGATTGCACTTGCAGTTGCCCCAGTGTCCATGAGTACTTATTAAAATCTGGAACTCACACTTTGTTTATGCAACTTTTCTATGATGCCAAAAGGGGGAAGAGACATTGTGCTTTACATATTTTGAATAAGTGATATTTATAACCTAATTAACCTGGTCCTTGATGATAAGTGAATTTTCTAAAATTTGTATTGATGGTTAAGCTGAGTTCTTACAGGGTCTAAGTGAGTAAAAAGCACAGAGTTTGTCATCATCAAAAAGGGGAAATTTGTTGGCCCAAGTAAATGTGAAGTTTTAAAGACTGACAAAAGGACTCAGACATGGACCAGGTCCATCTTGTGAAGCACAATCGTGATCAACCCAAACATGTGAGATGCACGTGAAGGAGATAAATCTAACTTATCAGAAGTAATATCTCCTGATCTGATCGAAAAGGTTGCATATTGGATAAGGAGAGAAAGACTCCTTACACGAAAATAACACAGTTTAGAAAAAGGATAGTGTTAGAGTATGGGATCAACTAGAACTCTTCTACCATAGAAGAGTAGCATCTGTATCCCAGTCAATCTCTAATTACTAACCCATTAAATATCAGTGTTGTTCTCTTTTACAGGTAATACACTTAAGTATAAGTTAAACGTAAATTGAGAGCAAAACAGCAAGGCAATTTTGCAAGCAATTTATGTGTGATTCAAGCGTGCAATCCTAAAGCTACTTGAACCAGATAGAAGAACCAGTTCCAAATGTCTATCTTTTATTCTAGTTCAATTGTAGTAGGTGATTTTATATTGTACCTTTCAGCTTTTATAGAAGCAATTGTACTAGGTACTTAGAGTATTCAAGTTAGAGTTAACTTGAAGTTGTCGCAACAGTTGATGTTGTGTGCCACAACGGGATTAGAGTTAATCCTTAGGTTTACAAAGAGTTTTGTAAATGTTGTTTTGGCTCAGTGATTTTAGTGGAAGTTTGGGAAAATCCTACTAAGTAGTAGGTCGTGGTTTTTTCACCTTTTGAGATAGGTGTTTTCCACGTAAAACTCTCTGTGTTCTTTATTTTCTTTACTTATTATTCCACAAACAGTAGGAGTTGGAATACATACAAGAACCAGGTCCTTCTATAATCAAGTTAAGCGAAGATTGGGTACCACACAAATCACTTCCCCTCTTATGTGGTATTGAAGTATAAAACATCACAGATTGATACCGGTGATGCATAAATCGATTATATATTGGGAGAGTGTGTTCTTGGTATATGTATTGATGGCGAATATCTCCGTGAATTTTTGGGAGGTGATGCAGAGTCAGATGCACTGAACACGAGGTAACCAGCAACTCAGCCTTTACTTTATGCATACCTTGACCGCACTCTTGGCCAAATATAAGTTAGCTAGACCTGGAGATAATATTAGAGTTGTCACTGAAGGAGTATTGCATGATATATGTGATGTGTCAGAACTAATAAGGAGGGGGTCCAGAGGATCAGTAAGGATATACAATTGACAGCGATAGAGAGTGAGATACACCATTTGAGACTGGAGTTAGAGGCTCGAGATCGCGCACTGGCTAATGCAGCAGAGTCCAGGGAGAAGAGGATGCAGTCTCACTTTGCACACTTGATTGTTGTCTTTAAAGGTACCATGCTGACATGTTCTATTGGTATGCAGACTGATTCAGATGGGCCCCACATCATTGATTTGAGTGCTATTGATAGCACTATTGTGGAGGATCCAGAACTGGCCACTGTGACTGTAGCGGGCGTGGGGAATGATGCGACTCAGGTTCCTCCTATTGTGAAGGGTGAGCTAATTGATGCAGTTGACGTGTCTGGTGTCGCACTAGAAGATCCAGCACTTTTGGGGACCGAGGTTCACACCCGGTCCTCATCACGACCCGAATGATTTTGAGGGAGTTTCTGACACCCACTCTTCTATTTATCTTGCTTATTTGTATTTTTGTTATATTGTGTAATTTAGGATAGTGCACATCCTTCAGTGTGGGGTGGGGTGTTAGACTTTAATTTTTGTGACATGTGCTTAATTGCTAGTGATACATTTTGAATTACATGATCACTCTTATCGCAATTGTAATTGTATAATTGTAGTAGTTTTTTTAGTGGCTTAATCTCGGGTTGTCTTTAAACCACGGCTCTTTTCCAAGGATGCTATTTTTCTTGAACTGGGTATTTTTAGGTAGATTATTTAAAACTTTGTAAAGAATTGTAGACTTTTCTCAAAAATAGATTACCTAGACAGTTTTCTTGAGGAACTAAATCTAGAGAAAAATACAAAAAGATTTTTTTTATTTCTCTTTTATTTTGTTTTCTGGTTGAACTAGCAATGAAATTGGAAGAAGTTTGAGTAATTTGCGCCTTTTGAAAAGTTTTATATCGAGGCTTAGGTCTGGAGCATTTGAACTAAGAACTTTCTTCATGATCGTTATAATTACATGTCTTGACAATATGGGTAGCTTTTTTTTGACATCGAGGCTCATTTTTTTTACTCTTGTGATTAATTTTCGTGTGCTCAAATTTTATGATGACTGTACTAGTTGCTTTAACTCGAGAGTCAGGTCCAAGTCAACCTAAGTGAGTCATGTGCATTGTGTAAGGTGTGATTTTGGTGTACTTTGAGTCATAGGTGCTAGTCTAGAACTTACCCCGTGTGTGAGTCAAAGCGAAATGATTATGTTTTGTAAGTTTGGGAAGTGATATAGACTTTCTTTGATACACCATTTAGATTATTTTCCTACAAGTGATAATATTATCCGTAGTCACCCCTCTTTGAGCCTGTAGACCTTTTCTTTGGCAACCACATTACAAGCCGAACCCCTTTGTTTTTAATCAAATCTTGTTGAACCTTTACCTCCGAAAGCACTTAAGTAGCTAGAAGAGCAAAGAAAGAGATTGGAGAGCTTTTGAGTTGGAACATAGAAAGGCTGAAAAGGTACACTTGTGTACAAACAAAAAGAGATACTAGCCAAAAATACCAAATTAAGGAGAGTGAAAAAGAAAAGAAAAGAATAACACCTCTATATCTTTGTCTGGGCTAGTAAATATCTATATGTTGATGTGCTTGATGAAGAAGAGCCTAAATGTGTATGGTTTCATGGCAAGACATTGAATTGGTCATGACAAGAAGGTATTTAGAGGTGAAGTATAGTGTATTAAAATGATTAGGAGGGTTAGTCAATATTTTCTTAAGTATATCCTACCTGTCATTTAACCTCTATTTCAACCTATGAAGTCCTACTTGATCCTAGACTTTGCGAGCTTAAATTAGTAGAGACTTACACTATGGGCAAGCCTATGGTACGAGCTTTGGTGGCATAAGAGTTTCTTGTGAGAGTGAGAGAATTCTTTCAATGTTTGAGTCCTTAAAATATACTTGAACTTATATTGAGTGTGTGAACTACTTTCTTGTGGTTTATTAGTGAGGGCACATGATTTGCAAAGGATTAGTAGAGACCTTGAATTTTGAGTTGGTACAAGGAGCGAGTCATGGTGTGAAATGCATTAGGCGAGGATGTTAGAAAGAGCCACATAAAAAAATTTGAGTAATCATGGCATGAGTTTAAAACTTTAGGAAAGGTATGAATATTGCATATGTTGGTTCTAAGCATTGATATAAACCATTGTCATTGGTGTGATGCTTGAGTATATTTTGAAAGGTATTTCTTGCCTATGAGCTTAATTTTAAGTTGCTCTAGGATGAGCAAGAGTTTAAGTATAGGTTGGTGATAAAGATGAAAAGTGTGTGTTTTGAGTGTGTTTGTGTGTTATACTTTGTATGACGTGCGGGAGTTCATACTGCTTTTGAAGTGAAGATATGCTCATTACGTATTTTTTATGTGTAGGAACAAACTTATGTGGAAAAGGATCAAATAGGAGAAAAATTAGTGAGAAAAAAAAAAAGCTGACTAGAAAAGTCCCAGACAATGCAGCGAAATTCACTTCGCCAGACCGGGACCGGAGCAGAAGAAACCAGAAAAGTTTAGAACAGCAAAGCGAGGGTCACTTCACCAGACCGGGACCAGAGCAGAAGAAACCAGCTTTTCCAATCCAAAATAGAAGAAGGAAAATTTGCCTCATACAAACTCTAGTCGCTATAAATACATCCTAAAACGTGCTTTTGAGGGAGATACACTACTTTGGAGGGACAAAAGACTTTGGAAAGGCAAGAACACACTTGGATCAAGGAGAACGATTCAACTTCACGTACTTTCCTCTTTCTTCCTATTTTCTATTGCTATGAATTCTAGTCTTGTATTTGTGCAAACAATTATGAGTAGCTAAATTCTCATCTAGGGTTTGATCGAACCTATTGAAGGACGATTTTTCCACTGAGTTTAATATAATTTTCCATTTACTTTTCTCTATTTTTTCAACTATATTATTATTGTTGTTGGTTGAAAGAGCCTTAATTGACTGTGCCTATTTAGGTGTACTACTTGAGAGAGAGTACGTATTTAGGTAGTTGTTGAACAACACCACTCCTAAGATATTTGAGAAATAAATACAAAAGGTTTAAAAGCGGGATTAGAGATAACGAAACTTTGGTGCGATCATAGTGAGCGGTGAATTAGTACCAGCTAGCATAGTTCGAGAGAATACGTCTAGTAAATTGTGGTAATTGCTCGAGAAGATACCACACTCAAAATACTCACGATCGGTAGAGAATACTTAGGCGAATTTATAGTAAACGTAGCAGGGGAGATTCCGACAATAGGGAAAATCAAAACCCTAGACTTTTCCAATCTTATCTATAACATTTGCTTTGTTAGTAATATAATTACAACTTTCTAAATACTTTGGTCTTAGTTAGTAACCACTCAAACCATTAGTTAATATTTCTGAAGGTTGATTGCTTGAATTCTTGCGAAACTAGTAGTTGTGATTAGTAGGTTAATTTCCTGTAGGATTCGATTCCGAACTTGTAAATCGAATTATATTTGGAACTACCGCTAGACCTCTTAGGAGGCATAGATGGGCGTGATCAGTACTATTTCAATGTTATTTACTCAAACTATAGAGAGTGAATATGGGATAGAGTGCTTATATCAATATGTCCAAATCTGGGAAAAAGACAAGAATAATGGCCATTTATGTTTGAAGAATTAACCCAAATAGCCACTCATCCAACTGTTTCTGCCGCACTACATTGTCTCCAGCGCCCACTCATTCTCTGACCAACTAAAATGCTCACGTCATTTTAAGTGATGTGATCAAGGTGTACCTACAATGAATTATACAAAACATCACTTGAAGGTTTCAGTTTCTTATTCAAGCTTCTTGCCAAAAACTGAGAAATCAATCCTCACAAGCTTGAAGAACAAAGTTGAACGCAACTATGGACCAGTTCCTAAACAATAGCTTGTTGTTGTCCTAGTTGAGTTGTAACTTTGTGATTGTACTTATTGTATCTCCTAAACTGCTTAGCTAGAAGCGTTTGATTAGGAATCCTTTTGTAAATCCGTAAACTCCTTGAGTTTATGTTGTGACTAGGTTTGGCCATAAGCAAAAGTCTTTGTAATCGTAGAGTTACAAAGTGGTGTGTGGTGAGAGCATCACAAGTTAGTAAAAGTCTTTGTAACTAGGAAGTCACAAAGTGGCTTATGGTAAGAGTACCACAAGTTAGTTGAGTAAATTCTTTGTAATGGAGTCATTGCAAAGTGACTTGTAATAAGTTTTTACAAGTTAGTGAAGTTGAAAGCCTATAGGTGTAGGTCGTGGTTTTTTGATCCTCTTGTGTGGGATTTTTCTACATAAAAATCCTCTGCCTCATTAACGTACTGCTTTATTAGTATTCTCAACAGAATCTCATAGAGGACCAGGTACTCTACTGTTAGGTGAACTTACATAAACTAACAATTAGTATCAGAGCAGGTTCCTCCTATCAGGCTAACACCTAGGAAGGATCCTCATGGCTTCTCCACCAAATTTTGAAGAAGGTCAGTCTACATACCAACCACCCAAGTTCAATGGACAATACTATGGGTGGTGGAAAACAAGAATGCACAATTTTACTATGGCTGAGGATTGTGAGTTATGGGATATCATATGCGATGGTCCTTATGTTCCAACCAAGTTACTAGAGGAACTTCCATTTTCAATGGCAAAAACCAGCAAAGAGTACACTGAAGCAGACAAGAAAGTTGTGGAGAAAAATTTTCGTGCCAAGAAAATTTTAGTGTGTGGAATAGGACCTGAAGAGTACAATAAAATCTCCACCTGTGACACTGCCAAGGAGATATGAAAAGCCTTGCAAACAACTCATGAGGGAACTACACAAGTAAAACAGTCTAAGATTGATATGCTCACTACTGAGTATGAACTCTTTAAAATGAGGGACGATGAATCCATTCAAGATATGCACACAAGATTCACTTCCATCATGAATTAGTTACATTCACTTGGTGAAACTATTCCCAGAAACAAGCTATTGCGGAAAATCCTCAACTTTCTGCCTAGCTCTTGGGAAAGCAAAATGAATGCTATTATTGAATCAAAGGACTCACAGGAGCTGACCATAGAAGAGTTGATCGGAAACTTGAAGACCTATGAGTTGAAGAGAAAGATAGACAATGAAAGAAGGGAACCAAAGAAGGAAAAGAACCGGGTACTTAAAGTTGATAATAATGATTCAAGCGAGGAAGACAGTGACATGGCTTACTTAACCAAAAGATTTCAGAAGATGGTCAGAAGAAATGGAGAAATGCTAAAAAGGGACGGCTCTAACACACCAAAAAATTGTGATCTTTGTTACAAGTGTGGAAATCCTGGTCACTTCATGAAAGACTGTCCTCTCTTAAAACAAGAATTTTCCAAGAACTACCATGAGAAAATAGCTAAGATAAACCTAGTTCCCTTCAAGGACTTCAAGAGAAAAAGATCTGCTGACAATATGATGAGACAGGCTCTTGCAGTATAGGGGGGTTCCTCTAGTCAGTCTGAAGATGAACCTGATACTGGTGATAGTTCCATGATGGCAGTTGAAGGCGAGGAGATTGGATATGACTCAAATTTTGCTTTGATGGCTTAATCAGATGATGATGAAGACAATGGCAACAAAAAGGTAAATTTCAGGGATGTTTAGAGAAATTTGAAATCCTATTCTCCAAAAAAAACTCATGTCTTTAGTTGATGTATTAATCAATGCTTTTCATAGTCTTGTGGAGGATAGGGATTCTTTGACCTTAGAATTAGGAGAATCTGAACAAACTAGAGACGACTTAGTGGCTATAGTTACTGATCATAAGAAAACCATTGAAATCCTTAAAAAAGAAAAGGATGATCTGTTGGTAGAAATTACAGAGCTAAGGGAAACAATAGTGAAACCATGGACTAAGTCAAAACCTGAAAATTCTGGAATGGGAAAGGAGATAGCCAGTGAGGAACACATTAGGCTTGAAAATGAGGTGAAAGCTATGAGATCTAGGATATGTGCTGAAATTGAGAAAAACGAGCAACTCCAAACTGATCTGGAAAGAGTAAAAAATGATCTTGAAAAGTCCCTAAAGTGGACTTGGTCCTGAGAAGTTACCACTTCCTTGCATACTAGTGATTTTGAAAATAGGCAGGGAATAGGGTTCCAAAGGGAGAAAACTCCCCACAACCCTCACAACAAGTACGTCACTGTATCTGATAACTAGACTTGTACCCAATGTGGGAACACTGGGCACTTCAAGGAAGATGTCCAGGCCAAGAATCAATCGATTTAGAAAAACAAAGTGTTTGCTAAAAAGGTGACTACAAAAGAGGGACCAGGTACCACTCACAAAAAACGCACATTACCTGCATGGACTAAGAGAACTCTTATTCATCCTCTTACCTACTATAAGGGACCCAAACTTGCTTGGGTTCCTAAAACTAACTCTTAATCTCTTATGCAGGGAACAGTGAAAGGAAGCGGTCAATAATGGTTCATGGATAATGGGTGTTCAAAGCACATGACTGGGAACACTACGGACTTTCTTTCACTAAAAGCCCTGCAAGGAGGGAGTGTATCCTTTGGCAATGGAAAAAGGGGGTACATTCTTAGAGTTGGAAAAGTCGGGAAGTCACTCACTCATTCTATTGAAAATGTGCACTACGTCAATGGCCTTAAATACAGTCTCTTGAGTGTCTCTCAAATTTGTGACAAAGGAAACAAGGTGGAATTCTTGTCCAAAATATGTACAGTCACTGATCTTGTGACCGGTGAAATAGTATTTGTGGCCAAAAGATACAAGAACATCTATGTTGCTGATTTCGAGTCCTTACAGAGTGGTGATATGAGGTGTCTGAAAATTGTTGATAATGATGTTGAACTATGACACAAAAGACTGGGCCATGCAAGTTTTTCCCTTCTGAACAAACTAATTCAGAAGGACCTGGTCCATGGTCTACCTATGTCACAATTCAAGATGCAAAAAGTCTGTGATGCTTGTGCTAGAGAAAAACATGTGAAGTCCTCTTTTAAGTCTAAAAGAGATGTGAGCACCTTAAAGCCACTAGAGCTTCTGCATATGGATCTGTGTGGACCTATGAGAGTGCAAAGTAGAGGAGGAAAAAGATACATTTTTGTGATAGTAGATGACTACTCCAGATTCACATGGACTCTGTTTCTCAGAACCAAAGATGAAACTTTTGAGGTGTACCCTTTGTGTAGAAAATCCAGGTGAAGATGGAGTCTAGAGTCTCATGCATTAGATCAGATCATGGGACAGAATTTGACAATGTCAAATTTGATGAATTCTGCAATGAAAATGGCATCACTCGCAACTTCTCAGCTCCCAGAACTCTGGAAGAAATGGAAAGAACAATGCTGATCAACAATGGAATTGCAAAGAACTTCTGGGCTAAAGCTGTCAACACTGCCTGCTACTTGGTGAACAGGTGCTTGATCATATCACTTCTGAACAAAATCCCATATGAATTGTTAAATGGAAGGAAACCCAAGTTGACTCACCTAAGAATATTTGGGTGAAAATGCTATGTTCTCAACAATAGAAAGGATCAGCTTGGTAAATTCGATGCCAAGAGTGATGAAGGAATATTTCTGGGCTACTCTTCTCAAAGCAAGGCTTACAAAATATATAATAAGCGGACTCAATGCGTTGAGGAAAGTGTCCATGTTATTTTTGATAAGTCTTATCCATCATGTGAGAAGAGTGTTGAGGAAGATTAAGATAGAGAACCCTTACTAATCTCTGGTGAAGTCATTAACATGTCAAATGCAAAGGCAGATATGATGAATCAAGTAAAGGAGCTAAATGAAGAAAACGTTGTCTCATCTTCAATAGAACCAAGCACCTCAATTACAACCACTGAAGCTGAAGAAAGAGTGGTTGATGCAGTTCAGGGAACTCCACTAGCACCTAAGAGAAGGACAGAGGAAAATCAGCCAAACATACCATCTTCCTCTCAGAATGAACCTCAGGCGTCTAACTGGAGACACCAAAGCTCTCATCTAATAGACAACATTATTACTCCTCTAGATTCCAGAGTATAAACTAGGTCAAGAGCCAGAAATTCACTTGCCTTCTCAGCCTTTCTCTCCCAGATAGAACCTAAAAATATCAAGGAAGACTTGAAAGATGCATATTGGATTACATCCATGCAAGACGAGCTACATTAGTTTGAGAGAAACAATGTGTGGCACCTGGTACCTAGACCCCCAGATCGAACTATTATAGGAACCAGGTGGGTATTCAGAAACAAGCTCAAAGAACATGGAATTACCACAAGGAACAAGGCCAGGCTAGTGGTCCAAGGCTACAATCAGGAGGAAGGGATTGACTATAATGAAATATTTGCTCCAGTGGCTCACATGGAAGCTATTAGAATTCTAATTGCTTTTGCATCTCATATGGAATTCACCTTGTTCCAAATGGATGTCAAGAGTGCATTTTTAAATGGACTCCTTAAGGAAGATGTCTATATGAAGCAACCCTTAGGGTTTGAATGTCATGAGTACCCTGAATATATGTTTAAACTGGACAAAGCTCTATACGGGCTAAAGCAGACTCCTCGAACATGGTATGAAAGGTTGTCAAAGTTCCTTTTGGAAAATGGCTTTAAAAGAGGGAAAATTGACAATACTCTTTTCTTAAAGAAACGAGGAAGGAACCTGCTCATTGTTCAGGTCTATGTTGATGATATTATTTTTGGAGCAACAGCTGATTCTCTGTGTGAAGAATTTGCAAAACTCATGGGAAGTGAATTTGAAATTAGCATGATGGGGGAATTGAACTTCTTCTTGGGTCTTCAAGTAAAATAGTCCCCAAAGGGTATATCCATTTGTAAGCAAAAATACATCAGGGAGCTCTTGAAGAGGTTTGACATGGAAGCATCAAAGGTGATAGATACTCTCATTGCTTCTTCCACTCGACTGGACATGGATGAAATTGGATCTCCTGTGAATCAAACCATGTATAGAGGCATTATTGGGTCTCTCCTCTATCTCACTGTCAGGAGACCTGATATTGTTTTTAGTGTGGGGTTGTGTACAATGTTTCAATTAAATCCCAAGGAATCTGACTTTAAGGCTGCCAAAAGAATACTGAGATATCTCAAAAGGAACACAAGTCCTGGTGTTGTATTATCTGTCAGGTGACAGTTTTAATCTGATTAGGTATGTTGATGTATATTATGTATGTTATCTTGTGAACAGGAAATGCACTTCTGGAATGGCTCACTTCTTAGGTTCATGTCTTATCTCTTAGGGAACAAGGAAGCAAAATTTAGTGGCTCTTTCAACAGTTGAAGCTGAATATGTAGCCGCAGTATCCTGCTATGCTGAGCTTTTATGGATCAAGCAGTAACTGGAGGATTTTGGGGTGCTTACTGAGAGCACGCCCATTCTATGTGACAACATCAGTGAACTCAACATGGCCAAGAATCCAGTTCAACACAAAAGGACAAAGCATATTGATGTGAGGCATTATTTTCTGAGGGAGAATGTGGAGAAAGGGCTGATATGTATGAAGTTCTGCAGCACAGAAGATCAAATTACAGACATTTTCACCAAGGTGCTAAGTAGGGAACAGTTTGAAAAAAACAGAGTGAAGTTGGGGCTTTTAAAGCCCAATTGAGAACCTGATTCCTCTATATCTGGCTTTCACCTTCAAGAAATAACTGGCTAAAAGTGTTTTCTGGCCATGTCTAACTCACTTCAATACCATTGCAGGTAAACACGCATGATAAGTATAGAAGTTCTAGATGCAGTGCATGAATGATAAAAGAGGATTGATTCTTTCAAATAAAAAGGTCAAGAACCTGGTTCTTGTACCAAAGGTTAGTAGTTATGTACATCCTTTAATGCACGTCTTAAAAAGGGTACAAAACACAACTACTATGTCATCAACTTTTCAGATCCTGCTATCACGTCCCTTCATTTCAAATCGTTCCATCTCTCTTTGAAACATTGCAAATCTCTATGCCCAACTGCCGTTTCAGAACCGGTGCTTATTCCTCTCTCTCCATAATTATCCTCTCTTTTTAAAACCCCTCTTTTCTGCTCTTCATAACCATAAGTTTTACATTAGAATTTCCCAAAAAGCATCGTCACATTTTTTTAATGGCTGAGACAACTTCCAATCTCCATGCCTCAGTCGTAACTAGTACTAATCAATCTAAGGAGCCTTCCGCTCCCACTGAGCCTTCCTTACCCACTGTTACTCACGCCGTTATAGTCACACCTCACCCAGTCTCCCAGTCTCTTCCTAATTCAGAAACCCTTAAAACTGCTACTCTGTTCTCCCATCGTCTGAGTCTCCCACCAGTCAAAGACCAAGTGGAGAACAAGATCAAAACCCTGAGGTCACAAAGAGTTCTGACATCGTTGCTACCGATTCCATGGTGGTGGTAAAACCATGTGAGGAAGAGACAAATGTTGTAATCGTGTTTGTGGTGTCTTCTAATGGTGTACTGCATGAGATCACCTCTCAAAAAAATGAGGCACAAAGTGTGGGGGAAGAAGGGGCCATTGTAACTGTTGAAGGGGATACACTAGCAAATACTACTGGGGCATCACATGAGGAACCTGATCCCTCTCCAGAGGACCCAGGTCAGGGCTCTCGTTACCAGGACAGTGTTGTTCCTGCATTCGATGTTGTGCCCTTGGAAATTCAAGCACCTGAAATGAGATCCAGTGATGAAGAATACCTAGATAATGTGGCTCTTGACGCATTCATAAGAAAATGGAGGGTTGTATCCACCTCTGAGTCTGAAACCAAACGACCTACTACCAGGCTTCAAGTTAAGGTGGCCTACAATTCTGCTCTTCAAAAGAGCAAGAAGAGTAGTAAGAAGAAAAGGAGAAAGTTGGTGAAAGACGGTGTACCTGTAAGTGATGAGGAGATCCCTGTAGTCGAGGTGGAAGAGAAAACCCTAGATGAACCTAGTTCACTTATTAGATGGTCTTCGAAAACGACGAAGCCTGCTTTAGTAGAGAAGGGGTCAACATCTAGGTCCAAGATGAAAGAGGTGGTGAGTGACTTTTCGAAGTCTGATGAGGATATGTTAGTCAAATCCAAGGGAAAAGGAAAATTCAGTGGAGAGAAGTCCGGCAAACGCAAGTCTGAAACTTTTGAAAAACCTGGTTTTGTGAAGAGAATGAGAAGTGACGTCAGCCTTGGCTCTGAACGCCTGAGGCATCAAAAGGTTCTGCTGGGTCATACGTTTGACCCAGTAATCTCTAAGATGGCTGGAATGCGCCAAATTCTGGAAATGGTTGAGTTTCAATGCTGGGTGCATCTATTTCAAATTGATGCACCTAAGGTATATGAGGATGAGGTGCAAAGATTCTTTGCTAGCCTCTTTCCAGTTGAGACAGACCACATTTGTGCCTTGGTCAATGGGGTGGACATCGTGTTCGATGTAAAGTTGCTTGGAGAGATCCTAAAAGTTCCTACAGCTGGTGTGTCCAGTGTAAAAGATGTGTGTCAGTTTAACTTCAAAAATGTCGTGGTAAAAATCAATGCAAACCAGAAGGGGGACCAGATCCATAAGAAAGCGTTACTCCATGTCTATCAGTTGTTGTTCGAATTGGTTAACAAAGTTCTATTATCTCGAGCTGAGAGGAGGTCAGTGACTTCTAAGTCTGACCTGTTATTGATTGAGCAACTGGATAATTTTACTCTTGTGAGTCTTCCTGCTATTATGATTGAGCACATGCAAAAGGTTGCCACCTTCAAAGATGGTAATCATGGCCTTCCTTATGGGTTCTTGCTTACACAAGTGTTCAAATTCTTTGAAGTCCCACTGGGGACAGGAAATGTGGGAACTAGGAAGCAGACTTTCTCACAAACAACTTTGGAAGAGTGAAAGTGCATGGAAAAGAATGGGGGGGTAGGAAGTACATCAACCGTCTCACAGCTTATTAATGCTCAGAACAGTGCAGCTAAGGAAATTCGTCGATTGAAGGCTATGAATGCTATCCTGGAAGGTCAGCAAGCCTAAGGGGTTCCGGTGTCAAATGATGAAGTGGCTTGTTTGACAAAGGAGAATGCTGATCTCAGGGCGCAAGTAGAGAACCTGAAAGCAAAACTGCTCAATGAGCAAGAGTCGGCAAATGCCCGAATAGACCTCATTCTCCAAACGCTTGTTGCAGCTTCTAAGCCCTTTACTCCTAGTGCCCCCTAAGTACCCCTTTAGTGACCAATTTCTGGAAATGTTTGTTAATTTTTCTTTGATGTTTTGGCGGATGTTTTTTTTTTTTTTTTTGTGGTTGGGATGAAACACTACTACTCCCGTTTTAAAAAGTCCAATATTGCATTTCGATTTTTCAAAGCAAAGGCATATTAATGTTTTATTAATATCAATCCTTATTTTATTATGTCAGTACTTTCCTTTTGTGTTTCTATTCTCTATCATGATTGTGTGCACATATGTGGCATGAGTTAGCTTAGCTGGACTTCTTTGTGTTGTTATTCTATCTGTTTTTTTAATGATGCCAAAAGGGGAAAAATAATATGGCCTGTGTTTTAGGGGGAACACATGTGTTACGAAAGGCATAGAGTCAGGGGGAACCTGTGTTATCCTGTTACTTAATCTGGTTCTTACTGCTCTAAATCCACTCTATAAATATTAAGTCTGTCATCATTAAATAGGGGGAAATTGATAGGTTTTAAATGTTCTTGCCTTATGTTTTGATGATCTAACAAACTTACTATTAAGAACCAGATAGGAAACCTGACCTACTCGGACTATACTGCAAGTTTAACGAATTCCAGCTAAAGGTGAACTGCTACAGCTTCAGGAGCTAGGAACCCAAACAAGGATCTGATACCCTTGTGGTTCCCTCATCATAGTACAAGTCAATTGGTCACAGCTAGAAATGAAGTGCCTGACTGCATTGTTTCTGCCGCACTGCACTGTCTCCAGCGCCCACTCATTCTCTGACCAACTAAAGTGCTCATGTCATTTCAAGTGATGTGATCAAGGTGTACCTATAATGATTTTATACAAAACATCACTTGAAGGTTTCAATTTCTTATTCAAGCTTCTTGCCAAAAACTGAGAAATCAATCCTCACAAGCTTGAAGAACAAAGTTGAACGCAACTACGGACCAATTCCTAAAAGATAGCTTGTTATTGTCCTAGTTGAGTTGTAACTTTGTGATTGTACTTATTGTATCTCCTAAACTGCTTAGCTAGAAGCGTTTGATTAGGAATCCTTTTGTAAATCCGTAAACTCCTTGAATTTGTGTTGTGACTAGGTTTAGCCATAAGCAAAAGTCTTTGTAATCGTAGAGTTACAAAGTGGCTTGTGGTGAGAGCATCACAAGTTAGTAAAAGTCTTTGTAACTAGGAAGTCACAAAGTGGCTTCTGGTAAGAGTACCACAAGTTAGTTGAGTAAATTCTTTGTAATGGAGTCATTGCAAAGTGGCTTGTAATAGGTTTTTACAAGTTAGTGAAGTTGCAAGCCTACAGGTGTAGGTCGTAGTTTTTTTATCCCTTTGTGTGGGATTTTTCCACGTAAAAATCCTCTGCTTTATTTACGTACTATTTTATTAGCATTCTCAGTAGAATCTCATAGAAGACCAAGTACTCTCCTGTTTGGTGGACTCACACAAACTAACAAACTTCATCTTGCATTATTTACTCTCTTTCTCTCCAAATTCTTTGCAATTTGGGCACATAAATGCTTTATTGTGCCAAAGCATAACTTTACACCCCGAAGGTTTGAAGTTTGAAAAAAAAAATCAAACTTCTTTAGACCTTATGTCTTAACGTAAACTTCATTCAAACTTTAGAAATGAGGTATGAGATTTGAAATTCAATTTATTTCACTGAA
This sequence comes from Nicotiana sylvestris, assembly GCF_000393655.2. Lineage (NCBI taxonomy): Eukaryota > Viridiplantae > Streptophyta > Magnoliopsida > Solanales > Solanaceae > Nicotiana > Nicotiana sylvestris. The sequence continues at coordinate 68,634,387 of NC_091063.1, forward strand.
TAATAGTCGTATATATTGAGCTCGTAATGTGCATGTTGGAATATGATTTTGAGGTGACTAAACTTTCAATTTTTTTGATAAATTTCGATTATTCTTATACAAAAAAAATTATTTCAAATGTCCTCATATTTACAATTCTAGTATTTCTATTATTCTCGGTGAATTATATGAAATAGTAATATGTACAATTTCATGTATGTGTAAATTTGGTGACATTTTGTCCAGATTCATTGTTTTGAAAAATCACTTTGGGGTACGGTGAAAATGATATTATTATCTCCTCCTTTTAGTTACACATTTAGTTAAGAATGTTTCAATTTCATTTTTTTTTCTATCTACGAGGATTAGAAAATGCCTAATTAAAATAGTAATGGTATGAGATTTGAACTTGTGCACTTAGTTCGAATGATGGCTTTGTGGCCTTTGGGCTGTCAAGACAAGAATAGTTCATATTGGAAACTATACCTTGATAAATTTCAACATTACATCCCTTTTTGTGCAATTGAACATTCTGGTTGGCAAGAATTCCCTTGAAATAGTTTATTGCCTTTTGTTCGAACTTCAAATTTAGCTATCGCCCTATTGAACATTTGGACTATTTTTTGCTTTACTTTGAATGAACTACTTGTTTTTTCAGGCCATCCTACTGGATCAGCCGTCTGAAATTAAAAAATTTAATTAAAGATTACAGTAGAAAGTTTTATGTACTCTCTTTAAATCGCATCTCATTCGACTACCTTTTGGTCTCATTTAGCTATAATATATAATCCAAATTAGTTTCCCATATGTTGTTTCTCTGTTTTACAATTGATCAACAAAAACAAAAGTTGATGTTGTTGCTCTTAATCTTCCATATTTTGAGCTATGAATATGCTCAGCTACAAATGCCACTTCGTGTTCACTTGTTTCAGCCAGTATACCCTAATTATATATATATATATATATATATATATATATATATATATATAATACATGCGGTGACTATTTTTAAATAAAAAACGATTGGGTGAGTGGCTTTTTAAGTTTTTTTCTATTAGCAACTATTTAGGTTAATTGTTTTTCTTTTTATGTCCTTTAACTTCAGATACCACAGTAATCTGATTAGCACTGCCTCACAAGTATGAAACATGCATTTTTATCTCTAAATCATGAGATTGATGAGATTAAGGTTTAATTCAGATGAGAAAGACACTCGAGAATAGTAACAATAAAAATCTATAAACCTTAGTGCAACAAAAACAATTTGAGGCACTTGATGACGGGAAGTATGAATTTTGTCATCTCCCCGGGCATATGAGTTTTTGTTTCTTTCTTCATTACTTTTACAGACCACATGACCATAATATCAACAGTCTCCTAGTGTCTATTTAGCTGGAAGATAGTCTTGTAGAAAGAATATCCGTGATCAAGATGACCTCCTTCCACCACTTGCAACCCAACTCAATTCGATGAACGGATGCATCAAACTCCTCAACCTTCTCATTGCCTTACAGTTGATACATCTAAAGAAATAACAATAATAATAACTATTATACACTTCAATCTCAAGAAATTTGGGGTTGACTATATCAATCCTTACCGTTCATGTCGCTTTATTAATTTAAGCTTTGTCATAGTCTGATATTATAAAAAGTTAGTTCTTCAAGTACTAGAAGTTCTCAACATTCCCTATTAGCCTATAAATCTATAATAAGATAAAAAGACTCCTAGCCAACATTGGACATTATCAAAACTAACCTAAATCTGCGATGAAAATGGAGGCAAGCTGTGGTGAGAAGAAGAGAGAAGATACAGAGTAAGATAGGATAGAACGTAGAGAGAGAAAAAATGTAACATGTTTTCCTTTAGTTTTTTCTACAACATACAGAGTGTAACTAATATATACAAAGTCATTAATGTATACTAACTGACAAACTAATGGATGTATCTAGAAGAGTGCACATTAAATAACACAATGTACAAAATGTTTCAACTACATTTTATATCTCTACACTCTCCCTCAAGTTGAGAATGAAAAATATTTTTCATTCCCAACTTGGACAACAGAAAGGTATGTTGTTAATGCCCAGTGGCATTGTCAAAATGTCTGTTGGTTGTTGTTGGCTTGATACGTGTGAAGTTTCAATCAACGCCTCTTGTATTTTTCCTCTTATGAAATGGCAATCTATTTCTATGTGTTTTGTTATCTCATGATACATAGGATTTGCTACAATTTGAAATGCAACTTTGTTATCACAAAAAACTTCATTGGTAACTGCACATCCATTCTCAACTCTTTCAGCAAGTCAATGAGCCAAACCTGAAAGATTGAGAGGACTGATGATGCAGTGAATTTTTCTTCTCTTGTATATTCACCCTGTAGCTGCTATATACATTACATCCTATAGATACAACAAATGTACATATAATATTCCTAGACAATAGTATTGTTTACTATGTGAGTCCATACTCACTTTTAGTGCATGCTCCCTAATACAAATGTGGGCATGTGCTCACTCATGTGTATGGTACTAATAAATGAATGGCCAGGATGTGTTTATGTGTTCTAATCCAACGGTCAGGATTAGATCTTCTGATCTGAGTATCAACAGCTATAATGCTGCCACGTCACTGTCCACTTATCAGTATCAATGTGTTTTCATTTTGTCTTCTTCTTCTTCTTTACTTTAATGCCTCGTCTGTTCTTCTGTCTCTCTGTCTCTGTGATGCTGCTGCTTCTTCTGTTCTTCAACATCCCCCTCAAGGTGGAGGGGAGAGAATGGACCCCCAGCTTGGACAAAAATCTCCGATGAGAACCCCCAGATAAGGGTTTGGTAAATAGATCGGCGAGCTGAGATTCTGACGGAACAAATGAGAGAGAGATCAATCCGGACAGAAATTGTTGACGAACAAAGTGACAATCCAACTCCACATGTTTGGTTCGTTCATGAAAAACTGGGTTACGAGCTATGTGAATGGCGGCTTGGCTATCCGAGTGTACAGACACTGGTAAAGTGGGTGGTGCTGATAGATCTGCAAGCAATTGGACTAACCAGGTGATTTCTGCGGTCCCCCTTCTCATAGATCTGTATTCTGCTTCTGCGGAGGACATAGAGACTGAGATTTGTTTCTTCGACTTCCAAGAGATTGGAGCTCCACCAAGGGTGATGAAGAATCCACTAACAGACCGGCGAGAATCTCTACAAGCCGCCCAGTCTGCATCACAAAAAGCGAGTAGATCAAAGGAGGGATGTGCAGTAAGAAAGATCCCTTGAGAAGGGTCAGTGCGCAAATAGCGGAGGACACGCAAAGCTGCAGAATAATGAGACATGCAAGGGCGTTGCATATACTGGCTCAAACAGAGGACAGCGAAACAGAGGTCCGGCCTAGTATTTGTTAAGTAGTTGAGCTTTCCAACAAGATGGCGATAAATGGTAGGATCAGGCATAGGTTCTCCCATATCAGCTTGCAATTTAGAGGAAGGGTCGAGAGGTGAAGATACAGCAGGACCTGTGCAGTCAAATTCAGCCAAAAGTTCCAAGGTAAATTGCCTTTGCCCTATTATAAAACCATGCTTTTCTCTGAGAATTTCCATGCCCAAAAAATGATGAATGGGACCAAGATGTTTTACTTTGAATTCTGAGTGTAGAAAAGCTGCAAGTTGTGCAATTTCTGTGGTGTCATTACCTGTGAGTAGTATATCGTCCACATATACAACTAATATGGAGATTAAATCACCTGATTGCTTGAAAAAGAATGAATAGTCATTTAGAGAGCTGGAGTAACCTTTGTAGCTCAGAGCCCCAGCTAACCTAGCATACCATTGCCTCGACGCTTGCTTTAAACCATAGAGTGACTTCCTTAGTCGACAGACAAGATTAGGTTGAGAAGGGGACAAACCTGCTGGGAATTTCATATAGACCTCTTCTTGCAGATCCCCATGCAAGAAGGCATTATTAACATCGAGTTGTGACACATTCCACCCCTTCTTAACAGCTACAGCCAAAAGACATCTGATAGTAGTCATTTTTACCACAGGTGAAAAAGTTTCTGAATAATCTATCCCTTCTCTCTGAATGTCCCCCCTCACCACCAACCTAGCCTTTAGCCTTTCAATTGTACCATCTGAGTTATGCTTCACCTTGTACACCCATTTACAGGGTAAAACTTTCTTCCCTGGTGGTAAGGATACAACATCCCAGGTGTTATTTATCTCAAGTGCTGAAATTTCAGCATCCATGGCCTTTTGCCAACCAGGATGCAAAGAAGCTTGTAGATAACTACTAGGTTCTGATGTGGTAGAAATAGATTGAAGGAGGTGCTGGTTGTCTATAGAAAGAGCATGGAAAGAAAATACATTTGGCTTGAGAGGTTTAGATAGACAGGAACTAAGGTCGGATAGGTAGATGCTATTGCAAATGTAATCATTTAAGTAGGCTGGTCTCTGAGTTACCCTGTCAGATTTTCTGACTGGTGGGGGTGGAATTGGAATAGGTGTGCTGATTGATGAAGGAGAAAATGATCTGGAAAGGATGGGTGAGTAAGAAGGACATGAAGTAGAAGCAGAGTCTGAAGGTGTTAGGTTGATGTCGGTTGAAGTAGAGGGACCAGGACATGTAGAGGAACTGCTAGGTGAGGAGTGAGTAGATGTAGGTGAAAAGGTTGGTAGAGATGTTCTAGAAGAGTATTCTGTTGAGCTATGGGTTAAGGTTTTTGGTGGAATCTTATCCTGGGGAAAAAAAGGAAAATCAGATGTGAAAGGTGAGTGGAAAAGAAAAGGGAATTGATCTTCATGAAACCTAACATCTCTAGACACAAACACCCTTTTAGTGTCAAGATCTAGAACCTTGTAACCTTTCTGATGTTGTGCATATCCGAGGAACACACAACCTTTTGCCCTTGGTTCAAACTTCCCTCTGTTGTGAGACAAAGTTGAGACATAGCACAAACAACCAAAACTTTTGAGGGATTCATAGCTAGGCTGTTTACCAAGCAATACCTCATAGGGTGTTTATCCATTCAGAACCTTAGAAGGGATTCTATTGATCAGATATGTAGCTGTCAGTACACATTCTCCCCAGTATTGGAGAGGCACCTTAGATTGAAATAAAAGTGCCCTTGCTACTTCCAAAAGATGCCTATGCTTCCTCTCAACCACTCCATTCTGTTGAGGGGTAGAAACACAAGAGGTTTCATGTATAATCCCTTCTGATTCAAGAAAACTTGCCTCTATTGAACCTTTTCCTAGTTCCATGGCATTATCAGATCTGATTTTCTGAACTTTCAAGTTAAACTGTCTCTCTGTCATGCACAGAAATGATTTCAAAACTGAAAAGGCATTCCCCTTAGAACTTAAGAGAAAAGTCCAAGTGGCTCTACTATAGTCATCCACAATAGTCAAGAAATACTTATAACCATTATAAGTCACAGTCTTGAATGGCCCCCATGTGTCAATATGAATCAAATCAAAGATAGCAGAACTTTTAATATGACTCAAAGGGAAAGGCATTCTGGTTTGCCTAGCTTGAGGACAGATGTGGCACACACAATTAAACTTAGAGGGAAACTTAATGAAAGGTAGTCTTCTCATTACTGAAAAGGGCAAATGCCCTAGCCTAACATGCCATTGCTTTACAGTAGATGTAGCAACATTAGCTAAAGGTACTGAAAAGGAAATAGAAGTAGAAATAACACTGGAATTTCTCCCTTTTGGAATGGAAACTACATATTTTTTCTCTATTTTGGGAGAGATAGACTCTATTCTAGTTGGCTGAAACAGGTACAATCCATCTCTGACTTCACCAAAAACTTGTCCCTTCCCCACTAAAGGGACCTGCAATAGACACCCATTAAAAGTTAGATGCAAAGAACAACTGAATTGAAGACATAACTTATGAACAGATAATAAGTTATATTTGAAAGAAGGTACATGAAGCACCCTATGAAGAACCATATCAGGCTGAATAGACACACTTCCTATATGTGTAACACACAACTGGAATGAATCAGGTAAGCTAATGTGCAAAAGTGCAGGAAGAGGAGTAAGAGATAGGAAGGAATTAGCATCAAAACACATATGTTCAGAGGCCCCTGAGTCAATTATCCATGTTTTAGTGTTGAAAACAGCAAGACAAGTTCCTGTGTATTGGAGTATGGTACCAGCTACAGCATTAGCATTGATTTCTGATGTTGTGGCTGCTGCACTTCCAATTTGCACTTGCTTGATTATGTTCACCAATTCTGACACTTGCTCCTTACTGAAAAAATGGTTTTGACTGCTGATATTTCCTTCACTAGATGTGTTGTTCTTCTCTTGACCTTCCTGTCCTGTCACCACTGCATTTCCCTTTATGGCAGGGTGATAATTTGTTGATTTTGTGAATTGAAAATCATCTGGGAATCCTATTAGTCTGTAACATTCTTCCCTCACATGCCCTGTTCTTATACAATGACTACAACTCACATTAGGATTGTACTTTGCCTTCCTTTTGAACTTTTGTTGCATGTTCTGAAAATTCCCCTGTTTCTGAGGAGTTCCCCATGATTTCTGAATATTGTTCCTTTGATTAAACTTCCCTTGAGGTCCTACCATAAAAGATGCAACATCTGTTGGATATTGTGGGCTAACAAATATTTCCCTCTGACTTTCATCTTGCAGGAGGATGGAATAGGCATGATCCATATTTGGAAGTGGGCTCATCATGAGGATGTTGCCTCTTGCATGTGCATACACATCATTCAATCCCATTAGAAATTGGATGACTCTCTGATCCTCTAGGAACTTGGCTACCTTCTTCTTCCCTTCACACACACAGGTACAAGTGCATCCTAGATGTGAGTTCAAGGAATCTAACTCGTCCTATAACTTTTTCAGAGTTGTGAAGTATCCTGCAATACTGTTGTTTCCCTGAACTGTCTTAGTAACTTCCTTTTGTAGGTGGTAGAGCTTGGCTCCATTGGATTGTCCAAATCTATGTTCAAGACTATTCCAAAGTTCTTTTGCAGATTTGGAATAGATTACATTGTCTCCTATCTCTTTGGTTAGAGAATTTAAGAACCATGAGGTTACCATGTCATTGCACCTACTCCATTGTGCATGATCCTTTGAATCCAAGGCAGGCTCATCACAAATCCCATTAATGAATCCCAGCTTGTTCTTGGCTGACAATGCAATCAGCATTGACCTTCTCCATCCTGGGAATCCTCTTCCATCAAAAGGTGAGGTCACAAGAGTCATCCCAGGGGCATCTGAAGAGTGAAGAAAATAGGGATGGTTGACATCATGATTGACTGCTTGACTTGTTGATCCAGAAGTAGGAGTTACTGAAGAATCTGTTCCAGTCATGGTGATAAAACAAGTTGAGTTCAAAGAAGAAGATGGAGTTCTTCTTTAGAAGTCAAGCAGTGAATTTTAGAAGATGGAGTTCAAGCAGATTTCTGCTCTCATACCATGAAAGATTGAAAGGACTGATGATGCAGTGAATTTTTCTTCTCTTGTATATTCACCCTGTAGCTGCTATATACATTACATCCTATAGATACAACAAATGTACATATAATATTCCTAGACAATAGTATTGTTTACTATGTGAGTCCATACTCACTTTTAGTGCATGCTCACTAATACAAATGTGGGCATGTGCTCACTCATGTGTATGGTACTAATAAATGAATGGCCAGGATGTGTTTATGTGTTCTAATCCAACGGTCAGGATTAGATCTTCTGATCTGAGTATCAACAGCTATAATGCTGCCACGTCACTGTCCACTTATCAGTATCAATGTGTTTTCATTTTGTCTTCTTCTTCTTTACTTTGATGCCTCGTCTGTTCTTCTGTCTCTCTGTCTCTGTGATGCTGCTGCTTCTTCTGTTCTTCAACAAAACCAACTCTGTCACCGTGTGTGCCATGCTTCTATCCTGCCTCTGCAGAACTTCTAGAGATAGTATTTTGTTTCTTAGTTTTCCAAAAGATTAATGAATCTCCTAGTTTAATACAGCAGATAGTCATAGATTTCCTTGACATGGGACAAGATCCCTAGTCAGAGTCACAATAGGCTTCAATCTGTTGTGTCCCTTTGCTTGACATTAGGACTCCCAAACCTGGCTATCTTTTTATGTATCTAATTACATGTAGAGCTGCCTCATAATGAAATCTCTTGGGTGCATGCATGAACTGACTGAGGCACTGAACTGCATAAGATATGTCTGGTTTGCTTATTGTGAGGTACAAAAGTTTTTCTATTAACCTTTGAAAACTCCCCCTGTCTTCCAATACTTCATCATAGTTGTCAGCATTAATACTTTCATCAAATTATGTACTTGTAAGCTTTATATTCTGCTCCATAGGTGTATCTTTAGGATTTGAGCCTACTAGTCCCATATCTGAGATCATTTCCAGTACATATTTCCTTTGTGACATCAGTATGCCCTCTTTAGACTTTGCAAATTCTATGCCTAAGAAGTACCTTAACTCCCCTAGGTCTTTTAACTTGAACTTCTGGTGTAATGCAATCTTTGCATTCTGAATCTCCCCTAGATCATCCCCTATTACAAGTAAGTCATCCACATATACAAGCACAAGTACAAAATTGTTCGTGTTAGCCTTAGTAAATAATGAGTAATCATGTTTGCTTTGAATAAAACCAGAATCTAAGAAAGCTTGAGTTAATTTTAAATTCCATTGCCTAGATGCATGTTTTAAACCATATAAAGATTTTAGTATCCTACATACTCTATGCTCCCCCTAGCTACTAAAACCCCGAGGCAGGGACATGTACACCCCTTCCTCAAGGTCACTATTGAGGAAGGTATTATGAATAACCATTTGGAAAATAGGCCAACCCTTAAGAGCTACAGTGGAAACTACAGTCCTTACAGTGGTGAGCTTGGTCACAGGGGATAAAGTGTCATGGAAATCCATACCTTGTTGTTGTATGTAGCATTTAGCAACCAGTCTGGCTTTGAACCTCTCTACTAAACCATTTGCACTATACTTAATCTTGTAAACCCATTTACAGCCAATGGGACCTTACCAACAGGCAAATCCACTACTTCTCATGTGTGGTTTTGTTATAAAGCCTCAACTTCCAATTACACGGCTTTAATCTACCTAACATCTTTACTAGCTTAAGAGAAATAAGAGGGTTCAGTATCTAAAGAAAAAGAATCAAGGAAGGACTAAAAGTGTGATGGCAGATGTGAGGAGGAGGAGGAGAAGAAGAAGAAGAAGAAGTGGAAGGTTTGGTTACCCTTCCTGATCTTCTAGGTTAATCAGGAGTGGTAGCGATAGGGATAACAAAGGTAAGAGGAAGAGCAGGAGAGGTTGGAGGAGGAGAATGAGCAGAGGTAACTAAATATGGTATGCTATTAGAGGAAGGAGCAGGTGATGATGATTCTGGAGAAATCGTAAAATCATTAGGAGAAGATGGATCAAAGGAAGGTTCAGGTATAGGACTAAGAAGAGGCTCAGGATGAAAGGGTGCATGAGTTGGTGCATTAGAAGGAAGAAAATGGACGTGGGGAATTTGAAAGGAAAAATCTATTCTTTGAACACAATACCCCTGTTGACAAAGAATTTCTTAGACTCAATGTCATATAGTCTATTACTCTTCTGATTCAAAGAATAACCCATGAAGATAGCAGGCCAAGACTTGGTAGAGAACTTATCATTGTAGTGTGATTTTGTGGCATAACACAAACATCCTAAAGTTATCATATAATGTAGGTTAGGGGATAGACCATGGAACATTTCATAAGGAGTCTTCCCATTCAAGACACTATTGGGTAATACATTAATGATGTAAGTGGCTGCAAGAATACACTCACCCCCAATATTTCAAAGGAATTTGAGCTTGACATATCAAGGCTATACTAACTTCAAGAAGATGTCTATGTTTTTTTTTCACTACACCATTCTGTTAAGGGGTGCTTTGGTGTATAATTCCTTTGGATTTAAAAAGAGTTGAACAAAGTGTATTAAAGAATTCAAAACCATTTTCTGATCGAAAAATCTTAACACTGGAGGAGAATTGGTTTTCAATCAGTTGAAGGAAATCATTCAAAACAACAAATACATCACTTTTGACTCTCAACAAGAAGGTCCAAGTCATTCTAGAGTACTTATCAACAAGTGTAAGAAAGTATCTGAAGTCACAATGAGTAAATACTCTATATGGACCCCAAACATCCATATGCACTAATTCAAATGCAGAAGTAGACCTTGAAGCACTAATAGGAAATTGTAACCTAATTTCTTTAGCTAAAGGACAAATTGAACAACTACAATCATTGGACTTTGACAAATAATTTTTAATTGTAGGAATTCTCGGTAGAACAGTTTGAGGAGCATGACCAAGCCTTTGATGCCACAAAACATTAGAATTATTCTGGAAGGAAGAGGACAAACACTTGGAGGCAGGAGCAGCAGCAGTTGTGCAAGGATTGGGAATATACATCCCATTCTTTTCATTACCAATCCCTTTTACCTTGCTACTAAGGAGGTCCTGAAACAGGTAGAAATCAGGATAAAAAGCTACTAAGCACTTTCAATCCTTAGTGTATTTGGAGACAGACAACAGATTGTATTTAAATTGTGCAACATATAATACATTGGGCAAGACTTATGAGTTGGACGAGAACAAGACTCTAAATGAGTAATCTTAGTGCTATATCCATTTGATAAGTGCACAGAATTAGAATTAGAATCAGTGGATATAGGTTGTGGGTGAGAAAACATATGCAAGGAGGAAGCCATATGATTAGAGGCTCCATAATCAATTATCCAGCAACCATAGTTAGTACCGAATTTACCTGCCATGTTAGCTGTCTCATTTGCAGTTGACTCTGCTATATTTGCCATCTCGATTGCAGCTGATCCTTTATTCTTGTCCAGCAACATGAGTATCTGTTGAGATTACTCATGAGTAAAAATAGGTGCAAATACCAAAACTCTTGTATGTCCAGTGTTTGTTGTCCCAGTAGCATACACCTCTTCTTGTGCCTTTATAGGCATTATGTGCAACTGCTGGAACACTATTGTATCCTCCTCTTCTCCTATTGTTTTTTTGAACTTGGGCCCTATTGGATAAACAATCAGCTTGTAGCAATTCTCCTTTGTGTGTCCCTTCATGTGACAATAGTCACACTGCAGAATCTCATTCCTCCTAGGCTTTATATTAGAGGTGTAAATCGATATCATAGCACCGGATTCTCTGTCCATAGGTGCACTCCCTAGAATTCCAATCTGCACCCCTAAATTTCTATTCAATCACTGGCTTTCTTCCTGGACTAACATTTTGTAGTTGATACATTTTGTACATTGTGTTATTTATTGTGCACTCTTCTAGATACATCAATTAGTTAGTTAGTTAGTTAGCACACATTAATGACTTTGTATATATTAGTTACACTATGTATATTGTAGGTGTAGGATTCATCATAAGGATTTGGCTCCTCTATGGAGCATATGTGTCATCCAGCCCCATTATAAACTTCACCAACTTTTGTTGGCGTAAAAGTTCAGCAAACTCCCTAGATTTCACACAATCGCACCCAGAAATGGTATAATCGGCTCAAACTCAGCCTAGAGATCACTTAATTTTGAGTAATAGATCGAGACACTCGATATTCCCTGAGTCAAACAACTAATCTCTATGTTCATGTGATACACCTTAGTCGCGTTTACTTTATCAAACCTTTCTCTAAATGTTGTCCAAACTTTTTGCGCATTCGAGGAGTAAACAATTCCTTTCCTAAGTTCCCGAGCCACTAAACTCATGATCGACGACTATACAATGACATTATATCGATCCCACTTGTGTAATCTGAACAAATCTGCTCCATATTTCTCCCTAGTACAAGTTCCATCGATGAAACCTATTTTGTTCTTCACTAGAAGTGACATTTTCATAGAGTGGCTCCATTTCGAGTAATTTTCTGTCCGACCAACAATTGAGGAACCAACGCATTCCCCGACGTGTCTGAGGGATGAACGAACAATGGGTCATTGCAATCAAGCAATTAAGTGCTTGCATGTAAAGTTCCAATTCCAATTTGGGGAGAATCACTCGTCATCGTAGTTGAATTCGTCATTGGTCAAAAAATTAGGGTTAGGATGAAAATCGAAGAAGAGGAGAATTGATTTGGAGAAATTGAGAATAACTTGAAGCTTCAGATTCCAGATCGTACTTGACCTGCTCTGATACCATGTTACAACTAACCTAGATCTGCCATGGAAATGGAGGCAAGGTCTGGTGATAGGAAGAGAGAAGATACAGAGTAAGAGAGGATAGAATGTAGAAAGAGAAAAAATGTAAATTGTATTCCTTCAGTTGTTTCTACAATATACAGAGTATATCTAATATATACAAAGACATTAATATGTACTAACTAACTAATGGATGTATCTAATTTAACGCAATGTACAAAATATCTCAACTATATTTTATATCTCTACAGACATAAAATAAACGTACTAACATGATTAAAACATACTTCCCACTTTCATTAGTATATTGTATCACCATTTTTTATTATTTAGATTCTAAGAGAATTTAACTCTTTTGAAACAACTTGCTTCCATGTGATTTTAGTTCGACTTTATACTGTTTTTAACACATTCACTCACCCCGTAGACTGGTGCAGGTTGATATAGGATATACTTACTGATACATCAAAAAATTTGCAAAAAATAAAAAAGAGAAGCCAAATTACTTATAGAGAGGTGTGGGGTGTGGGGGTGTGGGGAAGGGGAAAGAAAGCAGAATAAGTAAAACTGACCAGAGTCAAATTGAAGAGATAGACAGTACCAGGGCTAGCTACCATCTCCCTGGAGTATAATTTTGGGCATCACAGAGCTTAAATCCATCGCAAGAACCTTCCATATGGCCTTAATTCCTACTTTAGCATTTGCTTTTGTTTTCAATACCTCCTCCATGGCATAATATTGTTCAAAATATTTTAATTTTTAATCAGCTGGTTTCTCTTGTATTCTTAGAGCTGAATGCACATATTGGAAGTGTAATTGGATGGGATAATATGAAATTTAGTAGGAGAGGAAGGTAACATAGGCATCTTCGTTTCTAAACACTTTCGAGATAGCACAAAAGATACCGTGCCCTTTGTCCAATAGCTCTAAAGCTTCCAAAATTGGAATATTTCCAATATTTCCATGCGTTACTTCTACTGGTTTCTTTGCCAATCAGACATACTGGATTTAGTTTTAGGCCCTTGCTTTTACTAAAGCTAAGATTGTTATTAATAGGGGTGTATGTAGGTCGGGTTGGTTCGGATTTTATAATTACCAAACCAAATCAATTTGTCGGGTTATTAAATATAAAAACCAAACCAATAAAACTCGGGTTTTTTACTCTCGGATTTTCGGGTTATTTGGATTTTTTTCCCGGTAAAATCTTCGTAGAACAAAACATATAAATTGTGCTCAAAATATTTCTTTAGTCCTAGTAAGATGCAACTATATAAAGTATTTTCCAAGAAAATAATACAAAAAGTGAAATATGTCATGGCATTATCCTAAAATATTCAACAATAAAGACTATAAAATTATGCAATATAAATATTGCTAATTAAAAAGCCATAATAAAAATAAACATAATCTAAAAGTACTAAGTCATGCTAAAATAAGTAGACTAATAAGGGAGTATTAATTACATGATTAAACGCTAAAGAAAAAATAAAAATAGGTTATGCATTTTTATCTGAATTATTGCAAAATAAAAAATAGATATTCAATACATTCTCGTTCGTAGTATTGAATTGAATGTCTTTTATTAGCATTAGTATTGATTTGATTTGATTTTGGTGGGGTTTTGTTAGCACTATTTAATTTACTAATGTTAATGGCTATAAAACATATTAGAACATTCAAAAGTTCTAAGTCCAACCTTGAAATAATACCTCAAAAGATAAAATTATGAAATTTTTTAAGAAATATTTACAAATTACGTCACAATAATTATATTTATATAACAAATATATCTAAAATTTCTATATATGTAATTTCGGGTTGGTTTGGTTTCGGTTTGACTTTCTTTAGTTAAAACCAAACCAATTATGGTCGGATTTTTTTTTCCAATACCAAACCATAGTCGGATTTTTTTTCTCGGTTTGACTCGGATTATCGGGTTAGTACGGTTTGTCGGTTTCCTTTGTACACCCCTAGTTATTAACATAAGTATAATCTTGGGCTACAAGTTACTATATCGTCAATTCAAACTAAGGGTGGGTGTTGGTCGGTTCGGTTCGATTTTCAAAAAGTTCTATTTGATTTGTCCGATTTTTTATTTTGTATTAGAGCAACTCCAACCTTGTTCCCAAAATGGGGATTTCCCATTTTTTGGGACAAAAATAGGGAAATCTCACTCCTACCCTCCCCCATTTTTGTCCCTAAAATGGGGAGCGAATAGTGTCTCCCCAAATTTAGGGACACACTATTCATTTCCCCATTTACTATTCCCCATTAAAATATTATAATTTTTATTATTTAATTTTTTAATTTATCTTTTTATATATACTTAATTATTTTTATATAATATATTTATCTAATTAAGTTTTCATCTTAACTTTGACATATAATTTTAAAAAATTAATTATCGTGCATCTTTTTTTATGTAAAATTGGTAGTTAATTTTATTATGAGTTATAATTGTATGAAAAAAATATTATCATCACAAAAAATGAAAGGTAAAAATATAAAATATTTGATGTTGCTAAATTGAAATACGTTAAAATTGAAAATATATTAAAATTGAAAATACATTAAAATTGAAAATACAATAAAATTAGAAATACATTAAAATTGAAACTACGTTAAATAACATAATAATTTAGTAGCGAGACGTCTCGTTTTCAAGTACACCAAAACTATTATAGTACTGAGTGAATGGGGCAGATGATTGTTGTGGTTGTGACTGTTGTGGTTGTTGACTTCTTTTATACATTATTTGTTGTTGTTCTTGCCGCAAATATTCACGACGAACTAGATCCAAAACAGAATCCACATCCATGGACATAATTTTACGATCATATTTCAATTCTTTTAGTCTTATTTTTCTCTTTTAATGTCATTTGTTTCTTTTTGTCTCTCAGTTGCACTATTCATCGCATCAACAAATCGATTATTTTGTGATTCGACTATCTTCATATAACCATTGTCGATTTTTCTCTTCATTTTTGCTTTCTTCACCCCACTTATGGAAGAATATTAGAGGTTGAAGTTGAATATTTATGTAGTATTTCGAATGAATTTAATCGTTATGTAATATGTACTTAATTAATCTTGTATCGCAATGATTTCACTTTTATTTGAATTATTAGTTAATCTGTAATAATTGCTTACAAATTATGTTATTTAAAATTTTATGGAATTGTTTTAATGGAAATTATAAATTAATGAAAATAAAAAATAAAATTTTTTTAATGGAAATTAAAAAATAAAATTGAAATAAAATATAATAATATAATATAGAAGAGAGAAGAATATAAAAAAGAATATTCTCTTTTGGGGGAAAATGGGGGAATGATTGGAGTAAGTTGTCCCAAAAATGAGGGTAAAGATTGGAATGTCTTAGGTAAACTAAAAACCGAACCAAAATTAATTCAATTTTATCGGTTTCTCAAAGATCGGTTCAGTCGGTGTTCGGTTCGATTCGGTCAGTTTAGACCTGTCATATTTGGGCTTTTGTCTACTGAAAATAGATCTTCAGCTATAACTTTTTTCCAAAGTATTACCACTGTAAATTCTGTTCTTGCACATCTAGTCTGGGTAATGAATATTGATAAAATTCCTCCTAAAGCTTCACACTGGAGCTTGGTGTTTTTTCCATTAAAAAAATAAGTTATTGCCTAATTACGTTATATGCATTGATAAAGAAGGAATCCATTTAACGATATATAGCACACCCAATTACGCGTTCTAAAGTAAATGAATCATCTAAGTTTATTAATAAAATTTTGTGAACAAGTTGACGGGGTCTAACCACAATTACAATTAAATAAGAGAGTTAAATAAAACAGCCTTGGACATAATACATCCTTTCAAGTAAAACATGTCTGCGTATTGGATGAATATAAACATCACATTAATTACTAACGCAAAGATGGTTGAAGTTGAAGTGTCAGCAACCTATAGAGAAATTGAGCGAAGCACAGTAAATGAAATCTATAGTGAAAATTTTCGGTTTTGCGGTTTAACCGAAAATCGAACCATCATAACCGAATCGAACACCAATCTTTCAAAATATAAACCACATACCGACCGTATAAACCGAAAACAACCGACCGTATAAACCGAAAACAGAACTTTCGATTTGATCGGTTTTTTCTGTTCGATTAGTATTATGCCCACCCCTTATTCAAACAAGAGAATAAGTTTTGATATGAGATTGAATAAAGAGTAGACACTATGCATCAACAAAAAAAAATTCAGGATCTAGAGTCAGCAATTTCTTAATGATTATGATTTTGTTATATGTATACATTTTAATTTTTTTCCACGTGCGTATACATAGTTCGAGGCAAAAGCAATGTGTTTAGTTGGACGCGCAAAATCCACCTAGATCCGCCCGCATATCAAACCAATTGGTTGAGAGAGTAAATGCGGTTACAGACACGGTATCGCTAGGCTAAGGCAACTTTATGAACAATTGACGATGTAGGTGAATGTCGGAAGATCTCTGTTCACGGAGGAAACATAGGCAAGAATCCAGGTTCCTTCAGAACGTGTCAATGTTCTTAGTTCTTAGACCTCAATGTTCCACCACACAGCTGCTAGTAAACTTCTTTCACATGTACATACCTTGAAACAAGGCCCCAAATTGTCAACTCTTTTTATTATACTCTGTTGCAAGTCCCAAAGCATTGACTTACGGATTATAAACTACAGCGATCCATCTTAAACTGCAAGTTTCTTCTTCAAGATCTAGTTAGAATGAACCAACGAGCTAGAATGAGTATTTTACTGGCAAATTGCAGAAAATAAAATATGAACTAAAACAAGATTTGATAAAGAAAATGTTCTTGCCTACTCTATAAGAGGCCAAAGGGGGAAGACAAACTTCACCATCTTGAGCTTCATACAGCTTGAACGGAAAAAATGAGTAACCTAATAAACAAGTGGTTTTTCGCCATTGTGATACTCTTCCTAGCTGGTCTAACAGAGATCGAAGGAGGAGAACTTATAACCTGCAATAACAGGAAAAGCAAATGCTTTCTGAAACGATTTTACTGCCCACCAGAATGCCCAACAGCATATCCAAGTCAACCAAACGCTAAAGTTTGCTATCTCAATTGTAATTCGCCCATGTGCAAGCCTGAGTGCAGAAGTAAGAGTTTCTCTCTATATATATGTTCTTAATCCTTGATCCTATTTCTCTTTTTATGTTATTCACATGCTTGATACTTACAGATAGGAAGGCGAATTGCAATCACCCCGGAGCAGCATGCTTGGATCCTCGCTTCATTGGTGGAGATGGAATTGTCTTTTACTTCCATGGCAAGAGCAATGAGCATTTCAGCTTAGTTTCAGACCTTAATCTCCAGATTAATGCTCGCTTCATTGGGCTTCGACCTGCTGGTAGACCCCGAGACTACACATGGATTCAAGCTCTTGGAATCCTCTTTGACACACATGCTTTCTCAGTTGAGGCTACCAAGGCAGAGATTTGGGACGACGAAGTTGATCACCTGAAATTCTATTACGATGGAAAGGAGTTAGGCATACCAGAAGGCTATCCATCTACATGGGAATCCTCTGAAAGCAGCAGTATTAAGGTAGAAAGAACTTCAAGCAAGAACGGTGCTTTGATCACACTTTCAGAAGTTGCAGAAATTTCAGTTAATGCAGTACCTATTACAAAAGAAGATGACAGGATCCACAATTATCAGTTACCTTCTGATGACTGCTTCGCTCACCTGGACGTGCAGTTCAGATTCTATGGCCTCTCAACCAAGGTTGAAGGTGTTCTTGGCCGAACTTACCAGCCAGACTTCAAGAATCCAGCAAAACTAGGTGTTGCGATGCCTGTAGTGGGAGGTGAAGACAAGTACAGAACTCCAACCCTTTTGTCTCCCAACTGTAACTCCTGTATCTTCTCTCCAGCTGGAGTTTTGGAAGAATCAGACCCACTAGTCATGGATTTTGGGGCTTTAGACTGTACTGGGGGATCAAGCAGCGGCCATGGAATAGTTTGCAGAAAATGATGACTCTATTGGGATTTTGTTTCTTTTGTTTCAATTGAAAAAATTGTCACCTGCAGAAAATAAAAAGCTTTTTGTTCCGCAATCTATGTCAAAGCATGGATTTCTAGTTTTATTTGGGCTTTTTGTATGTTTATTATATAATCAAGTTTTTTCCCTCAAGGATACATGACTACTGATATGCCCTAGTTCAGAATTACAAATTGCATATGTATATAAGACTTCAAAAAAACTTTTCAAGTGTAACCTACAAAAAAGTGCTAGAACTGGATACATTAAAAGAGCGGCTAAGAACTTCAGCGTAAGAAACGGTTAGCATTAGCCCAATACTGCATCAAAGGAAATTATTGAAGCATATGATATGAAAGATCCAATAACAGATGAATCAGATTTCCCACATATTAATAACTACCAGATGTTTAAGATGTTGAGAAGCCCGCAGCACAGCTTCTATAGAGGATTAGTGTATGCAAAACAGAAAGATAATCTGTGTTCAACTGAACTGTTTCATAACCAAATTGGTAAAGCTCAGTCAAAACCGATTCCCCAACATGGAGTTTATCTCATAACAACGATCAATTTAAAGAGCATTATTGCTGTCTTTATGGAAACAAAGGCAGCAGTAAAAGCTTGACAAACTCGGCCACTATCAGAAGATAATTCAGCTAAAGTGCTGCAGCAATTGCTTAATATTGTTACTCTCCGAGTCACTGATTACAATGCTTTGACAATTTATAGTCATGATATCTATGAGAAAAAGAAAGAAAAAGCAGCTGTATCACCTATGTAATTGTTCAAACAAGATTACAACTCTTAGTATTACAAAGACAAATTTCAATGGATGCCCAGCTCCACAAATCATTTACAGTACATACTCGAGCATTTTTATTCAGAAAAATTGACTCAAATACTATGAAAGAAAAGATTTTTAAATGACATTAACTCTCTGTTGAAGCCATAAAATAAAAACTTTGGGATGTCAAATGGCTGAACCACATACACCAGAGACTGTTTCTTTTTACCTTCCCCGTGGGTTTACCAGCTGAGAGAAAACAGCACTAGTGGCAGCATCCTCTGCATCATCATCAGTTCCAGAGTTAATCCCTTCAATCATACTCACACTATTGTCGAATGGCTCAAGTGGTGTCAAAGGTATGCCGGGTATATGGTTTGTACTGTTATCATCGGGCTCCGCCAGAGCTGATGAGGTTTCCTCAAGTTGAAGAGCATATTCCAGATTCCACAGAACATCTCCCATTGAAGGTCTATCAACTCCATGGTCAGCCAAACACTTCTCCGCCGTCTCCCCAAACTTCTTAAGGGAGGCTGAAGTCACCTTCCCTGCAAGATTTGGGTCCATTATCTGATCCAACATGCCTTTCTTTTGCCAAGTCATGGCCCATTCCGCTATATTGACTTGTTCCCGTGGTAGGACTGGATTCAGCGCAGGTCTGGTGCACAGCACTTCCATTAGGACAACACCAAATGAATAAACATCTGATTTCTCTGTAAGCTGCTGTCTCCTAAAGTACTCAGGATCCAGGTATCCAAAGCTACCTTTAACAGCAGTACTGACGTGGGTCTGATCAAGAGCCGGTCCAGTTTTAGAAAGACCAAAATCAGCAACTTTGGCTACAAAATTCTCATCCAAGAGTATGTTTGTAGTTTTCACATCACGGTGAATGATACTTTGGGATGCACCAGTGTGGAGGTAATGCAGCCCCCTTGCAGCACCTATACAAATCTCAAGACGCTGCTTCCATGAGAGAGGTGGAAGATCCGTTCCATAAAGGTGACTTCGGAGAGGTCCATTCGCCATGTATTCATAAACCAATATCATTTCTGATCTTTCATCACAATAGCCGATCAAAGACACAAGATGGCGGTGGCGAAGTTTGGACAACATTTCAATCTCTGTTCGAAATTCAGCTAGACCTTGTTCAGATCTCGGGTTTCCTCTTTTGACAGCAAGCCTTGTCCCATCTTCTAGTGTTCCCTTGTATACTCTACCAAAACCACCAACCCCAAGAAGCAAGCTTTCATCAAATTTATTAGTAGCATCCATTATTTCTTGGAAACTGAAGAATCGCCCAAGATTGGCTGAAACTAAGGAGATACAGCTTGCGGTTCCACTCTTTTGAGAAGTTGTAGACATCTTTGTCAAAGTTAAAGAGTTTCCGTACAGTGGAAGAGGAAGCCATGGGTGCCCCTGCCCCTGTTGAGAGGTCTTTGATCTGCGGGCTACCAAGCAGCAATAACACAACCCAATAATTGCTAATGCAGCTGATGCTCCGACAGCAGACCCGATTATAACACCTTTCTTGTTCTTTTTGTGATGCATCACAAGTAGAGTCTCGACAGACGAAACCCCACTCAAGCTTCTTGCTGCATTGCTAATCTTCATGATTTCCAATCCGTTCATAATGGCATTGATCCAATCGGCTCCTGTGTCTGGACCAACACTGACTGTCAGAATACCTGAATTCGTTGTGGAGTTGGAGACAAAGTCCTTGTAATACGGCACCTCCAAGTTACCAGCTGAATTTGACAAGTCTAGGTCCAGTAAAGCAATGTCATCATTTATATACAGGTTAAAAAGTAGAGTATTCATGGATTTGCTCACGATATCACAAAAATGTACGCGGATGAAATACATGAAGCTCGGATCAACTGGGAACTCCCATGTAATATTGAAATTCCCATTGGCAGTATTAGCATCTCCCATGGTTTCAGCAGTAGCATAAACCCAATTTGGTGCTATTTCAGGACGGATGGTATCTGGATATTTTATGCTTGACGGATTAACTGAAGCTTTGACCGCAGAGCTATTGACGTGCAGGTACTTCATGTCATTCTCCCAAGTTCTCCCTAAGGTATCATTCTGAGCAGTAACCAAAGGACCGCCCATGTTTAGACGATAAACAGTCTCAAGGGCTAGTTCAGAAAGACCATTGAAAGGGGCTGTTGGAGAAACAGCCACTGCTTGTTCAGGAATCAACTCATCAGGTACTGATACAACTTCAATCGCATTAATAAACGCAACTGAGTTGTTTGAAGGGATTAAAGCAATAGTCAAGCTATCTGAAGTGACATTGATTGCATATTCCTTAAAAAGGTATTTACCTTTATACTTATTGAAACTGAAATCGTTCAACAGTACAAAGTTTTCTGTGACCACTGTTAATGAGGCAGATGTTAAGTTATGGCCAGGAATAGGATAGAAATAAAGGCGGACCCAGTGTCGCCCTTGTTGATGAATATCAAACTTGTAAGATGTTGTAGTGTGGAAAATTCTAACAGACTGATAAATTGAAAATGGGGCAGTGGAATTGGATGTAGAAGCAATAGAATTTTCTGGACTTTCTAAAGCAACTGAAGAATGGGTTGTATCAGGAACAAAAATCTGGCCAAGAAAGGTTACATTTTTGGAAGATCCACAAGCAAGCAAATAGTTATCAGCAGGAGTAAATGCAGCATTGGATTCTTGAATCAAAAAACTGGACAGTACAACAACTAGAACAAAAATCACCATTTCAACAAGCAACTGGCAGACACCAGAATTCTCCCAAAAGAATTTAAGTACTGATATTGCAAACCATTAATATTAGGACTTGAATTTCCCAAAAAGCCCTCAATCTCACAATGATTCAAGAATCATAGATCTATCTGGAGCAATGTTAGAACAAAAAGACTTAAGCTTTTGGTACTAGCCTTACCTTATTCTTAGAGCTAACAAGTTTTAACAAACTTGAAGATTTGAAATGGGTATGAAGCAAAAAAAAAAAAAAAAAAGAAGAAGAAGAAAGAATAATATACCTCAAATGCCACCATGAAAACACAATGAAGTATAGCTTTTTTAGTGCAAGTTCAACAGCTCTTTACAGGCTGTTGAAGTGTTGATTAGGCTGTCATTTTTACAGAGATATAGCAAAGGGAAAAATGAGGGACCCACAGAAGACCTGCATATAACACACCCAGTTGCAACAGCTGTTTTTCAAGGGACATTGTGGTTTGGTTTTGATACTCAGTATCTTTAGTAAAATGTAGAATATTATAGCAGAAAATGCTATGAAACTTCTGTAAGTGATCGTTAATAATTTATCTATCTGTGCCAGGCTCCGCTTTGCTTGGAATTTTTTATTTTATTTTTTATAATGCAATAGTAGATATAATGATTGAAAGGGATAAAAAGAAAACGAGGTGTAACATTGGTGTGATTTTAATGATTAAAAGTGATAAAAGAAACAGGATAAACTTAATATTGATGTTCTTTTAGGTAAAAACATAATAAAACAATAAAAACAAAGATCCATATTGAGATAACAATTAGTTGGAATTTACTTTGAAGTGTTGTTACAATTAAATGATAATGCTTTTATTCTAGATATGTTATACGGATAAATGCAAGATTTGTAGGGCTAATTAGCTATACATTGCAGAGATTTAGGTGTTAGTTAATTCTATGTTGTATGATTGCATCAAGTATAAGGTATAGCTACTTTGTTTTTGTTGGTGTATTGAAGTAATAGCTAAATTTGAGATACTTATATCTATTTAAAAATAGAAGAAAAAGCAATCTCATTAAGCCAAGTGGCGTAACTACAAAAAGTCAGGTGTCATTGTTAAAATAAAATAAACTGCCTTTCTAAGTAAAAAAATATTTTGAATTTTAAATTTTGAATTAATTGGTTACTTTATTTGAATAAATAAATATAAATATCTTATAATTATCTATAATAAAAAACGAAAATATTTAAAAAAAAATACCCATTCAAATTTTGGAGTACTTTCAAGTTGAAGTTTTAAAATTATTTTAAAATAAAAATAAAAAAATAAAAGCCCTCTTCCATCTCCCTAAGTTAAGAAAAAAAGAATGTTGCTTGATTAAACGAACATTGTAAGAACCTTTCTAACTGATACCTCAGTCATAATGTCACCCACGTCTTTTTTTCTTTTGAACAAAAAAAATCAATTGAATGGATAGTAGTTTCTTCCAAATATCTATCTATAATTAAAAGTAGACGAAAAAGCACTCTCATTAAGTTAAGTGGCATAACTACAAAAAGTCAATTGACATTGTTAAGACAAGATAAACTACCTTTCTAACTAAAAAAAATTCAAAATTGAACTAAATAGTTACACTATTTGAATT
The DNA here is from genome assembly GCF_000393655.2 of Nicotiana sylvestris. Classification (NCBI taxonomy): domain Eukaryota; kingdom Viridiplantae; phylum Streptophyta; class Magnoliopsida; order Solanales; family Solanaceae; genus Nicotiana; species Nicotiana sylvestris. Next base: position 68,657,732 of record NC_091063.1, read on the forward strand.
AATAAATATAAATATCTTATAATTATCTATAATAAAAAACGAAAATATAAATAAATAAATAAATACCCATTCAAATTATTGAATACTTTCAACTTAAAGTTTAAAAATTATTTAAAAAAATAAAAAATAAAACTAAAATTCAAATTGAATGGATAGTAGAGAGAGAAAGGAGTAAAATAATTATTTATATACAGAGAGAGAGAGAAGTGAAATAATTATATACGGTTAAGAAAGAAGAGGGAATTAAAGGTTCAAACAATTGGTACATTGAAGCAGCAAAGAAATGGATAGAAAATCAGAGGAGATGGTTGTGTGAATGGGATAAAAAAAAGTTAGAGCTTGATAGAAAATTGAAGGAGCGGCTGAATTAGATCTACTAATCATGCAGATACTTAGAAGTATTAGTCCTTAAAATTTAGATTAAGTTATATCACTCTTTGAGTTATAGTAAAATACGATATGAAAAAATTAAACTACAATATCATAAAATGCATAATAATATATAAAGAGAGGAAAATAGAGATAGTGTGAAGCTAATTATACTGTAAATTAACTTAAGAAGTAGAATAGACTATCAAAATAATACTCAAAAATATTATTGATAATTTCAAATAATAAAATAATTTTGAGCAATAGAATAAAAGTCTATTGCTCATGACATATATTAAAAGAACTTTTTTTTAACCTTTGACTAATTCAGCATCATCTATTTAGAAAAATAATACAATAATATTCATATTATAGATAAACATAACGAAAAAAATTAAAATATTATAGAACAAAAATTAATATATAAAGAGGATAATCGATATAATGTGATTCTATCCTCACATTAAATTTATTTGATAAAATTAAGCAAATAAATAATATTCAAAAATATTATTGATAAATTTAAATATCAAAATAACTATGAGAGAGTCATACAGGATAGAGCCAAGTTCAATTTCAGGAGTAATACATAATTATATTCATTGTATTATATTAAATTGGTAATTTATTAATAATTCATATGATAATTTTAAAATATTAATTGATTGATAATGCAATTAGATAAGCAATGAACCAAAAAAGAAGAAATAAAATATAAAAATATAACACTTATAATTAGAATTATGATGAAAAAAGTTGTACATATACACATAACTAAAATCATAATAAGCAAATAGCTATAAAGGAAGGATACAAAAAAAATATATTCAAGCGATAACATAAAATGTATATACTAATTAAATTTCTCATTTAGGAAATTTAGTTAATAAGTAAAACTCATAATTTCATAATGAAAAATATAAAGATACTATTATGATATTATATATAAGATAAGCATATTACATATAACACAAATTAATACTTATTAAATATTGGTAGATTAATAATTATTAAAATATTGGTAATTTTTTATAAAAATAATAAAATACTTATCTCTTTATATTTTTGATGAATTCAAAATTATAATTTAGTAAAAAAATATTACATCATTTAAATTTTCAGTAAACTACAAATGAGAAAACTAATCAAATATTACAGTAGAAAAGAATATATGAAAAGAGAGGGATAAAGATAATTTTATGATATTTATATTTTAAATTGATTAAAAATAAAAAATAAATAAATACACTCAAAAATTTATCAATAAATTTAGATAATTGAAGAATTTTGAACAGTATAACATAAGTTTAAAAAATAATTTTATTTCAAAGAGTAAGAAAATAATCTATGTTATATTAAAAAATAAGTAGTACCAAAATATTAAGCTAGTTGACAAGTCAATAAAAAGTCATTTTAGTAAATGTATAGTATTAACTACTTGCTAATTTGATAATAAGCATAAATAAGGAAAAAATATTTATTTGTTACTTTATGATGTGTATTCTTTGAGTTTGTATTGATTTTGTTATATTTCTGCATACTATATTAAATAATAAAATATAACTAATATTTATTAAAATAATATAATATATTAGATCATAATTTAATAAGATTAATACTTTGTCAAATTATTCGCGTATCGCACGAGTTCTAACACTAGTAAGTTATAATGATACTAGTTATAAGCATAAGTAATACCAAAGCTTTATGATTTTAAGATTTTGAATGAAGTAAAATGAATATAAATAAAACAACTTTGAAATATTTGAGATTAAGATTTAATTAATAGTAAAGAATGAGTAATGACAAGCAAGAAACAGAATTTCATCAATCTGCACAGAAGGTGGCATTCAACTACATGACCCTATTCTGATCCAAAAAGAATTTACAAGTTTTTTCCAGAAGTTGTGGGGCACAAGCGAAGGAGAAATGCCATGTTTAGATCCAACAATTGCAAGAGATGGACCTTGTATTACTGCTGAGCAAAAGTTACTTCTCATTCAAGAAGTGACAGAAACTGAGGTAGTTCAAGCCTTGAAGGACCTGCCAGCTGAAAAAGCTCCTGGTATCGATGGGTTTTCAGCATAATTTTTTAAGAAATATTGGCACTTGATAGGTAAGGATGTGACAAAGGCAACAACACAATTCTTCCAAACTGGAAAGTTGCTAAAGGATGTGAAGTGTACTACTGTAACACTAGTTCCCAAGGTTAAAAATCCCTCTTTTGTGAAGGAATTCAGACCTATAGCTTGCTGCACAACTTTGTATAAACTGATTGCCAAAGTTATTACTACTAGGTTAAAACTAGTAGTTGACCATCTAGTAGGACATTCACAATCAGCTTTTATTGAGGGGAGGAATATTCTGGATAATGTAATTGTGGCTCATGAATTAGTAAAGGGATACAAACAAAAATGAGTGTCTCATAGATGTCTAGTGAAGGTAGACATTAGGAAAGCATATGATACAGTGAGCTGGGGTTTTCTCAGAATGATATTGCTAGAATTTGGGATGCCTATGAAATTTGTCAATCTGATTATGGAATGTGTAAGTACAGTGAGCTATTCATTGCTATTCAATGGAGGACTTACACCCAGATTCCAAGCCAAGAGAGGTTTAAGATAGGGAGATCCAATGTCTCCATACTTGTTTGTCTTAGTGATGGAGTATTTGAACAGATCACTTAAACAGTTGAGACATAATCCAGATTTTAACTATCATCCAAGATACAACAAGATGGAGATAGTTCATATATGTTTTGCGGATGACTTAATCATGTGTTGTAGAGCTTATGTAATTTCAGTAAAGTTGATGATGAAGCAGTTTAATCATTTCTCAGAAGTATCTGGATTAAAGGCCAATTTAGAGAAAAGTTCTTTATATATGGCAGGGGTTAACTCAAGGTTGAAGAATCAAATATTAGAAGAGATGCAGTTTTTAGAGGGGGAGATACCATTCAGATATTTGGGAGTTCCTCTATCATCAAAGAAGATCACAGTCCAATAGTGTCTACCACTAGTTGAAAGAATGACTGCAAGTATAAGATGTTGGTCTACGAAGTACTTAGCATATAGTTGAAGGACCCAACTCATAAAGAGTGTTCTATTTGAGATGCAAACCTATTGAGCCCAGGTGTTCTTAATCCCAAAGAAGGTCATTCAACTTATGGCAAGAATATGCAGAATCTTCTTATGGACAAGCAATCATGAAAGCTCAAGGAGAGCACTGATTGCATGAGAGACATTGTGTAAGCCATATTCAGAATGGGGTCTAAATTTTATAGAGTTTCATACTTGGAACAAAGCAGCACTTAGCAAGTTGTTATGGGCCGTAGCAATAAAGAAAGATTCTCTTTGGATAAAATGGATCCACACATTCTATATCAAAGGGAAAGACATACAACAAATGACAACTCCAGCTAGAGCTTGTTGGATAGTACGGAAAATATTGGACGCAAAGAAACGGTACTTGAACAAGGATTTAAATGAGGCATTAAAAGACTGTTGCACCACAGATAAGTTCAGAATCAAAAAAACATACCAAGCCTTTCTACCACAGTATCAGAAGATGAAATGGAGAGGACTTGTATTGGGATCAAAGACTATTCCAAAACACAAGTTTATTTTATGGCTGGCACTTATGGGAAGGTTAGCTACTGTGGATCGAATACAGAAATGGGGTGTCAAAGTACAATCAGATTGTGTTTTGTGTAATACAGGAGCTGAGGAGACTTTGCAGCATTTGTTCTTCCAGTGCAGCTACTCTGCCTACATCTGGAATCCAATACTTCAATGGCTAGGAGAAAAGAGAAAGGTTAGTAACTGGGAAGAAGAAACAGAATGGATTAGCAGAAAAACAAGGAACAGCAGATCACGAGCACAGATTCTACAATTCTTATATGCTGCTACTGTTTACCATTTGTGGAATGAAAGAAACATAAGAAGATTTCAAGACAAAAAGAAAGAGGGTCGACAGATCCTTAAAGAGATTGTAATACAAATGCATATAAGAAGAGGACAACAATTTAGCAAATGGAGGAGAGTCCTAGAGTCTTTGAATAGCTAAGTAGAGGTAGAGAGGTATTGGAAAGAGTTTTTTTTTATATACTTTTACATAGATAGGAAGAATTTGGAGACTAGTTATAGAGTCCAAATGTAACTAGTGGATGTAAATAGATATACTTGGTTGAAATAAAATTTTTAGTTTTGGCAACAAAAAAAAAAAAAGGAGAATGAGTAATTATTAGGAGATGTGGTGAGATAGTTGGAATACTTCAAAATGTATATATATGTGCGTGTATACAGTACAATCTGTGATGAGGATTTGAGGAGTTAATTAGTTTACTTGTGTTACTGCCTTGCTGGGGAACCAAGCTTGCCTGGGACCCGCTTCTACGCGGCTTTAAGATACGGAGAAGACAACTGTTAACGGCATAGCTCTGTTACCGTCACCGTCGATTGGTCGTTTGAGCTTTTGTTCGGTCACTGTAGTTTTGCGTCGGGGAATGGAATAACATATCACTTGGAAACTGACGGCGTTGCTTAACAGGTGAAGATGGACGGAGAGTTAGTGACGGAATCTTGACTTTGTGGAGGTTAGACGTTACAAGCGTTATTCTATTTTGGTCTAAGCTATCAAACCTTTTTTCTAATAACCGCCGCATTTATGCACATGGCTACGAACACTAATGTCCCCACCTGCTATCCTTTTTTATTAGGTTATAATTATTCTTTTCGTTTGGGATATAAAGAATATTATTCATTCTTTTCGGTTTTGACGTGCTAACAGTATTATTCCTCTTCACGATTTTGTAACTCTCCCAAAGAGGGAAATATTTTACCATTTTGAATTATTAGAAATTTTTATGTTAACATAATTTACGGACAATTCTGCCTTTGATTAAAGTTGTTGCAAGACGCAAAGTTATGGTGCCTAAAAAACACGGTCTAAGTTTGGTTTTTAATAATAAATGATTTTGGTTTGTGTATAGGGTAAAATATGTTTATATTAAATTCTCGCATAATAGAGCGACACGTGGAGCTAGAGACCGATGGAAAGCGAGGCAACAATCTCGGTTGTCCCCGAAGGGAATATTGCTCAGAAAGACAAATAAATGTTTGTCACCCTTAACATTCAATGGAGAATATTCTATAGCATTAAATACGCGTTATAGAGAATATGACATTCATAACATGCCGTTATACATTCTTCAATGACCCCCATAATTGTCATTTAAGAGGGGCTTGTCCTAGGACCTTGTTCCCTAGGTGCAACTATAAATAGTGAGTTCGTCAGCCATTGTAAGGGGACGAATTTTCTAACAAACTTATGCTATACACATTATTATAAGCTCAATACCATTTTATTTCTCGCTCATTGTTATTATTATTGTCTTCGAAAGCTTTGCTCCCGGACCCAAGCTATCCGCTATCTCGTCTCGATTTCAACACTAAGTCTTGCGTTTTATTTAATTTATTTATCATTTTGGGATCAAATCGATTCGCTTGAATATAACCACATATAAATTCAACTGTAATTTTACGGATAAACAGTTTGGCACCCACCGTGGGGCTTAGAAAATTGCGGAAGTGGGTTAATCCTTGCATCTATTACGAACCTGTTTAAATTCTTTGTCTCTTAGCGAAAAATCATAAAAAAATAGCATGTAACAGTGTTAGCAACACACACAACGTTGAGGCCCAAGGAAATCAGCCTTAACACGAAGATTCAACCAGTGATACCCGCGATGAGGAGGGCGTAGCCATGCCAGTCCATGGCGGACAGTATCCACAGCACGCTCAAGAGGCAACTCAATGATGCTGAAGACGAGCACGTTGTGGAAACAGTGAAAATCTTAAGGGAGCAACAAAGGGTTATTATGGGCCACCTCTCACGGCAAGACCAGGTCATGACGGAGTTGAAGCAAGTGTTGTCGTGCACTTCCAACAACGCGAATGGAAGAGGTTCAGTTCCTCACGATGCTCCTATAAACCAAACAACACAAAGGGTTGATAACAACACCCCGATGGGTGAGGTTGTCTTCGACAAGGCCGAGGGGAACGACAATGGATCCGGTAACAACAATAAGAATGATACCTAATGCCCGAATAGATCAAATCCCGTGTGCACTGCCATTGTTAAAAGGACCACACTCAAAAAAGTACACCCAGTTGCCGTTCAAACCAAGCGCGACACCGAAATTGACCCCGAAGCAGTTCAAAATGCCAGTTGTGCCAAAATATGATAGGATTTTGGAACCTCAAGATCACATTACCACTTATGTAACGACGGTGAAAGGAAATGATTACCACTTATATAATGATGGTGAAAGGAAATGACCTGGCTCAACACGAGATTGAATCAGTCTTGTTGAAGAAGTTCGGGGAGACTCTCACAAAAGGAGCCCTAACATGGTATTCACTTTTGCCTGAGCACTCAACAGATTCCTTCGAAATGCTCGAGATTCGTTTATCAAAGACCATGCCAAGGCCAGGAAGATACATGCCCGAAAGTCCGGCCTATTCAGAATTGCACAAGGAGAGTCCGAATTGCTGTGGGAATTCATGACTAGATTTCAGAAGCAGAGGATACTGTTGCCGGTCGTCCCGGACAAATGGGCAGCAGAGGCATTTACTAAGGGGTTGGATCTGAGGAGTTCTGATGCTTCTCGGAAATTAAAAGAAAGTCCGCTCGAGTTCAAGGCAATGACATGGGCAGATGTTCACAACCATTACGACTCGAAGATTAGAATTGAGGATGACCAGCTCGATTTCCCGGCATCAACCAAGGGTCGGGACCGAGAGAAAAATAAGGAAAAGTTGAAGTATGATTTCGACACAGATCGACAGCCTTTCAGAGGTCAGTTTTTGCCCTACGAGAGGGCCGAAGAACGTAGCAGAGGTTTTTGATCGGTGGATAAATTCGCTACCGACAGAAGAGCTGATCGCGGCCGGAATAACAGGTCATTGGAAGAACAAGAGGTATCGGGCCCCCAAGACTCTACCTACCCCAGGCTGCCCGAATACAATTTCAATGTCATCATAGTGGAACTGGTTTTGGAAATGAGAAACATTAAATAAGCTTGATTCCCCAGGCCGATGAGATCCTATCCTAGTCAGAGGGATCCCAATCTATAGTGTGAGTATCACGGGACTAACGGCCATCAAATAGGGGATTGTCGTTATTTGCGTGATGAGGTAGCGACAGTGCTAAAAATGACCATCTTAGAGAAGTCTTAAGCGACCGGGCTAAGAATAACTACGGTCGCAATCAGGATAACGCGGAACCCTAAAAAATAGGAGAAGATCCCCCTCACCTAACAATTAACATGATTTTCGGAGGGAACAAGATTAGTGGTGTAACTTTCTCAGCAGCAAAAAAAGACAAAGGTATTAGTGACCCATTGCAAGAGACTTCAAAAAGTCGTCGATGACGACATCACCTTCATAGAGAAATACATAGATGGACTCTTACAACTGCAAAACGATGCCCTGGTAATCTCTCTTAATGTTTTAGATTTTAAAATTAAACGTGTTTTGGTAGACCAAGGAAGTTCAACCAATATTAACCAATAGAGAGTGTTGGAGCAAACCAAGCTGATCAAAAGTATCATTCCGGCCATAAAGCTCCTTGTAGGGTTCAATTTGGCAAGCGTGACAACTCGAGGAGAGATTATGCTGCCTACGAATGCCGAAGGAGTAATGAAGATAACCTTTTTTGAAGTAGTAGACGGCGATATGGGCTACAATATTATCCTTGGGAGACCATTGTTACACGAGATGAAGGCTATGCTATCAACATATCATTAACTATTGAAATTCCCAACTCTGGAGGGAATTGAACAAATAAGAGGAGACCAACTAACGGCAAGGAAGATGAACATGATCTCAGTTTTCAGTAGCAAAGGGAAAGGACATGCAGCATAGCAATTACAAGAACCAGTGCTTGCTCTTGAGCCAAACAAAGACAACAAAGGGGAGGAGTCGGCGAACCCTTATCAGGTACCAAGATATTTCCAGGCACAAGAAGAAACGGAAGAACTCGAGCAAGTTGCGTTGTTCAAAAAGTTCTTGGAGAGGAAGTTCCACTTGAGGACAGGACTAAACCCCGAGCATAAGTCAGGATTCATAGAATTTCTTAAATTTAACGTTGACTATTTTGCATGGTCGCATGCAGATGTGACAAGTATCCTACCAGAAGTGGCCGTGTATAAGTTAAGTTTGGATCATATATCCCTCTGGTGAGGCAGAAAAAAATGCTCTATTGACGAGGTCATAAACAAATTCGTCAAGGAAGAGGTAACTTGTTTGCTTGATATCGATTCAATTTGGGAGGTAAAGCATCTTGACTAGCTAGCTAACGTAGTAGTAGTTCCCAAGAAGAATATTAAATTTTGCATGTGCGTAGACTATAAGGATCTAAATAAGGCGTGCCCCAAAGACTCGTTCCCATTGTCAAACATTGATCAAATGATTGATGTGACGAGCATGAGTTGATAAGTTTCCTTGATGCTTACTCCGGGTACAACCAAATCAAAATGAACCCAGAGGATCAGGAAAAAACTTTATTCATAACGAACTTCGACACATATTGCTATAATGCGATGCCTTTTGGGCTAAAGAACGTTGGAGCCACTTATCAAAGACTTGTAAACAAAATGTTTGAGAAACAAATAGGGAAAATTATGGAAGTTTACATAGATGATATGCTGGTTAAGTCTTTGAATGCAGGTGTCATCTTAAACACTTGCAAAAATCCTTTGACATCCTAAGAAAGCACAACATGAAACTAAACCTCAAAAGGTGTGCATTTGGAGCCAGCTCTAGTAAGTTCCTCAGGTTCCTGGTCTCACAAAGGGGGATCAAAGTCAATCCCGATAAAATTAAAGCCATCGAAGACATCCCTGACCAGCTATCAAACATGAAAGAGGTTCAAAGGCTGACAGGAAGACTGACCACTTTAAGAAGATTCATTTTCCGGTCTTCGAAAAAATTTCATCACTCCTTTTCACTTCTCAAAAAGAAGAACAATTTCGAATAGACTTCGGAATGCCAACAACCTCTAAAGGATTTGAAAAGGTATTTATCGAGATCTCTATTATTATCCAAAACAAGAGGAAGGCAAACAGTTACTAATTTACTTAGTGGTCTCGGAGGTAGCGGCAAGTGCCATTTTAGTCCGTGAAGATGAAGGTACGTAATCTACTATTTATTATGTTGGTAAAATTTTAACGAGAGCGGAAACTCACTACCCACATCTAAAAAAATTGGCCTTAGCTCTCGTAATCACCGCTCGAAATCTTAGTCTTTATTTCTAATGTCATCCGATAGCCATGGTGACAACCTTTCCCCTACGGAATATCCTTCATAAACCTGAAATTGTAGGTCGACTAGCCAAATGGGCAGTCAAAATGAGTGAATTTGACATAGAATATAAACCTAGAACTGCGATTAAGGCACAAGTTTTGGCTTACTTTGTGGCTGATTTTAGTCCAGAACTGTGGCCTTTGGCTACCAAGGATGCAGTGATGGTGTAAGAATCGACATTGAGAGTCTGGACCTTGTTCACGGACGGAGTTTCCAATGCGAAAGGGTCCAGGTTCGGTATAGTACTAATCAAGCATTCGGGAGAAACCCTAAGACATGCCATAAGAACTGTTCCTATGACTAACAATGAAGCCGAGTATGAGGCTTTGATTGTAGGACTCGAGTTAGCTCGGGGACTAGACTCTGAGGTCATAGAAATAAAATGTGATTCCCAATTGGTAGTAAATCAGGTCTACGAAATCTTCGAAGCCAAAGAGGAACACATGCAATAATATGTATTGAAAGTCCAGGCTCTGCTCATGCGGTTTAGGGAATGGTCAATTACCCACATACAAAGGGAAGAAAACGCAGAAGCAGACACACTAGCCAATCTGGGATCGTCTACAGAAATGAAGGTATCAGACTCTGGTACATTCGTGCAGCTTATGCATTCGGTATTGGACGCGGACGACTATTATGAAGTAAAAGCAACCAATTTGGACTGGGACTGGAGGAATGAGATCATTGACTATATCTAGCATGTAAAGTTACCCGAAGATCCCAAGGCATCCGGGGCACTGCGCACTAAAGCAGCCCGATACTGCTTCAGGAGAGGTCTTCCAGGTCCATTGACCCGATGTTTAGGAGACTCCAAAGCTAATTTATTCATGAGAGAAGTTCACGAAGGGATCTGCGGAAATCACTCAGGTACGTACTCTTTAGTATCAAATCTGATTAGGGCAGGATACTACTGACCCCGAGTGTAAGAAGACGCTAAGGCCTATGTTCATAAATGTGATAAGTGTCAACGCCACACACTATTGGTGCATCAACCGGCAGAGCTATTGCACTTTGTTTTGTCACCTTGGCCATTCATGAAATGGGTGATGGATATAGTCGGTGTGCTACCGCCAGATAAGATTCTCTTTTTATTTTAATTGACTACTTTTCTAAATAGGTTGAAGCAGGTCCTTACTAGAAAATCGGCGAGCACGAAGTGGTAGATTTCCTATGGAAAAACATAATTTGCAAGTTCGGGATGCCAAAAGAAATATCCCGCAATAGCGGGCCATAATTTATAAGTGCAAAGGTCACAAAATTCTGCGAAGACTTGAAAATCAAAAAATCACATCATCACCTAATCAACCGAGCGCAAATGGTCAATCTGAATCAACAATCAAGGTGATTATCCAAAATTTCAAAAAGAGATTAGGAGTAGCCAAAGGCAAATAGCCCGAAGAGCTACCAGGAGTGCTATGAGCATATCGAACAACGGCCAAATCGAGCCCGGAGGAGACACCTTTATCTATCTTATACAGAGAAGAAGCCTTGATCTCAGTGGAAGTATGAGAACCTACCATGAGATATTTCCGGGCTGATGAAGAAGCAAACAATGAAGCATTGTTGGTCAGATTAGAGTTGCTCGATGAATACAGGGACTGGCGCATATAAGGATGACAGCCCAAAAATAGTGAATAGAAAGATATTACAATCGAAGAGCCAAACTCCATTATTTAAAAGTGAGAGACTTGATTTTAAGGAAAGTAACTCAAATTACCCGAGAGATCAATGCAAGAAAGCTGGGTCTAATGAGGGAAGGCCCATTACTAGGTTTTAGCTGTCACCGGGAAAGGATCATACGAATTGGAAAATCAAGACGAAGTAATGTGATGCACTCTTTTTTCCTTCGTCCAGTTAAGACGGAGTAATTAAGACGAATTGGAAAGGATCATACTTTAAGGATATACACTTAAATTATGTGTTGCACTCTTTTTTCCTTTGTCTAGTTTTTGTCCCAATTAGGTTTTTTGGCAAGGTTTTTAACGAGGCAACAACAGAAAACATACTATGAAAGAAGCATCATTAGCATAAGTAAGACCTTTAAATGATAAGGCATGCAAGAAATGAGCCACTATGGGACAGTTAGATAGTCTTTTGCTCAATAGCAAAGTTCCTACCGGGAAATAAAGCTTGCTATCGGGCCAAAGGTTACCCCGACCGTTTATAATTGCAAGTCACTGGGGTTGGTTAGGTAATATTTTGCTCTGTAGCAAATATCCTAACAGGAAGTGAAGCTTGCTATCAGACCAAAGATTATCGAACCATTCACTAGTGGAATCTTCAAAGGAACAGGACTTCCAGTGTTCAAATTTGCATTCTTCAAATGTTGGGAGGGGGGGAGTGGGGGGGATGATATAAAAATATAGCAATATGAATGCCATATACACCAGGACTATGAAATCCGGGAACAAAGTTGTATCATCGGGATCGAGAACTGCACGGTTAGCCCCGAAGAAACAAGTTGTACAAATTAGCCACAAGTAATGACAATTTTTTAGCACAACAAATTCTTATGTACCTTTGAAAATGGAAGGAATAAAGTAAATTCCTTTTATTTTTATTTTGTTTCTTGTCCGAGTGATAAATTATTTTTGTCATTTAAAAGCTAAGCAAGTACTTCAAATGCTAGTGTCAGAATGAACATGAGACGTCCTCTTCAAGAGCACTGTAAACATAAGAGGGACCTCTCTTATGAAACCCTCACAGAAAAGGGTTGATTCCAGAAGAACTTATGCCCGAAATCCAAATGGTATCGGGGAAAAATGCACCCGAATCCTTGCATAACTCGACGCAAAGAGAAAAATTTGCGCAATACTTAAACGAAAAAAGTACTTCTATATAACAACGTGCCAAGCATCACAAGTAAAAAATTATGAAGTAAAAAACAAAAAGGAAAGAAAAATTTAAACTGCTGCATCCCCAGAATCTAAGGGAAGAGAAATATTTGCGCCTCCCGGGAGAATTACGTGGATCTACCGCCGGATCGAGGTCTTGACCTTCATCATCATCCCCTTCGAGTTCCTCTTCAGTTCTCGATAACTCATAATCGGAACTAAAAGAGTTAGTCGCATCAGGTTGGACCGGATACCCCTTCAAGTAGTTGACTCCAACTCGCGGGCCTTAGCGATTTCAACACCAAAATTAATGAGACCCACCTTGGCCTCTGTCAAGTTTTTTCTCCTCATGTTGTACATAGAATATGTTTTTTCAACAATGAGGAAAGCCTCTCGGTGCTAAAGCTCTTCCTTAAGCTGGTCAACCTCGGCCGAAAGGTTATTCCGCTCAGATCTAGCGGTTTGAAGGATAATATCAAGGTCACGAATAATGGAATCATAAACTTTATTATGCTGCATGACCTTCTTATACCTTTCTATTTGGGCATGCTTCTCCTCTGCGGCAGCAGCTTCTTCAGCTTTGGATTTCAAGGCTACCGCTAAATTGTTTATTTTTTCAATGGAGGCAGCATCATGATCGGCAGCAGCAAGAACAACATTTTGGACCTCGACCCACTTTGCCTTGGCCTCTTCAAATTGTACCCTTAACAAGGCGGCCTCTTGGCTGAGGTTCACCACATGTTGTTCGCTTTGTTACAACCGAACCTCCAACTCAACGACCTTAGCAGCTTGTGCCTCTAGTATAGGGAGGCGAGCATCAATTTGATCCCGCTCGGCCAACAATTTATTTCGCTCTAATGTGAGTTTTTCTTTATCAAGAATTAGCCTCTAAAGGCCCTCGGAAGCAAGGAAGTTAGCTTGCAAAACAAAAGTACAAATTAAAAATACTGCCATAACAAATAAAGAAGGAACAACAGAGGGAACAAAGATCGCACCGCTGCTACGTTGTGCATGGCAATGTTCACCATACACTCTCCCGAGATAGCAGATGGAATTCGGTAGAAACCAAGAGGGAGATGCTCCTCCTCCTCTGAGGATATGAAAATGGGGCCGAATATTTATGCCCCAAATTCCCATGAACTGGGTACTGGGAGGAGGGACATCCTCCTCTCGGACGTTTGCGTCCGGTGGAGATGATGTAGCAGTTGCTAGTGGCGAAGAAGGAGATGAAGCTGATGACATTGTAGGTTGAGAAGCAGCTGTGGTAAAAGCAGTGTTGGTTATTGGTTGCTCATTAACCAAAGATAGAAAACACCCATTACCCAGCCTCACAGTACCGGGAGCAGCGAATGGGACTCGAAAGTAAGAGTTGTCATCTTCCATTATATCACACTCCCCCTAGAGAGCCTGGATGTCGTCCTCGATTGGTGTAACTAGCTCAATATTGATCAGTCTGTTGAGCTGATGAAGGTTGCCGTCTTCTACGTAGAGAAGCCCCCTCATCACTGGCTCCTTCATTGTCATCGATTACCATAGTGTCTGTGGCTGGCTCGGGTGTGATGCTCCTCGGCATCTTATTTTTACCCTCGTTTGTAGAGGAACGTCACTTTTTTGATGCTTTTTCTTAGGCCGGGGTCTGAGAGGAAGCACTTGCATCAGAAGTAGGTCTGATAACACCCGTTCGGGTAAAGGCCCCCTACAACAACCTTGCCGCATCAGCGGTATTAGCCAAAATATCCTTCTCGGGGACCTTAACAGAGCCGTGGAAGACTTGAATTCAACAAGAAGAAAAGTTAGCCAGTTTTCCTATACGAGAGGTAAAAACAATCTAAGTTCAACTTACTATGGTTTTTTGCCTTCCGCCTGTATTTAAGGGCCATTTCCTTCCACTGGCGGGTCTCAGGCGTAGTGATGTCCAAAATCTTATAGACTCACTGATCCAAGCCTTCAACCCTTGGTGGTATCCACCAAGTTACTGAAATAATAGAAAAAGAAGGATCAGTGATAGCATGGGACAAACCGTTAACCAAAAGAAAGGACAGGCATTGAACTTACGAGTACGATTCCATGATTCAGGAAAGGATGGAGTTGTGGCCGGGATGTTGTCCCTAGTGGCAACTACAACGAACTGCTCTATCCATCCACGTTGGTTGTTATCATCTACATTGGTAAGAAAAATATGGTGACCACGTTTGCTGAAGTTTATCATTCCCCCACGAATAATCTTGGTGGAATAAAGGTTCATCAGTCGAGCTAGGGAAAACTCTTCCCCTGTCTCCTGGCATAAATGCCGAAGACAGGCTATCGTTCGCCACACAGAAAGGCTCACTTGTGCCAAGTAGACCTAGTAACGGGAGCAAAAATCCAAGATATGGAGTAAAGTCACCCACTCAACGAAAACGGGGCCCAAAGTAAAGGGGTACGTGTAAACATGCGTAAAACCCTTCTTGGGGAAGGTTACCCACTTCGTTAGATCAGGAGCGATGATGTTCAAATCATGGCAACCACAGTCTTTCTTCACAGTAGGACGCTAGAAGGACGGATGGAAGAAGGATATACACCAACAACCCATGTGCGGGAGTTAGCAGAAGGGAACTTCTCTTCGAAGTCCTTAGCCGTAGTGAGCTTTCTGGGGATAATGGTGCTCACTGTAGGAGCATCATCATCATCAGTGTTTTATCTGTTCTTTGAAGAACTAGAGTTTTTGGAAGAGAAGGTCATAGTTAACAGAAGAAAGTAAGGGTTTCTCTGAAAATGAAGGTTAAAGGAAGTTGAAAGCAAGAGTGAGTTGAGTAAAGAGATGTTGAGAGAGTTCAAAAAATTGTGAAGTGTAAAAGAAGAAGATTGAAGAAGCGTATAAGTAAAGAAATAGGCAGCTAAAATCGTGGCTATGATTACCTCGAGAACGGGCGAAAGTATTGTTGAATTGTAGGATGACGCGTGTTCGGGGCATTAAATGCGAAGAGACGTGTGTCTAATCAAGCATTAGAAACTTTTAAGAGGAGGACAAAGAATTTTCCACCAAAAAAGGTAGTGGTATCTTCACCAACTTCCTGATGACACAAGGATGTGCCACCGGAAAGCAGGGGGACTACTGTATAGGATAAAATATGTTCATATTAAATTCTCGCATAATAGAGCGACACGTGGAGCCGGAGACAGATGGAAAGCGAGGCAGATGGGAATCAAGTCCGGGGCAGCAATCTCGGTTGTCCCCGAAGGGAATGTTGCTCATAAGACAAATAATTAAATGTCAGTCACCCGATAACATTCAATGGAGAATATTTTATAGTATTAAGTACATAGTCCGTTATAGAGAATATGACATTCATAGCCTGCCGCTACACATTCTTCAATGACCTCTATAATTGTTATTTAAGACGGGCTTGATCCTAGGACCTTGTTTCCTAGGTGCAATTATAAATAGTGAGTTCGACAACCATTATAAGGGGGCAATTTTTTTGACAAACTTATGCTATACACATTATTCTAAGCTCAATAACATTTTATTTCTCGCTTATTGTTGTTATTATTGTCTTCGGAAGCTTTGCTCCCGAGCTAGCTATCCGCTATCTCATCTCGATTTCAACACTAAGTCTTGCATTTTATTTAATTTATTTATCATTTTGGAATCAAATTGATTCACTTGTCTATAAACCACGTATAAATTCAACTGTACTGTTTTACAGATAAATAATTTATCATTAGATATTGGAAAAATTTAATATAGCAGTTTTATCTAAATAGTCGTTCACTTAATTAACCGCATTAAAAATATAAACAAAAACGTTTAATGTGAAAGCAAGTTGGTAGTAAGAATGTATCCGAAAAAAGTGAGTGATAATGTTGAAAAGTATATGAGACAATTTCTCGACAGTTTGGGCTGGAAAAGCGCTACGGATTGGAAAGAAATTCCAAAAACTAAACTCTTGAATTGTTTTTTTTTCCTTTCTTTTTTCAAAGAACAAAGTAGCTTCAAAGTGAGCAGGAAAACCTTAGCTCGAGGTCAAGGTCTCATAACGCATTTTCATATTCTTCTTTTCGTTTTTTGCTTCACACATGTCTGTCGCTTTCCAGAAAAAATCGATAATAAAAGAAACTCTTATTTTTATTTTTTTTCCCGTGAACCCCTCTTATTCGAACCTTATATATTAGACAGAGCCTTTTATTCAGTTTATACTAGCTTTAAATCGTCTAAAACAAAGCAACAAAATTTGAAGAAAATGGGAATCTTCCCAGTTTTGCTTTAAGCGAGAAGTTTTATTTTCTGTCTCATACAACTTACACTAGTTGTATGAGGCTCCTTTTTGTCTCACAAATTTGTGGACCACAATCTTATACTTCTGGGTCCAGAAGCTTTTCTCACGAGAGCTCAAGCTCAACCTCTTTCAATGGAGGTCAATTCATCCGTTTGATCTCAATTTCGACATGGTATTAGAGCTCAGATCGATTCTCACATCAACGCCTCTTTCTCCTCGCCAAATTTCATCATTCAATTTCAGCTTTTCAATTTTACAAAATCAAAATCTGCACTTCACAGTTCGTTGCTACGGTTTGAAGTTTCTCGATTCTTCTCTCCAGATTTAGAGTTTATTTCAACTAATTTTCTAAGATTCATCTTCAATCGATGGCCGAAGACAAGGAAAATCAGGATACGACCAATAATTTAGACTTGACCAATCCGTTGTACATGCACCCATCGGAGAGTGCCGGAACGACTTTGGTACCTGTTGCCTTTGATGGAACCGGGTACATATCATGGAGAAGAGGAGTTCTCATAGCACTATCTGTGAGAAACAGGGTTGGATTCATCACTGGAAAATGTAAGAAACGTAACTCTAATGATGTGACTTATGATCAGTTGGCTCGATGCGATGATATGGTAACACCGCGGATTCTAAACTCACTTTCAAAGGACTTAGCTTATAGTCTACAATATGTCAGTGACGCTAAGAAATTATGGCAAGAGCTGGAAGATAGATACGATCAAACCAATGGAGCCAAACTGTATCAACTACAGAAGGAAATTAACGACCTTAGCCAGGGAACTTTGGATATCACAGGCTACTACAAAAAAATGAAAAGACTTTGGGAGGAATTGAATACGCTGAATGCACACACAGTGCAATTGTCAGTGTACCTGTGGTGCAAAGGCTAATATGCACAAGGTTGAGCAAGATCGGAGGCTAATTCAGTTCCTGATGGGCATAAATGAAGTTTACTGATAGTAGCCTATATTATGCGATATAGATGCTATTTATGCTCGAAATTAACCATACTTTATTGATGTTTTAAGTGCTAAATAATAACAAAATGCTCTAATTGAGGTTTTTGTGCTTTGCAGGAGAAAGTGTTGATTATGAGGACATTGAACAACTTTTGGAGCTAATTTGGAGCAATGAAAGCAACCCGGAGGGGAATGCGCGTGAAAGAAGAAGGAGAAAAGGAGAAAATAGCTGAACCTCGTGAGCGCGGGCGCGCTCCAGCCGCGCTAGTCCAGGCAGAATAGAACGCGATATGCACGGCCCAAGCGCGACCGCGCTCGTCAATTCGCTGAACTTTGGGCAACTCTCCTTAACATATAAGAAGCCCAAATCGCCCAAAGAGAGGGTATCAAGGTTTTTATAGTTTTGTTGGAGGCAAGAACAAGTGTGAGAAGATCAAAACACCATTAGAGTTTTGTCATTCTTATTCTTCTTATCATTATTTTGTGCATTATAAATGATTTTATGGTTTTATCTTGTTTTACCATGAGTAGCTAAATATTTAATCTAGGGTCGATGGAATTAATTGTTAGATGAAGTTTTGACTCAGCTTTATTACAATCGAGCCGGGTTTACTATATGATTGTTCAACTATATTTTGTATGGTGATTAATTGAATGGGCCCTTGATTAATCGTGTCTAATTACCTTGTGTTGCTTGAGAAAGAATAATAGGTTAGATTGTTGTTGAATAACACCACTTTTGGGTAATTGAAGAGATTCATTACTTGAATTTAAAAGTGGGGTTAGAAATAACGAAACTTTGGTGGGATAATTTAGAGCTGCATAAATTATCAGCTAGAGTAGTTCCAGAGAATGCTCTAGTAAATTATCATAATTGATCGAGAGATAATTGCGGTAACCCATAGCTCATAATCCTCACAGAGTATTACGGCGAGATTATAGCAAAAGAGTTAAGGATTAATCTAGCAATTGGGAAAATCAATACCCTAGATCTTTTTACTATTGAATTATCTTCAATTTGGAATACTGTTAGTTTTAAGATCATTTTACTCTAGTTAAACAAATCCCAATATTTATTGATAAAAGTCTTGCATCCGGAAATTGTTTGAGCTTGTAGTAGCATCACTAAGAGTTGTAATAGATAGGTTAGTTCCATGAGGATTCGACTCTGGACTTGTAAATCGGATTATATTTGCAACGACCGATTTGTCTTTTATAAGGCATAGTTGGATTATTGTTGTTGTTTTACAATTGTATAGATTTGTTTGGTATTTTTGGTTGCTGTTAATTAACTTCGACTTGGCCCGAAGACGGACACCTCTCGACGGGTCTCTTGAGGGACTTAAGTCGAATAAAAGAAATGTATATATATTTATCTTGCTAAGTGGTGACTCTTGATGTAAGTGTGCTTAAAGAAGTAAGAGGTTTAACTTAATGATGTAAAGGTGGAATGAAGGTTTGACAAAGGTGTGGGCTTAAACGTGAAAGATGTATTGAAGTTCTTAGGGAGGTGTAGTTACTATACCCATATGTATCCTACCTGTCCCGCAACCAACATTACAACCAAATAAAGTCCTATTTGATTCTAGATCAAATGAGCTCGATTAGTCGAGTATTATACTACGGGCAAGCCTATGGTGCATTGTTTGTGGCATAAGAATTTCTTTCTGAGGGTGCGTGGAATCTTATGTATTTGAATTCCTCAGCGTGTGAATTACAATGACCATGAAGCAAGTCTCTTTTGTGGTGAGTAGGCACGTGATTCATTAAGGAAAGGTAAGTTTGGACCTTTAACTGAGAGTATGAAAGCCGGTTAGGGACATTACGTGGCGATAGAGAGAGGTCACTCTTGAGGTTAGGATGTTACGCTAAGGTAGTCTATCTATTTATTCTTGGTATAAGGAGTAGGGAAGCGACCCAGTGATGATTAGACCTATAGAGTGTGGTTTTGTTGCTAGAGGACTAGCAACGACTTAAGTGTGGAGTGTTGATAATAGCCTATATTATGCAATGTAGATGCTATTTATGCTCGAAATTAACCACACTTTATTGATGTTTTAAGTGCTAAATGATAACAAATGCTCTAATTGAGGTTTTTATGCTTTGTAGGAGCAATGGTTGATTATGAGGACATTGAACAGTTTTTGGAGCTAATTTGGAGCAAGGAAAGACATCTGGAGGGGAATGCGCGTGAAAGAAGAAGGATAAAAGGAGAAAACAGCTGAACCTCGTGAGCGCGGACTAAGCGCGGGCGCGCTTCAGCCGCGCTAATCCAGACAGAATAGAACGCGATATACGCGGCCCAAGCGCGGACGCGCTCGTCAATACGCTGAACCTTATTTCCAGGGGTAATTTCGTAAGTTTGGGGGCAACTCTCCTTAATATATAAGAAGCCCAAGTAGCCCAAAGAGAGGGTATTAAGGTTTTTATAGTTTTGTTCGAGGCAAGAACAAGTGTGAGAAGATCAAAACACCATTAGAGTTTTTTATTCTTCTTCTTCTTATCATTATTTTGTGCATTATAAATGATTTTATGATTTTATCTTGTTTTACCATGAGTAGCTAAACATTTAATCTAGGGTTAATGGAACCAATTGTTAGATGAAGTTTTGACTTAATTTTATTATAATCGAGCCGAGTTTACTATATGATTGTTCAACTATTTTTTGTATGGTGATTAATTAAATGGGCCCTTGATTAATCGTGTCTAATTGCCTTGTGTTGCTTGAGAAAGAATACTAGGTTAGATTGTTGTTGAATAACACCACTTTTGGGTAATTGAAGAGATTCATTACTTGAATTTAAAAGTAGGGTTAGAAATAACGAAACTTTGGTGAGATAATTAGAGCTGCATAAATTATCAGCTAGAGTAGTTCGAGAGAATGCTCTAATAAATTATCGTAGTTGAACGAGAGATAATTGCGGTAACCCATGACTTATAATCCTCATAGAGTATTATGGCAAAATTATAGAAAAAGAGTTAAGAATTAATCTAGCAATTGAGGAAATCAATACCCTAAATGTTTCTACCATTGAATTATCTTCAATTTGGAATATTGTTAGTTTTAAGATCATTTTACTCTAGTTAAACAAATCCCAATATTTATTCATAAAGTCTTGCATCCGAAAATTGTTTGAGCTTGTACTAGCATCACTAAGAGTTGTAATAGATAGGTTAGTTCCCTGAGGATTCGACTTCGAACTTGTAAACCAGATTATATTTGCAACGATCACTTTATCTTTTATAAGGCATAGTTGGGCGTGATCATTTACACAGTGGTGAGAGGCAACATACTCATGATGAATCCACTTCCCAGCATAGCACAAGCCTTTTCCATTCTTATTCAAGAAGAAAAGTATAGAGAAGTCAGGCCAAGTAACAAACTGGTTATGGAGTCCACTTTATTGAATGTAAATGGGCCTGGTAATAACAAGTTCAGGACAAACTACAATCCAAAAGGAAATAATAACAACTCGTACAATCCAAACAAGCAAGGGTATCCACCTGCCAAGTCTCGATTGTTCTGTGACTATTACAAAAAGCCAGGACACACTAGAGACAATTACTACGGGATACATGGGTTCTCACAGTATTTCAATTTTTCACTAAGGGGAAAAATGCAGCATCTGCTGCAAATGTTCACACAGAATGTGAAGAAGTTGAGGATGGATCTCACAATCAGGAATTTCGGCACTTGACAAAGGATCAATACAATCAACTGCTTAGTCCATTGGAGAAATTTCCAAGGAGGAACACATGAGAAGGCTCAAACAATATAGCATGTGGAGTTGCCAACTTTGTAGGTATTCTAGCTTGTTCTACTTATAAAGAGATTGCTGAAACTATTGTATGTAAATGCTCTAAATCAGTTGTTGACCTGTGGATATTAGATAGTGGAGCCTCAAATCATATGACCTATAGAAAATCTTTTCTGAAAAACATTAGAACCTTATCTAATCCTTTTCTAGTTACATTACCTAATGGATATAAGGTGAAAGTGACATAAATTGGAGATGCATTTCTTGGTCTAATGTTAACTCTAGTCAAAGTGTTGTATGTACCTAGTTTCAAATACAACCTCATCTCTATTCATTCTCTAACAGACTATCTTGATTGCATAGTTAATTTTAGCAAATATCTTTGCATGATGTAGGCCCCTTCAATAAAGAGGCCTCTGGAGATTGGTAAAGCAAGGAGTGGTTTGTACTTCTTATGCTCAAAGTGTCATAGTAGTCCATCTTCTATCCCTTCTACTTTTTACTCTCATTCTTATTTTCCTGCATCAGTTGATGTTGTAAATAGAGGAGAGAGTCACATCTGCCTTTACACTCACTATCAATTGTAAAGAGGTCACTACATTCACTCAACAATGTAAATAACCTTCAGTCAAGAAATAAAACTGACTCTCTTTTCGGTATACATTCTTTCCTGTCATCTATTGCATCTCATGAGAACAATGTTGAACATCTTTGGCATAATAAACTAGGTCATGTACCCTTTGTGAAAATGAAAAAAATATCTACCATACCAGTTAGTTTCTCTCCCAAACAGCCTTTTCTCTGTTCTATCTGCCCCATGGCAAGGCATACAAGACTGCCATTTCCCCAGAAAACCTCATCTACCACCAAAATTTTTGAATTACTGCACATTGATTTATGGGGTCCCTATCATATAGCCACACATGACAAGTGAAAACTACAAATATTTACTTACCACGGTTGATGATTTTAGCAGATCAACCTGGACACGTCTCTTGAGTAGCAAAAGCAACACTATTCAAGCCATTCACCAGAAAACCTGCCCATACACAACACAACATAATGATATGGTGGAAAGAAAACACAAATATCTTCTAGAAATTGCAAGGGCCCTACTCTATCAATCCAAATTACCAATGAAATATTGGGGGGGGGGGAGTTTATCCTTACTGCCACTTACTTGATAAACAGACTACCCTCTACTGTCCTTAATGATAAATGCTCTTTTGAACTTCTCTACAATAGAAAACCAATTTACTCACACCTTAAGAGCTTTGGGTGCTTATGCTACACTTAAGACACACAAAGATAAATTTGAACCAAGGGTTACTCCCCATGTTTTTGTAGGGTATCCCTTTGGGGTAAAAGGTTATAAAGTTCTGGATCTTGCCACAATGAGGGTACATTTATCTAGAGATGTTATGTTCCATGAAGATGTATTCCCTTTTGCTATTTCACCTGAAAACTCTTCCTTTCCTTCTGTCTTGCGTATGATGAATCTAATTCTTCATGTCCGAACACCATTGTGAATGATCTTCCTAATCATTGTATTGTTGACAGAGATGCATCAACTTCTCCCACTAGTAGTCCTATATCTGAGAATATGCAGTCCCCAGTCACAAATACATTACCAAACCATCCAAGTCCTGTAGGCCTACATAACCATGACTCACAGCAGAGTCCAGATTCAGACAACAGAATTCACATTCATAGCACTATAACTATAGATCATTCAGAAACACATCAAATAAATCATATAAGACCTGACAATAACCAACCTAATCCTATGTAACATAGGAGATCATGTAGAACACTCATCACTCCTTCTCACCTTAAGGACTATGTCTGCACACTACCAAACCTACAATCACATAACCACTCAAACAATAGTGTAAACCTTGAACATCAACCAGTTCATTCCACATCCACATCACTCATTGCCCTTTTTACTAACGGTCAATTTGTATCCTTCAATGTTCTAAGCCATGATAGTCAGCAACTAGTAAAGAGTATTTCACATGAGTGTGAACCAAACTCTTATGAGGAGGCAACTATGAATCCTGCCTGGCAGGCAGCAATGACACAAGAGTTTGAAGCTTTATATACTAACCATACTTGAGATTTAGTTAATTTGCCTGCAGGAAAGAGAGCTATAGGGTACAAGTAGGTGTACAAAATCAAACACAAAGCAGATGGAAGTATGGAAAGATACAAGGCAAGACTTGTGGTAAAAGGATGCACTCAGGAAGCTGGAGTTGATTACACAGACCTTTTCTCCAGTAGTGAAGATGACTACTGTCAGGACCTTAATTAGCATTGCAGTAAAGAAAGGATGTGATCACTATCAACTGGATGTGAACAATGCTTTCATCCATGAAGATCTACATGAGGAAGTATATACGGATGTCCCACAAGGTCTGATGGTGGAGGATAAATCACTTGTTTGCAGACTAAGGAAGTCCTTATATGGACTCAAACAAGCCATTAGGCAATGGTATGACAAACTGACAGAATCTTTGTATTTCAGGGGGTTCAGGCACTCAACAAATGACTATTCTTTATTCTACAAGAAACAAGGTGATTAATTAGTTTTTGTGGCAATATATGTTGATGATGTGATTCTTACTGGGACTGATCTTGAAGAACTCGTTGCACTGAAGGCATTTTTGCACAATCAATTTAAAATAAAGGACTTAGGAAAGTTGCACTATTTCTTGGGCTTAGAGATGCTTTACAAAAATGATGGAGTACTGATCTCTCAGAGAAAATTCACTGCTGATTTGTAAAGAAATGTGACTGCTCGGGGTATTCTCCTGTTTCCTCTCTACTTGACTCATCAACCAAACTCAAAGCTGAGGAAGTTGCTTTGTTGGCTGATCCATCATATTATAGGAAGCTGATTGGGAAGCTCAACTTCCTGACAAACACAAAATTAGATATTGTCTACAGTGTACAATACTTAAGTCAGTTTATGTAAACACCAAGAGAACCTCATCTCAAGGCTGCTATACATGTCCTTAAATACTTGAAGGCTGATCCTACCTTAGGGATCTTTTTGTCTAATGATCCTTCCTATGAAGTCACGACCTACTTTGATTCAGATTGGGCTAAAAGCCCTGATTCCAGGAGATCTGTGAGTGGATATCTTGTGCTCCTTGGAAACAGTCCAATCAGTTGGAAATCAAAGAAGCAAACCACTGTCTCATTGTCATCTGCAGAAGCAGAATATAAGTCTTTGAAGAAGATAGTTAGTGAATTAGTGTGGGTCAAGCGCTTATTGGAAGAACTAACAGTCTTATGTGATGCCCCCATCCCAGTCTTCTGTGATAGTCAGATTGCAGTGCACATAACTAAGAATTCTATGTTCCATGAAAGAACAAAACATATATAAGTAGATTATCATTTTGTAAGAGACAAGCTGCAAGATGGCTTGATTACACTTCAACATATTTTCACTAACAACCAGCTGACAAACATCTTGACAAAAGCACATACAGGGGTCAAGCATTATGATCTTCTTGGCAAGTTGTCTGTGACTTCATCACCTCCAACTTGGGGGTGGTGGGGGTGGGGGTATTGAGATTAATTGAGTATTATCAATTGTAGTGGTATAGTTATTTATGTCATGTTGTTGATTAGTTAGTTGTTAGACTTAGGAAGTTATTAGTTGAGTTAGTTACCGAGGTATTTTTGTAATTAGCATTTTACTTTTTTCTTTTCACGCGTATAAAGCTTAACTCTACTGAATAGAAGGTTAAGATCTTTTTCTCCAATTTAATTTTGTCTAGAAGCTTCTCTCATGAGAGCTCAAGCTCAACCTCTTTCAATGGAGATCAATTCATCCGTTTGATCTCAATTTCTACAACTTGTCTTTCATCCTTTGTGTAAATGTTCCCAGACAATATGAATCAGTTGTAATAAATATCTTGAGCCGTTCTACCTATTATCTTAGGAGTTTGGATCGAAATTTGTTATTACACATGTAGCCGATCAGATTCAATGTTTATTTTTTTAATCAGTATACGTAAAATATACATCGATTATAAACAGTTATACATATATTATACATTCGTCAATTATTTTTAATTTAACAGATTAGATGGATGGTTGTTTGGTTTAATTCTTATTTTATGGGCCCATAATATCCAACGTTTTCATAGTTGAAAAAGATGTGTTGCCCAGGAAGAAAAAAAGATCTGTTGTTGGTCCACTAGAAAGACAAATGCGATGATTTTGCTCATATTTAACGTATTTGTTGAACATTTTATGTCTGTGTTCAACTAATTACCATCCAACTGTTCGAGAGAAAGGGAGTCGTAGCGAAGTTGTTAGTGCATCAGAGACGCACCGCCATTCACGGAGAATGTGCGTGAGTAATGCCGTGCGGCGCGATTCTGTCTTTGTCTTGAAATATGATGTCGTCAAGTCAAAATCCAAATTACGTAGCTAATTAACAGAACCACTGTAACAAATTATTATTGGGAGACAAATAAAAAAGTGCTTAAAAATCTTCTTTTATTATGCGTCTTTTTTTCGGTCTTTCCTACATAATTTTCATTAAATAAAGTAATCTTACCACTGTACAAACAAAGTCAGATTTAGAATTTCTAAAATATGGGTGTACTATCAAATAAATGGAAAAAAAATATTAAGTGGAAATTGATCCATATTTATTTGGGTAAATACTAAATAACTCAATATTTAACTAAATACACTATTCAATCTTTACAAAATTTGTGTGTCAACCGACAAAATTAGACTAATTTTAAAAGCATAAAATATCTAATTTGACGAAGAGATCATGAGTTTACGTGTCCCATAAACTACCCTGTAAATTCGCCCCTGCATGGAAAACTCTTTTATTTGATCATATTTTTTTGTACTGGATTCACTTTATACTTAAAAAGATAACTTTATTTATAGTTTTGGAGCTTCCTCAATTCGTATATACAAAACAAATGTATTTTCTAAAATTATTAAATCATATTCAAACAAAAAATAAACACATTTGTTGTAAAGAAGCGTGTATGTAATAAAAATAATAACGTCCATTTAGAACGTCTAAACTCAGCCTGATCATGCTTATGCAGTAATGATTGTTCATAATGCATCACTAATAAGCGTTTCCTTTTAATCATTAAAATCGGTGACTGTCCATATGCATATTTTTCTTTTACATATAACATATAGGAGTATATAAGTTCTGGGTCCAACGATATTTATTATTCCTTTATCCTTATCAGTAAAAAATAGTAAATCATCTACGCACGATCCTTATTATGGTTTTGTTAATTCACCGACCTTGTTCATACTCAAATATTGAAGTACAAGAAATTGGAAAATTAAAACACGTGTCATGTGTCCTCCTTAGTGTAGTATTAATACTTAATAGTCATCGACTGAAAAAGAAAAACAGGAGCTTTTCAATAATTACGACAATTTTGTTAAACATATTTATATTTGTTTTTAAGTGGAAATTAATTTCTAGCATGAAAAATGAACTTTGTATTGTCCAACCCAAGATCCATTGAAAATGGCCACGCTTCGGGAATCTACAGTTAAAATAACCGTGCATGCTATCTCCATATATAGAGCTGGTTTTGTGTTACTTTTACACTAAGCTTATTTTAAAAAAAAAAAAAAGATTATTAGTATTATTTAAGGGGAGGGAAAAGAAGGGAATATTACACAAGTGGTACTTAATCTCTTCTCATATGCAGTGGCAGAGCCACCTCATATTTTGACATTCCTTAATAAAATACGGGCTCCGCCACTGCCCATAACATATTAGTAAAGAATGAGAGGCTCACACCTGTAGGCAGTAAGCTTCGATCCAAACATCATTCAATCACATATAATTTTGAGGTTGGCCTAACTTCTAAATTGATACATACTTGCAGAGTTTTCTAATCTAATCAAATGACGTGTAGAGTGTCTTTCTTGTCTTGTGATCAGTCAATAAAGTCATTCTAGACATCAGGCTTCGGCCTGTTTGACATTGAGTTAAATTTGTCATTTGGATATGGTTCCTTTCTCTTGATCTACTTCAATTATAACACTAATTTAAGGGTCTAAATTTGACCGACCACGACCAACGACGAGTATGACAAACGACAGGGTCTCTTTGAGTGGACGCCCCGAGGGAGGCGACCTTAAGGTAAAGAAGAGACTATACGACCCATGTAATAGTGTAAGCCCATTAGGGGACATTGAGAATATTCCGCCGAATATTCCTTATATTTTGTCTTTTACAATTTAGAAGAGTTTCTCTCTTAGTATAAAAAGGGGGACAATAACCTTGTAACAGGAGAGCAGGACTCTCGAAAGATTATGATTCTTCAATGAAAAGAAACTTAACGTCCATCTTCTCTTTATTTATTATTCTTTCTAGAGATTATTATATTCATCTAAGATTTACCCCTTCATTTTTGATTGATTTGTTCAAAAAGGTTTTAATATCTTTTGAGTCAAATAATTTGGCGTCGTCTGTGGGGATTTCTACAGCTGAAATCGTAGTTTTCATCTAGATTCTTGAAGGAAATAATCACCTTTCTCTAGCTCCATAAAAGCCGACGATGGCGGGAAAGGGAGAAGCGAAGCTAAAAGCAATAGAGGGTGTCACAAATAGCCTCATGAATTCCCTCAGCGAGGCCAGTGGAGAAGACAATGAGAATGTAATACCAAGTGTTACACCTGAGGGTGAGATTTCACCTCCTCCGCACGGGGATCTAACGACCTTGCACGAGAGAGGAACCTCAACATCCTCAGCAGGAGAAGCGCCACCAGCAGTCAAAAGGCTACTAGAAGAATGGTTAACGAGTACCTTGAGCAACATGCTCGAGAAACCCATTCAGGGAGGTGTCGAAGATGCGCCACCCACAGAAATCGCAGCTGCTGCCGATGAGCCAAGCGCTATGCGAACAGGTAACACCCACACTGTTACTGATGCAGGTGACGATGCACTTATGGCCATCTTAAAGAAAATGGAAAAGATGGAAAATGAGAACAAAACACTCCGCGACTAGATGAAGGAACATCAGGAAATGGTCGATAAAATACCAGGCACTCCAAAGTTGTTACCAAAATGCGATGTGGGCCGATTCATCGAACAACCATATAAGGGGCAACTCCCCATTCTATTCCAAAGACCGTCAAAATGCCGCCATATTTGAAAATATATGATGTTACCACGGACCCGAAAGATTACCTAATCCATTACGTTACCACAGTAAAGGGTAACGATTTATCAAAGGAACAGGTGCCTTCTGTGCTGCTGAAAAAGTTCGGCGAAACTCTGACAGGGGGAGCGCTGACGTGGTATTCCCAACTACCAGCACGGTCGATATCCACGTTCGAAGAGATGGCAGACAAGTTCGTCACCGCGCACGTGGGAGCGAAAAAGGCAGAAGCTTGGGTCAATGATATCTTCGCCGTTAGGCAAATGACGGGCGAGGGACTTCAGGATTTCCTAGCCCGATTCAACAGAGTAAGGATGAGCCTACCAAACGTATCAGAAGGGATGACAGTAGCAGCCTTTCAAAACGGGCTAAACAGAAACGGGTCAAAAGCAACCAAAAAGCTACTCAGTAGACTCATGAAGTACCCACCTAGCATGTGGGAAGATATCCACAATGCTTATTGCGCCGAAGTGAGGGCAGACGAGGATGACCTGAATGGCCCGCTTCAGCGATTAACATCAGTCCAGACCGAGACAAGGAGAGATTGCCGCCATGGCGGGAGAAGGGATCAACTACTACATTTCAATCGAGAAAAACACCAGCCTTACATCCGATCATCCAATCCTCCACCTCCACGATATGCAGACACCGTGCCTCGACATACCGCACCCTCCCGAAACGAAAGAGGTATGCCTTCATTACTATCTGCTCATAATTTTTGTGTTTCCCCCCAGAAATAGTGTACGCACTGGAGAAGCTCGGCACGAAGGTGCAGTGGCCGCAAAAGATGAAGTCAGACTCAAGCACAAGAAGGTCAAACGTCCTGTGTGAGTTCCACCAGGAAAGATGACACAAGACCGAGGAATGTTAAATCAGGGATACCTGAAAGAATTGCTGAGCGACAGAGGACGAGCCAATTTCGATCGAGGGCGCGATCAACCTCAAGGACCTCCAAAGCCACCATCACCCACTCGTACCATACAAATGATCATTGGCGGCGGCGATGTCACATTAATCAACCATGTGAAATTCACCACCACATATAAACTCAAACAGATAGTCGCCCACAAACGGTATAACGACCTCGGAGATAGTATCATCTTCGATAAGTCAGATACCGACGATTTGTCTTTCCCTCACTATGATGCTTTTGTTATAACTTTATGCATCGTAGATACCGATTAATGGCGGATGACAGAAGTGACGCGTGTATTGTTCACCCACGAGTTCTCATGCAAATGAGGCTCGAGGATAAAATAATACCGCATTGCATAACACTAAGGGGTTTTAATAATGCAGTAGAGCAGACATCTGGAGAAATAGTGCTACCTGTCCTGGCAGAAGGGGTTACCCTGGAAACCACATTTCACGTCATGAACCAGGAAATGGCCTACAACGCCATAATAGGACGACCATGGATACACGCCATGCGAGCCGTCCCTTCAAGCTTCTATCAAGTAATCAAATTTCCCACCCCATGGGGGATATTCAACATCCGAGGTGAGCCATGTACCACCCAAGAATGCTACCAGATCGCCCAAGATTGCACACATACCAAACAACTAAAAGGGGCAAGTGCGGAAGCATAACAATCAGCCATGTCGGGAACCAAATCCGGCATACAAGTAGAGGCCATCAAAGACCCAAACATCGTAGCAGCTTGCAAGGCAACCATAGAAGATCTCGACCCCGTTCAATTGGATAACACCGATAGTACAAAAAAGGCTTATGTTGGACACAACCTCTCGGAGCCAGGTAAGTATCGTGAGTTTTTAACTAACATCGCTGATCTGTTTGCTTTTCCCCACTCAGATATGCCAGGAATCCCAAGGGATATTGCCACACACAGGCTGAATGTCGATCTACTTTATCCGCCGGTACAACAAATGAGGAGAAAGTTCAATGCCGCAATCAATGAGGCGATCAACGAGGAGGTTGATAAATTACTCGCCAACGGTTCCATCAGAGAATCGAAATACCCCCAATGGGTCGCCAATGTGGTCATAGTCAAAAAGAATAATGGGAAATGGCGAATGTGTGTTGACTTCACCAATCTAAACAAAGCATGCCCGAAGGACTCTTTTCCATTACCTCACATCGACTAACTTATCGATGTAACAGCAGGGCACGAACTGCTGAGCTTCTTAGATGCCTATTCCAGTTATAACCAAATTGTAATGGCTGAAGAAGATCAAGAAAATACCACTTTCATCACTCATCAAGGAACGTTCTGCTATAAGGTGATGCCGTTCGGGCTCAAGAATGCAGGGGCCACATATCAAAGGTTAGTCACCAAAATGTTCAAGTAACAACTTGGTAAGACCATGGAGGTTTACATCGACGACATGCTAGTGAAGTCGACAAAGAAAGAGGATCACATTGGTCATTTGAAGGAAGCCTTCGAGATATTAAGGCAGTACGTAATGAAGCTAAATCCCGAAAATTGCGCCTTCGGCATAACTTCAGGAAAGTTCCTTGGTTTCCTAGTGTCACAAAGGGGAATCAAGGTCAACCCAGATCAAATCAGGGCCATCGATGCAATACCGGAGATACTGACCAACAAAAAGCAGGTACAGAAATTAACAGGGCGAATAGCCGCCCTATCAAGGTTCATTTCACGATCCTCGGATAAATGCCACAAATTCTTCAATGTGCTAAGGAAAGACCACCCGACTGCAATAGAACGAAGAATGCGTCGACGCCTTGAGAAAACTGAAAACGTATCTATCCTCGCCACCACTACTCATCAAAGCGGATCCGAGTGAATGTCTACTTGTGTATCTAGCAGTTTCCGAAGTTGCGGTAAGCGCAGTCTTGGTTAGTGAAGATAAAGGGCAATCTCCAATTTACTATATCAGCAAAACCTTAATCGATGTAGAAACAAGGTACCCTCACCTTGAAAAACTAGATTTGGCATTGGTCGTAGCTTCACGGAAGCTTAGACCATACTTTCAGTGTCACCCTATAAAGGTGGTGACAACCTCCCCCCTAAGAGGTATCCTACACAAACCCGAACTATCAGGTAGACTAGTCAAGTGGGCCATAGAACTAAGAGAGCACGACATAACGTACCAACCGTGAACTGCCATTAAGTCGCAAGTGCTCGCCGACTTTGTCGCTGATTTCAGCACGAAAATATTGCCCGAGGTAGAATAGGAAGCACTCCACATTTCCACACATACCAACCTCTGGGTCCTCTACACGGACGGTGCCTCTAATGCCTCGGGATCGGGACTGGGACTCGTCCTCGAAGTCCCTACAGGCGAATTAATTCTCTAGTCCATAAGATGCCCCGAGATGACTAACAACGAGCCCGAGTATGAAGATGTGATTGCAGGTTCGAAGTTAGCCCTCAAATATGGCGCTCGACGACTCGTCCTCCATTGTGACTCTCAACTCGTGGTGAACCAAGTCACCGGGACTTTCCAAATCAAAGAACAGAGACTACAAAAGTACTGGTCAGAAATCCACAAACTACTGCCAGAATTCGATGAATGCCACCTCGACCAAATACCTAGGGTAGAATATCGAAGCGGATGGCCTCGCCAAACTAGCTGCGGCCACCAAAAATATCAACAAAGAAAACGTGGTCACCCTCCTCCATTCCGCAATAGACCACTTCGAGGTACATTCTATAAACTTAACTTGGAATTGGCGTAACTGTCTCGTAGCATATTTGCAGGAGGAACGCTCCCGCAAGATAAAAAAGAAGCCAAAAACTCCGGGTACATGCAACCTGATACAACCTCGTAAACGATGATCTCTATAAAAGAACGTTCGGTGGCCCCCTAGCCAAATGTCTTGGGCCAAATCAAACAAGGCGAGTACTAGAAGAAGTACACGAAGGGAACTGCGGAGCCCACATGGGAAACCGCACCCTTGTCCAATGCCTCATCTGCACCGGGTACTACTAGCCCACCATGAAAAAAGAAGCCATGGACTATGTCAGGAGATGTTAACAATGTCAAAAGTATGCCCCTATGATAAATCAAGCAGGGGTACTCCTTCATTCCGTCACTTTGCCATGGCCATTCATAAAGTGGGGAATGGAAATAGTTGGCCCCCTCCCAGCAGGACGAGGTAAGGTACGCTTCCTTTTGGTTTTAACTGATTACTTTTCTAAATAGGTGGAGGCAGGTGCATACACTCAGATACGTGAGAAGGAGGTCATCACATTCGTATGGAAAAACATAATATGCCATTTTGGCATCCCCAAAGAAATCAGCTACGATAATGGACCTCAGTTCGTTGGAAAGAGAACGATTGAGTTTTTTGAAAAATGGCACATCAAATGAATACTCTCCACGCCATATCACCCTGCCGCCAATGGTCAAGCCGAATCCACCAATAAAGTAATGCTAAATATATTGAAAAAGAAGCTTGATGATGCTAAAGTGTTATGGCCTGAACTACTATCGGAAGTATTATGGGCATACCGTGCTACGCCAAAAACCAACATAGAAGAAACGCCATATTCACTGGTCTACGGGACTGATGCAGTCATACCCGTCGAGGTCGGAGAACCTAGTTTGAGATACTCCAACGAGAGCAGACCCAGCAACGACGAAAGTTGGCTACAAGATCTGGATGAAGTCCAAGAACGGAGAGACATGGCCCACATAAGAACGGTAGCCCAGAAACAGTAAGTAGAAAGATACTACAATAAGAGAGCGAAGGTGCGACCGCTCAAAGTCGGAGACTATGTCCTCAAGGCTAAAACACAAGCATCGAAAGACCCTAATGAGGGAAAATTGGGAGCGACTGGGACGGACCATACAAAATCATAGCTGCAGCGAACAAAGGAGCATTCCAGTTAGAAACAATGGAGGGAAAACTACGCCAAAATAACTGGAATGTCGCCCATCTCAAGTACTTCCACTTCTAAAAGAAGGTATCACCTAAGTCGTACTCTTTTTCCCTTACCCGGGATTTGTCCCAATCGGGTTTTCCCGGGGAGGTTTTTAACGAGGCAGCAAGGGAGATGCCTCAAGGATCGCAGTGCTATTCATTAACTCGACCCGTCGACATGATCTCTAGAGCGAAGCAATGAAGGGACTGGATATTGATAATCAAATCTCCATTGTATATGCATAGTCGACATGTGATTCTCACAAGAATTTAATCAAACCTCCATTGTATGTGAAGAGTCAATATGTGATTCTTACAAGTATATAATTAAACCTCCATTACATGAACAAAGTCAACATGTCTTCCTATGGGAATACGATCAAATCTCCAATAAGAAATGGCTAAGGCCATCAACAATAATATGAGTTCGACCTCGTTCGAACTACGACGGAATCCTACTTCGACGACAGTTCGAAGCAACATCCCAATGGCCAAGGCCATCAAAAATAATATGAGTTCGACCTCGTTCGAACTACGACGGGATCCTACTTCAACGATAGTTAGAAGCAACATCCCAATGGCCAAGTTCATCGATAATCATATGAGGTCCACCTCGTTCGAACTACAACAGGATCCTATTTCAACGACAGTTCGAAGCAACATCCCAATGGCCAAGGCCATCCACAATAATATGAGTTCGACCTCGTTCGAACTACGACAAAATCCTACTTCGATGACAGTTCGAAGGAACATCCCAATGGCCAAGGCCATCGACAATAATATGAGTTCGACCTTGTTCGAACTACGACGGGATCCTACTTCGGCGATAGTTAGAAGCAACATCCTAATGTCCAAGGCCATCGACAATAATATAAGTTCGACCTCGTTCGAACTACGATGGGATCCTACTTCGACGACAGTTTGAAGCAACATCACAATGGCTAAGGACATCGACAATAATATGAGTTCGACCTCGTTCGAACTATGACAGGATCCTACTTCGATGACAGTTCGAAGAAACATCCCAATGGCCAAGGCCATCGACAATAACATGAGTTCAACCTCGCTCGAACTACGATGGGATCCTACTTCGACAACAGTTCGAAGCAACATCCCAATAGCCAAGGCCATCGACAATAACATGAGTTCAACCTCGTTCAAACTACGATGGGATCCTACTTCGATGACAATTCGAAGCAACATCCCAATGGCCAAGTCCATCAATGATAACATGGGTTCGATAAATGCAAGAAAGAACAAATCGACGAAATAAATTTTACATTACATCAAAATATTATTTACACTGGCATTTACAAACGGACCCAAGTATGCCCCCCCGCAAACCCCAAAACAAAAGCAAGTACAAACAAAGACTACACATCATCCCCGGTGGGGTAAGCATTTTCGTACCATGAATCCGAAGCAAGGCGGTTCGCATCATCAGAGTTGATGTCATCCCCATCAGGTGTGAAGGGATCGTACCCGTATGCCTCACGAGCTGCACGAGCTTCGGTATGCACGGCCTGAAGCTCCACCTCAGTAGCCCTTTCCTCGGTGTGAAAAGCCTTATACACATCAAGCCGAACCTCCGCGTAGACCCACAACTCATATAAACGATGAGGCACGACCGGATCGGCTGAGGCGCAAGACATAGAAGGTTGAGAACGTCGACTTGCATCCTCCGCCCTCAGCAAGGCCATTTGTCCATTTAATGCAGCCAGCTCTGCCTCCAGTTCTTTGACACGCCCTTCGAGCCCTGCAACCTTACGATCAAAGGCCTCCTTCTCTTCAGCGATCTCCGACCTGCAAAAGTGGAGGGCATTCTCCAAAGATGTGGTTCCAGAAATGGCTGCCGCCAACTTATAAGTGTCGATGCTCAGCTCACCCTTAAGCCCCTCTACCTTTGTTGCCTTCGCATTCAACTCAGCGATCAAACCAGCCACTTTGTCTGCAAGTCGGCATTTTCGGCCATCACCCCCCTACTCAACTCAAGTTTGTCGTCCTTCACCTTAAGGGAAGCCTAGAGCTCACTATTGCGAGCAACATCCTTCATGAGCTCCTCATCACGCTCCTTCAACTCTTCAATCTTATGCTCTAGTTGGTCCTCCCGTTGTTTGAGCCCCTCACGAAACAACTAAAACTCAGGGTTCTGATGATAAATGTCGGCTATCGTACGATGCTTAACACAATACTATTGATATTTGGACGATATCTTCTCATAAAGGCCCATCCTTTTTCTCTCCCTATGCTCTCGCTCAATCTCCATGATGAGGGTCTGACAAAAAATGGGAGAAGTTAGAAACAAAATGCAGAATGACGATCACCACACAAACCCAACAACGAAAAGGGGAGGAAAGGCACCTACCTTCAAAGCCATATCGGCGACTTTCTGAGACAACTACACGTCACTCATCGCCCTAAGCACCTCGTTCTCAGGGGCAACAGCTAGAGCAGACGCCACTTGCTCGCAGTTCAGCAGCAAGTTGTAGTCCCCCGGAACAACTATGTGACGATCAGACCCTTCCATTCTGATCTCCACATGAGTATGGTGACCGACAAACTCATTGACATCCTCTGGGTCGATATCTGAGCATGAGCTGTCACCCTCAACATGATGACCTCCAACATTAGATGATGCACCGCCCTCAGCTGAGCACACCGAGCCAGCTCCTGGGTAAGCTCCTTCCACTCAGGGAGACCTCCCGGACAAGATGGCATCAGCCATAAAAGTGGGCACGGGTGCCGTCTGCGACGTCCTGCTTCTGTCAGCGTCCCCGGCCACGCCCTTCCCAAGCTCCATCCTTCTCCTTTTTCTCGAAAGCGGCTCGTCCTCGTTAGAGGACTCGTCCAAGGATGTGCAGCCGGTACTAAAGAATCCTCCTCCCTCACGACCACGACTTGAGAGGGATCTTCTAATTGAATAGGTTGGGGATGGCCCTCTCGAATTGACTCACTCAAAAGAAATTGCACGTCTGCGACAGCAACGGCCTGACGAAACGTAGGGACTGGTGCCCTCTGCCTGGAAGCTCCACGACTTGTCATCACGGAGGGTCGTATTAATAAACAAGGTTGTACGGCCAACGAAGTGGTAAGGAAAATATTTACCACAAGAGACTCTAGGGCCATAACGCTTCACGAAGGCGGGCCAATCACAAGTCTCTACTGCATGAGGCAACAGATGGGCTACCCAACCCTTGATATCCGCAATAGGGTGAGGCGGACGTCCTAGAGCTGCGAACAGGAAACAAACAAACTTTAAAATAAATATAGATAAAGGAAGAGTAAAAAGAGCGGTGACACTTACGAGTCTCATTCCATCGCTCTGGGAACCTGGCAAAATTAGAAACGACATGTTCGGTTTTGACAAAGAAGTACTTGTGCCAAAACTTGTGGCTTGCCCGGTCATCTGTCCCGACCACCAGCCCTTTCGTGCCACGAAGCCTCAATTGCACCATGGTACCCCGTGTGGAATCCGGGCGTGAACAGGTGCAAAAGGTGGTGGACAGAAATGTTACACTCCGCCAACTCTGCATTCTTGGTCAGCAGCAGAATTATCTTGAGCGTATGACAAAAGTTGTGCTGGACAAACTTAGTAAAACCAACAGAATTCTTCCACAAAGGGGACGAGAGGAAGAGTATAACCGATCATGAAAGGGTACTCAAAGAAAGCACAGTACCCAGGTCTGTGGGCATTCACGTAATCTCTCCCCGCCGGAACCATTTCTACATGAGCGGGAACGCCATACTTTACACGAAGAGCATTGATATGAACTTGCTCCGTCTCAGAAAATACGGGGTCCGGAGTAGGAGGGAGATCTTTGATAAAGTCACTCCGGGATAAGGGATGCCTCGGTAGTAACTCCTCCACTATAGGAAGGTTGTCACCCTCTTCTACCACCGTATCTTCGCCGCTAGAAGGGGGCGTCGTGGACAACAGGGTGGCTTCAGGAACCTCTTCACAAGAACGACGAGACCTCGACATAATATCATTTAAAGGAATATCAACACAAAAGAAAGAAGGAAGAAGAAGCTTCGAATGAAGAACATAAGAAGAAACAAAAGGATATGAGAGCAAATTAGGAAGAGTGAAAGAAGTTATCAAGAGTGAAATGGCTAAAAATTTTGAAAAAATAAATCCTTCACCTATTTATAGAGTTGGGTGGCGCCAGAATCGAAGCGGCAGGTCGCAAAGCAGCGCAAGAATCGAAGCATCAAGCCATCAATTCCTGCCTCGAAAACCTGCATGATGATGATGCACGTGAAGATGACATCATTTCCCGGTAAAGTGTACCACTCGATGTCTTGCTGAACACGCTGACCGTCCTTAGTTGGACACGTCGTAACATTTTAACGGATCAAATTTTTCCATAAGAACGCATGAAGTCCGCTCATCGAGGATGCACCCGGTTGCAACCCCGACAAGCGGAGGGACTAATTGTAAGGGTCCAAATTTGACCGATCACGACCAACGACAAGTACGACAAACGACAGGGTCTCTTTAAGTCGACATCCCGAGGGAGACGACCTTAAGGCAAAGAAGAGACTGTACGACTCTTGTAATAGTGTAAACTTATTAGGGGACATTAGGAATATTCCGTCAAATATTCCTTATATTTTCTTTTTTACAATCTAAAAGAGTTTATCTCTTAGTATAAAAGGGGGACAATAACCTTGTAACAGGGGAGCAGGACTCTGGAAAGATTATGATTCTTCAATGAAAAGAAACTTAACGTCCATCTTCTCTTTATCTATTATTCTTTCTAGAGATTATTATATTCACCTAAGATTTACCTCTTCATCTTTAATTGATTTGTTCAAAAAAGTTTTAATATCTTTTGAGTCAAACACTAACAAAAGTGGAAGTTCCATTATTTCAAGAACACCATAAACCTTTTTTGCTGATAT
The DNA here is from genome assembly GCF_000393655.2 of Nicotiana sylvestris. Classification (NCBI taxonomy): domain Eukaryota; kingdom Viridiplantae; phylum Streptophyta; class Magnoliopsida; order Solanales; family Solanaceae; genus Nicotiana; species Nicotiana sylvestris. Next base: position 68,696,216 of record NC_091063.1, read on the forward strand.
AAAAAATAGATGCTAAATATCAAGTGGTAAAAAACAATGTATTGAAACTAATTTTATGACTAAGCAATTACATACTCCCTCCAATTTACAATAAGTGACTATTTTATTTTTGGTATACCCCTTAATAAAATACAAACTCCTAGAAAACAAATAGGTATTTTGACTAAATTACTCTTAATTAAATTTTGCATAATGCTAACTTGATACATTGCGATATGTAAATATATAGGGGCAAATTGAAAAACTATAGTTAATTCATTCTTAATTATGTAAAAAGGACACTTATTTTATACCAAAATAAAAATGACAAAAAATGACTTATTATGGACTAGAGGGAGTATGTATTTGCATAAAAAAAAGCTGAAACTGATAAACTTGTTATTATCTACCTATACTGCTCCCCAAAATGTAACTTAATAAATTGAATATAGCATTTCCATGGACTCATTTATTGAACTCTAAAGTAGCTTGCACTTGTAACTGTCTTTCGTAGTGAATATGATCATATTCCTATATGTTTTTCTCGGAATTGTTTTTTTTATTAGCCTAAGTAAAGCGTTACTTGCCCTGTTCCTTTTTTTCCCCTCACACTTATGTTTTCCTTAACAAATTAAAATGAATTTTCTACATTTTTTTTTCTTTGAGTAATAACGGCGGTGCAATCTACCACAAGAGATCAAAGTCATAATTACCTAGATTTGGTAATATGATAAAATGCAAAGTCACCATGCTTCCAACAAGAGGTGAAACACCTCAACCAGCTCACCTATTCGACCAAAGTTCATTAGAAATTTTAATAAATAATAATTGAAGAATCAATTTAAATAACCGTTCATCAAAAACGTAAACTAAAAAGATAACCTTGGCTTTTAAACAAAGAATTTAAAAAGTCCGTTAGCAAGCAATGCTCTCTACTGTACTGTTCATCTTCACTTCTTTCACTAACTCCCTCTCTTTTGTCCCAACAAATAATGGATCCATCCAATCAACAACTTATGCAAATTAACAAATCGGATACCCACACCCCAGCTAAATCCTTCCTTCAAACACTAACGTCCAACACCTACCTTCCAACTTACGTTTCCAACACTCAAGCGATCCATAACAGAGGTGACCTCACTGATGAAATATCAAATGATAATGACCTTGACAACTTCATACCCTTAACGGCTGAAGAGAAATCACGTTTATACGCCCCATGGAAAAATTCTATCATCAGAAAGGTTTTTGGCAAAGTCATTGGATACCAACTGTTAAAGTCTAAGTTAACAATTATATGGAAACCCATGGAAGAGATTCATCTCATAGACTTGGGGTGCAACTTCTTCTTAATCAAATTCCACCACGAGGAAAATATGTGCAAAGCCTTACATGACGGGCCTTGGTTCATCCCAAACCATTTCTTATCTGTTCGACAATGAGAGCCTAAATTTATTGCTTCTACTGCCCTACTGACATATGCAGCAATTTGGGCTCGCCTCCCTGAACTTCCAATGGAATTTTATGATTATCAAATCCTACAAAAAGTAGACAGTAAACTAGGGAAACTTCTCAAGGTTGATACTTGTACAACCTTTACCACTAGAGGGATATATGCAAGGATATGCATCAAAGTTCCCCTGGAAAAACAACTAAAGACCCATGTACACCTAGGAAATCACAAACAGGTTATCCTTTATGAAGGCCTTAACTAACTCTGCACCAAATGTGGACGCTTTGGGCTTGTTGCCTGGAATTGTCATTTTGCTACAACCCCTTCTTTAAACCCTATACCTAATGCCAACCCACCTACTACACAGCCTACTACAAGCACTCCACTAACCATAGCTACAGAGGAATCAGAATGAAAAACAGTAGTTTTCCCTAAAAGAGCAGCCTATAGACATAGTAGAACGCCACAACGTCGAGCTTCAACAAACTTTCCATTCAATACGAAGGAGGAACTACTGAGGAAAGGGAAGGCGGTGGAGGATACCCATGCACAACTGGTACTAGGTAAGCTCCCTAACCTAGTCAACCTTTGCTGGATAACTCCTTTATCCAAATCACAGAGGTGGATTCAGTCCATGAATATTCACAATGGGCCTGGGCCCTCTAACACTACTACACAGGCTAGCCCGTCAAATTATAATAAGCAAACAGCCCAGTCTCGGCCTACCACAATTACTAAAAAGGTCACAATATTAACTCAGATAAAAGGGACCAGGACATCTCTAATAATTTTCAAAACTTATCCATTATGCATCCTTGTAACACGGCTTTTGCTGACTCAGACAAAATAGACCTAATGGACACCAACTCCATAATAAACTCCACACACAATCCTAAGGCAGTTGACTCATCCAAAACCCTTCCTCTACCACTACACGCAACACCAGATAAAATCTCTGACACAATCCCTTCCCCTTCCATCTCCGACAACCTCCAAAAGATTTCTTTGCATGCCACCCAGCAAGAGCCAATCACAAAGTTAACTTCTTCCACTAATCAACAATCTTCCTCAATTCCAATGGCTGCTCATCATTACCAGCCTAGTGCTACACCTTTGCCTTTACACAACCCTACCCCAATATACACAATGAACCCCTTCAAAACATTACCTCTACTGAGCATCCGCTTACACTGCATAACCCTAATATAACTCCAACACCTCCACAGCCCTACCATGCAAAGACCTTGGCTCACAACCTTCAGAGAAAACCATCAGATCATTCACCACTACTTCTACTTCCCTCGTCTCATCATGAACGGACCACCACACCCACAACCCACAACTCCATTGACCTACACATCCCAAACACCACCTCTGGAGTATCCCCTTCAATAATGGTTAGAAACGGGGCTCCAGGGATACTCCCTAATTTTCACCTTGGAACTCAACAACTAGGAGATCATCCTCCTTGTTCAAAACCCAACTCATTTGGCAGAAATTGTGACAGAGAGGATGAGGTTGGGGATAGAGGCACTGAATCAACCCCAATGGACGATCATCCATACTCCACTACTGTTGGAACATACAATGCCGTAAAAAACAACACAGTCTCCTTGGGCTCATCCGACTTTTCCCCCTCTATACATCTTCCACCAAGCCATAAGTTTGCTTCCATTCTTCCCACAACACCACACATGGATGATCTATGCCCCGTGATTTCAACACATGAATTCATTCTCACCCTTACCAATGAGTCTATCTCCAACGACTGTTCAGGAACCATTCTCACCCTCACCCAGCCCACCACTAGTTCCACCTCCATCGCCAGACGCACTAGGAGAGCAAACAAGATTAGAACTGGCAAAAATAGTGGAAGAGATGAGGGAACACGAACGAAGTTCATCTGGCTAAAGAGCTTCTATCTTTACAGCCTAAAGGAGTAGTATGCAAAAAAGTTCATACTGAAATGCCCTCCAGAACTCATCTCATGCAGTGTAAATTTTCGGGTAAATCCAAGCAATCAGAAGGGGAAATACTCCATGGTAGTCATCCCAACATTGAGGCAGAACAACCAAATGACCTAGGCCAATCAGCCTCCACTGGGAGCCATGACTGAGGTGGCTGACTTAGCGGAACTCCTAAACCCCCAGCCTATCATGAATCTAGTGGTTTGGAACTGTAGAGGGTCACATAATGTAGAATTTAGAAGGCAATTTAGATCACTACTTGACAACTATAGGCCAGTCATTATAGTTTTATTGGAAACAGTATGCAAGATCACACTATTTTAAAAAATGATTTCAACTTCTCCCACATGGCACAAGTCGAGGCACAAAGAGTATTGGGTGGTATAGTCCTATTGTGGCATGCAAACATGGTTACTGTCAAAGATGTTATAATGACTTCACAAGAGGTGCACTGTATGGTCCAGGTATGACCTAACCCTACTAAATGACTATTTTCTTCTATTTATGCAAATAACTCTACATCCTTATGCAATCTACTATGGCACAACTTAAAATATACACATGATGCTTATACAGGACCCTGGTTAATAGGGGAGATTTTAACGAGGTCATTAAACAGACTAAATTTTTTTGAGGTAACCCAGTAAATAATACACAGATTGATGCTTTTGCACAATGCCTTAAATATTGTAATTTAGTGGACCTAGGGTTTAAGGGTAGTAAATATACATGGACTAATAAGAGAAAGAATGGCTATACAATACTAGAAAGATTAAATAGACTTTTAGCAAATTATGAATGACTTCAGTTATTTCTTGAAACCATAGTGCAACACCTCCCCCGTACATACTCCGATTACTGTCCTCTACTAGTCACACTAAACCCCAGCAAACTACCTAGGAAAAATATTTTTAGGTTTGAAAAAATATGGACCTCTGACCCTTCACTCTATAATGTAGTGAAGCAATCTTGGACAACTTGTTCTTCAATAATTGAGGCCATGAAATTTTTTCAAAATCATGTTCTCTACTAGAATAAACATACTTTTGGCAATCTTTTTGCTCGAAAAAGAAAACTACTAGCTAGATTAAATGGGATTCAACAATCCATACACTATCCTACAAGCAATATTTTGTAAAACCTTGAAATTCAATTAAATAATGAATTCAGTGCTATACTTAGACAAGAAGAAGACTATTGGAAATTAAAATCTAGGATCCAATGGTTAAATGACGGCGATGCTAACACAAAATATTTCCACATGTCAACATTACAACGAAGAAGACGTAATCGCATAAACGCTTTGAAAGACACTATAGGCAACTGGACTTATGACCTGGTTGAAATTTAGGATCAAATTTATCAATACTACACAACTTTGTTCAAAACACAACACTCTTTCAAATCAAATTAGAGATCAATCCCCAATGCAGAATTATTTAAATTCTGAAGACCAATATCAACTGATACAACCCTTAAGCTTAATAGAAATTAAAAATGCACTACAATTTTTTCAACCCTTTAAGTCACTAGGGCCAGATGGCCTACATCCTTATTTTTTCCAAAAATATTGGCATGAAGTAAGTCAATCACTAACCAACTGCTGCTACAATGCTTTCAATTAGGGAAAAATTCCGGAAGAAATAAATACCGCTTATTTGTGCTTTATCCCTAAGGTACCTAATGCTGTACAAATCACTCAATATCATCCCATAAGTCTTTGCAACACTATTTATAAATTAATCACAAAACTTATTGTCAACAGACTAAAACCCTTCCTTTATAAACTAATTGGACCTACCCAATCGATCTTCCAACAAGGCAAACGTGCTTTAGACAATTCCATCCTTGTTCAAGAAATTCTTAGCCATTTAAAAAATATAAAAAAGGAAAATTGGGTCAAATGATGCTAAAATTAGATTTGGAAAAAGCTTTTGATAAGCTTGAATGGTCCTTTACAAAAATACACTCCATTTTTTTAATTTACCAACAAAACTCATCACCCTAATAATGTCTTGTATTACAACATCTTCAGTATCTGTCCTAGTAAATGGATCATGCACAGACTTTTTAAACCATCTAGGGGTATACGTCAAGGTGATCCACTATCTCCTTACATCTTTATAATGTGCTTAGAAAGACTCTCAACAACCATTTTTCAATCAATCGATTACCTATTATGGACTCCAATACAACTCTCCAAAAATGGACCTCGACTCTCACACCTCTTTTTCGCTGATGACATAATACTTCTCTCAAAATTAAATGACAAAAGTTGTAAATCCATAATTGATATCCTCAATACTTTTACACAATTGTCAGGCCAATCTATCAATTTTCAAAAATCACGCATTTTCTTCTCCAACAACTACAATATCGAACAAAAACAATACATCCTTTCCTGCTTTAGCATGAAGGAAGGAACTAGATTTGAAAAATACCTAGGTTTCCCAATGTTCCAACAAAGACCTACCAAATCTGACTTCCAATTCTTGCTCGATAACTTCAAGGCTAGACTTGCATGATGGAAAACCAAATTCCTCTCCTTTCGGGGACGAATTACTCTCATTAAATCAACATTGTGTGCTCTACCTAACCACATAATGCAATACATAGCTATCCCTAAACAAATTTTAAATAAAATGGAACAATATATGCGTAATTTTCTATGGGGAACTACTCATCAAAAAAGAAGACTCCATTTAGTAAATTGAAAAACAGTTACTATGCCAAAACATTTAGGAGGGCTAGGTATCCAGAGGCTTCATTTGAAGAATAACGCCATATTGGCTGGATTAGCTTGGAGGGTTTTCCACTCCTCTACTCAATTATGAGCACAAACTCTTATTGCTAATATAAAGACAAATGTCTTCCTATAAACTCTTCAGCCACTTGGAACATCATTATTAAGGGTTTGGGTAACTGTCAAAATGGAATACAATGGAAATTAGGCACACAATCTACGTTGAATTTCTGAAATGAGGCATGGATTGCCCCAAACACCACTTTACGCTCTATACTAATTGGTCCAATCCCCTCAGACCATACTAGCAGAGAGGTTGCGACCTATAGATGCCAACACGATTGGAATTGGGTAGATATCCCTTTTCAAATGCATGGGACTATCAAAACTATTCTTAATAGGATCCATGTTCCAACATACACTCATACCGTAGACACTATCTATTGGGCACTCTCCCATCATGGTCTTTTCACTACCAATTCAATGTATTTAAATCTTCTTCAACATGAGCTAACCTTGCATACAACCTCACATCATTACAATTGGATTTGGAAGATACAAATACCACCCAAACTAAAAACTTTTCTTTGGCTTATAATGCACAACAAATTACCAACATCCCAATACCTAAATCATATTGGAGTAACTTCAAGTGATCAATGTCAACTATGCCATACACAACCAGAATCTACAACCCATCTCTTTCTACATTGTCCACACATAGTCAACATATGGCACCAACTAGGCATGACACGCATTACTAACTCCATACTTCCAAACTCACACCTAAATCAATGGATAGGTAAGCTAATCAACAAAAACATCATTCAAATACCACATCTTATTAATGCAAATACCTTTACTACATACGCCTTATGGCATATTTGGCTAACTCGAAACACTAATCTTTTTAACAATGTAAAAAAAAAGACTTTCTCTTAGGAAAATCACAAACAGTGCACTAGAATTCACCTACTTGACTGCAAAATTCTCTTTAAAAAGGAAATATGTATTGTAACATATTAGATGAATACCCCGTAAGCCAAATTTCTACAAAATAAATACAGATGGGGCTATGTCATCATCAACTAGCAAAGCTGGTATTGTAGATAGGAGTAAGGATAAGAAAAGGTGAGTGAGAAAGTGACGAGAATAGGTAAGTCCTCGGGATTATTCCCATCACAACAAGAGAGCTGATGGTTTCTATAAGTTATAAAAAGCTCAGTATAGACTGAGTGAACTCAGAGGAGTTTAAGACTAGGAGAATTTAAAAGAGATGGAATGCTTCCCTAGTGGTAGAATAAGGGTGTAGTTGTGATAGATAAGAGGATGACGTTTAGGCCCTTGATTGGGTAATGATTTTGAGAAAAGGTATTTCATGAATTGCACGGGATTAGAATACCCCCCATAAGATGAATCATATTAGGATGCTATGAAATACGATTATTGAAGTATAGTATTGACCCTAAGTGGATCATGGAAATAACTCGAGATGTTCCCTGATGAGACTTGAGATGTTCCCTGATGAGACTTGAGCCCTAGTGACAATATATTACATAAGAGTTTCAAGTTATCAGTGGTAGATTATAGATTAACATTAAGCTGAATCAACAATAGTTGGATAAAAGTTCCAAAGTACGAGATGATATTTGTTTGTCACTCTTAAGATGAATAGTAATGAAAAAGCATTAAAGGACTTAAATTTATACATATAGGATAAGCAACGAGAGAGTAACTTAGAGTTTGGTAGCTGACCTCGGTAATAATAAATCAAAGCATATGTTATGGTATAATATGACCTATCTAGATGCACTAAGGCCATAAGGATAGATATCCAAGGCTATGAAACAAGATATAGCAATAGTCATAAGTTCGACAAAGTACCAAGCGAAGGACTTCAGTACACCTATAGATGACCATAGGGACAACTTTCCATAGTTTTGTATATGTTCCCAAAGTGAGACCTAGAGATTGGCTAAAAGCTGAAGGAAAAAGGAGAGAAGAGTCACATAGGTGCACATATAAGGACAGTGACGTACAAGCTATAGGACATAAGGTAGCAACAATTACGAGATTGAAAAAAATTCTGACCACAAGTCGTGGTGTGAGAAAGAGGCCTAAAGGCGGGAATATCCTGGCCTTTGGATTTATTCATATATTAATTGCCTAGATGTAAAGGACAATAGTAAAGTATTTGTAAGAGCTATAGGTTATAAAATTGATCAGCGCATCAGTCAACATTCGAGGACGAATGTTCCAAAGGGGGGAATAATGTTACACCCCATGTTTTGTACGTAAGAGTACATCGTAAGTCAATTGATGTAATCTTAGAAATGAAATCACCTTTGAAAAGCTTAAAAAGTTAGTTAATAATCCTAACGTAGAGGTTACAAATATTTAAGATCATGAATACCAAGTACCAAGAGGTTTTGAAGGCTTAGAAGCTAAATGAATTGAAGAAAATAAGTTTCGTTGAAAGTCGACAAGTTGGAATGTTATAATATATACTTTTGGGGTGAGACTAGGGTGCTTAACATTATAAGGAGATTAGTTTATGAGTTATTTTAGTCGTATGATAGTCATGTGTTATGTTTTAAAGTCAAGCGAGTTGTGGAACAAAAGTTGAAAAAGGTCAACACAAGTTCCATTCATAAATATGTTGAAACTTAGGTCAAATGTAGCTGAGCTTTTCTCGCAATATACTTGGAATTAAGGGATGATCTACCTACCAAATTGAAGCACTACGAGTCTATTTTCTAACTGATTAAACCATTTGTCAATACAACATTGGAGTATAGAAATATATGCATTTTTACGAGACTACGCAGGCTGCTAGGTGACAAGTAGGTATGTCACCTACTTGGTTAAATGAGAGCCCAAAGAGGTTATTTCGGGTAAGACAAAGAGCCAATTTAAGGTATTATTTCCTGCAATATAAACCTCATTATATATCATAAATAACCAGACCTAAAACCCTGCAAACGTTCTTCCAAAAATTACCCACAAACCTTAATTAATTTTCTCTCCCTTTCAAGTTCTAATTGGAGGTAAAACCTAGAGTTTGAAGAACCAAGATAGGAGCTGAGTTATCTAACAAATAAGGTAAGATTACTGCTCTCTTTAATCTATTTTTTCTTCTGTAAGTTCTTGGTGAGTCGTTCTATAGTTGTAAGAACTCACAGGACGGTGATCGGAAGCCGTAAGTTCAAGTTATTCACTTGTAGCAGACTATTTTGTGGACTGTTTTGTGTTGCAGTTGGGATGCGTGTTTTACTACTATTTTCTAGAATTTTGGAGGAGGAAGGTTAAGGAGAAACACCACATAAATTCAGGGTGGAGTGCTAGTCGTTCGTCGTAATATTTTCGGGCTTTTTGACACTACTATGGTGGTCGTTTTGTGTATGAAGAGATTGGGGTGTTTTGGGCTATTTTGTAGTATTTTGTGGAGTCTAGAAGGTTGGAAAATAATGTATATATGTTGATATTGTTGTTTTCTTGTATTGTTGGTGTTAAAACTTGAATTTGGAGGAAGTAAGAATTATAGGGGAGATGCTGCCCGTTTTTATACAAAAATAAGCTTGTCGTTTGTTGTGTGATAGTTGTACCTTCCATAACTTGATGATAGTATTGTTATCATTGTTGTAAATTAAGGTGCAACAAGATGAGTTTAATGTGGTTATTGGATATATTGTGATAAGTTATGTTAAGGCTAAACCTTTCCTTTATTTTGGCATGATCCAGTAACTACATGTGTTTGATAATGAGACAAAGAAAAGTTCATATTCCTGAATTTATTTACATTTTCCTAGTCTCATAAGTTACAACATTTGCCCTTATCAGGACTTCATATTCAGTTAAGTTTTGTCTTCTGTTAGCCAAGAGAGCAGATAGTATATATATATATACAATACTACAATATTTTTACCACCATCGAGCTATAATCGGTGGGCAGGCCTCTATTGGGAAACCTCTGATCAGATGGTAAGTTATATACCGAGCCTATTGTGGTCGAGTGCCTATGAGAGAGCCCAGAATGGTAGAGTTATAGAGCCTAGTATGGCCGAGCGTCTATGAGCGAGCCTACTATGGCAGAACAATTACACATACCGAGCCTTATAGGGCAGGACAACGTTTTTGCATACTATATGGAGAGAGTTGAGTTAGTATCAACGGGTAAGTATATCTTCAAATTATCTTTGACTTCCAGTTACATTTAGTTATTATATTACCAGTTTAGTTTCAGCTTTCAGTTAGTCTATTGCCTTACATACTCGGTACATTATTTCATACTGACGTCCCTTTTGCTAGGGACACTACATTTCATGCATGCAGGTCCTGATAGACAGGTGGATAGACCTTCCTAGTAGACAGAGTCAAATATCAGCTTGGTTAGTAAGATCCACTTCATTGGGGTTGCCAGGTCTAGACCTTGGAATTCATTTTATATATATACAGGTTTGATGGGTAGGTCGAGGCCCTGTCCTGACCATGATACAAGTCAGCTATTGCTAGAGGCTTGTAGACAAGTTCTGTATATTTTGTACATCAGTAGATGTTCATGGCGGCCTCGTCAGCCTCCACAGTTATATATATATATATATATATATATATATATATATATATGAGCTTTTGGGTATGTTTACCCCACAGATGAAAGACGCGTTATTTTCAGACGATTTAGAATATGGCCTCATCGGCCTAAGTTGAGGGTTACCCCTCCAGAGTCCATAGTTACAGAGTGGTACGCTCGGGCCGAGTATGGCACCAGGTGCCTGCCATGCCTCTTCAAGTTTGGGGCGTGACATTGGGGATAGTGTGATATACTCCAAATATGCCAAGGACCTCTAGACCAGCCTTGAACACAAGTTTGGTCAATCAAATGGTGCCAAATTGTACCACCTACGTAAGGAACTATCAGGATTAGTTCAAGGCAACAATGATATAGCAAGTTACTTTACTAAACTCAAGAGTTTGTGGGATGGGTTAGACTCACTTAATTGTGATGTTAAGTGTTTGTGCACTTGTATGTGTGAGGTCAAACAGAAATTGAAAAAATCACTGGAGGATGAAAGGCTCATCCAATTTCTCATGGGGTTAAATGATATCTATGGACAAGCAAGGGGAAACATCTTAATGATCAACCCCTTCCCAATATCAATCATGCTTATTCCCTTATGTTGCAGGATGAGAATCAGAGGGAAATTTATGTTAATCCTCTCATATCCTTTGAATCCTCATCCTTCATGGTAGGAAATCAAGCAAACCTAAGTGGTCAGAATGCTTTCAATAGAGAAATAATTACAAGCAAGGAACAAGGAACTTTGGACCGTTTCAAAAACCAAACAACAACATTCAAAAAGGAACAAATTCAGCACAAAGAAACACTACTTTCAGAGGAAAGAAGAACAAGTTCAATCCTAGTGCTTCATATACCTACTGCAAAAAGGTGGGACACTCGGTCAATGACTGTTATAAAATCATAGGTTTCCCTGAAGATTTTGAGTTCACTAATGGTAAAGGAAACCGGTTTCAAACTAGAAGCAATGGGGGATTTTACAGGAGACCAGGTAGATGATGCAGACAGTGGATACAATGAAGGTCTAAACCAACATCTATCTAAGGAGCAATTCTCACATTTGGTTCGGTTGATCAAATAGGTTAAAACTACGGAAACAACAAGCACCAGTTAAGAGATCAATGCCAATGCTATAGCTGGTACTATTATCAAATATACTAGATCTTGTTTTTCAGTCTTTAACACGACTACTTGGATCATTGACTCAGGGGCATCAGAACATATGTGTTTTTATTCAAATGCTTTTTTATCTTTATCTCCTCTTACTGTTCTTCTACATATCAACCTTCCCAATTCATTTAACTAACTGTCACTCATACAGAAAGAGTTTCTATTTCCCCTGATTTTATTTTAAACAATGTTCTCCATATGCCTAGTTTTAGATACAATCTTTTATCAGTCAATAGATTTTGTATACAGTTTCACTCTATAATTACACTTACCTCTAATCAATGTCTCTTGCAGGCCTCTTTAATGAAGAGGCCTCAAGTTTTTGGTGAAGCAAAATGAGGACTATATCTCTTGGATCCTAATACTGTTAGGAATAGTTCACAAAACCATGTAGTTTCAGAATCAAATGATGTCAAGTCTATTTTAGTTTCTTTTCCTCTTTCAGCAAGTACAATTTCCAATGTAACATTGTGGCACAACAGATTAGGGTATTTGCCTTTTTCATTAATGAAACAATTTAGTTTTATCTCTTTTCCTTCTAATTCAGAATGTTTCTGTGATGTCTGCCCTAAAGCTAAGCAACCTAGATTGCCTTTTTCTATGAGTCAAATCAAATCTAAAAGAGCATTTGAATTAATTCATGATGTTTGGGGGCCCGATAAGGAGCCTACTTATAATGTGTTGGCCCGAGTAAATGCGAAGTTTTGAAGATTGACAAAAGGAACTCAGACATGGACCAGGTCCATCTTGTGAAGCATAGTCATGATCAATCCAAACATGCGAGATACACGTGAAAGAGATAAATCTAACTTATCAGAAGTAATATCTCTTGATCTGATCGAAAAGGTTGCATATTGGATAAGGAGAGAAAGACTCCTTACACAAAGAGAACACAATTTAGAAAGAGGATAGTGTTAGAGTATGAGATCAACTAGAACTCTTCTACCATAGAAGAATAATATCTGTATCCCAGTCAATCTCTAATTACTAACCTATTATATCACTGTTGTTTTCGTTTATAGGTAATGCACATAAGTAGAAGTTAAACGTAAATTGAGAGCAAAAGAGCAAGGCAATTTTGCAAGCAATTTATGTGTGATTCAAGTGTGCAATCCTGAAGCTACTTGAACAAGATAGAAGAACCAATTCCAAGTGTCTATCTTTTATTCTAGTTCAATTGTAGTTGGTGATTTTACATTGTACCTTTCAGCTTTTATAGAAGCAATTGTATTAGGTACCTAGAGTGTTCAAGTTAGAGTTAACTTGAAGTTGTTGCAATAGTTGAGGCTATGTGCCACAACGGGATTAGAGTTAATCCTAAATTTACAAAAGAGTTTTTGTAAATGCAGTGTTTTTGGCTCAGTGATTTTAGTAAAAGTTAGGGAAAACCCTACTGAGGAATAGGTCGTGGGTTTTTCACATTTTGATCTAGGTGTTTCCACGTAAAAATCTCTGTTTTCTTTACTTTCTTTACTTATTATTCCGTAAATAGTAGTAGTTGGAACACATAGAAGAACCAGGTCCTTCTATAATCTAGTTAAGCGAAAATTGGGTACCATACAAATCACCCCCCTCTTGTGTAGTATTGAAGTATAAAACATCAATTGGGATCAGAGTAGGTTATCCTTGAAGAGGTTAACACCTTAGGAATAGATCAAGATGAGTGCACCACCTGGAAACTGGGAAGGGCAATCCACTGCTAGGCCCCCACTCTTTAATGGTCAGCACTATTCTTGGTGGAAGAAAAAGATGAGAGATCACATCATAGGAAAATACTATGAACTCTGGGAGATAGTCACTAATGGTCCCCTGACTACTACAAAGAAGAATGTTGGAGGAGTGGACGTACCAAAGACAAGAGCTGATTGCACTGCTGAAGATTTGAAGAAACGGGAAAAAAATGCCAAGGCCAAGAAATGGCTTGTATGTGGACTGGGTCCAGACGAGTACAACAGGATTCAAAGTTGTACCATTGCTAAGGAGATATGGGATACTTTACAAGTGGCTCATGAAGGAACTCCTCAAGTAAAGAGATCAAGAGGAACACTGCTATATTCCCAATATGAGAATTTTACTATGAAGGAAGGAGAAACCATCTAGGAGATGTACACAAAGTTCACAACACTAACAAATGAACTTAAATCTCTTGGGAGAATTATCCTTGAAGAAGACAAGGTTGAGAAAATCATGACAAGGGTCTTACCAGTAACTTGGGAAATAAAAATCATTGCTATTCAGGAATCAGAAAATATTGCTACTCTCAAGTTGGATAAATTGATTGAAAATCTCACTGCCTATGAACTGAGAAGGCAAACCATAAAAATTGATGTACCCAAGAAAGAAAGGAGGCTGGCTCTCAGAATAGCTGAAGGTACAGATCTAGAGGATAATGAAATGTCCATGATCACAAGGGATTTTAAAAAGTACGCGATGAGAGGAAATGGTTCTTCAAGAGGTAAAACCTTCAAAAAACCAAGGGCTCCTAAGAAATAGACCAACGAGGGTTGCTACAAATGTGGCAAGACTGATCACATGATCAAGAACTGTCCTCAATGGGAAATTGAATGGAAGAAAGAAAGGGCTGAACGAAGGAACAAGAAGAAGGAACAGGTTCAACCTAAAAGGAACAAAGGATCAACAAAGGCTATGGTTGATACTTGGGGAGAAACATCAGATGAGGATTCAGAAGATGAAGCTGGAGATGAACAAGCACTTATGGCCATCGGAGAATCAGATGATGAACATGAGGTAAGTGTGATTCATCTCAAAGACAAGATTAAATTTCTGTCTAAAGAAATGTTATCTGAACTATTTCTAGACTTCATCGACGAGTCTGAGGTAATTAACAATGAGAAGGAACAACTGTCTAGGGAGTGTGATCTTAAAAGCCAAGTGCAAAAATCTAGAATCTAGGGCTAATGAGAGTGACAGTAAAAATGCTGAGTTGAAGAACTAGGTTCTTGATCTTGACACTAGTGTCTCACAACTTAGGTCTAAAAATTTAAAACTAAAATTAGGAACATGTAAGAAGAAAGCTGATCACACACATATCATCTTGGAAGAAAATCTAGGAAAAATGAAGGATGAGTTGTACAAGAAAGATGAACAAATAAGAGTCTTAAAAGAAGACCTAGGGAAGGTAAAACATGAACTAGACATAACTTGCAAATGGAATAAGGCTTCTGATGCACTATCCTGGCTACAAGAACACCACAGTAGCAACAAGAGAGGACTTGGCTATAAGATCCAAGAACCTAAGTGGGACCCAAAAAGCAAGTACATCACTCTTCCTGAAAACAAAATATGCACATACTGTGGCAAGACTGTTCATTACAAAAATGAATGTAATGCAAAAGAAAAGGCCAGTCAAAAGAAAAAAAACCTTTGTTCAAGAGAAAAATAGGCGGCCTGGGTAGGCCAAAAGAAATTTAATTTACCCCTTTGCCTATAAAAAGGGACCCAAACTAGTTTGGGTTCCTAAGACTAACCCCTGATTTCTTTTTTGCAAGTCTAGGTGAAGGGATGTAGCCAAATATGGTACATGGATAGTGGCTGCTCAAAACATATGACTGGAAGCAAGAACCAGTTCCTTTCACTTGAGGACTTAAAATGAGGTAATATCTCATTTGGAAATGGGAAGAAAGGTGAGATTATTGGGGTTGGAAAGGTAGGTAAGACAGACTCACATTTCATTGAGAATGTCTACTTGATAGATGACTTGAAATATAGCCTAATCAGTGTATCACAACTGTGTGATAGAGGTAACCTTGTAGCAATTACCTCTACCAAATGCTTTGTGATTAATCTTTCCACTAACAAGATTGTTTTGCAAGGAAAAAGAGTTAACAATTTTTACATTGTAGATTTGTCCACTCTTTCAGAAAATGAACTCACTTGCTTGAGTGTGTTGGACAATGATCCACTCATGTGGCACAAAAAACTTGGTCTTGCAAGTCTGAATCAACTCAATAAATTAGTCTCCAAGGACCTGGTGATAGGGTTACCTAGCATCAAGTTCAAGGAAGACAAAGTTTGTGAGGCTTGTGCAAGGGGGAAGCGGGTAAGATCATCCTTTAAAAGCAAGAAAATGGTAAGCACAACCAGGATGATGGAACTGGTTCATATGAATCTCTGTGGTCCAATGAGAACATTGAGCAGAGGTGGTAAGAAATATGTGATGGTACTTGTTGATGATTATTCTAGGTTTACCTGGGTACTATTTTTAACATCTAAGGATGAAGCATTTGACATAATTACTGCCTTTGTAAGAAAAACTCAGAAACAACTAGGTAATCAACTTACATCAATCAGGTCTGATCATGGAACTGAATTTGAAAATGCTAAGTTTGCTGAATTTTGTGGTATAGATCATATTTTTTCTGCCCCTAGGACTCCTCAACAAAATGGAGTAGTTGAAAGAAAGAATAGGACTCTTGAAGATATGACTAGGACTATGCTTCTTTCTAGTAAACTGCCCCATAGCTTCTGGGTAGAGGCTGTAAATACTGCATGTTACATCATTAATAGATTCATGACTAGACCTCTTGTAGAGAAGACTCCCTATGAGTTACTTAAAGGGAGAAAACCAAATATATCCCCTCTTAGGGCATTTGGATGCAAGTGCTTTGCGCATAATAATGGAAAGGACTCCCCAGGTAAGTTTGATCCCAGAAGTGATGAGGGAGTATTCTTGGGATATTCTTCACATAGCAAAACTTATAAAGTGTACAATAAAACAACATTGTGTGTAAAAGAAAGTGTACATGTAGTTTTTGATGAAACTAATATTCTTTCTAAGAGGCAGGAACATAAAGATGAAGCTATTGAGTTGGTAAAAGAATTGAGTGAAGTCTCAGCTCAAGCTAAAGTTGCACCAAAAGAAGGAACAGGTGATGGAACAGGTTCTTCCATCCAGGGCAACTTGACAGGGGGAACTAAACAAAGAGGAACTGAAACCAATCCCCTAAAGGAACCTGTTCATGACCTTGTTCCTCAGCAATAGAACATGGGAGAAACATCAAGCAGAAACTAGTTGGTTGTGAAACCTCACAAGTATCAAAGTTCTCATCACATTGAGAACATAATCACTGATCCAACCTCTGGAGTTACAACTAGATCACAATTAAAGAATCTGTGTGTTTTTGATGCTTTCCTATCTCTTATTGAACCTAAAAATGTTGTTGAGGCTTTGCAGGATACAGATTGGGTAAATGCAATGCAAGATGAACTCAATCAGTTTGAGGGAAGTCAAGTTTGGCATCTAGTTCCAAGACCCAAAGACAGATCTGTAATTGGCACTAAATGGGTCTTCAGAAACAAGCTTGATGAAGATAGAATAGTTACAAGGAACAAGGCAAGACTGGTGGTCCAAGGTTATAGCCAAGAGGAGGGTATAGATTATGATGAGACCTTTGCTCCAGTTGCAAGACTGGAGGCAATAAGGCCCCTCATAGCCTTTGCAACACACATGGAATTCACTCTTCATTAGATAGATGTCAAAAGTGTCTTCCTGAATGGCTACCTAAAAGAAGAAGTATTTGTCAAACAACCTCTAAGGTTTGAGAGCAAGGATTGTCCGGATCATGTGTACAAATTAGACAAGGCTCTCTATGGACTCAAGCAGGCTCCTAGAGCATGGTATGAATGACTGTTCAAATTCCTGCTTAAACATGGCTATAAAAGAGGTAAAATTGACAGTACTCTATTTCTGAGAGAAAAAGGTAAGGATCTTCTTGTGGTACAAATATATGTTAATGACATAATTTTTGAGGCAACCACTGACAAACTAAGTAAGGATTTTGCCAAATTAATGGGGAGTGAGTTTGAAATGAGTATGATGGGTAAGCTTAACTTTTTCTTAGGCTTACATATCAAACAAAACTCCAATGGAACCATGATCTATCAACAGAAATATGCAAAAGAGTTGATTAAAAAAGTTTAAAATGGATGAATCAAAGGAAATAGACACACCCATTGCAACAACTACTAAATTAGACATAGATAAATCTGGTTCATCTGTTGATCAGAAGTTGTATAGCGGTATGATTGGTTCACTTTTGTATCTTACTGCTAACAGACCTGACATAGTTTTCCATGTAGGGCTTTGTGCTCGTTTTCAGGCAAATCCTAAGGAATCTCACTTGATTGATGTCAAGAGGATACTGAGATATTTGAAAGGTACTACTGATCTTTGTCTTTGGTACCCTAAAGGTAGTAATTTCAATCTAGTAGGGTATGCTGATGCTGACTATGCAGGTTTCCTTGTAGATAGGAAGAGCACCTCAGGTATGCCTCATTTTCTTGGTTCATGTCTTGTATCATGGGCCACTAAAAAGCAGAATTCAGTGGCGTTATCCACTACTGAGACTGAATATATTGTTGTTTCCTCTTGTTGTGCTCAATTGTTGTGGATCAAACAGCAGTTGATAGATTTTGGCATTGAAGTTGGTTGCATTCCTATCTTCTGTGATAACACTAGTGCTATAAGTATGACAAAGAACCATATTCATCATAATAGGACTAAGCACATAGATGTTAGACATCACTTCTTAAGAGATAACTATGAGAAAGGATTGATTGCCATAGAATTCTGTGCTACTGATAAATAAATTGCTGACATCTTTACTAAAGCACTGAGTAGAAAAAACTTTGAAACGAACATGTTAGAATTACGGATGATTAAGATCACCCAATGGGACTAGCTCAGAATGCACAATGAAAAAAATGAAAAACAATATTGAAAAAAAAAGAAAAAAAAATTGGCTAGGAAATCTGAACTTGTGTAAATATCTAGATTAATTTTTACTCAGCTTCATACTGTAAATAGTATACTCCTGTGACATGTGTTAATATGACTCACTGATCTCTTACAAAATTTTCTCTATTGTGGTAAATTGAGGCATGGTCAAGATAATTCTAAATGAAGAACCTGGTTCATCAGTATTGTTTCATCTAAATGCCAAGGTATGTTTTCTATACTCTGCACAATTAGAAATATAAATATTTAAATCATGAGCAGAGTCCTACAATTGTTCAACTCCTTAGAAAATTCTATTCGTTTGTTTTTGAACCAGTTCCGTCCTCATTAGAATTCTAACCACAAAAATTGCCTAAAATCTAGGGAAGCCTAACCGTTCGTTCAACCTGCAATTTCAGTTTGATTAGCCCGCTATTTGACCACTAAAGCTACCGTTATCCATTAAATGAGTCTTTTCCTTTAAATACTCATTATTACTTCTTGCCACCCTCATAATTCAAAACCGTCAAAAACCTTCTTCACTCTCAATTGCTTTCTTCTCCAAAGGTTTAACTCACCAATTCTCTCAAGAAATCAGCTATAATGACAAACCCATAAGATAACCCTGGAACTCCTCCATAGCCCACTCCCTCTGATTCATCTACCCATCTTCCACCTAGCACAACTCCCCAACTCAGGTTAAGGAGAGTAAAAATGCTTGCTCATAAAATGGTGGCATCTGGTGCTCTCTCAAAGAAATTGAATGAGAAATTAAAGGCAAGTCAGGCTAAAGATTCTGATTCTGACACTGATTCTAAGTCGTACAAATCTGCTAGTGAGGGGGAAGGACCTGGGTCTTCTGACTCTGAGAAGGCTCAAAAATCCCCTTCTAAGGTAAGTTCTTCTTTGACTAGAAATTTAGAAAATAAGTTTGTTTTGGTTGGGCCTATAAGGGATGTGGAATTACCTGAGTTAAGAAGGAGTGGAGGTAAAAAGAAATTTGACAAAGAAAATAAGAGAGAGGGTGAATGTGGTGATGTGAGGGGAAAAGGGAAAGGAGTGGCTGATTACTCACCCACTGCTGTATTGCCTGTACCTTCTATTTGTGGGGTGCACATGAAACTATTGAAGAAAGTGGCAAGAAGTCAGGGGGAAGTGGTTCTGGTGAAGCTGCTGAAGGGTTAGTTAATCTATGTTCATAGGGAGATGAACCTGGTTCATCAATTGAAGAAACCCTAGCAGATCTTCTGAAAAAGGTAGGTGCAAGTTACGATCCAAAGAAAAGGAAAACTCCCACACCAAAAGCCCCCAGTGTTACTAAACCTTCCAAGAAACGAGAGGCTTCATCCCCCAACAACTACTAAAACTTTCTTGCCAAATGGAAGAGCCACAAGAAGCAGGGTGAAACAGAGTAAGAGTGATCTACCAAAGGCTTTGGCTGAGAGTAAGAATAAAATGATGGATAAAGGAAAATGTAAGGTTACAGAGTCCTCAGAAGCTGTTAATGTTGAGGAGATGGAACATGTCCATTAGGAAAAAATTACAACAGTGGAGGTTCATACCCCCAAGCCCAAAAAAACCAAGACTTCTTCCAAGAAGTTTTCCTCTGTGTCTGAGGCTCCTGAACCTTCATTGGCCAAGAGGACCAGGTTTGCAGTAAAAAGAAAACAAGTTAGAGTTCTGAATATGAGGAATGGAGTGGTGATGAAGAAAGTGAGTCTAATAGTGAACAAGACAAGCTAGCCATGTTTGGCAAAAGAATTTTTTGGAAGGAAGATTGCTGAAAGATTTGGTGGAACCAGGAATGGTTCGTTTGGTTGACACACTAGCTGCTCAGGGATGGAAGGACATGGTCCTTCAGATGGATGGGAGATTGGCCAGAAATGAAATCATTGAATTCATGGCAAATGCTGAAGTCAAAGATGGCAAAGTTATAAGCAAAGTCAAAGGAGTTCAAGTGACATTTGATGTAGAGAAGCTGGGAGAGATTCTAGACATCCCTACTGAGGGATATGATGATTACACCAGAAAGAGATGGCCAAGTCTGGATTCCCTTCCATCTGCCCTTACAATCACTAGGAGATTTTGTGATGTTGCAGAAGTGAATGAGGCCAAGTTTGTGCACAAGAGTGAAATGAAGCCACAACACAAAGTCATTTTTGAGTTTGTCAACAAGTGCCTACTACCCAGGCAGGAGAGAAGGCATATTGCAAATTATATAGACTTAGTTCTGATGGAGTGCCTTGAAAGTGGAAGGCAAATTAATTGGTCTGCATTCATCATCAAGCTACTGGATAGGGTTATCAATGGCTCCAAGGCTCATGCTACCCCTTATGGCTTTATTATGACTACAGTTCTGGATAGGTGCAATGTGCCTCTAAAGAAATGGGAAATGGCTGCAAACAAAGATTACTTTGGTATTAATACTCTGCTTGCTTGTGATTATTTAGTCAATGCTATCCCAAATGAACCTGGTTCATCCAAGAAGACTCCTATCAATAGTAAAGTCAGGGCTCTTGTTCAGGAAAGTGAGGCCAAAGATGCTGAGATAGCTAGGCTAAAGGCTCGTGTGGCAGAGGTGGAATCTGAGAGGGATTCTCTCAAAACTGAGCTCACCAAGGAAAATGAGAAGAATGATGGAACTTCACAATATGCTGAATCTTCTCCAAGCCCAAAACCAACCCTCTAGCTCTCCCAAGCCTTAGGAATTCTAGGCTTTATCTCCTGAACCTGTCTAGTATCTTCAGTGACCCGGATTAGGGATTTGTCTTTTCTTTTGCTCATGTTTTGAGTATTTTTTCTTTCTGGTTATGGATTGTGGTAGCAACATATCTTCTATCAATGATATCTATAGTTTTTGCTCTTATTAAATGTTAACATTTCCTTAATAGTTTAAATATGTTTGCTTGATTACTGATGATTAATCCATGATTGAACTTGCAGTTGCCCCAGTGGCCATGAGTACTTATTAAAATCTGGGACTCACACTTTGTGTATGCAACTTTTCGATGATACCAAAAGGGGGAAGGGATATTGTGCTTTACATGTTCTAAATAAGTGATATTTATAACCTAATTAACCTGGTCCTTGATGATAAGTAAATTTTCTAAACTTTGCATTGATGGTTAAGTTGAGTTCTTACAGGGTCCAAGCAAGTAAAAATCATAGAGTTTGTCATCATCAAAAGGGGGAAATTTATTGGCTCGAGTAAATGTGAAGTTTTGAAGACTGACAAAAGGAACTCATACATGGAGTGGGTCCATCTTGTAAAGCACAGTCATGATCAACCCAAACATGTGAGGTGCACGTGAAGGAGATAAATCTAACTTATCAAAAGTAATATCTCTTGATCTGATCGAAAAGGTTCCATATTGGATAAGGAGAGAAAGACTCCTTACACGAAGAGAACACAATTTAGAAAGAGGATAGTGTTAGAGTATGAGATCAACTAGAACTCTTCTACCATAGAAGAGTAGCATCTGTATCCCAGTCAATCTCTAATTACTAACCCATTAAATATCAGTGTTGTTTTCTTTTACAGGTAATGCACATAAGCAAAATTTAAACGTAAATTGAGATCAAAAGAGCAAGGCAATTTTGCAAGCAATTTATGTGCGATTCAAGCGTGCAATCCTGAAGCTACTTGAACAAGATAGAAGAACTAGTTCCAAGTGTCTATCTTTTATTCTAGTTCAATTGTAGTAGGTGATTTTACATTATACCTTTCAGCTTTTATAGAAACAATAGTATTAGGTACTTAAAGTGTTTAAGTTAGAGTTAACTTTAAGTTGTCGCAACAGTTGAGGCTGTGTGCCACAACGGGATTAGAGTTAATCCAAGGTTTACAAAAGAGCTTTTGTAAATGCAGTTTTTGGCTCAGTGATTTTAGTGAAAATTTGGGAAAATCCTACTAAGTAGTTGGTTATGGTTTTTTTACCTTTTGATCCAGGTATTTTCCACGTAAAAATCTCTGTGTTCTTTATTTTTTTTACTTATTATTTCGCAAACAGTAGTAGTTAGAACACATAGAAGAACCAGGTCCTTCTATAATCTAGTTAAGCGAAAATTAAGTACCACACAAATCACTCCCCCTCTTGTGTGGTATTGAAGTATAAAACATTATAATGGTTTCAAATATTTTCTTACTATGGTAGATGATTACAACAGGGGTACTTGGACATTTCTCCTAAGTACCAAGAGCAATGCATTCCCAATTTTGAAGAACTTTTTAACAATGGTTGAAAGGCAGTTTGGGGTTAAGGTTCAAGAATTGAGAACAGATAATGCTTTTGAACTTGGGAAAGGTTCCCAAGAGGCAGATTTTCTTTGTTCTCAGGGGATACTCTATCAAACTTCATGTTTTCTTTCAAAAACAGAATAGAGTTGTTGAAAGGAAACACATGCATCTTTTGGTAATAGCCAGAGCCTTGCTCTTTCAATCTAACGTTCCTATTCCTTATTGGGGAGCGTATTTATTAACTGCCACTTATTTGATTAACATGATACCCTCTAAGGTCCTTTATGGGATGACACCTTATTCTATTTTGTTCCATCAGTCACCTTCCTATAAATTTCTCAGAAATTTTAGCTGCCTTTGTTATGTTTCTACCTTGTCCAATGGAAGAACCAAATTTGATCCTAGAGCTAAGGCATGTGCATTTCAAAGATACCCCTTGGGGCAAAAAGGGTACGAAGTACTAGAATTGGATACAAAGAAGGTCATTGTATCCAGGGATATGCATTTCTATGAAGATAGGTATCCCTTTTCTACAACCAACACTATTGCTGATTCTATTTTTCCCATTCCTTCCCCTTCAGACTACTCTCTTCCTATAACATCACCATCTACATCACCTGATCCTACAACCCCTTCCTCACCAAGATCTATTTATTCACCTTCACCTCTTATCACTCACTCACCTTCATCACATATCTCTCATTCACCTTCCACACTCCATTCCTCACATTCTCCTTCATCTCCGGATTTCCCTAGTACTTCAGTTCCACCAATCAAAAAATCTACCGGAGTCACTTCCCAGCCTCATTATATTGAAGACTATGTTTGGAACAATATCTATCTTAGTAAAGTAACTTCTACTTGTTTTGCCCAGCCTAGTCAACCTGCTATCTTTTCCTTTGGAGCCCTATCTCCTAACAATCAGCATATACTATAGTCAATTTTAGAAATTTCAAAACCTAGCAATTTTTCACATGCATCTTCACATCCAGGGTGGAGGAAGGATGTCTTTAGAGATTGAGGCATTGGAAGCTAATAACACCTGGGATGTAGTTCTACTACCAGTTGGAAAGAAAGTTTTACCTTGTAAATGGGTATACATGGTAAAGCACAGATCTGATGGAAGCATAGAAAGATTGAAAGCCACACTGGTTGTCAGGGGCTTATTCAAAGAGAAGGCATCGACTACACGAGTAGTCAAAATAACTACCATCAAGTGTTTATTGGCAGTAGCTACTAAAAGGGACTGACCTATTTATCAATTAGATGTTAGTAATGCCTTTTTACATGGGGACTTCCAAGAGGAAGTTTATATGAGATTCCCAACTGGTCTAACACCCCCTTCACCTAATCATGTTTGTCTTCTCAAAAAATCTCTTTATGGTTTAAAGCAGGCCTCAAGATAGTGGTATGCTAGGTTAGCTGGGGCATTAAGCTTTAAGAGGTATTGTTCCTCTCTGAATGATTACTCATTATTTTTTAAGAAGCAAGGGGATTTCATTTTAATTGGTGTAGTCTATGTGGATGATATCCTTATTAGTGGCAATGACACAATGGAAATTGCCTCCCTAAAGTCATTTCTTCATTCTGAATTCAAGGTCAAAGATTTAGGGAGTTTTACATTATTTTTTAGACATGGAAATTATGCGAGAAAAATAAGGAATGATAATCTGGCGAAGAAAGTTTACCTTGGATTTGTTGCAGGAATTTGATATTTCTAGTATACCTTGTGTTTCTTCTCCTCTTGAGCCATCCTCCAAGTTACATGCCGATGAAGGGCCTCTTCGTCCAAATTCCACTATTTACCGTCATCTTGTTGGGAAATTAAACTATTTAACTCACACAAGGCCAGATCTCTGCTTTGTTGTGCTCAAGGTCAGTCAATTTATGCAAAGCCCCCATCTTGCCCATTTTGTTGCTGCTTTATGAGTCCTCCGCTACTTGCGTTCAGACCCTGGGCAGGGAATTCTTCTCAATTCATCTCCTTTATTAAAATTGGTTGCTTTTTGTGATGGGGACTGGGCTTCTTGCTCGAGACTAGACGCTCAGTTAGTGGTTTTTATGTTTCCCTCGGAGGCTCACCTATTTCCTAGAAATCTAAAAAACAGGCCTCTATCTCGTTGTCATCCGTCGAAGTTGAGTATAGATCTATGCGACGAGTGGTTGCTGAACTGACTTGGCTCACCCATCTTCTTGTTGACCTCTCTGTTTCACCACATCTACCCGTTCCTGTTCTTTCTGATAGCAAGGTAACCATACACATCGCTCGTATTTCGTCTTCCATGAACGGACAAAATATGTCGAATTGGACTATCATATTATCTGTCAACAATTCCTTTCAGGTTTAATCACCCTTTCCTTTGTTCCTTCTTCATCTCAGCTTGCCGATCTTTTTACTAAATCCCTTTCTGGGCCATCGCACCATTCTATTCTACACAAGTTGGGGATAATTTCATCACCCTCCAATTTGAGGGGGGATGAAGAGAAGAAACCCTATAATTTGAATCAGCTGATTGATAAAACTCACAATGAAGAAGAAGAGAAAGGAACGTTTGAAGAAGAAGAGAAGGGAACATATCTAGGTTTTTCGACAAAAACAAAGTCTTCGGAATTATCTAGAAACGAAGATAATATATTTTCATAAAATATCTCAAGGCATGGTATCATCCCAACCGTTGATCATGAACTTGATCAACTAAATCCTAGCCGTCCAGATTAATCAAGGAATACAGCTATATATATTATCCTTGGATTCTAGAATAAGCCCACATGTATGAGGCATATGACACACCTTGTAAAGAATATTAGTTAGTTATTAAAAAGCCAATAGCAATTAGACAAGTGTATAAAAATCTCAAATTCTGTTTTTATTTTTTTACAGATATACTTGTATATATACAACTTCAGCTGAATGAAAAATACACAGAGAAAATTCCCTACATTTATTTTCTAATTTTACATTCCTTCTGTATATCACGCATAAATTTTCATTGATATGGAAATATATCAATGGTATACATGAGACATATCAATATACAAGTAGATATACATTAATATAATATATGTGGATATACATGGCGATATATATAAAACCATCATAACCACCAAAATCCGACCCAAACCACACCGAATCTTCTCCAAAATGGGCTCAAATTTCAGATTCAGCTTTCCAAAAATGTTTGCAAGCTATTGCAATAACATCCATTCAATTTAACAATACTTCTCAATTTTAAATTTCAAATCCTCAACCTTTAAACTTTCGTAATGAAGTTTTCAAACTTTTCTTACCTATTGTGAACGTTTTTTAAATAAAAATATTGAATAGGCTCAATTACGCAATAATTTGGCCAATCAATACCCTTGAACGACATATTCTTTCCTTTTAGGTCATACTCCACCAAGAAATTCATCAGTGCAATATTCCCTAAAATAGAAATACCACACGATGGAGCAAAAGCAAAGCACATAGAGAGCTTTCACTAGTCTCAAGAAATGCATTTACTGCACTCAACTCCACATCTACTACATCCTTGAAATGCATAGTGATGATTTGACGATGTTTTATACTTCAATGCCGCACCAAATAAGTGGTTTGTGTGATGTTCAATTTTTGCATGCACTGGTTTATAGAAAGATCTGATTCTTTTATGTGTTCCTTTGCCTATTATTGCGGAATAAGTAATGCATAAAGTAAAGAGCATAAGTACTTTTACGTGGATAACACCCGACTCAAAAGGTGAAAAGACCACGACCTACTTTCCAGTATGATTTTTTCCAAAACTTCACTACAACTCTGAGCCAAAATAATAATGTTTACAAACTCTTGTAAACCTAAGGATTTCCTCTAACGCTTGTAGCAACCAACTATAGGCTGTTGCGATAGCTTCAAGTTAACTCTAACTTGAATAATACAACTCAAGTACCTAATACAATTTGCTCCTAAGAAAGCTGAAAGGTACAACACAAAATCCCTGCTACAATCAAACTAGAATAAGAACATACGCATGGAACCGATTCTTATATCTAATTTATGTAGCTCCAGGTTCGCACTCTTGAAACACCAGGAATTGCTTGCAAATTATTTTGCTATTTTGCTCTCAATTCTTGCTTAACTTCAGTGTGTGTGCGTCACCTATAAAAGAGAACATAATTGAAAATATATAGAGTTAGTAGGATTAGGATTAACTAGAAACGTGATGCTTTACTCTTCCTTGGAGGTTCTAGTTAACTTCAATTTCTAACTCTTTCCTTATCTAGGATAGAGTTCTCTTCAAGTAAGGAGTCCTGCTATCAATTATACAATATTTTCATTTAAGAATATCAGATATAAACGTTTATACTTATCCATTCCACGTGCATGCCTTTTGCTTGAATCTGACCTTAGTGCCCTGTGTACACTGTCCATGAACCTGGTTCATGCATGCGTTCTTTTGTCAATCATCAAAATAAAAACCACTCAGGCCAACAAATTCCCCCTTTTAATGATGACAAACATTGTGCTTTTCTGAAGCATAGAACATGTTTCAACTTAGCTCAACATCAAACGCTACAACAAATTAGACATTTAGCGGCAATTAATTAATGACAATAGCTTAATTGCCGCTAATTTATATTCTAAAGTCACTAATTACCGGTAGTTAAACCTTAGCCTGTAATTTTCTTAAATTATTTTCTCTCTCTTTGCTTGTCTCTCTCTCATCGACTCTAAAGCTTAACAACTATTTCTGCCGGCAAATCCGCCAGAGCCAGCACTAACGGGATAAGCAGACCAGATAAGCTCCCCCCTCTCTCCTCTTTCTCTATCTCCCCCTCTGCCTTTCTCTCTTTCTTCCCTTCTTTTCTTGTTATCCCCCTTCTTAACTCTAGCAGGAAGTAGGCCGGCGACCGTCGCTCCTTCCTTCATCTTCTTTTTCTTTTTTCGGTGTCGCCTCTTTCTTTAGACAAAGATTCTCAAATTTCTCTTTTGAATTCATCAATCAATTGCTAAAAATGAAGATAGATTCGTGAAATATAATCAAAACTGAGTAGAGAACAATTACCACAATCCATGTGGTAAACATCTCTTCAAAAATCATCTCAGTCCGAGGTCTATAGCTCTAAATATAAATAAATGACCATACCCTCGATTTAAAGCTTCTGCCCAGCCATCTTTGCTTTTGTGAACAAATTAGCTGCTTTTGTGGCCTCACTTTTGCGACAGAACATACGCTTCTATGGAACCAGCTAAAAACTCGATCCTCACACCTACGGACAAAATATCTGCTTCTGCGACATCGCAGGTGCGCCCAGTACTCCTGCACATCCGCACCTGCGTCCAACTCTCCGTTTCTGCGATCTTCCTCACCCAGCTTTCACCTCGCTTCTGCGATGGACAACCCACATCTGCGAATTCGCTTCTGCGACCAAGGCTCCGCAGATGCGGCTACACCACCACCAGAAATCTTCAGCAATGCAACAAAAGATAAAAATGATCAGAACCACGTTCATAACTCACCCGAGCCCTGCGGGACTACGTCCAAACATACCAACAAGTCTCATAACATAATACAGACCTACTAGAGGCGTCAAATAATGCATAACGACATCAAAACGACAAATCGTACCTCAACTCGAACTTAAATGAACTTTTAACTTCCAAAACTTGCGCCGAAACATATCGAATCAACCCAGAATGAATTCAAATTTTGCACACAAGTCCCAAATGACATAACGAAGTTATTCCAATTCCCGGAACCACAATTCGAATCTGATATCATCAAAATCAATTCTCGATCAAACTTATGAACTTTTCTAAACTTCAAATTTTCAACTTTCGCCAATAAGCGCCGAAACTTTCTAGAAATATCCAAATGTAAATACGGGAATACGCTCGAGTACAAAATCACCATCTGCACCTAATAGAAACATCAAAACTATGATCTGAGGTCAAGTACTAAAAAGTCAAACTTGATCAACTCTTCCAACTTAAAGCTTCCTAGTTGAGAATCATTCTTTCAAATCAATTCCGAATAACTTGAAAACCAAAATCGACGATTCGCACAAGTTATAATACATCATACAATGCTATTCAAGACTTCAAATAGATGAACGGAATGCAAATGCACAAAATGACTGGCTAGGTCGTTACACTTGTAAACCTAAGGATTGTCTTTAACTCTTGTAGCAACCAGCCACAGGCTGTTGCAAAAGTTTCACGTTAACTATAACTTGAACAATACAACTCAAGTACCTAATACAATTTACTTATAAGAAAGCTAAAAGGTACAACTCAAAAGTCCTACTATAATTGAATTAGAATAAAAACAGATGGAACTAATTCTTATATCTTGTTCATGTAGCTCCAGGTTCACACTCTTAAAACACACAGGAATTGCTTGCAAAATGTCTTGCAATTTTGCTCTCAATTCTTGCTTAACTTCAGTGCGTGTGCGTCACCTGTAAAAGAGAACACAACTGAAAATATATAGGGCTAGTAGAATTAGGATTAATTAGACACCTGATGCTTTAACTTCAATCTGTAACTCTTTCCTTGTCTAGGATAGAGTTCTCTTCAAATAAGGAGTCATGCTCCTTATTTAATTATGTAACCTTTTCGTTCAGGGAATATTAGAAATGTTTATACTTATTCCTTGTACGTGTATGCCTTTTGCTTGAATCTGACCGTGCATTGTGTACATTATCAATAAACTTGGTTCATGCATATATTCATGTATCAATCATGAAAACTAAAACCGCTCAATACTAGACTTTAATTTCTTTAGGTGACAGATTTATAGCCTCACTGCCCCTGTAGCATTTGAGAGCCCAAAATATGAATGAATATCATTATAGGAAGAGTATATTGATAGAAAAATTTAGCGAGAAAGATTGAAAGATTTTGGGAGAGTTATTGGAAAAAAGATTAGAGGAGCGAGAGAAGTAAATATTGTGAAACTACTTTAAAGGATAATATTTTTGGTTATAAGATAGTAGAATTTTTTTAAGAAGTAAAGTGACTGTCCACTACCACTAATAACCGTAACTTGGGTTGTTTTATGCCATTTATGATGTCAGATTGTCGTGCATCAATTTCCTTTCAAACTTCTAGAATAGCGCGCCTGGAAGCCCAATCAAAACTACTAGGGAAATTAATCATGAGATTAGACATTTTTATTTAAAATTATTTAACTTTTAACTTTTTAGTTTACTTTTAATGACATACTCTTAGAACTTTATAAATATTATTATATGTTTAAATCACAAGTTTTAAAGGGCAGGTTGAGCAGACTAGTTCCTCTGTTTCATTTTACAGGATGCTTTTTTTTCTTTTTACTCTGTTAAAAAATACTATTACACATTTTTATTTAAAATTATTTAACTTTAAACTTTTTAGTTTACTTTTAATGACATACTCTTAGAACTTTATAAATATTATGATATGTTTAAATCACAAGTTTTAAAGGGTACTTTAATATATATAAAAAGTAAATCTTGTCCTTTTTTTCCCTCTTAACCTCATATCATGCAAGAGAAATGAGTTCATCCCATGCAAGAGAAATGAGTTGGAGCTTTCTTCTTTCCTCCCACAAAGTGGGCACAACTCCTCATGTGTCAATTTCAGTGTGTGAATGTAGTAACTGCAACAGTAGCTCGAACACCAACCAACAATCTTTGATATACAACTCAAACCTAGAAGCGGATGTATATGCGTTCATTGGAATCCAATATTTTTTTTCCGTAGTCCTTATGTAAGTTTTATTTGTTTTTGTACTAAATAAGTAAAACAAAAGATTTCGAACCCAGTAAATTCCAAACTTGAAACCATAATAATTTTCAAATCCTGGATCTTCCTTTGCTCATCACTCTTGGTAGAATTGTAATCTTGTACCTTGCGATTGTGTGGAGGCAATACTAAAGGTGAATTTTTTTGGATTAACCTAGCTTTTTATTGGATATTCTATGTCAATTACAATAGTGAATTAGCAGTTGGACTAGCAGCTAGTACTGTAGCACAGATGATCATGAATTCAGTTGTTCCTTACTTTATTAAATGGAAAGCGGCTAAATATACCCCTGTACTATCAAAAAAGTTTTAAATGTATTCATTGTTATACTTTGAGTCCAAATATACCCTTGCCGTTATACTATTGATTCAAATATACCTCTCTTTCATTAAGTTTATTCAAAGTGGACATCTACGTGACACTGGCATTTAATGAGGTGGATGCCACATGGCTTGCCACCTCAGTGCCCCTAAACCATTTTATCCCTCCCTTCAATTTTTTTTCCACCACTAAAATTTTCTTCCCCTCTATCACTATTGACACCATTATCGTTACCATAAAAAAATATTGTATTCCAAATTATAATCTTTTATATATGGATTAAGGGCGCTGAGGGGTGGCATGCCACCTCATCAAATATCAGCGCCATATAAGATTAGATGTCCACTTTAAACAAATTTAACGGAAGAGAGATATATTTGAACCAATAGTATAATGACAGTGATATATTTGGATCAAAAGTATAACGAATAATATATTTAAACCTTTTCTAATAGTACTGGAGTATATTTGACCCTTTGCCGTTTATTAAATGCAAATCTATTTGTTCAGTATCTACTCAAAGCATTCTTTATAAATGTTCTATAGAAAAATATCTTACTAATGCGATAAGGAAAAAAAAAAATCTTTGTTTAGTTTATTAATCAACGTGATCTATGCTATATAGATTACTTTACTTTCAGTAGAGTCGTGTAGCTTTTAAGAGGAGAAACCAACACAGCCAATCCTATCTTTGAAGAGAGATATATTTCTAACTTGCTAAGCATAATTTTCCAGGCGCGCGTGCACTCCTGATCTGTTTATTTTATAGTTGTCCATTTTTTATTCTGCACTCCTTTAAGAAAAAGTAAATTATAAAGTATATATTTTACTATTTTACTCATAATAATGATAGCAATATCAAAAAATCTTAAGAAATAATTTGGAGAATGAGTAATTAATGATAAGAATTAAACAAAAAAAAGATTATCTTTCTCTTAATTTGCTAAAATTAACAAGTAAAATTAAAAAATATACATAGTAGAAAAGTAAAAGTGAATGAAGTGAGTATGTATTAAAAGAAGTAGGGAAAACGTCTCATTTCTCTGGAAAATCTGTACGTATGAAGTTGAAATAACACGAATTCACTATTTGAAACGTCAGAAAGAAAGAAGAAACCCTTTCATTTGACATTAGTAAATCATGAATACAAAAGGCTATATATGTGAAGTTAGGAATTTTGTCTTTATAGCTAGCAAACTCCATGATCAAGCAATACTGGATTACTCCACGAGATATTCATTATATCTCTCTACTTTAATTTGCTAATTCACTCACAAAATACATAACATAATTACATATACTAGTACGGTTAAAAAGATAGAGAAACGGATGATTTTATCTGTAAGACTTAAGAACGGCACCACAGAAACAACAGATAATAGCTTTCCAAGACTTCCAGTAAAAGGGAACGTAACAAAATCTGGTAGCAGTTCGCATATCAGCAACTTGAGCGCCATGGCCGCAACGCGAACACGAACCAGCTGCTGGTTTACTCTGCCTCATCATCCTCTTCTGATCCACCAAAAAGCAAAAACACACCATTATATTATGCGTCACTGAACCGCGTACGTACTTTTTCAGACTCGAATTAAGGTACAGAATATAAGGAAGGGTTCGTTTTAACCAACTGTTGTTGCTTCAATGATGATCCAAGAAAGTGTTATGTTGGTCGATTATATACTAGTACGAGTACGTAGTAGTACATGGCATTTGATCCTTTGAGATTAAGATTTCGAGGGGCCACGAAACCGCCTAGGATATGGGGGTGGTGTGGTCCGCGTGGAAAGGGCAAAGGTGTTATTAATTAAACAAGGTTTTGGTCAACGTCCAAGTTCAGCTTCCAACCAAGGAACCATTGCCACACGTGGGAACTCTTGAATATGGTGTGGGCTTTAGATTTTTTAATCGGAAAAAGGCCTAAAATACCCCTTTACTATATGAGATAGGATATGCTAGCCCTCCGTTAAAAGTTGGTCTCTATTCTGCCCTTGCCGTCAACAAATGGGCTCGTATATGCCCTCCATCACTAATGAAGACTCATAAAGTCACGTGAAATATATGTGAGGGCAAGTTAGACCTAGTTCGAATTGTACGAGGGCATATATGAGTCAATTATAATAGTCATTTCTCAAACACTTCACAACTCCATATTAGTTTAATTAGACACCTAATTGACAACACCAAACTAATTATTACAGCAAATAAACTAAGTCATAGACACAAACATTCAAATGAACGACAATGACTTCATTAAATCCTAGTAGCTCAAAGGGGTCGAATTATAACAAAAGACAATGTCGGAATGTTCTAGTAGCTCAAAGGGGTCGAATAAGAAGTGTCATTACGGACTTACTGTCAATTATTTCATGGCATGGACAACTTTAAATGCTGAAGCATGAGGTAAGTAAATTTTTTGATGGGTTCTTTTAATTATTCCGATTTACTTGTAAATTTATTTTATTTATTTTTAATTTTTAGGATGAAAAATATTCCCATTGGGAATGGCAAGATGAAGAGCTTCCTCCTAGAGTTTCAAATATCATATGTAGTTTAAAGAAGGAAAATGAAGCTCTAATCCGTGAAAGAAATGCTCTCCAAAGGAAAATTTGATCTTAAGAATGTTATGATGCTCGTCGATCATGGAGGAATAGAAGCTTTATTGGAATTGGAAAGAAATGTTCTAATGAAGAAAGTGACCGATTTAGAGTACTCAGTTATGCTTGATGCTAAATTTCAGAAGATGATGTGGATTTTCATGCATGCGATATTGGGATGTCTTGTTATGTTCTTTAGATCAGTGGGAAATGATATGTAATGTTAGTGTTATTGTGGCTTAATTGTTGTCTTTTATTATGTAATGAAGCTTTATGTTTTTGTACAAGGATTTAATGAAGTCGTTGCCGTTCATTTGAATGTTTGTGTCTATGACTTAGTTTATTTGCTGTGATAATTAGTTTGGTGTTGTCAGATAGGTGTCTAAGTAAACTGATGTGAAGTTGTGAAGTGTTTGAGAAATGACTATTATAACTGACTCATATATGCCCATGTATAATTCGAACTATGTCTAACTTTCCCTCACATATATTCCACGTGGCTTTATGAGTCTTCCGTTAGTGATGAAGGGCATATACGAGCCCATTTGTTGACGGCAAGGGCAGAATAGAGACTAACTTTTAATGGAGGGCTAGCATGCCCTATATCATATAGTAAAAAGGCATTTTAGGCTCTTTTCCGTTTTCTTAATTCATATTGTAAATGAATTTTGCATTATCAATCACTTAAAAGATAGTTATAGGATTTATGTGATTATTTATTTGGATTTTAAGAGTCAAATTTCTTAATGTTGATTATGAATTAATTTCGATATAAAATCTTTTATGCTTTTTAGAAAACTTTACATTTTTTAAAAAGTACGGTAAATTACAGTATTTAAATAATTTAAAAATATATTAAAATATCGCGATAAGAAAAAAAACTCGTTTGACTCGATTTTGAAAATCCAGTTGCATTACATAAATTGGACAAAAGCACTAACTTTGTCATATAAGTGATTATTAACCTAAAAGATAAGACAAGCAGTAGGTTGTTAAATTATATTAACAATGCAGGAATTCTGCATATCATTATTGCATTTGAAAATAAAGTTGATTTCCTTGTTATATGATTCATGTATTTGAAGAAGGAAACCGGCTATACGTTCCTAGTTAAGGTATGGGCAACTGCCACATGTCCATTTACAGTTGGGATGATTCTATTCTTGTGTTTAATGCAGGGCATGTTTTTAAATTTAAACTCCAGTAGGACAACTCCATGTTCTGTGATGACCGATAGGTCATCTAGAGTTTTAACATCTAATTCTATAATTCGAAGCCTCCAATAGCTTCTTTAAGCCTTTCTCGATTTACAAAAGGCCTTTATGTTAAAAACTATTAAAATATGAAATTTTACTTCAAAATCCATTTGAGTTGACTTCGGTGAACATTTTGAGCAAATGGACCCCGGATCTATATTTTGACGATTCTGGTGGGTCCGTATCGTGATTTGAGATCTGGGCGTATGTCCGGAATCGAATTCGGAGGTCCCTAGCTCGAGTTATTGATTTTTGTCGAAAATTAAAAGTTTAAAAGTTTAATGATTTTTAAGAATTGACCGATGTTTGATTTTAATGATACCGGATTCGTATTTTAGTTTCAGAGCCCGGTACAAGTCCATTACTATATTTATGACTTGTTTGTCAAATTTGGTGAGAAACGAAGTTGGGTTGACGTGATTTGGACGTTCAGTTGTTAAAATAGAAGTTTTAAAGTCTTCTTGAAAATTTCATTTGATTTGGCTTCCGATTCATAGTTGTAGGCGATGTTTTGGAATTTTTATTGCACAAGCAAGTTCGTATGACGTTTTTGGACTTGTGTCCATATTTAATTTGGAGCCCCAATGGCTTGGGTGAGTTTCGGATAGGCTACGGACGTTTTGAAACTTAGAAAATCTGGTTTTTTGTGCTTCGCTGGTTTTTGGTGTTTCCTTCTTCGCGTTTGAGTGAACTGGGGCTGGGTAGATTTTCTTCATCGCGAACGCGATAGCTGGGTCATAAACAAGGAGCAATGAGGGGCCTTACCCTTCGCGAACGCGTAATTTTAGGGACCTGGGGGAGAGGACAGTTGTTCTTCCACGCGAACACGAGCACTGACCCGCGAACGCGAAGGCCAGAGGGGAGCAGCCTTCGCGAGCGCGAAGGCCAGAGGGGAGCAGCCTTCGCGAGCGCGAAGGAGAACTCGTGAACGCGAAATCCACTTGGGTTGTTGCACATCGCAAACGCAGTAAGCCCTTCGCGAACTCGAGGAAGGCATGATGCCCAGACCTTAAAACATTAAAAAAACGAGATTTCTCCCAATTTTCATAAACTTTCCATTAGAGCTCGGCCTAGAGCGATTTTGAAGAGAAAACTCAACATCAATTCATAGGTTTGTGCATCTTATCTTATTTTCTTTCATTTCTAACATCACCCATTAATTCCTAGCCCTAATCTTTGTTCTTTCATGGTAGGAAATTAGGGATTTAGGAAGAATTGAGGGTTTTTGCAAAATCGGGGATTTAGACCTCAATTTGAGGTTGGATTCCGCAACTAATTACATAATCGGGCTCGGGAATGAATGGAAAATAGATTTTGGTTCGAACCTCGGGTTTTGACCAAGTGGGCTCAGAGTCAATTTTTGACTTTTTGGGGGAAAGTTTGAAAATTCTAAATTTGTGCATTGTAATTGCTTCTTTTAGCAATATTTGATATTATTGCTTCAATTGTGACTAGATACGAGTGGTTTGGAGGCGGATTCTAGGAGAAAGTCCCCGGTAGAGCTCTGAATTGTCTTCGGAGTAAAGTAAGTGTTGAGTTTAACCTTGACTTGAAGGAATCAGGAACCATCAAACTATGTACTATGTGAATATATCATGTGTTGCGGCGTATATGCAAGGTGACAGGTGCTTATACGCCGCCAAATTACTTGTTTTCCTTGATTTTCTGTTTTTCCTTAATTATCTTATTTCATGTCTTAAATATTATATGCTCTAAATGCCTTCCATGCTTAATTGCTACCTGTTAATCCGTGTTTCCTTTTGTTAATAATGTTAGATCTTTTCATATTCTCATGATTCATTGCTACTTGTCTTAACTGACTTACTTGCACCTTCTAATTATTATTTACCGAACTTGACTTACTATATAATATTACCTATATGAATTCCCGCGTTATATAAGGCTTCTTTTTTTGGTTCAATCTGGTATTTATTAATCGTAAAGGTTCTCATGATTTGAATTATTGATTTGACTATGCACATTGAGTATTTGGTACTGATAGGGTGGTATCGGGTTGTACGCCGCAATAAGTGAAATAAAGATGGATTTATATGGTGAAATAAAGATGAATTTGTACTGATACGTTATGATCAGGTTGCACGCCGCAATAGGTGGAATAAGGATGGATTGATACGGTGAAATAAGGGTGAATTATGATATTGATATATGATGTGGTCGGGTTGCGTGTCGCAATATATATATATATATATTATTGTGTTGATGTTACTACGGTAAAATAAGGGAGGATTATTT
The DNA here is from genome assembly GCF_000393655.2 of Nicotiana sylvestris. Lineage (NCBI taxonomy): Eukaryota > Viridiplantae > Streptophyta > Magnoliopsida > Solanales > Solanaceae > Nicotiana > Nicotiana sylvestris. The sequence goes on from NC_091063.1 coordinate 68,733,264, forward strand.
TTTGTACGGTGGGATCGGGTTGTGCGTAACAAAAACCTATGTGTTTCTACTTCCTTGAGTTGTGTTTGTTCTCGGTAATTTCATTTGAAGCTCTAGGGATTGGCAGTTCTGAACGACACCGGCTTATTTCTTGAGACTGTAGCTTTTACCTTCAGTTCACTATCTTATCTTGTTCCGTATTTCCTTTTCTGCCTTTATTATATACTGTGTACAGGCTGTAGTGTAGGTGACATGCCTTAGCCTCGTCACTACTTTGTCGAGGTTAGGCTCGGCACTTACAGAGTATATGAGGTCGGTTGTACTCATACTACACTCTACACTTCTTGTGCAGATTTTGGAGTCGATCCCAACGGTGGTTATTAGCGTACTCGGATTGGACAACTTGAGGTAGAACTGCTCAGCGCACGCAACTCCTGGAGTCCCCTTCCCTTTTATTTAGCTGTGTATTTTCCTTCTAACAACTTTATATTCATTCCATCCCCTTGTATGTAATATTCTAGTAGCTAGTGCAGTTGTGACACCGATTCCAGGGTTATATCAGATGTTTAGTTGTTAAGCTTCCACATTATTACTTTAGATTATTGTAGTAGTTTCAATTCTTTCTCATTATGTTATATTAAACTGTTATAAATGGACAGAATATTCTAACATTGGATTTCCTAGCAAGTAAAATATTAGGTGACATCATGATCTCGATGGTGGAAATTTTGGGTCGTGATAAGTTGGTATCAGAGCACTAGGTTGCATAGGTCTTATGAGTCACGAGCAAACTTAGGAGAGTCTGGAGGATCGCTAAGGAGACATTTGTACTTATTTTCTAGAGGCTATGGAGTTTGGAACGATTTCACTTCTATTCTTCTCTATCATGAGATTTTATTCTATCATTGCTAATTGAATCCTTCTATTCTGTTCTCTTACAGATGGCGAAAACACACATTGCATATTCAGGTGGACAGTAGTTGGAACCCCCATCAGTAGCTCCTACAAGGGGCCGAGGTCGAGGCCGAGGTCGCGCCAGAGGCCGAGGCAGGGGTAGAGCTCAGTCTAGAGCTCGAGTAGCAGCACCAGCAGTGGAGCCTCATGTGGAGTTTGATGAGGAGGTTCCAGCCTAGACTGTGCCTATTGGACCAGCTCAGGTCCCGAAGGGGTTCATCGCCACCCTAGTGCTTCAGGATGCTTTGGCCCATTTGGTGGGCCTTGGAGAGTGTGGTACAGGACGGTACATTTCCTATGGCACCAGCCATCTCTCAGGCTGGGGGAGGAGCACAGACTCCGACTGCTCACACTTTGAAGTAGCTGGCTCCCCAGTATTAGACTCCAGTAGCTCTGCCAGTTGGGGTAGTTTAACCTATTGTTGCAGCACAGGCCGGTGATGGACATGCCATGTCTTCTGAGGGCTTATTGAGATTGGAAAAGTTTACCAAGCTCTTCCCAGATTACTTCAGTAGAGCACCTTCTGAGGATCCACCAGATTATCTTGACCATTTCCATGAAGTGCTGCAGAATATGGGTATAGTTGAGACAAATAGAGTCGATTTTACTATATTTCAGATAACGACTTCCACAAAGAGAAGGTGGAAGGATTATGTATCTACAAGGCCAGCTGAGTCGCCTGCTCTTACTTGGGACCAATTCTCTTAGCTATTTTCTTTAGAAGTTCCTTCCTATCACACTGAGAGAGAATACCGTAGGCAGTTTGAGCATCTCCAGTAGGGCGGTATGTCTATCACCCAGTATGAGACCCACTTTGTGGATCTAGCCCATCATGCTATTCTTCTACTTCGTACAGAGAGAGAGAGAGAGAGAGAGAGAGAGAGAGAGAGAGAGAGAGGGTGAGGAAGTTTATTGAGGGACTCACTCATCCTATCAAGCTATAGATGGCCAAGGATACCAGGGGTGAGATTTCTTTTCAGACAATTGTTAATGTTTCCAGGTGGATCGAGGATTTTCTTTCACAGGGGAGAGGGCAGGGGTCTGATAAAAGGCCTCGTCATTTCGTCGGTTTTAGCGGTGCTTCATCTGGAGGCAAGGGTAATTTTAGTAGGGGCCATCCTCCTAGGCCATTTCGGTCAGTGCGTCAAGCATCCCACAGTGCTTCAGGGAGTCCTAGTCCTTATGTGCCTCATTCTAGACAACCATCCTATAGTTCACCATCAACTTCAATCAGTGCACCTCTTATTCAAAGTTATCACCGTAGTTATCCTGCCCGTTCAGGTGGGTCTCAATTTCAGCAGCCACAACACCAGGATGGATGTTTTGAGTGTGGTGGTTTGGGGAATAGCAAGAGGACCTGACTGAGATAATTAGGCGGCATGCCACAATAGACTTCTCGTGCCATGATTTTGGCACCGGTTGCACTAGCGTCTTCTCAGCCAGCTAGAGGCAGAGGTCAGGCAGCCAGAGGTAAAGGTCAGGCCGTTAGAGGTGGAGGTCAGGCTGCTAGAGGTGGAGGTCAAGCCGCTAGAGGTGGAGGTCAGCCAGCTAGAGCCCGTCCTAGAGATGTAGTTCAGAGTGGCGGGGCCTAGCCCCGATGTAATGCTTTCCCAGCCAAGCCTGAGGCTGAGTCATCTGATGCTGTTATCATAGGTACTATTTTAGTTTGTCATAGAGATGCTTTAGTTTTATTTGATTCGGGCTGTACTTATTCCTACGTGTCATCCTATTTTTCTTCATATTTGGTTGTACCTCGTGATTCTTTGAGTGCTCCCCTATATGTGTCCACACATGTGGGAGATTCTATTATTGTGTATTGTGTTTATCATTCGTATGTGGTCAACATTGGGGGTCTTAAGACTAGTGTAGATCTTCTACTTCTCGATATGGTTAATTTTGATGCTGTTTTGGGTATGAATTAGCTGTCACCTTATCATGCTATATTGGATTGTCACGCCAAGACGGTGACCTTAGCCTTGCCGGTGTTTCCTCGATTAGAGTGGAGAGAGACTCTTGGCCATTCTACTGGCAGGGTTATTTCTTATGTGAAGGCTTGGCATATGGTCGAGAAGGGGTGTCTAGCTTATTTGGCTTATGTCCGTGATTCCAGTGTGGAGGTTCCTTCCATGGATTCAGTACCCATTGTTCTTGAGTTTCCAGAGGTATTTCCTGCAGATCTGTTAGGGATGCCACTCGATAGGGATATTGACTTCTGTATTTGGCTCTAGGCACTCAGCCTATTTCTATTTCACACCGTATGGACCCGTTAGATTTGAAAGAATTGAAGGAGCAGTTGCAAGATTTGCTTGATAAGGGCTTCATTAGACCTAGTGTCTTGCCCAGGGGTGCACTTGTGTTGTTTGTGAAGAAGAAGGATTGATCGATGAGGATGCGCATAGATTACCGGTAGTTGAACAAAGTCACCATCAAGAACAAGTATCCATTGCCGATGATTGATGACTTATTTGATCAGCTTCAGGGTGCCAAGGTATTTTTAAAGATTGATTTGAGGTCTAGATACCATCAGTTGCAGATTAGGGCATCATATGTCCTTAAGACAACTTTTCAGACTCGATATAGGCATTATGAGTTTCTAGTGATGTCATTTGGGACAAATGCCCCAGCAACATCCATGGATTTGATGAACTGAGTGTTCAAGTCCTATTTGGATTCATTTATGATTTTGTTTATTGATGATATCTTGATATACTTCCGCAGTCAAGAGGTGCATGAGCAGCATCTTCGGATCGTACTTTAGACTCCGAAAGACAACCAGTTATATGCTAAGTTTTCAAAATGCGAGTTTTGGTTGGACTTAGTCACTTTCTTGGGGCATGTAGTATCGGTAGAGGGCATTCAGATGGATCCTAAGAAGATTGAGTCAGTTTAGAATTGGCCTAGACCCACTTCAGCTACGGAGATCCGGAGTTTCTTGGGTTTGAAGGGATATTACCGTCGGTTCGTGGAGGGGTTTTCATCTATAGCAGCCCCATTAACCAGGTTGACATAAAAGGGTGCCCCGTTCAGATGGTCAGACGAGTGTAAGGTGAGCTTTCAGAAGCTCAAAACTGCTTTGACTACAGCGCCAGTGTTGGTGTTGCCCACAAGTTCAGGATCTTACATGGTATATTGTGATGCATCTCATATTGGACTTGGTGTGGTATTAATGCAGGATGTCAAGGTGATTGCATATGTGTGGCAACAGCTGAAGGTTCTTGAGAAGAATTACACTGTTCATGACTTATATTTGACAGCCATTGTTCATGCGTTGAAGATTTGGAGGCACTATCTTTATAGTGTGTCATGTGAGGTATTCACGGATCATCGGAGCTTGTGGTATTTGTTCAAACAACATGAGCTCAATTGAGGCAGATGAGGTGGTTGGAGATATTGAAAGACTATGATATCACCATCTTATATCATCCTAGGATGGCCAATGAGGTGATCGATGCCTTGAGTATAAAGTCAGTGAATATGGGCAACCTTGCATACATTCTAGTTGGTGAGAGACCGCTTGCATTAGATGTTCAGGCTTTGGCCAATCAGTTCGCAAGGTTGGATGTTTTAGAGCCCAGTCGTGTTCTAGCTTGTACAGTTGCTTGGTCTTCCTTGTTTGAGCGCATCAGGGAGCGGCTGTATGATGACCCTCATTTGCTTGTCCTTTGGGACATAGTGCAACATGGTAATGCCAAGCAGGTTACTGTTGGATATGATGGAGTTTTGAGGATGCAAGGTCATGTTTGTGTGCCTAATGTAGATGGACTTCGTAAGTTGATTCTTGAGGAGGCCCACAATTCCTGGTATTCTATTCATCCGGGCACTGCCAAGATGTATCAAGACTTTTGGCAGTACTATTGGTGGAGAAGGATGAAGAAGGATATAGTTGCATATGTAGTTCGGTGTCTACATTGTCAGCAAGTAAAATGTGAGCATTAGAGACCTGGTGGGTTGCTTCAGAAGTTAGAGATTCTTGAGTGGAAGTGGGAGCGTGTAACTATGGATTTTATTGTTGGACTCCCACAAACTCAGAGGATGTTTGATGTAGTTTGGGTCATTGTGGACAGGTTGACCAAGTCAATGTATTTCATTCCTATGGCAGTTACCTATTTTTCAGAGTGGTTGGCTGATATTTACATCTGCAAGATCGCCTGTCTTCATGGTGTGCCTGTGTCTATCATTTCTATTTGAGGTACGCACCTCACACTTTTGGAGGGCAGTACAGGGTGATTTGGACACACAGGTTGAGTTGAGTATAACATTTCATCCTAAGACAGATGAACAGACTGTGTGCACTATTTAGATATTGGAGGATATGTTGTGTGCTTGCGTTATAGAGTTCGGACGTTCTTGGGATCAGTTCTTGCCACTTTCAGAGTTTGCCTACAACAACATCTACCAGTCGAGCATTCAGATGGCTCACTATAAGGCATTATACGGGAGGCAGTGCCGATCGCCAATTGGATAGTTCGAGCGGGGGAGGCTCGGTTGTTCAGTACATATTTGGTACAGGACGCCTTGGATAAGATCAAGATTATTCATTCGACTTTGAACAGCTCAGTCCAGGCAGAAGAGTTATGTCGACCATAGAGTTTGTGATGTTGCATTCATGGTCGGAGAGAGGGTATTGCTCTAGGTTTCACCCATGAAGGGTGTGATGAGGTTCGAAAAGAAGGGCAAGTTGAGCCTTAGGTATATCGGACCTTTTGAGATTCTTCAGAGAGTGTGTGAGGTGGCTTACAAGCTCGCATTGACACCTATTTATCAATTGTTCATCTAGTGTTCCATGTGTCCATGCTCCGGAAGTATCACGGTGATCTGTCCCATACTAGATTTCAGCTCAGTCTAATTGGACAAGGATTTGACTTATGAGGAGGATCCGATGGCTATTCTAGCCCGATAAGTTTGACAGTTGAGGTCAAAGAGTTATCCTTCAGTTTGAGTGCAGTGGAGAGGCCGACCGGTCGAGGCAACTACTTGGGAGTCCGAGTCAGACATGTGGTGTAGATATCCACACCTTTTCACCAACATAGGTACTTTTCTATGTCCGTTCGAGGACGAACAGTTGGTTTAGAGGTGGAGAATGTGATGACCCGATAGGTCATCTAGAGTTTTAAAACATAATTCTGTGTTTTCAAGCCTCCAATAGCTTCATTAAACCTTCCTCAATTTGCATGCACAGTCTAGGTATGTTTCCGGAAGGATTTTATGTTAAAAACTGATAAAATATGAAAATTTTCTTCAAAAATCCATTTGAGTTGACTTCGGTCAACATTTTAAGGAAACAGACCTAGATCCATATTTTTACACTCCCAATTGATCGATATCATAATTTGGGGCTGGTTGTATGCCTGGAATCGAATTCGGAGGTCCCTAGCTCGAGTTATTAATTTTCGTCAAAAATTGAATGTTTAAAAGTTTAATCATTTTAAGAATTGACCGATCTTTAATTTTGTTTATACCGGGTCCTTATTTTGGTTCTGAAGCCCGGTACATGTCCATTACTATACTTATGACTTGTCTATCAAATTTGGTGAGAAATGAAGTTGGTTTGACGTAATTAAGATGTTCGATTGTTAAAATAGAAGTTTTAAAGTCTTCTTGAAAATTCCATTTGATTTGGTGTCTGATTCGTAATTCCAGGCATTGTTTTGGCATTTTGATTGCGCGAGTGGGTTCGTATGAGGGGTTTAGACTTGTATGCATATTTGGTTTGGAACTCCGAGGGCTCGGCTGAGTTTCAGATAGGGTACGAATATTTTGATACTTAGAAAATCTGGGTTTTTGTGCTTCAGCTGTTTTCTGGTGTTTCCTTCTTCGCGTTCCAAAGGTACTTTCGTGAACGCGAAGAGTAAGCTGGAGTTGGGTGGATTTTCTTCATCACGAATGTGATAGCTGGGTCGCGAATACGGAGTAATGGGGGGGGGGGGCTTACCCTTCGCGAACGCGACCAGCTCCTCGTGAACGTGTAGTTTTAGTGACCTAGGGGAAGGGACAATCAATCTTCTATGCGAACGCAAGCACTGGCTCGTGAACGCGAAGGCCAAGGGGATAAACCTTCACAAACGCAAAAGCCACTTGGGCTGTTGCACATTGCAAACGCAGCAGACCCTTCGCGAATGCGGAGGAGGCCTGGCGCCCAGACCTTAAAACATTTCAAAAATAGAGTTTCTCCCATTTTTCATAACCCTTCCGTTAGATCTCGGCCTAGGAGCAATTTTGAATAGAAACTCAACATCAATTCGTAGGTTTGTACACTTTAACTCATTTTCTTCCATTTCTATCATCACCCATTAATTCGTAGCCCTACTCTTTCTTCTTCCATGGTATAAAACTAGGGATTTAGGAAGAATTGGAGGGTTTTGCAAGTTAGGGATTCAGACTTTAATTTGAGGTCAGATTCCAAAACTAATTACATAATCGGGCTCGGGGGTGAATGAGTAAATGAATTTTTGTCCAAACCTTGAGTTTTGACCAAGCGGGCCCGGGGTCGATTTTTGACTTTTTGGGGGAAAGTTTTGAAATTATTAATTTATGCATTATAATTGATTTCTTTAGCAATATTTGATATTATTTAGTCAATTTTGGCGACGAATGGCTTGGAGGCGGATTCTAGGGAAAGGCCCCGATAGATCTCTGAATTGACTGTAGAGTGAGGTAAGTGTTGAGTTTAACCTTGACTTGAGGGAATTAGGAACCTTCAGACTATGTGATATGTGAATTTCATGTGTTGCGGCGTATATGCGAGGTGACGAGTGCTTATACTCCGCTGAATTACTTGTTTTTCCTGATTTTCCACTTTTCCTTAATTATCTCATTTCCTTTCTTCAATGTTATATGCTCCAAATGCCTTCCATGCTTAATTGCTACCTGTTAATCCGTGTTTTCTTCTGTTAATAATTCAGATCCTTTTATATTCTCATGATTCATTGCTACTTGCCTTAACTGACTTACTTGCACCTTCTAATTGTTATTTACCGGACTTGACTTACTGTGTAATATTACCTATGCGACTTCCCGTGTTGTACAAGACTTCCTTTTTAGTTCAGTCTAGTATTTATTAAATGTAAAGGTTCTCGTGATTTGAATTATTGATTTGACTATCCACATTGAATATTTGGTACTTATATGGTGGGATCGGGTTGCATGCCGCAACAGGTGAAATAAAGATGGATTGATATAGTGGAATAAGGGTGAATTTGTACTGATACGGTGAGATCGGGTTGCACACCGCAACATGTGGAACAAGGATGGATTGATACAGTGAAATAAGGGTGAATTATGATACTGATATTAATATATGGTGAGAACCAATACAACTCATGGAAGTAGAAACACATAGGTTGTTGCAGAGCGCAACCCAATCCCACAGTACAACAAAAATCCTCCCTTAAGTTGACTGTCTTATCTTGTTCCGTATTTCCTTTTCTACCTTTATTATATATTGTGTACAGGTTGTAATGTAGGTGGCCCGCCTTAGCCTCGTCAATAGTTCATCGAGGTTAGGCTCGGCACTTACAGAGTACATGGGATTGATTGTACTCATACTACACTCTACACTTATTGTGCAGATTTCGGAGTCGGTCCCTCGGCGGTTATTAGCATGCTCGGATTGGATAGCTTGTGGAAACTTGAGGATAATTGCACAATGCCCGTAGCTCCTGGAGTCCCTTTCCCTTTTATTTAGCTGTGTTTTTTCCTTCAGACAACTTTTTATTTATTTCAGCCCCTTGTATGTACTATTCTTGTAGCTCGTGCACTTGTGACACCGGATCCAGGGTTGTATCATACGTTTGACTGTTTAGCTTCTGCATTATTACTTTGGATTATTTTAGTAGTTTTAGTTCTTTCTCATTATGTAATATTAAACTATTAAAAATGGATAGAATGTTCAGACGTTGGCTTGCCTAGCCAGTGACGATCCCGACAGTGGCAATTTTGGGTCGTGACTTGTTCAAACGATCTTTTTCTTTTTATGGTACAAAAGACGAAAAAGGCCAAAACTGTCCCTAAACTATTCGATTTGGTACAAAATGACCTCCATTCACCTATTGAGCCAAAAACATCCCCGTCGTTATATTAATGGCTCAATGATGCCCTTATTACACTTATCTAAAATAAATAGAAAAATTTAATGAATATCCATGTGTTACCGTCTCATTGGCCTAAGTATAAATCCTTTCTAAATTAAAAAGTAAAAACTACCATAACTTTGGTTTTGATTTATCCGTCTCAGTTTTAAATCCTATTAATCCAAACCCGATTTTAAAAGACAATGTAACTTCTTCTTCATCATTTAGATTCTGTAAATGGAAGAATTTGCGCCACCACCACAACAACAAAAATAACAATTAAAACAAGAAAATATTGAGTTTGAGAATGAAATGAAATGGGTATGAAAATAAAATTGAGATCTTGACTTAGGAAGGAATTTATTAAATGAAATCAAATAGGTATAATATGGGTATAAGAAAAAAATTGATTATCTCCTCCTCTGATTCAATTTTATGGAGATTGGAGAAGAAATGGGGAATTGGCAATGGGCATGTCCTTTGGGGGGGGGGTGTTAAACTATACTGGGTATTCTTTTTTAAATTTTTTTAGTAAAGATTTAAATTTAGACCAATGGGACAGTGACACATGGATATTAATTAAAAATATTTTTTAAATAAGTCCGTTAGTTAATAAGGGCATAAGTGAGCCTCAAAAAAATGGTAGGGGCATTTTTGGCTTAATAGGTGGACGGAGGGGTAGTTTTAGTCCTTTTCTGTACAAAAAAAGTGGGGTGGTCCATGTTGAGGAAAGATGAGTGACTTAAGAATGAGGGTAGTTTAGTCTATTTATGCATACCCGAATTAGTTAGTCTGTTAGTGGTTAATAATGTAAGTGATTGAATGGTTAGTTAGTTACATTAGTACTAAGGTACTTGTATATATACATCAATGTAAAGAATGAAACAAACAGAATGAAAGTTTACTGTTTCATTCATTTATTCTTTCCCTTTCTTCTTCTCTCTTCTCCCTCATAGCTAGGGTTTTCTAGTGCATTCAATCTCTAAACTTCAGCATGGTGTCAGAGCTTTGAATTTTAGCTTGAAAATCAATCCTAATCTTCTTCTCTATTCTAATTTCAGTTACTATTCTCTAAATTTTAGTCAATTGTGACTTCAATTTTTCTAGTTAAAACCTTCAAACTATCAACAATGGCAATTGATGATTTGGAGCATTAAAATGCAACTATCATTGCTCAGAATGCGTCGCATGCATCATCTAACGTTGAATTTGAGGAAGGTGTTATAGTAGCTATTACTCATCCTCTGTACCTTGCTTCTGGTGATACAAACAACATTTCCTTGATTTTATTTCAGTTGACTGGAACTGATAATTACTCCTTATGGCATTGATCTATGCAAATTGCTTTACTTGGCCGCAATAAACTGGGAATTGTTGATGGAAGGTGGCTAAAGGAGAGACATTCGTGAGAAGTATTGGTATCAGTGGGAAAGGTGTAATGCTATCGTACTGTCATGGTTGATGAATTCAGTTGCTCCCATGCTAATTAGTGATATAGCATATGCTACTAGTGCGTAAACAGTGTGGCAGGATCTGCACGAGCGGTTTGATAAGGTAAATGACACTCGTTGCTACAATTTACACAAGGAAATATCCACTCTGGGTCAAGGTACCTACCATATCTCTGTCTATTATTCAAAGCTTAAAGATCTCTGGGATGAATATGAGTTTGTAATACCTAATCCTGGATGTGATTGTGTCAAAACAAAGGAGTTTATTGTGAATCTACGAAAACAAAAGTATATCTATTTCTAATGGGCCTAAATGATTCTTACTCACAAGCTCGTAGTCAAATTCTTGTGATGAAGCTATTACCAACAGTAAATCAAGCTTATGCAGTGCTCATGAGTGATGAGAGCCAAAGAGCTGTAGTTACCTCTACTGGTGTGTTAGGTTCCCCTCCTACTGTGAACGCAAATACATATGACTCCGCAACATTCTATAGTGCTAAGTCCCACATAATCCAAACTTTAGAAAGAATTATAATGTTCACCGTGAGTTTTACAAAATAAAAGATCATAGAAAGAAGAATTGTTACAAAATAATAGGGTATCCCTCTAATTATAAGTTCAAAAAGAAAGGGGGAGCCAGTGCACACAATGCAATAATAGAACCTGGTTACTCCATGCGTTTATATGCTAACAGTGCCTCTCAGCATATGTCAATGCATTCATACCTGTGAACTATGGTCATCATCATGCAATGGGTCATGTTACTGAAAACTACAAGGTCTAAAGGAATTCTGGTTCTCAAGTTCAGGCTAGCTCTTCTGCTTCACAGATTCAAGGTGCAGCAAGTGCAAACTCACCATTTTAAGGAAGCGGTTTTCCTTTCACCAAAGAACAATATGAGCAGATCATGTAGATTTTGAACAAAAATAACAATGGAACCTCATCATCTACTTATCAAGCAAATGTAGCAGGTACTACTATTGCTCTTTTGGCATCTTCTAATCTACATGAATTGATCATTGACACAAGAGCCACAAATTATATGATGCCAGATATCAATCTATTAACCAAAACTTCCCTAACTGTACCCTCTAAGCTCAGAAAAGTTCTATTGCCTAATGGAGATGTCACTCAAGTAACTCATATTAGGGATAGTCATATTTCAAACAACAATAACATTAAAGAAGTTTTCTATATGCCCCAATTCAAATTCAACTTGTTGTCAGTTTCCAAAGTGACTAGAGACCTAAGATGTTTTGCTTTATTTTATCTTGATTTCTGTGTATTTTATGATCTCTTCAGTGGCAAGGTGATGGAAATTGGTAGGGAGAGAGATGGACTGTATTTTCTGCAGAATCATGGTGCCAAGAAGCTTACTGTAATTTCTTTAGTTGTTGCTGGAATAAAGTCAAGCAGAAATAACTTTACCATTGATGTTAGTTTATGGCATAAAAGATTAGGACATGTGTCTAGTATAGTCCTTAAGAAGTTGTTTCCTGCCAAAATAGCAACTATTACTAATACCATAAGTAAATATAGTGTATGTTCATGTGCCAAGCAAACCAGGTTACCATTTTCTACTTGCTATATTAAAGGTATTGCTGCCTTTGATCTAATTCATGTAGATATTTGAGGTCCATATAAATATGCAACCTTTGATGGTAATATATACTTTCTAACAGTTGATGATGACTTTATCGTAATGACTTGGTTATTTCTCTTAAAACTAAAGTTTGATGTGTGTGTGGTCCTTACTCAGTTCATTGTTTTTGTTCGAACTCAATTCAACAAAACTCTGAAAGTAGTCAGGTCTTACAATGGATCAGAGTTTGTAAATTCTATCTGTCATGCATTGTTCTAGAAGCATGGTATTATTCATTAAAAGACATGTGAATGTACCCCTCAGCAAAATGGAGTTGCTGAGAGGAAACACAGGCATATTCTGGAAGTAACTACAACCTTGAGGTCTCACGCTCATATTCCCATTAAGTACTGGGGCCATTGTGTTCTTGCAGTAGTTTACATCATCAACAGAATGCCATCTTCTGTTCTCAATGGCTTGTCTTCCTATGAGCTGCTATATGGTCAAGAACCTACTCTGGATCATCTGAGAGTTCTTGGATGCATGTATTATGCCAAGCAAGTTCAAGAAACAGATAAGCTCCTTCCTAGAACTGAACCTGCTGTTCTTATGGGTTTTTCTTGTACTCAAAAGGCTATGTGCTACTGGATCTTGCCACTAACTGCTTCTTCATTAACATGGATGTCTCTTTCAGGGAGGATATCTTCTATTAAAGAGTATCAATCCTCAGCTCCACCTGTGTTCTTGTCTTCTGATTCCCCTGTTTATGGTAAAGACTACATCTCAGCTCCACATGAGATTAGTTATTCAGGGCAGACACCTTATCCTTCCACTTCTACCAGCCTTAGACCAGAGGATAATAACTCAAGGTAGGAGCCTCCAGTACAACCTTCCAGAGCTTCTGAAGGGGTGTCATCTTTCTTAACTTCTCTTGATCAGAACTCCACTGTCCTAAGAAGATCCTTGAGGACTAAACAGGCTCCTATCTAGTTGAAGGACTTTGTGATACTTCTAAGTCACAAATCTGTTGCTTATTCTATTGCCAACTATATCTCCTATGATGGTCTTTCTCCCAAGTACTAGGGTTATTTTGCTACCTTGTCATCTATAGTAGAACCTGCTATATTTGAAGAAGCTATCAAGGATCCTAGGTGGGTAGATTCAATGCAAGCTGAAATTGCTGCTTTAGAATCCAACCATACTTGGGATGTGGTACCTTTTCCTGATGACAAGGTACTTATTGGCTGCAAGTGGATCTACAAAGTAAAATACAAAGACATTGGTGAGGTGGAGACGTTCAAAGCTAGGCTTATGGCTAAGGGGTATATCCAACAAGAGGGCATTGATTACCATAAACTTTCAGTCCAACGGTCAAGATGGTTACTGTTAGGGCAATTCTGGGTGTTGCTGCTTCTGAACATTAGCACATCCATCAAATGGATATGTACAATGCTTTTCTACAAGGAGATTTACATGATGAGATCTATATGACTCTACCTCAATGATTTAAAAGTCGGGGGGAGAGAAGACCAGTATGCAGACTTCTAAAATCTTTGGATGGACTTAAATGAGCACAACGACAGTGGAATGCCAAACTTTCTGAAGCACTACAGATGTTTGGTTTCATGCAGAGTCAACATGACCACTCATTGTTCATAAAATGGACAGGCAAAGACACTATAGTCATTTTGGTGTATGTGGATGACATGCTCCTCACTGGTCCTAATCTAACACTATTAAAAGAGGTCAAAGCTAAACTGCAACTTGCTTTTAAAATGAAAGATCTAGGTGAACAGAAATACTTCTTTGGCATTGAGTTTGGTAGGTCACAACAAGGCATTCTAATGCACCAAAGGAAGTACATATTGGAACTGATCTCTGAACATGGGCTAGGAGATGCAAAACCAACTGTCACACTTATTGAAGCCAACATTAAGCTAACCACCAAGTAGTACGATGAACATACTGGCATTCATAACACAACAAATGATGAATTATTACCAGGTCCTAGCAATTATCAAAGACTACTAGAAAAACTACTCTACCTGACTATCACAAGACTAGACATAGCTTTTGATGTTCGGACACTAAGTCAGTTTATGAAAAACCCCAAAAGATCTCATATGGAAGCTACACAAAGAGTAGTCATATATGTGAAGAATCAGCCAGGACAAGGTATACTTTTATCTAGAAAGAAGAAGAACATCATTATAGCTTATTGTGATGCTGACTAGGCAGCTTGCCTTCTCACTAGAAAATCAGTAACTGGCTTCTTCATTATGTATGGTGACTCACTAACGTCCTGGAAGTCAAAAAAATAGAGCACTATCTCTAGGAGTTTTGCAGAATTAGAATACAAAAGCATTGCATCAACTGTGGCAGAGCTAGTTTGGGTACTAGGATTATTTAAATATATTGGAGTGTGAGTTGCTCTTCCTGTGAAGATTCACACTGATATCAAGGCAATAATTCAAATAGTTGACAATCCAGTGTTCCATGAGCGTACCATACACATTGATATAGATTTTCATTTCATAAAGGAAAAGATACAGAATGGGCTGGTGAAGACAAAGTATGTGGCAACTAAGGAGCAACTTGTGGACATTCTAACCAAAGTACAACATGAATATTTGATGTCCAAGCTAGGTCACTACTAAAAAATTTGGTTTTAGCAACGGACAAATTCTATAGCTAAATAGAAAAATCCATCGCTAATCTAATTTAGCGGCGAATTAGCGACAGATTATCAAGAAATTCTGCTAGCTACGGGCGATTTAACGACAGATTAGCGACGACGTTCATAGCTAATTTTATTTTTTTGGTAGTGGGTGTCCTTAATGTTTTCATACCACCTAACTTGAGGGGGAGTGTTGGAGGAAAGATGAGTGATTAAGTATTAAGGTAGTTTAGTCTATTTATGCATATAAAGATTAGCTAGTCTGTTAATAGTTAATGATGTAAGTGACTGGTTAGTTAGTTAGTTACCTAAGCACTAAGCTACTTGTATATATACATCAATGTAATGATTGAAACAAACATAATGAAAGTTTACTATTTCATTCATTTCCTCTTCCCCTTTCTTCTTCTCTCTTCTCCCTCGCAGCTAGGGCTTTCTGGTATACTCAATCTCTAAACTTCAGTGGTCCATCCATTTTAGATATTATTACTACATGTCAAACTCAATAGCGGTAAGATCATATATGAGAGGGAAGAATAGTTAAATGTTGGACGTTTAATTTGGTGTTATAAACAACAGTCGACGAAGAAAATAGAAGAAAGAAACTTAAAGTGGAACTTGTCCAAGATGTTTGCCAACTTACAAGATGTTTGCCAAATAAGAGAAGGTTATTTGTTTATTTCTTAAAAAAGAATTTTGATCATCCAATTCAAAATTTTAAGCTAATGAGCGAAGTAGTGTAGGATTACTTAAGCTTATGATGAAATCTTTATACAACTGATGAGAAATAAATATAGCGCATTTTCTATACATCCTCCTGCACGTGTAACTCGATTATTGATTTCCTCGTTTAATGTATATTTTATTTTTCTTAAAGTAGAGAAAGGAGGCTCAACATGAGTGGGCCTTGAGAAAGGCTGACAAATTAGTGATAGTGAGTAGGTCTGGAGAAATATTGTGGATCTGAGTAGACTATAGATAGAAGTCCAGAGCAGCTCCATGGGCTGAGTCGAGAGAATATTAGCATAAAACATGAATATGTAGAGATAACGATTATACAATAAATTCATCAAAGTTTAGCTTTAATATCATGCGAAAGAATCTGAATGTTGGAACCAAAAACCTTGAAGCAATGGATGAAGTAACACATGACCATTTTCAATTTTATAAAAGCCTTTAAATAAGTGTAGCCCTTACCATATTTACGCAACTCCAAGATGAACATACCACATTTTTCATTTAATGAGTCTTGCATCATCAATTCTCTATAAGTTGTATCAACTATTGTAATTTATGCATGTATATTAGCAATCGCGTTATCCCTCTGTGGTTGATTACAATTTTCTTGCAACTAAGCTTGATGGAGTCGTATGTGTTAATTAAATTGGTTCCTCCTATAAAGCGACATTAGCTTCCTCACTGTATTGGTGGAAAAAAGGCATGACACGTGGACTATCAACAAGATGATAGGCGTAGTACGTGGACCATCAATATGGTGACAAGTGGCATTCTTAATTAGATGAGTTGAAGAATGCGGAAAAGCCACGGAGAATCACCCACAGGGTTACACTGAGGAAAAAGCTAGACTTGACAACTATATGGAAAATAGGAACAAAATGAATAAAGGCTGTAAAGAAGGGAAGATACACAAACCTGTCACAAAAAAGGAAGGGAGTCAGTACGGTTACAGAAAATATTTAGCCATAAATATTTTCGTTACAGTTGTATATGGTAACAGTCAATCAAGACAATTAATGTTATTTGTGAGCCCGAATTAAGTAAGAGAACCATTATAATTCTATGCTCCTATATAAGGACTGCAATCTCATTTATAATATCATCAGATAATTATTGAATTTTATGCGATCAGTCTTTACTTTATTCTCAAAGTTCTAGACCGTAATTTTAGGAGTAATTTTAAATCTGTTCCATATTTTCTTTGCCGATTATTTTTACTCCTTGATTTTTCAATATATTATCGGGAAAGTGAAGTAAATTTCAGTTATCAGTAACCCCATTTTTCTAGATATTAACTTTGATCGAGAAATCTAATTTTGGGTTAAACACTCACCTATATAACTTAATTGTAATAAAGTTAAGCAAAATAAGAACCTCATCAAGTTAAACCTTTATGTGAAATCATATTCAACAAACTCACTGGTCCTTCATTGTTTCTTAAATCCTTAGTAATTAATACAAGCCGAACATGATATTGATAACGCCAGATTTTTCGAAGGTTTCAACATTACATTAATTAGAGACATGTTTGATCTCTCAAACTTGGCCGTTTAGTTTTACCAAAAATTAAGCCGCCGGGTCTAGATATTTCAAACATCCCTAGATAAGACAATTCAATTAGCGTTAACTCATAAAATTACATTTAAATTCAATCCTATTGTGCATCGAAACACCTAATTTCAGCATGAATAGTACACACAACAACTCCGGTTGAGAACTTTTTTTATGGCTTTCTTAATTTCAGCAGGAATAATTCTTGCAACAACTACAATGCAGGAATTCCAAATGAATGTATGGTTGGTATATGAATTTGTTTACCCTTAAAATGAATAATAATTAAATTTGTACGCGGTTTTAAGTATATGTAGATTGATTCAACACAAATAATTAAAAGTATTAGATAAACGAGTTAAATACAAAATAAATAATCAAACAAATTGTAATGTTACGGCCCAACTCAAACTTAGGTTGAACATTAGTTTTTTCCTTGATTGGACACTTGGTTCGAAGCCAGTTGTGAATAAAGAATAATTAGTAAACTAAGAATTTTGCAATAGCTAAAAAGCAAAAAAATAAATTTGCATTGCCTTGGTTTTGTGTTACAATTTCTGTTATCAAAGATAAACTTCCCTTTTATATAGTAGGAAGGTTTCATCCCTATTACAAGTCTAAAAAAGATAAAAATCCTCCTTTCTCGTTAATTACTGATCCGTAACCGACATCGGGTGAGATCTGCATCGTGATATCCGATTTGGTACGGATATCACGACCCTCCGTTAGTTGTGCATAATTATTTACCATATTTCTCGAGGTCTTTGAGCTCGTTTTGGGTCCAAGGAGCATTGCTTTATCACGCCTGATGATGAGCACATCGTTCGCCTTTCATGGGTCTTGGTACGAAAGGCTCCTGACCTCAATTTCAACCTCGTGTGTCCGTGCCTTTCTTTCGTCTTCTTCACTGGGAAATCGGGCTATGTATTGTTCCCGATTTTACCCATATATAGTCCTCAAATTTTTCGGAGAGTAGTTTGCCGGAATGATGGAAGACGAATAGATGAACCCCGATTTCTTTCCTCGTACGTTATTGTAACGACCCGACCGGTCATTTTGAGCATTTGCATTTTGGTCGGTAGTTTGGGGCACGAGTAGCTCCTATGATGTATTAGGACTTATGTGCAAAATTTGAGTTCATTCCAAGTTGATTTGATATGTTTCGGCATGAGTTTTTGGAAGTCGAAAGTTCGAAAGTTCATTAAGTTTGATTCGGGGTGCGTTTCATTGTTTCGATGTTGTTATACGTGATTTGAGGCCTCGAGTAAGTCCTTGTTATGTTATGGGACTTGTTGATATATTCGTACGGGGTCCCGAGGGGCTCAAGTGAGTTTCAGATAGGTTTGGGTTGTGTTGCACTCGTTTTTCTTATGTTTCGACGTCGTTTCTTCAAGCATAAATGGTACCACATTGAACAAATGAGCTCCAATTTCTATTTTGATTGAAGCATTAGATCCGTATCGTAATTATGGAGCCATAGCGAAAAGAATGGTCAAATTTGAACATGATATGAGGACTTTATGGTCATTTTACGATGAATTGAATTGTCAGATTTTTCATATTAATTATAAAATTGCCACTGACTTCGTACTTAAAAATCTGCACTATTTCCAAATATTGAAACCAACATATCTCCTTTATTATAAGGTCAAATGGAGTGATTCAAAAGCCTAACCTGACTGAAATTTTACAAGGAATCCATTGGAGGCCTCAAAAGTGAATTTCGAGTTTGTTTGGTATACAAAACAAGGCAGAATAACTGGGCAAAAATACTTAATATTGAAGGTTTGTTCATTTGGTCATATTTTGAGTTGGCGAACTCGGATTTGGACAATTTTTGGAGGCGATTCTCACCATATGGATTGGGGTAAGTGTTCTATACTCAATTTTGGTTATATTTCATGAATCCATCTTCGCGTTTTGGTATTTAATTGATGATTTCAAAGTAAAATTTGGGGGTTTTGTCTAAAATTTCATAAAGTAAATTTTTGCGTTTTAAACATCGATTCAGAGTCCGATTTGAGTGAAGCTATTATGGTTGGTGTCACGCCCCAACCTCAGGAGGGACCGACGCTCAATCGAGTGATCCCAACCGAGTAAGCCTTTTTAACACTTTCTATCCAACTCAGTAAGATTAAGGGAAACATGCTTTTGCTTACTTGGACAATAAGAAAGATGGTACATTCAACATTGTTAGTTCATTTTATATCATAACCTTAAACCGTAGTTAAGTTCTAAGATTCCATACAATCACACTTTTAGAGAAGCAAGAGTTTAAGATTTCAACCTAGTTCATAGACCCGTCCAACACCTGTACATAACCCATACAAACGTCTACGGAGCCTCTATGGATACAAATGACAAATTGTAACAGCGTCGGCAACAAGGCCCCGACTATACCTCAAAAGTGGAAGTGTACAACAAAAGATATACAATATAACCCCTTGAATGAGGAAGGGGCTCACCAAGACTTTGAGAGGAGGACACTCCGATATACGCGATCGGCACTGTCTGCTACGGAGCCACCTATATTCAGTTAAAAATGTAGCGCCCCCGGCAAAAGGGACGTTAGTACCATGGAATAGTACTAGTATGTATAACTAAACACCATCTAGTTAGAAAGAACTTTCATACAAGAATAAGAAAATCACAAGTATAACTCAAACACTTTAAATGATCACAACATTATCAAATAAAAGAATAATACAATTTTCACATCATTTTCCCATAGCTTTTAGTTTTGGGGCATTTCATATTGTTCATCATTTTCCACAATACTACCGCTATCTTGAGTGGAGTCCGATCTCGACCCGATTGGCTCGGTTGCCTCATTTGAGATATACACTTCAAACACAAATACAATACCACCATGTGTGCGGTATGGCGTCCGATCTCGGCCCAATCGGCTAGGCCGCCTTACCAAGGCGTTTCCCTTTTCCATTAATCATCTCATTTCAATATTTGTTTCACATATATCATTTCATAGGCACTTGGGGCCACAACTATCACAACATATATTTGGCACTAGGCCACATCTTACATCATTACCAATTTCAATGTTAGATTTGTAATTTAGGATAATATGTGCATACAAGAGCAAATAGAATTGTAAGCATAGATGAGACTTCACATAGATGACACAACATATGCAGCTTCAATCTTAATTTAAGGTCTACGCATTTCAATACATGATTCATATTCATTACACATTTTCAAGTTATCAAGAATAGCACTTCAACCATATTGAGACACATCTTTCATGCCTATAAGGTTGCAACTCCAATTCATGTGAAATAACAATCAATATAACAATCCAACCTTAATCTTACCGCATTTACACAAACACCAACAGAGCTCAATTTCTAAAAGACAGGATTTTAACCATACATACCTCGATTGAGTTTTCCCTTAATCCTATAATGTTCCGGAATGTTCGCACTACAATCTATTTATGTAATGTAGCACAATTGAACCCATAATCAGGAAAAGATCATAATCTAAGTTTATTTGAGCATTTTATCAAGCATCGAGTGTTCATTAAGGCCTTATGATCCTTTTATGCAAGATTACACTAGCCCATTCCCTATGCCTCTCTATTTATAATTTCCCCATATCTTCTAAGAATACATGCATGCAATGCAATCACCCTTATCCCCATGAATTACCTCACTAATGACCCCTTATATCTATGCATAAAATTAAGAGTTGGGGTGATGAAGTCTTACCTCCTGGGATGAAGGTTTAGGTGCCCACTTGATTATCTTCAATGTTTTAACAAGGATTTGTGGTGCAATTTTGATGAAAGGCACTTCCCTTCTCTTAGACCCTCCCTCTCTCTCTAAAAGAACCAAGAAATAGGCTCAAAATG
Source organism: Nicotiana sylvestris (assembly GCF_000393655.2). NCBI lineage: Eukaryota > Viridiplantae > Streptophyta > Magnoliopsida > Solanales > Solanaceae > Nicotiana > Nicotiana sylvestris. Next base: position 68,754,133 of record NC_091063.1, read on the forward strand.
AGCAACTGCACATGATATAACGATAGGGGGCCAGGTTTACAATTTAGAAATCTGGAGCCCCGACTCAGATCTGCGGTCGCATATGCGATCGTAAAGTTGACATGCGGCCCGCAGAATGGACCGTAAAAATGCTCCCAAAAATCTGAACAAACTACCTAGGTATGCGACAAGAATGTTGTCTGCATACCTATTCTGCGGTAGCACAATGCACCGCAGAATTGTCCCTAGAAAAAATTCTAAGGGGATTATGCGATGACTATGCACCCCGCATATCGACTATGTGATTGCATAATTGGCCGCATAGTTGACCTCAAAATTAACCATCACACTGCCTGACTCTACGATAACTATGCGGTCCGCACAGCTATTATGCGACCACATAGTTGACCGCAGAATCACACTTTTCTAGAAAATACTATTCTGTAACTTTTAATGCACAGATCAATCCAGAATGTCCGAACTGCGGCGAGCTTGTTCGCCGCGAAGAATTTTACGAATTTATAACACATTATCCTAACTTGGCACCACGAGATTCGGGTTTTTTGAGTAGAAATTTCATGGGATCTTACAAATTGGACTCGTAATTGAATGGGTTGTCGTATTTTGTGAGTTTTAATGGGTTCCGAGGTATAGGCCCGGGTTTGACTTTTTGGTTGATTTTAGAATTTTTATTAAATTAAAGATTCGAACTTTATTAATTGTATTTGTTTTCTTTGGTATTATTTCATGTATTTGAGTTTCTTTTGGCTTGTTTCACGCCGTTCAGATGTCGCTACGCATGGGATGGTATTTTTGGAGCATTGTTTGGCTTGCTGGGTATTGAATTTGGCTTGTTCGAGTTAAGTAACGCTTTTAAACTTGGTGCTGAAGGTATGAAACCCCAAATTACGTGTTATGTATTTTGTTGTTGAGGTGGAACACATGCTAGGTGACGGGTGTAGGGTGTACACCATGTGAATCATGACTCCGTTATTTCTGTGGCACTGTGTAGTTACCTAATCTTATCTCTAACCATGAAATTTCTATGTACTAGAGCTATTGAGCTATGATCCAAGTTAGAAACCATATCTAGGATACATGCTTATTTTGTTGGGACCCACCGAGGTCGTATTGCTGTTGAATTATTTGTTTAAATTGCAATTTCATACTCAGTCATGTTTATTCATTTCATGTCATATATCACTCTCTGTTGCTATTTTGTTGACACATCATATCATTATTTTGGGCTAGTTTCATAGCATTGTGAGCCAGAGAGACTGGAGAGATTAATGACCGAGTGAGGCCGAAGGCCTGGGCTATGAGTGATATATGTATATATGTGGATCGGGTTGCACGCCGCAATAAGTATCATTGATTTATGCCATGATTGGCTTGATATAGTGCTTGGGCTGAAGGATCCCCTCTGAAGTCTGCACATACCGTAGTGAGCGCGGTTGATTTATATTGAGGGATGGATCTTCCCTGGACATGAATCTTTTCTAAAGCATTTATATTTGGGGATGGATCTTCCCCAGGTTGCATAGCCTTATATAATACTGAGTGACTGACTGTCAGTTGTATGTATATATTCGGGATGGATCTTCCTTGGGTTGGATTGGCCATATACAGTATGGAGTGACTGATCATGTCAAGTGATTAAGCATGATGATTGGAAAGTGTGAGACAAATAGATTGGGTACTCTGAGAGTGCGAGTACATGAGTTCATCTCTGAGATACATTTCATTGACATGCACACATGACATATAGGCATAGAGATGCATTTTTCTCATGTTGTATGGTATCACGTCATTCATGACTCTCACACATATTGACATGTTGATATAGAGATGTATTTTAGTCTTGCTATCTGGAAAAAGGAAACATCTTACATATTATTGAAAGGATTTTTGGGAGAAATCACAGTTTTCAAACTTACTTATATTTTGGCGATTTCGGTAAAAGATTTGGGTTTTCATCGATATACTTGAAAAACAGGCCTATTTTCTGGAACTATGAACAAGCTGAGCATTTTATCTCCGAGTTACTTCTTTTGTTACTTTCATTGTGTTGTTATGAACTGTTGTTGGCTATTGGTCTTGGACTCCGACCTTGGTTCCATCTCGTCACTACTTTCAACCTTAGGTTAGGTTTGTTATTTATTGAGTACATAGGGGCGCTTGTACTCATACTTGTCGCGCCTCCCTTTTATCCCTTTTGCGGGGAAGTCCGGGTTTCGACATTCATGAGGGAACAACTCGTTTCCTTTTGAGAATTGGGTGTTTGAAGATTCGCCACCTAACAGATTAAGGTGTGTTAGGGCACCTAGAGCAAATAACTCATGTGACCAGTTCGCATTACCAGTGATTAGGGTAAGTGCTCGAAATAACCTTGAGGGGAAGGTGTTAGACACCCCTCACGGTCCATAATGGTGGGTCCCGGCAGACCTTAAACTATGTGAATTAGTCAATTAACAAGTGAGCAGTATTAGGACATATTTGCAAATAAAGATAGTTTCCACAATCTAAATGCATATATGATCAAAGAAGTTGAGATGGTCCAATGCACATTTGTGAAAGAAGTTTAGATAATTTAAACACATATAGGAATTGGGAAAGGGAAGTCCTAAGTTGATTAGCCTACAGGATCAATTTGTGCAATGCCCGATAATCCTCCTCAACTAGAAGGGCTACACGTGACATTAGCACGCAGGTCATCATATCCTTTTACTACCCATTACCCCCTTAATGGTTATATAGGCGAGTTTGATTAACGACCTCTAAGCGTGCTGTTACCCGTCCCTTTATTGTGGCCTCGGGGGAATTTAGAACCTCTAGACTTAGGCAGTTCTAGACAACCCTAAGGTGTTTAAAAGGGAAAAGTCTAGGCGACAACAAATAACACATAGGATTTTCAATTAAGGAAGCGGATAAAAGGCTCATATTTACCTCCACATATACATGTGCAAATAAACAACACGGCTCAAACACTGATTTTGAAGAAGTTCAGAAAGCCTAGGAACATGATATCTAGATGAATGTTACATATACAGGATATATAGTGTTTGTTTTAAGGGAAGTGGCAGAATCCTAACTAGTTTGCCTACTGGTTTCATAGCCTGTTGAGCCTGGATAATTTCACACATAAACAGAACTGGTTTCACAATTATTTAACGGCCTAAGGCTTGCCTATGTGTGTATATGCAATCACAAATCTGGGGAACACTTAAACAGTTTGAAGTTCTTTCATCCTATTGGCATGTTTATCTAAGTGATGAATATTATAGTAGGTGATTTTATACTGATTTATACCAGAACATGATACACATGTGTGAGGGCTATTTTAAACTATTTATTTTAGTGACATGTCTCAAGGCAAATGCACATGCACTCATAAGACAAGATCTCTAATGCACATGGGGAAGGTTATTTTTATCAAATAGTATTAGTAACTTAATGGCAGGATTTCGAAGTGATAGAAGCTTATGTAGAATCAGAAGTGAGACGATGAGCTATAACATGTGATATGCGGAAGCAATAAACATGAATACCCTAAAAACAGGATATCTAGTGCACAGGTTTGGCATGGTTTGAAAGCAAATAGACACATCAATCTTAGAACATGATTTCTAATACAGATTTACATAGTGTATAGCCTAGAAACATGATTTCTACCAAGCTTTACCCACAGGACCATATAGCTACCCTCCCTTTTCACTAGTTACCCCAATATCTGTCTACAAATGATTATTACAGACTGAAACTGAATAAATTACATAAATGTAATATAGATTAAACTATAGGGAGCCTGATGCAGGCCCAAAGCAAACCTGGGGGGTACCAGGCCTTCAATAGTATCAAATACCAAGGATTTCATTGCCAAATTTGTGTCCAGGTGTGTCAGAGTTCCCTAAAGACCTCAAAGATCCCGGACAATGCTTACACCCAGACTTTTCTCAAATAGTGACTGGTTATGTGCAGTGTGGAAGGGCCAACCTTGATATGCCAGAGTTCAAAGAGATCTCAAGGAACCCTAAGCAGTACATATACTAGAGGGGTAGAACTTAATAACCTAAGAGTGAGTGAGAGTGCTTGACATGGTTTAAAAGACTTAGTGAAAACAGTTTAGGAGTAAAAGATTTTCTGAATATACCAGTTTTGAAAACTAGTTTTTAGAAGAATACTGATAACATTTTAAATTTTTTTTTGAAGAGAGCAAATTCAATAGACAGCTAATCAATCGTAGAAGGTTCATATTCACAGTCATTTTAGCAAATAGGTTTGCACATAGGGGAAGAGATTGGGCACATATAGGAGTCTCATTAGGGGTACATGAATCGGGTGTAGGGAGACATGTAGATAACAATATGCATAGAACACTTAGGTGCTTCATAGCCTTAACAGATTAACCAGGATAGTAGGCAATTAAGACATGGAGAAAAGATATAGAGGACAAAATCAGACACACAAGTGGCATCAACCATATTAAGTAACCAACATGACCACATAGTTAAATGATTAATCATAAATCAACAAACATGCTATTCAAGCATCAGGTAAACATGTAAAGTGTAGACATACTAGTTGTACATTGAACATGGCTGATTTTAGGCATGCTTAAACAAAGAAGTAAATAAGAGGATAAGTTAAATTCATAATCAATGAGCTAATGCAGGAATGAAAACACATAGAGTCTGGGTTTCAAATTTAACTAGAGACATACCAGTTGAGGAAAAACAAAAGAGTGCAGAATATAGAGCAAGTATAGTCTCACTATCTAGCCTTGGCTTTCAGCCGGCTATACCCACAATAGCACAAGTAGCACAAATAGCAAAGAAAGAGAATAATTTGAGTGTATGTATGTATTGTGAACTGATGTCCGTGTTGAGAAGTAAAATAGAAGAGTCTATATAGTAATTCAAGCGTAGAGCCAATAAGGTAAACAATCTACTTCAGTTAATCAAGGGAGGATCACAAAACCAATTACACAAAAAATCAGCATAATCTTCCCTTAATTAAGGGTAATTAACCAACGGTAAGGACATGAAATATTTAAGGAAAGAATTCAAATCAGACTTAGGGAAAAAGTGAATAATTAAGAATCTAATTAAGGAAATAGTCATGCAAAGAATCAGTAGATACTACAGGTAACTAAATAAGGCAAGAAAACTAATTAAAGTCATCAACAAGGTAATAATCAAGAATCATACACATGAACATTAACAGAGCAAATCACTCAGCAATTCTAGAAAGAATATATCAATTTTCATAAACAAAATAGGCTAAATAAAACTTTAGGACATAGAGCAATTAGGCAGAAAATAATTCAAAACCCTAATAGAGGTTAATTAGGACAAAAAATCACAAAGTAAGGAATCTGACTAAGGAAAGGCATTAGAATACAGAATGAGCCAACATGACTGATAATTTCGAAAAGCTCAGAATCGAAGCAAATCATTAGAGAGTTAGAGCTTTAACACAAATCGACTTAGGGTTTATACAACTTTAGCATAAATCAGTCAAAACACTTAAGAACCAACATCTAAGCGTTCAAAAGTCCGAAAAATCTTTTGAAAAGAGGACTTAGGGTAAACCTTAGTTTAGGAAAATGGAGAATCAGTTAAAAACCAAAACCTTTCAAGGAAAACATGTGAGATATGCTTGATTCGTCTCAGACATATACAAATCTGAGAAGATCGGAGATAAAAAATTAGGATTTTTTAGAAAGCATGACAGAGACGAGAACATAGGTCTAGAAAATCATGGATTCATACAAAAATAAGAGAGGCTTCTTACTCATGGTCGAGAAAATGGCCTGAAACAGGCAAAGAAATCAAAGGTGTAAACCAGACCGCCTAGGTCCCTTGAGATCTTCTCAAGGATCCAAGAAATCGATGAACCATAGCAAGTAGGAGGCCAATATAGGCCTGAGATGACAGAGAAATATCATAGAACGGAGGGCTAAGCCGGTGACGGTGCCTGAAGATTAGGGTTTAGGTAGAGAGCGTTTGAGAGAGAAGGGAACGGGTGACAGCGGGGTATGGTGGAAAATGACTTAGGTCAGGAGGGGGTCTTTTGGAGTTAAAATTGGTAAGAACCAAAATGGGTCGTTGATCTCAGAGATCAACAACCAAGATTAAAGGTGCCTGGGTCGGGTGGGTGAATTGGGTTAGGGATTTGGGCTGGTTTTTGGGTTCGAAAATTGGGGAGATTAAAAGGCTATTTGTTAAATACCCAAATAATTAACAATGAGAAAAAATAATTTTCATGCATAGAAGTGTCTCAAAATAATTATTCAATATTTTAAAAATATAAGGGATCAATTTCTGGCAAAATTATGCAGTAGTGTGTACATGGTCTATAATTGCAAAATCAGTGCAATTATAACCAAGAGGCGTAAATATGGCCATTTGCAAAATAATTGGAACTCAATAAGGCCATAAATGGTAATAGTAAATCAAGAGATGTTTTCAGATCGCATATAATGCAAATTTGTAATTATTTATATGAAGAAACTATTGAGATAAATTAATTAAAAAATGTAAAAATTATGAAAAATACACGTTGATGCCAATGCATAGTTTTAAAGATATATACATGCATTTCAAAAAATTGATAGGAAAAAATTAGGTATCAACAATACTACACTTCTGCATCTTGCGTGCAGATGTTGGATGCTGATGTTGCTGTGATTGATGGGAGCTGGAATTGAAGACGTACCTGCATTCTAGTTGTAGCTGCCTCTAGTTCATGGTAGCCTTAGATTTATAAAAATTTGCTTATATACGTTTCAATTAGATGATGTATTTATTTCATACCAGCTTTGTAAATTCTAATCTTAGAAGCTCATGATTTGTACTACCAGTCCTTGGGGAGTGTATAAGATTCATATATTTTCTTTTAATTTATTATCTTATTAAATCTCATTGGAATTAGACAATTGTTAATTGGCTTACCTAGCAGGTTGAGTTAGGTTCCATCACGACTGGTTGGATTTTGGGTCGTGATAAGTTAATATTAGAGCTCTAGGTTTATATGTTCTGCAAGTTATGAGCAAGTAGCTAGTAGAGTCCTGCGGCTCGGTAAGATGATGTCCATAGCTATCTTCGAGAGGCTACTGGGCATTTAGGATATATTTCCCATCTTTCTTTGCTTATTATGCGACATTGATTCAACTGGAAGCATAACTCTTTGAATTCCTTCCACGCATTCATATGCGCATGTGAGCGCTCGGTGCCGGTTGTGCATCTGCGGCTTGTGATTCCATGGATGAGGTGCAAGATGTGATTTTGGTGTGATGATGATGGGCCACTCTGGAGAACTTGAGGTCGTGTTTTTGAGTGTAGCTTAAGCACGAAGATTTCGATTGTGTGAGTGCATGCTTTTGGACTTATAAGTCTGGTAGTGTCCCTATTAGTGGAATTTGTGGCTCGATGAGTGGTTGGATGGCTATATAATGAGTATGATATGATTGTGGGAAGTGTTCAGATTGTCTGAATGTGATGAAAAGAGTTTGCTTGAGATATAAAAAAAAGAATATTGGGTTCTTGATTTCTGTCTTGATTTGATGTATAGTCTCTAGTTATGGGTATGTTGAAGGACCTTTCATGTTGGTTAATTGTGGAACGAATTGGATTATCATGAATTGTTGAGGAGTTCAGAATCAGGGAGATTAAGTGATTGCGTAGTAGTTGTGGTTGTGAGAGGGTATAAAGAGATGTCAATTTGAGGCTAAGCAGGTGGGTTACAACCTGCAAGGTAATCTACGGATGTGTGATTTTTATGACGTTGTGTGGAGGATTTTTTTATCTACCAATGGGTTATATTTGTGCGGTTTGTGTTTGGATCGGTTGTAATAATTGACTTGACCATCACAAGGGTGAATGCAAGATATGCAAATAATTTGAAGTATTAGACGGTTTGCGCTACAGGCGCTCATGAAGTATTTAGTTGAAACTCATTGCGGTATTATGGTAGTAATAGAGTATGGGCATTGTGAGTTATTATGTGTTTTGTCCTATGCCTTTGAGCCAAGTGGGGGAGTCTGCCGAGTTGATTGCACGGTTATGTATTGTATTGATTTCAGTTTGAGGTATACTTGTGAATTAGTTATGACTTGCAGAGGTTGAGATCGAGGATGACTTGAGTAAAGGAATTTCTGGATACAGGTTGTATTACACTCTATGGGTATATGGAAATCATGGAATGGTTGAGTGGCTATTTATAGTGTGCATGAAGTAGGAATTTACTTGGTTGCTTAGAGGTGTGGATTACTTTTTTGGTATTATTGTGCTAATAGGCACAAGTTGTTCGACCATTAGGGAGGTGCAATTGAGATTTGAGCAGAGTGGATGACTTTCGAGAAGGTTCTAATAGATTCAAGATTTATGTGTAGCAAGTGAGAATTTTTTGAATTTGTATATGGCTAGAATTTGAGATTTAAGTTGGGTGGTATCGAGACTTATGGCATTTCTATATCATTGTAGATTATACACTTCAGTATCAAAGAGGTGAAGGAAAATAGTTTTAGATTCACATAAGGTCTCTTCAGAGTAGGTGTACCGGTTGTGGTTCTTTGGGGTACTTAAGAGAGAATTCAGCGGGTTATGGGCTTTAGGGCGGTGTGATTTTATTCTAGGATCTCATGGGGTGAGTTTTGGTTAAGGATCATGGTGTTCTGCCAAGGAGAAGTGTCACATTGAGGGTAATTGGAAGGAACTCGGAGAAATAAGACAGTTTGGTAGTGGGTTGGATCAGCACGGTAATGGGCATGATCGACTCTTTGGGTTCTTATGATGTGGTGAGTCTCTACAGATGTTTCGTGGCAATGCTCTTAGGTTTTGGCGACCCGCGTGGCTTGGTGGAGTTAGAGAGATTCAATTTTGATGGTTTGGTTATGTGCAAATGAATTTCCAAAGAATTTTCGATGATTTCTATCACGGTTCAAAGTGGATATTTCCAACTAGCGAGAGGAGTATGTTGAGTAATGTGATTTCCTATTAGATGAGGTCAAATGGAAGGTTTCTAACTGATTGGATATGTATTCTACTTGTGATTCAGAGTTGATTATAAGGTTATCGTATATTTCATATGATGGCGTGATACATGCGGTATGTTGTGTGGGATTAAGGTTTGTTTGTGCAAGTCATAGTTCCGTTTAAAGGGAAGATCATGAATTCTTAGGTAACATGGACAATTTCAGATAACTAGGTGAATGATAATACTAATTGTTATTGCCGGAGAAGGATGCGCATTTCAAAAGGCGCATTGTGTTTTGACTTGCGGATGCTTCATTGGTATTGATGTACCCACCTGGTTGATCGATCGCTGATATTCATATTTTGCTATGTAGCACGAAAGAAAATTATGGAGGTATTCCTCGTGGGATGGTCCCATGTGAGAGATATGTTAAACATTCAGGCGGTGGAGTTGGGATCAGATATGGTGATTTGTGTGTTCTATGAATTTGGAGACCGGGAGTTCTCAGAAATAGATTGTTTCGTGGTTATGAATTGTGAAGATGTGGCCAAAGCTAGCCAGATGATAGTATATTTTATGGTTCAGTCATTATTGACTTTTTGAGGTTTATATATCTATTTGTGGGTGACCAAAGTTGATTTGGGCTCTATTGGTAGGCCCAATGAGGATGTGTGTTCTACACCGGGCCGGATTGGTTAACTCCGTATTGCTGTTGTTGAGGGATATGACATTCGGTTAGAGTTGAGCTTATTCGTGTTCTGAGATACTCTATGAGTCACCCTTCTATGCTACAAGGGGTTGTGATTCGTTAGTTATATACACACATGATGCGGTTCTATTTAGGCCTTCTGGCGGAATTTGAGCGAGATGGGTATTAGGGTGTTGAATGATTGATTGTGCATTAATTATGTTCATTCGTGACTACGGTATTGAGTTATTTGCTTCTCAGTGGTTATGGTCATGCACTTTTGGTACAAGATGTCAGATGGCGCGTGATTGTTGATTTTGGGCATTGTGACTCGAGGTATTTCATGTGGATCAGTGTTTGGATGGGGTTGCGCATTGCAGCGAAGATATGTTAGGATATGATCCTTTATGTTAGATTCGTGTGTTTGGGTTCTACGGTGTGTGATGGGTTCTTAGCATTGCGTTCTGCTGATACTTGTTGAGCTTGCAAGACGGTTCTCTCATTGGAGTCATTTTCTATGTTTGAGTATGTTTGAATTGTTATGTATTGGTGCATGGATTGCACGATTTGTGGCTCTGGGTAGTATTGGAGCGACATGTCATTAGAGTAGCTTGTATTTGATAAGATGAGGTCGTCAGACCTAGAATAGGTGCTATTAGATTTGATTGCGATATATTTGAAAGGATAATGTCGTTGATCGACTTAGAAATTAGCGATAGTTCTTGTCGAAGGAGAGAGATCTCCATTACTTGTTGATCTGATGAATAGTTATGAGGTTTTGCGTGTTTGTTTTATCATCTGCAGTACACAAAGGCTTTAGAATGAGGTTTTTTTGACATGAGGTTTATTACCGGTATTGGGTTGTTTTGAGCAGCTACTATGATCGAAAATTTTGCTATGAGTATGTGAGTCGTGTGGTGTATCGGGTGATTACATCTTGGGTTGTGGTTATGGCTTGATAGAGCTTGTTCAGATTTATGCAGTGTGTAGATGCGAAGTTCGGGTCTTGTAGTAAATTCTGGATGTTGGTAGTTGGATTCTATGTTTGACGACCCAAACCGATGGGCCGCGATGGGCACTCGGTACCTTACTCAAACAAGTACCAACGTAACGTATCTTTCTTATTACATCATCATATACACGTGACATACGGGCCTAATAGGCCAGCATGATGCTTTATAAGCTCAAAACATAGGCCGACAAGGCCGTTCCATCTTTCACATACAAGACATATGTCTACAAGCCTCTAAGAGTATATAAATGTCATAAAGGTCGGGACAGAATCCCACCACACCAAACAATACACGTCTAAATCATACTAACCAAACACACAACTCCGAAGCAAATGGAGCGCACCAAATCTTCCGCTGAGCTGATAGCCTACTTGGAGGGTTCTCGACTCATCTATCTGTACCTGCCGGCATGAAACACAGCATCTCCAGGCAAAAGGGACGTCAGTACGAATAATGTACTGAGTATGTAAGGCACATAAATAAGCACATAATAGACATGGAAGAAATATGGAGTACATGACTCAACCTGTAAGTTTGAATAACTTTGTAAATCATGAAATAATTATAGTATCATGCATATGCGTATGAATGTCATGTCGTTCATAGGTACATGTTTCATAACATCATCAGCCTCTGAGGGAATCCCATCATATCATATGGACCACTGTGGGCAAAATCATCATCGTATACTAGCTGATCATGTGGTGATGCATATATAACGCCATAACCTTTCCCATATCCCATATACATATATATACATACATACATATGCATATATAACGCCGTTTGAATAATATTTCATCCACTGTGGGCAACATTATCATCATATACCAACTGATCAGGTGGTGGTGCGTACATAACGCCGTAACCTTTTCCCATATCCCATATACATATATTTACATATATACACGTATATAACGCCGTTTGAATCATATTTTAGCCACTGTGGGCAACATCATCATCATATACCAGCTGGTAAGGTGGTGATGCATATATAACGCCGTAACCTTTTCCCATATCTCATATACATATATTTACATATATACGCGTATATAACGCCATCTGGTCATGGGTCAATGCACATGTATGAAATGCATGAAAAAAATGTAATAATCTCAATATTTCTTCCAGATAAATTTATCCAACTGCGTATTATTCTGAGACCCACGAGCAGAAGATAATAATATTTTTCATGGGGAATTAAGAATACAGACACCCCTACTATTTCTACGAATAGAGTAATTAATGGAAACCGTGCATTTACTTGTTTCTTCTGTATAATTTGAATCATGCCAAAAAGAAAGAAGGGATAACCTTAACATACCTGAGCCGAAAAAATTCACTCCTATTCGTTTTAGCAACTAGTGCAAATTTCAGCTTCCAAGTACACTTGAAATAGTTGAAACAGGTTGTCATTAAGATCTTGGGTTGTTTTGTACATCAGTGGTATGCCTACTTTGTATGCCACGTTTTATATAAATGCATGAGTCACTTAATCTATGATATAAGGCTGTCACATGGGGTGGGAGTGGGATTTAATCTTATCCAAATATATTCCCAATTAATTAGGTAATGTCCCGTTACCCGGTAATTAATCAATTACCCACAAAATTGAGAATTATTCCCACTTACTTAAAATATTACTCACTTTTCACATACCTTATATACCTTACTATTATGGTCATGTGGTACCTCATATGACACTAGTCCATAAATACTGGATATTTTAGCTCGGGCCGTATGTTACCCCAAAATGCTAAACTTGGACGAAAATTTGTTTTCTTTGACTTGCTTTCCCTTTTACCTTTACAAATTTACTTATTACTTGTTTGAAATAGCACAATCCTTATAGTCTCCAAATAATCTTTTCCTTGGACTGATGTCAGTTACCTTATGACAAATTCAATGTACAACAACTACAGGGTGCAACATCGTCGTATTGTAGTATTGCGGAACGTGACATCTCACTTTTGAGTTCTCATTAATTTATTTATAGCGTGTTTTCATGTACGAAAATATGGGGTGCAACACTATGGTTTACGGATTAAGGTTGAAGTAATGATCTTCAGTTATGTTGGGTTGTCAGGCCTATATGGAATAGGGTGACGTGTGATCACCCTCGGGTATGTGCATGGTCAGGTTACACGGTAGTTTGACGGCTTAGGAATAACTCTTGGCACGTTCGAGGACGAACGCATGTTTAATTGGGGGAGAATGTAACGAGCCGACCGGTCATTTTGAGCATTTGCATTTTGCTCGGTAGTTTGGGGGCACGAGTAACTCCTATGATGTATTAGGACTTATGTGCAAAATTTGAATTCATTCCAAGTTGATTTGATATATTTCGGTGCGAGTTTTTGGAAGTCGAAAGTTCGAACGTTCATTAAGTTTGATTTGAGGTGCGTTTCGTCGTTTTGATGTTGTTATGGATGATTTGAGGCCTCGAGTATGTCCGTATTATGTTATGAGACTTTTTTTTATGTTCGTACGGGGTCGAAAGGGGCTCTGGTGAGTTTTAGATATGTTTGGATTGTGTTGCACTCATTTTTCTTATGTTTCGACGTCGTTTATTCAAGCATAAATGGTACCACATTGAATAAGTGGGCTCCGGTTTCTATTTTGATTGAAGCATTAGATCTGTATCATAATTACGGATCCATAGCAAAAATAATCGTCGAAATTGGACATCGTATAAGGATTTTATGATCATTTTACTAAGAATTGGGTTGTCAGATTTTTTTTCAGATTAATTACGAAATTGCCACTGACTTCGTATTTAAAAATCTGCACTATTTTCCAATATTGAAACCAACATATCTCCTTCATTATAAGTTCAAATGGAGTGATTCAAAAGCCTAATGTGACTGAAATTTCACAAGGAATCCATTGAAGGCATCAAAAGTGAGTTTCAAGATTGTTTGTCACACAAAACGAGGTAGAATAGCTGGGCAAAAATACTTAATATTAAAGGCTTGTTCATTTGGTCATATTATGAGTTGGAGGACTCGGATTTGGACAAATTTTGGAGGCGATTCTAACCATATGGATTGGGGTAAGTGTTGTATACTCAATTTTGGTTATATTTCATGAATGTATCTTCGTTTTTTGGCATTTAATCGATGATTTCATAAAGTGAATTTTTGAGTTTTGAACATCAATTTAGAGTCGGATTTAAGTGAAGCTAGTATGGTTGGACTTGTAATTGAATGGGTTGTCGGATTTTGTGGGTTTTGTCGGGTTCCGAGACATGGGCTCGGGTTTGAATTTATGGTCGATTTTGGAATTTTGATTAAAGATTCGACCTTTATTAATTGGGTTTGTTTACTTTGGCATTATTTAAGGTATTTGAGTTGCTTTTGACTAGTTTCGAGCCATGCAGAAGTCTCTACGCATGAGATGGCATTTTTGGAGAATTGTTTGGCTTGCTGGGTATTGTATTTTAGCTTGTTCGAGGTAAGTAACACTTCTAAATTTGATGCTGAGGATCTGAATTATGTGTTACATATTTTGGTGTTGAGGTGACACACATACTAGGTGACGGACGTGTGGGTGTACACCATGTGAATTGTGACTCCATTATTTCTGTGGTACTGTGTAGTTACCTGATCTTATCTCTAACCATGAAATTTCTACGTACTAGAGCTATTGAGCTGTGATCCATGTTAGAAACCATATCTAGGCTACATGCTTATTTTGTTGGGACCCACCGAGGTCGTATTGCTGTTGAATTATTTGTTTAATTTGCAATGTCATACTCAATCATGTTCATTCATTTCATATCATATCTCAGTCTCTGTTGTTATTTATGAACACATCATATCATCATTTTGGGCTAGTTTCATGGTATTGTGAGGTCGAGAGACTGTAGAGATTGAAGACTGAGTGAGGCCGAGGGCCTGAGCTATGAGTGATATATGTATATATGTTGATCGGGTTGTATGCCGTAATGAGTATCATTGATTTATGCCATGATTGGCTTGATATAGCGCTTGGGCTGAAGGAGCCCCTTCGGATTCTGCACACACCCCAGTGAGCGCGGTTGACTTATATTGAGGGATGGATCTTCCCTGGACATAGATCTTGTCCGAAGCATTTATATTTGGGAATGGATCTTCCCCAGGATGCTTAGCCTTATACAGTACTGAGTGACTGACTGTGAGTTGTTATGTATATATTTGGATGGATCTTCCTTGGGTTGGATTGGCCATATATAGTACTGAGGGATTGAGCATGTCGAGGAATTAAGCATAATTAGTGGAAAGTGTGAGACCGAGAGATTGGATACTTTGAGAGTGAGAGTACATGAGTTCATCTCTAAGATACATTGCATTGGCATGGACACATGACATACAGACATATGGATGCATTTTTCTCATTAAGTACGGTATCACGTCATTCATGACTTCTTACACATATTAACATGTAGAAATAGAGATGTATTTTAGTCTTGCTATCTGGAAAAAGGAAACATCTTACTTATTCTTGAAAGGATTTTTGGGATAAATCACAGTTTTCAAACTTACTCATATTTTTGGCGATTTCGGTAAATGAGCTGAGCATTTTATCTCCGAGTTACTTCTTTTGTTACTTTCATTATGTTGTTATGAACTATTTTTGACTATTGGTCTTGGACTCCGATCCTTGTTCCAGCTTGTCACTACTTTCAACCTAAGTTTTGGTTTGTCACTTATTGAGTAAAAGAGAAAAAGAGAAAGTCCTCAGGTTTCCTGGATCCCGAGGCGAAGATGAAGAAAAGGGCAGCCACCCGGCTTTGGAAGCCCAAGAAGAACGCCAAGTCTAGGGTACCAGACCCTGACTTTCTCTACCGGCCCAGGATGAGCCTAAAGAAGACGACATCTTGGTCGCTCATGGGTCGAACCCTACTAGGGAGTAGGCAATGCCCGAGAAAAAGGACAACGAGGTCGATCCCCTTCAGACTTTGGAACCTGAGTGGGAGGTAGAGGTTGCGACCTCCTAGGAAGCTGCTCCTGTTACAAAAGAGGTGACCGGTGTCATTGACATTGTGGAGACGCCCTAATACACCTATTCTATGCTTGAGGAGGCCCAAGCGGGCAAAGAAAAGTCAAGTGAAGGTGCGCAGGGCTAAGATGATCCCCTCAACACATTTTTCGACAACATGGGCATGACCGCATTGGAGGATTTTTCCGGGCTTGGTCACCTGGAGGTCCCGAAGAAAGATGTGCCCTTGGGAGTTGGCAGGCCGAGTTCTAAGCCAAGATTAGTGAAGCAATTTCTTGCGCTGAGCGCGGACCCTGAGCACAAGTGAACGGTCATTCTTAATGTCCCGGAGGACGTCTAAGTCTTGTCTTCCAGTGGGCGTAGCCAGCTACCTCTGATGCTTGGTGACCAAGGAGGACCAGGACAAGATGAATGAGGTGGGAACATCGAGCCTCTTCAATGAGGTGCAATAGGCATTGAACTGGGTAAGGCATCTTCCCCTTGTATCCCTTTGTGAATCTTTATTTAGACTTTAATGTCCTTTACTAACTTCATTATTTTTTAGGCTTCAATGCTTCATTATGAAAGCTTCCTCCGGTACCGCTTGGAGTTTATCCACCTCGAGTTCGAGCTTAAAGAGCAGGTCCGGAAGAAGGACATATACATGGCTCTTAGTTAGCAACAGGACGAGGCCCTTAAAGACTTCCCGATTCTCCTAGCGGAGCTGGAAAAAGCTTAGAAGGAGGCCCCGATCCTAAAGTGGGAACATGCCGACCTGGTTGAGAAGGTAAAGATATTTGAGGCTAAGAATGAGCAGCTAGTCGTGGTCACTAATGAAATACCTTTGCAGGTACAACAGAAGATAGACCTAATCGACCATCTCGGGGACGAGATGGATGAGGTCAAGGCCATGGCCGAAGGGTGGAAAGGCAAGATAGACCTACTGGCCTCGGAAAAGGAAGATACGAAGGTGGAGCTGGCATTGGTCAAGAACGAACTCCGGGTGGCAAAGGAAAAAGCCAATAAGTGGTCTATGCTGAATGATGATCTTCGAGCACAGTTGAGCTCGACCATCTTGGAATGGGATGCACTTGGGAAAGAATATGCCGCATTGAGTTCCAAACTAGATGCAACCTCTGCTGATGCCGAGGAAATGGTAGCCCAGTATAGCGTAGATATGGAGGCAGCTAAGACCCTCTTAAAGACAAAGAATGAATACATAAAGCAACTATCCCAGAGAGAGACCCTCAAATAGATCCACACCCGAGGTTTTGACTTATCGGCCGAGATCGACTAAGAGGCTCGAGGCCGAAGCAAAGGAGACGATCCTAAGGGTCCTGAAGACTCTGAGAGTTCTGATGGTTCTGAAGGCTTTGAGGGCTTTGATGATTCTGGCGATGAGTCGGGCTCCGGTGAAGATCAGGCATATATGCCTTAGTATTTTTCCAGTTTTTTTTATTTTTTTCTTATGTATTTTTTTTTCTTTGAGGTCGTTCTATTGGGACTTTGTAAATATATTTTGGAATAAATATGAAATTTTTTCCTTTCTAGCAATATCGTGTCTTTACCTTTTTAGCATATTTTTTGCAATTTCTACTTGCGTATCATTTTTGATGCCTTAACATAAAACCAGAATTCGATTCCAATTTGGTTTTCTTGTGGCTTCGTATCCTCGATGAGACCGATGATTTTTAAGATGCTAAAATGTTTTTGGATGTATCCAAGCCGTTTATAGGGTGGTCGTAGCCTTTTATACTTGGGCACCGCCTAATAGGTTTGGTGCTTCTGGGATTCTGTAGCCCAGGTCGTCCAAATTTTCTTCGGGCGACAATCCCCAAGTAGAGGTATCCCGTGGGCTCGATAGTCCCCGAGTAGGGGTAGCCCATGGGATCTAAGATCCGGGATAGAATAAGAAAAAATGTGTAGTAGCTAATGGGAAATTTCTTTCATTTCTTAGTATGCAAGGTACATGATCGAAAGCATGAAAAACCTTGTCCTATGGCAGGAATGGACTATGTGGGCATGGTTCATACGACCGTTTGGCCTTTACAATGAATCCTAACCACTAAACCTTAGCTTTTAGCACAAAACGTTTTCTTTTTCCCTTGCTAAAACCTTTATCTGGGGGTAATGGCCCCCAGTATTCGAGGTCAAACTCGTGAGGGCTCAGATTCTATAGACTTGAAGCGAACGATTTTTGACTCCGGTTTGAAATTGGTCTTTGAATCTGAGTTAGCATGTTTCACTGTTGCCTCGTAAAAAACCTCACCGAAAAACCCACTTTTGGACAAAACCGATTCAAGGGAAAAATAGTTCAACGCGTGCTTTAAGACCTAATGGACACATCCGTCCTTGGTTGTTTACCTACATATGTTAGTCTGATTTATGACATGATTAAGAAGTAATTGAGTTCGTACCTTAGCAGTAGTACCTCTTTAAGTGTGTCACATTCCAGTTGTTCGGTAGTTGTATACCATTCCCGGCATTGAGTTTATACGAGCGTTTACCGGTCATTCCGACAACTCGATATGGTCCTTCCTAGTTTGGTCCCAGCTTCCCTTTCGTTCGGGTTCCTGGTGTGTAGTATTACTTTCCTCAACACCAAGTCCCCGATTTGAAAGTGTCGGAGGCTGGCTCTTCGATTGTAATACCTTTCTATTCGCTGTTATTAGGCATCCAATCAGACCAGGACGATCTCCTGCCTTTTATCCAATAGTTCCAGGCTCGTGATCATGGCCTTGCCGTTTGGCTCTTCTGTCACATATTGGGACATGAGGCTCGGTTCTCCCACCTCGAATGTTATTAAGGCTTCGGTTCCGTAGACTAATGAAAATAGGATGGCCCCGGTGCTAGATTTTGAAGTCGTACAATATGCCCGTGGGACTTCAGGTAGGATCTCTTTCCATTTCCCTTTCGCACCGGTCAATCTCTTTTTTAGGTTTCGAAGTATGGTCTTATTTGTTTATTTTGCCTGCCCGTTCCCACTTGGGTGATAAGATGTTGATAGTATCTTCTTGATCTTGTAATCTTCAAAAAATTTATTTACCTTGCTGCCTACGAATTGTTTTTCATTATCGCAAACGATCTCGGTTGATATCCCAAATTGACATATTATGTGGTCTTAGATGAAGTTAATGACTTCTTTCTCCCTAACCTTTTCAAATGCTTGAGCCTCGATCCATTTGGAAAAATAATCGATCATGGATAATATGTATTGAGATTTACCAGGTGCCCATGGCAGGGTAACGACGTTGTCCATTTCCCACTTCATAATTTGCCACAGAGACAATATCAAGTAGAGCATTTCTCCTGGTTGATGGATCATCGGGGCATCTCTGGCAGTCGTCGCATTTCCATACGATGTCCTTTGCATCTTTCTCCATTTTGGTCCAGTAATAGCCATCCCTAATTAGTTTTTCGAACCAAATATTCTGCCCCCAATAGCTCCCACAAATGCCTTCGTGAACTTCTCTCAAGGCTGTATTCGGTCTCTCCCTATCCCAAGTATCTAGATAGTGGGCCGTCGAATGTTCTCTTGAACAATGCCCCTTCGACCAAGCTAAATCTGGTAGCCTTGGTATGTAGGGGCACCAAGTTTGTTGTCCTCGACCCTGATCTTTGACTGGTACCTGTTGTGGATGTAGGACCAAGTCATCGCCGAGTACTTTACCAAATTTT
Source organism: Nicotiana sylvestris (assembly GCF_000393655.2). Classification (NCBI taxonomy): domain Eukaryota; kingdom Viridiplantae; phylum Streptophyta; class Magnoliopsida; order Solanales; family Solanaceae; genus Nicotiana; species Nicotiana sylvestris. The sequence goes on from NC_091063.1 coordinate 68,773,426, forward strand.
TTTCAGCTGTTGTGAAGCCAAGGAGCTTCGAGGGTTAAGCCTTTAAGTGAATGTCTAAACGACCTAATCATCTACAACTGGAGGTAGGTCCATTCTTTCTATCTGGAACTTCGGCACGAACTTCCTGAGCATCTCGTTGTCTCTTTGTTTAACCTTGAAAAGGTTCGACTTTCTAGTCTCGACCTTGATGGCCCCGGCATGGGCTTTCATGAAAGCATCTACAAGCATGGCAACCGAGTTAATGGAATTTGGGGGTAAGTTCTGATACCATATCATCGCTCCTTTGGACAAGGTCTCCCCAAACTTCTTCAGTAATACCGACTCGATTTCATCATCTTCTAAGTCGTTCCCTTTGATTACGCATGTATAGGAGGTCGTATGCTCATTTGGATCCATGGTTCCGCTATATTTCGGGATATCAGGCATACGAAACCTCTTTGAGATTGGCTTCGGTGCCGACTTGGAGGAAAAGGATTCTGGATAAACTTCTTGAAATCCGGCCCTTTCAATATCGAAGGTGTTGCCGGGATTTGATCAACCCTGAAATTGTATGTTTCCACTTTCTTGTCATTAGCCTTAATTTTCTTTTCACCTGAATCCACCCGCTTTGTAAGTGCTTCAATCATTTTCATTATTTCAGGATTGACCCCGGGCTCAGCTTTACCCGATCTCTCGGTGATCTATTCATTTCTTTGGATGTTTTCCGAGATTGTTCATGCTCAGCCCTTCTAGGGGCATGGCTTTGATTCTATAGCTGCACTATCACTACCTGTTAAGCCTGCAATATTTCAAAGATTAACCATAGGCTCACCCTATCGCCTTTGCCTTCAGGCACTTCTCGAGATGTTGGTCGGGGTCCCCCCCCCCCCGAATGCTATTTTTGGGATCAAGTGGCAATTGAAATCGATGGCCACCTGTGAGATAATATCGATCAGATAGGCAACTGGAACTCCATTGGGATCAGTAAGAGGAACCTCATTGCTAGGCAGCAGATTAATGTTTTTGCCATGATGGCCAGACTAAGCGTCAATGTTCAAGTGGGCAGACTAAGAATTTGACAATTTTAAACTGACTTGAAATTAAGACTTTAAAGAACAAGCGTAAAATAGAGTGTGTTATAGAAATTTGTATCAAATCACCACTATTATCCTTAGCCCACGGTGGGCGCCAAACCGTTTACCCTTAAAATGGATAACAATTAAATTTGTATGGGGTTTTAATAATATGTGGATTGATTCAACACAAATAATCAAGAATATTAGATAAATGAGTTAAATACACCATGAATAATCAAACCAATTGTAATGTTACGACCCAACTCAAACTTAGGTCGAACAGTAGTTTTTCCCTTGATCAAACACTATGTTAGAAGCCAATTGTGAATGAAGTACAAATAATAAAATAAGAATTTTGCAATAGCTAGAAAGAAGAAAAATAAATTTGCATTGCCTTGGCTTTCGTCAAAGTCTGTTATCAAAGAAAAACTTCCCCTTCATATAGTAGGAGAGTTTCATCCCTAGTACAAGTCTAGAAAAGGTAAAAATCCTCCTTTCTCATTAGTTACTGATCCGTAACCAACATCGGGTGAGATCTGTGCCGTGATATCCGGTTAGGTACGGATATCACGGCCCTCTGTTAGTCATGTGTAATCGTATGCCATATTTCGCGAGGTATAAGAGCCGTTTTGGGTATGAAGAGCATTGTTTTATCACACATGACGATGAACACATCGTTCACCTTTCATGGGTCTCAGCATGAAAGGCTCCTAGTCTCGATTTCAACCTCCTGTGTCCATGCCCTTCTTCTGTCTTCTTCACCGGGATATCGGGGTATGCATTTTATTGTAATACTCAATACTCCATTTTATGTTCTTTTTAAAGATAACTAGGGTTCATGACTAACTTAAAGACAATTTCATATTTTCTAATGTAATACAAATTTCTAAACAAATTAAAAAGACTCATAAGAAAACATCATATGTAAATGTAAGCGTACTAATACGATTAACCTTTTTCTGTGTGATTTTAGGCCCGCCTTGCCCCTTCTGACATTTTCCAGCATCAACTTTATATACACCTACGAACAAGTGATTTAACAGTCTATGTAGGACACAATCAAACTGTCTAAGTTGACTTTTTATCATCCTGTTCTCGGTGTGCTACTTGGACTTGATGTCGAGTGTGATCACTTCTAGTTTGTTTACTCCTGTAAACATGTCCATCTTATTATTTGCAGTTTTATAATGATTGTCTATCATGAGATGGTGTTTTAGCTTGCAGTTTTATAATGATTGTCTATCATGAGATGGTGTTTTAGCTTGCAGTTTTATAATGCTTGGACTTGTCTATTGAGATGGTATTTTAGCTTTACATACTAGTACTATTCGACAGTACTAACGTCCCTTTTGCTGGGGGTGCTACATCTTTAAATAGATATAGGTGGTTGTATAGCAGATAGTGTTGATCGCAGCTAGTGGTGCATCCTCTTCTCAGCAGTCTTGGTGAGCCCCATTTCATTTCAGGGTCATGTATTGTATCTCTTGTGCATATATTTACCACGTTTTGTGGTATAGTCGGGGCCTTGTTGTTGGCAATATCATAACTATCTTTTGTATTTTTATAGGCTCCGTAGACATTATATGGGTTGTGTATGGGTGCTAGAAAGGTCAGATGGATTATGTTGTGTTTTGGACTCTTGTTCCCTTAAATCGTAAATTGTATGTATTTTGAGAACTTAACTATGATGTAGCAAAATGAAATGAAATGAATTAGTAATGTTTATATATATGATCTTTCCACTGTTTAACTAATGGTAACATGCCTTCTCTTGGTCATAAGCGAGTTGGGTAGGAAATGTCTAACAGGCTTGCTCGACCGGGTCAACTCGGTTGAACACCGGTCACACTCTCCAAGGTTGGGGCATGAAATCACGAGCCTGGAATTATTGGATGAAAGGTGAGGCCACCCTGGTCTGGTTGGCCATCCTGAAACAACAAATAGAAAAGTGTTACAACCGAAGAGCCAGCCTCCAACACATTCAAGTCGGGGACTTGGTGTTGAGGAAAGTAACATTATGCACCAGGAAACTTAACATAGGGAAGGTGGGACCAAACTGGGAAGGACCATATCGAGTTGTCGGAATAACCGGCAAAGGCTCGTATAAACTTGAAGCGGGGAATGACGTACAACTACCTAACAACTAGAACGTGACACACTTAAAGCGGTACTACTGCTAAGGTACGAACTTAATTACTTTTTAATCATGTTATAAATTGGACTAACATATGCAGGTAAACGACCAAGGATGGATGTGGCTATTAGGTCTGAAAGCACGCATTGCAATCTTTTTTCATTAAACTGGTTTTGTCCTATAGTGGGTTTTTCGTCAAGGTTTTTAACGAGGTAACAATAAAACATGCTAACTTGGATTTAAAGATCGATTTCAGACAGGAGTTAGTGATCGTTCGTTTCAAGTCAACAATATTCGAGCTCTCACGCGTTCGACCTCGAATACTGGGGGCCATTACCCTCGGATTAAGGTCTTACCAAGGGAAAATGCAAACTTTGTGTGCTAAAAGCTAAGGCTTGGTGGTTAGGATTCATTGTAAGGGCCAAACGATCTTACGAATCTTGCCCATATAGTCCACTCTTGCCATGGCACGAGTTTTTTTTACGCTTTCGACTATTGAGCCCATGAGCTACCCCTACTCAAGGACTATCGTGCCCACAGGTTACCCCTACTCGGGGATTATCGATCCCATGGGCTACCCCAACTCGGGGACTATCGAGCCCACGAGCTACCCCTACTCGAGGACTATCGAATCCACGGGCTACCCTTATTTAGCGACTATCACCCGAAGAAAATTCGGATGACCCGGGCTACCGAATCCCTAAAGCACCAAACCTATTAGGCGGTGCACAAGTATAAAGGATACGACCACCCTATAAACGGCCTGGAGATGTCCGAATTCTTTTAACTGGAAAGTAAGGCCTTTACGAAAATTTGAAACCTACTAAAAGATTACCCTCGGCAAAAACATCACCTAGAAACACTTTAGCATCTTAAAAACCTTTGGTCTCATCGAGGGTTTGAAGCCAAAGTGGCATGGAAGTCTAGTTTTATGCTAAGGCATCAAAAAAATTACGCAAGTAGAAATTGCAAAAAGATGCTAAAAAAGTAAAGACAAGATATTGCCAAAAACAGATAAATTTCATATATATTCCAAAATATAAATACAAAGGCCTGATAGAATGGCCTCAAAGAAAACAAAAAAATACCTAAGCAAAAAAAATAAAAAATAGAAAAATACCAAGGCATCTACGCTTGGTCTTCACCGGAGCCTGACTCATTGCCAGAATCGTCGGAGCCTTCGAAGCCTTCAGAAGCATCAGAACTCTCGGAGCCTTCGGGGCCCTTAGGCTCGTAGAGCTCCTTTACTTTGGCCTCGAGCCTCCTAGCTTCTTTGATCTCGGTTGATAAGTCAAAACCTCGAACATGGATCTCTTCGAGGGTCTCTCTGTGGGATAGCCGCTTTATGTATTCAGTCTTTATCTTTAAACGAGTCTCAGATGCCTCCATATCGGCCTTATACTAGTATTTCCTCGCCATCAGCTGAGGTTGCATCTAGTTTGGACCTCAGTGCAGCGTATTCTTGCATAAGGGAATGTTCCAAGATGGCCGAGCTGAGCTATGCCCAGAGATCATCATTCAGCTGAGACCACTTATTGGTTTTGTCCTTCACCACCCGGATTTGGTTCTCTACCAATGCTAGCTCCGCCTTCGCATCTTCCTTCTCCAAAGCCAGCAGGTTCATCCTGCCCTTCCACCCTCCGGCCATGGCCTTGGCCTCGTCCATCTCGGCCAGGAGCTGGTCGATTAGGTCTATCTTCTGCTGGACCTGCAAAGTTGTGTTATTAGTCACCATGACTAGCTGCTCATTTTTAGCCTCAATGATCTTTACCTTCTCAACCAGGTCTGCATGTCCCCACTTTAGGGTCGAGGCCTTCTTCTAAGCTTTTTCCATCTTGGCCCGGAGAATCAGGAGGTCTTTAAGGGCCTTGTCCTATGTCTCACTAAGAGGCATGTACATGTCCTTCTTCCGAACCTGTTCTTTGAGCTCGAACTCAAGCTGGCTAACCTCCAAGCGATACCGAATGAAGCTTTCATGATGAAACACTAAAGCCTGAAAAATAATGAAGTTAGTAAAGGACATAAAAGTCTAAAGAATGGTTCACAAAGGGATACAAGGGGCCAATGCCTTACCCAGTTCAGCGCCTGTTGCACCTCGTTGAAGAGGCTTGGAATTTCCACCTCATTCATCTTGTCCTGGTCCACCTCGGTCATCAGGCATTAGAAGTAGCTGGCTATGCCAACTGGAGCAGACGAAACTCCGACGTCCTCTAGGACTGTAAGCTTGACCGTTCTATTGCACTCGGGGTCCGGGCTCGACGCGGGAAATTGCTTCACTTATCTTGGGCTCGAACTCAGCCCGCCAATTCCTAAGGGAACATGTTTCTTTGGTACCTCCAGGTAACCAAGCCCATAAAAATCCTCTAATGCGGCCATGTCCATGCCGTCGAAAAACAAGTTGTGGGGATCATCTCCGCTCTGTGTTCCTTCACTTGACTTTTATTTCCCCGCTTGGGCCTCCTCGATCATTAAATCAGTGTAGGAGGGCATCTCCATGATGTCAATGACACCGGTCACCTCCTTCGAAATAGGAGCATCTTCCTAGGAGGTCGTAGCCTCCATCTCTCCCGTAGGTTCCCGAGTCAGAAGGGGATAGAACTCGTGGTCCTTTTTCTAGGTCGTTACATGCTCCCCAGTACGGGTTGACCCATGAGCGATGAAGATGTCATCTTATTCTGGCTCATCCCAGAGCCGGTAGAGAAAGTCAGGGTCCGGCACACTGGACTTGGTGTTCTTCTTGGGCTTCCGGACCTGGGTCGCTGCCCTCTTCTTCCTCTTCGCCTTGGGATTCGGGGAACTCGGGGACTTTCTCTTTTTATTCTTCTCCTCCTGTGCGGAATCCCCAGGCTGTCTGGAAACGGAGGGCTCAGTAAGAAATGATGGATCCTTGTCCTCATCCAGCGGCCTAAGTTTGGTGGTCTTAAGCAGACCTGTAAGAAAAGAGAAAGGGTTAGCACTGTACATGTTAAGAGCGTGATGGTAACTATTTAGAGAAGAACCTCACCATGATAACATGCTTCCCATTTGCCCATCGAAAGTTTGTGCCATGCGCGCTCGGAGTACAAAATTTGCTTATAAATCCCCTTGATCCACTCCTTGAATCGGGGGATTTCATCGGGAACTCGGGCAAAAGCTTCACGACCACAAACATGGGGGATGAGAGAAAGAATAAAAAGAAATAAATGCACAAGAATGACAACACTTACGGGGTGCGTTCCACTCCTCGGGGAAGCGGTAGAAACTCGGGGGGATCAGGTCTTCGATTTTCACCTAAACAAACCTCCCCTGCCAGTCTTGGTCTAGGTCCTAATCAATGCTCGAGAAAGGAGCCTTGCTTGCTATGAGCTTGATCAGTCCCCCTTGGAAGATTCAGGGACTGTACAGATGGAGTAGGTGGTCGAGGGTGAACCGAGGATTATTAATCTCTTCTTGTTAATCCTAATTCCATATGAATATATGCATTATGTTAGCTTGAATATGTGAGTAATACTTCGGGAAAAGGTTACGAGCAATATTAACTATGTGAATCAATAAACCATATAAATTAATTAGACGATTTAAGTGAAAAACTCAATGGGATTGTTAGCTAACCTATAGCTCTTGAATATTTTCTCCCATTGAATTCATCTCTAAAATTGCAGACTTGTTTACTTTAATTTCATAGTTTACTATTCTAGATTAGTTTTAGTTAAATATTCATACTTTAGAAAATCGCTTGAATAGATTAATTATCTTAGTTCAATTTAGTTGATAGTTAATCACAAGTCCATGTGGGTACGCTATCTAGAATTATAATCCCATATTACTTGTCGGCCACGTATACTTACGTGCGCATTTGGGAGAAAAAAGTTTTTGGCGTTGTTGACGGAGACTTAGAAATTAACTATTTTACTAGATTAGATTTTTACTTTTTGTCTATTCAAGTTTTTTTATTTTTAGCTTAGTTTAGTATTTTACTATCTTTGTTGATATGGCATCTTGGAATGATAATTGGTTGAAAGTTGGTTATTCGTACTTTAGTGATCCTTGTCCATATTGTAGAGGACCACACTTGTGGCAAAATGGTATCAATCTTATAAGTGGAATATTTGTAATGTGTATGGTGGTCAAGGTGGCCATTGGGATGGTTGTCCTAATTTGTATTATCTTTCTTAGAGCTCTTATTATGATGTTTCTAATAATATTTTATGAGTTTGATAGGAGCAATGAAGTGGAGGATATAGAACACGTTGCTTGTATTATTGACATGATGAGGCAAGTAGCCGAGCAACCAGATGAAATTCAGAAAAAGACTGCCTTAGCGATCAAAGGACTGCATGCTAGAATGGACGAATTAACGGCCAATTTTCAAGAAGAACCTCAATTCGATGAAGAGAGAAAGTTCCCACAAGAAGATAATTTTGAAGAAGCAGATATCGTGAGCCAATCTTGGCTAGTGGAACAAGCTCAACTAGTAAAATTTCATGGGGTTCTACGTAATGGTCTTTCGAATATGGTAGAACAACTGATAAACGAAAGAACTGAGCTCAGACAAGAGATAGACCAAGTTGGCTCAGATATCCATGACTTGCAGTCTCAATTGAATAAAAAGGTTGAGGCGTCTGATGCCCTACAATCAATTTTTGTGGATATTGGCCAGCATGAGGAGCAGAAAAAGGAATTCCAACTATTCGACGAAAAAATTATTAATGATGCCAAGCTTGAGGAAGTGTGTAAAAGTGAAACATTTTTAGAGTTGGAGCGTATTGGACATCATTCTAACCATTTTTCAACATTGTGTTTGGTTGGTGATATGATAATTGATCTATTCGAGCATATTGAGGAGTCAATGGATGAGGAACAAGGTGTATATATCCTCAAATTTTTGATACCAAGAAGACAAAATGACATCCCTCACTTAAAGGCCAAGAAGTGCAAGATGCGATATCTATTTCTTGGTTCCTTTATTTTCACACCACCGGCCCAGGAAAATGACAGAAAAATTGATGCAAAATTGGGGGCACAATTCATACCCTTAAAGTGGAAGGAAAAGCGGTGAAAGTGATGGCATCGTGCCACGACATTAAATCAGGCGCTTGTTGGGAGGCAACCCAACTTTATTTTTTCTTTATATTTTTGTTTATTTATTTTTTTATTGTGTTATTTTTGTAATATTTTTTTTTGTATTTTGTAGAAGTAGGAGCATGGAGTCAAAGCCAATATGTGCGTGAAAAAGCGAGTAATGGTTGGAACTAAGTGTGGGATGCCCGCACAAACGATCATACCTAGAGAAGCCTGAGTATCCCATGAGCTTCTAATACTCCGGTCTTTGGCCGATCAGGGAGTCTCTTTTACCCTCTTGTTATTTATTGTAGGCATTGAGGATATTGCACAATTTTTAAGTGTAGGGTGAGGAGATTATCTAGGTGATTTTCTGTGTCATCCTAACTTAGTTCTAGTACCTTTTCTTAATGTAGAGATTTTTGTACAAATTTTTAAAAATAGCAAAGAGCGAAATTGAGAAAAAAATGTAGAAAATTTGTATTTTTCCCGACGATGGATTTTGTGGACAGCTTTCTTGAGGGATTAAAGTACAATAAAAAATTCAAAAAATATTTTCTTTTCGTATCTAATTAGTTTTAGTTAGATAATAACTCTCCTTGGTTTTTCTTTGTACATCGTTTCTTTTTAAGGGGATGTAACTCGAACCGGGTAAGTTTTTTTTTTATTTTTAGGATTAGTTTTTTTTTATTTGTTTGAGGAGTAGTAAGAGGGAGAAGAAAACCTTTTGTGACTTGTTTGATACTAGCATCCTTAGGCCTGATCTTTAGTAGTATTTTCATGTGAATTCTTAAGTAATGAATAAAATAGCAGACTTTCTGACACCTAGACTCAGGGTTGTGACTCTGTATATAGCTTATTCTGATTTTGTCATTCGGTATGATCCTGTCTGTTTTAGAGTAGAATTGATCCATCTTGATTGATACGTGTGCCATGTGGGGTGAGGATTTCTTACATATATTCCACGTTTTGCATTTTAGTTTAGAACTTGCCCTGCATGTTATTGAAACGAAATAAAAGTGTTGCTCTGTTTAGAAGATTATAATAGGCTTTCTTTAATATGTCTTGTGAATTTTAGCCTTTTCAGATATTGTACCACTAGTTAGCCCTTTGAGCCTGTAGCCTTTTATTTGGAAGCCGTGTTATTGCCTTGATTCTTTTGTTGAATCCCTAGTTTTTGCACCCTACTTTCTTGAGCACTGTTGCTTTGACTATGATATTAATTAGCAAATCTGAAGAAAGGGATGGTTAAGTGAAAAATATTGACCAATGATACCTGCAAAGTCACTACAACATTATGCATATATAGCTATGAAGTACGTCGTAGCTAAACATGAAAAATTTCGTGGCTAAACACTTTAACCACAATAAATTTTTCCGTAGCATCCGTAGCTAGAAGTAGCGTAACTAAAAGTTAGCTACAAACTTTAACATTTCATGACTAAGGATTAATACTTATTGCTACAAGAATTTTTGTGAGGCTATATTAATAAAAAATTTTGCCACAAAGAATATATATTTATAGCTAATAATTTTATTCCTTTGCCACGATAAATTAACTTTGTAGCTATCTTCTATACTTTAGATACAAAGGGATATACTGTGGCAAAAGATGTTATTTACGTAGCTACAAAATTCAAATATGTAGCTATGCTCTCATATTAGATTTATATTATAGCATTTATATTTAGCTACCAACCCATAATTTTATGGCTATAAATCGTCAAATATCCACGATTAAATATTTTATTATATTTTATTTGGTGAATAGATTTTATATATTTTATTTTTATTGATCAAAAATTATTTTATTAAAATTTCAAACATTCCATATCCATACATTTTTTTTATCAAACCATAGAAACACACAGTAATAAACTTTAAATATCACTTATTTTATAATTTGAAATCTAAATAGTTTAAAAAATTAATTCTAAAATAAACAATTGTCTATTACAGTACATAATATCAACACTTCCACAAGTATGTAACTCTTGTACAAGAGACATAACAACTAGTTAATATGCAGCTAGATAATAGAAACAACTTAAACTCACATTCTTGTCAAACTAATAAGAGTATAATACAAATTATGCACCGTTATCTATAATCTATAAAATTCTGAAGGGTTCCACGTCAAAAGAAAACTAAGTTCTAAGTATTTGATCCGGAAATTTCAGATGTCGCCACTAGATGATCTTCTGCGGTCAAGGATGAACTACTTTCACTCTTGGCATCAAGGTTGAATCCTTAATCTTCTTGCATTGAATAGATTGAAATGCACCTTATAAATTTAAAAGAAATAATAATTAACACAAAAGAATAAGTGAACCAAAAAGCACATTGATACAAGAATTTTTAGTATACAATAAGAGGGGAAAACTCAAAGCAACAAGATAAGAAAATAAACTTGTATACTTTTTTAAAAAACTTTTGAAAGAATTCTCATCTCATTTTTGTAGTGTCTTTTCGACGAACTGTGTCTCCTCCCAATATTACATCTTAAATTGTTAGAATTAAATCCCAAATTTTAAATCAAATAGGTTTATTGGGATCTAAAAATCCTAAGATATATATACATAAATATACCTGAAAAAATAGAAGCCATCGAGCTATCTAGCCAATGATTCCGCGGGTTTGCTCTCTTCATGTGAAGAGAGGCACTGTTGAAGAAGGAAATGGAAAGGGGGGGGTGGCGGCAGGGTAGGGAAACATATAAAGTGAGAATGTTATTAGGTTTGTGAATTTTGGTTTGGGCCAAATGGCCTTTATGTTCCTTTTCTATTTTTTAATATATATTTGCTTGCTTTTATTTCTTATGTAATATATTACAAATGCCATAAATGCTAGAAACGTAAGTACTACTGCTAACATATGCAAGCAAGTAAGAAAATTATCTATGTAAAATACAAAAGATTAAATACATAATTTATACTAAATAAAATAAAAATATTAACTTGCACGAAATAAAGACATTCTATAATATATTATATTCTTTATAACTTTTTTTGTCCTATACGATATTATTAGTTTTCTTATGTATTCCTATTTCAATTATATTAACTTATTAATTTTAGCGTTTAAGTAGATTACGATAGTTATTAAGTTATTAAAATAGTATTAAATCATTAAATAAATAACTTTTCTATTTGTCTAAATTGAGTGTAATTAGCGATCAATGTACATAGATACAAACATCTTGTCTAATTTTGATATTGTTTATTCAAATCTAATGAAAATTAATTACATACTTAATTAAAATGTATTGAAAGTTACAAGTATAATTTTTTAATATGAATTATGATATACTAGTTGTTATTTTTGTTATACATTGCTATATAACCATATTAAAATCTTAAATTTTTTGAAGTGAAACTTAATAATATTGAATTATGTAAATATTATAAAATATCAAATAATAGTCACAAGAGAAACATGATCCTCTTCCTATATCTTTATCATATTTAGTTCTCAATTCTTATGTTTGATGTATAATTTAATTTGTGAAAATTAGAAACTTATATATATATAATTAGTTTTCCTGTGGACCTAAGTGTGTGTGTGTTTGTGTGTATATGGTACAAGATTATAGTTGTTTAAATTTTATATAATTAGTCATCCACACATTAATTAGCTATAATTCCATTATATTTAATAAGAATTATAACATAATTAGTTTTCATGTGGACTTAAGTATCAATTAATTTCGTAATTCTTTGTGTAAATAGTGATAACAGAATTATATAAAAATTAATGAATTATAATTTCATAAACTTTTTGTAGAGTTAAATATGTTGATTGTATGTATTTTGGAGCTTTGGTCATTTATCAAAATTAAATGCACCAAAACCTTCACAAAGTTCTACAATATATGAGAACTTATTTTCAAAATGAATCATTAGATATATGAAATTATTCTAAGTACTTATTAAAAATACTTAGGTGTGTGTATATATATACATACATACATATATATATATACATACATACATATATATATATATGTATATCAAACAACTCTTAAAGTCTTCAATATATGAGGACTTAATTAAAAAGAAATCTTAAACATATAAGAAATTACTCTAAGTAGTTACATAAAAAATAGTTAAGTACAAGACATACATAAATTATCTATATATGCTAATATATTTTGAATTTTACACCAAATATATATAATTAACGTCCAAATATAACATATTGCAATAAATAAAATATGAGTTTAATAAATAAAAAGTAAATTGGTAAGTTTTGAGGCTACAAATAGGCATACAAATGATCTATTATTGAAGATCAACTTTTGCAATTTAGTTTGTTATTTTAAAGTTTATTAATACTTCAATTTATACATAATTACTATATTTTCAATTATTTTGAGAAAATCTAACTTCTATAGTTAAAATTGAATTTTCATTACTTGATAGTGTTTGAGCAACTCTTATTTTTGTCACTGAAATAAAAATATTCATCTATGAAATTTTGTACATATAACTTATTGTGGTTAAAATACTATTTTTGCAGTGACAATCCTAACTATACGACCAAAGTTATAATTAACTGGTAAGTTTACCGTCTTTTTAAATTTGTGGCTATTAATTTTGTCATGACAAATAGTTTTAACTTTTGTTTAACTATTTTTATTTTAGAAGATAAATATTTATCTGACTACAAAATGTAGTTCAAATATTTAATGTGGCTAGATTTACCTTGTGGAAAAAAAAACTAATGATGAGTTATAAAATTTTATCTTATCAATTTTGTGGTATTATTTTAGCGTGACAAATAGTTGTAGCTACTAATCCAACTATGGCCATGACTTTTTAGAACTTGAAGTAAAATTATTTATTTAGTAACATTTTGATTTTAAAAAGTTATTGTGACTAAAAGGTTACTATTTCTATATGAAGTTTTAACTCGTGACAAAAACTAATGATTAGCTACGAAATTCTATTATAGCAAAATATTTGTGGCTAATTTAACCTATACTGCCATAACTTTTTATGACTTGAAGCAGAAATATTCTTTTAGCTACAAATTTTTATTTCAAATATTTTATTGTGGCTAAAATGTTATTATAGCTATAGTAAGTTTCAACTCGTGGCAAAAAAATTAATGATTAACTACAGAATTCAGTTATAGCAATAAATTTGCGGCTATATCATTTAACTACTGCCACAACTTTTTAAAACTTGAAGCAAAAGCATTCATTTAGCTACAATATTTTGTTTCAAATAATTTATTGTAGCTAAAAGGTTACTTTTGCTACAATAACTATTGACGCGTGGCAAACACATATGATTAGATACAAAATTTAATTTGTAACAATAAATTTATAGCTATTTATGTAGCTATTGCCACGATTGTTAGCAAGTATAACTAATACAAGGAATTAGCTTTACTAACTTAATTTGTGTGGCAAAGAAATTTTATACTTTTGTAAATAGCCACGGATTCTAATTTGTGTGGCTATTATTAGGTATTAGCTATAATTATTAAATTCATAGCAAAACTTCTGTAGCTATAAATGCATAATGTAGTAGTGAGTTATGAAAGGGTCCTCTTGAAAAGAATGTGACATGAAATAAAAAAACAATAAAAAAAATTGCTTTGAAAAAAAGATGAAACGTTCTTAATATGATGGAAATACTTGTGAAATAATAGATGAAGAGAGGGCTAGAAAATAAAGTGAAGAGTAGAAAATAATGGGTGATGAAGTCTAAAAGTGCAAAGTGCTTAGGATAGTGCAAGTCAATATTATATAGTTCTCCTACCCATCCCCTAGCCAACATTACAACCTGTTAAAGTCGTATTTGAATCCATTCGAGCATACTTAATTAGCAGAGATGTATATAATGGGCAAGCCTATGGTGCTTTGTGCATATATGTGAATTCATTTGTGAGTGCGTGAGTTGTTCTTTGAAGCTAAGTCCTTAAATTATATTCGTTCTTTGATTTGAGTGTATGGACTATTTATTCTTGTGAGGACACTTATTTTATGATAGATAGGTGATGTTATTAACTTTATATGACAAAGTAGGTGAGCGAGCTTAAATTTGGTGAGTTAGAGTCCCTCTTAAAGGTTAGGAGGTTAGAAGTTTGTTATTTATTTGTGACTTGTATATCTTGCACGATGATCATGAAGTGTATATTTGATGGTTTGAGTTGCTATAGGGCCTAATTGTTAGTACCAACCGAAGTGGTGGTGTTTCTAGGCTTGATTTATTGAGAGTGGTTTTAATGTTTACTCGAGGATGAGTAAGAGTCTAAGTGTGGGGTATTGATGTTCGGCCAAAAGTGCATATATTTAACCATATTCGTGTGGGAAAACACACACCGCACTTGGAGGAGGCTTCTAACTAGTTTTTCTTCTCTTCTCTTCCTTTAATTTCATAGTTCATTAGTTCTAGAATTTTTGGTGCTACATGAACGTTATAGTTTGAAGCTTGAATTATTCTTACTATTTTATCATATTGGTTTATTTATTCAATCTTGCGCTTAATTATTTGATTGCTTGATCACCAATTGAATACTATCTATGAATCTAGGATTGAACTCGGGAGAGGGAAATCTAGATTGCATATAAGATTGAGTAGAGCAAGATCTTGAACCTGAGTATCTGGAACGGATTTACGGTTAAGATAGGATAATACCTAATCGCCTTGCTTGGTTATTATACGGGAATTATTAATGCGTTCTTGTTAGTACTAATTCCATAGGAAAATAGACGTTAGGCTAGCTTGAATAGGTGAGTAGTACTTCGAAAGAAGGGCACGAGCAATATTAACCCTGTCAATCAATAAACCAGATAAATTAGTTAGACAGGTTTAAGTGAAAAACTCAACGGGATTTTTAGCTAACCCATAGCTTTGGAATATTTTTCCCCATTAAATTCATCTCTAAGATTGCAGACTTGTTTCCTTTAATTTCATAGTTTACGATTCTAGATTAGTTTAAGTTAAATATTCATATTTTAGAGAATAGCTTGAATAGATTAATTATCTTAGTTCAATTTAGTTGATAGTTAATCACAAGTCCCTATGGACAAGATATCTGGACTTACAATCGTATATTACTTGTCGGCTACGTATACTTGCATGTCCGTTTGGGAGCAGCAATGACCACGTCCTTACCCTCCCATTTACAATCCGCGCGAGTAGGGTTTCTTCAGTGACGGAGCATATGTATCTCCATGCTCCCCCGCCTCGGTCTTGTTTACTAGAGTCCTTCTTGACCTTGAAGTCAACCCCGATAGAGCAGCCCCCGAGTACGAAGATCTTCATGGGGAGCTCCTGAGCCACCTCGGGAATGGCCACCTCGGCATCTTCGGCTAGGTGGGAAGATGAAGGGAGGGCATGCTAAGGCACTGACTTTGAAGTTTTAGCCATTATAATATGGAAAATATAGGTCTTAGGGAAAATATGGAGATTTGAAGATGATACGAAATTATGATGGTCTGGGATGAAGGTTCAAAGAAGAAGAGTCACGACCCAATTCTATTATAGGCTGTGATGGCGCCCAACATCATTGCTAGGCAAGCCAACAATGAACAATCTTGTGATTTCCCTTTTTAATAGGTTTTCCAAGTAAATTACTTCCCTTATTTTTAAAGATAATAAATAACTGATTTAAAACAATTAAAATGAAAGCAGCTGAGTGCAATCATACCCATTAAAATAAAACCAAAACCTCAAGTCTACTGGTAGGTGTGCCAAGACCTGGTGTCACAAATGTATGGGCTACTAGTGGAATATACAAAAGATTGCTACACCACTGTATGAAATGAAATAGACAGAACAATAAACAAAAGAAGGACTCCGGCTGCAGAAGAACAGCTCGGAAGATAGCTCACCGTGTAGTCTCATAAAAGGGATTAAGTATGCACGCCAGACTGATATCCAGTTGCACCTGCCTCAAATCCTGCACATTTAAGTGCAGAAGTGTAGCGTGAGTACATAAACAATATGTACCCAATAAATATCCAGTCTAATCTCGATGAAGTAGTGACGAGGGGTCGACTTTGACACTTACTATAAGCTTAAAATAAAATGTCATAAATAATGGCTAAGCATGGATTACATAAATATAGCTGAAAACTCCATAACATAAAATAATAAACAATTCTCTCGCCAAGAGTAAATTCCAAGTTTATTTCCATTATTTAACAATTTATATATCAAACCAATAAAGCAATATCAATTATGAATAGTTCCAAAGATTTATTATACGCAATTATACCGAGGTCGTACAATCCGGTCCAACTTAATAATATTTAAATTGTGTATTGGTAAGGGTCGAACGACACGAACCATAAGTGCATTTATCTGCTACCGAGGCATTCAGCCTGCTCCACAAGAAGAGAAAAATACACTAAAACATCAAAGTCAAGATTTATTAAGGAGCAATTATTCAAAGAAATTCCAATTCTCATTAACGGTCCAGTAAATGAAGTTTAGCCTTTTATAATTCCTTTATCAAGTTCCAACATGACTTAAGCAATTTAATTAACAAGTAGGGTGCAAACATCGCAAGTATAACATGATTAGGGTCCTAGAATACCTAGACATATGCATAATTAGTAGCTTCATATGGACTCTCGTCACCCCGTGCATACATGGCCCCCCTACAAATAGAAGCACATATTAATTCAATTCACCTATAGGGTTAATTCCCACTTACAAGGTCAGAAAAGAGACTTACCTCATCCCAAAGTCTACTTTTGTCACGACCCAAAAATCCCTCCGAAGGAGTCGTGATGATACCTAGTCTCTAAACTAGGTAAGCCTAAAATTTAATGAAATAACATTGATATTTATTAATTTCAAATGAAATTTCTCTAAGCAATTTACAATTCCCAAAACCGGTAGTACTCATAAGCCTTTCTAGGAGTAGTCATACAAAATAATTACATCACTATTCCGAAACAAAGAGGACAAATGGAAATAAGTACAATTGAAGGTGACTCTGAGGACTACGAACGCTGCAGCAAGTTTACCTTGAGTCTCCACCACAACGAATAGCTACTATCGATCAAATACCTGGATCTGTACACAAAAATGTACAGAAGTGTAGTATCAGCACAACCGACCCCATGTGCTAGTAAGTGCCTAGCCTAACCTCGGCGAAGTAGTGACGAGGTTAGGACCAGACTACCAAATAAACCTGTGCAATATAGCGTAAAAAAATAATACGAAGCAGGTACCGATGATGGCAACAATGATCAACCAATGATATAAAAAGCAGGTAACAAGAATACCATAAATGTTTCTCAACAATTAATAAATACAAGTGCAATCATCTAATCAAGTCCTTCAAATATAAATCTTTCACCTATAAATCCTTCAAGTAATAATCTTTAAGATAATATGCTTTTCAATAAATATCTTTTGAATATATTTCCTTCAAATAAATCTCTTTCAAATAAGCATCTTTCGAATATAATTCTTTCGAGTAAAGGTCATCTTGTGACACCTTATTTCATAATCATAATTAATATAGGTCTCAACCCACTATCATATTTTTCACGATATTTCGTGACCATATTTATATCACAACCGCACGGACAACTCACGTGCTATTAAATAAAACCATAATATTTTCCCTGGTACCTCGTGCCTATATCATAATCTGTCATTAATAAAAATCATCATATTTTTCTCGGCACCTTGTGCCCACATGTCTCCGTCTCAAATTTCACAACAATATTCTCATGTTACTCAATTCATAGGGTCCATAACCCAACACAATTAAAAATGTTCAAAGAGCCTCATTTACTTAATATAAAGTAGAGTACAACTTCCAACCCAACTAGAAAATAAACAAGAAAAGATGAAGTTATATTTAGAAATCGTTTGAATAAAGAAAATACCCTTTTTAATTAAAGTACAATTATTGAAAATTTAAGTATTGAAAGCTTTATATAAATGCGGCGAGATATTGAAAACAATATGGCTTACAACACAAGGTATCACAACACAGTAAAGGACTCTAAACAGTTAATATACTTGAAATGTTAAAAAAAAACACAACAAATAGAAAGTGCACGGCATCACCCTTCGTGCTTTTACTCTCGTCCTCACCATACACGGCATCACCCTTCGTGCTTTACATTCTTCCTCACCATACACGGCATCACCCTTCGTACTTTATACTCTTCCTCACCCAAGCAACATTCACAAAGCAATCCAGGCAAGGAAGTCAATAATATCAGATATTAACAAGAAACCAATAAAGGAATATAAGGAAAGCCATAATTCAATTATCAACAAGAATCAGGAAAATATAGGACAAGTGCACGGCATCACCCTTCGTGCTTTTACTCTTGTCCTCACCATAAAAATTAATATAATCTGCACGGCATTACCCTTTGTGCTTTTACTCTCATCCTCACCATAAAATCAATATAATCGGCACGGAATTGTACATTGTGCGACACAACATCACTCTTCGTGCTTTAACACTCTTTCCTCACCATATGAATAATATAAATGTGCACGGCATCACCCTTCGTGTTTATCACTCTTCCTCACCCAAGAAACAATCACAAAGCAATTTGGGCAAGGCAAAATAAAAAATATCACAATTTGAGCCAATGCTCTATAATGTTCAACAATTCAATTCTCAACATGAGCCAATGCTCTATAATGTTCAACAATTCAATCCCGGCAAGGGAACAATAGTACAACAATCAAATCCCGGCAAGGGAAACAACATCAAAACAATAACATCCCGGCAAGGGAAACAACATCAAAACAATAATATCCCGGCAAGGGAAACAACATCAAAACAATAACATCCCGACAAGGGAACAACATCAAAACAATAATATCCCGGCAAGGGAAACAACATCAAAACAATAATATCCCGGCAAGGGAAACAACATCAAAACAATAATACTTTCACAAGTCATATTCCTCAATAGAAAGTATCATATAGAGCATATACATTACGAAACAGAGTCAGGTTAATCAAAGTATAAGACTCACGGGCATGCTTGACACCAACGTATAGATACTCGTCACCATGCCTATACGTCGTACTCCACAATTAACATGTAACAAATAAGACACAATTCCTAATCCCTCAAGCTAAGGTTAGACCAAACACTTACCTCGCTTTGCAACCAATTCAAAATTCCAACAAGTCTTTGCCTCGCGAATTCGTGCCCGAAATTCTCATATATAGTCATAATCAATTCGATTCAGTCAATAAAAATTATAAGAATTAATTACATATGAAATTCTACATTTTCCATTAATCCGAAATTGCACTAAAACTTTGCCTGTGGGGCCCACGTCTCGGAATCCGACAAAAATTACGGAATATGAAACCTCATCCAACCACGAGTCTAACCATACCAAAATTACAAAATTTCGATAACATTTTGACCCTCAAATACTCAAATCTATCCGAGAGAGTTTTCAACTCTTCCAACTAAATTCACAGATTTAGTATCAAAACTAGTAATAGATTCGGGTAATCTAACCAAAATTAAGTTAAGAACACTTACCCCGTTGTTTTCTCTGAAAATCTCCCAAAAATCGCCTCTTCCCGAGCTCCAATTTGACAAAAATGGAAAATGGGACAAAGTGCCATTTTCAGAAATTAAGAATGTGCCTAGAAAATGTCGGGGCACTGTTCACGCGTTCGGGTACTGTTCACGAGGTACTGTTCACATGATACTGTACACGGTACTGTTCATGGGGTACTTTTCACGGTACTGTTCATGGGGCACTGTTCACGATTCTGTAAAAAAAACAGCAGCTTCCCAAAGAGAATCTAAGCAGCTTTTTCTACCCGTTGACCTTCCGAAATCCACCCGAGGCCCTCAAGACTTCAACAAAATACACCAACAAGTCCTAAAACATGATGCGGACTTAGTCAAAACCTCAAATCGCATCAAATAATGCTAAAACCGTGAATCACATCCCAATTCAAGCCTAATGAAACTAAGAACGTCCAACTTCTATATTCGATACAAAAACCTATCAAATCAAGTCCGATTGACTTCAAATTTTGCACACAAGTCACAAATGACATAACGAAGCTATAAAAAATTTCAGAACTGGATTCCGATCCCGATATCTAAAAGTCAATTCTCCGGTAAAATTTAAGAAATCTTTAGCCTTAGATTTCTATATTCCGTTAAATGGTGATAATTTGATCTAGGGACCTCCAGATTCGCTTTCGGGCATATGACCAAGTCCCAAGTCACGATACGGAACTACCAGAATGGTCAAAACTTTTATCCGGGTTCGTTTGCTCAAAATGTTGACCGAAGTCAACTCAGTTGAGTTTTAAAGCTCTAGTTCCCAATTTAGTCCATTTTTCACATAAAAACCTTCCGGAAAATTATACGGACTGCGCACGCAAGTCGAGGAATTATTGATACCGCTTTTCAAGGTCTTAAAAATACCGAGATGGTTATTTAATTTAAAGATGACATTTTGGGTCATCACAACTTTCCAGTCCAAGATTATGCTCAAACCCTCAATTCGGTGTCGAACGACTCGAAACAAGTCAAATATTAGATAAATAATAAATACACGTTCAAACGTTCATATCCTAACTATCAAAGTGATTTTCCAAGCTTTTTGAAGAATTCCTAAAATTCATCCCCGGGTTCACATGCCCAGATTACAGAAATGTTTGAAGAAAGTTGTTACCCATAATCTCATGAACTCAAATATATGACTTTTACTTAATTCAATAACAAATTTCGTGTTAAGTTCTTCAATTTACTCCTAATGTGCCGAAACGTACTTAAACTACTCGGAATGACACCAAATTTGTGTGCAAGTCTTAAATGATATTACAGAACTATTCACATTCTTGGAATTCCATTTGGACCTCGATATCACCAAAACCTACTCCAAACCAAATTTAAAGAACTTCAAAATTCAAAGAACCAACTTTCATTGTTAGGCGCCAAAATGCTCCCGGGTCATCCGAAAACCCGATCTGAACGCACGCCCAAATCTGAAATCATCATACGAACCTATTGAAATCGTCAAATCCTAATTCTAAGGTCGTTTGCTCAAAATGTGGACCGAAGTCAAACTTAGTCTTTTTAGCCAACCTTATGGAACCAAGTGTTCCGATTTCAACCCGAACCCTTCTAAATCCCGAACGAATCATCCCCCCAAGTTATAAAATAATAAAAACACGTATGGAAAGTCTTATTTAGGGGAACAAGGTTCTAGGAAGCAAAATGACCGGTCGAATTGTTACATTCTCCACCTTTGAAACAAACGTTCATCCTCGAACGGGTCTAGAATCATACCTGAAGTGCTGAATAAGTGTGGATATCTGCTCCGCATGTTCTCCTCGGACTCCTAGGTTGCCTCATCAACTGTTTGGCCCCTCCACTAAACCTTTACTACGGAAATCCTCTTAGATCTCAACTGAACCTGCCTATCAACAATGGCATATGGCTCCTCCTCATAACCCAGGCTCTCATCTAACTGAATCGTACTGAAGTCCAACACATGTAAAAAGTTGGCATGATACCTCTAGAGCATAGAAACGTGGAAAACTGGATGAACTCCCAATAGATTGGGAGGTAAAGCAAGCTCATAAGAAACCTCCCCAACTTGTCTCAACGCCTCAAATGGGCCTATAAACCTTGGGCTCAACTTGCCCTTCTTCCCAAATCTCATAATCCCCTTCATCGGCGAGACATTCAGGAGAACTTTCTCGCCCACTAGAACTGATAAATCACGCGCCTTCTGATCCGCATAACTATTCTGTCTGGTCTGTGCTATGCGAAGTCACTCCTGAATCAACTTTACCTTTTCCAAGGCATCATTCACCAAATGAGTACCATATAACTTAGCCTCGCCGGGCTCAAACCACTCGATGGGAGAACGACATCGCCGACCATATAAAGCATCAAATGGAGCCATATCAATGCTGGACTAATAACTTTTGTTGTAAGAAAACTCAGCCAAAGTTAAGAACTGATCCCACTACCCTCCGAAGTCAATCATATATGCTTTGAGCATGTCCTCTAAGATCTGAACTGTCCGCTCTGACTGCCCGTTGGTCTGTGGATGAAATGTTGTGCTGAGCTCTATACGGGTCTCCAACTCACTTTGTATTGCTCTCAAGAAATGCAAAGTAAACTAAGGGCCTATATCTAATATGATGGAAATAGGCACAGTATGCAACCGAACTATCTCCTGAATATAAATCTGGGCCAACCTCTCTGAAGTATACGTGGTTACAACTGGAATAAAGTGTGCCGACATGGTCAACCTGTCGACAATAACCCAAATTGTATCAAACTTCTACAAGGTCCGCGGTAACCCGACTACGATGTCCATAGTAATACGCTCCCATTTCTACTCCGGTGTAGTCATCCGCTGGAGTAAGCCACCTGAACTTTAAGTTCTTCAATTTACTCCCAATGCGCCGAAACATACTTAAACTTCTCGGAGTGATACCAAATGTTGCGTACAAGTCTTAAACTACATTATAGAACTATTCTTGGTCTCGAAATTCCATTTGGACCTCGATATCGCCAAAATCTACTGCAAACCAAATTTAAAGAACTTCAAAACCTTCAAAGAATCAACTTTCACTATTAGGCACCAAAATACTTCTGGGTCATCCAAAAACCCGATCCGAACAAACCCCAAGCCTGAAATCATCATACGAACTTATTGAAACCGTCAAATCCTGATTCTGAGTTCGTTTTCTCAAAATGTTGACCGAGTCAAACTTATCCTTTTTAGCCAACCTTAAGGAACCAAGCATTCTGATTTCAATTCGAACCCTTCCAAATCCCAAATGAACCATCCTCGCAAGTCATAAAACAGTAAAAGTACATACGTAATATCTTATTTAGAGGAACGTGGTTCTAGAAAACAAAACGACCAATCGAGTCGTTACACAAAGTATGAAGATGAAGATATGAAGGCTTAATGAATAAGGTATAAAGATCTGGAGAATTTAAAAGCTGTTAGAATGTTCGAAGGTAAAGTCTAGAATCGGAAAGTGGAAGAAGTAAAGTGGGTTGAAGCTTTTAATGCGAAGACAATAAATGCGCGATGTTTCACATTCGAAAAAAGCTAGCCAATGACCGAAACATGTCCGAAGTCAAAATGACGCGACTAATAGGACGTTTCTATTTACCTGTCATCTCAGTTATAATGTACGAGGAAAGAAATTAGGGTTCTTCTTTCGTTTCCTATCGTTCCGGCAAGCTTACTCTCCGAAAAATGAGGAGATTATCTGTATACGGGTAAAATCGGGGAAAATGCATACCCCGATTTCCCAGTAAAGAAGACGGAAGACGGGCACAGACACACGAGGTTGAATTCGAGGCTAGGAGCCTTTCGTGCCGAGACTAATGAATGGTGAACAATATGCTCATCACCAGGCGTGATAAAGCAACACTCCCCAGACCCAAAACGAGCTCTAAGACCTTGGAAAATATGGCAAACGGTTACGGATGACTAATAGAGGGCTATGATATCCGTACCTAATCGGATATCATGGCGCAGATCTCACCCGATATCGGTTACGGGTCAGTAATTAATGAAAAAGGAGGATTTTTAGCTTTATTAGACTTGTACTAGGGATGAAACTCTCCTACTATATAAAGGGAAAGTTTTCTTTGATAACAGACATTGTAATACGAAAACCAAGGCAATGCAAATTTATTTTTCTGATTTCTAGCTATTGCAAAATGTCTACTTTACTGTTTGTTCTTCATTCACAATTGGCTTCGAACCAAGTGTCCAATCAAAGGCAAAACTACTGTTCAACCTAAGTTCGAGCTGGGACGTAATATTACAATTAGTTTGATTATTCATTATGTCTTTAACTCATTTATCTAATATTCTTGATTATTTGTGTTGAATCAATCCATATATCATTAAAACCATGTGCAAATTTAATTGTAATTCGTTTTTAAGGGTAAACAAACTCATATACCAACAAAAAATTCATTTGGAATTCCTGCATTGTAGTTGCTGCAAGAATTATTCCTGCTGAAATTAAGAAAGCCATTAAAAAGATTTCTCAACCGGAGTTGCTGTGTACTATTCATGCTGAAATTAGGTGTTCCGATGCACAATTGGACGCCATTAGGATTGAATTTAAACGTAATTTTATGAGTCAACGCTTATGGATTTGTCTTAGCTAGGGAAGTCTAAAATATCTGGCCCCGGCGGCTTAATGTTTGGAAAAACTAAACGGCCAAGTTTGAGAGATCAAACATGTATCTAATTAATGTAATGTTGACACCTTCGAAAAATCTGGCGTTATCAATGTCATGTTCGACTTGTATCCATTACTAAGAATTTAAGAAACAATGAAGGACCAGTGAGTTTATTGAATATGGTTCCATATTTTAACTTTTATGAGGTTATTGTTTTGTTTAAATTTATTAGAATTAAGTTATATGGTGAGTGTTTAATAAAAAAAAATAGATTTTTCGGTCAAAGTCAATATTAAAAAGAAATCGGGTTACTGATAACTAAAGTTTACTTCACTCTTCCGATAATTTGTAGAATAAATCAAAGAATAAAAATAATTGACAAAGAAAATATGAAACAAATTTAAAATCACTCTCGAAATTGCGATCTAGAACTTTGAGAATAAAGTAACAAATGATTGCATAAAATTCAATAATTATCCAATGCCATTACCAATGAGATTTCAGTCTTTATATATGAGCATATAATTATAACGGTTCTCTTACTTAATTCGGTCTTACAAATGGTATTAATTGCATTGATTGCCCTTTACCATATACAACTGTAAAGGAAATATTTATGGCTAAAGATTTCTTGTAACCGTACAAATTTTCCTTCCTTATTTTTGACAGGTTCGCACATCTTCTCTTCTTTGCAGTCTTTACTTATTTCATTCTTGTTTCCCTTCTTATAGCTATCAGGTCCGGCTTTTTCCTCAGTGTAACCCCGTGGGTGTTTCTCCCGTACCTTTTCTGCATTCTTCAACTCATATAATTAAGAACACCACTTGTCACCATATCGATGGTCCACATACCATGCCCTATCACCTTGTTGATAGTCCGAGTGCCACGCCTTTTTTTCCACCAATACAAATTGTCCCCCCACTTTCTGAATATTTTCAACTAAATATTCAGGAAATGGTAAGTATTTGTGGTAGGAATTCTTTGCCGCCGTTTCTCGAGTATCATTCTGCTCTTTGTAGAATTGATGTGACGTATGTCACATTCATTTAATGCCCTGCCATGTGGCTTCTCCTGATTGGTTCTACAATTTCTCAACGTTGTCTTAGGGTTTTTTGCAGCTGCATCAGTCATGAAGTGACGGTTCTATTATGACACTTCATAATGATCAACCTTGATGATGGTTGCACCTCCTTATAAATACTTTATCTCTCTTGATTTCGGGAAGCGTTCTTCCTTCTTCTCGGTATCCATCATCTTATCCCCTCATAGTTTTATATCTTTTCTCTATATTTTCTCTGTTAAACATGGCTTCTTCAATACCCGATCCTAGCAAAGTTGTGATCTTATATGAGCTTGCTCCTTCTACTGCTCCTATTAGGAGTAGGAGAGGTGGTAGACTATGCAATCTTGGTTCATTATCTACTCGCAGTTCTACTTCCCAAAGTAGTTTCGCCAAGCCATTCTCTTCAAGACCTAGTGTTTCTTTAACTCCTAGATCTTCTTCTAAAAATAGGGATCAGAATGAACCTGCGCATGAGGCTACTGTTTTTGAGAATGTTCCTCAAGAGTTTTCTTTCCTATCAGATCGTGAAGCCATGAGAAATCAAGTTTCTTCTATAGCTTCACTTAATCCTGCTGAACACTACCCAAGTCTAATCACTCCTGGTCTTCTTTCTTTAGTTCGATGAGAATGTTGTTGGATACCAGATTTCCCAGTTTTAATTCCTAGTGCCAACCAGAGAATCACTTCTTACCATGCTGGCTTCTCTTTCGTTTATACCTACCCTTTCACTTTAGGGTTTAAACCTCCCATTAACCCAGTGATTATCGAATTTTGTCGTTATTTTAGTGTTTGACTTGGCCTAATTGGTCCGATTGTATGGAGGGCAGTAGCATGCCTTCTCTATTTGTCGGGTTTAGTCTTAGCTCCTTTTATTTTCCGTCACTTACTTTATTTTTACTCCCCTAAGCTATTTCGTGAGGGTGTATTTTCTCTCGTGGCTAGAAGTAAAAGGGTTTTAGTTAGCCCCATGGATGACCGTGATCGTGGCTGGTACGCCCGTTTTGTTGCTGCTTCCACTAGTGGGTGAAGAAAAAATGCCTTTTTTCCAGAGAAATGGAACTTTGCACGTAAGTTTTCTCTTCCTTTTTTAATGCCTTGAGCTCCTATATATAATCGCACATTCATTTTTTCAGCAACCATGTAGGTCTTCAAAGAAATTCCTGACTTCCGTACTTGGGTAAAAAAATGTTGACTGCTGCTCCCATGGACAAAAGATCTTGGAAATTTCTTTCACAGAAATTTGGTCGGAAAGTGAAGACTCACGATACTCTTTATTCTCGTAGTTTCTTTCCTTCTTTACTCGTTCATATATTAATTTTTTATCACCCTTTTTTATTAGGGTTTGCTATTCGTGGCATCAGTCCCGCGTCTGTTACCTCAACTAGGCTTTTTGGTAGTCTTGATCAAGAATGCATTTTGAGTGCTTCTTCCTCAAACAAAAAAATGTTGAAGCCCGTGGGTCTGACGAAGAGGATGCTGAAGAGGATTCCTTGGTAAGAAAATCGCGTGTTAGAAAATGCGCGGTTTCAGACGATGAAACGGTTGTTTCTCATGATACCTCATCAAGTTCAATTCCCTTCAAACTCGCTGATGAGCTGGAAGGTGTTCTTTTAGAAATTTCTCATAAAGATGCTAATAACTTAGCCAATACCCCTTCTTTTCCTACTGGAAGGTTATTCGCCCATGGCTTTGAGGGTGAAAAAAAGACTCGGGCTTGTTTCCGAGGAGTTGCTACTCGCTTCTCTTCCAATTTTGCTCGTTGTTAACCTCACTGTGTCTCTGCCTAGGGTTATCTCAATGGTTTCTCCCGCTGCTACTCCTCATTGAGAAGCTCAGCCTTCTAGAAGCAGGCAAGGTATGAGGAAAGTCGTAATTTAATTCCTCGAGGGTGGAAATTTATTGAGAAAATCCGGACAAGCTAATGTGTGGCTGAAGCCGTTGTTAGGACCTCTGGAGAAGAAGAAGTTGGAGGGTCATAGTTCTTTGGCTTTAATGAATGACATTGTTCATTCTTCTATTAAGGTATAACTTTATTTATATTTCTTTCCTTCATTTTCCTTATTAGTGACTCTTCCTCTTTTGCCTTTTTTGGCACATTAAAATTTGATAGGCACTGAGCTTATGAAAAGGATCTCTCGGACTAATCAACAACTAATTGAGTTACACATCGAGGCTGACAACATGAGGGAACAGTTTAAAGGTATTCAATTGGAGAAGGATGTTATTTCAGAGAAGAAAGGAGCTCTGAAACAACAACTGAGGATGATCTCTGCTGAGTTAGCGATTTTGAAAGCTTCTTCTAACCAACTTGAGAAAGACAAAGATTGGTTGGAATCTTCCTTTGCTTAACAACTTTCCAAGGCTAAAGAAGAGATAAGGAGTTTGAAAAAACTCCTTAATCAAAAAGAGGTTTATGTGAGTGATTTGGTTCAGACGCTTACCCAAGCTCAAGAAGATCTCTTTGCCTCAACAAGTAAAATTTAGTTCCTGAAAAGTTCACTTGTTCCTATGAAGACAGCTTATGAAGCCTCGGAGGTAGAAAAAAAGAATTGAAAGCTAAAATTGAGCAGTGGGAGAAGGATTATTAAGCCCTCGAGTATAAGTCATCTACGGATGTTAGTTGGGTTTTTTGAACATACACCTCGAGACTTTAACTGAAGCCAGCCAGAAAAGTTTTGACCTTAATGCTGAGATTGCTAAGGCCAGAGAAGCAATTGAACATACTCAACAATGTCAAAGCTTTTCCACACCTACAGATGAAGGCTCTAAGGGTGATGGAGATGGACTTGCTCTTGGTGAAGCTGATGTTTAGGCCTCTTCTCCCCAAGTCGATCCTTCTTCTCCCATTGATGATGCTCCCTAGCTTTTCCCATTTCTATACATTTTCTATTAAAAGTGTTTGTTTGGAACTCCCTTGTGTTTTTTGAACAACTTTTGAAAGGTTATTCCGCCCCTGTCTCTTTTTGGGGTTATGATATAAGTACTGCCCCTGTTCGCTTGGGTCATGATATGAATATCTTTATTATTTTTGTCGCATATTATGCTTTCTGCTCTTTTGATATTTGAGCTTACTTTTGCATTTAAAATAATTTAATAGACCGTGATTTCGATATACACAGGTGTTTATAAAAAAGGATCCTTTTATTTTAATGACACCGATGAAGATGACATTGCATCTTCATATTGGTGCAAATATATGAAACATGAAGTAGATATGAAAAGAAAAATAATTTGAGGAAGTTTTATTTTTTAAACTCTCAAATGATTAAATTATGTACAATATTTTCATAAATATTCATACAACATTTTCATAACTACTTTCATTGTAGCATGTTTACAAATTCGGGACTACTTTCCTACAACTAAATTTATGGCCTTAAGCTAGAAGTTCGTGGGAATATCTTGCATACTTTTTGCGAGTTTGTACTCCTTTGAAAACTTTTCAAGGGTCTCTTTAAGGTTTTTATTCAGGCTGAACTATGCCTTTGGTATATATTTTTCTTCATTGTATAACCTTCTATATGCATTCACATGTCTTTTGGGTCTAATATTATCATCTGGTGTGGGCCATCTTTTTGCCTATCATCTAAAATGATTACTAAATTCAAAAAAAAAAAATTGAACTTGCGTGATACCTGACCGTGGGTATTACCCTCATTTAGAAGTAGTACTTATTCAAGTGGACTACATTCCAGTTCAACGGTAATACCTTGCTATCAATGGTTTCCAACTCATATGCTTCTTTTGCAACGATGCCTCTAATCCTCTATGGGTCTTTCCAATTTGGACTCAATTTTCCTGTATTTGCCTCCTTTGTTGACCGGAACACCTTTCCGAGGACGAAGTACTAAATCTTAAAATACCTCAAATTGTCTTTCCTCTTATAATATCGTTCAATCATCTGCTTTTGAGCCACTATTCGAATTACTGTTGCTTCTCTCCTTTCTTCCAGCAGATCCAAATTTACTCGCAACTCTTCATTATTTGCTGCTTCAGTGGCATGTGTGTACCTCATACATGGTTCACCTATCTCCACCGGAATCAAAGCTTCTGCTCTGGGTAGTGTTCAAATAATATTACGGCTTTAAGCTCCTCGGCGGTTGTGTTAATGTTCTCATTTTCCTCTGGCTCTTGAATCACATCGGGTATGGGGTCGACATCGGTTTGCCCTTGTGTGTCTTTAATTGAGGTTTTAATAACAACATCCTCAACTGAATTATGTAATTGCTATTCCGCATCTGCATCGTTGGCTCATGTACTTGCAAACACCACCGTGTTGATACTTCGTGAAGCTTGTTGGTCTCCATGGATTTGACGGATTCCCCACTGTGAAGGAAATTTGGTGACTTGATGGTTGTTGCAAAGTGGATGGGACAACATCCATATCATGAATCCACGGCCTTCCCAGAGTCATATTATAGACCATGTTCGCATCTATCACCCGAAACTTTGTATCTTTGATGACCCCTTCTGCAAATATGGCAAGTACAACTTCCCCTTTCATAACTATGCTTGAATTATCAAACCCGGACAAGGTTCGTGCTTTTGGTATGACCTTATTATTATCTTGCATTTCATTCACCACCCTCAGTAAAATGATGTTCACTGAGCTACCTAAATCAACCAAAACTAGTTTTACATTAGTATCATGTACATATAAAGATATTACTAATGCATCGTTGTGAGGAATCATCATGCCATCCACATCTTCACCGTCTAATATTGTAATGTCACCATCCAAAACTTGGCTAACTTGCTTCCCGTAAGTGACAATGACTTTATGTTGATTTTTGCGGCTGTATATGTTACTCTATTGACCTTATATCCTCTAGTTATGACGTTGACTGTTCATTTTTGTGATGGAGGTTTTAGGGGTTCCTCTCTGTTCCTCATGTATGATTATCTTCCTTTCTCACTGAATAGATCAGTAAGGTAACCTTGCTTCAATAAATATTAGACCTCTCCTTGCAAAAGCCTGCAATTTGTTATTCTGTGGCCATGATCATTATAAAACTCACACCAGAAATCTAGGTTTCTTTTATTCGGATCTTACCTCATTTCTTTTGACCATCGCACCTTCTCTCCCATACCTCTTAAAACAAACACTAATTCGGAGGTTCTAATGTTAAAGGTGCAATCCCCTATTCTTGCTTGTGTATCGGAATCATTTCTTCGAGCATCCAGCACCTTTTTGAACCAAGATGAAGAGCTCGCATCCTTTTTACTTTATCTTGGATCAAATAGTGGATTCTACCCTTTAGATCGAGAATCTCGTCCTGCAGTTCCCATGTATGGCTCGTACCTATTTTTACCGGACCTCTTTTTTGATTCTGAGCGTCTCGAACCTGATCTTTCTTTGGCCCTTGGAGGTGCCCTTGGAGCTGTGATTGTACCTTCTTCTATCCGCAGCTTCGTACTATATATATTGTACACATCGTTCCAAGTTGTTGCAAGAAATTCTTGCAAACTTTCTTTCAACCTCCTCGTAGCTTCTGAACTTTTCTCGTTCAAGTTACTCGTGAATGCCATAGCCGCCTAGTTATCAGGTACTCAAGGCAACATCATTTGCTCCCGCTGGAATCTATCTACAAATTCCTTGAGCAATTGTATACTTCCTTGTTTAACCTTAAAGATGTCCTCCATCCCTTTGTTAACTTTTTGAGCTTCCGAATGTGCTTTTATAAATGAATCTGCAAGCTCAATAAAAGAATTGACAGAATTTTCTTGTAAAATAGAATACTATGTTAATGCTTCTTTTGTGAGTGTTTCACCAAACTTTTTAACCAAAACGGATTCAATTTCCTACTTGGTTAAATCATTTCCTTTCATGCCAGTAGTAAACGCAATTACGCGATCACGGGGGTAGATGTTCAATCATATTTGGGAATAGCAGACATTTTAAATTTTCTGGGAATTAGTAAAGGTGATGCGCTTGGCTTCCAGGATTGTTGTGAATACTTATCAATATTTGCACCTTTGATCAGGGGTGGTATGCCAAGTATTTTCTCTATACAATCGTTTTGCTCCTTCAACTGTTTATGCAAAGTTAGCACTAAACTTCATAAATTAGAATTATTTGGTATACCTGACCCTCCACCACGAGATTCATTAGGAATTTCTCCACTTCCAGAGTTATCAAGCCCTGAACGAGGGTTCTCCAAAGTTGTTGTATTAACTGGCAGAGGAGTTTGCACTGCATTGGGTAATCCTATGACAAAAGCCTACAGTGCACTGTTCATGTACTCTGCAATCAATTGCTTTAGATCATCATGCTCCACGGTTTGGTTGTCTCTATGCTGATCATCAGCGCGCGAAGCAGACCTTTCAGGTGAACTCCCATGGGATTGCTGAGGGGATCCTATAGGTGTGTGGTGTGGTGGAGTTCCACCTTTTTGGTTCAGCTGATTGTTTTCGTTAATGGTTGACATACTTGGTTGTTAAAATGGGGGTTGGAAAGTGAACAAATTATTAGATTCTCGGTAATAGAACCAATTTGTTTAACCCAAAAATAGATTTTTCAGTCAAATTCAATATCTAGAAGAAATCGGGTTACTGATAACCAAAATTTACTTCACTTTTATAATTTGTAGAATAAATCAAGGAATAAAAATAATCGACAAAGAAAATATGGAGCATATTTAAAGTCACTCCCAAAATTACGGTCTAGAACTTTGAGAATAAAGTAAAGAATGATTGCATAAAATTCAATAATTATACGATGCCATTACTAATGAGATTTCAGTCCTTATATAGGAGCATACAATTATAACGGTTCCCTTACTTAATTCGGGCTCACTAACGGTATTAATTGTCTTGATTGCCCGTTATCATATACAATTGTAACGGAAATATTTATGGCTAAATATTTCTTGTAACCATACGGATTTCCCTTCCTTATTTATGAAAGGTTCATGTATGTTTCCCTTTTTACAGCTGTCAGGTACGTCTTTTTCCTTAGTGTAATGCCATGGGTATTTCTCTCGTGCCTTTTCCGCATTCTTCAACTCATATAATTAAGAATGCCACTTATCACCATATCAATGGTCCACGTACCATGCCCTATCACCCAGTTGAAAGTCCACTTTTCATGCCTTTTTCCACTAATACAATGAGGAAGCTAATGTCACTTTATAGGAAGAACCAACTTAATTAATGCATACGACTCCGTCAAGCTTAGCTGCAAGAAAATTTTAATCAACCACAAAGGGATAACGTGATTGCTAATATACATGCATAAATCACAATAGTTGATACAACTTATAGAGAATTGATGACACAAGACTCATCAAATGAAAAATGCGGTCTGTTCATGTTGGAGATGCATAAATATGGTAAGGGCTACACTTATTTAAGGGCTTTTGTAAAATTGTAAATGGTCATGGTAGTCATCCCTTATTACCAACCCAACTCAAATAACAAAAGTAATTCCTATTCCCCAAACAATCATTCACCATCACCTATTTACGCTCCAGTTTATAACACCCATCCAATATTACCACCCTCAGCTACAACCTCCTCGAGCCAATAACAACTAGAACCCACGATGACCGTACGCTCCTATCCAAATCACTACTTACCAAAACCGACTTGCTTATGCACCATGCCCTTATCCCAACTTTGAAGAGAGGGGTGCTATAAATTATACCCTGATTACTGAGCCTATGCCCCAATTGCTCAAGAGATTGAGAAGAGCGGGATTGATATATCCAGTTGAAGGAAAGGTTCCTACCCCTCCAAGTATTTGTTGCCACTAAAAGATCTGTGTATCATTCCAATGTACCTGGACATGATATTGAAGATTGTTTTAAGCTTAAAAATGAGATTGAAATGCTGATCAAAAGCAAAGACATTCAATTCACTCCGGCACCGCCCAATGTGAATCACAAACCATTGCCAAATCACCGAAACTGAGGATTTAACATGATTACATTGGACGAAGAGTATGACCTAAAGGGAACGATTGTCACTATAGGAAATGCAGAAGCCGACAGGATCGCTGCTCAAAGGGCTCCAATGATTACAGTACAAGTGAGACCTATAGTGACTGTTCAAACTTATCAGCAACAACATGCCATTTTTATATGAGACAAAGAATGTCGGGAGTACAAAACCATCCCATGGACATAGAGGGAAAGGCCAAAATAATAGACTATGCCATAGCCTATCATATGACTAGTGTGAGCACGTGATTTTTGCTTCACGAAAATTACTCCAAAAGAAATCAAAACAAATAAAACAAAATCCATCTGTGTACGATTTTTAGAATTTACGTGATATTTTGGTAATTATTTGGTCCGTAAATGCTTGCCGTTGTTGTGATTGATATAAATATATATGTATAAATACATGTTGCATGCGCATTCAAGATTTAATTGTGCATTTTAGAGTCAATTAAACCATGTTTTATTTTAAAAGAAAGAAAATCACAAAAATATGCATTTTTGTTGTGTTTTGTCATTTATGTGTGCCGTTGTGTAATTTTATTTTTAATTAAATGTTTGACCTTGTGTGTTAATTGTTGTTAAGGTTTAACATTGTTGTAGGCTAATTTTGGTTTTACAAATTATTTTAGAATTTTGTTGATTGTTAATTAAAGTAGAAAAAGAAAAAGAGTTGAAAATAGTAAAGAATACTCGGTTTGGGCCAAAAATTAAAATAAAAATAGGCCCAAACGAGCTGGCCCAATGTATTAAACTGGTCCGTCTCCTCAGAGGTGCCCGAACGACACCGTTTCTGTCCCAGTTGAGCAGGGCCGTTGATCTCAAATGGATCAACGGCCAAGATCACATCCTTCATACCCGTTGACCTGACCCAATCCATCCCCATACCCGGTCTCACCCACCACTACTCCAAACGTCGTCGTCCCCCTTCAGTGTATAGATCCTGGCCATCTATCTCACCTGATCCAACAGCCAGGATCTAACTCCCCTAAGTCGTATATAAGCCTAACCCTGTTACCCCGCCCCCTATCCAAACACCCCCCTATTTCATCGTCTCGCTCAGAGACGATCCCAAACACCCCCCAAAACCCTAGCAGCCGCCTTAGCTCCCCTTCAAAGTAAACTCGGCGGCAACAACGCCACCGATCACCATAGCTATACCACTGAACCTACAAACCACCCTGAACACGAATCCCTGGTCACTTAACTTCGAATCATCTCCAAGGTTCTCGAATCTTCGATCAAAGATTCGAGCCAAAACCCTAAATCACCTAATGAGTTCCAAATTCACACCAACCACTCCCCTGACGTCCCTCATACCCTAATAAACGTTGATTTCGTTCGAATCTCCCTCATACCCTAATGAGTTCGGTTCAGGCCTGGATCGCTTTTGATGCTTAAGCTTCCGAGGTAATTTTCTTTTCTTTCCTTCTATTCAGTGTTAAGTGTATGTTATGAGATATCTATTCGTTTCGACTAATGTCGTCGAGTAGTTAAGTTTCGTAAGCTCCCTGCTAAGTGTCCCAAAAATTGAAATAATTTGGTGGCCTGTTTAGTCTATGTTGTTTGTCGATTGGTTGTTACATGTAATAGTTCGTATAGTCGATTTGAGTAACGTCGTCGAATAATTAAGTTTCATAAGTTCCATGTTTTGTCTGAAAACACATGAATCACCTGTGTGTTCTGTTTTAGCCTGCTTTTGTTGTCGACTGATTAGTATACGTTGTAACTCGCAAAGTCGATTCGATACATATTGTCGTTTGTTTTTTACAGTCTTGAAAGGCAACAACTTGATTCATACTGTCTGATTCTGATTAGATAGTTGTCTAAATCCAGTGGTAAACTAATTATAGGTTGTAGTTTGTCAGTTGGTGATGTTCGAATTAGGATTAAAATGGTTATAGCTGACAGACTCAACGATGTGAAAGGGGTGGGGTAAGGCAGTAATAATCAGCGGCTTTAGGGTTAATTTGGGGTGTCAAAGACTAACAAATGCTTAGGATTAGTGGACTGTCAGTTGGTTAATGAAAAATACTATTAATCTAGTATTAGTGGGGTGCACAACACAAGAACATGGGTTTAAAATAAATAATCTAATAAAGCCCATGACTCTTGAATGAATCAATATGACAATCATGCTATAGTGGGGAACCAAATGACTTGCATCAAGAAGATACTTAGGCATGGGAAGTTGAAGGGTATGGGCAGGAGAGTCTGGATACGAGGCAGTCCTGTGAAGGTCTTTTGGGCCTATATTTGAGCTCATTATTTTACTGACGAGGAGTTGGTAATTGAGAGAGAAAGCTGATAGTCTTAAAAGGCAAAAAAGGGGGGCTGATCAGTTGTTTGGTTTGATATAGTTGGGTTTTTCAAGTTGTTTTGCTAAGTCTGATTGTTCGATTGTCAAGCTATTTTCTGTCAAGTCTGTCATCTAGTTGGGTTGTTACTATTTTAGTGGGGTATTCTGGTTTCTCTGCTGGGTTACTACTATATTCTGGGTTTATGTATACTGCTGGACTGCTTCTGGTTTTTATTGCTATTAAGTTGTTATTGGTTGTTCGTTGAGCTGCTGTTATTGTGGAACTGTTGTTGCTGTTGTTATTACTGCCTTGCTGCTGCCCAGCTGCTATTGCTGATCTTCTTCCTCTTCTTGTTCTTGTTTCTAATCTCAGGTACACAACTGATACACTGTCAATGTAGGCTGAAAATTGAAACCTGAGTATAGAAATGAAGAGTTGAAGTGCCTCTTTCGAATTTGCTTTAGTTGTATATTGAATGTTAAGCTGTGTATAATAGTTCATGTATTCCATTAGAATCATGTCTGTGTTTGTTTGGATTTTGTTTCAATGGGTAATTGTCTGGCCATAGCTTTCAATATAATTAGAGTTTGTTTGACTCAGCATTTGGTCTAAAAGGCAAAAAATCCGAAATAATGTAGATCTCATGTTGATTTTAGTTTCAAGTTGAAAGTATGTCTCCATAGCTTTAGTATTGCAATAGTTAGTTGACAAAGTCATTAACGGTTTGCTTCGAGTGTCATATAATCAGATAGGAACATAGTATGAATTCACGCCCTTAAATTTATAGAATCCGTAGGCTTGACATACTTGTGGCGTGATTCAAGAAATGTAGAAAGGATAAGAACCTTAACCCAATAGGTTATTCAAGTTAACAAGCAAGTTAAGTAACTTTCGTAACCATTAGTAATTAAGGTTGGCTTAGCTTCAAGTAGTTGAGAACAATTAGTCCCAACGGTTCATTTCGTCTAACAATGTGGGTTCAAATTAGTTATAAGATACTTTGTCCCTTTTGAATGCGTATTGCCTGTCAATTCCGTATTTGGTTATAATTTCAGCTTCAGTAGTATCGGCTTATAGAATGAGGCATGAAACAACTTCCTTTCGCGCAAAGTTTGATTGCAATTTTCTGGCTCCGTTTGCTTGAATCCGTGAAATAAATGATGGTCTTTTCAAGCATGTAAATAAAGTAGGACCTTTTCTTCTTCCATTTAGAGACGGACGATATATATATATATATATATATATATATATATATATATATATATATATATATATATATATATATATATATATATATATATATATATATATATATATATATATATATATATAGCTGCTTTAGGATATCCTTCTAAAATAAAAATGAGATAGCCTCGCCAAATAAAACGCACAGATTGCGGGGCCCTCACAAAAATGTATGTTTGAATTAGAATTCGGGACAGGCCGTCTAGCGAATTTTACGGTCTTCCCCAAAAGTAACAATACACTAGTCGCTTTAGGTGCGTATTTAATAATGTACCTCCCTAAACTCGAGTGTGCATTTATGTGACTCAAATCCAAATCTCAACGACGTTGAAATACGTCTTTAATCACGGGTGCATTGATTGTGACGTGGTTCGAGATGTATTTCCACGATGTTCCAAATTCTTTAAAAGAATAACGAATGAGATGAGTCTCGCTAAACAAAACTCATAAATTGCGGGGCCCTCGTTAAATGTATATATTAAAGTACTTAGTTTTCGGGACGGGCCTTTTAGCAAATTTCACGGCCTTCCCAGAATAATAACACGATAGTCTCTTTAGGCGCGTGTTTAATAATTTACTCTCTTAAACTTGGGTGTGCATTTCATGCGACCCAAATCCAAATCTCAAAACATTGAATAAAAATGTGTTCCGGATTACGGGTGCATTTCATGTGACGTAATCCAAAGACGTGTTTTAAACAATGTTCATATTATTTTAAAATAATAATAATAAAGTGGTAAAAAGTTAAAATTAGCATATAAGTTCACATTTGTATAAAATCAGATAATCAAGCCGAATATGACAGTTGAGCGACCGTGCTAGAACCACGGAACTCGGGAATGCCTAACACCTTCTCCCGGGTTAACAGAATTCTTTATCCGTATTTTTGGTACGCAGACTGTTAAATAGAGTCATTCTTTTCCTCGATTCGGGATTAAATTGGTGACTTGGGACACCCTAAATCTCCCAAGTGGCGACTCTGAAATAAACAAACAAATCCCATTTCGATTGTCCTTTAATTGGAAAAACTCCTACGCCCCTCGCGGGGGCGGAAAAAGGAGGTGTGACAGCTTTGGCGACTCTGCTGGGGATTAGACCCAGAACCACTAGTTCAGGGTTAGAAATTCGAGCTTAGATAAATTGTTATATTTGGTTTTATCTGATTCTGTTACATGATATATGCCTAATGTGCTAAATGATGCTTTTACCGCTTTGATATTATCTGAAATGTATATAAATTGTGCCGAACACCTTCTCTTCTTACCTCCGGGGAGAAGCTCGTTGGTTGAGACTCCCTATTCCGTTAGTGTCATGCCCAAGTAGAAAGAGGCTTGGATAAGTTACAAAGTCGGACGACCCCGCGGGTCCCCGGTACGTAACCCCCTCCTCGACTCGAGTTGTCCGCTCGGGTAAGCCAGGTCTAGAACAAAGCCCAGTTTGAAACTTAGTAAAACATAACTTCATGCCGGATCCCTAGTAGGAAAACGCTTATTTACATCACGTTGCATCTGACTTAGGGGGCTCAACACAGGGGTTGGGCCCGTTTAGGAATAGCAACCTGGAACAAAAAGACCATCTTGTGGCATCTTGTCTATTAGCGCATTTAATTTGCTTCGAATTTGCATGTTGACCGGTGGGTGATAATGGGAATTTTGAAAAAAAAAATTATTATTAAGAGTTTCTCATTTAAGAAAAACCAATGTCCAAATAATTTTGATTTTTGAGAAAGAGAATGGGATTCGTGATTTAGATAATTTTCTTACCCGAACTACGTCGGTTTGATTCTCACCGGATGTGGGATACGTAGGCAACCCTTATCGGGTCCAACTTCCCGTTTTTGCCAATAATGATATATAATAAAAAAAATATATATATGTATATATATATATATATACATATATCGCGTGAGGCCATTTTGCGGGAATAGCCGAATGTTCCCGAAAGGGACGCCGGAAGGCTGTCTTTGCACAAATGGATGTCGTTGGCCATTTTTCTTACCTTTTGGCCGGTTAAAGTCCCATGGCCTTAAAATCTTCACCCCTGAAGAGCTGAAAGGCCGTATCGGGAAAGTCAGTTTTGCTTTTCTCAAAATTAAGGAAAAACGGAAAAATGTTTTTGGAGTCAAAATAAATATTTTTTGCTTTCGTCTAAAATCACCTTTATAAATGTGCAGAATGAGCACGAGTAAGAGTTCATCTGAGGCCATTATAAACAGAGTTCCTTTGGGCTTACTCATGTGGTGGAACGACTTGGAAGAATCAGGGCGAGATACAGTCAAAATATACTTAGGAAATTTGGTTGGATTGCTGGACATCGATCCACGAGGGGACATTATAAGGGCTTTAATTTCATTTTGGGACTCGACACACAATGTATTTTATTTCTCGGACTTTGAGCTCACCCTGACGCTGGAGGAGCTGGCAGGGTACATCGGATGTCCTAAAATCCCTTTGAGAGAACATTATCTCATTGCACCAAGGACCGTGACCATACACAGGTTCCTAGACACCGTAAAGATCGGTAAAACGGTACACAACCCAGAGTTGTCAAAAGGGTTTTGTAGTTTGGCATTTCTGTACGACAGGTACGGTCATCTTGGAGGGTTCAAAAATCCCGAGAGTAAGATCTGCAGTGGGGAAAGCCAACTGAAATGGGAGAGGAATAGGTGTATTGCTTTTATGATAGCCTTTCTGGGTTTTTTGGTGTTCCCTAGAAAGGATGGGAAAATTAACATACAAATCGCTGGGGTCGTCAGCACTTTGCTCAAGCAAGACAACAACACTCTGGCACCAATGATAACAGCAGACATTTTCCACGCACTCACTGTTTACAAAACTGGAGGAGGTTTCTTTGAGGGATGTAATATACTACTGCAAATGTGGATGATAGAGCATCTATGTCATCGCCCTCAGTTTCTGAAATATGGGTCATCACAAAAGACTTGTATAGAAGAGTTTCCCACCAGGGTCGAGGGGTTCAGCTTGCCAGAAGGGGTCGCCGAATGGGTCACGCTGCTGCGCTCTGTTTCAGCAAACCAGATAGAATGGGCATTTGGGTGGCTACCCATAGATGAAATCATACACATGTCAGCCACCGAATCTCATTTGTTGTTGATGGGTCTCCAAAGTATCCAGCCCTACGCACCATACAGAGTGTTGAGCCAGTTGAGGCGATACCAAATAGTCCTAAAGGAAGAGGATCTCAGCGGCCAGGTAGTCGAAATCGGGCCTGGTGGGCAGTTCCCTGAAGCAGTCATTCGGAGAATCTAGAATGAATGTCAAACCCTGAAAGTAGATACTCGTGTACAAGACCGGGCCAAAGGCGAAGTGTCGCCAAAATACCTCACATGGTACAGAAGAGAGCTTGAGCACCAGAGACCAGCTAAGAGAGCTCACGTCCAAGACTTTGTAGAATCATCGCAAGCACAATGGGGTTGGCTAGCAAAAGAGAAGGAATATCGGGTCGAGATTGGCAAGTTAAAACAGCAAATTGAGGGGCTAAAATACCAAAGCAGCTTGCAAATTGATGCTGATACAAGAGAGAAAAGCAAGTTGATTCAAGAGAACAAGGCCCTGAGAGCCCGAATCCACCAAGACAGAAAGAATGCCGGTGACCAACAGAAAAGTCGGTCCAATGAAAGGTTGATAGCAGGGTTGAGGAGTCAGGTCAGCAAAAGCCGAGAGGATTTGGAGAGATCCGAGGCTTATGTAGCAAGAATGCGGTTCAGGTGGGCAAAGGTTACAGCAGCGCGGAGAGAGCACCTATGACAAGTAAAAAGGGACTACGGAATGAGTGTTACAACATTGAGAGAAATAAACTCCATTCTCAATAATCGGGTCCTTAGATAAGCCCGGGATGCTATAATAGATAGAGAACGCTGCTATGAGTCAATAGCCCCAATGGAAGAACAAATGGAGAGGTTCCAAGATCAGCTCATTAACAATACTCGAATATTGGGACTAAAGAATCAACGGATAGAACAGCTGTGCATAGAGAGGGATAAAATCAGGGGTAGAATCAATGAGATAGGGCGCTACATCACCACGAAGTGCCTAACATGTGAAGAGATGCCCCGTGATATCCTTTTTGCCTCAGTCATGGGTTATGTCCACCGGATCATGGAGGAACTAAAAAGCTTGCAAAGAGGCCTGGCACCAAAGTCTGCGGAAAGGCCGAACCATGCCTCGCGGGCCCCTAAGTTGGAATTTTAATCCCTTGATTCGAGTCTTGTTTAATTGGCTTTGTTGTCTTCCCATATGTTGTTTTCTTTTTCTTTTCATCGAGTCAGGTTAAGAACTTTGGAATCTGTACTATTGTTGTTCTTGGTTTGAGATAAGTAATTTGTAATAGCAAATTTTGATGATGAATTAAATGATTCCAAAAGAATTTTTGCGTGTCTTTACTTTGTGGCAGAACTATGCCCGGTCTGATTCACGCGGGGACGTGATACGTAGGCAATCTACATAAGATTCGACCGCCATTAAAAAGAAAGGAAAAGAAGAAAAAAGGAAAAGAAATATATACATAAAAATAAAAATAAAACACAGGGGCTCCCAAAGTACTTTAAAGGGGCAAATAAGCAAGCCGGGATGACGCATCTGTTTGAAGCAAAGCATGTTAGAAATGGTTTACTGCCTAGGAGGATTGCATCCCCAATGTGCTATTATCAAATCTGTTAAATTCTAACGCTAACAAGTTTGTTGTTCTCCACAAATCTCAGATAGTTAGTTTGTTAAAGCATACTGGCACCGTACCATTATCAAACAAGATCAAAAGGGCCCATACCAGAAAGCATGACTGGTTCAGACAACATTGTTGAGTCGGAAAAGACGGCAAATCAGATGCTAAAGGAAGCCATGGAAAAAATGGAAAAGATGAGGCTAGAAATGAATGAAATGCAGATAGCCTTAGCTAGAGCCCAAAAGGGGCAAGAACTACCTGTTACTCCTACTCTCCAACCAGGACACACGTCAGAATATCCCTTTCTCGGTCCTTCAACGAGTTTCCCGAGCCATCACTACTATCAGGGAAGAGAGGCCTATGATTCCCAAGCTCCACCACCCAGTCAAAACCCTCCTCCACCAAATGTTCCCGTCTTTGGGGCGCCTCCCCCAGCACCATTGCACAGATCATCCAGTGAGCCGCTGTTTCAGGCTCACGACACACCATATTACCCCTCTGAACTCACATTCAAAGCACCCAAACCACATACCTATAATCCCCATTTTGAGGTACCGGCAGAGATTGAAAAGTCGGTTAAGGTCCCGGAACAAGATGAGGTAATGAAGAAGTTCAAAAGCCTTGAGCAATCCTTCAGGAACCTGCACGGATTGGGCAACCAGGTCAGCGTGGCCTACAAGGATCTATGCCCTTTCCCGGACGTCCAACTCCCGGCTGTGTTCAAGATGCCTAAGTTTGATTTATATGAAGGGCACGGTGATCCCATGGCACATTTGTGGGGCTTTTGTAGCAAAATGAGGGGAGCGGGGGGAAAAGATGAGCTACTGATAGCTTACTTTGGCCAGAGTTTGAGCGGGTCGGCATTGGAGTGGTATACAAGACAAGATCTAAGCAGGTGGTACACCTGGGATGACTTGGCACAGGCTTTCGCAGGACACTTACAATACAACCTTGAGATAGTCCCAGACCGTCTCACATTGCTAAAGCTTGAAAAGAAACCCGGAGAGAGCTTCAGGGAATTTGGGTTCCGATGGAGAGAACAGGCAGCCCGAGTTGATCCTCCAATGAGAGAGGGAGAAATGGTAGATTACTTTCTACAAACTCTAGAGCCGACTTACTTCGGCCACTTAGTGACATCAGTTGGAAAATCCTTCAATGAAGTGGTGAAAATGGGAGGTATGATAGAAGAGGGACTTAAGTCCAACAAAATCCTGAGTTACTCGGCGATTAAGGCAACAACTCAGGCCATTCAAAGCGGCACGGGAGGTGCGCTCGGAAAGAAAAAGAGAGAGGAGGTCACGACAATAGAGACATGAAATTGGTCCAGATCTAAAGGTCATTCCACTCATTACCAACCCATACCCCATCATCTAAACTACCCACACAATCCATACAACCCTCCACAACCCTACTACCCACCACAAGAACAACATTTTTCCATCCATCACGCCTAAACTTACACCCAGCCTCCGACTCGTCCGCAATGGCGTGTACCGGCTCCCCAAAAAATATATCCACCTCCACAAAACACATATTCACCTTCACGAAACACATATCCGCCCCCAAGGGCCTACAGGAATCCTTCAAGACCAAGCTTCCGCGGAAATCAGGCTTTCAGGAACAAAAGGATGCAGAAGCCAGGAACATTCACTCCGTTGGGAGAAGCCTATACTACTCTCTTCCACAAGTTGAAGCAGATAGGACTACTAAGTCCTATTGAAACCAAATTGCCAAATCCCCTTCCCAAAAATCTGGACCATTCAGTAAATTGCGAATATTGTTCGGGTGCTCCCGGGCATGATACTGAGAAATGTTGGAAGTTGAAGACTGCCATACAAGATCTTATTGACACAAATAGGATCGAGGTTCAGGCACTAGGGGCACCCAACATCAATGAAAATCCATTACCGGTGCACCATGAAAGCTCACATGATCGAATTAGTGCACGAGTGAGGGAAACCAAAAACACCCTCACAAACGGTAATGATGATTCGCGCCAGTACTAATGAAGAGTCGACCAGTGGAAAGGCAGTGGTACAGTCAGGAGAGGTACATGACAAGCCCTTTGTGATAGCAGGGAAAGGGTCATCTATTACTGCGAAGAGGCCAGAGTCAGTCAGAGCAGTGTTGCAGGGAGTAGCAAACAAACCAAGGTTGGTAGTAAAAGGGGTCCATGTGGGACCAGTTGTTATCAAGCCAGTCATACATTTGCCGATGACAAGTGAGAAGGCTGTGCCGTGGAACTATAGTTAAGTGATGGTGACGCATAAGGGGAAGGAGGTTGTGGAAGACGTATGCGAGGCACGAGGGTTAACTCGATCGGGAAGGTGTTTTGCTCCCGCAGAGTTGAGAAGGGTCAATCCTGAAACAATAAAGAAACCTGTAACAGAGGAAGAAGCAGAGGAGTTTTTGAAGAAGATGAAGGCGCAGGATTACTCAATTATAGAGCAATTGAGAAAGACCCCAGCCCAGATTTCGTTGGTATCCTTGTTAATCCATTCAAACGATCACTGTCAGGCTTTAATGAAGATTCTGAACGAGGCCTATGTCCCGAACAAGCTCTTAGTAAACCATTTGGAGAAAGTAGCGCACAAGATCTTTGAAGTAAACCGAGTGACATTCTCTGATGATGAGTTACCAGTAGAGGGTACTGAACACAACAGAGCACTCTATCTGACGGTAAAGTGCGAAGAATCGGTGGTCACTCGAGTATTAATTGATAACGGGTCAAGTGCCAATATCTGTCCTTTGGCCACTCTCAACAAGCTAAAGGTTGTTGATAACAGGATCCACCAGAACAGTGTCTGCGTTCGAGGTTTTGATGGGGGCAACATTAACACAGTAGGTGATATCGTACTGGAACTAACCATTGGCCCAGTCGAGTTCACCATGGAATTTCAAGTAATAGATGTGGCAGTGTCGTACAATCTTTTGTTGGGGCGACCATGGATCCATGCAGCTAAGGCAGTGCCTTCTACACTTCATCAAGTGGTCAAATTTGAATGGGATAGACAAGAGTTACACGGGGATGACGGCACACACGCCGCCAGTGATACTATTGTGCCCTTCATAGAAACCGACGATGATAAGGGCCCATGGGTTTATTAGGTTTTGGATGTAGTCTCGGTAGACAAAATTCCTGAGGACGAGGGCCTTCCACTTACCAGAATCATAGCTGCAACCATCATGATAGCATCAGAAATGATGAATAACGGGTTTGTACCAGGGAAAGGTCTGGGGGTTGATTTGCAAGGAATGATCCAGCCGGTTTCTTTGCCCAAGAACCTGGAAACTTTTGGGTTGGGATTCAAGCCCACCGCAGCGGATGTGAAGCGAACCCGCAAATTGAAGAAAAGAGTTTGGGTCCTTC
This sequence comes from Nicotiana sylvestris, assembly GCF_000393655.2. NCBI lineage: Eukaryota > Viridiplantae > Streptophyta > Magnoliopsida > Solanales > Solanaceae > Nicotiana > Nicotiana sylvestris. The sequence continues at coordinate 68,818,412 of NC_091063.1, forward strand.
CTAAACCAGTTCCACGCCTGTCCAGATCATTTGTCAAAGAAGGGTGCAGAAAGATGTTGGTCCCGGAAGTTCTTGGACCTCTGATGGGGCCAAACGAAGATTTTAATGAGAGATTTGGAAGAGTATTTGCCGACGTCAACATGATAGAAGCTGTAGAGGGCTCCAGTAAGGCAGACATACAATTTATGGGTCCTAAGGTCAAGGTCAACAATTGGAAAGCTACTCCTATTCCTACTTGGAGGGAGTCTTGGTAGTTGACTCTGATTTTCCTTTTCTGTTTTCTGGATTATTCCAGGGTTGTAATCCAGATTTCCTTTTATTACGTCGAATACAATGTGAAACCTTGTTATCCCGTAATTCAATAAAACGAAGAGTTTCTTCTTTATTTTTTATCTTTTTTTTATTATTTTAATTTTGTTTCTTTCGTTTCTTTCTCCGAACAGTTCTTTTCATACTGGTTCTAATGACATGTCATACACAACGGATCTTCAACCTAGTCTAAAAGATCAATCTGATTCCGAGCTAAACATACAAGAGGTCGATTATGATAATGAATCGGACTACAATGAGGATGAAGTATTCGAGGAGATAAACAGGGAGTTGAGCCAGTTTGAAGAAAAATACAAACCCAACTTAAATGACACGGAAGCCATCAATTTAGGGGATGCCGGCGATATCAGAGAAACTAAAATAAGCATCCACATTGCACCAAATATCAGGGAGGAATTGATCAAAACACTTATTGAGTTCAAAGATGTTTTTGCATGGTCGTATGATGACATGCCGGGGTTAAGCACAGATTTAGTGGTTCATAAATTGCCCACTGACCCGGCATGCCCTCCCGTCAAGCAAAAATTGAGGAAGTTCAAAACGGATATAAGTATGAAGATTAAAGAAGAAGTAACTAAGCAGCTACAAGCAAAGGTTATTCGTATCACTCGATATCCTGATTGGTTGGCTAATGTGGTGCCGGTACCAAAAGAAAGATGGAAAGATCAGGGTGTGCGTCGACTACCGCAATCTGAACAGGGCAAACCCTAAATACAACTTTCCTTTACCCAACATCCATATCTTAATCGACAATTTTGCCGGACGTGAGATCGGATCTTTTGTGGATTGCTATGCTGGGTATCATCAGATTCTGATGGATGAGGAAGATGCGGAAAAGACAGCCACTGTGGGGAACTTATTGCTACCGGGTAATGCCATTTAGTTTGAAAAATGCTGGGGCAATGTACATGAGGGCAATGACCACTGTGTTTCATGACATGATACACAAAGAAATTGAAGTTTACATAGACGATGTATTCATAAAGTCCAAGCATCGGGAAGACCACGTAGCAGACCTAAGGAAATTCTTTCAAAGACTTCGAAGGTATGATATTAAGCTCAACCCGGCCAAATGCGCATTTGGTGTTCCATCTGGGAAGCTTTTGGGATTCATTGTCAGTCGGCGAGGTATTGAACTGGATCCATCAAAAATCAAATCTATCCAAGAGTTGCCACCGCCGAAGAACAAGACAGAAGTAATGAGTCTGTTGGGAAGGTTGAATTACATCAGCAGATTTATTGCTCAACTCACAAGCAACCTGTGAACCCATTTTTCAGCTGTTGAAGAAGGATGCTGCAATAGGATGGACGGCGGAATGCCAGGTGGCATTCGACCAGATCAAAGAATATTTATCAAATCCACCTGTATTGGTTCCCCCTAAGCCGGGAAGACCGTTAATTCTTTATCTGACGGTCTTGGAGAATTCTTTTGGTTGCGTGTTGGGGCAACACGACATTACGGGAAGAAAAGAGCAAGCCATCTATTATCTCAGCAAGAAGTTTACAGTATATGAGGTTAAGTACACTCAACTCGAGAAGACATGTTGCGCCCTAACCTGGGTGGCCCAGAAGTTGAAACATTATTTATCCTCATATACTACTTATCTCATTTCCCATTTGGATCCGTTAAAGTATATTTTCCAAAAATCTATGCCCACGGGAAGGTTAGCAAATTGGCAAATATTACTCACGGAGTTCGATATCATCTATGTGACGAGGACAACCATGAAGGCCCAAGCGTTGGCAGATCACTTGGTTGAGAATCCTGTTGATGAGGAATACGAGCCGTTGAGGACGTATTTTCCCGACGAGGAAGTAATGCAGATAGATGAGATGGAGTTACCTGAGGAACCCGGTTGGAAGCTTTTCTTTGATGGAGCCGCAAATGCGAAGGGAGTTGGAATAGGAGCAGTGCTTATTTCTGAAACAAGACATCATTACCCTGTTACAGCTCAACTGCGTTTCTATTGTACCAACAACATGGCTGAGTATGAGGCATGCATTTTGGGTTTGCGATTAGCGGTAGACATGGATGTCCAGGACGTCTTGGTCTAAGGAGACTCGGACCTCCTGGTGCATCAAATTCAGGGTGAATGGGAAACACGGGATTTGAAGCTCATACCATATCGACAATGTTTGCATGATCTGAGCAAGCGATTTTGATCAGTACAGTTTAGACACATCCCGAGAGTTCACAATGAGGTTGCCGATGCATTGGCCACTTTAGCATCAATGTTGCACCACCCAGACAAAATTCATGTTGACCCATTGTACATCCAGGTTCACGATCAGCATGCCTATTGCAACATGATAGAGGAAGAAGTGGATGGCGAGCCATGGTTTTATGACGTCAAAGAGTATCTCAGGATGGGGATATACCCGGAGCAGGCCACCGAAGATCAAAAAAGAGCCATTCGGCGATTGTCAAGTAGTTTCTTCCTCAGTGGAGGAGTGTTATACAAGAGAACCCCGGATTTGGGATTGTTGAGATGTATAGACGCCAGTCAAGCCACGTCGGTTATGACAGAGGTACATGCTGGAGTTTGTGGGCCCCATATGAGCGGATATGTATTGGCAAAAAAGATTCATCGAGCAGGGTATTATTGGCTCACCATGGAGCATGATTGTATCAATTTCGTGCGGAAATGCCATCAGTGTCAGATACACGGCGATCTGATTCATTCACCACCGACGGAATTGCACACAATGTCAGCACCGTGGCCATTTGTGGCATGGGGGATGGACGTCATTGGGCCTATTGAGCCGGCAGCTTCGAACGGTCACAGGTTCATTCTGGTGGCCATCAAATATTTTACTAAATGGGTTGAAGCCAAAACTTTCAAGTCAGTAACCAAGAAGGCAGTGGTGGATTTTGTCCATTCCCATATCATCTGTAGATTTGGGATCCCGAAAGTGATAATCACGGACAATGGTGCTAATCTTAACAGCAGTTTGATGAGAGAAGTATGCGAACAGTTTAAGATTACACACCGTAATTCCACACCATATCGTCCCAAGGCAAATGGAGCTGTTGAAGCGGCCAACAAGAACATCAAGAAGATATTGAGGAAGATGGTAGAAGGATCCACACAATGGCATGAAAAATTACCATTCGCATTGTTGGGTTATCGCACTACCGTCCGGACTTCAGTAGGTGCAACCCCTTATTTGTTGGTGTATAGAACTGAAGCAGTAATACCGGCGGAGGTGGAATTTCCATCCCTTCAGATTGTCGTCGAGGCTGAGATTGATGATGATGAGTGGGTCAAAACCCGTTTAGAATAGTTGAGCTTGATTGATGAAAAGAGATTGGCAGCTGTATGTCATGGCCAGTTATATCAAAGGAGAATGGCAAGAGCCTACAACAAGAGGGTGCGCCCCAGAAAATTTGAAGTGGGGCAACAAGTGTTGAAACGAATCCTGCTACACCAAACGGAAGCAAAGGGCAAGTTTGCCCCGAATTGGCAAGGACCATTCATTGTAACCAGAGTATTGTCCAATGGCGCTCTATGTTTAACAGATATTGAAGGAAAATGCGTCGACATGGCTATCAATTCCGACGCAGTTAAGAGATATTATGTGTGATCTCTTTTTGTAATTGACATTTGTTTGTGGATTAGCATTTATCAGAGAATGAAATGACGGAGGCAATTCTTTCTTCTATCAAAACACTTTAACCTTTGCTTACCCTTTTGAGCCTCATTTATTCTTTCATATCCCTCTTTTGGAATCAGTAATTAAAATAAGAGATAAAAAGAGAGAAAAACAATGATAAAGACAAAGAAAAATCACAAAAAAAAACAAAGAACGATGGGAACTACGTTTGACCTGATTCCTCAAAGAAGGATACGTAGGCGACTCACGGCTCGGTCATAGTGTAACAAAAATAAGAATCCCCAAGCAAGAAAACTGGGGTAGAAATTGTGTTTATAATTTTGGGAAAGAAAGTTTGATTCCAAGAGTTGTAATGTTTTACCCGTCAAAATTATTTTGAGCCTTTTGATACCCCTTTTCCCTTTTTTTTTAGCCATACACAATAAAAACCATATTGATGTCCAAAAAAGACCTCCCGATCAGTATTCGAGAAGTGCCAAGTTCATGCACGTGGAAGTCAGGAACAACACTCTGATCCCCAGCAGAGAAGAGGATCATAAACTGGAAATGAATTGATAGCCGAGAGAATCCCCAACAAAGAGCGTCTTATCGACACGCTCCAATCCCCGCTAAAAATAAAATAAAATGAGAGAGTCTTATTGGTGAAAACCTTCACAGGCACCATGAGGCTACGGGAGTTGAGAGAAATGAGAGAGTCTTATTAGTGAAAACCCCTCGAAGGGCACTATGAGGCAACAAGGCAAGATTGGCGGAAAGGGTCCGCCTTTGGCAAAAGTCGAATATTCATTTATCCCCAGCGAGATGAGGCCATCCAAAAGATTGATCAATACAAATAGACTGGGTTGATCGATCCGTAATGCACGACATGATCGTTGGGATTGGTTATATCATTCCGATAAGTTCTTTTCTTTTCTTTTTTCCCAGCGTTTGTTCAGAAAGGCTTCTTTTTCTATCTGTAAAATTATCACTCTTTCATTTCTTGGTTTAAAAGATTTTATTTCCCCCCCAACTTCATTATTGAAAAGGATTTTCAGAGTTTACTACCAATTTCCAAAATGGTGCAAGGCGAAATACGAAAAGGACAAGCCAAAGATAAGGCAACAAAACGAAAAGAAGTTTCTCGCAAGACCAAATGATGAATGGGTCTAGATCCTAAGAGGCCCAAATTTCCAAGGGAAGTTATGGATCAAATTCCAAGATGATCCGCAGCAGATTTGCAAGATACATGGACAACTCCGACAGATTCTCGATTAAGATCCACAATGGTCGGACGACACGGAGTGGGGAAGGAAGAGAAACGACAACCATCCCCAGCGGGAATATTAGCCCCAGCAATCAATATTCTCCTCAGCAAGTTTTATAGCAATGCAAGGAAAAGAAATGGGAAAAACCATCCTCAGCAGAAGTGGCACGACCACTCGACCCATGTTAAACTAACAATTTTTCTTTGATTTGAAACAGGGAAAAGAAATATTATTGACCGCAGGAAGACAGAGTCACAAAGCAGATTATCAAACTGGGGCAGAAAATTTTCTCTCAATAAAAGATTGTTGAAGTCAGGAGCCCGCCTGGAGAATGGAGGCTGAATTATTTTGAGCAGTTGTTGAAGTCAAGAGCCCGCCTGGAGAACGGAGGTTGTTATATTTTAAGTTGAAGAAGTCAGGAGCCCGCCTGGAGAATGGAGGCTGAATTATTTTAAGTTGTTATTGAAGTCAGGAGCCCGCCTGGAGAATAGAGGTGATAGAATTTAAGAAGTTGTTGAAGTCAGGAGCCCGCTTGGAGAACGGAGGTTGTTAAATTTTAAGTTGGAGAAGTTAGGAGCCCGCCTGTAGAACGGAGGTTGTTAAATTTTAAGTTGGAGAAGTCAGGAGCCCGCCTGTAGAACGGAAGTTGTTATATTTTAAGTTGAGGAAGTCAGGAGCCCGCCTGGAGAATGGAGGTGATAAAATTTTGAGGAAGTTGAAGAAGTCAGGAGCCCGCCTGGAGAATAGAGGCTGAATTATTTTGAGCAGTTGTTGAAGTTAGGAGCCCGCCTGGAGAACGGAGGATGTTAAATTTTAAGTTGGAGAAGTCAGGAGCCCGCCTGTAGAACGGAGGTTGTTATATTTTAAGTTGAAGAAGTCAGGAGCCCGCCTGGAGAACGGAGGCTAAATTATTTTGAGAAGTTGTTGAAGTCAGGAGCCCGCTTGGAGAATGGAGGTTGTTAAATTTTAAGTTGGAGAAGTCAGGAGCCCGCCTGTAGAACGGAGGTTGTTATATTTTAAGTTGAAGAAGTCAGGAGCCCGCCTGGAGAACGGAGGCTAAATTATTTTGAGAAAAGATTGTTGAAGTCAGGAGCCCGCCTGGAGAATGGAGGCTGATTTATTTTAAGAAGTTGCCGAAGTCAGGATCCCGCCTGGAGAACAGAGGCTAAATTATTTTAAAGAAGTTGTCGAAGTCAGGAGCCCTCCTGGAGAACGGAGGCTAAATTATTTTGAGAAAAGTTGTTGAAATCAGGAGCCCGCCTGGAGAATGGAGGCTGAATTATTTTTAAGAAGTTGTTGAAGTCAGGAGCCCGCCTGGAGAATGGAGGCTGATTTATTTTAAGAAGTTGTCGAAGTCAGGAGACCGCCTGGAGAATGGAGGTGATAAATTTTTGAAAAAAAAAAGTTGTTGAAGTCAGGAGCCCGCCTGGAGAATGGAGGCTGATTTATTTTAAGAAGTTGTCGAAGTCAGGAGCCCGCCTGGAGAATGGAGGTGATAAATTTTTGAAAAAAAAGTTGTTGAAGTCAGGAGCCCGCCTGGAGAATGGAGGCTGATTTATTTTAAGAAGTTGTCGAAGTCAGGAGCCCGCCCGGAGAACGGAGGCTAAATTATTTTTAGGAAAGTTGTAGAAGTTAGGAGCCCGCCTGGAGAACGGAGGCTAAATTATTTTGAGAAAGGTTGTTGAAGTCAGGAGCCCGCCTGGAGAATGGAGGCTGAATTATTTTGAGAAAGTTGATGAAGTCAGGAGCCTGCCTGTAGAACAGAGGTTGTTAAATTCAAGATGATGAAGTCAGGAGCCAGCCTGTAGAATGGAGGTTGCTATATGTTGAAGATTGAAGAAGTCAGGAGCCCGCCTGTAGAACGGAGGTCGTTAAATTCAAGATGATGAAGTCAGGAGCCCGCCTGTAGAATGGAGGTTGCTATATGTTGAAAATAATGAAGTCAGGAGCCCGCCTGTAGAACGGAGGTTGTTGAATGTCGAAGATGAAGAAGTCAGGAGCCCGCCTGTAGAACGGAGGTTGTTATATGTTGAAAAATGAAGAAGTCAGGAGCCCACCTGTAGAACGGAGGTTGTTATATGTTGAAGGTTGATAAAGTCAGGAGCCCACCTATAGAACGGAGGTTGGTATGTGTTGAAGAATGAAGAAGTCAGGAGCCCGCCTATAGAACAGAGGAATATCTTTCAAGATCAAGCAGTAACCCACCGGAAGGCAGAAGGTTACAAAAAAATCCCCAGCAGAATGAAGAAAGTCGCATCCTCAGCGGGCAGAACAAAATGATGAATACTGGTATTTGGAAAAGCAAAAGGCCAATGTCATCACCAACAATCGTCAGAAAAGAGAAGCACCGGAAGAAACACCAGCCGACAAGAAAGTAAGACAGCAAGAACAAGTTTGAAGATAGATAAGATCTTGTGATCCGTAGTCTAGTCTAGCATCTTGTTTTCTTTTTAGCACGGTGTAACAAGGAGACCGGTAGAGCAGTAGTAACAGCATACAACAGCAGTAACAGCAAGCATTATAGTCACATGGTAGTCCCAGCTACCAAAACTTCCCGAACTACATTAACCTGATTCTCTTTTAGCCAGGGATATGTAGGAGACCTTTGAAGCAAAGGTTCGGTTAAATCTTTTTTCAAAAAATGCTTCACACAGAGTACTCCAACAGGGCAAAAATCACTCGTATCCGCTCACTTTATCTTTGCGCGAAAGCTCTTTGTGCTTTCGGACAAAGAGGGGCAGCTGTGAGCACGTGATTTTTGCTTCACGGAAATTACTCCATAAGAAATCAAAAAAAAATAAAACAAAATCCATCTGTGTACGATTTTTAGAATTTACGTGACATTTTGGTAATTATTTGGTCCGTAAATGCTTGTCGTTGTTGTGATTGATATATATATATATATATATATATATATATATATATATATATATATATATATATATATATATATATATATGCTTTGCCGTTGTTGTGATTGATATATATATATATATATGTATGTATAAATACATGTTGCATGCGCATTCAAGATTTAATTGTGCATTTTGGAGTCAATTAAACCATGTTTTATTTTAAAAGAAAGAAAATCACAAAAATATGCATTTTTGTTGTGTTTTGTCATTGATGTGTGCCGTTGTGTAATTTTATTTTTAATTAAATGTTTGACCTTGTGTGTTAATTGTTGTTAAGGTTTAACATTGTTGTAGGCTAATTTTGGTTTTACAAATTATTTTAGAATTTTGTTGATTGTTAATTAAAGTAGAAAAAGAAAAAGAGTTGAAAATAGTAAAGAATACTCGGTTTGGGCCAAAAATTAAAATAAAAATAGGCCCAAACGAGCTGGCCCAATGTATTAAACTGGTCCGTCTCTTCAGAGGTGCCCGAACGACATCGTTTCTGTCCCAGTTGAGCAGGGCCGTTGATCTCAAATGGATCAACGGCCAAAATCACATCCTTCATACCCGTTGACCTGACCCGATCCATCCCCATACCCGGTCTCACCCACCATTACTCCAAACGACGTCGTCCCCCTTCAGTGAATAGATCTCGGCCATCGATCTCACCTGATCCAACGGCCAGGATCTAACCCCCCTAAGTCGTATATAAGCCTAACCCTGTTACCCCGCCCCCTATCCAAACACCCCCCTGTTTCATCGTCTCTCTTAGAGACGATCCCAAACACCCCCCAAAACCCTAGTAGCCGCCTTAGCTCCCCTTCAACGTAAACCCGGCGGCAACAACGCCACCGGTCACCATAGCTACACCACTGAACCTACAAACCACCCTGAACACGAATCCCTGGTCACTTAACTTCGAATCATATCCAGGGTTCTCGAATCTTTGATCAAAGATTCGAGCCAAAACCCTAAATCACCTAATGAGTTCCAAATTCACACCAGCCACTCCCCTGACATCCCTCATACCCTAATAAACGTTGGTTTTGTTCGAATCTCCCTCATACCCTAATGAGTTCGGTTCAGGCCTGGGTCGCTTTTGATGCTTAAGCTTCCGAGGTAATTTTCTTTTCTTTCCTTCTATTCAGTGTTAAGTGTATATTATGAGATATCTATTCGCTTCGACTAATGTCATCGAGTAGTTAAGTTTCGTAAGCTCCCTGCTAAGTGTCCCAAAAATTGAAATAATTTGGTGGCCTGTTTAGGCTATGTTGTTTGTTGATTGGTTGTTACATGTAATAGTTCGTATAGTCGATTTGAGTAACGTTGTCGAATAATTAAGTTTCATAAGTTCCATGTTTTGTCCGAAAACACATGAATCACCTGTGTGTTCTGTTTTAGCTTGCTTTTGTTGTCGACTGATTAGTATATGTTGTAACTCGCAAAGTCGATTCGATACATATTGTCGTTTGTTTTTTACAGTCTTGAAAGGCAACAACTTGATTCATACTGTCTGATTCTGATTAGATAGTTGTCTAAATCCAGTAGTAAACTAATTATAGGTTGTAGTTTGTCAGTTGGTGATGTTCGAATTAGGATTAAAATGGTTATAGCTGACAGACTCAACGATGTGAAGGGGGTGGGGTAAGGCAGGAATAATCAACGGCTTTAGGGTTAATGTGGGGTGTCAAAGACTGACAAATGCTTAGGATTAGTGGCCTGTCAGTTGGTTAATGAAAAATACTATTAATCTAGTATTAGTGGGGTACACAACACAAGAACATGAGTTTAAAATAAATAATCTAATAAAGCCCATGACTCTTGAATGAATCAATATGACAACCATGCTATAGTGGGGAACCAAATGACTTGTATCAAGAAGATACTTAGGCATGGGGAGTTGAAGGGTATGGGCATGAGAGTCTGGATACGAGGCAGTCCTGTGAAGGTCTTTTGGGCCTATAAATAAGCTCATTTTTTTACTGACGAGGAGTTGGCAATTGAGAGAGAAAAGCTGATAGTCTTAAAAGGCAAAAGGGGGGGCTGATCAGTTGTTTGGTTTGATATAGTTGGGTTTTTCAAGTTGTTTTGCTAAGTCCGATTGTTCGATTGTCAAGCTATTTTCTGTCAAGTCTGTCATCTAGTTGGGTTGTTACTATTTCAGTGGGGTATTCTGGTTTCTCTGCTGGGTTACTACTGTATTCTGGGTTTATGTATACTGCTGGACTGCTTCTGGTTTTTATTGCTATTAAAGTTGTTATTGGTTGTTCGTTGAGCTGCTGTTATTGTGGAACTGTTGTTGCTGTTGTTATTACTGCCTTACTGCTGCCCAGCTGCTGTTACTGATCTTCTTCCTCTTCTTGTTCTTGTTTCTAATCTCAGGTACACAACTGATACACTGTCAATGTAGGCTGAAAATTCAAACCTGAGTATAGAAATGAAGAGTTGAAGTGCCTCTTTCGAATTTGCTTTAGTTATATATTGAATGTTAAGCTGTGTATAATAGTTCATGTATTCCATTAGAATCATGTCTAGGTTTGTTTGGATTTTGTTTCAATGGGTAATTGTCTGGCCATAACTTTCAATATAATTAGAGTTTGTTTGACTCAGCATTTGGTCTAAAAGGCAAAAAATCCGAAATAATGTAGATCTCATGTTGATTTCAGTTTCAAGTTGAAAGTATGTCTCCATAGCTTTAGTATTGCAATAGTTAGTTGACAAAGTCATTAACGGTTTGCTTCGAGTGTCATATAATCAGATAGGAACATAGTATGAATTCACGCCCTTAAATTTATAGAATCCGTAGGCTTGACATACTTGTGGCGCGATTCAAGAAATGTAAAAAGGATAAGAACCTTAACCCAATAGGTTATTCAAGTTACCAAGCAAGTTAAGTAACTTTCGTAACCATTAGTAATTAAGGTTGGCTTAGCTTCAAGTAGTTGAGAACAATTAGTCCCAACGGTTCATTTCGTCTAACAATGTGGCTTCAAATTAGTTATAAGATACTTTGTCCCTTTTGAATGCGTATTGCCTGTCAATTCCGTATTTGGTTATAATTTCAGCTTCAGTAGTATCGGCTTATAGAATGAGGCATGAAACAACTTCCTTTCGCGCAAAGTTTGATTGCAATTCTCTGGCTCCATTTGCTTGAATCCGTGAAATAAATGATGGTCTTTTCAAGCATGTAAATAAAGTAGGACCTTTTCTTCTTCCATTTAGAGACGGACGAAAAAAAAATATATATATATATATAGCTGCTTTAGGATATCCTTCTAAAATAAAAATGAGATAGCCTCGCCAAATAAAACGCACAGATTGCGGGGCCCTCACAAAAATGTATGTTTGAATTAGAATTCAGGACAGGCCGTCTAGCGAATTTTATGGCCTTCCCCAAAAGTAACAATACGCTAGTCGCTTTAGGTTTGTATTTAATAATGTACCTCCCTAAACTCGAGTGCGCATTTATGTGACTCAAATCCAAATCTCAACGACGTTGAAATACGTCTTTAATCACGGGTGCATTGATTGTGACATGGTTCGAGATGCATTTCCACGACGTTGCAAATTCTTTAAAAGAATAACGAATGAGATGAGTCTCGCTAAACAAAACTCATAAATTGTGGGGCCCTCGTTAAATGTATATATTAAAGTACTTAGTTTTCGGGACGGGCCGTTTAGCAAATTTCACGGCCTTCCCAGAATAATAACACGATAGTCTCTTTAGGCGCGTGTTTAATAATTTACTCTCTTAAACTTGGGTGTGCATTTCATGCGACCCAAATCCAAATCCCAAAACAGTGAATAAAAATGTGTTCCAGATTGCGGGTGCATTTCATGTGACGTAATCCAAAGACGTGTTTTAAACGACGTTGCAATTCTCGTAAAATAATAATTATGAAATTGGTAAAAAGATAAAATTTGCACATAAGTTCACATTTGTATAAAATCAGATAATCAAGCCGAATATGACAGTTGAGCGACCGTGCTAGAACCACGGAACTCGGGAATGCCTAACACCTTCTCCCGGGTTAACAGAATTCCTTATCCGGATTTCTGGTACGCAGACTGTTAAATAGAGTCATTATTTTCCTCGATTCGGGATTAAATTGGTGACTTGGGACACCCTAAATCTCCCAAGTGGCGACTCTGAAATAAACAAATAAATCCCATTTCGATTGTCCTTTAATTGGAAAAACTCCTACGCCCCTCACGGGGGCGGAAAAAGGAGGTGTGACAACTAGGTCTGGGAGATGCTACGCTCCTAAAGATGTCAATCGAGGGAACTTGGGAAGAGAGCAAATTCAAAGAAGGAACATAATAGACCTAGAAGCCACCGAGTTTTGGAAGAGAATGTCAAGCAAAGAGTATTTTGTGAAGGAGCAGTTGAAGAAAACTCTAGCACAGATATCAATCATGGATCTGTTAATGAGTTCTCACAGTTATAAGGATGCCATGTTGAAAGTACTAAGTGGGGTAAGTGTACCAAGTAATGCCACTCGCTGGCCACAATATTTGGGAAAATGGTTGAAGCAAACATGATCACTTTCAGAAGAGACGAACTTCCTATCGAAGGCATAAGTCACGACAAGGCTCTTCATATCACTGTTAAATTCGGAGACAAAATGGTGTCTTAGGTGTTGGTCGATGGAGGGTTAGGAGTCAACATATTTCCTCTCTCCGCCCTATGGGAGTTAGGAAATCATTTGAGGGAAGTCAAGGAAAGTCATGTAAGGGTGAGAGCCTTTGATGATTCGCAAAAGGATATTACTGGAGAAATTTATTTGGCTTTGCAGATCGGGCCAGTCGAATTCCTCATATTATTTCATGTAATGGACATCTCATCTTCCTACAACTTGCTGTTGGGTAGGCCCTGGATATATATGGTTGGGTTCGTGCCATCCACTTTGCACCAATACATAAAATTTGAGCGGGGATGTCAGGAGATCATGGTTTATGGAGAGTGGGGTCACTCCACTTATTTGGAGAATGTTGTTACGTTACTTGAATGGCTAGACGAGATTATTTTTCATGCGGTGGAAATCATGCAGACTACCGAGATGGAAGAGACCAAACAAAACTTGGAAATGCAGTTGTCGTATAGATCCAAGATGGCTATGAGGGAGATGATGAAATATATATATACAGGACAGGAACAGGGTTGGGGGCCAGGTTGGACAAAATGACAGAGCCAATTGAACATAATGGGTAGAAAGGAAAGGCTGGCATAGGATATCAGCCTCTGGAAGGGAAAACTCATCCCGTTAGCTCCGTGAAAAAGGTTTTTGTGCCAAAGCATGTTGCAAGTCCGGGACAGAGTTTAGTACCCAAAAATGGTATCATCAACAGGATAAAGCTATTCGTGAATATGATTGAAGAATGTCGTGAAGGCACTGACATAAAGACACCGACTATCAGGGATATCAAACCAGGGAAAGAGTTGCGGAATTGGACCGCCAGTCCATATTTGGTTCGGTGGGAGTCTTGGTAGTATAGAATAGTAGAAGTTTTCATTTGAAAAATGCACGGTCAATTGAGGCATGTACCATGTTTGTACCTTTTTGTCATTTGCCTCTTTTGAATGCTTAAGACGTTCCTCTGTTGATGAAATAAAAAGAATTATTTTCTCAAATATTACAACCTCACTTACGGCTTTATTTATACTTAGCTTTTCTTTTCAATAATCAAACTACTAAAAACCCTCGTTCCTCTATTATGACATGTTACAAAACCATTGAGCGCAACGACCCGGATTATGAGGAGTATTACAAGAGCATGGTGCCCGATAATCTCCAACAGGAGATTGGAAGTGAAGAAGATGTAAAAGAAACTAGAATCAACATTTATCTAGAAGTCGAGCAGAAGGAAAAACTGGTAGAGCTCCTTCGACAGTACATTGATGTGTTCGCATGATCCTAAAATGACATGTCATGATTAAGTACTGACATTGTCTCGCATAGATCGCCCACCGATCCTACCAAACTGTCGGTCAAGCAGAAACCCTAGAAATTCAAACCTAATTTGAGTCTAATGATAAAGGAAAAATTGACCACACAGATAGAACCGGATGTAGTAAAGGTCACCAACTATCCAAAATGGTTGGCAAATATCGTCCCATTACCCAAGAAAGATAGAAAGATTAGAATATGCGTGGACTACCGAGATCTCAACAAAGCCAGCCCAAAGGATGACTTTCCTCTGCCAAATATCCACATCCTCATCGACAACCGCGCAAAGAATGAACTGTAGTCATTTGGGGATTATTTTGATGGGTACCACCAAATCTTGATGCATGGGGAAGATGCAAAGAAAAAAGCCTTCACCACACCTTGGAGAGTTTATTGCTATAGAGTTATGCCATTCGATCTAAAGAACGTCGGTGCCACCAACATGAGGGCCACAATGACCTTCTTTCACGACATGATACATAAGGAGATTGAAGTATATGTGGATGACCTCATCATAAAGTCTCTAAAGAGTTCAGAGCAGTTGGATAATTTGAGAAAAAATTTTGAATGCCTGCGAAGGTACAGTTTGAAGTTGAACCCAGCAAAGTGTGCATTCAGAGTCCTCACTGGAAAACTACTAGGCTTCATTGCAAGCATGAAGAGGATAGAACTGGACCCATCAAAAATCAAGGACATTCAGGAATTACCACCACCAAAGAGCAAGAAAGATTTCATGAGTTTTCTGGGTAGATTGAATTACATCGGTTGCTTCATAGCCCTGTCCACGGTAATCTATGAACTCATTTTCGCGTTGCTGAAGAAGGATACAACCACAAAATTGACAGAAGAGTGCCAGAGAGCCTTTGACAGAATCAAGGAATATTTGTCAAATCCACCAATACTGGTTCCACTTGAATCCGGGAAGCCATTGTTGCTCTATTTGTCAGTCTTGGATAATGCCTTCGACTGTGTATTGGGACAACATGATGAAACTGAGAGAAAGGAGCAGGCCATCTACTTCTTAAGTAAGAAGTTCACAAGATGCATGGCCAAGTATACTCTGATAGAATGCACTTGTTGTGCACAGACTTGGATTGCCTAGAAACTACGACATTACATGTTAGTATACACTACACATCTGATATCTCGGCTCGAGTCGCTCAAGTACATCTTCCAGAAGTCTATGCCTACCGGAAAGCTAGCTAAATGCAAAATTCTCCTTAGTGAATTTGACATTGTGTACATAAATCAAAATGCTATCAAGGACAAGCCTTAGCCGACCACCTTGTAGAGAATCCAGTAGATGGGGATTACGAGCCACTTACTACATATTTTCCCGATGAAGAAATGTTATTTGTTGGAGAAGATATTGCAGAATCGTACCCTGGGTGGAGAATGATTTTTGATGGAGTAGCAAACTTCAAAGGAGTTAGAATTGGGATAGTCCAGATTTTGGAATCTGGACAGCACTATCCAGCATCGGCAAAGATAAGATTCCTAGTACCAATAATATGGCTGAATACGAAGCATGCATCCTTGAGCAGTTGGCATGAACGTCAAAGAACTTTTGGTCATAGGAGATTCTGATATGTTGATACACCATGTCCAAAAGGAAAAGTCCACTAAGAATGTCGAGATACTTTCCTACCTGCACTGCATAAAGGAGTTGTGCAAGAAGTTCACAAACATTGAGTTCAAGCATGTCCCCAGTATTCAGAACAAGTTCAGTGATGACCTTGTAACCCTATAATCTATGATTCATCATCCTAACAAGAACTACATCTACCTTATTGATCGGGTCCAACCATGCACCACTACAAAGTGGCAAGAGCGGTCGATGCAGCTTTTACCCGAGATGGTCAGGATTGAATCCACAGGGAGCTAGAATTGGGAATTGGATTCCTATCTAAACAAGAAATATGTAGTGCTCTTAATTATACTTCCAATCATAATTGTTGTTTATTACTTCTACTGTTATACTAAAGAGATACTAAATTAAACTAAGAATGATTGCTTGTAAGGTTTTCTAAATGATTAAAGAGGCATTAGGGAAGTGACTTTATCCTAGGTGAATACTTGACTGGATCTAAGGCCTAAGGCAAAGTTGTTATGTTAGGGATTGCGATATAGCCAATGCACGAAACTACTCACTCTATACCTCTGGGTAGCTTGAGTGAGTTTGCCCTAACTGACTTTCTCAAGACCAATTGGGTGCCAAAATTGTGCAAGCAATACAGGATCAAGTCGGGTGTTACTATCTCTAGGTTTAACCCTTTACTTGGGGCTATCAATCTCTTGATTACACCCCAATTCCTTGTTGAACTGATTTTCCTAGACTCAAGCTCTCTTTCTCAAGAATAACCCAAGTCAAATAGGCACAAATTAGTATTTGCAACCACTAGTTCAACATGGAAAATACAAATCAGTCCAAATATCAACTACCCATAAACACCTAATCCTTAAATCAATAGACCGATCAAATACCCACACTAGGGTTAAGCCATAACCCTAGCTAGTGGGTATAGCTACTCATAATAATGGAAGAAAATAGAAAAATAGATGAAGAATAACCCATATAATTTATTTACAAACTAAGAAATTGAAGATTCAGTGTTAAACTAGCTACAAATTATTCAAAATGGAACAAAACCGCCGTTCACGTGCTCTGGAGCCTAACAGATTACAAGAGATACCCTAAAATTGTGAAAATAAAGTATTTATACCAGGCCGAAGTTTGGACAAAAATACGCCTAACGGAGGTACTGCGGTCCGCATAAAATGCACCGCGGACCGCAATAAGACTTTTTGGCTTGACTTTCCATTCTCTGAATCTGGCCACCGCGGGCCGCATAAAATGCACCGCGGCTGCGGTGGCTTCACTGCTGTCTGCATAAAATAGACCGTAGACCGCAAAGTCTTTGATCTTCAAAACTTCCAATTCTCTGAATCCCCCTCTCCACGGACAACATAAAATAAATTGTGTCCGCGAGGAGGCTTCTGCAATCGCAAGAAATCCTTTGCAAACTGCACTACTTGAAGCCCCCAAAGTGCACCTCTCTGAACTTCTCCACTGCGGACCGCACAAAATGGTCTGCGGCTGGGTCTGTTGCGGCTGCAGTTGATTTTATGCTGCAGCAGTGCCTTAACTTGTTCTTGGTACTTGTGCATGTTTTACTCCTTTTTGAGCCGGTGTTAACTACTTGTCACCTTTATTGACCAAACCCTGCACACAAGTACAACATGTAAACCTTTGGGACTATATACTTTTTTAAATCCAAAACTCAAGTAAAAAGGAGTGTAAAATGAACTAGAATCCCTAGTTATCAACTCCCCCAAACTTAATCTTTTGCTTGTCCTCAAGGAAACAAAATAAGTCTCACCTCCTTAAGAGTAAAATCAAGAAAATTCAGCTGACCTAAAGTGACCTCATCTAGCATCAATTGGGACTAACAATTTTCCTCAATTCAATTGAATCATTAACAACATTCAAATTTTCAAGCACCATGGCTTTAAGTGCAATACAAGAGCATCCAAAGTTGACTCAACCCATCAAGAAACTCTTTCTACTACTTTGGTCATTGTGGAACCCAAACTCACACTCCTCAACTCTCCAAAAGCAAACCTCACTTTTAGGATGTAGCACTCGGAACGAGGATTTTGGACAACACACTCATCTCTCTCAAAGAAAGGTCCCAAGTCCGGCTCTAAGTACCATAAGCGTGCCCCTTATGTGAGTCACCACTAATGTAAGTTTCATTCAACTCAAGATCATATAGGGCTTTTGTGGAGATATAGTGAAGGCTTTTGGTTTATGGTAGGAAATATTTGGTCTAAGTAGGTTCCATCTTCCCTTAAGCACTTCATTTCTTCATTTTGGCACACTTTTACTTGACTTTGTGAGTCATTTACTTCTTTTTTAGGGGTTAGAGAGACACACTATCACTCTTTCTTGTTCATTTCAAACCTTTTTCTCCTTCCTAACTTTCCACACCTTTCATCTCTTTACTTTTATTGAATCCCTTCATTTCTTCTACATTGTTCATTATTTTTTTTTTTTTGATTTTTTTATTTTCTTTCTTTTTCATTGCCTTTCTTTTTCTTCATTTTGTACCTTTTTACCACTTTGTTGCATTCCTCATATCTCCCCCCAAACTTGTGCTTTTGCCTTGTGCTAAGGAAAGATCGGGTGCCAAGAGAGGGTCTTTTTAGAACGGGTAAAGGCTTGTATCATGGTCTTTGAAAGAAAAAAGGCTAAGGCTTAAAAGGGTTGACTAGGGATATTATCATTGGTAGGCTATAGATGTTTTCAAGATATCATTCGGATCAAGGAGAGCCTATAATCACTTCTCTAGTCAAACTACACTTAGGATTTCGCCTAGACAAATAGTCAGGGAAAGTTCAAGACTAATGGCTCGGGACTTGGACTTACAGTTCAAATTCTCACCATACAAGTTATAATATTGCTAAAGGGACAGAGTCGGGGGCCCACAAAAACCTTAGCTAAGATTTGAGCAACATGAATGGTCCCGAAAAACCACTTGATGATTATCGGCCAACACAAGAGTCTCAAGGTCACAAGTTTCACCATCCTATACACAACAATCTATTTTTGACCATAAGATCAAAGGCAAATATGTTAGGCCCAAGTGAAGCTTTGCTTGAGGCACCATTACTCACTAGCTACTATTTACACCAAAAACAAAAAAGAAAACATACTCAAACCCTTAAAAAGGTTGTCATGCCATCCATCATTGGGAAGAGTCACCCGGTTCACACAAGTTCCACCTTTGGAAAGAACTGTGACATTAAGAAAACCAAAGGCTTATTGCATGCAACTCAAAATAAGAAGCTACGAAAATGAAGTAAGAAGCTATGAAAGAAAATGCAGAAAATAAAATGAATATGTACAATAGGGGATTTAGATGAATATACATAAGGGGGAATGAATATATACATCATAAAGTAACTTTATATACAGACCGAGGTTTCAAAGTATGAAAAGTGCAATAAACTAGTAAAATTATATACATACCAAAAATAAATAGAAAGCATAATAAAAAGAAAGTAGTATCATATTTACAACCCAATGTCATCAAAATAGGGCTGCCCCCTCAAATGAAAGCTAGCATTGTCCTCAATGCTAACTAACCAAAATAAGATCAATAAAAGATAGAGAGTAAAGAGAAACTCCCTATTGGCCCTCCGTTTGCATGGGATCATGAGCCTAGGTCCCTGGGTCCTGTAACTGCTCGAGAACCTATGACTGAACCTTGGTATCATGTGTCTGCCCGAGGCTGCTCTGGGGCCTGAGGCTGGCTAGAGGAACCTCCCTGCGGGTCCTCCAACTCTATCACTACATCATTAGCTCGGGGAATCACCCTCTTCCTCTTTGCTGGCCTCTCCATCTCCTACTCCGGTTTAGGCTGGGCTGCTGGAACCGGGTCATGCAATTGCAGCTACAATGGCAAGTGATCAACCTTCATTTTCTCCACTTCGCTCCTCAACTCCTTCACAGACTCCTTTGATGCTCGAGTCTTTCTCAACTTCTTTGTTTCCTTTGCCAGCTCCTTCAATGATTTTCCATGAGTACCTACAACATCTAATATCAACTTCTGGTTCTCTAGTAGCTTCTTCTGGTTGTCCAGAAGCTCCTTGAAAGTCTCCTCCACTGAGGATGGGACTTGTGGCTGTGGGGGTACGGACTGGGTTACCACCGAGCTAGAAAGCACAGACAGCTTAGAAGTAGTTGTCTGCATCCAGTTGTTGATACTAGCAAGGGTTTGGCTCAAATGGTGGGCAGTCAACGGGTAAGCTGAGGATAAGGGGATATCTGGAACTGTGGAAGTAGAGGGTCCTGGTGCAATGTCTGGTGTAGCTGAGGGAGGCGGAGAAGAAGCTATTACTACTACTGGCTCTTCAGACTGGCCAGTAGAAGCAGTGACTTTTCCTTTAGGATCTTTGGGGTTGTCATCCCTCTTGAGACCGTACCAGGAGAAAGGTGCCTTGGGTTTTAGTTTCACATGAAACTTCCTTTTCTCCACATTTTGATCCTCAAAGTACATGGTCAGGAAATTTGGGAAGGGGTAGGATTTATCACCTTCATTCATCACCCTTGTAATCACCCTGGACATAACATTCCCGATGTTGATCGGGTACCCCGCCATAATAGAAGCCACCAATATAGCCTGGGAAATAGGAAGAGAGTTCTCATGAGTGGCGGGGTCTAGCCTGCTGCAAACAAAGCTATCCCACCCTTTTGCCTCAAAGTTCAGGGTTCTCCTCAAAATTTGGACTCCTGCTATCAACCATGTCGGGGTGGTACCTGGGAGTGCCAAGTAGTTTGCTACCCACAGACGGGCATCCTCACCAAATGTTACCTTTTTTAAGTATAATGTTTCATCCTCCTCCAGAAAGCCCAGGTAGTCATTTATTGTCTTGCCATCAAACTTTATTGTCAAGTTCCGCACCTTAGTCACTTTCATTCCCTTTTTGATGTGGGCAACATTAGCATAGAACTCCTTGACTAGGTTCTCATTTGCCTTCTCAACATTGCCTGTAAAATAGTCCCAGCTTGGTCTCTCTCTAAATTGCCTCTACACATTAGGATTGTGAGGCAGAAGATCGTTGTCAATGAATCTCCGTTCAAGTATCAACTTCCTCTCAGGCCACCACTCTCAGAATTTGTGGGAAGCAATCTCACTGACGAATCTTCTTTTCCACACCTCAGGGTTTCTAGTTCTCTCCACACCCCCAGGTTGTGGCACACCCCCCCTCTTCATCTAGAACCTCATCGTCGACAGGATCCTCTCCAGGGGATGAACCAGTAGGAGAAGTAGATGTTGCACTGTCACTGCCCTCAGTTGAGCCCTTAGATGACTCAGAAGAAATTGGAACTGAAGTTTGAGCAGTAGGAGTGCCTGGAGGTGTATCTCTCAATCTGTGTCTCTCCGGCCAGTCAGGAACGTACTTTGGCACCGATTCGGAGTTGGATGCCTGCCGGGAGGGAAAATACTCACTTCCCTACTGGGAAGCAGCTCTATTTGCAGTCTTTATTGATTTTCTGGTATCCTTAATTGCCTGTCAGACTTAGGGGGTCAATCTTATCATACCTTGTCCCCTACCCCAGGAGGACTCTCCTTTTCCCTCAGTCCTGGCAGGTCTGGCTTGTGCAAGGAGAACTCGGAGAGTTCTTGATGGTTTCTACTTCGATTGGAGATGTATATTTTCCATGGGCATGAGGAGCATGGGATGCATAGTGATTTTCTTCTAGATGGGATCAATAGAAAGTTCTTGACTAGTTGAGTACGTAGATGTTTGTGGCTCGGAAGGAACATGAAGTTCTCATGCTATCCTATGATGGTATGGTATATGCGGTATGTTGTGGAGGATTGAGATTTGCTTGTGTAAGGTTACGATTTAGTTTTGAACGGAAAGTCATAAAATTCTTAGGTAGCACGGGCAGTTTCAGATGATTAGAGAAATGAGCTTCAGATGATTAGGGGGATGATCTCCAGGTGATTAAGGAAATGGTATTGCTAAATGGGAGTGATTTGACGAGGGTATATGTTTCAGAAAAGGCAATGTGATTAAGTTGATGGTACTCGGTGGAATTGCGGCGCTTTCTTGTTAGATCGACTGCTGATATTCGAGTTTGTTTGGTGAAACAGGGGAATTTTAGAGTATCTTTTGTGGAATGATTGGGTATTCGAGGTACGGTATGCATTCAGACGGCAGAATTAGGATCAGGTGTATTGGGTCATGTGCCATATAGACTTAGAGTCAGGGAAGTTCTCACATTTAGGCTATATTGTAATTGTGAGCCATGTGTATCGGGACTGTTTAGTTATTATTGGGGGTTTGGTGACCCGAGTAGATCTTTCGTTGCTTGGTATGTTAGATTTTGGATGTGATATTAGGTTCAAACTGGTTGTCTTCGTGTTGTGTCATTTTGGACTATTACACTAAGGCAGCACTATTGGCTATGCCAAAAATGCCATAGATTGAGTGGCGAGGTTCGACGGATTATGTCCTATTAAAGTGGTTTTATATTTTGAAGACCCAGCGGACGGCTGGGAAGAATTGTTTTTCTTATGTGGGCTTTCGTGATAAATGTCAGTGCAAAGGCTCCTACCATTGATTCGGTTCCGGTAGTGATAGACTTTTCGGATGTGTTTCTTGTGGCCGAGCATGTCGCCGGGCAGGGTGGTTGATTTCAGTATTGATTTGATGTCGGGCACCGTATCGTATGGCACCGGCAGAGTTAGAGGAGTTGAAGGAACAGGCTCAGGATTTCCTTGATGGGGAGTTCATTGGCAGGCCAATGTGGATGCGTGTTCTAACTTGAGTCGGCTTGGGTGGCTCCGAATTGTATTACTGAGAGAGGTGTTGTGATTTGTTGGTTATAGTCACCTAGGGTGCGGTTCTATTGGAGTTTCATAGTAGAAGTCAAGCGGGAAGAGAAATTGGGTGTTACTTGGTGAATAGAGTATGGGTTATGTCTTTTCGGGTTTGTGTGGTGTAGGTTATTTGTTATACTGTGGGTATGATGACTTGCTTTGGTTCCAGACATCAAATTGTGCATGGTTGTCGATTTCGAGCATAGTGACTTGAGGTGGTTCATGTAGAGCAGTGTTGGATAGGATCACACATCGCATCGAAGTTATGTGGAGGTATGACCTTGTGGGTTAGATTCGTGTGTTTTGTTCTTACGATGCAAGACGGGTTCTCAGCCTTGTGTTGGGGTGGTACTGGTGAGCTTAAGGTACATCTCTTTCATTTGAGTCATTTTCATGATTTGAGTATGTTCGGACTGTTGCTTATTGGTGCGCGTATTATGCAAGTTTGGCTTAGGCCTATATTGTTGTGTCATGTCATCAGAGTGGTGTGTTGGATTAGAGGAGATCATTGGGAACATTAATGAATACGAACGGATTCGATTTCAGCATAATGGAAGGATAATATCGAGGTTCGACTCGGAGATTTGCAATGGTATTTGCCAAAGGAGAAGTGGCTTCATGAATGGTTGATCTGAGAGATGGTTATGATTTATTGCGTGTTTCATTTATTGTTGGCAGTATATGAAAGTGTTGGAATGAGACTTTAGTTGATAGGAGATTTTCTACCGGTATTCGGTTGTTGTGGGCAGCTACTGTAATTAGAAGTTATCACTACGAGTGTTTGATTTATGTGGTATATCAAGTGATTGCACCTAAGATTGCAAGTATGGGTGATTACAGCTTGTTCGGGCTTATTCTGAAAATAGATGTGAGATTCTGATCTTGTGAATGATTTCAGAAGTGGGAATGTGGTTTTAAGGCTTATGGGCTAGGTTGGAATGTGGAAATGCAGTTTCATTGTGTTATCGGACCTATATAAGATAGGGTGACGTGGGCTCACCCCTAGGTATATGCATGGTAAGGTTATTCAGAGATTGGTTGGCTTTTGGAACAACTCTAAGCACGTTCGAGGACGAGCGTATGTTTAAGTGGGGGAGAATGTAATGGCCCGACCGGTCGTTTTGAGCTTTTGCACTTCGCTCGCCAGTTATCGGGCATGACTTGCCCCATGTGGTATATTATGACTTATGTAAATCGTTGATGTTTGGGTTTCAGGTTAATCAGAATGAATTTGGAAGAACAATCTCAATTGAAAACTTAAAATTTGAAAAGTTTGACCAAGATTTGACTCATGTGTATTTGATCTCAGATTGGAATTTTTATGGTTTGGTTAGCTCCGTTAGATGATTTGGGACTTAGGAGCGTGATCAAAATACATTTTGGAAGTCTGTGGAAGGTTTAGGCTTGAATTGGCAAAATTGAGATTTCGGCGTTTTCCAGTTGATAGGTGAGATTTTGATATAGGAGTCAGAATGGAATTCCGAGAGTTGCAGTAACTTCGTTGTGTCATTTGGGATGTGTGTGCAAAAGTTTAGGTCATTCGCACGAGATTTGATAGGCTTTTTGATCGAAAGCTAATTTAAGAGTTCTTGGAGTTCTTATGGTGTGAGAGATGGGGGACATTTCACTGGTCCTACTTCGGAAGCTCATATATTTTGATCTACAAGGAATTTTGAGATAATTCAAAATTTAAAGTTGTAGCCCTTCGTGTAGAGTTTTCAGAAAGGTAAAGATATCGCAATTTGGACATCTGTAGCGAAGGTTATGGCCAAAATACTAAAGTCTGTCATTGTAGAGGAAAGTCTGTGCGGTCGCGGTCGTTTTTTGTGCAGACTGCACTTGTTTTGTGCGGACCGCACTGGTTTTGTGCGGACCGCACTGGTTTTGTGCAGACCGCACTGGTTTTGTGCGGACCGCACTGGTTTTGTGCGGGCCGCAGTCAATTTTATGCGGTCCGCGGAGGTGGAAATCTGTGGGGTACTCTATAAATATGAGGTTTTGGGTTTTATTTGATATTTTGACCTAGAGAGCTCGGATTTTGGTGACTTTTCGAAGGTTTTTCAAGAAATTCATCGGGGTAAGTGATTCTAACTCAGATTTGGCTAGAGTACATGAATCCATTATTGAATTCATCATTTAATTCGTGATTTGGGATGGAAATTGGGAAGAAAATTGTGAAATCTTTCAAAAATGTAAAATGATGAATTGAAGGACCAAATGGTATCGGAATTGGATGATTTTCATATGGTTAGACTCGTGAGGGTAAAAAGATTCTAGTTTTATGAATTTTGTCAAATTCCGAGATGTGGGACCGGGGGTCGGGTTTGACCAATTTCTGGAATTTTGTGGTAATTCGATTGTTTTCGCTTGGGCTTTGTTCCCTTAGCATATTGTGACGTATTTGCTCTGATTTTGGATAGATTCGACGCGCGGGGAGGCCAATTCGAGGGGCAAAGGCGTCGTGAGCTAGAGAATTAGCTGGTTCGAGGTGAGTAATGATTGTAAATGATACTCTGAGGGTTTGAAACCTCGGATTGCACATCTAGTGCTATATTGAGGTGAGGCGCACGCTTGTTGACGAGCGTGGGGTCATGCACTATTGGGGATTGTGACTTGGTCCGTCCCGATTGATGATTTTACCACGTATTTGACTGAAACTTATTTGTTATCATCATGATTTGGGTTGATTGCTATATTTGGGCTTCGTGCCAACTATTTGTACCCTTCGGGGATTTTTATTACTATTTCCTCACTGCTTTGACTTATTAATTGAACTCAGTCATGTTATTTTCCACTGTTTTACCACTCAACCATTTTTACTCCATTTTGAGGCTTAAATGATATTCTAAATGATGTTTTGGGCTGAGAAATACTATTTTACTAATGTCTGAGGGGCTTGTAAGTATTTTTGACTGAGTAAGGCCGAGGGCCAAGTTGTGAGGAAACATTGATACTGGTTGAGGCCGAGGGCCTGAGATATGTACGCCACGAGGTGGCTTGTTGATATTGTTTATGAGGCCGAGGGCCTGAGATATATACGCCACGAGGTGGCTTGATTGATATGAGACCGAGGGCCTAGATTTAATGTCTTGAGATGGCTTGATATTGCGCTTGGGCCATAAGGGGCCCCTCCCAGAGTCTGTACACCCCCAGCGAGTGTGGGTACCATTATGGTGTGAGAGATAGCCTGGGGCTGATATTGTTCTATGTGATAGCCCAAGGGGCTGGTATTGTTCTATGTGATTGCCCGAGGGGCTGGTACCATTCTATGTGATTGCCCGAGGGGCTGGTATTGTTCTGAGATATTGCCCGAGGGACGGAGTTGTTGACATTATGCCCGAGGGGCGAACCTTTATTTGTTTATCTTTCATATTTACTTGTCATTTTACCTATTAAACTATGGTATTTGTGCCTAAGGGGCAAATTTCTGTGCTTCTCAGCGCTAACTATTTGCATTCATTTGTGTAACCATTGAAAAAGCCATTTTCAAAGAAGGTTAAACTGAGCTAAGATATTTTAAGAGATTTTTTACAGCTTCACTGCTTTCTTACTGGTTTTGGACTGCTTCTATACAACATCTTGATATGTTTTACGTGATTTCTTGCCTTCAGTCTTTATTTATTATTATTACTCACTGAGTTGGAGTACTCACAATACTCCCTGCACCTTGTGTGCAGATTCAGGTATGTTTTGGTTGATCGGAGGCAGAGTCATCAAAGTTTAGCAAGGTAGCTGCCGGCATTCACAGTACTGCTTTTCTCTCTCCTCATTTCATTAGACTGTATTTGTACACTCCAGGCTTTCAGTTGTATTTATACCCTAGTAGATGTTTGTGACTTGTGACACCCCGGTTAGGGTTGTGTCGGGTTGGACTTTCCGCATTGTTATCGATATTTACGCTATTTAGTATTGTTTAAATCCTGTTTAGACTATTTTTCATGTTGATTAACTGCTTTAAAAGTTGAGTTGGGTTGAACTGGTTGGCCTTGTCTTCACGAGAGGCGCCATCACGACCAGGTTCAGGGTTAGGGTCGTGACAAAATCTATGGTGCAAGGAAGTTGAAGGAAGTCTGTGAGTAGTATAAATGGATATGTATGGGTCGTAAGCTAAAGTATGGTAGAGTGACAAGATTGTAGGAAGACAAGGAGTAAGGATAAGAAAGGGCGATTGAGAAGGTGACAAAATGGATAAGTCCTCTGGATTAAGCCTATGAAAACAATAAGATGTGATGGTTTCTCTAAGTTATACAAAGCTCAGTATAGCATGAATGAACCCAAAGGAGTCAAAGACAAATGGCATTTAGAAGAGGTAGAATGCTCCCCTGGTAATAGAATAAGGGTGTAATTGTTGTAGATAAAGGATGACATTCGGGCATTCAATTGAATAATGATTTGAAAAGGATTTCACGAATAATACGGAATTAAAATACCCACGTAAGGTGAATCACATTGGAATGCTATAAAATATGATTATTGAAGTACAATATCGCCCCCAAGTGGATCAGGAAAATCACTTCAAATATTCCTCGATGCAACATAAGCCCTAGTGGCAATGTATTACGTAAGAAGTTTCAAGTTATCAATGTAAGATTGTAGATCAATATTGAGGTGAATCGGCAATGGATGGATAAAAGTTACAAAGTACGAGATGAGATTAGGTCATCAGTCTTAAGATAAACAGTAATGAAGAAGCGTTAAAAGACTTAGCTTTATGCATATAGGATAAACAACGAGAGTAACCTGGAGTTTTATCGTAGACCTCAGTAACAATAAATTGAAGTAAGAGTCATGGTATAATATGACCCAACTAGATGCAATAAAGTCATACAGATGGGGAAACTGATCTATGAAATAAGGTATAACAATATTCATAAGTTCAACAAAGTACCGAGCGAAAAACGTCAGTATACCTATAAATGCCTAGAGAGGCATCCTGTTAAGCCTTGTATATGTTTACAAAGTAAGGCCTAGAGATTGGCTAAAATCTGGAGGAAAAATGATAGAAGAGTCATATAGGCACACTGACAAGGTGAGTATAGTAGAGGTTGCATGATAGGAGGTAGCAACAGTTACGAGATTGGAAGGAATTCGATCACAAGTCATGATGTGGGAAAGAGGCCTAACTGGGGGAATGCCCTGGTCTTTGGATTTATTTATAGAACAACTACTTAAATCGTAAGGAGAGTATTAAGGTATTCACAAGAGCTATAAGTTATGAAAATGATAAGAGCATCAGTCAACATTTGAGGACGAATATTCCAAATGAGGGAATGATGTTACGCCCCACAATATTACGTCGATATTACATCCCACAATATTATATTACGATGATGTTACGCTTCACAATATTAAATTAGTATGATGTTTCACTTTGTAGTATTGTACGTTGAATTTGTCGTAAAGTAATTGACATCAGTCCAAAGAAAAGATTATTTAAAGATTATAAGGATTATGCTATTTCACAAGTGATGAGTAAATTCGTGAAGATGAGAGGGGAAGCAAGTCAAAGAAAATGAATTTTCATCCAAGATTGACATCTTGGGATAAAATACGGCCCGAGTTATAATACCCGATATTTATAGACTAGTGCCATACAAGCTACCACATGGTCATAATGTAAGGTGTATAAAGTGTATTAAAAGTGAATAGTATTTTAAGTAAATTGAGATAATTCTTAATTATATGGATATTTGGTTAATTGTAGATTTTGGGGGGAAAATTAACCTTGTAATTAAGGAAATGGGCAGATAAAATTTGGGTAGGCTTAAACCCACCAAAACGTGGCAGCAACCCATGTCTTAAGTGATGACTATTGAATTACAAAGTAATGTGCCATATTTGGAGGAAATTGTTGGCCAAGTAAGCCACAAAGTGGGCCCTATAAGCTTAAAAATTTAAGAGCTTTTCTTACCTTATCAAGATGGTATATAAAATTGCTAAGTTAAGGATGAGGGCTGAAATATTATGTTTGAAACATCATAAAATGTCCAGAACGTGAATAGGCATTTTGGATTCTTTGAACTTTAGACATTCAAGTAGTAATTTGACAATGATTTCCTATTGCAAAGGTTACAAAACAAAGAGAATTCATAGCATCTACCCAAATTCCAAAGAGATTTCTAAGTATCTTAGCAACGTGAGATTTTGCGATTCTAAGGGAGTACTGTGCAACCTTTTCCAAGAATATCATACGGATTTTTCCCTACTCCAGGTATGTTAAGGCTATACCTTCTTTCTTTTTGGCATGATCTATAATATACAAATGAAACGAGCAAAATAGGCAACTTTCATAAATGACTCTATTCATAGAAATACTAGGGGTGTCTATATTCTTGGTTCCCCATGTGAATTATTATTATTATATCTTCTGTTTATGGGTCTCAGAAAAATACGTATTTGATAAAGTTTATCTGAAAGGCATATTGATTTTTTATGGCATTCCAGAAAAAAAAATCTTATTAACATATTTCTTATGCATTTCATGCATTTATACATATGCGTTGACCCATGACCAGATGGCGTTATATATGCATATATATATGGTATATGAAAAAATGTTACGGTGTTATATACGCACCACCACCTGATCAGTTGGTATACATTGATGATTTTGCCCACAGTGGCCGAGATGATATGATGCGATGCCCTCTGAGGCCTGATGATGTTATGAAACATGTACCTATGCACGACATGACAATCATACACATATGCATGGCACTATTTATTTCATGATTTACGGAGTTATCAAGACTTACAAGTTGAGTCATTTACTCTATATTCCTTCCATGTCTGTTATGTACTTATTGATGTGCCTTACATACTCGGTACATTATTCGTACTGACGTCTTTTTTTCCTGGGGATGCTGCATTTCATGCCCGCAGGTCTCGATAGAGAGGTTGAGAGTCCTCCAAGTAGGCGATCAGCTCAACGGAAGATGTTGGTGCACTCAATTTGCTCTGGAGTTACTTGTTTGGTCAGTATGATTTAGATGTATATTATTTGGTATGGCAAGGCTCTGTCTCGACCTTTATGACAATTATGTATCCTTAGAGGCTTGTAGATAGATGTCATGTACGTAAAAGATTGTATGGCCTTGTCGGTCTATGTTCAGTATACGAGTGATTATTTTGGCCTTATAGGACCGTATGTCATATGTATAAGTTTGGATTACATGTTGGATCGTTTAATGTCGAGTATTTCTCCATGTTTTATTGTACCTAACTCATGACAGCCTATCTGGATCATTTACCTATGATAGTATGATATGTTACGTAGGTACTCGTTTAAGTTAGGTACCGGGTGCCCGTTGCGGCCCATAGGTTTGGGTCATGACACGATCGTCCCATCCTCGGACTCAATTTCTGCAACTCCATTTGAGAGCATCTGCACTACTCTAAATGGTCCTGACCATCTAGATTACAACTTACCTAGAAATAATTTCAATCTTAAGTTATATAGCAATACTACATCTCCAGGTTTAAAAATTTTGCTAAAGGATATTTTTGTCATGCATCATCTTCATTCTCTTCTTATATAGCCTTGTTCTCTCAAAGGCTTGGTAACGAAACTCATCAAGCTTGTGCAACTCTGTGACTCTACTTGTACCCGTTATTTCCATATCAAGATTCAGTTTCCTCAATACCCACAAATCTCTATGCTCCAACTCCACGGGTTAGTGACATGCTTTCCCAAACACCAGTTTATATGGAGACATGCCAATTGGAGTTTTAATGGCGGTACGATATGCCCAGAGTGCATCATCTAAATTATTTTCCCAATCCGTTCTTGTAGTATTCACGGTCTTTGTTAACACACTCTTTATTTCTCTATTCGACACCTCCACTTGCCCGCTTGTTTGTGAATGATATAGGGTGGCAACTTTGTGGTGAACACCATAGTTTTCTAACAAATTTGCGAATGCTCGATTGTAGAAGTTAGTGCCTCCATCACTGATTATTGCCCTTGGGGTGCCAAACCGGGTGAATATAATCTTTCTCAAAAAACCAGTGACTCCCTTTGCATCATTTGTAGGGAGTGTAACTACTTCCATCCATTTGACACACCGTCCACAGCTACAAGTATGTACTTATTGCCATTTGACCTGACAAAAGGCCCCGTGAAATCGATTCCCCATATATCAAACACTTCCACCTCTTGAATTAGGTTTATGGGTATCTCATGTCGGCGAGAAATATTCCCGATCCGTTGGCATTCATCACAACCCTTCACCTAGAGGTGTGCATCTTTGAACAATATTGGCCAATAGAAGCTCGACTCCAACACTTTTGCGGCTGTCCTTACTCCCCCAAAATTGCCACCATATGGGGATGTGTGACAAGCCTACAAAATAGAAGATTCGTCTGTCTCGGGGATACATATCCGGATCATGTTATCAACACAAATCCTGAACAGATAAGGCTCATCTTAATAATAAGTGCAAAAGTCATGGAAGAACTTTTTATTTTGAACAGAGGAAAGGTCATAGGGGACAATACCACTCGCCATGTAGTTTGCAATGTCTACATACCATGGCTCTACCTCAAGGTTCGTGGCCAACAATTGTTTATCCAGGAAGGTCTCCATAATATCTTCCACCTCAACCTTCTTCTCTGCTTATTCCAGCCTAGATAAGTGATCAGTCACTTGGTTCTTCGTTCCTTTTCGGTCACGAATTTCCAAGTCAAATTCTTGCAGCAGTAGCACCCATCAAATCAGGCACGTTTTTGACTCCTTCTCAATTAGGTACTTGAGAGCAGCATGGTCAGTATAAACAATTACCTTCGAGTCTATCAGGTATGACTTGAATTTGTCAAATGTGAACACCACTGAGCATCTCCTTGTCGGTCACTGTAATTTTGTTGGGAACCACTCAAGGTTCTACTTGCAAAGTAGATTGGATGCATGACTTTATCTTTTCGCCGCCCAAGAACTGCTCCCACAGCAAAAGTCGTTTGCATCACACATCAGCTCAAAAGGTTTCTCCCAGTCAGGTGGCACTATGATTGGTGCAGTCACCCGCCTCTTCTTCAATTCCTCAAAAGTGCAGTCATTAGAAAACATAAAGGAGTGATCTTTTTCAAGCAATTTACATAAAGGGTTAACAATTTTATAAATATCTTTTATAAACCGCGTGTAGAAGCCGGCGTGACCAAGGAAACTTCTTATGGCCTTGAGGAAGTGGGTGGAGGCAACTTCTTAATTACATAAACCTTAGCATGGTCTACCTTAATGCCTTTACTTAACACTAGGTGTCCTAAGATTATACCTTCTTGTACCATGAAATGTCATTTTTCCCAGCTCAGTATTGGATTAGTCTCCATACATATCTTCAATACTCTTTTTAAATTCATAAGAAAGTCATCGAATGGGTTCCCCACCACTAAGAAGTCATCCATGAAAACCTCCATTATGTTCTCTATCATATATGTGAAGATGGCTATCATGTACCTTTGGAACGTGGAGGATGCATTGTATAGTCCAAACGACATTCTCTGAAAGGCTATCATGCCATACGAATAGGTGAACAACATTTTCTCTCTATCCTCTAGGGCAATAGAGATCTGGTTATACCCCGAGTATCCATCCAGGAAGTAAAAGTGGGATCTCCCGACCAATGTATCTAACATATGATCAATGAAAGGCAGCAGGAAATGGTCTTTTCGGGTGGCCTTATTCAACCTTATGTAATCCATACAGACTTGTCATCCCGTGACTGTCCTTGTTAAGATCAACTTGTTGTTTTATTTTGCACTACAGTCATTTCATCCTTCTTTGGCACACATTAAACTGGGCTGACCTAGTTGCTGTCAAATATGGGAAAGAATATTCCTGCATCTAACCATTTGATCACTTCTTCCTTCACTACTTATTTCATGATGGGGTTCAGCCTTCTTTGATGTTCTCTGGAAGGTTTGTGCCCATCTTCTTTGAGTCAATGTCACAGTTTCTAAGTTTTGAAAGTCGAACGTGTGAGACATCAATTCATTCATCATTTATGCATAACCGGGCATCTCCCTCAAGCCATCAATCAATGGAATGTTCACCTGAATCTTCTTCATAATCACCATGAATTTCTTATATTACTCATCCTTTTGATATTTGGCCAACCTCTGCGGGAAGGGTGTTAGCAGTCGTTTTTTTCCTGTGACATGAGTTAGATCCTGCTCAGACTCTTTTTCTACTGCTTTCTCTTGCATTTTAAAAGTCTCCTTTGCAACCTCTTTCTCTTTGCTTAGTTCCTCCTGGGCTAGATGCACTTTTAATTATGTTAGCTCGGTTGACTCATCTACCTCAATTGGTACTAGCACGAGTACCTTAATGGGTCCGCTTTCGCGAGCCATTCCTTGCTATAGATCAAGATCCCTATCGTTTCTCAGACTCACCGCCTTGAGCTGCTTTGGGCCTGCTCTTTCAGATTGACATGTGTGTCCGCAAGTAACGTCCCTTTAGGACGATTATTCAGAGCCATAGATATCTTCCCCGATTGAATCTCAATGTCTTTTATCGCCGAGCCATGTGCTTCAGCCTTCTCTTGCATTTTTCTATTGGACCTAATCAGTTATTGCAGCATTCCTTTAATTTCAGGCAACCCATCATCTTGTCTCACTATCTGTTATTTAGGCTTTTGATAAGCTAGCTACTGATTTTACTAATTCTATCAATGTTGCCTTTGTTAAGGAACGACTTGACTCTGTGGTCGCATAACTCCAGGATTGTTGTTGTTATTGTACTGCTATTGTGCTGGTCTGTATTGCTGATTATGTTGCCCCCCAATTCTGACCACCCTACCTCTGGCCTCCGTAATTTCCCATATAGTTCATAATCTCTTGATAGTTCTGATTGTTACTCTCACCACTACACAATCATACATATAGTTGGTTAATGTATGGTGTGCATAATACTCCATTTGTCCTGTCAACTATGTGCACCTGCTTTTGGCCTGACTCATTAATCTTTTTGGTGAGGATACCCAATTGCGTCATCATAGTAGCCATATTCTCAGCCATGGAGTTGTTTGTGTCTAGAGCTACTGAGTGAACTATCAGAGTGATTATAGAGTCCCTTGTCATCCATCCTGAGTAGGGGTGTTCATGGTTCGGTTGGGTCAGTTTTTCCATAAAAAGAAACCAAACCAAGTAAGTCGGTTTTTCAAATATTAGAACCAAACCAAACCAATTAAGTCGATTTTTTATCGATTCGATTTTTGTCGGTTTTTCGATTTTTCAGTTATTTATCGGGGTTTTTTCTTAAATATGAGACATACACTACCAAACGCATATTTCGGCGACTATATTTCAACGTAACACTATCAAATCAATTGTTCTTTGAGAAATATATCATTTACCAAGATATATTGATGATAATTGAATCAAATAGTGATGAATAATTTAAGTACTCAATTAAAAATCGATTATTTTTAACATGAAATAAATTCTTTTACTTAGCAAAAGAAAACTACCAATCAAACTAGAATATAAAGGCAAAGAATTAGATGATTATAATAGAAAAAACTAGACTAAAAATACAAATGGCTAATATGTACCATAAAATTTTAGAAACTTTATATCAAAATATACATATATAGATGTAATAATAAATTTAAATAGCTACTTTTATAGTCGGGTTGGTTCAATTTTTTCGGTTATTTTTTGATTAAAACCAAAACCAAACCAAACCTAAAAAGTATCGAGTTTTTTGGTCGGTTTGGTTCGGTTTTCGATTTTTGGGTTTTTTCGAACATTCCTAATCTTGAGGTTTGAGCCATTTTATCAAGAAAAACCTTACACTCTCTGAATGATTTGCTAAAAATGCTCTACTTGCTGAAGCATCAACGTTGGCTTTCAAGTTGTCTGCCAATCCCATGTAAAACCTATATCCCAACATCTAATCTGGAATGTCATGGTATGGACACTTAACTAGTATCCCTTTGAATCTCTCTCGCGTCTCTTGCAATGTTTCAGCTGGTTTCTGCTTGAAGCTCAATATCTCATCAACTTGGTTGGCAGTCTTATTGGGTGGGTATAATTTATTCAAAAACCGCTTGACTAATTCCTCCCAAGTAGTGATGGAGTTTATGGGGAGCGAATTGAGCAAGTCTGAGCCTATCCCTTTACTGAGAATGAAAACAACAACAACATTATTTCTTCTGGTGTCACATTTGGTTGTCTTTGTGTGACATAAATCAACATGAAATTTTTTCAGATGTTGCTGTCACACCTCCTTTTTCACACCTCCGGAAGGGGTATAAGGGAGTTTTTCCAATTTAAGTGACAATCGAAACGGAATTATTTTATTTAAAATTCAGAGTCACCACTTGGGATAGTTTATGATGTCCCAAGTCACCGATTTAAAATTCCGAATCCAGGAAGTTGACTCTTATTTATGGTCTGCAAACACAGAAATTCGGGTAAAGAATTCTGTTAACCCGGGAGAAGGGGTTAAGCATTTTCGGGTTCTGTGGTTCTAGCACGGTCGTTCAACTATTATTATTGGCCTATTTATCTGATTTTAAAACATTTTAAAACCTATGTGCATTTTATTCCTTTAAAACCGCTTTTAATAATCCAATTATTATACAACTAATTACTGATTACACATTGCGAATCATGTCAAGGGAACCGTACCCACGACTTACAACATGTTTATTTTAATAACAAGACTAATTGTGGCCGGGTCACATAAATATACCCCCGAATTTTTTAGAAATTAGGTGTCACGACCACGTCACGGGAACCGTACCCGTAGCTATGACAATTATTTAATTAACGCACCTAAAACAAACTATGAAAGTTCACGGTATTTTTTACACTAGTTAAGATAATTAATATGAGGGCCATAGATTATGGATTTTATTTGTGTATGGCGCACCTCAAATTATTTTAAAAGAAAAGGATTGTAATTTTTTTTGAAGGCAAACTAAAGATATTCCTACTTATATCTGATTTAAAAATCAAGTATCACAACCACATCACGGGAACTGTACCCGTAGTTGTAATAGTTTAATTATGTGCCTAAAATAAACTATGAGATTCACTGTTTTAGTATCTAAATTATAAATATGAGGGTCATAGGTTATATGATTCAAATGTATGAATGGCACACCTTAAAATTAAATGAACTATGAATATTCTTATTAAAACTAATTTGAAATTAGGTGCCACAAATACGTTACGGGAACTGTACCCGTAGCTATGACAATTTATTATAGCTCACCTAAAGCAAGCTACGATATTCATGAATTATTTTCCTACTTTGAGATTATTGCCCAGCCATCAGTAGGATACTTCTTGATAAGCGCATATTCCATAAAGCCCAAATATAGTTCAAGCCTTTTGCATCAGTAGTATACTCCTTCCTTAACAGTTATTTCAACAAAAAAGAAAAGAGGTTCCCAAAGTTGCATCAACACGGAATAGGTGAGTTGGCCAATTAGGAGGAGGGTACGAAAAGGAGGACTTATCAGATAGAAAAGAAAACAAAATTAACATTGAATTGTACAAGCAGCCTATAAGAAACAGAAATAATATTCATGAAAGTAAGCCCTGCACATGCTCTTCACTTCCTAAGTTTCAACCAAGTTCCAAAATGTTCCACTACTTCAAAAGTATAATTGAAAAATAAGGAGAAACATATAACTCATTAAGCATACAGACCAGCTAAAAAACTTATTCAAAATTTCAACATATTCGTAGCTACCATAACCACATGGAACAGACACTTATTTGAGCAAAGATTAATTCCAGCAATCGCAAGGGGACAACGGAAACAAAGCAACAACGTGTATCCTAACAGGAGATGATAACAAATGTCTTTTTACAAACTAGGATACTAGCTCGCGTCCAAATTCTAAGTAATCAGGCAAGAATTCTCACGCCATTTGCCAAGCAGATGCCTTAGGTGGTCTCGTTTAAATTTAGCAATACAACAAGAACTCTTAACAATCACCAATGGATGCACCAGTTATGGAATTCCAATTAACAGTAGTAAGTTTAAACGAGTTTCTGTCTAACTTATCGACAACCAAACGAAACAGAACTCAAAGGGAGATCACAAAACATCTATCGCAGCCAAGAATGAACTCATTAACAACTTACACATCCAAAACAAACAATCAGAATGGAAAGTTTTTCTCAAAGTTCAAAAGAATGAGGTAGTTCAAACCTGGGCATTCCTTGTCCACCACATCCCAAAGAAACATGTGAAAATTATCAAACATTTTGTAACACAAGAAAATGAGCGTGATTTCTAGAGGATGAAGCTAGTTAAATGTCGTTGTTGACCAACTAACAAAGCAGAATAGGACACACGATTATGCTGCCAATTATTTATGATTTCTAAGCTTAAGATATGCACCCCAAACCTTTACAATCTCAAAGGAGAAAAAAAACAGAATGCCAAAGAACTAGTAACAAAAGCAGCAAATTTACCATTCCTAAACATGAAGGTCACAGTGCAGTTCCATATGCAACAAAGATGCACATTGAAGCAAGTACTAAGAAGGAACTGTCGAGGATAAGCAGATTAAAATGTCCATAAGCCAAGCACAAGTTGATCTAATCCGGAAACTAGGCTATAACACAAATGTTTCATTCAGATTAACCACAATTGCACATTTCAAGTGATAAACAAATCGAACATTAGAGGCAGCACATCGAATATCCTCTTCAAACTCAAATCAAAACCAAAAGTTAACTTCAGTTTCGACCTTTACTGAGCTCGAAATTCCAGCATATTCTATTATAACTTGGGAGTGTTTTTAATTCAAAAAACATAGCATAAATGGACCTGAACCAAGGCCAAACAAACTTAGAACTCGACTAGAAGAAACAGACATTGAGTTTCAAGATTCAAACCAAACCATGATGAAATATAAACACATACAACACAGAATCGTGAGTAATAGAGAAATAGAGAAGAATTGAACCTGAAATTAGAAATTCTTTCAAAAATAATAGAATAATACAAGGCTTTGCTCCAAAATTCCAATTGAGAAAACAACAACAATTCAACTAAGGAACAACAAACCAGTAGCATCTTGGTCAATCAAACTCCCCGAAACTTCAGTTGAACTATATTTTTTTACCACAGTTTCGAAAAATGAAACAAAGGATTTTCACTCAGTTAGACCCCATTCTGGAAAAACTAGACATCAAGAGAAGAACAAGAAATGCTGAAATTTTGTTGAGTTTCTGATTTTATTTTGAAATGAAGTAAGAATCGATCAAGATCAAGCTTAGACCATTTTTGTTTCCTGATTTTTTAAAAGAAGAAATAAACAAAACAGAACTCCAAGAAAAATTCTTCAGTTCCTCCCCAGAACTCCCATTACAAAAGAAAAACTCTCAATCGTTTTTTTAAAAAATGAAAAATCTCAGACCACTCTTAAAAAAAAACCCTTCAAACTTTTTCCTTTTTTTTTCCTTTTTAAATTTTCTGCAAGTCCCTTATATATCCTTACCTCCAGATTTTTTCTTCCTCTTCAAGAAATAGGATAGGCCCTTTTGAAAACGAGCACCTGATGAATGTGAGGCTTGAATTGAATGAAATCGATCCAACGCCTCTCACTTATCCAACGCACGTCTTCTAGAACCTACTAATCGTGTGAAATAGCTTGAAATCGGGCGAGTGGGGGGGAAATCTTTGGGTGTTAGAAACCATTACACCTATGTGGTAAGGGGAAAGAGGAGGGAAGCGCGTGAGGTGAGATAGGGGGTGAACTCGGACGAGTTTGGGCGAGGCAGAGGTGAGTTTTGGTGAAAGAGAAGATGAATAGTGAGGGCGCTGCTTTAGGTCTGTTATGATTTAGGATTTTCTTTTGTTTTTGTGTTGTAAGTGGGATTGTATAGTAAGGGGGAAATGGGGCGGGTCGTGGTTTTGGGTTGGATCGGGCGGGTAAATTGGGATTGTATTTTGGGTCAAAGGGGTTGGGCCTAACAGGCCTTTTTCCTTTCTAATTTCCCTCTCTTTATTTAATTGTTTTTCCCCTTTTTAACTAATTAAACAAAACCTAAATCAAATTCCTAAATTAAATTAATCTGAAAAATTAAACTAATTATCTACTATAATATTTACAAAAACTAATTACTCCTAAATTAAAAGAGGAAATTACTAATTTAAAACTAAAAGGCTAAAAATGCAAAAGTTAACCATTTTTCGTGATTTTCAATTTTGATAAAGCAACTAATTCACTAATTAACCTTAAAATTGTAAAAATGAAACCTAAATGCAATGCATGGTAT
This sequence comes from Nicotiana sylvestris, assembly GCF_000393655.2. Taxonomy (NCBI): domain Eukaryota; kingdom Viridiplantae; phylum Streptophyta; class Magnoliopsida; order Solanales; family Solanaceae; genus Nicotiana; species Nicotiana sylvestris. Next base: position 68,857,081 of record NC_091063.1, read on the forward strand.
TTTTGGTATTTTTCATAATTATTTTAAAAAAACAAACAAACATGCAAATAATTAGCACAAATTCCCACAAATTCCTTAAAAATTGGAAAAAATTGTTTTCTTGAATTTTATGGGAGTAATTCCTGTAGGGCAAAAATCACGTGCTCACAGTTGTTGAGGATCTTCAATGTAAAACCCTGAATACAGTCCCTTGTTCTGCAACAAATGTAGCATGTTGTTTGTGATTTGAAATTATTTTGCTTGTATTTGAGGGACTGCAATTGCGGTTGCTAGATTTTTAGTGGTGTGTTGTACCCAATCATACAAGGCTACTTCTAGAACAAGAGCTTCCACACCTTGATTGTTTGGGTCATTCGCATTATCACCGTTGTTTTGATTGTTTAAGACGTCACCCATGTATAGTTCAGTTTGTTCTCTTGGATACTGTTGTTGTTTGTCTTTCCTATTCGCACGATTTAATGCCTTGAAAGCTTTCTCAGGATCCGGTAATGCTTCAAACAATTCACCAGTTCTCGAGTAGTTTCTAGGCATGCACCTGTAAGACACAAGACAACAAACGTTAGAGTTTCAATGTAATGAAACTAAAGTCAAGAAAGTTGACTAAACTAAGAATCCTAGAAATTCTTCTTGCTATAATTAATAACACCGTAATTCTTCGGCAACGGCGCCAAAATTTGATCACGCCCAACTATGCCTCCTAAAAGGTTTAGCGGTCATTGCAAATATAATCCGATTTATAAGTTCGGAGTCGAATCCCATAGGGAATTAACCTACTAATCACAACCACTAGTTTCACAAGAATTCAAGCAATAAACCTTCAGAAATATTAAATAATGATTTGAGTGTTTACTAGCTAAGAGCAAGGTATTTAGAAAGCTGCAATTTTATTACTAACAAAGCAAATGTTGTAGACAAGATTGAAAAAGTCTAGGGATTTGATTTCCCCTATTGTCGGAATCTCCCCCGCTACGTTTCCTATAAATTCGCCAAAGTATTCTCTACCGATCGTGAGTCCTTTGAGTGTCGTTGCTCTCTCTCGAGCAACTACCACAATTTACTAGACATATTCTCTCGAACTACACTAGCTGGCTCTAATTCATCGCACCATGGTTTGGTTATTTCTAATTCCGCCTTTAAATCCTCCGTATTGATCTCTCAAATACGTTAAAAGTGGTGTTGTTCAACAACTACCTAAATGTGTACTCTCTCTCGAGCAGTACACACTAAATAGTCACAGTTAATTGAGGGTCCTTCAACCAACAATAGTAATAATATAATATAGTTGAACAAGTAGAGAAAAGTAAATGGCAAATTTATATTAAACTCAGTGAAAAAATCATCCTTCAATAGGTTCCATCAAACCCTAGATGAGAATTTCGCTACTCATAGTTGTTTGCACAAATACAAGACTAGAATTCATAATAATGGAAAATAGGAAAAAAGAGGAAAACACATGAAGTTGAATCATTCTCCTTGCTCCAAGCGCGTTCTTGCCTCGCCAAAGTCTTCTCTCCCTCTAAAGTAGTGTTTCTCCCTCAGAAGCACGTTTTAGGATATATTTATAGCGACTAGGGTTTGTATGGGGCGAATTTTTCTTCTTCTATTTTGGATTGGAGAAGTTGGTTTCTTCTGCTGCGGTCCCGGTCTGGCAAAGTGAACCTCGCTTCCTGTCCGAGACTTTTCTGGTCAGCTCTTTTTTTTTACCAATTTTTCTCCTATTTGATCGATTTTTCCCATAAGTTTGTTCCTACACATAAGAAACACATAATGAGCATATTTTCACTTCAAAAGCGGTGTGAACTCCCGCAACTCACACAAGGCGTAACACACAAAAACACTAAAAACATGCACTTTTCATCATTTATCATCACCCTGCACTTAAACTCTTGCTTGTTCTCGAGCAATTTAAAATTAAGCTCATAGGCAAGAAATATCTTTTAAAATTGAAGTTTTGGCCAAGCTTTTCAAAATTGGAGAAGCTTGACCAAATAGGTTATAAGTCTAGTAATATTTGGCACCTTTAGACTATTGCTCTTCCTCTTTTCCTCCTCCTTTGCCTTCTTCTTCTCTTTTTATTTATTTATTTTTTATTTCAAACCTTTGAGTCAAAAGTTTTGAATTGCCATATCCTAACTAAGATCCAAAGTTTCTGAAGTTTGATTTTGAGGGCTGAACTTTAAAATGTTTATAAATTTCGACTATAAAATTTTGTAGTTACTTATGAATTTATAAAATATTCCATAATCTAGAACTTATATTAGAATTATAAATTTTACAATAAAATATAAAAGATACACTCTAAAAATATGGTAAATTCCATATTAATGAGGAATCCTATTTAGAAACGTATCCTTATTTGTCCCTAAAAATTCTCCAATTTATTAATATTGATTACCACTATAAACACCCTCTTGCCTTAATCATCCGTGTATTATGCATCAATCAAACCACATCCCCTTGTATTATGCATCAATCAAATCATATCCCTTACCAAAAGAAACATGCCTTTTTTAGTTTTAATTTTTTTTTACGAAATTATTTCTCTCTATTAGAACCCCTATGCGATACCATCCAAAAATCTCAAAGGATTCCCCCAAATTTGATTCTTCTTCACCTCTCTGTCAACGCAAAACCCTATTTCCCCCAAGTTCTTTTATAATAAATATATATATATATACACACACACACACACAGTGAGTATATCTATTAATGATGTTTTTTTTTCCAGTTCAGTGTTTGTATATTGTATATTATAAATTATATATATACCGTATATTATATATATTATACAATATACTATATTACTATTGTATATTTTAATTATATAACATATAATTTATACAAGAAATATACAATATATTAATGGAGAAATTAGGAAAAAAATTAATATGATAGATACTTTTAGATGAGAGAAAATCTTAAGAGAGATATATTAGGTGAGAGAATCTCAAGAGATATTAGGAATATGAAAAATTATAAATTTTAAAATAAATTTTATTATATGTAATTTTATCAAAGCAGTTGTAAGAAACTTAAAGAAATGTTAGAAAGGTTGTATTATGTGTAAATTCCTCTAAAAAAATATGGGTCCTGAAAAGGCTATTTGTGCACTTGGGCCGAAAATAACAAATGAATGGAGTTTTAAATTCGGACCCTAATGCCGATGAATGATTTTGGCCCGCCAATTTCAAATGCCGCCGGAGTAAAGCTGTCTGCCGTCAATCTTTGCTTCTCTCCGCCTGAATCAAGCTGTAAGTTCCCCCTTTTCGCTCCTGCTCGTTCTCTCTCCTCCTCCTCACTGTTCCTCACGAGACAAAAACCCTAATCCCTGTATCCCATAATATAATTTGAATTGGGAATTGAGACGCAGTACTTTATTACTCCTTCGGTCCTTCCACAACGAATGCCTCTTTTAGTAGTAAATGGTCAACTTTTAACACCCACTTTTTCTGGAAATTTTTTTTACCTTGCCGAGATTGATCAAGACTGAACTAAATTGATTTGTTAATAGCAAATTACCCAGACAGTTGAACTTTGAAGTAAATATGGACCTATAATTAGGTTTAATTCACATTCACTGCTAAAATTCATGATATCTGAAGCCATAATAGGCTAAAAGATCCATTTGTTTTCGAATTGGATCCATCATTTAGAGCTTGGAAGAAAAGAAAAAAGGAAAGAAAATGGAGACCCCAAATTCACAGTGTTCGATCTCAAAGAGACCTGTCAGAATGAGGGTGGCTTCAAGGAATTATAATGAGAATTTGATGGATGAGTTGATAGAGGAGCAGTTGGGTGGCTCTGTGAGGAAGAGGAATAGAACAAAGAAAGATTTGGAGAAAGAAACTGAAATAGAGGCCATGATTGCTATTTCTTTGGGCTTCCCCATCGATGACCTTCTTGAAGAAGAAAGAAAGGCTGGAGTCGTAAGTGAACTGGACGGGAAAGAGCAAAATGATTACATTGTTGTGAGAAACCATATCCTTGCAAAATGGAGGGAGAATGTGCATATTTGGCTGTCCAAAGGAAAGATAAGGGAAACTGTAAGTGCCGAGTATGATCATCTGGTGGCCGTAGCATATGACTTTCTTTTGCATAACGGGTATATAAATTTTGGGGTTTCACCATCAATTGTATCTCTTATTCCCGAGGAACCTAGTGAAGGGTCTGTAATAATTGTTGGTGCTGGACTCGCTGGTTTAGCTGCAGCAAGGCAACTGATGTCATTTGGATTCAAGGTGGTTATCCTTGAAGGTAGGAACCGACCTGGAGGGAGAGTTTATACTCAGAAAATGGGGCGGAAGGGCAAGTTTGCTGCTGTGGATCTTGGTGGCAGTGTCATAACTGGTATCCATGCAAATCCTTTGGGAGTTTTGGCTAGACAACTTTCCATTCCGCTTCATAAAGTTAGAGATAAGTGTCCTTTATACAAGCCTGATGGAGCTCCTGTTGACGCAGAAATTGATTCCAGAATTGAACTCATTTTCAATAAGCTACTTGATAAAGTTACTGAGCTAAGAAAAATAGTAAGTGGATTGGCTAATGATATCTCATTGGGCTCCGTTTTGGAGATGCTTAGACAACTATATACTGTGGCTAAAACTACAGAGGAGAGGCAACTTCTGGATTGGCATTTTGCGAACTTGGAATATGCAAATGCCGGATGCCTCTCAAAACTCTCTGCTGCCTATTGGGATCAGGATGATCCTTATGAAATGGGTGGTGATCATTGTTTTCTTGCTGGTGGAAATTGGGGTATAATCAGAGCACTGTGTAAAGGAGTTCCTATATTTTATGGCAAGACTGTTCAGACAATAAAGTATGGAAATGAAGGAGTAGACGTCATCGCTGGGGGCCAAGTTTTTCAGGCAGACATGGTCCTCTGTACTGTTCCTCTTGGGGTACTAAAAAGAAGATTAATTAGATTTGAACCGGAGTTACCTGAGAAGAAGCTTGAAGCTATTGATAGGCTAGGATTTGGGTTGCTGAATAAGGTTGCCATGGTATTCCCTCATGTTTTTTGGGGGGAAGACTTGGATACCTTTGGTTGCCTCAACCATTATAGCCATAGACGGGGAGAGTTCTTCTTATTTTACAGTTATCATACTGTTTCTGGGGGTCCAGTTCTTATTGCACTTGTTGCTGGTGATGCTGCTCAACTTTTTGAATCCACAGAGCCAGCCACTCTAATTAATCGAGTTATGAGCATTCTCAAAGGTATCATCCATCTTCTTTTTAGTATTTTTATATTTTTCCATCGGTGGTGTCCGGGTCAACCGACGAGTACCTTGACTAATCCACCAGACAGCTCATCCAGCTTACAAGCAGCAGGTATCCCAGGTAATCCTGCTCAATAACATCCAAAAAAGAAAAAAGATCCTGCTCACTTAGGCTGGAGCGGATGGGTTCATACCAAGTGTTGTAGTTGGTATTCCAGCCTTATTCCCATGTCTCAACCACTTGGCGATCTCCTTGTGGACGTATCGTCCATCTTTATGCAGGACTAGATAGATTTAATTTTCTTTTCCCTGTTTTTGTTCTTTGAGGAAGAACATGAAATCTGGTCTCATATTCATCTGGCTGCGTTGACAGGCATCTATGAGCCAAAAGGCATAAGGGTGCCGGATCCTATACAATCCATATGTACAAGGTGGGGAAGTGATCCCTTTTCGTTTGGATCATATTCACATGTTCGCGTTCAGTCTTCTGGCAGTGATTACGACGTACTCGCAGAAAATCTTGAAGGTCGGCTGTTTTTTGCTGGAGAGGCTACAATTCGACAACATCCAGCCACCATGCATGGTGCCTATTTGAGTGGCTTAAGAGAAGCTTCTCGCATTTCCCAATCCATGAAAGGGAGGCAAAACAATCCAAGGAAAACTGTACCAAAGAATGTCGGACCAAGCAATGATGTATTGGAAGAGTTGTTCAAGAGGCCAGATCTAGCATTCGAGGACTTCTTGTTTGTATTTGATCCCTTGTCTTATGATTCTAAATCTTTAGGACTCATGAGAGTTACTTTTGCAAAATTCAATGATGAACTTAATGCAGAACTGTCTTGTGGCAAGGAGGCAGATAATATGCCTCAGCATTTATTAAATCAACCATTGCAGCTTTATACAGTTGTGTCTCGTGAGCAGGCGGTTGAGTTGCAGTTGGTGAAGGGTGGAAATGATTGTAAATTGTCATATTTGTTTAAAAGTCTTGGCTTGAAGTTACTGGGAGCTAATGCATTAGGAATTCTAGGCAACTCTTTAGCTGCTAACATTTCTAATTCTCGAAGAGGCAAAGGCCGGAATCGAAGTTATGGTGCCCAACAGAATGCAGGCTACACGAATATTCAGCTATCTTGAGTAATGCTGAATGTATCTTCAAATTAGTGGAGGAATGCAGTAAAGATGGCATCTTTTACATCTTACATTGACTGTGTGTCGTTGGCTGACTAGATCAAATATTAGTATGTTAGTTAGTCATAGCATGTGCATTCATGTTGCTCGCTGGTACATCTTGTGCAACTGGTGTCGTTGTATGTGCTCCAAGACCTCATTCAGATACATACTATTTAGCTGTGAAGTTGAGCAGTCCTTGGTGAAAAAGGCTCGAGGATTCTGCACAGTTTTCATAGAGTTTCAAGCCTTCCTGTTCTGTATCTGTTGGTTTTGTTGTGGATATTCTTTTGTATGTTTGTCCTTTGTACTCCTGGAAAATGCAAAGTGTAAACTAAAAAGTTTTTTGGTCCTTTTTGTAGGCGAACTTGTATAATTTTTGGAAGAAAAGAAACAAGTAGGATGGGGTTAGACTTGTTGTAAACTTGTACCAGTAAAGAGCTGAAAATGAAAAAGAAACCAGTTGAATGCATGTCAGCTCTGTGTCAATTTATTTATTTCTTGTTTAACTTTGTTTTGCACAGATTATCATCTCCTAGATGTCTCTTGTTATATATACCGCAGTTTTTTAGCTATTTAAGCTAGTTATCAGCTCTCTTTCTCTATCTCTCTCTTTTCGTTTAAATAAGAAATGTCTAATAAACTATTTTTTTAAGTTGTACTCAAACTATGAAACAACTGAGAAAAAAATACCGTCTGTCCGTCTAAGAGAATGTTGCATTTCACACCTTTGGTCACGTTTGAATGTTTCTGGATATTTGACCAGAGACATCTGTTTTTTGAGTGTCCCGATTACACTTCTCGTTTTGCTATTAAGAGATAAATAATAATATAATTTTGGGCCAATCTCATAAAAATCATAAAATTTGTAAAATCTTAAAAGGTAATGTTGTATACAATAACGCCTCAATTCCAAACAAGTTGAATCGGCTATATGAATCCTAGCTATGAGACGTTGTATACAAGTAAAAGAGCAATCTTAAACCAGTTGAATTGACTATATGAATCCTCGCTATGAGATGTTGTATACAAGTAAAATAGCAGGTAGTCGTCTAACATCAAATGTTCTTAAGAAAGTCAACGCATGCACGGCAATTGCAGTCCTCGAATTTGCACATGCTACAACCAAAGCAAACACACCTCACACAACCCTTGCACTTAGCAGTTCTGGGACAAGCCCTGCATGCTTTTCTACTTTCTCTTTCTTCAGCATCATTGCAACTCATTCTGCAAAACACACACACACACTCACACAATGTTGTTAGTAAAGTAACTTGATTTTCTAAATATAATGTAAAACACATCTCTTTATCTCACAAATCCAAGGTATCAGTTATTATATGCCTAAACCAGTTGCATCATGTCCTATCCGATATTTCATGTAGGTTATGTGCATGTGTGATTTTATTTAAATATTTGTAACAGAGAATCAATTAATCAGAAAATGCTGGTAATATGTTTCTTGATTATGCAAAATAATCAAGAAATAAATCATTCAAGAGCTGAATTGATGTTCTAAGGCTGAAAGATTACCCACATCAATTACAAGCTACAAGCATGTATCTTCTATGTCAATGTACGATATATAGTTCCATGCATTATTTTATCAATTGATTGTAATTTTTTCACTAATCTAGTATGTATTCTCTAGTTATTACTAACTAATAGTAAACCTATTTCACATAAAATAAAAAACAAACAAACTGAACAAATAAATCAGATTACCTGTTACAACATATTAAAAGTCACTAATACTATAACACGAGGAATCCAGAATTAATATTACCTTTTGTGAGGCATATCAGAGCATTTCCAATCCTTGTAAGCAACAGCATCATGATAAATCCTGCATTCTTCTTTAGTTCGTAGAAGAAATCGACGATCTTTGTTACAATTAGTGCAACGAATGAACTCATCACGATGTATGATTTGACCACGAAGAGGCCTACGAAATGTATCAGTGTGATACTTCAACAAACATGTCTTCCACAAATTTTCTCTACGCCCTTCCTTATTATTTACCCAAATTTGGCTTTTCCAATTCTGAATTGCCGTCTTCCTCCCAGCATGTTTTGCAAACTCAATTGGTGATAACTTCACTGCCAAAAGAACCAAAGAAACAAGTTTTCAAGGGGACAATTCAATAAAAAAGAGGCAATAATTCAAACTATAATACATGATATCGAATCCCCTTGTTGCTTAGTTTAGTGGTGAATTCAAGATTTAAAGTCAGAGAGTTCTGCTCTTTAATAGATGTGTCAATATTTTTCTAACACACATATAGTTTGAGGTAGACGTATTGGATTCTGTTCATGAGCCGTTATGTCTAGTATAGATCCGTCATGGATTTGTAGTGGGACGTTTTCCACTCCTTGTTAATTAGGCGGGAAAAAAAATCTATGAAATAATAATAACAATGAAAAATAAATAGGACCTTGTGGGCAACCACGATAGCATTGACAATCAATTTCAAGCCTCCCGTCTGGGAAAATTCTGAGCTTTCCATTTGTGTCACCAAATTTGGTAACAGTGCAGCCACATTCGATCTCGACATAGTCCGATCCTCTCTTTAACACACCCATGAAATTTTCTAACTCTTTTTCTGTAAACATGTCTGCAACCTTATACAGAGATAAATATTGGTACAAATATGTCATTTGAGGATCTAGTCACAGAATGTCGAAAAATCAAAAGAAAAAAAAAAACCCTTTTATTGACGCGACATAAATCGTCAGATCTATTAATTACAATATTTAAAGCTCAAACATTGAACATTTTCTATTTCGTACCATAGCAATCAATAGAGTTAATGTCTTGATACTATCACAAAGTTACTTGAATGCATAAAAATTTATTGATCAAGAAGATACGCTAGTTATGTTCATAAACAATAAAAGAAAAAAGTAAAAATAATAAAAGTGTAAGAATAACAGTACTTGTACACTTGGTGCAAATTAATAGAGCCGCTAAAATAGCCTTTTTTGAATAGACATATGAGATAACATTAAGTCGAGCACAAAAACATATCTAAGTTGCTAACAAGAATAGACATACCTTTTTAAACTCGAAACCTCAATTGTTTATGAGAATTCTATTAAGTTATGTTCAATTTTTGTGAATTCTGATATAGAACTATGCGCCTCCAAAACCTTTTAAAGTGCTAATTTTCAATTTCTCATATTCATGTAATCGGAGTTTTAAATAGTAATATATCTATAAGGTATATAATTAAAATGAACAAGATTACGTCTCGTCTTACCTGGAAAATTGACCGTTGACATTAGGGGTGGGCATATTTCGGTCAGAACCGAAAAAATCGATCGAACCGAAAATATTTTTATTTCGGTTTCGGTTATTCGGTTTTTTCAGTCGATTTCAGTTTAAAATTTTAAAATTTCAATATTTTGGTTCGGTTATTGGTTATTAATTTATTTGTTTCGGCTAACCGAAAAATCGAATTATTAGTAAATTTTTAAGTTATATATAGGCTCAGCCCATAGGTAATAACATAGGCCCAATTTTGAAGTCTATCAAAGACCCAACCCAAATAAGTAACACAATCGGCTATTCCTAATTTCTCATTTCTTATGACTTTTAACTCTAACAAAACTTACCATTTTATTCTAAGTTGCCGCTAGGGTTCTTCAAGCTTCAACTGTGCCTCTATATCGCCATTGATACGCTTGTGCCAGTGGTGCTCCATCAGTTTTCGTTGTAGTCGATTTCGTGTTGCTGTCCAGGTAAGCTTATTTTTTGTTATATTTCTCTCATTCTTGAACAATAGTATTTGGCAAATCAAATTTATAAAAATAACAAACTAGATTTATGATTTATCACATTAAAGCGATACAAGAAGACCGATATTACATAGAAAGAGCCCAATATAATAATGTTGAAACCGAAAACCGATTCGATTTAAACCAAACTGAATTAGAAAATCGAACTGAACCGAACTTATTTCAATCTGGTTTCGGTCACTACTTGCGTTACCGCCGAGTTTATCAGTTGTGTATCCAGTATTTCATGTGTCCATATTTCGGAAGTATCACGGCGATCCATCCTATGTGTTAGACTTCAGCACTGTCCAGTTAGACAAGGACCTATCCTATGATGAGGAGCCGGTAGCTATTCTAGACCGTCAGGTTCGTCAGTTGAGATCAAAGAGTTTTCCTTCGGTTCGTGTTCAGTGGAGGGGTCAGCCTGTTGAGACAGCGACCTGGGAATCCGAGTCCGATATGCGGAGCCGATATCCCCATCTTTTCTCCGACTCAGGTACTTTTCTTATGTCCGTTCGAGGACGAACGGTTATTTTAGAAGTGGAGAATGTGATGACCCAAAAGACCATCACTTGTTTTGAAAGTAAATTCTGTATTCTGAGGCCTTAAAAATCTCTTTTTGTCTTACCTCGATTTGCGTGCGCAGTCCGAGCGCGTTTTCGGAAAGCTTTTATGTGAAATCTAAGTAAAATAAGGAAATTGGCCTTTAAAATTGATTAAAGTTGATTTTGGTCAACATTCTTGGTAAACGGGCCCGGACCCGTGATCCGACGGTCTCGTATGGTCCGTAGTAAAATATGGGACTTGGACGTATGCCCAGAATCAAATTCCGAGGTCTGACAACTAGGGATTCTAGTTCATTTTACACTCCTTTTTACTTGAATTTTGGATTAAAAATGTATACAAATAATCTCAAAGGCTTACATATTGTACTTGTTTGCAGGGTTTGGTCAAAAAAGTGACAAGTAGTCAAAACCAGCTCAAAAAGGAGTGAAACATGCACAAGTACCAAGAACAAGTCAAGGGACTGCTGCAGCATAAAATCCACTGCAGTCGCAACAAACCCACCGCAGCCGCAGACCATTTAGTGCCGTCCGCAGTGGATGAGTTCAGAGAGGTGCACTTTTGGAGCTTAAAGCAGTGCGGTCCGCGGAGAATTTCTCGCGGTTGCAGTAGCCTCTTCGCTGCCGCAATCCATTTTATGTGATCCGCGAAGAGGGGATTCAGAGAGTTGGGAGTTTGGACGAATGAAGCCAGCGCGGTCGGCGGAGCATTTTGTACGGACTGCAGTGAAGCCATCGCGGTCGCGGTGGCTAGATTCAGAGAATGAAAAGTCAAGCCAAAAAGCATCATCGCGGCTGCGGTGCATTTTCCGCGATCCGCAATACCTCCGTCAGGGATATTTTTGTCCGGAAAATTCGGCCTTATATAAATACTTTCTTTTCACAATTTTAGGGTATCTGTTAGAATCCAGAGCACGTGAACGACAGTTTTGTTCCATTTTGAGTAATTTGTAGCTAGTTTAACACTGAATCTTCAATTTCTTAGTTTGTAATCTTAATATATGGGTTATTCTTCATCTAAATCTCTGTTTTCTTTCATTATTATGAGTAGCTAGACCCATTAGTTAGGGTTGTGGCTCAACCCTAGTGTGGGTATTTGATGGGTCTTTTGTTTTAAGGCTTAGTTCTTTATGGGTGTTTGATATTTGGACTGACTTGTGTTTTTCATGTTGAATTAGTGGTTGCAAACACTAATTTGTGCCTTTTTGACTTGAGCTCTTCTTGAGAAAGAGATCTTGAGTCTAGGAAAATCAGTCCAACAAGAAATTGGGGTGTATTCAAGAGATTAATAGCCCCAATTAAAGGGTTAAAGTTAGAGATAGTAATACCCGACTTGAGCCTATATTGCTTGCACAATTTTGACACCCAATTGTTCTTGAGAAAGTTAATTTGGGAAAAGTCACTCAAGCTGTCGAGAAATATAGAGTGAGTAGTTTCGTGCATTGGCTATATCACAATCCCCAACATAACAACTTTGTTTTAGGCTTTAGATCCCGTCAAGTATTCACCTAGGAGAAAGTCACTTCCCTAGTGCCTCGTTAACCATTTAGAAAACCTTACAAGCATTTACTCTTAGTTTAATTTAGCATCTTATTAGCATAAAATTAGAAGTAACAAACAACAATTATGATTGGAAGTGCCATTAAGAGCACTACGTACTGCTAGTTTAGATAGAAATCCAATTCCCAATTCTATCTCCTTGTGGATTCGATCCCGACCATCTCGGGTAAAAGCTACTTCGACCGCTCTTGCCACTTTGTAGTGGTATAGGGTTGGCACCGATCAAGGTCCCAAGCCCGAGAAAAGAATTTTTAAAGAAAATTATTTGCTGGAAAATATAAAGGCTTTTAGAAGTGAATTGATGTAATTTTTTGATGGTATCGGGCCCTTATCTTGGTTTCGGAGCCCGGTACAAGTTTAAAATAATAATTAAGTTGAATCTGTGAAATTTGGTAAAGATCGGAGTTGATTTGGTATAAAACGGACCTATAGTTGAGAAAATAGAAATTTCAGTGTTCTTAAGTGATTTCATGAATTTGAGGTTTAATTCATAGTTGTTGATATTATTTTGATGATTTGATAGCACAAGCAAGTCCGTATGATATTTTTGGACTTGCGTGCAATTTTGGTTTGGAGCCCCGAGGGCTCCGGTGAGTTTTGGATAGGCCACTAAGTGAAATTGGACTTAAGAAAGATTGTTGGTATCTGGTATTTTTGCCCAGGCCTCTGATCTCGCAATTGCGAGACCAGGCTTCGCAATTGCGAAGATCTCAGGCATGGGCGTTGCGACCCAGGCGTCGCAAATGCGAACCAAGCCTGGGCAGGTCATGATCGCAAATGCAAAAGGGGAAGGGTCGCAAATGCGACTTATTCCTCGCAAATGCAAAGCGGACAGGTTTCCAAAGGGGTTCGCAATTGCGAATCCTAGTCGTAATTGCGATATCTCAGACCTACAAAATGAATTTTTTAAGGGTCGCAAATGCAACTTATTCCTAGCAAATGCGAAGCGGATAGGTTTCCAAAGGGGTTCGCAATTGCGAATCCTAGTCGTAATTGCGATATCTGAGACCTACAAAATGAATTTCTTTCCATTTTTCCAAACTCTTTCAAACCCTAAAACATCTTGGGCGATTTTTCAAAGGCACATATTCTTCCAAATCATTAGTAAGTCATTTCTAACTCATTTCTTCCAATCTAATCCATTTTTTTTTTACATGATTTCAATTCAAAATCAAAGGTTTTCATGGGGGGAAATTAGGTGTTTTTGGGTAGAACTTAGGATTTTCAAATTTTGGGGATTTGGACCTCGATTTGAGGTCCGGTTTCAAAATAAATTATATATTTGAGTTCGTGGGTGAATAGGTGATCGGGTTTTGGTTCGAACTTGGGGTTTTGATCAAGCGGGCCCGGGGTCGATTTTTGACTTTTTGGGGAAATCATTAGAAAACGTATTTTCATGCATTAGAATTGGTTTATTTAGCATTTATTAATGTTATTAAGTAAATTATGGCTAGATACAAGTGGGTTGGTGGTGGAATCAAGAGGTAAAGCGGTAGTTGTGGCTTGATTGTGTTCGTGGCACTGAGGTAAGTGTTTGGTCTAACCTTAGCTTGAGGGAATAGGAGTCTTGGTCTTATTTACTATGTGTTAAATTATTGAGTACGACGTATAGGTTTGGTGACGAGCACATATACGTTGGTGTCAAGAATGCCCGTGAGTCTTAAACTATGATTGTTTTGACTCCGTTATGTATTGTCCTTTTAATATGATAATTTTCAATATGGAACAAGGCTTATGGAAGTATTCTTGGTAGTTGAACATTGTAGAGCATTGGCTCAAGTTAAGATTTATGTTGTAAAGTGATTGTGGAAATGAGAAGAGGTTTATGATATTGTTCCCCTTATCGGAATGTTATTACTTCTGATATTGTTTCCCTTGCTGGGATATTATTGTTATACCATTGTTCCCTTGCCGTGATTCTATTGTGATTTTTTTATTGATTCCCTTGCCTGAATTGCTTATGATTGTTGCTTGGGTAAGGATGAGTGTAAAGCACGAAGGGTGATGTCGTGCGTGATATTTGTGAGTAAGTGTTAATGCACCAAGGGTGATGTTGTGCCGATATTGTGAATGTAAAAGCACGAAGGGTGATGTCGTGCCATGATATGAGTGATGATGCACGAAGGATAATGTCGTGCCATGATTTTGTGAGGTAAAAGCACGAAGGGTGATGCTGTGCCGAATCTATTGATTTTATGGTGATGACAAGAGTAAAAGCACGAAGGGTGATGTTGTGCACCTGTTACTGTTTTCCCTATTCTTGCTCATAATTGAATTATGGTGTTATTTGTGTTCTATTGATATTCTGTTAGTACTTGGTATTTCCCGCAGCATATTTTCCTTTCCCATCTTTAACTGCTAGTTTCTGTTGTTATTATTTGTTGTATATAATATAACTGCACAGGTTTATTTAGTAGTCTTTTCCTATCCTCGTCATTTCTTCGTCGAGGTTAGGCTCGACACTTACCAGCACATGGGGTCGGTTGTGCTGATACTACACTCTGCACTATGTGCAAATCCCGGTGCTAGAGCTTTTGGACCACAATGAGGTTGCTGCCTTCACTCTAGCGGCAGAGACCCGAGGTAGTCCTGCAGACGTCCGCAGGCCTTGGCGTCCCCTTCTATCTTTCCATTCTATTTTTATGTATTTTAGAGACAAATTTGTATTTTTCCATTCAGACCACTGTTTGTAGTATTCGTAGATAGTCCGTGATATTGTGACACCAATTCTGGGTAGAGTTGTATTTTATATTTCCATATTAGTATCTAGTTAAACTATAGATTTCGTCTTCCACATTTATTTTTATTATGATTATTCCGCTGTTGATCACATGCTAATTCGTAAATGTTAAAAGGTTAAGGAAAAAGGGTAAGAAAATTCGTATTACTCGGCTTGCTTAGCTTTCACGAGTAGGCACCATCACGACTCCCGAGGATGGAAAATTTGGATTGTGACAAGTTGGTATCAGAGATCTAGATTGCTTAGGTCTCACAATTCACGGACAAACTTAGTAGAGTTTGAGGGATCGGTACAGAGACGTCTGTGTTTATCCCCCAGAGGCTATAGAGTTAGGAAAAACTTCACATCTATTCTTTCGTGTCGTGCGACTTGATTTCTCAATGCTAATTGAATTTCCACTCTGTTCTTTCATAGATGGTGAGGGGACGTACCGCTTCATCAGCTGACCAGTAGCCCGATCCCCTAGTAGCAACTCCTGCGAGGGGTAGAGGTCGAGGTCGTGCTAGGGCCCAAGGCAGAGGCAGGGCTCAGCCTAGAGCTTGAGCAGCAGTAGCAGCGGCGAAGCCTCAGGTTGAGTTTGACGATGAGGTTTCAACCTAGACATTTCCAGCAGGACCAGCTCAGGTCCCAGAGGTGTTCATCGCCACCCCGGTACTTCAAGATGCTCTGGTCCGACTAGTGGGCCTTATGGAGAGTGTTGCCCAGGTAGTCTTGCTTCCTGTAGCACCAGCCGTCTCTCAGGCTGGAGGAGGAGCCCAGACTCCTGCTACTCGCATTCCGAAGCAGATGACTCCCCAGTTTCAAACTCCAGTAGCTCAGCCAGTTGGAGTAGTTCAGCCGGGTGTTGTGGCACAGACCGGTGAGGGGCCAGCTATGTCTGTTGGTGCCTTGTGGAGGTTGGACAGGTTCACCAAGCTTTTCACTACCACTTTTGGTGGTACATCTTCTGAGGATCCCAAGGATTATTTGGATAGTTGTTATTGAACATGGGGATAGAGGAGACCAATGGGGTTGACTTTGGTGCTTTTTGTCTATCTGGACCCGCCAAGACTTGGTGGAGAGATTATTATTTGGCTAGACCAGTTGGGTCACCGGCTTTGACTTAGGATCAGTTCTCTCAGCTATTTCTGGAGAAGTTTCTTCCTATCACTCAGAAGGAGAGCTATCAGAGGCAGTTTGAGCGTCTCCAGCAGGGTTCTATGATCGTCAGTCAGTACGAGACCAGATTTATTGACTTGGCCCGTCATGCTTTTCTTATACTTCCCACTGAGAGAGAGAGAGAGTAGGGAGGTTTATTGAGGGATTCGTTCAGCCTATGCGATTGCAGATGGCTAAGGAGACGAGGAGCGAGATTTCTTTTCAAGATGCAGCCAATGTGGCCAGGAGAGTTGAGATGGTTCTATCACAAGGGGGTAGTCAAGGGTCTGACAAGAGGCCCCGTTATTCGGGCAGGTTCAGTGATGCCTCATTTAGAGGCAGAGATTCTTTTGGTAGGGGCCATTCTACCAGGCCGTTTCATTCAGCACTTCAAGTTTCTCATGGTGCGCCAGGTGGCTGTGGTTATCATATGTAGTATTCTGATTAGTTGCCCTACAATGCACCACCAACTCCTATCAGTGCACCACCGCTCAAGAGTTTTCAGGGTAGTTATTCAGGCCGTCATGATCAATAGTCTCAGTAGCTAAGGGCTTGTTATACTTGTGGCGATACGAGACATATTGCTAGATTTTGCCCTCGAGCACCGAGCAGCTCTCAGCATCAGGGTTCCCATGCCATGGTTCAGGCACCGAGTGTCCCACCGCTCGCTCAGCCAGCTAGAGGTGGAGGTAGAGGTGCTAGAGGTAGAGGTAGAGGTAGAGGTATTAGAGGTAGAGGTCAGACTGCTAGAGGTAGAGGCCAGCCAGCAGGAGGCCGTCCCAGAGATGTAGTTCAGAGTGGTGGGGCCCAGCCCTAGTGTTATGCTCTTCCAGCCAGGCCTGAGGCTGAGGCCTTCGATGCATTTATCACAGGTACTGTTTTAGTTTGTATTAGAGATGCTTCAATTCTATATGATCCAATATCTTCATACTCCTATGTGTCATCTTATTTTACACCGTATTTGGTCATGCCTAATGATTCCTTGAGTTCTCCTGTATATATGTCTACACCGGTGGTTGATTCTATTGTGGTAGATTGTGTCCATCGTTAGTGTATAGTTGTGATTGGGGGTCTTGAGACCCGAGTAGATCTGTTACTTTTAGATATGGTTGATTTTGATGTCATATTGGGAATGGACTGGTTATCAACTTACCACGCTATCTTGGACTGTCATGCTAAGACTGTGACCTTAGCCTTACCGGGTTTACCTCGTTTCAAGTGGAGAGGGACTCCTGGTCATTCTACCCATATGGTTATCTCATACATAAAGGCTCAGCGTATGGTTGAGAAGGGGTGTTTGGCCTCTTTGGCATATGTTCGTGATTCTAGTGCCGAGGTTCCTTCTATGGATTCTGTGTCTGTTATTTGTGAGTTTCCTGAGGTATTTCCTCCATACCTGTCGTGTATTCCACTTGACAGGGATATTGACTTCTGCATTGATTTGGCTTCAGGCACTCAGCCCATTTCCATCCCGCCATATCGTATGGCCCCGCTAGAGTTGAAAGAATTGAAGGAGCAGTTGCAAGACTTGCTTGATAAGGGTTTTATTAGACCTAGTGTCTCGCCTTGGGGTGTGTTGGTGTTGTTTGTTAAAAATAAGGACGGATCGATGAGGATGTGTATAGATTATCGGTAGTTGAACAAGGTTACAATCAAGAACAAGTATCCATTGCCGAGGAGTGATGATTTGTTTGATCAGCTTCAGGATACCAAGGTATTTTTGAAAATTGATTTGAGATCTGGCTACCATTAGTTGAGGATTAGGGCATCCGATGTCCCTAATATAGCTTTCTACACTCGGTACGGGCATTATGAGTTGTTGGTGATATCATTCGGGCTGACAAATGCCCCAGCAGCTTTCATGGATTTGATGAACCGAGTGTTCAAGCCCTACTTGGATTCATTCGTGTTAGTCTTCATTGATGATATTTTGATCTATTCCCATAGCCAGGTGGAGCATGAGCAGCATCTGAGAGTGGTTCTCCAGACTTTGAGAGATAGTCAGTTATATGCTAAGTTTTCGAAATGTGAGTTCTGGTTGGGTTCAGTTGCATTCTTGGGTCACGTTGTATCAGTAGAGGGTATCCAGGTGGATCCGAGGGAGATAGAGGCAGTCAAGGACTGGCCTAGACCCGCGTCAGCTACAGAGATCCGGAGTTTCTTAGGTTTGGCAGGCTATTACCGTCGGTTTGTGGAGGGGTTTTCATCTATTGCATCCCCGATGACCAGGTTAGCCCAAAAGGGTGCCCAGTTCAGGCGGTCGGACGAGTGTGAGGCGAGCTTTCAGAAGCTCAAGACAGCTTTGACTACGACATTGGTGTTGGTATTGCCTACAGGTTCGGGGCCATATACAGTGTATTGTGATGCATCTCGTATTGGACTTGGTGCGGTATTGATGTAGGATGGCAAGGTCATTGTATATGCTTCGCGACAGTTGAAGATTCATGAGAAGAATTATCCGGTTCATGATTTGGAGTTAGCAGCTATTGTTCACGTGCTGATGATTTGGATGCACTATTTATATGGCATGTCATGTAAGGTGTTCACGGATCATATGATTCTATAGTACTTGTTCAAGCAGAAGGAGATAAATTTGAGGCAGAGAAGGTGGTTGGAACTACTGAAAGACTATGATATTACCATCTTATACCATCCGAGGAAGGTCAATGTAGTGACCTATGCTTTGAGTAGAAAGTCAGTCAGTATGGGCAGTCTTGCGTATATTTCGGTCAGTGAGAGACCGCTTGCTTTGGATGTTCAGGCTTTAGCCAATCAGTTGGTGAGGTTGGATGTTTCTGAGCCCAACCATGTTTTAGCTTGTAGAGTCGCTCGTTCTTTATTATTTGAGCGTATCCGAGATCGGCAGTATGATAATCCTCATTTGTGTATCCTTAGTGACACAGTGTGGCACGGTGATGCCAAGTAGGTTACATTAGGAGATGATGGAGTTTTGAGGATGCAAGGACGAGTTTGTGTGCCTAATGTGGATGGACTTCAAGAGTTGATTTCAGATAAGGCCCATAGTTCCCAGTACTCTATTTATCCAGGCGCTGCTAAGATATATCAGGACTTGCGGTAGCATTATTGGTGGAGGTGGATGAAGAAGGATATTGTTACATATGTGGCTCGGTATTTGAATTGTCAGCAGGTAAAGTACGAGCATCAAAGACCTGGTGGTTTGTTCCAGAAGATTGAAATTCCTGAGTGGAAGTGGGAGCGTATCATTATGGACTTCATTGTTGGTCTCCCACGGACTCAGAGGAAGTTTGATGCAGTCTCGATTATTGTTGATAGGCTGACCAAGTTAGCACATTTCATTCCTGTGGCAGTTTCCTATCCTTCTGAGAGGTTAGTCGAGATCTATATCCGGGAGATTGTTCGTCTTCATGGTATGCCCGTGTCCATCATTTCTGACTGAGGTACGTAGTTTATCTCACATTTCTGAAGGGCAGTTCAGCGTGAGTTGGGCACACAGGTCGAGTTGAGTACATCTTTTCATCCTCAGATGGACGGGCAGTCCGAGCGTACTATTTAGATTTTGGAGGATATGCTCTGAGCTTGTGTTATTGACTTTGGAGGTTCGTGGTATCAGTTCTTGCCTTTAGCGGAGTTTGCCTACAACAACAGCTACCAGTCGAGCATCCAGATGGCTCCCTATGAGGATTTATATGGTAGGCGATGTCGGTTGCTGGTTGGGTGGTTTGAGCTGGGAGAGGCTAGATTGTTGGGTACGGATCTAGTACAGGATGCCTTGGACAAGGTTAAGATCATTCAGGATAGGCTTCGTACAACTCAATCCAGGAAAAAGAGTTATGCCGATCGTAAGGTTCGTGATGTGGCATTCATGGTCGGCGAACGGGTGTTGCTTCGGGTGTCGCCTATGAAGGGCATAATGAGATTTGGAAAGAAGGTCAAGCTAAGCCCTAGATTCATTGGTCCTTTTGAGATTCTTGATCGAGTGGGAGAGATGGCTTACAGACTTGAGTTACCGCCGAGTTTATCAGTCGTGCATCCAGTGTTTCATGTGTCCATGCTTCAGAAGTATCATGGCGATCCATCCCACGTGTTAGACTTCAGCACTGACCAGTTGGACAAGGACCTGTCCTATTAGGAGGAGCCGGTAGATATTCTAGACAGACAGGTTCATCAGTTGAGATCGAAGAGTTTTCCTTCGATTCGTGTTCAGTAGAGGGGTCAGCCTGTTGAGGCAGCGACCTGGGAGATCGAGTCCGATATGCAGAGCTGATATCCCCATCTTTTCTCTAACTCAGGTACTTTTCTTATGTCCGTTTGAGGACGAATGGTTGTTTTAGAGATGAAGTATGTGATGACCCAAAATATCATCACTTGTTTTGAAAGTAAATTCTATGTTCTGAGGCTTTAAAAACCTCCTTTTGTCTTACCTCGATTTGCATGCGCAATCCGAGCGCTTTTCCGGAAAGCTTTTATGTGAAATCTAAGTAATATAAGGAAATTGGCCTTTAAAATTGATTAAAGTTGACTTTGGTCAACATTCTTGGTAAACGGGCCCGGACCCGTGATCCGACAGTCTCGTAGGGTCCGTAGTAAAATATGGGACTTGGACGTATGCCCAGAATCGAATTCCAAGGTCCCAAGCTCGAGAAAAGAATTTTTAAAGAAAATTATTTGCTAGAAAATATAAAGGCTTTTAGAAGTCAATTGATATAATTTTTTGATGGTATCGGGCTTGTATCTTGGTTCCGGATCCCGGTACAAGTTTAAAATAATAATTAAGTTGAATCTGTGAAATTTGGTAAAGATCGAAATTGATTTGGTATAAAACGGACCTATAGTTGAGAAAATAGAAATTTCAATGTTCTTGAGTGATTTCATGAATTTGAGGTTTAATTCATAGTTGTTGATGTTATTTTGATGATTTGATAGCACAAGCAAGTCCGTATGATATTTTTGGACTTGCGTGTATGTTTGGTTTGGAGCCCCGAGGGCTCGGGTAAGTTTTGGATTGGCCACGGAGTGAAATTGGACTTAGGAAAGATTGCTGGTATCTGGTATTTTTTCCCAGGCCTCTGATCTCGCAATTGCAAGGCCAGGCTTCGCAATTGTAAAGTTCTCAGGCATGGGAATTGCGACCCAGGCGTCGCAAATACGAACCAAGCCTGGGCAGGCCATGATCGCAAATGCGACGTTTTGATCACAAATGCGAAAGGGGAAGGGTCGCAAATGCGACTTATTCCTCGCAAATGCGAAGCAGACAGGTTTCCAAATGGGTTTGCAATTGCGAACCCAAGTCTCAATTGCGACATCTGAGACCTGCAAAATGAAATTTTGACGGGATTTTTTCCATTTTTCCAAACTCTTTCAAACCCTAAAACATCTTGTGTGATTTTTCAAAGGCACATACTCTTCCAAATCATTAGTAAGTCATTTCTAACTCATTTTATCCAATCTAATCCATCTTTTTACATGATTTCAATTCGAAATCAAAGGTTTTCATGGGGGAAATTGGGTGATTGTGGGTAGAACTTAGGATTTTTCAATTTTGGGGATTTGGACCTTGATTTGAGGTCCAATTTCAAAACAAATTATATATTTGAGTTCGTGGGTGAATGGGTGATCGGTTTTAGTTCAAACTTCGGGTTTTGACCAAGCGAGCCCGGGGTCGATTTTTGACTTTTTGGGAAAATCATTAGAGAACCTATTTTCATGCATTAGAAATGGTTTATTTAGCATTCATTAATGTTATTAAGTAAATTGTGGCTAGATGCAAACGGGTTGGTGGTGGAACCAAGAGGTAAAGCGATAGTTGAGGCTTGATTGTGTTCGTGGCATTGAGGTAAGTGTTTGATCTAACCTTACCTTGAGGGAATATGAGTCTCGGTCTTATTTGCTATGTGTTAAATTGTTGATTACGACATATAAGTGTGGTTAGGAGCACCTATAAGTTGGTGTCAATCATGACTGTGAGTCCAAAACTATGATTGTTGTGACTGCATTATGTATTGTCCATGTTTAATATGATAATTTTCAATATGGAACAAGGCTTATGGAAATATTCTTGGTAATTGAACATTGTAGAGCATTGACTCAAGTAGAGATTTATGTTGTGTAGTGATTGTGGAAATGAGGAGAGGTTTATGAAGTTGTTTTCCTTGCCGGAATGTTATTGCTTATGATATTGTTTTCCTTGCCGGGATATTATTGTTATACCATTGTTCCCTTGCTGGGATTCTATTGTGATTTTTTTATTGATTCCCTTGCCCGAATTGCTTGTGATTGTTGCTTGGGTAAGGTGAGTGGAAAGCACAGAGGGTGATGTCGTGCGTGATATTTGTGAGTGAATGTTAATGCACGAAGGCTGATGTCGTGCCGATATTGTGAATGTAAAAGCATGAAGGGTGATGCCATGCCATGATATGAGTGATGATGCACGAAGGATAATGTCGTGCCATGATTATGTGAGGTAGAAGCACGAAGGGTGATGCCGTGCACATGTTATTGTTTTCCCTATTCTTGCTCATAACTGAATTACGGTGTTCTTTGTGCTTCTCTATTGATATTCTGTTAGTACTTGGTATTCCCCGTAGCATGTTTCCCTTTCCCATCTTTAACTACTAGTTTCTATTGTTATTATTTGATGTATATGATATAACTGCACCGGTTTATTTGGTAGTCTTGTCCTAGCCTCGTCACTACTTCGCCGAGGTTAAGCTCAACACTTACCAGCACATGGGGTCGGTTGTGGTGATACTACACTCTGCACTTTGTGCAGATCCCAGTGCTAGAAATTTTGGACCACAGTGAGGTTGCTGCCTTCAATCCAGTGGTGGAGACCCGAGGTAGTCCTGCAGACGTCCGCAGGCCTTGGCGTCCCCTTCTATCTTTCCATTCTATTTTTATGTATTTCAGAGACAGATTTGTATTTTTCTATTCAGATCACTGTTTGTAGTATTCGTAGATAGTCCATGATATTATGACACCAATTTTGGGTAGAGTTGTATTTTGGATTTCCGTATTAGTATTTAGTTAAATTATAGATTTCGTCTTCCGCATTTCTGTTTATTATGATTATTTCGCTGTTGATTACCTGTTAATTCGTAAATGTTAAAAGGTTAAGGAAAAAGGGTAACAAAATTTATATTACTCAGTTTGCCTAGCTTTCACGAATAGGCGCCATCACGACTCCCGAGAGCGGGAAATCCGGGTCGTGACACCTCCCTTTTCTTACGGAATCAATAACTAGCCTCTTGACATGTTTTGTGCTTATATCCAATTTGACTGTCACGACCTAAAATCCCTCCGAAGGACTAGTGATGGCACCTAGTCTCTAAACTAGGTAAGCCTAACATTTACAGAAATAACATTAATATTTACTAACTTCAAATTAAATAACTCTCAATAAATCACTATTCCCAAAACCGGAGGTACAAGTCATAAGTCTTTCTAAGAGTAATTATACAAAATAAATAGAACACGGTTCCAGAACGAGAAGGAATCAATGGAACGTAAATATAAACGAAGGTGACTCCGAGGCCTGCGAACGCAGCAACAGGTTACCGTGAGTCTCCACCGCGATGACCCGCATAGTTACTATCGATCAATATCTGGATCTGTACATAAAAATGTACAGAAGTGTAGTATAAGCACACCACGGCGGTGCCCAGTAAGTATCAAGACTAACCTCGGTGGGGTAGTGACGAGAAACAGTCAAGACACCTACTGGTCAAATGAAATGAACAGGATATGATAATGAAACATCGAGATAAAGATAACGAGGTAATATCAACAGCAGAAATAAATCAAAATACCAACAGTAAGAACTATAAAGGGAGAACACGAGTAGTAACGAACAGTAACCAAGTAAATCAGCACTGACATAACAGGAACAAAGACAAGTAAGAATGTATTCAATTAAAGAAGGAGATGCTCACTCAATCAATCACATCATGTCTAATACACAATCTCGACCATCTCAATCCTCGGTTTCTCATATCATAATCTTAACTTCCGAACCTTCCGCACGCATGGCACCTTGTGCCCCTATAATTTTTCATCTCACTTTTAACAACAGAATCCACATGCTATACAATACATATGTCCATACAATGCACTCAATATGTCCAAGAAGTCCCATTTACCTAATATTAGTGAAATTAAATTTCTAAACTAATTGGGAAAGCCAACGAGAAAAGATGAAATTATTTCTTTTAAAATCATTTGAGGAAAAAAAGTACCCCTTTTAATTTAAAACTACAACATTGAATGGATTATTACCTTTACCATGAGATTTAATAACTTAAAACTTAGTAGAAATTTATTTTTAAGTAAAATATAACCTCAGATGGTTTCAGGAGTATAATTGAGAAACTAATTGAATTACAGCTGTAACAATTATTGAAGTTTGAAGTATTGGAGTATATATATATATATATATATATATATATATATATATATATACATACATACATAAATACTGTGAGGTATTGAAAACATTGTAGGTTCTAACACAAAGGATCACAACAATAAAGGAATTTAAACAGTTTAAACACTTGAATTGATAACAATAAATAAACACAACAACAGAAAGTGCACGGTACCACCCTTCGTGCTTTTACTCTCGTTCTCACCATAAGAGTCAATATTCACTATTATTCTTTCTTGTTGCGGCGTGCAACCCTATCCCAATTATATAGTATTGTTGCAGCGTGCACCCCAATCCAAATCATATAATATTGTTGTGGCGTGCAACCCGGTCCAAATCATATAATGATGTTGCAGCGTGCAACCCGATCCAAATCATATAATATTGTTGCAGCGTGCAACCTGATCCATATAATATTGTTGCGGTATGCAACCCCATTCATATAATATTGTTGCGGTGTGCAACCCGATCCATATAATATTGTTGCGGCGTGCAACCCGATCCTAATATATAAATCAACACCAATCACAAAAGAATCCCGGCAAGAAAATAATAAGGGAACAACAATATCCCGGCAAGGGAGTCAACAACGAGAATAAACACGTCCCAGCAAGGGAACCAACAATAAGAATTAAATATTTCCCGGCAAGGGAATCAACTATTACCAAACTTGTACCAACAATTAACTTCACAATGAAACCTTAACTAAACAACAAGATATAATAAGCACGGGATAACTACACCGGTAACCACCACAATTGGACATGTAACCTATTTGCACGAAGTTATAGAGGAACTCACAATCAAGAAGTATCAAAACAATAAGGAAGGCAATCACTCCAATTAAGGCAATTAAGGGTCAATGTAACACGTAAGAATTAGAGAAAAGCTAACAATGTCATATGGAACATATAGAGGCAATTTAAGCAACTAGGAAACCCAATCATAACAAGATACTTTCCACATAAGTACCTAACAACCCTAGAGGCAAATTTTCCACAAATAAGTCCGAGCACACACTCATCACCTCGCATGCATGGACTACAACTGGCATAGAAAACTCAATTCCTAAGGGGAAGTCCCCCACACAAGGTTAGGCAAGATACTTACCTCAATCCGGCCAATTCAATACTCAATTTAGCTTTTCCTTTACCAATTCATCAACGCTCGGCTAAATCTAACCAAAAGCGACTTGAATACATCAAACAATGCAAGAGAAAACAATTTTAATTAACAAAACTATGATTCTTATACAATTTGTAAAAAGTCAACAAAAGTCAATTCCCTGGGCCCGCACCTCGGAACCTGACAAAATTTATAAAAATAGAACACTCATTCCGCTACGAGTTCACCCATATAAAAATTATCTAATTCCGATACCATTTGGTCATTCAAATCATCATTTTACATTTTTGAAAGATTTCACAATTTTCCCCAAATTTTCCGTTAGATTCTCGTTAATTTGATGTTAAATCTAAGATATAATCACAAAATATAGTTGGAAATTAATTAGAGACACTTACCCAATGATTTGGAGAAGTTTGGGTCCTTGGAAAATCGTCCATGGAGGTTTAGGGTTTGAGAAAATTGAAAAATGGGTGAAAATCTCGTCAAAAATCTCACTTAACAGGCCTCAGATGTCACATTTGCGACCCAGGGTTCGCATTTGTGAACCCCTCGCAATTACGAACAACACAGGGCTGACAGAAGTCGCATTTGCGACAAAAATCTCGCGTTTGCGAACTGGGCATCGCAAATGCGATAAAAAGTTCGCATTTCTGACCACACCAGAACCAACAATTTTTCTTGACACGAAAATGAGCATAACTTCCTCATAAGATGTCCAAATTCGATGATTCTTTTTCTTATGGCTCTGTAATTTTGATACGAGTTTAATGGTTTAAACAAAACTGAATTTGGATCTCATTTGTTCAATATGGTATTATTTTTGCTTGAAGAAACGACGATGAAGCATCCAAAAACAAGCACAACATAGCGTAAACCTATTCGAAACTTACCCAAACCCTCGGGGCTCCAAACCAAACATGCACGCAAGTCTAAAAACATCATACAGACTTGCTCGTGCAATCAAATCAGCAAAATAACATAAAAAATTATGAATTTAACCTCAAAACTTATGATTTTCTAACTTTTCAACCGGACGTCCAAATCACGTCAAATCAATTCCGGTTTTCACCAACTTTTATAGATAGGACTTAAATACCATAACAAATTTGTACCGGATTCCGGAACCAAAATACGGGCCCGATACCAATGAGTTCAAACATTAATTGTTTTCTTTATTTCCTTTAAAAACCAGCACAACAACTTTCTTCAAAAATTGTTTTCTAAGGTTAGGGACCTCAGAATTCATTTCCAGGAATACGCCCAAGTCCCATAATTTATCGCGGACCTCCCGGGATCGTCGGAATACTGATCCTGATCCGTTTACAAAAATGCTGACCAAAGTCAACTAAAATCAAATAACTCTAAAAATTACTATTTATTTTTTCATATTTTCACATAAAAACTTTCCAGTTTCACGCCCAGACTGTGCATGCAAGTCGATACACATAATATGAAGCTAATTGTGGTCTCAAACTGTCAAACCAAACAAAATTGCTCAAAACGACCAGTCGGGTCGTTACATCGACATTAGAAAATTAGTTATCTAAACAAAAAATCACTAAAATAGAATTAAAGTACATAAAAATTGATCGTTATTGTTAATTTTTAATGATCCCTGATCAATGATGTCAATATATATATATATTGACATCATTATTCTGTGTCTTTTACTTTTATAAATACTCCTTTATATAAACTTTGTCCCTTTACATTCTTTTAAGTTTTAGAGCCTGTTTGACCAAGTTGTCAAAAATTGCTTATTTTGAAATGTACTTTTGTTCAAAAGTTCTTTTTCATGCTTTTTAAAAAAACACTTTTGCAAATATCAGTTTGTGTTTGAATAGTGCTTTTTGCAAGCTCATTGTGTTTGGCCAATCTTTTAAAAAAGCACTTTTAAGTATCATATTACGAAAAAGGACAGTAAAAGTTCAATTTGTGATTAGTACTATTTTGAAAAGAAAAATAAATTTAAATATTTATTATAAAAAAATTTAATTAAAATATAAAACATAAAGTAAAATTATAATTAAAAATTCTAATTAATATAAAATATTATTATTTCAAAGCAATAACATTGAGTGTTTGGAATTACTTATTGTTTACATGATAATTTAAATATGTTAAAATACATCATTTAATATAAATTTAAAATCTATTCTTACGAATAGGGGAAAGAGAATAAATATATGATTAAAGTAATGAGGAGAAATGTGTAGTAGAAATAAAAAGGAAAAGGAAAAGAAAAATATTAAATTAATGAGGGATAATTTAAAAATATTAATTTATTGTAAGGTTATTTTTGTCTTGAATAAATTAATTTTCTGCTTTTGGAAGAAGCTAAAATTTGTAACTTCTCTGCTAAAGTAGGAAACTGCTTCTGCTGTTGCTCAGAAGTACTTTTTCATTTTGGTCAAACACGTTAGTAGGCGTTTGGACATGAATTCCAAATTTTTTTTCAAATTTTCACTAAAATTTAAATTGAAGATGAAGTTGTGTTTGATTATAATTTTTGCAACATATTTGAATGTCTTTTTTTTCAAAATCATGAAACATGATTTATACCCCACAACTTGTAAAAAATATCAAAGCCACCCCAATTTGATTATCCTACTTAAAATAAACAATCAAAATGCTATTATTTAACTATTATCATATTCTACTTTACTGCAATACACAGAAGATGCAAAATTAATATCACATTTTCTAATTCTACTAACACAGAGAGAAGGTGCAAAAGCAGGCATAGCCATATATTTCTCATAACCATATAATCAAACTTCTAGTAGGCAGAGTTCAAGTATCAACTAGAACTAATGCTCCACCATCAGTCTCCAAAGATGTATCTGCTAAAGATGAAAAACTGATGGGGTCATTTTATAAATTTTAAAAATAGAAGGTAAATTTGTAAAACTAAAAACTAGAAAATTTGAGAACCAGCTTTTCAAATTTGAAAATGAATTTTCAAGTGAAAAAGGAAAAATTGGTAAGAATGGGATAACCAAACATTGTTTTCAAAAAAAAAATTGAAAAAAGGAAAAATTTTGTATGTCCAAACGGGCTCTTAAATTTTTCAAAAAGTACTTCTTGACCACAAAAAAATTGTACTTTTGACCTCTCAGAAGCTTGGCCAAACAGGCTCTTAAAGTGTTAATATTCATATTCTAATACAGTATATACGGTTTTATTAATAATAAATTAATAGTATTATAAATAATTTCCTATTTATCCAAAATTTATCAATGGGTGAGCCACATTGATTGAAAATATGAAAAAAAAATCAAAATAGTAAGTTGAAAAAGACTACGTTTTACTTGATAAAATTGGTATAAGATAATTATTTCTCCTCTTCCAAATGACCATTATGGTCACTCATGCTTGTCACGACTCTGAATTTTCATCTTCGGGACCGTGATGGCGCCTAATATTTCACTCGCTAGGCAAGCCAACGTTAGAGTAATTCTTAAGCCAATTTTTAAACAGTTCAAATAAATAAGTCAATTAAACTGAAATGAAACTAAAATAAAGTATGATGTTGTCACGACCCCGGTTTGCCCTCCGTGAACCATCATGACGGCACATAGTCTTTACGACTAGGTAAGCCTAATTTGCAGAAGAGAAACTAAAACTTGCGGAAGTAAACAATTCAAAACAGAAATAAAGCAGTAACAGTGTTTAAATGTGCCGCTCGGCATACACCATGTTTAACTCTCAATACCAAACATAAATCCAAGACCCGGAAACCCATGAATCACAAGCTAAGAAATAAATACTACATAGCTCTAACTTCGGAATTTCTAACAAAGAACAGAAAAGTACAGAAGGGCTAAATACTAAAGGCATGAACAAAAAGGGACTCCTTGGTCTGCGGATGTGGAAGATGTACCTCGGAGTCTCTAAGCGATCGCCTCCCTCAACGATAGTAGGCCGGATTAGCGGTACCTGGATCTGTACATGAAAAATAACATGCGGAGAAGAGGCATGAGTACACCACAACGATACTCAGTAAGTGCCAAGCCTAACCTCGATTGGTTAGTGACAAAGGAAGGTCAGGGCCCTACTGAGTTTAAATAAGATATAAAGATTAACGGTATAGAACGGAACAGTATAATTGAGTACAACAGTAAATAACACCGGGTGAACAGAACAACAACAACTGTACAGAACAAGGTAAACATGGAAAGGAAATACAGCTCAGCCCCGATAGTAACATTCGGGGATCTCCCAGGATACCGTCCTGTAGTCCCATCTTTACATATCCAGTGAATCTCCCGGGATACCGTCCCGTAGTCCATCATATATATATATATATATATATATCCGAAGGATCTCCCGGGATACTTTCCCGTAGTCCAACTCATAGTGCGCGGGAATTTAGCGGAATCCCGTTCCGTAGTCCCAATTGTAACTACCCAGTACTGGGGGAATTTACCGGGTGCATTCCCGTAGTTCCATATAACTGTGCAGGGGGATCTATCGGGAATCTAACCCGGAGTCCCAAAGTAAATGTGCAGGGGGATCTATCGAGAATCTAACCCGCAGTCCCAAAGTAAACAGACAAGGGGGAGCTACCGGAATCCCACATCCATAGTCCCAATGTAAATACACAGCAACAACAAGAAGATATTCAGAAATAAAATTTCATATCAAAGAAACAAGTAATTCTAGCCTAACATGCTTCACGTAGTATAATCAAGGCAGTTTAAGCAAATAGGCAATTCAAGTCAACTAAACATGCTTTCTAACTAACAACATGCTAAATTTTGCAAGTATAATAAAGCATGAAAAGAATCATGCTAATAAATACTTTAAGAAAACTGGATTTCCGACAATTTGCACAAGTACGCGCCCGTCACCTCACGCACAAGGCAATTCAATTACCAAACATACCAATCCTAAGGAGAAGGTCCCCCACACAAGGTTAGACAAGCCACTTACTTCGAAGCGACTCAAAATCAACTAGAAACCACACTTTTGCCACGAGTATCCGACTCCAAATGGCCCAAATCTATTCAATTCCATTTCATAATGTAAATAATACTTCAAGAAGCAATAAAATTCTAAGCTAATACACAAAATTATGTAAATTGACCAAAACGCCCCTCAGGTCCACATCTTGGAATCGGGTGAAATTTATATTTCCAGAAACCTCGTACTCTCACGAGTCCAACCATACTAAAATTATCCAAATCCGATGTCAAATGCCCCATCAAAACCCAATAATTCGGCCTAAGAAGTTTTATCAAATTTTCATTCAAAATCCGAAATTAAAGGAGGAATTCATGCTTAGATTAGTGGGATACAAGCAAAAAGGAGTTTAGAATCGTTACCCAATCGATATCTCTGAAATCCCTCAAAATCTCACTCAACTCCGAGCTTCTAAGCTTAAGTTTTGATAAAAATGGCTAAACCCTCGATTTTGAAATCTTATATCTGCCCAGGTGTATTGTACATCGCGATCGCGAAAGAAGGCCTGCGACCGCAAAGAGTAAAAATGAAAGCTTCAGGAAATGGCCTACGCGAACACAACAGGAGGCACACGATCGCGAAAGAGGAAGAGATGGCCTTACGCGATCATGGTTGAGGACACGCGAACGCAAAGAAGAAATTGGGCTACTAAGCCACCGGCTCAATTTCTACTACGCGAACACGAAAGAGGAATGAGGCAGTGCTATGCGATCACGAGTCAAGTTATGCGATCGCGAAGAAAGAATTGGGCCACCTCCGGAATTACACTATGCGATAGCGAATGGATGGCTGCGATCACGATGAAGAAAAGTCTACAACACCTGAACCTGAATTTCTGCAACTTTTTAACAACTCAAAATGACCCGTTGAGCATCCGAAACACACTCGAGGCCCTCGAGACCTCAACCAAACCTACGAACATATCCCGTAACATCATTTAAACTTGTTCCAACCTTCGAAATGCCATAAACAACATCAAAACACCTATTTTTCATTGAATTCAAGCATAAAAATTCCAAAAAACTCTAAAAACACATTTTCGATCAAAAAAGTCTACCAAACCTCGTCCGAATGACCTGAAACTTTGCACGCACACCCAAAATGACATAACGGAACTACTGCAACTCTCGGAATTCCATTTCGACCCTCAGATCCAAATCTCACTATCAAACCGGAAACTTTCAAAATTTCAACTTTTGCCATTTCAAGCCTAAATTAGCTACGGACCTCCGAAACACATTCCGAATATGCTCCTAACCCCAAAATCACCCAACGGAGCTAACAGAACCATAAGATTTCCATTTCGAGGCCGTCTTCACACTGTTCCGACTACGATTAATTTTCTAACACTTAAGCTCTCATTTCGGGACTAAGTGTCCCAAAACTCTCCGAAACTCAAAACTGAACATCCCAGCAAAACAAATTAGCAGAAATAAATTTGGGGAAAGCAGTTAATAGGGGATCGGAGCATTAATTCTTAAGACGACCGGCCGGGTCGTCACAGATGTTGCATAATAACTTACATATCTAAGTACAACCCGAATTTGTAGTCACAAGTACACGAGCTCCTATGTAATGACCCGACTGGTCGTTTTGCTTTCTAGAACCCATTCCCCTGAATAAGAGTTCCCGTACTTGCTTTAACTGATTTATGACTTGCGGTGATGGTTGGTTCGGGATTTGGAAGAGTTTGGGTTGCAACCGGAACACTTGGTTCCTTGAGGTTGGCTTAAAAGGCCAATTTTGACTTCGGTC
This sequence comes from Nicotiana sylvestris, assembly GCF_000393655.2. Classification (NCBI taxonomy): domain Eukaryota; kingdom Viridiplantae; phylum Streptophyta; class Magnoliopsida; order Solanales; family Solanaceae; genus Nicotiana; species Nicotiana sylvestris. Next base: position 68,889,492 of record NC_091063.1, read on the forward strand.
AACATTTTGAGTAAACGACCTCTGATTTGGGATTTGAAGGTTCCAACAGGTTTGTATGATAATTACAAACTTAAGAGTATGTCCGTATCGGGTTTCGGATGACCTGGGAGCGTTTTGGCGCCTAATAGTAAAAGTTGGTCCTTTAAGGATTTTGAAGTTCTTTAAATTTGGTTTGGAGCGGATTTTTGTGATATCGAGGTCCGAACGGAATTCTGAGACCGGGAATAATTCCGTAATGCCATTTAAGACTTGCACGCAAAATTTGGTATCATTTCGAGCAGTATAATTACGTTTCGTCGCATTGGAAGTAGATTGAAGAACATGAAGTTCATAAGTTTGATTCAATTGGTTTTAGGGTATGATTCTTAGTTTTAATGTTGTTTCGGGCATTTCGAGGGTTCGAGCGAGTCCGTTTTATGATTCCAAACTTGTCAATAAGTTCGGGAGGGGGCCCTAGGGGCCCCGAGCGTTGATCAGACGAGGCTCAAACTAAGTTGAAAATTTGAGAAAGAGCTGAAGCTCCAGCTACTGTCATAACCGCACCTGTGGTTGGCCAGCCACAGGTGCAGTTAGAGCATCGTAGAAGCGGCCCTAGGAGAGGATCCCAGGTTCTGCAGATGTGGCTCCTATTCCGCAGAAGTGGAACAGCGTGAGCGGTCACCTGCCAGCAGGTGTGGCCCCAGCTAGCCTAGCTCATTTTCGCAGAAGCGGACAGTTGTCCGCAGAAGCGGGATCGTTGATGCTGTCAACGTACCACAGGTGCGGAAATAGCTAAAGGTAGTGGCCTTCATTTAATATGGGAGTTAGTCATTTTTGACTTATTTCACTTCATTGTTAGGCAATTTTAGAGCTTCTTGAGAGGGGTTTTCCACCAAGCTTTTGGAGGTAAGTAATTCCTACTATATGTGAGTTAAATACATAGATTTTGGGTTGATTAACATGTAAAGATTAGTAAAATTTATGAGATTAGAGGAAAAACTAGGGTTTGGCAAGAATGGGATTCTTACCACGAAATTGACCATGAAACATAGTGATAATTATATATTTATGTTCCTTAGGTCATGGGTTTTCTTCAAAAATTTCCAGAATCTAGGCACGTGTGCCCGGGGATGAATTTTAGGAATCTTGCATTTAGGATTGGAAAATTACTTTAATAGTTAGAATATGAACTCTTGAGCATATATTGATTAGTTTTTACCCCATTTGAATAGGTTTGGATCGTTCGACTTCGATTTGAGGGTTTGAGCGCATTCTTGAGTTTGGAAGTAAGATTTGGGACAAGGTAAATCTCTTTTCTAACTTTGTAAGAGGAAAATTTCCCCATAGGTGATTTTAATTAAAAATGTGAGTTTTGGGGGGATACGTACGCACGAAGTGACGAGAGTCTGTATGTAGCTACTATTCATGTTATGTCCGGGTTTAGGTTGACACCATGCTTTGTGAATACTGTTATTTGATGATACTTGTTATTTGTATTAAATGGAATTAAGTTGAGACTTCTAAGGATTTAAAGCTTCAAGTTGAGTTGCCTTTTTCTTTTAAAGAAAATAATTTAAGAATGAATTTGATTTAAATGATTAAATTTATATTTGACCGTATCGCATGAATGATTCACGAGCGGGGTGAATAGATGCATCTATGGTTTGCACCATTCGACCCTCCAGCAATGCATATTTTATTATTATATTGGATCGAGTCGTACGACATCGGTATTACTTGCGCATGCTACTTGCTTGGAACTTTCTGTGATTTGGACTACTTAAATTCCTTGAAATGTAAATTGTTAATTGATATGACGGAAATTGAAATTATATTTATGAAAGAACTTGTCACTTCCTGTTATTAACTGTCAGTAATATTCATGACATCCATGCTTAGCATAACACTTAAATTATATTATTGTTGGCCCTAGTAAGTGTCAAGTCGACCCCTCGTCACTACTTCTTCGAGGTTAGACTGGATATTACTGGGTAGATATTATTTATGTACTCATACTATACTTCTGTACTTAATTGTACAGGATCTGAGGCTGGTGCATTTAGTTACCCACCCGGCGCGCATTCTTGATATCGGTTCGAGACTTCACAATGAGTTGCCCCCTTTCCGAGCCGTCCAGCATCATCACCAGAGTTTCTCTTTTGTTGTATATATCTATACTATCTCAGACAGTAGAATAGTTATATTTTTTTTTTGTAAATTCTACTAGTTGCTCTCGTACTTGTGACACTAGATCCTGGCACACACATTAGTAGACTATTATTTTTGGGTTGTAAAAATTATATTCATGATTTCCTTTAGTGGTTCTTCTGTTGGTTGCCTTGTAATTGCATTAAGTACTAAATGCTTAAATTTAAGTAAAATTTGTGGTTGGAAATTCTTAAATAAAAAATGAAAATCACTAGGTTGTTCATGGTTGGCTTGTCTAGCAGCAGTGCTGGACGCCATCACGACCTGATGTGGAATTGGGTCATGACAACATGGTATCAGAGCACTAGGTTCACGTAGGTTTCACAAGTTATGGGCAAACCTGGTAGAGTCTTGCGGATTGGTACGGAGACGTTTGTACTTATTTTCGAGAGGCTATAAGGTGTTAGCAAACTACTCTTTATTTATCTTCTATCGTGCAGTTGATGGTATACCAAATTTCCTTCTTTTATTCTCTCACAGATGGTGAGGACGCATACGGGGGACGTTCCAGACCCAGGAGGGGCTGCTCCCCCCGTTGCTAGAGACCGAGGCAGAGGCCGGGGGAGGGAACCGGCCCAGAGGTAGGGGAAGAGGGCATCCAGAGCTGCCCCAGTAGCATTACTAGCGGATCCAGTAGAGGATCGCGTTATTGAGGAGCATGGCGAGGTGCGACCCGCAGCAGAGCCTGCCTCGGCGGAGTTCATGTTAGCACCAGGCTTTTAGGAGGCTATGAGTCGTATGCTGCGATTCATAGATTCTATGGCCCAGGCTGGTTTATTTCCAACGGACCCAGCCACATCTCAAGTGGCAGGGGGAGCATAGACCCCTACTGCTCAGGCTCCTGAGTATGCAGCCATAGTGTATCAGACTCCGCGCACACTACTCAAGGATGGGGCTCAGCCAGTTGCAGCAGTGGCGCTTGAGCCCAGACTAGCTGTAGACGGTGATTCGCAGAAGTTATTAGACAGATGGACTAGGCTACACCCTCCTATCTTTGGAGGTGAGTGTCATGAGGATGCCAAGGATTTAATTGATAGGTGCAAGGACAGACTGCACAACATGAGGATATTGGAGTCTCATGGGGTTGACTTCATTACTTTCCAGCTATAGGGCATGGCCCGTAGATGGTGACAGTCTTATGTTCTTGGCAGACCAGTGAGTTCCCCTCCTATTACTTGGGTCCAGTTCACAAAGCATTTTTTGGATAGGTATATTCCACCCTCCGAGAGGGAAGAGTTGCGATATTAGTTTGATTAGCTTGAGCAGGGTCAGCAGCCCATGATTTTAGCTCTACCAGCTCGGCCAGCTGTCCAGCTGCCCATAGGCGGATGGTAGATAGGTATAGGTCATCCTAGAAGTGGAGGACAGTCATGTAGAGGCCAGCCAGCTGGTGCTCTAGCTAGATTCTATGCTTTTTTGGCTAGACCAGGTGCAGTGGCCTCAGATGCCATGATCACAGGTATTATTTCTATCTGCGGTAGGGATGCTTTGGTATTATTTAACCTAGGTTCTACCTATTCATATGTGTAATCTCTATTTGCGCATTTCCTGGAAATCACTCGTGAGTCTTTGGGTACTCCTATTTATGTGTCCACTCTTGTCAGCGATTCTGTGGTTGTAGATCGGATCTACCGGTCCTGTGTGGTTACATTCTATGGTTACGAGACTAGCTCGAACCTTCTGTTACTCGATATGATCGACTTTGAGGTCATCCTAGGCATGGATTGGTTATCTTCACATCACACCATCCTTGATTGTCATGCCAAGACTGTTACTTTAGCAATGCCATAGTTGTCGAGATTGGAGTGGAAGGGTTCCTCCGTTGGTACATCTAGTCGGGTTATCTCTTTTCTAAAGGATTGACATCTAGTCGAGAAGGGTTGTTTGGCGTATCTAGCATATGTTCGGGACACCACCATAGAGTCTCCGATGATTGATTCAGCACCCGTAGTCCGGGAGTTCGCCGATGTGTTTCCTTCTAACCTTCCAAGCATGCTGCTAGATCGTGACATTGATTTCTGTATTGATTTGGCTCCAAGTACCCAGCCTATATCTATTCCATCGTACCGTATAGCTCCAAAAAAGTTAAAGGATCTGAATGAACAGCTTGAGGAGTTACTAGCAAAGGGGTTTACCAGACCAAGTGTATCACCTTGGGGTGCACCAGTATTATTTATGAAGAAAGATGGGACTATGCGGATGTGCATTGATTACTGCCAATTGAACAAAGTTACCATCAAGAACAAGTACCCTATGTCGTGCATTAATGATTTGTTTGACCAGTTGTAGGGTGCTAGGGTGTTTTCTAAGATCGACTTGAGATCAGGTACCATCAGTTGAAGATTCGGGACTCAGATATTCCGAAGACTGCCTTCCGTACTAGATATGGCCATTATGAGTTCCTAGTGATGTCTTTCGGCTTGACTAATGCCCCATCGGCGTTTATGGATTTGATGAACCGGGTGTTCAGGCCTTATATTGATTCTTTTATTATTGTTTTTATTGATGACATCTTGATTTACTCACACAGCCTAGGGAAGCACGAGCAATATTTGAGAGTGGTGCGTTAGACATTGAAGGAACATAAACTATATGCTAAGTTCTCAAAGTGTGAGTTTTGGCTAGAGTCTGTGGCATTCATGGGGCATGTTGTATTAGGAGAGGGTATTAAGGTTGATCCCAAGAAGATTGAGGTAGTTCAGAGTTGGCCATCTCCCACTTCGTTGACTGAGATCAGGAGTTTCCTGGGGCTAGCAGGTTATTATCATTGATTTATGCAGGGTTTTTCATCCATTGCAGTATCTTTGACCAGATTGACCTAGAAGGGTGCTCCTTTCCGTTGGTCTGATGATTGAGAGGCAAGCTTTCAGAAGCTTAAGACAACTTTGACTACAACATCAGTTCTAGTGTTGCCTTCCGGTTCGGGGATGTATACTGTGTATTGCGATGCTTCACGTGTTGGTTTAGGTTATGTATTAATGTAGGAGGGGCGAGTATTGGATATGCTTCATGACAATTAAAGATCCTTGAGAAGAATTACCATGTGCACGATCTAGAGTAAGCAGGGATTGTTCATGCTCTTAAGATATGAAGGCATTATCTATATGTGTTATCATGTGAGGTTTATACTGATCATCGTAGCTTACAGCATTTGTTCAAGCAGAGGAATCTCAATTTGAGGTAGCGTAGATGGCTGGAGTTACTAAAGGATTATGACATCACCATTTTTTATCATTCAGGCAAGGAAAATGTGGTCGCGGATGCCTTAAGCAGGAAAGTAGAGAGTATGGGTAGCTTGGCATTCATTTCAGCAGAGGAGAGGCCACTAGCTTTGGACATCCAGTCCTTAGCTAACAGACTTGTAAGGTTGGATATTTCAGAGCCCAGTCGAGTTCTTTCTATGTCATTTTCATTATTGGGGAAAATCAAGGCTCGGAAGTTTGATGATCCGCATTTGTTCTTAGAGAGACGGTACTACAGGATAGTGCCAAGGAGGTTTCTATTGGCGAGGATGGTGTTCTGCGACTCTAGGGTCGTGTATGTGTCCCTAATGTCGATGTTTGAGGGAGAGGATTCTAGAGGAGGCACACAGTTCATGGTATTCTATTCATACAAGTGCTACAAAGATGTATCGTGACCTGAGGCAGCATTATTGGTGGCGGCGAATGAAGAAAGACATTGTGAAGTATGTAGCTAGATGCCTAAATTGCCAGTAGGTCAAGTATGAGCACCAGAGGCTAGGTGACCTACTTTAGCAGATGACTATACCTGAGTAGGAATGGGAGCGCATCACTATGGACTTTGTAGTTGGATTGCCGCGGACTTTGTGGAAGTTTGATACAGTTTGGGTCATTGTCAACAGGTTGACCAAGTCGGAACACTTCATTCCGATTGCGACTACCTATACTTCAGAGAGGTTGGTCCAGATTTATATTCGGGAGATAGTTCGGTTGCACGGTGTGCCTGTTTCCATCATATCAGATAGAGGCCCTCAGTTCACTTCCCATTTCTAGAGGGCCGTAAAAAGTGAGTTGGAAACCTATATAGAGCTTAGTACAACGTTTCATCCTCAGACGGATGGGCAGTCGGAGCGGATAATTCAGATATTAGAGAACATGTTGAGAGCATGTGTGATTGACTTTGGAAGACAGTGGGATCAGTTCTTGCCTTTGGCCGAGTTTGCTTACAACAACAGCTATCAGTCCAGCATTGAGATGACCCCATTTGAGGCTTTATATGGTTGGCGATGTCGTTCTCCCATCGGGTGGTTTGAACCTGGCAAGGCTAAGTTATACGGTACTAATTTAGTAAAGGATGCCTTGGAAAAGGTAAAGTTGATTTAGGAGAGACTTCACATAGCATAGTCCATACAGAAGAGTTACGCGGATTAGAAGGCGCATAATGTATCATTCATGATCGGCGAGAAGGTTCTCTTGAAAGTGTCGCCGATGAAAGGCATTATGAGATTCGGGAAGAAGGACAAGTTGAGCCCAAGGTTTTGATCGGGTCCAAGCCTGCACTACTATTGAGTAGCGAGGATGGGCAATGCAGTTTTACCCAACTAGGTCGGGATCGAATTCATAAAGAGTTAATTATTGGAATTAGGTTTATATCCAAGTCTAGATGCGGGTTTTGCTACTTATTACACATCCATACGTGTTTGGTTTGATTTCTACTTCTAACTCTATTCTATTGATTGCAATAATTGAATCTAAGGACAATATTTTTGTTGTTTGTTTTCAAACGTTTAAAGAGACACGGGTCGTGACTTCTACCTAGGTGGATATCTAACGGATAGTAAAATCTAGGGCAAGCTTGTGATTAATTGGGATCGTAATATAGCTATCACACCCGGGTACTCACTCTATACCTTTCGGTAGTTTGAGTGATTTTGCCCAATTTGGCTTTCTCAAGTCCAAATAGGTATTCATGCAATTCAAGTGATGTTAGCTCAAGTCGAGTATTACTATCTATAGGTTTAACCCTTTAATTTGGCCTATTAATTTCTTGAGTTCACCCAATTCCTTGTTAGCCTAGTTTTCCTAGACGTAATCCCTCTTTCTCAAGTAGAGACTAAGTCATAAAGCCATGAATCAATGTTTGCAACTACTAATTCTATAGTTCTAGCCAGAACTAGGCTAAATATCACTAACTCATACACATTCAAGCCGTAAAATCAAATACCCATCAAATACCCACACTAGGGTTAGGTCACAACCCTAGCTATGGGTTTAGCTACTCATGGAAATAATAGAAATTAAAGATAAAAAGAAGATGAAATTCATAATACTAGATTAAAAGATGAAAATCTAATGTTAAAAGATGAATCTAGTACAAAATTTCCAAAAGCAGTAAAGTTAGTCATCTCAGGTGCTCCTCTAATACATCACATAACCTAAAAATGTCAAAAAGATCTATTTATACTAAGCAAAATTTTTTGGACAAAAATACCCCTGTGGAGGTTGTGCGGCCGAGTAATTCTGAGCGTGGCCGCATTCTTTCTTTTGCGGCTGCGTAATTATGACTGCGGTCGGCATTCTTCAAATCCGGATCTGGGTTGAGATGAGTTTTGCGGGCCGCATAATTTCAATCGCAATCGCGTAATAGGCTTCTGCGGCCGCATAATTCTGACGTAGACCTCACTTATAAATTGGCCTGAAAAACAACTCTCTGAATCTCCCTTTCGCGGACCGCATATTTCTGACTGCGGTCGCGTTGTGGCTTTCCCGGCCACACAATATTTGTGTGGTCCGCGTTTCAGATCTCTTGGCCCAGTCTTGTTTTTTATTCAAGTTTTGACTCCTTTGGCTCATTTTGAACAATTCCTACAAGCAAGCATACTACATTAGTTTTCGGGAATACCTTCACGCATTTTTGGCTCAAAACACAAGTAAAAGAGAGAAAATAATAGCTTAAAATCCCTACTTATCAACTCCCCCAAACTTAAGTTTGCTTGTCCTCAAGCAAATAAGGTAATTTTCACCTCCACTAAAACAAAAAGGATATTTCAGCTGCCCTAAGGTGAATCAATCATGCATCAATTGGGACAAACAATTACCCTTAACACAACTAAATTATCAACAACACAATATTTTGACCTTTTGAGTACCATAGTTCTATTGCGACACTAGAGCATCAAGAGTTGACTTAATTTTACCAAGGAAGCTCGCTCTATTACATAGGTCATTGTGGAGCCCAAACTCCTTCTCCTTTACTCTCCATAAGCAAATCTCACTTTAGAATTGTAACACTCAATACAAGGATTGTGAAGAAGTATGCTCATCTCTCTCAAAGGAATGTCACAAGTCTGGCTCTAAGTACCATAAGTTTGCCCCTATGTAAATCACCACTAATGTAAGCTCACTCAACTCGAAATCATATAGGGATTTTGCGGGAATGTAATAAAGGCTTTTGGATCAAGGTAGGATTCATCGGCATATGAAGGTTTCATCTTTCCTTAAGCACTCCTTTTTATCATTTTGGCTCATAATTTCTTGAGTTTTTGAGCCATTTTCTTCTTCCTTAGAGGAACTAGAGAGATACAGTGTCACTCTTTCTTGCTCATGACAATAATTTTTCTCCTTTTCTAATCATTCCATACCTTTCATCATTCCTTTGTTTGAATCCCTTCAATTTTCACTTTCTTATTAACATATTTCTTTTTGACCTTTCTTTCTTTTCTTTTGCTTCCCTTTTCTTCATTTCTTTTTGTTCTTTGTACCTTTTATCTTTTTCACATTCCTCGTCTCTTCCCTAAACTTATGCTTTTGCCACTTGTTTATCAAGAATGCCAAGGAAAGATCGGATGCCAAGAGAGAGTCATTAGAGAACGGATAAAGGCTTGTAACATGGTTATTGAATTAAAAGGGCTTCGGCTCAAATGGGTTGACTAGGGATATCATATTGGTAGGCTACAAAAGCTTTTAAGTTTCAAATTGGATCAAGGAGAGCCTACAATCATTTCTCAAGTCGAGCTACACTTAGAATTTTGCCTAGACAAATATTCAAGGCAAGTTCTAGACTTATTGGCACAGAACTTGGACTTGCAATTCAATACCTCACCTCTCAAGGTGATAGAAATTTAAAGAGATAGAGTCGAGGTCCCACAACAACCTTAGCTAAGGTTGAACATTACAAATGGCTCAAAGAAACCACTCGATGATTGTTTTAGTCAACACAAGAGTCTAAAGGTCACAGTTAGAACTATTCTTTGCCAATCAGCTTATTTCTAACCATAAGATCAAAGGTAAATGTGTTAGTACCAAGTGAAGCCTGCTTGAGATACTTTTATTCATTACTACTATTTACACCAAAATATAAATAAAACGGACTTAATCCCTTAAGAAGGTTGTCACGCCATCCATTGTTGGGCAGAGCCACTCGGTTCATACAATATCCAACTTTGGAAAGAACCGTGGCATTAAGAAAACCGAAGGCTTATTGTTCACATAAAGCGAAAAAAGAAGCTAGCAACTTAAAAATAAGTTATGCTACTAAGGGAAAATAATGAAAGAAGTTATGAAGTAAACTACGGAAATTAAACTGAATATATTCAAACTTGAAGTAAAGCGAATATATACATAAATGGAAATGACTATATACATCAAATGATAAAAATATATACATACAAAATGTAAAAATAACGAATATATACATACCAAAAGTAAAAATAACGAATATATACATACCAAAAGTGAAAATAAAGAAAAATAGTGTACTGGTTATTACATGCCAAATGTCATAAATCAAAATAGACCACCACCCAAATGAAGGACAGTATTGTCCTCAATGCTAATAATTAAATAAGAACAAGGAAAAGGGGGAAAAGAGTAAAGAAAACTCCATATGTGGTCTCTGTCTGCATCCAGTCCTCAACCTGAATAGTATCATCAACATCCTCTAATTGTATCTCCTCATCCTCGGACTGGGGGATCATGGGGATACTGAGCATCTGAATCAGCTCCTCAGTAGTGTGTGATGCTGCAACTGGCTCCTCAGACTGGCCGGCTGCTACCCCTGGTGCCTCGGGATCTACTGCATGTGCTGCTGGCACTGTATATCCATGAGAAGGTCCACAGGAAAATCTCCCGCATGTGCAGTCTTCTCTACCTCCTTAGCCAACTTCCCGAACGACTCCTTTTGAGTCTTCTTCAGCTTCTTCACCGACTTTCCCAAATCCTTGATCACCTTCCCATGTGCATCAAGAGTCTCCCTAATCTTCTTCTGGTCATCTAGAATCTTCTTCTGGTTGTCCAGAATCTTCTTCAATGAGTCCTCCACTAATGAAGATACCTGAAGCTCTGGTAGGACTGAAGACTGTGTTGCCTCTACACTGGATATGGCAGATAGCTTTGTGGTAGATGCCTGCATCCAGTTGTTAAGATGGGACAATGTCTGGAAAACCCTCAGTGTAGTCTGAGGGTAGGTGGAAAATGAAGGCACTGACAGTGACACTAAAGATAGAGGAGACATAGTTGTTGCTTCGGTAGAAATACCGGTGGTTGTGTAGGGCTCGACAACTGATCTTGTGGCCACTACCCTTGGCTCTTTAGACTGGACAGTGGAGGTAGTGGCTTTACCCTTGAATTTAAGGTTGTGCGGTCCCAGGAGGTTATACCATGAGAAAGGCTTTTGAGCCTTCACCTCCACATCAAAGTGTCTCAGCTCAACCCCTTGGTCTTTGAAGTACTCAGTCAGGAAGTTGGGGTAGGGATAAGATCTTTCTTCTTTATACACTGCGTTGGATATGTTGTAGGACATCAAGTTTCCTACATTGATAGGATATTCTGCCATGATAGAAGCTACCAACACTGCTCGGGAAAGTGGAAGGACATGGTCATGCAGGCAAGGGTCAAGACGGCTGCACACAGATGTTTGACACCCTTTTGCTTCGAAACTAAAGGTGTTTCTGAGGATTGGTACTCCTGCTATGAGCCATATAGGTGTCGACCCCAGAATAGCAAGTACCCCAGCAAGCAATGGGCAAACTACCTCACCCAAGGCTAGGTTCTCTAGGTATTGCACTGCCTCAACCTCCTCAAACCCTGCATATCTGTTCTGTGCTTGGCCATCAAACCAGATTTTCAAATTCTAGACTTTCGTCACTTTTGTACCATTTTTGATGTGGGCAACATTGGCATAAAACTCCTTGACGAGGTATTCATTGGCATCATGTAGACGGCTAGAGAACTACTTCCACCCTTTTCTCTCTGAGAATTGCTTTAGGACATTTGGATTGTGTTGGCTCAAGTATTTTTTGTTATGAATTGTCGCTCAAGAGTGAGCAACCTTTGGGTCCACCATTCCCAAAATTTGGCATACACTTTCTCAATCACAAACCTATCCGACCATACCGTCGGGTTCCTTGATCTAGCTAAGCCTCCTACAACTGTATCAACCCCTCTTCCATCATTCGGGACTTCGTCATCATCATCTAAATTGATTGGTAATGAGGCAGAATGTGAAGGGGAGGGTTCAGAATCTTCACTTCCCTCTTCCGAACCCTCAGATGAACCCTCAAAGGAGGAGGACTCATCAACCAAATGCAATCTCCCCTGGATTTGTTAGGACTAGACTTCCGGCTGTGCTTGCCCGGAATTTCCTTCAGAAGCCTCCCCGGATGGGACATACGCACTAGTGTTTGAAGTGTCCGGGGCTCTATTGGCGGTTGGCTTCTTGCGGATTAATTTTTGGACTGATAGAGGTATGTTGGGTTTGTCCCAACCCCGGCCTCGGGAGGGTTCTGCCCTCCCTTTGGAAGTATCACCTCTACCTCGGGAATGTACAATTGTCTGCAACATACTAGTAGTGAAAGTCAGTAAGACTTGGTGCTTACCATGAGTTAAAACATTACAGAGGAAATGACATACAATTCATCCCAGAACAGGGCAGCGTGGACCGCACAAAAGTGAGTGCGGCCGCGAACTGCCCATCGTGGTCCGCATAAAAGTGAAAGCGGTTGCAAAGAGACCAGGCTCAGACTACTAGCTCTCTCAAGATGGTCAACCGCGGATAGCACAAAAATGAGTGCGGTCGCGAAAGAACCATCGTGCACGGCATAAAAGTGACCGCAACTGTGAAGACAAATGACTAAAACTCTGAATTTCAAGAACATGGTCCGCATTAAATTAAGTGCGGCTGCGAAAGATCAATCACGGACCACACAAAATTGACCGCGGCCGCAAAATCTAGCAAATGTCACTGCCTTAGAATTAGGGTATCACAGACCTCACAATTTTGCATGTGGCCGCATACCATATCGCGAACCGCACAAAAATGTACGCGACCGTGAAATTCAAATAAGATTGGCACTAATGAACACTGGATACTGTCACACCTCCTTTTTTACACCCGAGAGGAATATAAGGGAGTTTTTCCAATTAAAGTGGCATAATTCGAAATGGAATTATTTATTCAGTTTCAGAGTCGCCACTTGGAATAATTTATGGTGTCTCAAGTTACTGGTTTATTTTAGATCCCAAATCGAGGAAATTTGGCTCTGTTTTACAGTCGCCGAACACAGAAGACCGGGTAAGGAATTCTGTTAATCCGAAAGAAGGTGTTAGGCATTCCTGGATTCTATGATTTTTGCACGGTCGCTCAACTGTTAATAATTGGCCTAATTATCTGATTATTACTTGTTTTAAACTTATTTTGCATTTTTAACTTTATAACCACTTTTATTTATTTATAGAATTATTTCTGGAACAAGTCACGATTGTCATACACTTGTTGTTTGGGAACACTTTGCAAACCACACTACATGAAATGCACCGTGATTTACGACATGTTTATTTTATTATTATTCAAAGTTATTATGATCAGATCATATTAAATGCACACCCGAATTGGGGATTACATATCATGACCATGTCACGGGAACTGTACCCATGACCACGATGATTTGTTATTAATCGCGCCTAAAGCAAGCTACGATGTTCATTTTCTTTCCTAATCTAATTTGAGATTATTTAGAGGCCATGATTATGGAGTACTTTTGCTAAAGAGATTTCATGCTCATATCCTTTTAACTCTTTATTTGATGCATTTGATCAAACCCTATTCCTAAGACATTCAAATAAATTAATTATCTAATGGACTAGTCGTACCCCGATCCCGCACCTCGGTTTATTCACGAGCAAGTCAGGCATGATGACAAAGATGTGGTATTCATGAAAGCATATAGAATTACTATCTAACAAACAAAGGCAGAAGTGATAATAACAGGATAAGACAAAAATGGTGGATTTAAAATATCATGAAAGCCTGCATTCCCCAAATCCCTTCCAAAATGACCTCTCATTACTACATTAAGATCAATTTAGTAAGAGAACTCACACCAAACTTCACTGATTTCAACAGACCCATATATGCACATATTGTTCATGGTGTATGCGATGCAAATCTCACGTGAGAAAATAGAATAGCTTTCATTTTTACAAAGAAGGCAACCTCAATAATTAGAACTTAACAAGTTATGCAGTCACCTCAAGACAAAGTTGATGGAGAAACCGAAAATGCATTGATCACGACTTAGGCCACTGAAAATGAATATCAAATCGAGGAGTCCAATAATTATTAAGCAACAATGACGATTAAGGCTTCAAATATTTTGTCTACATTTCAACCATCATCCTTGGGTCACAAACATAAAGTTATTCCACAAATTGATTTTTTAAGTCTAAGTCTAGCATCTTTTATGTGCAACTCCAAATGGGACAGTAAGGATGCTCCATGACAATTAAATGGAGATAATAGTAACTTGTACTTCATTTGACAAGTTGCAAGACAAGATTAAACTCCAAACATACATACGCCAAAATTAAAAGTGGTATGAACATTGGATGCGTTTTACTCTTACTCCTCATTCTTATAGGCAGAAATAGAAAACTCCTAATCCCTTTGAACCCAGGCTCACATCATATTAAAAATCGACACCAAAGTAAGAATAAGAGGGGAAAGAGCTTGACCTGAAATTGCTTTCCAATTAATATAACTTCAGTAACTATGACAAACTGAAAATCAAAGTTTCAATTGATGAAATTTCCAGTAGTACAAGGACGAAATCGAGCGAACGCTTGTTCAAAAGTTATTACAAGCAAATCCGGCGCCGAATTTTGTGCGTCCAGTAGCAAACAAACGAGGCAGCAACAAGACTAATTCAGAACTGGAATCGGGAACTCGAAACACTCGAATGGCAAACCTCGGGCAGCAACAACAAGCCAAAATTGAACCTCAACTATGTTTCATCTTAATATCAAAACTAGGAATGAATAGTAGAAAAAAAAAGATTAAAATATTTTTTTTATGTTTTCTGGTTTTTTCGAAAATCAAAAGAAACGAAACTAAGAAAATTTCTAAAAAACAGAATCGAAAATTCGAAGAGAAGGGCCCCCAAATCCCCAGGGAAAACTGGAAAAAATAAAAATAAAACCCACAGCCCTGTTTTTCTTCCGAAAATCCTCAAAATTTTTATGTTTCTCCACCTCTCCCTCTGTCCCGATTTTTTGTCTCTCTCATGAGTGCGTGTGTGTGTGCGCTTTCTATAGATGAGGTGTGACTGAGTTCTTTTAGTGAATATGGAGATGGTTCTATGTTTTTAAGAGCAATGGGTTAGAAGGTGCGCCGTTTGCTCTGTATTCTTTTAGAATGGGAGGGTTCTCTGATTATTGTCTAGGTCTATGTTTAAAATGGGAAGGTCTGTTAGGTATATATAATTAGGGAATGGGCTGGACCGAATTATAAGGGATATGAGCTGGGGTTTAAAATTAATTTGGGCCACTTTAGGAATTGGGCCAATTTAAAAAAAAAAACAAGGCCAAAATATATTCTTCCTATTTTCCTTCCTTTTTTTTTCTTTTCTTTTCTTTGATTCTAATTAATTAAAATCCTAAATTAATCTATCTTTTTGTAGAAATTAAACTTCTTTATCTATTTCTAACATTAAAACAACTAGTTAACTTAAAACTAAAGAAAAATTCTAATTTTAAAGACTAAAATCTAAATATATAAAAATGACCATTTCTTGTGATTTTTGCTCAATGTAATTAATTCCTAGATGCAAATTGAACCTTAGATGGCATGAAATTAAAATGTGACATTTTTTTTGATTTTTCTATGATTTTAAAAATATTAAAAATGCATGAAATGCAACTAAATAAAGAAAAACTTCTAAAATTCCTTAAAAATTATTTTTGGTATATTTTTAGGAGTTATTATCATGCGGGGCAAAAATTAGGTGCTCACAGATGCCCCTCTTTGCTCGAAAACAAGAAGAGTTTTCGGGAAAAAATAAAGTGAGCAATTACGAGCAATTTTTGCCCGTTTGAAACTCCATTTGGAAGCATTTTGAAAAAGTTTGACCGAACCTTGCTTCGGACGTTGCCTACATATCCGTGGTTATAAAGAAATTAGGTCGGTATAGTTTTAGAGGTTTTGGTAGCTGGGACTACCAAGAAACTGTGATTTCACTGATGTTGCTGTTGTTTCTGCTTCCTCAACTCCTTATTATACCAAAATGAAAGATGAAAAGCTAAACTATCTTAGCCTATCAACTATGAGTTACATGATTCCTATGTATAAACCTTCTAAAGCTTGATCTTGAGTCTTGACTGGTTCTTCCTGCAGGCTCTGATCTGAATCTTGATGCTCGTTAGCTGCAACCGCTGGTTCATTCTTCTTCGGCTTTTCGGATCAAGACGGGACATGCAAAGCTTGTGACTTCAATCATATCTTGAGTAGTCCGCATCTTTTCTTCGCTTCTACACTTAGAGCTCACTTCTTTTTCTTGTTTTTTCTTTTATTTGAATCGAGACTTCTTTATTTGGTCACCTCGAAACTTGTGCCTTAAGGTAAAAACATGCTCAGGCACCAAAACAAACAAATAAATGAAATTTCTGCCCCAATTTTCACTAGGAAAACTTCATGAGTTATTGTAACAAAAAAACTACTTCTTTATTGAAAGCAATAAAATCAGGATTGTGTATCCTTGGGAGAAAAGAGATCAGAGAGTGGAGCCCTATATCTAAAATTAAATCAAATGGGGATCGGAGGTCCTAAGTTGGAAAGATTACTAGGTTATGCTGGCATCAACTAAGGAATGGGACCCTATATCGGAAAAGATTACCAGGTTATGCTGGAAATGGGCCCTATGTTGGAAAAGATTACAAGGTTATGCTGGCATCAGCTAGGGAGTGGGACCCTATGCTGGAAAAAATTACCAGATTATGCTGGAAAAATCATCAGGGTTATACCGGAAAAGTCCTCAGGTTATGCCAGGAAACTCATCGGGTTATGCCGGAAAGGTCCTCGGGTTATGCCGGGGAAGTCATCGGGTTACGCCAGAAAGGTCCTCGGGTTATACCGAGGAAGTCATCGGGTTATGCCGGAAAGGTCCTCGGGTTATGCCGGGGAAGTCATCAGGTTATGCCGAAAAGGTACTCGGGTTATGCCAGTGAAGTCATCGGGTTATGCCGAAAAGGTCCTCGGGTAATGCTGGGAAGGTCATCGGGTTATGCCGGAAAGGTCCTCTGGTTATCCGGGTTAGTCACCGGGTTATGCGGGAAAGGTCCTCGAGTTATGCCGGAAAGGTCCTCGGGTTATGTCAAGGAAAGTCATCGGGTTATGCCGGAAAGGTCCCCGGGTTATGCCGAGGAAAGTCATCGGGTTATGCCGGAAAGGTCCTCGGGTTATGCCGGGGAAGCCATCGGGTTATGCCGGAAAGGTCCTCGGGTTATGCCAGGAAAGTCGTCGGGTTATGCCGGAAAGGTCCTTGGGTTATGCCGGGGAAGTCATTGGGTTATGTCGGAAAAGTCCTTGAGTTATGCCGGGAAAGTCCTCGGGTTATGCCGGAAAGGTCCTCGAGTTATGCCGGGAAAGTCATCGGGTTATCCCGGAAAAGTCCTCGGGTTATGCCGGAGTCATCGGGTTATGCCAGAAAGGTCCTCAGGTTATGTCAGGATCAACTAGGGGGTGGGACCCTATGTTGGAAAGATTACCAGGTTATGCTGGCATCGAGTAGGGAATGAGACCCTATGTTGGGAAAGACATAGCTAGGGATTGGAAACCCTGTGCTACCATGGTTTTGATTTTTTTTCATTTCACTTTTAACATTTTTTTATTCTAAGAAAAAATGAATAAAAATGTAGGAAAAAATTTTGGAGGAGACTTCCCTTTTTGGGTTGTTGCTGCAAAGCTATTTCAAGCCCTTGTGCAGTTTCTTTTTGGTTGCTCCTGCTTTTGCAAGGTTGCTTTGGATTGCACTTGTTTCCTATTTTTCAAACAAAGAACAATTTATCAGTTTGGAAACAGTGGTTGGTTTTGTGGCCTTGATTATTTCATCCACTTGATCTCAGCCCCTTTCATCTGCAACTGGTTGTGTCCTGAATACCGATCGCATTTCTGACCCTGGAGAAACTTTTGGCTTTTCCAGACTTTTCCATGATGATTGGTCGGTGGGACTCAACCTTTTCGACTTTATTTTTCCCTTATAGGCCTTTCCCTTCCGACTCATTGTTTTTCTTCTTTCTCTTTGTTTTTTTTGTTAACTTCGGAGCATTAGGGAATTTTTGGTTCCTCAAACTTTGTTCCAACGGCTAGTCGCATGGGGCTTAACCTTTTCCAACTTATTTTGCTTTTGTATGCCTTTCATTTCTTGCTTCTTTCTTCCAACTTCAATTTCAGAGAATTTGGGGGTACCTTGGCTTTTCAAACCTTTGCCAAGACGGCTGGCCACGCGGGACATAACCTTTTTAACTTCATTTTGCCTTTTGGGCATTTGATTTTGATTTCCTTTCTTTTGAGGAGTTTTTCAATTTCAAAACATCAGCCACCATGGCCGGTTGAGGTTGACTTGATTCCCTGATGAGGCTGGGTGCCTCTTTAAGTATTAGCTTGTATCAAATGAGAACCCTGTAAATCAATCTTATCATCCTTTCTTTGTCTTAGTTTCAGACTAGAGTTAGACCAAAAGGGATTCAAAGGAAAAACAAACAATAGAATGGATAAATGAATTTAGACAAGAGGTATCCCTTTTGGGGAAAGGAAAAGAGGACTTATCTGGAGTACACACGAACTTCAATGAACATGACATGCCTTTTGGACTGGATGTCGATCCGTGCAAACCGTCCGACTGTCAGAAATTCATCACAACTTTTGCCTCATAACAGAGAAACCTTGCCCAGGACTGCGTCAATGTCAGTGACTGAAGATCTTCTTTTTCGATCAGTGGTGCCCTTTGCGGGTTTTCACGAACTGACCTCTCTCATTTATCTTCTCACCATCGCCTTGTAGTGATCTTTGTGAGTTTTCACTAACAAGACTCTCTCATTTTAGTTTCTCTACTTACCATCGTCTTACGGTTCCCGTGTGGGTTTTCACCAATAAGACTCTCTCATTTTGATTGCATCGGATCCAAGTAGCTGAATTCTCCGATCCTTGAACATTCTCATTGATTGATCGAAAGGACTTGAACAGGATTTGTGGTAAAAAGAATTTGGATTGAATTACGACTTTGGAACCTTTCAGGCGAAACCATCGTCGAACCATTGTAACTTCTGCCCCAGTTTCAACTTTTGGGGAATTTGGATTTTTATTTTGGTGTGACTGAACCCCAAAGAAAGGCTGCCTATGTATCCTTTCGGAATCAAGTTGAACGTAGTTCAGGGATTTTGTTTTTGTTTTCTTTTCTTTTCTCTTTCTTTTTCCTTTCCCTTTTTTCATTTTTCATTTCATTTTCTTTTTGCCTTTTTCTTACCTTTTTTTTGTATTTTTCTTTTTCTTCTCTTTTTTTTTCTTCATTTTCACTCATCATTTTTTCAATAATAACTTTCAGGTTCCAAAGGGGTTAATCAAAGAAAATTAACTGGCTCAAAGGGTTTGCAAAGAGTTGATAGTGTTTGGATAGTGAGAAAGAAAGCCTTCTTCATCCCAATAGGAGAATATTAATACTATATAGAGATCCAACATAGTACCTTTTGACTGCATTTGCATTGATAGTTATTTTAGGGACATTTCCTTCGATGTGTCCCAAGTACAACGCACTCTTTTGGCAGTACTCTTGTTACCATGTATGGATCTTTCCAATCCGAAGACAATTTTCCTTTAGTTGTTCCAACTCTTTGTTTTATTTCCTTAAGCTTATCTTCATTGCGGTCTAATTCTTGTTTCATTATTTCGAGGTCTGACAACGTTTAAGATCTGGGCACGAAGTTTGCAAGCATATCATGTTATTGAAATCTACATTTAACAGAACTGAAAAGAGAATAAGAAAAGTGATAAGATTAAGAAAAGAGATATTCCTGGATTTTTTTTTGAATTTTGATGATTGTTTTTTTGAATTTTAAAATATAGAAGAGTTAACATCGGAAAGTAAAACAATAAAGTAAAACATCCGAATCACATCCTGAGATAATCCGGACGCAGAAAGAATAGCAAGACTAGCTACCAAGATTCCCGTCTGATAGGGAACTTTCAGGCTTGGCGACCGTTCTTGGCTTTTATTCTGTCTCAGCAATGGCTACAATGGCCTTCAGTGCCAGATCGAATTCCTTATCTTCACAAATCATTCCGACTATTGGCCTAGTGTTGTGAGCATACAACAGATTGTTCATCACATCAGGAGCTTCTTCATCCCGAAAAATGATTCTTTCAGCTTCAATCAAGTCTTCAACTGCCCTTTTAAGGGTCCAACAGTCCTCCGTACTGTGTCCTACTGCTCCAGAGTGGATTTCACATCTAGCATCAGCTCGGTGCTAGGGGGACTCGGGGTTCAGCCGGTTCGGGGCCACTAGCTGCAACAGACCTCGCTTGACTAGCTTTTGGATCAAGCCTGAGTATGATTCACCAATAGGGGTGAACTGATTCCTTTTGAAAGGCTGTCTTTGGCGAGGATTGTACTGGAGAACATTTGATTGGGGATTATATGTAGCTTGGTGAGGATGGGCATTTCTGGGAGGTGGAGCTCAGTTTTGTGTATAATGTTGTGGCCACGTGCAAGGTTGCGCGTTCATCACCGCATACCAACAAAACCAACCACCTGAACAGAACCTGGCTAATTTGCTCACACCAACAACTTTGTTAGTTTTGAGACATTTAACATATAGGAAATCGCATGTTGGGATGCAATGCACCTAAAAGTTAAACGCTTTTACCATGTGTTTGAACGGTTGCATGTTTCATCCCGGTCTTAACTAACCCTTTTAGTATGTACCTCTTTTCTTTTATTTCTGTCTCTCTTTAATCGCTCTTGATTTTTTTTGTTTTTTTTTCATTTCGTTTCTGTCGCTCTTTTATTTTTTGGCACTCTCTTTTCTTTCCTTTTTTTTTTGTTTTGTCACTCTTTTATTCATTCTCCTTTTTTCAGTTTATTTTTCACTCAATTAATTTTATGACTATGATCGAACCCGATGGGGATTGTCTACATATCATGATGCTGCATGAATCAGATCTTGCGTAGTTCAGGAAGATCGGGAATGAAGTAAATAAGCTAACTCATGTTTTTACTTTTATAAAACTCAGAAGCTTTAAGAAAAAGAAAAACATATTTTTTGAATTTTTTGTTCTGTTGTTTTTGTTTTTTTTTAAATTTTAGAAAGAAATGCTTTAAAAAAAGAAAGGAAATATTTTTTTTGAATATTTGATTTTGATTTTATTTTGATTTTTGAAAGGAAGACTTCTAAAAGTTCCTTTTCTTTTGATTTGAGCTTAGGGAATTTCAAAAGTAAAAGGAAGATATTTTTGTTTGAATTTTTATTTGTTTTCTCTTTTTTTCTAAAGAAGAAAGAAAATATTTTTTAAATTTTGGATGTTGCCTCTTAATTTTCGAAAGGGGGACTTTTAAGAAAATATTTTGGATTTCTGAGTTTTTTGTTATTAAATTTACAAATGTACATTTAAATAAAAACGAAAATATTTTTGGACTTTAATTTTTAAATTTTTTTTTTTGAAAGAAAGACTTTTAAACAAGGAAAGAAATTTTTTTTTGTTCTTTTTTTTCCGATTTTTTTTAAATTTTTGGGAAAAAACCTCTTAAAAAGGTAGAAACATATTTTTGTTTGTTTGTTTTTTTTTTTAAAATTTTGATCTGACTTGTGGATTTTCGAAAGAAGGACTTTTAAGAAAACATCTCGGATTTCTGAGTTTCTCTTCTTCTTGTTTTCTTTTTTTTTTTAATTTACGAAAGTACTTTTAAAGAAAAGCGAAATTTTTTTGGACTTTTATTTCTTAGTTTTATGGACATTTACAAAAGAAAGAGAAGAAAAGATTATTTTTGGATTTTTGTGATGACCCGGCTAGTCGTCTCATGAGTTACCGCTCCGTTTCCCCCATTTCTACTTCTTTATGCTTTGTTTATCCGTGTTATGTGGTATCGGGTTAGTCGGATCGAATTCAGAAAGGATTTGGTAAGGTTTGAGACACTTAGTCTCTTTTAAGGAAGGTTAAGTTGGAAAAGTCAACCAGATGTTGACTTATGTGTTAGAGGACTCGGATGTGAGTTCCGACGATTCAGATAGCTTTGGGAGGTGATTTGGGACTTCGGAGCGTGATCGGAATGAGTTTTGAAGGTTCGGAGTAGAATTAGGCTTGAATTGGCGAAATCAGATTTATGGCGATTTCTGGTTGATAGGTGAGATTTTGATATAGGGGTTGTAATGGAGTTTCGAGAGTTGCAGTAGTTCCGTTGTGTCATTTGGGAAGTGTGTGTAAAATTTCAGGTCATTCAGACATGGTTTGGTTGGGTTTTTGATCAAAAGAGGAATTCGAAAGATTTTAGAAAGGTTTGGCTTGAATCCGATGTGTTTTGGGTGATTTGATATTATTTGTGGTGTTTTGATGATTGGAATAAGTTTGAATAAGGTATTAGGATGTGTTTGTGCCTTTTGGTTGAGGTCCCGGAGGCCTTGGGTGAGTTTCCGGTGGTCAATCGGATCATTTTGAAGTTAAGAAAGTTGAAGAAATTGCAGGTTCAACAGTTGCAGGTATTTACTCTTCGCGTTCCTGAGTGGACCCTCGCGTTCACGAAGAGTCAGCTGAGAGAGGTGAAAATTTAGCCTGCGCGTTCGTGAGGCAGGTTACGCATTCGCAAAGGGCAACGAGATTGTGCATCGCGTTCGCGGGCGTGTAGTCGGTTCGCATAGAAGGAATTGAGAGGCTAAGCTTCAGTGGAATTAAACCATCGCATTCGCGAAGGCTCGTAAAACATCACGTTCCCGAGGGTCTTGTCGTGTTCTCATAAGAGGATTTTTGTCAAAGTTATTTTTGTGCTTCGCGAACGTGAGGCTTTGACCGCGTTTGCGAAGAAGGATTTTCATGCCTGGGCAGAAGTGTAAAGGGTCGTCTTGTCCGCGAATGTGGTGTTTATTTCCTCCATAGTTGGTCGTTTTCGGAGATTTTGAAGGAGATTGAAGAGGGATTCAAGGGGAAACATTTGGAGGTAAGAATTTTGGACTTAAAACTCGATTCTATTGTGAAATCTACCTAATAAATCATGGAATCCAAGCCTAAAATTGAGGAATTAGGGCTTGAGATTAATAGACTTTAAATGAGGATTTGAGGGGTCATTTGGACTCCGATTCCAGTGTTCTTGATATGTATAGACTCGTGGGAGGATAAGGATTTCTGGTGATGTGCTTTTTATCGAGTTTCGAGACGTGGGGCCGGGGGTCGGGTTTTGGTAATTTCGGGATTCTTGGTATTATTTGATTGTTTTCGCTTGGGCTTCGTTCCCTTAGCATATTTTGACGCCGCGATTCTGATTTTGGATAGATTTGACACGAGTGGAGGCCGATTCGAGGGGCAAAGGCACCGCGAAGTAGTATTTTCACTAGTTTGAGGTAAGTAACCATTGTAAATCTGGAATTGAGGGTACAAACCTCGGTATTTGACTTGTTTTGATAAATGCGGTGATGCACATGCTAGGTGACGAGCGTGTGGGTGTGCACCAGTAGGGATTGTGACTTGGTCCATCCCGTAGCAACTATTAAGCTGCGTATTTGATTTGAAAATATTATATTATTCTGTATTTTGGATATTTATACGGTATTATGGGTTGTATGCCATGTTTGGGCCTTGTGCCGACCTGTAGAAACACTTATGGGAATTTTGACTATTTCTCCTCACTTTACATGCTAAAAACATATCCTCAGTCATGTTTTACCTGTTTAAATATTTAAAACTGGTTTTATCTTTCCACTTCTAATTGTGAGGACTGTTTGGGCTGAGTTCCCTAATTTCTATTGTTGTGTCCGAGAGGCTGTGAGGTTAATGACTGGGAGAGGTTGAGAACCTAATAGTGAGGATATGATATGTATATATTATGGGTCGGGCTGCACGTCGCAACGATACTTATATGGATCAGGCTGCACGCCGCAGCGATATATATATACTGGATCCTACTGCATGCCGCAACGATATATATACTGGATCGGGTTGCATACCGCAGTGATATGTATATTGGATAGGGCTGCGCGCCGCAGCGATATGTATATTGGATCGGGCTGTGCACCGCAGCGATATGACGTTTGGGCTGTAGGAGCCCCTTCGAAGTCTGTACACCCCTAGTGAGCATATTTGACTATAAATTACTGATCGGGATGCACGCCGCAATGGTTACTATGATTATTACTATTATGATATATTAATGAGCCTGAGTGATGAGAGCTGAGTCACGAGTGACCGAGAGGCTACTTGAGAGGCCATATTCTGAGTGATACCTTGCCCAACGGGCCCATTTATGATATTTTCACTGATCTTACTCTTCTTTTGAAATTAGACTCTGTTGAAAAGTGGTTAAGTAAAATATTTTATGTATTCCAATTGAAATTGAAGTTTTTATGACTAAATTGGGTTTTAAGCTGTGGAGTTTGATCTGTTATTCTGTTGTTTACTCCTTTATATGATTTTAAACTGCTTGTCACTGCTTTCAGACCTTATTTACTTTAGTTACTTACCGAGTTGGCGTACTCACGTTACTCCCTGCACCTTGTGTGCAGATCCAGGTGCACGAGTTACAGAGTGAGGGTCCTTAGCTGATTCAGAGGTTGCTGGAGATTTCAAGGTAGCTACACGGCGTCTGCGGCCCTGTTATCTCCTTCTTCTCTTGTTTATTTTTCTGCATTTTTGCTAGACTTTTATTGTATCAGACAGTCAGTTATGTAGTAGAGGCTCCAGACTCGTGACACCAGATATTTGGGGCTATGTTATCTTATGATTTTATTGGATTCCACATTTATTTAGCTGTTTTAAACACTTCTTATGAAAACTAGTATTTAATCCTATGCTGGAAAAATGGTTTTTTAAAAGAAATTCGATGTGATTGATGGTTTGTGTTGGCTTGCCTAGTAATGTGATAGGCGCCATCACGACCGGGTATTTGGAGTCATGACAAGTTGGTATCAGAGCGTAGGGTACATAGGTCTCGCAGATCGGTACGAAGACGTCTGTATTTATCCTCGAGAGGCTGCAGAACCTTTAGGAAAAACTTCATATTCTTGAAATTCTAGTCGTGCGAACTTTTTGATCCGAATACTAAACTTCTATTATTCCATTCTCTCAGATGGTGAGGACACGTGCTATCGGATAGGGTGGACGACCACCAGTTCCACCAGTTGGGGCCACCAGAGGCCGAGGACGCGGTCGAGGCCGTGGTAGGGGTAGAGAAGCTAGTGCAGCACCTACAGATCCACCAAATTTCCCCAGTTCAGGATCAGGTCCCAGCTGTGGATGCTACAACAACACCAGTTGTGCCCATTGTGATTCCAGGCCCTCAGGAGGCTTTAGCTCAGATATTATCAGTGTGTACCGGTTTGGCTCAGGCGGTTTCAGTTACTACGGCCGCAACTACTTCTCAGGCCGGGGGAGTCACCCAGACGCCCGTTGCTCGCACACCTGAGCAGGTTGTATAGGGACTCCAGACAGCGGAGGCATCTCCAGCTCAGCTAGTTGCACCAGCCCAGGAGTTAGTGGTGCCAGTTATGCTGGACGATGAGCAGCGTCGACTAGAGAGGTTTGGTAGACTCAAGCCTCCAGCTTTTAGTGGTGCAGAGGGCGAGGATGCCCAGGGTTTCTTTGATAAGTGCCAGAGAATGCTTCGTACAGTGAGGATTCTAGAGACCAGTGGTGTAGCTTTTACCACCTTTTAGTTTTTTGGGGCTGCCTTCACTTGGTGGGAGGCGTATGAGAGGCGTAGGCCTATTGGTGCAGTGCCCATTACTTGGCAGCAATTCTCTGTTCTCTTTCTGGAGAAGTATGTGCCACAGTCTCACCGAGAGGAGCTGTGTAGGCAGTTTGAGCAGTTGTATCAAGGAGAGATGACTGTGATGCAGTATGAGATTCGGTTCTCTAAGTTAGCCCGTCATACAGTTTAGTTGGTGTCGCGCCCCCTTTTTTTCTCGTGAAATAGGGTTTATGACATTGACAACTCTTTTAACGGGTATTAAAAGAGAAGAGTCGCCACCTAATGATTAAAGTGCATTAGGACACTAAGAAGAGTTTGATTTAGAAAAATCAGAGATCGAGTAAGGGCTTGAAATTATCCCGAAGGGAAGGTGTTACGCACCCCTCAGGATCCACTAGTGTGGTTCCCGGCCATACTATAATTGTGATTTTAAGTAAGCAAATAAGAGTTTCAAATATGAGGGGGTTTTCACAGGGTTGCAAATAGATAAAATTAAAAGAAGTGAAAGACAAGCTGAAATTTGAGAAAAACGGTTTAAAATTTTGAAAGGTAAACAACGAAATAAACAAGTAAAGGAAAGGGGGTGGGGGTCCTAAGTTTATAAATAATATGGATCACCCCACACAATTTCCGGTAATCTCCCCTCGACAAGGGGTTACACGTGACATTATCGTGTGGTCATCACATCCATATCTACCCTTTCCCACACCGTTAAGGTGTTAAAGCGCGAAATAGTCTCGTTTACTTATTGTATGCTATTACCCGCCCCGGAGGTGCTTGGGACTACTAATCCTATAATGGTGGAAAGTTGGCTAATTTGTGGTTTCAAAAGGTAAAAATACTAAGGCGAAAAACAAAACATGTATAGCAAGTATTGGGAAAACACATAAATAGGTATGGCTCAAATAAACCTCCTCAAATCAAAGAAAAACATCTAGTTTAGCATGTCTTGCATGTACTAATTAGGGTACTTATTGTATGCTATTATTGTATGGTGGAATAGTCTCGTTTACTTATTGTATGCTATTACCCGCCCCAATTCTATCAGCCCCGGAGGTGCTTGGGACTACTAATCCTATAATGGTGGAAAGTTGGCTAATTTGTGGTTTCAAAAGGTAAAAATACTAAGGCGAAAAACAAAACATGTATAGCAAGTATTGGGAAAACACATAAATAGGTATGGCTTAAATAAACCTCCTCAAATCAAAGAAAAACATCTAGTTTAGCATGTCTTGCATGTACTAATTAGGGTCTGATTAAAACTTAAAAGGGGAAAGCAGGCTGATTTATCACATATTTTAAGATAAGAAGTCCGAATTAGACCTGCCCGCTGGTCGTAATTAACAAAGAAAATTGGTGCAGTCATAACTTTTATCCTAAGGCTTGCCTAAGTGTTAGACGAAACATATAGGCATGATAAATACTGGTTTCAGAAAAGATGAAGTGTACTGATTTTAGAAGAGGTTGTCAGTTATTCAAGGAAGATGAGTTTTGACAAAAGATTCTGCAGATGTTGGACAATGATATTGCCGATTTTAGACTTGTAGGTGAACGAAAACGTTTCATACTAGGTTGTTAATTCCTATAGGCATGCTTTCTAGGCGTTTTTGACTTTAAAATATTGTTATTGACATGCAGAAATCCTATAGGCAGGTCATCTATATGCAGTTAGTTATTTAACTCCTATAAACAAGTTTGCCTAATGACAGATGCACATGCAAATTGTAGTAAGTCCTATAGGCATGTTATCTATATGATATGCAAAATTTCAGAAATGACTTATGGACATGGTCTCTATATAATACAGAAGTGCAGAAACCTATAGACATGGTCTCTATATAATGCAGAAGTGCAGAAACCTATAGACATAGTATCTATATGAAATGCAGAAGTGTAGAAGTATAATAATTCCCTATGAACATGATATCTATATGAAATGCAGAAGTGCAGGAGTATAATGATTCCCTATGAACATGATATCTACCCCATTGCAGGCATGATTCCCTCCCTTTTCACAGTCATCCCCAATAGTTATAACAAGTTATTACAGCCTGGAATGAAATAAGAAAAGCAAAATTAAAAGTACAACCAAGGGGAGCCTAATTTAGACTCCATGTCTGAAATATGAGATGAACTAACTCTAAAGATCATGATCCAAAGCCTTTCTCTCATCTTTGGATGTGTCAGAGTTCCCTAAGAGCTTCATATGGACTCCGGGTAGTGCTCACACCCAAATGTTACCAGATTAAGAACATAGTGCAGTGTGGAAGGGTCAGACCCCAAGTGTCCAAGTTCAGAGGGAACTCAAGGTCCCAAGGCAAGGCTCATAAGAGGGGGCAGAACCTAGAAGCTAGGAAAGAGTGCAAGTGTAGAAGTCAAATTCTGAAAGGGGAAAGGGGGGAAAAGGGAACAACTTAAAAATCAGTGCATATAGGGGTATAGAGGAGTAGGGAATTTGCAAGAACACAAGAGAAGCAGGCTGATAGGCATACTCAACAATGGGATATGCAGGCATACCCTCCAGCCTGTTAGAGGTTAGGACCTCACTGGTTCAGAACTCAAACCATGGGCAACAACTCAGGTTGTCATGCCCTAAGTCACTACTTACAAACACATAGGAGTAATGAGGTAGGGAGCAAAGATTCATAGTAGAAACAGGCAGTAGAACATAGGCATATTAAGTTAAATATTGAACTCTACATAAGCAGTAAGGTAGCCATAGATATAAAAACTTTAAGTAAATATATTGGGGTGATGCTGAAACTAAAATTAGGATATACCAGTTTCAGAAAAAACAAACAAAGAGAAAGTTGTAGTCTTGTAAAGCCAAAGTGCAAACGAGCAATCAGAATGCTATGAGTTTAGAATAGAATTATGAAGTTTGAAGTGTAGAAGTATTGAATTGAAGGTGTCCTAAAGTGCAGAAGGGTCATGCCCTTTTATAGTGCAGAAAGCAAGTAGAAATAGGTAAGAAAAATAGTTTGGAAATCAATTACACAAGGTCTCCCTCTAATTAAGGGATTCTGATTTCAAAGGGGCAAAATAATTAAGGAAAAGGGTCAATCAAACGCTTTTCCAGAGCAGTACAAGAGGGGTAAATACATAGAGGTTTATTTAAGGACAAAGTCTTGATAATACACGATTTGTGCAAATAAGGAAAGGAAATCAGTTAACAACTAGTAAATCAGAAATTGAGGATTTCGTATGAATGAACCAGGTCAGAAAGGTAGAAAGGATTTCGAATTAAGGAAAATCATTACCAATCAATTAAACTTATTAAAAGGAATTATGAATCAATCACAAGTTGGAAAACCATTTTGAAGAAAGATTCCTCATATATAAAAGCACACAGACACGTTAAACATGAAGAAATTTGTCATACTATTCAATAGAAGAGTCTAGTGTACGAGAATCAGAATTGTGTGCAAACAAAAGAAGTTCACATTTAGTTCATAAACCCAAAAATAAGTCTGAAAGAGTCAAGGGTCCTCAAATAGAACCCTAGTTTGATCATATGACCAAACTCGGAGGAAACCCCCAAATTCTAAGGTTTCCGACTTGACTCAAATACAGAGATGACATACAGTAGAAGAACACAAAAATACAAGAAAAGCATAGAAAAGATCATATAGGAAAATACAACAAGATAAACATGCGAGCATTGTACAAAACACAGTAGAAAAACAAAGCACAGAAGAACATGCATGATAAAGGAAAACATAAGAACACAGTAGAAGAACATGCGTGGCAGAAAAGAAAACATAAGAACATAGTATAGACAAATACACATAAAGAAAAGAAGAAGAAAAGTCAGAGAAACATTTTAAGCTTTTCAGAAAAACCCTAAAAAGGAAAGAAGTAATTTTTGAAAGAAAAATTAGGGAAAACGTTTAAAAACTCAAGTAGAGCACAGATTAGAACAGATTTAAGAAAACAATCAGAGAAAACCTCGAATAGCTACGGTTTCAGAGGAACCCTAAAGCGAGAAAGGCTTGGAAAAGGTCCATTCTGAGTCGTATAAGTCATAAATAGGCTCATAATGCTTGGATATGCCGGAGCAAGGCCGGAGAGGCCATAGAACCTTGAATCGGAGAGGATATCAACGGACACCATTGAGGTCAAACCTCGAAACTTCGAACATCAAGTGTTTAAGAGCAGAGGGAGATGAGTTTAAGCCATCTATGGCCTGAGAGGCCGTGGATTCCGGTGAGCTGAAGGTAGAAGACAGTAGGAGATGATTAGGGTTTCAAGAACCTTCGAGAGAGTTTGAGGGGTGGGGGGTATTCATATGTGGCTGATAGAATGAAATGAGTTAGGGTTAGGGGTGTGGACGGATTAAAAAAGGAAAGGGGAAATCGTGGCTGTTGATCAGATTGATCAACAAGCTGGATTAAAAGGGGTTTGGGTCGGGTAGTTTTAAATGAGTTAAGGGTTGGGTTAAATGGAATTGGGCTGGTGCGAAATAGGGTTTGAAATTGGGTCAATTAGGGGAGCCAATTTTGGCTATAATTGAAACAAGATGGGCCAGATTTTAAATAGCCACTTTTCCCTTTTTATTTTTATAAAAATAGTAAAATGACTTCTGGAAATAAATTAAAGGTACCGAGTCAATTAATGATATATAAATATTAATTTAAAAATATTGGAACCAATTTCATAATTATAAAATGCTATTAATCTTAAAATAGGCTAAAATTGCAATTATATGCAATTTAGCTTTTAAAATACCAAATAAATTTGTAAAAAATGTATAAAACTTATCCTAGCTATATTTTGGTATAAATATGAGAATAAAGTAATTTATTCGCCAAAATGATAATTTTGGGAATAATTATTGGTTTTTGTACTGCTTAAATGGGCAATAAATCGGTTTAAAAATCTTTTAGAAATTAGGAAAATTATTGAAACACTTGGAAATACTTATATATATGCATATATATGCTACTTTGAAATTATTTGCATGTAAAAATACATCGGAAAAAATTGGGTATCAATAACTGCCTCTCTTTACCCGGGAAGAATGAAAGCGTTGTCGGGTAAAGATATGATGGCCAATTTGACCGATCGAAATGGATTGAAGAACTTGACCGTGCTATGGTTCCTAAGCTGCCTACATATCCCTGGTCTTACAAGAATCATGCCATATGTAGTTCAGGATCCGTCGGCGGAATATGCCGATGGAGATTTCTTTAAAGACGGACGCGATATTTAGGTTGGGATGGATGGTTAAAGTCTAACAGGGCTGCGGGAACTAGAGCGAGATCGCTCCTACTAAGACAGTTGTTGCTAGCCAGTTTACCTACAAATAATCAACACAAGTGTATGTTGTGCGAAAATTAAACATGATGCAAGTTCCCGTCGCACCATGAATGCTTTCTTTGGACGGTTAGGATGACGTCCTCAGACCATGATGTCCTGGGCCATGAAGCATATGATAAGGATTCATAGTCCATGAAATGATGTTTTCGGGCTATGAGAATGATGCCTCCGAACCATGATGCCTTTGAATAATGATATGCAAAAGATAAAAGGGGTCCTCAGGCCATGGAATGGCGTTCTCGGGCTATGAAAATGGTGCCTCCGAACAATGATGCCTTTGGACAATTTGGCGATCTTTCAGCCCATGAGATGCAATAACTGGCGATCCTTTAGCCAATGAAATGCAATAAGTGGCGATCTTTCAGCCGATGCAAGGTATAAATGAAGCGGCGATCTTTCAGCCGATGAAATGCAATAAGTGGCGATCTTTCAGCCTATGCAAAGTATAAATGAAGTGGCGATATTTCAGCCATGAAGATGTAAATAAAGCGGCGATCTTTCAATCGATGCAAAGTATAAATGAAGCGGCGATATTTCAGCCATGCAGATGTAAATAAATCGGCGATATTTCAGCCGATGCATGATATAAATGAAGCGACGATCTTTCAGCCGATGAAATGCGATAATTGGCGATATTTTAGCTGATGCAAGGTATAAATTAAGCGGCGATATTTCAGCCATGTAGATGTAAATAAAGCAACGATATTTTAGCCAATGCAAGGTATAAATGAAGCGACGATATTTCAGTCATGCAGATGGAGGTAGAGCTTAACCTCGGAAGGCAGAATGGTAGCCTTATGCGATGCAGAGAATGCAGATGGAGGTAGAGCTTAACCTCGGAAGGCAGAATGGTAGCCTTATGCAATGCAGAGAATGCAGATGGAGACAGAGCTTAGTCTTGGAAGGCAGAATGGTAGCCTTATGCAGAGAATGCAGATGGAGGTAGAGCTTAACCTTGGAAGGCAGAATGGTAGCCTAATGCAATGCAGAGAATGCAGATGGAGACAGAGCTTAGTCTCGAAAGGTACAATGGTAGCCTTATGCAATGCAGAGAATGCAGATGGAGGTAGAGCTTAACCTCGGAAGGCAGAATGGTAGCCTTATACAATGCAGAGAATGCAGATGGAGGTAGAGCTTAACCTCGGAAGGCAGAATGGTAGCCTTATACAATGCAGGGAATGCAGATGGAGACAGAGCTTAGTCTCAGAAGGCAGAATAGTAGCCTTATGCAATACAGAGAATGCAGATGGAGGTAGAGCTTATCCTCGGAAGGCATAATGGTAGTCTTATGCAATGCAGAGAATGCAGATGGAGATAGAGCTTAGTCTCGGAAGGCAGAATGGTAGCCTTATGCAATGCAGAGAATGCAGATGGAGACAGAGCTTAGTCTCGGAAGGCAGAATGGTATCCTTATGCAATGCAGAGAATGCAGATGGAGGTAGAGCTTAACCTCGGAAGGCAGAATGGTAGCCTTATGCAATGCAGAGTAAAATGGCAAATGGCAATAGAGTTTTCTTAGCTGATAGCGGATTGCGATATTGCGACTGCTGGGGATACTGTTTTTGGTGGGGACACTACGTACGGATAACAGCTGTGAGTAAGTGCAACAGTTCTGAGAGTAGTATTTCCTAGTAATGTGAGTCTTGTAAGTGTATAGTATATTTGATTATTTGCAACTCAAGTGCCTGCATCCAAAGAAAATCGTGAGTTTTGTAAAATGGGAGGTTAGTTTGTATTCCCGCTGGCTCTGCTTGACTTGCTCGGCTCTGTTCCGGTGATACTGTGCGTATCATTGGGGGTAGCGTTGCTAAACAAAGCAACTTTGGTAACAAACATGCATGATTTAATAAAAAAATATATAACATAAATACATAATCGAGAATAGTTTTCCTTAGATGAACCTACGACTGCGATGTGGTTCAAGACATTACAACTTCTCCTACTCCGAAATTTTGAGGGTCCTCCTCAAAATTCTGCCCCAGTTTCCAATAACGGGGAAATGGAAATTTTATTGCACTATGACCGAACCCATAGGGTTGCCTACGTATCCCCTCTTAAACGGGAATCAGGTCAGGCGTAGTTCAAGTCTATCATAAAGGAAAGCATAAAGGTCACATATAATATCACTTCACTGCATCTAAATTGATCGGCTTCGGCCAAACTTCTCCATCCATTTCTGCAAGTATGAGGGCTTCTCCTGTTAGAACCCGGTGGACCATGTACGGACCCTGCTAGTTGGGAGAGAACTTCCCTTTGGCCTCATCCTGATGCGGGAAAATCTTCTTTAACACTATCTACCCCGGTGTGAACTGTCTCGGCTTGACTCTTTTGTTGAAGGCTCTGGACATTCTGTTCTGATAAAGCGGACCATGGCAAACTACGTTCATTCTTTTTCCATCTATAAGAGCTAGCTGCTCATAATGACTCTTCACCCATTCTGCATTGTCGAGTTCTGCTTCATGTATGATCATCAAGGAAGGAATTTCCACCTCAGCAAGAATGACCGCCTCTTTACCATAAACCAGCATATAGAGAGTCACCCCGGTTGATGTGTGGACTGTGGTGCGATACCCCAATAAAGCAAATGATAGCTTCTCGTGCCACTGCTTATGCTTCTATATCATTTTCCTTAGTATCTTCTTGATATTCTTATTGGCGGCCTCTACGGCACCGTTCATCTGAGGTCTGTAGGTTGTAGAATTCTTGTGTTTGATCCTGAAGGTTTCACACATGGCTTTCATCAAATCACTGTTGAGATTGGAACCATTATCAGTAATGATTGATTTTGGAATTCCGAACCGACAAACGATACGGTCGCGGACAAAGTTTGCCACAACTGTCTTAGTCACTGCCGTGTACGATGCTGTTTCAACCCATTTGGTGAAATAATCAATTGCCACTAGGATGAACCTGTGCCCATTTGATGCGGCCGGTTCGATTGGTCCGATAACATCCATTCCCCAAGCGGCGAACGACTATGGTAAGCTTGTTGTATTAAGCTCGTTTCGAGGCACCTTTATCATATTTGCATGTATCTGACAGCGGTGGCACTTCCGAACATACTGGATGCAGTCTGTTTCCATAGTCATCCAAACCAGCTCGGAGTATCTTCTTGGCTAAGACAAAGCCATTCATAGGTGGCCCACAGGTCCCAGCATGGATTTCTTCTAGTAATTTAGATGCTTCCTTTGCGTCGACACACCTTAGTAATCCCAAATCAGGAGTCCTCCTGTACAGGATTCCTCCACTGTGAAAGAAATTGTTGGATAACCTCCGAAGCGTGTGCTTCTGAATAGCGTTTGCGAGCTCTTGGTATTCCCTTTTTGCCAAGTATTCCTTGATATCATGAAACCAAGGCTTTCCGCCTGCTTCTTCTTCGACATGAGCACAGTAAGCTGGCTGATCATGGATCTTTACCGGAATGGGATCAATAAAGTTCTTATCTGGATGTTGTATCATGGATGATAGGGTAGCCAATGCATCGGCAAATTCATTCTAGACCCTGGGGACATGCTGGAATTCTGTCTTTGTGAACCTCTTTCTCAACTCCTGCACATGATGTAGATAAGAGAGTATCTTGGAGTTCTTGGTCGTCCATTCTTCTCGGACCTGATGTATAAGCAAGTCTGAATCCCCGATCACTAGCAACTCTTAGACGTTTATGTCAATGGCCATCTTGAGTCCTAGCCTCGTACTCAGCCATGTTGTTGGTGCAAGGGAATCTGAGTTTGGCAGACACAGGATAATGTTGACCCGTTTCTGACACTAGGACTGCTCCTATGCCAACTCCTTTGAAATTTGCTGCTCCATCAAAAAACATTCTCCAACCGTCATAGGATTCTGCAATGTCTTCTCCTATGATAATATCTCTTCATCAGGAAAATACGTCTTTAAGGGTTCATATTCCTCGTCCACGGTATTCTCGGTAAGATGATCTGCCAAAGCCTGTCCCTTGATTGCTTTCTAAGTTACGTAGACAATATCGAATTCACTCAGCGGGATTTGCCACTTGGCTAGCTTGCCAGTGGGCATGGGCTTCTGAAATATGTACTTCAACGGATCCATCCTTGATATGAGATACTTGGTATAGGCACAGAAATAGTGCCTCAACTTCTGAGCTACCCAAGTCAGAGCACAACAGGTGCATTCTAACAGAGAATACCGGGCCTCGTAAGGGGTGAACTTCTTACTAAGATAGTAGATGGCCTGCTCCTTCCTCCCTGTTTCATCATGTTGCCCAAGAACACAACTGAACGCTCCATATAGCACTGCAAGGTAGAGTAATAGGGGTCTACCTAGTTCGGGCGGGACCAAAACTGGCGGTGTTGATAAGTACTCCTTGATTCTATCGAAGGCCCTTTGGCAGTCATCAGTCCATCTGGTAGCGGCGTCCTTCTTCAACATCTTAATGATTGGCTCACAGATGACAGTAGATTGAGCTATGAATGGGCTGATATAGTTGAGTCTTCCCAGGAAACTCATCACGTCCTTTTTATTCTTTGGCAGTGGCAATTCTTGAATGGCTTTAACCTTTGATGGATCTAGTCCTATTCCTCAGCGACTTACAATGAACCCAAGTACTTTTACGGCAGGAACCCCAAATGCACATTTCGCGGGAATCAGTTTCAGGTTGTACCTTCTTAGTCTGTTGAAAAACTTCCTCAAATCTTCCATGTGATCAGTGGCTTTCTTTGTTTTGATGATGACATCATCTACATACACCTCGATCTCCTTATGTATCATATCATGGAAAATGGTAGTCATGGCTCTATGTAGGTGGCCTTTTTCAGGCCGAATAACATCATCTTGTAACAGTACATTCCCTACGGCATAATGAAAGTCGTTTTCTCAGCATCTTCTTCGTCCATCCAGATCTGATGATATCCAGCGAAGCAATCTACAAATGATTGCAACTCATGCTTGGCGCAATTGTCGATCAGGATGTGTATGTTCGGCAAGGGGAAGTCATTTTTCAGACTGGCCCGGCTGATATCCTGGTAGTCGACACAGACTCTAATCTTCCCGTCCTTCTTTGGTACTGGCACAATGTTGGCTAACCATGTTGGGTATTATACTACCCTGAGAACCTTGGCTTTGACTTGCTTAGTGATTTCTTCCTTGATTTTTAGACTCATGTCAGGCTTAAGCTTTCTGAGCTTTTGCTTTACCGGCGGACATGTTGGATCGGTTGGCAGTTTATGAGCCACAATAGATGTACTCAGACCAGTCATGTCATCATATGACGAAGCGAATATGTCTTCATATTCCCTTAGAAATTCTGTGTATTCCTTCTTTTCTGATGGCGATAAGTGGACACTGATTCTCATTTCTTTGACGTTCTTTGCATCTCCCAGGTTAACAATCTCAGTCTCATCCAGGTTGGACTTAGGTCTGTTCTCAAAATTTTCAACCTCTTTAACAATCTCTTCTGGTATGTCATCTTCCTCTGAATCTATGTCCGTTTGTTGCGTTGTCTCATTGCATGTCACAGTCATTGGTTCATCAATTTAAGTAATAGTAATGTTGTATGAGTAAAGTAATGAGAGAAAAATAATAAGAGTAAGATTTATAGAGAAAATGTTTTGCTAAATTCCATATCTGTTTTGAATATTGAAGATCTTATTGCGAAAATTCAAAAATGCGAAAGGAAAATCAACTAGTAAAAATGAAAGATAGTGCATGATGCTTTGTTCGGCCTTGCTACCTCGAGGCTTTCCAGACTCTGGTGGTTCTGATGGTCCAATTGTTGAGGCATGCTCCTCGGCTTATAGCCTGTATGGAAGGGCCTTCCTCCCCTCCTCCTTGAAAATGACACAACAATCCATGTCATCATCTTCCACGAATAAATTCCTCATTGCTGCCAGTGCTTCCTCTTCTTTCGACCTATATATAACATTGGCTGACTGGAAAGTCTGTTACAAATGGGGTATCGGCTGCTCCAGTGGGTAGTAAGGGCCGCGCCATGGTGGCGACCAGTTGTTGAACTCTTCCCAAGTGTACTCGTTTCCCAGACCAAAAGTGGTGCCATGCTTTTTCAGCTTGATAGGTTTGGCGATTCCTTGGAGGTTCTTGCCAAGTACCTTGCTAGGTTCATATCCGCTCCAGTTCAATATGCTTTCGATTTTGTTGTCCCACCATTTGTCCTTATCAACGGCGTTGACTCGCTCGATGTGGTGATAGGTCTCTCCGCCTATCTTTCTTCTACCTTCGATCGTTGTGATGGTTTGGCGACTATATATAGGATTGCTACCGTCGCCGTGAATGATCACCTCTTGGTGATTCCACTCAAACTTCACTGCCTGATGTAGGGTTAACGCTACAGCCCCAGCGGCATGAATCCAAGGCCATCCCAAAAGCAAGTTGTAAGATGTCGGCACGTCTATTACTTGGAATTCAACATCAAACCAAGTAGGCCCCATCTGCAAACACAAGCTAATTTCCCCAATAGTGGACCGTTGGGAACCGTCGAAAGCTTTTACATTGATGACCCCGTACTTGATCTCATGCATCCCCTTTCCCAATGTCCTGAGTGTTACCAACGAACAAATGTTAAGGCTGGATCCTCCGTCAATCAGGATTCTGGTGATGAAATAATCCTCGCATTGCACAGTGACGTGCAGCGCCTTATTGTGACTCAACCCTTCTGGTGGCAACTCATCTTCATGAAAAGTGATCTTGTGACTCTCCAATACCTGCCCTACCATGTTTGCCATTTCTCCTCCAGTGATGTTGCTTGGTACATATGCCTCACTCAGCACCTTCAATAAGGCATTCTTATGTGTATCGGAGCTTTGCAGCAAGGCTAGGATAGAGATCTGTGCTGGTGTTTTGTTCAACTGATCAATGACTGAGTACTCCTTTCCTTATATTTTTCTACAGAGATCATCGGGCCCAACTTCAGTGATG
Source organism: Nicotiana sylvestris (assembly GCF_000393655.2). Classification (NCBI taxonomy): domain Eukaryota; kingdom Viridiplantae; phylum Streptophyta; class Magnoliopsida; order Solanales; family Solanaceae; genus Nicotiana; species Nicotiana sylvestris. Next base: position 68,927,077 of record NC_091063.1, read on the forward strand.
GTCGGCCGTCCAGAGGCCTGCTTGCTTGATTCAGCCATATGTTCCGGGGTGTATACTCTGCCGGTTCTTGTCATACCCTGTGCCATGACTGCTTCTCTGGATTTGACTTTCCCTTTCCTTCTTGCCTCAGCTGTGTAGTCCCAAGGGATGGCCTTTATATTGAATGGTGTTATAGCCGATATTGCTACTGGAATGGGCGCCTTTACCCCAAACGGAGCAGGGTAAAATTGTAACTTCAAACACCGGGTGTGTTTGCTGGAGACCCAAACTCTACCTCAATTGGTGTTGGCATCTTTGTGGGGGAAGGCGCTTCAAACTCAAGTGGTATGGACATATTCACCTCGGTGTCCCCAGAAGGCTGGATCTGGACTACAATCGAATTAAGGGTGACTGTCAGTTTCTTTGGATCGTCACCTTCCACGATCAAACCGATCGATCCCTTGGGGTCCCAATCATCTTCCATCTCAATCATGTGAACACCTCCACCCTTGTGGTCGGGTAGAGGGTTGTTGCAGACATTTGGAGCAGGCTCATTTGCCACAATAATCTTGTTATCAACTAATGCCTAGATCTTATCTTTCAGAGAACGACATTCATCAATGGCATGCCCTTTCATGCCGGAATAGTATGCACAGAATTTATTTGGATTGACCCATTAGGAAGGGTTTTTAGGGGTTATAACAGAGATAGGGGTGACATAACTAGCATCTTTGAGCCTTTCATACAGCTGGTCAATTGGTTCAGCAATGGCGGTATATTATTTGGGAGGTATGCGGTCGAAATTTGGTCGGGGTCTAGGAAAGTTTTGGCGAGTGGGAGGTGATTGATAGTGAGAGGGTTGAGCATTGTAGGCTTGGTAGACATGTGCGGATTGGGAATATCTGGGTGAAGTAGGCTGATATGTGGGAGGTGGAGGTGATTGGTAAGTAGGTGGTAGAGTTTGGTAAGAGGGCGAGGGTGCTTGGTAATTTGGAGTAGGTTGATATGTGAGTGGAGGCATTAGGTAGGTTTGGTATTTGATAGGGGATTTGGTTCTCTGTGCAACCATTATATCACTCACATCCCTTTTCTTGGATGTTCCACCAGACTGTAGAGCCTTGTTGGTAGCCTGCAAGGCTTCAAAGTTTGTGACCATACCACTTTTGATGTCTTCCTCGATCCTCTCACCTAGCTTGATGATGTCGGAAAATTTCTGGCTTTCAATCAGCATCAACCTTTCATAGTACTGTGGGTCTTGAGCTCGGACAAAAAACCTATTCATTTTTTCTTCTTCTAAAGCCGGTCTGACCTTAGCAGCTTCTGATCTCCAACGAGTAGCATACTCGCGGAATGTCTCCGCGGGTTTCTTCTTTAGGTTCTGGATGTAGAACACATCTGGTGCATTTTTTGTGTTGAACCTGAACCTGTCCATAAAATCGGACGCCATGCTTACCCAGTTCGACCACTTCTTTGGATATTGGTTAATGTACCAAGACAGAGCATCTCCCTTCAGACTCCTCATGAAAATTTTCATGCGGATCCTTTCGTCCTTTCCTACTCCGACCAGCTTGTCGCAGTATATTCTCAAATGAACTCTTGGATCTCCTGTACCATCGAATATCTCGAATTTCGGAGGTTTGTACCCCTCGGGCAGTTCAACATCGGGCTGTATGCAGAGATCTTCATAGTTTAGACCCTCAATTCCTTTGCTTCCTTCGATGCCCTGAATTCGGCTAGTCAACTTCTTAAGCTCTTCAGCCAAACTCCTGATGAATGAGTCTTTATCATCAGATTCGGGTGTGCTTGAAATGGGTTGGGTGGAGTGTGGCATAGTTTCCACGTAGATGAGGGTGTTATGAGTGTGGAAATGTTCATTTGTGGAGTTTACCAGTTCTGGGATGAGTAGTGGAGTATTGTTGGAGGTATGATAGGTGTTGCAGTAGTGGTGAGGAGCGGGATGGTTTTGTGGTTTTGGGATGTTTTGTGGAGGTGTGGGGTTCTGAACGTTAGGAAAATTGACATCTGGGGTGGTGAGGGAAAATGATAAGCTCACCAAGTTCCGGACCTGATCAAGTTCCTCCTGAAATTTCAACAGTTTTTGCTCGAGTTGGGACGCACTTTCTTTGGAGACCTGAGTACCATGAGTGACCTCTACCCGTTCAGTTGAGTTGTTTAGATCCTCCATCTATTCTTTGTTCTTGTTTTTGACAAGACTTGAAGGAGAAGTGGGTGGAGGGCCCTTTGATCTTGTGGAATATGATGATGATGCCAGAGTGAACTAACCTTGGGGGAGGGGAATAAATAAACAAAAATAAAAACAAAAGGGTAACAAGTCAGTGAGAATTATAAGAAAAAATATTGCGATATTTAAACACATAGTGCAAGAATGTAAATCGTGTCCTAATTTGAGGAACCTCTTTGTGCCAGAGGTAGGCCTAGCGACAAGTCGATTTGGAGATATTATAATGCTAAATGCCTCATTTTATTGATAAAAAGTAGACGAAATCCAAAACGACGCTAAATAATAGGAAATAAAATGTCACTAGTGGCCATGGGCCTTAGTACATTCATAAAACGAAAAGTAAAGACTCCTATCTACTTGGTCCCAGAAGGACCTTCCCCAGACTCGGCATTTTTGGCTCTATCAAACAGCTTCACCAGCTCACGAAGTCCCAGCAGCAAGTAGGCTCTAGCCAGGTGTTCACCTTCGTTTCCCTCAGAATTCTGGCAGTCCTCGATCCTCTTGATGAATTTCCTTTCCAGCTCCACTAGACCCCGTTCCAAGTATCCTAGTCGTTTGTTGGCGCTGGCAGCCATGTCTTTCCATTCTTCAATCAGCTTTTGGTGGGCTTCGTGAATCTCGCGGTGTTCGCTTTCACATTCCCGAATCCTCTTGCGCAGTTGGTTGTATTTGACCTGTGCTTTAGCCCTTTCATCGATGATTCTGTGACCTCGAACAAACCCAGGTTGGCCTAGACCATTGTGATTGTCCTCCAGCCATCCTGAATAGTGTGGGGTGCAGCCAGCATGGTATCTGTCTGGCTCGATAGTATCTCTCCCCATGATGATCTTACAATGCCACATATGCTGAGCTTGGCACTTATAAGGACTATCATCAGCTTGGAAGTCGGCCTGGAAGTGGCTCATCTTGTCGACCCTTGGTATAACGTGTTTCCTACCAGCCTGTCTCATAACCCGGAGAGGGACATAAGTGTAGGTTCCTCTCAAACCGATCAGTATGAGAAATGATGCATCCTTGGATCGGGCGATGAACTCTTCAGTAGGGAACCACTCGAACATCCATTTTATTTGATCCTCAGTCAGATTTTCAAACAGCTCCACCCATCCCTTGGCATCTTCTGGCTGAGCAAACATGTTGGGCATGTAGTTCATTCGCTTTGGTTGATTGAAGGCTATATGATCGTCCCAGTCTCTATGTTGAATCTCTTGCCGATATTCACCCCTTTGGAGATGCTCCATGAGCCAGAGTTGGAGTAGCAAGTTGCAACCCTCGAAGTGTGGGGCTCATTGTTGACACTTTTCCAGGGCTCGGTGTATCTCTACGATGATCATGGGCACTATGCTAAATGGTTGTCCCCCAATTCCCTCCATCAAAGTTTTGGTAACCATGGCTAGCCTGGTGTGAATCCTTGCTTTCTTCATTGGAAACAATATCATCCCCAAGAAACAGAACATGAAGACAAAGACCCTTCGGTGAATATGCCCCAACGATGTAAAGGCAAACTCATCCGGATAAGTACGGTAGGATTTGTTGTGACTGTACCTTTCGTACAAATAATCAAAGGGAATGTAAGACTCCTTCAAACATGTCAAATCTGGATTCTTTTTTAGGCCCATCATTTTGAGGAAACCTCTTCCCTTGCGATTTTTCGGCATTAACAAACCCGGAGTCTCCCATGGTATACTAGTCAATCCTCCTATTTCCTCTAGCAGGGGTGTCATCTCAATCTACCCGAAGCGAAACACAGACCTATCACAGTCCCAGAACAAAGTAGCAGCTTCTATGATTTTGTTGTTGGGTTGGACCTCCAGGAGAGAAGGTAGATTTCTTAGGTATTTTCGGATAAGAGTCTGATCACTGGAATGAAGATCCTCCCACCAGCTTAGCAACCTTGGGTGGATGTTTGTGACCATGCCGAATCTGGGGACTTTGTGCCTCATGTTTCTGCAAGACAAAAAGGTAGGTCCTTACCCCCACCAGATTCGACTACTAAATACCAATAATTGGCATAAAAGAATTTAATTCTCCAAATAAATGCACAGAATGTAGTAGTGTCTGTTTGAGTTTTTTGGAAAACCTAGTGGACTTTGAATGAGGCTGTCTTAAAGAGTCATTATGCGGACAACATAGCTGACTCGGCTAAGTTTGACCATGATGCATGCACAATTAAACAGAGTAAGGTTTCTATGGGGTATTAGACTGGTACCCTTGAGCGGACAACTCAAGAGGGAAAGGCACGAAACCGTCGAATACACCGTTGATCGACTAGTTTTACCGCAAATATGCCTTTGCCGAATTTAAAGGGTGAAAATATCGGAAGAGCGCAACCACTCATTATAAGCGTTCCTATGGTATTTGTTTGGCACGAGTGGAATATGATGTTGAAACATGTTTATGCAATGATTAAACAAGTTATCACGTATTTGCACGTTCATGAAGTAATAATTACAATAATTTAAAACAGTCATAAAGGAGTGCAGTAGAGGAAAGCAGCAAAAGAGATAAGGGAAAGAAACAAGAGACGAGTCAGTTTCGCAATCGAAAAAAAAATGAATGCTTAAAAGAAATAAACAAATAATTGCACATAAAGAAGCATAAATCACAATAATAGTCTGAAATGGTAAAGCCTAAATGTCCCCAGCAGAGTCTCCATACTATCACGCCCCCTTTTTTTCTCGCGAAATAGGGTTTATGACATTGACAAGTCTTTTAACGGGTATTAAAAGAGAAGAGTCACCACCTAATGATTAAAGTACATTAGGACACTAAGAAGAGTTTGATTTAGGAAAACCAGATATCGAGTAAAGCCTTGAAATTATCCCGAAGGGAATGTGTTAAGCACCCCTCAGGATGGTTCCCGGCCATACTATAATTGTGACTTTAAGTAAGCAAATAAGATTTTCAAATAAGAGGGGGTTTTCACATAAAGGTTGCAAATAGATAAAATTAAAAGAAGTGAAAGGCAAGCTATAAACATGGTCTCTATATAATACAAAAGTGCAGAAACCTATAGACATGGTCTCTATATAATGCAGAAGTGCAGAAACCTATAGACATAATATCTATAGGAAATGCAGAAGCGTAGAAGTATAATAATTCTCTATGAACATGATATCTATATGAAATGCAGAAGTGCAGAAGTATAATGATTCCTTATGAACATGATATCTATAGGAAATGCAGAAGTGTAGAAGTATAATGATTCCATATGAACATGATATCTACCCCTTTGCAGGCATGATTCCCTCCCTTTTCACTTGCTATCCCCAATAGTAATTACAAGTTATTACAGCCCGGAATGAAATAAGAATAGCAAAATTAAAAGTACAACCAAGGGGAGCCTAATTCAGACTCCATGTCTGAAATATGAGATGAACCAACTCTAAAGATCATGATCCAAAGCCTTTATCTCATCTTTGGATATGTCAGAGTGCCTTAAGAGCCTCATATGGACTCTGGGTAGCGCTCACACCCAAATGTTACCAGATTAAGAACATAGTGCAGTGTGGAAGGGCCAGCCCTCATGTGTCCAAGTTCAGAGGGAACTCAAGGTTCCAAGGCAAGGCTCACAAGAAGGGGGCAGAACCTAGAAGCTAAGAGAGAGTGCAAGTGCAGAAGTGAAATTCTAAAATGGGAAAGGGGGGAAAAGGGAACAACTTAAAAATCAGTGCATATAGGGGTATAGAGGAGTAGGAAATTTGCAAGAACACAAGAGAAACAGGTTGATGGGCATACTCAACAATGGGATATGCTGGCACACCCTCCAGCCTGTTAGAGGTTAGGATCTCACCGGTTCAGAACTCAAGCCATGGGCAACAACTCATGTTGTCATGCCCTAAGTTACCACTTACAAACACATAGGGGTAATGGGGTAGGGAGCAAAGATTCATAGTAGAAACAGGCAGCAGAACATAGGCATATTAAGTTAAATATTGAACTCTACATAAGCAGTAAGGTAGCCATGGATATAAAAACTTTAAGTAAACACATTGGGGTGATGCTGAAACTAAAATTAGGACATACTAGTTTCAGAGAAAACAAACAAAGAGAAAGCAATAGTTTTGTAAAGCCAAAGTGCAAACGAGCAATCAGAATGCTATGAGTTTAGAAGAGAATTGTGAAGTGTGAAGTGTAGAAGTATTGAATTGAAGGTGTTCTAAAGTGCAGAAGGGTCGTGCCCTTTTATAGTGCAGAAAGCAAGTAGAAATAGGTAAGAAAAATAGTTTGGAAATCAATTACACAAGGTTTCCCTTTAATTAAGGAATTCTGATTTCAAACGGGAAAATAATTAAGGAAATGGGTCAATCAAACACTTTTCCAGATCAGTACAAGAGGGGTAAATACATAGAGGTTTATTTAAGGACAAAGTCTTGATAGTACACGGTTTGTGCAAATAAGGAAAGGAAATCAGTTAACAGCTAGTAAATCAGAAATTGAGGATTTTGTATAAATGAACCAGATCAGAAAGGTGGGAAGGATTTCTACTTAAGGAAAATCAGTACCAATCAATTAAACTTATTAAAAGGAATTCTGAATCAATCACAAGTTGGAAAACCATTTTGAAGAAAGATTCCTCATATATAAAAGCACACAGACACGTTAAACATGAAGAAATTTGTCATGCTATTCAATAGAAGAGTCTAGTGTACGAGAATCAGAATTGTGTGCAAACAAAATAAGTTCACACTTAGTTCATAGACCCAGAAATAAGTCTGAAAGAGTCAAGGATCCTCAAATAGAACCCTAGTTTGATCATATGACCAAACTCGGAGGAAACCCCCAAATTCTAGGGTTTTTGACTCGAGTCAAATACAGAGATGAGGAGGCAACAAGCTCAGAGAGTTCCTTTCAGAATCTCATGAGAAGACAAGCAAATACAAATAATATTCAAAGCAGACAGAACGTAGGAGCATAATGAGAGAATAGTCACGACAGTAAAAGAAACGTGTTTAAGAAAACCTTTTAGAAGGGACTTAAACAGAGTTCAGTAGAAGGCAAACAAAACTTAAGAACTCAGTAGGAAATACATACAATAGAAGAACACAAAAACACCGGAAAAGCATAGCAAAAGTTCATATAGGAAAATACGACAAGATAAACATGCGAGCATGGTACAAAACACAGTAGAAAAACAAAGCACAGAAGAACATGCATGATAAAGGAAAACATAAGAACACAGTAGAAGAACATGCGTGGTAGAAAAGAAAACATAAGAACATAGTATAGACAAATACACACAAAGAAAAGAAGCAGAAAAGTCAGAGAAACATTTTAAGCTTTTCAGAAAAACCCTAAATCGGAAAGAAGTAATATTTGAAAGAAAAATTAGGGAAAATGTTTAAAAACTCAAGTAGAGCACAGATATAGAACAGATTTAAGAAAACAATCAGAGAAAACCTCGAATAGCTAGGGTTTCAGAGGAACCCTAAAGCGAGAAAGGCTTGGAAAAGGTCCAATCTGAGTCGGATAAGTCAAAAATAGGCTCATAATGCTTGGATATGCCAGAGCAAGGCCGGAGAGGCCATAGAACATTGAATCAGAGAGGATATGAACGGACACCATTGAGCTCAGAGGGAGATGAGTTTAAGCTATCCATGTCCTGAGAGGCCATGGATTCCGGTGAGCTGAAGATAGAAGACAGTAGGAGATGATTAGGGTTTAAAGAACCTTCGAGAGAGTTTGAGAGGGGGGGAGGTATTTAGAGGCGTCTGATAGAATGAAATGAGTTAGGGTTAGGGGTGTGGATGGATTAAAAAAGGAAAGGGGAAATCGTGGCCGTTGATCAGATTGATCAACGGCCTTGATTAAAAGGGGTTTGGGTCAGGTAGTTTTAAATGGGTTAAGGATTGGGTTAAATGAAATTGGGCTGGTCCGAAATTGGGTTTGAAATTGGGTCAACTAGGGGAGCCAATTTTGGCTATAATTGAAACAAGATGGGCCAGATTTTAAATAGCCACTTTTCCCTTTTTATTTTTATAAAAATAGTAAAATGACTTCGAAAAATATATTAAAGGTACTGAGTCAATTAATGATATATAAATATTAATTTAAAAATATTGGAACCAATTTCATAATTATAAAATGCTATTAATCTTAAAATAGGCTAAAATTGCAATTATATGCAATTTAGCTTTTAAAGTACCAAATAAATTTGTAAAAAATGTAAAACAAATTACCCTAGCTATATTTTGGTATAAATATGAGAATAAAGTAAGTTATTCACCAAAATGATAGTTTGGGAAATAATTATTGATTTTTGTACTGCTAAAATGGGCAATAAATAAGTTTAAAAATCTTTTAAAAATTAGGAAAATTATTAAAACACTTGGACATTATTATATATATATATATATATATATATATATATATATATATATATATATATATATGCTATTTTGAAAGTATTTGTGTAGATATGTGATTTTTGACCCTCCCCAAGATTTTTTATATTTTAGCATGTAAATATTTTATTTAGGTCTAATAGCGTTATTTTAACTAATTTTGATTCTTTCACTTTATTTTATTACAAGAAAATAAAAATTATAAAAAATAGTTTCATTAATGTTTTGTAGTCATTTTTAATCTCTAAAAATACCAAAATATAGTTTTGCTTTAACGGTCAGTCTTTATTTTAATAATTATTTTTACTTAAGTAAGGCTAATTAATATTTTTGATAATATTTCTATATGGATAGACTTTTAGTTAATTAAGCTAATTTTAAACATAGCTAGCCATAAAGGCCCAAGTTTCTAGCTCATTCCTTAAGCTCAATATCCAATACTCATTAAGCTAATCGTAGGGACCGTTCTAGACTCTTGTTTGGAACAAAAAATAAATAAAAAAACCCTAAGGACTTAACACAAAAAGACCTAGGGACTAATTAGCAAAATACACAAAAAATACACATTAGACCTAGATCTATACATAGGGGAAGTAAGATCAAAAAGAGGGGGGACAAAAAAAAACATTCCCAACAGCTTCTTCTTAACGTAAAGGCAGCAACCAAACGGACAGAACCCACCTCCCACCGTTCTTCATCTGCTTAAAAGAGAGCAGCAACAAGACGTGGATGAGCTCCCATTTTTTGAATTCTGACCTCTCTCATTTTTGGGGATCAAAGGAGCGCTGCCAAAACACCACCCAAAGGCCCCTTTCTCTTCTATTAAAAGTACCTCATCTCCTTCCCTAAACCATGGTAAAAAAAATGTCCTCAAAATAATCCTAAATTCCAGCCAAAACGCACCAAATTTCAGCCATAAAATAGCTGTAAATCTAGCTCTAAACAACCAGCCCTCTTTCAGTCCGTAATCTACTCAGTAACAACTCCAAAAATCCCAAAATAATCCCATAACAATAATATTTCCGTTCGGAGTCGTCGAATTGCTCGTTCGTGGTCTTGTTCGCCGGGTTTCGATTTCGCAAGCTAAACAATCACCGTTCTGTAGAATACCTTGTTCGAAATTTTCTTTTAAATAAAGCTTGGTTTGATACACGTAAAAGGTCTGTTTCTCTATATCTATTGTTTCAGTGGTGTTAATCTTTCTTCATTTGGCATCTCTTGAATCAAATGCTTCATTTATTTATGTTTAGTTTCTTGTAGATATTTTCTCCTTTGCTTTGTGTATTTCATGTGCATTTAGTTTAATTATTTTGAGTGTCTGGTTTATCAATTTGCTTAGTTTGGTCTCATGTTTGTCTACTGCATTTTCTTCGCCGACCATGGAAATGGTAAAGTTTTAGTTGAATTGTTTAGTGATAATGGTACATGGTTGTTTTGTTAGAAATTAAAAGGTTTTAGAGTTTAAATTGATTGTAACGTTAATGGGCTGTGGGGAGGAGGATTGGATAAATGTAAGGGATTTTTACCTATCTATACCATATATGAAACCTTAGTACTAAAAATGTGTATATTTTCATTATTACCCACCATGTTTATATTTTTCCTACAAAATTTATACCATTCATTAAATACCCAATATTAAGAGCTGATTCCTTCCAAATTAGGCGCCTACAAATCTGGGATAAATATTTGAATAGCTTATTCCTTCCAAATTAGGCGCCTAAAAATTTGGGACTAAATATCTTTTCATATTCACATCATATTTGTTTCCTTATGTGATATAGGAAGGTAAAAATTTCTAAAATAAAAAAAACTTTAAAGGTAATTCAGTCACTAAAGTCTTAATTCGGTCATTATTCTTCAGTTACGAATGAATAAAATAATATATTGTAAAGGACCAAAATGGAAACTTCATAATGGCCATATAAATGCATTAACGTATATAACACACAATTGTAGTGACGTGTTATCCTTAATAATTGTATAAAATAGTTCTTTTCAGTACAAATCCTTATCTACAAAATTTTTACAAATAAACTACAAATCAGTTTAAGTATTGTATAAAGTTGTATTGTTTTTAAGGGTATCTATAAAATTACTACATTTATACTACAATTAAACTATAATCTATGTTGAAAAGAAATATTGACTACAAAATTTTCTCTGTATTTTTTGTGAAGAAGAAGGAATGGAGAAGATGAAGTCTGATTTTATGTTAATATCTACAAAATTCCTACATTTATCTACAAATAAACTATAAATTAGTTTAAGTATCTATAAAGCAGTATTGTTTTTAAGGGTATCTATAAAATTACTACATTTATACTACAATTAAACTACGATCTATGTTAACTACAAAATTTTCTATTCATCTACAAAATTCCTACAAATCAGTTTTAGTATTGTATAAAGCTATATTATTTTTAAGGATATCTACAAAATTACTACATTTATACTACAATTAAACTACAATCTATGTTGAAAAAAAATATTAACTACAAAATTTTCTCTTCACCTACAAAATTTCTTTAAAAAAACTACAAAATTTCTTTCAAGAAAACAAGAAATGTAGCTGTGGCCAATTCCAACTTGAAGAACTTTCATGTGAAAATTGTTTCCAGATTGTAGTTATAATGTAGGTTAAATGTAGTTAATTTGTAGTTTTTGTAAAATTTTGCAGACAATTTGCAGATTAATTGTGGATGTCACATTTCTACAATTGGCTCTTCATATACAAAATTTCTACAAAAAACTACAAATAAAAGCTGCCAAAAAAGCAATTCATATCATTACAATCACGAAATATGAGAAGAAGTTTAGAAGTGATTTAGTATCACGTCTTTTTCCATTAATTGGATCGACACTAACATATCGCCCATTCTGTTTTATGACAAATAAACCAACCTTTCTCTGTATTTTTTGAGAAGAAGAAAGAATGTAGAAGAGAAAGAAATGGGAGGGGGAAAACGACGCTGGTCAGATCTTGGGAATAAATTGTTTTTGTTTTTATATGAACAAACAAAATCAGAAGGGAAAGTTGGAAATCTTCAGATCTCTCTCTATGGATGAACTCAAAGTGAAAACCAGAAGGAGAAAAATCAAAAACTACCCTAGCTCCCAAGATAACAATCGTTCCCACCTGAAAACAAAAATCAAACGAACCCTTTCTTCTTTGAAAAACAGAGGCGTTTCAGTCAGATTTGAATTCCGTTAAATCCATTTTAGGTCATCGAGTCCAGGGGAGAGAGAAACGTGGGAGGTAAGGGGGGTGGGAGGAGAGAGAGGCGGGTAAACGAAAATGGGAGAATATACGTTCCTAAATTAATGCCTAATATAAATAAAGCATTAATTATGCCCATAATTTGAATTATGGTATATAAATGGTAATTTGGTATGCTTAAATGTAATAAACACAAACCTTAAACATTAGAATAGCTTTGAATTTTGACTAGGGTTGGGCCGTGGGTTTTGATTTCGAATTATCATGAATTGGGCTCCAAAATTGCTTATTGTTTCTTTGGGTCTAGATTTGGTCATGACCGGTGTTAAGTTAAAAATTGCTCAAATTTTTATTTTTGTGTCAATTAGTTGTTAGCAATTCATGACCTTACAATAATCTCACAATAGCTTAGGAAATGATCTGAAAGTGCATAGTTGCTTTAGGCGCGATATTTGAATTAATTTTCTTAAACTCGGGTGTGCATTTATGTAATCCAAATCCAAATCCCAACAACGTTAAATAAAATGTGTCGTGGACCACGGGATTATTTATGTGACGTGGTGCAAGACGTGTTTTAGATGACGTTGAATCTTTTCTAAAAATAATAAATAAAAGTGGTTTTAAAGTTAAAATTGCACCATAGGCTAAAACATGTATTAAAATCAAGTAAATATGCCAATTATAACAGTTGAGCGACCGTGCTAGAACCACGGAACTCGGGAATGCCTAATACCTTCTCCCGGGTTAATAGAATTCCATACCCGGATTTCTGTGTTCGCGGACTGTAATACAGAGTCAACCTCTTCCTCAACTGGGGATTTGAACCGGTGACTTGGGACACCTTAAAGTATCCCAAGTGGCGACTCTGAATTTTTAATAAAATGATCCCGTTTCGATTGTCACTTTAAGATGGAAAAAAACTCTCTTATACATCCCTTCCCAGGGTGTAGGTAAAAAGGAGGTGTGACAGCTCTGGCGACTCTACTAGGGACCGAACCCAGAATCTCTGGTTTAGGGTTCTGAATTTGAGCTTAGATGAATTGTTATATTGGCTATATTTATTATCTGATTTTATAACATGTTTGGGCCTAATGTGCTAAATGTTGCTTTTTACCGCTTTGATATTATTTTAACTGTATATAAACTGCTACGAAACCCCTCTCTTCTCTCTTCTGAGGAGTGCATGCTGGCGTGACTTCTTTCTATTAGTGTCATATCCCAAATAGAACGAGGTTCGGACAAGTTGCAAAGCCGGATGATCTTTTGGTTACCGGTACGCTGCCCCCCCCCCCGGCTCGAGTTGTCCGCTCGGGTAAGACAGGTCTAGAACAATATACCCAGGTTTTAAACCTAGAATAACTCAGCCTCATGTCGGATCCCTAGTAGGAACGTTTGTTTGCATCATGTACATTTGGCTTTGGAGACTTGACACAGGGGTTGGGTCCGTCTAGGATAGGGGTACCCAAAATGAAAAGACCATCCTGATGCATCTTACGTGCTACTTGTGTATTTATCTGTTTCAGCTTGCATGTTGACTGACTTCTAGAATAAGGAAAGGAAAAAAAGAGAGAAAAAAGAGAAAATCAAAAAAGGAAAAAAAGAGATAAAAAGAGAAAATCAAAAAAAAAAAGAAAAAAAAAAGAAAGTGAGAGGCAAGTATTTGAATTATGCTGAAACTCTGCAGAAACTTTTTTAAAAAAAGAGAAAAAGTCATTTCAAAATAAGTCGTATTTTCCTGTTCCGTCAAAATCGGCGAACTATGCGGGTCTGATTCTCATCGGATGTGAGATACGTAGGCAAACCTCATCGGTTCCGACCCACAATTTTCAAAAAATCCAAAAAAAAAAAAATACTTTTCTTTACTTCATTCTATAGAAAAGTCTTTCTTTAAGACCCCAATTTTTTAAAAAAAAAAATCCAAAAATATTTTCTTTTAATTTCTTCTCAAAATTCGAAAGTATTTTCATTCTTCTTTCAAAAATTGAAAAGAAAATTCAAGATTCAAAAATATTTTCTTTAGAAGTCTTTCTTTCATAATTTTAAAATAAAAGTCCAAAAATTTAAAAATATTTTCTTTTTTCTTTAGAAGTTTTTCTTCGAAATTTAAAAAAAAAATAGAGGTCAATATTCAAAAAAAATATCTCTTTTCTTTAGAAGTCTTTCTTTGCAAAAATTTTGAAGAAAAATCAAAATCCTAAAAATATACTCTTTCTTCTTTTTAAGTCTTTCTTTCGAAAAAATAAAATTCAAAATTCAAAATCCAAGAAAAAAGTTAGTTTTTTTTCCTTTGTTCCTAATCTTCCCGAACTACGCAAGATCTGATTCATGTTCCCACATGATACGTAGGCAACCCATATTAGGTTTGATCGAATGGTTTAAAAAAACATGGAAAAAAGAGAGAGAAAAGAAAAGAAAAAACAGAAAAGAGAAAAAGGAAAAGAAAGAAAGAGAGTGTTTATTCTAACATGTTTGCTATTTTGAAATAAAAGCTAGTCAAATGTGGTCGGTTTGGAATGGCGAGTCACAAAAACAATCCAAGAATCCTCAAAAATAAAAGCATCTTCTCAACCAATGGAACAAGCACCACTGTTGTTGATCCAAAGTCACGAAAAGGCAAGTGGCAAGTTGGCGGTGAAAAATAAAAAAATGGAGGCAAATGTGTGGTTGACTTTACCAGATTTGAGCAATAGAATATAGGCTGCTTGGGATGATAGTCAAAATTTGAGTGTTGAATCTATAGAAATAAAAAATGGTCGAATACCGTAGTAATGCTAATGTGCAAATCTGTGGCTAGATGTCAAGCTTAGCAGTTGAAAAGTCATTCTCTCCTTACTAGGAAGGAATCTTGGTAGCTTGTTTTGATGTTTTTTTCTATTATCTGGGTTATTTGAGGGCTGTGATCCAGATTTTATTTGTTTTATTGAGTCAAACCCTTATATCCCTCCATTCTGTTTGTGTGAGTCTTGTCTGTCTGTTTTGTTGCTATTTTCATTATTCGGGTTATTTTAGGGCTGTAACTCGTATTTTGGGTTGCTTGTTTAGTTGTAAAACTCTTTCATTCCTTACTCAATAAAATACAATTTGTCTTTTTGTGTCATTCTGTTTCTAGTTCTTTTGTCGCTAGTTCTAATGACATGACATGCATGCGGAAATTTTGGCCAGATCTTAGGAACTGATTTAATCTGAAATTGGATAACTAAAAAAATACATTTGAGTATGAATAAAGAGTTGGAATACTTTGGAACTAAGGTCGAGTAGAATTCACCTTCAAATCATTATGAAGATCAGGCTTGAGGTTGTTTAATCAATTGAAGTTTGTTGGAAAGTTTATCACTAAGGGATGAAAAAATGTCTTGTGACCACGTCACACCAAGAAGACAGACATGTTCGTCAATGTTGCGATCGCGAAAGATACTATGTTTGGCATTCTCGAGGCTGGGAGGCCCTCTTTCTGCTATCCAAACACTTTATATCATTCGCTACCCCTTTTGAGCCTGTGTTATTTTCTTTAACTACCCTCTTTTGGAATCAAGTTTAGAGTCAATAGTAAAAAAAATGACAAAAAAAGTCCATGTCCCAAGAGTACAAACTGGGGCAATTTTCAAGTGAAAAAAATGAAGAAGAAAAGAACTGGCAAAGATCCATGCCTCCAGAAAATAGAAGCTGGGGTAACTTGTTTTGAAAGAAAAAAAAGAAAAGAAAAGAAAAGAAAAAAAAAACAAAAAGAAAAATGAAAAAAATTAGTTCGGTCAGATGTTTGAACTACGTTCGACCTGATTCCTTAAACAAAGGATACGTAGGCAGCCTCACGGTTCGGTCCAACCAAATAAGAATTTAAAAGAAAAATAATTCAAAAAAAATCCTCAATATCTGAAACTGGGGCAAAGATTTTATTTCATTTTTAAAAGAGTCAATTCCAAAAGTTGTAAGTATACAACCCCATCATCTTTAGTCTGTTTTAAGCCTCATGTCGGCCTTTCGTCCAACTCTATCCGAAAACCTACCAAATAAAGACCTCCCGATATGCATTCAAGAATGCCAAGAGAAGCATGCAACGAGCAATGGTTGTCACACGATATATAACATTGTCAAGTTACTCACAAAAAGTAAGAAAAAGAAAAAGAAAAAGAAAAAGAAAAATGAGAGAGACTTACTAGTGAAAACCCTCACGGCACAATAAGGCGAAGGTAAGTAGAGATGAATAAATGAGAGGCTTGTTGGTGAAAATTCCTCGGGGCACCATTAGTCGAAAGTGAGTCGTGAAGCTGATGCAAAGGATTGACACGGATAGGCCCGACTTCAAAGGTTATAAGAATGGTAAAGGGGAGATTGGATTAGTTTGATAGATCAGGCCGTTGAGTCCAAAATGCATGTCATGATCATTAAGGCTAGTTATTGAAAAAAAAGAGAAAAAGATCTTCCTTCTATCCTTCCGACAGGGGCATTTCTTGTTAGTACTTGTTTCTTTGCATCATTCTGTCCTTCATTATGAGTCAATCCTTGTCAAAACAAGCAAGAAAAGATTTCAAAATCTGCTACCAGCTTTTCAGCCTTATCCCAACAGTCAATATACCTTGAGGATTCATGCAAAGGCTTCCCAAAAAAAAGACTCTTATCAGCCTATTTGGCACAAACAAAGATGACTGTTGATTCTCTCTGACAGACAAATTGCTCAAAAGTAGGAAGTCATTCAAGATATCAGAAAAGGTCACCTATACAAAGATCTCCAGTTGGGATAAGGCTGTTTGAGCTGCAAATACAAATGGTACTGGGTGTGAAACAATCAGAGTTGGTGCAGAACAAAAGTTTTTTGAGACTAACTCAAGCTGATTGAGCAGAAGCCAAGCTGCCCAAGACTCAAGGCCACAAACCGACCACCATTTTCAAAACTGACAATTTTTTTTGTATGAAACAGGGACAAAGCGATGCAAGGAAAGTGATTCAAAAAGAAAAAAATGAAAAAAAACAACAACAAAAAAGAGAAGAAAAAGAAAAGACGAGAAAAGCCGACAAAGGGAAGTTTCTCAAATCTTTGCCTTTATTTGTCTTGCTATTGTGCATAAAATCTTGCCATTGATCTTCGCATTTTTCCTCCTATGATAAAAAGTCATAGTCTGATGGATTTTCCTCCCAATTAAAATCTTAGTCTGATGAATTTTTCTCCTAAGATAGAAGACGTAGTCTGATGAACTTTCTCCTAGGATCAAAATCTTAGTCTGATGAATTTTTCTCCTAAGATAAGAAAAGAGACCTAGTATGATAAACTTTTCTCCTAGGATCGAAATCTTAGTCTGATGAATCTTTCTCCTAGGATAAACATCTTAGTCTGATGAATCTTTCTCCTAAGATACCAAAAAAGAAAAGAGACCTAGTCTGATGAACTTTCTCCTAGGATCAAAATCTTAGTATGATGAGTCTTTCTCCTAAGATAGAAGACATAGTCTGATGAACTTTCTCCTAGGATCAAAATCTTAGTCTGATGAATTTTTCTCCTAAGATAAGAAAAGAGACCTAGTCTGATGAATTTTTCTCCTAAGATCGAAATCTTAGTCTGATGAATCTTTCTCCTAAGATAGAAAACCTAGTTTGATGAATCTTTCTCCTAGGATAAACATCTTAGTCTGATGAATCTTTCTCCTAAGATACCAAAAAGAAAAGAGATCTAGTCTGATGAACTTTCTCTTAGGATCAAAATCTTAGTCTGATGAACTTTTCTCGTAAGATACCAAAAAGAAGTAGAAAAAAGGCCTAGTCTGATGAATTTCATCCTAGGATTAACGTCTTAGTCTGATGAATCTTTCTCCTAAGATAGAAAACCTAGTATGACGAATTTTCTCCTAGGATATTTTGAAAAAAGAAGAAGTCTGGATTTGAAAAAAATGGGTCAATTTTTAGTTTTCTTAAGTTATCAATGTTTAGTTTTCTTGAAATCAAGGTCCCCGCTTAGAGAATAGGGTGAGTTTTTACTTTAGTCAAGCTTAGTTTATAGTTTTCCTAGTCTATTCTTTAGTTTACTCTCATCATTGCATCAATAGTACAAGTGGTTTACAATTTTGCTAACAACTCACAAATCTTCATAGTACAAACTGGTGCAGAAAAATTTCTTTTGTTTTGTCTGTTTTGTTGTAATCAGGCGCCCACCTGGAGAACAAGGGAAGACAACTCGAGTTTCAAGGGAAAGCAGTTTCGAAAGAAGACAATTCAAGTTTCAAGGGAAACTGGTTCAAGGTGCAAGGGAAAACAGTGTCAAGTAACAAGAGAAGACGATTCAAGTTTAGCAATCAGGCGCCCACCTGGAAAATAAGAGAATTCAATTCAGAATGCAATACAGGTCAGCAATAAAAGAAGCTCGCGTCAAGAATGCGAGTTAGCAGTCCTGGATGATCAACAGAAGTTAGTCACAATCTAGAATAAAAAGAAAAAAAAGAAAGACAAGAAGTGAATCCAAATGCAGAAGTTAATGAAAGATGTGAGCTGCTCAAGAAAGGGCTGAGGTCACAAGCTCTGCATATCCCATCTTGGTTTGAAAAGCTCAAGATGATTGAAACAACACCTGCGGCTAACAAGCATCAAAATTCAGATCAGAGTCCGCATGAAGAACCAACCAAGACTAAAGATCAAGCTTCAGAAGACTCATAGATAGGAATCCTGTAACTCGTAGTTGATAGGCTTAGTTAGTCTTTTTTATTTTTTATTTTGATCTAATAACGGGACCACGGACCGGAACCTCAGCGGAACGGCACGTAGCTCGGCTCTCAACCTCGGCATACTCTATCATCTCACTCACTTCTGAACTACACGTGGCCTGATTCCTTTATAGCCAAGGATATGTAGGCAGATCAGATACCGGGGCTTGGTCACATTTCCCTTTTCTCTTAGTTTTAGTCTCTCCAAATAAGGGTCGGATCAAAAAACATGTCTAGTCATTCTTTGTCTGAAAATACTTCGTCTTTTCAGTCAAAGAGGGGCAGCTGTAGACATGTGATTTTTGACCCTCCCCAAGATTTTTTATATTTTAGCATGTAAATATTTAATTTAGGCCTAATAACGTTATTTTAACTAATTTTGACTCTTTCACTTTATTTTATTACAAGAAAATGAAAATTACAAAAAAAAAATAGTTTCATTAATATTTTGTAGTCATTTTTAATCTCTAAAAATACCAAAAAATAGTTTTGTTTTAACAGTCAGTCTTTATTTTAATAATTATTTTTACTTAAGTAGGGCTAATTAATATTTTTGATAATATTTCTATATGGATAGACTTTTAGTTAATTAAGCTAAATTTAAACATAGCTAGTCATAAAGGCCCAAGTAGGTCCAAGTTTCTAGCTCATTCCTTAAGCTCAATATCCAATACCCATTAAGCTAATCGTAGGGATCGTTCTAGACTCTACTTTGGAACAAAAGATAAATAAAAAGACCCTAAGGACTTAACACAAAAAGAACTATGGACTAATTGGCAAAATACATAAAAAAATACACATTAGACCTAGACCTAGGGGAAGTAAGGCCAAAAAGATGGGGGGACAAAAAAATTTTCCCAGCAGCTTCTTCTTCATGTAAAGGCAGCAACCAAATGGACAGAACCCACCTCCCACCGTTCTTCATCTGCTTAAAAGAGAGCAGCAACAAGACGTGAATGAGCTCCCATTTCTCGAATTCTGACCTCTCTCATTTTTGGGGATCAAAGGAGCGTCGCCAAAACACCACCCAAAGGCCCCTTTTTCTTCCATTAAAAGTACCTCATCTCCTTCCCTAAACCATGGTCAAAAAAATGTCCTCAAAATAATCCTAAATTCCAGCCAAAACGCACCAAATTTCAGCCATAAAATAGCTGCAAATCTAGCTCTAAACAGCCATCCCTCTTTCAGTCTGTAAACTACTCAGCAACAACTCCAAAACTCCCAAAACAGTCCCATAACAATAATATTTCCGTTCGGAGTCGTCGAATTGCTCGTTCGTGGTCTTGTTCGCCGGGTTTCGATTTCACAAGCTAAACAATCACCGTTCTGTAGAATACCTTGTTCGAAATTTTTCTTTTAAATAAAGCTTGGTTTGAGACACGTAAAAGATCTGTTTCTCTATATCTATTGTTTCAATGGTATTAATATTTCTTTAGTTGGCATCTCTTGAATCAAATGCTTCATTTATTTATGTTTAGTTTCTTGTAGATATTTTCCCTTTTGCTTTGTGTATTTCATGTGCATTTAGTTTAATTATTTTGAGTGTCTGGTTTATCAATTTGCTTAGTTTGGTCGCATGTTTGTCTACTGCATTTTCTTCGCCGACCATGGAAATGGTAAAGTTTTAGTTGAATTGTTTAGTGATAATGGTACATGGTTGTTTTGTTAGAAATTAAAAAGTTTTAGAGTTTAAATTGATTGTAACGTTAATGGGCTGTGGGGAGGAGGATTGGATAAATGTAAGGGATTTTTACCTATCTATACCATATATGAAACCTTAGTACTAAAAATGTGTATATTTTCATTATTACCCGCCATGTTTATATTTTTCCTACAAAATTTATACCATTCATTAAATACCCAATATTAAGAGCTGATTCCTTCCAAATTAGGCGCCTACAAATCTGGGATAAATATTTGAATAGCTTATTCCTTCCAAATTAGGCGCCTAAAAATTTGGGACTAAATATCTTTTCATATTCACATCATATTTGTTTCCTTATGTGATATAGGAAGGTAAAAATTTCTAAAATAAAAAAAACTTTAAAGGTAATTCAGTCACTAAAGTCTTAATTCGGTCATTATTCTTCAGTTACGAATGAATAAAATAATATATTGTAAAGGACCAAAATGGAAACTTCATAATGGCCATATAAATGCATTAACGTATATAACACACAATTGTAGTGACGTGTTATCCTTAATAATTGTATAAAATAGTTCTTTTCAGTACAAATCCTTATCTACAAAATTTTTACAAATAAACTACAAATCAGTTTAAGTATTGTATAAAGTTGTATTGTTTTTAAGGGTATCTATAAAATTACTACATTTATACTACAATTAAACTATAATCTATGTTGAAAAGAAATATTGACTACAAAATTTTCTCTGTATTTTTTGTGAAGAAGAAGGAATGGAGAAGATGAAGTCTGATTTTATGTTAATATCTACAAAATTCCTACATTTATCTACAAATAAACTATAAATTAGTTTAAGTATCTATAAAGCAGTATTGTTTTTAAGGGTATCTATAAAATTACTACATTTATACTACAATTAAACTACGATCTATGTTAACTACAAAATTTTCTATTCATCTACAAAATTCCTACAAATCAGTTTTAGTATTGTATAAAGCTATATTATTTTTAAGGATATCTACAAAATTACTACATTTATACTACAATTAAACTACAATCTATGTTGAAAAAAAATATTAACTACAAAATTTTCTCTTCACCTACAAAATTTCTTTAAAAAAAACTACAAAATTTCTTTCAAGAAAACAAGAAATGTAGCTGTGGCCAATTCCAACTTGAAGAACTTTCATGTGAAAATTATTTCCAGATTGTAGTTATAATGTAGGTTAAATGTAGTTAATTTGTAGTTTTTGTAAAATTTTGCAGACAATTTGCAGATTAATTGTGGATGTCACATTTCTACAATTGGCTCTTCATCTACAAAATTTCTACAAAAAACTACAAATAAAAGCTGCCAAAAAAGCAATTCATATCATTACAATCACGAAATATGAGAAGAAGTTTAGAAGTGATTTAGTATCACGTCTTTTTCCATTAATTGGATCGACACTAACATATCGCCCATTCTGTTTTATGACAAATAAACCAACCTTTCTCTGTATTTTTTGAGAAGAAGAAAGAATGTAGAAGAGAAAGAAATGGGAGGGGGAAAACGACGCTGGTCAGATCTTGGGAATAAATTGTTTTTGTTTTTATATGAACAAACAAAATCAGAAGGGAAAGTTGGAAATCTTCAGATCTCTCTCTATGGATGAACTCAAAGTGAAAACCAGAAGGAGAAAAATCAAAAACTACCCTAGCTCCCAAGATAACAATCGTTCCCACCTGAAAACAAAAATCAAACGAACCCTTTCTTCTTTGAAAAACAGAGGCGTTTCAGTCAGATTTGAATTCCGTTAAATCCATTTTAGGTCATCGAGTCCAGGGGAGAGAGAAACGTGGGAGGTAAGGGGGGTGGGAGGAGAGAGAGGCGGGTAAACGAAAATGGGAGAATATACGTTCCTAAATTAATGCCTAATATAAATAAAGCATTAATTATGCCCATAATTTGAATTATGGTATATAAATGGTAATTTGGTATGCTTAAATGTAATAAACACAAACCTTAAACATTAGAATAGCTTTGAATTTTGACTAGGGTTGGGCCGTGGGTTTTGATTTCGAATTATCATGAATTGGGCTCCAAAATTGCTTATTGTTTCTTTGGGTCTAGATTTGGTCATGACCGGTGTTAAGTTAAAAATTGCTCAAATTTTTATTTTTGTGTCAATTAGTTGTTAGCAATTCATGACCTTACAATAATCTCACAATAGCTTAGGAAATGATCTGAAAGTGCATAGTTGCTTTAGGCGCGATATTTGAATTAATTTTCTTAAACTCGGGTGTGCATTTATGTGATCCAAATCCAAATCCCAACAACGTTAAATAAAATGTGTCGTGGACCACGGGATTATTTATGTGACGTGGTGCAAGACGTGTTTTAGATGACGTTGAATCTTTTCTAAAAATAATAAATAAAAGTGGTTTTAAAGTTAAAATTGCACCATAGGCTAAAACATGTATTAAAATCAAGTAAATATGCCAATTATAACAGTTGAGCGACCGTGCTAGAACCACGGAACTCGGGAATGCCTAATACCTTCTCCCGGGTTAATAGAATTCCATACCCGGATTTCTGTGTTCGCGGACTGTAATACAGAGTCAACCTCTTCCTCAACTGGGGATTTGAACCGGTGACTTGGGACACCTTAAAGTATCCCAAGTGGCGACTCTGAATTTTTAATAAAATGATCCCGTTTCGATTGTCACTTTAAGATGGAAAAAAACTCTCTTATACATCCCTTCCCAGGGTGTAGGTAAAAAGGAGGTGTGACAGCTCTGGCGACTCTACTAGGGACCGAACCCAGAATCTCTGGTTTAGGGTTCTAAATTTGAGCTTAGATGAATTGTTATATTGGCTATATTTATTATTTGATTTTATAACATGTTTGGGCCTAATGTGCTAAATGTTGCTTTTTACCGCTTTGATATTATTTTAACTGTATATAAACTGCTACGAAACCCCTCTCTTCTCTCTTCTGAGGAGTGCATGCTGGCGTGACTTCTTTCTATTAGTGTCATATCCCAAATAGAACGAGGTTCGGACAAGTTGCAAAGCCGGATGATCTTTTGGTTACCGGTACGCTGCCCCCCCCCCCCCCGGCTCGAGTTGTCCGCTCGGGTAAGACAGGTCTAGAACAATATACCCAGGTTTTAAACCTAGAATAACTCAGCCTCATGTCGGATCCCTAGTAGGAACGTTTGTTTGCATCATGTACATTTGGCTTTGGAGACTTGACACAGGGGTTGGGTCCGTCTAGGATAGGGGTACCCAAAATGAAAAGACCATCCTGATGCATCTTACGTGCTACTTGTGTATTTATCTGTTTCAGCTTGCATGTTGACTGACTTCTAGAATAAGGAAAGTAAAAAAAGAGAGAAAAAAGAGAAAATCAAAAAAGGAAAAAAAGAGATAAAAAGAGAAAATCAAAAAAAAAAAGAAAAAAAAAAGAAAGTGAGAGGCAAGTATTTGAATTATGCTGAAACTCTGCAGAAACTTTTTTAAAAAAAGAGAAAAAGTCATTTCAAAATAAGTCGTATTTTCCTGTTCCGTCAAAATCGGCGAACTATGCGGGTCTGATTCTCATCGGATGTGAGATACGTAGGCAAACCTCATCGGTTCCGACCCACAATTTTCAAAAAATCCAAAAAAAAAAAAATACTTTTCTTTACTTCATTCTATAGAAAAGTCTTTCTTTAAGACCCCAATTTTTTTAAAAAAAAAATCCAAAAATATTTTCTTTTAATTTCTTCTCAAAATTCGAAAGTATTTTCATTCTTCTTTCAAAAATTGAAAAGAAAATTCAAGATTCAAAAATATTTTCTTTAGAAGTCTTTCTTTCATAATTTTAAAATAAAAGTCCAAAAATTTAAAAATATTTTCTTTTTTCTTTAGAAGTTTTTCTTCGAAATTTAAAAAAAAAATAGAGGTCAATATTCAAAAAAAATATCTCTTTTCTTTAGAAGTCTTTCTTTGCAAAAATTTTGAAGAAAAATCAAAATCCTAAAAATATACTCTTTCTTCTTTTTAAGTCTTTCTTTCGAAAAAATAAAATTCAAAATTCAAAATCCAAGAAAAAAGTTAGTTTTTTTTCCTTTGTTCCTAATCTTCCCGAACTACGCAAGATCTGATTCATGTTCCCACATGATACGTAGGCAACCCATATTAGGTTTGATCGAATGGTTTAAAAAAACATGGAAAAAAGAGAGAGAAAAGAAAAGAAAAAACAGAAAAGAGAAAAAGGAAAAGAAAGAAAGAGAGTGTTTATTCTAACATGTTTGCTATTTTGAAATAAAAGCTAGTCAAATGTGGTCGGTTTGGAATGGCGAGTCACAAAAACAATCCAAGAATCCTCAAAAATAAAAGCATCTTCTCAACCAATGGAACAAGCACCACTGTTGTTGATCCAAAGTCACGAAAAGGCAAGTGGCAAGTTGGCGGTGAAAAATAAAAAAATGGAGGCAAATGTGTGGTTGACTTTACCAGATTTGAGCAATAGAATATAGGCTGCTTGGGATGATAGTCAAAATTTGAGTGTTGAATCTATAGAAATAAAAAATGGTCGAATACCGTAGTAATGCTAATGTGCAAATCTGTGGCTAGATGTCAAGCTTAGCAGTTGAAAAGTCATTCTCTCCTTACTAGGAAGGAATCTTGGTAGCTTGTTTTGATGTTTTTTTCTATTATCTGGGTTATTTGAGGGCTGTGATCCAGATTTTATTTGTTTTATTGAGTCAAACCCTTATATCCCTCCATTCTGTTTGTGTGAGTCTTGTCTGTCTGTTTTGTTGCTATTTTCATTATTCGGGTTATTTTAGGGTTGTAACTCGTATTTTGGGTTGCTTGTTTAGTTGTAAAACCCTTTCATTCTTTACTCAATAAAATACAATTTGTCTTTTTGTGTCATTCCGTTTCTAGTTCTTTTGTCGCTAGTTCTAATGACATGACATGCATGCGGAAATTTTGGCCAGATCTTAGGAACTGATTTAATCTGAAATTGGATAACTAAAAAAATACATTTGAGTATGAATAAAGAGTTGGAATACTTTGGAACTAAGGTCGAGTAGAATTCACCTTCAAATCATTATGAAGATCAGGCTTGAGGTTGTTTAATCAATTGAAGTTTGTTGGAAAGTTTGTCACTAAGGGATGAAAAAATGTCTTGTGACCACGTCACACCAAGAAGACAGACATGTTCGTCAATGTTGCGATCGCGAAAGATACTATGTTTGGCATTCTCGAGGCTGGGAGGCCCTCTTTCTGCTATCCAAACACTTTATATCATTCGCTACCCCTTTTGAGCCTGTGTTATTTTCTTTAACTACCCTCTTTTGGAATCAAGTTTAGAGTCAATAGTAAAAAAAATGACAAAAAAAGTCCATGTCCCAAGAGTACAAACTGGGGCAATTTTCAAGTGAAAAAAATGAAGAAGAAAAGAACTGGCAAAGATCCATGCCTCCAGAAAATAGAAGCTGGGGTAACTTGTTTTGAAAGAAAAAAAAGAAAAGAAAAGACAAGAAAAAAAAAACAAAAAGAAAAATGAAAAAAATTAGTTCGGTCAGATGTTTGAACTACGTTCGACCTGATTCCTTAAACAAAGGATACGTAGGCAGCCTCACGGTTCGGTCCAACCAAATAAGAATTTAAAAGAAAAATAATTCAAAAAAAATCCTCAATATCTGAAACTGGGGCAAAGATTTTATTTCATTTTTAAAAGAGTCAATTCCAAAAGTTGTAAGTATACAACCCCATCATCTTTAGTCTGTTTTAAGCCTCATGTCGGCCTTTCGTCCAACTCTATCCGAAAACCTACCAAATAAAGACCTCCCGATATGCATTCAAGAATGCCAAGAGAAGCATGCAACGAGCAATGGTTGTCACACGATATATAACATTGTCAAGTTACTCACAAAAAGTAAGAAAAAGAAAAAGAAAAAGAAAAAGAAAAATGAGAGAGTCTTACTAGTGAAAACCCTCACGGCACAATAAGGCGAAGGTAAGTAGAGATGAATAAATGAGAGGCTTGTTGGTGAAAATTCCTCGGGGCACCATTAGTCGAAAGTGAGTCGTGAAGCTGATGCAAAGGATTGACACGGATAGGCCCGACTTCAAAGGTTATAAGAATGGTAAAGGGGAGATTGGATTAGTTTGATAGATCAGGCCGTTGAGTCCAAAATGCATGTCATGATCATTAAGGCTAGTTATTGAAAAAAAAGAGAAAAAGATCTTCCTTCTATCCTTCCGACAGGGGCATTTCTTGTTAGTACTTGTTTCTTTGCATCATTCTGTCCTTCATTATGAGTCAATCCTTGTCAAAACAAGCAAGAAAAGATTTCAAAATCTGCTACCAGCTTTTCAGCCTTATCCCAACAGTCAATATACCTTGAGGATTCATGCAAAGGCTTCCCAAAAAAAAGACTCTTATCAGCCTATTTGGCACAAACAAAGATGACTGTTGATTCTCTCTGACAGACAAATTGCTCAAAAGTAGGAAGTCATTCAAGATATCAGAAAAGGTCACCTATACAAAGATCTCCAGTTGGGATAAGGCTGTTTGAGCTGCAAATACAAATGGTACTGGGTGTGAAACAATCAGAGTTGGTGCAGAACAAAAGTTTTTTGAGACTAACTCAAGCTGATTGAGCAGAAGCCAAGCTGCCCAAGACTCAAGGCCACAAACCGACCACCATTTTCAAAACTGACAATTTTTTTTGTATGAAACAGGGACAAAGCGATGCAAGGAAAGTGATTCAAAAAGAAAAAAATGAAAAAAAACAACAACAAAAAAGAGAAGAAAAAGAAAAGACGAGAAAAGCCGACAAAGGGAAGTTTCTCAAATCTTTGCCTTTATTTGTCTTGCTATTGTGCATAAAATCTTGCCATTGATCTTCGCATTTTTCCTCCTATGATAAAAAGTCATAGTCTGATGGATTTTCCTCCCAATTAAAATCTTAGTCTGATGAATTTTTCTCCTAAGATAGAAGACGTAGTCTGATGAACTTTCTCCTAGGATCAAAATCTTAGTCTGATGAATTTTTCTCCTAAGATAAGAAAAGAGACCTAGTATGATAAACTTTTCTCCTAGGATCGAAATCTTAGTCTGATGAATCTTTCTCCTAGGATAAACATCTTAGTCTGATGAATCTTTCTCCTAAGATACCAAAAAAGAAAAGAGACCTAGTCTGATGAACTTTCTCCTAGGATCAAAATCTTAGTATGATGAGTCTTTCTCCTAAGATAGAAGACATAGTCTGATGAACTTTCTCCTAGGATCAAAATCTTAGTCTGATGAATTTTTCTCCTAAGATAAGAAAAGAGACCTAGTCTGATGAATTTTTCTCCTAAAATCGAAATCTTAGTCTGATGAATCTTTCTCCTAAGATAGAAAACCTAGTTTGATGAATCTTTCTCCTAGGATAAACATCTTAGTCTGATGAATCTTTCTCCTAAGATACCAAAAAGAAAAGAGATCTAGTCTGATGAACTTTCTCTTAGGATCAAAATCTTAGTCTGATGAACTTTTCTCGTAAGATACCAAAAAGAAGTAGAAAAAAGGCCTAGTCTGATGAATTTCATCCTAGGATTAACGTCTTAGTCTGATGAATCTTTCTCCTAAGATAGAAAACCTAGTATGACGAATTTTCTTCTAGGATATTTTGAAAAAAAGAAGAAGTCTGGATTTGAAAAAAATGGGTCAATTTTTAGTTTTCTTAAGTTATCAATGTTTAGTTTTCTTGAAATCAAGGTCCCCGCTTAGAGAATAGGGTGAGTTTTTACTTTAGTCAAGCTTAGTTTATAGTTTTCCTAGTCTATTCTTTAGTTTACTCTCATCATTGCATCAATAGTACAAGTGGTTTACAATTTTGCTAACAACTCACAAATCTTCATAGTACAAACTGGTGCAGAAAAATTTCTTTTGTTTTGTCTGTTTTATTGTAATCAGGCGCCCACCTGGAGAACAAGGGAAGACAACTCGAGTTTCAAGGGAAAGCAGTTTCGAAAGAAGACAATTCAAGTTTCAAGGGAAACTGGTTCAAGGTGCAAGGGAAAACAGTGTCAAGTAACAAGAGAAGACGATTCAAGTTTAGCAATCAGGCGCCCACCTGGAAAATAAGAGAATTCAATTCAGAATGCAATAGAGGTCAGCAATAAAAGAAGCTCGCGTCAAGAATGCGAGTTAGCAGTCCTGGATGATCAACAGAAGTTAGTCACAATCTAGAATAAAAAGAAAAAAAAGAAAGACAAGAAGTGAATCCAAATGCAGAAGTTAATGAAAGATGTGAGCTGCTCAAGAAAGGGCTGAGGTCACAAGCTCTGCATATCCCATCTTGGTTTGAAAAGCTCAAGATGATTGAAACAACACCTGCGGCTAACAAGCATCAAAATTCAGATCAGAGTCCGCATGAAGAACCAACCAAGACTAAAGATCAAGCTTCAGAAGACTCATAGATAGGAATCCTGTAACTCGTAGTTGATAGGCTTAGTTAGTCTTTTTTATTTTTTATTTTGATCTAATAACGGGACCACGGACCGGAACCTCAGCGGAACGGCACGTAGCTCGGCTCTCAACCTCGGCATACTCTATCATCTCACTCACTTCTGAACTACACGTGGCCTGATTCCTTTATAGCCAAGGATATGTAGGCAGATCAGATACCGGGGCTTGGTCACATTTCCCTTTTCTCTTAGTTTTAGTCTCTCCAAATAAGGGTCGGATCAAAAAACATGTCTAGTCATTCTTTGTCTGAAAATACTTCGTCTTTTCAGTCAAAGAGGGGCAGCTGTAGACATGTGATTTTTGACCCTCCCCAAGATTTTTTATATTTTAGCATGTAAATATTTAATTTAGGCCTAATAACGTTATTTTAACTAATTTTGACTCTTTCACTTTATTTTATTACAAGAAAATGAAAATTACAAAAAAAAAATAGTTTCATTAATATTTTGTAGTCATTTTTAATCTCTAAAAATACCAAAAAATAGTTTTGTTTTAACAGTCAGTCTTTATTTTAATAATTATTTTTACTTAAGTAGGGCTAATTAATATTTTTGATAATATTTCTATATGGATAGACTTTTAGTTAATTAAGCTAAATTTAAACATAGCTAGTCATAAAGGCCCAAGTAGGTCCAAGTTTCTAGCTCATTCCTTAAGCTCAATATCCAATACCCATTAAGCTAATCGTAGGGATCGTTCTAGACTCTACTTTGGAACAAAAGATAAATAAAAAGACCCTAAGGACTTAACACAAAAAGAACTATGGACTAATTGGCAAAATACATAAAAAAAATACACATTAGACCTAGACCTAGGGGAAGTAAGGCCAAAAAGATGGGGGGACAAAAAAAATTATTCCCAGCAGCTTCTTCTTCATGTAAAGGCAGCAACCAAACGGACAGAACCCACCTCCCACCGTTCTTCATCTGCTTAAAAGAGAGCAGCAACAAGACGTGAATGAGCTCCCATTTCTCGAATTCTGACCTCTCTCATTTTTGGGGATCAAAGGAGCGTCGCCAAAACACCACCCAAAGGCCCCTTTTTCTTCCATTAAAAGTACCTCATCTCCTTCCCTAAACCATGGTCAAAAAAATGTCCTCAAAATAATCCTAAATTCCAGCCAAAACGCACCAAATTTCAGCCATAAAATAGCTGCAAATCTAGCTCTAAACAGCCATCCCTCTTTCAGTCTGTAAACTACTCAGCAACAACTCCAAAACTCCCAAAACAGTCCCATAACAATAATATTTCCGTTCGGAGTCGTCGAATTGCTCGTTCGTGGTCTTGTTCGCCGGGTTTCGATTTCACAAGCTAAACAATCACCGTTCTGTAGAATACCTTGTTCGAAATTTTTCTTTTAAATAAAGCTTGGTTTGAGACACGTAAAAGATCTGTTTCTCTATATCTATTGTTTCAATGGTATTAATATTTCTTTAGTTGGCATCTCTTGAATCAAATGCTTCATTTATTTATGTTTAGTTTCTTGTAGATATTTTCCCTTTTGCTTTGTGTATTTCATGTGCATTTAGTTTAATTATTTTGAGTGTCTGGTTTATCAATTTGCTTAGTTTGGTCGCATGTTTGTCTACTGCATTTTCTTCGCCGACCATGGAAATGGTAAAGTTTTAGTTGAATTGTTTAGTGATAATGGTACATGGTTGTTTTGTTAGAAATTAAAAAGTTTTAGAGTTTAAATTGATTGTAACGTTAATGGGCTGCGGGGAGGAAGATTGGATAAATGTAATTAGAATAGCTTTGAATTTTGATTAAGGTTGGGCCGTGGGTTTTTATTTCGAATTATCATGAATTGGGCTCCAAAATTGCTTATTGTTTCTTTGGGTCTAGATTTGGTCATGACCGGTGTTAAGTTAAAAATTGCTCAATTTTTTTTTTGTGTGTCAATTAGTTGTTAGCAATTCATGACCTTACAATAATCTCACAATAGCTTAGGAAATGATCTGAAAGTGCGTAGTTGCTTTAGGTGTGCTATTTGAATTAATTTCCTTAAACTCGGGTGTGCATTTATGTGACCCAAATCCAAATCCCAACAACGTTAAATAAAATGTGTCGTGGACCGCGGGTGCATTTATGTGGCGTGGTTCAAGACGTGTTTTAGATGACGTTGAATCTTTTCTAAAAATAATAAATAAAAGCAATTTTAAAGTTAAAATTGCACCATAGGCTAAAACATGTACTAAAATCAAGTAAATATGCCAATTATAACAGTTGAGCGACCGTGCTAGAACCACGGAACTCGGGAATGCCTAATACATTCTCCTGGGTTAACAGAATTCCTTACTCGGATTTTTGTGTTCGCGGACTGTAATACAGAGTCAACCTCTTCCTTGACTCGGGATTTGAACCGGTGACTTGGGACACCTTAAATTATCCCAAGTTGCGACTCTGAATTTTTAATAAAATGATCCCGTTTCGATTATCACTTTAAGATGGAAAAAAACTCTCTTATACATCCCTTTCCGGGGTATAGGTAAAAAGGAGGTGTGACATACTTATATATGCATATATATGCTATTTTGAAAGTATTTACATGTAAAAATATATATGAAAAAATTGCGTATCAACAGCTGGTTCCCACAGATCGGGAGAGGATTATGAGGTTTGTTTATGGTATCACACATCAGCTTCGGATTCTCATGACTAGGGAGAGGGTGACAAGTGCTACTTTGGAGGAGGTTGTTGACATCGCCCGTGAGATTGAGACGGCTCGCCGCCAGGAGCGAGAGGAGAGGGAGTCCAAGAGGCCTTGGGGATCTGGTAGCTTTAGTGGTGCTCCTTCGAGGGGTCAGTTCCAGCAGGGCAGAGGCCGTTCCTTCAGACAGGCTCATTCATCTCGCCTAGGTTATCGTGGGGCATCATCGGGCCATAGTTCTCGTAGTTCTCATCAGGGCCACTCATCACTTAGTGCCCTTCCAGCCCAGAGTTCGTCCCTTGCTCCATCAAATCAGGGTTCTTCCATGCCAGGTCCTTCTACTGGTCACTCCGGTGCTAGGGGTTCCCTTCAGTCCCCATCTCCAGCACTGGGGAGTTGTTATGAGTGTGGAGAGTTTGGGCATTTGAGGAGGCAGTGTCCTCGTCTTCGTGATGGTCAGTCTCAGCAGAGGGATCAGCCCTTGACTTTTGCTCCAGTTACTTCACCACCCACCCCCCAGCTAGGAGTAGAGGTCAGTCAGCCAAGGGTCGCCCTAGAGGGAGAGCTCGATCAGGTGGTGGTCAAGCCCGTTTCTATGCTCTTCCGGGTGGATCAATGTTGCTGCTTCAGATGTTGTGATTTTAGGTATTGTTTCAGTCTGCAATAGAGATGCATCTGTATTATTTGATCCCGGTTCCACCTTTTCTTATGTGTTATCATACTTTGCCTGTTATCTGGATACGCCCCGTGAGTCTCTTATTTTACGTGTTCATGTATCTACCCCAGTGGGTGATACTGTTGTTGTAGACCGTGTGTACCGGTTGTGTGTGATGACTATTGGGGGTCTGGAGACCCGAGTGGATCTATTATTACTGTGTATGGTGGATTTCGATATAATTTTAGGCATGGACTGGTTATCTCCGTGTTGTGCTATTTTGGACTATCATGCCAAGACGGCCACATTGGCTATACCGGGTGTGCCACGTATTGAATGGTGAGGTTTGACTGACTATGTTCCCAGTAGAGTGATCTCATTCTTGAAGGCTCAGTGTATGGTTGGGAAGGTATGTCTTTCGTATCTAGCCTTCGTGAGGGATGTTAGTGTTAAGACTCCCAGTATTGATTCTGTTCCAATTGTGAGGGATTTTCTTGATATGTTTCCTGCAGACCTGCCGGGCATTCCACCGAATAGGGACATTGATTTTGGTATTGACCTGGTGCCGGGCACTCAGCCCATTTCTATTCCGCCGTATTGCGTGGCACCATCGGAGTTGAATGAATTAAAAGGGCAGCTTCAGGAGCTCTTTGATAAGCAGTTCATTCGGCCTAGTGTGTCACCTTGGGGTGCGTCAGTTCTATTTGTGAAGAAGAAGGACGACACTATGAGGATGTGCATTGATTATAGGCAATTGAACAAGGTAACAATTAAGAACAAGTATTCTTTGCCTCGCATTGATGATTTATTCGACCAGCTTCAGAGAGCGAGAGTGGTCTCCAAGATTGATCTCCGTTCAAGTTATCACCAGTTGAAGATTAGGGACTCGGATATTCTTAAGACAGCTTTTAGGACCCGATATGGTCATTATGTGTTCTTGATGATGTCTTTTGGGCTGACCAATGCCCCAGCAGCGTTCATGCATTTGATGAACAGTATGTTCCAGCCTTATCTTGACTCATTTGTCATAGTCTTCATTGATGATATTCTGGTGTATTCGTGTGGTCAGGAGGAGCACGCGGAACATTTGAGAGTTGTGTTGCAGAGATTGAGGGAGGAGAAACTTTATGTAAAATTTTCCAAGTGTGAGTTTTGGCTCAGTTCAGTGGCTTTCTTGGGTAACGTGGTGTCTAGAGAGGGTATTCAGGTTCATCCGAAGAAGATAGAGGCAGTTCAGAGTTGGTCTAGACCGTCCTCAGCCATAGAGATTCGCAGCTTTCTTGGATTAGCAGGCTATTATCGCCGATTTATTCAGGGATTCTCATCTATCGCATCGCCCTTGACCAAGTTGACTCAGAAGGGTGCTTCATTTGTATGGCCGAAAGGGTGTGAGGAGAGCTTTCAGAAGCTCAAGACAGCTTTGACCACAACTCTAGTGTTAATTTTGCCATCAGTTTCAGGTTCATATACCGTGTATTGTGATGCTTCAAGAGTTGGCATTGGTTGTGTTTTGATGTAGGAGGGTAGAGTTATTGCTTATGCTTCTCGTCAGTTGAAGCCCCATGAGAAGAACTACCCCGTTCATGATTTGGAGTTGGTTGCCATAGTTCACACATTAAAAATTTGGAGGCATTACTTGTATAGTGTGTCTTGTGAGGTGTTTACTGATATCGTAGCCTCAGTCATGTTTTACATGTTTAAATGTTTAAAACTAGGTTTATCTTTCCACTTCTAATTGTGAGGACGGTTTGGGTTGAGTTCCCTAATTTCTATCGTTGTGCCCGAGAGGCTGTAAGGTGAATAACTGAGAGAGGTTGAGAACCTAATAATGAGGATAAGATATGTATATATTATGGATCGGGTTGCACGCCGCATCGATACTTATATGGATCGGGCTCCATGCCGCAGCGATATATATACTGGATCTGGCTGCATGCCGTAGCGATATGTATATTGGATCGGGCTGCGCATCGCAGCGATATGACGCTTGGACTATAGGAGCCTCTCCGGAGTCTGTACACTCCCAGTGAGCGTAATCGACTATAAATTACGGATCGGGCTACACGCCGCAATTGTTACTATGATTATTACTATTATAAGATATTAATGAGCCTGAGTGCTGAGAGTGAGTACTGAGTGACGAGAGCTGAGTCACGAGTGACCGAGAGGCTGCCTAAGAGGCCATATTCTGAGTGATACCTTGCCCGAGGGGCCATTTATGATATTTTCACTGATTTCACTCTTCTTTTGGAATAAGCCTCTTTTGAAAAGTGGCTAAGTAAAAGATTTTAAGTATTCCAATTGAAATTGAAGGTTTTATGATGAAACTGGTTTTTAGCGGTGGAGTTTGATCTGTCATTCTGTTGTTTACTCTTTTATATGATTTTAATCTGCTCATCACTGCTTTCAGACCTTATTTACTTTAGTTACTTATTGAGTTGGTGTACTTACGTTACTCCCTGCACCTTGTGTGCAGATCCAGGTGCCCGAGTGGCAGAGTGAGGGTCCTCAGCTGATTCAGAGGTTGCCGGAGATTTCAAGGTAGCTGCATGGCATCCGCATCCCTGTTATCTCCTTCTTATCTTGTTCTTTTTTCTGCATTTTTGCTAGACTTTTGTTGTATCAGATAGTCAATTATGTAGTAGAGGCTCCAGACTCGTGACACCAGATATTTGAGGCTGTGTTATCTTATGTTTTTATTGGATTCCACATTATTTTATCTGTTTTAAACACTTCTTATGAAAACCGGTATTTAATCATATGTTAGAAAAATGGTTTTATAAAAGAAATTCGATGTGATTGATGGTTTGGGTTGGTTGCCTAGTAATGTGATAGGCTCCATGACGACCAGGTATTTGGGGTCGTGACATTTTTGTTTCTGATTTGTTT
This sequence comes from Nicotiana sylvestris, assembly GCF_000393655.2. Lineage (NCBI taxonomy): Eukaryota > Viridiplantae > Streptophyta > Magnoliopsida > Solanales > Solanaceae > Nicotiana > Nicotiana sylvestris. The sequence goes on from NC_091063.1 coordinate 68,961,880, forward strand.
TTTTGGATTTTTTGGGCAAAATACTTCAAAATGAAGGAAACCCGTATTTTGGATTTTGATTTTTCTCTTTTTATTTCTTTTTCCCGTATGAAAGACTTAAGAAAGAAGGAAACTACGTTTTTTTGAGTTTAAAAAAAATGTCTTCAAGGAAAAATTTATAAAGAAGGAACTAAAGGAATTTTTTTTTGGATTTTTGAAAATTGGGGTCGGAACTGATGAGGTTTGCCTACATATCTCACATCCGGTGAAAATTAGACCCGCGTAGTTCGGTAAGTTTTGGCGGAACAAGGGAAACATGGCACTTTAAAATTTTGGCTCATTTTGAAATGACTTTTCTCTTCTTTTGTTTTTCAGAATTTTGACAGAGTTTCAGGATTTTCAAATACCTACCTCACTCTTGGTTTTGTTTTGTTTTGTTTTTCTTTTTTTTTTAATTTTCTTTCCCTATTCTAAAAGCCGGTCAGCATGCAAGCCGAAACAAACAGATGCGCAAGTAGCACGTAAGATGCATCAAGATGATCTTTTTAATTTGGGTACACCTGTCTTAGACGGACCCAACCCCTGTGTTGAGTCCCCAAAGTCAAATGCACATGATGCAAACAAACATTCCTACTAGGGATCCGACATGAGGCTATATTATTCTAGGTTTAAAATCTGGGTGTATTGTTCTAGACCTAGCTTACCCAAGCCGACAGCTCGAGCCGAGGGGGCGGGAGGGCAACGTACCGGTAACCAAAAGGCCATCCGGCTTTGTAACTGATCCGATCCTTGTTTTAAATTAGGATGTGACTCTAACAGAAAAGAAGTCACGCCAGCGTGCACTTCCCAGATGATTTAGAAGACTCAAAGAAAAGAAGGGTTTCGTAACAATTTATATACAGTTCAAACAATATCAAAGCGGCAAAAAAGCGACATTTAGCACATTAGGCTCAGACATTTAAAAATCAGATAATAAATAAAGCCAAGTATAATAGTTATTCTAAGATAGAATTCTTGAACCCTAAACCAGAGATTCTGGGTTCTTGTCCCCAGCAGAGTCGCCAGAGCTGTCACACCTCTTTTTATACACCTGAGAGAGATATAAGGGAGTTTTTCCAATTAAAGTGACATAATTCGAAATGGGATTATTTATTTAGTTTCAAAGTCGCCACTTGGAATAATTTATGGTGTCTCAAGTCACCAGTTTATTTTAAATCCCAAATCGAGAAAATTTGACTCTGTTTTATAGTCCGCGAACATAGAAGTGCGGGTAAAGAATTCTGTTAACCCGGAATAAGGTGTTAGGCATTCGCGGATTCCATGGTTTTAGCACGATCGCTCAATTGTTAATAATTGGCCTAATTATCTGATTTATTACTTATTTTAAACCTATTGTGCATTTTTAACTTTATAACCGCTTTTATTTATTTATGGAATTATTTCTGGAACAAGTCACAATTGTCGTACACTTGCCGTTTGGGAACACACTGCAAACCACGCTACATGAAATGCACCCGCGATTTACGACATATTTATTTTATTATTATTCAAAGTTATTATGATCGGGTCACATGAAATGCACACCCGAATTGGGTATTATGTATCGTGACCATGCCATGGGAACCGTACCCATGGCCATGATGATTTATTATTAATCTCACCTAAAGCAAGCTACGATGTTCGTTTTCTTTCCTAATCTAATTTGAGATTATTTAGAGGCCATGATTATGGAGTACTTTTGCTAAAAGAGATTTCATGCTCATATCCTTTTAACTCTTTATTTGATGCATTTGACCAAACACAATTCCTAAGGCATGCAAATAAATTAATTATCTGATAGACTAGTCGTACCCCAATCCCGCACCTCAGTTCATTCACGAGCAAGTCAGGCATGATGACAAAGATGTGGTATTCATGAAGGCATATAGAATTACTACCTAACAAAGAATGGCAGAAGTGATAATAACATGATAAGACAAAAATGGTGGATTTATAATATGATGAAAGCCTGCATTCCCCAAATCCCTTCCAAAATGACCTCGCATTACTACAATAAGATCAATTTAGTGAGAGCAATCACACCAAACTTCACTGAGTTCAACAGACCCACATATGAACATATTGTTCATGGTGTATGCAATGCAAATTTCACGTGAGAAAACATAATAGCTTTCATTTTTACAAAGAAAGCAACCTCGATAATTAGAACTTAACACGTTATGCAGGCACCTCAAGATAAAGTTGATGGAGAAACCGAAAATGCATCAATCACGACTTAGGCCACTGAAAATGAATATCAAATCGAGGAGTCCAATAATTATTAAGCAACAATGACGATTAAGGCTTCAAATATTTTGTCTACATTTCAACCATCATTCTTGGGTCACAAACATAAAGTTATTCCACAAATTGATTTTTTAAGCCTAAGTCTAGCATCTTTTTGTGCAACTCTAAATGGGATAGTAAGGATGCTCCATGACAATTAAATGGAGATAATAGTAACTTGTGCTTCATTTGACAAGTTGCAAGACAAGATTAAACTCCAAACATACATACACCAAAATTAAAAGTGATATGAACATTGGATGCCTTTTTACTCTTACTCCTCATTCTTATAGGCAGAAACAGAAAACTTCTAATCTTTTTAAACCCAGACTCACATCATATTAAAAATCGACACTAAAGTAAGAATAAGAGGGGAAAGAGCTTGACCTGAAATTGCTTTCCAATTAATATAACTTCAGCAACTATGACAAACTGAAAATCAAACTTTCAATTGATGAAATTTCCAGCAGTACAAGGACGGAATCGAGCGAACACTTGTTCAAAAGTTATTACAAGAAAATCCGGCATCGAAATTCGTGCGTCTAGTAGCAAACAAATGAGGCAACAACAAGACTAATTCGAAACTGGAATCGGTAACTCGAAACACTGGAACGACAAACCTCGGGCAGGAACAACAAGCCAAAATTGAACTTCAACTAAGTTTCATCTTAATATCAAAACCAGGAATGAATAGTAGAAACAGAAAGATTAAAATATTTTTTTATGTTTTTCTGGTTTTTTCGTAAATAAAAAAAACAAAACTAAGAAAATTTCCAAAGAATAGAATCGAAAATTCGAAGAGAAAGGCCTCCAAATCCCCAAGAAAACCTGGAAAAAATAAAAATAAAACCCACAGCCCTATTTTTCTTCCGAAAATCCTTACAATTTTTCTGTTTCTCTACCTCTCCCTCTGTCCCGATTTTCTATCTCTTTCTCATGAGTGTGTTTGTGTGCTTTCTGTAGATGAGGTGCAACTGAGTTCTTTCGGTGAAGATGGAGATGGTTATGTGTTTTTGAGAGCAAGAGGTTAGAGGGTGCACCGTTTACTCTGTATTCTTTCAGAGGGGGAGGGTTCTCTGACTATTGTCTAGGTCTAAGTTTAAAAGGGCAAGGTCTGTTAGGTATATAGAATTAGGGAATGGGCAGGACTAGATTATAAGGGATCTGGGCTGGGGTTTAAAATTAATTGGGGTCATTTTAGGAATTGACCCAATTTTAAAAGAAACAAGACCAAAATATATTCTTCCTATTTTCCTTCCCTTTTTTTGATTTCTTTTCTTTTCTTTGAGACTAATTAATTAAAATCCTAAATCAATCTATTTTTGTAGAAATAAAAATTCTTTATCTATTTCTAACATTAAAACAACTAGTTAACTTAAAACTAAAGAAAAAAATTAATTTTAAAGACTAAAATCTAAATATGTCAAAATGATCATTTTTTGTGATTTTTGCTCAATGTAGTTAATTCCTAGATGCAAATTGAACCTAAGATGGCATGAAATTGAAATGTGACATTTGTTTTTGATTTTTATATGATTTTAAAAATATTAAAAATGCATGAAATGCAACTAACTAAACAATAAACTTCTAAAATTCCTTAAAAATTATTTTTGGCATATTTTTAGGAGCTATTTTCATGCGGGGCAACAATTAGGTGCTCACAGATACTAGGGTTTTTACTAAGTGTACAAGATTCATGATAATCAAACATGCAATGCTACTAATCCCAGTCCCCATTATGCATTTTAATACTACCCATATGTTTCTAAGCAAGATTTAAGCATTATTTTGACAATATGGAATGAATCTAACCCTAACTAAAAAGGAAAATTAAAAACAAAAAGAAAAAAAAAGAAAAAGAAGAAATTAAATCATTGAAATGAATCATACCAATTGTGAAATGTAATGAGAAATCAACACTTGATGGATGAGATTGAAAGCAAGAAGGAGTGCATTGTGCTTTAGGTGTGTGTGAGAAGTCAAGGTTTGTAAAGTGTGAATAGTTTCCAACAGGTGTATTTATACTCTAAACCAGTGACCCCTCTGACTTACTTGGGTGCGGCTGTGAAATTCCATCACGGTCTGCACTCTATACCTTTGTGTAGCTTAGTCTTAAGCTCCTGGGCGTGGTCCGCATAAAAATGATCGTGGTCGCGAAATTAGTGCGGTTCGCGAAAATTTGAGTGCGGCAGCGAAATTTTATGGATTTATGACAGGCCAACTTCAGAGAGTTTGCAATTTCCATTAACCAGTTGCGCGGTTCGCGTCATATTTGTGCGGTCGCGAAGTGCTTGTGCGGTTTCGCGAAATTTCACCACTTAGCCAAATTTTTCCATGTCAATTTCTTGCACTGCACGACCAATTCCTACACACACTTCACAGCCAGTTAGTCCAAAATAATGCCTAATCTAAGAAGAAAATCAAAAGAAAGAAAAATACATGGGTTGCCTCCCAAGAAGCGCCTAATTTAACGTCGCGGCATAACGCATGTTACCATCATTTACTTGAAATGGATCAATGCCACAACATGGCCATCATAAACCTTACCAAGGTAGTGCTTCACTCGGTTCCCATTGACTCTAAATATCTCACCATTATTGTTTTTCAAATCTAGAGCACCAAAAGGAGTCACATGCACCACTTCAAAGGGACCGCTCCATTTTGACTTTAGCTTTCCCGGAAACATCCGTAACCGATAGTTGAATAAGAGAACAAGTTCACCTTCTTTGAATTCTTTGTTCCAGATATACTTATCATGTAGGTACTTCATCTTGTCCTTATACAAGGACGAACTAGAGTAAGCATGGAATTAGAACTCATCAAGTTGATTCAATTGCTCCACCCGAAGATTGGCAGCTACATCCCACTCTAAGTTCAACTTCTTCAACGCCCACATGGCCTTATGCTCTAATTACACCGGGAGGTGACATTCTTTCCAAAATACTAACCAATACGGAGACATACCAATTGGAGACTTGTAAGTTGTTCTATAGGCCCATAAAGCATCATCAAGTTTCCTTGACTAATCGGTCCGGTTTGCATTGACAGTCTTGGATAGAATACTCTTGATCTCCCTGTTGGAGACTTCAACCTGTCCAATTGCCTGAGGGTGATAGGGGGTTGACACCTTGTTAGTGACACCATACTTGGAGAGTAGTGTCAAAGGCTTTGTTGCAAAAATGAGAACTCCCATCACTAGTGATGGTCCTTGGGGTGCTGAACCTTGTGAATATGTTTTTCTTCAAGAAAGCCACCACACTCTGTGCTTCATTGTTGGGCAAAGCCACCACTTCAACCCATCTAGAAACGTAATCCACATCAATAAGAATATAGGTGTTCTCACATGAACTCACAAATAGACCCATAAAGTTGATGCCCCATACATCAAAAATATCAATCTCAAGGATGGTGGTGAAAGGCATTCTTCTTGGAAATCTCACCGGCTCTTTGGCAATCATCACACCATTTAACAAGCTCGCTAGCATCTTTGTACAAGGTAGGCCAATAGAATCCACAACTTAGGACCTTTGTAGTAGTTCTCGCCCCACCATGGTGACCACCATAGGGCGAGGAATGGCAAGCTTCAAGAATACCCAATTCTTCTTCTTCTGGAACACATCTTCGGATAACAACATCGATGCAAATTTTGAAAAGATATGGCTCGTCCCAATAATTATCCTAGCAGTCCCGTTTGAGCTTCTTTCTTTGGTTTGAAAAAAAAAATCATTCGGGACAATTCCGCTCACAAGATAGTTAGCCACATCGGCAAACCAAGGCATCCCGGTCAAAGACATGGAAAGGAGTTGTTCATCCGAAAATGATGATCTCAAGGCCATCATGGGGCCTCCCCTTCTCTTCCAAATGGGACAAGTGGTCCACCACTTGATTCTCACTCCCTTTTTGATCTATGATTTCAAAATCAAATTCTTGTAGAAGAAGTACCCACCTCATCAATCTAGCCTTTGAGTCTTTTTTACTCATCAAATAACAAAGCGACGCGTGATCGGTGTGAACAATCACTTTGGTACCCATGAGATATGGGCAAAACTTTTTCATAGAAAAGACAATGTCTAAGAGTTATTTCTCGATCACCGTATATTTGACTTGGGCATCGTTCATGGTCTTACTAGCATAGTAGACTGGACGGAATATCTTGTTGATTCTTTGCCCAACACTGCTCCTACCGCTACATAGTACCATCACACATGAGCTCAAATGTTAAGCTCTAATGTGGTGGAGTAATGATGGGAGTGGTAGTCAACCTATACATGAGTATCTCAAATGCCTTCATACAATCATCATTGAACACAAATTTGGCATCTTTTTCCAACAACTTGCACAAGGGGTTCACCACCTTTGAGAAATCCTTGATGAACCGGCAGTAAAACCCCGCATGACCTAGAAAGCTCCTCACTCCTTTGACGGAAGTAGGAGGAGGGAGTTTTGATATCTCTTCAATTTTTGTTTTATCTACTTCAATACCATTCTTGGAGATCTGATGCCCGAGGACAATGCCCTCCTGAACCATAAAGTGATACTTCTCCCAATTAAGCACCAAGTTGGTCTCTTCACAACGTGCCAATACCTTATCAAGATTATCCAAACACTCTTCAAAAGAATGTTCCACAACAGAGAAATCATCCATGAAAACCTCAAGGAAGTCCTCCACCATATCCGTCAATATTGTCATCATACATCAATGAAAATTAGCCGGTGCATTACATAAACCAAACGACATCCTTGAGAATGCAAATGTTCCATACGGACAAGTGAAGGTGGTCTTCTCTTGGTCTTCAGGTGCAATAAGAATCTGGTAATACCCGGAATACCCATCCAAGAAGCAATAATAAGCACGTCCGGCTAGCCTATCCAACATTTGATCAAGAAATAGAAGCGGAAAATGGTCTTTCCGAGTCATTTTGTTGAGCTTCCTATAATCCATGCATACTCTCCAACCAGTGACAGTTCTTGTGGGGAACAACTCATTGTTGTCATTTGTATTCAAAGTCATTACCCCCTTCTTCGGGACACATTGCACCGACGAAGTCCGTGAACTATCAAAAGTGGGGTAGACAACCCCAGCACCAACCATTTGATTATCTCCTTCTTGACTACCTCTTGCATGGCCTCATTCAACCTTTTTTGATGTTCCACGGAGGGTTTGGCTTCCTCCTCCAATATGATTTTGTGCATGTAAAAGGCGGGGCTTATACCTCGAATATCCACCAATTTCCAACCTATTGCCTTCTTCCTCCTTTGGAGCACTGCAAGGGTGGCATCTACCTGCACGTTAGTTAAGCACAAGGAAAGAATAACAGGTAAAGTGGAACAAGGGCCTCAGAACTCATACCTGAGGTGTGAAGGCAAGGGCTTCAACTCCAATATAAGAGGTTCCTCGATTAAGGGCTTTGTTGGTGGAGTATTCCGGTTCTCGAGGTCCAAGGAAAGTTTTCGGGTCTCATATGTATATCAACCCATTACTTGTAAAGCATTGACATATTCCACCAAGCCTTCCTTTTCATCCACATCATGATTCAATAACACAGCTTCCAATGGGTCTTTCACATTAATCATAGCACTTGTGTCTTCAACAATCACTTCAGTCACAAGATCCACAAACGAACACACTTCATTGCTATTGGGTTGCCTCATTGACTTGCAAACATGAAACACAACTTTTTCATCGCTCATCCGGAAAATGAGCTCCCCAGCTTCCACATCCACTAAGTCCTTCCCTGTATCTAGGAAAGATCTCTCCAATATGATTGGCACCTCGTAGTCAACCTCACAGTCAAGTATCACAAAATCTGTGGGAAGTATGAACTTGTCGACCTGAACTAGCACATCATCATATATCCCAATGGCCTCTTCATTGTCCTGTCTGCCATTTGAAATCTCATGGATATGGGTCTTGGTTGGCCAATCCCCAATGTCTTCAATATAGAATATGGCATCAAGTTAATGCTTGCCCCCAACTCATACAAAGCTTTTACGAAATTAGCACTACCAATAGTGCATGGGATTGTAAAGGCACCGGGGTCTTCTAACTTATGAGCCATGGAGTGTACAATGGCACTCACTTGATGCGTCATTTTGATCATTTCACAATTCATGGATCTCTTCTTTGTTTCCAAGTCTTTCATGAACTTGACATATCCCGTCATTTGTTCTAGATCTTCAACCAAATGCACATTTATGGACAAACTTTTCATCATATCAACAAATTTCTTGAATTGGTTCTTATTTTTTTTGCTTTACGAGCCTTTGAGGATATGGTGGAGGACGCCTTGAAAAAGGAGCCTTGGATTTGGGTACTACCGTTTCCGGTATGTCTATCACATGCTCCCTACACGAATTCACATCATTTTGTATATCCTCCATGTTGTCATCAATGTCTATCCTCACTTCATAATTCACATTCTCATCATTCACTTGCACAACATTGCTTTGCTCATCATCATCTTGCACCAACATATCATCACTCACAATCTTTCTTGGATTAGAGGTATTAGCAACTCCACCTCTACCACTTCTTGTAGTCACTTCCATAGCATGGCCCGTATTGTTCCCACCCTTTGGGTTTACTACCGTATTACTTGGTAGTGCCCCCTTAGGGAGAGTATTCAAAGCTTGAGAAATTTGGCCAAGTTGGACTTCCAAGTTGTAGATAGAAGTGTTGTGGGAGGCTAATTGGGCATTGGAGTCGGCATTTTTCTTCATCATTTGCTCGAACATTGTTTCAATCCGTCCCATCCCATTATTGGAAGAGATTGGACCTTGTGACGGATATGGAGGCCGGTTGTTCGGTTGTTGATACATCGTGGGCCTTTAAAAGCCGGGCCCCCAATTCCCTTGATTGTTGTTGTTCCAACCCCCTTGATTGTTATTGCCTCTCCAATTACTATTACTGTTGCCACCTAAATTGCCTTGATTTCCTTGATTACCCCAATTTGATTGTTGTTGTTCCCGCAATTGCCTTGGTTGTTGTTGTTGTTGCCATTATTCCACTTTCCTTGTTGACTTTGATTCCCCCAATTTCCTTTTGATCTCCACTATTGTTGATTCGGAGCATTGCCTCGTTGACATTGATAATTGTTGACATATTGAACCTCTTCACTTTGATCATCATAGGAATCATCTTGATTGTACCCACTACCACTTTGCTCAAATTGATCCGGATTGTTTTGAACTTGTTGACCTTGTTGCCTTCTCTTGTTGATCATCATATTCTTTCTTACATAGAATTCACTTGTTTTGGCCCTTGAACTTGTTGCAACTGAGCTTTGGCTAATTGGTTCATGGTAGTAGTCAACTCGGCTATAGCTTGGCCGTGGTCATGTAGCTCCTTGTGTAGGTGAATAACATTAGGGTCACCTTGTGGCACATTGGCTCTACTTTTCCATGCCGAGGATGTATCTCCCATCTCATCAAGTATTTCACATGCTTCGGCATATGGCGTGTTCATGAAGTTCCCCCCCCCCGACGAGTTGGTTGACCACACATTGGTTTGTTGTGTTTATGCCACGGTAGAATGTTTGTTTGATCATGGCTTCGGTCATATCATTATTCGAACATTCTTTAACCATCGTCTGATACCTTTTCCAAATCTCATGTAGTGTTTCATTTGTCTCTTGTTTAAAAGCAAGGATATCATCTCTTAGCGTTGTCATATGTCCCGAAGAAAAGAACTTTGCGATGAACATCTCGGTGAACTTATCCTAGGTGGTGATGGAATGGTTAGGTAACCTTTCTAGCCAATCCAAAGCCTTCCCCCTTAGAGAGAATGGGAAAATCCATAACCTCAATGTGTCCTCGGAGACATTAGTTTGCTTGCTCCCCCAACACGTGTCAACAAAACCTTTGAGATTCTTGTAGGAGTTTTGGTGTGGAGCTCCGGCGAAGAAACCCCTCTGTTCCAATAGTGTAAGCATGACATTGGTTATTTAAAAGTTGCCCGCCCTAATCCAGGGCGGGACTATTGCACTTGCATAGCCTTCGTTGGGCAACACCCGGTGTGTTTCCCTTGGAGAAGGTGGGGGAGGGTTTGGAATATTCATGAGGCGGTCGGCCTATCCTTTGTACTTGAGGTTCAAGTTGAATCTCATCCACGTGATCATCATCTACCTCCTCCCCCAATGGCAAATTTTCGAGGGCTTCGCTGTTAAGAGTCATATGGTACCATAAAGCAATTCACACACAAATACTCAAATATATAGCTAAAACCGTCCAACTCCCCGTCAACGACGCTAAAAAATGATCAGGTCCAAGCTTGCACTACTATTGAGTAGCGAGGATGGTCGATGCAGTTTTACCCAACTAGGTCAGGATCGAATCCACATGGACTTAATTATTGGAATTAGGTTTATATCCAAGTCTACATGCGGGTTTTGCTCTTAATTACACTTCCACACATGTTTAGTTTGATTTCTACTTCTAACTCTATTCTATTGATTGCAATAATTTAATCTAAGGACAATATTTTTGTTGTTTGTTTTCAAATGTTTAAAGAGACTAGGGTCGTGACTTCTACCTAGGTGAATATCTAACGGATAGTAAAATCTAGGGCAAGCTCGTGATTAATTGGGATCATAATATAGCTATCATACCTGGGTACTCACTCTATACCTCTTGGTGGTTTGAGTGTTTTTTTCCAATTTGGTTTTCTCAAGTCCAAATGGGTATTCATGCAATTCAAGTGATTTTATCTGAAGTCGGTATTACTATCTCTAGGTTTAACCCTTTAATTTGGGCTATCAGTTTCTTGAGTTCACCCCAATTCCTTGTTAGCCTAGTTTTTCTAGACTTATTCCCTCTTTCTCAAGTAGAGACTAAGTCATAAAGGCATGAATCAGTATTTGCAACTACTAATTCTATAGTTCTAGCATGAACTAGGCTAAAAATCACTAACACATACACATTCAAGCCCTAAAATCAAATACCCACACTAGGGTTGGGTCAAAACCCTATCAATGGGTTTAGCTACTCATGGAAATAATTGAAATTAAAGATAAAAATAAGATGAAACTCATAAAACTAGATTAAAAGATGAAAATCTAATATTAAAAGATGGATCTAGTACAAAATTTCCAAAAGCAGTAAAGTCAGCTGCCTCAGGTGCTCCTTTAATACATCGCATAACCTAAAAATGTCAAAAAAAACCTATTCATACTAAGCTGAAATTTTTGGACAAAAATACCCCTGCGGATGTTGAGCGGCCATGTAATTCTAAGCGTGGCTGCATTCTTGCTTTTGCAGTCGCATAATTCTGACTGCGATCCGCGTTCTTCAAATCCGAATCTGGGGCCGCATAATTTCAATCGCGACTGCGTAATGGACTTCTGGTGCCGCGTAATTCTGACACAGACCTCGCTTATCATTTGGCCTGAAAAAGCAACTCTCTGAATCTCCCTTTCATGGACCACATATTTCTGATTGCGGTCGCGTTGTGGCTTCCGCGGCCGCACAATATTTGTGCGGTCTGCGTTTGCGATCTCTTGGCCCAGTCTTGGTTTTTGTTCAAGTTTTTACTCCTTTATGAGTTGATTATGACTCATTTGGCTCATTGTGAACAATTCCTACAAGCAATCATATTACATTAATTTCCAGGAATACCTTCACGCATTTTTTGCCCAAAACACAACTAAAAGAGAGCAAATAATAGGTTAATATCCCTACTTATCAGGTTTATAGGCCCATTTGAGGTGTTGAGGCGAGTTGGGGAGGTTGCTTATGAGCTTGCTTTACCTCCTAGCCTATTAGGGTTTTATCCAGTTTTTCACGTGTCTATTCTCCAGAGGTACCATGCCGACTTGTCTCATATGTTAGACTTCAGTACTATTCAACTAGATGAGAGCTTGGGTTAAGAGGAGGAGCCAGTTGCTATTATTGATAGATAGGATCGCAGTTGAGATCCAAGAGGATTTCTGTGGTAAAGGTTCAGTAGAGGGGCCAACTAATCGAAGAGGTGACCTCGGAGTACATGCGGAGTAGATATCCACACTTATTTGGCAATTCGGGTATGAATCTAAACCCGTTCGAGGAAGAACGTTTGTTTAAGAGGTGGAGAATGTAACGGCCCGACTGGTCATTTTGCTTTCTAGAACCTCGTTCCCCTAAATAAGACTTCCCATACTTGCTTTTACTAATTTATGACTTGCAGAGATGGTTGGTTCAGGATTTGGAAGAGTTTGGGTTAAAATTGGAATACTTGGTTCCTTTAGGTTGGCTTAAAAGGCCAAGTTTGACTTCGGTCAACATTTTGAGTAAACGACCTATGATTCTAGATTTGAAGGTTCTAACAGATTCGTATGATGATTTCGGACTTGGTCATATATTCAGATCGGGTTTCGGATGACCAGTGAGAGTTTTGGCGCATAATAGTAAAAGTTGGTTCTTTAAGGATTTTAAAGTTCTTTAAATTTGTTTTGGAGCTGGTTTTTGTGATATCAAGGTCCAAACGGAATTCCGACACCGAAAATAGTTCTGTAATGTCATTTACGACTTGCACACAAAATTTGGTGTCATTCTGAGCAGTACAAGTATGTTTCGTCGCATTGAAAGTAGATTGAAGAACTTGAAGTTCATAAGTTTGATTCAATTGATTTTAGGGTATGATTCTTAGTTTTAATGTTGTTTCGGGCATTCCGAGGTTTTGAGTTTGAGCGAGTTCGTTTGATGATTCCAAACTAGTCGGTATGTTCAGGCGGGACTCCGAGCATCGATCGCACGAAGCTCGAACTAAGTTGAAAATTTGAGAAAGAGCTGAAGCTCCAGCTGCTGTCATAACCGCACCTACGGTTGGCCAACTGCAGGTACGAGATCGTAGGTGCGGTTGGAGCATCACAGATGTGGCCCTAGGAGAGAAGCCCAGGTTCCACAGATGCTGCTCCTCTTCCGCAGAAGCACAACCGCATGAGAGGTCGCCTGTCAGCAGGTGCGGCCCCAGCTGGCCTAGTGGAAATCGCTGAAGGCAGTGGCCTTCATTTAATATGGGAGTTAGTCATTTTTGACTCATTTCACTCCATTGTTGGGCAATTTTAGAGCTTCTTCAGATGGCTTTTCCACCAAGCTTTTGGAGGTAAGTAATTCCTACTATATGTGAGTTAAATACTAAGATTTTGGGTATATTAACATGTTAAGATTAGTGAAATTTATGAGATTAGAGGAAAACCTAGGGTTTGGCAAGAATGAGATTTTTACCACGAAATTGACCATGAAACTTATTGATAATCGTATATTTATGTTCCTTAAGTCATATGTAACAACTTCCTTCGAAAATTTTCGAAATCCAGGCACGTGGCCCCGGGGATAAATTTTAGGAATCTTGCATTTAGGGTTAGAAAATTACTTTAATATTTAGAGTATGAACTCTTTAGCATATATTGATTAGGTTTTACCCCATCTAGATAGTTTTGGATCATTCAGCTCTGATTTGAGAGTTTGAGCGCATTCTTGAGTTTGGAAGTAAGCTTTGAGACAAGATAAGTCTCTTTTCTAACCTTTTAAGAGGAAAATTTCCCCATAGGTGATTTTAATTAAAAATGTGAGTATTTGTGGTGGCTACGTACGCACGAAGTGACGAGAGTCTGTACGTAGCTACTATTCGTGTTATGTCCGAGTAGTTTAGGTTGACACCATGCTTTGTGAATACCGTTATTTGATGATACATGTTATTTGTATTAAATGTAATTAATTTGAGACTTCTAAGGATTTAAAGCTTCAAGTTGAATTGCCTTTTTCTTTTAAAGAAAAGAATTTAAGAATGAATTTGATTTAAATGATTAAATTTATATTTCACCGCCTCGCATGAATGATTCGCGAACGGGGTGAATAGATGCATCTATGGTTCACTCCGTTCGACCCTATAGTAGGGCGCATTTTATTATTATGTTGGATCGGACCGTACGACCTTGGCATTACTTGTGCATGCTACTTGCTTGGAACTTTCTGTGATTTGAACTGCTTAAATGCCTTGAAATGTAATTGTTAATTGATATGACAAAAATTAAAATTATATTTATGAAAGAACTTGTCACTTCCTATTATTAACTGTCGGTAATATTCATGACATTCATACTTAGCATAAAACTTAAATTATATTATTGTTGGCCCTAATAAGTGTCAAGTCGACCCCTCGTCACTACTTCTCGAGGTTAGACTGGATACTTACCGGGTACATATTGTTTATGTACTCATACTACGTAACTGTACTTAATTGTACATGATCTGAGACTGGTGCATCTAATTACCCACCCGACGCGTATTCTTGATATCGGTTCGAGACTTTACGGTGAACTGCCCCCTTTCCGAGCCGTTTAGCAGCATCGCTGGAGTTTCTCTTTTGTTGTATATGTCTATTCTATCTCAGACAATAGAATATATTTTTTTGTATATTCTACTAGTTGACCTCGTACTTGTGACACTAGATCCTGACACACACATTAGTAGACTATTATTTTTGGGTTGTAAAAATTATATTCATGATTTCCTCTAGTGGTTCTTTCATTGGTTGCCTTGTAATTTTATTAAGTACTAAATGCTTAAATTTAAGTAAAATTTGTGTTTGGAAATTCTTAAATAAAAAATTAAAATCACTAGGTTGTTCACGGTTGGCTTATCCAGCAGCGGTGCTGAACGCCATCACGACCTGATGTGGAATTGGGTCATGACATCCTATAAGTTCTACAAATAGAGTCTGAAATATGTACAACTGTTTCGAATTAAATGAACAGTAAATGAGGAAAGAGGAAGGGGACTTCAAGGTTTGCGGATACCAGCAGATCTATCTCGAGTCTCCAAATGTGCTAATCGGAGCTGATGCACTTCACGTACAGCTGGGATCAGTACCAAAATCTGCACAAAAAGTGTAGAGTGTAGTATGAGTATAACCAACCCAATGCAATCCGTAAGTGTCGAGCCAAACCTCGACGAGGTTGTGACGAGGCTATGACATGACACTCACATAGTTTAACTCGTACAAATGAAGATATATGTACATCATAACAACAAATAGAGATTTAATACATATGATTGGGAAGGGCATGCAAAAATGAAACAAGATACGATAACTACAACAGGAATGACAACATGAGAGAGTCAAATAAACCCTCAACCAATGAAAATGGATAAACATAACGAATAAAGATGGTATGGCATCACCCATCGTGCTTTTACTCTTAAGCTCTCCATGAAATGATAATAATGGCACGACATCACCCTTCGTGCTTTTACTCTCAATCTTTCCATGAAACAATAAATATTGCATGCCATCACCCTTCGTGCTTTAACTCTCTTCCTCACCATGTATTAATCAGTAAATGAAGCAATAAATGGCACAGCATCACCCTTTATGCTTTACCCCTCTCCCTTACCATGTAGTAATGAATGTCAGATTAAGCAAGAATAAACCTTACATCAGTAATAGCTCCAAGATACCAATCCTCAATTTCAAAGAAATATTCAATCATCACAATTTAATTCATAAATGTGGATAGAACGATCAAATTAGAAATAAACTAATCGAAGCATGGATATCATAAGTAAAGAAAGCAATAAATTTCAAGCAACAAGACCCACCCGTATGCCTTAACCCAACCACAACGCATAAGTATTCGTCACCGCACATATACATTGTACCCACATATTTAAACGCGTAGCAAAACAGCAAACAAGTGCTAATCCCTCAAATCACGGTTAACCATGACACTTACCCCACTCTACAATCGACTCAAAGTCCAACCACAACCTTGCCTTTCGAACAAGCCTCCGAACCAACTAAATCTAGCAAATTATTAACCAAATGATTCAAAATAAGCCTAGGAACTATCCACAAATGAAAGGGATTCAATTTAGATCATTATTGGAAAAGTCAACAAAAGTTAATCCCGGGCTCGCTTGGTCAAAAGCTGAAATTCAGACCAAAATCCGACTACCCATTCACCCCCCGAGCCCGGTTATGTAATTTATTTTGAAATCTGACCTCAATTCGAGGTCTAAATTCTAATTTCACAAAAATCCCTAATTTTGTCCAAATCTCCAATTTCTACCATGAAAATCCTAGATTTAAGGTTGAAATTTTATGAAATATAGTGGGTAATTGAAAAAATAGGTTAGAGTCACTTACTAATGAATTGAGGAAGATAAGCTCTTGGGAAAATTGCCTTTAAGGTTTTTAGGGTTGAGAATTTGGAAGAATGAGCTAAAATCCCCTTTTTCCCTTCATATGTCCAGGCACATATGTCGCATTTGCAACCCAGGATTCGCAATGCGAAAAATCCTTTACAAATGCGAAGACCTCATACTTCTGCTGCCATCGCAATTGCGATGGTTTGTTCGCAAATGTGAACTTGGACTTCTCGCAATTGCGACCATTTTGATCGCAAATGCGAACTCTGTTGATCCAGTCGCGCTTCACAACTGCGAAGTAGTTGTTCATAATTGCAAACCTGACAGAGGCACTGTAACATCACAGATGCAAAATCAGATCTCGCAAATGCAAGGTCTGAGGCCTACACCAGAAACAGTATTTCAGTAGCTATTTTTCCTAAGTCCAAACCACTCCGAAGTCAATTCGAAACTAACCCGAGGCCTCCAGGCTCCATACCAAATATGCACACAAGTCCAAAAATATCATACGAACTTGCTCACGCAATCAAAATACTAAAATAACACCAAACTATACGAATCGGACACCAAAACGAATGAATGTTTTTAATAAAATTTAAGAACTTTTATTTTAATAACCGGACGTCCAAATCACGTCAATCCAACTCCGTTTTGCACGAAATTTTGTCGACAAGTCACAAATACAGTAATGGACATATACCAAGTTTAGGAACCAAAATTTGGACCCGATATCAGTAAAGTCAAACTTCGGTCAAACTTTTTAATTCTTTAAACCTTTAAATTCAAATTTTCGACAAAATACAATAATTCGAGCTAGGGACCTCTGAATTTGATTTCGAACATACGTCTATGTCCCAAATTAGGATTCGGACCTACCGAACTGTCAAAATACAGATATGGGTCTATTGCTTAAAATGTTGACCGAAGTCAACTCAAATAAAATTTTAAGACACGAATTCACATTTTAATAAATTTTTCACATAAAACTCTTCTAGAAAAAGACACAGACTGTGCATGCAAATCGAAAAAGGCTAAAAGGAGCTATTTGAGATTTTGAAATATAGAATTATAGGATAAAACTCTAGATGACCTGTTGTGACGACCCAGCCAGTTGTCTTAAGAATTTACGCCATGATCCTCCATTAACTACTTTCCCCATGTTTATTTCTGCTATGTTGATTGCCAGAATGTTCGGTATTGAGTTTCGGAGAGTTTTGGACACTTAGTCCCTAAATGAGAGTTTAAGTGTTCGAAAGTTGACCGTAGTCGGAACAGTGTGAAGACGGCCTTGGAATGGAAATCTGATGGTTCTGTTAATTCCATTGGGTGATTTCGAGCTTAGGGACATGTTCGGATTGTGTTTTGGAGGTCCGTAGCTAACTTAGGTTTGAAATGTCGAAAGGTCGAATTTTAAAGTTTCCGGTTCGATAGTGAGATTTTTATCCGAGGGTCGGAATGGAATTTCGGGAGTTGGTGTAGTTCCGTAGTGTTGAATGTGACGTGTGTGCAAAATTTTAGGTCGATCGGACGAGGTTTGATAGACTTTTTGATAGAAAGCGTATTTTTAGAGTTTTTGGAATTCTTAGGCTTGAATCCGATGAAAAATAGGTGTTTTGATGTTGTTTTAGACGTTATGAAGGTTGGAACAAGTTTGAATGAAGTTATGGGATATGTTGGTAGGTTTTGTTGAGGTATCGGGGGCCTCGGGATTATTTCAAATGGTTGACGGAAAGATTTTTGGAATTTTGGAGTTGCAGCTTCAGCTGTTCTTCTGTCATAACCGCACCTACGAGTGTAGGACCGCAGATGCGGAGCTGCAGAAGCAGCGGATCTATCACAGAAGTGGAAATGGGAAGTTCGGCAGGGACCACAGAAGCGGTAGGATTTTCGCAGGAGCGGTACCACATCTGCGGATGGGGAGTTGCAAGTGCGGAAGATTGGTTTTAAGTGAGAAGTCACAGATGTGACCCGTGTTCTGCAAAAGCGGGACCGCAGATGCGATAACAGCCAGGCAGAAATATGATATTTCGAGTGTTTAGTTTCAAAAGTTTGAAATTAAATTTGGAGCTCGGGAGAAGGCGATTTTGGGAGGAAATTGAAGAGGAGATCATTGGGTAACAATTCTTTAACCCTTTCTAGTTATATTTCATCAATCTATAGTTAGTTTCATTTTTTAATTTCGGATTGGAGATGAAAATTGGGGAAAAGTTGGAAGAAAGTACTTTAACCTAGAATTCGACTTTTGATTGGGAATTTGACCTTAGATTTGGATAACTCTGGTATGCATGAACTCGTAAGAGTATGAGGATTCTGAAAATATAAATTTTACCCAATTCTAAGACGTGGGCCCGAGGGGAATTTTTGCTATTTTACCTAATTTCGTGTATTAGCTTAGAATTTAATTGTAGAATCAGTTACTTGAAGTGTTATTTACATTATGCAATTGAATTGAATAGATTTGGGCCATTTAGAGTCTAGTACTCGTGGCAAGAATGTGGTCTCGGGTTGATTATTGAGTTGGTTCGAGGTAAGTGGTTTGTCTAACCTTGTGTGGGGGACCTTTCCCTTAGGATTTGGTATATTTGATGCTTGAAATGCCTTGTACATAAGGTGACGAGTGCGTACTTGAGCTAATTGTTGAAAATTCAGTTTTCTTTAAGTAATTTCAATTGTGTTCCTTTTCCTGTTTCATTTTACTTGCAATTTAAACATGCTGTTAACTTAGAAAAAGCATGTCTAATTGACTTAACTATTTATTTTCTTAAACTGCCTTAATTGAATTATGTGAAGCATGTTAGATTAGAAGTACATGTTTACTTGATACGAAATTGAGCTTAATTGAGTATTCTTGTGTTGCTGCTATTTGTGTTACTTTGGGATTTAGGGACGGCATCCCGGGAGATCCCCTATATGTATTTATGATTTGAACAGAGGTGAGGGATACCAAGAGATCCCTAGTACGTATATTGATGATACCAAGAGATCCCTAGCATATATTGAGGATACTGATAGATCCTCGGGATACCAAGAGATCCCTAGCATATATTGAGGATACCGAGAGATCCTCGGGATACCAAGAGATCCCTGGCATATATTGAGGGTACTAAGAGATCCTCGGGATACTGAGAGATCCCCGGTTACTTCCTTGTGATTGTTTTTGCCTCTGATTCAGTTATTGAATTCCTTGTTTTCCTGTATTAAATTCTTAGTGTTAGTTTTCAACTGTACTGCTTATCCTATACTGTCATATCTTATATTTTTATTTTACCTCAGTGGAGCCCTGACCTTCCTCGTCACTACCCGACCGAGGTTAGGCTTGACACTTACTGAGTACCGATGTGGTGTACTCATGCCCTTTCTGTGCATGTTTTTCATGTGCAGATCCAGGTACCTTGACTCAGACTTACCATCTTTGAGGCGAGGTGACCCTTCAGAGACTTTGAGGTATATCTGCCGCGTCCGCAAACCGAGGAGTCTCTCTCTATTCTCTCTTATAGTTACAGCCCTTCCGTATTTACTTATTTTAGACTATTCTGAAGTTATAGCACCATGTAATATCCTTAGCTTGTGATTTATGGGTTTTCGGGTTTTGGGAGAGATATATATTGGATTTGAGAGTTATATTTTGTATGCCGAGTGGCACTTTTAAAACCCTATTTTATTACATTATTTCTATTTTAAATTGTATTCTTCCGCAAATTGGTTTATCTTCTGCGTTTTAGGCTTACCTAGTCGTAGAGACTAGGTTCCGTCACAATGGTTCACGGAGGGAAAACCAGGGTCGTGACAAGTTGATATTAGAGCTCTAGGTTCATAGGAGTCATGGTTCACAAGCCGGTTTATTAGAGTCTCGATGATCGGTACGGAGACGTTTGTACATATCTACGAGAGGCTATGTCACCGTTAGGAAAATTCCACTCCATTTGATTTCCTTATCGTGTGAGATTTTGATATCACAATTCTAAACTTCTATCTTCTATTCTCGCACAGATGGTGAGGACACGTGTTACCCGAGATGATCAGACACCCATGTGGTGCAGCTAGAGCACCTGCGCGAGTTGCTGCCGAGGTACCACCAGTAGATCCAGCCGGAGTTCAGGCACCCGATACGCCTACTACTACTACTACTCCAGCACTTCAGGAGACTCTAGCATAGTTCATGAGCATGTACACCACTTTGGCTCATGCAGGGTTTCTTCTGCTTGCTGCAGTTATATCTCGGGCCGGGGGAGAAGCACAGCCTCATGCCGCCCGCACTCCTGAGCAGTGAGTGCATGTTGAGCATGTCCCTGAGATTATTCCTATATAGCTTGCAGTCCAAGATCAGCCCGAGGACAAGGAAGCGACTTCCGAGGATGAGCAGCTGAGGCTTGAGAGGTTCAAGAAGTACAAGCCTCATGTATTCAGTGGTCTAGCATCGAATGATGCTCTAGGATTTCTAGATGAGTGTTACCGCATTCTCTGTACCATGGGTATATCAGTATTGAGTGGGGTTTCCTTCACTACTTTCCAGCTTCGAGGGGCCGCCTATGAGTGGTGGCGCACCTATGAGTTAGACAGTTCGGATGAAGCTGCTTCACTGACTTGGACTCAGTTTTAAGATTTGTTCCTGAGAGAGTATGTTCCTCAGAGCCTTAAGGATGCATGGCGCGTAGAGTTTGAGCATTTGCACTAGGGAGCTATGACTGTCTTAGAGTATGCTCTCTGTTACACTAGTTTGGCTAGACATGCCCCAGCCTTGGTTTCTACTGTTCGCGAGAGGGTTCGCCGATATTTTGAAGGCCTTATTCCCAGCATTAGTTCTAGTATGGCTCGTGAGTTGGAGATGGATATTTCTTATCAATAGGTGGTGAGCATTGCTAGGAGTATTGAGGGTATGTATGTTAGGGAGAGAGAGGAGAGAGAGGCCAAGAGGTCTCGAGAGTCGGCCATTTCTCTGGTGCCCATTCCCTAGCAGTAGGTCATCATGGTAAGGGTTATATGAGTCACCCTGTCCATTCAGCTCTTCCAGCAGCCATCGATATTCCAACATCTCCTAGACCTCAGGAGCCTTATTATGCACCTCTTGTATCTAGGGTGCCTCCTGCGCGGGGTGCTTACAGAGGTCAGTCCAGCAAACTTGGCCCGAGCCAGTCACAGCTACCACGTCCTCCCAGAGTTTGCTTTGAGTGTGCTGACACATGCCATGTGGTAAGGGATTGCCCTAGACTTGGGAGGAGTGCACCTTCACAGACTTCTCAGCCACAACGTGCCCCGTAGAGTTCTCAGGCTATGGTTACAGCTCCAGTTGCTACCCCACCTGCTCAACCAGCTAGAGGTGGAGGTCGGGGAGGTAGAGGTTGCCCTAGAGGGGGAGTCCAGGCCAAATACTATGCCCTTCCTGCCCGTACCGAGGTTGTTGCCTCCGATTCTGTCATCACAGGTATTACATTGGTCTGTCACAGAGATGCATCAGTTCTATTCGATCCAGGCTCCACTTACTCTTATGTGTCTTCTTATTTTGCTCTGCCTTTGGGTGTATCTCGGGATTCTTTGAGTTCCCCGGTTTATGTTTCTACTCCTGTGGGAGATTCTCTTGTTGTAGACCGCATTTATCAGTCGTGTTTGGTTGCTCTTAGTGGTTTTGAGACCAAAGCTGATTTATTGTTGCTCAACATGGTAGATTTTAATATTATCTTGGGCATGGACTAGTTGTTGCCCTATTATGCTATTCTTGACTGTCACGCCAAAACTGTGACACTAGCTATGCTAGGTGTACTGCGTGTTGAGTGGAGGGGTACTTTAGATCACACTCCCAGTAGAGTTATTTCCTTTTTTAAAGCTCAGCGTATAGTTGAGAAAGGGTGTGATGTGTATTTAGCCTATGTGATAGATATTAGTATTGATACCCCTTCGGTTGATTTAGTTCCAGTAGTACGGGATTTTTCCGATGTGTTTCCAGCTGATCTTCCAGGCATGCCTCCTAATAGAGATATTGATTTTGGCATTGATCTGTTGTCGGGCACTCAACACATTTCTATTCCTCCGTATCATATGGCTTCTCTTGAGTTGAAAGTGTTGAAGGATCAGTTACAGGAATTGCTTGACAAGGGTTTTATACGGCTCAGTGTATCACCTTGGGGTGCTTCTGTCTTGTTTGTGAAGAAAAAATATGGTTCTATGCGTATGTGTATTGATTATCGCCAAATGAACAAAGTTACAATTAAGAACCATTATCCTTTGCCTCGTATTGATGATATGTTTGACCAGCATCAGGACGCACAGGTGTTTTCTAAGATTGACTTGCGCTCAAGTTACCATCAGTTGAATATTCAGGAGCGAGATATCCCAAAGACTGCTTTCAGGACTCTATATGGTCATTATGATTTTCTTGTTATGTCATTTGGGCTGACCAATGTCCTAAAAGCCTTTATGCACTTGATGCATAGTGTGTCCCGGCCGTATCTTGACTCATTCGTCATTGTCTTTATTGATGATATTCTGGTGTATTCCCGGAGTCGGGAAGATCATGAGCAGCACTTGAGGACTGTGCTTCAGACTCTGAGAGAGAAGAAGTTATATGCTAAGTTCTTTAAATGTGAGTTTTGGTTGGATTCAGTGGCATTCTTAGGCCACGTGGTATCGAGTGAGGGTATTCAGGTGGATCTAAAGAAAATAGAGTCATGCAGAGTTGGCCCAGACCATCCTCAACTACAGAAATTTGCAGTTTCCTTAGCTTGGCGGGTTACTACCATCGTTTTGTGGAGGGGTTTTCATCGACTGTAGCCCCTATGACCAGGTTGACCCAGAAGGGTGCTCCGTTCTAGTGGACGGAGGAGTGTGTGGCAAGCTTTAAGAAGCTCAAGATAGCATTAACTACAGCCCCAATTTTGATACTGCCTACAGGTTCGGGGTCTTATACGGTCTATTGTGATGCCTCTAGGATTGGCCTCTGAACGGTGTTGATACAGGACGGTAGGAAAATTGCCTACACGTCTAGACAGTTGAAGGTACATGAGAAGAATTACCCTATCCATGACCTTGAGTTAGCTGCCATTGTTCACGCCCTGAAGATCTGATGCCATTACTTATACGGGGTTCCTTGTGAGATTTATACTGACCATCGGAGCTTGCAGCACCTGTTCAAGCAAAAGGATTTTAATTTGCACTGGAGGAGGTGGTTAGAGTTGCTGAAAGACTATGATATCACTATTTTGTATCACCCGGGCAAGGCCAATATGGTGGCCGATGCTTTGAGTCGCCGAGCAGAGAGTTTGGGGAGTTTGGCTTATTTACCAACATCGAAGAGACCTATGGCGATGGATGTTCGGGCCTTAGCTAGCTAGTTTGTGAGATTGGACCTTTCGGAGCCTAGTCGGGTTCTAGCTTGCGTGGTTTCTCAGTCTTCCTTATTTGATCGTATCAGGGAGCGTCGATATGATAACCCTCATTTTCTTGTCCTCAAGGACAAGGTTTAGCACGGTGATGCTAGAGAAGTGACTATTGGCGATGACGGTGTATCGAGGATGCATGGTCGGATTTCTGTACCCAATGTTGATGGGCTTCGGGAGTTGATTCTGGAGGAGGCCCATAGCTTGCGGCATTCCATTCATCCGGGTGCCGCGAAGATGTATCAAGATTTGAGGCAGCACTACTGGTAGAGGCGGATGAAGAAGGACATAGTTGGATTTGTAGCTCGATGCCTCAATTGTCAGCAGGTGAAGTATGAGTACTAGGGACCGGATGGATTGCTTCAGCAAATAGAGATTCCGGAGTGGAAGTGGGAGCAGATCACCATGGACTTTGTAGTTGGGCTCCCACGGACTTTGAGAAAGTTCGACGCTATTTGGGTGATTGTGGATCGTCTGACCAAGTCCGTTCACTTTATTCCTGTATGTACTACTTATTCTTTGGAGCGGTTGGCAGAGATTTACATCCGGGAGATTGTTCACCTGCATGGTATTCCAGTGTCCATCATTTCAGATAGGGGTACTTAGTTTGGGAGAGCTATTCAACATGAGTTGGGTACTCGGGTAGAGTTGAGTACAACATTTCACCCTCAGATGGACGGACAGTCCGAGCGCACTATTTAGATTCTTAAGGATATGCTCTGTGCGTGTGTGATCTAGTTTGGAGGGTCTTAGGATCAGTTCTTGCCATTGGCGGAGTTTGCTTACAACAACAGCTATCAGTCTAGCATTCAGATGGCACCGTATGAGGCTTTATATGGTAGACAGTGTAGATCCCCCGGTGGATTGGTTTAAGCCGGGTGAGGCCAGATTATTGGGCACAGACTTGGTTCAGGATACTTTGGAGAAGGTCAACGTGATTCAAGATAGACTCTATACAGCCCAGTCCAGACAGAAGAGTTACGCGGACCGAAAGGTTCGTGATGTTTCCTATATGGTTGAAGAGCGGGTTCTGCTTTGGGTTTCGCCTATGAAGGGCGTTATGAAATTTGGGAAGAAGGAAAAGTTGAGTCCAAGGTTTATTGGGCCTTTTGAGATATTGAGGCGTGTTGGGGATATTGCTTATAAGCTTGCCTTACCTCCCAGCTTGGCAGGAGTTCATCCGGTATTCCATGTCTCGATGCTCTGGAGGTATCACAGTGATCTATCACACATGTTAGATTTTAGTTCGGTCCAGTTGGACAAGGATCTATCTTATATTGAGGAGGCAGTGTCAATATTGGACAGGCAGGTTAGAAAGCTAAGGTCAAAGAACATTGCATCGGTAAAGGTTCAGTGGCGGGGTCAGCCGGTCAAAGAGGCGATCTGGGAGACCGAGCAGGAAATGCGCAACCGTTACTCTCATTTTTTCACTACTTCAGGTATGTCTCTATGCTCGTTCGAGGACGAACGAATGTTTAAGTGTAGGAGGATGTGACGACCTGGCTGGTCGTTTTAAGAATTTACACCCCAATCCCCCCTTAACTGCTTTCCCCGTGTTTATTTTTGCTATGTTGATTGTCGGGATGTTCGGTTGAGTTTCGGAGAGTTTTGGGACACTTAGTCCCTAAATGAGAGCTTAAGTGTTAGAAAGTTGAACGTAGTCGGAACAGTTTGAAGACGACCTTGGAATGAAAATCTGATGGTTCCGTTAGCTCCGTTGGGTGATTTCGGGCTTAGGGGCATGTTCAGATTGTGTTTTGGAGGTCCGTAGCTAACTTAGGCTTGAAATGCCGAAAGGTCGAATTTTGAAGTTTCCGGTTCGATAGTGAGATTTTTATCTGAGGGCCTGAATGGAATTCCGGGAGTTGGAGTAGCTCCGTAGTATTGAATGTGACGTGTGTGCAAAATTTCAGGTCATTCGGATGAGGTTTGATAGACTTTTTGATCAAAAGCGTATTTTTAGAGTTTTTGGAATTCTTAGGCTTGAATCCGATGAAAAATAGGTGTTTTGATGTTGTTTTGGATGTTCCGAAGGTTGGAACAAGTTTGAATGAAGTTATGGGATATGTTGGTAGGTTGGTTGAGGTCTCGAGGGCCTCGGGATAATTTTGGAAGGTCGACGAAAAGATTTTTGGAATTTTGGAGTTGCAACTTCAACTGTTCTTCTATCATAACCGTACCTGCAAGTGTGGGACCACAGGCGCGGAGCCGCATAAGTGGCGGATCTATCGCAGAAGCAGAAATGGGGAAGTTTGGCAGGGACCGCAGAAGCGGTAGGATTTCCGCAGGAGCGGTACCGCATCTGCAGATGGAGAGTCGTAGATGTGGAAGATTGGTTTTAAGTGAGAAGTCGCGGATGCGACCCGTGTTTCGCAAAAGCGGGACCGCATAAGTGGTCCCAGGACCGCAGATGTGGTAACAGCTGGGCAGAATATGAAATTTCGAGGGTTTAGTTTCAAAAGTTTGAATTTCGATTTGGAGCTCGGGAGAGGGCGATTTTGGGAGGAAATTGAAGAGGAGATCATTGGGTAACTATTCTTTAACCCTTTCTAGTTATATTCCATCAATCTATAGTTAGTTTCATCATTTAATTTTGGATTGGAGATGAAAATTGGGGAAAAGTTGGAAGAAAGGTTTTAGACCTAGAATTCGACTTTTGATTGGGAGTTTGACCTTAGATTTGGATAAATCTGGTATGCATGAACTCGTGAGAGTATGAGGATTCTGAAAATATGAATTTTACCCAATTTCGAGACGTGGGCCCGAGGGGCATTTTGGTCATTTTACTTAATTTCATGTATTAGCTTAGAATTTAATTGTAGAATTAGTTACTTGAAGTGTTATTTACATTATGCAATTGAATTGAATAGATTTGGGCCATTTGGAGTCGAGTACTCGTGGCACGAACGTGGTCTCGGGTTGATTATTGAGCAGGTTCGAGGTAAGTGGCTTGTCTAACCTTGTGTGAGGGGACCTTCCCCTTAGGATTTGGTATATTTGATGTTTGAAATGCCTTGTACGTGAGGTGACGAGTGCGTATTTGAGCTAATTGTTGAAAATCCAGTTTTCTTTAAGTAATTTCAATTGTGTTCCTTTTCCTGTTTCATTTTACTTGCAATTTAAACCTGCTGTTAAATTGGAAAAGGCATGTCTAATTGACTTAATTGTTTATTTGCTTAAACTGCCTTAATTGAATTATGTGAAGCATGTTAGACTAGAAGTACCTGTTTACTTGATACAAAATTGAGCTTAATTAAGTATTCTTGTGTTGCTGCTGTGTGTGTTACTTTGGGACTACGGGACGGCATCCCGGGAGATCCCCTATACGTATTTATGATTTGAACTGAGGTGCGGGATACGGAGAGATCCCTGGCACGTATATTGAGGATACCAAGAGATCCTCGGGATACTAAGAGATCCCTAGCATATATTGAGGATACCGAGAGATCCTCGGGATACCAAGAGATCCCTGGCATATATTGAGGGTACTAAGAGATCCTCGGGATACTGAGAGATCCCCGATTACTTCCTTGTGATTGTTTTTGCCTCTGATTCAGTTATTGAATTCCTTGTTTTCCTGTATTAAATTCTTAGTGTTAGTTTTCAACTGTACTGCTTATCCTATACTGTCATATCTTATATTTTTATTTTACCTCAGTGGAGCCCTGACCTTCCTCGTCACTACCCGACCGAGGTTAGGCTTGGCACTTACTGAGTACCGATGTGGTGTACTCATGCCCTTTCTGTGCATGTTTTTCATGTGCAGATCCAGGTACCTTGACTCAGACTTACCATCCTTGAGGCGAGGTGACCCTTCAGAGACTTTGAGGTATATCTGCTGCGTCCGCAAACCGAGAAGTCTCTCTCTATTCTCTCTTATAGTTACAGCCCTTCCGTATTTACTTATTTTAGACTGTTCTGGAGTTGGAGCACTATGTAATATCCTTAGCTTGTGATTCATGGGTTTCCGGGTTTTGGGAGAGAGATATATTGGATTTGAGAGTTATATTTTGTATGCCGAGCGACACTTTTATAACGTTGTTTTATTATATTATTTCTGTTTTAAATTGTATTCTTCCGCAAATTGGTTTATCTTCCGCATTTTAGGCTTACCTAGTCATAGACACTAGATGCCATCACGATGGTTCACGGAGGGCGAACCGGGGTCGTGACACCTATCGGGTCATCACAATGCTCGAGCAACTTGATTTACCAACTTGTTAATTGACGATGAAAGCGTTGATTTTCAATTCGTCTTTGCTCGTCTCATTGAATCAATTACTCTATGTGTTTCATGTTTAACCTATCTGACATTAGAAAAATTTCTGCCTTCACAAAATAAAATTTTCATTAAAATATAGTTGAAGTACACAAAAATTAATTGTTAGAATCTTGTAGAGGACCAGGTACTCTACTGTTTGGTGGACTCATACAAACTAACAATTGATATCAGAGCAGGTTTCTCCTATCAGGCTAACACCTACGAAGGATCCTTATGGCTGCTCCACCAAATTTTGAAAAAGGTCAATCTACATACCGACAACCTAGGTTCAATAGACAATACTATGGGTGGTGGAAAACAAGAATGCATGATTTTATCATGGCTGAGGATTCTGAGTTATGGGATATCATATGCGATGGTCCTTATGTTCCAACAAAGGTACTGGAAGAACATCCATTTTCAATGGCAAAAGCCAGTAAAGAATACACTGACGCAGACAAAAAAGCTATGGAGAAGAATTTTCGTGCCAAGAAGATTCTAGTATGTGGAATAGGACCTAAAGAATATAATAGAATCGCCGCCTGCGACACTGCCTAAGAGATATGGGAAGCTTTGCAAACAGCTCATGAGGGAACCACACAAGTAAAACAGTCTAAGATCGATATGCTCACTACCGAGTATGAACTCTTCAAAATGAAGGACGATGAATCCATTCAAGATATGCACACAAGATTCACTTCCATCATAAATGAGTTACACTCACTTGGTGAAACTTTTATTTTAACAATTGGACGTCTGAATCACGTCAATTCAACTCTGTTTTGCACCAAATTTTGCAGACAAGTCACAAATACAGTAATGGACATATACCAAATTTAGGAACCAAAATTCGGACCCGGTATCAGCAAAGTCAAACTTCGGTCAAACTTTTTAATTCTTTAAACCTTTAAATTCAAATTTTCGACAAAATGCGATAACTCGAGCAAGGGACCTCTGAATTCGATTCCGGACATACGTCTAAGTCCCAAATTAGGATGCGGACCTATCGGACCATCAAAATACAGATACGGGTCCACTGCTCAAAATGTTGACCAAAGTCAACTCAAATAAATTTTTAAGGCACGAATTCACATTTTAATAAATTTTTCACATAAAACTCTTCCAGAAAAAGACACGGATTGTGCATGCACATCAAAAAAGGCTAAAAGGAGCTATTTTATATTTTGAAATACAGAATTATAGGATACAACTCTAGATGACTCGTCGGGTCATCACAATGCTCGAGCAACTCGATTTACCAACTTGTAAATTGACGATGAAAGCATTGATTTTGAATTCATCTTTGTTCGTCTCACTGAATAAATTACTCTAGTATGTTTCATGTTTAACCTATATGACATTAGAAAAATTTCCGCCTTCACAAAATAAAATTTTCATTAAAATATAGTTGAAGCACAAAAATTGATTGTTAGTTACTTATCTCTATAGGCTCTAATGAATGATGTTGGAAGTATTATTTTTTTCTAATAAAATTATATTTTTTTTATTTAGAACATATATATAGAGAGAGAGAGTGTGTGCATGTGTGTGTGATGATCCGATAAGTTATTTTTAATTTTAGCATTCATTTTGTGTTCTGAGATCTCAAATAGCTCCATTTAATCTTTGTCAATTTGTGTGCACAGTTTGTGTCCTTTTTTTCGGAAAATTTTTATGTGAAAAATTGAAGAAAATGTGAATTTTAGCTTTAAATAAATAACTTGAGCTAAGTACGGTCAATAGTTTATGTAAATAGACCCGAATCAGTATTTTGACGATCCCGATAAGTCTGTATCATCATTTGAGACTTGGGAGTATGACCAAAAATAAATTTAGAAGTCCCTAACTTTATTTAACGTGATTTGTTAAAAACTAGTAATTTGAAGGTTTAAAGAATTCCTAAGTTTGACCGTAGGTTGACTTTATTGCTACTGGGTTCGGATTTCGATTTCGGAACTTGATATAGGTTCATTTCACTACTTATGACTTACCCAAAAAAATTGGTACAAAACCGGAGTTGATTTGACATAATTCGGACATTCGGTTGTAAATTTTAAAGTTATTAAGTTTCTTTGAAAATTTCATGCATTTTGATGTCCGATTCATAGTTCTAGGTATTATTTTGGTGTTTTGATGGGGCGAGTGAGAACTTATGTTATTATTATACTTGTGTGCATTTTTGGTTTAGAACCCAAGGGCTCGGGTGAGTTTCGGATAGGCTACAGATTGATTTTAAACATAGAAGAATTTTTGGTTTCAGAGATTCTGGTGTCTGGTTCTTTGTTCTTCGGGATCACGAAGCCACTCTTGTAATCGCAAAGGGTAACCTACGCTAGAGAGAGATTTCCTCTATGTGAACACAAGGTTGAGGTCATGAATACGAAGTAGTAGTGGGATCAACCTTCGCGAATGCGACCAATACCATCGGAACGCAATGGGTAAGGGCCTTGGAGGGGATCTGCTAAGTGTTCTATGCGAACGCGAGCCCTGGCTCACGAACGCGAAGGCCAGGGGGGAAGCTTTCAAGAACGCTTAGGCCAATAGGGATGATGTGCTTTGCAATCACATCAGGTCCATCGCAAACGCGATGAAGACCTGGCGCCAAGTTAATTAAATAGCCCAAAGTCGGGATTTTCTTCATTTTTCAACATCTCCACATTTGAGCTTGGCCTAGAGGCGATTTTGAAGAGAACGTTTATTCCCGCCTTATAGGTTAGTAGATTTTAACTCGTTTTCTTCTATTTACATCAACACCCATTGATTTTTAGACTTTAATCTATGTTTGTTCAAGGTAGAAATTAAGGATTTAGGTGGAAATTAGGGATTTTGCAAAATTGAGATTTAGAACTCAAATTGAGGTCGGATTTCGAAACTAATCACATAATCGGGCTCAGGGGTGAATGGGTAATTCAGTTCTGGTACGAATCTCGAGTTTTGATCATGCGGGTTGGGGTTGATTTTTTTTCAAAATCATTAAAGATTGAATCTTTTTCACTCATGGGTAGTTTTTAAAGATTATTTTGAATTGTTTGAACTATAGTTGGTTAGATTCAATTGGTTTAGAGGCGAATTTCAGAGGAATGGCCCCGGTTGAACTTTGATTCGATTGCGGAGCAAGGTAAATGTCGTGGTTAACCTTGACTTGAGGGATTAGAACTTGTTAGTCTATTTGCTACATGTATAATGTGTGTGAGCAACATATATGTGAGGTGACGAGTACTTATGCATTGTTGTTGGGTTAAAGCATGCGGATGAAACTTGTGTCCTTGTGTTTTATTGCATTGTTAATTATGATATCCATGCTTAGGTTAGGTTATTACTTCTTGATTATTCCTTTCGTAATTATTAAGTATTTTGAAAGTTAAAGTTTGGTATCTTAGCATCATATTTGACGATAAATACATTCTCCGCATATTTATTTTCCAAATTCATATTATCTTCATTACATGGTAAGGAAGAGTGTAAAATCACGATGATACTGTGTCATTGCATTTATCTCATTTCTTGATTAATACATAGTGAGGAAGAGAGTAAAAGCACGAAGGGTGATGTCGTATCATTTATCTCATTTATTCATTATTATATGGTGAGGAAGAGAATAAAAGCACGAAGGGTGATGCTATGACATTCATCTCATTTATTCATTGTTACATGGTGAGGATGAGAGTAAAAGCACGAAAGGTGATGCCGTGTCATTTCACTTGTAACGACTCGGCCGGTTGTTTCATGTGTTACCGCTATGTTTCCCTCATTTCTACTTTTTATGTGTTGTTTCAGCTGTATTTCATCACATCGTGTTGGTCGTTCTGTGTTCGGAGTGGTCATGGAGTAAAATGAGACACTTAGTCTCTTATTTGGAAGCTTTAGTTGAAAAGGTCAACCGGAAGTTGACTTGTGAGTAAATGATCTCGGAATTTAGTTATTATGGTTCGGATAGCTTCGTTAGGTGATTTGGGACTTAGGAGCATGATCAGAATATATTTTGGAGGTCCGTGATAGATTTAGGCTTGAATTGGTCCGACAACCTAGGTTCAATAGACAATACTATGGGTGGTGGAAAACAAGAATGCACGATTTTATCATGGCTGAGTATTCTGAGTTATGGGATATCATATGTGATGGTCCTTATGTTCCAACGAAGGTACTAGAAGAACTTTCATTTTCAATGGAAAAAACCAGTAAAGAATACACCGATGCAGACAAGAAAGCTATGGAGAAGAATTTTCGTGCCAAGAAGATTCTAGTATGTGGAATAGGACCTAAAGAATATAATTGAATCGCCACCTGCGACACTGCCTAGGAGATATGGGAAGCTTTGCAAACAGCTCATGAGGGAACCACACAAGTAAAACAGTCTAAGATCGATATGCTCACCACCGAGTATGAACTCTTCAAAATGAAGAACGATTAATCCATTCAAGATATGCACACAAAATTTACTTCCATCATAAATGAGTTACACTCACTTGGTGAAACTATTCCTAGAAAGAAGCTAGTGAGGAAAATCCTCAGTATTCTGCCTAGCCCATGGGAAAGCAAGGTGAATGCTATTACTGAATCAAAGGAATTGCAGGAGCTGACCACAGAAGAGCTTATTGGAAATCTGAAGACCTACGAGATGAAGAAAAAGATAGACAGTGAAAAAAGAGAACCAAAGAGAGAAAAGAACCTGTTACTCAAAGCTGATAGCAATGACTCAAGTGATGAAGACATTGACATAGCTTACTTGACCAAAAGGTTTCAGAAGATGGTCAGAAGAAATGGAGAAATACTAAAAAGGGGCAGCTCTAACAAACTAAAAAACTATGATCTCTGTCATAAGTGTGGAAAGCCTGGATACTTCATCAGAGACTATCCTCTCTTAAAGAAAGAATTCTCCAAAAACAACCCTAAAAAGGTAGTTAAGAGGAACCAGATTCATTTCAAGGACTTCAAAAGAAAAAGATCTGCTAACAATATGATAAAACAGGCTCGTGCAGAATGGGGAGATTCCTTTGGTGAGTCTGAAGATGAAACTGATGCTGGTGATAGTTCCATGATGGTAGTTGAAGGCGAGGGAAATGGATATGACACAACTCTTGCTTTGATGGCCCAATCAGATGATGATGAAGACGATGACAACAAGGAGGGAGCAGTAAAAGGAAGCGGTTAACAATGATTCATGGATAGTGGGTGTTCAAAGCACATGACTGGGAACACCATGGATTTCTTTCACTAAAAGCCCTGCACAGAGGGAGTGTATCCTTCGGCAATATGAAAAAGGGGTACATTCTTGGAGTTGGAAAAGTCGGGAAGTCACTCACTCACTCTATTGAAAATATGTACTATGTCAATGGCCTTAAGTACAATGTCTTGAGTGTCTCCCCAAATCTGTGATAAAGGAAACAAGGTGAAATTCTTGTCCAAAATATGTACAGTCACTAATCTGGTAACTGGTGAAGTAGTACTTGTGGCCAAAAGATATAAGAATATCTATGTTGCTGATCACGAGTCCTTACAAAGTGTTGATCTGAGTTGTCTGAAAACTGTTGATGATGATGTTGAACAATGCACAGAAGACTGGGCCACGCAAGTTTTTCTCTTCTGATCAAACTAATTCAGAAGGACCTGGTCCATGGTCTACCAATGTCAAATTTGATGAGTTCTGCAATGAAAATGCCATCACTCACAACTTCTCAGCTCCCATAACTCCCCGGAAAAATGGAGTAGTAGAAAGGAAGAACAGAACTCTGGAAGAGATGGCAAGAACAATGCTAATCGACAGTGGAATTTCAAAGAACTTCTGGGCTGAAGCTGTCAACGCTGCCTGCTACTTGGTGAACAGGTGCATGATCAGATCACTTCTTAACAAAACCCCCTATGAATTATTGAATGGAAGGAAGCCCAAGCTGACTCACCTAAGAACATTTGGGTGTAAATGCTATGTTCTCAATAATAGAAATGATCAGCTTGGTAAATTTGATGCCAAGAGTGATGAAGGAATATTTCTGGGCTACTCTTCTTAAAGCAAGACTTACAAGATATATAATAAATGGACTCAATGTGTTGAGGAATGTGTTCATGTTATTTTTGATAAGTCTTATTCGTCCTGTGAGAAGAGTGCTGATGAAGATCAAGATGGAGAACCCTTACTAGTTCCTGGTGAAGTCATTGACAAGACAAACGGAAAGGCAGATATGATCAGTCAAGTAAACGAGCTGAGTGAAGATAATACCTTCTCATATCCAATGGAACCTAATACTTCAATTACAACCACTGAAGCTGAAAAAAGAGTGGTTGATGCAGTTCAGGGAACTCCATTAGCACCTGAGAGAAGAACGCAAGAAAACCATCCAAACGAACTTGCATCCTCTCAAAATGAACCTCAGACTTCTAACTGGAGACACCAAAGCTCTCATCCGATGGACAACATTATTACTCCTTTAGATTTCGGAGTACAAACTAGGTCAAGAGCTAGAAATTCACTTGCCTTCTTAGCTTTTCTCTCCCAGATAGAACCTAAGAATATCAAGGAAGCCTTGAAAGATGCTGATTGGATTACATCCATGCAAGATGAGTTACATCAGTTTGAAAGGAATAATGTTTGGCACCTGGTACCCAGACCCTCAGATCGAACCATTATAGGGACTAGGTGGGTATTCAGAAACAAGCTCGATGAATATGGAGTTACCACAAGGAACAAGGCCAGACTAGTGGTTCAAGGCTACAATTAGGAGGAAGGGATTAACTATGATGAAACGTTTGCTCTGGTCACTCGCATGGAAGATATTAGAATTTTAATCGCTTTTGCATCACATATGAAATTCACCTTATTCCAAATGGAGGTCAAAAGTGCATTTTTAAATGGAATTCTTAAGGAAGAAGTCTATGTGAAGCAACCTCCAGGGTTTGAATGTCATGAACACCCTGAATATGTGTTTTAACTGGACAAAGCAATGTACGGGCTGAAGCAGGCTCCTCGGTCTTGGTATGAAAGGCTGTCAAAGTTCCTCTTGGAAAATGGCTTTAAGAGAGGGAAAATTTACAACACTCTATTCTTAAAGAAACGGGAAAGGAGCCTGCTCATTGTTCAGGTCTATGTCGATGATATCATCTTTGGGGCAACAGCTGATTCTCTATGTGAAGAATTTGCAAAACTCATGGGAAGTGAATTTGAAATGAGCATGATGGGGGAACTGAACTTTTTCTTGGGTCTTCAAGTAAAATAGTCCCCAAAGGGTATATCTATTTGTCAGCAAAAATACATCAAGGAGCTCTTGAAGAGGTTTGATATGGAAGCATCAAAAGTGATAGACACTCCCATTGTTATGGCCACTCGATTGGACATGGATGAAACTGGATCTCTTGTGAATCAAATCATGTATAGAGGTATCATTGGGTCGCTCCTCTATCTCACAACCAGCAGACCCGATATTGTTTTTAGTGTGGGGATATGTACAAGATTTCAATCAAATCACAAGGAATCTCATTTGAAGGCTGCCAAAGAAGACTGAGATATCTCAAAGGAACACAGGACCTGGTCCTGTATTATCCCTCAGGTGCAGTTTTAATCTCATTAGTTATGTTGATGTAGACTATGCAGGTTATCTTGTCGATAGGAAAAGCACCTCTGGAATGGCTCACTTCTTAAGTTCATGCCTTATCTCTTGGGGCTCAATGAAACAAAATTCAGTGGCTCTTTCAACAGCTGAAGCAGAATATGTAGCCGCAACATCCTACTGTGCTCAACTTTTATGGATTAAGCAGCAACTGGAGGACTTTGGGGTAGTCATTGAGAGTGTGCCCCTTCTATGAGACAACACCAATGCACTTAACAGGCCAAAAATCCAGTTCAACACAAAAGGATAAAGCATATTGATGTGAGGTATCACTTTCTAAGGGAAAATGTGGAGAAATGGATGATATGTATGAAGTTCTGCAGCATAGAAGATCAAATTGTAGACATTTTCACCAAGGCATTAAGTAGGGAACAATTTGAAAGAAACAGAGTGAAGCTGGGGCGTTTAAAGCCCAATTGAGAACATGATTCCTCTTTATCTGGATATGAAAATCACCTTCAAGAAATAGCTGGCTAAAATTATTTTCTGGCCA
The DNA here is from genome assembly GCF_000393655.2 of Nicotiana sylvestris. Lineage (NCBI taxonomy): Eukaryota > Viridiplantae > Streptophyta > Magnoliopsida > Solanales > Solanaceae > Nicotiana > Nicotiana sylvestris. The sequence goes on from NC_091063.1 coordinate 68,998,030, forward strand.
CATCTAACTCACTTTAATACCGTTGCAGGTAAACACACATGATGAGTATAAAAGTTGTAGATGCATTGCATGAATGATAAAAAAGGATTGATTCCTTCAAATAAAAGGTAAAGAACCTGGTTCTTGTACCTAAGGTTAGTAATTCTGTGCATCCTTTAATACACGTCTTAAAAAGGGTACAAAACACAACTGCCATGTCATTCAACTTTTCAGATCCTGTTGTCACGCCTCTTCACTTCAAATCGTTCCATCTCCCTCTGAAACGTTGCACTTGTCCACGCCCAACCGTCATTTTAGTACCGGTGCCTATTCCTCTCTCTTCATAATTATCCTCTCTGCATAAAAACTCTTTTCTATTTTCCCTAACCATAAGTCCTCCATTAGAATTTCTCAAAAGTATCTTCACATCAGTGTTCCAATGGCTGAGATAAACTCTGACCTCCCTGCCTCAGTCGTACCGACTACTGATAAACCTATGGAGACTTCCATTTCTACTGAGACTTCCTTACCCGCTCTTACCCTTCCCGCTAAAATCATACCTCACCCAAATTCCATGTCTCTCTCTATTTTAGAAACCCCTAAAACTGTTGCTCCGTCCTATACATCTTCTAAGGTTCCTAGTAGTCAAAGACCAAGTGGAAAACAAGGTCAAAACCCTGAGGTCACAGAGAGTTCCTCCATCATTGCTACTGATTCTGTGGTGGCAGTTGTACCAATTAAGGAAGAGAATGATGTAACTATTTTTGTGGTATCTACTGATGGTGTACTGCATGAGATCATCTCTTAGAAGAACAAAGTACAAGGTGTGGGGGACGAAGGGGCCATTGTAACTATTGAAGGGGATGCACTAGCAGATACTACCATGCCCTCACATGAGGAACCTGATCCCTCTCTGGAGGACCCGGGTTAGGGCTCTCATTCCTAGGACAGTTCTGCTCCTATATTCGATGTTGTGCCTTTGGAAATACAAGTACCTGAAATGAGGTCCAGTGATGAGGAGGACCTAGATAACATGGCTCTTGATGCGTTCATAGTTAAGAGTAGGGTTGTATCCATTCATGAGTCTGAAACCAAACGACCTACTACCAGACTTCAAGCTAAGGTGGCCTACGATTCAGCCCTTCAAAAGAGCAAGAAAAGTAGTAAGAAGAAAAGGAATAAGTTGGTGAAAGACACTGTACCGGTAAGTGATGAGGCGATCCATGTAGTAGAGGTGGAAGAAGAAACACTAGATGAACCTGGTTCTCTGGTCCGACGGTCTCAGAAAAAGAAAAGGCACGCGTCAATAGAAAAAGGGTCACCTTCTAGCTCCAAATTGAAGGAGATTGTGAGTGAGTTCTCGATTCCTGGTAAGGATGTGCTAGTTAAATCCAAAGGAAAAGGAAAACTAAGTGGTGAGAATTCCGGAAAATGCAAGTCTGAAATTGTTCAGGAACCTGATTTTGTGAAGAGGTTAAGGAGTGAAGTCAATCTTGGCTCATAACACCTAAGGCACCAAAAGGTTCTGTTAGGTCGTACATTTAACCCCACAATCTTTGAGATGGCTGGCATGTGACAGATTCTTGAAATGGTTGAGTTTCAACGATGGGGGCATCTATTTCAAATAGATGGCCCTAAGGCTTATGAGGATGAGGTACAAAGCTTCTTTGCTAGCCTTTTTCCCGTTGACACTGACCACATCTGTGCTTTGGTGAATGGAGTGGATATAGTGTTTAATGTAAAGTTGCTTGGTGAAATTCTTAAAGTTCCTACAGCCGGTGTGTCCAGTGTAAAGGATGTTTGTCAGTTCAACTTCAGAAATACCGTGGTAAAGGACAACGCAAACCAGAAGGGGGACCAGATCATAAGAAGGCGTTACTCCTTGTCTATTAGCTACTTTTTGAGTTGGTCAACAAAGTTATATTGCCTCGAGATGAGAAGAGGTCCGTGACTTCTAAGTCTGACATGTTCCTGATGGAGCAATTGGACAGCTTTAACCCTGTAAGCCTGCCTGCTATTATGATTGAGCACATGCAAAAGGTAGCCACCTTCAAGCATGGCAATCATGGCCTTCCCTACAGGTTTTTGCTTACCTGAGTGTTTTAATTTCTTTGTGGTGCCATTGGGGCAAGGCAAGGTGGGTACTAAGAAGTGGACTTTCTCACAGACTACATTGGAAGAATGCGAGTTCCTGGAAAAGAATAGGGGAGTAGGAAGTACATCAACCGTCTCACAGCTGATTAATGATCAGAATAGTGCAATTGAGGAAATTCGTCGGTTGAAGGCTAGGAATGCTATCCTAGAAGGTCAACAAGCCCAAGGGGTTTCGACGTCAAATGATGAGGTAGCTCATTTGGCAAAGGAGAATGTTGATCTCAGGGCGCAAGTAGAGAACCTAAAAGCGGAACTGCTCAACGAGCAAAAGTCGGCCAATGCTCGAATAGACCTTGTTTTCCAAACACTTGTTGCAGCCTCCAAGCCTTCTACTCCTAGTGCCCCCTAAGTATCCCTTCAGTGACCAGATTCTGGAAATGTTCTTTAGTTTTTTTTTGTTTTGTTTTGTTTTTTTGTTGTGCTGGCAGATGTTTTGTTTTCTTTTTTTATGTGGTTGGGATGAAACACTACTGCTCCCATTTGAACAGTCCAATATTGTCTCTTGCTTCTTAAGCAAAGGCATATTAAAATTTTATCAATATAAATTATGTCCTATTTCATTATATCAGTGATTTACTTGTGTGTTTCTATTCTCTATCATGTTTGTATGCACATATGTGGCATGAGTTAGCTTGGCTCGACTTCTTTGTGTTGTTCTTCTGATTGTGTCTTTTTAATGATGACAAAAGGGGGAAAAATAATATGACCATAAAGTCAGGGGGAACATATGAGAAGATAACATGTGAAAAAGGGAATACAGTTAGGGGGAACTTGTGTTATCCTATTTCTTAATCTGGTTCTCTGAGTGAAAAATCCGTTATCAATATGTTAAGTTTGCCATCATCAAAAAGGGGAAAATTGATAGGTTTTCAATATCTTTGCCTTATATTTTGATGATCTAACAAGCTTAATGTCTAGGACCAGATAGGGAACCTGACTCACTTTGACTACACTACACTTAATGGATTCCAGCTAAAGGTGAATTGCTACACATTGAGCTAGGAAACTAAACAAGGACCTGATACCCTTGTGGTTCCCTCATAGCAGTACAAAGTCAATTGGACACAGCTAGAAATCAAGTGACTGTCTGCACTGTTTCTTCCAGACTGCACTATTTCCAGCACCCACTCATTCCTTGACCAACTAAAGTGCTCACATTATTTCAAGTGATGTGATCAAGGTGTACCAACATTCACTTGAATGTTTTAGGTTCTCATTCAAGCATTTGGAAAAAGCAGAGAAATCAACCCTCACGAGCTTGAATAACAAAGTTGAACGCAACTACGGACCAGTTCCTAAAGTTAGCATGTTGTTGTCCTTAGTTGAGTTGTAACTTTGTGATTGTACTTATTGTATCTCCTAAATTGCTTAGCTAGAACCATTGATTAGGAATCCTTTTGTAAAATCTGTAAACTCCTTGAGTTTATGTTGTGACTAGGTTTAGTCATAAGTAAAAGCATTTGTAACTGTAGAGTGACAAAGTGGCTTGTGGTGAGAGCATCACAAGTTAGTAAAATCCTTTGTAACTATGGAGTCACAAAGTGGCTTGTGGTAAGATTACCACAAGTTAGTTGAGTTAAATTCTTTGTAATGGAGTCATTACAAAGTGGCTTGTAATAGGTTTTTACAAGTTAGTGAAGTTGAAAGCCTACTGGTGTAGGTCGTAGTTTTTGGTCCCCTTGTGTGCGATTTTTTCACCTAAAAATCTCGTGTTTCATTTACTTACAGTTTATTAGCATTCTCAGCAAAATCTCGTAGAGGACAAGGTACTCTACTGTTTGGTGGACTCATACAAACTAACATGAGGGTTTTAATAGCGAGCGTTGGTCGTTCATTTAGCAGATCTTGGAGTTGACGAGGTAGTTGCATGGCGTTCGCAACCCTGTTCTTCTCCCTCATATCTTCCCTAGATTTTATTAGTATTGTCTTCTAGACTTTGTTGACTTTATTGCACTTAGACAGAGTTGTAGTTTTCGTGACTTGTGACACCCCGATGTAAGACTTGTATATTTATTCCGCACTGGTTATTTAGACTTATGTTATGAGATATTGTCAATTAATGGCTTAAAACTATATTTTATAAATTAGTAGTTTGAATTGGGATTTGTGTCAGCTGGCCTAGTTTCACGATAGGCGCCATCATGACCGGGTCAGTTTTAGGGTTGTGACAAGTTGGTATCAGAGCCTAGGTTACATAGGTCTCACGAGTCATAGGCGGGTTTAGTAGAGGTTTGTGGATTGGTACGGAGATGTTTGTACTTATCTTTGAGAGACTGCAAAACCTTTAGGAAAACTTCGCAGTCTTGAATTCATGTCATGCGAATCTATTGATTCTGGTAACTAAACTTATGTTATTCTATTCTCTCACAGATGGTGAGGACATGTGCTACTAGTCAGGACGGACGACCAGCAGTACCACCATTTGGGGCCACTAGAAGCCGAGGATGCGGTCGAGGTCATGGTAGGGGTAGGGGTGTAGCCCGCACATCAGCTAGGGCAGCACCTGCAGATCTACTAGCCGCCCTAGTTTAGGATCAAGTCCCAGTTGTAGATGCTCCAAGAGTACCGGCTCAAGCACCGGTTATGCCCATTATTATCCCAGGCCTTCAAGAGGCCCTGGCCCAGATTCTATTAGTGTGCACTAGCCTGGCTTAGGCGGTCTCACTTACTACGGTCGCAGCTTCTTCTCAAGCCAGGGGAGGCACTTAGACTCCCGCTGCTCGCACACCTAAGCAGGTCGTGCAGGGACTTCAGACACCGGGGGCACCACCAGCCCACCGATTGTAAATTCTTAGGACTATGTAGCTCCTGTTATGCCAGAGGATGAGCAATGCATATTGGAGAGGTTTGGGAGACTTCAACCTCTGACTTTCAGTGGTGCACAGGGTGAGGATGCCCAAGGTTTCTTGGACTAGTGTCAGAGGACTTTGCACCGCGGGTATTTTGGAGACCAGTGGGGTCTCATTCACTTCTTTCCAGTTCTCTAGGGCTACACTTAGTTAGTGGGAGGTTTATGAGAGATGTAGGTCGGCTGGCGCATCGCCCCTTTCTTGGTAGCAGTTCTCCGTTCGTTTCCTGGAGACGTTTGTACCTGAGTCTTACCGAGAGGAGCTGCGCAGGCAGTTCGAGCAACTTCGTCAGGGTGATAGGTCTGTTACACAGTATGAGATGCAGTTATCCGATTTGGATTATCATGCAGTCTACTTGGTTCCACATACCAAGAGAGGATCAGGAGGTTTAAAGATGGCCCCGATTTTCAGCTTCGGTTGCTTATGACCAGGGAGAGAGTATCTAGTGCTACCTTTGATAAGGTTTTTGACATAGCTCGATAGATTGAAATGGTTTGTGGTTAAGAGAGGGTTGAGAGGGAGGCTAAGAGGCCTCGTGGTCAGGGTGGATTTATGGTACTCCTCACAGAGGTCGTCCATTCAGGCATGCTCAGTTAGCTCGCCCAGTTTATCATGGGAAATCATCGGGCCATGGTTCTCAAAGTTCTCAGCAGGGCCATTCCTCACTTTGTGCCCTTCCAACCCAGAGTTCATCCTGTGCTCCATCGGTTTAGGGCTCTTACATGCCAGGTTCTTCTGCTAGTCATCCCGGTGCTAGAGGTTCCCTTCAGTCCCCGTCTCCAACACCAGGGGTTGTTATGAGTGTGGAGAGTTGGGGCATATATGGAGATAGTGTCCTCATTGTCTTGAGGATCCATCTCAGTAGAGGAGTCAGCCATTGACTTCGGCACCAGTTACTTCACCGCCCACCCAGCCAGCTAGGGGTGGAGGACAGACAGCTAGAGGTCACCCTAGAGGGAGAGGTCAATTAGGTGGTGGTCAGGCCCATTTCTATACACTCCCAGCCAGACCCGATGCTATTGCTTCGGATGCGGTGATTACAGGTATTGTCTCAGTCTGCCATAGAGACGCCTCTGTGTTATTTGATCTTGGTTCCACTTTTTCATATGTGTCATCATGTTTTGCTCGTTATTTGGATACGCCCCGTGAGTCTCTTGTTTCATCTACTTGTTTATCTACTCCGGTGGGCAATATTATTGTTGTGGACCATGAATATTGGTTGTGTGTGGTGACTATTGGGGGTTTGAAGACCCGAGTGGACCTTCTGTTTCTTTGTATGGTCGATTTTGATGTGATATTGGGCATGGATCGGTTATCTTTGTGTCATGCTATTTTGGACTGTCATGCTAAGATAGTGACGTTGGATATGCCGGGTGTGCCACGGGTTGAGTGGAGAGGTTCGACTTATTTTGTTCCCAGTAGGGTGATTTCATTTTTGAAGGTCCAGCGGATGGTTGGGAAGGGTTGTCTTTCTTACTTAGACTTTGTAAGAGATGCCAGTGTAGAGACTCCTACCATTGATTCAGTCCCAGTAGTGAGGGACTTTCCAGATGTGTTTCCTGTAGACCTATCGGGCATGCCACCGGATAGGGATATCAAATTTGGTATTGACTTGGTGTCGGGCACTCAACCTATTTCTATTCTACCATATCATATGGCACCAGCGGAGTTGAAAGAGTTGAAGGAGCAGTTTCAGGAACTCCTTGATAAGGGGTTTATTTGGCCTAGTGTGTCACCTTGGGGTGTGCCTATTCTATTTGTGAAGAAGAATAATGGCACAATGAGGATGTGCATTGATTACAGGCAGTTGAACAAAGTTACAATCAAGAACAAGTATTCGTTGCCTCGTATTGATGATTTATTTGACCAACTTCAGGGAGCGAGAGTGTTCTCCAAGATTGATCTCCATTCAGGGTATCACCAGTTTAAGATCAGGGACTCGGATATTCTTAAGACAGCTTTTAGGACCCGATATGGTCATTATGAGTTCCTTGTGATGTCTTTTGGGTTGACCAATGCCCCAGCAACGTTCATGCATTTGATGAACAACGTGTTTTGGCCTTATCTTGACTTGTTTGTCATTGTATTCATTGATGATATTCTGGTGTACTCGTGGTAGTCAGGAGGAGCACGCGGAGCATTTAAGAGTTGTATTGCAGCATTTACGGGAGGAGAAGCTCTATGCATAGTTCTCCAAGTGTGAGTTTTGGCTCAATTCAATGGCTATCTTGGGGCACGTGGTGTCCAGTAAGGGTATTCAGGTTGATCCGAAAAAGATAGAGGCAGTTCAGAATTAGCCCAAACCGTCCTCAGCCACAGAGATTCGCAGCTTTCTTGGTTTGGCGGGTTATTACCATCGGTTCGTTCAAGGATTTTCATCTATAGCATCACCCTTGACCAAATTGACTCAAAAGGGTGCTCCATTCAGGTGGTCGGATGAGTGTGAGGCGAGCTTTCAGAAGCTCAAGACTGCCTTGATCACAGCTCTAATATTTAGTTTTGCCATCAGCTTCAGGTTCATATACAGTGTATTGTGATGCTTCGAGAATTGGTATCGGGTGTGTGTTAATGCAGGAGGGTGGAGTGATTGCTCATGTTTCTCGTCAGTTGAAGCCTCATGAAAAGAAATACCATGTTCATGATTTGGAGTTGGTCGACATAGTTCAAGCGTTGAAGATTTGGAGGCATTATCTCTATGGTGTATCTTGTGAGGTGTTTACTGATCATCGTATCCTCCAGCATTTGTTCAAGCAGAAGGATCTCAATTTTGAGGCAGCGGAGATGGTTAGAGCTGCTAAAGGACTATGATATCACTATCTTGTACCATCCGGGGAAGGCCAATGTAGTGGTCGATGCTTTGAGTAGGAAGGCAGTGAGTCTGGGCAGTTTGGCATATATTCCTTTTGGGGAGAGACCTCTTGCAGTTGATGTTCAGGCCTTGGCCAATCGGTTTATGAGGTTGGATATTTCGGAGCCCAGCTGGGTCTTAGCTTGTGTGGTTTCTTGGTCTTCCTTGTTTGATCGCATCATAGAGCGCCAGTATGATGATCCTCATTTGTTTGTCTTTAAGGATAGAGTTTAGCACGATGATGCCAGAGATGTGACTATTAGTAATGATGAGGTATTGAAGATGTAGGGATGGATATGTGTGCCCACTGTAGATGGGCTTCGGGAGTTGATTCTGGAGGAGGCCCATAGCTCGCGATATTCCATCCATCCGGGTGTCAAGAAGATGTATAAGGATTTGAGACAACATTATTGGTGGAGGAGGATGAAGAAGGATATTGTGAGATTTATAGCTCGGTGTCTCAATTGCAAACAGGTGAAATATGAGTATCAGAGACTAGGTGGCTTGCTTCAGTGGTTAGATATTCCATAGTGGAAGTGAGAGCGGATCACCATGGATTTTGTAGTTGGACTCCCACGGACTTTGAAGAAGTTCCATGCTATTTGGGTGATTGTGGATCGGCTGACCAAGTCTGCGTACTTTATTCCTGTGTGTATTACCTATTCTTCTAAGCGGTTAGCAGAGATTTATATCCGAGAGATTGTTCGCTTGCATGGTGTCCCAGTTTCCATCATTTCAAATAGAGGTTCTTAGTTCACTTTGCAGTTTTGGAGGGCCGTGCAGCGAGATTTGAATACTCAGATTGAGTTGAGCATAGCTTTTCATCCTCAGACAGACGGGCAGTTCGAGCGCACTATTCAAATATTGGAGGACATGTTGTGCACTTGTGTCATTGATTTTGGGGGTTCATGGGATCAGTTTCTACCGCTCGCGGAGTTTGCTTATAATAATAGTTATCAGTCGAGTATTCAGATGGCTCCATATGAGGCTTTATATGGAGGCGGTGTAGAACTCTAGTAGGTTGGCTTGAGTCGGGCGAGGCCAGGCTTTTGGGTACATGCTTGGTGCAGGATGCTTTGGACAAGGTGAAGGTGATTCAGGAGCGGCTTCGTACGGTGCTGTCAAGACAAAAAAGTTAATCTGGCAGGAAGGTTTGTGATGTGTCCTACATGGTTGGGAGAAGGTTCTATTGAAGGTTTCACCCATAAAGGATGTTATGAGATTTGGGAAGAAGGGTAAATTGAGTCCTCGATTCATTAGACCTTTTGAGGTGCTTCGGAGGATTGGGGAGATGGCTTATGAGCTTGCCTTGCCACCTAGCTTGAGCATCTGGTATTTCATGTTTCTATGCTCCGAAAGTATATTAGTGATCCATCTCATGTTTTGGATTTCAGCACGATTTAGTTAGATGGTGATTTGACTTATGATGTGGAGCCAGCATCTATTTTGGAGCGGCAGGTCCGAAAGTTGAGATCAAAGGACATAGCTTTAGTGAAAGTGCAGTGGAGAGGTCGACCCGTGGAGGAGGCTACCTGGGAAACCAAGCGGAAGATGTGGAGTAGATATCTACACCTGTTTGAGGCTTCAGGTATGTTTCTTGACTCGTTCGAGGGCAAACATTTATTTAAGAGGGGAAGGATGTAACAACTCGACCGATCATTTCATGAGTTACCGCTCCATTTCCCCCATTTTTGCTTCTTATGTGTTGTTTCAGCTGTATTTCATCACATCGTATTGGTTGTTCTGTGTTCGGAGTGGTAATGGAGTAAAATGAGACACTTAGTCTCTTATTTGGAAGCTTTAGTTGGAAAGGTCCGTCGGAAGTTGACAATGATCTCGGAATTTGATTATTATGGTTTGGATAGCTTCATTAGTTGATTTGGCACTTAGGAGCGTGATCGAAATATATTTTGGAGGTCCATGGTAGATTTAGGCTTGAATTGGTGAAATTGGAATTTTGACATTTTCTGGTCGGCAGTGAAAATCTTGATTTCGGCGTCGCGCAGAATGGGATTCCGGAAATTGGAGTAGGTCTGTTATGTCATTTGGGATGTTTGTACAAAATTTTTGGTCATTCGGATGAGGTTTGATAGGTTTTTGGATTGGTTGAGGAATTCGGAAGTTTTGAAATCCTTAGTCTTGAATCCGAGGGTGCTTTGGTGTTTTGATGTTGTTTCGAGTGTTCCGAAGGTTGGAACAAGTTTGAATGGTAATATGTGACTTGTTGACGTGTTTGGTTGAGGTCCCGAGGGCCTCAAGATGTATTTGGGTGTTTGTCAGGAACTTTGGACTTTGAGTTGTGCTACAAAATTTCTGCTTCTGTTGTTTCCACACTTGCGGAGTGGGGACTGCAAGTGCGATGAACACAGATGCGGTTTGGCCATCGCAGGAGTTGTAACAACCCGACCGGTCTTTTTGACCTCTAGCACATTGTTCGGCAGTTTGAGGTCATGAGGAGCTTCACTTCAGGTATGATGACTTGTACGCATGGTCGAAATTGAATTCCAGGAAGTTTGGAGTTGATTTGGAAAGAGAATTCCCATTTCAAGAGCTCTAAGTTAGAAGAACTGACTAAGATTGGAGTTTGAGTAAACAACCTCGGAATCGGGATTTAAAGGTTCCAACAGGTTCCTATGATGATTTTGAACTTGTGCGTATGTTCAGATCGGGGTTTGGATGACCCGGGAGCGTTTCAGCGCCTATAGTAGAAGTTAGTATTTTTGGAAGAATTTCATAAGTTTGGGTTGAAGTGAATTTCAGTGTTATCATGTCCGTTTGGGATTCCGAGTCTAGGAATAGCTCCGTATGGTGATTCTGGTGTTGGGATCGTGATCAGGAGTGAATTCAGAGGTTCGTAGGTCATTTTGGAGTCATTTGGCTAAAGATAGAAATTTGAAGGTTTTTGAGGAGTTTGACTGGAAATGGACTTTTTGATATCAGGGTCGGATTCCGATTCCGGAAGTTGGAGTAGTTCTGTAATGTCGAATATGACTTGTGTGCAAAATTTGAGGTCAATCGGATGTGATTTGATAGGTTTCGGCATCGAATGTTGAAGTTTGAATTTCTCAAGTTCATCAAGTTTGATTTGGGGTGTGATTCGTGATTTTAGCATTGTTTGATGTGATTTGAGGCCTCGAGCAAGTTTGTAATATGTGTTGGGACTGGTTGGTGTGATTGGATGGGGTTTTGGGGTCCTCGGGTGGATTCTGAATGGTTAATGGATCAAATTTGGAATTTGAAGAAGGATTGAAGCAGCTGGTATCTAGTGTTACCGCACCTGCGAGACTTTGACCGCAAGTGCGGATCTATAGGGGCGACCTAAGTGCCATAGAAACGGAAGTGGCTGGGCTAGGCTGGGACCACAGATGCGGCCATCTTGTCATAGAAGCGGCACCGCACTTGTGGAACGAAGGACACAGATGCGGAAGTTGGGGGCCTGGAGGAGGACCGCAGAAGTGGTTAGTGGGTTGCACCTGCGCAACCGTAGAAGCGGTCAAGTGACCGCAGGTGCGAAAATGCTGGAGGCAGTGAGGTTCTTTTAAATCGGGGTTGGGTTCATTTCAACCCCGTTTCTTCCATTGGAGCCGACTTTGGAGCAACTTTGGGGTGCCGTTTTCACCAACAAGTATGAGGTAAGTGGTTTATGTTAGTTTTGAGTTAAATACATGATCGTATATGGATTTGAGCATGAAAATTTGTGGAAAACTTTGGGTTTGAGGGAAAACCTAGAAAATTTTTATTCTTGGATTTTGACCGTGATTTTGGACATGAAATTGAGAGTAATTATATATTTAAGTTCGTGAGGTTATGGGTAAACTTTATCTTCGAAAAATTTCCGTACGTGGGCCCGAGGTCAATTTTGTCAACTTTTCGATCGGGTTAGAAATTGTTATAAATTGGATTATTATGAGTAATTAAACATATATTAATGTATTTGCATAATTATTGGCTAGTTTTGGAGCGTTGTGCATCAATTTGAGTCCTTGAAAGGCCGTGGAATGCCGGTTATGTAACTTCGGAGCGAGGTGAGTCTCCTTTCTAACCTTGTAAGAGGGAATTGTCCCAATAGATGAATTAATTGGATATGTGCTCCTACTTGTGGGGGCTATGTACGCACAAGGTGACGAGAGTCCGTGCGTAGCTACTATTATGCATAACTCCAAGTAGTCTAGGACCCAAAAGCATGCTCTACTTGTAATATTTGGAATCTTGTTGTCGACTTAAAATGTTTAAATCATATTGAATTGGTAAATGAATTTCGAAAGTTAAAGAGAATAGCTATTTCTATGATTCACGAGCGAGGTGCTTGTTTATTTATATTTGACCACGTCTCATGTATGATTCACGAGCAGGGTAATAGATGCATCTATGGTTCACGCCATTCGATCCTCTAGCGTTGCACAGTTTAAATATTTGTTGGATCGGGCCGTACGACCTCGGCATGATTTGCACATGCTTGTAATGCTTGCTTGAGATTTATAAATTTATATTGCCTCCCTAGTCAGAGATAAATTGATAAACAATAGATTATGAATTTGGAGACTTCTTAATGTAAAAAGGAATGTTTACCTGTTTCTTGACTTACTTGAACTTACTGCCATCCCTAATAAATTCATGATTATTCATCTTACTAATATATTATATTGGACCACTAGTAAGTGTCGAAGTCGACCTCTCGTCTCTACTTCTTCGAGATTAGATGGGATACTCACTGGGTACACGTTGTTTTCGTACTCATACTACACTTGTTGTATGCGTACGTAAGTCTAGTGGCCTAGTTTGGTGCAGCGGAATGATTGATACTAGGACTTAGGCGAGCTGCACCTCTCAAGACGATCTGCAATTGTATTCCGGACAGTTGTTGTATTATAATTTGCTCATGCACTTGTGACACCGGTTTCTGGGATGATTATGGGGTATTCTGTATTAACTTCTAAACATTCTTTATTTATTTTGTAAATATTATCTTTTACTAGCCTTGTTGAAGGAAAATTATAGTTTTCATAATTATTTAAACGAGAATTTAATTAAGTATATATGATTGGCTTGCCTAGTGGTGTCCGGCGTCATCACGACCCTTAGTGGATTTTGGGTCATGAAAACATGGTATTAGAGCACTAGGTTCCCTTAGGTCTCACGAGTCATGAGCGAGTCTAGTAGAGTCTTGCGGATCAGTACGGAGACGTTTGTACTTATCTTCGAGAGGCTATAGGGTTGTTAGGAGCACTTCCCTTTTTGATTCCTCAACGTGCGGTTTGATTTCTTTGAGGCTTGTGCCCTTGTTTCCTTGCTACTCAATCCTTTTCGACGCAAAGCGCTTGTTATAAATCGAGAATTGAGGAATAGTAATGGTACTACCGACGTGGTGCGGGATGTTTCTCCCTGCATAGTAGATTAGGCTATTATCGTCACCTTGCGGAAGGATATTCTTTCATTTCAGCTCGATAGCTACACTTCTAAGAGCTTTGAAGCTATGCACAGGTTGCTATGCTACTCATGATTGGTTATCGCACGGTATTGACATGATGGTGGGATGCATGTTGGGGCAGGGAATGACTTGGAAAGAGGTCTACTCAGAGCATGATTCAGAGATTTAGTATTTTATTTCCGGTAGAGGAAAAGCAATTGGCCTATGAATGTCCAAATTTGGATTGATGGAATAACGAGACTTAGTATGTTCAAGTGTGGTGGAATTTTCATCTACAACGTGGTATCGTCGTCCTCGATTGAATATGTTAAGATCGACGGTGTTATGGCTCCCTTTATTTTGCCTTTTTGGTAGGGTATTGTGAATTGTTATTGGAGAAGCAATTGTTAGAGATCGCCATGTGCGGTGGTTCAGGATTAAACAAGTGTTTCTAGTGTTGATGGCTCAAGAAATATGATCTCCGGAAAGGCTTAAAGTGGTAGCGATCTATTGGTTCAAGTGATACAAAGATAGATATTTATTTAAGGCAACAGCTGGGCAGCAAAGGATGAGAAAGGACATGTGGGAAGTGTTAGGTAGTGGTTAAATTCCTAGAAGGCCAGGAGTAAGAAGCGAAGGTCGAGTAGGTTCTTAAGGAAGAGGGTTTGGCCAAAGTGGGAGAGTGGCAAAGCAGCACGTGGATTCAATGGTAGGATAACTATACCCTTGAGGAAAGGTGGGAGTGATTTGGGAATGTTAGTGGACGGTAATTTGGCCTACGAACCTAATTTAAAATATTAACTAGCATACGGCGGGAGATTAGATATGATGGAAATGAGTTGCTTAATATGAAGAAGGATACAACATGACTTTGGATTAGGAAGATATTGTCGCACATTTAGTTTATGTCTATAAGAAGTGAACGTACTAGTACAGTTGGTGAATGAGCACGGGCTCAGGATGGGTTATTGATATCGTAGTGATTGTACCCCGTGCATCGACGTTGGAAGATGTCGGCGTGTAATATCCACAAGTGGGTTATCTCTTGTGAGCAGGTCAGCGGTTGCGTGGTTGGCGAAGCTTCTGTGGAGGATTTTATTGACTATCCAGTAGAAGACGAATATGTGAATATTGCTAGAGATTCAGAATGTTCATGAAATACTAACAGAAGGATTTCGAGGAATTTCGCGGGTTGGATGTGTAAGAGCATGTCAACAATAAAGAAAGAATCTTGGCGAGTTCCAGAGTTGTGTAATAGTAGATTCAAGCTAAGTGGGAGAGCCCACCACCTACGGTCGGATTGCATGGTCGTCTATTTGTGAGATTTCTAGTTATTAGCATATTGATGGGCTATCTCAACAAGGGAAAAGAACATAAGAGGTGATTTGAGCAAAGGAATTATTAAAGGTGTGCTATGGTTGGCCTTATTGACTCATGTTCAGACTTGGGGAAGGATTCAAGATTTATGCCTTGTATAGATGCGGATTTCAAGGAAAGTGATTCGGCCGGGTGCTTCATTGAAAGGGTGTTCATGTACTAGAAGATTCATGGAGTTCATTATATTCGGGACCAAGTCAGAGTGGGTGGCTCTCAACAACGGACCTAGTGGATTTAAAAGTTAAAGTGTGGTGCCTAATGATTTCAAGCCCATAAGTATGGTTAAGAATCGAGCTTTTGCAGCAGATTATGAAAAGAGGCTTGGAATGTTCTATGATATCTTCGGCTTGCAGTGTAACATTTGGGGGAATGAGAGAAAATGACTCCGAATTCGTAGAGGAATTATCAGAATAGATGTACTAGTTGAGATGTGAATATGCGCACAAGGAAGGTATAAGGTGGTTTATGGGATTTGAGACAGCATGGTCTCGTGTTACAAGCCACTCGGGATGAGTGTGGATTGAGTTCGTTATGTGTTGAATTGAATTATTATTATTTCTAAGACAATTGAGGATAAGTTAGAAGAAGTAGATTGGTTAACCATGATTGAATCAGCATGATGATAGGAATGACTAGTTCCTTTAGCGTGATTAAATTATGCAAGTGATTTGTGACAGTACGTGTGAGGCCTGTCGGCCACCATAATTGATTTTATTCGTAAGTATTCTAGTGTTATGGGCTGTTATGTGTAGGCGGATCCCGAAAGGGCTATGGTGGCTTAGACCACTACTTGAAGATTTGCATATTCTACAGTTATGAGAATTCACATGTGCGTTGCTATGGTTCTCCTAAAATGAGTTAAGTGAAAAGTTTCTATATGATGAAGTATTAATCTATTAGTGGTTCCGGAGTTTTGATGAAAATCGTGTTCTGTCGCATATTGGCATGTTGGGTGCAGTGAGTGGTATGGAATTTGAAGTGAGGATCAAATTTACGGTTCGGCAAGGTTGTCATAAGCTCGGATGAGCAGGAAAGGGATTTGGATGTTTATAGTAAGCCGGCATTGTCTTCAGCGTCACCTGAGATCAGTGTTTCGTGAAAAAGGCTTTGCATCCTGGTTATGGATTATTGAACGCTTTTCGGCGTTAGTGCGGCTGGTGCTATGGATGTGCATACTTGTTATCTGTTACGGAAGGTCATGGGAGCGTGCCCCACGAGAAGATTGTATAAGTAGGGCATGTAGTCACTTGATTGATTGAAGAATTAAACCAAGTATAAAGATTGTGGTGATATCATTAATTTGAGAAGTTATGCCTGGAGGGCACTCGGTTTATTGGGTTGTGGATTGTGGAGGATTGCTCCGGTTATGATGGTTGTTCTTGTGTGTTATAGGAAAAGGGGGGTTATTATAGACCCAAGAAAGATTTATGAACCTAGTTCGGTACGATCAGAATCGGCTTGAGGTCTGTGGATGGATTTAAGTATGAATATGGGCTCTATCTTAGGCTGGATATGTTCATTTCAGCATAGCGCTCCTTATGGAGGAGTATTCAGCCATTGGATATTAATTCGTCGTCGGCAATTTCATGTAATGCTATATTGTGTCGTGTGAGTTGCGAAACGGTTTGATAAATTTCTTATGTGTTGAGGTTCCGCATAGCGATGGTGTTATGTGAGCATGAGGGCTCTTGAAATTCAGATCATATGTCGCACTTCAGTTGTGCTTGAGTTTTGTAGCTTATGGCGCTATATGTCTCCCCAAGAATGGTATTATGCACTTAGCATGCTTGTAACTAATATTCAGTATTTTGTAGTAATGAGCGATTTAGCTCGGTATGTATCTTCTCATGTGAACTTTATGTATGGATCGGCTGGAACACTGCCACGGGCATGTTGTTTGGATGGGGTTGCACAACGCAATAGTGTGATGTTGAGTACAGCTTCTATATTCTATTTTTGTGTGTTTTGTTTCCCATTTTCAACGAAAAGTTCGTATTAGTTGCGTGAGTCGAGTAGTCCCTTCCATAGTTCATTTTCCTTATGTATCACGTTCGAACCGGTAGCCTATTGGCACATTTTGGCATCATGTGAGACTTTTGGTTAGGTTTGGGGTGGCTTATTGCCTGAGCAGTTCGTACTGGTGAGATGAAATTATGAGATCTAGGATTAGTGAAATCAGATTATATGAAGTGTATTAAAGAGCAAATACCATTATTTGGTTCAGAATAAGGTGATGGTTCTTGTCAGGAGTATAGACCCAATGATTTGTTGATTCGGCAGTTGGTTGTGAATTTCTACGCACATCTTCCATCATGGTGGAATTGTATGTGTTAGAGCAAGACCTATGTATGTCATGAGGTGCAATGGGAGCATCAGATTCGTAGAATTTCGACTATTATGATCAGAGAATGTTATTGTGATCTTGTGGATAAAGTGGTGCAAGATGTGAATTCAGCAAAGGTATGCAGTTATGTTCTGGTACATCGTATGGTGATTGATACGGTGTTTGTATGTTGGAAGCAGGCTTGGTATAGAATTTCGGATGTTGGAACTGGGCTCTAAGGCTTATTTGCTTAAGTGAAAGAGGATATCTTCAGATTTGATCGATCTAAGATGCTCAACTGAGTTATGGTATCACGAGTAGGTGCTTGTTGTGCTAAACTGTGATTTTGGACAACTCCAGCATAGTTCTTAGCACGTTCGAGGACGAACGTATGTTTAAGTGGGAGAGAATGTAACGACCTGACCGGTCGTTTTGAGCTCTACCACGTTGTTCAGCAGTTTGAGGCCATGAGCAGCTTCACTTCAGGTATGATGACTTGTGCGCATGGTCGGAATTGAATTCCGGGAGGTTCGGAGTTGATTTGGAAAGAGAATTCCCATTTCAAGAGCTCTAAGTTAGAAGAACTGACTAAGATTGGATTTTGAGTAAACGACCTCGGAATTGAGATTGGAAGGTTCCAACAGGTTTGTATGATGATTTCGAACTTGGGCGTGTGTTCGGATCGAGTTTTGGATGACCTGGGAGCGTTTTAGCGCCTATAGTGGAGATAGAATTTTTGGAAGAATTTCATAAGTTTGGGTTGAAGTGCATTTCAGTGTTATCATGTCCTTTGGGATTCTGAGTCTGGGAATTTTCCGTATGGTGATTCTGATGCTGGGAGCGCGATCGAGAGTGAATTTGGAGGTCCGGGGGTCATTTTGGAGTCATTTGGCTAAAGATAGAAATTTGAAAATTTTTGAGGAGTTTGATCGTAAGTGGACTTTTTGATATCGGGGTCGGATTCTGATTCCGAAAGTTAGAGTAGTTCTGTAATGTCGGATATGACTTGTGTGCAAAATTTGAGGTCAATCAGATGTGATTTGATAGGTTTCGGCAATGAATGTTGAAGTTTGAATTTCTCAAGTCCATCAAGTTTGATTTGGGGTGTGACAGGAGTGGAGGTTGGTTGGCTGGGGATGCATCGCAGATGCAGAAGGCTAGTCGCACCTGCGGCGCCGCTGGTGCGGTGGATCGATCGCAGGTGCAAAAAGTGGGATTTAAGTGAAGTCCGCAGATGCAGACGTTTTGTCGCAGATGTGAGGGCGCTGATGCGGTATTTGAACCGCAGATGCGGAACCCCTGGGCAGAACATATAAATTCTTGCCTTCGCGAAATTTGGTCATTTTTCCACCATTTGTGTTCAGACTTGGAGCTTTTTGAGAGGAATTGAAGAGAGATTCGAGGGAAACACTTGATGGTAAGGTTTTTGAACTCAATACTCGATTCTATGGTGATTTCGAACTGATTAGATGTAACGACCCGACTAGTCTTTTGCTTTTTAGAATCGCATCCCCCGAAATAAAACTTCCCGCACTTGCTTTAACTAATTTATGACCTGCGGGGATGGTTGGTTCAGAATTTGGAAGAGTTTGGTTTGAAATAGGCTCACTTGATTCTCTAAGATTTTTCTTAAAAGGCTAAGTTTGACTTTGGTCAACATTTATAGCAAACGAACCCGGACTTGTGTTTTCACGGTCCCGAAGGGTCCGTAGGAAAATATGGCCAAATGCAAATTCCGAGGTCCCTAGCCCGAGTAATAATTTTTTATTAGAAATTGTTACACTGAAATTCTAAGGATTTAAAGAAACTAAATAATGATTGATCACATTGGTATCGGGCCCGTATGTTGGTTCCGGAGCCCGGTACAGGTCCAATATAATATTAAAGACTTGCCCGAAAATTTTGGTGTCAATCCGAGTAGTACAAGCACGTTCGGGCGCATTAGGAGTGAATTGAAGAACTTGAAGTTCATAAGTTTGATTCAATTGATTTTAGAGGGTGATTCTTGGATTTAGCATTGTTTCGGGCATTCCGAAGGTTCGAGCGAGTCCGTTTCATGATTTCAAACCTGTCGGTATGTTCGGGCAAGGCCCGGGATCCCCGAGCGTCAATCGGATGAGGCTCGAGTGAAGTTGGAAAATTTGAGAAGAGCTGAAGCTTCAGGTTGCTGTCATAACCTCACTTGCAGTTGGCCAGCCATAGGTGTGAAACCGCAGAAGCGGTCGTCTTCTCGCATATGCGGCCAAGGTAGGCCAAGGCAAAGCCGCAGAAGCGGCTTCAAGACCGCAACAGCGGTCCTGGCCCACTTGGCCAATTCCGCAGATGCGGCCTCCCTCTTGTAGATGCGGTCCCCTGACCGTAGATACGGAAATCACTAAAGCAGTGAGCTTCATTTAATACAGGCTCTAAGCCATTTTGGCCATTTTTCACTCACCCATTGGGCGATTTTGGAGCGACTTTCACCTAACATCTTGAGGTATGTTTATCCTACCTATTTCTAGTTTAATACTTGGGTCTTGGGTAGATTAACACACAAAGATTAAGGTAAAATCATGGGGTTAGAGCAAAACCTAAGGTTTTAATAAAAGTTGGATTTAACCACGAAAATTTGTTATGAAATGAATTAGAAATAATATATTATTGATCCTTAGGTTATAAAGAACAACTTTCTTTGAAAAATTTCGGAATCCGGGCACGTAGGTGTGAGCATGTGATTTTTGCCCCACATGAATTACTCCTACACAATCCCAAAGAATTAGATTTTTCTTTTAATTGTTTGTCATTTTAGGAATTATTGTAGAATTTTTCTAATTATTTGCATTTTCTCTATGCATGTTTAATTTTATTTAATTCATGAAAAATACAAAAATACATTGCATTTGCATTTAGAATTTAATTCTGCATTTTAGATTAATTAGTAAATTAGTTGTTTTACAAAAATAGAAAAAGTCACAAAAAATAACTCACTTTGCATTTTTAATTTTTTATTTTTAATTTTTGAATTTATAGATTTTCTTCAATTTAGGAGTTATTTAATTTTTTATAAATACTTTGACTAGTAATTAGCTTATTTTGGTAGATTAATTTAGTTTCAAGAGTTAATTTAGGTTTTTTTTAAATGAATTTGGAAAAGAAAAGGAATTTGAAATTGAAAAAAAAAATTGAAAGAGAAGGCTAGTTTTGGGCTATGCCAATTGAATCTCCCCAGGCCCAAATAAATTTCCCCTTGAGACCCGTTCAAACCAGCCCAACTCCGCCTCTACCCAGTTTGCCCCGTTCGAGTGACCAAACGACCCCATTTTCTATCTTTTAATCTGAGCCGTCGATCTCATTTCATCAGATGGTCGGGAACTGATTATATTGACAACATATAACTGTTCGAATAGCTCCTACCCCTCCCCCCCCTTCCATCTCTCTTCATTCTCATCGTCTCCTTCAAAGACCAAACCCTAGTCCGCCGCCCCAAATTCATTACTCCCTCCGGTGGCGGCGCCACCTCAAACCACCACCAAATTTACACCACACACTCCTCATACTCCCTCAAATACCAAGCCATTATCAATTTCCCCAAAATGTCCATCATTTTTCTTTAATTTCATATCTTAAGACGGAACCCCAATTCCTTCCTCGCCTCTCACTAAGTATGCAAAGGTCTGAGATCATTTTTCTCCAAGCATCGAAGAGGTTTCGGCCTGAAATGAGTGTTAGACGGTTGTTCTCACAGAACAACCCAACTAACACTCATTTTTAGTCCAAATCAGGCTGGCCGGAGTTTCTGAAAATCGAAGTGTTAGGTATTTCTTCTTTTAGCTTTTCCCTTTTGACCTATCTCGTTGATTTTCTTTTCTTTTCTTCTACATCTTTTCCCTCTTCTTCCACTTTTCTCTAATCAAGTTTCACCGGTGTCCTGGTATTTTTGCTTTCTTTCTATCTCTTTTCTTTGTTTCCCGCCCCTTTTTTTTCAATCCCTAACTTCTGTTCACGAACATTTTTTTTAAGTTTGGTTCATCATGTTTGTCAGATTAGGTTAAAGTTCATTAAAAGCAATCATTAGGCCTGTTGTTTTTCATGTTGATTACTTGTTTCGATTAATAATGCACTTTCGCATAGTTTGGCCTGAATGTCAGTCACAATTTGTTGGTTTTTGTTTGATAATTAAAATCAGTAAAATTCAGGGGTTTTGCTCAAAAGCCCACTGCCCTGTCCCTCTTTCATTGTGATTGGTTTGACTTTATTGGGATGGATAAGCCCAGGTTTTCTTTCCTGGGTTGGGTTTATGTTTCAGCCTGGCCCCTGTTAGTTTACAAGGGTAAATAACATAAGTTTAAAGGGTAGTTTAGGACTTTTAGATTAGGGGAATCTTGTATAACTGATTAGGAAGCTACCTGGAAGGTGGGGTTGGGGCTATTTTAAAAAACAGAATTTAAAAATTGAGGACTAACTAGCAAAAATGAAATGTGAAAAGGGGCAATGGGCAAAATCTGAAACCCAATTCTGCTGCCCTAAGAAGCCTCTATAAAAGGCATGTTTCTTCATTCTCAAGGGGGATTGTTTTTGAGAATTACAATACTAAAAAGCTAAGAAATTTCCTCGATTTGGGATTTAAAATAAACCGGTGACTTGGGACACTAATTAAAATATTCCAAGTGGCGACTCTAAAAATTAAATAAATAATCCCATTTCGAATAATGTCACTTAAATTTTAAAAACTCCCTTATATACCCTCGGGGTGTAAAAAAGGAGGTGTGACAGTGGGCCTTGGGGTCGGATTTTAGAAAACTTGTGTTTAAGGTTGGAAAATTACTTTAGTAACTAAAATGCGAACTCTTGAGCTTGTATTGACTAGTTCCTACCTCGTTTAATTAGTTTCAGATCGTCCGGCTCCAAATTAAGGGTTTGAGCACGTTCTTGGTATTGGGAGTGCGCTTTGGAGCGAGGTGAGTCTCCTATCTAACCTTGTAAGAGGGAATTTTCCCCATAAGTGATATAATTAAATAATTTGTCATTAAATGCGGGGGCTACGTACGCACTATGTGAAGAGAGTCCGTGCATAGCTACTATTATGCTAAGTCCGGGTAGTCTAGGACCCAAAAGCATACTTTATGTGATATTCTTGTAACTTTATGTTTAATTTGGGTTGTTTAAGACATGTTGATTATGGTAAATAAGACTAATAAGAGGAACATTATCTTTCTTGGCCTTTTAAAGAGAAGTTGATATTTCTGTGAGTAATTGCTCCCCAGTTATATATTCTTGTCTGCATGTTGTTGTGTTTAATTACATTTGACCGCATCGCATGTCTGATTCGCGAGCGGGGTAATAGATGCATCTATGGTTCACGCCGTTCGACCCTCGGCAGTGCACAATTTACTTTTATGTTAGATCAGGTCGTACGACCTCGGCACTACTTGCGCATGCTTTAACTCAGTATTCTCTGTGGATTGAGCTTTATTATATGCCCAGAAACGTAAATGGCCAACTGTGATATTATCTAGGAAAGTAACTGTTATCTCTTGCTATAGACTATTAATTATATGTACCATCCATGCTCAGTATAATTCTTTTCTCACATTATTTGACCCTAGTAAGTGTCAAGTCGACCTCTTGTCTCTACTTCTTCGAGATTAGGCAGGATACATACTGGGTACATATTGTTTATGTACTCATACTAAACTTCTATACTTAATTGTACAGGATCTGAAGCAGGTACCTCTGGTTACCAATCTGGTGCGCGTTCTTGATCAGTGTCTGAGACTTCCACAGTGAGCTGCTCCCTTCATGTGTCGTTCAGCAGCATGATGTAGTCTCTCCTTATTTTGGCTGTCTATTCTATTTCAGACAGTAGGATAGATTTATTCTTTTGTATATTCTACTAGTTGCCCATAAACTTGTGACACCAGGTCTTGGCACACACATTGGTATACTATTCTTTTGGGGATTGTATAACTATTTTTGTACGTTACTAATTATCACATATTTTTAACTTCAAATTTATAAATTTCTGTACTTGTTTTAGTAAAGTGAAAATGAGAACTTATTAACACTTCCGCGTTGGCTTGCCTGACAAGGGTGTCGGGCGCCATCATGACCTATAATGGAATTGGATCGTGACAACATGGTATCATAGCACCAGGTTCACGTAGTTATCACAAGTCATGGGCAAACCTAATAGAGTCTTGTGGATCGGTACGGAGACGTCTGTATTTATCTTCGGAAGGCTATAGAGTGTTAGGAAACTACTCTTTATTCATTTCCTATCGTGCAGTGGTTGGTATACTAAATTTTCCCTCTTCTATTCTCTCACAGATGGTGAGGACATGCACGGCTGATGTTCCAGACCCAGGAGGAGCTGCTCCCCCCATTTCTAGAGGCTGAGGCAGAGGCCGGCGGAGGGCACCGGCCCAAGGTAGGGGACGAGGGTGTCCCAGAGATGTTCCAATAGCACCACCAGCAGATCCTGTGGGAGATCCTATCATTGAGGAGCAGGGCGAGGTGCCCGCAACTGAGCTTACCCCGGCGGACTTTATGATAGCATCGGGTTTCCAGGATGTCATGGGCCATATGCTGCGGTTCGTGAACACCATGACTCAGGCTGGTTTATTTCCAGCGGATCCAGCTACATCATAGGCAGGAGGGGGAGCACATACCCCTACTGCTCAGGCTCCTGGTCATGCAGCTACAGTGTATCAGACTCCGGGTGCACTACCCATAGATGGGGCTCATCCAGTTGCTGCAGTGGTGCCTGAGCCCAGACCAGCTGCGGATGGTGACCCACAGAAGTTATTAGATAGATGGACTAGACTTCATCCTCCTGTCTTCGGGGGTGAGCGTCATGAGGATGCCCATGACTTTATAGATAGGTACAGAGATAGACTGCATAACATGAGGATATTAGAGTCGCATGGGGTTGACTTCACTACTTTTCAGCTAGAGGGAAGGGCCCGTAGATAGTGGCAGTCTTAAGTTCTTGGCAGGCCAGCAAGTTCTCTTCCCATCACTTGGGGTCAGTTCACAAAGCTATTCTTGGATAGGTATATTCCACCCTCTGAGAGGGAAGAGCAGCGGTATCAGTTTGAGCAGCTTGAGCAAGGTCAGATGTCCGTGACCGATTATGAGGTGAGGTTTTTTGAGTTGTCTCGCCATGCACTCATGATACTTCCCACGAATGCAGAGAGAGTGCGGAGATTTGTTGCAGGGTTGTACCCCGGTATTCGAGCTAGTATGGCCCGAGAGGTGGAGATGGGCATTGAGTATCAGCTAGTGGTAGAGATTGCTCGCAGGATTGAGGGTTATCGCCAGAGGGGTAAAGAGCAAATTCAGCAGGACAAGAGGGCCCAGTTTTTTTGGAGAGTTCAGAGGTGCCCCAGCTAAGGGTAGAGGGCACTTCGGGAGGGGCCTGCCCAGTAGGCTCCTGTATTCAGCATCACCACCATCTCCACAAGGTGCTCTAGTGAGGCCTTATTTCAGTGCGATACTGGAGAGTTCTTACCGTCTACCAGCTATTCAGGGTTCCTCTGACGGGTATTCTGGTCATCCGGGTTCTTCTAGTGCTTACTTCAATTCCATGCCAGAGAGTTCATATCGCCCACCATCCATTCAAGGTTCTTCTAGTAAACATTCAGGTCAGCAGGCTCAGACTTCGGACAGCAGGCTATGGTGCCGAGAGGTTGCTACCAGTGTGGAGATCCGGGTAATATGAAGAGGACCTACCCTAGACTTCGGCGGCAAGGCAGTACAGTAGGGTTAGTAACCCATGATTCCAGCACCGGTTGCTTAGCCTCCCAAAGGCAGGGGACAGATGGGTAGAGGCCATCATAGAGGCGGAGGCCAGACAGGGAGAGGTCAGCCAGCTACTGCTCAGTCAGGTGGAGGCCAGCCAGCCAGCGCTCCAGCCAGATTCTATGCCCTTCCAACTAGGCCAGATGCATTGGTCTCAGATGATGTCATCACATGTATTATTTCTGTCTGCGGTAGAGATGCATCGGTATTATTTGATCTAGGGTCTACCTATTCATATGTATCATCTCTATTTGCTCGTTTTTGGTTATTTCTTCTGAGCCTTTGGGCACTCCAATTCGTGTGTCCACTCTTGTGGGTGATTCTGTGGTTGTGAATTGGATCTACTGGTCCTGTGTGGTCATATTTTGTGGTTTCGAGACTAGATCAGATCTCCTGTTGCTTGATATGATCGACTTTGAGATCATCCTGGGCATGGATTGGTTATCTCCATATCAGTCCGTCTTGGATTGCCATGCCAAGACTATTACATTAGCAATGCCAGGGTTGCCAAGGTTGGAGTGGAAGGGTTCCACAGTTGATACATCTAGTCGGGTTATCTCTTTCCTGAAGGCTCGACATATGGTCGAGAAGGGGTGTTTGGCTTATCTGGCTTATGTTCAGGACACCACCGCAGAGTCTCCGATGATTCAGTTCCAGTAGTTTGGGAGTTCGTCGATGTGTTTGCTTCTGATCTTCCTGGCATGCCACCGAATCGCGATACTGATTTCTGTATTTATTTGGCTCCAGTCACCCAGCCTATATCTATCCTACCATATCATATAGCTTCGAAAGAGCTGAATGAGTTGAAGGAGTAGCTTGAGGAGTTGCTAGTAAAGGGGTTTGTTAGACCCAGTGTATCACCTTGGGGTGCACCAGTGTTATTTGTGAAGAAGAAGGATGGGACTATACGGATTTGCATTGATTACCGCCAGTTGAACAAAGTCACCATCAAGAACAAGTATCTGTTGCCCCGTATCGATGATTTGTTTGACCAATTGCAGGATGCTAGAGTGTTCTCTAAGATCGACTTGAGGTCAAGTTACCATCAGTTGAATATTCGGGACTCGGATATTCCGAAGACAACATTTCGGACTAGATATGGCCATTATGAGTTTCTGGTGATGTCATTTGGCTTGACTAATGCCCCAGCAGCATTTATGGACTTGATGAACATGGTGTTCAAATCTTATATTGATTCCTTTGTCATCGTCTTCATTGACGACATCTTGATATACTCCCGTAGTTTGGGGGAGCACGAGCAGCATTTGAGGGTAGTACTTCAGACCTTACGAGAGCAGAAGCTATATGCTGAGTTCTCCAAGTGTGAGTTTTGGCTAGAGTTAGTGACATTCTTGGGGCATGTTGTGTCAAGAGAGGGTATTAAGGTGGATCCCAAGAAGATTGAGGTAGTTCAGAGTTGGCCACGTCCTACTTCAGTGACCGAGATCAGTAGTTTCCTGGGGTTAGTAGGTTATTGCAGACGATTCATGCAGGGATTTTGATCTATTGCATCACCTCTGACTAGATTGACCCAGAAGGTTACTCCTTTTCGTTGGTCTGATGATTGTGAGGCAAGCTTTCAGAAGCTCAAGACAGTTTTGACTACAGCACCAGTTCTTGTGTTGCCTTCCAGTTTAGGGATGTATACGGTATATCGCAATGCTTTGCGCATTGGATTGGGATGTGTATTCATGCATGAGGGGCGAGTTATTGCATATGCTTCGCGTTAGCTGAAGATTCATGAGAAGAATTATCTTGTGCACGATTTAGAGTTGGCCGCGATTGTTCATGCTATTAAGATATGGAGGCATTATCTGTATGGGGCGTCATGTGAGGTTTATACTGATCATCGCAGCTTACAGCATTTGTTCAAGCAGAGGGATCTCAATTTGAGGCAGCGTATATGGCTTGACTTACTGAAGGATTATGACATCACCATTCTTTATCATCCGGGAAAGGCAAATGTGGTCGCGAATGCCTTAAGCAGGAAAGTAGAGAGTATGAGTAGCTTGGCGTTCATTCCAGCAGAGGAGAGGCCACTAGCTTTGGACATTCAGCCCTTGGCTAACAGACTTGTGAGGATGGATATTTCAGAGCCCAATCGAGTTCTTGCGTGTGTTGTTGCTCGGTCTTCATTATTGGGGCAGATCAAGGCCCGATAGTTCGATGATCCACATTTGGTGGTTCTCAGAGAGACAGTGCTACAGGGTAGTGCCAAGGAGGTTTCTACTGGCGAGGATGGTTTTTTGCAACTCCAGGGTCACCTATATGTTCATAATGTTGATGGTCTGGGGGAGAGGATCCTAGAGGAGGCACACAATTTGCGGTATTCCGTTCATCCGGGTGCTACGAAAATGTATCATGACTTGAGACAACATTATTGGTGGCGGAGGATGAAGAAAGACATAGCGGAGTATGTGGCCAAGTGTTTGAATTACTAGCAGGTCAAGTATGAATACTAGAGGCCGGGTGGCCTACTTCAGTAGATGCCTATACCATAGTGGAAGTGGGAGCGCATTACTATGGACTTCGTAGTTGGGTTGCCCCGGACTTGTGAAAGTTTGATGCAGTGTGGGTCATTGTCGATAGGTTAACCAAGTCTGCACACTTTATTCCGGTTATGACTACTTACACTTCAGAGAGATTGGCTCAGATTTACATACGGGAGATAGTCCAGTTGCACGGTGTGCCTGTTTTCATCATATTATATAGAGGCCCTCAGTTCACTTCCCATTTCTGGAAAGCCATTCAGAGTGAGTTGGGGACCCGTGTAGAGCTTAGCACAGTATTCTATCCTCAGACCGACGGGCAGTCGGAGCGGACAATTCAGATTTTGGAGGACATGCTTAGAGCATGTGTGATTGTCTTTGGAGGACAGTGGGATTAGTTCTTTCCTTTGTCAGAGTTTGCTTACAACAACAGCTATCAGTCCAGCATTGAGATGGCTCCCTTTGAGGCTTTATATGGTCGGCGGTGTCGTTCTCCTATCGAGTGGTTTGAGCCTGGTGAGGCTAAGTTATATGGCACAGACTTGGTGAAGGATGCCTCGGATAAGGTGAAGTTGATTTAGGAAAGGCTTCGTATATCTTAGTCTAGGTAGAAGAGTTACGCGGATCAGAAGGCGTGTGATGTATCATTCATGGTTGGCGAGAAGGTCCTCTTGAAAATCTCGCCAATGAAAGGCATTATGAGATTTGGGAAGAAGGGCAAGTTGAGCCCAAGGTTTATTGGCCTGTTTGAGGTGTTGAGGCGAGTTGGGGAAGTTGCTTGCGAGCTTGCTCTACCCTCCAGCTTATCGGGAGTTCATCTAGTTTTCCACGTGTCCATGCTTCGGAGGTATCATGCTGACTTGTCCCATGTGTTAGATTTCAGTACTATTCAGCTGGATGAGAGCTTGGGTTACGAGAAGGAGCGAGTTGCCATTGTTGATAGACAGGATTGCGAGTTAAGATCCAAGAGGATTTCAGCGGTGAAGGTCTAGTGGAGGGGCCAACCAGTCGAGGAGGCTACCTGGGAGTCCGAGGAGGACTGCGGAGCAGATATCCACATTTATTCGGCACCTTAGGTACTTTTCTAAGTCCGTTCAAGGACGAACGTTTGTTTAAGAGGTGGAGGATGTAACGACCCTGTTACACCCCATGTTTTCGTACGTGAGAGTATTCGTAAGCCAATTGATGTAAGCTAAAAAATGAGATCAACTTTGAAAGTACATAAAGTAAGTTAATCATGTTACAATGGAGGTTACAAATATTTATGATCATGAATCATGAATACCAAGTACCAAGAGGGTTTGAAGGCTTCAAAGCTAAATGAATTGAAGAAAATAAGTTTCGTCGAAAGTCAACAAGTTGGGAATGTTGTAACATGTACTTTTGGGGCTAGAATAGGGTGTTTAAAATTAGAAGGAGATTATGTTATGAGTTATTTTAGTCGTATGATAGACGTGTGTTATGATTTGAAGTCAAGCGAGTTGTGGAACAAGAGTTGGAAAAGGTCATCACATGTTACATTCATAAATGTGTTGAAACTTAGGTAAAATGTAACTGCGATTTTCCCAAATATACTTAGAGTTATGGGGTGTTTCACCCATCAAATTGAAGCTCTATGAGTCTATTTTCTAACTCATTAAACCATTTATCAATATAACATCGGAGTAGATAGATATATGCATTTTGGCAAGACTGCACATGCTGCTAGGTGACAAGTAGGTGTGTCAACTACTTGGTTAAATGAGAGCCCAAAAAGAGGCAAATTCCAGGTCAGCCAAAGAGCCCATTTAAGGGCTTATCTCCTGAAATATAAACTTCATCATATATCACAAATAACCAGGCCTAAACCCCTGCAAACTTCCTCCCAAAAATTACCCACAAACCCTAATTGATTTTCTCTCCCTTTCAAGTTCTAATTGGAGGTAAAACCTAGAGTTTGAAGAACCAAGATAGGAGCTGAGTTATCCAACAAATAAGGTGAGTTTACTGATCTCTTTCATCCAATTTTTTCTGTTGTAAATTCATGGTAAGTCGTTCTATACTTGTAAGAACTCATGGGACGGTGATCGAAAGCCGTGAGTTCGAGTTATTCACTTGTAGCAGACTGTTTTGTGGATTGTTTTATGTTGTTGTTGGGTTGCGTGTTTTACTACTCTTTTGTGGAGTTTTGGAGGAGTAAGGGTGTGGAGAAACACCATATAACTATAGGGTGGTGGGTTGTTCATTCGTCGTAACATTTCTGGGTCGTTTGACACTACTACGGTAGTCGTTTTGTGTATGAAGAGATTGGGGTGTGTTGGGTTGTTTTGTAGTATTTGATGCTGCATATAAGGATGGAAAATAATGTATATATGTTGTTATTGTTGTGTTCTTGTGTTGTTAGTATTATCTGGAATTCGGAGGAAGTAAGGATTATAGGGGAGATGCTGCCCGTTTTAATACAAAATAAGCTTGTCGTTCGTTGTGCGATAGTTGTACCTTTCGTAACATAATGATAGTATTATTATCATTGTTGTAGATTAAAGTGTGAAGTTCAACTTGGTGATTGGAAAGATTGTGACAAGGTATGTTAAGGCTAAACCTTTCTTTCATTTGGCATGATCCAGTAACTACATATGTTTGACAACGAGACATAAAGAGAAGTTCATACTCCCGAATTTATATACACTATCCTAGTCTTATAAGTTACAGTATTCTCCTTTATCGGGACTTCATATTCAGTTTATTTTTGTCTTATGTCAGCCAAGAGAGCAGAGAGTCTATATATATATATATATAGTATTACAGTATTTTCACCACCATCGAGCTATGATCGGTGGGCAAGCCCCTATTGGGCAGTACTACAGTATTTTCACCACCATCGAGCTATAATCGGTGGGCAGGCCCCTATTAGGCAATCTCTGATCAGATGGTAAGTTATATGCGAGCCTACTGTGGCCGAGCGCCTATGAGTGAGCCCAGCATGGCCGAGATACAGAGCCTAGTATGGTCGAGCGCCTATGAGCGAGCCTACTATGACAGAGCAGTTATATATATACCGAACTTTATAGGGTCGGACAACTATTTTACTTACTATATTGAGAGAGTTGAGTTAGTATTAGCAGGTAAGCATATCTTCAGATTATCTTTGACTCTCAGTTACATTCAGTTATTATATTATCAGTTTAGTTTCAGCTTTCAGTTATTCCGTTGCCTTACATACTCGGTACATTATTTCGTACTGACGTCCCTTTTTGCTGGGGGGACGCTGCATTTCATGCATGCAGGTCCTCATTGACAGTTGGACTGACCCTCCCAGCAGATAGAGTCAAACATCAGCTTGGCTGGTAAGCTCCACTTCCTCGGAGTCACCAGGTCTAGACCTTGGAGTCCATTTTATATATGCAGATTTGATGGGTAGGTCGAGGCCCTATCCCGACCATGTTACAGTTCAGCTATCTCTAGAGGCTTGTAGATAGGGGTGTGCATTCGAATTGGCTTATCGCTAAATCGAATCGATTATTTGTTATCGGTTTATCGATTTATCGATTTCGATTTTGAAATTTTCCTTAGCAAGTTATCGATTTCGATTTTGTCCTCTTCGGTTATCGGTTTATCGATAAACCGAGATGTACTAAAAAGATAAAAAAATATTTTTTTTTTACCCTTATTCTATAATAACTTTTCCTTTACCCTAAGTCTCAAACCCTATTATTTCCTCTACCACATTTAAAGAATGATCATATTTAAAGATCAAGGGAATGAAGTTCAAATTAATGGAAAACAGACTTAGCCATGAAGATGTATTTTGTTTTTTTATACCATTGGAGTGTTGGTGGCATACATTTTATCCCTTACTTTAGTTTTGTTGCATGTGCTTGTTGACACAATATTTATGTTATAAACGGTGTTTGTCTTATTTTAGTTTTTTTTTGTCCATATTAGTTAGGCGTGTTTATAGCGATATACATTTCGTGGAATCCCGCAAATTTTCTTATTGATGTAATCGATAATCGAATCGATAAGCCCCAAAAATTGATAAATCAAAATCGAAAAAATTGAAACCTTGTTGAAAAGATAACGATAAGCATATGTACAAATCGATAATCGATAAGTAATTATCGATAAGGGTCAAAATCGAATCGATAAATCGAATGCAGCCCTACTTGTAGACGAGTCCTGTATAGTTTGTATATCAGTAGATGTTCATGGCGGCCTTGTCAGCCTCCACAGTTATATATATATATGAGGTTTTGGGTATGTTTACCCCTCAGATAAGAGAGACGATATTTTCATATGATTCATAATATGGCCTCATCGACCTAAGTTGAGGATTACCCCTCCAAAGTTTACAGTTACAGAGTGGTATGCTCGGGCCAAGTACGGCACCGGGTGCCGGCCATGCCTCGGCAGGTTTGGGGTATGACAGACCAGACTGGTCGTTTTCCTTTTTAGAACCTTGTCCCCCTAAATAAAACTTCTCGTGCTTGTTTTAACTAATTTACGACCTGTAGGGATGGTTGGTTCGGAATTTGGAAGAGTTTGGGTTGAAATAGGCTCACTTGATTCCCTAAGATTTTCTTAAAAGGCTAAGTTTGATTATAGTCAACATTTTTTTCAAACGGACCCGGACTTGTGTTTTGACGGTCCCGGAGGGTCCGTAGGAAAATATGGGACCTGGGCGTATGCCCGGAATTGAATTCCAAAGTCCCTAGCCCGAATAATGAATTTTTATTAGAAATTGTTAAACTGAAATTCTAAGGATTTAAAAAAACTAAATAATGATTGATCACGTTGGTATCGGGTCCGTATGTTGGTACTGGAGGCCGGTAAAGGTCCAATATTACATTTAAGACTTGCCCGCAAAATTGGTGTCAATCCGAGTAGTATAAGCACATTCCAACGCGTTAGGAGTGAATTGAAGAACTTGAAGTTCATAAGTTTGATTCAATTGGTTTTAGGGGTGATTCTTGGATTTAGCGTTGTTTTGGCCGTTCCGAAGGTTCGAGCAAGTCCGTTTCATGATTTCAAACTTGTCGGTATGTTCGGTCAGGGCCCGGGAGCCTCGAGCGTCAATCGGACGAGGCTCGAGTGAAGTTGGAAAATTTGGGAAGAGCTGAAGCTTCAGGTTGCTGTCATAACCGCACCTGCGGTTGGTCAGCCGCAGGTGTGAGGCCGCAGATGCAGCCAAGCCAAAGCCACAGAAGCGGCTCCTTAGCCACAGAAACGGCTTCAAGACCGCAAAAGCGGTCCCAGCCCACTTGGCCAATTCTGCAGATGCGGCCTCCCTCTCGTAGAAGCGGGACCGCAGATGTGGTCCCCTAACCGCAGATGCGGAAATCACTGAAGCAGTGAGCTTCATTTAATAAGGGCTCTAACCCATTTTGGCCATTTTTCACTCACCCATTGGGCGATTTTGGAGCTCTTGAGAGAGGACTTTCACCTCGCATCTTGAGGTAAGTTTATCCTACCTATTTCTGGTTTAATACTTGGATCTTGGGTAGATTAACACACAAAGATTAGGTAAAATTATGGGGTTAGAGCAAAACCTAGGGTTTTGATAAAAGTTGGATTTAACCAAGAAATTTGTTATGAAATGAATTAGAAATCATATATTAGTGATCCTTAGGTTATAAAGAACAACTTTCTTCGAAAAAGTTCAGAATCCGGGCACGTGGGCTCGGGTTCGGATTTTAGGAAACTTGTGTTTAAGGTTGGGAAATTACTTTAGCAACTAAAAGGTGAACTCTTAAGCTTGTATTGACTAGTTCCTACCTCGTTTAATTAGTTTCGGATCGTTCGGCTCCAAATTAAGGGTTTAAGTGTGTTTTTGGTGTTGGGAGTGCGCTTTGGAGCGAGGTAAGTCTCGTATCTAACCTTGTAAGAGGGAATTATCCCCATAGGTGATATAATTAAATAATTTGCCATTAAATGCGGGGGCTACGTATGCACTATGTGATGAGAGTCTGTGCGTAGCTACTATTATGCTAAATCCGGGTAGTCTAGGACCTAAAAGCATGCTTTATGTGATATTCTTGTAACTTTATGTTTAATTTGGATTGTTTAAAACATGTTGATTATGGTAAATGAGACTAATAAGAAGAACATTATCTTTCTTGGCCTTTTAAAGAGAAGTTGATATTTCTGTGAGTAATTGCTCCCCAGTTATATATTCTTGTCTGCATGTTGTTGTGTTTAATTATATTTGATCGAGTCGCATGTCTGATTCGCGAGCGGGGTAATAGATGCATCTATGATTCACGTCGTTCGACCCTCGGCAATCCACAATTTAATTTTATGTTGGATCGGGCCGTACGACCTCGGCACTACTTGCGCATGCTTTAACTCAGTATTCTCTGTGGTTTGAGCTTTGTTATATGCCTTAAATGTAAATGGCCAACTGTGATATTATCTAGGAAAGGAACTGTTATCTCTTGTTATAAACTGTTAATTATTTGTACTATCCATGCTCAGTATAATTCTTTTCTCACATTATTTGACCCTAGTAAGTGTCAAGTCGACCTTTCGTCTCTACTTCTTCGAGATTAGACAGGATACTTACTGGATACATATTGTTTATGTACTCGTACTACACTTCTGTACTTAATTGTACAAGATCTGAGGCAGGTACCTCTGGTTACCAGTCTGGTGCGCATTCTTGATCTGTGTCCGAGACTTCCACGGTGAGTTGCTCCCTTCCTGTGCCGTTCAGCAGCATGATGGAGTCTCTCCTTATTTTGGTTGTCTTTTATATTTCAGACAGTAGGATAGATTTATTCTTTTGTATATTCTACTAGTTGCCCATAAACTTGTGATACCAGGTCTTGGCACACATATTGGCAGACTATTCTTTTGGGGATTGTATAACTATTTTTGTAAGTTACTAATTATCACATATTTTTAACTTCAAATTTATAAATTTCTATACTTGTTTTAGTAAAGTGAAAATGAGAACTTATTAACACTTCCGCGTTGGCTTGCCTGAAAAGGGTGTCGGGCGCCATCATGACCTATAATGGAATTGGGTTGTGACATTAGATATGAAATTTGTAGTATTTAAAGGTTAAAATTGGAAAAATTAGAGCTTGTAATTGGAGAGTTTAAATTGGGGATTTGAGGGGCCATTTGAGGTCCGATTTTGATGTTTTTGGTATGTATAGACTTGTGGGAGGATAAGGATTCTAGTGATGTGATTTTTATCGAATTCCAAGACGTGGGTCTGGTGGTCGGATTGGCCAATTTCGGAATTTTTGAGTTGATTTGATTATTTTCGCTTGGGCTTCATTCATTTAGCTTATATTGACGGCATGAATCTGATTTTGGTTAGATTTGGAGCATTTGAAGGCCGAATTGAGAGGCAAAGGCATTGCGGGCTAGAGTTTGGACTGATTTGAGGTAAGTAATGACTGTAAATGTTGTCCTGAGGGTATAAAACCCCGGATTTCACATTGTTTCACTACTTTGAGGTGACGCACACGCTAGACGACGAGCGTGAGGGTCGTGCATCATTGGGGATTGTGACTTGGTCCGTCCCGTACGACTATTAAGTCGCGTATTTGATTGAAAACTAATTGATACTATTGTATTTTGGAAATTATTGCTATGTTTTGGGTTAGATGCCATATTTGGGCCTCGTGCCAACTGTTTGGACCCTTAGAGGCTTTCTTTACTGAAATTCTTCACTGTTTCGATTTAATAACTGTACTCAGTCATGTTATATTTTACTGATTTTATAACTCAGTCTTATTTACTCTGATTTGATGCATAAATGATATTTTTGGGCTGAGCACCCTGTTTTACTGCTAGCCCGAGTGGCTTAAGAGGTTTCTGACCAAGTGAGGTCGAGGGCCTGTGTTGTGAGGATATTATGGGATCGGGCTACGCGCCGTAGTAGGTAGTATTGATTTATGATATATGAAAGGTCGATGGCCTAATTTATTATGCCACGAGATGGCTTGTGATAACGCTTGGGTTATAGGAGCCCCTCCAGAGCCTGAATATTCCCAGTGAGCGGGTACCCGGTGTGAGTGGTGTGATGTTGCCCGAGGGGCTGTTTGATTTATGTTGTTGCCCGAGAGGCTGATTACGGGTGATTGTGAGGTAGCCCGATGGGCTGGTTCTGTTGATATTTTTCCCGAGGGGCGGTCTATGGTACATGTTTTGCCCGAGGGGCTGTTTACGTTTCTATCATTTTTACTCACTGTTTTCATCACTCGTTTGAAACTATTGAAAGATGTTTTAAAATGAAAGATTTTACTGAAACTGAGTTTGTTTTACGATATAAATGATTTCTGTACAGTTTTTGGGAAATGTACTATATTTGTCATGGTGTTATGACATGGAATTATCTGTTTTCTTACAACTCAGCTTTTATTTACTTTTATTACTTACTGAGTTGGCATACTCACATTACTCGTTGCACCTTGTGTGCAGATCCAGGAGTTGCATGTCTTGATAGCGAGCGTTGATCGTTCATTTAGCAGATCTTGGAGTTGACGAGGTAGTTGCATGGCCTTCGCAGCCCTGTTCTTCTCCGTCATATCTTCCCTAGATTTTATTAGTATTGTCTTCCAGACTTTATTAGACTTTATTGCACTTAGACAGAGTTGTAGTTGCTCGTGACTTGTGATACCCCGATGTCGGGCTTGTGCATTTATTCTACATTGGTTATTTAGACTTATGTTATGAGATATTGTCAATTAATGGCTTAAAACTCTCTTTTATAAATTAATAGTTTGAATTGGGATTTGTGTCGGCTGGCCTAGTTTCACGATAGGCGCCATCACGACCAGGTTGCTTTTAGGGTTTGTGACATCACTTTACTTGTATCATCATTTCATGGTAATGACGAGGGTAAAAGCGCGAAAGGTGATGTCATGCCATTTTCATATTATTGTTTTACCTGATTTCATTGGGTGATGATTTACTTGGTTGTTTCGTGATTTCATACCCATCGTAGCTATTTTATTTGCCCCCTTTTTGCATGTCCCCTCCCAATTTGTACATTATCATTCTCTGTTATTATTGTTGCTTTACATATACAAGTTTATTTACGTGGGTGTCCTATCATAACCTCGTCACTACCTCATCGAGGTTAGGCTCGACACTTATGGAGTACATTGGGTCGGTAATACTCATACTACACTTCTGCACTTCTTGTGCAGATTCCGATATTGGTCCCAACGGTGCGTGAGGTGCGTCAGCTCGGATCATTGCATACAGAGGCTTGAGGTTGATCTGCTGGCGTCCGCAGACCTTGAAGTCCCCTTCCTCTTCCAACTTTTACTGTTCATTTTCTTCAAAACAGTTATATTTATTTCAGACTCTGTTTGTAGAACTTCTAGTTGCTCGTGACTCCGGATCATTGGGAGTAGATATTATCAGATGACTTATGTTGGTACCGTATCATATTGGGTTTCTATTTCTCGTCATATATCATCATTGTGTTTTAACCGTTAAAAATTGACTAATCAATTATCTCATGTCGGCTTGTCTAACAAATGAATATTAGGCGCCATCACGACCTCAAAGTTGGAATTCCGGGTTGTGACATAGAGAGAGAGTGTTTGCGCCTACGCAACTTTTCAAAGTATTAGTCTTCATTTTCTAATTTTCATGCGATCACGATTTTATGGAATAATAGATCCATAAGATATAACAATTAATCTCTTATCTATCAAAAAACACATTAATGAACTGAGCTACATTGACTGAAAATAAATATTATTAAGTATTAAAATGTACAAGATTGTGTC
Organism: Nicotiana sylvestris; assembly: GCF_000393655.2. Lineage (NCBI taxonomy): Eukaryota > Viridiplantae > Streptophyta > Magnoliopsida > Solanales > Solanaceae > Nicotiana > Nicotiana sylvestris. The sequence continues at coordinate 69,034,969 of NC_091063.1, forward strand.
TCATGTGAAAAATTGACATAGATGAGAAACCATTATCATCATAACAACCTCTAAGCATAAGAAAATTATTATTAAATAAATATTTTTCCTCTTCCAAATGGCCGATATGGTTTCATTTATTATAGAGTAACTCAAACAACTAACTTGTAAGTTGAAAGAATAAAGCATTACGACTAACACACTTATCTTGCCGAATCAACTAGTCTCCGGTCACGTGTATTGCATAATAAGCTATTCAATATTAATCAAGATATACTTGTTATTTGCATAATAAAAGGTAAAAAACAGATAGTAATAGGAATAGAAGAACATCAGTACTTATATTACGAATTAATAGAACTACGCAAATAACCCTTTTTGAGCAGACCTCAGAGATAATATCAAAGTGAGCACAAAAACAGATCTAGATTGCTAACAGTAGTAGATATACCTTTTTAAATCGTAAAGTTAGGTTTTTATGAGAATATCTATAAATTCATATACAACTTTTGTAAATAATGACATAGAACTTTGCGTCCCCAAAATCTTTTAAAGTGCTCACTTTTTATTTTCTAATATTCGTGCAATCATATGTAAAGAATAATAGTATATCTTTAAGGTATGATGATTAGTTTCTTACCTATGCAAATCTATCAATAGATTGAAAATAAAAATGAGATCTTTACGCAAATAATCGTTTGAATTTTTTTTTCTAGTCAATATACATAAATTATAGAGAAAATAACATTGTATAGCTGCTTTCAAAATAATAGGAAAAAATTATATATATATATATATATATATATATATATATATATACATTCTATATATTATATACAAACATTATATAAATTTTATACACTTTTTCGGCTACCAAATGTAAATAGTTTCTGTCGCATGCTAAAAGTGAAAAAAGCCCTAAATTATACTAATATATGGATGGGATTTTTTCCCTCCTATACAATATTTGAAACCTATTTACCAAAATTGTCCTAGTTTGTTATATTACCTGCCCTAAACAAGGATTACTTACAAATTATATATAATCCATTATTAATGCCTTAAATTAGGGAATTCAGTTACATCATTTTCCTTTTTTCTCTCCTCTCCTCTTTCTTGTTTACTGCCGCCTCTCTCCATATACTAATTAATTATTAGTGCCTTAAATTAGGGTATTCAGCTACATTTTTTTCCTTTTTTCTCTCCTCTCTTCTTTCTCTATTCTCTGCCACCTCTCTCTTGTACCAAAGATAATGTTACTCAATTCATGCTCCAGTTTCCATTGCAGGCATTGTAACACCCCCAAAAATTTTGAAGCATTTTAAGACTATAAAAAAGATTGGCAGGTGCTAATTATATTAATTCGGGTATGAAAAGGACTAATAATATAAATGATATCAATTGATCATGATAATATATGTATGAGGTGCATTAAGAATGGTTTATGGTCTAAGAAGAGCCCTAAGACTAAGTCAAGTTAGAAATTATATGGCGGGATAAAGTTTCAAGTCAGTTTGCACAAGACCTAACTTCAAACGAGCATAACTCTCAAGATATAAAGTGTTATATGGTGTATAGCCTATCAAATAAAAGGTATATGTGCCTAGTTTGTAATGATTCAAACCGTTTGTCCTTTAGATATTTTTACAAGAAGTTATGACCATTTTACTAAAGGATAGCAGAACAGTTACGCGAGTCTTGCGTAGTCTACGCAGCATAGTTGCATAGCCACGCACCATTGTATAGGTGTCATGACCCTAAACTCGAACCCGGTCATGATGACGCCTATCGTAAAATAAGGCCAGCTGATATAACTCCCAATCCATTTTTTTACAGTTATAATAATTCAATTTAAAACATAAACAGATGATAAATCCCAAAATGAAGTGAAATAGAACAACGCAGAAATAAACACAGTCCGACATCGAGGTGTCACCAGTCATGAGCATCTAACATAAGTCTAAGAGTATGGAAAAGGACTACACGGGCTATTACAAAATCCAGTACAAGGGAAAATAAAGATAGGAGAGAGAAACACTGGGCTGCGAATGCCGAGCAGATACCTAGTAAACTCTGAATAGCCCGCTGGAAGAAATCAGCCCTCGATAGCAGGACCTGAGGCTCCTGAATCTGCACACAGGGTGCATGGAGTAATGTGAGTACGCCAACTCAGTGAATAATAAAAGTAAAGGTAGCTGAGCGATAAGAAAACACGTAAAACACAGCAAAATACTACAAAGAGGTAGTATAAAATCAATGCAATGCAATAGAACAATGAAAACTTGCAAAAACACCTCAGTTCAGTAAAACCTCTTTAAAACATCTTTTAACAGTTAAACAAGTGAACGAAAAGCAGCAAGAAAAGATAAACACATAAAATCAGTCCCTCGGGCACAATATCAATAGAAATTAGCCCCTCGGGCAATAACATGGAACAACATCATCCCCTCGGGCTATATCACATATCACACTAGGTAACCGCACTCACTGGGGGTGTACAGACTCCGGGAGGTGGCCATTACGGCCCAAGCGTAGTATCAAGCCATCTCGTGGCATAATCAATAGGCTCCCGGCCTCATATCAAGCCACCTTGTGGCGTACAACTTAGGCCTTCGGCCTCATAATCATGAATCAGCTCAGTACCACTGCGGCGTGCAGCCCGATCCCATAATAACCTCACAACACAGGCATCGGCCCTACTAAGTCAAAAATCTCTAAAAGTCACTCGGGCATAGTAAAACATGATGTTCAGCTCAAAATATCATTTAAGATGTCAAAACATAGTAAACATGGCTGAGTTATAAAAATAGTAGGATATAGCATGACTGAGTACAGGTATAAAGTCAAAACAATGAGAAAAAATAGTAAAAGTCCCTTAAGGGTCCAAAATATTTGGCACGAGGCCCAAATATAACATTCAACCAAAAATATGATGATAGCAAACAGTTTTCAATCAAATACGCAGTTAAACAGTCATACGGGATGGACTAAGTAACAATCCCTAATGGTGCATGAACCCATGCTCATCATCTAGCGTGTGTGTCACCTCAATATAGCACAACGATGTAAAATCTGGGGTTTTATACCCTCAGGACAACATTTAAAATCATTACTCACATCTATCTAGTCCAAACTCTAGCCCGCGATGCCTTTGCCTCTAGAATCCGGATGCTTCACATCTAACCAAAATCAGTGCACAACCATCAAAATATGCTAAGGGAACAAAGCCCACTCGAAAAAAATTCAATTACAACAAAAATCCCGAAATTAGCCAAACCTGACCCCCGGGCCCATGTCTCGGAATCTGATAAAAATTACATCAATAGACTCTTTATCACTCCCCGAGTTCATTCATATCAAAAGCACCAAAATCCAACCATAAATGACCCCTCAAATCCCTAATTTTAAGTCTCTAATTACAAGCCCTGGTTCTTCAATATTTAGGCTTAAATTCTACAAATTCCATGATTAATTAGGTAGAAATAACATTAGGATTGAGTATTAAGTCCATAAATCTTACCTTCAAGTGTTCTCCCTTGATTCCCTCTTCAATCCTCTTCAAAAAGCTTCAAAATTGCCTAAAAATGGAGGAACTTAGGCTAAAAATCGCGGATATGGCCTTTTAAATCATTCTGCCCAGCTATTTCAAATCCTTCTTTGCGAACGCGGTCAAAGGCTCGCGTTCGCGAAGCACAAACTTAAGTTGACCAGAATTCCTCATACACGAACGCGGCGACCCATCGCAAACGCGATGCCTCAGCAACTCAGACCATCGCGAACACGTTTGCTCTATCGCGAACGTGAAGCTTCCTGACTCCAACCCTTTACGAACGTGGGACCTCCATCGCGAATGCGAAGGACCAACCTCCAGCCTCTCATCCTAACCCTTTGCGAACGCGAGGGTCCATTCGCGAGTGCGAAGGCCAAAAGTCTGCAACACTCACAGCAGATTTTCTGCAATTTTTCTAAACTTGAAATGATCCATTTAACCACCCGAAACTCACCCGAGGCCCTCGAGACCTCAACCAAATATGTCAACCTATCCCATAACATCATTAAAACTTGATCCAACCTTCGGAACACTCAAAAAAACATCAAAACACCAAATTTGCATTGGATTCAAGCCTAAGAATTCCAAAATCTTCCAAATTCCGCTTTCAATCAAAAAGTCTATCAAACCACGTCCGAATGACCTGAAATTTTGCACACATCCCAAATGACACAACGGACCTACTGCAACTCCCGGAATTTCATTCAGACCCCGATATCAAAATCTCACCATTTAACCAAAAAATGCCCTCCTTACCTCCAAAACACATTCCGATCACGCTCCTAAGTCCCGAATCACCTCCCGAAGCTATCCAAACCATCGAAACTCACATCCGAGCCCTTTATCACATAAGTCAACATTCAGTTAACTTTTTCAACTTAAGCCTACTCAAAAGAGACTAAGTGTCGCAAACCTTACCAAAACCTCTCCGAACCCGAGCCAACCAACCTAATAACACATAATACAGCTGAACAAGACAATAGGAAGCAGAAATGGGGGAAACGGAGCGGTAACTCATGAAATGACCGGTCGGGTCATTACATCTCCCCCTCTTAAATAAACGTTCATCCTCGAATGGGTCAAGAAACATACTTGAAGCCTCAAATAGGTGAGGATATCTTCTCTGCATCTCTCGCTCGGTCTCCCAGGTAGCCTCCTCCACAGGCTGACCTCTCCACTGTACCTTCACTAAAGCTATATACTTTGACCTCAACTTCCGAACCTGACGCTCCAAATTAGCTATTGGCTCCATATCATAAGTCAAATCATCATCTAACTGAACCGTGCTGAAATCCTAAATATGAGACGGATTGCCAATATACTTCTAGAGCATAGAAACATGAAATACCGGATGCACACTTGACAAGCTGGGTGACAAAGCAAGCTCATAAGCCACCTCCCCAATCCTTATGAAGCACCTCAAAAGGCCCAATGAATCGAGGACTCAATTTACCCTTCTTCCCAAATCTCATAACACCCTTTAGGGTGAAACCTTCAACAGAACCTTCTCACTAACCATGTAGGACACATCCCTAACCTTCCTGTCAGCATAACTCTTTTGTCTCGACTGCGCTGTACGAAGCCTCTCCTGAATCACCTTCACCTTGTCTAAAGCATCATGCACCAAGTCTGTAACCAATAGCCTAGCCTCACCCGGATCAAACTAACCAACTGGAGATCTACACCGCCTCCCATACAAAGCCTCATATGGATTCATCTGAATACTCGACTGGTAGCTGTTGTTATAAGCAAACTTTGTGAGTGGCAAAAACTGATCCCATGACCCTCCAAAATCAATGACGCAAGCACGTAACATATCCTCCAATATCTGAATAGTGCACTTAGACTGCCCGTCCATCTGAGGATGAAAAGTTGTGCTCAACTCAACCTGAGTACCCAACTCTCACTACAAAGACCTCCAAAACTGCGAAGTAAACTGAGTGCCCCTATCTGAAATGATGGAAACTAGGACACCATGCAAATGAACAATCTCCCGGATATAGATCTCTGCCAACCGCCCTGAAGAATAGGTAGTACATACAGGAATGAAGTGCGCGAACTTGGTCAGCCGATCCATAATCACCCAAATAGCATCGAACTTATTCAAAGTCCGTGGGAGCCCAACAACAAAGTCCATGGTGATTCGCTCCCACTTCCACTCTAAAAAATCCATCTGCTGAAGTAAGCCACCCGGTCTCTGATGCTCATATTTCACCTACTAACAATTGAAACACCGAGCTACAAATCCCACAATGTCCTTATTCATTCTCCTCTACCAATAATGTTGTCTCAGATCCTAATACATCTTCGCGACACCCGGATGAATAGAATACCGCGAGCTATGGGCCTCCTCCAGAATCAACTCCCATCTACATTGGGCACACATATCTGGCCCTGCATCCTTAACACCCCATCATCACCAATAGTCACATCTCTGGCATCATCATAGTGAAATCTGTCCTTAAGGACAAGCAAATGAGGATCATCATACTGGCGCTCTCTGATGCGATCATATAAGGAAGACCGAGAATTCACACAACCCAATACCCGACTGGGCTCTGAAATATCCAACCTCACAAACCGATTGGCCAAGGCCTGAACATCAACTGCAAGAGGTCTCTCCCTAACTGGAATATATTCCAAACTCCCCATACTCACCGCCTTCCTACTCAAGGCAATGTCCACCACATTGGCCTTTGCCGGATGGTAAAAAATAGTAATATCATAATCCTTTAACAACTCCAACCATCTTCGCTGCCTCAAATTAAGATCCTTCTGCTTGAACAAGTGCTGGAGGCTACGATGATCAGTAAACATCTCACAAGACACACCATACAAATAATGCCTCTAAATCTTCAGTGCGTGAACAATGGCAGCCAACTCCAAATCATGAACATGGTAGTTCTTCTCATGAGTCTTCAACTAACGAGAAGAATAAGCAATAACTCTACCCTTCTGCATCAATACACACCCAATACCAACTCTCGAAGCATCACAATATATAGTATATGAACTTGAAGCTGATGGCAAAACTAACACTGGAGTTGTGGTCAAGGCAGTCTTGAGCTTCCGAAAGCTCTCCTCACACTCATCCGACCACCTGAATAGAGCACCCTTTTGAGTCAACTTGGTTAAAGGCGATGCGATAGATGAGAATCCCTAAACAAACCGTCGGTAATAACCCACCAAACTAAGAAAGTTGCGAATCTCGGTAGCTGAGGACGGTCTGGGCCAACTCTGAACAGCCTCTATCTTCTTCGGATCAACCTGAATACCCTCGCTGGACACCACGTGCCCCAAGAAAGCCATTAAACTGAGCCAAAACTTACACTTGGAGAACTTTGCATAAATCTTCTCATCCCTCAATCTCTGCAACACAACTCTCAAATGCTCTGCGTGCTCCTCTTGACTACTTGAATACACTAGAATATCATCAATGAAAACTATGACAAATAAGTCGAGATAGGGGCAAAACACGATGTTCATCAGATGCATGAACGTTGTTGGGGCATTGGTCAGCCCAAAAGACATCACCAAAAACTCATAATGACCATATCGGATCCTGAAACCTGTCTTAAGAATATCTGAGTCCCTAATCTTCAACTGGTGATAACCTGAACGGAGATCAATCTTGGAGAACACTCTCGCTCCCTGAAGCTGGTCAAACAAACCATCGATACGAGGCAAAAGATACTTGTTCTTGATTGTTACTTTGTTCAACTACTTGTAATCAATGCACATCCTCATCATGCCATCCTTCTTCTTCACAAATAGAACTGGCGCACCCCAAAGCAACATACTAGGCCGAATAAATCCCTTATCAAGGAACTCCTTAAGCTGCTCCTTCAACTCATTCAACTCTGCTGGTGCTATACGATACGGTGGAATAGAAATGGGCTGAGTTCCCGGCACCAGATCAATACCAAAATCAATATCCATGTCCGGTGGTATGCCCGACAGGTTTGTAGGAAACACATCGAGGAAATCCCTCACAACAGGAACAGAATCAATACTAGGAGTCTCTCCACCAACATCCCTCACAAAGGCTAAGTACGAAAGGAAACCCTTACCAACCATACGTTGGGCCTTCAAGAATGAAATTACCCTACTAGGAACATAATCAGTCGAACCTCGCCACTCAATCCATGGCACACCCGGCATAGCCAATGTCATTGTCTTATCATGACAGTCCAAATAGCACGACACAGAGATAGCCAATCCATGCCCAATATAACATCAAAGTCTACCATACATAACAACAACAGATCCACTCGGGTCTTCAGACCCCCAATAATCACCACACATGACCGGCACACATGGTCTACAATAACAGTATCATCCACCAGAGTAGATACACGAACAAATGAAACAAGAGACTCACGGGGCATATCCAAATAACGAGCAAAGTATGATAACACATAAGAATAAGTGGAATCAGGATCAAATAATACAGAGGCATCTCTATGGCAGACTAAGACAATACTTGTGATCACGGCGTCTGAAGCAATAGCATCGAGTTTAGCTAGGAGTGCATAGAAACGAGCCTGACCGCCACCTGATCAACCTACCCCTCTAGGGCGACCCCTAGCTGACTGACCTTCACCCCTAGCTGGCTGGGTGGGTGGTGGTGAAGTAACTGGCACTGAAGCCAATGGCTGACTTCTCTACTGAGATGAACCTCCAAGACGATGAGGACACTACCTATACATATGACCCATCTCTTCACACTCATAGTAACTCCCGGGTGCTGGAGACGGGGACTGAAGGGAACCCCTAGCACCAGAATGACTAGCAGATGCACCTGACATAGAAGAGCCCTGAACTGATGGAGCACGGGACGAACTCTGAGTTGGAAGGGCACTGAGTGATGACTGGCCCTGATGAGAACTATGAGAACCATGACCCGATGACGCCCCACGATAACTTGGGCAAGCTGGCTGAGCATGCCTGAATGGACGGCCTCTATCGTGCTGAAACTGACCTCTCGAAGGAGCACCACCATAACTACCAGATCCTTGAGGCCTCTTGGCCTCCCTCTCATCTTGCTCCTGGCGACGAACTGACTCAATATTACGAGCAATGTCTACAACCTCCTCAAAAGTAGCACCAGACACCCTCTCCCTAGTCATGAGAATACGAAGCTAATAAGTGAGGCCATCAATGAACCTCTTAATCCTCTCTATATCTGTTGGAACCAACCAAACAACATAATGCGCTAACTCTGAGAACCTTATCTCATACTGTATCACAGTCAAATATCCCTGACGCAACCACTCGAACTGCCTGCGCAGCTCCTCTCTGCGAGACTGTGGCACATACTTCTCCAAAAAGAGAACGGAGAACTGCTGTCAAGTAAAGGGTGCTGCACCAACAGGCCTATGCCTCTCATAAGCCTCTCACCAAGTGAAGGCTGCTCTAGAAAAGTGAAAAGTAGTGAAAGCGACCCCGCTGGTCTCTAGAATACCCATTGTATGAAGAATCCTCTAACACTTGTCCAAGAAACCCTGGGCATCCTCGCCCTCTGCACCACTGAAGGTCGGAGGCTGAAGTCTACCAAACCTCTCCAACCTGCATTGTCTGTCCTCTATCATGGTAGGAGCTACATAGTCCTGAGCAGCTATAACCGGCTGGGCGGGATGTGCCCCAGTGTCTGAAGCCCTTGCACGACCTGCTCGGGTGTGCGAGCGGCGGGAGTCTGAGTGTCTCCCCCGGCCTGAGAAGTAGCTACAGCTGTAGTAACTGAGACCACCTGAGCTAGGCTAGTGCATACTGATAGAATCTGAGCCAGGGCCTCTTGAAGACCCGGAATCACAATGGGCACAGCTGGTGCTTGAGTTGGTGCTGCTGGAGCGTCCACCACTGGGACATGATCCTGAACTGGGGCGGCTGGTGGATCTGCAGGTGCTGCCCTAGCTGCTGTGCGGGCCACACTCCTGCCCCTACTACGGCCTTGACCACGTCCTCAGCCTCTAGTGGCCACAGTTGGTGGTACTGGTGGTCATCCATCCTGACTGGTCGCTCTGTCCTCACCATTTGTGAGAGAATAAAATAACAGAAGTTTAGTACTCAGATCAACAGATTCGCACGACAAGAATTTCAAGAATATGAAATTTTTCCTAAAGGTTTTGCAGCCTCTCTAAGATAAATACAGACGTCTCCGTACCGATCCGCGAGACTCTAATAAACTTGCTCATGACTTTTGAGACCTAAACCTAGGCTCTCATACTAACTTGTCACGACCCTAAACTCGGATCCGGTCGTGATGGCACCTATCGTAAAATAAGACCAACCGACACAACTCCCAATCCATTTTTTTACAGTTATAATAATTCAATTTAAAACATAAACAGATGATAAATCCCAAAATGAAGTGAAATAGAACAACGCGGAAATAAACATAGCCCGACATCGGGGTGTCACCAGTCATGAGCATCTAACATAAGTTTAAGAATATGGAAAATAACTACACAGTCTATTACAGAATCAAGTACAATGGAAAATAAATAGGAGGGAGAAACACTAGGCTGCGAATGCCGATCAGCTACCTAGTGAACTCCGAATAGCCCGCTGGAAGAAATCAGCCCTCGCTAACAGGACCCGAGACTCCTGAATCTGCACACAAGGTGCAAGGAGTGATGTGAGTACGCCAACTCAGTGAGTAATAAAAGTAAAGGTATCTGAGCGATAAGAAAACATGTAAAACACAGCAAAATGCTACAAAGAGACAGTATAAAATCAATGCAATGCAATAGAACAGTGAAAACTTGTAAAAACACATCGGTTTAGTAAAACCTCTTTAAAACATCTTTTAACAATTGAACAAGTGAATGAAAAGCAACGAGAAAAGATAAACACATAAATTCAGCTCATCGGGCACAATATCAACAGAAACCAGCCCCTCGGGCAATAACATGGAATAACATCAGCCCCTCGGGCTATATCACATATCACACTGGGTACTCGCGCTCACTGGGGGTGTACAGACTCCTGGAGGGGCCCCTTACGGCCTAAGCGCAATATCAAGCCATCTCGTGGCATAATCAATAGGCTCTCGCCCTTATATCAAGCCACCTTGTGGCATACAACTAAGGCCCTCAGCCTCATAATTATGAATCAGCTCAGTATCGTTGTGGCGTGCAGCCCGATCCCATAATAACCTCACAACACAGACCCTCGACCCTACTCAGTCAGAAATCTCTAAAAGTCACTCGGGTATAGTGAAACATGATGCTCAACTCAAAATATCATTTAAGATATCAAAACAGAGTAAACATGGCTGAGTTATAAAAACAGTAGGGTATAGCATGACTGAGTACATGTATAAAGTCAAAACAGTGAGGAAAAGTAGTAAAAATCCCCTAAGGGTCCAAAACAATTGGCACGAGACTCAAATATGGCATTCAGCTCAAAACATGATGATAGCAAATAGTTTTTAATGAAATACGCAGTTAAACACTCATACAAGTTGGACTAAGTCACAATCCCTAACGGTGCATGACCCCACGCTCGTCATCTAGCGTGTTTATCACCTTAATATAGCACAACGATGTGAAATCCGGGGTTTTATACCCTCAGGACAATATTTACAATCATTACTCACCTCTATCCGGTCCAATTTCTAGCCCGCGATGACTTTGCCTCTCGAATCAGCCTCCGGGTGCTCTAAATCTAACCAAAATCAATGCACAACTATCAAAATATGCTAAAGGAACAAAGCCCACTCGAAAGAAATCGAATTACAACACAAATCTCGAAATTAGCCAAACTCGACCCCCGGGCCCACATCTCAGAATCTGATAAAAATTATATCAATAGACTCCTTATCACTCCCCGAGTACATTCATATCGAAAGCACCAAAATCCAACCACAAATGACACCTCAAATCCCTAATTTTAGGTCTCCAATTACAAACCATAGTTCTTCAATATTTAGGCTTAAATTCTACAAAATCCATGATTAAGTAGGTAAAAATCACATTAGAATTGAGTATTAAGTCCATAAATCTTACCTCCAAGTGTTCCCCCTTGATTCCCTCTTCAGTCTTCTTCAAAAAGCTTCAAAGTCGCCCAAAAATGGAGGAATTTAGGCTAAAAATTGCGGATATGGCTTTTAAATCATTCTGGCCAGCTATTTCAAATCCTTGTTCGCGAACGCGGTCAAAGCTTTGCGTTCGTGAAGCATAAAGTTAAGTTGACCAGAATTCCCCATACGCAAACGGGGCGACCCCTCACGAACGCGATGTCTCAGCAACTCAGACCATCGCGAATGCATCTGCTCTCTCGGTAACGCTAAGCTTCCTGACTCCAACCCTTCGCGAACGCGGGACCTCCATCGCGAATGCAAAGGACCAACCTCCAGCCTCTCATCCTAACCCTTCGCGAATGCGAAGGCCCACTCGCGAACACGAAGGCCAAAAGTTTGCAACACTTACAACAGATTTTCTGCAATTTTTCTCAATTTGAAATGATTTGTTTAACCACCTGAAACTCACCCGAGGCCCTTAGGACCTTAACCAAACATGTCAACCTATCCCATAACATCATTCAAACTTTTTCCAACCTCCGGAACACTCAAAACAACATCAAAACACCAAATTTGCATTGGATTCAAGCCTAAGAATTGCAAAATCTTCCAAATTCTGCTTTCGATCAAAAAGTCTACCAAACCACGTCCGAATGACCTAAAGTTTTGCACACACATCCCAAATGACATAACGGACCTACTGCAACTCCCAGAATTCCATTCCGACCCCTATATCAAAATCTCACTTATTAACCGGAAAAAGCCAAAATCCCAATTTCGCCAATTCAAGCCTAAATCTACTCCGTACCTCTAAAACACATTCCAATCACGCTCCTAAGTCCCAAATCACCTCCCGAAGATATCTGAACCATTGGAACTCACATCTAAGCCCTTTATCACATAAGTCAATATCCGGTTGACTTTTCCAACTTAAGCTTACTCAAAAGAGACTAAGTGTCTCAAACCTTATCAAAACCTCTCTGAACCCGAGCCAACCAATTCAATAACACATAATACAGCTGAACAAGACAATAAGAAGTAGAAATAGGGAAAACGGAGCGGTAACTCATGTAACGACCGACCGGGTCGTTATAGTAGGCAAATCTAGAAGCTTCCAATTGAAGAGGAATGGAAGTCCATCCTGTGTAGCCTTTATGCGTAGCCTACGCAGGAAGGTACGTAGTTTCAAAGGTCATTTTAAAGAGCTGAAAACATGGGTTTAGAGAGAGAATGTATTAGTTCTTCAACTTGGAATTATTCTAGAGAGAAGGAGGAGCTCTTTCACCATGGATACACTTCAAGGTAAGTTATATTAGTACAAGGATGATTATATAACATCATCTAGTAATAACACTAACATTATTATGGATCAAATCCATAGAAAATGGGTTGAATCTTCAGGAATACCAAAAAGAGAAAAAGTGAGATTCTTCCACCAAAAGGTAATCTCTTCACTTTAGCTTCATAAGATGTATAGTGAGTTTATGAGTTTTATTTGAAGTTGTAATGGGATATTGTATGAATCCTAAGGGTGGGTCTTGAGAATGCCATTTTGGGTAAAGAATAAGATGTATAGTGATGCATTGATATAAATGGAATTGTTTTGAGTTTCTAATGATTCCAATAGACTTGATAACTTAATTGATGAATGAATTGAATTGGGAATCACCATTTGGATAAGATACAACACTAGTTCTTGAAATGGATGTTCTTGAACCTAGAGTTTTGTTGGAGAAGGCAATGAATAATGACTTGATGATGTTGGGTAATTAACGTAGTTAATGGCTCCAAATGGGTATTAAATGATAAGAATGGAATTGAATAGGCTAATGGGTAAACCTATTGGATAATTTGGGATGATTGAATTCTTGTGGTCAGATTGTGAAGCCTAATGGATATTGATGAATCTTTTCATATTTGTTTTGATGTAGTTGGGATATCTAATGGTAGATACTGAATTGTAGGCAATATTTGGGCATTTTAATCAATTGGAGCATTGTAGTATTTTTGGATCTTGAAGGTTGAGGTAAGTTGATTAATACATACTCCTCTTGAAGGATTTTCTCTAAAATCATATTTGAGTTACTATGTGAGCTGGTTTGTAACTGTGCATCCATACTTGTAGGTAAAAGCGGGAAAGGATGACACCATGTATTTTGAATTGTGTTGCATAAAGTAAGTTTTGTTGTTTTACAATTTAAAATTCTTATTTTTAAAGATTTGATGTCAAATTATGTTTGAAGAAAATGTTATAAGTTTAATTCAAACTTGAGCATTGGAAAGAATATAAATATTTGAGGGTTAAAGATGTATTTTATGAAGAGTATTTCTTGTGAAACTTGATTAATGGATAGCACTCTTTGTATATTTGAAGGATGAATGTCAAATTGTTAAAGGCTTTAATATGAAGAAGATCATATATTTGATTGTTTTTATTCAAAATGGTTTAGTTGGCCATGAACAATGCTTTGATAAAAATAGATCCTTTGAGGCTAATATGTCATGAATCTATTTTTGAAATATCCAATGTTTTGGGAGTTACTAGTGGAGACCACCGAGATTGGTTCAAATATTGAGTTCGTTACCATGGAACTACACATGGCGGTGTAGGGAATTCTAAGGTTAAGCCGAGGTTTGTAGGATAAGGTCCCCCATTGAGAGGGAAAATGATCATTACTTAAAGTAATGAGGTTAAGTTGACTCGTATGGCACTACGGGAAGCCGCCCAGACAAGTAGGGTCAAATACTTGTTACTAGGTCGATCACCTAGTAGTTGTTTATTATATCGGTGTCGGTATAGTACTCCCGGTGAAAGGTAAAAAAGAACTTTCTTATATTTAGGCCTAAGGAGCTGAAAATAATTTTGATGACTTAATGAGATTGAAATTGATTTATATGATTTTTATTAAATCTTGGGTTAATAGAGATGTTCTAAAATTTTATAGCATGACTTACATTTCATTTGTCTTTTATTTAAAATGATAAAGAGCATAATTTCTATAATTGTTTATCACTTTATGTCCAATATTGGTTGCATAGGTTTTTATAAAAATTTGTCCTAGGAACTTGAGTTAGAGAGAGTCTATGATACTTATTGAGTATCGTTGTGGTGTACTTAGCCCTTAGCCCCCAGGGGCCCACGTACTTTACAAATTTTAGGATGAGGTATGATACGTGGCATACGTACATGGCTAGGATGCCTCTCTTTCTAAGGTATATGGCGAGGCAGCACTCCTATTTCGTGGTAGTTATCATGTTATTTCTTAATTTATGTTAGTCAGGCATTAGCCCAAATGTTTAGTTCTATCTCTTGGTATAGAGGTTCCACTTGTGAAAAGTTGTAGTAATGGGGTTGTACGCGACATACATGAAAGCATATTTATTTTACTTGGTCTCATTGATATGATTATGAGAGGCTTCATGTATGATTTTGAATTGAAAAATTGTTCTATGGTTTAACTTGGAAATATATAAAATTTTCAAAGAGCTTCCGCAATTAAATTGGTTTTCATGCGTATGGTTTGGGTGTATCATATGGGTTGGTTCGGTCGGGTAAGACAGTATGTCGAGTGCTGGTCATGTGGATTTGGGTCGTGACAGGCATCTACCAACAACATTGACATTCCAATATCAACTAATGTTTCTGTTTAGGAAATTGATTATAAGTCACAAACAATAAGATTATTAGAACTCAATGCTTTGTGTCTTCCCGAGCATATTTCAAACATAAACTCGTCTGCTTCGTCATTTACTTATTATCAGAAATCAGATGGTGGCTTCACTTTATTTAATTGTTCCTCAAACAAAAAGTACTTGGCGTCTTCTAAGCGGATCAACTGCCTTAGCTGCCCTCAATATGACATTCTTGTCTTTCGATATTACAATAGTATCTCTCAGTTCTATCTCCATGAAACTCGAAATTGAAGTAAAATGTTCAACGTATCCACCTCCGTCAATATAGCACCAACAGCAACAACACTAGAAACTCGATGATATAAATTTGTATGGTACAACAACATATGAATTAAAAATAAACTTCATACAAATTTGATACATCTACAAAAATATATAACCTAAAATTAAATTTTTTACAACTAATCTACAACTTTCAAATATTATTTTTATCCATTTAAATACATGTAAAACATCATACAACTTACATACAATTTTCATGCAAAATTTATACAATATGTCTTTTGTATATGAATTGTATATATTTTGTATGTGGTGTGTTCTTCTTCCTCTCTAAACTTCCAATCAAAACTTCCTCTCTTAATACAATTTTGATACATATCAACAACTTTATGTAAAAAGATAGTATTTATAATTTAAATACAAATTTCTTTTAATGATTCATATATTACACAACTATTTTTCAACTTTCATACAATATTCAAATAAAAAAATAGCTACAATATAATACAACTTAAATACAATTTACATACAACTTTAATATAATTTCGTAAGTATATTGTATGTCATGTGTTCTTCTTCTTCGATTTTCAATCTGAAATTCGGTCAAAATCAAGTCTAATTTTCATCAAACACCCTCAAAATTGAGATATAAACTCCAAAGAATATTCTCAATTGTTTGCAACAACACCCAATCCAAACAAATAATAATTTTTAAAAACTCAAATTCGAATTCAAAGCTTCGAAACTTTTTAATGGCTGTCAATGGTGGAGAATCAAACACTTTCAAAATTTATTGATTGACAATTTTAATTTGAACATCAATTGTGCAACATGAAAAAAATTGCTAAGTTAAAACTCTTTAGTAAAACAATTGAAATCCATTGGCGAATTCCATTAAAACTCTATACAACAAGAAAGCATAAAAAAAACAAAGAACATCGAAGGAAGAAAAATTGGCAAAAATAAATAAATATATATATATATATATATATATATATATATATATAGAGAGAGAGAGAGAGAGAGAGAGAGAGAGAGACAGAGAGAGAGAGAGAGAGAGAGAGGGGGCGGTATAAAGGGATGGAAAAATAACTAATATTCCTTATTCAATTCCTAATATAAAGGGATACTCATTTAAAACTTATTTGTATAAAATTGATAAATTGTATATGTTCATGAAATTAAGTTAAAATTTGATTAAGGAGGGTAATAAAGTTTCATATGTATTATAGGACGGTAAAGAGAAATTTTCATAAAGCACTATCTTTTGGTAGTAATTAGTCATCTATAGATATCATTTGTTATATTACGAATTATAGATACCTTTTGTGTGGTTATAAGATGTATTTGATGTATTTAAGTTATTGTATTCATGAATACAGTAGCAAAAATAGGCGTGAATCAGGGAAGTCCAACTAATCAGTTGTTGTATTCGAGTATATTCGACTGTATTCATGGAGTGAAACATGGGATTACAGCTAGACAGATTATTGTATTCGACTGTATTTGACTGTATTCACGGTGTGAAATAGGGGATTACACTATTTTTAAAACGGAAAGTGAATCAATTAACATAATAGACTCCTAATATAACTCAACAAACTCAATTATAACACACAAATTTTGTATTTTCAGTTATAAAAAAGATTCTCAACCGAAAATACTCCAAAAACATAGCAATCTTCAGAGAAATTAAATAATACATTTGAATACATAAATTATATTAATTCAAAAAAATTTATGAATACATTCATGGCATATAGCGAGACAGTGGTGTCACGACCCAAACTGAAGGGCCATGATTAGCACCCGACCACACTTGTCGAGCACCAACGTACATTTCATCTAACCTTCATTATTATCTTTTAGGGCTGACGAGATCAATATAAATGGTAGACCTGGATCATGGACAACCAGCAATAAAATATGACGGCATGAACATACAAAGCAGGGGATGACTAGACAATCAAGAAACTACATATAAGGTATGAGCTACCACGCTACTATGAAAGACTATACAACAAAAACTAGCCGACAAGGCATACCAAACTATACATGAGTCGACACCTGTCTATGAGCCTCTAAAAGAACATAAGTGTTGCAACATAGCCGGAACAGGGCCCCGACATACCCATAATGTCTATAACAAAAATTGCATACCAAGACCAAGGCAAGTCCGGAGAAGGGATCTCGCCAATCACCGCTGAACTGGACAGTCTACTGTGGTGGGGGAGCTGCACCTGCCTGTCTATCAGGACCTGCAGCACGACATGCAGCGTCCACAAATAAAAGGACGTCAGTACGAATAAAGTACTGAGTATGTAAGGCAGGGAACCATAAATACGATCAGTAATGTAAGCAAGGATAGAGAATATACAACCTGTAACATCTTAGTACCTCTGAGGGCTACTTACATGAAATGCATGATACATATGTATAAATACATAAACCTTTAAAGCATTCGCCTCTGTGGGCATCATCATCATCATATCGTACCCGGCCATAATAGGCTCGGTAGAATCGTACCCGGCCACGTGGAGCTCGGTAAAACCCAACTGATCAGTGGTTGCACAATAGGTGCCGTACCCGGCCAACTATAGCGTGGCTCGGTAGAGTAAAATAGATACATATATATAATGCATGCTCGACTCATGGAATCACATTCTAAACCTTTTGGAGTGACGTAAGGTCGGTATCCTCTGTACACGTTATTAGGACTAACTCTTCACTATGAACCTTATAAGATTTAGGAAGTACGAACAACATTGATAACATAAGAATAAGAGAAGCAACATTAACATCAATCGTTCCATAAGAGGGAAAACAATGTAAGTACTGCTAGCTTCTAAGAGTAGAGTATCTTTGGAAGCTCGTTCATTACATTATGTACAATCGGAGTCGTGCAAAAGAAGGAAAGGGATAGCCTCACATACCTTGTATATACTGCCCCAATCTCAAGCTATGCAATTGTCAAAACTCCTTAGTCTACAATAAGAGAAACGATACTATCGTTATCATTTAAGCGTCATAACTATTATGTATCGACCACAACCTATTTTACGATGAAACGGACATCACCTCCCCTATATATATGACCTCACACCATTCAAAACAGTCACCAAATAGACCAAACAACATCAATAATAAACATATTGAGCCTCCCAAAATAGTCCACACACAGCCTAATCACTCCATACATACGACGACCACCGTAGTCGTGTCAAACAACCTGGAAATGTTACGAATAACTATCAGCCCATAACCCTACATATATATGGTGTTTCTCCACACCCTTCCTCCTCCAAAACTCCACAAGATAGTAGTAAAATACGCAGCCCAACAACAACGCAAAACAGTCCACAAAACAATAACATTACTACCAAGCCTTTCGATATATATCTCACAAGTTCTAGCTTCAATGGCTTAGCCGCAACTTGGATAATCTTAAATACATATAGAGTAAGAGGTTCCTTACCTTTATACAGAAAGAAAAACTCCAATTTGACCTTAAATTTCCATGAAATATCCCTCCAATGCTGCCACAACAACAAAAAAGCGAAACTAGCGATCAATTAGTGTTTTTCGGCACTAGAATCACTTTAGAAGGCTTGAAATCACCTAGGATTGATATTAAGAACATGAGGGAGTATTTACAGAACATAAACCCTTTAAAACAACCTCCCACACGAGCTGGAACGACACAAAAATGAGCAACAACAAGAAGAACAAGAGACTTACTAGCGCCACGGAATTCCCGACACTTGATTTGTGTTGTTTGCCCTTTTTTGGGTCTTGAATCTTGAGAGAACCTTGAGAGGATGTTACTAGGGTTATAAGGTCTGAAATTAGTGAGAAGAAATGACTTAAAACGGGTTGGAGGCATCCTATATAGGTCCAAATATCTTAAACCGCCTTAGTGGGCCCCATAGAGAGGTGCTTGGCGCAGTCTCGCGAAAACGCAAATATCTCTCTACTCCGAGATCGTATCGATGAACGGTTTAATGCGTTGGAAACTAGACTCATAGATATTTAATTTGGTTGATCACCCCATAATTCCTTGTAAATTATGAGAAAATATTAGAAACATTTGACCTAATGTTTAAGTAAAATTATGAACCTAAGTTGCGACAACTTTTGTCGACTTTTGTTTCATAACTCGTTTGACTTCAAGACTTATGATACGGATATTATATGATTAAAATACCTTAATAAATTACCTCTTGAGTGTATTAAGCACCGCTAGATTACCTGAAAATACGAGTTACAACATCCTTGATTCGTTTAACTTCTAATACTGGTTAATCACCCTTATACACTCTTGTATCACTTAAGACCAATAGGATTGACTTCTTATCATCTCAAAGATAATTCCTTCTTGGATTTATGTTAACTAATATATGGCATGAACTAACACATGTGGATATGGGTTGTAACACCCTCCCCCCTTAGGAACATTCGTCCTCGAATGTAAGGGTTTATGGGGAGTTTAAATCATCGTGGATTCCAATGGAAATTTCCGATCAATTTTCCCCTATAAAATGGTCACTAGCAAAACTTGCAAGTAATTAAGCCCAACATATGGCTTCACAAGGCTACACAAAGCATTATGCGTATTTACATTATCTACATATCACCATTTTGTATTAAGGAGGAGTATTCTCAAATTATTGCTTACCTCATAGAGCCGTTTCACCTTCCAATGTATCCTGTCTTCCACCAGCATCCTTGTTATATTCATTCTGGAATAAGTAAGGGTATTTAGACTTCATCTCCTCTTCTGCTTCCCATGTCATTTCTTCCATATTTTTGTTCCTCCACAATACTTTGACGGAAGCTACATCTTTTGTTCTCAGCTTGCGGACTTGCCGATCTAATATCGCCACTGGCACTTCTTCATATGATAGGTCCTCTGTAACTTGTACATCTTTGATAGGGATGACTCGAGAAGGGTCTCCAATACATTTTCTCAACATAGATACATGGAATACCGGGTGGACAAATTCCAATTCGGATGGCAATTCTAACTCATAAGCAACCTGTCCAATCCGTCGAAGAATTTTATACGGCCCGATATACCTTGGACTCAGCTTACCTTTCTTCCCAAAACGCATAATACCCTTCATTGGTGAGATCCTCAGGAAAACCCAATCACCAACCTCAAACTCTAGATCACGACGTCGGACATCAGAATAAGATTTTTGCCTGCTTTGTGCCGTCCTCAATCGCTCCTGTATCACTTTCACCTTCTCAATAGCTTGGTGAATCAAATCTGGCCCATATAATTCTGTTTCACCGACTTCGAACCATCCAACTGGTGATCTACATCTCCTCCCGTATAGTGCCTCGTATGGGGCCATTTTAATACTGGAATGGTAGCTATTGTTATAGGCGAATTCTATGAGTGGAAGATGATCATCCCAATTCCCCTTAAAATCTAGAACACATGCTCGTAGCATATCTTCCAGTGTCTGAATGGTACGTTCAGCCTGTCCGTCAGTCTGCGGATGAAATGCAGTGCTGAGATTTACTTGTGTGCCTAAACCCTTCTGGAAAGACCTCCAAAAGTTAGCCGTAAATTGAGCTCCTCGGTCTGATATAATAGATATGGGCACACCATGAAGCCTAACAATCTCCTTGATATACAACTTTGCATAATCTTCAGCCGTGTAAGTTGTCTTCACTGGCAGAAAATGGGCACATTTTGTAAGTCGATCAATTATCACCCAGATGGAGTCAAACTTATGATAAGAGCGAGGTAATCCAATAATGAAGTCCATATTAATCACCTCCCACTTCCAGGTCGGAATCTCTATATTTTGAAGCAATCCACCGGGTTTCTGATGTTCTATCTTTACTTGTTGACAATTGGGACACTGGGCTACAAATTCTGCAATAGACTTCTTCATATTATCCCACCAATACTGCTCCTTGACATCATGATACATCTTTGTCGAGCCGGGATGGATGGAATATCGGGATTGATGAATCTCATTCATAATCTTCTCTCGCAACCCTGCCACATTAGGCACACACAATCGGCTCTGGTATCTCAGTGCCCCGTCTTTTCCGATCCCAAAAGCCATACTTTTACACTGTTGAATGCTTTCTCTTAATCGTACTAAGATAGGATCTTCATATTGTCGTGCTTTTACCTCGGCTACCAAAGATGATTCTGATGTATTCTGTACAGTAACACCTCCGTCATCAGAGTCTAACAATCTGATTCTCATATTGGCTAGCTGATGAAGCTCTTTAATCAACCCCCATCTACCTGCCTCAATATGTACTAAGCTTCCCATTGATTTACGGCTGAGAGCGTCTGCCACAACATTGGCTTTACCGGGATGATACAATATCTCGACGTCGTAGTCTTTCAATAATTCAAGCCACCTACGCTGCCTCAAATTCAACTCTTTCTGCTTGAAGATGTATTGTAAACTCTTGTGATCTGTGTAGATGTCAACATGGACGCCGTATAAGTAGTGCCGCCATATCTTCAAAGCATATATTACTGCAGCCAATTCCAAATCATGGGTTGGATAATTCTTTTCATGCTTCTTCAATTGTCTTGATGCATAAGCAATCACATTCCCACGCTGCATCAATACGCACCCCAAACCTATACCTGAGGCATCACAATATACCACATAACCTTCTGTTCCTTCAGGAAGAGTGAGCACTGGTGCAGATGTCAATCGATTCTTCAGCTCCTGAAAACTACGTTCACAAGTGTCAGACCACTGGAATTTGGTAGCTTTTTGTGTTAACTTAGTCAATGGTGATGATATAGAGGAAAATCCTTCTACAAACCGCCTATAATATCCTGCTAGCCCTAGGAAGCTGCGGACTTCTGATGGTGTTGTAGGTCTCGGCCAATTCTTTACTGCATCGATCTTCTGAGTGTCGACACTAATACCCTCATCAGATATCACATGGCCAAGGAATGCTACTGAGTTCAGCCAGAATTCACATTTGGAGAGCTTAGCATATAACTTACGATCCTGAAGCGTCTGTAATACTATCCGCAAGTGGCCCGCATGTTCCGCCTCCGAACGAGAATACACTAGAATGTCATCAATGAATACAATCACGAACACATCAAGATAGGGCCTGAATATAGTATTCATGAGATCCATAAAAGCTGCTGGGGCATTTGTTAGCCCGAACGACATCACCAAGAACTCAAAGTGCCCATATCTTGTCCGGAAGGCCGTCTTTGGAATATCCTTCTCCCTAACCCTCACCTGATGATACCCTGAACGTAAATCAATCTTAGAGAAATACTTGGCACCCTGGAGTTGGTCAAACAGGTCATCAATTCTTGGAAGTGGATACTTGTTCTTTATAGTAGACTTATTCAACTGTCGATAGTCGATACACATCCGTAACGACCCGTCTTTCTTCCGCACGAATAGGACTGGTGCACCCCAAGGTGAAGTGCTAGGCCTAATAAAGCCCTTATCCAGCAAGTCCTTCAACTGCACCTTCAACTCTCGCAACTCTGCCGGGGCCATTCTGTATGGAGGAATAGAGATCGGTTGAGTGTCAGGCAACACATCAATGCTAAACTCAATCTCCCTTTCAGGAGGAAGGCCTGGGAGTTCATCTGGGAAAACATCTGGGAATTCGTTGACCACAGGGATTGATTGTAAAGTAGGCGGTTTCGCCTCCGCATCCCTAACGCGAACGAGATGATAAATGTAACCTTTTGAGATCATTTTCCTTGCCTTAAGATAGGAAATAAACCTACCTTTCGGTGTAGCAATGTTCCCTTTCCATTCAATGACGGGTTCACCCGGAAATTGGAACCTAACCATCTTCGTACGACAGTCAACATTTGCATAGCATGAGGCCAACCAGTCCATTCCCATTATCACATCAAAATCAACCATTTCTAACTCAAATAAATTTGTCGAGGTTTGACGACTACAAATCATCACAGTGCAACCTCTATATACCCTTCTAGCAATCACAGAATCTCCTATCGGAGTAGATACCGCGAGGGGTTTACTTATCAATTCAGGTTCAATGCCAAACTTATTAGCCACAAAGGGTGTAACATATGATAATGTAGATCCCGGATCAATCAACGCATATACATCATAAGAAAACACAGATATAATACCTGTAACAACATCTGGAGACGACTCGAGATCCTGTCGACCTACTAGAGCATAGGTTCGATTTTGAGCACCACTCGAACTCGGCACTGCACCTCTACCCCTACCACGACCTGTCGACTGCTGAAAACCCCGTGCTGGAGGTCGAACTGATGAGGAAGAACCAGACACAGATCCAGTCGGCTGAGCCATACCATCACCTCCTCTATTAGGACAATCCCGCATCATATGGCCAGGCTGTCCGCACGAATAGCATGCATCAGAACCTCGACGACACAGTCCAAAGTGGGCCTTGCCGCACTGATCACAATGTGGTGTTGGGGGTCTCATCTGAATAGTATCCCTGTGATGTTGCGAGCCAGATGCCCGTGAACTCTGACCTGGACCAGAATAGGATCGATCATATCGAGGCCTCTGAAACTGTGGAGGAGCACTAGCTACAGGTGGCGCCGAACTCCTCGAAAACTGTGGCCTGATGCGGCCTCTGAAGTCATCAGAATACCCTGCAAATCTCGCCCTCTTATGCTGGCCCCTATCCTGCTCCCTAACTGCCCTCTGCTGGCGCTTACGATCCTCTAGGGTCTGGGCATAAGCTTGAATACGGGAAATATCCATGCCCTCCACCAAGGAGGCTGTCGTACACTCATTTATCAGATGTGGTCCCAACCCATTCACGAACATATGCACCCTATCACTCATCTCGGCCACCATATGGGGAGCATACCTTGCCAAAGAATCAAACTGCATATTGTACTCTCGCACACTCATATTACCTTGTCTAAGGTTCAAGAACTTATCAGCTCTAGCTCGTCGTATCTCAACTGGCAAGTAGTGACGAAGAAAGGCCTCAGAAAATTCCTTCCACACAGCTGGAGGAGGGTTCGGACCCCTGGATCTCTCCCAACTATCATACCAGAGAACCGCTAAATCCCGTAACCGATAAGAAGCCAACTCTACTGCCTCTGTATCACTAACATGCATAACCCGAAGTGTACGATGAACCTGGTCAATAAAAGTCTGTGGGTCCTCCTTGGGGTCTGATCCGGTAAACACTGGAGGGTCTAAATTAATAAAATCACGAACTCTTGTACTAACTGGTTTCTCAGCAGCACCTGTATTCTGCCTCTGAGCCTGAGCAGCTACCAAGCTAGTCAATAACTGCAAAGCACTCCGCATATCCTGGTCTGGAGTGCCAGACGGAGGAACTGGAGGCGCTGGGTGCCTTCTAATATCCTCTGGAGGAGATGGAGTAGATGAGGTATGAGAGGGCATCTCACTTTGAGCCTCACTTTGTCCTGCTCTGACTTGGGGCACCTGACTGGTACCCTCTCCCGCTGCTGTATCAAGCCGTCTACTAATCGTTTGCTTCCTAGTCGAAGGCATCACTGAAAAAACAAGGTGAATATTAGAGACGAACACTTACGACTCAACTCTACGCACGATCTAGATTCAGGAAGAAGGTAACAACCCTAGATGTCATGTAGCCTCCTGATTATAAATGTGGCGCGCTACACATCCATAATCAAGACTCTACTAGACACGGCTCATAGACAACCCCTAGGACAGACTTGCTCTGATACCAAGTTTGTCACGACCCAAACTGAAGGGCCATGACTAGCACCCGACCACACTTGCCGAGCACCAACGTACATTTCATCTAACCTTCATTATTATCTTTTAGGGCTGACGAGATCAATATAAATGGTAGACCTAGATCATGGACAACCAGCAATAAAATATGACGGCATGAACATACATAGCAGGGGATGACCAGACAATCAAGAAACTACATATAAGGTATGAGCTACCACGCTACTATGAAAGACTATACAACAAAACTAGCCGACAAGGCATACCAAACTATACATGAGTCGACACCTGTCTATGAGCCTCTAAAGGAACATAAGTGCTGCAACATAGCCGGAACAGGGCCCCGACATACCCATAATGTCTATAACAAAAATGCATACCAAGACCAAGGCAAGTCCGGAGAAGGGATCTCGCCAATCACCGCTGAACTGGACAGCCTACTGTGGTGGGGGAGCTGCACCTGCCTGTCTATCAGGACCTGCAGCACGACATGCAGCGTCCACAAATAAAAGGACGTCAGTACGAATAAAGTACTGAGTATGTAAGGCAGGGAACCATAAATACGATCAGTAATGTAAGCAAGGATAGAGAATATACAACCTGTAACATCTTAGTACCTCTGAGGGCTACTTACATGAAATGCATGATACATATGTATAAATACATAAACCCTTAAAACATTCGCCTCTGTGGGCATCATCATCATCATATCGTACCCGGCCATAATAGGCTCGGTAAAAAAACGTACCCGGCCATCATAAGGCTCGGTAGAATCGTACCCGGCCACGTGGAGCTCGGTAAAACCCAACTGATCAGTGGTTGCACAATAGGTGCCGTACCCGGCCAACTATAGCGTGGCTCGGTAGAGTAAAATAGATACATATATATAATGCATGCTCGACTCATGGAATCACATTCTAAACCTTTTGGAGTGACGTAAGGTCGGTATCCTCTGTACACGTTATTAGGACTAACTCTTCACTATGAACCTTATAAGATTTAGGAAGTACGAACAACATTGATAACATAAGAATAAGAGAAGCAACATTAACATCAATCGTTCCATAAGAGGGAAAACAATGTAAGTACTGCTAGCTTCTAAGAGTAGAGTATCTTTGGAAGCTCGTTCATTACATTATGTACAATCAGAGTCGTGCAAAAGAAGGAAAGGGATAGCCTCACATACCTTGTATATACTGCCCCAATCTCAAGCTATGCAATTGTCAAAACTCCTTAGTCTACAATAAGAGAAACGATACTATCGTTATCATTTAAGCGTCATAACTATTATGTATCGACCACAACCTATTTTACGATGAAACGGACAACACCTCCCCTATATATATGACCTCACACCATTCAAAATAGTCACCAAACAGCCCAAACAACATCAATAATAAACATATTGAGCCTCCCAAAATAGTCCATACACAGCCTAATCACTCCATACATACGACGACCACCGTAGTCGTGTCAAACAACCTGGAAATGTTATGAATAACTATCAGCCCATAACCCTACATATATATGGTGTTTCTCCACACCCTTCCTCCTCCAAAACTCCACAAGATAGTAGTAAAATACGCAGCCCAACAACAACGCAAAACAGTCCACAAAACAATAACATTACTACCAAGCCTTTCGATATATATCTCACAAGTTCTAGCTTCAATGGCTTAGCCGCAACTTGGATAATCTTAAATACATATAGAGTAAGAGGTTCCTTACCTTTATACAGAAAGAACAACTCCAATTTGACCTTAAATTTCCATGAAATATCCCTCCAATGCTGCCACAACAACAAAAAAGCGAAACTAGCGATCAATTAGTGTTTTTCGGCACTAGAATCACTTTAGAAGGCTTGAAATCACCTAGGATTGATATTAAGAACATGAGGGAGTATTTACAGAACATAAACCCTTTAAAACAACCTCCCACACGAGCTGGAACGACACAAAAATGAGCAACAACAAGAAGAACAAGAGACTTACTAGCGCCACGGAATTCCCGACACTTGATTTGTGTTGTTTGCCCTTTTTTTGGGTCTTGAATCTTGAGAGAACCTTGAGAGGATGTTACTAGGGTTCTAAGGTCTGAAAATAGTGAGAAGAAATGACTTAAAACGGGTTGGAGGCATCCTATATAGGTCCAAATATCTTAAACCGCCTTAGTGGGCCCCATAGAGAGGTGCTTGGCGCAGTCTCGCGAAAACGCAAATATCTCTCTACTCCGAGATCGTATCGATGAACGGTTTAATGCATTGGAACTAGACTCATAGATATTTAATTTGGTTGGTAGATAACCCCGTAATTCCTTGTAAATTATGAGAAAAGATTAGAAATATTTGACCTAATGTTTAAGTAAAATTATGAACCTAAGTTGCGACAACTTTTGACGACTTTTGTTTTATAACTCGTTTGACTTCAAGACTTATGATACGGATATTATATGATTAAAATAGCTTAATAAATGACCTCTTGAGTGTATTAAGCACCGCTAGATTACCTGAAAATACGAGTTACAACATCCTTGGTTCGTTTAACTTCTAATACTGGTTAATCACCCTTATACACTCCTGTATCACTTAAGACCAATAGGATTGACTTCTTATCATCTCAAAGATAATTCCTTCTTGGATTTATGTTAACTAATATATGGCATGAACTAACACATGTGGATATGGGTTGTAACAAGTGGATACAATGAAATATATATAATACAGCGGGATACATTGAAATACAATGAGAAAAAAAGAAAGTGAATACAATGAAATACATGGAATACAACGAGACACATTGAATTACAATGTAAAGGGAACGAGAAAGATGGGCAGTAAGGGCGGAGAGGGACGCGGTGGTGGTACGATGGTCAACGGAGACGACACGGTTGTCACTGCCGGCG
This sequence comes from Nicotiana sylvestris, assembly GCF_000393655.2. NCBI lineage: Eukaryota > Viridiplantae > Streptophyta > Magnoliopsida > Solanales > Solanaceae > Nicotiana > Nicotiana sylvestris. Next base: position 69,063,047 of record NC_091063.1, read on the forward strand.
TAGCAAAGGGATTTATCGTGGGGGCGTTGAACTATATGCCCACCGCTTGCTAATATGCATATACTCTGAAAACCGAATTGAGGTCGGGGACTTAGAGAGGAAGTGTTTGTGCAAAGTTTATGACTTTGACAAGGAAATCACCATTGTAGCACTCATAAATAGAACCTACATGACTCAAACTAGGTAAGACTCTGTGTATAGATTTTCCATATAGATTCTTAATAAGCATTCTTTATGGAAGATCATACAGTCTTGGTCATTGAATCGCATCAATGAAGCGTCGATAATACCTTCCTAGACCTTGTTGTTTATACTAAAAGAGAACGCCAGGGGAAGGAGGAATAAATACATAATTGGAGGGGATCCGTGGTGGTAGACGACAGAGGTGGGTCAATTTAGGCGTAAATGGTGGCGGGGATCTGGTATGTTAGGGAACAAAGTGTGAGAGAGGAAGTATGGGATTTTATTTACACTGAGAAATTTTAATGGGATGGGGGAAGAGAATGGGATGTATCAAAGTAGAGAGAGAAAGAAAATAGTGTAACTGATTAGCGTATTTAGTGGCTTAGGGCTAGGAGGCAACCAAAACTAAATATTTTGTTATAAACCTTAAAAGGTATCTATAGAATATATCTTTTTTAAATGGTATTTATTTAAAATAAATAAGGTGTTAACCTTTGCTATATGAGGTAAAAATTCCAAGGTAAAAATCGGGGCATTTACATCTATACCCGCTTTTTGTGTCACGTTTTAACTTGTGCTCGCTTTGCAAACAAAATTGCAAGCGTACCCGCTTTTTTGCATAACTTCAGCATACGGGGCTGAAGTAGCAAAGGCAATCACACAAAACTTCAGCATTCTAGTAGCCGGGCCTGAAGTTCAGCTCTAGAGCTAAAGTTTTTATTTTGTAACTGGCGAACTTCAGCTCTAGAGCTGAAGTTTTTGTTTTGTGTAATGGGCGAACTTCAGCTCTAGATCTGAAGTTTTTGTTTTGTGGAATGGGCGAACTTCAGCTCTAGAGCTGAAGTTTTTGTTTGTAACTGGCGAGTTTTTGTTTTGTAACTGAGGCTGAAGTTTTTGTTTTTGTAGCTGGGGAACTTCAGCTTTAGAGCTGAAGTTTTTGTTTTAAAACAGGGGAACTTCAGCTCTAGAGCTGAAGTTTTTGGTTGTAACTCGCGAGTTTTTGTTTTGTAACTGGGGCTGAAGTTTTTGTTTTTGTAGCTGGGGAACTTCAGCTTTAGAGCTAAAGTTTGTGTTTTAAAACTGGGGAACTTCAGCTCTAGAGCTGAAGTTTTTGTTTGTAACTGACGAACTTCAGCCTTCTTAGAGTTGAACTTGAGCCTGTAGATCAAGATTCAGTGGCTAGAACTTAGTTTATGTGATAGTAACAGAAAAAGTTGCAGCTTTTTTTTCCAGAAAATGCAATATGTTTTGTTGGATTACATGGAAGATATTATACTTTATTCAATTAAATCCTTTATCCATTGTTTGGAGTGTTTGGTTGGGTCTGTATCTGAAATTTTATGGAGCAAACCGTACCGAATATTGCTTCTAAGTAACTGTTATTGTATAAATAACCGCCAAAACTGCTAAGTAAAGAGCAGAGCCAAATTATCAAATATTTGATGTATGAAGATTAATCCTCGACATTGCAGATTCTGAATAAAAAGATTTACTTGTGATAAACAGTCCAAGCTGAGTCATGGTCAATCTATAAAGGACTTTTTCTTGGTTCGGGTTTTTGGTCTAATGGTAAAAGCGCAACGTCATGACGTCGACAAAAGTCTGATATTTAGGTGGATACTAAGGCACAACATCCAAACTCAAAATCCTTCTCAATCCAATTAGTCTCTCAACCAAATCTGCTGCAGGAGAAGACAAAGAAAAAAGCTGAAAAGCTTTGAATTTCTTCTAATGGAACTATCGGATTGAGGGCGGATATAATTTTGAGGAGGAGAAGGAAGAAGAGAAAGAGGGCTGAAGTTGTTTAAAAAGTGGGTATAAGTTAAAAGTTTTTTAAAAAAATGGGTATAAGTTAAATGTGGGCGACCAAATAGGGCGCGGGGTGCAATTTTTACGTAAAAATCCCTATATATATTTGGATAAGCCCAATAATTCTAGTCCTAAATAAGCCCAATAAACGTTTTATTTGGATAAGCCCAACAAGAGTATTCCTATTTGGATAGGAGAATTTGGCATTGCATAACAACTTAGTCCAATAATTGGCGGAAAATGATCTATGTTTTAGCATTTGGCACACGTAGCCTAAATTTAACATTTAATGATCTTCTTTCTTTTCTAATGGTCCAACCATCAAAAATAGGCTTTTATTTCCTTTTTGTTTAGAATTCGAAAATCTTTCAAGATTTTCTCCCAAATCTCTACAATCTTTTTTCTAGATTTTTTAAATTATTTCTCACAAGCATTAAAAATGTTAAAAATTATAAATATAGTTTGTATATCCAAGTGTATAACACAAATAAATTTTATTTTTTGTATATCATACTGTATAACATGTTAAATAACATGTATACCAATATATACATCACAACTTTATTTTTCTTCTTTGTGTATATCAAAAATTATTTTCCTTCGGTAGTTGTCGATAATTTATTATTATCTTTATATCCAAGTGTATAACACAAAACTAATTATATTATTTGTATATCACATTGTATAATACATAATAAAATGCGTATAGCAAAATATATATCACAAATTTATTATCCTTCTTTGTATATATTAAAATGTATATCAAAAAATTGCTTTCCTTCTTGCATATACCAGTGTATAATATATAATTTCTTATGAATACATATATATGTTTGGACCTCGAAGAATTGTATGCCCATGTTAATTTGTCGCTCTATATTAGAGCTTCGCTCCTCTGTAGTTGATGGGTAATACTAGAGTTAATTCATCTGACAAAAATTGCTTAATTTGTGGAATTGTATGCACATGTAAACCAATGGTAAAGTTAATCCACCATTTTAATCTCATTTGGAATAGGGAGGGAGGGAGGGAGGGGGGACCAGGGAACAATAGAGGGAGGTAGCAAACAGTTAGGAGAATAAATAATAAAATATGGTAGTTTTTAGGATTTAGCTATATAAAATTTGGGGCTGCTTTTGCCAAAACCTAATATAAGGCTAAAAATTTACCAATTCAGTGTTGTCATCAGGTGTCATTTTTTCTTTGGATAGACCCAATAAGCCAAGTCCTATTTGGATTAGTTTCACTCCATCGCTCTGTCTCGCCACATCTATTTCCCTCCCCGCAGTGCGAAAATGGCGGTGTTATGCAATGCCATCCCTGCGTGTCCTGTTACGCATACTCTGAGAGTAACATCATCTAAAGTTGCAGTGTGTTCGAGCTCTCGAGTCTCAGTTCCTCAGCTTCATCTTTCCGATTCTCCCTTTGTCCCTGAGGTAGAATGTAACACCCCAAATGCTCCCTTGATTTCTCCGAGAAGAAAATAGTACTATTAAATTTAACGTTTGACATTGTTAGACTCTGAGAAATAAATGAAACATGATTACTTTTGGTTTTTCTGTGGATGTGTAGGTTAACAAGGCAGTTGATTCTTTGTCGAAAGAGTTCAGAGAAGTTGACAATTTAGTGGCTCGCAATACTGCCCGAGTTTTGAGAGCTTTCCAAAGGGTCAGGGTTGGGTCTCATGTAAGTTCTTATTTTCTAAAATTTCCTAAATTGTACTCACTCCGTCCCAGTCCCATTTTATGTGATCTTTTGATTTGGAAGTAATTTTTATGAAACTTATGGTATAAAAATAAGTCATAGATATTTGTGTGGCTATACATTACCTTAAAATAAATGAGAAGTTTAACAAACGTGAATAAACATGGCCTCTATTTTCAAAAGTGTGCTGAACTACATTATATTATTTACACTGCCCAGATTTCTAGAACTTGAGTTCATGTGGAATGCATTTCTATATTCTAAGTGCTCAGTGGAACACAGTTCTTTTACTGAACACAGGTGAAGAGAGAACATGGTCTCAACTAGTGAAATAACATTTAGTAGGTCTAAATGTAATAGTGGCAATAAGTAGGCACTCTATTTTGTCAGTACTAAAAATGTACCTGCATCAGCACTTTGGTGGTAGCACGGGCTATGGTCATGAAGAAGCTGGTGGACGTGAAGCCTTGGACGATGCTTTTGCAGAAATTTTTGGTGCTGAGTCTGCAATCGTTCGAGCACAGGTTCACAACTTTTTCTTCTTCTTTTTTTCCTCCTTTCATTTCCATGAAAAGGATGTGTTTTCTTAATATACTTACCCACTTCACCTTCAGTTCTTCTCAGGTACTCATGCTATCACTTGTGCGTTATTCGCTTTCTTAAGACCAGGGGATGAGGTACACTTATTTTATTCTTATTATCACCACAATGTTCTGTTTCATGAATTATTGTAGTCCAGAATACTGGTTAATGTTTCAAATGTTGGCAAGTCTTTTTATGAAAATGACGTGAAATCAACTTGCTTCAGCTGTTGGCGGTGGCTGGTGCACCTTATGATACTCTGGAGGAAGTTATTGGAAAAAGGGATTCTGGTGGATTGGGTTCCTTAAAAGACTTTGGAGTAGAATACCGGGAAGTCCCCGTAAGTTGCATTTATATGTTCGATATTAGCTCCACATGGTTTAACTGTTCCGAATTTAAGAATTTCCAACTTTGTTTGGACATTTCACAGCTTGCAGAGGATGGCGGGCTTGACTGGGATGCACTTAAAACATCTTTAAGACCTCATACGAAGTGTGCACTCATACAGAGATCATGTGGTTATTCCTGGCGTCGCAGTTTGAGTGTAACTGAGATAGGTCAGGCCATCAATATAATCAAGGTAAATCTCTCCACATCATGGCACTGATGGTAATGTTATTCTAAAACAACTCTCAAATATCTGGAAACAAAAAGGAGGATGCTGGAGAATTACAAGTTATTCATAGTATACTCTTTCTCAGGCATAAGATGCTCTGTCCTTATAATTGATCTTTGCCTGATGCTTGATGGTTTGTGTTTGTAGCGCTGGCATAGTTAGTTATTGATTTTTCTGCTCCACTTATCGGTGTTTGTGTATGCCTTTACATTTGCTATTTGTAAAGATAGTTCTACCTTCAATCTATTTTCTTTGATGCAGATGCAGAACCCAAGCTGCCTGGTCATGGTAGATAACTGCTATGGTGAATTTGTTGACGACATCGAACCTCCTATGGTGGTATATAAACTATTCTTATCCTTAAAGTTCTATTGCATGTTAGAAATGTCAGAAGTTGATTTTGACTGAGCAGGGTGCTGACCTAATTGCGGGCAGTTTAATAAAAAATCCTGGTGGGACAATTGCACCATGCGGTGGATATGTTGCAGGAAGAAAAAGATGGGTGGAAGCAGCAGCTGCCCGTCTCTCGGCTCCAGGACTTGGAGTTGATTGTGGCTCGATCCCTGGTGATATAATGAGAACTTTCTTTCAGGGTTTATACCTCTCACCTCAAATGGTTGGTGAAGCAATAAAGGTATCTCATTTCTGCTCCAGTTCCAATATGGTCATAATCTTTTCTTCTACCTCGCCTTGATATATGCATCTTGCAAACTCCTGTTGCAAGGGAAGCTTTCTGATAGCTGAAGTCATGGCAGCTAGGGGATATAAAGTGCAGCCACTTTGTCGGGTCAAGCGTCATGACACTGTGCAGGTTTGTCTGTGACAGCTTGCATTAGTCAAGGCATATACACGTCGTTGTGTTCCTAACTGGCGATTAATACCCTCTGTTTGCACACGAGGATATTCAATTTACTCCCACCATTCAATCTCACTTCCTTTCACTGAGCAATTAGAACAATCTTCATGTTTTATCTATAAAGTATATCCCATTGTCTAGTACATATTGGTGCTCTCAGAAGTGTGCCCATATTTTAAGGCACAGCTGAATTTTATTCATAAACGTGAAAGTGGACTAAGTTTTATTATGTTTCTCAGGCAGTACAACTTGGAAGCCGTGAGCATCTACTTTCCTTTTGCGAGGCTGTTCAGAGAAGTTCTCCTGTCAGTTCTTTTATCAGGCCTGTTGCAGGTGCGACTGCTGGCTATGCATCTGAGGTATGACCAGTTTTTTGGGAATGACAGTATGCTGTACTTGAAGGAAACTCTTCGACTTATTGTTAACACTGTACTGGAAATAAAATTATTGAACATGATAATTACTAATGTTATGACACAGGAACCAATATGTAACCATCATGGCTGAAAGCTCACAGAGAATTAGTTGTGGTAGGAATCTAATATGAGCACATACATACTTTTTGTAGCAGGAAACAATTTTGTCTTCTTGTATCTGCTTGGGTTCGTGGGGATCGTGGAAGATTAGAGAGATGTGACAATGAACCTTAAGCAAGCTCATCTCTATCCTAACTTTTGAGCTTGGGTAGTCTGTTTAATTTTGGGTCTCGGTTGATGTCTTCAATTATGTGGCACAAACTGTTGCTTGTATGATCTTTCAAATTGTGGTTTGGTGTGACTACTTGATTGTCTTGGTCTATCTACCTTATTTACCAGCTTGATTTCTCTTTTTTTCTTCTTCCCTGTGCTTCATTTGGATGCTTATGGTCTAGTTGATATATGAAGCACATGTAATGGGTTGTTTAGCAGAGTTTATAATCTTGAGCAACTCATCTCAGCCTATTTTTGAAATGTTATTCATGGAGTAGGTAATTTTTGCTGATGGAACCTTCATCGATGGAAGTACTAGCGAGCTCTCATGTGATGGGCCGCTAAGAGAGCCTTTCTCTGTTTTTTGTCAGGTAATACTCTGTCATTTCTTCCACCATTAATTAGTTTGCTATAGGAGTAATTAGTTATATGTTTGCTTATGTAGCTTATCATGTGGGAAAGAGGGAATTCGTCTTTTCAATGAATTCTAGGGAAGACTTAATTTTGATGTCACTTGAATTTCTAATTGCAGGGTGGCACTCATTGGACGCAGTGGGGACTAGTTTTGGGGGAGGTTTTGAAATCTCTATGAAACTTGGAAAGATTGTGCATTGGTGAAATACCCTTGGCAAAACTTCTTTGTTTTCACCAAGTTCCTCAAAGTCTTACCGACATGATGAATTGTGGCCTAAAGAGAATACATCAATTTTCTCTCATTTAGAGGTAATGATAACAATTTCCGATTTGCACAGCAGAAAAGCCTTGGTCTGCCAATGATGATAATTACTGGTTTGGTCTTCTATGAACTACGAATATGTGAAAGTCTGGAAAGATAACTATGATCATATGTACCCCTTGACTATGATATTTTCATGGCTTCACTGAGTATGATTATTCTATTTAAAAGATTGCCTTTAATGATTGTCAGATTATGGACACTCATCCCATCAAGCCAGAGAATGATAACATGTGGTCCACATTGTCTTATCGTATGCAAGACGCAAAGGAGGTGAAGTCTGTTGCTCCGCCATGGAAATTAGAACAAATCTGGCGTAAGCACTTGTTAGTCTCAGTATTAATGTTTTGGTCAATACTGTTGAAATGTCAAATATTTCAGCTTCCCACATCGGTGGGTTAGCAATAGTTGGGGGATTTTCCCCTATAAAAGAAGGCTTAATGTTTAGGATTCAAACACACCTCTCATTTGCCTTCTCATTTGTTTAAGGCATTTGTATCTTCTCTCTTTAGTATTATTTCACTTGTATTTTTGAAGTGAAATAAAATATTGGTTGTGTCCGAGGAGTAGGCAAAATTAGCCGAACCTCGTAAATTCTGGTGTTCCCTTTATTATTACTTTATTGTCTTATTTATTATTTGGTGGCTGTCATAATTTTTGGTATAGTAGTTGTGACTTATTCACACTATATACATTTGGCTTCCGCAACAATTGGTATCAGAGCCAAGGTACTGTCTAAGTATGCTCTGTGGTTGCAGCATAGTCTGATCTTCCACATCAGAAAAGATTTATCTTGGTAACTGAGTCAAGGTTCTGTCTGAGTATGCTCTGTGGTTGCAGCTTAGTCTGATCTTCTACATCAGAAAGGAAATAATCTTGATTTGTGTCGTCAGCTATTAAATAATATTTGTGTCAAATATGGGAGACAATAAACAAGAAGAATCTACATCAAGTGTCAACAATACGTCATCATTGGCATCTTCGCTTATGACAAGAATTGTGTCAAATGCGAAATTTGCGGTAGAAATTTTTGACGGGTCCGGACATTTTGGGATGTGGCAAGGCGAGGTTCTAGATGTCCTTTTTCAACAAGGGCTAGATCTGGCCATTGAAGAAAAGAAACCAGATGTTATTGGAGAAGAAGATTGGAAGATTCTCAACCGTGTTGCTTGCGGTACCATTCGATCCTACCTTGCTAGAGAGCAGAAATATCCATACACAAAGGAAACTTCTGCAAGTAAATTATGGAAAGCACTGGAGGATAAATTTTTGAAGAAAAACAGTCAAAATAAATTGTACATGAAGAAGAGACTGTTTCACTTCACCTATGTTCCTGGTACCACGATGAATGAACATATCACCAGTTTCAATAAGTTGGTCACAGATTTGCAAAATATGGATACAACTTATGATGATGGTGACTTGGCCTTGATGTTGTTGGCGTCACTTCCTGATGAGTACGAGCACCTTGAAACTACTCTACTCCATGGAAATGACGAAGTTTCTCTCAGAGAAGTTTGTTCGGCTTTGTACAGCTATGAACAAAGAAAGCGAGAAAAACAGAAGGGCGGAGAAGGAGAAGCACTATTTGTGAGGGGTCGTCCTCAAAATCAAACGAGGACAAAGAAGGGAAGATCCAAGTCAAGATCCAGACCCAGCAAAGATGAATGTGCCTTTTGTCGAGAAAAAGGGCACTGGAAGAAAGACTGTCCGAAGTTGAAGAATAAGGCCAAACATAACAATGGAAAGGCCATTATGGATTCAAATGTAGCTGATTGTGATGATTCAGACTTCTCATTAGTTACAACAGAGTCATCAACATCATCAGACATATGGTTGATGGACTCGGCTTGTAGCTATCATATGTGTCCCAACAGGGACTGGTTCGTGGAATTTCAAGAAGGAGAATATGGAGTCATCCACACAGCGGATAACAGCCCTCTTACCTCATATGGCATTGGTTCAATACGATTAAGGAACCATGATGGAATGATCAGAACATTGATAGATGTTCGATTTGTACCGGATTTGAAGAAGAATCTCATCTCTGTAGGAGCCCTAGAATCAAAAGGGTTCAAAATCATTGCAGAAAATGGAGTGATGAGAGTATGCTCCGGTGCACTAGTGGTAATGAAGGCTAATCGGAAGAATAATAATATGTACTCGCTATCGTGGCAGTACAGTTATTGGGACAACGACAGTGACATCCAGTGACGACAAAGAGGCAGAAGCAACCAAGCTATGGCACATGCGCTTGGGACATGCTGGAGGAAAATCCTTGAAAACTCTATCAGATCAAGGATTGTTAAAAGGAGTAAAGACTTGCAACTTGGAGTTTTGTGAGCATTGTGTCAAAGGGAAACAGACAAGGGTTAAATTTGGTACAGCGATCCATAATACTAAAGGCATTTTGGATTATGTACACTCTGATGTTTGGGGTCCTTCCAAAACACCTTCATTGGGTGGGAAACACTATTTTGTAACCTTTGTTGATGATTTTTCCCGAAGAGTGTGGGTGTATACAATGAAAAGCAAAGATGAAGTGCTGAGAATTTTTCTCAAATGGAAGACGATGGTGGAGAATCAAACAGGCAGGAGGATCAAGTGTATTCGCACAGACAATGGAGGTGAATACAAAAATGATCATTTCAATAAGGTCTGTGAAAATGATGGCATCGTCCGACACTTCACTGTTAGACATACACCACAACAGAATGGAGTGGCAGAACGTATGAACCGGACCTTGCTGGAGAAGGTACGGTGTATGTTGTCCAATGCTGGCTTGGGCAAAGAATTTTGGGCTGAGGCAATTACATATGCATGCCACCTCATTAATCGTCTACCATCTGCTGCTATTGATGGCAAGACACCATTTGAAAAATGGTATGGAAAGCCTGCTGTAGATTATGACTCTTTGCACGTGTTTGGCTCAACTGCATATTATCATGTGACAGAGTCAAAATTGGATCCAAGGGCAAAGAAGGCTATTTTTATGGGAATTACTTCTGGAGTCAAAGGATATCGCTTATGGTGTCCTATGACAAAGAAAGTAATATTCAGCAGGGATGTTACCTTTGATGAATCTGCTATGGTAAATAAGGTAACAGAAGATACCAAACAAAATGAAGGTGCTTCTAAGCAGGTGGAGTTTGAGGGAAAATTTATTTTTCCTACACAAGAAGCAGAGGAGGAAACAAATGAAGATTACCCTCTGGAAGGAGAGCCAGTAGAGGAGATTCCAACTCAGGAACCTCAACAACAACTTGAATCAATAGCAACCAGCAGGCCAAAAAGAACAATAACGAAACCTGTTCGTCTCATAGAGACGGTTGCTTGTGCAACCTCAATTGTAGCTGATGATGTTCCTACTACTTATAAAGACGCTGTCCAAAGTTCAGAAGAAGATAAGTGGAGGATTGCCATGAATGATGAAATACAGTCCCTTCATCAGAATCATACATGGAGATTGGCCAATCTCCCGAAGGGAAAGAAAGCAATTGGGTGCAAATGGGTATTTGCAAAGAAAGAAGGATTTCCTAACCAAGTAAATGTTCGCTACAAAGCAAGATTGGTGGCCAAAGGATATGCTCAAAAGGAGGGAATTGATTACAATGAAGTGTTTTCTCCAGTTGTAAAACATTCCTCCATTAGAATTATGTTGGCTTTGGTAGCACAATTGGATTTGGAACTAGTTCAGATGGATGTAAAAACTGCATTTTTACATGGAAACTTGGAGGAGGAAATCTACATGACTCAGCCAGAAGGATTCAAAGTTGCTGGAAAAGAAAATATGGTATGCAAACTTGAAAAATCGTTGTACGGATTGAAACAATCTTCTAGACAATGGTACAAGCGATTTGACGAGTTTATGTTGCGGCAAGGGTACAAGAGAAGCAAATACGATCATTGTGTGTATTTGCACAAGCTTAAAGATGGTTCCTTTGTATATCTTCTCCTATATGTTGATGATATGTTGATAGCTTCCAAGAATTCGGAAGAAATTGATAAGTTGAAGATTCAACTGAAGAAGGAGTTCGAGATGAAGGATCTGGGTGAGGCAAAGAAAATTCTTGGCATGGAGATAATTAGAGATAGACGTTCAAAGAAACTCTGTTTATCTCAGAAAGAATATTTGAAGAGAGTACTACAACGTTTTGGCATAGATGACAAGACTAAGCCAGTTAGTACTCCACTTGCTCCCCATTTTAAGCTAAGTACTACTATGTCGCCAATGGATGAAGCTGAACGAGAGTATATGTCAAAGGTACCATACGCAAATGCTGTTGGTAGCTTGATGTATGCAATGGTTTGCACAAGGCCTGACATTTCACAAGCTGTTGGAGTTATTAGCAGATATATGCACAATCCAGGGAAGGAGCATTGGCAAGCTGTGAAGTGGATTCTACGGTATATTCATAATACTGTAGATGTCGGGTTAGTTTTTGAGCAGGAAGACAATCAGTCTGTAGTTGGATATTGTGACTCAGATTTTGCGGGTGATCTGGACAAACGAAGATCAACTACTGGTTATGTGTTTACTTTTGCAAAGGCACCAGTTAGTTGGAAGTCTACTTTGCAGTCAACAGTTGCTTTGTCTACAACAGAGGCAGAGTACATGGCTATTACAGAGGCTGTGAAAGAGGCAATTTGGCTTCAAGGATTGCTAAAGGAGCTTGGTGTTGAACAAAAAGGTATCACAATTTTTTGTGATAGTCAAAGTGCTATTCAATTAGCGAAGAACCAAGTTTATCATGCAAGGACGAAGCACATTGATGTTCGGTATCATTTTGTACGAGAAATCATAGAAGAAGGTGGAGTCACGGTGAAGAAAATTCATACTACGGAGAATCCTGCTGATATGCTGACAAAGGTGGTGACTGCGGTCAAGTTTCAACATTGTTTGGATTTGATCAACATTGTTGAACACTGAAGATTGAAGATGAAGACACAACCAAAATTTGTTATAGAGAGAAAATTGAAGACGTGGAATTTTTGCCAAGGTGGAGATTTGTTGAAATGTCAAATATTTCAGCTTCCCACATCGGTGGGTTAGCAATAGTTGGGGGATTTTCCCCTATAAAAGAAGGCTTAATGTTTAGGATTCAAACACACCTCTCATTTGCCTTCTCATTTGTTTAAGGCATTTGTATCTTCTCTCTTTAGTATTATTTCACTTGTATTTTTGAAGTGAAATAAAATATTGGTTGTGTCCGAGGAGTAGGCAAAATTAGCCGAACCTCGTAAATTCTGGTGTTCCCTTTATTATTACTTTATTGTCTTATTTATTATTTGGTGGCTGTCATAATTTTTGGTATAGTAGTTGTGACTTATTCACACTATATACATTTGGCTTCCGCAACAAGCCAGAGAATGATAACATGTGGTCCACATTTTCTTATCGTATGCAAGACGCAAAGGAGGTGAAGTCTGTTGCTCCGCCATGGAAATTAGAACAAATCTGGCTTGATGGACACTCATCCCATCAAGCCAGAGAATGATAACATGTGGTCCACATTGTCTTATCGTATGCAAGACGCAAAGGAGGTGAAGTCTGTTGCTCTGCCATGGAAATTAGAACAAATCTGGCGTAAGCACTTGTTAGTCTCAGTATTAATGTTTTGGTCAATACAAGTTGTTTCTCAGAAAAGGAATGAAAAAAATTGCATGGAATTTCAGAGGCACAACCATGAGTTTCAAAGAGGAAAATGAGGGTAGGTTTCCCCTCTTTCGATGTGCACGAGAAGATATGGTTAGAAAATTCTGTAGATTCCTGAAAGTAATAAATTATATTCTTCCTGACAAAACATGCATGATTTTACTAGGTGCTCAAATACTTGCAATGATTTTCAATTCATTGTTTATGGGTAATCCTAAAAGGATAATGAGAAATGATTAGCAGAGCTAGGAGCACTGGTGTTGTTTATCATACTGTTATAATTTAATTACTCTGTACCATGTTTAGCTCATTATGCTTTCACGTGACTGCTACTTTAAAGGTTTCACCTACTTCCTTCCGTGTAATTATTTCTTTTGGTCCTATATCCAAAGGTTGGGCTTGTAGCATGAAGCAAAGCAAATGGACTATGGAAATGGAGCCGTGGTCAAGTTTTGCCCAGAACATCATAACATCCACTTAATCACACATTGATGTAAATTTCTCTCTCATCAATATGCTCAAATGTTGGTGTCACTTGGATGGAGGAATTCATAAACTTGTTCACAGGAAAGATGATCAATTTTATTGTCTAGCTTGCTGTTCATGTTTTGTATGTTCTTTGGTGTAAATCACGCATCGTGGTGTTTTTGCTCTAGCTTCCTGCATCAATGACTGCCTATTTTCCGCCTAGTAAATATAGATGAACATGAGTTTAGTTCAAGATTCATTTTTTTTTAAAAGTATTAGTCTTTCTTATTTGGAGCTATTATGGAAGCTTCTTATTTTGTATTGTAGTCCAGTCTAAAATTGTTGAGCTGATGCCTAGAGATACCCTACTTAGTCCGATGTCGTGTATTCCTATGAATTGGCTTTGTTGATTAGGTATTATGGTAATCGGCAGGTCAATTTTAGAGTTGTCTCCGAAGCTGTTCTGGAATGTGAAATCAACGTGACAAGTGTTTTAAAGTTTCTTCTTTGTCACTAGGTTCAGTTTGGCACTACCACGTATTTATTAAATTTTGGTATGTCATTGTCTCGGAGGTGTATCCTTCTGCCATTATGGGCACTAGCGACCATTGATTGCTAGGCATTTACTGCTGCACAGGACACTGAATTTAGCGATGTTAAAGGCGTGGAAGATACTCCAATAACCCAATCAATCCTTTTTGTTTTTCCAACCCATAACCCATTCCTTCACTATAGGATGATCATGTCCATTTCTCTTACTAGTACTTAATATCTCCCTCCTCATCCATCCCCCCACACATACACAAATTTCTTTGGGTCTCCATATGAAATATTGGATTTTAGTAAAGTTCACCACAAAGATGCGGTTGGCCGTGTGGATGACAAGATGCGGGAAGCGAGGCTCAGATGGTTCGGGCACGTGCAGAGGAGAAGTATCGATGCTCCAGTGAGGAGGTGTGAGCGGTTGGCCGTGGTGGGCACGAGAAGAGGTAGAGGGTGACCTAAGAAGTATTGAGGAGAGGTGATCAGGCAGGACATGGTTCGTCTGCGGATTTCCGAGGACATGACCCTTGATAGGAAGGAATGGAGGACTAGCATTAGAGTTGTAGGATAGGGGTAGTGGAGCTTTCCTTACTGCATGCCGGGGGTGAGGCGGGGTTGGATTAGGGTTGATCTTAGATGATTTACAGTTTATGTTGAACCCACACTATTCTTGTTGTTTATCTTAGATTCCTTAGACTCTGGTTACTGTTATTGCATGTCATTCATCTTTTGATTTTTATGCTTCTGTTACTATAATGGTTTTTACTGGAGTTACTAATGAATTCTCTTTTCTTTTCTTGTTTTCCTTGTTTTTCTTTATTTTCGTCGTTCTGAGCCGAGGGTCTATCGGAAACAACATCTCTGTCCTACCGGGGCAGGGGTAAGGTCTGCGTACACATTACACTCCACAGATTCCACTATGTGGGATTTTACTGTGTAGCTGTTGTTGTAAAGTTCACCACAAAGAGCAAAAGCCAAAATCCTTTGGAATTGCAGTAAATGAACAATACAACGAGCCAACCTCCCCTCAGAAAAAAGTAAATTACAAAACGCTTTACGTGTGTCAGAACCGTGGGGGTCGGCAACTATGGACCCTCCGACAAGGTCGGATCGGACCGTGCATGACCACGTGGTTTGTTGAGAATTTCTATGCCGCGTGTTAAACGTTCTTCTAGTATTGGACCCATTAGTTCCAAGCAAATTCGATTAAACTCGCTCTGTTCAGAAAAAAAGGTATAGAGTAGGCATTTTAACCAATCATTGAACACGTAAATATTATTTTGACATATAAAAATTAATGTTCATATTCACATTGAATATTCAATATGTTGATATTACTGGTCTCAGCTGTATCATAGTTTCATGGGGCTAGTTTTCTCATCTTTTCTAAAGTTTTGAAAATTAGGAAAGGCAGGTAGCCCACAAATTGAGAAAATTTGAGGTAACTTTTTATAACTTTGTCAAAGGAAAATGGCATTTAGAAAGAGTTAACCATATTGAGTATTTACTCCAAATAAATAAATGTAAGATATATGTTTTATTATTTAATCATGATTAAGCGATAGCATGTGATTTTACTTTAATTTTTAACTATTAGGGTCAAATTGGAATAAATATTTATTTACTAGCCGCGCAGGAGGAGAGTGAATTAATTTTTAGCATCATAATATGAGAAACTCAACGTGGCGACTGGTGTGTGAATAAGTAGTCGTGTACTCGTTAACAGACTTGTACGATTTACAGGGTCTGTTTTGGTTGGTGGTGTCCAATTTAATTCACTCTCCAAGAATCCCAACTAGTTCTTCATTGCATTTGACGCCCACAAACTCGGTAAGTACTTGTCCCTCTCTTTCTTCTCTCTTCTTTAGCTCCCTCCTTTACATTCATTGGTTATGGGGTACCTTTTTTAATGTTGAAATCATTATGTATTTTGTTCGATAATCATAAAAAGTCACTTATGTGGAGAATATTACGTACTTGTTTAGATCACAATATTATTGAAAGAACATATATTTACCTAAATGCTGTTTCAGTTCTTCAGTGGAGCAGCTGCTTCTTAATGTTTGAAGCCTCAAATATCAGAAGCAAATACATGATTGTAACTTCATCTTGTTCTTGAGCCAAAGACCCAAAGTTAATCATCCGTACTAGTAATACTACGATGCTTTGGATTCCCCCTCTTTTTTTCCTTTTTTGTAGTTAGGACTAAGTGGTGATATCAACAAGTAATCTTTCTTTTTATCTTTCCCCTTACCTTTAACTCTTATGCTTAAGCTAAGTAACAGATTTATTATAGAACTGGGGCCTTTTTGAAAGCAAAGCTGGGTAGTTCCTGCAATTAATTCTCAGTTTAATTTCCATCATAAGTTCATCTGGGAATAAGGAGTGACAGTATAATTGTGTTAAAACCTGACTGGTATGAGAAGTCAGATTGGTTGTTTGGGTTTGTTAATTGTTGCAAGTGTGAAACGTCCCTTTATTTCGACAAGGAGTGAAGGTCGAGGAATAGAAATGGAAGTTGGTGGATTGAATTGAATAATGGTGGTTGATCAATAGTATCAGCATATATAAATGAATTCTGGGTAACTTTGAAAATTACAATTTTGTATATTAATGAAATTGATTCAGGAACATGCTTTATTATTAACTGATATTACCCATAACTCAAAAGTACTTGATTTCATTAATTTCTTAATGACAACCGAAATTTCAGACTCGGACATTCTTCATCGTCAAAAGATCCAGCATAAGCTCCTGACATTTACTTGTCTTTTGTTTGTTGGACGTATTGTTAAGTGAGATGGGATCTGTAGATAATGAGTATAGACCACAATAGGACTATAGGAGTCTGTATATTCCGTTTGTTTGGTGTTTGCATATTCGTCTGATTTAGTATGACATGAATATTAAGGACTATTTTGTCCACCTCAATTTCTACACTATTTTGCTTTAAACCTGAAATCACCTGTGTACTTCAGAGGATTTTTTCACTTGAGGATTCCCATGAAAAAGTCATAATGCTCCAAATCATATTTCATACAAAGCACCTCCATTTTATGTGAACCAAAAATAAGAAGTCACAGAGGATATCCTTTTTATTCTCAGACAGTCACAGTCCTGATAAGTCTTAACAACACCGTGCAGGTCTTGATCTTGATATTCTCATTGGCTAGCTACGAAGATGGAATTAGATCTTGGGCAAGTCACACTGATAGGATCCACTGATTGGCTAGCTAAAAAGATGGAATTAGATCGTGGGAAAGTCACACTGATAGGATGCACTATATGTCTCATGCTGACTATGCATTTCAGTATACAGCTAGTGACAGAGCATTTTATGTCATGGAAGAAGCCTAAAGAGCAAAAGGCCATAATCATCATCGTCCTCATGGCACCCTTGTATGCTATTGACTCCTTCATTGGGCTGATTGATTTCATGGGAAGCAAACCCTTTTTCACTTTCTTGGATTCTGTCAAAGAATGTTATGAAGCAATTGTAAGTCAATATGTAGCTAACTTACCCACTGAGCTCTGTTCTTATCAGTTGTATAATACTAGAGATTCTTTACTCACTTCTGTTCTAAGTGATACAGGTGATGGCTAAGTTCCTGGCATTGATGTACACTTACTTGAACATATCCATAAGCAAAAACATAGTCCCTGATGAAATTAAGGGAAGACAGATTCACCACTCATTCCCAATGACACTCTTCCAGGTAAAATATGTAAACTTGGTGTAGTGAAAATTAACACTGCATTCTCATGAGAGAAAATTTGTGATATTGCTGGCTAAAATCACGAACTTTTTATTCTGCAAGCTGTATTAGTTGAGTATACTGTTAAGCACAAAGTTCACTATTTCAACTATTTGCGCCTACAGCTAGGTGAGATTTAGTTGCTTAGTAATATTACAAAGCCAAATTATTGTTACTGTATGCTAAGCTCACAGACTCAGAGGATAGGCATATAAGTGTGCTGCCTCATTTTTTGCCCCCTTTCAAAAGTATCATGCCTCTCTGTATATGTTTTCTTGTACCCAGTCACTAGCTAACTGTTTTATCACTGCAGCCTCACACTGCTCATTTGAACCATCATACGTTGAAGCTTCTCAAGAACTGGACATGGCAGTTTGTTGTGATTCGTCCTGTATGCTCCATCTTAATGATTGTTCTACAACTTCTCGGAGTGTACCCTAGTTGGGTTAGCTGGACCTTTACCATGATCTTAAACATATCCGTTTCACTGGCTTTGTATTCTCTTGTGATTTTCTACCATGTCTTTGCAAAAGAGTTGGCACCTCACAAGCCACTAGCCAAGTTCCTGTGTGTCAAAGGAATTGTCTTTTTCGTTTTCTGGCAGGTACTCCTCTCATCTTTTCTTACAGCCTTATCTTTTGCTTTCTTGTAAATTACATATTGGAGTTCAGTTTTGCTGTTACTTTCTTATTGAAAGGATATTGTTCATGCCTGTGGGACCCTGAATTGTTGATTAGACATGTTCTATATTTTCAATATCCTAATGGTATTAAAATCAAACCATTAGTAAGTTTCAAAAAAAAAAAAAATCAAACCATTAGCGCGCAATTACTTTATGGAGTGGCTTTTACATTAAATTTTCTTATGCTTAGTCTTGAAAATATTAAACTTCATACCACTTTGCAGGGTATTCTGCTTGACATTCTTGTAGCACTAGGCATAATCCGATCTCAACATTTCTGGCTTGATGTGGAGCATATTCAGGAAGGTATTCAGAATGTACTAGTGATTGTGGAGATGGTTTTCTTTGCTATTTTTATGCGTCATGCATACAGTGCTGCACCATATCGCCAAGAAGCTGTTACAAGTTCAGGAGATAAAAAGAAAGAGTGATAATGCAACATGTATCGTTGTGAAAATCATCTTCAGATATCTGTCTCTTCTTCCTATTCCTTGTATGTCATCTTGAACTTGCTTGTTGATGTACACTAGATTCTTCTATTAAATAAAATGTATCCTCAATGGAGTCATAAGCATGCAGAAATTGATGGAGTATGTAGAACTAGTGTTTTATCATCAGGCAGTATAGTTGTACCTTACACCTATTTCAAGATATGTAGAAATGGAAAAAGATCTTATTAGAGCTAGACAGATCGACTAGAATATATTGTGAGACAGACTTAGAACAGAGAAGCATATGAGCTGGTAATTCTTTTCTTGTCAAGAAGACTATAAAAGCCAAAATAAACCTGATATTCTAAATTTCTCGTGCAATATAAAATCTTGTGATAAACAAGTCAAAAAGGTAAATATATCTCATCATTGCGATGCTCTTTATGCGCGCATTATGTCAAGAATGGTAACCGTTTATTTCATACTATTCTTAAATACAATGAATTAAAGATGTTGTTTATATAACATATACAAAGGATCTATACTTGGAAGGTAATAACTACTGTACATAAGTTTAGTCTATGATCTTGGAATCTGTAATTGGAGACAAATAAGAAGGAATCCCTGTCATCTCTCCCTAAAATTGCTGCACAAATCTTTTGTTACAACTCATGCCAGCATCCCCCTCAAGTTGGTGCATAGATGTCTTCAATACCCAACTTGTCTAATGAGTTGTAGAAAACCTTGCTTGATACTGCCTTGTAAGAATGTCAGCCAACTGATCTTCTCACTTTACAAATGGGAATTGAATTATTTTATCTTCGAGCTTTTCCTTGAGAAAATGTCGGTCCACTTGGACATGTTTTGTCCTGTCATGTTGAATTGGATTCTCTGCAATCTCTATGGCTGTTTTTTTTTTTTTTTTTTTTTTTTTTTTTGAGAAGGTAACAAGTTTTATAAATTAAGTAGAAAAACCTTTAGCATAAAGATTATGCTGAAGGTTAAAGATAGTTACAAGACCCTCGAAAAAGAGCAAAAACGCAAACCCAGACTTGTGGTAGTTACAAAGACCCAATAATATCCACTATAGACTCTACATCCTCTACCAAAGCTTCTTTACGCCAAAAGTGAAACAAAAATATACAATTTGTCTTGATCTTCTGTTCAGTGTTAGCTCTATCTTCAAAGCATCTTCAATTTCTCCCCAACCAAATTGTTCACCAAATACATGCTGGGATCAACCTCCACCAATGCTTCTGCCTCAGTAGAATACTTGGGTCATTTCAGCAAGCTAACATTTCTGCAGTTGTCCTAGGTATTGCCCATTTCACATCTTTCATACTCATGAAAAGATACCACATCATTCCAGAAAGAAGTTTTATTGCCATTCCCCACTTTGATACTAACATTGCTGATAAATCCTGGCCATAAATTTCTAATTGACTTCCATACACTTACACCATAGGGTCCAGAAGCTCCTGCTGTACACTACAGCACCTTCCATCTGCCCCATATTTTTCACAGATAACCTTCCTCCATAAAGCTTGATCCTCCAGAGAATATTCTCCATAGCCACTTCATAAGTAAACTCTTGTTATGTTGTCTCAAATTTTTGATTCCCAAACCTCCATCCCTCTTGCATTTTAGCAAAGTGCTCCATTTTACCAAATTGTAGGCATTCTTCTCCTTTTTCCCTTGTATGAATTTCCTCCTTTAAAGCATCCAGTCTTTTCTCAATTTTTACAAGAATTGGGAAAAGAGACATCATGTAAGTAGGAAGAGCATCTAGCACACTATTGACTAAAGTAATCCTCCCTCCCAGAGAAAGATAATTTCCTTTTCATAGAGCAAGTTTCTTTTCACACCTCTCCAGCACCTCATTCCATAACTCCTGGGATCTATTTTTTGCTCCCAAGGGCATCCCCAAATATGTTGTTGGGAGATTTCCCACTTGACAGCCTAGCATGGCTGCTTTGTTATCGCAAACAGAGTCATTGTTGAACCAGATGAATAACCAATCTCTTTTATTAACTCTTTCAACCAAAGAAGCTCACAAAGTCCTCTAGCCACGCCTCTAGATTCAGCCTCTGCACTAGACAATGGACTACCTTTTGCTTCTTACTTCTCCAAGAGACTAAGTTTCCACCAACAAAAGTGAAATATCCTGATGTTGATTTTCTGTCAGTGATACTTACAGCCCAATCGGCATCCGTATAACCATTAATATTTAAATGGTTATACTTCCTAAGCATGAGTCATTTCCCTGGAGAAGACTTTAAGTACCGTAGAATTTGAAGTACAACATCCATATGTTCCTCACTGGTGTTATGCATGAATTGACTAACCAAGCTCACCGCATATCTTGTCAAGAAGACTATAAAAGCCAACATAAACCTGATATTCTAAATTTCTCGTGCAATATAGAATCTTGTGATAAACAAGTCAAAAAGGTAAATATATCTCACCATTGCGATGCTCTTTATGTGTACATTATGTCTAGAATGGTAACCTTTTATTTCATACGATTCTTAAATACAATGAATACAAGATGTTGTTTATATAACATATACAAAGGATCTATACTTGGAAGGTAATAACTCTTGTACTTAAGTTTAGTCTATGATCTTGGAATCTATAATTGGAGACAAATAAGAAGGAATCCCTATCATCTCTCCCTAAAATGGCTGCACAAATCAACATTCCCCTCAAGTTGGTGCATAGATGTCTTCAATACCCAACTTGTCTAATGAGCTATAGAAAGCCTTGCTTGATACTGCCTTTGTAAGAATGTCAGCCAACTGATCTTCTCACTTTACAAATGAGAATTGGATTATTTTATCTTCGAGCTTTTCCTTGATAAAATGACGGTCCACTTGGACATGTTTTGTCCTGTCATGTTGAATTGGATTCTCTGCAATCTCTATGGCCGCTTTGTTATCGCAAAACAAATTCGTTGTTGAACCAGGTGAATAATCACTCTCTTTCAGTAACTCTTTCAACCAAAGAAGCACACAAAGTCCTCTAGCCATGCCTCTAAATTCAGCCTCTGCACTAGACAATAGTTCCTGATGTTGATTTTCTGTCAGTGATACTTCCAGCCCAATCGGCATCCGTATAACCATTAATATTTAAATAGTTATATTTCCTAAATATGAGTCCTTTCCTGTGGAGAAGACTTTAAGTTCCATAGAATTCGAAGTACAAGATCCATATGTTCCTCACTAGGGTTATGCATGAATTGACTAACCAAGCTTACCGCATAGGCAATATTCGGCCGTGTATGAGATAGGTAAATCAATTTTCCCACCAGCCGTTGGTACCTTTCTCTATTTGTAGGTATCTGGTTTGAGTGCACTCCGAGTCCACAGTTTTGAACTATTGTAGTGCTAGCAGGCTTACATTCAAGCATTCCCGTTTCAGCTAGCAAATCAAGTAAATATTTCCTTTGTGAGAGAAAAATGCCTTGACTTGATCGAGCTACCTCGATTCCCAAAAAATATTTTAGTCCTCCAAGATTCTTCACCTCGAATTATGTTTCCAAATGCTTCTGCAAATTTGAGATCTCCTCCTTGTTATTCGATGTAACCATCATGTCATCAACATAAATAATTAAAGCAGTTACCATCCCTTTCCGATGCTTCAAGAATAGAGTATGATCCGAATTGCTCTGTTTGAATCCATGCTTCCTCATAGCCAAGCTAAATCGTTCAAACCACACCCTCGGTGATTGTTTTAGTCCATATGGTGCCTTCTGCATTTGCATACAACTCCACCTTGTGAGGTAGTAAAGCCCGGTGGAATAGTCATGTATACTTCTTCTGCAAGGTTCCCATGAAGAAACACATTCTTTACATCAAACTGATGTAGTGGCCAATCCAAGTTTGCGGCAAGAGACAACAATACTCTTATCGTATTCAACTTTGCTACTGGTGAAAATGTCTCATGATAGTCTATACCATATGACTGCGTAAATCCCTTAGCTACAAGTCTTGCCTTATAGTGATCTATTGACTCATCTGCCTTGTATTTAATGGAGAATACCCATTTACATTGTTCTGTTTTCTTTCCTCCAGGCAGCGGCATAAGCTTCCATGTATCATTCTTCTGTAGAGTTGCCATTTGTTCAGATATTGCTTTGATCCATTCTGGATCATTGTGTGCCTCTGTACTGTACTTGGAATATAATCTGAAGATAACTTATGCACGAATGCTTTGAGGGGTTGTGATAGTCTTTGGGTACATGCATGATTAGCAATCAGATACTTTGCCTTGTTTTTTTCATGAACTGGTGAGTACCGATTTGGTTGCTTACCACGATTATGTCTGAAAGATAATATGTAACCAACAGAAGCATCAATAGCATTTTTGAGGGAGGAGTCAAGAGATTGTACCTCAGGAGTATTCTCAGGAGAGTGGTCATTTGGTACTAAAGTATGAGAGATGATTTGTCCTTGTTGGATGAGATCCTCCTGCATACTCCTTGCCTGATCATAATTACTATTTTCTTCCGAACTTGTCATTTCCATTGGTGGTTGCTTAACCAGGTCACCTTGAATTTCTTCAGGGATTGGTTGAGTCTCAACTAGAACAGGTGTTAGCAATTGAACTTCATCTGATTTAGTTGCACCATCAGTGTCATTTTTTTTTCATGTTTGTATCTTCAAAGCATGGCTAGTTTTCCCAACCATTCACATTCTTCTCTTCACTAAGAAGCTTCTCCTTAAGAGAATAATGTGAATCTAAATTTCCAAAAAAAGTTTCAGATTCAAGAAATGTAACATCCATTATAACATAGAGGCGCTTGGTAGTAGGATCATAGCATCTATAGCGTTTCTTTTGAGTCGCACATCCGAGAAACACACAACGGACAACACATGGATCAAGCTTGGTCCGCTGATCTTTATGAAGATGAACATAAGCAACACAACCAAATATGCGAGGTGGAAGCATTAAGACAGATGGCAATGGTACACGATGAACAAGAGTTTGTAATGGAGTTTCAAATTTCAATGCTCCAGATGGCATTTGATTCAACAAATAAACAGCAGCAACAATTGCATTTACCCAATAACGTCGAGGTACATGTGCTGTTGTTAAGGGCGCTCGAGCTGTTTCAAGGATATGTCTATTTTTCTGCTCCGCAATACCATTTTGTTGTGGCGTTTGAGAGCAAGTAGTTTCATGATACATGCCATATTCTTTAAAATATTCCCGTAGCTCATTACTATCATATTCCCCACCATTATCAGACCGAAGAATTTGAAGTTTAGCAGAGAATTGAGTCTTGACCATGTTATGGAAAGAGCAAAAAATTGCAAATACCTTATTCTTATTTTCAATCAAATAAAGTAAAGTCATACGTGTACAATCATCTATGAAGGTTACAAACCATCTATAACCTGATGAAATCGATATAGGAGCTGGTCCCCAAACATCCGAGTGGATCAATATAAAGGGTATCTAAACAATTTTTTGAACTTATTGGATAAGAAACACGATGACTTTTGGCCATGATACAAGGTTCACACCTAAAATCAGATTCACATATGTTAGAAAACAAACTTGAAAACAAATGCCTTAAGTAAGAAAATGATGGATGTCCCAGTCGATGATGCCACAATCAAATCTGCCATTCTTTTTCACCGGTCCCTCGTCCAATATTTGCCCAGCCAAGGCTGAAATCATCCATGTAGTAAAGCCCACATGTTTTAGTACCAAGATCAATAATCTCCTTGGTGAGAATATCCTGAAACAAACAAAACTCAGGGTAAATTAGTGTACAACAGTTCATTTCCTCGGTAGCTTGGCCAACAGATATCAATTTAGTTAAAAGAGATGGAACTAAAAGAGTGTTTGGTAGTGAAAAAGAGGGCGAGAGTGCGACTTTTTCAGCCCCTATAACTGGACATGTCACTCCATTAGCATTAGCAATGCACGTTCTTTTTGGTTGACTGGATTCAATAAAGTCTCTTGAATCAAACGTCATATCAGTCGCCCCTGAATCAATAATCCAATCAAGGTTACCTGAATCATTAAGAGCCATAGATATGTTCGCTGCAGCAGGAGAATAGTCTGTTTGTGGAATAAGTTGAGAATCAATGTTTGTCGTAGCATTAGGAGAGTCTCTGGTGTTCGCTAATGAAGCTCGACCAGCATCTAGAACCTCGCCTTGCCACATCCCAAAATGTCCGGACCCGTCAAAAATTTCTACCGCAAATTTCGCATTTGACACAATTCTTGTCATAAGCGAAGATGCCAATGATGACGTATTGTTGACACTTGATGTAGATTCTTCTTGTTTATTGTCTCCCATATTTGACACAAATATTATTTAATAGCTGACGACACAAATCAAGATTATTTCCTTTCTGATGTAGAAGATCAGACTAAGCTGCAACCACAGAGCATACTCAGACAGAACCTTGACTCAGTTACCAAGATAAATCTTTTCTGATGTGGAAGATCAGACTATGCTGCAACCACAGAGCATACTTAGACAGTACCTTGGCTCTGATACCAATTGTTGCGGAAGCCAAATGTATATAGTGTGAATAAGTCACAACTACTATACCAAAAATTATGACAGCCACCAAATAATAAATAAGACAATAAAGCAACAATAAAGGGAACACCAGAATTTACGAGGTTCGGCTAATTTTGCCTACTCCTCGGACACAACCAATATTTTATTTCACTCCAAAAATACAAGTGAAATAATACTAAAGAGAGAAGATACAAATGCCTTAAACAGATGAGAAGGCAAATGAGAGGTGTGTTTAAATCCTAAACATTAGGCCTTCTTTTATAGGGAAAATTTCCCAACCAAATGGCTAACCCACCGATGTGGGACTTTGCCAAATTCAACAAATCTCCACCTTGGCAAAATTCCACATCTTCAATCTTCTCTCAATAACAAATTTTGGTTGTGTCTTCATCTTCAATCTTCAGTGTTCAACAATGTTGATCAAATCCAAACAATGTTGAAACTTGACCGCAGTCACCACTTTTGTCAGCATATCAGCAGGATTCTCTGTAGTATGAATTTTCTTCATCGTGACTCCACCTTCTTCTATGTTTTCTCGTACAAAATGATACCGAACATCAATGTGCTTCGTCCTTGCATGATAAACTTGGTTCTTCGCTAATTGAATAACACTTTGACTATCACAAAAAATTGTGATACCTTTTTGTTCAACACCAAGCTCCTTTAGCAATCCTTGAAGCCAAATTGCCTCCTTCACAGCCTCTGTAATAGCCATATACTCTGCCTCTGTTGTAGACAAAGCAACTGTTGACTGCAAAGTAGACTTCCAACTAACTGGTGCCTTTGCAAAAGTAAACACATAACCAGTAGTTGATCTTCGTTTGTCCCATATCACCCGCAAAATCTGAGTCACAATATCCAATTACAGACTGATTATCTTCCTGCTCAAAAACTAACCCGACATCTACAGTATTATGAATATACCGTAGAATCCACTTCACAGCTTGTCAATGCTCCTTTCCTGGATTATGCGTATATCTGCTAATAACTCCAACAGCTTGTGAAATGTCAGGCCTTGTGCAAACCATTGCATACATCAAGCTACCAACAGCATTTGCGTATGGTACCTTTGACATATACTCTCGTTCAGCTTCATCCATTGGCGACATAGTAGTACTTAGCTTAAAATGGGAAGCAAGTGGAGTACTAACTGGCTTAGTCTTGTCATCTATGCCAAAACGTTGAAGTACTCTCTTCAAATATTCCTTTTGAGATAAACAGAGTTTCTTTGAACGTCTATCTCTAATTATCTCCATGCCAAGAATTTTCTTTGCCTCACCCAAATCCTTCATCTCGAACTCCTTCTTCAGTTGAATCTTCAACTTATCAATTTCTTCCGAATTCTTGGAAGCTATCAACATATCATCAACATATAGGAGAAGATATACAAAGGAACCATCTTTAAGCTTGTGCAAATACACACAATGATCGTATTTGCTTCTCTTGTACCCTTGCCGCAACATAAACTCGTCAAATCGCTTGTACCATTGTCTAGAAGATTGTTTCAATCCGTACAATGATTTTTCAAGTTTGCACACCATATTTTCTTTTCCAGCAACTTTGAATCCTTCTGGCTGAGTCATGTAGATTTCCTCCTCCAAGTTTCCATGTAAAAACGCAGTTTTTACATCCATCTGAACTAGTTCCAAATCCAATTGTGCTACCAAAGCCAACATAATTCTAATGGAGGAATGTTTTACAACTGGAGAAAACACTTCATTGTAATCAATTCCCTCCTTTTGAGCATATCCTTTGGCCACCAATCTTGCTTTGTAGCGAACATCTACTTGGTTAGGAAATCCTTCCTTCTTTGCAAATACCCATTTGCACCCAATTGCTTTCTTTCCCTTCGGGAGATTGGCCAATCTCCATGTATGATTCTGATAAAGGGACTGTATTTCATCATTCATGGCAATCCTCCACTTATCTTCTTCTGAACTTTGGACAACGTCTTTATAAGTAGTAGGAACATCATCAGCTACAATTGAGGTTGCACAAGCAACCGTCTCTATGAGACGAACAGGTTTCGTTATTGTTCTTTTTGGCCTGCTGGTTGCTATTGATTCAAGTTGTTGTTGAGGTTCCTGAGTTGGAATCTCCTCTACTGGCTCTCCTTCCAGAGGGTAATCTTCATTTGTTTCCTCCTCTGCTTCTTGTGTAGGAAAAATAAATTTTCCCTCAAACTCCACCTGCTTAGAAGCACCTTTATTTTGTTTGGTATCTTCTGTTACCTTATTTACCATAGCAGATTCATCAAAGGTAACATCCCTGCTGAATATTACTTTCTTTGTCATAGGACACCATAAGCGATATCCTTTGACTCCAGAAGTAATTCCCATAAAAATAGCCTTCTTTGCCCTTGGATCCAATTTTGACTCTGTCACATGATAATATGCAGTTGAGCCAAACACGTGCAAAGAGTCATAATCTACAGCAGGCTTTCCATACCATTTTTCAAATGGTGTCTTGCCATCAATAGCAGCAGATGGTAGACGATTAATGAGGTGGCATGCATATGTAATTGCCTCAGCCCAAAATTCTTTGCCCAAGCCAGCATTGGACAACATACACCGTACCTTCTCCAGCAAGGTCCGGTTCATACGTTCTGCCACTCCATTCTGTTGTGGTGTATGTCTAACAGTGAAGTGTCGGACGATGCCATCATTTTCACAGACCTTATTGAAATGATCATTTTTGTATTCACCTCCATTGTCTGTGCGAATACACTTGATCCTCTTGCCTGTTTGATTCTCCACCATCGTCTTCCATTTGAGAAAAATTCCCAACACTTCATCTTTGCTCTTCATTGTATACACCCATACTCTTCGGGAAAAATCATCAACAAAGGTTACAAAATAGTGCTTCCCACCCAATGAAGGTGTTTTGGAAGGACCCCAAACATCAGAGTGTACATAATCCAAAATGCCTTTAGTATTATGGATCGCTGTACCAAATTTAACCCTTGTCTGTTTCCCTTTAACACAATGCTCACAAAACTCCAAGTTGCAAGCCTTGACTCCTTTTAACAATCCTTGATCTGATAGAGTTTTCAAGGATTTTCCTCCAGCATGTCCCAAGCGCATGTGCCATAGCTTGGTTGCTTCTGCCTCTTTGTCGTCACTAGATGTCACTGTCGCTGTCCCAATAACTGTACTGCCAACGATAGCGGTACATATTATTATTCTTCCGATTAGCCTTCATTACCACTAGTGCACCGGAGCATACTCTCATCACTCCATTTTCTGCAATGATTTTGAACCCTTTTGATTCAAGGGCTCCCACAGAGATGAGATTCTTCTTCAAATCTGGTACATATCGAACATCTGTTAATGTTCTGATCATTCCATCGTGGTTCCTTAATCGTATTGAACCAATCCCATATGAGGTAAGAGGGCTGTTATCCGCTGTGTGAATAATTCCATATTCTCCTTCTTGAAAATCCACGAACCAGTCCCTGTTGGGACACATATGATAGCTACAAGCCGAGTCCATCAACCATATGTCTGATGATGTTGATGACTCTGTTGTAACTAATGAGAAGTCTGAATCATCACAATCAGCTACATTTGAATCCATAATGGCCTTTCCATTATTATATTTGGCCTTATTCTTCAACTTCGGACAGTCTTTCTTCCAGTGCCCTTTTTCTCGACAAAAGGCACATTCATCTTTGCTGGGTCTGGATCTTGACTTGGATCTTCCCTTCTTTGTCCTCGTTTGATTTTGAGGATGACCCCTCACAAATAGTGCTTCTCCTTCTCCGCCCTTCTGTTTTTCTCGCTTTCTTTGTTCATAGCTGTACAAAGCTGAACAAACTTCTCTGAGAGAAACTTCGTCATTTCCATGGAGTAGGGTAGTTTCAAGGTGCCTGTACTCATCAGGAAGTGAGACCAACAACATCAAGGCCAAGTCACCATCATCATAAGTTGTATCCATATTTTGCAAATTTGTGACCAACTTATTGAAACTGGTGATATGTTCATTCATCGTGGTACCAGGAACATAGGTGAAGTGAAACAGTCTCTTCTTCATGTACAATTTATTTTGACTGTTTTTCTTCAAAAATTTATCCTCCAGTGCTTTCCATAATTTACTTGCAGAAGTTTCCTTTGTGTATGGATATTTCTGCTCTCTAGCAAGGTAGGATCGAATGGTACCGCAAGCAACACGGTTGATAATTCTCCAATCTTCTTCTCCAATAACATCTGGTTTCTTTTCTTCAATGGCCAGATCTAGCCCTTGTTGAAAAAGGACATCTAGAACCTCGCCTTGCCACATCCCAAAATGTCCGGACCCGTCAAAAATTTCTACCGCAAATTTCGCATTTGACACAATTCTTGTCATAAGCGAAGATGCCAATGATGACGTATTGTTGACACTTGATGTAGATTCTTCTTGTTTATTGTCTCCCATATTTGACACAAATATTATTTAATAGCTGACGACACAAATCAAGATTATTTCCTTTCTGATGTAGAAGATCAGACTAAGCTGCAACCACATAGCATACTCAGACAGAACCTTGACTCAGTTACCAAGATAAATCTTTTCTGATGTGGAAGATCAGACTATGCTGCAACCATAGAGCATACTTAGACAGTACCTTGGCTCTGATACCAATTGTTGCGGAAGCCAAATGTATATAGTGTGAATAAGTCACAACTACTATACCAAAAATTATGACAGCCACCAAATAATAAATAAGACAATAAAGCAACAATAAAGGGAACACCAGAATTTACGAGGTTCGGCTAATTTTGCCTACTCCTCGGACACAACCAATATTTTATTTCACTCCAAAAATACAAGTGAAATAATACTAAAGAGAGAAGATACAAATGCCTTAAACAGATGAGAAGGCAAATGAGAGGTGTGTTTAAATCCTAAACATTAGGCCTTCTTTTATAGGGAAAATTTTCCAACCAAATGGCTAACCCACCGATGTGGGACTTTGCCAAATTCAACAAATTTCTCTCCATAGACCTTACAGGTTGTTATAATAGGTTTCAATAGATCCTCCACTTTGTTTGAGCCTTGTCACCTTCCTCTTAAGATCATAAACCTGTACTGTAAAGTGTTGCTACCAATAAAATATGTTATAGCAATAGCATCTTTCACAGCTTTTGCTGTTGGAAATCTGATGTAATTACCAATTAGACTTGGATCCATAGAGTTGATCAACCGTCTCTTCACCCCTGCATTTTTGGTTCTCCACTTCCTGAAACTTCAAGAGGTTGTGGGAGATCTCCATTTGTGTATCCCAACTTGTTTTTTTCTGAGATGTACATCTCTACAACTTGGGACCAAATTCCATAATTGGTGTCATTTAACTTGACGCCAATTGGTGCTGATATAGGTTCATGACTAGTTATGATTGGTGTTTGACTTAACATCTGTGATATAAGTCGACAAGGATTGAGTTTTCACCTCAGGAGTCTTCTGTTGAGGGAGTAGATTCTCTCATTGCTTTAGTCTCTTGTCTCTCTTTTTTTTCCCTTCTTGTTATTCCACAAAAGATGCCTCATATCCTAGAGCATACACCTACTCTGATACCATGTCAAGAATGGTAACCTTTTATTTCATACTATTCTTAAATACAATGAATACAAGATGCTGTTTATATAACATATACAAAGGATCTATACTTTGAAGGTAATAACTACTGTACATAAGTTTAGGCTATCATCTTGGAATCAATAATTGTAGACAAATAATAAGGAATCCCTAATCTCTCCCAAAAATTGTTGCGCAAATCTTCTGTTATAGCTCATGCCAACACATTATATAACTAGTGACGACGTGCTTGTGCTACACCCGGGCCCAATCTTAATATGAAACAGCCGAATATTTTGTATATAAGAATGACCGAATGAAAATTTTTTGCCAACTAAAATAATAGTTGTAATGTGTATACATTTACTAATTCATGATCTCTTATGTATTCTTAAGCTAATTGATTAATTACATACCATATATATTTGAATTCATACGTGCATGGTGATAAATTGAATTTCATTTAGCTGCAAATGTCTAACAAAAAGAGCATGGAAATCACAGAAATACAGTCTTTTCCCTTTGTAGTGAGCTTCGAAAACCTAAAGGTTTTCTTACTGTGGTATTTGTTTGCTATTCAATTTATGTACAAGTAGGTTTCCAAGATGTTAATAGTTACATGAAGTGCATGAGTATTGTATATCTAAATTTTAATAATTACTGATTGATTAATTATGTGATCTTTTGGGAGTTCTTTTTATACATAACATTCAACTATATGCTTTCTAATGAAAGTTTTTATAAGCTTACATCTCTTACTTTAGGCTTCTCTTTTATAGTCTATAATTACAAACATGCATAGTGTTTTATAAAAGCAGATTCCCTTCAATAATGGAGAGACCCTTTACTTTATCAAAATTGTTTTTATTACCCCAATAATTCATTGTATGGGGAATTAATACAGATCCTAGCATTAAGTTTACTGAAATAGATAATATTGCTAGTACTTCAAAAAAAAATACTGCTAGTACTTTATTGGCAGTAATGGATTTTCCTGAAGATGAATTTTTAGAAAAATTACAATATTTTATCAGTCAAAAAAGGTTGCTTGGCCACAACTAAAGGTCTCTGGTCTGGTATCGTTCTTCTCCTTCCCTCTTCTATTGTTGCAAGTACTGTTAGCCTAAATAATAGGCTAAACAGGTAAGTGTTAAAATTGGTTTTCGAAAGTTATTTACTATACATGCTTAGTAGTTAGGAGTTTACTGTGTCAACCCGATGGGGTTTTGGTTTAAGAACTATATAGACCAGGCAGTTACCAATCTCGATAGTAGACCATGGTTAGTCCAACCTAACCGGTGGGGCTCGGAGACCCATTTAGGCAGGTGGCCGTTGAAGGGTTGTGAGGAGCCTCGTGGTTTAAGGTTTACTGTAGAGGTTAGTAGCTGGCCAGGACTGGTGTTCTTGTAATTCATTCGTGAGCCCTATTCGGAAGCGATCCTGTACCCCCTTGGTAGAAACACTGGTAATATTGAGGTTACAGAAATAGAACAAACCTCAGATGGCACTATTAAAATCAGGTTAAATGAACCCGTACAAACTGATAATATCAGTTTATCATCTAGATTGACTAGATCAAACTCCTCATACATTTCTCCGATTGATTATGTGGTAGATTTTCCATCTAGAGCATCCACATCACAAATTAGAGAAAGCAATAGAATAAATGATATTAGCATCGACAGTGATAATATCGTCAAGATTAATACAGATCTTGAACCAACTGCTTCCAAAATGGATTTTTCAAATGGTGTTACTAATAGTTTAAAACCAAATAGATTTTAGTCCGGGATCACCGGCAAGAAAAATGATTTTAGAAGAATTTCTAAAACCCAGATGGGCTGTTTTCAGAAAATGGTTTCATGAAAACATGACTCCTGAATTGATACAATTTTTTAGACTTGACTTTTATACAGAAATTAGCAAGAAAAATAAAATTATTGCTTTTGTTCCATGGTTTATGTCTAAACATGTTTATAACTATATTTCCGTGTTAGAAAGAGATTATACGCTAACAAATGAAAATATTATCAATTTTATTTTTCCACCCCAACAATCTTTTCATATAGGGGAAAAGGATAAAATTATTTACTGCACTACTTTTTCAAAAATATTTGAAAACGATGTTGCTGCAATAACGACAAAGAACTTGAATACTATGCTTACTCAGAGCAATTATTGTAACGACCCGACCGGTCGTTTTGAACTTTTGCACTTTGATCGCCAGTTCTCGGGCATGACTTGCCCCGTGTAACGTATTATGACTGATGTAAATCGTTGGTTTTGGTTTTCAGGAAAAATCGGAATGAATTTGAAGGAACAGTCTCAGTTGAAAGCTTTGAATTTCAAAGGTTTGACTAAGAGTTGACTTATTTGTATATGAGCTCGGATCAGAAATTTTATGATTTGTATAGCTTCGTTGGGTGATCTATGATTTAGGAGCGCGATCGGAATGCATTTTGGAACTCCGTGGAAGGATTTGGCTTGAATGGGCAAAGTTAATATTTTGGCGAATTCCGGTTGATAGGTGAAATTTTGATCCGAGGGTCGGAATGGAATTCCGAGAGTTGCTGTAGCTTTTTTTTGTCATTTTTAATGTGTGTGCAAAATTTCAAGTCATTTGGACGTCGTTTGGTCGACTTTTTGATCGAATTCAGATTTCGGAAGTTTTGGAATTCTTAGGCTTGAATCCGAGGGTGATTTGATGTTTTGATGTTGTTTTGAGTGTTCCTAAGGTTGGAAAAAGTTTCAATTATGTTATGGGGTGTGTTGTCATGTTTGGTCGGGGTCCCATGAGTCTCAGATAAGTTTTGGAAGAGTTTTTGGAAGATTTTGCCGTTTTGAGCATAAGCATGTAATGATCCAAAGATCCATTTTTAGTTCCAGAGAACGAAATTTGATTTCGAGACTTCCGAAATTTTGATAATGAATTATAGGACTGATCTGGAAAGTTTGGTCTAATTTCATCAAGTCGCGATTGAGTTTTTGACACGAAATATGAGTTAATTGTTTAACGAGCGAAATGGGTATTGAACTGAGCAAATGAGCTCCGAATTGAGTTTCTATTGAAGGGATATGTTCGTATTATTATTTTTTGACTCATAGGAAAAAAAATCATTGAATTCCGAGTTTGTATGATGGAGTTAGAGCCTTTTTAGTGAAAAGAAAAGCTGCTGCAATTTTCTGGGCAGTTTCTGCATTTTTCGCACATGTGCACAGTGACCGCACCTGCGTGAACGATACCGTGTACAGTACTCCATGAACATTACCGTGTACAATACCCCGTGAACAGTACCCCGTGTACAATACCCCATGAACAGTTACCCCATGAACAATACCCCGTGAACACTCGTGAACAGTGTGAACATTACGGACAGAATGTTAAGTTTTGGAAAATGGGACGAATCCCATTTTTCATTTTTACCAAATTGGAGCTCGGGGAGAGGCGATTTTTGGGATATTTTCAGAGAAAACAATGGGGTAAGTGTTCTTAACTTAATTTTGGTTAGATTACCCGAATCTATTACTAGTTTTGGTATTTGATTGGTGATTTTAGTTGGGAAAATCTTCAAAACCCTCTTGGTTTAATTTGAAGATTTGAGGGTCAAGTTGATGTCTAATTTTAGTAAAATTGGTATGGTTGGACTCGTGGTTGGGTGAGGTTTCATATTCTGTAACTTTTGTCGGGTTCCGAGATGTGGGCCCCACGGGCGAATTTTGAGTGCAATTTCGGATTTTTAATGGAAAATGTAGAATTTCCTATGGAATTAATTCCTATAATTTTTATTAACTGAATCGAATTATTGTGGCTAGATTCGAGGCATTCGGAGGTCGATTTGAGAGATAAAGGCATCGCGAGCTAGAGAATTAGCCGGTTCGAGGTAAGTAATGATTGTAAATACTGTCCTGAGGGTTTGAAACCCCGGATTATACGTCGTTGTATTACTTTGAGGTGACTTGCACGCTGGATGACGAGCGTGGGGTAGAGCACCGCTGGGGATTGTAACCTAGTCCATCCCGAACGAATATTTTAATGCGTATTTGATAGTTAATTGTTTGACATTATTATATTTTTGGGTTGTATGCCATGTTTGGGGCCTTGTGCCGACTTGTGGAGACCCTTAAGGGCATTTTTACTATCTTTCCTCACTCTATTTGTTTGAAAGCATATTCTCAGTCATGTTTTACCTGTTTATTGCTCAAATCTAGCTTTATCACTATATTCTTAACATGTGGAAATTGTTTTGGACTGAGTTACCTATTTTACTGAGATAGACTGAGGGTCTGATTGTG
This sequence comes from Nicotiana sylvestris, assembly GCF_000393655.2. NCBI lineage: Eukaryota > Viridiplantae > Streptophyta > Magnoliopsida > Solanales > Solanaceae > Nicotiana > Nicotiana sylvestris. Next base: position 69,098,147 of record NC_091063.1, read on the forward strand.
AGATTTATGACTGAGATAGACTGAGAGTCTGATGGTGAGGTTAATGACTGAGAGAGGCCGAGGGCCTAGTTGTGAGGATTCTATATCTATGGATCGGGCTGCACGCCGCAACAATGTGTGTGTATATATATATATATATATATATATATATATATATATATATATATATGGATCGGGCTGCACGCCACAACGATACTTATATGGATCGGGCTGCGTGTCGCAGCAATATAGTACTTGGGCTGTAGGAGCCCCTCCGGAGTCTGCATACCCCCCAGTGAGCGCAGTCGACTATTATATGGATCGGGATGTGCGCCACAATGATGCATGGATCGGGATGCACGCCGCAGCGGTTACATTGATTTTAGTTATTGTGAGAGATATACGGATTGGGCTGCACGCCGCAACAATTACTATATGGTACCAATTGAGCGTGAATGCTGAGTGCGAGTACTGATTGGTAAGAGTTGAGTCACGAGCGACAGAGAGGCTATCCCAAGGGGCGATAGATATATACATTTATATGAGTGGTGTTTTGCCTGAGAGACCTGTTTATGGACTTATTGATTTCACTCCTTTTAAAATGAGTTTCTATCGAATATGTTGATTTATTGACTGTTTTCACTCATCTTTATATTGAGCCTCTATCGGAAAGTTGCACAAATGTTTTAAAACATTTTTTTATTTAAACTGGGGTTTATGAGATGTTCAAAAATTAATCACTGATTTGACATTGGTTATTTCCACTAAGATTTTCAAGTTATGAAGTGTTTGTGATTACTGTTTTGCTCGAGGAGCTGTTTTACGAACTATGCTTTGCCTGAGGGGCCGATTATGACTTTAATCTCTATTATTATTTGAAATGGTATTTAACCCCTACTGAAACTGTTCGAAGGTATTTCAAAGATGATTTTTACTAAAAGCTGGATTTTAAAAGGGAAGATTGGCTCATATTATGATTTGAAAGCCTGTTGTGTTTATTGAACCCAGCGTAAATGTGGATTCATTATTTCCTACTGCTCAGCCTTTATTTACTCTTATTACTTACTGGGTTGGAGTACTCACATTACTCCCTGCACCTCGTGTGCAGATTCAGGTATATCGGAACCCGGTAGCGGGTGTTGATAGCTCAGCCGCGGAGTCATCAAAGTTAGCAAAGTGGCTGCATGACGTTTACAGTACTGCTTCCTTCCCCTCATTGTTGTTACTGTATTTAGTACATTTTTTGACTTTTTTTGTATTCAGACCTTGATAGTTGCTCTTGACTAGTGACCCCCCGATGTCGGGCTTGTATTTTATTCCGCACTGTTATTCCAGGATTTTATTATGAAACATTGTTTAATTTAAAGACATAAAAATGACTCTTAATGCTTAAAGGGTTAAGGTGAGTGTTATGTTGGCTGGCTTTGTCTTCACGAGAGGCGCCATCATGACCGGGCCGGTTTGGGGTCGTGGCAAGTTGGTATCAAAGCCTAGGTTACATAGGTCTCATGAGTCATGAGCAGGTTTAGTAGAGTCTTACGGATCGGTACGAAGACGTCTGTATTTATCCTCGAGAGGTTGCAGAACCTTTAGGAAAACTTCACATTCTTGAATTCTTATCGTGCGTCCTTTGATTCAGCTTGAAATGTAACTCTTTGAATTCCTTCCACGTGTTTGTATGCGCGCATGATCGCTCAGTATCAGATGTGCCTTGATGGTTTGTGATTTCCCGATTGAGGGGCGAGGTGTGATCTCTGTAAGTTGATGTTGGGCTAGTCTGAAGGACTTGAGGCCGAATCTTTGCCTATGGCTTGAGCACCGAGGTGCTGATTGTGTGAGCAAGTGTTTTGAACTTATATGTTCGGTATTGTCCCTATTAGTAGAAGTGACGGTTGAGTTACTATGTGATGAGTATGTTAGTACTGCAAGATGTATTCATATGATTTGGAAACGACAAGAAGGGTCTGCTGGAGATAGAAGAACTATTAGGTGCTTGGATTCCATCTTGATTTGAGGTATAGCCCTGAGTTATAGGCGTGTGAAGAATCGTTTCATGTTTCCCAGTTGTGAGTGAATTAAAATAAAATTCATGTTGCGGTATGAGTTCAGACTCAGGAAGACTAAGTGACTGCGTACAGTTTATGATGGTGGAAGGTATACATAAATGTTAGTTAAGGCGGAGCAGGTGGGTTATCTCCTGCAAAGTATTCTGGAGTTGTGTGATCTTTATGTTGTCTGTTAGAAGATCCCATTTACAAGTAAAATATATATGTGAATTTAATTTGGGTCGCTTAAGAGAGTGGGTTTAATTGTTATGAGAGTAAATACGAGATTTGTAGAAGATATGAAGTAACAGATGGTCTGTGTTCCACGAGCTTATGAAGGATTGAGTTAATCTCACTATGGTATTATGGCTGCAATAAAGCGTATGTGTTATGAGTTATGGTGCGTGTTTGACCAATGGCTTTGAGCCAAGTGGGGGAGTCCGCTATTGAATAGTTGATTCCACGGTTATATGCTCTAATGGTCCCAGTTCGAGGCGCATTTGTGAATCAGTTATGGCTCGAGTAAAGGAAATTTCAATAAAGGCTATGTTATGCTTTATGGGTGTACGAGAATCGGGGAATGAGTTAGTCCTCTAAGTTTAGAGCATGCATCTACCAGCAATCTGAGAGTAGATGACGAGATTAATAAAATCTCTGAAAAGTATGCTCGGAAACCATACCAAAGAATGTTTTACTATCCAAGACCAACTCCTCAAGATGTCCTAATAGAGGAACAGGACAATGACCACTACCACCAAGGTTACAATGGGTCAGATATCTATGAATGGAATATAGATGGTCTTGCTGAAAGACAAATCTATACGACAGTACATAGGATGCTGATATATAGTACTATCTGTAAAGTTAATAAAAATACAGATAGAACAATATCAGAAATGATTATTGCTGGATTTACTGGTCAAATGAAAGGCTGGTGGGATAATTATCTCACCCAAGACCAGCGCTTTCAAATAATGCATGCAACCAAGACTGAAGATGATAAGATTGTTCAAAACTCAGTCTATTCTTTAGTCATGAATATCATTGAACACTTTTCTGGAAGATGGTCTGATAATAGTGAGACCATTAGAACAATGCTCCAGAATTTAAGGTGTAAAACCCTCACATCTTTTAGATGGTATAAAGATGTTTTCTTATCCAGAGTGATGGAATTACCAGAGAGTAATAGTACTCATTGGAAGTCTAAGTTCATAGATGGACTCTTACCCTTATTTGCTGAAAGGATTCGAAAAGTCCTTAGAGGCACTGGAATGAGTATTGATTATAATAACTACTCATATGGTAAACTATTTAGTGTATGCACTCAGGAAGGTTTAGCTCTGTGTAATGAGATCAAGCTAATTAAGAAACATTGTCTTAATTCAGGGTCTTTAATAACCCTTAGTAAATCAATAAAATTGTCATTAGACAAAACATTGATCTTTAAATCCCTAAATTGGGAGTAGATATTAAAAAGTTCATCGTCAGTATTACAACAATGATTTGAGCATTGTCCTTTATTACAGGAATCTTGCTCTTCTTCAGAAGATGAAGTATAACTTTCTTCTTGAAGGACCCTTAGGTTTTCACTTGTTGATGAAGATCCTTCATCAGTATCAGATATTTCTGGAGAAGAATTCAAAAGAATCTTTGATATGATCATCTAAATCCAGTTCTTTGATCTTATCTTTGATCTTGCAATCTTTTGCATAATGGCCTACTCTTCCACATTTATAGCAGGCCTGAGGATTTTTAGACTTTATGAAACCCTTTCTGGCTTTGTGAAAAGCCTTTCTTCTTTGGGTTTTTTCATGCCGTTTTTCCGGCGAACCCTTCTTATTTTTGAAATCCTTTTTATGGGATTTCTTTCTTTTGGATGGTATATCAATGGCGAATTGTTCATAGAATTCACCTAGTTGTTGTCTCTCAGTGAGACGATGTTTCTTAATTTATTGGTTTAGCTTGATCTCATTACACATAGCTAAACCTTCCTGAGTGCATACACTAAATAGTTTACCATATGAGTAGTTATTATAATCAATACTCATTTCAGTGCCTCTAAAGACTTTTCGAATCCTTTCAGCAAATAAGGGCGGGAGTCCATCTATGAACTTAGACTTCCAATGAGTACTATTACTCTCTGGTAATTCCATCACTCTAGATAAGAAAACATCTTTATACCATCTAAAAGATGTGAGGGTTTTACACCTCAAATTCTGGAGCATTGTTCTAATGGTCTCACTATTATCAGACCATCTTCCAGAAATGTGTTCAATGATATTCATGACTAAAGAAGGACTGAGTTTTGAACAATCTTATCATCTTCAGTCTTGGTTGCATGCATTATTTGAAAGTGCTGGTCTTGAGTGAGATAATTATCCCATCAGCCTTTCAGTTGACCAGTAAATCCAGCAATAATCATTTCTGCTATTGCTCTATCTGTATTTTTATTAACTTTACAGATAGTACTATACATCAGCATCCTATGTACTGTCGTATAGATTTATCTTTCAGCAAGACCATCTATATTCCATTCATAGATATCTAACACACTGTAACCTTGGTGGTAGTGGTCATTGTCCTGTTCCTCTATTAGGACATCTTGAGGAGTTGGTCTTGGATAGTAAAACATTCTTTGGTATGGTTTCCGAGTATACTTTTCAGAGATTTTATTAATCTCGTCATCTACTCTCAGATTGCTGGTAGATGCATGCTCTAAACTTAGAGGACTAACTCTAAATTCATCTAACTTCTTAACAAGAAGTTCTTCAATATTTTCTAGACTTACGTCATCCAGACTTTTTAATTTAAAGTCTTTTACCTCAAGAGGTGGTTGGATACTGGTAGTAGCGATCTTCTCTTTACCTTTAGTATCCTTTTGTTGGATTTTTTGGACTTCAGCTATAAGCTTGTCCAATTTCTCATGGATCTTAACAACCTGTTCACCCAGAATACTCACATACATGTTAGTATAATTGTTCTAAGTAAGCATAGTATTCAAGTTCTTTGCCGTTATTGCAGCAACATTGTTTTCAAATATTTTTGAAAAAGCAGCGCAGTAAATAATTTTATCCTTTTCCCCTATATGAAAAGATTGTTGGGGTGGAAAAATAGAATTGACAATATTTCCATTTGTGAGCGTATAATCTCTTTCTAACACGAAAATATAGTTATAAACATGTTTAGACATAAACCATGGAACAAAAGAAATAATTTTATTTTTCTTGCTAATGTCTGTATAAAAGTCATGTCTAAAAAATTGTATCAATTCAGGAGTCATGTTTTCATGAAATCATTTTCTGAAAACAGCCCATCTGGGTTTTAGAAATTCTTCTAAAATCATTTTTCTTGCCGGTGATCCCGGACTAAAATCTATTTGGTTTTCAACCATTATTAACACAATTTGAAAAATCCATTTCGGAAGCAGTTGGTTCAAGATCTGTATTAATCTTGACGATATTATCACTGCCGATGCTAATATCATTTATTCTATTGCTTTCTGTAATTTGTGATGTGGATGATCTAGATGGAAAATCTACCACATAATCAATCGGAGAAATGTATGAGGAGTTTGATCTAGTCAATCTTGATGATAAACTGATATTATCAGTTTGTACGGGTTCATTGAACCTAATTTTAATAGTGCCATCTGAGGTTTGTTTTATTTTTGTAACCTTAGTTTACCAGTGTTTTGAGGTGCAACAACTTCCTCTATGACCCATTCTTTAAGGAAATCGATTTTATCCCATTTAATAGGCCTTCTGGTAGTTACTTTGGATTTACCAAAGTTGGTTTCTATAAGAATAGTTTCATTTTTGAAGTCCATGATTTTGCACATAGGATTCAAAGTATACAATGGTTTATAATAAATCCTATAGCAGATATATATAACTTCTGTACCAGGCAAATAGTCATAACCATGCAATTTAATGCTAAGTATTAAAGAATTCTCATCATTAAGAGAAATTTGCAAATTGGGGTAAGCATTAAAGTAAACAGGGCCATAAGCCAAACTGGTTTGCACAGTCCCTATAAGAGACTTTTTCCAGTTCTGATTTCTGCCATCTCTGAGAGTTGTTATAAAGCTTTCAAGTAAGCCTCTTAAAGTAAGTGGCTTAAAGACGACTTGTATTAAGACTATGTGTATAAATCTATGTGAATCCATATAAGGGGCTAAATCACTTTCAGATAATAATCTGAACGTAGCATGATCACTATCTACGGTGGTCGTCTCTTCAGTAGTTTTAACTACTTGTTTTAAACCTATTCTTTCGAATGTTCCTAACTGGTATATTACCTTAGGCTTGACTAATGGCATAGCCCACTTATTAAGTAGATCTAATTGTTGAGGTAATTCATATTCCTCTTTTCTACTGTTTTTAACAGTAGTCTTTTTCCTAATGATATTCATTAAGAAAATAGTGTTAAACTTAGCTTCTAAGGTTTTCCACTAATATGGCTCTGATACCAAGGGGGGTACAAGATCGCTTCCGAATAGGGATCAGGAATGAATTACAAGAACACCAGTCCTGGCCAGCTACTAACCTTTACAGTAAACCTTAAACCACGAGGTTCCTCACAACCCTTCAACGGCCACCTGCCTAAACGGGTCTCCGAGCCCCACTAGTTAGGTTGGCCTAACCAAGGTCTACTGTCGATATTAATAACTGCCTAGTCTATATAAATCTTAACCCAAAACCCCATCGGGTTGACACAGTAAACTCCTAACTACCAAGCATGTATAGTAAATAACCTTCGAAAACCAAGTTTAACACTTACCTGTTTAGCCTATCATTTAGACTAACAGTACTTGCAAAAAGGTTATACCTGCAGATAAATGGGGTATGAGTACCCTTAAGGATCGAGAATATACTCATCTTGATCAGAAAGTCTCAGTTAAATTTAATTATTGGGACTATGTTGAAAGTTTTAATAAAACGTTTCTCTATGAGAATCCTAATAGGAAACACTCATGGTTCATTAAGCTATGTTCTAATATGAACAGTCAGCAAATTCCAAATTGGTTCTTTAAATGGTGGAAATCATATGGTCCATCATTAGAGATACTTCCTCCTCTATTTAAGAGTTTATATACTCAATGGGCAGATATATCTCCCAAAATTATTTCATTACAAAAAGATAATATCTTTTACGATGGAATTGCCGCTATGTATTTTTTTCATAGAATTTTCTATCCATTGGATTATGAAATGGGATGTAGAAGTTGGTTATACCAATGAAGGAGTTTTAAGGTGCCAATGGGCCAATATGAATGGAATGTTATGCCCTTTGGTTTGAAAAATGCTCCCTCTGAATTTCAAAAAATTATGAATGATATTTTCCTTCCTTATACGGATTTTATAATAGTTTATATTGATGATATTCTAGTATTTTCAAAAAATCTAGAAGCCCATTTCAAACATTTAGACTTATTCAAAAAGATTATTATTCAAAATGGTTTAGTAATATCAAAACCAAAAATGATGATTTTCCAAACTTCTATTAGATTTTTGGGTCATAACATTGAAAAAGGGAGGATTATTCCAATAAATAGAAATATTGAATTTGCTTCTAAATTCCCTGATATAATTACAGATAAAACTCAACTCCAGAGATTTTTAGGAAGTTTAAATTACATTTCTCCTTTTATAAAGGACCTTGCTATTCTTTATGAAAGATTAAAGAAGAACCTCAAAGCTTGGACTGACAGTCATACTGAAGCAGTTAAGAGAATTAAACAAAAGGTTAATAACCTTCCATGTTTAACTCTCGCCAATCCTACTTGGGCAAAGATTGTGAAAACTGATGCCTCTGATATTGGTTATGGAGGAATATTAAAAAAATGTTCTCCAATAGACAAACAAGAATATCTTGTTCAGTTTTATTCTGGTAAATGGAATAATTCCCAGAAAAATTATGCGAGTGTAGCTAAAGAAATTTTTGCTATGGTCAAATGTGTTATGAAATTTCAAACTGATTTGTATAATCAAAAATTTCTTATTAAGACTGACTCTGACAAGCGGCAAAGTTTATCTTTAATAAAGATTTTAAACATAATATATCTAAATAAATGTTTGCAAGGTGATTAATTATGTGATCTTTTGGGAGTTCTTTTTATCCATAACATTCAACTATATGCTTTCTAATGAAAGTTTTTATAAGCTTACATCTCTTACTTTAGGCCTCTTTTATGAAAATCTCTTATTTTGCTATTGTTGTATTTTATTTAGAATATAAACTATATCAATTTCTTAATATCAATTTTTTCTCAGAGCTAAATATTGAAAATTATATGTTATATTTGTTCTTTTACTAAGAAATATAGCATATAGAATAAAGTTAAAATTTTAAAATTTAAACATATAAATAATGTCTAAGATGTTTTCTGTCATATAAAATATATAGAAAATGAAAAGAATATTAGTTACTTTTCTTGATTTAAATTTTCTTCTTTTTTTCTACTAAAAATACATGTTAAATTACTTTTTCAATATTAGCATAATGTTATATAATGAAAGAGTAGGAGCTGAAAAAATATGACTTACAAAAGTACTGTGTTATATTACTATTATAACTATAAATTTTATTTTCAAAATGTTAAGAAATTATTTGAATGGATGTTTTAATTCATATAACATCGAAAATGAAGTATTCTATCATTTTCTAAAACTAAATAAAAAAATAACTAATTTCTTGTCCATTCCAACTTTTATTTTTAAAAAGCACTCATGAAATTATTTTTTGATTTATCAAATTTTGTTAGAACATCTTATCAAATAAGTTTAGTTTAATATACCAAAAATATTCATAAATAGTTAGGATTTGGAGGATAGCAATACACATGATGATGAATCAACGATAACCGTAACAGAAGATGTGAATAAGCCCACCTTTCAAAAAGAGAAACCACATCAAGTATATAAAAATTTAGGTGGAGCCCACATTTTAAAAAGATAATACATATCTCTCAATGTGTTTGTGTCAACTTATAGAAAAATTCAATTGTTGCACACTGTACAACAGCTTAAGCATGAGCTAAGCAGTATTCTTTTAGCTAAATGTCGAAGTTGCCCCTTTTGAGCATACATCTTATGCTGACATGTTGACCCTAAGCTGCTCTCGTTAGTGGCTTCTATATACGTGGTGAAGTAATAATTTTTTTTTTGGTAAACTGGATATAATAATATTATCAAAGCACTACAAAATTACAACATTAGTAAGGGAATTAGAGTTCCCTTGAGTAGTAGCAATACCAGTAAGTGTATCAATATTACAAACATTGATTTTCTTCCTAAAAACAGTTCCTAAGATGTCTTCCCACACTGTCTCATTAGCAAACACCGGAGGAACTGCCAAAAGCTGAGTATTTTCAAAGCTTCCTTTTTTTTGCTCCTTCCTTCGAGAGCAGGTCCGCCACTTGGTTCTGCTCCCTGTAGCTATGCCCTATGGTTGGATTCCCCAGTTGCTCCATCATTGACCTTCAATCATAGATTATGGGATTGTGGGTCAATTTGTCATTTTTTTATCATGTTTATTACCTCAATGGAGTTTGTATCAATCACAATTGGAGAGAGCATATGATCAATAACAATTCTTAAGCCTTACCAAAGAGCTTGAAGCTTCGTTGTAATACCACTTGTGTTAGTTAAACATTTTATGTAGCCCATAATCCATTCCCCTCTATTGTTCCTAAAGACACCCACTATACCCCCTTGCCCAGTTGAAGTACAAGCAACTCCATCAATGTTAAGCTTTAGTGTCCTAGCATCTGGTGGTTTCCATTTGAGGTTTAGAGTAACTTTTTTAGGGAGTGGATTCTGCCTAGTAGCTACATAGCGGTACTCAACTGCCATAGCAATTGCTTGTTGGATAGGGATGTGGTTATTTCTCTTTTCAAACACATTTGTGTTTCTGATTTTTCAGATGCTCTATAAACAAAAGGGGAGCAGCATTTTCCAGTCAATACAGACATTGAAAAGGATATGCTGAAATCTGTGCCATATATCCTCCCATTTTTGCATTGTGAAAGCATTTTGGGGGATGTTCTAACTATTGGTGCTTGCCTTAACCAGGTTAATCCTAAAAGCCTTAGCATTGGGACAATCAAAGAAGATGTGTTCGATGTACTCTACATGGCCACCACAGTAGGAGCAGTTAGGGGCTATATTCAGACCAATATGATGGATATAACTTCCAATAGGAAGTTTATTTTGATACATCAGCCATGTGAAGAATTTGATCTTATTAGGAATCTTCAGCTTCCATATCCAGTCATAGAGATCTTCCTGGGCAGAGTTACTGTTAAGATTTTTGGCAATGAAGCTATAGGCTAACCTAGAGGAAAGAATGTCAGTGCTGGTGACGTTCCAGGTGAGTATATCATTGTCCCTTGCATTAAGATGAATGAAAGTGTTTTGGATAATGGTAGAGATGTCGAGGGGAATGGGGTAGCTGATAGAGTTTAGGTCCCATATTCCATTATTGTGAATTGTACTAACTTTCCTATTTAAGTCTGTGAGTTGCCAAGGCCCTCTTAATATAGAGCTAAGAGGCTGTAAGTTGGGTAACCAATTGTCCTTCAGAAAGTTGACCCTGTTCCCTTTGTGGACAACCCATCTGGAGGCTTTAGTACAAATTCTCCAACCTTCTTGAATATATTGTCAGATTCTAGTCTTGGGCCTACCTCTCCTGCCACCTCCATTTTAATGATTACCCATGAGCACTCTAGCCCAGATGGAGCTGGTGTTATTATACATTCTCCATGCTAAGCTAGTATGGCAAGTTTTATTCTTCATATGAACTTGTTGCATCCCCAGGCCCCCTATGTTCTTAGATTTTGTAATGGTTTCCTGATTAACATAGATGGGAATGCTACTCAGGCTAGCTTTAGCTAGAGTAGTAAGGCCAGCTATTTTGAGGAACTTTGTTTTTCAACCATCCAGCTTGGTGTTAATGTTATCTAAGATGAATTGGAAGTCACTGCTTGTGGGTTTTTTGTGAAATATGAAAAATCTAAGGTATTTTTTAAAAGTTGAGCTAGTCTTAATGCCAAGGATTGAGCTACAGTGATTGGCCCAATCTTTTCTACAGTTGGCATCGAAAAACACCTTGGACTTTAAGAAGTTGACCCTCTGGCGGGAGGCATTATTGAAATCCCCTAGTGTCCTTAAGATAGTATGACAATGCTTATTGTTGGACCTAGAAAATAAGGTGAGATCATTAGCAAAAAGCAAGTGAGATATCTTGGTACCATTCATCTTGATGCTGATAGGAAACTAGGAGTTTTTCCTAATAACCTCATCTATATTTCTAGAGAGTCTTTTTATGCAAATGATGAAGAGGTGGGGGGGGGGGGAATGGAGTCCCCCTGTCTAATGCCCCTAGTTGGGTTGAAGAATTTGGACTTTTTACCATTAACAAGAATAGAGATGGAACTGGTAGTGATGTAAGACATAATCAAGGTGATTAGTCTATCAGGGAAATTGAAAAAGAGTAGGGAGTCCCTGATGAAAGACCATTCTAATCTATCAAATGCTTTCTCAAGGTCTACTTTTAAGATCATGTTAGCATTTTTTCCTTTCATCTTCTAAAAGTGGTTAATGTATTCCTGAATCACAATGGCATTATCAACAGCCCTTCTATTGGAGAGGAAGCTGGCTTGAGTGGAACCAATGATATTGTGAAGGATAAATTTAGTCCTATTAACAATGATTTTGATAATAATCTTGTACATGGTGTTGCACAGTCCTATAGGTCTGAAGTTTCTCAGCATAGTAGCATTCACAAACCAAAACTACGTGACCGACACCTGACACACTACCCAACCCGAGCGAACCAAACCATATGCATGAAAACCAATTTAACTGTGGAAGCTCCTAGAAAATCGTATACATTTTCAAGTTAAACGATAAAATATTTTTCAATTCGAAATCACCCATGATGCCTTTCATGATAATAACAATAAGACTAAGTAAAATAAATATATTTTCATGTATGCCGTGTACAACCCCGAATACAACCTATTCGCAACTATCTATGGAGCCTATATACAAAAGAATATAATTAAACACTTGGGCTAATATCCGACTAGCATAAATTAAGAAAATAACATGATAGCTACCACAAAAATAAGGGTGGTGCCTCACCATATACCTCAGGAAGAGAGTCATCCTAGCATGACTGCATGCCACGTATCATACCTCATCCTAAAACATGTAAAGCAAGAGGGACCCTTGAGAGGGCCCCCTAAGGGATGAGTACACCACAGTGGTACTCATTAAGTGTCATAGACTCTCTCTAACTTAAGTTCTTGGGACAAACTTTATAAAAAAATAATGCATCAATATTTGATATAAAACTATAAGAAATTTTATCTATTCACGAACCTTGTCATTTTACATAACAACCAAGTGAAATATATCCCACAATATAAACTTCTAAAATATTTACATTAATGCAAGATTTTGGATAAAATCATACAAAATTATTCCATTTTCTTTAAGTCATCGAAATCACTTTCGGCTCCTTAGGCCTAAACATAAGAAAATCATCCTCACCTTTTATTGGGAGTACTATACCATCACCGACATAAAAAGGTCAACTAGGTTATGTATCTAGCGGCAAGTATCATATACCCTAATTGCTCAGGTCGTCTCATCGTAGTATCGTACGAATCGACTCAATAATACAAATAATAGCACAAAATAGTACTCTCTCGGGGGAGAGCACTCTGTCGTAGTCTATACCATAAAGTGTCTATCTACGCATACACCAGCACGTGTAGTTTCATGACAACAAACATAATATATCCGAAGTCAATCTCGGTGAATAAAAGTAACTCCCAAAATATTTGATACTTCAAAAATAGATTCATAGCATAGTAGCTTCAAAAGGATCTATTTTTATCAACTCATATCATTTATAGAAAAATCTAAATCATTTGAACAAAAATTAAATAAATAATATTTTACATGCTAAAGCCTTTAGCAATTTAACATCAATCTTTAAAAGATACCACAAGTGCTATTTTGTTTGTCAATTTCCTAAAGAAATACTTTCCATGAAAATTTATCTTTAGCACTCAAATATGTATACTCTTGTCAATACGTAAGTTTTGATAAAAACTTATAACATTTACCTTGAGTGTCATTTTGCTAACAAGATTTAAAATAAATTTTATAATACAACATGACACTACTTATGCAACATAATACTTTAATACATGGAGACATCCGTACTTGTTTGTCCCCACAAGCACGAAAGCACATTTGCAAACAACTTAAGTATTAACTCAAAATATGCTTTTAGAAAAAGTCCCCCAAGAAGAGTAAGTTTTAATCTGTAACGACCCGACCAGTCATTTTGAACTTTTGCACTTTGATCGCCAGTTCCCGGGCATCACTTGCCCCTGTAACGTATTATGACTGATGTAGATCGTTGGTTTTGGTTTTCTGGAAAAATCAGTATGAATTTGAAGGAACAGTCTCAGTTGAAAGTTTTGAATTTGAAAGGTTTGACTAAGAGTTGACTTATTTGTATATGAGCTCGGATCGGAAATTTTATGTTTTGGATAGCTTCGTTGGGTGATTTATGACTTAGGAGCGCGATCGGAATGCATTTTGGAAGTCCGTGGAAGGATTTAGCTTGAATTGGCAAAATTAATATTTTGGCGAATTCCGGTTGATAGGTGAGATTTTGATCCGAGGGTCAGAATGGAATTCCGAGAGTTTCTATAGCTTTGTTATGTCATTTGTGATGTGTGTGCAAAATTTCAGGTCATTTGAACGTCGTTTGGTCAACTTTTTGATTGAATTCAGATTTCTGAAGTTTTGGAACTCTTAAGCTTGAATCCGAGGGTGATTTGATGTTTTGATGTTGTTTTGAGCGTTCCAAAGGTTGGAACAAGTTTGAATTATGTTATGGGGTGTGTTGGCATGTTTGGTCGGGGTCCCATGAGTCTCGGATAAGTTTTGGAAGAGTTTTTGGAAGATTTTGCCGTTTTGAGCATAAGCATGTAATGATCCAAAGATCCATTTTTAGTTCTAGAGATCGAAATTTGATTTCGAGACTTTCGGAATTTTGATAATGAATTATAGGACTGATCTGGAAAGTTTGGTCTAATTTCATCAAGTCGCGATTGGGTTTTTGACATGAAACATGAGCTAATTGTTTAACGAGCGAAATGGGTTGAACTGAGCAAATGAGCTCCGAATTGAGTTTCGTTTGAAGGGATATGTTTGTATTATTATTTGTGACTCGTAGGAACAAGAATCATCGAATTCCGAGTTCGTATGATGGAGTTAGAGTTTTTTTAGTGAAAAGAAAAGCTGCTGCAATTTTCTGGGCAGTTTCTGCATTTTTTGCACGTGTGAACAATGACCGCACCTGCGTGAAAAGTACCGTGTACAGTACCCCGTGAACAGTACCGTGTACAGTACCCCGTGAACAATACCGGACAGAATGTTAAGTTATGGAAAATGGGACGAATCCCATTTTCCATTTTTACCAAATTGGAGCTCGGGGAGAGGCGATTTTCGGGAGATTTTTAGAAAAAATGACGGGGTAAGTGTTCTTAACTTAATTTTGGTTAGATTACCCGAATCTATTACTAGTTTTGACATTTAATTGGTGATTTTAGTTGGGAAAATCTTAAAAACCCTCTTAGTTTAATTTGAAGATTTGAGGGTCGAGTTGATGTCAGATTTTAGTAAAATTGGTATGGTTGGACTCGTGGTTGGATGAGGTTTTATATTCTGTAATTTTTGTCGGGTTCCGAAATGTAGGCCCACGGGCGAATTTTGAGTGCAATTTCGGATTTTTAATGGAAAATCTAGAATTTCATATGGAATTAATTCCTATAATTTTTATTAACTGAATCGAATTATTGTGGCTAGATTCGAGGCATTCGAAGGTCGATTTGAGAGACAAAGGCATCGCGAGCTAGAGAATTAGCCGGTTAGAGGTAAGTAATGATTGTAAATATTGTCCTGAGGGTTTGAAACCCCGGATTATACGTCGTTGTGTTACTTTGAGGTGACTTGCACGCTGGATGACGAGCGTGGGGTAGAGCACCGCTGGGGATTGTGACCTAGTCCATCCCGAACGAATATTTTAATGCGTATTTGATAGTTAATTGTTTGACATTATTATATTTTTGGGTTGTATGCCATGTTTGGGGCCTTGTGCCGACTTGTTGAGACCTTTAAGGGCATTTTTACTATCTTTCCTCACTCTATTTGTTTGAAAGCATATTCTCAGTCATGTTTTACCTGTTTATTGCTCAAATCTGGCTTTATCACTATATTCTTAACATGTGAAAATTATTTTGGGCTGAGTTGCCTATTTTACTGAGATAGACCGAGGGTTTGATTGTGAGATTGATGACTGAGATAGATTGAGAGTCTGATGGTGAGGTTAATGACTGAGAGAGGTCGAGCGCCTAGTTGTGAGGATTATATATCTATGGATCGGGCTACACGCCGCAGCAATGTGTGTGTGTGTATATATATATGTATATGGATCGGGCTGCACGCCGCAACGATACTTATATGGATCGGGCTGCGCGCCGTATCAATATAGCGCTTGGGCAGTAGAAGCCCCTCCGGAGTCTGCACACCCACAGTGAGAGCATTGTACTATTTATATGGATCGGGATGTGCGCCACAGCGATGCATGGATCGGGCTGCACGCCGCAGCGGTTACTTTGATTTCAGTTATTGTGAGAGATATACGGATCGGGCTGCACGCCGCAACGGTTACTATATGGTACCAATTGAGTATGAATGCTGAGTGCGAGTACTGATTGGTAAGAGTTGAGTCACGAGTGACAGAGAGGCTATCCCAAGGGGCGATAGATATATACATGCATATGAGTGGTGTTTTGCCTGAGAGGCCTGTTTATGGACTTATTGATTTCACTCCTCTTAAAATGAGTTTCTATCGAATATGTTGATTTATTGACTGTTTTCACTCATCTTTATATTGAGCCTCCGTCGAAAAGTTGCACAAACATTTTAAAACAACTTTTATTTAAACTGGGGTTTATGAGATGTTCAAAAATTAATCACTGATTTGACATTGGTTATTTCCACTGAGATTTTCAAGTTATGAAGTGTTTGTGATTATTGTTTTACCCGAGGGGCTGTTTTACGAACTATGCTTTGCCCGAGGGGCCGATTATGACTTTAATCTCTATTATTATTTGAAATGGTATTGAACCCCTACTGAAACTGTTCGAAGGTATTTCAAAGATGATTTTTACTAAAAGCTGGATTTTAAAAGGGAAGATTGACTCGTATTATGATTTGAAAGCCTGTTGTGTTTATTGAACCCAGCGTAAATGTGGATTCATTGTTTCCTACTGCTCAGCCTTTATTTACTCTTATTACTTACTGGGTTGGAGTACTCACATTACTCCCTGCACCTCGTGTGCAGATTCAGGTATATCGGAACCCGGTAGCGGGTGTTGATAGCTCAGCCGTGGAGTCATCAGAGTTAGCAAAGTGGTTGCATGACGTTCACAGCACCGCTTCCTTCCCCTCATTGTTGTTACTGTATTTAGTACATTTTTAGACTTTTGTTGTATTCAGACCTTGATAGTTGCTCATGACTAGTGACACCCCGATGTCGGGCTGGTATTTTATTCCGCACTGTTATTCCAGGATTTTATTATGAAACATTGTTTAATTTAAAGACTTAAAAATGACTCTTAATGCTTAAAGGGTTAAGGTGAGTGTTGTGTTGGCTGGCCTTGTCTTCACGAGAGGCGCCATCACGACCGGGCCGGTTTGGGGTCGTGGCAAGTTGGTATCAGAGCTTAGGTTACATAGGTCTCACGAGTCATGAGCAGGTTTAGTAGAGTCTTGCGGATCGGTACAGAGACGTCTGTATTTATCCTCGAGAGGTTGCAGAACCTTTAGGAAAACTTCACATTCTTGAATTCTTATCGTGCGTCCTTTGATTCAGCTTGAAATGTAACTCTTTGAATTCCTTCCACGCGTTCGTATGCGCGCATGATCGCTCAGTATCAGATGTTCCTTGATGGTTTGCGATTTCCCGATCGAGGGGCGAGGTGTGATCTCTGTAAGTTGATGTTGGGCCAGTCTGAAGGACTTGAGGCCGGATCTTTGCCTATAGCTTGGGCACCGAGGTGTTGATTGTGCGAGCAAGTGTTTTGAACTTATATGTTCGGTATTGTCCCTATTAGTGGAAGTGACGGTTGAGTAACTATGTAATGAGTACGTTAGTACTGTGAGATGTATTCATATGATTTGTAAATGACAAGAAGGGTCTGCTAGAGGATAGAAGAACTATTATGTGCTTGAATTCCATCTTGATTCGAGGTATAGCCCCGAGTTATAGGCGTGTGAATAACCTTTTCATGTTTCCCAGTTGTGAGTGAATTAAAAAAAATTCATGTTGCGGTATGAGTTCAGACTCAAGAAGACTAAGTGACTGCGTACAGTTTATGATGGTAGAAGGTATACATAAATGTTAGTTAAGGCGGAGCAGGTGGGTTATCTCCTGCAAAGTATTCTAGAGTTGTGTGATCTTTATGTTGTCCGTTAGAAGATCCCATTTACAAGTGAAATATATATGTGAATTTAATTTGGGTCACTTAAGAGAGTGGGTTTAATTGTTATGAGAGTAAATACGAGATTTGTAGAAGATATGAAGTACCAGATGGTCTGTATTCCACGAGCTTATGAAGGATTGAGTTAATCTCACTATGGTATTATGGCAGCAATAAAACGTATGTGTTATGAGTTACAGTGTGTGTTTGACCTATGGCTTTGAGCCAAGTGGGGGAGTCCGCTATTGAATAGTTGATTGCACGGTTATATGCTCTAATGGTCTCAGTTCGAGGTGCATTTGTGAATCAGTTATGGCTCAAGTAAAGGAAATTTCAATAAAGGCTATGTTATGCTTTATGGGTGTACGAGAATCGGGGAATGACTTGAGTTGTGGTTGGTAAGGAATGCTCGGTGCATAGGGCAAGAAGTTTCTTGGTTATATTGGAATGAGGTCACATTCTGCAGTGTCGGAGTGCTAATGAAGTACAAGTTGTTCGGTTCGTTTAATCAATCTAACTACGGTTTGAGTAGTGTGGGTGACTCTAGAGAATGATCCTATTGTGTTCAAAACTCTACATGCAATAATTGGAGGCTTCTAAGTTGTACTTATGGATAGAAACTGAGTTTTCAGTGGAAGATGACAAGACTTGTGGTATTTTCTATATTAATTATGGGATTCTATATATCAGTATTGGGAAGATGAAAGTAATGGCTTTGGGGAACACTTAAAGAGTATTCAGCGGCTTAGGAGCCTTAGACAGTGTAACTTTATGCTTGGGTTTCGTGTGATAAGCCTAGATTGAGGAAATTGTGGTTCTACAACAAGAAGGAATATCAAGTTGAAGATAAATCAGAATGAATTTAGATAGATGGGGTATCTTGATAGTAGACCAAATCGGTATGGTAAGGATATGATGAATTCCTTGTGTGTGTTCGAGGTAATGAGTTCCTACAACTATTTTGCAACAATGCTCTTGGGTTTTGATGGCTTTCTTAGCTTGGTCTAGTTAGAAGGATTCAGTCCTGGCAGTTGAATTTGTGCAAATGGAATTGGGAGAGTTCTTATTGATTTCTACCGTGGTTGGAGAGGTGCAATTTCTCCGAGTGTGAGAAGCATAGGGTATGTAATGATTTTTCTTCTAGATGGGATCAATGGAAGTTCTTGGCTAGATGAGTTACAATTCAGTTCTGAAAGGAAGTTCATAAAACTCTTAGGCAGTGGGTATCCTAAGATGATTAAGGAAATGGTACTGCTAATTGGAAATGATTTGACGAGAGTCTATGTTTTAGTAAAAAGGCAATGTTATTAAGTTGATAGCACTTCGGTAGTATTGTGGCACCTTCTTTTTAGATCGACTGATGATATTCGGGTTTGCTTGGTGGCACAGAAAATTTTTAGAGTATTTATAGTGGAATGATTGGGTATTAGAGGTTGTGAGATGATACGATCTGTTGGTTATAGGCACCTATGGTGCGGTTCTATCGGAGTTTCATAATGGAAGCCGAGCGGGAAGAGTAATTTGGTGTTGCTCGGTGAACGGCGTGTCGATCATGTCCTATCGGGTGTGCGTGGTATATGTTATTTTCTTCACCGTGAGTATGATGAATTGCTTTGGTTCCAAATATCAAATTGTGCGTGGTTGTCGATTTCGAGCATAGTGACTTAAGGTGGTTCCATGTGAAGTAGTGTTTAAATAAGGTCGCGCATTGCAGTGAATATATGTGGAGGTATGACCTTGCAGGTTAGATTCGTGTGTTCTATTCCTATGATGTGAGACGGGTTCTCAGTCTTGTGTTGTGGTGGTACTAGTGAACTTGAGGTTCAACTCTTTCATTTGAGTCATTTTCATGATTTGAGTATGTTCGGATTGTTGCGTATTGATGCGTGTATTGTGCAAGTTGTGGCTTAGGTCTGTATGTATGTGTCATATCACTAGAGTAATGTGTTGGATTAGGGGAGATCGTTGGGGATCATTAATAAATACAAACGGATTTGATTTCAGCATGTTTGATGGGTAAATATCGAGGTTCGGTTCAGAAATTTGCTATGGTCCTTGCCAAAGGAGAAGTAACCTTATGGATGACTGATCTGAGAGATGGTTATGATTTATTGCGTGTTTCATTTATCATTGGCAGTATATGGAAGTGTTGGAATGAGACTTTAGTTGATAAGAGGTTTCTACCGGTATTCGGGTGTTGTGTGCAGCTGCTGTGAATGGAAGTTATCGCTACATGTGTTTGAGTTACGTGGTATATCGGATAACTGCACTTGAGGTTGTAGGCATGGGTTACTACAGCTAGTTCGGGTATATTCAAAGAATAGGTGTGAGGTTCTGATCATATTGAGGATTTTAGAAGCAGAAATATGGTTCTATGATTTATGGACTAGGATAGATTGTGAAATTTTAGTTATATTGTGTTATCGAACCTATATGAGGTAGGGTAACGTGGGATCACCCCCGGGTATATGCATGGTAAAGTTATTCAGCAATTGGTTGGCTTCTGGAACAACTCTAGGCACGTTCGAGGACGAACGTGTGTTTAAGTGGGGGAGGATGTAACGACCCGACCGGTCGTTTTGAACTTTTGCACTTTGATCGCCAGTTCTCGGGCTTGACTTGCCCCTTGTAATGTATTATGACTGATGTAGATCGTTGGTTTTGGTTTTCAAGAAAAAACGGAATGAATTTGAAGGAACAGTCTCAGTTGAAAGCTTTGAATTTGAAAGGTTTGACTAAGAGCTGACTTATTTGTATATGAGCTCGGATCAGAAATTTTATGATTTGGATAGCTTCCTTGTGTAATTTATGATTTAGGAGCGCGATCGGAATACATTTTGGAAGTCCGTGGAAGGATTTAGCTTGAATTGGCAAAGTTAATATTTTGGCGAATTCTGGTTGATAGGTGAGATTTTGATCCGAGGGTCGGAATGGAATTCCGACAATTGATGTAGCTTCATTGTGTCATTTGTGATGTGTGTGCAAAATTTCAGGTCATTTGTACGTCGTTTGGTCAACTTTTTGATCGAATTC
Organism: Nicotiana sylvestris; assembly: GCF_000393655.2. Taxonomy (NCBI): domain Eukaryota; kingdom Viridiplantae; phylum Streptophyta; class Magnoliopsida; order Solanales; family Solanaceae; genus Nicotiana; species Nicotiana sylvestris. Next base: position 69,118,775 of record NC_091063.1, read on the forward strand.
AGATTTCGGAAGTTTTGGAATTCTTAGGCTTGAATCCGAGGGTGATTTGATGTTTTGATGTTGTTTTGAGCGTTCTGAAGGTTGGAACAAGTTAGAATTATGTTATGGGGTGTGTTGGGATGTTTGATCGGGGTTCCTTGAGTCTCGGATAAGTTTTTTAAGAGTTTTTGGAAGATTTTGCCGTTTTGAGCATAAGCATGTAATGATCCAAAGATCCATTTTTAGTTCTAGAGATCGAAATTTGATTTTGAGACTTTCGGAATTTTGATAATGAATTATAGGACTGATCTGGAAAGTTTGGTCTAATTTTATCAAGTCGCGATTGGGTTTTTGACACGAAACATGAGTTAATTGTTTAACGAGCGAAATGGGTATTGAACTGAGCAAATGAGCTCCGAATTGAGTTTCGACTGAAGGGATATGTTTGTATTATTATTTGTGACTCATAGGAACAAGAATCATCAAATTCCGAGTTTGTATGATGGAGTTAGAGTCTTTTTAGTGAAAAGAAAAGCTGCTGCAATTTTCTGGGCAGTTTCTACATTTTTCGCACGTGTGAATAGTGACGGCACCTGCGTGAACAGTACCGTGTACAGTAACCCATGAACATTACCCCCTGAAACAATACCCCATGAACAGTACCGTGAACAGTACCCCCGTGAACAGTACCCCCCATGAACAGTACCGGACAGAATGTTAAGTTCTGGAAAATGGGATGAATCTCATTTTCCATTTTTACCAAATTGGAGCTCGGGGAAAGGCGATTTTCCGGAGATTTTCAGAGAAAACAACAGGGTAAGTGTTCTTAACTTAACAGAGATTTCTCATCAATGGGCTAAACTTGGTACTAAGCTAACACCTAGCACTTCTCATCATCCCCAAACTGATGGGCAAACCGAAGTTGTCAATCAAAGTTTAGGTGCTTTGCTTCGTGGGTTAATAAAGAAGAATCTCAAAGAGTGGGAATCGTTACTTCCTACTGCTGAATTTGCCTTCAACAAGTCAACCAACCGCACTACGGGAAGGAGTCCATTCGAAGTTGTTTATGGTAAGAATCCTCTTGGACCGCTTGATCTTTCCCCTCTTCTGGTTACTCATTCTTTTAGTGGAGATGTTGTTGATCGAGTAAAGTAACTTAAGAAACAACATGAGAAAGTTTGGGCACATATCGAGAAGCAAAATGCTAGATATAAAGAATAGGCTGATACACGTAGGAAACATGTGGTGTTCAAGGAAGGCGACCTAGTTTGGGTTCATTTGAGCAATGAGAGATTTCCCAACCGCAAGTTTTCGAAATTACAGAAGCGAGCTGATGGACCTTTTAAGGTACTGCAAAAGATTGGTAATAATGCTTATCGCTTGGAGCTTCCCAATGACTTTGAAATATCACCTATCTTTAATGTAGCAGATCTTGCTCCCTACTATTCTGATGACTCGAGGGCGAGTCATTTTCAACCAGGGGAGAATGATGAACATATATAGGCCATGTTTTCTACAACAATGGAGGCTTGTTGGTATCAGAGCTCAAGTTCCAGGTCCGAATTTTTAAATTGTTATCTTGTTCATCATGTCGCTAGACAAGCAAATAACAAGCTCGGGATCCTCTTCACTTGATGAACAACTTGAGAATGAAAGATCAAGAATTACAGCCCTTGAACGAGACAACGAATAAATTAAAGTGCAACTAGATGACTTAAGGAAATCAATGCAGAATTTGACTAGATTGGTTGAAGGTTTAGCGGTTCAAAATCAGCCACCAAATCTTCCACAACGCCTACAACCTCCACCGCCACCAAGACACAACATACCAGTGCTACCACGACGTCTTCCACTTTGAGATCTACCAATTCAACCGCGGAGAGCAGGACATATTGAGCAAGCGGAAGAATTTATAGCTGACCAAGGCATGAAAATACTGAGGCGCCATGCTCACTATGATAAAAACTCAGATTTGGAATATTCTGATAATCAAGGTAGTGAAGAGTACGACTCTGATGAAGTTCAGTATCAACATGATAGAAGGAGATTTCAGAGAAGGCCACGCAATAATAATCGAGAGAGGTATCAACGTGATGATATTAAGCTTGAGATTCCGGAGTATGATGGCAAATCTCAAGGCGATGAATTTATTGATTGGCTTATAACTATTGAGTGTGTTTTTGGTTATAAAGAATACTCTGATGAGAAGAAGGTCAAACTTGTTGCTATAAAACTTAGAGGTTATGCATCGCTATGGTGGGAAAACCTCAAAAAAAAGTGAGAGCTTGAAGGAAAAACACGAATTCGCACTTGGGAGAGAATGAAACGAGAATTGCGCAAACAATTCTTGAAAGAGACATATGAAGAAGATTCTTACTTGAAGTTTCATTCTTTTAGACAAGGAGCTTTATTCGTGGACGAGTACATAAGAGAATTTGAATATCTTAGGCTCAAGAGGGACATTAAAGAAAAACCAGCCCGCCTAATTGCTCGATATTTGGCTGGATTAAATAAGACTATTGCGAATGTGATACGATTGCAGCCCCATTGGACCTTAAGAGATGTTGTCAAACTAGCCAAGGTCATAGAGACACAACAGAAGGAAGCCAAAGCCACGTTTTCATCAACTACCATAAAAAGGCCTAACACTTTCAACCATGGGAGTGCTAGTTTGAGCTCTACAAAGCCACAATCGTCTACAACAAAACCAAGTGTCCAGAAAGTTGAAAGGAAGCCAATGACTTCAGAAGCAATTTTTAAAAAAAGATGCCATAAATGTGGAGGACTTGGGCATATACAAGCTGATTGTCCTAACAAAAAGGCATTCACCATCCTTGAAGGAGCAACTGATGAAGAAGATTATAATGAAGAGCAACATGATGAAAACTTGGAAGAAGTAGCTGAATATGGAGATGATGGATAATACCTTATGATCCAACGCGTTCTTCATTCAGATTCTAGCAAGGAAGAACCATGGTTGTGACACAATATTTTTCATACACGTTGTACATCTAAGGGAAAGGTTTGTACACTCATCATTGATCCAGGAAGTTGCACTAATGTAGTTTCTGAAGAAATGGTTAACAAATTGGGGTTTAAGACAGAGCCATTGCAGAAGCCATACCGCATGAGGTGGTTGGATGAAGGAAGGAATGTACAAGTTAATAAACGATGCCTTATTCCTTTCTCTATAGGCAAGAATTATCAAGATAAGGTCTGGTGTGATGTAATGCCTATGGATGCTTGCCACTTACTACTTGGGAGACCATGGGAATATGACAGAAGGGCAATTCATGATAGCTTCAAGAACACTTACTCTTTCTTCAAGGATGGAAAGAAGATCAAATTGCTCCCAATGAACCCTGAAGATTTAAAGTCAAATCCTAAAATGAAGGAGACATACATTACAAGAGCTAAGGTAGAAGAACACTTGAAGGAAGGAGAGGAAGTGCTTATTGTAGTACCTAAGGAGGTGCAATCTATCACCAAGAAAGAGTCATTAGAAGTTAATGACCCACGACTTCAAGCAATATTGGATGAGTTTCATGATATTGTTTCTGATACTACACCTTCTTCCTTACCACCAATGAGTTCAATACAACATCAAATTGATTTAATTCCCGGGATCGGATTCCGATTTTGGAAGTTAAAGTAAGCTCATAATGTTAAATATGACTTGTGTGCAAAATTTGAAGTCAATCAGACGTGGTTTGATAGGTTTCGTCATCGGATGTAGAATTTTGAAGTTTCAAGTTTATTAAGTTTAGGTTGGAGGGTGATTCATATTTTGTTATTGTTTGATGTGTTTTAAGGGCTCGACTTAGTTTATATGGTATTTTAGGACTGGTAGGTATGTTTGGTTAAGGTCCCGGGGGCTTCGGGTAGATTTCGGGTGGTTAACGGATCATTTTGGACTTAGGAAAGATTGCAGATTTCTGGTGTTCTTCAGTTCTGGTTTCCTTTTTCGCATTCGCGAGGGGAGTCCCGTATTCGCAAAGAGGAACGGGTAGCAGGTGAGATTTTGTGCTTCACGTTCGGGAAGGAGGTCTCTCATTCGTGAAGCACTGGGGTAGATGGCCTACGCATTCGCGATTAAGGTCCCGCATTCGCATAGAGGAACTGGCCAGCTGGGTCCCCAGCCCCTTTTGCCTACGCGTTCGCGATGTTGGTCCCGTGTTCGCGTAGGGTTGCATTGAGTGACCTTTGCGTTTGTGACAAAGGCATCGTGTTTGCGATGAGGGAATTTTGGGATGGATTAAGTTGCTCTTTGCGAACGCGAGGCATCTTCCGCGTTCGCGAAGAAGGGATGCCTAAGCAGTATTAAACATTTCAAAAACGAGGGTTTGGCCATTTTTATCAAAACTTAAGTTTGAGAGCTCGGATTTGGACGAGATTTTGAGAGATTTTCAAAGACATCGATTAGATAATGATTTTGCACTTGATTTTGGTTATATCCCACTAATCTATCAATAATTCTATCTTTTAATTTCGGATTTCGGTCGAAAATTTGGGGAAAATGGGAAGAAGTTCTTCAACTAAGATTTTGGGTTTTAATTGAGATTTTGATATCAGATTTGGATAATTTTGGTATGAGTGAACTCGTGAGTAAATGGGTGTTCATATTCTGTGACTATTACCCGATTTCGAGACGTGGGCCCGTGTTGACTTTTTGGGGCGATTTTTTAATTTCGTGCTTAATCCTTGATTTCATTAATTAGATTAGTTTCTTATAGTTACATTTACGGTATGTAATTGTTTTTGTTTAGATTTGGGCCATTCGGAGTCAGATATTTGTGGAAAAGGTATTGTTACCGATTGTGAGCGTCGTGCACGTGAGGGACGAGTGCATATACAGGCTATTTGTTGTAAAACCTAATTTTTACTAAGTAATAACTTGTGTCTTCTTATTTGAGTTATATCAGCATGTGTAATTATCCTATTTAACCTAGAATAGCATGTTTACGTGCCTTAAATGCTTATCTGAACTCTGTGCAGCATGCTTAGTGGATTTTCCTACTTTTCCTTGCCTTGTACTTAGTTTAAACTGCAGGATTTCTTGTTGTAACTGTTACTTCCATTGTTTTGAGCTGCTTATTTACTTTGGGACTACAGGATGGTATCTCGGGAGATCCCCCTGCATATTTTCTTTGAGACTATGAGATGGTATCCCGGGAGATCCTCTGCATATTTACTTTGGGACTGTAGGACGGTATCCCGGGAGATCCCCCTGCACATTTACTTTTGGGACCACGAGACGGTATCTCGGGAGATGCCTTGTTGCTATTCATGTGTACTGTGTTGTTATTCTTCTGGGATTTTCCTTGTCAAATTTCAGTCTTTTATTATACTGCGAGATTTTGTTCTATCCTATTTATATATACAGATACCAGTAGAGCCCTGACCTGACCTCGTTACTACTCGACTGAGGTTATGCTTCGCGTTTACTAGGCACCGTTGTGGTGTACTCATTCTACTTTTCTGCATATGTTTTTGTGTGCAGATCCAGGTACCTCCTACCAGTCTCGCTTTTAGTTGCATAGCTGCTGCTACTCTGGAGACTTCAAGGTACATCCGCCCGCATCCGCAGACCTCGTATTCTCCCTCAATCTCTTTTGTGTTGTTCTTCCTTACTTCTTCTAGATACCGATGTACAGAATAGTTAGACAAAATCTTAGAAGCTTGTGATTTATGGTGTTCAGGGTCTCAGGGAGAATTTTATGTATATTCAGAGTTGGTTATTATATATGCCAAGCGGCATCTCTGTCGTTTATTTAAATTATCTATTGTTGTTAGTTGCTAAGGTTTTTGCTTTCATTTTTGGCCATTTCCGAAAATGTTAGGCTTACCTAGTCATAGAGACTAGGTGCCATCACAACATCTCACAGAGGAAGGATTGGATCGTGACACTAAGATATTGATCAACATCTATATATGACTCATAAGTTCGCTACAAGCCTCCAACAACTCATATCGCCAAATAATTTTATATACTAGATCATTCAACTTAATTCTTATGTTTTAATACCCATTCGAAGTCATTAATAATACTACATCAATTGTCCATTATCACCAAGTTACTATTTATTATCTTCCATAATCAATACTTGCAAAATATATATTCGGGTGATTGCTTAGTTGATCACTTCCATGTTCTGCTAACAAATAATTCCATAGGTTCATTGTATTCATAAATTTCATCGTCAAGATTATCATTCATTTTCTCTCTTATTTTTCCAAAAGTATGATTCATTGCCATGAACTAGAGTTTTATAATCCAATCTTTCAACCATTAAAACTTGTACCAAATGCTTCAAATACTTCTAACTACTCATAATAAACGAGTTTGAAGCATTGAAATTACCTCTAGTAGCTCAATCTTGAAAAATCACAACTTTGGTAATTTTAGTGTTCTTGAGGATTTGATGATGAAATCTAGCATTTGGATGCAAGAATGCTGTTATAACTCATGTATATTGAGTAAAAATCAACCCAAAACAACATTAACAACTTACCTCGGTTGATTGGACTTGATTTGAGCTTAAAATCGCCCCTTCACCTCAAGAACCCTAACCCACAATACTCAAAATACTCTTTTACCCGACTTGGTATTTATAAGCCTAGAGTTCTGGTTTCAGACGTGGACTTGGTGCTATGGCATCACTTCACTGCCAGCCATTTTTTCGAACGCGGCTCTGGATGCTTTGCATCCACTGACTCCTCTGCCAGCCTTAGGTAATTTGGTCATAACTTCTTGTAGGAATGTCCAAATGACAAACGGTTTGAAGTGTTAGAAACTAGACTCGAAGATCTTTACTTTGATAGGTTGTTCATCACATAGATCCTTATATACATATAAATATGATCGTCCAAAATTTGGTATTGTGCGTACTCATTTGGAACTTTAGTCTATCATGTAATTTCAAATTTGGCTTAGACTTAGGGCTCTCCTTATACCCCACATCACTTATAATTTGCCTCGTACACTTATTATCATGTCCAAATTAATATCCATCATATTAATAATCCTCATCTGCATACGAAATAATATAATTAACACATATCAACTTTCTTAATAGCGCTTAAGTACTTCAAAATTTTCTGGGGTGCTACATTCTCCCCCATTTAAGAACATTCGTCCTCGAATGTTTTACAAGTCGCTTCTAAGAATAGAGTTACCATCCTTTTACCTCCAACCATTATGCATAGGCACTTATGACTACATGGGTCTTATACTTTCTTTCCAAAATCTCAACTTACTTACGGCCCTCAAAATTTGGCGATCTTTACAAATTTTTAAAATTTTCAGCAGAATTACCATATAACTAAGATTATCCAAAAACTTTAACCTGTCCAGAACAAGCCCTCACATGGGCACCAATAATAATATCGCTCAACAACCAACAATACAAAATATAATGTACCATCTTGACCCCACTCAGCTGTACACATACCATAAATGCATCAAATGTAAATCTTTAAAACTTTTAACTTGTAACATATATGAATATCATTCAATATCAATAATCGCTACTATACATAGCTCCAATATCATTATCATACATGCCTGTATTCTATGTAGTCATGCATACGTCACGTTGTACCTAAAAAGTATCTTCAAATAAATCAAAATCTCTCTGTGATTGGACTTCCTTAATAAACAATAATTTATTTTCATGCTCCCTTAATTTCTTAGCTTGCTCAAGGAAATATTTCATAGTTTATGAGATCCAAGTTATATTGCCCACTTGGTATCTACAAAACTTGTTCATTACGACTCGTAGTCTTGGATTTTTATTTAAACATTACTTTCAAAAAATATGTTGCCTTTCACGATTCTTATTTCCATACATGATTTTTCCCACTTAGGACTCTTGGTGTCCTATAGTTGTTAAAATTATTCTGGAATGTTCTTATGTTCCTTACAAAGATTAATAAGATATTATCCTGGATTCATCCATCATATAATAATTAATAACCCCACTTTCACTCATGATTTTCGGAGTTCCCGAAGATCCCAATTTGATAACTATTATTGCCTACAAATTTTCTCTATGGGAAAAAATATAATCATCCCAGATTCGTTCATTTTACGATACTACTGTGCCATCCATTCTCGAATACCAGGGTTCAAGTTTCCATTTCTTAACTTTAACCAACTCTTTTACTCTATTGAGTTCCTTGTAATGGTTCTCTAACAAAATTTTGAGATTTTATCTACTTATGGGTGTAGGTATACTACCATAGCTTGTAAGCTTCTAACACTCGCGTATCATTGTTATCACAATGACACTTACACCTTTTAAGATTGGTGCCCTTTCTTAAACTTGTACTTTTTACTGGCATACTTCGTTTTTGGTGTACAAGAGTCATCTCTCATTCAGGAATGCATATTACATTACCCTTTTCTATTTCATTTCGTGCTAAGTGTGTCCACATTAAAATACCCTCTTATTCCACTTAATCCCATGTACAATTCAAAGTGCATCCTTGTTTTCCGCCAATACTTGAATTTAATTCAAATCGCATATGTCCCCAAGTTGTCGGAACACATTCGAGTTTCCCATTAAATCCTTGACTATTAGACATAACTTTCAACATCCCAGATGCAGAACATCATAACTATTGCTCATAATGAGTTTGTAATTGTCGTACAAGCACTTCATGAAAATTGTACCCTTCTGATCATAAAGGTTACTAATAATACCTCATTTGTATTGTTTTTAGTAACTATAACCTTTCATTTTTTTTAATTTAATAAACCATCACTTTAAAGGTGATATCCGCTTACTCAGACGCTCCCCCACTTAGGAACAAATGAAATTTGAAACTCTTACCTACCACTCAAAGAGTTAACTGAAATTTCAGATAGATTTTCTCGGACCATTTACATTCTCACCTGCTTTTACGGGCTAATTATCCTCCAATTAGAAAGCTCTATTTTACCGCTTCAATATTTCATTGTACATTGTCTCATCATTATACTGATATGCTCATTATTCTAACAATATGATATATTGGTTATACTCGTAGTTTCTTTGTTCATTTTTGTATCCAAGTATCATGTCGCTACTAGCTGCAACATATATTACTAAGGGCCATTATTTTCCGTCCTTACGACATCTTTATAGTTAGCACTTTACTCTTTCATGTTCACTCTACCGTTGAAATCTCTTCTAATATTTCACCCTTCATGTCACGACCCAAGTTCGCCCTCCATGAACTATCGTGACGACACCTAGTCTCTACGACTAGGCAAGCCTAATAAATTGCAGAAAAAGAAAATAAAATATGAAACTAGCAAAAACTACGGATAAAACATAATAAAAACGTTTAAGATGCCGCTTGGCATATACAAATACACACCCTCAAAACTGAATCATCTCCCAAAACCCAGAATCTCATGAAATCACAAGCTATAGATACTACATAGTGTTCTAACTCCAGAATGTCTAATCAAAAGAAAATATAGGAAGTCTAGAGCTGAAGGGGAGAATAGAGAGGGACTTCTAGGTCTGCGGACGCGGCAAATATACCTTGAAGTCTCTGTTGTCGCCTGCCTCACTGATAGAACAGTTGAGCAGAAGAACCTAGATCTGCACACGAAAACATGTGCAGGAAAGAGCACGAGTACACCATAGCGGTACCCAGTAAGTGCCAAGCCTAACCTCAGTCGGGTAGTGACGAGGAAGGTCAGGGCCCTACTGGTTGTATCTATACTATATTAAAAGCATGAAGGCCCTTAGCGAAATGTCGTTCGCCCTTTTTACCCCTTTAAAATAAAGTTTTCACTAGACAAAATAGTCATTTGATTATTCCTAATATATAGGAATATTATTTAATTATTTTCCTTATATTTAAGAATAGTCATTTAATTGTTCTCCTAATATTTAGAACTTTAAATTTTTTAACTCCTTCCAATTCTAGAATATAGATTCTAATATTTAGAATCTAACGCTTTATTATGATTTAGTGATAAGCAAATTGAAATAGAAGAATTATGCTTAACTTACGTCTCCAATTTGTAAGTAAAGAAAGTATCCTCTTTTATTTAGGAGTTAAAAAAGTATTTTGGCAATTAAATAATTTATAATTATATGATTTAGTAAGAGCTCCTAATATTAAGAAATTTAAATTATAAATCTCTTGCTTAGTACTTAAAACATTAAATTTAACTAATATTTTAAGGACACACCTTTGATTTTATTATTGTTTCTTAAATAATTTATAGCCGATCATAACTTTAAAACCAATTAATTCAATACAATTAATTATCTTAGTAAAAGTAAAAATAAAATGAATATATCTTGTACAAAATTTATGTACGAAAATATAAAAACACATTCTTAAATACTAAATTATCATTCACTATTATGATATTCTTTAACTCAACATCAAATGTTAGAAATACTTCAAAATGATATTTAATAATTGCCCGTTAGATATATACAGTTTAATAATGTTGTTATAATTTTTAAAAGTTTTATACTTTTTGATATGACTAGCATATATAAAACAAGGTAACACAATATGAAACGCGACAGTATAATTAAAAACACTAACAGTCGATAAAGAGTAAAATCACAGACAGAATATACTTAGTACACAGAGATAGCAACAGGGGATCTCCCAGGATATCGTCCCGTAGTCCCAAACATAAATATACAGATGATCTCCCGGGATATCGTCCGGTAGTTCGAATCATAAATATGCAGGAGAAACTCCCGTAATACCAATCCGTAGTCCCAAAGTAAATATCCAATACAGGGGAATCTCCTCGGTGCCGTCCCGTAGTCCCAAATACAAACGTGCAGGGGGATCTCCCGAAATGTCGATCCGTATTTCCAAAATAAACATGCAGGGGATCTCCCGGGATATCGTCCTGTAGTCCCAAAGTAAACACACAACAGTATCAAGAAAGAATCTACAATTCTATTCGAAAATAAACAGGAATTCTACTTTAAACATGCTGCACAGAATACAAGTAAGCAGTTAAAGCAGGTAAGATAAGCAGATCACATAAGCATGCTTTTCCTAAACTAAAAAAAGGCTTCAAGTACAAGTATTGCTCAATTACAAGAAAACATAGATATTTACTTAATGAAAACGGGGGTTTTCAGCAATTAGCACGTGTACGCACTCGTCACCTCACGTACACGACAGTCATATAACAACAGTACTAAAATTCTAAGGGGAGTTCCCCCACACAAGGTTAGACAAGCCACTTACCTCGAACCAGCTCAAAATCAACCCGAAACAACGCTCTTACCATGAGTATCCAACTCCGCGTGGCCCAAATCTAATCAAATTAATTACATAACGTAAATAAAACAATAAGCAACTAATTTAGCTAAAGGAATCGAAGCTAAGATAAGAAAATAGAAAAACGTTCAAAATTCTCTTCGGGCTTACGTCTCAAAATCGGGTAAAAGTTACCATATTAGAACACCCATTCACTCACGAGAACACTCGTCCAGAAATTATCAAAATCCGACGCCAAAATCTCCCTCAAAATTCAGATTTTAAGTTGGGGAACTTTTCCTCAATTCTCCCAATTTTCACCCCAAATCTGAAATTAAATGACAAAACTAAGATTAGATTAATGGAATACAACTAGAAAGGGATAAGGATTCGTTACCCATTGATTTCCTCTTCAAAATAATCCTAAAATCGCCTTCTCCCGAGCCAAAAATCAAATTTGGTGTTATGAGCTTCAAACACTCGAAATTTCATATTTATGCCCAGTGATTTCAGCGTTTGTGGTCATGTGCGGTCCCGCTTCTGCGACTGGGACCCGCACCTGCGAGATTTCATTAAACGCCCAGATTCCACACCTGCGCCCACTTACTCGCAGATGTGGTCCGCTTTTGCAGTCCTTGGGCCGTATCTGCGACCAATTTCAGTTATGCCTTAGACCGCACCTGCGGTTCCCAAACCGCGTATGCGGCACCACACCTGCGGTCCAAGCTCCACAGGTGCGAAACCAATAAGTTCAGCAACTCCAGCAATTCCCTAAGTCCAAATTCACTTCCATTAAGCATCTAGAACTCACCTGAGGCCCCTGGGACCTCAACCAAACATACCAACAAGTCCTAAAAATTCATACGAACTTATTCCAACCCTCGGATCACATCAAACAATGCTAAAACCACGATTCACCCTCCAATCCAAGCCTAATGAACTTGCAATCTCAAGAATTCTACAACTGATGCCGAAACCACCCAAACCATGTCTGATTGACCCCAAATGTTGCACACAAGTCACATTCAACACTACAGAGCTATTCCAACTTTTAGAATCGGATTCCGACACTGATATCAAAATCTCACTATCGATCTGGAAACTTCAAAAATTCAACATTCAACATTTCAAGCCTAAATAAGCTAAGAACCTCCAAAACACAATCCGAACACGTCCCTAAGCCCGAAATCACCCTATAGAGCTAACACAATTGACAAAATTCCATTCCGAGGCCGTCTTCACACTATTCCGATGGTCCAAATTCTAAATCTTAAGCTCTCATTTAGGGACTAAGTGTCTCAAAACACTTCGAAACTCAAAACGAATCCCCTCGGTGACTCATAATAATAGAAACAAACACGGGAAAAGCAGTTAATAGGGGATCGGGGCGTTAATTCTTAAAACAACCGACCGGGTCATTATATCCTCCCCCTCTTAAAATATTCGTTCGTCCTCGAACGAGAATAGAGACATACCTGAAGTAGTGAAAAGATGAGGGTAATGGCTGCGCATATCCTACTCGGTCTCCTAGGTAGCCTCCTTGACCGGCTGACCCCGCCACTAAACCTTTACTGATTCAATGTTCTTTGACCTCAGATTTCAAACCCGCCTGTCTAATATCGCCATTGGCTCCTCAACATAAGATAGATCCTTGTCCAACTAGACTGAACTGAAATCCAACACGTGCGAAGGATCACTAGGATACTTTCGGAGCATCAAAACATGAAATACCGGATGAACTCCTGCCAAGCTAGGAGGTAAGGCAAGCTCATAAGCAACCTCCACAATATGCCGTAATACCTCAAAGGACCAATAAACCTCGAACTCAATTTACCCTTCTTTCTGAATCTCATAACGCCCTCCGTAGGTGAAACCCGAAGCAAGACCCGCTCTCTAACCATATAGGAAACATCACGAACCTTCCGATCTGCTTAACTCTTCTGTCTGGACTAGGCAGTGTGAAGTCTATCCTAATTCACCTTAACCTTCTCCAAGGCGTCCTGAACCAAGTCTGTGCCCAATAATCTAGCCTCACTCAGCTTAAACCAACCCACTGCGGATCTACACCGCCTACCATACAAAGCCTCATACGGTGCCATCTAAATGCTGGACTAATAATTGTTGTTGTAGGCAAACTCCGCCAGTGGCAAAAACTGATCCCAAGACCCTCCAAACTCCATCATACACACACGAAGCATATCCTCAAGAATCTAAATAATGCGCTCGGGCTGTCCGTCCATTTGGGGGCGAAATGTTGTGCTCAACTCCATCCGAGTACCCAACTCATGTTGTATGGCCTTCCAGAACTACGATGTGAACTGAGTACCTCTATCTGAAATGATGGAAACTGGAATACCATGCAGACGAACAATCTCCCAGATATAAATCTCTGCCAACTGCTCCAAAGAATAGGTAGAACACACAGGAATGAAATGCACGGACTTGGTGAGCCAATCCACAATCACCCAAATGGCATCGAACTTCTTCAAAGTCCGTGGGAGTACAACTACGAAGTCCATAGTGATCCACTCCCACTTCCACTTCGAAATCTCTATCTGCTGAAGCAAACCGGCCGGTCTCTAGTGCTCATATCGGCTAACAATTGAGGCATCGAGCTACAAATCCAACTATGTCTTTCTTCATCCGCCTCCACCAATAGTGCTGTCTCAAGTCCTGGTACATCTTTGCGGCACCCGGATGGATAGAATACCGCAAACTATGGGCCTCTTCTAGAATCAACTCCCGAAGCCCATCAATATTGGGTACACATATCCGACCCTACATACTCAATACCCCGTCATCACCAATAGTCACATCTCTGGAATCACCATGCAAAACCTTGTCCTTGAGGATGAGCAAATGAGGGTCATCGTACTGACACTCTCTGATACGATCAAATAAGGAAGACTGAGAAATCATACAAGCTAGAACCCGACTGGGCTCCGAAAGATCCAATCTCACAAACTGGTTAGCTAAGGCCTGAATATCCATTGCCATGGGCCTCTTCGCTGCTGGTATATAAGCCAAACTCCTAGATTATCTGCCCGGTAACTCAAAGCATCGGCCACTACATTGACCTTGCCCAGGTGATACAAGATAGTGATATCATAGTCCTTCAGTATCTCTAACCACCTCATTTGGTACAAATTAAGGTCCTTCTTCTTGAACAGATGCTGCAAACTCCAGTGATCAGTATAAATCTCACAAGGAACACCGTACAAATAGTGACACCAGATCTTCAAGGCGTGAACAATAGCAGCTAACTCAAGATCATGGACAAGATAGTTCTTCTCATGTGCCTTCAACTGTCTGGATGCGTAGGCAATCACCCTATCGTCCTGCATCAATACCGCTCCAAGGCCAATCCTCGAGGAATCACAATAGATTATATAAGACCTCGAACCTGCAGGCAATATCAAAACTAGGGCTATAGTCATAGTTGTCTTGAGCTTCTGGAAGCTCTCCTCACACTCTTCTGTCCACTGGAAAGGAGAACCCTTTTAGGTCAGCCTGGTCATAGGTGCTACAATAGATAAAAATCCCTCAACAAATCGATGGTAATAGCCTGCCAAGCTAAAAAAAATTACGGATCTCTGTAGCTGAGGATGGTCTGGGCCAACTCTGCACTACTTCCACTTTCTTCGGATCCACCTTGATACCTTCACTCGATACCACGTGACCTAAAAATGCCACTAAATCCAACCAAAATTCACATTTCGAGAACTTTGCATATAATTCTTTCTCTCAAAGTCTGAAGCACTGTCCTCAGGTGTTGCTCATGATCTTCCCGACTTCGGGAGTATACCAGAATATCATCAATAAAGACAATAATGAACGAGTCAAGATATGTCCGGAACACATTGTGCATCAAATGCTCATGGGGCATTGGTTAGCCCAAATGACATAACAAGTAACTCGTAATGACCATACCGAGTCCTGAAAGCAGTCTTCGGGATATCTGGCTCCCGAATCTTCAACTGATGGTAACTTGAACGCAATTCAATCTTAGAAAACACTCGTGCACCCTGTAACTAGTAAAACAAATCATCAATACGACGCAAAGGATATCGGTTCTTCACTGTAACTTTGTTCAACTGGTGATAATCAATACATATACGTATAGAACCATTCTTTTTCTTCACAAACAAGATAGGAGCACCCTAAGGTGATACACTGGGCCGAATAAAACCCTTATCAAGCAATTCATATAACTGATCCTTCAACTCCTTCAACTCAGGAGGGGCCATATGATACGGAGGAATAGAAATGGGCTGAGTGCCTGGCAATAAATCAATGCTGAAATCAATATCTCTGTTGGGTGGCATACACAGAAGGTCAGCTGGAAACACATCAGGGAAATCCCATACTACTAAGACTGAATCAACTATAGGGGTATCAATACTGATATCTCTCACATGAGCTAGATACGCGTCACACCCCTTCTCAACCATTCGCTCAGCTTTAAGAAAGGAAATAACTCTACTAGGAGTGTGATCTAAAGTACCCCTCCACTCTACTTGCGGTACACCTGGCATAGCCAACATCACAGTTTTGGCGTGACAATCAAGGATAGAATATTGGGGCGATAACCAGTCCATGCCCAAGATAACGTCAAAATCTACCATGTTGAGCAATAATAAATCGGCACTGATCTCAAAACCACTAAGACTAATCAAACACGACCAATAAATGTGGTCCACAATAAGAGAATCTCTCATAGGAGTAGAAACATAAACAGAGGAACTCAAAGAATCCTGAGATACGCCCAAATGTAGGGCAAAATAAGAGGACATATAAGAATAAGTGGAGCCTAGATCGAATAAAACCGATGCATCTCTATGACAAACCTGGACAACACCTGTGATGACAGAATCGGAGGCGACAACCTCAGTACGGGTAGGAAGGGCATAATATCTAGCCTGGCCTCCCCCTCTAGGGCGACCTCTACCTCCCCGACCTCCACCCCTAGATGGCTGGGCAGGTGGGGCAGCAATTGGTGGTGTAATCATAGCTTGGGAACTCTGCGAAGCATGCTGCGGCTGAGATGTCTGCGGAGGTGCGCCCCTCCTAAGTCTGGGGCAATCCCTCACCATATGGCATGTGTCGCTACACTCAAAACACGCTCTGGGATGACGTGGCGGTTGTGAGTGGCTAGAACTAGGTCTGCTCGACTGACCACTGAAAGCACCCTGTGCAGGAGGCGCACTAGATACCAGAGGTGTATAATACGACTCCTAAGGTATAGGAGGAGTTAGAACACCACTGGTTGCTGGAAGAGCTAAATGAACGGGGCGACTCATATAACCTCTACCATGACGAACTACAGCTGGGACACGGGCACCAGAATAATAGCCCGACTCTTGAGACCTCTTGGCCTACTTTTCCTCTCTATCTCGAGCATGCATACCCTCTACTCTCCTAGCAGTTCTCACCACCTGCTAATAAGAAATATCCATCTCCAACTCCCAAGACATGCTAGACCTGATGCTGGGAATAAGCCCCTCAATAAATCGACAAACTCTCTCACGAACTGTAGAAACCAAGGCTGGTGCATGCCTAGCCAAGTTAGTGAAACAGATAGCATACTCTGAAATAGTCATAGTACCTTGGCGCAAATGCTCAAACTCTGTGTGTCATGCATCCCTGAGGCTCTGAGGAACATACTCCCTCAAAAACAAATCTAAAAACTGAGTCCATGTAAGGGATGCTGCCTCAGCTGAACTGTCCAACTCAAAAGTATGCCACCACTGATAGGTTGCTCCTCGAAGCTGGAAGCCAGTGAAAGAAACCCCACTCGATCCTGATATACCCATAGTGCGGAGGATACGGTAGCCCTCCTTCAAAAATCCTAGATCATCATCTGATGCTAGACCACTGAATATAGGAGGCTTGTGCTTCTTGAACCTCTCAAGCTTCCGCTGCTCATCCTCTGAAGCTGCTGTCCTCGGGCTAAATTAGGGCTACAAGCGGTACTGGTATAACCTCTAGGATCTGATCAATATGGAGTCACTACTCAAGAGTGAGGGCGGCGGGAGTCTGTGCTCCTCCCCCGACCTGAGATATGGCTGCATCAAGGGGAATCAACCCTGCTTGAGCTAGGGTGGTGTACATGTTCATGAACTATTCAAGGGTCTCCTGAAGAGCTGGAATAGTAGTAGCAGTAGGCGTATCAGGTGCCTGAACTCCGGGTGGAGCTGCAGGTGGCTCCTCCGTAGTAGCTTGCATGGGTGCTCTAGCTGTACCACGTGCACATCCTCGGCCTCTACCCCGGCCCCGGCCTCGACTTCTAACATCCCTAGCAGGGGGAACGGGTGCCTGATCGTCTCTGGTAGCACGTGTCCTCACCATCTGTGAAAGAATAGAAGACAGAGGTTTAGAATTTTGATATAAAAAATCCTACACGACAAAGAAATCAAATGAAGTGGAATTTTCTTAACAGTTACATAGCCTCTCGTAGATAAGTACAGATGTCTCCGTACCGATCCACGAAACTCTAATAAACTGGCTTGTGATTCATGACTCCTATGAACCTAGAGCTCTGATACCAACTTGTCACGACCAAAGTTCACCCTCCGTGAACTATCGTGATGACATCTAGTCTTTACGACTAGGTAAGCCTAACAAATTGTGGAAAAAAGAAACAAAATATGAAACTAGAAAAAAACTACGGATAAAACATAATAATAACATTTAAGATGTCGCTCGGCATATACAAATACACACCTCAAAACTGAATCAACTCCCAAAACTTGAAATCTCATAAAATCACAAGCTATAGATACTACATAGTGTTCTAAATCCAGAATGTCTAATCGAAAGATACAGGAAGTCTAAAGCTGAATGGGAGAATAGAGAGGGACTTCTAGGTCTGCGGACGTGGAAGATATACCTTGAAGTCTCTAATGCCGCCCGCCTCACTGATAGAACGGCTGAGCAGAAGAACCTGGATCTGCACATGAAAACATGTGTAGGAAAGGGCATGAGTACACCACAACGGTACCCAGTAAGTGCCAAGCCTAACCTCAGTTGGGTAGTGACGAGGAAGGTCAGGGCCCTACTGGTTGTATATATATAAAACAAGGTAACACAGTATGAAATGCGATAGTATAATTAAAAACAGTCAATAAAGAGTAAAATTACAGACAGAATATACTCAGTACACAGAGATAGCAACATGGGATCTCCCAGGATATCTTCCCGTAGTCCCAAACGTAAACGTGCAGGGAGATCTCCTGGAATACCGATCCGTAATCCCAAAATAAACATACAGGGGAATCTCCCCGGATATCGTCCTGTAGTCCCAAAGTAAACACATAACAATATCAAGAAAGAATCTACAGTTCTATTCGAAAATAAATAAAAATTCTACTCTAAACAGCTGCACAGAATACAAGTAAGCAGTTAAAGCAGGTAAGACAAGTAGATCGCATAAGCATGATTTTCCTAAACTAAACAAGAGGCTTCAAGTACAAGTATTGCTCCATTACAAGTAAACATAGATATTTACTTAATGAAAATGGGGGTTTTCAGCAATTAGCACATGCATACACTCGTCACCTCACGTATACGGCACTCATTTAACAACAGTACCAAAATTCTAAGGGAATTTCTCACACACAAGATTAGGCAATCCACTTACCTCGAACTAGCTCACAATCAACCTAAAACCACACTCTTGCCACGAGTATCCAACTCCGAGTGTCCCAAATCTAGTCAAATTAATTATATAACATAAATAAAACAATAAGCAACTAATATAGCTAAAGGAATCGAAGCTAAGATAAGAAAATAGAAAAATGCCCAAAAATCCTCTCCAGGCCCACGTCTTGGAATCGGATAAAAGTTACCAATTTAGAACACTCATTCACTCATGAGAACACTCGTCCAAAAATTATCAAAATCTGACGCCAAAATCTCCCTCAAAACTCCAATTTTAAGTTGGAGAACTTTTCCTCAATTCTGCCAATTTTTCACCCCAAATCCGAAATTAAATGACAAAAGTAAGATTAGATTAATGGAATACAACTAGAAAGAGATAAGGATTCGTTACCCACTGATTTCCTCTTCAAACTCCTCCCAAAATCACCTTCTCCCGAGCCAAAAAATTAAATTTGGTGTTATGAGCTTCAAACCCTCAAAATTTCATATTTCTACCCTGTGATTTCCGCATCTGTGTTCCCGCTTCTGCGACTGGGACCTGCACTTGTGAGATTTTCTTAAACGTCCAGATTCCGCACCTGCACCCACTTACTCGCATATGTGGTCCGCTTCTGCGGTCCTTGGGTCGCATCTGCGACCAATTTTAGTTATGTCTTATACCGTACCTGCGGTTCCCAAACCGCTTCTACGGTGCCGCACCTTCAGTCTAAGCTCTGCAAGTGCGAAACCAACAGGTTCAGCAACTTCAGCAATTCCCTAAGTCCAAATTTACTTCTGTTAAGCATCCGGAACTCACCCGAGGCCCCCGGGACCTCAAACAAACATACCAACCAGTCCTAAAACATAATACGAACTTATTCCAACCCTCGGATCACATCAAACAACGCTAAAACTATGATTCACCCTCCAATTCAAGCCTAATGAACTTGAAATCTCAAGAATTCTACAACCGATGCTGAAACCACCCAAACCATGCCTGATTGACCCCAAATTTTGCACACAAGTCACATTCAACACTACAAAGCTATTCCAACTTTTGGAATCGGATTCCGACCCCGATATCAGAATCTCACTATCAATCTAAAAACTTCAAAAATTCATCTTTCGGCATTTCAAGCCTAAATAAGCTAAGGACCTCGAAAACACAATCTGAACATGTCCCTAAGCCCGAAATCACCCTACGGAGCTAACGGAATCGACATAATTTCATTCCGAGGCCGTCTTCACACTGTTCCGACTATGGTCCAAATTCTAAAGCTTATGCTCTCATTTAGGGACTAAGTGTCCCAAAACACTCCGAAACTCAAAACAAATCCTCTCGGTAACTCACAATAGCAGAAATAAATACGGGAAAGCAGTTAATACCATATATTTACATCAACATGTTTCATATAAAAAATATATATATACTTGCATGTCTTCCCATTCTTCATGGTATCACTAGGAATTTGTGACACGGTATCATGTAGTCTTAGAATTCTTGTAACTTCTCAATCTCCAAATCTGTACCATAACCGTTTTCAGTTTTATTTTTGACCTTATGCCTGTACACATTATATGTATAACTTTTCAACAACTTTAACTTTATCCCATGAACCATTTTAATATTTATTCTTCTTGACTCATAAGGATCTGTTCACTCACAAGTTAACTGCTTTCAATATTGGGCATATATAGAGTTGCTTTGAGATTATTCTTGGAAATTCTCAAATTTTTATCATTTCAACGGAATAAAATAAGACATACCTCGACTAGAAAAACTCAAGATTGTCATTCCACGTTATTGTTTTTCTTCTCTAACAACCTATATTGTTTCTTATAACCTCCAAGATTATGCCTTTTTTGTGCATTTCATTCCTTAATATTTTCACGCTTACCAATTTAAGTTCACATATTTTATCCTTGCATACCTGGGTATGCATAATTAGAGATTGTTTTATTTGTATCACATTCATCATCTGGAGGAACTCAAGGTTGCCATGCCCATCTTTTACATATGGCATGGTTCGTCTATCCTCAACTCGTACTTACACGTGGTACTTTATTTCTTGTGTGCCACTTCTATTACATATGACACCATCATGACGATAATCTATCATGCTTAGGGAAACCCAATGTCAAGTACAGCTAAGGGTCATATTTCTCGTCTTGTAACATTCCCCTTTCGGATGATCAAGAAGTCTCATTTTTTTGGGAAGGTGTCTTTGGTCATTATTGACACTGTCTTAACCATGCCATACTTCTTATGAATCATAGTATGTTTACCACAAACTTGACTGATTCATATTCACTTATCAATTTGATCCATATCACCTATCTATATCTTGTCATGATAATTTAAGATGCAACATCTTCATTTAAATATTCTTTTTTTAATTCCTTTGCTAAACTCGTTAATGGTGATTACCATAGTAAACAGTCGCTCCAACATCTTGACCAACAATCTTGAATTGAAATCTAGGGTCTAACATAGGTGCCCTTATTCGCATCCTTTAGTAAAATTCTTTATAAGTCATAACACCATCCTGACAAAACTGACATCATCACCTTATTTTCTTCCATGATTTCTCAGTATTCGACTGATAATTCTTATGCACCAAATTCATACGTGTTGACTGTATCAGTCCTAATCTATTCTCAAATTATCTTTCTATTTTGAACAAATTTGACACTTTCTGGCTATTAGCCCAAACATCTTATATTATAACTTAAACCTTGAGCTTTATTCTCGTCACTTCTATATATTCCACAATAAGTAATCAATGTGATCGAGAATCCATACTCTTACTTCAGGCACAAACTGTCACGACACTAAACCTGAACCCGGTTGTGATGGCGCCTCTCGTGAAGACAAGGCCAGCCAATTAAACCCAATTCACTTTTTAAATAGTTAAATAACATAAAAGCAGTATAAAGCATGATATAGCAATACTAAGTAATGGATAATGTCAATAAAGTGCGGAAGTACAACCCAACACAGCCCTAACTGGGGAGTCACTAGTCATGAGCATCTATAAAAACTAATACAAGTCTGAGAGGTCTATAACTAGTACAAAAGTATGATATGAGATAGAAATGATAAAGAGGGAGAAAACTGGGTCTACGGACGTCAAGCAGCTACCCCGTGAACTCCGAATGTCTGTCAGGAGCTCTCAACTCGCACTGGTAAAATTAGCAATGCCTGAATCTGCACACAGGGTGCAGGGAGTAAAGTGAGTCCTCCAACTCAGTGAGTAACAAATGTAAATAATGACTGAAAGTAAGAAAACACATAAGGCACAAGGCATTCTATAATGAAGCAGTAAAACCATTCAAAACCAGTACAACAGTGGAAAGTCAAGTAAAATCCTCTTTCACAAATAAACAATAATTGATAGGTAATTAAGGTAGAGTAAACAAATAAAAGTTTGCCCCTCGGGCACAATATCACCACATTCGCCCCTCGGGCAACATCTCAGAACAACAACAGCCCCCCGGGCTCAATCTCACATCACAATGGGTACTCACGCTCACTGGGGGTGTGCAGATTCCTAGAGGGGCCCCTTAAGGCCCAAGCGCAATATCAAGCCATCTCGTGGCATCAAATCTAGGCCCTTGGCCTCATATCAATCAAGCCACCTCGTGGCTTACATATCTCAGGCCCTTCGCCTCAAATCAGTATCAGTGTTTCCTCACAATGTAGGCCCCCAGCCTTACTCAGTCAAAATCATCACAAGCCTCTCGGGCAATAGTAAAATAGTATTTCTCAGCCCAAATATCATTTAAGTATTAAACTGAGTAAACATGGCTGAGTAGTAAAACAGTGGAAAGTAACATAACTAAGTTCAAGTATAAAGTCAAAACACTAAGGAAATATCAATAAAAATCCCCGAAGGGTTCAAATAGTTGGCACTAGGCCCAAATATGGCATTCGGCCCAAATAATGATGATAGCAAATAGTTTTCAATCAAATACGCGGCAAAATAGTCATTCGAGATGGACTAAGTCATAATCCCTAAAAGCGCACGACCCACACTCGTCATCAAGTGTGTGCCTCACCTTAATATAGCACTACGATATGCAATCTGAGGTTTCAAATCCTCAAAGCATCATTTACAATCATTACTCATCTCGAACCGGCTAAATCTCTAGCTCGCGATGCCTTTGCCCCTCAAATCGGTCTCCATGCGCGTCGAATCTATACAAAATCAGAACGAGTATGTCAACATATGCTAAGGGAACAAAGCCCAAGCGAAAACAATCAATAAAGGGCACAAATCTCGAAATTACCAAAACCCGACCCCTGGGCCTATGTCTTGGAATTCAGGAATTTTCACATCAATAGATTTCTTATCTCCCCACGAGTTCATACATATCAAAAGTTCTTAAATCCGACCCCAAATGGTCCTTCAAATCCACAATTAAAGGCCTAAGTTCTCAAGCCCTAGTTTCCCCAATTTTAACCTTTGATTTCCATAATTTCTAGCCCTAATCCATGAAATAATAGCATAGGAACAAGTTTACCTCAATGAAGTTCTCTTGAAATCCCCCTCTCAAATCACCCAAGAAGCTCCCAAGCCGAAGTAAAAAATGGTGAAATATCTAAATCTCGCGAAATGATATAACTTATATGTTCTTCCCAGGCTTTTCCGCATCTGCAGTCCAAAACCCGCTTCTATGGTACCGCATATGCGGTCAAATCCTCCGCTTCTGCGGAATTCACTTAGGGGACCAATTCCGCATCTGCGATCCAATCTTCGCACCTGCGACTCCGCAGGTGCGGTCCAAATACCGCATCTGCGGTTCCTGACTCTTCCTCTCAAATCCGCTTCTGCGGCTCCCCCTTCCGCACGTGCGGCACCGCACCTACAGTCCCCCAACCGCAGGTGCTAAAACACCAGAAGCAGAAAAATCTCAACAACTGCAATAACATCTCAACTCCTCCGTTAATCACCCGAAATCATCCCGAGGCCTCCGGGAACTCAACCAAAAGCACAAACATAACCCAATACCTCATTCAAACTTGTTCAAATCATCAAAATGCCTCAAACAACATCAAATATACCAAATCACATCGGATTCAAGCCTAAATTTTTAAAATCTTCTGAAATACGCTTTTGACCAAAAACCCAACCAAACCACATTCGAATGACCTAAAATTTTACACACACATCCCAAATGACACGATGGAGCTACTGCAACTCTCGAAATCCCATTCTGACATCTATATCAAAATCTCGCCTACCAACCAAAAATCGCCAAAATATCAACTTCGCAAATTCAAGCCTAAAACTACTCCAACCCTCCAAAACCCATTCTGATCACACTCCTAAGCCATAAATCACCTCCCGAAGCTAACCGAATCATCAGAACTCGCATTCGAGACCTCCAACACATAAGTCAACATCTAGTTGACTTTTCCAACTTAACTTCCTTAAAAGAAACTAAGTGTCTCAAACCTTACCAAAATCATTCCGGACTCGATCCGACCAACCTGATACCATAAACCATGGATAACGAAGTATAAAGAAGCAGAAATGGGGGAAACCGAGCGGTAACTCATGAGATGACTGGCCGGGTCATCACATCCTCCCCAACTTAAACTAACATTCGTCCACGAATGATTTAAGAAACATACCTGAAGCCTCAAACAGGTGAGGATATCCACTTCGCATCTCCCGCTTGGTCTCCCAGGTAGCCTCCTCCACGGGCTGACCTCTCCACTGCACTTTCACTGAAGCTATATCCTTTGACCTCAACTTTCGAACCTGACAACCCAAAATAGCTAGTGGCTCCACATCGTAAGTCAAATCATCATCCAACTAAACCATGCTGAAGTCCAAAACATGAGACAGATCCCTAATATACTTTCGGAGCATAGAAACATGAAATACCGAATGCACACTCAACAAGCTGGGTGGCAAAGCAAGCTCATAAGCCACCTCCCCAATCCTCTGGAGCACCTCAAAAGGCCCAATGAACCATGGACTCAATTTCCCTTTCTTTCCAAATCTCATAACACCCTTCATGGGCGAAACCTTCAACAAAACCTTCTCGCCAATCATGTAGGACACATCTCGAACCTTCCTATCAACATAACTCATTTTCCTCGACTATGCTGTACGAAGCGTATACTAAATCACTTTCATCTTCTCCAAAGTATCCTGCACCAAGTCTGTCCACAATAGCCTAGCCTCATCGGGCTCGAACCAACCAACTGGAGATCTACACCGCCTTCCATACAAAGTCTCATATGGAGCAATCTGAATTCTCGACTGGTAGTTGTTGTTATAAGCAAACTCTACCAGCGGTAGAAACTCATCCCACGATCCTCTGAAATCAATAACACAAGCACGCAACTTGTCCTCCAATATTTGAATAGTACGCTTGGACTGCCCGTCCGTCTGAGAATGAAAAGCTGTGCTTAACTCCACCAGAGTACCCAACTCTCGTTGCACAGACCTTCAAAACTACGAGGTAAACTGAGTGCCCCTATCTGAAATGATGGAAACTGGGACACCATGCAAATGAACAATCTCCTGGATATAGATCTCTGCCAACCGCTCTGAAAAATATGTAGTACGCACAGTAATGAAGTGCGCGAACTTGGTCAGCCGATCCACAATCCCCCAAATAGCATCAAACTTTCTCAAAGTCCATGGAAGTTCAACAACAAAGTCCATAGTGATCCTCTGCCAATTCCACTCAGGAATATCTATCTGTTGTAGCAAACCACCCAGTCTCTGATGCTTATATTTCACCTGCTGACAATTGAGATACCGAGCTACAAATCCCACAATATCTTTATTCATTCTTCTCCACCAATAGTGCTGCCTCAAATCCTAATACATCTTCATGGCACCCGGATGAATGGAATACCGCGAGCTATGGGCCTCCTCCAGGATCAACTCCCAAAGTCCATCCACATTGGGCACACAAATCCGGCCCTGCATCCTCAACACCCCATCATCTCCAATGGTCACATATATAGCATCATCATGCTGAACTCTGTCCTTAAGGACAAGCAAATGCGGATAATCATACTGGAGCTCTCTGATGCACTCATATAAGAAAGATCGAGAAACCACACAAGCCAATACCCGACTGGGCTCCGAAATATCCAACCTCATACACCGATTAGCCAAGGCCTGAATATCAATCGTAAGAGGTCTCTCCCTAACTGGAATATATGCCAAACTCCCCATACTCACTGTCTTTCGGCTCAAAGCATCGGCTACCACGTTGGCCTTTCTCGGATGGTACAATATAGTGATATCATAATCCTTAAGCAACTCCAACCATCTACGCTGTCTCAAATTAAGATCCTTTTGCTTGAACAAATGCTGAAGACTGTGATGATCAGTGAACACCTCACAAGATATGCCATACAAGTAATGCCTTCAAATCTTCAATGCGTGAACTATGGAAGCCAACTCCAAATCATGAATGGGGTAGTTCTTCTCATGGGGCTTCAACTAACGAGAAGCATAAGCAATAACTCTACCCTTCTGCATCAACACACAACCAATCCCATCTCTCGAAGCATCACAATACATGGTATTTGAACCTGAAGCTGATGGCAAGACCAACACTGGAGTTGTGGTTAAAGCTATCTTGAGCTTCTAAAAGCTCTCCTCACACTCGTCCGACCATACAAATGGAGCACCCTTTTGAGTCAACTTGGTCAAGGGCAATGAGATAGATGAGAATCCCTGAAAAACGGCGATAATAACCTGCCAAACCAAGAAAGCTGCGAATCTCCGTGGCTGAAGATGGTCTAGGACAACTCTGAACCGCCTTTATCTTCTTCGAATCAACCTGAATACCCTCGCTGGACACCACGTGCCCCAAGAAAGCCACTGAACTGAGCCAAAACTTACACTTGGAGAATTTTGTATAAAGTTTCTCCTCCCTCAATCTCTGCAACACAACTCTCAAATGCTCCGCGTGCTCCTCCTGACTACGCGAATACACCAGAATATCATCAATGAAGACTATGACAAACGAATCGAGATAAGGCCGGAACACGTTGTTCATCAAATGCATGAACGCTGCTAGGGCATTGGTCAGCCTAAAAGACATCACCAAGAACTCATAATGACCATATCGGGTCCTGAGAGCCGTCTTAAAAATATTCGACTCCCTGATCTTCAACTGGTGATAACCTGAATGGAGATCAATCTTGGAGAACACTCACGCTCCCTGAAGCTGGTCAAATAAATCATCAATACGAGGCAAAGGATACTTGTTCTTAATTGTTACCTTATTCAATTGTCTATAATCAATGCACATTCTCGTTGTGCCATCCTTCTTCTTCACAAACAGAACTGGCGCACCCTAAGGTGACACACTAGGCCGAATGAACCCCTTATCTAGGAGTTCCTGAAGCTGCTCATTCAATTCTTTCAACTCCACTGGTGCCATACGATACGGCAGAATAGAAATGGGCTGAGTGCCCGGCACCAGGTCAATACCAAAATCAATATCCCTGTCCGGAGCATGCCCGACAGGTCTGCAGGAAATCCATCAGAAAAATCCCTCACAACTGGGACAAAATCAATATTGGGAGCCTCAACTCCGATATCCCTCACAAACGCTAGATATGAAAAACAACCCTTCCCAACCATACGCTGAGCTTTCAAGAGTGAGATCACTCTACTAGGAACATAATCAGTCACACCTCGCCACTCAATTCGTGGCACACCCGGCATAGCCAATGTAACTGTCTTAGCATGAAAGTTCAGAATACCATGACACGAAGATAACCAATCCATGCCTAAAATGACATCAAAATCCACCATGATCAGTAATAATAAATCCACTCAGGTCTCCAGACCCCAATAGTCACTGCACATGACCGATACACACGGTCTACAACAATAGTATCGCCCACCGGGGTAGATACATGACCAGGTAAAGCAAGAAACTCACGAGGTGTACCCAAATAATGAGCAAAGTATGACGACACATAAGAAAAGGTGGAACCAGGATCAAATAATACAGAAGCATCTCTGTGACAGACTGAAACAATACCTGTAATGACAGCATCTGAAGCAATAGCATCGGGTCTACTTGGGAGTGCATAGAAATGGGCCTGACCGCCCCCTGATATACCTCCCCCTCTAGGGCAACCCCTGGCTGACTAACCTTCACCCCTAGCTGGCGGAGCGGGTGGTGATGAAGCAACTGGCGCTGAAGCCGATGGCTGACCCTCTATTGGGATGAACTAGCAAAATAACGAGGACACTGCCTCCACATGTGACCCATATCACCACACTCATAACAACTCCCAGGTGCTAGAGAAGGGGACTGAAGGGAACCCCTCGCACCAGAGTGACTAGCAGATGCACTCGGCATAGAAGAGCCCTAGACTGATAGAGCACGGGTCGAACTCTGAGCTGGAAGGGCACTAAGTGATGACTGGACCTACTGAGTACCATGATAACCATGATCCGAAGATGCCCCACGATAACCTGGGCGAGCTGGCTGAGCAGACTTGAATGAACGGCCTCTGCCATGCTGAAACTGACCCCTCGAAGGAGCACCACTGTAGCTACCGGATCCTTGAGGCCTCTTGGCCTCCCTCTCCTCTCGCTCCTGACGACGAACAGACTCAATCTCATATGCAATATACACAACCTCCTCGAAAGTAGCAATAGATACCCTCTCCCTGGTCATAAGAATACGGAGCTAATACGTAAGACCATCAACAAACCTCCTAATCTTCGCTCTATCTGTCGGGACCAACCAGATGGCATGACGAGCCAACTCAGAGAACCTCAACTCATACTGCGACACGGTCATCTCCCCCTATTGCAACCACTCAAACTGCCTACACAGCTCCTCTCTACGGGACTGCGACACATACTTCTCTAGGAAGAGAACGGAGAATTGCTGCCAGGAAAGGGGTGCTGCACCAACAAGCCTACACCTCTCAAGATCCTCCCACCAATCGAAAGTAGCTCCTGAAAACTGATAAGTGGTAAAAGCAACCCCGCTGGTCTCCAGAATACCTGTTGTACGAAGCATCCTCTAATAGTTGTCCAGAAAACCCTAGGCGTCCTCGCCTTCTACACCACTGAATAATGGAGGCTGAAGTCTACCAAACCTTTCCAACCTACGCTTCTCGTCTTCCAACATGACAGGAACCACATAGTCCTGAGCAGCTGTGACCGGCTGGGCTAGATGCGCCCCCGACGTCTGAAGTCCCTGCACGACCTGCTCAGGTGTGCAAGCGGTGGGAGTTTGATTTCCTCCCCCATCCTGAGAAGCAGTTGCGGTTGTAGTGGTTGAAACCACCTGAGCCAGGCTAGTGCAAACTGATAAGATCTATGCCAAGGCCTCCTGAAGACCCGGAATCACGATGGGCACAGCTAGTGCCTGAACTGGTGCTGCTACAGCATCCATAGCTGAAGCCTGATCCTAAGCTGGGGAAGCTGGTGGATCTACATGAGCTGCCCTCGTTGCTCTGCCCCTACCACGACCGCGTCCTCAGCCTCTGGTGTCCATAGCTGGTGGTACTGCGGGTCGTCCACCCCAACCAGTAGCACGTGTCCTCACCATCTATGAAAGCATAGAATAACAGAAGTTTAGTACTCGGATCAACAAGTTCGCACGATAAGGATTTCAAGGATATGAAATTTTTCCTAATGGTTCAGCAACCTCTCGAGGATAAATACAGACGTATCCATACCAATCCGTCAAACTCTACTAAACCTGCTCATGACTCGTGAGACCTATGTAACCTAGGCTCTGATATCAACTTGTCACGACCCTAAACCTGAACTCGGTCATGATAGCGCCTCTCGTGAAGACAAGGCCAGCCAATAGAATCCAATTCACTTTTTAAACAGTTAAATAACATAAAAGCAGTATAAAACATGATATAGCAATAAAGTATGGAAGTACAACCCAACACAACCCTAACCGGGGTGTCACTAGTCATGAGCATCTATAAAACTCAATACAAGTCTGAGAGATCTACAACTAGCACAAAAGTCTGATATGAGATAGAAATGATAAAGAGGAAGAAAATGGGTCTGCGGACATCAAGCAACTACCTCGTGAACTCCGAATGTCCGCCGGGAGCTCACAACTCGCACTGGCAGATCAGCAATGCCTGAATCTGCACACAGGGGTGCATGGAGTAAAGTGAGTACTCCAACTCAGTGAGTAACAAATATAAATAACGATTGAAAGTAAGAAAATACGTAAGGCACAAGGCATTCTATAATGAAGCAGTAAAATAATTCAAAAGTAGTACAACAGTGGAAAGTCAAGTAAAATACTCTTTCGTAAATAAACAAGTAATTGAAAGGTAATTAAGGTAGAGTAAGCAAATAGAAGTTCGCCCCTCAGGCACAGTATCACCACATCCACCCCTCGGGCAACATCTCAGAACAACAACAGCCCCTCGGGCTCAATCTCACATCACAATGGGTACTCGCGCTCACTGGGGGTATGCAGACTCCTGGAGGGGCCCCTTACAGCCCAAGCGCAATATCAAGCCATCTCGTGGCATCAAATCTAGGCCCTCGTCCTCATATCAATCAAGCCACCTCGTGGCGTACATATCTCAAGCCCTCGGCCTCAAATCAGTATCAGTGTTTCCTCACAATGTAGGCCCCCGGCCTTACTCAGTCAAAATCATCACAAGCCTCTCGGGGAATAGTAAAATAGTGTTTCTCAGCTCAAACATCATTTAAAATATCATTTAAGTATTAAAACTGAGTAAACATGGCTGAGTAGTAAAACAATGGAAAGTAACTTGACTGAGTTCAAGTATAAAGTCAAAACAGTGAGGAAATATCAATAAAAATTCCCGAAGGGTTCAAATAGTTGGAACTAGACCCAATAATGATGATAGCAAATAGTTTTCAATTAAATACGGGGCAAAATAGTCATTCGAGATGGACCAAGTCATAATCCCCAACAGCGCACGACCCACGCTCGTCATCAAGTGTGTGCCTCACCTCGATATAGCACTACGATGTGCAATCCGAGGTTTAAAAAAATCAGAACGAGTATGTCAACATATGCTAAGGGAACAAAGCCCAAGCAAAAACAATCAATAAAGGGCACAAATCCCGAAATTACCAAAACCCGACCCCCGGACCCACGTCTTGGAATTCAGAAATTTTCACATCAATAGATTCCTTATCTCCCCATGAGTTCATACATATCAAAAGTTCTCAAATCCGACCCCAAAATGGTCCTTCAAATCCACAATTAAAGGCCTAAGTTCTGAAGCCCTAGTTTCCCCAATTTTAACCTTTGGTTTCCATGAAATAATAGCATAGGAACGGGTTTTAGGTCCAAATTCCTTACCTCAATGAAGTTCTCTTGAAATCCCCCTCTCAAATCGCCAAGAAGCTCCCAAGCCGAAGTCAAAAATGGTGAAATAACTAAATCTCGTGAAATGAAATAACTTATATGTACTGCCCAGGCTATTTCGCATCTGCGGTCCAAAACCCACTTCTGTGGTACCGCATATGCGGTCAAATCCTCCGCTTCTGCGGAATTCACTTAGCGGACCAATTCCGCATCTGCGATCGAATCTTCGCACCTGCGACTCCGCAGGTGCGGTCCAAATACCGCATCTGCGGTTCCTGACTCTTCCTCTCAAATCCGCTTCTGCGGCTCCCCCTTCCGCACGTGCGGCACCGCACCTACAGTCCCCCAACCGCAGGTGCTAAAACACCAGAAGCAGAAAAATCTCAACAACTGCAATAACATCTCAACTCCTCCGTTAATCACCCGAAATCATCCCGAGGCCTCCGGGAACTCAACCAAAAGCACAAACATAACCCAATACCTCATTCAAACTTGTTCAAATCATCAAAATGCCTCAAACAACATCAAATCTACCAAATCACATCGGATTCAAGCCTAAATTTTTAAAATCTTCTGAAATACGCTTTTGACCAAAAACCCAACCAAACCACATTCGAATGACCTAAAATTTTACACACACATCCCAAATGACACGATGGAGCTACTGCAACTCTCAGAATCCCATTCCGACCTCTATATCAAAATCTCGCCTACCAACCGGAAATCGCCAAAATATCAACTTCAACAATGCAACCCTAAAACTACTCAAACCCTTTGAAACCCATTCCGATCACACTTCTAAGCCATAAATCACCTCCCGAAGCTAACCGAACCATCGAAAGTCGCATTCGAGCCCTCTAACACATAAGTCAACATCTTGTTGACTTTTTCAACTTAACTTCCTTAAAAGAGACTAAGTGTCTCAAAGCTTACCAAAATTATTCCGGACTCGATCCGACCACCCCCATACCATAAAATACGGATAACGAAGCTTAAAAAAGCAGAAATGGGGGAAACCGAGTGGTAACTCATGAGATAACTGGCCGGGTCATCACACAAACGCACAATCCAGAGTATGAAGAAAGTGAAACTCCCTAGATGTCAATGTTACCTCCCCAATATAAGTGTGGTCGGCAACACACCGATAAGAGGGACTCTACTTGACACAGCTCCATAGATTTCCTAGGACTCGACTTAGAACCTAGTGCTCTGATACCAAGTTTGTCATGACCCAAAACTACGTGACCGGCACCCGGTATAGTACCCAACCCGAGCGAACCAAACCATATGCATGAAAACCAATTTAACTGCAGAAGCTCCTTGAAAATCATTTACATTTTCAAGTTAAATGATAAAATATTTTTCAATTCGAAATCAGCCATGATGCCTTTCATGATAATAACAATGAGACTAAGTAAAATAAATATATTTTCATGTATGTCATGTACAACCCTGAATACAACCTTTCACAACTATCTATGGAGCCTCTATACCAAAGAATAGAATTGAACACTTAGGCTAATACCCGACTAGCATAAATTAAGAAAACAACATGATAGCTATCATGAAAATAAGGGTGGTGCCTCACCATATACCTCAGGAAGAGAGTCATCCTAGTCTGACTGCATGCCACATATCATACCATATTCCGAAATATGTAAAGCAAGCGGGACCTTGGAGGGGGCACCTAAGGGCTGAATACACCACAGCGGTACTCACTAAGTGTCATGGACTCTCTCTAACTTAAGTTCTTGGGAAAACCTTTTTAAAAAAATAATGCATCAATATTTGATATAAAACGATAAGAAATTTTATCAATTCATTACCCTTGTCATTTTAAATAATAACCAAGTGAATTATAAACTTTTAAAATATTTACATCAATCCAAGATTTTGGATAAAATCATACAAAATTATTCCATTTGCTTTAAGTCATCGAAATCACTTTCGGCTCCTTAGACCTAAACATAAGAAAATCATCCTTACCTTTCACTGGGAGTACTATACCATCACCGACATAAGAAGGTCAGCTAGGTTATGTACCTAGAAGCAAGTATCATATACCTTATTTGCTCAGATTATCTCATCGTAGTACCGTACGAATCGACTCAACCATGCTAATAATAGCACAAAATAGTAATCTCTCAAGGGAGAGCACTTTGCCATAGTCTATACCACAAAGTGGCCATCTACGCCTATACCGGCACGTGTAGTTTCACGACAACGAACACAATATATCCGAAGTCAATCTCGGTGAACACAAGTAACTCCCAAAACATTTGATACTTCAAAAATAGATTCATAGCATAGTAGCTTCAAAAGGATCTATTTTTATCAACTCATATCATTTATAGAAAAATCTAAATCATTTGAACAAAAATTAAATAAATAACATTTTACATACTAAAGCCTTTAGTAATTTAACATCAATCTTTAAAAGATATCACAAGTGCTATTCTGTTCGTCAATTTCCAAAAGAAGTACTTTCTATGAAAACATATTTTTAGCACTCAAATATGTATACTCTTGTCATGACGTAAGTTTTGATAAAAACTTATAACATTTACCTTGAGTGTCATTTTGCCACAAAATTTAAAATAAATTTTATAACACAGCATGACACTATATATGCAACATAATACTTTAATACATGAAGACATCCGTACTTGTTTGTCCCCACAAGCACGAAAGCACATTTGTAAAAACATAAGTATTAACTCGAAACATGCTTTTAGAGAAATTCCCTCAAGAAGAGTAAGCTTTAATCAACTTACCTCGCTTTTGCTTTATTAACATTCACAAGCTTTCAATCCCCCTCCACCATCCCAGTGTTTACTAAAATGCTCAACATCACCAACAAGTCGATATCTACAATTAGATATCCTAATTATATTAAAATATGACCTAAGATATTGATCAATATCCATATATGTCTCATAAGTTGGCTACAAGCCTACAACAACTCAAATTGCCAAATAGTTTTACATACTAGACAATTCAACTTCATTCTTATGATTTAATACCCATTCGAAGTTGTTGGCCCAAGAACAGGTAAAGTTTTGAAGATTGATAAAGAACTCAGTCATAGACCAGGTCCATCTTGTGAAGCAACAGTCATAATCAACCTATACATGTGAGATGAACGTGAAGGAGATAAGTCCTACTGATCAAGCAACAATATCTCCTGATCTGATCGAAAAGGTTGCATATTGGATAAAGGGAGAAAGTCTCCTTATATGAAGAGAACACAATCTAGGATGAAGATAATGTTAGAGTTTGAGATCATCATGAACTCTTCCATGATAGAAGAGCAGCAATTGAGTCCTAATCAAACTCTGATTACTAACCTATTAAATGTAAGTGTTGTTCTCTTTTACAGGTAATGCACACACGCAAAAGCTAAACTAAATTGAGAGCAAAAGATCAAGGCAATTTTGCAAGCAATTTATGTGTGATTTGAGTGTGCACTCCTGAAACTACTTGAACAAGATAGAAGAACCAGTTCGATTATGTCTATCTTTTATTCTAGTTCAATTGTAGTAGGGGGTTTAAAATTGTACCTTTCAGCTTTCATAGAAGCAATTGTATTAGGTACCTAGAGTGTTCAAGTTATATCTAACTTGAAGTTGTCGCAACAGTTGAGGCTGTGTGGCATAACGGGATTAGAGTTAATCAGGTTTACAAAGAGTTTTTGTAAATGCTGCTTTAGTTCAGTGATTTTAGTGGAAGTTTGGGAAAATCCTACTGAATAGTAGGTCGTGGTTTTTTTCACCTTTTGAGTCAGGTGTTTTCCACGTAAAAACCTCTGTGTTCTTTATTTTTTATATTTATTATTTCGCAAATAGTAGTAGTTGGAACACCTAGAAGAACCAGGTTCTTCTATAGTTTAGTTAAGCGAAAATTGGTTACCACACAGATCACCCCCTCCCTATTGTATATTATTGACGCTTAAAACTTCAATTGGTATCATAGCGGGTTATCCTTGAAGAGGCTAACACCTTAGGAAAATATCAAAATGAGTGCACCACCTGGAAACTGGGAATGGCAATCCACTACTAGGCCTCCACTCTTTAATGTTCAGTACTATTCTTGGTGGAAGAACAGGTTGAGAGATCACATCATAGGAGAAGACTATGAACTCTGGGACATAGTCACTGATGGTCTTCTGGCAACTACAAAGAAAAATGCTGAAGGAGTGGATGTGCCAAAGACAAGAGCTGACTGCACTGCTGAAGACTTGAAGAAATGGGAAAAGAATGCCAAGGCCAAGAAATGGCTTGTGTGTGGACTGGGTCCAGACGAGTATAACAGGATTCAAAGTTGTACCACTGTAAAGGAAATATGGGACACTTTACAAGTGGCTCATAAAGGAACTCCTCAACTAAAGAGATCAAGAGGAACACTGCTATATTCTCAATACAAGAATTTTAGTATGAAGGAAAGAGAATCTATCCAGGAGATGTACACAAAGTTCACAACACTAACAAATGAACTTAAATCTCTTGGGACTATTATCCTTGAAGAAGATAAGGTTGATAAAATCTTGACAAGAGTCTTACTAGTGACTTGGGAAAGCAAAATCACTGCTATTCAGGAATCAAAGAACATTGCTACCCTCAAGCTGGATAAACTGATTGGAAACCTCACTGCCTATGAACTGATAAGGCAAACCATGAAAATGGATGCACCCAAGAAGGAAAGAAGTCTGGCTCTCAGAATAGATGAAGGTGCAGATCTGGAGGATGATGAAATACCATGATCGCAAGAGATTTCAAAAAGTATCTGATGAGAGGAAAAGGTTCTTCAAGAGGTACAACCTTCAACAAACCAAGGGTTCTTGAGAAACAGACCAACGAGGGTTGCTACAAATTTGGTAAGACTGATCACATGATCAAGAACTGTCCTCAATGGGAAATTGAGTGGAAGAAGGAAAGGGCTGAATGAAGGAACGGGAAGAAGGAACAGGTTCAACCCAAAAGGAACAAAGGAAATACAATGGCTATGGTTGCTGCCTGGGGAGAAACATCAGATGAGGACTCAGAAGATGAAGTTAGAGATGAA
Organism: Nicotiana sylvestris; assembly: GCF_000393655.2. Classification (NCBI taxonomy): domain Eukaryota; kingdom Viridiplantae; phylum Streptophyta; class Magnoliopsida; order Solanales; family Solanaceae; genus Nicotiana; species Nicotiana sylvestris. Next base: position 69,155,024 of record NC_091063.1, read on the forward strand.
CAAGCACTTATGGCCATCGGAGAATCAGATGATGAACAAGAGGTAAGTGTCCTACATCTTAAAGACAAGATTAAATTCCTGTCTAAAGAAAGATTGTCTGAACTATTGCTAGACTTCATTGATGAGTCTGAGATAATTAACAATGAGAAGGAAGATCTGTCTATGAATGTGTGATCTTAAAAGCCAATTGCAAAATCTAGAATCTAGGGCTAATGAGAGTGATAGTAAAAATGCTGAGATGTAGAACTAGGTTCTTGAATTTGACACCAGTGTCTTAGAACTTAGTTCTAAGAACTTAAAACTGAAACTAGGAACAGGTAAGAAGAAAGCTGATCACACACATATCACCCTAGAAGAAAATTAGGAAAAATGAAGGATGAGTTGTACAGGAAGGATGAGTAGATAAAAGTCTTAAAAGAAGATCTAGGGAAGGTAAAACATGAACTAGATAGAACTTGCAAATGGAACAAGGCTTCTGGTGCACTTTCCTGGCTACAAGAACATCACAGTAGCAACAAAAGAGGACTTGGCTATGGGACTCAAACACCTAAGTGGGATCCTAAAAGCAAGTACCTCACTCTTCCTGAGAACAAAATCTGCACACACTGTGGCAAGACTGGCCATTACAAAAATAAATGTAATGCAAAAGAAAAGGCCTGTCAAAAGAACAAAGCTTTTGTTCAAGAGAAAAATAGGCTGCCTGGGTGGGCTAAAAGGAATTTGATTTACACCTTTGCTTATAGAAAGGGATCCAAACTAGTTTGGGTTCCTAAGACTAACCATTGATTTTTTTTGTAGGTCCAAGTGAAGGGAAGTAACCAAATATGGTACATGGATAGTGGTTGCTCAAAACATATGACTGGAAGTAAGAACCAGTTCCTTTCACTTGAGGACTTAAAGGGAGGTAATGTCTCCTTTGGAAATGGAAAGAAAGGTGAGATTATTGGGGTTGGAAAGGTAGGTAAGACAGACTCACACTCCATTGAGAATGTCTACTTCACCTCTACCAAATGCTTTGTGATTAACCTTACCACTGACAAGATTATTTTGCAGGGAAAAAGAGTTAACAATATTTACATTGTAGATTTGTCTACTCTTTCAGAAAATGAACTCACCTGCCTAAGTGTGTTGGATAATAATCCCCTCCTGTGACACAAAAGACTTGGTCATGCTAGTCTAAATCAGCTCAACAAATTAGTCTCCAAGGACTTGTGATAGGGCTACCTAACATCAAGTTCAACGAAGACAAAGTTTGTGAAGCCTGTGCAAGGGAGAAGCAGGTAAGATCATCCTTCAAAAGCAAGAAAATGGTAAGCACAACCAAGACATTGGAACTGGTCCATATGGATCTCTGTGGTCCAATGAGAACCTTGAGTAGAGGTGGAAAGAAATATGTGATGATACTTGTTGATGATTATTCTAGATTTACCTGGGTACTATTTTTAACATCTAAAGATGAAGCATTTGACATGTTTACTGCTTTTGTTAGAAAAACTCAAAAATAATTAGGTAATCAACTTGCATCCATTAGGTATGATCATGGAACTGAATTTGAAAATGCTAAATTTGCTGAATTTTGTAATGAGCATGGTATAGATCATAACTTCTCTGCCTCTAGGACTCCTCAACAAAATGGTGTAGTTGAAAGAAAGAACATGACTCTTGAGGACATGGCTAGGACTATGCTTCTTTCTAGTAAATTGCCCCATAACTTCTAGGCAGAGGCTGTAAACACTGCATGTTATATTATCAATAGATGCATGACTAGACCTTTTGTAGAGAAGACTCCCTATGAGTTACTTAAAGGGAGAAAACCAAATATATCCCATCTTAAGGCATTTGGATGCAAGTGCTTTGTGCACAATAATGGAAAGGACTCCCTAGGTAAGTTTGATCACAGAAGTGATGAGGGAGTATTCTTGGGATATTCTTCACATAGCAAAGCATATAAAATGTTTAATAAAAAAAACTTTGTGTGTAGAAGAAAGTATGTATGTAGTGTTTGATGAAACTAACATTCTCTCTGAGAGACAAGAACATGAAGATGAAGCCATTGGATTGGTAAAGGATTTGACTGAATTCTCAACACAAGTTAAAGTGGCACCAAAAGAAGGAACAGGTGATGGAACAGGTTCTTCCATCCAGGGCAACCTGACAGGGGGAACTGATCAAATAGGAATTGAAACTAATCCCCTAAAAGAACATGTGCATGACCCTGTTCCTTAGCAACAGAACATGGGAGAAACATCTACCAGAAATCAGTTGGTTGTGAAACCTCACAAGTATCAAATTTCTCATCCTATTGAGAACATAATCACTTATCCAACATCTGGAGTCAAAACTAGATCACAATTAAAGAATATGTGTGCTTTGATGCCTTCTTAACTCTTATTGAACCTAAAAATATTGTTGACGCTTTGCAGGATGCAGATTGGGTGAATGCAATGCAATATGAACTCAATCCGTTCGAGAGAAGTCAAGTTTGGCATCTAGTTCTAAGACCCAAGGACAGGTCAGTTATTGGTACAAAATGAGTCTTCAGAAACAAACTTGATGAAGATGGAACAGTTACAAGAAACAAGGCAAGACTAGTGGTCTAAGGTTACAGCCAAGAGGAGGGTATAGATTATGATGAGACTTTTGCTCCAGTTGCAAGACTAGAGGCAATAAGACTCCTCATAGCCTTTACACCACACATGGAATTCACTCTCCATCAGATGGATGTCAAAAGTGCCTTCCTGAATGGCTACCTGAAAGAAGAAGTGTTTGTGAAACAACCTCCAGGGTTTGAGAGCAAGGAATGTCCTGAGCATGTGTACAAATTAGACAAGGCTCTCCATGGACTCAAGTAGGCCCCTAGAGCATGGTATGAACGACTGTCCAAATTCCTGCTTGAACATGGCTACAAAAGAGGCAAAATTGACAGTACCCTATTCTTAAGGGAAAAAGGGAAGGATCTCCTTGTGGTACAAATATATGTTGATGACATAATCTTTGGGGCCACCACTGATAAACTAAGTAAGGATTTTGCCAAATTAATGGGGAGTGAGTTTGAAATGAGTATGATGGGTGAGCTTAACTTTTTCTTAGGCTTACAGATCAAACAAAGCCAAAATGGAACCATCATCCATCAGCAGAAGTATGCAAAAGAGCTGATCAAAAAGTTTAAAATGGATGAATCAAAGGAAATAGACACCCCCATTGCAACTGCCACTAAATTAGACATAGATGAACCTGGTTCATCAATTGTTCAGAAGTTGTATAGGGGTATGATTGGTTCACTCTTGTATCTTACTGCCAGCAGACCTGACATAGTTTTCAGTGTAGGGCTTTGTGCTCGCTTTCAAGCTAATCCAAAAGAGTCTCACTTGACTGCTATCAAGAGGATACTAAGATATTTGAAAGGCACCACTGATCTGTGTCTTTGGTATCCTAAAGGTAGTAATTTCAATCTAGTAGGATATGCTGATTATGCAGGTTTCCTTGTGCATAGGAAAAACACCTCAGGTATGGCTCACTTTCTTGGTTCATGTCTTGTATCATGGGCCACTAAAAAGCAAAATTCAGTGGTCTTATCCACTACTAAGGCTGAATATGTTGTTGATGCCTCTTGTTGTGCTCAATTGCTATGGATCAAACAGCAACTGGTAGATTTTGGCATTGAAGTTGGTTGCATTCCTATATTCTGTGATAACACTAGCGCTATAAGTATAACAAAGAACCATGTTCATCATAAGAGGACTAAGCACATAGATGTTAGACACCACTTCTTAAGAGATAACTATGAGTAAGGATTGATCTCCATAGAATTTTGTGCTACTGATAAATAAATTGCTGACATCTTCACTAAAGCACTGAGTAAAGAAAACTTTGAGAGGAATAGGTTGGAATTAGGGATGATTAAGATCACATAATAGGTCCAGCTCAGAATGCACAATGAAAAAAAATATGAAAATAATTGAAAAATAAAAAAAAAGATTTTTGGCTAGGAATTCTGAACTTGTGTAAATATCCAGATTAATTCTTACTCAGCTTCATATTTTAATTAGTATACTCATGTGACATGTGTTTATATGACTCACTGATCTCTTACAAAATTTTCTCTATTATGGCATTTGAGGCATGTTCAAGAGACTTCTACATGAAGAACCTGGTTCATCAGTATGGGTTCATATGAAAGCTAAGGTATGTTTTCTATACTCTGCACAATTAAATAGATTAATATTTAAATCATGAGCAGAAGTCCTATAATTGTTCAATTCCTAGAAAATTCTATCTATTAGTTTTGAACCAGTTCCGTCTGCCTAGGACTCTAAACTGAAAAATTTGCGTAAATCTAGGGAAGATAAACCGATCATTCAAAATCTAGAATTTTAGGTTGATTGGACCTCTAATTGACCACTGTTAAAAGCTGATGTTACTTATTAAATGTGTATTTCTCTTTAAATACACATCATTTCTCCTACCATCTTCATAATTCCAAACCGTCAAAAATTCTTCTTCACTTTCACTTGCCCTCTTCTCCAAAACTCTAATTCCTAAATTCTCTCAAGAAACCAATGATCATGACTAACCCACAAGACAATCCTGGAACTCCTCCACCACCAACTCCCTCAAATTCATCCACACCTCCTCCACCCAGTAAATCTCCAAAACCTAGACTACGAAGGGTAAAAATGCTTTCTCGAAAGACTGTAGTGTCTGGGGCTCTGAGGAAGAAATTAAATGAGAAGTTGAAGGCAAGGCAGGCCCAAAACTCCAACTCCAGCTCTGATTCTGAATCATATCAATCCGCTACTGAGGGGGAAGAACCTGAGTCTTCTGACTCTGAAAAGACTTAAGAATCTCCAACTAAGGTAACTTCTTCTATGTCTAAAAATCTAGAAACTAGGTTTGTTCTGGTTGGGTCTGTTAAGGATGTAGAATTACCAGGGACACGAAGGAGTGGAGGTAAAAAGAATTCTGAAAAAGAAAAAGAGAGAGAGGGTGTATGTGGTGAAGAGAGGGGAAATGGGAAAGGAGTAGCGCTTTCTATCTGTGGGGTTGCACAAGAAAGGGTAGAAGAGAGTGGCATGAAGTCAGGGGGAAGTGGTTCTAGGGAAGCTGCAGAGGGGTTGGTTCATCTGAGCACACAAAGAGATGAACCCGGTTCATCTGCTGAAGAGACCCTAGCAGACTTGCTGAAAAAGGTTGCGGCAAGCTATGACCCAAAGAAACACAGAACTCCCACAACAAAAGCCCCAAATGTTCGTAAGCCTTCCAAGAAAAGAAAGGCTTCATCCCCAATACCTACTGCTCTTCATTGCCAAAGGGTAAAGCCACAAGAAGCAGGGTGAAACAGAGTGAAGCCGATCTACAAAAGGCTTTGGCTGAAAGTAAGAAAAAGAAAATGGATAAAGAAAAGGGAAAGATTGCAGACTCCTCAGAGGCTGTTGAGGAAGAGGAGATGGAACTGGTCCATCAAGAAAGGGGTACATCAGTGGAGGTTCCTACCCCCAAGCCCAAAAAGCCCAAGACTTCCTCCAAGAAGTCTTCCTCTGTGTCTGAGGCTATTGAACCTACACTAGCCAAGAGGACAAGATCTGCAATGAAAAACAAACAATCAAAAATTTCGGAAGATGATGACTAGAGTAGAGAAGAAGAAGAAAATGATTCTGAGAAGGAACAGGATAAGATTGCCATGTTTGGCAAAAGAAAGATTTTAAAGGGTAGACTGCTAAAAGACCTGGTGGAACCAGGAACGATGAGATTGGTGGATGCTTTAGCTGGTCAGGGAAGGAAGGACATGGTCCTTCAGATGGATGGTAGGCTAGCCAAAAATGAGCTAATTGAATTTATGGCAAATGTTGCGGTTAAGGATGGCAATGTTAGTAGCTTGGTGAAAGGAGTTCAAGTGCAGTTTGATACAAAGAAACTGGGAGAGATCCTGGACATACCCTCTGAAGGGTTTGATGACTATACAAGGCAAAGGTGGCCCTGCTTGGACTTCTTCCCTACTGTTGTTGCAATCACCAGGAGGTTTTGTGATTTAGAAGATGTGAATGGAGTCAGGGTTGTGCAGAAAAGTGAAATGAGGCATGAGCATAAGGTCTTGTTTGAATTTGTCAACAAGTGTTTATTGCCCAGACACGAGAGAAGGAACATTGCAAATTACATGGATCTAGTTCTTATGGAGTGCTTGGAGAGAGGAAAGCAAATCAACTGGCCTGCCTTCATTATCAAGCTGCTAGATATGGTCATAAATGGCTCCAAGGCTCATGCTACTCCCCTATGGCTTTATTCTAATCACAGTTCTGGACAGGCTCAATGTGACTCTGAAGAAATGGGAAATGGCCTCGAGCAAGGATCACTTTGGCATCAATACTCTTCTTGCTTGTGACTATGCAGTCAATGGCATCCCAAATGAACATGGTTCATCCCAGAAGGCACCTATCAATAGCAAAGTTAGGACTCTGGTTCAGGAATGTGCAGCCAAGGATGCTGAAATAGCTAGGCTTAAGGCTCGTGTGACTGGAGTGGAATCTGAGAGGGATGGTCTCAGAACTGAGCTTGCCAAAGAAAAGGAGAAGAATGATGGAATTCTTCACAATATGTTGAATCTTCTCTAAACCCAAACCCAATCCTCTAGTTCCTCCAAGCCTTAGGACTCCTAGCTTTTGTATCTTGAACTTGTTAGTGCCTTAGTGACCCAGATTAGGGATTTTTCTATCTTTTGTTTTTGCTCATGGTTTGGATGTTTTTATTTCTTTTTGTGGATTGTTGGTGGCAACATATGTCTATCAATGATAATTACTGTTTTGCTCTTGTTCAATGATTAATCTGTCCTTGATAGTTTAAATATGTTTGCTTGATTACTGATGATTACACCATGATTGCACTTGCAGTTGCCCTAGTGGCCATGAGTACTTATTAAAATTTAGGAATCACACTTTGTATGCAACATTTCAATGATGCCAAAAGGGTAAAGAGACATTGTGCTTTACATATTCGGAAATAAGTGATATTTATAACCTACTTAACCTGGTCCTTGATGATAAGTGAATTTTCTAGGTTTAGAATTGATGGTTAAGCTGAGTTCGTACAGGTTCCAAATCAGTAAAAAGCACATAGTTTGTCATCATCAAAAAGGGGGAATTTGTTGACACAAGAACAGGTGAAGTTTTGAAGATTGACAAAAGAACTCAGTCATGGACCAGGTTCATCTTGTGAAGCAATAGTCATGATCAACCTATACATATAAGATGCACGTGAAAGAGATAAGTCCTACTGATCAAGCAGTAATATCTCCTGATCTGATCGAAAAGGTTGCATATTGGATAAGGGGAGAAAGTCTCCTTATATGAAGAGAACACAATCTAGGATGAAAATAGTGTTAGAGTTTGAGATCATCATGAACTCTTCCACGATAGAAGAGCAGCAATTCAGTCCCAATCAAACTCTTATTACTAACCTATTAAATGTAAGTGTTGTTCTCTTTTACAGGTAATGCACATACACAGAAGTTAAACCAAATTGAGAGAAAAAGAGCAAGGCTATTTTGCAAGCAATTTATGTGTGATTTGAGTGTGCACTCTTGAAGCTACTTGAACAAGATAGAAGAACCAGTTCGATTGTGTCTATCTTTTATTCTAGTTCAATTATTTAAAATTGTACCTTTCAGCTTTCATAGAAGCAATTGTATTAGGTACCTAGAGTGTTCAAGTTATCGCTAACTTGAAGTTGTCGCAACAGTTGAGGTTGTGTGCCACAACAGGATTAGAATTAATCCTTAGATTTACAAAGAGTTTTTGTAAATGCTGTTTTGGCTGAGTGATTTTAGTGAAAGTTTGGGAAAATCCTACTGAGTAGTAGGTCGTGGTTTTTTTCACCTTTTGAGCCAGGTGTTTTCCACGTAAAAATCTATGTGTTCTTTATTTTCTGTATTTATTATTCCGCAAACAGTAATAGTTGGAACACCTAGAAAAAACAGGTTCTTCTATAGTTCAGTTAAGCGAAAATTGGGTACCACACAAATCACTCTCCCCCCCTCTTGTGTGGTATTGATGCTTAAAACTTCAGAAGTCATTAATGATACTACATCAATTGTCCATTGCCACCAAGTTACGATTCGTCATCTTCCATAATCAACACTTGCAAAATATACAATTCGGGTGATTTCTTAGTTGATCACTTCCATCTTTTGCTAACAAAAATTTCCATAGGTTCATTGTATTCATAAATTTCATCGCCAAGGTTACCATTCATCTTCTCTCTTATTTTCTCAAAAGTACTATTCATGCTGTGAACTAGAGTTTTATAATCCAATCTTTCAACCATTAAAACTTGTCCTAGATACTTCTAACTACTCATAATAAACGAGTTTGAGGCATTGAAATTACCTCTAGTAGCTCAATCTTGAAAAATCACAACTTTGGTAATTTTAGTGTTCTTGAGGATTTGATGATGAAATCTAGCATTTGGATGCAAGAATGATGTTAGAACTCATGTATATTGAGTAATCATCAACCCAAAATAACATTAACAACTTACCTTGGTTGATTGGACTTGATTTGAGCTTAAATCGTCACTTCACCTCAAGAACCCTAACCCCCAAATACTCAAAATACTCTCTCCCCTGCCTTGGTATTTATAGGCCCAGATTTCTGGGTTTCGGACACGTCCTTGGATGTTATGGCAACACTTTACTACCAGCCATTTTTTTGGATGCGACCCCAGATGTTTTGCATCCGCAAAATCCTCTTCCAGCCCTTGGTAATTTGGTCATCACTTTTTGTAGGAATGTCCAAATGATAAACAGTTTGAAGCGTTAGAAATTAGACTCAAAGATATTTCATTTGATAGGTTTTCCATCACATAACTCCTTATATACATGTAGATATGCTCGTCCAAAGTTTGGTCTTGTGCGTACTAATTTGGAACTTTAGTCTATCATGTAATTTCCAACTTGGCTTAGACTTAGGGCTCTCCTTAGACCCCACATCACTTATAATATGCCTTGTACACTTATTATCATATCCAAATTAATATCCATCATATTAACAGTCCTTTTCTATACACAAAATAATATAATTAGCACATATCAACTTTCTTAATAACGCTTAAGTACTTCAAAAATTTTCGGGATGCTATAGTAGCATTAGGACATGTGGGGATTAGGAAAAGGTAGGTTCTATTAACCTCAAGGGGCATGATACCAGATGAAAACACTGACATGAAATAGTTATTTATCTGGTTGGCAAGGATGTGCCAATGTTTCTGGTAGAAGAGTGGATGAAGTCCATCAAGACCTGGAGCCTTCATTGGCTTAAAGGAGTTTAGGGCACAACTAATATCAGATAGCTTTAGAGGGGAATCCAAAGTTAGCTTTTCTCTTTATCAAGGACATGTGGTCTATCATCATTATAGGAGGGGTCCTACTGGATTGAATGTGTTTAGTGGTAAAGATATGGGAGAAGTACTTAATGATGACTTCTTTGATGAGCTAGGGTTCTTGAATTATGTTTCCTACCCCATCTTTCAATAAAAGGATTTTGTTCCTCCTTCTTTTGTTAAGGGTTGAGGTGTGGAAAAACCTGGTGTTGTCGTCCCATTCACTCAACTAGTTAATCTTAGATTTGAGCTTCCAAAAGTCATCTTCATTCTTACGGATAACATTAAACACATGCTGAAGATTAGCTTCTAGACTCTGGAGAAATGTGCTAAAAGGGTAGTTATTGGATATTTGAATACCATTTAATCTAGCAAAGATATGTTTTTTCTTGTGGAACATATTGCTAAACACATGTTTATTCTAGATGGTTATCCTACTTTTGAAGATCTCAGTAGCCTTATGGATGTTATACTCAGGGGAGAAACTTTTTTGCACAATGGGCAGAAAATCAAGGTGGTTACACCACATAGATTCAAACCTAAAAGGTCTGTTATGTGTAGTGTGGTGGTTGCTCAGGAGGTTGAGGAGTAAAGGGTAGTGATCAGAATGAGTCCTAGGGAGGTGAGTGACAATGGTTTCAAGGAAGAGTTTTATCCAATTAACAATAGCAAGGCATTTATCCAGTCTTTCCAGGATCAGGTCCTACCTCCTAATATATCTTTTATTGTTCCAGGAGTATTTAGAGCCTTTGAATCCTAGGTCCACTAGCTTACATTGATTGAGACACTGCCAGAATTTATTACTCCTATTAAGTTTAGGTAGTTACCTTCTAACTTATCTCTACCTTTCAGAATTTCATTAAAGTCACCTCCAACTAGCCAGTTGCCCCTATAATTAGAAACTAAGTCTTCTAGGAGCTCCCACAGTCTAGTCCTATCAGCTAAGTAGTTACTAGCATAAATAGCAGAAATAGCTATTTTGTGGAAGATGGAATTACCTGCACCATGACATGGATCCATTGGGGGGGTGGACACGTCCTCTAGATTCAGTAAATCCTCCTTCCATATTAGCATAATGCCCCAGACTTGTCAATAGAAGGGGTTTGGAATTGAGCATCAAACTGGAGCTCAGCAGTGAGGTGCTTGTGGTCTGCCATCCTAGTTTCAAGCAGGACCAACAGAGAAGGGTTGTGAAGCTTAACCATTGAGGCACGGTGCCTACAAAGCTCAGCACTATTAGCACCCCTAGCGTTCTATATTATGAAGTTCATTAATAATGGATTTTGAGTGGGGGTTTTCCTCTTGGTTCCCTTCCCCTTGGCAACAAGGGTTGGCTTCATCACACTCAACAAGGGGTTTAGGGATACTGATGAGTTCCCTAAGCCTTGAGATAAGGGCACTTGAAGATCTATTGAGCAACTTATTAGCTTGCTGGGGCATAGAGCAATAAGCATTCCCCCCAAGGGCTCTTTGAACTCTATTTCCAATGGTTCTTGCATGAGGAATGCTTTTGTTTTTGGGAACCCCATCTTTTCTATGAGATTTTTTAGATCCACATTGGATTCTCTAAGGTAACTCAGTGTGTTATTGAGTCCCCTACTTAGCTAGTTGATGGGAGATAGTGGACAAAGGGGTGGGTACTGGGAATATTAGTGGTCACATGGTGAAATTGGGTGGTGAGGTTGGAGCCTCTAGGTTCATTAGAGGAAAGAAAGGCATAAACTAGAACATATGTCCCATTAGGTAGTTGATCTCCTCTATGGACGATGGTTGTTGTGTCCCTATGTACTGTGCCTCTAGACATCCAAAGCTGGTGTCCAAAGTTTGCCAGGCCCTGATGGAGTAGATGCGTGGCTAGTCTAGCTAAGTATTAAGTGTCCTGGACTGTGATTTTCATGGGGATTGACCTCACCATCAATTTTAATTTTTAACTGGTCCATTGTAATGCCAGCTTCAGCCATGAGTCCGGCGTGTGTTTTTGGTGGTAATGGGGTGAAGGAAAGTATTAGTGGGTTGATGATTGGGGGTTGGGGTATGAGTTTGAGTTCTCCATTACTAAACTCATCCTCGTGGAATTTGCAAGAGAGGGGTTGGGAAGAATGAGTCATATTATTGGGACTATGGCTATAATCCATGTCTGATTCATTAGGAAGGGTGCCTAAAGATATTGCTTGAGCAGTTAATCTTAGAGAATTGACAAGCAAGGTCTTCTCACTGGTAACTATGGGATATTGATATGAAGTAGGTAATCGATTACCTGTAGAGAGGGTGACACAATCGGAGGATAGAGAGAGGGGGTTGGCTATGTGTGTGAGTGTAATGGGATTGATGTTTAGGTTCCTTGGGGTGGGTTGGCCCACTGACAAGTGGAATTGAACTGTCAGCATATCTCTTTGAGAGACTAGGGTATTTTTATTTTGTCTAAGAATACCCAATTTGGGGAGTACAAATAGAAGTCTACTTAAGGTATCTTTTTCCCCTTTGTTGGTATCAAATTTATGAATGCGGTTGTCAGATATTATGCCTAAAGAGCCATCTTTTATTGGTGTGTTAGGTAGGTGCCTTTTATGGCCAGAAAGTTTGGCATGTGATGGGTCACGTGGGCTACTCGTGCCCAATTGATGATTTGGGCTAATTTGCTTCTAGGTCACAGAGGCCCTTGGGGAGGTATCTAGCCCTTTTGGGTCGAGAGATCGCACCCTTTGGGCCAAATGACTCACTGGGTCATTTTCAATGCAGGCCAAATTTGAGGAGCCCATGGAAGGCCTGTGGTTCAGGGCAAAGAACGTACCTGATGCCGGATTGAATCGCTTTACCTATGTTTGGATAGCCACCGCCATTGTTCCCTTATGTTGCCATTGTAGATGATTGTTTTTCAGAAAGGGACGGTTTTCCATTGACCATCTCTGATCTGAACTATTTCTTCTCCGATGGGGGGGGGGTATTTGTGTGGGGATCTGTCACAACCCCAAACCTGAACCCGGTCGTGATGGTGCCTCTCGTGAAGACAAGGCCAACCAATCAAACCCAATTCACTCTTTAAATAGTTAAATAACATAAAAGCAGTCTAAAACATGATATAGCAATACTAAGTAGCGGAAAATGTCAATAAAGTGCGGAAGTACAACCCAACACAGCCCTAATCGGGGTGTCATAAGTCACGAGCATCTAACCACACTAAGTCCTCAAATGTAACTATAGAGTTTAAATACTGAACTAAGGACATAAAGGAAATAGATAGGGAGGAGCTCCAGGATACGAATGCCAACAACTACCTAAAGATTCCTCGAAGATCCGCCTGAAGTTGGAATGAATCAGCACTCGGGAGCGGGACCAGCTACGCCTGAATCTGCACACGGGGTACAGGGAGTAAAGTGAGTACTCCAACTCAGTGAGTAACAAATGTAAGTAACGACTGAAAGTAAGAAAACACGTAAGGCACACGGCATTCTATAATGAAGCAGTAAACTAGTGAAAAATCAAGTAAAACTTCTTTCAACAAGTAAACAAGTAATTGATAGGTAATTAAGGTAAAGTAAACAAATAGAAGTTCGCCCCTCGGGCACAATATTAACAAATCCGCCCTTCGGGCAATATCTCAGAACAATACCAGCCCCTCGGGCTCAATCTCATATCACAATGGTTACTCGCGCTCACTAGGAGTGTGCGGACTCCTGGAGGGGCCCTTACGGCCAAAGCATAATAACAAGACATCTCGTGGCATCAAAACTAGGCCCTCGGCCTCATATCAATCAAGCCACCTCGTGGCGTACATATCTCAGGCCCTCGACCTCATATCAGTATCAGTGTTTCCTCACAACGTAGGCCATCGGCCTTACTTAGTCAAAAATTATCACAAGCCTCTCGGGCAATAGTAAAATGGTGTTTCTCAGCCCAAACATCATTTAAACTATCATTTAAGTATTAAAACTGAGTAAACATGGCTGAGTAGTAAAACAATGGAAAATAACATGACTGAGTTCAAGTATAAAGTCAAAATAGTGAGAAAATATCAATAAAAATCCCCGAAGGGTTCAAATAGTTAGCACTAAGCCCAAATATGACATTCAGCCCAAATAATGATGATAACAAATAGTTTTCAATTAAATACGCGATAAAACCATCAACCGGGACGGACCAAGTCACAATTCTCAATAGTGTACGACCCCACGCTCGTCATCAAGCGTGTGTCTCACCTCAATATAGCACTACGATGTGAAATCCGGGGTTTCAAACCCTCAGAACATCATTTACAATCATTACTCACCTTGAACCGGCTAAATCTCTAGCTCGCGATGCCTTTGCCCCTCGAATTGGCCTCCACGCACGTCGAATCTATCCAAAATCAGAACGAGTACGTCAACATATGCTAAGGGAACAAAGCCCAAATGAAAACAATCAACAAAGGGCACAAATCCCGAAATTTACCAAAACCCGACCCCCGAGCGCACATCTCGAAATTCAAAAATTATTACATCAACGGATTCCTTATCTCCCCACGAGTTCATACATAAAAAGAACATCAAATTCTATCCATAAATGACCCTTCAAATCCCAAATGTTTTGTCTCCAATTTCAAGCCCTAGTTCTTCAATTTTAGGCTTAGATTCTATGATTTTCTAGGTGAAATTCACATAATAATCGAGTTTTAAGTCCAAGAAACTTACCTCCCAACAATTCCCCTTGAATCCCTCTTCAATCTCCTTCAAAAATCTCCCAAAATGGCCAACTATGGAGGAAATGATCCCCAAAATCGCGGACAAGACGAGTTAAAAACATTCTGCCTAGGCCCTAATTTCCTTCTTCGCGAACGCGGTCAAACCCTCGCGTTTGCGAAGCACAAACTTACTTTGACCAACTTTTCCTCTATGTGAACATGACATTACCATCACGAACGTGATGCTTTCCCTACCCTACCCTTCCGTGAACGCGATGAACACTTGACCTCGAACTCATCTAACCCAAATTCCTCTACGCGATCGCGAAGACCTTCTCGCGAACGCGATGCACCAACTTCCCAGCCCTCCGTGAACGCGAAGCCCTTCTCGCGAAGGCGAAGGCTTAATCCTTTCCTTCCTCAACTGCCTCTTCACGAACGCGAGGCTCCACTCGCGAACGCGAAGGGTAAAATATCTACAACAGCTGAACAGATTTTCTGCAATTTCCTAACTCCAAAAATGATCCGATAGACCACACGAAACTCACTCGAGGCCCTCGAGACCTCAACCAAAGGCACCAACATATCCTAAAACCTATTCAAACTTGTTCCAATCATCAACACACCCAACATCAAATTACCCAAAACACATCGGATTCAAGCCAAACTTTCTAAAATCTTCTAAATTACCCTTTTGATCAAAAGCCCAACCAAACCACGTCCGAATGACCTGAAATTTTGCACATACATCCCAAATGACACAACGGAACTACTGCAACTCTCAGAATTCCAGTCCGACCCCTATATCAAAATCTCACCTATCGATCGAAAATTGCCAAAATATCAACTTCGCCAATTCAAGCCTAATTCTACTCCTAACCTCCAAAACCTGTTCTGATCACCCTCCTAAGTCATGAATCACCTCCCGAAGCTAACTGAATCATCAGAACTCACATCCGAGTCCTCTAACACATAAGTCAACATCCAATTGACTTTTCCAACTCAAACTCCCTTAAAAGAGACTAAGTGTCTCAAACCTTACCAAAATCATTCCGGATTTGATCCGACCAACCCGATACTATAAAACACGGATAATGAAGCATAAAGAAGAAGAAATGGGGGAAATGGAGAGGTAACTCATGAGACGACTAGTCGGGTCATCACATCCTCCCCAACTTAAACAAACATTTGTCCTTGAACGAGTCAAGAAACATACTTGAAGCCTCAAACAGGTGAGGATAACTACTCCGCATCTCCCGCTCGGTCTCCCAGGTATCCTCCTCCATAGGCCGACCTCTCCACTGCACTTTTACTGAAGCTATATCCTTTGACCTCAACTTTCGAACCTGACGACCCAAAATAGCTACTGGCTCCACATCATAAGTCAAATCATCATCCAACTGAACCGTGCTGAAATCCAGAACATGAGATGGATCCCCAATATACTTCCAAAGCATAGAATCATGAAATATTGGATGCACACTCGACAAGCTAGGTGGCAACGCAAGCTCATAAGCCACCTCCCCAATCCTCCGAAGTACCTCAAAAGGCCCAAGGAACCGAGGAATCAATTTCCCTTTCTTCCCAACCTCATAACACCCTTCATGGGTGAAACATTCAACAGAACCTTCTCGCCAACTATGTAGGACACATCTCGAACCTTCCTATCAGCATAACTCTTTTGCATCGATTGCGTTATACGAAGCCTTTCCTGAATCACCTTCACCTTCTCCAAAGCATCCTGCACCAAGTCTGTCCCCAATATCCTAGCCTCACTGAGCTCGAACCAACCAACTGGAGATCTACACCGCCTCCCATACAAAGCCTTATATGGAGCCATCTGAATACTCGATTGGTAGTTGTTGTTATAACTAAACTCTATAAGGGGTAGAAACTGATCCCATGATTCTCCAAAATCAATGACACAAGAATGCAACATGTCCTTCAATATCTGAATAGTGCGCTCGGACTGCCCATCCGTTTGAGGATGAAAAGCTGTGCTCAACTCCACCTGAGTACCCAACTCTCTCTGCACGGCTCTCCAAAACTGCAAAGTAAAATGAGTACCTCTATCTGAAATGATGGAAACCGGAACACCATGCAAACGAACAATTTCCCGGATATAGATCTCTTCCAACCGCTCTGAAGAATAGGTAGTACACACAGGAATGAAGTGTGCGGACTTGGTCAGCCGATCCACAATCACCTGAATAGCATCGAACTTCTTCAAAGTCCGTGGGAGTCCAACAACAAAGTCCATAGTGATTCTCTCCCACTTCCGCTCGGGAATAACCATCTGCTGAAGCAAGCCACCCGGTCTCTGATGCTCATATTTCAACTGCTGACAATTGAACACCGAGCTACGCATCCCACAATATCTTTCTTCATCCTTCTCCACCAATAGTGCTGCCTCAAATCCTGATACATCTTCGCGGCTCCTGGATAAATAGAATACCGCGAGCTATGGGCCTCCTCCAGAATTAACTACCGAAGCCCATACACATTGGGCACACAAATCCGGCCCTGCATCCTCAACACCCCATCGTCACCAATGGTCACATCTCTTACATCATCATGATGAACTCTGTCCTTAAGGACAAGCAAGTGTGGATCATCATACTGGCGCTCTCTGATGCGATCATATAAGGAAGAAAGAGAAACCACACAAGCCAATACCCTACTGGGCTCCGAAATATCTAACCTCACGAACTGATTGGCCAAGGCATGAACATCAACCGCAAGAGGTCTCTCCTAAATTGGAATATATGCCAAACTCCCCATACTCACTGCCTTTCAGCTCAAAGCATCGGCCACCATATTGGCCTTTCCCGGATGGTAAAATATAGTGATATCATAATCTTTAAGCAACTCCAACCATCTCTGCTGCCTCAAATTAAGGTCCTTTTGCTTGAACAAATGTTGAAGACTGCGATGATCAGTGAACACCTCCCAAGATACGCCATACAAGTAATGTCTCCAAATCTTCAATGTGTGAACTATGGTAGCCAACTCCGAATCCTGAACGAGGTAATTCTTCTCATGGGGCTTCAACTAATGAGAAGCATAAGCAATAACTCTACCTTCCTACATCAACACACAACCAATCCTAACTCTCGAAGCATCACAATACACGGTATATGAACCTGAAGCTGATGGTAAAACCAACACTGGAGCTGTGGTCAAAGCTGTCTTGAGCTTCTGAAAGCTATGCTCACACTCGTTCGACCATACAAATGAAGCACCCTTCTGAGTCTACTTGGTCAAGGGCGATGCAATAAATGAGAATCCCTGAATAAACCGGCAATAATAGCCTGCCAAACCAAGAAAGATACGAATCTCTGTGTCTGAGGACGGTCTGGGTCAACTCTGAACTGCCTCTATCTTCTTCGGATCAACCTGAATACCCTCGTTGGACACCACGTGCCCCAAGAAAGCCACTGAACCGAACCAAAACTCACACTTGGAGAATTTTGCATTAAGCTTCTCCTCCCTCAATCTCTGCAACACAACTCTCAAATGCCCCGTGTGCTCTTCCTGACTATGTGAATACACCAGAATATCATCAATGAAAACTATGACAAATGAATCGAAATAAGGCCGGAACACACTGTTCATCAAATGCATGAACGTTGCTGGGGCATTGGTCAGCCCAAAAGACATCACCAAGAACTCATAATGACCATATCGGGTCTTGAAAGCCGTCTTAAGAATATTCGAGTCCCGGATTTTCAACTGGTGATAACCTGAACGGAGATCAATCTTGGAGAACACACTCGCTCTCTGAAGCTGGTCGAATAAATCATCAATGTGAGGCAAAGGATACTTGTTCTTAATTATTACCTTGTTCAATTGCCTATAATCAATGCACATTCTCATTGTGCCATCCTTCTTCTTCACAAACAGAACCGGCGCACCCCAAGGTGACACACTAGGCCGAATGAACCATTTATTAAGGAGTTCTTGAAGCTGTTATTTTAATTCCTTCAACTCCGGTGGTGCCATACGATACGGCGGAATAGAAATGGGCTGAGTGCCCGGCACCAGGTCAATACCAAAATCAATATCCCTATTTAGGGGCATGCCCGACAGGTCTGCAGGAAACACATCGGGAAAATCCCTCACAACTGGGACAGAATCAATACTGGAGCATCAGCTCTGAATCCCTCATAAACGCTAGATATGAAAGACAACCCTTCCCAACCATACGCTGGGCTTTCAAGAATGAGATCACTCTACTGGGAACATAATCAATCACACCTCGCCACTCAATCCATGGCAGACCCGGCATAGCCAATGTGACTGTCTTAGCGTGATAGTCTAGAATAGCACGACATGGAGATAACCAATCCATGCCCAAAATAACATCAAAATCCACCATACTCAATAACAACAAATCCACTCGGGTCTCCAGACCCTAATAGTCACCACATACAACCGATACACACGGTTTACAACAACAGTATCGCCCACCGGAGTAGATACATGAACAGGTAAATCAAGAAACTAATGGGGCGTACCCAAATAATGAGCAAAGTATGATAAAACATAAGAAAAGATGGAACCAGGATCAAATAATACAGAGGCATCTCTGTGGCAAACTGAAACAATACCTGTAATGACAGCATCTGAAGAAACAACATCGGGTCTGCCTGGGAGTGCATAAAGATGGGCCTGACCACCCCCTGATCGACCTCCCCCTCTAGGGCGACCCCTAGCTGACTGACCGCCACCTCTAGCTAGCTGAGCAGGTGGTGGTGAAGAAACTGGCACTTAAGTCGATGACTGACCCCTCTACTAGGACGAACTAGCAACACGACGAGGACACTGCCTCCACATATGGCCCATCTTGCCACACTCATAATAACTCCCAGGTGCTGGAGGAGGGGACTGAAGGAACCCCTCGCACCGGAGTGACTAGCAGATGCACTCGGCATAGAAGAGCCCTGAGCTGATGGAGCACGAGATGAATTCTGAGCTGGAAAGGCGCTGAGTGATGACTGGCCCTACTGAGATCCATGATAACCATGACCCGAAGATGTCCCACGATAACCTGGGCGAGCTGACTGAGCAAGCCTGAATGAACGGCCTCTACTGTGCTGAAATTGACCCCTCGAAGGAGCACCACTATAGCTACCAGATCCTCGAGGCCTCTTGGCCTCCCTCTCCTCTCGCTCCTGGCGATGAACAGACTCAAATCTCATGGGCGATATCCATAACCTCCTCGAAAGTAGAACCAATCATCCTCTCCCTGGTCATGAGAATACAGAGCTGATAAGTAAGACCATCAATAAACCTCCTGATCCTCGCTCTATTTGTCGGGACCAACTAGATGGCATGACGAGCCAACTCAGAGAACCTTAACTCATACTGCGACACGGTCATCTCCCCCTGACGCAACCACTCAAACTGCCTGCACAGCTCCTCTCTATGAGATTGAGGCACATACTTCTCCAGAAAGAGAACGGAGAACTGCTGCCAGGTAAGGGGTGCTGCATCAACAGGCCTACGCCTCTCAAAATCCTCCCACCAAGTGAAAGCAGCTCCTAAAAACTAATAAGTGGTGAAAGCAACCCCGTTGGTCTCCAGAATACCTGTTGTACGAAGCATCCTCTGACACTTGTCCAGAAAACCCTGGGAATCCTCACCCTCTGCACCACCGAATGACGGAGGCTAAAGTCTACCAATCCTCTCCAACCTAGGCTGATCGCCCTCCAGTATGGCAGGAACTACATAGTCCTGAGCAGCTGCAACCGGCTGGGCTGGATGTGCCCCCAACATTTGGAGTCCCTGCACGACCTGCTTAGGTGTGCGAGCGGCGGGAGTCTGATTGCCTCCCCCGGCCTGAGAAGCAGCTGCAGTTGTAGTGGCTGAAACCGCCTGAGCTAGGCCAGTGCAAACTAATAAGATCTGAGCCAAGGCCTTCTGAAGATCCAGAATCATGATGGGCACAGCTGGTGCCTGAGTTGGTGCTGCAGGAGCGTCTATAACTGGGACCTGATCCTGAATTGGGGCAGCTGGTGGATCTATAGGTGCTGCCCTCGCTGCTCTGCCTCTACCATGACCACAACCGTGTCCTCGGCCTCTGGTGGCCACAGTTGGTGGTACTGGGGGTCGTCCACCCCAACCAGTAGCGCGTGTCCTCACCATCTGGGAGAGAATAGAATAACAGAAGTTTAGTACTCGGATCAACAAGTTCGCACGACAAGAATTTCAAGAATATGAAGTTTTCCTAAAGGTTTTGCTGCCTCTTGAGGATAAATACAGACGTCTCTATACCGATCCACGAGACTCTACTAAATATGCTCATGACTCGTGAGACCTATGTAACCTAGGCTCTGATACCAACTTGTCACGACCCCAAACCCGAACTCGGTCGTGATGGCGTCTTTCGTGAAGACAAGGCCAGCCAATCAAACCCAATTCACTTTTTAAACAGTTAAATAACATAAAAGTAGTCTAAAACATGATAGCAATACTAAGTCACGAAAAATGTCAATAAAGTGCGGAAGTACAACCCAACACAGCCCTAAGCGGGGTGTTACAAGTCACGAGCATCTAACCACACTAAGTCCTCAAATGTAACTACAGAGATTAAATACTGAACTAAGGACATAAAGGAAAGAGATAGGGAGGAGCTCCAGGCTGCGAACGCCAACAACTACCTAAAAACTCCTCGAAGATCCGCCTGAAGCTGGAATGAATCAGTACTCGGGAGCGGGACCAGCTACGCCTGAATCTACACACAGGGTGCAGGGAGTAAAGTGAGTACTCCAACTCAGTGAGTAACAAATGTAAGTAATGACTGAAAGTAAGAAAACACGTAAGGCACACGACATTCTGTAATGAAGCAGTAAAAATCATTTAAAAGCAGTAAACCAGTGAAAAATCAAGTAAAACTTCTTTAAACAAGTAAACAAGTAATTGATAGGTAATTAAGGTAAAGTAAACAAATAGAAGTTCGCCCCTCGGGCACAATATTAACAAATCCGCCCATCGGGCAATATCTCAGAACAATACTAGCCCCTCGGGCTCAATCTCACATCACAATGGGTACCCGCGCTCACTGGGAGAGTGCAGACTCCTGGAGGGGCCCCTTACGGCCAAAGCACAATAACAAGACATCTCGTGGCATCAAAACTAGGCCCTCGGCCTCATATCAATCAAGCCACCTCGTGGCATACATATCGCAGGCCCTCGGCCTCATATCAGTATCAGTGTTTCCTCACAACGTAGGCCATCGGCCTTACTCAGTCAAAAATCATCACAAGCTTCTCGGGCAATATTTAAACGGTGTTTCTCAGCCCAACCATCATTTAAAAAATCATTTAAGTATTAAAACTGAGTAAACATGGCTGAGTAGTAAAACAGTGGAAAATAACATGACTGAGTTCAAGTATAAAGTCAAAACAGTGAGAAAATATCAATAAAAATCTCGAAAGATTCAAATAGTTGGCACTAAGCCCAAATATGGCATTTAGCCCAAATAATGATGATAGCAAATAGTTTTCAATCAAATATGCAGTAAAACCATCAACCGGGATGGACCAAGTCACAATCCCCAATAGTGCACGACCCCACACTCGTCATCAAGTGTGTGTCTCACCTCAATATAGCACTACAATGTGAAATCCATGGTTTCAAACCCTCAGAACATCATTTACAATCATTACTCACCTCGAACTAGCTAAATCTCTAGCTCACGATGCTTTTGTCCCTCGAATCGGCCTCCACGCGCGTCGAATCTATCCAAAATTAGAACGAGTACGTCAACATATGCTAAGGGAACAAAGCTCAAGCGAAAACAATCAACAAAGGGCACAAATCCCGAAATTTACCAAAACCCGACCACCGGGCCCACGTCTCGAAATTCAAAAATTTTTACATCAACGGACTCCTTATCTCCCCACGAGTTCATACATGCCAAGAACATCAAATTCCATCCACAAATGACCCTTCAAATCCCAAATGTTTGGTCTCCAATTTCAAGCCCTAGTTCTTCAATTTTAGGCTTAGATTCTATGATTTTTTAGGTGAAATTCACATAATAATCGAGTTTTAAGTCCAAGAAACTTACCTCCCAACGATTTCCCTTGAATCCCCCTTCAATCTCCTTCAAAAATCTCCCAAAATGGCTAACTATGGAGGAAATGAGCCCCAAAATCGCGGACAAGATGAGTTAAAAACATTCTGCCTAGGCCTTAATTTCCTTCTTCGCGATGCGGTCAAACCTTTGCGTTCGCGAAGCACAAACTTACTTTGACCAACTTTTCCTCTATGTGAACACAACATGACCATCGCGAACGCGATGCTTCCCCTACCTTACCCTTCGCGAACGCGCCCACCCTTTCGGGAACGCGATGAACACTTGACCTTGAATTCATCTGACCCAAAGTCCTCTACGCGATCGCGAAGACCTTCTCGCGAACGCGATGCACCACTTCCCAGCCCTCCGTGTACGCGAATCCCTTCTCGCGAACGCGAAGGCTAAATCCTTGCCTTCCTCAACTACCTCTTCACGAACGCGAGGCTCCACTCGCGAACGCAAAGGGTAAAATCTCTGCAACAGCTGAACAGATTTTCTGCAATTTCCTAACTCCAAAAATGATCCGATAGACCACCCGAAATTCACCCGAGGCCCCCGGGACCTCAACCAAAGGCACAAACATATCCTAAAACCTTATTTAAACTTGTTCCAATCATCAAAAAACCTCAAACAACATCAAATCGCCTAAAACACATCGGATTCAAGCCAAACTTTCTAAAATCTTCCGAATTACGCTTTTGATCAAAAGCCCAACCAAACCACGTCCAAATGACCTGAAATTTTGCACACACATCCCAAATGACACAATGGAACTACTGCAACTCTCAAAATTTCATTACGACCCCTATATCAAAATCTTGCCTATCGATCGGAAATCGCCAAAATATCAATTTCGCCAATTCAAGCCTAATTCTACTCCGAACCTCCAAAACCCGTTCCGATCACTCTCCTAAGTCATGAATCACCTCCCGAAGCTAACCGAACCATCGAAACTCACATCTGAGTCCTCTAATACATAAGTCAATATCCGGTTGACTTTTCCAACTCAAACTCCCTTAAAAGAGACTAAGTGTCTCAAACCTTACCAAAATCATTCCGGATTCGATCCGACCAACCCGATACCATAAAACATGGATAACGAAGCATAAAGAAGCAGAAATGGGGGAAAACAGAGCGGTAACTCATGAGATGACTGACCGGGTTATCACAGGATCTGGTTGCGGGTTTCGGTCTGGGAGTTTAGCATTGAAGGAACAAAACTTAATTGTATGCTCAATCCTCCTATAGGCCTTACAAAGAATCCTCTCCCCCGCATACAGTATGGGTTGGGTGTGGATACCTATGATTACTGCAGTGGTAACTAGTATTTCCAATGGCACTTGAACACATATCCTTGCGTACCTGCCCCTTAGGATGGAGGAGGTACATGTGTCGATCTTTAAGAGTTTTCCGATTCTGTTGCCAACTTGTTCAAGAATGGCCTTATCATAGAATTCCATCGGCAACTGGGGTAACCTGATCCACACAGCTATTATGGCTATCTTAGATTTTGCTGGGATAAAATTTGATTCCCATCGGTGAACCGATAAGAAATATCCCGCTACAAGCCATGGGCTTTCTGTCAAGATCCAAGTCATGCTCTCTTCGAGATTGAATTTGACTATAAAGAAAATCCAGCTCGAATCGATGAGGGTGAGGGTTCTATTGGTTTCCACAAGTGTGCTAGCTTTGCTCGCGGCACTTGGTGGGGAATTTCTGCCCAACTTTTTTGATAATTAGGGAATTTTCCCAAGGTTGGTAGAGTCTGACTTTGTCTTCATTTGTCAGTGGGATTGGAATGTTCTCGGCGTTAAGTTCAAATAAGGGAATGGATCGTGATTGGTGCAGTAGTTGGTACAAAGTCGATAAGAATTGGTTTGCCTCAAGGAGGGTTTTCAAGGAGGGTTTTCTTAAAGGAGTTCTTTTGCCATATCCCGTGCGTGGGGGACAGGGAAAATGTCAGGGGGTTTCGGAGGGGTTTGAAGTATGGGATCAATTGCCGGAGGTGGGCCTGTGGTATTTTGGGTTAAGATGGGTTAGTGAAAGTTAAAGAGAGGGTAGTCTCTCTCATAAAAAAGGAACTTCGATGTGTATAGAATACGTAAAGTAATGATTTGCAATACCTCAAAATCATAAGATTGAAAATTAAATGTAACTATTATCATAATTTACGTTTTGTTTATGTCATTTAATTAAATTGAGCACATTTTTCCTTCCGAAAGCAACTGGTAGTAGACATATCATTGCAGAATTGTCATTATCGAACTATGATTTCTTTTTTTTCCATTTTGATAAGATTTCAAACTCTGTTTTTTGTACTATTTTCAAATAAAGTCGACAGTATAAAATTATAAAGATTTCAGAAAAATAAATTACTAATTGATGTAGGATAGCAGTTAATCAAAAACAAAAAATATACCATTCGTTTCAAGAATCTTAAAATACAATTAGCTTACAACATTAGCTAGTATAGAAGTACATGCAAATAAGCCATCAAGGAGGAAACTATTATTTCTTTTGTTCCATTTATAGACATTTTTAGTATATTATTCTTATGACACATTTTTATTAATATAATTTATTTCATTCTTATTCTATTATTAAGAATTTGTCTTTATAGATTTTTTTTATGAAATATGTAAGACAATAATTTCTAAGTTGATACCATATAAAATGAAACATAGAACTAGTAGATTTTCCTCTCTTTTTCCTTTTCTCTTAACTCATAGAAACAAATTACACCCAATGAATTGCCTCCTAATGGAAAGAACACAGTACATCACCAGAAAAATAATTGTTTTATGTTTTTGTTAATTCTTCTACACTAGATAAACTTAAATTGTTATAAAATACATATTATACGGGTGTTCACTAATCAAGTATAACTCTCACTACTCTTCTCCATTATGTAGATAATGCCCACTGCTTCTCACCATTATAGTTGTAATTCTCACACCTCCATAACCTCCCCATGATCTTCCCCTATGTTCTCAATAGTTAATACCATGTTCATAACATCCCTTTGTATTACCTCAATGTCATCTTATAAATAGAGGGTTTAGACATCACATTGTACACACTTGAAATACTTGAATACATAGAAGATCTCCTCTCTTTCTCTTTACATTCTTGTCTATTTTATTATTCTATATTGTTATTTCGAGCTAAGTTTCTTAATACGTTATCAGTACGATTGTTCTCTGCGACAATCCTTCTCAACTTTTAGGAAATGTGTCACAACAAAGTTGATCTGTTTTTGTATTACCATAGCCAAGTAACATTGTAGCTTCCAATGCGTAAGAATGTTCTATGGATTATCTTATTTTGGTAAGTGGTTCATCATTCCAAGGTATGCTCCTACGTATATAATTTTTGTGCTTACTTAAATACCAATTGGAAGGGTTAATATATGGCAATATAAATGTCTTCTGGTCATAGTCGTCAAATGTTTTGTTGTAGTTCTATTACTACTAGTAGTATACGTATCATATTACTTGAGCAACATTTTCCATATAGCTACAACTCAAGTATTTATTTCATTCATATTGGTAGTTCATTGTCATACATAAAGTATATCTATCTATGTGGTGTATTATTACTTACAATGCTAAATTATTTTGTGAAATAATAAAACATCTGTGGTATACCATCTATCTTGAAGGATTTATCATGTAATAGCTCTTTGAGTTGAATGTCTTACATTAGAAAATATCCTTGAACTATAATAGAGTTACTCGATATATATGGTTGTCAAAGTAATGTAATATTTTTAAATGTTTGAAGGCAAGTCCCAATGCATGCGCTTTGGCTTATTATGCCATTAATTGAGGGTAAGACGGAGGGTTCAAGTCCCAACGCACCACAAGGGTTAAAACATCGGGTTCGAGTTCCGATGCACCGTGATTATAAGAGTTAGGTTTGAGTCACAACTCATTATGGCCTAACATACCGTTATATGGGTAAGACATTGGGTTTAAGTCTCAATGCACTATATTGATGATATAATGATGACTAAAGAAATATAATATATTTTTCATGAAAAAACATGAAACTTGTCTCACTTGATTTGCAACATTCTTGACGTGAATGTGGTAGCAGTGCATAATAAGTGTAATGAAGACAAGTGGTTGACCAATGAACATGGGTGTGTCACTGATCAAATAATAATAATCATCATTATGGTGATTGTAAAAATAAAAACAATAAGGGTTCTCAAAATATTCCTTCAAAAATGTGAAGATGATGTTTGCCATCAATGTGGTATGAAAATAATAAGCATGCTCATATGATTATAGTCCACTTGAAGAGAATGTGACTTGTGATATGCGTTGTAAATGCAAACTCATTCTTAAAATTGAATGTGAAAATATATATGTGATTCAAATTATGCATAAGAATGTGCTTATGCAAGATTGGATGAATACCACAACTCAACTCTAAGGGAGGTTTGAGAGAAATAAAGATAATGAATATTACAATATGGTTACATGAATATGTCATTGGTCGCGTACATGTGGTACGTCAAAAAATATTTTGTCGTGCCTTATAAAAGGTTATTAAAGGTAAAATTAAAGCAAGAAATGATTTTGTTTATGATGATTTTGATCAAAACAATTATTATGATATGATTTTCTCCGTGAATGAGACATTCACCATGTGGATGGTGTGACAAAAGATCTTGTAGTACAAAATTAATTAAGAGCTCCGAAAGAACTAATTTGTTACTATCCGGATGAATGAAATTTTCTTGATATTGATATTGTAGTAAGTCTCAAAAGAAACTTTTTGAGTTTCAAATGTATTAGCCAAAGTGGTTGGCATATTGAGACTATAAATGAAAGGAAGATTAATTATTTTCATATTACTATAATCACACCGGGTAAATATAAAAGGTTATCCGGTTTTTCTTCTATTTGTACTACACAAGTATAAGCATGATGATGGAATCACATACGATAGTAAATTAGATGTTTATTGAAATAAATATCAGTTGGCATGACCGGTAGGCCATCCCGGTTCAATTATGATGCGAAAAATTGATTGAGAATTCACACTGGCATACACTGAAGAAATAGAAGATTCTTCAAGAATTCTCTTGTGCTGCTTATTCTCATGATATACCGGTTAAGGTTGGGATTGAATCCGTTAAAATCTGGAACTAATAAAAGGTGATATATATATATATATATATATATATATATATATATATATATATATATATATATATATATATATATATATAGGTCCAGTCACCTGCCATGTGGGTCGTTTATTATTATATAATTTTAAAAAATGCATCTATTGTATGGTCACATGTGAGTTTGATGTCAACTTGTAGTATGGATTTTGCAAGGTTGATTGCTCAAATTATTAGAGCACAGTTCCATAATATAAATTATGATAATTTATCTTGATAATGCTGGTTTAAATCCAACTTGGTTTAGCAAAAATTGTAGGTCTCCAATTATAGTTAAACCATTGGTTATGAGATGTATTAGTTAACGTACAGCAGCACTTGTATACATCTAGCCAAGTTATGATAAATTCTCCATATCACAATTGGTTTAGGGTCAGGAACCAAATAAATTTTATCTAAAAATATAGATGTGTTATATGATTTAATTATCCCACCACAATGCACAAAGATGGGTTCCCAAAGAAGGTTGGAATATGTGTTGGTGATCCCAACATTAGTGGGAGAAAATAGGCAGCTAAAAAAATAATACATGGAACGAATTATTATGAGTACACATAGATGCTCGTACAAGAAAATTTGAACTTGAAGTTCAAGTGATAATTCATTTGCAAAATATTGTCAGGCGCATTTGTTGACCCAAAGCTAAATGTCATATTTCAGCTGTTAATGCTCCAAACAGAATAAAGTCCATGATGGACAGAGTTTATGAGACGCATGAAGCGTAATAGACTAATCGATTCTAAAGATAAAACTCCTTGAAGAAAGAGAGGAGCAAATGATAAAGATGGTCATAATAAGGAGGCAAGTGCTTTATAAGAGCACCATGACATAACATTTTATAAGACCTCATGGGAGAGGCTCAGATACCTGAAAATAATGAGATCTCGATAAGTTATGTCTTTATTGATTGATGATGGAACCGACGTAAAATGATCGTGGATGATATTGTTGATATAATGTGGCCCTTAATATTATTAATATTGACGAGGATCTTGAACTCAAATCTGTCATGAAGTTTGGACGGATAAATGATTGGCTAAATGAAAAGTACGCAGTGAAAATTGACTTCACATGAAAAATGTGAAGTTGGACGGATAGTCCTAAAACCTGAACGTATAAAGCCAATGGAGGTATAAATGTGTTCTTGTGCAAAAGGTTAAATAAAAAATCAAGTCGATAGACATAAAGACGACTCGTGGCACAAAAAGATTTGTAAATATCCTAGCATTAATTATATGGAGACATGTTCTCTTGTGGTAGATGCAGTCATTTCAGGTTTTGATCTGACAATATATTTGATATGCATATAATGAAAATCCTTGAAGGATTTAAATTGTTCTGAAGCATATCAAGGTTTCAAGAAATTTATTAAATAAAGCTTCAACAAACCATTATTATGTGGATTAGAGCATCATGGCATACATGATTTATTTTTGTTGGTGCACTATGTATATTGAGTATGACAATATGCTAGCGAGATATAGTTTTGTTCATATATGAAGATATTGTTATACTATTCGTATTATATTGCAAAAGGAATCCTTGATATAGATTTGTTTATTATAACTAATACTGTCAAGGTTTTGTTGGTTATGCAAATGCAGACATTTTTTGAAGTCTGTTCTTCAAACAATCTATTTGTATGTGAGGGAATTGCCATATTATCATTTCATAAGGTTGTCAATTGTTGATAATTATTCAAGTCATGTCAATATATTAGCAACTGATGAAGCGAGTGACTTAACACACTACAGATGTGTGACTTTTCTTTGAAGAGAAGATTCTAATAATAGTGAAGACGCTAATGTTTGCTTATCTCAATTGAAAGAAGGATATATTGAAGGAGGCAAAATAAATCCTATATTTCATCAAAATTCTTTGTCAGACACAATCTTCAACAGAATGATGAAATAGATGTTCAAGAAATTCATTCAAGTGATAATTTGGCGTAATAATTTACCAAGGCATTGTCGGTCTCAAGATTAGAGAAGTTGTTATACAAGCTTGGAATTTTTCATCTCCGAGAAATAAAGTGTTGTTTTCATCAGAGGGAGGCACATACGCGTTGTACTCTTTTTCCCTTAGCTAAGATTTTATCCCACTGGGTTTTCCTGGCAAGGTTTTTAACGAGGCAACAAGTAATGCGTATTACAATATATGTGTACTCTTTTTCCTTTACTAGGATTTTTCCCACTGGATTTTTTTCCTAGTAAGGTTTTAACAAGGCACATTATTTATAGACATTCAAGGGAGAGTGCTGTGAAATATTATAATTATATTAGTGGATGTCTATTACTCCTAAAGAAGTTACTCTCACTGCTCTTCTCCATCTCCATATCTCCCACTTCTCCAATACTTATGGTTGTAACGCTCATGCTTACATAACCTTCCCCGTGATCTTTCTGCATGATCTCAAATATTTAATGTCATGTTTATGGCATTCTTTTGTATATCTCTATGTAATCCTATAAATAGAGGGTTTTGGTACCACATTATACACACTTGAAATACATAGAAGAAATAAGAAAGCTCCCTCTTCCTCGTATATTTTTTGTCTATTTTATTATTTTATATTATTACTTTGAGCTTAGTTTTTTAACATAAATTATTTATTGAGAAAAATATAAAACCTGGTCCCACCTCCTAGAAGAGCGAGTTCTAGGCCACGTTTGATTAGAAAAATCCTGTAGAGAATGCGAGCTGCTCTGCAAATTGCAACCTTCTTTTTTCTGTAAAAATGTCCCTTCTGTTTTTAGAATTGTAAAATATACAAAAACCTCAACTTCCCTTCACATAAACTTCCTTACTCAATTCATTTCACTTCCTCTTTTCTGTAGAAAACTATTGAATTTTGCCATGGCAGCACTTACTCAAATTTCCATCAATTTCCTAGCCTTAAATACACCACACAATGCTTTGTACAGAAAACCAAACTTTATTGGGCTAAAACTGCATCGATCCATCTGTTGTTACAGTCATTTAAGTACAAGAAAAGAATCACTTTGGAACAAGTTAAGAGCTTTTAAGGAGAAATCTTCATTCTTGACAGTTAAGAGGGATAAAAATGGGATTTTGGAGAAAGGTGAGAAGAGAATGGTTTTCGTGAAATTCAAACAAGGGTTTGGATTTGATGGAATTGGTGATGGTGGTGGTGGTGGTGGTGGGAAGGATAATAGTAACACTGTGAGAGTGGTGACTAATCTTGTTCTAGCAATTGGGCTGACTTATCTTTCTATGACTGGTCAGCTTGGCTGGGTCTTGGATGCTATTGTTTCTGTTTGGGTACTCTCTCTCTCTCTCTCTCACACACACACACACTCTTCACACTTGCATCACTTAAAGTTAGCATATTAGCATTTAGATTCTATTGGCATTCCACTTGGTTATTGGAGATATGCATTTGTATTTACTATTTAGTTAAAGTTTAACTTATATAAACTGATGTTGTAAATAATTCTTTACAATATCGTGGATATTACTTAAAATCATTTACTTTTGCTATGTGGAATTGTCATTATAATTTTTTGCTATGTTGTGCGGACTCTCCAAAAATGCTGCCGCATTCGTGTCGGATCCTCCAAAAATACTACTTTTGAAGGATCTGACAACCATTCGGCGGCACTTTTGAAGAGTTCGAGCAACATAGGTTTTTTGTGGTATGCCATGGCTTGGGTACTTATCTCAGTTTTTTTCTTCCAGATTTACGTACATCTTACGTGTCACCTTTTAGGTTAATTGACTGATGTTAGTTTGGAAACTTCTGTTAATTCTCATTTGCAGCTTCTGATACTTAACATGTTAGGATAACATAACACAATGGATGGAACATGCTTATACTATGATGATGCTTATCCTTTCATATTTATGGTGGTTTTATTTTACTACATGTTAGAATTTACTTAAAGTTATCGCTGCTTGCGTAGTGCTTCAACCTAAATTAGTGAGTCATATATTACAGTATAATTTTTTTCATAATGCAGTCAATCTCTGTGTTGCTGCTTTGCATGTATTAGCAATGATTCTCTTGTCACACCGCACCTTATGAAAATTAACAGTTGTCCATTTTCTCGCTCCCAGCTCCTTGCAGTTCTGCTACCAATTGTAGGTTTGGGAGCTTTTATTTGGTGGGCTGGACGAGATATAGTTCAAGGCACTGTAAGTGAACTATACTCGCATCTCTTCACTTTGCGTCATCTATCCTGTTATTTCAACTGCCTGCTTCAAAGTTGCAAAAGTGTCTTCTTGTGCCTGTGAATTATCAAATTTAAGCAGCCTGTTGACTCATTTGACTGATTATAAAAGTGAAATGCTTAAGTTTCAACTGGAAAACAGAATTTCTGGAATAACTACTATTTTGTGACAAATAATTGGTTAGTCTTGTGCTCATATATTTTTACAATGTCCACATGATGCTTACACCATGCAGTAAAGGTTATTCTGTCGTAAGTGCAAAACTTAGGTTGCTATGGTGTTGAGAAATAAAAAATTTCAAAATTATACCAGATCAAATGAAGTGCTTTTCGAGTCCATCTGACAACTATGAACTATCGCACATGTTTCCTGATGTGTTTGCTAATGGATTTCTTCTATTGTACAGTGCCCAAACTGCGGGAATGATTTTCAAATTTTCAGGTAAGAGCAATGGAACCTTGTTTAAGAACAAGATATGAATCCAGGTGGCCTGATTATTTCTGTTAGTTAGTTATAGCATTGATTTTCACCCAGTGCAGGTCTACTTTAAATGATGAGGTTCAACTTTGCCCTTTCTGTACTCAGCCGTTCTCAGGTTAAATTTCATACTCTAAGTTGGCTTGTCTCCCTTTTTTTTTGACAACTTTCTCATAGCTGATCGATAGATAGCATTCGTGTTTCTTTTAGTTACCACTATTCTTCTCAGTTCTAGCATTCGTGATGGGAAATTGCATATGTTTTATTGTATTTTTTATGTAACCTTATGTTATTAGGTATCTGAAGGGAGTGCTGTCAAAATCTCGTGGAGTTGGGCCTCTTTCCAAGATTTTTGCATTACCAGTATATTTCTCATCATGTATGCACCTTATAAAGCAGATGTGGGTATTATTTTAGTTGGTGGAATGGGGGGTAAGGAGCGGTAAACAAGACAAGCCAAGTCTAATAGATAGTTTATTCAATTTCGGGAGAAATTTTATAATAAACTTTTGTGTTGTGTTCAAACTTGGTATCAGTGGCCATTAACACATGAAGCAGTTCTCTAACACGGCTTTTCTACACACTGAATACAGTTCATTGCTTTGTCAATGGACTTTGAGCCTGAGCTCAATTAGCTAAGGAATATCAAATTTCGTCCAATTAGTTAATTATTTTCTGAAGGAACCACGGAAAAGATTTATCAAGAAATTCAAGTATCAAATAGCGTGTTTCATGTGTGGCATGTACCGTTGTTTACCTTGCTTTTCTCCACCTCATAATCTTAGTCCTTTGTCTAAATGCATATATGCGAGTTAGACTATCTATGTGGGCTTTTTGCATTGCAGTTAGGCTTACTGCACTGATCTCCCACTCCTAGATTTCGTAAGGAGAACTTCATGTATTTCTCTTCTTTGCCTTAAAATTAATCGATGTCCTTTGAATCCTTGGAGTATATACATGTTTGATATTTTTAATGGTGATTAAAAGTGCACTTGGATACAGCAGTGCCATCAGATGTTGCTACCAATAATTAATATCTTAAGCTATGTTGTGTGGACTCTCCAAAATACTGCCGCACCTGTGTTGGATCCTCCAAAAATACACTACTTTATCCGATACGCACCTGGCGATATTTTCGGAGAGTCTGAGCAACATAGATCTTAAGAGTTGTTGGATATGTTTGACTTTCGTTTTGTTATCTTGATCTTTCTCGGTGTAAATTTTGAATTTTGTTTGTCAATTGATCAAGTCTTTGTTCAAACATTGATGTGGGCCATATCATGGTAACTGATCCAAGCTAAGCCTGTTATTTGATGCATCATCTTTATTGATGAGTTATATTGATGATCATCTTAATTGATGAGTTATTCTACACGTCATCTTTGAGCTAAATCAGTTATATCTGCAGTTGTTGGCAATGAGTTCGTGAGAGACCCAGTAAAGTTCTCTAACCAGTCAAACACATTTGGTCAAGCATTCAGTGATTTCAGTGCTCGTTCAAAGAAAGGTTTGCATTTTTCTTACATATTAGGGAAATAACAGTCTATTCATTTCATGTTGTTTTTTTTTGGAGATCGTTCTTTTAACGAGTTAATGCTGCCTCTCCCCTAAATGAGCTAAACTTTTGCAGTTCTCCTTCTCTAAAAGTTAGTCAGAATAAATAAATATGAAAATGAATTCTTTCAAGGAAGAAAACCCATTTTGTTCCAACTTTCCTGGGATCCTTATTGCTCTATTAGTGCATTCAAATCCCTTAGATTAAAGCCTTTTTCTAAAACTTAAGTTTTAGCAATTGAAAACGTTACAGGGAAGCTGCTAATCTTTGCTTTATTAGATACAAACTTTGTAAGAAGTAGTTTGTTATTCTTGTGGGAAATGTGGGACTTTCCCACATCGGTGGCCTAAAGCTACTTTATGGGCCTTTTAAGTTCTTGTCCATTTTATATATTTGCTTAAGAATACACACTACTTTATGTGCCTTTTAAGTTCTTGAATTTAAAATTCAAATAAACAGACACATCTGTTAATGAAATAAAGTGACTTTTCGGAAAAGGCCTGATTTTTGCTCTATAAAGAAACTTGAGATTCCCTACAAAGAGATTAAGAAAAATCTGCAAATATCAAATAGTGGCTTGTTGTATCCTGAAGAAGATTGTCCGTATTTTCCCCAAATCTATATACAGGCAATAACTTCTTAAAGGAAAGTCGTTCTCACGCCTCAAGCCTTCTCAATCTCGTTTTTCAATCACTGCTTTCTAACAAACTTAAATGCTTTGAGATCACTATGCTAGACTATGGATCAACTTTCTCATGCTTATTTACTTTGAGTTTCTCTTGAAACAAAAGGAGCCTCTAGTTTTTATTCTTCTGGATAGGATATGATATTCAGACATTTTATATTTATTTTTTTAGAAAAGAGAGTGTTATGCAATTAGTAACTATCTTTGAGTGAACATTCCTTCTAAATCCACCCCCTTCCCTTAGCGGGACACGTATTTTGGGAGGTTGATCGTGGGGACATAAGGATTCAGGAAAAGCTAAAAGGCTTCACGAAGCCTAAGATTTCAACCAAGCATTCTTTTGTTTTTCTCATTGTAAGTTTCTGTCTGAGAACTTTTTTAGCATATGCTTCTAAGAGATAATCTTCCAAACGTATTTCTTGGATAAGGTTGAAATAATCCTCATAAGAAACTTCATTTAACCGCTAGATTGTGGGAAACTGCCAAAAGATGTGCAACTTTTGATCACCGGGGGTTTGAATCAGGATCCAATGGATCCCTCAATATCTGAATTAGAGACTATTCATGTATTTACTTTACAGGTAAGGATTCCACTACCGGAATTGTTGATGTTGAAGCAGAAGTTAAGGACGCGGAGTAGGCAGTGGTCTCCAGTTGTACAGTGGCATATGGTAAACATATATGTGCATTAGAGAACAAATTTGTGTCTCCGGTTTTTTATTTATTTGAAAAGAAAATCCTTGGAGAAAGATCCCATGAACAAACATTTTGTTATTTATCCATATATTTGTCAGCGTAGATACAATGTCCAGAATAAGGGCAGCCCGGTGCACAAAGCATCTCGCTTTCACGCAAGATCCGGGGAAGGGCAGCACCCCAATAAAACTATAAAAATGTTCGAACAGGGTGTACAAGCTGTGGTTCTTTAAAGAAAGTCATTTCGATATAGTCATATTCTGTCCGTCTTTATCTGCTAGATGAAACCTTGTTCTGTGCATCTTTGCCATTCCTCGCTTGGGAGGGGTTTGTTTCAGAATTGATCCTTTTATTGTTGTTATAATTCTGGAGACTTTAGGCTAGCTTTGTATCGTTCGGGTGCTGGGTACAACATTATTTGCTATAAAATTATATGAGCATATGCACCCTACGAATTTAGGAAGGAGATTTATCTTTTAGCAGCCCTTTCATGTCATGTATGAGGATGCTTCTTTTTCTTCTTTCAAAGATATCATCATTAGGGAGTATTGGGAGGCAGCAGCAGCTGAATGGGAAGAAGACCGGAGAATCCCACGTTCGTATGAAGAGAAAAGCTTCGGGGGCACTATTCTTATGAAATACCGAAGAACACCACATTCAGCATAGCTTATCATGCATGGCCCTACATAGCATACAGTCAGCAAATACATGGTAAACGTATTATAGAATGCTGCTGATGATGTTAAAGAAAGTGGTGATACAATTATACTTGATTGTAGTATACCATAACATACAGAAGCGTGTATTCGTTATTCCCTCATCATGTAGATAGCATGGGTTGGCATTTTGTAAGAACGCGTTGTTGCTTCGCATCAGGCGAGGTGTTGATGGGTATTGTTTAATGTGACTCAATTGTATATCGTAGTACAATATTTTCTTTGAATTGGACGGTTTTCATTCCTTTAATCTTCAATTCCAAAGCTGCAAATGGTTTATTGGATTTATGAGGTATTGTCTCCACAAAATATGTAAGCTCTGGTTATAGAGATTAAACAGGTACCTTGGTAATTTTCTCAAGAATTAAAGCTCCGTTTGTATTGTGAGGAATTGAAAGAATTGCATAAAAAAATAATAGGTTTTACAAAACCTTTTTGCTATATAAGATGGAGTCTACGTAATATACTGCTCTTCCGAACAGTATAAATTTGTTAAGTTAAGCAAAGGTACATTTGCGAGCACTAGTTCATTTTCTAAACGTTGTAAAGCTTACCCTTGCATAAACCACAACTAAAACCGTTCCATATTTCCACCATCATATCACATAATACCAGCGCCTCATTTTCAGTTTTCTGTAATTTGTCTCCTTCAGTAGCTAGAATTGTAAGAATACATCTCCCGTCTAACAAGCATGAATATAGGCACCAAAAGCACGACGGAAGCAAGCAGCTTGATGATCAAATGAGCTTGGTGCATCTATTGAAGCTCCTAGATTATTTATTCCCAGCTGTTGAGGTACTATCATGCTACTCGGTTCATTAAGCTCCATCAAACCAGGTCTAGGCATCCGAATTTGTTAAAATGACAAAGAAAGGAATGAGAAAAACAATGTGGCTCGTCTCCTCGACGTACTCATGGTCATTATGCAAATGAATAACTAAATTTGCTTCAAAAGAAAGAAACACCACAGCCTTAGTAAGCAGAGAGTTTCTAAATGGGCCGACATTCTACA
Source organism: Nicotiana sylvestris (assembly GCF_000393655.2). Classification (NCBI taxonomy): domain Eukaryota; kingdom Viridiplantae; phylum Streptophyta; class Magnoliopsida; order Solanales; family Solanaceae; genus Nicotiana; species Nicotiana sylvestris. The sequence continues at coordinate 69,191,663 of NC_091063.1, forward strand.
AGGGGGAAAAATACATAGCTAGTTGTCCAGCATTTCATGCGCAATTCAGTCCAATAAGAGAGGTGGAGGAAATGGGGGGAAACCATTTAACACTCATGGCAAAAATTTTAAACCGCAGAGCCCTAACAGCTGCTTTATTCAAGGAGATCAGAGAGACGCATCCACTGTCAGTGCGATCCTTCACCAACTTTCTGCCATGAGATGAACCAAATCAGCAGATAATAGAGAGAGAGAACATCATATTTCAAGCAGTCTAAGAATAGATATTTCAAAGCAGTCTGTTCAAGGTGAAATGTCCATATACACTGTGCACATGATGAGATGTTTGCTAGGTTCAGTTAACTCGCATAATACCTTTTTCTTCTGAAGTGAAGTAAGATTTAACTACCATATACTAGTAAAACCATATGGGCAATCATTTGGTCTTTTATTATTATGTCAATTCTTTTTCAAATTTCAATCAGCTAACTGCGGGCAAAAATAGATAAAATAATGGGTCTTAAAATGTTACATAGTTTTTTTGATAAAAGTATTACATAGGCATATGAAATGGACATATACGAAATAATGACACCAATTAGAGATCGTAGTAGAAATAGAAAGTTAAATATATACTTTAACATTACCAGCAACAACAAAATATTTGAATAAAGTTGTTCAACGTGAAAAGAAGTGTACCTCTTCCTTCTTCTTCCACTGTCAGTGCGATCCTTCACCAACTTTCTGCCATGAGATGAACCAAATCAGCAGATAATAGAGAGAGAGAACATCATATTTCAAGCAGTCTAAGAATAGATATTTCAAAGCAGTCTGTTCAAGGTGAAATGTCCATATACACTGTGCACATGATGAGATGTTTGCTAGGTTCAGTTAACTCGCATAATACCTTTTTCTTCTGAAGTGAAGTAAGATTTAACTACCATATACTAGTAAAACCATATGGGCAATCATTTGGTCTTTTATTATTATGTCAATTCTTTTTCAAATTTCAATCAGCTAACTGCGGGCAAAAATAGATAAAATAATGGGTCTTAAAATATTACATAGTTTTTTTGATAAAAGTATTACATAGGCATATGAAATGGACATATACGAAATAATGACACCAATTAGAGATCGTAGTAGAAATAGAAAGTTAAATATATACTTTAACATTACCAGCAACAACAAAATATTTGAATAAAGTTGTTCAACGTGAAAAGAAGTGTACCTCTTCCTTCTTCTTCCACTGTCAGTGCGATCCTTCACCAACTTTCTGCCATGAGATGAACCAAATCAGCAGATAATAGAGAGAGAGAACATCATATTTCAAGCAGTCTAAGAATAGATATTTCAAAGCAGTCTGTTCAAGGTGAAATGTCCATATACACTGTGCACATGATGAGATGTTTGCTAGGTTCAGTTAACTCGCATAATACCTTTTTCTTCTGAAGTGAAGTAAGATTTAACTACCATATACTAGTAAAACCATATGGGCAATCATTTGGTCTTTTATTATTATGTCAATTCTTTTTCAAATTTCAATCAGCTAACTGCGGGCAAAAATAGATAAAATAATGGGTCTTAAAATATTACATAGTTTTTTTGATAAAAGTATTACATAGGCATATGAAATGGACATATACGAAATAATGACACCAATTAGAGATCGTAGTAGAAATAGAAAGTTAAATATATACTTTAACATTACCAGCAACAACAAAATATTTGAATAAAGTTGTTCAACGTGAAAAGAAGTGTACCTCTTCCTTCTTCTCTTTGTTTCCCTTTGTGAAGAGCTTATAACCTCCGTAGAAGGCCAATCCCCAACCAGTAAGAGAGACGATCACAAACTACAAGGACCAAATTAAGTTCCTAATCAAACATCAAAGTGTATCAAGTGCAAGTGCACTATCTATTAGTGCTTGTGATTAACGGAGAGACTACAAATTCTAATTCTGAGTTAAACTTGTAACAATATAAAGAGTGATCAAATTACACAAACGTTAAAAAACAGCAATATAGCAAATCCTTTCCTATTAAATGCACAAATATGGCAATTTAGCAAATCATCTCCTGTTATACCCACATGTTATCACACCCAATTGGAAGGATTTCTAGTCAGTGAACTATTGAAGTTACGGCCCAAAACATTGGTGACTCACAACTGGAAGCCAAAGTTGTCGAAAAGTATGGATTTTGTCAAATCTAATATGCACTAATATTGAAAGGATACATACAGGGATCCATGTAATATAAGATTTTGCAGTGGTCTAGAATATATATATCTTTAGAAGAGGTAAAACATCATTCCCAATGAGTAGTAAGAAAGAAAGTCATTTCTCACAATCACAAGTGAGTGAATACTCTTCTGGATCCCAAATTCATAAAGAGAACCACAATCCCCACCTAAACTTGTTGTCAACCATGTTTAAGTGACCATTAAAATAATATAATTCTCTATCTGACATCTTACATTCAAAGTTCCTACTATTACTAAAGTACACCTTTAGGAAAAAGTTACGGAATGCTTACAACAAATTTTAGAAGTTTCAATTCAAACGTCAAGCAAGCCGATAATGCCAAAGCCAACAAACAAACATAACAGTTTAGACAAGTAGAAAAGACATTGCAAAGGTCTGAAAGACTCACGTGCTCTTCTTTCCATTTTGATGGACTCATCGGATCCTGCCAAAAGTTCACCTTTGGAGGTCCATGATGATCTGCATCAAAAAGAACAAATATTATTACTAGTTATTTCAACTTCCAGTATTCCGTGTCCATGAATAACAACATTACAAACAAATCCCATGGGTACTATGATTGCTTTTACAGGAAGATAATACAATTTGCGGAACAAATTAAAGTTTCATAAATTTAAGTTTAAGGAGAATTAGTGAAATTACCACCACCACCGGCAAGACCACGCCGCTGGATAAGCAAGGCACCTTGCTTCGTTGTACTAACTGATTTGGAAGCGGAGAATCGAGATAAGTTCGCTGCTTGACGTGCTGCTGCCGCCCACGCCGCCATTGTATCGTACCGTCCTGATATCGGAGTCTACCGGAGCTCGCTCCTAGAAATGAGTAGATGCAAGAAGACAATCACCAAATGACCCAAATGCCCTTTTTCAGTAGCTACTGAACGTACTGGGCCTTGGCTGCTTGGCCCAAAGGCCTTCGTAAAGATACAGCAAAAAGGGTGGGAAAATTTACTACCCTATATTTATGTCACCTTTTAATCTATACCCTATTTTAAAAAATTATTAATTTCGTAACCAACTAACAAAAAATCTATAATAATATTACCATTATACCCTTCCAAAACATATAAAATATGCATCACGCATACCAGATTCAAATTCCAAATCGCCCCCGTCTCTCCTTCATCACTCCGTTTCTCCTCAGATCGCCTCTCGCAAACCATATTTGAACCAGATTCAAATTTCAAATTCCAAATTCAAAATTATAAAATACATTGTAAGTATTCAAATTCATCTTCAGAATTCAAAATAGTTTTTGAAACTGGTTGATTTTATGATATATGTTTTCTAATTGATTGATTGAAGTTGTTTGACGGATGAAACATGAACTCTTCATTGATATGCTGAATTCTATTCTAAATTTGTTTTACGTTGAATTCTAACATTCTAATCCGACAAATTCAAATATGCTGAAGTTTTCCACTACATAATATGCTGAAATTTTTGGTTTATTTGTTAAACAAGCTGAGTTTTTACATATGCTGAAGTATATGTCTTGTTTATTTGCTAAAAAAGCTGAAGTTATTTAGTTCATCTTTAAAAACTTCAGCAAAACGAGCTGAAGTTATTTAGTTCATCTTTAAAAACTTCAGCAAAACGAGCTGCAGTTTTAAAGTACTTACATCTTTAGCAAAACTTCAGCAAAACTTCAGCATAGATGATGAAGTTTTTTAGTTAATCTTTAAAAACTTCAGCAAAACGAGCTGAAGTTTTCCTTCTACACTGAGTAAAAAAAATAAAACATAAATTAACATTACATATTGCACAAAAACTTCAGCATAGTTTTTTAGTTACTCTTTAAAAACTTCAGCAAAACGAGCTGAAGTTATCCATCTATACTGGGTGAAAAAAATAAAACATAAATTAAAATTACATATTGCACAAAAACTTCAGCATAGGTGCTAAAGTTTTTTATTTAATCTTTAAAAACTTCAACAAAACTAGCTGAAGTTTTCCTCCTACACTGGGTAAAAAATAAAAACATACATTATAATTTAATATTGAACAAAAACTTTAGCTCGTTTTGCCGAAGTTTTCAAGAATGAACTAAAAAACTTCAGCATTTTCCTGATATTTTTAAAGATGAACTAAAAAACTTCAGCATAGGTGCATTATGTATGTTATTATGATTTTTTGGAAAAACTTCATACCAAAAAATGCTTAAGTTTTTCGGAATATGTAAAATATTTTCATATAATTTTTAGTATGCTGAAGTTTTTTTAGTTCATCTGCTAAAACATGCTTAATATTTTGTCCTGCAATATGTAATTTTCGGATAAGTTTTTGTTAATTCCTCTGTTATTTTCTAAGTTTAGAAAGGATTAATATTAAGAAAATGCACAAAAACATCATCTTTCATTAAGTAAAATAAAAAATAAATTAAAATTATATATTGCACGAAAACTTCAGCATAAAATATTTAAGTTTTTTAGTTCATTCTTGAAAACTTCAGCAATGGGAGCTAAAATTTTCCTCCTGCACTATGTATTTTATTATGATTTTTTGGAAAAACTTCATACCTAAAAATGATTAATTTTCGAATGAGTTTTTGTTAATTCCTGCTGAAGTTATTTAGTTCATTTCTTCTGTTATTTTTCGAGTTTGAAGAGAACTAATATTAAAAAAGAGCACAAAAAACTTAAAACAAAAATAGAATATTTCATTAAACATTAAAAATATAAATTAAAATTACATAAAAAATAAATAACATTATAATACTTTAACTAAAAAGACTATTGTGATGATTACAAATTCTGTGTTTCGAGACCTTAAAAACCTCTTTCTGTCTCACCTCGATTTGCGTGCGCAATCCAAGCGCGTAGCTGGAAAGCCATTATATGAAATTTTGTGAAAATGATAAAATTTGCCTTTAAATGAGTTTAAGGTTACTTCGGTCAAAATTTTAGGTAAACGGACCCGGACCCGTGATTTGATGGTCCCGGAGGGTCCGTAGGAAAATATGGGACTTGGGCGTATGCACGGAATCAAACTCCGAGGTCCCAAGCCCGAGGAATGAATTTTTAAAGAAAATTATTTTCTGAAATATTTATGAGTTTTTGGAAATGAAATGTGTTGGAAATTTTATGGTATCGGCCCCGTATTCTGGTCCCGGATCTAGGTACATGTCTTATATGTGATTTAAGTTGAGTCTGTGAAATTTGGTAAGAAACGGACTTGAGATGACGTGAATCAGACCTTATTTGAGAAAAATTGGAAAATTGATGTTCTTAAGTGATTTCATGATTTTGATGCTAAATTCATAGTTGTTGATGTTATTTTGGTGATTTGAATGCACGAGCAAGTCCATATGATATTTTTAGGTTGGTGTGCATGTTTGGTTTAGAGCCCCGAGGACTCGGGTGAGTTTTGGATAGGCCACGGAGTGGAATTTTCACTTAGGAACTGCTGGTATGTTGCAGGTCTGCAGGCTTCGCATTTGCGTAGCCTGGATCGCAAATGCAAGCTTGCAAATTCGAGAAAATCTCCGCAAATGCGAAAGGATCTAGTATGCCTTGGGATCTCAAATGCGACGTAGTGATCGCAAAAGCGATCTCGCAAATGCGAAAGGCCCATCGCATTTGCGAAGTGGCCTGGAATCCCCCTTGGTTGCAAATGCGACAATCCGGTCGCAATTGCGATACTTTGTCGCAAATGCGACAACAACAAATTTCTGAGGGGTTCGCAACTGGTCGCAACTGCGATGTTTGAGACCAGTTAATTCACACTTAGACGCATTTGCAACCATTTTTCATATCTCCTCAAAGAATAAACTCTCGAGGGCAATTTTTCAAAGAAAATTTCTTCTCCAAATCAATTGTAAGTCATTTCTAACTAGTTTCCTTCAATTTTTAACATCTTTTCACATGATTTCAACTCAAAATAAATGATTTTCATGGGGGAAATTGGGTGTTTTGGGTAGAACCTAGATTTTTCAAATTTTGGGGATTTGAACCTCGATTTGAGGTTCAATTTCAAAACAAATTATATATTGGGGTTCGTGGGGGAATGGGTAATCGGGTTTTGGTTCGAACCTCGGGTTTTGACCACGTGGGCCCGGAGGCAATTTTTGACTTTTGGGGAAAAACTTTAGAAAACTTATTTTCATGCATTAGAATTGATTCATTTAGCATTTATTGATGTAATTAAGTAACTTGTGGCTAGATACGAGCGAATTGGTGGTGGAATCAAGAGGTAAAGCGATAGTTGAGACTTGAATTGTGCTCGTGGCATCGAGGTAAGTGTTTGGTCTAACTTTAGCTTGAGGGATTAGGAGTTGAGTCCTATTTGCTATGTGATAATTGTTGAGTACGACATATAGGCATGGTGACGAGTATCTATGCGTTGGTGTCAAGCATGCCCGTGAGTCTTATATTATGATTATTTTGACTCTGTTTATATTATTCATGCCCTTTTGTGATGATTTCTATTGTTGAGTAAAGTTTGTTGAAGTAATAGTGGTATTTGAGTATTGAAGAGCGTTGGCTCAAGTGTATAATGAATTGTGGAAGTATAATTGGCAATTGAACCTTATAGAGCATTGACTCAAATTGTAAAGAGAGTTGTGAAGTAAAAGTGAAAAAGAGAGAAGAAATATTATATTGTCTCCCTTGCCGGGATGTTGTTGCTTTTAATGTTATCTCCCTTGCCGGGATGTTGATGCTTTTGATATTGTTCCCTTGCCAGGATTTGGTTGTTGAACTATTGTGCCCTTGCCGGGATTTTTGTCATGACCCTAAACCCGGACCCGATCGTGATGGCGCCTCTCGTAAAGACAAGGCCAGCCGACACTTCCCATTTCAATTTTTAACAGTTAAACCATAAGAAATAAGTCTAAAACATAATAAATAGAATCTCAAAGTAGCAGATATTAGCATGATTTGCAGAATACAACCCCACATAGCCCGATATCGGGGTGTCACTAGTCATGAGCATCTATCAATCCTAATACAAGTCTAAAAAGTCTATAAGCTATTACAAAATGTCTGATAAAAGATAGAATGGTAAAGGGGGAGAAACACAGGACTGCAGACGCCAAGCAGCTACCTCGTGGACTCTGAAGTCTGTCGGGAGCTCTCAGTTCGCACTGGCAGGATCAGCAATGCATGAATCTGCACACGGGGTGCAGGGAGTAAAGTGAGTACTCCAACTCAGTGAGTAATAATCATAAATAAAGACTGAAAGCAGTAAATCATATAAGGCACATTACAGGGTATAATGAAGCAGTAAAACCAGTAAAAACTAACTCAGTAAAAGATATGTAAAAGTCATTTTAGTTCAAATTAAACTCATGAAAGCCTTTTTGAACAATTAAGCAGGTAATTGAAGGGAAATTAAGGAAAGATAAACATATAAAGGTTCGCCCCTCGGGCAATATATCAACAAATCCGCCCCTCGGGCTATCTCACATCACAATAGGCACCTGCGCTCACTGGGGGTGTGCAGACTTCTGGAGGGGCCCCTTACAGCCCAAGCGTAATATCAAGCCATCTCGTGGCGTCATCATTGGGCTCTCGGCCTCATATCAACAAGCCACCTCGTGGTGTACATACCTCAGGCCCTCGGCCTCATGATCATAATCAATGTTTCCTCACAAATAAGCCCTCGGCCTTACCCAGTCAAAAACCTCACAAGCCACTCGGCAGCAGTAAAACATTCTTCTTAGCCCAATTATCATTTAAAAGATCATTTAAGTGTTAAAACATAGTAAACATGGCTGAGTATGAAAATAGTAGAGTATGACATGACTGAGTTCAAGTATAAAGTCAAAACAGTGAGGAAATATCAATAAAATCCCCGAAGGGTTCAAATAGTTGAAACGAGGCCCAAATATAGCATTTAGCCCAAATAATGATGATAGCAAATAGATTTTAGTCAAATACGCGGTAGAATAGTCATTCGGGATGGACTAAGTCACAATCCTCAATAGTGCACGATCCCACGCTCGTCATCAAGTGTGTGCCCTGCGACGCCTTTGCCCCTCGAATCGGCCTCCACTCGTATCGAATCTATCCAAAATCAGAATCACGACATCAAAATATGCTAAGGGGACGAAGTCCAAGCGAAAATAATCAATATACAACACAAATCCTGAAATTACCAAAACCCGACCCCCGGGCCCACATCTCAGAATTCGATAAAATTCACATCAATGGGTTCTTTATCTCCCCACGAGTTCATACATATCAAAAGTACCAAAATCCGACCACAATAGGTCCCTTAAATCCTCAAGTCTAGGTCTCCAATACCAAGTCCTAGTTTCCCTACTTTTAACCCTTAATTTCCATTAGTTATGGCTCTAATCCATGAAATAATACCACAAGAATGAGTTTTAGGTCCAAAATCCTTACCTCAATGAAGTTCCCTTGAAATCCCTCTTCAAAATCGTCCAAAAAGCTCCAAAGCCGACTTAGAAATGGTGAAATAGCTCAAAAATCGCGAAGGACACAATTTATACCTTCTGGACCAGGCATTTTTGCATCTACGGTCATATACCTGCTTCTGCGGTACCTCATTTGCGGCCAAAGAACTGCTTCTGTAGTTTTCACTTGTTCTTCCCCGATCCGCATCTGCGATGCACCAGCCGCACCTGCGATATCACAGGTGCAGTCCACTAACCGCTTCTGCGATTTCTGCCTCCTTAGCTCCATTCCACTTCTGCGGCTCCCTTCTACGCATCTGCGAGATCGCACCTGCGGTCCCCAATCCGCAGGTGCGAAAATACCAGAAGCAGCAAAAATCAGCAGCTCACCAAAATTCTAACCTTCTCCGTCAACCATCCGAAATCACCCTGAGGCCCCCGGTACCTCAACCAAAAGCACAAATATATCCCATAATCTTATTCAAACTTGTACCAATCTTCAAAACACCTCAAACAACATTGAATCAACCGAAACACATCGGATTCAAGTTTAAGTTTCAAAAAATTTCCGAATTACGCTTTTGATCAAACACCCAATCAAACCATGTTCGAATAACCTAAAATTTTGTACACATATCCTAAATGACACAACGAAACTACTCCAACTCTTGGAATTCCATTCCGACCCCTATATCAAAATCTCACCTATCAACCGGAAACCGCCAAAATACCAACTTCACCAATTCAAGCCTAAATCTACTCTGAACCTCCAAAACTCATTCTAATCACACTGTTAAGTCCCAAATAACCTCTCGAAGCTAATTGAACCATCGGAACTCACATCCGAGCCCTCTAACACATAAGTCAACATCCGGTTGACTTTTCCAACTTAAGTTTCCTCAAAAGAGACTAAGTGTCTCAAACCTTACCAAATCCTTTTCGAACCCGAGCCAAACAACCCGATCATATATAGAACCGATAGACAAAGTAATAAGAAGCAGAAATGGGGGAAACAGAGCAGTAACTCATAAGACGACTGGACGGATCGTCACAATTTTATTGCAATTTTATTTATTTCCTTGCCTTATTGCTTGTGATTGTTGTTTGGGTAAGGAAAAGTGTTAAAGCACGAAGGGTGATGTCGTGTATTGTTTTGGTAAGAGAGTGTTAAAGCACGAAGGGTGATGTCATGTATGATTTTGTGAGGAAGAGTGTAAAGCACTAAGGGTGATGTCGTGCCGCATGATGTACAATTCCGTGCCAAATATATTGATTCTATGGTAAGGACGAGAGTAAAGCACGAAGAGTGATGTCGTGCGGTTTATATTGTTTCTTATGGTAAGGACGAGAGTAAAAGCACAAAGGGTGATGTCGTGCACTTGTTTGATTTCTGATTCTTGCTGATAATTGAGATATGGTGTTCCTTGTATTTACCTATTATCTTTCTATTCTTAATTGATGTTTTCCCATAGTATGTTTCCCCCTCCCACGGTTAGATGTACATTACTGTTCTTCTTTTTTGCTATATATGATTTATCTTCACAAGCTTATTTGGTAGTCTGGTCCTAGCCTCGTCACTATTTTGCCGAGGTTAGGCTAGGCACTTACCAGCACATGAGTTGGTTGTGTTGATACTACACTCTGCACTGTGTGCAGATCCCAGAGCAGTAACTTTTGGACCTTAGCTTGGGTGGCTGCCTTCAGTCCATATGGAGATCCAAGGTAGTCCTGCAGGCGTCCCCAGGCCCTGGCGTCTCCCTCTATCCCTTCATCCTGTTTTATTTACGTATGTTGGAAATAGTGTATTATTTGTCTTTCAGACTTTGTTTGTAGTACTCCTAGACCGTCTGTGAAGTTGTGACACCAGTTCTGGGTAGTTGTTGTTTGAGAAGTTGTATTAAATGTATTCACATAGTTTTAATGTTTCTTCCGCTTATGTAAATTTCGTTGTCTATAAGCTTTTGTTTCATAATTGTTAAAGGATTTAAAATGGGAAAAAGGTAATTTGGTCAAACAGTCGGCTTGCCTAGCTTTCATTAGTAGGCGCTATCACAACTCCCGAGGGTTGAAAATCCGGGTTGTGACAATTATACAAAAAAAACTAATCGTCCATATCATCATCATCACCATCGTCACTGCCAGATGGACGAGCATCCTCATCACCAAGACTATCAAATTTCACCAGCATCTCAATACTATCAATATTGTTGTTGATTTCTTCTAGCTCCCTATCGTACTTGTCTATGAGCTCATCCAGTTTCGGCCCAAAAGCCTCTATAATGTCTTGTTTAATTTTGTCAACTATTTGCCTTATTACAGCATCCATTTTTCTGTGTTTTGTATATTATCTGCTAAAATATATGTGTTTGAGCGAATAAACTGACAAGGTATAGCATGCTTATATAGGTGAAAAAAATTCTAAATGGTATATGAAAAGACAAAGAGGAATTTTAAACGTTGTCTAACTAAAAGCGTGCATGAATATGATAGGAATGCAATTATTACACTAACACATACCCCCAACGCAATATAATTACTACTTTAATTGTGTTTGTTACATTTACTCCTGTATACTATACAATTAATGCTGAAATATGCTGAAGGTTATTTAATTCATTTGGTAAACTTTAGCCCAATGTGCTGAAGTTATTTAGTTCATTTCTAAAACTTCAGCACTTAATAAGCTGAAGTTTTTGTCCTGCATTCAATAGTTTTTGTCATAAAGCTTTTTTAAAAAACTTCAACCCAATGTGCTGAAGTTATTTAGTACATTTCTAAAAACTTTAGCACTTGATAAGCTGAAGTTTTTGTCCAGAATTCAACAGTTTTTGTCGTAAAGCTTTTTCAAAAAACTTCAGCCCAATGTACTGAAGTTATTTAATTCATTTCTAAAACTTCAGCACTTAATAAGCTGAAGTTTTTGTCCCTAGATTCATTAATCCTATCATACATCTTTTTTTCAAAAAACTTCAGTAGAAGATGTTTAAGTGAACTTCTTCATTTGTAAAAACTTCAAGACAAACAACCTAAAAGTTTTACTCCTGCACTATGTAATTTTCTCATGTTGCTGAAGTAAAATTTAGTTTATGCTCAAGTCTTGTCCTCCATTAATCACCTTCTTCATGAGTTTTTTTTCGAAAACTTCACTATAAACAAGCTGAAAATGTTCTAGTACATTTGCTCAACTTCAGCTTCAATGTGCTTAGATTTTTTATGAACTTCATAATTAATTCTTTTGTTCACTTTTCTAATACTTGCCACTAAACATGCTTCTGCAGAATGAGTTCGATTTGCGTTGTTATTACTTTCAATGGGAGGTGGACTCTTGATTTCAAATACTTGGATCATGATATAAAACTTGTTCTACTTAATAAGCAAATATCATTCAATACTTTCCTGAAGAAAATTAGTGAAGTTACAAATATTGATTCAAGCAGACATTCACTAAAAGTATGGTTTGATATCAAACTAAATACAAGCAAAGGAATGCTTGTACCTTCAGATGAAGAACTCAGTACCTGTATACATTTGCTTACAACTGATTCAGCCTACAAGAATTGCCATTTCATCATCGAAAAAAATACAACATTCAGAATCATCAACATTCAAACAATCTCTTGCATATGCAATAGATTCAGAACCTTTTGTTGATTATCAACATGAAGTAGGACAACCAATAATGGAAGTAGACAACGAGCAACAACCTTCTAACATTACAGCTGCTACAGAATATATAATACTACAACAATTACCCACTCCTCCAATAAATTCAAATCAGTTTGTCGATGACCAAGAAGAATAAGGACAGCTAATAATGCAAATAGACAACCAACATACAATCTAACAAAGTTTTTGTTACCTTCTGCAATGATAAGCAACAACGAAGATGAAGTAAACATGGAGCTTATACCGATAATATCAGTAGAATTGAAGAAATTGCTGAAACTTCTAGTGCTTCTCAGAAATCAAGAAAAAGAGTGAGGAAAAAGCTGAAAGAATCTCCACCATGTAAAATACTTAGGCACGATGCGTTGCCTGAGGAAGTAAGAGTCGGATCAATTTTGAGAACAAACAAAACATGACTAAATTTTTCTGCAGCTTGGAGATAAACCAAAAAGTTGAATGCACTGATGTTAGATCATGTTCAAAGAGATACGAGCTAAAATTCATCGTGGAGAAATATGGTTGGAATGTATGTGCTACCAGAATAAAAAATTCCACACTATTCAGGGTGATAAAATATCATAACAACCATGAATGCTCGGTTGATGCAAGAAAATCAAATCAGAAGCATCCTACATCAAATTTTATAAGTGAACAAATTATAGAACATGTTCGAGACAAAAAGATAGAGGTTACACCAGCCTTATGTAGAAAATGAAATGAAAAAGAAATTTGGAATTGACATTGGTTATCACAAGGCATGGCGCGCTATTCAAAAATTTGTTGCTTGCATAAGGAGAACACCGGAAGAGAACTACCAGATTCTTCCTTCATACCTACACATGACAGTGCGCAAAAACCCAGAAACGTACGCAAGCATAAAAAGAGATTAGCAAAATAGGTAAGCAAAACAATACTAACCATCAGCCTGAAGTTTCAAATGTTCCTATTTGAAAAACTTCACACCTTATGATTTCTTTTTTTATGTTTCACTATACAGATTTGCTTACATATTCTTTGCTCCTGTGGCATTAATAGCTGGTTGGTCCTATTGTAGACCCGTTATTGCAGTAGATGCAATGTTTTTAAAGTCAAAATATTATGGTGTTCTATTTTTTGTTGTATCAAAGGATGCAAACAATCAAATTTTTCCTCTATCTTTTGGTGTAGCAGATTCAGAACACAACGAGGCATACATTTGGTTCTTCGGGGAAATGAGAAAAGCAATTCAAGGCCAACGTGAACTGGTTTTCTTGTCAGATAGAAAACAATCGATCGCGAATGGGATTAGAAACATTTATCCTGAAGTTCACCATGGTATCTGCCTCTATCACTTTGAGAAAAATTTAAGCAAAGATATGCAAAAGCCACGGTAATAAATCTTTTTCAAAGTGCTGCAAGGTCATACAAACGTGAAGATTTTAATCAGTTAATGTCTAACTCAAAAGTGTTGATAAGAAAACATACAATTACATAATGGAAGAGCCTTCAGAGAGATGGGCTCGATCGTGGTTCCCACGGCGACGTTATGATATGCTAACAACAAACATGGTAGAATCAATGAATTTCGTTTTACTAAAAGGGAGAGAGATACCTATTTTAAGAATGTTAGATTTCATCCAAAAAAAGTTAGGAGAGTGGTTTTATGAATGGAGAAAAAGGCAAATAAAATTTTTCACAGAGTATCAATATGGGCAGAAGAAGAGATGACTAAGAAGATGGACTTGGCTTGCAAAATATTTGTGAGTATATTTATTAACTTCAACTTTTTATATCTGTTACAGTGATTTACTGCTTACATTTAAAAAACTTCATACTTTTTCTTTTTGAAGCAACAATACACTAATATATTTTATTTTAATTTTTTATTCCTTGTTAGGTGTTTCACCTTGATTCAATATTGTTTAGAATAAATAGTAAAAGAATCGAATTCATTGTGGACTTAAAGAAGAGAACTTGTGACTGCTTGGAATTCTAACTTGATGAATTGCCCTGTCCACATGCAATTGCTACTATTAATAAGAGATATTTGCAGAAATCTGATTACTGCTCAAATTGGTATTCAAAGAAAACATGGTTGAAAACATATGAAGGACATGTGAATACCGTGGGAGATCAAAAATCATGGGATATACCACAAAATGTACAATTTGAGATAACAAAACCTCCCGATGTAGAGATTTTACAAGGAAGGAGACAAAAGAAGAGGCATATCCCTGTGACTGAATCAGTACCATTGAAGTCTACCAAATGCAGTCAATGTAAACAAGTTGGGCATAACAGAACAACTTGCTTGTCTTCTCCAGCACCTCATCCATATTCTAAGAAACACACTGAAAAATACTCCAACCTTCAATAATCCTTGGTCTGAATTTAGACTTTCATTATTGTATGACATATTTGAAATGTGATTTTTTTCATAGGAATAAAAAAAATAAGCTTTAGGACTATTTTATATACTGTTATAGTACAAATCACTCATTTTTGTTGCACAGGCTTACAGGTTTGGTTGCATTTTAAGAAAGTACGCAATGACTTCAGCGAGAAAAAACTTCAGCTTACAGTATGTGAAATACATATCTTTAACAAACACACACACACACATACGCGTACAACACACAAAAGAAACAGATGTACAAACAAAAGCTTCAGCATCTCTAGGCTGAAGTTATAGAAAATAAACTTAATAACTTTAGCATATTCTCTATTGAATATGCTGAAGTAAACAAAAATGCACAGCATAAAAACATAAAAAAGGATTACAAAAACTAAACATAAAAACTAACTAATTGTAAAAGTAACTTTTCAGGTGTTTTTATTGTTTTACATTCAGAGAAATTAAATGAAACAAGATAAGTAGGTGGTAAAATAAGTATGTGGTAAATGCAAAAATAAATGTAACTTCATCCATAATAAGCCCACAATTTTTCTATAGTAAAAAATAACTTCAGCCTGAAAATTTTTCACATAATCAATGTAAGTGCAAAAGTAACTTTTCGGTTCATTTACTATATGGTCAAACAAATTTAAATGAAAGATGGAGTAGGTGATATAAGACAAAAAGTAGCTAGTAAATGCAAAAAAAGATAAGTATCAAGTTAAAAAAATACCAAAACATGCTGAAGTTTTTGTCATAATCTTTTTTAAAAACTTCAACAGAAACTGCTGAAGTTATTTAGTTCATTTCTAAGCACTTCAGCACATAATAAGCTGAAGTTTTTTGTCCTGGATTCAATAGTTTTGTCGTAAAGCTTTTTCAAAAACTTCAGCAGAAACGTAAAGCTTTTTCAAAAACTTCAGCGGAAACGTAAAGTTTTTTCAAAAACTTCAGCCCAATGTGTTGAAGTTATTTAGTTCATTTCTAAAAACTTCAGCACTTGATAAGCTGAAGTTTTTATCCTGGATTCAATAGTTTTTGTCGTAAAGCTTTTTCAAAAAACTTCAGCCCAATATGCTGAAGTTATTTAGTTCATTTCTAAAATCTTCAGCACTTGATAAATTGAAGTTTTTGTCCTACATTCAATAGTTTTTGGCGTAAAGCTTTTTCAAATAACTTAAGCAGAAACTGCTGAAGTTATTTAGTATATTTCTGAAAACTTCAGCACTTGATAAGCTGAAGTTTTTTGTCCTGGACTCGATAGTTTTGTCGTAAAGCTTTTTCAAAAAACTTCAGCAGTTTCTGCTGAAGTTATTTAGTGTATTTCTAAAAACTTCAGCACTTGATGAACTGAAGTTTTTGTCCTATAGTCGACACTTTTGTTATGACTTTTAACCAAAACTTCAGCTTAAAAAGCATAAGTTATTTACTTCATACTGAAGTTTAGCATGCTGAATTTCAACAAAAATATACTTAAAATTCATGAAAAAAGATACAAACATATTTGATTCAATCCAAATCAACTAAAAAACTAATTAATGCGAATAGAACAAAAATTTAAAAGAAATCACATAATTCACACAAAATAATGTATATTCACATTATCCAATTTTGTTTTCACTTACATCTTTTGGGAAAAAAAGAAAAAATTAGTTTTTTGTTTACAAGTTATTCTCTTTTCAAAAAATTCACAGAGTGTCTTCATATTCTCCATAGTCATGTCCTAGTTGCTCTTCTCGGGTTTCTTAACTGCTATCTTGTTGCCACTTTACATGAGTCCAAAGATTTGCAGTCAAGTCTCTGTTGAATACCAATGCATGCCTTTGGTTATAGAACTCTAAAATTTGCTTCCAACTGAACTTTACTACTATGATTTTTTTAGGAACTCCCGTCTTATTTCATAACAACTTTACTACTATAATTTCATGCTTACAGATGAGACCTAGACACTAGCAAATCTCAGTGTCAAACTTAAGAGACATGCCCATGCTGAAGAGCTCCTGGTATAATAACTTTGCACCATATACACATCAACCTTCACTATGTCTTTAACTGATTCACAGAAGCGACAATATGGGCCCCTTACTTTGCCACCTTGTACGGACCACTGAATTACATTTGTCATATTCTTGCATTTCCCACATATGTGCATCTGGGAAGAGTCACTTTGTGTGAAAAAATGCAAGTTCGCTGCAACAATATGAACTATAAGACAGTCACACTCCATTTCACCAAATTTAATTCCATCAAAGTATTTTCTGTCAGCCACAGGTTGGCGAAGTTTACTACTATGATTTTTTAGGAACTTTTGTCTTCTGTCATAAGAAAAAAACAAGAAAATATTGGCAAAAACATGTTTACTGGTGTGCAGCTGGGAATTCTTGAGAAGCAAAGATAATGAAGAAGAAGTCCAAAATACTTCATATGTGACAAAGAGTAGCCACATCAAAAACTCGAGCTCCAGGAAATTTGCTCTTTTTACTAAAAGTTATATTTATTAACTAGTAAAAAGAGCAAATTTTCCTGGAGCTCAAGTTTTTGATCTGGCCACTCTCCTTCACATATGACGTATTTTGACTTTTCCTTCATTATCTTTGCTTCCCATGAACTCCCTGCTACACCCAATAAGCATATCTTTGCCAACATTTTCTTGTTTTTCTTTGAATATAATTTAAAGAAATATGATAGAAGTCTATGGATGACTATGAAATTTTCAAGTGAAGAGATTGTTAATATATCCAAAGAGTGAACCTAATCAATTTAATATCTATAAATGTAAAAGATATCAATTTAATATCTATAAATGCTGAAGAGATTGTTAACTGTTTTATGTTCAGAGAAATTGAATATAACAAGATAAGTAGGTGGTAAATGCTAGTAGTTGGTAAATGGAATAAAAATAATAGTAAAAAATAAGGCCACAATTTTTCTATAGCAAAAAAATAACTTCATTTACTATATGGTCAGAGAAATTTAAATGAAAGATGAAGTAGGTGATAGGTGATAAATGACAAAAAGTAGCTAGTAAATGCAAAAAAGATAAGTATCAAGTTAAAAAAATACCAAAACATGCTGAAGTTTTGGTCGTAAAGCTTTTTCAAAAAACTTCAACCCAATGTGCTAAAGTTATTTAGTTCATTTCTAAAAACTTCAGCACTTGATAAGCTGAAGTTTTTGTCCTGGATTCAATAGTTTTTGTCGTAAAACTTTTTTAAAAAACTTCAGTCCAATGTGCTGAAGTTACTCAGTTCATTTCTAAAAATTTCAGCACTTGATGAGCTAAAGTTTTTGTCCTGGATTCAATAATTTTTGTCGTAAAGCTTTATCAAAAAACTTCAGCAGAAACTGCTGAAGTTATTTAATGAATTTATAAAAACTTCAGTACTTGATAAGTTGAATTTTTTGTCCTGGACTCAATAATTTTTGTCGTAAAGCTTTTTCAAAAAACTTCAGCAGTTTCTGCTGAAATTATTTAGTGGATTTCTAAAAACTTCAGCACTTGATAAGCTGGAGTTTTTGTCCTACAGTCAACACTTTTGTTATGACTTTTAACCAAAACTTCAGCTTAAAAGGCAGAAGTCATTTACTTCATGCTAAAAATAATTCAACAAAAATGTACTTAAAATTCATGATAAAAGACACAAAACATATTTGATTTAACACAAGTCAACTAAAAAACTAATTAATGTATATAAACAAAATCCAAATTTTGTGCAGCCAATTCTCTAATCATAAAATTCACACAGAGTCACTTCAAAATCTCCATAATCATGTCCTAGTCACTCTTCTGGAGTTTCATAACCGCTATCTTGTTTCCACTTTCTATGAGCCCAAAGATTAGCAGTCAATTCTCTCATGAATGTCAATGTCTGACTTTGATCAAATTTGAAGACATCTTCTTTCTTCAACTGCATATCAATGAACTTAAGAACAAATACACCACAATCAACACTACAAAAAGAACATGAAAAAGAAATTGAAGAATAGTTAACACAAGGGCAAAAAATAATAAACATAAGATGCATGGTAAAACATATGCGAAACACATACTTGTTAGTCTGTAGCGGTGTGTTCATCCACTTCATATGAAAATTTTCCACAAGACTTTTCCCATAACTTTTATTGTTTGTACCAAATTCCAAGTATTTGAGACAGTGTGGGATCAACCGAGCATAATTTCTAACATTTTCAAGCGCACAGTCATATGTTACATTGCCCATGGAATCATACACATATATAGTTTTATCTTTAAACTACAGAATTCCAAAAAAGTAGTGCGTAGATATCTAGCCCGATAGTGGCTTAAGTCTAAAATGGAAAGAATACTTTTTCAGCAGATGCCCACGTGATACCACAGGAAAGGTCGAGGCCTTTTACGTAGTTGGCCACCTTTCATTCGTTTTTTCAACAAACCAACTAAAGTCAGTTAGTAGCTTAATAACCGCTTCTTCTTGTTCTTCATAATCCTCAAGTTCCTGTTTTTGGATGTCATCTTTCTCTTTGATTTGCTCTTTTTTTTATCATCCATTCTCTTTTCCTTCCTTTTTCTAATTTTCTCCATCTGTTGTTCTGAAGGATGAATACTAGTCAACTTGGTCATATATTGATCAAAAATTAAATTTGTTACTGCGCTTCTTGATTTTGGATAACTTGGAAGGTGATAGCAATATTTTTTGTGCAAGAAATATATGTCCACTTCCATATGCTGCAAATGAACAACAGCAAATGAAAACATGTGAAATAAAAACTTCACCATGCATAAGTATGAAGTTTAGAAAAAACGCATTATAAAACTACAAACAGCATGACAACAACTTAAGCATATTCAGTTTGAAGTGTTAGGAAATAATCTAAAAAACTTCATCATGTTTGATTTAAAAGTTTACAAAAAAACTAGAGAATGCATGTCAAAAACTTCAGCAAGGTTATGCTGAAGTTGTAGCAAATAAGCTAAAATAACTTCAGCAGTTTACTATGAATAAAACTGAAGTTTGCCAAATTACAGTACAAAAAATTTACTACAAAAATAAGCTGAAGTTTTGGAAAATACAGTTGAAAACCAATTCAAAAAACAAACTTAATAACTTACTTCATCCGACAGATCAAAGGTAGGATCCACAAGCTCGGTAAAAAATGATTTTGGAATATCAATTCCAGCTAATCTGAATGAATTGGAATTATATTCATCGGCATCCGTCTCCAATCACTCTGTAAATCTTTGCATCAATCCACTGTCTTGATTAACATAATGAAAGGGACACCTTCGTGTAGTCTTTCCTACTTTCAAATCTTGCCCCCTTGTCTTTTTTTTTAGGAATGACATAAGGAGATCTCAACCAATTACTCTCCACACGAATCTTTTCCCTTTTTTATCTGGTTTTGTTTTTGCTTGCTCTTCCTGCTATTCTGTCACAACTAACTGCTATTGTTTAGCAGCAGGGGAAAAACCACAGCCATCGTGGCAGATACTTGACCAACTTCCTGCTGTTCATGACGTTCTTGTCTCTCTTCACCAACAACAACAACAGCAGAATTAGCTTCTGAATCAGTCCCTTGTGTACTACCCATCGTAAATGAACATAAATTGAAGTTGGGGATATCACTGGTGTCACACATAGGAGAATTGGAAATCTTCCTTCTCTTAGGATTTGGAAGAAGTTGCGATGCATCAGATGAGATCTACAAAAGCAAGGAAAATAAAACATAAATACAACTGATACAAAAACACATTAGGCAAAAAAAACAACTTGTAATCGAATTGCAGAAAATAACTACTTGGTCTAAATGTTGAGACACAGATGGTGTTTGCATTCCAACAGATCCACTTCCTTTACCTTCAGATATGCCTATATCTTCATGCAAAAAAAAAAAATAATACTGACTAAATTTTATAAAATAATACCAACACACGTCACACCTGTCTGTGAGCCAACAGGTGTGAATAAATGTATTTCTCCTTTTTGATATAGCTGTATAAGCTCACCAAATTCTTTTTGAGCTGCATCGAGTCTTTCTGAAAAATCATTCAAAAGCATAACAAAGAAAATAAAGTATGTAAAATTTCAAACTGTAAAAAATATACTTGGATCAAATGTAATAAATTCATGATCTATAGAATAAACCTTGACGTTTGTCTTCCCCTGTGGTTTACCTAGTGTTTAACCAAAAATCTGAGTCTTTGGTCAAGGCTAAAAAGAAATTCGGGTTACTGATAATCAGGAGACGAAAACAAAATACTTTTGAGAATAATGGTAAAGCAGTAAATAGTTTTGTATTACAGTAAGATCCCAATAATATTTCGTATCCTTACAGATGGTGAGTTCTTCTCCTTTTATAGCTAATCCTAGGAGAAGAGGTAATGTCTTTGTCTTAATGAGGCAATTATGAGCAATAAATGACATTAAAAGAAACGTTACACAATCATTTATTTTTAAAACAAATATTCTAACGTATTTGATATTTAATGCTATATTTAAACTCTTTTACATCATCAGATTCGTATCTTCAACTTCTTCCGATCTTCGGTCTTTAGATGACTTGGATAGGTACGAGACTCGTACCTATTTTATAACGGTCCGCACCAATGTTGTTTTCTTTTTCCCTTATCTGTTGTCACCCGTGCCTCTTGGCTATTTATTGTGTTTTGACTGTTTGACCAGTCCACGTGTCATGCCACGTCACCTACAATATAAATTCAGTTTTTTCCCAATACAGATAGTCCCCCCACTTTCCATTTATTTATCAAGTAAATAATTGGGAAGTGGATTTTCATAAAAAGGGAATTTTTGCCGTAATTAATATTATGACAAATACTGACGCTTCAATTGTCCCTTCCATTTAATGTTTTACATGCATGTCACCATCTGATTGATTCTGCAATTCTACCCCCTTTTTTCGAGACTTCTTCATTCACACTATTTACGAAATGATAGTTGCCTTTATTATAGGCTTTCCTTCATTGCACTTCTAAATTTGACGGTTGTCATTATAAGCATTTTTAACCCTCTTTTGTTTACCTTCTTCTTCATAGATCTTCAACAAGCAATTTCTTACTTACTTGTATTTTCTCTCCCTTTTAGTACATCCTTCTTCAACAATGTCATCTCCAAACCCTAACCCTAGAAAAGTTCCAATTCTTGATCACTTCCCCAATGCCCCTACAAGACATAGGAGAGGCAGAGAAGGTAGGCTTCGGAGCTTGGGCCTAGGGTCCGCTCGTGATGGTTTATCTGGTCCTGCTTTTTCTTCTCCTAATATCGGGAGTTCTATTCCGAAGACCCCTTCTTCTAAAGGTAAAGAAATCCTTGATTCTTCTCAAGAACCTTTAGTCGATGAAATTGTTCCCAGTGATTTGTATTTTGGGAGTGATATAACGTCTCTTCAAAGGCAAATTGCAAATTTAGAAAAAGCTGACACTTATCCTTCATTAGTAACCGAGCTTACAATCCCTACCATCAGAAGGGATTGTAACTGGAGCAATAGTCTACGAATGTCAATTCCTTCCCCAAATCAAAGAATTTCTTCCTTTAGAAATGGTTATTCTTTCATGTATACTTACCCATTTACTTTGGGTTTTAATCCTCCGGTTGACCCAGTCATTATTAACTTTTGTCGTTTCTTTAAAATCTGTTTGGCCCAAGTCGGTCCCCTAGTGTGGAGAGCAGTGGCTTGTCTGAGATACTTATCTGCCAAAGCCAATGTTGACTTCACCCTTTCTCACCTTATTCATTTATACCATCCCAATTTAATGTGCCATGGGGTTTTTACCTTAACTGCAAGAAGCAACAAGGTTTTGGTAAATCCTGAAGATAACAGGGATCGTGGATGGTACACCCGTTACGTTGTTGTACGTACGGTGGACTTGCTTGGTGAAACAAATATTCCCTTCCCTGAGAAGTGGAATTTTGCACGTAAGTTTCCTTTTATTTACCGCACCTATTTTTGAGAATTCTGATTCTTTTTCTCACTTCGTCTCTTTTTGGTTTTTTGTAGCAACCATGGGAGATATGGAACTTATTCCTAACTTTCGTGGTTGGGTAGATTCAATTTTGAAGATTGCTCCTAAGGATCAAAGAACTTGGAAATCAATTTCTTATTTACATGGCTGGAAGGTGAAAACACATGGTATGTCCCTTTTTACACGTTTTTTTTACATGCCAAGCACCTTTTTCTCAATGTTGATTATGTATCCTTCTTTTGATCAGGATTTGGTGTTAGAGGAATGAAAGCTGAAGTAGCTATGGCCATTCGCATGTCTGCTAATGCTGCACTTGATTTGAACAAAACTCGAGCTTCGTTTTCCAAAAGGAAAGCTATAGGAGAAAGTTCTGAGAATGAGGAAGAGGAAGATACCTCTTTAATTGCCAGGCCAAGAGTTAGGAGACGAGTCATTAATAGTGATAAAATTGAGGATACCCCTGCTCAAACTTCGTCCACCGAGCCTGTTTTGATTCATTCTGACGGGGACACCGTGCCAAAAGATACTAATGAATTAACTCAGCGTCTTTTTGATAGTGGTTTTGAGAGTGGCAAGCCCGGTCCTGTTTTTGATGGAGCTCCTCTCTCCTCATTCGTTCCTATTTCCTCCATTCCTTTGCCAGTTTCAACTGCACCTGCTTCCATTCCTGTGTCAGTTTCTTCATCTTCTCCTTCCATCCCTTCTTTGACTCTTATGGCTCCTGCTGCTGTGTTTTCCTTTTCTGCTACTCCTCCTTCCATGGCTCCTCATCCCTTCATTCAGCATACAGAGGCGGGTTCTAGCAGTAGAACCATGGCTATGAGAAGTGTTACTCTTGAAGTTCCTGCCAACCATAGCCTTTTGAGAAAGACTGGTAGAGCTGATGTTTGGCTCGAGCCTCTAATTGGTGATATTGAGAAGAAGAAGATGGAGAGCCACAGTTGCATGACTCTGATGAATGACATAGTTCATTCTACTCTGAAGGTATTTTTCTTTTACCAACAAGTTTTTTATTTTCGATCTACAAATCCTCATTTCTATGAGTTGTCTCTGTAGGCTAACCTTATTGGTACCGAATTGATGGGAAGAATTTCCCTTATGGAAAGAAAAACCCGTGAGTATGAAAAATCCATCCATGAGGCCAAGGAAATAGCTAGGGGAGCCCAGCTTGAAGCAGCTAATTGGAAAGAACAGTTTGAGAATGCTCAGGGGACCATAGAGGAGTTGCAAGAAAGTAGAAATCTCCTGGAGCAGCAAAAGCGTGGTTTGACTTCTGAACTAGCAACTGCCAAGGCTTCTTCAAGCCAATTTAAAAGAGATAAAGAGCTTTTGGAGTGCTCAATGTCAGAACAATTATCAAAGGCTAGTGAAGAAGTCAGGGAGCTTAAGGCACTTTTAGCCAAGAAAGAAGAATATGCAGGAGAATTAGTTCAAAGCTTGACTCAAGCTCAAGATGACTTACATACCTCCTCTGACGAGATTCGAGCTTTGAAGAGCTCTCATGCCTCCCTTGAAGCTTCCCTTGATTCCCATTTAGCTGAACATCAAATATTGAAGAATGATCTTGCTATGTGGGAAAGGGAGTATGGACTTCTGGAGGAGAACTTCAACATAGAGGTGAGTTGGGCTTTCCTGAAATCTTGCCGTGATGCTCTGATGGAAGCTGCTCAGGAAAGCTTCGATTTGCAATCTGAATTAGCCAAAGTCTTAGACACTATCGAGAAAAGTCAACAACCTGTTGATACTCCTTCTCCTGCACTTGAAGCTCCTGGAACGGAAGAGCTTTTAAATGAAGAAGTGGCTACTGCAGCAATTGAGGTTGCAATTCTGGCTCCCGAGGGTGAAACTTCTATGACACATTCCATGGAAGCTGAAGCTCCTGTGATTCTTGCTCCCCTCGGTGATTTCAATATTCCAAGCCCAATTAAAATTGCTCTTGAAAATGAAATTGCAACTTCTGATGTTCCAACCCCTTCAGTGACTAGCTGAAAATGAAATTGCTGTTTTTGTTTTTATTAATTGGTGGTGTTATCCCTTGGAAACTTTAAGGGATCTTTTGACGAAGTCCCCAGTTATCATAATGGGGCATTTGTAAAAAACAAATATTTTGCTGACTAAGTTTGTACTTAGTCTTTTATATTAAGAAGTTTTTATTGGTACTTCTGTATATTTTATTCTTGCCCATTTATCTAGGACTTATAGAATAGCTTAGCATTTTTATTCTTTTAAAATGCTTTATGATTCTTCTCATGGATTATCAACATGAGGCTTATAAAAGAGAGCCCTTTTATTTTATCGACACTTAATGAAGAAGCCGTCTCAACTTCATAATAGTGTTTATAATACGATGAAAGAAATAGTAATACACGCGTTTTGTATGAAACAACTTTGGCAAGTTTCTATTCATGAACTTTAACAAGTGTTTGACTATTACATGTATTACAATACATCTACAACTTTCTCGTAATTGTTTTTTCTTGTAACAGATTTTTACATAACATAGAATAAACAAGGTTTTTCTTCATAACCTATTTCAGTACATAGTCATGACCCTATCTTTATATATTAAGAAGGGTTTGAGAGGTGACTTTGTTTATGAGTTTTGAGAGATGACTTTGTTGTTCTCATGAATGTTGAAGACTTCGTAACTTTTTCTCAACACTTGTCTCTTTGTGGCCGACTTTTGTTCGATATTCGTATCTGCACTTCTACACGTATCTGTGTACAATATGTAGTCCCCCAAGTGTTTGAGCGGTGAAGTATGAAGCCTCGAGCACTTGTTTATTTCTTTTACTTTGGCCCTTTTCCCTAAAACAGAAAGATATACGGGACTCGGAGGTGCGATTATAGATGAAGACTGCCTAACTCGTGTGTATTTCCATCAGATTAATTGTAACCCTGGGCTGGGAATTTAAGAATACTCCATTTTGCCTTGCAGGTTGTGACTCATCATTTGGCACGAGTTAGGGTATTTTGCCTAGCATCTAAAATCGTTAGTAAAACATTAATAATCCAAGAGAGAAATTTTAACATGGTGATACTTGACCGTAGGTACTTTCTCAAAAGTAATATCTTTTTAAGTGGACGACATTCCAATGTGAGGGTAAAACTTTTCCGTCCATTGTCTCCAACTAGTATGCTCCTTTTCCCGCAATATCACGGACTTTGTACGGTCCTTCCCATGTTGGACTTAGCTTTCCTGAGTTAGCAGCCTTTGCAGATTGGAACACATTTTTAAGCACGAAGTCCCCAATTTTGAAAAATCTGAGGCGTGCTTTCCAATTGTAATATCGTTCAATTACTTGCTTTTGTGTTGTCATCCTTATCAATGCAGCTTCTCTTCTTCCTTCAAGTAAATCAAGGTTGACCCGCATCTCTTCATCATTAGATTCCTCCGTTTCCTGATCGTACCGTCTGCTTGGCTCACCTATTTCAACTGGAATTAAGGCTTCCGCACCATAAACCATTGAAAATGGTGTTTCTCCAGTGCCTGTTTTGGTCGTTGTACAATAAGCCCATAATACTCCAGGTAACACCTCAGGCCAATTACCTTTTGAATCCTGTAACCTCTTCTTCAAGTTGTTGGTAATGACTTTGTTAGTAGATTCCGCTCGTCCATTACCTACTGGATGGTATGGCGTAGACGTTATCCTTTTGATCTGCCAACTTCGAAGATATTCTGTGATTTGAGCTCCAATGAATTGTGGTCCATTGTCACACACGATCTCCTTTGGTGCTCCAAAGCGGCATATTATATTTCGCCATATGAAGTCTTTAACTTCCTTCTCTCGTACCTGTTTAAATGCCCCTGCTTCTACCCATTTAGTGAAATAATCTGTAAGTACAAGTAGAAACTTTACCTGACCTTTTGCTTGTGGAAGTGGACCTACGATATCCATTCCCCATTTCATAAAGGGCCACGGGGCTATAACAGGATGTAGTAACTCAGTTGGTCTGTGCATATTGTTGTCGTACCTTTGACATTTATCACATTTGGACACGAAACTGGTTGCTTCTTCTTCCATCTTAGGCCAATAATATCCTGTGCGAATTAATGTTCTTACCAGTGATCGTCCCCCTGCGTGATTCCCACAATGTCCTTCGTGCACTTCTCTCATCACATATTCTGTTTGAGAGGGTCCGAGACACCTTGCTAGTAGTCCACCGAACATCTTTCGATAAAGATTTCCTTGATATAAACAATATCGAGCAGCTTTTTTGCGAAGCGCGTGAGCCTTTCCTTTGTCATTAGGCACGGTACCGTGCTGTAAAAAGGCAACAATTTCGTTTCTCCAATCCCATGTTAAATGATTAAAATTTACCTCGTTTTTATCAGATTCGAGAACGGAATGAAATAAATGTATGACTGAAGCATTTGTATCGTTTGCTACGTCTGCTGCAGATGCGAGATTTGCTAAAGCATCTGCCTCTACATTCTCATCTCTTGGGATCTGCACTACTTTCCAAGTTTGGAATTGCTTTATTAACTCCCGTACCTTTGCGAGGTATTCTTGCATTCGCGTCTCTCTGGCTGTATAAGTCCCCAGCATTTGATTGACCATGAGTTGATAATCACTCTTGATTATAATCTGTGTTATGCCAAGCTCTCGTGCCAATTCTAAACCTGTAATTATAGCCTCATACTCTGCTTCATTGTTAGTTATAGAATGATATTTTATAGCCTGTCTAATAGTCTCACCCGCAGGTGGTACGAGGACTATCCCTAGGCATGCTCCTTTTACATTAGATGAACCATCAGTGAATAAAACCCAAGTCCTCGGGTTTGCACCATTAAAAACTAGTAATTCTATTTCTGCTTCTAAATGCATCCCCTGGCTAAAATCAGCCACGAAATCAGCTAGTACTTGAGATTTTATAGCGGTCATGGGTTGATAAACAACTTCATATTCACTTAGTTCTATAGCCCATTTTGCTAATCTTCCTGAAAGTTCATGTTTATGCAAAATATTTCGAAGCGGAAAAGCAGTAACTACATTAATGGGATAACATTGAAAATAAAGTCTTAATTTTCTAGATTCCATGATCAAAGCTAATGCTAATTTTTCTAGCTGTGGGTATCGTGTCTTAGCATCCAATAAGGACTTACTTACATAATAAATAGGAGATTGTTTACCTTGGTCCTCGCGGACTAAAACAGCACTCATCGCGACTTCAGATACGGCCAGATAGATGAGAAGTTTTTCCCCCACCTTTGGTTTTGCCAACAACGGTGGTTTTGACAAATAAGCTTTAAAATTTCTAAGGGCTTGTTGACAATCTTAACTCCATTCGAAATGATCTTGCTTTTTGAGTGCAGAGAAAAACTTAAAACACCTTTCTGAGGATTTGGAAATAAATCTCCCCAAAGCTGCAATTCTTCCCGTTAATCTTTGTACTTCCTTTTTATTAGTAAGGATATCAGGGATTTCTTCTATTGCTTTGATCTGAGAAGGATTCACTTCAATACCACGGTTAGAAACAAGAAAACCCAAAAACTTACCTGATGCAACTCCAAATGCACATTTTTCTGGGTTGAGTTTCATATTAAATTTTCGCAAAATTTCAAATGTAACAGATAGATGAGAAATATGATCATGAGATCGCTGGGTTTTGACGAGCATATCGTCTATATATACCTCCATTGTTTTCCCTAAATGTTCTTGGAACATTTTGGTGACCAACCTTTGATAGGTTGCCCCAGCATTTTTGAGACCAAAGGGCATTACTTTATAACAGTAAGTCCCCCTGTCTGTGATGAAAGAAGTTTTTTCTTCATCACCAGGATCCATTTTAATTTGATTATATCCCGAGTATGCATCTAAAAAACTTAAAAGTTCATGACCTGCGGTTGCATCAATTAGTTGGTCTATATGCGGTAAAGGAAAGGAATCTTGTGGACATGCTTTATTTAGATCGGTATAATCCACACAAACGCGCCACTTACCATTTTTCTTGGGTACGACCACCGTGTTATCTAGCCAATTAGGATACTTTACCTCACGGATCGATCCGATTTTTAATAATTTTTGGACCTTATCCTGAATCACCTGGTTCTTGAAAGCACCTTGCTTTCTTTTCTTTTGCTTTATTGGTGTGAAAGAAGGGTCCTCATTGAGTTTATGAGTCATCACATCTGGTGGTATCCCTGTCATATCAGCGTGGGACCAAGAAAAGCAGTCTAAGTTAGCTTTTAAAAATTCGATTATCATACCTCGCATGTTTAAGCTTAAATTGGCTCCGACATAAACCTTCCGTTCAGGCCATTGCTCAAATAATATCACTGCCTCGAGCTCTTCAATTGTCGTTTTGATGCTTTCATTTTCTTCAGGTTCTTGAATTGTGTCAGGCCTTGAGTCCAAATCTGTCTTTTCTTGTTCAGTTGAAGTTTGATCTTTTTTACCTTCAATTGTTTCCTGTAATTGCTATTTTTCTTTATTTACGGTGCTCGTACTTGTTACAGCGTTGACACTTCTAGCCATCTGCTGATCCCCATGAATTTGGCAAATTCCCCATGGTGATGGGAATTTAATAACTTGATGTAGAGTTGATGGGACAACATCCATATCGTGTATTCATGGTCTCCCCATGATCATATTGTAGGCCATTTCCATATCAACTACCTGAAATTTAGTTTCTTTAACAACACCCATAGCAAAAGTTGTTAGAATTACCTCTCCTTTTGTTACCACACTTGAATTGTCGAAGGCTGACAAGGTGTGCGCCTTGGGTATCATTTTGTCTTCAGCTTGCATTTCACGTAATACCCTTAGTAGTATAATATTTACAGAAGTCCCTGGATCAATCAAAACTCGTTTTACATTAGTATCATGTACAAGTAAAGATATTACCAGTGCGTCATTATGTGAAGTTGTCACTCCTTTGGTATCTGCGTCGTCGAACGAAATACTTTTATTTTCTAGGACCTGCCGCACCCGTTTCCCGTGTGTAATTGTTACCTTAGAAACCTTGTTGGAGGCTGTGTAGGTTATGCCGTGAATATCTTCTCCCCCACTTATCACATTCACTGTCCTCTTGGGTGAAGGAGCTTGTTTTCCTTTCTCGCTAAATAACTCAGTGAGGTACCCTTGCTTCAATAGATGATCCACTTCACTCTGCAAAAATCTACATTCTGAAGTTTTGTGCCCGTGATCATTGTGGAATTCGCACCAATGATCTGGATTGCGTCTATTTGGATTTGACCGCATCTCTTTTGGCCACCATACCTTATCTCTCATGCTTCTTAAAACAGCTACGAGCTCGGAGGTAGAGACATTAAAATTATATCCGCCGAAGCGTGCCTTTAAAATTCTGTCATCATCTCGTGATTCTTGTCTGTTCCAATCATTCCTGAACTTTGAAGAAGAACCAAAGTCCATGTTCCTCGATTTTTTATCATATTGATGGCTATCTTGTTTCGACCGTGGGTCTTTTCCTGCAGGTCCCATATATGGATCGTACCTGTTTTTACCTAATCTTTTTTCGATTTTTGATCTTCGGGGACCACCCCTTTCTTCATGATGAAACTTAGGTACGGTATCTTCTTCAATTCGCAGCTTCGTACTATACCTGTTGTAAACATCATTCCACGTGGTTGCAGGAAATTCTCGAAGGCTTTCTTTGAGTCGTCTCGTGGCTTCAGAACTTTTGTCATTTAAATTACTTGCAAAGGCTATTGCAGCCCAGTTGTCAGGCACACGAGGTAGAGTCATTCTTTCACGCTAGAATCTATCAACAAAATTTCTAAGCAACTCTGAATCCTCTTGTTTGATTTTGAAAATATCTTCCATTCTTTTCTCAACCTTTTGTGCTCCCGAATGTGCTTTAATAAAAGAATCTGCAAGCTCAACAAAAGAATTAATAGAATTTTCAGATAAAAGAGAATACCAGGTTAATGCACCGTTGGTGAGTGTTTCTCCAAATTTCTTGACCAGTACCGATTCAATTTCTTGTTTGGTCAAGTCATTGCCTTTCACACCTGTTGTAAATGCAGTCACGTGGTCACGCGGGTCTGTAGTACCATCATATTTCGGGATGTCAGGCATTTTGAACTTTTTCGGAATTGGAAGGGGAGCAGCACTTGGCTTCCATGGTTGTTGTGAGTATTTGTCCATGTCTACTCCTTTTATTACAGGCGGAACTCCAGGGATTTGCTCAATACGCTCATTTTGTTCCTTAATCTGTTTCTGCAAGGTTAGTACTAAATTTTGCAAATATGAATTATTTGAATTACCTGGTCCCCCTTCCTGTGGTTCACTGGAGGTTGCTCCGTTTCCAGAATTATCAAGACCAGAACGGGAATTCTCCAATATATTATTATTAGGAGTTGGTGTGGGTGGTGCAGCAGGCAATCGACTAACAAGTGCCTAAAGAGCTTTGCCGACCTGTGCATCAATTAGCTTTTGTAAAGCTTCAGTTGTAATTCCTTCAAAGTGTTCAGATTGTTCTTGTTGATCAGCACGGGATTCAGTAACAGGGGTGCCTTCATGAGATTGACGTGGTGAATCTGGAGGGGAGGGAACCTCGTCACCTTGATTTTGATGGATTTGATTTTCATGGTTTCCCAATGTGTTATTACTGTTATTGTCGGTGTTGTTGTTTGACATGGTGACGACAATGGACAAGATATAGCTTAAGAAAAAGATTATCAGATTCCCGGTAACGGAACCAATTTGTTTAACCAAAAATCTGAGTCTTTGACCAAGGCTAAAAAGAAATTCGGGTTACTGATAATCAGGAGACGAAAACAAAATACTTTTGAGAATGATGGAAAAGCAGTAAATAGTTTTGTATTACAGTAAGATCCCAATAATATTTCGTATCCTTATGGATGGTGAGTTCTTCTCCTTTTATAGTTAATCCTAGGAGAAGAGGTAATGCCTTTGTCTTAATGAGGCAATTATGAGCAATAAATGACATTAAAAGAAACGTTACACAATCATTTATTTTTAAAACAAATATTCTAACGTATTTGATATTTAATGTTATATTTAAACTCTTTTACATCATCAGATTCGTATCTTCAACTTCTTCCGATCTTCGGTCTTTAGATGACTTGGATAGGTACGATACTCGTACCTATTTTAGTAACGGTCCGCACCAATGTTGCTTTCTTTTTCCCTTATCTGTTGTCACCCGTGCCTTTTGGCTATTTATTGTGTTTTGACCGTTTGACCAGTCCACGTGTCATGTCACGTCACCTACAATGTAAATTCAGTTTTTTCCCAATACACCTAAGCTGCATGCCTTTGTCGATATCAGCAGTTCCAGCTTCATTTAATTGTGCACCAACGTCGAGAAGCATTGGAGTATTCTCTGGAAGGTTTTTCTCAACTCTATCTTCATTCAATTCAGCATCATCAGAGAGTTTTTGAGTTGTGTCAATTGAAGCACAACTAGTTTCAACTTCCACTGCATATTCATTAAGAGGGGTAATAGATCAATGACCTATCTATATATTACTACTATATATAAATGAAGAAGGGGGTACGAACAAAGCAATAACAAGCTGTACAAAAGGTTACCTGAATTGTACTTCTGTACTTGATCAGGTAGATGTGATGCAGCGAATTCTCAACCTCCAGTAGTTTCTACAAATAGAGGTATGTATCTATCTAATGTAAAGTTTTTGAAAGTTAAAGTAAATTGTAAATGTTACTTTGACAAAATTATAAATTACTAGGATCAGGAATGTCGACAAACAAAGACAATGGATTGCATAGACTTCAGAACACTGAGGAAGAACAACTCGCTGGTACAAAAAAACAGTATTAGATATGCGCAAGTGTTACCAGAGAGAAAACAATCAGTTTTGTTGCAACTGCAAGCTAAAAGAGCTGAGTCAAAAAGGCGGCGACTTTCTCATCATTCAAGTAATGCAGTATCTTTGATGGAGTTTAATTCTATCCACCGAAGATGGTAGCGGGAAAGACGGGAGCACGAACGAGGTAGCTTATGCTTTTTTTCATCCTTACTATCTGGTTTATAGTCGAATCTTACCCTCAAAAACTAACTGCTCTTTCAATTGCTAATCCTCCGTCAGCTTCTGATGTAGGTTATATACAGACATAATATTTTATGTGTATATATAGGTATGCATTGATGCATAAATTGATCTACAATCATTAAAGTTAGTTTTCTTCATTTACTAGGTCATGCTTCTACAGCTACAAACATATCAATTACAATCGAGAAATAATATGATTGATTACTTCTCTGTCTTTGAAATAGGTGAGTCAATTGGAAGGACTGTCCTGGTGCCGGCAGCCGTGGTAAATTTCGGCTCCAATAGTATATATTGAAGTTGTTGCAAAGAAGAAAAAGATGTAGGTGGGTCCAAAAATAATACTTAAAATATCCTTCTCAAAAAAAAAAAAATACTTAAAATATCCCAACTGTATTAATTAGATTACTGTCTTTTTTTTGAAAAAATGACATAATGATCGTTAGTTGTGCCTTATGTGTTTACTCAACTGTTTATTATATTATGCCTCTATCGACACATGTATACTGTTGATCATCCAGAGATCACTGTAGTCTAACCCCTGTACATAAGTTACTAATATGATTTTTCTGTCAATGGCTGGCGATTGGCTGCAGGGTCGATATGTCTACAACCTTTACACAACGTACATATTGGTATGGGAAGGGTGAGATTGGCCATCAATTTATTGCTGCCCTTGGATCTTCCATGTTGTTTAGGACAATTGTAAGATCCTTGGCAGACAAACAGTACGTCCACTGTATTTTGTAATTGATGAATGCTCTTCTTTTTTAGTTTTGTTTACATTCACAATCAAATAGGGGTGGAGCAATACTTAGATTT
The DNA here is from genome assembly GCF_000393655.2 of Nicotiana sylvestris. Lineage (NCBI taxonomy): Eukaryota > Viridiplantae > Streptophyta > Magnoliopsida > Solanales > Solanaceae > Nicotiana > Nicotiana sylvestris. The sequence goes on from NC_091063.1 coordinate 69,225,082, forward strand.
TGAGTAGTATCACTAAACTTTTTGAGCTGTATCACTAAACTTTCTCAGTACAAAATTCTGATGTTGGGTCGTATATTTGAAGGAATTGCCACCTCTCCTATTCTCAGCCTTAAATTTGAATGTCATGCGTGATGCACACCTCTTGGGGTATTGTCTGTCTTCACATTGAATATACAGTTACTTTGGAGAGAAAAAAGATTAGCACTTCTTAAGATCCATAGACTGAAAAATATCTTGTAGTAAGGACATGGTGATATGATATCGTTTACTACTTTACTACAAGATTGTCTCTTGGAAATGTTAGTAATTGTATTGGGAAAAAACTGAATTTACATTGAAGGTGACGTGGCATGACACGAGAACTGGTTAAATGGTCAAAACATGATGATCAGTTAAGAGGCACGAGTGACAACAGATACGGGGAAAGGAAAGCTAAATAGGCACGAGAGGCAATTCGAATAATACAAGCTTCGTACCTATTTAGGTCATTTAAAGCCAAGAGATCAGAAGGCATTGAAGACATGGATATGATGACGAAAAGGAGTCCAAATTCAATATTAAATACCCAATACGTTAGAGAATTGGTATTAAATAGGAATGATTGTGTAACGTCTTATTTAATGTCATTTATTGCTCATAATTGTCTCATTAAGACTAAGGTATTACTCCTTTACTTAGAATCAACTATAAAAGGAGGAGGTCTCGTCATTTGTAAGGACAGAGGATATCATCAACATTACATTGGAATACAAACCTATTTACTGCTTATTTGTCATTCTCAAAAAGTCTATTATTTCTTTTTCGTCTCCTGATTATCAGTAGCCCGAATTTCTATTTGTCTTTAGCTTTGACCAAAGAATCATATTTTTGGTTAAACAAATTGGTTCCGTTACCGGGAAACTGATAATCTTTTCTTTGAAGCTACGTTTTATTCGTCTTTATCAACATGCCAAACAACAACAACAACAACAATAACAGTGATAACACATTGGGAAACCATGAAAATCAAATCCATCAAAATCAAGGAGACCAACCGAACATTGACGTGGTTCCCTCCCCTCCAGATTCACCACGTCAATCTCGTGAAGGCACTCCTGCTCCTGAATCTCGTACTGATCAACAAGAACAATCTGAACATTTTGAAGGAGGTGCAAATGAAGCTTTACAAAAGCTAATTGATGCATAGGTCGGCAAAGCTCTTCAGGCTCTAGTTAGTCGATTGCCTGTTGTACCACCCACACCAACTCCTAATAATAATACATTGGAGAATCCTCGTTCTGATCTTGTTAATTCTGGAAATAGAGGAACCACCAGTGAACCACAGGAATGGGGACCATGTAATTCAAATAATTCCTATTTGCAAAATTTAATACAAACCTTGCAGAAACAGATTAAGGAACAAAATGAGCGTATTGAGCAAATCCCTGGAGTTCCGTCTGTAATAAAAGGAGTAGACATGGACAAATACTCACAACAACCTTGGAAGCCAAGTGTTGCTCCCCTTTCAATTCCGAAAAAGTTCAAAATGCCTGACATCCCGAAATATGATGGTACTACAGACCCACGTGACCGCGTGACTGCATTTACAACAGGCGTGAAAGGCAACGACTTGACCAAACAAGAAATTGAATCAGTACTGGTCAAGAAATTTGGAGAAACACTCACCACGGGTGCATTAACCTGGTATTCTCTTTTATTTGAAAATTCTATAAATTCTTTTGCTGAGCTTGCAGATTCTTTTATTAAAGCACAATCGGGAGCTCAAAAGGTTGAGAAAAGAATGGAAGATATTTTCAAAATCAAACAAGGGGATTCAGAGTTGCTCAGAGACTTTGTTGATAGATTCCAGTGAGAAAGAATGACTCTACCCCGTGTACCTGACAACTGGGCTGCAATAGCTTTTGCAAGTAATTTAAATGACAAAAGTTCTGAAGCCACGAGAAGACTCAAAGAAAGCCTTCGAGAATTCCCTGCAACCACGTGGAATGATGTTTACAACAGGTACAGTACGAAGCTGCGAATTGAAGAAGATACCGTACCTAAGTTTCATCATGAAGAAAGGGGTGGTTCCAAAAGATCGGAAACCGAAAAAAGATCAGAAATCGAAAAACGATCAGGTAAAAACAGGTACGATCCATATATGGGACCTGCAGGAAAAGACTCACGGTCAAAACAAGATAGCCAGCAATATGATCAAAAATCGAGGAACAGGGAATCTGGTTCTTCATCAAGATTCAGAAATGATCAGAACAGACAAGAGTCACGAGATGATGACAGAAGTTTAAAGGCAAGGTTTAGCGGATATAACTTTAATATCACTACCTCTGAGCTCGTGGCTGTTTTGAGAAGCATGGGAGATAAGGTATGATGGCCAAAAGAGATGCGGTCAAATCCAAATAGACGCAATCCAGATCATTGGTGCAAATTCCACAATGATCACGGGCACAAAACTTCAGAATGTAGATTCTTGCAGAGTGAAGTGGATCATCTATTGAAGCAAGGGTACCTCACTGAGTTATTTAGTGAAAAGGGTAAACAAGCCTATATGAAAAATAGGCAAGAGCCACCAAAGCCTCATTCACCCAAGAGAACAGTGAATGTGATAAGTGGGGGAGAAGATATTCACGGCATAACCTACACAGCTTCCAACAAGGTTTCTAAAGTAACAATTACACACAGGAAACGGGTACGACAGGTTTTAGAAAATGAAAGTATTTCATTCGATGATGCAGATACCGAATGAGTGATAATCCCACATAATGACGCACTGGTAATATCTTTACTTGTATATGATACTAATGTAAAACGAGTTTTGATTGATCCAGGGAGTTCCGTAAATATTATACTACTAAGGGTATTACGTGAAATGCAAGTTGAAGACAAAATGATACCCAAGGCGCATACCTTGTCAGGCTTCGACAATTCAAGTGTGGTAACAAAAGGAGAGGTAATTCTAACAACTTTTGTTGCAGGTGTTGTTAAAGAAACTAAATTTCAGGTAGTTGATATGGAAATGGCCTACAATATGATCATGGGGAGGCCTTGGATCCATGATATGGATGTTGTTCAATCAACTCTACATTAAGTTATTAAATTTCCATCACCGTGGGGGATTTGTCAAATTCGAGGGGATCAGCAAACAGCCAGGAGTATCAACGCTGTAACAGATACGAGCACCGTAAACAAAGAAAAATAGCAATTACAGGAAATAGTTGAAGGTGTCAGCAATCAAACCTCAACTGAGCGCAGGAAAACAGATTTAGACTCGAGACTTGATACAATTCAAGAACCTGAGGAGAATGAAAATATCAAAACAACCATTGAAGAACTCGAGGCTGTGATATTATTTGAGCAGTGGCCTGAACGGAAAGTTTATGTTGGAGCTAATTTAAACTCAAACATGCGAGGTATGTTAATTGAATTTCTAAAATCTAACGTGGACTGTTTTGCTTGGTCCCATGCTGACATGACAGGGATACCACCGGATGTGATGACTCACAAATTAAACGAAGACCCATCCTTTACACTAATAAAGCAAAAGAAAAGAAAGCAAGGAGCTTTCAAAAATCAGGTGATTCAAGATGAGGTCCAAAAGCTATTAAAAATTGTGTCAATACGCGAGGTAAAATATCCTAATTGGTTAGCAAATACAGTTGTTGTACCTAAGAAAAATGGTAAGTGGTGGGTTTGCGTGGATTATACAGATCTTAACAAAGCCTGCCCAAAAGATTCTTTCCCTTTACCGCATATAGATCAGTTAATTGATACAACTGCAGGACATGAACTTTTGAGTTTTTTAGATGCATATTCGGGGTACAACCAAATTAAAATGGACCCTAGTGACGAAGAAAAAACTTCTTTCATCACAGACAGGGGGACTTGCTGTTATAAAGTAATTCCATTTGGTCTCAAAAATGTTGGAGCAACCTATCAAAGGTTGGTCACCAAAATGTTCCAAGAACATTTAGGAAAAACCATGGAGGTATATATAGACGATATGCTCGTCAAAACCCAGTATTCTCATGATCATATTTCTCATTTATCTATTACATTTGAAATTTTATGAAAATTTAATATGAAACTCAATCCAGAAAAATGTGCATTTGGGGTTGCCTCAGGCAAATTTTTGGGCTTTCTCGTTTCTAACCATGGTATTGAGGTAAATCCTTCTCAGATCAAAGCAATAGAGGAGATCCCTGATATCCTTACAAGTAAAAAAGAAGTCCAAAGGCTAACGGGAAGAATTGCAGCCTTGGGGAGATTTATTCCCAAATCTTCAGAAAAATGCTTTAAATTTTTCTCCGCACTCAAAAAGTAAGATCATTTTGAATGGAACGATGATTGCCAACAAGCCCTTAGAAATTTAAAAGCTTACTTATCAAATCCACCATTATTGGCAAAACCAAAAGAAGGAGAAAAGCTACTCATCTATTTGGTTGTGTCAGAAGTTGTGGTAAGTGCTGTTTTAGTCCGTGAGGACCAAGGTAAACAATCTCCTATCTATTATGTAAGCAAGTCTTTATTAGATGCTGAAACACGATATCCACAACTAGAAAAATTAGCATTAGCTTTGATCATGGCATCTAGAAAATTAAGACCTTATATTCAATGTCATCCCATTGTTGTAGTTATTGTTTTTCCATTACGAAACATTCATGAATTGTCAGGGAGGTTAGCAAAATGGGCTATAGAATTAAGTGAATACGAAATCATTTATCAACCGAGGACTGCTATAAAATCTCAAGTATTAGCCGATTTCGTAGCTGATTTTAGCCAGGGGATGCATTTAGAAGCAAAAAAAAGAATTACAAGTTTTTAATGGTGCAAACCCTAGGACTTGGATTTTATTCACTGATGGTTCATCTAATGTAAAAGGAGCAGGTCTGGGTATAGTTCTCATACCACCTATGGGTGAAACTATTAGGCAAGCTATAAAATGTCATTCTATAACTAACAATGAAGCAGAGTACGAGGCTGTAATTGCAGGTTTAGAATTGGCAAGAGAACTCGGCATAACACAAATTATAATCAAGAGTGATTCTCAACTCGTGGTCAATCAAATGTTGGGGACTTATACAACCAGGGAAACTCGAATGCAAGAATATCTCGAAAAGGTACGGGAACTAATAAAGCAATTCCAAACTTGGAAGGTAATGCAGATCCCAAGAGATGAGAATGTGGAGGCAGATGCTTTAGCTAATCTCGCATCTGCAGCTGACGTAGCAAATGACGCAAATGCTTCAGTCATACATATATTTCATTCCGTTCTCGAACCTGATAAGAATGAGGTAAATTTTAATCATTTAACATGGGATTGGAGAAACGAAATTATTGCTTTTTACAGCACGGAACCGTGCCTAATGACAAAGGGAAGGCTCACGCGCTTCGCAAAAAAGCCGCTCGATATTGTTTATATCAAGGAAATCTTTATCGAAAGATGTTCGTTGGACCACTAGCAAGGTGTCTCGGACCCTCTCAAACAGAATATGTGATAAGGGAAGTGCACGAAGGACATTGTGGAAATCACGCAGGGGGAAGGTCACTGGTAAGAACATTGATTCGAGCAAGATATTATTGGCCTAAGATGGAAGAAGAGGCAAACAGTTTCGTGTCCAAATGTGATAAATGTTAAAGATACGGCAATAATATGCACAGACCAACTAAGTTACTACACCCTGTTATAGCCCCGTGGCCCTTTATGAAATGGGGAATGGATATCATAGGTCCACTACCACACACAAAGGGTCAGGTAAAGTTTCTACTTGTACTCACGGATTATTTCACTAAATGGGTAGAAGCAGGAGCATTTAAACAGGTACGAGAGAAGGAAGTTAAAGACTTCATATGGCGAAATATAATATGCCGCTTTGGAGCACCAAAGGAGATCGTGTGTGACAATGGACCACAATTCATAGGAGCTCAAATCACAGAATTTCTTCAAAGTTGGCAGATTAAAAGGATAACATCTACGCCATACCATCCAGTGGGTAATGGACAAGCGGAATCGACAAACAAAGTCATCATCAACAACTTGAAGAAGAGGTTACAGGATTCAAAAGGTAATTGGTCTGAGATATTACCTGGAGTACTATGGGCTTATCGTACAACGACAAAAACAAGCACTAGAGAAACACCATTTTCAATGGTTTATGGTGCGGAAGCCTTAATTCCAGTTGAAATAGGTGAACCGGGCACACGGTACATTCAGGAAATAGAGGAATCTAATGATGAAGAGATGCCCGTCAACCATGATTTGCTTGAAGGAAGAAGAGAAGCTGCATTGATAAGAATGGCAGCATAAAAGCAAGTAATTGAAGGATATTACAATAGGAAAGCACGCCTCAGATTTTTCAAAATTGGGGACTTCGTGCTTAAAAAGGTGTTCCAATCTGCAAAAGCTGCTAATTCAGGAAAGCTAAGTCCAACGTGGGAAGGACCATACAGAGTTCGTGACATTGCGGGAAAAGGAGCATACGAGTTGGAGACAATGGACGGCAAAGTTTTACCCTCACATTGGAATGCCGTCCATTTAAAGAGATATTACTTCTGAGAAAGTACCCACGGTCAGGTATCGCCATGTTAAAATTTTTCTTTTGAATTATTAAAGTTTTACTAACGATTTTAGATGCTAGGCAAAAACCCTAACTCGTGCCAAATGATGAGTCACGACCAGCAAGACAAAATGGAGTATTCTAAAATTCTCAACCCAGGGTTACAATTAATCTGATGGAAATACACACGAGTTAGGCAGTCTTAATCTATAATCGCACCTCCGAGTCCCGTATATTTTTCTGTTTCAGGAAAAGGACCAAATTGAAAGAAATAAACAAGTGCTCAAGGCTTCATACTTCACCGCTCAAACACTTGGGGGACTACATATTATACACAGATATGTGTAGAAAAACATATACGAATATCGAACAAAAGTCGGCCACAAAGAGACAAGTGTTGAGAAAAAGTTACGAAGTCTTCAACATTCATCATCGTGTTCAACAAACACAAGACATTCATCATAATGTTTTTCCTATGAGAACAATAGAATCATCTCTCAAACTCATAAACGAAGTCACCTCTCAAACCCTTCCTAATATATAAAGATAGGGTCATGACTATGTACTGAAACAGGTTATGAAGAAAAACCTTGTTTATTTTATATTATGTAAAAATCTGTTACAAGAAAAACAGTTACGAGAAAGTTATAGATGTATTTTAATACATGTAATAGTCAAAAAACTTGTTAAAGTTCATGAATAAAAACTTGTCAAAGTTGTTTCATACAAAACATGTGTATTCCTATTTCTTTCATCGTATTATAACACCATTATGAAGTTGAGACGTCTTCTTCATTAAGTGTCGATAAAATAAAAGGGCCCTCTTTTATAAGCCTCATGTTGATAATCCATGAGAAGAATCATAAAGCATTTTCAAAGGATAAAAATGCTAAGCTATTCTATAAGTCCTAGATAAATAGGCAAGAATAGAATATACAGAAGTACCGATAAAACTTCTTAATATAAAAGACTAAGTACAAACTTAGTCAGCAAAATATTTGTTTTTTACAAATACCCCATTATGATAATTGGGGACTTCATCAAAAGATCCCTTAAAGTTTCCAAGGGATAACACCACCAATTAATATAAAAAAACAGTAAAGTTTGAAATACATTCAACTAGTCACTGAAGGGGTTGGAACATCAGAAGTTGCAATCTCATTTTCAGGGGCAGTCACAGGCACGGTAACAACTTCTGAGGGAGCAGCAATAGGAACGGTTTCAACTGGGCCAGGAGTGTTAAAATCACCGAGGGAAGCAAGAGTCACGGGAGCTTCAGCTTCCATGGACTGTGTCATAGAAGTTTCACCCTCGGGAGCCGGAATTGCAACTCCAATTGTCGCAGCAGCCACTTCTTCATTTAAAAGCTCTTCTTCCCCAAGAGTTCCAAGTGCAGGAGAAGGAGTATCAACTGGTTGTTGGCTTTTTTCAATAGTGTCTAAGACTTTGGCTAATTCAGATTGCAAATCAAAGTTTTCTTGAGTAGCTTCCATCAAAGCATCACGGCAAGATTTTAGAAAAGCCCAACTTACCTCTATGTTGAAGTTCTCCTCAAGAAGTCCATACTCCCTTTCCCACATAGCAAGATCGTTCTTCAATATTTGGTGTTCAGCTAAGTGGGAGTCAAGGGAAGCTTCAAGGGAGGCATGAGAACTCTTCAAAGCACGTATCTCGTCAGAGGAGATCCTTAAGTCAGCCTGAGCTTGAGTCAAGCTTTGCATTAACTCCCCTGCATATTCTTCTTTCTTCTCCACAAGTGCCTTAAGCTCTCTGATTTCTTCACTGGCCTTTGATAATTGTTCTGAAAATGAGCACTCCAAAAGCTCCTTATCTTTTTCAAATTGGCTTGAAGAAGCCTTGGCAATTGCTAGCTCAGAAGTCAAACCACGCTTTTGCTGCTCCAGGTGATTTCTACTTTCTTGCAACTCCTCTATGGTCCCCTGAGCATTCTCAAACTGCTCCTTCCAGTTTGTTGCCTTAAGCTGGGTTTCCTTGGCTATTCTCCTAGCCTCAGAGATAGCCTTCGCAGACTCTTGATCCTTCTTCTCTAGAGTGGAGATTCTTCCCATTAACTCAGTACCAATAAGATTAGCCTACAAGGGAAGGCATCAAATGTGAGAATATAGAGAGATATAAAAAAACTTGTAAGTTAAAAGAGAAGTACCTTCAAGGTAGAATGAACTATGTCATTCATCAGAGTCAAGCAACTGTGGCTCTCCATCTTCTTCTTCTCAATATCTCCGATTAGAGGCTCGAGCCAAACATCAGCTCCACTAGTCTTTCTCAAAAGGCTATGATTGGCAGGAACTTCAAGAGTAACACTTCTCATAGCCATGCCTCTGCTACTAGAACCCGCCTCTGTATGTTGAATAGGGGGAGGGGGAACAATGGAAGGAGGAGTAGTAGAAGAGGTAAAAATAATGGGAGTTGTGGGAGTCAAAGCAGGGACGGTAGGAGCAAATATGGGAACCAAAACAGGTAAGGAAACAGGAGTCGATAAAATAGGCAAAGAAATACTCGTGGTTGTCAAAGGAATAGAAGGAATAGAAGAAATGGGAATAGAAGAAGAGAGGGGAGTTTCATCAAGAACTGTTCCAAACTCTCCACTCTCAAAACCACTAACAAAGAGACGTCGAATTGATTCATTAAAGCCTCTTGGAGTGGTATCCTCATCAGAAAGGATTTGAACAGGCTCGAAGATAGAGGCTCGAGCAGGAGTATCTTCAACTTCATCTCCATCAATGACGCGTCTCCTGGCTCTTGGCCTAGCTATCAAAGAGGTATTCTCTTCTTCCTCATTCTCAGAACTTTCTTTTACAACTTTTCTTTTTGGTAGCGTAGCCCGAGTCTTTTCCAAATCAAGTGAAGCGGTTGAAGACGCTCGAATGGCAACGGATACCTCAGCTGTCATACCCCTGATACCAAATCCTGATAAAAAGAGGGATAAAGAATTAAAATAAGAAAGAATTCAATATACGTCAAAGCATAAGGAAATACATACCATGGGTCTTCACTTTCCAACCATTCAAAAGAGAAATTGATTTCCAAGTTCTCGCCTCCATAGGCGCAATCTTCAAAATTGAATCTACCCAACCATGGAAGTTAGGAACGTGTTCCACATCTCCCATGGTTGCTATAAAAAGCCAAAAAGAGACGATATTAGAAAAGAAATCAAAATTCTTAAAAAATAGATACGGTAAGAAAAAGAAAAACTTACGTGCAAAATTCCACTTCTCAGGGAAGGGAATGTTTGTTTCACCCAACAAATCCACCGTACGTATAGCAACGTAACGACAATACCACCCTCGATCCTTGTCATCTTCGGGTTTTACCAAAACCTTCTTGCTTCTTGCAGTCAAGGTAAAAACTCCATGGCGGAATAATTTGGGGTGGTATAGGTGAATAAGATGGGAAAAGGTAAAATTAACATTGGCTTTGGTAGACAAATACCTTAAGCAAGCCACAGCTCTCCAAACAAGAGGACCTACTTGTGCTAAGCAAATTTTGAAAAAGCGGCAAAATTCAAGTATAACTGGGTCAATGGCAAGATTAAATCCCAAAGTAAAGGGATAAGTATAAACGAAAGAGAATCCAATTCTGAAAGAAGAAATTCTCTTGTTTGGGGCAGGAATCATCATACGAAGATTATCTCTCCAATTACAATCTTTTCTAACAGTGAGAATCACAAGTTCAGTTATTAAAGAAGGATAGGTGTCAGCTTTTTCTAAATTTTTAACTTGTTCTTGGAGAGATCTTCTATCATTCCCAAAAGATAAATCATTGGGTACGATTTCTTCAACTAAAGGTTCTTGAGTAGGTTCAGAAAGTTCTTTACCTTTAGAAGAGGGGGTCTTTGGGATAGAACTCCTAATACCAGAAGAAGAAGAAGAAGCAAAACCAGATGAACCACCACGAGTGGATCCTAGGCTCAAGCTTCGAAGCCTACCTTCTCTGCCTCTCCTATGTCTTATGAGGGCATTCGGGAAGTGATCTAGAATTGGAACTTTTCTAGGGTTAGGGTTTGGAGATGACATTGTTGAAGAAGGATGAACTAAAGGGGAGAAAAAGCAAAAGTGAATAATAAATTGCTTGTTGAAGATCTATGAAGAAGAAGACAAAATAAAGAGGGTTAAATATGTTTATAATGACAACTGTCAAACTTAGAAGTGTAATGATGGAAAGCCTATAATAAAGGCAACTATCACTTCGTGAATAGTGGGAATGAAGAAGCCTTGAAAAAAGGGCGCATAATTGCAGAACCAATCAGAAAGTGACACGTGTGTATATCATTAAATAAAAGGTGACACGTATGCAAAGCATTAATTAGAAGGGACAATTGAAGCGTCAGTAGTGTCATAGTATTAATTACGGCAAAAATTCTTTTTTTATGAAGATCCACTTACCAGATATTTAATTGATAAATAAATGGAAAGTGGGGGGACTATCTGTATTGGGAAAAAACTGAATTTACATTGAAGGTGACGTGGCATGACACGAGGACTGGTCAAATGGTCAAAACATGATGATCAGTTAAGAGGCACGAGTGACAACGGATACGGGAAAAGGAAAGCTAAATAGGCACGAGAGGCAATTCGAATAATACAAGCTTCGTACTTATTTAGGTCATTTAAAGCCAAGAGATCAGAAGGCATTGAAGACATGGATATGATGACGAAAAGGAGTCCAAATTCAATATTAAATACCCAATACGTTAGAGAATTGGTATTAAATAGGAATGATTGTGTAACGTCTTATTTAATGTCATTTATTGCTCATAATTGTCTCATTAAGACTAAGGTATTACTCCTTTACTTAGAATCAACTATAAAAGGAGGAGGTCTCGTCATTTGTAAGGACAGAGGATATCATCAACATTACATTGGAATACAAACCTATTTACTGCTTATTTGTCATTCTCAAAAAGTCTATTATTTCTTTTTCGTCTCCTGATTATCAGTAGCCCGAATTTCTATTTGTCTTTAGCTTTGACCAAAGAATCATATTTTTGGTTAAACAGTAATCAGGTTGGTGTTTGCATACCCTATCCGATTCAACAATGTCTGGATCATTCTTGCCAAAATAGGAAGACCTGCAACTTGATCACTAATAGTTTTGGGTAACTGTATGAGTACAATCGGACAACCTTGCAGTAACAAGCAGCAAGTTGAAAACTATCTGATGAAACAATCAGAGGTTTGGAGTACCTGTGCCTATCAACATAATCACAATTTGGAAAAGAATGGCGAGCCCGTGCGCGGGCATCACTTCTCTAGTATATATATATATATATATATATATATATACTAGAGAAAAATTTATACCTGTAGTGAAAATTTCACTACAGGATATTATCAAAAGATCAGTTAAAACTTCAACTCTAACAAGACTGAAGTTCGACAGTTACAAAACAAAAACTTCAGCTTTAGAGCTGAAGTTCGACAGTTACAAAATAAAAACTTCAGCTCTAGAGCTGAAGTTCACCAATTACAAAAATAAAAACTTCAGCTGTAGTGCTGAAGTTCGCCAATTACAAAACAAAAATTTCAGCTCTAGAGCTGAAGTTCACCAGTTACAAAAACAAAAACTTCAGCTCCTAAAGCTGAAGTTCACCAGTTACAAAACAAAACATTCAGCAAAAAATATGTTGTACTTTTTACAAAAAACAAAACACAAATTCAAATCCAAAAATAATGCTGCAGTTCATAAAAAATATAACAAAAAAAACAAAACATGAAACAAAACTTCAGCTCCTATCTAAGGTATCATTGAACTATTATAAACTTCACACTTTATACTTGTAGTGAAAATTTCCTGTGTATCTTCACCTACAAGTTCCTTGCAAATAGCTAGTATTTTTGCATACCGATTGTCTTTTCCAATAGTGCTAGACGCATCACTCGATGTCAGTTCTAAAGTACCAACAGGTGTTTGATCTCCATCACCAAATAAATTGCCTTTTGCAATATCACTTCCCAAAGCACAACTCGGTGCATGTTTTTCAGTATCAACAACTTGATCATCTGCACCTTTATCAGTTGTTAACTCTTCATCATTTCTATCTTTACTCAGTCTATAAACACTAGATTGTTCCTTTCTGTCACGACCCTAGTTTGCCCTCTGTGAACTGTCGTGACGGCACCTAGTCTATACAACTAGGTAAGCCTAACAAATGCGGAACATAAACGAAACTTGCGGAAGAAAATAACCAAAAACCAAAAGTAACTGAATGGAACAATAGTTATAATGTCGCTCGGCATATAAAACACAACATTATCAAAACCAAGTACACTATCCCAAAACCCCGAAACTCACAGAAACACAAGCCTTTGGAATATCTAACAGTCTAACTCCAGAATATCTAACAAGAAAGAAAAATACAGAAGGGCAATGTTTAACAGCTAGAATAGAAATGGACTTCTTGGTTTGCAGATGCGGCAGATGTACCTCTAAGTCTCTAGAGCAGTCGCCTCCCTCAAGGATGGTAGGCCTGAGTAGCGGTACCTGGATCTGCACATGAAAAACATGCACAGAAGGGACATGAGTACACCACAGCGGTACTCAGTAAGTGCCAAGCCTAACCTCAGTTGGGTAGTGACGAGGAAGGTCAGGGCCCTACTGAGGTTAAATAAAATATAAAGATCAACAGTATAGAACAGAACGGTATAAATAAATTCGGCAATAAAATAACAAAGGATGTACAGGACAGCAATAACTATATAGAAACAAGGTAAACATGGAAAGAAAATACAGCTCGGTACCAATAATAACAATCAGGGATCTCCCAGGATACCGTCCTATAGTCCCATCTGTACATATCCAGTGGATCTCCCGGGATCTCGTCCCAAAGTCTAACTCGTAGTGCACGGGGATCTACCGAAATCCCGTCCCGTAGTCCCAAATGTAAATACCCAGTACTGGGGGAATCTACCGTGTGCATTCCCGTACATTTATATAACTGTGCAGGGGGATCTACCGAGAATCTAACTCGTAGTCTCAAAGTAAACGTGCAGGGGGATCTACCGGGAATATAACCTGTAGTCCCAAAGTAAACAGACAAGGGGGAGCTACCGGAATCCCATATCCGTAGTCCCAAAATAAATATGCAGCAGCAGCAGGAATATATACAGAAATGGCAAAATTTCATATTAAGACACTAAGTGATTCTAGCCTAGCATGTTGCACAGATTTCAAGTAAGGCAGGTTGAGCAAATAAGGCAATTAAGTCACTTAGACCTGCTTTCCTAAGCTAACAACAGGCTTAATAGTGCAAGTAATAAAAACAGGAAGGGAAACATACTAGTGATTACTTAATGAAAATCGGATTTTCAACAATTAGCACAAGTACGCACTCGTCACCTCACATAAAAGGCATTTCAATTACCAAATATACTAATCCTAAGGGGAAGGTCCCCCACACAAGGTTAGACAAGCCACTTACCTACGACCGACTCAAAAATCAATCTGAAACCACGCTTTTGCCACTAGTACTCGACTCCAAATGGCCCAAATCTATTCAATTAAATTTCATAATGTAAATAACACTTCAAGTAACTGATTCTAAAATTATATTCTAAGCTAATACGCGAAATTAGGTTAAATGACCAAAATGCCCCTCGGGCCCATGTCTCGGAATCGGGTGAAATTTACATTTTCAGAAATCTCGTACTCTCACGAGTCTATACATAGCAAGAACACTGAAATCAGAGTCCAAATGGCCCCTCAAATCCTCATTCAAAAATCTCTTAAACTCAAGCCCTAATTACCCAATTTTTCCCAAATTTTTCACCACTACTTAGGTCTTCAATCACATAAAAATGAATTATGAAGTCAAGGATATTACCTCCAAGCGATTCCTCTCGAATCCTTCTCCTATCCTCTTCAAAGAGCTCCAAAAACAATTAGAAATAGTGGAAATAAACCCTCAAGTCGCGGAACTCCTATTTAAAATAATGCCCAGCAGTTTCCGCATCTGCGGTCCTGGGACCGCATCTACGATCCCGCTTCTGTGGAACAAATGTCGCATCTGTGAATTCCCACTTAAGGCCAGATTCCGCATCTACGACTCCCAGTCCGCAGATGCGGTACCGCTCTTGCGGTAATTGCACCACTTCTCTGATTCCTGATGCACTCCCAAATTCCGCTTCTGCGGTCACTAAGCCGCTTATGCAGCGCCGCACCTGCGGTCCCCAAACTGCAGGTGCAGAAATACCAGAAGCAGCAAAAAAAAATACAGCAGCTGCAACATTCCTCAAACTTGCCGTTAACCATCTGAAATCACCCCGAGGCCCCCGGGACCTCAAACAAAAGCAAAAGCATCACCTAATACCTTATTCAAACTTGTACCAATCCTTAAAACACCTAAAACAACATCGAAACCTCGAATTAACCAAGGATTTAAGCCTAAGAACTCCAAATTTCCTCAAAATACGCTTTCGATCAAAAAGTCTATCACAACCCGCCCGAATGACTTGAAATTTTGCACACACGTCATATTCAACACTACAGAGTTGCTTCAACTTCCAGAATTCTATTCCGACCCTCGGATCAAAATCTCATTATCGGACCAGAAACTTCAAAAATTCGACTTTCGGCATTTCAAGCCTAAATTGGCTACGGACCTCCAAACACAATTTAAAACACGCCCCTAAGCCCGAAATCACCCAATGAAGCTAACGGAACCATCATATTTCCATTCCAAGGCCGTCTTTACATTGTTCCGACTACGGTCAACTTTCTCACACTTAAGCTCTCATTTAGGGACTAAGTGTCCCAAAACTCTCCGAAACTCAAAACCGAACATCCAAAAAAATCAAATAGCAGAAATAAACTCAGAAAAAACAGTTAATAGGGGATCGGGGCGTTAATTCTTAAGACGATCAGCTGGGTCGTCACACTTTCCAACTTGTTGTTGAACATGTTCATCGCCTTCAACAAATGCTTCCTTACGTGTAGCATTATCATTTGCGACTTTATGCAATGCATCATGAGCAGCATGTTCTTCAGTATTAACAACTTGATTATCTGCACCTTGCTTGCTTCCAACATTCTCAGTTGATAACTATTCTTCATCATTTCCATCTCTGCTCAGTCTATCAACACTGGAACGTTCCTCTTCAACTTGTTCTTGAACATGTTGTTCGCCTTCAAAAGTCGCTTCCTCACGTGCAGAATTTACATTTGCAATTTTATGTGATGCATCATCAACAGCATTAATATCTGATAGATGTTCGTAATAGTCGTTCATCCTATCATATTGTCGATGGTTACTCAAATCAAAATTGCCATCGTCCATTCCATTTGATTTGTCGACAATCTTAAACAATTGTTCAAACTTCTCATCGAAATATTCCTAGAAAAAAAATTACTAACAATCATTAATTTGAATAATATTAGCAGAAATAAAAAGACTTCTCTATAAATTAGCTTACCTTCACTTTTCCAAAAACCGCATCCACAATAGCAGATCGCTCATCCTTTTTAAACTTATCAAAAAATTCTTTCACAATTGTGCTTCTTTCTTTTTTTGCATGCCTTTGAACCTCCAGTGTTACCCTCTAGTATAGACACACAACAAAAATTCAGATATAAAAGAATGCTGAAGTTCATCACAAACAGAACAAAACTTTAGCTCAAAAACATGTTGTACTTTTACAAAAACACAACCAAAAAACTTCAGATCAAAACTTACAGAACATATTGTGTCGAGTAATTCATTATCATCAAACTCCGTTGTAGAACGGTTAGAATGACTTTGGGTACGAGATGATTCGCCAATAAAAGGAGTTAGATTCACTTCTTTTGATCGACTCCGACTACGTGGTGATTCGCCAATAACAGGAGTTCGATTCCCTTCTTTTGATCGACTCAGACTACGTGGTGATTCACCAGTTGAAGGAACCGCATTAACTACCTTTGAACGAATCCGGCTACATGGTAATTGTCCAATTAAAGGCATTGAATTCAATTCTTCTTTTGTATGAATTATATCCAATACCCTAAAGTCGCGATATCTCTGTTTAATACAAAAAAGTATATTATGAGGGGGGGAAACTAATACGTCAACATATTAACACAAAGACAAAAAAAATTAACTTACATCATGACTACTGAAGAAATCAAAAAGTTCGTTATATTTAGGCTCTCCCACACATACATAACGTAACATCCTGGGTACCTAAGGGGTATCAAGGTACTCATCCTCTCTTATATAGTTCTCCCAAATATCTAGGAAGCGCTCATAGAACCAAGCACATAACGGATATAGAAATCCACCAACTTTATACTCAGTTAAAGAAATTTGTTCTGCTTGTCCAATGCATGTTTCAATGAGTAAATGAGCTTCTCATAACATACATTACCCCAAGGATATTCAGCATAAACCTTATCATCTTCAACAATAGCTGCATACTCCTCCAGCACAGATGATTCAGTCTTTTTCACAAACAAAATAGACTCTATAACAAGAATTTTCATAAGCTTCACAGCATCATCACCACTCTCGCATAGATGACTGTGATTCATAACATTCTTTGGAATTTCATTCCGAATCATAAAATCTCGAATATTCTTCAAGGCCACACCCTTGGACTTACCAAAATAACGCTTCAAAATATTGCTCTCTCGATTAATTAATTTTTCAACATTATGTGATGTGATCCACAAATCACATATAATGTGAAAGTCTTCAAGGGTGAAGGAAACATCATGGCCAAAAATCTTGAAACTAATGGAGTCTCGATCATTGGTGAATATTCGAGAAAGACACAAATAATGAACCAACTTTATGCTGTATTTGAAATTCTCCATAGCCATAATGTATCAAAATGTACCATTATTAAGCTTATCCCGTTGTGTAGGAGTCAAGAAACTTGCAATTAAACTCTTCAAATCGTGGTTCCCCTTCCAGTAACCCTTATAGTTAAACCAATCTCGAAACTCAAAATATTTTTGCCCTGGTCTTGTAGGTGGAGGAGCAGGGACATAAGGACCTGGGTGTATTATAGGTTGTTTAGGTGCTTTAGGTGCATTAGCTTCTTTACGTGTTTTAGCTGCATTAGGATCTTTAGGTGCTTTAGGTGCCATCTGTTCAAAAAAAAAAAGGTAAAAGATACAAAAAATAACATCAGGACATTATCAAAAAGATCAGTTAAAACTTTAACTCTAAGAAGGCTGAAGTTCGACAGTTACAAAACAAAAACTTCAGCTCTAAAGCTGAAGTTCACCAATTACAAAAACAAAAACTTCAGCTCTAGAGCTGAAGTTCGCCAGTTACAAAATAAAAACTTCAGCTCTAGAGCTGAAGTACACCAGTTACAAAAACAAAAACTTCAGCTCCTAAAGCTGAAGTTCACCAATTACAAAACAAAACATTCAGCAAAAAACATGCTGTAATTTTTACAAAAAACAAAACACAAATTCAAATCCAAAAATAATGTTAAAATTCATAAAAAATATAACAAAAAAAAACACAAAACATGAGACAAAACTTCAGCTCCTATCTAAGGTATCATTGAACTATTATAAACTTCACACTTTAATAGTATCATCTATTTAGCTCTCAAAATTTTTAAAAATTTCGACGTCTAATCACTGAGGAATTTATAGAATTTTCATCAACAATACAAAGACACGTTCAAAAAACCTAAAAACACAATCGTAAAAGTAAAACTAATGTACTTATCAAACTAAACCCTAAGAAACTATTTTATCATAAATACATGACTATCAAAACCAAAATCAGAAATTAAATCGTAAAAATTAATACTAAAATAAAATCCAAAAAGTTAATGCAATGTACCTGTGATTAAATCGTAATGTTATTGGGGAACAATAACAACGACAACTAGCAGTTGAAAAACCAAAAACAATGACGAAAACCGTTTGATTTCAGAGAAGAACAAATTAAAAAATGCGAATAACTGGAGAGAGAGACAGAGACAGTAGAGGACTAGCGTATACTTGGAGAAAAAGTAGTCTTTTAATAAAAAAAGGACAAAATAATCTTTTTAAAAGGCTTTTAACAAAAAAACCGGTACGTGTGCAAACACAAAAACAAAGTGGCTACAGGTTAAAAAGGCGCGCCCAAATAGGACGCCCCATGCAATTTTTACGAAATTTACCTAGTCTATATATATATAAGAGAGCATAGAAAAGATGACTTGGCACTTCTCTTTGGCCAAGAATCCTATTTATCTTTTTTCACAAATTTTTGTCTATTCTTTATTGTAAAATATTTAAAAGTCTAAAAATATTTACTACCCAACCTTTCATATTCCATCCGTGAAGAGTGATATGAAAATATATATACTAAAACGGAGTAGTCCTTTGGATGTCATTTTAGGTAGAATTTGGGAGGGTTCAAGTCAATACATTTTCCTACAAACGAAAAATTCAGAGAAATCAGACTTTGCTTCCTGAACGAGTACTGCATCGATTCTTCAATTTTTTATATGTAAGTTTTGCAAATTTTTAGATTGTTTATCATGTGTGTACACACCAATACAAAAACACTTACTAATAAAACTAGCTTTGCACATAATTTCATGAATATTTTATATAGTACTCCACTGTTTAGCTAATTTCAATTGGCAAATGTAGAAGTGTGCGTGAATGATTTGGCTTCTGAGTTTAAAAAGAATTATGATTTGAAATATTGTACTGTTTGATTTTTGTTATGGTTTGTTTTGTTTCTATTTTGTTGTTTCAGATATGACTTTCACGGACGAAGAGTTTTAATATCCTGGCTTATGGTTAGAGACATGGCTTTTCGCGGACCTTGAGTTTCAGTATCTACGCTTTAATGGTGTATAGGTTACTATTTTCAGCATTCCCTTTCGGCTTCTATTGATTTTTTCTTCAAAAGAATACACTTTTTCTTTATGTTGCTACCTATCCACCAACTTGTGGCTTTTGTTTCACAATACAAGTAATTTAAAAGTTTCTTATTCTTCTAATGAGAAGCTATTGGGCAGAAATAGTAATCATTTTTAATCATTTCTTGACAATATATAATACAACTTGAAGGGTATGTAATTTCGGTAAAGACATACACGCAATCGGTGTTTTTATCAAGCAATAAACAAAATATGTGTCTTTTAATTTCTATACTGTGATGACCCGGCCAATCATCTCATGAGTTACCGCTCTGATTCCCCCATTTTTGCTTCTTTATGCTTTGTTATCTGTGTTTTGTGGTATCGAGTTGGTCAGATCGAGTCCGGAATGAATTTGGTGAAGTATGAGACACTTAGTCTTTTTTAAGAAGGTTTAAGTTGGAAAAGTCAACCGGATGTTGACTTATGTGTTAGAGGGCTCGGATGTAAGTTCTGATGGTTTGGTTAGCTTCGGGAGGTGATTTATGGATTAGGAGCGTGATCGAAGTTGGTTTTGGAGGTTCGGAGTAGAATTAGGCTTGAATTGGCGAAGTTGATATTTTGGCGATTTCCGGTTGATAGGTGAGATTTTGATATAAGGGTCGGAATGGAATTCCGAGAGTTGCAGTAGCTTCGTTGTGTCATTTGGGATGTGTGTGCAAAATTTTAGGTCATTTGGACGTGGTTTGGTTGGGTTTTTTATCGAAAGCGTATTTCGGAAGATTTTAGAAACTTAAGCTTGAATCCGATGTGATTTGGTAGATTTGATGTTGTTTGAGGTGTTTTGATGATTTGAACAAGTTTGAATAAGTTATTGAGTTATGTTTGTGCTTTTGGTTGAGGTCCCGGGGACCTCGGGATCATTTCGGGTGATTATCAGAGAATTCAGAACTAGGTTGCAACAACTGATATTGCTGCTTCTAGTGTTTTTGCACCTGCGGTTTGGGGACCGCAGGTGCGGTGCCGCACGTGCGGAAGAATAGCCGCAGAAGCGGTTTTAGGAGGGTCTTGACTACAGATGCGGTTTGGGTCTTTTAAGTGAGTTCCGCAGAAGCGGACTTGTAACCGCAAATGCGGTACCGCATAAGCGGTGGTGGGGTCGCAGATGCGAAAACCCCTGGGCAGATGTATATATATTCTTTCTTCGTGATTTTTGAAGGGTTTAACCATTTTTAACTTCGGATTAAGAGCTTTTGGGCGATTTTGAAGGGAGATTTCAAGAGAACTTCGATAATATAAGGATTTTGGACCTAAAGCACACTTCTATGGTAATATTTCATGGATTAGGACTGAAATTTAAGGAATTAAAGGACTAAAAATGGAGGTTTAGGGCTTGAGTTTAAGAGGGCTTAAATTGAGGTTTTGAGGGGTCAATGAACTCTGATTCTTGTGTTTTTGATATGTACGAACTCGTGGGGAGATGAAGAATCTAATGGTATGAAAGTTTCTGAGTTTCGAGAAGTGGGTCTGGGCTTGGGTTTTGCTAATTTCGGGATTTTTGGTATTTTTTGATTGTTTTCGCTTGGGATTTGCTCCCTTAGCATATTGTGACGTCTTCGTTCTAATTTTGGATAGATTCGATGCGTGTGGAGGCCGATTCGAGAGTCAAAGGCATCGTGAGCTAGAGATTTAGCTGGTTCGAGGTGAGTAATGATTGTAAATGATGTTCTGAGGGTTTGAAACCCCGGATTGCACATCGTAGTGCTATATTGAGGTGAGACACACGCTTGATGATGAGCGTGGGATCGTGCACTATTGGGGATTATGACTTGGTCCGTCCCGATTGATGATTTTATCGCGTATTTGACTGAAACTTATGTGTTATCATCATGATTTGGGCTAAATGCCGTATTTGGGCTTCGTGCCAACTATTTGAACCCTTCGGGGATTTTTATCAATATTTCCTCACTATTTTGACTTATTACTTGAACTCAGTCATGTTATTTTCTACAGTTTTACTACTTAGCCATTTTTACTCAGTTTTGAGACTTAAACGATATTTTAAATGATGTTTTGGGCTGAGAAATACTGTTTTACTAATGCCCGAGGGGCTTGGGATGATTTTTAGACTGAGTATGGCCGAGGGTCAGATGTGAGGATACATCGATACTGATATGAGGCCGAGGGCTAGAGATACATATATACGCCACAAGGTGGCTAGATTGATATGAGGCTAAGGGCCTAGATTTGATGCCACGAGATGGCTTGATATTGCGCTTGGGTCGTAAGGGGCCCCTCCCGGAGTTTGTACACCCAAAGTGAGCGCGAGTACCCAGTGTGATGTGAGATTGTTGCCCGAGGGGCGGATTGTGGTTACTGTGCCCGAGTAGCAAACTTTTATCTGTTTACTTACCTGTCAATTACTTGCTTTACTTGTTGAACTTTACTTGTCTCTTCATTGTCTAAATGCTTAAGTGATTCCGTTGCTGCTTCATTATAGAATGTCTTGTGTCTTACGTGTTTTCTTATCTTCGGTCATTATTTATATTTATTACTCACTGGGTCGGAGTACTCATATTACTCCAAGCACCGTGTGTGCAGATCCAAGCGTAGCAGGTCCCGCTCCCGAGTGCTGATTCATTCTAGCTTAAGGCGGATCTTCGAGGAGTCTTTAGGTAGCTACTGGCGTTCGCAGCTTAGAGCTCCTCTCTATTTATTTCCTCTATGTTTCTAGTTCAGTATTTGAAACTCTGTAGTTACATTTGAGGATTTAGTATCATATATGCTCGTGACTTGTGACACCCCGGTTAGGGCCGTGTCGGGATGGATTTCCACTTTATTATCTCTAGTTCCGCTAAATATTGCTATTAAATCATGTTTAAAGTATCTTTATTTTATTTAACTGCTTAAAAGGATGAATTGTGTTAGACTGGTTGTCCTTGTCTTCACGAGAGGCGCCATCATGACTGGGTTCGGGGTTTGGGTCGTGACAAGCTGGTATTAGAGCCTAAGTTACATAGGTCTCACGAGTCATGAGTAGGTTTAGTAGAGTCTCACGGATCGGTATGGAGACGTCTATATTTATCCTCGAGAGGCAGCAGAACCTTTAGGAAAAACTTCATATTCTTGAAATTCTTATCGTGCGAACTTGTTGCTCCGAGTACTAAACTTCTGTTATTCTATTCTCTCATAGATGGTGAGGACACGAGCTACCGGACGAGGTGGACGACCACCAGTTCCACCAGCTGAGACCACCAGAGGCCGAGGACGCGGTCGTGGCAGAGGCAGAGCAGCGAGGGAAGCACTTGTTGATCCACCAGCTACCTCAGGATCAGGCTCCAGCAGAACCAGTTCAAGCATCAGCTGTGCCCATCGTGATCCTGGGTCTTCAGGAGGCCTAGGCACAGATCTTGTCAGTTTGCACTGGCCTGGCTCAGGCAGTTTTAGCCACTGCAGCAGCAGCTACTTCACAGGCCGGGGGAGGCAATCAGACCCCCGCTGCTCACACACCTGAGCAGGTAGTGCAGGGACTTCAGACGCTGGGGGTACCTCCAGCCCAACCGGTTGCACCAGCTCAGGAGTTTGTTGTGCTAGTTATGCCGGATGACGAGCAGCATCGTCTTGAGAGGTTTGGTAGACTCCAACCTCCGACATTCAGCGGAGCAGAGGGCGAGGATGCCCAGGGTTTCTTGGATAAGTGCCAACGGATGCTCCGTACAGTAGGGATTCTTGAGTCTAGTGGTGTGGCATTTACTACTTTTTTCAGTTTTCTGGGGCTGCCTTTACTTGGTGGGAGGCATATGAGAGGCGTAGGCCTATTGGTGCAGCGCCGCTTACTTGGCAGCAGTTCTCCATTCTATTCTTGGAGAAGTATGTACCGCAGTCCCACAGAAAGGAGCTACGTAGACAGCTTAAGTGGTTGCGACAGGGGGATATGACTGTGTCACAGTATGAGTCGAGGTTTTCTGAGTTGGCTCGTCATGCCATTTGGATGGTTCCGACGGATCGAGAGAGGGTCAGGAGATTTGTTGATGACCTTACTTATCATCTCCGTATTCTTATGACCAGAGAGAGAGTGATGGGTGCTACCTTCGAGGAGGTTGTTGATATCGCCCATGAGATTGATACTGTTCGCCGTTAGGAGCGAGAGGAGAGGGAGGCCAAGAGGCCTTGAGGATCAGGCAGTTATAGTGGTGCCCCTTCAAGGGGCCAGTTTCAGCATGGTAGAGGTCGTTCATTCAGGCCAGCTCAGTCCGCCCGCCCAGGTTATCATGGGGCATCTTCGGGTCATGGTTATCATGGATCTCAGTAAGGCCAGTCATCACTCAGCGCCCTCCCAACTCAGAATTCATCTCGTGCCCCATCAGCTCAGGGCTCTTCTATGCTGAGTGCACCTGCTAGTCACTCCGGTGCGAGGGGTTCCTTTCAGTCCCCTTCCCCGGCACCTGGGAGTTGTTATGAGTGTGGCGAGATGGGCCACATGTGGAGGCAGTGTCCTCGCCGTGTTGCTAGTACGTCCCAGCAGAGGGGTCAGTCTTCAGCTTCGGCACCAGTCTCTTCATCACCACCCGCTCCGCCAGCTAGGGGTAGAGGTCAGTCAGCCAGGGGTTGCCCCATGTCACGACCCAGATTTCCCACCCTCGGGAGTCGTGATGGCGCCTACTAATGAGAGCTAGGCAAGCCAACCCTTAACTATCTAATTCCTTACCAAATTACTTCTTTTTAATAATTACGAGCAATAACATAAAAACAACATAACTTAAATAATTAAGCGGAAGATAACCATGAAATATCTGAAGGCTACGTCTATTACAACTTTTAAAACCTCAAATACCCAAAACCTGGTGTCACGGACTGTCTAAGAGTTTCTACATACAAGGTCTGAATAAATGTAATACATTGTTTCTGAACAAAGGAAATGAAATAGGAAATATAGATAGAGGGAGACGCCAGGGCCTGAGGACGCCTACAGTTCTACCTTGGGTCTCCGAGTGGACTGAAGGAAGCTTTCCAACTATTGTCCGAAAGCTGCTCCGAGATCTACACACAGTGCAGAGTGTAGTATCAGCACAACTGACCCCATGTGCTGGTAAGTGCCTGGCCTAACCCCGGCGAGGTAGTGACGAGGCTAGGACCAGACTCCAGTTAAACCTGTGCAGTTATATAACATATGGCGGAAAGTAACAAGTAATAAGCAATTAAAGCTAGGGAAGGGGAACATACTTCGGGGGTAGTTGACAAGACAAAATAACAAGAAATAATAAGGAAGCTAACAATATAACTTCTAACATAGATAAAGAGAAGTAAAGACAGCTTTCACTTTCAGTTTCCATCTTGTTGCAGGCATGCAACCCGATCCCATTTCTCATATCTTGTGGTAGGCGTACCACCCGCTCCCATTTCATCATATCTTGTGGTAAGCGTACCAGCTGCTCCCATTTCATAATATCTTGTGGTAGGCGTATCACCTGCTCCCATTTCATAATATTTTGTGGTAGGCGTACCACCCGCTCCCATTTCATTATCTTGTGGTAGGCGTACCACCCGCTCCCATTTCATTATCTTGTGGTAGGCATACCACCCGCTCCCATTTCATAATCTTGTGGTAGGTATACCACCCGCTCCCATTTTATAATCTTGTGGTAGGTGTACCACCCGCTCCCATTTTATTATCTTGTGGTAGGCGTACCACCCGCTCCCATTTTATTATCTTGTGGTAGGTGTACCACCCGCTCCCATTTCATTATCTTGTGGTAGGCATACCACCCGCTCCCTTTTACAGTTCATCACACAATTACAAGAAATCCTGGCAAGGGAACATAAGTGATATATAACTTCCCGGCAAGGGAACAAAAATAATATAAAAATTTCCCGGCAAGGGAACAATGATATCGAAATAGTCATCCCGGCAAGGAAGAATCAGCTATAACCAATCTCACTTAGCTGGTACTCAGTTCAATTAATAGAAATGCTCAATCTTAGAAGATCATTAATTAAAGCATACAAAGTGTCATTCAAGAACACAACAACTTTCAATTTAAGACTCACGGTCATGCTTGACACCAATGTATAGATACTCGTCACCATGCCTATACGTCATACTCAACAAGAAGCAAGTAGCAAGTATGACTCAACTCCTAATCTCTCAAGCTAGGGTTAGACCAAACACTTATTTCGATGCCTTGAACACCACTCAAGTCTCAATTATAGCTTTACCCCTCGATTCCACCACCAACCCGCTCGAATCTAGTCATAAGTTACTTAATTACATCAATAAGTGTTAAATGAATCAACCCCAATGCATGAAAATGAGTTTTCTAAAGTTTTACCCAAAAGTCAAAAATTACCCCCCCCCCCCGACCCACGTGGTCGAAACCCGAAGTTCGGACCAAAACCTAATTACCCATTACCCCATGAACCCAAATATATTATTTGTTTTGAAATCGGACCTCAAATTGAGGTCCAAATCCCCAATTTTAGAAAAACCTAGGTTTACCCAAAACACCCAATTTCCCCATGAAAAACTTTGATTTGAAGTTGAAATCATGTTAAAAGATGTTAAGGAGTGAAGAAAATGAGTTAGAAATCACTTACCAATGTCTTGGAGAAGAAAGGTTGTTTGAAAAATCGTCTCTTATGTTTTTGGGGTTTTGAAAAGTGAAAAATAACTGAAATTCCCATTTATTTATACCTCTCTCAGACCCCCTATGCGGATCGCATCAAATGGACCGCGGCCGCACAAGCCTCCCTGAAGACCTGCAGTTCAGCACCCTGTGCGAACCGTACAAAGGCGACTGCGGCCGCACAGCCTCCACCGCGGATCGCAGAAAGGCGACCCTGGCCGCGCTGGCCCCTCCGCGGTCGCACGCGATTTCTCGCGGACCGCACTAGAGGGTTCAAAGACTGCAACTTCCTGAACCTGCAACATCTGACTTTCTAAGCCTAAGGCATCCCGGAACCCACTCGAAACTCACCCGAGCCCTCGAAACTCCAACCCAAGAATACACACAACCCCAAAAATATCCTACAGGCATATTCGTGTAATCAAATTACCAAAATAACATCACGAGCATCGAATTAAACCTCGAGATCAATAAAATTTCTCAAAACTCTTTAAACATCAAATTTCTCAATTAAGGTCTGGATCGCGACAAACGACGTCCGTTTTTAACCAAATTTCACATGGATGACTCAAGTCATATATAAGACCTGTACCGAGCGCCGAAACCAAAATACGGACCGATACCATTGCTTTCTAATCAGTTTTCATTTCACATTTTCTAAAACAATTTCAAAAAAATAATTTCACTTAAAAATTTATTTCTCGGGCTTGGGACCTCGGAACTCGATTACAGGCATACACCCAAGTCCCATATTTTTCTACAGACTCTCCGGGACCGTCAAATCACGGATCCGGGTCCGTTTACCCAAAGGGTTGAGCGAAGTCAAATTAACTCATTTTAAAGTCAAGACTTAATATTTTTCACAGAATTTCATATTTAAGCTTTCCGACTATGCGCCCGGACTACGCATGCAAATCGAGGCTACTCTAAATGAGGTTTCCAAGGCCTCTAAGGCACAGAATTCAATTAAAAATAGGTGATGGCCCTTTGGGTCGTCACACCCCAGAGGTGGAGGTCGATCAGGGGGCGGTCAGGCCTATTTCTATGCACTCCCAGGCAGACCCGACGCCATTGCTTCAGATGTTATCATTACAGGTATTGTTTTAGTCTTCCACAGAGATGCCTTTGTATTATTTGATCCTGGTTCCACCTTTTCTTATATGTCATCATAGTTTGCTCGTTATTTGGGTACGCCCTGTGAGTTTCTTGCTTTACCTGTTCAGGTATCTACCCCGGTGGGCTATACTATTATTGTAGACTGTGTGTACCGGTCATGTGTGGTGACTATTGGGGGTCTGGAGACTTGAGTGGATCTATTTCTATTGAGCATGGTGGATTTTGATGTCATTTTGGGCATGGATTGGTTATCTCCGTGTCGTCTATTCTGGACTGTCATGCTAAGACAGTCACTTTGGCTATGCCGGATGTGCCGCAGATCGAGTGGCGTGGTGTGACTGATTATGTCCCTAGTAGAGTGATCTCTTTCTTGAAGGCCCAGTGTATAGTTGGGAATGGTTGCCTTTCATATCTAGTGTTTGTGAGGGATGTCGGAGTTGAGACTCCCAATGTTGATTCTGTTCCAGTTATGAGGGATTTTCCCGATGTGTTTCTTGTAGACCTGCCAGGCATGCCACCGGACAGAGATATTGATTTTGGTATTGATCTAGTGCCGGGCACTCAACCCATTTCTATTCCGCCGTATCGTATGGCACCAGCGGAGTTGAAGGAATTGAAAGAACAGCTTCAGGAACTCCTAGATAAGGGGTTCATTCGGCCTAGCGTGTCAACTTGGGGTGTGTCGGTTCTGTTTATAAATAAGAAAGATGGCACAATAAGGATGTGCATTGATTATAATCAATTGAACAAGGTAACAATTAAGAACAAGTATCCTTTGCCTCGCATTGATGATTTATTTGACCAGTTTCAGGGAGCGAGAGTGTTCTCCAAGATTGATCTCTGTTCGGGCTATCACCAGTTGAAGATCAGGGATTCAGATATACTTAAGACGACTTTCAGGACCCGATACGGTCATTACGAGTTCTTGGTGATGTCTTTCGGGCTAACCAATGCCCCAACAGCGTTCATGCATTTGATGAACAGTGTATTTTGGCCTTATCTTGATTCGTTTGTGATCGTATTCATTGATGATATTCTTGTGTACTCGCGTAGTCAAGAAGAGCATGCGGAGCATTTGAGAGTTGTGTTGTAGAGATTGAGGGAGGAGAAGCTTTATGAAAAGTTCTCCAAGTGTGAGTTTTGGCTCAGTTCAGTGGCTTTCTTGGGGTAGCGAGGGTATTCAGGTTGATCCGAAGAAGATAGAGGCGGTTCAGAGTTGGCCTAGACTGTCCTCAACCACAGAGATTCGTAGTTTTCTTGGTTTGGCAGGCTATTATCGACGGTTTGTTCAGGTATTCTCATCCATCGCATCGCCTTTGACCAAGTTGACTCAGAAGGGTGTTTCATTTGTATGGTCGAACGAGTGTGAGGAGAGCTTTCAGAAGCTTAAGACAGCTTTGACCACAGCTCCAGTATTGGTTTTACCATCAACTTCGGGTTCATATACTATGTATTGTGATGCTTCGAGAGTTGGGATTGGTTGTGTATTGATGCAGGAGGGTATAGTTATTGCTTATGCTTCTCGTCAGTTGAAGCCCCATGAGAAAAACTACCTCGTTCATGATTTGGAGTTGGCTGCCATAGTTCACGCATTAACGATTTGGAGGCATTACTTGTATGGCGTATCTTGTGAGGTGTTCACTGATCATCGCAGTCTTCAGCATTTGTTCAAATAAAAGGATCTTAATTTGAGGCAGCGGAGATGGTTGGAGTTGTTTAAGGATTATGATATCACTATATTGTACCATCTGGGAAAGGCCAATTTGGTGGCCGATGCTTTGAGCCAAAAGGCAGGGAGTATGGAGAGTTTGGCATATATCCCAGTTGGATAGAGACCTCTTGCAGTTGATGTTCAGGGCTTGGCCAATTGGTTTGTGAGGTTGGATATTTCGGAGCCCAGTCGGGTGTTGGCTTGTGTGGTTTCTCGGTCTTCCTTATATGATCACATCAGATAGCACCAGTATGATGATCCGCATTTGCTTGTCCTTAGGGGCAGAGTGCAGCATGATGATGCCAGAGATGTGACCATCGGTGATGATGGGGTGTTGAGGATGCAGGGCCGGATTTGTGTGCCCAATGTGGATGGGCTTCGGGAGTTGATTCTGGAGGAGGCCCATAGCTTGCGGTATTCCATCCATCCGGGTGCCGCGAAGATGTATCAGGATTTGAGGCAGCACTATTGGTGGAGAAGAATGAAGAAAGATATTGTGGGGTTTGTGGCTCGGTGTCTCAATTGTCAATAGGTGAAGTATGAGCATCAGAGACCGGGTGGCTTGCTTCAGTAGATGGTTATTCCTGAGTGGAAGTGGGAGAGGATTGTTATGGATTTTGTTGTTGAACTTCCACGGACTTTGAAGAAGTTCGATGCTATTTGGGTGATTGTGGATCGGCTGACCAAGTCCGCGCACTTCATTCCTATGTGTACTTCCTATTCTTCAGAGCGGTTGGTAGGGATCTATTTCCGAGAGATTTTTCGTTTTCATGGTGTTTCGGTTTCCATCATTTCAGATAGAGGTACTCAGTTTACTTCGCAGTTTTGGAGAGTCGTGCAGAGAGAGTTGGGTACTCAGGTGGAGTTGAGCACAACTTTTCATCCTCAGACACACGGGCAGTCCGAGCGTACTATCCAGATATTGGAGGACATGTTGTGTGCTTGTGTTATTGATTTCGGAGGATCATGAGATGAGTTTCTATCGCTTGTAGAGTTTGCTTATAACAGCAGTTACCAGTCGAGTATTCAGATGGCTCTATATGAGGCTTTGTATGGGAGGCGATGTAGATCTCCAGTTGGTTGGTTCGAGCCCAGTGAGGCTAGGCTATTGGGGACTGATTTGGTACAGGATGCTTTGGAGAAGGTGAAGGTGATCCAGGAGAGGCTTCATACAACGCAGTCGAGGCAAAAGAGTTATGCTGATAGGAAGGTTCGAGATGTGTCCTACATGGTTGGCGAGAAGGTTATGTTGAAGGTTTCACCCATGAAGGGTGATATGAGATTTGGGAAGAAAGGGAAATTGAGTCCTTGGTTCATTGGGCCTTTTGAGGTGCTTCGGAGGATTGGGGAGGTGGCTTATGAGCTTGCTTTGCCACCCAGCTTGTCGAGCGTGCATCCGGTATTTCATGTTTCTATGCTTCGAAAGTATAATGGGGATTCGTCTCATGTTTTGGACTTCAACACGGTTCAGTTGGATGATGACTTGACCTTTGAGGTGGAGCCAGTAGCTATTTTGGGTCATCAGGTTCGGAAGTTGAGGTCAAAGGATATAGCTTCAGTGAAGGTGCAGTGGAGAGGTCGGCCCGTAGAGGAGGCTACCTGGGAGACCGAGCGAGAGATGCGGAGCATATATCCTCACCTATTTGAGGCTTCAGGTATGTTTCTTGACTCGTTCGAGGACGAATGTTTGTTTAAGTTGGGGAGGATGTGACGACCCGGTCAATCGTCTCATGAGTTACCGCTCCGTTTCCCCAATTTCTGCTTCTTTATGCTTCGTTATCTGTGTTTTGTGATATCGAGTTGGTCGGATCGAGTCCGAAATGCGTTTGGTGAAGTATTAGACACTTAATCTCTTTTAAGAAGGTTTAAGTTGAAAAAGTCAATCGGATGTTGACTTATGTGTTAGAGGTATCAGATGTAAGTTCTGATGGTTCGGTTAGCTTCGAGAGGTGATTTATGGCTTAGGAGCATGATCGGAGTTGGTTTTGGAGGTTCGAAGTAGAATCAAGCTTGAATTGGCGAAGTTGATATTTTGGCGATTTTTGGTTGATATGTGAGATTTTTATATAAGGGTCAGAATGGAATTCTGAGAGTTGCAGTAGCTTCGTTGTGTCATTTAGGATGTGT
Source organism: Nicotiana sylvestris (assembly GCF_000393655.2). NCBI lineage: Eukaryota > Viridiplantae > Streptophyta > Magnoliopsida > Solanales > Solanaceae > Nicotiana > Nicotiana sylvestris. The sequence goes on from NC_091063.1 coordinate 69,256,022, forward strand.
GTGCAAAATTTCAGGTCATTCGGACGTGGTTTGGTTGGGTTTTTGATCGAAAGCGTATTTCGGAAGATTTTAGAAACTTAAGCTTGAATTCGATGTGATTTGGTAGATTTGATGTTGTTTGAGGTGTTTTGATGATTGGAACAAGTTTAAATAAGTTACTGAGTTATGTTTGTGCTTTTGGTTGAGGTCCCGAGGGCCTCGGGATCATTTCGGGTGATTATCGGAGAATTTGGAACTTGGTTGCAGCAGCTGATATTACTGCTTCTGGTGTTTTCGCACCTGCGGTTTGGGGACCGCAGGTGCGGAAGCTTGACCGCAGATGCGGTTCAATCTTTTAAGTGAGTTCCGCAGAAGCGGACTTGTAACCGCAAATGCGGTACCGCATAAGCGGTGGTGGGGTCACAGATGTGAAAACCCCTGGGCAAATGTATATATATTCTTTCTTCGTGATTTTTGAAGGGTTTAACCATTTTTAACTTCGGATTAAGAGCTTTTGGGCGATTTTGAAGGGAGATTTCAAGAGAACTTCGATAAGTTAAGGATTTTGGACCTAAAGCACACTTCTATGGTAATATTTCATGGATTGGGACTGAAATTTAAGGAATTAAAGGACTAAAAATGGAGGTTTAGGGCTTGAGTTTAAGAGGGCTTAAATTGAGGTTTTGAGGGGTCAATTGAACTCTGATTCTTGTGTTTTTGATATGTACGAACTCGTGGGGAGATGAAGAATCTAATGGTACGAAAGTTTCTGAGTTTCGAGAAGTGGGTCTGGGGCTCGGGTTTGGCTAATTTCGGGATTTTTGGTATTTTTTGATTATTTTCGCTTGGGCTTTGTTCCCTTAGCATATTGTGACGTCTTCGTTCTAATTTTGGATAGATTCGACGCATGTGGAGGCCGATTCGAGAGGCAAAGGCGTCGCGAGCTAGAGATTTAGCCGGTTCGAGGTGAGTAATGATTGTAAATGATGTTCTGAGGGTTTGAAACCCCAGATTGCACATCGTAGTGTTATATTGAGGTGAGACACACGCTTGATGATGAGCGTGGGATCGTGCACTATTGGGGATTGTGACTTGGTCCGTCCCGATTGATGATTTTATCGCGTATTTGACTCAAAACTTATGTGTTATCATCATGATTTGGGCTAAATACCATATTTGGGCTTCGTGCCAACTATTTGAACCCTTCGGGGATTTTTATCAATATTTCTTCACTATTTTGACTTATTACTTGAACTCAGTCATGTTATTTTCTACCGTTTTACTACTTAGCCATTTTTACTCAGTTTTGAGACTTAAACGATATTTTAAATGATGTTTTGGGCTGAGAAATACTGTTTTACTAATGCCCAAGGGGCTTGGGATGATTTTTAGACTGAGTATGGCCGAGGGTCAGATATGAGGATACACCGATACCGATATGAGGCCGAGGGCTAGAGATACATATATACGCCACAAGGTGGCTTGATTGATATGTGACTAAGGGCCTAGATTTGATGCCACGAGATGGCTTGATATTGCGCTTGGGTCGTAAGGGGCCCCTCCCGAAGTCTGTACACCCCCAGTGAGCGCGGGTACCCAGTGTGATGTGAGATTGTTGCCCGAGGTGCGGATTGTGGTTACTGTGCCCGAGGAGCAAACTTTTATCTGTTTACTTACCTGTCAATTACTTGCTTTACTTGTTGAACTTTACTTGTCTCTTCATTGTCTAAATGCTTAAGTGATTTCGTTGCTGCTTCATTATAGAATGTCTTGTGCCTTACGTGTTTTCTTATCTTCAGTCATTATTTATATTTATTACTCACTGGGTCGGAGTACTCACATTACTCCCTGCACCGTGTGTGCAGATCCAGGCGTAGTAGGCCCGCTCCCGAGTGCTGATTCATTCTAGCTTCAGGCGGATCTTCGAGGAGTCTTTAGGTAGCTGCTGGCGTTCGCAACCTGAAGCTCCTCTCTATTTATTTCCTCTACGTTTCTAGTTCAGTATTTGAAACTCTGTAGTTACATTTGAGGATTTAGTATCATAGATGCTCGTGACTTGTGACACCCCGGTTAGGGCTGTGTCGGGATGGATTTCCACTTTGTTATCTCTAGTTCCGCTAAATATTGCTATTAAATCATGTTTAAACTATTTTTATGTTATTTAACTGCTTAAAAGGACGAATTGTGTTAGACTGGCTGGCCTTGTCTTCACGAGAGGCGTCATCACGACCGGGTCCGGGGTTTGGGTCGTGACATATACTAAGTTATCACTTAACTATAGCTAAATAATGTGTATCCTCTCTTTAGTTTTTTAACTACTAATGTTAAATTAGTTAGTTTGGTATAAATACCCGAAGAATTATGAAAGTATTAAAATTTAACTAACTAATAAAAGGAAAATAAAATTATATATATATATATATATATATATATATACTAGTGCCTGGACACGTGCGCTGCACGTGTGTCCCATACAAGAGCGTTTTGACTATTTGTGTTGAATGCAAAAATTGTCATGTCATTTTTCTATCTTCCACGTTCCTTCGTAGTTTTAAACATTAGTTTTTTCTTCAAATCTTTTCACATTTTCTTTCTGCTTCAATTTTATTATATTTCATCGAGAAAGTTTTCTTAACAATGATCCACATGGTTGGATAGCTAATTCGTAGAGGGAATGTAAAATATTAAAACTAATTATTATACGATAAGTAAGAAGCAAGAAACCAAAAAAAAAAAAACTTAAAAAAGATTATGCACTGGAGTGAACAAGAGTTTTATGCTCTCTAAACAACAATAACTATAATACAATAATTTAACTTGAATATATCCTCAAAAAACAATTTAGAAAAGATGAAGCCAGAACAACATCAAAGAGAATTATACTTGCCTATCTATTTCACATGCTGAGCAAGTATACCAAATTAAAAGAACAATGATATGAAAAAAAAAAAAGAATTTTAATAGTAATATTTGACATAAAAGCTCTTTATTATTGTACAGTTTTATAAAGTGACACAAAAATTTTCAAAAGAGACCATGAAATACTATTCTAAGATAGTAGGAGTATTGATGATGCCATAAAATTACAAAATGGTATTGGATTATTAAAGCCTTGGTTCCTGACCTCATCCAATCCTTGCGTTAACTTCTATTCATTGGCACTGCACAATGTTTGAATTTGATCACATGAAAAGTAAGATAGTGAATGCATATGATGTGTCTGTTTTTATAATGTTGTTCAAAAATTTAATGGTAAAGAATTCTTTCAAATTCCATAATTAAGTGATGCGAAGTTGTAACTGAAAAGAATATAAAAAAATATAACTGATACTTCATGTTATAAAGGATTTAAAGGGAGAAAGGAAATTGAAGGATGGAAAGAATAGAAAGAAAGTGTAAAAATATCATAAAACTTGTTACTATTAATGAATCCTCCATAATATCAATAACGGCCAACACGTACAACAACACCCATTATTGGAATTATTTTTTATTAATGTTGTAAATTTTTTTACCAAGGCATTAAGTACAAAATATGGAAGATAATTTTAATTTTAAGTAGAGGGTAATTTAGTCATTCAGTTTTTAGAGGATATATTAGTAAAATAACTTTACCTAAAAGTCTTCATGCTTATAATATATATATATATATATATATATATATCATACTAAACATACAACAAAAGGTCCAAATAAAGAGATTAATTTTCTTTAAATTGTAAAAGAACAATAGTCAAGTGATGAAAAATAAGTGAAACATATAGTTAACTGGTAATAATAAAACACACTAAAACTAAATTATATATTTGAATTTGAAGTAAATTTTTTAATTTGTATATTAGAAAAAAGACGATGTAGTTCTTCTGTTACCGCGCATAGCGCGGACAAATCCACTAGTTATACTATAATAGAAATTTATTTACCATTTTTCTATAGGTTCCTTAAAAATTATATTCTCTATCTATACTTACTACTTATATACAAAACCTTAATAAAGAGAGTATCCCTTAAATTAGGATGTAACTGAAATAGCCCCTTCCCCCATCCCACGTTACTCCCCCCCCCCCAACCCTCATATATATCATTCATATATATACAAACCCCCTAAATCACGTTTGCATCCCATTTTCAAAAAAAATCTTAAATCTTCCATACAAATCAACCCAAATCTCTCCATCTTCACACAATTCCATGAACATTATTTCCAAAATTGTAGTAACAAAGTATTCTTCATTGACAACTATTAAAAATTTTGAATTTAATATTTGGATTTTACAAATTTGTGATTTGTTCAGATTGTGTATTCTTGCAAACGATTGAAAATATACTTTGAAATTTATATCTCAATTTTGAGGGAGATTGGTTAAGTTTAGATTTGTTTTTACGTAAAATTTCAGATTGAAACTCGAAAAAAGAAGAAGTTTCAGAACAGTATCATGATTGTATGATAATTGTATCACAATTGTATCAATATTCGGGTTTTATGAATTTGTGATTTGTTTTGAATTGGGTGTTCTTGCAAACAATTGATAATATACTTTTGAACTTATATATCAATTTTGAGGGAGATTGGTTAACTTTAGAGTTGGTTTTAGGTAAATTTATATCGAAACTCGAAGAAGAAAAAGAAGTTTTCGAATTGTATTACGATTGTATGATAATTGTATCATAATTGTACCATATTTGTTTCATAACTATATCACAATTGTATGAAAGTTGTTTATGATACATCAAAACAATACGTGATACAATACTAATACAATTATAATATAATATTGTATCACACTTTAAATTTGGAGTTGTGATTGAAACTTGAAAAAGATGAAGATCAAAAATATATCACAATTTTTCAGAATTGTATCACGATTGTATCATAATTACTAGATGTTTGATGCCGTGGAGCACGGGCCCAGCAATTTGTTCAGCTAGACTATTACCCTCGTCTCATAATATGTGTTGTGATTTTTTTATGCACGCCCCTTAAGAAAGAATAGTTTTTGACTACTTTACTCTTATTAAGCTAGTGAATGTTCCGCGCTTCGCGCGATTATAAGACACCAAAAGATTAATGTCACGACCCATTTCCGTAATAGGTCATGAAGGCGCCCGACACCATTGTCAGACAAGCCAACACGGAAACATAATTAAATTCCTATATTACTTTTATCAGAAACAAGTAAAGCAGATGCTCCAATTTAGATTTAAAATCAAGAGTGATCAATAATGTATATAACCCGATTATACAACCCAGAATAAATGTCTACTAATGTGTGTGTCAAGACATGGTGTCACAAGTATAGGCATCCTAGTAGAATGTACAAAAGAATGTCTCTATCCTACTATCAGAGATAGAAAAGACAGCAAAAGTAAGAAAAGACTCCATCCGGCTGCTGAACGGCATAGGAAGGAAGCAGCTCACCGTGGAAGTCTCGGTCACTAAATCAGGGGTGCGCACCAGATTGGTAACCAGATATACCTGCCTCAGATCCTGTATAATTAAGTACAGAAGTGTAGTATGAGTACATAAACAATATGTACCCAGTAAGTATCCCGTCTAATCTCTAAGAAGTAGAGACGAGAGGTCGACTTGATACTTACTAGGGTCAAAATAATATGATAGTGTTATGCTAAGCATGGGGATCACCAGTAATCAACAGTTTATAACGAAAAGCAATAATCATGTTCTTGTCCATATTTCAATTAGCCATTTACATTTCAAAATACTTAACAAAACAAGTCATGTATAAGAATTTGCATAAATATCATGCGCACATTATGTCGAGGTCGACGGCTCGCTCCAACAGAAAATAAATTGTGCACTGCCGAGGGTCGAACGGTGCGAACCATAGATGCATCTATTTACACCGAGGCAATCGGCCCAATCCATAAATATCAAGAAACATCAAGAATACACACAAAGGCGCATTTATATACAAATAGATTCTTACAAGAGTTCAACAAGTTCACATGTTCACCTTTATTTCTTTCCAAGTCTCTAACATATCATAAATGATCACATTAGCAAGTTAATATGGAGATATTCACAATTTAGGCATGATGTGAGTCCTAATCTACCCAAGCAATTAACGTCATAGTAGCTACGCACGGACTCTCGTCACCTAGTGCGTACGTAGCCCCCGCATTTAGTAGCAATTTTCTCGATTATTATACCTATGAGGACAATTCCCTCTTACAAGGTTAGAAAGGAGACTCACCTCGCTCCAAGCGTACTTCCAAATATCAAGAACAAGTCCAAGCCCTCAATTCGGAGCCGAACAATCCCAAACTAGTTAAATGAAGTAAGAACTAGTCAATATAGACTCACAAGATTGAATTCTAACTATTTAAGCAATTTCTCAACCTTTTACACAAGTTTCCTAAATTCCGACCCCGGGCCCACGTGCCCGGATTCCGAGATTTTTCGAAAGAAGTTGTTCTCTACAACCTAAGGATCAATAATATATGATTCCTAATTCATTTCATAATAAATTTCATGGTTAAATCTAAGTTTAATTAAAACTCTAGGTCTTGCTCTAACCCCTTGATTTTTACCTAATTTCTAGTGTTTAATCTATCTAATATGCAAGTATTAAATTAAAGATGGATGGAATAAACTTACCTCACAATGCTAAGTGAAAATCTCCTCTCCAAAGCTTCCAAAATCGCTAATGGAAGAGTGTATAAGTGATAAAAATGGTATTGAACTCGTATTAAATGAACCTCACTGCCCATCAATTTCCGCATCTGCGGTCAGGGGACCGCATCTGCGAGAATTAGACAGCATCTGCGAAAAGGGAGGGAAAGTTGGGACTGCATCTGTGGTCTCAGGGCCGCATCTGCGGTTTCCTGGCCTGGCCACCTGGGCCGCTTCTGCGATGGAAGAACCGCACCTGCGGTCCCGCATCTGCGGTCCAAGAACCGCAGATGCGGTTATGACATAAGCAACAATCCTTCAGCCCTTTTTCAAATTTTCCACTTCACTCGAGCCTTGTCCGTTTGACGCTCGGGGCTTCCGGGCCCCGCCCGAACATACCGACAAGTCTGAAATCATGAGGCGGACCTACTCGAACCTTTGGAACACCCGAAACAATGCCAAATCTAGAAATCATCCCCTAAAACCAAATGAATCAAACTTATGAACTTCATGTTCTTAATTTCCCTCTAACGGGCCAAAACGCCCTTAAACTATTCAGACAGATACCAAATTTTACAGGCAAGTCTTAAATGATATTTCGGACATGTATTAGGTCTCAGAACCAAAATACGAGCTCGATACCTAGGAAATCAATGATTACTTAGTTTCTTTAAATCCTTAAAACTTCAAATTAACAATTTCTAATAAAAAATTCATTACTCGGGCTAGGGACCTCGGAATTCGATCCCGGGCATATGCCCAGGTCCCATATTTTCCCACGGACCCTCTGGGACCATCAAATTACGGATTTGGGTCCGTTTGCTCAAAATATTGACCAAAGTCAAACTTAGTCTTTTAAGAGAATCTTAAAGAATCAAATGAGCATATTTTACTCAAAACTCTTCCAACTCCCGAACCGACTGTCCCCACAAGTCGTAAATTAGCTAAAGCAAGCACGGAAAGTTTTATTTAAGGGAACAGGGTCCTAGAAGGCAAAACGATCAGTCGGGTCGTTACAATTAATAATAGTTTTTTTATGAAACAAAAAAATTATATTTTATTTAGATGAATTGTGCTTTTATTATTTTGATTTTTTAAAAAATTTACAGAGAAAAAGAACTTTAATTTTTTACGCCTTTAAATATGTGTGTGGTGGGTTTAATACATGATCTTTAGTCCAATATACATTGAATACATGCAAGGTATTTGATTTTCGTTCTTTCATTAGATAATCGACCTTTTGTTTTTTGAAAAACTTCATGAAATGAAAAGGTTAAAAACTCCTTCTTTCATACGTTACTTCCTCTAATATTATAATTTATTTATTTTTGGGTTATTTCTTTCCCTTTTCTCCCGCTTTCCTGCTAATCCAAAACTTAAGTCTCCTTTTAATGCTTGTTAATTGCAATTTTCCATTTTTTCTCCTAACAAAATATAATGAATAAATCGTCTATTTATTTCAATATTTCCACCACCTATCTTGTATATTGAGCAAAATAACCATTCAAAAAAGAAAACAGATCCAAGTACCACACCCTAGAAGCAAAGACACCGAAAAAAAAGTAGGAGAAAAATACTCTAGGCACACATTTATCATAAAAATGGGAGGTTCCTTCTTGTTCTTTTTCTATTGTCCAAACATATTACACATCATTTTTTTCATTTTGCATAATCAGTCGAGTAAAATATTTCTAATAAATAGTTTGAAAACTCATGATTTTACGATTTAAGTTGTAAGTGGTGATAGCTTAAATTTATCATCACATTTATCTGCTCAATTATATAAAGATAATTAAAATAAAAATACTCGAGGATAACAGAGTATGAGAATACTTTGAGGATAGTTTACTATATTTCTTTTATGTTAATAATTATATTATAAAGAAAATCATGTATAAGCAATAAGATTTAATTTTTAACTCGAAGAAAGTAAAAAAAAAACATGGTAATAATACTTTTTTATCAAAAAGAATGTACTCTTTTCGTCAGCCTTGGCAAGTGCATAGAAAACTTGATTTTTACCTTTGGTTATACTTGCTTCATATTCTCCCCCAAAGTCAGATTTTTACATTCATCGTCAGAAATTTATAGCATTTCCAAAAGCAAGTTGGAATACATTTGAATTTGCAGACGGTAATAGTACTCTATAGTATTTTTATATTTTAATGAAAGTTTTCTTCGGACAGCTCTTATGCAAAATGAACTTGTAATATCTGAAGTATGATATGCCTTTATAAAGAATTATTTTCGGTACTGAACAACGTAATACTACCAATAAGAATATCATTTAACATCTTAATTTCCCAAAACACAAAAAAGTACTACAAGAACTGTAAATATCATATAATATAAATTAAACTTTAGTATATGAAGAATTCATTACGTCCATACTATTATGTTGTTACCTGTGTTGTTAGGACATCATCAGTAAAAACACTATGTCCTATGGAAGCCTCGGTGGGATTCATCTTGCATTCTCTGACAACCTAAACTTTCAAGAAAAAGAAACAAAACATACCCCAAAGCATAAGAAATTAGATAAATTCATTTTCTAGTCGATGAAAGTGTCATATCACTTTTTCAAGCCCCAGCATTACATATATATAAGGATTATTAATTTTGGAAAAAGAAGAGAAAATACTTTATGTTGTTAGACATTTTAGAAGGACGTAAATAGAAAATGATAGAAAAAAGAAAAATGAAAACAATTTGATAGAAAAAAAATATAAGTGATCAGATTAAACATCAACAGAACATGAAACTCCAAACCTTTTATTTTATATGGTAAAAATTATCACGACCCGGATTTTTCACCCTCGGGAGTCGTGATGGTGTCTACTAATGTGATCTAGGCAAGCCAATTATGTGAACAGTTTACCTTTTTAACCTAATTTTATATTCATTAACAATTGTGAAGAGATAACATTTAAACAGCGGAATATAACATAAGCGGAAGAAAAACAATAAGCTATCTGAACATGAATATCTATTACAACTGGTTGGATTTCGACTACCCAGAACTGGTGTCACAGTTTCACAGACGGTCTAAGAATACTGCAAATAGAGGTCTGAAAGAATTAAATACAACACTGTCTCTGGAAATAAGTGTAAGAAACAGGAAAGTAGATAGAAGGAGACGCCAAGGCCCACGAACGCCTGCAGAGCTACCTCGGGTCGCCTGATGAACAAGATTCTGCAATCTCACTGCGGTCCGAAGTCTACAACACTGGGGTCTGCACAAAAGAGTGCAGAATGTAGTATTAGCACAACCGACCCCATGTACTGGTAAGTGCCTAGCCTAACCTCGGCGAAGTAATGACGATGTTAGGACCAGACTACCAAATAAACCTGTGCAATTTAACTATATACAGCGGAAAAGAAGTACAGAATGAAACAGTCATATACAGTCAAGTATGGGAGGGGGAAAGCATGCTGCGGGGAAAACATCAAATAGTAATAGAAGAGCAACAAATAAGTATGATGATCGCCACAGTTCAATTGAAAATAGGAAGGGAAAATCATGTTGCGGGGTACAACAAGTATCAACAAGAAACCAACAATTCAGTGTAGAGAAACCGTAACATAGTTATCAATAAAAATTAGGAGATCAAAGACAAGTGCACGACATCACCCCTTCGTGATTTTACTCTCTCTCACCAAAACAATACACGGCATCACCCTTCGTGCTTTAACACTCTCTTTCCAAAACAATATACGACATCACCCTTTGTGTTTTACGCTCTTCCTCACCCAAACAACAATCACAAGGCAAATAGGGTAAGAGAATCTATAACATCAAAATAAAATCAAGTAACAACAGAAAATCAGTAAATAAACGTAAAGGACAACATAACTCAATTATCAGTAAGAATTAGGTAAATCAAAAATAAGTGCATGTCATCACCCTTCGTGCTTTTACTCTCGTCCTCACCATAAGAATCAATATAAATTACACGGCATCACCCTTCGTGCTTTAGCTCTCTTCCTCACCCAAACTACAATCACAAACAATAGGGCAAGAAAATAAAGGAAATTCGCAATAAGAATCTCGGCAAGGGAGCAACAAGTCAACAATTAAATCCCGACAAGGGAACAACATCAATAACATCCACATCCCGGCAATGGAGATAACAAATAAATCAACAATAGCCCAGGAAGGGTGACAACATAATAATCTCTTCTCTTTCTCACTTTTACTTCACGATTCACTTCACAACTCGAGTCAATGCTCTAGAGGTTCAATTATCACTTATACCTTCACAACTCATTTCACAACTCGAGCCAATGCTCTAAAAGTTCAATTGTCACTTACACTTTCACAATTCGTTATACAACTTGAGCCAACACTCCTCAATGATCATGGTTCACAATTCTTTCCACAAACTTTATACAACAATTAGAAATCTTCACCAAGACATGAATAATACAACGAAATCATGAAAATCACAATATAAGACTCGCGGTCATGCTTGACACCAACGTATAGATACTCGTCACCATGCCTATACGTTGTACTCAACAATTACCACATAGTAAATAGGACTCAACTCCTAATCCTTCAAGTTAAGGTTATACCAAACACTTACCTCGATGCCACGAACACAACTCAAGGTTCAATTATAGCTTTACCCTTGATTCCACCGTCAATTCGCTCATATCTAGTCACAAATTACTTAATTACATCAATAAACGCTAAATGAATCAACCCCAATGCATGAAAATGAGTTTTTCAAAATTTTACCCAAAAAGTCAAAAATCACCCCCGGGCCCACATGGTCAAAACCCGAGGTTTGAACCAAAACCCGATTACCCATTCCCCTACGAACCCAAATAAATGATTTGTTTTGAAATCGGACCTCAAATCGAGGTCCAAATCCCCAATTTTTGAAAAACCTAGGTTATACCCAAAACACCCAATTTCCCCCATGAAAATTATTGATTTGAAGTTGAAATCATGTTAAAAGATGTTAATGATTGAAGAAAACTAGTTAAAAACGACTTACAATTGATTTGGAGAGGAAGGAATCCTTGGAAAATCGCCTAAGTGTGTTTATGTTTGAGGGAATATGAAAAATGGGTTTTAAAATCGGCTAAGTATAAAAGTTGCAGGTCGCAGGTATGGGAATTGCGAACAGGGGTTCGCAATTGCGAACCCCGACCTCTGCTAACTTGGGAATTGCGAAACAGGGCTTGCATTTGCGAACCCTTCAGGGAAGACTAGATTTTCGCATTTGCGATCAACCTGTCGCATTTGCGACTTGGGAATTGCGACCACAGCATCGCATTTGCGATCACCGGCCAAAATGGAAAACTTCGCAATTGCGAAGATAATCTCGCATTTGCGAGAGGAAGATGGCCTGGGCTTTCTTCGCAATTGCGACAAGCCACTCGCATTTGCGATATCGCATTTGCGAGCCAGGCTTCGCAATTGCGAAGCCTGCAGGGCTGCTATGCACAGCTGAAAACCAGCAATTTTTCTAAGTTCAAAAATGCACCCTGTGGTCTATCCAAAACTCACGCAAGCCCTCGGGCTCCAAACCATATATACACACAACCTCAAAAACATCTCACGGACTCATTCGTGTACTCATATCACCGAAATAACATCAAAAACATCGAATTAAACCTCAATATCAATGAAATTTATCAAAACTTCTTAAACATCAAAATTTTCAATTATGGTCTGAATCACGTCAAACGGGCTCCGGTTCTTACCAAGCTTTACAGAATTATCTTAAATCATATATAAGACCTGTACCGGGCGCCGGAACCAAAATACAGGCACGATACCAACATGTTCTAATCAAAATTCATTTAAATTTCCTTTAAACAATTTCAGAAAATAATTTTTTTTGAAAATTCATTTCTTGGGCTTGGGACCTCGGAATTCGATTCCAGGCATACGCCCAAGTCCCATATTTTCCTATCCGAGTCCGTTCACCCAAAATATTGACCGAAGTCAAATTAGCTCATTTTACAGTCAAAATTTATCATTTTTTACAGATTTTCACATCCAGGCTTTCCGGCTATGCGCCCGGACTGAGCACGCAAATCGAGGTGATGCTAAAAGAGGTTTTTTAAGGCCTCAGAACACAGAATTTCGTTTTAAAACAAGTGATGGCCTTTTGGGTCACTACAAATAAACAGTTTTAAACAATGAAAGGTTTTTGTCTTTTCATCTTCTTTTTACTTGAATGTGTTTCCTCATTAATCTTTTAACGGATGTAACCGATGGGACATATTTTTTCATTTATTGAATAATACATTTAGACACTATTAAATAGATTTTTGAAAATAAGATGAATGGAAAAACAAAGATAAAAATTCTATAAAAAAAAGGATAAAAAAGATAAATGGCTATTCTAGCATATAAGAGGTGCCACATCACTTTTTCAATTCCCAACTTTACATATATATATATATAGAAGTGTTCTTAATTTATGTGTCATCTCTATCAATGACATTATCTAATATTTTTACTAAATGTGAATGCAATTGATTATTAAGGGTAAAAAAGGAAAAATATAATCACTTTTGTCTTGAACTTCTAAAATGACAAATAATTTGAGATAACTATTTTTAATAACTATGACACATATTATGAGACGGAGGGAGTGGTATTATATGTTCTTACCTGCAAATACACCAAAATTGCCATTTCGTAAATTCAATTATGTAGTTTGGAACAAATATGGAAGAATATATTTTTTTTGAATAGCTAACACAAAGAAACTGCTTTGTTAACTTTGATAAGAACAATGGGAGCAAAATGGTAGTTAAGAATATAAGGCATTATTTGAAATGGAAAGCTTCGAGAATATAATATTTTGATTTTATGTGGATCACATAACTTGTTGTTGTACGAAACATTAGAAACCACTGCCAAACAATATTACTTGGTCGCGCTTCCAACTGTCTGCATGAGGCTTTTCCTTTAAAGAGTTTCAGAAATACTTTTCTTTTCCCTTTGCCTTTTTGGGCGTAATTGTGCCATAAAATAGCAAGCTTCAACGCAATATTCAAATGTTAAATGATATCAACCAATATAGATGATAACACATACTCCATACAACTTTGAATTACAAACATTCCAAAGGGTGGAAATCCAACGATGAAATTAGTTTCTGAATACGATGAAATAACTCAAAAATTGTCGATTATTCCTTCCTAATTGTCACGGGCAGGTACAACGTTCCTAATTGTTAGATTATAGGTTTTGCCATAAATAGTTATGAGATTACAAGCATGCAGACCTGAGGCAAACAAGAAATATGCTTCTCGATATAGGTTACAATGGATCGGAGATAAGAAAACCTGAATCAAACCTTGTATCTTATTCACCTTTCCAATTGTATTCAGATATATTTGCCCCATCCCAAACATGCATTAATTTTTATCCTTGCAGAAGGAAGGAAAACAACCTTTTAACACCAAATCATCTCGCTCTATTGATATTATATATATTTGTGTTCTTTCAACCCAAATGCTATATATCTGGACCAAATAAGCACTGGGAACTCGGACGACACTCCTGAAGGAAACACATGCTGTCACAAACCCTACAAGGAAAATCATGTGAAATCCACATTGTATGAAGTAGTGAAGTACTCGAGAGAATATAAAAACTAAACTTTTATCAAATAGTAAACTACATGTTTTGGATGATTTTCACAAACTTTATATGATTCAAGAGTTATTGAAGCTAGCTAGCCATAAAACAGGGAAGAGTCTTAAGCAGCTTTGACATGTTTATTTAAAGCATAATCTAGAAAAAGAAAATAAGTATGAACCAATGATCTAACTAAATTAACTCAAATTACATGATAAGAAGAGCAAGGTATCCATAATATATACAAATAGTTCTGGTAGTAAAAGTATATGATGCTATTATTGGTGAACACTCATTTGAGATCTGTGCAAGTATTTCTAGGGAGCTCCAGGTCAAAAAGAAGCCATGAAAGAAACTAATTCTATGTTCTAAATGTCCTCAATAAATTTATATGATGAAGTTTACCATCTACAAAGGAGTTAACATTTAATATCATCAAACGTAGTTATGGTTTTAATGTTTCTATCTAAGTTCCTTTCATTTCTATTGTTGCCTAAGTATTCCTCCAGTTCTCCTAAGATTTTTCAGTTTCATGGCTATTGAATAGCTGGATTCTTCTTTGACAAAAAGGAATTTTAAAATTAAGAGTAATGATGTCATTGGATAGGAGGAGGATGAAGAGTAGTCTTCGAAAAGAGAGCAAATATATGATTCTCCATAGCTCCGTCAGCATAGGTGGCCAAAAAGAAAAGAAAGTGCTAACACACATGACAAAAAGTGAAGAAATTGGATAATGTCATATACGTCTATATCTATATCTATACTATATTAAAAGCACGAAGGCCCTTAGCGAAATGTCGTTCGCCTTTTTTACCCTTTAAAACTAGAGTTCAGACTAGACAAATAGTCTTTTAAATATTATCCTAATATTTAAAAATTATTTATTTAATTATCTCCCTAATATTTAGGAATTGACATTTAATTGTTTCTTTTATATTTAGGAATAATCATTTTTTTTTAATATTTAGGACTTCAAAATTAATTAAAATTTTAGATATTAAATCACTCCTTATTCAAACTATATACAAAACTTCTATAATCGAAGAATTTAAAATAAAGAAAAAATTTAGCTTTAGAAATTCTTTCCTTTTAAAATTCATTACTTCTAACACCAAAGATTTAAGCAATAACTCTTAGCTAAATATTAAAAACGATTTTACTTAAATATTCTCTTACCAAATATTTGGGAGTTTGACCCTAGATGTCGTATCAATTTAAAATCTAAGAACTAAAATAAATTCAATTTAAGGAATTTATTTAATAACAAGACAATACTTTAGAATGGAAAAGAATGATTTTCTTAACATAATTTTCTATTATATTTTGATTAAATTAAGTAATATGATATCTTATTTATTAAATGCAAACTGAGATATATTATTCTTAATTTCTTATGGATTATACAAAGTTCAACCAAGCTATTATCATAGTTGAATAGCAGTGAATAATAATATATTTTGAATTATTTTATTACTTTCATATTAAATTAAAATTAAGAAATACAAATTATGAGGAATAATTGGGGTCATTACTTATTTTCCTGAGTAAAATATATGACTAATTGGGGTCATTACTTATTTTCTTAATAATAAGAACTTTTAAATTAATAAAAAATTATTTATTAGATTTTTTCTCACTTAAACTACGTAGGAAATTATTTATCTATCTATACTATATTAAAAGCATGAAGTCCTTATCAAAATATCTTTTTTACTATTTAAAAGCTAATTTTACACTAGACAAAATAGTCATTTCATTATTTTCCTAATTTAGGACTTCAAATCAACTAGAATTTTACTTACGAAGATCCTAACAATTAGGAATTCAAATTGAGTTACATTTTAACTTATTAAATCATTTTTTATTTGATCAGTTTTTTTTATAAATATTCTTTTGGAGTTTAGTACATTCCATTAAAGTTTTTTTAATTCTTAGCCTATGAGGTATATAATAGTATTTCTTTCTCTCTAAATTATCAATAATTGATTGCCTAAAATATGAAACATCCATCAACAATGTATGTTCGCCTTTTTCCTATTAACATTTTAAGAGTTTTGATTATCTCAACTTTAAATTTCTAGAAGACTGAACTAAAATGATGTTAATTTAGAAATAAATTAAGCTACAGTCATACTATGCGAATTTGTAACTACCGTTCATTTTTTAAACTTAAGATAAACTAATGCATTTTGGAACTCTTGAAATAACTATATATTTGTCATCCTCCCCCCAATCCCCCCCCCCACCCCACCCCCACCCCTCCCTATAATTTTTAAAAATTGACCTCAATAATGTGAACTCTTGAAATTTCAAAGTTATCAATAGCATAGTGTATTTGGAGTGAGTTTAGGATAGTATTAACTTTTATTTGGTATTGGATGAACGTGCAAAGTAGGGAATTTAGACTTAGATCAATAAGAATTTAGAAAAAAAATTTACACAAGAGGAGGTTCATTTGGCTTGTCTATAATTTTGATTAACTTTGAATGAATAATTTTTTTTTTGTATAATGACATTATGAACGTAGAGTGTACAAAGAGTTGTTAGATGAAATAACAACCTACCATATTTGTATCTTATATAATAAAATATTTATAATTATAAATACTATAGAACTAATTACATTAAATTCTTTCAGAAATGTTGAATTCAACTATATATTGCATCAATGTACTAATATTTATTTTCATCATTTAAACATATATTGCATTTAATTTAACCTCCATTGCTATTTTTCTATAATTCATATATATTTTATATTTATTAACGTGATGCACACGTGCAACGCACGTACACTAAAACTAGTTATATTAAAAGGAGAGTAGTATGCATTGTGATTAAGCCAAGTGGCAAGCTAAAATGAAGCCACTTGGCAATTTTAGGACAACATTAATAATTATAAATTATAAATGAAAACATAATTAATGAAAGTATTTTAATAAATCTTATACATAATCCAAATAGATCTTAGACAAATCCAATCTTTATATCTATATTTATATTTATATGTATATTTGTATCTATATATATATGTCTATATATATATATATATATATATATATATATATATATATATATATATATATATATATATATATATTGATTTCATTGATTTTCTTCTATATTAGCTAGAAATATAGAGGTACTAAATTAATTAAAAAACTAGAATAAAAGAAATAAAAAAATATAGAAAGACATAAATTGAGATAAGCTATGACTATTTGTACTTTGGAGCTATAAAATAAAACTAAAATTTACTTATGATATTAAAAAATTTCTATCTATATCTATATTATATTAAAAGGAGAGTAGTGAAGCATGAGGTTAAGCCAAGTGCCTTATTGAGAAAATGCCACTTGGCACTTTTAACACAAAATCTAATATAGATTGACAAGATTAGGATAAAGATAATATGAAAACATGGTATATTTAGGAACATTATGCTGATTAGAAGAATACCAAATTTGTAAATTGTTCAAGAAAGTTTTATGTAGTAAATATTTTTATTTAAGGAAGATTATTTCTTTAATTTTGGTCAAAATGAAAAATGAAAGGATTGAATTTGGACTGATTTTCCTTCATGATACATTTTCAACTGAAATTTAGGTGATATTATCTTTTTAATTTAGGTACGTATTAACAAAATATTTAGTTTGACAAATATGATATGAAATGTCATAATTAATTTCTCCTAAATTGTGTTTAAGTCAAATATATATATAAAGGAATAAAGTTTGCATTGTGGTTATGTCAAGGGGCAAACTACTATAAAGTTACTTGGCAATTTAGGACAATAGTTATAATAAGTTTTAAATTAAATTTAAGGGTAAAATTAATTTTTCAATTTAAATGAAAAGATATTAAATAAGATTATTTTGATTCTGAATGGAAAGAAAGTTAATATTTTTCTAAGATACAACCTACTACCTTATCTTTACTGGTAAGATTTTAAAAAGGATAAAAATAATAACTACATAGTAAGAATAAGAATAATCTATATCTATTCTGTTAATTTATTTTCTTAAACCAAACCGCTTTTGAATTGAAAAATATATAAATAAGATCATATCCAAGTTTTTTAATATGAAAAACTCCAAGGATGAAAAAATATGAGCAGATACTCTTCTATTTTTTTAATCTATTATTGACTTAAATACTAAATAGAATAACTTTATGAAATTTATAGTAGGAAAAATAATAAAGGAAGAGGGGGTGGAGATAGCGTGTGAAAATTTATAATTTACAATTACATAATAAATAAAATAAAAATAATAAATAATATTATTAATAAATTTAAATATTAATCTAAGTAGTAGAATAAAAGTTAACAAAAAAATTTACTATAATAAAAAGAAAAAATAAATTCATCTATAATATATTATAATCTATCTATTTATCTATATTATATTAAAAGGAGAGTAATATGCATCTATATCTTCTATATTTGATTAGTACTGAGTATTGATATTATTTCAATTATAGGTGAAATTCTAAATGAGACAAATTAATTAAAACATCATATAAAAATGTACAAAGTGAAGGATAGAGATAATTTGTTGATATTTATAATATTTATTAGTTTATAATAACTTTAGACTTTTGAAGATGAACGTAACAATAGAATAAAAGTTTCGAGAAAATATTTTGGGAATAAGAAAATAGATATTTATGTTATATTAAAAGGAGAACAATTGAGGTTAAGTCAAGTGACAAGCTAATAATTCACATGACATAATTCACATTCTTTAATAATATTCACGAATCGCGCGAGTACTAATACTAGTTATATTAAAAGGAGAGTAGTATGCATTGTGGCTAAGCCAAGTGGCAAGCTAAAATGAAGCCACTTGGCAATTGTAGAACAACATTAATTATTAGAAATTATAAATGGAAACATAATTAAAGGAAGTAGTTTAATGAATCTTATACATAATCTAAATATATCTTAGACAAATCTAATCTCTCTCTCTCTCTTTATATATATATATATATATATTGATCCACTCATAGATTTTCTTCTAAATTAGCTAGAAATATGGAGGTAAAAAATTAATTAAAAAACTAAAATAGAAAAAAATTTAAAAATATAGAAAAACGTAAATTAAGATAACCTATGACTATTTATACTTTGAAGTAAGTTCAAATATAAAATAAAACTTACTTAAGATATTAAAGATTTATTGACTTCAAAAATTTAAAAATTCAAGCAGTAAAATAAGATCTTACGTAAAGTATAAAGTTATTTATAAGATAAAAAAAATATTATATATATAATTATATTATATTATATTATATTATATTAAAAGAAATGTAGTGAGACATGACATTAAGCGAAGTGACATATTTAGAAAATGTCACTTAGAAATAGTACATGGAGAAATAATCTAAATAGAAATATTTCTACTTAGTATTTTTAAGACACAATCTAAATATATTTTTAGACAAATTTAATAAGGATTAAAACAACTTAAATTTGATCAATTTAATTTATGGTAGAAATCAATTAAAATTGACTCACATTCTTATACTAAATAAATTTTGATAACTTTACAAATATAATTATTAACTAACCACTTGATCTGCTTTCTTTCATTTCATGATTTTATTATTTTTAGAAATAGTACATGGAGAAATAAAATGATAGTGAAAATATTATCATTAGATATAATGTGTTCAAACAAATAAGAAAGTAACTTTTATGATTAATAATAAAATGAGTGCGGTATAAATAGATATTAAATTAAACAAGCTAATGAAAACCACATAACAATGTAATAATATTATGTATTGAATAATAGAAAAGCAAAAATAAGGAATAAATAGAGAGAAATTAATCAAAACTTTCATCATAAAGAAAAATGATAAAACTTATTTAAATTTGGGATGAGAAAGTTTTTATTTATCTATTATGATAAGAAAGATGATATTGTGGATAATACCACACAACTTATGTCTAACAGATAAAATAAGAACTTAAAAATATTAAAAATAGTGTGAGAATATTTATGCTAAGAATTAGTTTAGAAAATAAAATAAAGTGAAATAAAATACTTAAAAATACTATTGATAAATTTTAAAAACTTAAGAATTCAATCAATATTTTTAAAATAAAATAGATATTTATTTTAAGATTAAAAAAATTCTAAATTTATCTATGTCACACCTCCTTTTTGCGCACCCGCCCCGAAGGGTTAAATGCGCGAGGGAGTTTTTCCAATTTAAGTGACAATATTTGAAATGAGATTATTTATTTAATTCAGAGTCGCCACTTGGGAAAGGTTTGGCTTTTGGTGTCCCAAGTCACCGGTTTATCTTGAATCCCAAATCGAGGAAAAATATTCGACTTTTCCAAATGAAGTCTGCGAACCAGAAATTCTAAGTAAGGAATTCTGTTGACCCGAGGGAAGGTGTTAGGCACCCTCGAATCCCGTGGTTCTAGCACGGTCGCTCAAATTGTTATAATGGCTAAATATCTGATTTAAATACATGTTGTGACCTATGTGCTTTTATTAAGTTTAAAACCGCTTTTATTATTATCATTTATTTTTATAGAATTGCAACGTCGTGAAAATGCATCTCGAACCACGTCACAATCAATGCACCCGTGATCGTCAACACATTTTGACTCCGTTGAGATTTGGATTTGGGTCACATCAATGTGCACCCGAATTTAAGAATATAATTTAATTAAGTCGCGCCTAAAGAGTCTAACGCGTTATTATTTTGTAGAAGGCCATGAAATTCACTAAACGGCCTATCCTGAGTTCTAAATAATTATTATGGTTGTTTATTGAGGGCCCCGCAATCTTGCATTTTTATTTGGCGAGGCTCATCTCTATTTTAGAAAGGGTATCCTAAAGTGGCTACATTTCTAATGCATTTGTCTCTGAAAATAAAAGAAAGGATTACGTGCTAATTACATGCTTGACCAGCTTCGGATCCTTACTTGATTATCTGATTTTTATGAGGCGTGAATTGTTTAGTGCCTTATTTCATAGATGAGCATGTTGCTAAATTGTCAAGGGAAAATTAACATACAAGATTAATAAAACTGTTAAAAAGCTTATGATAAATGTTCTTCAGATCTAAGTTTGAAACTTGCTTATTTAAACCAAATCAGTGGAATTAACTTATCGGAAACTACTACTAATAGAGTTTGAATAGGATCCTGTGAACTATCTACAAAGATTCAATAAAACTAAGCATCATATTTGGCAAGCTTAAAGCAATCTTTTCTATACATGCGGAATGTCAGTTTAAAATTACCTAATTATCTATATGTTAAAGAACACTCATGCATTCCTCGTTAGACAACCCCTTAAACAAATGAAATCACAATTTAGGACGAACTAAGCTACGGTTAAGTACAAGGCTATCTAACGTGTTTCTTTATTGAATTACAAACTAAACAAATTACACAGATCTTAATAACATTTGTAAAACTGTAACTGCAGCAAACGAATGATTAAACTCCTGCATATCTTTGATTTCATGCTTTCATTGTTACATCAGATGCGAAATCTTAGTATGTACCTGGATGTCGGATACAACAGCAGAAGCAAGGGGTCAGCAGGACAATAGAAGCAACACCAAACAACAGCAGTAACAGCAGGTACAAATAGGACAATTCCCAGTGCCAGATGCAGTTGAAACCGATAAGAAATGGTAGAAAGGTAGCAGCAAACAATGCAATAGGAACAATACTCCAAGACAGACCAAAGCCAGGAGAAATGGCGATGTGAATCAACCAATGAACTCAGCTAATACTTGAAAGAAAACAGAGTTGATCAAACAGGTTGAATAAGACTGAGAATCAAACAAACAAGACAGAAGTAATTGCTGATTTTCTGTTTATCACTTTCCCTATCTCCTTTCTTTTCAAGACCAATGTCAGTCTTCAGTTTTGAACCTATACTTGAGTTATCAGAAAGAAATCTTTTCCAGTTTTTCTGGGTTTTTTTTTCTTCAGAATTTTCAGTTCTCAAATCTTCAATCTGAGTTCTGTCTCTTTTGTGTGTCGTGTGTGTGTATATATCCCTCGATGTGTGTCACCCTCTCTTTCTTTCAAAATATTCCTCACAGTGTGCCTCCCTCTATTGTGTTGTGTGTGTGTTTTTTCCTCTAATCTTAGGGTCCGTATGTATATCTCTGTCTGTCCCCCTCTATCAGATGTCCTCCCTCCCTTTATAAGCCTTAACACTACCCATTTTAACAGCCTGTTTAGAATATCACCATACCCCTCCCATGTGCCTTCCATTTTCAGTTCCAACTTTAGCTAATTAAGTATTAAACCCCATCAACATTCCCTGGCAGACTTATCTTTCCCATTTTATTAACTAAAAGCAAGCATGGGCAGCAGGATGTAGTCTGACAGCACATGCTGTCAAACTATTTAATTCAAAAAGGGCCTTTATGCCCATGTTGTGCACATGCCCTCCAGTTCAGATTACCATTACAGCCTAACCTTAGATTTCTGAAATCAACTTAGCAATTATAAGTAACTGAACTTGGTTCTTAATTGATTCAGGCAATGTTCAACAGAAGCAAATCGATTTATTTTGTTCAGACAGTTGAAACTAATTGACGACACATGTCGACTCGACTATATTAGCATTAACATACACAATCGTAGCCAAAAATCAGACATTTAAACAGTATCGATACATGGTTCGAATTATACTGACTAAGCAGAAATACACTCGAGGAGTCAACTAGTCAGTCCAAATTTGAAAATCAGCTACTTGCACAACACTTACACATATACACATTCAGTAACAAGTAAAAGAAAGAAACAAATTAAACACAAAGGTTCAGGCAAAGTGGAAAGGATACAGTTAATAGAAACTCAAAACAAAACAGACTTTAACAATCATGAACAGCTTTTAAAACAAATCACACGGACTAAAAACAAGTAAAGGAAAGAAAGCAAACTCACCTTAAAACTCGAAAAATCAAAACCTTGACTTGGAATTGGACAGACCTTTCTTAAGGCTGAACGGACTTTAATCGAAGTGTTTTCTCAGATGAGAAACACTTCGATTAAGGTCCATTAGACCTTAATTTCTTTGGCTCGAACGGGTATGAACCAGTGACGAGGAACCTTGTGGTTTCAAAACTCAGATCTGGGATTCGTGCTTCCCTGGTCAGATTCGGACCAAACCAAGTATGGTTTGGTCACGAGGGGGTCTGGGGAGTGTCTGGTATGAATTTAGGGCAGATCGGTGTAGATTAGGTTCCGACTCGAATCTTCAAATGAAGATTCGAGAAGGTGGGATAGGATTCGAGGTGTGTGGTTGATAGATTTGGGTTCAGGACGGCAAGGGGGTTCTATGGTGTTAAGGGCAAGGTCACCGGCGTACGTGCCGCCGGCTTTCATGGTGAAGGATACAGGGGCGGCTAGGGTTTGAAGGGGACGGGTTTGGTGAAGACGAAGGCAGGGGTGTTGGCTAGGGGGGCAGGGTATGGTAAAGGGTTTATATAGTTAGTGGGTGGGCGGATCTCAACCGTTAGATCAATCTAGATCTACGGTCTGGATCTGAGGGCTTAAGTGGAACGGTGTCATTTTGAGGGTAAAGGGTTTGGGTTGGTCCGGGTGAAAACGGGTCGGGGCCATTAGTGGGTTATGGGGAGGTGATCTTGGCCGTTGATCAATTTGAGATCAACGGCCCAGATCAACCTGTATTAATACAACGTCGTTTGGACTCTCTGGGTGTGCTGGTGTTGGACCGGGCAGGCCTGTTTTGGACGTTGTTTGTTTTGGGCCAATTTTAATAAATTGGCCCAATCCGGAAGAAGAAAAGATTTTTTTTTAAAAAAAAAAACAAAACTAAGCAAAAAAATCAAATTAAAATTAAATACACACTCAATACAATTATTTGCACACACACTAAAATATTTCAAAACAGGTAAAATCAAACAAAAATAAAATCACGGACGAAGATGCCTATTTATGATTTTCTATTTAACGACCGGATTACGGTTCGAATTATGCATGACACACACATTTTTTTTGTATTTTGTTTTAATAAAGTAAAAATGGGCAAAAATCGTAAATAACCAACAAAGTGCCATGTAAAAATCCAAAATTTGTACAGCAGGGCCAATTATTATTATTTTTTATTTCTTTTGGAGCGATTGTCGTGCGAAACAAAAATCGCGTGCTCACAGCTGCCCCTCTTTGTTCGGAAATACGAAGAGTTTTCGTGCAAAGATAAAGTGAGCGTGTATGAGTGATTTTTGCCTATGGACCACTCCGTATGAAGCATGTTTTTTTTTTGAAAGATCTGACTGAATCTTACTTCAAAGATTTCCTACATATCCTGGGCTAAACAGGAATCAGGTCAATGTAGTTCGAGAAGTTTTGGTAGCTGGGACTACCATGGGATTGCAATGCTTGCTGCTACTACTGTTGTTGTTGTCACTGCTGCGTCACTGACCGCCTTATTACAACCAAACGAAAATTGGAAACTGAACTAACTACTTATATGCATATCAACTGCTAGTTACAAGATTCCTATCTATGATTCTTTTACGACTTGATCTTGGGTCTTAGCTGATTCTGCTTGTAGATTCTGATCTGAATCTTGATGCTTGCGAGTTGCAGCGACTTGTTTAATCTCTGGGATACTGAGTGAGACGCGATTGGCAGGGTTCAGGACCTTAACCGAATGTTGGAGTCAGTCCGCCTTCCATTTACTCCGATATCTCGGGACATCTTCTCTCTTTTTTTTTTGTTGATTCCGAACTGGGACTCATCTCGTGGGTCATTTCGATCCATGTGGCTCGAGGTTAGACCTGCGGGAGAAAACAAACGAACGAAATTTTCTGCAACAGTTTCACTAGGAAAATTTCGTTAATTATTCGCCAGGAAGTTCATAAAATTGATGAAAGAGGATATGTATGCTCAGTTCAAGGTTGAACCCCTAATACCGACTAGCTGGGGAGAGATTCAGTTTAGGGTTTAAAACCCTAACGCCGAACAAAGGAAGAATTCAGTTTAGGGTTTAAAACCCTAATGCTGATAGCATGGAAAAGCTCAGTTTAGGGTTTAAAACCCTAATGCTGGCTGAAAGGAAAACGTTCAGTTTAGGGTTTAAAACCCTAATGCTGACTAAAAGGAAAATTCAGTTTAGGGTTTAAAACCCTAATGCTGATAGCATGGGAAAAGCTCAGTTTAGGGTTTAAAACCCTAACGCTGGCTGAAAGGAAAAAGTTCAGTTTAGGGTTTAAAACCCTAATGCTGACTAAAATGAAAATTCAGTTTAGGGTTTAAAACCCTGATGCTGATAGCATGGAAAAGCTCAGTTTAAAGTTCAGTTTAGGGTTTAAAATCCTAATGCTGACTAAAAGGGAAATTCAGTTTAGGGTTTAAAACCCTAATGCTGATAGCATGGAAAAGCTCAGTTTAGGGTTTAAAACCCTAATGCTGGCTGAATTGAAAAGTTCAGTTTAGGGTTTAAAACCCTAACGCCGAACAAAGAAAGAATTCAGTTTAGGGTTTAAAACCCTAATGCTGATAGCATGGAAAAGCTCAGTTTAGGGTTTAAAACCCTAATGCTGGCTGAAAGGAAAAAGTTCAGTTTAGGGTTTAAAACCCTAATGCTGACTAAAAGGGAAATTCAGTTTAGGGTTTAAAACCCTAATGCTGATAGCATGGAAAAGCTCAGTTTAGGGTTTAAAACCCTAATGCTGGCTGAAAGGAAAAAGTTCAGTTTAGGGTTTAAAACCCTAATGCTGACTAAAAGGGAAATTCAGTTTAGGGTTTAAAACCCTAATGCTGATTGCAAGGAAAAGCTCAGTTTAGGGTTTAAAACCCTAATGCTGGCTGAAAGGAAAAAGTTCAGTTTAGGGTTTAAAACCCTAATGCTGACTAAAAGGAAAAGTTCAGTTTAGGGTTTAAAACCCTAATGCTGATTGCATGGAAAAGCTCAGTTTAGGGTTTAAAACCCTAATGCTGGCTGAAAGGAAAAAGTTCAGTTTAGGGTTTAAAACCCTAATGCTGACTAAAGGAAAAATTCAGTTTAGGGTTTAAAACCCTAATGCTGATTGCATGGAAAAGCTCAGTTTAGGGTTTAAAACCCTAATGCTGGCTGAATGGAAAAGGTTCAGTTTAGGATTTAAAACCCTAATGCTGACTAAAGGAAAAATTCAGTTTAGGGTTTAAAACCCTAATGCTGATTGCAGGGAAAAGCTCAGTTCAGGGTTTAAAACCCTAATGCTGGCTGAATGGAAAAAGTTCAGTTTAGGGTTTAAAACCCTAATGCTGACTAAAGGAAAAATTCAGTTTAGGGTTTAAAACCCTAATGCTGATTGGATGGAAAAGCTCAGTTCAGGGTTTAAAACCCTAATGCTGGCTAAATGGAAAAAGTTCAGTTTAGGGTTTGAAACCCTAATGCTGACTAAAGAAAAAATTCAGTTTAGGGTTTAAAACCCTAATGCTGATTGTATGGAAAAGCTCAGTTCAGGGTTTAAAACCCTAATGC
The DNA here is from genome assembly GCF_000393655.2 of Nicotiana sylvestris. Lineage (NCBI taxonomy): Eukaryota > Viridiplantae > Streptophyta > Magnoliopsida > Solanales > Solanaceae > Nicotiana > Nicotiana sylvestris. The sequence continues at coordinate 69,282,726 of NC_091063.1, forward strand.
TGGCTGAATGGAAAAAGTTCAGTTTAGGGTTTAAAACCCTAATGTTGACTAAAAGGAAAATTCAGTTTAGGGTTTAAAACCCTAATGCTGATTGCATGGAAAAGCTCAGTTTAAGGTTTAAAACCCTAATGCTGGCTGAATGGAAAAAGTTCAGTTTAGGGTTTAAAACCCTAATGCTGACTAAAAGGGAAATTCAGTTTAGGGTTTAAAACCCTAATGCTGATTGCATGGAAAAGCTCAGTTTAGGGTTTAAAACCCTAATGCTGGCTGAAAGGAAAAAGTTCAGTTTAGGGTTTAAAACCCTAATGCTGACTAAAAGGAAAAGTTCAGTTTAGGGTTTAAAACCCTAATGCTGATTGCATGGAAAAGCTCAGTTTAGGGTTTAAAACCCTAATGCTGGCTGAATGGAAAAGGTTCTGTTTAGGATTTAAAACCCTAATGTTGACTAAAGGAAAAATTCAGTTTAGGGTTTAAAACCCTAATGCTGATTGCAGGGAAAAGCTCAGTTCAGGGTTTAAAACCCTAATGCTGGCTGAATGGAAAAAGTTCAGTTTAGGGTTTAAAACCCTAATGCTGACTAAAGGAAAAATTCAGTTTAGGGTTTAAAACCCTAATGCTGATTGGATGGAAAAGCTCAGTTCAGGGTTTAAAACCCTAATGCTGGCTAAATGGAAAAAGTTCAGTTTAGGGTTTAAAACCCTAATGCTGACTAAAGGAAAAATTCAGTTTAGGGTTTAAAACCCTAATGCTGATTGCATGGAAAAGCTCAGTTCAGGGTTTAAAACCCTAATGCTGGCTGAATGGAAAAAGTTCAGTTTAGGGTTTAAAACCCTAATGCTGACTAAAGAAAAATTCAGTTTAGGGTTTGAAACCCTAATGCTGATTGCATGGAAAAGCTCAGTTTAGGGTTTAAAACCCTAATGCTGGCTGAATGGAAAAAGTTCAGTTTAGGGTTTAAAACCCTAATGCTGATTGGATGGAAAAACTCAGTTCATGGTTTAAAACCCTAATGCTGGCTAAATGGAAAAAGTTCAGTTTAGGGTTTAAAACCCTAATGCTGACTAAAGGAAAATTCAGTTTAGGGTTTAAAACCCTAATGCTGATTGGCTGGGGATAAAGCATCGAGAATACTACGCGATCTATTTTTGAGTTTTCTTGTTTTAATAGAAGGTAAAAGGGAGTTTCGTGGAAGCTTACCTTTCGAGTGAATTCATCATTGCCGAAGTACTTCCTGTACCCGTGTAGCTTCTTCTTTGGGCGACACCTGCTTCTTGCACGGTTGTCTTGGACTAGACCTGTTTCAACCTTTCAGATAAAGAATCATTTGTTAGTTCGGAAATGACGGTCGGTTTGGTGACCTTGATCGTTCCCAGTTGCCTTTTTTGCGTCTTTATTTCTATTGTGAAGTTCCGCCATTGATTTGATTCGAATGGTGAAACCCTTTAGACTGCTCAGGCTTGTATTTCCAGATTTTGCGATGATTTACCTCGTAAGGCCTCTTTTTTTTTTTTTGTCCCGTTTTGATTGGAGGTTCTCAACGGGGATTTTATTGGAGGTATTCTGTGGGAATTTGTACAAAAGGAAGCTCGGTGGGGAGATATTTACAAAGTGGATTCTTTGTGCGGATTTTTGTACAACGGGGCATGCTGGGGATTTGTTTCAAAGCGGGCTTTCTAGGGTTCGTTGGGGTAAGCTTGTTGGGGAATATTTACAAAGGGACTCGCTGGGGATGTGCCAAGGAAATTCCAACGGGTTTTTTTTTTTTTCATATTGGGGGGACTCTGCGGGAGATTGTTCAAAAGGAGAGACTCTGTGGGGATTTGTACAGAGGGAGACTCTGTGGGGATTTATCTGAAAGTGGACTTGCTGGGGAAGATTCCTCTCTTTCCTCTTTACTTTAAAACACCATCAAACGCCATGATTCATCAGGCTTGGGCAATCGTACCAACGAAATGAGGCGCTTTCCTTCATGAGACGGGATTCCGTACAAACAAACCTGCCACTTGCCCTTTCCGGTGTGTCCTGAACTTGGGGTTAAAACACAAAAGGGATTCGAAGAGAAGCAAAGAAAGGAGAACACAAATTCAAGAAGGGAGTGTCCCTTTTGGGACGAGAAAGACTTATCTGAGGAAGATAACGCTGGCTTTAAATGACATGACATGCTCTTTGGACTGGACGTCTGACCTTCCATGAACTTGCGTTTTCCTGAACCAGAACAGATCTGTGATTCCAAACCGGTGGAACTTTGCCGAGACCTCCTTGGGGTGGAGTCATTCCTTTTCGGCCAACAGCGCCCTTTGCGGGTTTTCGCTGGCTGACCTCTCTCATTTCTCTTCCTGTCATCGCTTGATAGCACTCATTGTGAGTTTTTACTAAACAAGCTCTCTCATTTGTTTTCTCTTCTCCCGTCGCCTCGTGGTGCCCGAAGGTTTTCACCGCCGAGACTCTCTCATTTTATTTCTCTCAATTCAGAGTGTGCCGGTTTCCATTTGTGATGCTTATTGGTTCCCCACCATATTCGGTAATTGATTTGAAGGCTTGTGCTTGGTAAAGAGAGGTAGATGATACTAACTTCTAAACTGCTCGACGTGCCCCCGGTTTCAATTTCAGGGTGAATGGGATTTTATCGTTGGTGTGACTGAACCTCAGGGAGAGGCTGCCTACGTATCCTTTCGGAATCAAGTCAAACATAGTTCAGGCCTCAATCAATGTTTTGTTTTCTTCTCTTTTTTTTTTTGAGGATTGGGTAGTGTTTGGGAGTAGTGGGGGATAAAACCTTCGCCATTTTCAAATGTGTCAGGATCACGGGAGTATGATCTAGACGTAGTATCTCTTGACTGCATCTGCATGTACTGCTGTGTCGGGGTCATTTCCTTCGATATCACCTAAATACAATGCTCCTCTCGGTAATATCTTCCTTACGATGTATGGGGCTTTCCAATTCGGAGCAAACTTCCCTTTTGCTTCCTCATGATGCGGCAGAATACGCCTCAGTACCAATTGTCCTACTTCGAAATTCCGGGGTCGGACTTTCTTGTTGTAAGCACGGGCCATCCTTCATTGGTATAACTGTCCGTGACAAACTGCGGCCATCCGCTTTTCATCAATCAACGTCAATTGCTCTAACCGAGTCTTAACCCACTCGTTGTCCTCGATTTCTGCTTCGACAATGATTCGAAGCGAAGGAATTTCTACCTCTGCCGGTATTACAGCCTCGGTCCCATAAACCAAAAGATAAGGAGTCGCTCCCACCGATGTGCGTACCGTAGTGCGGTACCCCAATAATGCAAAAGGTAACTGCTCATGCCACTGTCGGGAACTTTGTATTGTCTTCCTCAAAATCTTCTTGATGTTTTTATTTGCAGCTTCCACAGCACCATTGGCTTTTGGCCGATAAGGAGTGGAATTCCTGTGTGTTATCTTGAATTGCTCGCACACATCTCCCATCAAGTGACTGTTCAAGTTTGCCGCATTATCTGTAATGATAGTCGCAGGAATACCGAAGCGACAGATAAGATTTGAGTGTACAAAATCCACCACAGCTTTCTTAGTGACCGACTTGAGGGTGATAGCCTCTACCCATTTTGTGAAGTAGTCTATGGCAACCAGTATAAACCTGTGTCCATTCGAGGCCTTTGGTTCAATTGGTCCAATGACGTCCATGCCCCAAGCGACAAATGGCCAAGGTGCGGACATGGGATGCAGTTCCGTGGGAGGTGCATGAATCAAATCACCGTGCACCTGACACTGATGACATTTCCGAACGAAGCTAAAGCAATCCTTTTCCATGGTCATCCAGTAGTAACCTGCCCTAAGGATTTTCTTCGTTAAGACATACCCGTTCATGTGAGGTCCGCACTGCGTGTACTTCGTGCATGATCTTTCTCGCTTCCTCGATATCGACACATCTTAGGAGATTGAGGTCCGGGGTCCTCTTATATAACAATTCACCGCTCAAAAAGAAACCACTTGCATGTCGCCTAATGGTCCTCTTTTGATCTCCAGTAGCGTGCTCGGGGTATTCTTGCGTCTTCAGGAACCTCTTGATGTCATGGTACCAAGGCTGCGTATTTGATCCCGCCTCGATTACACTGCAGTAACCGTGTCTTTCCTTGATTTGGATTTCCAAAGGATCGACGTGGGCGTTGCCCGGGTAGGGTAGCATTGAAGCCAAAGTAGCAAGTGCATCTGCCAGTTCATTGTGACACCTCGGAATGTACCTGAATTCTATTGATGTAAAGCGCTTGCTGAGGTCCTCCACATGTTGTCGGTATGGGATAAGTTTGACGTCCCGAGTTTCCCATTCACCTTGGGCTTGTCGGATGATCAGGTCAGAATCTCCCATAATCAGTAAGTCTTTGACATCCTGATCGATTGCCATATGCATGCCCATAATGCAGGCTTCATACTCAGCTGTATTATTTGTGCAAAAGAAACGCAGTCTAGCTGTGGCGGGATAATGCTGACCGGAAGGCGAGATCAAAATTGCCCCAATCCCCACACCCTTGGCATTCACGGCTCCGTCAAAGAACATCTTCCAAACATGAGCTTCCTCCGAGATCACTTCTACGGTGTTTACTTCTTCATCTGGAAAGTAAGTATCCAATGGCTGGTATTCCTCATCGACCGGATTTTCGGCCAAATGATCTGCTAACGCCTGGGCTTTCATTGCCGTGCGAGTGACATAAACTATGTCGAATTCCGTAAGCAAGATTTGCCATTTAGCCAGTCTCCCAGTAGGCATTGGTTTCTGAAATATATACTTCAAAGGATCCAACCTGCTTATGAGGAACGTAGTGTGGGCTTGGAGATAATGTCTCAGCTTTTGAGCAACCCATGTGAGAGCGCAACATGTCCTTTCCAACAGTGTGTATTTGGCCTCGTAGCCGGTGACTTTCTTGCTCAAGTAGTAGATTACTTGCTCCTTCTTTCCGGTTACGTCGTGTTGCCCGAGGACGCAGCCGAAAGAGTTCTCCAAGACTGTTAGATACAAGAAAAGTGGCCTTCCCGGTTCTGGAGGGACCAAGACCGGGGGATTCGAAAGGTATTCTTTGACTTTATCAAAGGCTTCTTGACACTCAGTTGTCCACTTAATCGCCGCATCTTTCCTTAACAGCTTGAATATGGGCTCACACGTGCTTGTCAGCTGGGCAATAAACCGACTGATGTAGTTCAACCTGCCCAAAAGACTCATCACGTCTTTCTTTGTTCTTGGGGGAGGCAGATCTCTGATGGATTTTATCTTAGTTGGATCTAGCTCGATACCTCTCCTGCTTACGATGAAGCCCAAAAGTTTGCCCGACGGAACTCCGAAAGCACATTTGGCTGGGTTCAGCTTTCAAGTCATACTTCCTTAGCCTCTCGAAGAATTTCCTCAAGTCTTGGATGTGATTATCCTGCGTCCTGGACTTGACTATCACGTCATCCACGTACACCTCTATTTCCTGGTGCATCATGTCATGGAAAATGGCAGTCATGGCCCTCATGTAAGTAGCCCCAGCATTCTTCAGACCAAATGGCATGACCCGGTAACAGTAGGTGCCCCAAGGCGTGGTGAAGGCAGTTTTCTCGGCGTCCTCTTCATCCATCAGTACCTGATGATACCCAGCATAACAATCTACAAAAGACTGTATCTCGTGCTTGGCACAATTATCAACGAGGATGTGGATGTTGGGCAACGGGAAATTATCTTTAGGACTTGCTCTGTTCAGATCTCGGTAATCTACACATACCCGAGTTTTCCCGTCCTTTTTGGTACTGGAACCACATTCGCCAACCATGTTGTATATTGGACTACCCGGATCACTCCTGTTTCCAGCTGCTTGGTGATCTCCTCTTTAATCTTGTCACTGACCTCAGTTTTGAACTTTCGTTGCTTTTGTTGAACTGGAGGACAATCAGGATGAATCGGTAATTTATGAATCACTAGATCAACACCTAGTCCCGGCATGTCATCATATGACCAAGCAAACACGTCTTTGAATTCAAGAAGAAGTTGAATTATCACCTCTCGCATTTTCTTGTCCGTGTGAATGCTTATCTTGGTCTCCCGGATTTCTTCCGGGGTTCCTAAATTTACCGGTTCAGTGTCATTCAGATTTGGCTTAGGTTTATTCTCGAAATATTCCAACTCTCGGTTTATTTCCCTAAAAGCCTCTTCCGCATCATATTCTGGTTCTGGGTTCATTAATTCGCAGTTAAATAACTCATTGTGATCTGGGCGTGAAGTCCGCAAGCATGTCATATTTAAAGCCGCGTTATTAGGACTGAAAAGAAAGATAAATGGAAAAATAATAAAAATCAGAACAAAAGAAAGAATGGGAAAGCAATGATGATGATTTTTTTATATTTTCTTTGGAAAGTTGGAAGACAACAATGTTTACAACTATGAATTCAAAGCAACAATCGAAAAGAAGAAAACGTTCAAGTCATGTCCTGGAGATAACTTGCGACACAGGAAAGGTGGCAGGACAGGTCTACCCGGACTTCCGTCTAGTCGGGAATGGCGTGGCCTCCCAGTTTTGGAGTTTGGCGTTTGGCCCCATGTACATCATCTCAGCAGCGCTTGTGCCTTCACCTGGTTGAACCATGTGGACCTCGTAGAGCATCTCTCTCATTGCCCCGCATATCTCCTCGATTTCCTCAGCCGTGAAGACCTCATCATCTTCTTCTTCAACGTACCTTGGCCTGATGAAAGTTGCATATAAATCCGGCAGTGGTTGAGGTAACTTCCAACCCTCATTTCTCCTTTTCTTTGCCCATTCTTCGTCTGCTGGAGTAGGTTTGAAGCCTAGTCCAAAAGGTTTCTTGATGACTGGCAAAGTAATGGGTTCTGTTATTCCCTGAAGGGTTCGTCCAAGTCCCTTCCCTGGCCTAAATCCGTGCCGGATCATATCTTTGGCCACCATAACCGAGGCGTTAGACAAGAAAGGCTGGGGGCAGGGTATTCCCTCTTCGTGCTGCTCTGCTAGTACAATCTCAAAAGCTTGATAGACCGTATGTTCACTCCCTTCTCTCGGTTCCAGATATGAGGTGGATGGGTCCCGATAAATGGCATGCTCATCTTCCCCATGGACCACGATCTCTTGGTCTTCGTACTCGAACTTCACCATCTGGTGAAGAGTGGAAGGCACGGCTCCTGCCGCATGGATCCAAGGTCTGCCAAGGAGAAAATTGTAGGATGTATCCATGTCGATCACCTGGAAGGTTACTTGAAATTCGACTGGTCCTATGACCAACAACAGGTCTATTTCTCCCATGGTGTCTCTCTTGATGCCGTCGAAAGCTCTTACGCAGACATTGTTGGGTCGGATTCTTCCGGTCCCAATTTCCATCCTTTGTAGCGTGGAGAGCGGGCAAATGTCAACGCCTGAGCCTCCATCCAACATTACCCGCTTGACATAATAGTCTTCGTATTTAACTGTTAGATGCAAAGCCTTGTTGTGTGCCGCTCCTTCCGGGGGTAAATCATTCTTGCTGAAAGAGATTTGGTTGACGGCGAAGAATCTTTCTGTCATCCGCTCTAGTTGCTCCACCGAGGTTTCAACTGGTACATATGCTTCATTCAGGGTTTTCAGCAGGATCTTTTGATGCTCGGTTGACCTCATTAATAATGACAGCATGGATACTTGCTCAGGGTGCTTGCGCAGCTGATCTATCACTTCGTAATCCGGCATCTTCATTTGTTGGAAGAACACTTCCGCTTCTTCAACACTCACAGGCTTCTTTGGAGGAAGCGCCTTTGTGTGGCGTTGTTCAGTTCTTGGGTATTTGAGTACCCTCCAATGAAAGTATTTTCTGGAAGTTCTCCCATGACCTCTTTACCTTTGTACATTACCAAAGTCTTTTGATAATTCCACGGCACTGTGGACGGGTTGGTCATTGGCTTTTGTGGCACGCGTCCGATAACCACTGGCTCATTCAGCCGAGGTGGTTGAATCGTCCCCCGGACCACATAGGCCCCTTTTGGCACGTACATAGGTTTTGTCTTTTTGATCCCGAAGTTCTGCGTCTTCTCAGCTCGACCTCGTGGTATGTAAAGAACTTCATTTTTTACAGGTACCACTTTCTTCTCTACCTTCTTTTCAGGCTTGACCTCTTCCCCCTTTTCTGGTTTCTGGTCCATTTCGGGCCTCTTCCCCGTGTCGACAATGGCAATTATAGCTTTCAAAACAGGATCGAACTCTTTGTCTTCACAAATCATTCCGATCAGCGGCCCATTATTGTGAGCAGGTAATGGATTGTTAGTTACGTTCGGGATTTCTTCGTCCCTTAGCACTATTTTCCCTTGCTCTATCAAATTTTCGACCACTCTTTTCAACGACCAGCAGTCATTTATATCATGTCCCTCGGCCCCTGAATGATAGGAGCATCTGACTCCGGATTTGTAAGAAGGTAAGGTTGGGTTTTGCCTCGTTTGAGGGATTGGTTGTAAGAAACCCAACTGGACTAACTTCGGGAACAAAGTAGAGTATTGTTCACCGATGGGCGTGAAAGTTCGCCTTCGAGGTGGCTCCTGAGGGCGAAAGTTATTCTGCGGGGGTTGTGGGTTATAGTGGTTGCGGTAAGGAGGCTGATTTCTGGGAGGTGGAGCTGGGCCTCGGTTGGCTTGTTGTGGTGGATGGTTATAAGGTTGGGCATTCATGACCATATAAGGCTGATGAGCATATGCCAAATTTGAGTGGGGGTAATAGTGTTGTGGGGCTCTTTCCGGAAAATGGGGCCTGGGATGACGATACTCCCTTGCTTCAGAGGCTGCCATAGTCGTTTCTTCCTTCTTCTTCCCCCTCGTCGTTCCTCCAGACCCGCTTTGGACGGCCTGGGAAGTTGCCCTTATGGCTGCTTGACTCAGAATCCTACCCGTTTTCAACCCATTTTCCACCATCTCTCCAATCTTGATCGCTTCCGCGAATGGCTTACCCATGGCCGACATCATGTTTTGGAAATAGTCAGACTCTTGAGCCTGGAGAAAGGTAGTGACCATTTCCACTTCATCCATGGGAGGCTTTACTCTCGACGCCTGTTCACGCCACTTAATAGCATATTCTCTAAAGCTTTCCGAAGGTTTCTTCTTCAAATTCGACAGAGAGTTTCGGTCTGGCGCAATGTCGATGTTATACTGGAATTGTTTTACAAAATCTCTGGCGAGATCATCCCATATATGCCATCGGGACATTTCCTGATCCATATACCATTCCGAAGCTATCCCTACTAGACTTTCCCCAAAATATGCCATTAGCAGTTCTTCTTTTCCACCGGCTCCCCGCAATTGGTTGCAGTATTTCTTAAGATGTGCAATGGGGTCACCGTGCCCATCGTATTTCTCAAACTTGGGGGTCTTGAAACCCGTTGGCAGGTGCACGTGAGGGAACATGCACAGGTCGGCGTAAGAGACGCTCTTTTGTCCGCTCAATCCTTGCATATTCTTCAAACTTTGTTCAAGGCTTCTCATTCTCTTGGCAATCTCATTTTGTTCTGCAATTCTGGGGTTCTGATCCTGCCCGGGTGCAAGCTCGCACTGAGGCGGTAGAGGATTAGTGTTGGTAGCGAACCTGGTTGGTTCCATTGAGAACGATGGTGCTTGGAATGTAAAAGAGGATGAGTCAAAGCTTGGCTTGTATGTGGTAGGTTGTGCCGTAACCGGGCAAGGCGATGCAGTAAAGATGTTCATGCTTGCATCAGTGGCCGACATTCGGGGATAAGGCTCAGAAGGCGATCCAGCAGAGAAGGCTGAGGTGGCTGGGTACCCGAATGGGGTAGCAGGATAATTTATGGGGACATTAGAAGTCCCACTTGATCTGGAGAATAATTCAGGGAATCCGGGGACGACACTTGGCGGCTCTTTCCCATTATTCCAGTCGTCCAGCATTTCCAACATGCGGAGCCGCAGGATTCTATTTTCCTCCGCAGTTGCGGATTCAGGTGTGAGGACGGCTGAGATTGAGCTCTCCTCAGAAACAGGGATCGTTTGCAATGGCATTTCTGAAGACATTTCCACACTCCCTTTTGACCTGGTGAAGTAAGTGTGAGTACTGCTTCTGGCCGTAACAACAGGTAGTTGAACACTTCTCCTTGACCTCGTGAAATATGAGTGCGAGGCCAGACTTTCACCAAACCGACCGTCCTTTCAAAAACCCTGGATATACTCAACGACAAACGCACGGTTAATTTGTAGCAAATAACAGATAGTTAATCTTACGTTGGGCATGATGCACCTATACAGTTAAGTGGATTACTATATGTTTGCTACGAGAGCATGCGTCATTCCGGCATTTTTCCTTTTATTAGTTTTTCTCTTTTTTTTTTTGTTTTTGTTTTTCTTTTATGTTTTTTTTTATTTTTGCAGTAAAAGAAATGCGACCGGATCCGATGAGGATTGCCTACGTATCACGATGCCTACGTGAATCATATCATTACGTAGTTCGAAAAACACAAATGGCGTAAAAGAAGCAACCTTTTTATTGTTGAAGTGGTCTATTACAACTACATTTTGCGAAAGAAAAAGCAAACTTCGAAAATAAACCTAGACTCAACATAGACTAAAATCACCCTGATGGAAAACAGGCAGAAAATGCTAAGATACAGATTCGACTTATGAATGCATTATGGTTTTGAAAATTGGTGTCCGCGGGGCATCGTTCGGCCTTGCCGCGGTCCTAGGCGTGAGATCCCTCTCAAGTTGCTCTAGCTCGTGCATAGTCTGCTTGACATAAACCATTACTGCCGAGAGGACAGTAATGCTGGGCATGTTCTCACATCGTAGGCATCGTCTGGTGATGGCATGGGCAATGGCCTTGATCCTATCTCTGGTTTGCTTCTTCTCTACGAGCAGGCGTTTTATCTGATCGCTGCATATCTTGAAGACTTGAGCATCTTGTACATGCTGATGCTTCAGTCGCCGTACTTCCAACTTCATCTGGGCTATTGAGTCGTACCAGTATCTGCTCTCAATTTGGAAATCCTTGGCCTGATTAACTGCTTTGATCTCAAGTGCAGCCATCTCTCTCTTTATTTTAGCAACAGTTTTCTCGTGGTCGCCTTCCAATTGATTCAGGTATCGACGATGCTTATCTGCTCTTGTATCCCACTGTGCTTTGAGCTCTGCTATGATGTTTTCAGATTTCTCCAAACCATCTTGCCATTCTCTGATCTCGCTTTTTAGCCTTTTTATCAGGTGCTCGTCTGATCGACGCCTTGGCTGTTTATCTGCATCCAACCTTATCTGTTTGATCTGGGCTCTGAGCATTTCATTTTCTTGAATTAACCTATTCCGCTCTCCCAGATCGGTAGCAATTTGCACGTTGTGCTCGTATTTCATGCCTTCTACTTGTTGCTTTAACCTGCTGATTTCGGCACAATAGCCTCTTTCCTTTGCTAACCAATCCCAATGCCTTTGCGATGACTCGGTGAAATTCCGGATGTGGGGTCTCTTAGCTGGCCTTTCATGCTCGAGTTCCCTTCTATACCATGCAAGGTAACCTGGCGTCGTTTCTCCTTTGGCTCGATCCCGCACACAAGTATCTGATTTCAAATATTGACCCTCATTCCAGATTTGGCGAATCTTTGCTTCTGGGAACTGTCCGTTAGGACTTATCTCAACTGCTTGAGCGCTAAGATCTTCCTCATGAGGTACTGTCTGGCATCTTCCGAACTGTCTCAAAACTCGGCCGGGTGCGTAAGGTTGAATGCTCTTAAGCCCCATCAGCAAGAAATGAGTTTTAGCCGCCGACATATATAAGATCTCATCAACAGGCAACCATCCCAACGTCCATTGTATTTGGCTGGCAGTAAGAGCTTGCAAGAACGAGGTCCATGCCAGGACTCCTTTGGGCCAAATGATCTCTCTGGTTCTCGTGTAAGATTCTTCTATGCGGGTCTTTTCCGGGGAACCATGGCTCAAAATCTCGGAATGATGGCAGAGGTGCTCGGTCATCCATATCTGTAGGAGCAAGTTACAACCTTCGAAGAAATTTCCCCCAGCTTTACAAGCTGTGAGAGCTCGAAAGATGTCGGATACCACCATAGGCGCGAGAGTACTGTCACTTTGCGTGAGTAAAGTGCTGACGACCCCAGATATCTTCAAATCAATGTTTCCATCTTTCCTGGGAAATACCAGAAGACCCAGAAACGTTATCATGAACGCTACCCGTCTGTGCTCGTCCCACTTCTGACGAACTCCTTTGCTGCACAGTTTGTTGATTGGATTATTGAATCCCCCCTCGTGACCGTACCTATCATATATGAAGCATGGAGTACAGAATCCGGCTGCTAGATCCGGGTTGTGGACTGTTCTAGGTATTTTCAATGAATCCAGGAACCGATGTACCGTGACGACTCTCGGGGCGACCAAGTATTTTTCCCTCAACGGAAGTTCAGTATTCCCGATGTATCCGGCCATTTCTTCCAAAGTCGGGGTGAGCTCAAAATCAGAGAAATGGAAAACATTGTGCGTCGGGTCCCAATAGGTAACCAAAGCTCTTATGATATCTCCCCGAGGCTGGATTTCCAATAAACCCACAAGACCTTTCAGATATTTCTTAACCTCATTTTGTCCTTCAACACCTAGATCATTCCACCATAGCCGTAACTTGACAGGGATTTTGGTCATTATTGAAAAATGTTCATTTTGCATCGTGCTCATCCTGCACATTTATTAAGGTGATTTTAACAAAACGAACTGACTCAAAAAAAAAAAATTTACAGAGGGGATTAAGTTTTGAACACGGCCCTTAAACATTTCGGGGACGAGGATTTTAAGGCTGTGTGGGTCTATTGGATAAAAATGCTAAACAAGACCCAAAAGTGGCTATTTATGCAAAATCAGCCTTCCGACGTCCCTTTCGGGAACAATCGGCTATTTATGACAAAACAACGTCACCCGATTTATTTACGATTCTTTTTTTTTTAAAAAAAAAAATTTGAAACGCATTTTTTATTTATTTAATGATTTTGGCTATTTTAAAAATACCAGAAGACCCTTTTAGCAAAAATATTTATGCTAAGAATTAGTTTAGAAAATAAAATAAAGTGAAATAAAATACTTAAAAATACTATTGATAAATTTTAAAAACTTAAGAATTCAATCAATATTTTTAAAATAAAATAGATATTTATTTTAAGATTAAAAAAATTCTAAATTTATCTATGTCACACCTCCTTTTTGCGCGCCCGCCCCGAAGGGTTAAATGCGCGAGGGAGTTTTTCCAATTTAAGTGACAATATTCGAAATGAGATTATTTATTTAATTCAGAGTCGCCACTTGGGAAAGGTTTGGCTTTTGGTGTCCCAAGTCACCGGTTTATCTTGAATCCCAAATCGAGGAAAAATATTCGACTTTTCCAAATGAAGTCTGCGAACCAGAAATTCTAAGTAAGGAATTCTGTTGACCCGAGGGAAGGTGTTAGGCACCCTCGAATCCCGTGGTTCTAGCACGGTCGCTCAAATTGTTATAATGGCTAAATATCTGATTTAAATACATGTTGTGACCTATGTGCTTTTATTAAGTTTAAAACCGCTTTTATTATTATAATTTATTTTTATAGAATTGCAACGTCGTGAAAATGCATCTCGAACCACGTCACAATCAATGCACCCGTGATCGTCAACACATTTTAACTCCGTTGAGATTTGGATTTGGGTCACATCAATGTACACCCGAGTTTTAAGAATGTAATTTAATTAAGTCGTGCCTAAAGGGTCTAACGCGTTATTATTTTGTAGAAGGCCATGAAATTCACTAAACGGCCTATCCTGAGTTCTAAATAATTATTATGGTTGTTTATTGAGGGCCCCGCAATCTTGCATTTTTATTTGGCGAGGCTCATCTCTATTTTAGAAAGGGTATCCTAAAGTGGCTACATTTCTAATGCATTTGTCTCTGAAAATAAAAGAAAGGATTACGTGCTAATTACATGCTTGACCAGCTTCGGATCCTTACTTGATTATCTGATTTTTATGAGGCGTGAATTGTTTAGTGCCTTATTTCATAGATGAGCATGTTGCTAAATTGTCAAGGGAAAATTAACATACAAGATTAATAAAACTGTTAAAAAGCTTATGATAAATGTTCTTCAGATCTAAGTTTGAAACTTGCTTATTTAAACCAAATCAGTGGAATTAACTTATCGGAAACTACTACTAATAGAGTTTGAATAGGATCCTGTGAACTATCTACAAAGATTCAATAAAACTAAGCATCATATTTGGCAAGCTTAAAGCAATCTTTTCTATACATGCGGAATGTCAGTTTAAAATTACCTAATTATCTATGTGTTAAAGAACACTCATGCATTCCTCGTTAGACAACCCCTTAAACAAATGAAATCACAATTTAGGACGAACTAAGCTACGGTTAAGTACAAGGCCATCTAACGTGTTTCTTTATTACAAACTAAACAAATTACACAGATCTTAATAACATTTGTAAAACTGTAACTGCAGCAAACGAATGATTAAACTCCTGCATATCTTTGATTTCATGCTTTCATTGTTACATCAGATGCGAAATCTTAGTATGTACCTGGATGTCGGATACAACAGCAGAAGCAAGGGGTCAGCATGACAATAGAAGCAACACCAAATAACAGCAGTAACAGCAGGTACAAATAGGACAATTCCCAGTGCCAGATGCAGTTGAAACCGATAAGAAATGGTAGAAAGGTAGCAGCAAACAATGCAATAGGAACAATACTCCAAGACAGACCAAAGCCAGGAGAAATGGCGATGTGAATCAACCAATGAACTCAGCTAATACTTGAAAGAAAACAGAGTTGATCAAACAGGTTGAATAAGACTGAGAATCAAACAAACAAGACAGAAGTAATTGCTGATTTTCTGTTTATCACTTTCCCTATCTCCTTTCTTTTCAAGACCAATGTCAGTCTTCAGTTTTGAACCTATACTTGAGTTATCAGAAAGAAATCTTTTCCAGTTTTTTTGGGTTTTCTTTTCTTCAGAATTTTCAGTTCTCAAATCTTCAATCTGAGTTCTGTCTCTTTTGTGTGTCGTGTGTGTGTATATATCCCTCGATGTGTGTCACCCTCTCTTTCTTTCAAAATATTCCTCACAGTGTGCCTCCCTCTATTGTGTTGTGTGTGTATTTTTTCTTCTAATCTTAGGGTCCGTATGTATATCTCTGTCTGTCCCCCTCTATCAGATGTCCTCCCTCCCTTTATAAGCCTTAACACTACCCCTTTTAACAGCCTGTTTAGAATATCACCATACCCCTCCCATGTGCCTTCCATTTTCAGTTCCAACTTTAGCTAATTAAGTATTAAACCCCATCAACATTCCCTGGCAGACTTATCTTTCCCATTTTATTAACTAAAAGCAAGCATGGGCAGCAGGATGTAGTCTGACAGCACATGCTGTCAAACTATTTAATTCAAAAAGGGCCTTTATGCCCATGTTGTGCACATGCCCTCCAGTTCAGATTACCATTACAGCCTAACCTTAGATTTCTGAAATCAACTTAGCAATTATAAGTAACTGAACTTGGATCTTAATTGATTCAGGCAATGTTCAACAGAAGCAAATCGATTTATTTTGTTCAGACAGTTGAAACTAATTGACGACACATGTCGACTCGACTATATTAGCATTAACATACACAATCGTAGCCAAAAATCAGACATTTAAACAGTATCGATACATGGTTCGAATTATACTGACTAAGCAGAAATACACTCGAGGAGTCAACTAGTCAGTCCAAATTTGAAAATCAGCTACTTGCACAACACTTACACATATACACATTCAGTAACAAGTAAAAGAAAGAAACAAATTAAACACAAAGGTTCAGGCAAAGTGGAAAGGATACAGTTAATAGAAACTCAAAACAAAACAGACTTTAACAATCATGAACAACTTTTAAAACAAATCACACGGACTAAAAACAAGTAAAGGAAAGAAAGCAAACTCACCTTAAAACTCGAAAAATCAAAACCTTGACTCGGAATTGGACAGACCTTTCTTAAGGCTGAACGGACTTTAATCGAAGTGTTTTCTCAGATGAGAAACACTTCGATTAAGGTCCATTAGACCTTAATTTCTTTGGCTCGAACGGGTATGAACCAGTGACGAGGAACCTTGTGGTTTCAAAACTCAGATCTGGGATTCGTGCTTTCTTGGTCAGATTCGGACCAAACCAAGTATGGTTTGGTCACGAGGGGGGTCTGGGGAGTGTCTGGTATGAATTTAGGGCAGATCGGTGTAGATTAGGTTCCGACTCGAATCTTCAAATGAAGATTCGAGAAGGTGGGATAGGATTCGAGGTGTGTGGTTGATAGATTTGGGTTCAGGACGGCAAGGGGGTTCTATGGTGTTAAGGGCAAGGTCACCGGCGTCCGTGCCGCCGACTTTCATGGTGAAGGATACAGGGGCGGCTAGGGTTTGAAGGGGACGAGTTTGGTGAAGACGAAGGCAGGGGTGTTGGCTAGGGGGCAGGGTATGGTAAAGGGTTTATATAGTTAGTGGGTGGGCGGATCTCAACCGTTAGATCAATCTAGATCTACGGTCTGGATCTGAGGGCTTAAGTGGAACGGTGTCGTTTTGAGGGTAAAGGGTTTGGGTTGGTCCGGGTGAAAACGGGTCGGGGCCATTAGTGGGTTATGGGGAGGTGATCTTGGCCGTTGATCAATTTGAGATCAACGGCCCAGATCAACCTGTATTAATACGACGTCGTTTGGACTCTCTGGGTGTGCTGGTGTTGGACCGGGCAGGCCTGGTTTGGACGTTGTTTGTTTTGGGCCAATTTTAATAAATTGGCCCAATCCGGAAGAAGAAAAGATTTTTTTTTTATTTTTATTTTAAAAACAAAACTAAGCAAAAAAATCAAATTAAAATTAAATACACACTCAATACAATTATTTGCACACACACTAAAATATTTCAAAACAGGTAAAATCAAACAAAAATAAAATCACGGACGAAGATGCCTATTTATGATTTTCTATTTAACGACCTGATTACGGTTCGAATTATGCATGACACACACATTTTTTTGTGTTTTGTTTTAATAAAGTAAAAATGGGCAAAAATCGTAAATAACCAACAAAGTGCCATGTATAAATCCAAAATTTGTACAGCAGGGCCAATTATTATTATTTTTTATTTCTTTTGGAGCGATTGTCGTGCGAAACAAAAATCGCGTGCTCACAATCTATATTATATTAAAGGATAGTAATGGATAATAATAATAAATAAAGTGGAAAATTAATTAAAAGCCATATGAAACTGTGATAATACCATATATTTGATAACATAATAGCAAAAGAAAAAAAAATTAAATATTAAATATTAGAAATGAAAGAAAAAGACAATTTTGCTTAATATTAGAAAGTTCTTAAATTTATGATGAGAATGCTCAAACTATGGATATGACCACCAAAAATTAAAGTCTTACTAGATAAGAATTAAAATGTAAAAAATATAAAATAAATATCTAATATAAGTAATTTTATTAACTAAAATTAAAAGTCAAATTTTGTATCTTGAAACTAAAAGAGATTTTTATTGCATGTAATACAAAAAATAAATATAAAAACTTTAATAGATTTGGAATATAATAATCAAGGAACTTATATATTAATATTTTATACTAATCAAAGTTACAACTTAAAGTCAAATATGATATTATTTTGATTACAAGTAAAATATTAATTAAAAATCTCTTAGTAGGGAAGAGACTGTATAGAGAAAAAAAAATAGATATAATGTGAGAATATATTAAATTAGTTTAAAATAAAATAAATTAAATAACTGAATAATATTCCAAAATATTATTTATAAATTTAAATAGTAAAATAGTTTCGAGTAAGAGGATAAAAGCGTAAAATATATTAAATTTCAAAAATAAAAAAATAATATTTATTGATAATTATTAAAAGGATAATAAGCAAAATATTAAGTCAATTAGTAAGCCAAAAAACTCACATGAAAGTATAATAATATCAAATAATAAATAATTTAATAATTATAAGCAAAGAACAAAAAAAATTGTGTAAAATTTAAAAGAATAAGACTTATTTAAGCTTTAGACAAAAAAAAATAAACTAAGGGAAAATGCATAAGTACCCCCTGACCTATACCCGGATTTTCAACTACACGCTTTTTCTTTGCGGGAATCCTATTACCCTCCTAAACTTATTTTAAATGGAGCAAATACCACCCTAAAACTAGACAACCAAACTCTTGGCAAGTGGTGAGCTACACGCGCCCCACATGTATTTTTAGTACTTTTTTTATTCTTTCTTCTTTTTCTTATCTTTTTTCTTATTTCTTATTATTCTCATTTTTTTGGTTATTTCATTCTATTTCTTTTTGTTTCGGTCATCGGCGGCATAAAATGGTGGTCGTCGGAAATTCACAAATACCATTTTTTCTGGCGAATTCTTTTTTCCGGTGACAGATTTTTATCCCGATCTAAATGTATTTTGTTTTTATATATATATATTTCTTGAAAGTGTAATTTATGTGTGGGAGGAAGAGCAAAAGAAATAAAAACGAATATAAGCGGAGAAAACTTTTTCCAGTTAAAATTTTAATACATCATTTTTTTTTCCCGGCGTGGGAAGGTTTTCTGATGATGAATTTTTCCCCCCAAATCTGAGTGTATTTTGCTTTGCTTATGAATAGATCTTTTTGAGAGTTTAATTTGTGTGTGAAAAGAAAAAATGGAAGAAAAACAGTTGACAAAGTCGCCGGTGAATGAATATCCGCCGAAATTAGAGAAGAAACGAAAAAAAGTAAAAGAAAAAAGACAAAGGAAAAGGAAAAGGAAAAAAAAGTAAGAAAAATGGTAAAAAAGAATAAAAAATAATCTGAAAATCGTTTTTTCTTGCTTCTCACTCTCCCTTCTCTCCCAAGGGAGAGTGAAATACACACACTCTGCTACGTTAGCGTTAACGGTGCAAATAATTCCATTTAAAATAAGTTTAGGGGGGGTGATAGAATTCGCGCAAAGGAAAAATGTGTAGTTGAGAATCTAGGTATAGGTCAGGGGGGTACTTATGCATTTTTCCAATAAACTAATACTGAGAATTTTATTAAAATAATATAATTTAATATGTTTAAACGAGACAAATCACCACATGACATAGTTAGTAATTTTTAATATTGATAACGAAATGAAATTCAAGTACTAAAATTAACCTATTGGATTATATAAATATAGAAAAAAAATAGGTTATCCAATATGAGATTTACGAAATGATTTTATGTCTTGCTATCTAATGATTATCCATAAATTTTATCTGTAAGGTTTATATTTTAAAGTTATTTATACATAATTCAAATAATCCAAATCACAATCCGACATGATTTGTATCCGCGCATCGCGCGAGTACTAATACTAGTAATACAATTAACATAGCTTTTTGTACAACTCTTCATAGCAGTGGTCGACCATCCCATGGCTCTTCTATAATATGAATAATATTTGTATCATAATTGTTGCAGAAATATAATTATATACCAAATGTATTATAATTGTACATTAGTTGTATATGGCCATGAGCAATTGTAAGTTTGTGTCCTATTTCACATTTGGATTAGTATGAGTCATTATCCTATTAATAATAATTTTGCTAGAGTTTAAGGATTTTTGAATTGTTGAAGATACTTGGTTAGCAACTGAATATTTTTATATCGTGACATTTGTGTATAAATTTGTAACTGCACAAAAAAGTTTTTTTTTTGTTTCTATTCTGGAAAGTAGTCTCATGTTATTGGAATTGTTAGATTAGGGATCACTTTCTTAACATTTTAAGGATAATAAGAACATAGAATTTTCCTTTATGACATTATATCCAGTATTGGATAGTTCCAACCAAAATCATTCAACAATAAAGCAAAATTATCAGCTTTTTGTTGAAGACGTACAATTATCAAAGAGAGAGAAAAGGAGATCTACAGAAGAAATTAGGATGTAAGAAATGAGGAGAGGAGAAAAAAAGGAAAGGATATAATTAATCCTCTAATTAAATGCATTATTAATGAGGTGAGAGCCTTTTAAGGGAGGAATATATATAATTTGTAAATAAAATTTAGATACTTTTTGAAAACTACAAAACCTAGAGAAAGTGGGTAAATAAGTTCCTATTACAGTATATATAGGAAAAATTCCCGTAATGTACTCAAATAGCACTATTTTTTGTCTATGTTTGCTTTATGGGCAGAACTTTAAATTTAATAAGTATTATCCCTCATTTATTTCATGGGCAACACTTTTAATTTTTTACTTTGAAGTTCTCCATACAAGATATGCAGGGTTCAAAAATTAAAAATCATCCCTAAACTATCATATTTATGCAATTTTTTGGAAACAAATGAAATTTTACGCAAATAGCCGGTTGAGTATTTTGTTTACTACTTTTTTGTAAATAATATATATAAATTATACATGTATTATATTTTTACCATCTATTTTTTATTTAAACGTCGGGTGAATGACAATTTAAGTTAATTCTTACCCAAAAAGAGGAAGGGAAATTTAACCCAAATTTAAAACACCACTTCAAAAAAGAAGAGAAATTGTAGGCAAACCTAAACTTTTTAAACACTAGGTGAAAAAGAAAAAATAAATAAATAAATAAACTTAAACACTGCAGATAAGTTGGCACTTTGCTGTCACAGTTTGTTTCGGTGGGGTCGGGCACTAAGCAAAATAGTGTAATAGAGACTTATTTAGCCAACAAACCATCAAAAGCATTGGAGTTATTTAACTAAACCAATTATTTTTGTTAAGCCTTGGAGTTATCTAACAAACCTAAATGTTGGGGTTTTTGGACTCAAAATATGTTTTTACTCCTAAAAAAAAGATACTTTTTTATATATAACGTGGTATTACAACGCGCTCATTTCTGCCGTTAAGGTATAGCGCGGAGTAATACCGCGTTATATATAGCGCGAAGTAATACCACGTTATATATAGCGCGGATTAATACCACGCTATACCTCTTAATTAAAAAGCCTTTCTTCTTCCCTACACAACAGAAACAGACCCCCCCCTCCCCCCTCATTTTTAAAAACAAAACAACAGCGGTCCCCCCTCCCTTCCTTTTCTCCATAAAAAATCCGAGTGGACCCCACCCGTCACACAAAAAAATAAGATTGTAGGTCCCACATCCAACCTAAGCCTTCTATTGTTGTGGTTTTCTCGTTTCGGGCTTAAAATTTCAATTTTCACCTTTTCTAAAATCATAAATCAAGGTATTCCAATTTAGTTTATGTCGAAACTCGTATAATAATGCATATTAGTTATCTTTAATGTGTTTCCATGTTGTTTTGTGTTTTGTTTGCGATTAAACTAGTATGATATTTTTATCCGGATTAAGATATTAGTGTTTTAAAAAAATATTTAAAAGTTGAGAAATCATTTTTTTTGTTAATAAAAATGTTCTTAAATTTCTTTTACTGTTTTATATGTAATTTCGTGAATGTTATGTTATTAAAATATATTTGTTGTTTTTATTTAGTTTAGATTATTTATTTGCTTAAAGATTAGTGCTCTTTTAGCGTAGTAAAATATAGAACCTTTAAGCGTAGTAAAATGTAGAGCTTTTTAGCGTAGAATCCCTATAGTTTAAGTATCTACTATATTGATAGATCAAACACAAACTCTGTCCAATTAAATAATTAAATATTAATAATTTACGAAACAAACACACAAAATTATGAAAAAAATTAAATTGACGCACATGAATTTAGGATACCTTGGTGCTACTGGGCCTCAAATATCGAACGTAGAACCCATAAATATATACGCTGCCAATTAAAAGTTAGAAGGAAAAAAAAAATGGCAGCCAGGGATCGTATTCGTAAGAGTGAAAAACATTTATTGGAGGAAACGTCTCATATACCAAAAAAGCTTTAAACAAAATTGGTATTTGATTTAACGACTACCAGTTTTAGGTTAGTATGAAAAGGGAAAAAATTCAATTATTTTTTCATTCCACCATTCTATGTTCGGACCCCTTGATAGTTCTAAAACAGTAAAAAGAATAGGAAAGTGAAGTGAAAAAAATTGGGTGTGGATAAATGTTAACAAGCAGATTTAATAAAATAATCCTTTTATCTTATTTTATATAATTTTATTATTACTATTCGAGTACTTAAACTATTCTATTATTTGTTTTAAAAAAGATTTATTTCTCGTAAGAACAAAATTAATAAAAATTGTATATAATTCATTTAATTTAAAAATTCATGTTTAAGTTCAAAGTAAAAAATAAATATTTAATACTTCAAAATCCACATGACGTACAAATAGCACGGATTTTTAACAAGGCTATGGTATTTATGGTGGACCTACTTCCACTAATTCACGCGTGTGAACTAGCCATATATTTACACCAGCGCCCCAGTTCGCACGGGAACACAAAGTAGGAATGAAAAAAAAAGAGAAGACAAGTTAAAGCAAATAAATAAATAAAAAGCAAATAAATAAGTCAAAATCAAAGAGAGACAGGTGCGATTCCTCCTCATTTCTCATCCAGTTGCATTTCCTCGTTGGGTCATATATTGATTTTTACGCGTCGGAGAGAGAGAGAGAGAGAGAGAGGAATCAGATCAGCAAGTTTCATTTTTTCCGATATCTTCTCTCTCCGTCGGCCAATTCCATTTCCGTTAAAACCTTTTGCCCGTCGCCACCATGAACGAGAAGGCTAATGTTACAAAAGAGCTTAATGCTAAGCACAGAAAGGTATATATACTTCCGATTCATGATTTTTCCCCAAATTTCTTTTTTTCTCGTTTGATCTAAGTTAGTTTTGATCTAAGTTAGATTTGATAAAGTCTGACTCTTGGTTAGTTTTTGTGGATATATTTTATTGGCTCTTATCAATTTATATTTGAGATTTGGGGCTTAGTGGATCATTTTTCCCCTTTCCTTAAAATTGGACTCATATTGCTAATTTTATTCGTATATGATAGTTTGAGCACTGAAATGATGATCTGGTTCAAAGCAACTGGCTTGAAATTTGAATTTTGGTTTCCTAATAGAAAAGGAAAAATAGACAGCTTTCCCGGATACTCATCATTTTTTATTTGTTTTAAATAATTTGAGGACATTAGGTGAAATTTGTTCATATTACCAAGACACTATCGACATATTATTCCTTTCTTAGCTTGTTCAGTTGATTCGAATACGAATATAGCTGGTATTGAGAACCTAAAGTCAAAGCCTTTGAACATTTGACCATTCTGCCGTCAACTTTCTTCTTAGTGATATTGCTAGCTAGAAATGTTTACAGAAGTGTGAATAGAAATTATATGTGAAGCATTGAGATGATCTATTGTTGAATATAGATCTCCAGAGCTTTACCCATGGAGAGATACAGGAAAGATAGTTTCTTCATAATTAAGAAGCAGTGTGAAACCAGTTTAATCCAATGTCTCTATGAGAATTTCCTCTTCCCGATTTTGGAAGTCCTGACTGCCAAAGCTATACTAGCATCTGAGTTGAAGGCATTAAGTCCTGATTTAGAATTCTTAATCACCAAAGCTGTGCACATGTCATGTAAGTATTAATACTGCGAGAAAAGAAAAAGGAAACTGTGGTATCTGTTCTTCTTCCTCTACTCTTAGCCCCTCACTTATTTTCCTTGGAGGTAGAAAGATAAAATTTTCTTTAATCAAAGCAAATAACATGATTAACCACAGGAAGACCATAAGGAAGCATGATTATCATTATGTAGTTTTTGGTTCTATAATGAACTTCCCCTTCACAGTTTATTTCCTGGTCGGTTTATTTCGATTCATGTGTGCATTATATAATGAATTTACCCTTCACAGTTTATTTCCGATTCATGTGTGGATTATATAATGATTTTTCCCTTCACATTTGATTTTCTGGTGGGTTTATTTTCGATTAATGTGTGTGTTCACATCAAGTTAACTCATCGCTGGGCTTTTTGGCAGATACTAGAAGGACTTCTTAAATTGCCCGAGAACAGGGAATGTGCAGATTGCAAAGCCAAGTACGTATTAGGATGTATCTCAAATGTGGCAAAGTGAAGCTCGGATGTGCTTGTTAATAGATCATTGAATTGAACAGAATTGATTTTAATAAACTCTTTGGAGTCCTTATGTTGACCGTACTTTACTTTTGTACCAATGCAGGGGTCCTAGATGGGCAAGCGTGAACCTGGGGATATTTATTTGCATGCAATGCTCTGGGATCCACAGAAGTCTGGGGGTGCACATATCGAAGGTGATATATTCCTCATCATGACCAAAATGTCCCACATATTCTAAAAGTCTGAAATGATGTGAGCATTTGCATGTGTTTCAGCTATAAGTGTTGTCCCAATTGAGAAATTGCGAACAATAAAGGTCATGGTCAACTTTAGATTCCTTGTTGTTGCTGCTGTTTCCCATAGTATTGTTGCTTAATATTCTTGATTGAGATAAAATTCTTTGAATGACTAACTACGACTGAAACTTAAAACTCATTCCTTTTTCAGCTGCGGCCACCCCTACTTAACATATGTTGATTTTTGATCACGAGGATGGAGATCATTTCACATCTATTAATTCATAATTTGTATGACTCTACTGCTGATATTCAATCTAATCTAACTTCCTCTGTTATTGCACTGTCTTCTGATTTAGAGGGATAGTCATGTACTTTGTTTGGAAAATCACTCTACATTTCCTCATCTTCTCTGTGTTTTATGATGAGAATCCAGGAAATAATTTCTAACATCTTAATGTCATGAAGACATGTCGGCTGAATGGAGTCATTTAACTAATACCCACAATCCCTGAAATGAGTAAATGCAATGAATATTGTCTTTGGAACTTGTTTGCTGCTTTCGTCCGGCAAAAGAGTTTGCTGAAAAATGCTAGTAATTATTAGGCAAAAGTCCACGAAACAATAATTTTATGCATAATAATCACAATAACCATTGTGCACTTTTTGTTAATGTGTGGTTGTGAAGTATCTGCGAACTTGGAACATGTGATCAGATTTCTCTCAAGTCTCATTCTTCAACTTTTTCTGGAGCTCTTTTTTCCCCAACAATCCTTGTATTTTAAATGGCTCATTGTGGTTTCAGTCTAGATTTTGTACATTTGAGGAATTGCCTCATTTTTCGTCAAACCCATGGGTTTCATTTTTCTATAGAAGATTAGGTGTCTCTTGTAGTCTGGTTTGATAACTATATGCATAATAATCACAATAATCCTTGTGCACTTTTTTTTAATACACTGTTGTAAAGCATCTATCAATTGGAACATGTGATAAGAAAAACTGTATTTTTAAATGGCTTATTGTAGTTTGAGTCTAGTTTTATACATTTGAGGAATAACCTCTTATTTTTAGTCAAACCCATGAGGTTCTTGTTTCTATAGAAGATTGGGTGTCTTTCCCAGAGCACATACTTTTTCTTTTGTAGGTTCTCTACTTTTTGGTATGTTGCCTGTATGCGGGATATAATTCCACATCTCTTCTTATAAAAATAAAAAATAAAAATTCCACATCTTACATATTGAATAAAAATATTCACTTTATGAAAAACAACTCATTGTGCTCTGAATGATTATTGGCGACAACGACTGTGCCTAAGTCCCAAACAAGTTAGGGTAGGCTATATGAATCCTCTCTGACCTTCTAGTCTGTAAGAATGTTACTTCAATTTTTTTGTTGTATTCTCTGATGTCTCTGAAATTACAGGTCAGATCAGCTACTCTAGACACATGGCTTCCTGAACAAGTTGCATTTATTCAATGTAAGATATCTGTTTCCTATAATTATCAAAGTTTAGATTTTGACTTGATAGAGAAATGTTTTAATTTTAGATAACCGTTTTTTTTCTTCCTCTACTTTTTATCTCTTGGTTTCATATAGCAATGGGAAATGAGAGGTCTAATAGTTATTGGGAAGCAGAGCTGCCTCCAAATTATGATAGAGTTGGTATTGAGAATTTCATCCGAGCAAAGTACGTACTTACTTAGTCTCTCCTAACAATTTATACCTTCATGTGGTCTTCTTCCCTCAATCTATTATTTTGTACTTATCCATGGCATCTCCTGTGTTTTGTTAAGATATGAAGATAAGAGGTGGGTCCCTAAGGATGGGATACAAAAACCACCTTCCAGGGTTCAAGAAGAGAGGGCTTCAGTGCAATGGCAACAAAACAGTGATAGAAGTGGGCGTGGACATGCGACTAACTCAGGGGTTGCATCTGATGAGAGGAAGAACGTTCAAGCCCCGAACACAAAGCAAGATATACCTGCTGCTAGAGTCAGTATACCACTGCCTCCTAGAGGGCCAGAGCATGTATGTTAAACTTTATATTCATCAAATTGGCTTTCTCCACATTTTTTTACCTTTCAGGTGTAATGTTTTTGTCTCATTGTTGTCTCATGTCTTTTTTTGATTGAAATCCTCTTCATTTGCTGGTATATCTACTGGACTTGCCTTAGGTATATGAGCTGATTGGATCTTAGCCGTTAGGGTTTGGTTGCAGTTATTATTGGTGTTGAGTATTGATTCTTTACCCGTATTGTTGAATTAAGCAGCTCTTACTCATACTGCTTTTGAGTTACGAGATACTTGCATCTTAATTTTTTAGGTTAGGTATGTGGTGTATCCATATCCCCTCGTTAGTCCTTGTGTATAACTGCTCCTAACTGCTGTTTGTTATTTCTTACTACTTGTTAGTCTTTCTGGATTAGAATCAACACTTTATCATAGTTTTGACTACTTGCAGGTAAGTTCGAGTCAGGTTGCTTACCAGACAAATCAGAAAGCAGAGCCTGTTGTAGTCGCTGAATCTATAAAGCAGGTTGCAGAAGCTACGAATCCTCCTAAAGTTGATTATGCTACTGATCTTTTTGACATGCTTTCTATGGATTCTCCAAGTGACAATGGCTCGGAAGCAGCTTCTACCGATGATAACTCATGGGCAGGTTTCCAGTGTATGTTAAGCCTCAGTTTTGTTTGAAACGTATTTCTTTTTCTTCCCCTTCCCCCCCCCCCCCCTTTTTTTTTACAATTAACATTTAGAGAGTGCAGTCGTCTTTCTTCCATTAGCTTAGAGAGAGGTTATGAAATGAGTTTGAGAAATCAACAGCGTGCATTTTTTCTTGGGATTTGAATTGAAGCTGTAATACTCCTCTTGTAGCTCATTTTCTCCTATAAAGAAAGTTGTGAACTTTGCAGCTGCTCAAGAAGCAACAAAAGCAGAAAAAACGGGGGCTACAAAAACTGATGATCAGAAGTCTCAATCTGCTTCTGCTTCTGGAATTGAAGATTTATTCCAGGATTTACCATCAATTCTGCCTTCTGCCTCATCCGGGAAGCCGCAGAAAGATGTAAAAAATGATATAATGAGCCTTTTTGACAAGGTACAATACTGCTACAAGAAGTTGAAGTTTTTGGTCATGTTTAACATTTCTGCTTTTATCTAAAAATGATGTTGGCCTTTACAGTCCAATATGGTGTCACCTTTTGCTATGCATCAACAACAGCTCGCCATGCTGGCACAACAACAGTCTTTACTAATGGCTGCGGCTGCTGCTGGTGGCGCTGTAAAAATTCCTGTGAATGCACAGCAAGGCCCTAACGGCGCCAATATGGTAAATCAAAATTGGCCAAATTTAGGCTATCAGTTCCCTGGTGTGATGATGCCAGCAGCTGGTAAGACTGAGCCGGAGAAATATATGCAGGTAGAACACGAGTATTATTTATCAAGGGAAGAGAAAAATTACACATGGATATCAAATTTTGCATTGACCTTTTGTCTTTAAGACTCTGCTCAAAGCTGTTTATTTTGCTTCTAAACTAGGTAGGCAATATGGGACCGACACATGTAGTTGGGAACGCTGTGCCACTTTCAACATCCAGGTATTAACCTCTGACCTGTTGTTGGTTAATGTAGACTGTTGCGACTGCTGCGACTGCTGCATTGTCCTTAGAGGGCCTGTTGTTAAGACCTTATATTGAACAACTTAACGCAATGCATCATATCCTGCTGATTTATGGCCGTTTAAATCTCTTGAATGATATCCCGTAACCCACAATTTGCTAGATCCCAGCTGCTTTTTCCATTTGATCTCTGTTACTCGGACTCTTCAAAAATATTGTTGGGTGCGTGTCGGATCCTCCAAATTTAGTGCATTTTTGGAGGATCCGACACGGTGCGGCAGCACTTTTGGAGAGTCCGAGCAACATAACATTTGATTGCAAGGCTCTCTCCTTTTATTCCTCTGGCTAATAGTGGATTGTGGATAGACCCCATCGGATAGTATTATTTGATCCTAGAGTTTTGAGACACTAATTCACTTAACCTTTTTCCCTCAAAAGGAAACAGTTGAACGTGAACTTAGTTTCTGACTTTTGATCCATTCATAGTTGGTTTAAGTATACAATAGAAGACTCTCTCGCAATAAAAAGTAAAACAGATTAAGTGATGATCAAGTAGAAGAGGGCAATCGCATAATCCATGGAGCCTTATTGCCCTTTTCCTTTCTAATCCCTTCTTGCTCTTGCACGCAGACAACCCCCCCCTTCTGGTAAATCTAATATGACGCACCTGATTCATTTGATTATATTTATGGCGGCTAGGTTTCTATTTTTGTTGTCATCACTTTCTTTTTCTTCAGTATTTTCATCTTAGCTTTTTTACTCTTGTATTTTTTAAACCTGTTTTGAAAACGTTTTTCTTGAGCCCAAGGTCTATCTAAAACAGCCTTTCTACATCGCACAAGGCCCCACCCTCACTTGTGTGGGATCACACTGAGTATGTTATTGTTGTATGGCAGCTAAGTTTCTTGCTATTTTTAGATCACTCTACTGGCTGTGCCTTGTTGTCTTATATTCTTCTACTAGTAGAAAAATATATTAACTTTAGTCAAACATGGCTAATTTTGTGCGACCATTTGAAGAGACAAGGTCGCATCATCTTCCCCACAGTTCTTTTTCCTTTTGACAGAAACTGGAGTGATTTTGATTTCTAGATCTGAATGTTTGCAGTTGTTTGGGGATTTTCACAGCTACATCTGCTGATCTGATTTTGGAAGCTATGTCTATATTGGATTATCAGTTGCTTTTGATGGCTTGCATTTTTATTTTATTTTTGGATTAGGACGGATTTATTCATATGACCTGATTTTGATAGCCAATTTACATTGACGAGCTCAGCTGCCAATCATCTTTTACATTTTGATTTAGTTTAATACTGATGTTGGGTAAGGAACCTTGGGAAATAAATTTTTGATAGTTGTATCATTTATTGTGCTTAGCAGGAACAAATTTTGGGTGCTTGTTTAATTTTTCATTTTGTATTTTATGATGGAGATGTAATTGATAGTTATCTTTTTATTTTGCAGCTTCTACTCGATGGGACAAAATTCTTCCAGCAACGGTATTTTGCCGTCTGGACCTAGCATGCAGGCAGCTACTCCTATTTCATCAAGTTCTACGCAGTCGACAAAAGAATACGACTTTTCCTCTTTGACGCAGGGGATGTTCTCAAAACGCTGAAAACTCTACACGAGAAAGGAAGCATACTAGTTGTTAGTATACAAATTGTTTTTTCCACAGGGAAATTAGCTTTTGTTGTTCTACTCCTGCTTTGGAGATTGTAAACTAATGTAGAGGGAGCAATATTGAGTTTTCAGGTTATGGCTTGATTTGTATTTTTGTATCTGGAAAAAAATAAGCGCTCAAGATTGGATGGAATTCGATTCTTTTCCTCCCTTAACCTCATATTCATGCATTTACTGTTCTGGGTGATGTTCCCCTATAATCTCCCTTAATCTAAAGAAATGCTATTTTCCGTTTTAGCTTCCCTTGCAATTACTATAAGTTTGGTTGCTCCTTGGGCGAGATTAAAAGATATTATAGCTTTCCATCTAGTTGCTAAACACAGCAGCCCACCTGGGTAAAGTTGAACATACTTCTTTTAGGATTAGTTACCTTTTATAGCAAAGGTTGATACCTTATTTATTTCAAAAAATAGATGTCCTTTTAAAAAATTATATTTCATAACTACCTTTTGATTTTATAGCTAAATATCTATTTATGGTCACCTTCTACTCTTAAGTCATAAAATACGCATTGTATTATTTCTCTTTCTTTCAGATTTTTCTCCACCATCTCTCTCTCTCAACTCCAGTATTTCTCCATGAATGCAACCACAATTCTCCCAAATACAGATCGAAACGGGAATGAGAGAGAAAAATTGAGGGAAGCATTGTAATGCCAGAAAATTTTCATTGTATTCATTGTCTTTTTTTTCATTGTATTTCAATGTATCTCGCTGTATTCCATGTATTTCATTGTATTCACTGTCTCGTTGTATTCCATGAATGTATTCATATATTTTTTTAATTAATATAATTTATGTATTCAGATGTATATATGTATTCAAATTGCTCTGTTTTTGTTGTATTTATCGACTGAGAAAAATATTCAACATATTTTCTCTGAAGATTGCTATGTTTTTGGGGTATTTTTCGGCTGAGAATCTTTTTTATAACTGGTATACAAAATTTTGTGTGTTATAATTGAGTTTGTTGAGTTATATTAGGAGTTTATTATGTTAATTGATTCACTTTCCATTTAAAAACTGCTGAATAGACCATGAATTGCGCTATTTACGTTACTGTATTCACAAATACATATCGTGAATATAGCCGAATACAATAATCTGTCTAGCTGTAATCCCCTGTTTCACACCGTAAATACAGTCGAATACAAAAATCTGTCTAGCTGTAATCCCCTGTTTCACGGCTAGAAATGCTACTGTATTCATGAATACATTAGCTTAAATACATCGAATATACTCTAAAAAAACTGAAAACATAGCTATAGAAAGTAATATAATAAATGATAGCTACAACTAGCTAATAACCACTAAAATATAGTGATTTCTGAAAGTTTCTCTTTCTTTTAAGTACTGCAAAGGTTAATGAATTTTTGAAGTATTTACTTATTCTATAAAGAAATTTGCACCGCCAAGCTGTTTTAAAATTAATGACAGGTAACTGTTTAAATAAGGAATTTTTACCTAGCTATATTATAATAGAAACCTATTTACTATATTTATTTAGGTTCCTTATTAATTACTTTATATACATATATTTACTAGTTTTATACAAAATCATAAAAAGGAGGAAATGAAACATACATTAAATATTGTGTATCAGTTACACATAATCCCCTACATTTAAGATACTCTTCTTTTTTCCATGGAAAACTATATTTGTCTTTGTCCTTACCCAAAATCATCACCTCTCTTTATACTTACCCAAAATCATCACCGTAAGAAACACACTACACCCCAAAATCATCACCTCTCTTTGTCCACAGTAAAAAAACCCATTGATACCCATAATCTTTCTACCAGGGCTGAGTAGAGGACTTGGTTGGTTTCAGGCTCTTAATTAAAAGAGTTTTTTTCGAGCGACTTATATATCTTTCTTTCTTTTTGGATTGCATGTCTAAAATAATACAAACAACAACAACAATGACCCAGTATAATTCTACAAGCGGGGTCTGGGGAGGGTAATATGTACGCAAACCTTACCCCTACCCCGAAGGGTAGAGAGGCTGTTTCCAGGAGACCATCGGCTCAAAAAAGCAACAGGAGACGATATATTAGTACCATAAAAATGCATAATAAAATAACAGCAATATAAGAGGTATGAAATACAGAATACGAAATAGATGGCTAGTATAGTAAAAACTAGCAGGTAAAGCCTTGCATCAATAGACGACCAATGACATTCTTAGTCTAACTCCTAACTGGCTAGTCTCACTCTATTGTGCTGTAGAAATATTCACAATTTTCCCCTAACCTACAACCTTAATGCTCGACCTCCATAATTCCCTGTCAAGGGCCATGTCCTCAGTAATCCTAAGTCGCGCCATGTCCTGTCTGATCACCTCTCCCCAATACTTCTTAGGTCGCCCTCTACCTCTCCGCGTGCCCACTACAGCCAGTCGCTCACACCTCCTCACCGGTGCATCAGTGCTCCTCCTCTGAATGTGCCCGAACCATCTGAGTCTTACTTCCCGCATCTTGTCCTCCATGGGGGCCACGCCCACCTTCTCTCGAATATCTTCATTCCTAATCTTATCCATCCTTGTATGCCCGCACATCCACCTCAACATCCTCATCTCTGCTACTTTCATCTTCTGGATGTGTGAGTTCTTTACCGGCCAACATTCAGTTCCATATAACATGGCAGGCCTAACCACTGCTCTATAAAACTTACCTTTTAGTAACGGTGGCACTTTCTTGTCACACAAGACTCCCGACGCTAACCTCCACTTCATCCACCCCACCCCTATACGGTGTGTGACATCCTCGTCAATCTCCCCGATCCCCTGAATAACCGATCCAAGGTACTTGAAACTACCCCTCTTGGGAATGACTTGAGAGTCAAGCCTCACTTCAACTCCCGCTTCCGTCGGCTCAACCCCAAATTTGCACTCGAGGTATTCCGTCTTCGTCCTGCTCAACTTGAAACCTTTAGACTCTCGTTGACGCCGCCTCGTGTCTCGTCAATTAGAATAATGTCATCAGCAAATAGCATGCACCATGACACCTCCCCTTGAATATGGTGAGTCAGTGCATCCATCACCAGGGCAAATAGGAATGGGCTGAGCGCAGACCCTTGGTGCAACCCCGTACTAACTGGAAAGTGTTCAGAGTCGCCCTCCTACTGTCCTAACCCGAGTCTTAGCTCCAGCATACATGTCTTTAATCACCCTAATATAGTCAACCGGGACCCATTTATCCTCTAAGCAGCTCCATAAGACCTCCCTAGGAACCCTATCGTACGCTTTCTCCAGATCAATAAACACCATGTGAAGATCCTTCTTCCTATCCCTGTACTGTTCCACCATCCTCCTAATAAGGTGGATAACTTCTGTGGTAGATCGTCCCGGCATGAACCCGAACTGGTTGTCTGAAATAGACACCGTCCTTCGCACTCTCATTTCTACCACTTTCTTCCAAACTTTCATGGCATGACTTAGTAATTTGATGCCCCTATAGTTGTTACAGCTCTGGACATCACCTTTGTTCTTATACAACGGAACCATTGTACTCCACCTCCACTCTTCAGGCATCCTATTAGTCTTGAATATAACACTAAACAATCCAGTAAGCCATTCCAAGCCTGCTCTACCCACACACCTCCAAAGTTCAATCGGAATTTGGTCTGGCCCGGTAGCTCTGCCCCTTCTCATCTTACGCATAGCCTCCATGACTTCATCGATCTCAATGTCCCTACAATTACTTAATTCATGGTGACTGTCGGCATTCCTCGATTCCCCAAGTATAATATCCTGATCCCCTTCTTCACTTAGAAGTTTATGAAAGTAGGTCTGCCACCTCCTCTTAATCTGGTCATCTCCCATCAAAACTTTGCCGTCATCATCTTTTATGCACCTCACTTGGTCCAGATCCCGAGTTGTCCCCTCTCTCGCCTTAGCGAGTCGGAATAACTTCTTCTCCCCATCTTTGTTCCTTAGTTCCTCGTATAGACGAGCAAAAGTTGTCGTCTAAAATAATGTCTTTGTTAATTGAGATGGATTCATCTTTTACTATTATGATATTCTTTTTTTTTTTAAATAAAAATAAAATTTGAGCTAATGAAAGCCTATGTATTGTGAACATCAACCAAGGACTTTTGGAGATTGGCGTGCATTAGCTAAACACTATGAACATCTCAAAGTTACCTTTTCTTATTGTAACAAGTATTCTGTCTTATCTTTAAGATTATAAATTTTATATTTTAAGGAAACTTAGTTACATATAGTATATGTTTTTGGATTAATTAACTAATACTGTAAAAGAATTACCTACGTACATTGATGACGTATATAACTTAAACTCTAAATTAAAGAAAGACAAAGAAATGAGAGAATATTGGATTCTATTTCTTTGTATTTGAGCTAAATCTTGTCTATTCGGATTCTATTTCTTTGTAGATTCGGATTCGAATTTTGAGCTTTTCAATGATTAACTAATTCATTAGCTAAACATACGATCATCACACAATTTTTAAACTACGTATGGGTATTTTGAACTGATCTGTTCGACATTTTTAACAACATCAACCAGGCATAATCATAAAAAATTATGAGCTCACTCTTGTCAAAATAGATAAAAAAAAGTTGGACCGACTCGAACTTTAACTATTTAGAAAAATTGAACCAGAATACAAATGTGTAATAAATAAGAGTAAATTCTACGTTTTTAACCTGTTTTTGGCTTCGGTCGTTGTGCATGTGTGATTTTCTAAGTATTTTATTTCTTAATTGATCTGTCACAAGCTAAGTAACAACAGACTGTTATTGCTAGCTTAGATCGGATCTCGCATGCTTGCGTCCTCCGGGTAATAAATGTAACTGAATTTGTTTTTTTCCTTCTTTTTCTATTCCGTTTTTTCAACCTATTAATTAAAAAAATATTAACAACCAGAAATGAAATTATATTCAAAGAGAAAAAGAAAAAGGGAAAAAAGAGGACTTCCTATTACTTGAATTACATTGCCCGTCATTATATTACCTTTCACATATCATCTGTTGTTTAACCAAAAAATAGAATTTTAGTCAAAGTTAGAATTTAGAAGAACACGAGTTACTGATAATCAAAAGAATATGTAGAAGAAAGTAATTTATAGTAACCAGAGTATCAGGAGAAAAACAAATAAATTAAAGTATATTCCAATTGTGTCTTGTGTTTACAAGTAATCAGATACCTCTCTTTTATAGGTATCTTGAAGATATGTGGTCTCCCCAAATCATAATGAGGCTATTATGAATAATTAAAGACATTGAATGCTATGTTACACAATCATTGTAATCAATACAAATTCTCTAACGTATCCAGTACTTAATGCATGTCGAATTCCATATCTGCGCTCTTTATTATGGTCAGATCCATTCCTTTTGATAAATGATTTAAATAGGTACGGGCGCTGAATCCTTCGAATGTCCTCCCGTGCCTCTTTCTTTGCCTTTGCTCATTTCTATTGCTGCCCATGCCTCTTGACTAATTATAATTCTTTGACTATTTGACCAGTCCACGTGTCTCAACATGTCACTTGCATATATAAATGCAATTTTTCCCAATACAGATAGTCCCCCCACTTTCCATTTATTCATCAATTAAATATTTGGGAAGTGGATTTCATTAAAACAAGAATTTTTGTCACCATTAATGCTATGACAAAATTGACGCTTCAATTGTCGCTTCCATTTAATATTTCGTACACGTATCAATTTTTCATTGGCTCTGCAATTTTTGCAGCATTTTTCAAGGTGTTTACGGTTCCACTATTAATAAAGTGTCAGTTATCATAATTATGATCTTTCCACCTCCGCACTTTTACCTTTGGCGGTTGCTTATCGGTATAAATATATTTTTTTTCCATTGTCTTTTATCACATAAAGCTTATTGAACACTCATTTCTCCAAATCTCTGTTTACTTCTTCCTTAGATCATTCCTCTTCGATATGTCTTCTCCAAGCCCTAACCCTGAGAGAGTTTTGATTACTGACTCCTTCCCCAATGCCTCTGTTAGGCACAAAAGGGGAGGTAGACTTCGTAGTTTAGGATCTACTCGAGGCGGTTCGTCTATGCCTTCTTCTAGTTCTGGTCCTTCCTCTAGAACCAGAGGTTCCCTTTCTCGCAAATCTTCTTCTAGGGGTAAAGATCATTCTGAACCTTTACACGAACCTTTAGTAGATGACATAGTCCCTTCAGAATTGTCTTTTTACCATGACAGAGAATCTCTTAGAAACCAGGTTTCCGCATTAGATCGTGTCGATGATTACCCTACTCAAATTACAGAGGTTTTGACTCCTGTGGTTCGTAAGGACTGTCATTGGAGTAATGATTTTCCCATTATTATCCCTAATCCTAATCAGAGAATTACTTCCTATTTAACTGGGTTCTCTTTTGTTTACACTTACCCTTTTACTTTAGGGTTTAGACCAGCAATCGACTAGTCATTCTTGAATTTTGCCGTTTCTTCAATGTCTGCTTGGGTCAAATTGGCCCAATCATATGAAGGGTTGTTGCCTGTTTAAGGCATTTAGCCACTAAAGCTGAAGCTCCATTTACTTTCCCTCACTTGATTCATCTTTACTCACCTAGGCTTTTTCGTAATGATATTTTTACACTAGTAGCCAGGAGTAAGAGGGTTTTGGTGAGCCCTGAAGATGTCAAGGATCGTGGCTGGTGTGCCCGATTTGTTGTTGCCCCCACTGTTGGTTTAATGGGTGAAGATAATGTTCCCTTCCCTGAGAAGTGGAATTTTGCACGTAGGTCTTTTATCCCTCTCGTACCTTCTTCTTTCAAGTTTATCAGCTTTTATAATTTTACCTCCTCCCCTTTTTTTAGCAACCATGGGAGTTGTGGGGGATGTTCCCAATTTCCGTGGTTGGGTAGACAAATTGCTGAAGATCGCGCCAATGGACGGTAGATCTTGGAAAATACTTTCTAACCGCTTTGGTTGGAAGGTAAAAACTCATGGTAAGAGTTCACATTTTGTTCTTTTCGTGCCTATATTCTCCTTTATTGTTTTAACTTTTATCCTTCTTTTTGTCAGGATTTGCTATTCGAGGGGTTACTGCTGAAGCAGTTGCAGCCTCTCATGTCTCTTTGGGGACTCGTACTCCTTCGTGAACCCATATCTCTTTAGAGAGAGCCCGAAAAATAGTCTTGGGTTCCTCTTCTGCGAAAAGGAAGGCTGCTGAAGAGGAAAATTCTGAAGAAGAGGAAAATGAGAGTTCCTTGGTAATGAGGCCACGAGTTAGGAGACGCATCGTTTCCGATGACGAAGCTGAAGTTTCGGTTTCTCTTACCGAACCTACTGAAACTCCAATAATAATTCCTGATGATGACGTCACTCCCCACGATACTCGTGAATCTATCGACTAACTTTTCGTCAGTGGATTTGGTCGTGAAGATGTCGCGCCTGTTTTAGATGAAATACCTTTATCGTATTTTTCATTACCCGTGCCTGTGATTCCTTCTTTACTGGCCCCCGCTATTTCCGTTCCTTCTTCTACTACTCTTACCTCTTCTCCGGCTCCTCCTTTGACTATTCCCCCTCCTATAGTTCATCATACTAAAACGTACTCTTCAAGTAGAAGTGCCGCTACGAGGTGGGTAACTATTGAAATTCCTGCTGAGAACAGTCTTTTGAGAAAGTCAGGTCAGGCGGATGTATGGTTGGAGCCTCTTATTGGCCCAATTGAAAAAGCAAAGTTGGAGAGCCACAGTTCCCTGACTTTAATGAATGATATCGTGCATGCCACTATGAAGGTATTTTCCTTCTCTCCCTTTTTTACTTTGCAAAATTTTTCATCTTTGAGATTCTTATTTCTTCTCTCTTTTTTTAGGCTAATCTCATCGGCACAGAGTTGATGAAAAGAATTGCCCCTTTGGAGAAGATAGCACGCGACTCTCAATTGGAAGCAACCAATTGGAAGGGGCAATTTGAGAGTGCTCAGCTTGATATAGAAAGCTTACAAGAGAGCAAGAATACCTTAGAGCAGCGAGTACGGGCTTTAACTTCAGAATTGGCGGTTGCAAAAGCTTCTTCACACCAAGCAGAGAAAGACAAAGAGCGTCTCGAGTCCTCCTTCTCAAAGCAGCTATCTAAAGCTGTCACACCTCCTTTTTGCGCGCCTACCCCGAAGGATAAATGCGTGAGGGAGTTTTTCCAATTTAAGTGACAATATTCGAAATGGGATTATTTATTTAATTCAGAGTCGCCACTTGGGAAAGGTTTGGCTTTTGGTGTCCCAAGTCACCGGTTTATCTTGAATCCCAATTCGAGGAAAATATTCGACTTTCCAAATGAAGTCTGCGAACCAGAAATTCTAAGTAAGGAATTCTGTTGACCCGAGGGAAGGTGTTAGGCACCCCCGAATCCCGTGGTTCTAGCACGGTCGCTTAAATTGTTATAATGGCTAAATATCTGATTTAAATACATGTTGTGACTTATGTGCTTTTATTAAGTTTAAACCGCTTTTATTATTATCATTTATTTTTTATAGAATTGCAACGTCGTGAAAATGCATCTCGAACCACGTCACAATCAATGCACCCGTAGTTGTTAACACATTTCGACTCCGTTGAGATTTGAATTTGGGTCACATAAATGCGCACCCGAATTTAAGAATGTAATTTAATTAAGTCGCGCCTAAAAAGTCTAACGCGTTATTATCTTTGGGGAAGGCAGTGGAATTCACTAAACAGTCCATCCCAAATTCTAAGTATTTATTATGACCAATTATTGAGGGCCCCGCAATTTGCCTTTTTATTCGGCGAGGCTCGTCTCATTATTTATTTTCAAAGGATTGACCTATAGTGACTATGTTTTCTATTCCGTTCGTCTCTATAGTGAAAGAAAAAGAGTTCTAACTTATTTACATGCTCACGAGTTATTATAGTTGAGTTTCGAAAGTGAGTCGTTTAAAGAGTTTACATGAGCAGCGCATAGAATGTTCTAAATACAAACAGTAAAAGAAAGAAAAGACTACATTAAACTACAGCTTCAAATCTTTCCCACTTTTTGCATTCATGCTTCGAGTAGCTTACAATATGCACCAATGTACCAGTTTGTGTACCTGGTATTTGGAAAGCAAGGAAAGAAGATGAAGATCAGTGGAAGCAGCAATAGCGTAAATACACAGCAACAAACAAATTCACCAACACAGCAAAACCAGTAACGACCAGTAGAATAACCCAGTAACAGATTGAAAACCGGCAGTACCAAAATGCAATCGCAATCAAAGCAGAAGAGAGACGGATACAAGATGCAGTAGTTTACTAATTTTGAATAACACTCAAGGAAAGGCAAACGGAAATTATTCAAGTAAAAGTTCAACTTGTTTTTCTCTTTTGCTCTCAAATTCTGATTTCTCAAAATTCAGTCAACTCTCTCAACTTTCTTTTTTCTTCTTACTAGTCTCTCCCCAAAAGTCTCTCTCTAAGTCCCTTCCTTTTGTGTCAAAAAATGACTCTATTTATAACAAGACTCTTGTCTTGAACCACTCCCCGAAATATTCCCATCATTGCATGCTTTGTTCCCCACTACCTTAAACAAATGAATTATTCCCCACTATTTTGTGTCTTATCCCCCACTATATTAAACTAAAGAGTTATTCTCACTCCATTATGTCTTGTCCCCCATTATATTAAACAAATATATCACCTCCCCACTAATTTATGTCTTGTCCCCCACCATGTACTATTTTAATATTGTTAATGCCTAGTGGACGGAGCACTCAGATTAAATAATTGTACAAATTTTCAATTCCAAAAATACCCCTCCGAACTTACTGAAATTACCATTTTACCCATGAAAATACTGCAATTTACCATTCTACTCCATCAGCTATATCCAATCCGCCTAATCAATTCTAAACAAAATACAACAGCTATAACCAATTCCTAAACAAATTCAAACTAAATGATGAACAGCAAAGAAACAAACTGGAATTATTTTGACTGAACAACATTTTTAACAACAAACATACTTTCAGATTCAATAATAGTAACAAATTGAACATAACGAACAAGTAGATTCAAATCACTAAACTCAATAATTAATTGAACTCAAAATGAATCAAACAACATTATACTGAAGATGAATGACTCAAACTAAAATAAACACTCGACATTATAAACACACTTGAAAAACTCGAAAAGTAACAAACTTCAAACAGAAATGAACACAAATCTTCTCTAATACAAACAAAGAACCTGGGTTCGAATGGTAACCTCGACGCACTATAACTCGACGAAATCGACATTGATTCTCGCTCAAACTTTGCTGGCTTCGTACAACAGAAATGGGACGAAGAAGAAGCTGGAAAATGGCATCTTAGTAATGAAGAAAAAGGTTGTTCCCGGGCAACACGCCATGGAGGTGAAGGTGGACTGCTTCACGTCATGCTGGAACTGCTCGCTAATGGCGTCGTTGATGGCTGGAGCTCGCGACATGAGGTCGCTCATGGTGAAGCTCGCGACTAGAGCTCGATGGAGGAGGAAGATGGCGGTGGCTGGAGCTGTTCGTGGTTGACGAAGCAGAAGCAGCAGCAACGAACGACTAGTGAAGGGTGGTCGTTTGGTGGTCGCTGCTAGTCGTCGAGAAAGAAAGCCGCCATGGGAGCTCAAGCTTGACAACGAAGACGAAGCTCGATGAAGCTCGACGACGAAGACGAAGCTCGATGAAGGGGTGATGCTGGGGCTTTTTGAGGCGATATGGCTGGATTGGTGAAGGGTGTTCGATGGAAGGGGTCATTTGGTGTTTTGGATGGTTTCAACGATGGTGTTGGAGGTGCTGCGACTGGAGCTCAATGGAGGAGGGTAGCTATGGAGCTGCTGGTGCGTGTGTGAGTGTGTGTATGTGTGTCGACGAGGAAGGGCCATGGTCGAGCTTGAGGGGCAGCCATGGATGGGCTTGGAGAAGATGGAGAGGAAGAGAGGGGGGGGGCAGATAGTTTTAGGTTTTAGGTTTTGAGAGGGATCAAAAATGAAAATGAAACAAAGGGGTTGGGTCTTTGAGGTTATGGACTGGGTCGACCCGGGTTATTAGCGCAGGTACTGTTCATCCGGTAGCGGGTTATTAGCGGACTGAAGGTATACTGGTCGTCGATAAATACTAATACAAGACCAACAATATACAGAATGGAATTTAGAATCAATGAAGAAATACGGTGCCGTGAACGCTGACGGTCACCTTGCTCAGCTACAATAGTATACCTTCAGTCCGTTAATAACCCGCTACCGGGTGAACAGTGCCTGCAACTACACGCGAGGTGCAGGGAGTAAAGTGAGTACTTCCAACTCAGTGGTAATAAGAGTAAATAATAACTGGGCAATAAGAAATCACGTAAGAACACTTCATCATGCTATCTAAGATGGTACAACCCTTTTTGAAAACAGTAATTCCATGAAAATCCTTTATAAAATATCTGACTCAGTTTTAAACCTCTTTTGAAAATAATCTTTTTAACAGTTGTAGAATAATTCCAGCCATCAGTGTCACTATGCACAGAAACCCGCCCCTCGGACAATATCTTCGTTCCTGGTCAGCCACTCGGGCCCTAACACTCAAGGATCAGATAGCACCAGCAAAAGCAGATAAATATCTCCAGAAATATCACAACAACAAATAATGAACAAATGCATGAATGCAATGCATATGATGGTACATTCCAGTACCCACTGCAGCGTGCAACCCGAGCCATCCATATTTATTTATCGTCGACGGCGCTCACTGGGGGTGTGTACAGACTCTGGAGGGGCTCCTACAACCCAAGCGCAATATCTTGGTCAGTCATTGTTACCTGACCGGTCAGCCATTGTTACCTGACCAATTTATATCATACAGTGCCATTGTTACTACTGTTCAAGTATATCATCCAGTGTCATTGTTACCACTGTTTCAAGTATATCAAACAGTGTCATTGTTACCACTGTTTCAAGTATATCACACAGTGTCATTGTTACCACTGTTTCAAGTCACTTTATAATCAGTCCAGAAAATAATATAATAAGCCCCTTGGGCATTTACAAAATCGAAGTTTCCAACCCGAAATGCATTTAAAATATCATTTAAGTTTTCAAAACTTAGAAATACGACTGGGTTTGCAAAACAGCATTTAAAACCTTGGACTGAAGTTAGATGATATGCAAATCATACTAAGCAGTAATATCAATCCTCGAAGGATTTTACAAGTCGGCACAAGGCCCCAAACATGGCAATCAGCCCAAATTATGATGATCACAAGTAATTTCAGTCAAATACGCAGTAAAATCAACAACCGGGACGGACCAAGTCACAATCCCCAACGGTGCTCCACCCCACGCTCATATT
The DNA here is from genome assembly GCF_000393655.2 of Nicotiana sylvestris. NCBI lineage: Eukaryota > Viridiplantae > Streptophyta > Magnoliopsida > Solanales > Solanaceae > Nicotiana > Nicotiana sylvestris. Next base: position 69,324,585 of record NC_091063.1, read on the forward strand.
CGGCGTGCAAGTCACCTCAATACAACACTATGATGTGCAAATTCGGGGTTTCAAACCCTCAAGATATCATTTACAAGTATTACTGTTCACTGCTGCAGAAAATACAGCAGCTTTTTAAGAAATTTGCAGCACAACCATTTTTCACTAAAATGGCTCTAACTCTATCATACGAACTCGAAATTATACGATTCTTATTCCTATGAGTCACAAATAATAATACGAACACAAATTTTCAATCGAAACTCAATTCGGAGCTCGTTTGCCTAGTTCAATACCCATTTCGCTCGTTAAACAATTATCTCACATTTTGCGTCAAAAACCCAATCGCGACTTGATGAAATTAAACCAAAATTTCCAGATCAGTCCTATAATTCATGATTTAAATTCTAGAAGTCTCAAAATCAAATTTTGATCTCTAGAACTAAAAATGAACCTTTAGATCATTACATTTATGCTAAAAACGGCAAAAATCTTCCAAAATTGACCCGTTGGGCATCCGAAACACACCCGAGGCCCCCGGGACCCCGACCAATAAGACCAACCAGTCCCAAAATACATTACGGACTTTCTTGAGGCCTCAAATCACATTGAACAACGCTAAAATCATGAATCAACCTCCTATCCAAGCTTTATGAACTTTAGAACTTCCAACTTCTATTTCCGATGCCGAAACCTATCAAATCATGTCAGACTGACTTCAAATTTTGCACACAAGTCCAAAATGAAATAACAAAGCTACATCAACTCTCGGAATTCCATTCCGACTCCCGGATCAAAATTTCACCTATCAACCGGAAATCGCCAAAATACTAACTTCACCAAAATAGGCTAACTTCTTCACCGGACCTCCAAAATTACTTTCGATTGCGCTCCTAAGACTTAAATCATCACCTGGAGCTAACTAAATCATAGGAATTCAATTCTGAGCCCTCTAACTCACAAGTCAACATCCAGTTGACTTTTCCAACTTAAGCCTTCTTAAAAGAGACTAAGTGTCTCATTTCTTATCAAAATCATTCCAAATCAATTCTAACAAACCCCATATCGGTAATGAAACATAAGAAAGCAGAAAATGGGAAGAACGGGGTAGTAACTCATGAGATGACGGGTCGGGTCGTCACATTACAGCTGCCCCTCTTTGTCCGAAAACACGAAGAGTTTTTGTGCAAAGATAAAGTGAGCGATTTTTGCCCATCCGAGTACTCCGTGTGAAGCATTTTTTTTAAAAAGATTTAACCGAACCTTTGCTTCAAAGGTTTCCTACATATCCCTGGCTAAAGGGGAATCAAGTTAATGTAGTTCGGGAAGTTTTGGTAGTTGGGACTGCCATGGGACTGCAATACTACTGTTACTGTTGTTGCGTGCTGTTACTACTGCTTTACCGACCTCCTTATTACACTATAGGAGAATTAAAACTAAGCTAGTTATGCCTATCAACTACTAGTTACAAGATTCTCATCTATAATTCTTTTGCAACTTGATCTTGAGTCTTAGCTGATTCTGCTTGTAGACTTCGATCTGAATCTTGATGCTTGCAAGTTGTAGGTGCTTGTTTATTTCTGCAGCATTGAGTGAAATGGTATTGGCGGAGCTCGTGACTTCAATCAGATTTTGAGCGATCTGCACTTTGTTTGCTCCAGTATTTGGGCTTATCTTCTTTGTTTTTTCCTTCCTTTCTTTATTCTGGATTGAGACTCACTCCGTAGGTCATCTCGATCCCTGTGCTTCGAGGTCAAACCTGCTCAGACAAAAAAACAAACAAGCGAACGAAATTTTTCTGCCCAGTTTCACTAGGAAACTTTCATGAGTTAATTGCCATAAAAATCTACAGAATTGATGAGGGGATTGGAAACCCCAAGTCTAAAAGGCGCAACTCAGGGATTGGAGCCCTAATGTTTGCAAAAAGAAAAACGCTCAACTCAGGGATTGGAGCCCTAATATTGGCTAAAAAGGGAAAACCGCTCGGCTCAGGAATTGGAGCCCTAATGTCGGATAAAAGAAAAATGCTCAACTCAGGGATTGGAGCCCTAATGTCGGCTAAAAGAAAGTCGCTCAACTCAGGTATTGGAGCCCTAATGTCGGCTAAAAGGAAAATCGCTCATTGGAGCCCTAATGTCGGTTAAAGGAAAATTTGCTCAACTCAGGGATTGGAGCCCTAATGTCGGCTAAAGGTGACTAGGGAATGGAGGCCCTATGTCTAAAATCTCAACTTAGGGATTGGAGCCCTAATATTGGTAAAGGAAACTTGCTCGACTCAGGGATTGGAGCCCTAATGTCGGCTAAAAGAAAAATCGCTCAACTCAGGGATTGGAGCCCTAACGTCGGCTAAAGGAAAATTGCTCAACTCAGGGATTGGAGCCATAATGTCGGCTAAAGGAAAATCGCTCAACTCAGGGATTGGAGCCCTAATGTCGGCTAAAAGAAAATTGCTCAACTCAGGGATTGGAGCCCTAATGTCAGCTAAAGGAAACTTGCTCAACTCAGGGATTGGATCCCTAATGTCGGCTAAAGAAAATTGCTCAACTCAGGGATTGGAGCCCTAATTTCGGCTAAAAGAAAATCGCTCAACTCAGGGATTGGAGCCTTAATGTCGGCTAAAGGAAACTCGCTCAACTCAGGGATTGGAGCCCTAATGTCGGCTAAAAGAAAATTGCTCAACTCAGGGATTGGAGCCCTATGTCGGCTAAAGGAAACTTGCTCAACTCAGGGTTGGAGCCCTAATGTCGGCTAGAGAAAATTGCTCAACTCAGGGATTGGAGCCCTAATGTCGGCTAAAATAAAATCGCTCAACTCAGGGATCGGAGCCCTAATGTCGGCTAAAGGAAATTGCTCAACTCAGGTCTTGGAGCCCTAATATCGGCTAAAAGAAAATCGCTCAATTCAGGGATTGGAGCCCTAATGTCGGCTAAAGGAAACTCGCTCAACTCAGGGATTGGAGCCCTAATGTCGGCTAAAGGAAACTCGCTCAACTCAGGGATTGGAGCCCTAATGTCGACTAAAGGAAACTTGCTCAACTCAGGGATTGGAGCCCTAATGTCGGCTAAAAGAAAATTGCTCAACTCAGGGATTGGAGCCCTAATGTCGGCTAAAGGAAAATTGCTCAACTCAGGGATTGGAGCCCTAATGTCGGCAAAATGAAAATTGCTCAACTCAGGGATTGGAGCCCTAATATTGGCTAAAGACGACTAGGGAATGGAGACCCTATGTCTAAAATCTCAACTTAGGGATTAGAGCCCTAATATTGGTAAAGGCGACTAGGGAATGGAGGCCCTATGTCTAAAATCTCAACTTAGGGATTGGAGCCCTAATATTGGTAAAGGCGACTAGGGAATGGAGACCCTATGTTTAAAATCTCAACTTAGGGATTGGAGCCCTAATATTGGCGAAAAATAGGTTGATATCGGGGATTCTAAACTAACCTTTTTTTTGGAATTTTCTTCTTATTTCTCTTTTCGTTTTTTTTATTATTATTTATTTTTTTTTAGTAAAAATGCAGGAAAGAATTTGGAGGAAACTTCCCTTTTGGGTTGATTCCTTGCTACAAAGCTGTTTCTTGCACTTGTGCATTTCTTTTCCCTTTTGGTTGCACCTGATTCTTGCACGGTTGCTTTGGATTGCACCTGTTTCAATTTTCCAAAGAAAGAACAATTGTCAGTTTGAAAACGGTGGTTGGTTCGGTGGCCTTGATCATTCCAATTGCTTGGTCCCGGCCTCATTTCTGTTGAGGAACTTCGTCATCGATTGGTTTCAAAGGCGACCCCCTTTCAAACTGATAAGACTCGGATTTCAGGATTTCATGATGATTCGCCCGTGTAAGGCTTTGGTTCTTCCATCTCATTCTGCTTGGGGATCTTTACTGGGGCAGATCTCATTGGGAATTTTTTTTAATGCCTTTACTTTGGAGGTAATCAACATCATGATCAGTCGGGATTGGACTGACGCACTACTGAGGCTGGGTATTTTCTTTACTTCTTGCTTGACAGAGCTCTGTGAAACTGGTCTTGCCACCTTTTCTTTCTAGCACGTTTTGGAATTTAGGGTTAAGTCGAAAGGGATTCAAAGAAAGGTAAACAAAGAGCGAAAAAATGAATTTAAAAGAGAAGCGTCCCTTTTGGGGGGAAAAGAAAGACTTATCTGAGGCGCATGCTGGCTTTAAATTGACATGACATGCTTTTCGGACTGGATGCCCGACCTTCACGAACTTGCATTTTCTCATCAACCAAACGGATCTATACTTCCAAACCAGGGAACCTTGCCAGAACTTTCTGAGGTGAAATAATCTTTTCGGCCGACAGCGCCCTTTGCGGGTTTTCGCTAGTCGACCTCTCTCATTTCTCTTCTCACTGTCGCCTGATAGCACTCTTTGCGAGTTTTTACTAAACAAGCTCTCTCATTTTCGATTTCTCTGCTCGCCATTGCCTTACGGTTCCCGTGTGGGTTTTCACCAATAAGACTCTCTCGTTTTATTTCTCTCATTTTCTTGCCTCGGATCCAAGTAGCTGTATCCTCTGATCCTTGACCACTCTCACTGATTGATCGTAAGGACTTGAAAGGATTTGGGTAAAAATGATTTGGATCGATTTACAACTTTGGAACCATTCAAAACGGGATTACCGCGGGACCATTATAACATCTGCCCCAGTTTCATTTTGAGGGAATTTGGATTTTTATTTTGGTGTGACTGAACCCCAGAGAGAGGCTTCCTACGTATCCTTTCGGAATCAAGTCAGACGTAGTTCAGGCTAATCATTTTTTTTTCCGGAGCATCAGGGAATTTTTTATCCTCAAACCTAACTGCAGTGGCTAATCGTGTGGGACTTAACCTTTCCAACTTTATTTTGCCTTTGTAGGCCTTTCTTTTCTGTCTTCTTTCTTCCAACTTCAATTTTAGAGCATTTGGGGGTACCTTGGTTTCTTCAACTTCGCTGAGGCGATTAGCCATGTGAAACTCAACCCTTTCAACTTCAATTGCCTTTATAGGCGCTTTAATTTGATTTTCTTTTTCCAAGAGTTTTGATTCCTGAGCATCGGCCTCAATGGCCAGTCGAGGTCGTCTTGATGCCCCCTGCTGAGGCTGGGTGCCCTTTGCACATTAGCGTGTATCCAACGAAAGCCCTGTAAATCAGTCTTGCCATCCTTTCTTTGTCTTGGTTTTGGAACAGTGTTAGACCAAAAGGGATTCAAAGAGAAACAAATAATTGAATGGAGAATGAGTTTAAAACTAGAAGTGTCCCTTTCGGGGAAAGGAGAGAAGGACTTATCTGGAGTACATGCGGACTTCAATGAGCATGACATGCCTTTTGGACTGGATGCCTGATCTGTATAAACCGTCCGACTCTCAAAAATTCATCACAACTTTGCCTTGAATACCGAGGAACCTTGCCAGGACTCTGTTGATGTCGATGGCTGTGAGGATCTTATTTTCGATCATGGGCGCCCTTTGTGGGTTTTCACGAGCTGGCATTTTTCATTTCATTTCTTACCATCTCCTTATAGTGCCCGTGTGAGTTTTCACTAACAAAACTCTCATTTTGATTTTCTCTACTTACCGTCGCCTTACAGTGCCCGTGTGGGTTTTCACCAATAAGACTCTCTCATTTTATTCCTCTCATTTTGTTGTATCAGATCCAAATAACTCCATCCTCCCATTTTGAACCGCTTTGCCGATTGATCAGAAGGACTTGAACAAGGTTTGGGGTGAAAAGAATTTGGATTGAACTACAACTTTGGAACCTTTTGGGCGGGATCATTGCCGAACCATTATAACTTCTGCCCCAGTTTCACTTTTGGGGGACTTTGGATTTTTGTTTTGGTGTGACTGAACTCCAGAGAGAGTCTGCCTACGTATCCTTTCGGAATCAAGTCAGACGTAGTTCAGGCTAACTTTGTGTTTGGTTTTCTTTTGTTTTTTCTGTTTTTCCTTTTGTTTTCCCATTTTGTTTTGTTTTTATCTTTCTTCTTCCCTTCCGTTTCCCTTTTTTTCATTTTCATTGTCTTTTCTTCCTTTTTTTTGTATATATATTTTCTTATTTTTCCAATTCTTTCTTCTTTTTTTTTTTCATTTCAATTTCTTTTTTTTCATTTTATTTTTCAATAATACTTTCAGGTTCCAAAGAGGGTAATCAAAGAAGAGTAACCAGCTCAAATGAGTTTGCAAAGGGTTGATAGTATTTGAGTAGCGAGAATGAAAGCCTTCGTCATCTCAACCGGAAAATATTAGAACTATATGTAGGATCCAACATAGTACCTTTAGACTGCATTTGCATTGACAGTTATTTCAAGGGCATTTCCTTCGATGTGTCCCAAGTACAACGCTCTCTTTTGGCAGTACTCTTGTTGCAATGTATGTACTTTTCCAATCTGGACCCAATTTTCTTTCTGCTTTTCCAACTCTTTGTTTTATTTTCTTAAACGTATCTTCATTGCGATCTAATCCTTGATTCATTATTTCAAGGTCTGACAGCTTTCAGGATCCGGGCATGAAGTCTGCAAGCATGTCGTGTTATTGAAATCTGCATTTAAGAGAATTGAAAAGAGAATAAGAAAGAAAAATGACAAGATTAAGAGAAGAGACATTCCTAGACAGTGAAATATTAATTTCATTTTTTTTATTATGATTGATTTTTTTTGAATTTTCTGAAGATAGAAGGGTTTATACAAGAAAGTAAGACAATAAAGAAAAACATCTGGATCACACCCTGAGATAATCTGGATGCAGAAAGGATAGCAAGACTGGCTACCGAGACTCCCGTCTGATGGGGAACTTTCATGTTTGGCAACCATTTTATGACTTTTCTTCTATCTCGGCAATGGTTGTAATGGCCTTCAGTGCCGGATCAAATTCCTCATCTTCACAAATCATTCCGACTATTGGCCTGTTGTTGTGGGCGGGCAACAGATTGTTCATCACATCAGGAGCTTCTTCATCCCGAAAAATGATTCTTTCAGCTTCAATCGAATCTTCAACTGCCCTTTTGAGGGTCCAACAGTCCTTTGTACTGTGCCTCACTGCTCCAGAGTGGTAGTCACATATAGTGTCAGCTCAGTGCGGTGGGGACTCGGGGTTCAGCCGAATTTGGTCCACTGGCTGCAATAGATCTAGCCTAATCAGTTTTTGGAACAAGCTTGAATACGATTCACCAATAGGGGTGAACTGATTCTTTCTGAAAGGCTCTCTTGGGCGAGGATTGTACCGGGGAACATCTGATTGAGGATTATGTGGAGCTTGGTAAGGATAGACATTTCTGGGAAGTGGAGCTCAGTTTTGTGGATAATATTTGTGGCTGCGTGTAAGGTTGCACATTCATCAACGCATACCAACAAAACCAATCACCTGCACAGAACCTGGCTAATTTACTCACACACACAACCTTGTTAGTTTTGAGGCATTTAACATATAGGAAATCGCACGTTGGGATGCAATGCACCTAAACAGTTAAACGCTTCTACCATGTGTTTGAACGGGTTGCATGTTTCATCCCGCGTAGTTCGGGAGGTCGTGAAAGGAGTAAGTAAACTAACTTTTTTTTTTTTAAACAAAAAATGCTTTAAAAGAAGAAAAGGATATTTTTTTGAATTTGACTCTATTTTTATTTTTTGAAAGAAAGACTTCTAAAAATTCCTTTTCTTTGGAACTTTGAGAATTTTAGAAGTAAAAAAGAAAATACTTTTGTTTGAATTTTCATTTGTTCTCTCTTTTTCTAAATAAGAAAGAAAATATTTTCTTTGGATTTTGGTTGTCGCCTCTTAATTTCGAAAGAGGCACTTTTAAGAAAATATTTTGCAGTTTTGAGTTTTTTTTTATTTATTTACAAAAGCACTTCTAAAGAAAAGAGAAAATATTTTTGGACTCATATTTTCAAAGTTTTTATGGATATTTACAAAATAAAGACAGCTAAAGAGCAATTTTTGGATTTTTGTTTCTGATATTTTTTTTGGATTTTTTGGAAGAATACTTTAGAATGAAGGAAACCCGTATTTTAGATTTTGATTTTTATTGATTTTTTTTCCTTTTTTTTTGTATGAAAGATATTAGAACGAAGGAAACCATTTTTTTGAGTTTAAAAACTACTTTTTTTTGTTTTTTAAAATTTTTAAGGAAATATTTTCAAAGAAGGGACTGGAAGAAAATATTTTTGGATTATTTGAAAATTGTGGTCGGAACCGATGAGGTTTGCCTACGTATCTCACATCCGGTGAGAATCAGACCCGCATAGTTCGGTAATAAAACAAACTATATTTTTTTTTAAAAAAAACAAGACTCTTTTTCATTTTCATTTTTGGCATTTCATAAGCAAATAACAAACCACTTTCAAAGCACGACTCTTTTCATTTTCTTTTTGGGCATTTCATAAACAAATAAAAAAAATTATTTTTAAAAAAAACAAGACTTTTTTCATATTCATTTTTCATGGCAAGACATACTATTTTCCTTTTATATTTTTTGAAAACAAGACAGAATAACGACTCTTTTTTTTTTCTTTTCATTTTCAACAAACAATAAAACAACATATTCCCAAACTAAAATAAAGACTCTTTTCTTTTTCTTTTTCTGCGAACAATTTCCAAAAATAAAGACTCTTTTTTTATTTTTCCTTTGCTTTTAGTAAAACAAACTATTAAAAATAAAAATATTTTTTTAAAAATTTCGGCAGAGTTTCGACACTATTTGGACATTGTTATTTTTCAAAGCAAAAGATTAACCCTATACACTGCTATTTTTCTTTCTCCTTTTTTTTCAAATTTTCACAATATTCAAAACCGCTCAGCATGAAAGTCCAAAGCAAATAAAATGCACAAGCAGTAAGTAGGATGCATCAGGATGGTCTTTTCTGTTTCAGGTTGCTATTCCTAGACGGACCCAACCCCTGTGTTGAGTCCCCTAAGTCAAAAATGCACATGATGCAGATAAGCGTTCCTACTAGGGATCCGACATGAAGTTGAGTTATTCTAGGTTCAGAACCTGGGTGTTTGTTCTAGACCTGGCTTACCCGAGCGGACAGCTCGAGCCGAGGGGGCAGCGTACCGGGGATACAGAAGCTCAACCCGGCTTTGCAACTTATCCGAACCTCGTTCCAAAAATGGGATTGACTCTAAACAGAAAAGAAGTCACACGAAGTGCACCCTTCTTCATGATTTAGAAGACTCAGAGAGGAGATGGGTTTCGGCACAGTTTATATACAGTTCACAAAATATCAAAGAGGTAAAAGCAGTTAGTTAGCACATTTAGGCTCAACATGTAAAAATCAGATAAAACAAGCCAACTATAACAGTTATTCTAAGCTCGAATTCTTGAACCCTGAACCGAAGTTTTGGGTTTGGGTCCCCAGCAGAGTCGCCAGAGCTGTCACACCTCCTTTTTGTGCGCCTACCCCGAAGGATAAATGCGTGAGGGAGTTTTTTCAATTTAAGTGACAATATTCGAAATGGAATTATTTATTTAATTCAGAGTCGCCACTTGGGAAAGGTTTGGCTTTTGGTGTCCCAAGTCACCGGTTTATCTTGAATCCCAATTCGAGGAAAATATTCGACTTTCCAAATGAAGTCTGCGAACCAGAAATTCTAAGTAAGGAATTTTGTTGACCCGAGGGAAGGTGTTAGGCACCCCCGAATCCCGTGGTTCTAGCACGGTCGCTTAAATTGTTATAATGGCTAAATATCTGATTTTAATACATGTTATAACTTGTGTGCTTTTATTAGGTTTAAAACCGCTTTTTATTGTTATTTATTTTTTATGGAATTGCAACGTCGTGAAAATGTATTTCGAACCACATCACAATCAATGCGCCCGTGGTTGTTAATACATTCCGACTCCGTTGAGATTTGGATTTGGGTCACATAAATGCGCACCCGAATTTAAGAATGTAATTTAATTAAATCGCGCCTAAAGAGTCTAACGCATTGTTATCTTTGGGGAAGGCAGTGAAATTCACTAAACTGTCCATCCCAAGTTCTAAGTATTTTATTATGACCAATTATTGAGGGCCCCGCAATTTGCATTTTTTGTTTGGCAAGGCACGCCTCATTTTTATTTTAAAAGGATCGACCTATAGTGACTATGTTTTCTATTCCGTTCGTCTCTATAGTGAAAGAAAAAGAGTTCTAACTTATTTACATGCTCACGAGTTATTATAGTTGAGTTTCGAAAGTGAGTCGTTTAAAGAGTTTACATGGGCATCGCATAGAATGTTCTAAATACAGACAGTAAAAGAAAGAAAAGACTACATTAAACTACAGCTTCAAATCTTTCCCACTTTTTGCATTCATGCTTCGAGTAGCTTACAAGATGCACCAGTGTACCAATTTGTGTACCTGGTATTTGGAAAGCAAGGAAAGAAGATGAAGATCAGTGGAAGCAGCAGTAGCGTAAATACACAGCAACAAACAAGTTCAGCAACACAGCAAAACCAGTAACGACCAGTAGAATAACCCAGTAACAAATTGAAAACTGGCAGTACCAAAATACAATCGTAGTCAAAGTAGAAGAGAGACGGATACAAGATGCAGTAGTTTACTGATTTTGAATAACACTCAAGGAAAGGCAAACGGAAATTATTCAAGTAAAAGTTCAACTTGTTTTTCTCTTTTGCTCTCAAATTCTGATTTCTCAAAATTCAGTCAACTCTCTCAACTTTCTTTTTTCTTCTTCCAAGTCTCTCCCCAAAAGTCTAAGTCCCTTCCTTTTGTGTCAAAAAATGACTCTATTTATAACAAGACTCTTGTCTTGAACCACTCCCCGAAATATTCCCATCATTGCATGCTTTGTTCCCCACTACCTTAAACAAATAAATTATTCCCTACTATTTTGTGTTTTGTCCTCCATTATATTAAACTAAAGAGTTATTCTCACTCCATTATGTCTTGTCCCCCATTATATTAAACAAATATATCACCTCCCCACTAATTTATGTCTTGTCCCCCACCATGTACTATTTTAATATTGTTAATGCCTAGTGGACGGAGCACTCAGATTAAATAATTGTTCAAATTTTCAATTCCAAAAATACCCCTCCGAACTTACTGAAATTACCATTTTACCCCTGAAAATACTGCAATTCACCATTCTACTCCATCAGCTATATCCAATCCGCCTAATCATTTCTAAACAAAATACAACAACTATAACCAATTCCTAAACAAATTCAAACAACAAATTCAAACTAAATGATGAACAGCAAAGAAACAAACTGGAATTATTTTGACTGAACAACATTTTTAACAACAAACATACTTTCAGATTCAATAACAGTAACAAATTGAACATAACGAACAAGTAGATTCAAATCACTGTAGACACCTGATTTTTGACCCTCCCCGAGAATTTTCACATTTTTAGCGTGAATATGTGAAATTGGGTCTAATATAGCTATTTTAAATATTTTACTTTATTTCGTCGCAAAAGGAAAAAATTACAAAAATATATATATAAATTTTAGTTTATAAACTTGAAAAAATACAAAAATTGTACTTTATTTTTGTATTTTATATAATTTCGAAAATTACCAAAAATAGTTCTATTAATGTTTTGTAGTCATTTTAATTTTGAAAAAATACAAAAAATATTACTTTATATTTTATCTTTAAATAAAAACGAAAATTACAAAAAAATAGTTTTATTAATATTTTGTAGCTATTTTAATCTTGAAAAAAATTAAAAAGATATAGTTTTGTTTTAAATATTAGTCTTATTTTTGGTAGTTATTTTGCTTACATAGGATTAGTTAAGCAATGTCGTGTTCTTATTCTCAGATCCGGGCAAAAGAATAATATTCGGGTTCAAGCTACCCGGTTTTAGGCCTAATTTTCGGACCTAGCCCATAATAATCCGAGTCCACCACATAAGGGGGACACGCGTGGGGAACACGGACGGAATACCGTACACGGGGAATCCCACCTCGCGGGTACGGAAAAAGGAGGTGTGACAGCTCTGGTGACTCTACTGGGGAATTATAACAGTTAGAATCGTTCTTCCTAAAGTTGTCACACCTCCTTTTTCCGTACCCGCGAGGGTACAAGGGAATTTTTCCAATTAAAGGACAATCAAAACGGGATTCGTTTATTTATTTCAGAGTCGCCACTTGGGAGATTTAGGGTGTCCCAAGTCATTAATTTTAATCCCGAATCGAGGAAAAGAATGACTCCATATTACAGTCTGCGTACCAGAAATTCGGATAAGGAATTCTGTTAACCGGGAAAAGGTGTTAGGCATTTCCGAGTTCCGTGGTTCTAGCACGGTCGCTCAACTGTCATATTCGGCTTATTTATCTGATTTTAAATACAATTATGAACCGATGTGCCAATTTTAACTCTTTACCGCTTTTATTATTATTATTTTTAAAAGAATGTGAACGTTGCTTAAAACACGTCTTTGGACTGCGTCACATGAAATGCACCCACAATCCGGAACACATTTTATTTGATGTTTTGGGATTTGGATTTGGGTCGCATGAAATGCACACCCAAGCTTAAGAAAGTAAACTATTAAACACGCGCCTAAAGAGACTATCGCGTCATTATTGTGGGAAGGCCATGAAATTCGCTAAACGACCCTCCCGAGTTCTAAGTAATTAACACATATATTTTTGTGAGGGCCCCGCAATCTGTGCGTTTTTATTTGGCGAGGCTCGTCTCATTTTTATTATTGTTTTTTTTAAAGGGTAAACTTAAAGTTACTACATTTTTTACTTTATCTATTTAAAGAGTTAATTCAAAGTTATTAAAATATATTGCAAGTCATTCTATACGTAACGCACTAGTGGTTCACGACAAGTTCTATTTAACTTTGTTCCAAATTGGAGCCGGGTCACATGAGATGCACCCCCGGTTCATTTAATCTAATTACATACAAACAACAATATTGCCACAAATCACTAATTTGACGCTATTTATAAACTATCACTCTTTTTCTTCTTAATCTAGTTTAATGAAGTACAAGCTAATAATCTCACAACCTAACAACAAATGGCAAAGCAACTGACAATCAGTGCTAAACAGAAATATAAACATTAACAACAGAACATAACATTAACAATCAGTGATAAATTAACATGACAATATAAATTTTAAGATACGACAAATATATTACTACTACTCAGATTTACCTAGACAAAATGTGCAAGCAAAGAACACACCGAGCCAACAAAAAGCAGCATGAATACTCACGTTTAACAGCAACGTTGAGTTTCAACATCTCGAACTCGCCAAAAAAATGGACAGCAACAACCTCGACGGAACTCATAACACGAACGGCAACCTCAAGAGTGGTTTCATGGCTGCCTAGTTGGTCGTTTCTGGGGGTTTTGAGACGAGGAGAGGCTGGTTTAGGTGGTCGTTTGGCTTGAGAAAGGGGCAGCTATAGAGGGTCGTTTGGACAGTGGTCGAAGAATGAGAAGAAATGTAGCGACAGTAGGTCGACGGGGCAGCGCGATGCCGGGAACGCAGCAGCAGTCCCTGCTTGATGGAGGCTGGACACGGTGGAGGAAGCTGACGGACTGGCGTCGCTGGATAGGTCGTTTGGGCAGTGATGACGCAGCAGGAGCTGGGCGTCGTTTGTGGTCGACGAAGGGAGTTCGGACAGGAGGATGGTCTACTGCTGGTGGGTTGTTGACGGAGGTGGTGTTTGCTGGACTGCTTGGGCAGTGACGACGTGAGGGAGTGGGTAATGACGGGTGAGGCAGCTGGAGGTGGAAGGGTCGTGGTGGTTTTGGGTAGGTTTGACGATGGTTTAGGGTTTTGGTTGCGACGGGAAGGTGTCGGACTGGCGCTTGGACGTGAGAGAGTTGGTGTCGTCGGAGCAGGTGGTTGACAGTAGGGTCGACGGGCCTGTTTGGTGGTGGTCTTTTTACAGTAGGGTCTTTCTTCTTCTTCTTTAGGAAGAAGATGAATAGTGGAAAACAAAATCCCTCCCCTTTTCCAAAGTCTGTCCGTGCATTTGTAGTCAATGCCAAGAAAATGGACCCCACGTGTGTAGGGGTCCAAGATTTGTGTCCCCCATGCGCGGTGGGGTTCCCCGTGTACGGTGTTCCGTCCGTGTTCCCCACGCGTGTCCCCCTTGTGTGGTGGACTCGGATTATTATGGGCTAGGTCCGAAAATTAGGCCTAAAACCGGGTAGTTTGAACCCGAATATTATTCTTTTGCCCGGATCCGAGAATAAGAACACGACGTTGCTTAACTAATCCTATGTAAGCAAAATAACTACCAAAAATAAGACTAATATTTAAAACAAAACTATATCTTTTTAATTTTTTTCAAGATTAAAATAGCTACAAAATATTAATAAAATTATTTTTTTGTAATTTTCGTTTTTATATAAAGATAAAATATAAAGTAATATTTTTTGTATTTTTTCAAAATTAAAATGACTACAAAACATTAATAGAACTATTTTTGGTAATTTTCGAAATTATATAAAATACAAAAATAAAGTACAATTTTTGTATTTTTTCAAGTTTATAAACTAAAATTTATATATATATTTTTGTAATTTTTTCCTTTTGCGACGAAATAAAGTAAAATAGTTAAAATAGCTATATTAGACCCAATTTCACATATTCACGCTAAAAATGTGAAAATTCTCGGGGAGGGTCAAAAATCAGGTGTCTACAGCTGCCCCTCTTTGACTGGAAACACGAAGAGTTTTCCGACAAAGAACGACTAGACATGTTTTTGACCCGACCATTACTTGGACGGACTACACTAAGGAAAGGAAGGGAATGTGACCGAGCCCTGGTATCTGAGCTGCCTACATATCCTTGGTTATACAGGAATCAGGCCACGTGTAGTTCGGAAATGAGAGAGATGGTAAAGTGTACCGAGGTGAAGAGCCGATTGAGGGGCCGTTCCGTTGAGGTTCCGGTCCGTGGTCCTGTCATTACATCAAAAATGAAAACTGAAAAAGACTAACTAAGCCTATCAGCTACTAGTTACAAGGATTCCTATCTTTAAGTCTTCTGAAACTTGATCTTGAGTCTTGAATGGTGCTTCATGCAGACTTTGGATTTGAACCTTGATACTTGCTAGTTGTAGGTGCTAGTTCTTGAACAGACCACATATGTTCTCCCCTTCTGTACTTTGGATTCTTTTTCCTTTTTCTTTTTCTTCTTTTCGATTATTTTTTTGTTTTTGTTTTTTGTGACTAGCTTTTGTTGACTATCTCAGACTGTTGACTCGCATTTTTGAGGTGAGCTTCTTGTTGTTTCTAACTTGGATTGAATGCTGGGGATTTTTGTTGTAGCCTTCTGCTTTCCAGTGGGGTTACTGATTTCCAAAATCTGCAGTATAAGACTAAAAAGTATTCCTCTTGTTATACAGGTGGGTGCCTGAAACATGAAATGTAAAGACTGAAATGTATTCCTCTCGTTATACAGGTGGGTGCCTGTTTCAACACCTGTAATGAAAAGACTGAAATGTATGCCTCTGTTCTATGGGCGGGCTCCCAACTTCAACACTTGAAATGAAAGGACTGAAATGTATGTCTTTCGTTCTACAGGTGGGCGCCTGGCTTCAACACTAGAAATCTAAAGACTGAATGTATGCCTCTGTTATATGGGCGGGCTCCCAACTTCAACACTTGAAAGTAAAGACTGAATGTATTCCTCTGTTATTATGGGCGGGCTCCCAACTTCAACACTTGAAAAGTAAAGACTGGAATGTATTCCTCTCGTTATACAGGTGGACACCTGGCAAGAAATTTAAAGACTGAAAAGTATTCCTCTCGTTATACAGGTGGGCGCCTGGCAAGAAATTTAAAGACTGGAAAGTATTCCTCTCGTTATACAGGTGGGCGCCTGGCAAGAAATTTAAAGACTGAAAAGTATTCCTCTCGTTATACAGGTGGGCGCCTGGCAAGACATTTAAAGACTGAAAAGTATTCCTCTCGTTATACAGGTGGACGCCTGGCATGAAATTTAAAGACTGAAAAGTATTCCTCTCGTTATACAGGTGGGTAGGGTTGTGCACGGATCGGATTGGATCGGATTTAGCCTATTTAGGATTCAGATTTCGGATTCTGAAAAGGGCAATCCGAATCCGATCCGAATTAACATTGGATTGGATCGGATTTTAAACTTTGGATCGGATATTTTTTGGATTGTCGGATCGGATTGTCACAAAAATTTTCAACAATTTAAAGTTCATTCGGTGTCTCTATCTCATCTTCCATCTACCAAAACAAACAAAAAAATCAAAATAAAATCAAAAGTTGAAGAATAGAACATGAAATAGACATAAAAGACAGAAGAGAAGAGAAGAGAGGCGGAAGAAAGAGACATAAAATCAAAGTAAAATCGGAAGTTTGAGTCATTGAGACTCTTTTAGTCTTCACTGAAGAGAAGAAAGGTGCAAGAGAGGCGAAAAAATCTAAGTGAGTGAGGGGGTGTGTGAAAAATGAATAAGCATAACCCTAAAATTTTAGTGTGTATTTATATAGGTACATATAATTTCGGATATCGGATCGGATCAGATTAAAATCATACCAATCCGAATCCAATCCGAAAATCCGAAATTTCATAAAGCATAATCCGTATCCAATCCGAAAATCCAAAATTTGAAATCCGAAAATCCGAAATAGAGTGGATCTGATCGGATTTCGGATATCCGATCCAAATGCACAGCCCTACAGGTGGGCGCCTGGCATGAAATTTAAAGACTGAAAAGTATTCCTCTCGTTATACAGGTGGGCGCCTGACATGAAATGTAAAGACTGAAAAGTATTCCTCTCGTTATACAGGTGGGCGCCTGGCTTTAGGAAAACTAAACATTGATAATCTTAAGAAAACTAAAAATGACTCTTTTTTTTGTATCTTAGGAGAAAGATTCATCAGACTAAGATTTTGATTTCATTATCTTAGGAGAAAGATTCATCAGACTAAGATTTTGATCCTAGGAGAAGGTTCATCAGACTAGGTCTCTATCTTAGGAGAAAAATTCATCAGACTAAGATTTTGATCCTAGGAGAAGGTTCATCAGACTAGGTCTTTTTTTTTTTTGGTTATCTTAGGAGAAAGATTCATCAGACTAAGATTTTGATCCTAGGAGAAGGTTCATCAGACTAGGTCTTGTTTTTTTGGTATCTTAGGAGAAAGATTCATCAGACTAAGATTTTGATCCTAGGAGAAGGTTCGTCAGACTAGGTCTCTATCTTAGGAGAAAAATTCATCAGACTAAGATTTTGATCCTAGGAGAAGGTTCATCAGACTAGGTCTTTTTGTTTTTTGGTTATCTTAGGAGAAAGATTCATCAGACTAAGATTTTGATCCTAGGAGAAGGTTCGTCAGACTAGGTCTCTATCTTAGGAGAAAAATTCATCAGACTAAGATTTTGATCCTAGGAGAAGGTTCATCAGACTAGGTCTTGTTTTTTTGGTATCTTAGGAGAAAGATTCATCAGACTAAGATTTTGATCCTAGGAGTAGGTCTTTTCTTTTTGGTATCTTAGGAGAAAGATTCATCAGACTAAGATTTTTTATTTTTGGTATCTTAGGAGAAAGATTCATCAGACTAAGATTTTGATCCTAGGAGAAGGTTCGTCAGACTAGGTCTCTATCTTAGGAGAAAAATTCATCAGACTAAGATTTTGATCCTAGGAGAAGGTTCATCAGACTAGGTCTTGTTTTTTTGGTATCTTAGGAGAAAGATTCATCAGACTAAGATTTTGATCCTAGGAGAAGGTTCATCAGACTAGGTCTTGTTTTTTTGGTATCTTAGGAGAAAGATTCGTCAGACTAAGATTTTGATCCTAGGAGAAGGTTCATCAGACTAGGTCTTGTTTTTTTTGGTATCTTAGGAGAAAGATTCGTCAGATTAAGATTTTGATCCTAGGAGAAGGTTCGTCAGACTAGGTCTCTATCTTAGGAGAAAAATTCATCAGACTAAGATTTTGATCCTAGGAGAAGGTTCATCAGACTAGGTCTTGTTTTTTTTTTGGTATCTTAGGAGAAAGATTCATCAGACTAAGATTTTGATCCTAGGAGAAGGTTCGTCAGACTAGGTCTCTATCTTAGGAGAAAAATTCATCAGACTAAGATTTTGATCTTAGGAGAAAGATTCATCAGACTAAGATTTTGATTTCATTATCTTAGGAGAAAGATTCGTCAGACTAAGATTGTGATCCTAGGAGAAGGTTCGTCAGACTAGGTCTCTATCTTAGGAGAAAAATTCACCAGACTAAAATTTTGATCCTAGGAGAAGGTTCATCAGGCTAGGTCTTTTTTTTTGTATCTTAGGAGAAAGATTCATCAGACTAAGATTTTGATCCTAGGAGAAGGTTCGTCAGACTAGGTCTCTATGTTATCTTAGGAGAAAGATTCATCAGACTAAGATTTTGATAACAACTTAGGAGGAAATGCATCTCCTATGGGTGAAACTAAAACAAACTTAGGAGGAAATACGTCTCCTATGGGTAAAACTTAAACTTAGGAGGAAATGCATCTCCTATGGGTGAAACTAAAACAAACTTAGGAGGAAATGCGTCTCCTATGGGTAAAACTTAAACTTAGGAGGAAATGCATCTCCTATGGGTGAAACTAAAACAAACTTAGGAGGGAATGCATCTCCTATGGGTAAAACTTAAACTTAGGAGGAAATGCGTCTCCTACGGGTAAAAGTAAACTTAGGAGGAAATGCAACTCCTATGGGTGAAACTAAAACAAACTTAGGAGGAAATGCGTCTCCTATGGGTAAAACTTAAACTTAGGAGGAAATGCATCTCCTATGGGTGAAACTAAAACAAACTTAGGAGAAAATGCATCTCCTATGGGTAGAACTCTAATGATTTCAAACTAGGAAGTGCGTCTCCTATTAATGAAACCTTCGCTTAGGAAGTGCGTCTCCTATGCGTGAACCATTTCCTTCTCTTTTTGAATTATTTACTTACCTGTGTTGTCTTCCCTCGAAACTGTTGGGGATTATTTAGATGGGGATGACTTTTCCCTTTTTTTGTTTTTTTTTATACTTTTTATTCTTTTTGTTTTTGTTTTTTGCATAGCTTCTTCCTTCGAAGATTGTTTCCCTTGAGACTCGTTTTGCCTTTCCCCGAAAGGAACCGCGGAGGATACCGACTTTCCAACCTTGTGTTGGACTCCCCGAAACTGCTAGGGATAACACTGTTGGGGAATTATTTACTTACCTGTTGGGGGGTAAAATGTTATTAGCTGGGGATAACGCTGTCGAGGATAACACCGCTGGGGGGATCCTGATTCCTTCAGAACTAGTGCTTCACTCTTCAGAAGGTTGTTGGGAATAATACTGGCCTTCTGCTTTTCTGAGTTCAAGTTTCATCCCTTTACTGGGGAACAGCTTCCTCCATTGAAACTTATTATGTTGGGGGCAACACTGGTTCTAAGGCCACTTCCCTTGAGACTAGCGTTATCTTTATTCTTCCCCGAATGGGTACCTGACTTCCAGAAAATTTTCTAAATGAAAGGAAAATTTTCTGCCCCAGTTTGATAATATCCCTTGTGGCATGCCATTTCCTTTACCTGTTTCAAATCAAACAAAATTCGTTAGTTTAAAACGCGGTGGTTGGTTGTGATGGAGCTCCCTTTCTCCTTCCTTGCTCTGTGCTCCACAACTTGTTGGGGATGATATTATTTGCTGGGGATAATCCCTTTCTGCTGGGTCCCCGACCTTCTAGTCTAGTATGGATTTCGCCAAATCATGCTCACTGCTTTCCTTGCTTTGTTTACGGGCCTTGGCCTTGAGGTTTATAACCTTGGCAAGGATATCCCTTTTGCTGGGGATATCTTTTTGACACTGGCCTCGCGCTTGTTCCTTGCTGACTATACCGCTTGGATGTACTAGTCAGATCTCATCTTGCACATTCGGAAAGCTGATGGCATATTTTGAAGTCAATTCACACTTGTTCTGACCAAACAGACTCTATTGGGGATTTTTCTTTGAAAGGAAAAAGATAAAAGGGAACAGAATAAAAAGACAAAGGAAAAAATGACTCTTTAACAAAAGAAACTATAAATAAAAACCTATCAAATGCAGATACCGACTCTAATGGTTGTGACATGCGCATGTGGCCTATCCTCTACCGCCAATCATCTTTCAAGATCTTCAATTGGCAATTCCCCATCTGATTCTCAATCCGATTCGACTTGTAGTGCCCGAAGGGTTTTCACTATTAAGTCTCTCTCATTTTGGCTTTTCTCTCAGCTTTCATCGCCTTATAGTGTCCGTGAAGATTTTCACCGATAAGACTCTCTCATTTGTATCACTTTCCAGCTGGGGTTTTGGAGTGTCACCGGTATGACTCTCTCTGCTGGAGATTAGAGTCCTTTCTACTGTGGAACAGAATGTTATGTTCGCCAGTAAGACTCTCATTTGTCTGACTTGGCATCTTTTGAAGACTGATCAGAAGGTCTTTCTTTGGACCGTAATGTGGGTTTTTGGATAGGGCTAGAAAGAAAGGGTATTAATGGCTCAAAAATGCATCGATTTTGGGTCATTAATTACAACCTTCGGAACCAGATTTATTTACAACGACCGCAACCTCTGCCCCAGTTTCTTGCTTGGGGATATCTTAATTGATTGATTTTTTTTTCATTTTTCAAAACTATGACCGAGCCGTGAAGCGCCTACGTATCCTCTTTGAGGAATCAGGTCAAACGTAGTTCTCAACTGATTCCTTTTTCTTGTGACTTTCTTTTCACTCATTTCTTATCTTTCTTTTCTTTGTCTTTTCCTTTTCTCTTTTGTTTTTTTTTCTTGCTTTTTTTCTTTTTGTTTTTGTTGTTTTGCTATATTTTTTTTCTTTATCTTCCACGTTCGTATCTTCTAGTCGTTGCTACTGATTCCGAACGAGGGGTATGAAAGAAAAACAATAAGGCTCAAAAGGGGTAACGAAGGATAAAGTGTTTAGGTAGAAGAACAAAATGCCTTCGTCATTCTAGTCTTCAAAACATGTCAAATGCAAACAACACAATAAAGGTTCGTAGCCTCTTCTGATGGTGCTGGACTTGACAATTATATTCAACACCTGCTTGTTTATTTGTCACTTCTAAAGCACCGTTGGGCGTCACTCTAACTCTCATTATCATGAAAGGTGAATCTTATTTTTCACGGTTTTCCTTATGTTTTACTTGCCCCAGTTCCACATGACTCGGGCTCAAACCGTTCTTATTTCCTTTAAATGCTTTGATCACCTTCCCGGGGTTTTATGATTAACTTTTAAGATTAGGCCCAAATTGTGTGCGCATGTCATGTCACTGGAATCGACGTTGAACAAAAATGATAAAAGGACTAAACAAAAGATGGCTGGAAATAATAAAGGACCGGATTTGCTTTAGACTACCGGTGGAATGGTTTGAACAACAAGACAAACGAAACAAACCAGAATAAAATTCTAAAACAACCTGGACAAACTTAAACAAACCGCTATGACAAAACGGAAAGATAAGCGAAAAGATATTGACACAAAACAAAATCCGAATTACAACCTAATAATCCGAACAAACAGAAATGACAACAAAATAAGCCACCACAAGCTTCTCTCTTGCTAACCAAGGAATGGAGCGGCCTCCCACTTTATCAAAAACTGGCATCTTAGCCACTGAGCTTTGCATCAACACTGCCAAGACCATTACCATCTTCAACATCATCAACCTCTGTCAACAAGTTCTCGATAGGGTTCGAGTGCTCCATGTCACTGTTATTGACCACAATCCGCCCTTCTTGGATCATTCTTTCTATTTCTCTTTTCAAATCCCGACAGCTTTCAACATTGTGCCCCTGGGCATTGGAATGGTATTCACACCTTTTAGAAGGGTCAAAGCTTCTTGCACGTGGGTCCACACGATTTGGAGGAATAGGTGCAATCATGTCATGATTCTTTAACTTCTCAAATAAGCTTTCATAGGACTCTCCTATTGGTGTAAAATTATCTTTCAACCTTTGTTCCCCTTTATACCACTGGCTTGGATGTGGGTTATAGGGCACCTGAAAATTTTGTGGAGACTTCTGGAGATTTTGTGATGCTCGTGCTCGCCTCCTGGGGTGTTTTGGTGGCTGGACAACATACTGAGGTGGAGCGACCGAGTATTGAGGGTCCTGAGGTGGATAATACTGCTCAGGGGAGCCATAGAAAACCTGAGGAGGCTGCTCATACCTTCGAGATGTTCTCCTGGGACCTCTTCTCGACCCTGATGTCATCATGATTTCTTCAATTTTCTCATTTGTGTCGCTAAAATTATCAGACTCAACCCGGACAGCCTGAGTTGCGGCTTTAAAAACTGCTTGACTTATAATTTTGCCTGTCTTAAGACCATCCTCTACCATTTCTCCAATTTTGATTGCTTCCGAGAAGGTTTTGCCAACTGCGGACACCATGTTTTGAAAGTAATCTGGCTCTTGCGCTTGAAGGAAGACACTAATTAGCTCGTGTCCATCCATGGGTGGCTTAACTCGAGCTGCTTGCTCTCTCCATTTGATGGCATATTCCCTGAAACTTTCACTTGGTTTCTTCTTCAGGTTTGAAAGGGAAATGCGGTCTGGGGCAATGTCGATGCTGTATTGGAACTGTCTGACAAAGGCCTGTGCCATGTCATCCCAAACATACCAGCGAGATGTGTCTTGATCCATAAACCATTCGGAGGCTACTCCCGTAAGGCTTTCCACAAAATAAGCCATCAACAATTCTTCATTTCTTCCCGCACCTCTTAATTGATTGCAATACCTTTTCAGGTGGGTTGTGGGATCTCCATGTCCATCGTACTTTTCAAATTTGGGAGTCTTGAAACCAGGTGGCAAGTGGACATCGGGGAACATACATAGATCTTTGAAGGCAACACTCTTTTGACCTGCCAACCCTTGCATGTTTTTCAACCATTGTTCTAAGCTTTTCACTCTTTGGGTCATTTCTTCCTGTACCATCTTTCGGGCAGGCTTCTCAATCTTTGCAGGAAGATCAAACGAGTACGAGTGGTACTCAGGAGAATGGTACTGCTCTTGTTGTGTCGCGAATTGTGACTCATGACGAGGCTGTCCTTGACCACTGGCCCATGCTTGACACGTTTCGGTCATTTGCTGTTTCAATATTCTATTTTCCTCAACCATAGTAGACTTTTGTTGAACCCTCCGACCCTGAGTCTCTGGAGCACTTGTAACAGCTTCGACGTCAGTTATCATTTTTCCTTGGATCTTGTGTTGGCCGCTCACCACAAACCGACCCCCTCAATTTTCTTCACAATTCAAAACAGAACATGTTAGAATGGACTCAGTCGGTCCTTATTATTATCAATATATATTTTTTCATCATTTTTTCGATTTTTTTTCATTTTCTTCTTCTTCTTTTTTCATTTTTCTTTTCTTTTTCCATTTTTTTGTCGTGGTCGAATCTTATGGAGATTGCCTACGTATCATGACCCCGCACGAATCAGACCTTGCGTAGTTCGGACCAATAAAAGATAAACAATACTAAACATTTTTTTTCAATTTTCATATTATAACAAACTGGGTTTCAAAGGTTTGAAGATGACCTACAAACTGGAAAATCAAACAACCCACATATTCTACTTAAAAGATTTACAAACTCCAAAACAAATGGCCAGCTTCCTTTCTCCGTTTGACAAATGCAACCGAACGGTTATTTTTGCAAACGTAGCCCCTTCCAAATTCCACATGAATTTTTGAGGCCGGGGAGGATTATTTTATGACAGTTTACAAACTCGTCCGTTCTTTTACGAAAACAGCCTTTCGACAACTGAAAGATACTCTAAGGCTATTTCGGCAAGAACGGTTTAAGACGCGACCGAAGCTGGCTCAACTTATTTTGACAAAAAATTCAAACGGTATTCACCTAACCGCTGACTCTTTTTTTCTTTTCAAATTACAATAAAACCTAGTGTTGCAATCACGGCCCTTCAGCGCCTCGGGGACGAAGATTTATAGGGCTGTGTGGGTCAACTAGACCAAAAATCCTAAACATTACCCAAAAGGTGGTTGTTTATGCAAAGTCAGCCTTCCGGCGTCCCTTTCGGGAACATTCGGCTATTTATGACAAAACAGCATCACCTGACTTATTTATGACAGAGTTGAAATTTTGACATGTTTTTTTTTTAATTTGTTTTTTGGCTATTTTAGCAAAAGGTGGGGTTGGACCCGATGAGGGTTGCCTACGTATCTCACATCCGGTGAGAATCAAACCCGCGTAGTTCGGCCAAATAAACTATTTTTGAGAAGACCCTTTTCCATTTTCTATATATTTTTTTTCCACAACAATCAAATAGACTATTATTTTTCATTCATAACAAACAAACAAATTAACAAAAAACATAAAACATTCCTTCTTTTCTTTTCTTTTTTTCAAATTTTTGGTAGAGTTTCTACACTACTTGGACATTGGTTTTTTTTCTAAAATAAGTAGTTATATCTCTACACTGTTATTTTCTCCTCTTTTCACGATTTTCTAATTTGTGGAAAATGACGACAACATACAAAATCTTTTGAATTTTCATGCTCTTTTTTTTTATTTTTTTATATTTATTGTATTTTTCAAAAATGTGGCATGGGGGACATAGGGAATTCCAAGACTTCTTGGATTCCGCAAATGTTCCCCATGTGCTTTTTCCAAAAAATGAAGCATGGAGGACATAGGGAATTTCAAGACTTCTTGGATTCCACAAATGTTCCCCATGTGCTTTTCCCAAAATGTAAAGCGTGGGGGACATATGGAATACCAAGGCCTCTTGAATTCCACAAATGTTCCCCATGATTTTGATTAAAATAACACCATGCTGGAAAAATGTGCGGCCTTCTTATTAAACGTGATCAACATAACAAGGTGTGTCATTTGTCCGCAACTATCATTGGTCCGCCGAATGACCCATTCACCCTTGAATAAGTACAACATGTAGCACATAGGATGCCAAAAGATGGTCTATTATTTTCAGGTTGCTTGTCCTAGACGGACCCAACCCCTGTGTTGAGTCCCCTAAGTCAAATGCACATGATGCAAATAAACGTTCCTACTAGGGATCCGGCATGTGGCTTTGTTATACTAGGTTCAGAACCTGGGTGTTTGTTCTAGACCTGGCTTACCCGAGCGGACAGCTCGAGCCGAGGGGGGGCAGCGTACCGGGAATACAGAAGCTTCACCGGCTTAGCAACTTATCCGAACCTCGTTCTAAATTGGGATTTGACACTATACAGAAAAGAAGTCATACGAAGTACGCCCTTCTTCATGATTTAGAAGACTCAGAGAGAAGATGGGTTTCGGCACAGTTTATATACAGTTCAAATAATATCAAAGCGGTAAAAACATCATTTAGCACATTGAGCCCAAACATGTAACAAAATCAGATAAAACCAAATATAACAATTTATCTAAACTCGAATTTCTAACCCTCAACCAGTGGTTCTGGGTTTTAATATCCCCAGCAGAGTCGCCAGAGCTGTCACACCTCCTTTTTCCGTACCCGCGAGGGTACAAGGGAGTTTTTTCCAATTAAAGGACAATCGAAACGGGATTGGTTTATTTATTTCAGAGTCGCCACTTGGGAGATTTAGGGTGTCCCAAGTCACCAATTTTAATCCCGAATCGAGGAAAAGAATGACTCCATATTACAGTCTGCGTACCAGAAATCCGGATAAGGAATTCTGTTAACCCGGGAGAAGGTGTTAGGCATTCCCGAGTTCCGTGGTTCTAGCACGGTCGCTCAACTGTCATATTCGGCTTATTTATCTGATTTTAAATACAATTATGAACCGATGTGCCAATTTTAACTCTTTACCACTTTATTATTATTATTTTTAAAAGAATGTGAACATCGCTTAAAACACGTCTTTGGACTGCGTCACATGAAATGCACCCACAATCCGGAACACATTTTATTTGATGTTTTGGGATTTGGATTTGGGTCGCATGAAATGCACACCCAAGCTTAAGAAAGTAAACTATTAAACACGCGCCTAAAGAGACTATCGCGTCATTATTTTGGGAAGGCCATGAAATTCGCTAAACGGCCCTCCCGAGTTCTAAGTAATTAACACACATATTTTTGTGAGGGCCCCGCAATATGTGCGTTTTCATTTGGCGAGGCTCGTCTCATTTTTATTATTGTTTTTTTTAAAAGGGTAAACTTAAAGTTACTACATTTTTTACTTTATCTATTTAAAGAGTTAATTCAAAGTTATTAAAATATATTGCAAGTCATGCTATACGTAACGCACTAGTGGTTCACGACAAGTTCTATTTAACTTTGTTCCAAATTGGAGCCGGGTCACATGAGATGCACCCCCGGTTCCTTTAATCTAATTACATACAAACAACAATATTGCCACAAATCACTAATTTGACGCTATTTATAAACTATCACTCTTTTTCTTCTTAATCTAGTTTAATGAAGTACAAGCTAATAATCTCACAACCTAACAACAAATGGCAAAGCAACTGACAATCAGTGCTAAACAGAAATATAAACATTAACAACAGAACATAACATTAACAATCAGTGATAAATTAACATGACAATATAAATTTTAAGATACGACAAATATATTACTACTACTCAGATTTACCTAGACAAAATGTGCAAGCAAAGAACACACCGATCCAACAAAAATCAGGATGAATACTCACGTTTAACAGCAACGTTGAGTTTCAACATCTCGAACTCGCCAAAAAAATGGACAGCAACAACCTCGACGGAACTCATAACACGAACGGCAACCTCAAGAGTGGTTTCATGGCTGCCTAGTTGGTTATTTCTGGGGGTTTTGAGACGAGGAGAGGCTGGTTTAGGTGGTCGTTTGGCTTGAGAAAGGGGCAGCTATAGAGGGTCGTTTGGATAGTGGTCGAAAAAGGAGAAGAAATGTAGCGACAGTAGGTCGACGGGGCAGCGCAACGCCGGGAACGCAGCAGCAGTCACTGCTTGATAGAGGCTGGACACGGTGGAGGAAGCTGACGGACTGGCGTCGCTGGATAGGTCGTTTAGGCAGTGACGACGCTGCAGGAGCTGGGCGTCGTTTGTGGTCGACGAAGGGAGTTCGGACAGGAGGATGGTCGACTGCTAGTGGGTTGTTGACGGAGGTGGTGTTTGCTGGACTGCTTGGGCAGTGACGACGTGAAGGAGTGGGTAATGACGGGTGAGGCAGCTGGAGGTGGAAGGGTCGTGGTGGTTTTGGGTAGGTTTGACGATGGTTTAGGGTTTTGGTTGTGATGGGAAGGTGTCGGACTGGCGCTTGGACGTGAGAGAGTTGGTGTCGTCGGAGCAGGTGGTCGATAGTAGGGTCGACGGGCCTGTTTGGTGGTCTGTTTGGTGGTCTGTTTGGTGGTGGTCTTTTTACAGTAGGGTCTTTCTTCTTCTTCTTTAGGAAGAAGATGAATAGTGGAAAACAAAATCCCTCCCCTTTTCCAAAGTCTGTCCGTGCATTTGTAGCCAATGCCAAGAAAATGGACCCCACGCGTGTAGGGGTCCAAGATTTGTGTCCCCCATGCGCGGTGGGGTTCCCCGTGTACGGTGTTCTGTCCGTGTTCCCCACGCGTGTCCCCCTTGTGTGGTGGACTCGGATTATTATGGGCTAGGTCCGAAAATTAGGCCTAAAACCGGGTAGTTTGAACCCGAATATTATTCTTTTGCCTGGATCCGAGAATAAGAACACGACGTTGCTTAACTAATCCTATGTAAGCAAAATAACTACCAAAAATAAGACTAATATTTAAAACAAAACTATATCTTTTTAATTTTTTTCAAGATTAAAATAGCTACAAAATATTAATAAAACTATTTTTTTGTAATTTTGGTTTTTATATAAAGATAAAATATAAAGTAATATTTTTTGTATTTTTTCAAAATTAAAATGACTACAAAATATTAATAGAACTATTTTTGGTAATTTTCGAAATTATATAAAATACAAAAATAAAGTACAATTTTTGTATTTTTTCAAGTTTATAAACTAAAATTTATATATATATTTTTGTAATTTTTTCCTTTTGCGACGAAATAAAGTAAAATAGTTAAAATAGCTATATTAGACCCAATTTCACATATTCACGCAAAAAATGTGAAAATTCTCGGGGAGGGTCAAAAATCAGGTGTCTACAATCACTAAACTCAATAATTAATTGAACTCAAAATGAATCAAACAACATTATACTGAAGATGAATGACTCAAACTAAAATAAACACTCGACATTATAAACA
Organism: Nicotiana sylvestris; assembly: GCF_000393655.2. NCBI lineage: Eukaryota > Viridiplantae > Streptophyta > Magnoliopsida > Solanales > Solanaceae > Nicotiana > Nicotiana sylvestris. The sequence goes on from NC_091063.1 coordinate 69,352,730, forward strand.
CACTTGAAAAACTCGAAAAGTAACAAACTTCAAACAGAAATGAACACAAATCTTCTCTAATACAAACAAAGAACCTGGGTTCGAATGGTAAACTCGACGCACTGTAATTCGACGAAATCGACACTGATTCTCGCTCGAACTTTGCTGGCTTCGTACAGTAGAAACGGGACGAAGAAGAAGCTGGAAAATGGCTGCTTAGTAATGAAGAAAAAGGTTGTTCCCGGGCAACACGCCATGAAGGTGAAGGCGGACTGCTTCACGTCATGCTAGAGCTGCTCGTTGATGGCTGGATCTTGCGACATGAGGTCGCTCATGGTGAAGCTCGCGACTGGAGATCGATGGAGGAGGAAGATGGCGGTGGCTGGAGCTGTTCGTGGTTGACGAAGCAGAAGCAGCAGCAACGAACGACTGGTGAAGGGTGGTCGTTTGGTGGTCGCTGCTGGTCGTCGAGAAAGAAAGCTGCCATGGGAGCTCGAGCTTGACAACGAAGATGAAGCTCGATGGAGCTCGACGACGAAGACGAAGCTCGATGAAGGGGTGGTGCTGGGGCTTTTTTAGGCGATATGGCTGGATTGGTGAAGGGTGTTCGATGGAAGGGGTCGTTTGGTGTTTTGGATGGTTTCGACGATGGTGTTGGAGGTGCTGCGACTGGAGCTCGATGGAGGAGGGCAGCTATGGAGCTGCTGGTGCGTGTGTGAGTGTGTGTGTGTGTGTCGACGAGGAAGGGCCATGGTCGAGCTTGAGGGGCAGCCATTGATGGGCTTGGAGAAGATGGAGAGGAAGAGAGAGGGGGGGAGGGGGCAGATAGTTCTAGGTTTTAGGTTTTGAGGGGGATCAAAAATGAAAATGAAACAAAGGGATTGGGTCTTTGGGGTTATGGAATGGGTCGACCCGGTTTGAAATGGACCGGATCGTAGGGGAAGGCTGGGCATTTGGTTTAAAATTTGAAGAAAAGGCCCAATCCGATTTCTTCTATTTTTGTTCTTTTCTATTTATTCAATTTCCTAAATAATAAAGCTAAAAATGCTAAGATTAAATTATAAAAACCCAAAATTATCTAAAAATACAAATTAGCTCCTAATAACAATTAACACACAATTAAATAGCAATTAACGATAAAATCACACAATTTGGACGTCAAATGCCAAAAATGCAAAAAATACATATTTTTATGATTTTTTCATTTTGTAAAACAAACTTAATTACTCCTAACTGTAGAATTAAATATTAAATGCAAATGCGACATAATTTTATATTTTTTATTAATATAACAAATAAACATGCACAGACAAATGCAAACAATACAAGAAAAATAACACAAAATTCACAACAATTGCAAACAAACAAAGAATTGTTTTATTTTTGGAATTTTTGGGAGTGATTCTCATATAGGGAAAAAATCACATGCTTACAAAAGCTAGTGAAGAGATCGGAGAATTAAAGGCTCTTTTAAACCAAAAGGAAGTTTACGCTGGGGAGCTTGTGCAAAATTTGACTCAAGCACAAGAAGACCTCAGAATCTCTGCTAATAAGGTGTGTGTTTTAGAATGCTCCCACGCCTCTCTTCTAGCTTCCCACAGCTCCGCCTTGGCTGAAATGAAGAGCTAAAAAATGAGATCGGTGCTTGGGAAAAGGATTATAAGATCCTTGAAGAAAAATCTGTTGTTGAGGCAAGTTGGGCTTTTTTGAATTCCCGTCGTGATACCCTACTTGAAGCTGGCCAAGAAAACTTCAACCTGGAGTTGGAGTTAGCTAAAATCAACGAAACCATTGAAAAGGCTCAACAAACTCAGGACTTCCCTTCTCTCATGGATGAAGTTCCCGTGGCTGAAGCTCTCATGAATGTTGAAGCTGATACGGATATCATGACTATTTCAAACCCGATCGAGCCCGTTGCTGCAAGCCAAGTTGAAACCGCGCCTATTGATGCACCTACCCAAATTGAGCCTGCTGCTATTGACGTTCCTACCTCAATACCACAAACTTCTCAGTGACCAGTTTTAATCATTCAAATGATTTTGTTTTTGTTTTGATTTTGGAAGATTGTAATCAAGCCCTTAACTTCATTTGAGGGTTGATTTTAGAAACGTCAGTCCCCGAGTCTTTTAATGGGGAAATCTAAACAATTTCGTAGTTTTATGACTAAGTTCGAACTTAGTCTTAGATTATTTTTTTACATATTAAGAAGTTTTTTATCTTAAACTTCTGCTTGCTTTATTCTCGCCTTTATTTTTAAGGACTTACAGAATAATTTGCATTTTGTTTTCCGAAAAATGCTTTTGTTAACCCATGATTAATTTAAACATGAGTTTTATAAAAGAGGGCCCTTTTATATTCCAATACTTAATGAAGAAGACGTCTCAACTTCATAATGGTATTATCATACGACAAAAGAAATAGGAATACACATGTTTCTCTGAAATAACTTTGACAAGTTTTTATTTTTGAACCTTGTCTAGTCGCCAGAGCTGTCACACCTCCTTTTTCCGCACCCGCGAGGGTGCGTGGGAGTTTTTCCAATTAAAGGACAATCGAGACGGGATTGGTTTATTTATTTCAGAGTCGCCACTTGGGAGATTTAGGGTGTCCCAAGTCACCAATTTTAATCCCGAATCGAGGAAAAGAATGACTCCATATTACAGTTCTGCGTACCAGAAATCCGGATAAGGAATTCTGTTAACCCGGGAGAAGGTGTTAGGCATTCCCGAGTTCCGTGGTTCTAGCACGGTCGCTCAACTGTTATATTCGGCTTGATTATCTGATTTTATACAAATATGAACTTATGTGCAAATTTTATCTTTTAACCGCTTTATTATTATTGTTTTTAAAAGAAATATGAACATCGCTTAAAACACGTCTTTGGACTGCGTTACATGAAATGCACCCACAATCCGGAACACGTTTTATTTGATGTTTTGGGATTTGGATTCGGGTCGCATGAAATGCACACCCAGGCTTAAGAAAGTAAAATATTAAACACGCGCCTAAAGAGACTATCGCGTTATTATTTTGGGGAAGACCGTGAAATTCGCTAAACGGTCCTTCCGAATTCTAATTAAACCATACATTTTGTGAGGGCCCCGCAATCTATACGTTTTATTTGGCGAGGCTCGTCTCATTTTTATTTTTAAAGGATAAACCTACAATGACTATATTTTCTATTAAGTTCGTCTCTAAAATAAAAGAAAATCTCTTAATTATTTACATGCTGAAAAACGTAACTTATTAGTTATTAGTTTACGGCTAATGCGAATGGAAAATTGCGATCGAGTTTGTACAAAGAAAAACTGCTTTCATTTTATATTCTGTTATTCAATAATACTAGAACATGAGATTGACCATAATATCAAAACAGATTAATTATTCTCCGTAATTTAAACTAACATTATTAGATGAAGAAAGTATACATATGCAACCTCATTATTCATTAATCATTCAACTACATCTTTATACGAAGAAAGAAAAATTATATTCAACCACAAATCTAAACAGGAGGAATTCAACAGGAACAAAGCCTGATTAATATTTCATTTTTTGCTTCAAGCCGAGATTGTACAAATGTGTACCTGGAAACAGCAGTACAAGAACAAAAGAAGGAGAAGTCAGCAGCAGTAATAACACAGCAACAGCAGATTCAGCAACATCGCAAACCAGTACAGTAGGAATAGCAGAAAACCCAGGAGACTATAAACGACTCCAAGTATAGTGAAGAAGTAAAAGGTAGGAAGGTTCTGACTATTTCAGATCTTAAGCGAGGCAATGAAGCAGTAACTATTCTTTTTCAACTTCAAAACTCTCCAAAATGAATTCTGCCCCTGTATATTCAGTGTATCCAGAATGTATATCGGGTGTATACTTCTCACTCCGCCCCCTCTTTTTTTCTTCTCTCTATCTAGTTTTTCCTCTCTTTTTTTCCACCCTTCTTCCTAAATTTTCTCTTCTATTTATAGCAAAATTTTCGAAATTTTCAGATTTGTTTTTTATTATTTTATTATTTTTTTAATTAAAAGAAATCCCACTTACAAATTGCTTTTATTTTTTTAGAAAAAGAAATCCCACCTTTATTTACTTTTATTTTTAAAATTCCAACTTTAATTACTTTATCTTATTTAAAATCCCACTTTTTATTTTTTTAAAAGAGAATCTCACTTTATTTAACTTTTCTTTAAAAAATAAACCACTATCTTTTCTTTTTCTTTTAAAAATGCTACTTTCAATTACTTTAAATTTTTTAAATTTTCAGATATCTTTATATTTATTTTTTAATTCCAACCTTCTTTTACTTTTAAATTTTTTAAAACTTTTTACTTTTTTTTTAAAATTTTCTACATTCTTTTACATTTTTTTATTTTTTTATTTTTTATTTTTTTAAAATCATTTCCGAAATTACTATATATATATTTTTTTTTTAAAATAAAAATAATAAATAAAATAAAATATTTTCGGATTTTTTTTATATATATAAAAAAACAAAAAATAAAACTATTAATAGTGATAATTCACTTTTTATTTTTTTTTTGGTTTTGTTTTGTGTTGGACAAAAATGAAGAAGGGGTGTTGGGTTAATGGACTGGGTCGACCCAGTTCGAAATGGACTGGGTCGTAGGGAAGATTGGGCCATTTTTTGGGCCTATAGCTTGAAATTGAAGAAGAGGCTCAATTCCGACTTTCTTTATATTTTCGCTCTCTTTTCTTCTTTTATTTTTCTAAAACTAAATTATAAAAATACTTAAACTATTATTAAGAACTAAATTAAGTTATAAAGGCGCAAATTAACTCCCAATAACAATTAACGCACAATTAAGTATTAATTAAGCATAAAATTGTATATTTGGACATTAAATGCTAAAAATGCAAACGATGCCTATTTTTGTAATTTTTAATTTTTGTAAAACAATTTTAATTACTAACAATTGTAGAATTAAATCCTACATGCAAAATGCGACATATTTTTGTATTTTTTATTAATTTAGCGAATAAACACGCACAGACAAATACAAATAATTCTTCAAAATATCACAAAATTGTACACCAAAGAAAAATCATTTTATTTTTGAATTTTTTGGGAGTAATTCTCATATAGGGCAAAAATCACGTGCTTACAGCTGCCCCTCTTTGCCCGGAGACACGAAGGGTTTTCGTGCAAAGATAAAGCGAGCGATTTTTGCCCATCCGAGTACTCCGTTGAAGCATTTTTTGAAAAAGATTTGACCGAACCTTTGCTTCAAAGGTTTCCTACATATCCTGGGCTAAACAGGAATCAGGTCAATGTAGTTCGAGAAATTTTGGTAGCTGGGACTACCGTTGGACTGCAATGTTACTGTTGTTGCATGTTATTACTACTGCTTACCGATCTCCTTGTTACACCGTGCTTAAAAAAAACAAGAAGCTAGGCTAGAGTACAATTTGTTTTTGTTGCCTTGCTTCCTTGTCTGCTTGCATTTCTTTCGGTGCTTTACTTCTTTTGACACATGTACTTGAGTTTGTACTGTGACCTCTTGTTGCAACCTTCTGTTTCCCGGTGCCGGGGAATTTTATTGTTTCCTGCTGGGGATTCCTATTGTAACCCTCTGTTTTATTGTCCTCTGACTTGATTTTGAAATGTATGCCTCTGTTATCTGGGCGGGCTCCCAATTTTAATACTTGAAAATTAAAGACTTGAAATGTATGCCTCTGTTATCTGGGCGGGCTCCCAAGTTCAATGCTTGAAAATTAAAGACTGAAATGTATGCCTCTGTTCTATGGGCGGGCTCCCAACTTCAACAACAACTTTAAAAATGAATGTCATTCCTCTCTTCAACCAATACATCGCCATTCTGTTCTTCAGAGGGGGCTCCTGATTTCAACAACTTTAAAAAATAAAATCCTATTCGAGGGCGGATGAACCCGAAATATCCTATTCGAGGGCGGATGAACCCAAAATATCCTATTCGAGGGCGGATGAACCCAAATATCCTATTCGAGGGCGGATGAACCCAAAATATCCTATTCGAGGGCGGATGAACCCAAAATATCCTATTCGAGGGCGGATGAACCCAAAATATCCTATTCGAGGGCGGATGAACCCAAAATATCCTATTCGAGGGCGGATGAACCCAGAATATCCTATTCGAGGGCGGATGAACCCAGAATATCCTATTCGAGGGCGGATGAACCCAGAATATCCTATTCGAGGGCGGATGAACCCAGAATATCCTATTCGAGGGCGGATGAACCCAGAATATCCTATTCGAGGGCGGATGAACCCAGAATATCCTATTCGAGGGCGGATGAACCCAGAATATCCTATTCGAGGGCGGATGAACCCAGAATATCCTATTCGAGGGCGGATGAACCCAGAATATCCTATTCGAGGGCGGATGAACCCAAAATATCCTATTCGAGGGCGGATGAACCCAGAATATCCTATTCGAGGGCGGATGAACCCAAAATATCCTATTCGAGGGCGGATGAACCCAAAATATCCTATTCGAGGGCGGATGAACCCAAATATCCTATTCGAGGGCGGATGAACCCAATATATCCTATTCGAGGGCGGATGAACCCAAAATATCCTATTCGAGGGCGGATGAACCCAGAATATCCTATTCGAGGGCGGATGAACCCAGAATATCCTATTCGAGGGCGGATGAACCCAGAATATCCTATTCGAGGGCGGATGATCCCAAAATATCCTATTCGAGGGCGGATGAACCCAAATATCCTATTCGAGGGCGGATGAACCCAAAATATCCTATTCGAGGGCGGATGAACCCAAAATATCCTATTCGAGGGCGGATGAACCCAAAATATCCTATTCGAGGGCGGATGAACCCAAATATCCTGTTCGAGGGCGGATGAACCCAAAATATCCTGTTCGAGGGCGGATGAACCCAAAATATCTTGTTCGAGGGTGGATGAACCCAAAATATCCTATTCGAGGGCGGATGAACCCAAAATATCCTATTCGAGGGCGGATGAACCCAAAATATCCTATTCGAGGGCGGATGATCCCATTTTCAAAATCTTGGAATTGTCTTACCTCCGACTGTTTTTCTTCGAATCGTGTTGTCTTGCTATCTCTTAAAACTTGAATTGATTTCCTCGTTCTTCCGAGAAAATTTTCGACAATGGCAGAAAATCTTCTGCCCCAGTTTTGGTGCTTTTCCTTGTTCTCCAGGTGGACGCCTGACTTCTGATATTTCAACTGTTCTTCCTTGTTCTCTAGGTGGATGCCTGATTGCTGATACTTCAACTGTTCTTCCTTGTTCTCCAGGTGGACGCCTGACTGCTAATACTTCCATTTCTCTTCCTTGTTCTCCAGGTGGACGCCTGATTTCTTCTTCAATTTTTCATCCTCCGCTCTGCTTTGTTCTTGCTTGCTGGGGATAATACCACTGTGGGAGTCTCCTTTCTTCCCCTCCTTCAAATTCAATTTTTTTTTTCAGAATTTATTTTCTCTCAACACTGCTGGGGATAAAAGTGTTATCTTCTTGGGATAACGTTGTTGAGGATAATGCTGCTGGGGAATTTTATCCCTTTAAATTGATGCATCATTCTTCTGGAAGCTGCTGGGGATGATAATGGTTTTTGCTCTTATGAGCACAAATGTCATCCCTTTGTTCTGTCTGCTGGGGAACAACTTCTTTTATTAAAACTTGTTATGCTGGGGGTAAAACTGGTTCAAAGACCACTTCCCTTGAGACTGATGCTATATTCATTTTACCCTGAATGGGTATCTGACTTCCAGAAAAATTTCCAAATGAAAGGAAAATTTTCTGCCCCAGTTTGACAGTCTCCCTTATGGCCTGTATTTCTGTCATCAATGCCACTTCCTTTACCTGTTTCAATTTAAACAAAATTTGTTAGTTTAAAACGCGGTGGTTGGTTGTGATACTCCCACTGGGATGGTTTTCCCTTTTCCCTTCCTTGCTCTGCGTTCCACAACTTGTTGGGGATGATATTATTTGCTGGGGATAATCCTTTTCTGCTGGGGATATCCCTCTTCTTTCGTGGCATGGCTTGGAAACTTGCATTTTCCCGACCTTTTAGTCTCGCATGAATTTCCCAAATCATGCTTATTGTTTTTCTTGTTTTGTCCATGGGCTCTGGTCTTGAGGTTTAATAACCTTTGATTTCGGCAAGGATATCCCTCTTGACACTCGTCAATCCTTTTGCTGGGGATATCTTTCTTGACACTGGCCTCGCGCTTGTTCCTTCCTGACTATATCACTTGGATGTACTAGTCAGATCTTATCTTGGAAAGCTGATGGCCTATTTTGAAATCATTTCCCACTGGTTCTGACCAAACAGACTCTACTGGGGAATTTTTCTATGAAAGGAAAAGATAAAAGGGAACAGAATAAAAGACAACGGAAAAAGATGACTCTTTAACAAAAGAAACTATAAATAAAACCCTATCAAACGCAGACACCGACTCTAATGGTCATGACATGCCTATGTGGCCTATCCTTCGTCAATCATCTTTCAAGATCTTCAATTGGCAATTCCCCATCTGATTCTTAATCTTATTCGACTTGTAGTGCCCGAAGGGTTTTCACTATCAAGCCTCTCTCATTTTGGGTTTTTCTCTCAACTTTCATCACCTTATGGTGCATGTGAAGGTTTTCACCGATAAGACTCTCTCATTTGTATCACTTTTCAGCTGGGGTTTTGGAGTGTTGCCGGTATGACTCTTTCTGTTGGAGATTAGAGTCCTTTCTGCTGTGGAACAAAATGTTATGCTCACCGGTGAGACTCTCATTTGTCTGACTTGAAATCTTTTGAAGACTGATCAGAAGGTCTTTCTTTGAACCGTAATGTGGGTTTTGGATAGGGCTAGAAAAAAAAAGGTATTAAAGGCTCAAAAATGCATTAATTTTTGGGTTATTAGTTACAACCTTCGGAATTAGATTTATTTACAACAAATGCAACATTTGCCCCAGTTTCTTGCTTGGGGTTATTTTAATTGATTGGTTTTTTTTTTCATTTTTTTTTCAAAACTATGACCGAGTCGTGAAGCGCCTACGTATCCTCTTTGAGGAATCAGGTCAAACGTAGTTCCCAATTCCTCTGTTTTCTTCTGACTTTCTTTTGTTTTTGTGTTTTTTTTTTTTTTTTTGATTTTTTCTTTACCTTCCAGGCTCGTATTTCCTAGTCGTTGCTATTGATTCCGAATGAGGGGTATGAAAGAAAATATATAAGGCTCAAAAGGGGTAACGAAGGATAAAGTGTTTAGGTAGCAGAATAAAATGCCTTCGTCATTCCAGTCTTCAAAACATGCCAAGTGCAAACAACACAATTGAACATAGATTTATAGTCTCTTCCGATGGTGCTGGACTTGACAATTATGTTAAACACTTGCTTTTTCATTTGTCATTTCTAAAGCACTGCTGGGCGACACTCTCACTCTCATGCACGACCCTCATGCCAATTTGGCGAATCTTGCATTTAACGATTTTCTTTATGTTTTACTTGCCCCAGTTCCATATGACTCGGGCTTCAAATAATCTCAAACCGTTCTTATTTCCTTTAAATGCTTTGATCACCTCCCCAGGGTTTTATGATTAACTTTATAGACCAGGCCCAAACTGTATGCGCATGTCATGTCCCTAGAATCGGCATTGAACGAAAATGACAAAAGGACTAAATAAAAAGATGACTGGAAATAATAAAAGACCGGCTTTTGTATTAGACTTCCGGCGAAATGGTTAGAAAAACAAACAAAACAACCAGAATAAAATCTTAACACAACATCAACGAGACTTAAACAAACTGATACGACAAAAATGGAAAGATAAGAAGGTTTGACACAAGATAATATTCGGATTACAACCCTAAGAATAATCCGGACAACAGAAATGACAACAAAATAAGACACCACCAGCTTCTCTCTTGCTAACCAAGGAACGGAGCGTCCTCCCATTTTATCAAAATTGGCATCTTTAGCCACTGAGCTTTGCATCAGTATTGTCCAGACCATTTCCAACTTCGATATCATCAACCTTAGTCAACAAGTCCCAATAGGATTCGAGTGCTTCTGTTATCATGCCTGATCCCCACAAAGTGTGCTTCTGGGTCTTGTATTTCCGGCTTACCACAAACCAACCACCTTAACTTTCTTTGTGATTCAAAGCGAAACAGGTTAGAATGGACTCCGTTGGTCCCCATTATTAACAACATTTTTTTTCTTTTCTTTTTTTTCGATTTTTCTTTTCATTTTTTTTCTTTTTCTTTTTCAATCTTTTCTTTCCATTTTTTCTTTTTCATTCTCTTTTTTTTTTTTTGCTTTTTTTCATTTTTTTTTGTTGTGGTCGAATCTTATGGAGATTGCCTACGTATCATGACCCCGCATGAATCAGACCTTGCGTAGTTCGGACCAATAAAAGATAAACAATACTAATCATTTTTTTTTCAATTTTCATATTAAACAAAACTGGATTTCAAAGGTTTGAAGATGACCTACAAACTCGAAAATCAAACAACCCACATATTCTAATTAAAAGATTTACAAACTCCAAAAATAAACGACCAGCTTCTTTTCCCGTTTGACAAAGACAACCAAACGGTTATTTTTCAAATGTGGCCCCTTCCAAATTTTGAGGCCGGAGAGTATTATTTTACGACACTTTACAAACTTGTTCATTCTTTTACGAAAATAGCCTTTCAATAATTGAAAGATACTCTAGGGTTATTTTGGCAAGAACGGTTTAAGACGTGGTCAAAGCTGGGTCGGCTTATTTTGACCAAAAATCCAAATGGTATTCACCTAACCGTTGACTCTTTGTTTTTTTTTTCAAATTACAATAAAAACCGGGTGTTGCAAACACGGCCCTTCAGCGCCTCGGGGACGAAGATTTTTTTTTTAAGGCCGTGTGGGTCAACTGAACCAAAATCCTACACATGACCCAAAAAGTGGCTGTTTATGCAAAGTCAGCCTTCCGGCGTCCTTTTCGGGAACATTCGGCTATGTCTTGATAAAACAGCGTCACCCGATTTCTTTATGACAAAATTAAAATTAGACATATTTTTTTTGGCTATTTTTTTTAGCAAATGGGAGGCTGGACACTGCCCGACTTATTTATGACAAAATTAAAATTTTGACACGTTTTTTATTTATTTATTGGTTTTTGGCTATTTTAGCAAAAATGGGGGTTGGACCCGATGAGGGTTGCCTACGTATCTCACATCCGGTGAGAATCAAACCCGCGTAGTTCGGGCAGGTCATGAATAAAGTAAGTAAACTAATTTTAAATTATTATTATTTTGAATTTGTAAAAGAACTGCTTTGAAAGAAGAAATGAAGTATATATATATATTTTTTTTGAATTTTTGATTGATTTTCTTTTTGAAAGAAAGACTTCTAAGAATTCCTTTTCTTTTGATTTAAACTTTGAGAATTTCAAAAGTAAAAGGAAGATTTTTTTTTGTTCTTTCTTATTCTAAGAAGAAAGAAAATATTTTTTTGGAATTTTACCTTTAATAAATGAAATGCTTTCTAAAAAAAATATTTTTTTTTTGAATTTTGAATTTTCTTTTCAATTTTTAAAGAAGAAGGAAAATATTTTCGAATTTGTTTTATTTTATTATATATATATATATATATATATATATATATATTTAATAATTAAAAAAACTTTCTTAAAGAAGTCAATAATGGAAAATATTTTTGGATTTTTTGTTTTGAAAATTGGGAGTCTAAAAAAAACTTTTCTAGACTTTTCGGCAGGACAAATATTTTTGCAACAAATAAAGATATATATACATTTTTGGAAATAAAGAAAAACTTTTTGGATTTATATATATATTTGCAACAAATAATAAAACCACTTTCAACGCGACTCTTTTTATTTTATTATTTTGAATTTTTCAGAAACGAATAAAAAAAAACTATTTTAAAAGTAAGACTCTTTTTCATTGTCATTTTCAGGGGAAGACAAACTATTTTCCTTTATATATATATTTCTTTTTTTTATTTTTTATTTTTTTGAAAAATAAGACAAAACAACGATTTTTTTTCTTTCTATTTTTTCTTTGGTTTTAATAAAACAAACTAATAAGACATTTTTTTTCATTTTCTCAAAATTTCGGCAGAGTTTTGACAGTATTTGGGCATTGGTTTTTTTTTTCAAAAATAAACAGTCAATTCCCTAACCGCTATTTCTTTTTTTCAATTTTAAAATATTATTCATGATATTCAAAAGTCAGTCAACACACAAATCCGGATCAAATAAATGCGCAAGTAGCAGCAAGTAAGATGCATCAGGATGGTCATTTTTTTTTGGTACACCTGTCCTAGACAGACCCAACCCCTGTGTTGAGTCTCCAAAGTCAAATGCACGTGATGCAAACAATCGCTCCTACTAGGGATCCGGCATGAAGCTGAGTTATTCTAAGTGAAAAAACCTGAGGCATATTGATCTAGCCCTGGCTTACCCAAACGGACAGTTTGAGCCGAAGCGGGGGCAACGTACCGGGAGCACGAAAGTCTACCCGGCCTAGTTACTTGTCCCAACTTCGTCTTATTTGGTATGACTTTAACAGAAAGGTGGGCCACGCGCACGTGTGCACCATAAATTTAGAAGACTCAGAAAGAAGGGGGTTTCGTAGCAGTTGTATATATTCATAATTCAAATAATATTAAAGCGGTAAAAGTGTCATTTAGCACATTGGGCATATATCATGTAAAAAAATCAGATAATAAATAAAACCAACTATAACAATTATTTTAAGCTCGAATTCTTGAACCCTGAACCAGTGGTTCTGGGTTATGATCCCCAGCAGAGTCGCCAGAGCTGTCACACCTCCTTTTTCCGCACCCGCGAGGGTGCGTGGGAGTTTTTCCAATTAAAGGACAATCGAGACGGGATTGGTTTATTTATTTCAGAGTCGCCACTTGGGAGATTTAGGGTGTCCCAAGTCACCAATTTTAATCCCGAATCGAGGAAAAGAATGACTCCATATTACAGTTTGCGTACCAGAAATCCGGATAAGGAATTCTGTTAACCCGGGAGAAGGTGTTAGGCATTCCCGAGTTTCGTGGTTCTAGCACGGTCGCTCAACTGTTATATTCGGCTTGATTATCTGATTTTATACAAATATGAACTTATGTGCAAATTTTATCTTTTAACCGCTTTATTATTATTGTTTTTAAAAGAAATATGAACATCGCTTAAAACACGTCTTTGGACTGCGTTACATGAAATGCACCCACAATCCGGAACACGTTTTATTTGATGTTTTGGGATTTGGATTCGGGTCGCATGAAATGCACACCCAGGCTTAAGAAAGTAAAATATTAAACACGCGCCTAAAGAGACTATCGCGTTATTATTTTGGGGAAGACCGTGAAATTCGCTAAACGGTCCTTCCGAATTCTAATTAAACCATACATTTTGTGAGGGCCCCGCAATCTATACGTTTTATTTGGCGAGGCTCGTCTCATTTTTATTTTTAAAGGATAAACCTACAATGACTATATTTTCTATTAAGTTCGTCTCTAAAATAAAAGAAAATCTCTTAATTATTTACATGCTGAAAAACGTAACTTATTAGTTATTAGTTTACGGCTAATGCGAATGGAAAATTGCGATCGAGTTTGTACAAAGAAAAACTGCTTTCATTTTATATTCTGTTATTCAATAATACTAGAACATGAGATTGACCATAATATCAAAACAGATTAATTATTCTCCGTAATTTAAACTAACATTATTAGATGAAGAAAGTATACATATGCAACCTCATTATTCATTAATCATTCAACTACATCTTTATACGAAGAAAGAAAAATTATATTCAACCACAAATCTAAACAGGAGGAATTCAACAGGAACAAAGCCTGATTAATATTTCATTTTTTGCTTCAAGCCGAGATTGTACAAATGTGTACCTGGAAACAGCAGTACAAGAACAAAAGAAGGAGAAGTCAGCAGCAGTAATAACACAGCAACAGCAGATTCAGCAACATCGCAAACCAGTACAGTAGGAATAGCAGAAAACCCAGGAGACTATAAACGACTCCAAGTATAGTGAAGAAGTAAAAGGTAGGAAGGTTCTGACTATTTCAGATCTTAAGCGAGGCAATGAAGCAGTAACTATTCTTTTTCAACTTCAAAACTCTCCAAAATGAATTCTGCCCCTGTATATTCAGTGTATCCAGAATGTATATCGGGTGTATACTTCTCACTCCGCCCCCTCTTTTTTTCTTCTCTCTATCTAGTTTTTCCTCTCTTTTTTTCCACCCTTCTTCCTAAATTTTCTCTTCTATTTATAGCAAAATTTTCGAAATTTTCAGATTTGTTTTTTATTATTTTATTATTTTTTTAATTAAAAGAAATCCCACTTACAAATTGCTTTTATTTTTTTAGAAAAAGAAATCCCACCTTTATTTACTTTTATTTTTAAAATTCCAACTTTAATTACTTTATCTTATTTAAAATCCCACTTTTTATTTTTTTAAAAGAGAATCTCACTTTATTTAACTTTTCTTTAAAAAATAAACCACTATCTTTTCTTTTTCTTTTAAAAATGCTACTTTCAATTACTTTAAATTTTTTAAATTTTCAGATATCTTTATATTTATTTTTTAATTCCAACCTTCTTTTACTTTTAAATTTTTTAAAACTTTTTACTTTTTTTTTAAAATTTTCTACATTCTTTTACATTTTTTTATTTTTTTATTTTTTATTTTTTTAAAATCATTTCCGAAATTACTATATATATATATATTTTTTTTTTAAATAAAAATAATAAATAAAATAAAATATTTTCGGATTTTTTTATATATATAAAAAAACAAAAAATAAAACTATTAATAGTGATAATTCACTTTTTATTTTATTTTTTATTTTTTTTGGTTTTGTTTTGTGTTGGACAAAAATGAAGAAGGGGTGTTGGGTTAATGGACTGGGTCGACCCAGTTCGAAATGGACTGGGTCGTAGGGAAGATTGGGCCATTTTTTGGGCTTATAGCTTGAAATTGAAGAAGAGGCTCAATTCCGACTTTCTTTATATTTTCGCTCTCTTTTCTTCTTTTATTTTTCTAAAACTAAATTATAAAAATACTTAAACTATTATTAAGAACTAAATTAAGTTATAAAGGCGCAAATTAACTCCCAATAACAATTAACGCACAATTAAGTATTAATTAAGCATAAAATTGTATATTTGGACATTAAATGCTAAAAATGCAAACGATGCCTATTTTTGTAATTTTTAATTTTTGTAAAACAATTTTAATTACTAACAATTGTAGAATTAAATCCTACATGCAAAATGCGACATATTTTTGTATTTTTTATTAATTTAGCGAATAAACACGCACAGACAAATACAAATAATTCTTCAAAATATCACAAAATTGTACACCAAAGAAAAATCATTTTATTTTTGAATTTTTTGGGAGTAATTCTCATATAGGGCAAAAATCACGTGCTTACAAACTTTACATGTATTTGAATTACATCTATAACTTTCTCATAACTATTTTTCTTGTAACACATTTAAAAAAAGAATAATAGACACGGGGTTTTTCCTTATAACCCGTTTTAGTACATAACCTTTACCCTAACTATAGTGAGGTTTTTCTTTGGCCTTAGCTCGTGGCTTTATGACTTTTACTCTGCACTTGACTCTTTTAGGCTTGATTTTTCCTTAATCTTCTTTGCCTTCTTTATACACATGTCCGTGTATATTATGTAGTTCCCCAACTGTTTGAGTGTTGAAGTATGAAGCCTCGAGCACTTGATAGTTTCTCTCATTTGGTCCTTTTCCTGAAAAGGAAAAACATACGGGACTCGGAGGGATGATTATAGATGAAGATTGCATAACCCGTTTGCATTTCAATCAGAATAATTGTAACCCTAGGCCAAGAATTTTAGGTTACTCCATGTGCCTTATAGGGTGACTCATCATTTAGTACGGGTTAACGTTTTGCCTATCATCTAAAATCGTTAGTAAAATTTTAACAATTCAAAAATGAGATTTAAAATGGTTATACCTGACCGTGGATTTTCCTTAGAAACAGTATCTCTTTAAATGAACAGCATTCCATTGCGAAGGTAGTATCTTGCCATCCATTGTCTCCAGTTCATATGCTCCTTTTCCTGCAACATCACGCACTCTATAGGGTCCTTCCCATGTTGGAATTAATTTCCCTGTGTTAGCTATCTTTGTAGACTGAAAAACCTTTTTAAGAATGAAGTCCCCAATTTTGAAGAACCTGAGGTGTGCTTTTCTATTGTAGTATCGTTCTATGACTTGCTTTTATGCAGCCATTCTTATTAAAGCAGCTTCTCTCCGCCCCTCGAGTAAATTTAGGTTGACCCGCATCTCCTTGTCATTAGATTTTTGTGTCGCCTATGTGAACCGTGTACTTGGTTCCCCTATCTCAACTAGAATTAAAGCCTCAGCTCCATAAACCAATGAGAACGGTGTTTCACCTGTACTTGTTTTTGCAGTTGTGCGATATGCCCATAAAACTCCAGGTAACACTTCAGGCCAGTTTCCTTTTGATTCCTCTAGTCGTTTCTTTAAATTGTTGATAATGACTTTGTTCGTTGATTCTGCCTGTCCATTACCCACCAGATGATAGGGTGTTGACGTAATCCTTTTAATTTGCCAGCTTTGAAAAAATTCCGTGATCTGAGCTCCAATAAACTGAGGACCATTATCAGATACGATCTCCTTTGGTACACCGAATCGACATATGATATTCAGCCAAATAAAGTCTCTGACTTCCTTTTCTTGCACCTGTTTGAATGCACCTGCCTCTACCCATTTAGTAAAATAATCAGTGAGAACAAGCAAAAAATTTACCTGTCCTTTTGCTTGCGGTAATGGACCTACGATATCCATTCTCTATTTCATAAATGGCCATGGCGCAATGACCGGATGTAATAATTCCGCAGGTCTATGCATATTCTTACCGTACCTCTGGCATTTAACACATTTGGCCACGAAATGTTCTGCCTCCTCTTCCATTTTAGGCCAGTAATAACCTGCCCTATTTAAGGTTCTTACTAGTGATCTTCCACCTGCGTGATTCCCGCAATAACCCTCGTGTATTTCTCTCATTACATACTTTGTTTGCGAAGGTCCAAAGCATCTTGCTAAGGATCCACCGAACATTTTACGATATAGATTGCCTTGTTTTAAGTAGTACCGAGCGGCCTGCCTTCGAAGCGCATAAGCCTATTTCTTGTCATCAGGTACGGTTCCATACTACAAAAAAGCAACAATTTCGTTCCTCCAATCCCAGGTTAAGTTATTACAATTTACCTCATTCGCATCAGAATCAAGAACTGAATGAAATAAATGTATTACTGAGGCATTTGCATCGTTTGCCACGTCGGCCGCAGATGCGAGATTTGCTAGGGCGTATGCTTCAAGATTTTCTTCCCTGGGTATTTGTCTAATTTTCCAATCTTGAAATTGTTTTATCAATTCCCGTACCTTTTCCAAGTACTGCTGCATCCTTGCTTCCCTGGCTGTATAAGTCCCCAGCATTTGATTAACTACGAGTTGTGAATCACTCTTGATTATAATCTGATTTATGCCAAGTTCTCGTGCCAGTTCTAAACCTACAATCATAGCCTCACATTCTGCCTCATTGTTAGTTATGGAATGACATTTAATAGCTTGCCGAATGGTTTCACCCGTAGGTGGTACCAATACTACCCCCAAACCTGCTCCTCTCACGTTAGATGAGCCATCAGTGAATAAAGTCCAAGTTCCTGGGTTAGCTCCATTGAACACCTGTAATTCTTTTTCTGCTTCTAACTGTATTCCCTGATTAAAATCAGCCACGAAATCAGCTAATACTTGTGATTTTATAGCAGTTCTAAATTGGTATGCAATTTTGTATTCACTTAACTCTATTGCCCACTTAGCTAACCTACCTGATAATTCATGCTTATGTAATATGTTACGTAAAGGGTAGGTAGTTACCACAACGATAGGATGACACTGAAAGTAAGGTCTTAACTTTCTAGATGCCATGATTAACGCAAGTGCAAGTTTTTCTAACTGAGGATACCTCGTCTCTGCATCTAACAAAGATTTACTTATGTAATAGATAGGTGATTGTTTACCTTGCTCTTCTCGGACCAAAACAGCACTTACCGCCACCTCCAAAATAGCAAGGTAGAGGAGTAGCTTTTCCCCAGCTTTTGGTTTTGCCAACAAAGGTGGATTTGATAAGTACGTTTTCAAATTCCTAAGTGTTTGTTGACATTCGTCATTCCATTCAAAATGATCCTGCTTCTTAAGAGCTGAGAAGAATTTAAAACACTTCTCTGATGATTTAGAGATGAATCTTCCCAAGGCCGCAATTCTCCCTGTTAATTTTTGAACTTCTTTCTTGTTTGAAAGTATGGCAGGGATTTCCTCAATGGCTTTAATCTGTGCAGGATTTACTTCAATTCCATGGTTAGAAACAAGAAAACCCAAAAACTTGCCTGATGCAACGCCAAATGCACATTTTTCGGGATTTAACTTCATATTATATTTGTGCAAAATTGAAAATGTGTCAGATAAGTGTGATATGTGAATTTTTTGAGTACTGAGTTTTAACAAGCATATCATCTATATATACCTCCATTGTCTTTTCTAAATATTCCTGAAACATTTTGGTAACTAACTTTTGATACGTTGCACCTGCATTCTTTAGACCAAAGGGCATTACTTTATAACAATAAGTCCCCCTGTCTGTTGTGAATGAAGTTTTTTCTTCATCTGTCGGATCCATTTTAATCTGATTATAACCTGAATATGCATCTAAAAAACTTAACAATTTGTGACATGCAGTTGCATCAATCAATTGATCTATGTGTGGTAGTGGAAAAGAATCTTTAGGGAAGACTTTGTTAAGATCTGTATAATCTACACAAACCGGCCACTTACCATTTTTCTTTGGAACCACAACAGTATTGGCTAACCAGTTAGGATATTTTACCTCTCGAATGGAACCAATTTTTAGCAATTTTTTGGACTTCTTCTTGAATCACCTGATTCTTGAAAGTTCCCTACTTTCTTTTCTTTTGCTTCACAGGAGGATATGACGGATCTTCATTTAGTTTATGAGTCATCACCTCCGGTGGTATTCCTATCATGTCAGAGTGGGACCAAGCAAAGCAGTCCATGTTAGTTTTTAAAAATTCAATTAACTTACCTTTCATTCCTTGGTCAAGATTAGCTCCGACATAGACTTTTTTATTAGGCCATTGAGCAAATAACACGACAGGTTCTAATTCCTTTATCGTTGTTTTGATATCTTTATTCTCTTCTGGTTCTTGAATGGTATCAGGCCTTGAGTATACATATGTTCGCGCTTGTTCAGTTGAGGTTTGTGTTGTGATGTCCTCAACTGCCTTCTGTGATTGTTATTTGCCTCCACTTCTCGCGCTTATATCTGCAACGGAGTTAATAGCCCTGGACGTATGTTGATCTCTGCGAATTTGACAAATTCCCTATGGTGATGGAAATTTGATAACTTGATGCAAGGTTGAAGGAAAAGCATCCATTTCATGGATCCATGGTCTCCCTAGAATCATGTTGTAAGCCATCTCCATGTCTACTACCTGGAACTTTGTATCTTTGACGACCCCTTCAGCAAAAGTGGTGAGTGTTACCTCTCCTTTTGTGACGACACTGGAATTATCAAATCCAGATAGAGTATGCGCCTTTGATATTACTCCATCTTCAGCTTGCATCTCACGTAGCACCTTAGCAAAATAATGTTCACGGAACTACCTGGATCAATCAAAATTCGTTTCACATTAGTATCATGCACAATTAAAGATATTACCAGTGCATCGTTATGAAGGATTAATATGCCATCTGTATCTGCATCATTGAATGTAATATTGTCTTCTTCTAGAACATGCCGCACAGTTTCCCTTGGGTAATAGTTACTTTGGAAGTTTTTTTAGCTGTAGTATATAACACACCATTGATTCTTCACCCACACTTATAATGTTAATAGTTCTTTTGGGAGAAGGTGGTTTTGGAGGCTCCTGCATGTTCTTCATGTATGCTTGCTTGCCTTTCTCGCTGAACAACTCAGTAAGATATCCTTGTTTTAATAAATGATCAACTTCACTTTGTAAAAATCTGCAATCTGCTGTTTTATGCACGTGATCATTATGGAACTCGCACCAATGGTCAGGGTTGCGCCTGTTTGGATTCGATCTCACTTCATTTGGCCATCGAACCTTATCTCCCATGTTTTTCAAAACAGCTACGAGCTCGGAGGTGCTGACGTTGAAGTTGTAACCTCCGAATCTCAGTTTTAAATTTCTATCATTATCCCGTGACTCATAGTTGTTTCGCTCGTTCCTAAATCTTGATGAAGAACCTGATTCTCTGTTTCTTGATCTGTGATCATGCCTTTGATTATCCTGTTTTGATCGCGAGTCTTTCCCGCAGGTCCCATATAGGGCTCATACCTGTTTTTACCGGATCTTTTTTCGTTCTCTGCACGTCTTAAATGTATACTTTCTTCTTTTTGAGATCGAGGAACAGTATCTTCCTCAATCTTCAACTTCGTGCTATACCTGTTATAAATATCATTCCACGTTGTAGTTGGGAATTCTCGAAGGCTTTCCTTGAGTCTTCTCGTAGCTTCCGAGATTTTTTCATTCAAATTGCTTGTGAATTCTATAGCTGCCCAGTTATCAGGTACACGCGGCAATGTCATTCTTTCGCGTTGAAATCTGTCCACGAATTCTCTAAGCAATTCTGAATCTCCTTACTTAATTTTGAAAATATCCTCCATTCTTTTTTACACTTTTTGGGCTCCCGAGTGTGCTTTGATGAAAGAATCTGCAAGCTCAGCAAAAGAGTTTATAGAATTTTCAGGTAAAAGGGAATACCAAGTTAGTGCTCCTTTGGTGAGTGTTTCACCAAATTTCTTGACTAATACCGATTCGATCTCCTGCTTAGTCAAATCATTGCCTTTTACGCCCGTTGTGAATGCAGTCACGTGGTCTCATGGGTCTGTTGTTCCATCATACTTTGGAATATTAGGCATTTTGAACTTTGTTGGAATTGGGAGTGGGGCAGCGCTTGGCTTTCAGGGTTATTGCGAATATCTGTCCATGTCTACCCCTTTGATTATGGGCGGCACCCGGGGGTATCTGCTCTATGCGTTCACTTTGCTCTTTGAGCTGTCTCTGCAAGATTAGTACTAAATTTTGTAAATCAGAATTAATTACATTACCTGGTTCTCTCTCCTACGGTTTACTGGGAGTTTCACCGACGCCTGAGTTAACAATCCCGGAACGAGGGTTTTCTATAGTGTTATTATTTGGAGAAGGTGTGGGTGTTGCAACAGGTAACTGGTTAACAAGTGCCTCAACAGCTTTGTTGACCTGAGCAGTAATTAATTTCTGCAAAGCTTCATCAACAGCTTCAGCATTTTCAAATTGAGCATACTCGTTGTCACACCTCCTTTTTCCGCGCCCGATGGGGCGCAAGGGGAGTTTTTTCCAATTAAAGGACAATCGAAACGGGATTGGTTTAATTATTTCAGAGTCGCCACTTGGGAGATTTAGGGTGTCCCAAGTCACCAATTTTAATCCCGAATCGAGGAAAAGAATGACTCTATATTACAGTCTGCGTACCAGAAATCCGGATAAGGAATTCTGTTAACCCGGGAGAAGGTGTTAGGCATTCCCGAGTTCCGTGGTTCTAGCACGGTCGCTCAACTGTTATATTCGGCTTATTTATCTGATTTTTAATACAATTATGAACCATGTGCAAATTTTATCTTTTACCGCTTTATTATTATAATTATTATTTTTTAGGAATGTGAACATCGCTTAAAACATATCTTTGGATTGTGTCACATGAAATGCACCCACAATACGAAACATATTTTATTTGATGTTTTAGGATTTAGATTTGGGTCGCATGAAATGCACAACCAAGTTTAAGAAAATAGATTATTAAACACGCGCCTAAAGAGACTATCGCGTTATTATTTTGGGAAGGCCGTGAAATTCGCTAAACGGCCCTCCTAAATTCTAAGTAATTTAAAACAAGTATTTACTGAGGGCCCCACAATTTGTATTTTTATTCGGCGAGGCTCATCTCATTCTTATTTTTTGAAGGAATTTGCAACGACGTGGAAATGCGTCTCGGGCCACGTCACAATCAATGTGCCCGTGACTAGAGACATATTTCGACTCCGTTGAGATTTGGATTTGGGTCACATAAATGTGCACCCGAGTTTAGGGAGATAACATTATTAAAGGCGCGCCTAAAGCAACTAGCGCATTATTATTTTTTGGGTAAGGCCGTGAAATTTGCTAACGGCCCGTCCCGGAATCTAAGTATTTAATATATACATTTAGAGGGCCCCGCAGCTTGTATTTTTTTTCGGCGAGGCTCGTCTCATTTTATTTATTTTATTATTATTTTTTTTTATTTTATTTATTATTTATTTATTTTTAAAGGATGTCATTTCTACGTCTTTAACAATACTAACCTTACGACTTCTTTACAACTAAAATCTCATAACTTGTCAAAAAATTAATAAAATGAGTTTAGCGAACGAGTGTTTCGGGAGTAGTAACAACGAGTACTAATGCCAATTTTATCCGAATGAACTAAGCAAAGGGCCACGAACAAATTAACATCAAACTTGCGTCGTAGAACAATTAACCCAACTTAATTACATGACATCAAATAAACAAGAATCACATAACGCAAAAATGAGCAAAAATGCATACGATGAACACATAAGCGGAAAATTATCATATCAACTGATATATGGCAACTTCGAACATTGAACGTAAAATTTCTTTATCTAATACATCGAGGCTTACTAACCTGAATAAACAGAAACGCATAGAGCCATGGACCGAACCTCAACGTCGACTTCAACGGACGGACTCGACGCGCCGGACCTCGACGAACAAAGACGACCTCAACGGACTGCACGACAACAGTGAAAGAACAACGATAACATCAGCTGACGCAGTGGTGGTCGCGTTTGGACAGTATAGCTGAAGCAGTGGTGTTTGGACGGTGTTCAGTGGTCGTTTGCTCCACTGTTGGGCGTGAGGAGACGACAGGGAAACTGGTTGTGGCTGTTGGTCGTGGCGCTGGGGAAGGTGACACAGCAGCAGCAACAACAACTGCTGCTCGACGGGGTGATGGTTGTTTGACGATGGTTTAGGGTGGTCGGAGGTTTTGGTGGACTGGTTTTTTGTCGACTGCTCCTTGGGACGTGGTGTTTGGGTGTTTGTTGACGATGCAGGCGAGACGGAGAGGGTCAGCTGGCCGGGACGGAGTGGTCGTTTGGTAATGGGTGGTTGCAGGTTGGTAGTGGGTCGACGGAGATGGTGCGTGGTGCAACTGGTTCGGACGTGAGGGAAGCTGGGGGAAGGTGATGGTTTGTAGGTGGTCGTCCTTGCTGCGACAGTAGGGGTCGTTAATGGTGGTTTACCGGAGGGGTCGTGACGGGGGGTGTTCGAGCGTGGGGAGGGGGTCCGGTGGTCGAAGGGCTTTTTCCTCTTTAGGGTTTTTTGGCTCTTTCTTCTTTTTGAAGAAGAAAGAGGAACAGTACTTTTTTTCCAAATTTTCCAAAGTCTCTTTCCCTCCAAGTCTGTCCGTTCCTTTTTGCTTTTGTCCGTGTTTTGTACTGGGTTTTGCCCAGAAAAATGAGCCCACGCGTGGTGGGGTTCGAGGCATATGTCCCCCACGCGTGGTGGGGTTCCCCATGTGTCCTGGACACGGTTTATTATGGGCTAGGTCCGAAAATTAGGCCTAAAACCGGGTAGTTTGAACCCGAATATTATTCTTTTGCCCGGACCCGAGAAATAGGAACACGTTGCTTAACTAGTCCTATGCAAGCAAAATAACTACCAAAAATAATACTAGTATTTAAACAAAACTATATCTTTTTAAATATTTTTCAAGGTTTAAAATAGCTACAAATATTAATAAAACTATTTGTAATTTTCGTTTTTTTAAATATTAAGATAAAATATGAAGTAATTTTTTTGTATTTTTTCAAAGTTAAAATGACTATAGAATACTAATAAAACTATATTTTTTGTAATTTTCGTTCTTTAATAAAGACAAAAATATGAAGTAATATTTTTTTGTATTTTTCAAAATTATAATGACTATAAAACCTTAATAGAACTATATTTTGTTTTATTTTTTTGTAATTTTCGAAATTATATAAAGTAAAAAATAAAGTGCAATTTTTGATTTTTTCAAGTTTATGAGGGATACATAAACTAAAATTTATATATATATATTTTTTTGAAATTTTTCTTTTTGCAACGAAATAAAGTAAAAATAGTTAAAATAGCTATACTAGACCCAATTTCACATATTCACGCTAAAAAATGTGAAAATCCTCGGGGAGGGTCAAAAATCACGTGCTTACACTCGTTTATTTGAGATCCATCAGGAGTACCCTCACGAGATTGTCGTGGAGAGTCCTGCGGAGTTGGAACTTGAATGTTAATATTCTGTGGGCCTCCCTGACTTTGTTGGTTCTCTTGGTTTCCTGGGGCGTTGTCATTGTTATTCGACATAATTGATGTAACAAGGAAGGTCAAGTGAAAAGAAAATAGATTATCAGATTTCCGGTAACGGAACCAATTTGTTTAACCAAAAAATAGAATTTCAGTCAAAGCTAGACTTTAGAAGAACGTGGGTTATTGATAATCAAAAGAATATGTAGAAGAAAGTAATTTATAGTAACCAGAGTGTAATCAGGAGAAAAACAAGTAAATCAAAGTATATTCCAATTGTGTCTTGTGTTTACAAGTAATCAGATACCTCCCTTTTATAGGTATCTTGAAGATATGCGGTTTTCCCAAATCATAATGAGGCTATTATGAATAATTAAAGACATTGAATACTATGTTACACAATCATTGTAATCAATACAAATTCTCTAACGTATCCAGTATTTAATGCCTGTCGAATCCATATCTGCGCTCTTTATTATGGTCAGATCCATTCCTTTTGATAAATGATTTAAATAGGTACGGGCGCTGAATCCTTCGAATGTCCTCTCGTGCCTCTTTCTTTGTCTTTGCTTATTTCTATTGTTGCTCGTGCCTCTTGACTAATTATAATTCTTTGACTATTTGATCAGTCCACGTGTCTCAACATGTCACTAGCATATATAAATGCAATTTTTTCCAATACATTTGTATATAATTAGTTAATAAACACGTCTGGACTAATTTTCCAGCTGCATAATCATATGAAAATTAGTTTATAAACACGTCTACACCTGATTTTCAGCTGCATGACAATATACCATCAATATGCGTACGGCAGATGAACATTTTCGGCAGAAAGTGTCAACGCATCCATTGCATTTTAAAAACAATGGAGTACATATCTATTGGTACAAAAGTGATTTAAGGTATATAAAACGTCGATGTAAGAATTATTTTACACTATCAAAAATTATTTATAGAGAAGTTTCTTTAAAATGTGAAATATATAATCTTAAAAATAAAATAAATTATATATTATAACAAATAAACATGACCTGACAGTATATATATATATATATATATATATATATATATATATATATATATATATATATATATATATATATATACAAATGTGAAGATATATAACTGGTACAAAAAAAATAAGCAGTATGATATTACTCAGCTCAAAATTTCCGATTTAAGTCGTAAACATTATGGTTTTGAAAAAATGAATAGGACATGCTCAAGTATGGTCGGTTGGCACAGCGACTCATTTGGTAAACACTTCCCGTTCCCGGATCCAACGTTAGCTCGTGTTGAATTATATATTTTATTTTTCTAAGTTTAATAATCCTCCTCTTCAGACTACATCTAAGTCAGTTTAGGCACTGTTATTTATTTTTCTAGTCAAATTCTTGAAGTAAATTGTCCAACTAATCCCCATGTACTTCCAATGAAACTTGTTGAATTCTCCACACTATTAAATGCCCACCTTACATGCCGATCGATTGGCTGGTTGAGATTTCACATAATTAAATTACAAATTTTCTCTTCTAATTGGAATCATTTATTTGTTAAACTATTGTTGGCTTATGACCATGTCTAGCGACTGATAGAATTTTACTTTGGATGCGATACTTAGCTAGCATATGGACATAAATGATAAATTTGGTTGAAACTTGGAAAAATTATTTTTTGAAGATGAGATGAAAAATAATTTTTGAAAGTTGAAATTGTATTTGGATATGCATTTTACTTGAAAAGAGTTTAAATTTTTGTGGGTAAAAAACTTCGATAACTAATCCAGAGCAATTTTTCGGATTTCTAAAAATTTATAAATAAAGAGATATTTAAAAACAAAAATTGAAAAAAGCTCCCAAAATTTATGGCAGAACAGGAGCTTAATTTCCTAGGAGGAGTTTTAACATCGACCAAACTCTATATATCTTTTCCGATAAGAATTTATTCGTGCTCGTATTTATACCAAGTTATATTTATTTATTATGATTATATTATAAATTAAGATAATAATATATATTAATAACTATAATTTAAAAATAAAAGTTATATCAAGTATTCATTAGATTCATATATACACCGGGAGTGAAAAAGTTTTTACCTATCTTCTATTCCGTGTCTTCGCATGTTGACTAATGGAGTGATACATAAATAATCATCTCCACTGGTATTTATAATCTAAAATCGATAAAGAACGTAATTATTTACATTTGATTATGGGACAAATGCTTTTCATCCATGAATTGTTATGCTATTAAAAGCTTAACAGGAGCAATACATATATTAGTCAAAGAAAAAATGATTTGACTAGCATATATATATATATATATATATATATATATATATATATATTCAAAAAGATTAAACTTTATTTTTTCAAGCTATCGGCTCCTACTTAATTAAATTTTTTATACTGTTAATATGTTTAAATTAAATTAAATAAAAAATAATTAAATTAGATGTAACTAATTATACTTACTTTGTTTTACAGATTACACCTTAAAAGTATAGCTCGAAATGAGTTGTCATTTTTTCTTAGCAAAGGAGCTTCCACAGTGTCACGGTCTAATAGCGATCCTGCAAAAATCAACTTTAGTATTTTTTTTTAAAGTGTTTTTCTCAAAAGTACTTTTGGTGAGAAACAATTTATGTTTGACTAATTAATTTGAAAAATACTTCTGAGCGGCACTTAGTATTTGACCAAGTTTTAAAAAACTGCTTCTAATTATATTTTTCTCAAAAGTGCTTCTCAAAAAAAGTATTTTTGGAAAGAAACTACTTTTTTCTGTTTTTCCAAAACTGCTTCTGCTTCTCCTCAAAAGCATTTTTTTTTCTTCAAAAAACTTGGCCAAACAACTCAAATTGACGCCAAAAGTGTTTTTGGTAAAAAAAAATACTTTTGCCCAAAAATAAGCTTAGCCAAACAAGTTATAAAAACTGAAAAAGAAAAGAAAAAATCAGTATATATAAGTAACGGTTCGCCTCTACATATTCTAAAGTTGCTTAGCGTAACTCTTCATTCTCATTTGGCTCTTCCCCAAATCCTAAGCAAACGTGAAACACCGGTCGGAGCTAGCCGGCGGCGAAAGAAACATGGCTATGTTGTTTCAAAGTTCAACTAACTCCATGTTATCCCTCAAAATTTTCCTGATTTCGACTACCGTTTTATCTGCTGCTATTATGTTAAAGCTCTCTGCTCCAGCTGTCACTGACTTCGCCGTCAGTGAAGTTCCGTCTATTTGGAACGGCGTCGTTTCCTGGCTTAAACCTCCGTACCTATACCTCGTCATCAACTGCATTATCATCACAATTGTTGCCTCTTCCAAGTTGCAGAACAAGCTCGATGAGAACTCATCTCCGGCGCTGGCGGCCGTTTCGCCGGAGAATTTAACCCAGTTTCACCCGATTAAGGATGTAAGGCCGTCCACAGACTACTACTCTCCGGTCCTTCATGACCTGAACGGCACCGTCTTGAAGAATCAGGCGGTGGAGGCGAGGCCGATGGTTTACGAGTATCCTACTGCTGGTGTTTACGATGCAAAGGTCGAGAAAGTTCCGGAAGTTTTTAATCCGTACGCTCAAGTGGATGCACGTGTATCGGAGAAAGATACATCGTTCAACGTGAATGCTTTTGTTGCTCACGGAGACGAGGTCGTGATCTCGAAATCCACTCGGGCGCCGGTGATGAGACAGGACTCTTTAGATTATTCCGTTGTTTCAGGATTTTCGGCCGAGAAACCTCCAGCTTCTGCCAGATTTAGTCACCGGAAAAATGTCAAATCCAGTCCCGAAGGTAAATTCAAATTCCTCATTTTTTTTCAACGTATATGTCTCTCTGTGTGTGTAAGTTAATTCAGGCACGCTAACAACTAAGCTGGTCGGAACAGTGATTAGGTTCTGAATAAGTCCTTAATTGTTGTGCGCTTTACATCTCCGGCGAAATCAGTCGATAACGGTAACTTGTGGTTCAAATTGTTACCGTTGTAGTTGGGCGGCTAGTGTATTATTAGGTCCTTTGTCAGATTTTAGAAACTAGTGGCCCTTATCCAAAGCACTTTTTTAAATTTAAATGTACTTGTAAGATTCCTAATTAGTTTACGCTTTTTACTTGATGGCCCATTGAGCAGCTTATTAGCAAAATCTGAGCTGACTTAAGTAACAGTTCAAAATGGATTACGGGATTTGGTCTCCGTAAAGTCGAAAATTATCCCTTAGAAACTAAAGGAAAACGACAAACACATGACTTAAAAATCGCAAAACTTATTTTGCAACCTCACGGCTCACACTTCCATATGATAAGCCCAAAAATAGTCATGTATATCCATTTTTGTGCTTTCTCATCCATAACCCATGCTTTGTTAGCCGTTAAAAATAAATGGATTAAAGTTATATGCATTAATAATATGCTTTTATGTTATTAGTATAATTTAATATGTGCTAGTAAATTAATGGCTAATTCAAATAGCCAATTAATATATACTCCCTCCGGTCAACAATAAGTGACAAATTTGATTTTTTATTTTGGTGCAAAATAAGTGTCTATTTATATAATCAAGAAAAAATTTAATTTTTTTTTCAAAATTACCCTTATGTACGTATCCATAAAAAGTCATTTACTCCTCACATTTGATGAAGGGTAGTTTAGTCACACTAATTATTTTCATCTAGAATTTAGTATTTCCTTAATGGGTGTGCCCAAAGTAAATTTATCACTTATTATGGATTGGAGGAAGTAACATATATGCATAATTCATGTATATTTATGTATAATATATGTATATCGACTAGAAAAATTAAGCATTGAATCTGGCCGGTTATTTGTGCAACAATACCAAAGTGTAATACTTATCAAAAAAATTAGATATAGTTAAATCATAATTTACTTGACTAATATTTTTTGATATCGTTAGTAATATACTAAATAAACTCAAATTTTGGTGATACAGGTGGAAAGAAGACACTGAAAGTATCAAAGCCTAAACGGCAGGACACGCTGGAGAGTACGTGGAAGACAATAACAGAAGGGCGAGCAATGCCGTTGACGAGGCACTTGAGAAAATCTGACACGTGGGAGACACACGGTGGTCGAAACAACCCACCACAGCAGAAGATGAAGAAATGCGAGACGTTCAAGGATCGTAACACCGCCAACTCGCCGCTGCTGACTGGGTCACCTGGTTCAGGGAAACTCAAGAAAGAACCATCGCTGAGTCAGGACGAGCTCAACAGGCGAGTTGAAGCTTTTATTAAGAAGTTTAATGAGGATATGAGGTTGCAGAGGCAGCAGTCGTTGCAACAGTATACCGAGATGATCAATCGAGGCGCACATTAACAATTTCAGATGCTGTTTTTTGCACATAAACGGAGAGAAACTCTCTCTTTTTCCCCATGTTTGATGGCAATAGCGAAAAGTAATCTTTTATTTCTTTTGGACATTATGAAATTTGATGGCTTTGACATATGATCGTATAAAATTTTCTCTTAAAAGAATTAAAACCTGTAGCGTAACGAATGAATTAGTTTGTCTTCTCCCATTTTGCAGTTTACCTTACTGTTTTGTGGGTAAGTGCATTAAGCAAACAAATGAGCAAATTGGGTAAGGATGATGGCTTCCAAACCAAAAATTGATGAAATCTATAAAACAAATAAGCTAGATCTACTTGGGATTTCTGTCCTTTGCTTCATTTAACCATAGAAGCTAAGTTGGCGCGATTCTCTGTAACAGTAAAAGAGTGTGTAGGATGACGGAAATTTGAGATAGTATTAATAAATTAAATTTGAGAATCCCCTCCCATAACACTTTTTTCTTTCATGCCATGAATGAAAGTATCACATGATTATGTAGTGACTGCTAAAAAGAGTATATGAGCTTTTTGGAAGATTGATAACGATGATGAAAATGCAAAATAAACGCATGGTTTGTCGTCATTTCGATCGGGAAAATTGAGGCCATCAGTGTTTTATCGCAAGTGAAAGGCTCAAATTCGGTAATGAGATTAGCTACAGGACCAAGGTGAGGAGGGGAATACTAATTTGCCCCATTCCGAACGTGATATTTTAAACCATCTTTCTTTTCTTTAAAAAATCGACATTTTGTCTGCTCAAATTGTTTATCGGTTCTTACTAATTTGATTATCAAGAACTAGAAAATTACCATAATTTTAAAATACAGTGATTGTGAGATAATAATCATATAAAAAAGTTTTGGAGTAAAGTGTGATGACCCGCCATGTCATCATGCCACATAGGCACCATTTGGCATATATTAATGCCATGTGGAAGCTTACATAAGAAGAAGGCTAACATTTGTGAGAAGATTCTAGAGAGGTATGGACATTTCCTTCAACTAAGGGAATGGCGAACGACAGAGAAATTAACGTTGCCAACACCCAAGCCAACGTCATCCAGGATGTTGCTGGCAAGATCGGCCGTAGCAAAAAGAGGAATGCCACCAACCAGAGCCAGGAGGTGCCACCTGAGGTTGTGTCAAACGAAGGGCTTACATCCCAAGAACCATCTGCCATTGAGGCGAGCGAGGATGAAGTGGAGGTCCTTCCAGAGGACGTCTCGCTCGGTAAAGAGTGGGTGATGAAGATGAACGTGGGGATGGATGCCATGGAGATCTTTGGCCAACGCTTGGGGAAAGTGGAAGGCACCTTAACGTTCTTGAGGGGAACACTCTTGAAGAGATTGAGAGTATCCGAAATGACTTGGAGGGACGTACACAGATTGAGATGGAACTAAGGCAAACCATCACTACCTTAGAGTGCAGACTCATGGAGGCTTTGAGTACTATCGATGCTATGAAGGCAAAGATAGAGTCACTCGAGGAGCATGTCAATGCTGGCGTGACCGAGGTAGCGAGCAATGTTGTGGTGACGAGGGAGGCCAAGATCGAGGCTCCCAAACCCCCGGTGTACAAAGGTGTTCATGATGCACAAGAAGTGGAAAACTTCCTTTGGCACTTGGAGAACTACTTCAGGCATGGTAAAGTGAGGGATGACGAGGCCAAGATCAACACTGCGGTATTGTACCTCTCAGAGACTGTCATGCTATGGTGGAGAAGGAAGATAGCCGATGTGGATAAAAGTCTATGTACTATTACCACATGAGATCAGTTCAAGCGACAGTTTTTTCCAAACAATGTCTTGTACGAGGCAAGGCGCAAGCTTAGGGAATTGAAGCAAACAGGGAGCATATGTAACTATGTCAAGGAGTTCACTACCCTTATGCTTCAAATCCCCAACTTGACCAATGATGACTTGTTGTTCCACTTCATGGACGGGTTGCAAAATTGGGCTAAGCAGGAGTTGCAACGCCGACAAGTCACTGATATAGACCAAGCCATAGTGGAGGCCGAATCATTGATGGACTTCAGGCATGACAAGCACGACAAAGGCAATGGCAAGGAGTCAAAGGTTAACAATGTCAAAGGTGGGGGAGACCGTGGCAAAGGCAAGGAGATACAACAACAATACTCCAAGACTCAAGATTTCAAAAAGTCGAGTGGCCGTCAGGGCTACACCGATAAGAAGGCACAGGTCGAGAAGAAGGTATGCTATATATGCGGAGGGCCACATGGCTTCAGGAATTGTCCTGACCTCAAGAGCCTCAGTGCCATGGTACGTGAGCGGAAGGAGCAGCCACAAGGAGAGAGTCCGGGAACCACACAGTTGGGTATGATCGGATTATGTGGTGCTGTCACGAAGCAAGCTATCCAACCTACCGAGAATGGCAATCAGTACGTGGATCTCACCATCAACAACAAGCCCGCTCGTGCAATGGTGGACACTGGAGCAACTTATAATTTCGTGACTGAGGCTGTCGCAAAGAGACTAGAATTGAAGCTTGCTCCAACCAACTCTCGCGTCAAGACCGTGAATGCCAAGATACAGAATGCTCGTGGGGTAGCTAATGAAGTTGGTGTCAAATTGGGAACTTGGAAAGGTATGACAAACTTTACCGTAACCGCTATGGATATCTTTGACATCATACTGGGGCAAGAGTTCTTTAGACATTGTCATACTTTAATCGACCCCTACCTCCAACGTCTCTTGGTTATGGAGCGAGAAGGAGCTTGCATGGTACCTACAGTGACTATGCCACATGGATAGATCCAAGCACAACTCTCAGCTATGCAGGTAGTCAAGGGGATCAAGAAGGGGGAGCCCACGTTCGTGGCAACCATTGCAAGTCTAGAGGAAGACAAGAATTTTCAAGAGACAGTGCCGCCTTGCATAGAGAAGTTGCTTGAGGAGAACAAAGATGCCATGCCCGAGGAGTTGCCTAAGCACTTGTCGCCTAGGCGAGAGGTGGATCATAAGATTGAGTTGGAGCCAGGGGCTAAACCACCCGCATTTACCCCATATCGTATGGCACCGCCCGAGCTGGAGGAGCTCAAGAAACAATTGAAAGAGTTGTTGGATGCTGGTCACATTCGCCCATCAAAGGCACCTTTTGGCGCACAAGTATTGTTCCAGAAGAAGAAGGATGGATCGTTGCGTTTGTGCATAGACTACCGAGCACTTAATAAGGTCACCGTGAAGAATAAGTACCCGATCCCGCTCATTGCTGACTTGTTCGATAGACTTGGGCAAGCCAAGTACTTTACCAAGGTGGATCTTCGAAAGGGCTACTACCAGGTTCGCATTGCGGAAGGGGATGAGCCAAAGACAGCATGTGTGACGAGATATGGAGCCTTTGAGTGGTTGGTGATGCCCTTCGGCTTAACCAATGCACCGGCCACATTTTGCTCCCTTATGAACAAGATCTTCCGTCCCTACCTTGATCAGTTCGTGGTAGTCTACCTAGACGACATAGTCATCTACAACAACACCTTGGAGGAGCACATAGAGCACTTAAGGAAGGTTTTCCAAGTCTTGCGAGAGAACGAGCTATACATCAAGAGGGAGAAATGTGAGTTCGCACAATCAAAGGTGCACTTCTTGGGCCATGTCATTAGCAATGGAGAGCTACGCATGGACGAGGCTAAGGTATGTGCTATCTAGGAGTGGGAGGCACCTATAAAGGTAACTGAGTTGAGATCCTTCCTTGGCCTTGTTAACTACTATCGTCGATTCATCAATGGATACTCAGCAAAGGCCGCACCATTGACTGAGTTGCTAAAGACGAACAAGCCATGGGTTTGGACGGAACATTGTCAAAAGGCATTTGAATGCCTTAAGGCAGCTGTAACAGAGGAGCCAGTCTTGGCATTACCTGACTTTGCCAAGACTTTTGAGCTGCACACAGATGCCTCAGACTTTGCCATTAAGGGTGTCATGATGCAGGATAAGCATCCCATAGCATTTGAGAGCCGCAAGTTAAATGAGACGGAGCAGCGTTACACGGTACAAGAGAAGGAAATGACTGCCATTGTGCATTGCCTTCGTATATGGAGACATTATCTGCTCGGGTCAAGGTTCGTGGTCAAGACTGATAATGTGGCTACTAGCTACTTTTAGACACAGAAGAAACTCACACCAAAGCAGGCTAGGTGGCAGGATTTCTTAGCCGAGTTTGATTATGCGCTGGAATATAAGTCGGGAAAAGGTAATGTTGTAACTGATGCCTTGAGCCGGAAAGCCGAGCTTGCTGCAATCACTTCAGCGAGATGGGACATTCGGGAGGCTATAAAAGAAGGCATGCAACATGATCCAGCAGCCAGACAGCTTATCGAGTTAGCTAACAAAGGCAAGACAAGACGGTTTTGGATAGAAGACGGCCTACTACTTACCACAGGTCGGCGGGTCTACGTTCCTAAGTTTGGAGACATTAGACGACGGATCATAAGGGAGAGTCATGACACAATGTGGGCTGGTCATCCAGGTCAACGTCGCACTAGGGCCTTGGTTGAGTCAGTCTACTATTGGCCACGCATGCGAAATGACATAGAGTGCTATGTGCAGACTTGTCTTGTCTGTCAACAGGACAAGGTTGAACAACAACAACCCGGAGGACTTTTGTAGACACTACCAGTTGCAGAGCGTCCATGGGAGAGCGTGACTATGGACTTTATCACTTGCCTACTGAAGTCTGATGGTTATGGTACTATTATAGTGGTCGTGGATAGATTTTCCGAGTATGCCACCTTCATGCCTGCCTCACCGGGTTGCACCGCTAAGGAAGCCGCCAAGCTATTCTTAAAGAACGTGGTAAAGTATTGGGGCTTACCAAGGCATATCATCAGTGATCGAGACCCCCGCTTTACTGGGAACTATTGGAGAGAGTTGTTCGACATACTTGGCACGGAACTGCACTTTTCTACTGGTTTCCACCCACAGACAGATGGACAAACGGAACGAGTCAATGCCTTACTAGAATGCTACTTGAAGCATTATGTAAGTGCGCATCAGAAAGATTGGGCAAAGCTCCTAGACATCGCCCAATTCTCTTATAACTTGCAGCGGAGTGAGTCCACTGGGCGGACACCATTTGAGCTAGCCACAGGCCAACAACCACAAACTCCACATTTATTACCATCCGCATTCGAGGGAAAGAGTTTGGAAGTTTATCATATGGCTAAAGGATGGGAGGAGCAGCTCGACACTGCTAAGTCCTACTTGGATAAGGCAGCTAAGAAGATGAAGAAGTTTGCGGACCGTAAGCGACGTCCCACATACTATGGAGTTGGGGACATGGTCATGGTGAAGTTTAACCCAAGACAGTTCAAGGCACTACGGGGCATGCATCAGAATCTGATTCGCAAGTATGAGGGGCCATTTAAGATCGTCGCCAAGGTAGGCAAGATCTTATACAAGCTTGACATGTCATCGTATCTTAAGATCTACCCTGTCTTCCATGCCAGCATGCTTAAGCCATATCATGAAGATAAGGATGATCCGAGTAGGGGCCAATCAAGTCGGGCGCCAATGACTATCACCGCCTCGCATGATCGGGAGATTGAAGCTATCATAGATTACCAGGCCAGGCGAAAACAAGGGCAAAAAGCCACCGCTATGTTCCTCGTCCATTGGAAAGGGCAATCACTGGAGGAGGCCACGTGGGAACGATATGAAGACTTGTGGCAATTGAAAGATAAAATCCGAGAGTTTATGCAGCAGCATTGCGCCACGGTCGTCGGTCGTCGCAATATTGGGTGGGGGAGAGTGTGATGACCCGCCATGTCATCATGTCACATAGGCGCCATTTGGCATATATTAATGTCATGTGGAAGCTTACATAAGAAGAAGGCTAGCATTTGTGAGAAGATTCTAGAGACGTATGGACATTTCCTTAGGAAGAACCTAGATCCTTATGGATTTGCTAGGAAAGTCCTTGGAATCTTCTAGGCTTGTAGAGAATTCTAGAAAAAGCCCTTATCTTGTAAATATCAAGAACTTGTGTAGTAATTAATATTTACACACTAGCCCCTAGGAGACTAGTATATAAAGGGGGTCATTCATTTGTAATTCACCAAGCAAACAATTCAAGTTCTCTCTAATACAAAGCTTTCTTTAACAATTCTCTTGTATTCTTTCTTCCATTCTCTTAGCGATCTTGAATGTAGTAAGGCTGACTTGACATAGCAAGAGCGTGAGCAAGTTGTGCAAGATCGTAAGCGAGTTGTCAAGTGTCGCACGTGTACTTAGTTAACAACTAAGGACGTGCAAGGGATTATTTTGTTTGGCTAATGGTGGAGTCAACTTGCCAAAGTGCTCTTGTGAAGTATAGTTGGATAAGGAGAAAAAAAAAAAGTTGAAGGGAGAGTACCTAACTCTGAAAACCTTCGGTAGCTTAGTTTGTCACTGGAGCCTCCATATATTAGTAATAATACACAATATTTTGTCCTTGCCTGATTAATAAAGAATTGTTTAGAAATTAGCTCAGATTCCACTCTCCAAATTCATCTTCCAAGTTCCAACAATAATGTGATTAAGTCATTTTCCTCCAACAATATAACTAAGTCATCCTCATGGTTGATAACATTGGACTGTCCAAATTTGCATGTCATTTAATCAAATATGAAGAATTTTACTGTAGAATATAATTAATTGTATAATGATGAATGTCCAATAACAATTACATTATCCATGTTAGGGCTGTGCACGGATCGGATCGGATTTAGCACATTTCGGATTCGAATTTCGGATTTTAGAAAATGCAATCCGAATCCGATCTGAATTATATCGGATTGGATTGGATTTTAAAGTTTAGATTGGATCGGATTTCAGATCGTATTATTATGCCTCAAAGTTAAACTAATGTGTATATTTTCTTTGTAAAAGAAGCAATACATTAAGAAAAATTCATGTTTATGCAATTATGAGAGTACTATGGTGCCAATATAGCTAAATCTAGCAATTGTAAAGGTAATAACTTGGAGGTTGATGTAAAGGAAGTACTGACTATCTGAAATTAAAGTGTAGTAATATACATGCCTTAATAATTTCGGATTTCGGATCGGATCGGATTAAAATATACCAATCCGAATCCGATCCGAAATCCGAAATTTTAAAAAACACAATTTGAAATCCGATGCAATCCGAAATCCAAAATTGAATGGATCGGTTCGGATTTCGGATATCCGATCTGAATGAACAGCCCTAATCCATGTAGCTTTATGTTAGACTCTAATTAAACAGATGAGAGAAAAGCTTTCTATTATAAAATAAAAACAATGCAGTAAAATATAAATAAGAAGAGATAGAAAGAAGGAAGAAGTGTTTTCTTCTTTGTATACTTCTTCCTTCTTTGTATCTTTTCATTGCAATTACATAGTTTTCTATAAGTATAAAAAGTAAAGATGATGGACATAAAGTAGGATATTTAATCTTTAAGTTATTCACAACATGTCACGACACTTTCAAGTATTTCAGCAGATAATGAGTTTTATCGTCACGCAGCTTTAAAGTACTTCAGAAAATAATGAGAACTGAACCAAAGTAGATGCAGCGCTACTGTTAGTTCATAAGACTGCAGATCCCCCATTCTTCACTAAAGCATTTGCATTCAAAGCCATACCGGTAGTGGACACCCAGCTCTTTTTTAATTGTCCCTCCCATCAAGTTATTATTAATATATACTTTACTTTTTTTTCTTTTTAATCTATTCTTTTTTATTTACTTCTATTATTTTGGCTACCATAGGTCAGCTGCTTTCGCACATGTCATCCTAATAATGAAATAAACACTTCTCTTCTTTTCCAAATTAAGAATATCAAATTTAGGTTAAATGTCACTCTTAAAGATGGGCATACTTAACATAATGGAGTAATAAATTTATAACACCTACAGTGGAAAAGGAATGTTGATTTCCTTATATCTTTATAACAAATTAAAACTTCCAACGAGATAAAGAAAAAGAAAAAAAGCACTACTCTTTATAAATGCTTGTCACTAACTCATGTAAAAGTCTTGTAAAAATAGCACGAGCTATCCAGTTTTCGGACTGGTCATTTAAAAATAGTCAGCGTTTGCAAAATTGAAAAATAGCCACTATTTTACTGCAACACGGAAAGTTCCAGCATATTATACTGGAGATCGGTGCACCTGTGTATGTACTTCTAGCATATTATGCTGGAACTCCAACACGCAGAAAGTTCGAGTATAATATACTGGAGATGGTGCACAGGTGCTCCAATCTCCAGTATATTATGCTATACCGGTATATTATACTGGAACTCCAATATAATATACTGGAGTTCCAGTATACTTATGCTGGAACTCCAGTATAATATACTGGAGTATTTTTCCGGATATTGAACAGTGTTTTTGTTCAGATTTAACTTTACATCAAAAGTGGCTAAATTTCGATTACTTTTGAAACTGTGGCTATTTTTGAATGATCACTTATAAATCTAACTATTTTTGAATTTCTTCCAAAATTCTTCAATAGAAGTTGATTATGAAATTGAAGAGATAGGTAACTGCTCAGTACTTCACAGCTTCAGACGATGGGGTAAGATAAGCTATAACTAACTATTCTGTCAAAATTCTCTCTTATTTAAATTAGAAAAATGTACACCTGAAATGAGCGTAACTTCTAAAACATTTGGGAATAACCCACCAATCGTCCCTTTTGTCAATAATGGTTTTCTGCACTTGTTCCTTTGGTGGCTCGAACTCTTGGTTTGAAGTTGAGCTCTCTACACTCACCATGTTTTGTCTCATGGCATTTCATTTTAAAATTAATGCATAATTATAAAGGAGACACCTTATCAGAAGCTATCCGTGCATCGAATTTTATTTGAAATAAAGGTTCTATTGATCTTACAACTTTATCTCTTTACACAAAAGCATTACGTTCTCATACATACATGATTCTATTGTTTCTTAATTCTAACTGAAAGATATATCCGGTACATATCAACAACATTCTACAACGATGTAGGAGTGAAAGTTACAGATCCAATGTACATATGGTACCTTTGCTTACTCATTCACTTGAAACTTTGATCTATGTAACTCAACGATGCTGTGCCTGAGCATAAGCAACTCAAACAGTAAGAAGAAGCAGGTAAAGCTCATCCCCATTCCAGCTGTTGCTATTTGAATAGCTGATTAGCCTACATAGCCATTGTCACCGGAAAAAGCTTGTCGAGAAAGGTATAGACACCCCCACCTAATAGTAGTGCACCACTGCAAAATAAATAATTAAGCAGGCAAATATCTGGATGAGTACTAGAAGAATGTGATTAAGATGGTATTAGAGAAGAAGTGACTGAAGTAGAAGAAATTTAAGGTATCTCTGACTAATTGTGCCATAAATTTCACAGACAATTTACCTGACTGGATTGATCCATGCTGAGAACTTGCGGAATGAAAGTATACTCTGCAAATGACATGCAGTTGGTCAGAACTTAAATGGTGAAAAAATTTTATAATGAACGTATACAAGCAGCAACTCAAGCAGGCAAGAGTAATCGTAAGAAACATGAGAGAAGACAAGGAAGCAGGATGAGTGGCATTGAAGTGGAGAAAGAATTCTTAAAATAATTGTCTTAAAATGCAGAGCTCTATAACGTGGATGCTGCAACATGAGGTCCTCAGACCATCTAAAGGTTGCTGGCCACAATAACAATTATTTGGACCATATGGATTACCTGTAATGCTCCAGCAAAAGAGGCAGCAAGAAGTAAGGGAGTAACGTAGCCCGTTGTGTATGTCAACAGCAAGCTGCCCCCAATGATTGGATCCTGTTATAGAAGATTATTAAGAAGATAATTATATTCAACCTAGTTATAACCAAAATAAATAACATGCAAAGACAGTGTGCAATTCTAATGGTCAATGCCAGGTGCTGAACTATTTGATTCACGGCATGCATTATAAAATACTTCTATATGAAGGAAATCCTGATGACATAACCCTAATTCTCTCAAAGATTAAGTAAAATGACCAAGATGGTGGTCATATGCTTGTGCTTTTTGTGTCACTTTTTTTGGAAGGCCCCTTTCCAAAGAAAGAAAAGAAGCAAACATAAGATAACCATCATTTCATCATCCTGAGAACCAAAATATCAAAATTTGTGGTACCCGAGAAGTAGCAACATAGCCGAGCAAGGTTGCTAGTACTGGTGTACTGCATGGTGACGCAGCTAAGGCAAATGTAAGACCAGCCAAATAAGCTTGAACACCTAGACAATCAAATGTATAAAATGTCAAACTATAATATCTAGCTTACCGCAAGCATTCCCATACCCAAACTAACCGAGATTATGTCCTAACAAGAATGAAGGGTAAAAGTTATAGCTAATTACTTGAAGGAAAGCTAGCAGCTGCTGATCGAGGATCAAAGTTGTCGAAAAATGAGGGAAGTTGTAACTCTATTACCTGCAGCATTGTTATTGAAGGAAGACCATAAGTAAATGCATATAAGCACGGAACCAATAACGCAAACTGAAAACTAGCAAATAATGCTTCTTTTGTACCATTTATAGTTGTTTTCATAAAGCTCGATGATAAATTCATTCAGTTCTTGCTACTAGTTAAACGTTAAAACATAAAACATGCTAATATAAAGCTCCCCAAATTCTAGTGAATTGACTTGCCCTTTTGATTATGGAGGGAAGAGTATGGAACATGTTAATTGCTGGTACGAAACTTAATTATGAACTTCAGTAGGAACATATACGTCATAAGGGTCAGAAAGATAGTCTCAAGACTAGAACTAATTCCAAACCAATCATTAATATGACTTGTACCTATATTCGCATGTTTTGCGTCTAAGAAACCTCTAAACAGTAAAAGCATAATTTTGACTAAATCCAAAAACACAATTGTAATTAGATCTGATGGTTTTACCCACAATTTTCACTATCCAGGTACCAAAACTATCAGTCATCATTTTATTCAAACGCCAACACATATCACACTGTCTTTTCCTATACAAGTTCTCATTACAATAAAGGTGATGTTGCAACATCTGGTATTGCATAAGAACATCAACTTTTTTTTAACTGATACTTATTTATGCAAGCAAAATTATTAATATATTAAACGAATAAGCCCTAATACCTTAATAGGACAAAGCTCTGAAGATCAGGCAAAACAAAAATGCAACCATGGTTTCAATAAAGATTAAAAACAATAGTACTCAACTGATACTTAAAAATAAAAAAGGATATTACCACACTATTTAAACATTCAACATATGTTGTTACCTCTAACAGGTTTAAACCCATAACAATAGCTAAAAAAGAAGCAGCCACAGGCAGCCCTTGTCCTATTTGCCCATATGCCTTTCCAGCAAATGCAGCTGCAATGCCCAGCAGTGCTAGCGTGGTTGCCAATCCCAGGGCAAATGCAATTGAATCCCCAACAACCTGTCCAAGAGGATAGCCCAAGTGAAAACAATGAAATTTGAACTAGCACTATGCCCTAGTAGGTTGTCAGGTGGAAAATGCAGAACCCTGCAAAGCTCTGTTCATAGAAACTGCAATTTCTACTTTCTAGTACTCCTTTCACATTAAATATCGCACCTTTTGGTTGGATGTGGAGTATAAAAATTAAGAGATTAGTTTGATTTCTAGTAGATTGCAAACTTAGTTTGATGGGAAAAACGTCACATCGAAGTTCAAACTTGATCAATATTTTTATGATTTTTATCAGTAAAGTGTAACTTCTATGGATGACAACCAGCAAAAAGCAAATGATGTGAGAGAGTTACAGCCAAACGTAACGTGCCATTACTAAGTTCTGTACTGAGCTAAGGAAGTCAACCATGGCATCAGAGTTCGTGAAATTTACAGTAGCCATGTTACACCAAATACTACGCAAATAAAAACAACGTTAAATTTGATTAGTTAAGAGAATTTGAAATCTAGAATCATTTCGAACTTTTTCTATACGCCCCAAAGTGGAAATTGAGACAGATGATTATCATAGAGAAAATCATACACATGCCGTCCATCAAGACATATAAGCCAAATAACATTCACCCCTTAAAGGATTTACATGTAAACCTGGAAAATATTTTCTATATGGTATGTAATTTATGTTCCTTCATTGCAAATAATGCACATCAAATACTACGCAAATAAAAACAACGTTAAATTTGATTAGTTAAGAGAATTTGAAATCTAGAATCATTTCGAACTTTTTCTATACGCCCCAAAGTGGAAATTGAGACAGATGATTATCATAGAGAAAATCATACACATGCCGTCCATCAAGACATATAAGCCAAATAACATTCACCCCTTAAAGGATTTACATGTAAACCTGGAAAATATTTTCTATATGGTATGTAATTTATGTTCCTTCATTGCAAATAATGCACATCAAAAATGGAAAGGACAAAGAACAAACAGTAAAAAATTAAATATAAAGTTAAGGTTCTTACCGCTACTCTGCTTTTCCCAGAGCCAAAAGCCCCTAGACCATTTTCAAAGAACAAAAAATAGTATCAGAGAGGAGAGACCTTATGATTCATATTTAGAGAGCAAAGATTCAACTTCCAAGTCCTACCAATATAACCAAGGGTCAGAGGCAGCACACTGAGTGTACAAGGGGAAAGACTAGTTACAAGCCCTGCACCAAAAATAGTGGCCACACTGCAAAGAGAAAAGTCTAAGAATCAGAATTACAAAACGTTTGTAAATACATTTTATCAGTACCAGACGCAATTTAAATGATACAAGATTTAGACCTGGTGAAACTAAGAGCAGTCAACTGGCCCTGAACAGCTTCATTAGCTTGTTGACCAGCAGAATACAGAAGGCCACCAAAAATATCTCCAACGCTTCCATCAGCTAAAGTATAGACAGCACTAGAAAAATCCTGAAGCCAATGAAGAAAATGACAGTCCCCTTAGCATATGATCCAGTGAAGATTTACCGGTGTGTTATGTGACAATACATTCCACTAGCAAATGAATACCAGCTTATATTGCAAAAAACCACAGAAAAATGTCCAGCAAATGCAACTACGCATAAAAAAGATAAAACTCAATTGGGCCCACAGTACAGAGAACAAGTGGCTTTATTCATTTAGCTCGATCAGTGGGTCAAGTTGCAGTCCAAAGTTTATATAGTTCATCAGTTCCCTCAAATTGTTGAGGTTTGAACAAGGGTCTCATATCTTATGTAACCAGGCATCTAATTAATGTGTCATCATTAACACTGGTGTATAAAAGATTAAAATTTCCACATGTTATCGCCATAAAGATTGTTAAGTACAAATCTCCATTAAGCCAGAAAATAGACATACAAACTGCTGCAGAAAGTACAACAAATTTAGCTTCTCAGGAAAAAGTCTTCTATGAACTACTTTACTCTAAATTGTTAATGTTATTCCTGTCACTGTTATTTTCATAAAGAATAAGTAAACAGAACAGAGTACTAAGAAAAGAATCAATAGGTCAGAAAAAAAGACACACATCCACGTAATTAGTACATGGAACGTAAATTTGAGACTAGTGGGAACAGAAAAGAAGAAAGAAAAGGTAACATGGATCAAACAGATGTTGGATAGGTCATCTTATGTTATCATGTGCTATGATGGTTTTACAGAGCCCAATAGCCCAGGGATATATGCAACAGAAAACAAAGCACCCTCTTCCCCCTGGCTAGAAGAGACAACAAGCACCAAGTAACAAAGTAAGACACTTAAGGTTGACAAGGAAGAATCCTCACCATCATGTTTTCCATGGTCCCAGCATCTGCAGCATGTGTTGCAACCAAATTTGCTGCTAAAATGTGAAGACAGAAATAATTAATGTTATCTTCTTGCAAAGCATGAAATAATTATGAAAATATGCACAAGCATTTACAAACAGAAAAGAAGAAGTCCAAACCATTGGAAAAGCCAATATAAAATGCAAGCTACAGTTACTCAATGACTTTAATACCGATGTCACAACTCAAGTCCACAAACTATCTGAAAAAAACACATGAAACAGCTCATATAATACATAATCAGTAAAGAAACAGAAATAATGATTCCTGCAACAGGGCTCAGCAAGTTACAGTAAAAAGGCATCAGCAGTTCTGAGTAAATCAGTATACTCAAGTGAGTCCAGCTTCCCTTAATGTCATTCAGATGCCCATGTAAGTGAGGGGATTTGATTTTGATGAAGAAAATCACTGGAACAAAATCACAGTATAAGAGTAATTTTAGGCTATAGGGGTGTTCATGGTTCGGTTTGGATCGGTTTTTCCCTAAAAAAAACTGTTAGATAATGAATGTAGACATAATCTGAATGTAGATATAATCTTATGTAATATACATAGCTAGCATAATTATAGGGATTCACAGCAGACTTATAGGATTTCTTTTTTGATTCTTTCCATAGTTAAGGCTCTATGTACTTATATATATACTTGTTATTTCTTGAATACAACACAAGAGAGATTTCTCTATTGTCTCTATACTTTATATGGTATCAGAGCGGGTCTACTGCTCGCCGGAGTTGAGTCGAATCCGCTGCCGGAAATTCCTTGGTCGGAAGCTAATCTGAGGTCTTTTTGACATTTCCAGTTGACTTGTGGTGGTTCTCTGATCATAGAACCACATTTTGGCAAAGAACAACCTCAGACCAAATCTTATTCTCACTTTGTTTGGTCAGGTTTGAGTTTGGTTTATTGGTTATTCGATTTCTTTAATTATGTGTTATTTTTCTTGGAGGTTGCCTGTGTGAGAAGCTTGC
Source organism: Nicotiana sylvestris (assembly GCF_000393655.2). Classification (NCBI taxonomy): domain Eukaryota; kingdom Viridiplantae; phylum Streptophyta; class Magnoliopsida; order Solanales; family Solanaceae; genus Nicotiana; species Nicotiana sylvestris. Next base: position 69,397,290 of record NC_091063.1, read on the forward strand.
ATCTTTATTTTTGACTCACTGTGGTGATCGATTAGTGACTTGATATTGTCTGTTGGGTCTTTCCTTAAACTTTGTTGGTCTCTAATTTTGTTTGAGTTGGGGACAAATTCGTTTGGTTCTCTGATTTGGTTGAGTGGATTATTAAAGTTGAATCATGTTTAATAGATTGTTAATTTCGTATCTACCTGGATCTGTTTGAGTATCTTTTAGCTACGGGGACCTCTGTTAGTTTAATCAGTTTGTTATTGAAAGAAAAAAAATGATGGTAAAGAATAATAATGCAACAACTCCTAGTCCAACAATCTTGGTTTCGGATGAGTTTCTAAAATTCCTTCAACATCATAAATCAGTTAAGGAATCTTCTTCAGTTACTGCCTTTGCTGGGTCAGATAAAACATGTCTTATCACCTCTTCCAATAAATGGGTGATCGATTCTGGTGCTACAAATCACATGACAGGTAATCCAAATATTTTTTCTAGCTGTCGCTCACATAAAGCACCCTCTCCGGTTACTGTAGCTGATGGATCAACTTGTAGCAGTGTTGGATCTGGGACTGTTAAACAAACTTCCTCTATTACCCTGTCATCTGTATTAAGTCTACCAAACTTGGCCTATAACTTGATTTTTGTTAGTAAAATTACCAAAAACCTTAATTGTTATGTTGCATTCTTTCCCGATCATTGTTTGTTTTTAGATCTTAAGACGATGCAGGTTATTGGTAAAGAATATATATCTGGTGATCTCTACATTCTTGATAACTGGGAGCCACGGTCTGTTGCATGCTCTAATATCGTGTCTCCTTTTGAAGCACATTGTCGACTTGGACATCCCTCTTTGCCTTTGTTAAAGAAGCTCCGTCCTCAGTTTCAGAATATTTCATCATTGGATTGTGAGTCATGTCGATTTCCAAAACACCATTGCATCTCGTTAAGTCCAAGGGTTAATAAGCGAGCTGAGTCAGCTTTTGAGTTGGTCCATTCTGATGTTTGGGGACCATGTCCGGTTGTTTCTAAAACTGGGCATAAGTATTTTGTCACTTTTATAGATGATTTTTCTCGAATGACTTGGATTTACTTTATGAAGAGCCGCTCTGAAGTGTTTACTCATTTTTCAGGCATCTACTTGAGACAGCTCGAGCACTTTTGTTCCAAATGAAGGTTCCTAAACAGTTCTGGGCTGATGCGGTTTCTACGGCTTGTTTTCTGATTAATCGCATGCCATCTAGTGTACTCAATGGTAATGTGTCTTATAGTGTTCTTTTTCCGAACAAGTCATTATTTCCGGTGGAACCTAAGGTGTTTGGAAGCACATGTTATGTTCGAGATGTTCGACCATCTCTTTCCAAGTTGGATCCCAAGGCTGTAAAGTATGTTTTCTTGGGTTATTCTCGCCTTCAGAAGGGGTATCGATGTTATTCTACTGAGCTTGGCAAATATTTAGTGTCAACTGATGTGGTATTTTTAGAGACTACACCATTCTTCTATGCACCTCCCATTTCTACAAGCCAGGGGAGGAAGATGAGTGGCTAGTATATCAGGTTACCCGTACTTTGACAGAACAATCAGATGATACTCTTCGATCTCCCAGTTCTTCTATTGAGCACCAATCGACTATTATGCCATCAGTACCTGCTCCAGCAAGACCTCCAATTGTTCAAGTTTATTCACGGAGGCGAGAGACAAATGATACATGTCCCGCACCAGTTCCTGCATCATCTTATTCTTCTTTGCCTGATCCTCCAGATAACCTTGATCTTCCTATTGCTCTTCGCAAAGGTACATGTACTTGCAAATCGACATATTATGTTGCTAACTTTGTTTCCTATGACCACTTATCCTCTACGTCTAGATCTATGATTGCTTCTCTAGACTCCATCTCCGTACCCAAAACAGTGAAGGAGGCTTTGAATCATCCCGGATGGTCTGATGCAATACTTGAGGAAATACATGCTTTAGAGGACAACCACACATGGGATTTGGTAGATTTACCAAAGGGAAAGAAACCAGTGGGATGCAAGTGGGTCTTTACAGTTAAAGTTAATCCAGATGGTTTTGTGGCAAGACTTAAGGCCAAACTTGTGGCGAAAGGGTATGCTCAGAGTTATGGGGTGGATTATTCTGACACCTTCTCCCCGGTTGCCAAACTCACTTCTGTCCGCTTATTTATTTCTCTAGTTGCGTCCGAGAATTGGTCTTTACATCAGTTGGATATCAAGAATGCGTTCCTACATGGTGATCTTCAGGAGGAAGTGTATATGGAGCAACCACCCGGTTTTGTTGCTCAGGGGGAGTATGGGAAAGTCTGTCATTTGAAGAAGTCCTTGTATGGCTTGAAGCAGAGTCCACGAGCTTAGTTTGGCAAGTTCAGTGAGGTAGTTCAAAAGTTTGGGTCGAAAAGGAGTAAGTGCGATCACTCAGTCTTCTATCAGAAATCAGTAGTTGGCATTATTCTCCTCGTTGTATATGTTGATGATATTGTTATCACAGGAAGTGACTATGTTGGGATTTCTTCCCTCAAGTCTATTCTGCATACTAGGTTTCATACAAAGGACTTGAGCCAGTTGAAATACTTTTTGGGAGTAGAAGTAAATAGAAGCAAGAAGGGATTTCTTTTGTCTCAGAGAAAGTACATTCTTGACTTGCTTGCAGAAACTGGAAAGTTGGCAGGTAAACCTTACAGTACTCCAATGGTTCCTAATGTGCATCTTATGAAAGATGATGGTGATCCTTTTGACGATCCAGAGAGATACAAGAGGTTAGTTGAGAAATTAAACTACCTTACTGTGACTCGTCCAGATATTGCTTTTGCGGTAAGTGTTGTTAGCCAGTTCATGTCTGCACCAACAGTCAAACATTGGGCATCTTTGGAACAGATTTTATGTTACTTGAAAGGAGCTCTAGGACTTATATAGCAATCACAATCATACTCGTATTGAGTGTTTTGCAGATGCTGACTGGGCTGGATCGAAAATTGATAGATCTACTACAGGTTATTGTGTCTTTGTTGGAGGAAACTTGGTATCATGGAGGAGTAAGAAGCAAAGTGTTGTATCTCGATCTAGTGCAGAATTCGAGTATAGAGCTATGTCACAGTCTACATGTGAGATTATGTGGATACATCATCTGTTGACTGAAATTGGGTTAGAGCATCCAATACCAGCAAAACTCTGGTATGACAATCAAGCTGCCCTCCATATTGTGTCAAATCTGGTGTATCATGAAAGAACTAAGCATATTGAGGTTGACTGCCATTTTATTCGTGAGAAGATTCAGGAGAACTTGATCTCCACTGGCTACGTGAAGACAGGAGAGCAACCGGCTGATTTCTCTAAGTCGGCTTTTCAAATATTAGAACCAAACCAAACCAATTAAGTCGGTTTTTTCTTGATTCGGTTTATGTCGGTTTTTTCTTAAATATAAGACATACACTACCAAACACATATTTCGGCGATCACATTTTCAACGTAACACTATCAAATCAATTGCCCTTTGAGAAATCTATTATTTACCAAGATATATTGATGATAATTGAATCAAATAGTGATGAATAATTTAAGGACTCAATTAAAAATATATTATTTTTAACATGAAATAGATTCTTACACTTAACAAAAGAAAACTACCAATCAAACTAGAATATAAAGGTAAAGACCTGTACTAAAAGTGCAAACGATTAACATTAATTATAAAAATTTTGAAACTTTGTATAAAAGTATACATATATATATATAGGTGTAATAATAAATTTAAAATAGCTACTCATATATTCGGTTTGGTTCAGTTTTTTTTTATTAAAACCAAAACCAAACCAAATTTGATCGGTTTTTAAATTTCAAAACCAAAACTAAACCAAACCAAACCAAAAAGTATCGGTTTTTTTGGTCGGTTTGGTATGGTTTTCGGTTTGGTTCAGGTTTCCGGATTTTTATGAACACCCCTAGCTACAATCTTTGACTTGGTCATTCATTTATTACTCCATCGCCAAAGCAGTTCAGAACATGTTTTGGATTGAACGGATCATGATTCCCCTTCAAAGGAATTGCCTTTGTTACCATGTTATGGTTTAGTGAGAGAAAACGTGCAGTGGGGCATTGAGCAATATGGCATGGTTTGCTCCCTTAGCAGTTAGTGGAAAATTTAGAAGGCAAGGAAATGCAAGGCTTCTAGGGGATTAAGAAGTCTTGTCAAGACAATCTTTTAAGCTTCTGTTTTACGTTTTGAAGCACATATACCAGTCCGCTTGAAGAAATGATTGGCTGCTCGTTTTAGTAAGGCATATTTTAGAGTAATATTTTTTCTGTGTATATTGCTTCTATCTTTGGTTGCTCTTTGTAGTCAAAGTCGGAGCTTGCTTGAATGAAAGGAGTTCAATTGACTCCCCATCATCGAAAATTTATACTGTGCAAATAGGGCAGAAACTAGGTTTTGGTTATAAATTAGCTGTTGAATCCCCTTATGTCAAGCAAAAGTTCTAATAAAGTGGCAACGGGGTTCAAATCCCAGGTCTGACATTTTTTAATCCCCTTGTATGGCTCCGCCACTGGTTATGCAGTCAAGTCTCAAATTGTGGACAACTGGACATGTTACTACTGCTGAGCACATCAACATCATATATATGATTTTCCCTGGCAATTGAACTAGAATGCTAAAAGAATATACCTCTCCCTAGTAAGAACTTTCATGATTACTGAGATTGTCCAAGGAGAATACCTAAGACAGCACTGGTGAACATTGTGCATCTAATTGGAGTACTGGTGCAAGCCTTTGACAAAGAAAAAACATTTTCACAGAGATCCTTCGGTTTTTCTTTGCCCGATGAGATGTTTCTGCTAAGCATTTTCCTTTGATCCACATTGCAATGCGCACCTAGAAGAATGAACAGAGAAAAGTAGAATTCCGCAGTTTTAGATAACAATCTAATACAGAAATCACATGATTAAATAGAAATTTTAATACAGTAAATAATCAGAAAGCAGACACTATATCCAATTGGACCAAAATACATGTGTCAAAACTTCTAACGAAGCACTAGAATTCAAAATTTGTACCAAAAGGAACAAATAACTGAATTGGCCGAGCTATTGACCTCAAGAATAATCAGATTAAAAAAAAAGGAAGTAGAAAAAATTGGGGATACATAAGATAGCAGGCAAGGTTTGAAGAGGAATTACTTGCCCTGAATTCTTCGTGGAAGATGCTTGAAGCTGGAGATAGTGATAGCAAGCTGGAGCGCCATGAGAGAGAGGTAGAAGACTAATAGCAATGAGGTTGGTCTGTTGATTGAACCGCTGATATTTTTTCATTTTTCTCTCTAGTCCATTTAAAGAAAAATTACACATACCTCCTGTAAAGTTTTAACTTATCGTATACACTCCTTAAAGTTTCATATATTACACAGATCACTATACTTTCATATCTTGTTAAAGCTATAGAGCTATAAGACAACTTTGTAGTATGTTCTTGCGTGCTAAACTTATTTGACAAATTGTTCAAATTTGTCCACGTATTATTTGAAATCGCTCACTTTTGCTCCAACTAGAAATTGGTCGACTTCATGTATCCAAATTTTTCGATAGAAAGGATCCATATTTAGCCTTAAACTTTTATTATTGTTTAGAGTTACCCTTGCATTGGAACTTTTCCTAACGATTTACAATTCATTCCTCTATTATAAAATATTTGCCTTAACAAGTTAATATATTATTGGATCAAGCACATGCTACACATGTTAGTTTCCAATGATATGGCATTTCATTCAATTCTAGTAGTATTTGCACGCTATCGTTGTTTAACTCGAAAATGCAAAAACATTGACAAGCTTAGGCTAGACAATTATAATGAAGAAGATATAACTTTTACATTGACAAGCCCTAGGAGTGAACATTAATAAACAAAATCATCACTCTTCCATAGCTAATCAGACAAAAGAACCATCCATTCATTCATATAACTTTTTGGCATGTTGAGTTCTCTCAATCTTGCTTTCGTTCCTCGTGACTCTTTCCTCCAATTTCTCATTTTTTGAAATAGCCTTGGCAATGGCCTTCATTTTCCGGACATTCTTTGACCTTTTCATCTGTACTCCCTTCATCTTTCTGCAATAACAAATATATGACGTGAGCAGAAAGTGAGGAATTCCAAGTGTAAATTTGCCTGCACCCTAGATACACACATGCAGGCAGTGGCAGTGGCAGAGGCAGGATTTCCGCTAAGAGGGTTCAAAAAAGAATTAAAAAATTAAAAGAGATTGTAGCTAGTGGGAATTGAACCAATAACCTCACAAAGGTTCTGAACCCCCTTGACCACTAAGCTATGCTTTTGGGCTGTGTTAAGGGGATTCAAAACATAATATAAAGAGGTAAAAAATAAATTTTGCCTTGTAAGTGTAATTTTTCGGCTTCCGCCCCCCTAAATCCGCCTCTGCATGCAAGAAGCTTTAATTGTCACTTCTTATTTAGCTTTCGCTTCATATTATTGACAAAAAGAGGTGTTAACCTCATGAACTTCTTAACTTCTCCATCAACTCCGTGTGCTTCTTTTTGCGGCCCCTAAATAACAAGACTAAAATGCTTCATATGTTCTGTCATCAGAAAACCTGGTTTGAGGCAATGGACGGTTAGGGGTCGCTTCAGACATTGGAGCTAGACCCGCATGGATACCAAGGGAGGAAGTTAGAGTTGTCAGCTTCTAATACACGGCGTGAATAAGACGTTATGTAATAGCAAGTGGTACGGTGGACGTGTAGACACAAGTGAACGGTGTCCAACCACTGACTTCTAAGGTGCAGAAGCATCTTAGGATAGATGCCTTTTCCATTTACCACGTTACCTAGACAGACAGGCCTAATGCAGTGTATGCATAAATAGAAACTAAAGAAAAATCACCAACTGACCGGCACACCTATAAACTATCTACCTCCGGTTGCACTACCCAGTCAATTGGGTCAATTAGCATTTATTCACCGCCTTACTACAAAATCAACCCACTACTATTCGCACATATATACAGCTTCAACACCGGTACCACTAAACCCCTGGTAGCCTTAACAGCAAATCCAATCAGCAAAGCTCGAATACCACCTTACAACAACAAAAGGAAGGGAAAAAGAACACCAAAAAGATGTTTCTCAGAGAAATCAACATTAAGATCCTGATGACGAAGATTCTCATTTTTGATATCTGCAGCTTATCTCCTAGCAAAGTGCGCCCTTCCTACAAAGCTATGTAAATTATCACTTCCAGTTAAATCCAGGATCATTGCCGAAAGAGCCACAATAGAGTCGAAGATCTTTTCCTTTTTATCCTTTCCCATGCTCGTGAATTAAGATAATCTTGTCTCATAGCAAGTCAATAGAGCCATCCAAGAGCAATGACAGTCCCAATGGATAACTATCAAGGAATAACTGGGTATTGACATTTGGTACAGGTAGAAAAAGAAGCATCCTAAAAACTATAAGGAGCGGCAATGACATCTGACTGCATACGTTGCTCTCCAAAAAAAGGTTGGTACAAGCATATGCATAGTGATGGGAGAACTTAAAGTAGACTAATTTGCATAATGCGATCTTATCCTATTAGTAATTCCTAGGAAGCACGCCAAGCCACTTCTTAAGATAATAGTATATCAGTCTTTCAAAAATTAATATGATAACAAGGGATACTGATTATAAAATATAAGTACTAGGTATTTCGGAGTCGATTCTTATGATCATACAACATAATGAAACAATTAGCGCATAATCTAAGTAAAATTGCCAGCGAACAAACCCTGTTCCCAAAAAATTGCTAGTGAACAAACATACTATTGAAATATGTTTCAACACATTACAACGTGCTTCTACACGCATGTTCATCAGATAGGAATTAGCTCATAAGGCTTTTATTTACATTTGAAAGTCAATGTTTATCCATTTTTCTGTTTACAGATAAGTGATATGTTACCTCACAAGAGGGATAGAATTCCTAGGTAAAGAATTTAAAGCAGCCAAACTTAGCTAGATAAAAACTATTCTTTTCCCCAAACTGTCTCAAGAATAGTTCAGAATTTTATGAATTTTATTATACATGAGAGTGTAATTACTGGAGTATGTACAAAGCACACCTTAACTCAATTTTTCTAGAGAGCACCAAGTTTGATTGGTAATCATTAAGTATTTATAACACAAATTGAACATTAAACAACTGACCTATGTGATCCACCTATATGTGGTTTTGGAGCTGCTGACTCTGAAGTATCCATTTCTGAAATTAAGCAATAGACATATAATGACTCAACAGGAATTACGGAAATTTTTGTAAGAGAATGATAACGAAGACAGGGAAATATTACAGTAGTTAATTACCTTGGGGACCCGTGACCGTCTTGTCAGAGGAGACATCCATAGCTGCCCGACCATTTTTCTTATTCTTGTTTCTGTTTTTCGCCATAGCTATGCGAACAGGGAGACGTAAGGATTTCTTGTGCAGTTGTAATTGCAACGGAAGGGTTTAGGGTCCAGCAAATCGAAATAGTCTGGTCGGATTGCGTGATGGGCCAGGAGGCCGCTCACTAGCTGGAGCTAGTCTAGTAAGATAATTTTGGAGCCCATTTAGGATGTAAAATTTTGAAGAATTAACCCAAATAGCCACTCACTCAACCACTTAAATTAAAAATAACTGATGGATGTATAATATATATATATATATATAATTTATGTATTATATATGTATAATTGTGTATTATGAATACATAATCTATATATATGGCTAAAAAAAAGTAGACAATGAATATAGCCGGTTATTTGTGTAAGGATCCCAATTTTCGTGTGGTGCCCAGTTTTGTGTCACTGATTGAATTTGTATCCACCTTTTTGAAAAAGTTTATTGATACCGAAATTTTTTGAATAACTTCTAATACATACACTTTTCATTTCTTCTTTACTACTGTTTTCTTCTTCTTTTTGCTTAAAGTTTCTTCTTCTTAGTTGTAAAAAAATTGTTAAATTTTATTGTTTTGATGATTGAGACTTTTTCTTTATAATATTTGAAAGTTATGTTTCAAATTTGAGCTCATTTGGAGTAGATTTGGGCATTGGCTCGTGTATTGAATTGTTGAAATTCGAAGAACAAATTTATGTTTCAGAACTTAAGATTCGAAATATGTAGTTGCATTCAATAGATTAAACTACTTAAGATTCGAATTTTTGATGCATTTGAAAAATAGAAGTACTTCAGATTTGATTTCTGAAGTTGCATTGAAGAGATTGAACTACTTCAGATTCGAATTTCTGAAGTTACATTTGAAAGATAGAAGAACTTCAGATTTAATTTTTGAAATTACATTAAAGAGAATGAACTATTTCAGATCCGAGCAGATACACTCTGTAAGATTTTATGCAATGCGGGTATAACTTCAATGGTGACCCCAAAAGGAATATAAACGGAAAAGGTCCAAAAATATCCTCGAACTATTCGAAATAGCTCAAAAATATCCCCCGTTTGTTTTTTGTGCAAAAAATATCTCTGTCGTCTATGTTTTGGCCCAAAAATGCCCCTAAATCGTTAGTTTTGCCATTGAAGCTGACATGACAGTCCAACTGGGTTAGAATTGTTTACGTGGTCGTCCACCTAAGCAATCCATATGTGAAAATTATTTTTTCGAAAATTTTATTTTTCCAGAATTTTTTAATAAAATATAAAATCAACATTTATTCTGAAAAAAGTAAAAAAAAAATCGAAAAAAATATTTATTTCGGAATTTTTTAAGTAAAATACAAAATCAATACTTATTCCGAAAAAAGTAAAAAATTTACGAAAAATTATTCTTGATTGGGGTTTATGATTTGATTAAAAAACTCCATTGTTCTCTTTTGTGAATTTAAGATTAATTTGTGAATTTCGGAGTTATGTCTTTGAATGCTTTTGAATCCAGTAATAGCGTAGTTATGTCTTGGAACATTATCCCTGTATAGTTTCAACTACATTCTTTAGCTCCAAAAAAAAAGTAACACACAATGTTTACAAGAAAAAAAATTAAAACTTTATTTGTACAACAACAAAGACACTGGTTTCTTAATCCTAAACAAGTTGGGATCGGTTATATGAATTCTCGATATCTATAATCATAAATTCACAAAAGAGAACAATGGAGTTTTTTAATCAAATCATAAACCTGAATCAAGAATAATGTTTTCGTAAATTTTTTACTTTTTTCGGAATAAGTGTTGATTTTGTATTTTAATTAAAAAAATTCCGAAATAAATATTTTTTTCGAATCTTTTTACTTTTTTCAGAATAAATGTTGATTTTTATTTTATTAAAAAATTCTGGAAAAATAAAATTTCCGAAAAAATAATTTTCACATGTGGATTGCTTAGGTGGACGACCACGTAAGGATGGACTACCATGTCAGCTTCAATGGCAAAACTAACGGTTTAGGGGTATTTTTGTGCCAAAATATAGACGGCATGGATATTTTTGGCACCAAAAATAAATGAATGATATTTTTGAACTATTTCGAATAGCTCAAGAATATTTTTGGACCTTTTCCGGAATATAAATGAAAATGCCCCCATTAAGATCGTTGGTGAGAATTGAGATAACGGCATTTTTCTTGGATATGGGAAATTTTGCAATTAAAAAGTTATTCAAAAGTCAAAACTACAAACGAATTTGTGTGGATAAAGATTAAGAAAATTATAGGTGGATGCACTAAGGTTTCGTTGTGTGTGAATTTTTTTTTAATGCATACGAAGATAATAAATGTAAGTCGATTAAATAATAGTATAATTTACTCCTACATATACTGATATTTTAAATAAATATAATGTGCATAATTTTTTTTGTAGTAATAGCACGGACTAACTACTTTTTGGAAAAATACCATAGAGTTTCACCAGTAAAATTTAAAATTCTATGATAATGGCTTCATTAACAACATGAGAAAAATGGCGAGTTGTGAATTTTATCCAAATTTTGTGCAGACAAAAAAAGGGGCAAATATCACTTTTAGCATGCATGCGAAATTATTTACATCCGGAAATCATAAAAGTATATAAAATTTATATTTTTTATATAATATACAGAAATGTATAGATATTCAAAAAGTATATAATTTCAGCTATTATTTTAAGAGCGGCTATACAATGTCATTTTTCCGGAAATAAAAGCATCCAAGTCCAATGGGTGAAGTTCAAAAATAGTCAGATTTATAAGTGGTAATTGAAAAATAGTCACAGTTTCAAAAGTAATCGAATTTTAGCCACTTTTCATGTAAAGATAAATCTGAACGAAAACACTGTTCAAAATTCAGAAAATATTCCAGCATAATATATTGGCGTTCCAGTATAATATAATGAACTTCCAGCATAATATATTGGAGTTCTAGCATAATATACTGGTCCAACATAAAATGCTGGAAGTTCATATACATGTGCTCCAATCTTCAGTATATTATGATGGAACTTTTCGTGTGTTGGAGTTCCAATATAATATGCTAGAAGTTTATAAACAAGTGTACCAATCTCCAGTATATTATGCTGGAACATTCCGTGTTGCTGTAAAATAGTGGCTATTTTTCAATGACTTTGCAAAGAGGGGCAGCTGTAAGCACGTGATTTTTGCCCTATATGAGAATTACTCCCAAAAAATTCAAAAATAAAATGATTTTTCTTTGGTGTGCAATTTTGTGATATTTTGTGATATTTTGAAGAATTATTTGTATTTGTCTGTGCGTGTTTATTCGCTAAATTAATAAAAAATACAAAAATATGTCGCATTTTGCATGTAGTATTTAATTCTACAATTGTTAGTAATTAAAATTGTTTTACAAAAATTAAAAATTACAAAAATAGGCATCGTTTGCATTTTTAGCATTTAATGTCCAAATATACAATTTTATGCTTAATTAATACTTAATTGTGCGTTAATTGTTATTGGGAGTTAATTTGCGCTTTTATAACTTAATTTAGTTCTTAATAATAGTTTAAGTATTTTTATAATTTAGTTTTAGAAAAAATAAAAGAAGAAAAGAGAGCGAAAATATAAAGAAAGTCGGAATTAGGCCTCTTCTTCAATTTCAAGACATAGGCCCAAAAAATGGCCCAATCTTCCCTACGACCCAGTCCATTTCGAACTGGGTCGACCCAGTCCATAACCCAAAAGACCCAATACCCCTATCTTGCATTTCAAAGACACAAAACAAAACAAAAAAAAAAAAAAATCCTAAAAATGACCTAAGTCATCCGCCCCCCCTATCATTCTTCTTCTTCTTTTCTTCTTTCTTCTCCAAACTCTAAAACACACATCCATGGCTGCCATGGCTAAGCTCCAGCAGCTTAATCTCCTTCGACACAAGCGCACACACCACCAAGAAGCCCATCTTCTCCATGTCAAGCTCAAAAGGCTCGTCCATGGCTGCGTCTTCGTCGTCAACCCATCGCCATGTTTGTTGCTTTTTCTTGCTGCCTCTGCGTCGTCCATGGCTTCCCGAACTGCTGCTCCATTTTCTCCATAAGCTGCTGAACGCAGCAGCAGTAGACGACCAGCTGCTGCCCGTGTCCAGCTGCGACGAGCAGCCATGGCTGTCCGCGACGCTGCCGCTGCTCCTCCTTCCTCCGCCGCTGCTTCTACTTCTTCTTCGTCTTCGTCGTCCTTCGTTCGAGCTTTGGTCGAGGCTTGGACAGATTTGTTTACAATCAAAGTTCGTCGTTGATTCATCTCCGGTTAGTTGTTTTTGAGTTTTATTTTTGTTCATATTTTGTTTGATATTTTCCGGATCCAAAATCGTTAAATGATTTAATCCTTGTTTTGTTCGTTGTTCATCTTTGAAATAATTTTCTATTGTGTTCATGTTGTTTGTTAAATTAATTTTCAGATTTCAAAATAGAAGTTTAATTAGTTGTTTTCATGTTTATTTCATGTTTGTATTATTGTTTAAGTAAGTATTTGTTAGTTTGATGTTTGTTAGATTCAAATTGAAATTTAATCAACTATTTCTTCAATTTGTTTCATGTGTTTATGTATTGTTAGAAATTGTTAATATTGTTAAGTTCAAGTTTAAGTTCATAATTGTTTCTTCGTCGATCTTGTTATTTGTTTAAAGAATTTAGTTGTATTAAAGGAATATATTGTTTTAATCGTTTAATCCGTCATGTTTGTTGTCTTAAAATAGATTCATTCATGTTCATACTTTGTTTGGATGATCTTGAATCCGAATTTTGTATAGTTTGATTTCTTGTTTACCATTTATGATTATTGCTTGAATTGTTCTCCTAATCTTGTTTTAAGTTTAATATAAGAATTGTTTGTTGTAATGTTGTTAGAGTTGATTTTAAGTTCAATATGATTGAATTTAGAAATCTTCATACTTTGATTGTTGTTGTTGTTGAATCCGAAAATAGGATTGTTTGTTGCTAAAATATTGTTCAATCAAATTTTAGTTGTTCTTTGTTGTTCAATTCGTGTTCATGTGATTTGTTGTTGAAATGTTGTTAAAATCGTGTTCATGTGATATTGTTGTTATGATGTTCATCCATGTTCATATTGTTGTTTGAACATTGTTAGAAATTGATCATATTGTCTATATTTTGGTTAAGTTTGATTAATTGATGTGTTATAGCTGATGGGTAGTTTGGTAAATTTGTAGTACGTTTAGGGGTAGTTTGGTAATTTCAGTAAGGTCGGAAGGGGTAGTTTAGGAATTGTACATTTTGAAATTGTTTATTTGAAGCATGGGGGACAAAATGAAATGGGGTGGGTTGTGATATGATTATTTAATATAAAGGGGGGACAAGATTTAAATTAAAGGGGAATCTTGCATTATTTTAAATAAAGCATGGGGGACAAAATATAATGGGGTGGTGTGATATGTTTATTTAATGTAATGGGGATGAGTGGAAAGATAATGGGTTGGGTAGAGAAAAAGTATTGATTTAATTGATTAAAAGGTTTATGAGATGTGTTATATATGTGAAGTCTTGAAGAAGAAAGAACAAGAATACAGATAGAGAAAAACACACAGAGACAGATACGAGAGAAAAAAAAACACAGATAAGAGAAACGAATTTGAAAGAAAAAATAAGAGAGAGAAAAAAGGCTGAACATTTAAGAGGGAGAAAATTCCGAAAAATATTTAAACTTTCAAAAATAAAAACTAAAAAAAATATTCTGCTTTCTTTCATTGTTTGAAATCAGAATTAATTGTTGTTTCATCAAAGCTTGAAGCTTTTGTTTTTGGGATTACTACTCCACCGGTCTGTTACTGGGTTGTTACTGTTGCTGGGCAGTTGTTGTTGCTGTATTGTTATTACTGTTGCTGATTCTCATCTTCATTTTCTTTTGCTTCCAATATCAGGTACACAACTGACACGCTGGTTATTGTAATCCGAAATATGAAGCATGAATACATATGAAGAATGAAATTTTGAAGTTTTAATTTTGTTTTTCTTTATTCATTTTGTTGATTGTATTTAAGCTATTTCATGTATTACTAAATAATAATTGGAATAAGAAAAAATAACATAAGTTAGTCTTTAATGAATCAGTTCGGCAAAACAGGTTAATTCACTAGTTATGAAGGCTTCAAGATTATAGGTTGATCATGAACAAGTAGCTAAATTTAGCTAAGACACGAATTTAAATTAAACATCGTAAATTAGGCATTAAGGCATGACTTGAGCTTAAGCAAGATTAAGAGAACGTTTAAGTCTAATAAACTTTCTAATAAGCTTTAGTAATTATGGTTAAATCTAGTTTCAAATGATTGTGAATAATTAATCTCAATAATTTTTTTTTTAAAAAAAATAACAATGCTGAGTTTTAATCTAGCTATATTTGTTTATTTTGAATATTAGTTGTTGAATTTTTATTTTATTTATAATTTCGAAATTAAGAGTGAAATTCCTTTTTCATCAATATTTGTATTAATCAAGCAATTAGCATGTCATGTCTTCTTAAATAATAAAAGCTAGTAATAAATTAGGATTTTCTTTCTTTATTTTAGAGACTCATTTTTATAGAAAAATGTAGTCGTTTTAAGATTTGTCCAAATAAATGAGATGAGCCTCGCTTAATGAAATGTATAGATTGCGGGGCCCTCAATAAATGTACATTTAATCGCTTAGAATTAGGGAGGAGCCGTTTTAGCAAATTTCACGGCCCTACCCAAAATAATGATACGCTAGACTCTTTAGGCGCGATTTAATTAATTTTACCTTTTTAAACTCGGATGCGCATTTCATGCGACCCAAATCTAAATCCTAAAACATTGAATAAAAATGTGTTCCGGATTGCGGGTGCATTTCATGTGACGTAATCCAAAGACATGTTTTAAACGATGTTCACAATTTTTTTTAAAAATAATAATAATAATAATAAAGTGGTAAAGAGTTAAAATTGGCACATCGGTTCATAATTGTATTAAAATCAGATAAATAAGCCAAATATGACAGTTGAGCGACCGTGCTAGAACCACGGAACTCGGGAATGCCTAACACCTTCTCCCGGGTTAACAGAATTCCTTATCCGGATTTCTGGTACGCTGACTGTAATATGGAGTCATTCTTTTCCTCGATTCGGGATTAAATTGGTGACTTGGGACACCCTAAATCTCCCAAGTGGCGACTCTGAAATAAATAAATAAATCCCGTTTCGATTGTCCTTTAATTGGAAAAAACTCCTTGTACCCTCGCGGGGGCGGAAAAAGGAGGTGTGACAGCTCTGGCGACTCTGCTGGGGACTTAACCCAGAACCAATGGTTCAGGGTTAGAAATTCGAGCTCATATAAATTGTTATATTTGGTTTTATCTGATTTTTACATGTTTGAGCCTAATGTGCTAAATGCTGTTTTTACCGCTTTGATATTACGTGAACTGTGTATAAACTGTGCCGAAACCCATCTCCTCTCTGAGTCTTCTAAATCATGAAGAAGGGTGTACTTCGTACGACTTCTTTTCTGTATAGTGTAAAATCCCAATTTAGAACGAGGTTCGGACAAGTTGCTAAGCCGGTGAAGCTTCTGTATTCCCGGTACGCTACCCCTCCTCGGCTCGAGCTGTCCGCTCGGGTAAGCCAGGTCTAGAACAAACACCCAGGTTCTGAACCTAGTATAACAAAGCCACATGCCGGATCCCTAGTAGGAACGTTTGTTTGCATCACGTGCATCTGACTTTGGAGGCTCAACACAGGGGTTGAGTCTGTCTAGGACAGGTGCACCAAAAATGAAAATGACCATCCTGATGCATCTTACTTGTTACTACTTGCGCATTAATTTGATTCGGACTTGTGTGTTGACTGACTTGTGAATATCAAGAATAATATTTTGAAATTGAAAAAAAAAATAGCGGTTAGGGAATTGACTGTTTATTTTGAAAAGAAAACAAATGCCCAAATACTGTCAAAACTCTGCCGAAATTTTGAGAAAATGAAAAAAAAATGTTTTATTAGTTTGTTTTATTAAAAGCTAAGAAAAGAAAAAAGAGTCGTTGTTCTGTTTTGTTTTTCAAAAAAAAAAAATAGAAAAAATATATAGTTTGTCTTGCCATGAAAATGAAAATGAAAAGAGTCTTATTTTTAAAATGGTTTTTATTATTTATTTGATTATGAAAAAGCAAAAAAAAATAAAAAAATAAAAAAAAATAAAAAAGTCTTTCATTATTTGTGGCAAATATATATATAAATCTGAAAAGTTTTTTTTTATTTCTAATATATATATATCTTTATTTGTTGCAAAGAATATTTGTCTTGCCAAGAAAATTCAAAGTAAAATTCCAAAAAAATATGTCTTGCAAAAAATAATATAAATATCTTTATTTTCCATTGTTGATAAAACAAAAAATAATAAAAATGTTTTTTTTTAAAAAAAATCCGAAAATATTTTGATACTTCTTTCAAAATTGAAAAGAAAATTCAAAATTCAAAAAATATTTTTTAGAAGCATTTATTTTATCAAAAGTAAAATTCCAAAAATATTTTCTTTTTTTTTCTTTAGAATAAGAAAAAAAAAACAAATGGAAATTCAAAAAAAAAAAAAACTTCCTTTTACTTTTGAAATTCTCAAAGTTCAAATCAAAAGAAAAGGAATTTTTACAAGTCTTTCTTTCAAAAAGAAATCAATCAAAATATATATATATATATATATATATATATATATATATATATATACTTCCTTTCTTCTTTTGAAGCAGATCTTTCACAGTTCCAGTTAAAAAAAAATATATATATTAGTTCATCTACTTATTCGCGAGGCCCGAACTACGGGGTTTGATTCTCACCGGATGTGAGATACGTAGGCAACCCTCATCGGGTCCAACCCCCTTTTTGCTAAAATAGTCAAAAACCAAAAAAAATAAAAAATAAAAAAACGTGTCAAATTTTTTATTTTGTCATAAATAAGTCTAGTGGTGTCCAACCTTCCCTTTTGCTAAAATAGCCAAAAAAAAAATGTCAAAATTTTAATTTTGTCATAGAGAAGTCGGGTGACGCTGTTTTATGAAGACATAGCCGAATGTTCCCGAAAGGGACGCCGGGAGGCTGACTTTGCATAAACAGCCACCTTTGGGTCATTTTTAAGATTTTGACCAGTTGGCCCACACAGCCTTAAAAATCTTCGTCCCCGAGGCGTTGAAAGTCCGTGTTTGCAATATTGACTTTTCTAATTCGAAAAATGATAAAAAGAGTCATAAATAAGTCGGGTGATGCTGTTTTGTCAAAAATAGCCGAATGTTCCCGAGAGGGACGCCGGAAGGCTGACTTTGCATAAACAGCCACTTTTTTTGGGTCCTGTTTAGGATTTTGGTCTAGTTGACCCACACAGCCCTATAAATCTTCGTCCCCGAGGCGCTGAAGGGCCATGTTTGCAACATCAGGTTTTTAGTATAATTTGAAAAGAAAAAAAAGAGTCAGCGGTCAGGTGAATACCGTTTGGATTTTTTTTTAGTCAAAATAACCCGAGCCAACTTCGGCCGCGTCTTAAACCGTTCTTGCCGAAATAACCTTAGAGTATCTGTCAGTTGTCGAAAGGTTATTTTCGTAAAAGAATGGACAAGTGTGTAAAGTGTCCTAAAATAATCCTCCCCGGCCTCAAATTCATGTGAAAGTTGGAGGGGGCCACATTTGCAAAAATAACCGTTTGGTTGCATTTGTCAAACGGGGAAAGAAATTGGCCGTTTGTAAATCTTTTAATTAGAATATGTGGGTTGTTTGATTTTCCAGCTTGTAGGTCATCTTCAAACCTTTGAAACTCAGTTTGTTTTAACATGAAAATTGAAAAAAAAATGTTTAGCATTGTTTATCTTTTATTGGGTCCGAACTACGCTCGGTCTGATTCATGCGGGGTCATGATACGTAGGCAATCTCCATAAGATTCGACCACCACCAAAATAAAAAAAATATAAAAAAATATAATAATAAATAAATAAAAGAGAGTGTGGAAGATTTTCAGGGGGGCACAATTGTCTAACTGCTTAGGTACATTGTATCTCTGATACATGATTGTCTGTCCAATGCCCTAACACTAACGTGATGGCTTCCCTTTGATGTGTCCATATATAGAAAGTGGTTGGTTGTGGTAACTCCTCCCTGCAAAGCAAAATCAAAGGACAATGGCTCAGAACCGCAGAACCGAGTGGATCGGTACTGATGACCGACAACAATTGGTCGAACAGAACAACAGGTTGGTAGAAGAAGTGAAAATGCTGAGACAGCATGTGGCAGACATGTATCAGGCATGGATAACGGGAAAAGCACCACCCCCTCCACCGCCAAGCCTCTTGAACTCGGTCATTTCCCAAGCACCCAACACCATAATGGAAGATTCTCCATACTCTCCATCCCAACCCATTTATGGCAGCTTTCCCAGCTATCCGAGTAGCTCCATCACTCTTCAATGTTTCTCCGCTCCCCAACACCACTTCTTTCCCCGTGACCTCAAAAGCCATACCTCACTTCCCAGGTACCCGACTCCACGAAATGCTTACCCACCCATACAAGCCTACCAAAAGCCATCTGGATCAGGTTTCCGGCCCTGTCAACATGCAAGAATGAAGAGGTTGCTGAAACGAGGAAAGGCTCTCACCCCTATCGGGGTATCTTATGCCAGTCTATTTGAAAGGCTAAGGCATGCTGGCTCGATTGAGCCACTCCCCGCATGTACTCCAAATCCACTTGCAAGGAGCTTTGATCCGGCAGCGCGATGCGCCTACCACTCCAATGTCATAGGGCACAACATTGAGAGTTGTCATAGTTGGAGAAGGGAAGTAGAGAAAATGATCCGAGAAGGGCGGGTTGTGATTAATAACAGTGACATGGAGCACTCGAACCCCCTCGAGAACTTGCCGACGGAGGTTGATGAGATTGAAGCTGGTAATGGTCTCGGCAGTATTGATGCAAAGCTCAGTGGCTAAAATGCCAATTTTGATAAAGTGGGAGGACGTTTTGTTCCTTGGTCAGCAAGAGAGAAGCTTGTGGTGGCTCATTTTGTTGTCATTTCTGTTGTTCGGATTATTAGGGTTATAAGTCGGATGTTGTCTTGTCCAGTTTGTTTTAGGATTTTGTTCTGGATTGTTTTGTTTGTTTTGTTATTTAAACCATTTCACCGGTAGTCTAATACAAAATCCGGTCTTTTATTATTTCCAGTCATCTTTTTGTTTAGTCCTTTTATCATTTTTGTTCAATGCCGATTCTAGGGACATGACATGCGCACCCAGTTTGGGCCTAGTCTTAAAAGTTAATCATAAAACCCTGAGAAGGTGATCAAAGCATTTAAAGGAAATAAGAACGGTTTGAGATTATTTGGAGCCCGAGTCATGTGGAACTGGGGAAAGTTAAACACAAAGAAAACCGTTAAAATCAAGATTCTCCAAACTGGCGTGAGGGTCGTTCATAATAAAAGAGAATGAGAGTGTCGCCCAACGGTGCTTTAGAAGTGACAAATGAACAAACATATGTTTAACATAATTGTCAAGCCCAGCACCGTCAGAAGAGACTATAAATCTATTGTTTGTTGTGTTGTTTGCATTTGGCATGTTTTGAAGACTGGAATGACGAAGGCATTTTGTTCTGCTACCTAAACACTTTATCCTTCGTTACCCCTTTTGAGCCTTACTTATTTTTCTTTCATACCCCTCGTTCGGAATCAGTAAAAACGACTAGAAAACGCGAGCATGGCATGAAAACATGAAAAAAAAAAAGAAAAGAAAACAACAAAACGAAAAAGAAAAGAAAGGAAAAATGGTAACAAAAAAAAACAAAAACAAAAGAAAGTCAAATGAAAAAAGAGGAATTGGGAACTACGTTTGACCTGATTCCTCAAAGAGGATACGTAGGCGCTTCACGGCTCGGTCATAGTTTTGAAAATATATAAATCAATCAAGTAAAATATCCCCAAGCAAGAAACTGGGGCAAAAGTTGCGTTTGTGGTAAATAAATCTAGTTCCGAAAGTTGTAACTAATAACCCAGAATTAATGCTTTTTTGAGCCTTTAATACCTTTTTTTTTCTAGCCCTATCCAAAACCCACATTACGGTCCAAAGAAAGACCTTCTGACCAGTCTTCAAAAGATGCCAAGTCAGACAAATGAGAGTCTTACCGGCGAACATAACATTCTGTTCCACAGCAGAAAGGACTCTAATCTCCAGCAGAGAGAGTCATACCGGCAACACTCCAAATCCCCAGCTGGAAAGTGATACAAATGAGAGAGTCATATCGGTGAAAACCTTCACAGGCACCATAAGGCGATGAAAGCTAAGAGAAGAACAAAAAATGAGAGAGACTTGATAGTGAAAACCCTTTGGGCACTACAAGTCGAATAAGATTAAGAATCCAATGGGGAATCGCCAATTGAAGATCTTGAAAAATGATTGACGGTAGAGGATAGGCCACATACGCATGTCATGGCCATTAGAGTCGGTATCTGCGTTTGATAGGTTTTTATTTATAGTTTCTTTTGTAAAAGAGTCATCATTTCCTTTGTCTTTTATTTTGTTTCTTTTATCTTTCTCCTTTCATAGAAAAACTCCCCAATAGAGTCTGTCTGGTCATAACAAGTGTGAATTGACTTCAAAATATGTCATCAGCTTCCCAATTATACAAAATGAGATCTGACTAGTGCATCCAAATGGTGTAGTCAGCGAGGAACAAACGCGAGGCCAGTGTCAAGAAAATATTCCCAACAAAAGGGAATTGACAAAAGGATTGACGAGTGTCAAAAGGGATATCCTTGCCAAAACCAAAGTTATAAACCTCAAGGTCAAAGCCAGTGGGAAAATCAAGGAGAGCAATGAGCATGATTTGGGAAATTCATACTAGGACTAAAAGGTCGGGGAAATGTCAGCTTCCGAGTTATGTCACAAAAGAAGACGGATATCCCCAGCAGGAAGGGATTATCCCCAGCACATAATATCATCCCCAACAAGCTGTGGAACGCAGAGCAAGGAAGGAGAAAGGGAAAAGCCATCCCAGTAGGGGTATCACAACCAACCACCATGTTTTAAACTAACAAATTTTGTTTGATTTGAAACAGGTAAAGGAAATGGCATTGATGCCAGAAATGCATGCCGCAAGGGATATTATCAAACTGGGGCAGAAAATTTTCCTTCCGCTTAGAAAATTTTCTGGAAGTCAGGTACCCATGCGGGAAAGAATAAAGATAACGCCAGTCTCAAGGGAAGTGGTCTTAGAACCAGTGTTGCCCCCAACATAATAAGTTCTATGGAGGAAGTTGTTCCCCAGCAAAGGGATGAAACTTGAGCTCAGTGAAGCACTAGTTCTGAAAGAATCAGAATCCCCCAACAGTGTTATCCTCGACAGCGTTATCCCCAGCTGATAACATTTTACCCCCCCAACAGGTAAGTAAATAATTCCCCAACAGTGTTATCCCCAGCAAGTATTCGAGGTAAGACATTTTCAAGTCTTAAGGATATTTTGGGTTCATCCGCCCTCAAATAGGATATTTTGGGTTCATCCGCCCTCGAACAGGATATTTTGGGTTCATCCGCCCTCGAACAGGATATTTTGGGTTCATCCGCCCTCGAATAGGATATTTTGGGTTCATCCGCCCTCGAATAGGATATTTTGGGTTCATCCGCCCTCGAATAGGATATTTTGGGTTCATCCGCCCTCGAATAGGATATTGTGGGTTCATCCGCCCTCGAATAGGATATTGTGGGTTCATCCGCCCTCGAATAGGATATTTTGGGTTCATCCGCCCTCGAATAGGATATTTTGGGTTCATCCGCCCTCGAACAGGATATTTTGGGTTCATCCGCCCTCGAATAGGATATTTTGGGTTCATCCGCCCTCGAATAGGATATTTTGGGTTCATCCGCCTTCGAATAGGATATTTTGGGTTCATCCGCCCTCGAACAGGATATTTTGGGTTCATCCGCCCTCGAATAGGATATTTTGGGTTCATCCGCCCTCGAATAGGATTTTATTTTCAAAGTTGTTGTTGAAGCCAGGCGCCCACCTGAATAACGAAAGGAATACTTTTCTTGTCTGTCCATTGCATATTTTAGGTGCCCACCTGTATAACAAGGGAATACATTCCACACCTTTGCCAATAGGAGACGCACTTCCTAAGTCTAGTTCTGCCAATAGGAGACGCACTTCCTAAGTTAGTTTCACCCATAGGAGACGCATTTCCTCCTAAGTTTAGTTTTACCCATAGGAGACGCATTTCCTCCTAAGTTTAGTTTTACCCACAGGAGACGCATTTCCTCCTAAGTTTAGTTTTACCCATAGGAGACGCATTTCCTCCTAAATTTAGTTTACCCATAGGAGACGCATTTCCTCCTAAGTTTAGTTTACCCATAGGAGACGTATTTCCTCCTAAATTTACTTTTACCCATAGGAGACGCATTTCCTCCTAAGTTTAGTTTACCCATAGGAGACGCATTTCCTCCTAAGTTAGCATTGAAGTTGGGAGCCCGCCCATATAATAGAGGCATACATTTCTGTCATTTTACTTTCAGTTCTAGGTCGCCCACCAGTAAAATGCGGGAATACATTTCAGTTCTAGGTCGCCCACCAGTAAAATGCGGGAATACATTTCAGTTCTAGGTCGCCCACCAGTAGAATGCGGGAATACTTTTAAGTTCTAGGTCGCCCACCAGTATAATGCGGGAATACTTTCTGTTCTAGGTCGCCCACCAGTAAAATGCGGGAATACATTTCAGTTCTAGGTCGCCCACCAGTAAAATGCGGGAATACTTTCTGTTCTAGGTCGCCCACCAGTAAAATGCGGGAATACTTTCTGTTCTAGGTCGCCCACCAGTAAAATGCGGGAATACATTTCAGTTCTAGGTCGCCCACCAGTAAAATGCGGGAATACATTTCAGTTCTAGGTCGCCCACCAGTAGAATGCGGGAATACATTTCAGTTCTAGGTCGCCCACCAGTAAAATGCGGGAATACATTTCAGTTCTAGGTCGCCCACCAGTAAAATGCGGGAATACATTTCAGTTCTAGGTCGCCCACCAGTAGAATGCGGGAATACTTTTAAGTTCTAGGTCGCCCACCAGTATAATGCGGGAATACTTTCTGTTCTAGGTCGCCCACCAGTAGAATGCGGGAATACTTTTAAGTTCTAGGTCGCCCACCAGTATAATGCGGGAATACTTTCTGTTCTAGGTCGCCCACCAGTAAAATGCGGGAATACATTTCAGTTCTAGGTCGCCCACCAGTAGAATGCGGGAATACTTTTAAGTTCTAGGTCGCCCACCAGTATAATGCGGGAATACTTTCTGTTCTAGGTCGCCCACCAGTAAAATGCGGGAATACATTTCAGTTCTAGGTCGCCCACCAGTAAAATGCGGGAATACATTTCAGTTCTAGGTCGCCCACCAGTAGAATGCGGGAATACATTTCAGTTCTAGGTCGCCCACCAGTAAAATGCGGGAATACATTTCAGTTCTAGGTCGCCCACCAGTAGAATGCGGGAATATATTTCAGTTCTAGGTCGCCCACCAGTAAAACGCGGGAATACATTTCAGTTCTAGGTCGCCCACCAGTAGAATGCGGGAATACTTTTAAGTTCTAGGTCACCCACCAGTATAATGCGGGAATACATTTCAGTTCTAGGTCGCCCACCAGTAGAATGCGAGAATACTTTTAAGTTCTAGGTCGCCCACCAGTAAAATGCGGGAATACATTTCAGTTCTAGGTCGCCCACCAGTAAAATGCGGGAATACATTTCAGTTCTAGGTCGCCCACCAGTAGAATGCGGGAATACTTTTAAGTTCTAGGTCGCCCACCAGTATAATGCGGGAATACTTTCTGTTCTAGGTCGCCCACCAGTAAAATGCGGGAATACATTTCAGTTCTAGGTCGCCCACCAGTATAATGCGGGAATACATTTCAGTTCTAGGTCGCCCACCAGTAAAATGCGGGAATACTTTCTGTTCTAGGTCGCCCACCAGTAAAATGCGGGAATACATTTCAGTTCTAGGTCGCCCACCAGTAAAATGTGGGAATACATTTCAGTTCTAGGTCGTCCACCAGTAAAATGCGGGAATACATTCATGTTCTAGGTCGCCCACCAGTAAAATGCGGGAATACTTTCAGCTCTAGGTCGCCCACCAGTATAATGCGGGCATACATTTCATAATTTTGCATTGAAGCAACTTTTTAGTCTTGTATTACAGAGTTTGGAATCAGTAACCCCACCAGAAGGCGGAAGGTTACAACAGGAATCCCCAGCAGTAAACAATAAAATCCCCAGCACCGGGAAGCAGAAGGTTGCAACAAGAGGTCCCAGCATAAACTCAAGTCCATGTGTCAAAAGGAAGAAAAGCATCGGAAGAAAAGCACCGGAGGAAACACAAGCCGACAAGAAAGCAAGGCAACAAGAACAAATTTTAGTCTAGCCTAGCTTCTTGTTTTCTTTTAAGCACGGTGTAACAAGGAGATCGGTAAGCAGTAGTAATAGCATGCAACAACAGTAACAGTGCAGTCCAACGGTAGTCCCAGCTACCAAAGTTTTCCGAACTACATTGACCTGATTCCTATTTAGCCCAGGATATGTAGGAAACCTTTGAAGCAAAGGTTCGGTCAAATCTTTTTCAAAAAATGCTTCAACGGAGTACTCGAATGGGCAAAAAATCGCTCGCTTTATCTTTGCACGAAAACCCTTCGTGTCTTCGGGCAAAGAGGGGCAGCTGTAAGCACGTGATTTTTGCCCTATATGAGAATTACTCCCAAAAAATTCAAAAATAAAATGATTTTTCTTTGGTGTGCAATTTTGTGATATTTTGTGATATTTTGAAGAATTATTTGTATTTGTCTGTGCGTGTTTATTCGCTAAATTAATAAAAAATACAAAAATATGTCGCATTTTGCATGTAGTATTTAATTCTACAATTGTTAGTAATTAAAATTGTTTTACAAAAATTAAAAATTACAAAAATAGGCATCGTTTGCATTTTTAGCATTTAATGTCCAAATATACAATTTTATGCTTAATTAATACTTAATTGTGCGTTAATTGTTATTGGGAGTTAATTTGCGCTTTTATAACTTAATTTAGTTCTTAATAATAGTTTAAGTATTTTTATAATTTAGTTTTAGAAAAAATAAAAGAAGAAAAGAGAGCGAAAATATAAAGAAAGTCGGAATTAGGCCTCTTCTTCAATTTCAAGACATAGGCCCAAAAAATGGCCCAATCTTCCCTACGACCCAGTCCATTTCGAACTGGGTCGACCCAGTCCATAACCCAAAAGACCCAATACCCCTATCTTGCATTTCAAAGACACAAAACAAAACAAAAAAAAAAAAAAAAAATCCTAAAAATGACCTAAGTCATCCGCCCCCCCTATCATTCTTCTTCTTCTTTTCTTCTTTCTTCTCCAAACTCTAAAACACACATCCATGGCTGCCATGGCTAAGCTCCAGCAGCTTAATCTCCTTCGACACAAGCGCACACACCACCAAGAAGCCCATCTTCTCCATGTCAAGCTCAAAAGGCTCGTCCATGGCTGCGTCTTCGTCGTCAACCCATCGCCATGTTTGTTGCTTTTTCTTGCTGCCTCTGCGTCGTCCATGGCTTCCCGAACTGCTGCTCCATTTTCTCCATAAGCTGCTGAACGCAGCAGCAGTAGACGACCAGCTGCTGCCCGTGTCCAGCTGCGACGAGCAGCCATGGCTGTCCGCGACGCTGCCGCTGCTCCTCCTTCCTCCGCCGCTGCTTCTACTTCTTCTTCGTCTTCGTCGTCCTTCGTTCGAGCTTTGGTCGAGGCTTGGACAGATTTGTTTAC
Organism: Nicotiana sylvestris; assembly: GCF_000393655.2. Lineage (NCBI taxonomy): Eukaryota > Viridiplantae > Streptophyta > Magnoliopsida > Solanales > Solanaceae > Nicotiana > Nicotiana sylvestris. Next base: position 69,423,513 of record NC_091063.1, read on the forward strand.
AATCAAAGTTCGTCGTTGATTCATCTCCGGTTAGTTGTTTTTGAGTTTTATTTTTGTTCATATTTTGTTTGATATTTTCCGGATCCAAAATCGTTAAATGATTTAATCCTTGTTTTGTTCGTTGTTCATCTTTGAAATAATTTTCTATTGTGTTCATGTTGTTTGTTAAATTAATTTTCAGATTTCAAAATAGAAGTTTAATTAGTTGTTTTCATGTTTATTTCATGTTTGTATTATTGTTTAAGTAAGTATTTGTTAGTTTGATGTTTGTTAGATTCAAATTGAAATTTAATCAACTATTTCTTCAATTTGTTTCATGTGTTTATGTATTGTTAGAAATTGTTAATATTGTTAAGTTCAAGTTTAAGTTCATAATTGTTTCTTCGTCGATCTTGTTATTTGTTTAAAGAATTTAGTTGTATTAAAGGAATATATTGTTTTAATCGTTTAATCCGTCATGTTTGTTGTCTTAAAATAGATTCATTCATGTTCATACTTTGTTTGGATGATCTTGAATCCGAATTTTGTATAGTTTGATTTCTTGTTTACCATTTATGATTATTGCTTGAATTGTTCTCCTAATCTTGTTTTAAGTTTAATATAAGAATTGTTTGTTGTAATGTTGTTAGAGTTGATTTTAAGTTCAATATGATTGAATTTAGAAATCTTCATACTTTGATTGTTGTTGTTGTTGAATCCGAAAATAGGATTGTTTGTTGCTAAAATATTGTTCAATCAAATTTTAGTTGTTCTTTGTTGTTCAATTCGTGTTCATGTGATTTGTTGTTGAAATGTTGTTAAAATCGTGTTCATGTGATATTGTTGTTATGATGTTCATCCATGTTCATATTGTTGTTTGAACATTGTTAGAAATTGATCATATTGTCTATATTTTGGTTAAGTTTGATTAATTGATGTGTTATAGCTGATGGGTAGTTTGGTAAATTTGTAGTACGTTTAGGGGTAGTTTGGTAATTTCAGTAAGGTCGGAAGGGGTAGTTTAGGAATTGTACATTTTGAAATTGTTTATTTGAAGCATGGGGGACAAAATGAAATGGGGTGGGTTGTGATATGATTATTTAATATAAAGGGGGGACAAGATTTAAATTAAAGGGGAATCTTGCATTATTTTAAATAAAGCATGGGGGACAAAATATAATGGGGTGGTGTGATATGTTTATTTAATGTAATGGGGATGAGTGGAAAGATAATGGGTTGGGTAGAGAAAAAGTATTGATTTAATTGATTAAAAGGTTTATGAGATGTGTTATATATGTGAAGTCTTGAAGAAGAAAGAACAAGAATACAGATAGAGAAAAACACACAGAGACAGATACGAGAGAAAAAAAAACACAGATAAGAGAAACGAATTTGAAAGAAAAAATAAGAGAGAGAAAAAAGGCTGAACATTTAAGAGGGAGAAAATTCCGAAAAATATTTAAACTTTCAAAAATAAAAACTAAAAAAAATATTCTGCTTTCTTTCATTGTTTGAAATCAGAATTAATTGTTGTTTCATCAAAGCTTGAAGCTTTTGTTTTTGGGATTACTACTCCACCGGTCTGTTACTGGGTTGTTACTGTTGCTGGGCAGTTGTTGTTGCTGTATTGTTATTACTGTTGCTGATTCTCATCTTCATTTTCTTTTGCTTCCAATATCAGGTACACAACTGACACGCTGGTTATTGTAATCCGAAATATGAAGCATGAATACATATGAAGAATGAAATTTTGAAGTTTTAATTTTGTTTTTCTTTATTCATTTTGTTGATTGTATTTAAGCTATTTCATGTATTACTAAATAATAATTGGAATAAGAAAAAATAACATAAGTTAGTCTTTAATGAATCAGTTCGGCAAAACAGGTTAATTCACTAGTTATGAAGGCTTCAAGATTATAGGTTGATCATGAACAAGTAGCTAAATTTAGCTAAGACACGAATTTAAATTAAACATCGTAAATTAGGCATTAAGGCATGACTTGAGCTTAAGCAAGATTAAGAGAACGTTTAAGTCTAATAAACTTTCTAATAAGCTTTAGTAATTATGGTTAAATCTAGTTTCAAATGATTGTGAATAATTAATCTCAATAATTTTTTTTTAAAAAAAATAACAATGCTGAGTTTTAATCTAGCTATATTTGTTTATTTTGAATATTAGTTGTTGAATTTTTATTTTATTTATAATTTCGAAATTAAGAGTGAAATTCCTTTTTCATCAATATTTGTATTAATCAAGCAATTAGCATGTCATGTCTTCTTAAATAATAAAAGCTAGTAATAAATTAGGATTTTCTTTCTTTATTTTAGAGACTCATTTTTATAGAAAAATGTAGTCGTTTTAAGATTTGTCCAAATAAATGAGATGAGCCTCGCTTAATGAAATGTATAGATTGCGGGGCCCTCAATAAATGTACATTTAATCGCTTAGAATTAGGGAGGAGCCGTTTTAGCAAATTTCACGGCCCTACCCAAAATAATGATACGCTAGACTCTTTAGGCGCGATTTAATTAATTTTACCTTTTTAAACTCGGATGCGCATTTCATGCGACCCAAATCTAAATCCTAAAACATTGAATAAAAATGTGTTCCGGATTGCGGGTGCATTTCATGTGACGTAATCCAAAGACATGTTTTAAACGATGTTCACAATTTTTTTAAAAATAATAATAATAATAATAAAGTGGTAAAGAGTTAAAATTGGCACATCGGTTCATAATTGTATTAAAATCAGATAAATAAGCCAAATATGACAGTTGAGCGACCGTGCTAGAACCACGGAACTCGGGAATGCCTAACACCTTCTCCCGGGTTAACAGAATTCCTTATCCGGATTTCTGGTACGCTGACTGTAATATGGAGTCATTCTTTTCCTCGATTCGGGATTAAATTGGTGACTTGGGACACCCTAAATCTCCCAAGTGGCGACTCTGAAATAAATAAATAAATCCCGTTTCGATTGTCCTTTAATTGGAAAAAACTCCTTGTACCCTCGCGGGGGCGGAAAAAGGAGGTGTGACACTGGCTATTTTTTGATTACCAGTCCGAAAACTGGCTAGCTCGTGCTATTTTCACAAGTCCAAACTGTTGGTTCGCATAATAATATAATGTAAAAATAGCACGGGCTAGCCAGATTTCGGACTGGTAATTAAAAAATAGCTAGCTTTTGCAAAGTCATTGAAAAATAGCCACTATTTTGGTGCAACACGAAAAGTTCCAGCATAATATACTGGAGATTGGAGCACATGTGCATGAACTTCCAGCATATTATGATGGACCGGTATATTATACTGGAACTCCAGTATATTATACTGGAATTCCAGTATAATATATTATGCTAAAATATTTTTCGAATTTTGAACAGTGTTTTCGTTCAAATTTATCTTTATATGAAAAGTGACTAAATTTTGATTACTTTTGAAGCTGTATCGACAAGCTGACCCAGGGTTGCACTTCTGCAGTAGGACTGCTCATCGGGCGGTTATTTATTCTTAACGGTTTGGCTTATCGGTTATCGGCTTTTAAATGTATTAATCCACTATCCATCCGATAAGATATCGGGCGGATTGGTATCGATTTAGCTCTTATCTGACGGTTTATCGGCATAATTCAATCTATATTCAATCAGAATTACTAGAAAATATGCACCTATAAACGGAGTACTAATTCAGAACCCATATGGGAGTGTTAATCCATGTCTGGATGTAGCTCCCTTACAAATTGAAAACTCACTTAGTTCATATTTACGATTAAGATTTCAGGCGCATCACCTTTCATCAGGTGTCCGTAATATTCATTGCTCATGCCTGAAAAAGACATCTCTACACCCTCACCTATATCTTATAACTGATGCATTGGCTAACTTATCTTGTCAAGTTCAGTAATATTGCATCCTTTATGCAGTATGCCTAGGAAAGACTTGTTTATAATGTAATACTACTTCATATGTATGAGTATTCCAAAACATTTGTATGCTTGAATTTGATTATGAACTTTCTGCCTTTTGTAAAGTAATTAATGAGGATTATGTTACATATTTTTCATAATTTTGATTATTTAGGAATATTTAGGCGTTAGAACTTAGAGATAGAGTAGTGGAAGAGTGGAAGACTGAAGTGGAAGGGTTTTTGATATTTAATATATATATATATATATATATATATATATATATATATATATATATATATTGTATGCATATTCGATTTCGCGAAAATACCCTCATTATTTAAGGGCCACCAAATTAAGCTTAAGGGCTTTTTTGTCCTTCCCCAAATCCCAAAAAATAAACCCAAATAAATCCGATCTCTCTCCCGTCAGAAATCCCTTTAACTCTTTCCTCTTCTCATTCTATTCCTAATCAGCTGGTAGAGATGAATTTCTTGAAGTCTAAGCTTCATTTTCGACATCCAATATCAGTTTTGTAAGCTCAACCTAAATCTCGAAGAATTTCTATAATCTCCTAAATTTTTCCTTTTCTTTTCAACTTAATGTCGATTTTTTATAGATCTTCCTCCAAGTTCATCCATGATTCAGGATTTTTGATATTATACAAGTAAAATTGATGGGAAACATAGAGACATCGACATTGTTGGTGGTAACACAACGTTCTAGTGTTGGGTCACTGTAAGCATCCTTAAATTTGCACTTGTCTCACAATTTTGGGGCTAAAGATAAGTTCCGAGTGAATTTTTTAATCGTAGTAAAGTTTTAATCTTGGGTCAAAAATAGATTTTTTAAATCGAGATGTACATTTCACGGAGCAGTTTACTCTCACAAATGTTTTCTTACCTCCGTTTCCTTACTTGGTTGTGGAATCCTATATAGGAAGTTCTTATTGAAGATAATAGTGACTTCTTCATAATTTCTGTTGCAAAATTATAGTTTATGATAGATACACTTCTTATTTGTAAGCTCTTGAAGTTATCCAGACAGAACGTTTTGATAATCAAGTAATTTGCAGGGTAGTTGCGATGCAAATTGAGGGTGATGAAAAACTAGATTTTTTTTTCAACTTCTACAGGTATTACCCATTGATTTTTTGTCTCAACTTTTACAAGCTTATGATTGTACAAATCATGAATTAGAAGTTGGAGGGTGCAACACTTTAATCCCACAAATATTTTCTTACGTATGTTTCCTTACTTGGTTGTGGAATTCCATATAAAAAATTCTTGTTTTTTATCTGCTAAGAGGCATTGTTGTACTTTGTTGGTCCACCAAGGGTTAGGAAGATATTTTTGGCTTCATCAATTTCAGTTACTCTGGGCAGAAAGTTTGTATGCATCTTCCTTGGTGGTGTCAAGGATGAGACTGATATTAGAGGTCATCGGAGAACTTACATTAGAAGCATGCTCTCATGCCCAATTGATGGGTTAAAGGTGCAGAGTGAACCTTCTACTAGCCTGATGTCGCTTTTAGTATTTATTGCGACTTATATGTGCTGGTTGTCTAACCAATGGACCTGGATTCACATATTTATACATGATTCTATTGTCAAAGAATTACCTCTTCCATTTTCATTTCAATTGTTGTTGGATCGCTTGTTCGCCTTAATGAAATAAATTATTATTAAGATTTGCAATGTAGGAATATTTTTTAAGTTGTGATTGTCTATTATAAAGACATTAAGATCTGTTATATGCTCTCACGAACTATGTTTTACAAACTGAAATTTTTCTTTCCAACATCTGCAGTGATTCTCAAGTTGCAACTTATTTTTATCCATTGACTGATTGTCTCAAGTTTTACAAGATTATAATTGTACAAAGCATGAAACTAAGAAGCTGGAGGGCGCGACTGCAGAAACATTTGATACTACAGAAGCTCTAAAAGTTTTCATATTCATAACACTTGTAATTCTTGAAAAAGGAAGGACAATCACCTCTAATATTGTTTTCTGTAGAAATTAGTAGTTTATTTATGAATTTTGTAAGTATTAGAGGTTAGGCCTAAAGTCCCCCTCGTCTTGTAGTCATCTTAAACATTTTAAGAAATATAGAACATATTCTTTTAGTTACCAAAAATGTTTCTATCTATAATCAAAAAAATGAGTTGTTGCAATTTATGATTTTTGCAGTACTATCTATTAACAATGACAATCTACATTGACTTTTTTCAATGAGCAAAAGGACTCCATAACAACTGGATCACCTCATAGCTTCCTTGTCCATCCGTTTTGAAACCTACAACACAAAAAAATTTGATTTTAATTTATATACATTATGAATATCTAGCAATTTAATAGGAGTTAAATATAATGAAACTACACTTGCTTGTGGGGAGATTGAGATATTGGAATTTCAGTTATTTTTCTTTTGAGTAAACAATTTCTTAAGTCATGACCAGTTCCACCTAAATTAGGAACATGGCAGTATCTTGTTTTTTTAGCAGCTTCAACACCACCAATTAACCTTTTCCCTTTCTTCCTTCCTTTTGTCTGAGATTGTTGGGGATTTTCAATATGACAATCTTCATCTGGAGAACTATGTTATGTAGATTGACTAATATCAACATGTTCATGCTCATCAATGATGTGCTCATTTTCAGGAAGACATTGAATAACTTGCAACACTCTTCCTAATTCCCTTTTGGCACAATCAAGACGACATTTCGTCTTTACTGATTCACGAGTCAAATCTCTAACTATAGATTGAAGATTTTGGAACTAATTATCATCCTTACTGAGATTCATCATATGAGAATTTTAGTACCAATGAATTTTCTTGCCTCCATCTAGCCGACAAGTATTTCTCTGGTAACGTGAAATAATTATGAGCATTAAGTACTCGACTAGAATGCCTGCACAAAATTCCTTAAAATTCAACTCTTGGCAAGAACATTGAACAACCTCTTCTAGTGGATTCCAATAAACAAAACGTCCACCATCTGTTTTGCTGTAGTGGCGCACAATATAAGATCCATCACTATTTGAAAATAAACCATATTCAACAGAGAGTATTATCTCATCCTGTAATAACTTAAAGGCAAAAGGTATGGGGACTTTTGATGCATGTTTCTCCATTGGCATGAATGTCTTAATTTGAGGATTGTAATACTTTTTGTCGCATCGTTGCCTCTTCACTGACATGGTTTCTTATGCTGACTGTTGTACCAACCTGCTCAACAAGTTCTTTTAAACTAGTTCTTGCATGTAAAAATCTTTTCAAAGATGCATTAATAGATTCTTAGCGTCCAGTTGTTGTCATTCGAGCAAAAAAATATCCTTTCAAGTATGGTAATGCCCATGATGGACGATCTTCATATAGCAATTTGATATGCCTATTTGATTCAAGATCAAATTTAGTAACCAATTTGCATATATATATGTATATATATATATATATATATATATATATATATATATATATATATATATATATTCTTAACGGGTTAACGGATTATCCGTTAAGAAAATTGAATAATCCGCCCCCAAATCGATAAGTCGTTAATGAAAAAATTTCAATTCGTTCCCCGCCCATTAAACCGTTAACCCAATACCAATAAGTCATTAAGCTTCGGTTTCGGTTCGGTTTTGAACACACCTATTCTCCAGTCCGCTGGAGCCCAGAACTGAAGAAAGAAACTTTGTTTTCCTTTTTGTTATTTTGTTTGTTTTACCCCAGAAAGTGAAGTGCTATCGTAAAAACTAGCGAGAAATGGATGACAGGATCGGAGACTATAATTGAACCCCAAAGAAAGAAGGGAAGAAGCTAACTAAAGAGAGAAAGTAGCATTAGAAAGGGGAAAAAGAGAGATAAACTGGAACACTTTATGAACTTTTTTGGGGTATTAGCATTCATCTCACAATATCACATGCAATCACAATTCCTCCGCTTCTGTAATGATACTCCATGCCATGATTAAAGCTAATCGAAGCACATGCCAGTAAAAAGTTAGTAGTCAGGTAGCAAACAGAAAGGGAAGCGTAGACTAATATATTATATATATATAGAGAAAAATGACCTTACTCATTGTCTAGTTTTTTTGCGGTAAATTAACAAATGCATAATATAGGTATGCATATAAAATTATATCACTTGACCGTAGTTAATTAACATATCATTTAATCATAATAAATTAATATAATTTGATGCAAAAATTGAGTGTGAGTAAGTATATGGACTTAGATTATGCTATTTATACTCATCTGTGGAGTTCAATTATGGAGGTATGTAACCAGTTTCAATAGATGCCTTATTTCTTAACTCAAATCTAGGAGAAAAGTAATAGTTTACAATAATCTATATATATATTAAAGTAAGAAAATTATCATATATAATTGACATTATGGTTAAGCCAAGTGACAAGCTAATAAATATCAATAGTATATGGTAACTTTATTCTATATTTGACAATTTTTTTAAATACAAATATAATATCTCTCTCTCTCTCTCTCTCTCTCTCTCTCTCTCTCTATATATATATATATATATATATATATATATATTAAAGCAAGAAAGTTACCATATATAATTGACATTATGGTTAAGCCAAGTGGCAAGCTAATAAATGTCAATAGTATATGGTAACTTTATTCTATATTTGATAATTTTTTTAAATACAAATATAATATAACATAATATAATACTATATATATACACACACACACACAGAGAATTTGAATTAAAAGATAATTTTGAATTTATAGATAAAGTTCTAAAATCCGAATTAAGATTAAAAACAAAATTTATCTTTTTTTATCATGTCATCATACTTAATTCGATTAATGATCATATGTAATCATGTTAGGAACTTTTATTATTTTTTATAATTATTTAAATACTACTTCGCCTCTAGCCACAAAAAAAAACTACTCCATATAACTATAAATTCTTTCACATTTAAAATCCTATAAGTATAGTTCTTTGAAACACTGTAGCCATATTTGAATAAAATGAAATACTTTTAAAATAAATATAATATATAGGGTATACGTCTATGTTTATCTAAATAACAAAAAAGAATTTACAAAACCAAATAAAAGTTTACTTACATATATAATAAAGTAAACATACATGCTGGAGAAAGAAACATCACAAAATCAGTCAATAATAAAAAAAAGTTGTTTCTTTTTTCTTTTGAAGAATATTTGTTTGAAGAGTCAATTTGCATAAATGGACATTAAACAAATAACAAAACTTTAGCTATACAATTGCTATCATTAGTTTCAATTTAGCACATTCAAGGAATTGAAGAGTATAAGCTGAAACCCCTTCATTTAGCTGTAGTCAAGCCACTATTGCAAGGGTATAATATTTGTTTCGTTGAAGAATATTAGTTTTGAATCATTAGATTATGTGAAAGGTTTTTTTTCAAACTCAACAAGAGATAAATTGGTTTCTAATTGATAGTTTCTATAACGACTTTTAAGTGTAACAAAGAGTATATATAAAAAAAATTGTATGAAGTGAAATATTTTTTTTATAAAAATGTAAACAAATTATTTCGAAAAAACTCTTTAATTTTTTTTAATTCAAAGATAATAAAAAGATAAGATATTTTTTAACATTAGTAGAGAGTTTTAAAATTATTATAATAGAAGTTATATCATGGATAAACTCAAAATATCGAAATCTTATGAAATATTTACATAATATCCGGCCATATTTATTATTTACTTTTTATAGCTAATATAAATAGATAATATACCGGCAACACACGATTATACACATATTATATATGAATTATATATAAATTGCACATCATTTAATTTTTTAATTTAAGTGGTCGGTGAGCACCGATTTAGGCTGATTAGATAAAGCCAAAAGAAAAAATGAAATAATTTCAACCAAAGACTAAAAATATTATTAAAGTTTATATGTAGACAATTTTTATTAAAACTCTTCCTTTTATAGTGAAAAAAAATAATTTTTTGTAACAAAAGAAATAATGACATAAAAAATAAGATAAAAGAAAATAAATATTGAAAAAAAATGTTAGAAAGATCTAAAAACGAGAAATAAAAGATGACAACAAATTTTTTCTTATGTTTCATCTTTGTTGAGTATAAAAAATTTGAAAGTTAATCTCACCGATTTCTAATATTTTTTTTTTCAACTCAAATACATAGATTATAAGATAAGGATATCTTCAAATATTTTTTTTTTAATTTACGTTATTTGTCGTTTTTAAAAAATTACTATTACTAACAAACTGATATGATATTCGAATTTGAGTAGTTTGCATTGAGGTTAAGCCAAGTATGGTGTCGAAAAATAAACTACTTGATAATTTTAAGACAATATATGCAATGTTTTATAATAATAATCAATTAATTTAACATCTAATGATTCAAAGAACAATTTTTTTGTATATATAGGATATTAAAAATTCAAATTCTGGGGCTAGAGATATCGATAAACTTAAAGTGGAGTCATACTGAAATAAATCCAGCCAAAGAATCATTTAAATTTTTAGATAGCCGATAAAAGTGAATTTTAAATTAAGAATAATATCTTCACTTGCATCATTATAAAGATAATCGTTATTATAATATATATATATATTAGAAATTGAAATTTCAAATAGAAATATTTTTTGAAAAATAAAATCATACAAAATAAGAGTTCAATCGTAGTATAAGAGTCACGTTGTAATCAAAGAATCGTTTATATCGTGTCAACCTTTGTACTTTGTGTAAGCACGAGATTTTTGCCCTATGTGAGAATTACTCCCAAAAATTCAAAATAAAACAATTTTCCTTTGTGTGCAATTTTGAGAATTTTTGTGGCATTTTTGGATAATTATTTGTATTTCTCCGTGCATGTTTATTTGTTAAATTAATAAAAAAAATACAAAAATATGTCGCATTTTGCATTTAGGATTTAATTCTACAATTAGGAGCAATTAAGCTTGTTTTACAAGAACAAAAAAATCATAAAAATAATGTACGTTGCATTTTTAGCATTTAATGTCCAAATTGTGTGATTTTATCGTAATTGCTATTTAATTGTGTGTTAATTGTTATTAAGAGTTAATTTGAATTTTTATAAATTAATTTAGTTCTATAGGATAATTTAGAATTTTTAGAATTTAGTTTTAGTTTAAGAAAAAATAAAAGAAAAAAAAAGCATTGGAAATAAGAAGAAAATCGGATTGGGCCACATTTTAATTTAAATCAACCAGGCCCAAACCAAATAACTCTCACCGGGTCGACCCGACCCAGTCCGCCCCATAACCCAAATGAATCCCAACCCCCGTTTTCATATTTTCATTTTCCCAACCCCAAAAACCCTAAAACCACCCGCCCCCTCCCCTCTTCATCATCCCCAAACCACCCCCTTCCCCCTCACGTCCCATGGCTGCCCTCCTCACCACCATCTACTCCAAACGACCACCAGCCTCACGATGGACCAGCGACGCAGCCACACACATCCACACCTGCCCGCCCCCCTCTCCTCTCCTTCTCCAAACGAACCACCTTACCCAAGCGACCCCTCCAGCTCAAAACCACCCTCCCATGACTGCCTTTTTCTTTTGCTTCGTCTTCAACTCCAGCCATGGACGAACCACCATGAACGACCATGTCAACCTCCAGTCCAAAACCAAGCGACCAGTCGTCCCTGCTCCTCCCCATTCCTCGACGTGAGTCGCTGCTTCGTGCAGCTTCACCAGTTCGTCGACCTCCAGCCATGAACGACCATGTCGCTTCAAGCAACCCCACTGCCATCTCCAGCAACCATGGCTGCTGTGTCTTCTTCTTCGTCAGTCCGGCGACCAACACCTGAAGCCATTGATCCTCCAATCGCCGGAAAAACCATCGCCAAACCACCAGCTCCCTCACGTCAAGCAGCGTTGCTGCTGTTACTATTTTTTCTTCTTCGTCAGCAACTCCATCTCCAGGCAGTACGTCGAGGTCATGCTCAGTCATACGTTGAGGCAGTACGTCAAGGTTCCGTTCGAACCGGACTTCAAACTAGTAGGTTTCCGTTCTCTTTTCTTTTAGTTTTCGTTCAGTGAATTCATCTTCCGCTCCTTTTCTTCTTTCTATGATTATGTTCGTGTTCCGATATGTTGGTTTGAATTCGAACCCAGGTCTTTGTTTGTGTTAGAGATAATTCGTGTTCATTTTTGTTTGAAGTTCGTTAGTTTTTCATCAAGTGATTTAATGTCGAGTGTTTATCTGATGGTCTTTAGTTTTTGATTTAGTTTGAATAATTCATCTTTGTTATGATGTTGTTTGATTTAGTTTGAGTTCAACTGATGTTGAATTTAGTGATTTAAATCTGCTTGTTTGTCCCGTTAAGTTTGGATATGAATCTCACTCTGTTGTTAATTCATGAACGCTGTCAATTAGGAGTTTGTTTGGGCGAGTTTGTTATTCAGAGTTTGTTTGTTAATTGGATCGTTGATTAGGTGAATTGGTTATAGCTGATATGGTTTTGGTACAGATTGAAAGGGATGGGGGTAGAATGGTAATTTCAATAGTTTTAGGGCATTTTCGGGATTTTAAGTTTTAAAAAATGATTAATTTGAGTGTTCTGTCCACTAAGTACTAATAATATTAAATTAATACATTTTTTAATACATAGTGGGGGGCAAGACATATGGTAGTGGACATTAATACATTGTTTAATATAGTGGGGGACAAAGCATGCGGTAGTGGGGAATAAGGGAATTAAATAAAGAAAAGATATGTGGTAATGGGAACTAATATATCTGTTTAATATAGTGGGGGATAAAACATTAAGTAGTGGGATTCAAAAGGGGGTTGAGGAGAAGATGGTGGGATTTAATTTAAGTGCTTCAAGTTTGGCTATAAAGAAGAAGAGCTTGACACAAGTTAAGAGGAGGATTTTCTGAACATTAAGAGAGAATTGGGGGGTGAGAAAAAAAAAGGAAAAATATTAACTGGTCTTTCAATCTAAAAAAGGTTTTATTAAACACTGTTATTGGGTTGTTCTATTTCCGTTACTGTTGTTGTTGCTGTGTTGTTGCTGCTGCTCATGCTGATACTTTTCTTCCTTTTCCTTGTGGTCCCTTTCCAGGTACATTTTCGAATCAATACTGATGTGGCTGTGAGATGTGAAAGTGAAATGAAATGCTCGGGTGTTTGATGAATTAGTGTTGTATCTATAGTTTAATAAGATATGTGACAAGTATTTATATAGTTTAGTTTTATAACTCAACTGGAATGCATGACGTAGTCTTGTATTTAACCGGAACTGTTTGTTTTTCAAACTATAGTTTGTAGTTGTCAATTACAGACTCCATGTAGTTAAATATGTAATTTGTAGAATGAACAAATAAGTTAAGGGATTAGTTGCCATATTTCATCTCTAGCTTTCTTTTGTATTTGAGGCAGATTTTAAATAGGCAGTGTTCGATTCCGTTAGGCAGCATATAGGCCAATATTCGAATCCGTGTTGATAACATTTCCTAGCCGTTAATTCCAATAGTTTAAATCAATTTTAGGAATGTTAGTTTAAATAAATTTGGAGAATGGTTAGTTTGTTTTGAATATCTTGACAGTTTTGTATGCATTTTGTAATTTCAGCTTTAGTAGTTCACTTATATAATAAAGGCACAAAACATTTCTCCATTTTTACGAGTTCGAGTGTAAATTACCGTTATCATCTACTGTAATCCAATAACTACTTGTCAAGCATGTAATTAATTAAGACTTTTCTCGTTTCTTTTAGAGACAAACTTAATAGAAATGTAGTCACTTTAGGATTGCCCTTTAAAAATAAATGAGACTAGCCTCGTCAAATAAAACGCAAGCTGCGGGGCTCTCAATAAATGGTTAATAATTAATTAGACTTCGGATGCGCCGTTTTAGCAAGATTTCACGGCCTTCTCAAAAATAATAATGCGCTAGTCGCTTTAGGCGCGTATTTAATTATTTACTTTCTTAAATGCGGGTGTACATTGATGTGACCCAAATCCAAATCTCAACGGAGTCGAAATGTGTCGCTAATCACGGGTACATTGATTGTGACATGGTTCGAGATGCATGTCCATGACGTTGCAAATTCCTTTAAAAAAATAATGAATGAGACGAGCCTCGATAAACAAGAATACACAAATTGCGGGGCCCTCAACGGACAGTTATTTCGAATGCTTAGATTTCGAGACAGGCCGCATAGCGAACTTTACGGCTTTTTTCTCAAAATAACAATGCGTTAGTCTTTAGGCGCGTATTTAATAATGTTATTTTCCTAAACTTGGGTGCACATTTATGTGACCCAAATCCAAATCTCAACGAAGTTGGAACGTATCAAAAATTGCGGGTACATTTATGTGGCGCAATTTGAGATGCATTCTCACGACGTTGCAATTCTTTGAATAAATAATAACAAAGCGGTAAACAGTTAAAATTTGCACGTAGGTTCATAATTGTATAAAATGAGATAATCAAGCCGAATATGACAGTTGAGCGACCGTGCTAGAACCACGGAACTCGGAAATGCCTAACACCTTCTCCCGGGTTAACAGAATTCCTTATCCGGATTTCTGGTGCGCAGACTGTTAAACAGAGTCATTCTTTTCCTCGATTCGGGATTCAACCGGTGACTTGGGACACCACAAATCTCCCAAGTGGCGACTCTGAATCTTTAAATAAAATCCCGTTTCGATTGTCCTTTAATTGGAAAAACTCCCTTCCGCGTCCCTTTGCGGCGGCGCAGGCGAAAGAGGAGGTGTGACAGCTCTGGCGACTCTGCTGGGGAATAAACTCAGAATCTCTGGTTCAGGGTTCAGAATTCGAGCTTAGATGAATTGTTATATTTGGCTTTATTTATTATTTGATCTTATTACATGTTTTGGCCTAAATGTGCAAAATGATACTTTTTTACCGCTTTGATATTATTTGAACTGTACATATAAACTGTGCTGAAACCTTCTCTTCTCACCTCCGGGGATGTGCTTACTGGTTGAGACTCCCTATTCTGTTAGTGTCATACCCTGAAATAAAAGAGGCTCGGAAAGTTTCTAAGCCGGCTGGCCTTTTGGTTCCCGGAAAGGAGCTCCTTCCTCAACTCGAGTTGTCCGCTCGGGTACACTGTCTAGAACATATACCCAGGTTGAACCTAGAATAACTTGACTTCATGCCGGATCCCTAGTAGGAACGTTTATTTGCATCATGTTGCATTTGACTTAGGGGACTCAACACAGGGGTTGGGTCCGTCTAGGACAAGCAACCTGAAATGAAAAAAGACCATCCTGCTGCATCCTGTTTGTTTTGCACATTTATTTGCTTCAGATCTGCATGTTGACCGGTTTCTGAAATCGGGAATTTTTGAAAAATTGTGAAAAAAAAGAAAAAGAAAAATAGCAGTGTAGGGAGATAACTACTTGTTTTTATAAAAATAAAACCAATGTCCAAGTAGTGTCAAAACCCTGCCGAAATTTTGAAAAATGAAAAAAATTGTCTTTTTTAGTTTGATTTATTTGAAAAACAAAAGAAAGGAGTCTTGTTTACAAGTTTAGTTTATGTTGGACGAACTACGCGGGTATGATTCTCACCGGATGTGAGATACGTAGGCAAACCTCTTCGGTTCCGGCCCACCATATTCAAAAAATCCAAAAATATTTTTCATTACCCGCTTCTTTAGAAAGTCTTTCTTTTAGACCTCAATTTTTTTTAAAAAAAATAATACAAAAATATTTCCTTTTAATCTCTCTCAAAATCCAAAAATATTTGTTTAAAAATTCAAAAGAAAATTCAAAATTCAAAAATATTTTTTCTTTTCTTTTGTAGTATTTCTTTCATAAATTCAGAGTAATAGTCCAAGAATATTTCCTTTATTCTTCAGAAGTTTTTTTTCGAAAATTCAAAAAAAAAAAAAATCTTTCTTCTTTAGAAGTCTTTCTCTGCAAGAATGCTGAAGAAAAATCAAAACCCACAAATATTCTCTTTCTTCTTTATAAGTCTTTCTTTTGAAAAAAAAGTGAAAAAGAAAAGAAAATTCGAAATCCAGAAAAACATAAATTTAGTTTATTTCCTTTATTCCTAATCTTTCCGAACTACGCAAGATCTGATTCATGTTCCCACATAATACGTAGGCAACCCACATCAGGTTCGATCACCATTAGAAAGAAGAAAAAAATGCAGAAATGAAAAATATTGATAATAATAAGGACCGACTGAGTCTATTCTAACATGTTTTGAATTGTGAAGAAAGCTGAGGTGGTCTACTTGTGGTAAGGGAAACACAAGATCCAAGGAAAATGATAACTGACATCGAAGTTGTTACAAGTTCTTAAGAGACTCAGGGTCAGAGGGTTCAACAAGAATCTACTGTGCTGGAGAAAAATAGAATACTGAAACCGCAAATGACCGAAATGTGTCAAGCATGGGCCAGTGGTCAAGGACAGCCTCGTCATGAGTCACAATTTGCGACACAACAAGAGCATTACCACTCTCCTGAGTATCACTTGTACTCGTTTGATCTTCCTGCAAAGATTGAGAAGCATGCCTGAAAGATGGTACAGGAAGAAATGACCCAAAGAGTGAAAAGCTTAGAACAATGGTTGACAAACATACAAGGGTCGGCAGGTCAAAAGAGTGTTGCCTTCAAAGATCTATGTATGTTCCCTGATGTCCACTTGCCGCCTGGTTTCAAGACTCCCAAATTTGAAAAGTACGATGGACATGGAGATCCCATAGCCCACCTGAAAAGGTATTGCAATCAACTGAGAGGTGCGGGAAGAAATGAAGAATTGTTGATGGCTTATTTTGTGGAAAGCCTTACGGGAGTAGCCTCCGAATGGTTTATGGATCAAGACACGTCTCGCTGGTATGTCTGGGATGACATGGCACAGGCCTTTGTCAAACAGTTCCAATACAGCATCGACATTGCCCCTGACCGCATTTCCCTTTCAAACCTGAAGAAGAAACCAAGTGAAAGTTTCAGGGAACATGCCATTAAATAGAGAGAGTAAACAACTCGAGTTAAGCCACCCATGGATGACCACGAGCTAATAACTGTCTTCCTTCAAGCGCAAGAGCCAGATTACTTTCAAAACATGATGTCCGCAGTTGGCAAATCCTTCTCGGAAGCAATCAAAATGGGAGAAATGATAGAGAATGGTCTTAAGACAGGCAAAATTATAAGTCAAGCAGTTTTTAAAGACGCAACTCAGGCTGTCCGGGTTGAGTCTGATAATTTTAGCTACACAAATGAGAAGATGGAAGAAATCATGATGACATTAGGGTCGAGAAGACGTTAGAGAACATCTCGAAGGTATGATCAGCCTCCTCAAGTTTTCCATGACTCCCCTGAGCAGTATTATCCACCTCAGAACCCTCAATACTTTGTCGCTCCACCTCAGTATGTTGCCCAACTACCAAAACACACCAGAAGGCGAGCATGAGCATCACGAAACCTCCAACAGCCTCCACAAAATATTCAGGTGCCCTATAACCCACATCCAAGCCAGAGGTATAAAGGGGAACAAAGGTTGAAAGATAATTTTACGCCAATAGGAGAGTCCTATGCAAGCTTGTTTAAGAAGTTAAAATATCATGACATGTTTGCACCTATTCCTCCAAATCATGTGGACCCCCGTGCAAGAAGCTTTGACCCTTCTAAAAGCTGTGAATACCATTCCAATGCTCAGGGGCACAATGTTGAAAGCTGTCGGGATTTGAAAAGAGAAATAGAAAGGATGATCCAGGAAAATCTGATTCTGATCCAAGATAGTGACACCCAGAATATCGCGCAAAATCCTTTACATGCACATCATGATGAACACTTTATGGGGAAGATACCCGGTGACATGGAGTTTGAGAATCCTCTCAGGAGCTTGCTGACTGAAGTTAATGATGTTGAAATTGGAGAAGGCTCTGCTAATTCTGATGAGCAAATTTGTGGCTAAATGTCAAGTCTAGCAATTGAAAAGTCATTCCCTCCTCACTAGGAAGGAATCTTGGTAGCTTGTTTTGATATTTTTCTATTATCTGAGTTATTTCAGGGTCGTGATCCAGATTTTATTTATTTTATTGAGTCAAACCCTTCTATCCCTCAATTCTGTTTGTATGAGTCTTGTCTGTCTGTTCTGTTGCTATTTTCTTTAGCCGGGTTATTTTAGGGTTGTACTCGGATTTTAGGTTGCTTGTTTAGTTGTCAAACCCTTCCATCCTTGTTCAATAAAATACAGTTTATCCTTTTGTGTCATTCTATTTCTAGTTCTTTTCTCGTTAGTTCTAATGACATAACATGCATGCAGAAATTTTGGCCAGATCTTAAAAACTGATTTAAACGTTGAAGTACTTTGGGACTAAGTTCGAGCAAAATTCACCTTCAAATTATTGTGAAGATCGGGCTTGAGGAAGAATCAATTGAAGTTTGTTGGAAAGTTTGACATTAAGGGATGGAAAGTGTCTTGTGACCACGACACACCAAGAAGACAGACATGTTCGTCAATGCTGGGATCTCAAAAATATAGCATGATTGGCATTCTCGAGACTAGGAGGCCCTTTTTCCTCTACCCAAACACTTTATATCCTTTGCCACCCCTTTGAGCATGTGTTATTTTCTTTGACCACCCTCTTTTGGAATAAAGTTTAGAGTCGGAAAATGAAAAAAAAAAGAAAAAAAAAAAGATAAAAAAAGATTAAAAGAGTCCATGTCCCAAGAGTATAAACTGGGGCAATTCTTAGAAAGTTCAAGAAAAAAAAAAGGATTGTCTGCCTCCAAAAATAGAAGCTGGGGCAACTTGTTTTGAAAAAAAAAAGAAGAAAGAATGATGAAAATTATAGTTAGGTTAGATGTTTGAACTACGTTCGACCTGATTCCTTAAAAAAATAAGGATACGTAGGCAGCCTCACGGTTCGGTCCAACCAAATAAGAATTTAGAAGAAAAGAAAAGAAAAAATAGAAAAATTCAAAAATCCCCAGCATCTGAAACTGGGGCAAAAATTTTATTTCACTTTTGAAAGAGTCTATTCCAAGAGTTGTAAGTCTACACCCCCTCATTTTGAGTCTACTTTGAGCCTTCATGTCGACCCTTCTTTCCAACCCTATCCAAAACCTTCTAAATAAAGACCTCCCGATATGCCTTCAAGAATGCCAAGAGAAGCATGCAATGAGCAATGATTGTCACGCAACATATAACACTGTCAGGATGTTTGCGCAAGAAAGTAAAAAAAAATAGAGAAGAAAAATGAGAGAGTCTTACTAGTGAAAACCCTCACGGGCATTGTAAGACGACGGTAAGCAGAGATGAATAGATGAGAGAGACTTGTTGGTGAAAACCCCTCGGGCGCTACTAGTCGAAAGTGAGTCGTGAAACT
The DNA here is from genome assembly GCF_000393655.2 of Nicotiana sylvestris. Lineage (NCBI taxonomy): Eukaryota > Viridiplantae > Streptophyta > Magnoliopsida > Solanales > Solanaceae > Nicotiana > Nicotiana sylvestris. The sequence goes on from NC_091063.1 coordinate 69,442,748, forward strand.
GATGCAAAGGATTGGCACTGATAGGCCCGACTTCAAAGATCATAAGAATGGTAAAAAGGAAGATTGGATTAGTTTGATAGATCAGGACATTGAGTCCAAAATGCATGTCATGATTATTAAGGCTAGTTATTGAAAAAAAAATTCTTCCTTCTGTCCTTCCGACAGGGGCATTTCTTGTTAATATTTTTCTTTGCGTCATTGTGTCATTCACCCTGAGTCAGTCCTTCTCAAAACAAGCAAGAAAAGATTTCAAAATCTGCCACCAGCTTTCAGTTGTACAAAGTAAATTTGGCCAGCAAACTCAGTTGTTAATGTAAACATACCTTGAGGATTCATACAAAGGCTCCCCCAAAAGACTCTTGTCAGCCGGGTTGGCGCAAACAAAGATAACTTGTGATTCTCTCTGACAGACAAAGTGCTAAGATATCAGAAAAGATCATCTAAGAAAAGATCTCCGGTTGGGATAAGGCTGATTGAGCCAGAAATACAATGGTACCGGGTGTGAAACAATTAGGGTTGATGCAGAGCAAACGGCTGTTGAAGCTGACTCAAGCTGATCGAGCAAAATCCAAGCTGCTCAAGACCAAAGGCCACAAACCGACCACCATTTTCAAAACTGGCAATTTTTTTGTGTGAAACAGGAACAAAGCAGGGCAAGGAAAATGGTTCAAAAAAAAGAGAGAAAAAGAAAAGAAGAAAAGAGCCGACAAAGGGAAGTTTCTCAAAATTTTTGTCTTTAATTGTCTTGCTATTGTGCATAAAATCATGCCATTGATCTTCACCTTTTTCCTTCTAGGATAAAAGTCCTAGTCTGATGGATTTTCCTCTCAATACAAAATCTTAGTTTGATGAATCTTTCTCCTAGGATAGAAATCTTAGTCTGATGAATCTTTCTCCTAAAATAACAAAAGTAGACCTAGTCTGATGAATCTTTCTCCTAGGATCACAATCTTAGTCTGATGAATTTTTCTCCTAGGATAGAAATCTTAGTCTGATGAATCTTTCTCCTAAGATAACAAAAATAGACCTAGTCTGATGAATTTTTCCTAGGATAAACGTCTTAGTCGGATGAATCTTCTCCTAGGATCAAAATCTTAGTCTGATGAATTTTCTCTTAGGATAAACGTCTTAGTCGGATGAATTTTCTCCTAGGATAAACGTCTTAGTCGGATGAATTTTCTCCTAGGATCACAATCTTAGTCTGATGAATTTTCTCCTAGGATAAACGTCTTAGTCGGATGAATTTTCTCCTAGGATCACAATCTTAGTCTGATGAATTTTCTCCTAGGATAAACGTCTTAGTCAGATGAATCTTCTCCTAGGATCACAATCTTAGTCGGATGAATTTTCTCCTAGGATAAACGTCTTAGTCGGATGAATCTTCTCCTAGGATCAAAATCTTAGTCTGATGAATTTTCTCCTAGGATAAACGTCTTAGTCAGATGAATTTTCTCCTAGGATAAACGTCTTAGCCGGATGAATCTTCTCCTAGGATCAAAATCTTAGTCTGATGAATTTTCTCTTAGGATAAACGTCTTAGTCGGATGAATCTTCTCCTAGGATCAAAATCTTAGTTTGATGAACTTTCTCCTAGGATCACAATCTTAGTCTGATGAATTTTCTCCTAGGATAAACGTTTTAGTCTGACGAATATTCTCCTAGGATAATTTGAAAAAGTGGAAGTTTGATTTTGAAAAAAAGGGGAGCCATTTTTTTTAGTTTTCTTAAGATTATCAATGTTCAGTTTTCCTAAAATCAGGAGCCCGCCTGGAGAATGGAGGTTTTGAAATTTTTAAGAAGTTGTTGAAATCAGGAGCTCTCCTGGAGAATGGAGGTGTTGAAATTTTTAAGAAGTTGTTGAAATCAGAAGCCCGCCTGGAGAATGGAGGTGTTAAAATTTAAGAAAGTTGTTGAAGTCTCGCCCACCTGAAGAATAGAGTGGCGATTTATTTTTCAAAGTTGTTGTTGAGGTCAGGAGCCCCCCCTGAAGAACAGAATGACGATTTATTTTTCGAAGTTGTTGTTGAGATCAGGAGCCCCCCTGAAGAACGGAATGGCGATTTATTTTCGAAGTTGTTGTTGAGGTCAGGAGCCCCCCCTGAAGAACAGAATGTCAATTTATTTTTCGAAGTTGTTGTTGAGGTCAGGAGCCCCCCTGAAGAACAAAATGACGATTTTTTTTTTAAGTTGTTGTTGAGGTCAGGAGCCCCCCGAAGAACGGAATGGCGATTTATTTTTTGAAGTTGTTGTTGAGGTCAGGAGCCCCCCCTGAAGAATAGAATGTCGATTTATTTTTCGAAGTTGTTGTGGAAATCTCGCCCACCTGAAGAAAGGAATGGCGCTTTATTTTCGAAGATGTTGTTGAGGTCAGGAGCCCCGCCTGAAGAACGGAATGACGATTTATTTTTCGAAGTTAAGGTCAGGAGCCCCGCCTGAAGAACGGAATGGCGTTTTATTTTTCGAAGTTATTGTTGAAGTCTCGCCCGCCTGAAGAAAGGAATGGCGATTTATTTTTCAAAGTTGTTGTTGAGGTCAGGAGCCCCCCTGAAGAACAGAATGGCGATTTATTTTTCGAAGTTGTTGTTAAGGTCAGGAGCCCCCCTGAAGAACAGAATGACGATTTATTTTTCGAAGTTGTTGTTGAGGTCAGGAGCCCCCCTGAAGAACAGAATGACGATTTATTTTTCAATGTTGTTGTTGAGGCCAGGAGCCCCCCCTAAAGAACGGAATGACGATTTATTTTTCAAAGTTGTTGTTGAGGTCAGGAGCCCCGCCTGAAGAACAGAATGACGATTTATTTTTCGAAGTTGTTGGTTGAGGTTGGGAGCCCGCCCATATAACAGAGGAATACATTTCAGTCTTTACATTTTAAGTTTTGAAGTTGGGAGTCCGCCCATATAACAGAGGAATACATGGAAGTTTGAAGTCAGTAAAGTGGAGGGTTACAACAAAAAAAACCAGCAGAAATCAGAAGGAAGACCACAAGTCGAGCCAGAAGTAATTGGTGTTGAAGAAGTGATTGGTGTTGAAGCCAGTAAAGCAGAGGAATACAACCGAAATCCCCAGCGGGAAACAATAAAAATCCCCAGCAGAGGAAGGAAGTTCAAGATCCGATGGAAAGATAATGCGAAGCTCACGAGAAGGAAATAAGCAGTTCGAGATTGGAAGTCAAGGGAGAATAAAATACAAATCAGAAGTAAAGAAATACCAGAGGAGTCACCGAGACATCAAAGCAACAAGAGACACAAGAGCATGGCTGAAGATCTAGATAAGATTTTGTAATTCATAGACTTTAGTTTAGTCTAGCTTCTTGTTTTCTTTCAGCATGGTGTAATAAGGAGGTCGGCAAGCAGTAATAACAGCATGCAACATCAGTAACATTGCAGTCTCATGGTAGTCCCAACTACCAAAACTTCCCGAACTACATTAACCTGATTCTCTTCTAGCCAGGGATATGTAGGAAACCTTTGAAGCAAAGGTTCGGTTAAGTCTTTCAAAAATTGCTTCACATGGAGTACTCGGATGGGCAAAAATCGCTCGTATCTGCTTACTTTATCTTTGCACGAAAACTCTTCGTGTTTTCGGACAAAGAGGGGCAGCTGTAAGCACGTGATTTTTGACCTATGTGAGAATTACTCCCAAAAATTCAAAATAAAACAATTTTCCTTTGTGTGCAATTTTGAGAATTTTCGTGGCATTTTTGGATAATTATTTGTATTTGTCCGTGCATGTTTATTTGTTAAATTAATAAAAAATACAAAAATATGTCGCATTTGCATTTAGGATTTAATTCTACAATTAGGAGCAATTAAGTTTGTTTTACAAGAACAAAAAAATCATAAAAATAATGTACGTTGCATTTTTAGCATTTAATGTCCAAATTGTGTGATTTTATCGTAATTGCTATTTAATTGTGTGTTAATTGTTATTAAGAGTTAATTTGCATTTTTATAAATTAATTTAGTTCTATAGGATAATTTAAGATTTTTAGAATTTATTTTTAGTTTAAGAAAAAATAAAAGAAGAAAAAAAAGCATTGGAAATAAGAAGAAAATCGGATTGGGCCACATTTTAATTTAAATCAACCCGGCCCAAACCAAATAACCCCCATCGGGTCGACCCGACCCAGTCCGCCCCATAACCCAAACGAATCCCAACCCCCATTTCATATTTTCATTTTCCCAACCCCAAAAACCCTAAAACCACCCCGCCCCCCTCTCCTCTTCATCATCCCCAAACTACCCCCCTTCCCCCTCACGTCCCATGGCTGCCCTCCTCACCACCATCTACTCCAAACGACCACCAGCCTCACGACGGACCAGCGACGCAGCCACACACAGCCACACCTGCCCGCCCCCCTCTCCTCTCCTTCTCCAAACAAACCACCTTACCCAAGCGACCCCTCCAGCTCAAAACCACCCTTCCATGGCTGCCTTTTTCTTCTGCTTCGTCTTTAACTCCAGCCATGGACGAACCACCATGAAAGACCACGTCAACCTCCAATCCAAAACCAAGCGACCAGTCGTCCCTACTCCTCCCCATTCCTCGACGTGAGTCGCTGCTTCGTGCAGCTTCACCAGTCCGTCGACCTCCAGCCATGAACGACCACGTCGCTTCAAACAACCCTACTGCCATCTCCAGCAACCACGGCTGCTGTGTCTTCTTCTTCGTCAGTCCGACGACCAACACCTGAAGCCATCGATCCTCCAATCGCCGGAAAAACCATCGCCAAACCACCAGCTCCCTTACATCAAGCAGCGCTGCTGCTGTTGCTGTTTCTTCTTCTTCGTCAGCAACTCCATCTCCAGGCAGTACATTGAGGTCATGCTCAGTCATACGTCGAGGTTCCGTTCGAACCCGGACTTCAAACTAGTAGGTTTCCGTTCTCTTTTCTTTTAGTTTTTATTTAGTGAATTCATCTTCCGCTCCTTTTCTTCTTTCTATGATTATGTTCGTGTTCCGATAGGTTAGTTTGAATTAGAACCCAGGTCTTTGTTTGTGTTAGAGATAATTCGTGTTCATTTTTGTTTGAAGTTTGTTAGTTTTTCATCAAGTGATTTAATGTCGAGTGTTTATGTGCTGGTCTTTAGTTTTTGATTTAGTTTGAATCATTTATCTTTGTTATGATGTTGTTTGATTTAGTTTGAGTTCAACTGGTGTTGAGTTTAGTGATTTAAATCTACTTATTTGTCCCGTTAAGTTCGGATATGAATCTGACTCTGTTGTTAATTCATGAACGTTGTCAATTAGGAGTTTGTTTGGACGAGTTTGTTATTCAGAGTTTGTTTGTTAATTGGATCATTGATTAGGTAAATTGGTTATAGTTGATATGGTTTTGGTACAGATTGAAAGGGATGTGGGTAGAATGGTAATTTCAGTAGTTTCAGGGGCATTTTCGGGATTTTAAGTTTTAAAAAATGATTAATTTGAGCGTTCTGTCCACTAAGTACTAATAATATTAAATTAATACATTTTTAATACATAGTGGGGGGCAAGACATATGGTAGTGGGCATTAATACATTGTTTAATATAGTGGGGGACAAAACATGCGGTAGTGGGGAATAAGAGAATTAAATAAAGAAAAGATATGTGGTAGTGGGAACTAATATATCTGTTTAATATAGTGGGGGACAAAACATTAAGTAGTGGGATTCAAAAGGGGGATGAGGAGAAGATAATGTGATTTAATTTAAGTGCTTCAAGTTTGGCTATAAAGAAGAAGAGCTTGACACAAGTTAAGAGGAGGATTTTCTGAACATTAAGAGAGAATTGAGGGGTCAGAAAAAAAAGGAAAAACATTAACTGGTCTTTCAATCTAAAAAAGGTTTTATTAAACACTGTTACTGGGTTGTTCTATTTCCGTTACTGTTGTTGTTGTTGTGTTGTTGCTACTGCTCCTGCTGATCCTTTTCTTCCTTTTTCTTGTGGTCCCTTTCTAGGTACATTTTCGAATCAATACTGATGTGGCTGTGAGATGTGAAAGTGAAATGAAATGCTAGGGTGTTTGATGAATTAGTGTTGTATCTATAGTTTAATAAGATATGTGACAAGTATTTATATAGTTTAGTTTTATAACTCAACTGGAATGCATGACGTAGTCTTGTATTTAACCGGAACTGTTTGGTTTTCAAACTATAGTTTGTAGTTGTCAATTACAGACTCCATGTAGTTAAATATGTAATTTGTAGAATGAACAAATAAGTTAAGGGATTAGTTGTCATATTTCATCTCTAGCTTTCTTTTTGTATTTGAGGCAGATTTTAAATAGGCAGTGTTCGATTCCGTTAGGCATCATATAGGCCAATATTCGAATCCGTGTTGATAACATTTCCTAGCCGTTAATTCCAATAGTTTAAATCAATTTTAGGAATGTTAGTTTAAATCAATTTGGAGAATGGTTAGTTTGTTTTGAATATCTTGACAGTTTTGTATGCATTTTGTAATTTCAGCTTTAGTAGTTCACTTATAGAATAAAGCACGAAACATTTCTCCATTTTTACGAGTTCGAGTGTAAATTACCGTTATCATCTACTTTAATCCAATAACTACTTGTCAAGCATGTAATTAATTAAGATTTTTCTCGTTTCTTTTAGAGACAAACTTAATAGAAATGTAGTCACTTTAGGATTGCCCTTTAAAAATAAATGAGACGAGCCTCGCCAAATAAAACGCAAGCTGCGTGGCTCTAAATAAATGGTTAATAATTAATTAGACTTCGGATGGGCCGTTTTAGCAAGATTTCACGGCCTTCTCCAAAATAATAATGCGCTAGTCGCTTTAGGCATGTCTTTAATAATTTACTTTCTTAAATGCGGGTGTACATTGATGTGACCCAAATCCAAATCTCAACGGAGTCGAAATATGTCGCTAATCACGGGTAAATTGATTGTGACGTGGTTCGAGATGCATGTTCATGACGTTGCAAATTCCTTTAAAAAAATAATGAATGAGACGCGCCTCGATAAACAAGAATACACAAATTGCGGGGCCCTCAACGGACAGTTCTTTCGAATGCTTAGATTTCGAGACAGGCCGCATAGCGAACTTTACGGCTTTTTTCTCAAAATAACAATGCGTTAGTCTTTAGGCGCGTATTTAATAATGTTATTTTCCTAAACTCGGGTGCACATTTATGTGACCCAAATCCAAATCTCAACGAAGTTGGAACGTATCAAAAATTGCGGGTACATTTATGTGGCGCAATTCGAGATGCATTCTCACGACGTTGCAATTCTTTGAATAAATAATAACAAAGCGGTAAATAGTTAAAATTTGCACGTAGGTTCATAATTGTATAAAATTAGATAATCAAGCCGAATATGACAGTTGAGCGACCGTGCTAGAACCACGGAACTCGGGAATGCCTAACACCTTCTCCCGGGTTAACAAAATTCCTTATCTGGATTTCTGGTGCGCAGACTGTTAAATAGAGTCATTCTTTTCCTCGATTCGGGATTCAACCGGTGACTTGGGACACCACAAATCTCCCAAGTGGCGACTCTGAATCTTTAAATAAAATCCCGTTTCGATTGCCCTTTAATTGGAAAAACTCCCTTTCGCGTCCCTTTGCGGCGGCGCGGGCGAAAAAGAAGGTGTGACACTTTGCCATAAATATGAATTACTATTTCACTTTGTGGTTATTTTTAGGTTCCAATGACACCTATGAGAATAATGCAAAAATAAAATTATCACTACGAGAATTGAGAAAATGTTAGTCTTTTTTCATGTAGTGTTTCTTAATTAATATATGACGATTATCTATAATTATTTAGAAGGTTTAAATGTTAAAGTTATTTACATATATTTCAAATAACTCAGATATTTAATATGGTTAGTGTCAAATATCAAAATGGAGTAAAAAAATTCACTAGCTAAAGAATTTTTTATATTTTTAGATAGCTAACTACAATGGTTTGAATTAAGAATAATATTTTCAATTATATTATTATAAAAATAATTATTATTGAAAAATAATATTTTAGAAACAGAAATTTTGAGAAAGAAATATTTTTAATAGATATCAACACACCAAATAAGAGTTCAAGTAGTAGTAAAAGAGTTAAGTCTTATCCAAAAAGTCATTCATTGTCTCAACATTTGATTGTTTTGCCATAAATATGAGTTATTATTTTGATTCCTGACTATTTTTAGGATCCAATAACACCGGCAAAATGGTATCAAAAAGGAAAAATAGAAGAAATAGTTAATTTTTTTCATGTAATTAATATCCAATGATTATCAATATTTACTAAGAAAGTATAAATTTTAAGATTATTTACATACAATCCAAATAATTTAAATATTTGACATAATTAGTGCGCGGGTACTAATACTAGTTTAATAAACAGTAGTAGTAATAGATAATAGGACTGTATACCAATTAATAATTAATGATAAATAAAATGAGGTGGGGTAGATTGAGGTGCAGCTGGATGGATATAATGGGCCATGATCATTGATCACAATCACGTCAACGTGGCATCTGAGAGCTTTGATCTCCAACACATATGGAGGATTAGGTTTGGTCATGGCCCACTTTTAGATTTGTTAGAAATTCGCACTTTGTCTTTAACTCGTCTATCTTTGCATGTTTGTTTTCCTCAATTAACGTATTATCTGTCTAAAGCTATAATCATTAATAATGGCCAAGAAACAGTGTCAAATTTGCTTTTAATTCCCAACATCAGTTTTGCTGACGAATTGATAAGCTTCGGGACACTATCTATTGAAATATATTTATGGCATCCGTAAATAATTTAAATACAAAATATAACAGTAAATACAGAGAACAAATTACAAACTAATATATCCATTGATTCCATTCTATTTAATTTTGTCAACAAAGACAAATCCCTTTTTTGTGGGAAAAAGTTTTTTTTTTTTTTTTTTTTGTTTTTCAACGGAAAAGGACGTTTCTTTACCAGAGAAAAATTTGGCACAATTTCTTTTAAAAATAATAAGTCATTGTGTTAATCTTTGACTTTGTGTCATATAAACAATTAATAATTTTGACATTTTCCAGCCCAGTTTTCAAATGTTACCTGCTTCAAAAGTTTAAATTTTGAAGTCACTTACATGGCTCCAATGAACAACATGATATCGTTAAGGATTGTTACGTTTTCGTCTTCTTCTCCTATCGTTTCTTTTTTTAAAATATGCTAATAGTATTTTTTATGGTACTAGAATATACTAGTACTAGAGACTAAGATTACCGTAATATAGGATGAGTACATTATATTTTGTGCATTAATAGTGTAAAAAATGTTTAACTTTTAGAATAAGTTGATCCATAATGACATGTAATTATCTATGCATGTCATATTATCCATTTCTTGTAACTTAAAAAATAAAGTGATAACATATTATAATTACTAGTTAAATTGTAGCATAAAAAAATTGCATAATCACGGTAGATAATTGATACTTTTATGGGATGTAATGTTGCTATATCACTCAACATATATTCGAAAGCAGTACAAAATTAAACTAAGGCGAAAATACACAAAGGACACCTCACACCTTTGCTCTATTGGTCCATGCCTGACATTCATTCCTTATAGAAAGCATTTCGCATAAATTTATGATGCACAATTATGTTGGATATGAACTATTGAAGATTCATTTGGAGGAGTTTGGTCGTAAGTATAAAGAACCTTATTATAAAAAATTGATTACAAACATGTGACACCATGCTTGCAGCTATTATTCAAATGTTCATGTGGTTAGAAATTCAAAATGAAAAGATACTGACATATTATTCAGATGTTGATGACTAGAAATCAAAATAAAAAAGGTATAATAGCGTATTATTCAAATATTTATGGTTAAATTAAATGTTTGTAATGAGAGTGTTAATGGTGTCTCATGTTGAAATACAAAAAGAGTATTTGAGGTGAATTTGAAAAGAAAAATAAAAGGTTAGAATACATCACCCCTTAAGGAATCAACGTGTATATATATATATTGTATAGAAAGAGTGTCCGGCCTCTAAGTATTTTTTGCTTTAACCTAATTCATCTCACAGATTTGCCGCTCGGGATTACACCATCATCGATCATGTGACTTTGTAATGTGCTATATAAAATTTTTCGTTTTTCTCTCCCATTTCATTGTGAGACTCTTAACCTAAGGTATCATGCACACTCATTCATCAGAAGCATGTTAGTCCTTTTTTGTTCGTCCTCTTTGGACCGTCTAAGTGCGGCTCAACTAATTTAGTGGCCTAAAGCCGAATTTTAATAAGAATCTAAATTTTATACACCTATACAAATATATACAAAAACTTTGATGTTGTCTTTTTTCCTTCTCTACTTATTTATATAATAGTTCGTACAAGATATATGACTTTTAGCTTCATTTAGTAATATTATTATTATTTATATTATCAAGGGTTAATTCAAATTAATAAGATGTTAGCCATGTATTTATAATACATTACCTTGGATCTTGATGTAAAAAACTTTATTTGTTAATACGAAGATTTGAGCAATTTAATTCGAAGTTCTAGAATATTTCTTATGTTAAATAGTAAATATTCTTTGTTTTTTTAAAAACCTTTTTACACAGATTTTATACTTTTATTCTACAAAGTTCAAAATTGTCTAAGTCAAAATATTATTACGTATTTTACCATTAACATTTTTTGGGGCCTCAAAAGTTTTGGGGCCTAAAGCAAAAGGCTTTACTAGCCTCATCCTCGAGCCAGCCATGAGACCGTCCTTTATTACGGACGTCACATAATTTTCACTTAAGAAAAATAAACTCTTTTCAATACACATTTTTCCATTTTCAATATGTCATTTAAAGTTCAGCAATCAGCAAATACTCATTCTCAAACAAAAATTGTAAATACTGAAATAATATTTATGCCAAACGGGATATTATCGGACTCCTATCCTTATCCCGAGATGCTTGAAAGGGATCGCTCATAGGCCATAGCGATAAAGCTAACTAGCTAAGGATATTCCAATATGATTCCAATTTAGCTATGAACACCATTAGGATGACTGTTTTTTTCTTTTTATATTTTATTTCGAATTTCGCTTAATATTTTATAGATAGTACCTTCTATTTGAATATCAAGAAGCTAATCAGGTTTCTGTTTCCTTTTCTGATAGAATCCCATGACATAAATGATCAAATTTACACTTGTATTAATATTTCCCGCGAGTTCTTTGAGAAGGAATATTTGCCTCAAATTATTATTAGAACTTTCATTTACATCATACTTATACAAGATACTAAGTATTTCCTACCTTACCGAAAAGGAAAAAAAAAGAGTCTGAAGTGACACTACACTACATAAGACAACTCAATAAGCTACAAAAACATCAAAACTAAAAGCAACTAACCACAAAAGCGGAAATGCCCTTTTCAGCTTTACAAATTTGAGTAACCCCACTATAAGATAAATTATGGAGCATGCCAATATCTAGAACACGTTTAACCATAGATTTTGCCAAAATTTATTTGGATTTCTTTTTTCTGGCAAATGTATATTTGTTCATAAATTTATTTATATTTTAGCAAATTTTAAAACTCAAATCCCAAAACTAGCTCAAAATCTGGTTTTGGCTCAAAATATTACTATTATTTTTTTTCAAAAAATTGCCCAAACTTTTATATTTTACAAAAGAGCCCACCATTTATTATTTTATAACCATGCTGCTTCGTCTTCTCAGTCATCAAATAGTGTATTGTATAGTTCATTATAAAAGTGATAATTTTGTACCAAATTTATTTATGTTCAGGACTATTAGTTTGCGATAATATAGGGTGTGTTTGTTATGAAGGAAAATGTTTCCAATTTTCCCATGTTTTGTTGACTTAAATATTTTGGAAAACATTTTCCTTATGAATTCATTTTCTTCCAATTGGAGGAAAATGTTTTCCTTATCAAGAGAAGGGAAAACATTTTCTAAAGCTCCTTCTCAACCTTCCCCACCCTCACCAACCCACCCACCCCCTTTCCAAAAAAAGGTTTTTTTTTTCAAAGTTCAGTTTTTCCGTTACCACCCACCCAACTACCCCTCCATCCCCACCCCCCACACAAAAAAATATTTTTACTTTTCTTTTTGTAATTTAAATTTCTTTTTTTTTCGTTTTACTGCCCCCAGCCCCGCCCCACCCTGCCCCTCCCCCGAAAAAAAATTTTAAATATATTTTTCAGTTTTAATTTTATTATTTATCGGTTTAAAGGCTCAAAATTTTACAAGCTCTTAAATAATGTGTTCGGAGGTTTATGTGTTTGGAAGTTTACGGGTTTAAAAATTATAAAGTTTACGGGTTTGAAATTTTGCGGTTTTGAAAATTTAGCGGTTCGAAAGTTTATGAAATTTGTGGGTCCGGTAGGTTGTTGGTTTGAAAGTTTATGGCTTCATGTTTATTATATCTAAATTATTTATGAATACTCTAGAGAAGTCATTTTCCTTAATTTGCGTACCAAACACCGGAAAATAAATAAGATTACTACTTGTTTTTCCAAGAAAATATTTTCCACGGAAAATATTTTCCGTTATACCAAACACACCCATAATGAATGTTATTGATAAAGGTTCTATTGGGTATTTGTGATAGTTTTTAGAACTTGTGGGTATAAGTCATGTTCATATTTTTTTTTAAAAAAAAAAGTAAAATATGTTTTGAAAACTTATGTCCAAACACATTTTCATCTTCAAACCAAACTTCACCCAACTCAGATTTTCCAAAACAAATTTGGGAATCATTGGCCAAACGCTAGTAATTTGACCTGAATATATCCTATATTTACGTACATGGTAGAAACAAAAAAAATAATACATAATAAATAAATTAGTATATAACGGTACATGGATTTAAATTTTTTCTTAACATGTAGAATAATATTGTTTGTAAAACAAAAATTCACAAGAGAAAGAACAAAAAATGCTTTAAGCAGGAAGTAAAACGGAAGAATTAAAAAATTGAAGCCTACTACTGTAATTAGAGAAGAGTTATAGGACCAAATTTAGATTCCACCAAATGCCACATTTTATCCGCTTCCTTTCAGGTGTCTCTGTCTGCCAATGCAAAATTTCAGGTCTACGCTATTTTAGCAAAGTACATTACTAGTAGTAGGATACTATATCACTAAATTCAAATTTATTTAAATTTCCTTCATCAAAACCCAACGGTTCTTTCAATCCTATTACTACATACTCGACCAAAACTGATAAATTTTCAAAATTTCATATCCATTATTTTCTATTTTGGTTCTGTCTGAACGGCAGTTTTTGTTTTTCTAAATATAAAACCAACCAACACACGGCACACAAAAGTGAACATCCTTTTTCTTTTTGATAAACCAGAAAAAAAAAGCTTCTTTCCTCATTAGATAATATCTATTTCTGTCTTTAGGCAATTTTGCTTCTCTTATTATTCTCTGTCTTCCTCAAAAAGTTTGTTTACTCGACATAATGAGCCAACCCCATGTTCTTGATTTAGCCTAAAAAGAAGTTCCCTTTTATTTTCCCCTTATTGGAATGAGAAATTTTTTGTACATATAATTCTTACTTCTGAGGGAAAAAAAAGGATGTTGTCCGTTTCGCCAAATTCTATGGCGCGTAGTTCGTTAGAGGAAATGCTGGAGACTCTCCGGAAAAGGGACGAAAATGAGAAACCCAAAGACTTGCCACCGGCATTACCGGCTCGGCCCAAGCTTAAATCCAAGACTAGGCCTCCCTCACCGAAGCGAATGTTGCCCAATAGCTTGGGAATTAAAGGGGATGTTGAATTGGAGAAGAATAGTAGCAAGAAATTACAAGAGTCTAAAGGGTTGCAAAGGAATGCTAATTTTGGGGCTTATAAGAAGGTTAAAGGAATGGAACCTAACATCAATTATTTTATTAACAAGGTAAAATATAGTTACTGTCAGAAATGCATTGTCTTCATTTCTGTAAATTTACTGTCTTTATTCATATAACTCTTGTTTCAGATTGATCCGTAGTTCTGGTAGTTATTCTTATAGTTGCCTTAATTCAATGATGGATTAGTGCGTAGTTTTGGAGCTCCACCTGTTTTCTTAATTGTGTTTGGTTTGTTTACTGTTGGAAGATTTTGAGGGTTGTTCTAAAGATAGTATTTCTATGTAGCTAAGAGCTATATTTGTGTTTCAGAAGCTCCGCATCTGGTGTTGCCTGAGGAATGGACAATGGGTATCAGGACAGGTTCAATCATCTTCAGGAGATAAAGCTACAGTATTACTATCTGATCGCAGTGTGAGTTCACGTATACCTGCTATTCCTAAATGATGAATATTTAAAGTTACTAGCTGCATGGTACTTACACATTGTCGTACTATAGGTTGTGACAGTGCCTGTAGGAGAGCTTTTACCTGCTAATCCTGACGTTCTTGAGGGTGTGGATGATCTAATGCAACTTAGTTATTTGAATGAGCCATCAGTTCTTCACAACCTTCAACACAGATATGCACGGGACACAATATATGTGCGTAATACTAAACTGCCTATATGCCTCGTTTTGTAATTTCATGTCTCTCCACTTTTAATCTTTCTGTCCCGCTATGCCTGCAGAGTACGGCAGGGCCTGTTTTAATAGCAATCAATCCCTTCAAAGATATCCAATTGTATGGGGACGAATTTGTTACAGCTTACAGACAGAAGTTCTTGAATGATCCTCATGTTTATTCTATTGCTGACACTGCATACGATCGAATGATGGAAGGTTTTCCACGGAACCATATTCATTGTTATTATACCAAAATAGTTCATCGTTAGCTGTTTTAAAACCTTAGATGCAAGCTGATCCTAATTTCTTTGCTTTTACCTTTTGAATCGTGCAGATGAAATAAGTCAATCTATTATCATAAGGTTGGTGAAAATGTCTCTTTGGTATCTTTAGTGCTGCGAGATACTTAGTGTGTATTTCTACCTTACCCCTACCCCGAAGGAGTAGTGAGGCTGTTAAAGTGATTGATGTCTTAGATAGTAATTATCAAATCAAGGTGATTTTAGTGATTGGGAGGAACTAATTTCTCTTCATATCATACAGTGGGGAAAGTGGATCTGGGAAGACGGAAACAGCAAAGATTGCAATGGAATACTTGGCTATGATTGGCGGAGGCCGTAATGCAATAGAGAGGGAGGTGCTGCAAACAAGCTACATACTGGAGGCCTTTGGGAATGCCAAAACTTCCAAGAACAACAACTCTAGTCGATTTGTCAGTCTCTATGCCTTACTCTTTTTTCGTTACTTTCCTTTATTTCCCCATTTGTTGCACTTGTTCTGACAGTTGTCCCTGATGGATGCAGGGAAAGTTGATTGAAATTCATTTTAGTGCAACAGGAAGGATATGCAGTGCTAAAATACAAACCTGTAAGTGTGTCTACAAAATTTGATTCAGATATTGCAATTTATTGTAATTGTCGTTTCCTAACTGTTTTGGCATTGTTACTGACTTTTATAATTCTTTGTGCATGTCCAATGTGCTAATGCTAAAACAATGAGTAGTACTTCTTGAAAAGGTGGGATTTTCTTCTCCTCTCTACCCTGGATCTTCATGTTGCATTTATATCAGTACAATTGCAATCTAATTCTTTTGAAACATAATGTCTTCTTTGGGCAGTCGAGAGTAGTTCAACTGGTCAATGGAGAGAGGTCCTACCATATCTTTTACCAACTATGTGCTGGGGCTCCACCTACTTTGAGAGGTCTGTAATTGATACTGGACCTCATTGTGCTGTTGTTATTGCTTATTTCACTCGTAGGGCTTCACATGGCTTTAAACATTGCCGTTTCCATTGGTTGTGATTGTGCAATTAGTCAGCGATGTAACTTCATTGCCAAAACAATTTCTGTTTTTGATGCTGTGTGGTTACAACTCCTGAGATGTTTTCCGCATATCTTTTCCTGAACTGAAATTTCAGCGATCTTAAAGATGAAGCAGGGGCTGTGATTTTGAAGTTGTAAACAATCAATGTAATAGGATATAAGAGTAAATTAATAGACACAAAACTTAGTAATTCAACAAGATCTTCTTAAACATGGAAGTGGGACTGCATCATAAGGTGGTCTGAAAAGAAAATCATGAGGACCAGCGATTGAATCCCAGCAGAGGCGACAAAACTAGGTGGGTAAACCGGACACCAGTGTTATGGTGGGTAGAGTCGCCCAAAAACGTATGTTCTGGTCGGAGGATGCACGCAACCTGTGAAATATGAGCGCTGTGTCACCAGTTAGACCGGACACCAGTGTTATTAAAAAAAGTGGAAGTGGAACTCTGGAGCAGAAAAATCTAGAAGTTAGGCATACAGCTTATGAATCATCTAAAAAGTGAGAAATTTTATTGGAGTTAAAAACTCTGTTTAATGGAAGTTCTTTCAATATTATGTGTATATAATTTTTTGTTTTACTAGAAAAGACAACATTTAAGAGATTGAACAGACTTTTTCTTGATTAAAAAAAGAGAGATTGAAATGACTCTTTTATTTCTGGTGCTCTATAAATTTTCTGTTTTGGTTTTGTAGGACCTAGAAGTCACAACGGTCTCTGTACAACTTTAGATAATTCTTTGTTTCTATTTCTCTTCTTTAGGAGGGCAGGGGTGTTAGTTAAAGATTCTATTTTTTGTTGATAAATTAGTTATAAAAGCTGCAGAAAGATTTCTTCTTGAGAACTTCTATGTGATTCATTCTCAGATAAACTTAAGTTGAAAGGTGCATCTGAATACAAATATCTCAACCAGAGTGACTGCTTGGTGATCCATGATATTGATGATGCTGAGGAATTTCGTAAGCTTATGGTGAGCCTTAAGGGATAAGACATGGTCAACTTATGTTTGATTTCTGTTCTTTCAGTTCAATGCCGTGCTGGATTTTTTTTGTAATTATTTCCTTTGTTTCTCTTACTTTCACCAGGAAGCCCTAAATACTTTTAGGATTTCTGAAAGGGATCAGGAGCATGTTTTTCAGATGATTGCTTCAGTTTTATGGCTGGGAAATATAACATTCGAAGTAATTGACAATGCAAGCCATGTTGAAGTTGTGCAAAATGAAGGTGGGCTATCTTATCAATGTAGCATTAGCTAATGTTGATCCTCTTCTACTTTTGTTCAAGCTGAAATAAATACAGATATAATTTTCATAATCTTATACATATATAAGTAATTGTACTCTTGGTCAATTGTAAATTAGCTTTCCAACTGTGAATCTCTTGACTTAGCTTTTGCTCAGCATCCATATAATCGGTTTCAGCTTAAACACTTTCTTCCATTTCGAGTAAAGGGCAGTCTATCATATTTCTCATTGTCAGTTGGCTGCTTTTCTCTGGAGTAGTTATGTTAACTCCAGAAGTACTCTTGTTAACTCCATTTCTCTGCAATTTTGAGGGTCTCTCTTAGGCTTGTCCACTTTTTGGGCCATGAGCGGTTTACATTGTTATAGAGCCTCTGTTGTTGTGATTCATGCGAATTTCTTATGCTTCTTATGATAATTCTTTCCTGCACCTCTTGTATGGTCTTACTTTGTTACAATAATTGTGAAGTTTCTTGCTTCACTTTGTTTGCAAGGTCTTCACTTTTTAGTATTCATTTATATTCTGTGCTTCCATGGAGGCCGTTTATCTGTTTGGTTTCTCACCATCTTTTATATTGCAGCTGTTACAAATGCTGCTAGCTTGATTGGATGCAGAGTAAATGACCTCATGCTAGCTTTATCAACACGCCAAATACAAGTCGGCAAGGATAAGGTTGCCAAGAGTTTAACTATGGAGCAGGTTAATCGAAGTGCTTATATTCCATCTCTTGCTGATTTTCTTTTTTCACATTTCATTCTGATATTTACCAGAAGATGTGCTATTTTCATTAATTATTCTTATATATGAATTTAGCAATCCTATTTCTTCTCTTGAGAACGTGACTCATGTTGAATCTGATCAGGCAACTGATAGAAGAGATACATTGGCGAAGTTCATTTATGCAAACTTGTTTGACTGGATAGTTGATCAAATGAACAGAAAGCTTGCAATGGGTAAAGAACAGAAGGGTAGATCCATAAATATTCTGGATATTTATGGTTTTGAATCATTTAAGGTAAATTTATTTGTGTCTTTTTTAAAAAGAACTATTATACTGCATAGGAAGATTTCTTGTATCCAACTTGACAGTCCCATTCCCACTTTTCAGAGAAACAGTTTTGAACAATTTTGCATAAACTATGCAAATGAGAGGCTCCGGCAACATGTCAACCGACATCTTTTGAAACTTGAACAAGAGGTAAGCATATCATGATCCTCCCCAGTTCATTCTTATTGCTTCATCCCTTTCCTCTACTAACTTCTTTAACTGAAAGGAGGTAAAACGGAACAAGTCTCTTTACCGGTTTTGCATAAGCTGACTATAATGAATGAAACTTTTTATGAGAACTGGGGCTGAGAAATTGTAGTTGTCAAAAATAGCACGTGCCTTACGCGTGCTAAACTAGCTAAGCCCCGAACAAACCATCCCTCTCCAAGGCTCAAAGCCTGTGACCGACTCGCACTACTGACTCAATACGACCAGTTCCGGGATCAAATATCCATTCTTAAACCGTCCTGTACGAGCCGGAATAATGATACGAGCACCCTATATTTACTGGCCATGACTTCAATTTGTTAAGCCACGACGCTCCCACGCCAATTCCTCTGCCCGAGTCTCAAGGGATAAGGTTGAGAGTCCAACAAACTCCTCAATCAACCCGACAATCTGGATGAGATTTGCACCATAATGGTCCATGACCTCATTCATGTCTCTTCAATGGAGACTCCGCCTACACTTGGACCCTAAGAGACTCATGTCCTATATAAGTCGGACTAATGAACAAGCGAAGGCATCTAATCCATTCTTTATCACCTGTCATCAAGGCAATCAAACTTCAAGCTTACTACTTCCAGCTCTCAGCTTACTTTCCATACTTAATGCCATTTCCATTTTCACTCATAAGCTTTCTAAGAATTAGCCTTGTACTTTACATATTCAAAGGAAACATTGTACGATCGCGGATTTGGACTGTTGAATAAAACAATACGCTCTCTCTTCCTCTCTATTCACTTTTTTCTCATTTCAATTGTATTGATGATTTTGTTTGTACTGCTAGTACCCTCTTCCTTATCAACTCTAGAGTAATTTACCTTCAACAGAAACTATTAGGGCATTTAAGATCAGTGGCTGCTGCAGAAATTTGTATGTTACGCAGAAAAACACAAGATTGTTAGACTCAGATTTTTCCTGTCTGTAGTTTTCCTGTTGTATTTTCGGGCTTTATTACTCTCCTGAAGATATTCCTTACAGCATCATTTTTAGATGTCGATGCAAGAACTGATGTTTTTCATTTCAGGAATATGAATTGGACGGAATTGATTGGACAAAAGTTGATTTTGAAGACAACCAAGAGTGCCTGGATCTTTTCGAAAAGGTATTTCTGCCTTTTGGTTCTTTTTCCTATTTACTTGGCGTCAGGAGTTTATATAATCTGCTAGCTTTCTTCTGTCCTGGATTATACTTTCATTCTTAATTACGCAATCACACTGTTGCTCTTTTTCCTTTTTGGCCTTTTACATCTTTTTCCGTTTAGTCTTACTCTTTCCATGTTTAATTGTTGAGTTGGATGCAAAGGATAAAAATGCATCTGTTCGTATTGTCACAAGTTCTATTTGATATAGCTGCCACCACAATTTTCTTATCGTTCTAATCCTTCTTATGGGTTAAGTAGTGAAAATGCAATATATCAAGTCAATCATAAAGAAGATCTCTGTATTTTGGCTACGCAATTTACCACATGTATTTGAATGGACATACCAGTTGATCGATGAACTGTCATTTTTCATTTTGCAGAAACCCATTGGGCTTATATCTTTGTTGAACGAAGAATCAAATTCCCTAAAAGCCACTGATTTGACCTTCGCGAGTAAACTTCAGCAGCAGATCAAATCTGACCCTTGCTTTAAAGGTGAAAGAGGTGAATTTCATATTCGCCATTATGCTGGAGAGGTCAGTTTCTCTTATAAATGCATCTTTTCTTGTCATGTGCTATAGTTCTACGGATATTAAGTAGTATTTTCTTGTCATCTAGTACTCAATTACTCAGTTTGTCTAACTCTATGGAATCTCCGAGTTAATTACTCATTGTAGTTGTCTAACTCTGGACAAAGTAATTATTTATATTTGTTTTTTCCAGGTTACTTATGATGCAACTGGCTTCTTAGAAAAGAACAGAGATGCACTGCATTCTGACATTATTCAGCTACTCTCATCAAGTAACGGCCAGCTACCTCAGCTGTTTGCCTCTGTTTCTGCTAATGAAGATACAGAATTCTCGAGTCCATCAACCTATACAGGGGTGCCAGATTTTCAGAAGCAAAGTGTTGCAACTAAGTTTAAGGTGGTTATTTTCTCAACTTCTTTATAGAACTTGATCATGCTAACAAACTGAGCACTTTAGAAAATAAAAGTTTGTATCTTAGGGTACCCCAATAGTTGCTCAAGGTTTCCCTTTATCAAAAACTTCTGGCAGGATCATTTGTTCAAACTGATGCAGCAGTTGGAAAATACAACACCGCACTTCATATGTTGCATAAAACCAAATAATAAGCAGGTTCCTGGCATGTGTGACAAAGATCTTATCGTACAACAGCTCAGATCCTGTGGTGTTCTTGAGGTGGTTAGAATATCAAGATCTGGCTATCCTACTAGGTTAACACATCAAGAATTCACAAGCAGGTGACATACTTGATCCTTAATTTGTCGCCGACTTGCCCTTTTGGTTGTTTTTGACTTATATGAATGCGGTATTTTAGGTACGGCTTCCTTCTGGTGAAGGATAATGCATGTCAAGATCCTCTAAGTATGTCAGTTTCCATTCTTCAGCAATTTGATATTCTTCCGGAACTGTACCAAGTTGGATATACAAAGTTATATTTCCGAGCAGGACAGGTGAGCTCATAGTTCCTCGTTTTCAGACATGAAGATAGGTTTACTTTTCAAACAATAATGTCATTGCCCTAATCATCAAAAAGACACAGCAGAAAGTTTACATCTTTTCTAATTTTTACTACAATATAGTTGAAGCAAATTATGACAAATAAAAGTGTGGTGCGTTGATATGGGCACAAGCTGGCCAGGACACCACCAACAACAACAACAACAACGACCCAGTATAATCCCACAAGTGGGGTCTGGGGAGGGTAATATGTACGCAGACCTTACCCCTACCCCGAAGGGTAGAGAGGCTGTTTCCAGGAGACCCTCGGCTCAAAAAAGCAATAGGAGATGATATATTAGTACCATAAAAATGCGTAATAAAAATAACAACAATATATAAGAGATATGAAATATGAAATACAGAATACGAAATACGAAATACAAAATACGAAATACGAAATAGATGGCTGGTATAGTACAACTAGAAGGTAGAAGGTAAAGCCCAGCATCAATAGACGACCAATGACATTTCTAGTCTAACTCCTAACTGGATAGTCTCACTCTATTGTGCTGTAGAAATATTCACACTCTCCCCTAACCTACAACCTTAATGCTCGACCTCCATAATTCCCTATCAAGGGCCATGTCCTCAGTAATCCTAAGTCGCGTCATGTCCTGTCTGATCACCTCTCCCCAATACTTCTTAGGTCTTCCTCTACCTCTCCGCGTGCCCACTACAGCCAGTCGCTCACACCTCCTCACCGGTGCATCAGTGTTCCTCCTCTGAATGTGCCCGAACCATCTGAGTCTTACTTCCCGCATCTTGTCCTCCATGGGGGCCACACCCACCTTCTCTCGAATATCTTCATTCCTAATCTTATCCATCCTTGTATGCCCGCACATCCACCTCAACATCCTCATCTCTGCTACTTTCATCTTCTGGATGTGTGAGTTCTTTACCGGCCAACATTCAGTTCCATACAACATGGCAGGCCTAACCACTGCTCTATAAAACTTACCTTTTAGTAACGGTGGCACTTTCTTGTCACACAAGACTCCCGACGCTAACCTCCACTTCATCCACCCCACCCCTATACGGTGTGTGACATCCTCGTCAATCTCCCCGATCCCCTGAATAACCGATCCAAGGTACTTGAAACTACCTCTCTTGGGAATGACTTGAGAGTCAAGCCTCACTTCAACTCCCGCTTCCGTCGGCTCAACTCCAAATTTGCACTCGAGGTATTCCGTCTTCGTCCTACTCAACTTGAAACCTTTAGACTCAAGAGCATGTCTCCAAATCTCTAGCCTCTCGTTGACGCCGCCTCTTGTCTCGTCAATTAGAATAATGTCATCAGCAAATAGCATGCACCATGGAACCTCCCCTTGAATATGATGAGTCAGTGCATCCATCACCAGGGCAAATAGGAATGGGCTGAGCGCAGACCCTTGGTGCAACCCCGTAATAACTGGAAAGTGTTCAGAGTCGCCTCCTACTGTCCTAACCCGAGTCTTAGCTCCATCATACATGTCTTTAATCACCCTAATATAGTTACTCGGGACCCCTTTATCCTCTAAGCAGCTCCATAAGACCTTCCTAGGAACCTTATCGTACGCTTTCTCCAGATCAATAAACACCATGTGGAGATCCTTCTTCTTATCTCTGTACTGTTCCACCATCCTCCTAATAAGGTGGATAGCTTCTGTGGTAGATCGTCCCGGCATGAACCCGAACTGGTTGTCTGAAATAGACACCGTCCTTCGCACTCTCATTTCTACCACTCTCTCCCAAACTTTCATGGTATGACTTAGTAATTTGATGCCCCTATAGTTGTTACAGCTCTGGACATCACCTTTGTTCTTATACAACGGGACCATTGTACTCCACCTCCACTCTTCAGGCATTCTATTAGTCTTGAATATAACACTAAACAATGCAGTAAGCCATTCCAAGCCTGCTCTACCCACACACCTCCACAGTTCAACCGGAATTTCGTCTGGCCCGGTAGCTCTGCCCCTTCTCATCTTACGCATTGCCTCCATGACTTCATCGATCTCAATGTCCCTACAATTACTTACTTCATGGTGACTGTCGGCATTCCTCGATTCCCCAAGTATAATATCCTGATCTGCTTTCGTGGTCATCGTGCTCGTTGTTACTTCCATGAGCTGAAAGGAGGAGTAATCACACTTCAATCATGTAAAGCAGATCCCTCTGCAGCTCTTTTTCCCTTTTTCTTTTGAATACAATAGAAGATGATATTCATGAACAATGTTGTGTCTATCAGTTTTTGATGAGTATTTGTCCATTTGAGGACTACATTAGATATCTTCAAAGTGTTGAGCACCAGGTCTGCCATTCTGATGATTTTAGAAAAAGAATAAATATAAAATTTCCTGCTATATGAAGCAATGCTGAAAGTTCCAAAAGTAACTAGTGATATAAACCAGTTCAATTCTGAGCTGATGTATCAATATAGTAAAATTTTAAGATTTTCAATGCTGAATTTTACCTGATATTCTGACTCAAAATTCGTTCTTGTAGTTATTCGTGGTGAAATAGCAAGAAACCGGTATAATACTTCGGTGGGGTCTAAGGCGAAGGTGGCTCACAAAAGTGATGAGCAGCTGGTGGCTGTTGTGCAGATACAATCAGGTAAAGTTATTTGTATTGGCATCTCTGCAATTATGAAATCAAATAGATTTACACGTCTTTTTAATTGCAGCTATTCGTGGATGGTTGGCTCGAAAGGATCTTAATAAACTGCAGAGTGCAAAAACGTTAAATGTAGACATCCCAAAAACAGGCAGAAAAATGGAAGCCAAGGTACTCTATCATAAAGATTCAAAGATATCCTTACTATTACTAGGTCACTTTGCCTCAGTTTTTGTTCTCTTAATAGAACATATAACAGAATAATTGGTTTTCTATAAAAGCTTTTCCATAATTTTTTATTGAACTTTTCTTCTTTCTTCGTTCAGAATTGTAAAATCTGCTTTGGGACTAATATCTTTAAGAATTTGGTGGCCTGTTTGATGAAGCCAACTTTAGGTATTCCTTTTTTTTTTTTCCCTTCATTTTGTTGGGATATTGAATCCAATTTTGGGTATGCAATTGCATTTCTGATTTCAGGGTGTCTCTTTTTTTTTTTTTTTGGGGGGGGGGGGGGTCTTTTTTCATTGTTTTATTCTTACTTTGGAAGATGAAATGTTTTGGCATCTTGAAAATGCCGGGTATTTCATTATTAAGATTGAAAGAAAAAGACAGTGTGGGAACTGGGTAGGGAGGCCTTTTTTGGTTTATGCATTAGTCCTTCCCCACTCCCCTTGTAGAAGCAAAAAAAGAAAAAAAGACAGCTTGCGAAGAGTCACTGACTGATCAATCAGGATAATGGCTTCATTTTCATGCTTTCCTTTTTTCTTAATTCTTATTGCACTATGGCTTCTCAGTCTTGAAGTCTGACATTAGCCTAAATGCAAACCGTGGAGGCAACACTGTAGTCTTTAATATTTTTATTGACTGCTTGAGAACCTAGTTGATGCTGTAGTAAGTTTGAATCTTTTATGCAACCAGGAGTTGCCTCGAGAAATTTTACCTTCTGTTGTAGAAGACCTCGAAAGGCGCCTTTTAAAGGCTGAGGCAACCCTTGGAGAGAAGGAAATGGAAAATGTTGCCCTGAAGGAACAATTAAACCTATTCGAGGCCCGATGCCTAGAATATGAGGTCAAGATGAGGTCAATGGAAGAGATGTGGCAAAAGCAAATGGCATCATTGCAGGTGAGTAAGCTGCAATATGATCCTAGATAGTTGATCTGTTTTTGTACTCCCTCTATCCCAATTTATGTGGTATTTTTCACTTTTCGAGATTCAAACTTTTTTTTCGAAATAAAATTTGCATGTATGGAAACTACGTAAAAAGTAATATAAATCTCAATAATTAAAATATTTAAAAGGCTTATGAAAAATTATATTTAAAGAATAATTCGTCTGACTCTCAAAATTTGAACACGGTCACCTAAATTGGGACGGAGGGAGTACTTGGTATCCATTGTTCTATGGAGCTCTACTGATATTGCTACTGCTTCTTCTCACATCCGTGGGCCAATTGAGAATTAGTTTGAGAAATGCTAATTTATCCTGAGATAGGCAACATCCTTTTTCTTTACCGTGTCTGGAGAGATATTGGGTGTAAAGATTGCATCCTTGCCATTTCTTTTAATAAGAAGATTGAAGCCTGATGATGGTAAATGGAAACAAAGATCTTCTTTCATTGGTTGGGGTTGGTCTACTTTGTCCCTTTCATCATTCACGTCAGCAGATCTTTTGTTATGAAGCAATATTTTAATTGCTTGGCTGATCACCATGTCCCTTTCATTGGCTGAAAACAAAATTGAAGCCTGATGTTTGTAAATGAAAACAGAATCTTCTTTAATTGGCTAATGGTATTTTATATTTCTATTGGAAATTGAGTTTATACTCGTGAATTCTATTTCCGGATTTACTAAGGTAACTGTAACATTTAATGATGAAATTTCTAATTTGGTGATACATCAATTGTTTTGCTAAAGCAGGCTAGTCTGGCTGCAGCCAAGAACAGTCTTGGTGCTGGTGATACTACTGGTCGACCTGGAAAGCCTGAAGGTTCCCCATCTCCTCGCTATTATGATTCTGATGACGCAACATCTATGGACACTCCTGCAGGATGCACCCCAGTTAAATTTACTAACAGCTTAGGTGTTGGAGCTAATAGAGAGGTTAATGGTGGTTTAGCCATAGTCAGCCACCTCACACTGGAATTTGAGCAGCGGAAGCAGAATTTTGACGACGAAGCCTTGGCAATTGTTCACTTGAAACCAGGGCAGTTACATTCTACTAATCCTGCAGATGAGTACCGAAGACTGAAGTGCAGGTTTGAGGAATGGAAAAAAGATTACAAGGTCCGGTTAAAGGAGACAAAGGCAAAAGTACACAAGCTTGGTTGTTCTAAAGCAGGGAAGAATCGTAGAAAATGGTGGGGTAAGAAGAGCAAGTGATTTTAGCTTAAAATCAGTCGTTTTCTTCCCTAGGGTATTTTAAAATATATAGGTGAAACTAATTTCCCCAACTTATGGTTGGTAACATAGCAGAGTTGGTGGAGATTGGGAAATAGTGTGTGCGCTCGGTTATGGATCCTCTGATCCCCCCTAGATAGTTAAGAGCGTGTTTGTGAATAGCCTGTTGTAAACAATGCTAGGTTGTGTAATTACACTAGATAGCTTTGCCAGAATAGGACTAGAGTTTTCTCAGTCCACATGCTTTTGCATTAGCATATGTTGTAATTAGTTGTTACTGAAAGATGGTGATCAGTTGCAGAAATGTGATTACTTGATTGTTTACAACTCCAGAATGAGTGGCCAAACGTGATAGAGAGCGTTTGTTATTCTCATCTCATATCCTGATTCTTGTGAGCTGAAGAAGCTCAAAGTCCATACAGAAAGATAGCATATGCATTCTTCTTCTTGTTTCTCCCTTTAACTCTTTTTGCCATTGTTGACCTAGTTTATTACGTATGGGCTATTCGTGTAACTCGCCCCTTAGTTTAATTCCTGTTAACATGAGTTACTTTAGTTTCAGTATTTTTTAGGAGTTTTTTAAGTCTGCCTGAAATTTATATGCTAGTAGAAAATATAGAGATTGCGTTGTGCTTTTCCTTCTAATTTATATAATATTGGGACATGTGATGAGCTTGAATGCACATGGCTAGTGAAGATTAATACAGCTAGTGTTAACTTGCTTGGATTGTGGCATAGTCCTTACCACAAGATCAGTTAAATGAAATGCTAGTGGTATTTATCACATGGCAAAATAGTGCCAAATATTTGCATTCTGAATGAATCAGTGGTACAAGCCTCTTGTGGAGGAAGTCAAAATGTAAAATTTAAGATCCAGGAACAAACTTAGTTGCATAAACCCATGCATTGTTAGCAACAGGGTTGTCAAGGTGATCCAAAAGGTTCTCAAGAGGACCTTTGCCAGTGACAATAGCTTGAACGAAGAATCCAAACATAGAGAACATGGCCAATCTTCCATTCTTGATCTCCTTTACCTTGAGTTCGGCAAAAGTAGTTGGGTCATCTGCTAGACCAAGTGGGTCAAAGTACTGGCCACCTGGGTAGAGATTGTTGCCATCACCAACTCCAGGAAGCCCATTAATTCTGAAACCTTCTACAAGGCCCATTAGAACTACTTGGAAGCCCAACACTGCTAGAATGCTCTGAGCATGGACAAGGTTTGGGTTGCCCAAATAGTCCAGTCCTCCTTCACTGAAGATTTGGGCTCCAGCTTTGAACCATACTGGTTCCTTAAAGTCCACTTTGACCCATTTCTCAAGAACTTCTGGGGTGATGCAACCCAGTGCCCCAAGCATGGCCCATCGCCCATGGATGACCTGGAATTGTTACAATTTTAATCATCATCAATCTATCAACTACATCTCAATCCTAAATTAGTGTCCACAGTTATACAAATCTTATGTAACATTCAGAAGATCAATTATCCTTTTTTACATAATTGTTCGATAACTTTTCTCTTTTATCCGGACTTGAGTAAAAGAAAAAGAAAGTACCTCAAGAGCTCTGTTCTTGGCAAAGGCCTCAGGATCAGCAGATAAACCGGCTGTGTCCCATCCGTAATCACCAGGGAATTCTCCAGTCAAGTAGGAAGGAGTTTGAGCAGAAAAGGGTCCCAAGTACTTGACACGGTCAGGTCCATACCACAAATCATTACTCTAACAACATTGAACAAAATGAGTTCAACTGAATTAAGTATTTTCTATAAAGAAGGAGACGAAAAATTTACCATGGTGAATTTGGCAGAGCCCATTGGAACTACATCTCTAAGAGGGTTGGCATATTTGATCTGGCCCAAGAATGGAGTTGCTCTAACAACAGTGGCGGAGCTGCCGGTTGCTGCCATTCTCTCTTTCTTTCTTAATTTCTCTCTTGGACTTCACATTTGACTAAGTTTCTTGCACAATGTATATATACAACTGCTAAAAATATGGAGGGTCCATCCCAAAGGATACTAGTTCTTGTGTTTAGAAAGTGACAATATTACGTGGGTGGCTAAGATTGCACGGACAGGAAATTGTGGTGTGAGATTTTTTTTGAAGTTGTGCTTGTGCATCAACCAATGAGAAGTGTTTAGATGATTTTAGTATCTCCAAGTCATATCCTCCTATCCAGATTATTATCTTTCTATAGCAAACTGTTAATAACAGAGTAATTACTATACGACAGTTAGACTACGTACTCATGTACTGTTGCACAATCCATCATTACTCGCGTACAAGCAGAGATAATCTACAAATTTTAAAACGTTTTAGTTTAAAATCTCTTGGAAACCTTAAACTCGAACCTCTCCAATTCAAATGTATACTCCAAAATTACTGGCATAATGGAGGTTTCTTTTAGCAGACAGAACAACGTTTGATGAAGTTCTCCAAAATAGTTATTTGAAACTTATGGGTTCAATATTCTAATTCTTTTAAATTACTGAGTTCTAAATTAATAATTTATGTATAATTCAATAGTTTTTTAAACAAATACGGAGTTTGGACAAAAATTACTGGGTTAAGCTGAATCCGTATCCAAAGGGCTAGCTCCGCGCCCCTATTGCTAATGTATATATGGAGTAGATAACTGAGACAACTGGCAATCTTCATGTTACCATTAAGGCAAATAGCTAGAAATTTTTAAATGGTGAAAAAAGCTTATGACAAATAGTAAGCCAGCCTTAATTTGTTCTAAAGAGTTAAGGGTTTGTAATTGAGTTTGGCATAATTATTACGAACGACGATACTTGACTGCTTACAAAATAATGAAAATTTTTGCAGACAAAAATACTAGTTTTGAAAATTTTGGACAGTTTGGCATATTCCACTTTAATTAGTTTCTGTCAGACCTTAGTTTATTTCAAAACCGATGCACGGCTAGCACTAATTTTCTTAAATAGTTTCAGCTCATCTAGAATCCTCAATAAACTTTAAAAAAGAACACCAAGAGAAACAAAAATAAAACAAATTAAAACGACACATAATATACTGAATTGGAACATATATAACTTTAAGATTATACGTACCTAAACATTAACGATAAATTTGGCTTATATATTTGCTTACCCGTAAAACGGTATAATTGAATTTATACGTGATTTATAAACAAGTTAATTTGATCCAAAAATAACAGACGAATTAGACAAAAATATAAGACTTAGCTTTAAAATTGAGATAAACGGCAGATATCTTGGTTCGGGCCGCACAACTACCGGGAGCAATAAGAACAGTGCAAATAAGCAAGAAAGTAAAATGTTATTTGAGCTTTTGATAAAGTATAGTATATGCTTGTCAGAAAATTCATGTCTTTACAATGATGATAGAGCTTACTATTTATAGTTACACATAAGGAACAAGGTCCTAGGATTAAGCTCCCTTTAATGACAATTATGAGGGCCATTGAAGAATGTGTAACGGTGGGCCATGTTCTCTGTAACGGATTATGCACTTAATACTGTAGAATATTCTTCATTGAATGCTACCAGATGATGGCATTTATAATGTCTTTATGAGTATCATTCTCTCCGATGACAAGCGGGATCATTGCCTCCGGGTTTGATTATCTTCTGCCTTCGATTTCACGTGTCTCTTTCTCATACGGTCATTAGATATGAACATATTTTTTTCCATATAGATAGTCCCCCTTCTTTCTGGTGTCATAACTTTGTGTCACCGGGAAGTTGGTAGTGATACCTTTCTTGGCGGGAAACTCTCTAACACCCTTTGAAAAGTTTTTGATGGTTGATTAGACGCGTGTCTCTTCGCATTTAATGCCCGAACACGCGTCATCCAACGATTAAACATCACTTTTGCCGGTTATCGAGGTAATTATGGCCACGATTTTAGCCGTCTATTGCTTTACTTATACGCATCAAACTTCTTCATTTACATTTCATAATTCTTCGAACTTTCTCCAACTCTCTTTACTCAACTCGCACTTTGTCTTCAAGCTTTCTTTAACCTTCTTCCTGAGTTCCTTATTTTTGCTGATAAAGAATGACTTCTTCTTCTAAAATCCTAGTTCCTCAAAGAATAAAGGAAAGTCAATGAGGCTCCTCCTCCTACGGTGAGCTCCATCATCCCTAGAAGTCTTGTTACAACTAAAAACTTCGAAGAGAAATTTTCTTCTGCTAATCCTCGTACATGGGCCATTAGCTTATACCCTTCTGCCATCCATCCTTCCAGTATTACTACTGTGACGGAAGACTGCCATTGCCAAAATTTAGACATTATTGCTCCCGACCTGGCGGAGCGGATAACCTTACCCAAGAAGGGTTTTACGTATTTCTATACGTATCCCTTTACTTTGGGGGAGTTTTCTTTGACTAGCGAGATTGACTCCGTCATCGTGGAGTTCTACATCCGCTATCAAGTATGCTTGGCTCAAGTAAGTCCTTCTGTATGGAGGACAGTCGCTTGTCTTCGACGTCTATGCTAGGAAGAGGAGCTAACCCTAGCTCGATTGCTGAGCCTTTATTCCCCCAAGATATTCTGCGGGGGAATGATGCATTTCAGCAAGCGTGGCCACCATGCTCTGCTATCTAGCATAGATGATGACAACGACTATGGGTGGATGGAACGGTTTGTTGCAATTGCCACCAGCGGTATTATTCCTGCCACGGCTTTATCCTTTCCGGAACTATGGAACCGTACTCGTAAGTTCCTCGTTTATCTTTTCTTTAATTAAAGATCATCCCTTATCATCATTGACCCTTCTTATTTAGCCCATTTCAACAACTCAGTGGGTACCACCAGGGTTGAAGGTTTGGACCAGTGATTCCAGAAAATCTAGGATGTCACTACGTCCGAGACCCGCACGTGGAAAGAACTGGCCCTTAAATATGGGTTGAAGGCCAAAAATCATGGTAAATTGGATTCATCTCGTCTTTGCTTTTCGTGTAAGGAAGTTGATTAACCTTTCTCTCTTGCTGAATTCAGGTCTACCCTAGGGCTCAATTGTTTTCCCCGAAGAGGACGTTTTGGTTAGTCCTACTGATGCAGCGAGGCTACTGCAGGAAGCTATCACTCGAACATGTATCTCCAGGCCTGCTTATGGTGTAAGTGCTTCTTCTTGAAATCCCCGACCGAAGAACAAGCAACCAAAAAGAAGGAGTTCCTCCGCATCCGGGGGAAAAAATAAAAAGATAAAAAGTTCCGCACCCGAGTCATCTCCGAAAGTTGTGGTGATGAGTCCCCTGCCCGAGCCGACGGTAGACACCATGGTGATCGACGATGAAGGAGAAGCCAATGAGGAGGGGGATTCTCTACATAGAAGACGACGACCTTCCTCAACTCAACGGAATGCTCAATCTGTTGAGTTAGTTACACCAATCAAGGATGATGCCTCGACCCTCTGGGGGGAGTATGATATTGTAAAGTACCAGAACATTTTGCTTAGTAATTTAAAATTTCGTGATGCCAAGGTAGGCTAATTATTTTATCGTGCGTGCAAATGAGGATTAATGATATTATGGATATCATTTGGATATGGTAATAAGTGTATAAGTTTTATTATAATTGATTTGGGGTCTAAGGAGAAGCCTAAGTCTAAGACAAGTTGGAAAATTACCAAATAGACTAATGTTGTAAATGAGTACGCACAAGACCTCACTTTGGACAAGTATATCTTTATTTATATAAGGTTTTGTGCGATTCACAACCTATCAAATGAAAGATCTTTGAGTCTAGTTTCCAACGCTTCAAACCATTCGTCATTCGGACACTCATACCAGAAGTTATGACCAAATTACCAAAAGTAGCACAAAATTTTTCACTACCGCAACGCCCTATGCGGCGCCCCACGCAGCGCGGCTATACAAAATCGGGTTTTTTGTTATAAAATGACCTCATTTCGTCAAGCAGATGGAAGGGACCATTTCTTGAGCAAAAATCAGATACTTTTAGAGAGAGAGAATGCCCTAGAGTGGGAAAGTATTCCTCATCAATTCTTCTAAAACTCTTGCTCAAATCTTGAAGGATTAACAAGGAACCACACTAGGTCTTCATCCTTGAGGTAAGATTCTATACCCTAACCCTTAATTTCGAATTTTAGCTAAAGGCGGGTATTTATCAAGAAAGTTTGTGGGTATTGGAGTTGTTATCTTGGTTGCATGTGTTATCAAAAGGTGTAGGAATATGGTTGAGCTAGAAATGGAAAGGTATGGGTTGTGGGTTGATGAAATCCACTATAAAAGGACCATAAAGATTTAACGCTCATATGGTGTTTGATAAAATGCTCAAATGAGCTAGAATTATGAATATCTTCCTAATTTGTGTTCAATTTTGTTATGTCTCGAAGTAGATGGACATTGCTAGAATTTCCGGATCGTTGTAGTAACTTAAGGAAAAGCTCTTTGAGGTATGTATGGCTAAAACCCCCTTTTATTAGAAATTGAGCTCCGTTGGCATTTACGAAAGTGTGGTAAGATTTGAATTGGTTAATGTATTGATTGTTATTGCGCATTAATTGATATGCAATTAGCTACACATATACGTGAAGGATGTGCCTCAATGTGAGTAATGTACCATTCTTGATAATTAAAGAAGTATGAATAATACAATTATGTGTTGAAATGCTTAGGCTATAAGCCAAGATAGAAACTGAGAATTATTCATGCTAGCTATGTGCCCATTTACCTGTACTGCAACTTGAATTACTTTTGTATATGCCTATGATCACAACCTGCAAGATGAATACTGAAAATGGAAAATGATGTGATAATGGTGGCATGAGTGCCAAGGAATTGATATGATATATATATGAAATAAAGATTCAGATGTGATGACTAATGAGAAAGGAACAACACCTAGATAAGGCGGCCTAGCCGATCGGGTCGTGATCGGACACCATGCCACACACATGGTGGTAATGTGCTGATATTAAATTCCGGATAAGGGAAATGAAATAGTGATTGAGATATATGCCTCCAATGAGGTAACCTAGCCGGTCGGGTCGTGATCGGACTCCACTCAAGATAGCGGTGGTATTGAGAACAATGATGAAGATATGAAAGAAATGCCCCAAACTAAGTTTTGGAAATTATATGAAAGATTGAATGAATTGCATATTTGATTTACTCATGTGATTTACTTGTACTTGCTTCATAGTTCTTTCTAGTAAAATGGTGTTTAGTTATACATACTAGTGCTATTCGATGGCACTAACGTCCCTTTTGTCGGGGGCACTACATTTTTTTTATGAATGTAGGTGGCTCCATTGCGGATAGTGCCGATCGCGCATAGCAGAGTACCTTCTTCTCAAAGTCTTGGTGATCCCCTTTCTCTTTCAAGGGGTTATATTGTACATCTTCTTATTTTGGACTTTCACTTTTGAGGTATAGCCGGGGCCTTGTTGCCGGCATTGTTATCACATCTTTTGTATTCTTAGAGGCTCCGTAGACGTTTGTGTGGGTTATGTATGGGTATTGGATAGGTCAATGGACCATGTTGTAACCTTGTACTCTTGCTTTCTTCTACACTATAACTTGTATGGAACCTTGGAAGTTTAACCACGTTTTAAATGTTGTGATATAAAATGAACTAAGATGTTGAATGTACTATCTTTCCTAGTTTAAATAAAGGTAAGCACAACTTCCTTATTCCTATCGAGTTGGGTTGACAGCGGTTGATAAGGCTTGCTCAGTTGGGTTCACTCGATTGAGCGCCGGTCGCGCCTCCTGAAGTTGGGGTATGGCAAACTTGGTATTAGAGCCTAGGGTTTTAAATTGTCCTAGGATGTCTCGGAGCCGTGTCTAGTAGAGTCCTTCTTATCGGTGTGTTGTCGACCACATCTATAATTTGGAGGCTACATGGACTTTTAGGAATGTTACCCTTCTTCAACACTCCAGATCGTGCGATAAAGCTTGACTATAAGATTGTCTTCTAATTTGTGCGTTGAGATTCGAGATAAGTTTAAACGCTCTTTCGCCTATTTCAAGTAATGTTGTCATATGGAATGACCAATGGGAAAGGCCTGAATATTAATGAGATGGCACGTGTATCATGTTGAACAAATTGTACGGATATATGAGATACGTACATAGTACCAGAAGCATACTTTATATGAGAAAAATGTTTAAATTGATCACCCACCTCCAAAGAGACATTGACTTGATAAATGAGACGCGAGCTTATATGGCACCTATTGATAGTGTGGGAAGCATGTATATGATCCTAAGGTGTAAAAGAAAAATTTGTTATATAAGCATGTGATATATGTAAGGCATGACCAGGAGAGTAATGCAAACATGTAGGTCTCTCACGGGAGATAGGATGTCATGAAATGAGAGTCAATTGAACACACAATGAGAAGACCCTTATGCTATGAATGTTATAAGAATCCCATAAGTGTATGAAGTTGTGTTACACTCCTAAAGGATATTGACATGAGGAATTGGAATCCCAAGTCCGTGTGGCTGAATAAGAGTAGAGAACTTATGAGGTTAATACAATGCTGACTTCAATCTCCCTAATAGTCGAACATATATGTGAGGGATAGAGATATGAAACATATGTCCATGAAGTTGCTAAATTCAAGACTTGTGTCAAAATCCGGGGCATTCACCCTAAGTGGGGGAGGAAGGGCCATAGTAAGGCCACTTCAATACAATGAAACAAGAGTAAGACCATGTAGCTATGATGTTTGAATATTTTGTTGAAGACATGCGTAGTCTAGAAAAGTGATAATGGATAACGTGATTATCTGAACGGATATGCTAATGATAGACCACTAGTACCCCCCCCCAAAAAAAATGGAAGGTTAAGGAAGGTAAATTCTTCATACATGGCAATGTGAATGATAGGGACAACGATCCTAGAAACTAAGAGTATGTTTGTAAGGGGATTTTATACTTGTTAGAGGGTTAGGAACAATGGAACCTAAGGAAGTACTATAGGCCAAATATGGAAGGTTGCGAGATTTTAGAATGGGTTAATCATAGATCTGTGATTTAACCAAAGTACCAAGGCGTTAAGAAAGGCGAAACGAGTGGGAGAAATAAATGTGATGCTATAACAACCCAAGAGGGTATTTGGGCTTGATGGAGAGCCTCTAAAGAATCTTACAAGCAACGATGTGTTAAGTGATATGACGATGAACACACTTTCCCACGAATATCCTAACAAGAGCTAAGAGGTGAGCGGGTTAAAAAAATATTAAGGAAAAAGACCACGTAACATGTGGAAGAGTGTGTGGCAATTCACTAGCTAGGAATAATGAGGCGAGAAGAAATAAGAAGAAAATCTATAAATTGAGATGTCCATGGTTATCGCAAAATAGTTCATATCAGAATGGTGGACTCGCCTGGAGCACAAGTGTTAATAGAAGGTATAAAGGACTAACCGTAATGTTGCCAACTTGGGTAACACTGAATATCAACTAAAATATTTAGAGGGAGTTCATGTCTACATATTACAATGGAAAGTGAGACTACTGGTGGTGAAATAGTGGCGTGATAAACTCAACAAACTAGACACAATGATACCATAAGTCCATGGGGTGCAGACAAGTGCGTGGCACAATAAGGCTATCTACTATGTATTATATCAAAATGGAATGAGAATGAATGTCCCAATCACAAAGAAAAGATAGTACTAATGTATTGGCTAGACCGAAAGGGAGAATAAAAAAGGCAAAACAACACAATCTACCCAAAGAACAAAGGGAAATGTTGAAATGTAGTGAGAGAGGATGAGCACTTGTTACGAATCAAACATGTTTAACATGATAGCTCTTAAGCCACAATACCAAAAAACACTATTGGTAGCTACAATATTTTGAATAAGGTGAATTACTTATTGAGGATGGAGTAATTCTTACACTTAGAAGGAAAACAAGAAGTTTTTGTTGAAAAATTTAGGAAGATTTCAAGTTATTGTTCGGGCCAGTGCTCTTTCTGAGTTGAATGTGTACTAAGGTTGTTGATACGTGTTTTGGGAAGTGTTTAACAGTATGGAGGGATCATGAGAATGTTCACAAAGGAAGTGGAGTGGTTTCTTAAATCCTATAAGGCACACAAGGAGGAAAGAGGTTGACTAGGAAAGGTCTGACCACAATGTTACATTACATTTGATGTAATGTCGTGCATGTTGATGATATTAAGGTGTGTGCTTAGGCTAGAAGATGTATTCCTTTGAAATAGAGGGTTCTATAAGAAAACTCATCCAGTAATGTCTTTGTTGAGAATTTGGAAGAGCAAGTTGCAAGTACTCACATAAGATTGTAACCATATCAAGAAAATTATTGAAGAACTCAAATCCTAGGAGGTCATATGTAGGAGAAATGTGACATAGATGGTCCACTATTGATGCAACATGGCCAGGTGATCGCTTATGCTTCAAGGCAACCCAAGAATCATGAAAGGAACTATTCGACACATGACTTAGAACTTGCGGCGGTAGTTTTGTATAAAGATTCGGTGACATTATGTGTATGGGGTCCACGTTGATGTATTTATGAACTAAAAGAGCCTTCAATATTTTTTTTTAAACAAAAGGAGTTAAATCTAAGACAGAGAGGATGTCAACACAAGGACTATGATATTGAGATTCTCTATCACCTGAGAAAGGCTAATGTCGTGGTAGATGCACTTAGTCGAAAATCTTTGGGGAGTTTGGCTTATTTGGGCGCATATCAGAGGCTGTTAGCCAGAGAGGTTTACCAGTTGGCCAGTTTGGGAGTTCGCCTTGCGGACTCTAGTGAAAGAGGGGTAATTATACAGAATAGGGCCGAATCATCGCTTGTAGCGGAGGTGAAGGAAAAGCAATTCAATGATCCATTGTTAGCACAATTGAAAGAGGGGATTCACAAACACAATACCACAGCTTTTTCCTTTGGCATAAATGATGGTACTCTACGGTACCAAGACCGCCTATGTGTTCCTGATATCAACGGTCTTCGGGAAAGGATCATGGCAGAAGCTCACACATCCAGTTATTCCGTGCACCCCAGTTCTACAAAAATGTATCATGATCTCAAGGAAATTTATTAGTGGAACAACATGAAGAAGGATGTGGCGGATTTTGTAGCAAAATGTCCAAATTGTCAACAAGTGAAGGCCGAACATCAAAGGCCCGGTGGATTGACTCAAAGCATAGAAATTCCTATGTGGAAATGGGAGATGATCAATATGGATTTTGTAGTAGGGCTTCCGTGCACTCCGCGCAGGTTCGACTCAATTTGGGTGATCATTGACTGATTCACAAAATTATCGTACTTATTGCCAATTAAATCTACCGACACAGCGGAATAGTATGCTCAGTTGTATATCAAAGAAATAGTCAGGTTGCATGACACTCCAGTCTCAATCATTTCAGATCAAGGGGCTCAGTTCACGGCCAACTTTTGGAAGAAATTTTAGCAAGGTTTGGGTACGCATGTAAACCTTAGCACAACTTTTCATCCATAAATCGATGGGCAAGCAGAGCGGACTATTTAGACGCTTGAAGACATGTTGCGTGCTTGTACTATTGATTTCAAGGGTAGTTGGGATGACCATTTGCCACTCAAAGAATTTGCTACAACAACAACTTCCATGCTAGTATCCAGATGGCACCATTCGAGGCACTGTATGGTAGGAGATGCAGGTCTCCCATTAGGTGTTTCAAGGTTGGAGAAGCAGAATTGATAGGGCCGGACCTCATGCATCAGGCCATGGAGAAAGTCAAGATTTTTAAGGAGAGGTTGAAAACTGCTCAGAGTCGCTAAAAGTCTTATTCGAACATTCATCGCAGAGATTTGGAGTTCAAAGAAGATTATTGGGTATTTTTGAAGGTTTCCCCATGAAGGGCATCATGCGATTTTGGAAGAAAGGGTAATTAAGTCCGAGGTATGTCGGACCGTATAGAATCATTCAGAGGATTGGTCAGGAGGCATACAAACTCGAGCTGCCACCCGAGATGTCGTTGGTACATTCGGTCTTCCATGTGTCTATGTTGAAGAAGGTAGTGGGAAATTCGTCCGCTATTGTACCAATTGAAGCTGTTGAGGTTAATGAAGAACTATCTTATGAAGAAATTCCAGTTTCCATTCTTGATAGGCAAGTCCGGAAATTGAGAAATAAGGAAATTGCCTCTGTAAAAGTGTTATGGCGGAACCGGCAGGTTGAGGAAGCCACTTGGGAAGCCGAAGAAGAAATGAGAAAGAAGTACCCACATTTGTTTGAATAGTTATGTAATAGCTTTCATGCATTTGGTTCCTATGAACTCTTATCTTTTGATTTGATCTATGTTAAACTATTCCATTTTGGTTATATATGTTGCCTATGCGGCCATGGTTGGTGTTGTACAAGTTATTTTATGTCTATGGAACATGTATATGCTGTTAGGATATGTATCTGGGGCCCTCTGACAGGTAGATAGTCCTAGTTACAAAGCAAACTCTGGCGAAATTTTCGAAAATTTAAAGAGTTAGCCAAATTCGGGGCTGTTGATATATTTCATGATGTGAAAAAGCAGAAGTTACATAAGGATGGCTAATGAATGAACCTTGATCCTCATTCGAGGACGAATGATCTTAAGCGGGGGAGAATGTAAAGCCCCAGAAAATTTTGCTTAGTAATTTAAGATTTCGTGGTGCCAAGGTAGGCTAATTATTTTATCTTGCGTGCAAATGAGGATTAATGATATTATGGATATCATTTGGATATGGTAATAAGTGCATAAGTTTTATTATAACTGATTTGGGGTCTAAGGAGAAGCCTAAGTCTAAGACAAATTGGAAAATTACCAAATAGACTAATGTTGTAAATGAGTACGCACAAGACCTCACTTTGGACAAGTATATCTCTATTTATATAAAGTTTTGTGTGATGCACAACCTATCAAATGAAATATCTTTGAGTCTAGTTTCCAACGCTTTAAACCATTCGTCATTCGGACACTCATACCAGAAGTTATGACCAAATTACAAAAAGCAGCGCAGAATTTTTCAGTACCGCGGCGCCCCATGCGATGCGCCTTTGGGGAGGTACAGAGAGCATCCAAAAACGTTTTCTAAGCACTTTTTTCACAACCGCGGTGCCCCATGTGGCTCCCCACGCGGCGTGGCTATACAAAATCGGGTTTTTTGTTATAAAACGACCTCATTTCGTCAAATAGATGGAAGGGACCATTTCTTGAGCAAAAATCAGATACTTTTAGAGATAGAGAATGCCCTAGAATGGGAAAGTGTTCCTCATCAATTCTTCTACAAATCTTGCTCAAATCTTGAAGGATTAACAAGGAAAACCACACTATGTCTTCATCCTTGAGGTAAGATTCTATACCCTAACCCTTAATTTTGAATTTTAGCTAAAGACGGGTATTTATCAAGAAAGTTTGTGGGTATTGGAGTTGTTATCTTGGTTGCACGTGTTGTCAAAAGGTGTAGGAACATGGTTGAGCTAGAATGGAAAAGTATAGGTTGTGGGTTGATGAAATCCTTTATAAAAGGACCATAAAGTTTTAGCGCTCATATGATGTTTGATAAAATGCTTAAATGAGCTAGAATTATGAATATCTTCCTAATTTGTGTTCAATTTTGTTATGTCTCGAAGTAGATGGACATTTCTAGAATTTCCGGAACGTTGTAGTAACTTAAGGAAAAACTCTTTGAGGTATGTATGGCTAAAACCCCTTTTTATTAGAAATTGAGCTCCGTTGGCGTTTACGAAAGTCAGGTAAGATTTGAATTGGTTAATGTATTGATTGTTATTGCGCATTAATTGATTTGCAATTAGCTACACATATACGTTAAGGATGCGCCTCAATGTGAGTAATGTACCATTCTTGATAATTAGAGAAATATGAAGAATACAATTATGTGTTGAAATGCTTAGGCTATAAGCTAAGATAGAAATTGAGAATTATTCATGCTAGCTATGTGCCCACTTACCTGTACTGCAACTTGAATTACTTTTGTATATGCCTATGATCACAACCTGCAAGATGAATACTGAACATGGAAAACGATGTGATAATGGTGGCCCTGAGTGCCAAGGAATTGATATGATATATATATGAAATAAAGATTCAGATGTGATGACTAATGAGAAAGGAACAACGCCTAGATAAGGCGGCCTAGCCGATCGGGTCGTGATCGGACACCATTCCGCACACATGGTGGTAATGTGCTGATATTGAATTATGGATAAGGGAAATGAAATAGTGATTGATATATATGCCTCCAATAAGGCAACCTAGCCGGTCGGGTCGTGATCGGACTCCGCTCAAGATAGTGGTGGTATTGAGAACAGTGATGAAGATATGAAAGAAATGCCCCAAACTAAGTTTTGGAAATTATATGAAAGATTGAATGAATTGCATATTTGATTTACTCATGTGATTTACTTGTACTTGCTTGATATTTCTTTCTAGTAAAATGGTGTTTAGTTATACATACTAGTGCTATTCGATGGCACTAACGTCCCTTTTGCCGGGGGCGCTACATTTTTTTTATGAATGTAGGTGGCTCCATTGCGGATAGTGCCGATCGCGCATAGCGGAGTACCTTCTTCTCAAAGTCTTGGTGAGCCCCTTTCTCTTTCAAGGGGTTATATTGTACATCTTCTTATTTTGGACTTTCACTTTTGAGGTATAGCCGGGGCCTTGTTGCCGGCATTATTATCACATCTTTTGTATTCTTAGAGGCTCCGTAGACGTTTGTGTGGGTTATGTATGGGTATTGGATAGGTCAATGGACCATGTTGTAACCTTGTACTCTTGCTTTCTTCTACACTATAACTTGTATGGAACCTTGGAAGTTTAACCACGTTTTAAATGTTGTGATATAAAATGAACTAATATGTTGAATGTACTATCTTTCCTATTTTAAATAAAGGTAAGCACGACTTCCTTATGCCTATCGAGTTGGGTTGATAGCGGTTGATAAGGCTTGCTCAGTTGGGTTCACTCGATTGAGCGCCGGTTGCGCCTCCCGAAGCTGGGGCGTGAAAAACTTGGTATTAGAGCCTAGGGTTTTAAATTGTCCTAGGATATCTCGGAGCCGTGTCTAGTAGAGTCCTTCTTATCGGTGTGTTGTTGACCACATCTATAATTTGGAGGCTACATGGACGTTTAGGAATGTTACCCTTCTTCAACACTCCAGATCTTGCGATAAAGCTTGACTATAAGATTGTCTTCTAACTCATGCGTTGAGATTCGAGATAAGTTTAAACGCTCTTTCATCTATTTCAGGTAATGTTGTCATGTGGAATGACCAATGGGAAAGGCCTGAATATTAATGAGATTGCACGTGTATCATGTTGAACAAATTGTACGGATGTATGAGATACGTACATAGTACCAAAAGCATACTTTATATGAGAAAAATGTTTAAATTGATCACCCACCTCCAAAGAGACATTGACTTGATAAATGAGACGCGAGCTTATATGTCACCTGTTGATAGTGTGGGAAGCATGTATATGATCCTAAGGTGTAAAAGAAAAATTTGTTATATAAGTATGTGATATATGTAAGGCATGACCAGGAGAGTAATGCAAACATGTAGGTCTCTCACGGGAGATAGGATGTCATGAAATGAGAGTCAATTGAACACATAATGAGAAGACCCTTATGCTATGAATGTTATAAGAATCCCATAAGTGTATGAAGTTGTGTTACACTCCTAAATGATATTGACATGAGGAATTGGAATCCCAAGTTCGTGTGGCTGAATAAGAGTAGAGAACTTATGAAGTTAATACAATGCTGACTTCAATCTCCCTAATAGTCGAACATATATGTGAGGGATAGAGATATGAAATATATGTCCATGAAGTTGCTAAATTCAAGACTTGTGTCAAAATCCGAGGCATTCTCCCTAAGTGGGGGAGAAAGGGCCATAGTAAGGCCACTTAAATACAATGAAACAAGAGTAAGACCATGTAGCTATGATGTTTGAATATTTTGTTGAAGACATGCATAGTCTAGAAAGGTGATAATGGATAATGTGATTATCTGAACGGATATGCTAATGATAGACCACTAGTACTCCCCAAAAAAATGGAAAGTTAAGGAAGTTAAATTTTTCATACATGGCAATGTGAATGATAGGGTCAACGATCCTAGAAACTAAGAGTATGTTTGTAAAGGGATTTTATACTTGTTAGAGGGTTAGGAACAATGGAGCCTAAGGAAGTACTATAGGCCAAATATGGAAGGTTGCGAGATTTTAGAATGGGTTAATCATAGATCTGTGATTTAACCAAAGTACCAAGGCGTTAAGAAAGGCGAAACGAGTGGGAGAAATAAATGTGATGCTATAACAACCCAAGAGGGTATTTGGGCTTGATGGAGAGCCTCTAAAGAATCTTACAAGCAAATAAGTGTTAAGTGATATGACGGTGAACACACTTTCCCACGAATATCCTAACAAGAGCTAAGAGGTGAGCGGATTAAAAAAAAAATTAAGGAAAAAGACCACGTAACATGTGGAAGAGTGTGTGGCAATTCACTAGCTAGGAATAATGAGGCAAGAAGAAATAAGAAGAAAATCTATAAATTGAGATGTCCATGGTTATCGCAAAATAGTTCATATCAGAATGGTGGACTCGCCTGGAGCACAAGTGTTAATAGAAGGTATAAAGGACTAACCGTAATGTTGCCAACTTGGGTAACACTGAATATCAACTAAAATATTTAGAGGGAGTTCATGTCTACATATTACAATGAAAAATGAGACTACTGGTGGTGAAATAGTGGCGTGATAAACTCAACAAACCAGACACAATGATACCATGAGTCCATGGGGTGCAGACAAGTGCGTGGCACAATAAGGCTATCTACTATGTATTATAGCAAAATGGAATGGTAATGAATGTCCCAATCACAAAGAAAAGATAGTACTAATGTATTGGCTAGACCGAAAGGGAGAATAAAAAAGGCAAAACAACACAATCTACCCAAAGAACAAAGGGAAATGTTGAAATGTAATGAGAGAGGATGAACTCTTGTTACGAATCAAACATGTTTAACATGATAATTCTTAAGCCACAATACCAAAAAACACTATTGGTAGCTACAATATTCGGAATAAGGTGAATTACTTATTGAGGATGGAGTAATTCTTACACTTAGAAAGAAAA
Organism: Nicotiana sylvestris; assembly: GCF_000393655.2. Classification (NCBI taxonomy): domain Eukaryota; kingdom Viridiplantae; phylum Streptophyta; class Magnoliopsida; order Solanales; family Solanaceae; genus Nicotiana; species Nicotiana sylvestris. The sequence continues at coordinate 69,485,834 of NC_091063.1, forward strand.
CAAGAAGTTTTTGTTGAAGAATTTAGGAAGATTTCAAGTTATTGTTCGGGCAAGTACTCTTTCTGAGTTGAATGTGTACTAAGGTTGTTGATACGTGTTTTGGGAAGTGTTTAACAGTATGGAGGGATCATGAGAATGTTCACAAAGGAAGTGGAGTGGTTTCTTAAATCCTATAAGGCATACAAGGAGGAAAGAGGTTGACTTGGAAAGGTCTGACCACAATGTTACATTACATTTGATGTAATGTCATGCATGTTGATGATATTAATGTGTGTGCGTAGGCTAGAAGATGTGTTCCTTTGAAATAGAGGGTCCTATAAGAAAACTCATCCAGTAACGTCTTTGTTGAGAATTTGGAAGAGTAAGTTGCAAGTACTCACATAAGATTGTAACTATATCAAGAAAATTATTGAAGAACTCAAATCCTAGGAGGTCATATGTAAGAGAAATGTGATATAGATGGTCCACTATTGATGCAACATGGCCAGGTGATCACTTATGCTTCAAGGCAACCCAAGAATCATGAAAGGAACTATTCGACACATGACTTAGAACTTACAGCGGTAGTTTTGTATAAAGATTCGGTGATATTATGTGTATGGGGTCCACGTTGATGTATTTATGAACTAAAAGAGCCTTCAATATTTTTTTTAAACAAAAGGAGTTGAATCTAAGACAGAGAGGATGGCAACACAAGGACTATGATATTGAGATTCTCTATCACCCGAGAAAGGCTAATGTCGTGGCAGATGCACTTAGTCGAAAATCTATGGGGAGTTTGGCTCATTTAGGTGCATATCAGAGGCCGTTAGCCAGGGAGGTTTACCAGTTGGCCAGTTTGGGAGTTCTCCTTGCGGACTCTAGTGAAGGAGGGGTAATTATACAGAATAGGGCCGAATCATCGCTTGTAGCGGAGGTGAAGGAAAAGCAATTCAACGATCCATTGTTAGAACAATTGAAAGAGGGTATTCACAAACACAATACCACAGCTTTTTCCTTTGGCATGAATGATGGTACTCTACGGTACCAAGACCGCCTATGTGTTCCTGATATTGACGGTCTTCGGGAAAGGATCATGGCAGAAGCTCACACATCCAATATTCCGTGCACCCCAGTTCTACAAAAATGTATCATGATCTCAAGGAAATTTATTGGTGGAACAACATGAAGAGGGATGTGGCGGATTTTGTAACAAAATGTCCTAATTGTCAACAAGTGAAGGCCGAACATCAAAGGCCCGATGGATTGACTCAAAGCATAGAAATTCCAATGTGGAAATGGGAGATGATCAATATGGATTTTGTAGTAGGGCTTTCGCGCACTCCACGCAGGTTCGACTCAATTTGGGTAATCGTTGACCGACTCACAAAATCAGTGCACTTCTTGCCAGTTAAATCTACCGACACAACGGAACAATATGCTCAGTTGTATATCAAAGAAATAGTCAGGTTGCATGGCACTCCAGTCTCAATTATTTCAGATCAAGGGGCTCAGTTCACAGCCAACCTTTGGAAGAAATTTCAGCAAGGTTTGGGTACGCATGTAAACCTTAGCACAACTTTTCATCCATAAACCGATGGGAAAGCAGAGCGGACTATTCAGACGCTTGAAGACATGTTGCATGCTTGTACTATTGATTTCAAGGGTAGTTGGGATGACCATTTGCCACTCAAAGAATTTGCTTACAACAACAGCTTCCATGCTAGTATCCAGATGGCACCATTCGAGGCACTGTATGGTAGGAGATGCAGGTCTCCCATTGGGTGTTTCAAGGTTGGAGAAGCAGAATTGATAGGGCCTGACCTCATGCATCAGGCCATGGAGAAAGTCAAGATTTTTAAGGAGAGGTTGAAAACTGCTCAGAGTCACCAAAAGTCTTATTCGAACATTCATCGCAGAGATTTGGAGTTCAAAGAAGATGATTGGGTATTTTTGAAGGTTTCCACCATGAAGGGCATCATGCGATTTGGGAAGAAAGGGTAATTAAGTCCGAGGTATGTCGGACCGTATAGAATCATTCAGAGGATTGGTCAGGAGGCATACAAACTCGAGCTGCCACCTGAGATGTCGTTGGTACATTCGGTCTTCCATGTGTCTATGTTGAAGAAGGTAGTGGGAAATTCGTCCTCTATTGTACCAATTGAAGCTGTAGAGGTTAATGAAGAACTATCTTATGAAGAAATTCCAGTTTCCATTCTTGATAGGCAAGTCCGGAAATTGAGAAATAAGGAAATTGCCTTTGTAAAAGTGTTATGGCGGATTTGGCAGGTTGAGGAAGCCACTTGGGAAGCCGAGGAAGAAATGATAAAGAAGTACCCACATTTGTTTGAATAGTTATGTAATAGCTTTCATGCATTTGGTTCCTATGAACTCTTATCTTTTGATTTGATCTATGTTAAACTATTCCATTTTGGTTATATATGTTGCCTATGTGGCCATGGTTGGTGTTGTACAAGTTATGTTATGTCTATGGAACATGTATATACTGTTAGGATATGTATCTGGGGCCCTCTGACAGGTAGATAGTCCTAGTTACAAAGGAAACTCTGGCGAAATTTTCGAAAAATTAAGGAGTTAGCCAAATTCGGGGCTGTTGATATATTTCATGATGTGAAAAATCAGAAGTTACATAAGGATGGCTAATGAATGAACCTTGATCCTCATTCGAGGATGAATGATCTTAAGCGGGGGAGAATATAAAGCCCCAGAAAATTTTGCTTAGTAATTTAAGATTTCGTGGTGCCAAGGTAGGCTAATTATTTTATCTTGCATGCAAATGAGGATTAATGATATTATGGATATCATTTAGATATGGTAATAAGTGCATAAGTCTTATTATAATTGATTTGGGGTCTAAGGAGAAGCCTAAGTCTAAGACAAGTTGGATAATTACCAAATAGACTAATGTTGTAAATGAGTACGCACAAGACCTCACTTTGGATAAGTATATCTCTATTTATATAAGGTTTTGTGCAATGAAAAACCTATCAAATGAAAGGTCTTTGAGTCTAGTTTCCAAAGCTTCAAACCATTTATTATTCGAGCACTCATACCAGAAGTTATGACCAAATTACCAAAAGCAGCGCAGAATTTTTCAGTACCGCGGCTCCCCATGCGGTGCCCCATGCGGCGCACCTGTGGAGAAGTACATAGAGCATCCAAAAACATTTTCTAAGCATTTTTTTCACAACCGCGGTGCCCCATGTGGCGCCCCACGCGGCGTGGCTATACAAAATCGGGTTTTTTGTTATAAAACGACCTGGGGCATAGATGTTTCTCTTCCTCCGGGTCCCAGAGATGCAGTAGCTTAATTTTTGTTTTCTTTTTCTTTTTCGTATTTTTGTAGCTGTGCTTCTTTTGCTGCGAATATAAGCACTTTTTTGCTTAAATATTGTATGAATTTTTCTCTTTGCATAATTTCTATTTGAGTATTTATGCAAGTCCCTGCATACTTTTCGTTTAAGTATTTGTGCAATTTTGCTTTGTGTGTCTTTTTCCGTTTTAGTGTTTGCAAAGTTTTAGTGTTCGCGCCTAATCGTGCAAAGCTTTAGGTATATTTCCCCCCGAAAGCATTTGGATTCCGAGCATAAGTTCTTCCGAAATCAACCATTTAACGTGAGGGTTTTCATAAAAGAGGTCCTTCTTATATTTACGTTGCTCTTAAAGAGGACGTCTCCTGTTCATTACATCACTAACATTTGAAGTACTTGTTTAACTTTAAAATGATAAAATCAATTCATCGTACAAATAAGAAACAAGGTAGAAATAAAAGGACTTTACTTTATCCTTCCATTTTCAAAAGTACATAAGCATCCGTTGTGCTAAAAAGAAATTTCTATTTCTTATGGCTAACTTGTACAACTTGTTTCTACGGGGCTGGCCGCGCAATCCCCGATCCCGATGATACAACTATGTCTCCGAGTTTCGTATTCCAATCAAAGTGGCAGTCATGAGGGAAAAAGAGTGCAACACATACTTTCAGTATAGGTGATGTTTATCCCTAGTAGTATCTCTTGAGGCATGCCATGTTCCATTTTCTTGGAAACGTTTTTCCATCTTGATTCTCCAACTCGTATGACCCTTTCTCGGTGACTGCTGAAACCCGGTGGGGGACTTCCTATGTTGGATCTAGCTTCCCCGCATTGAGTTCCCGAGTGTTCTGAGTTACTTTACTTAAACCAAGTCTCCTACTTTGAAATAACGGAGGTTGGCTCTTATATTATAATATCTCTCTATTCTCTGTTTTTGGGCTGCCATCCTTATATGCGCCAAGTTCCTGCATTCATCGAGCAACTCCAAATTGACTAACATTGCTTCACTGTTTGCTTCTTCATTTGACCGGAAATACCTCATGGTAGGTTCACCTACTTCCACTGGAATCAAGGTTTCTTCCCCGTACACAAGAGTAAAAGGAGTCTCCCCCGTGCTCGATTTGGCTGTTGTTCGGTATGCCCATAGTACACCCGAAAGCTCTGGGCCATTTTCCTTTAGCTGCTTCCAATTTCTTGTTGAGATTTTTTATAATCACCTTGTTTGTTGATTCTTCTTGGCCGTTTGCGCTCGGATGCTAGGGCGATGATGTGATCCTCTTGATTTTCAAGACTTCGAGGAACTTCGTGACCTTTGCACCTATAAATTGTGGTCCGTTGTCACAGGCTATCTCTTTTGGTATCCTAAATATGCAAATAATGTTCTCCCATAAGAAATCTACCACTTCACGTTCGTCGATCTTCTGATAAGGACATGCTTCAACCCACTTAGAAAAATAGACAATTAAAATCAAAAGAAATTTTACCTTACAGGGGGCCGGTGGTCCGACGATATCTATTCCCCACTTCATGAATAGCCATGGTGACAAAACTGAATGTAGTGGCTCTGCCAATTGATGTACCAATGGTGCATAGCATTGACGTTTATCACATTTTTGAACATAATTTTTGGCATTTTGTTCCATCCAGGCCCAGTAGTATCCTGCCCTAATTAACTTCAGCACCAAAGAATCTACGCCCGAGTGGTTTCTGTAGATCCTTTCATGGACTTCTCGCATAACATAGTTATCTTTGGAAGCTCCCAAACATCTGGCTAATGGACCTTGGAAAGATTTTCTGTATAGTTGACCTCCTTTGAAACTATATCTCGCTGCCTTAGTGCCTAGCACCCGAGATGCCTTAGGATCCTCAAGTAGTTTCCTGTGTTCGAGATAGTCAATAATTTTGTTTCTCCAGTCCCAGACCAAATTGGTCGCGTTTACCTCGTAATAGCTATATGCGTCCAATACTGAGTGCATAAGCTGTACGACTGTACTGAAGTCCGATTCTTTCATTTCTGTAGATGAGCCAAGGTTAGATAATGCATCCGCTCCTGTATTTTCTTCCCTCGGGATATGCTTGATTGACCACTCCCAGAACCGAGCGAGTAGAGCTTGAACCTTCATTACATATTGTTGCATGCACTCCTCCTTGGCTTCGTAGATCCCGTAGACCTGATTTACTACAAACTGGGAATCACATTTGATTTCTATGACCTCGGAGTCCAGTCCCTGGGCCAATTCGAGCCCTGCAATCAAAGCTTCATACTATGCTTCATTGTTAGTCAAAGGAACAGTTCTTATGGCCTGCCTAAGGGTTTCTCCCGAAGACGTTCTTACTACTATGCCAAGCCTGGACCCTTTCACATTGGAAGCTTCGTTTGTGAACATGGTAAAAACTCCTGATGTCGATTCCTAAACCATTACTGCTTCTTTGGTATCTAGAGGTAAAAATCCAGGACTGAAATTGGCCACAAAGTGAGCCAAAATCTGTGACTTGATTGCAGTTCTAGGTTTGTATTCTATGTCAAAATCGCTCACTTTGACAGCCCATTTGGCCAGACTACCTAATAATTCAGGCGTATGAAGTATATTTCGCAGGGGAAAAGTGTTCACCACAGCTATTAGGTGACATTGGAAATAAGGCATTAGCTTTCGAGCAGCGACTACAAGGGCTAAGACTACTTTTTCTAGCTATGGGTAGCGAGTTTTTGCTCCAGTTAGAATTTTACTAACGTAATAAGTAGGATATTGCGTACCTTCATCCTCACGGGCTAAAATGACACTTACTGCTACCTCTGAGACTACTAAGTAAACCAATAATGTTTCGCCTTCCTCCAGTTTCGATAGTAAAATGGCACTTACCTCTACCTCCGAGGTGCACCCCTCCTAAGTCTGGGACAATCCCTTATCATATGCCGAGTGTCACCATACTCAAAACAAGCTCTCGGAGGATGTGGATGCTGTGACTGGATCGGGCTAGGTCGGCTGGACTGACCGCTGAAAGCACCCCGTGCATGAGGTGCACTAGACAATTGTGGTACCTAATAGGGAGTTTGAGGCCTAGGAGTGGCCGGAATACCACTGGCGGCTAGAAATGCTGAATGAAAAGGGCGACTCACATAGCCCCTACCCTGACAAGCTGCAGCTGGGGCACGAGTACCGCTATAAGTGCCAGACTCTCGAGACCTCTTGGCCTCTCTCTCTTCTCTTTCCCGAGTCAGCATACCCTCCAATCTCCTAGAAATACCCACTACCTGTTGGTATGCAATGTCCATCTCCAACTCTCGGGCCATACTAAATCTGATGCTGGGTTGAGCCCCTCGATAAATTGATGGACCCGCTCTCTAATAGTAGCAACTGAGACTGGTGCATGTCTAGCCAAATCACTGAACCAGACCGTATACTCTGACATGATCATAGAACCTTGGCGCAACTGCTCAAACTCTGCGTGCTATGCATCTCTGAGAATTGGGGAATATACTCCCTCAAGAACATATCTGAGAACTGATTCTAGGTGAGTGAAGCTGCTTCGGTCGAATTACCCAACTCATATGCTCGCCTCTACTGATAAGCCGCTCCCCTAAGCTAGAACGCAGTGAAATGAACCCCACTAACTGCGCAATACCCATAGTACAGAGGATATGGTGTCACTACTTAAGAAAACCATGGGCATCCTCTGACGCCAAGCCATTGAAAGTAGGAGGGTGTTACTTCTTGTACTTCTTGAGCCTGAGCTTCTCCCCCTCAGAAACTGCTGTCCTAACCTCGGGGTGAACTATGGCTGTCTGCTGTACTGGAATGGCCTCTAGAACTTTGTCGGCCGGAACCCGTTGCTCTGGGGTACGGGCGGTAGGAGTCTGTGTTCCTCCCTTGGACTGAGATGTGGCAGGAGCAAGTGGGATCAACCCAGCCTGAGCTAAGGTGCCGAACATGCTCAGAAACTGGGCGAGAGTCTCTTGGAGAGCTGGGGCAGTAACAGGCATCTCAGGTGCCTGTGCTCCAACTGGAGTTACTGGTGGTTCCTCTGTAGCAGCTCGTACGGGTGCTATGGTCACACCACATGGACGTCCTCGGCCTCTACCCCGACTTCGACCTCTCGCGGCTCTAGCAGGGGCCGTGGGTGTCTGTTCATTTATTCTGTTGTACGTGTCCTCACCATCTATGAGAGAATAGAAAAATAGAAGTTTAGAATCCTGAAGTCAACAATTACGCACGACAGGGAATTCAAAAAAGTGAAATTTTCCTAACAGTTCCATAGCCTCCCGTAGATGAGTATAAACGTCTCTGTACCGATCCGCGAGACTCTACTAAACCTGCTTGTGACTCATAACACCTATGAACCTAGGGCTCTAGTACCAACTTGTCACAACCCAAATTTCCCTCCATAAGATGTCGTGATGACACCAATTCTCTAAGACTAGATAAGCCTAACAATTATGCGGAAATAACTGAAATAATGACTATGATCTCAACATCAACATATATATATGTATACATGAAAACTGTCGCTCGGCATGTACAAATAAAATTTACAACTCAGAGTATAAACAACTCCCAAAACCCTGTAGATATAAGTGTCACACCCCTTTTTTACTACCTCACTAACTCTCTTAAAAATAATAAAAGGATTTGTAAAGCTCAAAAAGGGGTTTTAATTAAAAAGTGACAAAATTGTGTGTTCAAAAGAATTTTTCAGAGTTGCCACCTAACATTCGTTTCGGTGTGCCAGGTCACCATTCTTTTTAAAAATAATTTTTCCTTTTAAAACACTTTGGACTCCAAAACTAAGTCTGCACCAGAGTTCTAGGTAAAATGGTTCATTTGACTCGGGGAAAAGGTGTTAGGCATTCCCCGAGTACTGTGAAAGTCACGGTTGTGTATTCGATCTAGTTGGCTTTTAAAATATTCAAATTGAGGTAAAAACACATAAATAAAAATAAACACGAAAGAGGCTCGAGGTCGTCGCCGCCTAATAAAGGAAAATAGCAAAAAATAAAAATAAAATAAAACAAAAGTACTAAGAGTTCGCTTTCGACCTCCAATTACAGAATCATACGGGGCATTCCCCAGAATAAAATATATACAAATCTATCGGGGCGTACCCCGGATAATAAACTACATGAAACGGCCTCTCACCTCAAATAAAATTGAAACAAAGAAAACCTAAGGTTTGCCTACCCAAGTGTGGTCGGCCTAAACATGTTACTAGCGATTTCAATCAAACAAGATAAAACAATTAATGTGATAAATTTAATTTCTCATTCTATATGTCCAAAACCCCATATTCAATACAAAACTCCAGTCAATCTACTTATATATGTATAATTAATTCTTTTGTCATCTGAATAGTAATTGTAATAATTAAATATGGAATCAAAACTCACTTTCACTATCAAAATTCATCCAAACAGATTAAACTAAACAACAACAACTAAATGACGTTAAAAAACAGAGCAATAATAGATTAACAGAATAATAAGACCATGATGTTAAGCAAACAAGAAGTAGAAGTAAATGTGAAATCGACCTCAATGAACCTGAAGTTTCATTGTACGGCAACTTTGAAACACAAATGCCGGAACCGTAGTCGGAAGCTCGAATCGACACCGGAAGCTCGAAACCAAAATGACTTCCATCAAATTCATTCAGATTCCATGGTTTCAAGATTGAAAATCAGATGAAGAAGCTAAAATCCGAGATCGAAATTAGGGCAGATGAAGCTAAAGTTTCATTGTTCTTTTTCGTACTCTGTTATATGTGTGCGCGTGTGAATTGTTTTTTTGGCAAGAGGCAAATTCTGTAGCTGCTTGAGGTTTTTGCCATCTTCAAAACCATCAGTGTGGTAACTAGCTGCTTGAGGTTTTTGCCGAATTTACGACCACTCATCGGCGAAGCAATGGTAGCGGAAGGGCGGTTTGCAGCTGTTGGTGTTGGCTGGTCGGCATCAAAGGTGAAGGCGGCAGAAGGGTTGTGAAAGAGAGAGAAGGGGGTGGTCGATGGGGGTAGTGAGGAGGTCCAACGGCAGAGAGGTCAAGAATTAGGTTGGTCTAGGTCTCTTCTAGGGTTCGTCATTTTTTGTGGAAGATAGAGTTTATATATGGGGGTATGGGGGAATATGGACCATTAGATTTGGTAGGGATGGAAGGCTAGGATTTAAAATTAAAATGGGCCAGCTGGGTTATGGGCTAAGGTATTGGGCTCAGGTTGGTCCGATTTGGGCTAGGGAATTGGGGTTCGGTCCATGTCTTATTGGGTTTTAACTTTGGGGTAGGAAGACTAAATAACATAATGTATCTATAAAATTTAAAAATCACTCTTAATTAAAATAAGTTACTAAAATAAAACTAAATACTAAAAGTGAAGCTATTTGTATTTTTTAATTTTATGAATGGTAGATAAACTAAAAGTAACTAAATAAAGTAAATATTTTTTATAATTTTTATTTTTGTGATAAAATAAAGTAAACGAGTCAAAACTAGTTAAAATAGCGATATTAGGCCTAAACTAAATATTTAAATGCTAAAGTATGTAAAATCTTGGGGAGGGTCAAAAATTACATGTCTACAGCTGTCACTCTTTGACTGAAAACATGAAGAGTTTTCAGACAAAGAATGGCGAGACAGGTTTTTTGATCCGACCTTTATTTAGAGAGACCAAAAACTAAAAGAGAGGAGAATATAACCGAACCCTGGTATCTGAGCTGCCTACATATTCTTGGCTATAAAGGAATCAGGCCACGTGTAGTTCAGAAGTAGGAATAATGATTGAGTATACCGAGGTGGAGAGCCGATTGAGGTGCCGTTCCATCGAGGTGGAGAGCCGATTGAGGTGCCGTTCCATCGAGGTTCCGGTCCGCGGTCCTGTTATTACATCAAAATCAAAAAATGAATAAGACTAACTAAGTTTGTCAGCTATAAATTACAAGATTCTTATCTATAAGTCTTCTGAAGCTTGATCTTGGGTCTGAATGGTTCTTCATGCAGACTTTAGATTTGAACCTTGATGCTTGCTAGCTGCAAGTCCTAGTGCATTCTTCTTCAATGTTTCGGATCACGGCGGGGCATGCGAAGCTCGTGACTCAGTCATGTCTTGAACAATCCGTATCTTATCTCCGATTCTGCATTTCAGATACTTTTTTTCCCTACTTTTATTCTGGATTGAGACTACTTCTGTTGGTCATCTCGGATTGTCGACTCGCATTCTTGACGTGAGCTTCTGTTACTTCTAACTTGAATTGAATTTTGGAATGATTTCCCTCGTTCTCTAGGTGGGCGCCTGCTACCAACTTGAAACTTGAAATGACTTTGAAATGAACTCTGAAATGTCTTCCCTCATTCTCCAAGTGGGTGCCTGCAATCAAAATAACAAAACAAACAAAATTTTCTGCTCCAATTTGCACTAGGAATATTTGTGAGCTGTAAGCAAAACTATAAATCACTTATGCTATTGATGAAGAATGCAATGATGAGAGTAAAATTAAAGACTCGACTAGGATGTACGTTTCATGTGAGATTAAGCTTAAGGTAAACTATAAACTAAGCTTAATTAAACTAAGAATTGACCCTTCTTTTTTTCCAAATCCAGACTTCCCCTTTTTTTTAATTTTATTATCCTGGGAGAAAATTCATTAGACTAGGTTTTAATCTTAGGAGGAAGATTCATCAGACTAAGATTTTGATCCTAGGAGAAAGTTCATCAGACTAGGTCTTTTTTTTTTGGTATCTTAGGAGAAAGATTCATCAGACTAAGATTTCTATCCTAGGAGAAAGTTCATCAGACTAGGTCTTCTATCTTAGGAGAAAAATTCATCAGACTAAGATTTTGATCCTAGGAGAAAGTTCATCAGACTAGGTTTTCTATCTTAGGAGAAAGATTCATCAGACTAAGATTTTGATCCTAAGAGAAAGTTCATCAGACTAGGTCACTTTTTTTTGGTATCTTAGGAGAAAGATTCATCAGACTAAGATTTATATCCTAGGAGAAAGTTCACCGGAATAGGTATTCTATCTTAGGAGAAAAATTCATCAGACTAAGATTTCGATCCTAGGAGAAAATTCATCAGACTAGGTTTTCTATCTTAGGAGAAAGATTCATCAGACTAAGATTTTGATCCTATGAGAAAGTTCATCAGACTAGGGCTTTTTATCTTAGGAGAAAGATTCATCAGACTAAGGTTTTTATCCTAGGAGAAAATTCATCAGACTAGATTTTCTTATCTTAAGAGAAAAATTCATCAGACTAAGACGTTTATCCTAGGAGAAGGATTCATCAAACTAGGGCTTTTTATCTTAGGAGAAAGATTCATCAGACTAAGATTTTGATCCAAGGAAAAAATTCATCAGACTAGGTCGGTTTTTTTTGTTATCTTAGGAGAAAGATTCATCAGACTAAGATTTTGATCTAGGAAAAAATTCATCAGACTAGGTTTCTTATCTTAGGAGAAAGATTCATCAGACTAAGATTTTTATCCTAGGAGAAAATTCATCAGACTAGGTATTTATTCTTTTTTTGTTATCTTAGGATAAAGATTCATCAGACTAAGATATCGATCCTAGGAGAAAATTCATCAGACTAGGTTTTCTATCTTAGGAGAAAAATTCATCAGACTAAGATTTGATCCTAGGAGAAAGTTCATCAGGCTAGGGCTTTTATCTTAGGAGGAAAAATGTAAAGAGCAATGGCAACATTTTAAGCACACTAGCAAGACAGATAAGGCAAAGGTTTGAGAAACTTCTCTTTGTCGGCTCTTCTCTTCTTTTTTTCCTTTTTTTTTGAACCAACTTGCTTGCACTGCTTTGTTCCTGTTTCAAACAAAGAAAACTTATAAGTTTAAAAATGTGGTGGCTAGTTTGTGGCCTCTCTCATTTTGCTCTTTTTCTCAACTCAACATCGCCTTACGGTTCCCATGAGGGTTTTCACCGATAAGACTATCTTATTTTATCATTTCTCTCTTTGTGCTAAGAACAAGGTATTACCCATGATACAAGAAGATCATACTTTTACCGCACACTTTATTTGGAATCCTTAAAGATTGCTCGGAAGGTCTTTTTTTGGACCGTAATGTAGGCTTTTGGACAGGGTTGGAAAGAAAGAGTGGCATGAAGGATCAAAATAATGTAAAATGAAAGGGTTCAAAATTACAACTTTTGAAATCAGATCATTTGGCCAAACTAAAACTTCTGCCCCAGTTTCTTGGAGTCGGGGGAATTTTATTTTTTATTTTTTTTTGTATTTTTATTTTGATGGGATGGAACCTCAGAGTAAGGATGCCTACGTATCCTTAAAAGGAATCAGGTCGAATGTAGTTCCAACACAAAGTTGGATTATTTTGTTGTTTTTCTTTTCTTTTTCTTTCTTTTCCCTTTTTGTTTCTTTCCTTTTTTACTTTTTTTCTTTTCTCTTTTTTTCTTTTCCTTTCTTTTTCTTCTTTTTCTCTTTTTCTTTTTCTTTTCTAGTTCCTAACTCTACTTCTGATCCCAAAAGAGGGGTATGAAACAAAATAAATTAAGGCTCAAAACGGGTAGCAAAAGATAAAAGTGTTTGGGTAGCAAAATAAAATGCATTCATCATACCAAACTTTAAGAGTGCCAAGTACAAACATGCAATCGAAGATAAGCATAAAAATCATACATAGTATCTATTGATAGCATCAACACAAATAAAAAGTGCCAATGAGCAAGATGTAACGACCCGGCCAGTCGTTTTGAGAAATTAAGCTCTATTCGGTGGCGTAAGGTTTTGAACAGCTTTATAATATGAGTATCGACTTGCGTGCATGGTTGAATTTAGTTAACGGATGATTCAGAGTCAAATTGGAAGAAGGAATCTAGTTTTGGAAGTTTAAACGGTGAGAATTTGACCGGAATTGGATTTTTGATTAAACGGCCCTGGAATGGGATTTTGGTGATCTCAACAGCTTCGTATAGTGATTTTGGACTTAGGCATGCGTCCGGATTCGGATTTGGAGGTCCGTAAGATAATTTGAGGCGTTTCGGCGAAAGTTGGAAAAGTTGAAGTTTAGAAAGTGGAGAAGTTTGAACCATAGTTGAATTTTGTGATATTGGGGTTGAAATGCGATTCCGAGAGTTGGAGAAGCTCTGTTATGTCATTTTGGACTTGTCTGCAAAATTTGACATCATTCCGGATTGATTTCATAGGTTTCAGCACAAGTTTTCGAAGTTGGAAAATTTGAAAGTTCATAGTTCGATTCATGGTGTGATTCGCCATTTAGGCGTTGTTTGATATGATTTGAGACCTTGAGCGAGTCCGTGTTAGGTTATATGACTTGTTTGTGTGTTTAGACGGGGTCCCTGGGGACACGGGTGTGTTTCAGATCATTTTGGGCTACTTTGGATACTGATTATATGATATCTGGTGTTGTTCTTCGCGTTCACGAAGAGCCTCTCGCATTCGCGAAGAAGAATTTGGCTTCTGGAAGTTTGTTCTTCGCGTTCGCGAAGAGACTCACGCGTTCGCGAAGAAGGAAGTCTCGGTTGCATAGGTCTGATTTCAGAGGCTCATATCTCACAACCTATAAGGAATTTGAGATGATTTAAAAATGAAAGTTGTAGACCATTGTGTCTAGTTTTCGGAAATGTAAACTAATTGGCATTTGTATTTGTGTACAAGAAGTTAAGATAGTTATACTATAGGCTGTCCGGGGAGAGTTCGAAAATCTCTTCTGCACAGGGTTGACTTTGGAAGCTTATATCTTGCAATATATAATGACTCAGGAAATGAGCAACCTCTATAGCTCTTGGTGTTTAGGTTTTAGAACATCAAACCATTTGTCATTTGGAGTTGTGGAAAAAAGGTTATGGCCATTATACTAAAGGATATCGGGAATGAGTTTGGAAATCGCTGACGAGGAATTTACTCATCACGAACGCGAGAGAAAGGTCGCGAACGTGAAGAACAACCCATGGGTAGGCAGAATATCTTCCCAAATCGAGGTTTAGACCATTTTATTCATATCTTGACTTGTGGAACTCGGTTTTGAGCGTTTCTTTGAGGGTTTTTTCACACAAATCGATTGGGTAAGTGTTCTTCATCTAGAATCTAACATATTCCATGATTTTATCTTCATTTTCATCATTTAATTTGTGTTTTGGGTTGGAAAAAATGTTGTTTTTTGAAGAAAATTTCTAAAATGAAAAATCATGATTTGAGGGACCAAATGGTATCGGAATTTGATAAATTTTGTATGGTTGAACTTGTATCGAAATGGGTATTTGATTTTGTAAATTTATCGGGTTCCGATTTGCGGGCCCGGGGGGTCGACTTTTGGACCGATTTTTATATTTTGTTAAAGATTGAGACTTTATGATACAGAATAGTTTCTTATATGTTTTATTTGTGCTTTGAAATTAATTTGGTTAGATTTGAGCCGTCCAGAGGTCTTTTCACCCAAGAAGCGCATTTTAGAGTATCAGTTGTCGTCTTTGAGGTAAGTATCTTGCCTAACCTTGTGTGGGGGACTTCCCCTTAGGATTTGATTCTTCTATGTTGATTGTAGTTCGTGTATGCGAGGTGACGAGTGCGTGCTCAAACGTATTTGTGGAAAATTAGTCTTTTAAGGTTCTTAGGTCCTTATATTCACTGAGTATGAAGTTGTTCTGGATATGATTGAATTCCCTATTTACTAGTTTCACCTCTACATGCTTTAGTTGGAATTAATTGCTTTATGATTCATTCTTATTGCCTATTTGACTCTTATTTTGCTTAACTGAAGATTATTACCTCTTCTATTGTCATGCTATTATTCATAACTGTTTGTCTTTATTGGAAATCATTAGTATCTCTCCTGTAATTGTTTAGTCTTAATTGAGGTTATGATTATCTTTCCGCTGCTCATCCTTAATTGAAATTGTTGTATATTCTTCGTAATTTGCCCAAACTTAAAAGAAGTTTAGATATCTTATACTTAGTTGACATTTCTTTATTTGGAATTATTTGATTCGTGTTAGCTTCCTTGTTGTTAAACTACATATTGTGGGATCGTTGCTTTATATTATTTTCTCCCTTGTTGAGATGTTCTTATTACGCTTAGTATTCTTTATTGTGGTTATTCCTTGTAGGCTAGTTTTACCGTCTCCTTGTGATCGAAAGTTCTTGAGTTGATTTGCTTGTTGTGTTCTTGTATATATTGTCATTGTTACTATTGTACTTGTTTTTGTGGTGCACGAGGTTTCTGCCATGCGGTTGTTGATATTGTGATGCACGAGGTTTCTGCCGTGCTATTGCTACTATTGATATATTGCACATGCTGCGTGACAAGGTGGGATATGTATATATGCTTATATGTGGGTTGCACATGTGGCGAGACAAGGTGGGAACATTATGATGCACGTGTGGCGAAACAAGGTGTGCATTCACTGTCACACCTCCTTTTGGCCCGCGCCCGCAGGGGCACATAAGGAGTTTTTCCAATTAAAGGACAATCAAAACGAGATTTATTATTTAATTCAGAGTCACCACTTGGGAGATTTATGGTTTCCCAAGTCATCGGTTGAATCCCGAATCGAGGAGAATATTGACTCTGTATTACAGTCCGCGAACCAGAAATTCGGATAAGAAATTCTGTTAACCCGGGAGAAGGTGTTAGGCATTCCCGAGTTCCGTGTTTCTGGCACGGTCGCTCAACTGTCATATTCGGCTTATTTATCTGATTTTATACATGCTGAACCTATATGCAGATTTTTACTCTTTTACCGCTTTTATTACTATTATTTTAAACGAGAATTGCAACGTCGTGAAAACACATCTCGAACCACGTCACATCAATGCACCGTGATTTATTGATACATTTCGACTCCGTTGAGATTTGGATTTGGGTCACATAAATGTGCACCCGAGTTTAAGAAATTAAATTATTAAAAGCGCATCTAAAATGACTAGCGCGTTGTTATCTTTGGGGAGGGCCATGAAACTCACTAAGCGACCCCTCCCAAATTCTAAATGTCTCATTTTTAACCATTTATTAAGGGCCCCGTAATTTATGTATTTTTTGTTCGGCGAGGCTCGTCTCATTTATTATTTAAAAGGAAAACCTAAAAGCGACTATGATTTGCTATTTCTATTTGTCTCTAATAATAAAAGAAAAAGTCCTAATTAATTTGTTACTGGACCAAATAATAATTATGCACCACAGTCTAGCCATCGGGCTCCAGGATAAGCCCAACAAAGAGAGATTACATCCAGGTTTGTACCCCCGAATTGGCCAGTCGCAGACCTTGGCCCAGGTCCAAACGTGAAGGGAATTAAAACTGGTCCTGGGCCCGCGTCAGAGGAGCTGAAGCTCAAACTGCCGGAAACAGGCCGCTGGGCCTTGATCTTTGTACCAAGCAAGCTTAATTCAATTAAAACGAATACTACTAAAGTTGCTTCAAGCTATTCCATGTGCCCTCTATAATTTGTAATAAGTAAGAACAAGGTACACCTACTCAAATTAGCAAACACTGATCATTTTGATTCCAATTTTAAGCTTGGGTTATGCCTAACTAATGTATTACCACAATATTCCGAAGGCAATGGAGTGATTAACGACTGAGTTGAGCTATCAAACACACTTCACCAATTTAAGTGCCTATTCCCTGATCTTAAGCTCAAATCACTGGTGTCAAAACTAAAGTGCTGCACTTACTAAATCAATTACTAGGCCCGTTTTTAACATTATCATGATCTACATTCTGATTTCAAAGCCAATTTTAGGCTGTAATAAATAATTATCACATGAATTCAAGATACACTACACTAAAACTACTATTCAGAATGAACAAATTCTAATTCAAATTTAACAGTCCAATATCGTTCAAAGTCCAGATTATTACACATCAAATCTGAAACAATATACACACTAACTAACATTTATCTAACCATCAGTGTACGACACATAGAGAACATGAACATGCTGATCTCATTTCTATTTCAACAGCTACATCAAGGCAGTATTGAGAGGTGTACCTAGGATTTACAACTGAAGAAGGAGCAGTCAGTAGTAGCAAACAGTAGGCATAACAACAGATTTGGAATTCAAACAGCCACGAACGCACCCAGTTCAGCCCAGAACACACAGCAGAAATAACACCCAGCACAAACAGTCCAAAAACCCAGGAGTGAAACCAGAAAATACCAAGCAATTGACAGACAGGAACATAATGTATTCAGAAATGGGACAGGAGAGTAGATTTTCTGATTTCTGTTCTTCAGATTCTCATATAAAAATACTCAGAATCTCAATTAAACAGTAACAAACTGATTCTGATTTTCAGTAGTATAGAAGACCTCCCTTTTTCAGTATTTAGCTCTCAACCTATTGAACTCTTTAGGGTAAAAACTCAACTTGTATTTCACTCTTAAACTCTGAATTTCTGATGTCAAAATCCAGCCTAGACTCTCTAAAAAAAACTGAAAGAAAACTGATTTTTTCTTCTCCAAAAAACTAGTCCCCCACTAATTTTGTCCAGACCCCGATTTATACCCAAACCTCAGCCCCTTTCCAGCTCTAAGGAGCACTTAGCTAATTAGGAAAGTATTTCTCCCCACTACTACATGTTTTGTTCTCCTTTTAATTCACTTGTTCCCCACTAGAGTATGTTTTTCCCATTATCCCTTGTTCTTCCCTTTATTTAAATTCAAATAGTTATGGGCACCTATTTCTTAATCCATTTCCTTTCAACCTTCCCCCACCATTATGTTTTGTTCCCCATTAGCATTTAAATAATTCATTAGTTTAATGGTACTTTAGTACCCTACTGTCAGAACATTCAACTTAAACAAATTTCAAACCTTTCAATCCCAAAATACCCTCCTGAAGTCCCTGACATTACTGCCCTGCCCTAAACCTCTTAATCTGATGGTAGAACTCTATAAGTTATAACCTTAACAACTGATTTCTAACTGATCACTAAAGTACTACAGCTATAACAAATTCACAACCAAATTCAAACAATGATTCAATCAGAATTGAAGCAATATGAATCAAATTATTATCAGGTTATTCTAACATTCAAGCATGTAAAACTAATCGACGACACTTATCCAATCGACTACACGAATTACAACACATACAATCAGTAGCAAATCAAAATCGAACATGCACACAGGTGGTTCGAGTCGTATTGATAGAAATAGGGATTTATAATTAAACTTAACTAATCGACGAAACTCATTCAAATCGATTATATAGTTTATCATATACTTGACCATGACCAGAAAACGTTCGACCAAATAAAAGGTCATTAAAGAAGGACAAAATCAATCGACAAAAAGAATTGAAAAAATCAATAAAACTAAACTAAAAAAATAAACAGATATAAACAAATACAAAATGGAACAAACAGGAAAGGAAAAATACCTCAAGAACTCGGAAACTGGACGACTCTGACTTGGACTCTGACTCGGACTCTTTGAGGTCGAACAGACCTTAATCGAGTGTTCTCAACTGAGAACACTTCGACTAAGGTCGATTAGACCCCAAATCATCCTTTAATTTGGACAGATTTCAAACTTTGGTTTTCTAGGGTTCTTGGGGGTTCGATTTCTGGTCTGATTCGAACCAAACCAACAGTGGTTTGGTGACGAGGGAAGTTAGGGAGATGTCCGGTATGAGTTTGGGACTGGTTGGGGTAGGTTTAGGTTCTGCTCGAATCTTCAATTGAAGATTCGAGAAGCTGGAGGTTGATTAGAGGCAAACGATTAGCGGATCTGTAATGAGGGTGGTCAGATGGCTTAGGGGTGTTAATTTGGTGACCGGCGGCGTTGTTGCCGCCGGGTTTCAGGCGGAGGTGTAACAATGGCGGCTAGGGTTTGGGTCTGGTCCGTCTCTGAGCTTGAGAGATACGATGGGGTGAGGAGGGGTTTGGTTTGGGGCGTGGGGTAAGGGATTAGGGTTATATACAGGAGGGGGCGTTTGATCTTGTCCGTTGGATCAATCACGATCAACGGCCTGGATCATTTTACTAATAGGCACGGTGTCGTTTGGAGTAGTACTGGGGCGGTCCGGGTTGGGTCAAAAACGGGTTATGGGAGGACTGGTCTGGACTGTTCGATCAAAACAAATCACCGGTCCAGATTGAGCGTGACAGAAACGACGTCGTTTGAGCGGTCGTTTTGCCACATCGACTGGACCAGGTATAGGGGTAAAATTTTGGCCTGGTTTTGGTCAAAATAAAATGGCCCAGTTCCGATTTCTTTGGATTTTTCACTTCTTCCTTTTCTTCTAACTTCTTTTTAATTCCTAATTATCAAAAATTAAATTCCAAAAAATCTTAAATTAAATTATAGAACTTAACTTAACTTGTTAAAAACACAAATTAACTTCTATTACAACTATTAACACAATTAAACATCAATTACAAACAAAATCACACAATTGGACTACAATACATATTTTGTGATTTTCGCTCTTTTAAAAAACCAAATATGGTTCAATTAATTCCTAATTGCAAAATTAAATCCTAAATGTGCATGCAACATATATTTTGTATTTTTCCTTTAATAAAATGAAAACAAACATGCACAGACAAATACAGATAATTAATAACATGCCACAAAAAAAACTCTCAAAATTTCGTATAAAGGAAAAATTATTTTATCTTGATTTCTTTTGGAGTAGTTCTTTGTGAAGCAAAAATCACGTGCTCACATTCACTATATTATTGTTGAACACATGGCGAGACAAGGTGGGCTATATCAGGGATTGATTGTGATGATTTGTGATGGCCTGGGGGGAATTCTTACTGTTTGATATTGTGTTGTGGTACGCTTACCTGTATGAGTTTTTATCTCGTGGAAGTTGTGAGAAAACATCTTATGTTCTGTCTATTCTTTTCCTTATGCTTATTAGCTGGTAGAAACTATGTTAGAGCACTTGCACAAGCATACACGTAGTTGAACACTCCCATTGGATATGAAGTTCTTCTGATATTGCTGAGTATAGATGTACACCCTCGTTTACTTGTCATATATGTAAGAGTAGCTCTACTAAGCAAGTGAGTTGTCAGCATAACCATAAGGTATGATGAGGGCACAGGTTGCCAAGTATTAAGGTTCAAGTATTGAGACTCGTGAGTTGCAATTTGTCCGAGATTCGGTATTTCGTGGAGTTTGTTGGCTAAGACCTGATGTGAACACTGTCGTAGGTTCTAGGTTATGGCTTAACTTTACTGTATTTGTGATTTAGGATTTGGGTTTGTGATTTCGCTCGCTCTTCTATGTCATTATTATGGTATTTCCGCTGTTACTTGTTGTTTTCTTCCCTTATTGTGATTGTTGTATTGTTAGCCATATTGTGTAGTCTTTATATATATACATCATGTTTTGTTGTTCCTGTGCTTATATTTGTACAGTTTATTAGACCAGTAGGTATCTTGGCTGTTCCTCATCACTACTCCACTGAGGTTAGTCTTGATACTTACTAGGCACCGCCGTGGTGTGCTCATGCTACTCTTTTGCACATTTTTTTGTTGTGAAGATCCCAGGTATCGATCGTTAGTAGCTGTTTGGATCATTGCTGAGGAGACTCGAAGTAAACCTGCTACTACATTCATAGGCTTCGGAGTCACCTTCTTACTTGTATCTAGTTGTTTTCACTCTTTCCAAACAGTTTATATAGAAGTGGTAGTTAACTCTGTAGAGCTTATGACTTGTACTACCGGGTTTTGGGAATTATAAAATTTTATAGAGATTTCTGCTTCAAGACTATTAAATTTAATTTATTATTGTGGTATTTCAGTATGAGTTAGGCTTACCTAGTCCCTAAGACTAGGTGCCATCACGATACCCAAACGGAGAAAAAGTTGGGTCGTGACACAATACCTTTGTCTCAATGAATGATCTTTCCAGTTTGAAGCAGACTTGACTTAACCTTATCTTGATGTGGAAGAATGCATTTTAGCACTGACTGATCTACCTCAAACTGCTTAAAAGACATTTCCTTGTTGTATGCTCTTATCAACCTCTTGATTTCCTAGACTAACTGCCTTAATTTCACTCAGTTCAAGCTTCAGGTTATCTCAAAATGCGTGAATCTTTACTTGTTTCCTCAAATGCATCCTTTTATCATATTTAAAGTTGTATCATTGCTTCATGATTAAACTAACTTTTAAGACCAGACTAAGATTTAGGTGTGCATATCGTGTCACTAGAGTCAGCATGAAAAGAACTATAAAAGGAAAAGTGACCTAAACAAAGCTGACTAGAACTAACAGAAAACAGGAGATTGCATTAGACAGATGGTGAAAAGGGTTACAACAAAACAAGTAACATAGAAATGGGTTACAACCCTGGAACAACCGTAGATAACATTAGAGTTACTAAAATAAAATGAACTAGGGAAAATAAGAAGAAGAAGGATTTGAGCCACAAGACCATATCAAGATTACAACCCTAAAATAACCCGGACGACAGAAATGACAACAAAATAAACCATCAAAACTCCTTCTTGGCTTGCCAAGAAAGGAGTGTCTTTCCAATCACCAAGCTCGACATCTTAGCCATTGAGTTCCACATCAATATTACTGGGACCTTCACCAACTTCAATCACATTGTCTTCACCAAGTGGCTCATTGACTCCTTTGACCAACCCTTTGTCATTGCAAACCATCCCAACAATTTGTGCATTATCATGTACCTGTAGAGGATTATGTGTGACACTTGGGGTATTACTGCCTTGGACCACAATTATCCCTTCTTGAATAATTCTTTCTATTTACCTTTTCAAAGTGCAACAATCTTCAACATTGTGCCCCTGGGCATTGGAATGGTATTCACACATTTTAGAAGGGTCAACGCTTCTTGCACGTGGGTCCACATGATTTGGAGGAATAGGTGCAATCATGTCACAATGCTTTAATTTCTCAAACAAGCTTGCATAGGACTCTTCTATTGGTGTAAAATTATCTTTCAACCTTTGTTCCCCTCTATACCTTGGCTTGGATGTGGGTTATAGGGCACTTGAAAATTTTGTGGAGGTTGGTGGAGATTTTGCGATGCTGGTGCTCGCCTTTAGGGTGTCTTAGTGGTTAGACAGATGATCGGACGTTGTTCGAAGGATAATACTGAGATGGATTATGTGGAGCTCGGGGATAGGTTTGGGGTTGGGTCGGGGTCGAGGCTAAGTATATTGGTGAGGTGGACCCGTTGGGCCATGTCGTGATCCCGAGACAACTATGGCAATATCATCATGTTCCTTTTGACCCAACAAGCTTCCTGTGTCATTCTGAATTACCTGTGTTGTGGCTTTTAAAGCAAAATAGCTCATGATCTTGCTTGACTTTAGCCCATTTTCTAACATTTTCCCCATATTTACCACATCATTAAAAGGCTTACCCACAGCCGAGATCAAATGGCCAAAGTAGGCTCTTGAGCTTGAAGAAAGTACTCAACCATTTCAGCTTCTTCCATCGGAGGATTGACTCAGGCAACTTGTTCTCTCCATATGAGCCCGTATACCCTAAAGCTTTCATTAGGCCTCTTTTCCATCTTAGTGAGGGACATGCGATCTGGGACTTTGAAAGTGGGTTTCGGGGCATAATATTGGGTATCTAGAGCTTGGAATGCGGGCTCACTAGAGGATCGGTGGAGGGTAGCTTATGGAGGGGCTGCAAAAATATGAGTGGTCAAATGAGCGGGATATGAGGTGCTTTTGGGGAGTAAAGTGTGAAAAGGTTGTGGGGAGATATCAGCACCAATTGGAATTTGGATTTGTGACAATGGCATAATGGTGACGAGGTTTTCAGTGTAGTTAGTGGGAAATAGTAGTGGATGACGCCCACTAATCCAGGCTTGGTACATTTCGTCCATCTGTCCTTTCAACCTTAAGACCTCTGCTTTCAACTCAGATTATAATTCAACAATCTCCTTAGGCGGATCAACAACACATGTGTCCAAGTCTTTACTAGCCATGACTTTCTTGCTTTTTGACCTTGTGTTGTATGAACGAAGCGCCAAAGTGCCACAAATTAACCACCCTCTGTTATGATAACAATGAAAGTAACAAAGAGGAGAAAAACAAAGCCAACATGTTAGCGTTAGGACATCTATCAGATAGAAATATCACATGCGTGCACTGCCCCTAGCAATAATTAACGGTTCTAGAATGACTTTGAGTGTCACAAGGTCATTTGACATCATCCCAATTTTGTTCATTTCAATTTTCTCTTTTCTAGTACTTCTTGGCTCGCTCATTTTCCTTCCTCTCTTTTCTTTTTAATTATCACTCTTTTCTTTCTTCTCATTTCTCACATCCCACAACTTTTTTCTTTATTTTTTTTCCTCTTTTTTTTTATAATAATGATTCGATTGAACCCTATGTAGGTTGTCTACGTATCATGTCTCTCATTAATCAAATCAAGCGTAGTTCTGGAAAAGTAATGGAAATAAACCAAAAAATAAAAATCTTGTTGGATTTTCATTTTTTTTTCAGATACAAAATGGGAAGTAATATAACAAAAGACTCGATATTACTGTACAAGACGAGAAAGTAAAAGACAACATGAATGACAGACTCAAAATATAAAAGTATCTTTAAGCAGCTCCTCAATGCAGTGGTCCTGAGGTATTTGTCATGCTCGAGCTCTGGTACACTAATCCATACCTGAATGAGAAAAATAAGACCAAACAGAGTTAGCGACTCAAGACACTATGCGACGCCACAACACCTCCTATGGGACACATGCAAGACACGATTGGGCTATTTGTGAAAATTAACCTATGTGGCCAAGAGTGGTTAGAAGTGTAAACTCAACAAGATTGAACTCATAGACATGGAAAATGCCTTACTAAGGCTTATATGGATTCAAACTCCCAATATCATGGCCCAAAATTAATTTGCGGAAATGCCCCATTTTGCAAAAATGACCGATATGGCCAGAAGTGGCTAAAGATGCAAATCCAAAAGGACGAACCTTAAGGTAGTGGGACGCTTAGTTGCGAACTCAGGATTCTGAGACATAGGTCAATGAACCACTTTTGCAAAAATGACCCCATTTTGCAAGAATGGTCGATGTGGTCAAAAGAGGCTACACATGCAAATTCAACAGGAATGGACCTTAAAACTGAAAGGACGCCTTGTTGTAGACAAAAGACTCTAAGATATGGGATAACAAACTATTTTGAGAGAATAGCCCTATTCTGCAAAAAAGGCCGATGTGGCCAAATATGGCTAAACATGCAAGATTTGGCTAAGACCCCGCGAAGCCAAGAACCTAAGACTCACTAGGAAGACCGAACCCTATGTGGGCTGCCTACATATCCCGCCCCGAAAGATGAGAATCAGGTATGCGTAGTTCGAGAAGATTGGACATGAGAGAAAGCTTTAAAAAATGCAACTAATTTGGAAAAACTATATTTTGTCTTTTTGAAAAATGATGGAAAATGTAAAAATCTTTTCGATTTTCTTTTTTCTCTTTTTTTAATTTATTTTTGGAAAATGATGAGAAAGGGCACAATCTTTTAGGATTTTTTTCATTTTCATTTTTTGTCTTTTCTTGAAAAAGTTGTGAAAGAAAAATATAACTGGGCCCTACTTGCTTCATCTTTATACTTTACCCTCTTTTTTTTTCATTTACCCTCTACCATCATTAGTCCGCCAAATGACCTTTTTACCCTTAAAGAATGCAACATGTAACACATAGGGATGATTAAATGTCTTTTTGGGCCATGGGCCTATTTTGACATAATTTGGATAGGCCTCCTATAAAGAGATACGGTGCCTAGGACCGAGCCCTGATAAGTGTGAATGACATGATGCAAATAGGCATGACCTAAAGGCTGACCTAAGTTTGTGGATTCACTAGACAAGGCAATTCGAGGCGGCACGTGGTCGATGGCGGCTGCTCTAGCTGTCCGCCCACTCCACGCTCTCACGCCACCCCCTAAAGACACGGTTGACTCACAAAAAGTCCGTGTACGCTCAAACGTACTCCGGAAGACTTATTGCAGAAAGAAGAGTCGTGGTTATGCAAATGATGACAGTTATAAAGCAGTAACATATAAGGAAAAGCGATAAACAAATAACCAACAAAACAAGAAATAACACAAACAAACTAAACAAACAAAGCAAATAAAGAAAACAAACACCTCAATAGAATATCCTGAAAGCGAACAAGATTAAGTATCAGCTCGAACCTGCACCTCTCCAGCAGAGTCGCCAAAGCCGTCACACCCCTTTTTTACTACCTCACTAACCATCTTAAAAATAATAAAATGATTTGTAAAGTTCAAAAAGGAGTTTTAATTAAAAAGTGACAAAATTGTGTGTTCAAAAAGATTTTTCAGAGTCGCCACCTGACATTGGTTTCGGTGTGCCAGGTCACCGTTTTTTTAAAAAATAATTTTTTCTTTTAAAACACTTTGGACTCCAAAACTATGTTTGCCCCAGAGTTCTAGGTAAGGGGGTTCATTTGACTCAGGGAGAAGGTGTTAGGCATTCCTCGAGTCCCGTAAAAGTCACGGGTGCGTACTCGATCTAGTTGGCTTTTAAAATATTCAAATTGAGGTAAAAAAACATAAAGGAAAATAAACACGAAAGAGGCTCGAGGTCGTCCCTACCTAATAAAGGAAAATAGCAAAAATAAAAATAAAATTTAAAAAAAAGTACTACGAGTTCGCTTTCGGCCTCCAATTACAGAATACTACGGGGCATTCCCCGGAATAAAATATATACAAATCCTTCGGCATACCCCGGATAATAAACTACATGAAACGACCTCTTGCCTCAAATAAAATTGAAATAAAGAAAACCTAAGGTTTGACTACCCAAATGTGGTTGGCCTAGACATGTTACTAGCGATTTCAAGCAAACAAGATAAAATAATTAATGTGATAAATTTAATTTCTCATTCTATATGTCCAAAACCACATATTTAATGCAGAACTCCAGTCAACTTATATATGTATAATTAATTCTTTTGTCATCTGAATAGTAACTGTAATAATTAAATATAGAATCAAAACTCACTTTAACTATCAAAATTCATCCAAACAGATTAAACTAAACAACAACAACAAAATGACGTTAAAAAAAAGAGCAATAATAGATTAACAGAATAATAAGACCATGATATTAAGCAAACAAGAAGTAGAAGGAAATGAGAAATCGACCTCAATGAACCTGAAGTTTTATTGTACGACAACTTTGAAACACAAATGCCGGAACCGCAGATGGAAACTCGAATCGGCGCCGGAAGCTCGAAACCAAAATGACTTCCATCAAATTTAGTCAGATTCCATGGTTTCAAGATCGAAAATCAGATGAAGAAGCTAAAATCCGAGATCAGAATTAGGGCAGATGAAGCTGAAGTTTCATTGTTTTTTTCGTACTCTGTTCTATGTGTGGGCATGTGCGAATTGTTTTTTTTGGCAAGAGCCAAATTCTGTAGCGTTAATCAGTTGCTTCCTCTAGATTCTGAAGAGAGGTACATGCACTAAAATAATGACTAGTTAACTGACGTAGCTAATACTTCCGCTTTCTTCAGGATATGCTGCAATGATTGTAATTCTTACAATAAGTTTATTTTTTGTTATTCACTAATCTTACATATGTGACCAAGTTTTTACTTGCATGCTTATAGCCTTTATAATCATTCTGCATCTCCCTTCTTCAAAATCATCAGTGTGGTAACTAGCTGCTTGAGGTTTTTGCCGGATTTCTAACAACTCGCCGGCGAAGCAGTGGTAGCGGAAGGGTGGTTTGCGGATGTTGGTGTTGGCTGGTCGGCGTCAAAGGTGAAGGTGGTAGAAGGGTTGTGAGAGAGAGAGAAAGGAGGGGGGGTGGGCGATAGCGGTAGTGAGGAGGTCCAACGATAGAGAGTTCAAGAATTAGGTTGGTCTAGGTCTCTTCTAGGGTTCGTCATTTTTTGTGGAAGATAGAGTTTACATATGGAGGTATGGGGGAATATGGGCCATTAGATTTGGTGGGAATGGAAGACTAGGATTTAAAATTAAAATGGGTCAGCTGGGTTATGGCTAAGGGATTGGGCTCAGGTTGGTCCGATTTGGACCAGGAAATTGGGGTTGGGTCCATGTCTTATTGAGTTTTAACTTTGGGGTAGGAAGACTAAATAACATAATGTATCTATAAAATATAAAAACCACTCTTAATTAAAATAATTATTTTTTTGAACCATAAGGATATTATATTAGAAACTAAACATCCAACATATTACACGATATTAGTAGTGCCTTGCAAGGCATCATTGTTTCCTAAAGTAGCCAACTTAGTACATACATTAGTAGAAACATATTTAACAGAAGAAACTTCCTCCAGATCCTTTTGATATTGTTCTATCGCATGTTCCGGTGGGGTTGCCAAAAGAGAGATTTTATTTTTGTTGGTCTGTAGTAGTGCCATTCTTGCCAAGGCATGCGCCACCTCGTTTCCTTGTCTGAAACTATGCCTGAGTACCACCTGAGCCTTCTTCCTTGCATGCTGCATCAACCACCTGCAATCATAGATTAGTTTTGTGTAAGTAGGGTGATCTCTATCTAGCATATTAATAACCTTCGATGCGTCAGTTTCTATTTCCACTGGTATCAAGTTGTGCTCCATTATAACTTGAAGGCATTCTCTCAAGGCTTGAAGCTCCACTTGTGTTGCTGAGAGGGTTGCAACTTTTTTGTGGAATATTATGATCCAGCTTCCTGTGTTGTTTCTTGCTACTCCACCTATACCACATTGACAATCGTTTTCATTGAAAGCTCTGTCTATATTGATTTTTAGCCATCCTCTTGGTGGTTTATGCTATTTTATTTTGATAAGTTTATGGTTTCTACTATTCATACCTTTTTCTGTTTGTAGATTATATTCTACTGCATGCTTTGTAATCGAATTCCAATTTAGGCATCAATTAGTATTATTGTGATTATTATGGTTTCTGTTTTTCCAGATTAACCAAATTACAAAGGGGAAGGTGTCTATTCATCGAAGGTATGTGTGATGATGGAAAATGTGGCTCGCCCCCTTTATTTGGTCTATCCAGTGATTAGGAGAAGTGGGATTAAAGTTAATCCCAAGGTCTTTCCAAATGTGTTTTATAGTATCACATGCCCAGAAATATGATAGATTGTTTTGTCGTGATGCTTACAAATGGGGCATTTAGGGTTAATGTTTATGCCTAGATTGGATAAGTATACTCTAGTTGGGATCCTATTATGGTAGCATTTCCAGATAAAATTTTTTATTTTATTTGGACATCGAAGTTTCCAAATCCAGTTGTAATCTTTGAGCAAAACTCTTTTTATCAATAATTTTGTAGCAGGAAGAGGTTGAAAAGATCCCATTTGAGGTAAGACTCCATATGTTATGGTTATTAGCAGTTGGAGGAGCGTTGTAGGTTATCACAACATTTATGTTGTTTAAAATGCTATTTGGCAACTCAAAAGATAGTTTGGTAAGATCCCATTTATTCCCAGACCTTAGTTTACATATAGTGATTTTGTCCTCATTAAGGTTTAGGGGGCCTTCAATAATTTTTCTAAAATTTATTATATTTGGAATCCAGTTTGATTCCCAAATGCTAAGAGAGGTGTTATTGATGTCCCATCTAGTCTCATATTACAATAGTACCAGCTCTTCAAAATACTTTTCCATATGAAGAAGGGATGTTTTTTTATTTCTGGTATTAGCATATTTGTTAGCTATGACTCATGTCCATAAGGAATTAGTATTAATCAATCTCCATGCTAGACTAGTAAGTAAAGCCGGGTTTTTACTTCTAGCCTTTCTGATTCCCAGTCCCCCCTTTACTTTGTCCCTTGTAATAGAATCCCAGCTAAGAAGGTGAATTTTTCTTTTTTCTGGAGTGGAGTTCCATATAAAATCTCGTTGAACCTTATCAATATCATTAAGGGTTTTGTAGGAAGAAGGGAATATTGCATAATATGGTTTGGTATATTATTAAGGGTGGATGTGATTAGAGTACATCTTCAGCCATGTTTAGCCATCTAGCTTTTCAACTTCCTAATTTTGTTCTCATTTTATCAACCACAAATTTGTAGTCCTTATGGTTAGGTTTTGAATTAATAATAGGAAAACCTAAGTAAGTACCTAAGTTGTCGCTAAGCTTGATGTTGAAGATGGATGATAAATCCTTTCTAGTTGTGTTTGAGCAGTTTGGAGAGACAATTAATTTTGATTTTGTTTTACTAATAGCCTGACCTAAAAGTAGGCAGAAGTCAATTGAGACTTTGTAAGATTGTGAGAGCTATTTTGGTGTTTGCTTTGCCTATGAGTGTTATGTCATCGACAAAGAATAGATGCGATAGTGTAGGGCTTCTAGGGGTAATTTTCAATGCATCCCATTTCCTGGTGTCAATTTTGTGATAGGTCATTTTGGAGAGCATTTTCATACATAATATAAAAATGTATGGGGACATTGGGTCACCTTGTCTGATACCCCTTGTGGCTGTGAGCGATTTTGATTTTACCCATTAACCAGGATGGAATAGCTAGGAGTAGCTATGCACGACATGATCAGATTTATTGTTTTTTGAGAAAATTTGAAGTAATTTAAGGTTCTATGAATAAAAGACCATTCTAGTTTATCAAAAGCCTTTTCAAGGTCTATTTTGAGGATCATATGTCCTTCTCTTGATTTTGAATTTCTAATATATTTTATTACCTCTTGAATTATAACAACGTTGTCACAAGCTCTTCTACCTTTAATGAAGCTTGCTTGGTGAGGTCCAATTAATTTGTTAAGGAAAGGCCTGATTCTGTTGGCGATGATTTTTGTAATTATTTTATACATTGTATTACAGAGGCTAATTGGTCTGAAATTTCTTAGATTATTAGCATTTTCGAATTTAGGAATTAGGCACAAGTAAGTTTTATTAGTGATTATAGGAATGTAGCTATCCTCAAAGACTTTTTGGCAAAAGGCATTTACATTATCCTTGATGGTATGCCAGTATTTTTGATAGAAAAAGAGGTGTAAACCATCTGTCCTGGGGATTTATCGGGGTTAAAGGAGAAAACTGCCTTTTTAAATTCTTGGTCATTTAGGGGAAAGTCTAGGCACGATAGTACATTGTACTTATCCATAGGGGTTACATTAGTTCTTGTATGCCAAATAGAATGTGTTTGGAAAGTGGTAAAAAGATTTTTAAAGTAATTTCTAGTGTGAATCATTATACAATTGTGATCATCTATCCAATTTTCCATGTCATCTTTGAAGAAGACTATTTTATTGATTCTTCTTCTATTAGTATCCCTAATGTGGAAAATTTTTGTGTTTGCGTCACTGTCATTTAACCACAAGACTCTAGACCTAATTTTTCAATAGTCTTCCAACTTAAGGATATCATTATATTGTTGGGTAAGATTAACTTCTAGTTGTTGGAGAAAAGGGCTAGCATAGTATTTAGAACTGCTTTGGATCCCTCCTAGTCCGGCTTGATGTTTTAGACTTTAATACCATACAAGAGGGGGGGATGATTTGTGTGGTGACCAATTTTTCGCTTAAACTGATTGTGGAAGGACCTGGTTCTTCTATGCGTTCGTTCTGCTACTGTTGCAGAATAATAAATGTAGAAAGTAAAGAACACAAGTATTTTTACGTGGAAAACATTTAGCTCATAAAGGTGAAAAAATCACGACCTACTACTCAGTAGGATTTTCCCCAACACTTCACTAAATCACTGAACCAAAACAACATTTACAAAACTTTTTGTAAACCTAAGGATTATCTCTAATCCCGTCGTAACAACCAGCCTCTAACTATTGCGACAACTTCAAGTTAACTCTAACTTGAATACTCAAAATACTTATTACAATTGCTTCTAGATAAAGCTGAAAGGTACAAAATGAAAACACCTACTACAATTGAACTAAAAATAAAGAAAGAAACATAAAACTCTTTATGGAGCTGGTTCTTCAATCTGGCTCATGTAGCTTTAGGTTTGCGCACTTGAATCACACACGAACTACTTGCAAAAAGTTTTCACTTATCATCAAGGAACATGTACATTAGGTTATAAATATCACTGTTCAAAGTGTAAAGCACAACCTTTTCCTCCCTTTTGGTATCATCGAAAAGTTGCATAAAATATGAGGTAACCAGAATTTAAAACTTACTCATGACCACTAGGGCTACTTCAAATGCAATCATAGATTAATCATCATAGATCAAGCTAAGAATTTTAACCATCAAAGAAATATAAACAAATAGTTAGAGCAAAAGACAGTGAATTTCATAGATGATTGATAAGATTCTACCACAAGGCATAAGAAGAAATAATAATACTGAAAACATGAGCAAAAGAAACAAAACATCCCGAACTAGGTCACTGGTTGATCTTATCATGACCCTAAACCTAGACCCGGTCGTGATGACGTCTCTCATGAAGACAAGGCCACCCGACACGTTTCCAATTCATTTTTAAGCAATTAAGTAATAAAGCTAAGTCTTAGTCATAATCATAAATCCCAAAATAAGGTAAATAATACAGTTTGCGGAAAAAGACATAGCCCGACATCGGGGTGTCACCAATCATGAGCATCTATGATAATACTACAAGTCTGAAAGAGTCTACACCACTATTTCATAACTAAAACAAAAATAAATAAGATAGAAGGAGAAGCACTGGGCTGCGAATCGCCGAGCAACTACCTAGTGAATCTTCGGAATCTGCTGGACAGCTCTCAACCCTCGTAAGCAGGACCTGGTTCACCTGAATCTGCACACGAGGTGCAGGGAGTAAAGTGAGTACTCCAACTCAGTGAGTAATAATAATAATAAATGCAGACTGAGTAATAAGAAATCACGTAAAAGCACATCAACAAACTATAAAGAAGCAGTAAAAGCCAGTAAAAGCAATGAAACAGTGAAAATAGGTTAAAGTCACTTTAGTTCAGTTAAAACTTCTTTGGAAATACCTTTTTAACAGTTAAGCAAGTAAATGACAGGCAATTAGGAAAGATAAACACATAAAGAACCGCCCCTTGAGCACAATACCAACAGAATCAGCCCCTCGGGCAACACATGGAACAATACCAGCCCCTCGGGCTCTATCTTATATCACAATAGGTATCCGTGCTTACTGAGGGTGTGCAGACTCCTGAAGAGGACCCTAACGGCCCAAGCGCAATATCAAACCATCTCGTGGCATAATCACATAGGCTCTCGACATCATATCAACAAGCCACCTCGTGGCATACAACTCTCAGGACCTCGGCCTCATAATCATAATCAGTGTTTCCTCACAACATAAGCCCCCGGCCTTACTCAGTCAGAATATCACAAGCCACTCGGGCAACAGTAAAACATAATGCTCAGCCCAAAATATCATTTTAAGTGTTAAAATAGAGTAAACATGACTGAGTTATGAAAACAGTTGAATATAGCATGACTGAGTACAAGTATAAAGTCAAAACAGTGAGAAAATATCAGTAAAAATCCCCTAAGGGTTCAAATAGTTGGCACGAGGTCCATATATGGCATTTAGCCCAAGACAAAATGATAACAAACAGTTTTCAGTCAAATACGCGGTAAAACAATCATTGGGATGAACTAAGTCATAATCCCCAATAGTGCATGAGCCCACGCTCGTCATCTAGCGCGTGCGTCACCTTAATATAGCACAACGATCTGCAATCCGAAGTTTCATACCCTCATGACAACATTTACAATCATTACTCACCTCTACCCAATCCAAATCTCTAGCTCGGGATGCCTGTGCCCCTCGAATCGACCTCCGAATGCTCCAAATCTAACAAAAATCAGTGCAAAATCATCAAAATATGCTAAGGGAACAAAACCCACTCGAAAGAAATCAAATTACAACACAAATTTCAAAATTGGCCAAACCCGACCCCTAGGCCCACGTCTCAGATCCCGATAAAAATTACATCAATGGACTCCTTATCGCTCCCCGAGTTCTTTCATACCAAAATCACCTCCCGAAGCTATCCGAACCATCGGAACTCACATCCGAGCCCTCTAACACATAAGTCAACATCCGGTTGACTTTTCCAACTTAAGCTTCCTTAAAAGAGACTAAGTGTCTCAAACCTTACCAAATCCTTTTCGAGCCCGATCCAACCAACTCGAGCACTCATAGAACCGATAAACAAAGCAATAAAAAGCAGAAATGGGGGAAACGAAACGATAACTCATAAGACGACTGACCGGGTCGTCACATCCTCCCCCTCTTAAACAAACATTCGTCCTCGAACGAGTCAAGAAACATACCTGAAGCCTCAAATAGGTGAGGATATCTACTCCGCATCTCCCGCTCGGTCTCCTAGGTAGCCTCCTCCATGGGCCAACCTCTCCACTGCACTTTCACTGAAGCTATATCCTTTGATCTCAACTTTCGAACCTGACGCTCCAAAATAGCTAGTGACTCCACATCATAAGTCAAATCACCATCCAACTGAACCGTTCTGAAATCCAGAATATGAGACGAGTCCCCAATATACTTTTAGAGCATAGAAACATGAAATACCGGATGTACACTCGACAAGCTGGGTGGCAAAGCAAGCTCATAAGCCACCTCCCCAGTCCTCCGAAGCACCTCAAAAAGCCCAATGAACCGAGGACTCAATTTACCCTTCTTCCCAAACCTCATAACACCCTTCATGGGTGAAACCTTCAGCAGAACCTTCTCACCAACCATGTAGGACACATCCCGAACCTTCCTATCAGCATAACTCTTTTGCCTCGACTGCGCTGTATGAAACCTCTCCTAAATTACCTTCACCTTCTCTAATAGCCTAGCCTCACCTAACTTAAACCAACCAACTGGAGATCTACACCGTCTCTCATACAAAGCCTCATATGGAGCCATCTGAATACTCGACTGATAGTTGTTGTTATAAGCACACTCTGCAAGCGGTAGAAACTGATCCCATGACCCTCTGAAATCAATGACACAAGCATGTAACATGTCCTCCAATATCTGAATAGTGCACTCGGACTGTCCGTCCATTTGAGGGTGAAAAATTGTGCTCAACTCAACTTGATTAGCCAACTCTCGCTGCACAAACCTCCAAAATTGCGAAGTAAACTGAGTGCCCCTATCTGAAATGATGGAAACTGGGACACCATGCAAATGAACAATCTCCTGGATATAAATCTCTGCCAACCGCTCTGAAGAATATGTAGTACACACAGGAATAAAGTGCGCGAACTTGGTTACCCAATCCACAATCACCCAAATAGCATCGAACTTCTTCAAAGTCCATGGGAGCCCAACTATAAAGTCCATAGTGATCCGCTTCCACTTCCACTCTGGAATATCCATCTGCAGAAGCAAGCCACCCGGTATCTGATGCTCATATTTCACCTGCTGACAATTGAGACACCGAGCTACAAATTCCACAATGTCTTTCTTCATTCTCCTCTACCAATAATGTTGTCTCAAATCCTAATACATCTTCGTAGCATCCGGATGAATGGAATACCGCGAGCTGTGGGCCTCTTCCAGAATCAACTTCTGAAGTCCATCTACATTGGGCACACATATCCGGCCCTGCATTCTCAACACCCCATCATCACCAATAGTCACATCTTTGGCATCATCGTGCTGAACCCTGTCCTTAAGGACAAGCAAATACGGATCATCATACTGGCGCTCTCTGATGCGATCATATAAGGAAGACCGAGAAATCACACAAGCCAATACCCGACTTGGCTCTGAAATATCTAACCTCACGAACCGATTGGTCAAGGCCTGAACATCAACTGCAAGAGGTCTCTCCCCTACTGGAATATATGCCAAACTCCCCATACACACCGCCTTTCGGCTCAAAGCATCGGCCACCACATTGGCCTTCCCCGGATGGTACAATATGGTAATATCATAATCCTTTAGCAACTCCAACCACCTTTGCTGCCTCAAATTCAGATCATTCTGCTTGAACAAGTGCTAGAGACTATGATGATCAGTAAACACCTCACAAGACACACCATACAAGTAATGCCTCCAAATCTTCAATGCATGGACTATGACAGCCAACTCCAAATACCAACTCTCGAAGCATCACAATACACGGTATATGAACCTGAAGCTGATGTCAAAACTAACACTGGAGCTGTGATCAAGGTTGTCTTGAGCTTTTGAAAGCTCTCTTTACACTCATCCGACCATACAAATGAAGCACCCTTCTGAGTCAACTTGGGCAAAGGCGATGCGATAGATGAGAATTCCTGAATAAACCGACGATAATAGCCTGCCAAACCAAGAAAGATGCGAATCTATGTGGCTGAGGACGGTCTAGGCCAACTCTGAAGTGGCTCTATCTTCTTCGGATCAACCTGAATACCCTCGCTGGACACCATGTGTCCCAAGAAAGCTACTGAACTAAGCCAAAACTCACACTTGGAGAATTTTGCATAAAGCTTCCCCTCCCTCAATCTCTGCAACACAACTCTCAAATGCTCCGTGTGCTTCTCCTGACTACGCGAATACACTAGAATATCATTAATGAAAACTATGACAAACGAGTCGAGATAAGGCCGAAACACGTTCATCAAATGCATGAACGCTGTTGGGGCATTGGTCATCCCAAAAGACATTACCAAGAACTCATAATGACCATATCGAGTTCTGAAAGCTGTCTTAAGAATATCTGAGTCCCTGATCTTCAACTGGTGATAACCTGAATGGAGATCAATCTTGGAGAACACTCTCGCTCCCTGAAGCTGGTCGAACAAATCATCAATACGAGGCAAAGGATACTTGTTCTTAACTGTTACTTTGTTCAACTGCCTATAATCAATGCACATCCTCATAGTGCCATACCCCAAGATGACACACTAGGCCGAATGAACCCCTTATCCAGGAGTTCCTGAAGCGGCTCCTTTAACTCCTTCAACTCCGCTGGTGCCATACAATATGACGAAATAGAAATGGGCTGAGTGCCCGGCACCAGATCAATACCAAAATCAATATCCTTGTCCGGCGATATGCCCGACAGGTTTGCAGGAAACACATCGGGAAAATCCCTCACAACTGAAACAGAATCAATACTAGGAGTCTCTGCACCGACATCCCTCACAAAGGCTAGATAAGAAAGACAACTCTTTCCAACCATACGCTGGGCCTTCAAGAATAAAAGTACCCTACTGAGAACATAATCAGTCAAACCTCGCCACTCAATTCGTGGTACACCCGGTATAACCAATGTCACTATCTTAGCATGATAGTCCAGAATAGCATGACACAGAGATAGCCAATCCATGCCCAAAATGACATCGAAATCCACCATACATAATAATAAAAGATCCACTCGGGTCTCCAAACCCCTAATAGTCACCACAGACGACCAGTACACACGGTATACAACAGTATCGCCCACCGGAGTAGATACATGAACAGGTGAAACAAGAGACTCACGTGACATATCCAAATAACGAGCAAAGTATGATGACACATAAGAAAAGGTGGAAGCGGGATCAAATAATACATAGGCATCTCTGTGGCAGACTGAAACAATACATGTAATAACAGCATCAGAAGCAATATCATCGGGTCTAGCTGCGAGTGCATGAAAACGGGCCTGACCGCCACCTGATCGACCTCACCCTCTAGGGCGACCCCTAGCTGACTGACCTCCACCCCTAGTTGGTTGGGTGGGTGGTGGTGAAGTAACTAGTGCTAAAGCCGATGACTGACTCCTCTGCTGAGATGAACTAGCAAGGTGACGGGGACACTGCCTCCACATATGACCCATCTCTCCACACTCATAACAACTCCCGGGTGTTGGAGATGGGGACTGAAGGGAACCCCTAGCACCAGAATGACTAGCTGATGCACCTAGCATAGAAGGGCCTTGAACTGATGGGGCACGGGACGAACTCTGAGCTGGAAGGGCACTAAGTGATGACTGGCCCTAATGAGAACTGTGAGAACCATGACCCGATGATGCCCCACGATACCCTGGGCGAGCTAGTTGAGCATGCCTGAATGGACGGCCTCTGCCATGCTGAAATTGACATCTCGAAGGAGCACCGCCATAACTACCAAATCCTTGAGGCCTCTTGGCCTCCCTCTCCTCTTGCTCCTGGCGGCGAACAGACTCAATCTCACGAGCAATGTCTACAACCTCCTCAAAAGTAGCACCAGTCACCCTCTCTCTGGTCATGAGAATACGAAGTTGATAAGTGAGGCCATCAACAAACCTCCCAATCCTCTCTCTATCTGTCGGAACCAACCAAATCTCATGGCAAGCTAACTTAGAGAACCTTATCTCATACTGCGTCACAGTCATCTCTCCTTGACGTAACCACTCGAACTGCCTGCACAGCTCCTCCCTGCGAGACTGCGGCACATACTTCTCCAGAAAAAGAACGGAGAACTGCTGCCAGGTAAGGGGTGCTGCACCAACAGGCCTACGCCTCTCAAAAGCCTCCCACCAAGTGAAGGCAGCTTCAGAAAATTAATAAGTAGTGAAAGCGATCCCGCTGGTCTCCAGAATACCCGCTGTACGAAGCATCCTCTGACACTTATCCAAGAAACCCTAGGCATCCTCGCCCTCTACACCACTGAAAGTTGGAGGCTGAAATCTACCAAACCTCTCCAACCTATGTTGCTCATCCTCTCGCATGGCAGGAACTACATAGTCTTGAGCAGCTGCAACCGGCTGGGCTGGATACGCCCCCGGTGTCTGAAGTCCCTGCACGGCCTGCTCTGGTGTGCGAGCGGCGGGAGTCTGAGTGCCTCCCCATCTTGAGAAGTAGTCGCGACTGTAGTAACTAAGACTGCCTGAGCTAGGCCAGTGCATACTGATAGAATCTGAGCCAGGGCCTCCTGAAGACCCAGAATCACAATAGGCACAGCTGGTGCCTGGGCTGGTGCTACTGGAGTGTCCACAACTGGGCCCTGATCCTAAACTGGGGCGGTTGGTGGATTTGCAGGTGCTGCCCTAACTGCTGTTTGGGCCACACCTCTGCCCCTACCACAACCACGTCCTCAGCCTTTAGTGGCCACAGCTGGTGGTACTGGTGGTCGTCCATCCTGGCCATTAGCGCGTGTCCTCACCATCAGTGAGAGAATAGAATAACAGAAGTTTAGTACTCGGATCAACAGATTCGCACGACAAGAATTTCAAGAATATGAAATTTTTCCTAAAGGTTCTATAGCCTCTCGAGGATAAATACAGACGTCTCCGTACCGATCTGCGAGATTCTACTAAACTTGCTCATGACTCGTGAGACCTATGTAACCTAAGCTCTGATACCAACTTGTCACGACCCTAAACTCGGACCCGATCGTGGTGGCGCCTCTCGTGAAGACAAGGCCAGCCGACACGTTCCCAATTCATTTTTAAGCAATTAAGTAATAAAGCTAAGTCTTAATCATAATCATAAATCTCAAAATAAGGTAATAATATAGTTTGCGGAAAAAGACATAGCCCGACA
The DNA here is from genome assembly GCF_000393655.2 of Nicotiana sylvestris. NCBI lineage: Eukaryota > Viridiplantae > Streptophyta > Magnoliopsida > Solanales > Solanaceae > Nicotiana > Nicotiana sylvestris. The sequence continues at coordinate 69,524,507 of NC_091063.1, forward strand.
TTGAGGTGTCACCAGTCATGAGCATCTATAATAATACTACAAGTCTAAAAGAGTCTACTCCACTATTTCATAACTAAAATAGAAGGAAATAAGATAGAGGGAGAAGCACCGGGCTGCGAATCGCTGGGCAACTACCTAGTCAATCTCTAGAATCTGCTGGACAGCTCTAAACCCTCGCAAGAAGGACCTGATGTGCCTAAATCTGCACACGGGGTGCAGGGAGTAAAGTGAGTCCTCCAACTCAGTGAGTAATAATTATAAATGCAGACTGAGTAATAAGAAACCACGTAAAGGCACGTCAACAGGCTATAAAGAAGCAGTAAAAGCCAGTAAAAGCAATGAAACAATGAAAATAGGTAAAGTCACTTTAGTTCAGTTAAAACTTCTTTGAAAATGTCTTTTTAACAGTTAAGCAAGTAAATGATAGGCAATTAGGAAAGATAAACACATAAAAAACCGCCCTCGGGTACAATACCAACAGAATCAGCCCCTCGAGCAATACATGGAACAATATCAGCCCCTCGGGCTCTATCTCATATCACAATGGATACCCGCGCTCACTGGGGGTGTGCAGACTCCTGGAGGGGCCCCTTACAGGCCAAGCGCAATATCAAGCCATCTCGTGGCATAATCACTATCACACCTCCATTTTACCACCCTGGAAGGTAATATAAGAGAATTTTTTCAATTAAAGTGACATTATTCGAAATAAGATTATTTATTTATTTTTTAGAGTCGTCACTTGGAATAGTTTATTTGGTGTCCCAAATCATCGGTTTATTTTAAAATCTCAAATTAAGGAAATTTTGACTTTATTTTTAAAAGTCTGCGAACCAGAAATTAAACTTGTTTGTTTGATACACATTGCGAATCATGTCACGGGAACCGTACCCACGATCTACAACACGTTTAATTTATTAAAGTTATTAGAAGTTTTGGCCGAGTCACATAAATGTACCCCAGATTTGAAAATTAGATATCACAACTACGTCACGGGAACCGTACCCATAGCTATGATGATTTTATTATAAACACGCCTAAAGCAAACTTCGAATGTTCAAAATGTTTTCTACACTAAATTATAATATTAAAGTGAGGGCCATAGATTAGGTGATTCAATTGTAAATGGCAAGCCTCAATTTATTTTAAAAGATTTGTATTTCACTAAAATAAACTAAGGATGTCCTATTTAAATATAATTTGAAATTAGGTATCACAACTATGCCACGAGAACCGTACCCGTAGTTGTAATGATTTAATTACGTGCATAAAACAAACTACGATGTTCATGAGTGATTTTCTTCCCTAATCTAATTTGATATTATTGTAAGCCTCGAGAGTTATGGAAAATTATTGAGAAAAGGTGTACGGTTAGATTTCATGAATTACTAACAAGATCAACTGTATTATTAAACTTCAGATATATTTACAACTTAACAAATTACCAACATCCTATATTTTGCAACTATTTTGATATCTAGTGATTTAAAAGAGATGGGCTCCTTGCACGAGTAGATCTTAGGCTTTGTATGGCATTTCTATTAACCAATAAATGATGTTGCTCTGGACCAATGGTCCTACTTAATTTATAAAACAGAGTTTTTTGTTGACAGTGAATCTTTCTTCAAAATCTCAATTGCCATTTAGCACCACAAAATTAAGAGTTAAAATTAAAAGGCTCTCCGGCCTCTCCCCTGGTGAGTAGCATGGCACCATTTTATTTCATTTCTTTTTGGGGATTTGCCTTAGTACTAGATTAGAAGATTTGATGACAGTCATTGGTGTTACCTAAATAATTAACTGCTTTTCGGCTTGTCTGCAATCAGTTCATTAGTCTTCCAAGAACCAATGATGTTTGCTTTATAGCCACAATTGCCTATTTTCATGGATCTGGCCTAAAGAAGAGGTATAAAACGATAAAACTAAAGTTCAGCTTCCTTTTTATTTCTCTCTTCCCTTTAACACAAACAGTATCTACACAGTGAGCTCCAAATGCATATCAGCAAGAGAAATCAAAATCCACGGCATGACTGTTGAAATCAAACTCGTCCATTCAAGGTTTAAAATGTATATAAGAAAACAAACAAAACTTATCTACTCAGTCACGAAGGAGGCAAGAACTATCCCACGAGAAAAGCTCAAAATATTGTCACATAAGCCATAAGATAGGAATAAGAGAAATTAAACAAATGATACAAGCATTCACGACACAGATCTGAAAAAGAACAACATTGAAATTTATATGAATTTTCATAATCCAAACCCATTTCTCAACATAAGTGTATTTACAACCAATTTGTACACAAAGGCTTGAAGAAATACCTGATTTCAAGAGATTAAGGAAAACACAAAATTACTCTCTGAAACGAGCAGCAATATCATCCAAAAACGGCTTCAGATCAACAGCAAACATCCCAGCACAGCTCGACACAGAAGGAACGTCGTCCGTTTTTTTTGAGCTGCTGCGCAGCTTTTCTTTTTAGTTCTCTCATCCTTTTTCCGTCCCTATGTTTCTCTCACTGCTCAGATTTGTTTTCTCTGTCCCGTTTTTTTTTAAGCTAGAAAATCGAATGATTATTTTTGGTGAAGGGATCGGATTAAACAAATGAAGGGGAAAGCTGAAGTTTCTGGCATTTAGGTGGCTGTTTCGCTGGGATTTAGGAGTTAGATTTGAGCTGATTTTTATTGTTGAGAGAGTAGGGTCTGTTGGCTTTTGGAGAAGAAGAAGTTCGAAAAAAAAATGGAGAAGAACCAGGAGCTCTTGGTAGCGCTCGTTTTTTTTTTTCGTTCAGAGAAGGGAGGGTCTGATGGATATTTTTCCCTAGGTTTCCTCGTGTTTTTATTAGAGTGTAGGGTTTTAATAAGGGCAATGAGTATTTGGTTAGTAGGCCGGGCTTGGGTAATTTGAGATTTTTGAGCTGCAAATGCAAATTAAACTGGCTGAGACAAAATTGAAACACCAAATCTACTTTTTCTTTGTTTTTCTTTTGACTTCAAAAATCTAATTGAATTAATTAAACAAGCTAAATAAAATCCTAAATTAGGCTTTACCTTAAATTATTTTGTAAAATCAATCTTACTTATTTTTACTAATTTAACACTAATTAATTTAAACTAAAAGTTAAAATATGGATATGACTATTGTAGTAATTTTTTGTGATTTTTGTTTAATGAATTAAACTATGAAATTAAATTCCTAAATGCAAATTAAACCTAAGATGGCATGAAATAAAAAATGTGACAATTTTTATGATTTTTCTTATAATTTTAAAATATTAAAAGTACATGAAATGCAACTAAATAAAGAATAACTCCTAAAATCAATTAAAATTATTTTTTGGTTTATTTTAGAAGTTATTTTCATGTAGGGCAAAAATTAGGTGCTCACAATCACATAGGCTCTCGGCCTCACATCAACAAGCCACCTCATGGCGTACAACTCTCAGGCCCTCGGCCTCATAATCATAATCAGTGTTTCCTCACAACATAGGCCCTCAACCTTACTTAGTCAGAATCTCACAAGCCACTCGGGCAACAGTAAAACATGATGATCAGCCCAAAATATCATTTTAAGTGTTAAAGCAGAGTAAACATGACCGAGTTATGAAACAGTAGAATATAGCTTGACTGAGTACAAGTATAAAGTCAAAACAGTGAGGAAATATCAGTAAAAATCCCCTAAGGGTTCAAATAGTTGGCACGAGGCCTAAATATGGCATTCAGCCCAAGACAAGATGCTAGCAAATAGTTTTTAGTCAAATACGTGGTAAAACAATCATTCAAGATGGACTAAGTCACAATCCCCAACAGTGCATGACCCCACGCTCGTCATCTAGCATGTGCGTCACCTCAATATAGCACAACGATGTGCAATCCGGGGTTTCATACCCTCAGGACAACATTTACAATCATTATTCACCTCTACCCGGTCCAAATCTCTAGCTCATGATGCCTTTGCCCCTCGAATCGGCCTCCGAATGCACCAAATCTAACCAAAATTAGTGTAAAATCATCAAAATATGCTAAGGGAACAAAACCCACTCGAAAGAAATTAAATTACAACACAAATCCCTGAAATTGGCCAAACCCGACCCCTAGACCCACGTCTCGGATTTCGATAAAAATTACATCAATGTACTCCTTATCACTTTCCGAGTTCATTCATACTAAAAGCATCAAAATCCAACCACAAACGACCCCTCAAATCCCAAATTCTAGGTCTCCAATTACAAACCCTAGTTCTTCAATATTAGGCTTAATTTCCATGATTAATTAGATATAATTCACATTAGAATCGAGTATTAAGTCCATAAATCTTACCTCCAAGTGTTTCCCCTTGAATCCCTCTTCAATCCTCTTCAAAAAGCTCAAAAAACGCTCAAAAATGGTGGAAGTTAACCCCAAAATCGCGGACAAGATGACTATTTAAACATTCTGCCCAGGCCTCAATTCCTTCTTCGCGAACGCGGTCAATGCCTCGCGTTCGCGAAACACAATCTAATTTTGACAAAATTTCCTCTTACGCGAACGCGTCCAGTCCCTTGCGAATGCGATAGTTCCTCAGCCTGACCTTCGCGAACGCGCTCCCTTTCTCGCGAACGCGCTCCCTTCCTCGCGAACGCGATGAACAACTCAACCTCAAACCCAGTTGCCCAACTTCCTCAACGCGAACGTGATGCACAACGACCCCAGACCTCCGCGAACGCGGAGCCTTCCTCGCAAACGCGAAGGCTAAAATCTCAGCTTCACCAGCTAACCCTTCACGAACGCGAGGGCCTACTCGCGAACGTGAAGGTCATTTCTCTGCAACATTGAACAACAGTTTTCTGCACTTTTCCAAAACATAAAATGGTTCGATTAACCACCCGAAACTCACCCGAGGCCCCCGGGACCTCAACCAAACATGCCAACATATCCCCTAACACTATTCAAACTTGTTCCAACCTTCGGAATGCTCAAAACAACATCAAAACACCAAATTCGCATCGGATACAAGCCCAAAAATTCTAAAATCTTCTAAATTACGCTTTTGATAAAAAATCCAACCAAACCATGTTCGAATGACCTGAAATTTTGCACAGACATCCCAAATGACACAACGGAACTACTGCAACTCCCGGAATTCTATTTCGACCCCTATATCAAAATTTCACTTATCAACCGAAAAACGCTAAAAATCTAATTTCGCCGATTCAAGCCTAAATATACTCTGTACCTCCAACACACTTTCCGATCACGCTCCTAAGTCCCAAATCACCTTTCAAAGCTATACAAACCATCGGAACTCACATCCGAGCCCTCTAACATATAAGTTAACATCCAGTTGACTTTTCCAACTTAAGCTTCCTCAAAAGAGACTAAATGTCTCAAACCTTACTAAATCCTTTTCCAACCCGAGCCAACCAACCTGAGAACTCATAGAACTAATAAACAAAGCAATAAGAAGCAGAAATGGAGGAAATGGAGCGGTAACTCATGAGACGACTGGCCGGGTCGTCACATATCTACACTAGGCTAGGAGGCTAAAGGCTGAGAAGAACTAGGTGCTTGGTTTTTGACTTGGAGGATTTTCAGCATATATTGAAGCATGCCATAATTCTTCTCTTTTTCTCTTGCCCAGCTCAGTTCTGAGAGCATTTCTCTCAGTCTCCACCTCAACCAACCTCTTCTTCAGCCTTTCAATCTCAACATCCTTAGCCCCACTTTCTTGCACCAAGGCTCTGACGTTGTTATTCACTGGTACCTTTTGGATGAACTAGGATCTTTAGGAGTGACATTGACTTCATAATCGCAAGCAAGCAGAGCATTAACCCAAAAATGATCCATGCTTGTACTAACCTCCCACTTTTCATAGGTACATTGAAATATGCAAGCACAGTTGTGAGAATGAAGCCATAGGGAATGGTATGAGTTTTGGTGCCATTGATAAATCAATCAAGAAGCTGGATTATAGCTTTCAGTCACTTTTTTTTGCAGGTCTGCGAGGGTTTCCTCTACAGATGAACCAGGTTCATCTCCCCAAACAACCATTGCACATGAGTGTTTGGTTAAACTTACAGGAGTGGGTGAAGAATCAGCCATTTTTGTCCCCTTGCCTCACAGTACTCCTAGCACCCTTGCTCTCCTTTTTTTCTTTTTTATTTTTACCATCAACTTCTCCAGATTTTGTAGTCTCAACATCTGCTATAGATCCTACAAATCTATTTTCCAAATTTGCAGCAACTTTAGAAATTGTCTCAGGAGAAACTTTTGAATCAGAACGTACCTGTTCAATTTCGGAAGAACCACTTTCTTCCCCATGAATAGTAGACTTAAAAGAATCTAGGTAGTTTAATATGGTCTGGAGTCTTGAACGTAACTGGATCACTTGTAACAGATAAGTTCACAAGAACTTTGGTATTTGGTAGGACTCTTCTCATGATCCAAATATAGTTATTTCAAATTATGCAGAGTATAGAAAACATACCGTGTTATCTTGATGAACTAGTTTCTTTACTGATAATTCTCTTGTGTAAGTCTAAATTTGCCAAAATAGAGAAAATATCATTAGAGATTAATGAGTCATTTTAACACATGTCACAAGAGTATACTATGGAAAGTATGAGATGAGCAAGATTTAATCTAATTATACACAATTTATAGACTTTCTAACCAATTTTTTTTTCCAATTTTTTTTTTACTTTTTTCGTTTAACCTTGAACTGGTCCTTTTAGGTGATCTTATTCATCCCTAATTCCAGCCTATTCCTCTCAAAATGATCTCTACTTAAGGATTTTGTGAAGAGGTTAGCAATTTGCTTGTCAATAGCACAAAACTCCACAGTGATCAAGCCTTTCTCATAATTGTCCCTCAAATAAATTGTGTCTAACATCTATGTGCTTAATTCTCTTATGATAAACCGGATTCTTAGTCATACTAATAGCACTAGTGTTATCACAGAAAATAGGGATGCAACTAACTTCAATACCAAAATCCATCAATTACTATTTGATCCATAATAGTTGAGCACAATCATGAAGCAACAACAACATACTCAGCTTCAGCAGTAGATAAGGGCACTGAATTTTTCTTTTTAGTATTCCATGACACAAGACATGAACCAAGGAAGTGTACCATACCTGAGATGTTCTTCCTATCCACAAGGAACCCTGTATAATCAGCGTCAACATATCCCATTAGGTTAAAATTACTACCTTTTGGATACCAAAGGCAAAGGTTAGTGGTGCCTTTCAAGTATCTCAATATTCTCTTGACAGGAGTCAAGTGAGACTTCTTTGGATTTGCCTGAAATAGAGTACAAAGACCTATACTGAAAACAATGTTAGGTCTGCTGGCAGTAAGACACAAAAGAGAATCAATCGTTCCCCTATAAGACTTCTGATCAACAGATGAACCAGGTTCATCTATATCCAATTTTGTGGATGTTGCAATAGGAGTGTCAATTTCTTTGGATATTCCTTCCTAGTTTTGTTACTGAGGAATAGGTTCGTGGACAGGTTCCCTCGAGGTTTGAGGATCAGTTCCTCTCTAGTCAGTTCCCCCTGTCATGTTGCCCCGGGTGGAAGGACCTGCTCCATCACCTGTTTCTTCCTGTGATGTATCTTCAGGTTGGACTGTGGTTTCACCATTTGAAGTTCTTATCAGCCTAATCTCTTCATTATTTTATTCCTGCCTCTCAGAAAGAATGTTAGTTTTTAAAAAAATAACATAGATAATTTTTTCTACACACATAGTTCTTTTACTGTATATCTTATAAGCTTTACTATGTGAAGAATACTCCCTCATCACTTCTGGGATCAAGCTTACCTAGGGAGTCCTTTCCATTATTGTGCACAAAGCACTTGCATATAAATGCCCTAAGATGAGATATATTTGGTTTTCTCCCTTTAAGTAACTCATAGGGAGTCTTCTCTACAAGAGGTCTAGTCATGCAACTATTTATGATGTATCATGCAAAACTTCAGCAAGCTTAGCATTTTCAAATTCAGTTCCATGAGCAAACCTAATTGGCGAAAGTTGATTACCTAGTTGTTTCTGAGTTTTTTCTAACAAAAGAAGTAAACATGTCAATGTTAAAAACAATGTCCAAATAAACCTAAAGTAATCATCAACAAGTACCATCACATATCTTTTACCACAGCTACTTAATGTTCTCATTGGATCACAGAGATCCATATGGACTAGTTCCATCGTTCTGGTGGTGCTTACCAATTTCTTGCTTTTGAAAGAGGATCTTACCTGCTTCCCCCTTGTACAAGCCTCACAAATTTTGTTTTCCTTGAACTTAATGTTAGACATTCCTATCACCAAGTCCTTGGAGACTAGTTTGTTGAGTTGACTTAGACTGGCATGTCCAAGTCTCTTGTGCCAAAGGAGGGGATCATTGTCCAACATACTTAAGCAAGTGAGTTCATTTTCTGAAAGTGTGGACATATCTACAATGTATATATTGTTTACTCTTTTTACCTGCAAAACAATCTTGTCAGTGGTAAGATTAATCACAAAACATTTGGTAGAGGTGAATGCTACCAAGTTACCTCTATCACACAATTGTGATTGTCTTATTAGGCTATATTTTAGGCCATCTATCAAGTAGACATTCTCAATAGAGTGAGAATCAGTCTTACCTACCTTTCCAACCCCAATGATCTCACCTTTCTTCCCATTTACAAAGAAGACATTACCTCCTTTGAGGTCCTCAAGTGAAAGGAACTGATTCTTGTTTCATGTCATATGCTTTGAGCAACCACTATCTATGTACCATATTTGGCTTCTCCCCTTCACTTGGACCCATAAAAGAAAATTAGGGGTTCGTCTTATGAACCTAAACTAGTTTGGGTCCCTTTATATAGGCAAATGGGTGAATCAGATTCCTTTTAGCCCAACCTGGCAGCCTATTTTTCCCTTGAACAAATTCTTTATTCTTTTGACTAGCCTTTTCTTTTGCAATACATTCAGATTTATAGTGATCAGTTTTATCACAATGTGTGCAAATTATGTTCTCAGGAAGTATGATGTACTTGCTTTTGGGATCCCACTTAGGTGCAGGGGTCCCATAGCCAAGTCCTCTCTTATTGCTACTATGGTGTTCATGTAGCCATGAAAGTGCGTCGGATGACCTATTCCATTTACAGGTTATATCTAGCTTGTGCTTAACCTTGTTTAGATCCTCCTTAAGGACTCTTATCTGCTCATCTCTTTTGTACAACTCATCTTTCATTTTCCTACATTTTCTTCTAATGTGAGTTGTGTGTGATCAACTTTTTTTTTTACCAGTTCCTAATTTCAATTTTAAATTTTCAGATCTAAGCTCTAGGATAGTGGTGTCAAGTTCATAAACCTGGTTCTTTAACTCAGAATTTTTACTTTCACTTTCACTAGACCTAAGTTCCAGATTTTTGCACTTAGCTTTCAAAATCACACACTTCTTGGACAGTTGTTCCTTTTCATTGTTTAGATCCTCAGATTCATCAATGAAATCCAGGAGTAACTCAAATAACCTTTCTTTAGACAAAAAATTAATCTTGTCTTTGAGATGAATTATACTCACCTCAAATTCCTCATTGGATTCTCCAATTGCCATAAGTGCTTGTTCATCTCCATCTTCACCTTCTGAGTCCTCATCTGAGCTTTCTCCCCAGGCAGAAACCATAGCCTTTGTTGATCCTTTGTTCTTCTTGGGTTGAACTTGTTCCTTCGTTCAGCTCTTTCCTTCTTCCATTCAATTTCCCATTGAGGGCAGTTTTTGATGTGGTGATCAGTCTTCCCATACTTGTAACACCCCTCATTGGTTTGTTTTTCAAGAACCATTGGTTTGCTATAGCTTCCACTTCTTGAAGGACCTTTTCCTCTCATTAGGTACTTCTTGAAGTCCTTTGTGATCATGGTCATTTCATCCTCCTCTAGACCAGCACCTTTAGCTATTCTGAGAGCCATACTCCTTTCCTTATTGGGTGCATCCATTTTCATGGTTTGCATTCTCAGTTCATAGGCAGTGAGATTTTCAATCAGTTCATCCAACTTGAGAGTAGCAATGTTCTTTGATTCCTGAATAGCAGTGATTTTGCTTTCCCAAGTTACTGGTAAGACCCTTATCAAGATTTTCTCAACCTTGTCTTCTTCAAGGATAATTCTCCCAAGAGATTTAAGTTCATTTGTTAGTGTTGTGAACCTTGTGTACATCTCCTGGATAGTTTCTCCTTCTTTCATAGTGAAATTCTCATATTGAGAATATAGCAGTGTTCCTATAGACCTCTTCACTTAAGGTGTTCCTTCATGAGCCACTTGCAATGTGTCCCATATCTCCTTAGCAATGGTACAACTTTGAATCCTGTTGTACTCGTCTGGACCTAGTTCATATACAAACCATTTCTTATCATTGATATTCTTTTCCCATTTCTTCAAGTCTTCAGCAGTGCAGTCAACTCTTATCTTTGGCACGTCCACTCCTTCAACATTCTTCTTTGTAGTAGCTAGAGGACCATAAGTGACTATGTCTTAGAGTTCATAGTCTTCTCCTATGATGTGATCTCTCATCCTGTTCTTCCACCAAGAATAGTACTAACCATTAAAGAGTGGGGGCCTAGCAGTGGATTGCCCTTCCCAGTTTCCAGGTGGTACACCCATCTTGATATTTTCCTAAGGTGTTAACCTCTTCAAGGATAACCCACTCTGATACCAATTGAGGTTTTAGACTTCAATACTACACAAGAGGGGGGGGGGTGATTTGTGTGGTGACCAATTTTTCGCTTGAACTGATTGTGGAAGGACATGGTTCTTCTATGCGTTCCTTCTGCTACTGTTGCAGAATAATAAATGTAGAAAGTAAAGAACACAAGTATTTTTACCTGGAAAACACCTGGCTCAAAAAGTGAAAAAACCACGACCTACTACTCAGTAGGATTTTCCCCAACACTTCACTAAATCACTGAGCCAAAACAACATTTACAAAACTCTTTGTAAACCTAAGGATTACCTCTAATCCCGTCGTAGCAACCAGCCTCTAACTGTTGCGACAACTTCAAGTTAACTCTAACTTGAATACTCAAAATACCTATTACAATTGCTTCTAGATAAAGCTGAAAAGTACAATATGAAAACACCTACTACAATTGAACTAGAAATAAAAAAAGACACATAAAACTCTTTATGGAGCTGGTTCTTCAATCTGGTTCATGTAGCTTTAGGTTTGCAGACTTGAATCACACACGAACTGCTTGCAAAAAGCCTTGCTATTTTGCTTTCAATTCACATTTAACTTCTGCGTTTTTGTGCAAAACTGTAATGTGAGAACATCCTGCAATTTATAGAGTTAGTAGATGAAGAAATAACTAGAGTTGTGATATAACTCTTCCTTGGTGGAAGAGTTTTAGTTAATTTCAACTTCTAACTCCTTCCTTATCTTAGATAGTGTTCTCTTTGATTAAGGACTCCTTTTCCTTATCAATTATGCAACCTCTTCAATCAGGAGATATTAAATACACCAAGTTAAACTTATCTCCTTCACGTTCATCCCACATGCTCGAATCTGCCCGTTTTTGTGCACATGAAGAATGGACTTGGTTCATGTCTGAGTTTCTTTATCAATCTTCAAAACTTAATCTTTACTTGGGCCAACATGGCTAGGAGTTTCCTTTTTTGTTCATGGATATTTCCAAAGGTTTCTTTACTCGAAAGTCTTACATCCTTTTTAAAAGAGCTAGTTGCTTTTATTAGGTCATTATTGCTCCATTTGTTTTTCACTAGGTTAATAAAATCAGGGTGGGAGCACCATATTGTTTCTAAGTGAAAGGGTTTATCTATGTGAATATTATTTTTATTCTGTAATGAGAGCGGATGGGATTGTGGTCCGAATATGTCTTAGGAAGATGAATTATAGAGGCTTGAGAGGTATTGTTCTAGCCATTCCATATTGGCATAAACCTTATATAATCTTTCCATAATTAATCCCTTATTCTTTTTCTTATGATTTGACCATGTAAATTTGGACCCTTTGAAAACTAGGTCTAGTAATTTACAGTAGTTTAGGCTAGCTATGATTTTTCCAGCTCTATTTTGGTTAACAGCTTTGCCTCCAATTTTTTCATATGCCCTTGTAATATCATTAAATTCCCCTCCCATTAGCCAAGCCCCTTTATAATTAACAAATAAAGTTTCTATGTTTTTCCAAAGAATATCCCTATTTGTTTTGTTAGTGCTAGCATAAATAGAGCTAAATAGCCATGATTTGTGGTTAGGTTTTACCTCTATCATGACATGAATTTCCTTATTCCTTCTTGTGAAGTTGTTCACACCAACTTTTGTATGGTTCCACAGGATCACCATCCCTCCAGCTTGTCCCCTCCGTTGATACCTCTACCATTTCTGTAAAATTGAACTCTTCTATGATGGACATATGCGTAGCCATCCTAGTTTCCAATAGGATAACCATGCTAGGCTTGCGGGTATCCATAATCTCCCTAAAGTTTCTTCTGAAGTTAGGATTGTTTGCACCTCGTACGTTCCAAATGACAAAGTTAATTGGTTGGTTCATCGATAGGGGATTGGGGTGGTTATGATAGTTTTCCCTCATTGCCATGGCAATGCTCCTCTCGTGGGATGGAACTAGGATGGCCATATTATTTCCTACTGTTGGATCGTGTGGGGGCCTTATGTCGATTGAGCATTTGAACAGAGTCATCGGGTAGCTGATGATGCATTTTTTGTCGAGCCATTCTTTGAAGATTAGAATTTTTACCTCATTTAGGTTTGAGAATGCCACCCTTGGTTCCCCCTGGTGATGGATGTGTTCTTCCTCCTCATCTGGATTTTGTTCTTATTGTTGCATGTCCTCTTGTGGCTGAGCTTGTTCTTCTGCTTGAGTAGGTGGATTTTGTTGTTGGACAGGAGAAGGTGGAGGTTGTTGCACATCCCAGCGGGTGAAGACAGGGTCCACCAGTGACATTTCCTCCGGGGAAAAGAATGGAAGGTTGAGAGGAATGTTTGGGGGCATCAGGGTGTTTGGATTCCCCGGAATATTCCACATTTCTTGCATGTTGTTGGCAAGGTTTTGGTTCATTGATGGAGCCAATGGCTGCAAGATATTGTTTATCCACATCTGGGTGATGTAGGTGGTCATTGCTAGATGCATGCTTGCTGAGATCAGTTGTGCTAAATAGTTCGTGTTCTGGATGATGAGGACTGAGTCCTAGCCATTTATCTGCAAGTTGAAGGATATCGCATGCCTCATTAGGCCTAGTTCTATCCAGAACCGTGGTTGATGGTTTGGGGGTTTGGAGGCTATGCATAAATAACCGGTGAAGTAGGGATTTGTGGTGGTAGTGGAGGAAGATTTTCCATTGGGTAGGGATGATGCAGACGCTGGAGTTGGATTAGTCTGTATCTTCTTCGTAAGGTTAGTGGTGTGTGAGGCATTTTGGATAGAAGGGTTGTCTAATATAGGAAGATTTTGATCAATAGTTATGAATGTCGATAGTAGGTATAATAGGCGGAGTAGGATCTATTTGCATGCAAGATAAAGTTGTTTTCGTAGGGAATTTAACAAGATCTGGAGGAGATTTCATATCTAACACTTGTTTACTTGGGTCTGCCAAGAGTTTAGCCTTAGAATGGTCATTAGTTTGCATGCAGGATATATTAGAAGGATTTGTTAAGATTTGATTATTATTAGTATCTATTCCGTGAGTAGGATTGATGCCAACTTGAAGATTATTGGTCACGGTAGTTTTTATAGGATTTTTAATATCAGATTTATTAGTAGAGGTAATCATTGGAATATAGGAGTTTGGGGGTGTCTTTTGTGGTGACATGTTTCTTCCACTTATCTGATATTGGGGTGTTTTTGCATGAAAGGGAGTAGTGGTATTGGTAATACCATTGTTTAGGATTGAAACCATGTGCCCATTATGGTTTATGTGACCATTAGCACTAATATCGTAATTAGAGTTTGCCTGGGTATCATTAATATTGATAGGCGAATCTAAATAAAAATTACTAAGGTTTCTATTTTTATCCAGATTTATAGGAAGGATAAAATTCTTATCAACATATTTTAATTTTTGGGTATTGAGAAGCTTACCTATTGCCGCATGAAAAATCCTTACATTTATACCTGTTTCACTGATGAACTTCCTTGTTGGCAGCTCACCTCGATTTATGATTGGCCTTTTGTGGGAAGGAAACCGTCTGACATTCACTCGTAGTATTTGTTGCAGGAGGATTTGAATTTTGGCTTCCCTTATTGGTTGTGGGTAGATTATGTAGGGTAGAGAGAGAGAGCACTTTAAAGCGGAATGACCTAGGCGGCCACATGATTTGCATATGATATTATCACCCTCGTATAAGATTGGTTGTTTATGCGTCCCAATTTGGATATAAGATTGGACAGTTTATTCCAATGGAATTTATACACACAACCTCGCATATCTACCTCTAATAGTAGAAGATGTACATGCATCAATTTTAAGTAACTTTCCTATAGCATTTCCAATTTTTGACAGAATGATTCCATCGTAAAATTCAGTTAGTAGCTGTAGCAATCTAATCCAAATGGTAGCGTAACTCTGAGTTGCCTGTGTAGCTACAAAATTTGGTGTCCATTTTTGGACAGAGGGGAAGAAACCATTAATGAACCATGGTCCATTCTGTAGAGCTTTCCTTGCATTCTCTTCTTTGCTAAACTTTACTGTATAATAATCTTCACCAAGGTCTATTAAGGAGAAGTTCTCCGTTGGTCTCCAAAGACTTTGTATTTTTGCTCTTAGGTAGTGATGGAGGACTCTTTTTCCTATTAATATGATTATCACTGAGAATTTTCATGGTTCATAGATCCGTTGGATATCCTGATCAGATAGAACTAACTTTTTATCCTGGTTTCTTCTGTCTTTTGTAAGCAATAATAGATTAATAGAATAGTAAGATCATGATGTTAAAAAAACAAGAAGTAGAAGGAAATGAGAAATCGACCTCAATGAACCTGAAGTTTCATTGTACGACAACTTTCAAACACAAACGCCGGAACTGCAGACGGAAACTCGAATCGGCTTGGAAGCTCAAAACCAAAACGACTTCCATCAAATTCAATTAGATTCCATGGTTTCAAGATCGAAAATGAGATGAAGAAGCTAAAATTCGAGATCAGAATTAGGGCAGATGAAGCTGAAGTTTCATTGTTCTTTTTCGTACTCTGTTCTGTGTGTGCACGTGTGTGAATTGTTTTTTTTGACGAGAGGAGAATTATGTAGCGTTAATCAGTTTCTTCCTCTAGATTTTGAAGAGAGGTACATGCACTAAAATAATGATTTGTTAACTGACACAACTAACACTTTCGCTTTCTTCAGGATATGCTGCAATGATTGTAATTCTTACAATAAGTTTATTTTTTGTTATTCACTAATCTTACGTATGTGACCAAGTTTTTACTTGCATGCTTATAGCCTTTATAATCATTTCTGCATCTCCTTTCTTCAAAATCATCAATGTGGTAGCAAGCTGCTTAAGGTTTTTGCCGGATTTCCGACCACTCGCCAGCAAAATAGTGGTAGCGGAAGGGTGGTTTGCAGCTGTTGGTGTTGGCTGGTCGGCGTCAAAGGTGAAGGCGGCAGAAGGGGTATGAAAGAGAGAGAGAAGGGGGTGGGCGATGGGGGTAGTGAGGAGGTCCAGCGGCAAAAAGGTCAAGAATTAGGTTGGTCTAGGTCTCTTCTAAGGTTCGTCATTTTTTGTGGAAGATAGAGTTTATATATGGGGGTATGGGGGAATATGGACCATTAGATTTGGTGGGGATGGAAGGCTAGGATTTAAACTTAAAATGGGTCAGCTGGGTTATGGGCTAAGGGATTGGGCTCAGGTTGGTCCGATTTGGGCTAGAAAATTGGGGTTGAGTCCAAGTCTTATTAGGTTTTAACTTTGGGATAGGAAGACTAAATAACATAATATATCTATAAAATATAAAAACCACTCTTAATTAAAATAAGTTACTAAAATAAAACTAAATACTAAAAGTGAAGCTATTTGTATTTTTTAATTTTATGAATGGTAGATAAACTAAAAGTAACTAAATAAAGAATTTTTTTTTTATAATTTTTATTTTTATGATAAAATAAAGTAAAAGAGTCAAAACTAGCTAAAAAGCGATATTTGGCCTAAACTAAATATTTAAATACTAAAATATGTAAAATCTTGTGGAGGGTCAAAAATTACATGTCTACAATAAGTCACAAGCTCTAAAGGGAAAATACTAAATAATCTCTATACATCAGAGTCTAATAAGGATAAGGAAAAACAACATAATTAGGATAGAGGGGGACTTTGAGGTCTGCAGACGCTGGTAGATATACCTTGAAGTCTCCACATACGAGCTAACTTACAGATATCTGGTCTGGTAGGAAGTACTTGGATCTGCACAAAAGGTTATGCAGAAGCGTAGTATGAATACACCACAACGATACCCAGTAAGTGCCAAGCCTAACCTTGGTAGAGTAGTGACGAGGTTAGGTCAGGGCCCTACTGGAATATTAGAAATAAGGCAGAAGAAAAAAATGATACAATAGAATGGTAGGGAATAAAACAATAAGAATGTATGGAAAACAACAACACAAGAATCAAAGAAGACAAATACAACACGTAAGAAAAGCAAGAATTTTACAAATTAAGGGAACAACAACAACAACAAACAATACAACAACCGCATGGTAGATACCTCGTGCCAAATAACACTCTGCACAATAGAAATCTCGTTCTACGATAACAATACGCACGACAGAAACCTCATGCCACCATAACACTCCGCACGGCAGAAACCTCGTGCCACAATAACGACCCGCACGGTAGAAACCTCGTTCCATAACCAAACAATCATCTCAACAAAATCATGGAAACCAAAACATAACAACTGAAACAAAGATATTTCAAGGATGACAATTTCGAGTAAGGAATCACACAGTTCAATAATGAATATAGAATCAAGAAAACAGGTAATTTAGCTAAGCATGTAGCACAAATTGCAAATAAGAGATAAGACAGGTAGACATGTCAAATTAGGCTAAACATGATGACAACATGTGCTAAAATAACTTAGTTAAGGGACAAAAAGGAAACTACTTAGTGAAAACCGGAATTTCAACATTTAGGTCGGGTACGCACTCGTCACCTCGTGTACACGGTACTCACATGTCACAAATTGTCACAACAGTACCAAATCCTAAGGGAATTCTCTCCCCCCTCCCCCACAAGGTTAGACAAGGAACTTACCTCAAATCTCGCTTAATCAGCCAATAAGAATGCCTTTCCCTCGACTTTCCGACTCCGAACGGGCCAAATCTAGACAAAAGAAATTACATACCATAAATATAACTATAGAAACTAATCAAAATAATGAAATTATGAATTTAGCAAGGAATTAAAAAATCGCCCCCAAAACGTCAACCTGGTCCCATGTCTCGAAATCGGGTAAAAGCGGCAAAATCCGAATACCCATTCAACCACGAGTCCACCCATACCAAAATTACTCAAATTCGATTCAAAAATCTCGATCAAAACCTCAAAATTCGGCCTAAGAACTTTACACCATTCCCCCCAAATTTTCAACCCAAATCTTTAATTAAATAAAAAAATTAATGATAGATTAGTGGGTATTAATAAAAAATGAGTCAAGAATCCTTACCCAAATATTTCCTCAAAAAATCACTCAAAATCTCCCCTCAATCCGAGCTCTCAAATTCCCAAAATAAGAATTGAAACCAAACCTTCGATTTTGAAATTTAAGTTTTGATGCCCAGTTATTACACTACGCGATCGCGGAAAAACCCTCGCGATCTCGAAGAAGAAAGCAAGGCTGCCCCCAAAACAGACCTACGCGAACGCAGACAAGGAGTGCCCTGGCCTACGCGATCGCGAACTAAGCCACACAATCGCGAAGCACAACCGCGCGTGAGCTGTTGCTCCCAAAACCTCTGCGCGAACGCGACCTTCACCATGCAATCACGACTCGCTGTGAACCAACCTTCCGCGTTCCCGTACCTTTCTCTGTGAATGCTTAGGGTAAAACTCAGTCCACCCAAAAAACCCCTGAGCGATCACGGAACAACCCATGTGATTGCACTGAAGGAAACTAGTCCTGAGAAAACCAGCATCTTCAGCTATTCTTCAATGATCAGAATTGTGCCGAACATGATCCGAATCACACCCGAGGCCCCTAGGACCTCAATCAATTGTACCAACAAGTCCCAAAACATCATACAAACTTAGTCGAGCCTTCAAATTGCATCAAATAATGCTAAAACCATGAATTGCACATCGATTCAAGCCTAAAGAACTTTGAACTTCTAACTTCTACATTCGATGCCGAAACCTATCAAACCACGTCCGATTGACATCAAATTTTGTACACAAGTCACATTTGACATTATGGACCTACTCTAACTTCTAGAATAAGAATCTAGCCACGATATTTAAAAGTCCACCCCAGGTCAAACTTTCCAAAAATCTTCCAACTTTGCCCACTTTATCCAATTAATGCCGAAATGGCCTATGAACCTCCAAATCAACCTCCGGACACGCTCATACGACCAAAATCACCATACGGAGCTATTGGAACCGACGAAACTCTATTCCGAAGTCTTCTTCACAAAAGTCAAACTACGGTCAACTCTTATAACTTAAACTTCAACTTAGGGTCTATGTATCCCATTTCACTCCGAAACTCTCCCGAACCCGACACCAACCACCCCGACGAGTCAAGTAACCACAAAATGAAATAGAGGGAGCAATAAATAGGGGATCGAGGCTCATACTCTTAAAATGATCGGTTAGGTCGTTACAACAAAGAACAAAAAATTACATATTTTATTAATTGAGTATTCAAATTAATTTATAGTTTAAGTTAATAATAAACTTTTGTAACAATAAAGTAAAGTTAAATAATTTAACTGCATATTAATTTGAATACAATATTGTTCTTACGCAATCACTAATCATAATTAGACTCGCTAGAACAATGAATTAGTTAAGCCATTCAATTAGACTAATTTAATTAGACTAACTCAATTAGATCAATTGATATTGTGGTTACAAATTAATTTATACCGTAAATTAATTTATACATTAAATAATTTAAATACATAAATTTGAGTTCTATTAATGCATAATCAATGTAGTTTAAATCACAAAATTAAGATCCATAAGTTCATAATTTAAGGTTCCTTAAACCCTATTTTTATAATTTATACACCACAAATTAACTAGTTTATATAATTTATACACCACTATTAGTGTATAATCAATTACAGTTACAATGTACTAGTTAACTTTAATTACAATGTACTTAATTCTAAATCTAATGTAGTTCAAATCAAAAACCCTAAAAATTATAGTTTTAGGTAGTTCAATATAAATCTAATGTAATTCAAAAACCCTAAAAAAGTTATATAAAATTATATTCCAAAAATTAAAAATTAAAAAGCTAATAAGGTAGATTATTAACTTTGATAGAGAGCGGCAATGGTTGTGGCGGTGCAGAGGGGAATAGCAGTGGTGGTGGTGGCTGTGCGGGGAAACGTAGTGTTGGTGGCAGCGCGGGGAATGTCAGTGACGGCTGGGGCGCGGATGTGAGGGAGAAGAGGAGGGACTTCAATTTTGGGGGTGAGTGACTTGATTTTGGATGGGATTTGACCGAAAATCTGTGGGGAATGGAGATGGAAGAAAGAGAGGGAAAATAGGAAAATAGGAAAGAAACCCGTCTGGGGTTGTCTAATTAACATATTACCGACCGACTTCGGTCGGAAATCTCAGTCGGTAATATGAAAAATATATTTGACCGTTTGACCTCACAAATACCGACCGAACTCGATCGGAAACTAATTTTTTAAAATTTTAAATAAGTTTTAATTTTTGATTAAAAACTTATCAACATCTTACAAAAGTTGTACCGCACGAATATGTTGGATACAATGTCTATATCAATTACACTCGATCAACTTTATATATAATGTTTATCATCTGTGTGCTTTTGTATCAATTACACTTTATATTCTGTATACGTGTAATAGATTATAATAGAGTGTACGATTTTATTTCATTTATGAGAATATACTCTTACATATATATATGAAAAGCGTTGTTGCTTTACATATTCTCAAATATCTATTACTTCGCTCAAATGCTTGTGTAAGGCCCCGTAAAAAAAAATTCTTCCTAACAAATCGAAATATCGTGGTACCAAATTAGGATTATGTGTTAGAGATTGTTGAAATTCTTCGCGGCAAGCTCGGACTTTTTGGAATGAACGGTGCATTAAAAAGTTAAAGGAAAGTGTTTTGCAGAAATGAGTATTTCTGGGGCCCATTATGTAGCTACATAATCAATATGCTGGCCACATTTTGGCCGCAGAGTGAGGCAGTCTTTGTTTTGGCCAATTTCGAGGTCCGTTTTCACAGCCAATTATACGAACACATAACCATTTCACGGGCCACGCTTTGGCTGCATAACCATTCTTGAACTTTTGTGAAGGGAGGTTCTGCGGCGCATTATGCGACCGCATAATAGGTCTGCGGACCACATATTAGCCGCATACCGAGGTAGAAAATTTAGGTCCCTGAGGGCCACCTTTTGCAGTCATTTTGTGGACTGCATAACCATTATGCGGTAGCATATGCTACTGCAGATCTGTGTCGGGGCTCTCATTTTCTAATTTTTAAAACCCGAACCCATTCCATAAAACACCCACATAAGGCCATTTTGAGCATATTTTTTGATAGTTTAGAGTGAGGGAAAGGATCCCAGAGAGATAAAGTGGTCTTCACCAATTGTTCTTCAATTCTTGCTTAACCACCTTGAAGATTATCAAGAGAGGCACCTAGGTCTCCTTTCCAAGAGGTAAGCTTCTATCACCCAATCTCTTAATTCCAAAATATAGCTATAATGGGCCATTAGTAAGGTAATTCATAGAGATGAGGGTGATTACCTTGCATTCATATATTCCTAAAGTATGTGGAGGAGTGGTAACACAAAGATAGAAAAGAATGGGGAATGGGTTGGTGTAATCTTTCATAAAAAGGGGCCATGAAACCTTAATAAATACATAGTGTTTGATAGAATGCTCAAGTGATCTAGGACTATGATAATTTTCCTAATTATGGGTTCAATTATGCTACATTTCTAAATAGATTGAAGTTGTGAAGATTCTGGAACATCGTAGAGTTTTAAGGGGCTCAATTGAGATATGTATGGCTAAATTCCCTTCTTGTTAGAATCGAACCCCTGGTGTTCGTGTAATTGGTGTAAGTCCCTAAATTGATCATACTAGAATTGGCTGCCCCAATATGTTGTGTTGAAAGATTCATGTTCAGTAATTGTTCTAGATGTTTACCATGCTATCATGCTATCTGAAAATATGTTTAAAATGTGGAATATATGTTGAGAAAGGTTAAGAATTCATGTCAAGAATCGAATAAATATTGCTATGCTAATTTGTATGAAAAGCCTCCATGTGATTAGGATTTTCCAAGCTTTTTCCCTTATATGTGCAATGCCTTATATGATAGGCCTTATTGATGTGGATGATAATGTTGATTGAATGTATAAAAAGGGAAACTTGGATGGTAAGATATGGCCAAGTGCCAAAAATGGCTTAATAAATGAGGCTACTCGTGCCATGTATTGAAAGATGGGAAGAAAATGTGAATTGAGATGAACAATCGAAAGAATGATGTGTCATGTGAGATGGACTAGCCGATCGGGCCGTGATCGGAACACCATGCAACACACATGGTGGTAACTGTGCTGGAAATAATTGATTGAAATTGTGGATATAGTTGATATCTCAAATGAGATGACCTAACCGATCGGGTTGAGATTGGACTCCGTGTAGGAACATGGTGGTATTGTGAATTGTGGCACATGGCACTAAAATTATCAACCTAATAATATGGAAGTTGAACCGAGAACTATGTGATCCTTACTTGATATGTTTCGTATTTGTCTAAAGCTTTTATTGTACATCATGGCTGCTTCCTCTTTGTTTCATTGTTCATTCTATTAATATTGGTGTTTAGCTCTACATACTAGTACTATTCGAGAGTACTGTCATGGGCGGCTTTCCAGCCGTGCCCCATGACCCCTTGGGCGCGCCCCGTGGCGTCCTAGCAAGCCTTCCAATGCCTAGCGCCACAGACGGCCCCGTGGTCTTGGTCGCGCCAAGTGACAAGCGCGCATGTGCCTCTGTCGCCCCACCGATATCCCTCGCCAGCGCCCAACCGCAGGCAGATGCCAACAGCGCCGCGCGCGCAGACAATGCCGCGCGCGCAGATCCTGATGCCAAAGACTATGCTGCCGACAACGGCCCTGTTTTCTGCCTTATAGCAAACTAAGTCTTTTTCATTGTAAATATAGAGTAGTTTTATTCCATGTAATTTCATTATGTTTCTCTAGCTTAATCAAGTCTAGTCTTGTAGCTTTGGATTATTTTTTTAAGCATTATTAAGGGGGACCAAACAATCAAAACTTTCTAGCAAGCAAACAATTCTCTGTACTGGTGTCTCTCCCCCTCGACACCGCATTTCCTTTCTGTAATAGCTTTCATTAATGCAATCAAGCTTTCTTTCATTCTCAATTCTCATTCCTGTTCTCTCAATTTCTCTTGACATTGGTTTTCCCGTACGGCACTGACAATCTAGTCTAGCGTACGGAGGGGACCTCAGTTGGCGGACAAGCAACTGCACTGACATCAGTTGCTTAGCCTTACGTCGCCCTTCCAAGGAATCTCAGGAAGGCGCCGCGTAACAGTTGGTATCAGAGCCTAGGCTCGACATCGGACGAGGGAACGCATTGCCATTACCACCATTTCTGACCATGGTGAATCATGGGGACCGCATTGCGGCCCTTGAACAGACGGTTGACGGATTACTGCCCATCATGGATACGGTGCCTGAACTAAGAACCAGCCTAGGGCAAAGGTTGGATGACCTGGACCGCAGGGTGCTCCAGGCCGAAGTTGACATAGAAAACATCAGTCGTGACTCCGAGGGAGATCGGCAAACGGCAGCCACAGAGGCAGCCGAAATTTTTGGCAAATTCGAGGGACTCCAACAGGAGCGTGCCGAGGATTTAGCTTACAGGGCACAAGAGGCAGATAGGGTGACTGCCATGCAACAAACTATTGACGACTTGACAGACAAGCTCAATGTTGTCAATGCTGCCTTACAGGGCCTACTGCGAGGCGGTGGAAACCAGGTCGGGGGCGCTGCAAACCCCACCTCCGCGACACAAAAATTGAAAATTCCTGAGCCAAAGCCATACAGTGGAGCTAGGAATGCCAAGGAAGTGGAGAACTTCATTTTTGATGTCGAACAATATTTTGATGCTGTTGGGGGCCTAGAAGAAGCCAAGAAGGTAGCAACTGCTGCCATGTATCTTCAGGGTGATGCTAAACTCTGGTGGCGGGTGAAATACGAAGCCATCAAGGCCGGTGAAGATGCTCTCGAAACATGGGCAGAACTGAAGGCAGCCATCCGCCTACAATTCTTCCCCGAAAATGTTGAATACAATTCAAGGAGAAAGCTACGGGAGCTCCGTCAGACCAAATCTGTGCGGGACTACGTGCGGGAATTCTCCGCGCTCATGCTAAGCATACGCGACATGGGGGACAAAGACAAGCTCTTCACTTTCCTAGAAGGGCTGAAACCTTATGCCCGTATGGAGCTACAAAGGCAACGGGTAGATACCCTGCCCAAGGCGATCCAAGCAGCTGAATGCCTTGGGGACTATCAAATGGAAGCTCGGAAGGATAGGCCTCAACCGCCTACCCGAGCGGGATTCAAAGGGGGCCAGTCTAGCAATGGTGGCCCTAGCAGAAGTGGGGGAGATCGGAACTCAACCAAACCTAAGGCTCCCTCCACAGGCAGCAACAGTGCTGCATCTAACAACAATGATCGGGGGAGGAAGCCTCCTTCAGGGTGCCGTCATTGTGGCGGACCACATTGGAACAATGAGTGCCCACATGCACAGATGAATGCCCATCAGACTTTTGATGATGGGACAGATGACGATTCAGACGATGCGGATCAGACTGAACCCGTAGGTGCCTTCAATGCAATTGTTGGCTCCATTTCTGAGGCATTAGCAGAGACTAGTGCTGGTATCCGTAAGAAGAAGGACCCATGTCCCGTCACCAAGAAAGGGAAAAAGAAGGCGGATGATGAGACTCCTCTTAAGCACGAGAGGACCTTAATGTTCGTTGAGATGAAGGTGAATGGCAAGCCCATTCGGGCCATGGTAGACACGGGTGCTACCCACAACTACTTAGCCTCGACTCAGGTGGAGCGCCTTGGTCTAGTCGTAGGGAAAGGTAGAGGCCGTGTCAAGGCTATCAACTCACCTCCCCAGCCAGTGGGTGGAATAGCCAAAGAAGTACCGATGAAGCTTGGCCCTTACGAAGGAAAATTCAACTTGCGCGTGGTGATCATAGATGACTTCGAGTTGATAGTTGGATTGGAATTCCTGAGGCAAACCAACACCATGCCTGTACCGTATGCTGACATGTTACTGATGATGGGAGCAAACGGGGCCAAGCCCTGCGTTATCCCGTGCATGCCCATGAAGATGGCCGTTGAAAACATCTCGGCCTTGCAGTTGAAGAAGGGGGTCAAAAGAAACGAACCTACGTTCCTGGCAACCCTCTGCATCGAAGATGTAGAATGCTCCTCGGGTCCCATTCCTGAACCCGTGAAGGAGCTACTACTAGAGTTTGAAGATGTCATGCCACAAGACATGCCAAAGCGACTACCGCCTAGGCGCACTGTGGATCATGAAATTGAGCTGGTGCCGGGCGCGAAGCCACCTGCCCGGGCGCCTTACAGAATGTCACAACCCGAACTCACCGAACTTCGGAGACAATTGACGGAAATGCTAGACACAGGGATTATCGTGCCCTCCAAATCCCCATACGGGTCCCCTGTGCTATTCCAAAAGAAACATGATGGTAGTCTACGACTCTGTGTGGACTATCGGGCTCTAAACAAAATTACTGTGAAGAACAAGTACCCTATTCCGTTAATGGCAGACTTGTTCGATAGACTGGGTGGTGCGACAGTGTTCACCAAAATAGACCTGAAGACAGGTTATTGGCAAGTTCGGATTGCAGAGGGTGATGAGCACAAGACGACCTGTGTGACAAGATATGGGTCGTACGATTTCCTAGTTATGCCATTCGGCTTGACTAACGCCCCAGCTACATTTTGCACTTTGATGAACCAAGTCTTCCGGGAGTACATTGATGAATTCGTGGTGGTCTACTTGGATGACATTGTGGTATATAGCCAAACATTGGAGGAACACCTGATGCACTTGCGGAAGGTCCTAGCTCGATTGCGGGAGCATGAACTATATGCGAAGCTATCTAAGTGCTCCTTTGCTCAAAAGCAAATTGACTTCCTCGGACATGTCATTGGGGAAGGGCGGATCAAGATGGACCAGCAGAAGATTCAGGCAATCACAGATTGGCCGCCACCTAAGGATATCCACGCCTTGAGGGCGTTCCTTGGTCTATGCAATTTCTATCGGCGATTCGTGAAAAACTACTCCCTCATTGCAGTACCATTGACAGAACTCCTCAAGAAGATCACGCCTTGGGAATGGGGACCCAAGCGAGCGGAGGCCTTTAACGCATTGAAAGCGGCTATGTCTAGTAGCCCCGTCTTGGCCCTTCCTGATCTGGCCAAGCCATTCGAAGTACAAACAGATGCATCTGACTATGCCCTCGGTGGCGTCTTGCTACAAGAAGGGCATCCTGTGGCGTACGAGAGCCGGAAGCTAAAAGATGCAGAGCGGCGCTATGCCGCCCATGAGAAAGAATTATTGGCTGTCGTCCACTGCTTGCGCCTCTGGAGGCACTATCTGCTGGGAACCCCGTTCGTGGTCAAGACAGACAACACAGCTGTTAGCCATTTCATGACCCAGCCGAAGTTGAATGGTCGACAGGCCAGGTGGCAGGAACTCCTAGCTGAATTCCACTTCAACCTGGAATACCGAAGTGGGAAGACCAATCATGTTGCTGATGCGCTCAGTCGGAGAGCTGATCTAGCATCAGTGTGCTTACTCGCCACCCTAAGGGGGAGCGAGGTAGCCACCTCCATCAAGGACCAGATACAAGATCTACTCATCAGAGATCCTGCTTCACAGTATTTGGTTGATTTGGTAGGACAAGGCAAGACTCGCCAGTTCTACATGGAAGATGGTTTTCTGAAAGTGAAAGGGAACCGACTTTATGTTCCTAAAGGAGGAGATCTACGAAGGACTCTTCTAGCGGAATGTCATGATACTCTGTGGGCCGGCCATCCCGGTGAAGAACGCACCATGGCGTTACTTCGCCGTGCATATTATTGGCCTCAAATGGCCGATGACGTTGCTCAGTATGTGAAGACTTGTCTAGTATGCCAGAAGGACAAGTCAGACCGCTTAACACAGGCGGGACTCTTGGAACCACTAGCTGTCCCAAAGAGACCTTGGGAAAGTGTTTCCCTGGATTTCATCACCGGATTGCCCAAGGTCGGAGATCTAACAACTATCTTGGTTGTGGTAGATCGGTTTTCCAAATATGCTACCTTTATTGCTGCCCCACAATATATATCAGCAGAAGATACAGCTCGACTCTTCTTCTCTCATGTCGTCAAATATTGGGGCCTACCCAAAGATATTGTTAGTGATCGTGACTCACGCTTCACTAGCAACTTTTGGACCCAACTCTTTAAGTGTCTTGGGTCGAAGCTGAATCACAGCTCAAGTTTTCATCCGCAATCTGATGGCCAGACGGAGCGGTTCAATGGTATGTTGGAGGAATATTTGCGTCATTTTGTAACCGGATCGCAGAAGAATTGGGTGAAGCTTCTGGATGCTGCTCAACTGTGTTTCAATTCACAAAAGAGCTCTAGTACAAACAAAAGCGCTTTTGAAATTGTTACCGGACAGCAACCGCTACTCCCACACACCGTCAATGCACCAAATATGTCTAAATCTCCTCGAGCTGCTAGCTTCTCTAAAGAGTGGAAGCAAAATTTGGAGATAGTGCGGAGCTATCTTGTCAAGGCTCAAAAGCGGATGAAGAGGCATGCTGATCAGAATCGTCGCTTTGTTGAATACCAAGTAGGAGACAAAGTGATGGTCAAAATTCCAAAACGTTACTTATTTGCAGGGGTCCATGACCCTCGCTTATTGCAAAAATATATTGGACCCTTGTCCATTGAAAGGCGTATTGGGAAAGTTGCATACCGGGTGGATACCCCAGCTTGGTGGAAAATTCATCCTGTTTTTCATGTCAGCCTCCTGAAACCTTTTCGGGAAGATACAGAGGATCCTTCAAGGAGCCAGCTCACAATACCCAGTATTCGAGGGCCCAATTCAACCGGGAAAAGGCGTGTTGAAGCTATCCTTGATGATAGAGTGATTCATGCCTCAAGGAAAGATCACCAGGAGTTCTTGGTGAAATGGCAGGGCTGTGATACAGAGGAGAACACTTGGGAGAGGGAACAAACCTCAAAGCCTACAAGAGCCTAATTGAAGATTATCTTGCAAGTAAGGCGCCGAGGACGTCGCCAACTCAGGTGGGGGAGAATGTCATGGGCGGCTTTCCAGTCGTGCCCCATGACCCCTTGGGCGCGCCCCGTGGCGTCCTAGCAAGCCTTCCAATGCCTAGCGCCACGGACGGCCCCGTGGTCTTGGTCGCGCCAAGTGACAAGCGCGCATGTGCCTCTGTCGCCCCACCGATATCCCTCGCCAGCGCCCAACCGCAGGCAGATGCCAACAGCGCCGCGCGCGCAGATCCTGATGCCAAAGACTATGCTGCCGACAACGGCCCTGTTTTCTGCCTTATAGCAAACTAAGTCTTTTTCATTGTAAATATAGAGTAGTTTTATTCCATGTAATTTCATTATGTTTCTCTAGCTTAATCAAGTCTAGTCTTGTAGCTTTGGATTATTTTTTTAAGCATTATTAAGGGGGACCAAACAATCAAAACTTTCTAGCAAGCAAACAATTCTCTGTACTGGTGTCTCTCCCCCTCGACACCGCATTTCCTTTCTGTAATAGCTTTCATTAATGCAATCAAGCTTTCTTTCATTCTCAATTCTCATTCCTGTTCTCTCAATTTCTCTTGACATTGGTTTTCCTGTACGGCACTGACAATCTAGTCTAGCGTACGGAGGGGACCTCAGTTGGCGGACAGCAGCTGCACTGACATCAGTTGCTTAGCCTTACGTCGCCCTTCCAAGGAATCTCAGGAAGGCGCCGCGTAACAGTAGTAACGACCCTTTAGCCGGGGGCACTACATCTTTAAATGGATGTAGGTGGTTTTATAGCAGACAATGTTGATCGTAGCTAGTGGTGCATCGTCATCATCCTTCCAGCTGACTTGGTGAGCCCCACATCATTTCGGGGTCCTATATCTTTTCTATCTTTTGTTCACCTTCTTATTATGTTTTGAGGTATAGTCGAGGCCTTGTTGCCGGTATTATCATAACTGTCTTTTGTATCTCTAGAGGCTTGATAATTTAGGATTTTAACATGTTTTATGCCCCTACTTGCCTATGCTTTGATCATATATTGTTACAAAATAGTTCTAAAAGGCTCACAAGTTGTGCTTGATTGCAGGTTTGATCGACAAAATGACGAAATGTCAAAGATCGACTCAAAAAGGAGTGCTCAAGTATTAAAGACCAAGAAGTCTAAGGAAAGAAGGCCCAGTGCGGAATGCGCAAAGTTGAATGCGGCCGCACTAGGTGGTTCAGAGAGATGGTAAACCAGGCTAGAGGCAACGCGGCCGCGGTACACATCTCGTGGTCTGCGGTGAAGGCTCCGCAGCCGCACTACTCTTTTGTGCGGTCCGTGGTCATGAGATTCACAGAGATGAAAGTTTGCAAAGCCAACGCCATGCGGTCCGCGGTCGTGATTGCACGGACCGCGCCAGCTCCCTCCGCGGCCACGGTCCATTCTACGCGGTCTGCGGAGTCCAAGTTCATAGAAGTAAAAGTCAAAGTCAAAGAGCCTAGTGCGGCCGCGGTCCATGTAATGCGGCCTGCGCTGACCCCGCATGGGTATTTTTGTCCAGTTTTTCTAGCCTAGTATAAATAGAACATTTTACCATTTTTTAGGTTATCAGATATATCAGAGTCGAGCTGCGCTCGTGGGAACATCATTTGTAGCCATTTTTGGCATCTTAGCTTCAAATTAACAATAGATTCTCTGTATTTACATTAGCATTTAATTAATATGCCTTATTCTCCATCTATTTCTTTATTTTCTTCTTCAAGCATGAGTAGCTAAACCCATTAGCTAGGGTTGTGGCTCAACCCTAGTGTGGGTAATTGATGGGTGTTGCCATCTAATGTTAGATTGAGTATGTGTGTTTACTATTTGGGTTGATTTTATGTTTTAATCTAGAATTGGTGGTTGCAAACACTGATTCAAGTTTTGTGGGTTTAACTCTTCTTGAGAAAGAGAGTCTATGACCCCAAAATTGACCCAATAAGGAATTGGGATGGACTCATGAGAAATGATATTCCCAATTAACGGGTTAAACCTCGAGAGAGCAATTACCCTACTTGAACCTTAGTTGCTTGGTCTAATTTGCCTACCCATTTGGTCTCGAGAGAGTCAATTGGGCAAAATTACTTTCTTTACCAAGAGGTGTGAGAGTGGGTAAAATTGTGCAACAGTTATAGCATAAGCCCCAATTATGTCAATCGAACCTTAGTAACACTACCCGTCAATTAGCCACCTAGGTAGTGTCACGACCCTAGTGCCCTTCTTCCCATTAGATACAACTTAGCAATATTCTCGAAGCATAATTTAGTGTTAATTAATAGATTTATAAAAATAGTTATAATTCGAAAACCTAAAAATATTTGAAGTGATATTAGGAGTACAAACACATATCTAGGCTAGACAGACAATCCAACTCCACTACTAGCTCACTGAGGAAATCGATCCCGACCCTCATATTGGGTAAAAGCTATTGCGACCCGCTCTTCCTACCTTAGTGTAGCGTCGAGTTAGCAGCGATCACTTTTTGGCGCCGTTGCCGGGGAGCTTACGATGTTGACTATCTGTTTATTTAGTTTTGTGTTTTGCTTCTCTTTCCTTCTTGTTTACTAATTTTGTTTGTGTCGATCAATAAGGTACAAATAGCTCTTAATGAAAATGACCCTCTTGACAATGTGATAGCGGGGGAGGAGGTAGAGGATCTAGAACAAGATGAGGTCTTACCTCAAGTTCCACGGAGAGGCCGAAATGCCAATGTAAATGCAAATGAGAATAACAATATTCCAGACCCTCCTCCGCCACCACCGAGAGTGGCCCCCAGAGTTTTACCAAATCAAGGATACGCTAGTGCTATTGTTCCTCCCCGAATCCGGGCGGGGAACTTTCAAATCACAAATGTTATGTTGACCTTTCTCGAGCAAAGAGGGTATTTCACAGGCACCTCCGATCAAAATGCCTACAAGCACTTGAAGGGGTTCGTGGATACATGCTGGGGTAGCAAGAAGACAAATGTGTCCGAGGATGCGTTGAGATTGAGGCTTTTCCAATTCTCTCTTTGGGGTAAAGCATTGGATTGGTTAGAAAGGCTCCCCAATCATTCTATTACAACATGGGGTGAATTGGCAGACAAATTTATTGCCAAGTTCTTTTCTCCAAGTCATATGGCGGCTCTTCGGAATGAAATTATAGTCTTCAAGCAAGAGCCAACGGAACCTTTGCACAAGATATGGGAAAGATATAGAACAATGGTGAAAGAGTGCCCTTATAACGACATGACCGAGGCTATGATTCAACAAACCTTTTATCGGGGCATCAATACCACGAATCAATGCATTGTGAACCAATTGGCCGGAGGGAACTTTATGAAACTTTATTACCAAGAGGCATATGGTGTACTTGATGAAATGGCGGACACCTCTTCGGCATGGCAAAGCCGAGCAAATGTGCCCCAAGGTGACCCCACGGTCATCCATTTACACAAGGAATTGCACGATCATGGACAAGCTATTGCCGAGCTTAAAACAACTATGAATTAATTGGCGAAGGCGCAGTTACAACAAATCCAAAATCCGGGCCAAGTCAACGCAATGGAAGGTGTCACTATGCCTAAGAGAAGGCAAAGAGGGCAACAATCTCAAGGGAATTGTGAACAATATGACAACAACAATGATGGTAGTTGTTATTCAAATGAGTGCTATGATTATCAAAGAGAAGAGGTCCAATATGTCAATAACTACCAAGGGAATAGAGGCAACTCTCCGAATCAATAATGGCATCCCCAAGGAAATTGGGGAAATCAACAACAAGGAGGCGGTAATTGGAATAATAACAACCAACAACAAGGTGGTGGAAATTGGAACAACAACAATCAAAACAACAATTGGGGCAATCAAGGTAACAATCAAGGCAATTGGAACGGGAACAACAATAATTGGAGCAACAACAACAATCAAGGCGGGTGGAACAACAATGGAAACCAAGGCAACAGGGGGATGGTCTTTCCAAGGCCCCCAATGTACCAACAACCGAGCAATCCACCCCCTTTCCCTTCTCAAGGTCCTAGTTCTTCCGGAGGTGATATGGGAAGAATTGAAAGCATGTTCGAGCAAATGATGAAAAATAACCAAGATTCCGATGCCTAATTGGTTTCTCATAATACATCTATCCGGAACTTGGAGGTGCAATTAGGCCAAATTTCTCAAAGGTTGAATACTCGTCCCAAGGGTGCTCTACCAAGTGATACGGTAGTAACCTGAAGGGTGGGAATAACAATCATGTATTGGCGGTTACAACAAGAAGTGGGAGAGGCGGTAATGTGAATGCCTCAAAGCAAAAGCAAGTTGTGGATGAAGATGTTGAGTTACGTGATGATAATGTACCTTTGGGTGTTGAAGATGTGGTTGAAGAGAATGTGAACAATGATATGCAGACTGATATTGATGATGAATACGAGGTAGAGACTCAAGATGCCGTGAACCCATCTAGGGAACACGTGATTGACATGCCCGAGCCGGTTGTACCAAAGGCCAAGGCTCCTTTGCCAAGGCCACCCCTACCTTATCCTCAGAGGCTCGTGAAGCAGAAGAATGATAATCAGTTTAAAAAGTTCATTGATATGATGAAGAGCTTATCTATTAATGTGCCATTGGTGGAGGCACTTGAACAAATTCCGGGCTATGCAAAATTCATGAAAGACTTGGTCACAAAGAAGCGTTTTATGGATTGTGAGACTATAAAGATGACTCACCAAGTTAGTGCTATAGTGCATTCAATGGCCCCGAAGCTTAAAGATCCTGGTGCTTTCACCATTCCCTTGCACCATTGGGAGTGCGGATTTTGCAAAGGCCCTTTGTGATCTTGGGGCTAGCATAAATTTGATGCCGTACTTGGTCTTCAAAACTTTGGGAATTAGACAACCTCGACCTACCTCAATGAGACTTCAAATGGTGGATCGATCGATGAAGCGCCCTTTGGGCATAATTGATGATGTACTTGTCTGGGTGGATAAGCTTATATTGTCGGCCGACTTTATCATATTAGATTGTGAGGTAGACTTTGAAGTGCCGATTATTCTTGGTAGACCTTTCCTCGCTACGGGGAAGGAATTGGTTGATGTTGAAATAGATAAGTTGACTTTCCGAGTGGGGGATAAGAAGGTGGTATTCCATGTTTGCAAATCAATGAGACAACCTAATAGTGGATGACACAAGTTAAATGATCCACGTTGAAGATCCCCTTGAAGCCGTGCTTCTTAATATGGATGTCAATGATGATGCTAGTAGAGTGGAGTGCGTGAATGCACTGCATGGTATGGGTTCATATTCATATGAGCCTAGGAAGCTATCTTTGGATCTTGAAAACCGCAAAACTTCACCAACAAAGCCATCGATTGAGGAGCCACCAGTGTTGGAGTTGAAGCCACTTCCTCAACACCTCAGGTATGAATTCTTGGGTTCAAATTCTACTTTACCTGTTATTCTTTCATCTTTCTTAACTAAAATGGAGGTTGACGCCACTTTGGCGGTACTTCAAAAGCGGAAAAAGGCGATTGGATGGACATTACCCGACATTCGGGGTATAAGCCCCGCATTTTGCATGCATAAGATCATTTTGGAGGAGGATGCAAGGCCTTACTTGGAGCATCAAGGAAGACTAAATGAGGCAATGCAAGGGGTGGTGAAGAAAGAGGTTATCAAGTGGCTAGATGTTGGGGTGGTTTATCCTATTTCTGACAGTTCGTGGACTTCTCTGGTGCAATGTGTGCTGAAGAAGGGTGGTATGACCGTGGTGACCAATAACAACAATGAGCTCATTCCCACTAGAATGGTCACCGGGTGGAGAGTTTGTATGGATTACCAGAAACTGAACAAGGTGACTAGAAAAGATCATTTTCCATTGCCATTCCTTGACCAAATTGATCGTCTTGCGGGCCGGGCTTTTTATTACTTTCTGGATGGTTACTCAGGGTACAATCAAATTCTAATTGCTCCGGAGGACCAAGATAAGACCACCTTTACATGTCCTTATGGCACATTCGCTTTCTCTAGAATGCCATTTGGATTGTGTAATGCTCCGGCGACCTTCCAACGTTGCATGATGGATATTTTCACCGACATGGTGGAGGATACCTTGGAGGTCTTCATGGATGATTTCAGCATGGTTGGGGATTCTTTTGAGGAGTGCTTGGTAAACTTGGATAGAGTGGTGACCCGATGTGAAGAGACCAACCTTGTTCTCAATTGGGAAAAGTGCCATTTTATGGTAGAAGAAGGTATAGTGTTGGGTCACAAGATCTCGAAGTGAGGAACTGAAGTTGATAAGGCCAAGATTGAGGTTATTTCGAGGCTCCCTCCCCCTACTTCTGTCAAAGGGGTGAGGAGTTTCCTTGGGTATGCGGGTTTCTACCGGAGGTTCATAACGGATTTTTCTAAAGTGGTACATCTGTTGTGCAAGTTGCTAGAGAAAGATGCAAAGTTCTTGTTTGATGAGAGTTGTATGCAAGCATTCGAGATTCTTAAGCTCAAGTTGACTTCTACCCCTATCATTACCGCGCCAAATTGGAGCTTGCCTTTCGAGCTCATGTGTGATGCTAGTGACGTTGCGGTTGGGGCTGTTTTGGGCCAAAGGATCAACAAGATGTTTCATATGGTGTACTACGCAAGCAAGACCATGAAAGAGGCTCAAAGGAACTACACAATCACCGAGAAAGAATTGTTGGCTATTGTATTTGCTATGGAAAAATTCCGACCTTACCTTATGGGGGCCAAAGTTATAGTGCACACCGATCATGCCGCCCTTAGGTATTTGATGACCAAGAAAGACTCCAAGGCGAGATTGATGAGATGGGTGTTACTTCTTCAAGAGTTTGATCTAGAAATTGTTGATCGGAAGGGTAGTGAGAATCAAGAGGCGGACCACTTGTCCCGTTTGGAGGAGGAGGGGAGGCCTTGTGACGGCCTTGAGATAAACGATACATTTCCCGACGAGCAACCCCTTGCGGTGTCAATAAATGGAATGTCATGGTTCGCCGATGTTGCAAATTATTTTGTTACCGGAATCATCCCGTGTGAGCTCTCTTCCAACCAAAGGAAGAAGCTCAACCGGGATAGCTTGGATTTTTATTGGGACTAGCCATATTTGTTTAAGATTTGCACCGATGGTGTGATTCGACGATGTGTCCCGGAGGAGGAACAATTGGGTATTTTGGAGGCTTGCCATTCCTCTCCCTATGGTGGCCGTCATGGAGGGGCGAGAACGGCTTATAAAGTGCTTAGTTGCGGATTTTATTGGCCTACCTTGTTTAAAGATACGGGTGATGTGGTCAAGAGATGTGATGAATGCCAAAGTGCCGGCGGAATTTCTAAAAGGGATGAGATGCCCCTCAATACAATTCTTGAAGTGGATATTTTTGATGTTTGGGGCATCGATTTCATGGGTCCTTTTGTGAGCTCTTCTAGGAAAACTTACATTCTCGTGGCGGTGGACTATGTCTCAAAGTGGGTTGAAGCCGTGGCTTTGCCCAACAATAAATCCCGGAGTGTTGTGGCATTTTTGAAAAAGAATATCTTCACAAGGTTTGGCACTCCTCGTGCTATCATTAGTGATGTGGGGTCTCATTTTTGCAACAAGGCTTTTGACACGTTGCTTTCTAAGTACAATGTCAATCATAAGGTTTCGACCCCCTATCATCCTCAAGCTAGTGGCCAAGTGGAAGTCTCCAACAGAGAAATTAAGAGTATCTTGTCTAAACCTGTCAATGCTAATAAGACCGATTGATCAAAAAAGTTGGATGACTCTCTTTGGGCTTATCGGACGGCTTACAAAACTCCGATTGGTATGTCTCCGTATCGGTTAGTGTTTGGGAAAGCTTGCCATCTTCCGGTGGAATTAGAGCACAAGGCCATGTGGGCTTTGAGGAAGTTGAACTTAGAATGGGATGTTGCGGCAAATCTTCGGGTTGAAAAACTTAATGAGCTCGATGAGTTTAGATTCCATGCCTACTCTAGCTCGTCCTTGTACAAGGACAAAATGAAGTACCTTCACGACAAATATGCTCGGGGTAAGGAGTTCAAAGTTGGAGATATGGTTCTCTTGTTCAATTCCCCGTTACGTCTGTTTCCGGGTAAGCTCAAGTTAAAGTGGAGTGGGCCTTTTGAAGTTGTGTTCGTGACCCCATTTGGTGCTCTTGATCTAAGGAACAAGAATGGTGAAGTATTCAGAGTCAATGGACATCGGGTCAATCATTATCTTGGGAAATTTGATGATAGCCACGTGGTAGAACTTCTCCATCTAAAGTGATGTGCTGGTAACATGCGTCGTGCCGCGACGTTAAATCAGGCATTGTTTGGGAGGCAACCCATGTCTTTTTCTTTTTGTTGTTTTCTATGTTTTCTTGGTAGTGTAGGTTTGATTTTTGAGCTAACTGATTGTGAGATGATGCAGGGATTGAGTTGATGCAGTGCCAAATAGTTTGAAAAAAGTTGAATGGTCTCTGAAGATTGCCAGTGCGGCTGCATTGCACTTTATGCGGTCCGCACTGGTGATGGTCAAAAGTGGTGCTCTCTGAAGTTTGCACCGCGGCCGCACTCCATTTAGTGCGGTCCGCGATGGACCTCCACGACTGCGGTCTGCTGTTGTGTGGTCCACGGAGGTTGCCTAATCAAGCTTCAAGTGAATAAAACCTAGCGCGGTCCGCAGTCGATTTTGTGCAGCCGGACTGGTAGGTAAGGCTGGGTCCCATTGCTTTTTTATAAATAGACCCCACGGGTCACCATTTACCCTTTTCGAACTCTTAACACTTAGAGACATAAAAGTACTGTTCATAACCTCTTGTAACAGTGATTCTTGCTTAAGATTGACTAATTACATTTCATCTTCTCATCTGGTAATGTTTCACTCAGTCCTGGTGCATTTACTTGATTAATTTTGTTTTATTTTATTACCATTAGCTTATAACTTCTTTTTCTTCTCGTTAGTTTCTTCTTCTTTATTTAGTTATTAGCTTAGGGTAGTTTTAAATGTTGGGTTGGTGTGCTGGATATGCATAATGGTTGGGCAAGTGAGTAGGGACAAAGTAGGTAAACTAACGTGAACAATTGTGCAAAATAATGAAACCCTAACTTAGTGCCTATGCAAAATACTCTCTGAGGCCCTCCATGGTGCCCTGACGCGGTACGAATTGCCATTTTGTGCGGATCGCGGTGTCCAAGTGACTAAAATTAAACCTATGCCCAGCACGGCCGCATTGCACTTTATGCGGTCCGCGCTGGCCCACCGCGGCCGCGGTGCTACTTTGTGCGGGCCGCGATGGTTGGATTCAAAGAGATGTTTTTCAGGGCTTTGTCCCAATGCGGACCGTGGTCGCCTTTACGCGGTCCGCGGTGCCCCCAATGCGGCCGCACTCCTGTTTGTGCGGGTCGCGGTGCTCTGTTCTGCAACTGTTTCTATAACATTTAATCTGCTGTCTGCAATTCAATTTCAACACTTGTTTCACTGTCTGTGCTAATACTAACCATGTTAGATGTGTATGCTTGCAGATAATGGTCAAACAAAGAGGCAAAGGCTCGAAACAACCCGACCGAGGTAATTCCTCCCGGGAAGGGAAGCAAAGGATGGTAAAACTCACTCCCCAGGCTAGAAAAAAAATAAAGGACATGAGGAAAGCAATCAAAGCGGCTGATAGAGCCATTGACAACTCGGGGAGTGAGTACGAGCCCTCCCGGGAGATCTCTTCAGATTCAGTCCCTCTATACATCCCGTATACAGAGAACACCATACATAGAGACACTCCTCCCTCTTACCCGATGCTCGAGCTTCAATCAACATTTCTTCTGGGTCGTCTGAGGGCTCAGGGGTAGGTAGTGGGGATGAATACTCTACCTCTCCCACCACATCAATATCTAGAGAGGGTGCTAGAGGTGATGAGGAAGATGGGGAGTTACCCGGGGGTGGTGTGCCTTAAATTGGGGGTGTTGACCGGACTAGAAATCCTGCTGTTTGGGAAGATAGATTCGTCAGCCAGGTGGCGTTCCATAAGTTTAGGGAATGGTGGCCGGCACGAAAGCTGATTCTTGAGAGGAGCTTCATTGATAGAGATCTTCTACCCCTACACCCCAATGTACATAGACAATTTCAAGAAGAGTGGGTTGGGAACACTTCAAAGATAATTGTGTGAAGGAAAATGAGCACATGGTCAAGGAATTTTATAGCAATGTGGCCCACATCTTGAAGGGCACTAAAGTGACCAAAGTGCGAAACAAGAATGTGATATTTACCGGGAAGGCACTAAATGAATACCTGGGGTTCATTGAAGAAGACGAGCCCCTTTACAATGAAAAGTTGGCAATGGGCGAGGAGGTTCGTCCGTGGTTAACCTCATACCTGGCAGTCTCGGGTACAGTTCCAGAGTGGTTACAAGTAGGGGTCAAAATACTTCGGAGGACTTTTAACTTTGAGGCTAGGGGATGGTTGACTTTTTTGTGTAGTCGGCTCGATCCCACTACCCATGATCAGACTATTCCGCTTGCCCGGGCTGTTCTTATTGCATCTATTATGGCGGGATACCCTATCAACGTGGGCAATGTGATGTCCCGCATCATTTCTGCAGTGGGTGTTGAGCATGATCGAAACTACCCTTTTCCCAGCACCCTCACTATGTATTTCAGGGACCTGGAGGTGGAGAAGAGACCTTTTGACATCAAGGTCAAACCTGTGGCTCCGTTTTCATGGTACAGTCTGAAAGGGTCAGACAACCCCAAGGACAAAAATTACAAGCCACCTGCTTCTACTCCAATCGGCCAGTCTGAAGAGCCGGTTGCAGTAGAGCCCTCCATTGAGCCTGCTTCCACAGTCGCTGATATGGCTCTCGGACCTTCCACTACTGCTGGTCCCTCTACTTCACCTGGTCCGGGAATTCCATCTTCCCGGGCCCATCCTATCACCGCCCACCAACTGAGCCAGACACTTCATATCTTGAACAACGGGATGGTGACTACTTCATCCAAGTTGTCCACCTTGACTTCTACCATTACGGCTTAGTCGGTACCACAACCAGTGCAGGTGCCTCAGTCTATTGAGGATTCAAGGAGATTCTTGCCAACCAGCAAAAGATCCTTGAGTCTCAGGCTGCCTTGGCTAAAGCAGTGGATTCACATGGCAAGGCCCTGAAGGAGCTTGCCAGAGAGCACAAGAAGCTGCGCAAAACACGGGCTTCCAAGGAGTCTGTGAAGGCGCTGAGGGCGGATGTTGACAAATTGAAGGCAGACCAGCTGCCTTTAGACTTGTTATTTGAGGATCCAGCTACAGCAGTAGAGCCACAGCAGGAGCAGACACAACAACTTCCAAAGAAGAAGAGGAAGCTCCCTAGTTCAGATGAGGCGATCATCCAGTTGGAGGACCCACCGGAGGCTTCCTCCAGTCAGCCACAGGATGTTCCTGATATTCAGCCCATCCAGATCTTGGCCTCAGTCCCAGCAGCTGAGCAACAAGAGACCGGGAACTAGTCTGAGGTTCCCGCACATACAGAGGACTCGGGGACCACTCATGTTCCCATGTATACAGACGAGGCTTAGGGAGCTCCTATATCCTTTCATCTTGATTTTTGATGCTTATTTGTTTAGTTGGCATTGGGGACAATGCAAGCTTTCATTTGTGGGGGTGTGCCCTACTTTTTATCCGGATGATTGTATATATTAATTGACTTAGTTTATGTTTCTATTGATTTTCTATTTGGTCTGTATATAACTTTACATTTAGTTACTTTTATTGCACTTTTTATCTTTCATTTGGTCTGTATATAAAGTTACATTATTGTATATATTCATCCTCCATTGTATATTCTAATCCCTTATTGTAAATATTCATTCTATTTTCTATTTTCGTACAAATATTTCATTTTTAGCTTAGTAGATAGGCTCACAACCTTTTTGTTTCGTTTTTGGCATTTTCAATAAGCCCTTGGTTTTCTTA
Organism: Nicotiana sylvestris; assembly: GCF_000393655.2. NCBI lineage: Eukaryota > Viridiplantae > Streptophyta > Magnoliopsida > Solanales > Solanaceae > Nicotiana > Nicotiana sylvestris. The sequence goes on from NC_091063.1 coordinate 69,563,996, forward strand.
ATGTCACGGTTCTTTCCAAGGGTGGAGTATTGTGCGAATCGGGTGGCTCTTCCTGATGATGTATGGCGTGACAACCTTCTTAAGGGTTTGAGTCCGTTTTTGATTTTTATTTTTTATTTTTAGTAGTTTATAGTTAAGGGTACCTCAAGCAAAGCTTCACTTGGGCCTAACACATTTGCCTTTGATCCCATGGTTAAAGATAAGTGGTTGTGTTTAGGATGGTGAAATTAGTGACCTTGAGACTCTTGTTTTGACCAAACAAACATCATGTGGTCTTTCGGGACTATTGCGTGCTCAATCGTGTTTAAGGTTGTTGTGGGCCCCCGACTCTATGTCTTTAGCAATCCTTGAGTGTGTGTGGTGAGAAATCGAATTGTGAGTCCAAGTCCCTAGCCAATGGTCTAGAACTTGCCCTGAATGTTTGTTGAGGTAAAATTCTGAGTGAAATTTGACTTGAGAAGTGATTATAGGCTCTCCTTGATCCAAATAATAGTCGAACAATTCCATAGCCTACCAAGGATATAATCCCTAGCTAACCCTTTTGAGCCTTAAACCTTTTTCTTTCAAGAACCAATGCTACAAGCCTATACCCGTTCTAAATTATTCCCTCTCTTGACACCCAAATCGTCCCTTGAGTAATGACAAAAGTATAAGTTTAGGGGGGAGAGACAAGAAAGGAAACAAAGTGGTAAAAGGTACAAAAGCAAAAGGAAAGGAAGGCGATGAAAAAGAAAGAAAAGAAAAAGACAAAAAGAAAACCCAATGTGCAAAGAATAAAACGGGATTCAAGAAAAACAAAAGTGAAAAAGGTGTGGAAAAAAAGTAGAAAAAGAAGAAATGCTTTGAATTGCATAAGAAAGAGTGACAATGTGTCTCTCTAACCCCTTGAAAAGAAATGAAATACTCAAAGAGTCAAAGAGAATTATGCCAAAATGAATCAAAAGAAGTGCTTAAGGGAAGATGGAAGCCATATAGACCAACAACTTTTCCTACCCTGAACCAAAAGCCTTCACATTGACTCCACAAAAGCCCTATATGATCTTGAGTTGGACGACACTTGCATTAGTGGATACTTACATGAGGGTCAAGCATATGGTACTTAGAGCCGGACTTGTGACCTTTCCTTGAGAGAGACGAGTGAATTCCCATTAACCTTGGTTTGTGTGCTTATACTCTAAAAGGTGAAGTTTGCTTAGGGAGAGTTGAGGATGTGTGAGTTTGGGTTCCACAGCGACCAAAGTAACTGAGAGAGTTCTTTGATGTAATGAGTCAATTCTTGATGCTCTTGTGTCACACTTGATCCATAGTTTTTCAAAGGTGAAATTTTGTTAATGATCCATTCGTATTGAGGGCAATTTCTAGTCCCAATTGATGCTTGTTGATGGTTACTTTAAGACAGCTGGAATTACTTGGATTTTCCTTTAAGGGGTGGGTCTTATTTTGTTTACTTGAGGACAAGCAAAGGTTTAAGTTTGGGGGAGTTGATAAGTTAGGATTTTAACATGTTTTATGCCCCTACTTGCCTATGCTTTGATCATATATTGTTACAAAATAGTCCTAAAAGGCTCACAAGTTGTGCTTGATTGCAGATTTGATCGACAAAATGATGAAATGTCAAGGATCGGCTCAAAAAGGAGTGAAACCTGCTCAAGTATCAAAGACCAAGAAATCTAAGGAAAGAAGTCCCAGTGCGGACCGCGCAAAGTTGAATGCGGCCGCACTAGGTGGTTCAGAGAGTTGGTAAACCAGGCTAGAGGCAACGTGGCCGCAGTACACATCTCACGGTCCGCGGTGAAGGCTCCGCGGCCGCACTATTCTTTTGTGCGGTCCGCGATCATGAGATTTAGAGAGATGAAAGTTTGCAAAGCCAACGCCATGCGCTCCGCGGTCGTGATTGCGCGGACCGCGCCATCTCCCTCCGCAGCCGCGATCCATTCTACGCGGTCCGCGGAGTCCAAGTTCAGAAAAGCAAAAACCAAAGTCAAAGAGCCCAGTGCGACCGCGGTCCATTTAGTGCGGCCCGCGCTGACCCCGCAGGGATATTTTTGTCCTGTTTTTCCAGCCTAGTATAAATAGAATATTTTACCATTTTTTAGGTTATCAGATATATCGGAGTTGAGCTGCGCTCGTGGGAACATCATTTGTAGCTATTTTTGGCATCTTAGCTTCAAATTAACAATAGATTCTCTGTATTTACATTAGCATTTAATTAATATGCCTTGTTCTCCATCTATTTCTTTATTTTCTTCTTCAAGCATGAGTAGCTAAACCCATTAGCTAGGGTTGTGGCTCAACCCTAGTGTGGGTAATTGATGAGTGTTGCCATCTAATGTTAGATTGACTATGGGTGTTTGCTATTTTAGTTTATTTTATGTTTTAATCTAGAATTGGTGGTTGCAAATACTGATTCAAGTTTTGTGGGTTTAACTCTTCTTGAGAAAGAGAGTCTATGTCCCCAAAATTGACCCAACAAGGAATTGGGATGGACTCGTGAGAAATGATAGTCCTAATTAACGGGTTAAACCTCGAGAGAGTAATTACCCTACTTGAACCCTAGTTGCTTGATCTAATTTGCCTACCCATTTGGTCTCGAGAGAGTCAATTGGGAAAAATCACTTTCTCTACCGAGAGGTGTGAGAGTGGGTAAAATTGTGCAACAGTTATAGCATAAGCCCCAATTATGTCAATCGAACCTTAGTAACATCTACCCGTCAATTAGCAACCTAGGTAGTGTCACGACCCTAGTGCCCTTCTTCCCATTAGATACAACTTAGCAATATTCTCGTAGCATAATTTAGTGTTAATCAATAGTTTTATAAAAATAGTTATAATTCTCCGTAGACATTTATGTGATTTGTATATGGGCATTGGAAGGGTCAGTGTATTATGTTGTATTTTGGACCCTTGTTCGTGTATGTAAATTTTAAAACTTACCAATGATGTAATAAATGAACCGATTTGGAAATGTTTACAAAAATCTTCCTATGGTATAATTAATAATGACATGTTTCCTTGATCATAATGAGTTGGGTAGAAAAGTGTCTAGTAGGCTTGCTTAGTCGGGTTCACTTGGTTGAGCATCGATTGCGCCTCCCGAGGTTGGGGCATGACAGCTTGATCGGACAATAAATTAGAAAACAAATCTTGATGTTAAGTGAACATTTTAAATATTTTATTTATCATGTACCTACATTATTAATCTTAAGTTTAAGTGACTAGATGCTTTGGTATAATGAGTGACAAGATGTATACAATCGACTGAGTCTTGAATGTTTTATTCCCGATCACCTTATTAATACTTTGCTCGGATACTTGATCAGTGGATAAATTGAAAATTTAAGTATATTTGAATAACATAGGATATGTTTTTATCACTTTATTTAACCTAGAACATGCATTATTCTTGATTTTAACTATCAAGACGCTCGGGCATACTAACGTCTTTAGTAAAATAATTATTGAATTTTAATGTGGGAGCGATCGAGTCTAAGTATCAACATTCAACATGCTATAACACATTTAAAAATAAAATGTATAGTTCTATAAGATGCAGTGCTATATTAAAACTTCAGTTGTAATAACAACAATATATACTCGATCACACATGTACACACGCACACACATATAATTTAGGATATTATATATATGTAGATTATAAATAACAATAATCAATCACTAATACTGTAACGACCCGACCGATCATTTAGAGTATTATAGCCCCGTTCTCTCATTTATTACATAATCTATATTCATTTGTTGTTATGTAACTTGCCAGGGTGGTTGGTTTGATTTCGGAGATGTTTCGAAATAAATTAGGACACTTAGTCCCAAGGTTGGATGCTCAAGTTGAAAGGGTTGACCGGATATTGATGTATATGTAACTCCAGAATGGAATTTTGATAGTTTCGATAGCTCTATAGGGTAATCTCGAACTTAGGGGTATATCCAGATATTGATTTGGAGGTCCGTAGATGAGTTTGGCTTGAATTGGCGAAAGTAGGAGAAATAGAAGTTTGGAGAGTTGAGAAGTTTGATCGAGAGTTGACTTTGTGGTTACCGGGATCGAATTTTGGTTTCGGAAATTGGAATAGGTTCATTGTGTCATTTATGACTTGTGTGCAAAATTTGAGGTCAATCAGAGTTGTTTTGATAGGTTTCGGCATCGATCGAAGAAGTTGAAAATCCATTAGTTCATTAGGCCTGAATTGGGGTACGAATCGTTTTTTGATGTTGTTTGATATCATTTGAGGCCTCGACTAAGTTCTTATGACGTTTTAGGATGTGTTGGTAAGTTTAGATGGGGTTCCGAGGGCCTCGGCTGAGATTCAAATTGAGTTTGGCCTTGTCGAGCTGTAGATTTTTTTGGTATCTGGTTTCCTTATACGCATTTGCGAAAGAGATCTCACGTTCGCGAAGAGTATCTGTATGACGACCCGGCCTATCGTCTCATGAGTTACCGCTTCATTTCTCCCATTTTTGCTTTTTATTGCTTTGTCTATCAGTTCTATATGTGATCGGGTTGGTTGGTTCGGGTTCGGAAAGGATTTGGTAAGGTATGAGACACTTAGTCTATTTTAAGGAAGCTTAAGCTGAAAAAGTCAACAGGATATTGACTTATGTGTTAGAGGGCTCGGATGTGAGTTCTGATGGTACGGATAGCTTCGGGAGGTGGTTTGGGACTTAGGAGCATGATCGGAATATGTTTTTGAGGCCCGGTGTAGATTTAGGCTTGAATTGGCGAAATTGGATTTTTGGCGTTTTCCGGTTGATAGGTGAGATTTTGATATAGGGGTCGGAATGGAATTTTGAGAGTTACAGTAGTTCCATTGTGTCATTTGGGATGTGTGTGCAAAATTTCAGGTCATTCAGACGTGGTTTGGTTAGGTTTTTGATCAAAAGCGGAATTCGGAAGATTTTTGGAAAATAGGCTTGAATCCGATGTGTTTTGGTTGATTCGATGTTGTTTGAGTGGTTTTGAAGGTTGATAGAAGTTTAAATAAGGCTATGGGATATGTTGTGTTTTTGGTCGAGGTCCCGGGGGCCTCGGGATTATTTCAGATGGTTGACGGACAAGTTTGGAATTTTGGTGAAGCGACAGATTTTCTGCTTCTGTTGTTTCCGCACCTGCGGATTGGGGACCGCAGATGCGATGAAAAGGACCGTAGAAGTGAAAAGGTCCTAGGAAGGTTGGGGCCGCAGAAGCGGCTGAGGAGCCGCATCTGTGATAGCGCAAGTGCGGGGAAAAGGATCGTAGAAGCGGAAAAGGGTCGTTTAAGTGATAACCGCAGAAGCGGTCCATTGACCGCAAAAACGTTACCGCAGAAGCGGGTAATTGACCGCAGATGCAAAATCCCTGGGCCAGAAAGTATAAATTATTTCCTTCGCGATTTTTGAGCTATTCCACCATTTCTAAGTCGGCTTGAGAGCTTTTTGGACGATTTTGAAGAAGGATTTTAAGGGAACTTCATTGAGGTAAGGATTTTGAACCTAAAACTCGTTTCTATGGTATTATTTCATGGATAGGCTTGTAATTAATGGAATTTAAGGATCAAAAGTTTAGAGAAACTAGGGCTTGGTATTGGAGACCTAGACTTGAGGATTTGAGGTACCATTTATGGTCGGATTTTGGTACTTTTGATATATATGAACTCATGGGGAGATAAGGAATCTATTGATGTGAATTTTATCGAATTTTGAGACATGGGCCCAGGTGTCGGGATTTGGTAATTTCGGGATTTAAGTTGTAAATTGATTATTTTTGCTTGGGCTTCATTCCCGTAGCATATTTTGATGTCGTGATTCTGATTTTGGATAGATTCGACGCAAGTGGAGGTCTATTCGAGGGGCAAAGGCGTCGCGGGCTAGAGATTTGACCGGATTGAGGTGAGTAATGATTGTAAATGATATCCTGAGGGTATGAAACCCCGGATTGCACATCGTTGTGCTATATTGAGGTGACACACACGCTAGATGACAAGCGTGTGGTCGTGCACTATTGGCGATTGTGACTTAGTCCATCCTGAATGACTGTTTTACCGCGTATTTGACTGAAAACTATTTGCTATCATCATGTTTTGGGCTGAATGCCATATTTGGGCTTCGTGCCAACTATTTGAACCCTTAAAGGATTTTTATTGATATTTCCTCATTGTTTTGACTTTATACTTGAACTCAGTCATGCTTTATTCTACTTTTTTCATAACTCAGCCATGTTTACTCTGTTTTAACACTTAAATGATTTTTTAAATAATATTCTGGGCTGAGCATCATGTTTTACTGTTGCCCGAGTGGCTTGTGAAATTCTGACTGAGTAAGGCCGAAGGCCTATGTTGTGAGGAAACACTGATTATGATTATGAGGCCGAGGGCCTGAGATTTGTACGCCACGAGGTGTCTTGTTGATATGAGGCCGAGTGCCTAGTGATGATGCCACGAGATGGCTTGATATTGTGCTTGGGAAGAAAGGGGCCCCTCCAGGAGTCTACACACCCCCAGTGAGCGTGGGTACCCATTATGATGTGAGATATAGCCCGAGGGGCTAGTATTGTTCTAAGATATTGCCCAAGGGGCGGATTTGTTGATATTGTGCCCGAGGGGCAAACCTTTATGCGTTTATCTTTCTTATTGCCTGTCATTTTCCTGCTTAATTGTTGAAAAGCCATTTCATGAAGTTTAACTGAACTTAAATGATTTTTATATATCTTTACTGATTCAATGTCTACTGGATTTTACTGCTTCATTATAGCCTGTAATGTGCCTTACGTGATTTCTTACTTTAAGTCTTTATTTATGATTATTACTCACTGAGTTGGAGTACTCACTTTACTCCCTGTACCCCGTGTACAGATTCAGGCGTTGCTGATCTTGCTAGCGAGAGTTGAGAGCTCCCGGTAGACTTCGGAGTTCATGAGGTAGTTGCTTGGCGTCCGCAGTCCCGTGTTTCTTCCCCTTATCTCATTTTTTTCCCCTTATTAGTGGCTTTGTAATAGCTTTGTAGACTTTTCAGACTTGTGTTAGAATTGGTAGATGCTCATGACTAGTGACATCCTAGTATCGGGCTGTGTTGGGTTTATTTTCCGCAACCTATTCTAACTGCTTACCTTTGGGTTATTTATTACGGTTTAGACTTAATTCTCATTGTTTAATTGCTTAAAACTGGAATGGGAAAGTGTCGGCTGGTCTTGTCTTCATGAGAGGCGCCATCACGACCGGGTCCGAGTTTAGGGTCGTGACAATCTAGGAGGCAGGTGAATATTGTTCTTCGCGTTAGCTAAAAAGGCCTCGCATTCGCGAAGGTCTGGGAAAATTGTGCATCGCCATCGCGAGATGGAGCTCACGTTCGTGTAGAAGGATGAGGCTGGCTTGGGCACCGGGCCTTAAGTTTTCGCGTTCATGGTCAGCGAGATGCATTTGCGTAGGCAGAGCTCTGTGAAGCATCACATTCGTGAGGGAGACTTCACGTTCACGTAAGAAGATTTTTGGGTGGTTGAGTTTTGTGCTTCGCGAATGCGAGGCACTTTCCGCATTCGTGAAGAAGGGCATTTGGGCAGCAGATATTAATTTCATAATCGAGGGTTTGAACCCATTTTTCATATTTTGAGCTAGAGACCTAGGATTTGGGCGATTCTTGAGGGGATTTTCAAGGAGTTGATTGGGATAAGTGATTCTAACTCGGTTTTGGTGGTTATACATGAATATGTCATTATTTTTACTATTTAGTTAGTGTTTTGGGTTGGAAAAATTGGGGAAAATTTGTGATACTTCATAGACTTTAATTTGAGTATTTGAAGGTCGAGTTGAGGTCAGAATTGGCTAATTTTTGTATGGTTGAACTCGTTACTAAATGGGTGTTCAGATTTTGTAAATTTTGTCGGATTTCGAGACGCGGGCTCGAGATTGACTTTTTGGGTTGACTTTTTGACTTTTATTAAAGAACTTAGCTTTATCATATGGAATTGATTCTTATAGCTTGTGTTGATTGTATCAAGTTGTTTGTGGCTATATTCGAGTTGTTAAGTGGTTGATTCGCGAGGCAAGGTCTTTTTAGAGTACAAATTTGCACGGTTTGAGGTAAGTAACACTTTTAAACTTGGCTATCAGAGTATGAATCCATGATATACGTGTTATGTGGTCGGTGTTGAGGTAACGAACATGCTGCGTGACGGGCGTGTACCGTTGTAATTGTGACTCTGTTGATTCTGTAGAACTGTGCAGTCATCAAAACCTGATATTATTCATGTACTCTCCATGCGTTAGAGTAATTGAGTTGTGACTCATGTTAGAAATCATGTTTAGGCTATATGATGGTACTGTTGGGACCCACATAGGTCGCTTTATTGTTGAATTATTTGTTAATTTGCAACATGTACTTAGTCACAACTATCATTGCATATCGTATCTCAGTCTCTGTTGTCATTCACTATCACATCATATTATCATTGTTTTGTCTGATTTTCATGAGATTTGTCAGCCCAAGAGACTGGAGAGAGTGATGACTGAGTGAGGTCTAGGGCTTGATTGTGAGTGATATTTATGAGGATTGGACTACACAACGCAACAAGCTTTATTGATTCATGCCATGATTGGCTTATATTAGTGCTTGGGCAGGATCTTCCCCTCCGGAGTCCAACATAACATCAGTGAGCACAGGTACCTACTGAGTGCGAGTGTCGAGTGATTGAGAGCTATGAGTGACTGGGAGGACTGAGTGACCGGGATGACTGAGTGATTGGGAGGATAGAGTGAGTGAGAGGACTAAATGATTGAGCATGCTAAGTGAGATTAAATAGTCCGAGAGTATGCATATGACTTTATTACTGTGTCGCATTACATTTGGCATGCATAATTGACGTGTAGATATAATGATGTATCATTCCACATATGTGTCACACTTGGCATACTTTATCTGCGTTGAACTTAAATTGTTAAACTTGAAAGAAATGTCTAGATTTTTGTACTATTAAAATTTGTATTTGAATTGTACTTGTTTGAGCTCGTCACTGCTTTCAGCCCAAGGTTAGTCTTGTAACTTATTGAGTACATTGTGTTGGTTGTACTCATACTACACTCTGTATATCGTGTGCAGATTCAGGTACTTCTGGGCACAACGGTTGCTAGATTTAGAGCCTTACCTGTTTGGAGACTATTGAGGTAGCTTTCTTAGCATTCGCAGACCTCGACTCTCCCTCATTTCAGTTATTTGTGATGTTCTATCTTTCTAGATAGTTGTTTTTAGTAGTTAGACTATATTATACATAGTGACACCCAGATTTTGGAGGATTTTGCATTGAGTTGCGGTATTGTTTTATAAGTTATTATGAGATTTTCACTACTAAGCTTATTTCATTATGTTTTAAACTTAAAGATGCGTGGTTATTTGTGAGTTGTCAGCTTGCCTAGTATTGCAATAGGTGCCATCACGACATGTGAGATTTTTGGATCGTGACAAGTTGGCATCAGAGCCTAGGTTACATAGGTCTTACGAGTCATGAGCAGGTTTAGTAGAGTCTTGAGGATCGGCTCGGAGACGATTGTACTTATCTTCGAGAGGCTACCGAACCCTTAGGAAAACTTCATTTTCTTGTATTCTTGTCATGCGAAATTGTTGATTCCAAGAACTAAACTTCTGTTATTCTATTCTCTTATAGATGGTGAGGACACGTGCTATAGGATCGGACGAACAACCACCAGTACCACCAGCTAGGGCCGCGAGAGGTCGGGGCCGCAGTTGAGGCTGAGGTCCAGCTCATACAACAGCTAGAGCAGCACCTATAGATCCACCAGTTTCCCTAGCTCAGAAGCAGATTAAAGATGTGGTTGAGCCGGTGGGACCAACTCAGGCACAAGCTGTTCTCATTGTGATTCCAGGCCTTCAGGAGATTCTGGACCAGATATTGATTGTATGCACTAGCCTTGCTTAGGCGGTTTTAGTTCCGGCTGTGCTAGCCACTTCTCAGGCTGGGGGAGGTGCTCAGACTCCCGCCGGTCGTACTCCAGAGCAGGTGGTTCAGGGACTTCTGGCACTGGGGGTTCTACCATCCTAGCTGGTTGCAGTTGCTCAGGCCTAGGTGGGTCCCCTATGAGTGACGAGGAGTAGAAGAGGCTGGAGAGGTTTGGAATACTAAGGCCTCCATCATTCAGTGGGGCTGAGTCAAAGGATGCTTAGGATTTCATAGACCGATGCCAGTGGATTCTTCTCACGATGGGTATTATGGAATCTAGTGGGATCTCATTTACTACTTTTCAACTATCGAGGGCAGCCTTCATATGGTGGAAGGCCTATGAGCAGAGCAGGCCAGCCGGTGTTGCACCACTTACATGGCACGAGTTCTCTGTTCTCTTCTTGGAGAATTTTGTACCACCGACCCCCAGAGAGGAGTTGCGTAGGCAGTTCGAGCAGCTATGCTAGGAGAGTATGTTTGTGACCCAGTACAAGATGAGATTTTCAGAGGTGACTCGTCATGCGATCTGGCTTGTTCCTATAGAGAGGGAGAGGATTAGGAGGTTCATTGATGGCCTCAGCTATGGACAATACTTTGTTATGACTAGGGAGATTACATTAGGTACTAGATTCGACGAGGTGGCTGATATTGCTAGGCGTCTAAAGCAGGTCCGTAGTCAAGAGCGTGAGGAAAGGGAGGACAAGAGGCCTCGTGGTTTGGGTGGTTTCAACAGTGTTTCTTTTGGAGGGAAGTATTACCACAATAGGGACCGTCCTTATAGGACCGCTCAGATGGCTTGTCTGGTTCATCATGGTGCATTAGCTATCCATGGTTCATACAGTGCTCGTCCGGGTCAGTCATCTCTCGCTGCCCTCCTAACTCACATCCTGTGCTCCATATATTCAAGGTTCATCTATGCCATGTACTTGTAGCAGTTATTTTGGTTCTCGGGGTCCAATTTAGTCCCCACCATTATTAGGGTGTTACTTCGAGTGCGGAGAGTTTGGACATGTGTGGAGGTAGTATCCATGTTGCTTTGGAGGTCCAGTTCAGCAGAGGGGTCAGATTATGAATACCACGTTAGTTACTTCACCACCCGCCCAGCCAGGTTGGGGTGGGGCTTAGGCAGCTAGAGGTCGTTCTAGAGGGGGATGCCGATCAGGTGGCGGTTAGGCTCGATGCTATGTTTTCCTTGCCAGGCCAGAGTCCGTTGCTTCAGACGTAGTGATCAAAGGTATTGTCTCAGTATGCCACATAGATGCTTCTATATTATTTGACCCTAGTTCCACTTATTCATATGTATCATCATAGTTTTCTCGTTATCTGAATGTGCCCCGTGAGTCCTTAGTTTTTTCTAATCATGTATCTATATCGGTAGGCGATTAAATTATTGTGGGTCATGTGTGGTCACTATTGGGGGATTTGAGACTAGAGTTGATCTCATATTTCTTAGTATGGTTGATTTTGATGTGATTCTGCGTATGGATTGGTTTTCCCCATATCATGCTATTCTGGATTGTCATGCTAAGACCGTGACGTTGGTCGAGTGGAGAGGTTCTCTAGACTATGTTCCTAGTAGGGTGATTTCATATCTGGAGGCCCAACAGATGGTTGGGAAGGGGTGCTTGTCATATTTGGCGTTTGTGAGGGATGTTGTGCTTATACTCCTACCATTGATTATGTTCCGGTAGTGCAAGACTTTCCAGATGTGTTTCCTATAGACCTGCTGGGCATGCCACCCGATAGGGACATTGATTTTGGTATTGACTTGGTATCAGGCACTCAACCCATCTCTATTCCTCCATATCATATGGCAAATCAAAGTTGAAGGAATTGAAAGAGCAACTTTAGGAGCTTCTTGATAAGGGGTTTATTAGGCCTAGTATATCGCCTTGGGGTGCACCGGTTCAGTTTGTGAAGAAGAAGGATGGTACTATGCGGATGTGCATCGACAATAGGTAGTTGAACAAAGTTACAATTAAGAACAAGTATCCTTTACTGCAGATTGATGACTTATTTGACCAGCTTCAGGGAGCTATGATGTTCTTCAAGATTGATTTGAGGTCTGGGTATCACCAGTTGAAGATTCGAGATGCGGATATTTTGAAGACGACATTCAGGACTCGCTATGGTCACTATGAGTTCCTCGTGATATCTTTTGGGATGACCGATGCCTCAATAACATTCATGTATCTAATGAACAATGTATTGCAGCCATATCTTGATTTGTTTGTCATAGTAATTATTAATGATATCCTGGTTCACTCACGTAGCCATGAAGATCATGCATAACATATGAGGATTGTACTATAGAGGTTGAGGGAGGAAAAACTTTATGCCAAGTTCTCCAAGTGTGAGTTTTGGCTCAGTTTGGTAGTGTTCTTTGTCACTCCCCAAACCTAGGGAGGAGTGACTGGCACCCGGTGCCGTACTAGCCCGAGCGAACCACTCTGTAACTTTTTTTATAACTAGTATAGGCCAATATGGCCACAACTTGTATTGTACAACTATAAGTGGAAAAATATTGTATCACTGAATCACTTTTTTGCTTAAAACATGAATACATATGGGCCGTCAAGGCCTCTGACATACTGTACAAGTTAGATCTCTGTCTATAAAGCCTCTAAGATTATTTGACATCAAATGGGGCAGGGTACCGGCCTACCTATAAGTCTGTGGCAAAACTCTGACACGATGACTCATAGACTCGGCTGCACTCCGAATGAGGTGAAGTCTTACCGATCCTTCGCTGAATGCTAATCTCGTCTACTATGAGGGTTTGTCAAATTGATTATCTATACCTGCAGGCATGAATGCACCGTCCACAACAAAAGGACGTCAGAACGAATAATGTACTGAGCATGTAAGGTAGAACTAAAACATATTAAGTCAACATTAATTAAAGATATGGAGTAAAGAACTCAACCTGTAGGTTTGGATAGCTCTGTAAATCATAAAATATTTATAGTATCATGCATATGCATATAAATGTCATGTAATGCATAGGTTTGTACGTACATAACATCATCAAGCCTCTGAGGGCATCCCATCATATCATTTCAGCCACTGTAGGCAACATCATCATCGTATACCAGCTGATCAGGTGGTGATACGTATATAACGTCGTAACCTTTTCTCATATCCCATACACACATATATACATATATATGCGTATATAACGTCGTCTGAGTCATGGGTAAATGCACATATAAATGAATGCAATGCATGAGAAGTACGTTAATAAAACTTATCGGAACATCATAAGACCATTATACCTCTGACTAATTTCATGAAATAAACTTTTTTCAACTTACGTATTTTTCTGAGGCCCATGAACAGAAGATATAATAATAAGGTACATGGGACTTCAAGAACATAGGCACCTCTAATACTTCTATGAATAGAGTTATTTATGAAAGTTGTGCGTTTGCTCGTTTCATTTATATCATTTAGATCATGCCAAAAAGAAAGAAGGGATAGCCTTAACATACCTGATCCAATTCTCTTAACAATCCCTCTAACATACGTCAATTGCAATAAAACACGTAATGACAGATCGAAATAAGAAAGAATCTGTATGATATTCTTAAGAAAGATTGCACCGTACTCCTCGCAGTGAGACCTTGTAAATTTACGTTCTTCAGTAACTGAAATTTAGCAAACCAACCATTTAAAGTTGGCTTTATGGTCAGCGGTCTACCACCTATTCAAAAAGGGTAGAATGATGAACCTCCAATTTAGTTGTTCTTGCAATGAGAAACCACTGGATAATGTTCATCTGACGTAAGAAACAAGTTGTTCCAACCTACTACATGTTCCTCCACACCAACCAAAACCAACTGGTCCCAACAAAACATATAAAAAAAGAAGTCACTTTGCTATTGATATAAAGGGACATGGAAGAGAAAAAAGAGGGGCCTAAAGTTGTAAGCATATCCCTACCTTCTTCCTAATGATTTTCCCTTTATCAGTGAAGCAAACAAATGTTAACACTGCTTGTGCTTTTCATGGTAAGGATGGTTGTTTTGCAAATAGAGAAGTAAAAGATTTTTAATATAGGATGCAATATTGATAAGGCATTAATTTATCTTTTGTCAAATTAAGTGGTCCCACTTTTAGGTATGACTTGGCCTAACTTAGTCTTCTAAATGGCACATTTCAATTACATCTAAGAGTCACCAAAAGAAAAATAAGGAGGGCTGCCACGTGGGGGTGGAGTGGGGGAATTTGATGTTATCTTATAATTAATTAATTAATTAGGTGATATTCCACTACCCGGTAATTAACCAATTACCCGTATAATAAAGAATTATTTCAAATTAGCTAATATACTATTCACTTTAAATATACCCTACTATTATGGTCATGTGGTATATTATTAACCCATAAAAATCGGGCATTATAGCTCGGACCATATTTTATCCCAAATTGACAAACTTCGGCGATACTCAATTTCTTCGATTCGGTATCATTTGACCTTTATAACACTTACTTATCACTTGTTTGATATATCATAAATACATATAACCTCCAACATAGTCTTGTCTCATCCTAAAGTACTACTATTAAAATATTACAATATTAATAAATCATGGTAGGCAACATGATATTTCATCAACAAGGGAAGGAGGACAATATGCATCATTCACACCTCATAAGGGAATTAATATAAAAATAACTACTACAACATATAAGAAAGCAGACCAATCAACCAACTCTTGAACGTAATCCTTTTACAAATCAGAAAATACTAAGGCAATGGATTGATTAGAAACTTAAATTGCTTAGTCGAGTGTTACACAACTTAATATCATAAATAGCAGAGATGGATCAACCTACAGCCATAAGCCCTATTAGGTAATTACCACTAGTATTTACAAGTCAAGAAAGCTATATTAGCACCAAAACTGTAGCCTTACATTTGCTAGAAAAGGGACGAATTAACTTCATTTAGTATTATGTACACTAGTATACAAAATATCTAGAATCTGCAACTCATCACAACTATACAAATTTTCCTAGTTTATACTGATGCATCATATGCATATCTATGACATTAAAATTTAGTGTCAATAAAATAACAGATCAAATCTGCATTTTTCTAATCTCATATAAAGAGTACAAATTTTCGTATGCTTAATTCTTAAAATGGTAAAAAAAATAACCTTCTTTTCTTGTGAAAAAATAATTCATATCTTTACAATAAAGAAAATGTCATAAATTTTCTTATATTATGTGTAAAATTTAAAGTATATTCGAAAGTAGTAATATTAATAACTATATAAAATCATATTTTTTTCAAACTATTTAACAGAAATATTCTACTTAAAATACCATATCAAATGTAAGCTAGAGCGAGTGATAAAAGGCCTAATCGTCTATAGTCTTGATTATTATTCTTATTATTACTAATATAATCATTGTTATTTGGCTCTAATCAACAAAAATTTACATTTGAAGAACATTCCATAGCCATTAGTTTAATTCTAAAAATTTCCTAACAAAGAAATATTAGAAGCCAAATGTACCATTCGTTGTTCCATAAAAAGTGCTATTATTATCTATTCTTAATTTAAATCTCGGTTTTCTTCAATTACTAATATTAAAGTATGGGATGTAACATTCTTGGGGCACGTGGTGTCCAGTGAGGGGATTAAGGTGGATCTAAAGAAGATAGAGGCAGTTCAGAGTTGCCCTAGACTGTCTTCAGCTACTGATAAGCCAGATATTGTCATCGCTTCATGGAGGGTTTCTCATACATTGCAGCGCCTTTGACCGGGTTGACCCAGAAGGGTGCTCCATTCAGGTGGTCGGATGAGTGTGAGGAGAACTTTTAGAAGCTCAAGATTGCCTTGACCACAACTCTTTATATAGTGTATTGTGATGCTTCTAGGATTGGTATTGGGTGTATCTTCATGCAGGAGGATAGAGTGATTGCTTATGCTTCACTCTAGTTAAAGCCTCATGAGAAGAACTACCTTGTTCATGATTTGGAGTTGGCAACAATCGTTCATGCATTGAAGATTTGGAGGCATTATCTGTAGCATGTAAGGTATTTACTGATCATTGGAGTCTCCAGCACTTGTTTAAGCAAAAAAAATCCAAATTTTGGGCAACGGAAATTGTTGGAGCTGCTAAAGGACTATGATATCACCATTTTGTATAATCCCGGGAAGGCCAATATGGCGGCCGATGCCTTGAGTAGGAAAGGGGTGAGTATGGGTAGCCTTGCATTTTTTTCTATTGGTGAGAGATCGCTTGCATAAGATGTTCAGGCCTTGGCCAATCAGTTCGTGAGCTTAGATGTATTGGAGCCTAGTCGAGTTCTAGCTTGTATTGTTTCTCAGTCTTCCTTATATGATCGCATCAGAGAGCGTCAGTGTGATGACCCCCATTTGCTTGTCCTTAAGGACACGGTTCATCATGGTGATGCCAAGGAGGTTACTATTGGGGATGATGGTGTGTTATAGATGCAGGGCCAGCTATGTGTGCCCAATATGGATGGTTTGTGTGAGTTGATTCCTCGGGAGGCCCACACTTCGCAGTATTTCATTCATTCGGGTGTTGCAAAGATGTATCAGGACTTGAGGCAGCACTATTGGTGGAGGAGGATAAAGAAAGATATAGTGGTATTTGTAGCTTGGTGCTTGAATTGTCAGCAGGTGAAGTATGAGCATCAGAGGCTTGAGATTTTAGAGTGGAAATGGGAGCGTATCACCATGGACTTTGCAGTTGGGCTTTCACAGACTTCGAGGAAGTTTGATGATATTTGGGTGATTGTGGATCGGTTGACCAAGTACGCACATTTCATTCTAGTTGGTACTACCTATTCTTCGGAGCGGTTGGCTGAGATTTATATCTGCGAGATTGTTCGCAGTCGGTATATATTATTTCAAATCGGGGCACATGGTTCACATCACAGTTTTGGAGAGCTGTGCAGCGAGAGTTAGGCACACGGGTTGAGTTGAGTACAATATTCCACCCTCAGAAGGACGGACAATCCAAGTGCACTATTCAGATATTGGAGGATAAGCTACGTGCTTTTGTCATGGATTTTAGGGCTTCTTGGGATCAGTTTTTGCCGCTTGCAGAGTTTGACTACAACAATAACTACCAATCGAGTATTCAAATGGCTCCGTATGAAGCCTTGTATGGGAGGCAATGTCGGTCTCCGATTGGTTAGTTTGGGCAAGGTGAGTCTAGGCTATTGGGTACTGACTTGATTCAGGATGCTTTTGAAAAGGTTAAAATAATTCAGGATCGACTTCGTACGACACAATCTAGATAGAAGAGCTACGACAGTCGGAAGGTTCATGATGTTGCCTATATGGTGGGAGAGAAGGTATTACTCAGAGTTTCACCTATGAAGGGTGTTATAAGGTCGGGAAGAAGGGCAAGTTGAGCCCTCGGTATATTGTCCCTTTGACGTGCTTGAGAGGATTGGAGAGGTGGCTTACAAGCTTGCATTGCCGCCTTGTCTATCGGGTGTTCATCAAATGTTTCATGTTTCCATGCTTTGGAAGTACTTTGGTGATCCATCTCATGTTTTGGACTTCAACATGGTTCAGTTAGATGGGGATTTGACTTATGATATGGAGCCGGTGGCTATTCTGGATCACCAGGTTCGGAAGTTGAGGTCGAAGAATATAGCTTCAGTGAAGGTGTAGTAAATAGGGCAGCCAGTCGAGGGGGCTACTTGGGAAACCGAGAGGTAGATGCAGAGCAGATATCCTCACCTATTTGGAACTACAGGTATGATTCTAGACCCGTTCGAGGATGAACGTTTGTTTAAGAGAAGGAGAATTTAACGATCCGGCCGGTTGTTTTGAGTATTATAGCCCCGTTCCCCCATTTATACCTTAATATGTATTAATTTATTTTTATGTGACTTGCCGGGGTGGTTGGTTTGGTTTCGGGGATGCTTCAAAATGAATTGGGACAGTTAGTCCCAAGGTTGGATGCCTAAGTTGAAAGGGTTGATCAGATGTTGACATATATTTAATTGACTTCATAACGGAGTTTTGATTGCTCCGATAGCTTCGTAGGATAATTTTGGACTTAGGGGTGTGTCCAGATATTGATTTGGAGGTTCGTAGATGCGTTTGGTTTGAATTAGCGAAAGTTGGAAAAATAGAAGTTTAGAGAGTTGAGAAATTTGACTGAGAGTTGACTTTGCAGTTACCAGGCTTGGATTTTGGTTCTTGAAATTGGGATAGGTCTGTTGTCTCATTTATGACTTGTGTGCAAAATTTGGGGTCAATCGAAATTGTTTTGATAGGTTTCGGCATCAATCGTAGAAGTTGAAAATCTATTAGTTCATTAGGCTTGAATTGAGGTGCGATTCATGTTTTTTGATGTTACTTGATGTGATTTGAGGCCTCAACTAAGTTCGTATGATATTTTAGGATGTGTTGATATGTTTGGATGGGGTCCCGGGGGCCTCGGGTGAGATTCGGATTGAGTTTTGCCTTGTTGATATGCAGATTTTTCTGGTATCTAATTTCCTTATATGCATTCGTGAGAGAGGTCTCGTACTCGTGAAGAGTATCTGGGAAGCAGGTGAAGATTGTTCGTCGTGTTCGCAAAGGTCTGGGGAAATTGTGCATGGCGATAGTGAGAGGGAGCTTGCGTTCACATAGAAGGATGAGGCTGGCTTGGGCACCACGCCTTAAGTCTTCGCGTTCGCGGTCAGGGAGACGCGTTCGCGTAGACAGAGATCTGTGAAGCATCCTATTCATGAGGAACTTTCCGTGTTTGCGAAGAAGGGCATATGGGTAGCAGATATTAATTTCATAATCGAGGGTTTGAACGCATTTTTCATATTTTGAGTTAGAGACCTCGGATTTGGGCGATTCTTGAAGGGATTTTCAAGGAGTTGATTGGGTTAAGTGATTCTAACTCGATTTTGGTGGTTATACATGAATCTATCATTATTTTTATCATTTAATTAGTGTTTTGTGTTGGAAAATTGGGAAAAATTTGTAAAACTTTGTAGACTTTAATTTGACGATTTGAAGGTCGAGTTGAGGTCGGAATTGAGTAATTTTGATATGGTTGGACTCGTTATTTAATGGGTGTTGAGATTTTGTAAATTTTTTCAGATTACATGGGCCCGGGGTTGGCTTTTTGACATTTGTTAACAAACTTAGCTTTATCATATGGAATTGATTCATATACCTTGTGTTGATTGTATCGAGTTGTTTGTGGCTAGATTCGAGGCATTCGGGGGCCGATTCGCAAGGTAAAGGCTTGTTGTAGTAGATAATTGCATGGTTTGAGATAAGTAACACTTCTAAACTTGGTTCAGAGGGTATGAATCCCTGATATACGTGTTATGTGGTCAGTGTTGAGTTGACGCACATGCTGGGTGATGGGCTTGTGGGCGTGCACCGTTGTAACTGTGACTCTGTTGATTCTGTGGAACTGTGTAGTCATCAAAACATGATATCATTCATGTACTCTCCATGTGTTATAGGATTTGAGCTGTGACTCATGTTAGAATTCATGTTTAGGCTATATGGTGGTACTGTTAGGACCCATAGAGGTCACTTTGTTGTTGAATTATTTGTTAATTTACAATCATGTACTCAGTCACAACTATCATTGCATATCATATCTTAGTCTCTGTTGCCATTTACTGTCACATCATATTATCATTGTTTGGGCTATTTTTCATGAGATTTGTGAGCCCGAGAGACTGGAGAGATTAATAACTGAGTGAGACCGAGGGGCTGCTTGTGAGTGATATTTATGGGATCGTGTTGCACGCCGCAGCAGGCTTTATTGATTCATGCCATGATTGTCTTATATTAGCGCTTGGGCAGGATTCGCCCCTCCGGAGTCTGACATGCCAGTAGTGAGTGTAGGTACCTACTGAGTGCGAGTGCTGAGTGATTGAGAGCTCTAAGAGACTGGGAGGGCTTAGTGATCGGGAGGACTGAGTGACTGAGAGGACTGAGTGATTGAGCATGTTGAGTGAGATTCAATATTCTGAGAGTATGCATATGACTTTATCACTATGTTGCATTACAGTTGGCATGCATAATTGATGTGTATATATAGTGATGTATCATTTTGTATATCTGTCACACTTGGCATACTTTATCCGCGTTGAACTTAAATTGTTAAACTTTAAAGCAATGTCTACATTTATGTATTGTTAAAATATGTATTTGAACAATACCTGTCTGAGCTTGTCACTGCTTTCAGCCCAAGGTTAGTCTTATTACTTATTGAGTACATTGGGTCGGTTGTACTCATACTACACTCTGCACTTTGTGTGCATATCCAGGTATTTCTGGGCACAATGGTTGCTAGCTTTGGAGCCTTACCTGTTTGGAGACAATCAAGGTAGCTTCCTTGGCGTCCGCAGACCTCGACTCTCCCTCATTTAAGTTATTTGTCATGTTATATCTTTTTAGATAGTCGTTTTAGCGGTTAGACTGCATTTTCATATAGATGCTCATGTACTCAGTGACATCCAGATTTTTGGGGATTTTGTATTGAGTTGCGGTATTTTCTTATCAGTTATTATGAGATTTTCACTATTAAGCTTATTTCATTATATTTTAAACTTAAAGATGTGTAGTTATCTGTAAGTTGTCGTCTTGCCTAGTCTTGCGATAAGCTTCATCACGACATGTGAGATTTTTGGATCGTGACAAATACTGACCTAAATCGGTCGGAAAGTTCATAATTATTTTAAAAATAATTTTTTGTTATGGAAAAATAATTGACATTGGGCGGGAAAAAATAAATTAAGATTTCCGACTTATATTAGTCGAAATTCTTTAAATTTTTTAATAATTTGTTTGGTAAATAATATGCAAGTCTTACAGGTTTTGGTCAAAGATTGTCCATTTTTTGATCGACATCTGTCAATATTTTTAAATGTGTCAGATAAAGCAGTGTTTCTTTATTGTGGGACCATATTTTCTGACCGATGGTGGTCGATATATTTATTTGAAATTTGTGATTTGACTTTTGCGACCAATTTACTTATTTTTTGACCGATTTTCATCGGTTTCCTCTTCCGACTGATTTCGGCTAGTATGTTGTGGCTGGTTTTTGGTTGTTTCCTAGTAGTGTACTTCCCTTCCATTTTTTATTGGTTAGTGCTTTTTTTTTTTTGCTAATGAAAGGAATACTTTATAATTAAAAGCATAAGATGTTTAGTTATTACATAACATAGGGGTAGATCACATTGTGATTGTCCCCAATCTGTCTTTATTGAAATCATGTAGAACAATGTCCGGAGGAGTTTCCCAGAGTATTATATTGTCTCTCTCTGTTGTTAATGGTTGCATGGATCATCCATACTTTGCTAGACCGTCAGCCACAGAGTTTCATTTTCGAAATATATGAGTCATAACCTCCAATCCAATAGCATTAAAAAGAAAACTGCAATCATTAAGAAGATGAGAGTATCGATGTTGTTCAACCTTAAATAAATGACATGATACTTGCGAATCTGTTTTCACTATAATTGGAAAGAGATTTTTTTGTGAATGAGAGTTCCAATCTTGCTAGTAGTGCAAACAACTCAACATGAAGGGCGGATATTGCAGTCGCCTTCTGTGCAAAACCCACTGTTGTGCCCCCTTTTCTAGAGAAAAATCGGTTTTATGACATTTGGAGGGACAATTCATTCCTTTCGGGAATTGGGTTTGTGTTTGAAGAGTCGCCACCTAATGATTAGGGTGCATTAGGACACCAAAAGAGTTTGATTTTGAATAACCAGAGATTAGAATAAGGGCTTGAAATTATTCCAAGGGGAAGGTGTTAGGCACCCCTCAGAATCCACTAGTATGGTTCCCGGCCAGATAATTATTGTGAATTTGGGGTGCAATTAACATGTAGACAAATAAGGCTCAAATAAGAGGGGGTTTCATGTAATGGTTTGCAAACAAACAAAGTTTGGAAGAGCAAAGAAAGCTGATTTTTTTAAAGAAGGAGTTGAAATGATAAAAGAAATAAAGAAATAAGGGAAATGGGGGCCTAGGTTTATTAACAATATGGATCACCCCACACAATGCCCGATAATCACTCTTTAATGAGAGGCTACACGTGACATTATCGCATGGTCATCATATCCATATCTACCCTTCCCACCCCGTTAAGGTATTTAAAGCGCGGATTGGTCGCGTTTACTTATTGCATGCTATTACCCATCTCAATCCTATCAGTCCCGAAGGCATTTAGGACTACTAATCCTAAAAGGGAGGGATATTAGGCTTATTTGTAGTTTCAAAGGAAAAAACTCTAAGGCAACATACAAAACACGTATTGCAAATTGGGGAAAGCAAATAACAAGCAGAGGCTCAAATATACCTTCTTAAACAAAGAAGCACGTAATTAGCATGACTTACACATACTGTTTAGGTCTGATTTAAAAGGTATTAAAGACGAGTGAGAGGAAATTTTTGAGACAGTTTCAGCTTATCACATAACTCAGATAAGAAGTCTGAATCAGGCCTGCCTGCTGGTTGTAATTATTAACAGAAGCAGATTCAGTTTATATTTATTACCCTAAGGCTTGCCTAAGTGTTGGACAAGGATCCTATAAGCATGGTATCTACAGGATTCAGAAAGCAATGAAACAGTAAGGCTCGAAATGAACTGTTTGAATGCACACTCATTGAACTTGCTAAGTGATAGAATCAAATTATTAAAAGAGAGGCAGGATTTAAACGAATTGATTGAAAGTCCGGCGGCTGATAGTAGCCATTTTACTGATTTATATCTAACATTGAGTGAAGCAAATTAGATTTTATTAGAAACTCCTATAGGCATGCTTTCTATACGTTGCTGATTTTTTAAAACCTTATAGACATGGTTTCTTGATGCAGAATTTGTTTTAAAAAGTTTTTCTATAGGAATGGTCTCTAGGTGAAGTTTGAATATGCAGAATCCTATAGACATGATTTCTATATGAAGTTAAATATGCAGAATCCTATAAAACATGATTTCTAGATGTAATTGAATATGCAGAATCCTATAGACATGATTTCTAGATGTAATTTGAATATGCAAAATCCTATAGCCATGATTTCTAAGTGAAGTTAAATATGCAGAATCCTATAGCCATGATTTATAAGTGAAGTTAAATATGCAAAATCCTATAACCATGATTTCTACCCTTTGCATACATAGTTACCCACCCTTTTTCACTAACTAGCCCCAAATGTTTATTACAAATTATTACAAACCAGAATAAATAAAATTACATTAGGAAAAGTAAAAAAGTACAACTAGAGGAAGCCTGATTCTTACTTCCTCTTTGAGTTACAGGATAAACCCAACTCAAAGGCCATTGATCCAAAGCCTTTCTCCAATCTGAGTGTGTCAAAGTTCCCTAAGAGCCTCAATGGGACTCCGGGCAAAATACAGCAGTAGCAGTACTTGAAAGAAAACAGGCCACAGTACAAGTAACAAGAGAGAGAGTGCTTTCTGAATGTGAGTGTGAGTTCAGAAAACTAAGAGTGTTCCTGTTTGTGTCAATGAAAGAGCATGGTATTTATAGTTTGAAAACACGCAGAGAATAAGGCAAGAAAATAACCATGTACCAATTAAAATCAATCAGTAGAAGAACTTCCTTTAATTAAGGAGTTCAAACTTAAACGGTAATGAACAGAAATCATTTAAGGAAAGAGATCAAATAAGCACCTTGTGCAAAGTAGACAATTAGGGGTAAATACATAGGAGTTTAATTAAGGGAAGGATCTTTGAAATACACGGTTAAACAAATAAAGTAAGAATCAATCAGTACATAGTAAATCAAAGAGTCAGAGATTCGAAATTACTGGTTCATGAATAAACCAAGTGAGAAAGGCTAAGGAAAGTTTTCAAATCAAACCAAGAAATAGGGAAATTAGTAAAACAAGGAAAGAATCAATCATACTTACACAAAGAGGTCTGAAATTAGTCAAAAATTGAAAGTCATTTTAGAGGAGAAGCTCAACATATATAAAGAGCACACAAGTATTAGGCATGCCAGGCTGAATTTAGGATAAAGAAAAGTGTCATGCAATTGCAAAATCAGTAAGTAGTGGACTATAGGAACATGGTAGTCACATAGGTCAGTTTCAGTAACTCAGTAATGGAGAAGGGAGAGAGTATCAAATAGCATGCAAAGGGTCCAGTAGAAAGACCTTAGAAGAGTTTAGCAGGGATTCAGAATCATATAAAGAAACAAAAGATTTTGAAATTCAGTCGAGCAACAGATGAAACAACTTCAGAAACTCAAATAGGTCCAAAGAAATTAGGGTTTTGAAACCAAACAAGTTCGGAGATAAGGAACAAACAAATCACATAGCATATAATATCAGAAATCGAATGAATCCCAAATCTTAGGGTTTTTGCCATCAATCGAGTGTAGAGGTGAAAGATAAGAGAATCAGGCAAAAATATCAACAAATAAAATAAAATAAGAAACCCTAAGAAAGAACTTAAGACTTTAACATAAAGAAACATAGTAGAAGAATCAACATAAGAAACATAATAGAAGAACAACATAAGAAACACAGTAGAACATGCTAAAGATCACATAGACTTCTAAATATCTTGCCAAAACCCTAAATCAGAAAAGATAAAGGTTTTGAAAGTAGAGTTTTGAAAGAAAATTTGAGAAAGCGTTTAAAAGTTTAGGGAAAATACGGATCTAGAACAGATCTAAAGAAATCAGAAGAACCTTAAAAGTCAGGGTTTCAGAAGAACCCAGATGGTGAGAAAGGCTTGGAAATTCATTGATCTAAGCAGGAGAAGTCGAGATCATGCTCGAATAGCCATGGCTGGCCGGAGCAAGATCGGAGAAGGCCATAGAACTCGAATCGAACAAAGTCTGGGCCAAGCTTCTTCAGGGTCAGGCCTTGAAACTATAGTAACCAGGCGTGTAGGAGTTATAGGAAGCTGGTATAGGACTTTAGTGGCCTTGGAAGCCATGGATTCCGGTGATTTTAGGGTGGAAGAGGAGGGAGGAGGTTAGGGTTTGAGGGGAGCTTGAGAGAGAATTGGGAGAAAGGGGGGATTCAAGGGCGGCTACATAAGGGAAATGATTAGGTTTAGGGGTTAGGTCGGGTTAAAAAAGGAAGGGGTTAAGGGTGGCCGTTGATCAACGACTTGGATTGAAGGGGAATCCGGGCGGGTTATTTTAAAAGGTCGTGGGTCGGGTAGATTTAGGATTTGGGCTGGGTAATTGGATTTGAAATTGGGTTTAATTGGGGTGTCAAATCTTGCTAAATTGAAATGGCCATTTTTTTCTTATTTATTTTATAAAAAATAGTAAAATAATTTCTGGAAATAAATTAAAGGCACTAAAATAATTAATAATACATAATTATCAAATTAAAAATACTGGAGTTGATTTTATAAATATAATTACAATTAAATATTGAAAGAGGCCAATATTGCAATTATATGCAATTTAGCTTTAAAAATACTAAATAAATTTGTAAATAATATGCAAAAATTATGCTAGCTATATTTTAATATAAATATGAGAATCCAATAAATAAATCACCCAAAATGATAATTTTGGGGATAATTACTGGGTTTTTCTTGACAAAATAGGGCAATAAATTGATTTAAAAATCTTTTAAAAATTAAGAGAAAAATAATAAAACCTTGAGACATACTTATATATGCACATACATGCTATTTTGAGAGTATTTTGCATACTAAAAATATATAGGAAAAAATTAGTTATTAACACCCACGACCCATGAACCATTGTGGTCTCTGATGAGTCCCCCAGTACTACTGGTTTGGTTATTTGGATCATAAGAGCCATCAATGTTTAGCTTGGAAAAACTCGTAGGTGGTGGTAACTATTTTATTGGTACTTGCATACTGGGGTTTGAGGTTATTTTAATCAGAGTGAGTGATATGAATTCTGGTACTTGCAACATGATTTTTTTGTGTGGCATGAGGTGGTTGAAATATAGTTGAAAAGGTTTGAGTTACTGTTAATCCAAATGTTCTAGAGGATGAAAGGCAGTAGGGTGGAGTATGGGGTTTTAAATGAGGCATTTGATATGTGGATGGTAGTATCATTTTTGCACCTATCCTTCAGCTAATTAGCAAGGTTGTGTGCTTGAGGTATGCGTAATTTGAACAAAAGTCATAAATGGCAAGAGTATTTACATACAAAGAAGACGTGGTTTATGTCTTCCACTATATTTCGGCAGAATTGGCAAAATTCTGATTGGAGGATGTTTCTTTGTATAGAAAATCCCTAGCAGGGAGTTTGTGGTGTACAAGTAGCCATAAGAAAAATTTTACTTTATTCAAAAACTTGAAATGCCAAAGCCAAGAGTTATTTGTAGGGGTAGGCG
Source organism: Nicotiana sylvestris (assembly GCF_000393655.2). Lineage (NCBI taxonomy): Eukaryota > Viridiplantae > Streptophyta > Magnoliopsida > Solanales > Solanaceae > Nicotiana > Nicotiana sylvestris. Next base: position 69,590,267 of record NC_091063.1, read on the forward strand.
ATGAAAGTTGGTTAGTAATATGGAGTTAGAGCAAATAGGTTGACGTGGTAGTAAAAATGCCAAGGGATGTTTGGTTCCAGAATGACTGGTCGGTTTGTTGGTTGAAATTGGGATGTAAATGTGGTTAATTTGTTCAATTGTATCAGAGTGTTAGGACAAGGATAATCTATCAAGAAACCATAAATGATTAGATATAATGGATGTTACTGTCAATTGTTCCTCCATGTGGTATAGGGGCCCCTGGAACGTATTGCGCAGACTGTTATGATTTGGAAGACAATTTTAATTCCAGAGGTTAATGTTTGTTCCATCCCCTATGTTCCAAGAGAATCCTGCTTGGAAGAGGTCATTAGCTTTGGTCATACTTTTTCATATATATGAATTAGATGGCTTGGAATGGTATGTCCCTGCTCGTCTATGCTGAACATATTTTGCTTGAAGAATTTTTCCCACAAGGAGTTTGCACTCTTATGGATGTGCCAAAGTAACCCTACTAGCATTGCATGATTTTTGTCAGTTGTTTTATATAGTCTAGTCCCCCAAGTGATTTTGGTGTGGCTACAGTCTCGCAGTTAGCAAGGTGAACTTTTCTTTTTTCCAGAGTTGATCCCTAAAGAAAATTTTATTATATACGGTCTATGCGATTCCTAGTGGAGGTTGGTAGCATATTGTTTTTCATGGAGTAGTTAGGGATGGTGGCCAGGACTGAGTGTATGGGGGTGGTTCAAGAGTTTGCTTTCTAACCTGAAAGTTTGTTGTTCATTTTATCGATGATGAATTGATACTCCTTGTGAGCACATGATTTTTGCCCTATATGAGAATTACTCCCAAAAAATTCAAAACAAAACAATTTTCCGTTGTGTGCAATTTTGAGAATTTTCGTGGCATTTTTGGATAGTTATTTGTATTTGTCTGTGCATGTTTATTTATTTTTTAATTAATAAGAAAATACAAAAAATATGTCGCATTTGCATTTAGGATTTAATTCTACAATTAGGAGTAATTAAGTTTTGTTTTATAAAAATGAAAAAATCACAGAAAATAATGTATTTTGCATTTTTAGCATTTGATGTCCAAGTTGTGTGAGTTTATTTAATTGTGTGTGTTAATTGTTATTAAAAGTTAACTAGTACTTTTATAAATTAATCTAGTCCTATAAGTTAATTTAGGATTTTTGAAATTTTTAGTTTTATTAGTTTCAGAAAAAGAAAAGCAAAATAAAAGAGTGTTAAGTCATATTTGGGCCAAATCAATTTAAAGTCCATCATCCCAAACAATTTTCTTCCCCTTGAAATTGAAACCCGTCCAAGATAGCCCAGATACCCAGCCCATACCCCATCCCCGACCCGGTCTGGCCCTATATCCCAAACGACCACCCCCTTTCTCCATTTTCATTTTCATTTCCAAATCCCTAATAAAAAAACCCTAAACCACCCGCCCCCTCTTCTCTTCATCTTCTCCAAACAACCCCTCCAGCTTCGTCGACATCCATGGCTGCCCTCCTTCTTCTTCTTCGAGCCGACGACCACCGTCGACTCCATCAGCTCGTCGACCACCTGAAACAGCCCGCCTCACGTCCACCATGACCACGTCCATCAGCCACCACCAGCTTCGTCCAAACGACCACCTCCCTTCACGTCAGCCCTACTACCAATGACCACCGTCGACAGCCTACAGCACAACGACCCTCCAGTCGCGAGCTCCAGCCAGTCCGCCCATCGCTGCACTACTGACCACTGGCCAACCTTCTCTATCGACGTCCAACGCCACCAACAGACCAAACATCGTCACCTCGTCAACCAGTCACCAACAGTCCGCCACTCTAGCTCCACAGTCGTCGACCAACAGCCTTCATAGAAATGACCAAACACTCCGTCAGTCATCATGCTCGAGCAGCCATGAAACTCTGGCTCAAAACCTTCAAAACCCTCCATTAAAAAGGACAACGACTCATTTTCAGTCTGCGAGCTCGAGTTTCTGACGGGGTCTTGGTTCCATATTTGCTCTAATTATTTGGAACATTAGCTTGAAGCTTTTGTTCGGTATTTGCCTTTGCTGTACAGCTCTTCTCAAAGAGTTTTCTGTATTCAATCACTTGGGAAATCCATTTTGGCAACAATGAAGGTCCATTTCCTTTTTATTTTCATCTTGTCTTTTGGTTAAACTGATATCAATGAGCTGCGTGTTTCCATGATCGAACGTAGTGAGCAACAATACAAGTTCATGAATCTGTAGTTCTTCTTGCTTGTTTTAATTATCTTGCCTCGTTCTAGTTTCTATATTTTCTTAGTTATGTTATGTTGTTTCTTTTCTTGTCATTGTTCATCATTTCTTGTATATGAAGTCAGTTTGTTTTCATTCAGTATGTTGACAGTGTTCATTTGTTCTTGTTTAGGTTTAATCTAGAAGTGTGTTAATTTAATCACTGAATCTTTATTTTTGGTCTGAATTGAGTTTCAAGCTTAAATTGTGATTTGAGTTTGATGAATCTTAATGTTGTTCTGATATGAATCTGATCTTGAATGTTGATATGAATCTGACCATGATGAACTGATTCCTAAGTGTTGTCAATTGGGAGTTAGTCTCATATGATTTGATTAGTCAATTGTTAGGATTTCTCACTTAAGATTGGTTATAGCTGCTATAGTTTGGTTAATTGATTAGGAGGATTGGATATAGCTGATGAGGTAAAATGGTAATTTCAGTAGTTTCAGGGGTATTTTGGGATTTAAAGTTTCAAAAAATGATTAATTTGAGTGCTCTGTCCACTAAGCACTAATAATATTAAAATAAGGCATTATTTAATACATAGTGGGGGACAAGACATTTGCTAATGGGGAACATAACATGATAGTATGGGAGTCAATAGGAATATTATAATAACCCATAGGTTTGATTGAAACAATAGGGAACAAGGCATGCAAGTGTGGGGAACAAAATAACTTTAAACAAGGAGACATTAAGTAATGGGATTCAAAGGGGGATGGGCAGTTAGAATCTGATGGTTTCGAGGCAGAGATAACAAGCCTGTTTTTGGGTTATAAATAGGGTCATTCAAGACAGAGAGGGTTGGTTGTTTTTTTGGAGAAGAAAAATCAGTTCTCTTTCAGTTTTTTTTAGAGAGTCTAGGCTGGATTTTGACATCAGAAATTTAGAGTTTAAGAGTGAAATACAAGCTGAGTTTTTACCCTAAAGAGTTCAATAGGTTGAGAGCTAAATATTGAAAAGTGAGGTCTTCTTTACTACTGAAAATCAGAATCAGTTTGTTACTGTTTAATTGAGGTTCTGAGTGTCTTTATTTGAAAATCTGAAGAACAGAAATCAGAAAATCTACTCTCCTGTCTCATTTCTGAATACATTCTGTTCATGTCTGTAAATTGCTTGGTATTTTCTGGTTTTACTCCTGGGTTTTTGGACTGCTTGTGCTGGGTGTTATTTCTGCTGGTTGTTGCTCTGTTCTTTGCTGTGGTGTTGCTGTATTGTATACTACTGCTGCTGCTGACCTGCCTTTCATCATCTTCTTCTTCTGCTATTCTCGATTCCAGGTACACTACTTTGAATCATCTTGGTGTATTCTCATTGAAGCTGAAATGAAATGGCCAGAGAATTTATTGTTCAAACTATAGAATTCTTGTATTCTATTTGATATTAGTTATGTGTTTCCTGTTACATGAATAATAGACGACTGCATAATTAGGACTATTTATAAGTTGTTTGGGCTGTTTGATCCCGGGACTGTTTGGACTTTGGAATGTGATTATGTAATAGTCATATGGGTTTAGTTTTGTTTTTGTAGTATAATTGTTGAAATTAGAAGCAAGTTGCAAGCTGAAACAGGAAAGTGTTTTTTTGGAATTCATGAATTTCACTTGTACTAATAAAATTGAGCTGAAATCAGTAAGTATGGGTTTAGATGTGGTTATTGATTAAGAGTGCATTCGTTATTCATATTTTGTTAAGAATCAAACTTCTATCTATGAATTCTTATAAAATTCTCTTTTATATATTTTATAATGCGTATATCTATGTAAGTTTTAGACAATGTTGTCATTGGTGAGTGTTGTAGTTTAGACAAGTAACATATTTTAGTTGTAATAATAATGTTATGGTACATGTTTTCAATCTGATAGTAATAGGCCATTGTCAACAGTTAAAACGAGATTGGAAATTAATGGTAATGTGTTATTAAGCTAACAATTGTAATCATTATTAATTAGTTAACCGATCAGGAAAGTTGTGCTTGGATTTGGAGATGAAAGACGGTTGTCCCACGGGTAGGCCTCGGAGGCCCGATGCGGATTAATTATAAGTTTCTTTCTTAAATGGCGAAGTGGCTCTTAAAACAAATTAATTAGGACCTTTTTTTTTACTTTAGAGACAATAAAAATATCAAAATTATAGTTGCTTTAGGCTTACCCTTTTAAAAATAAGTGAGGCGTGCCTCGCCGAATAAATTACAACTTGCGGGGCCCTCAACGGATAGTTATTTCAAATGCTTAGATTTCGAGACAGGCCGCATAGAGAACTTTACGGCTTTTCTTAAAATAACAACCCGTTAGTATCTTGAGGCGCGTATTTAATAATGTTATCTTCCTAAACTCGGGTACACATTTATGTGACCCAAATCCAAATATCAACGAAGTTGGAACGTATCGAAAATTGCGGGTATATTTATGTGGCGCAATTCGAGATGCATTCTCACGACGTTGCTATTCTTTAAATAATAAATGATAAAAGCGGTTTAGGGTTTAAATTGGTACATAGGTTCAAAATGTATTAAAATCAGATAAATAAGCCAAATATGACAGTTGAGCGACCGTGCTAGAACCACGAAACTCGGGAATGCCTAACACCTTCTCCCGGGTTAACAGAATTCCTTACTCGAATTTCTGGTTCGCGGACTGTAATACAAAGTCAATCTTTTCCTCGATTCGGGATTCAACCAGTGACTTGGGACACCATAAATCTCCTAAGTGGCAACTCTGAATCTTTAAATAAAATCCCGTTTCGATTGTCCTTTAATTGGAAAAACTCCCTCTGCACTCTTTATGGGGGCGCGGGTGAAAAAGAAGGTGTGACAGCTCTGGCGACTCTGCTGGGGACATAGCCCAGAATCTCTTGTTCAGGGTTCAGAATTCGAGCTTAGATAAATTGTTATATTTGGCTTTATCTGATTTTGTTACATGTTTTGGCCTAATATGCTAAGTGATGCTTTTACCGCTTTGATATTATCTAAACTGTATATAAACTGTGCCGAAACCCTTCTCTTCTTACCTCCGGGGATGTGATTACTGGTCGAGACTCCCTATTCTGTTAGTGTCATACCCTGAAATAAGAAAGAGGCCGGACAAGTTACTAAGCTAGATGGCCTTTTGGTTCCCGGTACGTAGCCCCCTCCTCGACTCGAGTTGTCCGCTCGGGTACACAGTCTAGAACAAACACCCAGGTTATAAACCTAGAAAAACTCAACTTCATGCCGGATCCCTAGTAGGAACATTTGTTTGCATCACGTGCATTTGACTTTGGAGGCTCAACATAGGGGTTGGGTCTGTCTAGGACATATGTACCAAAATGACAAACGACCATCCTGATGCATCTTACCTGCTACTTGTGCATTTGTTTGCTTCGGACTTGCATGCTGACCGGGTTTTGAATATTTTGAGGAAAGAGAGGTAGAGGTACGAGGGTTAAAGAGAGTTAATTGCCTGTTAGAAAAAAAAACCAATGTCCAAATAGTGCTGAAACTCTGTCGATTTTTTGAGAAAATGAAAAAAGAAAAGAAAAAAAAGAGAAAAAATAGTTTTATTTGCCAATGAAAAGAGTCTTGTTTTCAAAAGAAGTTTGTTTTATCGGCCCGAACTATGCCAGTTTGATTCCCACAGGGTATGAGATACGTAGGCAACCCCCATCGGGTCCAACTTCACTTTTTGCAAAAATAGCCAAAAGAACTAAAATTTTATTTGAAAATAATTAGGGCGATGCCATTGTTGCTAGAAATAGCCGAATGTCCCTAAAAGGGCGCCGGAAGGCTATTTTTGCAAGAACAGCCGCCTGAGGTCATTTTTTAGGTTTTCACCGGTTAACCGACGCAGCCTTAAAATCTTCGACCCCGACGTGCTGAAAGGCCGTATTGGCGAAACCGGGTTTTATATTAAATGAAAAAAAAAGAAAAGTGTCCATGTTATCTTTGAGTCGATTGAATCGTGATTTTTGCTTAACCACCCTAATAAATGTGCAGAATGAGCACAAGTCAGAATTTACACGTAACAATTGTGAACAAGATCCCTTTGGAGTTGCACATGTGGTGGGATGACCTGGGCGAATCAGGGCGCGACACAGTCAATCTATGCCTGGGAGGCCTCACTGGGTTGTTGAAGATCAATCCTAGGAGGAAGGCCTTGGTCGCATTCTGGGACCCGGCTCACAACGTATTTCACTTCTCGGATTTTGAACTTACCCCAACATTGGAAGAAATAGTCGGATACATCGAGGGTCCCAAGGTTCCTCTGAGACACCAGTACCTGATCGCTCCAAGGGTCGTAACCGTACACAGGTTCCTAGACTCTTTGAAAATAAGCGGGGGGGTCCAAAATCCAGACTTGGCAGCTGGTTTTTATACTCTGCGGTTTATATACAACAGATATGGCCACATATGGGGGTTCAACAAGCCGGAAAACAAAATCTGTAGCAAAGGAAACCGCCTTAAGTAGGAAGAACATAGGTGTTTTGCATTCATAGTAGCCTTTCTGGGACTCCTGGTGTTTCATAGAAAAGACGGGAACATTGACATACGAGTATCTGGGGTTGTCAGCACTTTACTCACTCAGGCCAACAGCACCCTCGCACCCATGATAGTAGCTGAAATCTTCCGCTCTCTCACAGCCTGCAAAGCCGGGGGAAACTTTTTTGAGGGGTGCAATGTGTTGCTGCAGATGTGGATGATTGAACACCTATGTCGTCGTCCTCAATTTATGTGTTACGGGTCGACAGAGAAAACATGCATAGAGGAATTTTCTACGAGGATTCACGGAATCAGCTTACCAGAAGGGGTCACAGAATGGATAGCACGCCTCCGTTATGTCACTGCGGGCCAAATAGAATGGACATTTGGATGGTTGCCTGCGGATGAAATCATATATATGCCAGCCACTGGACCCCATTTCCTTTTGATGGGACTCCGGAGTATTCAGCCCTATGCCCCGTATCGAGTCTTAAAACAGTTGGGGAGATGCCAAATAGTTCCGAAAGATGAAGATCTTATTGGCCAAGTAGTCGAGATCGGGCCCAATGGACAGTTTCCTGAAGCAGTAGTCCGACAAATTTGGAGCGAGTGTCAATACTTAACAGCCAATACATGTGTACGTGATCGGTCCAAGGGTGATGTTTCGCCGGGATACCTTGCTTGGTTTAGGAAAGAAATCGAGTTTGGGAGACTGGCCAAAAGGCCCCATCTCCAGGATTCGTCCAGGCGTCGCAAGAACAGTGAGATTGGTTGGCTAAAGAAGAGAGTTACAGGGCAGAAATAGGCAAGCTGAAGCAACAGATTAAAAACCTGGAATTTGAAAGTATTCTGCAAGTTGACGCCGATCAGGGAGAAAGGAACAAATTGGCCCAAGAAAATGAGGCGCTCAAAGGCCAAATCCGACAAATGAGGAGAGATGCTGACAAATAACAAAGGAGTCGGACGGATGAACGGTTAATGAAAGGGTTGAAAAAGGAAATCGGTGAGTGCTGGGATGATTTGAAGAAATCTGAGGATACCATAGCACAACTCCGGGCACAATGGGCAAAGAGAACGAAAGAGCACACACAGTACTTACAGCAGGCAAGGAAAGATCATGAAAAGACCATTGTCAGTCTAAAAAGGAAGGTGACCACTCTAGAGAGCGAGGCGGCTAAACATGCCAAGGATTTTGAAACCGAGAGTAAACACTACTATAATCTGATAGCCTCGATGGAAGATGAAATACAACAGTTACGGAAACAACATCTGCATGATTCGTGGGTTTTAAAGGCTAGAGGGGATCAGATAGAACGCCTACTCCTAGGGAATGACCGAACCAGGAACAAGATTCTGACTATTGCTCGTGCAATTACCAGGAAATGTCGGGAGTGTGAAAACATGACTCGTACTACCTTCTTCTCGGCGGTGATGATATTTGTGAAGCAAATCATGTATGAATTGGAACAGCTGGATAGGAACCTTACACCTAAACCCGCAGCGAGGCCGACTGACGCCCCGTGGGCACCTAAATTTAAAACTTTAATGTGTTCATAGTTTGAATCTGCATTTTCTTTTTCTTAGAGTTTGTTGCCTGTTAGAGTCTGTCTTTATTTCGCATCAGAGTATGTTAGTAGTTATTGAGTTCGTACTTGGTTTGGTTTCGAGTCTGTTATTTTCCTTTCCAAAAAGCGTCTGGTTTGTAATAGAATGTTTATTAATGAAAAATCGAAAATTTCCAAAAATTATCTTTTTGCTTTTCGCACTTATAGGGCAGAACTACGCGCGGTCTGATTTATGCGGGGACATGATACGTAGGCAATCCACATAAGATTCGACCACCACTAAAAAGAAAAAGAGAAAAGGCAAAGTGAATAAAAGAAAGGAAAAGAAAGAAATAAAAAGAGAGATAAAGAAAGTTTCAGAAACACTTAAATGAGGCACAAACAAAGTAAGCCGGAATGACGCATGCGGTCGAAGCAAAGACATGTTAGAAATGGTTAAACTGCCTAGGAACATTGCATTCCCCAACATGAAATTGCAATATTTGTTAAACTCTAACGCTAACAAGTTTGTTGTCCTTCCAGAGGTTTCAAACCAGTTAGTTTGTTAGAACGTTCTGGCAGATTACCGTTACCAAAGAAGATCCAAAGGGCCTATACTAAAAAGCATGACTAGTTCAGACCAAAGTGTCGAGTATGAAAGGACGGAAAATCAAATGCTGAAGGAGGAAATGGATAAGATGAGACAGGAGATGAAAGAAATGCAGCTAGCCTTAGCTAGGGTACAAAAAGTGCCTAACCCTACCGTTATTCCCACTCTCCCACCAGGACACACACCGGAATACCCTCCCCTCGGCCCTTCGACAAGCTTTCCCAGTCACCAATACTATCAGGGAAGAAATGCCTATGACCCCTAAGCTTCACAACCCCATCAGAACCCTCCTCCACCAAATGTTCCTGTTTTCGTGGCACCCCCACCAGCCACGTTACAAAGATCATCCAGTGGGCCGTTGTTTCAGGCTCACGATAACCAATATTACCCCCTGAACCTACCCTCAAAGAACCCGAGCCATATACTTATAATCCTCACTTTGAAATCTCGGTAGAGACTGAAAAGCCGGCTAAGGGCCCGGAGCAGGACGAAGTGCTTCGAAAATTTAAAAGCCTGGAGCAGTCCTTCAGGAATATACATGGGTTAGGCAATCAGGTCAGTGTAGCACTATAGCTTACAAAGATCTATGTCCTTTCCCTAATGTTCAATTACCGGCAAGGTTCAAGATGCCAAAGTTTGATCTATACGAGGGGTACGGTGATCCAATGGCACATCTGCGAGGGTTTTGCAGCAAGATGAGAGGAGCAGGTGGTAAAGATGAGCTGCTAATAGCTTACTTTGGTCAAAGTCTAAGTAGGTCTGCACTGGAATGGTACACAAGACAGGATCCGAGCAGGTGGTACACCTGGGACGATCTAGCACAAGCATTCGCAGGTCACTTCCAGTACAACCTTGAGATCGTCCCTGACCGTCTCACATTGCTGAAACTTGAGAAGAAGTCGGGAGAGAGCTTTAGAGAATTTGGGTTCCGGTGGAGAGAACAGGCAGCAAGAGTTGATCCTCCGATGAGAGAGGGGGAAATGGTGGACTACTTTCTGCAGACTCTAGAGCCAACTTACTTTGGTCACTTGGTGACGTCAGTTGGCAAATCTTTCAACGAGGTGGTAAAAATGGGCGGTATGATTGAAGAGGGACTTAAGTCCAACAAAATCCTGAGCTATTTGGTAATCAAAGCAACAACTCAGGCCATTCAGAGCGACACGGGAGGTGCACTCGGGAAGAAGAAAAGAGAAGAGGTCCCAACAATAGAGGCAGGTAATTGGTCCAGATCGAGAAGTCCTTTCCCCCGCTACCAAGCCAGACCCCATCACCCAAATTACCCACACACTCCAAATTACCCTCCACAGCCCTACTACCCACCACAAGAACCATATTTCTTCATCCATCAAGCCCAGACATATACCCAGCCTCCGGCTCGTCCACAGTGGCGCGCGCCTGCACCCCAAAATACCTATCCACCTCCACAGAATACATATGCACCTCCACAAAACACATATCCACCAACAAGGGCCTACAAGAATCCCGCAGGGCCAGGTTTTAGGGGGAATCAGGCTTTCAGAAATGAAAGGGTGCAGAGACAAAGAACATTTACTGAGTTGGGAGAAACCTATACTGCTTTGTTCCACAAATTAAGGCCGTTAGGTTTGTTGAGTCCTGTTGAGCCCAGATTGCCGAATCCCCTTCCCTAAAATATGGACCACTCGATAAGCTGTGAGTATTGTTCGGGGGCTCCTGGACATGATACCGAGAAGTGCTGGAAGTTGAAACGTGCAATGCAAGATCTTATTGACACAACAAGATCGAGGTTCAGACACCGGAGGCACCCAACATCAATCAAAACCCGTTACCAGCACACCACAAAACCCACATGATCGAGCTTGTGCACGAAGGAGGGGAGATAAAAAAACCCTCACAGACGGTGATGATGATCCGTGCCAGTCCAAAAGAAAAGTCAACAGGTGGAGAAGAGGTGGTATAGTTGGAAAATGTAGACGTCAAGCTAGTAGTGGTGATGGGGAAGAGTTCGCATGTTGTTGCAAAGAATCTAGAGCCAGTCAAAGTAATGGTGCGAGGGGTACCAAGCAAGCCAGCATGCATAGGGCCAGTTGTCATCAGGCCAGTAATGCAGATACCAATAACCAGCGAGAAAGCCGTGCCATGGAGCTACAGTAAAGTGATGGTAATGTACAAAGGGAAGGAGGTTTGGAAGAAGTATGTGAGGCCCAGGTCTTAACTCGTTCGGGAAGGTGTTTTGCTCCCGTAGAGTTAAGAAGGTCCAACCCAGCGGTGGTAAAGAAGCCAGTGACGGAGGAAGAGGCTGAGGAGTTTTTGAAGAAAATGAAGGCACAAGACTACTCCATTGTGGAGCAGTTAAGAAAGACCCCAGCACAGATTTCGTTACTATCACTGCTGATCCATTCCAGCGATCATTGCCAGGCACTGATGAAAATCCTGAACGAGGCCCATGTTCCGGATAAAATCTCTGTAAATCACTTGGAGAGGATAGTGCACAAAATCTTCGAGGTAAACCGAGTGACGTTTTCTGATGATGAATTGCCAGCAGAGGGTACAGAACACAACAAAGCCCTATACTTGACCGTGAAATGCGAAGACTCGGTGGTCACCCGAGTATTGATTGATAATGGATCAAGCGCCAACATCTGTACTTTGACTACTCTGAACAAGCTGAAAGTTGATCATGACCGGATTCACAGGAACAACGTCTTCGTCCGAAGTTTCGATAGAGGTGGTACCGACACAGTGGGTGATATCATACTGGGATTGACCATTGGCTCAGTGGAATTCACCATGTAATTCCAAATGGTAGACGTGGCAGTATCATACAATCTTCTATTGGGGCGACCCTGGATCCATGCAGCCAAAGCAGTGCCTTCTACATTGCACCAGATGGTGAAATTTGAATGGGACAGGTAGGATATAGTGGTGCACGGGGATGACGGTACAGGCATTGTGAGTGATGCCGTTGTGCCATTCATAGAAACTAATGACGACAAAGGTTCATGGGTGTACCAGGTTTTCGACGCGGTTTCAGTGGATAAAATTTCTGAAGGCGAGGACCTTCCACTTCCCAGGATCGCAGCTCCGACCTTCATGGTAGCCTCGGAAATGCTAAACAGTGGGTTTGTACCAGGAAAAGGTTTGGGGGTTGATCTGCAAGGTATGGTCCAGCCAGTTTCTTTGCCCAAGAACTTGGACACTTTTGGGCTAGGATTCAAGCCTACGGCAGCAGATGTAAGGCGGGCCCGAAAGTTGAAGAAGAAAGTTTGGGTTCTTCCCAAGCCAGTTCCACATCTTTCCAGATCCTTTATCAGAGCAGGTATCAGAAGATTGTCAGTCCCCAAAATTCTCGGACCTCTGATTGGGTCAGATGGAGATTTGAATAAGGGTTTTGAAAGGCTGTTCGCCAACGTCAACGTGATAGAAGCTGGAGAAGGTTCCAGTAGGGCATATATACAATTTGTGGGGCCTAGGGCCAATATCAACAATTGGACATCTACTCCTCTTCCTACCCGGAGGGAGTCTTGGTAGTAGGCTCTGGATTTTCTTTCTTGTTTTCTGGATTATTCCAGAGTTGTAATCCAGTTTTGTTTTATTTTTGTATTCGACAAAAGCGTGAAACTCTGTTATCCCGCATTTTAATAAAGCGAAAGTTTTCTCTCTTTATTTTGTTTTAATTTTGTTTTCTTCTATTCTCTTTCTGAACATTTCTCTTTATACTGGTTCTAATAGCATGGCATGCACAACGGACCTTCAACCTAGCCTAAAAAATCAATCTGATTCCGAACTAATTGTACAAGAGGTCGATTATGATGATGAATCGGAATACGATGAGGATGAAGCCTTTGAAGAGATAAACAGAGAATTAAGCCAGTTCGAAGAGAAACCCAAGCCCAATTTGAACGACACTGAAGCTGTCAATTTAGGGGATGCAGACGATGTCAGGGAAACCAAAATAAGCATCCACATTGAGCCGAACATCAGGGAGGAACTAATCAAAGCACTCATTGAATTCAAAGATGTTTTTGCATGGTCGTATGATGGATGACATGCCAGGGTTAAGCACGGATTTAGTGGTTCACAAATTGCCCATTAACCCGGCATGCCCTCCCGTCAAGCAGAAATTGAGGAAGTTCAAAACAGACATGAGTGTGAAGATTAAAGAGGAAGTAACCAAGCAGCTGCAAGCAAAGGTTATTCGGGTCACTCGATATCCTGATTGGTTGGCTAATGTGGTGCCAATGCCGAAGAAAGATGGGAAGATCAGGGTGTGTGTCGATTACCACAATCTGAATAGGGCAAGCCCAAAGGATAACTTTCCATTACCCAAAATCCATATCTTGATCGATAATTGTGCCAGACGTGAGATCGGGTCTTTTGTGGATTGCTATGCCGGGTATCATCAGATTCTGATGGATGAAGAAGATGCGGAGAAGACGGCTTTCATTACGACGTGGGGGACTTATTGCTACCGGGTAATGCCATTTGGTTTGAAGAATGTTGGGGCAACATACATGAGAGCAATGACTACTGTGTTTTATGACATGATACACAAAGAGATTGAGGTATACGTGAACGATGTGATCATAAAATCCAAGCATCAGGAAGACCACGTAGCAGACCTGAGGAAGTTTTTCCAAAGACTTCGAAGGTATGATAGTAAGCTCACCCGGCCAAATGTGCATTTTGTGTTCCATCGAGAAAGCTGTCGGGATTCATCATCAGTCGGCGAGGCATTGAGTTGGACCCATCAAAGATCAAATCCATCCAAGATTTGCCACCGCCGAAGAACAAGACAGAAGTAATGAGTCTGTTGGGAAGGTTGAATTATATCAGCAGGTTTATTGCTCAACTCACAGCAACTTGTGAACCCATTTTTCGGCTACTGAAGAAAGATGTTGCGGTAGAATGGACGGCAGAATGTCAGGAAGCATTTGACCAAATCAAAGGATATTTATCAAATCCACCTGTGTTGGTTCCACCTGAGCCGGGAAGACCGTTAATTTTTTATCTAACGGTCCTGGAGAGTTCGTTTGGCTGCGTACTGGGGTAGCACGACATTACGGGAAGGAAGGAGCAAGCCATCTATTATCTCAGCAAGAAGTTTACAGGTTATGAGGTTAAGTACACTCAACTCGAGAAGACATGTTGTGCCCTAACTTGGGTGGCCCAGAAATTGAAGCATTATCTGTCATCATATACTACTTATCTCATCTCACGCTTGGATCCACTGAAGTATATTTTCCAGAAGCCTATGCCCATAGGGAGATTGGCGAAATGGCAGATATTACTCACAGAATTCGACATCGTCTATGTGACGAGGACAGCCATGAAGGCCCAAGCATTGGCTGATCACTTGGCTGAGAATCCTATTGATGAAGAATACGAGCCCTTGAGAACGTATTTTCCTGATGAAGAAGTGATGCATATAGATGAGTTGGAAATAACCAAGGAACCAGGATGGAAGCTTTTTTTGATGGAGCCGCAAATGCGAAGGGAGTTGGAATAGGAGCGGTACTTATTTCTGAAACAGGACATCATTATCCTGTTACGGCTCAGCTGCGTTTCTATTGTACCAACAACATGGCTGAGTATGAGGCATGCATTTTGGGTCTACGGCTAGCTGTAGACATGGATGTCCAGGACGTCTTGGTCTTGGGAGACTCGGACCTCCAGGTGTATCAGATTCAGGGTGAATGGGAAACAAGGGATTTGAAGCTCATACCATATCGACAATGTTTGCACGATCTGAGCAAGCAATTTCGATCAGTGGAGTTCAGACACATCCCAAGAGTTCATAATAATGAGGTTGCCGATGTTTTGGCCACCTTAGCATCGATGTTGCACCACCCAGACAAAATTCATATTGACCCATTCCATATTCAGGTTCGTGATAAGCATGCTTATTGCAACATGTTAGAGGAAGAACTGGATGGCGAACCATGGTTCTATGATGTCAAGGAATACCTCAGGATGGGGATATACCCGGAGCAGGCCACCAGAGATCAAAAGAGAGCCATTCGGCGACTGGCAAATGGATTTTTCCTCAGTGGAGGAGTGTTGTACAAAAGAACACCAGATTTGGGATTGCTGAGATGTATAGATGCTAGTCAAGCCACGACAGTTATGATAGAGGTACATGCTGGAGTTTGTGGGCCACATATGAGCGGATATGTATTGGCGAAGAAGATTCTTTAAGCAGGGTACTATTGGCTTACTATGGAGCGTGATTGTATCAGTTTCGTGTGGAAATGCCATCAGTGTCAGATACACGGAGATCTGATTCATTCTCCGCCGACAGAATTGCATACAATGTCAGCACCATGGCCATTTGTTGCCTGGGGGCATGGATATCATTGGACCAATTGAGCCAGCAGCATTCAACAGGCATAGGTTCATTCTGGTGACCATCGATTATTTCACTAAGTGGGTTGAAGCTAAAACTTCAAATCGGTAACCAAGAAGGCAGTGGTAGATTTTGTTCACTCCCATATCATCTGTAGATTTGGAATCCCAAAGGTGATCATCACGGATAATGGTGCTAATCTTAACAACAATTTGATGAAAGAGGTATGTCAACAGTTTAAGATTACACACCGCAATTCCATCCCATATCGTCCCAAGGCGAATGGAGCAGTTGAGGCAGCCAACAAAAACATAAAGAATATACTTCGGAAGATGGTAGAAGGTTCAAGGTAATGGCATGAAAAATTACCATTTGCATTGTTGGGTTATCGCACTACCGTCCGTACTTCAGTAGGGGCAACTCCTTATTTGTTGGTATATGGAACTGAAGCAGTAATACTGGCGGAAGTTGAAATTCCATCCCTTCGGATTGTCGCTGAAGCTGAGATTGATGATGACAAGTGGGTCAAAACCCGTTTGGAGCAGTTGAACTTGATTGATGAAAAAAGATTGGCAGCTGTGTGTCATGGTCAGTTATATCAAAAGAGAATGGCAAGAGCATACAACAAAAAGGTGCGTCCCCGGAAGTTTGAAGTGGGCCAGCAAGTGCTGAAACGCATCCTCCCACATCAGGCTGAGGCAAAGGGCAAGATCGCCCCGAATTGGCAAGGGCCATTCATTGTAACAAAATTGTTGTCCAATGGCGCTTTATGTTTAACATATATCGAAGGGAAATGCGTCGACATGGCTATCAATTCTGACGCAGTTAAGAGATATTATGTATGATTTCTTTTAATTGTAATTGTTGTTTGTTTGCATTTGGCATGGTATCGGAGAATGAAATGACGGAGGCAATTTGTTCTTCCATCCAAACACTTCAACCTTTGCTTCCCCTTTTGAGCCTTATTTATTCTTTCATACCCCTCTTTTGGAATCAGTAATGAAAATGAAAGAAAAAGAGAAGAGAAAAAATAATGATAATAAAGACAAAAGAAAGTCACAAGAAAAATAAAGGAATTGGGAACTACGTTTGACCTGATTCCTAAAAAAGGATACGTAGGCATCTCACAGCTCGGTCATAGTGTAACAAATATAAAAATCCCCAAGCAAGAAACTAGGGCAGAAGGTGTGTTTGTAATTTTGGGAAGGAAGTTTGATTCCAAGAGTTGTAATGTTTTACTCATCAAAATTATTTTGAACCTTTTGATACCCCTTTTTCTTTTAACCATACACAAAAACCCATATTGATGTCCAAAAAGACCTCCAGATCAGTATCCGAGAAGTGCCAAGTCATGCAAACGGAAGTCGGGAATAACACTCTAATCCCTAGCATAGAAGAGGATCATAAGCTGGAAATGAATTGGTAGCCGAAAGAATCCCCAACAGAGAGAGTCATATCGGTAACACTTCAATTCCCAGCTAGAAAAAATAAAATAAAATAAAATGAGAGAGTCTTATCGGTGAAAACCTCCACAGGCACCATAAGGCAACGTAAGTTGAGAGAAATAAAACGAGAGAGTCTTATCGGTGAAACCTCCACAGGCACTATAAGGTGACGTAAGTTGAGAGAAATAAAACGAGAGAGTCTTATCGGTGAAAACCTTCACAGGCACCATAAGGTGATGGGAGTTGAGAGAAATGGGAGAGTCTTATTAGTAAAAACCCCTCGAAGGGCACTATGAGGCGACAAGACAAGATTGGCGGAAAGGATCCGCATTTGGCAAAGAGTTGAGTGCCTGTTTATCCCCAGCAAGATGAGGTCATCCGAAAGATTGATTGATACAAGTAGACTGGGTTGATTAATCCGAAATGCACGACATGATCGTTGGGATCGGTTATATCATTCAGATAAGTTCTTTTCTTTCTTTTTCCCCAACATTTGTTCAGAAAAACTTCTTCTTTTTCTATCTTTTGAAATCATCACTTTTTCATTTCTTGGTCTAAAGACTTTATCTCCCCAGCAGTTTATTTTTGAAAAGGATTTTCAGAGCTTATTACCAGTTTCCAAGATGGTGCAAAAACACAAAGTGGATAGGACGGACCAAAGATAATGCAATGGAACGAGAAAGACATTCGTTGCAAATGATGGATTGGTCTAGGATTTCGGGGGAAGTATGGAGAAAAGTGGGAAGCAACGATTGGTGAATAAAGAATCGTCAAGAAACAAGGGCATCCCTGGCAGTCTATCGACCAAATCCCAAAAGGGTCGGACAACACGGAGCAGGGGAAAGAAGAGGGGGAGAACCATCCCCAGCAGGAATATGATCGCCAACAAATAATCTCATCCCCAGCAAGCTTTGGTGATGTAATGGAACACAAAGCTGGGAAAGAAGAAAGAGAAAACCATCCCCAGTAGGAGTGGCACGACCATTCGGCACGTTTTAAACTAACAAAATTTTTCTTTCTTTGATTTGAAGCAGGGACAGGAAATGTTATAGATGATGAAAAGACATCATGATACAAGAAAGATTGCCAAACTGGGGCAGAAAATTTTCTTTCATTTTGAAAATTTTCTGGAAGTCCGGTACCCACTTGGGGGAGAAGCAAGATAACACAAGTTTGGGGAAAAATGGTATCCCCAACAGTTTTCGGAAGAAGGCCAAACAAGTTTTAAAGGAAGCAATTTCGGAAGGAAGATAACACAAGTCTTAAGGGAAGTAGTTCCAGTGGAAGGAAAGCACCAGCTTTAAAAGAAGTAGTCTTTGAAGGAGGAAAATAACATATTTTTGAATAAAACACCGGTGTTATCCCCAGCAATTTTTAGAGGAATGAAACACCAGTTTTAAGGGAAGCAGTTCTGAAATAAGATAATTTCAAGTTAGAAGGAAAATGGTCCAGGAGGCAGGAAGGAGCAACAACAATAAAACGCATTTTTTAAGAAGTTGTTGAAGTCAGGAGCCCGCATGGAGAATGGAGGTATTATCTTTGAGTTGTTTACTGATGTCAGGAGCCCGCCTGGAGAATGGAGGTGTTGTATCTTTAAGTTGTTGAAGTCAGGAGCCCGCCTGGAGAATAAAGGTGTTATATTTTTAAGAAGAAGTTGAAGTCAGGAACCCGCCTGGAGAATGGAGGTGTTATATTTTTAAGTCATAATTGAAGTCAGGAGCCCGCCTGAAAAAAGGAGGTGTTATATTTCTTGAGAAGGTTGAAGTCAGGAGCCCGCCTGGAGAATGGAGGTATTATGTTTTTAAGAAATTGTCGAAGTTAGGAGCCCGCCTGGAAAATGGAGGTATTATCTCTAAATTGTTTATTGAAGTCAGGAGCCCTCCTGGAGAATGGAGGTATTATATTTTTAAGAAGTTGTTGAAGTCAGGAGCCCGCCTGGAGAATGGAGGTGTTATGTCTTTAAGAAATAGTCGATGTCAGGAGCCCGCCTGAAAAATGGAGGTGTTATATTTTTGAGTTGTAGTCGAAGACAGGAGCCCGCCTGGAGAATGGAGGTGCTATATTTTAAGAAGTAGTTGAAGTCAGTAACCCTCCTTGAGAATGGAGGTATTATGTTTTGGGAAGTAGTGAAATCAGGAGCCCGCCTGGAGAATGGAGGTATTACATTTTGAGTTGTAGTTGAAGTCAGGAGCCCGCCTGTAGAACGGAGGTTGTTATATTTTAAGTTAAAGGAGTCAGGAGCCCTCCTGTAGAACGAAAGTTGTAATATTTTAAGTTGAAGAAGTCAGGAGCCCGCCTGTTAGAACGGAGGTTGTTATATTTGAAGTTCATGAAGTCAGGAGCCCGCCTGTAGAACGGAGGTTGTTATATTTTAAGATAAAGAAGTCAGGAGCCCGCCTGCAGAACGGAGGTTGTCATATTTTAAGTTGAAGGAGTCAGGAGCCCGCCTGTAGAACGAAGGTTGTCATATTTTAAGTTGAAGGAGTCAGGAGCCTGCCTGTTAGAACGGAGGTTGTTATATTTGAAGTTGATGAAGTCAGGAGCCCGCCTGTAGAACGGAGGTTGTCATATTTTAAGTTGAAGGGGTCAGGAGCCCGCCTGTAGAATGGAGGTGTTTACTTTAAAGTTGCTGTTGAAGTCAGGAGCCCGCCTGGAGAATAGAGGCTGATTTATTTGCAAAGTCGCTATTGGAGTCAGGAGCCCGCCTATAGAACAAAGGAGTACACATCAAGTTGAAGTCAGGAGCCTGCCTGCAGAACAGAGGAATACATTTCAAGATCAAGTCAGAAGTCAGTAATGCGGAGGGTTACAACAAAAATACCCCCAGCATGAATCCCAT
Source organism: Nicotiana sylvestris (assembly GCF_000393655.2). Classification (NCBI taxonomy): domain Eukaryota; kingdom Viridiplantae; phylum Streptophyta; class Magnoliopsida; order Solanales; family Solanaceae; genus Nicotiana; species Nicotiana sylvestris. The sequence goes on from NC_091063.1 coordinate 69,609,751, forward strand.
TTCAGAAATCGGAAAGAAGACTACAAGAGCAAGTCGAAGATAGATAAGATTCTGTAATCATTAGTTTAGTCTAGCTTTTTGTTTTCTTTCTAGCAATGGTGTAATAAGGAGGTCGGAAAGCAGTAGTAACAGCATGCAACAGCAGTAACAACAACATTGCAGTCCCATGGTAGTCCCAGCTACCAAAACTTCCCGAACTACATTAACCTGATTCCCTTTTGGCCAGGGAGATGTAGGAAACCTTTGAAGCAAAGGTTCGGTTAAGCCTTTCAAAAAATGCTTCACATGGAGTAGCCGAACGGGCGAAAATCGCTCGAATCCGCTCACTTTATCTTTGCACGAAAACTCTTTGTGTTTTCGGAAAAAGAGGGGCAGCTGTGAGCACATGATTTTTGCCCTATATGAGAATTACTCCCAAAAAATTCAAAACAAAACAATTTTCCTTTGTGTGCAACTTTGAAAATTTTCATGGCATTTTTGGATAGTTATTTGTATTTGTCTGTGCATGTTTATTTTTTTTAATTAATAAGAAAATACAAAAAATATGTCGCATTTGCATTTAGGATTTAATTCTACAATTAGGAGTAATTAAGTTTTGTTTTCCAAAAATGAAAAAATCACAGAAAATAATGTATTTTGCATTTTTAGCATTTGATGTCCAAGTTGTGTGATTTTATTTAATTGTGTGTGTTAATTGTTATTAAAAGTTAATTAGTACTTTTATAAATTAATCTAGTCCTATAAGTTAATTTAGGATTTTTGGAATTTTTAGTCTTAATAATTTCAGAAAAAGAAAAGCAAAATAAAAGAGTGTTAAGTCATATTTGGGACAAATCAATTTAAAGTCCATCATCCCAAACAATTTTCTTCCCCTTGAAATTGAAACTCGTCCAAGACAGCCCATACCCCATCCCCGACCCGGACTGGCCCCATAGCCCAAACGACCACCCTCCTTTCTCCATTTTCATTTTCATTTCCAAATCCCTAACAACAAAAAAACCCTAAACCACCCGCCCCCTCTTCTCTTCATCTTCTCCAAACGACCCCTCCAGCTCCCTCGACATCCACGGCTGCCCTCCTTCTTCTTCTTAGAACCAACGACCACCATCAACTCTATCAGCTCGTCGGCCACCTGAAACAGCCCGCCTCACATCCACCACGACCACGTCCAGCAACCACCACCAGCTTCGTCCAAACGACCACCTCCCTTCACGCCAGCCCTACTACCAACGACCACTGTCGACAGCCTACAGCACAAGGACCCTCCAGTCGCGAGCTCCAGCCAGTCCGCCCATCGCTGCACTGCTGACCACTGGCCAGCCTTCTCCATCGACGTCCAACGCCACCAACAGACCCAACGTCGTCACCTCGTTAACCAGTCACCAACAGTCTGCCACTCCAGCTCCACAGTCGTCGACCAACAGTCTTCACAGAAACAACCAAACACTCTGTCAGTCATCATGCTCGAGCAGCCATGAAACTCCAGCTCAAAACCTTCAAAACCCTCCATTAAAAAGGACAACGACTCATTTTCAGTCTGCGAGCTCGAGTTTTCGACGGGGTCTTGGTTCCAGATTTCCTCGAATTACTTGGAACATTAGCTTGAAGCTTTTGTTCGGTATTTGCCTTTGCTGTACAGCTCTGCTTAAAGAGTTTTCTGTATTTAATCACTTGGGAAATCCATTTTGGCAACAATGAAGGTCCATTTCCTTTTTATTTTCATCTTGTCTTTTGGTTAAACTGATATCAATTAGCTGCATGTTTCCATGATCGAACGTAGTAAGCAGCAGTACAAGTTCATGAATCTGTAGTTCTTCTTGCTTGTTTTAATTATCTTGCCTCGTTCTAGTTTCTATATTTTCTTAGTTATGTTATGTTGTTTCTTTTCTTGTCGTTGTTCATCATTTCTTGCATATGAAGTCAGTTTGTTTTCATTCAGTATGTTGACAGTGTTCATTTGTTCTTGTTTAGGTTTAATCTAGAAGTGTGTTAGTTTAATCACTGAATCTTTATTTTTGGTCTGCATTGAGTTTCAAGCTTAAATTGTGATTTGAGTTTGATGAATCTTAATGTTGTTCTGATATGAATCTGATCTTGAATGTTGATATGAATCTGACCATGATGAACTGATTCCTAAGTGTTGTCAATTGGGAGTTAGTCTCATATGATTTGATTAGTCAATTGTTAGGATTTCTCACTTAAGATTGGTTATAGCTGCTATAGTTTGGTTAATTGATTAGGAGGATTGGATATAGCTGATGAGGTAGAATGGTAATTTCAGTAGTTTCAGGGGTATTTTGGGATTTAAAGTTTCAAAAAATGATTAATTTGAGTGCTCTGTCCACTAAGCACTAATAATATTAAAATAAGGCATTGTTTAATACATAGTGGGGGACAAGACATTTGCTAATGGGGAACATAACATGATAGTATGGGAGTCAATAGGAATATTATAATAACCCATAGTTTTGATTGAAACAATAGGGAACAAGGCATACAAGTATGGGGAACAAAATAACTTTAAACAAGGAGACATTAAGTAATGGGATTCAAAGGGGGATGGGCAGTTAGAATCTGATGGTTTCGAGGCAGAGATAACAGGCCTATTTTTGGGTTATAAATAGGGTCATTCAAGACAGAGAGGGTTGGTTGTTTTTTTGGAGAAGAAAAATCAGTTTTCTTTCAGTTTTTTTTAGAGAGTCTAGGCTGGATTTTGACATCAGAAATTCTGAGTTTAAGATTTAAATACAAGCTGAGTTTTTACCCTAAAAGTTCAATAGGTTGAGAGCTAAATATTGAAAAGTGAGGTCTTCTTTACTACTGAAAATCAGAATCAGTTTGTTACTGTTTAACTGAGGTTCTGAGTGTCTTTATTTGAAAATCTAAAGAACAGAAATCAGAAAATCTACTCTCCTGTATCATTTTTGAATACATTCTATTCCTGTCTGTGAATTGCTTGGTATTTTCTGGTTTCACTCCTGGGTTTTTGGACTGCTTGTGCTGGGTGTTATTTCTGCTGGTTGTTGCTCTGTTCTTTGCTGTGGTGTTGCTGTATTGTATACTACTGCTGCTGCTGACCTGTCTTTCGTCTTCTTCTTCTGCTATTCTCGATTCCAGGTACACTACTTTGAATCATCTTGGTGTATGCTCATTGAAGCTGAAAGGAAATGGCCAGAGGATTTATTGTTCAAACTATAGATGCTTGTATTCTATTTGATATTAGTTATGTGTTTCCTGTTACATGAATAATAGACGACTGTATAATTAGGACTATTTATAAGTTGTTTGGGCTATTTGATTCCGGGACTGTTTGGACTTTGGAATGTGATTATGTAATAGTCATATGGGTTTAGTTTTGTTTTTGTAGTATAATTGTTGAAATTAGAAGCAAGCTGAAACAGGAAAGTGTTTTTTTGGAATTCATGAATTTCACTTGTACTAATAAAATTGAGCTGAAATCAGTAAGTATGGGTTTAGATGTGGTTATTGATTAAGAGTGCATTCGTTATTCATATTTTGTTAAGAATCAAACTTGTATCTATGAATTCTTATAAAATTCTCTTTTATATATTTTATAATGAGTATATCTATGTAAGTTTTAGACAATGTTGTCATTGGTGAGTGTTGAAGTTTAGACAAGTAATATATTTTAGTTGTAATAATAATGTTATGGTACATGTTTTCAATCTGATAGTAATAGGCCATTGTCAATAGTTAAAACGAGATTGGAAATTAATGGTAATGTATTATTAAGCTAATAATTGTAATCATTGTTAATTAGTTAACCGATCAGGAAAGTTGTTCTTGGATTTGGAGATGAAAGCCGGCTATCCCACTGGTAGGCCTCGGAGGCCCGATGCGGATTAATTATAAGTTTCTTTCTTAAATGGGGAAGTGGCTCTTAAAACAAATTAATTAGGACCTTTTTTTTTACTTTAGAGACAATAAAAATATCAAAATTATAGTTGTTTTAGGCTTACCCTTTTAAAAATAAGTGAGGCGTGCCTCGCCGAATAAATTACAAATTGTGGGGCCCTCAATGGATAGTTATTTCAAATGCTTAGATTTCGAGACAGGCCGCATAGTGAACTTTACGACTTTTCTCAAAATAACAACGCGTTAGTATCTTTAGGCGTGTATTTAATAATGTTATCTTCCTAAACTCGGGTGCACATTTATGTGACCCAAATCCAAATATCAACGAAGTTGGAACGTATCGAAAATTACGGGTACATTTATGTGGCGCAATTCGAGATGCATTCTCACGACATTGCAATTCTTTAAATAATAAATGATAAAAGCGGTTCAGTGTTAAAATTGGTACATAGGTTCAAAATGTATTAAAATCAGATAAATAAGCCAAATATGACAGTTGAGCGATCGTGCTAGAACCACGGAACTCGGGAATGCCTAACACCTTCTCCCGGGTTAACAGAATTCCTTACTCGGATTTCTGGTTCGCGGACTGTAATACAGAGTCAATCTTTTCCTCGATTCCGGATTCAACCGGTGACTTGGGACACCATAAATCTCCTAAGTGGCGACCCTGAATCTTTAAATAAAATTCCGTTTCATTGTCCTTTAATTGGAAAAACTCTCTCTGCACTCTTTACGGGGGCGCGAGTGAAAAAGGAGGTGTGACACTCCTTGCCTTTGGGGTAGTGGTTTGTTATGTTAAAACCAAGGTATTTACCAAAATTTGTGGACTTGTCGATATTTATAGCACTAGTTAAACAATCTTGTGTGGTGATGGGAATATTTTTGGAGAAGAATAATTTGGATTTGGAGAAGTTTATTTTTTTCCCTGACTAGAGGTGTGATGAATTGAATATATTTATAATAATAATGGGGGTAATGTAGGTCAATACATGAGAATAATATAAGGTCGCCCGCAAAAAGAAGGTGTGAGATGGGTGGTCCGGATCTGCTAATCTTGACTAGCGTCCAGTCACCGTTACCTGTAACTTGGTCAATTTGGTGGGATAAGGACTGCATACATATTTGAAGATTTATGGAGAGAGGGGATCTCCTTGGTGTGTTCCTCTTGATGGTTCAAAGAATTTTGTGGGTTTTCCATTTATCACGATGGAAATGGAGGAGGAAGAGGAGGATGAGGAGGAGCAGGAGATACAATTCATGATTAGGTTAATAAGGTTGGTGGGGAAGCCTAAGTTGTGAAGTAATTTGCGAATGAAGGAAGATTCGAGTCCGTCAAATGCTTTTTCTAGGTCTATTTTAAGCATCATGTTGCCCATACGATCAGACATGCATTTGAAAGAGTGGATTGCTTCTTACACTATGATTACATTATCAACGGCCCTTCTGCCCGAAAGGAAACTGCACTGATTGAGACTAATTAGGTGTTTGAGGAATGGGCGAATCATATTAACAATAATCTTCGCTATGATTTTATAAATACTATTGCAGAGGTTGATTGGTCTATATTAAGATATGTGTTCAGGGTTCTTAACTTTTGGGATGAGCATGATAAATGTGGTATTTATCTCACTTGGGATAGCTGAAGATTCAAAAGCATCTTTGCAAATTTAAATGATAGTGCTCTTGGTGGAATTCTAGTGTTTTTGAAAGAAAATATTAGATGTAGCTCATCCAGCCCAGGGGCTTTAAGAGGTTTGAAGGATTTAATTGCCCGATTTATTTCTATTTCAGAAATGGGCCTGATAGTTGGGCCCTGTCCTCTTCTGATAGAGCGTACTCATAGCATTCGTGGTTGTATTATTGCTATACGTAAGCTCAGTTGAGTAAATAGCATTGTAGTGATTTAAGATTATTAAATTGATTTCTTTGTGATTGTAGGTCCAGTTACCTACAGAATCATTTAAGCCTAGTATCCTATTACGTCTTCTCCGTTGGATAGTAGAAGTATGGAAGAACTAAGTGTTGGCGAGATTTTAGCTTCCAAAAATCTTCTTCATTCTTTAGGACTAAATTATATTGGTCACAAAGGTTATTTTCTAGGTTTTGATGAAAGTACAATTTGATTATATTGTCCATTCTTTTTTTGAAGACCTGCTAGTCTTGCTACTATGACTTTTTTCTGTGGAATATATTGCCAAAAGTAGATTTCATCCATTCCTTGACATGGTTTGTAAAATGTTTTAGAGTATTATGGTATATGGAGGAATGGTTCCAGTGGTGGTTAACAATATTGTTAAAATACGGGTGGCTAAACCACATAGCTTCTAGCCTAAATAATTTGTTAGGTCTGGCTATTTTGGAAAGGGATAACAAAATTGGATAATGGTCTGAGTGGGTTCGAGGGAGGTGTGTGATTGTGAAGTTGGAGTGTAGACTAAGCCATAAGGGGTTTGCATAGAAGCAGTCCTTTGGTTTGACCATGTGAATCTGGAATCGTAAAGCCCAGATCAACTATGTTGATATTTTGGAGGCAAGTTAGTAGTGCATTTGCACGATTATTATTTATGAGGTTTTCACCGAATTTATCAGCGACAGAAGTAATTTCATTAAAGTCCCCACATAGGATCCAGGGCTGTGTATGGGATGCAGAAAGCTTCTCTAAATTGTCTCACAATATTTTCCTATTATTAAACCTAGTACTAACATAAACCATTGAAAGAATCTAGGGTTAGCTTGATGGACTTACCTAGACATTTGCATATATCTCTTTATTGATGACAGCAGTGGGTTCCGCCTGATAAATTTCATGTTCCCTCCATAACATAATTATTCTACCTGAATAACCAATAGCATCTACATGGAGCATGTTAGTGAACCCCAACTCCAGCACTAGTGCCTCATGGGCTGGCTCCTTCATTTTTGTCTTAGTGAGACAGACCATAGTGGGGTTATTCCATGAGAGGACTGCTCTGAGGTTCCTCCAAAAATCAGCTCCATTGGCTCCTCTACAGTTCCATAAGAGTATCTTCATTAAAGGGTTGCTTTGGGTTGTCGATCTCTTAGGGGTTCAGATCAAGAGACATTTGCTAGAAGTTGGTGTCTTCTGGTGGTGTTGCTTGCTCGCTGGTAGTTAGAACCATCACAATGGAGTAAGATAAGAGATCTATGGGGTATATCCTCATGTTTATACCCATCTTCATAATTAGCGATGGAACACTGATGAGGAATTTTTTTATGAGTTTTGGGGCAGGGTGAGGGTTAGAGGCTCCATTATTGTGATGTTCTGGAGAAGTTGATCGAGGATGCTTTCTTGAAAGGGGACAATGTCCGATGTCCCCAGTGGTGGTGTTGGAGTTTCTAGATGTTGTAACTCCTCTAGGAGAAACTGTGGTAAGAATGGTACAACATGTTCTTCCTCCTGTGGTTCTGGCGAAGCGTGAGTTGGGTAGTGGGAATATATTCCATCGCAAAGGTGGGTATGTTTCCTACTGGGTGGTCTCCGCTGCTTGCATGTCTAAAATCTAGTTGTTGAGTTCTAGGGCAATAATTACTTGTACTTACAGTAGTTGGTACACGTGTTACATCCTCATGTTGGAATGCAGCCCTTGGGAGACATAGTGGGATAGAGTGGCCATGTTCTCCATCAACAACATCATTTGTTGTATCATAAAATCATAGTTCCAGTGTCGTGGAAGGTTTTGAGGGGGGGCTTCTTCCTGTGGTTGTAGTAGTGGTGCTTGAAGTGTTTGGTTGTAGTACTGCTAGTGGTGTAGATAGAGATTATTTTCGTAGGTCAGTGAAAATTGGTATGGGTGGTAATATCCGCTCAAGGGGTAGTTGTACCCCATCAGAACAAATGGGGCTTGAAGGTAAAAAGTTTGAGTGACATAGTGGATTTGTGTGTGTTTTTCGAGGGAGGTGATGAGTTGGGAATGGTGCCTGCTGGTAATGAGCATCGTTACCTAAAATTCTCATGTTGGGTTCCCCATAGCTCCGGCGTGCATTGTTTCTCAGAGGTGAGTGAGGCATTTTTCTGGTTAGGGATTTGAGAGATTTCTGCTTTGGGTTGTGGAGTGAGATGGTTTGAAGTGGTGGTGATATAGTGGAGATGTGATGAGGGTGTAAGTATAGGCAGTGGTAGGGGGTCATCATTTTGATGGGGGTTGATGGGATTTGACCGGTCAGCGTTTGAGTGCTCTGAATCCAAATCGGATAGAGGTAGATTTGGAGTTGCAGGCACCTGTTGTGCTTTTAATGCACTGATAGATATGATTTCTACTTTGATGGTTTGATTTTCCCCATCTTTTTTGACTGTTGAGCTATCTTCTTCACATTTTTTATGATGTTGGTGGGACTAGTGGTGGCATTTGGTGTTTTTCTTTTTCCGTCTTCCTCGCTTGCATCGTTTCTGTTATTTCCTCTTTCAGTGTTGGGGTTGACGACTAGTACTGGGATTGGTTGCTAAGTGTCGTCTTGCTCTTTTCCTTTTCTCTTTGGGTATACCACTATTTTCCAAGGCCCTTCTAGTATGCCTTGTTGTGTTCTTTCTCCATTAAGGTGTGGTTGCTTGTGGTCCCTTTTTTGTTGTACATTAATTTTATTTATACTCTAAGCATCCACACAAAGAGCATAGTGGTTTTGTGTCTTCATAGTATATTTGTTGGAGATGGGTGCCCAATAACAATGATGTTGGTTGTGTTTTGCCTATACGAGCCAGGATACAAAGCCTTGCATATCGACCTCTGCTAGCTTGGGTTATGCAGTTATCGTTTTATAAGGGTGTTCCTAACATCTGACTAGTCCTTATTAGGATTGTGATGTCATAAAAATCAGTTGGTAAGTCTTGCAGTCGTATCCATATTGTGGCGATGAGTGATTTTGCCTCATAGGGGTTGAATTTTGGTTCCCATTGTCTTGTCGATAAATATTATGAACCAATGAACCGTGGACTATTCCAGAGCTTTATTGTAATTTTCTTGTGAAATAAATTTTATAAGATAGAAATCATTATCTAGATATATTAGATTTAGCGCTTCCGATGACCTCCATAGTCCATGTATTTTTTTTTCCTTTAGCTTGATATATCCTAACCATCTCCCTAGCAGCTTAATGATAATGGATTGCTTCCATGGTTGATATAGTCTTTTTTTATCTTGTGCTAAAATGGGAATGAAATTTGAGTGATTTTCTGGATTTGTGTTTTCATCAGCAAGAGATATGTTGCTGAAGGACTTGCATTCAAATTCCAGAGGTGTGCTGGTGTTGTCAGAAGAGATCAATTTTTCCTTGAAGTTGTCTTTTCCATTTATCTCTTCCTTTGGCTTGTTTATGATGCGTAGTAGTTGGTTTGCTTCTTCATCATTCATAACTGTATCAATTATTTCTTCCATTTGGTTTTATTTAATTATCTCTCTACATTTTTGAGTGAAGCAATAGAATCAAATTTATGTCATTTTTCTCAAGGAACTAAGGAAGTCAAGGTTTCTGATCAACTGGTGCTCTTTTGTTAAAATATATATAGGATATATTGTATTAGTAACATTATAACAAATCAGATAGTCCGGCTTAACGTTCTTGACATATATGTGGTGCCTCCTCTTTCAGCATATGGATAGTTTGAGTGAAGTCCCTTATTTTCAAACAGGGATAAATTGTAAGTCCTAACGAAACACCAAGCATTAATTTGTATTAGGCAACTTAGTAGCTCTATTCAAAAGTTTCTGGCAAAATTAGCAGGCCTTTGGACAATATTTGATTGAAGTTAGGAAAAAAGAGTTTTGAAGTTAGCATTAATGTTTACCCGCAAAATGGTACAATTGAATTTATACATGGTTTATAGTCAAGTGAATCGATTTGACCCCAAAATAATAATAAATTAAATAAGAATGTAAGACTTAGCGTTGAAATCGAGATAAGACAACAGAAAATATTGATCCCAGGAGCAGAGCTTCCGGAGGCAATAGTAACGATATTAATAAGCAAGAAGATAAAATATTTTCGAGCTTTGAACAATGTAAATTATACGTTTGTCAGAAATTTCCCCCCTTACAATGGTTGTTGAGCTTACTATTTATAGTTGTTCTTAGGGAATAAGGTCCTAGGATCAAGCCCCTATTAAATAAAAATTATGGGGGCCATTGAAGAATGTGCAACGGTAGGCAATGAATGTCATATTCTCTGTAACGAACTATGTACTTAATGCTATAGAATATTCTCCATTAAATGCTACCAGGTGGCAGACCTTTATTTTGTCTTTATGAACATTATTCCCTTCAGGAACAAACGGGATTGCTGCCTTTGGACCTGATTTCAATTTGCCTCGCTTTCCATCTGCCTTCGGCTCCAAGTGTCGCATTATTATACGACTATTTAATATGAACATATTTTACCCTAAATAGATAGTCCCCCCTTCTTTCCGATGGCAAATCCTTGTGTCACCGGAAAATTGGTGAAGATACCTTTCTTAGCGGAAAACTCTTTGACTCCCTCTAAAAAGTTTTTGATGGTTGATTAGAGAAGCGTCTCTCCGTATTTAATGCCCGAACACGCGTCATCCCATGATTCAGCAATACTTTCGCTGGTTCTTGAGGTAATTATGGCCACGATTTTAGCCACATATTCCTTTACTTATACGTATCAATCTTCTCCTTTTATACTTTATAATTTTTTAAACTCTCTCAAAATCTCTTTACTCAACTCACACTTGTTTTCAACTTTCTTTAATCTTCTTCAAAGAAAAAAACCTTACTTCCTTATGATAAAAATGGCCTCCTCTTCTAGGAATTCTAGTTCTTCATAGAATAAAGATAACACTGATAATGATTCTCCTCCTATGGTGAGCACCATCATCCCCAAAAGGTTTACTACAACTAAGGACTTCGAAGAGAAGTACCCTTCCACTAATCCCCACACATTGGCTGTTGGTGTATATCCTTTCTCCATTTGTCCTTATAGTATCCCTGCTATGAAGGAAGATTGTGGTTGTCAAGATTTGAATATCATCTTTTCTGACCTGGCTGGCGGGTAATCTTCTCTAAGAAGGGTTTTATGTACATTTACACGTACCCCTTCACTTAGGACCCGTTATCATTGACTAGGGGGCTTAAATCTGTTATCTTGGAGTTTTGCTTCCGTTACCAAGTCTGCTTGGCACAGGTGAGCCCTTCTGTGTAGCGGAATATTGCATATCTTTGTTGTCTATTCGACGAGACGGGGGAAGATTTGTCCCTAGCTTAGCTGATGAACCTTTATTCCCCCAAGATTTTTCGTGGGAGAATGATAAACATAAGCAAACATGGTCACCATGCTTTGCTCACCAGCATGGACGATGACAATGATCGTGGCCATGAGGGACATTATCCCAGTTACAACTTCATCCTTTCCTGAATCATGGAATCGTACTCGTAAGTTCAGCACCTGTCTTCTCTTCTAATTAAAGATCATCCTATGCTATTACTAATCCTTCTTCTTTTACTATTTCAGCAACTCGGTGGATACCACCAAGGGTTGAAGGTTTGGACCAGTGGGTCCAAAATATTTTGGATGTCACTACGCCAGAAACCCGCAAGTGAAAAGAATTGGCCCTTAAATACGGGTGGATGACCAAAAATCATGAAAGGTTGAACTTATTTTGTTTTTAAATTTCGTATAGGAAAATTGATTAGTGTTCGAATGCGAAGAAGGCAAATTTGAATACTAGAAGTCTTGTTCCTTTGAAGATTTTACTAGTGAATAAGGGTAATCTTTAGTTTGATAACAAGTCACTTCCCCTTAGGAACTTTGCTATTGAGCCAAAGATTATCTAACAATTCTCCTAGTGGCTTGCACTCGTGAACGGTCCGGTAAGCCTTGGCCCGATAGCAAACTTTACTTCCTGCTAAGAACTTTGCCATCGAGCAAAAGACTATCTAACCGCTATGTAGTGGCTTGTTACCTGCATACCTTGTCATTTAAAGGTCTTATTTCTGTTGATGATGATTCCTTCATAGTATGCTTCCCGTTGCTACCTTGTAAAAAAACCTTGCAAGAAAACCCCAATTGGGAAAAAATTGGACGAAGGGAAAAAGAGTGCAGCACATACTTTCAGTATAGGCAGTGCTTGATAAGTAGGGATTTTAACCTATTATTTGCTCTTTTTACTTGTGTTTTAGGCCAAATATGTTTGAAGGTATTCCTGACAACTAATGAAATGTGCTTGGCTGCAGGAATTATTCAAAATGAGCCAAAGGAATCAAAACCAACTTACAAAGGAGTCAAAAGTTGAACAAAATAAAGACTGGACAAAGAAGCCTGAAGTGCAGTCCGCACCAATATTATGCGGTTGCAAAAGCCATAGTGCAGCTACGATCAAAATTATGCGGTCTGCATAAGGGAGATTCAGAGAGTTGCAACTTCAGGCTATAAGATGAGCGCGGACCACACCAGAAATGTGCGGCCGCGAAAGTCCCTTGTGCGGTTCGCAAGATGAAGAATCAGAGAGTTGATTTCAAGCCAAACACAAGCAAGTGCAGACCGCATCACTTTTATGCGGCCGCATAATCTGGAGCGCGACCGCACTTGGAATTATGTGGTCTGCAAAAGTTCAGCTCAACCCAGATCCAAAAGAGAAAAATGCAGACCGCATCAGAATTATGCGTCCGCAAAAGCAAGAGTGCGGCTGCACTCAGAATTATGCAGCCACACAACCTCTGCAGGGGCAATTTTGTCAGATACTTTTAGCTTAGTATAAATAGATTTTTCTGTTATTTTTAGGTTATGTTATGTTTTGTATGAGCACGTGAGATGGCTGAGCATTTTGTTTTCGGAAATTTTGTAAAAGATTCATCTATTAACATTAGATTTTCATTCCATAAATTAATATTATGGATTTTAACTTCATTTCATCTTTAACTTTTGTTATTTCCATGAGTAGCTAAACTCATAGCTAGGGTTGTGACCCAAATCTAGTGTGGGTATTTAATGGGTATTTGATTTTAGGCCTAGTTCTTGCTAGAACTATAGAATTAATGGTTGCAAACATTGATTCATGTCTTTATGACTTAGCCTCTACTTGAGAAAGATGGACTAAGTCTAGGACAACTAGGCTAACAAGGAATTGGGGTGAACTCAAGAAACTGATAGCCCCAATTAAAGGGTTAAACCTAGAGATAGTAATACCCGACTTGAGCTAATATCACTTGATTTGTATCAATACCTATTTGGACTTGAGAAAGCCAAATTGGGCAAAATTACTCAAACTACCGAGAGGTATAGAGTGAGTTCCAGGTTATGATAGCTATATTACGATCCCATCTAATCAAGCTTGCCCTAGATTTTATTACCCCGTTAGATATCCACCTAGGTAGAAGTCACGACCCTAGTATCTTTAAACATTTGAAAAACAACAAAAAAAATATTGTCCTTAGTTTCAATCATTGAAATCTTTACAGTAAAGTTACAAGTAGAAATCAAACCCAAACTTGTGGAAGTGTAATTAGACTCACAGCCGCATCTAGCTTAGATATAAACATAATTCCAAACATGAACTCCCTGTGGATTCGATCCCAACCTAGTTGGGTTAAAACTACATCGACCACCCTCGCTACTCAATAGTAGTGTAGGCTTGAACCCGATTAGTGCTCATAAATAATAGTACCTTTTGAGGTGTGCCACATTCCAGTTGCTTCGCAATTTTACTCCATCTTGATTTTCCAATTCGTACGACCCTTTCCCGTGACAGCTGAAACCCGGGAAGGGCCTTCCCATGTCGGAGCTAGCTTTCCTGCATTGAGCTCCCGAGTGTTTTGAGTTACTTTCTTTAAAACTAAGTCTCCTACTTTGAAATAATGGAGGTTGTCTCTTTGATTGTAATATCTTTCCATTCTCTATTTTTGGGCTGCCATCCTTATATGTGCCAAGTCCCTGCGTTCGTCGAGCAGCTCCAATTTGACCAATAATGCTTCGCTATTTGTTTCTTCATATGCCCGAAAGTATCTCGGGTTGGTTCTCCTACTTCCACCGGGTATCAAGGCTTCTGCCCCGTATACGAGAGAGAAATGATTCTCCCGTGTGCTCGATTTGACCGTTGTACGATACACCCATAATACTGTTGGGAGCTCTTTGGGCCATGTGCCTTTGGCTGCTTCCAATCTCTTTTTGAGATTTTGGATAATCACCTTGTTTGTTGATTCTGCTTGACAGTTTGTGCTCGGGTGATAAGGTGATGATGCCATCCTTTTGATTTTTTAAGTCTTCAAGGAATGCTAGGTTATCTATTTTGGTATTCCAAAATTGCAAATTATTTTTTCCCACAAGAAATCTACCACTTCGCGCTTGCCGATTTACTAGTAAGGACCTGCTTCAACCCACTTAGAAAAGTAGCCAGTTAAAATCAAAAAAAAATTGTACCTTACCGGGGGCCGGGAGCAGCGGACCGACTATATCCCTTCCCCACTTCATGAATGGCCATGGCAATAAAATTGAGTGTAGTAGCTCTAATGGTTGATGTACCAATGGTGTGTGGCATTGACATTTATCACATTTCTGAACATAAGCCTTTGCCTTTTGTTCCATCCGAGACCAGTAGTATACTTCCCTAATTAGCTTTAACACTAAAGAATCTGCGCCTGAGTGATTTTTGTAGATCCCTTCGTGGACTTCTATAATGACATAGTTTCAGAAGCTCCCAAATAACGAGCCAACGGGCCTGAGAAAGATCTTCTATACAATTGACCTCCTTTGAAGCTGTATTATGCATCTTTAGTTCGTAGCACCCGAGATGCCTTGGGATCTTTAGGAAATTTTCTATGCTCGATATAGTCAATTATCTTATTTCTCTAGTCCCAGACCAAATTGGTCCCGTTTACTTCGTAATAGCCGTCAGTGTCTAATACCAAATGCATAAGCTGCATGACCGTGCCGGAGTTTGATCCCTTCATTTCTGTGGATGATCCCCGATTGGCTAGTGTGTCTGCCTCCGCGTTTTCTTCTCTCAGGACATGGGTAATTGAATATTCCCTGAACCGTGCGAGCAAAGACTGAACTTTCACTACATATTGTTGCTTGCATTCCTCTTTTGCTTCGAAGATCCCGTAGACCTGATTTACTACTAATTGGGAATCACATTTGATTTCTATCACCTTGGAGTCTATTCCCCTAGCCAGCTCGAGTCCTGCAATCAAAGCTTCATACTTTGCTTCATTGTTAGTCAGAGGAACAATTTTTATGGCCTGCCTTAGGGTTTTCCCCGAGGGCGTGATTAGAACTACGCCGAGCCCTAACCCTTTCACATTGGAAGCTCCATCCATGAACAGAGTCCAAACTCCTGATGTCGATTTTGACACCATCACAGCTTCTTTGGTAGCCAAAGGTAACAGTCCCGAACTGAAATCAGCCACAAAGTCGGCCAAAACTTGTGACTTAATCGGGGTCCTAAGTTTATACTCTATATCAAATTCACTCATTTTGACTGCCCACTTGGACAACCTACCTGAAAGTTCAGGTTTATGAAGGATATTCCATAGGGGGAAAGTGGTCACCACGGCTATTAGGTGACATTGGAAACAAAACCTAAGCTTTCGAGTGGCGACCACGAGAGCTAAGTCCAACTTTTCCAGTTATGGGTAGTGAGTTTCTGATCCCGTTAAAATTTTACTAACATAATAGATAGGAGATTGCGTACCTTCATCCTCGCGGACTAAAACGACACTTACCCCTATCTTCTAGACCACTAAGTAAATCAACAATTATTCGCCTTCTTCTGATTTTGATATTAATGAAGGAATCGATAAATGCCTTTTCAAATATTTCAAAGACTGCTGGCATTCTAGAGTCTATTTGAAGTTGTTCTTCTTTTTGAGGAGTGAAAGGAAGTAATGACATTTTTCTGTCAACCTTTGAACCTCTTTTACACTTGATAGATGGTCGGGAATGTCTTCGATGGCTTTAATTTTATCAGGTTTCACTTTGATCCCGCTTTGCGATACCAGGAATCCTAGGAACTTACCAGAGCTGACTCTGAATGCATACTTCTCGAGTTTTCATGTTGTGCTTCCTTAGGATGTCAAAGGCTTCTTGCAAGTGTTTGAGATGATCACCTGCGTTCAAACACTTAACTAGTATATCATCTATGTAAACTTCCATGGTTTTCCCTATTTACTTTTCAAACATTTTGTTTACGAGCCGATGATAAGTGGCTCCATCGTTTTTAGCCTGAAAGGCATCACGTTAGAGCAATATATGCCAAAGTTCATTATGAACAAAGTTTTTTCCTGATCCTCCGGGTAAATTTTGATTTGGTTGTACCCGAAATAAGCGTCGAAGAAACTCATTAACTCGTGTCTGGTCGTCGCATCAATCATTTGATCAATGTTCGGTAACGGGAACAAGTCTTTTTGGGCACGCCTTATTTAGATCCTTATAGTCTACACACATGCAAAATTTATTAATCTTCTTTGGAACTACTACGTTAGTGAGCCAGTCAAGATATTTTACCTCTCAGATTGAACCGATATCAAGCAAATGAGTTACCTTTTCTTTGACGAATTTGTTTCTGACCTCAATAATAGGACATTTTTTGGCCTTACCAGAGGGATGTTAGGATCCAGGCTTAGTTTGTACACGACCACTTTTGGCGGGATACATGTCATATCCGCATGCGACCACGCAAAACAGTCAACGTTAAATTTAAAAAATTCGATAAATCCATACCTAAGCTCGGGGTTTAGTTTTGTCCTCGAGTGAAACTTCCTCTCTAAGAACTCTTCGAACAACACAACTTGCTCAAGTTCTTCCGATGTGGACGTTGTTGCGTCCGTTTCTTCTAGTACCTGGAAATATCTTGGTACCTGATAGGATTTCGATAACTCCACCCCATGGTTGACTTTGCTCGGCTTGGGAGACGGCGTCGGTTCCTGTAATTGCTATGATGGATGATATTTTCCTTTGATACTAGAAACTGAGATTGTGTTCATCTCCCTTGAAACTGGTTGGTCTCCTCTTATTTGTTTAATACCCCTGGGAGTTGGGAATTTAAGTAATTGATGATATGTTGACGGCACAACCTTTATCTCGTGCAACCATGGTCTCCCTAGGATAATATTGTACCCCATATCACTGTCTACTACATCGAAAAGGGTCATCTTCAGTACCCCCTCGGCATTCGTGGGAAGCAGGGAATCTCCTCGGGTTGTCACGCTTGCCAAATTGAAGCCGGCAAGGAGTTTTGTGGCCGGAATGATACTTCCAATCAAATTGGCTTGTTCTAGCACTTTCCAATGGATAATATTGGACGAACTTCCTACGTCCACCAAAACACGTTTAATTTTAAAATCTAAGACATTAAGAGAGATTACTAAGGCATCGTTGTGTGGCAGCAGTAGTCTATCTACGTCTTCCTCCGTGAAAGTAATGTTGTCCTCAGCGACTTCCCAGAGTCTCTTACTCTGGATTACTCATAGCTTCATCTTTTTTGCCGTCGAAAAGGTCACACCATTAATTTTGTTCCCCCCGAAAATCATGTTAACCGTTAAACAAGGGGGGTCTTCTACTGCTTTCGAGGGTTCCACGTTATCACGATTGCGAACATAGTTATTTTTAGCCCGGTCACTTAAGAATTCTCTGAGATGGCCATTTTTCAACAATGTCGCCACCTTCTCACACAAATGCCGGCAGTCCCCTGTCTGGTAGCTGTTGGTCCCATGGTATTCGCACCATAAATTAGGATCCTTCTATCTAGGATCGGATCTCATTGGCTCTGGGAACCGTGCTTCCTTAATGTTCTTCATAGCCGATACTATTCTACTACGCTTACGTTGAAGTTGTATTCGAATAGCCTAGGATAGGAGGAATCTCGCGAACCCGATATCTCCTTGTCCTGCCATTATCTGTTATTATCATTTGTTGACCGAAAACCTCTGTCGCATCCTTCGAAATCATCCTCTCCTTGTTCTTCTCCCAGTACCGACCTTTGGTTGATGTCGGGAAACCGAGTTGATCATCATTAATTCTTCTCTTTGACTCGTACCGGTTGTGAATATCCGCCCATGTTGTTGCCTGAAACTCGAGCAGAATTTCTTTCAATTTTTAGGAAGCATTAGAACTTCTTGGATTCAGCCCTTTAGTAAATTCTTCAGCTACCCATTTTCCCGGTACGGCCGGTAGCAGCATCCTTTCTTTCTGAAATTTGGTCACGAACTCCCGCATCAATTCAGACTCTCCTTGTGCAATCCTGAATATGTCGGCCTTTTAGGCATGTACCTTTCTTCCCCTGGCATGGGCCTTGATAAAAGAATCCACGAGCATCTCCAAGGAATCTATTAAGTGCTCCGACAATAGCGAATACAATGTCAGGGCCCCCTTCGTGAGAGTCTCCCCGAATTTCTTCAGTAAGACTGACTCAATCTCGTGCATAGCTAAATCATTCCCTTTCACCGTCATTGTATAGGTGGTGATATGCTCCTGAGGATCTGAAGTCCCATCATACTTTGGCACGTCTGGCATTTTGAACCACTTCAGGATCAATTCTGGTGTCGGGCTTGGTTTGAACGACAACTAGGTGTATTTCTTTGAGTCTAGTCTTTTCAACACCTGGTGGTGCGCTCGAAATTTTATCCATTCGGGCATCTATTTCCCTCCTAAATCGCATGAGTTCACGTTTAAAGGGATCATTCTCATTGTTGTTACCGGATCCGCTACCATTTTCCCCAGCCCTATGAAAGCTGACTTCGCCTTTTGGGGTGTTGTTATTACCCTTAGCGTTGTTTGGTTTGCGGGAGCACCGAGAGGAACTGGACCTCGTCCATTCGCGTTGTTGGATGCCCCCGACAACGCCTGCCTTAACTATGTCATGACTTGATCTTG
The DNA here is from genome assembly GCF_000393655.2 of Nicotiana sylvestris. Taxonomy (NCBI): domain Eukaryota; kingdom Viridiplantae; phylum Streptophyta; class Magnoliopsida; order Solanales; family Solanaceae; genus Nicotiana; species Nicotiana sylvestris. Next base: position 69,628,468 of record NC_091063.1, read on the forward strand.
TCGTGAGAGGTGGCCCATAATGGCTTTTTGTTGCTCCCTCAGGATCCTTACTGTTTCAATGACGTGCTCTTCTTCTGCATCATCAGGAGTTGCCTCTCAAACATGTCGTGGATATTACCAGTCTTCTCCCCCTCATCGCGGGTATCACTAATCGAGTTTTCGTGCTGAGGCTGATTTCCTTTGGCCTCAACGTTGTGTGCGATGTTGATATCGTTATCTGCCATTTTCTATGAATTTTGCTAAGAACAAAGAATCAAACGGGTTAGTAATAGATGCAAGGATCAACTTAATTACACAATTGTCTAAGTCCCACAGTGAGTGCCAAACTGTTTACCCGCAAAACGGTATAGTTGAATTTATACGTGGTTTATAGATAAGTGAACCGATTTTATCCCAAAATGATAAATAAATTAAATAAGGATGTAAGACTTAGAGTTGAAATCGAGATAAGACAACAGAAATCCTGATTCTGAGAGCAGAGCTTCCGGAGGAAGCGGTAACGATATTAATAAGCAAGAGGATAAAATATTTTTGAGCTTTGAACATTTTAAATTATGAGCTTGTTAGAAAAAATCCCCCCTTATAATGGTTGTTGAGCTCACTATTTATAATTATTCCTAGGGCAAGCCCCTCTTAAATGACAATTATGGGGGTCATTGAAGAATATGTAACGGTAGGCAATGAATGTCATATTCTCTGTAACGGACTATGTACTTAATGCTATCAAATATTCTCCATTAAATGCTATCGGATGACAGGTATTTATTTTGCCTTTATGAACACCATTTCCTTCGGGAACAAACGGGATTGCTGCATTCGGACTTGATTGTCATTTGCCTCGCTTTCCATCTGCCTTCGGCTCCATACGTATCGCATTATTATGCGAGCATTTAATATGAACATATTTTACCTTATACAATAACTCCTCGTACCAATTTATCAGCTTCAAATTCTTTATTTCAAGTTTAAATTAAGATATCAAATGAGTCTAGAACATGCATAGTGAAACTGCAAGCTAAGCATGCAAAACATTGAGTCATATATATTTTATTGTGGTTCGGAATATTCTTCTTGTTCTTTTTTTTTTTTTTTTGGTTCAGATTTGGGTAACCTATCTTGAGTCAAATACTTGACTTATTCAGTAAATTTATTCGGTTCAGATTTCTAAGGGAAAATTTCCAATTAGAAAACTTTTGGCCTCTACTATTATACAACAAACAGAGTTTATGATATTGCGAATTCATATATCCAATCCAAATGAACTTAACTGATGCGTAATTTATTTTTTTTGGGGTAACTCTGATGCGGAATTTATTGGTATTTACTAAAATCCTTGACCACATAATTGATCCTCAATGTTCTTCTTGTTCAAACTCCAAACAAGGATGACAAATGCTATCAATGAATTGTAAAATAGAATAGTCAACGAATCAAAATCATAAAGCAAAATGACATTGATCATGACCAAAGAGAATGGACATATATAACTTGTAAACAAAAATGTGAAGAGATTAAACCGAAAATAATTTATGGGAAAAACTTTGGAAGATCCTAATATATATTTTTTCCTAATATTGTACATTGGAGGAGGTCCTGGCTGAGAATGGTAAAATGGAGAAGTGACATTAGGCTCGGGACATCCAATTAATTCCATTCTAATCAACAACTTGGAGGTATGGCTGAATGGCGGCTTCACGCTATTTCCTGCAGAGCGGAAAATCGGTCAGCCTCAGCCTCAGCTTTGGCGTCCTCCAGAGCAGCTGAGCCTTTGAAGAGCAAAATGGCAAGGCTGCCAATGTAAAAATGGATGAAACAGCCATAGCAATGAGTTACAAATGAACCAAAGTCAGTCCCTACTATGCATTGCCAACCCGGTCCATACATCGTATCAAATTCCTGCATCCAACACAACAAAATCCAAACTCTTTTATTTAGTATGTCTTTTCGTGTGCATGATATAGGATTCAATTGAATCCCCTCCAGACAATTATACTGAAGGTAAAATTATGTTGTACAAGGTCAGTGTCGGAGCCATCTTATAGGAACGACACCCCTTCGCGGGAAAAAATACATTGTGTAGGTAGGTAAAAAGAAAATTTTATATGTATATATACTATGTTGTTGACTCTCCTTAATTTTTTAATATATTTACTTTTATATATTTTGACACCCCTCAATGAAAATTCTGGTTCCGCCATGGTATAAGGTACAATAATTTTGTTATCTAAATACATAAATTCTTAAATCCCCTTTAATTACATGAGGGAAATTTAATTTCTATTACAATGATAAATATGACTAAAGCTTTAAGCTTTGTCGGTTCGAGTGCTAGTAGTGGAATCCTATAGTATTTTGATTCCCATTATTAAAATTCTTGCTCTGAGAAAGATGTAGACAACAAGGTAAGGGTTCAACATAATCCAATAATTTTAATAGTAGGTAAAATGCAATGGATCCAGCTCCAGCAGTAAGAATATAAATATTGAAACCATCAACTCTATATTCAAAATCTGCCTCTAGCCATGATCAACCCTAGTCTAAGAAATTTGATGGGAAAAATAAAAACATAAAAAACAGAACAAGACAAAAAAAAAATTAATCTATCATGAGGAGTACCTTTTTAAGGTAGCGGGCAATTTCAGTGGCCTCAGTGACATCAAAAAAATCAAGAGCTTTTGCAGCTAAATCTAAGGCATCTCGTTGCATGGTTGCCAGCATGTCTGTGTCTCCAATTACTGCTTTGCCTTCCAGCATCCTGACTATTCACTCAACTACCAAAATCTATGAACTAAAAGAGAGTAGAATATTATTAGTTTTAAAAATTGAAAAAAAGCAAGAGGATGTTGCTTTTTTCTTCTTTTTCTCTTTATCCCTTTTCGTGTACGTTATCTCTTTTCTATTGGATTATATAAGGATATAGAGAAGATGGTTGAGGCACGTAGATGAGGATTCTGAATGTGTGGAGGTCAATTACACTCATAGGTTAGAAAGTAATACTCTAGCATAATTCTAAATGCAACTTGAGTAAAAAGACAAATATAGTGGGCTCATGTTCTTCCAAATACTTCTACTAATATATATGGCTCCAAATTTACCCTATATGCGTACACTTACAACGTAATGTATTTTTGCAATTTCGTTTAAATGTAACAGATAACTTACCTTATTTATTGGCTTGCTATTATTTTGCACCTTAACTAATTTTACGGGATATTTGCTGCCTCCCACCACCAATAGATACCAAGTAACTTTGTCCCATAAGGCTTGAAAAAATGGTGAGAAATTACCTAGTATTTTTTTTTAATCTCCGCTATGGTTTGAGCCTGACACCTTATAGTTCTCAGCTCATTTAATTCATTGAGTACTAAACTACACTTTTAATACCTTATTTTTTAGATTACTAATCCCATCTTTTTATGGATGTCACACATAGTGTTATTTTAGGTAACCTAAAAAGGTGACATGATAAATTTGTATTATATATTATCAGTGTATAAAGGTAAATTTTACGGCTATGTTCATGCAATACTGCAGGCACGCAGGAATTTTGGAATAACTAGTAGCAGAATCAAATTATCAAGAAAGGAATATGTGAAGAGGGAATATCCAATTCAGGTATATGAGGTTCCCTTGATCCTGATACGCGTACATTTTTCATGAGGATAATCAATAGGATTATGCAACGTCTTCGTGAATCATGTTTTGGAAGTATATTCTCTATCTATTTCACTCATAGCTCTATCATAGTGCAAGGACACGTGAAGAAGATGTGGTGAGGATTTAAAAAGTGTACATTATCCTCCAAAAACATCTCATAAAAAGCTTTAAAAGACCGTTTTAAATAACCTTGCATTAGATCAATTTCTCTCACTAACAACTTTCTCAGTCAGAGTTTGTCGCATCGGAATGTCTAATATAATTTATATTTTTTGTGTGGTTTGTAAGTTATTATACAGTGAGCAGGTTTTCCTGTTCGCACCCGAAAAATAGCGACTGCGAATTTTCTTGAAATTTTCCAAAAATAATAATAATAATTATAATAATAATAATAACAATAATAATACGTTGCATTACGGATAACAAGTTAGACACCCCTCTGTGGGAAAAAAAGGACTCACGCGTAATAGCAGGTTGCGTGTTTAATGGTACACCATACTCGGTTTTGTTTTTGCTTCTTCGTGGTTCAGGCAGGTTGGTGTAGCTGGCTATTTGGTTTTGGTCCTTTAGATTTCTTGCTAGGCTTTTTTCTGGACGCCTCTTTATTTTAATATTTGGGATATAAGGTGGCCAATGAATAATATAGAAGAGAAAAGGAGAGAGGAAAGGACGTTAGGTGGCAAGTGAATCTAAAGAATCTGAAATTATAGTTGAACTAACTTGGAGCAGTACACGTGTTAAGTAAATCAGAATGGCAATCCATTTACCAAAGTGATGGAGGATAGAATGTTGCTCTACAAAATCTAAAAATAATAACATGTCTTAATCCCAAGTAAGTTGGGTTAATTATATATATGAAACAATTTCGCTATTAATTTAAAATTTAGTCCAATATCAATTAATAAGCTTCCTTAACACTAGTTCTTTACATTTCACGGACATATATGAGTACTTAACAATAGCAAAGACTTTAAGAACATTGACCCTAAAGTAAATATATTTGTGTACGGGTCAAATCGGGGATAGAGTTACCCCTATTTTTCCATTGAGAAGCGAGGAACAACGTTACTCGTTACTAGCTCGAGTAAGATCGAGGGTACCTGCAGATCGGAATCAGGAGCAGACGAAAAATGATACGTCGGGAATCGAGCATGGTTGAACCCGGAAAGATTCTAGCTCGAGCAGTACGAAGAACTGAGGGTAAAGGAAAAACGGTTAAACAAGACAAATGAAGAGCTGAAATATCTACCATCAGCCGGATATTACGGCGCAGATCACGCTTGATTTTGGCTGTAGAACATGTTTTTGCGGGAGAAAAGGAAGAAAGGATTTTTACCTTATTTAGACTTGTATTAGGGTTAAGACTCCTCTACTACATATAAAGAGGAGAACCCTTACGTTTTTTGGGTCACTATTGGCATGCATATGAAAGCAATAAATTAAAGTATATTTTGGCTTTTAGCAATTGTTCAAGTGTTCTTCAGCTGTTCACTCATTTAGTTGCAATTTGAGTCTAACCCAGGCTTAATCACTTCACCACACTTGGTTTGATCGTGTTATTTCTTTTCAATTCAGTTATTTATTGTTCTTTGATCATTCGTGTTAAATTAAATCACCTATTCTTTAAACAACATACAAGTTTAATTGTTATCTAATTTAAGAGTAAACAATACTAATAATTATATATTTTGATTATATTGTAATTGCCTATATTGATCTTCTTCTTCCCTTGTGCTATATTTTTTGTTAGGTTTGCACAGATATATTCCAAGGGAATAGTCTAACTCTCTAGGCACGACTTCCTCCGTGCATATTGTGATTTAATGAGTTCTACAACTTCCCCTTTTAACATCTTCAATGTTTTACACCTGCATTGAAGGTAAACGTAAAATATGACCAAATAATTGTTATGATGAGGAAGAGGCAAACCCGAAAATAAAGAAGATAAAAAACATTAAATTTTAACGTGAAAAACTCTTTAAATCGAAGGTAAAAACCACGGGATCACAAAGATCCAAAAAGCTACACTATAACAATAAGAGAGTTACAAAAGTTCTCCAAATTGGATACACAACAAGAGCCAAACACGGAGCAACAACTGTAACAAGAGCAACAACTAATCAATTGAAGAAAGAGGAGAATTCACAAAAATAAAGCTGTTGTTCGAGGCTCGAAATCAGATGTTACGAGCCTTCAAATCCGATCTTCACCGTTCAAATCCAAGATCACGATGTTGCGAACACTCAGTCTAAATTTCATCCCGATCCAACGTTTAGCCAACGGAAAACGTAATTTGAATATTGGCTGATCGGAATAAAAATCTGCAGCAAAACAAATATTTTTCTTCTCTCTTCTCTCTTGACGAAAGCTCTCTCAAAAACCACTCTTATGTGCTTAAGTCTTTCAAAGACTTGTATCAATGAGTATAGAATAATTCTCCAAGGTTGTCCTATTTATAGATCATGAGTGGTGCTTTCTCTTAAAGCCAAAACCCACTCAAAATAGGAATAAACCGAATCCAATTCCAAATAGAAATAGAAACCAAAAGAGAATAGGATTAGGTCATTGGGCCTTTGGCTGGATAACATAGGCATGAGCCCAACAAACTCCCCCTCCAGCCAAGGTACCAAATGTGTCTTTAAGTAGAGAAACTATTGACAGGCTTCATGCCTGCCAATTTTCTACAAAATTCATGTTTATCTGCAACCACCGCTTTTGTCAGCATATCCGAAGGATTTTCATCAGTGTGTATCTTCTCAACCTCAAATAATTTCTCTTCCATGACCATTCTTATCCAATGATACTTTCTATTTATATGTTTGGTCTTAGAATGAAAAGTGGAGTGCTTGGTGAGACTTGTTACGACCGCAAAAGTCAGGTGTTATGCGGAAGCTAGCAAAACAAATCTTGAAGGACGATAAATCACACAACAAAGAGAAATATACCAAAAGAGACACAAATATTTAACGTGGTTCGGTCAACTGACCTACGTCTACCGCGGAGATGAGCAATCCACTATATAAAAAAGAGTACAAAATATCGAGAGAACAACCTCACGAAGAGGCAAACACAAGTGACACACTAACACTTGTCCCATAAAGTTCTCCCCCTAAACACGACTCTCTACCCTATATGGCTACATTGTGGATGCTACTGAATGAGAAGGAAGGATCCTCAATTTATAGAAGTCCAAACCTTTTCCTACAAGAAAAAGGACTTGCCAAGTATAGGAGAATTATAATTTTCTTCTACAAAAAGGAAAACTCAATTAAGGTAATTATATTGCTCTTTCTTCAACAAATAGGAAAACCAAATATGGTAAGAAAATTATGGCAAACACCTAACAATTCTCCCCCTTGGCCGGAATTTTCTGACAAAATAAACTTGATCCACCTTCTTCACATAGCCTTCAACATGTCGCATCTCCAAATCTCCACCACAAAGTTTGTCTCAACGTGCGTAGCACACCGGTCAAATTTCTCAGAAAAAATCACGATTATCGTCAAATATGTTGTGGCTAGAACTGAACCCGCCAAAATGAACATGTCTTGAACCTCGCTCGAAGCTGGCTCTTGATACCACTTGTTAGGACCGCAAAATTCAGGTGTTATGCGGAAGCTAGCAAAGCAAACCTTGAACGACGATAAATCACCCAACAAAGAGAAATATACCAAAAGAAACACAAACATTTAACGTGGTTCGGTCAACTGACCTACGTCCACCGTGGAGATGAGCAATCCACTATATAAAAATGAGTACAAAATATCGAGAGAACAACCTCACGAAGAGGCAAACACACGTGACTTGTCCCATAAAGTTCTCCCCCTAAACACGACTTTCTACCCCATATGGCTACATTGTGGATGCTACTGAATGGGAAGGAAGGATCCTCAATTTATAGAAGTCCAAACTTTTTACTACAAGAAAAAGGACTATTCAAGTATAGGAGAATTATAATTTCCTTCTACAAAAAGGAAAACTCAATTAAGGTAATTATATTGCCCTTTCCTTCAACAAATAGAAAAACCAAATATGGTAAGAAAATTATGACAAACACCTAACAATAATAATAAAAGACCTTGTTTCAATTTATCACGTATATGTGCTACTTGCATTTTTTGCCGACTCTCATTTCTCTATTTTAATTTGGCTCTTTTTGTATCTAATTTTCTGGCTGTTCCTACAGCCACTTGTCAATGGCCTTTCAAATTGTCCTTAGCTTGGGCTAATCTAAGTTGTCTGCACCATGAAACTTTTGACGGGAGCCTCTCAATATTCCTGGAAAACGTTCAACGTTCATTATTTTCTCCTACCGTATTCATCACTCACAAATAGAAAAAGAATGGAACAGTAAGTTGGGGTATTTTCATTTAGAGCCCTGACGTAATTCAAGTTTTGAAAAGTGGCAACTGCACGTGTGTTCATTTATCAAGTGATTGGCATAAAAATTAGATTGAATATAATTTTGTAAAAAGCATTTTTTTCAATTTTAGAGAAATAACTATCTCTTTCATAAACTATATGATTAAATCGTTCCTTGTATGCAAATTTTTTTAACTTAACATAAGTTGTTTACAGGGCAAAGTGGTACTTTGATTAACATTTTGACATATAAGACGTGTATCTATTACTTTCTCAAAACTCAATAGGCTAAGTTCCACTTTCCAAAACGTTATCTAATGAAGAGTCATGACTCATGACTACTCGAACTGATAGATACTCCCTAGTCCCTATAGATGGATTTATTAATAATTGTACTTTATATTAGTCAGCTGTCACCACACTATGCAAAGAATAGAGTAAAACGGAACAAGGACATCTACCCAAAAGAAAATAGATAACCTCTCGAACTTCCGTGGCAGTCAGGTTTATCGCTTGGACAGTGACGAATGTTTGAACAAAAATATAGATGTTGGTTCAACTAACTAAATTTATACAAATGAGAATTAATCTTGATCAATAATAATATTCTAAAGACGAAGTTTTCGGCAATGTAATAAATAGCATGTAGATCTATTCCAAATGTAAGGCGGAGCGCAACAATCAGTATTTAAGAACCCAAATAAAAGTAATGTAGTATTCAATAGTGATGAACAATAATAAATGGTATTTATGTAAATAAATGCAAAGAAGTCGCCCGAGAAAGGATGAAATCAATGAATATTCTTTCTGACAATCGAGAGTGATGGATAAGCCTTTGAGTGAAAAGTATCTGCAAGAATCTCCGTGAAACGGTTATTTTTGTGTGTTTGTGATAAAACCAGATTCTCTCTCTAAAGTCAAAGTATATTTTACAAATGAATATCTCTTCTCCCCTATCATTGTGTCTTTCTCTTTAGAGGGAACATGCTCCTAGAAACCCTAATAGTACAAGTGCCGAAAATATCCAATAGGTTACTCTCTTTCATATCCTATCTTGAAACTAGCCGTTATAACTCTATCAAGGGTACTCGATCTAGGCCTAGATCCTTGATGACTCCTCGGCTTCAGCCCTTGCTGACTCTTCGACCATGGCCTTCACCGTTTCTTAGATCACTTCGACACGTGATAATCTGAGAGCGTTTCACCAATACCATTTTGCTTTAAAGTATTCTGAAGATAGATTTTGACCCATACAACGAATTCAGGATTTAAAGGTAGTGGGATACATGATCTAATCGCTCAACCAGTATTCATATCGGACTTTTAATCTCAAGGGTTTCAAAAAAATTATATGACCGTTTTCAAATATGTATATTTATATATTCAAAAACATTCTAAAATTAATAGGGTTTGGTGAGTACTCTTTCTCCGAACATAGGCCTGTGTTTGAGCAAATAAATGCTAAACTAATTAGTAATAAATTAATAGGATGAATCTCAATTGAATTTAATAATCTCTAGATCAAGTGGAGCAAAATTTTTATATGACGAGTAGAGTTTATAAACATTAAATAGTGAACTTAATATGTTATGATTGACAAGATGTGCAATATCATAAAAGTGTAATAAATGTAAGAAATAACGAGGATTGTAGTATAAAACAATAGTCACCCAATGATTATATGATTGGGTGTATCCTTTCTCTGACGACGTGGAATGGAAAGTAGTCAATATCTATGTGGGATCTTGAGATTTATAGACAAATAATGAACAACATGTGTCTGGATGAAATGAATAAGACAACCTTCTCGTATATTCTTTTCTCAATCTTATAATATCACTCAGTTCTCGAAAAGGGCAGATCCCTTTCTCGTTTACTATCCCCTCCTATTTATAAGGGACATTCCCCAAAAAACCCTAAAAAGTACATCACAAAGAATACTCCAAAGGTATATTCTTCCTATCTCTTTCTAAGTTTAGACTACCGAAACTACTTTACTTCACCTGCTCGCCTTTGGTCGTCATCCTTTGTCACAACGACTGTCAATCGTTGTATTGTAATGACTCCATCCCAAGACTCGCTTATTCGTTGTCGTGGTTGTCAAATTTGGTCCAATATAGTTAGCCCCTCCGCTCATTGAGGTCGTGGCCCTACACGTACTCGATGAGCGGATATCACTCATTCCCGTTACTGAATTTGGCTGTTGTGTCGTGCCGTTTTGGCTGAGGTCGAGAGGTTGACATGTCCTATGGAACCCTAATCGATGTAGTTATCAGGATGTGACGTCACTCCTACGCACATCATCATTACGCACCTTCCCGAGACAGCGTCTGATTGCTTGTCACTTTGGTTTTAGCATCACTGGCAGTCTTCTACTTCGATTCTCGTGCCATTCAACCCTATAAATAGGTGAAGGTTTTGTTTCTTCAGAAACTTTTAGCCACTTCTTTGTGTACACATTTCCAGCACCGATCATCTTTCTTAGTTCTTTAGCTCAGTTTTCATGATTTCGCTTCTCATCTTTTCCGTTCAATCACCGTTCCTCATTTTAAGTTTTACCAATACGCCCTCTATTACCAAGATGCCTAGAACACACCGAACACATGAAGAAGTTTCCTACTCCACTCTGTTTTCCATGTCTCCTCCTTCCGGTGGCGAGGATATAGCGGTTGAGGAGGGGGATAGTTTCCCCACTGTGGAGAAGATACTACCAACAAACCTTATGTCCAGGAATGATTTCCACAAGGAACCTGCCCCTTCCCCTGTTCCGGTGGTCTCAAAAATTGGGTCGGCTCACATAAATGACCTCCGGTCTAAGTACAATATTCCTCCTCATGTCGAGATGGTTTCGGCTAGGAAGGACCTCGTGGAGGTCCATAGACTGGGATATTGTTCTTTCTATGTGTACCCTTTTGTGATCGGTCATGCCCTCCCTCCTTTTCCCTTGGTGGAGGAATTTTGTCGATTCTATGAAGTCTGTCCGGCATAACTATCTCTGTATACGTATAAAATCTTTCTAGTGTTGACGAAGTATGCGGAGTTGGCTGGGTGTGAAGTTAGCCTTCATCACCTTTTACATTTGTTTTCCCCAAGTTTTCATAGGGGCACCATGATACACCTGCGACATCGTGGGACCAGGGGGTTGGTGGTCGGGACGGACGACCGGGCGAGCCGCAAATTTTGGCACAAATACTTCTTCATCAAAACTGAGCACCTGGTGCCGGACCCCGCTGGATTTCCAGAACAGTAGAATTATAACCGTAGGTATTGGTATTACTTGTTTACTTTCGTTCTTTCTAATTTGTATTTACTTGTGACTTTTTCGTACAGCTGAGAGATATGCACCTCTTCCCGTCGTCGGTATCGAGGACTGGGTAGCTCGTGTACTACCTTATGTGGCGGGGACTCAAGATTGGCCCGCCTTCTTCAAACACTTTGGGCCGAAAGTTCCATCTGGTAAGTGTTTCTTTTGCTTTGGCCTTTGACTATTCGTTGTAGTTTGTTGACATGACCTCTTTATAATGATAGGTCGTAGGGCTTCTAAGAAGAAGGCCCAATCCCGGCATTTTGCTAGGCTGTTACATCGGCGGGGATGCAATTTGTCTTAGCTGAGTCTGTCCGAGGAGATCGTGCTCAGACTGTACCGGCCACAGACTCTTCTCATGATGTCATTGTACGAGATGAGATCTCCTCTCGACCCATCTACCACCTCATGGACGAGCCCTCCAATGGGAATGAATCACCGTCGAGGAAAAAGAGGAGGGTAGAGCTTGGGAAGGCTATCGCTACTGTTATTAGAAAGAGCAAACTTGATGCTTCGGGAGTAGCATCTTTCCTTGGGTCAGACACAGGTCCCATTCTTATGGCGAGCGCTATTTTGGCGAGGAGGTCCCCCAGGGCTAAAAGAATATATCAAGGCGGGGGATCTGTATGATCCACCGAGGGTGGCGCGTCTTCTGCTGTTGGAGGAGGTAGAGTTGTGCATGCCGAGGATGACGGTTCAGGTTCGGGTGTCGACCTCGAAGATGTACGAGCTTTCTCGAAGTGAAATACTCGTGTGGAAGTGAGGACGGAGGGTCCTGATCGACATATAGTCATCCCTGTAGATTGATCGATGCCAACCCTACACCACTACAAAGTGGCGAGAGCGGTCGAAGCAGCTTTTACCGAGATGGTCAGGATCGAATCCACAGGGAGCTAGAATTGGAAATTGGATTCCTATATGAACTAGAAATGTGTAGTGCTCTTAATTACACTTCCAATCATCTTTTGGTTGGTTGTTACTTCTAATATTTATGCTAATGATAAGCTAAGTTAAACTAAGAATGATTGCTTGTAAGATTTTCTAAATAGTTAAGAATGCACTAGGGAAGTGACTTCTCCTAGGTGAATACTTGACGGGATCTAAAGCCTAAGGTAAAGAAGTTATGTTGGGGATTGCGATATAGCCAATGCACAGAATTACTCACTCTATATCTCTCGGTAGCTTGAGTGACTTTGCCCTAATTGACTTTATCAAGACCAATTGGGTGCCAAAATTGTGTAAGCAATATAGGCTCAAGTCGAGTATTACTATCTCTAGGTTTAACCTTTTAATTGGGACTATCAATCTCTTGATTACATCCCAATTCCTTGTTGGACTGATTTTCCTAGACTCAAACTCTCTTTCTCAAAGAACTCAAGTCAAATAGGCACAAATTAGTGTTTGCAACCACTAATTCAACGTGGAAAACACAAATCAGTCCAAATATCAACTGCCCATAAACATCTAAGCCTTAAATCAAAAGACCCATCAAATACCCACACTAGGGTTAAGCCACAACCTTAGCTAATGGGTCTAACTACTCATAATAATGGAGGAAAATAGATAAATAGATGAAGAATAACCCATAAGATTTAATTACAAACTAAGATAATGAAGATTTAGTGTTAAAGTAGCTACAAATTACTCAAAATAGAACAAAACAGCCGCTCACGTGCTCTGGAATCTTACAGATTACAAAAAATACCCTAAAAATGTGAAAAGAAAGTATTTATACTAGGCCAAATTTTTTGGACAAAAATACCCCTAACAAGGTATTGCAGTCCGCATAAAATGCATCGCGGACCGTGATGAGGCTTCTTGGCTTGATTAATTATTCTCTGAATCTGGCCACTGCGGGCCGCATAAAATGCACCACGACCGTGGTGGCTTCATGATATCCGCATAAAATGCTCCACGGACCGCGCTGGCTTCATTCGTCCAAATTACCAACTCTCTGAATCCCCTCTCCATGGACTACATAAAATGGATTGCGGCCGCAAAGAGGGTACTGCGGTCCGCACAAAATGGGTTGCGGCCACAGTTCTTGATCTTCCAAAATTAGCACCTCTCTGAATCTCCTCACCGCGGACCGTACTAAATGGATTGCGGCCGCGGTGGGTCTGTTGCAACTATGCTTTGACTTGTTCTTGGTGTTTGTGCATGTTTCACTCCTTTTTGTGCTAGTTTTGACTACTTGTCACCTTTTCGACCAAACCCTGCAAACAAGTACAACATGTAAGCCTTTGGGACTATTTTGCATACATTTTTAATCAAAACTCAAGTAAAAAGGAGTATAAAATGAACTAGAATCCCTAGTTATCATACATTACGACTTGTTGGCGAATTGTGAGCAGGAAGCATCGGCATTTTCCCCTTCGTGCGCTGCTTCCGAGAGCGCGGTGCTTAAGGCGATGAGCGATGTAGAGCTATCATGGAGAATTTCCGGCATGGCTTTGCGGGTAAGTGCTTCTCTCTTTTCTTTTTATTTTTGGATCATTTTGTATACTTAACCCACTCCTCATTTTTAATTTGCTTTGCATGCTAGACCCTTATCATGGAGATTGAGCGCGATCGGAGGGATAGGTGGAAGATGACTGTTTTTGGGAAAGTGGCCTCTAAATACAAGGACTACCTCTCCAAAACATCATGCATTGGCCGACCTCTTTACTCAAGACAGCAACTTTCAGCTATTCCGTGATGGGCTCAAGCAGAAGGAGAAACAATTGGCGCAAAAGGTCGAAGAGCTGAAAGAGCGGGACGAAGACCTGATGAAGGCCATTGCCCGATGTAGTGAACTTGAGGCAGCTCTTAACGCCAAGGAAGATGAACTTGATATGAGCAAAGGGGTGATGGCCGAGAACATCGACCTTCAAACACGGATGGCCATCTTAACTGTTGAGCTTGATAGGAGGGCGGTAGAGGTTGTCGACCTAAGGGACGAGCTGAGTGTTAAGGTTGATAAATTGGCTTGTGCTGAAAGGGATAGGGTGACTGCCATCTCTGAGGTAGCAGCTTTGGAAGACGTCATTCACGTTTGTAGATCCGAACGGGACAATGAGGTGAAAACGCATGCACTCAAGGTAGCGAGGTTTGAGGAATGTATCCAAGATCTAGAGGTGGAGTTATCCATGTTGAACGAACAAGTCACTACTTTGAAGGCGGAGGATGCACGACAACAGTCGCAACCTTCTACATCTCATGCCTCGACTGATCCTGTCGTGCCGCAGGATTTATATGAGATGTGGGTTAATGTCGAAGCTCAACTTGACGTGTACAAGTCCCTTCATGCCGATGGGAAGGTATCTGATGTAGAACTTCGGGATGTGCGTATTAAAGCATGTGCACCTCATGAGGCTTGTAGATACGACCCCGGCACGCCTGGCGGGGAAGATGTTGATTATGATGATGCAGACAAGCTCGCCTCTAATTCTTGGTATAATGAGGAGTATGCCACGGGGGATGATGTGGTGTAGGACTTTGTTGTATTCAGTTTTTGCTTTGCTATTTTTGTGAGAGAGTCCTTGAGCCCTTTGTAAAAAACTTTTGTAATATATCAGTTGTAATAGAACAATTAATTTTTTGTTGTGTGCCTCTGAATTATTTTTTTTGTTTGTTGGGGGGGCCTCGGGCTTTCTGGCCTCGTGTGATATTTTGCCGTAGGTGATCGCGGAACTTAATAACTCAAACAAAGTTGTATAAAGTGATTCGGGCGACGTCAGATATCGAGTAATCCGTGTGACGTTGAGTATTAAATGATTCGAACGAAGTCGAATTTTTTTTTGACGATGACCCTTGGTCATAGGGGTGTCATTGCGAGTTGGTCGAAATGTTAACCCATCGTAATTCGTATGTAGTTGAATTCTTCTTTTTTGGCGATGCCCTTGGCCGTAGGGGTGTTATTTCGAGTTGGTCAAAATGTTAACCCATCGTAATTCGAACGAGGTCAAATTCTTCTTTTTTGGCGATGGCCTTTCGCTGTAAGGGTGTTATTTCGAGTTGGTCGAAATGTTAACCCGTCGTAATTCGAACGAGGTCAAATTCTTCTTTTTTGGCGATGGCCCTTGGCTGTAGGGGTGTTATTTCGAGTTGGTCAAAATGTTAAGCCGTCATAATTCGAACGAGGTCGAATTCTCCTTTTTTTGCCCTTGGTCGTAGGGGTGTTATTTCGAGTTGGTCGAAATGTTAACCCATCGTAATTCGAACGAGGTCGAATTCTCCTTTTTTGGCGATGGCCCTTGGCTGTAGGGGTGTTATTTCGAGTTGGTCAAAGTGTTAACCCATCGTAATTCGAACGAGGTTGAATTCTTCTTTTTTGGAGATGGATATTGGCCGTAGGGGTGTTATTTCGAGTTGGTTGAAATGTTAACACGTCGTAATTCGAACAAGGTCAAATTCTGCTTTTTTTGTCGATGGCCCTTAGCCGTATGGGTGTTATTTTGAGTTGGTCAAAATGTTAACCCGTCATTGTCACACCTCCTTTTTCCGCGCCCGAGGGGGGCGCAAGGGAGTTTTTTCCAATTAAAGGACAATCGAAACGGGATTGGTTTAATTATTTCAGAGTCGCCACTTGGGAGATTTAGGGTGTCCCAAGTCACCAATTTTAATCCCGAATCGAGGAAAAGAATGACTCTATATTATGGTCTGCGTACCAGAAATCCGGATAAGGAATTCTGTTAACCCGGGAGAAGGTGTTAGGCATTCCCGAGTTCCGTGGTTCTAGCACGGTCGCTCAACTGTTATATTCGGCTTGATTATCTGATTTTATACAAGTGTGAACTTATGTGCAAAATTTAACTTTTAACCGCTTTTATCATTTACTATTTTTATCAAGAATTGCAACGTTGTGAAAATGTATCTCGAACCGCGCTACAATCAATGTACCCGTGGTCGTCGACACACTTTGACTCCGTTGAGATTTGGATTTGGGTCACATCAATGTGCACCCGAGTTTAAGGAAATTAAATTATTAAAGGCGCGCCTAAAGCGACTAGCGTGTTTATTTTGGGTAGGACCGTGGAATTTTACTAAACGGTCCATCCCGAAGTCTAAACAATTTTTAAAGCAAATATTTACTGAGGGCCCCGCAATTTGTATTTTTATTTGGCGAGGCTCATCTTATTCTTATTATATTTTTTTTTTTTTTTTAAAATGAAATTGCAACGTCATGGACACGCACCTCGAACCACGCCACAATCAATGTACCCGTGATTAGAAACACATTTCGACTCCGTTGAGAATTGGATTTGGGTCACATAAATGTGCACCCGGGTTTAAGAAGGTAAGATTTATTAAGGCGCGTCCTAAAGAGTCTAGCGTATTGTTATTTTAGGAGGGTTGTGAAATTTGCTAAACAACCCGTCCTGAAACCAAATGCTTTGATAATATACGTTTAATGAGGGCCCCGTATCTTGTGCGTTTCTGTTTGTCGAAGTTCATCTCGTCTTTATTTTAACAGGATATCCTATAGCAACTACGTTTCTTGTCGCATTTGTCTCTACTAGTTGAGGTTAAAAATGACCCTATTCAATTACATGCTTGCAAGTTATTATAACGGAATCCCGAGTGCCTTTGCAGAATAAGAAAACATGACCATGCCCATGGGCAGCTAATCGAGCACCGCGGGCCCAAACCCAGCCCACACAGCATTGGCTGGACCTGGGCCGATGCCTTTCTGATGAAAGGCTGCTGGGTTCGATTGATTCGGGCTCGACCTTCGTGAGGTTGAGAAGTGCAGCCTTGCGCCGTTTATTTTAAAGCGATGGTTTGTCAATTATAAGGAGACAATTTATCAAAAGGACATGAAATTAACTAACATGGATAGTTCTATGTTTTAAGGACATGCTAACCATAAAAACCTAAGATACAGCCTACTGCATTTGAGACCCTTTTACCTATCAACCTACATATACAAACTAGCATTTAATCACCACATATTGCCATCTATTGGGCACACAGGCTACCTTCAGTATTTAAACAAAGATGCAAACTATTACATATTACATGAATATTTAATGTAACCATCTATGTATGAAGACATTCTTCAGGACTTTCATTTATATTCATGCTCAACTTTCCCAATTACATTTGACAGTGCATTGGTTGTGTACCTGATATAGAAGACAAAGAGGAAAGGAATAATCAGCTGGGCAGTACGCAGTAAACACAGCAACAACAGATACACAGCAACAACACAGCAACAAAATCAACCAACAAGGATGAAGCTCCCGAGTAGTCGAGCAACAAACAGCAATCCCAGAAACAGAATATGAACCAGCGGAGACAGCAAAGTATTCAATGTAAACACCCCAACAATTCAACAACCACAAGCAGCTCAAACAGGCCACGAACAATAATTGGCCAAGACAGCTAAACAAACATAAACTCTTATGCAATTTTCAAACAGTGTTTGGTTACAATATTCCGAGACTTTATGTTTCTTGTTTTTCTTTTCTGAAGACTAAGAAATGTCCAGCCACAGAAATCCAGTGACCACAAGAAAGCTTGGCAAACGACAGAAAAGCAAAACCACAAAGACAACCTGATCCAACTGGACTCTTACACCGTTTCTTCTAGACAATATTCATTCACAATGCTCTGAAATTTATTTCTGTTTTTCCTTTTCAGTTTTCTTACTCACCGAAATCTCTTAAGACTCAAAAAAAAAAATGAATCCCCTTTTCTAACGGATGGTCCTCTCTTTTATAGCCTAACCTTAACACCTTCCAGTCTGTTTTACCACTCAAAATTACCCCCCCCCATGTTGCTTTTCCACTCACTTGTTTTAAATAACCAAGCCCCCATGAAATCCCTGACAGCCCCTCTCTCTTTTTTGGTTGTTAAAGTGTACTGATCACTTGTTTGTTTAATCAAAGTATGGGCAGTAGGAATATAATCTGACAGCACATGCTGTCCGATTATTTTAATTCCTTAAAGCAGACCATACACATGCTGCCCACAGTCCAAACCAAATGGCGTTGTGTTTAAAAATCAAAATCTGAATCTGCCATTATAACCTTTCCCCCTAGATGTTCTTTTAATTTAATTTGAACAAAATCAATAGGCAATACAATTCAGTTCCTAATGGGACTCAAATACGATCACAGCAGAAATAAGCAATACGAATCAAGTTGTTACCATTAACGATTGAAACTAATTGACGACATATATCGACTCGACTATATTAATCGTAACACATAACAATCAATCGTTCATATGAACAACACGTATAGAGTCCCGAATGACTTCAGACCAATTTGTTCAAACACTGGGAACTTATGTGAATTAAACTCGTTTGACGACTAATCTATATCACAGGGTATATTCAGAACACAAACAGAAGACAATTGGCCAAATAAAAAGGCCTTTAACAGAGATGGAAGAAATCCGACTGAAAAATAACAAAATAACAAACAAACACAAAGAAATATGATGACAACTTAATTAGAACCAAACAAAGAGAAAAGGAAACTTACTGAAAAAGTTTGAAATCAAACGGACCCAAATCAAACTCGACTTCGAACTTTTGAGGCCGAACAAACTTTAATCAGGGTGTTCTCACATGAGAACACCTTGATTAAGGTCTATTAGACCTCAAACCTATGTCCAAACCGGCCGGATTCCCCAAGTGCATGTGTTCTAAAGTCTGGATATCCAGATCTGGATTTTTGGGAGTTGTGGGTAGATTCGGACCAAACCAAGTTTGGTTTGGTCACGAGGAAGGTCAGGGGAGTGTCTGGTATGAAGATGGGATGGTTTGGCATAGATCCGGGTTCGACTCAAATCTTCAAATGAAGATTCGAGACGAACGAAAGTGATTCGAGGCTCGTGGTTAGTGGATTCGTGTTCAGGTCAGTGAGGTGGTCCTAGGGTGTTCAGGAGGCGGTCATCGGCGTTCATGCCGCCGGCTTTAATGGCGAGGGATACTGGGGCGGCTGCTAGGGTTCGAGGATGAGAAGGGGTTGGGGAAGGAGATGACTGAAGGGGGGGTTCGGATAGGGGGTGCGGGGTAAAGGGCTGAGTTTATATATGGGGGGGTTGATTGGATCTGAGCCGTTGGATCATACGATCTCAACGGCTTGGATCTGAGGGTGAGAAACAAGACGGGGTCGTTCAGTAGTTAAACGGGGTCGTTTGGTTTAAATGAGGGGTTGGGTCGGATTGGTTATTGGGTCGGGTTTGAACACGGGTTGTTGAAAAAGGTCCTGAGCCGTTGGATTGGCCTGGACGGACGGCTCAGATCGAACGCCCTATACGGCGTCGTTTTGGGGGCGTGCCTGGGCAGGCCTGGTTTGGACTGGGTCTTGCCTTGGCTTTGGGCCTCATTTTGGGGCCCAATCCGATTTTCCCTTTTCTTCTCTTTTTTTTTTCTTTTTCAAATCAACAAATTAAACTAAAAATTCCTAAAAATTATAAAAATTAAAATAAACTCACACACATATTGGTTAGCACCTATAACAATTAACACAAAATGAACAAAATAAATAATAAAAAAATAAAAATAAAAATGGTTAGCTCACAGCTGAGAATGAACGATGCACACATACACATTTTTTTGAATTTTCTTTTAACGACAGGCCTTTTTTTTGTATTTTTGTTTGATAATGACTAGATGCAAAACGGACAGACTCACAAACGATTAACAAAACATGTCACGGAAAGACCGAAAAATTGTACAGCGAAGCCCTTTGCCGCTATTTTTATTTTCTTTTGGAGCAATTGTCCGTGAAGCAAAAATCACGTGCTTACAGCTGCCCCTCTTTGCACGAAGACACGAAGGGTTTTTGCGCAAAGATAAAGCGAGCGATTTTTGCCCGTCCGAATACTCCGTGTGAAGCATTTTTTGAAAATGATTTGACCGAACCTTTGCTTCAGAGGTTTCCTACATATCCTGGGCTGAAACAGGAATCAGGTCAATGTAGTTCGGGAAATTTTGGTAGCTGGGACTACTGTGCGACTGTAGTGTTTGCTGTTGTTGTGCGCTGTTGTATGCTGCTGTAGGATGCTACTGCTCAACCGATCTCCCTATTACATTGCTCTAAAAGGAAAACAAGAAGCTAAGTTAAACTGAGGATCTTAAAATCTCATCCATCTTCGACTTGTTCTTGTTGCCTTGCTTTCTTGTCGGCTATCGCTTTCCTCTGACGCCTTTATTTTGTGAACTTGGAGATGATGCTGGTCCTTCACCTTTTCTGAATGTCAGTTCTCATCACTTTGCTTGATCTGCTGGGGATACGGCTTTCTTCTTTAAATCTTCCAATGGTTTCTTCAGTGGTATGGCTTTTCATCAGAATTGTTATACTGGGCATGCTACAACGTTCCCAAATTACTCTTTTGAGACGCGTTCCTTTTTCCTTTTGAATTGCGCGCTTGCCTCTGCAGTTGTCTGCTTCTTGGTGCTGGGGATTTCATTGTTTCCCGTTTGGGGATCTCTGTTGTTCCCTTCCGTCTTCAGGTGGGGTGACTGATTCCAAAATCTAGAGCTGAATGTATTCCCGCATTATACTGGTGGGCGACCTAGAACTTAAAAGTATTCCCGCATTATACTGGTGGGTGACCTAGAACTTAAAAGTATTCCCGCATTATACTGGTGGGTGACCTAGAACTTAAAAGTATTCCCGCATTATACTGGTGGGCGACCTAGAACTTAAAAGTATTCCCGCATTATACTGGTGGGCGACCTAGAACTTAAATGCATTCCCGCATTATACTGGTGGGCGACCTAGAACTTAAAAGTATTCCCGCATTA
This sequence comes from Nicotiana sylvestris, assembly GCF_000393655.2. Lineage (NCBI taxonomy): Eukaryota > Viridiplantae > Streptophyta > Magnoliopsida > Solanales > Solanaceae > Nicotiana > Nicotiana sylvestris. Next base: position 69,649,536 of record NC_091063.1, read on the forward strand.
TACTGGTGGGCGACCTAGAACTTAAAAGTATTCCCGCATTATACTGGTGGGCGACCTAGAACTTAAAAGTATTCCCGCATTATACTGGTGGGCGACCTAGAACTTGAATGTATTCCCGCATTATACTGGTGGGCGACCTAGAACTTAAAAGTATTCCCGCATTATACTGGTGGGCGACCTAGAACTTAAATGTATTCCCGCATTATACTGGTGGGCGACCTAGAACTTAAAAGTATTCCCACATTATACTGGTGGGCGACCTAGAACTTAAATGTATTCCCGCATTATACTGGTGGGCGACCTAGAACTTAAAAGTATTCCCGCATTATACTGGTGGGCGACCTAGAACTTAAAAGTATTCCCGCATTATACTGGTGGGCGACCTAGAACTTAAAAGTATTCCCGCATTATACTGGTGGGCGACCTAGAACTTAAAAGTATTCCCGCATTATACTGGTGGGCGACCTAGAACTTGAATGTATTCCCGCATTATACTGGTGGGCGACCTAGAACTTAAAAGTATTCCCGCATTATACTGGTGGGCGACCTAGAACTTAAAAGTATTGAAATTGTTTCCCCGTTCTTCCGAGAAAATTTTCGACAATCGGCAGAAAATTTTCTGCCCCGGTTTTTGGTGACTTCCATGGCGGTGCATCTTGCGGCCATCATCAATCCTTTGTTTTCCTGCAGCAGACAAAAGGATTTAATCAGTTTTAAATCGTGGTGGTAGAGGGTGCCTTTCTGGCGAGCAATTTTTCTTTCTTCCTTTTCTTGCTCTTTGTCCCCATAATTGGTTGGCGGGCAAAGTTGCCTGTTGGGGTCTCTAGCCTGCTGGGGATTGGTTTTCAATTTATCCCCTTTTCTGCTTTCTTTTAAAACACATGATGTGGGAGTCTGCTTCTAACTCCCGAAACCACTCCCTTTTGGAGCTTACTTCTTCCAACATTTCCGAGCACAATCCCTGCATTGCCTGGGGCCGGCCTTTTAAGACTGTTTGTATTACCCTGCATTGGGTGAATTTCCCTTCGGTTTCTGGTAGTAAGCTTTGAAAAATCCTTTAAAGACACTTTTTAGGAAAAGAAAATAAAGATATGGAAAAGAGAAAAACTTTGTGAACCAATATTTTGTGGGAGGAGCTAATCAAAAGAACTTATCTGGAGGACACAACTGGTCCCCGTGATCATGACATGCACCATAGATTCCCGACACAGTCTATTTGTATCGATCGATTCGCCCGATGGTCTGACTTGCTGGGGATGATAAAGGAGTGTTCACTTCGTTTCGAATGTGGTAGCTTTGCTGATCTGTCTTGCCGCCTCATAGTGCCCTTCGAGGGGTTTTCACTAATGAGACTCTCTCTTTTCTCTCATCTCCCGGCGCCTTATGGTGCCTGTGAAGGTTTTCACCAATAAGACTCTCTCATTTCATATCCCTCGTCTTACATCGCCTCTCGGTGCCTGTGAAGGTTTTCGCCGATAAGACTCTCTCATTTTATTTCTTTCAAGGAATCAGGGCGTTGTAGATACGACCCTCTCTTCTGGAGATTCCTTTGACTATCAATTCATTCCCAGTCTCACGATCCTCTTCTTTGCTGGGGATCAGTGTATCATTCTCGGTCTTATTTGCCGGATTTGGCATCTCTCGAACATTGATCGGGAGGTCTTTTGGATGTTGACGTTGGTTTTGGTGTGGGTTTGAAGAAAGGCTATAAAAATGAAAACAAATTTGAAGGGTGATGTGCTACGACTTTTGGAATCAAACCTTTGTTGGAACTCAAAACATAACTTCTGCCCCAGTTTTCTTGCTTGGGGAATTTATCTTTTATGCTTATGTTGAGCTACGTGCGTTACGCACATTGTGCCTATTATGCACACTATGTACATTATGCATCCTATATTTGCTATGATGCATACTATGACCGAGCCGTGAGGCGCCTACGTATCCTCTTTGAGGAATCAGGTCAAACGTAGTTCCCACGGTTTTATATTCCTTGATTTTTCTTTTCTTTCTTTTCATTTTCTTTTCCCTTTCTTTTCTTTTCTCTTTCTTTTCCTTTCATTTCTTTTCCCTTTTTTCGTATCTTTCCCATTAGTGATTCCAAAAGAGGGGTATTGAAAGAATTTGCTCAAGGCTCAAAGGGGGAAGCGAAGGTTAAAAGTGTTTGGATAGAAGAAAGAATTGCCTCCGTCATCTCATTATTCAACAAATGCCAAATACAAACAAATAAACCAAAATTGCCATAATTTAAAGAAATTACGCATAATATCTCTTGACTGCATCTGAATTGATAGCCATGTCGACACATCTACCTTCGACATCTGTCAAACACAGAGCGCCGTTGGACAATACTCTGGTCACGATATAAGGCCCTTGCCAATTTGGGGCGAATTTGCCTTTTGCTTCGACCTGATGTGGGAGGATCTTCTTTAACACCTGCTGCCCTACCTCAAACTTCCTGGGGCGCACCTTCTTGTTATATGCTCTTGCCATTCTCTTCTGATACAGTTGACCATGGCACACTGCTGCCAATCTTTTCTCATCTATCAGGCTCAACTGTTCCAATCGAGCTTTTACCCATTCATCATCATCAATCCCGGCTTCAGCGACAATTCGGAGGGATGGAATTTCGACCTCTGCTGGTATCACGGCCTCAGTTCCATACACCAACAAATAAGGAGTTGTGCCTATGGAAGTCCGGACGGTAGTGCGGTAACCCAACAAGGCAAAGGGCAACTTCTCGTGCCACTGTCTGGATCCTTCCACCATTTTTCGCAGTATCTTCTTGATATTCTTATTGGCTGCTTCGACTGCTCCATTTGCCTTAGGACGATATGGGGTGGAATTGCGGTGTGTAATCTTGAATTGTTGGCATACCTCTTTCATCAGGCTGCTATTAAGATTCGCACCGTTATCCGTGATGATCACTTTTGGGATCCCAAATCTGCAGATGATATGGGAGTGAACAAAGTCCACCACCGCCTTCTTGGTTACCGACTTGAAGGTTTTAGCCTCAACCCATTTGGTGAAGTAATCAATGGTCACTAGAATGAACCTGTGACCGTTGGACGCTGCTGGCTCGATGGGCCCAATGACATCCATGCCCCAGGCCACAAACGGCCAAGGTGCTGACATCGTATGTAACTCTGTTGGCGGAGAATGAATCAAATCTCCGTGTATCTGGCACTGATGGCATTTCCTCACAAAAGTGATACAGTCGCGTTCCATGGTGAGCCAATAACACCCTGTTCGAAGGATCTTTCTCGCCAATACATATCCGCTCATGTGTGGTCCGCAAACTCCCGCATGTACCTCTTCCATGACCGTCATTGCTTGACTGGCATCTACGCATCTCAACAATCCCAAATCCGGGGTTCTTTTGTACAATACTCCTCCACTGAGGAAGAAACCATTCGACAAACGCCGAAGGGCTCTTTTTTGGTCTCCCGAGGCATGTTCTGGATATATCCCCATTCTGAGGTATTCCTTGATATCATGAAACCAGGGTTCGCCATCTGCTTCTTCTTCTATGGTATTGCAGTAGGCGTGCTGATCACGGACTTGGATATGCAGAGGATCAACATACATTTTGTCAGGGTGGTGCAGCATTGATGCTAAGGTGGCTAAGGCATCTGCAACCTCATTGTGAACTCTCGGGATGTGTTTGAACTTCACCGATCGAAATTGCTTGCTCAGATCATGCAAGCATTGTCGGTATGGTATGAGCTTCAGATCTCGTGTTTCCCATTCGCCCTGAATTTGATGTACCAAGAGGTCCGAGTCTCCCAAGACCAAGACGTCTTGGACACCCATGTCGGCAGCCAGGCGCAGACCCAGAATGCAAGCCTCATATTCGGCCATATTGTTGGTGCAATAGAAGCGTAGTTGAGCCGTAACAGGATAATGCCGTCCTGTTTCAGAAATGAGTACTGCTCCTATTCCAACCCCTTTTGCGTTTGCAGCTCCATCGAAGAAAAGCTTCCAACCTGGTTCCTCAGGTAATTCCAACTCATTCGTATGCATCACCTCTTCGTCAGGAAAATACGTTCTTAAGGGCTCGTATTTTTCATCAACGGGATTCTCTGCCAAATGGTCTGCCAGTGCCTGGGCTTTCATGGCCGTCCTCGTCACGTAGATGATATCAAATTCTGTGAGCAGAATTTGCCATTTTGCTAACCTTCCCGTGGGCATAGGTTTCTGAAAGATATACTTCAGCGGGTCCAAACGGGATATGAGATAAGTAGTATATGAAGACAGGTAGTGCTTCAACTTCTGAGCTACCCAAGTTAGGGCGCAACATGTTTTCTCGAGTTGAGTGTACTTGACCTCATGCACTGTGAATTTCTTGCTAAGATAGTAGATGGCCTGCTCCTTCCTTCCTGTGTCATCATGTTGCCCCAGTACACAACCAAATGAATTTTCCAAGACCGTCAGGTAAAGGATTAGGGGCTTCCCGGGCTTAGGCGGGACCAATACGGGTGGATTAGATAGATACCCTTTGATTTGGTCGAAAGCCTCCTGACACTCTGTCGTCCAACCTACTGCAGCATCCTTTCTCAGTAGCCGAAATATGGGTTCACAAGTTGCTGTGAGTTGAGCGATGAACCTGCTGATGTAATTGAGTCTACCCAGCAAACTCATTACCTCTGTTTTGTTCCTTGGCGGTGGCAAGTCTCGGATGGATTCAATTTTGGATGGGTCTAACTCAATCCCCCGTCGACTGACGATGAATCCTAGCAACTTTCCTGATGGAACCCCGAATGCGCATTTGGCCGGGTTAAGCTTGATATCATACCTTCGGAGTCTTTGGAAAAATCTCCTTAGGTCTGCTACATGGTCCTCCTGACGCCAAGATTTGATGATCACATCATCGACGTACACTTCTATTTCTTTGTGTATCATGTCATGAAACACAGCAGTCATTGCTCGCATGTACGTTGCCCCAGCGTTCTTTAAACCGAACGGCATTACCCGATAGCAGTAGGTTCCCCATGGCGTAATAAATGCTGTCTTCTCAGCATCCTCCTCATCCATTAGGATCTGATGATAACCCGCATAGCAATCCACAAAGGATCCGATCTCGCGCCCAGCGCAATTATCGATCAGGATATGAATGTTGGGTAACGGGAAATTGTCCTTGGGACTTGCTTTGTTGAGGTTGCGGTAGTCGACGCACACCCTGATTTTTCCATCCTTCTTTGGGACTGGTACCACATTGGCCAGCCACTCGGGATACCGAGTGACCCGAATGACCTTAGATTGTAATTGCTTAATCACCTCTTCTTTGATCTTTACACTCATTTCTGTTTTAAATTTCCTTAGTTTTTGCTTGACCGGAGGGTATGCCGGGTCAGTGGGCAATTTGTGAACCACTAAATCGGTGCTCAATCCAGGCATATCATCATATGACCATGCAAAAACATCTTTGAATTCCCTGAGAGTTTCGATCAATTCTGCTTTGACATTTGGCTCAATGTGGATGCTAATTTTGGTCTCTTGGATGATATCAGCGTCTCCTAGGTTCACAGCCTCAGTGTCGTTTAGGTTAGGCTTGGGTTTCTCTTCAAATTGGCACAGTTCTCGGTTTATTTCTTCGAAGGCTTCCCCTTCGTCACATTCGGATTCATCATCACAAAAGACCTCTTGTATCATTGAGTCAGATTCAGATTGATTTATTAGACTAGGTCGAAGATCCGCTGTGCATGCCATGTCATTAGGACCAGTAAAAAGAGAACTGTTCAGAAAGAAAAAGAACAAAACAAGAAATTAAAATGGGACAAAAGAAAAGAACTTTATTAAATTTGCAGGATAAAAAGGGTTCACACTTTTACAAAACGAAAGTAAAATTGGGATTACACCCTTGAATAATCCGATCAAACAAACAAACAAACAAAACATTAATCAAAGCCTACTACCAAGACTCCCCTCGGACAGGAAGAGGAGTAACCGTCCAATTGTTGGTCTTGGCCTTAGGCCCCACGAATTGTATCTCTGCTCTGCTGGAACCCTCTCCAGCTTCCACCATACTGACATCCGCAAATAGCCTCTCAAAACTCTGATTGAGGTCTTCATTTATACCGATCAAAGGTCCTCGAACCTTTGGGATCGCTGACCCCTTGGCACTTGCTTTAACAAAAGACCTTGAGAGGCGTGGCACTGGTTTAGGCAGAAACCAGACCTTCTTCTTCATTCTTCGCGCCTCCTTCCTGTCTGCTGCGGTTGGTTTGAACCCCAACCCGAAGGTTTCCAGATTCTTAGGAAGGGAAACAGGTTGGACTATCCCTTGAAGTTCAACTCCCAGGCCTTTTCCCGGCACAAATCCGTTACCCAGCATCTCCGATACCATCATGACTGTTGCGGCAGCTACCCTAGGGTGCGGGATGATTTCTCCTTCAGAGATTTTGTTGGCCGACCCTGTATCGAGAATCTGGTAGACCCAAGGACCCTTGTCATCAGTGGTCTCTATGAAAGGCACAATGGTTCCGCCCATGGTGCATGTTGTATCCTCACCGTGCAACACGACCTCTTGTCTTTCCCACTCGAACTTCACTGTCTGATGTAGGGTGGAAGGCACCGCTTTAGCTGCGTGAATCCAGGGTCGTCCTAACAGCAAGTTGTAAGATACCGTGGCGTCCAATACCTGGAATTCCATGGTAAACAGGACCGGGCCAATGGTTAGTTCAAGTACAACATCCCCCACAGTGGCTGTTCCGTTTCCGTCAAACCCTCGGACACAGATGCTATTCTCCCGGATTCTTCCACGGTCAATCTTTAACTGGTCCAGGGTGGATAATGGACAAATATTGGCGCTTGAGCCGTTATCCACCAATACTCGGGTTACCACCGAGTCTTCACATTTGACAGCTAGGTATAGAGCTTTGTTATGCTCCGTACCTTCCACCGGCAGGTCATCATCTGAGAATGTCACTCTGTTCACCTCGAAAATCTTGCTAGCAATGGTTTCCAGGTGGTTTACAGAAATCTCACTGGGTACATGGGCCTCGTTCAATATCTTTAACAGGGCCCGACGATGTTCCTCGGAATGGAGGAGTAATGACAATAGTGAGATCTGGGCAGGTGTTTTTCTCAGCTGCTCAACCACAGAATAGTCTTGTACTTTCATCTTCCTCAGGAAGTCTTCAGCCTCTTCTTCTGACACTGGCTTCTTGGTTGCCACTGGGTTTGTTTTTCTTAACTCCACCGGAGCAAAGCATCGACCTGATCGAGTCAGCCCTTGCGCTTCACAACTGACTTCTTCCACCTGTTTTCCTTGGTATGTCACCACTGCTTTTTCATATTTCCAGGGCACAGCCCTGCTGTCAAGCATTGGCAGTTGGACCACCGGCTTTATGGTCACCCGTTCTCTACATACCCCTTTCAACATGACTGCCGGTGTGGGCAGGATCCCTGGTATTACCAACTTGCTTGGCTCGGGTTTGCTTGCTATGACGGACGGGTTCTTCCCCCATAATACTACCGGCTTGACACCTTCTCCCTGCGACTGTACATTTGTTCCTCCCCTGGTTAAGACTTCTTTTGGGGCAGCTTGGATCATCATCACTGTTTGTGAGGGTTTTCTTAATTCGCCTCCCTCACACACCAACTCAATCATGTGAGCTTCGTGGTGCGCTGGCAGTGGGTTTTGGTTGATGTTAGGAGCCTCTGGTGTCTGGACCTCGATCTTATTGCTGTCAATAAGATCCTGTATGGCATGCCTTAACTTCCAGCACTTCTCGGTATCGTGCCCGAGCATCCCTGAACAGTATTCACAACTGATTGAACGATCCAAATTCTGAGGCGGGGGATTTGGTTCCCGAGTATGGACAGGACTAACCAAACCTAATTGCCGCAGCTTGTGGAACACAGCGGTGTAGGTTTCTCCCAGTTCGGTGAAGGTTCTTTGTTTCCGCAACCTGTCATTTCTAGCATCTGGATTTCCCCGGAAACCTGCCCCCGAAGGATTTCTATATGCCCTTGGTGGAGGGTAAGTGTTTTGTGGTGGTGCATATATGTTCTGGGGAGCCGGTGCGCGCCATTGTGGGCGAACCGGAGGCTGAGTGTATACCTGGGCTTGGTGTACGGAACAATGTGGTTCTCGAGGTGGATAGAAATTTTGTGGTGGGTTGTATGGATAGTTTGACCTGTGAGGCCTGGGTTGGTTGTAGTGTGGCCTGCCAGCCCTGGGCCAACTGCCTGCCTCGATCGTGGCAACCTCTTCTTTCTTTCTTCTTAGCGCACCTCCCGTGCCGCTTTGAATAGCCTGGGTTGTGGCCTTAAGTGCCGAATAGTTTAAGATCTTGTCCGACCTCAAACCTTCTTCTATCATGACCCCTATTTTGACCACCTCGTTGAAAGATTTTCCAACCGTTGTCACCAAGTGACCAAAGTAGGTTGGATCCAATGTCTGCAAAAAGTAGTCTACCATCTCTCCCTCTCTCATGGGAGGATCGACCCTAGCTGCTTGTTCTCTCCAGCGGAATCCGAACTCGCGAAAACTTTCCCCGGGTTTCTTCCCAGTTCTCAATAACGTGAGACGGTCAGGGACTATCTCTAGATTGTACTGGAAATGACCTGCAAAAGCCTGTGCCAGATCATCCCACGTGTACCACCTGCTGAAATCCTGCCTGGTATACCATTCCAGTGCAGATCCGCTCAGACTTTGGCCGAAGTAAGCTATCAAAAGCTCATCCTTGCCTCCTGCCCCTCTCATTTTGCTACAGAATCCCCGCAAATGTGCCATGGGATCACCGTGCCCTTCATATAAATCAAACTTGGGCATCTTGAACCCAGCCGGGAGTTGGACATCTGGGAAAGGGCACAGATCTTTGTATGCCACGCTGACTTGATTGCCCAGCCCGTGCAAGTTTCTGAAGGATTGCTCCAGGCTTTTGAACTTTCTTAACACTTCATCCTGTTCAGGGGCCTTAACCGGCTTCTCAACCTCTGCCGGTACTTCCAAATGGGGATTGTAAACCTGTGGTTCCGGTGCGTGGAAGGTAGGCTCAGGGGGATAGTATTGTGTATCGTGAGCCTGAAACAATGGCTCACTGGTCGTTCGCTGCAAAGGGGCTGATGCAGGTCCCACAAAAATGGGAATATTGGATGTTGGGAGAGGTTGATGGGGTGGTGGAGCTTGGGAATCATGAGGGCTTCTTTCTTGATGATAGAGGGGGTTTGGGCGGCTTGTGGAAGGGCCAGAGAGTGAGGGTACTCCGGCACGTGTCCCAGTGTCTCAGGGCTCTTTTGCGTTTTGGCCAGGGCTAGCTGCATTGCATGCATCTCTAGTCCCATCCTTTCAATCTTTTCCATTGCCTCTTTTAGCAACTGGCTCATCGGCCTTTCTTCCTCATTACTATTCTCAGAAGTGGTCATGCTTGTTGCTACCGGTCCTTTGGATCTGGTTTGGTATGAATGTGTTGCCAGAATTCTTTAACAACTAACTGTCTGGTATCAGACAACAACAAACTTTGTTAGTGTTAGAGCTTAACAGATTTGATCATAACACATAGAGGATGCAATGCACCTAGGCAATTAATCGTTTCTACATGCCTTGCCTCAAACAACATACGTCATCCCGGTTTGCTCATTCATCCATTTTTAAAGTACTTTGGGAAACCCTGTGTTTTATTTTGTATTTTTATTTTTATTTATTAAAAGCGGTCGAATCTTATGGGGATTGCCTACGTATCACGTCCCCGCGTGAATCAGACCAGGCGTAGTTCTGCCCTAAAGTAAAGACACATAGAAATTCTTCCGGAGTCACTTAATTTCATTATCAAAATTTGCTATTACACATTACTTCAAACAAAATAGCAATAGTACAGACTCCAGGGTTTTAAACTTGGTTTGAGGAAAAGAAAACAACATTGGGGAAACAACAAACAAAATAACCAGGACTCGATCAACAACTAATTTTCCAACTTAGGGACCCACGAGGCATCTTTCGGCCCTTTCGCGGCCCTAGGTGTAAGGTCTCTTTGCAAGCCCTTCAACTCGTTCATAATCCGATGGACGCAGCCCATGATGGAAGCAATGAGGTTTTCCCGAGGTGTCTGCTCGCATGCCAAACATTTTAGGTAGATGTAATGCCCGACTTTGTCAATTCTTGCCCGAATGTTGTCTCTTTCTGCGAACAATTGCCTTATCTGTCGGTTCTTCAACATTAGCGTTTGTGCATTGGCGGTGAGCTGATCCTGGAATATATCCATTTGCCTTTCCATCCTTGTCATTGCATTGTAATAGCGTCTCCGGTCGGCCTGGGTATCTTGCGTTTGCTTGAAGATCCGCTCCTGCAAAGCGGAATTTGTTTCCTTCGCTGCTTTGACGCTCAGTTCACAATTCCTCATGACTTGCTGTAGGCGCTTTCTCCGGGCCATTGTACCTTCTGCCCATTTGGCTCTCATCCTTGCTATGCAGGCCTCTGATAGGTCTAATTCTACCTGGCTCTGGATGACCTGATTTCTCAAACTGGCTATCAATCTTTCATCGGAGCAACGCCTCTGTCGATCGATGTTATTCTTACTGGCTTGGCGAAGCCGGGCCTTCAGGGTTTGGTTTTCTTGGGCTAACTTGTCTTTTTCAGCCTGCTCTTGGGCGACTTGTACGTTGTTTTCGAATACCATCCTTTCCATTTGTCGCTTCAGCTTCCTAATTTCAACCAGGTAACCTTCCTCTTTTGCAAGCCAGTCCCATTGTTCTTGCGATGACTCAACAAAATTTCGGAGGTGAGGCCGTTTGGTTGGCCGTTTTACGATGTTCTTCTTGTTCTGCCAAGTGATATAGGCCGGCGAGACTTCACCCCTAGACAAATCATTTACTCGGGTATTCGCCGTTAAGTACTGGCATTCACTCCATATGCAACGAACTGTCTTTTCAGGAAATTGGCCGTCACTGCTGACCTCGACTGCATAAGTGCTGAGATCTTCGTCCGGGTGTAGTACTTGACATCTTCCCAACTGCCTCATTACCCTGTAAGGGGCATAAGGTTGAATACCCCTGAGTCCCATCAAGAGGAAGTGAGGACCAGTGGCGGGCATGTATATGATTTCTTCCACAGAAAGCCAACCCAAAGTCCAGTTTATTTGGTCTGCGGTGATGATCCGGAGATAGGATATCCATTCTTCAAACCCTCCCGGTGATCGGAAACCTGAAACCCTTAAGCTATAACCCTCGATGCAGCCCACATTTGTAGACATGTAGCGCATATACTGAGGGTGGTGACACAAGTGTTCGATCATCCACATCTGTAACAACAAGTTGCACCCTTCGAAGAAGTCTGCTCCAGCCTTACAAGCCGTGAGGGCTCGGTATATTTCTGACATTATCATGGGAGCAAGGATGCTTTTATCGTTGGTAATCAGGATTCTGACGATTCCAGCCACCTTTAGGTCGATATTTCTATCTTTTCGGGGAAACACCACAAGGCCCAAAAATGCCACCATAAAAGCGAACCGCCTATGCTCATTCCATTTTACCAGATTTCCCCTGCTGCAAACACCACTTTCTGGCTCATTGAATCCTCCTATGCTCCCGTACCTCTGGTATATGAATTGTAGGGTAGAAAAACCTTTATCCAGTTCAGCGTATGGGACTCCTTTGCTTATCTTCAACAGATCCATGAATTTGTGTGAATTCACAGCCCTTGGAGCGATCAGGTATTTGTGTCTCAAACCTTCAGTGACGTCCATGTAACCCGCCACTTCCTCTAAGGTTGGGGTGAGTTCAAAATCTGAGAAACGGAACACGTTGTGGGCCGGATCCCAGAATGTAACCAAAGCCTTTATGATGTCGCACCGAGGCCTGACTTTCAACAAATCAACCAAACCCCCAGATGCAGTTTGACCTTGTCTTGCTCTGGCCTTTCCAAATCCTCCCACCATAATCGCACCTCCAGGGGAATTTTGCTTCTAACTGTCATCGGCAAACTTGGACTCATGCTTATTCTGCATGTTTATTGGGGTGATTAAGCAAAGATCCAGACTCATTAGACTCAAATACACAAATCGACACCTTTTTTTTTCTAGAAAAACGAAATTTTGGTTGTTTTTGAAAGTACGATGTTACCTTAAAACTTTCGTTAGTTGGTTTATACCTCTATTTTGAAAGAACAAGTTGAGCCCGATGGGGGTTGCCTACGTATCCCGCACCATGCGAGAATCAAACTGACATAGTTCGGGCATAAATCGAATTTTGGGGACACACTATTTTTCTTAAAAATGAATCAAGGACTCTCTTTTTTTTTTCTTTTTCTTTTAAAACAAATTAATAAGACACACATTTTTTCAAAATTCTGGCGGAGCTTTGACCATTTTTGTGACTTTTCAAGAATAAATAAGTAGCCCCTTAACCGTTATTCCTCTTCCTTTTCCGATATTCAGAAACCGGTCAGCATGCAAGCCTTGAAACAAGTAAATGCATAAAGCAAACAGGATGTAGCAGGATGGTCTTTATTCTCAGGTTGCCTGTCCTAGACGGACCCAGCCCCTGTGTTGAGTCCCCTAAGTCAAATGCACATGATGCAAATAAGCGTTCCTACTAGGGATCCGGCATGAAGTTATGTTATGCTAAGCTGTAAAACCTAGGTGCTTGTTCTAGACCTGGCTTACCCGAGCGGACAACTCGAGCCAAGGATGGGAGCTGTGTACCGGTAACCAAAAGGCCATCCGATTTTGCAACTCCTCCGAATCCTCGTTCTATTTTGGGCATATGACACTAACAGAAAGAAGCCACGACCAGCGTGCGCTCCTCAAGAGAGAAGAGAAGGGTTTCGGCACAGTTTATATGTACAGTTCAAACAATATCAAAGCAGTAAAAGCAGCATTTAGCACATTAGGCTCGAAACATGTAATCAAATCAGATAATAAATAAAGCCAAATAATAACAATTACACTAAGCTCGAATTCTTAACCCTGAACCAGTGGTTCTGGGTATCATCCCCAGCAGAGTCGCCAGAGCTGTCACACCTCCTTTTTCCGCGCCCGAGGGGGCGCAAGGGAGTTTTTTCCAATTAAAGGACAATCGAAACGGGATTGGTTTAATTATTTCAGAGTCGCCACTTGGGAGATTTAGGGTGTCCCAAGTCACCAATTTTAATCCCGAATCGAGGAAAAGAATGACTCTATATTATGGTCTGCGTACCAGAAATCCGGATAAGGAATTCTGTTAACCCGGGAGAAGGTGTTAGGCATTCCCGAGTTCCGTGGTTCTAGCACGGTCGCTCAACTGTTATATTCGGCTTGATTATCTGATTTTATACAAGTGTGAACTTATGTGCAAAATTTAACTTTTAACCGCTCTTATCATTTACTATTTTTATCAAGAATTGCAACGTTGTGAAAATGTATCTCGAACCGCGCTACAATCAATGTACCCGTGGTCGTCGACACACTTTGACTCCGTTGAGATTTGGATTTGGGTCACATCAATGTGCACCCGAGTTTAAGGAAATTAAATTATTAAAGGCGCGCCTAAAGCGACTAGCGTGTTTATTTTGGGTAGGACCGTGGAATTTTACTAAACGGTCCATCCCGAAGTCTAAACAATTTTTAAAGCAAATATTTACTGAGGGCCCCGCAATTTGTATTTTTATTTGGCGAGGCTCATCTTATTCTTATTATATTTTTTTTTTTTTTAAAATGAAATTGCAACGTCATGGACACGCACCTCGAACCACGCCACAATCAATGTACCCGTGATTAGAAACACATTTCGACTCCGTTGAGAATTGGATTTGGGTCACATAAATGTGCACCCGGGTTTAAGAAGGTAAGATTTATTAAGGCGCGTCCTAAAGAGTCTAGCGTATTGTTATTTTAGGAGGGTTGTGAAATTTGCTAAACAACCCGTCCTGAAACCAAATGCTTTGATAATATACGTTTAATGAGGGCCCCGTATCTTGTGCGTTTCTGTTTGTCGAAGTTCATCTCGTCTTTATTTTAACAGGATATCCTATAGCAACTACGTTTCTTGTCGCATTTGTCTCTACTAGTTGAGGTTAAAAATGACCCTATTCAATTACATGCTTGCAAGTTATTATAACGGAATCCCGAGTGCCTTTGCAGAATAAGAAAACATGACCATGCCCATGGGCAGCTAATCGAGCACCGCGGGCCCAAACCCAGCCCACACAGCATTGGCTGGACCTGGGCCGATGCCTTTCTGATGAAAGGCTGCTGGGTTCGATTGATTCGGGCTCGACCTTCGTGAGGTTGAGAAGTGCAGCCTTGCGCCGTTTATTTTAAAGCGATGGTTTGTCAATTATAAGGAGACAATTTATCAAAAGGACATGAAATTAACTAACATGGATAGTTCTATGTTTTAAGGACATGCTAACCATAAAAACCTAAGATACAGCCTACTGCATTTGAGACCCTTTTACCTATCAACCTACATATACAAACTAGCATTTAATCACCACATATTGCCATCTATTGGGCACACAGGCTACCTTCAGTATTTAAACAAAGATGCAAACTATTACATATTACATGAATATTTAATGTAACCATCTATGTATGAAGACATTCTTCAGGACTTTCATTTATATTCATGCTCAACTTTCCCAATTACATTTGACAGTGCATTGGTTGTGTACCTGATATAGAAGACAAAGAGGAAAGGAATAATCAGCTGGGCAGTACGCAGTAAACACAGCAACAACAGATACACAGCAACAACACAGCAACAAAATCAACCAACAAGGATGAAGCTCCCGAGTAGTCGAGCAACAAACAGCAATCCCAGAAACAGAATATGAACCAGCGGAGACAGCAAAGTATTCAATGTAAACACCCCAACAATTCAACAACCACAAGCAGCTCAAACAGGCCACGAACAGTAATTGGCCAAGACAGCTAAACCAACATAAACTCTTATGCAATTTTCAAACAGTGTTTGGTTACAATATTCCGAGACTTTATGTTTCTTGTTTTTCTTTTCTGAAGACTAAGAAATGTCCAGCCACAGAAATCCAGTGACCACAAGAAAGCTTGGCAAACGACAGAAAAGCAAAACCACAAAGACAACCTGATCCAACTGGACTCTTACACCGTTTCTTCTAGACAATATTCATTCACAATGCTCTGAAATTTATTTCTGTTTTTCCTTTTCAGTTTTCTTACTCACCGAAATCTCTTAAGACTCAAAAAAAAAAATGAATCCCCTTTTCTAACGGATGGTCCTCTCTTTTATAGCCTAACCTTAACACCTTCCAGTCTGTTTTACCACTCAAAATTACCCCCCCCATGTTGCTTTTCCACTCACTTGTTTTAAATAACCAAGCCCCCATGAAATCCCTGACAGCCCCTCTCTCTTTTTTGGTTGTTAAAGTGTACTGATCACTTGTTTGTTTAATCAAAGTATGGGCAGTAGGAATATAATCTGACAGCACATGCTGTCCGATTATTTTAATTCCTTAAAGCAGACCATACACATGCTGCCCACAGTCCAAACCAAATGGCGTTGTGTTTAAAAATCAAAATCTGAATCTGCCATTATAACCTTTCCCCCTAGATGTTCTTTTAATTTAATTTGAACAAAATCAATAGGCAATACAATTCAGTTCCTAATGGGACTCAAATACGATCACAGCAGAAATAAGCAATACGAATCAAGTTGTTACCATTAACGATTGAAACTAATTGACGACATATATCGACTCGACTATATTAATCGTAACACATAACAATCAATCGTTCATATGAACAACACGTATAGAGTCCCGAATGACTTCAGACCAATTTGTTCAAACACTGGGAACTTATGTGAATTAAACTCGTTTGACGACTAATCTATATCACAGGGTATATTCAGAACACAAACAGAAGACAATTGGCCAAATAAAAAGGCCTTTAACAGAGATGGAAGAAATCCGACTGAAAAATAACAAAATAACAAACAAACACAAAGAAATATGATGACAACTTAATTAGAACCAAACAAAGAGAAAAGGAAACTTACTGAAAAAGTTTGAAATCAAACGGACCCAAATCAAACTCGACTTCGAACTTTTGAGGCCGAACAAACTTTAATCAGGGTGTTCTCACATGAGAACACCTTGATTAAGGTCTATTAGACCTCAAACCTATGTCCAAACCGGCCGGATTCCCCAAGTGCATGTGTTCTAAAGTCTGGATATCCAGATCTGGATTTTTGGGAGTTGTGGGTAGATTCGGACCAAACCAAGTTTGGTTTGGTCACGAGGAAGGTCAGGGGAGTGTCTGGTATGAAGATGGGATGGTTTGGCATAGATCCGGGTTCGACTCAAATCTTCAAATGAAGATTCGAGACGAACGAAAGTGATTCGAGGCTCGTGGTTAGTGGATTCGTGTTCAGGTCAGTGAGGTGGTCCTAGGGTGTTCAGGAGGCGGTCATCGGCGTTCATGCCGCCGGCTTTAATGGCGAGGGATACTGGGGCGGCTGCTAGGGTTCGAGGATGAGAAGGGGTTGGGGAAGGAGATGACTGAAGGGGGGGTTCGGATAGGGGGTGCGGGGTAAAGGGCTGAGTTTATATATGGGGGGGTTGATTGGATCTGAGCCGTTGGATCATACGATCTCAACGGCTTGGATCTGAGGGTGAGAAACAAGACGGGGTCGTTCAGTAGTTAAACGGGGTCGTTTGGTTTAAATGAGGGGTTGGGTCGGATTGGTTATTGGGTCGGGTTTGAACACGGGTTGTTGAAAAAGGTCCTGAGCCGTTGGATTGGCCTGGACGGACGGCTCAGATCGAACGCCCTATACGGCGTCGTTTTGGGGGCGTGCCTGGGCAGGCCTGGTTTGGACTGGGTCTTGCCTTGGCTTTGGGCCTCATTTTGGGGCCCAATCCGATTTTCCCTTTTCTTCTCTTTTTTTTTTCTTTTTCAAATCAACAAATTAAACTAAAAATTCCTAAAAATTATAAAAATTAAAATAAACTCACACACATATTGGTTAGCACCTATAACAATTAACACAAAATGAACAAAATAAATAATAAAAAAATAAAAATAAAAATGGTTAGCTCACAGCTGAGAATGAACGATGCACACATACACATTTTTTTGAATTTTCTTTTAACGACAGGCCTTTTTTTTGTATTTTTGTTTGATAATGACTAGATGCAAAACGGACAGACTCACAAACGATTAACAAAACATGTCACGGAAAGACCGAAAAATTGTACAGCGAAGCCCTTTGCCGCTATTTTTATTTTCTTTTGGAGCAATTGTCCGTGAAGCAAAAATCACGTGCTTACAGTCATAATTCGAACGAGGTCAAATTTTGCTTTTTTGGCGATGGCCCTTGGCCATAGGGGTGTTATTTTGAGTTGGTTGAAATGTTAACCCGTCGTAGTTCCAGCGACGTCGAACTTTAGATTGCGAACGAAGATCGATGGAGTAAAATGTTGCTTTATTTCATTTATTGGAGTATTTTACATGTCAGTTTCATTTATTGAACTTTACATGCCACTTTGAACTTCGAGACGTCCCCCTCATCGCCTCGTTAAAAACCTCCCCAAGAAAACCCAATTGGGACAAAACCTGAGTAAGGGAAAAAGAGTACGACTCGGGTGGTATCGTTTTTCAGAAGTGGAAGTATTTGAGGTGGGCGACATTCCAGTAGTTTTGTAGTAGTTTTCCCTCCATTATTTCTAGTTGGAATGCCCCTTTGCTTTCCACCGTTGTGATTTTTTACGGCCCGTCCCAGTTGGTTCCCAGTTTTCCTTCTTTTGGGTCTTTGGTCGCGTGTGTTTTGACCTTGAGGACGTTGTCCCTGACTTTGAGTGGTCGTATTTTGGCCTTCTTGTTGTAGTACATTTCCGCTTGTTGTTTTTGAGCTACCATCCTTACATGAGCCATATCTCTCCGTTCTTCTACTTCGTCGAGGTCTTGTATTCTATTCTCGTTGTTGTTTGGTCCACTTTCATTGGAGTATCTCAGTCTAGGTTCTCCAACTTCAACGAGTATAATGGTGTCGGTCCCATAGACTAATGAATATGACGGGTCGCCTGTGCTAGTTTTTGGCGAGGTGCGGTAGGCCCATAATACTTCCGGTAGCAGTTCTGGCCATAGCCCTTTGGCGTCCTCGAGCTTTTTCTTTAGTATATTCAATATTGTTTTGTTGGAGGATTCTGCTTGACCGTTTCCAGCAGGATGGTATGGCGTAGAGAGTATTCACTTGATGCGCCATTTTTCGAAGAACTCGGTCGTCTTTTTACCAATGAACTGAGGTCCATTGTTGCAGCTGATTTCTTTAAGGATACTGAAGTGGCATATGATGTTTTTCCATATTGTAAACATGTAATTTTTTATCCTCTCCGAGATTTTACACATTTTTAGCGTTGAAATAGTTAGTTTAGGTCTAATATCTATTTTAACTAGTTTTGACTCTTTTACTTTATTTTATCAAAAAAAAATGAAAATTTTAAAAAATAGTTTCATTAATGTTTTGTAGTCATACTATTTTACTAGAGTTTTTATTTTTACATAATCTGGAAAAAATACTAAAAACAGTTTCATTTTAGGTTTATCGTTAATAGTTTATTTTAATTAATTAGGAGTGATTTTACATTTTTATAGGTGCTTTATACTATTGTACAAAAAGAATCGGATTTGGGTCTATGGTTTAAGAATTTTAATTTTTAGCTCAATTTTAATCCAATAATAGATAGACCCAACCCAAAACCCAAAGGCCATCTTAGCTCATAATCCCAAGCCCAATACACTTAGACCCATCAAATTTTATGACCTTTATACCCTAACCCTACATCTTTCTTCAGGTCCACATTTTTTAACTAGCATAGAATCCCTACCCTAAATCATCACCCGTAGAATCCCAAAAACAAGAGACCCCCCTCCCCCCGAACTTCTTCTTCTTACACCCTCACAAAACCAAAGATAAAAAAACAATCCCTCTTCTTCATCTCCATTCCAGCATCCCTGTAATTCGAAGACTCCAATCCTAAGACAAAAGCACAGCCGATACCTTTAGCACACCCTAACGTCACTCCCCTTATGCACCATCAAAGCATCAGCAACTGCTGACCCCATCGCTGCCACCAGCCATACCAAAGCTTGTCGGAAATCGCTCGTTCTTCACCTCATTGTCTCTTTCACTTTGAGAGCACGGTCGTCGGATTCTGAATCTGAGTCAAGTTCATATTCCGGGCCTAGCCAATTGTTAGATTTTCCAGTGAGGTTCAATCCTTCATCAGATCGAGGTTCCTGTTAATTATTCATTTGAATAGTGTCATTTCGGAATTCTGGTTCGTTTCAAGGAATCGAAATAGAGTAGCTAAGGTGTTTTGGGGGTCGATTCAAAGGTTCCCGGTGTTGAGCATTTTCCGATTTTGCTTTAAGGTCTATCAATATCTCATCCTTTATTTATTGATTCTGTCCTATATGATATTTGGATGATTAATTGCGATGGTAATTATTTTGTCGTTAAGTGCCATGCTTTTGACTTCAATATTCGTTCCTTTTAATTAAGGATTAGTTATGTTTTCTTTCTTGCTATCAGTTCCATTGTTGTTTAAATCTAACTTTGAATATGAGTATGTAAGAAATTAACTTGGAACATTAATTGAAAGTGTTTGACAGTAGGGGTTGGCTTTAAAAACGTAAAGGAAATGGTTGTTTTTGCTGTTTTGGATTTGAATTGGACTGTGGGGGTTTGGGTTTAAACAGAATCAAATAAATTCGAGCATCATAATCTTAGTTGTGGATTTTCTCTATTGTTTGCGCTAGGATCGTGATTTAGGCCGGCCACACTCGGGTAGGCAAACTTTTCCGGCGCGTGAATAATCATCGTGACTATGGGTACGATTCACATGGCATGGTCACGATACATAAATCCCAATTCGGGTGCACATTTCATGTGACTCGACCACAACTTCGAACATTAATAAAGTACATGTGTTGTTGATTATGAGTACGGTTCCCGTGATACGATTCACAACATGTACAAAAACAAACAAGTGTACGACAATCGTAACTTATTCCAGAAATAACTCCATAAATAATTAAAAGCGGTTGAAAAGCTAAAAATGCACAATAGGTATAAAATTTGTAATTAATCAGATAATTTGGTCAATTAATAATAGTTGAGCGACCGTGTTAAAACTACGGAACCCGAGAATGCCTAACACCTTCTCCCGTGTTAACAGAATTCCTTACCCAGATTTTTGTATTTGCAGACTGTAAAATAGAGTCTACTTCCTCGATTCGGGATTTTAAACCGGTGACTTGGGATACCTTAAATTATCCCAAGTGGAAACTCTGAATAAATATAAATAATTCCGTTTCGATTATTGTCACTTTAATTGGAAAAACTCCTTTATATTCCCTTTCGGGTAGAAAAAGGGAGGTGTGACAGCTCTGGCGACTCTGTTGGGGAAAAGCACCCAGAACTTCTGGTTTAGGGTTCAAAATTCGAGTTTAGAATAGCTGTTATAGTTGGCTTTTGTTTATTATTTGATTTTACGTGTTTGAGCCTAATATGCTAAATGTCGCTTTTTACCGCTTTGGTATTGTGTGAACTGTATATAAAACTGTTACGAAACCCTTCTTCTCTCTAAGTCTTCTAAATCTTCTGGTAAGTTCACGCTGGCGTGACTTCTTTTATGTTAGTGTCATACCCTAATTTAGAACGAGGATCGGATCAACTACAAAGCTGGATGGCCTTTTGGTTACCGGTACGTTGCCCCCTCGGCTCGAGTTGTCTGCTCGGGTAAGCCAGGTCTAGAACAATACACCCAGGTTTTAAACCTAGAATAACATAGCCTCATGTCGGATCCCTAGTAGGAACGCATGTTTGCATCACGTGCATTTGACTTTGGGGACTCAACACATGGGTTGGGTCCGTCTAGGACAGGTGTACCCAAAATCAAAAGACCATCCTGATGCATCTTATGTGCTACATGTTCCATTCTTCAAGGGTAAAAAGGGTCATGTGGCGGACCAATGATGGTTGAGGGTAAATGGGAAAGAAAAGGAAGTGAAGTATAAAAATGATGCAAGTAGGGCTAGTTATATTTTTCTTTCACATTTTTTTTCTCCAAGAAAAAGACAAAAAAAAATGAAAATGAAAAATCCAAAAAGATTTTGCACTTTCCCATCATTTTCCGGAAAAAAAAATCAAATGAAAAAAAGGAAAAAAGAAAATCCAAAAAGAATTTACGTGTTTCATCATTTTTCAAAAAAAAAGACAAAAAATATATTTTCTCTAAATTAGTTATTTTTTTAATTCTCGCCCGTATCCAATCTTTTTGAACTACGCATACCTGATTCTCGTCTTTCGGAGCGTGATACGTAGGCATCCCACATAGGGTCTGGTCTTCTTAGTGAGTCTTACGTTCTTGACTTCGAGGGTCGTAGCCAAATCTTGCATCTTTAGCCTCTTTTGGCCACATCGACCGTTTTGCAAAATAGGGCTATTTTCACAAAGTGGCTTGTTTAATTGTGTTTGGAAAGTCTTCAATCCACAATTAGCTATCTCCTTATTTTAAGGTCCGTCCTTCTTAAATTTGCATATCTAGCCACTTTTAGGTCGCGTCGGCCGTTCTTGCAAAATGGGGCCATTTTCGCAAAAGCAGTTGTTAACCCATGTCTTAGAGTGCTAAGTTCACAACAAAGTATCCTCTCTATTTAAGGTCCATTCTGTTGAACTTGCATGCTTAGCCATTTTTTGGCCACATAGGCCATTTCTACAAAATGGGTCATTTCTGCAAAGTAATTTTTCCATGTCTTAGAGGTCACTTTTGTTGAGTTTGCACTTCTAGCCACCTTTTTGGCCACATAAGCTATTTTACAAAATAGCCTCAATCATATCTTGCATGTGTCCAATAGGAAGTCTTATTGTCTCACATAGTGTTCTAAGTCTTTAATTCTATTTTGCCTTATTTTTCTCATACATGTGTGGATCTGCTTACCAGAGCTTGAGCATGACAGACGCCCAAGGACCCTCTTACTGAGGACTGTTGCATCCAGGAGTTGCTTAAGGGGATTTTTTTTACTTATTTTTGAGTTTGTATTTTTGTTGTCTTGTACTTTATAGTCATGTTCAGTAGCACTGATTCTTTTAGTTGGTGTCAGAGTTTGATGTAGTATAGTTGAGTTTGTCAAGTCTCTCGATATTGTATTTCCTATTTTGTATTTGAAAACCAAAAAAAAAGTTATAAATGAAAACTCAAAAAGATTTTTGTTTTTAGTTTATTACATTTTCAGAACTACGCTTGATCTGATTTATGAGGGACATGATACGTAGGCAACCTACATAAGGTTCGATCTAATCATCATTAAATAAAAAAGCATTAAAAAACAACAAAAAAAAAAAGAGAAAAAAAGAGAATGAAGTTGTGGGACGTGAGAAATGAGAGGAAAGAAAAGAGGGATAAGCAAAAAAAAGATGAGAAAGGAAATAAAAAACCAAGTTGTGCTAGAAATGAAAATGAATAAGGAAACGGGGAAAGAAGAATGAAATTGGGATGATGTCATCTGACCTTCGTACCCTCGAAGTCATTTTAGAACCGATAACTGTGACTAGGTGCATTGCATATAAAGTGAGATTATCTTATGTTAAATGCCCTAACGCTAACATGGTGACCTCATTTTATTCCTCTTTGTTATCTTCATTATAGCAGAAGGGTGGTTAGTTTTTTATTTTTAAAGTGGTAACTCTTCTCTACAACATAAAGTTAAACGGCAAAGGCAGATGACAACAGAATTGAGTTGGTTGATACTGGTGCCTAAAAGCAATTGGTTGAACAGGACAATGGGTTGGTTGAAGAGGTAAGGATGTTAAGATAACACATGACGGACATGTATCAGGCTTGGATGACTGGGAAGACGCCACCCCCGCCACCACCTAGTTTCCTAGATGCTACCCTTACCCAAACTCTGGTCATATTGCTAGATGAATCCCCATACTCCCTAGATTCTCCCGCTTATCACAGCTTTCCTAACCACCTTAGTAGCTCCATCACTCGTCCTCCAACTACCTTTTCCAAAAATTGACCTCCTGTTATATCCGCTATCCCTACGATCACAACTTCTCAACAATCTTCCCTTCATAGATCCAACAATGAACACCCACTCAAAACTCATGATGCCCAATACTACCTCTCAGAGGTTGCCCGTCTCCTCAAGCATATCAACCACTTACCCGCAAAAGGTTCCAACCGAGGTCAGAGTACAAAATGAAAAGGCAACAGGAAAAAGAAAAGACTTTCACTCCTATTGGAGAATCATATGCCAGTTTGTTCCAAAGGTTGAGGCAATTGGACATGTTATAGTCGATTCAGATAAAAATGTCAAACCCTCTTCCAAAGAATTTTGATTATTCTCAAAGGTGTGAATATTGCTCTAATGCCCCGGGTCACCGCATAGAAAAGTGTTGGCATCTGAAAAGAGCAGTTCAGAAGCTTATTGAGGTAGGTGACATTATCGTGCAAAATCTAGATGCAGTGGACACTAGCCAAAGTACATCGCCTGTTCATAATGAGACGCATATGGTGGGTATGATTTGTATTGAAAAGGAATATGAGAACTCTTCTAAGATCCTCGGAGGGCCACTTGCCGCAAAGCTTTTAGCGCTATCACTCATGGTTCCGGAAGTTGATCTTAAGAACGAGCCGACAAAAAGGACCCAAAAGCAATTTGCTAAGGTCAATGTGATGAAGACTTGTGAAGGTCCTCGTATTGTTGATGTGGAACTCAGTGGCTAAGATGTTGAGCTTAGTGATTGGAAAGATGCTCCTTTCTTGGCTAGCCAAGGAGGAGTCTTGGTGGTTTATTTTGTTGTCATTTCTGTTATCCGATTTATTTCAGGGTTGTAATCTGGATATTGTCTTGTGGCTCAAACCCTTCTATCCTTTATTTTGCCTAGTTTGTTTAGTCGTAGTAACTCGTTTAGTGTTATCTAGGATTGTTCTAGGATTGTAACCCCTGTTTAGTTTGCTTGTTTTGTTATTCGAACCCGTTCACCGTCTGTTTAATACAATCTCCTATTTCTTTTTTATTTCTAGTCTGTATTTGTTTAGTTCTCTTTTTTCTTTTATAGTTCTTTTCATGGTGACTCTACTGGCTTGACATGCATGTGGAATTCTCAGTCTAGTCTTAAGTTAGTCTAATTATGAAACAATGAAACAAGTTTTGAAGATGACAGGGACATTTGAGGTAAATAAGTAAAGATTTGGATATTTTGAGATCATTTAAAGCCTGAATTATGTGAAACTGGGGCAGATGGTTTGGAAAGTTAAGAGGACGACAAGAATTTATTACAAGAAAGTGTGTCCCAGACAATTTTAAGCAAGCAACTTTGAGTTCAAGCGCATCTCAAGTTACAACATAAAGCCAAGGGAGTTTGCTCCAAACTGACGGAGCACATCCATTTTTAAAAAGAAATCACCCAAGAAGAGCTCTGTACTTAACAAGGCACTAAAGAAAGGTGGAAGGCATATATATGATACCAATGTTGATGCTGCAAAAGAAGTGTTATGCATGATCTTCATTTTTCATCTTCAAGTTGCATGTGTTATACTTGGTATTCTTAGAAATTGGGAGACCCTCTTTCAGCTATCCATACACTTTATACCCTTTGGTACCTCTTTGAGCCTGTGCTGATTTCTTTGACCTCCCCTCTTTTGGAATCAAGTTAGAGTCATAAAAAAAAGAATCTCATGTCCCCATAGATTTGTTTCAGAAAATTTATTCCAAAAGAAAATTCAAAAAAAAAGAGAGAGATAAAGAAGAAAAAGAAAAGAAATAAAAGAAAAAAGGAAAAAATATCGCAACAAAAAAACAAAAAAAGAATTAGTTGTGAACTACGTTCAACCTGATTCTTGTCACCACAAGATATGTAGGCAGTCTTATGGTTCGGTCGCACCAAATAAAATATTTCATAATCCCACGAAGTCAAGAGTGGGGCGGTTTGTTTTTTTCTTAGAATCAAATTCTTTTGTTTTAGAAATTAGGGCAAAGTTTTGAAATGGATTCCAAAAGTTGTAAATAAATTAACCCTATTATCTTAGTTATTTTGAGTCTTTATGATATCCTTTCTTTCTAACCCTGTCCAAAACCCATATTACAGTCCAAAAAAGACCTCCCGGATAATCTTTGAGAGTGCTGAGTTTAGACATGCCAAGAGCATATGATATTTTTACCATGGTTAATGCATTTTCATCTACAGAATCAGAGGAAATAAGAAGAAAAAAACAGAATGAGAGAGTCTTATTGGTGAAAACCTTTACAGGTACCATAAGGTAACGGTGAGTTGAGAGAAAAAATAAAATGAGAGAGGATTAATGGTGAAAACCCTTCGGGTACTACAAGTCGAATAAGGATCGTGAATCAGATGGGATAATCCGAGCATTGAAGCCCAGTTTCACAACGAAGAGGTACAACAAGAGTTGAATATTAGACTTGCTTTGACAGATTAGGCCACTTAATCAAAGGTACATATCATGGTCATTAGAGTTGGTATCCACATCTGATAAGTTTCTACTTTGTAATTTTCTTGTTAGGTATCAACCCTTTCCATTGTTCCTTAACTTTGTTCTTCTTGCTTTGTTTAAGTCCTCTGGAGTCTGTTTTGTCAGAACAAGTAAGAAATGACTTCAAAATCTACTACCAACTTTCAACTACACAAAGCGGAGTCTGGCTAGCATATCAAAGCGGCATAAGTCAAGAAAGAGCAGTATGCGCACTGAGTTGGCAATGTTTGGTGTGCTTTGTGATTCATGTGAAATACAAAGGTTCGGTATATGTCAATTCATAAGCACAATGCAACAGATAAAGGGTATTGGGTTTGAACGGCTCAGAGGTGTTTTCTGTGATAAGGGTGACAGAGAAAGTGGTTAGTCAACAAACAAGAAAGGCCTCTCAAGTTGAAATCAAAGTTATCATGGCAAGTGAAGGAGAAATCACCCTCAAAGTCAAGGCCACAAACTAAGTACCATGTTTAAACTCACAAGTTTTCTTTGTGTGAAACAGGGACGAATACTATATCCAAATCAAAGGTTGGAAGCTTCAATTTTTCAAGTGCAGTGCCCAAATTTTGTCACCATAAAGGTTGTTTGAGAAGGTTTTTACCTCTTACACATTTTCCCTAGTTGTGAAGAATCGTACCTCCAAGGCATTCTCCCTAATCAGAAGAGTTTTTAGCTTTCCTTAAGTTCAGGGGTCTCTCCTGGAGAATAGGGTCAGTTTTTAGTTTCCTTAAGTTGTTAATCTTTAGTTTTTCTTAAGTTCAGGGGTTCCACCTGTAGAATAGGGTCAATTTTAGTTTTCTTAAGCTGTTAATCTCAAAGTTCAATGTCCCGCCTACAGAATAGGTTAGTTTAGTTTTCTTAAGTTGTTAATCTTTAGCATTCCTTAAGTTTAGGGGTCCACCTCGATAATAAGATCAATTTTAGTTTTTTTTTAAGTTGTTAATCTTTAGTTCAGGAGTCCCAACTAGAGAATAGGGCTAGTTTTTTTATTTTCTTAAGTGGTTAGTCTTTAGTTTTCCTTGAGTTCAGGGATACCGCCTGGAGAATAGGGTCAGTTATTAGCTTCCTTAAGGTTTCAATATTTGGTTTCTCTTAAAGTTCAGGGGTCCCACCTAGAGAATAGGGTCAGTTGTTAGTTTCCTTAAGTTTTCAATCTCTAGTTTTTCTTGAGTTCAGGGTCCTGCCTGAAGAATAGGGACAATTTTTAGTTTATTCAAGCTTAGCTTATAGTTTTCTATAAGCTCGATCTCACAGGAGACGCACATCCTAGTCGAGTTTTTAGTTTTACCTGCATCATTGCCTCCTTCATCAATAGCATAGGTGATTTACAGTTTTGCTAACAACTTACAAATCTTCCTCGTACAAACTGGGGCAGATTTTTTTTTTTGTTTTGTTATTTTTTATTGCAGGCACCCACCTGAAGAACGAGGGGCAACATTTCAGAAATCGGTTTTAGGTTCAACTCAAAAAAGCACCAGGAACCCACCTGAAGAATGGGGTCAACTTTCAATTTCGTTCGATATCAAGCAGGAGGATCCCACCTGGAGAACGAGGGTCAATATTTCAAAAATTGGTTTCAAGTGCAAGTTGGAGAAGCGTCAGGAGCCCGCCTGAAGAACAGGTCAACTTTCAGTTTACAAGTTCAAGTCAGGGAGGCATCAGGAGCCCGGCTGAAGAACATGATCAGTTTGCAATTTCAAGTTAGAAAAGCATCAGGAGAATCCCGCCTGAAGAACAGGGTCAACTTTCAGTTTGAAATTTCAAGTCAAAGAGGCATCAGGAGCCCGCCTGAAGAATAGGGTCAACTTTCGGTTTTCAAGTTCAAGTCAAAATCAAGCAGGAGGATCCCGCCTGAAGAGCAAGGTCAACTTCCAGTTTTCAAGATTCAAGTCAAAGACAGCAGGAGTCTGCCTGAAGAACAGGGTCAACTTTCAATTTTCAAGATTCAAGTCAAAGACAGCAGGATCCCACCTGGAGAATAAGGGCAATTTTTAGTTCAAATCAGAAGTAGCACGAGCCCACTGAAAGACAAGGTTTGCAAGCTCAAGTCTACACAAATTTCAAGTTTATTTCAAGTGCGAGCAGTAGGATGGCTGGCTGAAGAATAGGGTCAACTTCCAGTTTTCTTCAAATTCAAGTCAGTAGGATGCCCGACTGAAGAACAGGGTCAACTTTCAGTTTTCTTCAAATTCAAGTCAACAAGATGCCCACCTGAAGATGGGGTGAATTTTCAGTTTCATGTTGAAGGAGCAAGTAGAGATTCAAGGAAAATTCAAGACAAGGAATAGATAGGATTTTGTATTTTTCTTTTATTTTTGCTGTAAAGTTTTCTTTCAATTTTGATGTAATACAGAAACCGCGGACCGGAACCTCGACGACACCTCAATCGGCTCTCCACCTCGGTATACTCCATCACTCTTCCTAATTCTGAACTACACGTGGCCTGATTCCTTTATATCCAAGGATATGTAAGCAGCTCAGATACCAGGAATCGGTCACATTCTCCCTTCTTTTAGTTTTTGGTCTCTCTAAATAAGGGTCTGGTCAAAAAATTTGTCTCGTCGTTCTTTGTCTGAAAACTCTTCGCATTTCAGTCAAAGAGGGGCAGCTATAGACATGTAATTTTTGACCCTCCCCGAGATTTTACACATTTTTAGCGTTTAAATAGTTAGTTAGGTCTGATATCGTTATTTTAACTAGTTTTGACTCTTTTACTTTATTTTATCACAAAAAATAGTTTCATTAATGTTTTGTAGTCATACTATTTTACTAAAGTTTTTATTTTTACATAATCTTGAAAAAATACCAAAAACAGTTTCATTTTAGGTTTATCTTTAATCGTTTATTTTAATTAATTAAGAGTGATTTTACATTTTTATAGGTGTTTTATACTATTGTACAAGAAGATTTGGATTTGGGTCTATAGTTTATGAATTTTTAGCTCAATTTTAATTTAATAATACATAGATCCAACCCAAAATCCAAAAGCCATCTTAGCCCATAATCCCAAGCCAGTACCCTTAGACCCATCAGATTTATGACCTTTATACCCTACTCCAACATATTTCTTTAGGTCCACATTTTTTAACTAACCTAAATTTCCTACCTTAAATCATCCGCAGAATCCCAAAAACAAGAGACCCCCATCCATCCTCCCGAACTTCTTCTTCTTCTTCACACCCTCACAAAACCAAAGACAAAAAACAACCCCTCTTCTTCATCTCCATTCCAACACCCATGTAATTTGAAGACCCCAACCCTAAGACAAAAGCACAACTGTAACCTTCATCATACCCTAATGCCACTCCCCCTCTTCACCATCAAAGCAGCCGCAGCTGCTGACCCCATCACTGCCACCAAACATACCAAAGCTTGCCAGAAACCGGTCGTTCTTCACCTCACTCTCTCTTTCACAATGAGAGCAATGGTCGTCGGATTCCGAATCTAAGTCAAGTTCATATTCCGGGCCTCGCCAATTATTAGATTTTTTGGTGAGGTTCAATCCGTTACCAGATCGAGGTTCCTATCAATTATTCATTTGAATAGTGTCATTTCGGAATTCTGGTTTGTTTCAAGGAATCGAAATAGAGTAGCTAAGGTGTTTGGGGGTCGATTCGAAGGTTCCCGGTGTTGAGCATTTTTTTATTTTGCTTTAAGGTCCGTCAATATCTCATCCTTTGTATATTGATTTTGTCCTATATGATATTTGGATGATTAATTGCGATGGTAATTATTTTGCCATTAAGTGCCATGCTTTTGACTTCAATATTCTTTCCTTTTAATTAAGGATTAGTTTTGTTTTCTTTCTTGCTATCAGTTCCATTGCTGTTTAAATCTAACTTTGAATATGGATATGTAAGAAATTAACTTGGAATATTAATTGAAAGTGTTTGACAGTAGGGGTTGGCTTTAAAAACGTAAAGGAAATGGTTGTTTTTGCTGTTTTGGATATTGAATTGGATTGTGGGAGTTTGGGTTTAAATAGAATCAAATATTTCGAGCGTGATAATTTTAGTTGTGAATTTGCTCTATTGTTTGCGCTAGGAGCATGATTTAGGCCGGCCATACTCGGGTAGGCAAACTTTTCCGGCGCGTGAATAATCATCGTGACTATGGGTACGTTTTTTGTGGCATGGTCACGATACGTAAATACCAATTTGGGTACACATTTCATGTGACCCGACCACAACTTTGAACATTAATAAAGTACACGTATTGTAGATTGTGGGTATGGTTCCCGTGACACGATTCGTAACATGTACAAAAACAAACAAGTGTACGACAATCGTAACATGTTCCAGAAATAACTCCATAGATAATTAAAAGCAGTTGAAATGCTAAAATGCACAATAGGTATAAAATATGTAATTTATCATATAATTATGCCAATTAATAATAGCTGAGCGACCGTGGTAAAACTACGAAACCTGAAAATTCCTAATACCTTCTCCCGTGTTAACAGAATTTCTTACTCGGATTTATGTGTTCGCGGACTGTAAAACAGAGTCAACTTCCTCGACTCGGAATTTTATACCGGTGACTTGGGACACCATAAATTATCCCAAGTGGAGACTCTGAATAAAAATAAATAATCTCATTTCGATTATTGTCACTTTAATTGGAAAAACTCCTTTCTATTCCCTTTCGGGTAGAAAAAAGGAGTTGTGACACATATGAATGTGATGACTTCCTATTCGCGTATTTGGGCGAATGCACCTACTTCCACCCATTTGGAAAAGTATTCAGTTAAAACTAAAAGGAAACATGTCTTACCTCGCCCCGCTGGAAGAGGTCCAACGATGTCCATTCCCCATTTGATAAACGGCCATGGTGAAGTGACGGAGTGCAGGAGTTCGCCCGCTTGGTGTATCATTGGTGCGTACTTTTGGCATTGCTCACATTTCTTGATGTAATCTGCGGCTTCCCTTTTCATAGTGGGCCAGAAGTATCCTACCCGAATGAGGCATTTGACGAGGGCTCGGTTACCTGTATGGGCACAGCAGTGACCCTCATGTACTTCTTCGAGCATGTGCCTTGTTTGATTTGGTCCTAGGCATTTTGCCAAAGGACCGCCGAACGTCCTTTTGTAAAGGTCGTGATTTATGAGGTTGTACCTAGCCTCCTGTATTCGAAGCTTTTTGGCTTCCTTTTTGTCTTGCGGGAGTGTTCCCTCCTGCAAATATGTCATGATGCGGTTGCGCCAATCCCAAGTTAAATTTATAAAATGTACCTCAACTTAGTCTATTGACGAGTGGAGGAGGGTGACCACATTCTCCTTGGTGCTATTTTTGGTCGTTGCTGCTAGTTTGACGAGTCTATCTGCTTCGATGTTTTGCACCCAAAGTATCTGATCGAGTCGGCATTCATCGAATTCAGGCAGTAGCTTATAGATTTCTGCCCGATATTTCTGTAACCTTTGTTCCTTGATTTGGAAAGTCCCAGTAACTTGGTTAACGATGAGTTGTGAGTCGCACCTGAGGACGACTTGTCGTGTGCCATATTTGAGGGCCAGTTTCAATCCTACAATTACGGCCTCATACTCGGCCTCGTTGTTAGTCATATCAGGGCACTGTATGGACTGGTGAATTACTTTGCATGTTGGGACTTCAAGTACGAGTCCTAGTCCAGATCTTGACGCATTAGATGCATCGTCGGTATAGAGGACCCAGAGGTCGAGTTGCCCAGGGGAGGCGCGAAGCGCTTCCTGCTCGACCTCAAATAATATTTCAGTGGTAAAATCGGCGATGAAGTCAACGAGTACCTGCGACTTTATCGTTGTTTGCGGCTGATAGTTTATATCATGCTCGCTTAATTCTATGGCCCATTTGGCCCACCTTCCCAACAACTCGGGTTTATGTAAGATACTTCTGAGGGGGAAAGTCGTCACCACCGATATGGGGTGATTCGAGGTGGGGATACCTCATTTCTGCGTCAACTAAGGTTTTGCTGATATAATAAATCAAGGATTGCGTACCTTTGTTTTTGCGGACTAGAAGAGTGCTTACCGGGACTTCTAAGACGGCCAAGTAGATCAGGAGGCGTTCGCCGGGATCTGCCTTAGCGAGTAGTGGCAGTGAGGACAAGTATGCTTTTAGTTTTCTTAGGGCCTCGATGCAATCTGAATTCCACGAGAGCCTATTGTCTTTCTTTAGCACGTTAAAGAATTTATGGCATCTGTCGGATGACCGTGAGATGAACCTCGATAGGGCGGCTATCCGACCCATCAGTTTTTGTACCTATTTTTTGCTGGTTAGCATTTTGGGTATCCCTTCGATGGCCTTGATCTGGTCTGGACTGACCTCGATGCCTCTTTGTGATACCAAGAATCCGAGGAATTTGCCTGAGGTTACACCGAAGGTGCACTTTTCGGGATTTAGCTTCATTCCATACCGCCTTAATATGTTGAAGGCCTCTGTAAGGTGATTAATATGGTCCTCTTTCCTTTTGGATTTGACCAACATGTCATCGATGTAAACCTCCATCGTTTTGCCTAGTTGGTCTTTAAACATTTTGGTGACCAACCTTTGGTATGTCACCCCCGCATTCTTTAATCCGAACGACATGACTCTGTAGCAGTATGTTCCTTGATGGGTGACAAAATTGGTTTTCTCCTGGTCTTTCTCCTCCATGAGGATTTGGTTGTAACCCGAGTAGGCATCCAAAAAGCTTAGCAGTTTGTGCCCTGTTGTTACATCGATGAGTTGGTCGATATGAGGCAGTGGAAAAGAGACTTTCGGGCATGCCTTGTTTAGGTCCATGAAATCAATGCACATCCACCATTTCCCTTTTTTCTTTTTTACAATGACCACCTTTGCGACCCGTTGGGGATATTTTGATTCTCGGATAGAACCGTTGAAGAGTAGTTTATCAATTTCAACGCTGACGGCCTCATTGATTGCGGTATTGAACTTTCTCCTTATCTATCGCACCGGCGGATATAGCAGGTCGACGTTCAGCTTATGCGTAGCGATGTCTTTCGGAATGCCCGACATATCTGAATAGGAGAAGGCAAATAGGTCGGCATTGTCAGTTAAGAATTTATGAAATATACTTGGTTCTAAGAGATTGTGTCCGATATAAGCCTTTGTTGTGTTGCTATTGTTGTATAGTTGGACAGGATAGAGATCTTCTATGGTTGACTCAGCGTCCTTTATGATGTCGGGATCCTTGATAACGTCTATTTGTGTGTCGGGTTTGGTTCCCGTTGCTAATTGCTATGCTTTCGCATTCTCTCCCTTTAGTTATTGGGTGTGCGCACGATCCTGGGCATTGCGATAGCATTCTTGTGCGGGGAGTTGTTCGCCTTTGATGTTAAATATTCCCCATGGAGTAGGGAACTTGATTACTTGATAGAGACTTGACGGGATAGTCCGCATGGCGTGTATCCACGGTTGCCCTATGATGGCGTTGTAGGCTGTGTCTTGATCCATGATGTGAAATGTTGTTACCAGGGTGACTCCTCCGGCTAGAACGGGTAGCACTATTTCTACAAAAGTTCACTCGACTGCATTATTAAAACCCGTTAGTGTTATGCAACGCGATATTATTTTATCTTCGAGCCTCATCTCTACGAGGACTCGAGGATGGATAATACATGTGCTGCTTCCGTCGTACACCATTATTCTTTTCACATCAGTATCTGCAATACGTAAAGTAATAACAAGAGCATCGTAGTGAGGGAAAGACAAACCGTCAGTATCTGACTTATCGAAGACGATACTATCTTCAAGGTCATCATACTATTCGTGAGTGATCGATAGTTTGAGTTTGTATGTAGTGGTGAATTTCACATGGTTGATTGTTGTCCCGTCACCTCCACCTATGATCATTTGTATGGTACGAGTGGGAGAGGGCGGCTTTGGAGGTCCTTGGGGTTGTTCGCGTCAGCGAGAAAAGTTGGCTCGCCCTCAGTCGCTCATCAGTTCTCTCAGGTGTCATTGATTTAGCATTCTCACTACCTCCTGCCGCAGACCTATACAGTCCTTGATTTTGTGACCCCGTTCCAGGTGAAATTCACAGAGGGCATTTGATTTTCAAGTACTTGGGTCGGACTTTATCTTTTGTGGCCATTGCACCTTCGTGCCAAGCTTCTCTAGTGCGTAAACTATTTCTGAATGAGAAACACAAAAATTGTGAGCAGATAAGAGCGAAGGCATACCTCTTTTGTTTTGCGGTGTCGCGGTATGCCGAGGAGGGACATCCATGTACCGCAGGGGATGTGGGATGGTTGTTTTGATGTAGGGATGATTTCTCTCTCGACCGAGACTGGGGCCCAACTGATCCCTTCGACCGTTATTGCGACGATCCTTCCTTGTTTCTGTTTGAACTGACATCAGTCGTTAGATCGGGCCATTAAGATCGTCCTCGTCGGCTCTTACCTCGGCACAATAGGCGTTGTGGATTTCTTCCCAAGTGGTGGGAGGGTATTTCATGAACCTGCTTACTAGTTTTCTAGTTGCTCTCGACCCGTTTTTGCTCAACCCGTTATGGAAGGCCGTTACCGCCATCCCCTCTGATACATTCGGTAGGCTCATTCTCACCCTGTTAAACCGGGCTAGGAAGTCCCTGAGTCCCTCTCAAGTGTCTGCCTAACGACGAATATGTCATTTACCCTGGCTTCTACCTTTTTATCCCATGCGTGAGTGGTGACAAACTTGTCCGCCATTTCTTCGAACATTGCTATTGATCGTGCTAGTAGTTGTGAGTACCAGGTTAGGGCCTCCCTTGTTAGGGTTTCGCCAAACTTTTTTAGTAGCACTGATGGTACTTGTTCTTTCGAAAGATCGTTGTTTTTAACCGCTGTGACGTAGTGAATGATATGATCTTCTGGATCCATTGTACCATCATATATCTTCAAGTACGGTGGCATTTTGAAGGTTTTAGGAATGGCATGGGGGGTTGCTTCCTCGTTGTATGGTTGCTCGATGAATCGACTAACGTCTCGTTTCAGTAACAACTTTGGGGCACCTGGTATCTTATCAACCCTTTCTTGATGCTACTTCATCTGGTCGCGGAGCGCCTTATTTTTGTTTTTCATTTCTTCCATCTTCTTTAGAATGGCTGCGAGTGCATCGTTACCTGCATTAATAGTGGTGTGAGTGTTACCAGTTCGGGGGGCATCTTGTTCGCCGGCGGCTGTCGTGATTTCTACATGTGCAGCGTCCCTGTTCTCCCTTTGGGTGGGTTTATCAAGTATGTTGTTCAGAGTGCTTGTTAGCCATTCTTCCAGTAGCCTTTTTACCACCGGTGGCGCTTCTTCCGTTATTGACGTAGAGGCTTCCTTTTCGCGTGAAGCAGTAACGCTTTCGGGAGGGAGGCAAAGCATTTCGCCTAGGCATAGCGCTTGGCGTCACATTTTAATTGTCCTCCTTGTCATCTTCGTTGATGGTGTTCAAGATATTGGTAGTGACACTTGTTATCGTTTTCAACCTCGCATCTCCTTTCCATGCCATTGTTAGTTGGTGCAAACGAAGAAGAGGTGTTTTTTTTTATGATCTAGAAAGAACTATAGTTTCAACTGAAAAACTCCCCACAGACGGTGCTAAATTGTTTGAGCAAATAAATGCTAAACTAATTAGTAACAAAAACTAATAGGATGAATCTCAGTTGAATTTAATAATCTCTAGATCAAGTGGAGCAAAACTCATGTATGATGAGTAGAGTTTATAAACATTAAATAGTGAACTTAATATGTTGTGACTGACAAGATGTGCAATATTATGAAAGTGTAATAAATGTAAGAAATAACAAGGATTGTAGTATAAAAGAATAGTCACCCAATGATTATATGATTGGGTGTTTCCTTTCTCTGACGACGTGGAATGGAAAGTAATCAATATCTATGTGGGATCTTGAGATTTATAAACAAATAATGAACAACATGTGTATGGATGAAATGAATAAGACAACTTTCTCGTATATTCTTTTCTCAATCTTACAATATCACTCAGTTCTCGAAAAGGGCAGATCCCTTTTCGTTTACTATCCACTCCTATTTATAAGGGACATTCCCCAAAAAACTCTAAAAAGTATAGCACAAAGAATATTCCAAAGGTATATTCTTCATGTCTCTTTCTAAGTTTAGACTACCGAAACTACTTCATTTTACCTGCGCGCCTCTAGTCGTCATCCTTTACCACAACGATCGTCAGTTGTTGTATTGTAATGATTTCGTCCCAAGCCTCGCTTATCTGTTGTCGTGATTGTCAAATTTGGTCCAATACAGTCTGTCTCTAGTTTGACCAACCTATGACACTTAATAGCATATCTGATAAGGATATAAATTCGATTGTATGCTTAAAATCATAAATTTTTTCATCAAAAATTAAAAATATTTTTTTCTTCAAATTTCGGAATCAAATTACATCATATAACTTGAACGGAGAGAGTGCAATAGACGTCTATCTTTGATCTCTCTGTATGTTACTTTGTTTATACCACTACGGAAGTATAATTGTCCTTCTTATTTTCAAGCTTTAATTTTATTTTTTGTTTTATAATATGGGGAAATCTGTGTTCCCTTAATATAATAAGAGAGACTAATTGTTTATTGAAAGAGATTCCCAGTGAAGGCATCGCACTTTTTGCAAAGTGTTGCAAGTGGACAGATGGTCCGACTGACATTTCCAACTCAACGTAACCTTACCTAAAACAAATAATAACGTGTCACCGACTCCTCCTTCGTGTCGGTAACGACATTCAATCTATGGCCGCCGACCTTCCTTCGCAGCAATGCTACACCTCCCATTTTTACTTTTCTTTTGACTTTTGTATAATGCAAAGAGCATAACATTTTATTTCATGTTGAATAATTTATAGTAATTTTTTTCCAATCTAGTCTAGATAAAGAAAGATAGATTATAATATATTCACAGTCTAAGTTTATACTCTCTTTGTTCCGATTTATGTGAAGGTATTTAGATATCGAGAGTCATACGGATTATTTTTAATTATAATTTTTCATATATTTTTAATTATTAATTATTGTGACCTATTGTACTTTTTGCGTAATTTTTGAATATATAACTTTTATTTTAAAAACTGAAAAACTTTATGTCCAAATGGATAGTCAAAAATAATAAGTATGAATCATATAAATTATGACAGAAAGAGTATAATTTAACTATAATTAATCATCTAATTAGTACTTTACGTTGGCAAATTGGGTGAGATAACGCAAATATTTCATCAATTAGTTCATAAATCATTCAAAGTTCAAACATAATTGCAAACTCGCGTATGTGAATAACTACTTTTTTATATATAACCGAGAAAATTTTCAAGAAATGGTGGCGCATAATTCGAATATAATGAATAACCATCCTTTTATTCTTCTTCATTTAAATATTAAATTTTTATTTATAATAAGATAAAAATCTTTATGCTTATTACATTTTTATTTATATAACAATATCTATCGTATATCTAATTCACATTTCATGTGCTACACTTTTATGGAAACCTTGATTGCAATTACTCTTCTTTTGTTTCCATCAATAAGAAAATATAATAATTTTCATTTTTTTTCTTATATAGAAGAAAACAAAAGAAGAGCAAAGGAATCGTTTTTTGTAATAAAGATATCAATAGCACACCATTGTAAGCACTTGTTCCGCCGCCTTTTTCTCTTCACCGTCTCCTCGTATTTCTACAATTCTACGCTTTCCTTTTTAGTTTCTCTCTTTTTATCATTCTTCTTCTTCAACACCACATAAAAATTATTTAAACAAAACCAAAAAAAAAGGCAACAAATTATTCATCGGCACATTTCATTCTAATCTCCCTTAAGGCATCGCCAGGTTGAGACGACACGTCAAGAATGGCGCGCCGTCTCTTCACTTGCTTCGGCAAAGGCTCTTCTCATTCTTCTTCCAAACACCACCAGACCTCTAACGACAATGCAACGGCAGACTTAACGGCGGAGGAGCAGAAACGGTGCGGGCCAGTGGTGGTGGAGTTATTCTCATCACAGGGCTGCGCCACCTCACCTGAGGCGGAGCTGTTGTTTTCGAGGATAGGAAGAGGCGATTTTAACCTGGAGATGCCGGTGATTCTGTTGGCATATCATGTGGATTACTGGGATTATATGGGCTGGAAAGATCCATTTGGGTCTAGTTTATGGACCGTTAAACAGAAGGCTTATGTTGAGGCCTTAAATCTTGATACAATGTTTACTCCACAAATTGTGGTCCAAGGACGAGCTCAATGTGTTGCCAATGAACAAGAAGCTCTCTTCTCTTGCATCAAATCTGCCCCCAGATTTCCTGCTCCTTCCTTCCAGGTTTGTTCTTGTTACCATATTGTTGATTTTAAAAAGATTTGCTTTTGATCATACATGGAATCATTAGTAGATTTATATAATAAATAAAATGGTGCATTTTGGTGTTGCCGACATACCAAAGGATGTGGTGCAGAGACTGTTCTTCCCTCAACCAAAGGTTTCGGGTTTGAGCTCTGGGTATGAAAAAATACTTGGTAGGGAGCGTTTCCCCCGAATTGGGCCCTACATGGCGCGAATTCGAATATAGTCGGCTCCAATGCGGGTACCGAATACCGGGTGGGAAACAGAAAAAAAAAAAAATCTTTATCTTTCTTCATGATCTTATAATTAATCTTCAAAATCAAATCATGTTTTGTATTACCAATTTGTATTGGTTATTCCGTCTGATAAAAAACAATCGTAGTTGATACGGAGAATTTTTATGTTAGATTCAAATTAATGTGGGATTGATTTAATTCGTCATGATCTTGCACCAAGTTACAGTCTACTGGAAATGATAAGCTAATATGTGCAATCCAAGATAATTTGATCATTTGGATATCAAGAAAAAGTAACTAAAATTTGACCTCAACACATTATTCTGATAAAGAATTTTATTGAATTGGTACAGTTTAGTTTAACTACTGTCATTAGACTCTTTTGCATTCATTGGATTAGTACAATTCCATATGGACCACCTCTTATGAAAATACGTGTCAATTGGAAGGCGGATTCATGATTTAAAATTTGATGTATTCAGTCTTTAGGTTTTAAACTGAGCTTAGTATAATTTTGAAATTATGGGTCAGAATTTAATATTTATTGAAACTTTAGTGGTTTTTCCTATATATGGCTACATTTTATATTGAAAATATTGGTCGCTATTAGGACTCTCATAACTACAAAATGTTAGTAAATTATAGTGGTAAGTCTACAAGTCATCCTCCTAGGTAAGTGGTATTGTCAGCCTCCTATGATATATCCAACACATGTACTTACTGATTATAAATTGGAAGAGAAGCTGCTCCATAATCAAAACTCTCTCAGTTGCTAATGTTGCAAAAGACATATTAACAGGCGACATTCGAGAGGCCAACAGCAGAGTCATTGCAAGTATCCCTATTAGGATCTCTGAGGAGTAAGGTGGACAACAATGGTGTCAATATCATGATTGCTCTGTACGAATGCGGTTTGGTGACTGATTGCGCTACGGGAGAAAACAAAGGAAAAATGCTTGCAAATGACTATGTTGTTAGGAAGCTGGAAAAGCTCTGTTCAGTCAAGGATATTACTGCAAAGAAGACGATCTCTGGAACTGTCAATTTCTCTCTTTGGGATGGCTTCAATAGTAGCAAATGTGGCGTAGCTCTCTTTGTCGAAAATGGCTCTCATCAAATTTGTGGATCACAGAACTTTAAATTGCCGGAAAATCTCTGAATAGTTTGATGATTTACTGATTGAAACTCTTTGGTTACTGGTTGGATTGCTTGTAATGAGTTTCTTATCAAAATTTCTTGCGAAGCATTCCAGATACAAACTTGTTCATTATGTATAGGTTGTGTGTGAATGTTGGTGTTAGCTTCTTTATCCGTTTCTTTTTTAAAACTCTTTTTTTTTTTTTTTTCAGTTTGACATATTTATTCTTTCTTTGTACTAAGTGATTGGATTATTAGAAAATGCGACTAGAGATATTTTAGTGTAATTGCTTTTCTCCAACTTGTTTGTTGGGTTGAAGACTGCATAGATCATAATGCATTCTTTCACCTTGGTTTGCTTTTTTTTCTTTATTTAATGACCAAATTAGGTTAGCACTTCTAATTTCGTTTTCTTTTCTTTCTTAGCTGGCACTAGTTTGGTAAAAAATTGTGCTTCTCTGTGTACAGTTGGAAATTCATCGCAGGACTAATAGATCAAAAAGCAGAGGCAATACTTCCTCGCGTCTTTCCCTCCCGAGTTCTTTATAGAAATCTAGCACTCTAGCTTTGATATCTTTGCAAGGAAATTAGATTTTCTATAAGCTTATGCGAGAAAGTTATACGGTGGAATATGGTACTATGCAATTCCTTTTTGTTTTCAGTGGACACGACGGTCTACACAATTACCGCCTAAACAGACGAAGAGTTTTACTACCACATTAAGCATCTTTGTAAATCGTATAGTTGTATTATTCCAATTCCTAGCAGCTACAAAGTGCATGAAACTCCTAAAGATAACATCCAATTTCCAACCTTAAGCTCTCAATAGTTTCTATGAAGTTAAATGTAGACTACCTACCATATTAAGGAACACTTTAGTTTCTGTCTCTCTGGGAAACTCATACAAGAAGCATTCGGTAGCATAGCCGCTACATGAGCAGTACTCAGTTTTATATTTTTATGGCACCAAAAGAATATGTTTTTAGCAAAAAGAAATGCAATATCTACAAGAAAACAGCCAAACGATCACATAACAAACTTTTACCCCATGAAAGGGAAACTAAACCTCCACTGATTATTTTTCTTTACAAGAAGCACCGCACTGCCCTTTTCTCCACCATCCTTCGAAAGAACCAAAGCAGAAAAGGGATGGATCTGGTTTAACATTTCAATTTTGGCAAAAGAGACACGTGCATTAAAATCCGCTAGTGCTTTACACTGAATCAATAGCCTCAACCTGCTGCCGAGCTAGGTACTTCTCCCTTCGCTCCTTCTATTGATGAACAAGAGCAAGCAGAAAAACAAAGTTAGAGCCTAAAGGAATCGAACATGGAAATATACATGCCTTGATTTACACATACAGAGTCTTACCCATTCATCTATTACTAGACCTTCTCCCACAACTTTTGGTCCAGTTTCAACTGGAGGTTTCTTGCGAGATTCTAATGCTGCCTCAGCTTCAGCCAACTGACGTTTTAGCTTTTCCAGTGCCTTAATCAATCAAGTTATTTAGTTGGAGAGTGAACTTGGAGCAAATTGTACAAGCAGATAAACAGTAACATGTCTAATTCTTACCGGAGAAGGGCGTTCCGGGTCCAAGAACACCACCCGTAGGACACGTTCAATAGTCACTTGATCCTTTTGTTCATCAAACTGCATCAACACAAACCAACAGGATTATAACACTGTTGGATTTATTGACAACAAATTCGAGTCACACTATAGACTTATATTCCGTAGTTACACATCAGATTTCGCACACAGTGGCAACTGAGGCACGAAATTCCCACGTTTAGTTTTGGGAATGCACATACACAATCGCTTTCCAAGGAGAGAACCCAAGTCAGAAACAGTATGTTGCACCAAGATTGCCTTCCAAGGGAGTATAGAATGATGGTGAAAGAAAAGAAAATCTTTAGTAATCCTGACTATCGCAAAGACAGGACAGGAAGAAATGGGTTGTGTATGACATTCTGATGCTCCTAAATTTGATCCTAAAAAAGGATGAAACATTTCAAACTTGGGAGTTGCAGACAAAAGCAACTGTTCCTAGCTACATTGTAAAAGCCCCAAACCTCAATAACTTCATGTATTCACAGTCTATGTCATTTTTTCAGGATGTTCTAACTGATTAAATTTACAATAAAGGAAAGTACATATCAAGCATCGAACAGGATTTTCCAAAATCTGCTGAAGGCTTTGCCTTGAAGACATCATCAAATATTTTTGTACTGAAGGTCATGATTTTAAGACAACACTACAAGCACATCTCTATGCAATTTTAACAATTCTTTTCTTGGAATATACCAAAGGCAACTTATCTAATTTTTAATGCTACTCTACTCAAAAGACGGGAATCAGCTAAAATATCCTTTCTTAATCAAAGCCTACTGGAAAGAGCTTCTGCTATGTCACCATAGCCAAGGTGGTAAGAGAAGCTCCTGGATTAAGTGAAGGACAAAGAAGCAAGCAAGCACAGAACTACATGAATACAGCCACCACAAATAAGCTATACATCCTGGATGAACTTTTTATCTTGAAATTAAGGTGTACCAAAGATCCGAGCTTCTTCTAAATTCTAATTTACTACTTCTAAGTTCTAACAAATTATTAACATATTTAATAAGATAGATATATAGGAGCATGTCATGAAGATGTCATTTCAAATAATGCCGACCTATGATAGAGCTCCATATTTACCTGCATCTTACCATAAAATGCTCTATTTATATAAGCGGTAAATAATATAATCCCCAGCTGATTTTCATAAAGATGTTCGGAAGATAGGACAGGGTCCATCCTTACATAAAGAAAAATAAATAGAACAGATAGACAAATAAAGAACTCGTGACTTTCAGCACCAAAAGGACAAAAAACAAAAAAATGTCCAAGATCCAGACAAGTCCATATACACCTTTCCATGTTAATGTGTTAAGTTAAAATGCATGAATCATCAGTAAGAAAATCAATGTGTTGCACATGATGAGTATTCAAAGTTGAAGAAGCACGATACCCTAACTTACTTTGTGGTTAAAGATGCTGCAAACCCATAAAATTGCCACTTTTAAAAAGACCTAGGAAGTTCAGTTGCTTACCAACTCAGGTACGTAATCCGTTCCTTCTTTAACCTTCAAGCTCATGATCTTGAACTTTACCTTGCTCTTTTGATCTACAGGCTTTTCGTTGTTCTCAGGGTGCTCAACAAACTTGAAGACTATCATTCAGTCACAAAATCCAAATATAAGTTGATCTTCTACATCCAAAAAAGATACTGGAAACAAGATAACTTAGGCAAACCAATTACCAGTGGCAATAACGCTTTCACCAGGTTCGAGAATGCCTCCGGGAGGTCGCATGTAGCAGCTCTTTGGTGCAGTAGTTTGAAACTTGAAATGCAAA
Source organism: Nicotiana sylvestris (assembly GCF_000393655.2). Classification (NCBI taxonomy): domain Eukaryota; kingdom Viridiplantae; phylum Streptophyta; class Magnoliopsida; order Solanales; family Solanaceae; genus Nicotiana; species Nicotiana sylvestris. The sequence continues at coordinate 69,692,068 of NC_091063.1, forward strand.
AGGAAGAATCAAGGTAAAAAAAAGGCAATAATCAGAAACTTACACCACTAATTATATGGTGTGAACTGTGAAGGCAATCAGAAATTAAACCTCCATAAATAACAACAAGAACTGCTATGCTCCAACCCTGAACTAGACAAGGTCAGCTATATTATTCATAAGAATACCAGAACAACAATTTAGACTTGAAAAGTCTTTGCAAGATGCATAGTCAATTCAAGAACTTAAGACAAAAGTTATAAATCAGGGAGCTTCACTGCACAGCAAAAAAATGATTTTCGTTATTTTATCTTTTTTAGATTTTTGATTACAGAAAGATACATAATTATATTAAGCCAGCGCCCTTTTGCGACATCAATGTACTTGAGATTCTGCTTTGTCATTAGCTCACTTGTCTTGGTCTAGTCTTCGACCCTAAAGCATAGAACAGACTAATTTGAGATATGGGAATAAGCTTCACAACAAAAAGTAAATGCGAATGGTTTGAAGGTAGATACTATTGGTTCAACATGAACCATCCAGAAGATCCAGATACGGTAAAATCACTTAGGAAATTAATTACACCTCCTACTAGCGTCTCTTTCTCGTGTTTTTTAATGTAACACCTTCAATTTATAGATTCCAAACACTTGACACAGGTCGCATAAATTAATTAATAAGATTAAAAGCGATTTCTGAAAATTACAGACCTTACTAGCACCAATTATTACGTAAAGGATCCTTAAACAAATTACCTTAAATGCGACATAAGATTTGCTAGTGTTCTTAATCTTTACAGCACTCTTCACCTGCTTTCCCGGTTCATCTGCCGAAAAAATATTAAATTATCTTAATAAAAGCAGAACGTAATTGCTTCACACTCCAACACGAAATTACATGACATAAAAAAACCGAAAATTGTTGAGCTAAAAGGAAATGAAAAAGTAATATAAATAAAGTCAAAGATAGTCAACGGCGACGCACAAGGAAAATAGAGATTGTTAGCTGGATCGAGCCGAAGCCTACGCCGAGCCGGAAGCAATGATCTGGCAACTGAGGTAACGGAAGAAGTAGAACGAGAATTATTGGATCCGACGCCGTTTTGGTGACTGTGATTCTGAGAGTGAAGATTCTGTGTAGACGAAGAAGATGAAGAGGTAGTTCCTGATTGCCAAAAAGGACAAAGCTTCCAAAGCTTTCCGTCGGAATTATGTGGCTTGCGGTGGTCGGCGATGGCCATCGAGTGGAGTTTTGGCCGGAATTCTACTGGAGTTCTCCAATTTTCAGGTCATAAAAATTAGGGCAACTCGTTGAATTGTCCTTTGTGAGGAAAAACTTTCACGTTGACTTAAATGTTATTAAGGTCAGAAAGAAGTCACGTATTGTAATTATATTCAAGTCTTCGGGTGGATTTGTTGTAATTCGTAAATTGTCGTTACTTACTGTCTGGAGAAAGTGTTGCAGTTTGATCGAAGTGGAAAGTGCACAGAAACAAGCGCATTTTTTCGGACTTCAAATCACAGTTTTAATTGCATTTTCCTTTTGTTTTCATGTCCGTCCACGCTTACCTTAAACATTTACTAAAAAAAATCTTGCAAAATTAACATTCTATGCTGACAATTACACGACCCTAACAACCTGAACATCATTGCCGGAGTAGTTGTTAATTTATTGCAATCTCTTCTGGATGATTAGTTATTACATATACTCCTATATAATAATATAATACACAGCATGACGGAGTTGTTAATTTTGAGATTGACGGGAGATGGAATTTTTTATATTTGAAGGAAAGATAAATAACGTAAATATTTTTTTATGTTTAATATTTAACAATCATCTAGAGATCGGCTCAAAATCAATGCCATGTGCATGTTTTGAAAGAAATTTTAGTTTCATATATTCTTCTTTCTTCTTCTTCCCCTTTTTGCATTTAAAAGTGTAAAAGTTTCAAGTCCAAGTCATTTAAAAATCCTTCTACATTTTTTACTTCTCTCATAGCCCTTTAAATAAATTTTTTGACTTTAATAATTATCTTTTGGAATTTGTTTTCTTTTTCATATCCACAGATTATATCTTAAATTTAATATTTTAAAATTCATCACATTTCACTTAAATTTCTTTAACTCACAGAAAAAAAATATATAGTCCAGTACTATTGCTATCAAATATGTTTTATAATTAAATTTCATTTTTGTCGTGAAACCACATCATCTTTTTCAATCACAATAATTAACAGACATAATTTAAGTGATTTCAAATCAGTAAACACATTCAAGGAATAAAAGTTGATTTTTTTTTTGTGAGAAAGATTAAGAAAACGTGTCTAGCACTAAAATCGAAATGCATACAAACATCATTAAATTAAAAAATGCATAGCTGAAGAGTGAGGAGTGTGTAAGTTCGAATGGATTTGAAAGAGGAACAATAATATGAATGAAGTGAAAACACTTATCGAGCCTTCATTTATAGAGTGATAGAGTAATCTCGTCATGCGTCAAGAATTGGATGGTAGGCACAATTCTTACTAGTTCTTGGCACAACTTTTGTGCAGTTGAAGACTATCATGACAACGAATGTGAAATGGCACAGCATATGGCTGTTAGCCAATGACAAAAAACCATAATGACCACGCACACCTACTGGTTAGCAATGTTATCAATGAGCATCAAGTATATTATTACCTTCTGGTAACAATCCTGTGTGGAAACACAAAATTAGGAGGAAACTAAAGAAAAACTGTTAGAAGGAAAAACTGGAACAAAAAATAGTAAATAATAAGAAATATTCCGAGTCCACAATTTTCTTGTGCGTCCTTAAGGAATTTTAACCCCCTCACACGTTGCCAAGGTAATGGATTAAATCCTCTCAGGATAAAACGGAATAAACCTTCCTGCAACAGTGGCAATACAAACTGCAGGATACCAACGAACTCAAAGAACGAAACAAAATCACACTTACGAATTTGAGAGAGAGAGACTGCGAATTAGGATGCAGTGTATTCAGAAAGAAAGAAGTTCTGGAGTGTTTTCCGTATATCGAAAATGGAGCCTTGCCTCAGAATTTATAGGCAATTATCAGAAGAGGTGTCTAAAAAAGGTGCCTTTTCAGAAGAATACGCTGCCTGCCGCGGTTCTACCGCGACCGCGGCAGAACCGCGGTCAGAGAGGCTCTCTGAATCTGCCTACCGTGGTTCCACCGCGGTCACGGTAGAACCGCGGCCAGAGAGACCCTCTGAATCTTCAGCAGGATTCTGGCGTTTTTTCAGCAGTGATTTGGCATTTAATTAATTATTAAATAATTAAATAAATTTTGTCCAAAAAATAATCTTATCGATCGTTTGACAAATCCAAATCCAAAGCCGAGCCGAGCGAGCGACGACGACGACGGCGCGAGGGTTCATTCTCTTCAACTCCTTTTAAGAGCTTTAAGAAGTGATTCTATATATAAGCACATAAATGTGGTTGTCCCTCACCAATGAGGGATAAAGTACAAGACAAAAGTTTACTTCTTCATATTTTTCATTTTCCCTCCATTTTATTTCCCTCCATTTCCAATTCACATTTCTTCTACTTTAAAGTCCAATGGCTTAAAGTCCAACAATCCCTCACATGAATGGGAATGGTTGTATCAAGAAAGATCATAGATGAAAGCTATGTGATTTTGCAAGTAAGGATTAATTGCATCTGGATAAGTAGGTTTCCCTTTGAACTTTCCGTAGTGAACATATGTCGGATATACTCGGTCAATCGGTAGATTTGATATCTTTGAACCGTCGAACTTTAGTGTATACCTAGACAACCATATGTCACACAACCAACCCTTAACCGTCTTTTGGTTCTCATTGTTGTGTTCGTTTTAGCCATGAACACCGCCTGGTCTCATAAGTGCGTAGAGAATTGGCCTTACAGAATTCTCCTTGAAGCGGCTTACACTTCACACTTACGTAGGTGATTCCTAAACGTGTAATCCTTTAGATTGACACTATTTGATAGATACCTCATCAAACTTTGGTAATCATTAAAGAACGTGTAAAGTTCTATCCTTGTTACTGAACATTGTCTTCATCACGAGAATGGACCAAAGATTTTATTTTGACAATGTTGAACCGGTCAATCACAACTTTGTTTGAGCTCCTTGAACCTAGATCTCGGAACATCCAAAATTCTAGGTAGAGTTACCGCCATGTTGACTTGTCCTCGGCTATAGTCCCATTCCCTTAGATGATTTCTCAACTCCCTCTCTAGTTAAGCCTTTTTGTAAGCGGATCTGCCACATTATCCTTTGATCTTACATAATCAATAGTGATAATTCCACTAGAAAGTAGTTGTCTAATGGTGTTATGTCTTCGTCGTATATGAAGAGACTTTCCGTTGTACATAACGCTCCCTGCCCGTCCTATGGCAGCCTCACTATCACAATGTATGCAAATAGGAGCCAAAGGCTTTGGCCCGAACGAAATGTCTTCTAAGAAATTTCGAAGCCATTCAGCTTCTTCACCGGCTTTATCCAAAGCTATAAACTCTGATTCCATTGTAGAATGAGAGATACACGTCTGTTTGGAAGATTTCCAAGATACTGCTCCTCCACCAACAGTAAAAACATATCCACTTGTGGACTTTGTTTTTGTTTAGCCGGTTATCCAATTTGCATCACTATATCCTTCGATAATCGCAGGATATTTATTGTAGTGCAAAGCGTAGTCTTGGGTATACTCCAAGTATCCCAGAACTCGTTTCATTGCCACCTAGTGATGTTTGTTGGGATTACCTGTGAATCGACTAAGTTTACTTATTGCACAAGCTATATCATGTCGTGTACAGTTCATGATGTACATTAAGCTTCCCAACATACGAGCATACTCCAATTGAGACGTACTTTCACCTTTATTCTTTATAAGATGATGGTTTAAGTCAATTGGAGTTCTTGCACTTCTAAATTCCAAGTGTTTGAATTTTTCCAGTACCATTTTCACGTAATGTGACTGAGACAAAGCTAGACCTTGAGGAGTCCTCTGGATTTTAATTCCTAGAATTACATCGGCAACTCCTAAGTCTTTCATATCAAACTTACTAGCAAGCATACGTTTAGTAGCTTGAATGTCGGCAATGTCTTTGCTCATTATTAGCATATCATCAACATATAAGCAAACAATGACTATATGATTTGGAACGTTCTTAATGTAAACACATTTATCACATTCATTAATCTTAAAACCATTTGACAACATTGTTTGGTCAAATTTTGTATGTCATTGCTTGGGTGCTTGTTTTAGTCCATAAAGGGACTTGACAAGTCTACACACCTTCTTTTCTTTTCCCGGAACCACAAACCCTTCAGGTTGGTTCATGTAAATTTCTTCCTCAAGATCACCATTTAAGAATGTTGTTTTTACATTCATTTGATGGATTTGAAGACCATACAAGGCGGCTAACGCTATTAGCATCCGAATGGATGTAATTCTTGTTACTGGCGAGTATGTGTCAAAATAGTCAAGACCTTCTCGTTGTCTAAATCCTTTGACAACAAGTCTTGCCTTGTATTTGTCAATAGTACCATCGTCCTTCATTTTCTTCTTGAAAATCCATTTAGAACCCAACGTTTTGTTACCTGGAGGAAGATCAACCAATTCCCAGGTATGGTTGCTCAATATGGATTCTATTTCACTATTGACAGCTTCTTTCCAATATTGTGCTTCTGAGGAAGACATTGCTTCCTTGAAGGTACGAGGCTCATTTTCTAACAGAAAAGTCAGAAAATCTGGACCGAATGAAGTAGATATCCTTTGACGTTTACTTCTTCTTGGATTTTCTTCATTAGGCATACCATTTATTATTTCCTCCCGAGGTCATTTTGACTTTTGATAGGTCAATTCATTTTCCTTTTTATACGGATAAATAGTTTCAAAGAATTCAGCATTATCTGATTCTATTATCGTATTAACGTGAATCTCAGGATTTTCTGATTTATGAACCAGAAAACGATATGCCTTGCTATTGGTTACATATCCAATAAATACACAATCAACCGTTTTTGGACCTATCTTAACCCTTTTAGGTTTAGGAACTTGTACCTTAGCTAAACACCCCCACACTTTGAAGTATTTCAAGCTGGACTTCCTTCCTTTCCATTTTTCATAAAGAATGGACTGTGTTTTACTATGAGGTACACGGTTGATTATTCGGTTAGTTGTAAGTATTGCTTCCCCCCACACGTTCTGTGGTAAACCAGAGCTTATCAACAACGCATTCATCATCTCTTTCAACGTTCGATTCTTTCTCTTCGCAATTCCATTAGATTGTGGAGAGTAAGGGGCAGTTGTTTGGTGAATAATGCCATTTTCCAAACATATTTCTTCAAAAGGAGATTCATATTCGCCACCCCTATCACTTCTTATCATTTTGATCTTTTTGTTTAGTTGTGTTTCAACTTCACTCTTGTATTGCTTGAAAGCATCAATTGTCTCATCTTTACTATTAAGTAAATAAACATAGCAATATCTCGTGCTATCATCAATAAAAGTAATAAAATACTTTTTCCCACCGCGAGATGGTGTTGACTTCATGTCGCAAATATCTGTGTGAATTAAGTCTAAAGGACTTGAATTCCTTTCAACGGACTTATAAGGATGCTTAGCATACTTTGATTCCACACATATTTGACATTTGGAATTAATGCAATCAAATTTTGGCAATACTTCTAGATTTATCATCTTCCGCAATGTTTTGAAGTTTACGTGACCTAAACGCGAATGCCATAAAGTGTTTGACTCAAGTAAGTAAGAAGAAACATTCACTTTATTGATAGGAACTGCTATTACATTTAGCTTAAAAAGGCCCTCATTTAGGTAACCTTTTCCTACATATACATCGTTCTTACTAAGTACAACACTATTAGAAACAAAAATACATTTGAATCCATTCTTGACAAGAAGTGAGGTAGACACAAGATTCTTGCGAATTTCTGGAACATGGAGGACTTGATTTAGAGTCACTATTTTTCCCGACGTCATCTTCAACGCAATCTTGCCAACTCCTTCAATTTTGTCCGTAGATGAATTTCCCATGAAGATTGTCTCGTCGGGTCCTGCGGGGGCATAAGAAGAAAATAACTCCTTGTTAGCACAAACATAGTGGGTGGCTCCAGAATCTATCCACCATTCTTTTGGATTTCCTACCAAGTTGCATTCAGACAACATGACACATAAGTCCTCCATTCCATCTTCAACCATGTTAGCTTGGTTCTTTTTCTTCTTATCATTCTATGACGCACGACAATCCACGGCCTTATGCCCAAATTTTCCACAGTTGTTGCAATTACCCTTGAACGTTTTCTTGCTTGGGTAATTCTTTGGTCCAGAAGCCTTCTTCTTCTTCTTATTTTGTGGCGCCTCCTCAATAATGTTAGCCCTTATTATTGTCGAGTTTCCACGTGACTTCTTTTCAGCATTTTTGTTGTCTTCTTCTATCCTCAAACGAACAATCAAGTCTTCAAGTGTCATCTCCTTCCGCTTGTGTTTAAGATAGTTCTTAAAGTCCTTCCGCAACGGAGGTAACTTCTCAATGAAAGTGGCGACTTGAAAGGCCTCATTTATGACCATACCTTCAATAATAAATTCACAATTAATAACACGAAAAATCTTATTAATAAAATTATTGATTCGGGTCATACCTTCAGCAAGGAGATCATGCACAATGACTTGTAATTCTTGGACTTGAGTTATGACCGACCTAGTGTCAGTCATCTTGAAATCCAAAAACTTGCAGCCACGAACTTCTTAAGTCCGGCCTCCTCAGTCTTGTACTTCTTCTCAAGCGCATTCCATAATGCTTTTGAAGTTTCCATGACACTATAGACATTGTACAAGCTATCTTCCAAACAACTCAAAATGTAGTTTTTGCACAAGAAATCAGAATGTTTCCATGCTTCAGTTACCACAAATCGTTCGTCATCCGGAGTGCCTTCAGCCAGGACTGGAGGATCCTCCTTGATGAATCGCTACAAACTCAACGTAGTCAGATAGAAGAGCATCTTCATTTGCCAACATTTGAAGTCAATACAGGAAAACTTTCCGGGTTTTTCTGCTGGTGCCATAGCATGAGCAGGAGTTGAACGGCTTGACGAGGCAGCAACACTCGTAACAGTAGCACCCATTCCTGCAACATTTCCATTAGTTTGGTTTTCATTCAACATGTTTCTGTAGAGTTGGAAACAAAACAGAACTTTGTTAAATTAGTGAAGTTTTGATATCTTCAAACTGAATACCAAACCAAACACACAACACATAACAATGGTGAAGTTTTTATATACTTCAAACCCGTACGTTTCTTATTCCGGTAAAGTTTTGTTATACTTTAAATCGGACAGAACAATTATTGGAGTAGAAAGCACGAAGGCTTTAGTCTCCAAACCAGTATACAAAATATAGATAACAGTTTAATATATATATTTCAACACAGAACTGTTAGATTTTTTTTTAAGATTCCTTAAGCTTGTTAACAATCCTGTGTGGAAACACAAAATTAGGAGGAAACTAAAGAAAAACTGTTAGAAGGAAAAACTGGAACAAAAAATAGTAAACAATAAGAAATATTCCGAGTTCACAATTTTCTTGTGTGTCCTTAAGGAATTTTAATCCCCTCACATGTTGCCAAGGTAATGGATTAAATCCTCCCAGGATAAAACGGAATAAACCTTCCTTCAATAGTGGCAATACAAACTACAGGATACCAACGAACTCAAAGAACGGAGCAAACTCACACTTACGAATTTGAGTTGGAGAGACTGCGAATTAGGATGCAGTGTATTCAGAAAGAAAGAAGTTCTGGAGTATTTTTCGTATATCGAAAATGGAGCCTTGCATCAGAATTTATAGGCAATTATCAGAAGATGTGTCTGGAAAAGGTGCCTTTTCAGAAGAATACGCTGCCTGTCGCGGTTCTACCGCGACCGCGGCAGAACCGCGGTTTGAGAGGCTCTCTGAATCTGCCTACCGCGGTTCCACCGCGGTTGCGGTAGAACCTCGGCCAGAGAGACTCTCTGAATCTTCAGCAGGATTCTGGCATTTTTTCAGCAGTGATTTGGCATTTAATTAAATAATTAAATAAATTTTGTCCAAAAAATAATCTTATCGATCGATCATTTGACAAATCCAAATCCAAAGCCAAAGCCGAGCGAGCGACGACGATGACAGCGCGAGGGTTCATTCTCTTCAACTCCTTTTAAGAGCTTTAAGAAGTGATTCTATATATAAGCACACAAATGTGGTTGTCCCTCACCAATGAGGGACAAAGTGCAAGACAAAAGTTCACTTCTTCAAATTTTTCATTTTCCCTCCATTTCCAATTCACACTTCTTCTACTTTAAAGCCCAATGGCTTAAAGTCCAACACCTTCAAAACCGACAATTATGATGGGATAGATGTTTGAGCAAATTATTGCTAAATTCATTAATACTAAGTTAATAGGGTGTATCTCAGTTGAATTTAATAAATCCTTAGACCAAATAAAGCAAGACTCTTGTACCACGGGTAGAGCTTAGGGGCATTAAATAGTAAACTTGATATGTTATGATTGACAAAATATGTAATATCATAGATATATAATAAATGCAAGAAATGATAAGGGTTATAGTGTAAAGGGATTATCACCCAATGATTGTGTGATTGAGTGTTTTCCTTCTCTGACAACGTGAAAAGGTAAGCAGTCGATATGAATGTGGAATCTTGAGATTTATGGACGAAGGTTGAACAACATGTTTTTGAATAAAGTGAATAAGACAACTCTTTCGTATATTCTTCTCTCAATTTTACAATATGTCTCAGATCTCAAAAAGGCAGATCCCCTCTTTGCTCATTATCGCTTCCTATTTATAAGGGACATTCCCCAAAATACCCTAAAAAATACAACATAAAGAATATCGAGAGAAATATTCTTCCTATCTCTTTCTGAGTTTAAGTTACCGCTATTATCCTATCTCAACTGCTCACTTCTAGTCATCGGCCTTCATTTGGACGACCGTCAGTCATTGTGTCGTGGTCGACCCCGTCCTAAGTCTTGCTTATTCGTTACCGTGGTTACCAAATTTGGACCTATACAGTTAGTCCCTCTACTTGTTGAGGTCGTAGCCCTACACGTCCTCGATAAGCGGACATCATTCGTTTCCGTTGTGGGAGACTATTAAATTACGTCGGGTTGATTAAGATTGAAAGAACAACGCAACCTGCAGAGTTCTGATTGATGTGGTTATCAAGGTGTGACGTCACTACCACGCACGTCATCATTATGCATCTTCCCGAGACAGTGTCTGTGTGCTTGTCGCTTTGGTTTAGCGCCATTGACAGTCCTCTACTTCGATTCTTGCGCCATTCAGCCCTATAAAGGTGAGGGTTACGTTTTTTCAGAATTTTTTTCCATTTTCTTCCTTTTGTGTACCTTATTCTCATTTGATCATCTTTCTTAGCTCCGTTTCTGTGATTCTGCTTCCCATCTTCCCGTTTGGTCATCGTCTCTCCCTTCAGGTTTACTAGCACACCCTCTGTTATTGAGATGTCCCAAACCTCTCGTGCACACGATGAAGTTTCCGATGCCACCCCTTTGTCAGTGGCCCCTCCTTCTAGTGGCGAGGATATTGCGGCTGATGAGGGTGATAGCTTCCCTACCATAGAAGAGATACTCCCCAGAAACCCTTTGTCCAGGACCGATTACCATAAGGAACCTGCTCCTTCTCCCGTTCTGATGATCTTTGAAACCGGGCATCTCAGATAGATGAACTCTAGTCTATATACCATATTCCACCTTACGTCGAGATGGTTCCGGCTGGGGGGACATTGTGGAGGTCCATAGACTTGGATATTGTGCTTTTTATGTGTATCTTTTCATGATTGGTCATACCCTCCCTCTTCTTCCGCTAGTAGAGAAGTTCTGTCGGTTTTACAAAGTCTGCCCAGTACAGCTGTCTCCGTACTTGTATAAAATCTTTCTGATGCTAACAAAGTATGCAGAGTAGGTTGGGTGTGAGGTTGACATCCACCACCTATTACATTTATTTTCCCCGAGCTTTCATAGGGGTGCCATGATACATCTGTGCCATCGTGGGACCAGGTGGTTGGTGGTTGGAACGGATGACAGGGAAAGTCGAAAGTTTTGGCACAAGACTTTTTCATCAAAACGGAGCACTTGGTGTCAGCCCCTGCTGGATTTCTAAAGCAATGGAATCATAATCGTAGGTGTCGATGATGTACGATTGTTATCTACTTTCATTCTTTCTGATTTTTATTCACATGTGATTTTTCTGTGCAGCTGAGAGACGTGCACCTTTTCCCGTCGTCGACATTGACAATTGAGTAGCTCGCGTGCTACCTCACGTGGTGGGGATTCGAGATTGGGTCGCTTTTCTCAAACGCTTTGGATCTAAGGTTCCATCTATTAAGTGTTACGTTTTCTCCAGCCTTCGGTTGTTTGTTGTCGTTTATTGATACGACCTCTTTGTGGTGATAGGCCGACGGATTTCCAAAAAAAAGGCTACAGTCCCGGCATTTTGCCAGGCCATTATATCGGCGGGGATGCAATTTACTTTAGCCAAGTCCGTCTGCGGAGGTCGTACTCAGACTTTATCAATAAGGGACCCTCCTCAGGATGTCGCTGTACAAGATGAGATACCTTCTCGGCCTACCTACCACCCCACCCTATAAATGAGTCTTCCAACGGATATGAATCTCCGCCGAGAAAGAGGAGAAGGGTGGAGCTTGGGAAGGTCGTCACCACCGACGTTGAAAAGAGAAAAATCATTGCTTCGAGAGTGGCGTATTTTCCTAAGTCAAGCACAAGGACCGTTTTTATGGCGGATGCCATTTTGGCAGGGAGGTCCCCTAGGGCCGAAGAGGCATATCAAGGCGGGGGACCTGTACGTGCTGCTGAAGGTGGCACGTCTTCTACTACCGGAGGGGATGTAGCAAAGCTTACAGAGGACGGTAGTTCAGGCTTGGACATCGATCCCAAAGATGTGCGAGCCTTTTTGGAGAGACATACCCACGTGGAAGTGAGGACGGAGGGCCCTAACCGACACGTAGTCATTCCCATGGATTACGACCTTTTGGCATACTTCGAGCAGGCAGTGTCAGCATTTAACCTTTTGTGCGCTACTTTCGAGAACATGGCGCTTCAGGTGATAAGTGACGCGGAGCTATCACAGAGTATTTCCGGCATGGCTTTGTGGGTAAGTGTTTTCTCTTATTTTTTTGGATTTGTTTTGTATGCGTAATCTGCGTAAGCTGACTTTCTTTCCTCTGCATATCAAACTCTCATCATGGAGATTGAGCGTGATTGGAGGGATGAACGAAGGACGACCGTTTTTGGCAAAGTGGCCTATAAGTACAAAGAGTACCGCACCAAGCACCGTACATTGGCCGATGTCTTCACTCAGGATAACAATTTTCAGCTGTTTCGTGATGGGCTTAAACAGAAGGAGGAAGAGTTGGTGTAGTAGGTTGAAAAGCTAAAAGAGAGGGATAAAGAGCTTATGAAGGCCACTAACCGATGTAGTGAACTTGAGGCGGCTCTTAAGGCCAAGGAGGATGAGTTTGAGGTGAGCAAGAAGGTGATGGCCGAGAACGCCGACCTTCAGGCACAGGTGGCCACCTTGACTGCTGATCTTGGTCAAAGAGAGGCGGAGGTTGTCGATCTGAGGGGTGAATTGAGCATTAAGGCTAATGAATTAGCTCATGCTAAAAAGGGCAGGGTGACTGCTGTATCTGAGGTAGCGACTCTGGAAGACGCCCTTCGTGTTTGTAGATCTGAGCGGGATAATGAGATGGAGACGTCGACGCTTATGTAGCGAGGTTAGAGGAACGGATGCAAGATCTGGAGGCAGAGTTATCCGTGTTGAACGAACAGGTTGTTTCTTTGAAGGTGGAGGAGGTGCGACAACAGTCACAACCCTCCACATCTCATACCTTGGATGATGTCGTCGTGTGTGGGGAGTTGTATGAGATGTGGGTCTATGCCGAGGCTCAGCTTGACGTGTATAAGCCCGTGCAAGCTAACGGGAAGGTTTCCGAGGTAGAACTCGAGGGTGCTCGTGTTAAAGCACTTGCAGCTTGAGTGGTCATATTTTGGCCTTCTTGTTGTAGTATCTTTTCGCTTGTTGTTTTTGGGCTACCATCATTACATAAGACATGTCTCTTTGTTCTTCTGCCTCGTCTAGGTCTTATTTTCTGTTCTCATCATTTTTTGATCTACTTTTATTGGAGTATCTCAGGCTAGGCTCTCCGACCTCAACAGGTATCATAGTGTCTGTCCCATAGACTAATGAATATGGCATTTCGCCTGTGCTCGTTTTTGGCATGGTGCGGTAGGCCCATAATACCTCTGGTAGTAGCTCCGACCATAGCCCTTTATCGTCCTCAAGCTTTTTAATTAAGATATTCAATATTGTTTTGTGGGAGGATTCAACTTGACCGTTGCCAGTAGGATGATATGGCATGGAGAGTATTCGCTTGATGCGCCATTTTTTGAAGAACTCGGTCGTCTTTTTCCCAGTGAACTGGGGCCCATTATCGCAGCTGATTTCTTTGGGGATGCCGAAGTGGCATATGATATTTTTCCATATGAATGTGATGACTTCCTCTTCGCTTATTTGGGTGAACTCACCTACTTCCACCCATTTTAAAAAGTAGTCAGTTAAAACTAAAAGGAAACGTGTCTTACCTCACCCCGTTGGGAGGGGTCCGACGATGTCCATTCCCCATTTGATGAACGGCCACGATGTCCATTCCCCATTTGATGAACGGCCATGGCAAAATGATAAAGTAGAAGAGTTCGCCCGCTTGATGTATCATAGGCGCGTACTTTTGGCACTGCTCGCATCTCTTGACATAATTTGTGGCTTCCTTTTTCATAGTGGGCCAATAATACCCTGCCCGAATGAGGCATTTGATGAGGGCTCGGTTTCCTGTATAGGCACCACAATGACCCTCGTGTACTTCTTCGAGCACACGTCTTATTTGGCTCGGCCCTAGATATTTTGCCAAGGCCCCCCCGAACGTGCTCTTGTGTTGGTCCTAATTTATGTGGTTGTACTTGGACGACTGCATTCAAAGCTTTTTGGCTTCCTTTTTGTCTTGTGGGAGTGTTCCCTCTTGCAAATATGTCACGATGCGGTTGCGCCAATCCCAAGTCAAATTTATGGAATGTACCTCGAGTTGGTCTATTGACGAGTGGAGGAGGGTGACCGCGTTTTCTTTAGTGATATTTTTGGTGGCGGCTTCTAGTTTGGCGAGGCCATCTGCCTCGATATTTTGAGCTCGGGGAATCTGGTCGAGTCGGCATTCATCGAATTGCTGCAGTAGTTTGTGAATTTCTGCCTGGTACTTTTGTAGCCTTTGCTGTTTGATTTGGAAAGTCCTTGTAACTTGGTTGACGATGAGTTGTGAGTCGCATCTGAGGACGACTCGTTGTGCTCCATATTTGAGAGCTAGCTTTAACCCTGCAATTACGGCCTCATACTCGGCCTCATTGTTAGTCATATCGGGGCACCGTATGGATTGGCGAATAACATCCCCTATTGGGACCTCGAGTACGAGTCCTAGTCTAGACCCTGACGCGTTAGCTGCGTCAACGGTGTAAAGGACCTAGAGGTCGGGTTTCCCAAAGGAAGTACGTGAAGCTTCCTGCTCGACCTCGGGCGTTATTTTGGCACTGAAATCGGCAATGAAGTCGGCGAGTACCTGTGATTTTATCGTCGTTCGCAGCTGATAAGTTATATCATGCTCGCTTAGTTCTATGGCCCGCTTGGCCAATCTTCCCGGCAATTCAGGTTTATGTAGGATGCTCCGTAGGGGGAAGTCGTCACTACCAATATGGGGTGGCACTGAAAATAGGGTCTAAGCTTTCGTGAAGCTACAACCAATGCTAAGGCCAATTTTTCGAGGTGGGGGTACCTTGTTTTGGCATCGACCAGTGTTTTGCTAATATAATAAATTGGGGATTGCAAACCTTTATTCTCGTGGACCAGCACCGCACTTATCGCGACTTCTGAGACAGCCAAATCTTTTAGAAGGCACTCGTCGAGCTCTGCTTTGGCATGTAGTGGGGGCGAGGACATGTATGCTTTTAGTTCTTTCAAGGGATCAATGCATTCTGAGTTCTACTGGATCCCGTTGTCTTTTTTCAGCATGTTGAAGAATTTGTGTCATCTGTCGGATGACCGCGAGATGAATCTTAACAGAGCGCTATACGGCCAGTCAGTTTTTGCACCTATTTCTTGCTGATCAACACCTCAGGTATCCCTTCAATTTCTTTAATTTGATCTAGATTGACCTCGATGCTTCTTTGTGATACCAAGAAACCAAGAAATTTGCCCGAGGTTACGCTGAAGGTGCATTTTTTGGGGTTTAGTTTCATGTCTTACATCCTCAGTATACCGAAGGCTTCCTTCAGGTGATCGATGTGGTCTTATTTTCTTTTTGATTTAACCAACATGTCATCAATGTAGACTTCCATTATTTTTTCGAGTTTATCTTTGAACATCTTGGTGACCAACCTTTGGTACGTTGCCCCCGCATTCTTCAACCCGAACGACATAACTCTGTAGCAGTACGTTCCCTGATGAGTGATGAAAGTAGTTTTCTCTTGGTCCTCTTCCTCCATGAGGATTTGGTTCTAACCCGAGTAGGCGTCCAAGAAGCTTAGCAAATCATGTCCTGTTGTTGCATGAATGAGCTGGTCGATGTGCGGCAATGGGAAAGAGTCTTTTTGGCATGCCTTGTTTAGGTCTGTGAAATCTACACACATATGCCATTTTTTATTTTTCTTTTTTACCATGACCACGTTAGCGACCCATTGGGGGTATTTTGATTCTCGAATGGAACCGTTAGCGAGGAGCTTCTCCACTTCATCACTTACAACCTCGTTGATTACAGGGTTGAATTTCCTTCTTATTTGCCGTACTAGCGGATAGAGTGGGTCGACGTTCAACTTATGTGTGGCCACGTCTTTCGGGATACCCAGCATATCTACATGGGAGAAAGCAAACAGATCGGCGTTATCAATTAAAAACTTGTGAAATTTACCTAGTTTTGAGAGTTTATGCCCGACATAAGCCTTTTTTTGCTGTTGTTGTTGTTGTTCAATTGGACGGGATCGAGATATTCTACCGTTGATTTAGTCGCTTCTATGATGTCGGGGTCCTTGATGACATTTGTTTGTATGTCAAGTCCGATCCTCGACTGTGGTAATATATGCCTCTGCGTCCGCTCCCTTCATCTGTTGGGCGTACGTACAATCATGGGCGATACGATTACATTCTTGGGCGGTGCGTTGTTCACCCTAGATACTGAATATTCAATGGAGTAGGGAACTTGATTACTTGGTAGAGGCTCGATGGGATAGCCCTCATGGCGTCTATCCATGACCGCCCTATGATGGCGTTGTAAGCTATGTCTTGGTTCATGACATGGAATATTGTTTCCAAGGTGACGCCCCCGGCCAAAACGAGTAGCGTTATCTCCCTAGAGGTTCGCTCAACTGCATTGTTAAAATCTATTAGTGTTATGCAACGTAGTATTATCTTGTCCTCGAGTCTCATTTGTGTGAAGACTCGAGAGTGGATAATACATGCGTCGCTTTCGTCGTATACCATTATTATTCTTACATCAGTGTCTAAAATAAGTAAAGTGATAATAAGAGCATCGAAATAAGGGAAAGTCAAACCATCGATATCCGACTTATCGAAGATGATACTATCTCTAAAGTCGTCGTACCGTTCGTGGGTGATCGACCGTTTCAGTTTATGCGTAGTGGTGAACTTCACATGGTTGATCGTTGCTTCATCGCCTCCATCGATGATCATTTGGATGGTGCGAGTGGGAGAGGGTGGATTTGGAGGTCCCTAGTGTGGTTTGCGTCCGCGGGCAAAGTTGGCTCGTCCAGGCTCGCTCATTAGTTCCCTCAGGTGCCCTTGGTTTAACATTCTCACTACCTCTTGTCGCAAACCTATGCAATCCTCGGTTTTGTGACCTCATTCCTGGTGAAATTCACAGAGGACGTTGGACTTTCGAGTATTTAGGTCGGACTTCATCTTTTGTGGCCATTTCACCTTCGTGCCAAACTTCTCTAGTGCGTACACAATCTCTGAAGGGGAAACACAAAAATTGTGAGAGGATAAGTTCGTTTTGTTGAGTCCCTGTGTGCGGCCTTGACGACCCTTCCGTATGTTGAGGAGGTGGTGGGATAGCTATTGTGACATATGGCCGATGTCTTTCTCGGCTGAGATAGGGGCCCGACTGATCCTTTCGACCGTTGTTACGACGATCCTTCCTCGATTCTGCTTGAACTGATGTCAGTTGTTGGATCAGACCGTTAAGGTTGTCCTCGTCGGCTCTCACCTCGGCGCAATAGGCATTGTGGATTTCTTCCCAAGTGGTGGGAGGGTATTTCATGAGCCTGATTAATAGTTTTTTGGCTGCCCTCAACTCGTTCCTGCTCAACCCATTCTGGAAGTCCACTACCGCCATCCCTTCTGATATATTTGGTAGGCTCATTCTCACCCTATTAAACCGGGCAAGGAAGTCCCTGAGTCCCTCGCCAGTCGATTGCCTAACGACGAATATGTCATTCACCCTGGCTTCCGCCTTCTTAGCCCCTACATGGGCGGTGATAAACTTGTCAGCCATTTCCTTAAACATTGCTATTGACCTCGCCGACAGTTGTTAATACCAGGTTAGGGCTCCCCCTGTTAGGGTTTCGCCGAACTTTTTCAGTAGCACCGATGGTATTTGCTCCTTCAAGAGATCGTTGCCCTTCACCGCTGTAGCGTAGTGGACAATATGATCTTCTGGATCTGTAGTACCATCATATATCTTCATGTACAATATTTTGAAGGTTTTGGGAATAGCGTGTGGAGCCGCTTCTTCGCTGTACGGTTGTTCGACGAGTCAACCAATGTCTCGTTTTGGTAGTAACTTTGGGGTGCCTGGTATCTTGTCGACCCTTTCTTGGTGTTCTTTCATCTGGTCGCGGAGCACCTTGTTTTCGTTTCCCATTTCTTCCATTTTTTTAGGACGGCTGTGAGCGCATCGTTACCTGCATCCACAGTGGGGTAAGTGTTACCTGTTTGAAGAAGGGGCTGCTCGCCAGTAGTTGTTACAATATCTGCTTGCGCGGTGTTTTCATTCTCCCTTTGGGCAGGTCTATCGAGGATATTGTTTAGAGTGCTTGTCACTCACTCTTCTAGTAGTTTCTTCACTGATGGTGGTGCTTCTTTAGCTGTGGATGTGGAGGATCCCCTTTCGCGTGAAAACCGTCATGCTTTCGTGAGGGGGAGGTGAAATACTTCGCGTGGGCATAACGTTTGGTGTCACATTCTCGTCGTCTCCCCTGCCATCTTTGTTAATGGTGTTTAAAATGTTGGTAGTGACGCCTGCTATCGCTTTCAGTCTCGCATCTCCTTTTCCTGCCATTGTTAGTTTTTGCAAACGTAGAAGAGATGGTTTTTTTATGATCTAGAAAGAACTATAGTTTCAACTAAACCCTCCCCACAGACGGCGCCAAATTGTTTGAGCAAATTATTGCTAAACCAATTAATAGTAAGTTAATAGGGTGAATCTCAGTTGAATTTAATAAATCCTAGACCAAATAAAACAAGACTCTTGTACAACGAGTAGAGCTTAGGAGCATTAAATAGTAAACTTGATATGCTATGATTGACAACATATGTAATATTATAAATGTATAATAAATGCAAGAAATGATAAGGGTTATAGTGTAAAGGGATTATCACCCAATGATTGTGTGATTGGGTGTTTCCTTTCTCTAACGACGTGAAAAGGTAAGCAGTCGATATGAATGTGGAATCTTGAGATTTATGGATGAAGGTTGAATAACATGTGCTTGAATAAAGTGAATAAGACAATTCTTTCGTATATTCTTCTCTCAATTTTATAATATGTCTCAATTCTCAAAAAGGCAGATCCCCTCTTTGTTCACTATCTCTTCCTATTTATAAGGAACATTCCCCAAAACCCCCTAAAAAGTACAACATAAAATCCAGAGGAATATTCTTCCTGTCTCTTTCTCAGTTTAAGTTACCGTTATTATCATATCTCAGCTGCCCGCTTCTAGTCGCTGGCCTTTATTTGGACGACCGTCAGTTGCTGTGTCGTGGTCGACCCCGTTCTAAGTCTTACTTTTCCTTTATAGTTGTTATCAAATTTGGACCTATACAATAAATATAATTCTTTTCCATTCATTATGTATTCGGATTCAGAGCACAATAATTCACAATATATAGGAAGCAATTCCTTTATTCAAAAGGCCTTACCCTGCGAAAATCTAAATTAGTCGAAGTAGTATGTTCCGAATACTAGGTGGTGGTTGCATATATAAGGAAAATATTATTCCTTCCATTTAAGGGCAAAGGTGTCAAATTATTTTTTAGTACGAACTTGAATAGTTTGAACTTTTTAACCAAAATTAAAATATTTGAAAACTAGTAATAATAAGTCCTAGTATAATTTACAATAGTTATTAATTTAAAATAATTTTAAAATAGTTTAAAAATCATGATAAATATATCTATTCGTATTTAAAATGAAAATTATATAACATATGCATCGAGGAAAAAAAAGTTAATTTTACGTTTGAACCAAAGCAAATCATAGATTTACGAGCGAAGGAAGATAGAGGGTAATAATTGATGCTCCCTCCGTTTCAATTTATGTGAACGGGAACATGGGAGTAAGTACAAAAATAATTGGTGGTTAATTAAAGACGAAGGTGGCTGAGTGGACGTTACTCATATACGACATTTATATTTGTCGGCTAGGTTTGTTGGCGTAGGTTAGTTAGAGGGTAGGAATTAATTAGGTAATTAAACAAACACTTTTCAGGTGACTTTGACCCTCCACCCCTTTTCATTCCCTCAAGAATTTATTACTCCGTTCTCTTGGAGTAGTAAAATGTGCAATCAAGGTCTCACGGCATCTCCAACCCTCCCCATTTTTTCATAATAAGTCTTTTTTTTTTGTCAAAATGTAGCTTCAATACTTTTCCATTTTTGCCCCCAAAATGGGAATGAATAGTGTTACTCTAAATTTGGAGTGACACCCCATCTCCTCCATTACTATTCATTCTTACTTTATTATTATTTAACTCTTTTAGTTTATCTCTTTATATATACTTAATTATGTTTATATAATATTTTTATAATATTAATTTTACATATTAACTTTAGCGTATAATTTTGATAAATTAATTTTCGTGCATTTATTATTTTTATGTAAAATTGTAAGTTAATTTTATTATAAGTTATAATTGTACAAAAAATATATAATCATCTCAAAAAATGAATGATGCAAATATAAAATATTATATGTTGTAAAATTGAAAGGTGCGAATATAAAAATGTTGCTAAAATTGAAAAGCGAAAACTGAAAATACATTAAATTAAAATACATAAAAATAGAAACTATGGTAAATAGCATAATAACTTCTTTGTATCTCCATGATTTCACTTTTATTTGAAATATCCGTTCATATATATAATTTATAATATTTGCTTACAAATTATATTATTTAAAAACTTATGGTATAAAATAATTTTATATTAAATTATATGTGATGAATATGTAAAAAAGAAAAAAAGATAGAATTTCTTTAATAGAAATAAGAAAATAAAATTTAAATAAAAGATAATAATATAATATTGAAGAGAGAGAGAAATATAAAATAAAAGTAAAAAATGGTTGGAGTAACTTTATTCCATTTTGGAGGAGAAAATGGAGGCAAGGGTTAGAAATGGCTCAGTACCATCCACCCCATCAACTGAACAATAATAATACTATAATGATAATAACAAAGGAAATATAAAATTTAAGCTATATACTCTTTCCGTCACATATTACTTGTCCACATTACTAAAAATATCTATCCCGAATTACTTGTCAATTTTACAAAACAAAAATTAAAATTTTCCCATTTTACCCTAAAAATTAAATCAGTTTTGATGGTGTCTGTTCATATGCTTTATGCTAGTCCGTCAACGAGAACTTTTGGATACACTTTGTTAACTTGAGTTGATTAGTTTGAGGCCACTTAAATAGTCAAATAGTAGATATTAAAAAGAGTTAAAAGGGTAAATTAGTAAAAATATTTTTCTTATTTATGCTTATGGGGCGTATAAAAGAAAAAATGAACAAGTAATATAAGAGGGATGTAGTATATTATAATATGAAGAAAATATTATTGATATCCGTTAATTTTCTTTTCCACATTATCAATTATTTATGTTTTTAATGCGATTAGTTACTGTGGATCGCAATTTAAAGAACTTGAAATCGTAAAAGTTTTTATTATCAGTGTGTAAACGGTAAACTCTACTAATAACATAGCATAAAAAATAATTGAATTTTAATGCAATTGAGTTGACTTGGGTGTCTTAAATAAACTGAATGCATTTTTCAACACTAACAGTGCGAAGGATACTTTTTCTTGAAACTTAGTGAAAATGTACGTTACTATTCAAGGCCTTTCGCAAAAGTGTACTCGTAAATGGTAGAAATAGGGGCTACCCGATTTTATTCTTTGGTTGAGAGAAGAATGTCGCGTCAAAGAGTTAGGACGTCGAGTCCGGACCAAGGTCGACATCAATTGCGGCCAGAAAGAGACAGACTTTGAGTGACATCGGTATAGCTTGATAACGGAAAAGGCGAGATATCCGCGATTGGTCGAGGATCATGGCGTGAATCTCGGAACGGATCAATCTACGACGGTTAATCAGATGTTAATATGGTTTCCTGCTATAATTAGAAGTGTGCCTTATTTATGACTCCTCTATTATATAAAGAGGGATCCCATTCATTTGTAAGGATCATCATTTTTCACTGATAAGAATATATACACTCATTACTTTCCTACCATTTCACTTACTGTTCATCAGAGTTGCTTTATCATTTACTATTCTTACTATCCCACCTCGAGACTATCCCAAGTCGAGGTCGAGACCTGGCTAGCGTACTGGTTTGATTTATTTTATTCTCTAATTTATTCATTTATTTCCTTGCTTATCAATTAGTATTGAACGAAATCACATATCCTTAAAACCATAATATAAGTTTAATTATTATCCGAATTTGAGGGTAAACAGTTTGGCGCCCACCGTGGGACTACGGATAATAGTGATTGTTCGGTGCTGATTTTGATAACACATATTATTTCACGCTTGTTCTTGTCAAGTATTTTTGCTCTCGGGTTAAAACATGTCAAACTCACAAAACGCATCCACACATGGTGACAATGGTCTTCGGATTTCACGGGGAAAATGACACCGTAATTGCTCCAGGAGCCAAGGTGCCACCGGCTAATCACGGGGGAGCACTGGTTGCCGATTCGATCGATGTCAGTTCACACGTTGCTTTAAATGCGGACCCCGAAGGGAGCGTACGCAGGGAAAGTCGATCTGGTGGCCAAGGTACACAGGGCAGAGGAGATAGAGGAGTTAGTCTCCAAGTGATATTCGAGTTGCTACATGCTCAACAAACCGCTATTGCTCAGCTACAAAATCAACATAGGACTCCGAGTGGGGTCAACCCAGAAATCTCTCGTTGTACCAAGTCAGTGCTAGAGAGGTCAAATGGTAACGAATCTGGGATCGATCATGCAATAATGAAAATTCTCGAGGAGCTCATTCTCGAGGAGCTCACTAAAAGAATTGAGTCAGGAGAGAAGAAAATCGAAGCAAATGATAAAAAAGTGAAAAATACAAATCCCGAGTTGATCAGATACTGGGGGCACCACCAATCTTGAAAGGGATGGATTCAAAGAAATTGTACAAAAGTCATTCCCTCTGAGTGCAGCTCCGAAACCCATTCCAAAGAAGTTTCGTATGCCGGACATACCTAGATTACAATGGTACTACCGATCCCAACGAGCATGTCACCTCCTACACATGCGCCATCAAGGGTAATGATTCGGAAGATGATAAGATCGAATCTATTTTATTGAAGAAGTTCGGGGAAACCTTTCGAAAGGAGCAATGATTTGGTACCACAATCTACCGCTGAATTCCATTGACTCGTTTTCCATGTTGGCAGACTCTTTCGTAAAGGCACATGTCGGAGCCATAAAGGTTGCGGCAAGGAAATCGGACCTTTTCAAAGTGAGAAAGAGGGATAATGAGATGTTGAGGGAGTTTTTATCCCGATTTCAAATGGAACGCATGGAGTTGCCACTGGTCACAGATGATTGGGCCATTCAAGATTTCACTCAGGGATTGAATAAACGAAGTTCGATAACATCATATCAGCTGAAGCAAAATTTGATCGAGTATCCGACTGTAACTTGGGCAGATGTACACAATCGTACCAATCGATGATCAGGGTCTAGGATGACCAATTAGGAGCTCCTTTTGGTTCAGTGCACTCAAACAGGCCAGCAGTCAAAAATCAGAGGGACATTGACAGGAAGCCAAGATCGAACAAAGATCGATATCAACCGTACACCTCAGATCGCAGGAACAGTGGTCCAGGATGCAATTCCGCCCGGAATGATCGAAGAAGCGATCGAGGATAGAATTCTCGGGTGCTCATGAACAAAAATGGTTTTGATAAGTATGCCTATCCCACAGAGACACCTCGATTGTCGGAATATAACTTTAGTGTCGATGTGTCGGGCATTGTATCAGCAATTGGAAGAATCAAAGATACCAGATGGCCCAGGACCATACAAACCGATCCTTCCCAAAGGAACCCTAATCTGATGTGTAAATATCATGGTACACATGGATTGCAGGCAATTGAGAGATGAGGTAGCTCGTTTGTTCAATGAGGGACACCTTCGAGAATTCCTAAGTGACCCAGCCAAGAATCATTTCAAGGAAAGGGACTCCAACAGGAAAAATAAACAGGAGAAGCCGCAACATGTAATTCATATGATCATCGCAGGGGTCGATATTCCACAAGGGTCGTATTCAAACGCACTAAGGTATCAATTACTAGGGAGAAACGGACCCGGGATTATGAGCCAGAAGGCACCGTATCATTTAACAATGAGGAAGCAGAAGGAATATATTAGCCTCACAACGACTCTCTAGTAATTTCTATCTTATTAAATAAAGTTCAAGTTAAGTGTGTTTTAGTGGATCCCGGTAGCTCGGAAAATATCATCCGATCAAGGATCGTGGAACAGCCTGGCCTACAAGATCAGATCGTGCCCACAGCTCGGGTCTTGAACGGTTTTAATATGGCTAGTGAAATAACTAAAGGAGAGATTATCCTACTGGTGAACATGGCTGGAACTATCCATGATACCAAGTTTCACGTAATCGAGGTCAACATTAGGTAAAATGCCCTGCTCGGGAGGCCTTGAATCCACAACATGAGGGCAGTCCCTTCGACTCTCCACCAAATGATGAAATTCTTGATGTCGGACAGGGTGAAAATAGTGTACGGGGAGCAACATGCTGCAAAAGAAATATTCACGGTCGATGAGGTAATACTGATATCAGCGCTATCAACATCGGAAGGATCGAGCATCAAGGGTAAACAAGAAGCCAAATAGAAATCACTGCCACCAGCCTCAACAAAATCGGAGAAGCAGGAAAAGGAAGAGGAATATTTTTTGACCCCTCGAACTTTTGTTATTCCCGAAGATTCCAACGCCACCAAATCAACGGTCGAAGAGCTGGAATAGGTTATATTGATCGAGTACCTGCCCGAGTGAAATGTATACCTGAGAACGGGGTTAACCCCCGAACTCAGGAAAAAGCTTATTCAATTTCTTATTGATAGCGTAAATTGTTTTGCTTGGTCCCACTTAGACATGACAAGGATCCCGCTGGAGAGAAGAACACATCGACTAAGCCTGGACCCAAAGTTTAGACCGGTGAAACAAAATAGAAGGCCCCAGTCCGAGGTAAAGCACGCATTCATAAAGGACGAGGTAATAAAATTCTCACAATAGGGTCCATTCAAGAAGTGAAGTATCCCGAATGGTTAGCCAATATAGTCGCAGTTCCTAAAAAATGGAACAAACTTAGGATGTGTATAGATTATAAGGATTAAACAAGGCATGTCCCAAAGATTCTTTTCTACTGCCTAACATCGATCGCATGATTGACGCCACGGCCGACCACGAGATCCTTAGTTTTTTCGATGCATATTCCGGGTACATTCAAATTTAAATGAACTCGGAAGACTAAGAAAAGACTTCATTTATAACCAAGTATGGAACATATTGTTATAATGTAATGATCTTCAGGCTAAAAAACGCAGGAGCTACCTACCAATGCCTAGTAAATAAAATGTTCGAAGAACAGATAGGTAAGTCAATGGAAGTATATATTGATGACATGCTAGTTAAATCCCTGCACACAGAGGACCATTTAACACATTTGCAGGAAACGTTCGAGATACTGAGAAAATACAACATGAAGCTCAACCCTGAGAAATGCACTTTCGACGTCGGTTCGGGCAAGTTCCTTGGCTTCATGGTGTCGAATTGGGGGATCAAGATCAAACCCGACAAAATCAAGGCTATCGAAGACATCACTGTCGTAGACAGCATTAAAGTTGTGCAAAGGCTGATAGGGCGGATAACTGTCTTAGGCCGATTCATCTCGAGATTATCGGATCAGAGTCATACATTCTTCTCTCTACTCAAAAAGAAGAACGATTTCGCCTGGACCCGGAATGCCAACAGGTATTAGAGGAATTGAAGCGATACCTCTCGAGCCCACCATTACTTCACACTCCAAAGGCAGATGAAAAACTCTACTTGTACTTGGTAGTCTCAGAGATCGCGGTAAGTGGTGTCCTGATTCGAGAGGAATAAGGTACGCAATTCCCTATTTATTATGTAAGTCGAACTCTAGAAGAAGTAGAAACTAGATATCCACACTTAGAGAAATTAGCACTTGCACTGATAAGTGCCTCTAGGAAGCTAAAATCGTATTTTCAGTGTCACCCCATATGTGTATTAATCACTTACCCACTTTGTAATGTTTTGCATAAGCAAGAACTGTCGGGCTGATTGGCCAAATGGGTCATCGAACTCAGTGGGTATGATATTGAATATCAACCTCGAATGGCCATCAAGTCTCAAATTTTAGCAGACTTCATGGCTGATTTCACGCCAACCCTCGTACCCGAAATCGAGAAGTAACTCTTGTTAAAATCGGGTAAATCATCGGGGGTGAGGACCATTTTCACAGATGGCGCTTCGAATGTGAAGGGGTCCGGGCTAGGCATCGTTTTGAGGTTGCCTACACGCAATACGATTAGACAATCTATCAAAACCCCTAAGTTGACTAACAATGAGGCCGAGTTGGCTAAAAGTTTAGGTGCTGAGGTCATCGAGGCCAAGTGTGATTCCCAGCTCGTGGTTAACCAGGTCAACAAAACCTTCGAAGTCCGAAAAGACTGAATGCAAAGGTAATTGGATAAATTGCAGGTAACCTTACACATGTTCAAAGGATGGACCCTACAACATGTACTTCGAGAACAGAATGGTAAGGCCGATGCCCTTGCAAACTTAGGGTCATCAGTCGAAGATGATGAAGTTAGCTCGGCGACTATCGTCCAACCCTCGAGATCCATGGTCGAAGAAGGTCATGCTGAGATAAACTCCACAAGCTTAACTTGGGCATCAAGTACTTGAAAAACGGAAAGCTCCCATCGAACCTTAAAGAATTGAGGACCCTACGAACAAAAGCTTCTCGATTCAGATTGGTTGAAGATGGAACATTGTACAGAAGGACGTCCATAGCATTACGTTTGGGACCAAGGGACACCGATTATGTTGTACGAGAAGTCCATGAAGGTACTTGTGGGAACCACTCCAGTGCCGAATCACTAGTTCACAAAATCATTAGAGCGGGATACTATTAGGATAGTATGGAAAAAGATGCTAAGGAGTTTGTTCGAAAATGTGATAAATTCCAAAGGTATGCGCCAATGATCCATCATCCTGGGGAACAACTTCATTCGGTCTTATCCCCATGGCCATTCATGAAATGGGGGGTGGATATCATCGACCCTATGCCATCAGCTCTAGGAAAAGCTAAATTCATTTTGTTTATAACTGACTACTTCTCTAAATGGGTGGAAGCACAAGTCTTCAAGAAAGTCAGAGAAAAAGAAGTTATAGACTTCATATGGGATCACATCATATGCCGATTCGGGATACCTGCCGAAATCGTATGCGACAACATAAAGCAATTTATCAGCATCAAGGTAACAAAGTTTCTCGAAGAACATAAAATGAAAAAGATCTTATCAACACCATATCATCCAAGTGGAAACGTACAGGCCGAGTCAACGAACCAAACTATCATTCAGAATCTAAAGAAAAGATTGAACGACGCCAAGGGAAAATGGAGAGAAATTCTACCCGAGGTCCTTTGGGCATATCGAACAACACGAAGTCCTGTACGAGGGCAACCCCGTTCTTCTTATAATGGCTTAGAAGCCTTGATTCCTATTGAAGTCGGGGAACATAGCGCCATATTTTGACATACAATGGAAGAATTGGCTTTAAATACTAACCTCAAACTATTGGATGAAAAATGAGAAGCCACACTCGTCCGGATGGCTGCGCAAAAACAAAGAATCGAGAGATATTATAATAGAAGAACCAACCTTCGCCACTTCAGAATTTGGGACTTAGTCTTAAAGAAACTCACCATCAACACTCGAGATCCTAATGAAGGAAACCTTGGCCCAAATTGGGAAGGACCCTATCAAGTCCTCGATATCATTGGGAAGGGATCTTACAAACTTGGCACAATAGAGGGCGAACAATTGCCAAACAATTGGAATATATCACTCCTCAAACGATATTATTGCTAAGGTATGACTTTCTCCCTTTCCATTTGCATTTGATACTAACTCATTGCAGGCCTTCGATCGAAGATGTCGAGAAGCTCTTCAACACGAGAACCTTAGGTTTTAAAGCACGTGTTGCACTCTTTTTCCCTTAGATCGGTTTTAATCCCAAATGGATTTTTCCGGCAAGGTTTTTTATGAGGCAATAATTATATGTGCTACCTGGGGACAATTCAACAGCATCCGAGGCTTCTCTATATTCAACCTCGAATACTGTGGGGCATCACCCTCGGATGATTTATTTTCAAGGGAAAATACTTTGTGTCAAAAGGGCCTCTATAGGGAAACTTTGTAATGGGCCAAACGGTCGAACAAACCATGTCCGTGTAGATTAATCGAGTCCAATGGCAAAACATGTACGCATGTATAAATTATACAAAGAAGTATTTTTCCTTATCAAATATCTTATGCCTCAAAGAAAATTTTCTACTATACAAGCTCCATGCTTATGATTTTTTGTGAAAAATGACTCAAGGGCCAAGTACAACTCTACCTTCAATAGTAAATGGCCCAAGGTCCAAGTATATATACATCTCGAACGGTTAACCCCCTTACTCGGGGACTGTCGTCGAAAATCAATATGTTCGAATTATCTAAAGACCTCAAAGAGGCACCCCTCGATTTATAGGCCAAGGCCATCATTCTCGGGGACTAACACTTTGAAAAGTGTTGATGGGAAAGTAAGACCAAGAGTCACACCCAAAGGTTACGACCAAACTAACATGTCTCGGAGACGTCCGAACCCTGCAATAAAAACATGCCTTCGAATTCTCTAAAAAGCAGTTTAAAAAGAATACCCTCGGCAAAATAATCAAAGCTCTTTGATAAAATTAGCCCTCGAAAAACCTTAAGAGGTATCGAATTATTCAAATAAAAACTTGTGCTAAGGCACAAAAAATAAAGGGGTTTCGATCAACACTAAACCCTCGAAAAAAAACCCAATGGGTACAAAAAAATCATGCTAAGGCATAAGAAAATTTTACCAAGTCTTTGAGCCAAAAGAGAGGGAAAATAGTCATTCTTTAGAGGCCATATCGGACCAATTCAAAGAGCCTAAGGGCCAACACACTTTGAATTCGAGAACACGTTCTCATTGGATTAGAACTTAAGGGTCCCACTCTCTCGAATTTAAATAAGAACCTACTCGACTACAGATCGAGGTTCGTTATTATTCAATACAAACCTAAGGGTACTTTTATTCCAAATTCAGTTTTCACTTGAACCCGACTATAAAAGCAGTATTATGGCTTCGATCAAGTCGTTTAAAACCAAAGTCTCGAACATATTATTTAAAGCATAAAAATGTGCTAAAATTTTACAAGCACGAAACATGATCGAAGACAAAATTTGAGAAGGCATTCAAAATAGAAATTTCTTTATATATATGGACAAAAATATGTACAAGAACCGACAAGGGCCTTACACAAAATTTCAAAAATAAGGAAAAAATCCTAAGTGCCTAATCTTCCCTGGGAGATTCATCTTCATCTTCTTCACTCTCGGATTCGCTCACACTCCTGGAGTCATCATCATCAGAGAGCAAAGCTTCGGCCTCGGCTTCCAGCACTTTTGCATTCTCAATATCGGCCATGAGGTCAAAGCCACGAGCATGAACCTCCTCGAGAGTCTCCCTTTGATACTGACATTTGGCATGCTTGGTAGTGCAGGATAATCGAACCTGAGCGACATCGGAAATTTCCTTTGCTCGAGCATTAGCGGCTTCAGGATCGGCTCGATAGACAGCCACAACTGCCTCCACGTTGGCCTTTTCTTTTTTATCGGATCCAACCTTACACCACTACAAAGTAGCGAGAGTGGTCGAAGCAGCTTTTATCCGAGATGGTCGGGATCGAATCCACAGGGAGCTAGAAGTGGGAATTGGATTCCTATCTAAACTAGAGATGCGTAATTGTTTTTAATTGCACTTCCAACCATAGTTGATCTTTTGATTAATTCTAATATTATGCTAATAAGATGCTAAATTAAGATAAGAGTAAGATACTTGAAAGTTTGTCTAAGTGGTTAAAGAGGCACTAGGGAAGTGACTTTCTCCTAGGTGAATACTTGACGGGTTCTCGGATGTAAGGCAAGATTGTCATGTTGGGGACTCCGATATAACCAATACACGAAACTTCTCACTCTATACCTATCGGTAGTTTGAGTGATTTTTCCCTAATTGACTTGCTCAAGACCAATTGGGTATGATAATTTGTGCAAGCAATTTAGGTTCAAGTCGGGTATTACTATCTCTAGGGTTAACCCTTTAATTGGGGCTATCAATCTCTTGAATACACCCCAATTCCTTGTTGGGCTAATTTTCCTAGAATCAAGCTCTCTTTCTCAAGGAGCCCAAGTCAAAAAGGCAGAAATTAGTGTTTGTAACCAGTAATTCAACATGGAAAATACAAATTAGTCCAAATATCAAACACCCATAGACATTCAAGCCTTAAAACTCAAGACCCATCAAATACGCATACTAGGGTTGAGCCACAACCCTATCTAATGGGTCTAGCTACTCATAATAATAGAAGAAAACAAAGAAATAGATGAAGAAAAACCCATAAGATTTAATTACAAACTAAGATAAAGAAACTTCAGTGTTAAAGGAGCTACAAATTACTCAAAATGGTCAAAAACCACTGTTCACGAGCTCAACTCAAAGTTAGATTACAACTGATGACCTAAAAATGAGAGAAGAAAGTATTTATACTAGGCCAAATTTATTGGACAAAAATACCCCTGCGGGGGTACTGCGGACCGCAAGAAATGGAGTGCGGCTGCAGTGAGGCGTTTTGGCTTAAAACTCTACTCTCTGAACTTGGCCACTACAGGCCGCACAAAATACACTGTGGTCGTGGTGGCTTCAATTTTGGTCCGCACAAAAAGGACCACGGACCGCATTGGCATTAATCCCCAAAACTCCTAACTCTCTGAACCCCATCTTTTCGGGCCGCACAAACTTGATTGCAGCCGCGGTGAGGCCACTGCGGTTTGTACAAAATGCTTTGCGGCCGCAGTGCTTGAGTTTCCAAAATATGCACTCTCTGAATCTCCTCACTGCGGATCGCACTAAATGGAATGCGGTCGCAGTGGAACTGCTGCACTGTGCTTGGAATTGTTCTTGGTACTTGTGCATGTTTCACTCCTTTTTGAGATGGTTTTGACTAATTGTCACCTTTTTGACCAAACCCTGCAAACAAGTACAATATGTAAGCCTTTGGGACTATTTTGTATACATTTTTAATCAAAACTCAAGTAAGAAGGAGTGTAAAATGAACCATAATCCCTAGTTATCAACTCCCTCAAACTTAAGCTTTTGCTTGTCCTCAAGCAAACAAAATAAGACCCACCTCCTTAAGAGTAAATCCAAGAAAATTTAGCTAACCTAAAGTGACCTCATCTAGCATTAGTTGGGACTAACAATTGCCCTCAATTCAAATGAATCATTAACAACATTCGACCTTCTAAACACCATGGATTTAGTGCGACACAAGAGCATCAAGAGTTGACTCAACCCATCAAAAAAACTCTTTCTACTACTTTGGTCATTGTGGAACCCAAACTCATACTCCTCAACTCTCCCTAAGCAAACCTCACTTTTAGATTGTAGCACTCAGAACGAGGATAGTGGAAACACACTCATCTCTCTCAAAGAAAAGTCACAAGTCCGACTCTAAGTGTCATAAGCTTTCCCTTTATGTGAGTCACCACTAATGTAATCTTCATTCAACTGAACATCATATAGGGCTTTTATGGAGATATAGTGAAGGCTTTTGGTTCAGGCTAAGAAATGTTTAGTGTAAGTAGGTTCCATCTTCCCTTTAGCACTTCATTTGCTTCATTTTGGCACATATTCTCTTGACTTTTTAAGTCATTTAACTTCTTTCTGAGGGGTTAGAGAGACATACTGTCACTCTTTCTTGTTCATTTCAAACATTTTTCTCCTTTCTCAACTTTCCACACCTTTCATCTCTTTACTTTTATTGAATCCCTTCATTTTATTTTATTTTACATTGATCATTCTTTTTGTCTTTTTAATTTTCTTTCTTTTTCATTGCCTTTCCTTTTCTTCATTTTGTACCTTTTACCACTTTGTTGCATTCCTTGTCTCTCCCCCCAAACATATGCTTTTGCCAATGCTAAGGAAAGATCGGGTGCCAAGAAAGGGTATTTTTAGAACGGGTAAAGGCTTGTATCGTGGTTTTTGAAAAAAAAAAGATCTATGGATCATAAGGGTTGACTAGGGATATTATTATTGGTAGGCTATGTAACTGTTCAAGACATCATTTGGATCAAGGAGAGCCTATAATCACATATTAAGTAAAACTACACTTAGGATTTTGCATAGACAAACATTCAGGGCAAGTTCTAGACTAATGGCTTGGGACTTCGATTTGCAATTAAAATTCTCACCACACAAGCTATGGGATTGCTAAAGAGACAGAGTTGGGGGCCCACAACAATCTTAGCTAAGAGTTGAGCAACACAATGGTCCCGAAAAACCACAAGATGATTATCGGTCAACACAAGAGTATCAATGTCACAACTTTCACCATCCTATACACAACAATTTGTTTTTAACCATAGTATCAAATGCAAATGTTTTAGGCCCAAGTGAAGCTTTGCCTGAGGCACCATTACTCACTAGCTACTATTTACACAAAAAGCAAAAAAAAAAACAGACTCAAACCCTTAAGAAGGTTATCATGCCATCCATCATCGGGAAGAGCCACCCGGTTCACACAAATTCCACTTTTGGAAAGAACCGTGGCATTAAGAAAACCAAAGGCTTATTGCACACATAAATTCAAAATAAGAAGCTACGAAAATAAAATAAGAAGCTATGAAAGGAAAAATGCGGAAAGTAAAATGAATATATACAAGAGGGGATTTAGTCGAATATACATAAGGGAGAATGAATATATACATTAGAACATAACTTTATATACAGACCAAAAGCAAAAAGTACGAAAAGTGCAATAAAATGATAAAATTATGTATATACCAAAAGTAAAAGGAAAGCATAAAAAGAAAGTAATGTCATATATACAACCCAAATCATCCAAATAGGGCTACCCCCTCAAATGAAAGATAGCATTGTCCTCAATGCTAACTAACCAAAATAAGCACAAAAAAAGATAGATAGGAAAAAGAAACTCCCTATTAGCCCTCCGACTGTATATGATCATGAGTTTGGATCCCTGGGTCCTCGGACTGCTCGAGAACCAGTGACTGGCTCCCTGTAACCTGTGTCTCCACTGGGACCTGGACCTGTACTAGAATCTGGGGGTGGCTAAAGGAACCTCCCTGCGGGTCCTCCAATTCTATAACAACATCATCAGCACAGGGAATCACCCTCTTCCTCTTGGCTGGCCTCTCTATCTCCTGCTCTGGCTCAGGCTGAGCTGCTGGATCCGGGTCATACAATAAAAGATCCAAAGGCAAGTGATCAGCCTTCAACTTCTCTACTTCTACCCTCAGCACTTTCACCGACTCCTTGAAAGCACGAGTCTTTCTCAGTTTCTTTGTCTCCTTAGCAAGCTCCTTCAATGCCTTTCCATGAGAATTAACAACATCCATGATTAACTTTTGGTTCCCTATGAGCTTCTTCTGGTTGTCTAGAAGCTCCTTGAGAGAGTCCTCCACTGACTATGGGACCTGTGGCTGTGGAGGTACAGACTAGGCTGCCACCGAATTAGAAAGTACAGACAGCTTGGAAGTGGATGTCTGCATCTAGTTGTTGATACTGTCAAGGGTCTGGCTCAAGCGGTGGGCAGTCAAAGGATATGCTGTGGATGAGGGGATATCTGGAACTATAGAAGTGGAGGGTCCTGGGGCCATGTCTGGTGTGGCTGAAGAAGGCTGAGTAGGAGCCACTACTACTACTGGCTCTTCAGACTGGCCAGTTCAAGTGGTGGCTTTGCCTTTAGGGTCCTTGGGGTTGTGAGGACCCTTGGTGTTGTACCAAGAGAAAGGTGTCTTGGCTTTCACTTTCACATCAAATATTCTCTTCTCCATATCTAGATCCTCAAAATACATAGTCAGGAAATTTGGGAAGGGGTAGGATCTATCACCTTCGTTCACCACTCGTGTAATCACCCTGGACATCACATTCCCGATGTTAATCGGGTACCCCGCCATTATAGATGCCACCAATATAGCCCAGGAGATAGGAAGAGAGTTTTCGTGAGTGGTGGGGTCTATCCTACTACAAACAAATGTCTCCCACCCTTTTGCTTCAAAGTTCAGGGTTCTCCTTATAATTTTTACTCCCACGGTCAACCAAGCTGGGGTGGTACCTGGGATTGCCAAGTACTCTACTAACCAAGGACGAGTAGCCTCACCCAATGCCACCTTTTCTAAGTACAATGCCTCATCCTTCTCCAGGAAGCCCATGTAGTCATTGATCGTTTTTCCATTAAATTTTACTTTCAAATTTCGCACCTTGGTTACTGTAGTGTCCTTTTTGATGTGGGCAACATTCGTATAAAACTCCTTCATCAAGTGCTCATTTGCACCCTCCACGTGGCCTATGAAATAGTCCCAGCTAGCTCTCTCTCTGAACTGCCTCAGCACATTGGGGTTATGGGGCAAAAGGTCCTTTGTGATGAATTTTCGCTCAGGTATCAACTTCCTCTCGGGCCACCATTCTCTGAACTTGTGGTAGGACACTTCACCCACAAATCTATCTTGTCATGCTTCCGGGATCCTGGTTCTCTCTACTCCTCCTACTTGGGGCTCACCCCTCGTTCTTCTTCTACAGGATCCTCACCGGCCAGTCAGAAACATATTCTGGCACGGAGTCGGAGTCAGATGCCTCCCGGGATGGCATATACTCACTTCCCGACTAGGAAGTAGCTCTATCAGTAGCCCTTATGATCCTTCTGGTGTCCTTGATAGCTTGTCGGGCTTGTGGGGTCAATCTAATCATGCCTCGTCCCCTACCCCGGGAGGACTCACCTTTCCCTATCTGTTTATCGCCTTTGCCTCGTGATTTCACCATTATCTGCAAGGAGAATGCATTCTGTTCTTGTTAGTATCCTATTATCAGATGAATCAGTGCAGAATAAAATTGCAGATAGTTGAGCATGAAAAGCAAACTTGCAGAATTGCAGACCGCGGACCGCAAAAATGAAGTGTGTCCGCAAAGAAGCTATCGAGGACTATACAAAATGCACCGAGGTCCTCACTGAGGTAGGGGTTAGACTACCTATTCTCTAATAAAGGCCATCGCGGACCGCACAAAATGGTATCGCGGTCCGCATTAAGGCACCGCGGACCACACAAAATCTATTGCCGACGTGGTCCTTAACTTTCAACCTTTTTGAAGTTATACCGTCGCGGTCCGCACAAAATGGTATTGCAGACCGCGGAGAAGCACCGCGGACTGCACAAAATACCATCGCGGACAGCTGTAAGCCAAAAACAGTAATACGAACCTAGGGTTTCAAATTTTGCTCAATTTAAACCTAAAATCATATTTTATTAATTCCCTAGGTGTTTAATCATTAGTTGTCACTAACTAACCCTAATCCCAGCATGATTAAACAAACCTACGATACAGAATTGAAAGAAAACGGGAAGAAAAAGAAGAAAAACTAGTTAATTAAAAGAAAATAATGGAGTTAAAAACTAAGAAAAATTAATATTACTAGTTAGTGAGATGCAACACAAATGATTAACAGTGAGTGAATGAAATCGTGTAGTTAGGCCTTGTGTGAACAATACTTTTTTATACTATTTGAGAGCAAAGGATCGAAAAGTTTGAACTGAGGGCCTTAAGTCCTATTTATTGAAAAAGGACCTGGGGCCCGCTTCACCTAACCATCGCGGACCGCATAAAATGGTACCGCGGTCCACGGTACTCAGAATCAGGAGGCACTAGGGAGACGTCCACTGCAGACCGCAAGAAATGCAATGCAGCCACAGTGGTCCACCGCAGACCACTCAAATTGTATTGCGGTCGCGGTGGAAAACTTCAGAGAACCCCCCATTTTTGATCAATCACTCTGTAGACTGCATTGAAATGTTGCCCTCGCACTAAGGCCTTTGCGGCCGCACAAAATGCAATGCGGCCGCAGTGCAAACTTTAGAGAGTGTGCATTTTTTTCCAACTTGGTCCTGCACTGCATCAAAACAATCCTACAACATCTCACAACCAATTAGTCCAAAAGCAAATCCTATACTACAAAGAAAATCAAAGAAAAACAAAAATAAAGACACATGGGTTGCCTCCCAAGAAGCGCCTGATTTAATGTCGCGGCATGACACATGTTACCATCAAATCACTTTAGATGGAGTAGTGCCACCATGTGGCTATCATTAATCTTGCTCAGGTAGTGCTTGACCCTGTGTCCATTAACTCTGAAAATCTCCCCATTTTTGTTCTTCAAGTCAAGTGCACCAAACGGAGTCACAAACACCACTTCAAAAGGTCCACTCTATTTCGACTTAAACTTTCCCGAAAACAGACGTAACCAAGAGTTGAACAAGAGAACCAAATCACCCACTTTGAACTCCTTTCCACGAGCATATTTATCATGAAGGTATTTCATCTTGTCCTTGTACAAGGACGAACTAGAGTAGGCATGGAATCGGAATTCATCAAGTTCATTAAGCTGCTCCACACGAAGAGTTGCTGCCACATCCCATTCAAGATTCAGCTTCCTCAAAGCCCACATGGCCTTGTGCTCTAACTCAACCGGTAGATGGCAGGCTTTACCAAACACCAACCGATACGGAGACATACCAATTAGAGTCTTGTAAGAAGACCTATAAGCCCATAGAGCATCATCCAACTTCTTTGACCAATCGGCCCTATTTGCATTGACCGTGTTTGACAATATACTCTTGATTTCCCTTTTCGAGACTTCAACTTGGCCACTTGCCTGAGGATGATAAGGAGTAGAAACTTTGTGATTGACACCATACTTTACAAGCAAAGTGACAAAAGCTCTATTACAAAAATGATACCCCCCATCACTTATGATTGCACGAGGAGTGCCAAACTTAGTAAAAATGCTTTTCTTGAGAAACGCAACAACACTCCGGGTCTCATTATTGGGTAGAGCCACAGCTTCAACCCACTTTGAAACATAGTCAACTGCCACAAGAATGTATTTGTTCCCACATGAACTAACAAATGGGCCCATGAAATCAATGTCCCATACATAAAAAATATCAACTTCAAGAATGGTATTGAGAGACATCTCATCTTTCTTTGAAATTCCACCCGCTCTTTGACATTCGTCACATTTCTTCATAAGTTCACTTGCATCTTTGTACAAAGTTGTCCAATAAAACCCGCAACTAAGAACTTTTGAAGCCATCCTCGCCCCGCCATGATGGCCACCATAGGGAGAGGAATGACAAACCTCTAAGATACTCAATTTCTCCTCCTCCGGGACATACCTTCGGATCACACCATCCGTGCAAATCTTGAACAAGTACGGCTCATCCCAATAGAAATCTAAACTATCCCATTTGAGCTTCTTCCTTTGGCTAGAAGAGAGCTCACACGGGATTATTCTAGTTACAAGGAAATTAGCAATGTCCACAAACCATGGAATACCATTCACCGACACAGAAAGGAGTTGTTCGTTGGGAAATGAATCATTGATCTTTAGGCCAACACGAGACCTCCCCTCCTCCTCCAAGCGGGACAAATGGTGCACCACTTAGTTTTCACTACCCTTCCGGTCCACAATCTCCAAATCAAACTCTTGAAGTAACAAGATCCATCACATTAGTCTAGCTTTGGAATCCTTCTTCGTCATCAAGTACCAGAGTGTGGCATGATCGGTATGAACTATGACCTTGGCACCTATGAGATATGACCGAAATTTCTCCATCGCGAATACAATAGCCAAAAGCTTTTTTTCAGTTACCGTGTAGTTCACTTGAGCATCATTCATTGTCTTGATCGCATAGTACACCGGATGAAACATTTTGTTCACTCTTTGACCCAAGACCGCCCCAACTGCAACATCGCTCGCATCACATATAAGCTCGAAAGGTAAGATCCAATTGGGTGCGGTAATAATAGTAGTGGTGGTCAACTTGTGCTTGAGAAGTTCAAAGGCTTGCATACATCTCTCATCGAACACGAACTTGGCATCTTTTTCCAATAACTTGCATAAGGGATTCACTACCTTCGAAAAGTCTTTGATAAATCTCCGGTAGAACCCCGCATGCCCAAGAAAACTTCTAACTCCCTTGACAGAGGTAGGGGGAGGGAGCCTTGAAATCAAATCAATTTTTGCTTTGTCCACCTCTATACCATGCTTTGAAATTTTATGCCCAAGAACTATGCCCTCTTCCACCATGAAGTGGTATTTCTCCCAATTAAGAAAAAGATTGGTTTCTTCACAACGGTCCAACACTCTATCAAGGTTTTTCAAACACTCATCAAATGAATCACCCACAACACTAAAGTCGTCCATGAACACCTCCAAAATATCTTCCACTATATCGGTGAAAATAACCATCATACACCGATGGAATGTAGCAGGTGCATTACACAACCCAAAAGGCATCCTAGAAAAGGCAAATGTGCCATATGGACAAGTGAATGTGGTCTTCTCCTGATCTTCCGGAGCAATCAAGATTTGGTTGTACCCAGAATACCCATCCAAGAAACAGTAGAAGGCATGCCCAGCAAGTCTATCTAGCATCTGATCAAGAAAATGCAATGGAAGGTGATCCTTGCGGGTCACTTTATTCAGCTTGTGGTAGTCCATGCATACCCTCCATCCGGTGACGGTCCTAGTAGGAATCAACTCATTTTGCGAATTTGCAACCACGTTCATGCCAACCTTCTTCGGCACATTGCACCGGCGAAGTCCAAGAGCTATCAGAGATGGGGTACACAACCCTGACATCCAACCACTTGATCACCTCTTTTTTCACAACTTCTCGCATTGCCTCGTTCAACCTCCTTTGATGTTCTAAGGAGGGCTTTGCATCATCTTCTAGAATAATTTTGTGCATACAGAATGCGGGGCTTATCCCCCAAATATCGGCTAAGGTCTATCCAATTGCCTTCTTCCGATAAGGTGCGGAGGAAACGGCTTCAACTCCAACACTGGAGGTTCCTCGATTGAAGGTTTTGTTGGTGGAGTCTTCCTATTCTCAAGATCCAAAGAGAGTTTCCTAGGCTCATAAGAGTAAGAGCCATTCCATGTAAAGCATTCACGCACTCCCCTCGGCCTTCATCCCGATTTACATTAAGATTCAACAAAACTACCTCTAAGGGTCCTCCACATTGATCATTGCACTAGTATCATCAACTATAACTGCTGTGACAAGGTCCACAAAAGAGCACACTTTCGAACTGTTGGGCTGCTTCATTGACTTGCACACATGAAAGACCACTTTCTCATCACCCACCCGGAAGGTGAGTTCCCCTGCTTCCACATCAACTAAGGCCTTCCCGGTAGCAAGGAATGGTCTTCCCAATATGATTAGAACCTCATAATCTACTTCACAATCCAATATCACAAAATCAGCTGGCAAGATAAATTTGTCCACCCGGACAAGAACATCATCAATGATACCCAATGGTCTCTTCATAGTTCTATCTGCCATTTGCAATCTCATGGAAGTCGGCCTCAGTTGCCCAATACCCAACGTCTTGAAAACTGAGTAGGGCATCAAGTTGATACTTTCCCCCAAATCACAGAGCTTTTGCAATGTATGCACTCCCAATGGTGCAAGGAATAGTGAAAGCACTAGGATCTTCTAGCTTCGGGGCCATTGAGTGCACTATTGCACTAACTTGGTGGATCATCTTGATAGTTCACAATCCATGGAAATTTTCTTTGTCACCAAGTCCTTCATGAATTTAGCATAACCTGGCATTTGCTCTAGAGCGTCCACCAAAGGCACATTAATGGATAAGCTCTTCATCATGTCAATAAACTTCTTAAACTGATTCTCATTTTTTTGCTTCGCGAGCCTTTGAGGATAAGGTGGAAGTGGCCTTGGCACAGGAGCCTTGGCTTTAGGCACAACCATTTTCGGCATGTCTATTACATGTTCCCTAGATGGGTTCACGTCATTTTGAGTTTCCACCTCGGCATCTTGGATATCAATCCTCACTTCCTCATTCACGTTCTCATCAATCACATTTTCAACCACCAAAGGAATCTCATCTTCTTGAAACTCAACTTCATCACTCAAAATTTCTTTTTGTTTGGAGGCATTCACATCATCGCCTCGTCCACTTCTTGTAGCTACCACCATAATGTGATTGTTCCCACCCTTCAGGTTAACTACCGTATCACTTGGTAGAGCCCCCTTAGGGAGAGTATTCAAGGACTATGAGATTTGGCCTAATTGAACCTCCAAGTTTTTAATTGAAGTATTGTGGGAAGCCAATTGAGCATCAGAGTCCGCATTCTTTGTCATCATCTGTTCAAAAATCATTTCAATTCTCCCCATTTCATTTTTAGAAGAACTCAGACCTTGGGATGGAAATGGGGGTGAATTGTTCGGTTGTTGATACACTGGGGGCCTTTGAATGCCTTGCCCCTGATTTCCTTGATTGCCATTGTTCCAACCACCCTAATTGTCGTTACCA
The DNA here is from genome assembly GCF_000393655.2 of Nicotiana sylvestris. Lineage (NCBI taxonomy): Eukaryota > Viridiplantae > Streptophyta > Magnoliopsida > Solanales > Solanaceae > Nicotiana > Nicotiana sylvestris. Next base: position 69,732,501 of record NC_091063.1, read on the forward strand.
CCCCAGTTGTTGTTGTTGCCATTCCAATTACCCTGATTGTTCTAATTGCCCCAATTGGAATTTTGGTTGTTGTTCCCCCAATTACTATTCCCTTGTTGTTGTTGATTACCCCAATTTCCTTGGGGCTCCATTGTTGTTAGTTGGAAGAATTGCCGCTTTGGCCTTGATAGTTGTTCACATATTGCACCTCTTCATTCTACCCATCATAACTATCATCTTGGAATCCACCACAATTATTGTCATATTGATCCGAACTCCCTTGGTTCTGTTGACCTCTTTGTCTTCTTTTGTTCACTAGCATGTTGACACCCTCTATAGCATTTACTTGGCGTGGATTTTGAACCTACTGTAATTGTGCCTTTGCTAGCTGGTTCATTGTTGTTGTCAACTCTACTATCACCGGCCCATGATCATGTAGCTCTTTGTGCAAGTGAGTGACCGTGGGGTCACCCTGTAGCACATTGGCTATACTTTGCCAAGCGGAGGACGTGTCAGCCATCTCGTCAAGAATGTCACAAGCCTCATAATAAGACAACTTCATGAAATTACCCCCAGCAAGTTGGTTCACTATGCACTGATTTGTTGCGTTAATGCCCCGACAAAATGTCTATTGTATCATTGCTTCAGTCATATCATTGTTGGGACATTCCTTTACCATGGTTCTATATCGCTCCCATATCTCATGTAATGTTCAGTGGGCTCCTTCTTGAAAGCTAAGATCTCTTCTCTCAATGCTGCCATGTGCCCCGGCGAGAAAAAACTTTGTAATGAATTTATCCGCCAACTCATCCCAAGTAAATGGTTGGGAAGTTGTTCAAGCCAATCAAATGCATTCCCTCTAAGTGAGAAAGGGAATAGTCTCAACCGAAGCGCATCATCTAACACATTAGTTTGCTTACTCCCCCAACAGGTATCCACGAAACCCTTGAGATATTTTTAAGCATTCTGATTGGCAGCGCCCATGAAATACCCTCGCTGCTCCAACAATGTAAGCATCACATTTGTAATTTGAAAATTGCTCGCCCGTATCCGGGGTAGGACAATTGCACTAGCATATCCTTGGTTGGGAAGCACTCGAGGAGCCACTCTTGGAGGTGGCGGAGGAGGGTCTGGAATATTATCATTGGACTGGCGGCCTCTCCTTTGTCCTTGAGGTACAATAGGAACCTCATCATCAATATTGTCATCTACCTCCTCCTCCGGTAGAAGATCTCCAAGAGGTGCGTTGTTTGCTGACATTTTGTACCTGAAGTTACGCCACACACAAATTAGTAATGCAGAAGGAAAGAAGAATAATACACAAAACTATTTAGATAGATAGCCAAAACCGTTAACTCCCTGGCAACGACACCAAAAAGTGATCGGAGCCAACCCTGCACCACTACAAAGTAGCGAGAGTGGTCGAAGCAGCTTTAACCCGAGATGGTCGGGATCGAATCCACAGGGAGTTAGAAATGGGAATTGAATTCCTATCTAAACTAGAGATGTGTAATTGCTCTTAATTGCACTTCCAATCATAGTTGGTCTTTTGATTACTTCTAATATTATGCTAATAAGATGCTAAATTAAGCTAAAAGTAAGATACTTGAAAGGTTGTCTAAATGGTTAAAGAGGCACTAGGGAAGTGACTTTCTCCTAGGTGAATACTTGACGGGTTCTAGAATCTAAGGCAAGGTTGTCATGTTGGGTATTACGATATAACCAATGCACAAAACTTCTCATTCTATACCTCTCGGTAGTTTGAGTGATTTTGCCCTAATTGACTTTCTCAAGACCAATTGGGTGCGATAATCTATGCAAGTAATTTAGGTTCAAGTCTGGTATTACTATCTCTAGGGTTAACCCTTTAATTGGGGCTATCAATCTCTTGAATACACCCCAATTCCTTGTTGGGCTAATTTTTCAAGACTTAAGCTCTCTTTCTCAAGAAGAACCCAAGTCAAAAAGGCACAAATTAGTATTTGCAACCAGTAATTTAACATGAAAAACACAAATTAGCCCAAATATCAAATACCCATAGACATTCAAGCCTTAAAACTCAAGACCCATCAAATACGCACACTAGGGTTAAGCCACAACCCTACCTAATGGGTCTAGCTACTCAAAATAATAGAAGAAAACAAAGAAATAGATGAAGAAAAACCCATAAGATTTAATTACAAACTAAGATAAAGAAACTTCAGTGTTAAAGTAGCTACAAATTACTCAAAATGGTGAAAAATCACCGATCACGAGCTCAGTTTAATGTTAGATTACAACTGATGACCTAAAAATGGGAAAAGAAAGTATTTATACTAGGCCGAATTTTCTGAACAAAAATACCCCTGCGGGGGTACCGCAGACCGCAAGAAATGGAGTGTGGCCATGGTGAGGCTTTTTGGCTTAAAACTGTACTCTCTGAACTTGGACACCACGGGTCGCACAAAATGCACCGCGACCGCGGTGGCTTCAATTGCGGTCCGCACAAAAAGGATCGCGGATCGCATTGGCATTAATCCTCAAAACTCTCAACTCTCTAAACCCCATCTTTTCGGGCCGCACAAACTTGATTGCGGCCACGGTAAGGCCATTACGGTCCGTACAAAATGCTTTGCGGCCGCAGTGCTTGAGTTTTCAAAATATGCACTCTATGAATCTCTTCACTACGAACCGCAATAAATGGAATGCGGCCGTAGTGGAACTAATGCACTGTGCTTGGAATTATTCTTGGTACTTGTGCATATTTCACTCTTTTTTGAGCTGGTTTTGACTAATTGTCACCTTTTTGACCAAACCCTGCAAACAAGTACAACATGTAAGCCTTTGGGACTATTTTATATACATTTTTAATCAAAACTCAAGTAAGAAGGAGTGTAAAATGAACCATAATCCCTAGTTATCACTTTTTTCGCTACAGATGCGGCCTTTGCAAGCTCAGCAGTCAACCGAGTCTCGAGCTCTTCAATTTTCTTAGATCGAGCCAAGCTCTCTTCCCTTATTCTTTGGAGTTGATGCTCAACCGAAGATAGTTGGGCCTGAGCAGTATCTTTTTCCGAGGCAAGACGGTCCATGTTTTGCTTCCACCCCAAAGTCTCTACCTCTTTTGTCTCTGCCTCCTCGCGAAGCTGCTCGATTTTCTCGGCCTTCTACTGAACTTGCCGGATCTAAGTGTTAGTCACCAATATCAAGTTGATATGTCAAGTTCCTAAAAATTTACATTACCTGCTCGATGAGAACGGTCTGCTTCTTATGGGTTGTTGCCAATTCAACTCGGAGGTCCCTGATCCTCTTTTTTCTACACATAGAGGCGTTTGAGGGCGCCCCTCTCCTCAGTGATCCTTTTGAGATTGTCCTCACACTGGTTCAGCTTGTCTTTGGATTTGGTAAATGCTTCTCAATGAAGCATCACAACCTATGGAGAAAGGAAAGAAATCAGACAGAAGGAAATAAAAGGAAGCGTAATAACGGGGGATGAAATTTACCTGGTTCAGGAGATGTTGGGCCTAAAAAAAAAATGATCATCGCAACTAGGTCAGAAACATCATCGACCCTCATGAGGCAGCCATAGAATATGTCCTCCCCATCATGGGCATTCCCATATCGAGGGTCTCCATAGACCGAGCCTCCTGAAATTGCCCTTCAGAAAATATAGGACCGGGCGGCGAATCATCAATATTGATTGCCCCAAGAAAGTTACTTTAGGCACTCTCTCCATTCTGAAGGGCCATGGAACCGGACCCTTCAGGCACACTCGTCATTTTTTCATCACGGCAGGAGATATCTTCAGCCCCTGATAACTCGAGGACCTTGCTCGGAGCACCTTTCGAGATTTCTTCGGTCCGAGGATGAGCCTCCTCGACCATCACCAACTCGGCTACTTTTGAAGCTTCGACGTTTCCCCTCTTTCGAGCCACCAGCTCACAACCAGCATATTCTCCCTACTCTTCTTCATCTCGTAGATTTTGGGCTACGACAACAGACAGAGCAGTGGAGTCATTTTTCGACTTACGAGCCTTACTCTTCTTAGGCTTTGGGGTATCGGAAGGCGAGGCCCATCTCCTTTTCTTGTCCTTAGCCGATTTTGGGGCCACCACTTCCCCAAGCGGGGTCGGCCTCATTTCAGCAATGTCCCTGAGGCCTATATAAAAGGGAGTTAAGTATAAATAAAAAGAAACCTTTTAGAAAAAGGCATCGAAAGCGTATATGATAAGCTTACCATGATTCTTGGCCTCGCATCTGCCCCTTGCTAAGTCACGCCGACAACACTTATTATGGGAGGAAGTTGAGGCCAACTTCCGAACCCAGTCTTCGAGGTCAGGGACCGTGTGAGGCATCCAGGAAACCACTGCATAACAGATGAAAGCATTACATAAAGCAAAAAAGGGAGTACTAAGGCTAATGGGTAATACGTTTCTTATGATCGGGGTTCCACTTCTTAGGGAATGGCAGTTTCTCCTCTGGGATGAGGTCGTAGGTTCTTACCGGCACGAACCAGGTCATCCAACCCCGGTTCTTGTCCTCATCAACACTCGAGAACAAGGCCTTAGTTTCTCGGCGTTGGAGCTTGATCAACCCTCGAAAAAGTCAAGGTCAATATAACTGCATGAGGTGGTTAAGAGTGAACTCTAACCCCTCGGCCTTGCTAGAAAAGAAGCGGATCATGATCACTATACGCCGGAATGAGGGATGAACCTGGCCGAGGGTGACCTGGTACCTCTTGCAAAAGTCGATGACAACTGGGTCAAGAGGACCCAATGTAAAAGAGTAAGTGTAGATACTTAGAAACCCCTCCACATGGGTGGTAATACTCTCTTCGGGAGCAGGGATTTGTACCATGACCTCAGCCCCCCAGTTACACTATCTCTTCATAGCCTCGAGATGGCCCGCCATTATTGAGCAAACGTATCTCAACACGTGTTCACATCGGCCAGCGACCGATGGAGGGTTCTCGACTTTGAAGTCGGATTTTAAGACACAAGGGCCGGGAACATACTCGTGAGGGAGCGGTTCCGCCGGCATTTTATCACCAGCCGACCGGGAAAAAGAGGAAGAAGCTTTCTCCTTTTGTGGGAAGGTCTTGGAGGTTTTCACCATTAATTCAGGTAGAAGGAAGTGGAAAGAGGTGAAATTTGGTATTTTTTGTACTAACAAAGTTGACTCAACAGGTAGTGAAAGATAAGAGATGGAGAGAGTAAAAGACTTAGAAAACTTGGTGGAGGTGAAAGTAAAATTTTGATTCAACCAAAGAACCTGTATTTATAGATTTACAGTGATGGATCAGTGGCGCTAGTGGTCGACCGTCCACTGGCAAGCATTAATAATTTGGGGATCCGTACCAATGAGACGTTTCGGTCACCTCAATCGTTTACGTCACGGGAATGATTGTTGATACCCAATTTTTCCCTCACATATTTCAAACATGCATATATACTTTTAAAATAGCGGATGAGCATCATCAAGTATTTTTTCAAATTTTTAAAGATTTTTAATCAATTTATTCCACATTTTGTTGCATAAATAATCATTAATTGCATCACAAATTATTTTAATGATAATTTGATTATCTAAATTTATCATTTATGCCAACATAGTATTTCAATATTTTTAGTGCATTTTTATAATTACATTTGCATTTTTAGGCTAAATTGCACATCTTTGCAATAATAGCCCATATTAATGTATAATTACATTATTTATGCAAAGAATGATCTTTTATATTTTTAAAATGTTAAACAACTATTTCAAATCATTTTAGTGTACAAAGGATATTTTTTGTATTCCTTTATTATTTTTATAAATTATTTATTTATTAAAATTGGGTATTTAAAATCTGCCCCCATTTTTATTTAAATTCGGACCTAGAATTACCCAAACCAACCCAATTACCCTAAGAACAAACCAAACAACCCCTTACTAAACCCGGTTGTTGACATGTAATTTCTGACCCTCCCCAAGATTTTACACATTTTAGCGTAAATATTTAGGTTAGGTTTAGTATCGCTATTCTAAATAGTGTTGACTCTTTTACTTTATTTTTATTACAAAAAATAAAAATATTACAAAAAATATTTTTCATCTTTAGGTTAAAGTCAATTAGTATATTTATATTTATAGTATTATAACATTTGAAAAAAAATTAGTTTCACTCGTAGTATTTAGTTTTATATTAATTTATTTAGAGTGATTTTTACATTTTTATAGATACATTGTATTAATTGTTCTTTTTAGCCTAAGTTCAAACCCAGAAGACATGGTCCAACCCAAATACCCATAGCCCAAAATATTGAACCCAATACCCTTTACACCCAAATTAAAACCTTTTAAAACCCCTAATTCCTACACCCTAATTTTTTCAGCCATTTTTCCCACCCATCTTCCTCCAACCTAGCATCGGATCTCCACTCCAAAAAACCCCGTCATCTTCTTGTGATCAGTGGCCGGTCGAGTCATGTGAAATGCACACTCGAATTGGGATTATGTATCATGACTATGCCACGAGAACCGTACCGTGTCACGACCCTAAACTCGAACCCGATCGTGATGGTGCCTCTCGTGAAGACATGGCCAGCCACTTAAACCCAATTCATCTTTTTAAATAGTTAAAAACATAAAAGTAGTCTAAAACATGATATAACAATACCAAGTAGCGGATAATGCCAATAAGGTGCGGAAGTACAATCCGACACAGCCCTAACCGGGGTATCACAAGTTACGAGCATCTAACCATACCAAATCCTCAAATGTAACTGCAAAGTTTTAAATACTGAACAAAGAACATAAGGAAATAGATAGGGAGGAGCTCCGGGCTGCGAACGTCAACAGGTACCTAAAGACTCCTCAAAGATCCGCATGAAGCTAGAATTAATCAACACTCGGGAGCGGGACCAGTTATGCCTGAATCTACACACAGGGTACAAGGAGTAAAGTGAGTACTCCAACTCAGTGAGTAACAAATGTAAATAAAGACTGAAAGTAAGAAAACACGTAAGGCACAAGACATTTTATAATGAAGCAGTAAAATCATTTAAAAAAGCATTAAGACAGTGTAAAGTCAAGTAAAATCCTCTTTCAACCAGTAAACAAGTAATTGATAGGTAATTAAGGTAAAGTAAACAAATAGAAATTTGCCCCTCGGGCACAATATCAATACATCCGCCCCTCGGGCAACATCTCAGAATAGTACCAGCCCCTCGGGCAATCACATAGAATAAGACTAGCCCCTCGGGCAATCACATAGAACAATACCAGCCCCTCGGGCTCAATCTCACATCACAGTGGGTACCCGCACTCACTGGGGGTGTACAGACTCCGGGAGGGGCCCCTTATGGCCCAAACGCAATAACAAGCCATCTCGTGGCATCAAATCTAGGCCCTCGACCTCATATCAATCAAGCCACCTCGTGACGTGTATATATATATATATATGTATATATATACATGTATCTTAGGCCCTCAATCTCATATCAGTATCAGTGTTTCCTCACAACGTAGGCCCTTGGCCTTACTCAGTCAAAAATCATCACAAACCCCTCGGGTAATAGTAAAACAATATTTCTCAGCCCAAAACATCATTTAAAATATCATTTAAGTCACAAAAGTGAGTAAAAATTGCTGAGTAGTAAAACAATGGAAAATAACATGACTGAGTTCAAGTAATAAGTTAAGACAGTGAGAAAATAGTAATAAAAATCCCCGAAGGGTTCAAATAGTTGGCATTCAGCCCAAATCATTATGATAGCAAATAAGATTCAGTCAAATACGCAGTAAAATCATCAACCGGGACGGACCAAGTCACAATTCCCAATAGTACACGACCCCACGCTCATCATCAAGCGTGTGTCTCACCTCAATATAGCACTACGATATGCAATCCAGGGTTTCAAACCCTCACGACATCATTTACAATCACTACTCACCTCGAACCGGCTAAATCTCTAGCTCGCAATGCCTTTGCATCTCAAATCGGCCTCCATGCGCGTCAAATCTATCCAAAATTAGAACGAGTACGTCAAAATATGCTAAGGGAACAAAGCCCAAGCAAAAACAATCAACAAAGGGCACAAATCCCGAAATTACCAAAACCCAACCCCGGGCCCACGTCTCAAAAATCAGAAATTTTTACATCAATAGATTCCTCATCTCCCCTCAAGTCTATGCATATCAAGAATACCAAAATCGGAGTTCAAATGACCCCTAAAATCCTCAATTTAAGGCCTCTTAAACTCAAGCCCTAATTCTCCATTTTTAGCCTTTTAATTCCTTTAATTTCAGTCTTAATCCATGAAATACTACCATAGAAACGTGTTTTAGGTCCAAAATCCTTACCTTAACAAAGTTCCCTTGAAATCCCTCTTCCAAATCATCCAAAAGCTCTCAAGCCGAAGTCAAAAATGGTGGAATAACTCAAACTCACGAAATGAAATAACTTATATGTTATGCCTAGGCCTTTCCGCATATGCGGCACTTTAACCGCATTTGCGGTCTATCCTTCACTTATGCGGAAATTACTTAAGGGACTAGACTCTGCATTTGTGATACACTCTCTGCATCTGTGACTCCGCATATGCGGCTATCCTGACCGCTTCTGCGGTCCCTGAAAAATTCCTCCCCGTCTGCTTCTGCGGTCATTCCAATGCATATGCGGCGCCGCACCTGCGGTCCCCAAATCGAAGGTGCGAAAATACCAGAAGCGACAATATCAATTAATGCAACACAATTCCAATTTCTCCGTTAACCACCCGAAATCATCCTGAGGCCCCCGTGACCTCAACCAAAAGCACAAACAAAACCAAATACCTTATGCAAACTTGTTCCAATCATTAAAACATTTCAACAACATCAAATCTACCAAATCACATCGGATTCAAGCCTAAGTTTCAAAAATCTTCCGAAATACGCTTTTGATAAAAAAGACAACCAAATCACGTCCGAATGACCTAAAATTTTTACACACATCTCCCAAATAACATAACAAAACTACTGCAACTCTCGGAATCCCATTCTGACCCATATATCAAAATCTCGTTTATCAATAGGAAATCGCCAAAATATCAACTTCGCCAATTCAAGTCTAATTCTACTCTGAACCTCCAAAGCCCATTCCGATCACACTGCTAAGTCATAAATCACCTCACAAAACTAACAGAACCATCGGAACTCACATCTGATCCCTCTAACACATAAGTCAATATCCAATTGACTTTTCCAACTTAAGCCTTCTTAAAAGAGACTAAGTGTCTCAAACCTTCACAAAATTACCATAGACTCGATCCGACCAACCCCATACCACAAAAAATGGATAACAAAGCATAGAGAAGTAGAAATGGGAGAAATAGAGCGATAACTCATGAGACGACTGATCGGGTCGTCATATACCCATAATCACGATAATTTTATTAATCACGCCTAAAACAAGCTACGATGTTTGAACATTATTTATTTTCCTAAACTAATTTGAAGTTATTGCAAGACCATAAATTATGGGGAAGATATTATGAATTAGTGCTAATTTAAGGACGGGCTAACTGATGGATTCATTTGTATTGGGCTGATGGAATTAAACAATTGGACCATTTATTCAAACTAGTTCTTGTATCTTTTATTTCAAATAGAGCCAACATCAAAAATTAAAATAAGAATGTAAACAAAATAGCATTTCATCCCAACTATGTCAGGTAGTGAATTAACTCCAAGCCAACCAATTACGAGCAATTTCAATGAAGAACATGATATCATGAATAAGGAATCTGGCTAAATATATTATTCCAGTAACAAATAGTATAGCAATTGACAAAGGATAAGATGGAAATAAAACCTTTTATATATGAATAAAGCTGAAAATTTGCAATCCAATCGGAATAACAAAGCAACAATCGTTGGACTGACTGAAACGTTGAAATTGCGCACCGAAACCTCAAATCGATACTGGAAAACTCAAAACCCAAACTCGAAGCTACTGTTCACTCGATTTTTAGAATAACATTTGCCGCCTCCCTCTCTTCAGCGATTTGGTCGCTGGTAATTGAAGGCAATATATAGAGTAGTAAAATGGACCCGAGCTTTAACAAAGCAAAGTGCTCTAACGTTTTAGCTAGCAGTTGAGAAATTAAAGAAAGCTTGTGTATAAGAAAGCATCAATCTGTGCTTGCATTGCTTATTTATGACGATCCTCGTGATTAGTTTGATTACAGTATGCTTTGATACTGTAAAGGCACGAAATTGTCCAGGAAATCAATATGAAATCATGGCCCATGGATATGATGTATGCTTGTCTTTCTAGGGTGGAGGAATTGTGGGGTTGAGGCCGTTGATCACAAGAAGATGATGGGGTTTTTTTGGAGTGGAGATCCGACGTTAGGTTGGAGGAAGATAGGTGGAAAAAAAATGGCTAAAAAAATTAGGGTGTAGGAATTAGGGGTTTTAAAAGGTTGGTTTAGAATTCGATCTTAGAATAACTGTTATACCTCGCTTTATTTATTATCCGATGTTTTACATGTTTGGGCCTAATGTGCTAAATGCCACTTTTTACCGCTTTGATATTATTTGAACTGTATATAAACTGCTGCGAAACCCCTCTCTTCTAATCTCCGGGGAAGTGCACGCTGGTAGAACTTCTTTTCTATTAGTGTCATACCCTAATTTAGAACAAGGATCAGATCAGTTACAAAGCCGGATGTCCTTTTGGTTACCGGTACATTGCCTTCCCCCCCCCCCCCGGCTCGAGTTGTCTGCTCGGGTAAGCCAGGTCTAGAACAATACACCCAGGTTTTAAACCTAGAATAACATAGCCTCATGCCTGATTTCTAGTAGGAACGCTTGTTTGCATCACGTGCATTTGACGTGCTACTTGCGTATATATCTATTTTGGCTTGCATGTTGACATGCTTGCATGTTACTTGCATCACCCCTGCTGAATCCTTTCCCCAATTAAGTATATTATGAACTTAGACTCAATTATATACTCTATACTTTTACCACCCCTTATATGGTAAAAATCAATCTTTCTCAAACTGATTCTCAATCCTTAATTATCCATGTAGTATCCGTTTGAGCTGTAATGTATTAATTGATTCTGATTGTGATTGCTTCCATATTTGTGTTAAACCTTTACTTGTTACCTTATTTTTCTACTCGTTTTAAAAGATATAAATACCCTAATGCTTTCATTAACAATACACGAACAACTGAGTTCAAAAACACACTCTTACACATTCAAACTCTCTTTCTTTATCTACTACTTGTGCTACTGCCTTTTCTAGCCGGCTGAAGGCCAAGGATAGACTTTAGAACTCTGATTTCTTTACTTTTTCTGCACTTGGCACCTTCAACTGGTATATTCTTAATTTAAATTCTGAAACTCAACTCTATGTATTCCCTTGTTTGTCAACCCTTGTCTCTTTCTGCACTAACTTAATGGCTCATGTTGTTGAATTGTACTATTTGTTTATTGCTTTACTCAGCATGCTTAAAATTCTGCCCTTCTTTGTTCAAATGTGATCTTGTTCATGTTTATGTCCTTCAACTAGCATGTCTATAATGTACCTAATTCATGACTAATTGTGTGTTTCTGATTTGGGTCCTCTATGTTACCAACCCCTACTCTCCTGTTTGTAACTGCTGAAGCATGTAATCTCTCTGAACTTGTTCTGTGTGTGTTGTTATTGCTCCTACCCCCCTTTCCCTTTCAAAAACTGTTTTATTAGGCAATTCTTTTATTGTTTTGTAAACTCACTTCAAACATGTTGTTTCTAAACTATTTTCCAACTCAACTCCTTTGAGTCTATGTCCAGCACTCTCACATGCACTCTTAGATGATTAGGTTTTTCCCCTCTTGTGTGAGCCTTGCTTTGGGACCCTTGAGCTCCCTCTGAACTTGGACACATAAGGGCTAGCTCTTCTACACTGCACTTACTCTTGGTTATGCAATTTGGGTGTGAGCACTGCCCGGGATCCCTTGAGGTCCTTAGGGAACTCTAACACACCCATGTATGAGAATGGTTTTGGAACAGTATTGATATTTGAAATGGTTTATTACATAACTCAGAGAGGAAGTCAGGATCAGGCTTCCTATGATTTAACTTCTTATTTTTGCATTTCTTATGTAATTCTATCACAGGGTCTGTAATAATTTGTCAACAAATATTTGGGTAGTTAGTGAAAAGGGATGGGGAAATATGCATGCCTTAGTTAAAAGGTAGAAAACATGTTATTAGGTTTATATTCCAAGTTGTGCAATAGAAATCATGTTTATGATTCATACAATGCATTAGGAATCATGTTCTTAGGATTCATGTTTCCTGCTTCAGCATCTCATTCATTAATCCATTCTTCGTGTCCAATACTTAGAAATCCTGCTTCTAGGACGAATAAATAAAAACTGTTCCTCATGAAGTCGTTTCTTAATAATTCTGCAACTCTTTCGTATATTTAGAAATCATGCCTTAGGAACTCTGCCATCTGCATGTGCATATTAGGTATCATGTTCTAGGATCCTATTTGCATTTTGTTTAAAAATGCCTAGTTAATTACTGATTCATGACAAAGGTAGTAAGGTAATAGTTTTCACATTTGCGGAGTTTCTGAATAACTGGTAATAATCTCTGCAACTAGAACAACATGTTTTAGGTAATAATAATCTCCAAACTGTCCTAACAATTTTGAATAACTACTGAATACTACTTACACCTAGGCAAGACTTAGGTAATTACTTAAATAAAACTGGATCTGCCTTTGCTTAATTCTCGACTGTCACAACCAGCAGGCAGGCCTGATTCAGATTTCTTTTCTGAGTCATCTGAAAAATCTTGTTCTGACTTAAATACCCTGCTTAGGACTTTAAATTCAGACCTTAACTGTGTATAAGTCATGCTGTCTATGTGCTCTGTTTGTGGAGGTATAACTGAGCCTTCTACTTGCTTATATTCCCCCCTAATTGCAGTCTTATATATTTTGTATGTCGCTTTAGTATTTTTGCCTTTAAAACTGAGGGTCGGCCTAGAACTTCCTTCTTATAGGAATTAGAGTCATAAATTTCTCCGAAACTGATAGGAATGGGACAGGTAACAACATGCAATAGAGGTCGAGACCAACCCTCGCTTTAATTACCTTAACGGGGCAGGAAAGAGTAGATATGGATATGATGACCGGTGCGCTAATACCACGTATATCCCCTCTTTTGAGGAGTATCATACCGGGTATTACATTGATATGATCCATATTACAAATAGGATACCTCTTTACGTTTATAAACATATTTAGATTGTAACTCTTTTCAAAACCTTGCTTTCATTGATCGTTTTCAAACGCATGTGTGTTTAACTTAAATCCCCTATTATTTGAGCACTACTTGTCTACTTGCTAATTGCACAAATTCACAAAAAATCTATCTGACCGGGAACCACTCTAGTGGATCCTGAGGGGTGCCTAACACCTTCCCCTTAGAATAATTTCAAGCCCTTACCCTATCTTTGGTTACCAAACATAGTTGTAGTTGAACCTTATTGGTGCCCTAACGTACCTTAAAACACTACTAGAAATTGGAGCTATGACAACTCTTTTTATTGCTACGGATCCATAACCGTTCCAATAGGTGTTCTATTATTACGTTTTTAACCGTTACAAACAATTGTTCAAACTACCAGGACACTAAGCAACTGAACCGTTGCAATAGTCTCAATAACCGTAGCAATAGATGTATTGTTACAGTCATTTTAGTTCCCTCCATATTTTATTTTTACAAAAAATTTCAGTACCCGCTAAAATAAGGTGGGGCCTACAATCTGATTTTTTTTTAGTTAGATATTTACAAATGAAAGTGCAGCTAGAGGGAACACATGTAGATTCTGATGTTAACCCTAGTACAGGTTCAAATCTAGTTCAACCAGGAATTAACACTGTGACCGGAGGTATTTTATATTACGATCCAAATAGAGATCGTGAAGAATTAGCAAAGATGGTTACCGTTATGTGCTTACCCTATTCTTTTCCCTCTAATCCTAATTGGGTGCATTATATTAGAAGAGTTTTTAATCCTACTTATAAAGGTTGGCCTCGCGCAACAGTTAAGAGCGATATTTATAAATATAAACATGAATATGAACAATATTTGCGGTATTTATTTACTCATATAACTAATCGGATTTCTATTACTACTGATATTGGTAGAAGTGGTAATGACAACCGGTGATAGATGAAGCTTATGAAGAAATGATGACGGAACTTGCGGAGGATGCTGCTTCGGCCGGAAGTGGTGATGAACAAGCTTCTTTTCCACCACCACCAACACAACCTCCTCCGAACCTTGAAGGATTTATGAAATTTGTTAGAGATACAATGTAGATTATGGTGTACCTTGTACTTTGACATATCTTCTTTTAGTTTTTTTCCCTTTTAATGGTGGTATTAGTACTTTGTTGTGCTCATTCCATTGGGGGGAGGAAGACTAAGAAAGATATGTCATTTTTGGTAATAAAAATTATAAGACATGCCCTTGAATATCTTTTTGCAATATTTTTTTGTCTTTAACTTGCAATTATTTATAAGCTATAATATATATACATAACATACAATATATACTACAAGAAAATATATAAGGGAATATATATACATAACATACAATATATACTACAAGAAAATATATAAGGTAATATATATACATAACATAACATACTATATATATATATATATATATATATATATATATATATATATATATATAAAACAAAACATTATAAGAGATTATATTTGGAAATACATATACATAACATACTAAATATAGTATCTCATTTCTCAATCTAAATTTCTCTCAATCTCTCAATCTTCAATTTTCAAGACTTCAAGTCTCAATCTTAATTTTCAAGTTACATCATGCCTCGTTCGAAAAGAGTGCGCTTATTTGTTTCGCACTACTATGAAGTGCTTGAAGAAAATGAAGAAGGCCAAATATTAAAATGCAAGAATTGTGGAAGAGTCTTAAATTTTCGTTCAGGGTGTACCACATGCATTTTAAGGAGGCATATAACGTATTGTGTTGATGGTATTTATCCGCAAATTTGTCTTTAAGATATTTCAACAATTTGTGTTATTTAAAATTATTAGACGTATTTATGCTTCATGTTGTACTTTCTTATTAATTTATTATGCATGTCAATTTAGTTTTACTATTGTTTTGTTATTTTACTTTTTCGTCAAGCACTTTAATAATTAGATTTCTACACATATATTACATATATATTATTTATATAGCCATGATATGGTTTACAAGAAATTGCCTTAAACAAAAAAAATTAAAAAAAAAGCCCGGAAATAATAAAGCCCGTTAGGCCCGCTAAGCCGACGAGTCCGGCCCGTTTAGCCCAGGACCATATGGGCTTAGGCCCGTCACGGGCTGGTTCCACCCGTTGAGCCCACAAAGCCCGAGACCGCCAGAGCCCAGGCCCGCTAAGCCCAAGCCCGTTAAGCCCGGCCCGTTTGGCCCATTGAGGCCTGGGGCCGGCCCAGAATACAGCATTATATGAACTTGTTAACTTTGCATGAAAAGATTATTATACCAGTTTTCATGTTACTAGGAAAAAAAGAAGGAAATGGCTTATATTTCGGATACTCTATCAAGTAAGGAAATCTTGTGGCTACAAGAAAAAGAAAACCTGGTCGAGTATACAAAAGCTCTTATGAGAATACAATTAGTAAAATTGTAAGAAATTTCTAGTTTAAAGTTTGTCGTGATTATTTATTTGTTCTTAATTATCGACTTAGTTTTATTTACTTAAACTCCGTTCTCTTGCATTTGGTTTGTAGGCTGAAATGGAGAGAATACAATCAACTCAATAAAGTGGAGATGATAGTGATTCAATTGACGCGTTTACATCAGTCATGGGACCTGAGCACCCAGGTCGAGCAAGATTGTATGGACGAGGAGTTAACAAGACTATCTTAAAAAAGAAAAAAAGGAGATTTTGGATCCTCTGTAAATGCTACTGATGAGAGTATGAAATAAAAAATGAAGGAAATGGAAGAGAGGATGCAACAAAAATTACTGGAAGAGCTCAATGCACAAAAAGATGCTATGGAACAAGATATTACGATGAACGTCGTTACATGACTTCAACGTCTCAACCTCGATTTAAGACTTGATCCTAACATGCTAATATTCAGTGCTCGTGCACCTGGCAAAGCTGCTTCTACACAACAAGGTGCTATTCAACCAATCAATCGTCCATCCGCTGGCAGTAACAACCAAGGTTAGTCCGTAGCAAATGTTACACGTCTTCTCTTTCCTCTTCTTCTCCTTTTTTTTATGTTGCTTCTCTACCACTGTGCGCTCTATCGCTCTCTCTCTTTATCAGTGCGCAAGAGTGTAGGTGAAGAGCTTCAAGCACTTGGTTATATCAGTCAAGGAACAACTTCTTGACTAAATATGACAGAGAAATAGGAAGTTGAACCAAGTTCTGAAGGGTCAGTTCTTAATTTTGCTGCATGACTAAGCTCCTTCTTAGTGAATAGTGATTCAAAGGCATTCTACATGATGAATCCTGATAGTGATGGAGCTCCTGAACTTAATATTTACTTGCTCAGAGTTTAAGCATTCATGCACAAACTTGACTATTTAGAGTCAGAGATAAATAAATTTTCCTCCTTTTTTAAGTTAATATGTAGTCTGACTGAGATGGGCTAAAATGGATGTGGTATTTCGTTGAAATTTAATGTGTACTCATTTTGACAGGAACAATTCCATTCCGATATTAACTGAACTAAGTGAGGTGTCTATATTCTGTTCCTGCTTTTTTCCTTAGGCTGAAGAAGCAGATCCTAGTATGCATACATCATTCTACCTCAACTTTATTTAGTAATTTCAGGTTCTTAGAATAGTTGAACTGTCATTCCCTATTTTCTTTGTTGATTGTTTGCTTACTTTTGCTTCCTGCGTTCCCAGTAGGTAGTTCATAGACTGTGTACTATGTCAGCTTTTGCTACTTCTGTTGTTCTGATTCAGCCAGGAGTGTTGGTATTTTGTTTAGTGCAAACACTTGAGACACTTGTTCTCTCTTATGACGATACATACAGAGAACAAATACTTGCTCCAAAAAATTTGAACGTGCATATACTAAGACAAAGTGAATAAAAGAATGAATTTTAGCCCTTCAATACTGATACAGTAGCTTATGTTGTCCAACTACTTCTCTAGTGTGATCACTTTGACCAACCGACCATCTCTAGTGTGATCTCTTTTGTTCATGTGCCTCCTAGCCCAAAGTATACTCTTTTGTAAGCCCAAAGTGGCTTCACTTTATACTCTTTTGTAGGTGGGGTAGATGAAGAGATGGAAGATGGAGGCAGTGATGAAGATCTAGACCTTACTTGAATTTTGAATTGTTTATTGTTGTAGATGCATGTGGCGGTTTCTAGGAATGTTTGTTATTAAAACATTTTAAAACTTTTGATCTTGAAATATCAAATGTATGTTATCGGTTTCATCACTATCTATGGATTTATTATTAGCTTGTCGGACAATTTGGATTATGAATAGTTTCATTTTGTTATTTATATAAATATTAGTGTTTTATAGTTTATTGTATATATATGTAAAAATTTTATTTACAATAGGGGGCACTATTTTCAATTCAATTAAATTGTTACAGCTAACAAAATCGTTGCCATAAGACCTGCAAACCGTTCTAAAATAATATAAAACCGTTACAATAGGTAGTTCAACTGTTGCCATAGGACCCGCAAACTGTTCCAAAAAATCTAAAAACCGTTGCAATAGGATCTGCAAACTGTTCCAAAATAATCTAAAAACCGTTGCAATATGTAAGAGAACCGTTGCCATAGGACATGCAAACCGTTCCAAAATAATCTCAAAATCGTTGCAATAGGTAGTTCAACCGTAGTAATATCTTAAAGAAATCATTGCCATTTCTACAATACCCGTAACGATTTAATAGATATAGTAACGGTTATTGACCGTTGCATTTAACGTTATGGTAACGGTTATTAACCGTTGCAGTTGATATGAATAATCGTTCCAACAGGCAGAGGGAAAACCGTAGCGATAGATTGTACTATAGCAACAGTTATTGGAATTGTTCCAAAAACCGTTCCATAAGCTCTCTAGGCACGACAACTTGTGGAACGGGTGCTGAACCGTTGCAATACATCTATGGCAACGGTTTACTTACCTATTGGAACGGTTTTCCATGCGTAGCCATAGGTGAATTTTCCTGTAGTGAAATCGTTAAGTGGTGACTCTTCAAATACCCAAATTCCAAAAAGGAAATGAGTCATTACACCCCATGAATGTCAAAACCCGGACTCCTCTCCGCGAATGGAAAAAGGAGGTGCGACAGCATGGCGACTCTGCTGGGATTTTTAGGCTTTTACCATTCAGATTGTTCTTGTGAATTTGTACCTCCCTATGTGAAATTACTTGTTTAAATTTCTTTAAGCATTTAATTTCTTCTTCAAAAGCAAAACTGACATATCTTCCTTGTTTCTTTCCTTTATTGTTGCTTTAAATTATGAATCTGTTATATTTATCGCTTTCTTAACGTGCAAATACATGCCAACATGCTTTTAATTGCTGCATAATCATGCTCAACATCATACTCCACTCGTTCCAAACAAATACTATAGCAACGTTTGATGAGTGGTTGCGCTCTTCCTATATCATCACCCCTAAATTCGGAAAAGCATATTTGCGGTAAAACTAGTCGATCAACGGTGCAGTCGACGGTTCCGTGCCTTCCTCCTTGAGTTTTCCGCCCAAGGGTACCAATCTAAAACCCCGTAGAAACCTTACTCTATTCAAATTGTGCATGCATCATGATCAAACCTAGCTGGGTCAGTTATGTTGTCCACATAATGATTCTTTAAGATAGCCTTGTCCAAAGTCCATTGGGTTTCCCTAAACCCAAACGGACATCATCACGTTCTGTGAATTTATTTGGAGAACTAAATTCTTCATGCTAATTGTTGATATTAATAGTTAAGTATGGTGGGGGTAAGGGCCTAACCTTGTTTACATTGCAGAAAAATGAGGCACGAGGTCCCCAATTTCGGTATGATTAGCACGCCCCCCTCTTGCTAGACTGGTGGGGGAGTATTCCATCAAATGACCAAATCAATGAGTGGAAAGAGAGGGCCGCCAAAGCTAGTGAAAAGTTGGAATATCTAGAATACAGTTTGCTAGAATTCGAAGGAAAAGTGAGGAAGAGAGTCATCGACTGCGAGAACGCGGAAGGAAACGAAGGAGAACACCAGACAAAGGCATTTTTACTGGTAAACCTACACGAGCTAGAGGATTTGATCAACGAGAGTATTCAACCTGAGGAAGGTCCTTCTGGGACCAAATAGATAGGAATTTACTTATTCGCTTTATGAATGTAATAAGGCCAATGGCCATTTATTTCTTGCTTATTTAGTGTCGTTTTAGGATTTGTCTATTTTTATCAATAAAATGAGGCATTTAGCATTCTAAGTTCTCCAAATTAATTTGTCGCCAGGCCTACCTCGGGCACAACGAGGTTCCCAATTAGGACACGATTTACATTCCTGCACTATGTGTTTAAATATTGCAATACCTTTTTATGATCCTCACTAACTTGATTACCTTTTGTTTTTATTTTTGCTTTTATTATTCCCCTCCCCAAAGGTTAGTTCGTGCACTCTGGAATCATCATCTTATTTCACAATATCCAAGGGCACTCCACCC
Source organism: Nicotiana sylvestris (assembly GCF_000393655.2). Taxonomy (NCBI): domain Eukaryota; kingdom Viridiplantae; phylum Streptophyta; class Magnoliopsida; order Solanales; family Solanaceae; genus Nicotiana; species Nicotiana sylvestris. The sequence goes on from NC_091063.1 coordinate 69,752,188, forward strand.
ACTCCTCCTCTTAGTCCCATTAAAGGCAAGATGGAAGATTTAAACAACATCGGGAAGGAGAACACAGTTGAACGAGTAGAAGCCACCAATAGCCAGGATATTCGGGGTTCCAAATGAGAATGTGTCGTCGCTTGAACAGAAACTGTTGAAGTTCCAGGAAGAGCTCGATCAGGTTCGGAATCTGGTAAACTTGTCATTTTCCCTCAGCACCCCAAATGTTAACTTCCCCAACACTCAAAACCCTACACCTCTTCAAAATATCCCAAAACAACAGAATCATCCCGCTCCTCACCATCATGTTGCTCCACCAAAGAACCAATGTAACACCTGTCATACCCCAAACAACACTCCACTACTTATCCCAGAACCTAAAAACTCCACTAACGACCATTTCCACACCCATACACTAGGCCACCATAACACTCCTATCTACGTGGAAACCATGCCACACTCCACCCAATCTATCTCAAACACACCTGAGTCTGATGAAAAGGATCTGCTTATCAGGAACTTGGCCGAGGAACTTAAGAAACTGACCAGCCGGATTCAAGGCGTTGAGGGAAGCAAAGGAATCGAAGTGTTGAACTATGAGGATCTTTGCATACAGCCTGATGTCGAACTGCACGAGGGGTACAAACCTCCTAAGTTCGAGATGTTTGATGGTATGGGTGATCCAAGGGTCTATCTGAGGACATATTGCGACTAGCTGGTTGGAGTAGGGAAGGATGAAAGGATCCGCATGAAGCTGTTCATGAGGAGTTTGAAGGTAGATGCGTAATCTTGGTACATCAGCCAAGATCCCAAGAAGTGGTCAAGCTGGGTAGGTATGACATCTGGTTTTATGGATAGATTTAGGTTTAATACAGAGAATGCACCAGACGTGTTCTATATCTAGAATTTGAAGAAGAAGCCTATAGAGACGTTTTGCGAGTATGCTACTCGCTGGAGGTCCGAAGCTACTAAGGCCAGACTTGCCTTAGAAGAGGAGCAAATGAACAAGTTCTTTGTCCAGGCTCAGGACCCACAATACTATGAACGACTGATGATGAATGAGAACCACAAATTCTCCGACATTATCAAATTGGATGAAATAATTGAAGAAGGTATCAAAAGTGCTATAGTTACACACTTCGAGGCCTTGCAAGTAACAAAGAAGGCCTTACAGTCCGGTGGTGTGTCCAAGAAAAAGGACGTAGGGGCCATGATGGTTGCACAAAGGACCAAGTCTACCCTCAAATACCAAACTTACCCAACACTTCCACTCACATACCTGCCAACTCCAAATTACCAAGCACCCTCACCTTCATACCAAGCTCCGCCACCAACTTATCAGTCATCTCTACCTCCTACATATCAACCTACCTCACCCAGATAGTCCCAACCCGCTCATGTCTACCAAACCTATAACGCTCAACCATCCTATTATCAATCACCCCCTACACGCCAAAACTTCCCTAGACCTCGACCAAATTTTGATCGTAGACCTCCAAAACAATATACAGCCATTGCTGAACCCATTGATCAGCTGTATGAGAGACTCAAAGCTGCTGGTTATGTCACCCTTATTCATGCTGCAACCCCTAAGAACCCTTCTCAGTGGGTTAACCCAAACAAATCCTGTGCATACCACTTGAAAGGGCACACCATCGATGAGTGTCGTTCTTTGAAAGACAAATACATTCTTTGATTGATAACAAGATCATTGTGGCAAAAGAACCCGCTCCAAACATCCGCAACAACCCTCTACCAGACCATAAGGGTGGAGGTATCCACATGATTAAAATAGAAGATGACTGGGATCCCGAGGGGTCAATCGAGTTGATCACAGAAGGGGATGACCCAAAGAAACCAACAATTACTCTCAATCCAATCATAGTCCAGATTCAACCGTCTAAGGACGCTGAGGTGAATATATCTGTACTAACACCTAGCTGAATCAAGCAAGCAGGCCTCTAATCGGCTGCCCCTCATTAAGACAGGTCCGAACGACCTTTGGAGGAAGATAGAGGCCAAAGAATATTCGGTTATCGACCAGTTAACAAGACGCCAACATAAATCTCCATTCTCTCTTTGCTGCAAAATTCTGAGGCACACAAAAATGCTCTGTTAAAGGTTCTAAGTGAGGCATACGTACCAAGTAACATCACTGGCGGGGAAATGACTAACATGGTAGGACAAGTGCTGGAAAGCCATAAGATCACCTTTCATGAGGACGAGCTGCCACCTGAAGGGTTAGGGCAAAACAAAGCACTGCACATCACCGTGCAATGCAATGATTATTTCATCACCAGAATCCTGATCGATGGAGGTTCCAACCTCAACATTTGTCCGCTGGTAACTATCACACCTCCTTTTTACCTGCGCCCGCGGGGGCATAAAGGAGTTTTTTCCAATTAAAGGACAATCGAAACGGGATTTTATTTAAAGATTCAGAGTCGTCACTTAGGAGATTTATGGTGTCCCAAGTCACCGGTTGAATCCTGAATCGAGGAAAAGATTGACTCTGTATTACAGTCCGCGAACCAGAAATCCGGATAAGGAATTATGTTAACCCGGGAGAAGGTGTTAGGCATTCCCGAGTTCTGTGGTTCTAGCACGATCGCTCAACTGTCATATTCGGCTTGTTTATCTGATTTTAACAATTATGAACCTATGTGCAAATTTTAACTCTTTACCGTTTTTATGATTATTATTATTTTTAAGAGAACTGCAACGTCGTGAAAACACATCTCGAACCACGTCACATCAATGCACCCGTAGTTATGGACACATTTCAACTCCGTTGAGATTTGGATTTGGGTCACATAAATGTGCACCCGAGTTTAAGAAAGTAAATTATTTAAAGCGCGTCTAAAGTGACTTGTGCGTCATTATCTTTGGGAAGGGCTGTGAAATTCACTAAACGGCTCACCCCAATTCTAAATGCTTTATTTTAACCATTTATTGAGTGCCCCGCAATTTATGAATTTTTGTTTGGCGAGGCTCGTCTCATTTATTATTTAAAAGGGCAAACCTAAAAGCGACTATGAATTGCTATTTTTATTTGTCTCTAAAAATAAAAGGAAAAGTCCTAATTTTATTATTAGTTCTAATACTACTACTACTACATTTGGGGTTCAAGAAGTCATTTGAATTTTTGATCCTTCACCATATAAAGAATAGCTATTCGAATATGCTTAAAAGAGCAGGCCAGACCTATGCCTGGGCCCAGGTCCAAATGAACATGTAATCAAGAGCAAGACCTGGGCCATTTGGGATGGCATGGAGGCCCAAACTATCCGAAGTGGACTGTCAATCCCCGCCTTGATTCCAATTGAGCAAATGATCACTGGGATTACTTCAAATTATGCAAATGGGTCGTTTAGGGTCGTTTCAGTCGAGCTGGAAGCGTGGTATTGCCATAATACGATGCAACTGATTGATTGATTCAAATGAACCTTACTAGATCAATATTCAAATATCCATGATTTTAAAGCTGAACTACTGAACTTTAGTATTGAAAACAAATGTCGTAATGCTTCCCTTACACTGATACCCATATCTTAATTAATAGCCTTGAACTACTGTTCATGTCCTAATTAATTGTTCATTTTCTGCTTGTTACTACAAGATAAAATCATAACTCTCGAATTCATTTCATGCTTCGAACTATTTTAATTTTCCATAACTTAAACTACACAAGTAAACCATACTACGTCAAAGTTGGTGATTATCACCAATCTACCAACTAATCGGTCCAAACGTCTATTTCTGATTTCAGTCCGGTTATACAGTTGTATACAACTCAGAACTACACTACATTAAGCTATTTTGTCTAAACTATTTAGGCATTAGTACATGGAGTCCAAACAGGTAAGGTTCAAGAGGCAAGAAAGGTAAACGTTTTCCATTTTTGCATTTCCACTTTAAATCAGCACCAATACATCAGGAAAGAAGCAAATACCTGGAAATTTGAGAACAATAAGAAGAGGAAAAGGGGTCAGCAACAGCAGGTAACCGGCAGCAGCAGCTTGGAATTCAGAACAACTCAAAACCCAGTTTTAAACCAGAATAAACACTTTGACCACCGCCCAGAACCAGTTGTGAAACCAAACAACAACAACAAATAACCCCAAGCAACTAATTGAACCCCAAAATCAACAGGAAATCAACCAGTGAACCTCAAACCCTTCGGTACACCAAACTGAACTGGAAAAAATAACTCAGTAACTAAAAGTCAAGAATTTCACTTCAGGTTTTAATGGAACAGTAGGTCCTCAATTTTAAGAACCAGTTTATCACTCTTATGCTCTTCAAGTCTCCGTTTTTTTCAAGCTCTCAAAGAATATCCATGCTTTAGCTCGCTCCTTTTTTTAAAAAAAAACTCATTCCAAAAGAGACCCCCCTTAAACTGTGTAATGCTCCTCTCATTTATAGCCAAACTTTATTAACTTTCCAGCTCTTAGGAGCATTAAGCTAATTAAGAAAGTATTTCTGCCCATGATATTCCTCAACCACTACTACATGTTTTGTTCTCTTTTTAATTCACTTGTTCCCCACTACCCTTGTCTTTTCTTTATTTAATTCCCTTGTTCCCCACTACTATATGTCCCGTTTCAATAATTAATTCGCATGTTATGGGTACTTTTTACTTTAATTACTCCCAATAAACCTCTCATATATTGATTCCCATCCCACTATTATGGGACAATACACTAGTTTAATGGTTATATTGGTACCTTTACTGTCAGACCACTCTCATTAACCATTTCAAATGGAACACTGTTTCGTTCACAACACTGTTTTGACGCTTGACTAACAGACACAGACTCGAACGGAACCTCGACGCACTGCCTCGACGTACGACTGAGCACGACCTCGGATGGCTGGTCTCGTTTTGGACTGGAGGGTGGTTATGGAGAAGGTGAGTCGATGAGTTGTGGTTCGTTTTGTTCGCTGGTCATTCGTCTGTGGTCGAAGAGTTGATGGAGTCGACGGTGGTCGATGGTAGTAGGGCTGGTGTGAAGGGAGGTGGTCATTTAGGCGAAGCTGGTGGTGGCTGCTGGACGTGGTCGTGGTGGACGTGAGGTGGGTTGTTTCAGGTGGTCGATGGACTGTGTGTGTGTATGTTGGTGGTTCAGGCATTGCTGGGGTGGTCGTTCGAGTGTTGGATGGTTGGCTGTGTGTGTGTGTGTGTTTTATTGAAGATGGGATATGAAGGTGGCAGGTGGTTTTAGGTTTTTTTTTGTTAGGGATTGGAAATGAAAATGAAATGAAGAAAGAGGGGTGGTCGTTTGGGCTATGGGGCAGATCGGGTCGGGGATGGGGTATGGACCGGGTATCTGGGCTGTCTTGGACGGGTTTCAATTTTAAGGGGAAGAAATTGTTTGGGATGATGGACTTTAAATTGATTTGGCCCAAATATGACTTAACACTCTTTTATTTTGCTTTTCTTTTTCTTAAACTAATAAAACTAAAAATTCAAAAAATCCTAAATTAACTTATAGGGCTAGATTAATTTATAAAAGTACTAATTAACTTTTAATAACAATTAACACACACAATTAAATAAAATCACACAACTTGGACATTAAATGCTAAAAATGCAAAATACATTATTTTTGTGATTTTTTCATTTTTGTAAAACAAACTTAATTACTCCTAATTGTAGAATTAAATCCTAAATGCAAATGCGACATATTTTTTATATACCTCCATTCTCCAGGCGGGCTCCTAACTTCAACTATTTCTTAAAATATAATACCTCCATTCTTCATGCGGGCTCCTGACTTCAACTACAACTTAAAGATATAATACCTCCATTCTCCAGGCGGGCTCCTGACTTCAATAAAATATAACACCTCCATTCTCCAGGCGGGCTCCTGACTTCAATAAAATATAACACCTCCATTCTCCAGGCGGGCTCCTGACTTCAACTACGACTTAAAGATATAATACCTCCATTCTCCAGGTGGGCTCCTGACTTCGACTATAAAAATATAACACCTTCATTCTCCAGGCGGACTCCTAACTTCAATAACTTCTTAAAATGCGTTCTATTGCCGTTGTTCTTTCCTGCCTCCTGAGCCATTTTCCTTCTAACTTGACTCATCTTCTTTCAAACTGCTTCCCTCAAAACTGGTATTTCATTCCTCTGAAAACTGCTGGGGATAACACCGGTGTTTCAAGAATATGTTATTCTCCTCCTTCAAAGACTACTTCCCTTAAAGCTGGTGTTTTCCTTCCTCTGAAACTACTTCCCTGACGACTTGTGTTATCTTCCTCCTGAAATTGCTTTCTTTAAACTTGTTTTGCCTTCTCCCGAAAACTTCTGGGGATACCGCTTCCCTCAAAACTTGTGTTAGACTTCCAAAAAATTTTCTAAATGAGAGAAAATTTTCTGCCCCAGTTTGACAATCTTTCTTGTGGCATGTCTTCCCGTCATCAATAACATTTCCTGTCCTTGCTTCAAATCAAAGAAAATTTGTTAGTTTAAAATGTGGGGGACGTTCCTACTGGGGATGGTTTTCCCTTTTCCTTTTTCCATGCTCTGCGTTGTTCGACCGTCTTGAAACTTGACTGATAACTTTCGACCTTCTTGATTCTTCTGTATCCACCCACTTCTCGACCATTGTTTTTTACTTTTACTCCATACTTTCCCCGACATCTTAGAACAATCCGTCATTTGGTCTTATAATGACGTCTTTCTTCTCCCGTCACATTATCTTCGGTCTGTCTTATCCCCATTTACCTTGTCCTATGTTGGCGACTGGTAGTTGGCCTTGAAAATCCTTCTTAAAAACAAACTACTATAAAAATCTTTAACCAAAAGAAATGAAAGATGATGACTTCAAAAGATAAAAAGAAAAATCTTCCTAAAGAATTGTTTGAAGAGAAAAAGGAAAAGGACTTATCTGAATGGTATAACCGATCTCAATGATCATGTCGTGCATTTCGGTTTAATCAACCTAGTCTATTATATCACTCAATCTTTCTGATGACCTTACTTTGCATTTCAAAAGGTCCCGCCACCCAACTCTTTTGCCGAATCAACATCTTTGTTCTGCTTGATGCCTCGACGGATCATTTCTGTCAACCTTACCTCGTTTGCCCACTTTCAATTCCTTGTCGCCTTATAGTGCCCTTCGAGGGGTTTTCACTAATAAGACTCTCTCATTTTTCTCAACTCCCGTCGCCTTATGGTACCTGTGAAGGTTTTCACCGATAAGACTCTCTCATTTTATTTCTCTCAACTTCCGTCGCCCTATGGTGCCTGTGAAGGTTTTCACCAATAAGACTCTCTCATTTTATTTCTTTTCAGCTGGGGATTGGGGTGTTACTGATAAGATTCTCTCATTTCATTTCTTTTCTGCTAGGGATCCTCTCATTTCATTTCTTTTCTGCTGGGGATCCTCTCATTTCATTTCTTTTCTGCTAGGGACCAGAGTGTTACTCCAAACTTCCATTTGCCCGATTTGGCACTTCACAGATACTGATCGGGAGGTCTTTTGGACATCAATATGGGTTTCTGGTGTACGGCTAAAGAAAAATTTAAAATAATTTTGATGGGTAAAACATTACAACTCTTGGAATCAACTTTCTTTCCCAAAATTATAAACACAACTTCTGCCCAGTTTTTCTTGCTTGGGGATTTTTGATTCTTATTACACTATGACCGAGCCGTGAGGCGCCTACGTATCCTTTTTGAGGAATCAGGTCGAACGTAGTTCCCAAATTCCTTTGTTTTTCTTGTGACTTTTCTTTTGTCTTTATTATCATTATTTTCTTTTCTCCCTTTTTCATTTTCATTACTGATTCCAAAAGAGGGGTATGAAAGGATAAATAAGGCTCAAAAAGGGGAAGCAAAGGTTGAAGTGTTTGGGTGAAAGAACAAATTGCCTCTATCATTTCATTCTCCGATATCATGCCAAATACAAACAAACAACAATTACAATTAAAAGAAATCATATATAATATCTCTTAACTGCGTCAGAATTGATAGCCATGTCGATGCATTTTCCTTCGATATCTGTTAGACATAAAGCACCATTGGACAATACTCTGGTTACAATGAATGGCCCTTGCCAATTCGGGGCGAACTTGCCTTTTGCCTCAGCCTGATGTGGAAGGATGTATTTCAGCACTTGCTGACCCACTTCAAACTTTCGGGGACGCACCTTTTTGTTTTATGCTCTTGCCATTCTCTTTTGATATAACTGACTATGACACACAGATGCCAATCTTTTTTCATCAATCAAATTCAACTGCTCCAGACGAGTTTTGGCCCACTTATCATCATCAATCTCGGCTTCAGCGACAACCCGAAGGGATGAGATTTCAACTTCCGCAGATATTACGACTTCAGTTCCATATACCAACAAATAAGGAGTTGCACCTACTAAAGTACGGACTATGGTGCAATAACCCAACAATGCAAATGGTAATTTTTCATGCCATTTCCTCGAACCTTCTACCATTTTCCGAAGTATCTTCTTTATGTTTTTGTTGGCTGCCTCAACTGCTCCATTCGCCTTGGGACGATATGGGGTGGAATTGCGGTGTGTAATCTTAAACTGTTGACATACCTCTTTCATCAAATTGCTGTTAAGATTAGCACCATTATCCGTGATGATCACCTTTGGGATTCCAAATCGACAGATGACATTTGAGTGAACGAAATCGACCACTGCTTTCTTGGTCACAAATTTGAAAGTTTTGGCCTCAACCCATTTGGTGAAATAATCAATGGCTACTAGAATGAACCTATGCCCGTTGGATGCTGCTGGCTCAATTGGTCCAATGATATCCATGCCCCAAGCGATGAAGGGCCAGGGCGCTGACATTGTGTGCAATTCTGATGGTGGAGAATGAATCAAATCTTCGTGTATCTGGCACTGATGACATTTGCGCACAAAACTAATACAATCTCGCTCCATGGTGAGCCAGTAATAACCTGCTCGGAGAATTTTCTTCGCCAGCACATATCCGCTCATATGTGGTCCGCAGACTCCTGAATGTACTTCGGACATGACATACGTAGCTTGTTTAGCATCTATGCACCTTAACAATCCCAGGTCTGGTGTTCTTTTGTACAGAACTCCTCCGCTCAAGAAAAATCCACTTGCCAACCGTCGAATTGTTCTCTTTTGATCCCCCGTGGCTTGCACTGGGTATATCCCCATTATGATGAATTCCTTGATATCGTGGAACCATGGTTCGCCATCCAGTTCTTCTTCATTCATGTTACAATAAGCATGCTGATCTCGGACTTGAATATGCAAAGGATCGACATAAGCTTTGTCCGGATGGTGCAACATTGATGCCAGGGTAGCCAAAGCATCGACGACCTCATTATGGATCCTTGGAATATGCCTGAACTCCACTGATCTAAACCGTTGGCAAAGATCATGTAAGCATTGTCGGTATGGTATGAGCTTCAGATCTCACGTTTCCCATTCTCCTTGAATTTGATGTACCAGAAGGTCCGAGTCTCCCAAGACCAAGACTTTCTGGACGTCCATGTCTGCAGCTAACCTTAAACCCAAAATGCATGCTTCGTACTCAGCCATATTGTTGGTACAATAAAAACGAAGCTGAGCTGTAACATGATAGTGATGCCCTGTTTCAGAAATAAGCACAACTCCTATTCCGACTCCTTTCATGTTAGCAGCCCATCAAAGAAAAGTTTCCAGCTTGGTTTTTCGGCCTGTTCCAGTTCATCAATATGCATCACCTCTTCATCAGGAAAATTAGTCCTCAGTGGCTTATACTCTTCATCGACCGGGTTCTCGGCCAAATGATCGGCCAATTCTTGGGCTTTCATCGTAGTCCGAGTCACATAGATTATGTCAAACTCTGTGAGCAAAATCTTCCATTTTTCAAGTCTTCCTGTCGGCATAGGCTTTTGAAAGATATACTTCAATGGATCCAAGCGTGAAATGAGGTAAGTAGTGTAGGATGACAGATAATGTTTCAATTTTTGTGCCACCCAAGTTAGGGCGCAACATGTCCTTTCCAGGTGAGTGTACTTAACCTCATAAGCTGTGAACTTTTTGCTAAGATAATAGATGACTTGTTCCTTCCCGCCGATGACGTCATACTGCCCCAGTACACAACCAAATGAATTTTTCAAGACTGTCAAGTAAAGAATCAAAGGTCTCCCTAGCTCTGGCGGAACCAGCACAGGTGGGTTTGTCAAGTAACCTTTTATCTTATCAAACGCTTCTTGACACTCATCAGTCCACTTGATCGCAACGTCCTTCCTCAACAACTTAAAAATAGGCTCACAAGTTGTCACGAGCTGAGTAATAAACCTGCTGATGTGGTTCAGCCTTCCTAACAGACTCATCACTTCAGTCTTGTTCCTCGGAGGGGGCAAATCTTGTATTGCTTTGATCTTTGATGGGTCCAACTCGATGCCTCGCCGACTGACTATGAATCCTAACAGCTTTCCGGATGGAACACCAAATGCACACTTGGCGGGGTTAAGCTTGAGGTTGTACCTGCGAAGCCTCTGGAAGAATTTCCTCAAATCCCTGACATGGTCGACCTGATGCTTTGATTTTATGATCACATCATCTACATATACTTCAATCTCCTTGTGTATCATATTATGAAACACAATAGTCATGGCCCTCATATAAGTTGCCCCAGCATTCTTCAAGCCAAATGGCATTACCTGGTAGCAATAAATTCCCCAGGGTATGATGAATGTCGTCTTTTCTGCATCTTCTTCATCCATTAGAATCTGATGATACCCGGCATAACAATCCACAAAAGATCCGATCTCACGCTTGGCACAATTATTGATCAAAATGTGGATATTGGGTAGTGGGAAGTTATCCTTCGGACTTGTTTGTTGAGATTGCGGTAATCGACGCATACTCTGATCTTGCCGTCCTTCTTCGGTACAGGCACGACATTAGCCAACCAGACAGGATATCGAGTGACCCGAATAACCTTTGCATCCAACTGCTTGGTAACTTCTTCTTTAATCTTCACACTCATATCAATTTTGAATTTCCTCAACTTTTGCTTGACGGGTGGGAACGCTGGATCAGTGGGCAATTTGTGGACCACTAAATCAGTGCTTAAACCTGGCATGTCGTCATATGACCATGCAAAAACATCTTTGTACTCAATGAGTGCTTTGATTAACTCCTCCTGAATTTTTGGCTCGAGGTGGACACTTATTTTAGTCTCTCGGACGTTGTCTGTGTCCCATAAATTGACGTCTTCTGTGTCATTCAAATTGGGTTTGGGTTTTTCTTCGAAGTGAATTAACTCCTTACTAATTTCTTCGAAGGCTTCATCCTCATCATCATATTCTGATTCGTAATCATAATTTACTTCTTGAACTATCATTTCGGAGTCAGATTCATTTTTAAGACTAGGCTGAGGATTCCTTATGCACGCCATGTCATTAAGACCAATATAAAGAGAACTGTACAGAAAAAGAAAGGAAGAAAACAAAATTAAAATAAAATAAGGAATGGAGACGAAACTTTTTTATTTTATTGAATTACGGGATAACAAGGTTTCACACTTTGATGAACTCAACAAAAATAAAAGAACTCTGGACTACAACCCTGGAATAATCCAGAAAACAGGAAGGAAAATCCGAGCCAACTACCAAGACTCCCTCCGAATGGGAAAAGGAGTAGCCATCCAATTGTTGATTTTTGCCTTAGGCCCTACAAACTGCACATCCGCCTTGCTGGACCCCTCCCCAACTTATACCATGTTGATTTCGGTGAATAATCTTTCAAAGCTTTCATTTAAGTCTCCATCTGCACCAATCAATGGCCCTGTAACCTAGGACAACAATTGCTTTTTGATGCTCGGCCTGACAAAAGATCTGGACAGGCGCAGGATTGGCTTGGGAAGGACCCAGACTCTTTTCTTCAACCCTAGCCCAAAGGTATCTAGATTTTTGGGCAAAGAAACCGGTTGAACAATACCCTGAAGATCAGCTCCTAAACCTTTGCCTGGCACAAACCCGTTTTTCAACATCTCCGAGGCTACCATGACAGTTGCAGCTGCTATTTTGGGAAGTTGGATACTTTCACCCTCGGGAACATTGTCCACTAAAACCGTATCAAAAACCTGGTAAACCCACGTCCCCTTGTCATCTTCAGTCTCTATGAAGGGTACGAGGGCATCACTTACGGCGCTTTTATTGTCTTCCCTATGCACTACAATCTCTTGCCTATCCCATTCGAACTTGACCATCTGATGTAGTATAGAAGGCACTGCTTTGGCGGCGTGGATCCAGGGTCCCCTCAACAGAAGATTATATGACACTGCCACGTCCAACACTTGAAATTCCATGGTGAACTCGACCGGACCAATTGTTAATTCAAGTATGATGTCACCCACTGTGTCTGTACCACCTCCATCAAACCCTCGAACATAGATACTGTTCTTGTGAATTCTGTCACCATCGACCTTTAGTTTTTTCAACGTGGTCAAAGGACAAATATTGGCACTAGACACATTATCAATCAGTACTCGAGTGACTACCGAATCTTCACACTTCACGATCAAATAAAGGGCTCTACTATGTTCTGTACCCTCCACGGGCAACTCATCGTCTGAAAAAGTGACCCTGTTGACCTCGAAAATCTTGTTTGCTATTTTCTCCAGATGGTTCACAGAGATCTTATCTAGAACATGGGCTTCGTTCAGAATTTTCATCAATACCCGGCGGTGCTCATCTGAATGGATCAACAAGGATAACAATTAGATTTGTGCCGGGGTCTTCCTTAGCTGTTCCATAATGGAGTAATCTTGCACCTTCATTTTCTTTAAAAAGTCTTCTGCCTCTTCCTCGGTAACTGGATTCTTTGTCGCTACTCGATTGGCCCTTCTTAACTCTGCGGGAGCAAAACACCTTCCCGAACGAGTTAGACCTTGGGTTTCACACATTTCTCCTTTGACTTCTTTCCCTTTGTAAATCACCGTCACCCGTTCATAATTCCAAGGAACAGCCTTGCTGTTGATCACTGAAATCTGAGTTACCGATTTTATAATGACAGGCTCTGTGTGAGCACCCTTCACGACCACAACAGGTTTACTTGCAACCCCTGGCACTACCACTTTAGCTTTCTCGGGTTTCACTGCAACAGGGCTCGATGACCCTCTCTCGGCTACCACAGCTGGCTTATCATATACCCCTCTCAACTGGACCACTGATTTCCCACTGGTTACTTTTTCCTTTGAGCTGGTTTCGCTGGAACGGATCATCATTACCATCTGTGAGGGCTTCCTGGGCTCCCCCTCTTTGTGTATCAACTCAATCATGTGTGTCTCATGGTGAGCTGGCCGTGGATTCTGGTTAATATTTGGTGCTTCTGGGGCTTGAACCTCGATCCGATGAGTATTGATAAGCTCTTGCACAACTGTCTTCAGCTTCCAACATTTCTCTGTATCATGCCCAGGGACCCCTGAACAGTACTCGCAACTCACCGAGTGGTCAAGATTTCTAGGGGGCGGATTTGGCATTTTAGGCTTAATTGGTTTCAACATGCCCAACTGCCTCAATCTGTGAAAAAGACTGGTATATGATTCCCCCAGTGGAGTGAAAGTCTTTTGCTTCTGTGACCTCTCATTCTTGAGGGCTAGGTTTGGTCGAAAACCTGTCCCAGGGGGATTTTTATGTGGGCCCTTGGGGGTGTATATGTGTTTTGTGGAGCCGGCGCACGCCATGGCGCATGTACCGGAGTTTGGGTATAGGTTTGTGCATGATGGACGCAAAAATGGGGATCTGGCGGTGGGTAGTAATGTTGTGGAAGGCTATATGGAGTATGTGGGTAATTTTGGTGGTAGGGTCGTGGTTGGCTATAGTAGGGTGACGGGCCTCTAGATCCGAACCAGGCTCCGGACTCAAAAGTCGTGACATCTTCTTTCTTCTTCTTCCCAAGTGCACCCCCAGTGCCACTTTGGATGGCCTGAGTGGTTGCCTTGATCGCTGAATAGCTCTTGATTTTGTTGGACTTAAGCCCCTCCTCGACCATGCCTCATATTTTTACAACCTCATTAAAAGACTTGCCTATTGCGGACACCAAATGACCACAGTAAGTTGTCTCCAGAGCCTACAAAAAGTAATCGACCATCTCGTTTTCTTTCATTGGGGGATCTACCCTTGCTGCTTGCTCCCTCCACCGGAAACCATATTCTCTAAAGCTTTCACTGTGCTTCTTTTCCAGTTTGGTCAGGGACAGTCGGTCCGGAATGATCTCAGGATTATATTGAAAGTGACTAGTGAATGCTTGGGCCAAATCGTCCCATGTGTACCACCTGCTATGATCTTGTATGGTGTACCATTCTAACGCCGATCCACTTAAGCTTTGGCTGAAATACGCCATGAGTAATTCATATCTTCCGCTCGATCCCCTCATCTTGCTACAAAAACCTCTCAGATGAGCCACCGGATCATCGTGTCCGTTGTACAAGTCGAACTTGGGCATTTTGAACCCTGCCGGTAGCTGTATATTAGGGAATAAACACATATCTTTGTAGGCCACGCTTACCTGACCTCTTAGCCCTCTCATATCCCTGAAGGATTGCTCTATGCTTTCATTTTTTTGAACATCTCTTCCTCTTCAGGCTTTCTGGCCGGTTTTTCTGCTTTCCCCGGTAGGTCAGAATGTGGATCATGTGGATAGGCTTCAGGCGCTTTGAAAGTAAGCTTCAGGGGATAATACTGGTTGTCCTGCGCTTGGATCACAGGTTCACTCGGGGATTTATGGAGTGCAGTTGGTGGAGATGCCACAAAGACAGGGGTGGTTGGTGGAGGAGGGTATGGAATTGATTTTGGTGGTGGAGCTTGTGGCGTATGAGAAGTAGTGCCATGGTAGTGTTGATAAATGGGAAAACCTGGATCGGTGGCGGGATGATCCTGAGACTGAGCTAATGGTGGGGTAAGGGCTGGGTTAGCAGGGTAAGCTGGCGGTGATTGCCCTTTGGACCAAGCCTAGTACATTTCGGCCATCTGTTGCTTAAGCTTGAGCATCTCTTCTTTCATTTTATAGACGTCCAACTCCTCTACCTCAACACTAGTGTCGACATCTGGGATAGACATGATTTCTGGTATTGGTCCCTTCGATCTGGTTTGGTAATGGTAATATGCCAGTATCCTCTAAATAAACTAACTGCTTGAATTCTCTGAAAATCAACAAACTTGTTAGTTTTTAGAGTTTAACAAATATGCAATTACACGTTGGGATGCAATGCACCTAGGCAATTAACCATTTCTACCATGCATTTGCTTTGGTTACGTACGTCATTCCGGCCTCTCATAATTGTGTCCCTTCTTTTAAACTTCCTTTATTCTATCCTTCTTTATTATTATTTCTTGCATTTTCCTTTTTTTTTTCTTTTTTTTAGTGGTGGTCGAATCCTATAGAGATTGCCTACGTATCATGTCCCCGTATGAATCAGACCGTGCGTAGTTCTGGCATGAGTGCGGAAAATAAAGACACTATTTTTGGATTTTTCAATATTCATTAGCAAAACATTTTATTACGAGGCAAAACATTTTTGAAAGGAAACTGACAGGCTTGATACAGACTACAGACTTTATGCAAAAGGGAAATACAAACTCCAACGGACAACAGACTCTGAAGACAAGGAAAATACAGACTCAAACTATGAACGTCTCAGAGTTTTGAATTTTGGCACCCGCGGGGCGTCGTTCGGCCTCGCCACGGGCTTTGGTGCAAGGCCCCTTTGCAGGTCTTTCAAATCTTCCATGATCTGGTGGACATAAATCATTATTGAGCAAAGAAGGTGGTACGGGACATATCCTCACAAGCTAGGCACTTTATGGTGATGTAGTGCCCGATTTTGTCGATTCTTCCCTTGATTCTGTCCCTTTCCATAAGCAATCGCTCTATTTGTTGATTCCGCGTCCCCAGCACTTGAGCATTGTAAAAGAGTTGATCCTGAAACTCATTTATCTGTTTCTCCATTTGGGCCATCAGATCATAGTAGCGCTTCCTATCTGTTCTGGCATCTCGGGCTTGTTTGAAGATCTGCTCTTTGAGAGTGGATATTGTTTCTCTCAATATAGCGATGTTCCCTTCGTAGTCCCTCTTCATTTGTTGCATAAACCGTACTTGCTCTTCTGCCTTCTTTATCCATTTCACCTGGATTCTTGATAGACCAGCTTTAGATTTTTCCAGGTCTTCTTGATACTCGAGGACTTTCTTCTTAGACCGTTTATGAGCCTTTTATCATCCTGGCTTCTCTCTTGGCTTCTGACAGCTATTTTCATTTCCTGGATTTGAGTTTTGAGGACCTCGTTTTCCTGAGCTAGTTTTCTCCTTTCTCCCTCATCTGCAGCGATATGCAAATCTTTCTCAAATTTCAAATCCATAACTTGCTTCTCCAACTTGCCTATTGTAGCCCTGTACTCGTGTTCTTTAGCCAACCAATCCCACTGTTCTTGCGACGCCTTGACGAACTCCTGGAGATGGGGTCTTTCAGCCGGCCTTTCGTGCTCAAGTTCTCTCCTGTACCAAGCAAGGTATCCTGGCGCCACTTCACCTTTGGCCCGATCCTGTACGCAAGTATCTATTTTTAAATATTGGCATTCACTCCAAATCTGACGGACTCTTGCTTCAGGAAACTGTCCGTCAGGGCTAATCTCAATTACTTGAGCACTAAGATCTTCCTCTTGTGGCACCGTTTGGCATCTTCCGAGTTGTCTCAAAACCCGATATGGCGCGTAGTGCTGAATGCTCTTGAGCCCCATCAATAGAAAGTGGGTCCTAGCCGCCGGCATATATATGACTTCATCAACGGGCAACCATCCTAGTGTCCACTGTATTTGGCTGGCGGTGAGGGTCCAAAAGAATGATGTCCACGCCCTAACTCCTTCGGGCAGACTAACCCCTTTGATTCTTGTGTAGAACTCTTCTATGCAAGTTTTCTTTGAGGAACCATAACTCAAGAGCTGGGAGCGGTGGCAGAGATGCTCAGTCATCCATATTTGTAGCAACAAGTTACACCCCTCGAAAAAGTTCCCTCTGGGTTTGCAGGCTGTGAGAGCTCGGAAGATATCAGATACTATCATAGGTGCAAGAGTGCTCTCATCTTGAGTGAGCAAGGTACTGACGACCCCGGCTATTTTCAAATCAATATTTTCGTCTTTCCTTGGAAACACCAAAAGGCCCAAAAAGGTTATCATGAAAGCCACTCGTCAATGCTCCTTCCATTTCTGACGGTTACTTTTGCTGCATAACTTGTTACCCGGATTGTTGAATCCTCCGTCCTGACCGTATCTGTCGTATATGAAGCGCGGATTACAAAAACCTGCGGCCAAATCTGGGTTATGGACCGTCCTGGGTATCTTTAATGAATCTAAAAACCGATGCGCGGTGACAGCTCTTAGAGCAACCAGGTATTTTTGCCTTATCGGAACTTCAACATTTTCGATGTACCTGGCTATTTCCTCCAAAATCGGGGTGAGTTCAAAATAGAGAAAGTGGAAGACATTGTGTGCCGGGTCCCAATAGGTGACTAAAGCTCTTATGATATCCCCCCGAGGCTGGATTTCCAATAAACCCGTAAGACTTTTTAGATATTTCTTGACCTCATCTTGCCCTTTACCACCTAAATTATCCCACCATAGCTGCAACTCGAAAGAGATTTTAGTCATTATTGAAAAAGGTTCGTTTTGCATCGTGCTCATCCTGCACATTTATTAAGGTTATTAAGAAAATAAAATTTATTTGACTCAACAAATTGACTATTTTTATTTTTTCACAGATTAAAAGAAAGATCCAGTTCCGAACACGGCTTTTCAGCACTTTGGGAACGAAGATTTTAAGGTTGGGTGAGTCAACCGGTCAAAAATCCAAAAATGACTAAAAGTGGCCGTTTATGCAAAGTCAGCCTTCCGGCGTCCCTTTCGGGAACATTCGGCTATTCTTGCCAAAAATGGCATCACCCGACTTATTTATGTTGACAATTAAAATTTGACATTTTTGGCTATTTTTGCAAAAGGGGAGGTTGGACCCGATGAGGGTTACCTACGTATCTCACACCCGGTGAGAATCAAACCGGCGTAGTTCGAAAAAATAAACTATTTTTGAAAACAAGACCCTTTTCCATTGGCAAATAAAACTATAAAAAACCCTTTTTTCTTTTTCTTTTTCTTTTTTTTTTCATTTTCTCAAAAATTCGGCAGAGTTTCGATACTATTTGGACATTAGTTTTTTCAAAACAGGCGATTTAACTCTTTTTAACCCTTGTACCTCTATCTCTCTTTCCTCAAAATATTCAAAAGCCGATCAACATGCAAGTCCGAAGCAAACAAATGCACAAGTAGCAAGTAAGATGCATCAGGATGGTCTTTTCCATTTTAGGTTGCTAGTCGTAGACGGACCCAACTCCTGTGTTGAGTCCCCTAAGTCAAATGCAACATGATGCAAATAATCGTTCCTACTATGGATCCGGCATGAAGTCACGTTATTCTAGGTTCAAAGCCTAGGTATTTGTTATAGACTGTGTACCCGAGCGGACAACTCGAGTCGAGGAGGGGGCAACGTACCGGGGACCCGCGAGATCGTCTGGCTTTGTAACTTGTCCGGCCTCTTTCTTATTTCAGGGTATGACACTAACAGAATAGGGAGTCTCAACCAGTAAGCACATCCCCGGAGGTAAGAAGAGAAGGGTTCGACACAGTTTATATACAGTTCAGATAATATCGAAGCGGTAAAAGCATCATTTAGCACATTAGGCCCAAACATGTAAAAAAATCACATAAAACCAAATAAGACAATTTATCTAAGCTCGAATTCTTGAACCCTGAACCAGAGATTCTGGGTTCGGTCCCCAGCAGAGTCGCCAGAGCTGTCACACCTCCTTTTTACCTGCGCCCGCGGGGGCGTAAAGGAGTTTTTTCCAATTAAAGGACAATAGAAACGGAATTTTATTTAAAGATTTAGAGTCGCCACTTAGGAGATTTATGGTGTCCCAAGTCACCGGTTGAATTCTGAATCGAGGAAAAGATTGACTCTGTATTACAGTCTGCAAACCAGAAATCCGGATAAGGAATTCTGTTAACCCGGGAGAAGGTGTTAGGCATTCCCGAGTTCCGTGGTTCTAGCATGGTCGCTCAACTGTCATATTCGGCTTATTTATTTGATTTTAACAATTATGAACCTATGTGCAAATTTTAACTCTTTACCGTTTTTATGATAATTATTATTTTTAAGAGAATTGCAACGTCGTGAAAACACATCTCGAACCACGTCACATCAATGCACCCGTGGTTATGGACACATTTTGACTCTGTTGAGATTTGGATTTGGGTCACATAAATGTGCACCCGAGTTTAAGAAAGTAAATTATTTAAAGCGCGCCTAAAGTGACTTGCGCGTCATTATCTTTGGGGAGGGCCGTGAAATTCACTAAACGGCATATCCCGAATTCTAAATGCTTTATTTTAACCATTTATTGAGGGCCCCGCAATTTATGTATTTTTGTTTGGCGAGGCTCGTCTCATTTATTATTTAAAAGGGCAAACCTAAAAGCGACTATGAATTGCTATTTTTATTTGTCTCTAAAAATAAAAGGAAAAGTCCTAATTTTATTATTAGTTCTAATACTACTACTACATTTGGGGTTCAAGAAGTCATTTGAATTTTTTATCCTTAACCATACAAAAAATAACTATTCGAATATGCTTAAAAGAGCAGGCCAGACCTATGCCTGGGCCCAGGTCCAAATGAAAATGTAATCAAGAGCAAGACCTGGGCCATTTGGGATGGCACGGAGGCCCAAACTATCCGAAGTGGACTGTCAATCCCCGCCTTGATTCCAATTGAGCAAATGATCACTCGGATTAATTCAAATTATGCAAATGGGTCGTTTGGGGTCGTTTAAGTCGAGCTGGAAGCGTGGTATTGCCATAATACGATGCAACTGATTGATTAATTCAAATGAACCTTACTAGATCAATATTCAAATATCCGTGATTTTAAAGCTGAACTACTGAACTTTACTATTGAAAACAAATGTCGTAATGCTTCCCTTAAACTGATACCCATATCCTAATTAATAGCCTTGAACTACTGTTCATGTCTTAATTAATTGTTCATTTTCTGCTTGTTACTACAAGATAAAATCATAACTCTCGAATTCATTTCATGCTTCGAACTATTTTAATTTTCCATAACTTAAACTACACAAGTAAACCATACTACGTCAAAGTTGGTGATTATCACCAATCGTTCTCGAATGATTCATCGATGGAATTAGGCCTGCTTCGGAGCTTCATCCCCACATCTCACATATTGGAAAAGGCAAACTAAAAAGGGGAACTCAGTCAATAACTGCCCTTTTCCTTTCCAAAGTGGAATTCCTCCTTGCTTTCCCCTTTGACCTGTGCCAAACTCCACTTTTGTACCAGCTAATCGGTCCAAACGTCTATTTCTGATTTCAGTCCGGTTATATAGTTGTATACAAATCAGAACTACACTACATTAAGCTATTTTGTCTAAACTATTTAGGCATTAGTATATGGAGTCCAAACAGGTAAGGTTCAAGAGGCAAGAAAGGTAAGCGTTTTCCATTTTTGCATTTCCACTTTAAATCAGCACCAATACATCAGGAAAGAAGCAAATACCTGGAAATTTGAGAACAATAAGAAGAGGAAAAGGGGTCAGCAACAGCAGGTAACCGGTAGCAGCAACTTGGAATTCAGAACAACTCAAAACCCAGTTTTAAACCAGAATAAACACTTTGACCACCGCCCAGAACCAGTTGTGAAACCAAACAACAACAACAAATAACCCCAAGCAACTAATTGAACCCCAAAATCAACATGAAATCAACCAGTGAACCTCAAACCCTTCAGTACACCAAACTGAACTGGAAAAAATAACTTAGTAACTAAAAGTTAAGAATTTCACTTCAGGTTTTAATGGAACAAAAAGTCCTCAATTTTAAGAACTAGTTTATCACTCTTATGCTCTTCAAGTCTCCGTTTTTTCAAGCTCTCAAAGAATATCCATGCTTTAGCTCACTCCTTGTTTTTAAAAAAACTCATTCCAAAAGAGACCCCCCTCAAACTGTGTAAAGCTCCTCTCATTTATAGCCAAACTTTATTAACTTTCCAGCTCTTAGGAGCATTAAGCTAATTAAGAAAGTATTTATGCCCATGATATTCCTCAACCACTACTACATGTTTTGTGCTCTTTTTAATTCACTTGTTCGCCACTACCCTTGTCTTTTCTTTATTTAATTCCCTTATTCCCCACTACTATATGTCCCATTTCAATAATTAATTTGCATGTTATGGGTACTTTTTACTTTAATTACTCCCAATAAACCTCTCATATATTGATTCCCATCCCACTATTATGGGACAATACACTAGTTTAATGGTTATATTGGTACCTTTACTGTCAGACCACTCTCATTAACCATTTCAAACTTCTCAAATCCCAAACTACCCTCCTGAATGCCCTGAACTACTATCCTACCTCAACCCCTTTCAATCTGTACCAAATCCATCAGCTATAACCAATTCAACTAAGTTAGAAATCCTAACAATTGACTAATTAAACACATGAAACTAACTCCCAATCAACAATATTAGGACAATGCAACAAGGCCAGATTCATATCAGAACAAACTTAACAGAACAAACAAGTAGATCCAAATCACTAAACACAATCATCAATTGAACTCAAAACAGTAGGAAAGTCGTCAAAACGCACACACATATAATTTCAACGAATATGCAGTAGGATACTTCATGCGAAAATTTTATCAAAATGAACCCACATATTAAAATGAAACCACAAATAGGTCCGTGAATAGCATAGATTCGAGGTAAGAGATATGACCTTCACTACTGCACTTTCTTGCTCCATTACACACAATGAAAATGGAACTCCAAATAAAAAGCAAAAATCCGTGAACGAGCTATGGCTGACCTTTATGCTAACGATCCGATGTCGAACAATGCTGAACTTCCGATGAAACCCAGTTTCGTTCACAACACTGTTTTGACGCTTGACTAACAGACACGGACTCGAACGGAACCTCGACGCACTGCCTCGATGTACGACTAAGCACGACCTCGGATGGCTGGTCTCGTTTTGGACTGGAGGGTGGTTATGGAGAAGGTGAGTCAATGGGTTGGGGGTCGCTTTGTTCGCTGGTCGGTCGTCTGTGGTCGAAGAGTTGATGGAGTCGACGGTGGTAGGGCTGGCGTGAAGGGAGGTGGTCGTTTGGACGAAGCTGGTGGTAGCTGCTGGATGTGGTCGTGGTAGACGTGAGGCGGGCTGTTTCAAGTGGTCGACGGACTGTGTGTGTGCATGTTGGTGGTTCAGGCGTTGCTGGGGTGGTCGTTCGAGTGTTGGATGGTTGGCTCTGTGTATGTGTGTGTTTTGTTGAAGATGGGAGATGAAGGTGGCGGGTGGTTTTAGGGGTTTTTTTTGTTAGGGATTGGAAATGAAAATGAAATGAAGAAAGGGGGATGTCGTTTGGTCTATGGGGCAGATTGGGTCGGGGATAGGGTATGGGCCGGGTATCTGGGCTGTCTTGGATGGGTTTCAATTTCAAGGGGAAGAAAATTATTTGGGATGATGGACTTTAAATTGATTTGGCCCAAATATGATTTAACACTCTTTTATTTTGCTTTTCTTTTTCTTAAACTAATAAAACTAAAAATTCCAAAAATCCTAAATTAACTTACAAGACTAGATTAATTTATAAAAGTACTAATTAACTTTTAATAACAATTAACACACACAATTAAATAAAATCACACAACTTGGACATTAAATGATAAAAATGCAAAAAACATTATTTTTGTGATTTTTTCATTTTTGTAAAACAAACTTAATTACTCCTAATTGTAGAATTAAATCCTAAATGCAAATGCGACATATTTTTTGTATTTTTTATTAATTTAAAAAATAAACATGCATAGACAAATACAAATAATTATCCAAAAATGCTACGAAAATTCTCAAAATTGCACACAAAGGAAAATTATTTTATTTTGAATTTTTTGGGAGTAATTCTCATATAGGGCAAAAATCGCATACTCACAGTAACGCTCAAGAAGTTGGTTAAAGTACTGCATAAGATAAAAGATGGAGCAATCAATGTGAAAGCCTTCAATGGTTCTCAGAGGTCCACCATTGGTGAGATTATTCTATGCTTGCAGATGGGACCAACATAGTTCGAGGTCGATTTCCAGGTGATAGATGTGCCAGCATCTTACAATTTGCTGCTGGGACAACCATAGATTCATGTTGCTCGGGCCATAACATCCACGCTGCATCAGGTAGTAAAGTTTGAACGGAATCACCAGGAGGTGATCATTCATGGCGACGGTAGCAACCCAATATATAGTTGCCAGACCATTCCGGCGATCGAGGGAAGAAGGAAACTAGGTGGGGAGACTTACCACCACATTGATGTAGACATGTAATTTTTGACCCGCATATTAGAATCACCTTTAATAGTCTTAGTATTTTTAGAATATTTATTTGAGTTTATTTCTATATGATTTTACTTTATTACTAATTTTAATTATATTTTTGCGCAAAAAAATTGAAAAAATACAAAAAAATAGTTTCACTTTTCTATTAAATTCAGTATTAGGTATTATTTTTAGAAAGATATGTTACTTTTAACCTATTTTAATTCTAATATAATCCTTGAAAATACAAAAAAATAATTTCAACTTTCATTTTAATATTAATAGTTTATCAAAATCAATTAGAAGTTTTACATTTTTTTATAGATATTTAAATTGGATTTTCAACTTTCTTTTTGCCCAATTTAACAAATAAAGGCCCAAAATTTAGCAACCCATCCCTTAACTCTTGATCCATAATCCCTTCAAACCTGCCAACCCGTTTCCTTACCAGACCGACCCGCCCGAAATCCCTTTGAATCCTAGCCTTTCACTCTAACTTATCCAATGGCCCTAATTAAATCATAGCTCCATATAAAAGCTCATCTTAACCAAACCCTAACCCTAAAGAACACACCCAAAACGGCGCCCCCACCCTTTCACACCCTCTGCCGCGCCCAAACCACGATGACATCACCGGAATCACATGCCCATGGTCCCCTCCTCTCTTCTCTCCTTCTTCCACGTCACACACTCCGTACAAAGCCTCATCATTTCTACGCGTTTTCTTGCTCTTCAAGTTCAAATCGAATTAATGGGGGCCGTAGATTGAATGAATGTCAATCTAGTCCCTCCATTTGTTCGATTTCGAACTATAAAGGAGAGAAATTGGGGGATTTTGAAGACAGAGACGAAAAATCGAAAAAAACTGGAGAGAAAAATCAGAAAATCGAAAGAAAAGTTCTAGGGTTCGAATTTTTTATTTCCACATTTTCTCTTCTGATATTTTGGGTTTCTGTTTTTCATATATCAAAAAAAGAACAAAATCAGTTTCCTCTTGTTTTAATTCGGCTTCAAAGTAGAAAAATACAAACAAAAAAATTAGTTTCTTCTTTGGAATTTTTTATTTTGACTTTTCCTTCTAGATTTCTGTTTTAATTCATTAAAAAAACAAAATAAGAATCAGTCCATTTGCATTTGAATCACATTTCAAAATCAGAAAGCAAAAACTATATAGTGAGTAAAAGAGGATTCTATTTTTCTTCGCTTCCATTTCGGATTCGGAATTCAACTATGGAGTTTGATCGAGGTTTGTCGTGGAGTTGAAGTTGTCTTTCGAGGTCAGCTCGTGGTTCCTTTTAAGTCTCGGATTTCAGTAGCGATTTTCCTTTCAAGCTCGTTGCCTAGTTTTCTGCTGATTGTACCACATTCGAACATCGAAGGATAATTGAAATTCCAGTTTTCAGGTTCATACCTCATCCTTTACCGTTTTCATGTGGATCCAAGTACTAAGTTAATCCAATTTGAATGATTTACCTTCTATGATTTGGATGTTCTTAGCTTCCTTTATATGTTGAAGTATCTTTCAAGTTCAGATTTGTTTAGTTTAAGATGACCGAGTCGTTGGCTGCATTTTATAAGTTTGTTTCGTTTGTCTGCTAAGTTTAACCCGAAACTGATTCGAAGCTTTCTCTAGTGGTTATTCATCTTTGTTGAACTGGTTCGTCAGTTTGTGAATGGTAATTGAGCTTGAGTCTGTTTGGTTTGATATGCTTTGATCAAGGGTTAGATGGTTGAGTTACTGTCGAACGGATCGTGGCCCATTAGTGTGCTTTTCTTGGTGTTACAGTATGACCGTGTCCATGTTTTAGCAGTTTGAAAAGGCAGTGATTCTAAATTGGGATTAATGGTTCTATTTCTTCTACAGTCATGACTTGATGCTAGGTTAACTTTATGCTTAGTTCATTCTTGAACTCGTGAGTCGACACACACTTAGCTTTACTTGTAGGCCACAGAAGTTAATGTTCACGTTCACGAAAGTCCTGCCAAGGCAGTTTAGCTGCTTTGACGTGAATCTTGCGTCATTATTCTTCAAGTTCGTCGTGTTTAAATGTCATTAGAAGGTATCATTGGTGTCATGAAGTTTGAGAGTTTTTATGTCTTCAAATGAGAACTCAAGTTGAAGTCCTTCTACTGTTTCCTTTATTTTGTCGACAATTACTTAGTGAAATGCCTTGTGAAGGTTCTGTGATCTTTCTTAACTAATATTTGGATCAGCTAAGGGCCCCAATGTCTTGTTAAATTGACGAATAGGCAGATTGTTACTTAGGTGAACTAAAAGTGACCATGATGAGTTTAACATGATTAAGCTAATGAGGTGTCGAGGCGAGAATTCAAAGTATAAGTGTAGCATTGCCTAACCAGTATGGGTCTTTCTATTGAAATTAGTTTGATCTTTGTTCGTATTTAGTTGGCATGCCAAATATGTAATTTGACACCATGGCATAGAGATTGTTCGTGCGGCTTATTTGGTGAATTTGCTAGGATCTGAGCAAAAGCTTTGTTAGTTATTTAATTGAGTTTGTCCACACCTATCACTATGGGATATGAGTTTTGCTTTGAGCCACTTAGTTAGAAATAATGGAAGAATACACATATGAGGTAATGGAGTATTAATAGCACTTATCATACTTGAATACACTCTTTATTTCCTCTATTAGTATTTGTATTTTATTTTCTCTCTTTTTCTTTCAGTTTGTATAGTTTGGATACTTATCTTGCTTGATTTGCTGACATTCGGCTGAATGGTTGTATTGTCGTGGGAAGTGGGGAGACCAAAGCCCATTAGTAATGAATTTGCTCACATGTCTTAGGATTGGGCTTGGCCAATGCATGAAATAAGAAGTTAAAGTAATGAGCATTATTTAGAATTTTCTTCTAACTTATTTAGTCGTCTTTCATTTGTTTATTTAATTACATTGTCCGCTAGGAGCATATTTAGGCTGACCACACGTGGGTAGGCAAGCCTTAGGATTTTTGTTATTTTGAGGCGAGAGGTCGTTCCTGTAGTTAAATTTATCCGGGAAATGCCCCGTGAAGTTTGTATATATTATTATCCGGGGTATTCCCCGAAGAACTATGTAAATATTTTGGAGGCCATGGCGAACATCGTAGAAGAAGTATCGTAGAATAGAACTTTAATATTTTCTTTTATTTATTTTATCTTTCTTAGGTGGGGACGACCTCTAGCCTCTTGTGTGTTTATTTTGTTTTGTGTTTTAACCTCAATTGAATATTTTAAAGCCAACTAGATTGAGTACGCAACCGTGACTTTCACGGGACTGGGGGAGTGCCTATCACCTTCTCCTCTAGTCAAATGAACCCTCTTACCCTATTATCTGGTGTAGACTTAGTTTTAGAGTTCAAAGTGTTTTGAAAGGAAAATTATTATTTTTAGAAAAAATGGTGACCTGACACACCGAAATCAAATGTCAGGTGGCGACTCTGAGTTGTTTCTTTCTGAACACAATTTTGTCACTTTTTAATTAAAAACCCTTTTGAGCCTTACAAATCCTTTTTATTTATTTAAGAGGATGAGTGAGTTTGTAAAAAAGGGGTGTGACATCTCTGGTGACTCTGCTGAGGACTGTACTTGCGGGTTCGAGCTAGTACTTGATTTTGTTGGCTTTTAGAATATTTGGTTGAGGTTTTTATGTTTTTTCATTAGCTTTACTTAATTTTTATTATGTTTTTATATTTTGTTATTTGCTAGTTGTTTATGTGTTTACAGTTTTTGCTTTATGTGTTTACTGCTTTATAACTGTCATCATATGCATTACCCGATTAATTCTTTTCTGGAACAAGTCTCGGAGTACGCGTCGCGTACACGAACTTTTCGTTGTGTCACCCTTATTTTAGGAGGGGGCCGTCGGACGTATGGAGTGGGTGGAAAGCTTGAGCAGCCACCATCGACCATACGCTCCCCCGAATTGCCTTGTTAGTGAACCCCAAACTTAGGTCAGCCTTTAGGTCATTTTTATTTGCATCATGTCATTTAGACCTATTAGGACTCGGTCCCAGGTACCGTGTCCCTTGTAGGAAGCCTGTCCAAATTTTGTCAATATGGGTCCGTGACCCAAAATGACATTTAATCATCCTATGTGCTAAATATTGCATATGTGAAGGTAAAAAGGTCATTTGGCGGACCGATGTCTTGGAAAGAAGGGTGAAAAATGAAGCAAGTAGGGCCTACTCGCATCTTTCTTTCATAGTTTTCCAAAAATAAAAAACAATTGATTGAAAATGAAAAATCCAAAAAAGATTTTACACTATCCCATTATTTTTCAAAAAATTCAAAAAAAGAAAGAAAAGGAAAATCCAAAAAGATTTCACACTTTTCCATTATTTTCCAAAAAATTCAAAAAAAAGGAGAAAAAGAAAATCCAAAAAGATTTTACATTTTTCATAATTTTCCAAAAATTCAAAAAAATGAAAAGAAAATCCAAAAGTTTTTTACATTTTTCGAAAAGACAAAAAATATAGTTTTTTCAAATTAGTTGCATCTTCCCGAACTACGCGAACCCGATTCTCGTATTTCGGGGCGGCATACGTAGGCAACCCACATAGGGTCCGGTCTTCCTAGTAGGTCCTAAGTTCTTGGCTTACGGGGTCGTAGCCAAATCTTGCATGTATAGCCATATTTGGCCACATCGGTCGTTTTTGCAAAAATAGGAGTATTTTTCTCAAAGCATTTTGTTATCTCCTGTCTTAAATCCATGAGTCTACAATAAAGTGTCCTCTCAATTCTAAGGTTCATTCCTGTCAAATTTGCATGTCTAGCCACTTTTGGCCACATCAGACATTCTTGCAAAATAGGGTTATTTTCGCAAAAGTGGTTCAATTACCCATGTGTTAGGATCTTGAGTTTCAACTCGGTGTCATATCACTTTAAGGTTCATCCATGTCGTGTTTGCGTCCCTAGCCACATTTGGCCATATCAGCCATTTTTGCAAAAAAGGTCAATTTCCGCAAAGTAATTTTTAAGGCCATGATCGTTGGGATGTTGGAGTCATGTAAGCTTTAAATGGAGTATTTTTCATGCATTAGAGGTCAACTTTGTCAAGTTTGCACCAATAGTCACTTTCAGCCACTTAGGCCAATCTGCAAAATATAGCATAATTGTGTCTTGTATTTGTCCACTAGGAAATGTTGTTGTGTCATGTAGTGTCCCGAGTCGCAAATCATATTCTCTTCATTCAGGTATGGACCCGCTGATTCGATCCAAAGTGCTGATGGTAGTAAAGATTCCCAGGAAATTGATCAAGTGGTGGAAAATGTTTTCATTGTTAGAACAACATGAGTTAATGCAGAAATTGGGCACCCTAACTTCTCTTCTTAATATCACACCTCGCCCAGACTTAGTGGAGGCGATGCTGACTTATTGGGATCCGCAAAATTTGATTTTCAGATTTGGAGTATGTGAGATGACTCCTACCTTGGCGGAAATGTCTGGTCTCACTCGTTTAAGTTATATAGGCAAGGACATGATACTTCCCCGAGACCACTCTAGGACAAGATTCCTCAGCGACCTGGGCCTGAAAGATAATAAGCATTTAAAATGTCTCGAGCAATCCTGGATATCCTTGGATTATTTGTTTGCTAGATTTGAACCACATGATAGTTTTGACGTCTTTTGGGATGAGTTCTGCACAACCAAGGCAAAGTGGCAAAGATGTCGCCTCGAAGCTTTCAGCCTTGCTTTGTTGGGATTATTGGTTTTTCCATTAGATGAGAGGCACATAGCACCCGTCTGCAGTCAGTGGTAATGGCACTATTTCATGAGAAGCAACGCAAAACAGTTACCGTTGTGCCGATGATCTTAGCAGAGTTGTACCGAGCCTTGAGTGAGGTTAGGGGAGGTGTCAGATATTTTGAGGGAAGTAACCTTTTGCTACAACTGTGGATGATGGAGCATTTGCACATCGCTTCTTTACTTTGTCCCATCGACCTTGCCTTGAGGGATCGGGTGGTATGCATCGAGCGTAAGATGAAATCTCCTAAGTTTACATACCAGTAGGTGTCACGGCTTGGATTGAGTTCCTTGGTTTGAGGACAAATGAGAATGTTTTGTGGGCTTACCTTTGGCTACCTTTGGATGACATCTTGGTAGGGTGCCTCATGCAGCCTTTCCTGATGCTGATAGGACTCAAGTATGTCAGGCCGTACACTCCCGTTAGGGTAATGCGACAGTTGGGCAGAAGACAAGAGGAGCCTCCAACGTTGAATCTTCGTAGGCACATCATGAATTTTAGCAAACAAGGCGGCTGACGAAATCAAGTATGTGCAATACTGGAACAATGCAAAGAGGATGAAGAAAAGTACATTAGTAGAGGACGTTGGCAGGCCCGAGTGTAGTCAAGAGTACTTGATTTGGTTACAGTCTGTCCCTCCAGGGGTCAGCACCCCATTGCCAGCACAACTTAGGGGTCGGGCAGTTCAGACAGATGATTTTGAGGAGGCATCGGACCAAGATCCCTCAGATAAGCTTGAGTTGATAAAGTCTCAGTTAGCGGGATTGGTACCAAATGGGGAGCAGCATGGCCAGTATTTGTTTAGGGTCGGCCTTCAGGATGCGGGGGCACACGCCAGGGCCTTTATTCCCAGCATCGATGTTTCTTTACGAGGCATGTTACAGTGTTTGAGCATGACGGACAGCCCAGGACCATCCCAGTCAGGACCGTTGCATTCAGGAGCAGCTTGAGGAGTCATTCTATTTAGGTGTTTGAGATTGTCTTATGTTGTCTTTTACTTTCGCGTCTTATCTAGGAGTACTGAGTCTTTTAGGTAGTGGTAGAGTCTGTCATAGTGTAGTCGAGTCTGTCATGTCTTTCATTATCGTACTTCTCTTTGTATTTTAATATCGAAAAGTTTTAAACGAAAAATCCCAAAAAGATTTTGTTTTAGTTTATTTTCCATCACTTTTCCAGAACTACACTTGGTATGATTCATGAGGGACATGATACCTAGGCAACCTACAGGGAGTTCGATCAAATCATTTTTGGTTCAAAAAGAGAGAGAGAGAGAGAGAGAGAGAGAGAAGAGATAAAAGAGTAAAAGGGATAAGAGGTGTTGGAAAAGAAAGAGAAGGAAGGATTGAAATGAGCAAATCAGGATGATGTCCTATGACCCTGCGACCCTCAAAGCCATTTTAGAACCGTTAATTGTTGCTAGGTGCATTGCACGTAATGTGATATTATTATTTGATAAATGCCCTAACGCTAACGTGGTGGTTTTGTGTTATTATCCTCTGTTATGTTTATTTAATTTCAGGAAGGTGATTAGTTTGTTGGCATCCTGGCAAGTCATCCATACAACACCCCATCAAAGCATCAAACAGTCATGACTAGCAAGGAAACAAACATTGGAGTTGTAGACCCACCAAGGGAGATTGTTGGGTCGGAATCGAAATTGCAAGAGGAGGTCCGGAGGTTGAAGCACCAGATGGTAGAAATGTATCAGGCCTGGATTAAGGGACACTCTCCACCCTCGTTCCCTACCAACTACACAGAAAACCCTTCTTCCATTCCACCACTCTCTCAATCCCAGATGCTCAATACCATTGATCTTTCCCCACAACACGCGCCTGGTTTTACCCCTTACCACAACTATCCCGGCACTTCAGCCCAAACTGTTCATGCTCCGCTAGCCAAAATAACCTCGTACCTTGCTCCGACATCTGCTCCTATTTTTGTACCCCCTCCACAAGCTACCCTCCACCGATCCTCTAGTGAGCCCGCATTCCCCGCTACAGATGCCCACTACTATACACCGGAGCCCACATTCAAAGTCCTAGATTCTTACTCTTACACTCCCCAATTTGAACTCATGTTGAAACTGACAAACCACCCAAGAACGCAGAGCAAGAAGAGATGTTTAGGAAGGTACAAAATCTGGAGCAATCGTTGAGAAATGTGCAAGGGTTGGGAAACCAGGTGAGTGTGGCCTATAAGGATTTGTGTTTGTTCCCCGATGTCCAACTGCCTGCCGAGTTCAAGATGCCCAAGTTTGACTTATATGACGGACATGGGGACCCTGTAGCACATCTGAAGGGTTATTCCAGTAAAATGAGGGGCACCAGGGGAAAAGACGAATTGCTAATGGCATACGTCAGCCAAAGTCTGAATGGGGCAGCTTTAGAATGGTACACCCGCCAGGACGCTAGCAGGCAGTACACATGGGACGATATGGCTCAGGCCTTTGCCCGACACTTTCAGTACAATATAGATATTGTTCCAGACCGCCTATCTTTGACCAAGGTGGAAAAGAAACCTAGTGAAAACTTTAGAGAATATGGGTTCCGATGGAGGGAGCAAGCTGCACGAGTCAATCCTCCGATGGAAAAGACGAGATGGTTAAATACTTTCTTCAAGCCCTGGAGCCCACTTACTATGGCCACTTGATCTCAACCATTGGTAAGTCTTTCAATGATGCGGTAAATATGGGAGAAATGGTGGAAGAGGGGCTCAAGTCGAGTAAGATCATGAGCTATTCTGCTATAAAAGCAACCACCCAGGAAATCCAAAGTGGTACCGGAAGTTTGCTAGACAAGAAGAAGAAGGAAGATGTCGCTATGGTTGTCTCAGGATCATGGCATGGCCAGAGGGGTTCACCTCATCAGTACACCCATCCTCGACCCCGACCTCAAACCTACGCCCAAGCTCCATATAATCCACCCCAACATTACTTTTCCCTGCAAAACCCCCAATACTCAGCCATGCCATCCCAATACCTTGTTCACCATGCACAGGCATATGCTCAACCCCTCCTTACCCACAATGGCGTGCCCCAGTCCCACAGAATACCTACCCAGCTCCACAAAATGCCTATCCACTCTACAACCTTACCAAAACCCTAATGGTTCAAATTTTCGATCAAGGCCAGAGTATAGAAGAGAGAGGAAACAGTGAAAACAAACTTTTACCCCATTTGGAGAATCCTATGCTAGTCTATTTCAAAGGTTAATGCAGTTGGACGTCTTGAGGCTGATTGAGTCAAAGATACCAAATCCTCCTCAAAGAACCTCGATTATTCCCTGAGGTGTGCCTATTGTTATGATGCTCCAGGGCATGACATAGAGAAGTGCTGGCATTTGAAAAAGGCAATCCAGAAGCCCATTGATACAAACCAAATTGTAGTCCAAAGCTCAGATGCGCCAAACATCAACCAAAACCCTTTGCCAGCCCATGAAGAGACACATATGATTGAAATAGTTCACAAGGATGGGGAGCCCAAGAAGTCTTCTAAGTCCGTCATGATGATTCGGGCCAGTGTAAGTAATTTGGTTAAAGCTCTAGACACTACCAAAGCAACACCCTTGACAGTTGAATAGATGATAGAAAAGCCGAGCTCACACAATTTGAAACCACCAGTGTTGGTCGTGAAATGGCTGTCGAAAGATATCAGAGCAAGTTCGGAAAGTTCAAAAGTGGTAGTACCAGGGATTCCAAGTAAGCCTGTCATAGTTGTGAAGGGGGCTCCTATTACCCCTATCATCATTAAACTAGTAACCCAGCTACCAGTGGTGGATGCCAAGGTTGTTCCGTGGAATTATAAGCAAGTGATAGTGACATACAAAGGAAAAGAAATAGAGGAAGAAGTTAATGAAACTGGAGGATTGACTCATTTTGGTAGATGTTTCACCCTAGAAGAATTTAGGAAAGCCAGGCCATTCAAGGATAGCCAAATGCCAATAAAGAAATCGGTCACCGAGGAAGAGGCTGAGGAGTTCCTGAAAAAGATGAAAGTGCAGGATTATTCCATTGTGGAGCAGTTAAGGAAAACACCATCTCAGATTTCTCTTTTGTCTTTGCTAATACAATCAGATGAACATCGCAGGGTCTTGATGAAGATTTTGAATGAGGCACATGTTCCTGATAAGATCACAGTGAACCACTTGGAAAAGATAGCTGACAAGATCTTCGAAGCAAATAGGATCACTTTCTCGGACGATGAACTTCCTATGGAGGGTACAGAACACAATCGAGCTCTTTATCTCACGGTAAAGTGCGAAGATTCTGTTGTCTCAAGAGTTTTGGTTGACAATGGTTCTAGTGCAAATATTTGTCCCCTGTCTACTGTGCAAAAACTAAAGATTGGCACCGAAAGAATCCACTTGAACAGTGTGTGTGTTTGAGGCTTTGATGGGGGAGGTAAAGATTTTGTTGGAAATATAATGCTCAAATTGTCGATAGGGCCAGTTGAGTTTACCATGGAATTCCAAGTGTTAGATGAGGCTGTCTCCTACAATCTATTGTTGGGCAGGCCTTGGATACATGCTGCTAAGGCAGTCCCGTCTTCTCTGCACCAAATGGTGAAGTTTGAATGGGACAAGCAGGAAATAGTTGTGCACGGTGATGAGAACTTGTTAGCTTGCAATGACACAATTGTTCCATTTATTGAAGTTGAAGATGATAAGGGACCGTGGGTCTATCAGACTTTCAAAACAGTGTCTGTCGAGGAAATTCCCGAAGGAAAATGCATTCCGGATCCTAAGCTATCCTCCGCGTTCGTCATGGTTGCGAATGAAATGTTGAAGAATGGTTTTGTGCCGGGCAAGGGTCTGGGCTCATCTCTGCAGGGTATTGTGCATCCAGTGCGCCCCAATGGGAATCCTAGTATGTTTGGTTTGGGATTCACGCCCACAGAGAAGGACGTGAAAATGGTTAAAAATCTGAAACAGAAGGTATGGTCGCTCCCCAAGCCCATCCCACACATCTATAAGTCTTTTGTCTAGCCATGAGCCGAAAAAACTCCAACCTCCTCAATCCCAAAACCTATGGTCGATGTTGATGAAGAGATGATAAAGAGGTTCGATGAGGTCATTATGGTAGAAGTTGGTGAAGGCTCCAGTAAAGCAGATGTGCAGCTCGTTGGCCCAAATGTGAAGCTTAGCAATTGGGAAGCTACTTCTCTCCCCACCAGGAAGGAGTTTTGGTAGTTTGCTTTGTTTTCCTTTCTGTTATCTGGGTTATTCCAGAGTTGTAATCCAGATTTTTAGTTTTTGTTTGTTTTGACGTTCAAAGCCTTCTATCCTTTTATTTTCAATAAAATAAAATTTCCCGTTTTCCGTTATTCTTAATAGTGTTTTATTTTGTTCCTTTTTTCTTTTGTGGAGTTCTTTTTATGCTGGTTGCAGTGACATGACATGCATGAAGAATTTTTAGCCGAGTCTTAAAAGCCAATCTAATTCTGAAATAACAACCCAAGAGGTAGAATATGATGACGAAATAGAATATGATGAAGAAGCATCATTTGAGGAAATCAGTAAAGAGCTAAAATAATTTGAAGAAAAACCAAAGCCTAATTTGAGTGAAACCGAAACAATCAATTTAGGGGACCCAGATGATGTTAGGGAAACCTAGATAAGTGTACATTTAGAACCTCAAGTTAAGGAGGAGATAATCAAAACACTGTTTGAGTACAAAGATGTCTTTGCATGGTCATATGAAGATATGCCGGGCTTGAGCACTGATCTGGTAGTTCATAAATTGCCAACTAATCCAGCATTCCCTCCTGTCATGCAAAAGTTGCGAAAGTTCAAGACTGATATGAGTGTGAAGATTAAAGAAGAAGTCTCGAAGCAGCTTACTGCAAAGGTCATTCGGGTCACTCGATATTCCACTTGGTTAGCCAACGTTGTGGCAGTACCAAAGAAGGATGGTAAGACCAAGGTCTGTGTTGATTACCGTAATCTTAACAAAGCAAGTCCAAAGGATGATTTTTCATTGCCGAACATTCACATTCTGATCGATAATTGTGCCAAGCATGAGATTGGATCTTTTGTGGACTGTTACGCTGGATATCACCAGATCTTGATGGATGAGGAAGATGCAGAAAAGACAGCATTCATCATGCCATGAGGAACATACTATTATCGGGTAATGCCATTTGGTTGGAAGAATGCTGGGGCAACTTACATGAGGGCGATGACCACCATATTTCATGACATGATACATAGGGAGATCGAGGTTTATGTAGATGATGTGATCATAAAGTCAAAGAAGCAGTTTGATCATATCAAAGACCTGAGAAAGTTTTTCCAAAGGCTACGCAGGTACAACTCAAGCTCAATCCAACGAAATGTGCATTTGGTGTCCCGTCTGGGAAACTGCTGGGATTCGTAGTCAGTAGACGCGATATTGATTTGGATCTGTCAAAGATCAAAGCCATTCAAGAGTTACCTCCACCAAAGAACAAAACAGAGGTGATGAGTTTGCTTGGAAGGTTAAATTACATCAGCAGGTTTATTGCTCAACTCACGACAACCTGTGAGCCCATCTTTAAGCTACTGAAGAAGAATGCTGCAGTCAAGTGGACTAACGAGTGTCAAGAATCATTTGATAGGATTAAGAGGTACCTGTCGAATCCACCTATGCTGGTCCCACCAGAGCTTGGAATACCTTTAATTCTCTATTTGACAGTCTTGGATAATTCTTTTGGTTGTGTATTAGGTCAATATGATGTCACGGGAAAGAAGGAGCAAGCAATCTATTATCTCAGTAAGAAGTTCACTCCATATGAGGTTAAGTACACTCTGCTTGAGAGGACATGTTGCGCCCTAACTTGGGTGGCGCAAAAGCTGAAGCATTATTTGTCGTCCTACACTACTTACCTCATTTCTCACATAGATCCTCTAAAGTATATCTTTCAGAAGCCTATGCCCACGGGAAGGCTTGCAAAGTGGCAGATTTTACTTATAGAGTTTGACATCATCTATGTGACTCGGACCGCGATGAAAGCCCAAGCCTTGGCCGAGCACTTGGCCGAGAATCCGGTAGATGATGAATATGAGCCACTGAAGACTTATTTTCCTGATGAAGAGGTCATGTGTGTTGACGAGGTTGACCATGATGAAAAGTTAGGTTGGAAACTCTTCTTTGATGGAGCTGCTAACATGAAAGGGTCAGAATAGGGGCTACACTTATCTCTGAAACAGGGCAACACTACCCTGTAACAGCCCAACTTCGATTTTATTGCACCAACAACATGGCTAAGTACGAAGCATGCATTCTGGGTTTGAGGTTAGCTATAGACATAGGAGTCCAGGAAATACTTATTCAGGGAGATTCAGATTTGTTGGTTCACCAGATTCAAGGAGAATGGGAGAATAGAGTTTTGAAGCTCATACCGTACCGACATTGCCTGCATGATCTTTGTCAACGATTCAAGTCGGTTGAATTTAGACATATTCCCAGGATTCATAATGAGATTGTTGATGCCTTGGCTACTCTGGCGTCAATGTTACACCATCCAGACAAGGCTTATGTCGACCCCGTGCATATCCAAGTTCATGATTAACATACATATTGTAATGTGGTGGAAGAGGAAAGCGATGGCAAACCTTGGTTCTACGATATCAAGGAATACATCAGGTCGGGGGTATATCTAGTACATGCTACAGATGACTAAAAAAGAACTATTCGACTCCTGGCTAGTGGATATTTCTTGAGTGGAGGAATCTTGTACAAGAGGACTCCCAATATAGGATTGCTAAGGTGGATAGATGCTAAAGAATCTTCAACTATCATGGCCGAAGTGCATTCTGGAGTTTGCGGGCTGCATATGAATGGGTATGTCTTGGAAAAGAAGATACTTCGAGCAGGTTATTATTGGCTCACCATGGAACGAGATTGTATCAGTTTTGTTTGCAAGTGTCATCAATGCTAGGTACATAGTGATTTGATTCACTCTCCCCCATCTGAGTTTCACACAATATCTGCACCTTGGCCCTTTGTTGCTTGGGGCATGGATGTTGTTGGACCAATTGAGCCGACAGCGTCAAACGGGCATAGGTTTATTCTGGTGGCCATTGATTACTTTACTAAGTGGGTTGAAGCTGTAACTTTCAAGTCCGTGACCAAGAAGGCAGTGGTGGATTTTGTTCATTCAAATATCATTTGTCGGTTCGAAATTCCCAAGGTGATCATCACACACAATGCTGCTAATCTCAACAGCCATTTGATGAAAGAGGTATGCCAACAGTTCAAGATCATGCACAAAACTCCACTCCGTATCGCCCTAAGGAAAATGGAGTTGTTGAGGCTGCTAACAAGAACATAAAGAAGATACTTCGTAAGATGGTGCAAGGTTCTAGGCAATGGCATGAAAAGTTGCCTTTTGCCTTACTGGGTTATCGCACTACTGTTCGCACTTCAGTAGGTGCAACTCCTTATTCGCTGGTATATGGAACTGAGGCAGTTATACCTGCAGAAGTTGAGATTCCATCCCTTCGGATCATTGTAGAAGCTGAAATTGATGATGATATGTGGGTCAAAACCCGGCTCAAGCAGTTGAGTTTGATTGATGAGAAAAGATTGGCTGCAGTATGTCATGGTCAATTGTATCAAAAGAGAATGGCAAGAGCATACAACAAAAATGTGTGTCCCCAAAAATTCGAAGTGGGCCAGATGGTATTGAAGCGCATCCTTCCTCATCACGCGAAAGACAAAGGCAAGTTCGCCCCAAACTGGCAGGGGCCATTTGTTGTGGCAAGAGTGTTGCCCCATGATGCTTTGTATTTAACAGACATAGAAGGCAAATGTATAGATAGGGCTATCAATTCTGATGCAGTTAAGAGGTACTATGTATGATTTCTTTGCTTACCTTCAGTCGTATTTTCTACTTGGCATGTTCAAAGTTGAAATGACGAAGGTATTTTGTTCCGCTACCCAAACACTTTCATCCTTTGTTACCCTTTTTTGAGCTTTATTTATTTGCTTTCATACCCTCTTTTGGAATCAGTAGTAGAAGTAGAGAATGGGAAAAAATGATGATGAAAGAGTGAAAATAAGAAAAACGAAAAGAAGGAAAAGAAGAAGAAAAAAAAAAGAAGAAAGAAGAAAAAGAAAAAAAAAAGAAAAAGGGAAACAAAAACAAACAACTTTCTTTTGAACTATGTTCGACCTGATTCCTTTTAAGGATACGTAGGCAGCCTTACGGTTCGGTCCCATCAAAATAAAAATAAAAATTCCCCAGACCCAAAGAAATTGGGGCAGAAGTTTTGGTTTTGAAAAGATCCGATTCCAAAAGTTGTAATTTTGACACCTTTCATCTTAAGTTAGTTTGAGCCTTCATGCCACACTTTCTTTCTAACCTCGTCCAAAAGCCTACATTACGGTCCAAAGAAATACCTTCCATCCAATCTTTAAAAATGCCAGGTCAAGCGAGATAGAGGTATGATTTACATCATGGGTAACACTTTGTTCCTGGGCACAAGAGAGAAAATTTAAAATGAGAGAGTCTTATTGGTGAAAATCCTCACGGGCACCATAAGGCGATGATGAGCTGAGAGAAAATTTAAAATGAGAGAGTCTTATTGGTGAAAACCCTCACGGGCACCGTAAGGCGATGGTGAGTTGAGAGATGAACAAATGAGAGAGGCTTGTTGGTGAAAACCCTTCAGGGCACTACAAGTCGAATGAGGCTCATGACTTTACAAAGAAATTGGATCAGTGAAAGCCCGGTTTTGAAGTATGAAGACATGACATGAACCGAAAATATGATTGGTTGGATGGATTAGGCTGATCAGTCCGAAATGCATGTCATGATCATTAGAGTTGGCTGCTTCCCTCAGATAAGTCTTCTTTTTCTCATTCTTCTTCATATAGTCATCTGTGTTCAAATTTTCCTTTGTTCCTTTTGTCAAAAATCATTTCACTTTGAGTCTATCTTTATGAGTCTCTTTAGAATTAGCCCTTGTTGAACAAGCAGGAAAGGATTTCAAAGCTTATTACCAGCCTCTAAATTGCACAAAGCGGAGTCCAGCTAGGCACATCATAATTGACTTGATTTAGAGTAAGCAGTATGGTGATAACTAAGGTTCAGGCAATCAAGTGAAACTTGAATTTTGAGAAAATACAAGGATCCAGCAACTTTCAAAATGAAAACACAATGCAACAAGTGAGTGTGAGAGATTCAGGTCATGCAGAGGTTTTTGTGGTCCAGTTCCGGTCAAAAGGTCAAACAACTCTTTGCTAGCCCGAAGTAGCTAATCAGAATGAAGCATGGTAGCGGCGGAAGCAGACACTCAGTAATAATGCCACAAACTAACCACCACATTTTCAAACTAACAAGATTTTATTTGTCCGAAACAGGGGCAAGAAAATTTTTAAATCCACAGGGACCTCCCATGGAAAAACATGGTTCAGGGAGCAAGAAATTCTGTTCAGAATCCTCTAAGATGAGAGTATGACTCAGGTAAGTTTATTCTCAGTTCTCAGGACCCTTCTGGATAATGGGATTTAATTTTAAAAAGTTCTCAGGACCCTCATGGATAATGAGATTTAGTTTTTAAATTTTCAGGACCCTCCTGAATAATGGGATTTAATTAAAATTTTCAGGACCCTCATGGATAATGGGATTTAGTTTTTAAATTTTCAGGACCCTCCTGTATAATGAGATTTAATTTGAAATTTTCAGGACCCTCCTGGATAATGGGATTTACTCTCTCCGTTCCAATTTATGTGAACCTGTTTGACTGGGCACGAAGTTTAAGTAAAAAATGAAGACTTTTGGAATTTGTGGTCCAAACAAGTTCAAATGGGGCCCAGAGTATTTGTGTGGTTATAAAAGCTTCTCATTAAGGGTAAAGTTGTAACTTTAAGCTAAATTGTTACCAAATTTAGAAAAGGGTTCATTCTTTTTGGAACAGACCAAAAAATAAATAGGTTCACATAAACTGGAACAGAGGGAGTAGTTTTTAATTTTCAGGACCCTCCTGGATAATGGAATTCAATTTTAAAAAAGATCTCTCAGGACCCTCCTAGATAATGAGATTTAAATTAAAAGTTTTTAGGACCCTCCTGGATAATGAGATTTAATTTTAAAAGTTCTCAGGACCCTCCTGGTTAATGGGATTTAATTTAAAAGTTTTCAGGACCCTCTTGGATAATGGGATTTAATTTAAAATTTTCAGGATCCTCCTGGATAATGGGATTTAATTTTAAAAGTCTTCAGGACCCTCTTGGATAATGAGATTTAATTTAAAAGTTTTCAGGACCCTCCTGGATAATGGGATTTAATTTTAAAAGTTCTCAGGACCCTCTTGGATAATATAATTTAATTTAAAATTTTAGCGTAAGTTCTCCCTTTAGAAAATATAATTTAGATTTAAAGTTATCACTTTTAAGATGAGATTTAATTCGAAGTTTTCAGATCCCTCCTGGATAATGGGATTTAGCTTTTAAATTCTTAGAGATCTGTAGGTAACATGATCCGATTAACACTCGCAAATATGACCAGATCCCAAACTAGGGCAGAAAAATTTCTTTTGTTTTGACTATTTTGTAGCAATCAGGCGCCCACCTGGATAATGAGGGAATACAGTTTCAAGTTTTAGCAATCAGGCGCCCACCTGGATAACGAAGGAATACATTTTCAAGTTTTAGCAATCATGCGCCCACCTGGATAACGAGGGAATACAGTTTCAAGTTTTAGCAATCAGGCGCCCACCTGGATAACGAGGGAATACAGTTTCAAGTTTTAGCAACCAGGCGCCCACCTGGATAACGAGGGAATGCAGTTTCAAGTTTTAGCAACCAGGCGCCCACCTGGATAACGAGGGAATGCAGTTTCAAGTTTTAGCAACCAGGCGCCCACCTGGATAATGAGGGAATGCAGTTTCAAGTTTTAGCAACCAGGCGCCTACCTGGATAATGAGGGAATGCAGTTTCAGGTTTTAGCAACCAGGCGCCCACCTGGATAACGAGGGAATACAATTCAAGTTTTGGAAATCAGGCACCCACTTGGAGAACGAGGGAATTCATTTTCAGAGTCACTTCAATTCGCAAATTTAAGAAGCATCACGAGCCCGCCTGAAGAACATGGTCCATTTTTCAGTCTTATGTTGAAGATCAAGTAGAGATTCAAGGAAGATTCAAGACAAGAAGTAGATAGGATCTTGTATTTTTTTTACTTTGCTGTAATTTTCCTTTTATTTTTGATGTAATGGAAGGAACCGCGGACCGGAACCTCGACGACACTTCACTCGGCTCTCCATCTCGGTATACTCCGTCGCTCTTCTCACTCCGAACTACATGTGGCCTGATTTCTTTATAGCCAAGGATATGTAGGCAGCTCAGATACCAGGGCTCGGTCACATCCCTTCTCTTTTAGTTTTTGTCTCTCTAAATAAGGGTCGGGTCAAAAACATGTTTTGTTGTTCTTTGTCTGAAAACACTTCGTGTTTCCCGTCAAAGAGGGGCAGCTGTAGACATGTAATTTTTGACTCGCTTATTAGAATCACCTTTAATAGTCCTAGTATTTTTAGAATATTTATTTGAGTTTATTTCTATATGATTTTACTTTATTACTAATTTTAATTCTATTTTTTTGGCACAAAAATTGAAAAAATACAAAAAAAATAGTTTAACTTTTCTATTTAATTCAGTATTAGGTATTTTTTTAGAAAGATATGTTACTTTTAACCTATTTTAATTCTAATATAATCCTTGAAAATACAAAAAAATAGTTTCAACTTTCATTTTTAGTTTTTATTTTAATATTAATAGTTTATCAACATCAATTAGAAGTTTTACATTTTTTTTAAAGATATTTAAATTGGCTTTTCAGCTTTCTCTTGGCCCAATTTAACAAATAAAGGCCCAAAATTTAGCAACCCATCCCTTAACTCTTGACCCATAATCCCTTCAAACCTGCCGACCCGTTTCCTTACCAGACCGACCCGCCCCAAATCCCTTTGAATACTTGCCTTTCACTCCAACTTATCCAATGGCCCTAATTAAATCATAGCTCCATAAAAAGCTCATCTTAACCAAACCCTAACCCTAAAGAACACACCCAAAATGGCGCCCCCACCCTTTCACACCATCTGCCGCGCCCAAACTATGTAAATATTACATGTAAATATTTTGTATATATTATTATCCGGGGTATGCCCCGAAGAACTATGTAAATATTTTGGAGGCCATGGCGAACATCGTAGAAGAAGTAGCGTAGAATAGAACTTTAATATTTTCTTCTATTTATTTATCTTTCTTAGGTGGGGACGACCTCTAGCCTCTTGTGTGTTTATTTTGTTTTGTGTTTTTACCTCAATTGAATATTTTAAAGCCAACTAGATTGAGTACGCAACCATGACTTTCACGGGACTGGGGGAGTGCCTACACCTTCTCCCCGAGTCAACTGAACCCCCTTACCCTAATCTATGGTGTAGACTTAGTTTTAGAGTTCAAAGTGTTTTGAAAGAAAAATTATTATTTTTAGAAAAAACGGCAACCTGACACACCGAAATCAAATGTCAGGTGGCGACTCTGAGTTGTTTCCTTCTGAACACAATTTTGTCACTTTTTAATTAAAAAACCCCTTTGAGCTTTACAAATCCTTTTTATTTATTTAAAAGGATGAGTGAGTTTGTAAAAAAGGGTGTGACAATTGGGCGAGTCAATGCTATCGACAAAGATAAATGGTGGGATAGCAAAATCGAGAGCATACTGAATTGGAGTGGGTATGAACCTGGCAAAGGGCTCGGTAAGAACCACCAAGGAATCGCTAAGCCCATAAAACTCAAGAAACATGGCACTACCTTCAGTTTGGGATATGATTACATCTAGGAAGAATTAAACAATTGGTCGCCACCATGGCACGGTCCTTACTATCCACTAGAGCAGCCAATACCGCATCTGGAGCAGACTTTCCAATATGCTGACATTGTTTATGGGTTAGTTGAAGAAGACGCACTTGCAACAGTAAAGAACTTATTCCTAGAAGACAATGATATGGACTGTTGTGTTGTTCTCGAGGAGGAGGGGGAGGAGGCCCTTTCATATAGGCTGTGAGAAGAGGGGCATATCTCAAGAATTGGACCATCAGGACAACCAAAGCCCGACGTACCCCGGGGTAGCAAGGCTAAAACAAACATTATTCATTGGTTTTACTAAATGATTTTCTTTTCGCATTTTCAATTACCGCAATAAGATCTTCAATGTTCAAACAGTTATTCAACTTATCAAAAGCATTTTGATTTTTTCTTATGAATTAATATTTATTGCTATCATTTTCTTTCCTTACTTTACCAATACAACATTACTATTACTTATCTTGATGAACCAATGACTGTGAAATGCAATGAGACGATGCAACAAATGGACATTGATGACATACCTGACGAGATTGTCACAGAAGTTGAGAACTTTGAGAACAGGCCTAAGTCCAACCTCGACAAGACCGAAATTGTCAACCTAGGATATGTAGAAAACATCAAGGAAACACGAATCAACGTTCACCTATCGCTATCAGAAAAGAAAGAATACACAG
Source organism: Nicotiana sylvestris (assembly GCF_000393655.2). Classification (NCBI taxonomy): domain Eukaryota; kingdom Viridiplantae; phylum Streptophyta; class Magnoliopsida; order Solanales; family Solanaceae; genus Nicotiana; species Nicotiana sylvestris. The sequence goes on from NC_091063.1 coordinate 69,795,884, forward strand.
AATTTCTAAAAGAATATGAGGACGTATTCGCCTGGTCGTATGATGACATGACCGGTCTAAGTACGTCTATTGTGGCTCCCAAACTACCAACCGATCCAATGTGTCCGCCGGTAAAGCAAAAGCTCAGAAAGTTCAAGCCCGATATGAGTTTGAAATCAAAGAAGAAGTCAACAAGCAGATCAAATCTAAGGTTCTCAGGGTAGTAGAATACCCGACATGGTTAGCCAACATTGTACCAGTGCCAAAAAAGGATGGGAAAGTTAGAGTTTGTGTCGACTACCGAGATCTCAACTGGGCCAGTCCGAACGATGACTTACCTTTGCCAAATATATACATCCTAATCGATAATTACTCCAATCATGGATTGCTTTGTTGGTTATCATCAGATCTGGATGGATGAGGAAGATGCTGAGAAAATGACTTTCATTACGCCGTGGGGAGTGTACTGTTACAAGATGATACCATTCATCCTGAAGAACGCAAGGGCCACCTACATGAGGGCCATGACTACCATCTTTCATGATATGATACACAAGGATATAAAGGTATATGTGGATGATGTTATTATCAAATCCAGGAAGGCCACTAACCACATGGAAGATCTGAGGAAATTCTTCAATAAATTGCGGAAGTACAACCTGAAACTGAATCCTGCAAAGTGCGCATTTGGGGTTCCTACTAGGAAATTGCTTGGGTTCATCGTAAGCCGCAGAGGAATAGAGCTGGATCCATCAAAAGTCAAAGCCATTTGAGAACTACCACCGCCAAAGAACAAGAAGGATGTGATGAGTTTCTTGGGGAGGCTTAACTACATCAGCCGATTCATAGCACAGTCTGTCACACCTCCTTTTACATCTACCCAAAAGGATAATGTATAAAGGGAGTTTTTCCATTGTTAAGTGACATTATTCGAAAATGGGATTATTTATTTATTTCAGAGTCGCCACTTGGGAAAGGTTTGGCTTTTGGTGTCCTAAGTCACCGGTTTATCTTGAATCCCAAATCGAGGAAATTTTCGACTTTCCAAATGAAGTCTGCGAACCAAAAATTCTAAGTAAGGAATTCTGTTAACCCGAGGGAAGGTGTTAGGCACCCACGAATCTCGTGGTTCTAGCACGGTCGCTTAAATTGTTATAATGGCTAAATATCTGATTTTAATACATGCTATAACTTGTGTGCTTTTATCAAGTTTAAACCGCTTTTATTATTATTTTTTAATAGAATTGCAACGTCATGAAAATGCATCTCGATCCACATCACAATCAATGCACCCGTGGTTGTTAATACATTCCGATTTCGTTGAGATTTGGATTTGGGTCACATAAATGCGCACCCGAATTTAAGAATGTAATTTAATTAAAATCGCGCCTAAAGAGTCTAACGCGTTATTATCTTTGGGGAAAGCCGTGAAATTCGCTAGACAGCTCATCCCGTAGTCTAAGTATTTTTAATATATACATTTAAAGAGGGCCACACAAGTTATGCATTTTATTTGATGAGGCTCGTCTTATTCATTTTAAGGCCAATCCTAAAAGACTATGATTTTCTATACTGTTTGTCTTTAGAATATAAAGAAAAAGGGGCCTGATTTGTTAACATTGTTTGATAAGTTGCCAAGTTTGAACCTGAACCGGCACATAATTGAGCATGACTCGGGCCGTCCAGTTGAGTATTGAGGCCCAGGCTGTGAGGACTGATTAATGAAGCAACGACCTATACCCAACTGCCTATGGATTTTAACGCAACAGGGTCCAATACCCTATCCGATAAATTCAAAGACTACTCAAATAAAGGAAAAGCTTAAGAATGTGTGTTATGGTAATATGACGTTTTTATTTGTTACCTTGAACCAATTAGTCGAGAAATCCAAAATGATTCTTTGCAGTATTATAGCAAGTTAAGTTCCCTGAACAGATTTGAATCACTGGCTTCCAATTATAAATCAAAAACAGATTTTAGTTTGGATGCACCAATTAACTTGATTGTTTCATTAATACTAACATAGGTAAGCTAAATCAACCTTCACTCCAAATCTGCCTATACACCCACGAAAAAGCCATTGATGACTTACTAAAAAAAATTCCATACGAATCTATGCGAATGCAAACTAAACTTAAAACCAGAAGTTTCATGAATGTCGCATACCAGTTCACATCAGCTATATATCTGCATTATTTCAAGTTTAACTTTAGCTAACTAAGTATTAATTACCATGAAGCTACAGCATGGTTGATTACCAAGTAAAGTAAACTAAATAGTCCAAATGTGGCTCCAATTAACAAGCTGAATACATATCTCTACTTATCAACTTAAACAAACTGCACCTATATACATCTAGATTAACACATGATTACAAATCTGAAAAGTCGACTCATTCCGATCTCATTTGTGATTACATCAATTGCTAATTCGAGTGTGTACCTGAATTGGAAACTGAGAAGAAGGAGAGGTAAATCAGCAGCAGCAGATAGCAAATAAACAGTAGTAGCAGCAACAGTAACAACCAACACAATGTTAATCACAGGCAGAAACAGGTGAATCTGAAACACAGTGGAACAAATAGTTTCTGATTTTCGAATACTCAAAGAAAGAAGCTTGAAGCTTCAATGAAACAATAGCAGTTAGTGCTGATTTCAACAGTGAAGGGAAAAGCAGAATTTTCTCAGTTTTTTTAGCTCTTAAAATCTGAAATTCTAATGTTTAGAATTCAATTTTTCCTTTTACTTAGACTCTGAAAAATTTCTTGGTGTTTAGACCTCTATTGTCTTAGGTTCTAAGAATCTGAAGAGGTTTTTCTTTTTGCCTTTTTTGTTTTGTTTTCTCTCTAGTTCAAAAAATAGACTCCCTTAAGTTCTAAAGACTCCCCTTCTCCTCTCAAAACTCCCTCCCTTTTATATATCATAACAGGCCTCCCTTTTAGCACTTGGTCCATTAGAAAACTGATTTTCTCCCATGTGATCCCTTTTGTTTTTCCACTCAAAGCTCAAAAGAAAAGTATTCCCCATCAGATTCCCATGACAGCCCTGTTTTCATTATTAAAATGGTTTTCCTTTATTAAACTAAACAAGTATGGGCAACATGAATATGTCCTGACAGCACATGCTGTCAAGTTAACTTTAATTCATTAAAGAAATACAATTCACATGCTTTCTGATGTCCAAAATCTAAAATGAATAAACAGGGTCAGTAATGCTATCTAAAGTGCATAAAACAGGGCTATCAATTCAATATCAATCCAAACTAAACTCTGAAATCTACATTAAAACTGCAGCTATAACCAATTCAACTTCCTAAATTCTCGACTGAACTTCAAACCAAAATCACATCAACAAACAAAGGAGCTTAGCAGAACATTGAAACTGAAGCTAAAGCTGAAATCAAAATTCATTAATACTTAACATAAGACCCAATAACAACATTACCATGAATCAGAACACAAACCTATTGAACTATCCAGGTCAAACTTCAAATCAACGGTGGTACATTATGGAAATGATTAATTCATAATTCCAAATTAAGCTAAATAGAGAGAAGGAAATCCTGCAATATACTGAACTTAACGAAGATTGATGAATATCGAAGAACAAAGAGCCACACATCACATATATGGGACAACCTGAACCAATGCCAAAAAATCCAACATACATTATTTAAACAAAACAAACAAAAGAAACCTACTGAAATGGACTATGAAATCAAGGCCAGGATTAAAACTACTATCAGGTTAAACTAAACTCACACATAACGAACTAAACAATAAATTGACTAAACAGTTTACAGCATATAACCAATAATTAGAGAAACTGGACCCAATAAACGGTCTGATGAGAAGGAGAGAAGTACTGAACAAATGACAAGAAACAAATCAAGACAAAGATACAATTTAAAACAGACAAACAAAATTATAGAAGGAAACAAAAGAAATTAAGGAGAACTTACTGTTCTTTTCTCGGATTTCAACAGTATGCCCTTTCGAACTTGAGTCCTAGTCAGTATCATACGTTTATTTCGTGAGAAATAGGCCTACAATACTTGTAAGCATGTAATTTTTGCCCTATGAAAGAATTACTCCTAAAAAATTCAAAATAAAATGATTTTCCTTGGTGTGCAATTTTGAGAATTTTTGTGACATTTTTGGATAATTATTTGTATTTGTCTGTGCATGTTTATTCGTTAAATTAATAAAAAAATACAAAAATATGCCGCATTTTGCATGTAGGATTTAATTCTACAATTATTAGTAATTAAGTTTGTTTTACAAAAATTAAAAATTACAAAAATAGGCATCTTGCATTTTTAGCATTTAATGTCCAAATGTACAATTTTATGCTTAATTATTACTTAATTGTGTGTTAATTATTATTGGGAGTTAATTTGCGCTTTTATAACTTAATAAAAATTTAAGGATTTTTAGAGGTTAGTTTTAGAAAACTAAAAGAAGAAAAAAAGAGAAAAATATAAAGAAAATCGGAATTGGGCTCTTCTTCAAATTCAAGCCACAAGCCCAAAAAATACCCAACCTTCCCCATGACCCGGTCCATTTCAGACCGGGTCGACCCGGTCCATAACCCAAATACCCAACACCCCCTATCTTACACAAAACAAAACGAAAAAACAAAAAAAAAACCCTAAAAAACCAAAAAACCCATCCGCCCCCCTCTCTCTTTCCCTCTTCTTCTCCAAAGCTCTCCAAGCCCATCCATGGCTGCCCCTCAAGCTCACTTCAAAAGGACCACGCTTCCACTGCTGCCTCATCTTTGTCGTCTCCGTAAATCACACACGCAGCCATGGCTACTCCTTCATCTTCTTCATTGGCCTCGACAGTAGCTCCTCCTTACCATGTCGGACGACCACCTGAAATAGTCGTTTCTGTTGCGTCGCTGCGTCTTCTGCTACATCCAAACAGACCCAGCTGCTTATGCCTTCATCTTTTTCGTCTTCATCGAGCTCGAGCTCGAGCTCCCATGGCTGCCTCCGTTCACCACTGCCATTTCCGAGCCCAGCCATGGACGTAGAGTTTGCTCCATCTCCTCCGTCCACACGACCAGCAGCTCCGCTTCCCAGCTCATTGCTGCTACCTCCAGCTGCCTCGACTGCTTCTACTTCACCTCCATGTCATCAGTCACAACCCCGATAACGCATACCACAAGTACCGGGTAAAGAGGAACTGCTGGCCCAAGGTTCGTGATATTGCCATGCATCCTGTGGGGCATCCTGATGAAGAACTGGTCGTCTTACTACCAGAATCATGAAGAACTGGTCGTTTTCGTGGCCAAGCAGCCTCTGCTGCTCCTGTTGCATCCAGCCTCGTCGAGCATTTAGCTCAACGACGAGACTCAACCATCTCGTTTGTTCGAGCTTTGGTCGAGGTTTGTCGAAACAGTCCATACACAGTTTGAGTTTGTCGTTCGTCAATCGTTGTTCATGAGTCGTTTGGTTCCAATCCGGTTAGTGGGTTTGAGTTTCACTTTTTGTCCGTATTTTGTTTTGATATTCTCGAATCTAAAATCGGTAAATGTTTGATTTTTGTTTTGTTCGTGTTCATTGTTTTGTTAATTTTTCAGTTTGTTCATGTGAAATTGTTAGTTTAATGTCGTTAGATTCAAATTGAAGTTTAATTAATTATTTCTTCAGTTTGTTTCATGTGTTGTTGTGTATTTTTTCAGAAATTGTTAATGTTGGTTAAATCATTTGAATCCGTCATGTTTGTTGTTTAAAATAGATTTAATTCATGTTCATCTTTGTTTGAAGTTAGTTTGTAACCCCAGTGATTTAATGTGTTTTTTTTTGTTTTGGTTTTTGATTTGTTGATTTAGTTTGAATCATGTATTTTGTTGTTGATATTGTTGTCTCTTTGCTCATTCATTTTTGGTCTAAGTCAACCAGGATTGGTTCCCAATATGGTTAACTTATTCCCATTAATTTGAAGTTGTATGATTCAATGTGTTCATGAGATTTGTTGTTGAAATTTGTTTATAAATTGGTCATATTTGCTGTATTTTGGTTGAGATTGATTAGGTGATTGGTTATAGCTGATGGGGGTAGTTTGGTAATTTGCAGTACGTTCAGGGATAAAATGGTAATTTCAGTAAGGTCGGAGGGGTATTTTTGGAATTGAACATTTGAACAATTATTTAATATAATAGGGGACAAGACATAAATTAGTGGGGGAATAATGTAATTGTTTATGTTAAGCATGGGGGACAAGATGTAATGGGGTGGGGTTGATATAATTGTTTAAGTTAAGCATGGGGAACAAATGAATTAAATAAGAAAAACATTAAGTAGTGGGGGGAAAGGCATGTAATTAAAAGAATATTTCGGGTTAGGGATTCAAGACAAGAGTCTTGTTATAAATAGAGTCATTCGACACATTTTAAAGGGGATTTTAGACTTGAACTTGAAGGATTTTTGGGGGAGAACATTTTGAAAAATCTGAAGAGAGTGTGATAGAGTTTAAAAAGAGAAAACAAAAACAAAGTGAGAAACGAGTTTAGTTTCGGGTTTTAATACACGCGTGAGTTGTTGCTGTTTAGTTTGTTTACATACTTTTGGGTTTGTTCTATTGAGTTGTTCGGTTTTCTTCAAAGTTTTCTGGACCTTGAACCTGGGTCGAATTGCTGCTGGATTGCTGTTGTTGCTGTGTATTTACACTACTACTGCTTCTACTGATCTTCATCTTCTTTCCTTGCTTTCCAAATACCAGGTACACAAACTGATACACTGGTTCATCTTGTAAGCCACTCGAAGCATGAATGCAAAAATGAGAAAGATTTGAAGTTGTAGTTTAATGTAGTCTTTTCTTTCTTTTACTGTCTGTATGTAGAATATTCTATGCGTTGCCATGTAAACTCTTTAAACAACTCACTTTCGAAACTTAACTATAATAACCCGAAAGTATGTAAATAAAGTAGGACCTTATCTTCATTTATTTTAGGAAATGAAAAATAGAAAATATAGTCATGTTAAGATTATCCTTTTAAAAATAAGGAGACGAGCCTCGCCAAATAAAAATGCAAGCTGCGGGGCCCTCAATAATTGGTCATAATAAATACTTAGAATTTGGGATGGACTGTTTAGTGAATTTCACTGCCTTCCCCAAAGACAATAACGCGTTAGACTCTTTAGGCGCGATTTAATTAATCTTACCTTCTTAAACTCTGGTGCGCATTTCATGCGACCCAAATCCAAATCCCAAAACATTGAATAAAACTGTGTTCCGGATGGTGCATTTCATGTGACGCCATCCAAAGACATGTTTTTAAACGATGTTCACATTCTTTTTTAAAATATAATAATAATAGCGGTAAAGAGTTAAAACTTTCACAAGAGCAAATAATTGTATAAAATCAGATAAACAAGCCGAATATGATAGTTGAGCGACCGTGCTAGAACCACGGAACTCGGGAATGCCTAACACCTTCTTCCGGGTTAACAGAATTCTTTATCCGGATTTCTGGTTCGCAGACTGTAATATGGAGTCATTCTTTTCCTCGATTCGTGATTAAATTGGTGACTTGGGACACCCTAAATCTCTCAAGTGGCGACTCTGAAATAAATAAACAAATCCTATTTCGATTGTCCTTTAATTGGAAACACTCCTTCACCCCTCGCGGGGACAGAAAAAGGAGGTGTGACAGCTTTGGCGACTCCGCTGGGGATTACAACCTAGAACCACTGGTTCAGGGTTAGAAATTCGAGCTTATATAAATTGTTATATTTGGTTTTATCTGATTTCGTTACATGGTTTGGCTCAATGTGCTAATTGGTTGCCTTTTACCGCTTTGATATTACGTGAACTGTATATAAACTGTGTCGAAACCCATCTTCTTTCTGAGTCTTCTGAATCATGAAGAAGGGTGTACTTCGTACGACTTCTTTTCTGTATAGTGTCAAATCCTAATTTAGAACGAGGTTCGGACAAGTTGCTAAGCCGGTGAAGCTTCTGTATTCCCGGTACGCTGCCCCCTCGGCTCGAGCTGTCCGCTCGGGTAAGCCAGGTTTAGAACAAACACCCAGGTTCTGAACCTAGTATAACAAAGCCACATGCCGGATCCCTAGTAGGAACGCTTATTTGCATCATGCGCATTTGACTTAGGGGACTCAACACAGGGGTTGGGTCCGTCTAGGACTAGCAACCTGAAGTGAAAAGACCATCCTGCTGCATCCTGTGTGCTTTATGCATTTACATGTTTCAGACTTGCATGCTGACCGACTTCGAAAAATCGGGAATATTGGAAAATTGCGAGAAGAGGGAAGTAATTGTGTTGAGAATTAATTGCCTATTTTAGAAAAAAAAAACCAATGCACCAAATACTGGCGAAATTCCGCCGAATTTTTGGGAAAAATGAAAAAAAAAGGAAAATATTTTTTTATATAATTTGTTTCACTCAAAAAAGCAAAAGAAAAAATAGAAAAGAGTCTCTTATTTTTAGGTTGAAGAATAGGTTGGTCATTTTGTTGAAACGAAAAGAAAAAAAATCTTCACTTTGTCTTGTTTTCAAAATAAAGAAAAAAGAAGAAAAAGAAAAATAGTTTGTCTTGCCATGAAAAATGAAAATATAAAAGAGTCTTGTTTTTAAAATGGTTTTTTTATTTATTTATTTGTTTATGAAAATGTCAAAAATGAAAATAAAAAGAGTCTTGCGTTGAACGTGGTTTTATTATTTGTTGCAATATATATAAATCCTCTTTATTTCCTTTCTAGAAAAGTTTTTTTAGACCCCCAATTTTCAAGGAAAAATCCAAAAATATTTTCCATTATTGATGTCTTTAGAAAGTCTTTTTAATTGTTTTTTTTAAATAAAAAAAATAAAAAATAGAATAAAAAAATAAAAATAAAAATAAAAATATTTTCTTTTAATCCGAAAATATTTTCATTCTTCTTTCAAAATTGACAAGAAAATTCAAAATTCAAAAATATTTTTTAGAAGCATTTCTTTCATTGAAAGTAAAATTCCAAAAATATTTTCTTTCTTCTTTAGAAGTTTTTCTTTCAAAATTCAAAAAAAAAATTTAAAATCTTTTTTCTTTAGAAATATTTCTTTACAAAAATGCTCCCTTTCTTCTTTATATATATATATATATATATATATATATATATATATATATATATATATATATATATATATATATATAAAGTTAGTTTATTTACTTTATTCATGATCTCCCGAATTACGCGGGTTTGATTCTCACCGGATGTGAGATACGTAGGCAACCCTCATCGGGTCCAACCTCCCATTTTGTTAAAATAGCCAAAAACAAATAATAAAACAAAAAAAAACACATGTCAAAATTTTTCGGGTGATGTCGAACCTCCCCTTTTGCAAAAAATAGCAAAAAAAATAAATATATGTCAAATTTTAATTTCATCATAAAGAAGTCGGGTGATACTGTTTTGTCAAGACATAGCTGAATGTTCCCGAAAGGGACGCCGGAAGGCTGACTTTGCATAAACAATCACCTTTTGGGTCATGTTTAAGATTTTGTCCAGTTGACCCACACAGCCTTAAAAATCTTCGTCCCCGAGGCGTTGAAAGGCCGTGTTTGCAACATTGAGTTTTCCATTTTGAAAAACGATAAAAAGAGTCATAAATAAGTCGGGTGATGCTGTTTTTGTCAAAAATAGCCGAATGTTCCCGAAAGGGACGCCGGAAGGCTGACTTAGTATAAACAGCCACCTCGGGTCATTTTTTAGGATTTTGGTCCAGTTGACCCACACAGCCTTAAAAATCTTCATTCCCGAGGCGCTGAAGGGCCGTGTTTGCAACACCAAATTTTTATTGTAATTTGAAAAAAAAAACAAAGAGTCAACGGTCAGGTGAATACCGTTTGGATTTTTAGTCAAAAATAAGCCGAGCCAGCTTCGGCCGCGTCTTAAACCATTCTTGCCGAAATAGCCTTAGAGTATCTTTCAGTTGTCGAAAGGCTATTTTCGTAAAAGAACGGACAAGTTTGTTAAAGTGTCATAAAATAATCCTCCCCAGCCTCAAAATTCATGTGAAATTTGGAAGGGGCCACATTTGCAAAAAATAACCATTTGGTTGCGTTTTCCAAATGGAGAAAGGGAGCTAGCCTTTTGAGTTTGTAAATCTTTTGATTAGAATATGTGGGTTGTTTGATTTTCGAGTTTGTAGGTCATCTTTAAACCTTTGAAACCCAGTTTGTTTTATTATGAAATTGATAATAAAAAAAATAAAAAAAAATATTTCATTGTTGTTACCTTTCATTTTGGGCCGAACTACGCAAGGTCTGATTCATGCGGGGTCATGATACGTAGGCAATCTCCATAAGATTCGACCACAACAAAAAAAAGAGAAAAGAATAAAAAAAAAGGGAGCACAATTACAAGAAGCCTGGATGAAAAAATGAAAAAAAAAGAGAAAAAAAAGGAAAAGATGTTGTTAATAATGAGGACTGACTGAGTCCATTCTAACCTGTTTTGTTTTGAATCACAAAGAAAGAAGGTGGTTGGTTTGTGGTAAGCCGGAAATACAAGATCCAAAAGCACACTTTGCGGGGATCAGGCCTGATGACAGAAGCATTCGAGTCCTATTGGGAACTTGTTGACTAAGGTTGATGATATTGAAGTTGGCAATGGTCTGGGCGATACTGATGCGAAGCTCAGTGGCTAAGATGCCAGTTTTGATGAAGTGGGAGGACGCTCCGTTCCTTGGTTAGCAAGAGAGAATCTTTTGGTGGCTTATTTTGTTATCATTTCTGTTGTCCGGATTATTAGGGTTGTAATTCGGATATTGTCTTGTGTCAAACTTTCTTATCTTTCCATTTTGTCATAGCGGTTTGTTTAAGTTCTGTCCAAGTTGTTTTAGGATTTTATTCTGGTTTGTTTTTGTTTGTTTTGTTATTCAAACCATTTCACCGGTAGTCTAATGCAAAATCCGGTCTTTTATTATTTCCATTCATCTTTTTGTTTAGTCCTTTTATCATTTTTGTTCAGCGCCGATCCTCGTGACACGACATGCGCACACAGTTTGGGCCTAATCTTAAAGGTTAATCATAAAACCCCGGAAAGGTGATCAAAACATTTAAAGGAAATAAGGACGGTTTGAGATTATTCGGAGCGCGAGTCATGTGAAACTAGGGCAAGTTAAACACAAAGAAAACTGTTAAAAGCAAGATTCGCCAAATTGGCATGAGGGTCGTTCGTAATAATGAGAATGAGAGTGTCGCCCAACTGTGCTTTAGAAATGACAAATGGAAAAGCAAATGTGAATATAATTGTCAAGTCCAGCACCATCAGAAGAGGCTACAAATCTTTGTTTAAATTATGTTGTTTGCACTTGGCATGTTTTGAAGAATGGAATGACGAACGCATTTTGTTCTGCTACCTAAACACTTTATCCTTCGTTACCCTTTTTGAACCTTATTTATTTTTCTTTCATACCCCTCATTCGAAATCGGTAACAACAGGTTAGAAAACAAAACATGGAAGATAAAAAGAAGAAAAAGAGAGAAAGAAAAGAAAACAACAAAACGAAAAAAGAGAAAAGAGAAAAAAGAGAAAAGAAAAGAAAAATGTTAACAAAAAAAAACAAAAGAAAGTCAAATGAAAAAAAAAGAGGAATTGGGAACTACGTTTGACCTGATTCCTCAAAGAGGATACGTAGGCGCCTCACGGCTCGGTCATAGGGTGCATAGTGTGCATAGTGTAACAAAAAAAAATTAAAAAAAATCCCCAAGCAAGAAACTGGGGCAAGAGTTGCGCTTGTTGTACGCAAATATGGTTCCGAAGGTTGTAATTTTGAACCCCAAATTTATTTTGTTTTTGAGCCTTTAATACCCTTTCTTTCTAGCCTAACCAAAACCCCACATTACGGTCCAAAGAAAGACCTTCTGATCAGTCTTCAAAAGATGCCAAGTCAGACAAATGAGAGTCTTATCGGTGAACATAACACTCTGTTCCACAGCAGAAAGGACTCTAATCCCCAGCATAGAGAGTCATATCGGCAACACTCCAAATCCCCAGCTGGAAAGTGATACAAATGAGAGAGTCCTATCGGTGAAAATCTTCACGGACACCATAAGGCGATGAAAGCCGAGAGAAAAACCAAAATGAGAGAGGCTTGATAGTGAAAACCTTTCGGGCACTACAAGTCGAATAAGATTGAGAATCAGATGGGGAATCGCCAAGGGAAGATCTTGAAAGACGATTGACGGCAAAGGATAGGCCACATGTGCATGTCATGACCATTAAAGTCAGTATCTATGTTTGATAGGTTTTTATTTATAGTTTCTCTAGTTAAAGAGTCATCTTTTTTCCTTTGTTTTTTATTCGGTCCCTTTTCGTTTTGTTTATCTTTCTCCTTTCATAGAAAAATTCCCCAGTAGAGTCTGTTTGGTCAGAACAAGTGAGAAATGACTTCAAAATCTGCCATCAACTTTCCAATTATGCAAGACCAGATCCGATTAGAACATCCAAATGGTCTAAGTCTGGAAGGAACAAGCGCGAGGCCAGTGTCCAAAAAAGATATACCCCGCAAAAGGGAATTGACAAAAAGGATTGACGAGTGTCAAGAGGGATATCCTTGCCGAAATCAAAGGTTATAAACCTCAAGGCCGAGGCCCGTGGACAAAGCAAGGAGAGCAATGAGCATGATTTGGGAAATTCATACGAGACTAGAAGGTCGGGGAAATGCAAGTTTCTGAGCTATACCACAAAAGAAGAGGGATATCCCCAGCAGAAAGGGATAGTCCCCAGCAAATAATATCATCCCCAACAAGTTTTGGAACGCAAATCAGGGAAAGAGAAAGGGAAAAGTCATCCCCAGTAGGAGTATCACAACCAACCACCACAGTCGAATCTTAAAAGGAAATGGCATTGATGGAGGATAGGCATGCCATAAGGGAGGCCGTCAAACTGGGGCAGAAAATTTTCCTTTCATTTAGAAAATTTTATGGAAGTTAAATACCCATTCGGGGAAGAATAAAGATAGCACCAGTCTCAAGGGAAGTGGTCTTTGAACCAGTTTTACCCCCAGCATAACAAGTTTTAATAAAAGAAGTTGTTCCCCAGCGGACAGAACAAAAGGATAAAACTTGTGCTCGGAAAAAGCAAAAGGCCAGTATCATTCCCAGCAGCCTTCCGAAGAGTAAAGCACTAGTTCTGAAGGAATCAGAATCCCCCAGCAGTGTTATACTCGACAGCGTTATGCCTAGCTGATAACATTTTATCCCCCAACAGGTAAGTAAATAATTCCCCAGTAGTGTTATCCCCAGCAAGTTTTGAGGTAAGACATTTTCAAGTTTTGAGGATATGTCGGGTTCATCCGCCCTCGAATAGAATATTTCGGGTTCATCCGCCCTCGAATAGGATAAGTCGGGTTCATCCTCCCTCGAATAGGATATGTCGGATTCATCCGCCCTCAAATAGGATATTTCAGGTTCATCCGCCCTCGAATAGGATATGCCGGGTTCATCCGCCCTCGAATAGGATATGTCGGGTTCATCCACCCTCGAATAGGATATGTCGGGTTCATCCGCCCTCGAATAGGATATGTCGGGTTCATCCGCCCTCGAATAGGATATGTCGGGTTCATCCGCCCTCGAATAGGATATTTCGGGTTCATCCGCCCTCGAATAGGATATGTCGGGTTCATCCGCCCTCGAATAGGATATGTCGGGTTCATCCGCCCTCGAATAGGATATGTCAGGTTCATCCGCCCTCGAATAGGATATGTCGGGTTCATCCGCCCTCGAATAGGATATGTCGGGTTCATCCGCCCTCAAATAGGATATTTCGGGTTCATCCGCCCTCGAATAGGATATGTCGGGTTCATCCGCCCTCGAATAGGATATTTCGGGTTCATCCACCCTCGAATAGGATATGTCGGGTTCATCCGCCCTCGAATAGGATATGTCGGGTTCATCCGCCCTCAAATAGGATATTTCGGGTTCATCCGCCCTCGAATAGAATATTTCGAGTTCATCCGCCCTCGAATAGGATAAGTCGGGTTCATCCTCCCTCGAATAGGATATGTCGGATTCATCCGCCCTCAAATAGGATATTTCAGGTTCATCCGCCCTCGAATAGGATATGCCGGGTTCATCCGCCCTCAAATAGGATATGTCGGGTTCATCCGCCCTCGAATAGGATATGTCGGGTTCATCCGCCCTCGAATAGGATATGTCGGGTTCATCCGCCCTCGAATAGGATATTTCGGGTTCATCCGCCCTCGAATAGGATATTTCGGGTTCATCCGCCCTCGAATAGGATATGTCGGGTTCATCCGCCCTCGAATAGGATATGTCGGGTTCATCCGCCCTCGAATAGGATATGTCAGGTTCATCCGCCCTCGAATAGGATATGTCGGGTTCATCCGCCCTCAAATAGGATATGTCGTGTTCATCCGCCCTCAAATAGGATATTTCAGGTTCATCTGCCCTCGAATAAGATATTTCGGGTTCATCCGCCCTCGAATAGGATATGTTGGGTTCATCCGCCCTCGAATAGGATATGTCGGGTTCATCCGCCCTCGAATAAGATATTTTGGGTTCATCCGCCCTCGAATAGGATATGTTGGGTTCATCCGCCCTCGAATAGGATATGTCGGGTTCATCCTCCCTCAAATAGGATATGTCGGGTTCATCCGCCCTTAAATAGGATATGTTTGGGTTCATCCGCCCTCAAATAGGATATGTCGGGTTCATCCGCCCTCAAATAAGATATGTCGGGTTCATCCGCCCTCAAATAGGATATGTCGGGTTCATCCGCCCTCAAATAGGATATGTTGGGTTCATCCGCCCTCAAATAGGATATGTCGGGTTCATCCGCCCTCAAACAGGATATGTCGGGTTCATCCGCCCTCAAATAGGATATGTTGGGTTCATCCGCCCTCAAACAGGAAATGTCGGGTTCATCCGCCCTCGAATAGGATATGTCGGGTTCATCCTCCCTCAAATAGGATATGTCGGGTTCATCCGCCCTTAAATAGGATATGTTTGGGTTCATCCGCCCTCAAATAGGATATGTCGGGTTCATCCGCCCTCAAATAAGATATGTCGGGTTCATCCGCCCTCAAATAGGATATGTCGGGTTCATCCGCCCTCAAATAGGATATGTTGGGTTCATCCGCCCTCAAACAGGATATGTCGGGTTCATCCGCCCTCAAACAGGATATGTCGGGTTCATCCGCCCTCAAATAGGATATGTTTGGGTTCATCCGCCCTCAAATAGGATATGTTTGGGTTCATCCGCCCTCAAATAGGATTTTATTTTTAAAGTAGTTGTTGTTGTCAGGAGCCCGCCTGAAGAGAGGAAAGGCGTTTTATTTTTAAAGTTGTTGAAATCTCGCCAACCTAAAGAAAGGAATGGCATTTATTTTCAAAGTTGTTTGTTGAAGACAGGCGCCCACCTGTATAACGAGAGGAATATATTTCAGTCTTCATTTCATATCCTAGGTCGCCCACTAGTATAATGAGGGTATGCAGTTCTATTTTCATTTCCTGTCCTAGGTCGCTCACCAGTATAATGAGGGTATGCATTTTTCATTTCATAGTCCTAGGTCGCCCACCAGTATAATAAGGGTATGCATTTTTCGCTTCATATCCTAGGTCGCCCACTAGTATAATGAGGGTATGCAAATCTGTTTTCATTTCCTGTCCTAGGTCGCCCACCAATATAATGAGGGTATGCATTTTTCATTTCCTGTCCTAGGTCGCCCACCAGTATAATAAGGGTATGCATTTTTCGTTTCATATCCTAGGTCGCCCACCAGTATAATGAGGGTATGCAGTTCTTTTTTCATTTCATGTCCTAGGTCGCCCACCAGTATAATGAGGGTATACATTTCTGTTTTCATTTCCTGTCCTAGGTCGCCCACCAGTATAATGAGGGTATGCAGTTCTGTTTTTATTTCCTATCCTAGGTCGCCCACCAGTATAATGAGGGTATACATTTCTGTTTTCATTTCCTGTCCTAGGTCGCCCACCAGTATAATGAGGGTATGCAGTTCTATTTTTATTTCCTATCCTAGGTCGCCCACCAGTATAATGAGGGTATACATTTTTCATTTCCTGTCCTAGGTCGCCCACCAGTATAATGAGGGTATACATTTATGTTTTCATTTCCTGTCCTAGGTCACCCACCAGTATAATGAGGGTATACAATTATGTCTTTACATTTCATGTTCTAGGTCGCCCACCAGTATAATGAGGGTATGCATTTCTGTTTTCGTTTCCTGTCCTAGGTCGCCCACCAGTATAATGAGGGTATACATTTCTGTTTTACATTTCATTGTCCTAGGTCGCCCACCAGTATAATGAGGGTATGCATTTCTGTTTTCATTTCCTGTCCTAGGTCGCCCACCAGTATAATGAGGGTATGCATTTCTGTTTTCATTTCATTGTCCTAGGTCGCCCACCAGTATAATGAAGGTATACATTTCTGTTTTCATTTCATCGTCCTAGGTCGCCCACCAGTATAATGAGGGTATACATTTCTGTTTTCATTTCATGTCCTAGGTCGCCCACCAGTATAATGAGGGTATACATTTCAGTCTTTACATTTCATGACTCAGGCGCCCACCTGTATAACGAGAGGAATACTTTTCAGTCTCATACTGCAGATCTTGAAATCAGTAACCCACCGAAAGGCAGAAGGTTACAACAAGAATCCCCACCAGGAAACAATAAAAAACAACACCAGAAAGCAGAAGGTTGCAGCAAAAGGTCCCAGCACAAATTCAAGCGCATGAGTCAAAAGGAAGAAAGGACGCGTCTTGAAAGAAGCGGCCTGTGAACATTAAATTATGCTCAGCATAACAAGTCTGATGAAGAAAGCCATATCCCCAGCGGACCGAACAAAATGATGAAAACTGGTATTCAGAAAAGCAAAAGGCCTGTGTCATCCCCAAAGTCTCGGAAGAAAAGCACCGGAAGAAACACAAGCCGACAAGAAAGCAAGGCAACAAGAACAAGTTGAAGATAGATGAGATCTTACGATCCGTAGTCTATCCTAGCTTCTTGTTTTCTTTTAAGCACGGTGTAACAAGGAGATCGGTAAGCAGTGGTAATAGCATGCAACAGCAGTAACATTGCAGTCCCATGGTAGTCCCAGCTACCAAAACTTCCCGAACTACATTAACCTGATTCCCCTTTAGCCAGGGATATGTAGGAAACCTTTGAAGCAAAGGTTCGGTTAAATCTTTTTCAAAAAAATGCTTCACACGGAGTACTCAGATGGGCAAAAATCGCTCACTTTATCTTTGCACGAAAACCCTTCGTGTCTTCGGGCAAAGAGGGGCAGCTGTAAGCACGTAATTTTTGCCCTATGAAAGAATTACTCCCAAAAAATTCAAAATAAAATGATTTTCCTTGGTGTGCAATTTTGAGAATTTTTGTGACATTTTTGGATAATTATTTGTATTTGTTTGTGCATGTTTATTTGTTAAATTAATAAAAAAAATACAAAAATATGCCGCATTATGCATGTAGGATTTAATTCTACAATTGTTAGTAATTAAGTTTGTTTTACAAAAATTGAAAATTACAAAAATAGGCGTCTTTTGCATTTTTAGCATTTAAAATGTACAATTTTATGCTTAATTATTACTTAATTGTGCGTTAATTGTTATTGGGAGTTAATTTGCGCTTTTATAACTTAATAATAATTTAAGGATTTTTAGAGGTTAGTTTTAGAAAAATAAAAGAAGAAAAAAAGAGCAAAATATAAAGAAAATCGGAATTGGACTCTTCTTCAAATTCAAGCTACAAGCCCAAAAAATACACAACCTTCCCCATGATCCGGTCCATTTCAAACCGGGTCGACCCGGTCCATAACCCAAATACCCAACACCCCCTATCTTACACAAAAAAAAAACCCTAAAAAACCAAAAAACCCATCCGCCCCCTCTCTCTTTCCCTCTTCTTCTCCAAAGCTCTCCAAGCCCATCCATGGCTGCCGCTCAAGCTCACTTCAAAAGGACCACGCTTCCACTGCTGCCTCATCTTTGTCGTCTCCGTCAATCACACACGCAGCCATGGCTACTCCTTCATCTTCTTCATTGGCCTCGACAGTAGCTCCTCCTCACCATGTCGGACGACCACCTGAAACAGTCGTTTCTGCTGCGTCGCTGCGTCTTCTACTACATCCAAACAGACCCAGCTGCTTCTGCCTTCATCTTTTTCGTCTTCATCGAGCTCGAGCTCGAGCTCCCATGGCTGCCTCCGTTCACCACTGCCATTTCCGAGCCCAGCCATGGACGTAGGGTTTGCTCCATCTCCTCCGTCCACACGACCAGCAGCTCCGCTTCGCAGCTCATTGCTGCTACCTCCAGCTGCGTCGACTGCTTCTGCTTCACCTCCATGTCATCAGTCACAACCCCGATAACGCATACCACAAGTACCGGGTAAAGAGGAACTGCTGGCCCAAGGTTCGTAATGTTGCTATGCATCCTGTGGGGCATCCTGATGAAGAACTGGTCGTCTTACTGCCAGAATCATGAAGAACAGGTCGTCTTCGTGGCCAAGCAGCCTCTGCTGCTCCTGTTGCATCCAGCCTCGTCGAGCATTTGGCTCAACGACGAGACTCAACCATCTCGTTTGTTCGAGCTTTGGTCGAGGTTTGTCGAAACAGTCCATACACAGTTCGAGTTCGTCATTGGTCAGTCGTTGTTCGTGAGTCGTTGTTCGTGGTTCCGATCCGGTTAGTGGGTTTGAGTTTCACTTTTTGTCCGTATTTTGTTTTGATATTCTCGAATCTAAAATCGGTAAATGTTTGATTTTTGTTTTGTTCGTGTCCATTGTTTTGTTAATTTTTCAGTTTGTTCATGTGAAATTGTTAGTTTAATGTCGTTAGATTCAAATTGAAGTTTAATTAATTATTTCTTCAGTTTGTTTCATGTGTTGTTATATATTTTTTCAGAAATTGTTAATGTTGGTTAAATCATTTGAATCCGTCATGTTTGTTGTTTAAAATAGATTTAATTCATGTTCATCTTTGTTTGAAGTTAGTTTGTAATCCCAGTGATTTAATGTGTTTTTTTTTGTTTTGGTTTTTGATTTGTTGATTTAGTTTGAATCATGTACTTTGTTGTTGATATTGTTGTCTCTTTGCTCATTCATTTTTGGTCTAAGTTAACCAGGATTGGTTCCCAATATGGTTAACTTATTCCCATTAATTTGAAGCTGTATGATTCAATGTGTTCATGAGATTTGTTGTTGAAATTTGTTTAGAAATTGGTCATATTTGCTGTATTTTGGTTGAGATTGATTAGGTGATTGGTTATAGCTGATGGGGGTAGTTTGGTAATTTGCAGTACGTTCAGGGATAAAATGTTAATTTCAGTAAGGTCGGAGGGGTATTTTTGGAATTGAACATTTGAACAATTATTTAATATAATGGGGGACAAGACATAAATTAGTGGGGGAATAATGTAATAGTTTATGTTAAGCATGGGGGACAAGATGTAATGGGGTGGGGTTGATATAATTGTTTAAGTTAAGCATGGGGAACAAATGAATTAAATAAGAAAAACATTAAGTAGTGGGGGGCAAGGCATGCAATTAAAAGAATATTTCGGGTTAGGGATTCAAGACAAGAGTCTTGTTATAAATAGAGTCATTCGACACATTTTAAAGGGGATTTTAGACTTGAACTTGAAGGATTTTTGGGGGAGAACATTTTGAAAAATCTGAAGAGAGTGTGATAGAGTTTAAAAAGAGAAAACAAAAACAAAGTGAGAAACGAGTTTAGTTTCAGGTTTTAATACACGCGTGGGTTGTTGCTGTTTATTTTGTTTACATACTTTTGGGTTTATTCTATTGAGTTGTTCGGTTTTCTTCAAAGTTTTCTAGGCCTTGAACCTGGGTCGAATTGCTGTTGGGTTGCTGTTGTTGCTGTGTATTTACACTACTGCTGCTTCTACTGATCTTCATCTTCTTTCCTTGCTTTCCAAATACCAGGTACACAAACTGATACACTGGTTCATCTTGTAAGCCACTCGAAGCATGAATGCAAAAATGAGAAAGATTTGAAGTTGTAGTTTAATGTAGTCTTTTCTTTCTTTTACTGTCTGTATGTAGAATATTCTATGCGTTGCCATGTAAACTCTTTAAACAACTCACTTTCGAAACTTAACTATAATAACCCGAAAGTATGTAAATAAAGTAGGACCTTATCTTCATTTATTTTAGGAAATGAAAAATAGAAAATATAGTCATGTTAAGATTATCCTTTTAAAAATAAGGAGACGAGCCTCGCCAAATAAAAATGCAAGCTGTGGGGCCCTCAATAATTGGTCATAATAAATACTTAGAATTTGGGATGGACTGTTTAGTGAATTTCACTGCCTTCCCCAAAGACAATAACGTGTTAGACTCTTTAGGCACGATTTAATTAATCTTACCTTCTTAAACTCGGGTGCGCATTTCATGCGACCCAAATACAAATCCCAAAACATTGAATAAAACTGTGTTCCGGATTGCGGGTGCATTTCATGTGATGCCATCCAAAGACATGTTTTTAAACGATGTTCACATTCTTTTTTAAAATATAATAATAAAAGCGGTAAAGAGTTAAAACTTGCACAAGAGCGCATAATTGTATAAAATCAGATAAACAAGCCGAATATGACAGTTGAGCGACCGTGCTAGAACCACGGAACTCGGGAATGCCTAACACCTTCTCCCGGGTTAACAGAATTCCTTATCCGGATTTCTGGTTCACAGACTGTAATATGGAGTCATTCTTTTCCTCGATTCGGGATTAAATTGGTGACTTGGGACACCCTAAATCTCTCAAGTGGCGACTCTAAAATAAATAAACAAATCCCGTTTCGATTGTCCTTTAATTGGAAAAACTCCTTCACCCCTCGCGAGGGCGGAAAAAGGAGGTGTGACAATACTGAATAGAAACCAATCGACCCTAAAGCTTTGACACGTCTTGAAACGTTGAAACCCTAGATCCATCATTCGACGGTTTTTACTCATGTTCGAGCCAATTTGGTTAGGGATTAAGGACGAGGAGGTAAGGGGGATTATTGGGTGTTAGTCTGGGGTCAAGGGGACAACTAGGGCTTGGAGGGGAGATTTTTGATTGAAGATTCGAGGAGATCCAACGGGATTCGAGGGAATCTGTTGATGGTTTAGGGATGAGGGAAGCCTAGTGGTGGTGTGGTGTTAATTAGGGGTGGATTGGGGTGGTTTCAGGGTTCCGATCGAATCATCAAACGAAGATTCGAGACGGTGGGGGATGATTCGAGGTACAAGGGTCATGGATTCGTGTTGTGGATGGGGAGATGGCTCAGGGGTGTTATTTGGGTGCTCACCGACGTTGTGCCGACGGGTTTATGGTGAGGGGGTAGAAAGGCGGCGCTAGGGTTCCGAGGTCGTTTGGTTCGTCTCTTTCAGAGACGAAGGGTGGTGGTGTTTGGGAATGAAACGGGTAAAAGGGGTTTGGGGGGGTCTTTGACACATTAAGAATTGACCTCTTAATCTGGGCCGTTGGATGATGGGATCCAACGGCTCTGATTTAAAACCAATGGTGGGGCGGTCCGGTTTGGTAACGGGTCAGGGTCAGATAAATGGATGTGGGTGAGGGTTGGATGATCTGGACCGTTGGATGAGGATGGATGAACGGTCGAGATTCGCTGGTCTCGAAACGACGTCGTCTGATGCGTCTTTGAGAGCTGAAGGTTTGGACCGGGTATAGGTCTCGTTTGGGCCTGATTTTGGCCCCAAAAATGGAATGGCCCAGTCCAATTTTCTTTTCTATTTTTTTGTTCTTTTCTTTTTTAATTCCTAGTTTAATTCCGAATTTACCAAAATCCTAAAAATAAATTATAAAACAACAATTATATTACACAAACATTAATTGACTCTTAGCAATAATTAACACACAATATCAAATATTGATTAAACAAAATCAACCATTAAACAATAAAAATGACAAAATTACCAAAAATAATATTTTTTGTGATTTTCATTCCAAATATGATTTAATTAATTCCTAATATCAGAATAAAATCCTAAATTCATGCAACGTATTTTTTTGTATTTTTAAAAATAAACAATCACAGACAAAACTACAAATAACTATCCGAAATGCCATGCAGATTCTAAAGATTATGCACAAAGATAATTTGTTTTATTTTTTATTTCTTTTGGAGTAATTGTCGTGAGAGCAAAAATCACGTGCTCACACAGTCTACAGTTATCTGTGAGCCAATCTTTAAGATGTTGAAGAATGACGTCGCTACCAAATGGACCGATGACTGCCAAAGGGCCTTCGACAGAATCAAGGAGTACCTATCAACACCGCCAGCCTTAGTCCTGCCCAAGCCAGGTAGACCCTTACTACTCTACCTTGCAGTGTTAGATGGAGCTTATGGCTGCTGGGATAGCATGATGAAACGGGGAGGAAGGAACAAGCCATTTATTATCTCAGTAAGAAGTTCACCCCATACGAGGCCCGGTATTCTTTATAAGAATACACCTATTGTGCTTTGACTTAGGTAGCTCAAAAGCTAAGACATTACTTCTGCGCCTATACTACATATCTCATATCGAGGATGGATCCTTTGAAGTAAATCTTTCAGAAGCCCATGCCCACTGTCAAGCTAGCCAAGTGGTAAATCCTGAGTTCGACATTGTTTACGTAACTCAGAAAGTGGTCAAGGGACAAGCACTGACAGACCACCTTGCTGAAAACCCCGTGGATGGAGGATACAAACCCCTAAAAACATATTGTCCTGATGAAGAGGTATCATTCATAGGAGAAGACACTGTAGAATCCTATGACGGCGGGAGAATATTCTTCGATGGAGCAGCAAACTTCAAATGAGTTGGAATAGGAGTAGTCCTAATATTAGAAACCGGTCAACATTATCCGGTGTCTACCAAACTCAGGTTCCCCTGCATCAACAATATGGCCGAGTATGAAGCCTGCATCTTAGGACTCAAAATGGCCATTGACATGAACGTTCAAGAGCTTTTAGTGATTGGAGATTCAGACTTGCTTATACATTAGGTATGAGGAGAATGGACAACCAAGATACTCCTGTATCTACATCACGTACAAAAATTGAGAAAGAGGTTCACGAAGACGAAATTCCAACATGTTCCCAGAGTCCAGAATGAGTTTGTCGATGCATTGGCTACCCTATCATCTATGATACAGCATCCCGACAAGAATTTCATTGATCCCATTCCGGTGAAAATCCATGATCAGCTAGCTTACTGTGCCCATGTCGAAGAGGAGGCAGACGGAAAGCCTTGGTTTCATGATATCAAGGAATATTTCGCAAAATGAGAGTACCCAGAACTTGCAAATCCTACTTAGAAACACACACTTCGAAGATTGTCCAACAACATCTTTCACAATGGAGGAATCCTATATAGGAGGACTCCCGATTTGGGATTATTGAGATGTGTCGACGCAAAGGAAGCATCCAGGCTACTAGAGGAAATTCATGCTGGGACATGCGGTCCACATATGAACGGCCGGCTTTGTCTTAGCAAAGAAGATACTCTGGGCTGGTTACTTTTGGATGACTATGGAAACAGACTACATCCAGTATGTCCATAAATGTCACCGCCGTCAGATACATGCAGATATGATAAAGGTACCTCCAAGCGAGCTTAACTCAACAAGCTCACCATGGTCGTTCGCCGCCTGGGGAATGGACGTTATTAGAACAATCGAGCCTGCCGCCTCCAACGGACACGGGTTTATCCTGGTAGCCATAGACTATTTCACCAAATGGGTTGAAACAACATCTTACAAAGCAGTAACTAAGAAAGTCGTAGCATACTTTGCCCACAACCACATTGTTTGTCGATTCGGAATTCTAGAGTCAATCATTACTGATAATGGCACCAACCTCATGACTTGATGAAAGCTATATGTGAATATTTTAAGATCAGACACAAGAATTCCACAGCCTACAGACCTAAGATGAATGGAGCTGTAGAAGCTACCAACAAGAATATCAAGAAGATATTGAGAAAAATGATAGAGAAGCATAAACAATGGCACGAGAAGTTATCATTCGCTCTACTGGGGTATCACACCATAGTTCGCACATCAACCAGGGCAACCCCCTATATATTGGTTTACGGTACAGAGACTGTCATTCCCGTTGAGGTAGAAATTCCTTCCCTAAGGATCATACAAGAAGCTGAACTCGACGACGCAGAGTGGGTAAAACGTCATTGTGAGCAACTAGCCCTTATAGATGGAAAGAGGCCATGGTCAACTCTACGAGAACAGAATGTCCAGAGCCTTCAACAAGAGAGTCAAACCAAGACAGTTCACACTGGGGTAGCTGGTGTTAAAGAAAAGTTTTCCGCATCAAGATGAAGCCAAAGGGAAGTTCTCTCCCAACCGGCAGGGTCCATACATAGTTCACTGGGTTTTGACAGGGGGAGCCCTCATACTTGCAGAAATGGACGGAGAAGTCTGCCCAAAGCCGATCAATTCAGATGCAGTCAAGCATCACTATGTGTAATCTTTATGCTTTCCTTATATGATATAAATTGAACTATGTCTGACCTGATTCCCGTTTAAGAGGGGATACGTAGGCAACCCTATTGGTTCAGTCACAATTCAATAAAATTTTCATTTCGCCCCGCAATTGGAAACTAGGGCAGAATTTTGAGGAGGACCATCAAAATTCTGAAGTAATTTCAGCCAATCGCCGCACGAGCAATAGTCAGAAATGTCAACCCGTTAAAATGGGGCAGAATTTTGAGGGGGACCCTCAAAATTCTGTAGCTGGAGAGGTTGCAATGTCCCGAGCTACGTCGCAGTCGTCAGTTCATCTAAAAAATTATTTTTATACACTTATGTCATATTTTTACAAAAGCATGCATGTTTATTATTGAAACTACTTTGTTTAGAACCGCTACCCCAATGATACAGACGACTTCACAAAAATCAAAGCCAGATGAATCAAGCAAAGCCAACGGGGATACAAAATAACCTTCCCCTTACAAAACTCACAATTTTCTTTGGATGCAGGCACTAGGATTGCGAAATAATTAAACATATTGTACGCCCACGAGACAAACATTATTCGAAATACAACTTAGAACTATTACACTTGCCAACATTTGCTATCAGCACACACCAGTGATGTTCCGTACGTCACAATGCTCCCAATAATCACGACGCACAATCTGCTATCAGCTAAGAAAATTCTACAGTCATTTGTTATTTTATTTCTTGCATAAGGCTAGCATTCTGCCTTCCGAGACTAAATGTTGTCTCCATCTGCATCTGCATTGCATAAGGCTACTATTCTGCCTTCCAATCTGCATAAGGCTACCATTCTTCCTTACGATACTAAACACTATCTTCATCTACATCTGCAGTGCATAAGGCTACCATTCTACCTTCCAATTTGCATAAGGCTACCATTCTGCCTTCCAATTTGCATAAGGCTACCATTCTGCCTTCCGAGACTAAACGTTGTCTCTATTTGCATCTGCATTGCATAAGGCTACCATTCTGCCTTCCAATTTGTATAAGACTACCATTCTACCTTCCGAGACTAAACGTTGTCTCTGTCTGCATTCTTGCAAAAGGCTACTATTCTACCTTTCGAGACTAAATGATGTCTCCATCTGCATTCTTGCACAAGGCTATCATTATGCCTTCCGAGGCTAAGCTCTGCCTCCAATTTTCTTCGAAACTAAGCGTTATCCCAGGCACTATCTATCTCTCTTCTCTTACGGGCTAAGCTCTGCCCTTCAATTCGCAAGACTAAGCCATGTCTTGTCCGCATCATACTACTGCATCCTTCATGGGCTGAAATATCACCAACTCATCCAAAGGCGTCATCGTTCGGAAGCACCATCTTCAAAGGCTGAGAACACCATGTCATGGCCTGAGGATCCCTTTCAATCTTTTGCATATCATTATTCAAAGGCGTCATGGTTCGGAGGCACCATCCTTATAGCTCGAGACATCACTTCATGGCCTGCGAATCCCTCATCATACGCTTCATGGCCCAGGACATCATGGTCTAAGAACGTCATCCTTATCGTCCAAAGACAACATTCATTGTCCAATGGGAATTTGCATCATGTTTAAATTTATGCACAATATAAGCTTGTATTGCTTCTAGTTGCAGGTAAACCGGCGAGCAATGGCCATACCGACAGGAACGATCCCGCTCTAGTGACCACAGCCTTATCAAACCTAACCATTCCCGTAAACTGTCCACTCACCCAGCCCTAGATATTGCGTCTGTCCTTGAAATATCTTCATCGGCATACTCCGCAGGTGAATCCTGAACTATATACGGCTTGATTTCTATAAAACCAGGGATATGTAGGCAGATTAGAAGCCAGGGAGCGGCCTAAACCTCTTCAACTCGTTTCGCTCGGTCAAAATTGGTCATCATATCTTTACCCGACAACTCTTTCATCCTTTCCGGGTAAAGAGGGGTAGCTGTTGGCACCCAATTTTTCCCTATATAATTTCAATATGCAAAATAACTTCAAAATAGCATATATATGCATATATAAGCATGTCTAAGTATTTTATTTTTTTTTCATAATTTTTAAGGGCTTAAATTGATTTATTTTCTCCCTTTTTATCCATAAAACCCCAATAATTATTTCCAAAATTATTATTTTGATAATTCATCTATTGGATTTTTTATACTTATGCCAAAATATGGCTAAGGTAATTTTTACATATTTTATAATTTTATTTAGTATTTTTAAAGCTAAATTGCATATAATTACAATATTAGACCTTCTTAAGGTTTAATTAGGTTTTATAATCATAAAATTGGATCATGTATTTTGAAATTATTATTTATATGTTATAAATCATTTTAGCCTTTTAAATTAGTTTTCAGAAATTATTTATTATTTTTATAAAATTAAAAGGAAAATGGTTATTTAACTTATAGCCAATTAGCTTTAAAATCTAGCCCAAATAGAATCCCCAATTCCCCAGCCCAATTCCAATTAGAATCCAACCCAAACCCAATTTTAACCCAAGCCCAAACCGGATCCCTACCTACCCATTTGATCATGACTGTTGATCATTCTGATCAACGGTCCCCTTTTCCCCTTATCATTTTTAACCCAAAACGACCCCTAACCTAATTCATTTGTTACGGTACCCGCCCTTGAATCCCCTTTCCTCTCAAACTCTCTATGAAACCTAAAGCCAACCAAACTAGCCCTAATCCCCTTCGATCTTCACCCAATCCATGGACTCCCATGGCTGTTTGAAATGTATACCGGTCTCCTATGTCTACTGGTCGCCTGTTTTCATGATTTCATGGAAAGATCTCGAAGAGATCTAGTCCAGACCTTGCTCAACTTCTATCCATGGTCTCTTTCCGGCCATTCATGGCTCTTCGAGTCAGATCCTTGACTTTTCCGGCTAGATCAGTAACTTTTTGAAGTCTTTATGAACCTCTTAAGTGTTTTCCTTAAAGGTTTTCCGATTTTTCAAAACGACTCTTCGTCTTCAACGATTAGGGTTTTCTTAACCTCTTTTAAAAGATCTCTTCTCCGATTTTCAGTGCTGTTTTATGATTTTACTATGTTTAAACGATTTGCTTATGTTTTTCTTCTACCTGGTTCATCGTGTTAAAACCCTAGGTATTTTTGGTTTTATCCGGGTTCTGAAACTGTCTTTGTTGTTTTGTATGTATACTTGTTTCGATTAAGTTCTTTGTGTTTAGATCCTCTTCTTTGTTGACTGATTTAGAGTTCTTACCATTTTTAACTCGACTATTGTTAAAACCTTAATTTCCTAAAACTCTTCTCACTAGTTACTGTGAGTTTTAAAGACTTCCTCTACTTATTTCCGTGTGTTGGTCTGATCTCCTTTACCTGTTGCTACGTGTTAGACTAGTTTCTTCACTTTGGTTCTATGTATGAGCCATGAATACTTGACCTGTTGATTGCCATGTTTCGAATGGGTTCTTTTACTACTAAATCCTTAGGCTACTCGTGTTACTGTTGTATGTTTATCTAGTTGCTTCTTTTGCCAATATGGTTGGCCTTGCATGTCTGATACTCTTGTTCATTCTTCTTTATTTATATGGCAAAGTGCAGAATCAAGATTCTTTCTTGATTGATTTTGATTTACTTAAGTTACGGTTTGGTTGCAAGGTTTTCTTATAAACCCATAATTTTACTCATTTATTAAAATTGATTGATTCCCTTCCTTTATTTGTTGTGATGTTTCACCCCTGCTGAATCCTTTCCCCAATTAAGTATATTCTGCACTTAGACTCAATTATATACTCTATACTTTTACCACCCCTTATATGGTAAAAATCAATCTTTCTCAAACTAATTCTCTTTCCTTAATTATCCCTGTAGTATCTGTTTGAGCTGTAACCCCTTAATTAAAGGGAATACTTGTATTAATTGATTCTGATTGTGATTACTTCCATGTTTGTGTTAAACCTTTACTTGTTACCTTATTTTTCTACTCATTTTAAAAGCTATAAATACCCTAATGCTTTCATTAACAAGACACGAACAACTGAGTTCAAAAACACACACTTACACATTCAAACTCTCTTTCTTTCTCTACAACTTGTGCTACTGCCTTGTCTAGCCGGCTGAAAGTCAAGATTAGACTTTGGAACTCTGATTGCTTTACTTTTTCTGCACTTTGCTCCTTCAACTGGTATGTTCTTAATTTAAATTCTGAAACTCAACTCTATGTGTTCCCTTGTTTTTCAACCCTTGTCTCTTTCTGCACTAACTTAATGGCTCATGCTGTTGAGTTGTACTATTTTTTTATTGCTTTACTTAGCATGCTTAAAATTCTGCCCTCCTTTGTTCAAATGTGATCTTGTTCCTCTATGTTCCCAACCCATATTCCCCTGTTTGTAATTGCTGAAGCATGTAATTTTCTCGGAACTTGTTCTGTTTGTGTTGTTGTTTCTCCTACCCCCCTTTTCCCTTTCAAAAACTGTTTTATTAGGCAATTCTTTTGTTGTTTTACAAACTCACTTCGAACATGTTGTTTCTAAAACTATTTTCCAATTCAACTCCTTTGAGTCTATGTCCAGCACTCCCACATGCACTCTTAGATTATTAGGTTCTGCCCCTGTTGTGTGAGCCTTGCTTTGGGACCCTTGAGCTCCCTCTGAACCTAGACACATAAGGGTTGGCTCTTCCACACTGCACTTACTCTTGGTTATGCAATCTGGGTGTAAGCACTGCTTGGGATCCCTTGAGGTCTTTAGGGAACTCTGACACACCCAGGTATCAGAATGGCTTTGGAACAACATTGACATTTGAAATGGTTTATTACATAACTCAGAGAGGAAGTCAGGATCAGGCTTCCTATGGTTCTAACTTCTTATTTTTGCATTTCTTATGTAATTATATCACAGGGTCTATAATAATTTGTCAACAATTATTGGCATGGTTAGTGAAAAGGGATGGGGAAATATGCATGCTATAGTTAAATGGTAGAAAACATGTTATTAGGTTTATATTCCAAGTTGTGCAATAGAAATCATGTTTAGGATTCATACAATGCATTAGGAATCATGTTCTTAGGATTCATGTTTCCTGCTTCAGCATCTCATTCATTAATCCATGCTTCGTGTCCAACACTTAGAAATCCTGCTTCTAGGACGAATAAATAAAAACTGTTCCTCATGAAGTCGTTTCTTTATAATTTTGCAACTCTTTCGTATATTTAGAAATCATGCCTTAGAAACTCTGCCATCTGCATGTGCATATTAGATATCATGTTCTAGGATCTTGTTTGCATTTTATTTAAAACGCCTAGTTAATTACTGATTCATGAAAAAGGTAGTAAGGTAATAGTTTTCACATTGCGGAGTTTCTGAATAACTGGTAATAATCTCTTCAACTAGAATAGTTGTTTTATGAGTTGTCATTGGAACAGTCGTCTTATGAGCTGCCTTTAAACCTAATGTGATGACCCGATCCTCTTATGAGTTGCCGCTCCATTTTGACAGGAAGGTTCGAGATGAGTCCTACATGGTTGGTGAAAAGGTTCTGTTGAAGGTTTCGCCCATGAAGGGTATTATGAGATTTGGGAAGAAAGGAAAATTGAGTCCTTGGTTTGTTGGGCCTTTTGAGGTGCTCCGGAGGATTGGAGATGTGGCTTATGAGCTTGCTTTGCCACCCAGCTTGTCGAGTGTGCATCTGGTATTTCATGTTTCTATGCTCCAAAAGTATATTGGGGATCCATCTCATGTTTTGGATTTCAGCACGGTTCATTTGGATGATGGTTTGACCTATGATGTGGAGCTAGTAGCTATTTTGGGTCGTCAGGTTTGAAAGTTGAGGTCAAAGGATATAGCTTCAGTGAAAGTGCAGTGGAGAGGTCGTCCCGTGGAGGAGGCTACCTGGGAGACCGAGCGGGAGATGCGGAGCAGATATCCTCACCTATTTGAGGTTTCAGGTATGCTTCTTGACTCGTTCGAGGACGAACGTTTGTTTAAGTTGGGGAGGATGTGATGACCCGGCAAGTCGTCTCATCAGTTGCCGCTCCATTTTCCCTATTTCTGTTTTGCTATGCTTTAATTATCCGTGTTATGTAGTAACAGGTTGGTCGGATCGAGTTCGGAAAGGATTTGGCAAGGTTTGAGACGCTTAGTCTCTTTAGAGTGAGTTAAAGTTGAAAAGTCAACCATATGTTGACTTATGTGTTACAGGGCTCGGATGCGAGTTCCGATGGTTTGGTTAGCTTTGGGAGGTGATTTATGGTTTAGGAGTGTGATCAGAATGGGTTTTAGAGGTTCGAAGTAGAATTAGGCTTGAATTGGCAAAGTTGATATTTTGGCGATTTCCGGTTGTTAGGTGAGATTTTGATATAGTGGTTGGAATGGAATTCTGAGAGTTGCAGTATCTTCGTAGTGTCATTTGGGATGTGTGTGTAAAATTTCAGGTCATTCGGACGTGGTTTGGTTGGGTTTTTTGATCAAAAGCGTATTTCGGAAGATTTTTGAAACGTAGGCTTGAATCCGATGTGATTTGGTAGACTCTATGTTGTTTGAGGTGTTTTGATGATTGGGACAAGTGTGAATAAGGTTTTAGCGTATTTCTGGTGTTTTTGCACCTACGGTTTGGGGGTCGCAGGTGCGGCGCCACATATGCGATGGAGAAGCCGCAGAAGCGGTTTTGGAGGGGATTGTCAAGAAACCGCAAATGCGGTAGTGGGGGCCGCATCTGCGGATCCGCAAATGCAGAAGAAGGATCGCAGATAAGGCAGTGGCCAGCTTTAGTGATTTTTGCAGAAGCGGAGTGTAGACTGCAAATGCAGTACCGTAGAAGCGGACCGCAGATGCGGGTATGCTTGGGCAGACCATATAAGTTAGACCATTTCGCGAAATTGCGTTATTTCACCATTTTTGGACCTCGACTTGGGAACTTTTGGACGATTTTGAAGGGGAATTTCAAGAGAACTTCGTTAAGGTTAGGATTTTGGACCTAAAACACGTTTCTATGGTATTATTTCATGGATTAAGACTGAAATTAAAGGAATTAAAGGGCTAAAAATGGAGAATTAGGGCTTGAGTTTAAGAGGCCTTAAATTGAGGATTTGAGGGGTCATTTGAATTCCGATTTTGGTATTCTTGATATGCATAGACTCGTGGGGAGATGAGGAATCTATTGATATAAAAATTTCTGATTTTCGGGATGTGGGCCTGGGGTCAGGTTTTGGTAATTTCGGGATTTGTGCCCTTTGTTGATTGTTTTCGCTTGGCCTTTGTTTCCTTAGCATATGTTGACGTACTCGTTCTAATTTTGGATAGATTCGACATGCGTGGAGGCCGATTCAAGGGGGCAAAGGCATCGCGAGCTAGAGATTTAGCCGGTTTGAGGTGAGTAATGATTGTAAATGATGCCCTGAGGGTTTGAAACCCCGGATTGCACATCGTAGTGCTATATTGAGGTGAGGCACACGCTTGGGGTCGTGCACTATTGGGGATTGTGACTTGGTCCGTCCCGAATGATGATTTTATCGTGTATTTGACTAAAACTTATTTACTATCCTTAGGATTTGGGCTGATTGTCATATTTGTACTTCGTGCCAACTATTTGAACCCTTCGGGGATTTTTATTACTGTTTCCTCACTGTTTTGACTTATTACTTAAACTCAGTAATGTTATTTTCCACTGTTTTACTACTCAGCCATTTTTAATCAGTTTTGAGGCTTAAATGATATTTTAAATGATGTTTTGGGGCTGAGAAATATTGTTTTACTATTGCCCGAGGGGCTTGTGATGATTTTCGGACTGAGTAAGGCTGAGGGCCTAGTTGTGAGGATACACTGATACTGATATGAGGGCGAGGGCCTGAGATACATACATACTCCACAAGGTGGCTTGATTGATATGAGGTCGAGGGCCTAGATTTGATGCCACGAGATGGCTTGTTATAGCGCTTAGGCCGTAAAGGGCCCTCCCGGAGTTTGTACAACCCCAGTGAGTGCGGGTACCCATTGTAATGTGAGATATAGCCCGAGGGGCTGATATTGTTCTATGTGAAGCCCGAGGGGCTGGTATTGTTCTATGTGATTGCCCGAGGGGTAGAGTTGTTAACATTGTGCCCGAGGGGCGAACTCTATTTGTTTACTTTATCTTAATTATCTGTCAATTTACCTGTTTTATTGGTTGAAAGCGGATTTTACTTGATTTTTACTTGTTTTACTGATTTTAAGTGATTTACTGCTTCATTATAGAATGCCTTGCGCTTTTTGTGTTTACGTTCTTTCTGTCATTATTTACATTTGTTACTCACTGAGTTGGAGTACTCACTTTACTCCCTGCACCCTACGTGTGCCTGAATGGTTCCGCTTTCGAGTGCTGATTCCCCCAGCTTCAGGCGGTGTTTTGGAGATTTTGAGGTAGCTGTTGACGTCCGCAACCCCGTGTCTCTATTCCTCTATCATTTCTGTTCATTTCCAAACGTTTGTAGTAGTTTATGATTTCAGCAGACTGGTATTATGGTTCATAGATGCTCGTGACTTGTGACGCCCCGTTTAAGGCTGTGTTAGGTTATACTTCCACACTTTATGGGCATTATTCGCTACTTGGTATTGCTATATCATGTTTTAGACTATTTTTATGTTATTTAACTATTTAAAAAGGTGAATTGGGTTTAAGTGGCTAGCCTTGTCTTCACGAGAGGCGCCATCACTACCGGATTTGGGTTTAGGGTCATGACAAGTTGGTATCAGAGCCTAGGTTACATAGGTCTCATGAGTCATGAGCCAGTTTAGTAGAGTCTCACGGATTGGTACGGAGACATCTGTATTTATCCTCGAGAGGCTGCAGAACCTTTAGGAAAAACTTCATATTCTTGAAATTCTTGTCGTGCAAACTTGTTGATTCGAGTACTGATCTCCTGTATTCTATTCTCTCATAGATGGTGAGGACATGCGCTACCGGACAAGGTGGACGACCACCAGTACCACCTGTTGTGCCCACTAGAGGCCGTGGACGCGGTTGTGGCCTGGTAGAGGCAGAGCAGCGATGGCAGCACCTATGGATCCACCGGCTGCCCTAGCTCAGGATCAAGCTCCAACTATGGATGCTCCAGCAGCACCAGCTCAGGCACCAGTTGTGCCCATCGTGATTCCGGGTCTTCAGGAGGCCTTGGCATAGATCTTATCAGTTTGCACTGGCCTCGCTTAGGTGGTTTCAGCCACTACAGCCACAGCTACTTCTCAGGCCGGGGGAGACAATTAGACTCCCACCACTCGCACACTTGAGCAAGTCATGCAGGGACTTCAGACGCCGAGGACGCATCCAGCCCAGCTGGTTACAGCTGCTCAAAACTATGTGGTTCCTGTCATACTGGAGGATGAGCAGCATAGGTTGGAGAGACTTGGTAGATTACAACCTCCGACCTTCAGTGGCGCAGAGGGCGAGGATGCCCAGAGCTTTTTGGATAAGTGTCAGAGGATGCTTCGTACTGCCGGTATTCTAGAGACCAGCGGGGTCGCTTTCACCACTTATCAGTTTTCATGAGATGCTTTTACTTGGTGGGAGGGTATTGAGAGGCATAGGCCTGTTGGTACAGCACCCCTTTCCTGGCAGCAGTTCTCCGTTCTCTTCCTGGAGAAGTATGTGTCGCAGTCCCGCAGAGAGAAGCTACGTAGGAAGTTTGAGTGGTTGCGACAGGGGGATATCACTGTGTCACAGTATGAGTTGAGGTTTTTTGAGTTGGCTCATCATGCCATCTGGATGGTTCCGACGGATCGAGAGAGGATCAAGAGATTTATTGATGGTCTTACTTATCATCTTCATATTCTTATGACCAGAGAGAGGGTGAATGGTGCTACCTTCGAGGAGGTTGTTGATATCGCCCGTGAGATTGAGTATGTCCGCTGTCAGGAACGAGAGGAGAGGGAGGCCAAGAGGCCTCAAGGATCTGGCAGTTGTAGTGGTGCTCCTTCGAGGGGCCAGTTTTAGCATTGCAAAGGCCGTTCATTCAGGCCTGCTCAGTCAGCTCGCCCAGGTTATCGTGGGGCATCTTCGGGTCATGGTTATCATGGATCTCAGCAAGGCTAGTCATCACTCAACGCCCTTCCAAATAAGAGTGCATCTCGTGCTTCATCGGTTCAGGGTTCTTCTATGCCGAGTGCATCTGCTAGTCACTCCGGTGCGAGGGGTTCCCTTCGGTCACCTTCTCCAGCACCTGGGAGTTGTTATGAGTGTGGCGAGATGGGAAACATGTGGAGGCAGTGTCCTCGTCGTGTTGCTAGTTTGTCCTAGCAGAGGGGTCGGTCTTCGGCTTCAACGCTAGTTTCTTCACCACCACTCGCTCAGCCAGCTAGAGGTAGAGGTCAATCAGCCAGGGGTCGCCCTAGGGGTGGAGGTCGATCAGGGGGCGGTCAGGCCCATTTCTATGCACTCCCAGGCAGACCCGATGTTATTGCATCAGATGTTGTTATTACAGGTATTGTTTCAGTCTGCCACAGAGATGCCTCTATATTATTTGATCCCGGTTCCACCTTTTCATATGTGTCATCATACTTTGCTTGTTATTTGGGTACGCCCTGTGAGTTTCTTGCTTTACCTGTTCATATATCTACCTTAGTGAGCGATACTGTTGTTGTAGACCGTGTGTACCGGTCATGTGTGGTGGCTATTGGGGGTCTAGAGACCCGAGTGGATCTATTGCTATTGAGCATGGTGGATTTTGATCTCATTTTAGGCATGGATAGGTTATCTCCATGTCGTGTTATTCTGGACTGTCATGCTAAGAGAGTCACATTGGCTATGCGGGTGTGCCACAGATTGAGTGGTGAGATGTGATTAATTATGTTCCCAGTAGAGTGATCTCATTCTTGGAAGCCCAACATATGGTTGGGAAGGGTTGCCTTTCGTATCTAGCATTTGTGAGGGATGTCAGAGCTGAGGCTCCCAATATTGATTCTATTCCAGTTGTGAGGGATTTTCTGGATGTGTTTCCTGCAGACCTTTCGGGCATGCCACCAGATAGGGATATTGATTTTGGTATTGATCTAATGCCGGGCACTCAGCCTATTTCTATTCTGCCATATCGTATGGCACCAGCAGAGTTGAAAAAATTGAAGGAGCAGCTTCAGGAACTCCTAGATAAGAGGTTCATTCGGCCTAGTGTGTCACTTTGGGGTGCGCCGATTCTGTTTGTGAAAAAGAATGATTGCACAATGAGAATGTGCATTGATTATAGGAAATTGAACAAGGTCACAATTAAGAACAAGTATCATTTGCCTTGCATTGATGATTTATTCGACCAACTTCAGGGAATGAGGGTGTTCTCCAAGATTGATCTCCGTTCAGGTTATCACCAGTTGAAGAACAGGGACTCGGATATTCTTAAGATAGCTTTCAGGACCCGATATGGTCATTATGAGTTCTTGGTGATGTCTTTTGGGCTGACCAATGCCCCAGCAACGTTCATGCATTTGATGAACAGTGTGTTCCGGCCTTATCTTGACTCGTTTATCATAGTCTTCATTGATGATATTCTGGTGTATTCGCATAGTCAGGAAGAGCACGCAGAGCATTTGAGAGTTGTGTTGCAGAGATTGAGGGAGGAGAAGCTTTATGAAAAATTCTCCAAGGGTGAGTTTTGGCTTGGTTTAGTGGCTTTCTTGTGGCATATGGTGTCCAGCGAGGGTATTCAGGTTGATTCAAAGAAGATAGAAGCGGTTCAGAGTTGGCCTAGACCATCCTCAGCCACAGAGATTCGTAGCTTTCTTGGTTTGGCAGGCTATTATCGCCGGTTTGTTCAGGGATTCTCATCCATCGCATCCCCCTTGACTAAGTTAACTCAGAAGGGTGCTTCATTTGTATGGTCAGGAGAGTGTGAGGAGAGCTTTCAGAAGCTCAAGACAGCTTTGACCACAACTCCAGTGTTGGTTTTACCATCAGCTTCAAGTTTATACACCATGTATTGTGATGCTTCGAGAGTAGGGATTGGTTGTTTGTTGATGTAGGAGGGTAGAGTTATTGCGTATGCTTCTCATCAGTTGAAGCCCCATGAGAAGAACTATCCCGTTCATGATTTGGAGTTGGCTACCATAGTTCACGCATTAAAGATTTGGAAGCATTACTTGTATGGCGTATCTTGTGAGATGCTCACTGATCATCGTAGTCTTCAGCAATTGTTCAAGTAAAAGGATCTTAATTTGAGGCAGCGGAGATGGTTGGAGTTGCTTAAGGATTATGATATCACTATATTGTATCATCCGGGAAAGGCCAATGTGGTGACCGATGCTTTGAGCCGAAAAGCAGTGAGTATGGGGAGTTTGGCATATATTCTAGTTGGGGAGAGACCTCTTGTTGTTGATGTTTAGGCCTTGGCCAATCGGTTCGTAAGGTTATATATTTCGGAGCCCAGTCGGGTATTGGCTTGTGTAGTTTCTTGGTATTCCTTATATGATCGCATCAGAGAGCACCAGTATGATGATCTGCATTTGCTTGTCCTTAAGGACAGAATTCATCATGATGATGCTAGAGATGTGACCATTGGTGATGATGGGGTGTTGAGGATGCAGGGCCGGATTTGTGTGTCCAATGTGGATGGGCTTTGAGAGTTGATTCTAGAGGAGGCCCATAGCTTGCGGTATTCCATTCATCCGGGTGCCGCGAAGATGTATCAAGATTTGAGGCAGCACTATTAGTGTAGAATAATGAAGAAAGATATTATGGGATTTGTATCTCGGTGTATCAACTGTCAGCATGTGAAATACGAGCATCCGAGACCGGGTGGCTTGCGTCAGTAGATGGTTATTCCTAAGTGGAAGTGGGAGAGGATGACTTTGTTGTTGGACTCTCACGAACTTTGAAGAAGTTCGATGCTATTTGGGTGATTGTGGATCGGCTGACCAAGTCTGCGCACTTCATTCCTGTGTGTACTATCTATTCTTCATAGCGGTTGGCAGGGATATATATCTGAGATATTGTTTGCTTGCATGGTGTTCTGGTTTCTATCATTTCGGATAGAGATACTCAGTGTTTTGGAGGTTTGTGCAGCGAGAGTTGGGTACTTAGGTGGAGTTGAGCACAACTTTTCATCCTCAGACGAATGGGCAGTCTAAGCGTAGCATTCAAATATTAGAGGACATGTTGCATGCTTGTGTTATTGATTTCGGAGGGTTATGGGATTAGCTTCTACCGTTTGCAGAGTTTGCTTATAATAATAGCTACCAGTCGAGTATTCAGATGGCTCCATACGAGGCTTTGTATGGAAAGCGGTGTAGATCTCCAGTTGGTTGGTTCGAGCCCGGTGAGGCTAGGCTATTGGGGACAGATATGGTGCAGGATGCTTTGGAGAAGGTGAAGGTGATTCAGGAGAGGCTTCGTACAGCGCAATTGAGGCAAAAGAGTGATGCTGACAGGAAGGTTCGAGATGTGTCCTACATGGTTGGTGAAAAGGTTCTGTTGAAGGTTTCACCTATGAAGGGTGTTATGAGATTTGGGAAGAAAGGGAAATTGAGTCCTCGGTTCATTGGGCCTTTTGAGGTGCTCGGGAGGATTGGGGAAGTGGCTTATGAGCTTGCTTTGCCACCCAGCTTGTGGAGTGTGCATCCGGTATTTCATGTTTCTATGCTCCGGAAGTATATTGGGGATACGTCCCATGTTGTGGATTTCAGCACGGTTCAGTTGGATGATGGTTTGACCTCATGATGTGGAGCCAGTAGCTATTTTGGGACGTCAGGTTCGAAAGTTAAGGTCAAAAGATATAGCTTCAGTGAAAGTGCAGTGGAGAAGTCGGCCCGTGGAGGAGGCTACCTGGGAGACCGAGCGGGAGATGCGGAGCAGATATCCTCACCTGTTTGAGGCTTCAGGTATGCTTCTTGACTCGTTCGAGGACGAACATTTGTTTAATTTGGGGAGGATGTGACGACCCGGCAAGTCGTCTCATGAGTTGCCGCTACGTTTTTCCTATTTCTGCTTTTCTATGCTTTAATTATCCATGTTATGTGGTATCGGGTTGGTCGGATCAAGTTCGGAAAGGATTT
The DNA here is from genome assembly GCF_000393655.2 of Nicotiana sylvestris. Lineage (NCBI taxonomy): Eukaryota > Viridiplantae > Streptophyta > Magnoliopsida > Solanales > Solanaceae > Nicotiana > Nicotiana sylvestris. The sequence goes on from NC_091063.1 coordinate 69,834,331, forward strand.
GGCAAGGTTTGAGACGCTTAGTCTCTTTAGAGTAAGTTAAAGTTAAAAAGTCAACCGGATGTTGACTTATGTGTTAGAGGGCTCGGATGCGAGTTTCGATGGTTCGTTTAACTTCGGGAGGTGATTTATAGCTGAAGAATGTGATCGGAATGGGTTTGGAGGTTCGGAGTAGAATTAGGCTTGAATTGGCGAAGTTGATATTTTGGCGATTTCCGGTTGTTAGGCGAGATTTTGATATAGGGGTTGGAATGGAATACTGAGAGTTGCAGTAGCTTCGTCGTGTCATTTGGGATGTGTGTGTAAAATTTCAGGTCATTCGGACGTGGTTTGGTTGGGTTTTTGATCAAAAGTGTATTTCAGAAGATTTTTGAAACTTAGGCTTGAATCCGATGTGATTTGGTAGACTCGATGTTGTTTGAGGTGTTTTGATGATTGGGACAAGTGTGAATAAGGTTTTAGGATGTGTTGGTGCTTTTAGTTAAGGTCCCAGGGGCCTCGGGGTGATTTCGGATGGTTAACGGGGAGATTTGATACTTGGGAGATTGTAGAAAATTTGCTGCTTCTGGTGTTTTTGCACCTGCGGTTTGGGGGCCGCAAGTGCGGCGCCGTATATGCAATGGAGAAGCAGCAGAAGCGGTTTTGGAGGGGATTGTCAGGAAATTGCAAATGCGGTTGTGGGGGCCGCATCTGCGGAACCGCAAATGCTGAAGAAGGATCGCAGATGCGGCAGTGGCCAACTTTAGTGATTTCCGCAGAAGCGGAGTGTAAATCGCAAATGCGGTACCGCAGATGCGGATATGCCTGGGCAGAACATATAAGTTAGACCATTTCGCGAAATTGGGTTATTTCATCATTTTTGGACCTCAGCTTGGGAACTTTTGGATGATTTTGAAGGGAGATTTCAAGGGAACTTCGTTAAGGTAAGGATTTTGGACCTAAAACATGTTTCTATGGTAGTATTTCATGGATTAAGACTGAAATTAAAGGAATTAAAGGGTCAAAAATGGAGAATTAGGGCTTGAGTTTAAGAGGCCTTAAATTGAGGATTTGAGGGGTCATTCGAACTCCGATTTTGGTATTCTTGATATGCATAGACTCATGGGGAGATGAGGAATCTATTGATGTAAAAATTTCTAATTTTCAACACGTGTGCCTGGGGTTGGGTTTTGGTAATTTCGAGATTTATGCCCTTTGTTGATTGTTTTCGCTTAGGCTTTGTTCCCTTAGCATATGTTGATGTACTCGTTCTGATTTTGGATAGATTCGACGTGTGTGGAGGCCGATTCAAGGGGCAAAGGCGTCACGAGCTAGAGATTTAGCCGGTTCGAGGTGAGTAATGATTGTAAATGATGCTCTGAGGGTTTGAAACCCCGGATTGTACATCGTATTGCTATATAGAGGTGAGGCACACGCTTGATGACGAGCGTGGGGTCGTGCACTAGAGATTGTGACTTGGTCCGTCCCGATTGATGAGTTTACCACGTATTTGACTGAAACTTATTTATTATCCTTAGGATTTGGGCTGATTGCCATCTTTGGGCTTCGTGCCAACTATTTGAACCCTTCGGGGATTTTTATTACTATTTCCTCACTGTTTTGACTTATTACTTGTACTCAATCATGTTATTTTCTACTGTTTTACTACTCAGCCATTTTTAATAAATTTTGAGGCTAAAATGATATTTTAAATGATATTTTGGGGCTGAGAAATACTGTTTTACTATTGCCCGAGGGGCTTGTGATGATTTTCGAATTGAGAAAGGCTGGGGGCCTAGTTGTGAGGATACACTGATACTGATGTGAGCCCGAGGGCCTGAGATACATACATACGTCACGAGGTGGCTTGATTGATATAAGGCTGAGGGACTAGATTTGATGCCATGAGATGGCTTGTTATAGTCTTGGGCCGTAAGGGTCCCCTCCCGGAGCCTGTACACCCCCAGTGAGCGCGGGTACCTATTGTGATGTGAGATATAGCCCGAAGGGATGATATTGTTCTATGTGATAGCCCGAGGGGCCGGTATTGTTCTATGTGATTGATCGAGGGGCTGGTACCGTTCTATGTGATTGTCCGAGGGGCTAGTATTATTCTGAGATATTGCCCGAGGGGCAGAGTTGTTGACATTGTGACGGCAGGGCGAACTCTATTTGTTTACTTTATCTAACTTATCTGTCAATTTACCTGTTTTACTGGTTGAAAGCGGATTTTACTTGATTTTTACTTGTTTTACTGATTTTAAGTGATTTACTGCTTCATTATAGAATGCCTTGTGCTTTATGTGTTTTCTTACTTTTAGTCATTATTTATATTTGTTACTCACTGAGTTGGAGTACTCACTTTACTCCCTGCACCCTGCGTGCGCCTGAATGGTTTCGCTTCCGAGTGCTGATTCCCCCAGCTTCAGGCGGGTTTTTCGGAGATTTCGAGGTAGTTGTTGACGTCCGCGGCCCCGTGTCTCTAGTCCTCTATCATTTCTGTTCATTTCCAAATATTTGTAGTAGTTTATGATTTCAGCAGACTGGTATTATGGTTCATAGATGCTCGTGACTTGTGACGCCCCGGTTAGGGCTGAGTTGGGTTGTAGTTCCGCACTTTATTGGCATTATTCGCTACTTGGTATTGCTATATAATGTTTTAGATTGTTTTTATGTTATTTAACTGTTTAAAAAAGGTGAATTGGGTTTAAGTGGCTGGCCTTTTCTTCACGAGAGGCGCCATCACGACCGGGTTCGGGTTTAGGGTCGTGACACCTGAGGGTCTGCCTAGAACTTCCTTCTTATAGGAATAGGAGTCCTAAATTTCCTCTAGAACTGATAGGAATGGGACGGGTAACAACATGCAATAGAGGTCGAGACCAACCCTCACTTTAATTACCTTAAAGGGGCAGGAAATGGTAGATATGGATATGATGACCAGTGCGCTAATACCACGTGTATCCCCTCTTTTGAGGAGTGTCATACCGGGTATTCCATTGATGTGATCCATATTACAAACAAACCTAGGACACCCTTTTACGTTTATAAGCATATTTAGATTGTAACTCTTTTCAAAACCTTGCTTTCATTGATCGTTTTCAAACGCTTGTGTGTTCAACTTAAATCCCCTATTATTTGAGCCATACTTGTCTACTTGCTAATTGCACAAATTCACAAAAAATCTATCTGGCCGGGAACCACACTAGTGGATATTGAGAGGTGCCTAACACCTTCCCCTTAGGATAATTTCAAGCCATTACCCTATCTCAGGTTACTAGACATAGTTGTAGTTGAACCTTATAGGTGCCCTAGTGCACCTTAAAATTGTTAGGTGGCGACTCTTCAAATACCCAAATTCCCAAAAGAAAATGAGTCATTACACCTCATGAGTGTCGAAACCCGGACTCCTCTCTGCAAAGGGAAAAAAGGGGCGCGACACCAGCCTCGAGAACGCCAATTATAGTATCATTTCGCGATCACATCATTGATGAACATACCTGTCTTCTTGGGTCTTTTTTAGTGTAAAGCTATTTAAGCAATACTTTCCTCGATGTGAATGACCTTTGTCAATTTGGGTGACTTTTCTTGGATTTTGTCTTGATGTAGAAGATGCATTTTGCCACTAACTAATCCATTTCAAGCTGTCCGGAATACACCTTCTATTGAAAAACACTTTCTATCTCTTAGTGCTAAACAGACTTCAACCCGTCAGATTATCCCTAAGCCCGATTTTCTCAAATGTAGAGATCCTTAACTTCCATAAGCATGACTACTTTGGTTCCATGTAAATTTAGCTCATGCTTATTTTTCAAATATTTCACATGCCTATTCTTCTTCAAAAGTGTCTCTTTCTCACTTATCCAATTCAAGACTAAATCAGTTTTCTAAGATCTGGCCAAAAATTCTGCATGCATGTCATGTCGCTAAAACTAGCGTGAAAAGAACTATGCACAAAATGGACACAAAATGATTGACTGCTTTTTATTGAATAAAAGATGTGAGCATGTGATTTTTGCCTCATACGAATTACTCCAAAAGAATCCCCAAAATTAGGTCTTTTCTTTAATTATGTGTTATTTTTCAGGAATTATTGTGTGATTTCCCTGATTGTTTGCATATATTTGTGTGCATGTTTAATTTTATTAATGCATTGAAAATACAAAAATATAGCATTTGCATTTAAGATTTGATTTTTATATTTTTTGGAATTAATTAATAATTAGGTGTTTCACAAAATAAAAATTCAAAAAAAATAATAACATGTTTGGTAATTTTAGTCAAATTGTTGTGATTTTCTTTTAATTTGGCATTTAATTATTTGTAATAATTATTAGTTGGAGTAAATTAATATTTTTAAGTTAATTCGGGTTTTATGGTTTAATTAGGATTTTAGTTTTAATTGTTGAAAAGGAAAGGAAAAGAAAATTGAAAAGGAAAAGAGAATAAGAAGAGGAAAATCTGGTTGGGCCAATTTGGCCAAGCCCAAGACCAAAACCCAGCCAAACCTGGCCAAAAAACCAGCCCATACCCGTCCCAACCCGGTCCGTCTCTAGCCTCAACCAAACGACGTCGTCTCAAGCCTGTCGATCCAGGCCGTTCATTTCATTTGATCCAACGGCCGTAAATCGCCCCCATGCCCTGACCCATTCCCAGCCAAAGGCCGATCCGGTATCGAGGTAAATGAAGCGACGTCGTTTCCATTAATGAATGGATCCAAGCCATTGATCTCATCAGATCGAGCGGCCTGGATTCATTCCACCCCTTCATATATATACTTCAAACCATACCCTGCCCCCCAAACCAACCCCCCTCCCCACCCCATCGTCTCTCTCAGACCCCTCAGAGACGACCCCTCGAAACCCTAGCCGCCACCAAATCCCTTCGCCGTAAACCCGACGGCAACAATGCCGGTGACCACCAAACTCACACCCCTAAACCACTTTGACCCCCTCAGTCCAAATCTATACCCCTTTAACCTCGAATCATCCCAGCCTGTTTCGAATCTTAGATCGAAGAATCGAACCAAACCCTAATTCGTTCAATGATCACCAAACTCACACCTTTTGTCCACTGGACCACCCTCGTCCCAAGTCCCTTACTAGTTTTGCGCGAATCAGAGGGAGTTGGTCGAATCTCAAAACGAAAGAGCAAACCCTAAAGGAAAAGAATTGAGGTCGTGGTCGACCTTAGTCGTGTGTTCTCAGTCGAGAACACTCGATTAAGGTCTGTCTCGGCTTCAAACACAAGTGGGAGTTTCAACTAAAACAAATGGGAACTGGGACTGAAATTCTAAGGTACTTATTTTTCTTTACTTTTTCTTTTTTTTTCATGGCTTGTCTGATTAAATTTCGTTATAGTTTTATCTCTTTCAATTACTTCCCTTTCTTTCTTCTCCTTCGGACCTTTTTCTGGTCTAGTTTTCTCATCTTGGTCGATTGGCATATGTTGAACCAATTAAATGGTCTCGTCGATTGACCCGTTCATGTATATAGTTCAGTTGTTCTCCTCAAGTTATTGGTTGTTATTTATCTTCCGACCTTGGTATTTTTAGCCTCAAGGCTCATAGCCAGTATACTTGTTGCTCTAGTATTTTGTTCGAGTTTAATTTAGAGTTGTGTTTGTTCCCAATATAGATAGCTTACTCTCATGCATCTGTATGAATCAATTTCTTGACCTTAATAGTCCAGTCTGACTATTGTCCTGAATCATTGAATCCCCATCTTGGTTGAAATGTTGTTGGATTTGATTTAAGTTCAATCGATGATTAAGTTTAATGATTCGAATCTACTTGTTTGTTCTGTTAAGCTTGTTCTGATATGAATCCAACCTTGTTGAAATTGTCCTAATGTTGCTGGTTGGGAGTAAGTTTCATGTATCTAATTAGTCAATTGATAGGCTTAAATTGGCTATAGCTGAGGTTTCATATAGGTTTAAAGTGATCGGGGTAGGACAGTAATCACAGGGGTTTAAGGGGATAATTTGGGACTTTAAACTTTAAAAGTGGTTGGTTTAAGTGTTCTGTCCAGTAAGTGCTAAGATAACATTAAATTAATGCATTTGTTTAGTGCTAATGGGGAACAAAACATAATGGTAGGGGAAGGCTTAAAAGGGATCGATTAAAATATGTTGCCCATACCTGCTTGAACTTTAAATAAAGAAAAGGGTTAATGGGGAACAAAACATACTCTAGTGGAGTTCTAAAGAATATTATGGGCAGAATTAGTTTCTTAATTCTGCCTGAGTGTTCTTACAAGCTGGCAGGGTCAGTGTTTGGATAAAAAGGGGGTCTTTGATCAGAGGAGAGGGGGAGAGAGTTTTGAGAGTTCTTTTAGAAAGCAGTCCTAGACAGCATTTTAAAAAAAAGGCATTTAGCTTTTTAGAGGTGGGGAGAGTTTAAGAACAGAAAACCAAAATATATTGCAATTAGTTCTCTTAGGTTCTGCATTTGATCCTTCTTTAATCAGTGAAACGAGCATTGCAAGCTTGAAGTAAAGTGCCTGATTTTCAATTGTTGGGGGTAGTTTCCAGTTTCCAGCCTGTTTACTGGAGTGTTTGAGGTTCACTGGTTAGTTTTCTTGTTGAATTTGAGGTCCAATTAGCTACCGGGAGTTATTTGTTGTTGCTGTTTGGTCTCACAACTGGTTATGAGCTCTGGTCAAGTTTTTTTTCTGATTTGAAACTGGGTTTGGAGCTGTTTCTGAATTCCAAATTGGCTGTCTGCTGGTGTTATTTGCTGCTGTTGTTGCTTGTTGTGTTGTACTGCTGCTGACTTCCTCTTTATTCTTCTATTCACTCCAATCCAGGTACACAACTAAGCTCAATTTGATGTAGCCTTGAGATAAAAACATGAAATGGAAATGCTCGGGCCCTTAATTAATTGATGGTGTGCCTGTAGCTTAGTAGATATAGATGATAAGTAGTTGTATAGTCCAATTTGATCTATAACTCAATGAAATGTAGACTGTGAGGTTTGTACCTAATTAGGACTGTTTAAACTGTTAATTCATGTACATTAGTCGTAAACTTAGTATAGTTTAGTACTGATTTCAGTTAACATTGAGTTAAAAATCGAATATCAGTATTGTTTGGACCTACAACTAATCCAGAAGTCAACATGTGGTGCTTATTCCTATTTCAGGTTAAACGCGCTTTTAAAAACAGCCCAACATGCTAGTTATTGATGTCCTCTCCTTTGTTCGTTAAGCTCACTATTTCGACGTAGGAGCAAGTAATTGCATATTAATGGTTAATATCAATAGTCTACTTGAATTTGAATCAGTTAACTTATTCATGAATGTTAGCAGAATCAAATAACCGAGTCGTGTAGTTCAAACTCGACCCAACATATGAATTGGGTTCTTTGGACCTAAAGTTAAAATGGCATTTGGTCTACTAATTTTCAATGGATAGACTATTGGATTCTAATTAGCCCCCCCCCCCCTTTTTATTTCTTTAGAGACAAATAAATAGAAGAATAATAGTCATTTTGGGATTAGCCTTTAAATAATAAATGAGACGAGCCTCGCCAAATAAAACGTAGAAGTTGCGGGGCCCTCAGTAAATATTGCGTTAAAATACTTTAGATTTCGGGACGGACCGTCTAATGAATTTCACGGCTTTCCTCAAAATAACAACGCGCTAGTCACTTTAGGTGTGCTTTTAATAAGTTACTTTCTTAAACTCGGGTGCACATTTATGTGATCCGAATCCAAATCTCAACGGAGTCGAAATGTGTCAATAACCACGGGTGCATTGATGTGACGTGGTTCGAGACATGTTTTCACGACGCTGCAATTCTCTCTTAAAATAACAAAAATAAAAGCGGGAAAGAGTTAAAATTTGCACACAGGTCCAACATGTATTAAAATCAGATAAATAAGCTGAATATGACATTTGAGCGACCGTGCTAGAACCACGGAACCCGGGAATGCCTAACACCTTCTCTCGGGTTAACAAAATTCCTTATCCGAATTTCTGGTTCGCGGACTGTAATACAGATTCAATCTTTTCCTCGATTCGGGATTCAACCGGTGACTTGGGACACCATAAATCTCCCAAGTGGCGACTCTGAATTAAATAAACAAATCATGTTTCGATTGTCCTTTAAATGGAAAAACTCCCCTACGCCCCTGCGAGCGCAGGTAAAAAGGAGGTGTGACAGCTCTGGCGACTCTGCTGGGGACAACACCGGAATCTCTGGTTCAGGGTTCAGAATTCGAGCTTGGAATAATTGTTATAATTGGCTTGGTTTATTATCTGATCTTTACATATTTGGGCCTAATGTGCTAAATGTTGCTTTTACCGCTTTGATATTATCTGAACTGTATGTAAACTGCTACGAAACCCTTCTCTTCTCACCTTCGGGGATGTGCTCGCTGGTCGAGACTCCCTATTCTGTTAGTGTCATACCTTGAAATAAGAAAGAGGCTCAGACAAGTTACTAAGCCGGATGGTCTTTTGGTTCCCGGTACGTAGCCCCCTCCTCGACTCGAGTTGTCCGCTCGGGTACACAGTCTAGAACAAATACCCAGGTTATAAACCTAGAATAACTCAGCTTCATGCCGGATCCCTAGTAGGAACGTTTGTTTGCATCACGTGCATTTGACTTTGGAGGCTCAACACAGGGGTTGGGTCTGTCTAGGACAGGTGTACCAAAAATGAAAAAGACCATCCTGATGCATCTTACTTGCTACTTGTGCATTTATTTGCTTCGGACTTGCATGCTGACCGACTTTTGAATATTTTGAGGAAAGAGAAATAGCAGTATGAGGGTTAAAGAGAGTTAATCGCCTGTTTTGAAAAAAACCAATGTCCAAATAGTGTCGAAACTCTGCCGAATTTTTGAGAAAATGAAAAAAAAAAAAAAAGAAAAGGAAAAAACAAAAAATATAATTTTATTTGCCAATGAAAAAAGTCTGGTTTTCAAAAGAAGTTTGTTTTATCGGCCCGAACTACGCCAGTTTGATTCCCACAGGGTGTGAGATACGTAGGCAACCCCCGTCGGGTCCAACTTTTCTTTTTGAGAAATCAGCCAAATTTTATTTGAAAATAATTAGGGTGATGCCATTCTTGTTAGAAATAGCCGAATGTCCCTAAAAGGGCGTCGGAAGGCTATTTTTGCAAGAACAACCGCCTGTGGTCATTTTTAGGCTTTCATCGGTTAGCCGACACAGCCTTAAAATCTTCGACCCCGAGGTGCTGAAAGGTCGTACTGGCAAAACCGGGTTTTATTTTAAAAGAAAAAAAAAGTGTTTATGTTATCTTTGAGTCATTGAATCGTGATTTTTGCTTTACCACCCTAATAAATGTGTAGAATGAGCACAAGTTAGAATTTGCACGTAACAATTTGAACAAGATCCCTTTGGAGTTGCACATGTGGTGGGATGACTTGGGCGAATCAGGGCCCGACACAGTCAATCTATACCTGGGAGGCCTCCCTGGGTTGCTGAAGATTAATCCTAGGGGGGATATCATAAAGGCCTTGGTCGCATTCTGGGACCCGGCTCACGTATTTCATTTCTCAGATTTTGAACTTACCCCAACATTGGAAGAAATAGCTGGATACATCGGGGGTCGCAAGGTTCCTCTGATACACTAGTACCTCATTGCTCTAAGGGTCGTAGCCATACACAGGTTCCTAGACTCTTTGAAAATAAGCAGGGGGGTCCACAATCCAGACTTGGCAGCTGGTTTTTGTACTTTGCGGTTTATATACAACAGATATGGCCACATAGGGGGTTCAACAAGCCGGAAAACAAAATCTGTAGCAAAGGAAATCGCCTTAAGTGGGAAGAACATAGGTGTTTTGCATTCATGGTAGCCTTTTTGGGACTCCTGCTGTTTCCTAGAAAAGACGGGAACATTGACATACGAGTATCTGGGGTTGTCAGCACTTTACTTACTCAGGCCAACAATACCCTCGCACCCATGATAGTAGCTGAAATCTTCCGCGCTCTCAAAACCTGCAAAGCCGGGGGAGACTTTTTTGAGGGGTGCAACGCGTTACTACAGATGTGGATGATCGAACACCTATGTCGTCATCCTCAATTTATGAGTTATGGGTCGACGGAGAAAATGTTCATAGAGAAATTTCCTACGAGGGTTGACGGAATCAGCTTACCAGAAGGGGTCACAGAGTGGACAGCGCGCCTCCGTTCTGTCATTGCGAGCCAAATAGAATGGACATTTGGATGGTTTCCTGTGGATGAAATCGTATATATGCCAGCCACTGGACCCCATTTCCTTTTGATGGAGCTCAGGAGTATCCAGCCCTATGCCCCTTATCGAGTTTTGAGGCAGTTGGGGAGATGCCAAATAGTTCCGAAAGATGAAGATCTTAGTGGCCAAGTAGTCGAGATCGGTCCCAACGGACAATTTCATGAAGCAGTAGTCCGGCAAATTTGGAACGAATGTCAATACTTAACAGCAAATACATGTGTACGTGATCGATCCAAAGGTGAAGTTTCGCCGAAATATCTTGCTTGGTTTAGGAGAGAAATCGAGTTTGGGAGACCGGCCAAAAGACCCCATCTCTAGGAGTTCGTCCAGGCATCACAAGAACAGTGGGATTGGTTGGCTAAAGAAGAGAGTTACAGGGCAGAAATAGGCAAGCTGAGGCAACAGATTAGAGACCTGGAATTTGAAAATAGTCTGCAAGTTGACGCCGATCAAGGAGAAAAGAACAAATTGGCCCAAGAAAATGAGGCGCTGAAAGCCCAGATCCGACAAATAAGGATAGATGTTGACAACCAACAAAGGAGTCGATCAGATGAGCGGTTAATAAAAGGGTTGAAAAAAGAAATCAGCGAGTGCCGGAATGATTTGAAGAAATCTGAGGGTACCATAGCACAACTCCAGGCACAATGGGCAAGAAGAACAAAGGAGCGCACACAGTACTTACAGCAGGCGAGGATAGATTATGAAAAGATCTTGCCGGTCTAAAAAGGAAGGTGACCACCCTAGAGAGCAAGGCAGCTAAACAAGCCAAGGCTTTTGAAATCGAAAGTAAACACTGCTACAATCTAATGGCCTAGATGGAAGATGAAATACAGCAGTTACAGAAACAACATCTACATGATTCTCGGGTTTTGAAGGCTAGAGGAGATCAGATAGAACGCTTACTCCTAGAGAAAGACCGAACCAGGGACAAGATTTTGACTATTGCTCATGCTATTACCAGGAAATGTCGGGTGTGTGAAAACATGACCCGCACTACTTTCTTCTCGATGGTGATGATATTTGTGAAGCAAACCATGTATGAATTAGAACAGCTGGAAAGTGGCCTTACACCTAAGCCTGCGGCGAGGCCGAATGACGCCCCGCGGGCACCCAAATTTAAAACTATAATGTGTTCATAGTTTGAATCTGCATTTTTCTTGTTCCTTAGAGTCTGTTGTCTGTTAGAGTCTGTTTTTTTCTTTCGCATCAGAGTTTGTCAGAAGTTATTGAGTTCGTACTTGGTTTGGTTTCGAGTCTGTTATTTCCCTTTCCAAAAGCGTCTGGTTTGTAATAGAATGTTTATTAATGAAAAATCAAAAATTTCCAAAAAATTGTCTCTTTGCTTCTCGCACTTATAGGATAGAACTACGCACGGTCTGATTCATGCGGGGACATGATACGTAGGCAATCTCTATAGGATTCGACCACTACTAAAAAAGAAAAAGGGGGAAATGAAAAATAAATAAAGAAGGATAGAATAAAGGAAGCTTCAAAGAAGGGGCACAATTATGAGAGGTCGGAATGACGCACGCAACCGAAGCAAACACATGATAGAAATGGTTAATTGCCTAGGTGTATTGCATCCCAACGTGTAATTGCATATGTGTTAAACTCTAAAAACTAACAAGTTTGTTGATTGCCAGAGAATTCAAGCAGTTAGTATTTAAAGGATACTGGCACATTATCATTACCAAACCAGATCAAAGGGATCATTACCAAAAATCATGTCTATCCCAGATGTCGACACTAGTGTTGAGGTAGAGGAGTTGGACGTCTATAAAATGAAAGAGTAGATGCTCAAGCTTAAGCAACAGATGGCCGAAATGTACCAAGCCTGGTCAAAGGGCAATCACCGCCAGCTTACTCTGCTAACCCTATTTTTACCCCACCATTAGCTCAGTCTCATGATCATCCCACCACCGATCCAGGTTTTCCCATTTATCAATACTACCATGGCACTACTTCGCATACGCCACAAGCTCCACCACCAAAATTAATTCCATACCCTCCTCGGCCAATCACCCCTGTCTTTATGGCATCTCCACCAGCTGCACTCCATAAATTCCCGAGTGAACCTGTGTTCCAAGCTCAGGACAACCAGTATTATCCCCCAGAGCTTACCTTCAAAGCGCCCGAAACCTATCCATATGATCCACATTCTGACCTACCGGGGAAAATAGAGAAACCAGTCAGAAATCCTGTACAGGAAGAGATGTTCAGAAAAATGAAAAGCATAGAACAATCTTTCAGTGATATGAGAGGGTTAGGAGGTCAGGTGAGTGTAGCTTACAAAGACCTGTGTTTGTTCCCAAATGTACAACTACCAGCAGGGTTCAAAATGCCCAAGTTCGACTTGTACAACGGATACGGTGATCCGGTGGCTCATCTGAGAGGTTTTTGTAGCAAGATGAGGGGAGCGGGCGGAAGATATGAATTACTGATGGCGTATTTCAGCCAAAGTTTAAGTGGATCAGCGTTAGAATGGTACACCAGACAATATCATAGCAGGTGGTACACATGGGACGATTTGGCCCAAGCATTCGCTTGTCACTTTCAATATAATCTTGAGATCATTCCGGACCGATTGTCCCTGACCAAACTGGAAAAGAAGCACAGTGAAAGATTTAGAAAATATGGTTTCCGGTGGAGGGAGAAAGAAGCAAGGGTAGATCCCCCAATGAAAGAAAGCGAGATGGTCGATTACTTTTTGCAGGCTCTGGAGCGAATTTACTTTGGTCATTTGGTGTCCGCAATTGGCAAGTCTTTTAATGAGGTTGTAAAAATGGGAGGCATGGTCGAGGAGGGGCTTAAGTCCAACAAGATCATGAGTTATTCAGCGATCAAGGCAACCACCCAGGCCATTCAAAGCGGCACTGGGGGTGTACTTGGGAAAAAGAAGAAAGAAGATGTCACGGTTGTTGAGTCCGGAGCCTGGTTCGGATCTAGAGGCCCATCACCCTACTATAGCCAATCACGACCCTACCACCAAAATTACCCCCACACTTCATATAGCCCTCTACAGCACTACTACCCACCGCCAGATCCCCATTTTTCTGTCCATCATGCACAAACCTATACCCAAACCCCGGCACACACACAATGGCGTACGCCGGCTCCACAAAATACATACCCAGCTCCACAAAACACATATCCACCCCCAAGGGCCTACAGAAATCCCCTCGGGACAGGTTTCCAACCAAACCAAGCCCTCAAGAATGAGAGGTCACAAAAGCAAAAGACTTTCACCCCTCTGGGGGAATCATATACCAGTCTTTTCCACAGATTGAGGCAGTTGGGCATGTTGAATCCAATTGAGCCTAAAATGCCAAATCCTCCCCTTAGAAATCTTGACCACTCGGTGAGTTGTGAGTACTGCTCAGGGGTCCCTGGGCATGATACAGAGAAGTGTTGGAAACTAAAAACAGTTGTGCAAGAGCTTATTGATACTCATCGGATCGAGGTTCAAGCCCCAGAAGCACCAAATATCAATCAGAATCCACTGCCAGCTCACCATGAGACACACATGATTGAGTTGATACACAAAGAGGGGGAACCCAGGAAACCCTCACATACGGTAATGATGATTCGTTCCAGCGAAACCAGCTCAAAGGAAAAAGTAACCAGTGGGAAATCAGTGGTCCAGTTGAGATGGGAAGATGATAAGCCAGCGGTGGTAGCCGAGAGAGGGTCGACAAGCATTGTTGCAGTGAAACCAGAGAAAGTTAAAGTGGTAGTGCCAAGGGTCGCAAATAAACCTGTTGTGGTCATAAAGGGTGCTCGCACAGAGCCTGTTATTATAAAACCAGTAACTCAGCTTCCAGTAATTAACAGCAAGGCTGTTCCTTGGAATTATGAACGGGTGACGGTGATTTACAAGGGGAAAGAAGTCAAACAAGAAGTTTGTGAAGCGCAGGGTTTGACTCACTCAGGAAGGTGTTTTACTCCCGAGGAGTTAAGAAGAGCTAAAGATAATCCAACGCTGGTAAACAAAGCGGTAACTAAAGAAGGGGCAGAGGAAATTTTGAGGAAAATGAAAGTGCATGACTATTCTGTTGTAGAGCAGTTGAGGAAAACGCCCGCTCAGATCTCATTAATCTCTTTCCTAATCCATTCAGATGAACACCGCCAATCCCTGATGAGAATCTTGAATGAGTCCCATGTTCCCGACAAGATCTCGGTAAACCATCTGGAAAAAATAGCCAACAAGATTTTTGAAGTAAACAGAGTCACTTTTTCCGATGATGAGTTGCCGGTAGAGGGTACTGAACATAACAAAGCCCTTTACCTAACAGTGAAATACGAGGATGCCATGGTTACCCGGGTATTGGTTGACAATGGTTCCAGTGCGAACATTTGTCCTCTCTCCACTCTAAGCAATCTGAAAGTAGAAGAGGAGAGGATCCATAAGAACAGTATCTATGTGCGGGGATTTGACGGTAGAGGCAAAGACTAAGTCAGGGACATAATGTTGGAGCTGACCATAGGTCCAGTAGAATTCACAATGGAATTCCAAGTGCTGGATATAGCCGTTTCCTACAATTTGCTATTAGGGCGACCGTGGATTCACGCCGTTAAAGCAGTACCATCAACACTCCATCAGCTGGTCAAGTTTGAATGGGACAGACAGGAAATAGTTGTGCACGGCGAAGATAATTTGTGCGCTCACAACAACACCATTGTGCCATTCAGTGAAGTGGAAGATGACAAGGGACCATGGGTCTACCAAGTTTCTGACGCAATGATAGTCGAGAAAGTTCCAGAAGGGAAGTGTATCCCAATTCTGAAGATAAACGCCACATCAGTCATGGTAGCATATGAAATGCTAAAGAATGGTTTTGTACCAGGAAAGGGTTTAGGGTCAGATCTGTAAGGCATTATACAGCCCGTGTCTCTTCCTGAAAAATTGGGAACATTCGGTCTGGGATTCAAGCCCACAGCCGCAAACATGAAAAGAGCCAGGAAATTGAAACAGAGGACATGGGTCCTTCCAAATCCGATCCCACGTCTTTCCAGATCATTTGTCAAGTCCGGTGCAAGGAGTCACCCGGTGACAACAATTCCCAGTTCTGCGATTAATCCTGACAAGGAGTTGATTGAAAGATTTGAGCAGTTGTTCGACAGTGTGAACATGGTGGAAATTGGAGAGGGTTCTAGCAATGCGGAAGTGCAATTTGTCGGGCCAAAAACAAAGCTTAATAATTGGAAGGCTACTCCTCTCCCTACTCGGAAGGAGTCTTGGTAGTTCGCTTTGATTTTCCTTTAAGTTTGTGCGGATTATTCCAGGGTTGTAATCTAGATTTCATTTTTTCAGTTTGTTTGAGTGTGCAAACCTTGTTATCTTTTATCAATCAATGAAATACAATTTTCCTTTCTTCATCATTCCTGATGATTTTTATTTTGTTTTGTTTTCTTTTTATACAATTCTTTTTTCGCTGGTTCTAATGACATGGCATGCATAAGGAATTCTCAGCCCAGTCTTAAAAATTAATCCAATTCTGAAATGTTAGTTCAAGAAATAGATTGTGGTTACGAATCAGAATGTGATGATGAAGCCTTCGAAGAGATTAGTAAGGAGTTAAATCACTTCGAAGAAAAACTCAAACCCAATTTGAATGACATAGAAGCCGTCAATTTAGGGGACACAGACAATGTCCGAGAGACTAAAATAAGTGTCCACCTCGAGCCAGAAATCCGGGAGGAGTTAGTCAAAGCACTCATCGAGTACAAAGATGTTTTTGCGTGGTCATATGACGACATGCCGGGTTTAAGCACTGATTTAGTGGTCCACAAATTGCCCACTGATCCAGCGTTCCCTCCCGTCAAGCAAAAGTTGAGGAAATTCAAAACTGATATGAGTATGAAGATTAAAGAAGAAGTTACCAAACAGTTGGATGCAAAGGTTATCCGGGTCACCCGATATCCTGTTTGGTTGGCTAATGTCGTGCATGTGCCGAAGAAGGATGGCAAGATCAGAGTATGCGTCGACTACCGCAATCTCAACAAAGCAAGTCCGAAGGATAACTTCCCACTACCCAATATCCATATTCTGATTGACAATTGTACCAAGCGCGAGATTGGATCTTTTGTGGATTGCTATGTTGGGTATCATCAGATTCTAATGGATGAAGAAGATGCGGAAAAGACAGCCTTCATCACGCCATGGGGAACTTATTGCTACCGAGTAATGCCATTTGGGTTGAAGAATGTTGGGGCAACTTATATGAGAGCAATAACTACTGTGTTTCATGATATGATACACAAGGAGATTGAAGTATATGTAGATGATGTGATCATAAAATCAAAACATCAGGCCGACCTCGTTGAGGATTTGAGGAAGTTCTTCCAGAGGCTTCGCAGGTACAACATCAAGCTTAACCCCGCCAAGTGTTCATTTGGTGTTCCATCCGGAAATCTATTAGGATTCATAGTCAGTCGGTGAGGCATCGAGTTGGACCCGTCAAAGATCAAAGCCATACAAGAATTGCCCCCTCCGAGTAACAAGACTGAAGTGATGAGTCTATTAGGAAGGCTGAACTACATCAGCAGGTTTATTGCTCAGCTCACGACAACTTGTGAGCCTATTTTCAAGTTGTTGAAGAAGGACGCTGCGATCAAGTGGACTGATGAGTGTCAAGAAGTGTTTGATAAGATAAAGGGTTACTTGACAAACCCACCTGTGCTGGTTCCGCTAGAACCAGGGAGACCTTTGATTCTTTACTTGACAGTCTTGGAAAATTTATTTGGTTGTGTACTGGGGGAGCATGACGTCACTGGCAGGAAGGAACAAGCCATCTATTATCTTAGTAAGAAGTTCACGGCTTATGAGGTTAAGTACACTCACCTGGAAAGGACATGTTGCGCCCTAACTTGGGTGGCACAGAAGTTGAAACATTATTTGTCATCCTACACTACTTACCTCATTTCGTGTTTGGATCCGTTGAAGTATATCTTTCAAAAGCCTATTCCGACAGGAAGACTCGCAAAATGGCAGATTTTGCTCACAAAGTTTGACATAATCTATGTGACTCGGACTGCGATAAAAGCCCAAGCATTGGCCGATCATTTGGCCGAGAACCCGGTCGATGAAGAGTATGAGCCACTGAGGACTTATTTTCCTGATGAAGAGGTGATGCATATTGATGAACTAGAACAGGCGGAAAAACCAAGATGGAAACTTTTCTTTGATGGGGCTGCTAACATGAAAGGAGTCGGAATAGGAGCTGTGCTTATTTCTGAAACAGGGCATCACTATCCTGTTACGGCTCAGCTTCGTTTTTATTGTTCCAACAATATGGCTGAGTACTAAGCATGCATTTTGGGTTTAAGGTTAGCTGCAGACATGGATGTCCAGGAAGTCTTGGTCTTGGGAGACTCGGACCTTCTGGTACATCAAATTCAAGGAGAATGGGAAACGCGAGATCTAAAGCTCATACCATACCGACAATGCTTGCATGATCTTTGTCAACGGTTTAGATCAGTGGAGTTCATGAATATTCCAAGGGTCCATAATGAGGTCGCCGATGCTTTGGCTACACTAGCATCAATGTTGCACCATCCGGACAAAGCCTATGTCGATTGTTTGCATATTCAAGTGCGAGATCAGCATGCTTACTGCAACATGATTGAAGAAAAATTCGATGGTGAACCACGGTTTCATTATATCAAGGAATACATCAGAATATGAATATACCCAGTGCAAGCCACGGGGGATTAAAAGAGAACAATTTGACGGTTGGAAAGCGGATTTTTCTTGAGTGGAGGAGTTTTGTACAAAAGAACACCAGACCTGGGATTGTTAAGATGCATAGATGCTAGACAAGCTACGTCTGTCATGTCCAAAGTACATTCAGGAGTCTGCGGACCACATATGAGCGGATACGTGTTGGCAAAGAAAATTCTCCGAGCTGGTTATTATTGGCTAACCATGGAGCTAGATTGTATTAGTTTGTGCGCAAATGTCATCAGTGCTAGATACACGGAGATTTGATTCATTCTCCGCCATCGGAATTACACACAATGTCCGCGCCATGGCCCTTCGTCGCTTGGGGCATAGATATTATTGGACCAATTGAGCCAGTAGCATCCAACGGGCATAGGTTCATTCTGGTAGTCATTGATTATTTCACCAAATGGGTTGAGGCCAAAACCTTCAAGTCTGTGACCAAGAAAGCGGTGGTCGATTTTGTTCACTCACATATCATCTGTCGATTTGGAATCCCGAAGGTGATCATCACAGATAACGGTGCTAATCTTAACAGCGATTTGATGAAAGAGGTATGTCAACAGTTTAAGATTACACACAGCAATTCTACCCTATATCATCCCAAGGCGAATGGAGCAGTTGAGGCAGCCAACAAAAACATAAAGAAGATACTTCGGAAAATGGTAGAAGGTTCTAGGCATTGGCATGAAAAATTACCATTTGCATTGCTGGGTTATCGCACTACTGTCCGTACTTCAGTAAGGGCAACTCCTTATTTGTTGGTATATGGAACTAAAGCAGTAATACCGGCGGAAGTTGAAATCCCGTCCCTTCGAATTATCGCTGAGGCTGAGATTGATGATGATGAGTGGGTCAAAACCCGTTTGGAGCAGTTGAACTTGATTGATGAAAAGAGATTGGCAGTTGTGTGCCATGGCCAGTTATATCAAAAGAGAATGGCAAGAGCATACAATAAAAAGGTGTGTCCCCGGAAATTTGAAGTGGGTCAGCAAGTGCTGAAACGTATTCTTTCACATCAGGTTGAAGCAAAAGGCATGTTCGCCCCGAATTGGCAAGGCCATTCATTGTAACCAGAGTATTGTCCAATGGTGCTTTATGTTTAACGGATATCAAAGGAAAATGCATAGACATGGCTATCAATTCTGATGCAGTAAAAAGATATTATGTATGATTTTTTGGTATAATTGTTGATTGTTTGTATTTGGCATTATTTCGAAGATTGAAATGACGAAGGTAATCTGTTCTACTATCTAAACACTTTACCCTTTGTTCCCCTTTTTTGAGCCTTATTTATTTCTTTCATACCCCTCTTCTGGAATCAATAATGAAAAAGAGAGAAAAGAAAGAAAGAAAAGAAAAGAGAAAATAAAAGAAGTGAAAAATATAACAACAAGGAAATTCAGGTGTGAACTACGTTTGACCTGATCCCCGTTAAGGGTACGTAGGCAGCTTTACGGCTCGGTCATAGTAAAATAAAATATCCAAACATCCCCAAACAAGAAACTGGGGCAGAGGTTGTATTTGTAATAAGAAATGTGATTCCAAAAGTTGTAATTTTAAATTCATGTCAAATTATTTTGAGCCTTTGATACCCTTTCTTTCTAATCTCATCCAAAAGCCCATTACAGTCCAAAGAAAGACCTTCTGATCAGTTTTTCGAGAGATGACACGTCGAGCAAACAGAAGTGATTAATATCAGGGTAATACCCCGGTCCAAGCAGGGAAATTAATGAAAATGAGAGAGTCTCGTCGGAGAAAACTTTCATAGGCACCATAAGGCGACGGAAGTTGAAAGAAATAAAATAAGAGAGTCTTATCGGTGAAAACCTTCACAGGCACCATAAGGCGACAGGAGTTGAGAGAAACGAGAGAGTCTTATTAGTGAAAACCCCTCAAAGGGCACTATAAGCCGATGAGGAATTGAAAGTGGACAAACGAGGTAAGGTTGACAGAAATGATCCGTCGAGGCATCAAGCAGAACAAAGATATTGATTCGGCAAAAGAGTTGGGTTGCGGGACCTTTTGAAATGCAAA
This sequence comes from Nicotiana sylvestris, assembly GCF_000393655.2. NCBI lineage: Eukaryota > Viridiplantae > Streptophyta > Magnoliopsida > Solanales > Solanaceae > Nicotiana > Nicotiana sylvestris. The sequence continues at coordinate 69,854,282 of NC_091063.1, forward strand.
GTAAGGCCATCAGAAAGATTGAGTGATATAATAGACTGGGTTGATTAATCCGAAATGCACGACATGATCATTGAGATCGGTTATACCATTCAGATAAGTCATTTTCCTTTTCTTCTCTTCGAACAATTCTTTAGGAAGACTTTTCTTTTTATTTTTTGAAGTCATCATTTTTCATTTCTTTTGGTTAAAGATTTTTTATAGTAGTTTGTTTTTAAGAAGGATTTTCAAAGCCAACTACCAGTCGCCAACATGGGGCAAGGTAAATGGGGATACGACAGGCCGAAGATAATGTGATGGGACAAGAAAGACGTCATTATAAGACCAAATGATGGATTGCTCTAAGATGTCGTGGAAAGTATGAAGTAAAAGTGGAAAACAACGGTTGAGAAGTTGGCGAATAACAGAAGCATCAAGAAGGTCGAAAGTTATCGGCCAAGTTTCAAGATGGTCGAACAACGCAGAGCATGGAAAAAAGAAAAAAGGAAAACCATCCCCAGCAGGAACATTCCCCACGTTTTAAACTAACAAATTTTCTTTGATTTGAAGCAGGGACAGGAAATGTTATTGATGACGGAAAGATGTGCCACAAAAAATATTGTCAAACTGAGGCCAAAAATTTTCTTTCATTTTGAAAATTATTTGGAAGTCAGGTATCCACTTGGGGAAGAAGGAAGATAACACAAGTTTGGAGAAAAGTGGTATCCCCAGCAAAAGACAAAACAAGTTTTAAAGAAAGCAATTTCGGGAGGAAGATAACACAAGTCTTCAGAGAAGTAGTTCCAGAGGAAGAAAAACACCAGCATTAAGGGAAGTAGTCTTTGAAGGAGGAAAATAACATATTTTTTGAAACACCGGCGTTATCCCCAGCAGTTCTCAGAAGAATGAAACACCAGTTTTGAGGGAAGCAGTTCTGAAAGAAGATAATTCAAGTTAGAAGGAAAATGGTTCAAGAGGCAGGAAGGAACAACGGCGATAGAACGCATTTTTAAGTCGTTGACGAAGTCAGGAGCCCGCCAGGAGAATGGAGGTTGTTATATTTTTCAAGTTGTAGTCGAAGTCAGGAGCCCGCCTAGAGAATGGAGGTTGTTATACGTTCAAGTTGTAGTCGAAGTCAGGAGCCCGCCTAGAGAATGGAGGTATTATCTTTTTAAGTCGTAGTAGAAGTCAGGAGCCCGCCTGGAGAATGGAGGTTGTTATATTTTTCAAGTTGTAGTCGAAGTCAGGAGCCCGCCTGTAGAATGGAGGTATTATCTTTTTAAGTCGTAGTAGAAGTCAGGAGCCCTCCTGGAGAATGGAGGTTGTTATATTTTTCAAGTTGTAGTCGAAGTTAGGAGCCCGCCTGGAGAATGGAGGTTGTTATACGTTCAAGTTGTAGTCGAAGTCAGGAGCCCGCCTGGAGAATGAAAGTATTATTTTTTTTAAGTCGTAGTAGAAGTCAGGAGCCCGCCTGGAGAATGGAGGTTGTTATATTTTTCAAGTTGTAGTCAAAGACAGGAGCCTGCTTGGAGAATGGAGGTTGTTATACGTTCAAGTTGTAGTCGAAGTCAGGAGCCCGCCTGGAGAATGGAGGTATTATCTTTTTAAGTCGTAGTAGAAGTCAGGAGCTCGCCCGGAGGGCAGAGGGTTACAACAAAAATCCCCAGCTTAAACTCAAGTGCAGAAGTCAAAAGAGAGGCAACAATGGTCAAAGAAACATAATTCACGTGTCGAAGGAGAAACAATTCGAATTTCACAAGAAAGAAAGAAACATCAGAGGAAACACAAGCCAACAAGAAAGCAAGGCAACAAGAGCAAGTTTGCAGATCTAGATAAGATTTTGTAATTCCTAGTTTAGTCTAGCTTCTTGTTTTCTTTTAGCATGGTGTAATAAGGAGGTCAGTAAGCAGGTGGCAGCAGCAGCAATAGCAGTAACAACAAAACCACAGCTTCATGGTAGTCCCAGCTATCAACACTTCTCGAACTACATTGACCTGATTCCCTTTTAGTCAGTGATATGTAGAAAACCTTCGAAGCAGAGATTCGGTCAAATCTTTCAAAAATGCTTCACACGGAGTAGCCAAACGGGCAAAAATCGCTCGTATCCGCTCACTTTATCTTTGCACGAAAACTCTTCGTGTTTTCGAACAAAGAGGGGCAGTTGTGAGCACGTGATTTTTGCCTCATACGAATTACTCCAAAAGAATCCCCAAAATTAGGTCTTTTCTTTAATTATGTGTTATTTTTCAGGAATTATTGTGTGATTTTCCTGATTGTTTGCATATATTTGTATGCATGTTTAATTTTATTAATGCATTGAAAATACAAAAATATAGCATTTGCATTTAAGATTTGATTTTTATATTTTTTGGATTTAATTAATAATTAGGTGTTTCACAAAATGAAAATTCAAAAAAAAATAATAACATATTTGGTAATTTTAGTCAAATTGTTGTGATTTTCTTTTAATTTGGTATTTAATTATTTGTAATAATTATTAGTTGGAGTAAATTAATATTTTTAAGTAAATTCGGGTTTTATGATTTAATTAGGATTTTAGTTTTAATTTTGAAAAGGAAAGGAAAAGAAAATTGAAAAGGAAAAGAGAATAAGAAGAGGAAAATCTAGTTGGGCCAATTTGGCCAAGCCCAAGACCAAAACCCAGCCAAACCTGGCCAAAAAACCAGCCCATACCCGTCCCAACCCGGTCCGTCTCCAGCCTCAACCAAACGACGCCGTCTCAAGCCTGTCGATCCAGGACGTTCATTTCATTTGATCCAACGGCCGCAAATCGCCCCCATGCCCCGACCCATTCCCAGCCAAAGACCGATCCGGTCTCGAGGTAAATGAAGCGATGTCGTTTCCATTAATGAATGGATCCAAGCCTATCTCATCAGATCGAGCGGCCTGGATTCATTCCGCCCCTTCATATACGTACTTCACCATACCCCGCCCCCCAAACCAAACACCCCCTCGCCCCATCGTCTCTCTCAGACCCCTCAGAGACGACCCCTCGAAACCCTAGCCGCCACCAAATTCCTTCGCTGTAAACCCGGCGGCAACAGTGTCGGTGACCACCAAACTAACACCCCTAAACCACTTTGACCCCTTCAGTCCAAATCTATACCCCTTTAACCTCGAATCATCCCAGCCTGTTTCGAATCTTAGATCGAAGAATCGAACCAAACCCTAATTTGTTCAATGACCACCAAACTCACACCTTTTGTCCACTGGACCACCCTCGTCCCAAGTCCCTTACTAGTTTTGCGCGAATCAGAGCGGAGTTGGTCGAATCTCAAAACGAAAGAGCAAACCCTAAAGGAAAAGAATTGAGGTCGTGGTCGACCTTAGTCGTGTGTTCTCAGTCGAGAACACTCGATTAAGGTCTGTCTCGGCTTCAAACACAAGTGGGAGTTTCAACTAAAACAAATGGGAACTGGGACTGAAATTCTAAGGTACTTATTTTTCTTTGCTTTTTCTTTTTTTTCATGACTTGTCTAATTAAGTTTCGTTATAGTTTTATCTCTTTCAATTACTTCCCTTTCTTTCTTCTCCTTCGGACCTTTTTCTGGTCCAGTTTTCTCATCTTGGTCGATTAGCATATGTTGAACCAATTAAATGGTCTCGTCGATTGACTCGTTCATGTATACGGTTCAGTTGTTCTCCTCAAGTTATTGGTTGTTATTTTATCTTCCGACCTTGCTATTTTCAGCCTCAGGGCTCATAGCCAGTATACTTGTTGCTCCAGTATTTTGTTCGAGTTTAATTTAGAGTTGTGTTTGTTCCCAATATAGATAGCTTACTCTCATGCATCTGTATGAATCAATTTCTTGACCTTAATAGTCCAGTCTGACTATTGTCCTGAATCATTGAATCCCCATCTTGGTTGAAATGTTGTTGGATTTGATTTAAGTTCAATCGATGATTAAGTTTAATGATTCGAATCTACTTGTTTGTTCTGTTAAGCTTGTTCTGATATGAATCCAACCTTGTTGAAATTGTCCTAATGTTGCTGATTGGGAGTAAGTTTCATGTATCTAATTAGTCAATTGATAGGCTTAAATTGGCTATAGCTGAGGTTTCATACAGGTTTAAAGTGATCGGGGTAGGACAGTAATCACAGGGATTTAAGGGGATAATTTGGGACTTTAAAGTTTAAAAGTGGTTGGTTTAAGTGTTCTGTCCAGTAAGTGCTAAGGTAACATTAAATTAATGTATTTGTTTAGTGCTAATGGGGAACAAAATATAATGGTAGGGGAAGGCTTAAAAGGGATTGATTAAAATATGTTGCCCATACCTGCTTGAACTTTAAATAAAGAAAAGGGTTAATGGGGAACAAAACATACTCTAGTGGAGTTCTAAAGAATATTATGGGCAAAATTAGTTTCTTAATTCTGCCTGAGTGTTCTTACAAGCTGGTAGGGTCAGTGTTTGGATAAAAAGGGGGTCTTTGATCAGAGGAGAGGGGGAGAGAGTTTTGGAGATTTCTTTTAGAAAACAGTCCTAAACAGCATTAGATTTTTAGAGGTGGGAGAGTTTAAGAACAGAAAACCAAAATATATTGCAATTAGTTCTCTTAAGTTCTGCATTTGATCCTTCTTTAATCAGTAAAAAGAGCATTGCAAGTTTGAAGTAAAGTGCCTGATTTTCAATTGTTGGGGGTAGTTTCCAGTTTCCAGCCTGTTTACTGGAGTGTTTGAGGTTCACTGGTTAGTTTTCTTGTTGAATTTGAGGTCCAATTAGCTGTCCGGAGTTTTTTGTTGTTGCTGTTTGGTCTCACAACTGGTTATGAGTTGTGGTCAAGTTTTTTTTCTGATTTGAAACCAGGTTTGGAGCTGTTTCTGAATTCCAAATTGGTTGTCTGCTGGTGTTATTTGTTGTTGTTGTTGTTTGCTGTGTTGTACTGCTGCTGACTTCCTCTTTATTCTTCTGTTCACTCCAATCCAGGTACACAACTAAGCTCAATTTGATGTAGCCTTGAGATAAAAACATGAAATGGAAATGCTCGGGCCCTTAATTATTTGATGTTGTACCTGTAGCTCAGTAGATATAGATGATAAGTAGTTGTAGTCCAATTTGATCTATAACTCAATGAAATGTAGACTGTGAGGTTTGTACCTAATTAGGACTGTTTAAACTGTTAATTCATGTACATTAGTCGTAAACTTTGTATATTTTAGTACTGATTTCAGTTAACATTGAGTTAAAAATCGAATATCAGTATTGTTTGAACCTACAACTAATCCAGAAGTCAACATATGGTGCTTATTCCGATTTCAGGTTAAACGCGCTTTTAAAAACAGCCCAACATGTTAGTTATTGATGTCCTCTCCTTTGTTCGTTAAGCTCAATATTTTGACGTAGGAGCAAGTAATTGCATGTTAATGGTTAATATCAATAGTCTACTTGAATTTGAATTAGTTAACTTATTCATGAATGTTAGCAGAATCAAATAACCGAGTCGTGTAGTTCAAACTCGACCCAGCATATGGATTGGGTTCTTTGGACCTAAAGTTGAAATGGCATTTGGTCTACTAATTTTCAATGGATAGACTATAGGATTTTCTAATATTAACTAATTAGCACCCCCCCCCCCCCTTTTATTTCTTTAGAGACAAATAAATAGAAGAATAATAGTCATTTTGGGATTAGCCTTTAAATAATAAACGAGACGAGCCTCGCCAAATAAAACGCAGAAGTTGCGGGGCCCTCAGTAAATATTGCGTTAAAATACTTTAGATTTCAGGATGGACCGTCTAATGAATTTCATGACTTTCCTCAAAATAATAACGCGCTAGTCACTTTAGGCGCGCTTTTAATAAGTTACTTTCTTAAACTCGGGTGCACATTTATGTGATCCGAATCCAAATCTCAACGGAGTCGAAATGTGTCAATAACCACGGGTACATTGATGTGATGTGGTTCGAGACGTGTTTTCACGACGCTGTAATTCTCTCTTAAAATAACAACAATAAAAGCGGGAAAGAGTTAAAATTTGCACACAGGTCCAACATGTATTAAAATCAGATAAATAAGCTGAATATGACATTTGAGCGACCGTGCTAGAACCACGGAACCCGGGAATGCCTAACACCTTCTCTCGGGTTAACAGAATTCCTTATCCGGATTTCTGATTCACAGACTGTAATACATAGTCAATTTTTTCCTCGATTCGGGATTCAACCGGTGACTTGGGACACCATAAATCTCCCAAGTGGCGACTCTGAATTAAATAAACAAATCCTGTTTCGATTGTCCTTTAAATGGAAAAACTCCCCTACGCCCCTGCGGGCGCAGGTAAAAAGGAGATGTGACAAAAGATAGCAGGGTCTGATAATACAAAAAGAAGAAGAAAAGATGACAAAATAACTACAATGGCTAAAGGAGGAGTGACTTTCCAGTTACTAAGCGACATCTTAGCAACACATTTACACATCAGCATTATTACGACATTTGGCCATTTTGATTGCTTTAGATTCAATACTCAAATTTTGGCAATCATCCCGAGCAGCCTATGTTCTATTGCTCAAATCTGGTAAAGTTAACCCCACATATGCCTCTATCCTTGATTTTTCACTGCTAACTTGCCTACTTGCCTTTTCGTGACTTTGGGTCAACAACAGTGGTGCTTGTTCCATTGGTTGAGAAGATACTTTTATTTCTGAGGGTTCTTGGATTATTTTTGTGACTCACTATTGCAAACCAACAAACCGGCCATCTTTGACTTGCTTTTATTTTAAAACAATAAGCATGTTAGAATAAACACTCTCTTTCTTTTTTTTCTTTTTCTCTTTTAGTGGGATCATTTATTTATTCAGAGTCGCCACTTGGAATAATTTATGGTGTCCCAAGTCACCGATTTATTTTAAATCCCAAATCAAGGAAAATGACTCTATTTTTACGGTCTGCGAAACACAGAAATCCGGGTAAAGAGTTTTGTTAACCCGAGAGAAGGTGTTAGGCATTCCCGGGTTCCATGGTTTTAGCACGGTCGCTCAACTATTAATAATCAGCCTCATTATCTGATTTATTACATGTGTAGAACCTATTGTGCATTTTTAACTTTATAACCGCTTTTAATATTTATGGAATTTATTTGAAGAAGTCGTGATGTCACGCACTCGTTTGTTTTGTACATATTGCGAATCGCGTCACGGAAACCGTACCCACGATCTACAACATGTTTACTTTATTATTATTGAGAAATTAAGGTCGAGTTACGTGAAACGCACACTCGAATTGGGATTATGTATCATGACTATGCCACGGGAACCGTACCCATAATCACAATAATTTTATTAATTGCGCCTAAAGCAAGCTACGATGTTTCAACATTATTTATTTTCCTAAACTAATTTGAAGTTATTGCAAGGCCATAAATTATGGGGAAGATATTATGAATTAATGCTAATTTAAGGACGGGCTAACTGATGGGTTCGTTTGTATTGGACTGATTGAATTAAACAATTGGACCATTTATTCAATTCAAACTAGTTCCTGTATCTTCTATTTCAAACAGAGCCAACATCAAAAATTAAAATAAGAATGTAAATAAAATAGCATTTCATCCAAACTATGTCAGGTAGTGAATTAACTCCAAGCCAACCAATTACGAGCAATTTCAATGAAGAACATGATATCACAAATAAGGAATCTGGCTAAATATATTATTCCAGCAACAAATAATATAGCAATTGACAAAGGATAAGATGGAAACCAAACCTTTTATATATGAATAAAGCTAAAAATTTGCAATTCAATCGGAATAACAAAGCAATAATCACTGGACTGAAACGTCGAAATTGTGCACCGGAACCTCGAATCGATACCGAAAAAATCGAAACCCAAACTTGAAGCTACTGTTCACTCGATTTTTAGACTGAAATTTGCCGCCTCCCTCTCTTCAGCGATTTGGTCGCCGATAATTAAAGGCAATATATAGAGTAGTAATATGGACCCGAGCTTTAACAAAGCAAAGTGCTCTAATGTTTTAGCTAGCAGTTGAGAAATTAAAGAAAGCTTGTGTATATGAAAGCATCAATTTGTGCTTGCATTGCTCATTTATGACGATCCGCGTGATTAGTTTGATTACAGTATGCTTTGATACTATAAAGGCACGAAATTGTCCAGGAAATTAATATGAAATCATGGCCCATGGATATGATGTATGCTTGTCTTTCTAGGGTGGAGGAATTGTGGGGTTGAGGCCGTTGATCACAAGAAGATGACGGGGTTTTTTTGGAGTGGAGATTCGGCGCTAGGTTGGAGGAAGATGGGTGGAAAAAAATGGCTGAAAAAATTAGGGTGTAGGAATTAGGGGTTTTAAAAGGTTTTAATTTGGGTGTAAAGGGTATTGGGCTCAATGTTTTGGGCTATGGATAATTGGGTTGGACCATGTCTTTTGGGTTTGAACTTAGGCTAAAAAGACGAAATAATACAATGTATCTATAAAAATGTAAAAATCACTCTAAATTAAAATAAACTAATATAAAACTAAATACTACGAGTGAAACTAATTTTTTTTTGTATTTTCAAATGTTATAATACTATAAATATAAATATACTAATTGACTTTAACCTAAAGATGAAAAATATTTTTTGTAATTTTTTTATTTTTTGTGATAAAAATAAAGTAAAAGAGTCAACACTATTTAGAATAGTGATACTAAACCTAAACTAAATATTTACGCTAAAATGTGTAAAATCTTGGGGAGGGTCAAAAATTACATGTCAACAACTGTCCCTCTTTGACTGGAAACGCGAAGAGTTTTCAGATAAAGAACAACGAGACAGGTTTTTTGACCCGACTCTTATTTAGAGGGATCAAAAACTAAGAGAAAGGATATTGTGACTGAGCTCTGGTATTTGAGCTGCCTACATATCCTTGGCTATAAAGGAATCAGGTCACATGTCATTCAGAATTAGGAAGAGTGATGGAGTACCAAGGTGGAGAGCCGATTGAGGTGCCGTCGAGGTTTCGATTCGCGGTCATATTATTACATAAAAATCAAAAATGAAAAAGACTAACTAAGCCTATCAGCTACAAGTTACAAGATTCCTATCTATGAGTTTTCTAAAGCTTGATCTTGTGTCTTGGTTGGTTCTTCATGTGGACAGCTTATTTTGTCGTCTTTTCTTCTTCTTTTTGTGTTATCGAACCCTGCTATCCTTTATTCAATAAAAAGCAGTCAGTCATTTTGTGTCTATTTTATGCATAGTTCTTTTCACGCTAGTTTTAGTGACATGACATGCATGCGGAATTTTTGGCCAGATCTTAGAAAACTGATTTAGTCTTGAATTGGACAAGTGAGAAAGAGACACTTTTGAAGAAGAATAGACACGTGAAACATTTGAAAAATAAGCATGAGCTAAGTTTACATGGAACCAAAGTAGTCATGCTTATGGAAGTTAAGGATCTCTACCTTTTGAATCATTTGAGAAGATCGGGCTTAGGGATAATCGGACGGGTTGATGTCTGTTTAGCACTAAGAGATAGAAAGTGTTTTTCAATAGAAGGTGTATTCCGGAAAGCTTCAAATGGATCAGTTAGTGGCAAAATGCATCTTCTACATCAAGACAAAATCCAAGAAAAGTCACCCAAATTGACAAGGGTCTTTCACATCGAGGAAAGTATTGCTTATACAGCTTTACACTAAAAAATACCCAAGAAGACAGGGATGTTCATCAATGATGTAATCACGAAAGGATACTATAATTGGCGTTCTCGAGGCTGGGAGGCCCTTTTTCTGCTATCCAAACACTTTATACCCTTTGTTACCCCTTTTGAGCCTGTGTTATTTTCTTTGACCACCCTCTTTTGGAATCAAGTTTAGAGTCAAGAGAAAGAAAAAAGAAAAAGAAAATAAAAGTCCATGCCCCAAGAGTACAAACTGGGGCAGCTTTTAGAAAGTTCTAAGTAAAAAAAAAATAAGAAGAAGAAGAAAAGAATTGTTAAAGGTCCATGCCCTCAAAAATAGAAGCTAGGCAACTTGAAAAAAAAAGAGAAAAAAAAGATACAGAAAGTAAGATGAAAAAAATTTAGTTAGGTGAGATGTTTGAACTACGTTCGACCTGATTCATTAAAAAAGGATACGTAGGCAACTTCACGGTTCAGTCCAACCAAATAAGAATTTCAAAAAAAAAGAAGAAAGAAAAATCCCCAAAAAAAATCTCCAATAACTGAAACTAGAGCACAGATTTTATTTTACTTTTGAAAGAGTCGATTCCAAGAGTTGTAAGTCCACAACCCCCTTTACTTTGAGTTTATTTTAAGCCTGTTTTTTTCTCTTTTTTTTCAATAACTAGTCTTAATGATCATGACATGTTTTTTGGATTTAGCGGCCTGATCTATCAAATTAATACAATCTTCCCTTTTACCATTCTTGTGACCTTTGAAGTCGGGATTGTTTGTGACAATTCTTTGCATCAACTTCATGTCTCACATTCTACTAGTGGTGCCCCGAGGGATTTTCACCAACAAGTCTCTCTCATTTGTTTATCTCTACTTACCGTCGCCTTACAGTGCCCGTGAAGGTTTTCACTAGTAAAACTCTCTCATTTTTCAATTTTCTCTCTCTCTCTCTCTCTCTCTCTCTCTCTCTCTCTCTCTCTCTTCTGTTGCTTTCTTGAGCAACTTGACAGTGTTCTATGTCGTGTGACAACCATTTCTCATTACATGCTTCGCTTGGTATTCTTGAAGGCATATCGGGAGGTTTTTATTTGGAAGGATTTTGTATAGGGTTGGAAAGAAAGGACGTCAAGAAGGCTGGTATGACACTAACAGAAAAGAAGTCACGCTAGCGGGCACTTCCCCGGAGATTAGAAGAGAGGGGTTTCGTAGCAGTTTATATACAATTCAAATAATATCAAAGCGGTAAAAGCGGAATTTAGCACATTATTCCCAAATATATAAAAAATCAGATAATAAATAAAGCCAAGTATAACAGTTATTTTAAGCTCGAATTCTGAACCCTAAACCAGAAATTCTGGGTTCTTTTTCCCAGCAGAGTCACCAGAGCTATCACACCTCCTTTTTCTACCACCGAAGGTGGTATATGGGAGTTTTTCCAATTAAAGTGACAATAATCGAAACGGGATTATTTATTTATTCAGAGTCGCCACTTGAAATAATTTATGGTGTCCCAAGTCACGAGTTTATTTTAAATCCCAAATCGAGGAAAATGACTATTTTTACGGTTCGCGAAACACAGAAATTCGGGTAAGGAATTTTGTTAACTTGAGAGACGGTGTTAGGCATTCCTGGGTTCCGTGGTTTTAGCACGATCACTCAACTATTAATAATTGGCCTCATTATCTGATTTATTACATGTTTAGAACCTATTGTACATTTCTAACTTTATAACCACTTTTAATATTATGGAATTTATTTGAAGAAGTCGCGATGTCGCGCACTCGTTTGTTTTGTACACATTGCGAATCGCGTCACGGGAACCGTACCCACGATATACAACATGTTTAATTTATTATTATTAAGAAATTAAGGTCGAGTCACATGAAACGCACACTCGAATTGGGATTATGTATCATGACCATGCCATGGGAACCGTACCCATAATCACAATAATTTTATTAATCGCGCCTAAAGCAAGCTACGATGTTTCAACATTATTTATTTTCCTAAACTAATTTGAAGTTATTGCAAGGCCATAAATTATGGGGAAGATATTATGAATTAGTGCTATTTTAAGGACGGGCTAACTGATGGGTTCATTTGTATTGTGCTGATGGAATTAAACAATTGGACCATCCCGTTTCGATTATTGTCACTTTAATTGGAAAAACTCTCATATACTACCTTCGGTGGTAGAAAAAGGAGGTGTGACACCAGTCGGTACCCGCCTAGCCAACCCGACCCAGTCTCTTCTAAAAATCCCGATTGTTGATCTTTAAGATCAACGGCTCACATTTAACCCCACCCTTTTAATTACCCAAAATCCCTAAACCTAACCCATTTCTCACCATCCTCCACCCCTAAATTCTCTCTACTCCTCTCCTCTCTTCTGTCAAACCCTAGCATTGTTGTATGCAGTAAAAATCGGCAGTTCGATTTTACAATCATCAAGGCATCCCGAGGGTTTTCAGTGGTCAATTCTAAGGGTTCTCGGTGATCTACTTCGAGGTAGTGTAAGTAACGACTGGCCCCGAGGCAATGTAACTTAGTGGTCTTGACGGATCAAGTTGAAGTTCCCAAGGCGCGTGCATATAGCTGGCCAAGTCTAGCGGACTGCTTAGAAAAGCGAATTAAGGTATTAAATGGTTGTACCAGCTTCATATCTTTGTAATTAATGCATTTGTACTATGTTGGGATTTCCCCTCTTATATAAAGGGGTTCCTTGTCATTATGTAGGGATATGTTGCTCAATACTAAATACACAAGAACATTCTCTCTGCTCTCTAACATATTCTCTTGATATTATTGTTTCCACTTATTGCCTATATTTATTGTGTTCTATTTATTATTATTCATTTATTGCTTATTATTGGACATAAAGAGCTGCCATTGATTATATTATAAATGTTAGTTTCTATCGACCGCCCTCGGCGAACGTCGAACTTGACCCCGAGGCCCCGAATAAGCAAGCTTGAGGCCCCGATTGACAGCGATTCGGTTTGGTTAATATCTCGTTTTTAAGCTCTTATCATGATCTCAAGTACTTCACTTAGTACCAACTTCTTAACAACTAGCATAAAAATAGATCACATATTTTTAGAATCACTAAATCAAATTTAATTGTTATTACTATTTTCACGGTAAACAGTTTGGCGCCTATCGTCGGGCTAAAAACAGCTTGGAATTGGTTTTCTTGCTGGTTTTACTACGTAACGCAAGTTATCTTTCACACTTTTTCTTGCCCAAGATCTTTGATTTCAGGTCAAAATGTCTAATTCGGTGAACAACAATCTTTAGAACCATGGAGAAAATGGTATGGATGTTCCAGGTGTTGGTGTACCACCACGAAACCTTGAGAATGCACCAGAACCAATTCCCGTGGACGCAGTCTCACGCGATGCCCAACACGTCAATATAAGCTCCCACACTGACAAGAGCATGAACCAATGAGACCAACAAGAAGAAAATCCCAGCTAAGGAAGAACGGGAGGTTTGCCTTCACGTTATTTTTGAAATGTTTCATGCACAACATCTAGCGATTGCTCAGCTGCAAAGTCACCAGATAACTCCCAGCACGGTAGCACCGGGGATGGCTCCCCCAACCGAGTAGGTACCGGAGAGATCAAGCAACAACGGGTCGGCAGCCGACCCCGCCATCGTAAAGATGCTCGAGGACCTCACAAAGAGGATTGAATCGGGCGAGAAGAAGATAGAAGCCAACAACAAAAAAGGTTGACACCTACAACACTAGGATCGACCAAATTCCAGGCGCACCCCCGATCCTGAAAGGTGTGGATTCAAAGAAGTTCATATAAAGGCCATTCCCAGAGGAAGCAGCTCTAAAACCAATTCCAAAGAAGTTAATAATTCCAGACCTTCCGAAATACAATGGAACCTTAGACCCCAATGAGCACGTTACTGCTTACACTTGTGCAGTGAAGGGCAACGAACTAAAGGACGACGAGATCAAGTCCGTCTTGCTAAAGATGTTCGGGGAAACACTCTCGAAAGGGGCCATGATGTGGTATCACAACCTAGCTCCTAATTTTATAGACTCATTTGCCATGCTGGCAGATTCTTTCATAAAGGCACATGTCGGTGCTATCAATGTAGCAACAAGGAAATCTGACATATTCAAGATCAAGCAGACGGAGAATGAGATGCTACGAGAGTTCGTATCTCACTTTCAAATGGAATGAATGGAACTGCCACCAGTCTCCAGCGACTGGGCAGTGCAGTCCTTCACTCAAGGTCTAAATGAACGAAGCTCGGTGGCCACGAAGCAGCTGAAACAAAATCTGGTTGAATATCCCGCGTGATCTGGTCGGACATTCACAATCGATATCAAATCGAAAATCAGGGTCAAGGACGACCAATTGGGAGCCCCCTCGGGCTCGGAATACCCAAGCAGGCTTCTGGCAAAGAAGCCAAATCCTAACAAAGAAAGGTACCGGTCATACACCGAAGACAGGAGAAACGCCCTGAGTTGATCGAAGGATGAACCGAGGCTAGAACCCTCGGGGACTCGTCAACAGAGCTGGATTTGACAGGTACACAGGGCCGACGGATGCATCTCGCTTGTTGGCATACAACTTTAACGTCGACATATAATACATCATGTTTGCCATCAGTAAAATCAGAGACGCCGGGTGGCCAAGGACTGTACAATCAGACCCTTCACAAAGGAACCATAATTTAGTATGTGAATTTCATAGCACGCATGGTCACATGACCGAAGATTGCTGACAACTCCATGAAGAAGTGGCCCGATTACTCAACAAAGGTCACCTCAGGGAATTCCTCAGCGATCGGGCCAAAGTTCCGGGAAAGAGAGGCGACCAAAAAGAACAAAGTGGATAAGCCGCAACACGTCATCCATACGATATTTTGAGGTGTCGGCGCCCTGCAGGAACCCTCTGCCAGGAGAAGAAAAACATCCCTCGATAGTGATAAGCGAATTCGAGGCTCTATCCCAACCCCACAATGGCACACTAGTAACTTCTTTTCTTGTGAACACATTTCAAATTAAACATGTACCTGTGGATCCAGGTAGCTCGGCCAATATTATCAGATCGAAGGTGATAGGAAATCTTGGACTATTTGACCAAATTATGACCGCCTTTCGAAGTCCTCAACGGACTCAACACGATGAACAAAACAATGAAGGGAAAACTGCCATACCAGTCAATATGGTCGGCGCAACCCAAAACACCAATATCTCCACTATCAAAGGGGCTGAAGGATAAACAACTAGTGAAATAGCAACCACGAGGCATGTTCTCAGCTATACCCGAATGAACAAAGCAGAGGACTGTACCGCGTCCTCATCACAAGCGACTGAGACATATCAGGGTTCGAAACACCGCCGGCACATCCTCCACTAAGGTATGACCATCTCCATTTTTGTTAAATTACATTCTAAACTAACCTAAATGCAGGTATCCGATTGAAACGGCCAAAGCACTTTCCAACTTGAAGGCCTTAGGTTTCAAAAAGCATGCGTTGCACTCTTTTCCTTTGACCGGGTTTTTATCCCAAGAAGGGTTTTACCGGCAAGGTTTTTAATGAGGCAATATCCATATGCTACCTAAGGAAGACTCAACAAGTATTCAAGGTTTCTATTGCAATAAACCTCGAATATTGGGGGGCATCTGATAACTAGGGATTTTAATGCATTTTATACTCCTTCTTTCTTATGTTTTGATTAGAAATTCGTACAAAATAGTCCCAAAAGGCTCACATGTTGTGCCTGATTGCAGGTTTGATCAACAAAGTGACAAGAAGTCAAATATCAGCTCAAAAGAAGTGAAACTTTCACAAGTATCAAGACAAGACAAAGCTCAGGAAAAACGAGGTCTGTGCGGTCCGCACTGAGAGGTTCAGAGACCATGACATTCAGGCATAAAGGCAATGCGGCCGCACACCATTCTGTGTGGTCCGAACTAAGATCAATACGGCCGCACTCGATTTAGTGCGGTCCACATTAAGGAGGATCAGAGAGTTGCCAAATTTCGAGTTCAAGCAATGCGGTCCACGCTCCATTTTATACGGACCGCACTAGAAGCCTCTGCGGCCGCAGACCATTCTCTGCGTTCTGCAGTGCCCAAGTTCAGAGAGTTAGATTTTCAAGCTCAGAGACTTAGTGCGGCCGCACACCATTTTGTGCGGTCCGCACTAGTCCCGCAGGGGTATTTTTGTCTAGATTTTGCAACTTTGTATAAATAGCTTTTTTCCCATTTTTAGAGTATCAGATAGTTTTAAAACATAGCTACGCTCGTGGGTTCGAATATTTTAGCCATTTTGGGCAATTTAATCTACATTTTCATCATTGAATCTTATTATTTATCTTAGGAATTAATTAATATGAGTTGTTCTTCATCTATTTCGTGCTTTTCTTCTTTAATTATGAGTAGCTAAACCCATAAGCTAGGATTGTGGCTCAACCCTAATGTGGGTAATTGATGGGTCTTGAATTTTAGGGCTAGATTGACTATGGGTGTTTGATATTTGGGCCAATTTCTTGGTTAATTGCTGAATTAGTGATTGCAAACACTAGTTTGTGTTTAGTTGATTTGAGCTCTTCTTGAGAAAGAGAGCCTAAGTTTCCGAAATTGGTCCAACAAGGAATTGAGGCGTACTCTAGAGATTGATAGCCTCAATTAAAGGGTTAAACCTTTAGAGAGTAATACTCGACTTGAACCTTGATTGCTTGTGCAAATTTGCATACCCAATTGGTTTTGAGAAAGTCAATTCGGGCAAAATCACTCGAACCACCGAGAGGTGTAGAGTGGGTAATATCGTGCAACGGTTATATCATACTCCCCAAAGCGACAAAGAGCTCTAATTCTTCCTCCGACTCTCGGGCCTCCTCGATCTCGGCTGAGAGATCGGCACCTTTAGCACTGGCTTCCTCTAAGGCTTGCCTCTTCGCCTTTGCACTAGCATGAGCGATTTTTCGAATCAGTTTTTGCTCAGCCTCCACCGACATATTTCGGGCTATTTGATTCGCAATGGCGGCGTCCTTCAAATAAGTAGCAACTTTTTCTTTGACCTCGGACTTGGCCGTAGATAGCGCAGCAATCTCTTTTCGAGCATTTTGGAGAAGACCCTGGGTCGATGCCAATTCCGAGGTCACTACCTCATTTATCTTTCTTAGCTCGAGGATCTCCACATTCTTTTGCCCGATTTGTGAAGGAAAAGATAAGCCAGTAAATATCGAATTATAAGAACAATGAATGGATTTACGAATAACAAAATACCTGCTCAGCAAGATCAGCCTTTTCTTGGAGCACTCCCTCCAAAGCCGCCCGAAGCTCGCTTATCAATACTCTATCTTTGTCCTCATTGATGCTCGAGAAAAATGGCTTTTTGGAACGATGGTGAAGCTTAATCACACCTCGATAAAATTGAGGGCTATACAATCTAATCAGGTGGTCGAGGGTAAAGGTCTCACCCTCGACCTCATTGGAGAAGTGGTGGAGTATGTAGACTATCCTCTAGAAAGAGGGATAGATTTGGTCAAGCGTCACTTAATACTTGTGGTCCCAAAGTGAATGGGTACGTATATACATAAAGGAAGTCAGCCTTGTGGTCCATTATGCTCTCGTTAAAATGGGGGATCTCAACCAGCACCGCCTCCCTCCATCGACAGTCTTTCTTCACTTTCCCTATTTCAGTCACGACGCTAATATACCGGGACACGTGTTCAAATCGGCCCAGTGTAGACGAGGGTCTATCGACGGAAAAATCCTTCGTCGTGTTGAATTCGGTGGGGGTACATTGTTCTATGGTGGGTATCACTTTGGGCTTTCTTTTGGATGTTCTAGACGAAGAGGTAGCCTCGTCTTTCTGAGGAACTGTCTTGGAACTTATAGCCATGATAGGGAAAGGGAATTTCTGAGAAAGTAGGCAGAGAATCAAGCACGGAAGAAGGAAGAATGTGAAAAGGGTTAGATTTGCCTTTGAAAACATGAAGATGTTGTAAAAGTGTGAATTATCAAACAACTGATGCATTTACATAAGTCATACGGGCAGCGGAAAGGACGAACCAATAGTGGTTCGTGGGCTTCTCAATAGTCATTTTTTACGGCGACCCTTGTGCGGCTTTAGAGTTATGGCATTTAATGCTCTGATGGACTGACGTCATGATGATGATGCTTAAGGAGTAGGAGTTCAAAGTCATTTCCTATCACTTTGTTCAAGGAAACGTGGGGACTATCTGTATGTCGTAGAAATCAGCGGTTTGATCTTACAATCATCAAGGCATCCCGAGGGTTTTTAGTGGTCAATTCTGAGGGTTCTCGGTGATCGACTTCGAGGTAGTGTAAGTAATGACTGGCCCCTAGGAAATGTAACTTATTGGTCTTGATGGATCAAGTTGAAGTTCCCAAGGCACGTGCATATAACTGGCCAAGTCTAGTGGACTAGTCAGAAAGGCGAATCAAGGCATTAAATGGTTGTACCAGCCCCATATCTTTGTAATTAATGCATTTTTACTATGTTGGGATTCCCCCTCTTATATAAAGGGGATCCTTGTCATTATGTAGGGATATGTTGCTCAATACTAAATACACAAGAATATTTTCTTTGCTCTCTAACATATTATCTTGATATTATTGTTTCTACTTATTGCTTATATTTATTGTGTTCTATTTATTGTTCTTCATTTATTGTTTATTATTGGCCATAAAGAGCCACCATTGATTATATTATAACTATTAGTCTTCATCGACCGTTCTCGGCGGACGTCGAACTCGACCCCGAGGCTCCGAATAAGCAAGCTCGAGGCCCCGATTAACAGCGATTCGGTTTGGTTAATATCTCATTTTTAAGCTCTTATCTTGATCCCAAGTACTTCACTTAGCATCAACTGTTTAACAACTAGCATCAAAATAGATCAGGTATTTTTAGAACCACTAAATCAAATTTAATTGTTATTACCATTTTCACGGTAAACAGTCGTCACCCCCAAATCTCTCCTATTTCGGCTCAAACATGGAATCAATCCATGATTTACTTACCTATTTTGTATTACTCTATCATTATACGCTCGTCTATGGTATTACTTAAATGCTTTCCTATTTTGGCAAGACCTACCTCAATAACGGGTAGATTTACCTTGATTCTGTGAAGCTCTGGATGATCTTTCGTCCATATACATGTTTTATTGAACGATTATTGCATCTCTGATCCGATTCAAAGCATCAATCTCAACTAGGGTTTGAGACATTTCCTTGTTCTTTACTGATTCCTAATTGATACTCTTTCCTTTCTCGTATTTGACTAATATTTTCCTTATTTCTATTTAATCTACCGTGTTTCCTTTTTTACCTTATTTTACCCTAAATCTGATTGTTAATCGATTCTTATGTGATATTTTCCTCATTCTCTACTGTCCCCTTATTGTAAGCGTTACTCGCGTGATTACATGCCATTATTCTCTGTTAATATACTGAACTCTTTGTTTATGTATTATTTGCCCTAAAAAATTAGATCCTAATTGATTTTATATTTAATACATACCGAGTTTCATATTTATACTATACTACTATATAAACCCCTCCCCTTCCCCTTTAGGAGACAGAAAAAAAAAATCAATATACTCTCACTGATAAACTTAATATTTGGCTCTGTGCTCTCTCTTTGCTATCTCGTTCTATCTCTGGTCTGGCCGGCTAAAAGCCAAGGCCAAACATTCTAGGTTCTCGACTTTGTGGTGTTATTCTTGCTTTTCTTGCCTAACTGATGATTGACTACCCTTTGTCATTTCATTCCTATGTATCCATGAACTATGTTTATGATTCAGCATGTTTAAAGTTTATTTCTAAGCATGATTTTGTCAATTTCATGTTTGATCGTGTATCTCTAGTTCTCTAAGTAATACTATTAGTTCTGAGACTATTTGTTTTGAATAATATTAATCCTCTTAGGTGTTGGCTTAATACCTTTAAACTTGCTTCTTGTATGCAGTTTTATTAGTTCTGCACTTGTCTTGAATCTCTAGTAATCTCTTAAGGTAACACTAGAATACTTGTTAGTTCACCTATCCTGAATCTCTACAAGTTTGTCCTGGTATGTTTGACCAGTGCTAAGCCCTTATTCTATCACTCATAACCTGTCTTTTAGCATGTCTTTAATTCATTTGATTCCATATGATTGTTTGACTCTAGGGTAACTAGCTCATGTTTTCATACCATGTCTAAATGTTGATTATGAGTAAACACAACTTGTCCTAAAATGTTAACATGTACACTTAGCCTAATTAGACCTTTCAGACTTTAACTTATCAAGTACTACACATCTGTGCATAAACAACTTTGCAAATCTTGCCAATTTGTCTTAATGCAACTCTGCATATATATATTATGTGTTTTAAAACTCTGTTATGATGGTTTTTCCTAAAATCAAATATGTTTTAAAATCTATCATTTACCATTGCCTCCTTTTATATGCTGCCACTTTTAAACTCCTATTCTTAGGTCCTTTAGGTTCTATCCCTCACCTCCTCAGTGTGAGCACTGCTTGGGGACCATGCGAGACCCTTGTGAACTCTAACACACTAGGGTCTGGTTTCTAATCTTCTCTGAACTGTTTCTAAGTATTTGTTCTTTAGTGTGAGCATTGCCTTGGGTTCTTGAAGCCCTTGAGAACTTTGACACACTAAAGATTTGGGTTCTGTGTGCTATGGGTGAATCATTCACCACTGATTATTGTGTACCTGTGAAAGTGAGTCTTGGAGCTGCTATGGTTTGAAGGCCTGAGTTTCCCAGATGTATTTGGGCCAGCTGTAGGCTCTCTATAGTTTATTTCATCATTCTTATGTAATTCATTCACTAATATGGTCTGTAATAATTTTGTAACAAATAATTCTGGGGTATCTATTAAATTGAGAAGGGTTTCTTATTTTCATTTGCAAAGTCGGGTAGAAATCCTGCCTATAGGGTCTCTATTTGTAAATTATGCCTATAAGTTCCATATTATGTTGTTGTGTGTTAGAAATCCTGCCTATAGGACTCACATTGTGATCTGTTAGAAATCTTGTCTTTAGGTGTATTAGCTTGTGCAGTAATCATATGTTAACAATCACGCTTATAGGATCTATATTTGGCTCAATTATTTTCTGACTCAATGTGTATAAATTCCTGCTCATATACTGCTCAATGCTAGAAATTATGCCTATAGGATTAAATCAGTTCAATGCTAGAAATCATGCTTATAGGATTAAAATCAGTTCAATGGTAGAAATCATGCTTATAGAGTTAAAACCAGTTCAAACCTAGAAATCATGCCTATAGGGTAATAATCATCACACTCGTAGAAGTCATGCTTATACTGATTATGAATATGTTTCTGTGATTATCACTGCCAATCACTTAGACAACATGCCTATAGGGTTTAATAATAATTCTGGACTTATGATTGCGATTTACTATAATTCATTAACGCCTGAAACGCTAGATATGGTATGAATTAAAATCATTAGGCAATATACGTAGGCCCTAATACCCGCATTAAGAACTGACTTGGCATATTGCTGCTCCCTTGTTTGAGATATCCTGCCCATAGGACTCTAAGATTAATAATGTATGCTAAATCAGTTGTGTGCATTTGTTGTTTACATGCGGAGATCAATATGAGCCCATATCTGTCTTTATTTGAGAAGTCCTAATTGTTTTACTTGTCACCTAGTATTTTACAATTTTGAGAACCTTAGGCCTAGTCTAGAACTTCCCCAAATAGAGGTCCCAATGCCTACAGGATCTTAGATAAGGGACGAGTAGTGCACGCATAGGACACGAGTTAGAATCAACTAGAGCGCTTTAGGTAATAAACTCAAAGATAGTAATCGGGTAGCAGGAGATGATAGTTTGTGCCCGCTAGATAGTACGAGTAACACCCCCATCTTCGGGAGTTACGAAGTATTATTTATGTTGCACGGGGTGATCCTATAGGCTAAAAAATTTAGGATCCCCCATCCTTATTAAATAGTTTATTCGCTTCCTTAAACTAATTCGCATAATTTAAGTTCGGCCGGGACCCACCGTTGTGGACCTCGAGGGGTGCCTAACACCTTCCTCTCAAGGTAATTTGAGCCTTACTCGATCTCTGGTAATGCAAACTGGTATAATCTGAGTTATTTGCTATATGTGCCCCAACGCACCGTAATCCGTTAGGTGACGACTCTAATAACCAATTCCTTTTCCTACTCTCTCAAAAGGAGTTGTCAAAATGTCGAAATCCGATTTCGCGAGAAAATGGGGGCGCAACAATAACATCATTATCGGGGTCTCCAGAGAATCGAGGCTCAAGTCGTTTCTTATCGTTTTACTCTAAGAAACGAGGGGACTATTTTTATATGGTAGAAATTGGGGCTACCCAATTTCATTCTTTGGTCGAGATAAGAATGTCACGTCAAAGAGCTAGGACGTCGAGTCTGGACCGAGGTCAACATCAATTGCGTCCAGAAAGAGATAAACTGCGAGTGACATCGGTATAGCTTGATAACGGAAAAGGTGAGATATCCGCGATTGGTCAAAGATCGTGGCGTGAATCTCGAAACGGAACAATCTACGGTGATTAGTCAGATGTTAATATGGTTTCCTACTATAATTAGAAGTGTACCTTATTTAGGACTCTTCTATTATATAAAGAGGGATCTCATTCGTTTGTAAGGATCATCATTGTTCACTGATAAGAATATATACACTCATTACTTTCCTGCCATTTCACTTACTGTTCATCAGAGTTGCTTTATCATTTACTATTCTTACTATCCCACCTCGAGACTATCCCAAGTCGAGGTCGAGACCAGGCTAGCGTACTGGTTTGATATATTTTATTCTCTAATTTATTCATTTATTTCCTTGCTTATCAATTAGTATTGAACGAAATCGCATATCCTTAAAACCACAATATAAGTTTAATTGTTATCCGAATTTGAGGGTAAACAGTACTACTATGAATCTTTTATAGCATTTTTATTTTACAATCTTTTACTTCAAAAGTAAAACAACTTACTTATAGCCCTTTGCAGGAAAGCCTTTAAGTTAAATTAAAAATTGATCCAGGTTTTCACTCTTCGCTTGAAAAAGTTAAAAAAAAAATGTCGAATTAATACTTCTCGTAAACTTTCATCCTTTTGTAGTTTTATTTTTAGATACCCGTATAATTTACTTAGTGATCACATTCTACTAATAAAATCCAAGCGTTACGTAATTAATAATATCGTTTCTTGAAAACAGTTTGTCTACATTGAAAAATACCAGGCTTGCATTGATTAAAAAAAAATGGAAATCCTGTTAACATTCATTTGTTTCGAATAAATACCACATATAGATTGAATTGAACAAAAACCTGAATATAACTGATATTGTTTGTTAAATTAATACTTTTTTAATCTATTAACTGTATTTGGTTCTTTAAGTACGAAAATTGGAGTGAAAGTAGTAAAAGACAACTCTTGTAAAAGGTGTAAAGGGTCGGTTGTTCAAATCAGCTTTCAAGACTAATACTTGGAAATTGGGTCTAACGGGTATGCTTTATCACCTTATTTTAGCAATTTCAATGTTGTTTGCTGGATTTGTTGTAATTTGGTAACAGCAAATATATTGCTGCCTAATACCGAATTGGTAAGGATCTGCTGGCTTTTTACCAATAAATTATTTAACTTTTGAGAACTAAAGAATCAATTGATCTTAATTTGAAGAAGAGAAAATTAACTTTTTCGACAATCTCAGTATATTGGTAAAAATAAATTTTACACTGTGAATTTATATGAGTGGCTGATATGACAGGATATGTGGATCATTAAGAAAGCGACAGCCGGAGAGATGCATTAAAAGAGGCACGTGTCGTAATAGATACAAGCAAATCACCCACGAGAGAAAAATGTACGGTCGCTCAAGTTTAAATGGTTACATGAAGAGGCACCGGCGGAATGAATCAAGACGGTAAAAAGAAAAGGTTCATGAATCATCAAATTAATGAGCGTGAATGATCTCAAACGTTACAGAATCTTCATGAACAGTTACGATTGTGAACACGTAATTTTTGCCCTATATGAATTACTCCCATAAATTCAAAACAAAATAATTTCTTTCAGTGTTTGCAATTTCGTAGATTTTTGTTTGGTATTATTTGCATTTGTCTGTGCATGTTTATTTTATTTAATTAATGAAAAGTATAAAAATATGTTGCATTTGCATTTAGGATCTAATTTTACATTTTAGGATTAATTGACAAATTAGTTGTTTCATAAAAATGGAAAAATCAAAAAAAAAAATATAACTTATTTTTGCATTTTTAATTTTTAGTCTCGAATTTTGGAGGTTTTCTTAATTTGGTATTTAATTAGTTGTGATAATTATTATTTAGAGTTTGTTAACTTAATTTGATAGGATAATTTGATCAGGAATTAATTTAGGTTTTATTTTTAATTTTTAATCTCAATTTAAAAAGAAATTAGAAGAAAAAATAAAAAATAAAAATGAAAAGGAAAAGGGAATGAGAACAAGTTCAGTTCTGGGCCAAGCTTATACCAGCCCAAGTTGTCCCTATTAACTCGTCCAAATCAGGCCCAATCCACACCACAACCCGATCCGTCTCCTTTCCCCAGTCACAAAACGACCCCGTTTTCCCTTGCTCAATCTTGGCCGTCGAGGTTTCATGATCTAAGGGCCAGGAACTTGGGATCCCTTCATATAAAAGTGTCTGAAGACCCTTTACCCCCCCCCTCATCGTCTCTTTCAGAGACTCTAAACCCTAGAAGCTGCCAGTGGATTCCCACCGCTATTGGTGGCGGCGCCACCTCAAATCCACACCAGATTCACACCATAACACCCTCTTCCTCCCCTCATGTCGAATCCGTCATTGGTTTTCCTCGAATCACCGTGGAACTTGTCGAATCTTCAATCGAAAGTCAGACCAAAAACCTAATTTTTCCCAAATCGCCCAAAAATCATACCACTGAACCCCTTCTCACCCTCATCCCAAATCCCCATTTGGTTTCCCACGAATCCCACTCCAGCGGTTTGAATCTTGAATCAAAGAAAAGCCTTAATTTCACGATTTCAAACTCGACGGGTCTTTTGAGATTTTGAGACTATACTGGACCTTACGCATGTGTTTTCACATGAAAACACAGGTTTAAGGTCCACGTCGGTCAAGAAATCAAAGGTTCGCCCAGATTTGGTTCAAGTTTTTGGCCCATCAAATCTAGGTATCTTTCCGTTCTTCTTTCCTTTTTCTATTTTCTATTTGTTTTGTGCATCTTGTCCTCCACATGTTTGATTAAGTCTTTTTCATTGTTTCAGTTCTTTGTGTTTTCATTATGTGTTAATCTTTTCCATTAATTCTGTTTTGCATGATTAACTTAACGATGGATTTAGCCTAATTAGTTTTTATTCTCTATTAAGGAAATTGAATCAGTTTTTGTCTCAATTGAGGAATTTCTGTTGGACTTTGAAATCAAAAGCCCAAATTGAACATTGGACTATGGCCAGTTCATTAGGCCCTGATTGGATATTGCCTTGGGTCAATTTGACCCAGTCTGGTCCAGGGGTAAATAATGAAGGATTAGGGGTAATTTGGGATAATTGGGCTGGGGAATCTCTTTGTAACTGAACTAGGAAGCTTCCTAGAAGTTGGGGTGGGGACTTATATGAAATCTGATGTTTTAGACTAAGGGCTTTTGAGCAAAAACGAAAATATGAAAAGGGTCAAAATGAAAAATCAGATTTCTTTAGGCTGTCCTAGTGCCTTGCCTATAAAGGTAGCTTTTCTTGCCTTTCAAGGCAGAGATTTTGAAGAGCTGGAAATCTAAAAAATACAGAAACTGCAAAAAATTTACTACTTTCATAGACTTCAAGAACAAAGATTACTGTTCCATTGCATTCTATTCTATAACTTCGAAGACTTTTAACTTCTATGAATTGAGTTTTGGGTGTTTGAAGTTTGGTTTGAGGTTGTTTTGGGTTATTGTTCGATTAAGACTGTCTTGTACTGCTTCGTATCCATTTCTGGTTTGCATTGGTGTTGCTGGTGCTGAATTCTGCTAAGTACTGTTGCTGACTCCTCACTTTGTTCTTTGCTTTCAATATCCATGTACTTATTCTAAGACCTGCAGAATGTGAATCCAAATATGATGAATGAAATGGACAGGGAACTTTGAAGCAGTGCATTAAATTTGTTCATTTCTATAGCTTAGCTGTATTTCTGTTTTGTTCATAAAATGCCACTCATGTCTTTTGGAAATCATCAGAATTTGCGGAGTAGTCTGATCTCCCCTTTATCATGTTCACTCTTAATTGTTTAGCTGCAAACATGCTCTGTAATACTAGTTGAACCTTGGACTTTAGCATTTTTAAGTGAATCTGAAGTGATGTTGAAGGTTGTTTAAAGTTATATGTGCAGGAGTTTTCATGTTAGTATGGCTTATATTTTGATCTGTGCTCCGCCTGGGTTCGAGATCTGTGGGGTGTTGTCTGGTAAGATTGTGTTCAAGTTGGTCTTGATTCCAATAGAATAGGCTTTATCAGCACATTATTGCAAGTTAATTGAAGGTTTGAAAGTTGAGGTTACTTGCTGCTGGTTTGCTAAAATTGGATTTTTCAAAACTTTGCTTTCGAAATCTGTTCTTTGTCAAAAGTCTGTGTGATTGGCTATAGGAGCAATACCAATATTGAACTCGTTTGTGTGCTCTGTTACACCACTGCAGGGACTCGATTCTGAGTCCTTACTTTTCAGTTGCACCTTGATTTTGAATTGGGTCTCTTTTAGGACTTATTCTTAGCCACCTGAAAATCAAGGATCAGTATATCTGTGATTGCATAAGTTGTTGGGATCATTAGGCCCAGGCTTGAAGTTGTCGGAATTAAATGTTGAGCCAAATAATCCTTTAATTCAAGGCCTGCTAAGCAGTTAACGGATTTGGAATTTTCTTTAAATAGAAGTTCTACGACTTTCCTTAGTTAATGAATTGGTGTTCTCTTTCACTAGGGGTGCGTTATTTTAAGTAACACAAATAGTTTACGGCCCTCCGAACTTTAGTTGAATCCCCTATTAGAATAATTTGAGGTGCGCCACGCCAAACAAAAGTGACAATTGCAGGGCCCTCATGTAATTAATTTTGTTTTAGCCTTAGAAATCGAGGCGCGCCATTTAGCAAATTTACATGGCCCTCGCAAAGTTAAAAACGCGTAGTTGCTTTAGGCGCGTGTTTTAATAATCTACTTTCCTGAACTCGGGTGCACATTTATGTGACCTAAATCCAAATCTCAACGATGTTAAAATATGTCAAAAATCACGGGTGTATTTATGTGACGTGGTTCGAGACGTATTTTAATAACGTTGCAACTTTCTAAAAAAATGAATAAAAGCGGATAAAACTAAAATTTGCACATAGGTTCATAATTGTTTAAAATCAGATAATTCAGCCGAATATAACAGTTGAGCGACCGTGCTAGAACCACGGAACTCGGGAATGCCTAACACCTTCTTCCAGGTTAACAGAATTCCTTACTCGGATTTCTGATTTGCGGACTGTAATACAGAGTCAATCTTTTCCTCGATTCGGGATTTCAACCGGTGACTTGGGACACCATAAATTATCCCAAGTGGCGACTCTGAATTTTAAATAAAAATAATCCCCCCTTAAATACACTCCCTTCCGAGGGTGTAGTGAAAAAAGAAGGTGTGACAACGATTACCAATTATAATGTCTCATTAATGTCATTAATGCTCATAATGACTTGGTCATAAAAGGGGAAAGACGTTGTACTTACAAACTCCTATATAAGGGAAAGAGATATCATTTGTACAGACACGTTCTGATTATTATTATTGGGATACAATCACTTTCTTTTGATTTCTATTGATTACTTTGCTATTTCATATTCTAATTTCCTTTCTTTTCACTGTGAGAATATTGAATTTCTTGATTATCAGTAGCTCAAGTACTTCTAAAATAGGCTTCGACCGAATACCCATTTTTTGGTTAAATAAATTGGTTCTGTTACCAGGAATCTGATAATCTTCACTTTTCAAATTCATTTTTTTGTCAAAAAATCAAGTCGACCGCTAACGGCAACAACCAACAAAACCAAGAAAATCAACAAAACCAGCAAGACCAGCTGAACCAACAGAATCAATAAGAGAATGCTACCCCAATCCCTTCACCCCAAAATTCTCTTCGACACTCCCGAGACAACTTACCTGACAGATCGACATCACATGTGAATAACAATAAAGGGACGATCAAAATATTGATGATGCATTGAAGCAACTAATTGCAGAACACGTGAACAATGCTCTTCAAGCTTTCGTTAGCGGATTACCAACTGTACCACCAACTCCGCCCCTAAACAACACCGCAACCATAGAGAATCCACGCTCAGGACTTGCCAATTCGGGCAGCGGAGAAACTCCCAGCGAATCTCGCGATGGAGAGCTAGGTATCCCAATTAATTCTCATTTACAAAGTTTAGTATTAACTTTGCAGAAACAGCTCAAGGAGCAGAATGATTGCATAGAGCAGATACCTGGTGTTCCACCCGTAATCAAAGGACTGAATATGTAAATATTCTCAACAACCCTGGAATCCAAGTGTCGCTCCCTTGCCGATTCTAAAAAAGTTTAAGATGGCCGATATCCTGAAGTATGATGGGACAACCGATCCACGAGATCATGTAACTGCATTTACAACTGGCGTGAAAGGCAAAGACCTGACCATGCAAGAGATTGAATTAGTGCTGGTCAAAAAAATTAGTCAAATACTCATAAAAGGAGCACTAACATGGTATTCTCTTTTACCTGAAAATTCAATTGATTCTTTCGCTGAGCTTGCAGATTCATTTATAAAAGCACACTCGGGAGCTCAAAATATCGAAAAGAGGATGGAAGACAACTTCAAATTAAAACAAGGAGATACGGAGCTACTCAGGGAATTTGTGGATAGATTCCAACGTGAAAGGATGATGTTACCACGTGTACCTAATAATTGGGCGGCTATGGCATTTGCAAGCAACGTAAATGAAAAAAGCTCAGAAGCCACGAGGAGACTCAAAGACAGTTTACGAGAATTCCCTGCAACAACATGGAATGATATTTACAACAAGTATAGCACAAAGCTGCGAATAGAAGAAGATACTATCACTCAGTCACGGGGAGATGAAATAGTAAGTTCGAGGCGACCAGAATTCAAAAAATGAAGTGGTAAGAACAGGTACGAGCCTTACATGGGACCGTCATGAAGGGATTTACGATCTAAACAGGAGAACCCGAGGTACGGTTCTAGATCAAGGGACAGAGACGCAAGTTCGTCATCCAAGTTTGGAAAGGAGCGAGATACGCGGGATAGCGACAGAAGCACAAAAGTAAAGATTGGTGGTTACAGTTTTAATGTTAGCACATCTGAGTTGGTAGCTATTTTAAGAAGCATGGGAGATAAGGTGCGATGGCTAAAAGAAATGAGATCGAACCCCAATAGAAGAAACCCAGATTTCTAGTGCGAGTTTCATAATGATCACGATCATAAAACAGCAGATTGCAGATTGCTACAAGGTGAGGTAGAGCACTTATTAAAACAAGGCTATTTAACTGATTTGTTTAGTGAGAAGGGTAAGCAAGCATATATGAAGAATAGACAAGAGCCACCAAAACCTCCGTCACCAAAACGAACGGTTAACGTGATAAGCAGAGTAGAGGAGGTCAACAGTGTAACATATACAGCTGCGAAAAAGGTGTCAAAAATCATAGTTACCCACGGAAAGCGAGTACGCCATGTTTTGGAAAGAAGACAACATAATATTTGATGATGCAGACACGGATGGCATGTTGATCTCACACAATGATGCACTGGTAATATTTTTACTTGTACATAATACTAATGTGAAACGAGTTTTGATTAATCCAGGTAGCTCTGTAAATATTATTCTTTTAAGAGTGATGAATGAGATGCAAGCTGATGACAAATTGATACTCAAAGCACGTACCTTATTTGGATTTAACAATTCGAGCGTTTTTACAAAAGGCGAGATAGTGCTTACCACATTCGCATAAGGGGTAGTCAAAGATACAAAATTTCAAGTGATAGATTTGAACATGGCATACAATATGATTCCTGACAGACCTTGGATTCACGAGATGGATGTTGTTCCGTCTACTTTACATCAGGTTATTAAGTTCCCTTCGCAATGGGGAATAAGACAAATCTGTGGTGATCAACAGGCTTCTCGAAGCATTAATTCAGTGGTGGATTCAAGCTAAAATGACATGTCCCAAAATTCACTAAGGGTCATGATGGCGCCGGACACCGCTGTCAGGCAAGCCAACCCAAAATACTTAATTAAATTCTCGTTTTAATAATTTTACAAACTATGATTTTCCTTTAATTTTACTAGTAAAAGATAACCATTTCAAATTAAATATAATTGTTAAGAAGTTAATGCAAAATACTCCATATCATCCCAGAACCTGGTGTCACAATTGCATGAGCATTTACTGGGGAATGAAATAAAATACAGTAATTGTCCGGAATACAAATTGGACAGAAATAAAAATACAGTACAATACTCTGAAGGAAACTTTGCTGGTTGCGGGTCGTCTCGATAAATGCAGCTCACATAAGTCTCCGTATCAACCATGTCATTGTGCCAAACTAGGCCACTAAACACACATGAACCTGTGCAACAAAAATGCATAGCAAGTGTAGTATGAGTACAAAAACAACGTGTACCCAGTAAGTATCCCGCCTAATCTTGAAGAAGTAGGGACGCGAGGTCGATTTTGACACTTGCTAGTGGTCCAACAATAATATACCAATAACATAGTAAATCTAGGATTATCATAAGAATGGTTGTAATTTAATAACATGAAGCAAGTGATCAATTCTTTTATTAATAGGAAATTTCCAAATTTATTTCATCATTTATACATTTATCTTAGGCTAGGGGGAATAAATATCAACATCTATGAATCTCAAGGCAAGCAATACAAGCATGCGCAAATCATGCCGAGGTCGTACGGCCCGATCTAACAATATTTAAATTGTGCACTGCCAGAGGGTCGAATGGCGCGAACCATAGATGCATCTATCTAATCTACTGAGGTGTTCGGCCCGTTCCATAATAGATTAACACATTCAACAGTCAAATTAATAATTCATCAAGGAGCAATTATTTAGGAAAAGGCAAGTTTCTCTATTGAAAGTCAAGAAATGATATCTAGCCTTTTAGAAATTCAGTTACATGTCCGATATGTTTTAAGCATTTTTAAATTTGTCACCAAAATATTACAAGTAAAGCATGCTTTTGGGACCTAAACTACCCGAACTTAAGCGTAATAGTAGCTACACACGGACTCTCGTCACCTCGTGCGTATGTAGCCCCCACAAATAGGAGCACATAACCAATTAACTCATCTATGGGGATAATTCTCTCTTACAAGGTTAGAAAGGAGACTCACCTCGCTGCGAAGTTCCATAACCGGCATTCCATGCCCTTCCGAAGACTCAATTCGATGCAAAAATTCTCCAAAACTAGCCAATAATTATGCAAACCCATTAATAGGTGTTCAATCACTCATTATAATCCAATTTATAGCAATTCCTAACCCCGATTAAAAAGTTTGCAAAATTACCCTCGAGCCTACGTGCCCGGACTTCAAAAATTTTCAAAGATAAAGTCTACCCATGACCTCACGAACTCAAATATATAATTTATTCTCAATTCCATGCCCAAAATCGTGGTAAAATTCCAAAAATCTCAATCCCTAGGTTCTTCTTCAAAATCCCAAAATTTCCACAATTTTACATGTTTAAATCCATATATAATCTTTGCATTTAACCTATAACTAGAAGAAATCACTTACCTCTTTGGTGATGATGGAACCCCTTCTCAAATGCTCTCAAAAATCGCCTAAGACTAAGTGTGAAATGAGGGAAATGGGCTAAGTCTCGGGATAAAAAGCCCTGGGTTCCAGTCGCATATGTTGCATTTGCGACATCCGGCTCGCAAATGCGATGGCCGCATTTGCGACAAATGCATCACAAATGCGAAGCCAAGCCATCCCTGCCCAGGTCGCATTTGCGACCAGATTCTTCGCAAATGCGAAGATGACAGCCTCACAAAACCTGCCCTTAGTTCGCAAATGCGAACCTTTCCCACAGCAACCTAGGCTCGCAAATGCGAGCTCCATCTCACAAATGCGATGTTCGCATTTGCCACCAAAACACTGCAAATGCGGTCATACCAGTACCAACAATCTCATTTCTTAGCAAATCAGAAGCTATCCCGAATCTCACCCGAGCCCCCAGGGCTCCAAACCAAAC
Organism: Nicotiana sylvestris; assembly: GCF_000393655.2. NCBI lineage: Eukaryota > Viridiplantae > Streptophyta > Magnoliopsida > Solanales > Solanaceae > Nicotiana > Nicotiana sylvestris. The sequence goes on from NC_091063.1 coordinate 69,886,213, forward strand.
ACCCGCACAAGTCTAAAAACACAACACGGACTTGCTCGAAGCCTCAAATCACATCAAACAATGCTAAAACCATGAATCGCACTCCAATTCAAGCTTAATGAATTTTAAGATTTCAAACTTCTACTTTCGATGTTTAAACTTATCAAATCACGTCCGATTGACCTCAAATTTTGCACAGAAGTCATATTCTACATTACATACCTACTCCAACTTTTGAAATTGGAATGCAACCCCGATATCAAAAAGTTCACTTCCGGTCAAACTTCTCAAAACCTTCAAATTTCTATCTTTATCCAAATGACCTACGGACCTCCGAATTCACTTCCGACCGTGCTACCAATACCAGAATCACCATACAGAGCTATTTCCAGACTCAGAATCCCAAACATACATCGATAGCATTGAAATGCAATTCAACCCAAATTTATAAAATTCTTCCAAAAATGCTAACTTCCACAATAGGTGCTGAAACATTCCGGGGTCTTCCATAACCCGATCCGGACATACGCCCAAGTCTAAAATCATCATACAAACCTGCTGGAACCTTCAAATCTCGATTCTGAGGTCGTTTACTCAAAAATCCAATCTTAGTCAATTCTTTCAACTTAAAGCTTCCAAAATGAGGATTCTCTTTCCAAATCAACTCCAAACTTCCCAAAATTCAATTCCGACCATGCGTACAAGTCATAATACCTGAAGTCAAGATGTTCATGGCCTCAAACTGCTGAACGATGCACTAGAGCTCAAAACGACCGGTCGGGTCGTTACATAAAAAATGATGTTGCAGACGAAAAATAGCAATTACATAATTCAGTTGAGGATCTAACAACACAAACCTCAACTAGAGATGGACAAACAGATGTAGACTCAAGGCCTGATACTATTCAAGATCCAGAAGAGAATGAAAACATTAAAACAACAATTGAGGAACTCGAAGAGGTGGTTCTATTTATACATTGGTCGGCCAAAAAAGTTTACATAAGAACCAACCTGATCCAGAGATGAAAGGTAAGTTCATTGTATTCTTAAAAGCTAACGCAGATTGCTTTGCTTGCTCGTATTCAGATATGAGAGGTATACCATCGGATGTGATGACCCATAAGCTGAATGAAGATACAACGTATCTACCTATCAAACAGAAGAAAAGGAAGCAAGGATCCTTCAAAAACCAGGTGATTCAAGATGAGGTACAAAAGCTTTTAAAAATCGGGTCTATCCGTAAGGTAAAATATCCTAATTGGCTAGCTAATATTGTAGTGGTACCCAGAAAGAATGGTAAGTGGTGAGTTTGCGTAGACTATACTGACTTCAATAAAGCTTGCCCTAAAGATTTTTTTCTGTTACCACACATAGAGCAACTAATTGATGCTACTGCAGAACATGAATTGTTGAATTTTTTAGATGCCTATTCAGGATATAATCAAATAAAAATGGATCCTTCAGATGAGGAAAAAACTTCTTTTATTACAGATAGAGGGACTTACTGTTATAAAGTCATGCCTTTCGGCCTAAAGAATGTTGGTAACCTCATACCAGAGGTTAGTAATGAAGATATTTCAAGAACATCTAGAAAATACCATGGAGTTTTATATCGATGATCTGGTAGTCAAGTCACAACATGTGGGGGATCATATCCAACATTTGTCAGATATGTTTTAGATTCTCCAAAAATTCAATATGAAGTTAAATCCCGAGAAGTGTGCATTTGGCGTGTCTTCAGGTAAATTTTTAGGTTTCCTTATTTTGAACCGAGGAATTGAAGTAAATCCAGTACAAGTTAAAGCCATCGAAGAGATACTGGATATACTCATGAGAAAAAAAGAGGTGCAGAGGTTGATAGGTAGGATAGCAGCATTAGGGAGATTTATTTCTAAATCTTTGGAGAAAAGTTTTAAGTTCTTTTCAGTATTGAAAAAGCAAAGCCAATTTGAGTGGACTGAAGAATGCCAACAAGCACTCAAAAATCTAAAAGCATACTTGTCAAATCCAACGTTACTGGCTAAACCAAAGGACGGAGAAAGGCTACTCATCTATCTCATTGTCTCAGAAGTGGAGGTAAGTGCAGTATTAGTTCGGGAAGACAAAGGTAAATAATTTCCAATTTATTATGTTAGCAAGTCCTTATTGGATGCTGAAACTCGATATCCTCATTTAGAAAAACTTGCTTTAGCATTAATAATGGCATCTAGAAAGTTGAGGCCTTATTTTTAATGTCACCCTATCTCTGTAGTGACCGCTTACCCCTTACAAAATATATTGCATAAACAAGAATTATCAGGTAGATTAGCCAAGTGGGCTATAGAACTATGTGAATATGATATCACATATCAACCTAGAACTTCGATAAAATCACAGGTTTTAGCAGATTTCGTGGCATACTTCAGCCCAGGGATGGTAACAGAAGCAGAAAAAAACTGCATGTATTCAACGGGTCTAATCCAGGTACTTGGATCTTATTTACTGATGTCTCCTCAAATGTTAAAGGAGCAGGTTTAGGCATTTTTTTAATCCCTCGTTTGGGACAAACTATAAGGCAAGCCATAAAGTGTCATCCCATTACTAACAATGAAGCAGAATATGAAGCTGTAATAGTAGGTTTAAAATTGGCATGAGAGCTCGGAATAGACTAGGTTGTAATTAAGAGTGACTCGCAGCTTGAGGTTAATCAAATGTAGGGGACTTATATAGCAAGAGAGGCGAGGATGCAACAATATTTGAAAAAGGCACGAGATTAGATCAGAGAATTCCAATCTTGGAAAATCGTGCAAATACCCAGGGAAGAAAATGTCGAAGCAGACGCGTTGGCCAATCTTGCATCCACTGCAGAAGTGACAAATGAAGAAAATGCCTCCGTAATACATTTGTTTCATTCGGGACTCGATCAAGATAAAAACGAGGTAAATTTCAATAATTTGACTTGGAATTGGAGAAACGAGATGGTCAATTTTTTGCAGTACGGGATCCTACTAGAAGATAAGAAAAAGGCTCAGGCTCTTTGTCGAAAAACTACTCGTTATTGTTTTGTCCGAGGCAACTTACATCGAAGAATGTTTGGTGGACCCCAAGCAAGATGTCTTGGGCCTTCTCAAACATAGTATGTAATGAGAGAAGTGCATGAGGTACACTATGAAAATCGCGCAGGAGGAAGATCCTTAGTAAAAACACTAATTAGATCAGAGTATTATTGCCTAAAATGGAAGAAGATGCAAAAAGTTATGTGGCCAAATGTGACAAATTCCAAAGATATGCTAATAACATGCATCGCCCAACGGAGTTATTACATCCAGTTATTGCACCATGGCCCTTTATGAAGTGGGGAAGGGATATCGTGGGTCCATTACCGCAAGCTAAAGGAAAGGTACAATTTTTACTAGTACTAACTGATTATTTTACCAAGTGGGTAGAAGTAGGTACCTTCAAACAGGTACGGGAAAAAGAAGTCAGGGATTTCATTTGGTGAAACATCACATGCCGGTTTGGAGTTCCAAAAGAAATCGTGTGTGATAACGGCCCCCAATTCATAGGTGCGAAAATCACAGAATTTTTTCAGGATTGGCAGACTTAAAGGATAACTTCAACACCTTATCATCCGGTGGCCAATGGACAAGCTGAATCAACAAACAAGGTTATTATTAATAACCTAAAAAAAATATTAGAAGAGTCAAAAGGTAAGTGGCCAGAAGTGTTACCAGGAGTCTTATGGGTTTACCGCACAACAGCAAAAATAGGTAAGGGAGAGACTCCGTTCTCACTTGTGTATGGTGCTGAAGCCTTAATTCCAATTGAAATAGGTGAACCCAAGTACGAGATACACCCAAGCAACTGAAAAGTCAAATGAGGAAGACATGCGAATAAATCTTGATTTGCTTGAAGAAAGGAGAGAAACAGCCTTGATAAGGATGGCAGTGCAGAAGCAAATTATTGAACGACATTACAATAGAAAAGCTCATCTTAGGTACTTCAAGATTGGGGACTTCTTACTCAAAAAAAAATTCAATCAACGAAAGCAGCCAATGCAGGAAAGTTGAGTCCGAATTGGGAAGGACCTTACAAGATTCGAGGTATTGCAGGAAATGGTGCATATGAGTTAGAAACAATGGACGGCAAAGTGCTCCCATCAAATTGGAATGCAGTTCATTTGAAGAAGTATTACTTCTGAAAGGAAAAAACCCATGTCAGGTATTGTTAATGCAAGGTTTAAATTTATTCTTTTAATTGTACTAACCATTTTAGATGATAGGCAAAAAATTAGCCCACACCAAATGATGATCTTAGACCTAAAAGACACGAGAGATGCAAAATTATCCTCGGTCTGGGTTACAACCTAACTGATGGAAATAAAAAGGGTTAAGCAATCATCATCTAAAATTATACCTCCGAGTCCCGTACGTTTTTTCTTTTCAGGAAATGGACCACATGGAAGGAATAATCAAGTGCTTGAGATTTCATCCTTCAAAGCTCTAATACTTAGGGGACTATATATATATAGAAGGAAAAGAAGACTAGAAAAGTTAGAATTCAAGTCAAGCCTGAGGAAATCTACCCAACAAATCGAAAGTTAAGAGCAAGCAAATCAAGAGCCAAAAATTCAAGCCTGATTCAAAAACCTATGATGAAGTATACACTCGCAGATGTAAATTACAAAATCTTATGAGTATCTAGGTTAAAGGCAATATTTAGACGTGGCTTGCAAGATATACCTTTCAATTTTGTAAAATGTGTTATGAAAAAAACAGTTATGAAAGAGTTGTAGATGTTACTCGAATACATATAAAGTATACAGTTTGAAAGTTCAAGAATATAAAACTTCTTCAAGTTATTCTAAGAAATATGTATGTTCCTACTTCTTCTTTTGTATGTTTACACTAATATGAAATTGAGACGTCTTCTTCATTAAGTATCGTATATAAAAGGGCCCTCTTTTATAATTCATGCTTATTCAAAAGAGTCACGAAGCAATGAAGCATTTTTAATGCAAAGTTAAAATAACAAAGGGTAAAACAAAAACTCAAACATTAAAATAGGTGGAAGATAAAGCCCAAACTTATAAATATAAGACAAGAGTAAACCACTAAGAGAGTAGAACAGAAACTCAAAATAAAGGTATTATAAGAGTTAGATAAAAACTTTATAATATTATAAACTTGGTTAAAACTAAGTATAAAACTTAGTTCCAACCTGATTACTTGATAATAAAACCCCAAAACGGACTAGGGGTAAAACTTTACTAAACCCCCAAATAGGACCAGGGTAAACTTCTAAACATTCCACTAATAAAAAAGATGAACAACACTTCAAACATTTCAAACTTTCAGTGTGGGGCAGAATCTGAACTAGTAGGATGAAGAATGACATCATCAGTAGCAGGAGGAACAACTTGAGTGGAAGGAGATTGAACAGTAGCTTCACTAGGAGTAACTTCATCACCCTCAGGAATATCAACCGCAGGTGAAGAAAAGCCCTGATTCTGTTGGGTTTTCTCAATAGTTTCTTTAATCTTTGTAATCTCAGTATCTAAGTCAAAGCCTTCCCAGCTTGCCTCCATTAAAGTGTCATGGCATGTGTTCAAGAAATCCCAACTAACTTCAATAGCAGCCTTATCTTCAAGGGATTCATAATCTCTTTCCCACTGCTCAATCTCACTTCTTAGCTCTTCCTTCTCATTCAAGGCAGCATCATAAAAAGCCTGTAAGGGGTCAAGTGAACTCTCTAAAAATTGAACTCTGTTAGAAGATACTCGGAGATCTTCTTGATCTTGGGTGAGCATTTGAACAAGCTCCCCAGCATAAACTTCTTTCTGGTTCAGTAATTCCTTAAGACCCCTAATTTCTTCAGTGGTTTTAGAAAGTTGTTCAGCAAATGAAGACTCGATAAGGTTTTTATCTTTGCTTGCCTAATTAGATGAGGGTTTCTCAACTGCCAACTCTGCTGCCATTACTTTTACTTGTTGCTGCAAGGTACACTTTTCTTCTTCTAATTTTTCTTTTACAAGTTGAAGGCCATCGAACTGCTCTTTCCAGATGTCTGCTTCGATGTGATAATCGTTCATTAACTATGCTGTATGGATGATCCTTTTCATCATCTCTGTGCCAATGAGGTTGATCTACACAAAGAAAAGAAAAATATGATACCAATGAAAAAGAAATCACGTGCAAAATAAAACACTAAGGCTTATACCTTTAAAGATGAATGTACGATATCATTCATCCACGTTAAAGAACTGTGACTCTCTAATTTTGACTTCTCAACTGGTCCAATCAATGGTTTCAGCCATACATCAGCGATGGTAACTTTATTCGTTGCCCTACTAGAGGAACCGACTTCAGCATGAGAAGTTTTAACAGTAGGAACAGTCGAGGGAGTCAAAATAGCCATGGGCGGAGCAGTGAAAGTAGTAAAAGGTGCGGGGAACTGAGGATCAATTGAAATAGACAAGGGAAAAGAAGCAAGAGGCGTTTCCTCAGAGACAAAGCCGAAATCTTCATCAAACCCACGAGAAAAAAGTTGTTCTGTAGAGCCACGGGATGTGGCAGGCATCTCATCATCAGAACTCACTAAGGCAACACCATCATGTTCGTGCGCGGGAACAGAATTGGGAGGAGGAGTAGTTTCATCATCTAAAACGACACGTCTCCTAGCTCGAGGCTTACAAACCAACGAGACTTCATCTCGCTCCTCTTCACTCTCAGAACTGTGTGCTCTTTCAGCTTTTCTTTTTGATGAAGAACTCAAGATTATCTCTTGAGCCATTGACAGAGAGAGTCTCGAAGAAGAAATCGATGCGGCACTCACACCCCGAATGGGAAACCCTAATAAAGAAAAGGGTTAATAAGTGTCAGTGTAAGTATGAAATCAAGGTAGAACGTGGAGGAGAAAGATACCATGAGTCTTAACTTTCCATCCAAACCTGTTAGAAAGGTATTTTTAGCACCTTTCTTCCATAGGAGCAATGGTTAATAATTTTTCTACCCAACCACGGAAATCTGGGACTTCCTCAACATCTTCCATGGTTGCTGAAATAGAAAAATAAAACAGCTATGAGATTGCAGGTTCTTCACCAAAAAAACAGAAATAGAAAATATGAAAAGAAACTTACGTGCAAAGTTTCACTTTTCTGGGAAAGGCATGTTCTCTTCTCCCACTAACCCACTTGTGGGAGCAGCAACGAATCGGGCATACCAACTATGATCTTTGTCATCAGATGATAAAAAGGTGAAGGGTAAAGCAGCCAAGTTTGACAAGTATCTAAGGCATGCCACGACCCTCCATACAATAAGACCAACTTTTCCTAGACAAACCTTGAAGAAACGACATAACTCTATGATGATGGAGTCAATAGGTGGTCTAAAACCCAACGTAAAGGGACATGTATACACAAAAGAATAACCAGCTTTGAATTAAGTGGTCCTTTGATTTGCATTAAGGACTAAAATGGGGAAATCATATTTCCAATGACAGTCTCTTCGCACAAGAGAAATCAACCCCTCAGTAATCTGGGAAGGGTAAATATCAGCACGATCATGAGAAGTCATGGAAGTAACTTGATTTCTAATCGATTCTCTATTAGTAAAGAAGGAAAGTTTAGTGGGGACAATCTCATCAACAGTGGGCTCTCGAAGAGGATCACTAGATTCCCTACTTCTAGTAGAAGATCTATGAGAAGAAGAAGCCCTAGTTCTAGAAGACGAAGAGAGAGTAACACTGGGTTGAGAAGAAGAACCACGGATAGAAACATATCATAAACTACGTAACATGCCACCTCTTCTACTTCTAGTAGGAGCAAACGAAAGGGGAAGTTCATCCACTATAACAACTTTACGAGGATCAGGATTTGAAGAAGACATAGTTGTATGAGAAAGTAATATGTGATGAAGAACGAGAACTATTGTAAAAAAATAACTCTGTAGAAAGTTTTTCGTAAGAGAAAAGGCAAAGGTGGTATTTATATGAAGAATCAACTGTCATTTAAAGGGGGTCATGATGGAAACATCTTAATGAAACAATCACTTCATGATTGATGCAGCCGCAAAAAAGTCCGAGAAATCACTGAAGAGTCGCAGACCCAGTTAATGAAGGACCTGTGGCACATGCATTAAATGGAAGTGACTTACGATACGTTTGTTTTGGAGAAGACATAATGATACATGGGAAACAACGGCAAAAATTTCCGCCATAAATACATACCACTTCCCAAATATTCAATTGCAGAATATTCGGCAAGTAGGAGGACTATCTGTATTGATAAAAATAAATATTACACGTGAATTTATATGAGTGGCTAATATGACAAAATACGTGGATCATTAAGAAAGCGATAGTTGGAGAGATTCACTAAAAGAGGTACGAGTCGTAATAGATACGAGCAGATCACCCACGAGAGGAAAATGTACGGTCGCTCAAGTTTAAATGATTACATGAAGAGGCACCGGCGGAATAAATCAAGACAGTAAAAAGGAAAGGTTCATGAATCATCAATTAATGAGCGTGAATGATCTCAAATGTTACAGAATCTTCATGAACAGTTACGATTACCAATTATAACGTCTCATTAATGTCATTAATACTCATAATGACTCGGTCATAGAAGGGGAAAGACGTTGTACTTACAGATTCCTATATAAGGGAAAGAGATATCATTTGTACAGACACGCTCTGATTATTATTGGGATACAATCACTTTCTTTTGCTTTCTATTGATTACTTTGCTATTTCATATTCTAATTTCCTTTCTTATCACTGTGAGAATATTAAATTTCTTGATTATCAGTAGTCTGAGTACTTTTAAAAATAGGCTTGGACCAAAATACCTGTTTTTTGGTTAAACACTCAGGAAAAAAGAAAAACACTTGGACTCCAAAAATATATAATAAGTGAAAGTTATAATTTTCTGGCAAATTTCCCTCAATTTGATAATGACCAGAGATAAAACTTGACCCAAACTACTATCGGATGACATATTTGAACTATTTGATCTAATGTAGGAACAAATTTGTTTCATAAAAAATTAAAAAGTAAAAAAATACCACCATCACCAAATTGTTGTCATGGCAGGTGGTACCTCTTTCTACCTTCCCAAATTTTTATTTTTTCCAGAAACTTTCCAAGAAAATCCACACTACATAAACTGCTACATTGGAAATGTAAACCACATAAGGAAATCTGATATGACAAACTTTAAGTGACAAAAATATTGGCGAGAAGAATCAATCCAAGTCTCTCACACATGAAAGTCACTCACCTAACTAACTTTACCAAACTTGATATGACAAACTTTAACTGAGAAAGATATCGATCTCAAGTCTCTCACGTGAAAGTTGTTGAGTAAGCGTGTTAAGATAATAGAAGGAAAAGGATATTTAGGAGAGAAACAATAAATTGCACAAGACAAGACAAGATTTACGTGGTTCAACAATTTTTGCTTACTCCACGGCCACACAAAGAATAGCTCTTTATTAATTGAAGAGAAAAAGAAGAAGTTTTGGGATGTTCTACAAATGAAAATGTAGACACTTATTTATAGGCATTTGAATGTCCTGCCAAGGTAAGCGCTTACATCATAAGAATGTCGATGTAAGTGCTTACATCATAAGAATGTTGAGGTAAGCGCTTACATCACAAGAATGTCGATGTAAGCGCTTACATCATATTTTCATCTATTTTTTATTTTTCTTTCTTTTGTTTTGTTTACTTTCACATACAACAATAGGTTTGGTCCTATCAATCTCCCCCTCAAACCTATGTTACATCAAGAAAGAAAATAAAGAAAGATTTACTATTCTCTGGTGGCGCCTTCACTCTATCAGTCTTGAAGGCTAACTGAGGCAGTGCACAGCCTCAGTTTGTCAACATCGACAACTTTGGTCAACATGTCTGACGGGTTCTTTGATCCTAGTATCTTCTTTAGGGAAAGAGTTCCTTCATTTATCAACTCTCAGATATGATGATACCTCAACTGGATATGCTTTGATCTTGCATGAAACACTGGATTCTTGGCAAGATGAATTGCACTCTAGCTATCGCTGAAAAGCTCACAATTGTCCTACTCTTTACCTAGCTCTTTAAGAAAATTCTTGAGCCAAATCATCACTTTTCCAGCTTCTGAGATTGCCATGTACTCTGCTTCAGTGGTAGATAGAGCAACACTTTTCTGAAGTCTGGACATCCAACTAACAGCAGTACCACCCAAGGTGAACACGTAGCCCGTGGTACTTTTTCGACTATCCAGATCGCCGCCTAAATTTGCATCAGCAAAACCTTGTAAGATATTATTTCTTTTTTTAAAGCAAAGTGTCATACCTGAGGTGCCTTTGAGATATCGTAATATCCATTTTACACCTTCCCAATGCTCCTTTCCTTGATCTGACATGTATCTACTGACAACTCCAACAGCATGGGCTATGTCAGGTCCAGTGCAAACCATAGCATACATCAAACTTCCTACTGATGAAGCATACGGAACTTTGGACATGTACTTCCTTTCTTTGTATGTCTTAGGTGATTGGTCCTTTGACATATTTAGATGGCTTCCGAGTGGAGTGCTTCTGGTTTTTGCATCATGAAGATTGAACCTGCTTAGTACCTTCTGTATGTACTTTTCTTGAGACAATTTTAAGGTTCCTTCCGACCTGTTTCTGCTAATCCTCATCCCAAGCATTTGCTTAGCTGGTCCTAAGTCTTTCATTTCAAACTCCTCTGCCAGTTGTTGCTTAACCAAATTGATCTCATTTATGCTAGATCCTGCAATTAGCATATCATCAACGTACAACAGTAAAATAATATAGGATTCATCAAGATTTTTGATATAACAGCAATGGTCCATCTCACATCGTGTGAAACCATTTTTATGCATGAATCCATCAAATTTCTTGTACCATTGTCGGGGAGCTTGTTTCAAACCATACAAACTCTTCCTCAACTTACACACAAGGTTTTCTTTACCAGAAACTTAAAAACCTTCAGGTTGTTTCATGTAGATGTCTTCTTCAAGTTCACCATGCAAGAAAGCAGTTTTAACATCTAGCTGCTCCAAATGCAAATTTTCTGCAGCTACGATATTTAGCACCAACCTGATAGTAGTTAATTTGACTACAGGAGAGAAGATCTCGGTGTAGTCAATTCCTTCCTTCTGCTGAAAGCCTTTTACTACTAACCGTGCTTTGTATCTCTTCTTACCATCATGATCTTCCTTGACTCTGTACACCCACTTGTTTTGCAATGCCTTCTTTCCTTTTGGTAACTCCGTAAGTATCCATGTTTTATTCTTTTGAAGAGAATTCATCTCTTCTTTCATGGCTAGCTTCCACTTATCAGAGTCCATCACCTGCATTGCTTCAACAAAATGCTCTGGTTCCCCAACATCAGTAAGAAGTAAATAGTGAAGAGAGAGAGTTAACCTATCTGGAGCATTCGTGACTCTTTTAGATCTCCTCAATGTAGGTTCATGAGTAACAGAATCCAAATTTGATTCAGGTCCTGATTCCAGATTTGGTTCTGCATTTGATTCCATCTCTGGTTCCGGTTCTAGTTTTGATTCAGGTTCGGCTTCTAGTTCTTCTTCAAATTCGGCTTCTAGTTCTTCATCTTCAATTTCAGAATCAGTTGTAATCCCTCTAGCCACTTCATTTTCTGAGATTTCTTCTAACTCAATGTTTCAGACATCTGTTTGCTGGTGTTGGTTGGTTCTACTTCAAGCTTGTCCTTGTACATCACATTTTCATTAAATGTGACATTCCTGTGTCTTAGGATCTTTCTATTCTGATCATCCCAAAACCGATAACCAAAATTATCATCACCATAGCCAATAAAGAAACATTTCTTTGCTTTAGGATCAAGCTTATCTCTATCATTAGAGTTTACATGCACATAAGCAACACAACCAAAAAATTTCAGATGTGAGAGAGTTACCTCCTTTCCTGTCCATACCTCCTCAAGAATTTCAAAATTTAGCGGTACAGAGGGTCCTCTATTTATGAGGTAAGCGGCCGTGTTAACAGCCTCAGCCCAAAAATACTTCGGCAATCCAGAATGTATTCTCATACTTTTGGCTCATTCATTTAGGGTTCTGTTCATCCTCTCAGTAACACCATTTTGTTCCGGTGTTCCAGGAATTGTCTTGATCATTCTGATCCCATTCTCCGAGCAAAATGCTTTGAACTCTTAGCTATCATACTCTCCTCTATTGTCAGACTTCAGACATTTTAACTTTAGACTTGTCTGACTTTCAACTTCAGCTTTCCATCTTTTAAAGGTAACAAACACATCAGATTTATTTTTCAGAAAATAAACCCATACCTTTCTTGTGGAATCATTAATGAAGGTGACATAATAGTGTGAGCCTCCTAGAGAAGTTACAGGAGCTAGTCCCCACACATTTGTATGCACTAGTTCTAGCTTCTCTTTCTTTGGCGTCCTTCCCACCTTTGAGAAACTAATTCTCTTTTGTTTCCCGTAAATGCAATCTTCGCACAAACCTAGTTCAACATGTTTTAGGTTTGACAACTTCTTTTTGGATGTCAAAAGCTTCATTCCCTTCTCACTCATATGCCCGAGCCTCCGGTGCCACAATGTTGTATCACGACCATGATCAACTATTGCTATAGTATCTCTTTCTATTGCAGTTGCATACAGTGTTCCCCTTTTGAAGCCTCGTGCCACAACCAAATTCCCTTTGGTTATCTTTCACGATCTGTTGCCGAATGTTGTTATATATCCTTCATCGTCAATCTAACCCATAGATATCAGATTTTTCTTGAGGCCAGGAACATGTCGTACATTTTACAATTTCCATAGCGTGCCTTGTGAAGTCTTTATATGAACTTCACCTTTTCCGGCAATGTCGAGAGGTTCGCCGTCTGCTAGATAAACTTTCCCAAATTTTCCAGCAATATAATTATGCAATAATTCTTTGCATGATGTAGAGTGAAAGGATGCACCTGAGTCCAGAATCCAAGATTCGACTGGACTGTCTGCACAACAAATTAGTGCATCACCGACTTGTTCAGCAATTACATTTGCTGAATTTTCTTCCTTCTTCTTCTTTGGTTCTCTACATTGACTACTATAGTGACCTTTTTTATCGCAATTCCAACAAGTAATGTCCTTGCGATTTTTGGATTGTCCTCTTCTCCTTGACTTTGATCTGCCACGACCGTAACTCTGTCCTCTTTGGTTGATTCTCCCCTGCTTTCGGTATTAAAAGTAGATCCTGGGGAATCACTTGATTCTCTTCGGCGAATATCTTCGCTTAGAACCAAGTCTCTAATATCACTCAATTTGAGTTTGGTACTTCCTGATGAACTGCTAACTGCAGTTACTGTTGCAGACCAACTCTCCGGTAGAGATGATAGTAGAATCAATGCCCTGATTTCGTCATCTATTGTTATATTAACAGAACTCAACTGAGTTAATATTATATTAAACTCATTGATTGATATGCTCCGTGACTGATCCACCTTCTGTCATCTTTAAGTTGAACAATCGACACATCAAATAGACTTTATTTGAAGCAGATGGTTTCTCGTACATATTTGATAATGCCTTCATCAGGCATGTTGTGGTCTTCTCGTTAATGATGTTAAACGCCACATTTCGTGCTAGTGTCAAACGAATCACACCAAGAGCTTGGCGATCTAATAGATCCCAATCTGCTTTGGCCATAGTCTCCGGTTTCACCTCGGTCAGAGGTAAGTGTAAATTTTTTTGGTACAAATAATCCTCTATTTGCATTTTCCAGAATCCAAAATCTTTGCCATTAAACTTGTCAATCTTAACCTTCCCTTCTCCCGATGCCATTTTTTACAAAAACAATTTATGTGAATAGTACTTGTGAATAGTAACGATGATCAATAGTGTCGTACTATTCTTGTGAATAGTACCTGCACCAATATTGTACTTTTCTATCATAATTACACTGTCTATGCTCTGATACCAGTTGTTGAGTAAGCGTATCAAGATAATAGAAGGAAAATGATATTTAGGAGAGAAACAATAAATTGCACAAGACAAGACAAGATTTACGTGGTTCAGCAATTTTTGCTTACTTCACGGCCACACAAAGAATAATTCTTTATTAATTGAAGAGAAAAAGAAGAAGTTTTGAATTGCTCTACAAATGAAAATGTAGACCCTTATTTATAGGCATTTGAATGCTCTGACGAGGTAAGCGCTTACATCATAAGAATGTCGATGTAAGCGCTTACATCATAGGAATGTTGAGGTAAGCGTTTACATCACAAAAATGTCGATGTAAGCGCTTACATCATATTTTCATCTCTTTTTGATTTTTTTTTCTTTTGTTTTGTCTACTTTCACATACAATAATAGGTTTGGTCCTATCAAAAGTCACTCACCTAACCAATTTTACCAAACATGTCCTATCAAAAGTCACTCACCTAACCAATTTTACCAAACCTATATGACAAACTTTAACTGAGAAAGATATTGATCCCAAATCTCTCACATGAAAGTCACTCACCTAACCAACTCTACCGACCGCATGCTTCCCTTCCCAAAATATTTATTAGGTGAAAAAAGGTCACTTATGGGCTGTATACACTTGAGATTTGTCCTTTATAAACTCCTTTTATTTATTAAAGAAAAAAGGCATAGCGCATTGGTGCTATAAGTAATAATCAAACATTAAATCGACTCCTTATTCCAATTTGGTTAACTGGCATAAGATTATGTTCTCTTCACTTATAGATCAATGCTACAACGTCGAACAAGACACAAATTAAGGGGAGCTGTACTGATTTTAGAGAAAACATATTTTTTTCTATTAAGTAGATAATTACACTAAAATCTGACAGTAGTGGGACCCCAACAGCTCAAACCCATGACTTTGTTCAACGACTCTTCAGTTTTCCTAAACTTCTCGCCGGAGATGACCGCCGCAGAGGCCGCCGAAACTGTCGAGAATGTGCGAGCCGATGTATTGGACGCAGGTAAATTAGTCTTAGCATAGTGGTGCAGTGACCTCAAAGCGTAATTCCATCGAGCAAAACCTTGATCTTTTAATGCTTCTACAGCTCCAATACTTGCTGCTACAATCCATGCCGATCCCTTTGCTGCTGCGGCTGTTGCACTCATCTTCTTCTTAATTTCAACTATTGCTCAGGAGGGAAATTATGTAACTCTTTTTAATTTGGTTGGTGGGTTTGAGGATGCAACATCTTAGGTTGTGTATATATATATAGAGAGAGAGAGGAGAGGCAAACAAAATGAAGGAATAAAACTAGAGGCGGATTTGCCTATAGTTTAGGCAACACCCACTGTTTTGTTTTGGATTTACTTCCATAAAGTAATTAATATAAAGTGCTCGTTAAAAAAAGGCTTTAAAAACGACCGGCAGCTATGCTGGCAGAATTCTTTTGCCAAGTAAGTTTGCTGGTTAGGTTGGCCCATGGATTTTGGACTATATATTATGGGTTGTTTGGTGGGCAAATTTGATAGCTGCAAAAATATACTCCCTCCCTTTTAATTTATGGGAATTTATTTGGCTGGACATGAAGTTTAAGAAAAGAGAGAAGACTTTTAAATTTGTGGTGTAAAATGAGCCACAAATAATTTGTGTGGTTATAAATCATTGAATAAAGGTAACTTATTTTCCAATACATAAAGAGTGCATTCTTTTTTGCACGACTTAAAAAGGAAATAGGTTCACATAAATTAAAACGGAGGGAGTATAAAATGTGCTTATTTTATATAAAATATATATAAGTGCTTATTTTATATATATTAGCTACTCCCTCTGTTTCATATTAAATGAGGTACTTTCCTTTTTAGTTTGTTCCAAAACAAATGATATATTTTTAAATTTGGAAATAATTCAATTTTAAACTCTTCATTTTACCCACTTATATCATTAATGAGAAGTTTTTATAACCACACAAGTGTCATGGCCCCACAAACTTTTTACCCCTTAAGTTTTTAAGATCACAAATTTCAAAAGTCTTCTTTTTTTTAAAAGTCTGTGTCAAGTCAAAATATCTCGTATAATATGAAACAAAGGGAATATTATTTTAAAATGACTATATAGTGCTATTTTTCCTTGTTTGGTTGACATCTCCTTTGTATATGGACGACTGTAAGGAGAAAACGCGTGGAAGAAAATGTTGACAGAAAAAAAAGATCCATTAAATAACGGATTATAAACTGAGGATGCAATTAACATAGCAAGTGGAATTAGAGTAAAAATTTATTTAGCATTTTTGTTTGCATCAAACTAATTTATGGAAAACATGTATTTTTTATACTTCTATCTATTATTTCACCATAATTAAATATAATATAATTATATTAATTTTTAGTTTTTAACATTAAAATTTAAAATGAGATAAATATTTATTAGAGTTATAATCCCTAAACAACTTAGAGATCGTTTGGGTGGAAAGAATTTATCCCATGATTAATTATCCCGAGATTAGTTATCTCGAAATTAGTTATTCTACCTTTCCACATGGATTAAAAAACACTACAATCTCGGAAGAACTATCCCAAAATTAGTTATACCGCAGCTTTCTACCAACCAACATAGAAATAAATTCTTCTTAAATTTAGTCTTAGAAATTAATTACTACTATTCTTTATCGTCCCTCGTACCAAACGTTGGATAACAAAATGGGGAGTTGTGGTTTGAAATGAGGATAGTAGACAGAGTTAGCAGTTGAGTTGAATAGTCAGGTATTTGGTGTACTTTATTGATAGTACACCGATCTAATAATTCTTCAAATTACGAATCATTAAATATAATATAATATCAAGGGTTATACAATAGTTTGTGATATTAGCAATTCCAGATGACCGATCCTTTCTTATAATGATTAAATTGATATAGTTTTGACTCTCAAATAATTGAAGAAAATTGATATTTTCATATCTATAGTACTAATTACTTATATTCTCTTTACTTTGTTGAGCAGGGCTTATCATATTTTAACAGATATACCATCAAAGGATGCGGTGCAGTGGATGGAACTGTTCTTCTCTTGATAAGAGATCTCGGTTTGAGCCTGGTAAAAGTAATCTTTGCCGCATAGCGTATTCTTTTCTCTTTTTCTTTTTTCTTTTTTAAGAAAACAGAGACTTCTTTGTGTGGAAACTTTCTTGTATATGCCAAGATGCTTCATGTCTAGACATTTTTCGCTTTGGGTCCTTACATCAGTATATTTCATCTAGGGATGTATATAAATTGGTTGGTTTGAACTTTTTAATTATCAAACTAAATTAATGGTATCGGATTTTTAAATCTATAAACCAAACCAAATTAATAAAGTCGAGTTTTTCAATCTCGATTTTTTTCGGGTTTTCGATTTTTTTCGGATTTTCGATTTTTTTTTGGATTTTTGGATTATTTTTGGGTAAAGTCTTTATAGCACAAAATATGTAACTTGTGCTCTAAATATTTCTTTCCCTATTAGGATAAACAGTATAATGTGTTTTCCGGAAAAAACACAATTATATGAGGTGTGTCATGGCATTGTACTAAAATATTCAATAACAAAGATAATAAAATCGCATAAAGAAAATATTACATTAATAAGTCATAATAAAAAATTAACATAATCTAAAAATACTATATAGGTCATGCTAAAAATAAGTATTATTAGTTACACAACTAAGCAGTAAAGAAAAAGATAAATTAGGTTATGCATTTTTATTATAAACCAATACAAAACTAAATAGGTATCCAATATTATTATCATTCCTAGTGTTAAATTGAATTTCTTTTATTAGCATTAGTGTTCATTTGAATTTTACTTGACTTACTACTTGTGGGCTATAAAATTTATTGGTCCATTCAATGTTAAGTCCAGACTTTAAATAATATGTTTAAAGATAAAATTGTGAACAAGTTTAAGAAATATGTATAAATTATGTTACAATAAATATTTATATGTATAAAATGTTTTTAAAAAATGTATAAATATAATGTCGGGTTGGTTTGGTTTTGGTTTGACCTTTTTTTAGTTAAAATCAAACCAACCCAATTATGATCAGATTTTTTTCCAACATCAAACCACAATCGATTTCTTTTTTCGGTTTGACTCGAATTATCGATTTGGTGTGATTTAGCGATTTTCTTTGTATACCCCTATTATTTTCATCAATGTTTCTCTTAATTGTAGGTTTACCTAATAACGTTTCTAATATGATCAATATTGAATTTGTCCACACTCCACAGAACGAAATACCAACCAATTTAAAATGGAAAATTTTACATAAATGTCCCAAAAAAAGTTCTAACTTACCAATCTTTAGCCATTAATTATAGACTCCAAAACTAACCAATCACACCTAAAACAATTTATAACCACCCATATCGTATACTAAAAGTTTTTCTTATATCAAAGAGACTGAACAATTTACATATAAAAAAAATTATTTTTACTGTATGCACAGCAGTTCGGTGCGCACTGGCATATTATAATTAGGGGTTTGGCCATTTCCATTTAGATTTGTTAAGCAAACTTAGAGTTACCAAGTCTCACGTAAGCCATTTTATTCAGTTCTTTCAGTTCTATAACAAAAATAGTATATTTTTTTTCAAAATTGAAGTGTTTCGCTAAATTTTTAGAAGAAAAAAAAAATGCTTTTGAGTAGAAGCGGAAGTAATTTTGGAGAAACAGAAAAAAATAGTTTTTCCCTAGAAGCACTTTTGAGAAAAATACACTTAGAAACAGTTTTTAGAAGTTTGGCCAAAATACTAATTGTTGCTCAAAGGTGCTTTTCAAATTAATTTACCAACCACAAACTGCTTCTCACTAAGCTAGCGTTTGGTCATAGATTCCCAAATTTGTTTTAAAAAATCTGATTTGGGTGAAGTTTGGTTTGAAGAATAAAATCTGTTTGGATATAATTTTTCAAAACATATTTCACTTATTTTTGAAAAACATGAAATGTGACTTATACCCATAAGTTTTAAAAACTTTAAAAAATACCCAACAACTCTGAAGAAAATTCATACAAAATAAGCGAAACAAATCTAAAGAAAATTATTCATACAAACAAGTGAAACAAATCTAAAGAAAATTTATACAAATTTTAGCAAATTACCTTCAAATTTTATCTTTGCGGTGGATTGCCACAGATTGACACAACAACTTTAGCGAAGGTTTTCTTCTGTTTATAGAGAAGGGTAAAGCCGCGTGAGTTTAATGAGGGAAAAGTAAGTAGATATAAATTAATTGGGTCATAATAACAGAAAGTGTTTTTTATATATAAAATACAAAAGTTTAGGGCAAGTTTTGAAATTTTTTTTAAAACCAAATGGTAATATTTTAGGTCAAAAACAGCTCTTGAGCTGATTTTGGAATTTGAAAATTGTCAAAATACAGATAAAATCTATAAAAATGCAGGTATTTGTCAAAAAAAATTGGCAAAATATATGATCGAACGGGAGCTAAAAAAAATACTTTTAAGAAAAAATATTTCTCAAAATAAACTGATTTTCGAAGTTAGGCGAAAAGACTATTTACTACATCCTCCTTCACCTTACTGACAGAGTGAGTTATATATAGCATAGTTTTCGAAAAATTATGAGGAGTAGAGAGGAGACAACAAACCTGTACGATTTGCAATAAATCATTTAACTATTTGTAAAATTGTTCCTTCAGAGAAGTAAAAACATGATTGAGGAAAAGGAATTGGAAAAAGTGGCAAAGTCCAAATGCCAAATTAAAGACTTCACATAAATTGTCATCAACGCTGCACTCAATGATGTTTCTAAGCACTCTGCATTTGCTACTACTATTGCTTTCTCATTTTTCTTTTCTTTTTTCCTGGGAAAACTCTTATTTCACATTATTTTGTGTCCAGCCATTTCACTTCCTTTTTATCTTAGTCCAACCTATTAATTTAGTAGTTGAAGTACGTTACGAGTTGGAGTAGTACATTTGGATTTGAATCTATTGCACTTTCCAATTTTAACTATCCTAAGATTGTACTTGACTCTACAATCCATATGCACCTATCATTCAATTGTACTAGACGACGCTCTGTACTGCTGCTAAATGGAAACCCACTCCTTTTTTTTTAAGTTTCCTTATTCAATCATAACAACTGCACAAGCCATTAAAAAACTGTTAACGAAAAATAAGTATCAAGTGTT
Organism: Nicotiana sylvestris; assembly: GCF_000393655.2. Classification (NCBI taxonomy): domain Eukaryota; kingdom Viridiplantae; phylum Streptophyta; class Magnoliopsida; order Solanales; family Solanaceae; genus Nicotiana; species Nicotiana sylvestris. The sequence goes on from NC_091063.1 coordinate 69,906,320, forward strand.
GCAGAACCTAAAACACAGATTATACAGTTAGTAGATCCGTACTTCAAAAATCCAATACGAACATTATTCTACAATTTCACAAAAAATGTCTCTTTTTACAGCATATTTAGACAGTAAATATTTCTGAGTTTTGTTTCACTAAATCTCTTGTTTGTCTCCTCAAATGGTAACTTCCTAGCTGTTCTTGTGACAAAGAAGCAAGAGAAGTTTTTGCGGTTGGTTTTGTATGATTACTTACCAATTACCACTAAGGCGAATAACTAACCAAAATTTACCGGCACTTTTTTCTATCCCCACTCCCTGCTACTATTTATAAGTATCTTTTTGAGTTCTGAGAACAGCTTTTAGCTGGAAAAGCCATTTCGCGTCTTATAGTTGCAAACAAACTAAAAATACAAAATGGCAATTTGTAATTCTGCATTTGCATTTGAAGGGCTATTGGTTCCTAAACTTGGCCTAGAGTTTAAGGTGGAGACGTCAGTCAAAAATGTGGTGCTACTTGTGTTTATAAACATTACAAATACTCTGTTACCTTACAACTTGACCAATAGAAAAATAAATTGAAGGAAAAGTGGTCGGTATGGAAATTGAGTAATATAAACCAAATACATAGACAGCCCCACAAAGTTAGCCACATTTTTTCATTTAGACACCTAAACTAAGGCTGAAGCTGTTTCTGTTACCTATTAGACACCTCATGAGGATGGTTTCTGACTTTATGTTATCTATTAGACACCTCACGTAGTGCCTGCTGAACAATCAACTACCACCATTTAAATAAAAAACCAAAACACAACAGTAAAAGCTTCAGAGAGAGAAATCAGAAAAGTAACGGAGGAAGCAAAAAGATGAATCCATAAGAACCAGTAGAACAAAACGACCCCTACATACATGGAAGATAGATCTATCCAAATCCAGGTCCTGAAGAAGTTACACTCTTCTACTTGAGATTTGAATTTCCCTAAGATTTAGGCATGTGAAGTATGTTATGAGACACTTGTAGTATGTATTCAACCAGCATAACATATGACAATAGCAAGCTATGATTCCAGAAGTTGCTTGGTCCTGCATGCGTATCCCGACATTTTATCTAGCTCTCGGGTGTCCATTGTTCAACTCTCAAGTCTTTCAAAAAAGTAGAGGTATCCCATGTCCAGCGGGGGATTTTTTGAGACCCCAACTTTTTCATCATTGAAAATCACCCACCTGCCATCTTTGTGAATATGAGCAACATAATGACCACACTGTGTAGATGTGCCAATGTGGCTCACGAATCCTAGGAGCCTGTATCCTGTTTATTATCCAAAATAAACTTGGTCAGGCCAAGCAGCATAAAATTATCTAAAAGTAAACCTAAATGTCACCATCAAGGATAGTGATTTGTATTGAACGAAATACACAATACAATGCTATTGGATTTATGCGTAAGAACCTTTTGAAAGAGAATTAGGAACTTCTATCATCCTAAAGAGAATTTGCAAGTAGTCATTTATCGACATTGCAAAACCAAAGAAACAGGGCCCATAAATAAATTTACTATGTTGTGAAATCTAATTTGCAGCCCTTGATAGCAACATAATTTAGTGAAAGAAACCTGTGTCTCCAAATAAGAAAATAAAAGTTTAGATCAAGAAAAGCATATAGCATCTTTTCTGACAATTCTCAGACCACCACAAAGTGAGAAACCAAGGGGTGGAGCTTTAGTAGAAGAGCAACTTTCCCTCCACCCAGTAGCTGAAGGTTTGTGACACGAAGGGGTGAAAAGTGAGAAATCATTGTTGCCCCTGTGAAGGGGGAGGAAGGAGAGCTACCAAATGAAGAAAAAGAAACCATGACCAAGATGATTAAACCCAGGTGGATTCAGTAATTGGAAGTTAAGTGGAAAAGTTTTAAGCAGTAGAACTAGCATATTCCCTGATAGAAAATCCAAGACCAGATTAAGCAGGAATTTTATAGCTAAAAATTGTCTCATTCAATAAACTAAGAGGATCTTCACCTACTACACCACTTAATAAACGGGCTAATGATCCTTGTCTCGTGCATTTGTTAAGAATATATCAGATCCAAGTAAAAGCATGAAAGCTGTAAATCAACAAGTAGAACCGAGATAGGGAACTAACTTCCTCCTCCATCAGGCAGCAAGGGATCAACTGCAGCTCCACCACTAGTTGCAGCATCCATGTCTGATGCAGCAGAAGCACTAGGATTGCTAAAAATCCATTCAGTAGCTCTTTCAACATCACCACCCTATGAACAGACAAGAACAGAGAAAGGGCAAAACATGAACCATGTCATAGGCAGTAAATAACAAGGAGCAAGCTCAAAAAACCCGTGCAAATGAGAAATTTACCGATGCCTTCAGAGCCCTACAAGCAAGTTTCTCCTCAAAACCAAAGGAAACCAGCGTATCAATTTTTGATTGATCGATATCAGGATTTTGCACGTTTTGTGATATAGGAGCATCAATATCTGGGAAGAAATTACACATCAACATCATGCTTCTAATAATTGCAAAGACTTGATGAACTTCTGCTCAGAGGAAATATCAAAAAACACCTGAATCATTCATGTTCTCAAGTAACCAATTCATTGCTGCCTCTACTCCACTATTGGAAGTATTAATTGCAGCCTTCTGACAATGAAGAAGATTAAATCCCATTGAAACAAGTTGTGCAACAATATCCTCATTAGCCAGAAGCTTTGTTGATTGCTCACCATCCCCAGCATCTGGTTTATGGACCAGTAATGAAAAATAATGAGCAATTTAGAACTTATAAACACATGAGAGAAGCCAGCCATAGAATTGACATACAAGTAGTTATCACAGCCAAAAACTTCTAAAGACAATTATGCGATGATCATATACAAAAGACTGAAAGAGATGCACTAAAAAGCTGTTAACATAACCATCCCGGCATCCCCCATCTTGAAAATCTCCCAGGAATTAAAACAATCACAAGCTGGAAGAATGAGAAACACCAAAGGGCCTACTAGAAGCAACTAATTATCTAGAGCAGGAATTAGAGTAAATGGTGACCCGAATTCTATTTCATGAAATATAGATATCTGAGGTATGTACTGTCAGGTCAATATTGGCTTCTCTCTACACATAGGTAGCTATCTCCTGTTGCTACTCCCACCCGTATAAAATAACTAGCACGCAATAAAATAACACTATCAGACCAGAGAACGTAACACTACCAATAATGGAGCAACTGAGGTTTACTGCTTAAAAACATTCAGCAAAAACTTTATGGAAAAAAATTGAACTAAGACATAATAAAACACATTTAAAATACATGGACATCGGGTTCATCATTTCAGTGCCCAATCAATAGAGATACCCAAATCATGTTACAGCCTACAGGGATCATGGAACGAACTAAATAAAACTAAGCAATGTTCTTTGGTTTCTCAACAGACACATCAACTGAACAAGCAATCCACCAATTGATCCAGAGAAAACATTGCAAGCTAAAAAGGAGCAAGAAAATTTTGTTCCCTTACTAGGTCAATAATAACTTACAACAACAACAACAACTACCCAATAACTTAGCAATGTGCAGATAAAAGAATAGAATTAAAAACTTAGAATAAAATACTCAAAATGAATGAGACTGATCCCAGACACCAACCTTGTCTTACAAAAAAAAAAAGGGGGGGGGGGGGGCACCCAAAAGTTGTGCATCGTTCCACGCCCTAAAGACTACCAATATTTTTGACGAGAAAGATTGCAAGAAATTACTTTGTTTTTTGATCGGTAATGCAATCACTTTTAGTTCCAAAGGTCTTTGCCACACTTCCTCTAACAGAAAGCAAAGACCTCATCATTGAAGTATACGAGCGATGCAGTGCAGATTCCCACATTTTTGAAGATTTATCTCTTCAATAAGTGAGAGGATTGAAGTGCAAAAAATTCTTGAAAAAAATTGAGAAGCTACAAAAGGGAGGCAAGGCAGAAAAGAAGTCCTATGAGATAAAAAGATAGACATGCTCATATTATTCCTATTCACAAAACATTATTGGGCATAAATGAAAGACATTTTTCCAAGATCACTAAGAGATTAGTAAAAAACAAGGAGATACAAACCACTGTCAGGTAATAGCTCTTCTCCTGGTTGAATACCATTACTTCGCATGCCACTTATGTCAATGGTTTCAGGGACATCTATGTAGACATCTAAAAAGTCCATCACCAAAAAAAAAATAAAAAAAAATAAGCAATTTAACAAGATCAAACAATGGGCTCGTTAGAAGTATTCCGCTAAAGAAACAATGACATACCAAGCTTCTTTGGCACCCAGCCTTCCTCCATAACAAATTTTCGCATGTGCAAAACCAGATAATCTGGAAAAGAAGTCAAACCTGCAGTTCTATTTATAAACAAAGTTAAAAAGGATAAAAAGTAGAATCATCAGGTAGGATGCTCAAATAAATAGATAAAGGTGCCAGTCACTGGGCATTAATTTCTTACAAGGCACCTATAATCTCTAGAGGAAACTGTGCATGTTGTGACAAAGCCAAAAGATAAGATACTAGGCAAACAACAAAAGAAGTCAAGCTAAACTACATCTGAGAAGCCGCAAGCAGAGGGAGATGAAAATTGGAGAAACAAAATTTAAGGGGAGAATAGCAAGTTTACTTTATAGCCGTTGTCCTAGCCTTTAAAGCTGTGCTGTAAAACTCATGGACCTCCTCAGGAGCTGAAAAACAATCTAAGCAATCCTTCAATGACACCCTCGGGCGGACAATTTCGTCAGCAGACCTGCAGAAACCACACATTTAGCAGAAGTATTATATGAAAGGCAAGCATGGATCAACTAGTCAAGACTCACAGTTCTTTTCCTTCTGCAGCTTTCTTACTCTTCAAATTTTGGAATTCTGCTAACTCTTCTGGAATTTCACACCAAATGAAATATAAGAATAGAGCCAGTAATGGATATCAAGCTCTTCCGGAATTTCATAACAAACAAATGTAAACTAAGAGCAGGAAGAGAGAGCAATAAACAAGACAGAAAATTCACTTTTATTGATGGCCTTTTCCAAAGGGATATTAAGAGAGAGAATATAATCATTCCTCCTGTTGTAAGCAACTTTGCCTGAGGGACATTGGAGGCGTTCTTCAATACCAAACTTGAAGCTTCTTGACGGATCAAAATCAGGTTTCCCAGAGTTCATCCGTTCAACTTGATCAATAAAATGCAGGAAGAACTCTAAGGCATCCTAGATATAAGTTGCTATTAGTAAACAATAAGAATAGTGATAGCCATGGTAATGGCAACAAACCAGAATGAATAGAATTGCAAAACAAAAAGACAAAACCGACTAGGTCTCAAGGGAAATGAAGGGAAGGGACCATGAAGCCAACATGAGCATACACAACAGTTCTGACCACCTTGGTTGCAGACAAAATGATAAGAAAGCCACAAGCGCCGATGAAAGCATCAAACAAGCCACATATTTTATCAGCTGGCTGGAAAGAGCTCAAATGAAATTTTTCAGCGTGACGCAATACCGAGAGATTGCCGGACTTCTTTTAGTGCTGAGGTGTTATCACGCTTTAACCTAATAATCAAAAATTAAAAACAATCTTCTGGTTGTAGAAGTTCCCAAGAATGCCGGCGTACCTGTTGTCTCATAGTTGAAAATTCAGGGTGGCTAGCAGCTATTACTGACTTGAACATTCTGGGACGGATACCCTCCTGTTTCTAATAAGTGAAGAGAGCAAACAAATGATTAATAAGAGAGGGAAGATATAGATACGGGTGAAATGATATGGTGAAAACAGAAAAGACGAAAGAAAAAACTCATGAGTTAATGTTATGAACAATATATAAGAGGTATCTAAAACACGCCTCACACCTGAAATACAACAACAACAACAACAACAACCCAGTATAATCCCACAAGTGGGGTCTGGGGAGGGTAGTGTGTACGCAGACCTTATCCCTACCCTAGAGTAGAGAGGTTGTTTCCAATAGACCCTCGGCATTCAAGTGCACTACCCCTAAGTAATGAGCATGATTTGTTAATGCACAACAAATGAAAAATTGGAAGCTTTAACAACTGTTTTGGGAAATTTACTAAAAAAAAGTAAGTCAATAAACCGGATATCACAAGTTCTGGACGAAGGTTTGTAACCAACATTCATTTTAAGGCATTGTCATCAATCTTCAAGGAAAATACATCTTATTGCTGCATCGGCAGCAAATTTCTATCATAATATTAACAAAATAAATAATATGGACTACTCTTAAGAGTCAACCATGTAGATGCAATCATAAAATATAACAAGTTCATATGAGATTTTACCGGTGAGCTTGCAGCACTTGTAGTATCATCCTTCTGAATCACCATGGATTAACTATTAGCTACTAAGAAAAAAGACAATACAAAAAGGAATGAAGTACTCACACACATACCTCCAGAACAGGAGCCGAATATTTACCAGAAAGCAAGCCATGAGCCAGTTTCGTTCTGCCAGAATACAGGTCAGCTATCAACAAGTTAAGAGCACACAACAAGTTCATAACAGCTTTCATGAACAAAATCTTACCAAATATGCAAATTGAAGCATGGAAAAGGCTCTGTTACAGGGATCAGTATTTATACTACTACTACACCTCAATTCCGAATTTATTGTGTAAGCAATATGAATCCTCAATTAGGAATCAGTGTTTATGCGACCAGAAAATTCAGCTAACTGCAGAACTCTAGTCATCGTCACAGTACAGCCTAATTTGCAGTTACAGGTCTGAACAAACCCTGCTGGATACCCCTCTCCCCACGAAAAGACCCCGAAAAGAAAGAAAAACTCCCTCCGTCACATATGAAGGAATGCAATGTTGGTGCTAATCTTTACATAAATTCATTTTTCATATTACTCCTTGTTCATTAGACTTGCCCGTAACAATGTCTCATTGGTATCAACAATTCAAGCAAATATGCTTTGCAGAATATGAATATCTTCTCAAAATTGTTAATTAGGAGTGCCAACGGAGGAATTCAGTTTGAAAATGCATAAAGTGTGTGCAGTGACTACCATCCTGTAACAATGAGAAACGTAAGTAGAACTCAGTATCCAGCAAGACATGCTTTGCTGCTATGCAGATTTTTGTAGAGCAGTAGAGTGCACAACAAATGCAATAGCTAGTTGAGACGTAATGGTAATGGTAAACTGGAAAAATGAATAGATCCAAGCTACTCACAGCTGCATGTTAAGATCTACAGTTGGATCAGCAGGAGCCATACTGAAAGCTGCTTTCAGACTTTGATCTGAATAGTATCTGATAGAAGATATGGCATCAGATGGGAAGATGTAGAAAAGAAGGAAATCCCAAAACCACTTTAACATAAATGACATTTTCCTTCAATAAATGAACATCAAAGACATTTGCCACAAATAACATTTATCTTACTTTAAACAAAAGGAACGCATCGAGAACACAACCTGCATTGTAGCAGCCAAGTAGCAACTGCAAGAAAGATATATGAGACCAGACAGTTTCATACGTTTCTTTCTTAAAATGAATATAAGACATGCAACGTTGGCCAAGCAGCACTACTAAGGCTAGCCGCACCTGTTACCAAGATTGACTAATCCAGTGTAACCAGGTCCAAAAAGTGGTTCAACATCCTCACCCGTTTCTTGAATCCGGTTCCAATCAAAATTAATATTTTGGTCTAGCTCTCTCTCAGCAGTCGTCATTTCAGTCTGGGAAAAACAAAAAGAATTAGTCGTAATAATAGGAAGAGATGTAATGATGGGATTAGTAACTTATTAGTATCAGTTTTATGTAGATAATAATTAACAAGTGATTGCTCAATCGCCTCAAATGAAAATGATCACAAAGTATGTAACCAGTTAAAGGATAATTTCTAGTTGTACTTACAGAATATGACTCCAAATAATGGGAAGAAATCGAAGTAAGATTTAATAGGTTAGAGAAGTAATCATATAGGAAAGAATATCATTTTCTTAGCTGGCATCATGCTTAAAATAGGGCTGCAAATGAGCAACTCCAGCTGAAAGACTAAACAGAATTGAACCAACTCTAAGGCCCATTATTATGGAACATTTCCCAATCTTTAGTCTATTGACCTGTCATATCTGTATACATCTTTACTCCTCTAACATACTATAATGCTGGATGATTCCATTTATTAATCACTAAAAACTATCCATCCACGAAGTGTGGACACCAAACGTATTGTCATACAGCTTTTTTGAATATGTCAAATGTATTGTCACATATCTACAGGTTGATAAACACCCACAGAAATACTCCGCCTGCCCCAATTTACGTGACACTTTCCGCTTTTCAAGATTCAAACTTCTTAATTTTGACCGTGCATTTGGACATAAAATTTTCAAGTTTCTCGAAGTAAAATTTACATATTCGGAAACTACGTAAAAAAGTATATAAGTCACAACAATTAATAATTCAAAATATTTAAAAGGTATATAAAAGAATTAAGGTCAAAGTATAATTCTTTAGACTCACGAAATCCTAACGCCGTCACATAAATTGGGACGGAGGGAGTATCGCACTTGTTGCACATGAGTCTATTTTTCTTCATTCTAAGTTCCAATCTCATAGTCCTCAAAATTAGAAAGCATAATTTCTCAATTGGACACAAATATGTCAAAAGGATTTGAACTCCTTGTCTCCCTTTCTTAGCCACAAAGACCTGAAGCTGACATGTACTCAGGATATGTAATAGTGTCACTGGTAGAATAGAACTACTTGAAAACAAAGATTTGTGACATGACTCAGCTTCTTCCAGAAACCTTTCATGTTAACCCCCAAATCTCACACTAACGCCATTTTAAAACCATACCTTTCGACATATACATCAGAGAACCTCCTTTTAAGTTCCCTCGCCTACCAAAAAGAACCCTCCACTCCCCCATTTTCACCTATGCAAAGGCTTCTTGTACTCTTCTGTGTCCCTCAAGCATTAGTTAACCCATGCATATCTATTGCATGTGACAACACATTCTTAACATTTTTCTTAGATATTCCATGCAAAAGAATATGACCCAATATTAAAAATGTCCCCTACCATGAAGGTGCCGTCAAAACTTAAAGGTATGTTTTATAGAGCGGTGGTCAGACCGACTATGTTGTATAAGGCTGAGTGTTGGACAGCCAAGAGCTCCCATGTCCAGAAGATGAAGGTAACAGAGATGAGAATGTTGAGATGGATAGGTTAGATAGGATTAGGAATGAAGTTATTCTGGACAAGGTGGGTGTGGCCCCATTAGGACAAGATGCGAGAAGCGAGACTTAGATGGTTTGGACATATGAGGAGGAGAAGTACAGATGCCACGGTAAGGAGGTGTGAGGGGTTGACAATGGAGGGCCCAAGGAGAGGTAGAGGTAGGCCAGAATTGAGGAGAGATCATTAGGCAAGACATGGCGCAACTACAGCTGACCGAGGACATGAAAGAAGATGTGGAGGTTGAGGATTAGGGTAGTAGGTTAGGTAGGCTAGATTGTTAATATCGGTAGCATTAGTACGTACTCTGCTTTTTGCTGGTAGTAGGTTTCTATGACTACCTGTCGTTTCTTGCATTTTGGTCATCTTACTATCTTCTTATTATTTATACTGCTTTTACATGGCTTCTCGGTGTTGTTCCTTCCCGTTTTTCTTTTCATTAATGTGGTGCATATGCTTCCCTGAGCCGAGGGTCCATTGGAAACAACCTCTCTATCTCCACAAGGTAGGAGTAAGGTCTGTGTACACACTACCCTCCCCAGACCCACTATGTGGGATTATACTAGGCATGTGGTTATTGTTGTTGTTGTTGTTACCTTGAAAATTTTTCCTCTCCAACTGTGACCTGACAATTTCTGGATATCAAACTCATTGAGACCCTAAGTTTTTTTGTTTTCAGGAACTGATTTCGAATAAATTATATTTCTATACAATATTAAAATTGAGTAATGATCAAACACCCCACATGCCATTAAGATCTTTAAAAGCTTCAAGTTCTACTCTTTCAAAAGAGAATTACTTTGTTCAGCCACATGTCCTTCCTCCCTTATGACTAGCCATCATTTTGCATAAGAAATATAGCTGAATCAAGAACCGAACACATAACATTTTGTTAGATTTTAGCCATGCACATCATTCATACTTCTTACATGAGTAAAATACACAACGTTCATCTATACAGCTGCTAACCTTTTGCAAGGATGAGAAGTCAATACCAAAATGTGCCAGATGTTGAGCTAAAAGTGGGTCAACAACGCTTTCATCCTCTGGATAGGAGAAAACATCTGAGCTGCCAAAGTTTGCAACCAATTAGTAATCAATGAAAGACAAAAAGGCACTTTAACATGTTACAAACAAGGCAATAGCATCAATGTAGCAACCAGTCTAGCAAAGTCTAGTTACAGGGCCCTATTCCATTATCAGGATCTTAACTCCTGCATAGCACGTCTAAAGAACATGTACAAAGCACTTAATACCAATTCCACGATAAGAAAGTAGTTTGTTCATTAGCTCTTTCTTTCTTTCTTTCTTTCCTTTTTCTGTTTTGTTTTTGAGGGGTGGGGGTGGTTCGTAAGTGCACATATTCTGCGAACCTCCACCTTACACCAATGAAGTCACTAAAATAAAATCAAAACCAAATAACATCCAGAATGATGAAATTTAAACAGTTAAGCAAGTTGTTCAGTTCAAACCAATAACTAATGCTTTCATTTGACCATAGGCTTACTAGAGAGATATGACTATACACAGGCATTGTCATACTGGGAGAGCAATTTAAGTCTTGGAAAGCTCTCTTTGAATGACGACTTCAAGAAAGAAATTAAAAAAAAGGACTAGCTTTGTTGTCCAAACAACCATAAGTTACATTCCACAAATCATAAACCAAGCAGATCTGCAGTTAAAATAATTGCGGTGCTTATAGTTGAACTGGGAACACCCAAGTAAAAAAAAGAGGCCAGATAGAATTGATGTCGTTCTCAAGATCAACCAAAACAAAAAGAACAGCTACCCAGAAACTCCAGTCAACCAAAACAAAAAGAAGAGTTAAGCAACAAATCAAGTTAGCCAAAACAAAAGAAGAGCTAAGCAGCAGGTCCAGTCAACCAAAACTGAAAAAAGAGCCACGCAGCAATTCCATAAACAGCTCTGATCATGAGGATACACAACTTATAAGATGGCATTACCTGCCCCCTCCAAATCAGCAGTTATCGTCCCAAGCTTTACAGCAAGTGGGTAACCAGTTTCTCTGTAATGGTTAACAGCATGGTCATTACCACCAGTTCCATCCCAATTTTTCCTACCACATAGGATAGTTCCATCAGTTAGATTCAGCCAAAGATTTTCAGTTTTATCACACTTGGCACATTTCCAGCCCACTGGTGGAACAACAACTCCATTGTCAAGCTGTAGCAGATCCGTGGCATATTTACTGACAAGCTTCTTATCAGCAGTCCAAGACGCCAGTTGCTCTTTTCTCTCAGCACCTTCAGCTAGTAAAACAGCATCAACTGCCAATCTTACCTGCAAGTTTGGGATGAATGTAAGCAATATATAGATGTGTTCATTTTACTGCAAACAAAAAGAAAACTGTGGAAAGATATAAAAAGAAATATGTACCTTTTCAGGCAATTCCACTGATGGGAAAGGAAGAGTAACATAATCAGGCAATATAACTATTTCATACGCTTCTTCGTACTGGGGTTCACTATTATCAAACCCTCCGTCGATACCTAGAAGGAAAATGCATAAGCCAAGTCAATCAATCAATCAACTATGCTTCAATCCCAAATTAGTTGTGATAGGCTAAACTCTGATAAAAATCAGAAAATGGGAACTTATACAGTTCTTTATTCTTTTTTTTCTATTTTGCCCTAGATTTGAAAACTTGTATAGTTGTACGCTAAAGTGCATTCAAACTAGTATACTACATGTGAAATGCTTAACAGTTTAAATACCTATAGCCAAGAGAGTGGGTTTTTTGGAAGGTCTATCTTCGGCATCTTCTGTCTTCTTTGTCTGCTTTATATGCAGATAAACTGAGTTCCCAGTCTTCTCATAGTTCCAACCAACATAATCCTTTCCAAATGCAAGAAAAGCATTCATATCAACAAACAGCCCACCCTCGGATTTCTGGAAAAAAACAGCAATGAAACATTTACAACCGTAACTAAATAAATAGAAACTGCTTCATAAGTGAAGATATATTTCCTAATTGAGCATTATCGAATACGGACGTAAAAGATCAAACTAATAAGTCAGCACCATTATGGCATTTCATAGAGGCTATACAACAACTACTACCATGCGCCAATCCTAAACTAGCTGGTAATGGCTAAATGAATACTCTATATCCATTCCGCTCTATTTTGACCCTGTTCCTACAACTTCATAGCAGCTTTAGGAAAACAAATAACTCCCGGCAGTAGCAGAGCTATGTAGAGCCAAGGGCTTCAACTGAATCCCCTTCGTCAGAATATTATACTGCATAAATAGGGCAAAAATGAATTTCTTTTGTTTACATATAAACTATAGTGTAGTTGCAAAGGAGTTCAAAAGTCGCTTTAGGTCACAAGTTCAAACTCTAAGTATGACAGTTCTAGTACTTTTTTTTTAATCCCCTTGCATAAATTCCTGGCTCGGCCACTGACTCGAAGTACTAATCAACTGCAGGCTTCTAACCAAATCAGAGTGAACCATAAACCCTAGAAGAAACTCGTTAACCCTACAGGACTAACATGCACTGACCTTATTAAAAATGGCACAAGGCCAATAATTACAATCTTAACTATATAACCATAACAACTTCCAGCAAACGATGTGAAGTAAAAAAAGAGCGAGATGATAATTGAATATTGGAATTAAGGATTTTACCGGATTATCGAAAGAAATGCAGCACTCGTGCTTGTAGATACGATTTGTTGGCTCTGGAATCCGAACCCGGCCAAGGTTCGATCGGAGGACCTCCATAGGGTTCTATTCTTCTGTTAAAATCAGCGAGGGCAAGAGTATGAAGAGATGAATGAATATTACAACAACAAGAAAAACAAGAATGCGTGGATTCTTTGCTCAAATGTTCAGCAACCGCCTTTCTCCCAAATGAAGAAACCAGGCTATGGACTAGGGACTATGGACTATGGAGTTTTTGGGCTTTTTTGTTATGTACTGGTTAGGTGTCTCCAAAGACCTACTAAGCTTTTGTCCCCGTTTTCACGCCAGAATTAGAGAACACTACTTTGCATTTTTACGGTACTAATATATCGGTTTCTGTTGCTTTTTTTTAGCCGAGGCTCTTCTGGAAACAGTCTCTCTACCCTTCGGGGTAGGGGTAAGGTCTGCGTACATATTACCTTCCCCAGACCCCACTTATGAGATTATATTGGATCGTCATTGTTGTTGTTGTTGTACTTTGCATCTAATACCCCTCGCGCCTCGAACATCAATTCACTTTTCTCCTTTCTTTCCTAAAAATCTTTTTTTAGCTATATTTAAATAATTTATCAACATAAAATCTTGATTTACATTCAATGGTATTTTTTTGTATCTTACAAATTATTTTCTTGATTCAATTTATTATCATCTAATTAATAAAAATATGTAATTAGTGTATAGGGTAAAATATATTCATATTAACTAATCACATGAGAAAGCGACGCGTGGAGCCGGAGACAGAAGACAGTCGGGCCCGAAGGCAATGATCTCGTTTGTTATCGGAGAGAATGATATTCATGATGGCGAGATAAATGTCTGTCACTCGGTAGCACTTATTGGAGAATATTCTATAGCATTAAGTATATGGTGCACTATAGAGAATATGGCATTCGCTGCCTACCGTTACACATTCTTTGATGGCCCTCATAATTGTCATTAAAGAGGAGCTTAATTCTAGGACCTTGTTCCCTAGTTGCAACTATAAATAGTGAGTCCTATTATCATGGTGAGGGGCACGAATTTTCTGACAAATATATACTACACTTTGTTCAAAGTTTAATATACTTTTATCTTTTGCTCGTTTATATTATTATTATTGCCCCCAGAAGCCTTGCTCTCGGAATCACGATTTCTGCTGCTTTATCTCAACCCCAAGGCTAAGTCTTATATTTTCGTCTAATTTTTTTTATCAATTGGGATCAAATTAATTTTCTTGTCTATAAATCACGTATAAATTCAACAGTATCGTTTTATGGATAAATAGTATGGCGTCCACCGTGGGACTTAGACAATTGTGTAATTGAGTTGATCTTTGCATCTATTACTAACATGTTTGATCTTTTGTTCTTAGCAAAAAATCATAGAGCAGATAACGGTGTCAACACCGCACACAACATTAAGGCCCAAGGAAATCAGCCTCAGCACGAGGATTCAATCAATGATACCCGCAATGAGGGGGATGAGGCCACACTGGTCCACGGCGGACGATATTCTCAACTTGATCGAGAGGCGGCTCCTGATGATGCTGAAGACGAGCACGTCGTTGAAACAGTAAATATCTTGAAAGAGCAACAAGAGGCCATTATAGGCCATCTCACATGATAGGATCAGGTCATGATAGAGCTGAAGTAGGTTTTGTCGGGTGCTTCCAACAACACGGATAGACGAGGTCCAGTTCCTCCCGATGCTCCCGCAAATCAAACAACGTAGAGGGTCGACAACAATACCCCGAGGGGCGAGGTCGACTTTGATGGGGTCGGGGGGAACGGTCTAAAATGCCAGACATGCCAAAGAATGATGGGACTTCAGATCCTCATGAGCACATCACCACCTATACAACGACGGTGAAGGGGAACGATTTTGCTCCCCACAAGATTGAGTTAGTCTTATTGAAGAAATTCGGGGAGACTTTTACGAAGGGAGCCTTGACATGGTATTCATTTTTGCCCGAGCACTCCATAAACTTCTTTGAGATGCTCGCGGACTCTTTTCATCAAGGCCATACCGGGGCCAGAAAGGTACAGGCCCGAAAGGCCGATATATTCAGGATTACACAAGGAGAGTCTGAATTGTTACGGGAGTTTGTGGCCAGATTCCAAAAAGAAAGAATACTGATACCAGTCGTACCAGGCGAATGGGTAGCTGAAGCATTCACAAAAGGTTTGAATCCGAGAAGTTCCGATGCTTCCGGAAATTAAAAGAAAGTTTGCTCGAGTTCCAAGCAACAACTTGGGCAAATGTTCACAATCGGTACGAGTCAAATACAAGAATTGAGGATGATTAGCTCGGGACTGGGAGAAGAATAAAGAGAAATCAAAAGATGATTTCGACACAGATCGACGGTCTTCAAGGGGTCAGTTTTTGCCCTACGAACGGGCCGAAGGACGCGGCGAAGTTTTCCGGTCGACGAATAGATTCTCTACCAATAGGAGAGTTGATCACGGCCAAAATAACAGGTCATTGCAGAATAAGGAGACATCTGGTTCTCGAGATTCTTCCTACCATAGGCCTTCCAAATACAACTTTAATGTCAGTGTAGTGGAGCTGGTGTCGGCTATGGGGAACATTAAAGAAGCATGATTCCCAAAGTCAATTAGATCTGATCCCAGTCAAAGGGATCCTAATTTATGGTACGAATACTATGGGACAAACGGTCACTGGATTGGGGACTGCCGGCATCTATGCGAAGAGGTGGCGACATTGCTGAAAAATGGCCATCTCAAGGAATTTTTGAGTGATCGGGCTAAAAACAATCATGCCCGCAATCGCAATAACGTGGAGCCTTCGAAAGCAGGAGAAGATCCTCTACGTTTGACAATCAACATGATTTTTGGGGGGAACGAGATAAATGGTGTGATATTTTTGGCGGAAAAAAAGACAAAGGTGTCGGTAACCCATAATAACAGACTTAGGGAAGTCACCGAGGACGATATTACTTTCATGGAGAAAGACGCGGATGGACTGCTGCTACCGCATAATGATGCCCTGGTAATCTCTCTAAATGTCTTAGATTTTAAAATTAAACATATTCTTGTGGACCTAGGAAGTCGGCCAATATTATCCAGTGGAGATTATTGGAGCAAGACAAGCTCACCAGAAGTATCATTCCGGCCACAAAACACCTCGCCGGGTTCAATTTGGCAAGTGTTACAACTTGGGGAGAGTTCTTGCTGCCCACAAATACCGAGGGGTGATGAAGATGACCCTTTTCGAAGTGGTGGTCGGCGATATGGGTTACAATATTATCCTGGGGAAATCATGGTTGCACGAGATGTGTCACGCCCCAAACCTGGGAGGCGTAGCTGGAACCCGGTGCCGTACTGGCCCGAGCGAACCACTCTGCAACTTTTTTTTCTTCTAACTATTATGGGTCAACATGGCCACAACTTGTAATGTATAACTATAAGTAGGCAAGCGTTGTATCAATGAACCATCATTCATAAAACATGAGTACATATAGGTCGTCAAGGCCTCTAACATATTGTACAAAATGTACTTCTTTCTATAAAGCCTCTAAGAGTATTTGACATCAAATGGGACAGCGTACCGCCCTACCCATAGGTCTGTAGCAAAACTCTAACACGATGACTTATAGACTTGGATGCACTCTGAATGAGGTGGAGTCTTACTGATTATTCGCTCAATACTAACCTCGTCTACTCTGAGGGCTCGTCAAACTGATTATTTATACCTGCAAGCATATATGCAGCATCCCCAACAAAAGGACGTCAGTACGAATAATGTACTGAGTATGTAAGGCGAAACTGAAATATAACAATAAGTTAACATTAATTAAAGACATATAAGAATCAACATGAATCTCTGTATATACATACTTACTATACTTATATATAATGCTTCTCTTTAAGACTATTATCCATATCGTATGATGCATGACTGCTTAACTGATAAGTAGTAATTGTCCGACCGGCCGTCGCACGGTGGTAAATGTATGACTGCCCAACCACTGATAAATAATGATACATAACTACCCAACCCGCCGTAACATCGTGGTAAATGAATATGTATGATTGCCTAACCGACCTTAGCGCGGTGGTAAATTCATGAAGATGAGTGTATCACTATATTATAAACATTAACATCTTTATCATATACCTCAATATAGACTTAGGAACATACTTAGAAATACTTGAATATCACTTTACGGGAATGAATAACATAGACATCCTTAATTTCTAAGAGTAGAACCACTTATGAAATCGCATTGCGTTTACGTATCGTTACTTGAATCATGCCAAAGGAAGGAGCAATTATTCTTAACATATCTTACTTGAAGAATTTATCAAACTCTTTTACTTGAACTTGCCAAGAACAATTTTTGCTCCTTTAAATATTTGAACAAGAACTAAGCACTTCTTATGATCATGGCATATTTCATGTTGCTGGACATATGGAGTATCATGGATGTATGCTTTTTCTATGTTTCTAAAGGAAGGGGACTCCATAATAATAAAAGGAAAGATTGAAATCTTCTTTTTATCTCTCAAATTGCCAAAGAATAACATGAAAGTTTAAGGCTTACATTTCACGTGTAAGCAAAGCACATCAAGTGCTATGACTCATGTGCACATTTTGTGCCACCCTTAGCCAACTTCATGCCATGTGGCAGCCCACAAATTTTCCTAAAATGTCACCTAATCTCATAAACCAAAGAGCCACCATTTCTCTTGATCAAGACCCATACTTGCTGCCGCATGGGGGATGATGTTCTCACCAAACTTATCCACCAATTTCCTAAATGTGCCGTCTTGCTCCATGACTTAAGAGTCATTTATTGGGCCTTCCTTGGATGCCACGTTGGGAGGCTTATCAATCCTATCAAACATTTTAATTACTTATCCACCTCAATAATTTGATGACTAAGCCACCAAAACTCCCTAATCATGTCACCTAGCTCCAAGACTTACCTAGTCAATATTAAATTCCCTACTTGCTGCCATCGTAATCCTTATAAAGTTGATTAGTCATGAGCCCCCTTTATCCTCATGATTCCACGTAGATTCATACAAATGACACTTATCCACTTATAACAAATTCCATATTTCATGAATTTATACCAACATTTAACCAATTATTCACACAATAATTTCTATGTCTCGATTCACTTAAATACTACTCACTCCGTTCCAATTTATGTGAACTTGTTTGACTGGGCACGGAATTTAAGAAAAAATGAAGACTTTTAGAATTTGTGGTTCTAAACAAGTCAAAAAGGGACCCAAAGTATTTGTGGGATTATAAAAGCTTCTCATTAGTGGTAGAATTGTAAGTTTAAACCAAATTATTTCCAAAGTTAGAAAGGGGTCATTCTTTTTGGAACGGACCAAAAAGAAAATAGGTTTACATAAACTGAAATGGAGGGAGTAATACAATTCATATACCTTACTATCATAATCATGTGGTATAGCACTGGTTCATAAATATGGGGTATTATAGCTTGGACCGTATTTTATCCCAAAATATCAAACATCAACGAAACTTGCTTTCTTCGATTTGTTTACCCTCTGACCTTTACAACACTTACTTATCACTTGTTTGAAAAAGCATAAATACTTATAACCTCGAAAATAGTCTTGTCCTCATTCTAATGTACTATTATTAAAATATTAATAAATTATGGCACCTTATAAAATTAATACATACACTATTATGTCATCAAAACATCCATGTAAAAATACATACATTTTATCAACTTCTAATTTTCCTAATCTCATATAAAGAGTATAATTTTTCGTATGCTTAAATTCTTAAACTAGCAAAAAGATAACCTTCTTTTCTTTGTAGGAAAATAATTTCTATCTTTACAATAAAGAAAATCTCATTTATAAACTTTCCCATATTACGTATATAATTTAAAGCATATCCAGAAGTAGTAATATTAATAACTATATAAAATCATATTTTTCAAACTTTTTACAAAAATGTTTCACTTAAAATAAATACCATATCAAATGTATATAACGGTATCAATGCTGTTAAACTTATGGGGTATTACAATAACATAGTCGTAAATTTTTTATAGCCTCATGAATGGTCTTAATCCCTTCAAGCTCATATGGATTACTACAACTCATCCTACTATTAAAGTCCGGAATGTAAGAAGATGAAGGTTGTGCCATCGACATATCATTAGTTGTTGAAAATCCCAACTTCCATGGGAATTAAACAAATAAGAGGTGACCAACCGACAACAAGAGAGATGAATGCAATCTCAGTTTCTAGTAGCAAAGGGAAAGAGCATGCAACATAGCAATTACAGGAACCAACGCCTGCTCCTGAGCCGAGCAAAGTCAACCAGGGGAAGAGTTGTCAAAATCTTATCAGGTACCAAGATATTTCCAGGTACCAGAAGAAACGGATGCAATAAAATCCACAAGGAAAGAGCTTGAACAAGTCACATTGTTCAAAAAGTTCTTGGAGAGGAAGTTCCACTTGGGGACACGACTACACCCCGAGCTCGGGTCTAGATTTATCGAATTTCTTAAATTTAATATCGATTGTTTTGTGTGTCCGCATGCTGATATGACAGGTATCCCTTCGGAAGTGGTCGTGCACACACTAAGCCTGGATCCCACATCCCTCCGGTAAGACAGAAAAAATGTCTTATTATCGAGGTCAGAAACAAATTTGCCAAAGAAGAGGTAACTCGCTTGCTTGATATCAGTTCAATCCGAGAGGTAAAGTATCATGACTAGCTAGCTAACATAGTAGTAGTTCCAAAGAAGAATAATAAATTTTGCATATGCATAGACTATAAGGATTTAAATAAGGCGTGCCCCAAAGACTCGTTCCCATTGCCAAACATTGATCAAATGATTGATGCAACGCCGGGCACAAGTTAATGAGTTTTCTCGATGCTTACTCCGGGTACAACCAAATCAAGATGAACCCAGAGGATCAGGAAAAAACTTCGTTCATAGCGGAATTCGGCACATATTGCTATAATGTGATGCCCTCCGGGCTAAAGAACGCTAAAGCCACGTAGCATCAGCTTGTGAACAAAATTTTCGAGAAATAAATAGGGAAAACCATGGAAGTTTACATAGATGATATGCTGGTTAAGTCTTTGAAAGCAGGTGATCATCTTAAACACTTGCAAGAAACTTTTGACATCTTAAGGAAGCTAACATGAAGCTTAACCCCGAGAAGTGCGCGTTCAAGGTTAGCTCCAGTAAATTCTTAGGAATCTTGTTGTCACAAAAAAGGGATCGATGTTAACCCCGATAAAATTAAAGCCATCAAAGATATCCCGGATCATTTGTCAAGCATAAAAGAGGTTCAAAGGTTGAGAGGAAGACTTTCCGTTTTGAGCAGATTCATTTTTCGATCTTCAAAGAAATGCCATGATTTCTTTTCACTGCTCAAAAAAAGAAGAACTTCAAATGGACCCCCAATGTCAGCAGGCTTTGAAGGATTTGAAAAGGTATTTGTCAAGTCCTCCATTACTGTCAAAATCGGAGGAAGGTGGACAACTGTTGATCTACTTAACGGTCTTGGAGGTAGCGATAAGTTCCATTTTAGTCTGTGAGGACAAAGATACACAATCTCCTATTTATTACATTAGTAAAATATTAATGGGAGCAGAAACTCGCTACCCACATCTGGATAAATTAGACATAGCTCTCGTAGTAGCCGCTCGAAAGCTTAGGCCTTATTTCTAATGTCAACCGATAGTAGTAGTGACCACTTTTCCCCTGCGGAATATTATTCATAAACCTGAACTTTCGGGTAGGCCGGCCAAGTGGTCCGTCTAAATGAGTGAATTTGACATAGAATATAAGCCTAGGACTACGATTAAGTCACAGGTCTTGGGCGACTTTGTGGCCGACTTCAGTCCGAGATTGTTACCTTTGGCTACCAAAGAAGCAGTGATGGTATCAGAATCAAAATCTCCATGGACGAAGCTTCCAACGTGAAGAGGTCCGGGCTTGGCATAGTACTGACCACTCCCTCGGTAGAAATCCTAAGGCAGGCCATAAGAACCATTCCTCTAACTAACAATGAAGCAGAGTATGAAGCTTTAATTGCAGGACTCGAACTGGCCTAGGGACTAGACTCCGATGTCATAAAAATCAAATGCGACCCCCAATTTTTAGTAAATCAGGTCTACGGGATCTTCGAAGCCAAAGAGGAACGCATGCAAAAGTATGTGTGAAAGTCCAGGATTTGCTTGCTCGGTTCAGGGAATGGTCAATTACGCACATCCCGAGGGAAAAGAATGCGAAAGAGGACGCATTAGCCAATCTAGGTTCATCTACGAAAATGAAAGGATTGGGCTCTGGTACGGTCGTACAACTTATGCACTCGGTACTGGGCGCAGATAGATATTACGAGGTAAATGCGACCAACTTACTCTGAAACTGGAGAAATGAGATAATTGACTATCTCGAGCACAGAAAGTTTCCTGAAGATCCCAAGGCATCTCGGACGTTACACACTAAGGCAACGCGATATAGTTTCAAAGGAGGTCAATTATACAGAAGATCTTTCCACGGCCCATTGGATCGATGTTTGGGAGCTTCCGAAGCTAATTATATTATGCGAGAAGTCCACGAAGGAATCTACGAATATCACTCAGGCGTGAATTCCTTGGTGTTAAAATTAATTAGGACATGATACTACTGGCCCCAGATGGAATAAGATGCCAAGGATTATGTTCAAAAATGTGATAAATGTTAATGTTACGCACCGTTGGTACATCAACCGTCAGAGCCACTACACTTAGTTGTGTCTCAATGGCCATTAATGAAGTGGGGAATGAATATCGTTGGACCACTGCCACCGGCAATCGGTAAGGTAAGATTTCTTTTGATATTAACTGACTATTTTTCTAAGTGGGCTGAAGTAGGTCCTTATCAGAAGATTGGAAAATGTGAAAGTGGTAGATTTCTTGTGGAAGAATATAATTTGCAGATTTGGGATACCAAAAGAGATAGCTAGTGACAACGGGCCATAATTTATACGCGCAAAGGTCACAAAGTTCCTTGAAGACTTAAAAATCAAACGAACCACATCATCACCCTATCTTCCGAGTGCAAACGGCCAAGCAGAATCAACTAACAAGGTGAATATACAAAATTTCAAAAAGAGATTTGAAGCAGCCAAAGGTAAATGACCCGAAGAGCTACTAGGAGTACTATGGGCTTACCGAACAACATCCAAGTCAAGCACGGGGGGGGGGGGCTTATTTCTCTCTTGTGTACGGTGAAGAAGCTCTAAATCTCGGTAGAAGTAGGAGATCCTACCCTGAGATATTTCTGGGGGAATGAAGAAACAAACAACGAAGCAATGTTGGCCAAATTTGAGTTGCTCAATGAATGAAGGGACTTAACGCATATAAGGATGGTAGCCTAAAAGCAGAGAATGGAAAGATATTACAATCGAAGAGTCAACTTCTATTATTTCAAAGTAGGAGACTTGATTTTAAGGAAAGTAACTGCGAACACCTAGGAGCTCAATGCAGGGAAGTTTGGTATGACATGAGAAGGCCCCTACCGGGTTTCAGTCATCACCAGAAAAGGATCACACGAGTTGGAAAACCAAGATGGAGAAAAGTTGCCGATCAACTAGAATGTGGCACACCTCAAAAAATACTATTGCTGATGGGCCTCGCCTACACTAAAGTGATTATGTGATGCATTCTTTTTTCCTTTGTCTAATTTCTATCCCAATTGGATTTTTCTTACAAGGTTTTTAACGAGGCAGCAACGGAAAGCATAATACGAAGGAAGCTTCGTCAGCAGAAATAAGACCTTAGAATGATAAGCCACGCAAACGATGGATCACTATGTAGAGGTTAGGTAATCTTTGGCTTGGTAGCAAAAGTTCCTAACAGGAAGTGAAATTTTCTATCAGACAAGGGTTACCCGACCGTTCATGAGTGCAAGCTACCGGGGTTTATTAGATAGTCTTTGGCTTGATAATAAAGTTCTTAAGGGTAAGTGAAACTTGTTACCGAACTAAAGATTATCTAAATATCCACTAGTAGAATCTCGAACAAGTCTTCCAGTGTTCAAATTCGCATTCTTCACATTCGAACACTAGGGGGATGATATGAGGATACGACAATAATGACTGCCACATTGACCGGAATACAAAACCCGAAAATAAAGTTGTATTATCGAGACTAGGGATTAGACGGCCATCCCAGTAGAAACAAATTGTACAAGTTAGCCACAAGTAATGACAATTTATTTTTAGCACAACTAATGCTTATGTACTTTTTGAAAGTGAAAGGAATAAAGAAAAATCCTTTAATTTCTATCTTGTTTCTTATCTGAACGGTGAATTAATTCTATCATTTGAAAGTTAAGCAAGTAATTCAAATTCTACTATTGTAATGAACATGAAACGTCCTTTCAAGAGCACCATAAACATAAGAGGGCCCTCTCTTATAAAACCCTCACATTAAAGGGTTAATATCGGAAGAACTTATGCCCGGAATCCAAATGCTCTCGGGGAAAAATGCACTCAAAGCCTTGCACAATTCAACGCAAAAGAGTAAAACTAGAGCAAATACTTAAACTAAAAGAGTGCAAATACTTAAACGAAAAGTACGCAAAGAGTTGCGTGAATACTTAAACGAAAAGTATGCAAATAGAAAAATTTGCACAATACTTAAATGAAAAAGTACTTTTATTCATAGAAAACGCGCCAAGTAGTACAATTACAAAAGTATGGAAAAGAAAAGAAAGCAAAACTAAGCGACTACATCTCCAGAACTCGGAGGAAGAGTAACATCTACACCCCCTGGAGAAGTGGGTGGATATGCCGCCATTTTTGCCTTCAGTATCATCACCTTCCACTTCTTCTTCAGTTCTCGAGGACTCATAATCGAAACCAGAAGAGGCGATAGCATCAGGTCGGGCAGGAAGACCCCTTTTGGCAGTTGACTCCCGCTCACATGCCTTAGCAATTTCGGCATCAAAGTCAATGACACCAGCTTTGGCCTCTTCCAAGGTTTTTCTCCTCCTATTATACATAGAATATGTTTTTTCAACAACGAGGGAAGTTGCTCGGTGCTGGAGTTCTTCTTTAAGTCTTTTGACCTTGGTAGAAAGGTTATCCCGCGTGGATCAGGTGGCCTGGAGGCTGACATCAAGCTCGTAGACAGTAGAGCTGAAAAATCTATTGTACTCGATGGTCCTCTTATGCTTCTCCTCCAACCGGGCATACTTTGCCTTGGCGGCAGTAACTTCTCAAGTTTTGGAGTTCTAGGTTGCCTCCAAATTATTCAATCTTTCTGCAGTGGTAGCCTTGCGATCGGATGCAGCGAGAACGACATTATGGACCTCAACCCATTTGGCCTTAGATTCCTCAAATTGTGCCCTTAATGGGGTGGCCTCCTGGCTAAAAGTCACTACTTCTTACTCGCTTTGCTGTAACCGAGACTCCAACTCAACGACCTCAACAACTCTTGCTTCTAGTTCTGAGAAGTGAGTAGCAGTTTGATCTCTCTCAGCCAAAAGTTGATCCCGCTCGAAGGTAAGTTCTTCTTTATCACGAATCAACCTTTGAAGGCCCTCAGAAGCAAGGAGTTGGCCTGCGAAACAAAAATACAAATTCAAAATCATGCCATAACAAAGATAGAAGAAATGACAAAGGAAATAAAGACTATACCGATGGTGCGTTGTACATGGCATTGTTTAACAAACACTCTCCCAAGAGAGTTTGTATTTTATCCCTTTCTTTTTCTAAAGCCAAAGGCTTCAGATAGTTTGTAAGTTCCACCGGCCAGGACAACATATGGCATCCAATAGAAATCGAGATGTTAACACTCCTCCTTTTTTGGGATCTTCTATGGGGGCAACATAATTTTTCCCCAGGTTCCAATGAACTAGAGACTGGCGAAGAGGGATACCAGCCTTTTGGGAAACTGTGACCAGTTGAGATGATGTAGTAGTTGTTGGTGGCGAAGGCAGAGTTGGTGATGAAGGAGATGAAGCTGATGGCAAAGCAGCTGCGGCAAATGCAGTGCTGGTTGTTGGTTATTCATAAATCAAATATGGCAGGGACTCAGTACTAAAACTCACGGTACTAGGCACAACAACTGGGATTCGAAAATGAGAGTTAGTATTTTCCACCATAACATACTCTTCCAAAGTGTCGAGGCATCATCCTCGGTTGGTGTACCTCACTCAATAGATTGAGCATTCTATTGAGCTGAGGAAGGTCGTCGTCTTTTATGTAAAGAAGCCCCCTCTTCACTAATTCTCCATCACGTCGATCATCGCAGTTTCTATTGTTGGCTCAGGCGCGGGGTTTATCGCCACAACATAAAAAGACAACTCGGGCACGACATTCTTTGCCTTCTTATTTTCTCCCCTAGCTGCGGAGGAACGTCTCCTTTTTGGTTGCGTGTTCTCCGGTCGGAGACTCCGAGAAGAAGCACTTACATTAAAAGCAGGCCCAGAGACACATGTTCGGGTAAAAACCTCTTGTAGCAGCCTCGCCACGTCAACATGATTAGCCAAAACGCCCTCCTTGAGGGCGACAACTGAACCTTGGGGTAGACCTGAATTCAACAGGAGAAAAAGGTTAATCAATATCCTTATACGAAAGGTAAAAACAAGATAAGTTCGACTTACTATGATTTTTGGCCTTCCACCTGTATTAAGGGCTAATTCTTTCCACGTGCAGGTCTCGGGCGTAGTGACGTCCAAAGTTTTCTAGACCCACCGGTCCAAGCCTTCAACCCTAGGTGGTATCCACAGAGTTGCTGAAATAAGCGAAAGAAAAAAGGTCAATAACGACATGGGGCAATGTTTAATAGAAGAAAAGACAAACGGTGAATTACGATTGCAGTTCTATAATTACGGACAGGATGGAGTCGTGACCGGAATGATGTCACTGGTGGTAATTCCAACGAACCGTTCCATCCATCCATGATCGTTGTCATCATCCATGCTGGATAGCAAAGTATGGTGGCCACGTTTGCTGAAATTTATCATTCCCCCTCCCCCCCAGAAAATCTTGGGGGAATAAAGGTCCACTAATCGAGCCAAGGTTAGCTCTTTTACCGTCTCCTGGCATAGACGATGGAGACAAGCAACTGTCATCCACACAGAATGACTTACTTGAGTCAGGCATACCTAGTAACAAATGCAGAACTCCGTGATAACAGAGTCAAGCTCCCCGCTCAAAGAGAATGGCCCCAAAGTGAAGGGATACGTATAAAAATACGTAAACCTTTCTTGGGTAAGGTTATCCGCTCCGCCAGGTCAGGAGCGATGATGTTTAAATTAGGACAATAACAGTCTTACTTCACAACAGGGATACTAGAAGGGCTTATAGAATAAAGATACACACCAACAACCTACGTGTGAGGGTTAGCGGTAGGGTACTTCTGTTCGAAGTCTTTAGTTGTGACAAGACTCTTTGGGATGATGGTGCTTACTGTAGGAGGATGAGCGTCATCAGCTTTACCTTAGTTCTTTGAAGAACTAATGTTTTTTTGAAGAAGATGCCATTGTTATCCGAAGAGAGAAAAGGATTTTTGCTAGAGAAGAAGATTTGAGAAAGTTGAAGACAAGTATGAGTTAAGCAAAGAGAGTTCGAGAGAGTTTGGAAAGTTATGAAATGTAAATGGAGAAGTTTGATGCATATAAGTAAAGGAATAGGCGGCTAAAATCGTGACCATAATTACCTCGATAACCGGTAAAAGTGATGTTGAACCGTGGGATGACACGTGTTCTGGGCATTAAATGCAGAGAGATGTGCGTCTAATCAACCATCTGAAACTTTTCAGGGAGGGTCAGAGAACTTTCGTCCAAAAAAGGTACCTCTACCAACTTTCTGATGACACAAAAATATGTCACTGGAAAGTAAGGGGACTATCTGTATAGAGTAAAATATGTTCATATTAAATGATCGCATGAGAAAGGGGCACGTGGAGCTAGAGACAGAAGACAGTTGGGTCTGAAGGCAACGATCTCGTTTGTTATCGGAGAGAATGATATTCATAATGGCAAGATAAACCCCGGCCACCCGGTAGTATTTAATGGAGAATATTCTACAGCATTAGGTATACGCCCGTTACAGAGAATTTGGCATTCACTGCCTACCATTACACATTCTTCAATGGCCCTCATAATTGTTATTAAAGAACATCTTGATCCTAGGACCTTGTTTCCTAGGTGCAACTATAAATAGTGAGCCCTATTATCATTGTAAGGGCACATATTTTCTGACAAATATATACTACATTCTATTCAAAGCTTAATATACAAATATACTTTTATCTTCTTGCTCGTTTATAGTGTTAGTATTGCCCTTGGAAGCCCTGCTCCCAGAATCACGATTTTTGTCGTTTTATCTCAACCTCAAGGCTAAGTCTTATATTTTCGTCTAATTTATTTATCATCTTGGGATCAAATTAATTCACTTATTATAATTACGTATAAATTTAACTGTATTTTACGGGTAAGCAATTAGCGCATCCTTTCAAAGGAGACTCAATTATTAGGGTTCGAATTCAAGATATGTAACTAAGGGTAAAGAAATCTTTACCATTTTATTATACTTTTTTATGATGACAGCGGATAAATGACTCATTATTCAGCAATTTCATCAAGGTTAAATGTGCTAATAGATAATACATTTGTTGTGTAGCTCGGTCGAGGCCGGGACACTAATGTTATGGGAAAAATTAACGGAGATTAGAGCCAATTTGTAGGAAAAGATTATTTGGAAAAAATAGGAGATGGAAGTGCTTCCTTTTGGTTGGACAATTAAAGTAGCCTTTCCTTGGCCCACTAGAATATATGCTTTCTACATGTTCAAAATGAAGACACTGCCTTTAACCCCCCCCCCCCCCCACACACACAAATGAAGAGGCTAGAGTCGACAGACTTTGGGTATGTTTGTTACGAACAAAAAAAATTCTGAAAAATATTTTTAATTTTTTCATGTTTGATTGGCTTAAATATTTTAACTTTTTTAATAAAGTTATTTTTCTTCGATTATCGGAAAGAGGTTTCCCTATAAAGAGGAAGGAAAATATTTTTCAAAATTTTTTTTCAACCTTCTCACCTCCACCAACCTTCACCACCCCACCCTCCACCCCCATACCCGCCACCAAACACACCCCAATGCTTACCTCCCACCATAACCCCCACCCCTACCTCCTACTACCCTCTCTTCTCCATCTCCCCTATTTAGACTCTCATAATGTTGCCTAAGGTAAATATTTTTCAAATATATATAGACACACACACTCTCTCTTTCTATTTTCTACTCACTAACTAACACTAAAAAATATTTTTCAGAAAAAAAATTTCACTCACGAATCAAACATAAGAAAATAAGTGATAAAATTACTTATTTTCTAGAAAAATATTTTTCATAGAAAGTATTTTCCTTTGTACCAAACATATCCTTTATGAAAAATGGAACCTAGAATAGACAAATTGAGCACAACAATAGATATTGTGACAAGTGCAACGTGTTTTGCCAGTTGAAATAAATGGAAAACTAATAAAACTGACTTTCCAATTTGGCTTCCTACTAGCTTCGAGTTATGTTCAATGTCCCAATAGCGGAAATTCTTAAGGTGTGGAGTAGCAATTTCAAGAGGTGGACCTTACATACTTGTATCGTGTGCAACGACAACTCATGCAATTTTAATTACCAATTATTAATTATATGTTAGGTGGTTTGGAAGATGAGGCTACGAATGATGCTAATGACCAAATATAAACAAAGAGATCGATCCACAAAATACATAAGCTGATTTAAGATTTCACTAGTTTGACATTTCCTTGACTCAAATTTACATGGGAGGAGCTAGAAGGATATAATAGTTAGTGGTGATACCGAGGATAACAGAAAAAATGATTAAATTTATCTTGTCACCTGCTTATAAATTTTTTTTTTCAAGTTAAACTCAGATGGCCTACTAAATGTTGATGCTAGTGCATGGGTGTTTAGCATTGTAAGCAATAGAAATATATTCGAAAATACTAGTGAATGCGTGTCGGCGAAATCCGCAATACCTTTTGGAGTATTCTAGACATGATTGACCAGATCAGAAAGTTGCAATCACAGATGAAATTCTCATACTGCTACTATGTAGCCAATAAAGCTGTAGACTTCTTGGCAGAGCTTGAGTAACTCAACTATTTTTATAGGCGGATCCAGGATTTGAGGGCTATATGAGAACCATTATATGCTAATTACTAGCGATAAAATTCAGTGTGGAACTCCTTAAAATACTTAATGATTATGATCGATAACTTATCATCAAAGCATATACAAAAAAAAGTTATAAAGAAAAATAAAGCACTAAACACAGAGTGAGATTCTTCGCAAAATGGGTGCTGTAGAAAGGAAAGGTGTTTGAATTAAGCCTATTTTAAACTTTAAAATTTTAGTTATAAAAAAAGATTAGTGATCAAAAGGGTATTCAAACTTTAAAATTTATCAAAAACTTACTCAAAAGAATTAAAATTAAGGATGTGTTAGTAGTCAAAGAACTGAAGAAGAGTCTCAAACTCTCAGTTGCCATCGTCGAGTCGGAGTTGACGGATGCCTGCTACTTTTTCAAGTAATTATTGAAGAGGGTTGTAGCAGAAGGATTTATATTTTTTATTTGTGGAGTGGTAATGTGCAATTTGGGACTTTTAATTTTAATGAGGAATTTGAAAATGAATAAAATTAGGGATTTTTTCGTTCCTATACATTATTTGAAATTATTACCAAAAATGTTCATGTTTAGTTATTTACCCAACCTAAACAAGTTTTAGCTACAAAATATATACATTTGTTTAAATTAGAATCCTTTTGCGGTAGTCTTCCTTATTTAGATGCGGAATTTTGGGATCACGTATATTTCTTCAGAGATTTTACTAACACAATCATCGCACCTTAATCAAGCCAATGTATTTATAGAATCCTGCTATTACGCCAATTTTCTCTGATTATCATCGCACCATAATCAAGTTCTATTCTCTGTTTTTCTCTGTTTCCTTTAGTTTTCCATAAACGAAGGTTTTGAAAAAAAAAATTGCAAACAATTAGCTACAATTGTATT
The DNA here is from genome assembly GCF_000393655.2 of Nicotiana sylvestris. NCBI lineage: Eukaryota > Viridiplantae > Streptophyta > Magnoliopsida > Solanales > Solanaceae > Nicotiana > Nicotiana sylvestris. Next base: position 69,936,300 of record NC_091063.1, read on the forward strand.
GAATTTCGCAACATAATGTCAAAATTAGCGACTATGCTTCAGCTAAATGGTCACTGGGATAGCGTTAGGAGATATAAATTTTTTGATGTTGATGGAATTGTAGTTAATGAAGATTCAAATTATAGTCAATTGAATTCCGCAATTGCAGAGCATCTAATGATTGATACCTCTACAAAAATCATCGAAATTAAATACACTATCAACAAACGTTGTCCTCCAATGGAAATTCGGAACAATATGGGAGTTCGAGTATATATGGAGACGAAAAAGGAAAATAAAAACTTAGGCATGTATCCACTTTGTATAATAGTGCGTGATTTTGATTTGGAATGCATTATCTCTAATTCGAGCACAATTGCAGGTTTGCTCTATTTTTTCAGTGCTGATGTTTTGTCAATTTCACGTATTCTACAATTTTACTACAACTTATCTACAATAATACTACATAACAAATGTAGTTCAACTGTTATGTTTCTTCAAGTATACTATCAAATACTGAACACATAAATATACAGAGGTCTGAATTGTAGATACTTTTAATTGAGTGCATGTTCATCTGATTATCATATGTCTAACATGGTATGATTGTCAAGCAATTGTAATACAATTGGAGAAGTATCAGGAACAGTGAAGTTGATTGATAGGCCAACATCTCCGACAATTGTGAAATATGAGAGTATCATCATAATAAAACATACGCCAAATGTTATTGAAGTAGGCCAATGTGCACAGTGAAATCTGGGAGGCCGATTTCTCCTCGACTGAATACCTCGAGGGATGATCCCAGAAGACCGGGATCTCGAGCCAGTCACGCCCCTCAAGATCGGCTGGTATCCTGCCAAGGATAATGTCGACTAAAGCCCCGATGAACGTAGGGATCTCCCGAGGAACACACCCGGGCTCAATCAGGTCTATTCAAGTGGCTCGAGATCAACCCACGCATACATCGCAAAGTTAGCCGGTTGTCCCATCCTATTTCTTTTATCACGCAACGTATCTCGTATGAAGTTGGGACTCCCCCCTTTTCTATAAATGGGGAGTCACTAACACCCTGTAAAGCAGAGCTCCAACCATTCTACTCAAATGCAATAATATCTTCTCTCTCTTTCCCCTCTCTAACTCGTTTGCCTTCATTGGCTCGAAGCCATTTAGCTTTATTGCTTTCTTATGTGTTCTTTGTTTATCACCTAGCATTATCTCGAAGTCACTTTAATATCTATCGTTCTCTTACCTGCTCTTCGTTATACAACTCAATAGTGGACATAAAGAGCCTTTTTTAATTATATACTCAACTGTTATCCCATCCCCGACTATCCTCGATACCTCAAACTCTGCCCTGTCGTCGACCCCGAGATCCCTAATCAATCAGATCCACACCCGGGTAACAGGCCCATCGGTTCGATTACTATCTCGTTTTAGCTTGCTTTTCATCATTAGATTCCATATTATTAGCATCAACTGCTTTAACAACTAGCTCGAGAATAGATCACGTATTTTTAGAATCACATTTACAAATTTAATTGTTGTTACCATTTTCACGGTAAACAGTTTGGCGCCCACCGTGAGGCTAAAAATAATATTGATTATTTTCTTGCTAGTTTCATTGCACAAATGCACATTATCTTTCACACTTTTTTGTCCAAGATCTCTTGATTTAAGTCAAAATGTCTGGCTCAGTAAGCAAAGTCGAGAACGACCACCCCAAAAATCACAGCGGAAACGGCGAGGCTGTTCTAATGGCCGGCACGACGCCGCAAAACCTGGATAACGCATTTGGGCCAATTCTAGCGGGGGCAGGTTTGCAAGACGCACAACAAGTTGATGAGGCCTCGCACACCGATGGGAGCATTCACTATATCGACTAGTAGGAAGCCCAACAAACCCCGGCTCGGGAAACATAGGAAGTTAGCCTTCACGATATTTTTTAAATGTTTCAGGCGCAGCAGTGGCTATCGCTCAGCTACAGAGCCATCCGAAGACTCCCAGCATAGCAGCGCCGAAAATAGCTCCATGCACCGAACGAGTACCCGAAAGACCAAGCAACGACGGATCGATAACAGACCCCACCATAGCGAAGATGCTCGGGGATCTTTCCAAAGGGATCGAGTCAGGTTCATGCAATAGTTCTCCCCAGGGGAAGCGGTCCCGAAACTCGTTTCACGGAAATTCGGAATGTCGGAACTCCCTAGGCGCGACAGGACCTCGGGTCCCGATGAGCTCACCACTGCTTACACATGCGCGGATAAAGGCAGGACCTTCAAGATGATAAGTTCGAGCCCGTTTTGTTGAAGAATTTCGGAGAAACACTCTCGAAAGAAACCATGACGTGGTGCCGCAGCCTAGCGCCCGACCTCACATACTCGCTTACCGTACCAGTAGATTCCTCTTTCACTACTGCTTTGATGGCATCGACGTGTGCTTTTGTGGAGAATGAAACACCACAGGAAGTCACGCCTCATTCCCCGATAGGACGAGTGAGATCATCCCCGGTTTTGGATAACTGGGCAACACAGGTCTTCAAGCGAAGTTTAAACGAGGCATGCCCGACGACTCCAGGTCTTTTCAAATGATGCTTAGTCAGATACCAGCTGATACCTGGCCGTATACCCGTACCCAGGACTGGCCACGAATCAGAGCCATGGACAATCGTCCAGGAGCCTCTACGGGCCCGGTTACCCAAGTAGGCTCCCAGCAAAACAACTAATGCCAAACAGATGGAGGTACCATCTATGTGCCGCGAATGGGAGGAACACCACAAGATGTAACCTACCTCGCAACGGTAGGGAAATATTTCAAGGGCAACATCCTCGAGGAACCTTTAATGGAACTGGATCTGACGAGGCACAGCCAACAGAGGAGCCCTGCCCAGCAGAGTACGCTCTCAATATTGCTATACCAAATATCATGATCACCATAAGCGAAACCAGGGACGCTGAGCGACTCAGGCCTATTCGACCATGACCCTTTCAAAAGAAACACAACCCGACGCGGGAACCGCAGGGAGCGCGCGGCCACGGGGTCAAGAGTGACCCCCATCTCGGAAAGATGACAACTATGTTACCGAATGAAAACCACTGCCGAGTACTGTCGAGCAGTCATGTTCGAGTCTAGCCCCAAGGAAGGAAGGTAGCCGAGAAGGATGAAGTGAACAAGCCACGACGTATTACCATGACAGTGAAGGAGCGGCGACGCCCTCCGAGGACTCATAACATGGGAGGTGAAAATGTTCACCGTCAGGGAAAAACGGGCCCAGGGAAATATTTCAGACGACAACGTTACAACCAGGGAAATATTTCGGAAGACACCCTTACAACCAGGGAAAAGGGCACTAAGACTCCGTCCTGACCTCACATTGACGCATTGGTAACCATTTCCCTCATTTGATTTATCTTAAATAAAACATGTGTTCGTGAATTCAGGTGGTTCAGTCACGTACAACAACGATGTCAGACCAAAGTCAGCTGGGCGGTCCGAACTAACGGACCAAATCGCTCCCGCATCCCGAATCCTTGGCGGATTCCAAACGATAAATCGCTAGAAAGACCATTCTCTTAATATAGCCCGTCTGAGATCGGGCCAGGATGTCGAGCTTTAACTGTCAGAGGAGGCGCAAAGCATGGGCACCTTATTTATACGACCGCCATCACACTACCCAAGGACACCATCGGACCCGTTTCTCCAAAAGAGTGAAATCCCTCTTAAAGGGCAGAACTAAAATAAGTCGACTGAGAGTAATATGCGACGAGAGAAAATTCTTCACCATATGGCGCGTCGCCGGCATCAATGCCCCCACCCTTGGAAGGATCAAAGGGTAAGCAAACCACATTGTAGGCCAAACATGATAAGACACGGTGGAGGGCTGAACCAGGGCTCGCGCCCCTAAAAGATAGGAACATATCAAATCTCAAAACATCGCCTATATATCCCGCGGTGAGGAAGAACTGCTTTACTCCCTTGTTCTTTTTTCACTGACCAAGGACACCGTCAGACCCGTTTCGCCAAAAGAGTGAAATCCCTCATAAAGGGCAGAACTAAAATAAGTCGACAGAGAGTAATATGCGACGAGAGGAAATTCTTCACCATATGGCGCGTCGCCGGCATCAATGCCCCCACCCTTGGAAGGACCAAAGGGTAAGCAAACCACATTGTCGTCCAAGCCTGATAAGACACGGCGGAGGGCTGAACCAGGGCTCGCGCCCCTAAAGGATAGGAACATATCAAATCTCAAAACATCGCCTATATATCCCGCGGTGAGGAAGAACTGCTTTACTCCGATAAGGTCGCAGGCCTTCTTGTACAGCCCAACGACGAGCGATGATCTGCTTCTAAGGGCACCTTCCCCTTGGGAGGACCTGGAAACAGCAGACTAAACCCCAATTGGGAATTATGTACCGGATCGAATGGTCCAAACAATGTAAAAGGTCTCTACGACCAAACAACGTAAGAGCCATTGTCGCCAGCTAAAAAATTGAACACTTGAGGATTAAAATGAGCTCAAATCGTAACCCGATTCGGAGACCGGATCCAAAATGTTAACTAAGTAAGCCTCTGGGCCACATATTAAAAGGTTTCTATGACCAAACAACATAATAGCAATTGTCACCAGCTAAAAAATTGACAACTTGAGGATTAAAATGAGCTCGAATTATAACCCCGATTCAGAGACTGGATCCAAAAAGGTTAACTATGCAAGCCTCTGGGCTACATATTAAAAGGTCTAAACGACCGAAACAGCATAAGAGGCGCTATCGCCGGTCTAAAAATCAAAGGTATTTGAGGGTCAATTAAAGCTCGAGTCGCAATTCAACTCGGAGACTGGACCCCAAATGAATAAGCTATAATATGCCTAAGGGCACGACATAAAATGCCACTGTCACCGGCCGAGTAAGCCTCCAAGCCACGCGCTTATGAGGTCACTTCGACCCGAAGGGCAAGAGGTCACCATCACCCACCCATATGGGCAGAAAGAGCTTAAAGGTCAATTAGAACTCGAGCCGCAACGTGACTTGGAGACTGGACCCAAAATAAGTAAACTACAATATGCCTAAGTGCACGACATAAAATGCCACTGTCGCCGGCCGATTAAGCCTCCAAGCCACGTGCCTGTAAGGTCACTTCAACCTAAAGCACAAAAGGCCGTCGTCGACTGCCCACGAAGGCGAGAAAGAACTTAAAGGTCAAACTAAAGCTCGAATCGCAATACGACTCGGAGACTGGACCCGAAATAGTCGAAATAACAAGGCACCCAAGGGCGAAAAATGAAGGCCACCATTGTCCGCCAATGTAGGCAGGAAAGAACTTAAAGTCCAGTTAAAACTCGAATCGCAACGCGACTCGGAGACTTGATCCAAAACAGCAGAAACAGCAAAATACCCAAGGGCAAAAAGTGAGAACAATCACCATCCGCCCACACAGGCACAAAAGATCGAAGGGCAAGCAAGCTCAAATAAAGACCTGACTCAGAGATCGAGCCTAAAATAGTTGGGCAACACATAGGGGCCCCAACACCTGCTCGCGAAGGATTGCGCTTAAAATCCCCCAGGCCTGCCTGATTGGTTCTGAATCCACGTGGATCCCGCCAAAGCACGGAAGCCAACCCGCCGAATCAAAGGCGATACGGGAAGAGATACAAAAAAGGTAAAACTTCAAGATTTCTCTCATTTTATATATGTGCGAAAGGTCGCTTCCCATCTACAAACATGCTCTACATACAACAAAATACAAAGTGGAAAAATCTACACTCTACCCCTAAAGGGTTACGGCCTATCGGCCCCAGCCTCGCTCTTTGTGGCATCGACAATGACCAAACCAGGTATCACGCCTGACCACCTTCGCTCGAACGAATCCTGCTAAAAGGACAGAACCCATGGAATGGGTCTCTTTAAAGTGCCTGCCCCGAGGATCAACAACGAGCGCATCCCTTGAAGGCTTATCCCAACCCGGATCGATCATCGGTGACAAGTCGCCACTCCTTCATCATCTTCAGACTAGCTTAGTACTATACCAATCTGGGCACCAGTTGTTCTCAATCATAACTTTTGAGGAATCAAGCTACAGCTTCACAATCATGTCCACTCAGATCGAAGCTCGAAGCTTACATTTGATACTTCAGGTATTCCTAGCTCGAACGGCTTTGCTCCTAAGATCAAAAAGACAAAACGCTTACCGCAAGAAGACTCATGCCTTACCGAAAGATTTATGTAATACGGTCTCCGATATTTTCCGAACCGCCAGTGCACCGACTCGACCCTTATTTCCCCTCACCAAGAAGTCCAAGAGGCCTACCCTCCTCCAGGTCCCTCCAAAGTATAGCCCCTTGATGGAACAACTCAAAGTCTGGGTCTATTGGAGCCTTATGGAGGAAAAACCCTATAAGAAAGGGAAGACCCGAGATACAAAGGAATCTTGCTGAAACTTACCGCGAGGTGAAGCCGATAAACCTACTTGACAACCAAGCACCTTCCTGATGGCCCAACCCTTGCTGGCCTAAAGGAACCGCTACTCTAGAATCAAGGACTCCAGGAACACTAGGCTCGGATGATGCACTCTCCTCAAGAATGCGGGACCGTCTCGCCCTGATAAAAGCTCCTACATGATTATGAAGCACACATCTCATCTATCGCCGTGCCCAGTCTTTGCCGTGCTCCGAATAAAGCAGCTGTTAAGGGTATGACCCACCAACACAATGAAATCAGCGACCACTATGAAAGCACGGCTAGGCCTCCATTCGGAGATTGCCTCCAAAAGGTCACCGACATCCCAAGATCATGAGTCCTCAAGCAGATCTCTCCTCGAAGGCCATTATGAGGCCCGGAGATGTTACCCATGCTCTCACGCAGGGAAAGGGTCCCGGCGGCCCAAGGTCATTGGCCTAATTCGGGTCCGATTCGAGAAATCACAAAAGACCGCACGCGAAGCCGTTTCATCAGCCCAAGGTCGAGAAGAATGCTCAAGGACAGTAACATAGGCGACGAAACATGATCATGCACTTGAAGCTGCCAAAAATATAAAGAGATACAACAAGTGTCGAAGGAAGAAATCAAGAAAATATCATCGTATTTATATAAGTGTTCGCTTACAACGACCCTCGAGGGGTCCTTACATATGATTACATTACACATGATTACAAAAGACTTTGGAACTTTTGAGAGGTCATCCTGCTGATTCCTATAGCCGATTGCCGAGTTATTTGTATATTCTAAAGAAGACTTATTCGGGGTCAGTAGTGAAATTGCAGAAGACTGAAGATAATTGTTTCTTGTACGCATTTGTTGCACTTAGTACGTCCATCAAGGGTTGCGAGTATTGTAAGCCAGTTGTAGTAGTTGATGACACCTTCTTGAATTAGGGGAATCGTGCTAGCAACTAGCACAATGGATGCAACAGGTATTGTAGATTAATTGTAGAAATATTGTTATAAAGTTGTTTTTCAGTATGTATTTTTTATACTCTCAAGTTTTATTACAGAAGTTGAATTTCTTTTTGCCACCTGTGTGATAGGTAGCATATTACCACTGGCATACGCAATTGTTGATTCAGAAAATGATGCATTATGGGGGTGGTTTTTTGAGCAATTCAAACATGCATATGGTGAAAAAACAAATATGTGTATTGTTTCAGACCGGAATGAGAGTATCTGAAGGCAATATCTACTGTTTATACCGGCATGCCAATTATGTTTGCACGTGGCATATTTGGACAAATGTAAGGTTAAAGTTCAAGAAGGGTCATCTAACATTAAGCAAATTGTACTTTTCCACGTCACGATCATACAAGCTGGAAGAATTTAATAAAAGAATGTCAAAGATTGAAGAGATTGACACGCATGTTAAATCATACCTATATGATATTGGCTATCATAGATGGTCTCTGGTACATGCTACGGTGAATAGAACGTGGACGATGGCATCAAATATTGTAGAGTCATTGAATGCGGTAACAAAAGATGCAAGAGAGCTGCCTGTAGTAGAACTATTAGAGTACATGAGGATTCCTCTTGAACGTTAGACTAATGAAAAGTTATTGAATGCAAAGGGTACGTTTACATACCTTGGAAAAAAATATAACAAAGAGTTGAGGACAACAGGACATTATTGCAGAAGATGAGAGTAAGTTATATCCAATAATATCATATCATTGATTCCACCAAACTAAATATATACTGTTAATTATAGAAAAGTTGTTGTATAATTATAGTTATTTTGTTTTTGTATCTATTGTTGACAACTTGTTGTGTGTTTGTTATGAAATTGTAGGTGAGGGCTTCCACATATCACATCCATACTGTGATAGATAGTGTGAAGCGATTCATTGTTTGCCTTCAAAACAAGAGATGTAGTTGTAGACAATTTCAGTTTGATAAACATCCTTGTGCACATGCTTTGGCGGCTTTGAGGCAGAGGAACGAGTCTTATGAAAACTATTGTTCTCCTTATTACACGAGGGAGAGACTTTTGCAGACTTATGAAATACCAGTAGACCTGCTGCCTGATAAAAATAAATGGAATGTGCCACAATATAATGCCACCTACTGGGAAAAGATAGCAGAGAGACCTAAAAAACAAAGATACAAATCATATGATGAATTAAGTGCAAAAAAGTACAAGGTTTCATGTGGCAACTACGGACTAGAAGGGCATAACAAAAGATCTTATAGGAATACTCCCAAAAGGAAATAAAAATTGATATAGTCATAAGATTTTTTTTCCTCAGTATTGTTGATGATAATCTGTCCTTTAAGACATATGAAATTGTATTTGTTTTGTTCTAGAGAATTATAATTGTGGTGTAATTATGTTGCTAATTTGAATAAAGACTGTCTCCTATAATGAAATATTTGATAAAAAGATTTCAATTCTTACTGTAATTGGTTTGTAGTTGTTTTGTTCAAATTCTGAGTTTATTTATTACTTTTAAGTCTTTCCTAACAACACTGCTTAAAATTAAATGGAGTATGTATTTTTGTATAGTAGTTGTAGACATAATTGTAATTAAACTATAAAGAATTTATATAGTAACAATATCGAGATCAAGTACTAACAACTTTCAACCAAAAAAAACCACATATGTTTTCTATTCTAAGTAGTAAAATTCTGGACAAAACAACAAAACAAAAGGTAAAACAACTGTAGCACAAATATGCTACAAATAAATTACAGCTGACTTTTTCTTAGTTAACATTTTGTCTACAACTTTACTACAATCCAACTACAACCAAATACTTTAATTATAATTTTTCAACTGAAAAGGCAACTAATTCTTCTTTTTCCAAACTTGTGTTCTCTCGTTCACAGCTGGTGCATCTTTTCTTCTTGCAAATCTGTTGGTTCCCTCACTTTCACTAATTGCACCAAGCTCTTGCTTTTTCCTAAAATAATCCCAAAGTAGTGCTCTATAGCATCTATGGTGTTGATCAATATCAGAAAGGTCTTCCTTTAAAATTGCTAGCTCTCCAATGCTAACATATTCTGCAAATGATGCCACATATACATCACAGTCACTGCAAAAAATAATAGGAGAAAAGAATTAGCATTCAATGTAAAATACAATCTGTTAATAAGATAGAAGGAAAATCAGTTTTTTTATACGGTGATCCCTCTTTTTGCTAGGATATCTCACCGACCAACCATTGAATGTTAAGAGGGTCAGTAACACCTTTTTCAATGTAAGCCTTTGTGTTCTTGTAGTTTATGTCTGGAAGCTTGCCATAGAAGCCGATGCATGACAAGTAGAGGGGGATCATAACAACAAACTTGTCGACAACAAATTCAACAAGGTTGTGATTTCGTGAAGAGACCATAAAATCATAAACATATAGAACCCTATCGGTAATTTCAAACACATCCAACAACCAATGAAATTTCTCCACAATATTTATGGTCATAATCACAAAATTAACTTTATCCCATGATACATTTGCAAGTAACCTGTAACCCAATATGTATTCTGATACGACATCCTGGGGTATGACAACAGTAAGTTTCTTATTGGCAGGAGCACTAATATGCTTCTCATAAATTTGTTCTATTCTAGTCTTGAACATACAGTTAGTGGTTGTTAATCGTGTTTTGTTTTGAGGGCTATACTTTTCTCTCTTCCTCAAATAGTATAAAATAACATCAATATGCTGCAAAAAATAGATTTCATCATTTCTCAATGCTTCATACAATTTAACAACAATTTTCAAACAAAAAAACTACAGAATTCTAAAATAACACAATACTATAGCTAATCATTAAATTTTGCCAGGGTATGTGTGTACCCTATTGTTGAGGACTTGCCCGGGATGTGCCAAAGTATAAAACCACTCATTTTACCAACTTTCTCCACTCCAAGATCATACCATGGCTTGAGCTGGTTATCTTTTAAAGAATAAGGTGTCTTCCTCCTATACACATAACAAGTACAATTATTATGTAGTTTCAATTGAAAATCCAAAAATTGTATGCATTTGATAATAAGAAAAAAAATTGTATAATCTAACCTCTTTGAAACCGTGTCGGTACCAAAGCATAACCATGTAACGACCCGACCGATCGTTTCATGAGTTATAGTCCCGTTCTCCCCATTTCTGCTTCTTTATGTGTTGTTCAACTGTATTTCATCATATCGTATTGGTTGTTTTGTGTTCGGAATGGTCATGGAGTAAAATGAGACACAATCTCTTATTTGAAAGCTTAAGTTGGAAAAGTCAACCGGATATAGACTTATGTGTAGAAGTTCTCGGATGTGAATTCTGATGGTTTGTATAGCTTCGTTAGGTGATTTTGGACTTAGGAACGTGTTCGGAATGTAAATTGGAGGTCCATGGTAGATTGAGGCTTGAATTGACAAAATTGAAAATATGGCATTTTCCGGTCGACAATGGAAATCGTGATATTAGAGTCGGAATGGGATTCCAGAAATTGGAGTAGGTCCGTTGTGTCATTTGTGATGTGTGTGCAAAACTTCAGGTTATTTGGATGAGGTTTGATAGGTTTTTGGATCGGTTGCGGATTTCGGAAGTTTGGAAATCCTTAGGCTTGAATCTGAGGGTGATTTGGTGTTTCGATGTTATTTTGTGTGTTCCGAAGGTTGGAATAAGTTTGATTGGTGGTATATGACTTGGTCGTATTTTTGGTTGAGGTCCTGGGGGCCTCTGGATGAATTCGGAAGGTTGTCGGAAAGATTGGAATTTGCAATTTAGCAGCTTCAGCTGCTATTTTCAGTCATAACCGCACATGCGGATGGGGACCGCAAATGCGAGCCACATAAGCGGAAAGAAAACCACATAAGCGACATTGGTCGCAAGAGTGGAAGGCTGGACCGCATGTGCGGGACTGCATGTGCGGTTTCTAAGGAGTTAAGCGAATTCCGCATGTGTGGATTTTTGGGCACTGAAGTCGCCCGTAGGTGCGAAATTTTGTCCGCAAATGTGGAAATCGATGGGCAGAAAGTATATAAGTTCCCCTTCGCGAAATTTTAGCCCATTCCACCATTTTTGAAGTCGGGATTGAAGATCTTGGAGGATTTTGAAAAGGAAATCAAGGGGATTCTTGTTGAGGTTAGATTTTTGAACTTAATACTCATATCTATGGTGAATTTCAGTTGATTAAACATGGAAATTGAAGAGATTAGGGGTGAAAAATTGGGAAATTAGGGCTTGAAATTGGAGATTTGAAGGGCCATTTGAGGTCCGATTTTGATGATCTTGGTATGTATAGACTCGCTGGAGGATAGGGATTCTTGTGATGTAATTTTTATCGGATTCCGAGATGTGGATCCGGGGGTCGGGTTTGGTCAATTTCAAGATTTTGAGTTTAATTTAATAATTTTCGTGTGGGCTTTGTCCCTTTGGCTTGTATTGATGTTATGATCTAATTTTGGATAGATTCGGGACAATTTGAGGCCAAGTTAAGAGGCAAGGGCATTGCAGAGTAGATTTTCGACCGGTTCGAGGTAAGTAATGATTTTAAATCTAGACATGAGGGTATGAAACCCCGAAATTTCGTATTATTTGGATAAATAAGGTGACGCACATGCTAGGTGATAGGCGTGTGGGCGTGCACCGGTAGGGATTGTGACTTGGTCCGTTCCGTGACAAATGTAGAGTTGCATATTTTGACAAACTGTATATGATATCTACGTGTTTTAGAAATGAATCTGTTAAGTTGGGCTGAATGCCATGTTTGGGGCCTTGTGCGAAACTGTTTGGACTCTCATGGGTATTTTACTACTATCCTCACATTGTTTTGATTTGAAAGCATATCCTCAGTCATGATTTTTACATGCTTATTGTTTGATTCAGTTTCATTACTCTACTTTTAATATATAAAAACTATTTGGGCTGAGTTCCTTGATTTTCACTGAAATGCCCGAGTGGCGGTGAGGTTAATGACTGAAAGAGGCCAAGGACATGATGGTGAGGATTATATATATTTATGGATCGGGCTGCAAGCTGCAGCGATATTTATATGTACATGGATCGGGCTGCACACTGCAGCGATATATTGGATCGAGCTGCATGCCACAGCGATATAGCGTTTGGGTTGTAGGAGCCCCTCCGGAGTCTGCACACCCCCAGTGAGCGCAATCGACTATATATACTTATGGATCGAGCTGCACACCACAGTGATTATTATCATGAGATGTCTATCGAGTGGGAGTGCTGAGTGTGACTGGTGTTTGATGATAGTTGAGTCACGAGTAACTGAGAGGCTTGCTCGAGGGGCTATATATATATGAGTGATACTTTGCCCGAAGGGTTTGTTTATGAAATTACTGTTGTTCACTCTTCTTTTATACTAAGCCTCTGTTGAAAAATGTGGAACAAATGCTTTAAATAACGTTCATTGAAATTTGAGTTTTTATGAGAGGTTCGAAAATTGAACCACAAATTTGACTTTGATGTTCTATTGAGATTCTGTGTTCGAGTATGTATATGATTTTAAATGGTTGTCACTGCACTTAGCCTTTATTTACTTTGATCACTTACTGAATTGGCGTACTCACGTTACTCCCTGCAACTTGTGTGCAGATCCAGGTGCCATAGTCTCCAAGTAAGAGATCATATTTGTCTTTAGAGTATTTTTTGGAGATTGCAAGGTAGCTGCATGGCGTCCACAACCCTTCCTTTATCCTTCCTATCCTTAGTATTTTAAATTTCAATCTTATCTTGTATTAAGTAGACAATATTGGGTTGTATTTTAGTGGCTCATGACTAGTGACACCAGGATCGGGCAATGTGGATGTATTTGTGTACTTTTTTTCTGCTTATTTTGTTATATTAAAATGAAAGGCTTGAGACTATATTTGATTAGAAAAATGAATTTACAAAAGACCTTTATGTTGTTAGTGTTGATTCGGCTGGCCTAGTACTGTGATAGGCGCCATCATGACCGGGGTGATTTTGGGGTCGTGACAAGTTAGTATCAGAGCGTAGGTTACATAGGTCTCACAGGTCATGAGCCAGTTTAGTAGAGTCTCGCGGATCGGTACAAAGACGTCTGTACTTATCCTCGGGAGGCTTCAACACCTTTAGGAAAAGCTTCACATTCTTGAAATTCCTGTCATGTGAATCTTTTTATTCTAGTACTAAACTTCTGTTATTCTATTCTCTGACAGATGGTGAGGAGATGTGCTACCGGCCAGGACGAACAACCATCAGTACCACCAGTTGGGGCCACCAAAGGCTGAGGTCACGGTCGAGGCCGTGGTAGGGGCAAGGTGTAGCCCGCACAGCAGCTAGGGAAGCACCTGCAGATCCACCAACCACCCCAATTCATGATCAGGTCCAATTGCGGACGCTTCAGCAGGACCATCTCAGGAACAGGCTATGTCAATTGTTATTCCAGGCCTTTAGGAGGCCCTGGCCCAGATTCTATCAGTGTGCACTGGCCTAGCTCAGGCAGTCTCAGTTACTATGGTTGCAGCTACTTCTCAAGCCGGGGGAGGCACCCAGACTCCTGCCGCTCACACAACCGAGCAGGTTGTGTAGGGACTTCAGATATGGGGGGCAACTCCAGCCCATCCGGTTGCGCCTGCTCAAGATTATGTGGTACCAATTATGCCTGACGACGAACAACGTCGATTGGAGAGGTTTGCTAGACTTCAGCCTCCGACTTTCAGTGGTGCATAGGGCGAGGATGCCCAGGCTTTCTTGGACAAGTGTCAGAGGGTGCTTCAGACTGGGGGTATTTTGGAGACCAGTGGGGTCTCGTTCACTACTTTCCAATTTTGAGGAGCTGCCTTTACTTGATGGGAGGCTTATGAGAGGCGTAGGCCTGTTGATGCAGCTCCCCTTACCTGGCAGCAGTTCTCCGCTCTCTTCTTGGAGAAGTATGTGCCACAATCCCGTAGAGAAGAGATGCACAGGTAGTTCGAGCAGTTGTATCAGTATGATATAATTGTGACGCAGTATGAGATGAGATTTTTAGAGCTATATCGTTATACTGTTTGATGGGTTCCTATGGATAGAGAGAGGATCAAGAGGTTCGTGGATGGCCTCACATATTAGCTTCGTATTGTCATGACCAGAGAGAGGGTGTCAGGTGCTACTTATGAGTAGGTTGTTGATATTGCTCGAGAGATTGCGTCAGTTCATCGCCAGGAGCGAGATGAGAAGGAGGCCAAAAGGTCTCGGGGATCTGGTAGTTTTGGTAGCGCTCCTTCGAGAGGCCAATTTTAGCACGGCATAGGCCATCCATTAAGACATGCTCAATCAGCTTGCCCAGTTCATCATGGGGCATCATCAGGCCATGGTTATCACAGTTCTCATCAGAGCCATTCATCACTTAGTGCCCTTCCAGCCCAGAGTTCATCCCGTGCTCCATTAGTTTAGGGCTCTTCCATACCAAGTTCTTCTGTTAGTCATCCCGGTGCTAGGAGTTCCCTTCAGTCCCTCTCCTCCCTACCAGGGAGTTGTTATAAGTGTGGAGAGTTTGGGTATATAAGGAGGCAGTGTCCTCGTCTTCTTGTGAGTCCATCTCAGCAGAAGAGTCATCCCTCGACTTTAGCACCAGTTACTTCACCACCTGCTCAGGTAGCTAGGGGTGGGGGTCAGTCAGCTAGGGGTCGCCCCAGAGAGGGAGGTCGATCCGGTGGTGGTCAGGCTCATTTCTATGCACTCCCAACAAGACCAGATGTTATTGCTTCAGATGCTGTGATTATAAGTATTGTCTTAGTTTGCCACAGAGATGCATTTGTGTTATTTGATCCTAGTTCCACTTTTTCATATGTGTCATCATATTTTTCTCGTTATTTTGGATATGCCTTGCGAGTCTCTTATTTTATCTGTTTGTGTATCTACTCTAGTAGGCGATACTATTATTGTGGACCATGTATACCGATCGTGTGTGGTGACTATTAGGGGTATGGAGACCCGAGTGGACCTTTTGTTGCTGTGTATGGTGGACTTTGATGTGATATTAGGCATGGATTAGCTATCTTTGTGTCGTGCTATATTGGACTATCATGCTAAGACTGTGACGTTGGCTATGCGGGTGTATGCCACGGATTGAGTAGCGAGGTTCGACTAATTTTGTCCCCAGTAGGGTGATATCATTTTTGAAGGCCCAGCGGATGGTTGGGAAAGGTTGTCTTTCATACTTAGCCTTTGTGAGGGATGCTAGTGCAGAGACTCCTACCGTTAATTCTGTTCCAGTAGTGAGAGACTTTTCGGTTGTGTTTCTTGTAGACCTGCCAGTCATGCCACCGGACAAGGATAAACTTTGGTATTGATTTGGTGCCGG
The DNA here is from genome assembly GCF_000393655.2 of Nicotiana sylvestris. NCBI lineage: Eukaryota > Viridiplantae > Streptophyta > Magnoliopsida > Solanales > Solanaceae > Nicotiana > Nicotiana sylvestris. The sequence goes on from NC_091063.1 coordinate 69,952,028, forward strand.
GCACTCAACCCATTCCACCGTATTATATGGCACCGGCGGAATTGAAAGAGTTGAAGGAGCAGCTTTAGGAACTCTTTGGTAAGGGGTTTATTCGGCCTAGTATGTTGCCTTGGGGTGCGCCTGTTCTATTTTTGAAAAAGAAGGATGACACGATGAGGATGTGCATTGATTACAAGCAGTTGAACAAAGTTACAATCAAGAACAAGTATCCTTTACCTCGTATTGATGATTTATTTGACCAGATTCAGGGAGTGAGAGTGTTCTCCAAGATTAACCTCTGGTCAGGATATCACCAGTTGAAGATGAGGGACTCGGATATTCTTAAGACGACTTTTAGGACCCGATATGGTCATTATGAGTTCCTTGTGATGTCTTTTGGGCTGACCAATGCCCTAGCAGCGTTCATACATTTGATGAACATCATGTTTCGGCCTTATCTCGACTCGTTTGTGATTATTTTCATCGATGATATTCTGGTGTACTCGCGTAGTCAGGAGGAACACGCTGAGCATTTGAGAGTTATGTTGCAGCGGTTGAGGGAGGAGAAACTTTATGCAAAGTTCTCCAAGTGTGAGTTTTGGCTCAGTTCAGTGGCTTTCTTGGGGCACATGGTGTCCAACAAGGGTATTCAGGTCGATCCAAATAAGATAGAGGCAGTCTAGAGTTGGCCCAGACCGTCCTTAGCCACAGATATTCACAACTTTCTTGGTTTGGTAGGTTATTACCATCGGTTCATTTAGGGATTTTCATCTATTGCATCATCCTTGACCAAATTGACCCAAAAGGGTGCTCCATTCAGGTAGTCAGATGAGTGTGAGGCATGCTTTCAGAAGCTCAAGACTACCTTGACCACTACTCCAGTGTTAGTTTTACCATTTGCTTCAGGTTCATATATAGTATATTGCGATGCTTCTAGAGTTGGTATTGGGTGTGTGTTGATGTAGGAAGGTAGAATGATTGCTTATGCTTCTTGTCAATTGAAGCCCCATGAGAAGAACTACCCTATTCATGATTTGGAGTTGGCTGTCATTGTCCACGTGTTGAAGATTTGGAGGCATTATCTCTATGGTATGTCTTGTGAGGTGTTTACTGATCATTGTAGCCTCCAATATTTGTTCAAGCAGAAGGATCTCAATTTGAGGCAGCGGAGATGGTTGGAGCTGCTAAAGGATTATGATATCACCATCCTGTACCATCTGGGGAAGGCCAATGTAGTGGTCGACGCCTTGAGTAGGAAGGCAGCGAGTATGGGCAGTTTGGCGTATATTCCTATTGGGGAGAGACCTCTTATAATTGACGTTCAGGACTTGGCCAATCGGTTTGTGAGGTTGGATATTTCGGAGCCTAATCGAGTCTTAGCTTGTGTGGTTTCTCGGTCTTTCTTGTTTGATCGCATCAGAGAATGCCACTATGATGATCCTCATTTGCTTGTCCTCAAGGACAAAGTTCAGCACGACGATGCCAGAGATGTGACTATGAGTGATGATGGGGTATTGATGATGCAGGGATGGATATGTGTGGCCAATGTAGATGGGCTTTGGGAGTTGATTCTAGAGGAGGCTCATAGCTCGCGGTATTCTATCCATCCGGGTGCCGCGAAGATGTATCAGGATTTGAGACAGCACTATTGGTGGAGGATAATAAAGAAGGATATTATGGGATTTGTAGCTCGGTGTCTCAATTGTCAGCATATGAAATATGAGCATCAGAGACCGGATAGCTTGCTTTAGCGGTTAGAGACTTGCTTTAGCGGTTAGATATTCCAGAGATGAAGTGGGAGCGGATCACCATGGATTTTGTTGTTAGACTCCCACGGACTTTGAGGAAGTTCGATGCTATTTGGGTGATTGTGGATCGGCTGACCAAGTCCGTGCACTTCATTCCTGCGTGTACTATCTGTTCTTCAGAGCAGTTAGTTCGGATTTATATCCGAGAGATTGTTCTCCTGCATGGAGTGCCAATTTCCATCATTTCAGATAGAGGTACTCAGTTCACTTTGTAGTTTTGGAGAACTGTGCAGAGAGAGTTGGGTACTCAGGTTGAGTTGAGCACAACTTTTCACCCTCAGACGGACAGGCAGTCCGAGCGCACTATTCAAATATTGGAGGACATGTTGTGTGCTTGTGTCATTGATTTTGGGAGTTCATGGGATCAGTTTCTACTGCTCGCAGAGTTTGCATATAACAACAATTATTAGTCGAGTATTCAGGTGGCTCCATATGAGGCTTTGTATGGGAGACAGTTTAGATCTCCAGTAGGATGGTTTGAGCGGGGCGAGGCCAGGCTTTTGGGTACACGCTTAGTGCAAGATGCTTTGGACAAGGTGAGAGTGATTCAGGAGCGACTTCGTATAGCGCAATCGAGACAGAAGAGTTATGCTGACAGGAAGGTTCGTGATGTGTCTTACATGGCTGGGGAGAAGGTTCTACTAAAGGTTTCACCCATGAAGGGAGTTATGAGATTGGGAAGAAGGGTAAATTGAGTCCTCGGGTCATTGGGCCTTTTGAGGTGCTTCGAAGGATTGGGGAGGTGACTTATGAGCTTGCTTTGCCACCCAGCTTGTCGAGTGTGCATCGATATTTCATGTTTATATGCTCCAGAAGTATATTAGCGATCCATCTCATGTTTTAAATTTCAACACTGTTCAGTTAGATGGTAATTTGACTTATGATGTGGAGCAAGTGGCTATTTTGGAGCGACAGGTCCGAAAGTTGAGATCAAAGAATATAGCTTCAGTGAAAGTGCAGTGGATAGGTCGGCCCATGGAAGAGGTTACTTAGGAGACCGAGCGGGAGATGCGGAGCAGATATCCTCACCTATTTGAGTTTCCAAGTACGTTTCTTGACTCGTTCGAGGACGAATGTTTGTTTAAAAGGGGGAGAATGTAACGACTCGGTCGGTCGTTTCATGAGTTACAGTCCCGTTCTCCCCATTTCTGCTTCTTTATGTGTTGTATTTCATCATATCGTATTGGTTGTTCTGTGTTCCTAATGGTCATGGAGTGAAATGAGACACTTAGTCTTTTATTTGGAAGCTTAAGTTGGAAAAGTCAACTGGATGTTGACTTATGTGTAGAAGTTCTCATATGTGAATTCTGATGGTTCGGATAGCTTCGTTAGGTGATTTTGGACTTAGAAGCGTGTTCGGAACGTAAATTGGAGGTCTGTGGTAGATTTAGGCTTGAATTGGCAAAATTGGAAATTTGGCATTTTCCAGTCATTAGTGGAAATCTTGATATCGGGGTTAGAAAAACTTCAGGTTATTTGGATGAGGTTTGATAGGTTTTTGGATCGGCTGCGGAATTTGGAAGTTTGAAAAAACTTAGGCTTGAATCCGAGGGTGATTTGGTGTTTCGATGTTGTTTTGAGTGTTCCGAAGGTTGGAATAAGTTTGATTGGTGGTATATGACTTGTTCGTACTATTGGTTGAGGTCCTGAGGGCCTCAGGATGAATTCGAAAGGTTGTCAGAAAGATTGGAATTTGCAATTGAGCAGCTTCAGCTGCTATTTTCTATCATAACCGCACCTGCCGATTGGGGACCGCAGGTGAGAGCCGCAAAAGCGGAAAGGAATTCGCAGAAGCGACATTGGTTGCAAGAGTGGAATGCTGGACCGCATCTACGAGATCGCAGGTGCGAGACCTGGGTCGCAAGTGCGGTTTCTAAGTAGTTAAGTGAATTCCATAGGTGCAGATTTTTGGGCGTAGAAGCGGCCCGCAGGTGCGATTTTTTGTTCGCAGATATGGAAATCGCTAGGCAGAAAGTATATAAGTTCCCCTTCGCGAAATTTAGCCCATTCCACCATTTTTGAAGTCGGGATTGAAGCTTTTGGAGGGTTTGAAGAGGAAATCAAGGGGATTCTTGTTAAGGTATGATTTTTGATCGAATTTTGAGACGTGGGCCCGGGGGTCGGGTTTGGTCAATTTCGGGATTTTGAGTTTAATTTGATAATTTTTGCATGGGCTTTGTCCCTTTGGCTTGTATAGAAGTTATGATTCTGATTTTGGATAGATTCAAGACGATTTGAGACCGAGTTGAGAGGCAAGGGCATTGCGGAGTAGATTTTCGTCCGGTTCGAGGTAAGTATCGATTATATATCTAGACCTGAGGGTATGAAACCCCGAAATTTCGTACTATTTTGATAAATGAGGTGATGCACATGCTAGGTGACAGGTGTGTGGGCGTGCACCAGTAGGGATTGTGACTTGGTCCGTCCCATGTCAAATGCAGAGTTGCATATTTTGACAAACTCTATATGATATTTATGTGTTTTAGAAATGAATCTGTTAACTTGGGCTGAATGTCATGTTTGGGGCCTTGTGCCGAACTGTTTAGACTCTTAGGGGTATTTTACTATTATCTCACACTGTTTTGATTTGAAAGCATATCCTCAGTCATGATTTTTACCTGTTTATCGTTTGATTCAGTTTCATTACTCTACTTTTAATATATGAGAACTGTTTGGGTTGAGTTAAGGGTGGCAAACGGTCCAGGCCCGGTTCTAAACGGGCCTTGTGGGCCGGTCCTAAGTGGGCTAGTTCTATGTGGGCCCGGGCTTCGTGGGCCAGGCTTAAACGGTCCCGGGCTTCGTGGGCTTTTGGAGGTAATCGGACCGGAACCGGGACCAAGAACTAATGCTCCCGGGCTAAGTGGGTCGGGCCTGGGCCTAAGTGGGCCTGGCATATTTTTTAAATTTTTTTAATCTAAGGTAATTTCTTGTAAATTATATTATATAGTTGTGGCTTAAAATTTTTTAATTCAAAATTTAAACGATAAATATTGTAAAAGATATTCAAAGGAATGCGTTATAATTTTTTTTATTATAACATTAACAAAACATGGCCCAATCTTTCTTAGTCTCTCCCCCCTCCAATGGAATGAGCACAACTAAGGTGTCAATACCACCATTGAGAAGAAAAAGAAACTAATCAAGATGTGCCAAAATACAAGTTACATATTGATTTTACATGGTATCTCTTACAAATTTCATAAATCCATCAAAGTTCGGAGGAATTTCCGTTGGTGGTGGCAGAAAAGAAGCTTGTTCATCACCCCCCGACCGCAGCTTTCATTTGATTATATTTAACTTTATCTTGAGGGTGTATCATTATGTATCTCCTCAAACTTCCCGCCCCCAACCCCGTCGAGTAACATAGTTAAAAGCTAACTCTTTGCCACAAGGTTTACATTTAGTTTTATTTTTTTCTCTTATTTGAATAAAAAATGGCCAAACAAGAGATGTTTCGGCCCGTTTAGAAGGTTGTCTAGAAAAAGTAGGTGTAGTAATAGGGGGTCAACCGGGGCATCATTTGGATTAGTTGGGTTAACTTTAGCAACAAGACTAATGGGTGTATCGTCATCCGGTTGCGTTTCATCTAAATCTATTTCATGCTCATCTTCTTTATCAATAGTTAGATTACCATAAAGAGAATTCATATATTCATTATTTAAGCGTTCACCACCAACAACATTATGCACATATTGACTCTCAGTAAATTGTAATAAAGTATTATCACTATCAAGAATAGCAGCAGGTGGAGGGTGGGTATGGGCTGGGTAAGGGAGCCCGGGGAATTAGAGGAGGAATAGATTGGCCACTAGATTCAGCATTCTTGGATTTTTCCTTATTTTTACTTAACATTTTTTTAAGGAATATGCCATCTTAATTATAATAATACAAAGTAAATAAAACAAACAAAACTATAATATTAAAACTAAAGAGTTGGAACGAGTTTATCGAATTAATGAACAACTTGTTGAAAATTAATTATCGTTGAAGACTTGAATACTTCAATTCACTAACTTCATAATCTTTCACACAATTGCAACAATAAAGTAACCAATTCTAGAAGAAAATTAGAGAGAGATTGATGATTTTGTGAGAAAAATGAAAGAATGAGGGGGTATTTATAGTTGAAAAAAGGGAAAAGTATAATAATAAATGTGAGCACGTAATTTTTGCCTCACATGAATTACTCCAAAAAGAATTCTCAAAATTAGGTCCTTTTCTTTAATTATGTGTTATTCTAGGAATTACTGTGCAATTTTCCGAATTGTTTGCATATTTTATGCATTTTAATGCATTGAAAATACAAAAAATATAGCATCTGCATTTAAAATTTAGTTTTACATTCTTACATTAATTAAGTAAATTGTTGTTTTACAAAAATGAAAATTTCACAAAAAATAACGTATTTGTGCATTTTAGTATTTAATGTCAAATTTTGTGATTTTTCTTTTAATTTTAAATTAATTTGGTATTTAATTATTTGTGATAGGTATTATTTAAAGTTAATTAATCTTTTTAAAGTTAATTAGGGTTTTTTTTTTAAAAAAAATTTTTAATTAGGGTTTTAGTTTTAATTTTTGGAAGAAAAGAAAACAGAAATGATTAAATAAAAGAGGGGCAAAATCTGTTGGGCTATTTCTCATTTTACCCAGGCCTAAGCAAAATCCATCCCAATACCCGCCCCAAATCAACCCAAAACCAGTTCCCCACCCGGTCCAGCCCCAGTTGAAACTAAACGACGTCGTTCCTCATTAGTGAAGTGATCCAGGCCGTAGATCGTGAATGATCCAACGGCCAAGATCAAATCTCCACCCCATTATATATTCCTAAAACCATACCCCGCCCCCAAGCCAAACCTCCCCTCACCTCTTCGTCTCCAAATCTCAGAGACCAAATGCATCTGCCACCTTTCACCACCGTGCTCCGCCCACCGGAAATCGCCTCACGGCGGTTCCGGTGGTCCAAACAGCCCTAAAATTACACCACAGCCTCCCCACGACGTCCTCTTTCCAAATCCCAAATCAGTTTTCTTCGAATCAGTACCAGACGCTTCGAATCTTAGATCGAAGAATCGAACCAAACCCTAATCCGTTCAATGGCTACCAAACTCACACATTTTGACCACTAGACCACCCTCGTCCCAAGTCCCCTACTAGTTTTGCGCAAATCAGAGCGGAGTTGGTCGAATCTCAAAACAAAAGAGCGAACCCTAAAGGGAAAGAATTGAGGTCATAGTCGACCTTAGTCGTGTGTTCTCAGTCGAGAACACTCGATTAAGGTCCGTCTCGACTTCAAACACAAGTGGGAGTTTCAACTAAAACAAATGGGAACTGGGACTGAAATTCTAAGGTATTTATTTTTCTTTTGTTGTTTCATGGTTTGTCTGATTAAGTTTCGTTATAGTTCTGTCTTTTTCAATTACTTTCCTTTCTTTCTTCTCCATCGGACTTTTTCTTGGTCCAGTTTTCTTCTATCAGTCAACATATGGTTAAATAGTTTCGTCAATTAATCCGGTTTAATTGTAGTTCAGTAGTTCTGGTCAAATCGTTTGCTGTTATGCCAAATTGTTTCATTTTTATGTGATGTTTGGTCCCCTACTCTGTGACGTGACTTGGCGTATGAATTTAGTTGTTCATTCAATGTATTTACAGTTTCATCTGCTCGTATTTAGGTTTAGTGTAGAATTGTGTTAGTCTATTCCCTGAATCTTTAAACCATTCATCTTGGTTGCAATACTGTTCGTTCTGATCTGAGTTCAATTGTTGTGTGAGTTTAGTGGTTTGAATCTGACTGTGGTTCTGTTTGAGTTTGGAGTCCGATGGAATTGAACTTGTGGTTAAATTCAGCTTTAGTTAATCAGTGATTAGGTTTCTTCTTTAAGAATTGGTTATAGCTGAAAGATGTAGCACATATTAAAGGGGGTGAAGTTAGGATAGTAATCACAGGGATTCCAGGGGGTAATTTGGGAATTGAAAACTTGAAGAAATGGGTAGTTTGAGTGTTCTGTCTGTGAGCACGTGATTTTTGCTTCACGGAAATTACTCCAAAAGAAATCGAAAAATAAATAAAACAAGTTGCCTTCGGTTACAATTTTGAGAATTTGCATGACATTTTGATAATTGTTATGTCCGTAAATGCTCGCCTTGCTATAGTTAAAAATAAAAAAATACATGTTGCATTGCATTTAGGAATAAACGGTACATTTAGGAATTAATTAACCATAATTTGGTTTTAAAAGCGAAAATCACAAAAATATGCATTTTTATTCTATTTGTTGTCATGGTAATTTTATTAAATGTTTTAATTCTTGTGTTAATTGTTGTTAGGTGTTAATTAATATTCGGGTAATTTAATTTTTGGTTTTTAGGAATTTTTGTTTAATTGTAAGGAAATAAGATACCGGATTTGGGCCAAAAATTCAATTAAAAATCGGGCCCAAACCAACCCCACGACCCAGTCCAAAACCAGGCCTTCCAGGCACGCCCCAAAACGACGCCGCATAGGGCGTTTGATCTGAGCCATTCAGCCATACTCATCCAACGGTCCACGCTCACGCCTGTAACCCGACCTGTTTACTCGGGTCAACCCAGCCCTTCATTAAAACCAAACGACCCCGTTTCTATACCAAACAACCCCGTCCTGTCCCTCACCAGTTGATCCAAGCCATTGAGATCATCTGATCTAACGGCTCAAACCAATTGCCCTGTTCTGTATATAAGCTCCCCATCACACCCCACGCCCCCAAACCAAACCCCACCTTTCACCACTGTACACCATCGTCCCAAACACAAACCCAAGCCCCCGTTCCAAACCCTAGCCGCCCCCATACACTCTCACCATGAACCCAGCGGCAACGACGCTGGTGACCACCAAAGTAACACCCCTGATGCACCTTACCACCCTGAACATGGATCTGCTACCCCCTTGCCTCGAATCATCCCCCATCATCTCGAATCTTAATTTGAAGGTTCGAGCCCAACCCTAACTAACACCAACCCACCACAGTTCACACCAGTCACCGCCCTGGCCTCACTCGTGACCAAACCAAGCTTGGTTTGGTCCGAATCTACCCACAAATCCTCAAGCCCCAAATCGGGATGGTTCGAACCCTAGAACACAAGAACCTTGGAATCCGGCCAGTTTAGCAGAGGGTTGGGGTCTAATAGACCTTAATCAAAGTGTTCTCGGTTGAGAACACCTCGATTAAAGTTTGTTAGACCTCAAAATGGGCAAATCCGGTCAAAGCTGGGGTCGTCTGTGTTTAAGCTTTTTAGAGTGAGTTCCCTTTCTCTTTTCTGTTGTTGTTTAAATGTTGTTTGGGTTTGTCAGCATGTTTAATTGGTTTGTTTGGTATTTCTAATATTTCCTTCCAATTTGTTCTCCGTCTTCGTAAGACCTTTTATTTGGTCGATTGTTCTTCTGTTTATGTTTGAATACGTATGATAAGATGCATGTTCAATTTGATTAATATCGTCGAACAGATAATTCATATGGGTTCCCAGTGTCGTGCAAAAATTGTTGAAGGCAGTTGATGCCCTATTCGTTTGTTTGTTTGTTCGACTGATTGTTCTATGTTATAATTAGTGTAGTCGATTAGATAAACGTCGTCGATTAATTTTATAGGACTGAATGTGCAAATATTCTGATTCGTATGGCTTCTTATGACTGACCGAATCATTGTCGTTTAGCTGATTGTTTGACATATCTGTGAATGGTTTGTAGTTGCAATGTAATAGCTAGAGTTTAGTTTAGGGCAGTTTGAATTAGAACTTTCAGAAGTCCAAAAATTCCTGCTACTGAAGTAGGGTAATACAGCAATAATCAGGGTTTAGCAGGGTTATTTTGGGGGTTTGAAAAGATCAGAAATGTTTTGTTTAAGTTGGGCTGATAATAGGGTACGGAAATAGGATTAAACTAATGCAATAGTGGGGAACAAGAATAAATGGCATGCGGGAGGTTGATTAAAATAAGTTAAACACCCATAATTTTGATTAGAAAAGAGAAAAACATGCGGTATGAGGAGTCTGTCAGGAATATCATGGGCATATTTGATTAGTTTAAGGGGGTATGGGCAGAGGGGAAAGGCAGCCTGGGGGCTTGCCATTTCTGGCTTATAAATAGGTTGGACAGTTTTAGAAAGAGGAGGGTTTTTTTTCAGAGGGGAGAGATAAAAAGAAAGAGGCCAAAAACAAGGCTGGACTTTCAAAACTTGAATAGGTCAGCCTAAATTCAGAGTAATAGAGAGTTAGGAGGGTGCTTGATTTTGAACATAACAAATCAGAGGCTATTGTTTTCTGCATTTGTTTCCTTCTCTGCTTAGCCTGTATTTGTTGGGACGCTGCTGAGTTTTCAGCTTAGTTTTCTTGGTTTCCCTGCTGGTACAACACTGTTTCATTTGAGTGTTTTGGGTTTTCTGAGTTCACTGGACTTCTGTTTGGCTTAAATCTGTTTGTTGGTCTCTCCTACTGGGTATTGTTGGATTTTGTTTTGCTGGGTTTGCTGTTGGAAACAAAAATCTGACTGCTGGGGTTGTGTTGCTGTTTTCTGTTGCTGCTGTTGCTGTGTATGCTACTGCTTCCACTAATCATTCCTCTTCTTCTTTTGCTTTTCTCAATACCAGGTACACCACTGATACATTGTCAATGTGAGCTGAAAGTTGAAACATGAATACAAAAAAGGAAGAGTTGAAGTTGTTTTATTTTCATACATAGTCTGTATATTGAACATTAAGTTGTGTATAATAGTTCACATCTTCTATTAGGATAATGAAGGTAGCCAGCATGTATAACTAAACGTCATGTATGGAAACTTAATATCATACTGTGTATATAGGCTGGTAGATAAAAAGGGGTGATAGTGTAGTAAGCAATATCTTGAATTTTAGCTATGTTTGTGGTTAGCATATCTTCCAACGCATGTTAAGTGCTGAACTATCCATTGCTAGTTAACCTCATTTCATTTAGTAGGCTGCCTCGTTATAAATTGCAGCAATACCATTAGAATAAAATAACACCGGTTCCCATTTCAACCTTATAAATGTTGGGCCTAAGTCAAATAAATTAAATAGGCCCTCATCGAAAAAGGAATGGCCCAGGTCCGATCCATACAGTGTGCGCTGGGCCTGGGCCCATAACTGCCAAATGGACTACTCGAATCACGTCCCTCTTTCAACAAAACACGTTCGAAATTTAACTATAATAACTCATAGGTATGTAAATAAGTTAGGATCTTTTCATTTATTTTAGATGCAAACAAAAATAGAAAACGTAGCCGCTATAGGACGACCTTTTAAATAAAAATGAGACGAGCCTCGCCAAATAAAAATACAAAATTGCGGGGCCCTCAGTAAATATTTGCTTTAAAATTGCTTAGACTCCGAGATGGACCGTTTAGCAAAATTCCATGACCCTACCCAAAGTAAATGATACGCTAGCCACTTTAGGCGCGCCTTTAATAATTTTATCTTCTTAAACTCGGGTGCACATTTATGTGACCCAAATCCAAATCTCAACGGAGTTAAAGTGTGTCGACGACCACGGGTACATTGATTGTGACGCGGTTCGAGGTACATTTTCACAACGTTGCAATTCCCTGTAAGATAATAATAATAATAATGAAAGAGGTAAAGAGTTGAAATCTGCACATAAGTTCATATTTGTATAAAATCAGATAATTAAGCCGAATATGACAGTTGAGCGACCGTGCTAGAACCACGGAACTCGGGAATGCCTAACACCTTCTCCCGGGTTAACAGAATTCCTTATCCGGATTTCTAGTGCGCAGACTGTAACATGGAGTCATTCTTTTCCTCGATTAGGGATTAAATTGGTGACTTGGGACACCCTAAATTTCCCAAGTGGCGACTCTGAAATAAATAAACAAATCCCGTTTCGATTGTCCTTTAATTGGAAAAACTCCTTTACCCTCGTGGGGGCGGAAAAAGGAGGTGTGACAGCTCTGGCGACTCTGCTGGGGAATCAACGACCCAGAACCACTGGTACAGGGTTAGAAATCGAGCTTAGAATAAATTGTTATGTTCAGCTTTATCTGATTTTGTTACATAATTTGTGCTTAATGTGCTAACTAACTGCTTTTACCGCTTTGATTTTGTGAACTGTATATAAACTGCGTCGAAACCCTTCTCTTCTTACCTTCGGGGATGCGGCTCACTGGTTTGAGACTCCCTATTCTGTTAGTGTCATGCCCAAGTAGAAAGAGGCTCGAATAAGTTACAAAGCCGGACGACTCCGCGGGTCCCCGGTACGTAGCCCCCTCCTCGACTCGAGTTGTCCGCTCGGGTAAGCCAGGTCTAGAACAAAGCCCAGTTTGAAACTTAGTAAAACATGACTTCATGCCGGATCCCTAGTAGGAAAATGCTTATTTACATCACGTTGCATCTGACTTAGGGGGCTCAACACAGGGGTTGGGCCCGTCTAGGAATAGCAACCTGGAACAAAAAGACCATCTTGTGGCATCTTGTATGTTGGCACATTTAATTTGCTTCGAATTTGCATGTTGACCGGTGGGTGATAACGGGAATTTTGAAAAATTAAGAGCTGCTCATTTGAGAAAAACCAATGTCCAAATAATTTTGATTTTTGAGGAAAGAGAATTGGATCCGTGATTTAGCTAATTTTCTTACCCGAACTACGTCGGTTTGATTCTCACCGGATGTGGGATACGTAGGCAACCCTTATCGGGTCCAACTCCCTATTTTTGCAAATAATAATATATAATGAATATATATATATATATGTATGTATATATACATGTATATATGTATATATATGTATATACATGTATATGTATATACATGTATATATATGTATATACATGTATATATATATACATATATTGCTTCTTTCGTAAAAGAGTCGGGTGAGGCCATTTTGCGGAAATAGCCGAATGTTCCCGAAAGGGACGCCGAAAGGCTGTCTTTGCACAAACGGCCGCCTTTGTCCATTTCTCTTACCTCTTGGCCAGTTAAAATCCCACTTCCTTAAAATCTTCACCCCTGAAGAGCTGAAAGGCCGTATTGGGAAAGTCAGTCTTGCTTTTCTCAAAATTAAGGAAAAACGGAAAAATGGTTTTGGAGTCAAAATAAAGATTTTTTCTTTTTTCTAAAATCACCTTAATAAATGTGCAGAATGAGCACGAGTAAGAGTTCATCTGAGGCCATTATAAACAGAGTTCCTTTGGGCTTACGCATGTGGTGGAACGACTTGGAAGAATCAGGGCGAGATACAGTCAAAATATACTTAGGAAATTTGGTTGGATTGCTGGACATCGATCCGCGAGGGGACATTATAAGGGCTTTAATTTCATTTTGGGACTCGGCACACAATGTATTTCATTTCTCGGACTTTGAGCTCACCCCGACGCTAGAGGAACTGGCAGGGTACATCGGATGTCCTAAAATCCCTATGAGAGAACAATATCTCATTGCACCAAGGACTGTGACCATACACAGGTTCCTAGACACCGTAAAGATCCGCAGAACAGTACACAACCCAGAGTTGTCAAAAGGGTTTTGTAGTTTGGCATTTCTGTACGATAGGTACGGTCATCTTGGAGGGTTCAACAATCCCGAGAGTAAGATTTGCAGTGGGGAAAGCCGGCTGAAATGGGAGAGGCATAGGTGTATTGCTTTTATGATAGCCTTTCTGGGTTTTCTGGTGTTCCCTAGAAAGCACGGGAAAATTAACATACAAATCGCTGGGGTTGTCAGCACTTTGCTCAAGCAAGACAACAACACTCTGGCACCAATGATAATAGCAGACATTTTCCGCGCACTCACTGTTTGCAAAATCGGAGGAGGTTTCTTTGAGGGATGTAATATACTACTGCAAATGTGGATGATAGAGCATCTATGTCATCGCCCTCAGTTTCTGAAATATGGGTCATCACAAAAGACTTGTATAGAGGAGTTTCCCACCAGGATCGACGGGTTCAGCCTGCCAGAAGGGGTCGCCGAATGGGTCACGCTGCTGCGCTCTGTTTCAGCAAACCAGATAGAATGGGCATTTGAGTGGCTACCCATAGATGAGGTCATACACATGTCAGCCGTCGAATCTCATTTATTGTTGATGGGTCTCCAAAGTATCCAGCCTTATGCGCCCAACAGAGTATTGAGGCAGTTGGGGCGATGTCAAATAATCCCGAAGGAAGAGGATCTCAGTAGCCAGGTGGTCGAAATCGGGCCTGGTAGGCAGTTCCCTGAAGCAGTCGTTCGGTTAATCTGGAATGAACGTCAAACCCTGAAAGAAGATACTTGTGTACGAGATCGGGCCAAGGGCGAAGTGTCGCCAAAATACCTCACGTGGTACAGAAGAGAGCTTGAGCACCAGAGACCAACTAAGAGAGCTCACGTCCAAGACTTTGCAGAATCGTCGCATGCACAGTGGGGCTGGTTAAGCAGGGATGAAGGCTACCGGGCTGAAATCGGGAAGCTAAAGCAACAAGTTGAAAGGCTTATATTTGAGAACAGCGTGCAAGTCACCTCCGAGCGGGGTGAAAAGAACAAATTAGCCAAAGAAAACCAGACACTGAAAGCCCGCATTCGCCAAGTCAGTAAGAGTAACAGTGACCGGCAGAAACGTCGCTCCGACGAAAGATTGATAGCAGAGTTGAGAGATCAATTCAGCAAAAGGCAAGAAGAATTAGAGAGATCGGAAGCTTGCATAGCAAGAATAAAGGTCAGATGGGCAAAAGGTACAATGGCCCGGAGGAAGCGTCTGCAACAAGTCATAAGGGATTCTGAAATGAGCATCGGGATATTAAGGAAAACGAACTCCACTCTTCAGGAGCGGATCTTGAAACAAGCACGAGATGCCCAAGCTGATAGAAGACGATGTTACGATGCGGTGACTAGAATGGAAAGACAAATGGAGAAGTTCCAGGATCGACTCGCCGACAATGCTCAAGCACTAGGATTAAAGAACCGGCGAATAGAGCAATTGTTCGTTGAAAGGGACTACATTCGAGGAAGGATTGATGAGATTGGGCACTACATCTACATGAGATGCCTAGCATGTGAGCAAACACCTCGGGATACCCTCCTTGCTTCCATCATGGGCTACGTCCAACGGATCATGAACGAGTTGAAGAGCTTGCAGAAAGGCCTTACACCAAAGTCTGCGGAAAGGCCGAACGATGCATCGCGGGCCCCTAAGTTGGAATTTTAAATCCCTTGTTCGAGTCTTGTTTAATTGGCTTTGTTGTCTTCACATATGTTGTTTTCTTTTTCTTTTCATCGAGTCAGGTTAAGAACTTTGGAATCTGTACTATTGATGTTCTTTGTTTGAGATAAGTGACTTGTAATAGCAAGTTTTGGTGATGAATGAATGATTCCAAAAGAAATTTTTGTGTCTTTACTTTGTGTCCGAACTACGCAAGGTCTGATTCACGTGGGGACGTGATACGTAGGTAATCCACATAAGATTCGACCGCCATTAAAAAGAAGGAAAAAAAGAGAAGAAAATATAAAAATAAAAATAAAATACAGGGGTTCCCAAAGTACTTTAAAGGGGCAAATAAGCAAGTCGGGATGACACATGTGTTTGAAGCAAAGCATGTTAGAAATGGTTAACTGCCTAGGAGCATTGCATCCCCAATGTGCTATTATCAAATCTGTTAAACTCTAACGCTAACAAGTTTGTTGTTTTCAGCAAATACCAGACAGTTAGTTGTTAAAGCATTCTAGCAACACACCCTTACCAAACCAGATCCAAAGGACCGGTAACAATGATCATGACTACTTCAGAAAATAGTACCGAGGAAGAAAGGCCGTTGAGCCAGTTGTTAAAAGAAGCGATGGAGAAGATAGAAAGGATGGGACTAGAGATGAATGCAATGCAGTTAGCTTTGGACAAAGCACAAAAGAGCCCTGAACCACTAGGGCATATGCCGGAATACCCTCACTCTGGCCCTTCAACAAGCCTCCCGAATCACCGCTATCTTCAGGAGAGAAGCCCCCACGATTCCCAAGCTCCACCACCCCATCAACCTCTCCCAACCCCAAATGTTCCCATTTTTATGGGACCCACATCAGCCACTCTACAAAGATCAACCAGCGAGCCGTTGTTTCAGGCTCACGATACGCAATACTATCCCCCTGAACCCACATTCAATGCGCCAGAACCCCATACCTACAATCCGCACTTGGAGGTACCGGCGGAGATTGAAAAGCCGGTTAAGGTCCCAGAGCAAGATGAGGTAATGAGGAAGTTCAAAAGCCTGGAGCAATCCTTCAGGAACCTACATGGATTGGGCAACCAGGTCAGCGTGGCCTACAAGGATCTATGCCCTTTCCCCGACGTCCAACTCCCGGCTGGGTTCAAGATGCCTAAGTTTGATTTGTATGAAGGGCACGGCGATCCCATGGCACATTTGCGGGGCTTTTGTAGCAAAATGAGAGGGGCAGGCGGCAAAGATGAGCTGCTGATAGCTTATTTCGGTCAAAGCTTGAGTGGATCGGCATTGGAATGGTATACCAGGCAGGATTCCAGCAGATGGTACACTTGGGATGATCTAGCGCAGGCCTTCGCGGGTCATTTTCAATACAATCTCGAGATAGTCCCTGACCGTCTCACATTGCTGAGGACCGGAAAGAAGTCTGGGGAAAACTTTCGTGAGTTTGGTTTCCGCTGGAGAGAACAGGCAGCTAGAGTTGATCCTCCCATGAGAGAGAGAGAAATGGTTGACTACTTCTTGCAAACACTGGATCCAACTTACTTTGGTCACTTGGTGACGACGGTTGGAAAATCCTTCAATGAAGTAGTAAAGATAGGGGTCATGATAGAGGAGGGTCTGAGGTTTGACAAAATCCTGAATTACTCGGCGCTCAAGGCAATGACCCAGGCTATTCAGAGCGGCACGGGAGGTGCACTGGGAAGGAGGAAGAAAGAGGAAATCGTCACGGTTGAGGCAAGCAGTTGGTCCAGGTCCGGCAAACCATACTACAACCAACCTAGACCCCACAGGCCAAACTACCCACGCAGCCCACCACAACACTACTATCCACCTCAAGAACCACACTTCTCTGTGCACCAAGCCCAAACATACACTCAGCCTCCAGTTCGCCCGCAATAGCGCGCGCCGGCTCCCCAGAACACCTACCCACCACCACAAAACACCTATCCTCCACCAAGGGCAAATAGAAACCCTCCAGGGGCAGGCTTTTGGGGAAATCAAGCTGCTAGAAATGACAGGCTACAGAGACATAGAGCTTTTACTGAGTTGGGAGAAACCTACACCGCCTTTTTCCACAAATTGAGGCAATTGGGTTTGGTTAGTCCTGTCGAGACTCGAGGACCAAATCCTCCACCCCAAAATTTGGACCGATCAATAAGCTGTGAGTACTGCTCAGGAATGCTGGGGCATGATACCGAAAAGTGTTGGAAGTTAAGGCATGCAATACAAGATCTTATTGATGCCAATAAGATCGAAGTCCAGACGCCGGAGGCACCCAACATCAACCAAAACCCATTGCCAGTACACTACGAAGCTCACATGATCGAGCTGGTATACGAGGGAGGAGAGACAAAGAAGCCCTCACAGACAGTGATGATGATCCAGGCCGCGCCGAAAGAAGAATCGACCGGCGGAAGACCAGGGGTACAGTTGAAGGGGGAAGGTGGCAAGCCGGTGGTGATATTGGGAAAGAGTCCGTCCACCACAACAAAGAAACCAGAGCCAGCCAAATTGGTGGTGTCAGGTACATCATCCCCACCTGTAGTTGTCGTGAAAGGGGTCTGCAGAGGGCTGGTCACCATAAAGCCGGTAGTCCAATTGCCAATGATTGATAGCAAGGCTGTGACTTGGAAGTAGGAGAAGGCAGTGGTGATGTACAAGGGAAAACAAGTGGAGGAGGATAGCTGTGAGGCGTAGGGATTAACTCGATCAGGACGGTGTTTTGCTCCAGTGGAGTTGAGAAGACCCAACCCAGCTGCAACAAAGAAACCTGTGTCTGAAGAAGAAGCTGAGGAATTCTTGAGGAAGATGAAAGTGCAGGATTACTCCGTGGTCGAACAGTTGAAGAAAACACCGGCCCAGATCTCGCTGCTATCATTACTAATCCATTCGGATGAACATCGTCGGGCCCTAATGAAGATACTGAATGAAGCTCATGTGCCCAACGAGATTTCTGTATATCACCTGGAAACGATTGCCAATAAAATTTTCGAGGTGAACAGGATAACATTCTAAGATGATGATCTGCCAATGGAGGGCACGGAGCATAATAAAGCTCTCTACCTAACTGTCAAATGTGAAGATTCGGCAGTTGCTCGGGCATTGGTGGATAACGGCTCAAGTGCCAATATTTGTCCATTATCCACCCTGAACTAGTTAAAGATCGACCACGGAAGAATCCACAAGAATAGCATTTGCGTCCAAGGATTTGACAGAAATGGAACAACCACCGTAGGGGATATTGTACTTGAATTGACCATCGGTCCAGTCCAGTTTACCATGGAGTTCCAGGTATTAGATGTCGCGGTATCTTATAACCTTCTGTTGGGACGACCGTGGATCCACACAGCTAAAGCAGTGCCTTCCACCTTGCATCAAATGGTCAAGTTCGAGTGGGATAGACAAGAGGTCGTACTGCACGGCGAGGACACTGCGTGCACTATGGGTGGCTCCATTGTGCCCTTCATAGAGACCAATGATGACAAGGGTCCCTGGGTTTACCAGATTTTCGATGCGATATCGGCAAACAAGGTTTCTGAGGGTGAGATCATTCAGCACCCTAGGGTAGCTTCCGCAACGGTCATGATGGTTTCAGAAATGCTGGGTAATGGGTTTGTGCCGGGAAAAGGCCTGGGAGTTTGAGCTTCAGGGGATTGTCCAACCTGTCTCCCTGCCCAAGAATTTGGAGACCTTTGGGTTGGGGTTCAAACCAACTGCGGCAGATGTAAAGCGAACGCGGAAAATGAAGAAGAAAGTCTGGTTTCTTCCCAAACCTGTGCCACGTCTCTCAAGATCTTTTGTTAGAGCAAGTGCCAAGGGGTCACCGGTCCCAAAAATTCTCGGACCATTGATTGGGATGGACGGGGACCTGAATTAGAGTTTCGAGAGGCTATTCGCTGATGTCAATATGGTAGAAGTCGGAGAGAGTTCCAGCGGAGCGGACATACAGTTTGTGGGGCCTGAGGCCAAAACCAACAATTAGACGGTTACTCCTCTTCCTATCCGGGGGGAGTCCTGGTAGTAGGCTTTGACTTTTGCTTTCTTGTTTCAGATTATTCCAGGGTATAATCCAAATTTCATTTTCATTTTTGTAAAAGTGTGAACCCTGTTATCCCGCAATTTTAATAAAATTCTCTTCTTTTGTCTTGTTTTAATTTTGTTTTGTTCTTTTCTTTCTGAACAGTTCTCTTTTTACTGGTTCTAATGACATGGCATGCACAGCGGATCTTCTACCTAGTCTAATAAATCAATCCGACTCCAACTTAATGATACAAGAGGTCGATCGTGACAATGAGTCTGAATATGACGAGGATGAAGCCTTCGAAGAAATAAACCGAGAACTGTGCCAATTTGAAGAGAAGCCCAAGCCTAATCTGAATGACACTGAGGCTGTGAATCTAGGGGACGCAGATAATGTCAGAGAGACCAAAATCAACATCCACATTGAGCCAAACGTCAGGGAAGAATTGATCAAAACCCTCATGGAGTTCAAAGATGTTTTTGCATGGTCATATGATTATATGCCGAGATTAAGCACCAATCTAGTGGTTCACAAATTGCCCACTAACCCGGCATACCCTCCGGTCAAGCAAAAGCTGAGGAAATTTAAAACAGAAATGAGTGTGAAGATCAAAGAAGAGGTGATTAAGCAGCTGCAGACGAAGGTCATTCGGGTCACTCGATATCTCGAGTGGTTGGCCAATGTGGTACCAGTGCCGAAGAAGGATGGGAAAATCAGGGTATGCGTCGACTACCTCAATCTCAACAAAGCAAGTCCTAAGGATAATTTTCCATTGCCCAACATCCATATCCTGATCGATAATTGCGCTGGGCGCGAGATCGGATCCTTTGTGGACTGCTATGCAGGATATCATCAAATCTTAATGGACGAAGAAGATGCGGAAAAGACAACTTTCATTACACCATGGGGAACTTACTACTACCGGGTCATGTCATTCGGACTGAAGAATGCTGGGGCAATGTACATGCGAACAATGACTACTGTGTTTCACGACATGATACACAAAGAAATTGAGGTGTACGAAGATGATGTGATCATAAAGTCTTGGCGTCAGGAAGACCATGTAGCAGACCTAAGGAGATTTTTTCAA
The DNA here is from genome assembly GCF_000393655.2 of Nicotiana sylvestris. NCBI lineage: Eukaryota > Viridiplantae > Streptophyta > Magnoliopsida > Solanales > Solanaceae > Nicotiana > Nicotiana sylvestris. The sequence goes on from NC_091063.1 coordinate 69,972,117, forward strand.
AGACTTCGAAGGTATGATATTAAGCTCAACCCGTCCAAATGCGCCTTTGGGGTTCCATCAGGAAAGCTGCTAGGATTCATCGTCAGTCGACGGGGTATTGAATTGGATCCATCCAAGGTCAAATCCATCCAAGATTTACCACCGTCAAAGAACAAAACAGAGGTAATGAGTCTGTTGGGGAGGTTAAATTACATCAGCAGGTTCATCGCTCAACTCACGGCAACTTGTGAACCCATATTTCGGCTGCTGAAGAAAGACGTTGCGGTAGACTGAACGGCGGAGTGTCAAGAGGCTTTCGACCAGATTAAAGGGTATCTGTCCAATCCACCTGTGTTGGTTCCACCTGAGCCATGAAGGCCATTAATTCTTTATCTGACGGTCCTGGAGAATTTGTTTGGTTGCGTACTGGGGCAACACGACATCACAGGAAGGAAGGAGCAGGCCATTTATTATCTTAGCAAGAAATTCACAGTGTATGAAGTCAAGTACACTCAACTCGAGAGGACATGTTGCGCCCTAACTTGGGTGGCTCAGAAATTGAAGCACTACTTGTCTTCGTATACTACTTATCTCATCTCCCGTTTAGACCCATTAAAGTATATTTTCCAGAAACCTATGCCTACAGGGAGGTTAGCAAAATGGAAAATCTTTCTCACAGAGTTTGATATCGTCTACGTGATGAGGACGGCCATGAAAGCCCAAGCGCTGGCCGATCACTTGGCTGAGAATCCTGTTGATGAAAAATACGAGCCGTTGAGGACGTATTTCCCTGACGAGGAAGTAATGCACACAGATGAGCTGGAATTACCTAAGGAACCAAGCTGGAAGCTTTTCTTTGATGGAGCCGCAAACGCGAAAGGGGTTGGAATAGGAGCAGTACTCATTTAGGAAACAGGACGTCACTACCCTGTTACAGCTCAGCTACGCTTCTATTGTACCAACAACATGGCAGAGTATGAAGCATGCATTTTGGGTCTGCGACTAGCTGCAGACATGGATGTCCAGGACATTTTGGTCTTGGGAGACTCGGACCTCCTGGTGCATCAGATTCAGGGTGAATGGGAAACACGGGATTTAAAACTCATACCATATCGACAATGTTTGCACGATCTGAGCAAGCGATTTCGATCAGTGGAATTCAAACATATCCCGAGAGTTCATAACGAGGTTGCCGATGCATTGGCCACCTTAGCATCGATGTTACACCACCCTGACAAAATGTATGTTGACCCTTTGCACATCCAGGTTCGTGATCAGCATGCTTATTGCAGCATGGTGGAAAAGGAAGTGGATGGAGAGCCGTGGTTTTATGACATAAAGGAGTACCTCAAGATGGGGATATATCCAGAGCGGGCCACTGGGGACCAAAAAAGAGCCCTTCAGCGTTTGTCGAATGGTTTCTTCCTCAGTGGAGGAGTGTTGTACAGAAGAACCCCAGACTTGGGATTGCTAAGATGTATAGACGCCGGTCAAGCCACGACAGTTATGGCAGAGGTGCATGCTGGAGTTTGTGGGCCACATATGAGCGGATATGTATTGGCAAAGAAGATTCTTCGAGCAGGGTACTATTGGCTCACTATGGAGCATGACTGTATCACTTTCGTGAGGAAATGCCATCAGTGTCAGATACATGGAGATTTGATTCATTCTCCGCCGACAGAGTTGCATACGATGTTAGTGCCCTGGCCATTTGTCGCATGGGGCATGGATGTCATTGGGCCTATCGAGCCGGCAGCGGCCAACGACCATAGGTTCATTCTGGTGACCATCGACTACTTCACCAAGTGGGTTGAGGCTTAAACCTTCAAGTCGGTAACTAAGAAGGCAGTGGTGGATTTTGTTCACTCCCATATCATCTGCAGATTTGGGGTCCCAAAGGTGATCATCACGGATAATGGTGCAAATCTTAACAGCAACTTGATGAGAGAGGTATGCCAACAATTCAAGATTGCACACCGCAATTCCACCCCATATCGCCCTAAGGCGAATGGAGCGGTCGAAGCAGCCAATAAGAACATCAAGAAGATACTGCGAAAGATGGTGGAAGGATCTAGACAATGGCACGAGAAACTACCCTTTGCTTTGTTGGGTTATCGCACTACAGTTCGGACTTCCATAGGTGCAACTCCTTATTTGTTGGTATACGGAACTGAAGCAGTAATACTAGCGGATATTGAAATTCCATCCCTCCGAATTGTCGTTGAAGCCGGGATTGACGACGATGAATGGGTCAGAGCTCGACTAGAGCAGTTGAACTTAATAGATGAAAAAAGATTGGCAGCAGTATGTCATGGCCAGTTGTATCAGAAAAGAATGGCAAGAGCATACAATAAGAAGGTGTGCCCCAGAAAATTTGAAGTAGGGCAGCAAGTATTGAAACAGATCCTCCCGCATCAGGTCGAAGCAAAAGGCAAGTTCGCCCCAAATTGGCAAGGGCCTTATATCGTGACCAGAGTGTTGTCCAACGGTGCTTTGTGTCTAACAGATATCGAGGGAAGGTGTGTCGACATGGCTATCAATTCTGATGCAGTCAAAAGATATTATGCGTAGTTTCTTTGATTATGGTAGTTATTGTTTCATTTGTTTGTATTTGGTACTTATCGGATAATGAAATGACGGAGTCAATTCTTTCTTCTATCCAAACACTTTTAACCTTTGCTTTCCCCTTTTGAGCCTTAAGTTATTCTTTCATACCCCTCTTTTGGAATCACTAATGGGAAAAGATATGAAAAAGAAAAAGAAATTAAAAGAAAAATGGAAACAAGATAAAGATCACAAGGAAAACAAGGGAGTTAGGAACTACGTTTGACCTGATTCCTCAAAGAGGATACGTAGGCGCCTCACGGCTCGGTCATAGTGTGCATAATATGCATAGCTCAATATAGTGTAAATATAAAATTCCCCAAGCAAGAAAACTAGGGCAGGAGTTATGTTTTTGAATCTCCAAAAAGGGTTTGATTCCAAGAGTTGTAACATTCCACCCATCAAAGTTACGTTAAATATTTGACACACAAACCCAACATCGATGTCCCAAAAAGACCTCCCGATCAATATCTGAGAGGTGCCAAGTCAGGCCAATGGAAGCCGAGAATAATACGCTGAACTCCAGCAAAGAAGAGGGTCATAAACTGGAAATGAATTGATGGCCGAAAAGAATCTCCGAAAGAGAGAATCATATCGGCAACACTCCAATCCCCCGTTGAAAGATAAAATGAGAGAGTCTTAATCGGTGAAAACCTTTGCAAGCACCATAAGGCGACGAAAGATGAGAGAGACAAAACGAGAGAGTCTTAGCGGTGAAAACCTTCACAGGCACCGTAAGGCGACGGGAGCTGAGAGAAAAGAGAGAGTCTTATTAGTGAAAACCCCTCGAAGGGCACTGTAAGGCGACAAGACAGATTGGCAAAAGGATCCGCATTTGCGAAGAGGTGGGCACCTATTTATCCCCAGCAAGTAAGGCCATCAGGCAGATTGATTGATACAAATAGACTGGGTCGGGAATCCTAGTGCACGACATGATCATAGGGACCAGTCATACCATCAGATAAGTTCTTTCCTTTTCTTCTTCTTCCCCCCAGCATTTGTTCAACAAGATTTTTCTTCTTTTCTATCTTTTTCATTTCTTTCCAGAAATTTGTTTTGAAAAGGATTTTTCAGAGTTTACTACCAGGGGCCAAAGTGGTACAAAGCAAAATGCGTATGGGACAGGCCAAAGCTGAGGCAATAAGACAAAGCGTTTGTTGCAAAACCAAAGGACAAATTGGCTTAGAAAGTTAAAGGGGACGTGAAGAAAAGCGGAAAACGACGGTTGAGGGACTTATGGACCAAGTTCCAAGAAGATCCCCCAGCAGAACGTCAATAGATCATGGACCAAGGTCCGAGGTGGTCAGACACCACAGAAAGGGGGAAGGAGGCAGGGAGAATTGATCCGCCGCAAGATAACCCTAACAGTCCTATCCCCAATAAGGTTATCCCCAGGTGATAACATTCTATGCCCTGCAGTTCTGGGAGGAAATAAACTTTTAAGAGAGTGGTTTTGGAATTGAAGAGGACTCCCACAGCTGGTTCTGAAATAAGAAAGCGGGGAAGGGATAAATGAAAAAACTATCCCAAGAAGAAGTTCATCCCCAGCAAGCAACTTTATCCCCCAACCAGTTTTTGGGAGCACAGAGACAGGGAAAGGGAAAGGGACAATCATCCCCCAGCAGGAGTGACACGATCACTCACCATGTTAAAACTAACAAGATTCTCTTTGATTTTTATAGAAAAATAAAGGTTGATGATGGCAGAAAGACACGCCACAAGAAAGGTCACCAAAACCGGGGCAGAAAATTTTCTGCCATTGTTTAAAAAATTTCTCGGAGGAATGAGGAAACAAATTCATATGCATTCTGTCTTTTCATTTCATGTTCTAGGTCGCCCACCAGTATAATGCGGGAATACATTTCATGTTCTAGGTCGCCCACCAGTATAATGCGGGAATACATTTCTGTTCTAGGTCGCCCACCAGTATAATGCGGGAATATATTTCATGTTTTAGGTCGCCCACCAATATAATGCGGGAATACATTTCTGTCTTTTCATTTCATGTTCTAGGTCGCCCACCAGTATAATGCGGGAATACATTTCATGTTCTAGGTCGCCCACCAGTATAATGCGGGAATACATTTCTGTCTTTTCATTTCATGTTCTAGGTCGCCCACCAGTATAATGCGGGAATACATTTCATGTTCTAGGTCGCCCACCAGTATAATGCGGGAATACATTTCTGTCTTTTCATTTTCATGTTCTAGGTCGCCGACCAGTATAATGCGGGCATAAATTTTCATGTTCTAGGTCGCCCACCAGTATAATGCGGGAATACATTTCATGTTTTAGGTCGGCCACCAGTATAATGCGGGAATACATTTCTGTCTTTTCATTTCATGTTCTAGGTCGCCCACCAGTATAATGCGGGAATATATTTCATGTTCTAGGTCTCCCACCAGTATAATGCGGGAATACATTTCTGTCTTTTCATTTCATGTTCTAGGTCGCCCACCAGTATAATGCGGGAATACATTTCATGTTCTAGGTCGCCTACCTGTATAATGCGGGAATACATTTCTGTCTTTTCATTTCATGTTCTAGGTCACCCACCAGTATAATGCGGGTATACATTTTCATGTTCTAGGTCGCCCACCAGTATAATGTGGGAATATATTTCATGTTCTAGGTCGCCCACCAGTATAATGCGGGAATACATTTCTGTTCTAGGTCGCCCACCAGTATAATGCGGGAATACATTTCATGTTTTAGGTCGCCCACCAGTATAATGCGGGAATACATTTCTGTTCTAGGTCGCCCACCAGTATAATGTGGGAATACATTTCATGTTCTAGGTCGCCCACCATTATAATGCGGGAATACATTTCTGTCTTTTCATTTCTGTTCTAGGTCGCCCACCAGTATAATGCGGGCATACATTTCTGATTTTCATGTTCTAGGTTGCCCACCAGTATAATGCGGGAATACATTTCTGTCTTTTCTTTTCGTGTTCTAGGTCGCCCACCAGTATAATGCGGCCATACATTTCATATTTTTGCATTCAGGCGCCCACCTGTATAATGAGAGGAATACTTTTGAGTATTATGCTACAGATATTGAAATTAGTAACCCACCGGAAGGCAGAGGGTTACCACAGGAATCCCCAGCACCGGAAAGCAGAGGGTTACCACAGGAATCCCCAGCACCGGAAAGCAGAAGGTTGCAACAAGGGGTCCCAGCACAAAATCAAGCGCATGAGTCAAAAAGAAGATAAGACGCAGCTTGAAAGAAGCGGCATGTGAACATTAAATTATGCCCAGCATAAAAAATTTGATGAAGAGAGCCGTATCCCCAGAGGAACCGCCGAAAAGCTTAATGAAGAGAGCCATATCCCCAGCGGACCGAACAAAATGAGGAAAACTGATATTCAGAGAAGCAAAAGGCCAGTGTCATCGCCAAGTTCTCGGAAGAAAAGCACCGGAAGAAACATAAACCGACAAGAAAGCAAGGCAACAAGAACAAGTTGAAGATAGATGAGATCTCATGATCCGTAGTCTAGCCTAGCTTCTTGTTTTCTTTTAAGCACGGTGTAACAAGGAAATCGGTAAGCAGTGATAACAGCATGCAACAACAGTAACATTGTAGTCCCATGGTAGTCCCAGCTACCAAAACTTCCTGAACTACATTAACCTGATTCCCCTTTAGCCAGGGATATGTAGGAAACCTTTGAAGCAAAGGTTCGGTTAAATCTTTTTCTCAAAAAATGCTTCACACGGTATATCCCAACGGGCAAAAATCGCTCGTATCCGCTCACTTTATCTTTGCACGAAAGCTCTTTGTGTTTTCGGACAAAGAGGGGCAGCTGTGAGCACGTGATTTTTTGCTTCACGGAAATTACTCCAAAAGAAATCGAAAAATAAATAAAACAAGTTGCCTTCGGTTACAATTTTGAGAATTTGCATGACATTTTGATAATTGTTCTGTCCGTAAATGCTCGCCTTGCTATAGTTAAAAATACAAAAATACATGTTGCATTGCATTTAGGAATAAACGGTACATTTAGGAATTAATTAACCATAATTTGGTTTTAAAAGCGAAAATCACAAAAATATGCATTTTTATTCTATTTGTTGTCATGGTAATTTTATTAAATGTTTTAATTCATGTGTTAATTGTTGTTATGTGTTAATTAATATTCGAGTAATTTAATTTTTGGTTTTTAGGAATTTTTGTTTAATTGTAAGGAAAGAAGATACCGGATTTGGGCCAAAAATTCAATTAAAAATCGGGCCCAAAACAACCCCACGACCCAGTCCAAAACCAGGCCTTCCAGGCACGCCCCAAAATGACGCCGCATAGGGCGTTTGATCTGAGCCATTCAGCCATACTCATCCAACGGTCCACGCTCACGCCTGTAACCCGACCTGTTTACTCAGGTCAACCCAGCCCTTCATTAAAACCAAACGACCCCGTTTCTATACCAAACGACCCCGTCCTGTCCCTCACGAGTTGATCCAAGCCGTTGAGATCATCTGATCTAACGGCTCAAATCAATTGCCCTATTCCGTATATAAGCTCCCCATCACACCCCACGCCCCCAAACCAAACCCACCTGTCACCATTGTACACCATCGTCCCAAACACAAACCCAAGCCCCCGTTCCAAACCCTAGCCACCCCCATACACTCTCACCATGAACCCGGCGGCAACGACGCCGGTGACCACCAAAGTAACACCCCTGATGCACCTCACCACCCTGAACACGGATCTGCTACCCCCTTGCCTCGAATCATCCCCCATCATCTCGAATCTTAATTTGAAGGTTCGAGCCCAACCCTGACCAACACCAACCCACCCCAGTTTCACACCAGTCACCGCCCTGGCCTCACTCGTGACCAAACCAAGCTTGGTTTGGTCCGAATCTACCTACAAATCCTCAAGCCCCAAATCGGGATGGTTCGAACCCTAGAACACAAGAACCTTGGAATCCGGCCAGTTTAGCAGAGGGTTGGGTCTAATAGACCTTAATCGAAGTGTTCTCGGTTGAGAACACCTCGATTAAAGTTTGTTCGACCTCAAAATGGGCAAATCCGGTCAAAGCTGGGGTCGTCTGTGTTTAAGCTTTTCAGAGTGAGTTCCCTTTCTCTTTTCTGTTGTTGTTTAAATGTTGTTTGGGTTTGTCAGCATGTTTAATTGGTTTGTTTGGTATTTCTGATATTTCCTTCCAATTTGTTCTCCGTCTTCGTAAGACCTTTTATTTGGTCGATTGTTCTTCTGTTTATGTTTGAATACGTATGATAAGATGCATGTTCAATTTGATTAATATCGTCGAACAAATAATTCATATGGGTTCCCAGTGTCGTGCAAAAATTGTTGAAGGCAGTTGATGCCCTATTTGTTTGTTTGTTTGTTCGACTGATTGTTCTATGTTATAATTAGTGTAGTCGATTAGATAAACGTCGTCAATTAGTTTTATAGGACTGAATGTGCAAATATTCTGATTCGTATGGCTTCTTATGACTGATCGAATCATTGTCGTTTAGCTGATTGTTTGACATATCTGTGAATGGTTTGTAGCTGCAATGTAATAGCTAGAGTTTAGTTTAGGGCAGTTTGAATTAGAACTTTCAGAAGTCCAAAAATTCCTGCTATTGAAGTAGGGTAATACAGCAATAATCAGGGTTTAGCAGGGTTAGTTTGGGGGTTTGAAAAGATCAGAAATGTTTTGTTTAAGTTGGGCTGATAATAGGGTACGGAAATAGGATTAAACTAATGCAATAGTGGGGAACAAGATTAAATGACATGGGGGAGGTTGATTAAAATAAGTTAAACACCCATAATTTTGATTAAAAAAGAGAAAAGCATGCGGTATGGGGAGTCTGTCAGGAATATCATGGGCATATTTGATTAGTCTAAGGGGGTATGGGCAGAGGGGAAAGGCAGCCTGGGGGCTTGCCATTTCTGGGTTATAAATAGGCTGGACAGTTTTAGAAAGAGGAGGGTTTTTTTCCGGAGGGGAGAGATAAAAAGAAAGAAGCCAAAAACAAGGCTGGACTTTCAAAACTTGAATAGGTCAGCCTAAATTCATAGTAATAGAGAGTTAGGAGGGTGCTGGATTTTGAACACAACAAATCAGAGGCTATTGTTTTCTGCATCTGTTTCTTTCTCTGCTTAGCCTGTATTTGTTGGGACGCTGCTGAGTTTTCAGCTTAGTTTTCTTGGTTTCCCTGCTGGTACAACACTGTTTCATTTGAGTGTTTTGGGTTTTCTGAGTTCACTGGACTACTATTTGGCTTAAATCTGTTTGCTGGTCTCTCCTACTGGGTATTGTTGGATTTTGTTTTGCTGGGTTTGCTGTTGGAAACAAAAATCTGACTGTTGGGGTTGTGTTGCTGTTTTCTGTTGCTGTGTATGCTACTGCTTCCACTGATCATTCCTCTTCTTCTTTTGCTTTTCTCAATACCAGGTACACCACTGATACATTGTCAATGTGAGCTGAAAGTTGAAACATGAATACAAAAAAGGAAGAGTTGAAGTTGTTTTATTTTCATACATAGTCTGTATATTGAACATTAAGTTGTGTATAATAGTTCACATATTCTATTAGGATAATGAAGGTAGCTAGCATGTATAACTAAACGTCATGTATGGCAACTTAATATCATACTGTGTATATAGGCTGGTAGATAAAATGGGTGATAGTGTAGTAAGCAATATCTTTAATTTTAGCTATGTTTGTGGTTAGCATATCTTCCAACGCATGTTAAGTGCTGAACTATCCATTGCTAATTAACCTCATTTCATTTAGTAGGCTACCTCGTTATAAATTGCAGCAATACCGTTAGAATAAAATAACACCGGTTCCCATTTTAACCTTATAAATGTTGGGCCTAAGTCAAATAAATTATATAGGCCCTCATCGAAAAAAGAATGGCCCAGGTCCGGTCCATACAATGTGCGCTGGGCCTGGGCCCATAATTGCCAAATGGACTGCTCGAATCACGTCCCTCTTTCAACAAAACACGTTCGAAATTTAACTATAATAACTCATAGGTATGTAAATAAGTTAGGATCTTTTCATTTATTTTAGATGCAAACAAAAATAGAAAACGTAGCCGCTATAGGACGACCTTTTAAATAAAAATGAGACGAGCCTCGCCAAATAAAAATACAAAATTGCGGGTCCTCAGTAAATATTTGCTTTAAAATTGCTTAGACTCCGGGATGGACCGTTTAGCAAAATTCCACGACCCTACCCAAAGTAAATGATACGCTAGCCACTTTAGGCGCGCCTTTAATAATTTTATCTTCTTAAACTCGGGTGCACATTTATGTGACCCAAATCCAAATCTCAACGGAGTCAAAGTGTGTCGACGACCATGGGTACATTGATTGTGACGCAGTTCGAGGTACATTTTCACAACGTTGCAATTCCCTGTAAGATAATAATAATAATAATGAAAGCGGTAAAGAGTTGAAATCTGCACATAAGTTCATATTTGTATAAAATCAGATAATCAAGCCGAATATGACAGTTGAGCGACCGTGCTAGAACCACGGAACTCGGGAATGCCTAACACCTTCTCCCGGGTTAACAGAATTCCTTATCCGGATTTCTGGTGCGCAGACTGTAATATGGAGTCATTCTTTTCCTCGATTCGGGATTAAATTGGTGACTTGGGATACCCTAAATCTCCCAAGTGGCGACTCTGAAATAAATAAACAAATCCCGTTTCGATTGTCCTTTAATTGGAAAAACTCCTTCCCCCTCGCGGGGGCGGAAAAAGGAGGTGTGACACTGTCCACTAAGTACTAATGTACCATTAAAATAATGCATTTGTTTAATAATTAGTGGGGAACACAACATATTGGTATGTGGGGTAATGATAAAAGCTAAAAGGATACACATAGTAGAGGAATATTACAAGCTGGAAAGTAAAGGAAACATGGGGGGGGCAATAATAAAAGATCTCTTTTACAACTGTAAAGAGAAAAGGGGACTGGAAAGGGGTTCAAGAGTTGGGTATAAATATGGGGGATCAATTTTAGAGGAGGGGGGAGAACATTTTGGAGAGTACTGTAAGAGCATTGTTAACAGAGTCTTTGAGGCTGAAAACAGGCTGAGAATATAGACATACACACTTGGGTTCTACTGTTCCATTCAAGCCAGGTATTAGATAATATTCTTAAAAGTTATAGCATTTAACCCTGAAAGGAGCTACTGTTCCATAAAAAAAATGTTGTTACATTGGTTTAGAGTTTCATGCTAAGTAATTTTGGTCAAAGTTTGAGTAGATTTTCGATTGAGTTTTGTTGCTGTCGAGATTTCAAAGGTTTTGAGACAGCTTGAGATGAGTTTAGGTGTAGTGTTGCTGTAGTGTGTTTTTCTGATTTCATTTCTGAGGTCGTTTGAGCTGTTTAAGTTTGAGTGTCCCGGTTTTGACTGGTTTCAAATTTACCTGGGTTTGCTGTACATGTTACTAGGCTGTTTGTGGATGGCTGTTTGTTGTTACTGTATTATCTGCTGCTGTTGACTATTCCTTCTCATCTTCTTGTATTGCCATTTCCAGGTACACATCTTGATCCTGGTTAATTGTGAACTGAAATGTGAAGAATGGTATAGAAACTGAAGCATGAGATTATGTGATTTAGTCGTTTGATTTGTGTGTCAGAATGTTTAATTTCTTAATGTATTAAAACCTTTGCTTGAAGTTGTACTAGTAGGACTGAAATTAGTTATGTAACAATAAACTGAAAAACTATTGGTATTAGCACGGATTGTTAATTGTTTTGCCCTGAAATGTATGTAAGTTTTCTGCTTTAGTTTGAGTGTTAGTTGTAATTAGGTTCAATATAAGTTGGTATAATAAGTTAGGTTAGCTTCATCCAGTTTTCTATCATGTGTTTCCTTTGTAAATATGTTCGAAAAGCCAAACCAACAATAAGATAAACTTTCAGTAGTTATCTTTCCTTTCATTTGTAATTAAAGGGAATTTGGGGTATATCATTTCACATCTGCTCTAATAACTGGAAGCTGAAAAAAGAAAGTATAACTTACAAAGCAAAATGAGTCCATTGCTTGATTATGTCGGATTAAATGACGCACACATCGATGAGCCGTTTCGTGGCTTGCCCGGCTACAAAGGTTCGACTCCTTAACCTCGCCTGGGCGGTTCCGCCCCATCCAACTTGGGTCCCGTCTCAAGCCCAATATCATGCCTATTAATGTGACTAAGTTCAGACATCTTCTTAAACTGGACCTTAAGCTTTGAGCATTTTAACTAATTAGTTTTTTTTCTTTGAGAGACAAAAATAGAAAATCATAGTCACTTTAGGATCGACCTTTGAATAAAAATGAGACGAGCCTCGCCAAATAAAAATGCAACTTTGCGGGGCCCTCAATAAATGGTTTAAATAAAACATTTAGAATTCGGGACGAGCCGTTTAGTGAATTTTACGGCCTTCCCCAAAATAATAATGTGTTAATCTCTTTAGGCGCGTATTTTAATAATATTACCTCCCAAAACTCGGGTGCACATTTATGTGACCCAAATCCAAATCTCAACGGAGTCGAGATGTGTCAACAACCACGGGTACATTGATGTGACGTGGTTCGAGACGCGTTTTTATGACGTTGCAATTCTCTTTTAAAATAATAATAATAAAGCGGCAAAAGGTTAGAATTTGTATATAGGTTCAACATGTATTAAAATCAGATAAATAAGCCGAATATGACAGTTGAGCGACCGTGATAGAACCACGGAACTCGGAAATGCCTAACACCTTCTTCGGGTTAACAGAATTCCTTATCTGGGTTTCTGGTTAGCGGACTGTAATACAGAGTCAATCTTTTCCTCGGTTCGGGATTCAACCGGTGACTTGGGACACCATAAATCTCCCAAGTGGCGACTCTGAATTAAATAATAAATCCCGTTTCGATTGTCCTTTAATTGGAAAAACTGCCCTTACGCCCTTGCTGGTGTAGGAAAAAGGAGGTGTGATAGCTCTGACGACTCTACTGGGGACCCGAACCTAGAATCTCTAGTTCAGGGTTCAGAATTTGAGCTTAGATAAATTGTTATATTTGGTTTTATCTGATTTTGTTACATGTTTGGGCCTAATGTGCTAAGTGATGCTTTTACAACGTTGATATTATTTGAAATGTATATAAACTGTTACGAAACCCTTCTCTTCTCATATTCGGGGATGTGCTCGCTGATCAGGACTCCCTATTATGTTAGTGTCATACCTTGAAATAAGAAAGAGACTCGGACAAGTTACTAAGCCGGATGGCCTTTTGGTTCCTGGTACGTAGCCCCCTCCTCTACTCAAGTTGTCCGCTCGGGTACACAGTCTAGAATAAATACCCAGGTTATGAACCTAGAATAACTCAGCTTCATGCCGGATCCCAAGTAGGAACGTTTGTTTGCATCACGTGCATTTAACTTTGGAGGCTCAACACAGGGGTTGGGTCTGTCTAGGACAGGTGTACCAAAAATGACAAAAGACCATCCTGATGCATCTTATTTGCTACTTGTGCATTTGTTTGCTTCAGAATGACATGCTGACCGGCTTTTGAATATTTCGAGGAAAGAGAGATAGAGGTACGAGGGTTAAAGAGAGTGAATCGCCTGTTTTGAAAAAAAACCAATGTCTAAATAGTGTCGAAACTCTGCCGAATCTTTGAGAAAATGAAAAAAAAAATGAAAAAGAAAAAAAGGAGAAAAAGAGAAAAAAAAGTTTTGTTTATGAAAAATAGTTTTATTTGCCAATGAAAAAGAGTCTTGTTTTCAAAAGAAGTTTGTTTTATCAGCCCGAACTACGCCAGTTTGATTCTCATAGGGTGTGAGATACGTAGGCAACCCCCATCGGGTCCAACTTCACTTTTTGCGAAAATAGCCAAAAGAACAAAAAATTTACTTAAAAATAATTAGGGTGATGCCATTCTTGTTAGGAATAGCCGAATGTCCCTAAAAGGGCGCCGGAAGGCTATTTTTGCAAGAACATCCGCCTGTGGCTATTCTTTCAAAGGCTTTCACCTGTTAGCCGTCACAACCTTAAAATCTTCGACCCCGAGGTGCTGAAAGGCCGTATTGGCAAAACCGGGTTTTATTTTAAATAGAAAAGTGTCCATGTTATCCTTGAGTCAATTGAATCATGATTTTTGCTTAACCACCATAATAAATGTGCAGAATGAGCACAAGTCAGAATTAACACGTAACAATAGTGAACAAGATCCCTTTGGAGTTGCACATGTGGTGGGATGACTTGGGCGAATCAGGACGCGACACGGTCAAGCTATACCTGGGAGGCCTCACTGGGTTGCTGAAGATTAATCCTAGGGGGGATATCATAAAGGCTTTGGCCGCATTCTGGGACCCGGCTCACAATGTATTTCATTTCTCAGATTTTGAACTTACCCCAACATTGGAAGAGATAGCCGGATACATCGGGGGTCCCAAGGTTCCTCTGAGACACCAGTACCTGATTGCTCCAAGGGTCGTAGCCGTACACAGGTTCCTAAACTCTTTGAAAATAAGCAGGGGGGTCCACAACCCAGACTTGACAGCTGGTTTTTGTACTTTGCGGTTTATATACAACAGATATGGCCACATAGGAGGGTTCAACAAGCCGGAAAACAAAATCTGTAGCAAAGGAAACCACCTTAAGTGGGAAGAACATAGGTGTTTTGCATTCATGGTAGCCTTTTTGGGACTCCTGGTGCTTCCTAGAAAAGACGGGAACATTGACATACGAGAATCTGGGGTTGTCAGCACTTTACTTACTTAGGCCAACATCACTCTCGCACCCGTGATAGTAGCTGAAATCTTCCGCGTTCTTACAACCTGCAAAGCCGGGGGAAACTTTTTTGAGGGGTGCAATGTGTTGTTGTAGATGTGGATGATTGAACACCTATGTCGTCGTCCTCAATTTATGAGTTATGGGTCGATAGAGAAAACATGCATAGAGGAATTTTCTACGAGGATTGACGAAATCAGCTTACCAGAAAGGGTTACAGAATGGATAGCACGCCTCTGTTCCGTCATTGCAAGCCAAATAGAGTGGACATTTGGATGGCTACCTGTGGATGAAATCATATATATGCCAGCCACTGGACCTCATTTCCCTTTGATGGGGCTCAGGAGTATCCCAGTCCTATTCCCCTAATCTAGTTTTGAGGCAGTTGGGGAGATGCCAAATAGTTCCGAAAGATGAAGATCTTAGTGGCCAAGTAGTCGAGATCGGGCCCAACGGACAATTTCATGAAGCAGCAGTCCGACAAATTTGGAGAGAGTGTCAATACTTAACAGCAAATACATGTGTACATGATCGGTACAAAGGTGAAGCTTCGCCGGGATACCTTGTTTGGTATAGGAAAGAAATCGAGTTTGGGAGACCGGCCAAAAGACCCCATCTCCAGGAGTTCGTCAAGGCGTCGCAAAAATAGTGGGATTGGTTGGCTAAAGAACATGAGTACAAGGTTACAATAGGCAAGTTGGAGAAGCAAGTTATGGATTTGAAATTTGAGAAAGATTTGCATATCGCTGCAGATGAGGGAAAGAAAAAGAGATTAGCTAATGAAAATGAGGCCCTTCGGGCCCAGATTCGAAAAATGAAAATAGCGGCAGAAAGTCCCGCCCGAAGTGCCAAAGATGAAAAAATTATAGATAACCTGAAGCAGAAAGTGGGCGAATATAATTTTTATCTGAAGACAGCAGAAAGTGAATTAACCAGGGTTCGAAAACAATTGGCTGAAAACTCGACAGAACGAGCACATCTGATAAAGCAGCTGAGAGAAAAGTATGACAATGAGGTTGCAGGACTAAAGAAAAGGGTCATCGTCACAGAAAACAAAATGATCAAGTAAGGAAAGGACTTCAAGGTTGAAAGGGAACATTGTTACACGGCCTTGGCACAATTAGAAATAGATTTGCAACGACTTCAGGAGCAGAATCATACGGCCGAGCAAACTTTGGAAGCCAGGGCCCAGCAGATTGGGCGTTTGTTACGAGAGAAAGGCATCATAAGAGAGAGAATTAGGAACATCACCGACTACATCGTCATGAAATTCCAGATCTGTGAGGATATGACCCGTACTACCTTCTTCGCAGTGATGACAATTGTTAAGCAGATAATGAGTGACTTGGAGCGACTTCAAAGGGATCTTGCATATAGGCCCCCGGCGAGACCAAATGATGTCCCACGGGCACCAGGAGCATTGATGTACTCATGAGTTTCGTTGAGTCTGTATTTTCTTTTCTGTTAGAGTCTGTGAGTCATGTTAGGTTTGTATTTTCTTTCTGTTTTGAGTCTGTATTTCTTCAGAACATGATAGCTTAATTTCGAAGTCTGTTCTTCATCTTTGCATCAGAGTCTGTTGGTCTTTTGAAATTTGTTAATATTGAGTCTCTATAACCAAAGCATCTGTTTTTATAAAAAACTAAAAATCCCAAAAATGTTTTATTTACTTGCGCACTTATCTGACAGAACTACGCACGGTCTGATTCATGCGGGGACATGATACGTAGGCAATCTCTATAGGATTCGACCACTACTAAAAGGGAAAAGGAAAAATAAAGAAGGATAGAATAAAGAAAGTTTAAAAGAAGAGGCACAATTGTGAGAGGCCGGAATGACGCACGCAACTGAAGCAAATGCATGATAGAAATGGTTAATTGCCTAGGTGCATTACATCCCAACGTGTAATTGCATATGTGTTAAACTCTAAAAACTAACAAGTTTGTTGTTTTCCAGAGAATTCAAGTAGTTAGTTTAATTAGAGGATACTGGCACATTATCATTACCAAACCAGATCGAAGGGACCAATACCGAAAATCATGTCTATCCCAGATGCCGATACTAGTGTTGAGGTAGAGGAGTTGGACGTCAATAAAATGAAAGAGGAGATGCTCAAGCTTAAGCAACAGATGGCCGAAATGTACCAGGCCTGGTCCAAAGGGCAATCACCACTAGCTTACCCTGCTAACCCTGCTTTTACCCCACCATTAGCTCAGTCTCAGGATCATCCCGCCACCGATCCAGGTTTTCCCATTTATCAACACTACCATGGCACTACTTCTCATACGCCACAAGCTACACCACCAAAATCAATTCCATACCCTCCTCCGCCAATCACCCCTGTCTTTGTGGTATCTCCACTAGCTGCACTCCATAAATCCCCGAGTGAACCTGTGTTCCAAGCTCAGGACAACCAGTATTATCCCCTGGAGCTTACCTTCAAAGCGCCTGAAACCTATCCATATGATCCACATTCTGACCTACCGGGGAAAGCAGAAAAACCGGCCAGAAATCCTGAACAGGAAGAGATGTTCAGAAAAATGAAAAGCATAGAACAATCCTTCAGGGATATGAGAGGGTTAGGAGGTCAGGTAAGTGTAGCTTACAAAGACTTGTGTTTGTTCCCAAATGTACAACTACCGGTGGGGTTCAAAATGCCCAAATTC
This sequence comes from Nicotiana sylvestris, assembly GCF_000393655.2. Taxonomy (NCBI): domain Eukaryota; kingdom Viridiplantae; phylum Streptophyta; class Magnoliopsida; order Solanales; family Solanaceae; genus Nicotiana; species Nicotiana sylvestris. The sequence continues at coordinate 69,989,108 of NC_091063.1, forward strand.
AACTTGTACAACGAACACGGTGATCCGGTGGCTCATCTGAGAGGTTTTTGCAACAAGATGAGGGGAGCAGGCGGAAGAGATGAATTACTGATGGCGTATTACAGCCAAAGTTTGAGTGGATCGGTGTTAGAATGGTACACCAGACAAGATCATAGCAGGTGGTACACATGAGACGATTTGGCCCAAGCATTCGCTTGTCACTTTCAATATAATCTTGAGATCATTCCGGACCGACTATCCCTGAAAAAACTGGAAAATAAGCACAGTGAAAGCTTTAGAGAATATGGTTTCCGGTGGAGGGAGCAAGCATCAAGGGTAGATCCCCCAATGAAAGAGAGCGAGATGGTTGATTACTTTTTACAGGCTTTGGAGCTGACCTACTTTGGTCATCTAGTGTCCGCAATTGGCAAATCTTTTAATGAGGTTGTAAAAATGGGAGACATGGTCGAGGAGGGGCTTAAGTCCGACAAGATCATGAGTTATTCAGCGATCAAGGCAACCACCCAGGCCATTCAAAGCGACACTGGGGTGTACTTGGGAAAAAGAAGAAAGAAGATGTCACGACTGTTGAGTCCGGAGCCTGGTTCGGATCTAGAGGCCCGTCACCCTACTATAGCCAATCACGACCCTACCACCAAAATTACCTCCACACTCCATATAGCCCTCCACAACATTACTACCCACCGCCAGGTCCCCATTTTTTCGTCCATCATGTACAAACCTATACCCAAACTCTGGCACACGCACAATGGCGTGCACCGACTCCACAAAATCCATACCCAGCTCCATAAAACACATATCCACCCCCAAGGGCCAACAGAAATCCCCCCGGCACAGGTTTCCGACCAAACCAAGCCCTCAAGAATGAGAGGTCACAGAAGCAAAAGACTTTCACTCCACTGGGGGAATCATATACCAGTCTTTTTCACAGATTGAGGCAGTTGGGCATGTTGAATCCAATTGAGCCTAAAATGCCAAATCCCCCTAGAAATCTTGACCACTCGGTGAGTTGTGAGTACTGTTTAGGGGTCCCTGGGCATGATACAGAGAATTGTTAGAAACTAAAAACAGTTGTGCAAGAGCTTATTGATACTCGTCGGATCGAGGTTCAAGCCCTAGAAGCACCAAATATCAATCAGAATCCACTGCCAACTCACCATGAGACACACATGATTGAGTTGATACACAAAGAGGGGGAGCCCAGGAAGCCCTCACAGACGGTAATGATGATCCATTCCAGTGAAACCAGCTCAAAGGAAAAAGTAACCAGTGGGAAATCAGTGGCCCAGTTGAGAGGGGTAGATAATAATCCAGCTGTGGTAGCCGAGAGAGGGTCGTCAAGCATTGTTGCAGTGAAACTAGAGAAAGCTAAAGTGGTAGTGCCAGGGGTTGCAAGTAAACCTGTTGTGGTCGTGAAGGGTGCTCGCACAGAGCATGTTATTATAAAACCAGCAACTCAGCTTCCAGTAATCAACAGCAAGGCTGTTCCTTGGAATTATGAACGGGTGATGGTGATTTACAAAGGGAAAGAAATCAAGGAAGAATTTTGCGAAGCACAAGGTTTGACTCGCTCAGGAAGGTGTTTTACTTCGAGGAGTTAAGAAGAACTAAAAATGATCCAACGTCGGTGAAGAAAGCTGTAACTAAAGAAGAGGCAGAGGCATATCTGAGGAAAATGAAAGTGCATGACTATTCTGTTGTAGAACAGTTGATAAAAATGCCCGCTTAAATTTCATTACTCTCATTGCTAATCCATTCAGATGAGCACCGCCAATCACTAATGAAAATCTTGAATGAGGCCCATGTTCCCGACAAGATCTCGGTAAACCATCTGGAAAAGATAGCCAACAAGATTTTTGAAGTAAACAGAGTCACTTTTTCCGATGGTGAATTGCCGGTAGAGGGTACTGAGCATAACAAAGCCCTTTACCTGACAGTGAAATGCGAGGATGCCTTGGTTACCCGGGTATTGGTTGATAATGGTTCAAACGCGAATATCTATTCTCTCTCCACTCTAATCAAGATGAAAGTAGAAGATGAGAGGATCCATAAGAACAGTATCTGTGTGCGGGGATTTGACGGCGGAGTCAAAGACTCAGTCAGGGACATAATGCTGGAACTAACCATAAGTCCAGTAGAATTCACAATGGAATTCCAAGTGCTGGATATAGTTGTTTCCTACAATTTTCTATTAGGGCAACCGTGGATTCACGCTGCTAAAGCAGTGCCATCAACACTCCATCAGATGGTCAAGTTTGAATGGGACAGACATGAAATAGTGGTGTACGGCGAAGATAATTTGTGCGCTCACAACAACACCATTGTGCCATTCATTGAAGTGGAAGATGACAAGGGACCATGGGTCTACCAAGTTTCTGATGCAATGTCAGTCAAGAAAGTTTCAGAGGGGAAATGTATCCCGAATCCGAAGATAAACGCCGCATCAGTCATGGTAGCGTATGAAATGTTGAAGAATGGTTTTGTACCAGGAAAGGGTTTGGGATTAGTGTTGCAAGGCATCATATAGCCTGTGTCTCTTACCGAGAACTTGGGAACATTTGGTCTGCGATTCAAGCCCACAGCCGCAGATATAAAAAGAGCCAGGTTATTGAAACAGAGGGCATGGGTCCTTCCAAAGCCGGTCCCACATCTTTCCAGATCATTTTTCAAGTCCAGTACAAGGAGTTGCCCAGTGACAACAATTCTCAGTTCTATGATTAATCCTGACAAGGAGTTGATTGAAAGATTTGAGAAGTTGTTCGATAGTGTGAACATGGTGGAAATTGGAGAGGGTTCTAGAAACGCGGAAGTGCAATTTGTCGGGCCAAAAACAAAGCTTAATAATTGGAAGGCTACTCATCTCCCTACTCGGAAGGAGTCTTGTTCTTTTTACGCTGGTTCTAATGACATGGCATGCATAAGGAATCCTCAGCCTAGTCTTAAAAATCAATCCGATTCTGAAATATTAGTTCAATAAATAGATTGTGATTATGAATCAGAATATGATGATGAGGATGAAGCCTTCGAAGAGATTAGTAAGGAGTTAATTCACTTCGAAGAAAAACCCAAACCCAACCTGAATGACACAGAAGCCGTCAATTTAGGGGACATAGATAATGTCCGAGAGACTAAAATAAGTGTTCACCTCGAGCCAAAAATCCGGAGGAGTTAATCAAAGCACTCATTGAGTACAAATATGTTTTTGCATGGTCATATGATGACATGCTGGGTTTAAGCACTGATTTAGTAGTCGACAAATTGCCCACTGATCCAGCATTCCCTCCCGTCAAGCAAAAGTTAAGGAAATTCAAAACTGATATGAGTGTGAAGATTAAAGAAGAAGTTACCAAACAGTTGGATGCAAAGGTTATCCGGGTCACCTGATATCCTGTTTGGTTGGCTAATGTCGTGCCTGTGCCGAAGAAGGATGGCAAGATCAGAGTATGCGTCGATTACCGCAATCTCAACAAAGCAAGTCTGAAGGATAACTTCCCACTACCCAATATCCACATTCTGATTGACAATTGTGCCAAGCGCGAGATTGGATCTTTTGTGGATTGCTATACCGGGTATCATCAGATTTTAATGGACGAAGAAGATGCGGAAAAGACAGCCTTCATCAAGCCACGGGAAACTTATTGCTACCGAGTAATGCCATTTGGGTTGAAGAATGATGGGGCAACTTATATGAGAGCAATGACTACTGTGTTTCATGATATGATACACAAGGAGATTGAGGTATATGTAGATGATGTGATCATAAAATCAAAACATCAGGCCGACCACGTCGAGGATTTGAGGAAATTCTTCCAGAGGCTTCGCAGGTACAACATCAAGCTTAACCTCGCCAAGTGTGCATTTGGTGTTCCATCTGGAAAACTATTAGGATTTATAGTCAGTCGGCGAGGCATCAAGTTGGACTGATCAAAGATCAAAGCCATACAAGAATTTCCCCCTCCGAGGAACAAGACTGAAGTGATGAGTCTGTTAGGAAGGCTGAACTACATCAGCAGGTTTATTGCTCAGCTCACGACAACTTGTGAGCCTATTTTCAAGTTGTTGAAAAAGGACGCTGTGATCAAGTGGACTGATGAGTGTCAAGAAGCGTTTGATAAGATAAAGGTTACTTGACAAACCCACCTGTGCTGGTTCCGCCAGAACCAAGGAGACCTTTGATTCTTTACTTGTCAGTCTTAGAAAATTCATTTGGTTGTGTACTGGGGCAGTATGACGTCACCGGCCGGAAAGAACAAGCCATCTATTATTTTAGCAAAAAGTTCACAGCTTATGAGGTTAAGTACACTCACCTGGAAAGGACATGTTGTGCCCTAACTTGGGTGGCACAGAAATTGAAACATTATTTGTCATCCTACACTACCTACCTCATTTCGTGTTTGGATCCGTTGAAGTATATCTTTCAAAAGCCTATGCCGATAGGGAGACTTGCAAAATGGCAGATTTTGCTCATAGAGTTTGACATAATCTATGTGACTCGGACTGCGATGAAAGCCCAAGCATTGGCCAATCATTTGGTCGAGAACCCGGTCGATGAAGAGTATCAGCCACTGAGGACTTATTTTCCTGATGAAGAGGTGATGCATATTGATAAACTAGAATATGCCGAAAAACCAGGTTGGAAACTTTTCTTTGATGGGGATGCTAACATGAAAGGAGTCGGAATATGAGTTGTGCTTATTTCTGAAACAGGGTATCACTATCCTGTTACGGCTCAGCTTCGATTTTATTGCACCAACAATATGGCTAAATACGAGGCATGCATTTTGGGTTTGAGGCTAGCTGCAAACATGAATGTCCGGGAAGTTCTGGTCTTGGGAGACTCGGATCTTCTGGTGCACCAAATTCAAGGAGAATGGGAAATGCGAGATCTGAAGCTCATACCATACCGACAATGCTTGCATGATCTTTGTCAACAGTTTAGATCAGTGGAGTTCAGGCATATTCCAAGGGTCCATAATGAGGTCGCCAATGCTTTGGCTACCCTAGTGTCAATGCTGCACCATCCGGACAAAGCCTATGTCGATCCTTTGCACATTCAAGTGTGAGATCAGCATGCTTACTGCAATATGATTGAAGAAGAATTTGATGGCGAACCGTGGTTCCATAATATCAAGGAATACATCAGAATGGGGATATACCCAGTGCAAGCCATTGGGGGATCAAAAGAGAACAAATCGATGGTTGGCAAGCGGATTTTTCTTGAGTGGAGGAGTTTTGTATAAAAGAACACCAGATCTGGGATTTTTAAGATGCATAGATGCTAGACAAGCTACGTCTGTCATGTCCGAAGTACATTTAGGGGTCTGCGGACCACATATGAGCGGATATGTGTTGGCAAAGAAAATTCTCCGAGCAGGTTATTATTGGCTCACCATGGAGCAAGATTGTATTAGTTTTGTGCGCAAATGTCATCAGTGCCAGATACACGGAGATTTGATTCATTCTCTGCCATCAGAATTACACACAATGTCAGCGCCATGGCCCTTCGTCGCTTGGGGAATGGATATCATTGGACCAATTGAGCCAGTAGCATCCAACGGGCATAGGTTCATTATAGTAGCCATTGATTATTTCACCAAATGGGTTGAGGCCAAAACTTTCAAGTCTATGACCAAGAAAGCAGTGGTCGATTTTGTTCACTCAAATATCATCTGTCGATTTGGAATCCCGAAGGTGATCATCACAGATAATGGTGCTAATTTTAACAGCAATTTGATGAAATATGTATGTCAACAGTTTAAGATTACACACCACAATTCTACCCCATATCGTCCCAAGGCGAATGGAGCAGTTGAGGCAGCCAACAAAAAGATAAAGAAGATACTTCGGAAAATGGTAGAACGTTCTAGGCAATGGCATGAAAAATTACCATTTGCGTTGATTGGTTATTGCACTACTGTCCGTACTTCAGTAGGGGCAACTCCTTATTTGTTGGTATATAGAACTGAAGCCGTAATACCTGCGGAAGTTGAAATCCCGTCCTTTCGGATTGTCGCTGAGGCTGAGATTGATGATGATGAGTGGGTCAAAACCCGTCTGGAGCAGTTGAGCTTGATTGATGAAAAAAGATTGGCAGCTGTGTGTTATGGCCAGTTATATCAAAAGAGAATGGCAAGAGCATACAACAAAAAGGTACGTCCCCGGAAATTTGAAGTGGGACAACAGGTGCTGAAACGTATCTCTCCACACCAGGCTGAAGCTAAAGGCAAGTTCGCCCAAAATTGGCAAGGGCCATTCATTGTAACCAGAGTATTGTCCAATGGTGCCTTATGTTTAACAGATATCGAAGGAAAATGCATAGACATGGCTATCAATTTTGATGCAGTAAAAAGATTTTATGTATGATTTCTTTGGTATAATTGTTGATTGTTTGTATTTGGCGTTATTTCGAAGATTGAAATGACGAAGGCAATTTGTTCTACTATCTAAACACTTTACCCTTTGTTCCCCTTTTTTAGCCTTATTTATTTCTTTCATACCCCTCTTTTGGAATCAATAAAGAAAAAGAGAGAAAAAGAAAGAAAATAAAAAGAGAAAAGAAAATAAGTGAAAAAAATAAAATAAAAAAATATATAACAACAAGGAAATTCAGGTGTGAACTATGTTTGACCTGATCCCTGTTAAGGGTACGTAGGTAGCTTCACGGCTTGGTCATAGTAAAATAAAATATCCCAAGATCCCCAAGCAAGAAACTGGGGCAGAGGTTGTATTTGTAATGAGGAATGTGATTCCAAAAGTTGTAATTTCAAACCCATATCAAATTATTTTGAGCCTTTGATACCCTTTATTTCTAACCCCATCCAAAAGCCCACGTTACGATCCAAAGAAAGACATTCTAATCAGTTTTTTGAGAGATGACGAGTCGAACAAACAGAAGTGATTCATATCAGGGTAATACTCCGGTCCAAGCAGGGAAATTAATGAAAATGAGAGAGTCTTATTGGTGAAAACCTTCATAGGCACCATAAGGAGACGGAAGTTGAAAGAAGTAAAATGAGAGAGTCTTATCGGTAAAAACCTTCACAGGCACCGTAAGGCGACGAGAGTTGAGAGAAACGAGAGAGTCTTATTAGTGAAAATCCCTCGAATGGCACAATAAGGCTACAAGGAATTAAAAGGGGGCAAACGAGATAAGCTTGATGGAAAGGATCCGTCGAGACATCAAGCAGAATAAAGATGTTGTTTCGGAAAAAGAAGATGGGTTGCAGGACCTCTGAAATGCAAAGTAGGGACATCAAAAAGATTGATTGATGTAAATAGACTAGGTTGATTAATCCAAAAATGCATGACATGACCATTGGGATCGGTTATACCATTCAGATAAGTCATTTTCTCTTCAAACAATCGTTCAGAAAGATTTTTCTTGTTCTATCTTTCGAAGTCATCATTTTCCATTTCTTTTTGATCAATAGTAGTTTGTTTTTAAGAAGGATTTTCAAAGCTAACTACCAGTTGCCAACATGGTGCAAGGTAAATGGGGATAAGACATGCGAGGATAATGTGGTGGGACGAGAAAGACATCGTTGTAAGACCAAATGCTGGATTGGTCTATGATTTCGGGACAGTGTGGAGCAAAGGTGGAAAACAATGGTTGAGAAGCTGGTAAATACAGAATCATCAAGAAGGTCGGAAGTTATCGGCCAAGTTTCAAGATGGTCGAACGACGCAGAGCATGGAAAAGAGCGAAAGGGAAAACCTTCCCCAGCAGGAGCATCCCCACGTTTTAAACTAACAAATTCTCTTTGATTTTAAGCAGGGATAGGAAATGTTATTGATGATAGAAAGACATGCCACAAGAAAGATTGGCAAACTGGGGCAGAAAATTTTCTTTCATTTTGAAATTTTTTTGGAAGGCAGGTACCCACTTGGGGAAGAAGGAAGATAACACAAGTTTGGAGAAAAGTGGCATCCCCAGCAGTTTTCGGAAGAAGGCAAAACAAGTTTTAAAGAAAGCAATTTCGGGAGAAAGATAACACAAGTTTTAAGGGAAGTAGTTCCAGAGGAAGGAAAATACCAGCTTTAAGGGAAGTAGTCTTTGAAAGAGGAAAATAGCATATTTTTTAAATGAAACACCGGAGGTATCCCCAACAGTTTCAGAGGAATGAAACATCAGTTTTGGGGAAGCAGTTTTGAAAGAAGAAAATTCAAGTTAGAAATGGTTCAGGAGGCAGGAAGGAACAATGGCAATAAAACACATTTTTAAGTCATAATTGAAGTCAGGAGCCCGCTTGGAGAATGGAGGTTGTTATATTTTCAAGTTGTAGTCGAAGTCAGGAGCCCGCCTGGATAATGGAGGCATTATATTTTTAAGTCATAATAGAAGTCAGGAGCCCGCCTGGATAATGGAGGTGTTATATTTTTAAGAAGTTGTTGAAGTCAGGAGCCCGCCTGGAGAATGGAGGTCGTTATACGTTCAAGTTGTAGTCGAAGTCAGGAGCCCGCCTGGAGAATGGATGTATTATCTTTAAATTGATTATTGAAGTCAGGGACCCGCCTGGAGAATGGAGGCATTATCTTTCTAAGTCGTAGTAGAAGTCAGGAGCCCGCCTGGAGAATGGAGGTGTTATATTTTTAAGAAGTTGTTGAAGTCAGGAGCCCGCCTGGAGAATGGAGGTCGTTATACGTTCAAATTGTAGTCAAAGTCAGGACACCGCCTGGAGAATGGAGGTATTATCTTTTTAAGTCATAATAGAAGTCAGGAGCCCGCCTGGAGAATGGAGGTGTTATATTTTTAAGAAGTTATTGAAGTTAGGAGCCCGCCTGGAGAATGGAGGTCGTTATACTTTCAAGTTGTAGTCGAAGTCAGGATCCCGCCTGGAGAATGGATGTATTATCTTTAAATTGATTATTGAAGTCAGGGACCCGCCTGGAGAATGGAGGCATTATCTTTTTAAGTTGTAGTAGAAGTCAGGAGCCCGCATGGAGAATGGAGGTGTTATATTTTTAAGAAGTTGTTGAAGTCAGGAGCCCGCCTGGAGAATGGAGGTCGTTATACGTTCAAATTGTAGTCAAAGTCAGGAGACCGCCTGGAGAATGGAGGTATTATCTTTAAATTGATTATTGAAGTCAGGGACCCGTCTGGAGAATGGAGGCATTATCTTTTTAAGTTGTAGTAGAAGTCAGGAGCCCGCCTGGAGAATGGAGGTGTTATATTTTTAAGAAGTTGTTGAAGTCAAAAGCCCGCCTGGAGAATGGAGGTTGTTATACGTTCAAGTCGTAGTCAAAGTCTGGAGCCCGCCTGGAGATTGGATGTATTATCTTTAAATTGTTTATTGAAGTCAGGGACCCGCCTGGAAAATGGAGGTATTATCTTTTTAAGTCGTAGTAGAAGTCAGGAGCTCACCCGGAGGGCGGAGGGTTACAACAAAAATCTCCAGCATAAACTCAAGTGCAAAAGTCAAAAGAGAGGCAACAATGGTCAAAGAAAGATAATTCGCGTGTCGAAGGAGAAACAATTCGAATTTCACAAAAAAGAAAGAAACATTAGAGGAAACACAAGCCAACAAGAAAGCAAAGCAACAAGAGCAAGTTTGAAGATCTAGATAAGATTTTGTAATTTCTAATTTAGTCTAGCTTCTTTTTTTCTTTTAGCATGGTGTAATAAGGAGGTCAGTAAGCAGGTAGCAGTAATAACAAAACCACAACTTCATGGTAGTCCCAACTACCGAAACTTCCCGAACTACATTAACCTGATTCCCTTTTAGCCAGGGATATGTAGGAAAACTTTGAAGCAGAGGTTCGGTCAAATCTTTCAAAGTATGCTTCACACGGAGTAGCCTAACGGGAAAAAATCGCTCGTATCAACTCACTTTATCTTTGCACGAAAACTCTTCATGTTTTCGGGCAAAGAGAGGCAGTTGTGAGTACGTGATTTTTGCCTCACATGAATTACTCCAAAAAGAATTCTCAAAATTAGGTCATTTTCTTTAATTATGTGTTATTCTAGGAATTATTGTCCAATTTTCCGGATTGTTTGCATATTTTATGCATTTTAATGCATTGAAAATACAAAAAATATAGCATCTGCATTTAGAATTTAGTTTTACATTCTTACATTAATTAAGTAAATTGTTGTTTTACAAAAATGAAAATTTCACAAAAAAATAACGTATTTGTGCATTTTAGTGTTTAATGTCAAATTTTGTGATTTTTCTTTTAATTTTAAATTAATTTGGTATTTAATTATCTGTGATAGGTATTATTTAAAGTTAATTAATCTTTATAAAGTTAATTAGGGTTTTTTTTAAAAATAATTTAATTAGGGTTTTAGTTTTAATTTTTGGAAGAAAAGAAAATGGAAATGATTAAATAAAAGAGGGGCAAAATTTGTTGGGCTATTTCTCATTTTACCCAGGCCCAAGCAAAATCCACCTCAATACCCGCCCCAAATAAGCCCAAAACCCGTTCCCCACCCGGTCCAGCCCCAGTTGAAACCAAACGACGTCGTTCCTCATTAGTGAAGTGATCCAGGCCGTTGATCGTGAATGATCCAACGGCCAAGATCAAATCCCCACCCAACTATATATTCCTAAAACCATACCCCGCCCCCCAAGCCAAACCCCCCCTCACCTCTTCCTCTCCAAACCTCAGAGACCAAATGCATCTGCCACCCTTCACCACCGAAATTACACCACAGCCTCCCCATGACGTCCTCTTTCCAAATCCCGAATCAGTTTTCTTCGAATCAGTAACAGACGCTTCGAATCTTAGATCGAAGAATCGAACCAACCCTAATCCATTCAATGGCCACCAAACTCACACCTTTTGACCACTAGACCACCCTCGTCCCAAGTCCCCTACTAGTTTTGCGCGAATCAGAGCGGAGTTGGTCGAATCTCAAAACGAAAGATTGAACCCTAAAGGGAAAGAATTGAGGTCGTGGTCGACCTTAGTCGTGTGTTCTTAGTCGAGAACACTCGATAAGGTCCGTCTCGGCTTCAAACACAAGTGGGAGTTTCAACTTAAACAAATGGGAACTGGGACTGAAATTCTAAGGTATTTATTTTTCTTTACTTTTTCTTTTGTTGTTTCATGGTTTGTCTGATTAAGTTTCGTTATAGTTCTGTCCTTTTCAATTAATTTCCTTTCTTTCTTCTCCATCGGACTTTTTCTTGGTCCAGTTTTCTTCTATCAGTCAACTATATGGTTAAATAGTTTCGTCGATTAATCCGGTTTAATTGTAGTTTAGTAGTTCTGGTCAAATCGTTTGCTGTTATGCCAAATTGTTTCATTTTTATGTGATGTTTGGTCCCCTACTTTGTGACGTGACTTGGCGTATGAATTTAGTTGTTCATTCAATGTATTTACAGTTTTATCTGCTCGTATTTAGGTTTAGTGTAGAATTGTGTTAGTCTATTCCCTGAATCCTTAAACCCTTCATCTTGGTTGCAATACTGTTCGTTCTGATCTGAGTTCAATTGTTGTGTGAGTTTAGTGGTTTGAATCTGACTGTGGTTCTGTTTGAGTTTGGAGTCCGATGGAATTGAACTTGTGGTTAAATTCAGCTTTAGTTAATCAGTGATTAGGTTTCTTCTTTAAGAATTGGTTATAGCTGAAAGATGTAGCACAGATTAAAGGGGGTTAAGTTAGGATAATAGTCACAGGGGTTCCAGGGGGTAATTTGGGAATTGAAAACTTGAACAAATAGGTAGTTTGAGTGTTCTGTCCACTATGTACTAATGTACCATTAAAATAATGTATTTGCTTAATAATTAGTGGGGAACACAACATATTGGTAAAGGGGTAATGATAAAAGCTAAAAGGATACACATAGTAGAGGAATATTACAAGCTGAAAAGTAAAGGAAACATGGGGGGCAATAATAAAAGATCTCTTTTACAACTGTAAAGAGAAAAGGGGGCTGGAAAGGGGTTCAAGAGTTGGGTACAAATATGGGGGATCAATTTTAGAGGAGAGGGGAGAACATTTTGGAGAGTATTGTAAGAGCATTGTTAACAGAGTCTTTGAGGCTGAAAACAGGCTGAGAATATAGGCATACACACTTGGGTTCTACTATTCCATTCAGGCCAGGTCTTAGATAATATTCTTAAAAGTTATAGCATTTAACCCTGAAAGGAGCTACTGTTCCATAAAAAAAATGTTGTACATGTTACTGGGCTGTTTGTGGATGGCTGTTTGTTGTTGCTGTGTTATCTGCTACTGTTGACTATTCCTTCTCCTCTTCTTGTATTGCCATTTCCAGGTACACAGCTTGATCCTGGTTAATTGTGAACTAAAATGTGAAGAATGGTATAGAAACTGAAGCATGAGATTATGTGATTTAATCGTTTGATTTGTGTGTCAGAATGTTTGATTTCTTAATGTATTAAGACCCTTGCTTGAAGTTGTACTAGTAGGACTAAAATTAGTTATGTAACAATAAACTAAAAACTGTTGGTATTAGCACGGACTGTTAATTATTTTGCCCTGAAATGTATGTAAGTTTTCTGCTTTAGTTTGAGTGTTAGTTGTAATTAGGTTCGGTATAAGTTGGTATAATAAGTTAGGTTAGCTTCAGCCAGTTTCCTATCATGTGTTTCCTTTGTAAATATGTTCGAAAAGCCAAACCAACAATAAGATAAACCTTCAGTAGTTATCTTTCCTTTCATTTGTAATTAAAGGGAATTTGGGGTATCTCATTTCACATCTGCTCTAATAACTGGAAACCGAAAAAAGAAAGTATAACTTACAAAGCAAAATGAGTCAATTGCTTGATTATGTCGGATTAAATGACGCACACATCGGTGAGCCGTTTCGTGGCTTGCCCGGCTACAAAGGTTCGACTCCTTAACCTCGCCTGGGCGGTTCCGCCCCATCCAACTTGGGTCCCGTCTCAAGCCCAATATCATGCCTATTAATGTGATTAAGTTCAGACATCTTCTTAAACTGGACCTTAAGCTTTGAGCATTTTAATTAATTAGTTTTTTTCTTTGAGAGACAAAAATAGAAAATCATAGTCACTTTAGGATCGACCTTTGAATAAAAATGAGACGAGCCTCGCCAAATAAAAATGCAACTTTGCGGGGCCCTCAATAAATGGTTTAAATAAAACATTTAGAATTCGGGACGAGCCGTTTAGTGAATTTTACGGCCTTCCCCAAAATAATAATGTGTTAGTCTCTTTAGGCGCGTATTTTAATAACATTACCTCCCTAAACTCGGGTGCACATTTATGTGACCCAAATCCAAATCTCAACGGAGTCGAGATGTGTCAACAACCACGGGTACATTGATGTCACGTGGTTCAAGACGCGTTTTTACGACATTGCAATTCTCTTTTAAAATAATAATAATAAAGCGATAAAAAGTTAGAATTTTCACATAGGTTCAACATGTATTAAAATCAGATAAATAAACCGAATATGACAGTTGAGCGACCGTGCTAGAACCACGGAACTCGGGAATGCCTAACACCTTCTCCCGGGTTAACAGAATTCCTTATCCGGGTTTCTGGTTCGCGGACTGTAATACAGAGTCAATCTTTTCCTCGGTTCGGGATTCAACCGGTGACTTGGGACATCATAAATCTCCCAAGTAGCGACTCTGAATTAAATAATAAATCTCATTTCGATTGTCCTTTAATTTGAAAAACTCCCGTTACGCCCTTGCGAGTGTAGGAAAAAGGAGGTGTGACAATAAAAAGTTTGGGGTTAAAACAAAGTTGGGGGTTAAAAGGATATTTTACAAAGCCCAAACGACTATATATGTGGGCCAAACGACCATATTTTAAATGACCCAACGGTTAGATTTTTTTGTGGAATTGTTTTTAAAATGTAGCCGTTGGGCCCGTTTGGGACCAGTTGAACCGACCTAGTTAGGACCGATCCCGGGCCCAAACGATCCCAGTCCTACGGGCTTCTTCAATGAACCATCCCACTTGGGCCTGCACCTCCCCCTGGTCTTGGGCTTAATGGTTAGGCCCGTTTAGGCCCACTACCCATATGGGCTCACGGGTTTGGTCCGGCCCGGGCCTAACCGGCCCACTTGCCAGCCTTAGGCTGAGTTCCCTGATTTTTCACTGAAATGCCCGAGTGGTTGTGAGGTTAATGACTGAGAGAGGTCGAGGACTTGATAGTGAGAATTATATATATTTATGGATTGGGCTGCACGCCGCAATGATATTTATATGTATATGGATCGGCTGCACGCCGCAACGATATAGCACTTGGACTGTACGAGCCCCTCCAGAGTCTGCACACCCCCAGTGAGCGCAGTCGACTATATATACTTACGGATCGGGTTGCAAGCCGCAACGCTTATTATTATGAGATGTCTATCGAGCGGGAGTGCTGAGTGTGAGTGCTGATTGACGAGAGTTGAGTCACGAGTGACTGAGAGGCTTGCCCGAGGGGCTATATATATATGAGTGATATTTGTTTATGAAATTACTATTTTCACTCTTCTTTTATATTGAGCCTCTGTTGAAAAATATTGAACAAATACTTTAAATAACTTTAATTGAAATTAGAGTTTTTATGTGAGGTTCGGAAATTGAACTACAGATTTGGCTTTGATGTTCTATTGAGATTCTGTGTTAGAGTATGTATATGATTTTAAATGCTCGTCACTACACTCAGCCTTTATTTACTTTGGTTACTTACTGAGTTGGTGTACTCACATTATTCCCTGCACCTTGTATGCAAATCCAGGTGCAAGAGTCTCAGAGTGAGAGCTGATCTTTGCCTTCAGAGTATTTTTCGGAGATTGCAAGGTAGCTGCATGGTGCCCGTAGCCCTACCTTTCTCCTTCCTATCCTTAGTATTTTATATTTCAGTCTTATCTTGTATTAAGTAGACAGTATTAGGTTATATTTTAGTGGATCATGACTAGTGACACCAGGATCGGGCAGTTTGGATGTATTTGCGTACTTGTTTTCTGCGTATTTTGTTATATTAAAATGAAAGGCTTGAGACTATATCTGATTAGAAAAATGAATTTACAAAAGACCTTTATGTTATTAGTGTTGATTCGGCTGGCCTAGTACTGTGATAGGCGCCATTACGATCGAGGTGGTTTGGGGTCGTGACAAACCACTTATTGAATTCTTCCAACAAGTCAGGATTAACATCGTCGCCAATAAACCCAGTAAATAGATGCTTGATGAGGAAAATTGGAGGTCCAACAGAAGTGCTTCCCCCAGAATTATAATAACGGAGAAAGGGGGATCTTGCATGCTTTCCAGGCTGCCTTGTTCTTCCTTGATGCACAAGGGTTGTTTCATCTTCATTAAGCTCGCCAAACTTAACAATCTGTGAGAAGTTCTCTGGCATGTCAAAATCATCAAATGTTACTTCTCTTTTTCCAAACCCGGAGTCATTGTCCGAATCACCTGCATTGATGTAGTTGGCTGGTTCACCTTCAAAATTTAAAACAAAGAACAATATTGTATGTTGCTTGCATAAGTTCTTTTGGGAAAATTGAAACTTATATAAACGTGTTTTTTTTCCTACAATTATATTGTAACATATAATACTACTCAAATCTTCACAACAATTGTCTCCTTGTTGTATAATGTTTGCTTGTTGAATGGGAGATTTCAAATACGTAGTCTTCTTCTCCTAATTTAAAGGCCCTCCTTGTATGCCGACTTTAACATCCTGTTTTGGAGAGTCCACATGCATAGTTTCCTTCTCTATTACAATAAATGTGTACAACTTAATAAAATTGTAGATAGTTTGTAGTAAACAAAAACAACACTGTAGATAAATTGTAGTTTTATTGTAGTAAATTTGTTGAAATGATATCCTTTAGCGGAGATGCAATATGTATTGTAAAATATGTTGATAAAATGTACTAAATTATACCTGCAGTTTCTTCATCCATTGCCTCTTGAAATTGGGAAGATAAGTCAACACATACATGAACATTCTCCTCATTTTGAATGTCATTCATGTGTCATGTATCTAAGAAAATAATTGAAAATATAATATATATATATATAATATATATATATATATATATATATATATATATATATATATATATATATATATATATATATATATATATTATTAATATAATGTAGAATATAATTTTAAACAATTGTGTTAAAATTGTTAAGATACCTGTTTTATTGTTGTTGACTAACACTGATTTAGCACTACTACCCGGATTGTGGTAATTGTTCTTTTCTTTGTAATGCTCATCATTTTTTGTAGAACTGCTAGTAAACTGCAAGTGTAATTTGTTTGGCTATATACTTTATGAATGATAATAGAAACATAGACATGATAAAAATTGTTGTCCAAAATGAATATATTTCGAATGAAACCTTAGCATCAATGTTAGTATCCTTTTGATTGTTTATTGCCTGTAAAACAGACTTGATGGAATCATTGAGTAGTAGTCGAATGCTACATAGTCTTCAAAAACCTAAAGAACAAAAAATTATTATAATGTATCTTTTATATATATATATATATATATATATATATATATATATTAAAAACTAAAAATCAAGAATTACGTATACCTCTTTCTTCAAGGTTCCAAGGTCTGAACCCACCTACGTATTAAAATAGAAAGAGTTAATGAAATAATTTGCATAACATAAATTAAAGAAACCGGCTAGGATTATGTATAGATGTTACCTTATCAATATCTTTTCTTAATTTTTAATTTGTTTCACAATATCTTTCTTGTCATTTATTCACATTGCCTGCTTATGTCCAAATGGAGATGGAGCATCTGTCAGATGCTCGGCCTTTGTTTCAACTTCTTCAAGGATGTATTCAATTTTGTCTGGCAAAGTCATTTTTGAAAGCTCTTCTGGGGCTTCAAGTATATTGGTGAACTGAGTGGAAAAAAATATGAGGGACCTAGTCATAATATGTATAAAATGTGTAGATAATTTGTATTAAATTGTCTGTCCAGAAGTAAAAAATATTTACCTTGATCCACGATGGTGTGATCATTTTATCTTCCAATGCAAATAACCATATCTTGTCCTTACTAGTTGTCCAGTTAAGTATGTGCGGGATCGAATTACCAACCCTTGTAGATATATCAGTATTGATTGTAGAGCAACACTTATACAATCATATTTGCATAGCGAGTCGAATGAGATAAAAATGCACAGAAGGGTTGAGCTTATGCCTAATGGACTGAAGCAATTATGTATAATCTACGATACCCCATGCGTAATTCGCATACTGCCCCGAGTCCACCAAGTAGAGCCTAAAATGATCTATCAAACCTAAATTATCTTTGTTTGAAGTATAGAGGAAAAATTCTATCAGATAGAGAATACACACCAAGTAGAGCCTAAAATGGTCTATCAAACTCTGACTTTTTTTGCAGCTTTCGGGATAACTTCTTCTTCGACGAAATCATCATCACGAGCAGTTTCTTCGCCCTTCCGCTTTACGGATTTAGCAGATGTTGAAGCTTCACCAGCATCCCTATCATGCTTAAGTTTTGTTCGAGATTATGCCCTAACCTCACAAGGGGAAAGCTTGGACTTTATCTCTGATTTTGCATATGCTGATTTCACTGCTTTTTTGGGTGAATCATGTGAGAAAACATCCAAATCAAAAGTAGAAATATCACCAACATTAGCTTTTTTAGGGCTAATCTTCGGAACTCCTTTCTTCTTCATTGAAAGGGAAGGAAAAATTTAAGCAGCTACTATTTTTATAGGATTTAGAGCTAGAATTCAAAAAAAAAAATTGAGAGAGATTATAAAATATTTTTAAAGAAAAGTGAAAGATATGGAGTGAGATAGTACAAAAACGTGGGGGGTATGGAGAGAGAAATATGGGGGGAGTGAGATATGTACGTTAGAGAGATTATAGGAGTTAATTAATTCTCATTAAATTCGTAAAATGTACATAATTGGTAAATTGTATATGCCTATGTAATTAAATTGAAACTTGAGTAGGGAAGGTAATAGAGTTTCAAATAGTATATAAAAATATAAAAATCCCATAAAATTAATTAAGTTGACTATTATATATTTGTACTAAACTATAATTGAATTTTGAAAAATATAAAAGAATAAACTAATTTGCTATTAAATATAAGTTATATTAAATTCAAAGAAGTGAAATAGAAAGAAGGAGAAAAAGCTAAGTTGGGTATCAAACCAACATTAACTAGTAAGAGAAGAAACTTGTGCGCTCCACTCAACCATTCGTCCAGTCCGGCGTTTTTTTTTTTTTTTCCACTTGGTGTTCGGTATCCGTATCGGAGTCCAACTATATTCGGATTCATACCGCATAGAGCCCCATTCGGGGAGAAGCGCTCTCTACCAAGGATTTTTTCATATCCAGGGCTCGAACTCGTGATTTCTCAGTCCAGCTTTTTTGTTTGAGCATACAAGTAAATTATTTAAGGGATCACAGCTGCATCTTCAACCTATCAATATATACATATATAAAAGTTTTTTTTCGACGCTAACAGAGTCTCGTAATCCCTCAACCCACAAAGTCACTCCGCCTCAGTTCGTATATCATGTTTGTATATCTTTTTTGAGTTGATAATATTGAACAATTTAAAAATATTGTATATGTGGTCATGAACGTCAAAAGTTGCAGAGGATTATTGCTTTGGACAATAATTAGAATTAAACAAGGTTGTGATAAAGTTAACATAGACCACCGCATAGAAGAAAATATTTGAAACATATATGAAAATAAGAGCAAGAACACAAAAAACAAACATCGAGCAAATTATAATACAACACATTACGATTTTAATATAACGCGAGCCTTATTTTTCTATAAGCCGTCAAAATTCTACACATGTAGAGTCATATTCCTTTATTAGCTCTCCCCTATTTTTATTCTTTTATATCGTTCCAATTTTATCGGATATCCCGAGGGAATACATGTTGGCGCTCTTTATCTTTCCTAATGTGACGAGATTATTAGTCCAGAGACCTTTTTGTCTTTCTATTCCTATCTCCTTCCTCGTTGCAACGCCCATCTGGTTCTATATATGTTTAATGTTTTACACTTTGGTGATGGGCGTATGGCAAAATCAACGAAAAATCGAGGGAGGAATAGGTTTTTCAATTGTTGTAGACCTGTAAATTTCAACGATGACACAATTATAAAACGGGGTCATGCATATAAGTCGAAAGATCCATCCTTGAAGCGTGTAAAATCACAAGAAAAGTTGGACTCAATGTTGAATAAAGATTTCACCAAAAATATTCGGCAAAGCCGAAAGGGGAACGTCTTTTGCAGAAGTTTCTCTGATGCACTCAAATATGTGCTTTCTGAGACATCATTGGTAAGTCTAGGGTGAAAAAGAAGAAGAAAGAAAACATAAAATGAAACTAGAGAAAATTAGAAAAACTTGTCCAGAAAATGAAGAAATTATTGAATATTTATGCAATTATTCTTGCATTATTCTTTTATCGATCATAATTATTATTATTATTGTTTGAAACTCTGGACATGTGATATCACGTACATATTATGTATTACTTTCTTATCACTAGACCAAAGCTCTAGGACACCATTAATTTCATTAGTAACTAGCTAGGTAATGGATTAGATTTGGATTAATGTGCTACTCGTGATATATTGTTTTTGTCGCTTAATCATGTATAAGAACTTATTGGTAAGATACGTTATTTGTATGTATTATCATTTTCATGTGGTGAAACTAACAAATTAAATTGTTTTGTAGGGGAAGAAGAGTCAGAAGAAAGAGCCTAAGTATTCATTTGGATCAAATAAGAAGTTGTCATTAAAATTGGAGAAGATATTTTATACTATGAATGAATCAAGGTCTTCATCAAAGAATTTCTCAAATATTGATGGGAACTCGAGAATAAGCTCGGATGATTCTTCCTTATTTACGTCTTCAACTTCAACCTCTTCATCTCCATCATCTTCTTGTGCATCTTCGAGATCGACATTGCAAAAAAAGCAATTCCCATCTTTTCACAAATCGAAATCGGTGAATAATATGCAAGTTTATGACAATATAAAAGAAAAAGAAATTGCCTTACGTTACAACAAGAACGTTGGAACTTATTCTCTATTAATTTGTTTATTGGTTATGATCTTTTGTGGTAAAGTTTTTGCCATTGTTTGCACTTCAACATGGTTATACTTTGCTCCTCGTTGTTTCAAACGCATTGACTCGGAAGAATACAAGAGAAATGTTATCGTGGAAGGGTTTTTTGAAAGATCTCATAATTGTAGTACAAAGAAGTATATATGTCCAACCCCTATTTAGATATATCCTCCTATCCATCCTATCCTTTTTTTTTTTTTAAACTTTTTCAGTATATATCATGTAAGCCTGTGCAATTGCAAGGGCCTTGTTTGTCGTATTGTTACATTGTACAAAATGTTACAGAATGACATGAAGAAGAAACAAAAAAAAAAATTGCATAGATGTAGTACTTCTCTTGTCATCTTAATTATATGCTATTATGCTATTAAACTGTGCTATTAAAAGAGGAGAGAACACCACCTAAGAGGCTAACATTTTGATAACTAGCAAACGGTAAAAAATTAGAATAATAGATTAGTGAAAGAGGTGATTTTTATATTATATTATAGATGTAATTGTCGTTTGTTTATTTTATATGGTAATTTTTTAAAAGAACCAGAAAAGTAATTAAAGTCCTCCATCTTCTTTTTTACATGTTACAGCTTCTTACCATTACCAACTTTAGGTTTACTAGAGTCAAAAATTCTTTTTGTACACAGTAATATCCTATGACTTCTGCTTCAATGTAATTAAGTGATTATATTAGATTCTTCGATAATGGAAATTTTATAATTTCAAAGTAACTTCTATTCCCTAATGAGAGAAATAAAATGTTACAATGGTGGTAAAGTTTTCATTAAACTCTCTCCTGTTGACAGAAAGAGAAACTCCAGCTTCTCTCTAGAATACATTCCCAATCCCTTGAGAAACAAGATACTATTCCTCCAAAACCACCGGATTTAATCCACCACATTCCCTTACCAAATAACCTGAAAAAACCAACATCCTTCAAGGATAAATTATTGGAATCTAACCTAATAGATTTCACTCCTTCCATAGATCATGAAGAAATGCTCGACTCAATAAAGGTATTGGAAGACAAGAAAGGAATGCATGATCCAAAGATTACTCTAGGCGATGCAATACAAATCTCCCTTTCATTAGAAGATAGACAACGTATCGATGAACCATGGAAATACTCCATTATAATCAAGTTAGTAGGAAAATGTATGCTACACCACTACCTAAAGAGGAAGATCCAAGACCTATGAAAACCAACGGAAGACTTCTCTTTAATTGATATTGGTGAGGACTATTACATCATCAAATTCACAAAGAAAGAAAATATGGATAAAGCTATCCACCTAGGGCCATGGTTCATTAATAGCCATTTCCTATCTATCTCCAAATGGAAACCAAATTTTGTGGCTAGAAATGAAAAATTAACTACCTCAATAGTTTAGATTAGGCTGCCCCAATTACCAACGGAATTTCATGATGGCAAAATCCTAGCAAAAATTGGCAATGCAATAGGACGCCTACTGAAAATTGACATATGCACCTCAACAACCCTACGAGGTCGATATGCAAGGATTTGTGTTGAAATCCCTTTGGAAATCCCAGTTCAACCCTTCCTATTTGTTGGAAACCACAAACAGGATATACTCTATGAAGGGGAGGATTTTCTTTGTAAAAACTGTGGCCGTTTTGGTCACACAATAAGGTAGTGCACCTATACCAAAATGCAAAGCTTGGACCCTCACCATGCAGGACAAGAACATCAACAAGAAGCTACAAAAGATGCTATTGAGTCAGAATGGAAAACGGTTTCCTTCAACAAGAAGAAGAATCAAGGCAAAAGAACTCCAAACCAACTACCCACCATCCAAGTGAAAGGCAATCAAGATCCAGGTATTCCAGTTAACTTATTCAATGCAAAAACATGTAAGTTTCTGGTTACTCAAACTCTCCAATACAAAACTAAAAATTATCCTTCTAATAATCATAATTCTCCTGTTAATACCCATCCAGGCATGCTACTGACCAAATAACATCCCACGAGAAAAACCACCAACTAGATAATAGACAAACGATTTTGCCAAAAATCACTATGGGTAATGCTAATTTTATTTGTGAAAATAAATTTAATCAATTAAATGATGACTTGGATCTTCACATACAAGATACTTGCATGCAAGACTCTATCGTGGCATCAAGTATTACCAACTCTTTAGTTAAAACCAATGCCATGCAAATAGGCTCTAGCATGGACGATTCTACCCCTACCTCTAATCCTATCCCTACTGCCCCAAACCTTCCCTTTAATTTGAAATCTCCCCAAAATATTTTGTTATCTAAAGAATCTACCCAAAATTCTTCCTTAAGATATGACAAGATCCTCCCCTCCATGCATGTTGGCCAAATGGCAATGGCTATAAAAGAAAGTAGCCAAATGGACATTCCCATAGAAAATCCAAACAAAACCATTAAGTGTCCTATAAATCATGACATAGGGCAACCAAAATCCATAAACAAAAACGAAGCAATCATCATTCCCTCAACCAATCGGTTAACCTCTTCTCCTACCCAAAATCCCACGCCAACTTCCAGTATAATAAATACAACTTCCATTATCCAAGATGCCAAGAGTTCCTTCAACCCTAAGAAGAAGAACTCGACTAATCCAAATCCTAAGACAACGACATCCTCTCAATATGGAAAACATTCCCCCCTCCATCCCCAAGAACAACCCTAGATTATTTATGCTCAACCACCCCAAACCCAAGACTATCAACCCACGAGTTGGATGGAGCTAGGTCTCATGGGCCATGCACTCTCGTTCACAGTCCCGATCAACGGTCAAGGGGCCATTGTGATCTTGCACAATACTCAATATCTAGCTCAACTTATCACAGAGGGAATGAGGTTGGCGATGAACAATTATCTCAACCAAGTTTGGCTCAACAACATCATTCATCCCATGGATCCATTATTGAACCCTCAAATGGCTCAAACGATGAGAGATCAATGGAGCATGCCACCCCAGTTCAACCCTATAAACCCTCAAAATGCACCATTAGATCTCCCTTTCTTTCCAACCGAGATGTATACTTACCTAAACCCCATCTTTCTTCTTTGGGATGTCAATCTGGGGAACCAAGGGATGGTACCCCTCCACCACCTCCAGTACCCCCACCCCAACAACGAGACGACCCCATACCAGGGCCAGTGGAGGTAGAAATGGAGGAGGACGATGTCCCCCTAAATCTTCACTTAGGGCCAACCCTAGAACTCTCAAACCTAGACGGAATAAAAAAATTTCTCTTCACAGAGAGGCACGAGAAGAGGTATGTTCTCAGCTACCCATTGGCCCCATACAAATGCTCGATGGGTATTCATCCTCCACACGACCCAACTGTGGGCAACAAGGTAATGATCCTAGTTCTATCAATGAGGAGAAACCTTGTCCAAGCAGGGGGATAAGGGAGAATGGGGAGATGATCAACACTGACTCCAATTTAGCCATAAATCAACCCACTAATTTCATAATATGGAATATACGAGGAGGGAACAATGATAATTTCAGAAGAAATTTTAGGGAGATGCTAGACACCCATAGGCCGTGTTTGGTAACTTTGTTGGAAACAAGGATGGGCAACTATGAAGCCATGCTTAATGAGTTTGGATTCTCTGAGATAATAGAAGTTCCATCGGAGGGGTAGTCAGGTGGTATGGTTATGATGTGGAGGGATGACATAATCAATGTTCAAAATGTTATTATAAGAGGTCAGGAGATCCATGCAACCATAGAGGTACATCCTATACGTAAACCTTGGCTCTTTACTTCCATTTATGCTAGTACTAATATTCATTATAGAAATACCATATGGGATCACCTAGAAAGTATTAGTAATACTTATAGAGGACCTTGGTTGGTAGGTGGTGACTTCAATGATATTTTAACCGCTAGTGAGAAATTTGATGGCAAACCCATCAAAGATAGTAGAGCTAGGTACATTTGTTCCAAAATTAATAAGTGCAATCTAGTTGATCTAGGCTTCAAGGGAAGCAAACACACTTGGACCAATAATAGACATAACAAGAAGAGTCTTATTTTAGAAAGACTTGACAAAGTCTTTGGAAATGAGGAATGAATTGAACTATTTCCTAAAAGCTCCATTATTCATTTGCCTAGAACCCACTCTGACCACAATCCTATCCTTGTAGAATTAATTCCAAGGAATAGGTCTCCTCATAAGGTTCTTTTTAATGTTAGAAACCTTTTGGTGTAAACATCCGGAATTTCAGTCTATTGTTAAAAATAATTGGAACGACAGTGACTACTTTAAAGCTAGCTTCAATTTTATAGATAAGGTTAAACCTTGGAAAGACAGTACTTTCGGCAATATCATGGGAAGGAAGAGAAAACTCTTAGCTAGACTCCAAGGCATCCAATCTTCTAATAGCTATGCTACCAGCTCTTTCCTAAAAAAATTAGAATTAGATCTTCAACATGAGTTTAATGATATTCTAAAAATAGAAGAGGGCTACTGGAAACTTAGGTCCAGGATAATGTGGCTTAATGATGGAGACACCAATACAAAATTCTTCCATGTCTCTGCCACCAATAGAAAAAGAAGAAACAAAATTACTTTCTTCAAAGATGAAGATCGTAACTGGATGATCACAGTCTTCTTTTGTCTCATATTCAAAATTACTTTATCTCTGTATTTACCTCTTCTCATACTCACTCTACCCGGACTAACCCCCTAAATACTCAATCCAGATGTAATATGGTTAACCTAGATCATCTAGATACCTCCCTCCTTGATAATGAGATTAAAAGTGCAGTCTTCTCATTCAAACCATTCAAATCTCCTGGTCCAGATGGTCTACACCCTTTCTTTTTCCAAAAATATTGGTCCCATATAGGGAATTCTGTCAATAATCTCTGTCATGATATCTTTAACAACCAGATAGTCCCTCCGGTTATTAACAAAATATTTCTATGCCTCATTCCAAAAATCCACAATGCTAATAACATTAATAACTTCAGACCCATTGGTTTATGCAACACTATCTATATATAATAATCACCAAGATTCTAGCCAATCATCCTAAACCTTTCCTAGATCAACTTATCAACCCGTATCAGGCTAGTTTTATGAAAAATAGAAGTGCTTCTGATAATGCTATCATCATCCAGGAAATGATTTCTAAGTTCAATAAACTAAAAGGCAAACAAGGCCATATGATTCTGAAAATTGACTTGGAAAAGGCTTTTGATCGTCTTGAATGGTCTTTTATTCGTCACACCCTGGATTTCTTTAATTTACCTCCAAAATTCTCTAAATTATTGTTGAGCTGCATTTCTACCAGTAAAATAGCTATCTTAGTCAACGGAGCTGTTACAAACTACTTTCAACCAAGTAGAGGTATTAGACAAGGCGACCCCATCTCCCCCTACATCTTTATCCTCTGCCTAGAAATGCTCACTAGATACATAGTACATCAAGTAGACATCAAAAATTGGGACCCCATTTCCCAGGTTATAAATGTCCAAAAATTTTCCATTTATTATTTGCTCACGACCTTTCTCTAATGGCTAAAGCTAATGCTAAATCTTGTCAGGCCATTAAGAATATGCTTGACCAATTTTGCTCTCTATCAGGTCAAAGAATTAACATTTCTAAGTCGAAGATACTTTTTTCAAAAAATTACAACCACTCAATCATCATTGACATTACCACTTCTTTAGGTATTAAGAGGAGTAACAGTTTTGGCATATATCTTGGTTTTCCTATCCTTCACCATAGCCCAAAATGTAGGGATTACTAATTCCTCATTGATAAGATGAGAACTAAACTTGCATCCTGGAAAATGAAGTTCTTTAGTTTGGCAGGAAGAACAACCCTTGCGACATCATGCCTTAATTCCATCTCAAACTGTTACATGCAATACAGTCCAAAGGGGCTTCATATGGGGTAGTACCATAGAGAAAAGGAAACTTCACTTAGTAAATTGGCCCACTATATGTCAACCCAAAAAATATGGTGGAATGGGAATCCATAATGCTCTCAATAAAAACCTTTGTACTCTCGCTAGTTTAAGTTGGAGACTCCTTACAAATACTCTAGTTCCTTGGGCAAAGCTTATCATCTCCTACTATTGCAACAGCTCCTATGGGAATAGATCCTCCTTCCTTTGGAAAAGCATTTGCAGAGGATGGGACATTTGCTCCAAGGGCATTATATGGTCCCCCCCACATCCATTCCAATCTTAATCTATGAGAGGCCAATTGGATACTAAATATTGGTAACCTAAGGGACCTAGTTACCGGTCCTCCTTTAGCTAAAGATTTCTCCACCAAAATTAGAGATATCTTTGATGGTACTAATTGGAACTTAAACTGTTTAACCTTCTCTCCCCTTCCGGATTTGGTAGCCTCCAAAACAAAAATCCATCAAAAGGGCCCTTCAATTGACTTACCTATTTGGTCTCTCACCACTAAAGGAGTCTTTACTACCACTTCTTATTATACACTGCTAGAATCTCCTAATAACTCCAACTTAAACTTTGAGTGGATTTGGAAATTGGACTGCCCCAATAAAATTAGATTTTTTTCTATGGCAATGCCTTCACAATCGAATCCCTTGCAGGAAGTACTTTTCACAAATTGGAATAAACATTGACCCCAATTGTCCAATCTGTAAAAACCCTATTGAAGAGTCAATAGAACATATCTTCCTTGGCTGTAGAATTGTCAGTAAACTCTGGAGCGACCTTCAAGGGAACCACCTCGTCAACAAAAATGGGAAACACTGGCTTCTCCAAATAAAGGACTTCAACTTTCCTATTAAACATGACTTCATAAACTGGAACAACTTCTTTCCCTTCATCATTTGGCATATCTGGGTTAATAGAAACAGTAATAACATCAATAACACTGCCAACCAAATCAGTGGTTACCAAATCTTGCAAAGGGCGGTGGAATTTAAACTACTCACTAAAAAAACCTCTATTAACCCTCCCAAATCCCTTTATAAAAATCAACTGGTTCAAACCCCCTAGGGGGTAATACAAACCAAATGTGGATGCTAGTTTTCATAGCTATAACAAAAATTGTGGTTTAAGCGGTGTTTTCAGAAATGCAACAGGTAGCTGGGTAGTTGGTTTTGCAAAACTATCACATGCAAATGACTCACTAACAGCTGAATTAAAAGCTTTACGAGAAGGTCTAAGAATAGCAAAAGAATGGAATTTCTTCCCACTTGAGATTGAGACAGACTGCTCAGAGGTTATCCAAGCAATACAAGTCGGTAATAAATTATTTAACAAAACTGTTAATGATTGCAGGTCTTTAATGCACCAGCAGAGGGTTACTCTCCAGCACACTTTCAGGCAGGGGAATAGGATTACCCATCAACTAGCAAAAGGGGTCCTAGAAAGGGACAATTGAGCTCTTGGAGTGGCAGGAGGAAGTAAAGCAAAGAAGTGCAGTAAAAAAGTTTTTGTTGTACCACCTTTTAATGTAATAGATTTTGTGGAAAGTGATAAACTTGAATCCCTTTTCCCATGAAAAACTTCTATGTAATGAAGCTTGCAAACTGCTAGCAAGCTTAGGAAACCAATACATCCTACGAGATGCATGTTATGTCGACTATGTACTAAATGTTCCTTAGTTATTAATAAATCTATTTTCTATTTGCTCAAAAAAAAAAAACCATTAATCTCAACTATACATGAGCAGTGCAGACAGCTGAGAAGTTCAAGTTGGTAGCGTGCGGAAATGTATAATGGGCCAGCAAATGAACTCGGGTTAGGCAGCCCACGTCTCAAATATTTTTGCTAATAGGGTCATCTTTTTCATTTGTATGATATCTCGTTGATAATGTATTGTCAAAGTGGAAATGACACAAAGTAGCCACTTCTGCGCATGCGGTTTAAAATATATTCGTATCTTATAATGTATATAAAGATTAGCCAATTTATTCAAACTTAAGGGCACAACGTCTTGAAGTTTAAACCTCAAGGTTCAAACCAGGTTTAAACTTCAGGACATCATGTCCTAAAGTTTGAAAATTGTCTTTGGAAATTTGAATTTTGTATACTGAATTTTAAATTAGCAGCTCAACAATTCAGAATACTTAGTCCTAATTTTTGGACGAATTGGCTAATTTATAAATATATTGTAAATTGCAGATATATTTTAAATAACATGTTTAAAATTATAAATTTTGCGTAAAAAATAGCATGGTCTAGCCAGTTTTCGGACTGGTCATTCAAAAATAGTCAGCGTTTGCCAAGTCATTCAAAAATAGCTATTATTTTGCTGCAATAGAGATCGATCCAGCATAATATATTGGAGTTCGGTGCACATGTGTATGAACTTCCAGCATATTATGCTGGACCGGTATACTTTGCTGGCTCCAGTATAATATACTGGAGACTGGAGCACCGATGCTCCAAACTACAGTATATTATGTTGGACCTGTATATTATACTAGTATAGTATACTGGAACACCAGTATATTATGCTGGAGTATTTTTTCGGATTTTGAACAGTATTTTCGTTTAGATTTATCTTTACATGAAAAGTGGCTAAATTTCGATTACCTTTGAAATATGGCTATTTTTGAATGACCACTTGTAAATCTGGCTATTTTTGAATTTTCCGGTCTAGCCAGTTTTCGGACTGGTTATTCAAAAATAGCTAGCGTTTGCCAAGTCATTGAAAAATAGCTACTATTTTGCTGCAACAAAGACCGGTCCAATATAATATACTGGAGGTCGGTGCACCTATATATGAACTTCCAACATATTATGTTGAACCGGTATACTTTGTTGGCTCCAGTATAATATACTGGAGGCTGGAGCACCGGTTCTCCAAACTCCGGTATATTATACTGGAACTCCAGTATATTATGCTGGAGTATTTTTCCAGATTTTGAACAGTGTTTTCGTTCAGATTTATCTTTACATGAAAATTGGCTAAATTTCGATTACCTTTAAAACTATGACTATTTTTGAATGACCACTTGTAAATCTGGCTATTTTTGAATTTTTACCTGTTTCGTTTAGGTTCAGTAACTAATTGAAGGATTTATACTAATAGCCCTGTCCCACACTTTTCATTAATTTTCTGAATGCTTATATTGCGAAATTCAAAAATAGCAAGATTTACAAGTGATCAATCAAAAATAGCTACAGTTTCAAAAGTAATAGAAAATTTAGCCATTTTTCATGTAAAGATAAATCTGTGCGAAAACACTGTTCAAAATCCGAAAAATACTCTAGTATAATAAACTGGAACTCAAATATAATATACTGAACTCCAGCATAAGTATACTGGAACTCTAGTATATTATACTGGATTTTCAGTATATTATGCTGGAACATTCCGCGTGTTGGAGTTCCAACATAATATGCTGGAAGTTCATACACAGGTGCACCGATCTCCAGTATATTATGCTGGAACTTTCCGTGTTGCAGCAAAATAGTGGTTATTTTTCAATGATTTTACAAACGCTGGTTATTTTTGAATGACCAGTCCGAAAACTGGCTAGCCCATATTATTTTTACCTTGTAATGAGATAACTTGTGTCACTGGTGGGTCTTGCTATCTCTATCCTTTTTAATTTTTTTTCAATATATAATCCTTCACCCCCATTAAATTCTTGGGTGTTACCTACTTTGTCTATGCAACTCAATTGGACTGATCAATGTGGTACTGGAAGCCAATATTAATGTGACAAGGGTGGTAAGCTAGGAGAGGGTAAAAAATTTTGATAGTGCGAGAAAGAGAAGGATTTTGCAGATGCAGATATGAATCTGTAACTCAGATTTGTGTCTCTTTAAGTGGACAAAAGAAACAGAGAAACCAGTAGTGGACAAAAAAAAAAAATGTACTGAGTAGGATCTTGCGCTTATTACATGCTATAAGTAGATAAGGGTTCAAAGCAAGAATTGAAGCAGAAGTGCAGGGGCCAAGCCAACAGTTGCTCTATCCTCTGGGCATTCTTATGGGAAAACCACTCACAGCCTTAACAACCCTCCTCTCTTCAACATTATTTACGTGGTGTAGTTAAATCACACACCAATTTGTGTAACACATTGTTTGGTACGTGTCATGACCTTAGAATTGAACATGTAAGTTTTTCCTAAATAGAAGAGGGAAGGGTAATATAAGTGGTCCAGGGTAGAGATGCCAGTATGCCACCTTAATATCTACCTACTTTTTCCGATTCAGTCCAATGAGCGTTTACAACAGCCTTTTTCGAAATAACACTAGTAAACTCTCAGTAATTCTCATGACTTGTTTTCTTTAAATGAGCCAATACGAATATGGGGGTTAATTTAATTTAATAGCTATATACGTGAGATTTTTAATCTAGCTCATATTAATTAAAGTCCGGGTTTTAAAGCTATCAGGAAGAATTACAAAATTCTGGTTAGCTCCCAATTTATGCATACTCCGTAGTTAATTACTTTTGCATATATTGCTCGCGTGACATATTATCATTTAAGCAAAGAAAGAAGAAATTGAAAACATTATTCCTAGTATGGACATGTGTAAAAGTTTTGCACCGATAAAGATTAAATAAACTTCATGTTCGCTTCGACATTAAGAAAATTTCCTGCACGATTTAAAAATCCGCCTATTATTTCTTATTACTATAATACAGGAGGCTTAAGAGTCCATTACCCAAATGGTCACTCAACTATCTCAAATTATTTGCTAAAGTCATTTTTCTTTCTTTTGTAACAATAAAGTCACTTTTCTTTCTTTTGTAACAATAAAGTCACTTAACTATGCCTATAGCACTAAGAATGTCACTCAACTAGATTTTCCAAATTTTGGATTGCCAAATACCTATTTTACCCTCTAAATTATATGTGTTTATCTTCTTTTTATTTATTTTTTAACTTTTTAATATTATGATTTTTCTCTTTTTAATTTATATTATGGACTTACCTATATAATAAATAAATTTTATTTTTTAAATTAAAAAAATAAAAAATATTTAAGCATATATAATGCTGGAATAAAAAATTAATGAGCATAATAAAAAAATTAATTAGAATAATTTGTTCATAATAATTTTAGTATTAACAATAAAAATTCAAAAATTTATTTACACAAAGAGAATAAAAGAAAATAAAAGTTATAAATATATATTCCATGCACGTAATATAAAATAATTATTTAAATAAAAATATTTTTATAATATATATTATATATTCTTGAATTCAATTAAATTATTATTCCGTCATTATATGAGCTGAAAACTAATTTTTTATTTTTTATTTTATAAATAAAATACATTTACTCTATAGGTAAGTCCACACTGTAGTTTAAAAAGAGAAAAAAATTATAATACTTAAAAGGTTAAAAAATATTGATAATTTAGAGGGTAAAATATGTATTTGACAATCAAAAATTTGAAAAATCTAGTTTAGTAATCTTCTGAGTATTATAAGCATAATTAAGTGACTTTGTTGTTACAAACGAAAGAAAAGTGACTTTAGGATAGTTGAGTTTTGAGTAATTGACTCGGAGGCTTAAGTGGATAATTCATCAACTAGCTACTAGTTAGCTCATTTTAAAAGTTTTAAACCAATAGTATCGACAATTTAGCATCCTTTGTAACTGTAGCATTCTTAGAACCAAGGCCAGAGCCCTCTACGATATGGACTACGACAGAGATCAGAAGGCAAAACTCAAACTGCGTGAGCTACCAAAAGCTAGCTATAGGTTTGTGTGAACAAGAAGATCATGCTTCTAATTACTGATAGTGAAATAGATCTACAAGACTACAATACCAAAATTTCTTTCTCATGGCTTTAGCACAGCGCCGACCTGGCCACGGCAAAACTGACAAATAAAAGCTCTCCACCTCACAGCCAAAATAGATGGGGGCATAAGGTCTCTCAGCTTTCTAGATTTGCAGTAAAAACAGAAGAAAACCTCATCATTTAACGGAAGAGAATCTGAGTCACGACCTAGCCAGGCACCTAAGGTGGGTGGGGGGGGGTTACCGCAGGTCTAAAGTCGATATGGTCCCCTCTATCTACCTAGCGGATTGTATATCTTAGCCGTACGAGGTGCAAAATATTCGATCTCGATGGCTTAATATAGGCGGCTGATCCAGGTCCAGCAACAGCGACGTCGAGAAAATGGATCGGGTTTAATTAATTGGTACCCGGAGCAATATTTGGATAGCGGATTCCTTTGCTAATATGGACTACTGTTTAAGAGCAGACATGGTGGATTTTGGAGCTCTGACCCAGATCACTCTCCCTGCATGGAAAGTGAATTCTTCGGATTTGTGCATAAATATACTCCATTCTCTCTTCTTTCCATACTAGTTGAGGGAGCCCCCCGGGCCCAAACTCAAGATATTTTTATTAGAATTAATAAATTTATTTTAATTAAATAAGTTTAATTTGTATCACATTTTTTTACTAATTTAATATATTGACATGTCAATCAAGTCTTGTTGATAGGTCTTCACAATTATAAAAGTTTCATTGTCACATAATTGATTTGTTAAAGAAAAAAATTATTTATGAGGAAGCAAGTTTGGCCGGAGAATTAGTAAATACCAAAGGGACACAAGTGATTCAATATTTTATAAACTACTATGATTTAAAGTGTTCAAAATAATTACAACTCAAACAAGATCATAAATTGAAAAATATTTGGCATTTTTATGAATTTGTGAGCATATAATTGCTTTAGTTATAAATTTTTTTTTGTATTTTATTACTTGTTCACTCATAATTTCGCGTAGCACGGGTTGTGTAGTTAAATGTGGGGATTTAAGCTTAGTTTTAGATGAAATTCAAGAAAAACCTACATTTATCAAAGTGGACCTTAAGGATCAATTTAGTTCCATACTTTACGCTCAAAAAATTAATTCTAAGTTACCAACCAAGAAATTATAAGGAGATTCGATTTTCGCTGATAACGTTACCTTCATTTTTAATGTTATAACGTAGCACTGTCAATAATTTATACTTTTAGTATTTGTAATGCATCATAGATATTTCAAAGGAGATGGATATAATTGTTCATAAAAAGATTCAATTCAATTCAATGAGCTGAGAAAAATAAAACTAATTAAATGAGAATCGTGCTTGGTTCAACAGGAATAATATATCACCTCTTAAAATCAGCAAAAATTAGGATAGTTTTACATTTTAACTCCTTCTCCTCTTCCTATTCTTCATCCTCCAATGTGATTGACAAATTTTTTTAAAAAATATAAAGGTTATTACTTTTTTTCTTTCATAAATACTAATTTATTAATTCTTGAAAATGTATTTTATGCACTCTAGGTTAAAAACAGTAAGAAAATTTATAAAAATGACTTGCGCATGCAAAGGAAGAAAGTTCAACCAAAACCAGAATCAACATAAGCTTTTGAAGACAACTCTTATTTACTAAAATATTTTAAGTGATTTTTAAATATTTTATACCAATTATATTTCAATTAAACCCATAAAATATAGGCTTTAATTTTCTTTGAAGTAAAAATAAAAGTGCATGGAGAAATTAGTAGTAAATGAGATAAATACTTAAAAGCACGTAAAATGACAATCTCAAATAGTAACTAAACTTTTAAATAAGTATATTTCCAATATAGAAAAGCAAAATTTGTTTTAGTCCTTTAAAATCTTAACTTTCAATATTCATGAAATTATTTACTTCAAACTCACGTTATGCTTATTATGAACTCATTTAGGATTTTAATAATATATTTTAATTCACCCGTATTAATGAAGACCCATATTTTTATCTTTTAGAATCCTCTAAATAACACCAGTAAACTTTCTTTAGTTTAGAGTCTTTACATAAATTGACTTAAGATTAGTCTTATAAGTATATTAATAAAAAAATAATTCAAGTACATTAATAAATAAGAGATTCAGAACTACCCGAAAATAATTCTGACATATCTTTATTAGTACATATATGAGCTATAGAGAGAAATGAATATGGTTAGGAACATATAGCGTGGGACATGTCTAAATGTATAGCAAGACCTAACAAATTATCGACTTGGAGAAAAAATTTGGCATACTTTGCCTAAATTTACTGAAATGTATAAGGTCAAATAATGTAAAAAGTAACCTAAGGGCAAAAAAAGATCCATAGGAAGTTACGTTTACCTATTTCAAAGGCCCAGGTGAGAGCGGTCTTAAGAAAAGAGCAATTTATGCAAACAATCCATTGAGGTTAAACTAATACCTTCTTCTATCCATTTGAAAATTATTTACAATATATACCTACCCAAATGAAACTAATTATCCCTACCTACCCACACTCATCCCAACTTTTTTTTACCCATTTGACTTAGCTTAGCTGATTTCGCTTGGCTTGTTTGACTTGGTTTGAATTGACTTGACTTGATTAAGTTTAGCTTGACTTGACTTGGTTTGAATTGGATTGGCTTGAATTAGCTTGATTCAGCTTGAATTGACTTCATTTGGCTAGGTATTAAAAAAAATGGGGAAGAAGCAAAATAATGAATAGGAACAGTTAAATGCTTTCCACCCCTCAGGTATTTACTAAACTTTTCGAAAATGAGTGATTGAAAAAAATGAGATATGCAGGGAAAATGCAACTACATCAGTCACGTGTAGCAGTTTCACAGCATTAAAAACAGAAAAAATAAGGTAGGACAGCTTTTAAGAAGTAAACCATAAAACAAAAAGTAAATTTGACTTTAAAAAATAAGGTTAACACCTAAAAGTAATTAATTAAAAAGTTTACATTTTATCGGAAACTTTTACTAGGACTACAAAAG
The DNA here is from genome assembly GCF_000393655.2 of Nicotiana sylvestris. NCBI lineage: Eukaryota > Viridiplantae > Streptophyta > Magnoliopsida > Solanales > Solanaceae > Nicotiana > Nicotiana sylvestris. Next base: position 70,023,889 of record NC_091063.1, read on the forward strand.
TCCTAGGTTCTCCTTTATTATATATAATATAGTAATGTTTCCTTCTTTTGCTTGTAGGTTTAATAAACTAATTCATCTATTTGAATGATATTTTTCACTTTTCAGATATAAATACTTTTTAATTTTGACTATGTATTTGAATATAAATCTTTTCCAGTTTTTTCGAAATAAAATTTACGTATTTAGAAACTGAGTCCGAAACTTTTTCGATGCTTTTTTTGGACAAAAAACACGTTTCTAATGTTAAAAAAAAAGTTGCGTAATTACGTAAAACGCAGTACTATACTGCGTTTTACTTTAACGGAAAGTTGGTCGTTAAAGTGAAACGCAGTATAGTACTGCGTGTTATTTTAATTTTTTGTTTACTAATTCGCAGTACTATACTGCGTTTTACTTAAAATCTGGGCTCAGCTTTATTTTATTAAAGCAATTCACAGTATTATACTGCATTTTAATTAAAACGCAGTATAATACTGCGAATTGCTTTAATAAAATAAAGCCCCTTCTTCTTCCTTGGACCACAGAACCGACGAACCCCATTAAAAAATTTCGGATTCTACTGGTCCCCACCCCACCCCGCGCGCGTAAAAGTAAAAAAAAAATTTGGGCCCCACCCGTCACCTAAAGAGCAAGGAGTGTAGGTCGCACACTCAAGACAAGCTTTGGATTCCTTCTTTCGGGTGCAAAAATTCGATTTCAATCAAATTCAAAAAACTTAAATCGAGGTATTTCGATTTTGTTTATGTCGAAACTCGTATAGTACATGCATATTTGTATTGTTTAATGTGTTTCCATGTTAATTTGTGTTATGTTTGTGTTTAAATTTGTATCTTATACCCGGATTGATTTATTAGCTTTGGTACAAAAAATTGTTAAAATTTGATAAATTATTTGTATTGTTCAAAAATTAATATTATTTATTTTGTTTGTTGTTCATATTTATATTTTATGTTAGTTATTTTTATATGTAATAGTGACCTTTTAGCGTAGTAAAATAAATAGCCTTTTAGCGTAGTAAAATAAATAGTCTTTTAGCGTAGTAAAATATAGAGCCTTTTAGTGTAGTAAAATATAGTCTTTTAGTGTAGTAAAATATAGAGTCTTTTAGTGTAGTACAATAAAGAACCTTTTAGCGTAGTAAAATGTAGAACCTTTTAGCGTAGAGTCTATGTAGTTTAAATATGTAGTAACTGCAAACTCTATCCAATTACACTTTACAAAATTAATTATTTAATTTATAACAATAAATTTATAAAAGTAACAAATTAATATATGTTTTAAAATTAACTCCAATATCGAGTCTGAAACCCATACATAATTATTCAGTTCAATATTAAACATAATTAATTATTTAATTTATTAAGCTAACAAAATTCTAAAAAAAGTTGAAATTGACACGCATAATAATTAAGGATAACTTGGTGCTACCGGGTCTCAAATATCGAGCCTGGAACCCATACATAATTATTCAGTCCAATATTAAACATAATTAATTATTTAATCACGCATAATAATTAAGGATAACTTGGTGCTACCGGGCCTCAAATATCGAGCCTGGAACCCATACATAATTATTCAGTCCAATTCAATAATTTTTAATTTAATTCATTAAACTAGCAAAATTCTAAAAATGTTGAAATTGACAAGCATAATAATTAAGGATAACTTGGTGCTACCAGGCCTCAAATATCGAGCCTGAAACCCATACATAATTATTCAGTCCAATATTAAACATAATTAATTATTTAATTCCTTAAACTAACAAAATTCTAAAAATGTTGAAATTGACACGCATAATAATTAAGGATAACTTGGTGCTACCGGGCCTCAAATATCGAGCCTGAAACCCATACATAATTATTCAGTCGAATATTAAACATAATTAATTATTTAATCACGCATAATAATTAAGGATAACTTGGTGTTGTCGGGCCTCAAATATCGAGCCTGTAACTCATACATAATTATTCAGTCCAATATTAAACATAATTAATTATTTAATTCCTTAAACTAACACACACAATTAATTTTGTTTAAATTATAGTAGACGACATGGACTTTCCTCCGCCTGCGCATCCTGGACCTGCCGAGGATCAGCTACTAGTGTTGCAGGGCGACTATAGGTCCTCCTTTGTATGGGAAGGACAGCTATCGATGCAGGCTCTCCGCCCCAGGAGACCTGACGATTTGTGGGAGTTCATTGTGGAGCATCCTTTCCATGCCCGCGTAGTCGCGCGCCTACAGGCTACGGGCTTCTATACGATTTTTGAGCTTGGACGGATGCAGCTTGATTGGTCTCTCATCACGGCCTTGGTAGAGCGGTGGCGACCAGAGACACACACTTTTTACTTGCCCACTGGAGAGGCCACCATCACGCTGGAGGATGTTCAGGTTTTATACGGGTTGCACGTAGATGGATGGGCCGTGGCACTGCCCCAGTACATTAGATCCATGATGCGTGCACAATTTTTGGATATGATGTGGCATTTTACTAGTTATAGACCTCAGGGTGACGTTGGGGGCAGTCGCGTTGCTTTGTCAGCCGTCAGAGATCATATGGTTGTTTTGCACCCAGACATTACCGATGAGATGGAGGATCTCCATATTGAGAGGTACATGCGGTTGGCGCTGCTCCTGTTTTTCGGCTGTGTCTTGTTCCCGAACACTTCGGGGAGTCTCGTGAGTATGCGTTTTCTCCATCATCTTCAGCAGCTTGCTGCTTTACCCCAGTATAGCTGGGGTGCTGCTATTCTCGCATACCTGTATATGAGCATGTGCCGGTCGAGCATGGGCCCATCGGTGGACATATGTGGTTTTCTGCCCCTCCTACAGGTGACAACATTTTCGAATACTCTATTCATTATTCCGAATTTTATGTGGTCGAAATGACTCATAAATTTTACATCAACCTTTTATCTTAGGCTTAGGCCTGGCAGCGGATCATGCCGTTGCAGCCACCTCTACCACCACTTGCGCCCGGTGAGGCTTATCCGTATCTCCTTCTAGATTCTAGGTGGATTCTCCGGCGTGGGAACTACCGAGGGACCGATGCTCATCATAATCTCCCCCTTATCAAGGATGTGCTAGATATGCTGGTGGACGGACAGGTAAATATGTACCTACACTTACTTGTTTTAAATTGAGTTGTGTTGCGCATACTCACTTTTATGTTATTATTTGGTAGTTCATCTGGACGTCATACATCGATGAGTTGCTAGCTCAGCTGCCCGTTTATTTCTCAGTCGATCGACTGCTTTGGAGCACCTCCGTCCCGATGATCTTCTTCGATATGGTTGAGTATCATGACACAGAGAATGTGCTTCGCCAGTTTCACTGTCCCTAGCCTATACCGGGGGAGCCTGGATGGGTGGCTACATACTATCAGAAGGATGACCGTGCTAGGCTAGAGGATACATATATGGGATGGCTAGAGCAACAGGTCCATATTTGGGAGGAGCAGCGAGCTGACCGTATTCCTTCAGCACCTACATTTACCCAGGAGGCCACAATTCATCTGTATGCGTCATGGTACCGCTGTCACACCCGACTGATTATCGGGAACCCCATTCATGTACTTGGCGAGCGCTACAGACCATACGCCGGGAGGCACGAGGCACTAGTATGTTTTTTGGCTTATTAATATTGTATAATTGTGATATAGCGTTATTTAATTAATATTTTAAATGTTTCACAGGCTATTGGGCATCATCACCTCTACCAGTTGGGACAGGAGATGCAATAGCATACCGACATCCCTACAGTCGTTGACTATGGCCGGCGGGTGGCATAGTTGGCTCGTCGGACCCTGTTTCAGGCAAGAGATGCCGCGAGGTTGGACCACGAGGCTCAGTATGCGGTGTCAGAGGACTACCATCGGGGTAGGGGTGTCCTACCAGGGAGGGGTTCCCCACGGGTCGCGGGGGACGGCGAGAAGGAGGTCATTAGCAAGGGGGCGTTGAGGCTTCTGTCGACCCACCTGTTGAGGGATATGATGAGGACTTTGGAGTTGAGGCGCTTGGAGATGATCAACCGGGTTATATACTTCGGGTAGATGAGCCTTCTAGCAGCATGCCTTCGTACAACCTTCAGCTATCTCTGCCAGCATCGCAGGTCACCCCGTCAGGAGCATTGTCGATCACGGGTACATTCGACGGGGATGTAGACCAGTACTTTGCATGCCCATCTACCGCAGTTGAGGATCGGCCCACCCAGGACGTGGATGGTAGGCGCAGTTTGAGTTATGCCTCATCCCCGACGGTTGATGCGGATCTACCACAGGCGCAGGTATGCTTGTATTACTTTAAAATTTCAATTTGTTTTCTTTTCCTTAATGAGCTGACATTAATTAATTTTTAACTTTCGTATGTATGTTTTGTCCCAACCCATCTTGAGGCCACTACATGCTTTGATGAAGATACCACAGATGCATATACTCAGGCGGCCGATGAGACCACGGTGAGAAAATATTTTTTGACTCAACACGTACAATACAAATATACTTTTTCACATGCTAAGATTACTACTTGTTTTGTAGGTTGCTGACGGCCCGACGACATATTCTTCAGATCCTGCCAGCTGTGGTGTCGATGCTGCTGCACATCCTCACATAAAGAAGCGACTTGATGACGATGATCCAGATAGTGTACCCGGGCGGCAGGGGATGCGACTTAGGCCGGCAGCAGCACTGAAGCACACAAGCTGCGGGACTTACTGATTTACTTATGTTTTTAGTTTGTGTAAATAGTGCATTATGTAAATAATGGTAACAATTATCTTTTAACAACATTTTTATTTTAATTGCGTTTGAACAGCAATTTTACTTAAACAGTACACAAGAAACACAAACATTGCAAACGTAACACAAAAACAAACAGTAGAACTAAAACCATCACTACACAAAGGATAACTAAAACCATAAAATGCAGTACTATACCACGCGTTATATTAAATTTTTCTGTAATAAACCAGCTTTTTTCACATAGTTTTTATCTTTTTCAGAACGATAAGACAACTCCATAAAACGCAGTACTATACCTCGCTTTATATATTAAATTTTTCTGCAATAAAGCAGCTTTTTTCACACGGTTTTCATCTTTTTCAGAACGAAAAGATAACTCCATAAAACGCAGTACTATACCACGCTTTATATATTAATTTTTTCTGCAATGAAGCAGCTTTTTCACATAGTTTTCATCTTTTTCAGAACGACAAGACAACTCCCTAAAACGCAGTACTATACCATGCTTTATGTATTTTGTCTCGCCTATAAATAACGGCCTCATTGTAGTTAATTTGTGTGCTTAAAAATTAGTAAAAGCAAATATTTCATTAAAAGTAAGGGTTTTTTACTAAAAGCAAATATTTCATTAAATGGCTCAACCTCTTCGTCCACCAAAGTGCAACTGTGGAAAAGAATGCTCGATGCAAAATTGTTGGGACATTGGTGAAGTTGGACGCCGCTACTGGTGCTATATGAACCAGTTATACAAGGTTCCCGGCGAACCTATTTGTGATTTTGAGGAATGGGTTGATGAACCATGTTATCAGGAATGCTACAGAGAACAACTGCAGTTTCTTCATAATATGTGTTTATGCCAATGGGAAACACAAAGAGAAAGCGATAGAATTATTGTAGAAATGAGGGCGAAACTGAAGGAGGTGGGAGAAGAAAAATGGAAAGCACAATGGAATTGTGAAGCACAAAAGGAACGTAAAAAAAATATAAACGGGAACTTGCGGAGGTGAAGGCGAAACTGAAAGAGGTAGAAGAAGAAAAAGAACAAATGAAAGAACGATTTAAGTGGTTGGAGCGGAGAATAAATGGCAACCGACACTAAACATTGGCATGTATGTGTTTAGTGTATTTTTCATATTTCATCTATTTTTATTATGTTGGCCTGATATGTTTGTGTTTGTGTTGTAGTAATGTTTTATTTTAATTGAAGTGGCATGTATGGCATGTATTGAAGTGGCATGTATGACATGTATGTGTACTAAATTTTATTTTAATTGAAGTGAAAGTTAAGTTTAAGTGTTTGTGTTGTTATATGAAACTATCAAACCACGCTTTACATATTACATTTTCCTACAATTAAACAGCTTTTTCTTCACTCATTCCAGATTGTGGAACATAATTTTATTTGATATATATTGCAACATACACAAGTACAAACACGTATTACAAAAAACAATACCAAAACAAAAGATTAGGGGTATCCTTGATAGTTGGGTACATTCGACGAACTTGCTCCAGAAGCCGAATTACCACCGCCACGCACACCACTTGAAGGACATTTACGATGGTCGTGTCCTGTTTGTGAGCATATGCCACATTTCCGCGCATAAACGGTGTTACCAACATCCATTTGGTTCAGTATACGCGTTCTCTTTTGCACTTGCAGCTTGCGCAAATAGTCCTTGTTACATACTATCTTAAAAGGTTCTGGCGGCCAATAATACTCAGCACCTAATGGCTGCAACTTCCCACTATACGTGTCTACGTATGCAACAACACTGTATTGCCTATCAATATAGTTTGTTGCCCCATATCCAACTTGTTGAAATCACTTCAACGCATGTGCGCACGGTATGTGGTATATGGTCCATTTCCTACATGAACATAACCTTCTATTTTCATTCACCGTCTGTAGATTATTCCTACGGTGTCTGTGGATAGCGGTCTTAACTTCAAAAATACCCCGTTCATGATCGTACTGAAGAAATAAATGCCACTGTGCTCGCCTCCTGGACCTTTCAAATTTTCTCATGGGTATTGGCATAAATTGAACACCCTTGTCCATCAATGTTGATGCAGCTGCATGCCTTTCAACAAACCTCTCCGCACTCTGTTTGAATGTCATGCGGACCATGGCAGTGACAGGCAGACCACGGGCAGACTTCAACAAGCCGTTAAATGACTCCGACACGTTTGCAGTGAGGGCTCCCCATCGTCTGCCGCCATTAGCATGCAATGTCCATATGTGAAGCTCATGCCCCATCAACCAAGTATAGGCTCGTGGTTCTAACTGCTGGATCGCTTCATGCGAGCCATCCACATTAAGTCATGCAAGGCCTTGTCAGGATATTTCTTCTGGAAATTGGCCTTCAAGTGACGCACATAGTAACAGTGGTATGCATATGGTTCCTGCCATTCAGGCAAGTGACGTACAGAACTTAAAATACCACCATGCCTATCAGATATTAGACAAATACCTGAACGCTGTTTGACAACGTGCTGCTTCAAGTGGTTCATAAAAAGCGTCCATGTCTCTTCGCTTTCGTGGGCACATATGACAAAAGCTAGTAGAAATATTTGCCCGTTGGCATCTACTGCAGTTGCAATCAAAAGCTTAATATCATATTTTCCATAGACATGAGTATTGTCTATGGAAATAACAGGACGACAATGCACAAAACCATCAATTGCTGGTTTATATGACCAGAACACATAGTTGAAAATATTTTCGGGTCTGTCCGAACTCCACTCACGCCTCCATTCAACAACAGTCCCGAGGTTAAAGTATTGTAGTGCGGCCATGTACCTGGGCAGATTTGAAAAAGACTTATTCCAGTCGCCATAAATAAGTTCAAAGGCACGTTTGCGACCGAGATATACCTTTCTTTTGGTTATAGTACAACCATACTCCTGGTGGACGGCTATAATACACTCTTTAATCTTGAACCTAATGGACACTTTCAAATATGGAATCAAGACAAGAGAAATGAAGTCCACATCCAAGTTGAAGTGATTCTCATTGTATGTGTCCATTTCACATCTGTGCTCGCTAATAAATTTACCCATTTTCCACAAACCTGATTTCTTCTTGGTGGCACGCAACATCCAGTAACAACCCATAAAGTCTCTACGGCATACAGCCTTGTATTTCTCCGTAGTTGACTCACTTACCGTCATCTCATGGCACTCTCTTATACTATAGATTTTTATAGCCCTAATTAGGCGAGCATTATTGGGGAAATACATGCCCTTTGTCAAAACAGCTGGTCTAGACTCATCCCATATCGCTGACCGAAATTCATCATCATCCCTTGTGAGGGCATCCACGTTTGGCATGCTTGGTAAATTATCAAGGTAGGGAATATTTCGCTCATGAAGTGGCACGTGGGACTCGTACACTCTTGGTCTAGCGGGAGGTGGAGGAACATGCTCCCTCGTCAGCTCAGGTTCAACATTCACTTCCTCCTCATCATCGCCCTCATCATGGAAGGGTGTGTCATCCCCAGACTCATCCGCATTATTATCATAATCACTATCATCTTTCTGACTCTGCGCATCTGCCAAATCACGAGTAAATATGTCGTCTATAGGCAACTGTGTGAGGTCAGGAGCTTCAAGAAGCTCGTTTTCACTGCACAAAAAGAACAAAATGATAAGTTACCCAACTAGATAAATACTTTAGATATAGCTATATCACTTTACTTACAAGTCGTACTGTCTTGACGTTTCATGATGGATATTTTCTTGTTGGTGATGACTCCCGGATGGACCACCGTGGTCCAATACTCCAGAACTACGCATATTCCAACTAGGAGCGGGGTTATAGCTTGTAAAATTCATATCCGGACGGTACCCCCTATGAAAAATATGAGTGTTAATACAAATCCAATTAAAACATAAAATAAACATCGCTAAAGCGTAGTAAAATTGAAGTTTACCAGTCGTCTTGTTGACTATATAAAGTCGAAAAATTATTTTGTGGCTGCTCATTCGCCGGTGGTGACAAGTTTAAATCAAGGCAAGTTTTTTCATCAGCAATCTGTCCAGCAAAAACTGCTCCAGAATAACCACCCGATGACTAGGGGTTATCCCTACTATGCACACCCTCATTATTGGGAACGTCTTCCACCTTGACGTTCATTTCCAATAATTTTATTACAATGAATTCCCTGTATTCATCCGGAATCCGCAAAAAATCTCTAAGAGTTTCATCATCCTCGATGTTAAACTCAGAATAATAAGCAAACTCCTACGGAGTCACTGAATACGAAAATTTACCGGTTATTTTAAGGTTAACCGAATGCCTCCTGTCACTCATTTTTGTACGTAACAACGATACCAATTTATCGTACTCCATAGTAAGCGGCAATTTAACATGACACTGTGGAGGTGAGCTATACCTCACAGAGTTATTCTCCAGCACAACCTCACCCCCCCCCTCCCAATATAGTGAAACCCTTATTTTTGGCACTTCAGACATTGTAAAAAAATGATTGATAAGAAGAAGAGAGAAGTATGAACGTAAGCTTGAAGTAAAGTATTGAATGAATTTTCATAAAATTAAAACGCCTTTAAATAGGGCAAGTCCGAGCTTGGGGTGTAGAATTTTTCTATGTAAAACGCAGTACAATACTACGTTTTATGTATTTAAATTATTGTTATGTCAGTTAATTGGTGGGGCCAAAAATCAGAGTAAAACGCAGTATAATAGTACATTTCAGGTAAAACGCATTATTATACTGCGTTTTACAAAAAAACAAATGTGTTGTACTGCTTATAAGTAAAACGCAGTATAGTACTGCGAATTAGTAAAAAAAAAAAATTTAAATAATACGCAGTACTATACTGCGTTTTACTTTAACGGCCAACTTTCCGTTAAAGTAAAACGCAGTATAGTACTGCGTTTTACGTAATTATGTAACTTTTTTTTAGCATTAGAAACGTGCTTTTTGTCCAAAAAAACATCAAAAAAGTTTCGGACTCTTTAAAAACTATGTAAAAAGTAATATACGTCACAATAATTAATAATTTAAAATATTTAAGAAATATAAAAAAAAAATTACGGCTAAAAAATAATTCGTTAACTTTAGAAATCCAAAAATCTTCACATACATTAGGATGAAAGGAGTATTTGTTATAGCAGAACAGAGAATTGAATATCACTACATTAACTAGTTTGAGATTAAAACGTAAGGATTGGTATTTGACAATTAATTGTAGGAGAGTCCTTCAACGTCTTTTGATGTGTGGTTAGATATTTAAGAAGTATCTCTAGCAACTTAAGAATTGGGGGGGGGGGGGGGGATATGAATTTATGTCTAAGGGGTGGTTTGGTATAATGGTGGAACATTTTAATATATTTCGGACCCGTTTGGTCATAGTATTTACTAAAATAAATTTGATTTTTTTGGCACACATGTTTGGCGATAGATTTTGCTTACATTTTGGCAAAATCTCAAATCCCAAAACCAACTTAATAGCGGGTTTTGGGCCAAAATATCATTATTACATTTTTTAAAAATTGCCCCAAACTTTTGTATTTTATAAAAGAGTCCACCATTTGTTATTTTATAACAATGTTGCTTCGTCTTTTCGGTCGTGTGATGGTGTATCATATAATTCATTATAAAAATGATAATTTTGTACCAAATTTATTTATGTTCAGGATTATGGTTTGCGATAATATAATGAATGTTATAGATAATGATATTGTTGGGTATTTGTAATAGTTTTTAGAATTTGTGGGTATAAGTCATATTTTATGTTTTTCCAAAATATGTTTTGAAAACTGATGTTCAAACACATTTTCATCTTCAAACCAAACTTTACCAAATCAGATTTTTCATAACAAATTTAGAAATCTATGGCCAAACGATAGCTTCTTGAGATTAGCTATTCTACCTCGTATATGAGATAGATATTCATTATTTTAGTGTAAAATTTATTCCGAAATTAGTTAATAAATATAACTAAGCATGACATCAATACAATTCAAAAGTCTATCCCAAAATTATTATTTTTATCCAATGTACCAAACAACCCTAAAAGAATTAGTACAGTACGTTATCAAAAAGTTGTATTATATTCTTCACTGCGGAGGATTAATTAGCGTGATAAATTAAAAAATTGAAAAGTAAATACTACTCCAGTAAATAATAAGTACTTGAGTTAGTTGAGAGTTGTGAAAGGTTTATTTTCTTAAAGGTAGATAGGGATACAGGACACAAGGACAGACATTGTTTTTTTGTTTTATTCCTTTAAGGGCTATACGAATTACTGCAAATATTACATGAACAGGGGGAATCGGCCTTTTTAGCATTTCCATTTACGAACAAAGAATCAATGACAATCCCTATAACATAGCCTAATCTTACTCCCACTACATCATTTGCCTTTGCTTTTTTGTCCTTCTCTTTTTATTGTTCACCACCCACTTCATTACTCACCTTTGATTTATTTTTTTTTCCACTCCTTTTTTATACCATTCTTTTTTGTTTATATTGTGTTTATTGTGCTGCAATTAATGAAATTACTTTTGATTTTTTTATATTCAATTACTAAAAATTTTGATCTCCAATAATTTAGAATTATGATAATTTCCTAAGGTAATTGTAACATAAAACATATTTCATTTTCCATTAAAAAAAGTTTTCGATCCATACCAAACACATGATTACTAATTATATAAATAAATTGACGTGCAAGAAAAGAGAGTAGCTAGGAGTCAATGCGTACACACACACCTTATTGGTTGAGGATGTTATTTTCTCATCTTTTAAAGAATATTTAAGCAATGATTTGCTGCTAATATAAGAAGATCTTCTAGTTCTTTCTTCCTAGGAGATACACTTTTCGGATGAGTATGCTATTTTTTCATATTCAAGAAGAATATCACTGCAATGATTTGTTACTAATATAAGATAGACTACTAAGACTATAGCCTATAGGCAAGGCAATAGCCTTTGATACGACATTGCAATATTCTTGGCGTAGGGGGACCTCAATCTCGCCCCGACTATGAGTTAAACCATTAGGTCTCTTTTTAAAACTTCGTTTATGCTGATACTTGTTCTCTACTGACAATACACAACCATCTCTTTCGTTTTTTTTTTACAAAAGAATTGGAGAAATAGAACTCTTTGTTTGGAGTACAATAGTAAAGGCTTTGATTAACTTTATCCTATGATGCAAACTTGTTGTTTTTAATTTCCTACGTAACATTAACAACATATTTTAGAATAAGATGACAATAAGGGGTCGTTTGGTAGGGTGTATAAGAATAGTGCGGAATAAAAAGTATTAGTAATGTATGGGTTAGTAATGCAAGTATTAGTTATGCAAATATTATTTCTTATCTACTGTTTCGTGTGGTGTATTAAAATTATAAGGCATTGCATATTTTTTAAGAAAAATAGTTGCTTACAAAAATGCCCTCCATATTCTCTAGCTTTAAGGGACTTTAAGGACAATTTTGTCTTTAACCATGCTAATGCATGCATTAAAGCCTTGGTATTACTAATGACATGATTTTCTATGCATTACTTATGCATAGGATAATGTCAAGTATGATGTATAACTATTACAAGTATTAGTTATACACAAGTTGAAAAAATGTACCAAACAAAGTATTAGTAATACATAGAGCTAATGCTTGCATTATTTTTTCTAATACCTCCTACCAAACGACCCCTAAGAGTTAGTAGGCGTTTGGACATGAATTTTTTTTTTTTCAAATTTGGAATTTCACTAAAATTTGAATTGAAGATGAAGTTTTGTTCGGTTATAATTTTTGTAATATATTTGGAAGTTTTTTTTTTCAAAATCATGAAACATGATTATATCCCACAATTTGTAAAAAATATCAATACCACCCCCTATCAAATTACTGAGTCATACCATGAAAGTTTGGGAGAGAGTGGTAGAAACAAACAATCAAACATGCTACATTCTTTAACTGTTATCATATTCTATTTTGTTGCAACACGCAGAAGATGGAAAATCAATATCCTATATTCTAAATTTACTGACATACAAAGAAGGTACAAAAACAGGCCACATATTTTCATAACCATAGCTGATGGGAGATACCAACTAGGGGTATACAAAAGAAACGAACAAATCGCACCAATCCGATAATCCGAGTCAAACCGAGAAAAAAAAACCCAACTATGGTTTGACTTGGTGTTGGAAAAAAATCGACCATAATTGGCTTGGTTTGGTTTTAACTAAAGAAAGTCAAACCGAAACCAAATCAACCCGACATTACATATATAATTTTTTTAGATATATTTAATATATAAATATACTTATTGTGATGTAATTTATAAATATTTCTTAAACTATTTCATAATTTTATCTTTTAAGGTATTATTTCGAAGTTGGACTTAAAACTTTTGAATGTTCCAATAAGTTTTATAGCTATTAATATTAGTAACTTAAATAATGTTAACAAAAACCCAAACCAAAATCAAATCAATAGTAATGCTAACAAAAGACATTCAATTCAATATTACGAACGGCAATGTATTGAATATCTATTTTTTGTTTTGCAATAATTTAGATAAAAATACATAACATATTTTTATTTTTTCTTTAGCGTTTAGTCATGTAAGTAATACTCCCTTATTAGTCTATTTATTTTAGCATGACTTGGTACTTTTAGATTATTTTTATTTTTATTATGGCTTTTTAATTAGCAATATTTATATTACATAGTTTTATTATCTTTATTGTTGAATATTTTAGGATAATGTCATGACACATCTCATATTTTGTATTATTTTCTTAAAAAATACCTTATATAGTTGTATCTTACTAGGATTAAAGAAATATTTTGAACACAAGTTATATATTTTGTGCTACAAAGATTTTATCAGGAAAAAAATCCGAAAACCCGAGATTGAAAAACCCGAGTTTTATTGGTGTGGTTTGGTCTTTAAATTTAATAACCTGACTCAATTGGTTTGGTTTGGTAGTTGCAAAATCCGAACCAACTCGACCTATGTACACCCAATACCAACCCTTGTCAGATTGGGATGGCAAAGGCAGCCGCACACTTTGGTGAGAAGAAGACCTGCTGCTTGCGTTTTGTGTTGTTGACTTTATGGAAGGGAAAGTGGGTAGTTGATAGTTACCTAGATTAATAACTGATAGAGTCTTTTATAAATTTTAAAAATATAGGGTAAATTTATAAAATTAAAAAATAGCAACCTTCCAATTTTCAATTGAAAAATGGGTTCTCACCGGTTTTTCAAATTTGAAAATGCATTTTAAAGTGAGATTGGAAAAATGGTAAGCTTGTCCAAACGGGCACTTAAAAACAAGAGTAAATAGCAAGAAGTTGAAGAATCAAATCTCTTTAATCTTATTAGATCAAGAAACAATAATAGTTCCTTTGCTTAGTGAATAAGGTAAAGAAGTCTTCTCAACATCAATGTTTATCGACAAAAATTAGGGTACAGTCGTCCTTGAATCTTGAAATATCAAAAACTATATCCGTTAATTCTCTTGAATTACAAACACGTTTTCTCTCAAAATAGAAAAAAGTAGTGTCTTATAAAAGTTGAATTTTGGACCACGTTTTGATTTAATTTCCCGTTTTTGCTTTATAGGTTGTTTCTTTTTAATAATATCAAGAATGAAATTGTTTTTTTTTTAAATTTTAATCTGTCGCCTGGAAAATTACAATAATGAAATTTTTACTAACTAGTCATTTTCCCGAGGAGTACTGTTCGCTCAAAGAGGAAATGTTTTCAGTATATAATTAGTGATCATAAATAAAAGAAAAAACTTAAATCTACCAGAAATAACTGTTAACCTATTTTACTGTCACTGTGAAAAAAGAAGTGGAAATATCACAACTTATGTATGTATAAAAAGACACATATTACTAGCAGATAAACACATTATACCATGTTCCTCTCATTTCTCAGCTGTAGTCTCTAGTTGGTTTTCTTTGTACAGAAACACCTTTTTTACTGCCCCCCCCCCCCCCCCCCCCCAAAAAAAAAACATCTTCTTAAAGTAGTAGTACTGTTCCATTGAAGATGACTACTTCTCTTCAGTTTACTTCAGATCATCAGTACCCAATAAACCTAAGTATTTCTCAAGAAGATCATCAACAAACAAAGGCTAGTGCTGAAACAATGAACCAACAGATCACTGGACGTAGTAGAAGGTCCAAAGGAGGAGCAAACAAATCATTAACACAGAAGAAGAAACAATCCCAAAGAGGTATGGGTGTGGAAAAACTTGAACGGCTCAGATTACAAGAGCTAATTTCTTCAAAAACAAGTCCACTTGATCAGTTTCCTAAATTATATGGTGGTGTTAACCAAGTCATGGCCCCTGATTTCTTGCTTCATCAAAGGGTTGCAAATAGTACTGTGCCGTATGGATCTAGCACTTATGGATCAGCTCCTATGGCATTTGGAGATCAGTTGATCATTTCTGGGCATGATCAGTTTCAAACTCAAATGGGTCTAAACGGATTTGCAACTAATTCTAAAGAGCTTATTACCCCTACTGAGAAATCGAAAGAGCTTTCTTCACTGCCAAATTTAATGAGTATCAAGTCATCTTGTTTCTCCGATCGCTGCAGTTCATGCAACAAAGTATAATATACTATACCCTTTGATTAAATTTTTCATTTAAAGTTTGATTTTGGTTTATTTATGTTTTTTGCTTTTTAATTTCTCTTTAATCGTCAGAAGAAGCGCATGATTAATGGAGATGATATGGGACGTTCTAACATAGAGGCTGGCATTATTCATATGGAGAACGTGATTGGAGAAAATCAATATTTTGGAACGAAGCCTTTGCTTCACCCATTCTCTATACCTAGTCATCTTGAAAAGGTAAAAAAAAATGCAGCCCTAATTATTTTTTTTTATTTCTCTTAATCAAAGACAATATAAAATGTTAGCAGTTCATTCTTTTTTATCATTCCTCTGTATAGGTTCCGGGATGCTTTTTCTCATGTAATTTTTGTTTTGAAAATTTAATAATTTGTAGGGGGTAGAGATAGTGGCAATCCACAGAAAGGGAAATTCATCATCACCATTATCAGAAGGAGGACTTGTAATGGAGTATGAATTCTTTCCTACAGAGAAAAGTGGCAGATCAAACACTATAAGTTGTTTCGAAAATGATATGATGATGAAGAAAATGATGACTACTTCATCAGAATCTTCTTCAGTTGCAGCAGCAGCAACAGTGGGTAATGGAGAAGCTTCTTGTGTTACTACAATATCTTGGGTTGATACTGCTACTACAACTACACCCACCAGTTCTATTGATCTATCACTCAAGCTTTCTTTCTAGGTCTTTTTTAATTTACAGATTATATTAAAAAGGAGTTACTATTTAGTTTGTCTTTTTTCTATATGGTTTCTGATTTTTGTCTTTTCACACTTGTGTGAAATTTATCTGATCAAGAACCCAAACACTACTTTTTATTTACCCTTTTGGTTTATATAGCTAGCTACCTGTTATTACCTCTCCAAAATGGAGCAATACATTTTCTGGGTTTTTGTTATCTCTCTCTCTCTCTTTCTCTATGATCTTTGGGATTGTGTCAGTGAGATGGAGATGCTTCAGTAAATTTCTCAGCTTTTCTGATCGTATTTAGTACTATAATATTTTGTTTCCCATTTGGAACTCATGATTTTATTGTTATAATGCATAGAGTATCCATACGACTGGCTTTAATTTAAACTTGCTCTTATATTTAGGTAATTAGAAATGTATGAAATTATACTTGAATCAGTCTCTTATGGAGGAAAAACAGTTTCAGAAATGAGTTTCTTATATTAAATACATATCCTTCTGATGTAAGCCTAAAGTTTGAAGACAACAGCCTAGGCTAGCTATTTTACAAATTAATAAAGGGAATAGAAATTAAACAATTAACTGAGAATTTTTCAGTGAAAGCTCCGAGTGCAAGCATAATCTACAAAACCCTAGCAGCTAGAGTTTCCTTAAAAGGGGTGGCCACAAAAGCACAAGGAATACATTATCTGTTTGTGGGAGTCAAGCAAATATAATTAACCAAACCAAAAGAAGAAGTGCTTTATGGCAGTGTAAAAAGTGAGTAACAAAAGAGGAAGGCCAAAGAGCAATAATAGGTAGTCAGTAGACCGTATACAAGAAAGTAGTGTGTATCAGCTCTTCTAGCTTGTTGAATCCACCAGCACTGCACTGCTGGCTCATCTACTGCAGTCTGTAGCTGCTGCTTTTTTTTTTTTTTTTTGGCTAGCTGGTTCTTTTCCTGCAACTCACAGCTCTTGCTCCCCGCGCCCAGTAGCAGTACCTTAGTGTAATGAGTATCTATTAATTAATATGCACCGGTGACACTCTCATTAAAACTTAAGAGAGTATGTTTTTTTTGTATGATCAGTTTAACTTTTACATATTGATGTTGAAAAATTAGGTAACACCCAAAAAATAACTATATTCAACCGTCTATTATAAGTGAATCTTGTAACCTAAAAAATAGTTTGAATTATTTGGTACAATCGGTTAAAATACACTATGAGTTTTCTTTATATTATAGCCTGTTTGGCCAAGCTTCTTTTTGGCTAAAAGTGCTTTTTTGGGGCCAAAAACTGAGGTGTTTGGCCAAGCTTTTGGAAGGAAAAAAGTGCTTTTGAGAAGAAACAGAAGCAGTTTTAGAGAAGCAGAAAAAGTAGCTTATCTCCAAAAGCACTTTTTTGAGAAGCACTTTTGAGAAAAATACACTTAGAAGCAGGTTTTTAAAGCTTGGCCAAACACTAATTGCTGCTCAGAAGTGTTTTTCAAACTAATTAGCCAAACGCAAACTGCTTCTTACCAAAAGTACTTTTGAGAAAAGCACTTTTGAAAAAAAGCACTTCTCAAAATAAGCTGATTTTTGCAGCTTGGCCAAACGGGCTATTAAGTATAGAAGTTAACTCCGATTTTGGATTCTCATAACTTTTGATGTGTAATTAATCTGTGTCTGGGCTATGTTTTTTCGAAATCACACTAACCCCCTCGTATCTACCATTGTATTTTTCAAATGACATTATATGTTCAATTACCCGTTTGACCTAATATTCATAATATTATTTTTCGGTTAGTCCAAATTCACAAAAAATGCATTTTCCTTAACATATAAGGTCTTTCTACCTAAACATATTACACCTTAATTACTTTCAATTTCTACCTTTTCGTGCATTGACCAAATTCATTGTGCTTTGGATTCAATAGATTAATGGTTTACTTCAAAAGGCAGCCTTGAGAAAAGAAACGAAGCCATGATAAGCATATTGTTTCTGAAAATCCTTTATAAGAAAGTGAAAATCAGTTTTCCGAGGCAGGTCCAACCTAAAAGGAAGCCCTTTCAGGATTTTAGTGATTGAATTATGCATAATTGTATTTCATTCATTTTAACTTAATTAGCAGATTGTTAAAGAAAATACACAAATGAGTTATTTACCGTATTTGTTTGAGAAACAAGTGGGCATATATTTTTTATTTTTCTTTCGCATAAAGTTGGTGTATAGGATTAAATTGTACTCTAGAAGAGTAAAACTAGATAACTAACTATATACAGTCAAATTCGGGCTTGCCTAATTTTGTGTGGCTAATCGGATTTGGGTGGCAGATCAAGTCTCAGCCTCGCATTGTATCGAGTCTTGGCACGGAGATGGACCACCAAATTCATGAACCAATGACCAGTCATGATTGAAATTGGTCATGATCGAGATCGAAGCAGGATAGAGAACGAGCGAGATCGAAGGGAGCTTGCTGGGTCAAATAACAGGAAGCCGAGATATCCATGACCAAGCAAGGATCGTGACGAAAATCTTGGCACGTATCAAGTCAAGACTGGTTATTTAGTCAATCATAGGATTTCTTTCTATATTTAGAATTATACCATACGTAGAATTTCTCTACTATATAAAGGGGTTCTAATCATTTTGTAAACATGACATTCACGCATAACAAAATATTACATTACATTTTCTCTCAAGCTCTGTTGTTTGGTTCATACTTTCTGTAGCATACTCTGTTGGTTCGAGGGCGATCTAGCTCAAATACCATAACCTCTCATTATATTGGTTTGCTTTATTTTACAGTTAATTTCTGATATTAATTCTCATATTTCTCAGTTTGTGCCAAGTGAAATCACATATCCTTAAAACCACTTATAAGTTTAATTGTTATCCAATTTTAAGGGTAAAAAATTTGGCGTCCACCGTGGGCTGAGGATAATAGTGATTGCTTGATACAATTTTCGTAACACACATTATTTTATGCTTGCTCTTTGAAGTGTCTTTGATTACAGGATTAAAATATGACAAACTCTCAGTCAGCACCTCAACACATTGACAATGATCTCAGCCACCACGGCGAGAATGAGAACATTGCACCAGGAAACGTTGTACCCCCTACCGGCCTCGGTGGAGTCCCGGCTGTAGACCTAATCGACGTTAGTTCATATGTAGCCGTCAATGGAAATGTGACCGTCAACCCCGAAAGCAGCGTTCGTGGGGGTACTCGATCACCAACCCAGAATGCACATGGCGATGAAGACGGCGGGATCAGCTTACGGATAATCTTCGAAATGTTACAGGCCCGGCAGGCAGTAATAGCCCAATTTCAAAACCAAAACCAAGCCCCAAGCAGGGTCGAACTCAAACCATCCCAGGAAATCATACATAGGGTTGAATCGGCCTCGAGGAAACCAAACGAGAAAGAGTCGGACCCCAGTCCTGCTATCACAAAGATGCTCGAAGAATCGACAAAGCAAATCGAGACGCGGGAAAAGAAGATCGAGGAAAATGATAAGAAGGTGGAAACTTATAACGCCAGTATATAAACTCTCCTAAAACTCGGAATGTCATAAGTCACAAGCTAAAGAAAGAAACAGTACTCTCATACTCCAGAGTCTAATAAAAGAAGGAAAATACAAGAAGGGTTGACATGGGGTGGAATGGATAGGGACTTCGAGGTCTGCGGACATGGTAGATATACCTTGAAGTCTCTACGGTCACCTCGTCTCACTAGTAATGCAACTGATGTGAGGTACCTGGATCTGCACACGAAAATCATATGCAGGAAAGGGCATGAGTACACCACAATGGTACCCAGTAAGTGCCAAGCCTAACTTCGGTCGAGTAGTGATGAGATCAAGTCAAGGCCCTACTAGTATATATAATATCACAGTAAGAATAAATACTGAAATTTAACAAGAATGTAAGCATAGAAGAACAACATCTCAAAACACAGAGATAACAACAGTGGATCTCCTAGGATACCGTCCCCTAGTCCCAAACGTAAATGTGCGGGGGGATCTACCGGAATCCTATTCCGTAGTCCCAAAGTAAATATGCAGAACATGGGGATATACAGGAATATTGCTCCTTAGTCCTAAACATAAATATGCAGAATAGGGGGATCTACCCGAATACTATTCTGTAGTCCCAAACGTAAATGTGCATGGGGATCTACCGGAATATCATTCCTTAGTCCCAAAGTAAATACGCAGCTCAACCAACAAAAATAACAGTTGCAACAAGGAAACCACAATTTAAGCTAAGTCCGAGTCAAGAAAAAATAGGAATTTCACTAAGCATGCTACACCGAGTCCAGATAGGCAGTTAAGACAGTTAAGGCATGTAAAACATATAGATACAAGCAACTAATTTAGCTAATGAAATCAAAGCTAAGGCAAGAAACTAGAAAAACGCCCAAAAATTCTCCCCGGGCCCACGTCTCGAATCGGGTATAAGTCATAAATTATGAACACCCATTTACTCACGATATCACTCGTGCAAAAATCATCCAAATTCGACGCCTAAATCCCACTCAAATCTCAGATTTTTTGTTGGGAACCTTTCCCCTCCCAACTTCCTTACTCCAATTCCTTAATTTAATGAAGAAAACAATTATGGATTAATGAAATATGATCAAAATAGGATTAGGAATCGTTACCCAATATCTCTCCTCCAAATTTTCTCGAAAAATCGACTTCCACCGAGCTCCAAATTGAATTTTTAGTGATATGAATTTCAAACCCTCGAAATCCCCTTTTCTGTCCAGTGATTTCTGCTTTTGCGATCCTAAGACCGCATCTGCAGTCCCGCACCTACGAAATTTCTATTGCAGGTGCAGCTTTTCACTTAATGCACCTCATCCGCTTCTGCGATTTAGTGGTCGCACCTGTGGATCCTCGTTCACATCTGTGGTCCCAGACCGCTCCTGCATTCCTTCACTCACACTTACGGGCATCGCAGATGCGGAACTCCCCTCGTACCTACGACCCCAAACTTTCTCCCAAAATTCGCTTATGCTCTTGGTCATCCACATATGCGGCACCGTACCTGCAATTCCCTACCGCATGTGCGAAAACACCAGAACCAGCACACCAAAAAATTCTCTATGTCCTAGTTTTCACCCATTGAGAATCTGAAACACACCCGAGGCCCCCGGGACCTCAACCAAACATGCCAACCAATCCTACAATACCATACGAACTTACTCGATCCCTGAAATCATATCAAACAATGATAAAAACACAATTCATCCTCCAATTCAAACCTAATGAACTTGAAACTTCAAAATTCTACAACCGATACCGAAACCAACCAAACCACGTCCGATTGACCCCAAATTTTGCACACAAGTCATATTCCATACTAAGGACCTACTCCAACTTTTGGAATCGGATTCCGACTCCGATATCAATAATTCCACTACCGGCCCAAAACTCTAAAAATTCAACTTTCGTCATTTCCAGCCTAAATGAGCTATGGACCACCAAAACAAAATTCGAACATGCCCCTAAGCCCAAAATCACCCAACAGAGCTAACAGAATTGACGAACTCCATTCCGAAGTCGTCTTCACACTGTTCCAGTGACGATCCAAATTCTAAGACTTAATCTCTCATTTAGGGACTAAGTGTCCCCGAACACTTCGAAACTCCAAACGAATAATCCCGACAAGTCGCATTAATAAAAAAAGATATGGGGGAAACAGTTAATAGGGGATCAGGGCGTTAATTCTCAAAACGACCGGTCGGGTCATTACAGGTACCCATGGCCATAAAACAGAAGATTGTAGACAACTAAGGGGGGAAATAGCCCGATTGTTCAACGAGGGGAACCTTCGAGAATTCTTAAGTGATTGGGCCAAGAATTATTTCAAAAATAGAGATTCAAACAAATAGAACGGGAAAGAAGAGCAACAACACGTGATTCACATGATTGTCGGAGGGGTCAATATTCCCAAGGACCAGTATTTAAACACACCAAGGTGATGATCACAAGGGAGAAGCTAATTCGGGACTACTTATCGGAAGGGACCTTGTCCTTCAATGACAAAGACGCAGAAGGGATTGAACAACCCCATAATGACGCACTGGTAATATCTGTCATAATGAATAAAATTCAAGTTAAACGTGTTTTGATTGATCTAGGTAGCTCGACCAACATTATTCGATCAAGGGTCGTGAAAAAACTCGGCCTGCAAGATTAAATTGTTCTGACAGTAAATGAGATCAGGACCATCCAAGAAACAAAGTTCCATGTGACCGAGAGAGACATGAGGTACAACGTTTTGCTTGGAAGGTCTTGGATCCATAACATGAGGGCAGTACCCTCGACCCTTTACCAAGCTCTGAGTTCCCGACATCGGAGGGAGTCAAAATAGTATGTGCGGAGCAACCCGCCGCCAAGGAGATGTTTTCAATCGATGAGGTGATACCGATAACGACACTTTCACCAGCAAATGGATCAAATTATAAGGGAAAGCAGAAAGTCAAATAGCAACCACAGTCGCCAGCCCCGACCCAACCGGAGGAGCAGGGAACTTACGAGGATGATGACTATATGATACCTCGATCCTTCATAATCCTGATGATTTTGACGCCACAAAATCAACGGTCGAAAAGCTGGAACAAATCATACTGATCGAGCATCTGCCCGATCGAAAGGTATACCTAGGCATGGGGTTAACTCTCGAGCTCAGGAAAAAATTTATTCAATTCCTTAAAGCTAATATGGATTGTTTTTCCTGGTCCCATCTCGATATGATAGGGATCCCACCGGATATCACTACTCATAAACTAAGGTTAGACTCGAAGTTTCGCCCGGTGAAACAAAAAAGGAGGCCTCAGTCCGAGGTAAAACATGCTTTCATCAAAGATGATGTAACCAAACTTCTCAAAATAGGATCCATTCGGGAAGTAAAGTATACTAAATGGTTAGTAAACGCAATGGTAGTCCCTAAGAAGGAAAACACAAACTAGAATGTGTGTAGATTATAAAGACCTGAATAAAGCATGCCCCAAGAATTATTTTCCCTTGCCTAACATCGATCGTATGATCGATGCCATGGCCGGCCACGAGACTCTTAGTTTCTCGATGCCTACTCCGGGTACAACCAAATACAGATGAACCCGGAGGACCAGGAAAAGACCTTGTTTATCACTAAGTATGGCACCTACTATTATAGTGTAATGCCATTCGGACTAAAAATTGTTGGTGCGACCTATCAACGCCTAGTAAATCGAATGTTTGAACAACAAATAGGGAAATCTATGGAAGTTTATGTTGATGACATGCTATTTAAGTCCCTGCAAGAAGAGGACCATTTGAAGCATTTGTAGGATACTTTCGATATACCAAGGAAGTACAATATGAAGTTCAACCTAGAAAAGTGTACATTCGGGGTTGGCTTGGGCAAGTTTCTCGGCTTCATGATGTCCAATTGGGGTATCAAGATCAACCCCGATAAAATCAAAGTTATCGAGGATATCAAGGTCATAGATAATGTAAAGACTGTGCAGAGGCTAACCGAGCGCATAGCCGCCCTAGGGCGATTCATTTCGAGGTCCTCAGACATGAGTCACCGATTCTTCTCACTCCTTACGAAGAAGAACAATTTTGCATGGACCCCGAAATGCTAATAGGCCTTGGAGGAACTAAAGCGGTACTTATCGAGCCCGCCACTGCTTCATACCCCGAAAATGGACGAACAACTTTACTTGTACTTGGCAGTCTCGGAGATAGCAGTAAGTGGAGTCCTAGTTCGAGAAGAACAATGTACGCAATTCCCTGTCTATTATGTTAGTCGGACCTTAGGTAAGGCCAAAGCTGGGTATCCTCACTTAGAAAAGTTAGCGCTCGTTTTGGTAAGCGCCTCTAGGAAATTAAAACCATATTTTCAATGTCATCCCATACGTGTTGCAACAACTTATCCCCTTCGAAATATTTTGCATAAATCCGAACTTTTGGGCCGATTGGCCAAATGGGCCGTGTAACTCAGCGGGTACGATATTGAGTTTCGACCCCGAACAACCATCAAGTCTCAAATCATGGCAGACTTCGTGGACGACCGAGGTTGAAAGAGAATTTAGCCAACTCGAGCACATCTTCGGGGATCTGGACCCTCTTTATGGACAGTGCTTCAAACTTAAAGGGATCCAGACTCGGCATCGTGCTAAAACCACCCATAGGTAACATGGTTAGACAATCTATTAAAACTGTAAAATTGACTAACAATGAGGCCGAATATGAGGACATGATTGTAGGTCTCGAACTAGCCAAAGGCCTGGGAGCAGAGGTGATCGAAGCCAAATGTGACTCCCTCCTCACTGTGAATCAGGTTTAATAGGATCTTTGAAGTTCGGGAAAAGCGAATGCAAAGATACTTGGACAAGCTACAAGTAACTCGCCGGTTCAAAAAATGGACTTTTCAACATGTGCCTCGAGATCAAATTAGCGAAGTCGATGCCCTCGCAAACCTAGGCTCATCAGTTGAAGACAACGAACTTAATTTGGGGGCTATTATACAATTCATGAGGTTAGTGGTCGAAGAAGGCAATGCCGAGATAAATTCCAAGCTTGACTTGGGATAGGAGAAATACGTACATAGAGTATTTGAAAAACGGAATACTTCCTTTAGATCCAAAGAAATCAAGGGCCCTATGTATGAAGGCAACCCGATTTAGCTTATCCAAAGATGGAACCTTACACAGGAGGATGTTCAACGGTCCGCTAGCGATATGTCTGGGACCGGGAGATACCGAATATGTTTTGAGGGAAGTCCACGAAGGCACATATGGGAATCACTCAGGCGTTGAATCACTGGTTCGAAAGGTAATATGAGCCAGCTAATACATGTCGAAGTTGGGAAGCCAAACATCAGATTCTGATACGCGAAAAAGGAATCGAATGATGAGGCCATGAATATGAGCCTAGAACTATTAGATGAATGACGTGAAGTTGCCTTTATTCAATTGGCCGCCTAGAAACAACGAATCGAGAGGTATTATAATTGAAGGGCCAAACTTCAATACTTTAATGTCGAGGACTTGGTACTAAGGAAGGTAACGCTAAACACTGAAAATCAAAATGAAGGAAAACTAGGTCTGAACTGGGAAGGGTTGTACCAGGTTCTCGAAATCACTGGAAAGGGATGTTATAAGCTTGGCATGATGAATGGTGAACAACTACCAAGCAATTGGAACATATTGCACCTAAAATGATACTATCGCTAAGGTATAAACCCTTCCATTGTCATTTATATTTTAAACTAACTCTTGCAGGTGTTAGATTGGAAACAACGATGGCCTCCTTAGAGTGAAGTCTTTAGGTCTGAAAGCATGCGTTGCACTCTTTTTCCCTTAGATCGATTTTGTCCTAATTAGGTTTTTCGGCGAGGTTTTCAACGAGGCAACCATTGATCGTGCTAACTTAGAACAGTTCAACAGTATCTGAGGTCTCTTTGCAATCAACCTCAAATACTGGGGGGCATTACTCTCGAATGTAAACTTTGTTGCGAGGAAATTACTTCATGACATCAGGGTCTTGATAGGAGAAATTTGTAAGGGCCAAACGGTCAAATGAACAATGTCCGCTAGTTTGCTTGAGCCCTGACACAGAACATGTACACATTGTAAGCATGTGATTTTTGCTTCACGAGCAATCACTCCAAAAGGAAAACAAAAAAAAATAAAAATAGTGACAAATGACCCCGCGGTACAAGTTTTCATGACATGTATTGCTAGTCATTTGTGGGTCTGTCCATTTTGCATTTAATCATTATCAAACAAAATACAAAATATGTGTGTCATTAAAAGAAAATTCAAAATATATATATGTGCATCGTTCGTTCTAGGTTGTGATTTAACTTACTTAAACATTTTAATTTGGTATGATAATTGTGTTGAGGTGTTACATTGTTGTTTGTTTTAATTTCATTTGTTTTATTATTTATTTTGTTATTTTTCATTTTTGATTTAGTTGTATTTAGAAAACAAAGAAAAGAGGGATTAAAATTGATTTGGGCCCAGAAAGTGAAACAAAAAAGGCCCAAAACCGGCACTCAAACCCAGTCCAAATCCGGCCTGCCCAAACGTTGGTTCAAACGACGCCGTATCAGCATCCTTATTAGAGCCGTTGATCTGACTCAAACAAACGGTCCTGATCAAGCCACTCATTCAACCCCAAACGACGTCGTCTTAGGCATTTGATCTGAGCCGTTCAACCCCTTGATCCAACGGACCCAGGTTTTCCCCCTAAACCCGTCCAGTTTTGACCCGATCCAGCCATACCCGGCACCAACCCCTCACTTAAACCAAACGACCCCGTTTAACTACCAAACGACCCCGTCTCATTTCTCACCATCAGATCCAAGCCGTTGAGATCATCTGATCTAACGGCTCAGATACAATCCCCTACTCCGTATATAAACCCTCTATCACTCCCCACGCCCCCTATCCGAACCCCCTTCATCGTCCCCAAGCTCAAACACTGAAACCTCAAACCCTAGCAAGCCGCCCTAGCTTCCCTTTCACCAGAACCAGGCGGCACGAACGCCGGTGACCACCTCCTGAACACCCTAAGTCCCCCTCACTCTCCTGAACATGGATCTGCTATCCATTTGCCTCGAATCACTTTCTTTCGTCTCGAATCTTCATTTGAAGATTTGAGTCGAACCCGGACCTATGCCAAATTACCCCATCTTCATACCAAACACTCCCCTGACCCTCCTCGTGACCAAACCAAGCTTGGTTTGGTCCGAATCTACCCACGACTCCTAAAAAACCAGATCTGAAAATCCGAACCTTAGAACACATGCACTTGGGGAATCCGGCCAGTCTTAACAGGGGTTTGAGGTCTAATAGACCTTAGTCAAGGTGTTCTCATGTGAGAACACCCTGATTAAAGTTTGTTCGGCCTCAAGAGTTCGAAGTTGAGTCAGATTTGGGTCGTTTTGATTTTCAAACTTTTTTCGGTAAGTTTTCTTTTCTCTTTGTTTAGTTCTAATTAAGTTGTCCGCATGCTTCGTTGTGTTTGTTTGTTATTTTGTTATTTTTTCGGATTTCTTCCATCTCTGTCAAAGGCCTCTTGTTTGGTCAATTGTTTTCTGTTTGTGTTCTGAATGTACCCCATGATAAATGTGATCGTCAATTAGATTAGTCGTCAAATGAGTTAATTCATATAGACCCCAGTAATTGAACAAAAGTTGTCTGATGCCCTTTAGGTCCCTGAACGTATTGTTTATATGAGCGACTGATTATTACCTGTTATAATTAGTATAGTCGACCTGATAAATGTCGTCGATTAATTTCCTACGACTGAATGTTCAAATATTCTGAATGGACCTGTATTATGATTCGCATGTTGGGCATTACCTATGAATGTTAGTTTGTAACTACATTGTAAACAATTAAAAGAACCAGGTTGGGGCAGTTCTGAAATCGAATGATCAAAGCCCAAAGTGCCCTGATGCTGCAATAGGCAGGGCAGTAATAATCAAGATTAAACATGGGTAATCTGGGGTTTGAAAAGGGCAGAAAAGATTAGTTTAAATGAAGCTGACAAGTAGGGTACTAATTAAGATTAAACTAATGCCAATAGGGAACAAGACATAAGAGTATGGGGCTTAAAATGAATAATAAAATGAGCCCATAACTCTTGATTAAAGAAAGCCAGGCGTGGGGAACCAATGGCTGGCATCAAAAGATGCTTAAGCATGGGTTTAAAGGAGTATGGGCAGTCTGCAAGTAGGAGAGGAGGCAGCTTAGCTGCACTGGGTCATTTGGCTTATAAATAAGCCATTTGAGAACTTAAAAAAGGGCTGGAATTTTTAGTCTTGAGACTGGAACTTTTAGTTTGAAGAGAGGTCTACTGAGTTTAAAGAAAACTGAAAAACATAAGGTAGTTTCCAAAATATTGTAACCAAACACTATCTGAAAGTTGTATAAGAATTCATATTGGTCAAGCTGCCTTGGCCAAGTTCTGTCGTCTGCATTGACTGAGCTGTTTGTTGGTTGTTGAACTGTTGGTGTTGCTGCATTGAATACCCTGTTACTGCTGTTGTTTCATCACTCTTTCCTGAGATTGCTCATTTGGTACTCGACTATCTGCTGGTTCTTTTGTTCTGGGAAATATTGCTGGTTGTCTGTGGGCTGTGGAAAACACTTGGATTTTTGATTTGTTGTTGTGTTGTTGTTGTGTATTTGCTGTTGCTGTGTGTGCTACATACTGCCCAGCTGACCATTTCTTTCTTCTTTTCGTTCTCTATACCAGGTACACGACTGATACACTGCCAATGTAACTTGAAAGTTGAGCATGAATACAAAAGAAAGGAGTTGAAGTTATTTATTTTCATGTGTAGCCTGTATATTGAACATTATATTGTGTATAATAGTTTACATTTTGTCTGGATAGTAGAGGTAGTCCTCCTACATAATGAATGTCGATGTATGGCAACTTAATAGCATATTGTGTATATAGGCTGGTAGATAAAAGGATTGACAGTGTAGATAGGCTATACCTTAGACTTTAGCTATGTTTGTGATTAGTATATCCTTTAATGCATGTTAAGTATGAAACTATACATTGTTAGTTAATCTTATTTCCTTTGATAAGTTGCCTCGTTATAACTGGAAAACCATACCTTTTGGAACAAACAGCACAAGTCTACATTTCAACCTTACAAATATCAAGCCCAAATCGAATGAGCTAAACAGGCCTTCATCGGAAAAGCAGTGGCCCAGGTCCGGCCAATACTGTGTGGGCTGGGTTTGGGCCCATAGTGTCCATACGGCTGTCCATGTACGCGGTCGGGCTTCGGATTTTGCGAAAGCATTCGGGACTCCGCTATAAATAACCTGCAAACATGTAACTAAGTAGGATCATTGCTTTCATTAGTAGAGACAAACGTAATAGAAAAATGTAGTCACTATAGGTTTATCCTTTAAAAATAAAAATGAGACGAGCCTCGCCAAATAAATCACACATCGCCGGGGCCCTCAATAAAATACATAACCATTGACTAGACTTTGGATTTGGCCGTTTAATGAACCTTCACGGCCTCTTCCTAAAATAACAACACGTTAGTCTCTTTAGGATACGCCTTAATAAACCTTACCTTCTTAAACTCGGGTGCACATTTATGTGACCCAAATCCAAATCTTAATGGAGTCGAAATGTGTCTCTAACCACGGGTACATTGATTGTAACGTGGTTCGAGATACATTTTTATAACGTTACAATTCTTGATAAAAATAACAGTAAATGATAAAAGCGGTTAAAAGATAAAATTGGCACATAAGTTCACATTTGTATAAAATCAGATAATCAAGCCAAATATAACAGTTGAGCGACCGTGCTAGAACCACGGAACTCGGGAATGCCTAACACCTTCTCCCGGGTTAACAGAATTCCGTATCCGGATTTCTGGTACGCAGACTGTAGTATGGAGTCATTCTTTTCCTCGATTCGGGATTAAAATTGGTGACTTGGGACACCCTAAATCTCCCAAGTGGCGACTCTGAAATAAATAAACCAATCCCGTTTCGATTGTCCTTTAATTGGAAAAACTCCCTTGCGCCCTCTCGGGTGCGGAAAAAGGAGGTGTGACAGCTCTGGCGACTCTGCTGGGGATTTAACCCAGAACCACTGGTTCAGGGTTAAGAATTCGAGCTTAGAATAATTGTTGTTATTTGGCTTTATTTATTATCTGATTTTTACATGATATATGCTTAATGTGCTAAATGATGCTTTTACCGCTTTAATATTATCTGAATTGTGTATATAAAACTGCTACGAAACCCTTCTTTCTGAGTCTTCTGAATTTATGGTGTACACGTGCGCGTGACCCACCTTTCTGTTAAAGTCATACCAAATAAGACGGAGTTGGGACAAGTAACTAGGCCGGGCAGACTTTCGTGCTCCCGGTACGTTGCCCCCGCTTCGGCTCAAACTGTCCGTTTGGGTAAGCCAGGTTTAGAACAATCAACCTAAGGTTTTACACTTAGAATAACTCAGCCATGTACCGGATCCCTAGTAGGAACGAATATTTGCATCATATGCATTTGGACTTAGGGGACTCAACACAGGGGTTGAGTCTGTCTAAGACAGGTGAACTCGGAATAAAAAGACCATCCTGATGCATCCTACTTGCTATATGTGCATTCATTTGCCTCGAACATGCTTGCTGACCGACTTAAATGAAATCATGGTAAGAGCTGAGGAATAAAATGGGTTTTTTCATAATAAAATATAGTTTTCAAATCTTGAAATCTTGAAATAAAGGTATTTAATCTTGAAAGGTATTTAATCTTGAAAATAGTTTGAAAAAATTCCCAAAAAATAGTTTTAAATCTTGAAATAGTTTTTGACTGAAAATGATTGGAGTATGTTTTAAAAATGAGTCTTGACTTTATTAAATTAAAATTTCAGATACAAAATGAGCACCACACAAAACCCCTCCTCCGCAAATACAGAAGAGTTTCTATTCCAGCTTCAAATGTGGTGGTGTGAATTAGGCAAAGATGGTCAAAAGTGGGTCATCAAGCATTTGGGAAATCTCCCAGACATTATGAAAGTTAAACCCCGTGAGGATCTGATTGCGGCATTAGTAACTTTTTGGGACCCTGTTCACAATGTCTTTCGTTTCTCTGACTTCGAGCTCACTCCTACATTAGAGGAGATAGCTGGATATGTTGGTTTTGACGGAAGTTTAAGGAATCAAAGCTTGATATTCACAAAGGCTCCCTCGGTACATCGATTCTTCGGTCTTCTGAACATCAGCAGTCAAATCAGGAAAAGCAATGTCGTCAACGGATGTTGTTCTTTCAACTTTTTGTATTCAAGGTTCGGAAAGTCAGATGGGTTCGAAATTCATGAGAAAGGCCTTACTAACAAACAAGACAAAGACGCATGGCAGGTTCACCGTCGTTTCGCCTTCATGGTGGCTTTTCTAGGAATCATGGTCTTCCCGAACAAAGAACGAACAATTCGATATTCGCACCGCAAAAGTTGTGCAAATCCTCACCACCAAGGAAAACCACACCCTTGTCCCCATCATTCTCTCAGACATTTATCGGGCTTTGACTTTATGTAAAGCAGGAGCGAAAGTCTTCGAAGGATGCAAAATTTTGTTGCAAATGTGGCTGATTGAACATCTCCAACAACAGCCCAAGATCATACAGTATGGGCCAAGCAACGATAATTACATCGAGGGTTATGAGGAAAGAGTGAAAAATTATCAGGTTCCAGAAGGGATAGAAGCATGGGTATCTCGGCTAAGGGCTCTAACGGCAAATCAAATTGAATGGACTCTGGGATGGCTATCAATGAGGGAAGTAATACATATGTCAAACTCAAATAGTTATCTGCTACTATTGGGATTGAGAAGCATCCAGCCATACGCGCCATTGAGAGTCCTAAGACAACTAGGAAGATATCAAGTAGTTCCTGATGATGAAGATTTGAGTACGCAAGAAATCGAATTACACCCAGAGGCCACTATTCCTGAGGCGTTACTTCAGCAGATGTGGAATGGATGTCGATACTTAAAAAGCGATACTCAAGTCCCAGACACTACAAAGGGTGAGATAAATCCTGTATATGCGAGGTGGTTCGAGAAACGGTCTCGCGTGGATGATGTACCAGAACCTGAGCTGAGAAGGCCAACTAAAAGACCCCATGTTCAAAACTTTAATGATAAAATCCAAGAGCGGTTGATCTGGGGAGAAAAAGAGAAGGGGTACAAAGCAACTATCCATGCCCTCAAGGAAAATCTAAGGAACCTCAGTCTGGAGAAGGATTTGCAAGCACAAGAAGCTGAAGGCGAGAAGAAGAGCCTAGCCTGTGAGAATGAAAGTCTTCGTGCTCGATTTCTGAAAATGAAAAAAGCTTCTGAAACGCCAATGAGGAATTGGAAGGATAAAAAAACCATCGCCAATCTTTTTGAAAGAATGCAAGATTATGATTCCATTCTTGCTGCAAAAGAAAGGGCATTGAGCAAAGCAAAAGAAAGGATCCAACAATTAAATGAAGAAGCCAGATCTAATAAGGAATGCCAAGATAGGCAATCCGAGAAAGACAAGGCACAATTCAAGAAGGAAAAAGACCATTGGACACAATCAGAAGACCAACTTCGTGCACAACTAGAAGAAGCAAGAAGATACAGAGAGCATCAACAAGCAGACACTGATAGAGAAAGATCGCAGATAAGATTAGAGCAGGCCAGACTCCGAGCTCTATTAGAGTCATCCCTAGATCGTGAAGGCCGTATCCGAGATATATCCACCACTCGCCAGCAGCAATTGCAGAATCAAGGCCAGCATCTCCAAGATTTCAGGGCACAGATCCACGACCTGGCGGTCTACACCTCTCAAAGTTATGTAAACTGCCAAGGAATGGATTATGGAAGGTTTACAGAGCATGCACCCACCTTTGCCCGTCATCTAGCAGTGGAGTTGGAAAGGATGTATCGAACATTGGGAGGTCATCCGGGTCAAGCCCCGCCTTGAGCAAATGATCTGATAATTTACAACACAAGTGGAAAGTGGGGCACGTTATGAGATGTTAAGAATTGTATCTGTTTATTTCAATTTGAATGTGTGTATTTCAAGACATTGTTTTACAAAGTTTTTTCAAATGTAATGCTTGTTCATCTTTTATAAATGTTAGCCTCATGGCAGAACTACGCCTGGTCTGATTCACGCGGGGACGTGATACGTAGGCAATCCCCATAAGATTCGACCGTTCTAATAAAGAAAGAAAAGAAAATACATAATAAAATAAAACACAGGGTTTTTCCAAAATACTTAAAAGGGGGGACGAATGAGCAAACCGGGATGATGCATGTTGTTTGAAGCAAAGCATGTAGAAACGGTTAACTGCCTAGGTGCATTGCATCCTCTGTGTGTTATGATCAAATCTGTTAAACTCTAACGCTAACAAAGTTTGTTGCTGTCTGATTCAGACAAGTTAGTTGTTAAAGAACTCTGGCAACACACTCCTACCAAACCAGATCCAAAGGACCGGTAGCAACAAGCATGACTACTTCAGAGAATAGTAATGAGGAAGAAAGGCCAATGAGCCAGTTGCTAAAAGAAGCGATGGAAAAGATTGAAAGGATGGGACTAGAGATGAATGCAATGCAGCTAGCCCTAGCCAAAACACAAAAGAGCCCTGAAACACTGGGACACATGCCGGAATACCCTCACTCTGGCCCTTCCACAAGCCGTCCAAATCCCCTTTATCATCAAGAAAGAAGCCCTCATGATTCCCAAGCTCCACCACCCCATCAACCTCTCCCAATACCCAATATTCCCATTTTTGTGGGACCAACCTCAACCCCTTTGCAAAGAACGACCAGTGAGCCATTGTTTCAGGCTCACGATACACAATACTATCCCCCGAGCCTACGTTTCATGCACCCGAACCACAGGCTTACAATCCACATTTGGAATTACCGGCAGAGGTTGAGAAGCCGGTTAAGGCCCCTGAACAGGATGAAGTGTTGAGAAAGTTCAAAAGCCTGGAGCAGTCCTTCAGGAACTTGCACGGATTGGGCAATCAAATCAGTGTAGCATACAAAGATCTGTGTCCTTTCCCAGACGTCCAACTCCCGGCTGGTTTTAAGATGCCTAAGTTTGATTTATATGAAGGGCACGGTGATCCCATGGCACATTTGCGGGGATTCTGTAGCAAAATGAGAGGGGCAGGCGGCAAGGATGAGCTGTTGATAGCTTATTTCGGCCAAAGTCTGAGCGGATCTGCACTAGAATGGTATACCAGGCAGGATTTCAGCAGGTGGTACACATGGGATGATCTGGCGCAGGCTTTTGCAGGTCATTTCCAGTACAATCTAGAGATAGTCCCTGACCGTCTCACATTATTGAGAACTGGGAAGAAACCCGGGGAAAGTTTTCGCGAGTTCGAGTTCCGCTGGAGAGAACAAGCAGCTAGAGTCGATCCTCCCATGAGAGAGGGAGAGATGGTGGACTATTTCTTGCAGACATTGGATCCAACCTACTTTGGTCACTTGGTGACAATAGTTGGAAAATCTTTCAACGAGGTGGTCAAGATAGGGGTCATGATAGAAGAGGGTTTGAGGTCTGACAAGATTTTGAACTATTCGGCACTCAAGGCCACAACACAGGCTATTCAAAGCGGCACGGGAGGTGCGCTGAGAAGAAAGAAAGAGGAGGTTGCCACAATCGAGGCAGGCAGTTGGTCCAGGGCTGGCAGGCCGCACTACAACCAACCCAGACCTCACAGGTCAGAATACCCATACAGCCCACCACAAAATTTCTATCCACCTCGAGAACCACATTGTTCCGTACACCAAGCCCAAGCATACACTCAGCCTCCGGTCCGCCCACAGTGGCGTGCACCGGCTCCCCAGAACATATATGCACCACCACAAAACACCTACCCTCCACCAAGGGCATATAGAAACCCTTCAGGGGCAGGCTTTCGGGGAAATCCAGATGCTAGGAATGACAGGTTGCGGAAGCAGAGAACTTTCACGGAGCTGGGAGAAACCTACACTGCTTTGTTCCACAAACTGAGGCAATTGGGTTTGGTTAGTCCTGTCCAGACTCGAGAACCAAATCCCCCACCTCAGAACTTGGATCGATCAATCAGTTGTGAATACTGTTCAGGGATGCTCGGGCATGATACCGAGAAGTGCTGGAAATTAAGGCATGCCATACAAGATCTTATTGACACCAATAAGATCGAGGTCCAGACACCAGAAGCTCCTAACATCAACCAAAACCCACTGCCAGCGCACCACGAAACTCACATGATTGAGTTGGTGTGTGAGGGAGGAGAATTGAGAAAACCCTCACAAACAGTGATGATGATCCAAGCCGCCCCGAAAGAAGTCTCAACCAGTGGAGGAACGAGTGTACAGTCGCAGGGAGAAGGCGTCAAGCCGGTAGTGATATTGGGAAAGAGCCCGTCCGCCATAACAAGCAAACCCGAGCCAAGCAAGTTGGTAATACCAGGGATCCCGCCCACACCGGCGGTCGTGTTGAAAGGGGTATGTAGAGAACGGGTGACCATAAAGCCTGTGGTCCAGCTGCCGATGATTGACAGCAGGGCTGTGCCTTGGAAATATGAAAAGGCGGTGGTGATGTACAAAGGAAAACAGGTGGAAGAAGTCAGTTGTGAAGCGCAAGGGCTGACTCGATCAGGTCGATGTTTTGCTCCGGTGGAGCTAAGAAGAACCAACCCAGTTGCAACCAAGAAACCTGTGTCCGAAGAAGAGGCTGAAGAATTCCTGAGGAAGATAAAAGTACAAGACTATTCTGTGGTCGAGCAGCTGAGAAAAACACCGGCCTAGATCTCACTGTTGTCATTGCTGATCCATTCTGAGGAGCATCGTCGGGCCCTGTTGAAGATATTGAACGAGGCTCATGTACCCAGTGAGATTTCTGTAAACCACCTGGAAACCATTGCCAGCAAGATTTTCGAGGTGAACAGGGTAACATTCTCAGATGATGACCTGCCGGTGGAAGGTACGGAGCATAATAAAGCTCTATACCTAGCTGTCAAATGTGAAGACTCGGTGGTAACTCGAGTATTGGTGGATAACGGCTCAAGCGCCAATATTTGCCCACTATCTACCTTGAACCAGTTAAAGATCGACCACGGAAAGATCCACAAGAACAGTATCTGTGTCTGAGGGTTTGACGGAAACGGAACGGCCACTGTGGGGGATGTTGTACTTGAACTGACCATTGGTCCGGTCCTGTTTACCATGGAATTCCAGGTGTTGGACGCCACAGTATCTTATAACCTGCTGTTGGGACGACCCTGGATTCATGCAGCCAAAGCGGTGCCTTCCACCCTACATCAGATGGTGAAGTTCGAGTGGGAAAGACAAGAGGTCGTGTTACACGGCGAGGATACAACGTGCACCATGGGCGGAACCATTGTACCTTTCATAGAGACCGCTGATGACAAAGGTCCTTGGGTCTACCAGATTTTCGATACAGGGTCGGCCAACAAAATTTCTGAAGGAGAAATCATCCCGCACCCTAGGGTAGCTGCCGCAACAGTCATGATGGTCTCAGAAATGCTGGGTAATGGATTTGTGCCGGGAAAAGGCCTGGGAGTCGAGCTTCAAGGGATTGTCCAACCTGTCTCCCTTCCTAAAAATCTGGAAACTTTCGGATTGGGGTTCAAACCAACCGCAGCAGATAGGAAGCAAGCGCGAAAAATGAAGAAGAGGGTCTGGCTTCTGCCTAAACCAGTGCCACGCCTCTCAAGGTCTTTTGTCAAAGCAAGTGCCAAGGGGTCACCGGTCCCAAAGATTCTAGGACCTTTAATCGGTATAAAGGAAGACCTAAATCAGAGTTTTGAGAGGTTATTCGCGGATGTCAGTATGGTGGAAGCTGGAGAAGGTTCCAGCAGAGCAGAGATACAGTTTGTGGGGCCTGAGGCCAGGACCAACAATTGGACGGTTACTCCTCTTCCTGTACGAGGGGAGTCTTGGTAGTAGGCTTTGATTTATGTTTTGTGTGTTTTGTTTTGTTCGGATTATTCAAGGGTGTAATCCAAATTTTACTTTCGTTTTTGTAAAAGTGTGAACCCTTTTATCCCGCAAGTTTAATAAAGTTCTTTTCTTTTGTCCCATCTTAATTTTGTTTTGTTCTTTTTCTTTCTGAACAGTTCTCTTTTTACTGGTTCTAATGACATGGCATGCACAACGGATCTTCGACCTAGTCTAATAAATCAATCTGAAACCGACTCAATGATGCAAAAGGTCGTTTGTGACGATGAATCGGAATGTGACGAAGGTGAAGCCTTCGAAGAGATAAACCGAGAACTGTGCCAATTTGAAGAGAAACCCAAGCCTAACCTAAATGACACCGAGGCTGTG
Organism: Nicotiana sylvestris; assembly: GCF_000393655.2. Classification (NCBI taxonomy): domain Eukaryota; kingdom Viridiplantae; phylum Streptophyta; class Magnoliopsida; order Solanales; family Solanaceae; genus Nicotiana; species Nicotiana sylvestris. Next base: position 70,060,792 of record NC_091063.1, read on the forward strand.
AATCTAGGAGACGCTGATAACGTCCAAGAGACCAAAATTAGCATCCACATTGAGCCGAATGTCAGAGCAGAATTGATCAAAACTCTCATGGAATTCAAAGATGTTTTTGCATGGTCATATGATGATATGCCTGGATTAAGCACCAATTTAGTGGTTCACAAATTGCCCACTGACCCGGCATACCCTCCGGTCAAGCAAAAACTAAGGAAATTTAAAACAGAAATGAGTGTAAAGATCAAAGAAGAAGTGATTAAGCAGTTGCAATCGAAGGTCATTCGGGTCACTCGATATCCCGAGTGGTTGGCCAATGTGGTACCAGTCCCAAAGAAGGATGGAAAAATCAGGGTGTGCGTCGACTACCGCAACCTCAACAAAGCAAGTCCCAAGGACAATTTCCCGTTACCCAACATTCATATCCTGATCGATAATTGCGCTGGGCGCGAGATCGGATCCTTTGTGGATTGCTATGCGGGTTATCATCAGATCCTAATGGATGAGGAGGATGCTGAGAAGACAGCGTTTATCACGCCATGGGGAACCTACTGCTATCGGGTAATGCCGTTCGGATTAAAGAACGCCGGGGCAACGTACATGCGAGCAATGACTGCTGTGTTTCATGACATGATACACAAAGAAATCGAGGTGTACGTCGATGATGTGATCATCAAATCTTGGCGTCAGGAGGACCATGTGGCAGACCTAAGGAGATTTTTCCAAAGACTCCGAAGGTATGATATCAAGCTTAACCCGGCCAAATGCGCATTCGGGGTTCCATCAGGAAAGTTGCTAGGATTCATCGTCAGTCGACGGGGGATTGAGTTAGACCCATCCAAAATTGAATCCATCCGAGATTTGCCACCGCCAAGGAACAAAACAGAGGTAATGAGTTTGCTGGGTAGACTCAATTACATCAGCAGGTTCATCGCTCAACTCACAGCAACTTGTGAGCCCATATTTCGGCTACTGAGAAAGGATGCTGCAGAAGGTTGGACGACAGAGTGTCAAGAGGCTTTCGACCAAATCAAAGGGTATCTGTCTAATCCACCCGTGTTGGTCCCGCCTAAGCCCGGGAAACCCCTAATCCTTTACCTGACAGTCTTGGAAAATTCATTTGGTTGTGTACTGGGGCAACATGATGACACAGGAAGGAAGGAGCAGGCCATCTACTATCTTAGCAAGAAATTCACAGTGCATGAGGTCAAGTACACTCAACTCGAGAAAACATGCTGCGCCCTGACTTGGGTAGCTCAGAAGTTGAAGCACTACCTGTCTTCATATACTACTTATCTTATATCCCGTTTGGACCCATTGAAGTATATATTTCAGAAACCTATGCCCACGGGAAGGTTGGCAAAATGGCAAATTCTGCTCACAGAGTTTGATATCGTCTATGTGTCGAGGACAGCCATGAAAGCTCAGGCACTGGCCGATCATTTGGCAGAGAACCCCGTTGATGAAAAGTACGAGCCTTTAAGAACATACTTTCCCGATGATGAGGTAATGCACACTAATGAGATGGAATTAACTGAGGAACCGGGTTGGAAGCTTTTCTTCGATGGAGCTGCAAACGCAAAGGGGTTGGAATAGGAGCGGTACTCATTTCTGAAACAGGACGCCATTATCCTGTTACAGCTCAACTACGCTTCTATTGCACCAACAATATGGCCGAGTATGAGGCTTGCATTCTGGGTCTGCGCTTGGCTGCTGACATGGATGTCCAAGACGTCTTGGTCTTGGGAGACTCGGACCTCTTGGTACATCAAATTCAGGGAGAATGGGAAACACGAGATCTAAAACTCATACCATACCGACAATGCTTGCATGATCTGAGCAAGCAATTTCGATCGGTGAAGTTCAAACACATCCCGAGAGTTCACAATGAGGTTGCGGATGCCTTAGCCACCTTAGCATCAATGCTGCACCACCCTGACAAAATGTATGTTGATCCTCTACACATCCAGGTCCGTGATCAGCACGCCTACTGCAATGCCATAGAAGAAGAAGCAGATGGCGAACCCTGGTTTCATGATATCAAGGAATACCTCAGGATGGGGATATATCCAGAACATGCCTCTGGGGACCAAAAAAGAGCCCTTCGGCGTTTGTCTAATGGTTTCTTCCTCAGTGGGGGAATATTGTACAAAAGAACCCCGGATTTGGGATTGTTGAGATGCATAGATGCCAGTCAAGCAACGACGGTTATGGCAGAGGTACATGCTGGAGTTTGTGGACCACACATGAGCGGGTATGTGTTGGCAAGAAAGATCCTTCGAACAGGGTGTTATTGGCTCACCATGGAACACGACTGTATCACTTTCGTGAGGAAATGCCATCAGTGCCAGATACATGGAGATTTGATTCATTCTCCGCCAACAGAGTTACATACGATGTCAGCACCCTGGCCATTTGTGGCATGGGGCATGGATGTCATTGGGCCCATCGAGCCGGCAGCATCCAACGGTCATAGGTTCATTCTAGTGACCATTGATTACTTCACCAAATGGGTTGAGGCTAAAACCTTCAAATCAGTAACCAAGAAGGCAGTGGTGGACTTTGTTCACTCCCATATCATCTGCAGATTTGGGATCCCAAAAGTGATCATCACGGATAACGGTGCGAATCTTAATAGCAGCTTGATGAGAGAGGTATGCCAACAATTCAAGATTACACACCGCAATTCCACCCCATATCGTCCCAAGGCGAATGGAGCAGTCGAAGCAGCCAATAAGAATATCAAGAAGATACTGCGAAAAATGGTGGAAGGGTCCAGACAATGGCACGAGAGATTACCCTTTGCTTTGTTGGGTTACCGCACTACCGTCCGAACTTCCATAGGCACAACTCCTTATTTGTTGGTGTATGGAACTGAGGCCGTAATACCGGCGGAGGTCGAAATTCCGTCCCTCCAAATTATCGCTGAAGCCGGGATTGATGATGATGAATGGGTAAAAGCTCGATTGGAACAGTTGAGCCTGATAGATGAGAAAAGATTGGCAGCAGTGTGTCATGGTCAGCTGTACCAGAAGAGAATGGCAAGAACATATAATAAGAAGGTGCGCCCCAGGAAGTTTGAAGTAGGGCAGCAGGTATTGAAGAAGATCCTCCCACATCAGGTCGAGGCAAAAGGCAAATTCGCCCCAAATTGGCAAGGGCCTTATATCGTGACCAGAGTATTGTCCAACGGTGCTTTGTGTTTGACAGATGTCGAAGGTAGATGTGTCGACATGGCTATCAATTCAGATGCGGTCAAGAGATATTATGCGTAATTTATTTAATTATGGCAATTTTTGGTTTACTTGTTTGTATTTGGCATTTATTGGATAATGAGATGACGGAGGCAATTCTTTCTTCTATCCAAACACTTTTTAACCCTTGTTTCCCCCTTTGAGCCTTAAGTTATTCTTTCATACCCCTCTTTTGGAATCACTAATGGAAAAGACATGGAAAAAAAAGAGAAAAGAAAAGAAAGGAAAAGAAAAAGAAAAAGAAAAAGAAAAGGAAAAGAAAATGAAAAGAAAGAAAAGAAAAAAATAAAATCACAAGGAATATAAAACCGTGGGAACTACGTTTGACCTGATTCCTCAAAGAGGATACGTAGGCGCCTCACGGCTCGGTCATAGTATGCATCATAGCGAATATAGGATGCATAGTGTACATAGTGTGCATAATAGGCACAGTGTGCGTAACGCACATAGCGCAACATAAGTGTAAAAATAAATTCCCCAAGCAAGAAAACTGGGGCAGAGGTTATGTTTTAAGTTCCAACAAAGGTTTGATTCCAAAAGTTGTAGCACATCACCCATCAAATTATTTTCATTTTTATAGCCTTTCTTTAACCCCATACCAGTGCCAACATCAACGTCCAAAAGACCTCCCGATCAATGTTCAAGAGATGTCGAGTCAGGCAAATACGGCCGAGGATAATACACCGGTCCCCAGCAAAGAAGAGGATCGCAAGACTGGGAATGAATTGATGGTCAAAGGAATCCCCAGAAGAGAGGATCGTATCTACAACGCCCCGATTCCTCGAAAGAAATAAAATGAGAGAGTCTTATCGGTGAAAACCTTCACAGGCACCGAGAGGCGATGTAAGATGAGGGATATGAAATGAGAGAGTCTTATTGGTGAAAACCCTCACAGGCACCATAAGGCGCCGGGAGATGAGAGAAAAGAGAGAGTCTCATTAGTGAAAACCCCTCGAAGGGCACTATGAGGCGACAAGATAGAGCAGCAAAAGCTACCACATTCGCAACAAGATGAACATCCATTTATCATCCCCAGCAAGTCAGACCATCGGACAAATCGATTGATACAAATAGACTGGGTCGGGAATCTATGGTGCACGCCATGATCACGGGGACCAGTCAGGTCCTCCAGATAAGTTCTTCTGAGTTTCTTCTCCCCACCAAATATGGGTTCAGAAAGATTTTCTTCTTCTAGCTTTTATCTTTTCTTCCTAAAATTTGTCTTGAAAAGAATTTTTCAAAGCTTACTACCAGAAACCGGAGGGGAATTCATCCAATGCAGAATAATACAAACAGTCTTAGAAGCCGATCCCAGGCAATGCAGTGATCGTGCCCGACAATTTTGGAGGAAGTAAGCTCCTAAAGGGAGTGGTGTCGGGAGTTAAAAGCAGACTCCCACAGCACGTGTTTAAAGAGAAAGCAGAAAAGGGGATTAATTAAAGACCAAGCCCCAGCAGGCTAGAGACCCCCTGCAGGCAACTTTGCCCACTAATCAATTACGGGACATAGAGCAAGAAAAGAGAAGAAAGGAAAAATCATCCGCCAGAAAGGCACCCTCTGCCACCACGATGAAAACTAATTAAATCCCTTTGTCTGCTGCAGGAAAACAAAGGATTGATGATGGCAGCAAGATGCAAAGCCAGGGAAGTCACCAAAAACCGGGGCAGAAAATTTTCTGCCGATTGTCGAAAATTTTCTCGGAAGAACGGGGAAGCAATTTCAATACATTTAAGTTCTAGGTCGCCCACCAGTATAATGCGGGAATACATTTAAGTTCTAGGTCGCCCACCAGTATAATGCGGGAATACATTTAAGTTCTAGGTCGCCCACCAGTATAATGCGGGAATACATTTAAGTTCTAGGTCGCCCACCAGTATAATGCAGGAATACATTTAAGTTCTAGGTCGCCCACCAGTATAATGCGGGAATACATTTAAGTTCTAGGTCGCCCACCAGTATAATGCGGGAACATTTAAGTTCTAGGTCGCCCACCAGTATAATGCGGGAATACATTTAAGTTCTAGGTCGCCCACCAGTATAATGCGGGAATACATTTAAGTTCTAGGTCGCCCACCAGTATAATGCGGGAATACATTTAAGTTCTAGGTCGCCCACCAGTATAATGCGGGAATACATTTAAGTTCTAGGTCGCCCACCAGTATAATGCGGGAATACATTTAAGTTCTAGGTCGCCCACCAGTATAATGCGGGAATACATTTAAGTTCTAGGTCGCCCACCAGTATAATGCGGGAATACATTTAAGTTCTAGGTCGCCCACCAGTATAATGCGGGAATACATTTAAGTTCTAGGTCGCCCACCAGTATAATGCGGGAATACATTTAAGTTCTAGGTCGCCCACCAGTATAATGCGGGAATACATTTAAGTTCTAGGTCGCCCACCAGTATAATGCGGGAATACATTTAAGTTCTAGGTCGCCCACCAGTATAATGCGGGAATACATTTAAGTTCTAGGTCGCCCACCAGTATAATGCGGGAATACTTTTAAGTTCTAGGTCGCCCACCAGTATAATGCGGGAATACATTTAAGTTCTAGGTCGCCCACCAGTATAATGCGGGAATACATTTAGCTCTAGATTTTGGAATCAGTGGCCCCGCCTGAAGACGGAAGGTTACAACAGAGATCCCCAAGCAGGAAACAATAAAATCCCCAGCGCTAAGAGGCAGAAGGCTGCCAAAGCAAGCGCACATTCAAAAGAAAGAAGGAACGCGTCTCAGAGGAAGCAGTTCGGAAACATTATAGCATGCTCAACGTAACAATTTTGATGAAAAGCCATACCGCCGAAGAAACAATTGAAAGGCTTGAAGAAGAGGGTATGTTCCCAACGAGTCAAGCGAAGTGATGAAAACTGGCATTCAGAAAAGGCGAAGGACCAGCATCATCTCCAAAGTTCACAAAATAAAGGCATCAGAGGAAAGCATTAGCCGACAAGAAAGCAAGGCAACAAGAACAAGTTGAAGATAGAAGAGATCTCACACTCTAGCTTAACCTCTTGTTTTTCCTTTCAAGAACAATGTAACAAGGAGATCAGTGAGCAGTAGCATCCTACAGCAGCATGCAACAGCGCACAACAACAGCAAGCACTACAGTCACACAGTAGTCCCAGCTACCAAAATTTCCCGAACTACATTGACCTGATTCCTGTTCAGCCCAGGATATGTAGGAAACCTCTGAAGCAAAGGTTTGGTCAAATCTTTTTCTAAAAATGCTTCACACGGAGTACTCAGATGAGCATAAATCACCCGCTTTATCTTTGCACGAAAACCCTTCGTGTCTTCGGGCAAAGAGGGGCAGCTGTAAGCACGTGATTTTTGCTTCACGAGCAATCACTCCAGAAGGAAAACAAAAAAAAATAAAAATAGTGACAAATGACCCCGCGGTACAAGTTTTCATGACATGTATTGCTAGTCATTTGTGGGTTTGTCCATTTTGCATTTAATCATTATCAAACAAAATACAAAATATGTGTGTCATTAAAAGAAAATTCAAAATATATATATATGCATCGTTCGTTCTAGGTTGTGATTTAACTTACTTAAACATTTTAATTTGGTATGATAATTGTGTTGAGGTGTTACATTGTTGTTTGTTTTAATTTCATTTGTTTTATTATTTATTTTGTTATTTTTCATTTTTGATTTAGTTGTATTTAGAAAACAAAGAAAAGAGGGATTAAAATTGATTTGGGCCCAGAAAGTGAAACAAAAAAGGCCCAAAACCGGCACTCAAACCCAGTCCAAATCCGGCCTGCCCAAACGTTGGTTCAAACGACGCCGTATCAGCGTCCTTATTAGAGCCGTTGATCTGACTCAAACAAACGGTCCTGATCAAGCCACTCATTCAACCCCAAACGACGTCGTCTTAGGCATTTGATCTGAGCCGTTCAACCCCTTGATCCAACGGACCCAGGTTTTCCCCCTAAACCCGTCCAGTTTTGACCCGATCCAGCCATACCCGGCACCAACCCCTCACTTAAACCAAACGACCCCATCTCATTTCTCACCATCAGATCCAAGCCGTTGAGATCATCTGATCTAACGGCTCAGATACAATCCCCTACTCCGTATATAAACCCTCTATCACTCCCCACGCCCCCTATCCGAACCCCCCCTTCATCGTCCCCAAGCTCAAACACTGAAACCCCAAACCCTAGCAAGCCGCCCTAGCTTCCCTTTCACCAGAACCCGGCGGCACGAACGCCGGTGACCACCTCCTGAACACCCTAAGTCCCCCTCACTCTCCTGAACATGGATCTGCTATCCATTTGCCTCGAATCACTTTCTTTCGTCTCGAATCTTCATTTGAAGATTTGAGCCGAACCCGGACCTATGCCAAATTACCCCATCTTCATACCAAACACTCCCCTGACCCTCCTCGTGACCAAACCAAGCTTGGTTTGGTCCGAATCTACCCACGACTCCTAAAAAACCAGATCTGAAAATCCGGACCTTAGAACACATGCACCTGGGGAATCCGGCCAGTCTTAACAGGGGTTTGAGGTCTAATAGACCTTAGTCAAGGTGTTCTCATGTGAGAACACCCTGATTAAAGTTTGTTCGGCCTCAAGAGTTCGAAGTTGAGTCAGATTTGGGTCGTTTTGATTTTCAAACTTTTTTCGGTAAGTTTTCTTTTCTCTTTGTTTAGTTCTAATTAAGTTGTCCGCATGCTTCGTTGTGTTTGTTTGTTATTTTGTTATTTTTTCGGATTTCTTCCATCTCTGTCAAAGGCCTCTTGTTTGGTCAATTGTTTTCTGTTTGTGTTCTGAATGTACCCTATGATAAACGTGATCGTCAATTAGATTAGTCGTCAAATGAGTTAATTCATATAGACCCCAGTAATTGAACAAAAGTTGTCTGATGCCCTTTAGGTCCCTGAACGTATTGTTTATATGAGCGACTGATTATTACCTGTTATAATTAGTATAGTCGACCTGATAAATGTCGTCGATTAATTTCCTACGACTGAATGTTCAAATATTCTGAATGGACCTGTATTATGATTCGAATGTTGGGCATTACCTATGAATGTTAGTTTGTAACTACATTGTAAACAATTAAAAGAACCAGGTTGGGGCAGTTCTGAAATCGAATGATCAAAGCCCAAAGTGCCCTGATGCTGCAATAGGCAGGGCAGTAATAATCAAGATTAAACATGGGTAATCTGGGGTTTGAAAAGGGCAGAAAAGATTAGTTTAAATGAAGCTGACAAGTAGGGTACTAATTAAGATTAAACTAATGCCAATAGGGAACAAGACATAAGAGTATGGGGCTTAAAATGAATAATAAAATGAGCCCATAACTCTTGATTAAAGAAAGCCAGGCGTGGGGAACCAATGGCTGGCATCAAAAGATGCTTAAGCATGGGTTTAAAGGAGTATGGGCAGTCTGCAAGTAGGAGAGGAGGCAGCTTAGCTGCACTGGGTCATTTGGCTTATAAATAAGCCATTTGAGAACTTAAAAAAGGGCTGGAATTTTTAGTCTTGAGACTGGAACTTTTAGTTTGAAGAGAGGTCTACTGAGTTTAAAGAAAACTGAAAAACATAAGGTAGTTTCCAAAATATTGTAACCAAACACTATCTGAAAGTTGTATAAGAATTCATATTGGTCAAGCTGCCTTGGCCAAGTTCTGTCGTCTGCATTGACTGAGCTGTTTGTTGGTTGTTGAACTGTTGGTGTTGCTGCATTGAATACCCTGTTACTGTTGTTGTTTCATCACTCTTTCCTGAGATTGCTCATTTGGTACTCGACTATCTGCTGGTTCTTTTGTTCTGGGAAATATTGCTAGTTGTCTGTGGGCTGTGGAAAACACTTGGATTTTTTATTTGTTGTTGTGTTGTTGTTGTGTATCTGCTGTTGCTGTGTGTGCTACATACTGCCCAGCTGACCATTCCTTTCTTCTTTTCGTTCTCTATATCAGGTACACGACTGATACACTGCCAATGTAACTTGAAAGTTGAGCATGAATACAAAAGAAAGGAGTTGAAGTTATTTATTTTCATGTGTAGCCTGTATATTGAACATTATATTGTGTATAATAGTTTACATTTTGCCTGGATAGTAGAGGTAGTCCTCCTACATAATGAATGTCGATGTATGGCAACTTAATAGCATATTGTGTATATAGGCTGGTAGATAAAAGGATTGACAGTGTAGATAGGCTATACCTTAGACTTTAGCTATGTTTGTGATTAGTATATCCTTTAATGCATGTTAAGTATGAAACTATACATTGTTAGTTAATCTTATTTCCTTTGATAAGCTGCCTCGTTATAACTGGCAAACCATACCTTTTGGAACAAATAGCACAAGTCTACATTTCAACCTTACAAATATCAAGCCCAAATCGAATGAGCTAAACAGGCCTTCATCGGAAAAGCAGTGGCCCAGGTCCGGCCAATACTGTGTGGGCTGGGTTTGGGCCCATAGTGTCCATACGGCTGTCCATGTACGCGGTCGGGCTTCGGATTTTGCGAAAGCATTCGGGACTCCGCTATAAATAACCTACAAACATGTAACTAAGTAGGATCATTGCTTTCATTAGTAGAGACAAACGTAATAGAAAAATGTAGTCACTATAGGTTTATCCTTTAAAAATAAAAATGAGACGAGCCTCGCCAAATAAATCACACATCGCCGGGGCCCTCAATAAAATACATAACCATTGACTAGACTTTGGATTTGGCCGTTTAATGAACCTTCACGGCCTCTTCCTAAAATAACAACACGTTAGTCTCTTTAGGATACGCCTTAATAAACCTTACCTTCTTAAACTCAGGTGCACATTTATGTGACCCAAATCCAAATCTTAATGGAGTCGAAATGTGTCTCTAACCACGGGTACATTGATTGTAACGTGGTTCGAGATACATTTTTATAACGTTGCAATTCTTGATAAAAATAACAGTAAATGATAAAAGCGGTTAAAAGATAAAATTGGCACATAAGTTCACATTTGTATAAAATCAGATAATCAAGCCAAATATAACAGTTGAGCGACCGTGCTAGAACCACGGAACTCGGGAATGCCTAACACCTTCTCCCGGGTTAACAGAATTCCTTATCCGGATTTCTGGTACGCAGACTGTAGTATGGAGTCATTCTTTTCCTCGATTCGGGATTAAAATTGGTGACTTGGGACACCCTAAATCTCCCAAGTGGTGACTCTGAAATAAATAAACCAATCCCGTTTCGATTGTCCTTTAATTGGAAAAACTCCCTTGCGCCCTCTCGGGTGCGGAAAAAGGAGGTGTGACACACATTTATAATCAATTATAATGAGAAGTATTTTCCTTGTCGACATCTCATACCTTAGATACTTTACAATTTCATACTCTCGATCTATTATGAATACAAGCTTAAGGGCCGGTCATAACCAGAGTTCGGATAATTACCCTTACGCTCGGGGACTGCCGTTCAAAAAATAAACAAGTTCGAATTATTAAAACTTCGAAAATCATAAGACCTTTTAGGCAATTCTCGATTTTCATAGGCCACAGCCACCCTACTCGGGGACTGACATTTCAGGCAAGCTCGAAGTAAAATGGGCAAATAAGCCCAAGGGGCAAATCCCGAACTAAAGAAGCTACGACCAAATTAATGCAGTTCGGAGACGTCCGAATTTTGTAACAAAACAGGCCTTCGAGTTCTTTCATAAACCAGTTAAAAAGGCTACCTCCGGCTAAATCACAAAAGGCTTCGATAAAATCAAGCCTCGAAAACTCTAATGAGTACAAAGTTGTTCGAACTCTCGAACGTTTTTCATGGTATGTCATTACAAGTTTTGCAAATACAAATAATACAAAAACTTTTCAAGACGAAAAGGGGAAGAAAGCCATAAATAATCTTTTTACAAAGGCCATATCGACCTAATATAAGAGCTTAAGGGATGTTCGACCATCCTCGCTCAAATAAAAATCCTAAGGTTTTCCTCACTTCAGGTTCGATCATACACTCACTCGATCGTAAAGGTTGTACTAGTTCGATTTCGAATAGATTGTCCGAGCCTCGGACCTTAGAATACGTTTCCATAATTTTATAAGCCTGGAAAAAAAAAGTGACAACTGATTCATAAGCCATAGAAAGAGAGATGTTTCATATATTTATCAATTTTTTTTACAAGGGCCATATGGCTCGATCAAGAATTCTTTATAAAGGTCGGACGGCCTCGATGGAAAAACAAAAAATCACTAAGCCTAAATAGCATGGTCCTTGTCGGAAGAAGTATCTTTGCCCTCGGAATCTTCTTTACTAGACCCACTCAAATTTTTGGAGTCTTCCTCAGGAAAAGCCAGCTTTCGAGCCTTTGTTTCCTCTGCCCTGGCAACCTCGATTTCAGCAGATATATCAAAACTTTGATCACGAGCTCCCTCAAGAGCCTCCCTTCGAGCCTGCCACTTTGCATGGTCCACCATGCTTGCGTTAGGGTGGCTTTTGCGTTGGCTTTGTATTGGGTCGCATTAGCCTGGGCCTTAATATTGGTCGCGGCCGTCGTAGACCTGGCCATATCGAGCCCTTTGGCCAAGTTGGCCAAATGGAATTCAAGCTCCTCGGCTCTCTTTGCATGAACCATGTCATTCTCCCTTGCTGCCCGAAGCTGAGACTCAGCCAACCCAGCTCTACTTGGATGTCCTCCTTATGTGTAGACAAAATGTCCATGAACACATTGAACTCTTCATCCTCGGCTCGTTGGAGGTCATTGATCTGTTCGAGCCTCTGTTGAACCTGCAGAATCGGATCATTAGTTGTTATCTCTAACTCATCCTCACTATCATGAAGTACTCGGAATACCTGCTCGGCCATCTTAGCATGTTTATCTTGAGCCGCCACCAAGTCAACCTGAGGTATCTCACTGAGAAACTTGTAGGTATCGTATTTCTCAGTAAGGCCCTGAACCTCGGCCTTGCACTCTTTTCGGATTCGAAGAAAAGCCTCATGATGCAACATAGAAGCCTAAAATAAATGAAGAAAAATATTAGAATTATTTACGATTTAAAGTTATAAAGAGATAATGGAAAGACCCTTGATCTTACCCGATTCAGAGCATGATGGTCCTCGTTGAACAAGCAAGCGACTTCCACTTCATCCATCTTGGCCCGATCCTCCTCGGTAACCAAGCATCGGAGATAACTAGACACCCCTACTGGGTCAGAGAAAACCCGAGCATCCTCCAAGACCGAGATGATAAGTGGACGCTTATGATCGGGATCGACATTGGGGGCCAGGAATTGGTTGGTCAGTTTAAAGCTCGAGGAATTCTCACTTGAGCTCTTCCTCGGTACATCCAAGTTACCTAGACCGGTGACATCCTCTACCTCAACGAAATAACCACGAAAAAAATCCTCCTCTCTGTGGGATCCTTCCCCGTGACAAGTCTCCGCAGCCTCAGTGTCATGTATCATCGAATCAGATACTGGAGGGAACAAGGGGGAGTGCCCAATCTCTATTGCCCTAAGTGGGTCGTGTGAGGCATTGCCTCCGTTATGGGGAACCTTGAGCCCAGTTTCTGCACCAGCATCGATTGCCTCATCGGTAGCCTTCTTGCCTCGAGGTAAAGTATATTCCACTTTTTCTAGATCGAGCTCATCAGGCCGGGGTAAAATAGTTTCGGCTCCTGCCGGCCCGGTGGTTCCTTGAATATTGGTACTGGCTCGCACTCGAGTCACAAGTGCAGAATTTTCTTCTTCTTCTTCTTCTTCTTCTTCTTCATCATCTTCATCTTCATCTTCAGCCTCATCCCTCAACCGTTTGACTGACTCCATAGTTAGGCGGATGACTCCCCCCTAGGTTATGGGACCTCCTAGCCGGTCTTTTCTTTTTCGGGATCGTAGAGCTCGAAGCCTCTTTTTTTTTCTTCTCTATGGCTTGCTTTGAGGATGACGATGGAAGAAGTGCCTCTTCTTCAGCAGAGGGGGGTATCATTGCTACATCTTTCCCTAGGCCCACAAAAGGAAAAAGACAAGTAAGTCCTATGCGAAGCCCGAATGAAAATCGTTCTAAGAAAAGGAAATTACCATGGTTACGGGCCTCCCATCGACCCTTTTATAACTCCATCCAAGCACGCTCGGAGTAAGACTTTTGCGACACTAAACCCTCGACCCATTGCTTCAGATCGGGGATCACTTCCGGCACGACGACAACAACTACAAGCAAAACTTAGATGAGGAAGGAAGATAAGAGGCAAAACGACAAAGTTAGATATTCAAGGTGAAGCAATACTTACGGTTCATGTTCCACTTTTTAGGGAACGACATGTCTTCGGCAGGGATTAGGTTTGAAGTCTTTATTCGGACAAATCCTCCCATCCAACCTCGGTCTCGGGTGTCACACCTCCTTTTTTCCCTACACCCCCGGAAGAGGGTATAGTATATAAGGGAGTTTTTCCAATTAAAGGACAATCGAAACAGGATTTATTATTAAAAGATACAGAGTCGCCACTTGGGATAATTTATGGTGTCCCAAGTCACCGGTTCCAATCTCGAATCAAGGAAAAGATTGACTCTGTTTGACAGTCCGCGCACCAAAAATCCGAGTAAGGAATTCTGTTAACCCGAGAGAAGGTATTAGGCATTCCCAAGTTCCGTGGTTCTAGCACGGTCGCTTAAACTATTATAATTGGCTTATTATCTGATTTTAATACAAGTTTTAGCCTATGGTACATTTTTAACTTATTAGCCTCTTTTGATTATTTTTAAGAAAGACTTCAACGTCATCTAAAACACGTCTTTGGACCACGCCACATGAAATGCACTCGCAGTCTGAGACACATTTTATTTAACGTTGTTGAGATTTTGGAGTTTGGTCACATGAAATACACACCCAAATTTAGGAATGTAATATTATTAAAATACGCACCTAAACATTCATTAATTGATTACTTTTACTAAGGTTTGAGATGGACTGCTAGCCGGATTCCTTTGGGCCAAATATACAATTCTCAAACCCAAGTGTCACTTCGCCTAAGCATGGTCAGTTTTGCTTAAATAAATTGTAGTATTCCTTGCTCATCACTGTTTACAACTTTAGTAAAAGAAACCAAGGAAATTAATTAACAATTATGTGTTACTTCACTTTAACCAAATAAACAAGTTATAGCCATAGATAAATCTACGTCGTCATCTAACGTGAAACAAAACAAACTCTAATTAAGGAAATGAACAAACAATGTCCTTTTGCTCCTCTGTCCCTTTTCAAATTATTAGTTTGTATCATGGTTTGTCTATCAGTTCATTATCAACAATTAAACAGTCATGTTGGACGGAAATGATCGCAAATTCAGAAAAATATTCAGCTTTTTCAGCCGTTTCTTCGTTATTTTCTCGTTCTTCAGCCTTCTCCTTTATTGTTTTTGTGTCTTCTTTTTTATATAGAGTTTAGGTTTTTTTTTTTTTTGTAGGGTTTTTAGGTTAAGGGGTATGGGCCTAGGAATTATGGGCATGGAAATTGTGGGCTAGGTCCAAAATTAGGCCTAAAAATGGGTTGCTCGAGCCCAAGTTCTATCATTTCCCCGCGAACAAGACTAAAAATACGATCTCAATTATTAATTAGTCATACTATTCAAATAATTATTAAAATAAAACTAATCATTAAAACAATCTATTTTGGTATTTTCAAATATCATATTAAAATAAAAATACGATACTATTTTTTTTATATATTTTTTTTAGGTTAAAAATGACTACAAAACATTCATGAACCTATTTTTGTAAATTTTTGTTTTCTTGTAATAATATAGAGTAAAAGAATCAAAATTACTTAAAATATCTATATTATGCCTAAATTAAATATTTTACACTAATATATAAAAAATCTTAGGGAAGGTCAAAAATTACATGTCTACAGCTGCCCCTCTTTGACTGGAAACGCGCAGAGTTTTCAGAAAAAGAATGACTAGACAGGTTTTTGACCCGACCCTTATTTGGAGAGACTAAAACTAAGAGAGAAGGGGAATGTGACCGAGCCCTGGTATCTGAGCTGCCTACATATCATTGGCTATAAAGGAATCGGGTCACGTGTAGTTCAGAAGTGAATGAGGTGATGGAGTATACCGAGGTGGAGAGCCGGTCGAGGTGCCGTTCCGCCGAGGTTCCAGTCCACAGTCCTGTTATTACATCAAAAATCAAAACATGAAAAAGACTAGCTAAACTTATCAACTACGAGTTACAAGATTCCTATCTATAAGTCTTCTGAAGCTTGATCTTGAGTCTTGAATGGTTTTTCATGCAGACTTTAGATTTGAACCTTGGCGCTTGTTAGCTGCAGGTGCTAGCTCATTCTTCTTCAGCTTTTTGGGTCAAGACCGGACCTGTAGTGCTTGTCACTTCCACCATGTCTTAAGCAGTTCACATCCTCCATCAACTTCTGCATTTGGATTGACTTGTTGCCTTTCTCTCTTTTTCCTTTATTGTGGCAAACTTCGGTTGATCATCTAGGACTGCTGACTCGCAATCTTGACGTGAGCTTCTTCTGTTACTGACCTGCATTGCATTCTGAATTGAATTCCCTTTTTTTTTCATGTGGGCGCCTGACTGCTGAACTTGAACCATCTTCTCTTGTTACTTGACACTGTTTTCCCTTGCACCTTGAACCATTTTCCCCTGAAACTTGAACTATCTTCCTTCGAAACTGTTTTCCCTTGAAATTCGAGTCGTCTTACCTTGACACTGATTTCTCTAGAAACTTGAGTTGTCTCCCCTTGTTCTCCAGGTGGGCGCCTAAAAAACAGACAAAACAAAGAAAGCTTTATGCCCCAGTTTGTACTAAGAAGATTAGCAAAATTGTAAGCCACTTGTACTATTGATGCAATGATAAAAGTAAACTAAAAAATAGACTAGAAAAACTATAAACTGATCTTGACTAAAGTAAAAACTGACCCTATTCTCCAGGCGGGGCCCCCTGACTACTAACTTGAAATGTATTCTCTGCTCTCCAGGCGGGCTCCTGACTGCTGACTTGAAATGTATTCCTTGCTCTCCAGGTGGGCTCCTGACTGCTAAACTTGAATGTATTCTCTGCTCTCCAGGCGGGCTCCTGACTGCTAAATTTGAATGTATTCCCTGCTCTCCAGGCGGGCTCCTGACTTCAACAAAATATACAAAACAAAGAAAATTTTCTGGCCCCATTTGGGTATCCGGCATATATGTAAGTGTAAAACGAATCACATTACCAAATATCAATAAGAACTTGAAAGGTAAATCTTGAATTGTACTCCCTTGTTCTCCAGGTGGGCTCTTGATTGCTGATTGGAAATGTATTCCCTGCTCTCCAGGCGGGCTCCTGATCGCTGACTTGAAATGTATTCCCTACTCTCCAGGCGGGCTCCTGATTGCTGACTTGAAATGTATTCCCTACTCTCCAGGCGGGCTCCTGACTGCTAACTTGAAATGTATTCCCTGCTCTCCAGGCGGACTCCTGACTGCTGAACTCGAAATGTATTCCCTGCTCTCCAGGCAGGCTCCTGACTGCTGACTTGAAATGTATTCCCTGCTCTCCAGGCGGGCTCCTGACTGCTAACTTGAAATGTATTCCCTGCTCTTCAGGCGGGCTCCTGACTGCTGAACTTGAAATGTATTCCCTACTCTCCAGGCGGGCTCCTGACTGCTGACTTGAAATATATTCCCTGCTCTCCAGGCGGGCTCCTGACTGTTGAACTTGAAATGTATTCCCTGCTCTCCAGGCGGGCTCCTAACTGCTGAACTCGAAATGTACTCCCTGCTCTCCAGGCGGGCTCCTGACTGCTGACTTGAAATGTATTCCTTACTCTCCAGGCGAGCTCCTGACTGCTAACTTGAAATGTATTCCCTGCTCTCCAGGCGGGCTCCTGACTGCTGAACTCGAAATGTATTCCCTGCTCTCCAGGCGGGCTCCTAACTGCTGACTTGAAATTCTTCTCCCTGTTCTCCAAGCGGGTACCTAATTTCAACAAAATAGACAAAACAAAGAAAACTTTTTGCCCCAGTTTGGTAGCTGGGCACATATGTGAGTGTTAAACTGAATCATATTACCAAATATTACTAAGAATTTGAAAGCTAGGTCCCATTATCCAGGGGGTCCTGACAACTCTTAACTAAACGACAATTTTAAATCTAAGCTATATCTTTCAAAGGCATGACTTCCTCTACATCTTGTTATCTAAGAAGGTCTTAAACTACTCCCCATTATCAAGGAGGGTCCTGAAAATCAAAGGTCAAATTTTATCTTAAGGGTGACAACTTTCATGGCTGAATTATACTACCCTACAGCAGAGTCTACGCTAAATGTTGCTATCTAATGGAAATCTTAAAGCTATGTCCCATTATTCAGGAGGGTCTTGGAAACTCCTAATTGAATCATATCTCGAACATGCAAACTTCTAAGCTAACTAAGCTAACTTATATTCCTTTGGGATACATTTATGCTAGATTATGCTATTTCTGGACTTTAAACTAGGTCCTATTTTCCAGGAGGGTCCTGAGAATCAAAAATCAAACCTGTTTGGTGACTGCCTTTCTTTACGGAGGGTTTCTCCGAAACAAACGAAATATTCTGCCCTTGTTTCAAATCTAAGAAAAATCTTGTCAGTTTAAAAATATGGTGGTTGGTTTGTGGCCTTGACTTTGAGGACGGTTGCTCCTTCACTTCCCATGATAACTTTGATTTCCACTCGAAGACCTTGCTTGTTTATTAATTAACCACTTTCTCTATCACCCTTATCACGGAAAATACTTCTGATCCGTTCCAACCCAATACCCTTCATTTATTGCATTGTGCTCTTGCATGTACTAAACCTTTGTGTTTCTCATGAATCTCAAAGCATGACAATTGCCACCCATTCATCGCGCATGTTATTTTTTCTTGACTTAAAGCACTGGCCCTGGCCTTGAGGCCTGTTGCTCCTTCACTTACCACGATAACTTTGATTTCTGCTCGGAGGACCTCGCTTGTCACTGATTAAACACCTTTTGTCAATCTTACCACAAAAAATACCTTTGATTCGTTCACCAAGCCCCTCCCATCTTGTTGCATTGTTCATGAATTGATATGCACCAAACCCTTGTGTTTCACTAGAAATACATTTGATCCGTTTACCTAGCACCCTCCATCTGTTGCATTGTTCCTGAATTGATGTGTACCAAACCTTTATATTTCACAAGGGTCCCAAAGCATGTTGCTTGTTACCAGCTCAGTGCGCTTGTTGTTCTTTCCTGACTTATGACACTTTGATGTACTGGCCAGATCCCGTTTTGTGCAATTGGAAAGCTGGTGGCATATTTTGAAGTCATTTCTCACTTATTTTGACCAAACAGACTCAAGAAGAGGAAGTAAACAAGACAAAAAGAACAGAGTAAAGGACAAAGGAAAGAGATGATTCCTAACAAGAAAACTACAAAGTAGAAACTTATCAAATGTGGACACCAACTCTAATGACCGTGGCATGCACATGTGGCCTATTCTGTCAGGCAGGTCTGATGTTCATCTCCTATTATACCCCAAACCGTGAAATTGGGCTTCCATGCTCCGATTATCCAATCTGATTCACAATCCTTATTCGACATGTAGTGCTTGAGGGGTTTTCACCATCAAGCCTCTCTCATTTTGTTCTTTTTGTCAACTTACCGTCGCCTTACGGTGCCCGCGAGGGTTTTTACCAATAAGACTCTCTCATTTTGGATTTCTCTCAACTCTCGTCGCCCTACGGTGCCCGTGAGGATTTTCACCAATAAGACTCTTGTTTTCATTATTTTTCTGTTTGGACTAGAGTGTTGCCCCTGATATGAATTACCTCTCCTTGCTTGACTTGGCATCTCTCGAAGACTGATCGGAAGGTCTTTCTTTGGACCGTAACGTGGGCTTTTGGATAGGGTTGAAAAGAAAGGATATCAAAGGCTCAAAATAATTCGCATGGGTTCAAAATTACTACTTTCGGACTCAGATTTCTTACAACAACCACAACTTCTGCCCCGGTTTCTTGCTTGAGGACTTTTGGATTTTTATTTTGATGAGACCGAACCATGAGGCTGCTTACGTATCCTTAAAAGGAATCAGGTCGAACGTAGTCATAGAAATTACTTTGTTGTTGTGTTTTTTCTTTTCTCTTTCTTCTCTCTTTTTTTTCTTTTTTTTTCTCTTTTGCTTTTTCTCTTTTTCTTTTTATTGTTTTTCTTCTTCTTTTCTCTTTTCTTATTTTTTTTCTCTTTTTTTTCTTTTTTTTTCTTTCTTTCTTTCTCTTTCCTTTTCTTTCTCTTTTTCTTTCTTCCTTTTCTTATCTTTCACGCTTGTGTTTCTGATATTCGCTACTGATTCCGAAAGAGGGGTATGAAAGAAAATAAATAAGGCTCAAAAGGGGTGACGAGGGATAAAGTGTTTAGATAGCAGAACAAAATGCCTTCGTCATTCCAATCTTCAAAACATGCCAGGTACAAACAACACAATTAAACAAACCAAGGAAAACATTCATAACATATTTTGATTGCGCCAGACTTGATGACCGTATCCGCATATTCGCCTTCTACATCTATTATATACAAAACACCATTGGACAACACTCTCACTCTCATTACCACGAACGGCCCCCTACAAATTTGGGGAAAACTTGCTTTTATCTTCAAATTGATGCGGCAGGATGCATTTCAATATGGGTTCTTTATGTTCTATCTGCCTCAGTTTCACACAATTCGGGCTTGAGGTGATCTCAAAATGCCTTTACTTATTTCCCTCAAATGTCCCTGGATCTTCAACATTGTTTCATTGCTTCGTGATTAAACTGACTTTTAAAACCAGGCTGAGAATTACGCGTGCATGTCACGTCACTAGAGACAACAGGAAAAGAACTATAGAAAGAAAAGAGAGCTAAACAAAAATGACTAGAAATCACGAAAAACAGAAAATGGCATTAGACAGATGGTGAAAGGGTTTAGACAACGACACAAACAAACTAAATTGGGGTTACAAACCTAGAACAAACCTAGACAACACTAAACGGGCTATTATGACTAAACAAACTAAGCAAACTAAAAGGATAGAAGGGTTTGAGTCACAAGACAGTATCTGGATTACAACCCTGAAATAACCCGGACAATAGAAATGACAACAAAATAAACCACCAAAACTCCTCCCTGGCTAACCAAGACAGAAGCGTCTTTCCAATTGCCAAGCTCGGCATCTTAACCACTGAATTCCGCATCAACATTACTAGGACCTTCACAAACTTCCATCACATTGTTCTTAACAAATTGCTTTTGGGTTCCCTTTGCTGGCTCGTTCTTAAGATCAACCTCTGATAGCACTGAACACTTCGCAGCGCGTGGACCTTCGAGGATCTCAGAAGAATTTCCATATTCCTTTTCAAAACAAATCATACTCACCATATGCGTCTCATTACGAACATGCGATGGACTTTGGCTAGTGTTTGCTGCATCTGGATTTTGCACGACAATGTCACCTGCATCAATAAGCTTCTGAATTGCTTTCTTCAGATTCCAACACTTCTATATGTCATGGCCCCGGGGCATCTGAGCAATATGCGCACCTTTGAGAAAAATCAAACTTCTTTGACAGAGGGTTTGGCATTTTTATATGAATCGGCTTCAACATGTCCAATTGCTTCAACTTTTGGAACAAACTGGCGTATGACACTCCCAATAGGGTGAAAGCCTTTTCTTTTTTCAGCAACCTCTCATTCTTAAATGCTTGATTGGGTTGGAAACCTGATCCAGCGGGTTTTCGATAGGCTCGTGGGGGTGGATAGGCATTTTGTGGAGCTGGGTACTGAGAGAGTGATGTACGATTTTGGGAGTTCCGTGGAGAGAAGTGGCATTGGAAAGGATCATCTGGTGCATCAGGATATCCATGAGGACGATGTCGAGGCTGGAAATGTTGATCGGGAAAGCCCATCGGATCATCTTTTCTGTTTCTCTTTCTTCCACCCAAGCTTACTGGGATGTTCTGAATGTCTTTCGAACAACTCATGATTTTACCTGATTTGATTCCCTCTTCTACTATCTCCCCCATTTTTAACACATCATTGAAAGGCTTTCCCAAGGCCGGGACCAAATGACTGAAGTAGGTGGGCCCCTGGGCTTTTAGGAAGAGCTCAACCATTTTTTCTTCCTCAATCGGGGTATTGACTCGAGTAGTCTGCTCCTTCCATCTGAGTCCAAATTCTCTAAAGCTTTCCTCCGGCTTCTTTTCCATTTTAGATAGGGAGGAGCAGTCTAGGGTAACGCTTGATCTGTACTGAAAGTATCGAACAAAATCTTGAGCCATGTCACCCAATGTAGGCCCTTACCAACATCTTGACGAATATACCGGTCCAAAGCTGCCTCAGTCAGGCTCTTACTGAAATATGCCATCAACAAGTCATCTTTCTCTCCAACGCTTCTCATTTCACTACAATAGACCCTCAGGTGGGCTACCGGATCTCCACACCCATCATACAAGTTAAATTTTGGCACTTTGAACCCCGCGGGCAGGCAAACGTCAGGGGACACAAACAGTTCTTTGTAAGTCATGCTACCTTGGTCTTCCCTTCCTTGTTGTTTTTTCAAGGATTGTTCTATGTCTTTCAGCCTCCTGGGTATCCCATCTTTCCTTTCTTTTCCTGTGAACCTTTCATTTTCAACATGCGACTTATCCCGAGGGCTCTGTTTGTATGAGTTGGGAATTTGTGGGCAACCTCTGAGGGGTAATATTGGGCATCGTGAGCTTTGAGTGGGTGTTCATTGTTGGGGATGGTGGATAAGACAGGAGGGAAATTTTTGGGGAAGGTAATTGGAAAATGAGTGACGGAACTATTAGGGTGGTTGGGAAAGCCATGGTAAGCGGGTGAATCTGGAGAGTATGGGGGATCATCTGCCACTGCGACCGGTGTTCGGTGTTCGGGGAACCTAGTTAGGAAGCTAGGTGGTGGCGGGGGTGGTGCATTCCCGGTCATCCAAGCCTGATACATGTCTGCCATGTGTTGTCTTAACATCCTCACCTCTTCAACCAACCCATTGTCCAGTTCAACCAACTGCTTTCGAGCGCCAGTATCAACCGACTCAGTTCCGTTATTGTCTGCCATTGTCTTTTGACTTTATGTTGCAGAGAAGAGTTACCACTTCGAGAACTACAAACCAACCACCCTTCTGCTATGAATATAACAAAAATGAAGCTATCACGTTAGCGTTAGGGCATTTAACATAAGATAATCTCACTTTATGTACAATGCACCTAGTCACAGTTGTCGGTTCTAAAATGACTTCGAGGGTACAAAGGTCAGTTGGCATTATTCCAATTTGTTCATTTCAATCCTCTCTTTTCTTTGCTTTTCCAACACTTGCTTGATCATTTTCCTTCTTCTTTTCTTTCTGATTATCGCTCTTTTCTTCCCTCTCATTTCTTACATCCCATGATCTCATCTTATATTTTTTTTTCTTTCTCTTTTCCCTTTTTTTCACATTCTTTTAATAAAAAAATGATTCGATCGAACCCTATGTAGGTTGCCTACGTATCATGACCCTGCATGAATCAGATCTTTGCGTAGTTCTGGAAGATCGGGAGTAAAGCAAACAAACTAACGTTCTCTTTTTTATTTTCTTTTTACCTTAGTGACTACTCTGATGAGAAAAAGAAATAAAAGAAACAAATCTCTTTTTTTGAATTTTCTAGACTTAATGTTCTATAACCTATTCTAAACTCAAGTTTAACAGATTTTTTTTTTGAAACAAATACTCTATTAAAGAAAAATCCTAGAAGAGAGAAGGATATTTTTTGACTCTTGTTTTTTGAATTTTCATTTGATATCACTGAAGAAAATTCGTAATGAAAAATGAAAAAGACAAAAATTGTTTTTGGATTTCAAAATTCTAATGATAAACAAAAGATAAAGTATGTTTTTTTTTCTATGTACAATATCCTAAAGTTCTAATGAAAATAAAAAGAATTTTCTTTTCATCTGTCAATAATTTCCCAAAGAAACACCTCACAAGAAAATCTTTTTGGATTTTGGAATTAATGCCTTAAAGTAAACTTTTTAAAGAGGTACTAAAAGAAAATTTTCTTTTTTTTTAATTTTGGTCCTAATATAGTAAAGAAAATATAAAAACAATTTTTATTTTGATATTAATTGCCTAAAGGAAAAACAATCTCAAAGAAAAAAAAATTTCTCATTTCTAGAATTAATATTCTAAAGAAAACTTATAACGAAAATATAAAAACACAAAATTTCTTTTTTTTTTTTTTGGATTTTTGACTTGTAACACATTTCCAAATGCAAAATAAGAAATACAATAACAAAAGACTATGCAAACTTAACTAGGCAATACAAACTCTAACATCACCTAAAAGACTAAATACTACTATACAGGACTAGAAATTAAAACAAAAATAATTGACTCAAAAACATAAAACGGCTCCTCGAGCAGCTTCTGAATGCAGTGATCTTGGGGTATCTGTCATGCTCAAACTCCGGTAAGTGGATCCACACTTGTATGAGAAAACTTAAACCAACACTATGTGAAACAATAATATTCCCTACTAGACACATGCAGGACATGATTGATGCTATTTTTGCAAAATGACTTATTTAGCCAAAAAGTGATTAGAAGTGCAAAATTTGGCTAAGACCCCGCAAAGACAAGAACCTAAAATTTACTAGGAAGACCGGACCCTATGTGGGTTGCCTACGTATCCCGCCCCGAGAGACGAGAATCAGGTTCGCGTAGTTCGGGCAAATTGGATACGGGCGAAAAATAAAAATAACAACTAATTTAGAGAAAATATTTTTGTTTTCTTCTTTTCTTTCTTTTTTTTTGAAAAAAGATGAAACATGTAAACTCTTCTTCTTCTTTTTTCCCTTTCTTTTTCCCTTTTCCCCCTTTTTTGATTTTTTATTTTTGAAAAATGATGAAAAAATACAAAAATCCATTGAATTTTTCAAGCTCTCTTTTTTTCTTAACAAAATGTAACAGAAAATATAATTAGGCACCACTCGCTTTATCTTCACACTTCACCCTCTCTTTTTCTCTTTTTTTTCTTCTTTCTTTTTTCATTGTTTTTTTTTTCTTCATTTACCCTCAGCTATCATTGGTTCGCCAAATGACCTTTTTACCCTTGACTAAATGCAACATGTAGCACATAAGATGCATCAGGATGGTCTTTTTCATTTTTGGTATACCTGTCCTAGACAGACCCAACCCCTGTGTTGAGTCTCCAAAGTTAAATACACATGATGCAAGCAAACGTTCCTACTAGGGATCCGACATGAGGTCTTGTTGTACTAGGTTCAAAACCTAGGTTTATTGCTCTAGACCTAGCTTACTCGAGCGGACAGCTCGAGCCGAGGGGCAGCGTACCGGGAATACAGAAGCTTCACCGGCTTTGCAACTTGTCCGAACCTCGTTCTAAATTTGGGATATGACTCTAACAGAAAAGAAGTCACACGAAGTGCACACTTCTTCATGATTTAGAAGATTCAGAGAGAAGAGGGATTTCACAACAATTTATATACAGTTCACGGAATATCAAAGCGGTAAAAGCAATCAATTAGCACATTAGGCCCAAATCATGTAACAAAATCAAATAATGAATAAAGCCAACTATAACAATTATTCTAAGCTCGAATTCTTGAACCTTGAACCAGAGATTCTGGGTTCGAGTCCCCAGCAGAGTCGCCAGAGTTGTCACACCTCCTTTTTCCCCTACACCCCCGGAAGAGGGTATAGTATATAAGGAAGTTTTTCCAATTAAAGGACAATCGAAACGGGATTTATTATTAAAAGATACAGAGTCGCCACTTGGGATAATTTATGATGTCCCAAGTCACCAGTTCCAATCCCGAATCGAGGAAAAGATTGACTCTGTTTGACAGTCCGCGCACCAGAAATCCGAGTAAGGAATTCTGTTAACCCGGGAGAAGGTATTAGGCATTCCCAAGTTCCGTGGTTCTAGCACGGTCGCTTAAACTATTATAATTGGTCTATTATCTGATTTTAATACAAGTTTTAGCCTATGGTACATTTTTAACTTATTAGCCTCTTTTGATTATTTTTAAGGAAGACTTCAACGTCATCTAAAACACGTCTTTGGACCACGCCACATGAAATGCACCCGCAGTCTGAGACACATTTTATTTAACGTTGTTGAGATTTTGGAGTTTGGTCACATAAAATGCACACTCAAATTTAGGAATGTAATATTATTAAAATACGCGCCTAAAGCAAACTACGAGCATTCATTAATTGATTACTTTTCCTAAGGTTTGAGATGGACTGCTAGCCGGATTCCTTTGGGCCAAATACAATTCTCAAACCCAAGTGTCACTTCGCCTAAGCATGGTCTGTTTTGCTTAAATAAATTGTAGTATTCCTTTCTCATCACTGTTTACAACTTTAGTAAAAGAAACCAAGGAAATTAATTAACAATTGTCTGTTACTTCACTTTAACCAAATAAACAAGTTATAGCCATAGATAAATCTTCGTCGTCATCTAACGTGAAACAAAACAAACTCTAATTAAGGAAATGAACAAACAATGGCCTTTTGATCCTCTGTCCCTTTTCAAATTATTAGTTTGTATCATGGTTTGTCTATCAGTTCATTATCAACAATTAAACAGTCATGTTGGACGGAAATGATCGCAAATTCAGAAAAATATTCATACAAATTCAAATCCTGCCTCTCAATCGCGAAATAAAACCAAAACATCGAGATTAGGTAAGAATGAACCTTTGCATTAATGAATCAAGCACGGAGTCGAAATGTCGGCCGGAACAATTGAACAACGATCGGAAACTCGGATTCACCACCTTGAGGGAAAACTTAGCGCGAAACTCTCTGAATCTCGGACTGAGTTTGAACTTTGTGAAAATAGTTCCCGTTTTTTATTTTATTTTAACACAGGTGGTTATAAGATAAACAGAAAAAAAGGTTCACCGGCGTTTAACACTTCACTGCCGGATCTGAAAATTTCCAGCCACACTCCGGCGGGCGGCAGTGGTATCGAGAATCGCCCAGGATAGAGATGGTTGAAGGTCGAGCGGCTATTGGTGTCGAAGAAGGATGGTCGCTGGGAAATGGGGCTGTTGCAGTTCGTTTCCGGCGAGCTCTGGGTGGCGTTGGATCTTAGAGCTTCATGAAGAAGAAGCTCATGGAGGTCTCCGCTGCAGCCTTTCTGTCCCTAGGGCTGATTGCTCCCCTCTCCTTAAGGTTTTTTGGCGTTAGCTTCCTAAGGTGGAGTCTTCTTGTTAGGTTCGAGAATATGGAATCAAGGGGGGTGGGGGGGGGGGTTGAAGAAGATGACGCGCGGGGGTGTCAAAGCTGCGTAGCTTTCAGCTTTTTCAGCCTTTTCTTCGTTATTTCTCGTTCTTCAGCCTTCTCCTTTTTTGTTTTTGTGTCTTCTTTTTATATAAAGTTTAGGTTTTTTTTGGTAGGGTTTTTAGGTGAAGGGGTATGAGCCTAGGAATTATGGGTTAAGTTCAAAATTAGGCCTAAAAATGGGTTGCTCGAGCCCAAGTTCTATCCTTTCCCGCGAACAAGACTAAAAATACGATCTCAATTATTAATTAGTCCTACTATTCAACTAATTATTAAAATAAAACTAATCATTAAAACAAATCTATTTTGGTATTTTCAAATATCATATTAAAATAGAAATACGATACTATTTTTTGTATATATATTTTTTAGGTTAAAAATGACTACAAAACATTAATGAACCAATTTTTGTAAATTTTTGTTTTCTTGTAATAAAATAGAGTAAAAGAGTCAAAATTACTTAAAATATCTATATTATGCCTAAATTAAATATTCTACGCTAATATATAAAAAATCTTAGGGAGGGTCAAAAATCACATGTCTACATCGGGTCTCGTCTATGCTCGAGAACGGGGGTTTGGTGGCTCGACGGTAAAGCTTGATCATGCCTCCACGATAAAGCCGGGGGCTGTGGAGACGCATAAGGTGATCGAAGTGGATGCCCAAGGAGGATCACGATCCTCCAAAACGACAGATGGATTTGGCCTAGAATGACATCATACCTCTTGCAAAAGGCGACGATGATAAGGTGTAAGAGACATATCATGAAAGGGTAAGTATAAACACTTATATACCCCTCCACATGAGTTGTGATGGATTCCTCGGGGGTAGGAACTACTACATCTTTGCCTACCCAGTTGCACTCCTCTTTCACCTTCTCGAGGAGATTTTTTGTAATCGTACATATATACCTCAACATTGCTTCGCATCGACCCGGTGTTGAGGGTGTATTCTCCACCTTAAAATTAGCAACAGTGGCACACCTCTTCGGAACGAAGTCCTCAAGGGGGTGTTCCACCGTGGCTACAGCACCAACAGACTTTGATGAGGAAGCACTTTCCTTGTGTGGGATAATTTTTGAGGTCTTAGCCATTTTGTAGATGGGGAAGAACAAAACGGAGAAGGAACGCTTGGATGTTTTGCAATGAAACAAGTATGGAAATTCAGAGATCTGAAAATATAGAGCTTGAGGAAGGCAAAGATTTAGAAGATTAGAGTGAAGAAGATTTGTAAGTAAAGTTTGAAAAATAAAGAAAGATACATTTATAGGTTGAAGACGATGGTTCAGTACCGGTAGTGGCTGACCATCGATTGACAAGCATTAAATGCCTAGAGAACAGTACCGGCGGAATGTTTCAGTCACCTCTGCCACATATGTCACGATGCTTACGTCATGATAAATCGAGGGGATGTTCGAAGACTCAATTCGTTTCTTGTTGTTATACTCCAAGAAATGAGGGGACTA
This sequence comes from Nicotiana sylvestris, assembly GCF_000393655.2. NCBI lineage: Eukaryota > Viridiplantae > Streptophyta > Magnoliopsida > Solanales > Solanaceae > Nicotiana > Nicotiana sylvestris. The sequence goes on from NC_091063.1 coordinate 70,088,790, forward strand.
TCTGTATACGGTCAAATTTGTGCTAGCCTAATTTTGTGTGGCTGATTGGAGTTGGGTTGGCAGACCAAGTCTCAACCTCGCATTGTATCGAGTCTTGGCACGAAGATGGACCACTAAACTCATGTATCAATGACCGGTGAAGATCGAAATCGGCCATGATCGAGATCGAATCGAAGTAGGATAGAGAACGAGCGAGATCGAAGGGAGCTTGCTGGGTCGAATAAAAGGAAGTCGAGATATCCGTGACCAAGCAAGGATTGTGGCAGAAATCTCGGCATGTATCAAGTCAAGATCGATTATTTAGTCAATCATAGGATTTCTTTTTGTATTTAGAATTGTACCATAAGTAGAATTCCTCTACTATATAAAGAGGGTTCTAATCATTTTGTAAACATGACATTCACGCATAACAAAGTACTACATTATATTTTCTCTCAAGCTCTGTCGTTCGGTTCATACTTTTTGTAGCATACTCTATTGGTTCGAGGGCGATCTAGTTCCAAGACCATAACCGTTCATTATATTGGTTTGCTTTATTTTATGCTTAAATTTCTAATATTAATTATCATATTTCTCAGTTTGTGCCAAGTGAAATTACATATCCTTAAAACCACTTATAAATTTAATCGTTATCCAGTTTTAAGTGTAAACACTAACAACCCAAAGTATCCATGCCAAACATTTCTAGAGGGGCCAGGGAATGTATATGCTATCGAATAAAAGTATCAGACTTCTTTTATAATTTTATCTATTTTCTACAACAATTTGTGAATTATTGTACTGAACAACGATATTTTGGATTTAGCCTACAAAACCCAAATAATCATTCAAACAATATCTACAACAATAATGTAAAGAAAAATATTGATTCCAGAAAGCATTATTGACTTCTTGTTTCTATTTGACCATCTCAAAGACTTAGAACCTAAGGTTCATCATTAGTTTGACCATTCATAGAATTATTATAACCTCCATCCAAATCTCTTATGTATCCCTTTTTTTATTTTATTTTTTCATAACAAAATTATCTGGGCAAACTTGTCACCCAAACGCGTATTCAAGTCAAGTCCCAATCCATTCACCCTACTAAAGGAATATCCATTATCGTCAGTTAATAAAGAGTATAAAAAAACGTGGACGGCAGGATTCGAACCTGCGCGGGCAGAGCCCACATGATTTCTAGTCATGCCCGATAACCACTCCGGCACGTCCACCTGCTGGTCAGAAAAGGAGAGGTTTTTGTATTAACAAAATCGTTCTCATTCTGTTATCCCTTGATGATCATCCATCAACATCAAAAAGAGGAATATAACTCTCGCATAAGCGGTTGCGATAAACAAGCATCAACCCTCTCTCAAACAAAGGTCAACCCAAACCCCCAAACTTTCCCCAAAAAGAAATGCAGCAACAACCAACCCCCACCTCCGATTCCGATCTCCCCCGCCTCGCTAACATCAAAATCAAATCCTCTTCCCCCCGTTTCCCACCTCCTACCACTCCTTCCACCACCGATACCCCTACCGCCGGTGCTCAACGCAAGATCGGCATCGCCGTCGATCTAAGCGACGAATCCGCTTTCGCTGTTAAGTGGGCCGTCCATCAGTACCTCCGTCCAGGTGACGCCGTCATCCTTGTCCACGTCCGTCCCACTTCCGTCCTCTACGGCGCCGATTGGGGCTCCGTCGATCTCTCCATTGTCGATACCGAAAACGAAGAGTCTCAACGTAAACTGGAGAATGATTTCGACACGTTTACTACTACTAAAGCCTCGGACATATCTCAGCCGTTAGTTGATGCTCAGATTCCGTTCAAAATCCACATCGTTAAGGATCACGATATGAGGGAAAGGCTATGTCTGGAGGTGGAGCGGCTAGGGCTTAGCGCTGTTATTATGGGTAGCCGAGGTTTTGGGGCTACTAAGAGAGGAAGCGATGGAAGACTGGGAAGTGTTAGTGATTATTGTGTGAGGCACTGTGTTTGTCCTGTTGTGGTTGTTAGGTACCCGGATGATAAGGATAGTGGTGCAAATGCTGTTGCTGAGCCCGTGGTTTCTGTTGCATCAGCTGCTGAAGAAGATGAGGAGGACGCTGAGTACCATGATGCTTCTGATCATCGTAAAGGTATGACCCTTGTTACACTTTTTTATGTTTCTCTTTTTTGTTAATTTGGATTATGGAATGCTATTCTTGCTACTTAATTTTTTCATTATTAAGTCTTTTAGTATATTTTTGATGATCTTCGTGTAAAATAGCAACCCGTTAGCTTGTTTTTTTTAGCATTTTTGTTCTTTCACAGTTCCTTGGTCCCAATATAACTGATCAGGTTATGAGTACAAAGCTAACTTCTTGTTAATTTTCTGCTTGATATCAAAAAGTGATTGCTCCGTGTTCTGAGAATAAATTGAGTACTACAATGAACTCATTTTGAAAATAAAAAATACTACTCCTAAGAAAGACGTTTGAGAAATTTATAGTCAAAGGAAATGTTTTCTGAGTCTCCAAAATAGTTCTAGCGTCGTATAAATTGGGACAGATAGAATAGTTAAGTCCACTTACGTGCGAGTGTAGTCAAGTGAGAAGTTGAAAGGAAGTAAATGGAGTTACTGAAAGTCAAAATTAAGCCTTGCTCCTTCCTCCACTCCAACTGAAGATATTGAGCCCTTTACTAGTTTGTCCACCCTGCTAAGGTGTCCCTGCCCCACTCTCACCCTACCCCATTGCCATCTCTATCTTTCAATAGATTTAAACTATGCATCTTTTCCTATTGATTTTCCTGATTGGCATAAAATTTCCTTTTTATTTTGGCATGGCTGCTTCTTTAATCCTGCAATTGCTGCCAAGGATGAGCTCAATTTTTTTTATGATTCATGGATAAAATTTTGTGAAATCTGATATTCATTATGATTTGGGGGAAAATGTAATTTGGCTTGTTTTCTCTGTTGTCGACATCTGTGTACATCAGAACCTAGGGTTCCAAATTCTACTTTGCTTGATCGCAGAAAAGAAACGAAAAAAAACCTAAGGTCCTAATATACCAGAATGTGAAAAGGAATTCTTTTGAAATAGTAGTCAATCTGGTGCCTAGTTCTGGAAGAACAACATTCAATATGCCTGTATTAGGATGCCAACAGTCAAGTGCGTTGAACCCTAAAGTCAATCTGTTTTAAGTTGCTAAATGCTGTTGTATTGGTCTTTAAGCTCTAAACCTTTTGAAAAATTAGGTTTAAGTTGCACCCAAGGGTATGACCTAGTGTCAATGAAGTTTGGGAGAACCATGACCATGAGGTCTCAGGTTCAAATCAAAGGAGGCAAAAAATACTAGGTGATTTCCTACATTTGCCCCAGCCTTGGTTGGCAGAGTTATCCAATACTTATGTTGGTGAGAGGTAGTAGGTACCCGGTAGAATTAGTCGAGGTGCGTGCAAGCTGGACCGGACACCATCATTAAAATAAGATTTTAAGCTCTAAACCTAATATGAATTTGCTAAGCATTCCTTGGATGCTTAATCTTAATTTGTCCTACGAACTAGGATTTGAATGTCAATTGAAAGTAGATTCCTTTTTTCATGGCCACTAAAATAACTAAAGGTTGGAGTTATCCGTTGAGTTGAATCAACCAATCCATTACCCAAGACCACATAGGTGAAGAAGTTCTCTCCACTGAGCCTTACTTAGGGTCACATTGGGAAAGATGTTTGGACTTTGGAGGTGCATTGGTCGTGGCATGCAATGTGTATTTTTCATAAGTTGTTTAGTGAAGTGTTACCTAACCATAACTTTAGAGTGTCTCTGGTGGCAAAGTCTCTTTGCCAGCATTCAATGAGTGTTAAATGAGTGAACTGATGGTAGAACTGATCCCAGTACAAAAAGGAAAAAGAGGAAAAAAACAAAAATATAGTGATTGTGATAGTTTAGACGAAAATTTCAGAGTTACTTTCTTGAAATAGTCTTTAAAACGGCTCTTATCAAAATAAAGAAAACCTTTTTGTCTTTCAAACGACATGATGCTTGAATTTGGCACTTCCAAGTGTAAGCAAAATCCAATGCCATCCTTTTATGTCATTGTGCTGCTCTAGTCTTCTTGATGCGTCTCTTCTTATGATCCGCATACTTGCATGGAACTATTAGCATACTCTATGATTACTCGCGAAAGCAAAAGTTTAAATGAAGATGGTAAAGAGTGTTTTTTTTTGGGGTGATATGGGAGATGAAGGACCCATATGTTGCATATGCTTGCTAAGCCAGAGAGATCCCATGTTTCATTGTCAAAAGTGGTATAGACTTTTTTACGCTTTTCTAATCCGTCAGATTTGGGCATAGAAGCACTCTAACAATTATGATAGAAAGTGAGCTTCAGCACTTTTAAGTATCTCAGCACTGATTCAGGAAATGACAACTGGGTGTTTTATTTCTTTTGGATGGTTTCATTTGGGGTTCTCCCTACCGGGGCTTTAATCAAGGAGTTAATGAAATAAAATGAATGGGACCAATATATGTTATATTTACGTACATTTTATATAATATCAACTTATTGAAGAGATGGCAAGTATGGAAGTTATACTGGCCCTCTTTGAGAAACTGTGTTTGTTTCATGGTTTATGATGTTTTCGCATAGCTCTTTAAGTTAGTGTGTCACATTTAAAGTAATTACCAGTTTATCTTTTTGAATTTTATTCTTCTAGTAGAGCTGACACGGAAACAACAGCTGAAGTATTTTATTCAAATCTCCAAACTTGCATGAACTCCTTCACTGAGTATGTGAAATTCTGTTTAGTAATAAAAGAGGTTTTAGTATGATTGCCTTGCAAAGAGTTCCAACCTGGTTAAACATATTCTTGGCTATGATACTCTTTAGAGACTTTATTTTCGTGTTTCATATAAATTCGTTTGTGGAGTATGTAACTTCCTCAAAATTCTCAGCTCCGTTATTTTATGATTGTTATTACTGCCCGTTTTCTCTACTGGAAAAACTATTCTCACCTCTCTTGTGGTTTGCTAAGATACTCCCACTTCTTTGTGGCAGATTCATAGTGAAGTTGGACAAGATCTGTCCTCGGCTGCATTAGTGTTGACCAGCTTCCGCGATTAGGCCTTTTGTGATGCCTGGAGTCATATTATGTAAATGAATTGTGGAGTTTGTGTCTCTCAACATCAACTTATTACTGTCTCCAGTTGATGATTGTATCTGTTATGGTTGTCATCTGCTGAGTGTTCTTACATGATTGCCTTTAGGTATTTGTGGTGCGATCTAAACTTTTTTATAATGTGTCGACTATATGCTTGTGTTGTTTATCCAATTGCAAATCTGGTCATGCACTAAAATTGTGTGTATGGATAGATGTTTAGTGTAATGCGTCAAGATATGTTGAGCATGTTTGACTGGCTATATTTTTATTTGGAAGGTGAGCAATTTGGACCTCTCATTGTCCGAAAATAAGGGATAGATACATATATAAAGGAGTTGTCTCTAAAACTATATTAAGGAACTAACTGCCTATGATGAGCGACATGTGGTAGAGAAGCCAAAAGCGCAAGCTATAACACCGTCCCTCTGTCTATCTTCAAAACTTTGTTTTTTTAAAGTTCCCCAGTTCAATATATGCCTGCAACTTCACTTACTGTATGCCTCTGCAGAATATTTCTCCTTTTCCGCATACTACATCTGAAAGAGGGGAACTATGCATTAGCCAACAACAACATACCTAGTATAGTATAATCCCACGGATGGGGTCTGTGAAGGGTAGTGAGTATGCAGACCTTACCCCTACTTGGAGAGGTAGAAAGGTTGTTTTCGATAGACCCTCGGCTCAAGAAAAGGTGGAAAGCATTGATTAAAAAAGCGCTCGCTTTAAGCGCGAAGGGCAACGCTTCTGGTAATTGAAGCGACTCTGGTACGAAAAAGCGACCGTTTCTCTGTAAAAAGCGAGAAGCGGGTGAAGCGAGAAGAAGCGTCCGCTTCTATGTTTAAAATTAACCCAAGCCCTATTTTATTAAAAAACGAGATTTCTAAACCGTAAACACTGTCTGGACTTCTTCAACAACAGCGAGACTAGGGTTTTTCTTCAACAACAGCAGCGATTTCTTCTTCTCTTTCTTCATCAACTTCTGATTTTTGAAATAATCTCAAAGCATCAACTAGGGTTGTTCTTCTTCTTTTTCTTTCTAAATGTCCAAAAAGTCGCGAAATGCTGGCGATTTTTTTTTACTTTCGGTTCTTTCTCAGAAAACTTTTGCCCAATTTTTCCAGTTTCTACCCAAAATTTCTGCCCAATTTTTCCAGTGACTAGCAATGTAATAATGATAGTGGAATACAAGAATTTGACAATCTTGTAGAAGAATAAGATGCTCATTTTGTGCTTTAATTGATGTTACTCTTTAGTTTTTTAATTGAAGTACTGAACATTTGCTTATAATTACATGTGTTGTCTATGCAGTATTTATTTATTTTTTTTTTAAATTCTGCTTTACTTAAAAAAAGCGAGCGTTTCGCTTCTCACTTCTCGCTTCTCGTAAAATGGGGGTTGTCGCTTTTCCTCGCTTCACGCTCTTCACAACACTGGTGGAAAGGAAGAATATGAGAGAAGAAGAGGAAAGAGGGAGAAGAAAGGCCATAAGCAAAGAGGAGAAAAAGTAGCATCAAATAGTAACTATCAGGGAGCAAATATCCAGTAAAAGGAGCGAAAAAGTAGCATCAAATAGTAACCATCAGAGAGCAACAATCCCAGTAGCAATTTACAAAAAGAAAGGACGTGGTAACTTTCAACCCACAACACGATTATTACTAGTACTACTGGTGAACCTATGAAAAACTTGCAACTACCTCTGTCAACCCACCACCTTAATCCTCGACCTCCACACCTTCCTATCGCTAATCATGTCCTCGGTTAGGTGAAGCACCGACATGTCCTGCCTAATCACCTTTTCCCAATACTTCTTATGCCTACCCCTACCCTTCCTCATGCCCGCCATGGTCCACCTCTCATGCCTCCTGACCGGGGCATCTATATCTCTCCATGCATTAGAATTTTTGGATTATCAGTGACTCTACGTGGGGATACACACCTAACGCTTCTCCTTTGGGCATATTCCTAATTCACCTTTGAACATTTGAAAAAAAATGTCATGAATCAGACATTCCTTATTCATTTCAAACTTCACTTTCTTTTGTAAATTATAGATAATTCGTGAGAACTCAGACAAGAAACAACAACGTAGACTAGAGAAGCTAAAAAGATAAGAACGCTCAAATCTAATTAGACAGTAAACTATCTAAAATTTAAAGCCGCATGAGCTGGAAATGGATTGTAATTGATGCAGCACCAAAGCAGCAGAAGAGATCTGCTACAAACCCAAATAACACCAAAGTATATTGTATTGATAAATTGGCAATAATAGGAAATTACAAAGAACTCAAACACCACAAGAATGAGGATGAAAAAACACAGAGAGAAGGGAGATGAGAGGCACAGAACTTTCACATAATACAAGCCTACTGTAATTCTTATTCTATTAGGTATTTATAGGGAATGCTAAATCCTATTTCCTTGCTTCACACTTCACACGTTCCAGCACTGTGCTGCCAAATAAAGTCTGTTAATTTTGTTGGATACTTCTTCACTCTTCTGCTGCGCCTCACATTTTCTGTTACTTGAGGAGTGCTGATCTGGCTACTAACTTGGTCAGGTGCATGTGTATTTTCAGCTATTTCGGTATTCATAACAAGATCAGGGTAGCCCGGTTATGTTACAGAGGAGGTCATGCTTAATGTAACCAATGCCTTTTTAACTTTTGGATGTTTTGGTATATTGTTGTGTTTGGCCACAAGAAAGTTGGCTGTGTGAACCGTGTATAACTAGCGTTTGCAAATTCATTGAAAAATAGTCACTATTTTGCTGCAACACGAAAAATTCCAGCATAATATATTAGAGATCAATGCACCTGTGTATGAATTTCCAGCATATTATGCTGGAACTCCAACACGCGGAAAGTTCCAGCATAATATACTGGATATATTACATGCTGCTATGGAGTTCCAGCATATTATGCTTGACTGGTATAATATACTGAAACTATACTGGAGTTCCAGTATATTATGCTGGAGTATTTTACGGATTTTGAACAGTGTTTTCGTTCAGATTTATCTTTACGTTAAAAGTGACTAAATTTCGATTACTTTTGAAACTGTTGCTATTTTTGAATGACTACTTGTAAATTTGACTATTTTTTAATTTCTCCCGTGTGAACCGTGGCATCGCAATCCTAGCAAAGGCTGGCTCGATCAGAGTTGCAATACATTTTTTGCCTGGTTCCCACACAACTCGCAACTCTTTTTCTTCTCCTTCATGTCACTCTCTCAGTTCTCCCTTACAATATTTTTAGTGATTTTATTGTTTTGAAGTATATATCGAGTTTGGAAGGTGCAACTTGAAATCAATCTGCTATTGACAAAAAATAAAAAAGAGAACTGTTTTCCTGTTTGTCCTTATAGGCGTATGGGCTGAAATGATATAGCGGGAAGGCCAATTTACCTAGTTATACTATAATAGAAACTTATTTACCACTTTTCTTTAGGTTCCTTAAAAATTACATTCTCTATCTATATTTACTACTTATAGACAAAACCTTAATAAAGAGCATCCCTTAAATTTAGCATGTAACTGATATAGTCTCCCCCTCCCACGTTGCCCCCTCCCACCTCCCCTTCTCACTCTCATGTTATCAATTATAGAAAACCCCTACAATCACGTTTTCATCACATTTTTTTAAAAGATTTCAAAATATTCCTTTCTCTTTCATATAAATCAACCCAAACCTCTGCCACTTCATACAATATATCGACATTATCTGTGTTGAAATGTGCTTCATTGATAGCCATTAAAAAGTTTCGAAACTTTGAATTCAATATTCAGGTTTTACGAATTAGTGTGTTGTTTGGATTGAGTGTTCTTGTAAATGACTGAAAATATACCTTGGAGTTTATATTTTAATTTTGAGGGAGATTGTTTAAGTTCAAAATTGTTTTTAGTTAAAGTTTTCAGATTGAAACTCGAAGAAGAAAAAGTTTTAGAATTGTATCACGATTATATACTAATTGTATCACAATCGTATCAATATTCGGATTTTAAGAATTTGTGATTTGTTTGGATTGGGTTTTCTTCCAAACGATTGAGAATCTACTTTAGAATTTATATCTCAATTTTGAGGGAATTTGATTAAGTTTAGAGTTAATTTTAGGTAAAATTTCAGATTGAAAGAAGAAGAAGAAGAAGAAGAAGAAGAAGAAGAAGAAGTTAAGAATTGAATTAGGATTGTATGATAATTGTATCACAATTGCATTAAAATTCTTTGAGGACTATATCAAAATTGTATTATAGTTGTATATGATGCATCAATACATGAATAATACCTGATAGAATATTAATACAAGTTTAATACAATATTTGTATCAAATTTTTATTGGTTTGTATGTTTTTTGTATATGATTTGTTCTTCCTCCTCGATTTTTAATCTGAAAATAAAAATTATGGTTATTGATGGTTTTGTGCTGGTTTTTATGGAGTTTACTGCTGGTTTTAGGTGGAATTTCATATTGAAACTTGAAAAGAAAGAAGTTCGTAATTATATCACATTTATATCAGAATTGTATCTGAATTATTTTTAAATTGTATAATAAATGTATGATAATTGTATATGAATTGCATACAGTTTACTTTTTTAGAAAATATCACCGTCTAAAAAATAAACATTTCTTTGATGTGGATTTATTTGTTCCCATTTCAATAGCGATCGGCTTCATATTTTCTTCCAAACTGCATTCGTCCATCTGTGTTTTTTCTTGTGGATTCTTGTACCAATAGCAAAAATCTTGTATTAGGTTTTTGAAAAATTGGAAGAAGAATTTGGTAAAACAATATTTGAAGAAAAATTTGGATTAAGATCTGGTAGAAGAGGCGGGAGAGAGGAGATGAGAGAAAAATGGAAAATAATATAATTGAATCCCTTAATTGAAGGCATTAATAATGGGTTAAAAGTCTTTTAATAAGGAATGTATAAAATTTGTAAAAAAAACCTAAATACTTTTTAAAAACTACAAAACTGAGAAAAAATAGATAAATAAGTTCTTATTATAGTATGTATAAGAAAAATTCCCTTTCCCATTATATAGCATATCCTCCTGAACTAAATGAATACTTTATTAATCCAAATGGCACCTCTGTTTCGTTTTACACTTGGGAAGTTATTTTTGGATCAATCCAAAGCCCAAAACTTTTTTCAAAAGGTTAAAAAGTCCATTGAGCGTATTCAAGATGTTTGATTAGTCTTGAGGAGGTTTACCTTCCTGTACACTTTTTGAAACTTTATTATCCTCCCTACACAAGTTTTAATTTAATTATATAGGCATATACAATTTACCAATTATATATATTTTAGAAATTAAATGAGTATCCTTTTATATTAGGAATTGAATAAGGAATTAATTATTTCTCATCATTATTCTCTCTCCCTTCTGCTCTCTCCGTCTCTCTCTCTCTGTGTTCTTTTTCCAATTTTTCTTCCTCTGATGTTCTCTATTTTTTATCCTTTCATGTTGTATATATTTACTATAGAGTTTTAACTTAGCAATTTCTTTTCATGTTGCACAATTGGTATTCAAATTGAAATTATCAATCAGTAAATTTTGAATGTGTTTGACTCTCCACCATTGATAACAATTAAAAAACTTTAAAATATTGAATTCAAATTTGGATTTTCAAAAACCATTATTTGTTTGGATTGGGTGTTGTTGCAAACAATTGAAAATATTATTTGGAGTTTATATCTCAATTTTGAGGGTGATTGGTGAAGATTAGACTTGGTTTTGGCTGAATTTTAAGACATGACATACAATATACTTACGAAATTGTAGTAACGTTGTAGTATAACTGTATATAAATTATATTCTGTTGTAGTTATTTATATATATATATTATTTGAATGTTGTATGAAAGTTAAAAAATAATTGTATAATGCATAAATCGTTGTATAAAATTTGTATTTAAATTATCAATACTATCTTTTTACATAAAATTATTGATATGTATCAAAATTTGTCCAACTTGGTCTTGGAAAAGGAAATAAGGACGTTATTACAGTTAACCACAATAATCCTTCTCGCACTTCACTTAGGCCACAAGAAGTCTACTGAAAGCTTGTTGGACTCACTCAAGATTCCCAAACTCTATATATATTACGACAGTACCACAACCGCCTTATAATTTCCACCAAACACTAACAAAGTGGCTAAGTTTCAAAAAGTTTCAAAAGCCATGGCGTTAGAAAGAAGCAAAGAAGAAGAGTCAGTACTATCTGTAGAGAAATTAGCAATGGCGAATTGTGTAGATATAATAAAAAAGAATCAATCATTAGGACGTAAAATTTTTGAGTGCAAAATATGCAAAAAACAATTTGACTCGTTTCAAGCACTTGGCGGACACATAGTAAGTCATAAAAATACAAATATTGACAATTTTATCAAATACGTATGCAGCCCCTTAATCCTAATGAATTCAAATTTGGGTTTTTTAAAACCATTATTTGTTTGGATGAGGTGTTGTTGCAAATGATTGAGAATATTGTTTGGAATTTATATCTCAATTTGAGGGTGTTTTGTAAAGATTAGACTTGATTTTGGCTGAATTTCAGATTGAAACTCGAAGAAGAAGAACACATGACATACAATATACTTACGAAATTGTAGTAAAGTTGTAGTATAATTATATGTAAATTGTATTATGTTATATATATATATATATTATATGAAAGTTGAAAAATAGTTGTATAATATATGAATCGTTGTGTAAAATTTTTATATTTAAATTATCAATACTATCTTTTTACATAAAATTATTGATATGTACCAAAATTGCATTAAGAGAAAAAATTTTGATTGAAATTTTAGAGAGGAAGAAACACACACCACATGTAAAATATATACAAATCAGATACAAAATCTACAAAAAATATATTGTATAAAATTTGTATGAAAATTGTATTTATGTTGTATGATATTGTAGATGTATTTTAACTGGATAAACATAATGTATGAAAGTTGTATATAAGTGTATACTATATAATTAGTTGAATGAAATTTATTTTTAGTTTGTATGTTGTTGTAGATATTTAATTTTGTATTAAATTTATACGAAATTTATTTTTAAATTTGTATGTTGTTGTGCAATCAAATTGTATAATATTAATTATAAGTACAATGCATCCATTTTAGTGCTGATTTAAATAGGTTTCGTTAATTTGTGATAGATTAGTGTATTGGGTAAGTTAACCAATCAAGTGAAGCAGAATACTTTACTTGCCCTGCACGATAGTTATTAACCTCGTAAAATCTTTGGACAAATTTTGATACATATCAACAACTTTATGTAAAAAGATAGTATTGATAACTTAAATACAAATTTTATACAACGATTCATACATTATACACTTATTTTTCAACTTCACACAACATTCAAATAAAAGAATATATATAACTACAATAAAATACAATTTATATACAGGTTATACTACAACTTTACTACAATTTCGTAAGTATATTGTATGTCGCCTTCTTCTTCTTCTTCTTGGAGTTTTAATCTGAAATTCAGCCCAAACTCAAAATTGAGATATAAACTCCAAATAATATTCTCAATTATTTGCAACAACACTCAATCCAAACAAATAATAATTTTTGAAAATCCAAATTCGAATTCAAAGCTTTATAATAGATTAGTGTTCGAATCTTCAATTTCTACGACCTGGAGGTTACTTCAATAGGTTGATTGGCAGAAGACAACTTTTAGGTTTGCCTCATTGATAGAGAAAGACGGTGAGAGAGAGTGATGAAGAACGAAAGAAAAATTGATGAGAGAGGCGGTAGTGAGGAAAGAGGATAGGAGAGAAAAGAGTAAGAGGATGTAACCAAATCCCTTAATTTAAAGCACTAATAATAGATTGTATATAATTCGTAAATAATCCTTATTTAGGGTGGGTAATATACAAAACTAAAATAATTTTGGTAAATAAAATTTCAAATATTGTATATTTAACAAAAAAATCCCTTAGTCTTTTACATTGTTTTTGGACAAACAAAAAAATAAGACCTCAAGTTGAGTAAGAATGAAAAGGACCCACTTTGAGACAAATTTAAATGTAATCAAATCGTATTGCATGATTGTTATCAAATTAGAAAAACACAATTTTCTAATCATGAGTGATTGCACCCCCCCCCCCCCCGCAAAGCAAAAATACCCATTGATGTCATTATCATTAAAAAAGAAATTATGATTCGACCGGAAAGAATCTCCTTTTTCTACTAAACATAAAATTGGCTGTCATTCTTTTGCATACTTTTTCACACTTGACCAAGAATAAAACATACTACCTAATATCATAGTACGAGTTCAAGTACCCGTGTGTAATTAGTGTTTTTTTTTATGATTCTTCCGTGGGGGACAGGGTTCGCATAATATGGCCGATTTTGTTTGATTATTTTAAATTTTTGGATATATAGGGAGTCAAGACATTTTAGCTTAATCCACTTGTTCTATTTTATCAAGATAACTCCAAGTTGTAGAGTTGTACTGTTTTTCTTTCAGTAGTAAGATGAAAGCATCCTATCCCCAATTCACGTAAGGACAAGGTTCGGTTGATGGATTCATATGATTAGTTAAAGAGCAACATAGTCTCAGTCTGAGATGGCATCTTTTGCACCACTACATTCCTTAAATTTATTGCATCCTGTCTGTGAGACTCTTGGTGGGATTATTTTGAATACATCGATAATAAGAAAATCGATCCTGAGCCTAATTTAACTTTAAAAGTTAGTTCATGAAATAAAAATTATTTAATATTATATGAGGAGAAAAAATACTTAATCATCTACCAATATGAGGAACTCAACTCTTTTCGGCTTAGGACTGAACATTTAGAGTATTGATAATATAAGATGAAAATCCAACATCGAGTAAATTATGAAGTGAAATGAATCTAGCTTTGATAAAATGGTTAGAAAAATAAATTTTGAGCCCAACTCAACGTAAAAAACTATCTCATACGCTATAAATTTCTCAAAATCATACAAGGAGACCAAAAAATTAATCCATCAAGAGTGGGAACTCAATACTACCAGAGATTCTTTGCATCAAACTCTAAGACTGAGGAGAAAGTGAGTTGTACATCTCCTTTGACAGTAAAGTTCCAACTTCCAAAGTGGAGTACTTAACAAGAATGACGTCCACATGATGAAAGTATGGCCGATATTAATTCGTAGAGAAAAACAACGAGTTCAGAGAAAGTAGAGCTGTCTTGTCTAGTATTATTAACATAATAATGTGGTAAAAACAGCAATGCATCATAAGAGCTTAGTATCTCGGAGTTTGAATTTAATGTTCGGAAAAGGGTCAAAATTGTACCTATCTTATCCGTTTTGGTTTAAAAATACCCCTCGTCCGTCTATTTTAATAAAACTACTCCTACCGTTATAAATGTGGCACATACATGACCTTATTTTTAACAGACCTTCTGGCAATAAAAAAATATTTTATTGAATATGACGTGACCATTTCTAATTCGCCATTAATTAAACGAAAAAGGGCCAAAAATGCCCCTTAAGTAGTGAACACGGCTCATTGTTGCCCTCCGTTAACCTTTCGGACTATAAATACCCTCAACGTTTTATTTTGGCTCAAATTTACCCCTAAAACTAACTGACCACACTTGGTAAAAATTTGGGCTGTTAAATAGCTACGTGGCACTTCCACAATATGCCACGTGTAATATCAAGGTCAAAACAAAACGTAAGATAACCTAACTTGCCTGACCCCTTACCCATTTGTCAAAATAATCCCCAATACATAGCTCATTCCACCCAAGACCTGTAGCCCTCGGTTATTTCCTTTGAAGACCCATGAACAAAGCGATTTAGGGTGTAGGGCTTAAATTGGAGATTGTGGATTGTGAATCTGGGTTGGAATTTGAACTATTTTTCTTGAAGATTCAATTCCAAGGTCTTAATCATTATAATGCCCCTTGTGCTGTGAAGTTGTTTATTTGCAATCAACTACTATTACGCTTTACTTTCCAAGTGTTCATTATAGAATATAACAGTGAGATTCTGGAGTTATTTAATGGCATCGTAAGAATAATGTATATATTATTTTCAATTTTTTGCATTTAAGCAACTCCGACTGCTACTTTGGTCTATTCTCTCAGAAAATTCATATTGTGCTTGGATCTGCATCTGACACCTTAATCTTTAGGAAGACACTTTTCCTATTTTATTTTCTCGATCACCTTCTTGAAATGGCATTTGCTGAATATGGTGGTGTCAGATGTGAACTTGCAAGTGTCTTGTGCTTTTGAATCTCAAATACTACCCATCGTTGAAAAGTTTAACATAAAAAATCAAATATTCAGTCCTCTATTTTAACATATCTCCATTGACATTCTAACTACATAGCTTCAAATATGCAGTTCTAATGATGAAGAAGGAAAGGGGTCCGGATTATTTTAACAAATGGGTAAGGGGGTTAGGCGGGCTGGGTTGTTTAACATATGGGTCGATTTCATTTTTGACCTTGATATTACACGGCGTACTGTGGAAGTGCCACATAGCTATTTAACAGCTCAAAATTTTAAAAGTGCGTAGTTAGTTTTAGGGGCAAATTTGAGCCAAAATAAAATGTTAGAGGGTATTTATAATCCGAAATGCTAACGGAGGGCAATGATGAACCATATTCAATACGTTAGGGGTATTTTTGGCCCTTTTCCGTTAATTAAAACTCACCCAGCTCAGATTTCATCCTCATCCATGACCCGTCTTTATCGACCCGACCCATCAGAAACCTTTTAGCTACTGGACCCCACATATATTCTTTCTACACCCCCCTTAAGCTGAAGGATGAAAACAGATTTTTCATTCCCAGCTTACTTACTAAGTACTCGTGTTGTGGACTACATAGATTCTTAGTGAAAATGTCTGACAGTTGTTCCCTTGTGCCAACATCCTGAGTCTTGATCATTCCTTCTTGAAGTTTTTCTCTTACAAAGTGACAATCAATATCTATATGTTTAGTTCTCTCATGAAATATAAGATGAACTGCAATTTGAATTGCAGCTTTACAATCAGTAAAGCTGCATTAGAAGTTCAACTGCAGTTTCCAGCTCCTCAAATAGCCGAACTAACCATTTGATCTCTGCAACAGTAGTGGCTATGCTTCTGAATCCTGCCTCAGCTGAACTTCTTGATATTGTTCCTCGCCTTTTGGATTTCCTAGAAATCAAAGCATCACCAAACTTCATAGCATAACCTGTGACTGACTTTCTTGTTTTCACACATGCACCCTAGTGTGAGTCACAGCATGCAACTAACTTCTGAGTGCCACCTACTGGTAAGAACAACTGATAAGTAGGGACTTTAACCTATTATTTGCTCTCTTTTACTTGTGTTTTGAGCCGAAATGCGTGAAGGTATTCCCAAAAACTAATGTAATATGCTTGCTTACAGGAATTGTTCAAAATGAGCAAAAGAAGTCGCAATTAACTCATAAAGGAGTCAAAACCTGAACAAAAACCAAGACTGGGCCAAGAGATCTGAAACGCATATCGTACAAATATTATGCGGCCGCGAAAGCCACAATGCTGCCGTGATCAGAAATACACGGTCCGCGAAAGGAAGATTCAGAGAGTTGTATTTTCAGGTTAAATGACAAGCGCGGTCCGCGTCAAAATTATGCGACCGCAGAAGTCCTTCACGCGACCGTGATTGAAACTATGCGGTCCGTGAAATTTAGCTCAACCAAGATCCAGATTTTTGAACGCAGACCGCGATCAGAATTATGCAGCGGCGAAAGGAAGAATGCTGCAGCGCTTAGAATTACGCAGCCGCACAACCTCCGCAGGGGTATTTTTATCCGAAAAATTTCAGCTTAATATAGATAGATCTTTTTGACATTTTTAGGTCATGTTATGTATTATCTGAGTAAGTGAGATGGCTGTACATTCCGTTTTGGGCAATTTTGTATTAGAATTTTCTTTCAACATTAGATTTTCATCTTTTAGTCTAGTATTATGAATTTTATCTTCTTTTCATCTTTGATTTTTGTTATTTCCATGAGTAGCTAGACTCATAGCTAGGGTTGTGACCCAACTCTAGTGTGGGTATTTAATGGGTATTGAATTCTAGGACTTGAATGTGTATGGGTTAGTGATATTTAGCCGAGTTCTTGCTAGAACTATAGAATTAGTGGTTGCAAATACTGATTTATGCCTTTATGACTTAGTCTCTACTTGAGAAAGAGGGACTAAGTCTAGGAAAACTAGGCTAACAAGGAATCGGGGTGAACTCAAGAAATTGATATCCCCAATTAAAGGGTTAAACCTAGAAATAATAATAGCCGACTTGAGCTAATATCACTTGAATTGCATGAATACTCATTTGGACATGAGAAAGCCAAATTGGGCAAAATCACTCAAACTATCGAGAGGTATAGAATGAATACCCAGGTATGATAGCTATATTACAATCCCAATTAATTATGAGCTTGCCCTAGATTTTACTATACATTAGATATCCACCTAGGTGAAGTCACGACCCTAGTCTCTTTAAACATTTGAAAAACAACAACAAAAATATTGTCCTTAGTTTCAATTATTGTAATCTCTAGAGTAAAGATTAGAAGTAGAAATCAAACCCAAACATTTGTGGTTGTGTACTTAGACTCAAAGCCCGCATTTAGCTTAGATATAAACCTAATTCCAATTGTTAACTCCCTGGGAATTCGATCCCGACCTAGTTGGGTTAAAACTACATCGACCATTCTCTCTACTCAATAGTAGTATAGGCCTGGACCCGATCAACAGCCCAAGCCCAGGTTTCCCTTTAATGTATTAGATTACTCTCATAGCAACATCTAAATGTGATTGGATTGCGTAGGAGCATGCATGAATTTACTTAGAACTTGTACCACAAAGGCTATGTCAGGTCTAGTCATAGTCAAATACAACAATCTTCCCACTACTTAGGGAATCCTTGATTTGATTTAAGTTAGGTTTTTTTATTGAATCATCGTGGTTCTTGTATGAATCTGAGGTTTTAATCGATTCATATTATCTTCAAGTAGTCTATCATCAGACAGACTTTCCTTGTTGAAAACCTTGTCAAACTCTACAGAGGTAAGTTTATGATCAAACTATAGTCGAGTAAATACTGGCTTTCCTCCTGATAGCCCTATTTCAGATAGCAACTCAAGGGCAAACTTACTTTGGCACATATGAATGCCTTTCTCCAATCTTGAAAACTCTATGCCAAGAAAGTACTTCAGCTCCCCTAAGTATTTCATCTTAAACCTGTTCTATAGATCCTTTCTAGCCTCTTAATCAGATTTAGGTTATTACCAGTAACTAACAGATCATCTACATACACAAGCACAATCACCAAATCTGCTCCCTTCATGTGTGTGAACAAGGAATAGTCATAGTGTGACTGTACAAATCCCAGGTCTGTCAATGCTTCTGTCAACTTCAAGTTTCACTATCTCGCGGCTTGTTTAAGTCCATACAAGGACTTATTCAGCTTGCACACCTTCTAATACCCCCCTGGCTTGAAAAGCCATAAGGAATTTGCATATAGACTTCTTCACCCAGATCACCTGTCATTACCCAAAATTCATTAAAGGTCGTGATAGCGCCTAACACCGCGATCAGACAAACCGACAATAAATGATTAACTTATTTACTCATTTTAGTACTTTTGAAATCATAACTTCCTTAAATTTAATAGTAAGAAATAAAATTTACAGGGTAAATAATAATATTTTTACCACTACACTAATGAACAACCCATAAGCACCTCAAAACTTGGTATCACAATTGCATGAGTATCAACTAGAAAATATAATAAAATACAACATCTGTCTGGAATACAATTAGACAGGTGAGTGTAATAACTCTGATAGAGATTCTGTGTGTTGCGGGCTCGTAACATGGGATGTAGCTCACCTAATTCCTCGCAATAACCGCGCCTCTGCGCCCATAAAACCACTAGACATATATGTACCTGCACAAATTGTGCAGCAAGTGTAGTATAAATACGTAAATCAATGCGTACCCAGTAAGTATCCAGTCTAACCTCGAAGAAGTAGTGACGAGGGATCGACTCTGACACTTACTATGGGCTTACCATAAAATATCAATATTATAATTAAGCATGGGTTATGTAGAAACATCTGAAAACTCAAGAACAAGAAAATAAATAAACACTTATTTTACTAATAGAAATTCCCAAATTTATTTTCATCATTTAACAATTTATATTTCAAGCCAACGAAGCAATATCAATTATTATTAGTTCCAAAGATTTATCATGCACAACTCATGCCGAGGTCGTACGGCCCGATCCAACATAAAATATTTAAATTGTGCACTACCGCGGGTCGAACGTCATGAACCATAGATGCATCTATCTGCTACCGAGGCGTTCGACCCTCTCCACAAGAAGAGAAAATACATTAAAACAACCAATTCAAGATTTATTAACGGGCAAATATTTAAAGAAATACCAACTCTCATTAATGGTCAGGTAAATGAAGTTTAACATTTTACGATTACTTTGTCAAGTTCCAATATGATTTAAATAATTAAATTAACAAATAGGGTGCAAACATCGCAAATATAACATGATTTGGGTCCTAGACTACCGACATAAGCTCAATTAGTAGCTACGTACAGACTCTCGTCACCCCGTGCGTATGTAATCCCCCACAAGTAGGAGCACATATTAAATCAGTTCACCTATGAGGTTAATTTTCCTCTTAGAAGGTTAGAAAAGAGACTTACCTCGCTTCGAAGTTCCATAACCGGCTCCGATACCACTCTAACACCTCAAACCAAATCTTGATGGTCCAAAACTATGCAATCAATGTGCAAACCATATCAAAATATGTTCTAATACCCATAATTAATCAATTTAAATAATTTCCAACCCCGCTCGAAAAGTCGATAAAATCAACCCTGGGGCCCACGTGCCCGGATTTCGAAGATTTTTTAAGATAAACATTACCCATAATGTTACGAACTCAAATATATAACTTATTCCAAATTTCACGTCCAATTTTGTGGTCAAAATTCAAAAATATCAATTTCTAGGTTTTTCTAACAAAATCCGAAATTTCCCATAAAATTTCATGTTTAAATCCTTATAGAATCCATGTATTTAACTTGTAATAGGTGTGAATCACTTACCTTGTGTTTCTTGATGAAAATCCCTCCTTGAAGCTCTCCAAAATCGCCTCAACTAAGTGAAAAAGGAGAGAAGAAGAGCCAAATCCCGCTCTTAAAATAATTCTGCCTAGCTATATTTTCGCATATGCGGGATAGTAGCCGCACCTGCGTCGTCGCTTCTGCGACCACGCCACCGCTTTTGTGGAAATCACCCAAACACGATACCTCGCACCTGCGGAAACATTCCTCGCTTCTGCGATATCGCATGTGCGAGCTCCGTTCCGCTCCTGCGCCCAATTCTTTGCTTTTGTGCTTGCGTAGATGCGTCCAAAACTCCGCACCTGCAGTCCTTCCCCTGGCTGACCGGATCCGCTTCTGTGACCCCTGGGCCACTTCTGCGCCCCCCGCACCTGCGGCCAAAACCTCACAGGTGCGATTACACCAGATGACAACATCTTCAACATCTTTATAAGGCCAAATCCAATCCGTTAACCATCCAGAATCCACCCGAGGCCCCCGGGACCTTAACCAAATATACCAACATACCCCAAAATACAATATGAACTTGCTCGACGCCTCAAACCACTCCAAACAATATCGAAATCATAAATCACACCCCAATTCAAGCTTAATGAACTTTAGAACTTCAAACTTCTACATTCGATGTCGAACCTATCAAATCACATTCGATTGAGCTCAAATTTTGTACACAAGTCAATTCGACATTACGGACTTATTCCAACTTCTAGAATCAGAATCCTACCCCGATTTCAAAAAGTCCACCCCTGGTCAAACTTCCAAAAATCTCCAACTTCTAATTTCGCCAAATGACCCCAAAATGACCTACGGACCTCCAAATCCACATCCGGACACGCTCCCAATACCAGAATCACCATATGGAGTTATTTCAAGACTCAGAATCCCAAATAGGCATCGGTAACATTGAAATGCACTTCACTCAAATTTATGAAATTCTTCCAAAATACCAACTTTTCACAATAAGCGCCGAAACACTCCTAGGTAATCCAAAACAAGATCCGGACATACGTCCAAGTCCAAAATTATTATAGGAACCTGTTGGAACCTTCAAATCCTGATTCCAATATTGTTTACTCGAAAGTCAAAACTTAGTCAAATCCTCTAATTTAAAGCTTCCAAAATTAGAATTTTCTTTCCAAATCAACTCCGAACTTCCCGAAATTTAATTCCGGCCACACGTATAAGTCTTAATACCTGAAGTGAATCTAGTCATGGCCTCAAACTGCCGAACGACGTGCTAGAGCTCAAAACGACCGATCGAGTCATTACATCACCCTAAAGGAATGCATTATGTACATCCATTTAAAAAACAAACCAGTGTAAAGCAGCTGCAAGTGCCACTAAAGATCTTACTGTAATTGTCTTAGCTACAGGATAGAAGGTTTCAGTATAATTTAAACCTTCCTGCTGGCTGTAGCTCTTGTCCAAAAGTCTTGATTTGTACCTCTCCACATCTCCCATGGATCTATACTTTACTTTAAACTCCCATTTGCATCCTATAGGGACCTTGTATAGAGGAAGATCCTTAATTGTCCAAGTATTGTTGCTCTCAAGAGCTAAAATATCAGATTTCATAGCAGCTACCCAAAAAGGATTGGCACTAGCTTCTGCATAAGTCCTAGGCTCCATAATTGCTGAATAAGCTACTAATAAAGCCTTGGCAGGTAGGGGTAAGATGATCATATACCACATAATTAGATAGTGGATAGGAACAGGAAGATTTCTGTTGAACAACATAATCAACCATCCAAATAGGTGGTCTAGATTCCCTTGAAGATCTTCTGAGCTGTACTAGATGAGGAGAAAGAGTAGGTTCTCTATTGATAGGAGATGGTAAATCATGCGAGACATTATCTATAGTTGAATTGGATGTTGAAGGTAGTGGTGCAGTGACAACAGGAGGATCAGGTTCCACCAGTTGCAATATTGGGAATATAGGTGAAAACTAGTGCTCAAATTCTTAAACGGAAAGGTGTTTTCTTGAAAGACAGTGTCTCTGCTTACAAAGAACTCCTTGGAGGTCTGATCATAGAGATGATAACCTTTCTGAGTAGTTGAATATC
This sequence comes from Nicotiana sylvestris, assembly GCF_000393655.2. Lineage (NCBI taxonomy): Eukaryota > Viridiplantae > Streptophyta > Magnoliopsida > Solanales > Solanaceae > Nicotiana > Nicotiana sylvestris. The sequence goes on from NC_091063.1 coordinate 70,111,141, forward strand.
CAAGATGAACATCTGGGATTGATCTTGCACTGAACTTGTCACCTTTCTTCACAGTTGTAGCATAGCATAAACCACCAAACACCTTGAGATGCTGCAGTAAAGGAGCTCTATGAGACAACTTTTAGAAGGGTGACTGGACTTTCAACAAGACAGTGGGCAGTTTGTTAAACAAATATACGACAATGGACATACACTCACCCCAAAATCGCAAAGGTACAAAGGCCTAACACCTAGTGCCCTTGTAATGTCCAAAATATATTTATGTTTCTTTCAACAACCCCATTCTGTTGTGGTATATTGATCGCTGCCAACTCGATGCTACACTAAGGTAGGAAGAGCGGGTCGTAATAGCTTTTACCCGATATGAGGGTCGGGATCGATTTCCTCAGGGAGCTAGTAGTGGAGTTGGATTGTCTGTCTAGCCTAGAGATGTGTTTGTACTCCTAATGTCACTTCAAACATTTTTGGGTTTTTGAATTATAACTATTTTCATAAAAATTATTAATTAACACTAAATTATGCTATGAGAATATTGCTAAGTTGTATCTAATGGGAAGAAGGGCTCTAGGGTCGTGACACTACCTAGGTGGCTAATTGACGGTTAGATGTTACTAAGGTTCGATTGATATAATTGGGGCTTATGCTTTAACCGTTGCACAATTTTACCCACTCTCACACCTCTCAGTAGAGAGAGTGATTTTGCCCAATTGACTCTCTCGAGACCAAATGGGTAGGCAAATTCGACCAAGCAACTAGGGTTCAAGTAGGGTAATTACTCTCTCGAGGTTTAACCCGTTAATTGGGACTATTATTTCTTACGAGTCCATCCCAATTCCTTGTTGGGTCAATTTTGGGGTCATAGACTCTCTTTCTCAAGAAGAGTTAAACCCACAAAGCTTGAATCAGTGTTTGAAACCACCAATTCTAGATTAAAACATAAAATCAACCCAAATAGCAAACACCCATAGTCAATCTAACACTAGATGGCAACACCCATCAATTACCCACACTAGGGTTGAGCCACAACCCAAGATAATGAGTTTAGCTACTCATGCTAGATAAAGAAATTGAAGAAATAGATGAAGAACTAAACATATTAATTAAATGCTAAAATTAAACTACAAGAATCTATTGTAAATGTAAAGCAAAAGTGCCAAAAATGGCTACGAATATCGTTCTCAGGAGCGCAGCTCATGTCTGAATACAAAAGATGACCTAAAAATGGTAAAATGTTCTATTTATACTAGGCTGGAAAAAATGGACAAAAATACCCCTGCGGGGTCAGTGCGAGCCGCACTAAATGGGCCTCGGCCGCGGAGGGAGCTGGCACGGTCCGCGCAATCACGACCGCAGACCACATGGCATTGGCTTTGCAAACTTTCATCTCTCTGAATCTCATGACTGCGGACTGCACAAAAGAGTAGTGCGGCCGCGGAGCCTTCACCGCGGATCGCGAGATGTGTACTGCGGCCGCGTTGCCTCTAGCCTAGTTTACCAACTCTCTGAACCACCTAGTGCGGCCGCATTCAACTTTGCGCGGTCCGCACTAGGCCTTCTTTCCTTAGATTTCTTGGTCTTTGATACTTGAGCAGGTTCCACTCCTTTTTGAGCCGATCTTTGACATTTCATCACTTTGTCCATCAAACCTGCAATCAAGCACAACTTGTGAGCCTTTTAGGACTATTTTGTAACAATATATGATCAAAGCATAGGCAAGTAGAGGCATAAAACATATTAAAATCCTAACTTATCAACTCCCCCAAACTTAAACCTTTGCTTGTCCTCAAGCAAACAAAATAAGACCCACCCCTTAAAGGAAAATCCAAGTAATTCCAGCTGTCCTAAGTAACCTCAACAAGCATCAATTGGGACTAACAATTACCCTCAATACGAATGGATCATTAACAAAATTTAAACTTTGAAAAACTATGGATCAAGTGTGACACAAGAGCATCAAGAATTGACTTATTACATCAAAGAACTCTATCAATTACTTTGGTCGCTGTGGAACCCAAACTCACACATCCTCAACTCTCCCTAAGCAAACCTCACCTTTTAGAGTATAAGCACACAAACCAAGGTTAATGGGAATTCACTCGTCTCTCTCAAGGAAAGGTCACAAGTCCGACTCTAAGTACCATATGCTTGACCCTCATGTAAGTATCCACTAATGCGAGCGTCATCAAACTCAAGATCATATAGGGCTTTTATGGAGTCAATGTGAAGGCTTTTGGTTCAGGGTAGGAAACGTTGTTGGTCTATATGAGTTCCATCTTCCATTAAGCAGTTCTTTTGATTCATTTTGGCACAATTCTCTTTGACTCTTTGAGTATTTCACTTCTTTTCAAGGAGTTAGAGAGACACATTGTCACTCTTTCTTATGCAATTTAAAGCATTTCTCTTTTTTCCACACCTTTTTTTGTTTTTCTTGAATCCCGTTTTATTCTTTGCACATTGGGCTTTCTTTTTGTCTTTTTCTTTTATTTCTTTTTCATCGCCTTCCTTTCCTTTTGCTTTTGTACCTTTTACCACTTTGTTTCCTTTCTTGTCTCTCCCCCCAAACTTAGACTTTTGCCATTACTCAAGGGACGATTTGGGTGCCAAGAGAGGGTATAATTTAGAACGGGTATAGGCTTGTATCATTGGTTCTTGAAAGAAAAAGGTTTAAGGCTCAAAAGGGTTAGATAGGGATTATATCATTGGTAGGCTATGGAATTGTTCGACTTTTATTTGGATCAAGGAAAGCCTATAATCACTTCTCAAGTCGAATTTCACTCAAAATTTCGCCTCAACAAACATTCAGGGCAAGTTATAGACCATATGCTCGGGACTTGGACTAACAATTTGATTTCTCACCACACACACTCAAGGATTGCTAAAGACATAGAGTCGGGGGCCCACAACAACCTTAGACACGATTGAGCACACAATAGTCCCGAAAGACCACATGATGTTTGTTTGGTCAAAACAAGAGTCTCAAGGTCACTACTTTCACCATCCTAAACACAACCACTTGTCTTTGACCATGGGATCAAACTAAGGGCATTAAGAAAACTAAGGGCTTATTGAAAGCGCCAAAAACGAAACAAAAAGGCTGTGAGCCTATCTACTAAGCTAAAAATGAAAAATTTGTATGAAAATAGAAAATAGAATGAATATTTACAATAGGGGATTAGAATATACAACGGAGTATGAATATATACAAAAATATAACTTTATATACAGACCAAAGAGAAGATAAAAAGTGCGATAAAAAGTAACTAAATATAAAGTTATATACAGACCAAATAGAAAATCAACAAAAACATAAACTATGTCAATTAATATATACAATCATCTGGATAAATAGTAGGGAGCACCCCCACAAATGAAAGCTGGCATTGTCCCCAATGCCAACTAAACAAATAAGCATCAAAAATCAAGATGAAAGGATATAGGAGCTCCCTAAGCCTCATCTATATGAATGGGAACATGAGTGGTCCCCGGGTCCTCTATTTGTACGGGAACCTCAAACTGGTTCCCGGTCTCCTGCTGCTCAGCTACTGGGACTTGGGCCTGGACCTGTACGGGCTAAATATCTGGAGCAACCTGTGGCTGACTGGAGGAGACCTCCTGTGGGTCTGCCAACCGGATGACCGCCTCGTTTGCATTAGGGAGCTTCCTCTTCTTCCTAGGAAGCCTCTGAGTCTGCTCCTGCTGTGGCTCTGCTACTGGTGCTGCTGCTGGGGCTGGATCCCCAAATAATAAGTCAAGAGGCATCTGGTCTGCCATCAGCTTGTCCACATTTGCTCTCAGCTCTTTCACCGACTCCTTGGAAGCCCGTGTTTTACGCAGTTTCTTGTGCTCCCTGGCAAGCTCCTTCAGGGCCTTGCCATGTGAATCTACTGCCTTAGCCAAGGCACCCTGAGTACTGATGATCTTTTCCTGGTTCTCCAAGATCTTTTTCAATGTATCCTCAATGGCCTGTGGAAACTGTGCTGGCTACTGTGCCGACTGAGCTGCAATGGTAGAAGTCAAGATGGACAACTTGGATGACGTAGTTGACATCCAGTTGTTCAAGCTATGAAGTGTCTAGCTTAGCTGGTGGGCAGTGATAGGATAGGCCCGGGAAGATGGAATCCCCGGGCCAGCTGATGTAGAGGGACCACCAGTAGTGGAAGGTCCGGGAGGCATGTCAGCGACTGTGGAAGCAGGCTCAGTGGAGGGCTCTACCGCAACCGGCTCTTTAGACTGGCTGATTGGAGAAGAAGCAGGTGGCTTGTAATTTTTGTCCTTGGGGTTGTCTGACCCCTTCAGACTGTACCATGAAAACGGAGCCACAGGTTTGACCTTGATGTCAAAAGGTCTCTTCTCCACCTCCAGGTCCCTGAAGTACATAGTGAGGGTGCTGGGAAAAGGGTAGTTCCGGTCATGCTCAACCCCCACTGCAGAAATGACGTGGGATATCACATTGCCCACGTTGATAGGTCCCGCCATAATAGATGCAACAAGAATAGCCCGGGCAAGCGGAATAGTCTGATCATGGGTAGTGGGATCGAGCCGACTGCACACAAAAGTTAACCATCTCCTAGCCTCAAAGTTAAAAGTCCTCCAAAGTATTTTGACCCCTGCTTGCAACCACTCTGGAACCGTACCCGGGACTGCCAGGTATGAGGCTAACCACAGACAAACCTCCTCACCCATTGTCAACTTTTCATTGTAAAGGTACTCATCTTCTTCGTTGAACCCCAGGTATTCATTTAGTGCCTTGCCGGTAAATACCACATTTTTGTTTCGCACTTTGGTCACTTTAGTGCCCTTCAAGATGTGGGCCACATTGCTATAAAATTCCTTGACCATGTGCTCATTCGCCTTCACACAATTATCTTTGAAGTGCTCCCAACCCATTTGAGCTTGAAACTATCTATGTACATTGGGGTGTAGGGGTAGAAGGTCTCTATCAATGAAGCTCCTCTCAAGAATCAACTTTCGTGCCGACCACCATTCCCTGAACTTGTGGAATGCCACCTGGCCGACGAATCTATCTTCCCAAACAACGGGATTTCTAGTTTGGTCAACACCCCCAACTTGAGGCACACCACCCCCAGGTAACTCCCCATCTCCCTCATCACCTCTAGCACCCTCTCCAGATATTGACGCTGTGGGAGAGGTAGAGTATTCATCCCCACTACTTGCCGCTGATCCCTCAGACGACCCAGAAGAAATGTTGATTGAAGCTCGAGAATCGGGGGAAGAGGGAGGAGTGTCTCTATGTATGACGTTCTCCGGATACGAGATGTATATTGGGATTGAATCTGAAGAGATCTCCTAGGAGGGCTCGTACTCACTCCCCGAGTAGTCAATGGCTCTGTCGGCCGCTTTGATTGCTTTCCTCATATCCTTTATGTTTTTTCTAGCCTAGGGAGTGAGTTTTACCATCCTTTGCTTCCTTCCCCGAGAGGAATTACCTCGGCCGGGTTGTTTCGAGCCTTTGCTTCTTTGTTTAACTATTGCCTGCAAGCATAAACGTCTAGCTTTGTTAGTATCAACACAGACAGTGAAAGATTTGTGGAAAATGAATTGCAGAACAGAAGATCAAAAGTTGCAGAACATATTGCAGAAACAGTGTACCGCGGCCCGCACAAAAAAGAGTACGGCCGCATTGGGTGCACTGCAGACCGCGAAATATGTACCGCGGCCGTATTAGGGTAGGGTCTAGAAAACAACTCCTTTGAATCTCTCCACCGCGGTCCGCACAAAGTGGTATCGCGGCCGCGGTGGGCCAGCGCAGACCGTACTAAGTGCAATGCGGCCGCGCTGGGCACAAGTCAACTTTCAGACACATGAGTATCACGGTCGGCACAAAATGGTACTGCGGACCGCGTTAGGGCACATCGGACCGCACAAAAGCTATTGCGGTCCGCGGAGGGTGCTTAGTTTAGGCACTGAGTGAGGGTTTCCACTTTTTGCAGTTTTGTTCAAGTTTTCACCTACTTTGTCCCTACTCAATTTACCCAATCACTAAGCATATTCAACACACAAATCCAGCATTTAAAACTACCATACGTTAACAGTTAAATAAAGAAGAAAAAGAACTACGAGAAGAAAAAGAAGCTAAGACTACTGGGCATGAAAATAAAAGGCAAGTATAAAATTAATCAATGAAATATGGATGAAATGTTACCAGATTGTGAAGATGGAATGCAACTAATCAATGCAAACAAGAATTACAATCAAATGAGAGTGTGAACAGTGCTTTTAGGCTTCTGAGTGTTAAAAGTTCGAAAAGGGTAAAGGGTGAGCCTTGGGGTCTATTTATAGAGAAGCAATGGGACCCATCCTCACCTACCAGTGCGGCCGCACAAAATCGACTGCGGACCGCGTTGGGTTTCTTCACTTGAAGCTTGAGAAGGCAACCTCCGCGGACCGCACAAAGCAGACCGCGGCCGCGGAGGTCCACCGCGGACCACACTAAATGGAATGCGGCCGCGGTGGCAAACTTTAGAGAGCACCACTTTTGACCATCACCAGTGCGAACCGCACAAAGTGCAATGCGGCCGCACTGGTAAACTTCAGAGACTGTTCAACTTTTTTCAAATTATTTTGCACTGCATCAACTCAATCCCTACAACATCTCACAATTAGTTAGCTCAAAATTCAAACCTACACTACCAAGAAAAACATAGAAAACAACAAAAAGAAAAAGACATGGGTTGCCTCCCAAGCAGCGCCTGATTTAACATCGTGGCACGACACATGTTACCAGCACATCACTTTAGATGGAGAAGTGCCACACGTGGCTATCATCAAATTTCCCAAGATAATGCTTGACCCGATGTCCATTGACTCTGAATACTTTACCATTCTTGTTCCTTAGATCAAAAGCACCAAATGGGGTCACAAACACAACTTACAAAAGGCCCACTCCACTTTGACTTGAGCTTACCCAGAAACAGACGTAACCTGGAATTAATCAAGAGAACCATATCTCCAACCTTGAACTCCTTGCCCCGAGCATATTTGTCGTGAAGGTACTTCATTTTTTCCTTGTACAAGGACGAGCTGGAGTAGGCATGGAATCTAAACTCATCGAGCTCATTAAGTTGTTCAACCCGAAGATTTGCCGCAACATCCCATTCTATGTTCAACTTCCTCAAAGCCCACATGGCCTTGTGCTCTAATTCCACTGAAAGATGGAAAGCTTTCCCAAACACCAACCTATACGGATACATACCAATCGGAGTTTTGTAAGCCGTCCGATATGCCGAAAGAGCATCATCCAACTTTTTCGACCAATCGGTCCTATTAGCATTGACAGTTTTAGACAAGATACTCTTAATTTCTCTGTTGGAGACTTCCACTTGGCCACTAGCTTGAGGATGATAGGGGGTCGAAACCTTATGATTGACACCGTACTTAGAAAGCAACGTGTCGAAAGCCTTGTTGCAAAGGTGAGACCCCCATCACTAATGATAGCACGAGGAGTGCCAAACCTTGTGAAGATATTCTTTTTCAAAAATGCCACAACACTCTGGGCTTCATTGTTGGGCAAAGGCATGACTTCAACCCACTTTGAGACATATTCCACCGCCATGAGAATGTAAGTGTTCCCACAAGAGCTCACAAAAGGACCCATGAAATCGATGCCCCAAACATCAAAAATATCCACTTCGAGAATTGTATTGAGGGGCATCTCATCCCTTTTAGAAATTCCGCCGGCTCTTTGGCATTCATCACATCTCTTTACCACATCACCCGCATCTTTAAACAAGGTAGGCCAATAAAATCCGCAACTAAGCACTTTATAAGCCGTTCTCGCCCCGCCATGATGGCCACCATAGGGAGAGGATTGGCAAGCGTCCAAAATACCCAATTATTCCTCCTCCGGGACACATCGTCGAATCACACCATCGGTGCAAATCTTAAACAAATATGGCTCGTCCCAATAAAAATCCAAGCTATCCCGCTTGAGCTTCTTCCTTTGGTTGGAAGAGAGCTCACACGGGATGATTCCGGTAACAAGATAATTTGCGACTTCGGCGAACCACGACATTCCATTCATTGACACCGCAAGGAGTTGCTCGTCGGGAAATTCATCGTTTATCTCAAGGCCGTCATAAGGCCTCCCCGCCTCCTCCAAATGGGACAAGTGGTCCGCCACTTGATTCTCACTCCCTTTTCGGTCAACAATTTCCAAATCAAACTCTTGGAGAAGCAATACCCATCTCATCAATCTTGCCTTTGAGTCCTTCTTGGTCATCAAATACCTAAGGGCGGCATGGCCGGTATGCACTATCACTTTGGCACCCATAAGGTAAGGTTGGAACTTTTCCATAGAAAAAACAATAGCCAATAACTCCTTCTCGGTGACTGTGTAGTTCCTTTGAGCCTCATTCATGGTCTTGCTTGTGTAGTACACCAGATGGAACATTTTGTTGATACTTTGGCCCAAAACAGCCCCAATCGCAATGTCACTAGCATCACACATGAGCTCAAAAGGCAAGCTCCAATTTGGTGCGGTAATGATGGGGGTATAAGTCAACTTGAGCTTAAGAAGCTCGAATGCTTGCATACAACTCTCATCGAACAAGAACTTTGTACCTTTCTCTAGCAACTTGCACAATGGATGTACCACTTTAGAAAAATCCTTTATGAACCTCCGATAGAAACCCGCGTGCCCAAGGAAACTTCTCACCCCTTTGACAGAAGTAGGGGGAGGGAGCCTCGAAATAACCTCAATCTTGGCCTTATCAACTTTCAATTCCTCGCTTCGAGATCTTGTGACCCAACACTATACCTTCTTCTACCATAAAATGACACTTTTCCCAATTGAGAACAAGGTTGGTGTCTTCACATCGGGCCAAAACTCTATCCAAGTTTACCAAGCACTCCTCAAAAGAATCCCCGACCATGCTGAAATTGTCCATGAAGACCTCCAAGATATCCTCCACCATGTCGGTAAAAATAGCCATCATGCAACGTTGGAAGGTCGCCGGAGCATTACACAAATGGCATTTTAGAGAAAGCGAATGTGCCATAAGGACATGTAAAGGTGGTCTTCTCTTGGTCCTCTGGGGCAATTAGAATTTGATTGTACCCCGAGTAACCATCCAGAAAGCAATAGAAAGCCCGGCCCGCAAGACGATCAAGCATTTGGTCAAGGAATGGCAATAGGAAATGATCTTTTCTAGTCACCTTGTTCAGCTTCCGGTAATCCATACAAACTCTCCACCCAGTGACCGTTCTAATTGGAATGAGCTCATTATTGTCATTGGTCACCACGGTCATACCACCCTTCTTTGGTACACATTTCACCGGAGAAGTCCAAGAACTGTCAGAAATAGGATAAACCACCCCAGCATCTAGCCACTTGATAACCTCTTTCTTCACCACCTCTTGCATCTCCTTATTTAGTCTTCTTTGATGCTCTAAGGAAGGCCTTGCATCCTGCTCCAAAATGATCTTATGCATGCAAAATGCGGGGCTTATACCCCGAATGTCGGCCAATGTCCATCCAATCGCCTTTTTCCGCTTTTGAAGTACCGCCAAAGTGGTGTCAACCTGCATGTTAGTTAATCAAGACGAAAGAATAACAGTTAAAGTAGAATTTGAACCCAAGAATTCATACCTGAGGTGTGTAGGAAGTGGCTTCAACTCCAACACTGGTGGTTCCTCAATCGATGGCTTTGTTGGTGGAGTTTTGCGGTTTTCAAGATCCAAAGATAGTTTCCTAGGCTCATATGAATATGAACCCATACCATGCAATGCATTCACGCACTCCACTCTACTAGCATCATCATTGACGTTCATATTAAGAAGCACGACCTCAAGGGGATCTTCAACATGGATCATGGAACTTGTGTCATTCACTATCACAGCTGTGACAATGTCCACAAATGAACACACCTCCATGCTATTGGGTTGTCTCATTGATTTGCAAACATGGAATACCATCTTCTCACCCCCCCACTCGGAAAGTCAACTCACCCGCTTCAACATCAACCAATGCCTTCCTCGTAGCTAGGAAAGGTCTACCAAGAATAATCAGCACTTCAAAGTCCACCTCACAATCCAATATGACAAAGTCGGCCAGCAATATAAACTTATCCACCCAGACAAGTACATCATCAATTATGCCCAAAGGTCGCTTCATCGATCGATCTGCCATTTGAAGTCTCATTGAGGTAGGTTGAGGTTGTCCAATTCCCAAAGTCTTGAAGACCGAGTACGGCATCAAATTTATGCTAGCCCCCAAGTCAGAAAGGGCCTTGGCAAAATCTGCACTTCCGATAGTACAAGGGATAGTAAAAGCTCCAGGGTCGTCAAGCTTGGGTGCCATTGAATGCACTATAGCACTCACTTGATGAGTCATTTTAATTGTTTCACACTCCATCGACCTCTTCTTTGTTACCAAATCTTTCATAAACTTAGCATACCCCGGCATTTGCTCAAGTGCCTCCACCAAAGGCACATTGATTGTGAGGCTCTTCATCATGGCAATGAACTTTTTGGATTGATTGTCACTCTTTTATTTTGCTAACCGTTGAGGATAAGGTGGAGGTGGCCTAGGCAAAGGCGCCTTGGCCTTTGGTACAACTGGCTCGGGCATGTCAATCACGTGTTCCCTGGACGGGTTCATGACATCTTGAGTCTCTACCTCGGCTTCATCATCAATATCAATCCGCATATCATTGTTCATATTTTGATTAACCACATCATCAATAATCAAAGGCACATCATCATCACGTAGCTCAACATCATCCTCCACAATTCGCTTTTCTCTCGAGGCATGCACATCACCGCCTCTTCCACTCCTAGTTTTAACCGCCATCACATGGTTGTTATTCCCACCCTTCAGGTTCACTACCATATCACTTGGTAGAGCACCCTTGGGACGAGTATTCAAAGCTTGAGAAATTTGCCCTAGTTGCACCTCCAAGTTCCGGATAGATGTATTATGAGAAGCCAATTGCGCATCGGAATCTTGGTTCTTTTTAATCATTTGCTCGAACATGTTCTCAATTCTCCCCATATCACTCCCGGAAGAACTCGGACCTTGAGAAGGAAAGGGGGTGGATTGTTCGGTTGTTGGTACATGGGGGGCCTTTGAAAGCCTTGCCCCCGATTGCCTTGGTTCCCGCTATTATTCCACCCTCCTTGATTGTTGTTGTTGCTCCAATTGTCGTTGTTCCCATTCAAATTGCCTTGATTGTTACTTTGATTACCCCAATTGTTGTTTTGATTGTTGTTGTTCCAATTGCCACACCTTGTTGTTGATTGCCCTAATTTCCTTGGGGATGCCATTGTTGATTCGAAGAGTTGCCTCTATTCCTTTGGTAGTTATTGACATATTGGACCTCTTCTCTTTGATCACCATAACACTCATTTGAATAACCACCACCATAATTGTTGTTGTCATATTGTTCACAATTACCTTGAGGTTGTTGCCCTCTTTGCCTCCTTTTCAACATAGAAACACCTTCCATTGCATTGACTTGGCGCGAGTTTTGGACTTGTTGCAATTGAGCCTTTGCCAATTGATAGTTGTTGTAAGCTCGGCAATAGCTTGGCCATGATCGTGCAATTCCTTGTGCAAATGGATGATCGTGGGGTCACCTTGGGGCACATTTGCTTGGATTTGCCATGCCGAAGAGGTGTCGGCCATTTCATCAAGTACATCACATGCCTTTTGGTAAGAAAGTTTCATAAAGTTCCCTCTGGCCAATTGGTTCACAATGCATTGATTCGTGGTGTTGATGCCCTGATAAAAGGTTTGTTGAATCATAGCCTCGGTTATGTCGTTATTAGGGCACTCTTTCACCATTGTTCTCAATATTTCCTATATCTCGTGTAAAGGTTCCGTTGGCTCTTGCTTGAAGGCTAGAATTTCATCCCGAAGAGCCGCCATATGACTTGGAGAAAAGAAATTGGCAATAAAGTTGTCCGCCAATTCATCCCATGTTGTAATAGAATGATTGGGGAGCCTTTCTAACCAATCCAATGCTTTACCCCGAAGAGAGAACGGGAAAAGCCTCAATCTCAACGCATCCTCGGACACATTTGTCTGCTTGCTATCCCAGCATGTATCCACGAACCCCTTCAAGTGCTTGTAGGCATTTTGATCGGAGGCACCCGTGAAATACCCTCTTTGCTTGAGCAAGGTCAACATTTGTGATTTGAAAGTTCCCCGCCCGGATTCGGGGAGGAACAATAGCACTGGCGTATCCTTGATTTGGTAAAACTCTGGGAGCCACTCTCGGCGGTGGTGGAGGAAGGTCTGGAATATTGTTGTTCTCATTTGCATTTACATTAGCATTTCGGCCTCTCCGTGGAACTTGAGGTAAGACCTCATCTTGTTCTAGATCCTCTACCTCCTCCCCCGTTATCACATGCCGAGAGGGTCATTTGCATTAAGAGCCATTTGTACCTGATTGATCGACACAAACAAAATTATTAAACAAGTAGGAAAGAGAACCAAAACACAAAACTAAATAAACAGATAGTCAACACCGTAAGCTCCCCGACAACGGCTCCAAAAAGTGATCGCTGCCAACTCGATGATACACTAAGGTAGGAAGAGCGGGTCGCAATAGCTTTTACCCGATATGAGGGTCGAGATCGATTTCCTCAGGGAGCTAGTAGTGGAGTTGGATTGTCTGTCTAGCCTAGAGATGTGTTTGTACTCCTAATGTCACTTCAAACATTTTTGGGTTTTCGAATTATACCTATTTTCATAAAAATTATTGATTAACACTAAATTATGCTACGAGAATATTGCTAAGTTGTATCTAATGGGAAGAAGGGCACTAGGGTCGTGACACTACCTAGGTGGCTAATTGACGGGTAGATGTTACTAAGGTTTGATTGACATAATTGGGGCTTATGCTATAATCGTTGCACAATTTTACCCACTCTCACACCTCTCAGTAGAGAGAGTGATTTTGCCTAATTGACTCTCTCGAGACCAAATGGGTAGGCAAATTCAACCAAGCAACTAGGGTTCAAGTAGGGTAATTACTCTCTCGAGGTTTAACCCGTTAATTGGGACTATCATTTCTTATGAGTCCATCCCAATTCCTTATTGGATCAATTTTGGGGTCATAGACTCTCTTTCTCAAGAAAAGTTAAACCCACAAAGCTTGAATCAGTATTTGCAACCACCAATTCTAGATTAAAACATAAAATCAACCCAAATAGTAAATACCCATAGTCAATCTAACACTAGATGACAACACCCATCAATTACCCACACTAGGGTTGAGCCACAACCCTATCTAATGGGTTTAGCTACTCATGTTAGATAAAGAAACTGAAGAAATAGATGAAGAACTAAACATATTAATTAATTACTAAAATTAAACTACAAGAATCTATCGTAAATATAAAGCAAAAGTGCCAAAAATGGCTACAAATAACATTCTTAGGAGCGTAGCTCACGTCTAAATACAAAAGATGACCTAAAAATGGTAAAATATTCTATTTACACTAGGCTGGAAAAACTGGACAAAAATACCCATGCGGGGTCAGTGCGGGCCGCACTAAATGGACCGCGGCCACATTGGGCTCTTTGACTTTGACTTTTGCTTCTCTGAACTTGGACTCCGCGGACCGCGTAGAATGGACCGCGGCCGCGGAGGAAGCTAGCGCGGTCCACGCAATCACGACCGCAGACCACATGGAATTGGCTTTGCAAACTTTCATCTCTCTGAATCTCATGACCGCGGACCGCACAAAAGAGTAGTGCGGCCGCGAAGCCTTCACCGTGGACTACGAGATGTGTACCGCGGCCGCGTTGCCTCTAGCCTGGTTTACCAACTCTCTGAACCACCTAGTGCGGCCGCATTCAACTTTGCGCGGTCCGCACTAGGCCTTCTTTCCTTAGATTTCTTGGTCTTTGATACTTGAGCAGGTTTCACTCCTTTTGAGCCGATCTTTGACATTTCGTCACTTTGTCGATCAAACCTGCAATCAAGCACAACTTGTGAGCCATTTACGACTATTTTGTAACAATATATGATCAAAGGATAGGCAAGTAGGGGCATAAAACATGTTAAAATCCTAACTTATCATGTATATACACAAGAGCTTTGATGTACAATGTCGTAATCCTTTAGTAAATTGTTCACTTGATCATTGAAGAATTCTGAATCATTGTCTGTTCTAAACTAATTTGTGACAAACATTAGGAAGTCCCTTTAATACTACAATAACATCTACTTTGGCAGACATTAATAAAATCTAGGTATATATAGAGAAATCATCTATTAGAGTCAAGAAGTAGCTTTTACCATCATGAGTGAGAATTTTGTAAGGGTCCCAAACATCACCATGCACATGATCAAAGGGATTAACAGAACCAGTAGTGCTTAGAAGAAAAGGAAGTCTTACTTGTTTAGCAATATGGCATACACAACAAATCTGATCCTTTAGCTGAGTCTTACACAAACCATCTATATTTTTCAAGACTTTTAAAAGAGCATGCCCTGTTCTTCTATGCCAAAGAGATATATGATCAATCTTATTCTTATTAATATAACTACCTTCACTGTCACCAGTTGAATTTGAGATGATATTTACAGATGAATGATTGAGTGTATTCTTGTTCTCAGCTACCTGTTGTGTACTTGAGTTACCTCCGTTTATCAGAATATAGAGATCATACGCTTCTGTACCAATCCCTATTACTTTCCTACTTGAGAGTTCCAAAAATAAACAGAAATCATATAAAATTACTGCACAACATTGTAACTTCTTAGTGATCTTTGACATTGACAGTAGGTTGTATTTGAATTCGGGGACATATAGTACTTCTCCAATTATTTTATCCTGAAATATATGAGACTCTCCTGTCTTAATGATAGCAACATGTTCTCCAGTAGGTAAATGAACTTTATTATTACTCATTTGTGACTGTTCCTTAAATTTGTGAAGTAGACTCAACTTGTGTACCATATGATTGGTTGCCCCTGTGTCTATTATCCAGTTATTGTTAACTATATTAGACATTAGAGCAGTAGTAATACTTGATGTCCCCATTTATGCTGCATTAGCCATAGGTTCTCCTTCCTTCCATTTGTTGAACATCTGCATAATCTGATTATATTATTATGGAGTGAAGAACTGAGCTGGAACTGGTGGTGTGGAGACAGATGCTTCCTGCTGAGATGAGCCTTGTGCTTCAGATGCCTGATTTCCTGCATTACTCACATTGTTAGCATAAGCGTTGGGTGGTCCTCATTTCTTCTTGTACTTGAATTCTGATGGATATACATGTAACTTGTAATAATTGTCCCTTGTGTGGCCTTTGAGCTTGCAGTAGTCACACTGAGGTACAAGCCTTCCATAGTCAAAGTTTTTTTTAGGTTTGTAACTGTTGTTACCACCATTATTGTTATTCCCTCTACTACTTAGCAGAATAGTGGAATCATTGCCATCAATATCAATACTAGTGTTGATCCCACCATTGCCATTCTTCCTTTGGCTCTCTACTCTCTACATTCACTATCATAGCATAGGCTTGATTTATATTTGGAAATGGTCGTTCCATAAGAATTTGATCTTTTGCATTCTCATAGGACTCATTCAGGCTAGTTAAAAATTTATATAGCTTTTGTAATTGATAATGCTCAACATGTCTGATAGATTCTGGGCATCCACATGAGAGAGGCAGAGCAAGCGTCTCATACGCATCCCATAGCTCCTTAAGTTTTGAAAAGTACATAGACACATATGATATACCCTGAGTAAGGGCAACGATTTTTTTGTGCAAATAACAAGCTTTGGAGGTATTTACCTTATCAAGCCTCTCTTTGAGGTCTTCCCAGACTTTATGTGTATCAGAAGCATAGATCACAATGCTAATTAGATTTTGAGACACAACGTTCGTTATCCAAGCTAAGACAATAACATTGCATCTGTCCCAGAATTTATGTAGACTAAGATCATACATTTCTTTTTTATATGTTCTTAGAATAAATCCTAGTTTATTTTTACCATGCAAAATAATTTTCATCAACCTACTCCAAATAGAGTAATTTTCAGAATCTTGAAGCTGTATTGAAATAAGAACAGAACCTTGTGTTTCTGAGGGATGAATGTACAGAGGATGATTGTGATGTACCAAATCTTGATGTTGAGTGTTCGACATCCGAGTTGCAGTCGGAACCTGAGAAGCCAAGGAAGTAAAAATTCCTTTGTCATTCAATTGCAATTGATTGATTCACACCAAAATTGTGTCAACAAGCACGATTAGAGTAGATTAGAGTCTACAAGGCCCCAAGTCGCTGAAGATTCCTATTGCCAGATCTATGAACCCTCTGTTCAGATCTAAAATTTCTAGCCAATAACATAAAAGAAAGAGAGACCAAGAGATGGAACTTCAAAGAACGAGTCGCTACCCGATCGGTTATCACCTCTGGAGATAGCGACAACAACTTCATGAAGCGTGAGGGAGACGAGTGAAAGAGTGAGCAAAGGAGACAATAGTGGTGGGATGGCCTTTAGCCAGTGGATCTGACGATTTTACCGGCGAGCTTAGCCGGTGGAAATGGAGTTGGCAAGCGTCTCTCATTGTTGAGAGAGAAATGAGAGAGAGAGAGATTGGGGGTTGGCGGCTGATTGTAAGGAATGGGGGTGGAGTGTTATATTAGATCTTGGGGGAGATTTACAAATCTGATGGGTCTTCCCATTATATAGCAAAGATAAAATAAAATATTAAAGAATATGAAAATAAAATATGTGGTTCATGTTTTTAGTGAAAAAATAAATGTAAAATTGGAAGAAAAGCATGTGGTTGAAATCAAAAGGTGCCATGCCACATCAATCTCTCATCAATGTTATGTCACATCACATGACATGTCACATGAGTGTCATGTCATGTCAATATCTAGTTACATCAAATATCACGTCGCGTCAATATCTTGTAACATCGGATGTTGACGAGACATTGAATTTGAACGGACTTGATCTGTATTTTGAAATCAATTCTACTGGTTTTGATATAATTAAATAGAATGTGCTACAAAATAAAATATAATTTTTAAGCAAAAATATTATAGTATTTATTTAAAATATAACTACTACAATGGTATTGTAGTAATTTTTTTTAAATGACAATAAATTAATAGAATATCCTACTATTTGAAAAAAAAAATAGGACAATTATCAATAAATTATTTGAAATTTATAAAAAATACACAAAAATGGTAGTATTTAACTTATTGCAATAAAATGATTGAAATTCTTATATTTTATAAAAATAAGAATAATTATCAATACACTGCATTAAAGTTAAATAATGTGCAAAAACTACATTTTGAGTATTGCAATAAAATGATAGAAATTCTTATTTTTGTAAAAATAGGAATAATTATCAATAAGTTGCATTAATGCTAAATAATGTGTAAGAACTACATTTTAATCATTTTTTGACAAGGAAGCCCATAGAATTTAATTTTTAAATATGGAGGGTCAAAATTGACTGTCAACAAGCTCAACAATTAGATCAACTATATGACAATGCTGATTAGGAGATTCAAATCCAGCAAGTGGGCCAGGAAGTTGAAGTTGCCAATGAGAGAATCCTAGACTTGCAACTCAGAAGGACTGGCAGAGGATCAAGACCTTCACTTTGGACCAAGGACTATGTTTGTCCAGCTATGAAGACTTCCTCTTCAACATGCATGTACCCTATATCAAACAACTTAAGTTATGACTCTCTGCAGTATCCATAAATATTGAACCAATATCCTTTATCGAGGCAATGAAGGATCAGAGGTGGGTTGATGTTATGCAGGCTGAGATAGATGCATTGGTAAGTAATAACACATGGGAGGTAAATACTATTCCCAAAGGTAAAATACCCATTTGGGTATGAAAAATCAAGCATAAGTCAGATGGGATAGTAGAGAGGTACAAGGCAAGGGTTAGTTGCCAAGGGATATAGCCAACAAGAAGATTTGGTGTCACGATCCGGATTTTCCACTCTTAGGAGTCGTGATGGCGCCTACTAGTGAAAGCTAGGCAAGCCAACTATTCCGATTTATTTACCCTTTTTATTTTAAACCTCTTAACAATTTTAAGTCAACATATCATAAACATCGGAAAATAATAATGTGGAAGAAGGAAATTTAACAATTTAAGCTAATACCAAAATGTATTCATAAACATAACCACCCAGAACTGGGGTCAAAAACTCACGGACTATCTAGGAATACTACAAATAGGGTCCGAACAAAATAAATACATGTCTGTCTATGAAATAGTAAAGAACAGAAGAAAACTAGATAGGGAGGGGATGCCAAGGCCTGTAGACGCCTGCAGGACTATCTCGGATCTCCTGATGGACTAAAGGCAGCAACCCCTAGCTAAGGTCCGTATGCTCCAGTAGCGAGATCTGCACACAGTGTAGAGTGTAGTATCAGCATAACCGACCCCATGTGCTGGTAAGTGTCAAGCCTAATCGACGAAGTAGTGACGAGACTAGGACAAGACTACCAACTAAACCTGTGTAGTTTAAAGCATAAACGACAAATAATAATAACAACGAAAACTAGTAGCTAAAGATGGGAAGGGGAAACATGCTGCAGAGGAATATCACGTACCAACAGTTACTCAGGAGAAAAGCATAAAGAACATTTTAAAGTTCGCATCAGTAAGAATAAGAAAACAATAGCAAATCAATATCCACTTTTATTCTTTATTATAGCGGTGCGCAACCCGATCCAAATCATGTAACACTATTGTAGCATGCGACCCGATCCAAATTATATATCACTGTTGCGGCGTGCAACCCGATCTAATCATATATCACTAATGTGGCATGCAACCCGACCCCTCCTATCCTCCCTTATTGCTCCATGTTGCGGCATGCAACCCGATCCTATATAATATTGTTTCAGCGTGCAACCCGATCCCAATATACAATTCAACACCAATCACAAAAAAATCCCGACAAGGGAACAATAAGGAAACAACAATATCCCAACAATCGAATCAACAATGAGAATAAACACATCCCGACAAAGGAACTAATAGTAAGAATTAAATACGTCCCGACAAGGGAATCAACTATAACCAAACTTATACCAATATTTAACTTCACAAATGAAACCTCAACTGGAACCAATATTCAACCATAAATAAATACCACGAGAATAATCATTATTCTTGCCTAACACGAAGAATCAATAACTTAGGCATTTGTAGTATTTATTAAGAACACAACGATTACAATTTAAAATTCACGGGCATACTTGACAACGGCGTATAGATACTCGTCACCACACCTACACGTCGTACACTACTCTAACACATAGCAAAATAAAGCACAATACCTAATCCCTCAAGCTAAGGTTAGACCAAAGACTTACCTCGAACTTCCATGGCCAACTCTAGCCTCAAACACCACTTTTCCTTTAGAATTCGCCTCCAAATTACTTGTATCTAGCCCAAATTAATTTAACAACATCAATAAATGCTAAATCATTCAACCCAATGCTAAATTATAGATTTTCTATACCAAAAAGTCAAAAATTGACCCCAGACCCGCTTGGTCAAAACTCGAGGTTCGGATCAAAACCCGATCACCCATTCACCCACGAGCCCAAATATGTAATTAGTTTTGAAATCCGACCCCAAAACAAGGTCTAAATTCCAATTATTCAAAAAGCTCTAACTCTACCCAAACTCCTAATTTCTACCATAAAAACTCCTGATTTTGATTAAAAAGTGATGAACATAGTTGGGTAATTGAAAGAGTAGGTTTAGAATTGATTACCAATACTTTGGGGATGAATTTGTGTGAAGAGAATAGACTCTAAGTCTTGGGAGTTCGAAAATATGGAGTAAATGGGTTATGCCTGTTTTTTCTACTGTTTTTAAAAGACTGGGCAAACCTTAATCGCGTTCGCGATGGGCCTGGCGCGTTCGCGATGGGTCAGGTCCAAATGGCCTTCGCGTTCATGTTGGGTGACACGCATTCACGGATCTTTAGCTCCTCAGGCCTTCACGTTCGTGGTCAAAGGGCCGTGTTCGCGTAGAACAAATTGAACTCCCTCCCCCAGGCCCACTAACCCTATGCGTTCGCGAGAGCCTGAATGCGTTCGAGAAGGGCAACTCCCTCAATGCTTCGTGTTCGCATCCTGAGCTCCGCGTTCACGAAGAACAAACTGACACCTGAGGGAATTGCCTTACGCGTTCGCGAGCGAAGCCACACGAACGCGAAGAAGAAAATCACTGAGCACCTGAGATAGCAAAATCTACAACTTTTCTAAGTGTAAAAACATCCCGAAACCTATCCGAAACTCACCCGAACCCTCGAGGCTCCAAACCAAACATGCATACTAACTCAAAAAACTCGTGCGATCAAATCGCCAAATTAACATCTTTAACAACGAATTTAGCACCAAAATCAAAGGAAAATTTCAAGAACTCTTAAGTTCAAATTTTTACAATCGAGGGTCCGATTCACGTCATATCAAGTCCGTTTCTTACCAAATTTTACAGGCTCGACTTAAATACCATGTAAGACCTGTACCGGGCTCCGGAACCAAAATCGGGCCCGATACCAACCAATTCAAACACATTTAAATTTCTAAAAACTCTTATAATTTCAGTTAAATAATTTTCTTAAAAAATTCATTTCTCGGGTTTGGGACCTCAGAATTCCATTTTGGGCATACGTCCAAGTCCCATATTTTTCTACGGACCGTCCGGGATCGTCAAATTGCGGGTCCGGGTCTGTTTACCCAAAATGTTGACCAAAGTCAACTTAAATTCAATTTTAAAGGCCAAATTAGGATTTTCATCAAATTTTTACATAAAATCGTTCCGGATATACGCATGGACCGTGCACGTAAATTGAGGTGAGATAAAAGGAGGCTTTTAAGGCCTCGGAACACAGAATTTACTTGTAACTCAAGTGATGAGCTTTTGGGTCATCACATCCTTCACCTCTAAAATAACCGTTCATCCTCGAACGGACATAGAAAAGAAGTACCTGAGTCGGGGAAAAGATGGGGATATCGGCTTCACATATCGAACTCGGACTCCCAGGTAGCTTCCTCGGTAGGCTGACCTTTCCACTGAACAAGAATAGAAGGGTAACTCTTCGATCTCAAATGATGAACTTGCCGGCCAAGAATGGCCACTGGCTCCTCCTCATAGGTCAGATCCTTGTTCAACTGGACAGTGCTGAAGTCTAACATGTGAGATGGACTGCTGTGATACTTTCGAAGCATGGACATATGAAACACTGGGTGCACAGCTGATAAACTCGGCCGCAACGCAAGTCTGTAAGCAACCTCTCCCACTCGATCAAGAATCTCAAAAGGACCAATGAACCTAGGGCTTAGCTTGCCCTTCTTCCCAAATCTTATCACGCCCTTCATGGGCAACACCTGGAGCAACACCCGCTCTCCAACCATAAATGCCACATCACGAACCTTGCGGTCGGCATAACTCTTCTGCCTGGACTGAGCTGTACGAAGCCTGTCCTGAATGATCTTCACCTTGTCCAAGGCATCCTGAACTAAGTCTGTACCCAACAACCGAGCCTCTCCCGGCTCAAACCATCCAACTAGCGATCGACACCGCCTGCCATATAATGCCTCATAGGGAGCCATCTGAATGCTCGACTGGTAGCTGTTGTTGTAGACAAACTCTACTAAAGGCAAGAACTGATCCCACGAACCTCCAAAGACCATAACACAAGCTCAAAGCATATCTTCCAAAATCTGAATAGTACGCTCGGACTGCCCGTCCATATGCAGATGAAATGTTGTGCTCAACTCGACCCATATGCCCATATAACGCTGAACTGCCCTCCAAAAATATGAGGTAAACTGCGTACCTCGGTCAGAAATGATAGACACGTGCACACCATGAAGACGAACAATCTCTCGGATATAGATCTCCGCTAACCTCTCAGAAGAATAGGAGACTGCCACAAGAATGAAATGCGCTGACTTAGTCAGCCTATCAATAATAACCCACACTGCATCGAACTTACTCTAAGTCCGTGGGAGTCCAACAACAAAGTCCATAGTGATACGCTCCCTCTTTCACTCAGGAAGCTCAATCCTCTGAAACAAACCACCAAGTCTCTAATGCTCGTACTTTACCTGCTGACAATTCAAACACCGAGCTACATAAGCAACAATGTCCTTCTTCATCCTTATCCACCAATAATGCTGCCGCAAATCCCGATACATCTTAGCGGCGCTCGGATGAATAGAATACTGAGAACTATGGGCCTCCTCTAGAATCAACTCACGAAGTCCATCCATATTAGGCACACAAATACGACCATGTATCCTTAGAACTCCATCATCTCCAACTGTAACCTGCTTGGCACCTCCGTGTCGCACTATGTCTCTAAGGACAAGAAAATAAGGATCATCATACTGCCGATCTCGGATATGCTCAAATAATGAAGAACTAGCGACTGTGCAAGCTAGAACGCTGGGCTCAGAAACATCCAACCTCACGAACTGATTGTCTAAAGCCTAAACATCCAAAGCAAGAGGTCTCTCACTGACTGGAATATACGCAAGGCTGCCCATACTGCCTGAGACTTCCTACTCAATGCATCGGCCACCACATTGGCCTTTCCCAGATAATACAAGATGGTGATATCATAGTCTTTCAACAGCTCCAACTATCTCTTCTGCCTCAAATTTAGCTCCTTCTGCTTGAACAAGTATTGCAAACTCTTGTGATCCATGAACACCTTAGATGACATGCCATACAAATAATGCCTCCAAATCTTCAACGCGTGAACAATGGCTGCTAACTCTAAATCATGAATGGGATAATTTTTCTCTTGGATCTTCAACTGTCGCAAAGCATATGCAATAACCTTTCCATTCTGCATCAACATCGCACTAAGTCCAATACGCGATGCATCACAATATACTTTATATGGCCTTGAACCTGTGGGAAAAATCAACACTGGCATTGTAGTAAAAGCTGTCTTAAGCATCTAAAAGCTCACCTCACACTTATTCAACCACCTGAACTAGGCACCCTTCTGGGTCAACCTGGTCATCGGGGTTGCAATCGATGAAAACCCCTCCACAAATCGATGGTAATAACCCGCCAAACCCAAGAAACTCTAGATCTCTGTGGTTGATGTGGGTCTAGGCCAGTCCTTGACTGCCGCAATCTTCTTAGGATCCACCTGAATACCCTCTACTGATACAACATGACCCAAGAATGCAACTAAACTCAACCAAAACTCACACTTTGAAAACTTGGCATACAACTAACTATCCCTCAGAGTTTGAAGAACGACTCGAAGATACTGCTCGTGCTCCTCCCGGCTGCGGGAATAGATCAAAATATCATCAATGAAGACAATCACGAAGAAATCCAAATTAGGCTTGAGCACTCGGTTCATCAAGTCCATGAAAGTTGCTGGGGCATTTGTCAACCCAAATGACATCACTAAGAACTCATAATGCCCGTACCGAGTATGTAAAGCTGTCTTAGGGACGTCAGACACCCTAATCCTCAATTGATGGTAGCCAGATCTCAAATCAATCTTCAAAAACACCTTGGCACCCTGAAGCTGATCAAACAAATCATCAATCCTCAGCAATGGATACTTATTCTTGATTATGACCTTGTTCAACTGCCGATAATCTATACATATCCTCATCGATCCGCCCTTTTTCTTAACAAACAACATCGGCCCACTCCAAGGCGAGATACTAGATCTAATGAAGCCCTTATCAAGCAAGTCTTGCAACTGTTCTTTCAATTCTTTCAACTCTGGCGGGGCCGTACGATACGGCGGAATAGAAATAGGCTGAGTGCCCGGAGCCAAATCAATGCAAAAGTCAATATCCCTATCGGGCGGCATACCCGACAGGTATGCAGGAAATACCTCTAGAAACTCATATACAATAGGAACAAAATCCATAGAAGGAACCATGGCACTAGAATCACGAACATACACCAAATAGGCTAAACATCCCTTTTCAACCATTTGCCGAGCCTTCATATATGATATAACCCTACGGGTGGAATAACCAGGAGTCCCTCTCCACTTTAAATGAGGTAGACCCGACAAGGCTAAGGTCACAGTCTAGGCATGACAATGCAAGATAGCGTTGTAAGGTGATAACCAGTCCATCCCCAATATGACATCAAAATCAATCATTTCCAAAAGTAACAGATCTACTCGGGTCTCAAAACCCCCAATAACAACTATACATGAACGATGGACATGATCCACCACAATAGAATCACCCACCTGTGTAGACACATATATAGGAGCACTCAAAGAATCACTAGGCATGACTAGATACGGGGAAAAATTGGATGACGCATAGGAGTATGTAGACCCTGGATCAAATAGAACTGAAGCATCTCTACTATAGACTAGAACGGTACCTGTGATAACTACATTGGAGGCCTCAGCCTAGGGCCTGGCTGGAAGAGCATAACATCGGGGTTGGGCCCCACCACTCTGAGCTACGTCCCTAGGACGGACTCCTGCTTGCTAGCCTCCACCTCTAGCAGCCTGACCTCCACCTTTATTACCTTTACCTCCACCTCTAGCACCTCTACCCCCACCCCTAGCTTGCTGAGCGGGTGGTGGAACACCTGGTGCCTAAACCATAGCACGGGAACCCTACTACTACGACTGAACACCCACTAATCTCGGACAAGCCCTCCAGATATGACCATACTCACTGCACTCAAAGCATCCACCTGAGTGCTGTGGCTGAGGGAACCGAAACTAACCCTAACGGGCTGCCTGACCATGAGAATAGCTCTGAATATGAGATGCTCTAATAGGAGCTGATGGTGCACGGTAGGACTGCTAATTATAATATTGCATATGTGAAACACGACCACCTGAAGCACCATGAGAAGTCTGAAGTGCTGAATGAAACAGCCTGGGGGGATGGCCCCTACCAAAAGAATCCCTGCCTCCAGATGAGGCATCACTGAACCTGGCTGAATGACGAGGCCTCTTGTTAGACCCCTGACCACTACCCTGTGATAGAACCATCTCAACTCTCCTGGCCATATTGGTCGCATCCTAAAAAGAAATCTCGCTCCTAGTCTCCTTAGCCATCTACAATCGAATCGGCTAAGCGAGTCCCTCAATGAACCTCATCACCCTCTCTCTCTCGGTAGGAAGTATGATAAGAGCATGACGGGCCAAAGAAATGAATCTGGTCTCGTACAGAGTGATGGTCATAGAACCTTGCTGAAGATGCTCAAACTGCCTTCAATAGTCCTCTCTCTGAGTGATGGAAGAAACTTCTCCAGAAATAGCTGAGAGAACCGATCCCAAGTCAAGGCAGGCAACACAACTGGACTAGCCAAACAATAATATCTCCACCAAGTCTTGGGCGAACCCGACAGACGAAAAGCAGCAA
Source organism: Nicotiana sylvestris (assembly GCF_000393655.2). Taxonomy (NCBI): domain Eukaryota; kingdom Viridiplantae; phylum Streptophyta; class Magnoliopsida; order Solanales; family Solanaceae; genus Nicotiana; species Nicotiana sylvestris. Next base: position 70,136,514 of record NC_091063.1, read on the forward strand.
CGTCGACCCCATTGGTCTCCATTATCCCCATGTTCCGAAGAACCTCATGATAACTGTCTAAATAATTATGGGGATCCTCTGAAGATGTACCACCATAAGTAGTAGTGAACATCTTGGTGAACCTGTCCAACCTCCACAAAGCATCGGCAGACATAGCTGCTCCATCACCTGTCTGAGCTACTACATCGGACTGAACTACTCCAACTAGCTGAGCTGCTGGAGTCTGAAACCGGGGAGCCATCTGCTCTAGAGTGCGGGTAGCGGGAGTCTCTGCTCCCCCCAGCCTGAGAGACGGCTGGTGCTACAGGAAGTAAGCCTGCCCGGGTGACACTCTACATAAGGCCCACTAGAAGGACCAGAGCATCCTATAGTAAGGTAGCAATGAACCCCTCTAGGACCTGAGCTGGGCCCACTAGAACTGTCTGTGCCGGAACCTCATCATCAAACTCTACTTGAGGCTCCGCCGCTGGTGCTACTGCTCTGGACTGAGCTCTGCCCCTGCCTCGGCCCCTAGCACGGCCTCGGCCTCGTCCTTTTCCCCTTGTGGGAACTACTGCTAGGGGCTCAGGCTGCTGGTCAGTGGATGAAGAAGCGCGTGTTCTCGCCATCTATGAAAGAACAGAGTAGAAATTCAATTAGCATTGAGGAACCAAACTGCACGATAGAGATGAATAGACGTGAAACTGTTCCTAACTCTACAGCCTCTAGGGGATAAGCACAGACGTCTCCGTACCGATCCCTCAGACTCTACCAAGCTTGTCCGTGAATTGTGAGACCTAAGCAACCTAGAGCTCTAATACCAACTTGTCACGACCCAGATTTCCCACCCTCGGGAGTCATAATGGCGCATACTAGTGAAAGCTAGGCAAGCCAACTATTCCGATTTATTTACCCTTTTTATTTTAAACCTCTTAACAATTTTAAGTCAACATATCATAACTAGCGGAAAATAATAATGCGGAAGAAGGAAATTTAACAATTTAAGCTAATACCAAAAATGTATCCATAAACATAACCACCCAGAACTGGGGTCAAAAACTCACGAACTATCTAGGAATACTACAAATAGGGTCTGAAAAAAATAAATACATGTCTGTCTCTAAAATAGTAAAGAACAAAAGAAAACTAGATAGGGAGGGGACGCCAAGGCCTGCGGATGCCTGCAGGACTACCTCGGATCTCCTGATCGACTAAAGGCAGCAACCCCTAGCTAAGGTCCGTATGCTCCGGTACTGAGATCTGCACATAGTGCAGAGTGTAGTATCAACACAACCGACCATATATGCTGGTAAGTGTCGAGCCTAACCTCGGCAAAGTAGTGACGAGGCTAGGACAAGACTACCAACTAAACCTGTGCAGTTTAAAGCATATACGACAAGTAATAATAATAACGGAAACTAGTAGTTAAAGATGGGAAGGGGAAACATGCTGCGGGGGGATATCAATTACCAACAGTAACTCAGGAGAAAATCATAAAGAATATTTTAAAGTTTACATCATAAGAATAAGGAAAGCGTAGCAACTCAATACCCACTTTTATTCTTTATTGTTGCGGTGCACAACCCGATCCAAATTATATAACACTGTTGTGGAGTGCAACCGGATCCAATCATATATCAGTGTTGCGGCGTGCAACCTGACCATCCTGTCCTCCCTTATTACTACATGTTACAGCGTGCAACCCGATCCCATATAACATTATTGCGGCGTGCAACACGATCCTAATATACAATTCAACACCAATCACAAAAGAATCCTGGCAAGGGAACAATAAGGAAACAACAATATCCCAATAAGGGAATCAATAATGAGAATAAACACATCCCGGCAAGGGAACCAACAGTAAGAATTAAATACGTTCTGACAAGGGAATCAACTATAACCAAACTTATACTAAAATTTAACTTCGTAAATGAAACCTCAACTGGAACCAATACTCAACCATAAATAAATACCACGAGAATAATCATAATTCTTGCCCAACACGGAGAATCAACAACTTAGGCATTTGTAGTATTTATTAAGAACACAACGATTACAATTTAAGACTCACGAGCATGCTTGACAACGACGTATAGATACTCGTCACCACACCTATACGTCGTACACTACTCTAGCACATAGAAAATAAAGCACAATACCTAATCCCTCAAGCTAAGGTTAGACCAAACACTTACCTCGAACTTCCACGGCCAACTCAAGCCTCAAATACTATTTTCCTTTAGAATTCGCCTCTAAATTACTTGTTTCTAGTCCAAATTAATTTAACAACATCAATAAATGCTAAAGAATTTAACCCTAATGCTAAATTATAGATTTTCTATCATTATTTCCAAAAAGTCAAAAATCAACCCCGGGCCCGCTTGGTCAAAACTCGAGGTTCGGACCAAAATCCGATCACCCATTCGCCCACTAGCCCAAATATGCAATTAGTTTCGAAATCCGACCCCAAAACGAGGTCTAAATTTCAATTATTCAAAAACCCCTAACTCTACCCAAATTCCTAATTTCTATTATGAAAACTCTTGATTTTTGATTAAAACGTGATAAAAATAGTTGGGTAATTGAAAGAGTAAGGTTTAGAATTGATTGCCAATACTTTAGGGATGAATTTGTCTGAAGAAAATCACCTCTAAGTCTTGGGAGTTCGAAAATATGGAGTAAATGGGTTATGCCCATTTTTGCTACTGTTTTTAAAAGACTGGGCAGACCTTCATCGCGTTCGCAATGGGCCTGCCGCTTTCGCGATGGGTCAGGCCCAAATGGCCTTCGCGTTCTTATTGGGTGATCTGATTTCGCAGAGCTTTAGCTCCTCAGGCCTTCGTGTTCGCGGTCAAAGGGCCGCGTTCGCGTAGAACAAATTGAACTCCTTCCCTCAGGCCCACTAACCCTATGCATTCGCGTGAGCCTGAACGCATTCGCGAAGGGTAACTCCCCCCAAAGCTTCGCGTTCGCATCCTGAGCTCCGCGTTCATGAAGAATAAACTGACACCTGAGGGAATTGCCTTACGCATTCGTGAGTGAAGCCACGCGAACGCAAAGAAGAAAATCACTGAGCACCTGAGACATCAAAACCTGCAACTTTTCTAAGTGTAAAAGCATTCCGAAACCTATCCAAAACTTACCCGAACCCTCTAGGCTCCAAACCAAACATGCATACTAACTCAAAAATATCCTATGGACTTACTCGTGTGATCAAATCGCCAAATTAACATCTTTAACAACGAATTTAGCATCAAAATCAAAGAAAAATTTCAAGAACTCTTAAGTTCAAATTTTTACAACCGAGGGTCCAATTCGCGTCATATCAAGTTCGTTTCTTACCAAATTTTACAAGCTCAACTTAAATACAATATAAGACCTGTACCGGGTTTGGAAACCAAAATACGGGCCCGATACCATCCCATTCAAACACATTTAAATTTCCAAAAACTCTTATAATTTCAGTTAAATAATTTTCTTCAAAAATTCATTTCTCGGGCTTGGGATCTCAAAATTCAATTCCGGCATACGCCCAAGTCCCATAATTTTTTACGGACCCTCCGGGAACGTCAAATCGTGGGTCCGGGTCCGTTTACTCAAAATATTGGCTGAAGTCAACCTAAATTCAATTTTAAAGGTCAAATTAGCATTTTCATCAAATTTTCACATAAACGCGTTCCAGATATACGCCCGAACCATGCACGCAAATCGAAGAGAGTTAAAAGGAGGCTTTTAAGACCTTAAAATATAGAATTTACTTGTAACTCAAGTGATGACCTTTTGGGTCATCACATTTGGTCTATCAGAAAACTTTCTCTTCTGGCGTAAAAATGGTGACAATTAGGACTGTAATTGCACTGCCAGCCATGAATCAACGGGACTTGTTTCAAATGGATATTTACAATGATTTTCTTTAAGGTGATATTGAAGAAGAGGTATATATGCAAATGCCACCTGGATTTGGTAGCCAAGGGGGAACAAAGGGTGTAGACTACTCAAATCTTTGTATGGACTCAAACAAGCATCCAGGAAATAGAATCTCAAGCTCACTAGTGCTCTTCTAAAGGTTGGTTTCCTACAAGTAAACATGATTATTCCATGTTCATTATGAAGAAACACAATAGATAAGTCATAATACTTGTGTATATGGATGATCTTCTCATCACAGGTGATAATGCTAGCCTGATTCAGGAAGCCAATGACACTTTATAGAAAACTTTCAAAATGAAGGATTTGGGAATACTGAAGTACTTCTTGGGGATTGAAGTGTGTAGGTCACAGAAGGTAATCAAGTTATGCCAAAGGAAATATGCATTAGAACTGATTGCAGAACTGGACTTGACAGGATCTAAGCTTGCACTTACTCCAATGGAGCAGAACATGAAGCTTATAATAATTGAGTATGATAAACACTGCAACATCAATGATGATACAGGACTAGCAGATGTGAGGGAATACCAAGGCTGATTGGAAAATTGCTTTATTTGACATTAACTAGTCCGGATATGCATACAATGTGCAGACCTTGAGCCAATTCATGCAGTCACCCAAGAAGCCACATCTAGAAGCAACTTATAGAGTTGTAAGATATGTGAAAAATGAATCCGGTCTTGATGTGTTAATGAGTGTAGAAAGGTATGTAATCTTTAAGGCATTCTGTGATGCATACTGGGTAAGTTGTCTAAACTTAAGAAAGTCAATAACTAGTTATTTGGTGAACTTGGTAGTTCCCTGATAGATTGGAAGTCAAAGAAGCAAAATACAGTAGCAAGGAGCTCAACTGAATTAGAACATAAAAGTATGGCTTTGACAGTAGCTTGACTTGTCTGGTTGCAGGACTGCTGAAAGAGTTGGAAATCAAGATTCTTATTCCAATACAGTTGTTTACAGATAATAAAGCTGCAATGCAGATAGCCAACAATCATGTGTTTCATGAAAAAATAAAATATATAGAGATTGATTGCTATTTTATAAGGAAAATGTGTATGATACATCCTAAGTATGTGCCAACTGATGAACAAGAAACAAATGTGTTGACAAAAGGACTTGGTAGTCATTGCTGAACATTTTCACACCACCTAGCTTGAGGGAGGGGTAGCTTGAGCGAGGGGGGAGGGGGTTGTTGAAATACTAAGCTGACAGCTAGGTGATATGAGAAGTTGAGGAATGAAGAGAGGAGTTGAGTGACAGTCAGTTAATGTAGCCTAGAGTTAGTTATCTTAGTATAGCTTAACAGAGTTAGTTAGGAGGTTAGATATTATTAGAAGTTACAGTTGATTAGCTATATATACACACGTGTACAGTATTGAGAATCGGTTTGGTAATTCATTTTCTCAATTTACAGCTTAATACAATTTCCAGAACGTTCTCTATCTAAGCTTCATCTTCGACATCTCAGCTGACCTCCATATCCACACAACAATGGTGGATTTTAACATGAACAGTGATAAATGGTTCTACTTTTTTAGATTTTTTGGAGCAAAGTTATTGTTTAGAGTTCTTGCCATGTTTCTACGTGGTTTTCTTTTTAAATTAATTGATTGATATATAATTAGGATGAAAAAAGAAAAGGGGAATGAAATTAAAATTTGTTGAAACCAAATTAAACTACTTTTTTATCCTTCTCATTGCACTTTCTTCATATGTTGATCACGTTGTATTAATTGTAACTCTTGTAGCTTGATATTCTGAAAGAATTTTATGATATCAATCTGATGTTCAAGATATTGGAATAAATCATTAAACAAGTCTCACATGCATGAAATGATGAGAAGAGCTTACACACTTTTATTGCCAAATTACCTTGAAATCTAGTACGATTATCTATATATGATAAACGTCTAATATTATCCAAATTTATAATAACTTGGTTCTTACCAATTAATTTCTTTATCCAAATATACTACTACGTGAAATTATTATGACAGAATTTCCGTCGTCCTCAATTGTCCTATGATGTACTTTCTGAAACAAGCTAGTGAAAAGGAAGCTTCCACTAGAAGCATTGTCTGTTAGTACTGCATATTTCTTGTTCTGTAGTGATATACTCCATTCATCAACTGAACGCCTTTCTTGTTCTTTTGGAAGATATTTTAGCTCACATTACCCTTGCAAAAGGCATCTCTACAGTTTTGAGGTTTTACAGATTAACGTCTGGAAGTATTCCTCCATCTCACAGTTTCATGATGTGATAGATTAGTTTATTAGATGATACATACTACTGTTCTTGCAGCACTCTGACCCTGCACCACCATCTTGTTCATTCCTAAATTTGTATGCAAATTACCCTCCCCTCCACCCAAATAAAAAATAATAAGAATTATTAAAGAAGAAAAAGTAACAACAAACAGCTATCTCTCTGTTGTAACTGATTTTTTGGATGAATGAATGCAATGCGCCACCTATGGCGTAACTTTATTTATAAAAAAAAAAAAACAGCTAGCAGAATAGAACATAACTAACATCATGAGGTACAAGTCTATGATATATGTAGCAAACTAGCAATGTATACAATTATTCATCCTTCCAAGATAGATATACATGAAGTCTTTTATTTATTTGGCATCTCATGATATTACTGACCTTGAAAATTAGGCAGATTAATTACCTGCTACAACATATTAAAAAATATACTAGGATCTCTACGAAGGGGTTGAATTTTTTTTTTTGTAGCTAGTGAGAATTGAACCTATGACCTTATGAAGATTTTGAACCCCTTTGACCACTAAACTAGACTTTTGAATTGTGTTAAGGGGATTCAAAACTTAATATATAGAGGTAAAAAACAGATTTTGCCTTATATATGCAGTATAATTTTTAGGCGAAGGAGGTTCGGGTGAACCCCTTCCGCCCCTAAATCCGCCCCTGGTTACAAGTGCACATAAGTTAAGCAAATAACGAAAAAAGAAGTAAGAAAAAGGAACAACAACAGAATTAAGAAAAAATTAGAAGCACCTGATGTAGTATGATTATATAGCACTCCTTCCGGGGTACATATACATCATACACATGAGTATTTTATTTATTTGGCATCTCATGATATTAATACAATTACATCCAAAAGATAAAGGCATAGAAACATAGTAGTAAAATAAATTAGGGTTGGAAATCAATAAGACCCAAGTCATCCATATATTGCTTGGATCCATCCATCAAACCAGGACTCAATCTAAACATAAGGATACAAAACTCCATTTGATTAAGAGCTCCATCCCCATCCAAATCTCCTTCAGTTAACATGCAAATTAACTCATCATCTCTAAGATCATGCAAACCAAGCAATATAGTGTTTCTTTTCAAACTCTCATAAGTTATAAGCCCTATACTCACATCCATTAGCAAGCAAAATCCATTGCAAAGCTCCCTCATAAAACCTTCAGCTCCAAGTCTTTCCATCATTGAAGGAAAATAGTCTTGGAAACCGAAAGGGTTTTCTTCATGAGCAGCAGCTACCATTTTTGCCATAATAAAAGGAAGGAAATTAAAGATCGAAATTACTAAGGAATATAGTGGGGTGAATGCGTTTTAGGTAACTTAAAAGTCAAGGGTACAGGTTGATGTGTGTGTATATATATATAAGAAAGAGAGAGAGGAATATGTGGAGCTTGTAAAATTGTTTGCTTGTAAAATTCTCCTTCGTGGAAGCTGCATGAGATAAAGAGGAATCATTTGAAAGGCACACTTGTGAAAAAGGAGCTCATTTTCGTGACATTTACGATGAAACCCACACTATTTGTTGAATATGCTTTCTTTTGAATGATAACGATGTGTATTTAGGGTACACTATGTGTAATATATGGCTGGCATTGATTGATTAATTATGTTTCTGTTCGAAATCTAGGGCAACTTTTGCTGTCCACTTCGATACTTCAAACCTAAATCTGAACCAATAATTATATTGAAATGGGTGATTGATTTAATTAAAGTTTAAGTCATTAGAGAATTAAATAACACTTTTATTTATTTATTATGTTTGTCTCCAACACGCCCTCTTACTTATGGATCTGATTGTTGGAAAAATATGAAGAAGAACACAACAAACAGATTCAGCCTTGAAAAACATGAATGAAGAAAAAAAAATCGAAGGCTTGTGCGAAATGCTATCTAAAAGTGATATTTGCTCCTCTCCTTTACAAGACTGCTATGAATTGTATGCAAATAGCTTTAGGGTATATGACAAGCCTTTTAAATTTATGCATTAAACAAATAGTGTAGAAAATATTCTTAGAAAAGCAAGAAGTGTTTATCTGATTTTGGAATGCAGAAATTTGTGGAAGAATAAGGGTGTGTTTGTTACGAAGGAAAATGTTTTCCTAGAAATCCTTATTTGGTTGGTGAGTGAAAATATTTTTCTGAAAAATATTTTCATTTTTTTATTGTACTCTCCTCACCCCTTCCCGTAAGTCCCTATGTTTCTTGTGCTCTCCCCCCCTCCCCTCCCCCTCTATATACCCAACATTTTCATGACTCTATTTTCTTCAAGAATTTAATCATTCTTCTAAAAATTCACACAAATTCAAATGAACTAATGTGTTGCTTTACTTTTTTATGCAAAAATAACATCAAAAGTGGTGCTCCATAACTTTAAAAAATACTCTTTTTTTGGTTGAAAAAAAAAGTATTATTTCTACAACATGAAAATAAAGTACTCACTTTGTTGAAATGAAAGAAAATACTTTTTCTACATAATGAAAAGATTTTTTTTTTTTTTGTAAAAATGAAAAAAAATCTATTTTTATATCGTGAAAAGAAAATACTCATTTGTTGAAATGAAAAAAAATACTAAAGTACTATTAATAATATTTCTATTTAGGGTGGAGGTTAGGGTGGAGTGAAGTGGAGCGAAGGTGGGTTGGGGTTGGGGTGGGTGGAGTTGGGTGGGCTGGAGGTGTAGGGGTGGGTTGGTGGGGATGAGGTTGGTGGGGATGGGGAATGGGAGGAAGAATGGAAAAGAGTTTTGGAAAATATTTTCCCTTCTTTTGATAGGAAAAATATTTTTCTCCAATTGAAGGAAAATGAGTTCAGCGGAAAATATTTTTCAAAATATTTAAACTAACCAAACATGAAAAAATTGGAAAATATTTTCCAGAAAATATGTTCCTTCATACCAAACACACCATAAGTGTTTTATGGGAGATAAGACAGCTGAAAAAAATTATTAGATTTTGCTTAAAGGTTGATGACCTTTAATGAATTTGATGTTTTGGGAGAAGCATAATATATTTTGTGCATTAAGACTGACTATATGATTTTGAGATTTCATAATAGTTATGGAAAAGGCTCTTGAAATAATCAAAATGTAGGGATGTTTGTGGAAGAATAAGTGTTTTATGGGCCAATGTTAGACTTAGTATAAGTAAACTTTGGAAGAGCTTGTGATATAAATTCATTTAAATTTACATTTCTTCAACCCACAGAATTATGGGTGGATATGTGATTATTATGTGTTAATTTGTTGATATGTTGATGGTATGCTAATTACAAGTAACAGTATGAATGGCATAATAGGAAACTAGGAGGTTTCTATCTTTCGTATCCGAAATGAAGGATCCCGGGTGATTGCCTCGCGAGAAGGTGTAAGAATTTGTTCCATTCATGTTTTTCAAGCCTAAATATATTTTGTTCGTCATATTTTTCTAATACTGGTTTCATTTCATTAACAAAATACGTGAAAATCTTTTTTTTTTTTTTTAAGTAATAGGTGATAGTAAGATTTGAAATCAGCCCTTTGTCTCATTTCGGCCGGAAAGTCTGGGACGGAAATCACCTGAGTTTTAGTAGTGGAAAGTACACTTTTATTTACTAATATATCTGCATCCAACAAATTAAGTTCCTATCTTGCAAGTGTTATTTGTTCTTTATTTCAATTTTTTCTTTTTTTACATTTTCTGTAAGCTTCTTAAATAATGGCTGATTTACATCTGTATTGGTCAAAATCTGACCGTTGTGGTAGATCCGACTGGGATCCCGCCCAAGCGGCGGAATAGCAAAAGATGCCATGATTTGTTCCAAACCTCGTACTCACAGTGCCTGCTAAGTCGAAGAACAATACTCAAGGGACGACGAAAACGAACGTGGTATGAAGGTGCCTGACCCAAGAATGTAGCAAGGACTCCATGACTATATATAGGGAGGGAACCTTCCTAGAAAGAGGGGCCTTTTTCTCTTTTTCCTCTCCTATGTAAACTTCTTAGCAAAAAAGAAGAAGAAACAATTATCTCCATCGATTGGTGAGAGAAGAAACGAAAAATATCAATAAGATTGATCGCCTCCATTTTATCTTGTGAATCATTTTCTGATTTGTTTATAGATCTGGAGTCTATTATGTCTGACTAAGATTTACCTCATCTCCACTAATTGATTTAATAAAAAAGGTTTTCGTATTTTTTGGTCGAACAATTTGGCGCCGTCTATGGGGATTTCTTAGTGAAAATTTCCTAGTCTCCTCCAGATAAAAAAAACCATAAACATGATCACCCACCAAAAGAGTAGTAAGTAAACCTCATACGCCAACCAAGATCATGATGTTATATGCAGGCAGAAATTGCAACCAACATCCTCTCCCGCACTCCGGGCAGCCCATGAACCAGCCAAAGCAAGCCCAAAACCGCGCAGGGCCAAGGAACGAAAAAGGCAGAGCTGGATATGGCCACCGGATTTAGAAACCACCACCCCATTAACCATTGAAACGCCATAAAAAACGAGCAATGCTATAAATCCACCATCATTCACCGGCTCGTCCGATAGAGGTAAGGAAGACATCATCTTGGCGCATCTTCTGCTGTTTGCTCAAACAGAAACACAAGCGCCGCACAAGCGAGTGAGCAAAGAAACATCTCAACTGGAGAATGGGAAACTACTACAAAAGTACTACGAAATATCGCCCACCTGACAATCCAACTTCTAGAAAATGACGCCCCTTAAGCTGCACTCTCTATCCTCCAACCCAGGAGTTGCCCCAATAGGGTTTTCTCGGGGACTTATGGACCGAGTTGACGAGGGAGACATCCCCAAGTTCAAAGTATAATTCATCATCCCACCTACCAAAGACATCCCTAGACCGGAAGGCGGAGAGATTAGATAAGGAAATCCCAATGTGCGCACGAAACAAACACTAGCGAAACAACAACGTTTCGTACTCTCCGACATTATACTCTCTGATACAAACAAAGTCAAGCGAACTGGGACTCACCTAGGAAGCGCAGAGGTCGAGTAGAACTGGCACTCCCCCAGAAGATCCCCGACTCTCCAAAAAATGGAACACCGAACACCACACCCAGGGGAGATGCTTCACCTCCCCCACACGAAAGCGTAACTGCTTCGCGTGAGAAGGAAGCCTCCACATCTACAACAGGAGAGGCACCACCGGTAGTAAGAAGACTGCTAGAAGAATGGTTAACAAGTACTCTGAACAACATACTTGATAAACCCGCCCAAAGGGATGGAAGGAAAAAAGAAAAGACGAAAGTTCATGGCTAATCGGAGAAAATAAAAAATTCGAAGTATCAGGAGAAAATAAGATTCGCTAAGTTCTTTCAAGTAAAGGCAAGGAAGTGTGTCAATCGAATGGTGCTTTCCTTCTATTTATAAGTGATATAAGTTCTCCAAGCGCGAAACCCAAAAGTCACCAATCGAAGTTGATAGGGCATGAAACGGTTCAACCCCTTGGGAACGTGTGTTATAATGGAAGCAACCACGGACGACGTTTCAAGTTAAACGATGTTTCGATTTTGAAACGGTCGCGATGGTTCAAGGGCATCACAAGAGCGTCGTTACATTGCTTGAATCTAAAACTCGTACCCAAAGGGTAGGTAGTCAGATTTCTCTTAGAGATGCAAAAGTCATGATCCGTCTGCCAGGCCCAACAAGAGACGACCCCGGCAGACGGAGGGACTAACTGTATTGGTCAAAATCTGACCGCTATGGTCGACCCGACTGGGATCCTGTCCAAGCGGCGGGATAGCAAAAGACGTCATGATTTGTTCCAAACCACGTACTCACAGTGTCCGCTAAGTCGAAGAACAATACTCAGGGGTCGACGAAAACGGACGTGGTATGAAGGTGCCTTGACCCAAGAATGTAGCAAGGACTCCATGACTATATATAGGGAAGGAACCTTCCTAGAAGAGGGGGGGGGGCTTTTTCTCTTTTTCCTCTCCTCTGTAATCTTCTTAGCAAAAAAGAAGAAGAAACAATTATCTCCATCGATTGGTGAGAGGAGAAACGAAAAATATCAATAAGAATGATCGCCCTCATTTTGTCTTGTGCATCATTTTCTTATTTGTTTATAGATCTGGAGTGTATTATATTTGACTAAGATTTACCTCCTCATCTCCACTAATTGATTTAATAAAAAAGGTTTCAGTATCTTTTGGTCAAACAACATCCTCCTTGAATTAAAGTTTTTTGAAATTCCGCACCTAAGAATTTATCCACTCAATTTTTCAAGAATTTTAACTTAAATATAGTTAACGAGTACATACCAGTTGAACTTTTTTAAAGTGGTCAGCAAAATGGTTTGCTATCTCTTTTTGTAAGGTTGGATCTTCCTTATTTTTCTGTTAGTCATTTTGAAAAAGAAGAACTCTTTTCAATGTTAAATGGAGAAAAAATTTCCTCCTACCCATATTATGGAAGACTCTTCCATAAACAAGATGGATCACATGTTTCATAAACAGTTTGGAATAGAATGATATAAAGCAGAAGAAAACCAAATAAAATGACACAAAAAAAGACAAGAAGAGAAACGGGGAAGTAATATGATCAGTTAAGAAAAGAATTGTTGGATAGTAATGGCACCAACATACGTAGCATCTTCTGGACAAACCTAGATCTTCTCTTAGAAAAGAAGGAATCCAATCTTCTATTTAGGGTTGTACTTTCAGCTTCTTCCATCCCAATTAAATATTGTCCCCATTATATTTTTGGGCAAGTGAAAAAAATTGTTTTTTCTGTTAATACTTAATTAAACAGAAGCATGGGTACAAAAATGAAAGTCACAAGGCAAAATACATATTTTACTCATTGACTTTATACCCAAATCCCTCTTACACACCTGTTAAATACGGGAATAATATTATACACCAAAACTTTTAAAAGTGTGTCAATTACACACCACTTCGGTGTTTGACCACATCTGCTTAAAGATTTCTATTACACGCGCCAATCAGCATCTGACACGTGTCGTAAATCGAGAAAAAAAAAAGAAAAACTGAAAAAGCCCACCCTCGTCATCTTCCAAAAAAAAAAAAATAGAAAAGAAACCCCCTCTCCTCATCTTCCCAACCCCATCATCTTCTCCACCGCCACAATACTACCACCAACCCTTCCACCACAAGCACCTTCTTCCCAAACTACCGATTCAATTCATTGCCGATTTTTAACAAGCTTTAACAATATTCATCACAAATTCTTATACAAATTTCAAATTCAAGTTCAAACCCAAAACTTCAAATTTGTTAATGGTGTTTTTTGAATTTTATCAAAATTAATCACCAAATTTTCAGCATATTTTTAGTAAATTTTTACTCAATAATAATCACGAATTCAAATTAATTTTCTAGGTCATGGAATACCAAAATCAAAATTTTAAGCTTTTTCAAAAGGTCAATAATTGTGATTTTTAAAAGACCCAATAGCTCCCCTTTTCTTTTTCTTTTTCTTCTTAGTCATGGGGGTTGGAGAGGCAAAACATGAGAGGTAGACAAAACTAGAATGGGGGTATTGGGGAAGAAGACGAACATGAGGGGGGGAGCGCTGGGGTTTGGGGTTGAGGAAGAAGACATGAGTTTATACTTTTTTTCTTTAATTTAAGAAAGAAATAGTTAAAAAACAGAAAAAACAAAATAAAAAAACTTAATTTCAGATGATTTTTTAGTTTTCACGAGCCTCTTTTATGTGTAATACACGCGTCTGATACATGGCAAAAGAGGTGTGTAATTGACACACTTTTAAAAGTTTTAGTGTGTAATACTATTTCCATGTTTAACAAGTGTGTAAGAGGAATTTGAGTGCAAGGTGAATGAGTAAAGTATGTATTTTGTCAAGTCACAACGTTTTGAAGAACTTGAAATTTTTTTGATACTTATAGTAAAGAGGATTTGAATAATATATCTCAAGAATTTTATGAAACTTGTGCCTTACATAATCAAATTATGTATTTTGTTCCTTGGTTTATAACAACTTATTTACCTCTTTATATAAAGGTATTAGAAAGATCTTATAAAGACGGGAGTGGTAATATTACTAAAGCAATTTATCCGCCTCAGGCTCCCTTTATTTTACCTAATAATACTGGTATTACTTTCACTGCCTTTCAAAAATTTATTGATGATAATGTGGCAGCTATTAGTATTGCAGAAATTAATAAATTGATTTCTCAAAACAATTATTTGGGTTTATATGTTAAAATTTTAGGAGAACATATTGGTTCTCTTGATAAAAAACTTGATGATTTGACTATTTTAATAAAAAAAATGGGTACTAAGAAAGGACCAACTGATATTGCCTCCACTTCAGGAAGTAAAACAGTTGATCAAAACATTCTTACCCATATTCAAAGACCTCCTGAGATTCAGGATTTTAAATTCAAATCTCTTGATGACTTAGCTCAGCTTTTAGATAAAAAGCTTTCATTGTTATAATAAAGCACTCTATCAAATGCTTGAATATAATCCCAATAAGTGAAATTCATTGGTGATTTATTAAGGCTTATCTGCCTTTCTTTCATTGTGGAAATACCCCATTCTTCAACAGATATAATCTGTTTGATAATGACTTTTGAAAAGTTATAAACATTTTCATTTGTGTTATAACCTGAAAAGTGCTGGAATTCTGCACTACCTGTACTGATCAGGATAGTTTCATAATAAGTTTTCCAGTTAAGAAATGGATATAGTGTTTAATTTGGAACAACCTAGATAAAAGTAGCAAAGCTTATAAATTTCAGACCAGGAAGTAGCTTTCAATTTCTACGTTAACTTTCCTTTCTTTTTTTTCTTTTTTAAAAAAACAAAAAACAAAGATTGAGATGGAGAGGAACAGTGTTAATCACTTCCTTTCTATTGGTTTATATATCCATCTATCTCCAGAGCCTAAGTAATCAATCCAAGTGCGTACCATGTACGTAGTCCTTAGATGTGATTAATATGTTGCCTTTTTGTAGGATGATAATAGCATGCTCACACAGTGAAAAACTGCTCACTTATCAATTGATCTGACGAGCAGATTATATTAGTTTCTTTCCCATTTTTTATTTCATTAATTTTTGTTGATCTTTTTCGTTAAATGAGAACTTTTTATCTCCAACAGTTCGTACTAGTATAGTAACTTCCGAATACAAGTTATATGGTGATTATAATGTGTAAGTTGGATTATAATACTAATGAGATTATTTGCTGGATATATTATTTTTTGGCTAGATGTTTTTTTTTTCTTTTCAAAGTAGATGTTTGGTTCATTAAATAGGATATTAAGAGGGTTTATCATATAAAACACGTGGTTGATTTTATACTAGACTAGTTAGATAACTTGGATAAACTTTTATTTTAAATTTTAACCAAGTTGGTCTTCTTAACGGACTTTCGAGAAAGACGGGGAGAGTGTTCCTAAAAGAATGACTATTTTTATATTAAAAAATATTAACTTTAAATTTTTAATTTATCCTTAATGGCATAATTTATGACCATAGAAATTACATAAAATATTCAATAAAAGTTTTAAAAAGCTTTATTTGTTAAACAGTATACAATGAAATACCGTTACATTAATTGAAAACGGATACCAAATTCATTTGAATACTATATATTAAGATATGATTTATTGGGGTAGTAGGACTACATGACATACACGTTAGGCGTGATTTCCTTGTCGACACAAGATTTATTACTATCTACTTATTTTAGAAGCAAAAAAGGACGTACGGGCGTGAAGGAAATGTACTGATATGTTTTCTTTCACACCGTTAAGTCGCGGTCCGTCATTTGTGTGTTTGCTTGTTTCATATACGATAAGTTTTAGGATACGCGTGATGCGCATGTATGTATGCATAAATATAATTTTTTAAAAATTTAATAAATAATATATTTGAGTTATAAAATAAAATTTTAAAAAATATAAGCTCTTGAAAATGGCAAATACTAGACCTATTTTGTTTTTTTAAAAAATAAATAAATAATGGATCACCTAACTAAACATTAAAAAGATTAGATAATTTTAGAAGCTTAATGATCTATCACATATCCATTTCTTTTATTTTAACTTTGTACGAGAATGATTGTATAAGTATTGTATATTCTAGACAGGTCAATTAAAAGAAAAATTGCGACAAATAAATTAAGCAGCTAAGCAGCAAAACTCTATCGCTTAATAAAAAATAACGACAAATTATCAAAAATCATATCTGTTTACCTCGAAAATACGAGTAACAATTAAATTTGATTAATGATTTTAAAGATATGTGATTTAGTTCAATACCAATTAATAATCAAGAAATATGAAGTGAAATGAAAGATATAAGCGAATCAAACCAATGTTACTTAGCAGTAGTGACCTCGAACCTAGTGACTTCGAGGTGGCTTAGGGCAGTAAGAACAATTAAATAATAAAAACAACGTAAGAACAATGGAGCTAAAGGATAATGTTGAAGACCAGTAGGCAAAAAGGAAGAGAGTATATTCTTTTCTCAGTGATTCTACGATGTCTTACAAATGATTGGGGTCCCGTTTATATAATAGGAATAAGAATATTTCTATTTATAGTAAGGAATATTCTTGGTACAACTGTCTAACCGCCTAATACGGAATCGTACAATCATATTCTGGGATTTACGCCATGATTTTGGGAATGTGGCAGGAATCTAACTTGTTCTGGTACAAATCCATAACGGTATTATTTCGAGGTCGAGCACACTCGACCTCGGTATGCATCATGCTCTGCCTTCGAACTCAGATTTGGTCCCTCGAGCTCAAACTTGGTCTTACCAAGACTCGAACTTCGGACAACTTCTCAAGTATATAGATCAAAGGCATTCGATTTCAACCGTATATAAATAGTCCCCGCGTTTCTTAGAGTAAGATAATAAGAAACGATTTGAACCTCGATTTTCTCGAACCTCTTATGATGACATCATGCCAGTGACGTATGCGCTTGAAGTGATCAGAAATGTCATGTCAGCTCGCTTCCCCAAAACATTAAATGCGCTCCAGAACTGGTCGGCCACTTGCACTGCCTATCCGTCGCCGCCTTTCTATAAATAGGAGGCTACTCTGTTGAACAAAGAACTCTACTTTTTTCATCTTCATCTACTTTTGATCTTTTCCCTTATTTGCTTCCTTCTTTAATCATCTATTTCCATGATTCGAACTTGCGATCACAAGGTCATATGGCAGCAACTTTACCAGTTATGCCAAGACTCCCTTTTTCAAAGGTTCAATTCAAAACAACGAGAGAAGGGCGCCGAATCCTTCCCGCACTAGAAAATATGCGAACTTTACACTGCTGCTCATCTCTCTTAACTTCAACCTGGTGTAACACTCATTCCTTTTGCTTTATATGGAATGAGGTGGCACTATCATCTACTAACTTTTGTATCCCACACCGGAACAATGTCCCAAGGATGTTCTTGGATCGTTGCTCATGCATCTTGCAACCTTGTTGTTTTTTCTTGCGATAGAAGGTGAAGTTACATCTTCTGGTCTTTTTCTTTTGCTATTCTTTTTTAATGGATTATGGCCCAAAATTTGAACGGATTGCTCAATCCCCGCTGCTGGAAATATAGTTACATTTATCGAGGGTTTTCTACCCTAAATCTCTTCTGGCATACAGACATTTACAAAAATCAAAATGGAAACCCCAGGAAGGAGGTTCCCGAATATGACGCTCTCGAGGACGTGGCTTTAAAAGTAGATTAGGTTCTTGACTTTTGTTTTTTCTTCTTTGTTTCTATGTGAGTACCCTTCGTGGATGTTATAATTATATTTTGTAACCATCCCTTGTAAATATAAAAGAATCTCTTTGTCTCATTTTTGGCTCGTGTTGAATTTCATTTCATCTTTATTTGTGAAAAATTTGATTCCATAACTTTGGTGATTGGCCCGAACACCGGACTCGGAACATAATAAACCCTTAGATTTTAATCGATCAATATAATACCCCTTAAGGTTTTTGTCAATCCTCGAGCTAGACTTAAATTGATTTGATGCGAGCTCAGGACATCGGGACTCCTGAGTCCGAGCTGAGTAAGAGTAAGGTTTCGAATTTAAATTAAAGTTAGCCCTTAGGCTTCGTAGACAGTCCCCGAGTGAGCATTTGTTCTAACTTGAAATAAAGTTAGCCCTTAGGCCTTTTTCTATAGTCCCCGAGTGAGATTTTCTCAAACTCGGGTAGCCTTGGGTCTTAGTAGCCGAGCAAGCACTTGCTCGAGCTCGAGATAAGACGATAATAGATGACTTGAGGCCCGATCTCCTCGATGTTTCGACCATGATGCCGATCTCGTGATGTCAGCATCTGAAGTGATTGAAAGGTCACGTCTGCACAGTTTCCAAGGTCATTAATTAGAGTTGGCTGACGGTTGTCCTTTTGGCTTCCCCAATCCAATTAAGTGACTTCTATAAATAGGCTAACTTCACAATTTTGCAAACTTTACTTCTCAATTCGTTGCCAAATCTTTCTAGTTCTTTCAATTTCCCTGAATTTGTACTTTTCTCAATTTGTTCTTTACTCCAGCAGCAACCTTTTCTTCTTTACTTGAAATACAATGGCCAAAACATACCAAACCATTCCCCAACAAGAAAAAGCCTCTTCGTCATCATGACCATACAGAAGTAAATTGGTGGTGCCGCCTCGTATAGAGGAGTGTATTCCCTCGCCGTGTGAAATAACATATGATTTTAAAATTGAAAAACCTGTATCGACACCAGGCTGATGTGAGCCCTTGTCTCGATATATCTCTTTGATAACCAAGGATGAGCTTGAGCAGGTAAAGAAGGATTACAATTGGGATGACAAAGATGTGGTGATTCCTTTCCTAGAAGAGGACATTACTACCCATAAAGCGGGATACTTAAGCATGTACACCCACCCATTCACGCTGGGCCCCGCAAATCTAGCTCTAGGTCCCATAGACCCAGTTATTCTGGACTTCTGCCAATGATACCAAGTGAAGCTTGGCCAGATCTACCCTACATTCTGGCTGATTGTTCATTTGATCAGATTTTTCTCGAGCCAGGTCCAGGGGATGCCTTTCATCCTCGACCATCTAATCAGGATGTACAGACCTCGACTATACCGAGATGGCTTAATAAAATTGCAACGCCGATCCTTGAAATCTCTTGTCTCTAGCATCGATGAGGACAAAGACCGAGGGTGGATGAGCCATTTTGTCCGAGTCAGAACCTCTGACCTGATTTCTGCTGAGAGGATGCCATTCTCCGAGAAATGGAATATGAAATGTAAATAACTTTATACCTTGCTTCCCTTTTTCTTTCCTGGTTTTGTCTTTTTATCGACATAATCCTTTTCCGATGATGCAGTTGTCGCTTGGTTTCCTGGAGCGGTCGAGGACCTCGAGGGTTGGGTCCACCAACTGGCCTCTACTTCTTCATATATGAAGCGTTGCTGGCATGATATAGCCAAGGCCGATGGGAGGCGAAATACCATGGTGAGTTTTCTTGTTTATTTACTTGTGTTCCTTAATGTAATACTTACTTCATCTTTTATGCAGGTCTCGGGGAAGCTGTTCAAATGCGTCTGCCCCCGCCGTGTGAAGAAGAGATCTCAAAGACTCCCAAAGAAAAGAAAAGAAATAGGGGTCGTCTACAAATACCCCGAGGCGAAAGAAAAGCAAAGCTCGAAATCCCAAGGCTAACACCGTGGCCCTATCTCCAGAAATGGCTCAACGCCTTCGGGAAAAAGAGGAAAAGGAAGAGGAAGATGAAGAGGAAGAGGAAGAGGATGATGACTGCCTCCTGGTAGCTCGGCAAAGAGGAAGCTTTGACACTTCGAAGACCGATGAACCGACAGTGACGGAGGCAGTTCAATCTCGAACCGAAGAAATTTCAGAGGGGCGCTCGAGCGAAGTCCCCAAACCATCAGGCAGAAAAGGTGTACCTTGTCCCGGGGGACGTTTGGTGAATGATCTCGAAGAGCCTAACTCCGAGGCATTTCAAAGATAGGATAACACCCTTAGTGATTCACTTGGGGTAATTAACATAGATGACTCGTCGTAGGGCCCGGTGTTTTCTGAAGGGCAACTCCGAGATACCCAGGACATGGAGACTCCTGATATGGCAGCGACTCATGAAGAGAACGATATTTTTCGGGAGTGTCTCACGGGAATCGAAGAATGTCCCGATCTTGATGCCTCGTTTATTTTTGAGGAAGCTGAGAAGCTCCTCAAATAAGTAAGTTTTGTCTTTCATTATTTCAAGTTTAATCTCTATCTTTCTGATTCTGACCTCCTTTTCTTGTAAGAAGGCCGTGTCGCTTCACCGACGAACATTCACCAAATCTCGAACTGAGCTTTCCCGATGTGAAGCCGAGCTTAAGAAAGTCTCGAAAGAGAGGGACAGTCTTAAAATACTCTATGTCAAGAAAGAGGGGGAGATCATCGATCTACGAGTTGAATTGACGAAAGCTTGCCAAGAACGATCTAAGTTTATTGAAAAGGTAATATAGTCGTTGAGGGACTGTTATGTACTTGTTTTTTTGATGACTAATACTTTTAATTTTGTAGTTTCATCAGAAGGGCGAATCGGTGTTACAGCTTCTGGAGGATCCTAAGATGAAGGAGGCCGAGACCTTGGGGTGGAGACAAGGCATGGACAATCTTGTCTCTGAGAAGGAAACTCTTCGAGAGTAGCTGGCTTCACTCGAACAGCAGCTTCAAAATGTGAAGAAGGAGATCCTAGCTTGAGGCTGTGGAATCGAGGAGCTTAAAGCTAGATCTGCTGCTGAGCCGGCCAAAGCCAAATCTGACACTGAGGCAATTATGTCTTCGTACCGAGCTAATGGTGAAGCCGCTAATGCTCGGGAAAATGAGATCTCTTCTGCGGCAGAAGTCAAGCTATCTATCAAGTGCACTTGACCATGATAGGCGACAATCCCGGAGGGTAACTCTAGAGGAGGTACATGCTCGCGACTTTGATCTCTCAGCCGATATTGAAAGGACGAAGATTTTGGAAGAAGAGGCTGCCACTCAGCTTTCTGATGAGGATGATTCAGCCAGTGGCTCTAAGAGTGGAGGAGACGAAGATGAAGTCCCCGAGGGTGAGGCTCTCGAATATGCGGCTCCTAAAGATGAAACTGCTGAAAATATGACCCCGAAGTAGTTTTGGGTTTCCTTATTTTGTTTCTGTTCAAGTCTCCCTTATGTAAATATCTCCTGTTAATCCTCTTTTGGAAATACAAGGGGAACCTTTTATCTCATCATTGGTTTGTGCTGGATTTAATATTGTCTTTATTTATGGAAACTTCATTTGAATGATTGGTCCGAGAATTGGTTTGGGTTCGGGATATAATAAACCCTTAAATATTTATTGACAGATATAATAATCCTCGAGCAAAGTTTAAATTGATCGATGTAAGCTCGGGGTATCGTGAATCTTGTGTCCGGATCGAAATGAGAGCGAAGTCTCGAACTATAAGTTTTTGGTCCTTATGCCTTTCGAAGTTGGCCATTGGGCTCTTATATATCGGCCCTTAGGCTCTTTAAAGTTAGCCCTTAGGCCATGTTCGATTGGGGGAGAACAAAACTGTGAGGGCGAAGCCCAAAGCGGACAATATATGCACAGTGTGGGCCGGGTCGTGACAGTTGGTATCAGAGCCGACTCTCAAGAAGTACGATGGGTGGGTACCCACAACGAGGACGTTGTGTTCTTGTTGGTGGGGTGAGTACAGTACAGGTGCTGTAGCACTCCTGTAGCTTGCAGGAATCCCACATCAGAAAAGAGAGGGGGAGTCCTGGGCTATATTAGTAGGACTTGGACCTACATGTGCATAGGCCTTTTCCCCATGCTCGATTGGGGGAGAACAAAACCGTGAGGGCGAAGCCCAAAGCGGACAATATATGCACAGTGTGGACCGGTTCATGACAGTTGGTATCTTTAAGTTGGGCGGTCTCGACCTCTAAAATAGCTATATAATTTTTCCCTCATTTCGGCTAAAAGACTTAGTGAAAATTTAGTTATGCCTTAGCATGTGTTTTTGTACCCGTTGGATTTTTCGAAGGTTCGATGTATCGAGACCTTGTTTGTGTACTGATAATCGAATATCTCTTGAGGTTTTATTGAGGGTTGGTGTTATCGAAGCCTCTAAATTATTCGAGGGCTGAATTTATCAACACCCATTAAATTATTCGGGGACTGAATTTATCGAAACCCATTATATTTTACTTTTGCCGAGGGTAGCCTGATTTAACCGATTTTTACAAAGTGTTTGAAGGCCTTTACTTTATAGTGGAAGTTGGATGTTTTTGAGCCGCATTATTTTGGTAGTAGCCTTTTTATATGACCGTGGTCTTTTAATATAGCCGTAGCCTTCGGGTATGTCACTTGGGCTTGTTTCCCGATAACCTTTCTAACTTGTCCGAAAAGTTAGTCCCCAAGTATATTGGTCTTGGCCTTTTTTTTGAGGAGGTTCCCCTTTGAGGTCTTATGAGTCCGAGTTTTCGATGATTCAGATGTACCGACTGTCAACGATAGTCCCCGAGTGTTCGGGGGTGCTTTTATGCTTTGGCTCTTGAGCTATTTCCCGTAGGATTATATGTTTAGAGCTCGTATAATAGTAAACTTTTTGGAGATACAAAGTATTTTTTATATTAACACAATGCTTCTTCAAATGATTGATATATGCGTACATGCTTTGCCGTCGAGGCTCTATTATTCTATATGGACACGGTTCTTCCGACCTTTTGGCCCATTACAAAGTTTTCCTATCGAGACCCTCTTTGGCTTAAAGTATTTTCCTTGAAAATATAACCTCCAAGGGAAATGCCCCCCAGTATTCGAGTTTGATTAAAAAGAAGCTTTGGATACTGTTGAGTTCTTCTTAGGTAGCACGTAGTTGTTGCCTCGTTAAAAACCTTGCCGGTAAAGTCCATTTGGGATAAAATCCAATTTAAGGGAAAAAGAGTGCAACGCATGATTTAAAACCTAAGGTCTAAATGATGATGCCTTCGGGATCGTATGCCTTCGATAGCTTCGATCTGAAATCTGTAATGAGTTAGTTTTAAACTTAAATAGATAAAAGGATAAAATCATACCAGAGCAGTAGTACCGTTTGAGTAATGACATGTTCTAATTGTTTGGCAGTTGTTCGCCTTCTATTGTGCTAAGTTTGTAAAGTCCCTTACCAATAACTCCGGGCCCAATTTCCCTTCATTTGGGTCTTGAGTATTGAGGGCGGCCTTTCGAACAACTGCTGCTTCTCATTTTTCATCTATCTTTGGGATATGAAGCAAAGGCGGGCTGGACAGATATCGCTTTTAGTTTTGCTGACATTTCAGGGTCCATGCGAAATCCCTTTTCTTTTTAAGTGAAGAGAAGAACCGGTGACTCTGATCCGACGGCCTTGAGATGTACCGATGCAAAGCTGCCCCTCTTAGCACGGCCTCTACATCATCCACGATCGTGATATCCTCGGTAGCTTTGATCTTATCAGGGTTATTCTGATACCCCGATTTGACACTGTGAAGCCGAAAGACTTACCCGAGCCAAGTTCGAAGGCATATTTCTCCGGGTTAAGCTTCACGTTGAATTTCCTCAAGATTGTAAACGTTCCCTGCTAATGAGCTAAATGGTCCTCTGTGCATAGGGACTTAACCTACATATCATCGATATAAGTTTCCTTTGTTTTGCCTATTTGTTCTTCGAACATTTTGCTAACTAGGCGTTGGTATGTAGCTCCTGCATTTTTTAGCCTGAAGGGCATGAAGTTGTAACAATAAGTTCCAAATTTAGTAATAAACAAAGTCTTTTCCTGGTCCTCCGAGTTTATCTAAATGCTCGGGGTAGGCACCGAGAAGAGTTAGGGTCTCGTGGCCAGCCATGGCATCGATCATGCGATCGATGCTAGGCAAGGGGAAAGAATATCTAAGACATGACATGCTTTGATCAAGTCCTTATAATCTATGCACATTCTGAGTTTGTTTCCTTTTTTAGGAGCTACAACTATGTTGGCTAACTACTCGTGGT
Source organism: Nicotiana sylvestris (assembly GCF_000393655.2). Classification (NCBI taxonomy): domain Eukaryota; kingdom Viridiplantae; phylum Streptophyta; class Magnoliopsida; order Solanales; family Solanaceae; genus Nicotiana; species Nicotiana sylvestris. Next base: position 70,160,684 of record NC_091063.1, read on the forward strand.
ACTTTACTTCTCGGATAGATCCTATTTTAAGAAGTTTAGTTACCTCGTCTTTTATGAAAGCATGCTTTACCTCGGGCTGAGGCCTCCTTTTTTGCTTCACTGGTTTGAACCTAGGATCGGTGCTCAGCCGATGCGTGGGGATTTCTAGTGGAATCCCTATCAGATATAAATGGGACCAAGAAAAGCAACCATATTATCAATAAGAAATTGAATAAGTATTTTCCTGAGTTCGGGAGTTAATCCTGTTCCTGGGTGTACCTTTTTCTCGGGCATATATTCGATCAAAATGACCTGCTCCAGCTCCTTGATGGTTGATTTGGTTGCATCAGATTATTCGGGAACGATGAAGGTTCGAGGAGTACGGAAATCCTCATCTTCGTCTCCGATTACCTGTTGCTCCGATTCTATCGAGGCCGGAGGCAATGATTTGCTATTTGGCTATCTATTTACCTCCGATGCTCGATTTCTCCGAGTCGAAGGCTCTGGTATCGACACCACCTCCTTGATCGCAAATATCTCCTTTGCAACATGTTGCTCTCCGTAGACCGTTTTCACTCCTTCCTCTGTTGGAAACTTTATCATCTAGTGAAGAGTTGAAGGCACTGCCCTCATATTGTATATCCATGGTCTCCCGAGGAGCGCGTTATACCTCATATCACATTTGATGACATGGAACTTTGTATCTTGTATGGTCCCGGCTACGTTTTCTGACAGGATAATCTCTCCCTTTGTTATTTCGCTTGCCATGTTGAAGCCATTCAGGACCCGAGATGCAGGTACAATCTGATCTTGTAGGCTGAGTTGTTCTACGACCCTTGATCTAATTATGTTTGCTAAGATACATGGATCCACTAAAACACGTTTAATTTGAATTTTATTCAAAAAGAGAGAGATTACCAGGGCATTATTGTGAGGCTGAGATATGCCTTATGTTTCTCATCACAGAATAATAAGACGTCCTCAGGCACATAACTCTGAGTCCATTTTTCCTTGGTGATTGATACTTTGGTGCGCTTGAACACAGGTAGTTGAGAGACATCGACTCCGCCAATGATCATGTGGATTACATGTTGTGGTTCTTCTTGTTCATTTTTCCTCACATCTCTCTCGGAGGTGATTCTTAGCACGATCGCTTAGGAATTCCTAAAGGTGGCCCTCATTGAACAAATGAGCCACTTCTTCCCTTAGCTGTCTGCTATCTTCTGTTCGATGACCATGTGTGCCATGATACTTGCACATCAAGTTTGGGGTTTCTTTGAGAAGGATCGGTCTGTATTGGCCTGGGCCACTTGGTGTCTTTAATTCTCCCAATAGCTAAGACAATCCCTGATGCATCTATGCTGAAGTTGTATTCTGATAATCGATGGGCCTCAGTGGGGTCAGTGTGCTTATCGAACCCACTTTTACTCATGAGTCCCTGAGAACTTTGATCTCAATCGTTTCTTCGACCGCTCCGAGGAGTGTTATGGCTCGTGCCACTGTTCCTTCGATCGGCATATGGCTGATACCATTCTTTGTTGAATCTTAATTCCCGGTTTGTGTCCCTCGAGGGCTTAGCTGTGAATCTATTCAGATGAACTGAACCCGAGGGGGCTCCTAACTGGTCGTCCTCGACCCTAATCTTTGGCTGATAACAATTGTGTACATCCGACCATGCCACAGCTGGATATTCAATCAAGTTCTGCTTCAACTGCCAAGACATGATCGAGCTCCTTTCATTCAAACCCTGCATAAAGGCCTGTACTGCTAGCCATCGGAGGCCGGAGGTAATTCCATTCTTTTCATCTGAAACCGTGACACGAACTCCCTTGGCATCTCGTCATTCCTTTGCTTTATTTTGAAGACGTTCGATTTTCTCGTGGCCACTTTTATGGCCCCGGCATGTGCTTTCACAAAGGCATCTGCTAACATAATGAGTCAATAGAATTAGGAGATAAGTTCTGATACCAAATCACGACTCCCTTTGATAGTGTTTCCCCATATTTTTTCAACAAAACTGACTCGATTTCATCGTCATTCAAATCATTTCCTTTAATCCCACAAGTGTATGAAGTTATGTGCTCGTTAGGGTCGGTTGTCTCGTTATATTTGGGTATATCGGGCATGCAAAACTTTTTGGGGATGGGCATCGAAGCCGCACTCGGGGGGGGGGAATGGTTTTTGTATGAACTTTTTGGTGTCTAGACCTTTCAAAACGGGAGGTTCCCCCAGTATCTGGTCTACCCGGGAGTTATAAGTTTCCACCTTCTTATCATTATCTTCAATTTTCTTTTCTCTAGACTCGACCCTCTTGGTTAGTTCCTCGAACATTCTCATAATCATGGGGTAAGTCCCCGAGCCACTTTTATTGGGCCTTTCCAATGCTGGTTCAGTACACCTAGTGTTTATTGGCTCGGTTGTGTTTGGAGTTCTATTCTGACTCTGAAGTTGAGTGATGATGATTTTCTGAGCTTGCAGCATCTCGAATATCACATGGAGGCTGACTCCCCCTTTTTTCATTCCTTGTGTTCTTTGGCCACCGGGCTGGGCTTCCCTGCGTATATCTCCTTCGGGGTCCGCGCCTAGATCTACATTCAAAGCAATGTGAGAACTAACATCAACAGGTTCGACATTTGGTACTTCCCCTGGTTTTATCGGTGGTACACCGACTCCTGCGTTGTTATTTTCCCCAAGACTTTCGTTGTCATAAATGGGTGCTTTTGTGAGCTAGACATGTTTTAGCCTGAGAATCAAAGAATTTTTGATAAGAAAAAGTGTAAAAGCAATGTGTGTAATGAAAACCAGTAAAGAAATAATCACTATTATCTTTAGCCCCACGGTGGGCGCCAAACTGTTTACCTCGAACATACGAGTAACAATTGAATTTGATTAGTGATTTTAAAGATATGTGATTTAGTTTAATACCAATTAATAATCAAGAAATATGAAGTAGAAATGAAAGATAGAAGCGAATCAAACCAATGTTACTTAGCAGTAGTGACCTCGAGGTGGCTTAGGGCAGTTAAAACAATTAAATAATAAAAATAAAGTAAGAACAATGGAGCTAAAGGATAATGCTGATGAACAGTAGGCAAAAAGGAAGAGAGTATATTCTTTTCTCAGTAATTCTAAGATGTCTTACAAATGATTGGGGTCCCCTTTATATAATAGGGGAGCCCTAAATAAGAAATATTTCTATTTACAGTAAGGAATATTCTTGGTACAGTTGTCTAACCGCCTGGTACGGAATCATACAATCATATTTCGGGATTTGCGCCATGAATTTAGAGACATGGAAGGAATCTAACTTAATCTAGTACAAATCCATTACGGTATTATTTCGAGGTCGAGCACACTCGACCTCGGTATGCATCATGCTCCGCCTTCGAACTCGAATCTGGTCCCTCGAGCTCGAACTTGGTCTTACCCAGACTCAAACTTCGGACGACCTCTCAAGTATATAGATCGAAGGCATTCGATCTCGACCGTATACAATATCCAATTCAAGATCTTATGTATCAGTTATAATATCCTTAATATCACTAACTGAATATAAAAAAGAATAGAGATCATATTTTAATCTTCTTTCAACAATCTTACTAAATTTAGTTATTACCACCACTTCCAAAACGACACGATTATTAAGAAGTTATATAAAATTTGTCAAATTTAATTTGTATTTAAAAAATTAGAAGAAATAGAAATGGTTAAAAAGCAAACTGATGAACACCACCTTACCTTTTTTTATGCTTCGAAGGGTTCCTTTTTATATATAGGAAAAGAATAAGTAGTCCTAAATATTAGGCCTATTCACAAAACACTTGTACGAAATCGTGGAAGCAAATATTTAAGTAATGTTAGTTAATTACTAAAACTTAATTTAGCAATTAGTTATACCTTGCTTCCCTTTTTCTTTCCTGGTTTTGTCTTTTTATCGACATAATCCTTTTCCGATGGTGCAGTTGTCGCTTGGTTTCCTGGAGCGGTCGAGGACCTCGAGGGTTGGGTCCACCAACTGGCCTCTACTTCTTCATATATGAAGCGTTGCTGGCATGATATAGCCAAGGCCGATGGGAGGCGAAATACCATGGTGAGTTTTCTTGTTTATTTACTTGTGTTCCTTAAGGCAATACTTACTTCATCTTTTATGCAGGTCTCAGGGAAGCTGTTGAAATGCGTCTGCCTCCGCCGTGTGAAGAAGAGATCTCAAAGACTCCCAAAGAAAAGAAAAGAAATAGGGGTCGTCTACAAATACCCCGAGGCGAAAGAAAAGCAAAGCTCGAAATCCCAAGGCTAACACCGTGGCCCTATCTCCAGAAATGGCTCAACGCCTTCGGGAAAAAGAGGAAAAGGAAGAGGAAGAGGAAGAGGAAGAGGAAGAGGAAGAGGATGATGACTGCCTCCTAGTAGCTCGGCAAAGAGGAAGCTCTGATGCTCTGAAGACCGATGAACCGACAGTGACGGAGGCAGTTCAATCTCGAACCGAAGAAATTTTAGAGGGGCGCTCGAGCAAAGTCCCCAAACCATCAGGCAGAAAAGGTGTACCTTTTCCCGGGGGACGTTTGGTGAATGATCTCGAAGAGCCTAACTCCGAGGCATTTCAAAGATAGGATAACACCCTTAGTGATTCACTTGGGGTAATTAACATAGATGACTCGTCGTAGGGCGCGGTGTTTTCTGAAGGGCAACTCCGAGATGCCCAGGACATGGAGACTCCTGATATGGCAGCGACTCATGAAGAGAACGATATTTTTCTGGAGTGTCTCATGGGAATTGAAGAATGTCCCGATCTTGATGCCTCGTTTATTTTTGACGAAGCTGAGAAGCTCCTCAAACAAGTAAGTTTTGTCTTTCATTATTTTGAGTTTAATCTCTATCTTTCTGATTCTGACCTCCTTTTCTTGTAAGAAGGCCGTGTCGCTTCACCGACGAACATTTTCCAAATCTCGAACTGAGATTTTCCGATGTGAAACCGAGCTTAAGAAAGTCTCGAAAGAGAGGGACAGTCTTAAAATCCTCTATGTCAAGAAAGAGGGGGAGATCATCGATCTACGAGTTGAATTGACGAAAGCTTGCCAAGAACGATCTAAGTTTATTGAAAAGGTAATATAGTCGTTGAGGGTCTGTTATGTACTTGTTTTTTTGATAACTAATACTTTTAATTTTGTAGTTTCAACAGAAGGGCGAATCGGTGTTGCAGCTTCTGGAGGATCCTAAGATGAAGGAGGCCGAGACCTTGGGGTGGAGACAAGGCATGGACAATCTTGTCTCTGAGAAGGAAACTCTTCGAGAGTAGCTGGCTTCACTCGAACACCAGCTTCAAAATGTGAAGAATGAGATCCTAGCTTGAGGCTGTAGAATCGAGGAGCTTAAAGCTAGATCTGCTGCTGAGCCGGCCAAAGCCAAATCTGACACTGAGGCAATTATGTCTTCGTACCGAGCTAATGGTGAAGCCGCTAATGCTCGGGAAAATGAGATCTCTTCTGCGTCAGAAGTCAAGCTATCTATCAAGTGCACTTGACCATGATAGGCGACAATCCCGGAGGGTAACTCTAGAGGAGGTACATGCTCGCGGCTTTGATCTCTCAGCCGATATTGAAAGGACGAAGATTTTGGAAGAAGAGGCTGCCACTCAGCTTTCTGATGAGGATGATTCAGCCAGTGGCTCTAAGAGTGGAGGAGACGAAGATGAAGTCCCCGAGGGTGAGGCTCTCGAAGATGCGGCTCCTAAAGATGAAACTGCTGAAAATATGACCCCGAAGTAGTTTTGGGTTTCCTTATTTTGTTTCTGTTCAAGTCTCCCTTATGTAAATATCTCCTATTAATCATCTTTTGGAAATACAAGGGGAACCTTTTATCTCATCATTGGTTTGTGCTGGATTTAATATTGTCTTTATTTATGGAAACTTCGTTTGAATGATTGGTCCGAGAATTGGTTTGGGTTCGGGATATAATAAACCCTTAAATATTTATTGACAGATATAATAATCCTTGAGCAAAGTTTAAATTGATCGATATAAGCTCGAGGTATCGTGAATCTTGTGTCTGGATCGAAATGAGAGCGAAGTCTCAAACTATAAGTTTTTGGTCCTTATGCCTTTCGAAGTTGGCCATTGGGCTCTTATATATCGGCCCTTAGGCTCTTTAAAGTTGGCTCTTAGGCCATGTTCGATTGGGGGAGAACAAAACCGTGAGGGCGAAGCCCAAAGCGGACAATATATGCACAGTGTGGGCCGGGTCGTGACAGTTGGTATCAGAGCCGACTCTCAAGAAGTACGATGGGTGGGTACCCACAACGAGGACGTTGTGTTCTTGTTGGTGGGGTGAGTACAGTACAGGTGCTGTAGCACTCCTGTAGCTTGCAGGAATCCCACATCGGAAAAGAGAGGGGGAGTCCTAGGCTATATTAGTAGGACTTGGACCTACATGTGCATAGGCCTTTTCCCCATGCTCGATTGGGGGAGAACAAAACCGTGAGGGTGAAGCCCAAAGCGGACAATATATGCACAGTGTGGGCCGGGTCATGACAGTTGGTATCTTTAAGTTGGGCGGTCTCGGTCTCTAAAATAGCTATATAATTTTTCCCTCATTTCGGCTAAAAGACTTAGTGAAAATTTAGTTATGCCTTAGCATGTGTTTTTGTACCCGTTGGATTTTTCGAAGGTTCGACGTATCGAGACCTTGTTTGTGTACTGATAATCGAATATCTCTTGAGGTTTTATTGAGGGCTGGTGTTATCGAAGCCTCTAAATTATTCGAGGGCTGAATTTATCAACACCCATTAAATTATTCGGGGACTGAATTTATCGAAGCCCATTATATTTTACTTTTGCCGAGGGTAGCCTGATTTAACCGGTTTTTACAATGTTTTTGAAGGCCTTTACTTTATAGTGGAAGTTGGATGTTTTTGAGCCACATTTTTTGGTCGTAGCCTTTTTATATGACCGTGGTCTTTTAATATAGCCGTAGCCTTCGGGTATGTCACTTGGGATTGTTTCCCGATAACCTTTCTAACTTGTCCGAAAAGTTAGTCCCCGAGTATATTGGTCTTGGCCTTTTTTTTGAGGAGGTGCCCCTTTGAGGTCTTATGAGTCCGAGTTTTCGATGATTCAGATGTACCGACTGTCGACGATAGTCCCCGAGTGTTCGGGGGTGATTTTATGCTTTGGCTCTTGAGCCATTTCCCGTAGGATTATATGTTTAGAGCTAGTATAATAGAAAACTTTTTGGAGATACAAAGTATTTTTTATATTAACACAATGCTTCTTCAAATGATTGATATATGCGTACATGCTTTGCCGTCGAGGCTCTATTATTCTATATGGACATGGTTCTTCTGACCTTTTGGCCCATTACAAAGTTTTCCTATCGATACCCTCTTTGGCTTGAAGTATTTTCCTTGAAAATATAACCTCCAAGGGAAATGCCCCCCAGTATTCGAGTTTGATTAAAAAGAAGCCTTGGATACTGTTGAGTTCTTCTTAGGTAGCACGTAGTTGTTGCCTCGTTAAAAACCTTGCCGGTAAAGTCCATTTGGGATAAAATCCAATTTAATGGAAAAAGAGTGCAACACATGATTTAAAACCTAAGGTCTAAATGATGATGCCTTCGGGATCGTATGCCTTCGATAGCTTCGATCTGAAATCTGTAATGAGTTAGTTTTAAACTTAAATAGACAAAAGGATAAAATCATACCAGAGCAGTAGTACCGTTTGAGTAATGACATGTTCTAATTGTTTGGCAGTTGTTCACCTTCTATTGTGCTAAGTTTGTAAAGTCCCTTACCCATAACTCCGGGCCCAATTTCCCTTCATTTGGGTCTTGAGTATTGAGGGTGGCCTTTCGAACAACTGCTGCTTCTCATTTTTCATCTACCTTTAGGGTATGAAGAAAAGGCGGGCTGGACAGATATCGCTTTTAGTTTTGCTGACATTTCAGGGTCCATGCGAAATCCCTTTTCTTTTTAAGTGAAGAGAAGAACCGGTGACTCTGATCTGACGGCCTTGAGATGTACCGATGCAAAGCTGCCCCTCTTAGCACGGCCTCTACATCATCCACGATCGTGATATCCTCGGTAGCTTTGATCTTATCAGGGTTATTCTGATACTCCGATTTGACACTGTGAAGCCGAAGGACTTACCCGAGCCAAGTTCGAAGGCATATTTCTTAGGGTTAAGCTTCACGTTGAATTTCCTCAAGATTGTAAACGTTCCCTGCTAATGAGCTAAATGGTCCTCTGTGCATAGGGACTTAACCAACATATCATCGATATAAGTTTCCTTTGTTTTGCCTATTTGTTCTTCGAACATTTTGCTAACTAGGCGTTGGTATGTAGCTCCTGCATTTTTTAGCCTGAAGGGCATGAAGTTGTAACAATAAGTTCCAAATTTAGTAATAAACAAAGTTTTTTCCTAGTCCTCCGAGTTTATCTGAATGCCTGGGGTAGGCACCGAGAAGAGTTAGGGTCTTGTGGCCAGCCATGGCATCGATCATGCGATCGATGCAATGCAAGGGGAAAGAATATCTAAGACATGACATGCTTTGATCAAGTCCTTATAATCTATGCACATTCTGAGTTTGTTTCCTTTTTTAGGAGCTACAACTATGTTGGCTAACTACTCGTGGTACTTTACTTCTCGGATAGATCCTATTTTAAGAAGTTTAGTTACCTCGTCTTTTATGAAAGCATGCTTTACCTCGGGCTGAGGCCTCCTTTTTTGCTTCACTGGTTTGAACCTAGGATCGGTGCTCAGCCGATTCGTGGGGATTTCTAGTGGAATCCCTATCAGATATAAATGGGACCAAGAAAAGCAACCATATTATCAATAAGAAATTGAATAAGTATTTTCCTGAGTTCGGGAGTTAATCCTGTTCCTGGGTGTACCTTTTTCTCGGGCATATATTCGATCAAAATGACCGGCTCCAGCTCCTTGATGGTTGATTTGGTTGCATCAGATTATTCGGGAACGACGAAGGTTCGAGGAGTACGGAAATCCTCATCTTCGTCTCCGATTACCTGTTGCTCCGATTCTATCGAGGCCGGAGGCAATGATTTGCTATTTGGCTATCTATTTACCTCCGATGCTCGATTTCTCCGAGGTCGAAGGCTCTGGTATCGACACCACCTCCTTGATCGCAAATATCCCCTTTGCAACATGTTGCTCTCCGTAGACCGTTTTCACTCCTTCCTCTGTTGGAAACTTTATCATCTAGTGAAGAGTTGAAGGCACTGCCCTCATATTGTATATCCATGGTCTCCCGAGGAGCGCGTTATACCTCATATCACATTCGATGACATGGAACTTTGTATCTTGTATGGTCCCGGCTACGTTTTCTGACAGGATAATCTCTCCCTTTGTTATTTCGCTTGCCATGTTGAAGCCATTCAGGACCCGAGATGCAGGTACAATCTGATCTTGTAGGCCGAGTTGTTCTACGACCCTTGATCTAATTATGTTTGCTAAGATACATGGATCCACTAAAACACGTTTAATTTGAATTTTATTCAAAAAGAGAGAGATTACCAGGGCATTATTGTGAGGCTGAGATATGCCTTATGTTTCTCATCACAGAATAATAAGACGTCCTCAGGCACATAACTCTGAGTCCATTTTTCCTTGGTGATTTATACTTTGGTGCGCTTGAACACAGGTAGTTGAGAGACATCGACTCCGCCAATGATCATGTGGATTACATGTTGTGGTTCTTCTTGTTCATTTTTCCTCACATCTCTCTCGGAGGTGATTCTTAGCACGATCGCTTAGGAATTCCTAAAGGTGCCCTCGTTGAACAAAGGAGCCACTTCTTCCCTTAGCTATCTGCTATCTTCTGTTCGATGACCATGTGTGCCATGATACTTGCACATCAAGTTTGGGGTTTCTTTGAGAAGGATCGGTCTGTATTGGCCTGGGCCACTTGGTGTCTTTAATTCTCCCAATAGCTAAGACAATCCCTGATGCATCTATGCTGAAGTTGTATTCTGATAATCAATGGGCCTCGGCGAGGTCAGTGTGCTTATCGAACCCGCTTTTACTCATGAGTCCCTGAGAACTTTGATCTCAATCGTTTCTTCGACCGCTCCGAGGAGTGTTACGGCTCGTGCCACTGTTCCTTCGATCGGCATATGGCTGATACCATTATTTGTTGAATTTTAATTCCCGGTTTGTGTCCCTCGAGGGCTTAGCTGTGAATCTATTCAGATGAACTGAACCCGAGGGGGCTCCTAACTGGTCGTCCTCGACCCTAATCTTTGGCTGATAACAATTGTGTACATCCGACCATGTCACAGCTGTATATTCAATCAAGTTCTGCTTCAACTGCCAAGACATTATCGAGCTCCTTTCATTCAAACCCTGCATAAAGGCCTGTACTGCTATCCATCGGAGGCCGGAGGTAATTCCATTCTTTTCATCTGAACCCGTGACACGAACTCCCTTGGCATCTCGTCATTCCTTTGCTTTATTTTGAAGACGTTCGATTTTCTCGTGGCCACTTTTATGGCCCCGGCATGTTATTTCCCAAAGGCATCTGCTAACATAATGAGTCAATAGAATTAGGAGATAAGTTCTGATACCAAATCATGGCTCCCTTTGATAGTGATTCCCCGTATTTTTTCAACAAACTGACTCGATTTCATCGTCATTCAAATCATTTCCTTTAATCCCACAAGTGTATGAAGTTATGTGCTCGTTAGGGTCGGTTGTCTCGTTATATTTGGGTATATCGGGCATGCAAAACTTTTTGGGGATGGGCATCGAAGCCGCACTCGGGGGGGGGGGAATGGTTTTTGTATGAACTTTTTGGTGTCTAGACCTTTCAAAACGGGAGGTTCCCCCGGTATCTGGTCTACCCGGGAGTTATAAGTTTCCACCTTCTTATCATTATCTTCAATTTTCTTTTCTCTAGACTCGACCCTCTTGGTTAGTTCCTCGAGCATTCTCATAGTCATGGGGTCAGTCCCCGAGCCACTTTTATTGGGCCTTTCCAATGCTGGTTCAGTACACCTAGTGTTTATTGGCTCGGTTGTGTTTGGAGTTCTATTCTGACTCTGAAGTTGTGCGATGATGATTTTCTGAGCTTGCAGCATCTCGAATATCACATGGAGGCTGACTCCCCCTTTTTTCATTCCTTGTGTTCTTTGGCCACCGGGCTGGGCTTCCCTGCGTATATCTCCTTCGGGGTCCGCGCCTAGATCTACATTCAAAGCAATGTGAGAACTAACATCAACAGGTTCGACATTTGGTACTTCCCCTGGTTTTATCGGTGGTACACCGACTCCTGCGTTGTTATTTTCCCCAAGACTTTCGTTGTCATAAATGGGTGCTTTTGTGAGCTAGACATGTTTTAGCCTGAGAATCAAAGAATTTTTGATAAGAAAAAGTGTAAAAGCAATGTGTGTAATGAAAACCAGTAAAGAAATAATCACTATTATCTTTAGCCCCACGGTGGGCGCCAAACTGTTTACCTCGAACATACGAGTAACAATTGAATTTGATTAGTGATTTTAAAGATATGTGATTTAGTTTAATACCAATTAATAATCAAGAAATATGAAGTAGAAATGAAAGATAGAAGCGAATCAAACCAATGTTACTTAGCAGTAGTGATCTCGAGGTGGCTTAGGGCAGTAAGAACAATTAAATAATAAAAATAAAGTAAGAACAATGGAGCTAAAGGATAATGCTGATGAACAGTAGGCAAAAAGGAAGAGAGTATATTCTTTTCTCAGTAATTCTAAGATGTCTTACAAATGATTGGGGTCCCCTTTATATAATAGGGGAGCCCTAAATAAGAAATATTTCTATTTACAGTAAGGAATATTCTTGGTACAGTTGTCTAACCGCCTGGTACGGAATCATACAATCATATTTCGGGATTTGCGCCATGAATTTAGAGACATGGAAGGAATCTAACTTAATCTAGTACAAATCCATTACGGTATTATTTCGAGGTCGAGCACACTCGACCTCGGTATGCATCATGCTCCGCCTTCGAACTCGAATCTGGTCCCTCGAGCTCGAACTTGGTCTTACCCAGACTCGAACTTCGGACGACCTCTCAAGTATATAGATCGAAGGTATTCAATCTCGACCGTATACAATATCCAATTCAAGATCTTATGTATCAGTTATAATATCCTTAATATCACTAACTGAATATAAAGAAGAATAGAGATCATATTTTAATCTTCTTGCAACAATCTTACTAAATTTAGTTATTACCACCACTTCCAAAACGACACGATTATTAAGAAGTTATATAAAATTTGTCAAATTTATTTGTATTTAAAAAATTAGAAGAAATAGAAATGGTTAAAAAGCAAACTGATGAACACCACCTTACCTTTTTTTATGCTTCGAAGGGTTCCTTTTTATATATAGGAAAAGAATAAGTAGTCCTAAATATTAGGCCTATTCACAAAACACTTGTACGAAATTGTGGAAGCAAATATTTAAGTAATGTTAGTTAATTACTAAAACTTAATTTAGCAATTAGTTAAAATATATTGCATTTATGCCTTTTTTAAATCTTGAAATTGTATTCAAATAAGGAAATGTTTTTAAAATCTTGAAATTGTATTTAAATAAGTGATGTTTGGTAGTAAAAATTATTAGTTAATTTTAAAATCCTAAATATTACTAAAATAATAAAATGATTATTTTGTCCAGTATGAACTCTATTTTAAAAGGGTAAAAAAAGCGAAAGATATTTCTGTCACGATCCTAAACATGGACCCGGTCGTGATGACGCCTCTCATAAAGACAAGGCCAGTCGACACACTCCCAATTCATTCTAAGCAGTTAAAATAATAGAAATTAAGTTTTTAACATGATAATAATCCCAAAATAAAGGTGAATAATACAATTTGCGGAATAGACATAGCCCGGCATCGGGGTATCACCAGTCATGAGTATCTACTATCCGAATAAAGACAGGAAAAGTCTACATAGTCTATTACAGAACTAAAATAGGGAAAATAAGATAGGGGAGAAGCACTGGGCTACGAACGCCGAGCAACTACCTAGTGAATCTCCGAAATCGCTTGAGCTAGAAGAAATCAACACTCGCTAGCGGGACCTGAAGCGCCTCAATCTGCACACAGGGTGCAGGGAATAAAGTGGCACTCCAACTCAGTGAGTAATAATAATAAATGAAGACTGAGCAATAAGAAAGCATGTAAAAACACATCAACATACTATAAAGAAGCAGTACAAAATCAGTAAAAACAATGAAAACAGTAAAACATATAAAGATATCTTAGTTCAGAAGAAACTTCTTTAAAACACCTTTTTAACAGTTAAACAATAAAATGAAAGGCAACTAGAACAGATAAATACATAAAATCCGCCCCTCGTGCTCAATGTCAACAGAATCCGCCCCTCGGGCAATATAATGGAACCACATCAGCCCCTCGAGCTATATCTCATTCACAATGGGTACTCGCGCTCACTGGGGGTGTACAGACTCCGGGAGAGGCCCCTTATGGCCCAAGCGCAATATCAAGCCATCTCGTGGCATAATCAATAGGCTCTCGGCCTCATATCAAGCCACCTCGTGGCGTACAACTCAGGCCCTCGGCCTTATAATCATAAATCAGTTTATCCTCACAGCACAGGCCCTCGGCCTTACTTAAGTCAGAATCTCATAAGCCACTCGGGCAATAGTAAAACATGATGCTCAACCCAAATTATCATTTAAAATATCATTTAATGTGTTAAAATAGTGTAAACCTGGCTGAGTTATGAAAACAATAGAATATAGCATGTTTGAGTACAAGTATAAAGTTAAAACAGTGAGGAAATATCAGTAAAAATCCCCTAAGGGTCCAAATAGTTGGCACGAGGCCCAAATATGACATTCATCCCAAACCATGATGATAGCAAACAATTTTCAATCAAATACGCGGTAAAACAGTCATTCGGGATGGACTAAGTCACAATCCCCAACGGTGCACGACCCCACACTCGTCATCTAGCGTGTGTGTCACCTTAATATAGCACAACGACGTGAAATTCGGGGTTTCATACCCTCAGGACAACATTTACAATCATTACTAACCTCTATCCGGTCCAAATCTCTAACCCGCAATGCCTTTGCCTCTCGAATCAACCTCCAAATGCTCCAAATCTAACAAAAATCAGTGCAAAACCATCAAAATATGCTAAGGGAACAAAGCTCACTCGAAAGAAATAAAATTACAACACAAATCCCAAAATTGGCCAAACCTGACCCCCGAGCCCACGTCTCAGATTCCAATAAAAATTACATCAATAGATTCTTTATCACTCCCCGAGTTCATTCATATAAAAATCACCAAAATCCAACCTCAAATGATCCCTCAAATCCCAAATTTTAGGTTTCCAATTATAAGCCCTAGTTCTTCAATATTAGGCTTAAACTCCATGATTAATTAGGTAGAATTCACATTAGGATCGAGTATTAAGTCCATAAATCTTACCTCCAAGTGTTCCCCCTTGAATCCTTATTTAAAAAGCTTCAAAATCGCCTGAAAATGGTGGAAGTTAGCTACAAAATCAAGGACAATGGCTATTTAAACATTCTGCCTAGGCATTCAAATTGTTCTTCGCGAATGCGGTCAAAGCCTCGCGTTCGCAGAGCACCAACCGATGTTGACCAAAATTTCCTTCATCGCGATCACGACACCCAACTCACAAATACAAAGACTTAGCTCCCTTACTCACCGTGAACGCGACTCCCCTTCCGCGAATGCGAAGAACAAATCAACCTGAACCCAGCTGCTCAACTTTCCTCTATGCGAACGCGGCATAACCTCGCGAACGCGATGACCTCGAGCCTCAAACCTTCACAATCGCAGGACCTCCTTGGCGAATGCGAAGGCCAACTTCACAGCCTCCCAGCCTAACCCTTCGCAAATGCGAGGGCCCACTCGCAAACGCGAAGGCCAACTTTCTGCAACACCCAACAACATATTTTTGCAACTTCCAATAACTTGAAATGGTCTCGTTTAACCACCCAAAACTCACCCGAGGCCCCCGGGACCTCAAACAAACATGCCAACATATCCCATAACATCATTCAAACTTGTTCCATCCTTCTAAATGCTCAAAACAACATCAAAACACCAAATTCGCATCGGATTCAAGCCTAAGAATTCTAAAATCTTCTAAATTACGCTTTTGATCAAAAAGTCTACCAAACCACGTCTGAATGACCTGAAACTTTGCACATATATCCCAAATGACACAACGGACCTACTGCAAATTCCATAATTCCATTCCAACCCCTATATCAAAATCTCACCTATCAACCGGAAAACACCAAAATTTCAATTTCGCCAATTCAAGCCTAAATCTACTCCGGACCTCCCAAACACATTCCGATCATGCTCCTAAGTCCCAAATCACCTCCCGAAGCTATCCGAACTATCGGAACTCACATTCGAGCCCTTTAACACATAAGTCAACATCTAGTTGACTTTTCAAACTTAAGCTTCCTTAAAAGAGACTAAGTGTCTCAAACCTTACCAAAACCTCTCCGAACCCGAGCCAACCAACCCGATCACACATAGAACCGATAAACACAAAGCAATAAGAAGCAGAAATAGGGGGAAACAGAGCAGTAACTCATGAAACAATCGGCCGGGTCGTTACATCCTCCCCCTCTTAAACAAACATTCGTCCTCGAACGAGTCAAGAAACATACCCGAAGCCTCAAACAGGTGAGGAAAACTGCTATGCATCTCCCGCTCTGTCTCCCAAGTAGCCTCCTCCATGGGCCGACCTCTCCACTGCACTTTCACTGAAGCTATATCCTTTGATCTCAACTTTTGAGCCTGATGCCCCAAAATAGCTATTGGCTCCACATCATCAGTCAAATCATCATCTAACTGAACCGTGCTGAAATCCAAAACATGAGACGATCCCCAATATACTTCTGGAGCATAGAAACATGAAATACCGGATGCACACTCGACAAGCTGGGTGGCAAAGCAAGCTCATAAGCCACCTCCCCAATCCTCCGAAGCACCTCAAAAGGCCCAATGAACCGAGGACTCAATTTACCCTTCTTCCTAAATCTCATAGCACCCTTCATGAGCGAAACCTTCAACCGAACTTTCTCACTAACCATGTAGGATACATCCCGAACCTTCTTGTCGGCTTAACTCTTTGGTCTCGATTGTGCTGTACGAAGCCTCTCCTGAATTACCTTTACCTTTTCTAAAGCATCCTGCACCAAGTTTGTCCCCAATATCTTAGCCTCACTCGGATCAAACCAACCAACTAGAGATCTACACTGCCTCCCATGTGAAGCCTCATATGGAGCCATCTAAATACTCGACTGGTAGCTGTTATTATAAGCAAACTCTGCGAGCGGTAGAAACCGATCCCATGACCCTTCGAAATTAATGACACAAGCACGAAACATGTCCTCCAATATTTGAATAGTGCGCTCGGACTGTCCGTCCGTCTGAGAGTGAAAAGCTGTGCTCAACTCAACCTGAGTACCCAACTCTCGCTGCACAGACCTCCAAAACTACGAAGTAAACTAAGTGTCCCTATTTGAAATTATGGAAACTAGGACACCATGAAAACTAACAATCCCCCAGATATAGATATCTGCCAATCGCCTTGAAGAATAGGTAGTACACACAGGAATGAAGTGCGCGGACTTGGTCAGCCGATCCACAATCACCCAAATAGCATCAAACTTCTTCAAAGTCCATGGGAGCCCAACTACAAAGTCCATGGTGATTTGTTCCCACTTCCACTCTGGAATATCCATCTGGTGAAGCAAGCCACTCGGTCTCTGATGCTCATATTTCACCTGCTGACAATTGAGACACCTAGCTACAAATCCCATAATGTCTTTCTTCATTCTCCTCCACCAATAATGTTGTCTCAGATCCTGATATATCTTCATGGCACCAGAATGAATGGAATACCACGAGCTATGGTCCTCCTCCATAATCAACTCCCGAAGCCCATCTACATTGGGCACACATATTCGGCCCTGCATCCGCAACACCCCATCATCACTAGTAGTCACATCACTGGCATCATCGTGCTGAATTCTGTCCTTAAGGACAAGCAAATGAAGATCATCATACTGGTGCTCTCTGATGCGATCATAAAAGGAAGACCAAGAAATCACACAAGCCAATACCCGATTGGGCTCCGAAATATCTAACCTCACGAACCGATTGGCCAAGGCCTGAACATCAACTACAAGAGGTCTCTCCCCAACTAGAATATATGCCAAACTCCCCATACTCACCGCCGTTCGGCTCAAAGCATCGGCCACCACATTGGCCTTCCCCAGATGGTACAATATAGTAATATCATAATCCTTTAGCAACTCCAACCATCTTCGCTGTCTCAAATTGAGATCCTTCTGCTTGAACAAATGCTGGAGGCTACGATGATCAATAAACACCTCGAAAGACACACCATACAAATAATGCCTCCAAATCTTCAACGCGTGAACTATGGCAGCCAACTCCAAATCATGAACAGGGTAGTTCTTCTCATGGGGCTTCAACCGACGAGAAGAATAAGCAATAAATCTATCATCTTACATCAATACACACCCAATACCAACTCTTGAAGCATCACAATATATGGTATATGAACTTGAAGCTGATGGCAAAACTAACACTAGAGTTGTGGTCAAGGCTGTCTTGAGCTTCTGAAAGCTCTCCTCACACTCTTCCGACCATAAAAATAATGCACCCTTTTGAGTCAACTTGGTCAAGGGCGATGCGATAGATGAGAATCCCTAAACAAACTGGCGATAATAGCCCGCCAAACCGAGAAAGTTGCGAATCTCTATGGCTGAGGACGGTCTGGGCCAACTCTAAACCACCCATATCTTCTTCGGATCGACCTGAATACCCTCACTGGACACCACGTACCCCAAAAAAACCACTGAACTAAGCCAAAACTCACACTTGGAGAACTTTGCATAATGTTTCTCCTCACTCAATCTATGCAACACAACTCTCAGATGCTCCATGTGCTCCTCTTAACTTCGCGAGTATACCAAAATATTGTCAATGGAAACTATGACAAACGAGTCGAGATAAGGCCGGAACACGTTGTTCATCAAATGCATGAATGTTGTTGGGGCATTGGTCAGCTCAAAAGACATCACCAATAACTCATAATGACCATATCGGGTCATGAAGGATGTCTTAAGAAAATATGAGTCCCTGGTCTTCAACTGGTGATAACCTGAACGAAGATCAATCTTGGAGAACATTCTCGCTCCCTAAAGCTGGTCGAATAAATCATCAATACGAGGCAAAGGATACTTGTTCTTAATTGTTAATTTGTTCAACTGCCTATAATCAATGCACATCCTCATCGTGCCATCCTTTTTCTTCATAAATAGAACTGGCGCACCCAAGGCGATACACTAGGCCGAATGAACCCCTTATCAAGGAGTTCCTAATGCTGATCCTTTAACTCCTTCAACTCCGTTGGTGCCATACGATACGACAGAATAGAAATGGGCTGAGTTCCCGGCACCAGATCAATACCAAAATCAATATTCCTGTCCGGTGGCATGCCTAGCAAGTCTGGAGGAAACACATCGGGAAACTCCCTCACAACTGGAATAGAATCAATACTGGGAGTCTCTGCACCGACATCCCTTACAAAGGCTAGATACGAAAGATAACCCTTCCCAACTATACGTTGGGCCTTCAAGAAGGAGATTACCCTTTTGGGAACATAATCAGTCAAACCTCGCCACTCAATCTGTGGCACACCCGGTATAGCAAATGTCATTGTCTTAGCATGACAGTCTAGAATAACACGACACGGAGATAGCCAATCCATGCCCAAAATAACATCAAAATCCACTATACATAACAACAAAAGATCCACTCGGGTCTCCAAACCCCTAATAGTCACCACATACGATCGGTACACACAGTCTACAACAACTGTATCACCCACCGGAGTAGATACATGAACATGTGAATCAAGAGACTCATGGGGCGTATCCAAATAACGAGCAAAGTATGATGACGCATAAGAAAAGGTGGAACTGGGATCAAATAATACCAAAATATCTCTGTGGCAGACTGAGACAATACCTGTAATAACAACATCAGAAGCAATAGCATCGGGTCTAGTTGGAAGTGCATAGAAATAGGCCTGAACGCCACCTAATCGACCTCTCCCTCTAGGGCGACCCCTAGCTGACTGACCTCCACCTCTAGATGGGTGGGTGGGTGGTGGTGAAGTAACTTGTGCTAAAACCGATGGCTAACTCCTTTGCTAAGATGAACCCGTAAGATGATGAGGACACTGCCTCCACATATAATCCATCTCTCCACACTCATAGCAACTCCCGGGTGTTGGAGACGGGGAATGAAGGGAACCCCTAGCACTGGAATGACTAGCAGATGCACCTGGCATAGAAGAGCCCTAAACTGAGGGAGCACGGGACGAACTCTGAGCTGGAAGGGCACTAAGTGATGACTGGCCCTGATGAGAACCGTGAGAACCATGACCCGATGACGCACCACGATAACCTGGGTGAGCTGGCTGAGCATGCCTGAATGGACAGCCTCTGTCGTGCTGAAACTGACCTCTCGAAGGAGCACCACCATAACTACCAGATCCTCGAGGCCTCTTGGCCTTCCTCTCATCTCGCTCCTGGGACAAACTGGCTCAATCTCACGAGCAATGCCAACAACCTCCTTAAAAGTAGCACCGGACACCCTCTCCCTGGTCATGAGAACACGAAGCTGATAAGTGAGGCCACCCACAAACCTCCTAATCCTCTCTCTATCTTTCGGAACCAACAAAATAGCATGATGAGCTAACTCTGAGAACCTCATCTCATACTGCATCACAATCATCTCTCCCTGACGCAACTACTCAAACTGCTTGCACAGCTCCTCTCTCTGAGACTGCAACACATACTTCTCCAGAAAGAGAATGGAGAACTGCTACCAGGTAAGGGGTGCTGCACCAACAGGCCTATGCCTCTCATAAGCCTCCCACAAAGTGAAGACAACTACAGAAAACTGAAAAGTAGTGAAAGCGACCCCACTGGTCTCCAAAATATCAGTTGTGCAAAGAATCCTCTGACACTTATCCAAGAAACCCTGGGCATCCTCGCCCTCTGCACTATTGAAAGATGGAGGCTGAAGTCTACCAAACCTATCCAACCTACGCTGCTCGTCCTCTAGCATGGAAGGAGCTATATAGTCTTGAGCTGCTGCAACCGGTTGGGCTGGATGTGCCCCAGTGTCTGAAGTCCCTGCATGACCTGCTCAGTTGTGCGAGCGGCGGGAGTTTGAGTGCCTCGCCCGGCCTAAGAAATAGCTGCGGCTGTAGTAACAGAATCCGCCTGAGCTAGGCCAGTACATACTGATAGAACCTGAGCCAAGGCCTCCTGAAGACTCGGAATCACAATGGCCACAGCAGGTACCTGAGCTGGTGCTGCTGGAGCGTCCATAATCGGGACCTGATCCTGAACTAGGGCGGCTGGTGGATCTGCAAGTGTTGCCCGAGCTGTTGTGCAGGCCACACCCCTTCCCCTACCGTGACCACAACCACATCCTCAGCCTCTAGTGGCCACATCTTGTGGTACTGGTGGTTGTCCATCCTGACCGGTAGCGCGTGTCCTCACAATCTGTGAGAGAATAGAATAACAGAAGTTTAGTACTCGGATCAACAGATTCTTACGATAAGAATTTCAAGAATATGAAAATTTTCCTAAAGGTTTTGCAGCCTCTCAAGGATAAATACAAACGTCTCTATACCGATCCGCGAGGCTCTACTAAACCTGCTCATGACTCGTGAGACCTATGTAACCTAGGCTCTGATACCAAGTTGTCACGACCCTAAACCCGGACCCGGTCGTGATGACACTTCTCGTGAAAACAAGGCCAGCCAACACACTCTCAATTCATTCTAAGCAGTTAAAATAATAGAAATTAAGTCTTTAACATGATAATAATCCCAAAATAAAGGTGAATAATACAATTTGCGGAATAGACATAGCCCGACATCGGGGTGTCACTAGTCATGAGCATCTACTATCCGAATAAAGATAGGAAAAGTCTACATAGTCTATTACATAACTAAAATAGGGAAAATAAGATAGGGGAGAAGCACTGGGCTGCAAACACCGAGCAGCTACCTAGTGAATCTCCAAAATCGCTTGAGCTGGAAGAAATCAACACTCGCTAGCGGGACCTAAAGTGCCTGAATCTGCACATAGGGTACAGGGAGTAAAGTGAGTACTCCAACTCAGTGAGTAATAATAATAAATGAAGACTGAGCGATAAGAAATCACATAAAAGCACATCAATATACTATACAGAAGTAGTACAAAACCAGTAAAAACAATGAAAACAGTGAAAACATATAAAGATACCTTAGTTCAGAAGAAACTTCTTTAAAACACCTTTTTAACAGGTAAACAATAAAATGAAAGGTAGCTAGAACAGATAAACACATAAAATCCGCCCTTCGTGCTCAATGTCAATAGAATCCGCCCCTCGGGCAATATGATGGAACCACATCAGCCCCTCGAGCTATATCTCATTCACAATGGGTACCCGCGCTCACTAGGGGTGTACAGACTCTGGGAGAGTCCCCTTATGGCCCAAGCGCAATATTAAGCCATCTCGTGGCATAATCAATAGGCTCTCGGCCTCATATCAAGCCACCTCGTGGCATACAACTTAGGCCCTCGACCTCATAATCATAAATCAGTGTATCCTCACAACACAGGCCCTCGGCCTTAATCAGTCAGAATCTCATAAGCCACTCGGGCAATAGTAAAACATGATGCTCAGCCCAAATTATCATTTAAAATATCATTTAATGAGTTAAAACAGAGTAAAAGTATATGAAAACAGTGAGGAAATATCAGTAAAAATCCCCTAAGGGTCCAAATAGTTGGCACGAGGCTTAAATATGGCATTCTGCCCAAAACATGATGATAGCAAACAGTTTTCAACTTGCCTGAGTTATGAAAACAGTAGAATATAGCATGACTGAGTACAAGTATAAAGTCAAAACAGTGAGGAAATATCAGTAAAAATCCCCTAAGGGTCCAAATAGTTGGCACGAGGCTCAAATATGGCATTCTACCCAAAACATGATGATAGCAAAAAATTTTCAATCAAATACGCGGTAAAACAGTCATTCGGGATGTGAAATCACAATCCCCAACAGTGCACGATCCCACTCTCGTCATTTAGCGTGTGCATCACTGTCGACGCCCCTTTTTTCTCTAACCGTGGGGTCAGAAATCAGGTATACGACATTGGGAAGACAACTTTATTCCCTTTCGAGAATTGGCTTTTGAAGTTGAAGAGTCGCCACCTAATGATTATAGTGCATTAGGACACTTTAAGAAAGGTTTGAGATGAAGAGACTAGAGATTAGGGTAAGGGCTAGAAAGTATCCCGAGGGGAAGGTGTTAGGTACCCCTCAAGATCCACTAGTGTGGTCCCGACCATGTTACAATTGTGACTTTACAAGTAAACAATCAAGGCTCAAATAAGGATTCACATATAACATTGCAATCAAGTTGAAAACTTTCGAAGGTAAGTAGAGCGGGCAGAAATTTATGAAAAAGATTAGAATAGTTTTACAAGAAGATATGAAAGCAAATAAAGGGAGGTGGGGGGTCCTTAGTTTGTGATTAATTTGGATCACTTCAATGCAATACCCAGCAATCACTCCTCATAAGAGGGGTCGCACGTGATATTAGCGCGTCGGTCATCATATCCATATCTACCCTTCCCACCCGTTAAGGTGTTAAAGCGCGAAATGGTATCGTTAGTTATTGCATGCTATTACCCGTCCCAATCCTATCAGTCCCAGAGGCATATGGGACTACTAATCCTAAAGGGGAGGGAGTTGGGGATTTTGTGGAGTTTTCAAAAGGATAAAAATCTAGGCGACAAGCAATAACAGATAGCTGTTAAAAGGGAAACAAATAGCAGTTAAGGCTCAAGTCGGCCTCTTCCTTCAAAGCAAAAAATTATTTAGCATGACTTACAAATACTGGTTTGGTCTGTATTAAACTTAATGTAGGAAGGGTGGCTAATTTATCACATATTTTCAGACAAGAAGTCCGAATTAGGCCTGTCAGCTGGTTGTAATTATCAAAACTGATACAACTATAAAATTTTACCCTAAGGCTTACCTAGGCGTTAAACAGAACCTATAGGCATGGTATCTATTAGTTTCAGAAATAAAGAAGTGAACTGATTGCAGAAAAAGAATTGTCAATTATAGGGACATAAGATCTGCAGGCGTTAAACATTATTGCTACTGATTTTAGGCTTATGAGCGAGTTGACGATTCAGGTTTAGTTAACAGCTCCTATAGACATGCTTTCTAGGTGTTACTGATTTGAGCACTGCTATTGCTTATGCAGGAATCCTATTGGCAGGTTGTCTACATGCAATTGATTAGGTATTTAAATCCTATAATAGGTTTGCCTAATGACAGATGCAGAAAGTCCTATAGGCATGGTGTCTATATGAAGATGCAGAATTTTGGAATCGGCTTACAGGCATGGCATCTGTTATGAAATTACAGAAAACCCTATAGACATAGCATCTATATGAGAATGCAGAAAATCCTATAAACATGGTATCTATATGAGAATGCAGAGTTTCAGTAATTTATAAAATGCAGAACTTTAGAAAAATAGTAATCCATATGAACATGATATCTACATGAGTGCATAATTTCAGTGATTTATAAAATGCAGAACTTTAGAAAAATAGTAATCCCTATGAACATGGTATATACCCCTTGCATGCATAGTCCCCTACCCTTTTCCACTAGCCGACCCCAAATATTTATTACAAGATTATTATAGACTGGAATGAACAAGAAAAAATATATCAGAAATTAAAGATTCCAACCAAGGAGAGCCTAATTCAGACCCCAGGTCTGAAATATGAGATAAACCAACTTCCAAAGATCAGATTCCAAAGCCTTCTCTTATCTGGGGTGTTTCAGAGATTCAAGGAGTTTCAGGAACTCCAGCAGTGCTTACACCCCAAATATATTGCATATTCAGATTATAGTACAGTATGGAAGGGCCAGCCCTCAAATGTCCAAGTTTAGAGGGAACTCGAGGTCCCAAAGCAAGGCTCAAAAGAGAGGGCAGAACTTAAGGTTCTAGGAATAAGTGTAGGTGCAATAGAGGGGAATTAGGGAATGCCAAGGCAGGCTGGTGGTCATGCCCAGCCATATGCTAGGCTGGCACACCCCTAACCAGCCTGTCGGCCAATCAATTATGAGTAAAGACCTATTGAAGGTCAGACTAGGGCCTGGACAGTGATTAGGACACTATCAGACCAAAGTCTCAAACTCGGCATACATGTAAAGGGGAATGGGGATGGGAATTGAAAGAGTTTAGGACTAAAGATGGTCCAGTTCATGTCCATGGACAATAATATCAAGTATTGCCATGTTTCTGAACCATAACTCAACCACATAGGGGGCTTAGGGTTTGGGATTCATATAAGAGCAGGAACGATGAAATAAACAAACTTGCAGAAAATCACAACGTGTAAACAGTAAGAGATGAACTATAGAATAAACACATAAGGGGAAGAGACAGGACTTGAATATAAGAACATACCAGTTGCAGAAAAGTAAGCACAGAAAAGCAGGATTCTTTCAAGCAAAGCCACAATCAGAGAAGAACACTTTATGCTTCAGAGAACTCGAACTCTTATGAAAATTCTAAGTGTGGTTGAGAGTGAGAAGTGATCAGAATTGATCGTGTCCAATTGATTATCTAAAGTGCAGAAGGGCAGCCCCCTCTTATAGTGTAGAGAAGCAAGCAAGAAAGGTAAGAAAACCTTTTAAAAATCAGTCTCAAAATATTCTCCCTTCAGCCAAGGGATTTAATTTCAGACGAAAAAATGTAAACAAGGAAAGAAAATTTGAGTAAAATCTTTCATAGTATCCTAAGAAGGGAAAATACATGAAGTATATTTAAGGAAAGGTCTCAATAGTACTTTATTTGTAAAGAGAAAGGAAAGGGAATCAATCAGACAGCTAACAAAATCAAAGTAAACAGGTTTGATTCGAATGAACCCAGTCAGGAATAGGGAGAGAAGGGCTCAAACAAAAGGAAATTAAGGGCAATCAATCAAGACCCTATCCAAGGGGTCCAAAATCAATCAAGCAATCGTCAAAAATCTTGAAAGAGGGGTTTCTCACATATAAAGCAAACAATTTAAACAGAACAGTCTAGCATTGAAGGGTTTAGGATCACAAACAAAAGAATACGAGTTCAGTCATAGATTCATGGTGAGTTTGAAAGTTCAGGGTCCCAAAGTGGAACCCTAATCCAATTTATCGAAGAAACCCCCAAAATCTAGGGTTTCAAATTGAATCAAACACAGAAACGAGAAGGCAAGTGAACAGACTCAAGGAGTCTCATGAGGAACAAACAGACCACGATAGCAGGTTCGAAACAATCAGAGAAAGAAAATTGATTTGAGAGCATAAAAGGACACGTTTTGGAAACCCGGAGCTTAGACAAGTCCAGAATAGATGAAACATGCTTAACAAGAGCACAAACAGAGTTCAGAAAATCAAAAGTCAAGAAGCTCGGTAGTAAACACACATGGTAGAAGAGTGAGGAAAATTTAACACGGATTAATCATGTGAGCACACATATAAAAGAAAGGAAAAAAGATAATACATGCGTAATAGAGAAGGAAAACATATGAGCATAATACAGACGAACATCTAAAAGAAAAGAACAACAAGAATCAAAAGACCTTCAGAAACCCTAATTTGAAATCGAACGATTTTTGAGAAGGAAATCTGGGGAAAACACTCAAATCGTCAAGAAAAGCACATACATAACACAAATCTAAACAAATAACGGTGAAAGAACCTCGAATGGCTTAGGGTTTCAGAGAAACCCTAGAAGTGAGAAACGTTTGGAAGAACAAGATCAGATCCTGAGTCGAAATGGTCAGGAACATAGCTTCTAGTGCTTGAATATGCTGGAGCATGGCCGGAAAACCATAGATCTACAGATCTGAGAAGGGTTTGAGAGAGGACCATCGAGGTCAAGCCTCCAGACTTCGTGCAACTCAGGCTTGGGCGTGAGAGAGGGTGAGTAAAGGCCATCTATGGCAGGAGATGCTATGGATTCCGGTGGAAACGAGATGAGATAACGTGGGAGGTGATTACGGTTTCGGAGAGGTTCGAGAGGATTTGAGGGAGACGAAGAGAGTTAGAGGCGGTGTCTCTATGCAAATGAAATAAGGTTAGGGGTGTTAGGTGATTAAAAAAGGAAAGCCTAAACTACAGCCGTTGATCAAAACGATCAACGACTAGGATTTAAAGAAAATCGGACGGGTTTAAAAATTGGGCTAAGGGGTCAGGTCGAAATGGGAATTGGGTCGTTTAATTTGGGGCGGAATTGGGCCAATTGAGTCTACAATTGAAAGGGAGAAAAGGTTGTTATTGAAATAGAAATAGGCTAAGTGTTAAATAGCCAATTTTCCCCTTTTTATTTTATAAAAATAGTAATAATGATTTATAAAGTAAACTAAAAATACTGAGCAAACAAATACTATATACATATCAATTTAAAAATATTGGAACCAATTTTATAATTATATAATACTATTAATCATAAAATAGGCCATAATTGCAATTACATGCAATTAGCTTAAAAATGCCAAATAAATTTGTAAAAAATATGTAAAAATCACGTTAATTATATTTTGGTGTAAATACGAGAATGAAATAAGTTATTCACCAAAAAATGATAATTTTGAGAATAATTATTGGATCTTGTGGTACTAAAATAGGTAGTAAATCGGTTTAAAAATCATTAAAAAATACTAAAACTCTTGGGTGTGCTTATATATGCACATACATGCTATTTTGGAAGTATTTTGGGTACAAAAATACCTAGGGAAAAATTGGGTATCAACAGTCACCTCAATATAGCACAACGATGTGAAATCTGGAGTTTCATACCCTCAGGACAACATTTACAATCATTACTCACCTCTATCCGGTCCAAATCTCTAGCCCGCGATGCCTTTGCCTCTTGAATCGACCTTCAAATGCTCCAAATCTACAAAATCAGTGCAAAACCATCAAAATATGATAAGGCAACATAGCCCACTCGAAAGAAATCAAATTATAGCACAAATCCCGAAATTGGCCAAACCCGACCCCCGGGCCCACGTCTCGGATTCCAATAAAAATTACATCAATAGACTCCTTATCACTCCCCAAGTTCATTCATATAAAAATCACAACATCCCAACCTCAAATGATCCCTCAAATCCCAAATTTTAGGTCTCCAATTACAAGCCCTAGTTCTTCAATATTAGGCTTAAACTCCATGATTAATTAGGTAGAGTTCACATTAGGATCGAATATTAAGTCCATAAATCTTACCTCCAAGTGTTCTCCCTTGAATCCCTCTTCAATCCTCATCAAAAGGCTTCAAAATTGCCCAAAAATGGTGGAAGTTAGCCTCCAAAATCGAGGACAATGGCTATTTAAACATTCTGCCCAGGCATTCAAATCCTTCTTCGCGAATGCGGTTAAAGCCTCGCGTTCGCGAAGCACCAACTGGCGTTGACCAAAATTTCTTTCATCGCGATCGTGATACCAGCTCGCAAACGTGAAGACTTAGCTCCCTTACTCTCCACGAACGTGACTCCCCTTCCGCGAACGCGAAGAACAAATCAACCTGAACCCAGCTGCTCAACTTTCCTCTATGTGAATGCAGCATAACCTCACGAACACGATGATCTCGAGCCTCAACCCTTTGCGATCACGGGACCTCCTTCGCGAACGCGAAGACCAACTTCACAGCCTCCCAGCCTAACCCTTCGTGAACGCGAGGGCCCACTCGCGAACGCGAAGGCCAATTTTCTACAACACCCAACAGCAGATTTCTGCAACTTCCAATAACTTGAAATGGTCCGTTTAGCCACCCGAAACTCACCCGAGGCCCCCGGAACCTCAACCAAACATGCCAACATATCCCATAACATCATTAAAACTTGTTATAACCTTCGGAACGCTCAAATTAACATCAAAACACCATATTCGCATCTGATTCAAGCGTAAGAATTCCAAAACCTTCTAAATTACGCTTTTGATCAAAAAGTATACCAAACCATGTCCGAATGACCTGAAATTTTGAGTGCACATCTCAAATGACTCAACGGACCTATTGCAACTTCCGGAATTCCATTTCGACCTCTATATCAAATATCACCTATAAACCGTAAAACACCAAAATTTTAATTTCGTCAATTCAAGCCTTAATCTACTGCGGACCTCCAAAACACATTCTGATCACGCTCCTATGTCCCAAATCACCTCCCGAAGCTGTCCGAACCATCGAAACTTACACCCGAGCCCTTTAACATATAAGTCAATATCCAATTGACTTTTCCAACTTATGCTTCCTCAAAAGAGAGTAAGTGTCTCAAACCTTACCAAACCCTCTCCGAACCCGAGCCAATCAACCCGATCACACATAGAACCGATAAACAAAGAAATAAGAAGCAGAAATGGGGAAAATAGAGTGGTAACTCACGAAACAACCGGCCAGGTCTATACAATTGCACTAAAAGCCTTCGTGCTTTTAATATAATATAGATATAAGTATATATTATTTGAGAAAGAAATTTACTGGAACAAAATTGATACTGTTTACTTATTAATCTATTCCAAAACAATGACACTTTTTAATTTAATTTAAATGACATATTTTTATATTGTCACGACCCGGATTTCCAACCCTCGGGAGTTGTGATGGTGCCTACTAGTGAAAGCTAGGCAAGCCAATTGTTTTACCCTTTTCATTTTTAATCCATTAACAACCATAAATTAACATTTGTAAATAGCGGAGATTAATAGAGAAAAAGAATGAAAATTTAACAATTTAGCTAATATCAATACGAATCCATAACATAAACTACCTAGAACTGGTGTCACAATCTCACGGACTATCTAAGAAAACTACAAATAAAGTCTGAACAAAAAAGTACATGTCTGTTTCTGAAATAGTAAAGAACATATGAAAACTAGATAGGGAGAGGATGCCAAGGCCTGCGGACACCTGCAGGACTACCTAGGGTCTCCTGATAGACTGAAGGAAGCAACCCCTAGCTAAGGTCCGTATACTCCAGTACCGGGAACTGTACAAAAGAGTGCAGAGTGTAGTATCAGCACAACTGACCCCACGTGTTGGTAAGTGTCGAGCCTAACCTCAGCGAAGTAGTGACGAGGCTAGGACACAATAACCAAACGACCTGCAGCTAACCAGTATCTAACAGAATAACAGTAATAAAAGCAATTCAAAAGGAACGGGGAAAGGGTAACATGTTATGGGGGAAACATTAACATAATGAATCACAGTAGTAGTGGAATAAGACAATTAAGGAACTTGAACCGAAGCGACAAGAAATCAAAATAAACAGGCAATAAGTGCACGACATCACCCTTCGTGCTTTTACTCTCAATCCTCACTAATGCAATCAAGTAATGAAAATATGCACGTCATTACCCTTCGTGCTTTATCTCTCTTCCTCACCATATCTGTATCAGAAATGTGCACGACATCACCCTTCGTGCTTTATCTCCCTTCCTCACTATATGCATCAATATCAATAAAAATGTACACAGCATCGCCCTTCGTGCTTTATCACTCTTTCCTCACCAAATGCATAAATATGAATGTGCATGACATCACCCTCGTGCTTTATCACTCTTTCCTCACCCAAACAATAGCAACAATAATTTCCCGACAAGGGAATCAACAACAAGAATAAACACATCCCGGCAAGGGAATCAACAGTAAGAATTAAGTATGTCCCGGCAAGGGAATCAGCTATAACCAAACTTGTACCAACACTTAACTTCACAATCAAAACCTCAAATGGAGCCAATGCTCGACAATAAACAAATACCACAAGTTAATCATAGGTCTTGCTCAACACGAAGAATCAACAATTTAGGCAATTATAGTACTTATTAAAAAAATACAACAATTAAAATTTAAGACTCACGAACATGCTTGACACTGACGTATAGATACTCGCTACCATACCTATACGTCATATAATACACTAGCATATAGCAAATAAGGCACAATACCTATTCCCTCAAGCTAAGGTTAGACCAAACACTTACCTTAATGCCACAAACACAATCAAGCCTCATTTTCCGCTTTACCTCTCGATTCCACTTCCAATTCACTTGTATCTAGCCACAATTTACTTAATAACATTAATAAATGCTAAATAAACCAATTCTAATACGTGAAAATAGGTTTTCTAGTGTTTTCCCTAGAAAGTCAAAAATCGACCCCGGGCCCGCTTGGTGCAAACCCAAAATTCGGACCAAAACTCGATTACCATTCACCCCCGAGACCGGATATACAATTGGTTTTGGAACCGACCTCAATTTGAGGTCTAAATCTCCAAATTTTAATATTCCTAGGTTCTACCCAAAATTCCCAATTCCACCATGAAAACCCTAGATTCTAGGATGAAATCTTGTAAAAAGGAAGTTAAGGAGTGAAAGAAATGAGTTAAAAATCACTTACTAGATTTTTGGAAAGAAAGAGTGTTTGGAAAATCGCCTCTTATGTTTTAGGGTTTTAAAAATTAAAAAATAACTGAAAAGTCCCGCTTAAATATACTCCTTTCAGACCCTCACCGCGGACCGCATAAAAAGAACCGCGGCTACGAAGCTCCACCGCGGACCACAAAAAATCGAGCGCGGCCACGAAGGTATGGCCTTGCCCACCGCGGATCGCAAAAATCCCACCGCGATCGAGAAGACACCATAGCGGACCGCAAAGCCCATCTCAGGGACCTGCAGCTTCTCTGAACCTGCAACAGTTATTTTCCAAGTTGAAATTCACCCCGTGGCCTATCCAAAACTCATCCGAGCCCTTGGGACTCCAAAATAATCATGCACGCAAGTCTAAAAATATCATATAGACTAGCTCATGCGATTAAATCATTAAAATAACATCAACAACTACTGATTCAACCTGAATTTCATAAAAATCACTCAAGAACATTGAAACTACTATTTTCTCAAATAAGGGTCTGATTTGTACTAAACGAACTCCGATTCTTACCAAACTTCACAGATTCAACTTAATTATTATATAAGACCTGTACCGGACTCCAAAACCAAAATACGTGTCTGATACCATCCATTTTAAGCATCGTTACATTTCCAAACTCTTAGAATTTCAGTTAAATAATTTTCTTCAAAAATTCATTTCTCGAGCTTGGGACCTCGAAATTCGATTCCGGGCATACGCCCAAGTCCCATATTTTTCTACGGACCCTTCGGGACCGTCAAATCACAGGTCCGAGTTCGTTTACCCAAAATGTTAACCGAAGTCAACTTATATTAATTTTAAAGACCAAATTAGCATTTTCATAAAATTTTCACATAAAAGCGTTCCGGATATACTCTCGGACCGCGTACGAAAATTGAGGTGAGATAAAAGGAGACTTGTATTGCCTCGGAATACAAGTTTGACTAAAAAAATCAAGTGATGACCAAAAAGGTTCATCACATGTTCTACCTCTAAAACAATTGTTCGTCCTTGAATGGACATAGAAAAGAAGTACCTGAGTCGGGGAAAAGATGAGGATATCGGCTCCGCATATCGGGCTAGGACTCCCAGGTAGCTGCCTCGGCAGGCTGACCTTTCCACTAAACACGAACTGAAGGGAACTTCTTCGATCTTAACTGACGAACCTACCGGTCTAGAATAGCTACCGGCTCCTCCTCATAGGTCAGATCCTTGTCCAACTGGATAGTGCTGAAGTCTAACACGTGGGATGGATCGCCGTGATACTTTCGAAGCATGGAAACATGAAACACTAGGTGCACAACTGATAAACTCAGCGGCAACGCAAGTCTGTAAGCCACCTCTCCCACTCGATAAAGAATCTCAAAAGGACCAATGAACCTAGGGCTTAGCTTGCCCTTCTTCCCAAATCTCATCATACCCTTCATGGGTGACACCCAGAGAAACACTTGCTCTCCTACCATGAATGCGACATCACGAACCTTGCTTTCGGCATAACTCTTCTGCGTGGACTGAGCTGTACGAAGCCTATCCTGAATGATCTTCACCTTGTCCAAGGCATCCTGCACTAGATTCGTTCCTAACAACTGAGCATCTTCGCTTAAACCATCCAACCAGCGACCGACACCGCCTACCATATAAAGCCTCATAGGGAGCCATCTAGATGCTCGACTAGTAGCTGTTGTTGTATGCAAACTCTGCTAAAGTCAAGAACTGATCCCACGAACCTCCAAAATCCATAACACAAGCTCGGAGCATATCCTCCAAAATCTAAATAGTACGCTCGGACTGTCCATCCATCTGAGGATGAAATGTTGTGCTCAACTCGACCCGTGTGCCCAACTTACGCTGAACTGCCCTCCAGAAATGCGAGGTAAACTACGTACCTCGATCAAAAAATGATAAACACGGGCACACCATGAAGACGAACAATCTCCCGAATATAGATCTCACCTAACCTCTCGGAAGAATAAGAGATTGCCACAGGAATGAAATGCGCTGCCTTGGTCAGCCTATCAATAATGACCCACACTACATCTAACTTCCTCTAAGTCCGTGGGAGTCCGACAACAAAGTCCATAGTGATCCACTCACACTTTCATTCAGGAATCTCAATCTTCTGAAACAAACCACACCAGGTCTCTGATGCTCGTACTTTACCCGCTGACAATTCAAATACCGAGCTACATAGGCAACAATGTCCTTCTTTATCCTCCTCACCAATAATGCTACCGCAAATCCTAATACATTTTAGCGGCGCCCGAATGAATAGAATACTGGGAACTATGGGCCTCCTCTAGAATCAACTCACGAAGCTCGTCTACATTAGGTACACAAATATGACCCTGCATCCTCAAAACTCTATCATCTCCAACTGTAACCTACTTGGCACCTCCGTGCCACACTGTCTTTCTAAGGATAAGCAAATGAGGATCATCATACTA
This sequence comes from Nicotiana sylvestris, assembly GCF_000393655.2. NCBI lineage: Eukaryota > Viridiplantae > Streptophyta > Magnoliopsida > Solanales > Solanaceae > Nicotiana > Nicotiana sylvestris. The sequence continues at coordinate 70,193,707 of NC_091063.1, forward strand.
CCAATCTCGGATACGCTCAAATAATGAAGAACGAGTGACTATGCAAGCTAGCACATGACTGGGCTCTAAAACATCCAACCTCACGAACCGATTGGCCAAAGCTTAACATCCAAAGCAAGCGGTCTCTCACCGACTGGAATATACGCAAGGTTGCCCATACTGGCTGACTTCCTACTTAATGCATCGGCCACTACATTGGCCTTTCCTGGATGATACAATATGACAATATCGTAGTCTTTCAACAGCTCCAACCACCTCCTCTGCCTCAAATTTAGCTCCTTCTGCTTGAACAAGTATTGCAAACTCTTGTGATCCGTGAACACCTCACACGACACGCCATATAAATAATGCCTCCAAATCTTCAGTGCGTGAATAATGGATACTAACTCCAAATCATGAACTGGATAATTCTTCTTGTGGATCATCAACTGTCGCAAAGCATATGCAATAACCTTGCCATTCTGCATCAACACCGCACCAAGTCTAATACGCGATGCATCACAATACACTGTATATGGCCCTAAACCTGTGGGCAAAACCAACATCGGTGCCGTAGTCAAAGATGTCTTGAGCTTCTGGAAGCTCGCCTCACACTCGTCCGACCACCTGAATTGGGCACCCTTCTGGGTCTACCTGGTCATCGAGGCTGCAATAGATGAAAACCCCTCCACAAACCGATGGTAATAGCCCGCCAAACCCAAGAAACTCTGGATATCTGTAGCTGATGCGGGTCTAGGCCAGTCCTTGACTACCTTTATCTTCTTCGGATCTACCTAAATACCCTCTCCTGATACAACATGACCCAAGAACGCAATCGAACTCAACCAAAACTCACACTTCAAAAACTTAGCATACAACTGACTGTCCCTCTAAGTCTAAAGAATGACTCGAAGATGCTGTTGGTGCTCCTCCCAGCTGCGGGAGTAAATCAAAATATCATCAATGAAGACAATCATGAAGGAATCCAAATAAGGCTTGAACACTCGGTTCATCAAGTTAATGAAAGCTATTGGGGTATTTGTCAACCTGAATGACATCACTAAGAACTCATAATGCATGTACCGAGTTCGAAAAGTTGTCTTAGGGACATCAGACACTCTGAGCCTCAACTGATGTTAGCTAGATCTCAAATCAATCTTAGAAAACACTTGAGCACCTTGAAGCTGATCAAACAAATCATCAATCCTCGGTAATGGATACTTGTTCTTGATGGTGACTTTGTTCAACTACCGATAATCTATACACATCCTCATTGACCCATCCTTCTTTTTAACAAACGACACAGGCGCACCTCAAGGCGAGACACTCGGTCTAATAAAGCCTTTATCCAACAAGTCCTGCAATTGTTCTTTCAATTCTTTCAACTCTGGCGGGGCCATATGATATGGCGGAATAGAAATAGGTTGAGTGCCCAGAGCTAAATCAGTGCAAAAGTCAATATACCTATTGGGTGGCATACCTGGAAGGTCTGAATGAAATACCTCTGGAAACTCACAAACAACGGGCATAGAATCCATAGAAGGAACCTTAGGACTAGAACCACGAACATATGACAAATAGGCCAAACATCCCTTATCAACCATACACCGAGCCTTCATATATGAGATAACCCTATTGGTAGAATGACCAGGAGTCCCTCTCCATTCCAAATGAGAAACCCCAATAATGCTAAAGTCACGATCTTGGCATAACAATTCAATATAGCATGATATGGGGATAACCAATCCATCCCCAAAATGACATCGAAATCCACCATGTCGAGAAGTAGGATATCTATATGGGTTTCAAGACCCCCAATAACAACTATGCAAGCATGATAAACATGATCTACCACAATAGAATCACCCACCGGTGTAGATACATATACAGGAGTACTCAAAGAATCACGAGGAACAACCAGATAAGGGGCAAAATAAGATGATACATAAAAATATGTGGACCCTGGGTCAAATAGAACTGAGGTATCTCTACTGCATACTGAAACCATACATGTGATAACTGCATCGGAGGCCTCAGCCTCAGGTCTTCTTGGAATAGCATAACATTGGGACTGGGCCCCACCACTATGAACTGCATCCTTAGAATGGCCTCATGCTAGCTGGCCTCCACCTCTAGCTGCCTGACCTCCACCTCTAGCAGTCTAGCCTCCACCTCTAACACCTCTGCCCCTACCCCTAGCTAGTTGAGCGGGTGGTAGAACACCCGGTGCTGGGACCATAGCACGAGAATCCTGGTGCTGAGAACTGCTCGAGGCTCGGGGCAAAGCCTAGAAATATGCCTTGTATCACCACAAGTATAGCAAGACTTGGGTTGCTGAGACTGCTAACCCTGAAACTGACCCTGACGTCCTGGATAACCACCTTGAAAACTCTGGAGCGGAGGTGCATTAATAGGAGTTGGTAGTGCACTATAGGGCAACTGATCAGAATATTGTATATGAGAACCACGACCACCTGGAGCATCGTGAGAAACCTAAAGTGCAGACTAGAATGGCCTAAGAGGATGGCCTCTACCAAAAGAATCCCTGCCTCCAGACGAGGCACTACTGAATCTGCCTTAATGACGAGGCCTCTTGTCGGACCCCTGACCACTCTCCTGAGCCAAAACCATCTCAAATCTCTTGGCCACATTGGCCGCATCCTGAAAAGAAATCTCGCTACCTGTCTCCTTAACCATCTGCAGTCTAATAGGTTGAGCGAGTCCCTCAATAAACCTCCTTACCCTCTCTCTCTTTCTCTGTGGGGAGTATCAGAAGAGCATGACGAGCCAAATTAATAAACCTTGTCTCGTACTGGGTGACCGTTATAGAACCCTACTTGAGATGCTCGAACCGCCTATGGTACTTCTCTCTCTAAGTGACAGAAAGAAATTTCTCGAGAAATAGCTATGAGAATTGGTCCCAAGTGAGAGCTGGTGGTCCAACCGGTCTGGCCAAACAATAATCTCTCCACCATTTTTGGCGGAACCTAACAGACAGAAAATAGCAAAGTCGACCCCATTGGTCTCTACTATCCCCATGTTTCGAAGAACCTCATGACAACTATCTAAGTAATCTTGGGGATCCTCTGAAGATGTACCATCATAAGTAGTAGTGAACAGCTTGGTGAACCTGTCCAACCTCCACAAAGCATTGGCATACATAGTTGCTCCATCACCGGTCTGAGATACTACACCCAGCTGAACTGCTCCAACTGGCTGAGCTGTTGGAGTTTGAAACTTGGGAGTCATCTACTCCGGAGTGCCGGTAGCGGGAGTGTATGTTCCTCCCCCATCCTGAGAGGCAAGTGGTGCTACAAGGAGTAAGCCTGCCTGAGTGACACTCTCCATAAGGCCCATTAGACGGAACAGAGCATCCTGGAGTACTGGGGTAGCAATGAAATCCTCTAGGACCTGAGCTGGGCCCACCGGAACTGTCTGGGCTGGAACCTCATCATCAAACTCAACCTGAGGCTCTGCCATTGGTGCTGCTGATCTAGGGTGAGCTCTGCCCTTACCTTGACCCCTAGCACGGCTTCGGCCTCGCCCCCTGCCCCTCGTAGGTGCTGCTGCTGGAGGCTCAGGCTGCTAATTAGTGGATGAAGAAGCATGTGTTCTTTCCATCTGCGAAAGAATAGAGTAGAAGTTCAATTAGCATTGAGAAACCAAATCGCACGACAGAGAAGAATAGAAGTGAAATTATTCCTAATTGTGTAGCCTCTGGGGGATAAGCATAGATGTCTCCATACCGATCCCTCAAACTCTACCAAGTTTGTCCGTGAATTGTGAGACCTAACCAACCTAGAGCTCTGATACCACCTGTCACGACCTGGACTTCCCACCCTCGGGAGTCGTAATGGCGCCTACTAGTGAAAGCCAGGCAAGCGAATTGTTTTACCCTTTTTATTTTAATCTATTAATAACCATAAATTAACATTTATAAACAGCGGAAATTAATAGAGTGGAAGAATAAAAATTTAACAATTTAGCTAATATCAATATGAATCCATAACATAAACTACCCAGAACTGGTTTCACAATCTCACGGGCTATCTAAGAAAACTACAAAACAAGTCTGAACAAGAAAGTACATGTCTGTCTCAGAAATAGTAAAGAACAGATAAAAACTAGATAGGGAGGGGACGCCAAGGCCTGCGGACGCCTACAGGACTACCTTAGGTCTTCTGATGGACTGAAGGCAACAACCCCTAGCTAAGGTCCGTATACTCCAATACCGGGATCTGCACAAAAGAGTGCAGAGTGTAGTATCAGCACAACCAATCCCATGTGCCATTAAGTGTCGAGCCTAACCTCAGCAAAGTAGTGACGAGGCTAGGACACAATAACCAAACGACCTATAGCTAACCAATATCTAATAGAATAACAGTAATAAAAGCAATTCAAAAGCAACAGTGAAAGGGTAACATGCTATGGGACAAAAATTAACATAATAAATCACAGTAGTAGTGGAATAAGACAATTAAAGAACTTGAACCGAAGCAATAAGAAATCAAAATAAACAGGCAATAAGTGCACGACATCACCCTTTGTGTTTTTACTCTCAATCCTCACTAATGCAATCAAGTAATGAAAATGTGCGGGGCATCACCCTTCGTGCTTTATCACTCTTTCCTTACCCAAACAATAGCAACAACAATTTTCCGGCAAGGGAATCAACAACAAGAATTAATACATCCCGGTAAGGGAATCAAAAGTAAGAATTAAGTACGTCCCGGCAAGGGAATTAGCTATAACCAAACTTGTACCAACACTTAACTTCACAATCAAAACCTCAACTGGAGCCGATGCTTGACAATAAACAAATACCACAAGTTAATCATAGGTCTTTCTCAACACGGAGAATCAACAATTTAGGCCATTTTAGTACTCATTAAGAAACACAACAATTACAATTTAACACTCACGGGCATGCTTGACACCAACGTATAGATACTCGTCACCACACCTATACATAGAATATTACACTAGTACATTGAAAATAAGGCACAATACCTATTCCCTCAATCTAAGGCTAGACCAAACACTTACCTCAATGCCACAAACACAATCAAGCCTCAACTACCGCTTTACCTCTCGATTTCACTTCCAATTCGCTTGTATCTAACCACAATTTACTTAATAACATTAATAAATTCTAAATAAACCAATTCTAATGCATGAAAATAGGTTTTCTAGTGTTTTCCCCAAAAAGTCAAAAATCGACCTCGGGCCCACTTGGTCCAAACCCAAAATTCAGACAAAAAATCCAATTACCCATTCACCCCCGAGCCCGGATATACAGTTGGTTTTGGAATCCGACCTCAATTTGAGGTCTAAATCCCCAAATTTTATTATTCCTAGGTTCTACCCAAAATTCCCAATTCCACCATGAAACTTCTAGATTCTACGATGAAATCTTGCAAAAAGGAAGTTAAGGAGTGAAAGAAATGAGTTAAAAATCACTTACTAGTGTTTTGGGGAAGAAAGAGTATTTGGAAAATTGCCTCTTTTGTTTTAGGGTTTTGAAAATTGAAAAATAACTGAAATGTCTCGTTTAAATATGTTTACCGCGAAAATAATAATAACAATTAAATTTGATTGTAGGACTCTAAAAATACGTGATCTATTTTTATGCTAGTTTTTAAGTAGTTGATGCTATGTGTGAGGTTTAGAAACGAGATAAGAGTAAGAAGTAAGGTGATAATCAAGCCGATAGGTTAACAATCGGGGCCTCGAGCTTGTCGATTCGGGGGTCTCGATGTCGATTCCGGAACTCGGCTGTGTGCTATCGAAGGTGATAGGAGTATGACTAACAGTTATAATAAAATCAACGAAGGCTCTATATGGCCAATGATAAGAAATAAATGATGAACAATAATGAAGATAATAAATGGAAGCAATAATATCAAGAGAATATGTTAGAGAGCAAAGAAAATATTCTTACATATTTCGTGTGGAGCAATTGAAGCAACAGAGGTTTACAAAGTGGAAAGTACCCCCTTTATATATGAGGGGAATCCCAACATAGTACAAAGTATATTAATTGCAGAGATATGGAAATGGGACAGCTAGATGATGTTCTGGTTCGGGTCTAGGCCTAGTCTAACAGACTTGGTCAGTTCTAGCCGCACACCTTGGGAACTCCCCACTTTTACCATAACCTTGGTCAACATTGCCCCAAGGTCGAGGTCGACCGTAGACTTGTAGTCTCGAGCCTTCGAGATGATCTTCTGAGGTGTCTCGATGATTAGGAATTGGACCCTCCGATTTCACTGCATACAGATAGTCCTCATATTTCTTAGAGTAAAACGATAAGAAATGACCTTGATAACCAGCTTTTCAGACTCTCCGCGATGATGTCATACTTTTGATGCAAGCCTCCATGATACCCGAAATGTCCCGTCGTTTCGCTTTTCCAGAATTCTTCGAAGCATTACGGTTTCTCATTCTCCAAAATTGTAATGTCGTTGTCGGTTTAGCTCCCAAGGACGCATTAAATGTGCCTGGCATTACGTCTTTCGAAGACAATAATGGTGTCGTCGGTTACGTTGCCGCCCTTCCTATAAATGGGAGCCTCCTGGGATCAACCTTTCATCCAAGTGTCTTCCCACATCTATCCATTCATTTCTTCCCACCATCATTATCCATTGTCATCCACCATGTTTGAGGCCCATGGCCTCAAGATCATTCAGCGGCGTTTCTAATAGCCATGCCACGACCTATCTCCTGGACTTTCTTTTATCGAGCGAGATTACACTGTTTTGTTGTTGTTATTGTTGTTATTATTGTTGTTGTCATCGTTGGCTCGGGACGACGAAGCAGGGGGATGATTTCTCTTGGTTCGGGGAAATATTTGGACTCTATACCGCTACTTAGGAGGGTGTTCGGACTCTACACCGCTGCTCACCTCCCCTGACTACCCGGTGCAGCGCCTCACTCCTTTTGCTTTCCATGGAGTGAGTTGATACTATCTACAAACTGTTGCATCCCGCACTGGGGTAACGTCTTCAAGAGGTGGCTTCACAATAGTAGTGCTGGCGAGGTCCATACTAGCCAGATTTTTCACCCAGCCACTTCTTCATTCCTTTCTGCTTCTTCTACGTCACTTTGCTCTCCTCCACCACTTTCCTCTTCTTCATATTCCCTTTTGAAGATGCTGTTGTGGAGGATTAAGATAAAACTCCCGAGGAGATGGTGTTTTAAAGATATTGCCACTGAGGATGCACCCTCGAGGATAGGCTAGGCTCTAGGCTTTTATTGTATGTGTATCTCTTTGTTTCTTTGTTTCTGTGTAAGGACCCCTTGTGGGCTTTTGTAATCATATGTAAGGACCCCTCGTGGGCTATTGTAATCAAATTTTTATGAATGTAAAGATGTTTCTTCAATTTTGTCTTTGATGTTTGCTATATTCCCTTTTATTTGCGTTTATGGAGACTCTTAATGCATGATTCTATTGGCTGCTGCCAATATCGAGCCAGACGTGAGTATTTTTCCTGACCTTTGATTGACTAATACGGCCTCTCGTGGAATCCTTCACCATTCCTTGGATCGAGCCTGGATTACACCGATAAACTTAGGTCATCGGGACCTTTACTTCGAGTTGAATGAAAGTAACGCTTCGAGCTTTGAGACCGTGATTTATCACTTAGACCATGCGGTAATGTTTGAGGGAAAATTTGCTCGGAGGCCCGAGGATAGGGACTGCCTTTGAGCTTTCGAGAGAAGTCCCCGAGTGGAGGTTCGTTTAAACCCGAACCACCTGGAAACTTGCTTTGAACTTAGTGTAGATAGCCTTAAGGCATTGTAGCTAGATTTTGGAAGAGGGTTTACCCGAATTCAGATGGTACCCCCGGGCCAAGCCCATACGGGTGGAGTTCGAGTGCTTATCTCCTTCTTGAGTTTTGTAATGATGCCAATAGCTTCTTGGAGCCTAACTTCTTTTTGATAGAAGTCCTCGAGGTTGGGTACCACCTCGGGACTTGCAACGATGTCGTTGGCTTCTTAGAGCATAACTTATCTTTGATGGCGGTCCTCGAGGTCAGGTACCACCTCGGGACTTGCGACGATGCCATTGTCTTCTTAGAGCCTAACTTCTCTTTGATGGAGGTCCTCGAGGTCGGGTACCACCTCAGGAGTTGTGATGATGTTGTTGGCTTTTTAGAGCACAACTTCTTCTTGATAGAGGTCCTCGAGGTTGGGTACCACCTCGGGACTTGCGACGATGTTGTTTTTTCCATATATAGGGTTGTCTTTGCTTTTTTGGAGATCCCACCATTCTAGGTAGTTTCCCTTCTTTTTCTGTGTTAAGACTTTCATTATTTTAGTACTAATGCACTTGCATAGATTATTGCTTTAGTTCTCTAATTTTGCCATAGCCATGGATGCTATATCAGGGTCTGTCCGGTAGAGAGGGGAGAGTTTCGCCTCCGGTATTTAGGAACAACGAGAGTATACCTTGAAGATTACTTCTTTGATAGGAGAAAAACATTTTGGGTTAGTGAGAAAAGACTGCGGATGGGGGGAAAAGGTAGTGTTACAGATACTTTTCCCGGATGAGGGCATCACGGATCGTGCCGATGGATTTTTGAACGTGTACACGTATCATTTCACACTAGGCCCCCTTGATAGGGTTGTACTCGACTTCTGAAAGTATCAGGTTACCTTGGCGCAGATCCACCTGTCATTTTGGCGAATAGTGATGATGATGAGATTTTTTGTGGAGAAGGTGGGGCTTGAACTTACGCTCAATCATCTTATCAGGATGTACCGGCCCTTTCACCATTGAGTTCTTCTAACCTTACGATGTCGGTCGACCATGCCCTTCGTTGTTGATGATGAGGAAGATGGAGATTGGGAGTGGATGAGTCGATTCGTCCAAATCTGGACCACTGGCATTATCCTCGTGGTGCTTATGCCATTCCCTGAGGAATGGAACTATACACGTAAGTGGTACATTCTGTACCTTCTCAATTCTATTTACGACGAAGGTTGGTTTCGTAACCGTGCCTTATTTTCTTTTTCTGTAGTGGCTTCATGTGCGTCGGGTGAGGTTCTTGATCTGCCAGATTGGGTTTGGAGGTTGGCGACCCAGTCGACTTGTGATGAGCACAATTGGCGAGCTTTGTCCCAGGGCATATGGGAATCAAAACATCATGGTGCGTGTGGTGTTATTTTTTCCTTTTCCTTCCTTCATTTGGAGAGGCATTTTCCCTTTCTACGTATTAATCTTGTTGTTGTAGGCATCGGAGAGCCTTCCGAGGTGAGGCCATGCCCCTTTGGAGAAGGGGAAGGATTGCTAGCTTCCGAGATAAAGAACGGCAACAAAAAGCGAGAGATGCCTCTACGGGGCAATGGCGCTCAAGGCAAGGCAAAACCGGACTGGGGCTCCGGAGCGGAATCATTGTCGGGGCCTGCCATGCTCATGGTTCCTTGCTTTGGAAAGGTGGTTTCTTCATTGTTGTCAACTTCTTTTTCCGTTGAAAGTACTTTGAGGGATACTCGAAACCCGGGGTCGCATATACCGAGCGACCGTGCCTCGACCGGAGTTGACCCTTTCAGAACTGAGGGAGCTAGGTTGGCATATGTGCGCTCGGCCTTCGAGGAAGCCCAGCGGCTTCACTTCGTGGTGAGTTTCGGCACATGCCTTTCGAGCTCCGCGCCTTCCCTTCCTTATTGCGTTTTCTTTTGCAGGCCTTAGACAAGCTTAAGTCTGGGCTGCTTCATCGTGAAGCCAGGCTGCGGAAAGCTCTAGATGAGGAGAGATCCCTTAGTCTCCTTTGCAATGAAAAGGAAACCGAGTTAGTACACTTGCGGTATGAGGTGAGCCGGAGCTTGAATTATGAGAGCTACTTGAAGGAGCAAGTAATTTTCTGTCTCGGGTGAGCGTGCATTCCGCCTTCTAGCTTTTGAGGCTAACACATCGTTTATTTTACTTGCATAAAAAGATGGAGGCCCTAGAGCACCTTCGAGATAAAGCTTGTCGAGCCAAGCGTGAGCATGATGAGCTAAAAGCTCGGGTGGAGGCTCAGGCTTTAGAGGGGAGGGGTGCTCTAGCTAAATTTCTCGCTTTTCAGGCTCAGCTTCACTTAGCTCATGATAACGCTTAGACTCAAACAAATATGATTATGAAGCTCGAGTCCAAGTTTTTGAAGGTCAGGGCTGAGATCGTTGATGCCCGGGTTGAAGCCGTAATGTGCCAAACTAAGGTTGACCAGAATATGGTGATCTATTTAAAAGACGCTACCGATGCTCAAGCTGAGTTGAGAAGGATCCTCGATCGCGAAGAGAGGATCAAACAATATGCTCGTTGCAGGTCTCGAAGAAAGATTCTCGACGAGATCCGTGCTAGGGGTTTTATCCTCTCGGAAGAGTTGGCGCGAGCGAGGGCGGACGAGCGTGATACTTGGTTACTTCTGTCCGACACCGAAGAAAGCAAAAATGAGGCCGTTAGGCCGTAGCCCCCAGGGGGCATAGATTTTTTCGACTGTATACAGCATTTTCAAAGTATATTTATAGATGGAGATTTTGTTTTTTTTGTATATGTGTATAAAAGAAAACCTTGCGGCTTTACTTCTTCCGTATCTCTTTTTGTGTCGAATTTGGCCATGTGAACTGGTCTTTAGGTTGATGGGAATCCTTAGATTTGTGATAGGACCCTGAGGCTCATTAGGCTGGCGATAATGGCTCTTACGCCTTGGGTCAAATCGACCTCTTATGTGTGCTGGCGACAATGGATCTTATGCCTTGCCCTTAGGCATATTTAGTTAACTAGTTTGGGTTCAGTCTCCAAGTCGGGTTTTGACTTGAGCTCATTCGACCCTCAAGTTTTCGGATTTGCGTGGGCTGGCGACAATGTCTCTTATTACTTGCCCTTAGGCATATTTAGTTAACTATTTTGGGTTCAGTCTCCAAGTCGGGTTTCAACTTGAGCTCATTCAACCCTCAAGTTTTCGAATTTGTGTGGGCTGGCGATAATGGCTCTTACGCCTTGGTCCGACGCGTCCTTTTATGCGGGCTGGCGATAGTGGCTCTTACGCCTTGGGTCGAAGCGACCTTTTAGTATAAGTTAGCGTTTGAGCTCTTACGCTTTTGCTCTCGGGCATTTTATGTTAACTATTTTGGATTCAGTCTCCTAGTCAAGTTTTGACTCGAGCTCATTCGACCCTCAAGTTTTTGGATTTGAGTAAGCTGGCGACAATGGCTCTTACACCTTGGGTCAAAGCAACCTTTTATGTGGGCTAGCGACAATGGCTCTTACGCCTTGGGTAAAAGCGACGTTTTATTGGCTTTATTTTTCCCCCGTTAAGGACTTTTTTGAAACAAATTTTGCCTGACTCTTCGACGGTTCGATAAAAACCTCGATTATGAGTCATTATGTGGTGATGATCGAGCACCTCAGGAGCTTTGGCTCGGAGGCTGAGTATCTCGGAGCCTGTGATTTGGAGCAGACATGGTCGAAGCTATTTTGCCTATGTCGAGGGTAGCTAGTTTAATCGATTCTTTTTGAAGTAGATTCAAAGTAATTGAAGGCCTATGATTTTGTAGTGATGGTCGGGCATCCCCGAGTCGCGCTAGTTTGGCTGGTATAGCCTTATGACCATAGTCATTGTGCTTGGTCGGAGCCATTTTTGATCTCGAGTGAAGTAGTTTCGGCGTATATATTGAGGGTATGCCTTTTAGGGGTCTTACAAGTTCGATATATAGCCTTAACTTTGAGATCGGGTTTACGCCTTTAGTAAGGTCTTACAAAATTTTCACGCCTTTGAGGTCTTACAGTTTTTAGATACTTGGTACAAGTATGGTTCATGCCTTTCTTGAGGTCTTACAGATGTTGTTGCTGCCTTATGTAGGTATTACGAGACCGAGTCTGCCCGCTTGGGGTCTTATGGCCTCGATATTTTTAATAAATGGTGATTTGGCAACAGTCCCCGAGTCATTGAGGGTATTCTGGCTCGGGAGCCGTTACTCATAAACATGGTATTGCCTCATTGAGGGCTTATGATTTCAAAGATTCTGACCCTGAGGTCGTGCGATTTTTAAGATTTTGACGCCAGTCCCGGAGTGCTCGGGACATTTTCGGCCTTGGAGACATTTAGTGATTTCATGTTGCCTCGCTTGAGGGCTAATGAGTTTGGAGTCCCAACCCGGAGGTCGTTCAGGTGTTGAATTATTGACGCCAGTCCCCGAGTGCTCGGGAGTTTTTGTCAGATGAGTCATTTTCGCAAAGATGCCGAGTTTTTTTGGAGCGTGAGATGCTTTGATAAAAGATATTCTTTCATTACTTGGTACAAGTATACACGTTTTCGCTGTCAGGCCCGACTATACGGGCATGGTTCGTTTGACCGTTTGGCCCGGTACATCATTTTCCTAGTGGGACCCCATTTGGTGTTTCTTGACTTTTCCGAGTGGATGGCCTTCCGGGGGGATGCTCATCAGTGTTTGGGGTTGATTGCAAAAGAAGCCTTGAATACGTCGAGTTTTCCTTAGGTAGCATGTGGATGTTGCCTCATTAAAAACCTTGCCGGTAAAACCCTTTTCGGGATAAAAACTCGGTCGAAGGAAAAAAGTGCAACGGATTCTTTAAAACCTTAAGGTCTTCGGGCTGGGCTAGCGCTTTGACTGCTTCGGTCAGGCGCCTGCATAAGGGTTAGTGTGAAATATAAAATGAAAAGGGAGATGGACATACCTCAGTGTGGGATGTGCCGACGATGTTTCGAGGTCTGATATGTTCTATTTCCTTGTGATGAGGATGGGGTATGGTCCTCTGCTTTGTTTAATCGTGCTTAACCGATGATGTAGTTTGATTACCCTTTGGCCCCTTTGCGGGTGGAGGTATTGGTGTCGGCGCCACATCGTATACCACGAACATTTCTCTTACCGCGTGCTGTTCCCCGTAGACGGTTTTAATTTCATCCTTTGTCAGGAATTTCATCATTTCGTGGAGGGTGGATGGTACTGCTCTCATGCAGTGTATCCATGGCCTTCCTAACAAGGCGTTGTACTTTATGTCTCCTTCGATGACATGGAATTTGACATTCTGGGTTGTGCCGACCACGTTGACTGCGAGGGTGATTTCTCCTTTCGTTGTTTCACTCGCCATGTTGAATTCGTTGAGGACTCAAGTGGCAGGCACGATTTGGTTAAGCAATCTGAGCTGCTCTATTACCCTCGACTTGATAATGTTGGTCGAGCTACCTGGATCCACAAGTACACGTTTTATTTGAAATGTATTTACAAGGAAAGAGATTATCAGTGTGTCATTGTGTGGTTGAGACAAGGTCTCGGTGTCCTCTTCACTGAATGTGAGGTCATCCTCGGGTATATACCTATGGGTTCGCTTTTTTCTGGTGATGGATATTTTTGTCCTTCTCATCACGGGTTCCTATGGGGCATCAATGCCTCCCAAGATCATGTGGATGACATATTGTGGCTCATTTTTTTTGTTCTTTTTGGCCGCCTCTCTTTCCAGGAACTGATTTTTGGCTCGGTCGTTGAGGAATTCCCAGAAGTGACCTTTGTTAAGTAGTCGGGCTACCTCTTCTCGGAGTTGGTGGCAATCCTCAGTCTTGTGGCCGTGCGTGTTGTAAAATTCACACACTAAGTTATGATTCCTTTGTAAAGGATCTGATTGTACAGGCCTGGGCCACCTGGCGTCTCTGATTTTACTGATGACAAACACAATGTCTGATACATCGAAGTTGAAGTTGTATTCCGATAAGCGAGGCACCTCCATTGGCCCTACGTTCCTATCGAATCCGGCTCTGTTGATGAGTCCCCGATGATTCTGTCCTCGGTCTATCCTTCGACCGTTGCGAGGTAGGTTGTGCCTCGGGGCGTTCCTTCTGTCTTCGGTGTATGGCTGATATCTTTCTTTGTTTGGTTTTGGCTCCTTCGCCAGAAGCCTACTTGGGTATACTAAGCCCGAGGAGGCTCCTAGCTGGTCATCTTCGACCCTGATCTTCGTCTGGTGTCGGTTGTGGACGTCCGACCAGGTCACAGTGGGATACTCGACCAAATTCTATTTCAACTGCTTTGAAGCCACCGAGCTTCGTTCATTCAAATCTTGAGTGAAGGCCTGCACTGCCCAGTCATCGGAGACCGGTGGTAGTTCCATTAGTTCTATTTGGAAGCGAGATACGAACTCTCACAGCATTTCGTTCTCTCTTTGCTTGAGTTTGAAGATGTCGGATTTCCTTGTGGCCACCTTGATGGCCCCGGCATGCGCTTTTATGAAGGAATCCTCTAGCATAGCAAATGAGTCTATAGGTTTTGGGGCCAGGTTATGATACCACATCATTGCCCCTTTAGAAAGTGTTTCTCCGAACCTTTTCAGCAGGACGGATTCGATCTCGTCGTCCCTCAGTTCGTTTCCTTTACTGCACAGGTGTAAGTGGTAACGTGCTCATTAGTGTCCGAGGTACCATTATATTTCGGGATATCTGGCATTCTGAACTTCTTTGGGATGGGTTTTGGGGCCGCTTCCTGTGGGAACGGCTTCTGTACGAACTTCTTCGAGTCCACACCTTTCAAGATCGGGGGCGCACCTGGAATTTGGTCGTCCCTGGAGTTGTAAGTTTCGACTTTCTTATCGTTGGCTTCTATCATTTTCTCGCCCGATTCGATCCTTCTGGTGAGATCCTCTAGCATTTTTATGATGACGGGATCGGTCATCGACCCGTTATTGCTCGATCTCTCCGGTACCTGTTCGGTTGGGGGAGCTGTCCCTGGTGCTACCGTGCTAGGAGTTTTCTGGTTACTTTGCAGCTAAGCAATAACCAGCTATTGTGCCTACAACATTTCAAAAATAACATGAAGGCTAACCTCCCGTTCTTCCCTAGTCGGGGTTTTCTGAGCTTCTTGTTGATCTCCTAGGTGCACACTCCTGTCAGTGTAGGAGCTTATGTCGTTGTGTTTGGCGTCGCGTGAAACCGCGTTCAAGGGGATTGGTTCCGGTGCATTCCCAGGGTTTCGCGGTGGCACACCAACACCTGGAACACCCACACCGTTTTCTCCGTGGTCCTCAAGATTGTTGTTTTCACCTCTATTCACTGAGTTAGACATTTCGACCTAAAATCGAAGATCTTGGACAAGAAAAAGCGTGAAAGATAACTTGCGTTATGTAGTAAAACCAGCAAGAAAATGATCACTATTATATTTAGCCCTACAGTGGGTGCCAAACTGTTTGACGCGAAAATGGTAATAACAATTAAATTTGATTATGGAACTCTAAAAATACGTGATCTATTTTTATGCTAGTTGTTAAGCAGTTGATGCTATGTGTGAGGTTTAGAAATGAGATAAGAGTAAGAAGTAAGGTGATAACCAAACCGATAGGTTAACAATCGGGGCCTCGAGCTTGTCGATTTGGGGGTCTCGATATCGATTCTGGAGCTCGACTGTGAGCTATCAAAGGTGATCGGAGTATGACTAACAGTTATAATAAAATCAACAAAGGCTCTTTATGACCAATGATAAGCAATAAATGATGAACAATAATGAAGATAATAAATGGAAGCAATAATATCAAGATAATTGTTAGAGAGCAAAGAGAATGTTCTTGTATATTTTGTGTTGAGCAATTAAAGCAACAGAGGCTTACAAAGTGGCAAGAACTCCCTTTATATATGAGGGGAATCCAACATAGTACAAAATACATTAATTGCAGAGATATGGTAATGGGACAACTAGGTGACGCTCTGGTTCGGGTCTAGGCCTAGTCTGACAGACTTAGCCGGTTCTAGCCGCACACCTTGGGAACTCCCCACTTTTACCATAATCGTGGTCAACATTTCCCTAAGGTCGAGGTCAACGTAGCCTTGTAGTCTCGAGCCTTCGAGATGATCTTCTGAGGTGCCTCGATGATTAGGAATTGGACCCTCCGATTTTACCCATACAAAATATACTCCTCTCAGACCCTCACCGCAGACCGCATAAAAAGAATCGCGGCCACGGAGCTCCATCGTGGACCACGGAAAATCGAGCGTGGCCGCGAAGGTATGGTCTTGCCCCCGCGGTCACGAACTTTCACCACGGACCCCAAAGCCCATCTCAGAGACCTGCAACTTCTCTGAACCTGCAACAGTTATTTTCCAAGTCTAAATTCACCCTGTGGCCTATCAAAAACTCACCCGAGCCCTCGAGGCTCCAAACTAATTATGTGCGCAAATCTAAAAATATAATACGGACTTGTTCATGCGATTAAATCATCAAAATAACATCAACAACTACGGATTCAACCTCAATTTCATAAAAATCACTCAAGAACATTGAAACTACTATTTTCTCTAATAAGGGTCTGATTTGTACTAAACGAACTCCGGTTCTTACCAAACTTCACAGATTCAACTTAATTATTATATAAGACCTGTACAAGGCTCCGGAACCAAAATACGGGCCCGATACCATCCATTTCAAGCATCGTTACATATCCAAAACTCTTATAATTTTAGCTAAACAATTTTCTTCAAAAATTTATTTCTCGGGTTTGGGACCTCGGAATTCGATTCTGGGCATACACCCAAATTCCATATTTTCTACGGACCCTCAGGACCGTCAAATAACAGGTCCGGGTCCGTTTACCCAAAATATTAACTGAAGTCAACTTAAATTAAATTTTAAAGACCAAATTAGCATATTCATTAATTTTTCATATAAAAGCGTTCCGGATATACGGTCGGACCGCGAAAGCAAATTGAGGTGAGATAAAAGGAGACTTTTAGGTCCTCAGAACACAGAATTGACTCAAAAAATCAAGTGATGACCCAAAAGGGTCATCATATATATATATAGCCAGGATATTACGCTACTTCACTTTACCGATGACATGACCCTCGATAGGAGGGTGTGGAGGTCGAGGATTAAGGTTGTGGGTTGATAGGCAGTCTAGAGTTTCGTCTAGGCATCCCAGTAGTATTAGTCCTAGTCTTGTATTTTTTTATGCCTAACCCTTTGTTTTTTCATATTGTGCTATTTTTTCCAGCAAGACTGAATCTATTTTTATAGTATCGTATTCTTAGATATCTGTTGTTGTACGTATCTTTATTTGTTCCTATGTCTACTTATCTGGTTGTTGCTACTGTCTGTTTATTACTTCATTTTCACTTCTTTTGAGCTGAAGGTCTTCCGAAAACAACCTCTCTACCTTCATTAGGTAGGGGTAAGGTCTGCATACACTTCCCCCTCCCCATACCTCACTTGTGAAATTTCATTGGGCTTGTTGTTGTGTTTTTTATATATAGCCACAAAAATCGATAAGTCTTTCTTTCTTTATTAAACTACATGCGCATTCAAATATGACCACATAAATGGAAGCCGATGGAGTATAAAATTAATGCTAGCGATGGGCATGAACCAAGTTGGTTCGGTTTTTGTTAAAATCAAATCAAACCAACTCTTTGGTTTGGATTGGTGCGGTTTTGTCGGATTTTTCCGATTTTCCAATTTTCTATATTACATGAATATTATTTCAATCTTATTTTGATAAAGTTATAAATAACGTTTAACAAATGAATATATGTTAAAAATTTAAAAAATTGACAAATATATGATCTACGAAAATATTTGTATGGGAGATTTTTTTTTAGTAACACTTGATTTTTTTTAGTCGCCTAATAATAATTTTTCATTGATGTATGCTTTCACTGTTAACCGAATTTAATAATTAAATATAAAATCAATATGTTACCTAAATAATGATATGTTCTATTTAATTTTAAATTATCGAAATATCATTTCAAATTCAAAAAGATATAAGAATCTAATAGATCTTGACATATGAATATAGACTAACAACGAGACTGGCGTATTTTAATAACACTTGATAAGAAAGTGATGATATAACCCATTATTTTAAGTAAATAAAAATGAATGCACATAGTTCTATTAAATATTATAGTCCATAAGAGGATCCCGAATATTTCTAAATATTTTATAAATAAAATTCTATATAAAGTCTTAAAAGTATATATATATATATATATATATATATATATATATATATATATATATGTCATTTTGGTTCGGATATTTTTAATTTACTCAATACCAAACCAAACCTAATCGAAGTTTTTAATCGATTTAGTTTAACTTTTCGCTTTGGTGCAATTTCCGATTCGGTTGAAATACCCTAACTAATGCAATGCAAAAGAGGAGTAATTACTTTCTTTTAAGCAATTTTTTCATATGTGAATTGTTAATCAACCCAGCCTTACACTCTTATGCAATTGAATGCAAAGGTGATCAATGCGTCATGTGACAGTGGCTTTTACTTGTATCTAACGTTGTTTGTGTTCAGGCAATGTTACCGGAAACCGTAGGAGATGGTCCTATAAGACAAAGCAGGTGGAAGTGTTAATTATATGATGTCCAAATGTTTTGGCATGCAGGAGAAAGATCATGCATAGTTCATTAATTGTAAGAATGCAAAAAGACACACTGATATGATATATATCCAAGTGTTTTGGATGTGTACAGTGAAAACAAGCGAGTACATGAATATTCCTGGGTGTTTCCTTAAATCTCAAGACAACACAAATTGGGAGTATCTTAAAGGTAAAGGATCTACGAAAGTTAAATATTGAAGGGGCAAGACTACATCATTTTCTTAGGTTCCACGGGAAAACAGTACTGGATTTGTGGGTTATTTACTTTCCTCATTTTCCTTGACAAAAAGGAAATTTCAGTGCAGCTTCCTCTCCCTCTCAGGTTTCAAGTTTTAAACGTGCACTGGTGCCATTATGCCATACAACTACTGTTCAATTAATATCTTCTTCACACATCAATATCATTCATACTCCACCGTAATGATTAATTAATTCTGCATTTTCTCGACCCCGTTACGATTGCAAAGTGGACTTAGAGCCTGTTTGGCCAGGCTTCTAGAATGCCAAAAGTACCTTTTTAGTCAACAAAGTACTTTTTGAAAAATTTAAGGTGTTTGGCCAAAATAAAAAAGTCGTTCTGAGCAGCAGCAGAAGCAGGTTCTGGGGAGAAGCTACAAATTTTAGCTTCTTCCAAAAAGCAAAAGTAGAAACAGAAAATTAATTTATTCAAGACAAAAATAGCATTACAATAAATTTATATTTTTTCATATTATCCCTCATTAATTTAATTTTTCTTTTTCTTCTCCTTTTTCTTTTGCTTTTTATTTCTGCTATACATTTATTCTCTTTTTTATTCTCATCATATTTTTATTCTCTTTCTCCTATTCATAAAAGTAGATTTTAAAATTTATATTGAACGATGTATTTTGATATATTTAAATTATCATGTAAATAATAAATAATACCTAACACTCAATATTATTACTTTGGAATAAATATATTTTATATTAATTAGAATTTTTACTTTACGTTCTATGTATTAATTGAATTCTTTTTCAATAAATATTTAAATTTATTTTTCTTTTTTAATAATACTAATCACAAATTGAATCTTTACTGTCCTTTTTCGTAATTTGATAATTAAAAGTACTTTTTTTAAAAATTGGCCAAACATAATGAGCTTACAAAAAGTACTACTAAAACGAATCGGCCAAACACAAACAACTTATTTTGCAAAAATACTTTTTCATAAAACACTTTTGAACAAAAGTGCTTTTCAAAATAAGTAGTTTTTGGCAGCTTAGTCCTATATATGGATATTTTTTAACATTATTGTGAAATCCATATTCAAGTGCATTATTAGGGTAGATTAAAGCTATTTGTAGTGTGCATTTACACCGAATCTATCAAGTATCAATTTGACTAATTTTTGGGAGTTAGTCCAATTTCAAGTTTTTTTTAAAAAAAAATCTTATAAGAATTAAACTAGATTTTAGAAGCAAATTATAATTTCCACCATTTCAAGAATATTATTCCATCAGATTATTGTTGGAATAGGATTGAGCCAGGTGCTGATGGCTAAGTTAGAGTGCACATTAATTCTGCTCAGAACATGCAAAGTGTTGGAAAATATTGGAATGATGAGATCACGAAAATTCTCTTTTAGCGTGAGGCATATATCATGGATGACATTGTCGTTAAGAATATTTCATCCAATGTAGGTGTAATCTCCAGAATTCAACAAACTCTTAGTATAAAACTAGGACAGAAACTAACAAAGATTTATTTTGGATAGTAAATCCATTAGAAGGAAAGAAATCAGTATTTTCTGTGTTCTTATTATATACCACGAAAACAAAAATGTGTGTATATAGAGGTGAAGGAAATCAAGAGGTTATAATGGATAAGTAATGGTCCAACGGTTACATATACGGAATAATGACTCATTATTGTATGGAATAATAAACACACTAAATATTCTATTAAATGAATCTAAACACTTTGAGAAAATATCAATATGAACACTTCCGATACCATATTCACTATTTCTCTAAGACAAAGTGTAAGATATTGATAAACACGATCTAACATTGAGTGTAAAAGTAACTGCAGTTTTTTCTTGCTTGTAAGTTGATTGAGTCCTTATATACTCCAGAGGCGGACTTACGTTGTGGGTTGAGGGGTCATGAGACCTCGTTAGTCTCAATAAAAATCATGTATATACATATTATATATTTTTGTACATATATAGGGACCCCCTTAAATATTTTAAGTGTGCCCCTAGACTCAAAGTGACAAGCGAGGAAAGTGATCTTTGGGCACTTAATTTCCCTCGTTTGCTGGTTGTGATGCGGGGTCGAATTCCCAAGTTCAGCTTTTTTCTACTCCTTTAAGCTTTTTCTCCTCCTTAAATGTAATTTATATTTAATTAGTAAATTGCTTTATTTTTATTTTTGTCTTCTTTTTCGAATTTAATTATAATTTAGTTCCCAAAAAAATAAATATAATTTAGTACTAATATAATAGTCAACTTAATTAATATTTTAATTCTTTGAATACAATGTAATTCAATTATATTTTAGTACTAATACATAATAGTCAAGTTCAGTTTTTTTTAATCCCCAAGTTCAGCTTTTTTCTACTCCTTTCAGCTTTTTCTCCTCCTTAAATGTAATTTATATTTAATAGTAAATTGCTTTATTTTTCACTTTATCTTCTTTTTTCGAATTCAATTATAATTTAGTTCCCATATATATATATATATATATATATATATATATATATATATATATTATTACTAATATAATAGTCAACTTCATTAATATTTTAGTTCTTTGAATACAATGTAATTTATATTTAATAGTAAATTACTTTATTTTTACTTTTATCTCTTTTTTTTAATTCAATTATAGTTTAGTACTAATACATAATAGTAACTTAATTAATTTTATTCTTTTTCAAATTTGTCCCTTAAAATTGAAAGTCTCAAATTGCAATTTATCGGTCCACAAATAGGAAAATACAAATTCTTTTGCGACAACCTTCTTCTACAATTTGACTCGGCAATGGCAATCAAGAGTTTGACGCTCTTCTTCAATTCTTTTAGTATTAGCATACTCTTAATCTTGATTTCTTTAGTAACTCTTTGATAATCTTAAGTTTGAACGCCCTTTTGAATTCTTTTACTGACCCTCTTTTTATTAAAAACTAGAATCATCATAATTATTAAGTTTTCAAAGGGTTGCACACCGAATTGTATCGCTAGTGATTAGTATACAGTGATGCCCCCGTCGTGCTCAAATCCTGGGTCCGCCTCTGATATACCCATGGTTCAGATAAAATGATAGACTACTGCGTGGATTTTTTTTTTTTTTTTTAAATCAGGTTCCTTAATTGTATCCTAGCGCCACTGCACCAAGAACAGTAAGACATTGAATTTTTTTTTCTCCAATTAACTAAAGATATAGTTAGCAAACATCTTTTGAAGACAATATTTGGTAGAATTGCCCGTAAAATTTGGCAAGAAGTAGAATGGACATGAAGATGGGACAACAATTCAGAGAAGATTTCGATATTATTTCACAAAATCGGCTTTCTTCCACAGTTGGCATCAACAGAAGAATCCAACAGCTACTGCCTACGGCGTTCCACCAAACGAATGAATCTAATCGCTTTCAGTTGTACTAGCAAGTATAGAATCCATGTTTTTGTCACTGAGTGACAATCATCTTTCACTGGTGAGATGTCATGACTCTATCTACTACTAGAAATAAGGTGATTTCCGTACGTCCAAGGCTTTCCAATCGAAGTCGCTTGGAAAGAAAAAAAAAAGATTTCTGTTGGTCAAGTAAGAAAAAAAAAAGATTTCTGTTGGTCAAATATTTGGCCATACTTGTATATAATGTACCAAAATAATTATTTATTCATATTTTTCTTAATATCCGACCGAATTCGGTCGAAAATTGGTCAAATATTTGGTCATACTTGCATATAATGTACAAAATAATTATTTATTAAAATTTTTCCAAATTTCCAACCGAATTCGGTCGGAAATTGGTCAAATATTTGGTCATACTTGTATATAATGTACAAAAATAATTATTTATTCAAAACTTTCCAAATTTCCGACCGAATTCGGTCGAAAATCGGTCAAATATTTTGTCATACTTGTATATAAAGTACAAAATAATTATTTATTAAAATTTCTCCAATTTTCCAACCTTATTCGGTCGGAAATTGGTCAAATATTTGGTCATATTTGTATATAATGTACAAAAATAATTATTTATTAAAATATTTTCCAAATTTTCTACCAAATTCGGTCGGAAAATTTGAAATAATTATTTCCAGACAAAAATTATATATATTTAATTAACCAACCGAAATAAGTTATAATTAAAAATTTCCGGCCGCGTTCGGTCGAAAAAATGATTTTAAAATAATTAAAATATAAATTTTGTAATATTTCTGTGTATGTGTAAATAATAAATAACTTTCAAATATATATATATATATATATGTATATATACATATATATATATATGTATATATACATATATATATATATACATATATATATGAATCTAGCTTATATACTATATACACTGCTAAAAAATAGTTGTTTACCGACGCAGCAGTACCGATGGACTTCTTTTCTGTCGCTTATAGTAATTAGCTTATAGATTGACATTACACTAAGTATAAGTGCATTAATAGTTTCCGACCGATTTCGGTCGGAAATAAAAGTTTGACAGTCAGTCAACGCTTTGTAATTTCTAACCGACTTCGGTCGGTACACGTTTGCGACTATCGCTTTTACGACCAATTAAAATCGGTCGGAATTCGGTCCGAAATTATTAATTTTCGATCGATTTCAGTCGAAAACAGCGGACGGAATTACATTATTTTTTAGTAGTGATCGCTACACCAAAAAAGAGTTTTAGTGACGATTATTTAACGGCAATAATATAATTACAGAGTGGGCAATAATATAATTGCCAAATAATATTTTTATTTTACATTTTGAATTACTAATTTTTAAAAGTTTGTTGATGGTAGACGTAAATTTGGCAGGAATATTATAACGGTAGAAATACATTTGAATGAATAGTACAATAAAGATTAAATGTAGAAAATATCCGAAAGTAGAGGGATATATTTGATCCTTTTCCTTTTAAACTTTAGGTGGTAAAACTAAAAAGGATATTTAGGGGCAAAAAGAGCCGATAAAAATTAAGTACCAACTAGTTACGTACTAATCTGAAAATTAACATTATCGTTTTAGCATCACTCCAAATTTTCTCTCTCTCTCAAATTCCCGCAGTTTTCCCAGCTCCTGCTCATTTCCCTCCAATTCATACCTTTCTCTCTCAATAGCCTAGGTTTGAAGATCTCTCCCTCTATAGTCTATAGCCTAAGATTTGAAGCGCTCTCCTTCCATGTTAAATCTCTCTCTATCTACGATATATTTCCTCTACTTTTCTTTTTGTTTTATGCTTCGTATAATCTACATCTAAAGACGTTCTGAAGACATATTTTCTCTGTATTTTTTCGTATATTCTTCCTATAATCTACAAACTGAAGACGATAGACATATTTCCACCACTTTAGATCCCGATCAGAAAATTTCCTTCTCAGAATCAGTAGCCGAGGTGCGTAAAAATTGTGAAAATCCATTTGCTATTCATGATTTTTCTTCTTCGTGATTTCGATTGGGATTTCGTATGTCTCCTGTTGAATATCATGTGAATTTTTGTGCACTTTCCCAGATATTGATTCTATTATTAAAAGAAAAAACGTATGTATCTGATTTGAAAATATTGATTTGATTATTATGAATCTTATGCGGATTGAAAAACTTTCGTATGTCTCGTTTTGTGTTGTTCTTTGCTTGATGAATATTGCTGCTTTCTGCAAAAGCTTTTTTGTGTGGTTGTATTACAGGCTGTGTTGCTTGCTCGGGTGTTAAAATGTGTCTAGCTACTATTGTCGCTAAAACGAAAATGTATTGTCGCCAATAAAGATGCCTTAGACTTAAGACTTAGCAGCATTTGTGAGCGTAATAGAAAAGGGAGTAAAATAGGCCCTGTTTCACAAATTATTAAGAAGATTTCTTCTCAGGGTCCCAACTCCCAACAGAATGCATGTCAATGACAAGCATAAATACTCGACCATTGTCCTCTATTCGTCTCATATATAGTGTAATATACACTAGTACTGTTGACAAACAAGGCAAAGTTGACACATTTCAAAAGTTCCAACAGGGATTTTATGTCTATCTTGGCTCTAGAACAGTTAATGACCCGGTGTAAGTTAGACATCCTTCATCAGCTGACTCTGTTGATTCCATTGAATTCCTCTCTATAAAAAAACCAGGCTGCTTTGGTTGAGGAAGAACCATATCTTCATTTCCCAACCAGAAAACTACTGATGCCATTGTAGGCCTATCCTCTGGGAGTTTTTGGACGCACAATAAACCAACTTGAATGCATCTAAACACTTGAGATTCTGAAAATGATTCTTCCAAACATCCGTCTATCAGTTCCAACGCTTTGCCTTCATTCCAAAGTAACCACGCCTAAAGTAACAAACAAAACACATTTATACAGTTGCATTCACAATTGAAAGAGTGACTAACGAAACAAAGTTTTGTGCTGTATCTGCTTACATGTCCCAAAAGATTGTGATGATGTTCCAAATGATGAAATTTCCTGTTCCTTCTGCCACTAATTATTTCTAGAATGATTACGCCGAAACTGAATACATCTGATTTTACTGAATATTTCCCATCAACAGCATATTCTGGGGACATATATCCACTGCATCAACTCATCCAATTTAAGTTCATGTATTGTTGAATATAATAAAGATTCTATGGTAAAGCATATGTAAAACTTACTATGTCCCTATTACTCTCTTAGTTTTTCCTTCCACTTGGTCTCCGCCCAAAATTTTGGCAAGGCCGAAATCAGAAATTTTGGCATTCATGCCACTATCTAATAAAATGTTGCTGGTTTTGAGATCCCTGTGAATAATTCTTAATCTTGAGTCCTGGTGAAGATAAAGAAGACCTCGAGATATTCCCATTGCAATTTCAAAGCGGTTCTCCCATGCAAGTGAGGTATTTCTGCTTGGATCTGCACATTGTAGATCTAATCACTGATGCTGCAGAGATATTGAGGACTTACCAAATAGGAGCAGTATTTAGCTAATGAATCAATGAGAAGCAGACCAAAAATGAAATAGTCCAAGCTAGTGTTTGGCATAAATTCATAGATTAGCATCCTTTCTTCTTCTTCAAGGCAGCAACCCAAAAGCTTGACAAGGTTCCTGTGTTGCAGCTTGGAAATGAGAACGATTTCGTTCTTTAACTCTTGAAGGCCTTGTCCAGAATACGTTGATAGCCTCTTTACTGCTATCTCTTGTCCATTTGGTAGAATACCCTGCAATTTTCTATCAAGGGTCAAAGATACCACTTCTATCTAGAAGCTCAAGATCAAAGGTGATTTACCTTGTAAACCGGTCCAAAACCGCCCTCACCAATCACATTAGCAGAAGAGAAGTTTTTAGTGGCACTAGTAACAGTAACTAAATCAAACAATGGCAACTCCATGTCCTCATCTCCATTTTCTGAACCTGTCAATATTTAGTTGCTCGTCACAAACAGGACAATAATGACAGATAATTCACCTAGATAACACAGCATTCAGAGTTAAGAATTTTCTAATAAAGCTGTTAGACAAGAGTAGTATATTTACCTGTTCTTCTTTTCCTTCTTTGGAAGGAAAACCAAGCTAAAAAGCTGAGGATAAATGTTGCTACTACTACTGAAATGACAGCAATCAGGGTGGTCCTCTTTCTCCTTCGCTTCCTGTCTGAATCTGTGATAGAAACTAAGGGTCCACCAAACAGTATAGAAAACCAGGTTCTCTGTCAGTTCCCACAGTAAATAGGTAGTAAATAAAGAACAAACGATATTTACGTGGAAAACTCTCTGCTCAAGGGATTAAAAACCACGACCTACACTAATAGGATTTCAACTCCACTAAAACTGAGCAAACTTCAAATTACAACCTATTGCAATTTAGGAATTAAATTCTTAATCCCTCACCTCTTACAATAACTCTATTATTAGCCATTTGCATTAAACTCTATTACAAAGCACACTCTTGACTAACTCTAGTCAAACAACTAAAACAATAATGGTTAAAAGTTGTCCTACAAAATACTTCTAAAAAGTTGTATAGGGATACAAGTAAAGAACACAAGACAAAGACGCAACAAACTTAAGGACTCAAGACATTTTTAGTGTTGGGATCTGGTCCTTGGTTTGTAGCAGCTTTGTTCTTGAGTGCACCTGGAGGAAACTGTGGCGGCTAGCACTTGAACGATAGGATTTTTCAGATTCTGTTAGGTCAACCCTTTTATAATGATGTTTATATATGAGAGAGCATATGTGAAGAGATAGAGACATTTCAGATTTTGGTTTGGCCTCTAGCAGCAGCGGCTGTGCCGCTGCACTGCTGCTAGTCGGTAGAGTGAAACAACTTTTACAACTGTAGAGTTGACTGTACGACAGTTAAGCCCTTTTCTGGTTTCTGGCGAGTTCGACCAAACAACTTAGTATGTCCACCAGGCGCAAGGAACTAATTTGTATCAGGTTCCTATCTAGTTCCGCAACAAAGTTTGACAAGTAATCAAAACCATACTCACATAACTTATCAATCTGGTAAATAATTAGTCCATAAGCGGTATGCAGTAGTGAATTGCATAAGTGTAATAATTGCAACATTTGCAATTATTCAAATGCTCTTTGCAGCAAGCTACTTCCATTCTAGTGCCACAGGAATGAGGATAAGGGAACATGTTGCAGATGTGCAGCCATTTAATGGTTGATTAATCCTTAAACAATTTTTTCCCGATATTTCAGCTTAGGTTTAGCAAAACCAGAGGGAGACCTTGTCATAGGTGGATAAATATTTCTTATCCTTTACAATGCGATAGACATATTACCAACCACTGCAGCACCTAATACACTTTAATGTCCAACAACTAAGTAAATAAGATAGCAGATTTCCTTCAATTCTTACGAGTTGTGCATTTATATTGTATAGGGTAGGGTCATTACCTAATTCTGAAGCAGCTACTCTTACGAACAGGTCCTGCTCATTTTGGCTGAACTCTCTAATATCAATGAGTTCACCAAACCATTGTAAGCATCCACTTCCGCCATTTCTAATGTCAAGATTCGAGTAAGCTGTACAATTGCAGTCAGCCAAGCACAATTTCTTGCATTCTTCAAGGTTCATGCTCTCATTATACCATGAGTGTCTAGAATCCGGCATCTTGATACCCGTAAATATAAAAAAACCATCTTGGTTACAATGCAAAGAAGTTCTCCTTACACAACCACTAGACCAGTCTGCTGCATACTGTTGAGGATACCTGTGAAGACATTAAGTAATAAAAAAAATTAGCGTGCTTGGCCAAAGAAAAAGTATTAAGCCGTACATGAGGAGGCTTATGAAGACATATTTAAGTAAATAAAAGTAAAATAAGACAGCCACACAGTTTATCAAATACCTAGGCTTGAAACCACTCAGACACTCACATGGAGGAGAGTTATTGATGTTGCAACTTGCATAAGGACCACATAAAGCAAAACTATCACAGTTGTCAAATTGTGCTGTCAAGTAGAGAAACCAGCTCTGACTGCGCTCAATCCATGTTAGATGTTCTAACACCCCAGCCGAGTTGATCACCACCCTGGTGGGCAGGGACACATTCCTAATCTCATATTTGTAATAAATTTCGTGTTGATTAACAACAAACTCGAAAGTATAATATGTATTTGGTTTATTATTCGGACTACCACTAAATGCAATACCATTCCATGGCCCTGAGCTATACACTATAGATGAATTTTTCAACACGAGTAATTGTGGGTATCCATGAGAATCAAGACGGTTTACATATTCACCCGGACTAGGATCATCCGCACTCTTCCATGACGATGTGTACCAATCCATGCCCGTGAGCAAATTACGTCCAAGCTTCATGCCAGGCAATAAAGTATTTCCTGGAAAATCAAAACTCTGCCATGTGAAATTAATTTCCGGGTCCCTATCATTTCCATCACTGATAAGAAGGTTCCCAGAATCCAGGAGCCGTGCTTTTGGATTCTTTAAGGATCTTGACAAGTTTGATGACCAAATTGAAGCATTGGGACTGTTGATAAGTACAAGAATTCCATTGGGTCTTAGTGTTAACACTCCTGAAGTGTCATTCAGGGGAATGTTTCTATTGGCAACCCAGACGACAGTTTTAGGTAATATCTTCTTGTACCATATCCCAACATAGCGATCCTTGGAATTTCCAGGGCTGAAAAATCCAAGTTCATAAAACTCACCAGCTGAAACAATTGTGTCACCATCTCTAATGGGTTTATCTGTAGTGATCGTGTCTAATGCCACCGAAGTTAGTAAGACGAAGAGAAAATGGGAGCAAATGAATGAAGAAGTTAGCCCTTTCATGTATTCTGACTCATATTTTTGATTGAAATGGTTAGTGTCTTAACTTAGCTGACACATAAAAGAATACCAATCAATACCTTTGATTGACAAGGTTAATTTTTCCTGCCCACCAGTTTAGAATCAAAAGTCATGTTCAATATTCATCTATATAGAGCTAATGAAAATAAAACTTTTTTGCATAACTGAAATGTGAATTGGTTTTGGAAGCATCTTAAGGAAACGACTAAGTGTATTTGATTTTCGAGAATTCTTAGTGAAGGTTTATCACGGCTTCTATATTTTATTGGCAACTACCTAAAAGTTTCTCATGTGAATTCTTTTTTTTAAACTTTTTTACTAGCCAATCACTTAAGTTTACTGATTAATTGAACTTATATCACTTTTCAATTGAGTACTTCGTTCAACCTAACTGTTGGAGGTATGAGGCGGCTAAGAACTAGGATGTGAAAGTCTGAACAGTCCAAAGTTGTACGCCTTTGACTCCCCAGTTCCCCAGTTGGAGATAAGAAAAATTACAAGCTCCGTGTTTATCAAAGCAAAATGCATGATACTCCATGTGTTTGAATATTAGTAAATACTTAATGATAATTAAATTAATGTAAATTGTCACCTCATTTTTTACCAACCATGCTAAGTTGATATTCCTTGTGGTCCTTTTAATACGTTTGTTAAGATTTAGACATACCTATTAAGAGAACAATAAAATTAATTGCATTAGTACTCTTTATGTTCCTTTTTAGTTGTCTATAGTGAACTATGCATTCCCCTTAAGAAACATTATAAATGAAGTATATATTTTATCAATACTCATAATAAAGATAAATAGTCAATGATTTCGGGAAATTAATTGGAGAATTGGTAATTACTGATAATAATAAAACATGAAGTAAAAAATTATTCTTCTCTTAATTTGCTAAGGTGGACAAGTAAAATGGAACAAATAGAGTATTTGTATAAATTGCTCGTCTCTTCTTCAAAAGAGTAATTAATGACATTATAGCATTAAAGGACAGAATTGAAAATAATATCCCCTTTGGTCCACTTTAATCGATTTTTTGCTATTTTTACATATATTAAGGAATTTACTTTTCAGCATTAATTAATAATATTACCTTAATTTGTTATTGAAAATGTAACAAATACTCCTGGGTTCTTTACTCCAAGGGATACTTTGGAAAAAAGAAATTAACTCCTTCTTGATATTTGAAAAAATCAAATATTGTGGACCACAAAAAAAAAACCAAAAAATCAATTAAAATGGAACGAAAAGAGTAACAATTAATTTCTTATGCTCCCTCCATTTTATTTAGTTGTCAGCATCCTAGTTCCTAAATACTTTTCATTTCAGGAACAAGAAAGAAATAGTAATTATTTTTAAATTAACCTTAGTACTAAATGTTCTAGAATTAAGACGCACGTAAATAGACAAAGATTAAAGAATTAATAAGGGGACCACTAAATGTGAAAAGAGAAAGTAATTTCTTAAAGTGACAAATATATGGGCAATTGTCTTTAGTTAAAAAAGAATATGAGGAAATATACTTTAGTTCAAACATCATCGTCAACAACAACAACAATAGCATACCCAATATAGTCTTATAAGTGGGGTCTGGGAAGGATAGTACATATGCCGAGCTTACCCCTACCTCGTAAAGATAGAAAGGCAATTTCTGAAGACTCTCGGCTAAAGGACAAAATAAAAAAGAGCAGTAGCAACAAGCAGAAACATCAGTGTAGAAACAATAACGATATTATAAAATAACTGAAGCGAAAGAAATAACAGATAAGAATACAACTCTATAAAAAAGAAAGATAAAAGACTACAAGATTAATACTACTGCCATTGAGATGACAAAGGAATACACTAAGTTATCCCCTAACATTCTACCCTAATCCTCACTCCACACCCTCCTATCTAGGGTTATGTTCTTAGTAAGTTAAATTTGCATCATGTCCTACCTAATCACCTCATCCCAAAACTTCTTAGGCCTACCTCTACCTCTCCTCATGCCCACCAGCCAATCTTTCACATCTCCTCACGGGGGTATCAAAGCCTTTGCTCTTCACATGCCCCTACCATCTTAACCTCATATCACACATCTTGTCCTCTTTGGGGGCACTCTCGCCTTGTCATGAATAACTTCATTCCTTATCTTATCTCTCCTGGAATGACCGCACATCCACTTTAGCATCATCATCTTGGCTACTTTCGTCTTTTGGATATGAGAGTTATTAACCTGCCAACACTCTGCCTATATAACATAGTCGATCTAACCACTATTTTATAAAACTTATCTTTAAGTCTATGCGGCACATTCTTGTAATAAAATACGGGATGTAAGCCTCAATTTCATCCATCCTACTCCAATTTAATTTGTGACATCCTCGTCAATCTCAACTTTCCTTTGGATTACTGATCCTAAGTATTTGAAACTTCTTTTCTTGGGGAGAACTTGGTTGTCAAACGACACTATCACGTCTGTATCACGACTCCCATCACCAAACTTGCAATCCAAGTACTATGTTTTGGTCCTGTTCAATTTGAAACCTTTTGATTCTAAGGTATGCCTCCAAACCTCTAGTCTCGCATTAACATCGCCCCTTGTCTCGTCAATCAGGATAATATCTTCTGCAAATAACATTCACCAAGGCACTTCCCCTTGAATATGACGCTTAAGTACGCCCATTATCAAAGCAAATAAATACGGGCTAGGAGCCAATCCTTGGTGCAACCTCATTAGAACTGGGAAGTGTTTTGAGTCCCCTCATATAGTCCTCACCCAGTTCTTAGACCCCTCATACATGTCCTGAATTATCCTAGTATAAGCAACAGGAACACCGCTAGCCTCCAAATATCTCCAAAAGACTTTCCTCGGAACTTTGCCAAACAATTTCTATAATGACCCGACCGGTCATTTGTGCTTTAGTGCATCGCTCAGCGGTTTGAGTCCTTGAGTAGCTTCACCATATATATTATGACTTTCACGTATAGTTAATTTTGATTTTCAAGGAGTTTAGAGTTGACCGGGAAGAATAATTCTCAATTCAATGTATGTTTGGGATTTCGAGCCTTGGAATAGGTTCGTATTGTGATTTGTGGCTTGCATGTAAATTTTGGTGTTATTTCGGAACATTTAAGCATGATTTGGATGCGTTCGATGAAGTTTGAATATTTGAAAGTCAAAAGAAGGATTTGATTGTTGATTCATGGTTTTGATGCTATTCATGGCTTTTTGAGACTTTGAATGAGTTTAGATAAGGTGTTGGGACTTGTTGGCACGATTGGACGGGGTCTGGGGGGCCTCGAGTGTGATTCGGGGTGGTTTCAGACCAAGTTTTGGTGTTTTGCTGGTGGTGGTTGCTGATGCCGGTGTTGTGCTTTGCGATCGCGAGTGGACGTACACTTTCGCGAAGAAGGAAGTTGGTGGGCTTATTTTTTGTGCTTCACAAATGCGACAAAGGAGTCTTGAACGCAGAGAAGGAGCTGGGCCAGGGACATTTACCCTGAACGAACGCGACAAGGTAGTCGCAAATGCGAAGAAGTGCGGGGCTGGCAATTTTCCCTTCGCGAACGAGGAGAGGAAACTGCGAACACAAAAGAGGAGTTTTGGGCTACGGGCAAGTTGGCCATCGCGAATGCATTGGGTTGAACGCAAACGCGAAGCATTGGGCTGATGGGCCTTAGAGAATGCGACCAGGGGTCCGCGAACGCGAAAAGAAAAGGCTTGGGCAGAATGATATTACGGGACTTGGCTCACTTTTCTCTCATTTTCACTTGGTTGGGCCATTTTTGGAGCTCTTTGAGGGGAGAGTTTCATCATCTATCATGAGCTAAGTGATTCCCACTTGTTGTAAGTTTAATACATCGAATATATATGGAGTTTAACAAGAAAATTGATAGAAATTATAGAATTTTGGAAGAAAACCTAGAATTCATAATTTTGGATTTTGACCACAAAGTAGGATATGGAATTAGGAATAAATTATATATTTGAGTTTGTGGTGTTATGAGTGATATTTATCTTCGAAACTTTTGGTAATTCGAGCATGTGGGCCTAGGGGTAGACTTTGTTGACTTTTCGAGCGGAATAAGAAATTATTATAAATTATTAAATTATGAGTATTGGAGTATATTTTGATTGGTTTGCACGTTGTTTGACTAGTTTCGGATCGTTTGGCATTGGGTTGAGAAGTTAGAGAGGCATTGGAGCCAGTTATCAGAATTCTGAGCAAGGTAAGTCTCTTGTCTAACTTTGTGAAGGAAATATACCCCATAGGCATTATATTTGCTATGTGCTACATGTTGTGTGTGTGTGGGGGGGGGGGGGGGAACTACACACATATAAGCTGACGAATGTCTGTGCGTATGCAAGAATTCATGATTAGGTTCGGGTAGACTTAAACTCACGACATGCTTTAATTATAATATTTGAGTTATCCCTGAATGTTTAATTGCTTTAATATATATTTTGCATGAGATTAGACTTGCGTAAAGTGTCGGACTTACGATTAGTGATATATGGTTAGCTACTTGATTAGCAGTAGAGATTACACTTTCTGTTACAGATTTCTCTCATGTTGTACGTATTTGTCTGAAAGTTTTCTTTAATTTCACAACTCACACATATATTCATGAGTGGGGCCAGTGACCCAATCAATTATTCACTATTCTTATAGGATCGGGCTGGACGCCTCAACAATATCATTATGGGATCGGGTCGTTCACCTCGGTAGTACTATAAGATGCATTTATGGTTAGTGCTGGTCAACCCTCGGTAGTGTAGACGATTATTATAGGATTGGACTGAATGCCTTAGCGGTACTATTATGGGATCGAGCCATACGCCACTACATGATTTCGTGCCTTTACTCTTATGGAATCGGGTTGCTCGCCTCGATAGACTCGTGCGAAATACTTGATAAGGAGTATGTTTACTTATGAGTTTTCCTGACTTGAGATGTGACCATTGATTTGATGTTGACCATTACGTATTCCATTTAAGGATATATTCGGTATTTGCGGACTTTATGTTCACTGTTCAGGTGTAGACCATTTTATTTGCTTATATTTGTTCTCACTATTTACTTACCGTGTTTCATACTTGTATAGTGTATTATATTTGATTTATTGGACTACTAGTAAGTGTTAATGTCGACCCTTCGTCACTCTCTTCGGGGTTAGAGTATATACTTACCGGGTACGTGTCAATTTACGTACTCACGCTACAATGCTGCACTGGATGTACAGGTACTAAAGCGTGTACATTGGGTGGTCATCTTGGTGTATTGGCTCATCTGCTAAGGGGACTTTATGGTGAGTTACTTTCCATGCTATGATCCACAACACACAAAGTCTCCATCATGTTCATTTATTTTATCCTGTCTATTTATATTCCAGACAGATGTTGTAGTAGTGTTATATTACTCTAGTAGTTACCCATGCACTTGTGACACCAGGTTTTGGGGGTTCCTAGTGGATGTTCATAATTGTACTTTATGTTATTATTATCACTTACTTTATGATTTAATTATACTCGAAAATTTTGGTAAAGGAAAGCACATGTTTCTATGAGTGCTAGATTTTATTCTATTTACTTAATGAAGTTTCTGATTATAAAAAATTGAAATGGACAACTAAATGAAGGTTCACGTGTTGGCTTGCCTAGCAGCATCATTGGGCGCCATCACAACTTATTATAGGATTTGGGTCGTGACAGTTTGGTATCAAAGGACTAGGTTGACTTAGGTCTCACGAGTCATGAACAAGTCTAGTAGAGTTTTATGGATCGGTACAGAGACGTATGTACCTACAACACTAGTAGGAGAACTTCCCTTCTTGAGTCCTCGTCGTGCGCTTTGATTTCATTGAAGCTTATGTCCTTATTTCCAATCCTATTCAATCTTATATGTTGTCGACCACTTGTTATCAATTGGGCATCGAGGGGTTATGGTGGTGCTGCAGATATGGTGCATGATATTTTTCCTTGCATATTCGAGCGGACTATTATTGGTGCCTTGTGAAGGGGTGTTCTGTCGTTTTGGTCTAGTGTTTGTGTTGCAAATGATTTTGAGGCTATGCACAGTGTATGGTGTCGCGCCCCATTTTCCTGGGAAAGTGGGTTTCGACGTATGACATCTCTTTTAAATGGGTATTAAAAGATAAAAGTCGCCACCTAATAATTTTTAAGGTGCGTTAAGGCACCTATTTGCGAATAGCTTTGATTAGAACTAGTCCGTGTCACCAAAGATCAGGTAATGGCTCAAATTACCTCAAACAGAAAGGGTTAGACACTCTTTGAGATCCACAACGGTAGGTTCCGACCGAATTTTATGCTATGTGGGGATTATTGAATTACAGTTATCCTATGTGATCATGTAAATTGTAACAAAGAGTTCAAAACATCCAATTATAAGATGAAACAAGTATTAAAGAGAAAGAAATAGGTTACAACTTTTAATGATTTCAAGATATGTCCTAGTTTGGTCTACGTTTGTACATATATAAATAGTAACTATGGGAGAGGAGGAAGGGTGGGTCTTGAGTTTTTAGCCTAAAGGATCACATCGTTCAACATAAATAATACTTCTCAATTCCCTTAAGTGTAAGGATTGCTTATATTATTCAGCGGGCACATACTATCATCTCATGCTACCCAATTACTATCTTGAAGTTGTTTACCTCGGAGCATTCTAACTCAATTTTAAAATGGGTCCTATGTTTTCTTTACCATCCCATACCTATGGCCCAAGAGGCTTTGGACCTACTACTTTGGTAGTTCTAGACTCTCTTATGCTGCTCAAAAATGATAAAACTGGGCGTGCAGTCAAAACAACTAGGACTACACATAATCAACACTTAAGAGCTCAAGTTGGCATTCTCGTATAGGCACAGATGCACGCATGTAGTTATGAACTTATTCCAACAATGTCCAGATTATTAGGCAGGTGGCTGTAGATGGGCAGGTTTGAAGTCAAAGTATATTAAATTTTTTAATACCTATACACATGTTTTCTATGTGATTGAACGACTCAATAAAATCATGTAGGCAGATTATCTTGACAAAAGCGGTTGATTTTCATAAATGGTTTTATTAAAGATCCTATAGGTATGATCTCTAAGGGATTTACGTCTGGGCAGTGAGACCATTGAAGGCGTAGAGTTATTCATATTTAGTCATATAAGCATACTTTCTAGGTGAGTAGTAACTTCCTATAGGTATGATCTTTAAATAGTTCGCATCTGGGTAGCAAAGTAATTGAGAAACGCATACTTGTTTTTTTTTATTCTTAGGCATGTTGTCTAGGCGGGTAGTAGGATAATAATAACAACAACGACAGTTTTGGTGAATCAAATTGAGATTCTATAGGTATGGTATCTAGATATGACGATCAACCAAGCTTGTTTTAGTTTCTATAGGCATGTTTTCTAACATTTTGCAAGTTAAGACACCGTATTATCCCTAAGTCATGCTTCTAAAGTGAATAGGCTAAACAAATTAAGGCTCTATAGACATGTTTTCTACCCTTTCATGCGAAGAATAGAATACCACAGCCCCAGTTTTCACTAATCCCTAACCGTTGTTTATTACAAATTATTATAGGCCCAAGTGGAAGAATACATGCTTCGAATATGACCAAATTACAAGATGAAACAATTATTGGCCCAATAAACAATTACAGGACCAAAGAAAATAACCCAATGACTTCTGGGCCTTCAGAAGTCCCATTCTTCACACAATTAACATACTTAAATCCCAGGCTCACCCAAGGCATCAGAGTGTGTTAGTTACAAGGTTCAACTCATGCATGAACCAACATCAGGCCCAAATGGATGACTTACTTACGTAGAAGTTGCAAATGAATAAAATTTAACCACAAAAGTTAGCGAACTACACATGGAAATTAATTAAACAACTTTGAAGTCTAAACGTTAGATTCTAACAACATTTCTCACTAAGACATAAAGACAAGATCATATGACATATTGATAGGGCATACATAGGCATGTTCATGCTTGCATTTTTAGAAGCTAAGGGGATAGGTTGACCATCACGGGATAACAAACTATTTCAAATGATGTTTCAAACAAAGCATAGCCAGAACCAGCCTAAAACACTTTTAAACAAGAGGTTTGATCATGAAAGCTAGGAGAATCACTGAAGCATAACCTTAACATCATATGTTTAACATGGAAATTATAACAACACAAGTTCATGATCAAGCTACTACTTAATAGGGGAAGTTATCATGCTGAGCATTAATCATAATACAAGAGGCATATCAATTTTCAGCAGTAAGTGAAACATGTGATAAGTATGGATTTTGACCACTTATTAGTACCTTTTTACTTTTGTTTTAGTATGAAAGTGTTGATTTATGTTTTCAAAACTAATGAAAGTGTGTAAATTGTAGGAATGTTGGAGATTTGAACTACAATGAAAAAATTCAACTAAAAAAGGAATGTTCCGATACATAAGACAAGAAGGGGCGCAACAGACGAGAAGTACGGTCCGCATAAGTATTTATGCGGTCGCAGAAGCAAGTACGGACCGTAGAATTCTCTCTGCAGCCGCAGATCTGATGTAGAAGCCCAGAAGTGATTGAAGAAGAAGTGCGGATCACACACAATTTGTGTGGCCGAAGAACATGGTCGCACTAACAAGAATTCAAAAAGTTTAGAGAGAAACACAAAACCAAATGAGGAACATAGAGAACAATCAATTAATCAAGCTGTACTAATGCAAGGTTCACAACACAATCACCCCTTGATACCTCATCTCATAGACACAAGTCACAGATCTCAACTCACCATAATGTACTCACAGAACCTCGTGCCCACATCTCGAATCACAACTACACGGACAACTCACGTGCCAACATCTCAATCCTCCCGACATGATCTCAGGATCACATTTACAATCTTCCCGGTGTGGGCTCACAATCACAATCCGCTTGGCATGATCACATGCTAACAATCACAATCCGCCTGACATGATCACAAACTCACAATTACAATCCACCCGTCATGGTCACATATCCAATATCAACATGGAAATAGATGATACAAGAACACATGTGCATGATCAATAAATGTCATGTTTCATACTCCTGAGCTAGTATAAGTGGCATTCTATGATGTATGCTTGTGAGAGTGTACTACTGCAACCCAAGTAAATAAGTAATATCCTGGACATAGATTAGCTCATCGGAAAAACAAAGCAAGTCATGTAAGGTGTATGACAAACACAAGGAAAGTCACACCATCACACTAAAATCACCAACACAATATCTCCAAACCATCACACATCACCTCTGACATTTGCGACCCTTATATCTCCGATAGGCACTCGTATTACTCCGCCCTGATATTATTATTAGCCACCCTTATCTATCCTATAGCCACCCGTATCAATCCTTATAATAGCCACCCTTATCACTCCGTCCGGACAATAACACAATAGCTACATGTATCACTCTGTATATTCAACAATAGTGAGATGCCACCCTTATGCCCCGCATAACGACAATGATGAAATGCCACCTATATACTCTGCATAACAACAACGGTGAAATTCCACCCATATACGCCGCATAACAACAACCAAACCGCACAACAATTCACATGTTCTATCATCACAATAATACAACATATTAACTCGTATCACAAGTGCCCGTAGGCCACAACCTTTACGAAGATTCAATGATATCAATATTTTCACAACAAATAGCACACGACTCAACACAACGTATATAGAATCTCAATAATAACAAAATGAATGGAAAAGTAACTCAACAAGGAACAACACCCCCTTTTAAACACAACTTCAATTACACTAGATTAATGACTTTGGATAACTTCAATTCCAATTAGTTGTTTAGGGATAACCTCGATAGTAAAAGTACTTTCATGAAATGGCAAACTTCGGACTCTAGTATATGAATTAGGCTAACAATGGAGGAGATGACACGAAATAGTACTAACTCTAAATGCATGAGAACAACTCGGCAATAAAAGGATATCATGTGACGACAATTTCAACTAAGAGTAGATCCATATTAAAAGAAATCACATAATGATAAAAGTGATAACAACTCCAAATAAAGTATATAAAAGAAAACTCGACAAGTAAAGAATGTGACATGTAACGACAACTTCAAATAAAGCATGCGATAGTAGACATAACGAACAAAGGATATAACATATGGTAACAATTCCAAATAAGTACATAAAAGATGCCTAAGAGTCTAGACCGATCAATTTCCATATATAAGCCCGAGTACATACTCGTCACCTCGCGTACACGACTTTCACATGACACAAATAACACAAAACAACCCAAATCCTAAGGGCTAATTTCCCAACATAAAGTTAGGCAAGATACTTACCTCAAAGAAGCTAAACCGATATTCTAAAATGACCTTCTCGTGTGAAACAACCTCCATATGGCTCAAATCTAGCCAAATTAACTTAATATCATAAATAAAAATCATAGAAAATAATTCCAGATAATAAAGCTTCAATCTTTAATAAAAACTAAAAATTCAACCAAAGGCCTCGCACCTTGAACCCGCAAAATTTACAAAATCTGAACATCCATTCCGATACGAGTCCAACCACACCAAAATTATCCAATTCCGACATCAAATCATCCTTCAAATCATCATTTTACATTTTTGAAAGTTTTCACAAAAATTTCCATTTTTCTCCAATTCAAATCATTAATTTAATGTTAAAAATAAATATGGAATAACAAATAAAATAAAATATGGGTAAAGAACACTTTCCCTAATCCAACACATGAAGAACCCTTCAAAAATCACTCAAATCCGAGGTCTACTACTCAAGTTATGATAAAAATATCAAAGCCTCGATATATAATGTGTTCTGCCCAGAATTTCTGCTTTTGCGTACCAAAATTGCACATGTGCACTCGCTTTTGTGAGCAAATAACCACACTTATGGTTTCTACTTACCATGACAAAACACGCACCTGCGACATCGTAGCAATCCCCAAATAACCGTAGAAACGACCTTCCTTGCACCTGCGATCCACACACAAATACAATGATCGCACATGCGATCCATCACTAACAGAAGCGAAGCTCTCGCCCAGGCTCCAACATTGTGGAAGCGACACACAGAATGCAGAAGCGACCCCGCACCTGCACTCCAAAATGCGCAGGTGTGACACACCAGAAGCAGACCTGACCAAAGGTATGAAAACCATCCAAAGCTCGCCCGAAACATATCTGGGGTCCCCGGGACCACGTCCAAACATACTAACAAGTTTTGCAACATAATGAGGACCTGTTCGAGGCCTCAAATGGCATTAAACAACATCAAAATTATGAATCACACCTCATATCGAACTTAATGAACTTATGAACTTTCAATTTCTACATCGCGCCGAATTATATCAAATAAACACGGAATGACGTCAACTTTTGAATGCAAGTCATAAATGGCATAACAAAGCTAATCCAACACTTAGAATCGCAATCTTAGCCTGATATCAACAAAGTTAACTCCTGATCAAACCTCTCAACCTTCCAACCCTTCAACTTTTCAATTTTTGCTAAAATGCATCAAAATAAACGACAGACCTCCAAATCCAAATATGGACGTATTCCTAAGTCTTAAATCACCATATGAAACTATTGGAATCATCAAAATACCATTACAGAGTCGTCTACGCAGAAGTCAAACTCTGATTAACTCTTACCGCTTAAGCTTCTAAAACAAGAATCATCCTTCCAAATAAATCCCGAATCATCTGAAAACTGAACCCGTCCATACACACAAGTCATAATACATAACACGTAGCTGCCCTAGATATTAAGCCACCAAACGGGATGCTAATTGTCAAAATGATCAATCGGATCGTTACAATGGTGCCTCTAGACTATGTCGCCTTTGAATAATAATATGCAGTTTTGAGAGATCCTCGGGCCATGCCATGATGTCTTCAGTCTATAAGGATTATGCCTTTGGACTATTACGCCTTCGAAAAATGTAGCGATATTTCAGCCTATGAAAGTGCAAGGATGCGGCGATATTAATTGCTTGGTAGAGGGAACAAGTGATGCTTAGTCATATGCGGGAACGTGATAGGGTAGCGCTTAGACTTGCATGAAATAAGGTTAGTGCTTATCCCTATATAGGGAAATGCAATGCTTATCCTTATGCGACAATGGAGGCAGTACTTAACCTCATGCAATGTAATGAGGGTAGTGTTTACCCCTATGTAGGAAAAGGCAATGCTTAGCCTCATGCGATGATGAAGGCAATGCTTAGCCTCATGTAATATAATGAGGGTAGTGCTTATTCCTATGCATAGAAAGGCAATGCTTAGCATTATGTTATAATGGAGGCAATGCTTAGACTCATGCAATGTAATGAGGTTAGTGCTTAGCCCTATTAAAAGAAAGTCAGTACTTAGACTTATGCGATAATAAAAGTAGTTCTTCACCACATGTAATGTAATGAGGGTAGTGTTTAGACCTATGTAGAGAAAGCCAGTGGGTAGCCTTATGCAATAATGGAGGCAGTGCTTAGACTCATGCAATGTAATGAGGGCAGTGCTTAGACCTGTATAGAGAAAGGCAATGCTTAGCCTTATGCAATAATGGAGGCAATACTTAGTCTCATGCAATGTAATAAGAGAAGTTCTCACCCCTATGCAGAGAAAGACAGTGCTTAGACTTATGCGATAATGGAGGCAATGCTAAGCCTCATACAATATTATAATAAGGGCAGCGCTTAGCCCTATGCAGAGAATGACAACATTTAGCCTTATACAATAACGGAGGCAGTGCTTAGTCTCTTGTAATGTAATGGAGACAATGCCTAGTCTCATGCAATGTAATGAGGTTAGTGCTTAGCCCTATGCAATGATGGAGGTAGTGCTTAGCCTCATGCATTGTAATGGAGAGAGAAAGGCAGCGTTTAGCCTTATGCAATGAACAAGGCCTAGTCTCATGCAATGTAATAGGGGTAGTGCTTAGCCTTTTGCAGAGAAAATAATGGTTTAATAGGAGGAAGGAAGTGATTCTTAGCTTGACGTGGTGGGCTTGGCAGACTCCATCTTTGTGGAGATAGTGGTCCTATAATATAGTCTTTGTAAGTATGATTGTTGATGCTATGCGTGCATCCAAAGAAAAATTATAAGTTTTTTGGGGGAAGTTGGTTTGTGCTTTCCATTCCTCATTTCGCCCTTGCTCCTATCTTGATCCCTTGCTTGAGTCACTCTAGGAACATCTGGCTATTACAGAAATGGGGTTTTTGAAAATATGCATTCATGGTAAATCATTTATAAATAATGTAGTTGTTTTAAAAGGTAATGCATAAAAATAAATAATTCGGTCGAATCATAGGCCGTGACATGCTTTGAGACATTGTGACCTTCTTAACTCAGAATTTTGAGGACCCCCTCAAAATTCTGCCCCAGTTTAATGTTACTTTCGGTGATACTCTTTTGGTGATCCTTGACGTAATGAGATTGACGAAACTCAAAATCTTGCCTCGATTTCTGACTGTAGAGGGGAATGAAGATTTTATTATAATGTGACCAAACCCACAGGGCTACCTACGTATCCTTTCTTAAATAGGAATTAGGTCTAGCATAGTTCATGTTGCATCAAAAGAAAGTGCAAATACAATCTCAAACGTAATATCTCTTGACGTTGCCCGAATTGATAGGTTTCGACCATATATCCCCATCCATTTCTACAAGTACAAGTGCTCCTCTTGCAAGTACTCGGTGAACCATGTAAGGACCTTGCTAGTTTAGTGAGAATTTTCCTTTTTCTTCGTCCTTATAGGGGAAGATCCACTTCAACAACAATTGCCCCGGTATGAATTGCCTCGGTCTAACCTTCTTGTTGGAATCCGTCTCCATTCTATTCTAGTAGAGTTGACCAAGACACACTGTGTTCATTCTTTTACTATCAATGAGAGATAATTGCTCATACTGGCTCTATATCCATTCTGCATCAGAGCTCAACCTCCTGTATGATTCTAAGGGAAAGAATTTCCACCTCAGTGGGTATGACAACCTCAGTACCATAGAC
This sequence comes from Nicotiana sylvestris, assembly GCF_000393655.2. NCBI lineage: Eukaryota > Viridiplantae > Streptophyta > Magnoliopsida > Solanales > Solanaceae > Nicotiana > Nicotiana sylvestris. The sequence goes on from NC_091063.1 coordinate 70,236,605, forward strand.
CAATAAATAAGGAGTTTCCCAAGTTGACGTGCGGACCTTGGTGCGGTATCTGAGTAGAGCAAATGATAGCTTCCTATGCCATTGCTTGTCATTGTCCACTATCTTCCTCAATATCTTCTTGATATTCTTATTGGCGACATCTGTGACGCCATTCAATTGTGGCCTATATGTTGTAGAGTTCTGGCGCTTAATTTTGAATGTTTCACACATGGATGTCATCAAATCACTGTTGGTAGAATTGTCGGTAATGATTGATTCAGGCACTCCGAATCGACAAACAATACAGTCCCGAACAAAATTTGCTATGACCTTCTTAGTCACAGATTTATAGGAAGTGGCCTCGACCCATTTTGTCAAGTAAACTATGGCTACCGAGATGAATATGTTTATATTGGAATTAGTGGGTTTGATCGGTCCGATAACATTCATGACCCGTGCGGAAAAATGCTAGGGTGAACTTGTCATATTGAGTCCATTAGGTGGTACTCCTATCATATCAGCATGCACCTGACAGTTGTGGCACTTCTGTACATATTTGATGCAGTCAATCTCCATAGTCATCCAGAAATACCTTGCCCTTAGTATCTTCTTGGCTAGAACAAACCCGTTCATGTGAGGTCTGCAGGTTTCGGCATGTATCTCTTCAAGCAATCTAGATGCCTTATTGGCATCGACACATCTTAGCAGACCCAAGTTGGGAGTTCTTCTTTACCGAATTCCTTCGCTCTAAAAGAAGTGCTTGGCTAATCTTCGAAGTGTGCGTAGCATTTTCTAGGTATTTGTCTTTTTCCAAATACTCCTTGATGTCGTGAAACCACAGATTCCCATTGAAATCTTCTTCAACATGAGCATAGTAAGCTGGCTGCTTACAGATTTGTATTAGGATGGGATTAATATAGTTCTTATCTGGATGTTGTATCATGGAAGACAAGTTGGGCAGTGCATCTGAGAACTCGATCTGAATTCTAGGAACATGTTTTAACTCTCTCTTTGTGAACCTCTTGATTAAATCTTTCACACAGTTTAGGTACAACAATATCTTAGTGTTATTGGTGGCCCATTTTCCGAGTACCAGCAAATATGAATCTCCGATTACCAGCAATTCCTGAATATTCATGTCGATGGCCAATCTAAGTCCCAAAATACAAGCCTTGTATTATGCCATATTGTTGGTGAACGGGAACCTAAGCTTGGTAGATACCAGATAATTTTGATTGATTTTTGATACTAAGACATCTTCAATTCCCACTCCTTTGAAGTTTGTGGCTCCGTCGAAAAATATCCTCCAATCGTCATATGCCTCGGCAATATCCTCCCCTACGAAAGATACCTTCTCATCAGGAAAATATGTGTTTAATGGCTCTTATTCTCCGTCCACGGGGTTCTCTGCTAGGTAATCTGCCAATGCTTGCCCCTTGACTGCCTTCAGAGTCATATAGATGATGTTGAACTCACTTAGTAGTATTTTCCACTTTGTTAGCTTTCCCGTATGCATAGGCTTTTGAAAGATATATTTTGGCGGATCCATCCTTGAGATGAAGTACGGGGTGTATGCGTAGAAGCAATGTCTCAATTTCTGAGCTATCCATGTTAGGGCACAACAAGTACGTTTCAACAAATAGTACCGAGCTTCGTAAGGTATGCACTTCTTATTCAGATAGTATTTCGTTTTTTCTTTCCTCCCGGTTTCATCATGTTTTCCCAAAATGCATCCAAAGGCTCCATCCAACGCGGACATGTACATTAGCAAAGGTCTCCCGGGTTCAGGTGGGACCAATACAAGTGGTTTATAAAGATACTGCTTGATTTTAAGGAAATCCCTTTGACACTCTTCAGTCTAACTCGTCGCAACATCCTTCCTCAGCATCTTGAATATTGGCTCACATATTACCATCGAGGGTGCTATAAAGTGGTTGATATAATTGAGACGACCTAGGAAATTCATCACATCCTTCTTGTTCTTCGGTGGCGACACATCCTGAATAGCTTTGATCTTTGACGGGTCTAACTCAATGACACAGCGACTGATGATGAAAGATAGAAACTTCCCTGCGGGGATTTTGAAAGCACATTTTATTGGATTCAACTTTATATTGTACTTTTGTAGTTGGTCGAAAAACTTTCTCAGGTCTGCTATCTGATCCGAGCTAATCTTAGACTTGATGATGACATCATCCACGTATACCTCTATTTCATTGTCTATCATATCGTGAAAGAGAGTAGTCATGACCCTCATATAAGTTGCCTCAGTGTTCTTCAAACCAAACAACATCATTTTGTAGCAATATATTCCCCATAGTGTGATGAAGGCTATCTTTTCTGCAATCTCTTCATCCATCCAAATCTAGTGGTACCCTGTGAAGCAATCAACAAAGGATTGGACTTCATGTTTAGTGCAATTATCAATTAATATGTGTGTATTGGGCAACGGAAAATCATCCTTAGGACTTGTTCTATTCAGATCTCAATAGTCAATGCACACCCTCACTTTCCCATCCTTCTTTGGTACCAGCACAATGTTGGCTAGCCAGGTTGGGGACTCGACCACCCGAAGGACCTTGGATTTAATTTGCTTGGTAACTTCCTCTTTTATCTTCAAGCTCATGTCTGGCTTCAACTTTTTGAGTTTCTGCTTTACCGGTGGACACATAAGATTGGTAGGTAGCGTGTGAGCCATGTAAAACTAAGTTAGTTCCTTTAGAAACTGTCCTCATATTGTGGACACATAAGATTGGTAGGTACCATGTAAAACTGTCCTCATATTCCTTTAGAAATCTAATGTACTCTTTCTTCTCTGACGGTGATAGATGAATGTTGTTGCGAGCTTCCTTTACTATTTCAGAATCCCCTAAGTTAGTTCTCTCAGTCTCCAGATTAGACTTTGGTTTGCTCTCAAAATCGTCTATTTCTTTGACAATTTCCTCATGTATTACATCATTTTCCCAATCCTTGGAATCACTCTCCTCATGTTGCGTTGTCTCATTATATGTCATAGTCGTAGATTCAACAGGATAGGTAATAATTATGCTAAAAATAATTTAGAAAGATAATAATATAAATAAACAAAAAGAAATGATGCATTAATTGAAACTTTAAATTTCCAAAAAAATATGGCTCGATGTCTCGAGTAATTATTTCAAAATAGAATATTGAAAATGTTTTAAATTTCCAAAGAACAATCTTAAAGGAAATCATGCTAGTTCTACCAAAGCTACCCAGGTGCTCGGCGAGCTCGGGATGGTACAAGAGTCCAGTTCTTAAGAACAACTCCATCTTCCACTGTCTGGATGGTAAGGTCTTCCCCCTCCTCCTCCAAGATTGTACTGCAGTCCATATTTTCCTTGTTCAGAAATAGATTCCTTATGCCGGTTAAGACCTCATCCTCTTCCGATCCCCAAATCACATAGGTCTAGGCAAAATGTCTGGTGTAGCGGTGGTATGTGTTGTTCCAATGGATAGTAGAAGTCACTCCATGGTAGTGTCTAATCATTATATTCCTACACAGTGTATTCATATCCGAGACCAAAGGTCGTGCCATGATATAGTGGTCGTATTGGTTCTGTAGTTCCTTGAAGCTTAGGACCAAAACCTTTTACTGTATTTACCCTAACCACAACAACATGCTTAGTACCTTGTTGCTCCACCATCACAGTTTCTTGTCTATATTTACCCGATCAATATTGCAAAATGTTTCTCCTCTCAACTTCTATTCACAATAGCTGGCACAATCTAGTTGGTATAGATAGGATTACTTCTATCCCCATGGATAAATACCTCTTGGTGATTCCACTCGAACTTCACGACCTGATGTAGAATAGAAGCAACTACCCCAGCCGTGTGTGTCCATGGTCGTCCCAACAACAAGTTATAGGTAGCAGATATATCCAGCACCTGAATTCGACATTGAACCAAGTCGGGCCCATCATCAGATCTAGGTTAATCTCTCCGATAGTAGCTCTTTGAGACCCATAAAACGTTTTCACATTAATGCTTCACATTCGTATCTCTGGTATACCTATGCCCAATATTTTCAGAGTAGTCAGAGGGCATATGCTTAGACTTGAACCCCCATTAATAAAAACCCGAGCGATGAATTTGTCTTTATATTGCACAGTGTGGTGCTATGCTTTACTATGACTCAACCCTAATGGTGGCATCTCATCTTCATGGAAAGTGATCTTGTAACTCTCCATTACCTATCCTACCATGTTTTCCATCTCTCCACTAGTGGTACTAGTAGGTACGTAAACTTCACTCAACACCTTCATCAAGGCATTCTTGTGTGCATCTGAATTTTATAACAGTGATAGGATGGATATTTGGGCGGGAGTCCTATTTAGGTGATCAACAACATAGTACTCCCTCACATGTACCTTCCTCCAAAGATCATCAACACCTGTCTCCAAAACATGTGGTTTTGGTGCGGTTTCTTTACTCGTTCCTCCAAGATTTTTTAGTGTGTAGAACCTGCCAGTTCTGGTCATCCCTTGGGCGGCAGTCATCTCTTCCATCTTGTCTTATTCTTTTCTCCTTGCTTCTGCTACATAATATCATGGAACAACATTAGACGTGTAGGATGGTGATGGAGTTACCATCACAGTGAAGGGTGTAGCTACCTCATTCTCGAACGATGCCATGGTCTGTACCATAATCGATGAGAGGGTGGTAGGAGATGTTTTGGGAGTGTCACCAATGGATCCTTTCTGGTCCCTTTATTCATCAGTCTCGATCACATTCACTCTCTCACCCCTATGATTAGGAAGGGGAGGCATTCAGCGCAGACTCTATCGCATGTATAACCATGGTGTCAATAAATGTCTAGATTTTTTCTTTCAACATGCAACATTCCACGATCATATGTCCCTTCATGCCTGAGTGATAGGAGCAAGTCTTGTTGTGGTTGACCCACTAAGAATGGTTTTCAATGGTAGCTGCAGGGGAGTGACATAACAAGCGGCCTTAAGTCTCTCGTATAATTAGGCTACGGGCTCGACAATAGGGGTATATTGTCTAGAAGTTATGCTGTCAAAGTTTGGTAAGGGTTTTAGGTAAAATAGATGGGCAGGAAGAGATGAATGGTAGTATATTGCTTGGGTATTGTAGGTGAGGTAGGTGGTGGCAGGGTAATGTTACTTTTGAGGTGAGGGTTGATATGTTGGTGAAGGTGTCTGGTAGGTAAGAGGAGACTTAGGGCCTGGGCTACCGTCACGGCACCCACTTCCTTTTTCTTTGAAATGCCCCCGGACTGTAAGGCCTTGTTGGTAGATTTCAGTACTTCAAAGTAAGTAACCATACCACTCGTGATGCCCTCCTCTATTCTTTCTCGGAACTTGATGATGTTGGAGAACTTTTGATTCTCTATAACCATCAAACTCTCATAGTACTATGGATCTTGAGCTCTGGTGAAAAACTTATTTATTTGTTCCTTTTCTAGCAGTGGCCTCACCTTGGTAGCCTCTGATCTCTAGCGGGTAGCATACTCACCTAAGGTCTCCATTGTCTTCTTCTTGAGGTTCTGGATATAGAAAATGTCTGGCACGTTTTCTATATTGACCATGAATCTATCCATGAAATCGGATTCCATACTTACCCAGTTAGACCACTTCTTTGGATTCTGATTAATGTACTAGGATAAAGCATCCCTAGTGAGACTTCACATGAACAACTTCACGTAGATTTGCTCGTTCTTGCCCACTCCTACGAGTTTATCATAGTAAGTCCTCAAATGCACCTTGGAATCACTGGTGCCATCGAACACTCAAACTTAGGATGTTTGTAACCCTCCGGTAGCTCCACGTCTAGCTGGATACACAAATCTTCATAAGTCAACCCTTCAACACCCTTTTCACCCTCAATGCTCCGCACCCTTCCAGTCAACTTCTTTAATTCTTCAGCCATGTTCCGGATGAGCAGGTCCTTCTCGGTTGGTTAGGGTATATATAGTGTTTTTTGCGTGGTATATGGTAGTGTCTCCATGTATATCAAGTTGCCTTGGTGTGTTCCTAGGAATTGAGTGTATGAGTGATCATTGATTGAGGTTTAAGGTGGATCAGGGGTAGGTTGTGGCATGTTCTGAGGGGTATGATACGTAGTGGTTTGCAGATACTAGGTTGTATTATGGTGGTGTTGTTGAAGGGTTTGTAATAGTGGAGGGTTAAGGTTTTGAGGGGGTGTGGGATTGTGGTATATATGCATTGCGGGAAAATTTTATAGAGCTAAAGGTGGTGGATTTTTTTTTTTGGGGGGGGGGTGTTTTGGGATGGCGTTTAGTTTTGGGCGGTGGTGTTATGATGGTTGATGTCACGGAGAAATTTCAGATCTGCTTGAGTTTGCCTTGTAACTCCAAGATATTTTGCTCTAACCATATAACCAATTCAATTTGTCTTGCTATACTCCTTTCGACTGAGGTCTCTATATTTTCTGCTATAGTAGCATTGTCTTTTTGGTTACCACTCAAATCGTCCATCTTTCCCCTGCCTTTGCTTTTGATGTTGTTAGGTGGAGAACCTCAGGATCTGGTGTGATATGCTGGCGATGCCAGAATGCACAAACCAACTTTTGGGAATAGGAATAGTTAAAAAAAAAAGATAAACACAAGGTAACCAAGTTAGTAAGATGAAATAAAAGAGTGTTTGCAATATTTAAGCAAGTACCACGTAAGACATGCAATAGCTCACGTGCATTCTGTAATATGAAGAATAATTCAAACCAGTCTTTCTTAAATGAAATAATAATATAAAGTCACTAATGACATAAAGCTTTATTACATTGAATCTAACGAAATCTAACTAGAAACCAATAAAGAAAATTTCCTCCTAATCTATTTTGGTCCCCAAGGACTTCTCACATGCATTGTCCTTTTGGCTCCATCAATCACAGTCCTAAGGTCGCGCATGTTGAGCAGCATGTATGCCATCACTATCTTTTCACCTTCGTCATAGCCCATACCTTGGTAGTCCCAAGCCTCTCCCTCATCTTTCCTTCCAGCTCCATCAACCCTTGCTCTAAGTGCTCTAGCCTTTATGTCGACTTATTTGCAATCTTCTTCCATTATTTTGTTTCCTCCATGTCTTTTTGATGCCGTTCCAAATGCTTGGCCTCAGATTTAAACACTCTTTTGCGTAGCATTTTGTACTTTACCCGAGTCTTGACCGCCTCATCTATGATCATGTCTTTCAAATTGACTCTCGGTTTGACGTCCCCGGTTATGTTCCTCTATCCATGAAAGGTAATAATATATACGCCTGATGTGGTACCTATCTGGCTCGATAGTCTTTCCATCTACAATGATCTTTTGGTTCCACATTTGTTGATCCTCAAACTTGAATGGAATAATGTCCCCTTTGAAGTCTGCCTTATATTGAATCATATTAGAAACTCGAGGTATGACCTACTTCCCCCCAGCTTGCCTCATTATCCTTATAAGTGTAAATTCCTCATAACCTAATCAACACCAAATGAGTGGTCTCGTTGGACTTAATTATGAACTCTTTATTAGGAAACCACTCAAACATCCAGTGTACTTGTTCTTTAGTTAGATTACTAAAGAAGCGTACCCACCCTTCAACATTCTCAGGATTTTCAAACCTATCCGAAGAAAACATTATCTTCTTTGGATTATGAATGGTGATATAGTCATTAAGTGGTCTACGTAAGAGCTCCTGACGGTTGTTTTCCCAGAAAGTAGACTATGAAGACATAAACCCGATGGTGAACCCATCCTAAAGAGGTAATAGCCAACTCCTTATGATGCAAACAATATGATTTGTTGTGTCCATACCGTTTATAGAGAAACTCAAAAGGAATGTAGGATTTCTTCAAGAAACGCAACTCGTCATTCTTCTTGAACCCTAGAATTTTCAAAAAAAAACCGTGCGTGAGTAGAATTTTCTAACACCAAATGACCCAGACTATCCCATAAAAGTTTGGAAAACCCCCCACTTTCTTCTAAAAGAGGAGTCATTTCTATATTGCCAAATCGGAACACAACTCTCTTTTAATCCCAAAATATAATGGCTATCTCAATTAATTCTCTGTTTGGCCGGACGTTGAACAAAGACGGAAAATTACCCAATACCATTCTTATGTGGTTTATATCACATGATAAAAGGTCATTACACCAGTCAATCAGTCGAGGCAGGATATTTTGGACCATGCCAAACCTTGGGATTATGTGCCTCATTTTCTGCAATTAAATAAAATGTAAGCCCTTTTCCCCCCTCTAGATTCGATTATGCAATAACGGTCAACATGTTGGCCATTTTCTCCCAGTAATGCACATAACATGATTGTGTCCATTGCGATTGTGAAAATCCCTTTGGACTTCGGACAAGGCTTATCTAAGTGGATTACTACGTCAATGACGTTTTAATCCATAATAGATTTAACATGATGCATATACATTTTAAGTCAGAGTGGGGTTTCCAAGAGGGTCTAGACTAATACTCTCAAGTGGATGACTTGAGAGGGAAAGGCACGAGACCGTCAACTACACTACTAATCGACTAGTCTACCGCTAATAAGCCTTTCCGATTTAAAAAGGGTATTTCAGGTAAGTGCGGACATTCATCAAGTACCACTAGATTGATAATAGGCACAAGTAGAGTATGATGTTGAAAGCATGTTTATGTGGAAACAATAACATGAAGACAAATATTTTGCATGGTGAAAGCACATAAGGATAGTAAATAATGTGATAAAAAATGAACAAGAGAAAGAAGAGAAGAAGAAAGGAAGAAGTTAACATAGTTCACTAAATTCGAGAAACATAATTAGGTGAAGAAAATAAAAGAGATAGGGAAGTGAGGTTCGTGATATAGCAATTTTGGAGCAAACAAATGGACGGAAAAAGGGAGGTATGATAAAGAGGTCGAACAAGCAATCCAATAATCCAAACAAGAAAAATTATTTACGGTAAGAGACTAAGTGATCCCCAGCAGAGTTGTTTTCTCGCAAAGCAGGTTTCGACTTGTGACAACTCTTTTAAATGGGTATTAAAAGAGAAGAGTCGTCACCTAACAATTTTTAAGGTATGTTAGGGCACCTATTTTCTAGTAACTCAGATTAGAACTAGTCAGTGTCACCAAAGATTGGGTAAGGGATCAAATTACCTCAAAGAGAAGGAGAGAAGCACTCTTCGAGGTCTACAACGGTGGTCTCGACCGAATTTTGCGCTATGTGGGGATTATTGAATTACAAGTATCCTATGTGATAATGTAAATTGTAACAAATAGTCCAAAACATCCAATTATAAGATGAAACAAGTATTAAAGAGAAAGAAATGGGTTACAACCTTTGAAGATTACAAATATGTCTTAGTTTGTTCTAAGTTTGCACATATATAAATAGTAACTATGGGGGGTTCTATGTTTTTAGCCTAAAGGATCACCCCGTGCAATATAAATAGTACTTCGTAACTCCGCTAAGTTTAAGGGTTTCTCATATTATTCAGCGGGCACATACTATCATATCCTGCTACCCAATTACTATCTTGAAATTGTTTACCTGGGAGTATTCTAATTCAATTCTAAAACGGGTCCTATGCATGCTTTACCCATCCTATACCTATGGCCCAAGAGGCTTTGGACCTACTACTTTGGTAGTTCTAGACTCCCTTAGGCTGCTCAAAAATGATAAAACTAGGCACACAGTCAAAGTAATTAGGACCACACATAATCAACGCTTAAGGGCTGAAGTTGGACTCCTCGTACAGGTACAAATGAACGCAGACATTTAAGAAATTATGCCAATAATATTCAGATTATTAGGTAAGCGGCTATAGATGGCAAGTTTGAAGTCAAAGTATATTAAATTGTTTAAGACCTATAGACATGATTTCTATTTGATTGAACGACTTAATAAAATACTGTAGGCATATTATCTTGACAAAAGCAATTGATTTTAATACATGGTTTTGTTAAAGATCCTATAGGCATGATCTCTAAGAGATTTACGTTTGGGCAGTGAGACCATTGAAGGTGCAAAGTTATTCATCTTTGGTACTATAGTCGTGCTTTCTCAATGAGTAGCAACATCCTATGGGCATGATCTCTAAATAGTTCTCATATGGGCAGGAAAGTAATTGAGAAACACATACTTGTTTTATTTATCTCTAGGCATGTTGTCTAGGTAGGCAATAGGATAGGAATAACAACAATGCTAGTTTTGATGAATCAAATTGAGGTCCTATAGCCATGGTGTATAGATATGACGATCAACAAAGCTTGTTTTAGTTCGTATTGGCATGTTTTCTAACATTTTGCGAGTTAAGACAACGTATTAGCCCTAATTCATGCTTCTAAAGTGCATAAGCAAACAAATGAACACATGTCACAGATAAATAGCAAGCAAACAAATTAAGGCCCTATAGATATATTTTCTACCCTTTCATGCAAAGAATATAATACCCTAGCCCCAGGTTTACACAAATCCCTAACTGTTGTTTATTACAAGTTATTACAGGCTTAAGTGGAAGAATACATACTTAGAATATGACCAAATTACAAGCTGAAGCAAATATAGGCCCGATAAACAGTTACATGCTGAAAAAAATAACCCAACGACACTTCTAGACCTTTAGCAGTCCCATTCTTTACACAAATAACAGACTCAAATCTCAAGCTCACCCAAGGAGTCAGAGTGTGTTAGTTATAAGGTTCACTCATGCATAGACCGACACCAGGCCAAAATGGATGACGTACTTACCCAGTAGTTACAAATGAACAAACTTAACCACACAAGTTAACGAACTGCACATGGAAATTAATTAAACAGCTTTGAAGTCTACGCGCTGGATTCTAACAGCAATTCTCACTAAGATATAGAGACAAGATCATATGACATATCGATAGGGTATATATAGGCAGGTTCATGCTTGCATTTTAAGAAGCTAAGGGGACAAGCTTGGCATCATGGGATAGCAAACTATTTCAAATGAATTTTCAAATAAAGCATAGCCAGAACCAACCTAAAGAACTTTTAAACAAGAGGTTTAATCATGAAAGCTAGGAGAATCAGTAGAGCAAAGCCTTAACATGATATGTTTAACATGAAATCTATAGCAACACAAGTTCATGATCAAGCAACTACTTAACAGGGGAACTTAGCATGCTGAACATTAATTATAATACAAGAGGCATATCAATTTTCAGCAATAAGTGAAGCAGGCCTCAAATCTAGTGATAGTTGGCCACATATAGAGGGGAAAGGCTAGTCATAAGGTTTACTATAGATGTTTAACTAGTACTGAAAAATATAGACTTGATCCAGTCAACAAACACACAACAGAAATATAAAATGCATGAGAACAGGTTGTAATGAACAATAGATCCCTAGAAAGATAGCAGGTTAGGCATGAATTATTTAGCAAAATACTTCCTAGGCTAGCATAAAAATTAGAATAAGGCAGAGAGGCAAACTCAAGATTAAGCTTAAGTATAAACATAACACGGCAGACCAAAACAAGTTCAGGAAAACCAAAAATCATTTATGCTAGTGCATGTGATAAATACATCTCACAACTAGAATCCAGGCAAGTTAAGTAGCGAGACACAAGAAGACCTTAGAGCCGGCAAAGTTATAAGTAAGGTGGAATAGTAGAGCATGATTTCATATAAGTTCAGGGACATGAGTTTATAGAACACATAGTGTGACGAAAGAAAATAAAATTGTTATGGCCAAAGAGAATTACCAGTTGCAAATAATGAAACAAGCAAATAAGAAGAACAATCCCAATGGTGCTTCAATGGCCAAAAGAGAAATAGAAACCCAGAACTCAGTGTGTTAGAGTTCTCAAGGGTTTCAAATTAACCTCGAGCAGTACTCACACTTAGAAGGTCAGCAAACGGATTCCAGCAGCCTTGGCTTTCAGTTGGCCAAGAGCCCAAGTTACAGAATAATATAGAGTGAGTAAGTGAGAGAGTAATTGTGATGGAGGTCTGTTTTAGGGGAATTGGGGGAAGGGTTTATAGAGTGACTGATGAGTACGAACAAACATGGAAAATAATCAAATTAAGCATAAAAATAAAATAAAAGATCTCATGCGAACTAGAATCAGTGAAGGGGATGAAAGTCTTAAACCCTAGTTGGAATTAGATTTAGGGCAAATCATTCACAAGCCCTAATCACGAAGAAATTAATGGAGATACACCATAATTAAGGGGATATTACCTCTTTTTAGGTGTATAAAACCAAAATCGTATCCAAATCAATAGGGTCGAAGTCGTAACTACCGGATTCAAGAGAATTGTCCTTGCCATAGATGGACTAGTAATGAAATTTACCATAACTGAGCAAGAAAAACAAATTAGGTGTGATGACCCAGCCAGTCGTCTCATGAGTTACCGCTCTATTTCTTCCATTTCTGCTTCTTTATGCTTCGTTATCTTTGTTTTGTGGTATCGGATTAGATGGATCGAATCCAGAATGATGTTGGTAAGGTTTGAGACACTTAGTCTCTTTTAAGGAAGTTTAAGTTGAAAAAGTCAACTAGATGTTGACTTATGTGTTAGAGGGCTCAAATGTGAGTTCCGATGGTTTAGTTAACTTCAAGAGGTGATTTATGACTTAAGAGTATGATCGTAATGAGTTTTGGAGGTGCGGAGTAGATTTAGGTTTGAATTGACGAAGTTGATATTTTGGCGATTTTCGATTGGTAGGCAAAATTTTGATATAGGGGATGAAATGGAATTTCGAGAGTTGCAATAGCTTTGTTGGGTCATTTTGGATGTGTGTGCAAATTTTCAGGTCATTCGGACGTGGTTTAGTTGGGTTTTTGATCAAAAGCAGAATTCGGAAGATTTTAGAAACTTAGGCATGAATCCAATGTGTTTTGGGTGATTTGATGTTATTTGAGGTGTTTGGAAGATTGAAACAAGTTTGAATATGGTTTTAGGATATGTTGGTGCCCTTGGTTGAGGTCCCTGGGGCCTCGGGTGAGTTTCGGGTGGTCAATCGGATCATTTTAGAGTTGAGAAAATTGTAGAAGTTGCAGGTTCAGCTGTTGCAGGTTTTTACTCTTCTCGTTCGTAAGTGGACCCTTGCGTTCGCAAAGAGTCTGAGAAAGTCAGTGGGATTTTAGGCATTGCGTTCGGGAAGGGCTGGGAAGTGATGCATCGCGTTCGCGTGAAGGGCTTCGCGTTCGTATAGAGGAATTGGGTCAGTGGGGTTTGAGGTCAAGTTGTTCATCGCGTTCGCAGGAGGGGGAGCGCATTCGCGAAGGTTCGTCTAGGTAAAGCATCGCGTTCACGAAGCCTTGGTTGCGATTGCGTAGGAGAAAAATTGGTCAAAGGAATTTGTGCTTCGCGAAAGCGAGGGTTTGACCGCGTTCGCGAAGAAGGAATAAATGGCTGGGTAGAATGCTTTTAAGCTTGTCTTGTCCGCGATTTTGGGGCTTATTTCCTCCATAGTTGGTCATTTTTGGAGAATTTTGAAGGAGATTGAAGGGGGATTCAAGGGGAAAATATTTGGAGGTAATTTTGGACTAAAAACTCGATTATTATGCAGATTCCACCTAGAAAATCATAGAATCTAAGCCTAAAAATTGAAGAACTAGGGCTTGAAATTGGAGACCAAACATTTGGGATTTGAAGGGTTATTTGTGGATGGATTTTGATGTTTTTGATATGTATGAACTCGTGGGGAGATAAGGAATCTATTGGTGCAAAAATTTCTGAATTTTGAGATGTGGGCCCGGGGGTCGAGTTTTGGTAATTTTGGGATGTATGCCATTTATTGATTGTTTTCGCTTGGGCTTCATTCCCTTACCATATTTTGACGTCCTCATTTTGATTTTGGATAGATTCGACGCGAGTGGAAGCCGATTCGAGGGGCAAAGACATCATGAGCTAGAGATTTAGCCGGTTTGAGATGAGTAATGATTGTAAATTATGTTCTGAGGGTTTAAAACCCCGGATTGCACATCGTAATGCTATATTGAGGTGAGACACACACTTGATGACAGGCATGGAGTCGTGCACTATTGTGGATTATGATTTGGTCCGTCCCGGTTGACGAATTTACCGCGTAGTTGATTGAAATTTATTTGCTATCCCCATGATTTGGGCTGAATGCCATATTTGGGCCTTATGCCAACTATTTGAACCCTTCTGGGATTTTTACTGGTATTTTTCTCACTGTTTTGACTTTATACTTGAACTCAGTCATGTTATATTTCACTATTTTCGTACTCGGCCATGTTAACTCTATTTTAACACTTACATGATCTTTTAAATGACATAGTGGGCTGAGAATCACGTTTTACTATTGCAAGAGTGGCTTGTGAGGATTTTTGACTGAGTAAGGCCGAGGGCCTATGTTGTGAGGAAACACTGATACTGATTTGAGGCCGAGGACCTGAGATATGTACGCCACTAGGTGACTTGATTGATATGAGGCTGATGGCCTAGTTTTGATGCCAAGAGATGGCTTGTTACGCTTGGGCCATAATGGCCCCTCCAGGAGTCTGCACACCCCAGTGAGTGTGGGTACCCATTGTGATATGAGATTGAGCCCGAGGGGCTGGTATTGTTCTGAGATGTTACCTGATGGGCGGATCCGTTGATATTATGCTCGGAGGGCGAACTTCTATTTGTTTACTTTACCTTAACTACCTGTCAATTACTCGTTTACTTGTTGAAAGAGGATTTTACTTGACTTTTCACTAGTTTACTATTTTTAAATGATTTTACTGCTTCATTATAGAATGCATTGTGCCTTACGTGTTTTCTTACTTTTAGTCGTTATTTACATTTGTTACTCTTTGAGTTGGAGTACTTACTTTACTCTCTGCACCCTGTGTGCAGAGTTAGGCATAGCTGGTCCCGCTCACGAGTGCTGATTCATTCTAGCTTTAGGCGGATCTCGAGGAGTCTTTAGGTAGCTGTTGGAGTTCGCAGCCCGGAGCTCCTCCATATCTCTTTTCCTTATGTCCTTAGTTCAGTGTTAAACTCTATAGTTACATTTGAATATTCAGTGTTGTTAGATGCTCGCGACTTGTGACACCCCGGTTAGGGCTGTGTTGGGTTGTACTTTAGCACTTTATTGATATTATCCGCTACTTAGTGTTATTAAATCATATTTTAGACTATTTTTATGCTGTTTGACTGTTTTAAAAAGTGAATTGGGTTTAATTGGCTGGCCTTGTCTTCACGAGAGGCACCATCACGGCCGGGTTCTGGGTTAGGGTCGTGAGAAGTTTGTATTAGAGCCTAGGTTACATAGGTCTCGCGAGTCATGAGCCGATTTAGTAGAGTCTCATGGATCGGTAGGGAGACGTCTATATTTATCCTCGATAGGCTGCAGAACATTTAGGAAAAACTTTGTATTCTTGAAATTCTTGTCGCGCGAACTTATTGATCTGAGTAATAAACTTCTATTATTCTATTCTCTCACAGATGGTGAGGACACGCGCTACCGGATAGGGTGGACGACCACTAGTACCACTAGCTGTGGCCACTAGATGTTGAGGATGCGTTCGTGGTTGTGGTAGAGGCGGAGCAGCGAGGGCGACCCCTATAGATCTACTAGCTACCCCAGTTCACGACCATGTCCCAGATATGGATGCTCCAGTAGCACCAGCTCAGGCACCCGCTGTGCCCATAGTGATTCCAGGTCTCCAGGAGGCCTTGGACCAAATCTTATCAGTTTGCACAGGCCTAGCTCAGGCAGTTTCAGCCACTACAACCGCTACTACTTCACAGGTTGGGGGAGGCAATCAGACTCCCACCGCTCGCCTGAGCAGGTCGTGCAGGGACTTCAGATGCCGGGGGCACATCCAGCGCAGCCGGTTGCAGCTGCTCAAGACTACGTAGTTCTTACCATGCTGGAGGATAAGCAGCGTAGGTTGGAGAGATTTGGTAGATTCAGCCTCCGACCTTCAATGGCGCAGAAGGCGAGGATGCCTAGGGTTTCTTGGATAAGTGTTAGAGGATGCTTCGTACAGCCGGTATTCTGGAGACCAGCGGGGTCGCTTTCACCACTTATCAGTTTTCAGGAGTTGCTTTCACTTGGTGGGAGGATTTTGAGAGGCATAGGCTTGTTGGTGCAACACCCCTTACGTAGCAACAATTCTCCATTCTCTTTGTGGAGAAGTATGTGCCACAGTCTCCTAGAGAGGAGCTGCGTAGGCAGTTTGAGTGGTTGCGTTAGGAGGAGCTGACTATGTCGCAGTATGAGTTGAGGTTCTCTGAGTTGGCTCGTCATACCATCTGGTTGGTCCCGATGGATAGAGAGAGGATTAGGAGGTTTGTTGATGGTCTTACTTATCAGCTCCGTATTCTTATGACCAGGGAGAGGGTGACTGGTGCTACCTTCGAGGAGGTCGTGGATATCGCCCGTGAGATTGAGCCTGTTCGTCACTAGAAGCACGAGGAGAGGGAGGCCAAGAGGCCTCGAGGATCTGGTAGCTATAGTGGTACTCCTTCGAGAGGTCAGTTTCACCAGGGTAGAGGCCGTCCAGTCAGGCATGCTCAACCATCTCGCCCAAGTTATCATGGGGCATCATCGGGTCATGGCTCGCACAGTTATCATTAGGACAAGTCATCACTTAGTGCCCTTCCAGCTCAGAGTTCGACCCGTGCACCATCAGTTCAGGACTCTTCTATGCCGAGTGCATCTGCTAGTCACTCCGGTGCAAGGGGTTCCCTTCAATCCCCTTTTCCAGCACTTGAGAGTTGTTATGAGTGTGGCGAGATGGGTCACATATGGAGGCAGTGTCCTTGTTGTTTTGCTAGTTTATCTCAGCAGAGAGGTTAGTCATTGGCTTCGGCGCCAGTTTCTTCACCACCATCTGCTCAGTCAGCTAGGGGTAGGGGTCAGTCAGCCAGGGGTCGCCCCAAAGGGGGAGGTTGATCAGGGGGCGGTCATACCCGTTTCTATGCACTTCTAGGCAAACCCGATGCTATTGCTTCAGATGTTGTCATTACAGGTATTGTTTCAATCTACCACAGAGATGCCTCTATATTATTTGATCCCGGTTCCACCTTTTCTTATGTGTCATCATACTTTGCTCATTATTTGGGTACGCCTCGTGAGTTTCTTACTTTACCTGTTTATGTATCTACCTCGATGGGCGATATTGTTGTTGTAAACCGTGTGTACCGTTCATGTGTGGTGACTATTGGGGGTCTGGATACCTGAGTGAATCTATTATAATTGAGCATGGTGGATTTCGATGTCATTTTGGGCATGGATTGGTTATATCCGTGTCGTGCTATTCTAGATTGTCATGCTAAGACAATTACGTTGGCTATACCGGGTGTGCCACAGATTGAGTGGCGAGGTGTGACTGATTATGTTACCAGTAGAGTGATCTCATTCTTGAAAGCCCATCATATGATTGGGAAAGGTTGTCTTTCGTATCTAGCCTTTCTATGGTATTGAGACTCCCAGAAGAGTTTTGTAGCAGAGTGTGAAGTGTACTTAGAGTACTTCTTTGTTATCATCGGGTGTGAGGTGCAGTATTAGAGAAATGGGAGAAATAAGTTCGGATTCGCTGAAGATCTAATCAGCGCAACTATTCAGTGCATGAAGAGGGTATAAAATGGCTTATAGTCATTTAGACGATATGGACTTATGGCTTGGGGTCACTTATGATGAGTGTTGATTGAGGTCCATTGTGTGCAAGGGAGGAGAGGTATTGATTCTGAAGGCAAGTCAAGAAGAAATCGGAAGAAGTTTAGTCAGCTTGGTAGTGGTTTGGAGCGACATGGTAAGGTAAAGGATCGATTCACTTAAGTACGATAATGTTATACAGGTGTTTCGTGGCTATACTTGCGAGCTTGACTGTAACGACCAAAAATCCTCTAGTTCTGATGTCATCTAACCAAACCCGCTAGGTGCCAATTAATAACTATCCAATTCCAAAATTATTTAATAAGACAATTAAACAAAATAAGTTATCTGAATCTTATACATTTCCCAATGACTGGTAGTAAAAATCATGAGCTTCTAAGAATAGAGTTTACAAAGCTGGTATGAAGTAAATATATCATCTGTCTGAAAAAGTACATAAATAGAGTTTTATGAATCAAATGGTACCATGAACAGGAATGCAGGTACATGTTCAAATCCAACTCCCACGAACACATCAACATCAACAACCAAAATCTGCACGCAAGGTGCATAAGTGTAGTATGAGTACAACCGACCCCATGTACTCAATAAGTAACAAACCTAACCTTAGGTCTAAAGTAGTGATGAGCTGGAACATAGGTTGGGTCCAATACCAATAGCCAACAACAGTTCATTATAACGTAAAGCAAATAATAAAAGAAGTAACTCAGAGGTAAAATGCTCAATTTGTTCATAGCTCTTCAAAAAAAAAAAGTTCTGCCTTTCAAGTATGTCAGTATAAACCCAAATTCTTTACCAAAATCGTCGAAAAATATGAATAAGTTTGAAAACTATGAATATTTCACGAAACTGCTTTCCATAATAAGTAAAATTTTGCATTTCCTTTCTAGATAGCATGTGTGAAATATCTCTTTATGACCACATATCAATATGTGTGAAAAGTCATGAATGACGTGATACAGTACAACATGAGAAAAATGCATCTCTATGCCTGTATATCATGTGTGTATGCCAATGCCATGTATCTCAGAGATAAATCATGTACTCATACTCTCAGATTACTCAATCTCACTGTCGCACACATTCTGCTCATCATGCCTAATTACTCAGTACTGTATATGGCCAATCCGGCCTTGGGAAGATATATATATATATATATATATATATATATATATATATATATA
This sequence comes from Nicotiana sylvestris, assembly GCF_000393655.2. Taxonomy (NCBI): domain Eukaryota; kingdom Viridiplantae; phylum Streptophyta; class Magnoliopsida; order Solanales; family Solanaceae; genus Nicotiana; species Nicotiana sylvestris. The sequence continues at coordinate 70,255,360 of NC_091063.1, forward strand.
TATAACTGACCAACAGTTGCTCAGTACTGATTAGGGCCAATCCAGCACGTGGACAAGATCCATCTCCAAGTATATAATGCTTTGGACAAGATCCATCGCTCAATATAATCAAACGTGCTCACTGGGGGTGTGTACATACTCCGGAGTGGCTCCTATAGACCAAGCACTATCATAAAATCAGTATAACCGCTACGACGTGCAACCCGATCCCATAACTATCACTCATAATCATGTTTTCGGCCTCACTCAGTCATCAATCTCTCCAGTCTTACTCACAGTCTCACAATGTCATAAAAACTGCCCAAAATAAAAATATGATGTATCAATAAATAACAACTGAGACTACGATATGATATGCAATGAATGAATATGACTAAGTACGAAATATCAATGAAATCAGATAGCTCAACAGCAGAAATAACCTTAAAGGACCCTAACAGGATAATCATGTAGCATAGACATGGTTTCTAACATGTATAACAGCTCAATAGCTCATGTACGTAGAGATTTCATGGTTACAGATAAGATTAGGTAACTGCATAGTACCACAGAAATAACGGAGTCACTATTCACACGGTGCACGCCCACACACTCGTCACCTAGCATGTGCGTCACCCATTATCAATCACATAGCACGTAATTCACGGTTTCATAAACTCAACATTAAGTTTAGAAGAGTTACTTACCTCGAACAAGCTAATTCTAATACCGCGCAAGCCAAGCGATTCTCCAACGATGTCATCACGCGCGTAGCGACCTCTGAACGGCTCAAAACTATCCAAAAGCAACTCAAATACATCAAATAAAGCCCAAGGAAATAATTTCAAATTATAAAGATCGAATCCTTAATCAAAACCCAAAACCGGCCAAAAATCACACACAGGCCCGTGCCTCGGAACCCAACAAAACTCACAAAATCCGACAACCCATTTAATTACGAGTCCAACCATACTATAGAAATAACGTGTATAAGCATGTAGCCTATACATGGGTGGTAACATGTATCACAGCTCAATAGCTCAAGTACGTAGAGATTTCATGGTTACAGATAAGATCAGAAAACTACACAGTACTATAGAAATAACGAAGTCACTATTCACCTGGTGCACGCCCACACACCGGTCACCAAGCATGTGCATCACCTCATTATCAATCACATAGCACGTAATTCAGGGTTTCATACCCCCAGCACCAAGTTTAGAAGAGTTACTTACCTCGAACAAGCCAATTCCAATACCAAGCAATCCAAGCGATGCTCCAAAAATTCCATCACGCGCGTAACAACCTCCGAAAGGCTCAAAACTAGCCAAAAGCAACTCAAATACATCAAATAAAGCCCAACAAAATAATTCCAAATGATAAAGATCGAATCCTTAATCAAAACCCAAAATCGGCAAAAAATCATAGTCGGGCCCATGCCTTAGAACCCAACAAAACTCACAAAATCCGACAACCCATTCAATTACGAGTCCAACCATACTAGTTTCACTCAAATCCGACTCCGAATCGATGTTCAAAACTCAAAAATTCACATTATGAAACTTTGGACTAAAACCCCCAAATTCCTTTTTAAATTCATCAACCGATTGCTAAAAATGAAGATAGATTCATGAAATGTAATCAAAACCGAGTGTAGAATACTTACCTCAATCCTTGTGATGAAAATTGCTCAAAAAATTGCTTCATTCCGAAGTCCATAGCTCAAAATATGATAAAAGAACCAAAACCTCGATTTATATCTTCTGCCTAGCAGATTCTGCATCTGCATCAAGAGGTCGCATCTGCGACCTTCGCTTTTTCGGGAAAAAAACTCGCATTACGAGACTGGCCGCTTCTGCGGTGGCCATGGTCGCATCTGCGATCGCGCTTCTGCACCTAAAGATTCGCTTTTGTGATGCCTCCCCAGTCAGCACTCCATCTCTTCTACGACTTCTTTGTCGCTTCTATGACTATTGCACCTGCACAAATTCAGCCACAGGTGCGATCACACCAGAACCAGCAGCCACCAACCTTAGCCAAAATTTCCAAAATGCTCCAAACCTCGTCCGAAACTCACCCGAGCCATACGGTACCCCGTCTAAATATACCGACAAATCCCATAACATAACACGGTCCTACTTGAGGCCTCAAGTCACACATAATAACATCAAAACAATGAATCACACCTCAAATAAAATATCTATGAACTTAAACTTTCCAATTTCCAAAACTCGCGTCGAAACATATCAAACCATGTCTGATTGACCCTAAATTTTGCACACAAGTTACAAATGGCATAACGGAACTATTCCAATTCCTGAAACCAAAATTAGAATGTGATATCAAAAATTCCACTCCCGGTCAAACTTTCAAAAATTTCAACTTGCTAGACGGCCATGGTCGCATCTGCGATCGCACTTCTGCAATGCCTCCCTAGCTAGCACTTCATCACTTCTACGACTGATTTGTCGCTTCAACGACCATCGCACCTGCGCAAATCCAGCCACAGGTCCGATAACACCAGAACCAGCAGCCACCTGCCTTAGCCAAAATTTCCAAAATACTTCGAACCTTGTCCGAAATTCCCCCGAGCCACTCGGGACCCCGTCTAAATATATCGATAAGTCCCATAACATAACACAGACCTACTCGAGGCCTCAAATCACACATAACAACATTAAAATGATGAATCTCACCTCAAATAAAAATTCTATGAACTTGATCTTTCCAATTTCCAAAATGCGCCTCAAAACATATCAAACCACGTCTGATTGACCCCAAAATTTGCACACAAGTCCCAAATGGCATAACAGCGCTATTCCAATTTCCGAGGCACAACTATAGAATCAACTAACCGAAACTCTAACCGAATGGCACTTCCCTCAACAACAGCAGTACGGAGTCAACCAATCCGACCCGGTGTAGCATACACATCCTAATCGGGTCTACCAATGGACCCCCAAATCAGCACTAGTCACCAACAAATAGATAAATAAACCTTTGAAGGTTCACAATGACCTAACCATAACACATGCCATCCTCTGACTAACATTGGCCACATTTTCACAGTCCACAACCACGAAACAATCTGCTCCTGAGAACTCCCAGTCTCCAATTCCATAGAACACACGAATTACCAAATATGATCCAACTCCACCGCCTGAATGTTTACACAAGTCTCATACGTGATCATCCCAAGAGGAATACTTCTATAATTCTTCCATGCCACATAGCAAAATTTGAATATCAATAGTCGATCAACTAGGAGAGTGTCGCAATACCAATGAAGTATCCTTAAATCAAAACACATTGTCCCTTCTGAAATATAAACTCACATCAACAATACCAAATAGCAACATCATTTACCTAGTCATCTGAAACTGCCTATGCTGCCAAAGAATTCAGGACCTTTCTTTCAAAACCGAATCGTGACCTTGCACATTTGAATCTCAATCCTACACAACACACCATACCTATTATGCCATCATATGAAAAGCACGAAAATCTCAAAATCAACTCTGAGTCACAAGTATAATACATATTAAATTAGCCAGGAACCTTTCATTTGATCTCATCTTGAAGAAAAATTATAATACACAACATGCTCTTCATGCTAGCAGGGAATACCCATATCAAATCATGGTAGAAACCATAGAGAACTCTCCGGACCCATTTGCACATAATTTAGCCATCAGCACCGAATCTCTCTAACTCAACCAAGCCATGCAGGTCGCCAAACCCAAGATTATTGCCACAAAACACCTATAAAGACTCACCACATCATAAATTCCCAAAGAACCAATCATATCCATTGTTGTGTTGATCTAACCTACTACCAAGTTGTTCTATTTCTCCGAGTTCCTTCCGAATTACCCTCAAGTTGACACTTCTCCTTGCCAAAACACCTCGATCCTTACCCAAAACTCATCACAGGAGGTCCTAACATAAAACCACATGCCCTAAAGTCCCCACTCTGAAGAGACTTCATGCGAATATAAAGATGTTTCCTTTATCTCCCTGATACTGATATGTTAAATCTATAAGATATAGAAATACCGCAAGTCTCGACAGCATCCAATGTAAATCTCAGCAGCTAGCCATATACAAATTCTGAGGATTCCTAATTGCTACATATAACTCTTGAACCCATTAGAACCATTCTCGAGAATCATCATCTCTACTCGAATCTCAACTAAACCGACCAAACGGACCGAACGACCTATGCCCCTTTAGCACACCAACACCCTTAGAAGTAATCCACACCACTAACCAACCGAGTGAATCCCCACTCTATGCACACTACATCCTTTACGCTTAACAACTCAATCATTCCATGTTTCCCATCCATGCACACTACATCCTTTACGCTAAACAATTCAATCATTCCATGTTTCCCATATACTCATAAAGTGTAATACATCATACATCTAGAACTTTTCTTGCTTAATTCATCCCCAAAACCAACATCTGCAAGTAATAACCGATCCACAAGTATGCTTCAAACTGAAATCGATATGACACACAACCATGCAATCAAATCGTCGATAGCAGACTCCCCTACTTGGTGCAAAGCCATGGAATAAAGGATCTGATAACTTACAATATCCATACTCCATCACTACCACAATACCGCAATGAAATTCAACTAAATCCTTTATAAGCTTACACAACACAAACCATCCAATACCTCAAATCATCTGCAAATCTTACATTCACCCGTGTAATAGTCAAGCCAACTCTGATAAGTGATCCAAACTCAAATTGCACTACATATAATTCATCGGTAGAAGAGAACAAACAACCTAGGAATCACACAACCTCAAGACAACCCGCAGGAAATAACCCACCTACTTAGCCTCAATCTTGCATCTCTTCAAAACCACAACTACTACGCAATCGCTTAATCTTCCTGAGTTTGAGCTCATAGCAAGTCATGAAAAATCTACTTCACGCTACAATTAAACAATATGAAAGGTCCTCAAATACACCTATAACTCGAGATTATACATCATATCAGGACAAAAATCAAGCACTCAATAGTCTTTTGTACATCACAAGCAAACTCTTATTGTCATATTCAATCTATCTGAACACATCCCGCCACCACATCATACTTATCATATAGCCAGTCAACCACTCATCTAGTCACCAATTCTACTAACAGGGACACTACCGGACTTATAAATCCAAAAACATATGCTCATATAATCAAAATCTATATGCTCAAGCTACAGTCAAAACCCAGCCTCAAGTCCTCCAGACTGGCCCATCATCAGCATACTGAAATCACATCTCGCACCTCATCCATGGAATTACAAGTCGTCGATGCGCAGCTGATACCGAGTGCTTATGTGCGCATATGAATGCATGTAAGGAATTCAAGATTTACGCTTCAAGTTGAATCAACACCGCACCGATAAGGAAAGAAACATATAAAGTATATCCTAAATGCCCTGTAGCCTCTCGAAGATAGGTAAGGACGTCATCATATCGATCCGCAAGGCTCTACTAGACACTTGCTCATGATTTATAGAACCTATGAACCTAGAGCTCTGATACCAATCGGTCACGACCCAAAATCCTCTAGTCACTATGACACCTAACCCAACCCACTAGGTAAGCCAACTAATAACTATCCAATTCCAATAATATTTAATAAGACAATTAAAGGAGAAGTTATCTGAATCTTATACATTTTTCAAGGACTAGTAGTACAAATCATGAGCTTCTAAGAATAGAGTTTACAAAGTTGTTATGAAGTAAATACATCATCTATCTAAGGTTACCATAAATAAGAGGTATCTACAGCAGGAACTCATGTACATGTTAAAATCCAACTTCCATCAAACACAACAACATCGGCAGCCAACATCTGCATGCAAGGTGCAGAAGTGTAGTATGAGTACAACCGAACCCATGTACTCAATAAGTAACAAACTTAACCTTAGGTTGAAAGTAGTGACGAGCTGGAACATAGGTCTGGTCCAGCACCAATAGCCAACAACAGTTCATAACAACGTAAAGCATATAATAAAAGAAGTAACTCGGGGTAAAATGCTCAGTTTTTTCATAGCTCTTCAAAAAATAAGTTTATCCTTTCAAGTATGTCAGTAGAAACCCAAATTCTTCACCGAAATTGTCGAAAATATGAATAAGTTTGAAAACTATGAATATTTCTAGAAAATCATTTCCACAATAAGTAAAATGTTTCATTTCCTTTCCAGATAGCATGTGTGAAATATCTCTCTATTCCCACTTATCAATATGTGTGAAAATTCATGAATGACGTGATATCGTACAATATAAGGAAAATGCATCTCTATGTCTATATGTCATATGTGCATGCCAATGCCATGTATCTCATATATGAATCATATACTCACATTCTCAGAGTACTCAATATCACTGTCTCACACATTCTTCTCATCATGCCAATCACTCAGTATTGTATATGGCCAATCCGGCCCAGGGAAGATCCATCCCGGAATATGTACATCAACTGACCAACAGTCGCTCAGTACTAAGTAGGGCCAATCCAGCCCGTGGAGAAGATCCATCTCCAGGTATATAATGTTGTGGACAAGATCCATGTCCAGGAAAGATCCATCCCTCAATATAATCAACCACGCTCACTGGGGGTGTGTACATACTCCGGAGGGGATCTTACAGCCCAAACGCTATCATAAAATAAGAATAACCACTACGGTGTGAAACCCGATCCTATAACTATCACTCATAATCAAGCTCTCGACTTCACTCCATCATCAATCTCACTCACGGGCTCACAATGTCATGAAAACTAGCGCAAAACAATGATATGATGTATCAATAAATAACAACTAATGTTGAGATATGATATGCAATAAATGTATATGACTGAGTACGAAATATCAATGAAATCAGATAACTCAACATCAGAAATGACCTCAGTGGGGCCCAACATGATAAGCATGTAGCCTATACATGGGTGGTAACATGTATCACAACTCAATAGCTCAAGTACGTAGAGATTTCATGGTTACAGATAAGATCAGAAAACTACACAGTACTATAGAAATAACGAAGTCACTATTCACCCGGTGCACGCCCACACACCGGTCACCAAGCATGTGCATCACCTCATTATCAATCACATAGCACGTAATTCTGGGTTTCATACCCCCAGCACCAAGTTTAGAAGAGTTACTTACCTCGAACAAGCCAATTCCAATACCAAGCAATCCAAGCGATGCTCCAAAAATTCCATCACGCGCGTAACAACCTCCGAAAAGCTCAAAACTAGCCAAAAGCAACTCAAATACATCAAATAAAGCCCAACAAAATAATTCCAAATGATAAAGATCGAATCCTTAATCAAAACCCAAAATCGGCAAAAAATCATAGTCGGGCCCATGCCTTAGAACCCAACAAAACTCACAAAATCCGACAACCCATTCAATTACGAGTCCAACCATACTAGTTTCACTCAAATCCGACTCCGAATCGATGTTCAAAACTCAAAAATTCACATTATGAAACTTTGGACTAAAACCCCCAAATTCCTTTTTAAATTCATCAACCGATTGCTAAAAATGAAGATAGATTCATGAAATGTAATCAAAACCGAGTGTAGAATACTTACCTCAATCCTTGTGATGAAAATTGCTCAAAACATTGCTTCATTCCGAAGTCCATAGCTCAAAATATGATAAAAGAACCAAAACCTCGATTTATATCTTCTGCCTAGCAGATTCTGCATCTGCATCAAGAGGTCGCATCTGCGACCTTCACTTTTTCGGGAAAAAAACTCGCATTACGAGACTGGCCGCTTCTGCGGTGGCCATGGTCGCATCTGCGATCGCGCTTCTGCACCTAAAGATTCGCTTTTGTGATGCCTCCCCAGTCAGCACTCCATCTCTTCTACGACTTCTTTGTCGCTTCTTTGACTATTGCACCTGCACAAATTCAGCCACAGGTGCGATCACACCAGAACCAGCAGCCACCAACCTTAGCCAAAATTTCCAAAATGCTCCAAACCTCGTCCGAAACTCACCCGAGCCATACGGTACCCCGTCTAAATATACCGACAAATCCCATAACATAACACGGTCCTACTTGAGGCCTCAAGTCACACATAATAACATCAAAACAATGAATCACACCTCAAATAAAATATCTATGAACTTAAACTTTCCAATTTCCAAAACTCGCGTCGAAACATATCAAACCATGTCTGATTGACCCTAAATTTTGCACACAAGTTACAAATGGCATAACGGAACTATTCCAATTCCTGAAACCAAAATTAGAATGTGATATCAAAAATTCCACTCCCGGTCAAACTTTCCAAAATTTCAACTTGCTAGACGGCCATGGTCGCATCTGCGATCGCACTTCTGCAATGCCTCCCTAGCTAGCACTTCATCACTTCTACGACTGATTTGTCGCTTTAACGACCATCGCACCTGCGCAAATCCAGCCACAGGTCCGATAACACCAGAACCAGCAGCCACCTGCCTTAGCCAAAATTTCCAAAATACTTCGAACCTTGTCCGAAATTCCCCCGAGCCACTCGGGACCCCGTCTAAATATATCGATAAGTCCCATAACATAACAAAGACCTACTCGAGGCCTCAAATCACACATAACAACATTAAAATGATGAATCTCACCTCAAATAAAAATTCTATGAACTTGATCTTTCCAATTTCCAAAATGCGCCTCAAAACATATCAAACCACGTCTGATTGACCCCAAAATTTGCACACAAGTCCCAAATGGCATAACGGCGCTATTCCAATTTCCGAAACCAAAATCCGAATCCGATATAAAAAAGTCCACTCCCGGTCAAACTTTTCAAAATTTCAACTTTTTCCATTTCGAGCTAAATTCTACTATGGACATCTAAATTACAATCCGGACGCGCTCCTAAGTCCAAAATCACCCAACGGAGTAACGGAACCATCAAAAATCCAATTCGAGGTCAACTATTAAAAAGTCAAACTTGGTCAACCCTTTCAAATTTAAAGCTTCCTAGCTGAGAATTATTATTCCAAATCAATCTCGAATAACCTGAAAACCAAAACCGATAATTCACACAAGTCATAGTACATATAATGATGCTACTCAAGGCTTCAAATAACTTAACATGATGGAAATGCTCAAAACGACCGGTCAGGTCGTTACATCCTCCCCCACTTAACGTGCCCAGAGTTGTTCTCAAAGCTGTCAAATCGCCGTGTAACCTTACCTTGCACATACCCGGGGGTGATCCCACGTCACCCTATCTCATATAGGTCTGCTAACACAAAATAACTGAAATTTCTTAATTCAACCTAGCCCATAAACAATAGAACCAAATTTCCAACATCTGAAGTTTCTATAATATCAGAATTTCGCATCTACACACTATATAAGTTTGAACAAGCTGTATCAAGCCTTCACCATAACCCAAGGTGTAATAACATGATATACCGCATAACTCAAATACTCATAGCGATAATTTCTAATCACTGTAGCTGCTCAAAATAACCCAATACTAGTAATAAACCTCATATAAAAAAACTCCATTCTAAAACCTTCATACACTACCAATGATATAAGAAACATGCAAAAACCCTTAACCACTCATAAGATCAATAGGTCATGGTACCCATCTCCTTCGACAAGACTATAATCAATTTCTAAGACTATCTGTACAATATCCTTCCAAATATATCGTAATAAGATCAAATAGAACCTATTCTAGGTCTGATGACCTCATCTCATCCAACACAACCACTCTAGTGACATGCCACATCATTACAATATAAATCACGTGCAATCCGTTCACCAATAAGCAACAATGCAAGTGTACTCAATCATAGAAAATGACTCAAATGAGAGAAATGCCCCGTAAGCTTAACAAGTACCGCCACAACGAAATGCTGAAAATCCATCACACCCTAGAACTATAACACATGAATCAATCCCAAAGAATCATATCCCAACATAACTTCGCTGCAATGCGCGACCCCATCCAATCACTAGTCCACATGAAATACCTCTAGTCACAATGCTCCAAATCAACAACCATGCGAAATTCGACATCAAGTATACAAATTGCATTACCATAACCACGGAGAAGCAAATGAAACACTGCCACACAAAACTCGAAAGAACATAGACAATACGCCATCAATCATGCAATACCCAATGACTCATCTCCCTCAAATTCCACTATAAGACCCCAATAGAACCGCACCATGTATGTATATAACCAACGAATCATAACCCCTCGTAGCCTAGAAGAGTAACTCATAGAATATATTGGGACACAACTAACTGAAACTCTAACCGAATGGCACTTCCCTCAACAACAGCAGTACGGAGTCAACCAATCCGACCCGGTGTAGCATACACATCCTAATCGGGTCTACCAATGGACCCCCAAATCAGCACTAGTCACCAACAAATAGATAAATAAACCTTTGAAGGTTCACAATGACCTAACCATAACACATGCCATCCTCTGACTAACATTGGCCACATTTTCACAGTCCACAACCACGAAACAATCTGCTCCTGAGAACTCCCAGTCTCCAATTCCATAGAACACACGAATTACCAAATATGATCCAACTCCACCGCCTGAATGTTTACACATCTCTCATACATGATCATCCCAAGAGGAATACTTCTATAATTCTTCCATGCCACATAGCAAAATTTGAATATCAATAGTCGATCAACTAGGAGAGTGTCGCAATACCAATGAAGTATCCTTAAATCAAAACACATTGTCCCTTCTGAAATATAAACTCACATCAACAATACCAAATAGCAACATCATTTACCTAGTCATCTGAAACTGCCTATGCTGCCAAAGAATTCAGGACCTTTCTTTCAAAACCGAATCGTGACCTTGCACAATTGAATCTCAATCCTACACAACACACCATAACTATTATGCCATCATATGAAAAGCACGAAAATCTCAAAATCAACTCTGAGTCACAAGTATAATACATATTAAATTAGCCAGGAACCTTTCATTTGATCTCATCTTGAAGAAAAATTATAATACACAACATGCTCTTCATGCTAGAAGGGAATACCCATATCAAATCATGGTAGAAACCATAGAGAACTCTCCGGACCCATTTGCACATAATTTAGCCATCAACACCGAATCTCTCTAACTCAACCAAGCCATGCAGGTCGCCAAACCCAAGATTATTGCCACAAAACACCTATAAAGACTCACCACATCATAAATTCCCAAAGAACCAATCATATCCATTGTTGTGTTGATCTAACCTACTACCAAGTTGTTCTATTTCTCCGAGTTCCTTCCGAATTACCCTCAAGTTGACACTTCTCCTTGCCAAAACACCTCGATCCTTACCCAAAACTCACCACAGGAGGTCCTAACATAAAACCACATGCCCTAAAGTCCATAAGCCACTGTATTCTCTCCAAGAACCCCAAAAGCACCATAACCAAATATCCCCACTCTGAAGAGACTTCATGCGAATATAAAGATGTTTCCTTTATCTCCCTGATACTGATATGTTAAATCTATAAGATATAGAAATACCGCAAGTCTCGACAGCATCCAATGTAAATCTCAGCTGCTAGCCATATACAAATTCTGAGGATTCCTAATTGCTACATATAACTCTTGAACCCATTAGAACCATTCTCGAGAATCATCATCTCTACTCGAATCTCAACTAAACTGACCAAACGGACCGAACGACCTATGCCCCTTTAGCACACCAACACCCTTAGAAGTAATCCACACCACTAACCAACCGAGTGAATCCCCACTCCATGCACACTACATCCTTTACGCTTAACAACTCAATCATTCCATGTTTCCCATCCATGCACACTACATCCTTTACGCTAAACAATTCAATCATTCCATGTTTCCCATATACTCATAAAGTGTAATACATCATACATCTAGAACTTTTCTTGCTTAATTCATCCCCAAAACCAACATCTGCAAGTAATAACCGATCCACAAGTATGCTTCAAACTGAAATCGATATGACACACAACCATGCAATCAAATCGTCGATAGCAGACTCCCCTACTTGGTGCAAGCCATGGAATAAAGCATCTGATAACTTACAATATCCATACTCCATAACTGCCACAATACCGCAATGAAATTCAACTAAATCCTTTATAAGCTTACACAACACAAACCATCCAATACCTCAAATCATCTGCAAATCTTACATTCACCCGTGTAATAGTCAAGCCAACTCTGATAAGTGATCCAAACTCAAATTGCACTACATATAATTCATCGGTAGAAGAGAACAAACAACCTAGGAATCACACAACCTCAAGACAACCCGCAGGAAATAACCCACCTACTTAGCCTCAATCTTGCATCTCTTCATAACCACAACTACTACGCAATCGCTCAATCTTCCTGAGTTTGAGCTCATAGCAAGTCATGAAAAATCTACTTCACGCTACAATTAAACAATATGAAAGGTCCTCAAATACACCTATAACTCGAGATTATACATCATATCAGGACAAAAATCAAGCACTCAATAGTCTTTTGTACATCACAAGCAAACTCTTATTGTCATATTCAATCTATCTGAACACATCCCGCCACCACATCATACTTATCATATAGCCAGTCAACCACTCATCTAGTCACCAATTCCACTAACAGGGACACTACCGGACTTATAAATCCAAAAACATATGCTCATATAATCAAAATCTATATGCTCAAGCTACAGTCAAAACCCAGCCTCAAGTCATCCAGACTGGCCCATCATCAGCATACTGAAATCACATCTCGCACCTCATCCATGGAATTACAAGTCGTCGATGCGCAGCTGATACCGAGTGCTTATGTGCGCATATGAATGCGTGTAAGGAATTCAAGATTTACGCTTCAAGCTGAATCAACACCGCACCGATAAGGAAAGAAACATATAAAGTATATCCTAAATGCCCTGTAGCCTCTCGAAGATAGGTAAGGACGTCATCATATCGATCCGCAAGGCTCTACTAGACACTTGCTCATGATTTATAGAACCTATGAACCTAGAGCTCTGATACCAATCGGTCACGACCCAAAATCCTCTAGTCACTATGACACCTAACCCAACCCACTAGGTAAGCCAACTAATAACTATCCAATTCCAATAATATTTAATAAGACAATTAAAGGAGAAGTTATCTGAATCTTATGCATTTTTCAAGGACTAGTAGTACAAATCATGAGCTTCTAAGAATAGAGTTTACAAAGTTGTTATGAAGTAAATACATCATCTATCTAAGGTTACCATAAATAAGAGGTATCTACAGCAGGAACTCATGTACATGTTAAAATCCAGCTTCCATCAAACACAACAACATCGGCAGCCAACATCTGCATGCAAGGTGCAGAAGTGTAGTATGAGTACAACCGAACCCATGTACTCAATAAGTAACAAACTTAACCTTAGGTTGAAAGTAGTGACGAGCTGGAACATAGGTCTGGTCCAGCACCAATAGCCAACAACAGTTCATAACAACGTAAAGCATATAATAAAAGAAGTAACTCGGAGGTAAAATGCTCAGTTTTTTCATAGCTCTTCAAAAAATAAGTTTATCCTTTCAAGTATGTCAGTAGAAACCCAAATTCTTCACCGAAATTGTCGAAAATATGAATAAGTTTGAAAACTATGAATATTTCTAGAAAATCATTTCCACAATAAGTAAAATGTTTCATTTCCTTTCCAGATAGCATGTGTGAAATATCTCTCTATTCCCACATATCAATATGTGTGAAAATTCATGAATGACGTGATATCGTACAATATAAGGAAAATGCATCTCTATGTCTATATGTCATATGTGCATGCCAATGCCATGTATCTCATATATGAATCATATACTCACATTCTCAGAGTACTCAATATCACTGTCTCACACATTCTTCTCATCATGCCAATCACTCAGTATTGTATATGGCCAATCCGGCCCAGGGAAGATCCTTCCCGGAATATGTACATCAACTGACCAACAGTCGCTCAGTACTAAGTAGGGCCAATCCAGCCCGTGGAGAAGATCCATCTCCAGGTATATAATGTTGTGGACAAGATCCATGTCCAGGAAAGATCCATCCCTCAATATAATCAACCACGCTCACTGGGGGTGTGTACATACTCCGGAGGGGATCTTACAGCCCAAACGCTATCATAAAATAAGAATAACCACTACGGTGTGAAACCCGATCCTATAACTATCACTCATAATCAAGCTCTCGACTTCACTCCATCATCAATCTTACTCACGGGCTCACAATGTCATGAAAACTAGCGCAAAACAATGATATGATGTATCAATAAATAACAACTAATGTTGAGATATGATATGCAATAAATGTATATGACTGAGTACGAAATATCAATGAAATCAGATAACTCAACATCAGAAATGACCTCAGTGGGGCCCAACATGATAAGCATGTAGCCTATACATGGGTGGTAACATGTATCACAGCTCAATAGCTCAAGTACGTAGAGATTTCATGGTTACAGATAAGATCAGAAAACTACACAGTACTATAGAAATAACGAAGTCACTATTCACCCGGTGCACGCCCACACACCGGTCACCAAACATGTGCATCACCTCATTATCAATCACATAGCACGTAATTTAGGGTTTCATACCCCCAGCACCAAGTTTAGAAGAGTTACTTACCTCGAACAAGCCAATTCCAATACCAAGCAATCCAAGCGATGCTCCAAAAATTCCATCACGCGCGTAACAACCTCCGAAAGGCTCAAAACTAGCCAAAAGCAACTCAAATACATCAAATAAAGCCCAACAAAATAATTCCAAATGATAAAGATCGAATCCTTAATCAAAACCCAAAATCAGCAAAAAATCATAGTCGGGCCCATGCCTTAGAACCCAACAAAACTCACAAAATCCGACAACCCATTCAATTACGAGTCCAACCATACTAGTTTCACTCAAATCCGACTCCGAATCGATGTTCAAAACTCAAAAATTCACATTATGAAACTTTGGACTAAAACCCCCAAATTCCTTTTTAAATTTATCAACCAATTGCTAAAAATGAAGATAGATTCATGAAATGTAATCAAAACCGAGTGTAAAATACTTACCTCAATCCTTGTGATGAAAATTGCTCAAAAAATTGCTTCATTCCGAAGTCCATAGCTCAAAATATGATAAAAGAACCAAAACCTCGATTTATATCTTCTGCCTAGCAGATTCTGCATCTGCATCAAGAGGTCGCATCTGCGACCTTCGCTTTTTCGGGAAAAAAACTCGCATTACGAGACTGGCCGCTTCTGCGGTGGCCATGGTCGCATCTGCGATCGCGCTTCTGCACCTAAAGATTCGCTTTTGTGATGCCTCCCCAGTCAACACTCCATCTCTTCTACGACTTCTTTGTCGCTTCTATGACTATTGCACCTGCACAAATTCATCCACAGGTGCGATCACACCAGAACCAGCAGCCACCAACCTTAGCCAAAATTTCCAAAATGCTCCAAACCTCGTCCGAAACTCACCCGAGCCATACGGTACCCCGTCTAAATATACCGACAAATCCCATAACATAACACGGTCCTACTTGAGGCCTCAAGTCACACATAATAACATCAAAACAATGAATCACACCTCAAATAAAAAATCTATGAACTTAAACTTTCCAATTTCCAAAACTCGCGTCGAAACATATCAAACCATGTCTGATTGACCCTAAATTTTGCACACAAGTTACAAATGGCATAACGGAACTATTCCAATTCCTGAAACCAAAATTAGAATGTGATATCAAAAATTCCACTCCCGGTCAAACTTTCAAAAATTTCAACTTTCGTCGTTTCAAGCAAAATTCTACTACGGACATCCATATCACAATCTGGATGTGCTTCGAAGTTTAAAATCACCTAACGGAGCTAACAGAACCATCAAAAATTCAATCTGAGGTCAACTACTAAAAAGTCAAACTTGGTCAACTCTTTTAAATTTAAAGCTTCCTAGCTGAGAATCATTCTTCCAAATCAATCCTGAATAACATAAAAAACAAAAATGATGATTCACACAAGTCATAACACATAAAATGATGCTACTTAAGGCTTCAAATAGATGAATGGGATGGAAATGCTCAAAACGACCTATCGAGTCGTTACATTGATAGCCTCCATAATTTAGTTGTTTGACAGGATTCAATCCTGATGGTTTGGTTATATATGAATGGGCCCTAAAGGGTTATGATGGTCTTGGCCATGACTTGAGTTATGTGTCTTTTACTGTTATCGGGAGTTGGTTTTGTGTTGTGTTTCTTCTTCTGAAATAAGTCAAGTGAAAGGTTCCTAGCCGAGGAAGTGTTTATTCTACTGGTTGTCCTAGAGTTATGATGAAATTCTTGTATTCTCACGTAAAAACATGATAATTAAAGTTAGCGGTATGGAATTGGAGCATGAGGATCAAGGTTACGATTCAACTTTGATAGGAAAGTCACGAGCTCGAAGAAAGCGGGGAAGGTTTCAGGCGTTCAGAGTATGTTGGCGCTATTTTAGTGTCACCTGAGAATGGTGTGTTCTATGGAAGAGGATTTTGCTTTTGATTTGTGGATTTTGATTAGCACTACAGATATAATATGGCGGTGGTCATTGATATCCAAATTTTGCTACCTGGTGCAAAATGTTGTGGGAGTATCTCCCATGGGATGATCGTATGATTATGACATATCAGTCATTTAAGTAGTAAAGATTGAAATCAGGCATGAAGTTTCTAGTATTATCGCTAATTGGAGAGTTTATGTCTGAGAGACACTTTGTTCCTTTGGTTGCGGACTGTGGAAGTTGTTCATGATAAGACAGTTAATCGTATGTGTCAAGGATAAGGTCATTGTGGATCTTTGGAAGTTTATTGACCCATCTTGGGATGATCTAAATCGGAATGAAATCCCTTGGTATGCCTTATGTGAATATGTATTTTATACCAGATCAGATATGCTTATTCAATATTGCATTAATTATGGATGAGTCTTCAGGCGTGGTGCATGATATTCCTACCTTAGTCTATTGCATGTGCTACTTATTTATGCCACAAGAGTTGTGACACGGCTTGATTATTCACACGTGTGTTGTGATCATATGTAGCTTGTGGTGTTATATGAGCGAAATGACTCTCGAGATGCTAGTTTTTTATTGCACCTTAGTCGTGCTTGGACTTTTATTAGGCATGACGCTATTTATCTCCCCAGTTTTATATTTATGCACTTGGCGTGCTCGTGGTGGATATACGTGTTCTTAGAGAGTACGAGCATTTTGGCTGGATGTGTATTTCCTTATTGATTGTTATGTGTAAATCGAGTGGCACGACACCATAGGTATGATGTTTAAACCGGGTTGCACGCCACAACAATAAGATGTTGAGTATGGTTCCTTATACCTATTTCATGTATCTGGTTTCTTACCCTTGTGATAGGTTCATAGTGTTTGTCTGGTTAATTTAAATGTTATGCAGGCTAGGTAGTTCCTTACCAAAGTTTGTTTTTCTTTATTGTTCATATTCGGGTTGTAGCGTGTTGGTGAATTGATGGCGTCACATGAGATTTTAGACAGTGGTTGAGGTGGCTTATTGTCCGAGTAGCTTATATTAGGTGAGACGAGGTTATTGGACCTAAAATAAGGGCAATTAGATTTATATAAGGCATATTAGAGGGAAAATGTCATTATTCAGTTTAGAATGAGGAAATGGATCTTGTTGAGCGGAGGAACTTTATGAATTATTGATTTGGCGAGTAGTTATGAGATTCTACATATCTCTTTCATTGTCGCGGTATTGTAAGGGTTGGAACATGGCTTATATGTGTTATGAGGTATACTACAAGCATCAGATTAGTGAATTTGCAGTTACTGTGGTTAGGGGATGTTATTATATGGGCATATGAATTATGTGGTGCAATGTGTGATTTAGGCATGGGTGCATAATCATGTTTTGGTTCAACGTATCGAGGTTGATACGATGTTCATATGTTAGAATCAGACCTGGTAGAGAATTCCAGATGTTAGAAATTGGTTCTAAGGCATGTGGGTTAAGGTAGCAGGAAGGTTCTTCAGTCTAGCTTGAGCTAATGTGTTCATATGGGTTGTGGTGCCACGAGTAGGCACACGAGGTGTTAAACAATGATTTTGACCAACTCTGGAATGACTCTTGGCAAGTTCGAGGACGAACGTATGTTTAAGTGGGGGAGAATGTAATGACCAGACTGGTCGTTTTGAGTTCCAGCGCGTCGTTTGGCGGTTTGAATCCATGAGTAGCTTCATCTTATGTATTATGACTTGCACATGTGGTTGGTTTAGATTTTTGAGGAGGTCAGAGTTACCTGGAAGAATAATTCTTAATTCTGAGTAAATGACCTCAGAATTTGGATTTGAGGGTTTCAATAGATTTGTATGATAATTTTGGATTTGGGAATGTGTTCGGGTTTAGTATCGGATGATCCGGGAGCATTTCAGCGATTATTATGGAATTTGGCATTTTGAAGGTTTTAGAATTTTCTAAGCTTGATTTGAAGTGGATTTTGGTGTTATCGACGTCCATTTGGGAATTTGAGCCTTGGAATAAGTTCGTATTGTGATTTGTAACTTGCACGTTACGAGCACAAACACAATACGAAATTAATGCTCGCTAGCCAAAGATAGTATAGTTATAATTATCACCTCCATATGGATTAAATTTAAATAATGTTCAAGCAATTTCTAGCTTAACGCTATTTAGGATGATTAACACGTTGGTTGGGATTATTAATAGAAAAAATTAACTATGAAACTAAAACAATTGACAATTAATTACTAGAAGACAATTGTTGAGAAACAATGAAATATCAATGGGAGAAATAAGGGTCGTGACATGATAGGTGCAAGATAACTATTTGGAACCCAAATCTAGTTCAATTCACTCTAATGTTCTAATGATTCTCATGAATTCACTCGATGATTAGTTCAACCATGTAGTCAGACTCCTCTCTCGGTTAAATCTTTACTCTACAAGGTGAACTAATATAAGCACTGTGAAAATATGAAATCACGTGTTTATGGATTAATCTTCAGGAAAACGTCTCTCGTATAAACAATTTAACAAGCTCTTTCGATCAACAAAATAATGCAAGATAATCACCACAATATTCCTCTTTCGATTAAATAAACTGGCGAATAAAGTTGCAAACAATTAAATGCTCCATAAACGAATTCAAACAAATAAATATAGTTAAAATCCACAAATAGCAATCAAAACAGCATATCCATCAAGCCATAAGGATAACTACTCCATAATCATGGATGAAGTCATCACAAATATAATTAAAGAGTAAGAAAATATCAATCTAACATTATAATCCAAACTCCCATATTTAATTGATGGAAAGATTACGAAATCTTGTGTCTTATAGCCTCCAATGCTCTCCAAAAGCTTCCCAAGTCAAAGGTCCTCTAAAACACATATTTTTGATGTATTGATACTATGTAGGAATGGGCTGGTTGAAATTACCCTTTTCAAGCCGAAGTGGGACAATTGGACCGTAAAAATATACTAGCGCGACACACCATACACCGCATTAGTGAGGATCTTCAGTGAGTTGATGTTTTTCACTCTCTAGGAATTTTGCACTAGCGCACCGCGGGGCACATTGCACAGTGAAGCGCGATAGAGTATTTTTCTTAGAGTAATATCGTTTTCACACTTTTTTGACATTCAAACTTGGTCCTCGACCCCCGGATCCCGGCTTAATTTCTTGGACTTCTACTCAGACTTCAAAGCTCCAAATCATCCATTTTATCTCCAAACTCGCTTCTTCACTCGAAATCTCATCCTTCACAACATAACATACGCAATAAGTACAAAGTACTAACAATTAGGATCAAATACAATCAAAGTGTAGTAATTAGAGTGTAAAATATAGCTAAAACACGAGTTCCTAGCTTACAATCAACACTCTACACTTAGACCATTGCTCGTCCTCGAGCATTCAAACTACACTTCACCTAGAGACGACCTTTGCATCAGACAACTTCCCTAATGCATCGTGCTAAGAATATTTAAAGTAGATTAAGCATCCTATCATAATATCCTAGCCTCAAGACTTGACGCAAGAACACCAGGTATTTTCCAAAAACCTGCTCACTTACTCTAACACAGACGCCAAAGACATTATCGTTCATACGCAAATCATGTGCCCTCACGCCAAAGATAAATAGTAGTTCCACACACAATAAAATTCAAGAACAAATAGTAACTCAAAATAGAAATAATTATGAAATAAAATTCATGCACCATAGAAAACATACCATAGTCTTGCCGGTAGTATAATTCTACTAATTTGCGCTCATTCAGTCAATAATTAAGTAGGACTTTAATTAGTTGTAATGTAGGTTGCGTAACGAGTATGATATATTTGGATATAGTGACTACACCTCCCTGAGCACTTTAATACATACAATTTCACATTTTAAGACCCTACACTTGTGTTGAACCAAACTCCAATCTTCACAACATAATAACCTCAAGCTCTGATAACTAGGGATTCTAATTCATTTTACAATCCTATTTACTTGAGTTTTGATTAAAAATATATACAAAATAGTCCCAAAGGCTTACATGTTGTACTTTGTTGCAGGGTTTGGTCAAAAAAGGTGACAATTAGTCAAAACTAACTCAAAAAGGAGTGAAACCTGCACAAGTACCAAGAACAAGTCAAAGCACAGCTGCAACAACCCCACCGCGGCTGCAAGCCATTTAGTGCGGTCTATAGTGAGGAGATTCAGAGAGGTGCACTTTTGGAGCCTAAGGCAATGCAGACCGCGGAGGAGTTCATGCGGTCGCAATGGCCTCTTTGCGGCCGCAACCCATTTTGTGCGGTCCGCAAAGATGGGGGTTCAGAGAGTTGGGAGTTTGGAGATTAAGGCCAATGTGATCCGCGGTCCTTTTTGTCCGGACCGCAGTTGAAACCACCGTGGCCGCGGTGCATTTTGTGTAGCCCACGGTGTCCAGATTCAGAGGGTGATTAATCAAGCCAAGAAGCCTCATTGCGGTCCGTGGTGCATTTTATGCGGACCACACTACCTCGTCATGGGTATTTTTGTCCAGAAAATTTGTCTTAGTATAAATAATTTCTTTTCACACTTTTAGGGCATCTTTGGTAATTTGCGAAGGAACAGAGCACGTGAATGGATGTATTAGGCTATTTTGAGTAATTTGTAGCTATATTAACACTGAATCTTCTTTATCTTAGTTTGTAATTAAATCATGTGGGTTATTCTTCATCTATTTATCAGTTTTTTCTATTATTATGAGTAGCTAGACCCATTAGCTAGGATTGTGGCTCAACCCTAGTGTAGGTATTTGATGGGTCTTTTAATTTAAGGCTTAGATGTTTATGGGTAGTTGATATTTGGATTAATTTGTGTTTTCCATGTTGAATTAGTGGTTGCAAACACTAATTTGTGCCTATCTGACTTGGGCTCTTCTTGAAAAAGAGAGCTTGAGTCTAGGAAAATTAGTCCAACAAGGTATTGGGGTGAAATCAAGAGATTGATAACCCCAATTAAGGGGTTAAACCTAGAGATAGTAATACCCGACTTGAGCCTATATTGTTTGCACAATTTTGACAGCCAATTGGTCTTGAGAAAGTCAATTAGGGAAAAGTCACTCAAGCTACTGAGAGGTATAGAGTGAGTAATTCCGAGCATTGGCTATATCACAATCCCCAACATAATGTCTTTGCCTTAGGCTTTAGATCCCGTCAAGTATTCACCTAGGAGAAAGTCACTTCCCTAGTGCCTCTTTAACCAATTAGAAAACCCTACAAGAAATCATTCTTAGTTTAATGTAGCTTCTCGTTAGCATAAATATTAGAAGTAATAACCAACCAAAAGATGATTGGAAGGGTAATTAAGAGCACTACACATCTCTAGTTTAGATAGGAATCCAATTCCCACTTCTATCTCCCTGTGGATTCAATCCCGACTATCTCGGGTAAAAGTTACTTCAACTGCTCTCGCCACTCTGTAGTGGTGTAGGGTTGGCTTCAATGACTTTTTTGGCACCGTTGCCAGGGAGCTAACGGTTTTGGCTATCTATCTAAATAGTTTTGTGTATTGTTCTTCTTTCCTTCTGCGTTACTAATTTGTGTGTGTCGCAACATCAAACACAAAATGGCAGCGAACAATGCACCTCTTGGAGATCTTCTGCCGGGGTAGGAGGTAGATGACAATATTAATGATGAGGTTTCTATTGTACCTCAAGGAAAAAGAAGAGGCCTCCAGGCCAATGATAATGTTCTATACCCTCCCCTGCTACCTCCAAGAGTGGCTCCTCGAGTGCTTCCCAACCAAGGATATGCTAGTGCAATTGTCCCACCCCAGATCCGGGCGGGCAATTTTCAAATTACAAATGTTATGCTGACATTGTTGGAGCAACGAGGGTATTTCACGGGTGCTCCCCATCAAAATTCTTACAAACATATCAAGGGTTTCGTAGATACCTATTGGGGGAGCAAGCAAACTAATGTGTGAGATGATGCACTTCGGTTGAGATTATTCCCTTTCACACTTAGAGGGAAGGCATTGGATTGGCTTGAACGACTTCCCAACCATTCCATCACTACTTGGAATGAGTTGGTGGATAAATTCATTGCAAAGTTTTTCTCGCTCGGGCATATGGCAGCATTGAGGGATGAGATCTTAGCTTTCAAACAGGAGCCTACCGAACCATTACATGAGATATGGGAGAGATACAGAACCATGGTAAAGGAATGTCCCAACAATGATATGTCTGAGGCAATGATACAATAGACATTCTACCGGGGCATTTACATAACAAACCAGTGCATAGTGAATCAACTTGCTAGGAGTAATTTCATGAAGTTGTATTATGATGAGGCTTGTGACATTCTTGATAAGATTGCTTACATATCCTCCACTTGGCAAAGTAGAGCCAATGTGCCACAGGGTGACCCCACGGTCACTCACTTGCACAAAGAGCTACATGATCAGGGGTAGGCAATAGTAGAGCTGACAACAACAATGAACCAGCTAGCAAAGGCACAATTACAACAGGTTCAAACTCCACGCCAAGTAAATGCTATGGAGGGTGTCAACATGCTAGTGAACAAAAGAAGACAAAGAGGTCAATAGAACCAAGGGAGTTCGGATCAATATGACAATGATTGTGGTGGATTCTAAGATGATGGTTATGATGGGAAGAATGAAGAAGTTCAATATGTGAACAATTATCAGGGCCAAAGGGTCAATTCTTCCAACCAACAACAATGAAGACCCCAAGGCAATTGGGGCAATCAACAATAACAAGGGAATAGTAATTGGTGGAACAACAACCAAAATTACAATTGGGGCAATCAGAACAATAATCAGAACAATTAGGGTAATTGGGATGGCAACAACAACAACTAGGGTGGTAACAACAATCAGGGTGGTTGGAACAATGGCAATCAAGGAAATCAGGGGCAAGGTTTTCAAAGCCCCCCAATGTATCAACCACCGAACAATCCACCCCCATTTCCATCCCAATATCCGAGTTTTTCTAACAATGAAATGGGGAGAATTGAAATGATATTTGAACAGATGATGAAAAAGAATGTGGACTCTGATGCTCAGTTGGCTTCCCACAATAATTCAATCTGAAACTTGGAGGTTCAATTAGGCCAAATCTCATAATCCTTGAATACTCTCCCTAAGGGGGCTCTACCAAGTGATACGGTAGTTAACCTGAAGGGTGGGAACAATCATGTCATGGCGGTAACTAGAAGAAGTGGATGAGTCGGTGATGTGAATACCTCCAAACAAAAAGAAATTTTGAGTGATGAAGTTGAGTTTCAAGAAGATGAGATTCCTTTGCTGGTTGAGAATGTGATTGATGAGAACGTGAATGAGGAAGTGATGATTCATATCCAAGAAGCAGAGGTGGAGACTCAGAATGACGTGAACCTGTCTAGGGAACATGTAATAGACATGCTATAAACGGTTGTGCCTAAAGCCAAGGCTCCTCTACCAAGGCCACCTCCACCTTATCCTCAAAGGCTCGCGAAGCAGAAATATGAGAATCAATTTAAGAAGTTTATTAACATGATAAAGAGCTTATCCATTAATGTACCTTTGGTGGAGGCTCTAGAGCAAATGTCGGTTATGCTAAATTCATGAAGGACTTGGTGACAAATAAAAGATCCATGGATTGTAAAACTATAAAGATGACCCACCAAGTTAGTGCAATAGTGCACTCAATGGCCCTGAAGCTAGAAGATCCTGGTGCTTTCACCATTCCTTGCACCATTGGGAGCGTGAACTTTGAAAAAGCTTTATGTGATTTGGGGGCAAGTATCAACTTGATGCCCTACTCAGTTTTCAAGACTTCGGGTATTGGGCAACCGAGTCCAACTTCCATGAGATTGCAAATGGCATATAGAACTATGAAGAGACCATTGGGTATTATTGATGATGTTCTTGTCCGGGTGGACAAATTTATCTTGCCAGCTAATTTTGTGATCTTGGATTATGAGGTAGATTATGAGGTTCCAATCATATTGGGAAGACCTTTCCTTGCTACTGGAAAGGACTAGTTGATGTGGAAGCAGGGGAACTCACCTTCTGGGTGGGTGATGAGAAAGTGGTCTTTCATGTGTGCAAGTCAATAAAGCAGCCCAACAGTTCTGAAGTGTGCTCTTTTGTGGACCTTGTCACAGTAGTGATAGATGATGATACTAGTGCAATGATCAATGTGGAGGACCCTCTAGAGGCAGTGTTGTTGAATCTGGATGTAAATACGGATGAAGGCCGAGTGGAGTGTGTGAATGCCTTGCATATAAAGGGCTCTTACTAGGAAACTCTCTTTGGATCTTGAGAATAGGAAGACTACACCAACAAAACCTTCAATCGAGGAACCTCCAGTGTTGGAGTTGAAGCCGTTGCCTCCACACCTCAAGTATGAATTCTTAGGCCCTAGTTCAACTTTGCCAGTTATTCTTTCCTCTTGTCTTACTAACTTGCAGGTTGATGCTACATTGGATGTGCTTCAAAAGCGGAAGAAGGAAATTGGATGGACCTTGCTGATATTCGGGGGATAAGCCCTGCATTCTGTATGCACGAGATTATTCTGGAAGATGACGCAATGCCTTTCTTAGAACATCAAAGGAGGTTGAACGAGAAAATACAAGAAGTTGTGAAAAATGAGGTGATCAAGTGGTTGGATGTCGGGGTTGTGTACTCCATCTCTGATAGCTCTTGGACTTCACCGGTGCAATGTGTGCCGAAGAAGGGTGGTATGACTATGGTTACAAATTCGCAGAATGAGTTGATTCCAATAAGTACTATCACTGGGTGGAGGGTATGCATGGACTACCGCAAGTTGAATAAAGTGACCTACAAGGATCACTTTCCATTGCCTTTTCTAGATCAGATGTTAGACAGACTTGCTGGGCGTGCCTTCTAATGTTTCTTGGATGGGTATTCCGGGTACAACCAAATTTTGATTGCTCCAGAAGATCAGAAGAAGACCACCTTCACTTGTCCATATGGCACCTTTACCTTTTCTAGGATGCCTTTTGGGTTGTGTAATGCACCGGCTACATTCTAATTGGGTATGATGGCCATTTTCACCGATATGGTGGAAGATATTTTAGAGGTGTTCATGGACGACTTTAGTATTGTGGGTGACTCATTTTATGAATGTTTGAAAAATCTTGATAGAATATCAGCCCGTTGTGTAGAAACCAATATTGTTCTTAGTTGGGAGAAATGCCACTTCATGGTTGAGGAGGGCATAGTTCTTGGGCATAAAATTTAAAAGCATGGTATAGAGGTGGACAAAGAAAAAATTGATGTGATTTCGAGGTTCCCTCCCTTACTTCTGTCAAGGGGGTTAGAAGTTTTTTTGGGCATGTGGGGTTCTACCGGAGATTTAAAAAAGACTTTTTAAAGGTAGTGAATCCCTTATGCAAGTTATTGGAAAAAGATGTCAAGTTCGTGTTCGATGAGAGATGTATGCAAGCCTTTGAACTTCTCAAGCACAAGTTGACCACCACTCCTATTATTACCGCACCAAATTGGAGCTTGCCTTTTGAGCTCATGTGTGACGCGAGTGATGTTTCAGTTGGGGTGGTTTTGGGTCAAAGAGAGAACAAAATGTTTCATCCAATGTACTATGCGAGCAAGATAATGAATGATGCTCAAGTGAACTACACAGTGACTGAGAAAGAGCTTTTGGCTACTGTGTCCGCGATGGAGAAATTTCGGCCGTATCTCATGGGTGCCAAGGTCATAGTTCATACCGATCACGCCGCACTCCGGTACTTGATGACGAAGAAATATTCCAAAGCTAGGTTGATGCGATGGGTCTTGTTACTTCAAGTGTTTGATTTGGAGATTGTGGACCGGAAGGGTAGTGAAAACCAAGTTGCGGACCACTTTTCCCGCTTGGAGGAGGAGGGGAGGCCTCGTGATGGCCTAGAGATCAATGATTCATTTCCCTACGAACAACTCATTTTTGTGTCGATGAATGGTATGACATGGTTTGCAGACGTTGCTAGTTTCCTTGTGACTGGTATAGTCCCGTGTAAGCTCTCTTCTAACCAATGGAAGAAGCTCAAACGAGATAGTTTGGATTTCTATTGGGATGAGCCATACTTGTTCAAGATCTGTACGGATGGTGAGATCCGAAGGTGTGCCCCGGAGGCTTGTCATTCCTATCCCTATGGAGGCCATCATGGCGTGGCGAGGACGGCTTCAAAAGTTCTTAGTTGTGGGTTTTATTGTCCAACTTTGTACAAAAATGCAAGTGAAGTTGTGAAGAGATGCGACGAATGTCAAAGAGCGGGTGGAATTTCGAAGAAAGATGAGATGCCTCTCAATACCGTTCTTGAAGTTGATATTTTTGATGTATGGGGCATTGATTTTATGGTCCCGTTTGTTAGCTCGTGTGGGAACACATACATTCTTGTGGCGGTTGACTATGTTTCAAAGTGGGTTGAATCCGTGGTTTTACCCAACAACGAGGCCCAGAGTGTTGTTTTGTTTCTCAAGAAGAGCATTTTTACTAGGTTTGGCACTCCTCATGCAATCATAAGTGATGGGGGGTCTCATTTTTGTAATAGAGCTTTTGACACTTTGCTTGCAAAGTATGGTGTTAATCACAAAGTTTCTACTCTTTATCATCCTCAGGCGAGTGGCCAAGTTGAAGTCTCAAATAGGGAAATCAAGAGTTTATTGTCAAAGACGGTCAATGCAAATAGGACCGATTGGTCACAGAAGTTGGATGATGTTCTATGGGTTTATAGGACTGCTTAAAAGACTCTGATTGGTATGTCTCCATATCGGTTTGTGTTTGGGAAAACTTTCCATCTACCAGTTGAGTTAGAGCACAAGGCCATATGGTTTTTGAGGAAGCTGAATCTGGAATAAGATGTGGCAGCAAATCTTCGTGTGGATCAGCTTAATGAACTTGATGAATTCTAATTCCATGCCTACTTCAGTTCGTCCTTATACAAGGACAAGATGAATTACCTTCATAATAAATATGCTCGTGGCAAGGAGTTCAAAGTGGGTGATTTGGTTCTCTAGTTCAACTCTCGGTTATGTATGTTTCCGGGAAAGCTTAAGTCGAAATGGAGTGGACCTTTTAAAGGGGTGTTTGTGACTCCTTTTGGTGCACTTGACTTGAAGAACAAAAATGGGGAGGTTTTTAGAGTTAATGGGCACAGGGTCAAGCACTACCTGGGAAAAATTGAAGAAAGCCACGTGGTGGCACTGTTCCATCTAAAGTGATTTGATGGTAACCTGTGTCGTGCCACGACATTAAATCAGGCGCTTTTTAGGAGGCAACCCATGTGTCTTTCTTTTTGTTTTTCTTTTTAGTGTAGAATTTTCTTTTGGACTAACGGGTTGTGAGATCTGTCTAGGATTGTTTTGTTGCAGTGCAGGACCAAGTTGGGAAAAATGTGCCCTCTCTGAAGTTTGCACTGCGGCTAAATTGCATTTCTTGCGGCCGCAAAGGCCTTAGTGCGAAGGCAACATTTCAATGCGGTACGCAAGGTTGATTGGTAAAGAATGGGATTCTCTAAAGTTTGCCACCGCGGCCGCAATGCATTTTGTGCGTTCCGCGGTGGACCATTGCGGCCACAGAGCATTTCTTGCGGTTCCCAGTGGACGTCTCCCCAGTGCTTCAGTCTTGTGAGTACCACAGACTGCGGTGCCATTTTGTGCGGTCCGCGGTGGATAGGTGAAGTGGGCCCCGGTTCCTTTTTCTATATATAGGACTTGAGGCCTTCATTTGAAACTTTTCGCTCTTCGGCACTAAATAGAAAAAAATATTGTTCATCCATGTGCTAACTGCACAAATTCAATCACTCAATCTCATTCATCTGTGTTGCATCCTGTTACTAGTATTTTTAATCTTCCCTTAGTCTTTAATTGTGTTTATTTTCTTTTAATTGATTAGTTATATGTCTTCTTCTTCCCTTTCTCTTTAAATTTTTATCTTAGGGTACATAATGTGCTTAAATTAGTATTAATTAGTTAAGTACAAGGATTAACTACCTAGTGAGTTCACAATATGTGCATTTAGGCTTAAAATGAGCAAAATCTAAAACCCTAGGTTGGTATTACTGCTTGTGGCTGACCGCGGTCCGCGGTGCTTCTCCGCGGTCCGTAATGTCATTTTGTGTGGACCGCAGTGGTGAAACTTCAAAAAGTTACAAGTTGAGGACTACGGGCACCGTGGATTTTGTGCGGTTCGCGGTGCCTTAATGCAGACAGCGGTACCATTTTGTGTGGTATGCCGTAGACTTTATTAGATAGTGGGTAGTCTGACACCACCTCAATATGAACTGCGGTGCTATTTTGTGCGGTCTGTGGTGGTCCCTTTGCGGCCGCACTGCATTTGGTGCGGACCGCAATCTGCTGTCTGCAACTATTTTCTTCTATTTCCTGCAATTATGTCATTCACTAATTCTTCTGATACTAACAAGCTTCAACTGACTTCCACTTGCAGAAAATAGTTAAATTACGAGGCGGTGGTGGAAAACAAAGAGGAAAAGGAGAGTCCTCCCGGGGTAGGGGACAAGGCATGATCAGATTGACCCCACAAGTCCGGCAGGCAATCAAAGATACCAGAAAGTCAATAGAGGTTGCGGATAGAGCTGCTTCCTATTCAGGAAGTGAGTATGTGCCTTCCCGGGAGGCATCCAACTCCGAGTCAGTGCCGGAGTATGTTCCTGATTGGCTGGAAAGGCGAAGATTGAGAGATACACCTCCGGGCATTCCCACTGCTCATGCTTTAGTGGAAATTTCTTCTGAATCGTCTGAGGGCTCAGCTAAGAGCGGTGATGATGTGTCTTCCACCTCACTTACAGCTTCAACACCCGGTGAGGATCCCGTAGAAGAAGGAGGGGGTGAGCCCCAAGTAGGAGGGGTGGAGAGAACTAGGAAACCAGAGTCTTGGCGAGATAGGTTTGTCACTGAAGTGGCATACCATAAGTTCAGAGAATGGTTGCCCGAGAGGAAGTTAATACCTAAACGGAGATTCATTGACAAGGACCTTCTGCCTCACAACCCAAATGTGTAGAGGCAATTCAGAGAGAGGTAGGGCTGGGATTATTTCATAGGCAATGTTGAGGATGCAAATAAGCACTTGGTGAAGGAGTTTTACACTAATGTTTCCCACATCAAAAAGGGCACTACAGTGACCAAGGTGCGAAATTTGAAAGTTAAGTTTGATGGAAAAACAATCAATGAATACTTGGTTTCCTGGAGAAGGATGAGACTTTATACTTAGAGAAGGTAGCTTTGAGTGAGGATGCACATCCGTGGTTAGAAGAGTACTTGACAATCCCAGGTACCACCCTAGCATGGTTGACGGCGGGAGTCAAAATTTTGAGGAGAACCCTGAACTTCGATGCGAAAGGGTGGGAGACATTTGTGTGCAACAGGCTAGACCCCACCACTCACGAGAACTCTCTTCTTGTCTCCCGTGCTATTCTGGTGGCATCTATCATGGTGGGGTACTCGATTAACATCGGGAATGTTATGTCTAGGGTGATTACACGGATGGTGAACGAAAGTGATAGATCCTACCCCTTCCAAAATTTCCTGACTATGTACTTTGAGGATCAAGATGTAGAAAAAGGGAGATTTGATGTGAAGGTGAAGCCGAAGGCACCCTTTTCCTGGTACATCCTACAGGGTGATTACAACCGCAAAGGCAAAGATCTGAAAGGCAAATCCACTACTTCTACTGGCCAGTCTGAAGAGCCTGTAGTAATAGTAGTCCCTACTCAGCCTCCTTCAGCTACCCCAGATATGGCCTCGGGTCCCTCTACTACCAATGCCCCAGATATGCGCTCCTCTTCCTCCTACCCATTGATTGCCCACCGTCTAAACTAGACCCTTGCGAGTATCAACAACTAGATGCAGGCAGCCACCTCTAAGTTGTCTATACTATCTACCTCGGTGGCAGCCCAGTCGGTACCCCCTCAGCAGCAGGTCCCATAGTCAGTGGAGGACACTCTCAAGGAGCTTCTGGACCAGAAGAAGCTCCAGCAATTAATATTGGATGTTGTGGGTTCTTATGGAAAATCATTGAAGGATTTGACCAAAGAAACAAAGAAATTGAGAAAGACTCGGGCATCGAAGGAGTCAGTGAAGGAGTTGAGGGTGGAGGTAGAGAAATTGAAGGTTGATCACTTGCCTTTGGACCTTTTATTGCATGACCCGGCTCCAGCAGCCCAGCCTGAGCCGGAGCAGGAGACAGAGAGGCCAACAAAGAGGAAGAGGGTGATCCCCCGAGTTGATGATACAGTGATAACGCTGGAGGACTTTCAGGGAGGTTCCTCTAGCCAGCCTCAGGACCCAGTACAGGCCCAGGTCTCAGTGAAGACATAGGTTACAAGTATCCAGTCACATGTTTTAGAGCAGTCCGAGGACCCAGGGACCCAGGCTCATGATCCAATGTTGACAGAGGGCCAATAGGAGTTTCTTTTTACTCTCTATTTTTTATTTTGTGCTATTTTTGGTTAGTTAGCAATGAGAACAATTCTAGCTCTCATTTAAGGGGGTAGCCCTATTTGGATGATTTGGGTTGTATATATGACACTATTTTCTTTTATTATGCTTTCTTTTCACTTTTGGTATGTACATAATTTTACCATTTTAGTCACTTTTCGTACTTTGCAACTTTGGTTTGTATATAAAGTTACTTTCTAATGTATATATTCATCCCCTCCTACGTATATTTGTTAAACCCCCTCTTGTACATATTCATTCTACTTTACTTTCTGCATTTTTTTCTTTCATAGCTTCTTATTTCATTTTGATAGCTTCTTATTTTGAGTTTTTGCGAGCAATAAACCTTTGGTTTTCTTAATGCTATGTTTCTTTCCAAAGGTGAAATTTGTGTGAACCCAGTGGTTCTTCCCTATGATGGATGGCATGACAACCTTCTTAAGGGTTTGAGTCTATTTTTTTGTGTGTAAATAGTAGCTAGTGAGTAAGGGTGCCTCAAGCAAAGCTTCACTTGGGCCTAACACATTTGACTTTGATCCTATGGTCAAAAACAAATTGTTTTGTATAGGATGGTGAAAGTTGTGACCTTGAGATTCTTGTGTTGACCGATAATCATCAAGTGATTTTTCAGGACCATTCGTGTTGCTCAAATCTTAGCTAAGGTTGTTGTGGGGCCCCAACTCTGACTCTTTAGCAATCCTATAGCTTTTGTGGTGAGAATTTGAATTGCAAGTCCAAGTCCCGAGCCATTAGTCTAGAACTTGCCCTGAATGTTTGTCTAGGCAAAATTCTAAGTGTAATTTGACTTGAGATGTGATTATAGGCTCTCCTTGATCCGAATAATGTCTTGAAAACTTCCACAGCCTACCAATGATAATTTCCCTAGTCAACCCTTTTGAGCCACAGACCTTTTCTTTCAAAACCATGATACAAGCCTTTCCGTTCTAAAAATACCCTTTCTTGGCACTCGATCTTTCCTTAGCACAAGGCAAAATCATAAGTTTGGGGGGAGAGATGAGGAATGCAACAAAGAAAAGGTACAAAATGAAGAAAAGGAAAGGCAATGAAGAAGAAAGAAAATCAAAAAGTCAAAAAGAATGATTATTGTAGAAAAAAATGAAGGGATTCAATAAAAGTAAAGAGATGAAAGGTGTGGAAAGTTGAGAAAGGAGAAAAAGGTTTGAAATGAAAAATAAAGAGTGATAGTGTGTCTCTCTAACCCCTAAGAAATAAGTTAATCACTCAAGAAGTCAAGAGAATGTGTGCCAAAATGAAGCAAATGAAGTGCTTAAGGGAAGATGGAACCTACTTAGACCAAATATTTCCTACCCTGAACCAAAAGCCTTCACTATATTTCCAAAAAAGCCCTATATGATCTTAAGTTGAATGAAGCTTACATTAGTGGTGACTCACATAAGGGGCAAACTTATGGTACTTAGAGTCGGACTTGTGACCTTTCTTTGAGAGAGATGAGTGTGTTTCCACTATCCTCGTTCTGAGTGTTACAATCTAAAAGTGAGATTTGTGTAGGGAGAGTTGAGGAGTATGAGTTTGGGTTCCACAATGACCAAAGTTGTAGAAAGAGTTTCCTTGATGGGTTGAGTCAATTCTTGATGCTCTTGTGTCGCACTAAAACCATGGTGCTTAAAAGGTCTAATGTTGTTAATGATTCAATTGAATTGAGGGTAATTGTTAGTCCCAATTGATGCTAGATGAGGTCACTTTAAGTCAGCTGAATTTTCTTGGATATACTCCTAAGAGGTGGGTCTTATTTTATTTTCTTGGGGACAAGCAAAATCTTAAGTTTGGGGAGTTGATAAGTAGGGATTCTAATTCATTTTACACTCCTATTTACTTGAGTTTTGATTAAAAATGTATACAAAATAGTGTTAAAGGCTTACATGGTGTACTTTGTTGCAGGGTTTGGTCATAAAAGGTGACAATTAGTCAAAACAAACTCAAAAAGGAGTGAAACATGCACAAGTACCAAGAACAAGTCAAAGCACAGCTGCAACAGGCCCACCGCGGGCGCAAGCCATTTTGTGCAGTTCGTAGTGAGGAAATTCAGAGAGGTGCACTTTTGGAGCCTAAGGCAATGCTGACCACGGAAGAGTTCGTGCGGTCGCAATGTCCTCTTTGCGGCCGCAACCCATTTTGTGTGGTCTGCAAAGATGAGGGTTCAGAGAGTTAGGAGTTTGGATATTAAGGCCAATGAGGTTCGCGGTCCTTTTTGTATGGACTGCAATTGAAGCAACCACGGCCGCAGTGCATTTTATGCGGTCTGCGGTGGCCAGATTCAGAGGGTGATTAATCAAGCCAAGAAGCCTCATTACGGTCCGCGGTGCATTTTATGCAGACCGCAGTGCCTCATCAAGGGTATTTTTGTCCAGAAAATCCGGCCTAGTGAAAATACTTTCTTTTCACATTTTAGGGCATGTTTGGTAATCTGCGAAAGACCAGAGCACATGAACGACTGTATTAGGCTATTTTGAGTAATTTGTAGCTAGATTAACGCTGAATCTTCTTTATCTTAGTTTGTAATTAAATCATATGGGTTAATCTTCATCTATTTATCAGCTTTCTTCCATTATTATGAGTAGCTAGACCAATCAGCTAGGGTTATGGCTCAACCTTAGTGTGGGTATTTGATAGGTCTTTTAATTTAAGGCTTAGATGTTAATGGGTAGTTGATATTTGGATCGATTTGTGTCTTCCTTGTTGCATTAGTAGTTGCAAACACTAATTTGTGCCTATTTGACTTGGGCTCTTCTTGAGAAAGAGAGCTTGAGTCTAGAAAATTTAGTCCAACAAGGAATTGGGGTGAAATCAAGAGATTGATAGCCCTAATTAAAGGGTTAAACCTGGAGATAGTAATACCCGACTCGAGCCTATATTGCTTGCACAATTTTGACACCCAATTGGTCTTGAGAAAGTTAGTTAGGGAAAATTCACTCAATCTACCGAGAGGTATAGAGTGAGTAATTTCGTGCATTGGCTATATCACAATCCCTAACATAACGTCTTTGCCTTAGGATTTAAATCCCGTCAAGTATTCACCTAGGAGAAAGTCACTTCCCTAGTGCCTCTTTAACTAATTAGAAAACCCTACAAACAATCATTCTTAGTTTAATTTAACTTATCATTAGCATAAATATTAGAAGTAATAACCAACCAAAAAATGATTGGAAGAGTAATTAAGAGGACTATGTATCTCTAGTTTAGATAGGAATCCAATTCCCACTTCTAGCTCCACGTGGATTCGATCCCGACCATCTAGGGTAAAAGCTGCTTCGACCGCTCTCACCACTCTGTAGTGGTGTTGGGTTAGCTTCAATCAAGCTCCCACTTTCTTTAAGGACAGATAGAATGAAAACTACCACTAGCAAGGAATTAATTTTTTTCTATCTACTAGATACACAAAATCCTTTTTTTCTTTTTTAAAGTTCTAATTGATTTTTCTTTCTCTTTTTTCATTCAATCTCTTACATGTGATTCTCTCAAATTTTCAGCTAGTGCACGTTTATCCATTATTCTTAGATCCACTCAAAAGCCTACAATACCTCCACTCAGCTCGTAACAAGCTCCTAATAGATTCAAGTGCTCACGTGAGCTAAAAGGTTCAAACAGATGGTCAATTGAAATCAAGGGGCCAGGCTTGTAATGTGGTTGCCAAAGATGTATGATTACAGCTCCAAAAGAGGATAACTACGATATACAACAATTAGGTGGGTCATAAACATATAGCTGACTCAACAAATAAATGACTATATAACTTCCTAGACTGAGCAAGACTGCTATTTCGCGTTGCAAACACATGGGGTAAGTTCTAGACATCAATTGACATGCACTAAATATCAACAAAATCTCGCACACACATTGGTACATAACTCCCTTAGGATCATATCTATCCCGACTCTCTAGTCAAAGCATTTAAGCAAAGTCACAATCAAATAATTTAAGGAACTTATACATGAGTCAAGAATTGATCCTAGGCGTCACAACTACGGCACTCAACGCTATCAAGGTACAACAAAGTCAAGAAAAGTTATCTCCATTTAGCACTATGGCACGAGGCTTCTTTAATCCTATCAAAATAAAAACTAACTACACCCGGTTCAAGTAAAAATCCTTGGAAATAAACCGCTACATAAAGAAAAACCAAGGGGGGATTGTTACACTACCTAAAAAATAAAATAATCTTTTTTTCTTCGACTTTAATCCCTCAAGAAGATAGTGGAGGAAATCCATCGCCGAAAAAAGTCCATTTTTTAAACAAAAAAATCTTAAATAACGAGAAAAACACACACAAAAAAATAAAATAAAAATATACATATTTAGACCCTCCGCCCCACACTTTAAATTGTGGCATCTCCCCATGACACACAAGTAAAAGGCAAGAGGTAAAGAAAACTCCCCTGTATTTTTTTTCTTTTCCGAGAACTGATGAACTCCACCCCTAATTCTGAATTCATTCCTCATTTCTGCTTCTCGGACTACTTTATAGAGCTCATTAGGCCAAAGTACTCTGAGGATATCTGCAAGACCTGCTCTTTTCTTTCTTGCTTGGCCTCATTTTGAGTGGTGAATTGCTCCTTCAGGATGATACTCAACTTGTTCATGCATTCTTTCACAAGATCAATCCATGTATCTTCCTGTAAATTCCCAAAAATAAAATCCACATGATCAATGTGAGAATAAGAAAATAAAGAATAAAAGTCATGTGAATATTTCCGTGGTATGTCCAAGACCAATTGTTCCTCATTCTCTTCTACTAAAGGTTGTAAATATGGAAAGGTGGATGGGGGGTTGAACTATTCTTTTATTGCTTTACAATTAACCAAAGCCTCGTTATCAATCATCTCAATTGAATCAGAGCGTTCTTGCCGAGTGGTAAGTTCTCTCTGTGGATGTTCATCCTCTTGGGTAGGCTCATTCTCACACAATAACTTCTCCATATATTCACCATCACAACACAATGAGCTTTCTGAAAGTATACTTAGAGCCCGTTTGGCTTAGCTGATTTAGAGTAGCTGATAAGCAATAGGTGCTGAAAAGCACTTTTAAGTGTTGAAGTTGATTTAAAAAATAAGCAGTTACATGTTTGGCTAAAAGTGCTGAAATTAATAATAAGCAGATGAATAACTAGGTATACGAAGAGTTTTGTTTCAAAAAAGAGTATTTGTCACACCTACTTTTTCCTACCCTCGGAAGGGGGTATAAGGGAGTTTTTTCAATTTAAGTGACAATCGAAATGAGATTATTATTTAAGATCAGAGTCTCCACTTGGGATAGTTAATGGTGTCCCAAGTCACCGGTTTAGAATCCCGAATCGAGGAGATTTGACTCTATATTAATGTCTGCGAAACACATAAATTCGGGTAAGGAATTCTGTTAACCCAGGAGAAGGTATTAGGCATTATCGAGTTTCATGATTTTAGCACGGTCACTTTGATAATACTTGGCTTAAACAAATTGTTTGATTACTGATTTTAGAACCTATGTGCATTTTCCTCTTTTAATTAAGGAATTATCTTGAAACGGGTCTTCCATATGTGTACCCATTTGTTTGGCGCATCAAAAATCATGTCACGCGAACGTATCCACAATTAATAACGCTTTATTATTATTAAGGAAAGTTTGGCCAAAGTTGCGTGAATGCATACTCCGGTTTTGTTGTTAGAATCGTAATTATGTCACGCAAACGTGTACGCAACTACGATGGTATTTTAGATGTACCTAAAGCATTGCTACGATGTTCTTGAATTTCTTAATTTCTAGAATTTGAGACTAACGAATTTAGTCAACTTCCCAAGCTAGAAAGGTTCGAATGAATCGACAATTTGTAAGTCATAGGCTCACCTATAAAGCTACTGATCATAGGCCCAAAACTGAAGCTGAGATAAGTGGGTCTGGGAGCCTATAAGGCTACTGATCATGGGCCAAAAACTGAAGCTCAAATAAATGGATCTGGGCAGTGACATTCTTGATTAAAAAAGAACGTCGAAGGCCTTTTGCTAAGCTCCAGATCTAGGCCAAATATTGTTGGCACCCACTACTTACAACATAACCAATTCTGCCATATACAGCCCTTTATTTATTCTATGGCCATAGCTATATAATGTGCCAATAACAATACTTATCTATTTCTAATAACGCATAGTAGCAGATGATCAGAACCTCCCTCTAGGCATTAGATCAGATGAGACTTGGATCAAATTCATAAATGGAATAAAATAAACTAATCTAATTTCAATCCTAATTTCAGAGTACTATAGGACTGATATGAGGGCTAATATTCAACGAGTAGATTACCAAATGCTTCTGAACAACCAATCAAGCAAATGCCATAAAATAGCTAATTAGTACTAACGAGAAAGTAACCCAACGCAGAGAAGAATAAGGTTAATCGACAGTTCTACATAACATAACAGTAGTGCCATGAAGTCACGACAATGATAGATCAAATAGCCAATAGAGAGAATGATTCCCAACAAATAAACATTTGGGTAGAACTAGTCACAAGAACTAATCACAAGAAACAGCAAAGAATCTAGAGGAACATAACTTGTTGCAGCTAGCATGCTGACAGAATTGGTAGATCAGCAGGTTAGTTTTTGCGTAAGTGTTTCAACAATAGAGTACAATGGCATAGCTCAATCCACACATTTTTCTAGCAAGCAAACTCAAACCATATCAAGGAGGCACACATGAATCATTATCAACATAATGGATTAGGATAGTTTCAGACTCAAACCATTAAGAAATGATCATACTTTGCGTGAAATTGTCACGAATTCAAACTGATTTTAGCTAAATTAATAGCACAGGAAAACCAAAACTAAAAAAGAAGTAGCAAGAAAAAGATTTCC
Source organism: Nicotiana sylvestris (assembly GCF_000393655.2). Taxonomy (NCBI): domain Eukaryota; kingdom Viridiplantae; phylum Streptophyta; class Magnoliopsida; order Solanales; family Solanaceae; genus Nicotiana; species Nicotiana sylvestris. Next base: position 70,293,248 of record NC_091063.1, read on the forward strand.
AGCATTTCAAATTCGAACCCCAAGATCATTTCAAATTCAAAGCATGTCAAAGATGATTTCAGCACTCATTTCAAATTCAAACTTCAGCAGCAAAAGACTCACAAACTCGTTCCTGAGCATGTGAAGTAAGGAACAACTTGACACTAATTTATACTTGAAGACAAAGCTTGATGCTAGTTCATATAAGAATAAGCAAGGAATTCAGAAGATGATTTTTTGATTTCGTTTTTAAAAAATCTCATTTAACCAAAAAAACAGAGATGTTGATGAGAAAACAGGAAGATCAATCACTGAACCTTCATACAATGACCTTTAATTTGAAATAAGCATGTTTGAGCAATTTTATGCCTAAAAGGACACCAAGAGCACTCTAAGAGAAATGTGGAATCTAAAAATCACGCTAGGATTGAATTGAACATATTCACAATAAGCAAATCCAAACTTAGAAAATGCTTTAAGTACAAAGGTGAAACGGAGCTCGATCAAAATCCAGAATTGACACCATTCGAGACACACAAATAAATGCTTATACTAAACCTTAAACTCAACGTTTATTTCTAAACTTTCATGATATTTTTCACACCAGAAACAGTAGCGAAGGAAAGAAATAGACCTGCAATTGATACGTACAAAATAAAAAACTACTCTCGGAACTTCAAATCGTGACCTTCGAACAAGCCTCAACTCTAGAACTCAATCCAAACTCATAATGAAGATGAAATTTCCAAATTAAAGAGATGAAGAAAACATAAATGTGAACACCAAACTAAAAGAAACAAATATTTTTTGTTTTTTTTGTACTTTTTTTGTTCTTGGAATAAACGGAAGAACCACAACAGAAAAGAGGAAGAATATTTTAGAACCCTAATTTTCTCTCTCAGTTTTCTCTCCGGAAATTGCTCTCTAAAAAATCTTCTTCTCCCTCTGACAATACCATTTCTCTTATATATGACTTCAGGTATTCTCGAACCTTCTCCCCTCCTCTCCAAGAAATCTCCAAACAAAAATATTTTCCCGAATCTGATTTTTTACCCCACTTTTGATGAAAAACAGACAAATGGAGGGAGTGGATAAAATTGAATCCAATCCAACACTCCCCATTTCCATCCGAAGGATTAAAAATCCGAAAATAAATAAAAAAAAGGCATGTAAGGGAGAGGAAATTTGTTAGAAACGGTTAGAATCTTGGTGACATGGTGAAGATGTGGCCCATGTGAGTGAACTCGCCTGAGTTTCAGGCGAGTTGGGGTTGGCTCAGAGGTGGGAGACGATGAACAGTAGATGGTGCGCCGTTTCTAGGTCTGTTATGATTTCGAGGTTATTTTGGGAAAACTTTATAAAGGGGTTTATATATTAAGGGGGAATAGGGCGGGTCAGTGGGAACGAGTCTGGGATGGGGCTGTAATTTGGGCTGGATGAGGGGCTGGTAAGGGCAGATAGGAATGGGGCTGGTTGGGGAGGATTGGGCTAAATAGAATTTTGGCTCATTTGGACTTTAAGACCCACCTATTCCAATTCCATTTTCTTTTTGTTTTTCTTTATTTTTTTTATTTAAAAATATAAATTAAAATCTTAAATTAATTTTAAATTGTAAAATTAAATGAATTATATAATTCTAATATTTATAACAATTACCTGATCCTAAATTAAAAGAGAAAATCGTTATTCTAAGAATTAAAACGAAATGTGGAAAATGAACTAATTTTTTGTGATTTTCAAATTAGTAAAGCAATTACTTACTTATTTAATCCTAAAATATGAACACAAAATCTAAATTCAATGCATGGTATTATTGGTATATTTTTTATTTTAATAAAACAAACATGCATAAAAATGCAAATAATTAACGAAAACTCCTACAAAAAAATCTAAAAAAATGCGCAAAATTGGGAAAACTTTATTTCTTTAATTTGTAGGAGTATTTTGTATAGGGAAAAAATCACGTGCTCATAGCTTCTCCTCTTTGATTGGAAATACGAAGAGTTTTCGGTCAAAAATAAAGTGAGCGGATACGAGCGATTTTTGCCCGTTTGAATACTCCGTGGGAAGCATTTTTGAAAGATTTGACCGAACCTTGCTTCTGAGGTTGCCTACATATCCTTGGATATAAAGGAATCAAGTCAGTATAGTTCGGGAAGTTCTGGTAGGATGAGTTGGAGAATTGAGTGAGGTGCCCTTCCGTCGAGGTTCCGGTCCGCGGTCCTGTTATTACATCAAAAATGAAAAGACTAAATAAGCCTGTCAACTATGAGTTACAACATTCCTATCTATAAGTCTTCTGAAGTTTGATCTTGAGTCTTGAATAATTCTTGATGAAGACTTTAGATTTGAACCTTGGCGCTTGTTAGCTGCAGGTGCTAGCTCGTTCTTCTTTAGCTTTTCGGATCAAGACCGAACATGTAGTTCTTGTGACTTCAGTCATGTCTTGAGCAGCTCACATCTTTCATCAACTTCTACATTTGGATTCACTTCTTGCCTTTTTTTTTATTCTGGATTGTGACTAACTTTTGTTGATCATCTCGGACTGTTGACTCGCATTTTTGCCGCGAGCTTATGCTACTTCTAACTCGAATTGAATTTTGAAATGACTTCCCTTGTTCTCTAGGTGGGCGCCTGATTGCCAAAACTTTAACTTTATTCCCTTGTTCTCATGGTAGGTGCCTGATTGCTAAACTTGAACTTCTTTTCCCTGAAACTTAAGTTGCTTTCCTTTGTGCTCCAGGTGGGTGCCTGATTGCCAACACTTGTACTATTTTTTCCTTGAAACTTGAACTGTTTTCCCCTGTTCTCTAGGTGGGCGCCTGATTGCTGACACTTGCACTATTTTTCCTTGAAACTTGAACTGTTTTTGCTTATTCTCCAAGTGGGAGCCTGATTGCTGAACTTGACCTGCTTTCCTTTGAACTTGTGTTGTCTTCCCTTGTTCTCCAGGTGGGCGCCTGATTGCTGAACTTGAAATTCTTTTTCTTGAGACTGCTTTTCCTTTGAACTGTTTTCCCTTGTTCTCCAGGTGGGTGCCTGATTGCTTGAACCTATAATGCTTTCTATTCTTGAAACTCGTATTGTCTTCCCTTGTTCTCCAGGTGGGCGCCTTATTACAACAAAACAGACAAAATAAAAGAAATTTTTCTGCCCCAGTTTGATATTGGGAACATCTGTGAGTGTTAACCGATTCTTGTTATCAAAATAAATTCTAAACTAAATTCCTTTATCCTGAAAATTTCAAACCAAGCTTCATCTCAAAAGTGAAAAACATAAATACCAAATTATACTTTCTAAAAGTAGACCTCTCATCAGACCTTGTCATTTGCGAGGGTCTCAAAACATACTAAATCCTGTTATCCAGGAGGGTACTGGAACTTACTGCTGAGCCTGTCAGGCCCCTGCTTTCCTCACGGAGGGTTTCTCCGAAACAAACGAAATTTCTTGCCCCTATTTCAATCAAAGAAATTTTTTATCAGTTTGAAAATATGGTGGTTAGTTTGCGGCATTCTTGCTGAGGGTGGCCTTTCCACTACTATGCTTTGTTATGCTCAGCTGCATCTGACTGGCAAAGAATTGTTTCACCTTCTGATTGAACCTTAACCACGAAACCCTGAATGATTCGAGTGTTTTTTAGTCAACCTGCTATTTTAACATATTTGTCTTTCCCATCTGAACCTCTGTATTTCTCCTCACAATTCCCGAAACCACTTGATCACTTGAACCCCAGCTAACACCTTATTTTCCATTTTGCATCATGCTATTTCTAGCATGCTATGACCGCACTTTGCTTTTGTGCAATTTGGAAGTTGGTAATAAGCTTTGCAATCCTTTCTTTTTGCTTAGCAGGGCTAACATTGAAAAAGCCTTTGAGGAGTAGACCCAAAAGGAGATGAAATACAATGACTTTAGGAGTTATGAATAGAGAATCAAAATCAAAACAAAAGACTGTTTGAGGAAGTAAAGAAAAAAGGACTTATCTGAGTGAGGCTGCTGGCATCAATGATCATGACATGCACTTTGGATTAATCAGCCTATCCATTCATCAATCCTCTTTCAGACATTCAAATTTTATGCCTGGGGTTCCCATAATCCGATTCCTTTACAAAGTCAACAACCTTGTTCGGCTCGTGATACCCCGACGGGGTTTTCACCAGCAAACCTCTCTCATTTATTCATCTCTCAACTCATCGTCGCCTTACGGTGCCCGTGAGGGTTTTCACCAATAAGACTCTCTCATTTTTCATTTCTCTCAGCTTTCCATCGCCTTACGGTGCCCGTGAGAGTTTTCACCAATATGACTCTCATTTTTCAGTTTTCCTGCTTAGAACGGAGTGTTGTCCCTGATATGAATCACACCTCTACTTGCTTGACTTGGCATCCCTCGAAGATTGATTGGAAGGTCTTTCTTTGGACCGTAATGTGGGATTTTGGATAGGGTTTAGAAAGAGAAGATATCACAAAGGCTCAAAACAAACTGAATGAGTTCAAAATTACAACTTTCGGAATCAGATCTTTTGCCAAACCACAACTTCTACCCTAGTTTCTTTTCCTGGGGGCTTTTCAATTTTTGTTGATGGGACCGAACCGTGAGGCTGCCTACGTATCCTTAAAAAGGAATCAGGTCAAACGTAGTTCATGTCATAGGATCTCCTTTCTTCTCTTTTTTTTCTTTTCTCTTTGTTTTTTTTTCTTTTTCCTTTCTTTTTTCTTTTTGCTTTTCTTTCTATTTTTCTTTCTTTTTTTCTCTTCTCTTTTCCTCTTTTCCTTCTTTATTTACCTTTTGTGTCCGTGTTTCTAAATTGACTACTGATTCCAAAAGAGGGGTATGAAAGAAATTAAATAAGGCTCAAAAGGATAATAAAGGATAAAGTGTTTAGATAGCAGAATAAAATGTCTTCGTCATTCCAATATTCAAAACATGCCAAGTACAAACAACACATTTAAGAAAATCATACATAATATCTTTTGACTGCATCAGAATTGATAACCATATCCACACATTTTCCTTCTACATCCGTTAAATACAAAGAACCATTGCACAACACTCTCGTTACCACGAGCTCCCCCTGCCAATTTGGATCAAACTTGCCTTTAGCTTCAACTTGATGCGTCAGGATGCATTTCAATAGTGTTTCTTTATGTTCTATCTGCCCCAATTTCACACAATTTGAGCTTGAAGTGATCTCAAAATGCCTTTACATATAATGTCCCTATCATCTTCAAAATTGTTTCATTGCTTCATGACTAAACTAACTCTTAAAACCAGGCTGAGAATTACATGTGCATGTCATGTCACTAGAGTCAGCAGGAAAAGAACTATAAAAGGGAAAGAGAACTAAATAAACAACTGACTAGAAATAATAGAAAATAGGAAATTGCATTAGACGGATGGTGAAAGGGTTTGAACAACAAAACAAGTAAAATAAATAAGACAACACTAAAAGAGCTACTACGACCAAACAAATTAGGCAAAATAAAAGGATATAAGGGTTTAAGTCACAAGACAATATCCGGATCACAACCCTAAAAATAACCCGGACAATAGAAATGACAACAAAATAAATGACCAAGAATCCTCCCCAGCTAGCCAAGAGATGAAGCATCTTTCAAATTACTAAGCACGACGTCTTAGCCACTGCGTTCCACATCAATATTTCCAAGACCATTACCAACTTCAATATCATTAAGTACATTGAGTAAGTTCCCAAGAGGATTTGCGTACTCCCTATCACTATCCTTGATCAGAATTATCCCCTTTTGAATCATTCTTTCGATTTCCCTTTTCAAAGCACGACAATCTTCAATGTTATGCCTTTGGACGTTAAAGTGATACATGCATCGTACATTAGGATCAAAACCTTTTGCATATGGGTCTGGAGTACAACCAAAGAGTCGCTCAATCAGGCCACATTACTTGAACTTTTCAAACAAGCTTGTGTAGGATTCTCCGATGGGCGTGAAATTATATTTTTGCCTTTGTTTCCCTCTATGCCCCAGTTTCCTAGGGTTATTGGATGCTCGAAAATGCTGTGAAGGCAAAAGTGCATTATGCGGTGCTGGCGCTCGCCATGAGAAATGACTCAGTAGTTGGACAGATGACCGAACGTTATTTGGAGGATAATACTAGGGTGAATTATGAGGTCGGTATTGAGGTTGAAAGCATTTAGCAGGAATGCCCACTGGATCCTGTCATTGGCGAGGCTCAGCAACATATTTTCTATCAACGGGAGGACTGTCCTGAGCAACATGTTCGTTCCATCTGAACCAAAATTCCCTAAATCTTTCCTTGGGTTTCTTTTCCATCTGATATAGGGAGGAGCGGTCTCGGACAATGTCTATATTGTACTAAAAGTGTCGCACAAAATCTTGAGCCATGTCACCCCATGCATGTCACTTACTGACATCTTGACGAGTAAACCACTCCAAAGCTACCCCAGTCAGGCTCTCACTGAAATGCACCATCAGCAGCTCATCTTTCTCACCAACACTTCTCATTTCACTGCAATAACCCCTCAGATGGCTACTAGATCTCCACGCCCATCATACAAATTAAACTTTGGCATCTTAAACCCTTTCAGCTTTCTGGATATCTCATCTTGCTCCACTGTCTTAGCATGCTCTGTAGTCTCACTAGGAGGCTCAAAATGAGGAGCGTAAGAGTATGGACCTGAGACCTTGAAAATTGGATCTGGAGCATAGTGTCGGGCATCGGGGATTTTGAACACAATCTCGCTAGAGGATCGAGGAGAGGTAGCAAGTGGAGGATCTACAAAAACATGAGTGGTCAAAGGAGCGAGATATGATGTGGTTCTAAGGGGTGGAGTATGAAAAGATTGTGGGGAGATATCCTGACCTTATGACAGTGGCAGAACGGTGAAAAGGCTTCCAGTGAAGTTAGTGGGAACTGATGGTGGAAGACTCCCACTAATCCATGCTTGGTATATTTCGGTCATCTGTCCTTTCAACCTTAAGACCTCTTCTTTCAACTCATATTCTGACTCAACCATCTCCTTAGATGGATCAGTAACACTTGCATCCAGCTCTTAGCTAGCCATGATCAACTTGTTTTTAGACCTAGTGTTGTACGGGTGGGTTGCCAGAATGCTGAACAAACTAACTACCTGCCTGTACTTGATGACAACAAACAAACTTGTTAGCGATTAGAGCTTAACAGATAGGCAACCGCACGTTGGGGATGCAATGCACCTAAGCAGTTAACCATTTCTATTATGCATTTGAATGGTTGCTTGCGTCATCCCAGCTTTCACTATTTTGCAACTTTCTTTCTCTCTTTCCTTTTCATTTATGCTTTTCTTTGCTTGATTCTTGTCTTTATTCTTTCATTTTTCCTCTCTTGTTTTGTCATTTTTTCTTTCCCCACAATTTCTTGTTTTCTCTCCTCTTTTCCTTTCTATTTCATGATTGTGATCGAATTCTATGGGGATTGCCTATGTATCATGACGCCGCATGAATCAGACCAACCTTAGTTTTGGGAACATATGCGAAATAAAAAAATATTTTTGGGGTTTTCAAATTTTCATAAAATAAAATAAAAGAAAAGCATCTTGAGTACGACGACTTCTCCTACATATTTAAACATAAAAACTGACAGACTCGATGAGTGGACCAACAAACTTCAAAAGAAAACTAAAAATACAAACTCGAGAATGAACTGACAATACAGACTCGAAAATGAACTAACAAAATACAGACTCGAACAGAGTCAAGAATACATAAGTGCCTCAACTACTGCTCCAGTTGGTCTTGCTGCGAGCCTTTGTGCCATATCTTCTTGGAGGCGAAACAAGTCATCCATGATTTGTTGGACAAAAATCATAACTGAAGCGAAGAACATGGATCTGGTCATGTCTTCGCACTCGTTGCACTTCATCACGATGTAGTCCGCAATTCTCCTAACCCTTTCCTTGATAATACCCTTCTCTTGTAGCAACCATCCGATCTGTTGAGATCTGGCCCCTAAAACTTGTTCGGCTATCTGATTTTGCTCTTGAAGCTGCTGCATGTCTTTTTCTAGCTATGACATCACGACATAGTAGTGCTCCCTTTCTGCTTTGAAGTCTCTTGCCTGCTTGGCCATTTCGTTCTCAAGGACATTGACCTTTTTCTTTATACTCACCATTCATTTGTCATACTTCTCCTTCAGTTTTCGAACGAAACAAACTCATCCCTCTTCATTCTTAGCTAACTTGGCTCGGGCATTTGCTAGTTCCGCTTCAGTCTATGGTAAATCTGTGATGACCCAAAAGGTCATCACTTGTTTTTAAAATGAATTCTGCATTCCTAGGCCTTAAAACCTCTTTTAGCATCACCTCGATTTGCATGCAAAGTTGAGGCGCATAGCTAAAAGGCTTATATGTGAAAATCTGTGAAAAATAATAAATTTTGACTGTAAAATGAATTAATTTGATTCCGGTCAACATTTTGGGTAAACAAACTTGGACGCATGATTTGACGGTCCCGGAAGGTCCGTAGGAAAATATGGGACTTGGGCGTATGCCCAGAATTGAATCCGAGGTCCCAAGCCCGAGAAATGAATTTTTGAAAGAAATTATTTTCTGAAAAATATAAAGGTTTTTGAAAGTGAAATGTTATGTGAAACCTGTGGTATCGGGCCCATATTATGGTTTCGGAGCCTGGAACAGGTTCAATATGATTTATATGTGTTGTCGGTAAAGTTTAGTAAGAAACGGAATCCATTTGACATGATTCGGACCTTAAATGCAAATTGATGTTTAAAGAAGTTTTGAGAAATTTCATTGATTTTGAGGTTTATTTCAACGTTCATGATGTTATTTTGGTGATTTGATTACACGAATAAGTCCGTAGGATGTTTTTGAGGTAGTGTGCATGTTTGGTTTGGAGCCCCGAGGGCTCGGGTGAGTTTTGGATAGGCCACAGTGTGGATTTTTAGACTTAGAAAGTTGCAGATTTTAGCCGGTGTGCCCAGGCCTGCAGACTTCACATTTGCAAAGCCTGGCTCGCAAATGCGAGCTCACAAATGTGAAGTCTGGATCGCAAATATGAAAACAACCCAGGCCTTTCTTGCTCACAAATGCGAGGCTTTGATCGCAAATGCGATTACCCCCTGTTTCAGCCTTGAGTCGCAAATGCGACGCCCCTCTCGCAAATGCGAGCTTCGCTTCGCAATTATCAAGCCATCAGAGGTCGGTGATCGCAATTGCAAACCCTTGTTCGCAATTCCCACATCTGAGACCTGCAACTTTTATAGTTAGACGAATTTTAACCCATTTTCATATCTTTTCAAAATACAAATTCCCTAGGGCGATTTTTCAAGAACAACTCTTCTCCCAAATTGATTTTAAGTTAAATTTTACTCATTTCCTTCAATCATTAACATCTTTTAACATGATTTCAACTCAAAATCAATGATTTTTATGGGGGAAATTGGGTGTTCTGGGTAGAACCTAGGTTTTTTAAAAATTGGGGATTTGGACCTCGATTTGAGGTCCGATTTCAAAATAAATTATATATTTGGGTTCGTGGGGGAATGGGTAATCGGGTCTTGGTTCGAACCTCAGGTTTTGACCATGTGGGCCCGGGGGCGATTTTTGACATTTTAGGAAAAACTTTAGAAAACGTATTTCCAAGCATTAGAATTGATTCATTTAGCATTTATTAATATAATTTAGTAACGTATGGCTAGCTACAAGCGAGTTGGTGGTGGAATCAAGAGGTAAAGCGATAGTTGAGGCTTGAATTGTGTTCGTGACATCGAGGTAAGTGTTTGGTGTAACCTTAGCTTGAGAGATTAGGAGTTGTGTCTTATTTTCTACGTGTTAATTGTGGAGTACGACTTATTGGCATAGTGACGAGTATCTATACGTCGGTGTCAAGCATGCCCGTGGGTCCTGTATTATAATTGTTGTGATTCTGTGGTGGTTTATTGTGCCTCACATGTTATTATCATCATTGTTCCCTTGTCGGGACGTTTGTTTGATATTATTGTTCCCTTGTCGGGATATTGTTGAAATATCATTGTTCCTTTGCTGGGATATTATTGAAATATCATTGTTTCCTTGCCGGGATGTTGTTGAAATATTAATGTTCCCTTGCCGAGAAGTTGTTATATTGTTCTTGTTCCCTTGCCGGGATTCTTTTTGATTGTTTTTGATTTGTAAGAACGGAGCGGGTGGCACACCTTCCACAAGATATATGAAATGGGAGTGGGTGGTATGCCTACCACAAGATATATGAAATGGGAGCGGGTGGCACGCCTGCCACAAGATAAATGAAATTGGAGCGGGTGGCACGCCTGCCACAAGATATATGAAATGGGAGCGGGTGGCACGCTTGCCACAAGATATTTGAAATGGGAGCGGGTGGCATGCCTGCCATGAGATATTTGAAATGGGAGCGGGTATCACGCCTGCCACAAGATATGTGAAATGGATCGGGTTGCACGCCTGCCACGAGATAAATGAATTGGGATCGGGTTGCACACCTGTAACGAGATGTGGAATGAAAGTGAATTCTGCCTTCGTTTTTCCTTACCTCGTTAGTAGTTGGATTTTGGTTCCTTTATAATTCTCTTGATATTCGGTTGTTACTTGTTATTGCCCGAAGCATGTTTTCCCATACCTTGTATTTAGCAGTCTTAGACCGTCTGTGTTACTGTGACACCAGGTTTTGGGTGATCAAGGCTTAAGCAATTGTAATAGATACATACTTCAGATATTTTATGGTTTTCTTCCGCTTAAACTAAATTTTCAATGTTTATACATTATCGCTTTATGTTTGTTAAAAAGAAAGAAATGGATAATGAAGTAATAGTTTAAGGGTTTGGCTTGCCTAGCTCACATTAGTAGGCACCATCACGACTTCCGGGGACGGAAAATCCGAGTTGTGACAAAATCATCCTCATAGTCACGTACTTTTTGTGTAAGCCTATAGATGAGCTTTTCATCTTTTCTACTTCTGCCCGGGTTCTCAGCTGCTATTCTCATTTTTCGAACTTGGGCTTGGAGAGCTTCATTTTCTTGGGCCAACCTTCTTTTTTCACCTTCAGCTTCTTGTGCCTGAAGATCATTATTGAATTCCATGTTTCTTAGCTTTTCTTCCAAGGTGTGAATCACAGGTTAATATGTTTTCTCCTTTTCTCCTCAGGCCAACCTTTCTTGGATTTTATCATCAAAAGCTTGAACATGAGGTCTCTTGGTAGGCCTCTCGGGCTCAGGCTCAGGCTCTGGCATGTTGTTTACACAAGACCTTTTCTCAAACCACGTAGCGTAATCTGGATCCACTTCCCCCTTTGCAACATCTGGTACCTGGGTTCCATTTTTCAGATACCGGCAACCATTCCAATCCTTATGAACTAAAGTTTCTGGCAATGCAACTTCTGGATGTAGCTCAATGACCTGGGTGGTTAGATATTTATCTTTGGGCACCACCTAATATCTTCATAACTGCCTTAAGACTCTCTGTGGTGCGTATGGCTGGATGCTCCTCAAACCTATCAACCTTAGGTAACCATTGGTAGTCGTTATGTATATGGCTTCTATTATCGAGAGTCGTCCTATATTCCACTCGACCTGACTTGCTTTGAGAGCTTTCAAGTGGGAGACCCAGGCTTCAAACCCTTCTGGTGCATTGTAGTCTTTCACCCTTTCCTCATAACTCTTGATGAAGTTATCCGTGCTCGAACCATAACTCATGAATTTGGGGTGATGGCGGAGATGCTCGATCAACCACATTTATAGAAGAATATTGCAACATTCAAATAATTGAGCACCGGCTTTGCATAATGTCAATGCTCGATGAATGTCTGCCAACACTAACAGAGAAAGTGTATGATCTTTCTTGGTAGTGAGGATTTGTGCAATCCTGGCCATACAAATATCCACTGTCCCTTCCACATTTGGAAAGACCATGATCCCCAAAAATGCCACAATAAAAGCGAACCGACGATGAATTTGCCAGAGGCCCTTATCATGTTTGTTGCTCAAACCCTTTTCATGCGTTTCGAACCCAGCTGAGTGCCTGAACCTGAAGTACAAGAAGTAGAAAGAAAAACACTCTTTGCTTACATGGGCCTTCTTCATCTGTTTACTAATATTCAGGAGGTCAAAGAACTTGTGCACCGAAGAAGCCCTCGGAAATATAAGTTGTTGATTCCTCAAGTCCCGGACAAACTCAATATACCCGGCCATTTACTCCAGAGTAGGGGGTGATCTCAAAGTCCGAGAAACGAAAAACATTGTGGACAGGGTCCCAAAAAGTTACCTAAGCCTTGATTAGATCTTCCCGTGGTTTGATTTCCAAAACATTTATAAGGGCACCTAACTGTTTTTTCACCCAATCCTGACCATCTTCATCTAGATCATTCCACCACATACGCAACTGCAACTGAGCCTGTTCTATGACCAACTCTGACGGGTTATAGGCAGTGTTCATTTGTACCTGTGGGAGATTAAGGTTAGGTTTGACTCTGGTGGACCCTTTTTGTAAACCAGGTTTTTCCATTTCTAAAAGAAAATCAACGGACCATGATTCCTTCCCCTATATGCTAATTTTAGCATAAATGGCCTTTTTTTTTTTTGCAAACGTGGCCCCTTCCCAATTCCAAATAAATTTTGAGGCTGGGGAGAACTACTTTATGGAAAAATGACACTTTACCGACAGACTTGTCCGTTCTTTTATGAAAATAGCCCTTCGACAACTGAAGATACTCTAAGGCTATATCGGCAAGAACAGCTTAAGATATTACCGAAGCTGGATCGGCTTATTTTTTACCAAAACCCCAAACTACATTTATTTGACCAATTACTCTTTTTCTTTTTTTCGAAAAATAAGGCTGAACCTTTTGTAGGTTGCCTACGTATCCCACATCCGGTGAGAATCAAACCTGTGTAGTTCGGTCAGTTTTGACATACTTAAAAAGGACACAATATTGACTTATTTTGAAATGACTCTTTTCTTTTCCCTTTTTTTTGAAAAATGTTCGACAGAGTTTCAGGACATTTCCAAATACCGGTGATTTTTAGAGACATGCTCTTTCTACATCACCTTTGGGTTTTCTCTTGATTTATTTTTTCCTATCCGATCAGCATGCAGGCCGAAACAAATAAATGTTCACATAGCACATAGGATGCATCAGGATGGTCTGTTATTTTGGGTACACCTGTCCTTGACAAACCCAACCCCTGTGTTGAGTCCCATAAGTCAAATGCACATGATGCAAACAAATGTTCCTACTAGGGATCCGGCATGAGGTTGTGTTTTTCTATGTTTAAATCCTGCGGTTGTGTTCTCGACCTGGCTTACCTGAGCGGACAACTCGAGCCGAAGAGGGGGCAATATATCGGGAGCACTGAAGTCTACCAGGCCTTATTGCTGGCCCATCCTCATTATAACTTCTACAGAAAAAGCGGGCCACGCGAACGTGTGCACCATTTTCAGAAGACTCAGAGGGGTGGCGTAAGAAGATAATTGTATACAATTCAAATAATATCAAAACAGTAAATAGACAGCAATTAGCACAAAGGTTCACAAAAATACAATAATATGAACAATAAATAAAGCTAAGTAAAAATCATAAAAACAAGCTCGAATTCTTGAACCCTGAACCAGATATTCTGGGTTCGTTCCCCAGCAAAGTCGCCAGAGCTATCACACCTCCTTTTTCCTACCCCCGAAAGGGGGTATAAGGGAGTTTTTCTAATTTAACTGACAATCAAAATGGGATTATTATTTAAGATCAGAGTCGCCACTTGGGATAGTTTATGGTATCCCAAGTCATTGGTTTAGAATCCTGAATCGAGGAGATTTGACTCTGTATTAATGTCTGCAAAACACATAAATCCGAGTAAGAAATTCTGTTAATCCGGGAGAAGGTGTTAGTCATTCCCGAGTTCCATGGTTTTAGCACGGTCGCTTTGATCATACTTGGCTTAAACAAATTATTTGATTACTGATTTTAGAACCTATGTGCATTTGCCTCTTTTAATTAAGAAATTATCTTGAAACGGGTCACGCATACGTGTACCTATTTATTTTACGCGTCAAAATTTATGTCAAGCGAACGTATCCACAATTAATAACGCTTTATTATTATTAAGGAAAGTTTGGCCAAAGTTGCATGCACTCATACTCCGGTTTTGTTGTTAGAATCGTAATTATGTCACGTGAACGTGTACACAACTACGATGGTATTTTAGACATGCCTAAAGCATTGCTATGATGTTCTTGAATTGTTTAATTTCTAGAATTTGAGATTAACGAATTTATTTAACTTCTTAAGCTAGAAAGGTTCGAATGAATCAACAATTTGTAAGTCATAGGCTCACCTAAAAAGCTACTGATCACGATCCCAAAACTGAAGCTGAGATAAGTGGGCCTAAGAGCCTATAAGGCTACTGATCATGGGCCAAAAATCGAAGCTCGGATAAATGGATCTGGGCAGTGACATTCTTGCTTAAAAAAGAACGTCAAAGGCCTTTTGCTAAGCTGCAGATCTAGGCCAAATATTGTTGGAACCCACTACTTACAACATAACCAATTCAGCCATATACAGCCCTTTATTTATTCTACGGCCATAGCTATATAATGTCCCAATAACAATAACGATTATCTATTTCTAATAATGCATAGTAGCAGATGGTCAGAACCTCCCTCTAGGCATTAAACCAGATGAGACTTGGATCAAATTCACAAATGGAATCAAATAAACCAATCTAATTTTAATCCTAATTTCGGAGTTCTATAGGACTAATATAAGGGCTAATATTCAACGAGTAGATTACCAAATGCTTCAGAACAACCAATCAAGCGAATGCCATAAAACAACTAATTAGGACTAACGAGAAAGCAACCCAACGCAGAGAAGAATAAGGTTAATCGATAGTTCTACATAACTTAACAGTAGTGCCATGAAGTCACGACAATGATAGATCAAATAGCCAATAGAGCGAACGATTCCCAACAAAGAAAACATTTGGGTAGAACTAATCACAAGAAACATCAAAGAATCTAGAGGAACATAACTTGTTGCAGCTAGCACACTGACAAAATTGGTAGATCAGCGGGTTAGTTTATGCGTAAGTGTTTCAACAATAGAGTCCAATGGCATAGCTCAATCCACATTTTTTCTAGAAAGCAAACTCAAACCATATCAAGGAGGCACACATGAATCCTTATCAACAAAGTAGATTAGGATAGTTTCAGACGCGAACCATTAAGAAACGATCAAACTTAGCATGAAACTGTCACAAATTCAAACTGATTTTAGCTAAATTAATAGCATATCTTAACAGGAAAACCAATAATGAAAACGAAGAAGCAAGAAAAGGATTTCCAGCACTTCAAATTCGAACCCCAAGATGATTTCAAATTCGCAGCATTTCAACAATGATTTCAGCACTCATTTCAAATTCAAACTTCAGCAGCAAAAGACTCACCAAAACTCGTTCCTGAGCATGTGAAGTAAGGAACAACTTGACACTAATTTATACTTGAAGACAAAGCTTGATGCTAGTTCATATAAGAATAAGCAAGGAATTCAGAAGATGATTTTTCGATTTCATGTTTAAAAACTCTCATTTAACAAAAAAACAGAGATGCTCATGAGAAAACAGGACGATCAATCACTGAACCTTCATACAATGACCTTTAATTTGAAATAAGCATGTTTAAGCAAGTTAAGCCTGAAAAGGACACCAAAAGCACTCTAAGAGAAATATGAAATCTAAAAATAATGCTAGAATTCAATTGAACATTTTCACAATAAGCAAATGCAAAGTTAGAAAATGCTTTAAGTACAAAGGTGAAACAGGGCTCGATCAAAATCCAGAATCGACACCATTCAAGACACACAAATAAATTCTTATACTAAACCTTAAACTCAGCATGTATTTCTAAACTTGCTTCATATTTTGCACACCAGAAACAATAGCGAAGGAAAGAAATAAACCTGCAATTGATACGTAGAAAACAACAAATTACTCTCGGAACCGCAAATCGTGACCTTTGAACAAGCCTCAGCTCTCGAACTCAATCTAAACTCATAATGAAGATGAAATTTCCAAATTAAAGAGATGAAAATAGAAATGTGAACACCAAACTAAAAGAAACAAATATTTTTTGTACTTTTTTTGTTCTTGGAATAAACGGAAGAACCACAACAGAAAAGAGGAAGAATATTTTAGAACCCTAATTTTCTCTCTCAGTTTTCTCTCCAGAAATTGCTCTCTAAAAAATCTTTTTCTCCCTCTGAAAATACCATTTCTCTTATATATGAGTTCAGATATTCTTGAACCTTCTCCCCTCTTCTCCAAGAAATCTCCAAACAAAAATCTTTTCCCGAATTTGACTTTTTTACCCCTCTTTTGATGAAAAAACGGACAAATGGAGGGAGTGGATCAAATCGAATCCAATCCAATGTTCCCCATTTTTCCTCACTTCCATCTGAAGGATTAAAAATCCGAAAATAAACCAAAAAAGGGCATGTGAGGGAGATGAAATTTATTAGAAACGGTTAGAATCTTGGTGACGTGGTGAATATGGGGCCCGTGTGAGTGAACTCGCCTGGGTTTCAGGCGAGTTGGGGTTGGCTCGTAGGTGGAAGATGATGAATAGTAGATGTGGCATCGTTTCTAGGTTTGTTGTGATTTAGGGTTTATTTGGAGAAAACTTTATAAAGGGCATATATATTAAGGAGGAATGGGCCGGGTCAGTGGGAACGGGTCTGGGTTGGGGCGGTAATTTGGGCTGGGGTGAGGGACTGGGTAAAGGCAGATAGGGAATGGGGCTAGTTGGGGAGGATTGGGCTAAATAGAATTTTGGCCCATTTGGACTTAAGACCCACCTATTCCAATTTCATTTTGTTTTTGTTTTTGTTTTTTTTCTTTTTTTTTAAATTAAAAATTTAAATTAAATTTCTAAATTAATTCTAAATTGTAAAATTAAATGAATTATATAATTCTAATATTTATAACAATTACCTGCTCCTAAATTAAAAAAGAAAAATTGCTATTCAAAGAATTAAAACAAAATGTGAAAAATGAACCAATTTTTTTTTATTTTCAAATTAGTAAAGCAATTAATTACTTATTTGATACTAAAATGTGAACACAAAATCTAAATGCAATGCATGGTATTTTTGGTATATTTTTTAATTTTAATAAAACAAACATGCACAAAAATGCAAATAATTAACGGAAAATCCTACAAAAAATCTAAAAAATTGCGACTAATTGGGAAAACTTTATTTCTTTAATTTGTAGGAGTATTTCGTATAGGGCAAAAATCACGTGTTCACTATATTTTAGAGATAAAATAGTAAATATTTTGGTCAAACCTAAAGTAATGCTGAAATTTGATAAGTTGGGAGAGACCAACTTATGGTTTTTCGCTTATTTTTGGCTTATAAGCACTTAATTTATAAGCACTTTTAAGTTTACCAAACGCGTAGATAAGCCAAAAAGTGCTTATAAGCCAGTTTGACAAGCTTATAAGCTTAGCTAAACACCCTCTTACTATTTGACTCACTTGCGTTGTTAGGTTCTTAATGGCTTCAACATTTTGTATAAGTCCTTCTTGATTTTGTATAAATCTTTCTTTGACACTATTCATGAACTTATGCATAAGCTCTTCTAAAACTACCATTCTCTACTTGAGGTGGTTGCCTCACTTCGCTTTCATTCCAGTCATAATAAGGGTATTCATCCCAATCAGAGTTAAGATTGTACCCATATGAAACCTCATATCTGTACAGACTAGAAATATAATGAGACTGTTCAAAAGACGAACCATAGGAAGAATACTTACCTACTTGAAAGTCAACCCATAGATGATTTCCACTACATTTAAAACAAATAGCAAACTTGTTATAATGTCCAGCTGCAAACTCTACAACTATTTTCTTAGGCTGGTTGCACTCCATCTTCAACAACAATTAGAGTTCAATATCAAGAATAATTCTTCAAGCTTTATCCCTAGCACTTGTCAGGTACTACAAAAGAAATCTTGAAGAGAAGTTAACTAAAACATAAAATAAAACAAAAGAAAAAAAATTAAGTCCTGAATTAGCACCAGAAATTATTTTGAGCACTATTGATTACTAATCCCCAGCAATGATGCCAAAATTAGACGAACGTAAACACAACATGAAATTAATGCTGGTAGCCAAAGATAATATAGTTATGATTATCGTCTCATGGATTGAATTTAAATAATGTTCAAGTAATTTCTAGCTTAACACTATTTAGTATGAATAAAACGTTCGTTGGGATGATTAACAACTAAAATTAACTATGAAACTAAAACAATTCACAATTGATCACTAGATGATAAGAGTTGAGCAACATTGAGGGAAAAATAAGGTTCGTGACAGGATAGATGTAAGATAGCTATTTGAGACCCAACTCTAGTTCAATTCACTCTAATGTTCTAATGATTTTGATGAATTTACTCAATGATTAGTTCAAACGTGTTGTCAGACTCCTCTCTTGATTAAATCTTAACTCTACGAGGTGAACTAATATAAGCACTGTGAAAATATGCAAACATGCGTTTATGGATTAGTCTTTAGGAAAACGTCTCTCGAATATTCTCCAAATATGATTTAATCAACAATTCAACAAGCTCTTTCGATTTCTTAAGAGAATCACTGAATTAAAACAAACAAAATAATGCAAGATAATCACCATAATATTCCTCTTTCAATTAAATAAATTGGTGAATAAAGTTACAAGCAATCCAACGCTCCATAAACGAATTCAAGCAAAGAACTATAAAATATATAAACTCTACTTATCAGAACTAGAGTTGATGCAAAGAAATATAGTTTTTAAAATTAAAAGTCCTCTAAAATAGAATTTTTGATTGATTTATACTTTGTAGAAACGGGCTCGGACGAAACTATCATTTTCAAGCCTAAGTGAGACAATTGGACAACAAAAATACACTAGCGCAATGCCATGTGCTGCCCCATGCGCCGCACTAGTGAGGATATTTAGAGAATTGATTTTTTTCACTCAGCATGAATTTTTCACTAGCGCCCCATGGCACATGGCGCGGTAGTACATTTTTCTCATAGTAATCTCTTTTTCTCACTTTTTTGAAATATAGACTAGGTCCTCGACCCCCAAGCGTGATCCCAACTTAATTTCTTGGGATTCTACTTAGATTTCAAAGCTCCAACTAATATTTTTATCTCCAAACTCGCTTCTTCACTCGAAATCACATCTTACACAACATAACACACGTAATAAGTACAAAGTACTAACAATTAGTCTCAAATACAATTAAGGTATAGTAATTAGAGTGTAAAATATAGCTAAGATATGAGTTCATAGCCTACCATCAATATGGCGTTATTCCGGAATGTTTAAGTATAATTTAGATGTGTTCTACAAAGTTTGAATGTTTGAAAGTTAAAAAAAGATTTGATCGTTGATTCATGATTTTGATGTTATTCGTGAAGTTTTGAGCCTTTAAATCAGTTTGGATAAGGTATTGGAACTTTTGGTGTGATTGGATGGGGTCCTAGGGACCTCGGGTGTGATTCGAATTGGTTTCGGACCAATTTTGGGTGTTTTACTACTGCTGGTTGTTGGTGTTGGTGTTGTGCTTCACGATCGCAAGTGGACTTACATGATTGCGAAGAAAGAAGTTGGTGGGCTGCCTTTTTGTGCTTCGTGGACATAAAAAAGGAGTTAAGAACACGGAGAATGATCTGGGCTAAGGACTTTTACCCTACGCAAGCACGACAAGGTAGTTGCAAATGCGAAGAAGTGCAGGATTGGAAGTTTTCCCTTTGCGAACGCAGAGAGGCAACCGTGAACGCGAATGAGGAGTTTTGGGTTGGAGGCAAGTTGGTCATTGCGAACGCATTGGGTTGAATATGTATGCAAAGCATTGGGCTAATAGGCCTTCACGAACACGAGCAGGGGTCCGCAAACGCGATGGGCGAAGGCTTGTGCAAAATGATTTTTATTACAGGACTTGGCTAACTTTTCTCTCATTTTCACTTGGTTAAGCTATTTTTGAAGCTCTTTGATGGGAGATTTTCATAATCTATCATGATATAAGTGATTCCCAGTTATTTTAAGTTAATACATCGAATATATATATGGATTTTCATAACAATTGGTAGAAATTGTGGAATTTTTAAAGAAAATGTAAAATTGGTAATTTTTTATTTTGACTGTGAAATTCGACATGGAACTAGGAATAAATTATATATTTGAGTTCCTAGCGTTATGGGTAATGTTTTTCTTCAAAAATTTTGGAATCCGGGCACGTGGCTCCGGGGGTTGACTTTGTTAACTTTTTGAGCGGAGTTGAAAATTATTATAAATTATTAAATTACGAGTATTAGATTATATTGTGACTGGTTTGCACGTTCTTTGACTAGTTTTATATCGTTTAGCATTGGGTTGAGAAGTTAGAGAGGCATTAGAGTCGGTTAGAGAAATTTTGAGTAAGGTAAGTCTCCTGCCTAACCTTGTGAAAGGGAATATACCCAGTAAGCGTTATATTTGCTATATACTATATGTTGTGGGAGCAACGCACATATGAGGTGATAAGTGCCCGTACATATGCTAGAATTCATGATTAGATTCGGGTAGACTTAGATACATACCATACTTTAATTATAATATTTGAGTTACCCCTACTTGTTTAATTGCTTTAATATACATTTTGCATAAGACTAGACTTGTGTAAAGTGTCGGACTTATGATTTGTGATATATGGTGAGCTACTTGATTAGTAGTAGAGATTACACTTCCTTTTACGAATTTCTCCCATGTTGTACGTATTTGTCTGAAAGTTTTCTCAAATTTTACAACTCACACATATTCGTGAGTGGGGCCAGTGATCTGTCTAGTCTTTACTACTCCTATGAGATCGGGTTAAATGTCTCAGCAATATCATTATGGGATCGAACCGTACGTCGATGCAGTATTATAAGATGCATCTATGTTTCATGTCGGTCTACCCTCGGTAGTGTACATGATCATTATGGGATCGGGTTGAATGCCTCAATGGTACTATTATGGGATCAGGTCGTACGCCATGGCAAAAATTCATACCTTTACTCTTATGGGATCAGGCCGCTCGTCTCGGCAATTTTTTGCGAAATACTTAATAAAGAGTCCGCGTACTCATGAGTTTTCCTGACTTGAGATGTGACCGTTGATTTGGTGTTGGCCATTACGTATTCCATATGAGGAGATATCCGATATTTGAGGACTTTGTGTTTACTGTTCAGTTGTAGACTATTTTATTTGCTTATATCTGTTCTCACTATTTACTTACCATATTTCATACTTGTTTACCTTATTATATTGGATTTATTGGACCACTAGTAAGTGTCAATGTCGACCCCTCGTCACTACCTCTTCGGAGTTAGGCTAGATATTTACTAGATACGCGTTGATTTACGTACTCACACTATACTTCTGCACTGGATGTGCAGGTACTGACGTATGTACATTGGGTGATCATCTTGGCACAACTGCTGATGGTACTTTATGGTGAGCTTCATTTCATGCTATGATCTGCAGCACACGGAGTCTCCATCATGTTTATTTATTTTATCCTGTCTATTTTATGTTCCAAATAGTTGTTGTAGTAGTATTGTATTGTTCTAGTAAAAGCTCATACATTTGTGACACCAAGTTTTGGGGGTTCCTGGTGGATGTTCATAATTGTATTTCATATTATTATTATCATTTCACTTTATGATTCAACCATACTCAGAAATTTTTGTAAAGAAAAACACAGGTTTCTATGAGTTCTAGATTTTATTCTGTTTACTTAATGAAATTGCTGATCTTATAAAATTTGAAATGGATAACTAAATGGAGGTTCGTGTGTTGGCTTGCGTAATAACATGGTGGGGTTCCACCACAACCTATTATGGGATTTGGGTTGTAAAAATTTTTCTAGGTCAACAAATACTATAAGTGAATCCTTCTTCCTCTCCGTATGTACAATCTCCTGATGAAGCGAATTTATTCCGTAGTCGATCGCCCCGACATGAGTCCAAACTGTTTCTAAAAAAAATATACACACTCTTCCTCACTCTCACTCCCACCACCCTCTCCTGCACTTTCATAGTAAGGACTTAGTAGCTTGATACCCATATAGAGTCGCAATTTTGGATATCACCCTTGTTTTTGTACAATAAAATTATCGTACTCCACCCCCAATCCTTGGCATCTTCATCGTCCTAAAAAATGACATTAAACAACCTGGTGTGCCACTTCAAGTCTTCCCTACCCACATTCTTCCAAAATTCCACCGGGATGTAATCTGGCCCGATCTCTCTTCCCCTGCTCATCAAACGCATAGCCCCCTCAACCTTCTCAATCTTAATGCGCCTACAACACCCAAAATTTCACAACTCTTGAAATGCTCTAATTTACTTAGCACAATGTTCATGTCTCCCTCTTCATTCAAGAGTTTGTGAAAGTAGGTATGTCATCTTCGTCTAATATGTGCCTCATCTATCAATATCTTACCTTCTTCGTCTTTTATGAACTTCACTCGGTCCAAATCACATGCCTTCCTCTCTCTCACTTTAACTAACTTTTAGAGTTTCTTATCCCGCCTTTAACTCCAAGTTCTTCATATAAACATCATGTAGGTATAAATATTTTTCGTTTCAGACCAACCCCTTTTACCCTTCATATCAATGTTCTAAATCTTCCAAGTCTTTACCTATTTCTGGCTATTTATACGTTTGACGGAGAAGGGAGTGATGGAAAAGGATACTTCCTCATCGTTTCTCTTTTTCCTTTTCCTGATGTAATCAGTCGGGTCAAATTGAACAATTTCAGCTTTAATGGTATTGACGTATTGATTTCTTCTTTTTTCCTTTTATATTGTAAACAGTTTTATAGTCACCATATTAAATCCAATTCACTTAGCACAATGTTCCTAACTCCCTCTTCATTCAAGAGTTTGTGGAAGTAGGTGTGCCATCTTAGTCTAATTTGTGCCTCCTCTACCAATACATTACATTCTTCGTCTTTTATGTACTTCACTTGGTCCAAATCACATGCCTTCCTCTCTCTCACTTTAACTAACTTTTAGAGTTTCTTATCCCGCCTTTAACTCCAAGTTCTTCATATAAACATCATGTAGGTATAAATATTTTTCGTTTCAGACCAACCCCTTTTACCCTTCATATCAATGTTCTAAATCTTCCAAGTCTTTACCTATTTCTGGCTATTTATGCGTTTGATGGAGAAGGGAGTGATGGAAAAGGATACTTACTCATCCTTTCTCTTTATCCTTTTCCTCGTGTAATCAGCCGGGTCAAATCGAACAATTTCAGCTTTAATGACATTGACACATCGATTTCTTCTTTTCCCCCTTTCATATTGTAAACCCCTTTAAAGTCACCATATTACATTCAACTGAGGAAAGGAAAATCAAAAGGACAAGTTTTGGCATGCTGCAAATATTATCAAAACTAAGGGTTCACCAAACTATATAGAGAATCAGGTTCTCTATAAGTTTCCACATAACACACATATACTACAGTAAATAATGACACAATGAAGTTTTACGTGGAAAACTCCCAGCTCACGGGATTAAAAACCACGACCTACCCTTGTAGGATTTCAACTTCACTACTGAGCAAACTGCAGATTATAACTTATTGTAACCTAGGAATTAACCTCTTAATCCCTCACTAACTTGTAACAACTCTATTACAAGCCCCTTTGTAATAGCTCTATTACAAAACTTACAACTCGACTAACTCTAGCCAAGACACAAACGCAAGGTTTATGATTTTACAAAGGTTTCCAGCACAATGCTTCTAACTAAGCTAAGTAGGAATTACAAGTAAAGTACTTTAACAAAGGTGCAACACAACTAAGGACAAGTAATGACTCAATACAGGAAACTGGTCCTTCGTCATGTTGTTCTTTGTTCTTGATGCCCTTGAGAATCACTTACAGGATTGACACAGACTTGAGAGAATGCTTGATAGATTCTTCAATGTGCAAGCGTTTTGTTTTACCTTTGCTTGATGCTTATATTTCATTTGTGACATTACTTGAATGATGCAAGCATGTTAGGTAAAAGGGTATTCCCCATAAAGTTGACTGCTGCACTATTTTTGTACTGTTGCGTGTGCAAACAGAAACTTTACAGGTGTGAGGAGTTGACTTGTACAGTCACTAAGCGAACTGGTGGCCATCTGTTCCCTCTGTTGTTCCTTTTGACTCTGAAGAGTTGAACGACTTCCCGACTTGAGACTTGTTGTTCTTAAGTACTTAAGGATGTGTAACAGGTTTGTTAGATCATCAAAACATAACAGGTTTGTTAGATCATAAACCGCTGGTAGATCTGATCGGATCTCGGTCACGCGAGAGCCCAGCCCGGGAGGAATGCATGGTTCCCTGGCGCTTCATGGGACGGACGTTCGCAGTCCTCCTCCAATACTCCGAAGCACACATCAGATACGCAGAGTAGTAATTGGCATATCCATTCTCTCTCCACAATGGCAAGCTCCTGGTTCACACCTAGGTCGGAGAATAGCAAAAGAAAGATCTCAAGGCTCTGGGAATATACCACTCCCGATACTCTTCCTCCATCACCTCTATCTCCAAATCAAATGTTTGATATGCTGAATTTAATATCATTACCAATGATTACAATATATATCATCAAAACATAACCGATCACTTCTAATTTAACTCTTGGAATTTGTTCAGAAAGATCATTGCGAAAAATTGTTTATCAAGTCATTTGCCCTGCCTCGATAGACGATACAATCATTGGCATTAAACTGTCTATTTTAGTTGCTCCGTCATATATACACTACCACTGCTGACAAACCAGACAAAGTAAAATACATTTCAAAAGTTCCAAATGTGATTTTATGTCTATCTTGGCTCTAGGACTGTTAGTGACACGTTGTTACTTAGACATCCTTCATCAGCTGACTCTGTTGATTCCATTGAATTCCTCTCTACGAAAAAACCAGGCTGCTTTGGTTGAGGAAGAACCATATCCTCATTTCCCAACCAGAAAACTACTGATGCCATTGTAGGCCTATCCTCTGGTAGTTTTTGGACGCACAACAAACCAACCTGAATGCATCTCAACACTTGAGATGCTGAAAATGATTCTTCCAAACATTCGTCCATCAGTTCCAACGCTTTGCCTTCATTCCAAAGTAACCATGCCTAAAGTAACAAACAGAACACATTTATACAGTTGCAATTACAAAGGGTCAAATTAAGGGATCAAAGTTCTGTGCCACTATATATATATATATGCTTACATGTCCCAAAAGATTGTGATGATGTTCCAAATGACGAAATCTCCGGTTCCTTCTGCCGCTAACAATTTCTAGAATGATTACACCGATACTGAATACATCTGATTTTACTGAAAACTTCCCATCAACAGCATATTCTGGGGACATATATCCACTGCATCAACTCAACCAATTTACGTTCATATACTGACTGAATGTAATAAAGATTCAATGGCGAAGGTTTGTAGAACTTACTATGTCCCTATGACTCTCTTTGTTTTTCCTTCCACTTGGTCTCCGCCCAAAATTTTGGCAAGGCCAAAATCAGAAATTTTGGCATTCATGCCACTATCTAATAAAATGTTGCTGGTTTTGAGATCTCTGTGAATAATTCTTAATCTTGAGTCCTGGTGAAGATAAAGAAGTCCTCGAGATATTCCAATAGCAATTTCAAAGCGGTTCTTCCATGGAAGTGAGGCATTTCTGCTTGGATCTGCACAGCGTAGGCCTAATCATTGAGGGCTGCAGGAATATATACCGAGGGCTTGTCAAATACTAGGAGTAGTATTTAGTTAAAGAATCATCACCAAAAATGAAATAGTCCAAGCTAGTGTTTGGCATAAACTCGTAGATTAGCATCCTTTCTTCTCCTTCCAGGCAACAGCCCAAAAGCTTGACAAGGTTCCTGTGTTGCAGCTTGGAAATGAGAACGATTTCATTTTTTAACTCTTGAACGCCTTGTCCAGAATACTTTGATAGCCTCTTTACTGCTATCTCTTGTCCATTTGGTAGAATACCCTGCAATTTTTTATTAAATGTCAAAGATGCCACTTCCAGCTAGAAGCTCAAGATCAAAGTTGATTTACCTTGTAAACCGGTCCAAAGCCGCCCTCACCAATCACATTAGCAGAAGAGAAGTTCTTAGTGGCACTAGTAACAGCAACTAAATCAAACAATGGCAACTCCATGTCCTCATTTAGAACTTCTGAACCTGTCAGAAATATTCACCCGTCACAAACATGATATTAATGAAAATTTGCTAAAAGCAAACAATACTAGCCAGATGAAAGTTCACCCAGGTCAAACAGAATTCAGCATTAACAATTTTCTAATAAAGCTGTTTGACAAGAATAGTATATTTACCTGTTCTTCTTTTCCTTCTTTGGATGGAAAACCAAGCTAAGACGCTGAGGATAAATGTTGCTACTACTGCTGAAATGACAGCAATCAGGGTTGACCTCTTTCTCCTCCGCTTCCTGGCTGAATCTGTTCAATAATTAGTCCATAAGCTGAATTGCATAAGTGGTTACCAATTCCTCAGACTTGGTAACCAGTGCTGTCAATCCGCGAGATTTACTTAAAAAGTAGTCCATGTTTAATCGATTTCAAGCTGCACTGTAGAGCAAGATTTTGAAATTATTCAAATGCTCTTTGCAGGAAGCTACTCTCATTCCAGTGCAACAGAAAATGAGGCTAAGGGTCACTGTCACACTATTAGTAGGACCTGTTCGTACTAAATTTCCAACTCCTACTTATATGGATCCTAAAGAGGCAAAACTAGAGGGAGACTTTGTCATAGAATAGATAAAACCATTCTTAT
Source organism: Nicotiana sylvestris (assembly GCF_000393655.2). Taxonomy (NCBI): domain Eukaryota; kingdom Viridiplantae; phylum Streptophyta; class Magnoliopsida; order Solanales; family Solanaceae; genus Nicotiana; species Nicotiana sylvestris. The sequence goes on from NC_091063.1 coordinate 70,320,094, forward strand.
GCATTACAATGAAATCGACGTATTACCAACTGTTAGATTAGTTAGTGTTTGATACGGCTAGTATTTTTTCAATTCAAACAGAAAAGGACCTACTGGGAACAGATAGGTCTGCTAATACTAACGTATGGTTCAGACCTATTCTCTTACAGCTCATTACAAGTCACAAATTGTGTTCTTGTGGGAAATTCGAGTTAATTGCTGAAACTTAAATTTCATTGGCTTTGTAAAATTCTGGAGGAATTCTGCCGCCATCTTCGCAGCAACATAATTGGAGGATTAAATTCCTTAAGGACAAGGATTACACTGTCAAAGCCGGTCTTCTATTGTTCCTCAACTCTATAATTTTCCTAACACCAACTACTAAAGCACCTACTCAACTTTACTGTCTATCAAGTAAGTAAATTCTAAAGAGTTGTGCATTTCTATTGTATAATAAAATAAAATAAAAATGGTACAGGGTAGGTTCATTACCTAATTCTGAAGCAGCGACTCTCACGAACAGGTCTTGCTCATTGTGGCTCAACTCTCTAATATCAATGAGTTCTCCAAACCATAGTAAGCATCCACTTCCGCCATTTCTAACATCAAGATTTGAGTACGCTGTACAATTGCATTCAGCCAAGCACATTTTTTTGCATTCTTCAAGGTTCATGCTCTGATTATACCACGATTGTCTAGAATCCGGCATCTTAATACCCTTTAATTTAAGAAAATCATCTTGGTCACAAGCCAAAGAAGTTCTCCTTACACAACCACTAGACCAGTCCGATGCATACCATTGATTAGGATATCTGTGAAGACATAATTATGTAATCAAAATAAAGTTCCACGTGCTTATTTAGCCATACGCGAGGGAGCGTGTGAAGACATAATTAAGTAATTAAAAATGTGCTCTCTCTAATAACTTAAGAAGAGACAGTCACACAGATTAATGGATACCTAGGCTCGAAACCTCTCAGACAGTCACATGGAGGTGAGTTATTGATGTTGCAGCTTGCATAAGGTCCACATAAAGCAAAACGATCACAGTTACCAAATTGTGCTGTCAAGTAGAGAAACCAGCTCTGACTGCGCTCTATCCATGTTAGGTGCTCTATAACCCCATCCGCGTCGATCACCACCCTGGTGGGCAGGGACGCATTCTTAATCTCGTATTTGTAGTAAATTTCCTGCTGATTAATAATAAACTCGAAAGTATAATACATATTTGGTTTAGAATTAGGACTACCACTAAATGCAACACCGTTCCATGGCCCTACGCTATATACTATAGATGAATTTTTAACCACAAACAATTGCGGGTACCCATGAGAATCAAGAAAGTCTACATATTCACCAGGAGCAGGATCATCCGCGCTCTTCCATGACGATCTGTACCAATTCATGCCTGTGACCAAATTGCGTCCAAGCTTCATGCCAGGCAATAAAGTATTTCCTGGACAGTCAAAACTCTGCCACACGAGATTAATTTCCGCGTTTCTATCATTTCTGCCACTAACAACAAGATTCCCCGAATCCAAAAGCCGTGCTTTTGGATTCTTTAAGGATCTTGATGAGTTTGATGACCAAATTGAGGCATTGGAACTGTTGACAAGTACAAGAGTTCCATTGGGTTTAAGTGTTAACATTCCTGAAGTGTCATTCAATGGAATGTTTCTGTTGGCAACCCAGACGACAGTTGTAGGTAATATTTTCTTGTACCATATCCCAACATAGCGATTCTTGGAATTTCCAGGGCTGAAAAATCCAAGTTCATAAACCCCACCAGCTGAAACAATTGTATCACCATCTCTAATGGGTTTATCTCTAGTGATCGTGTCTAATGCTGTGGAAGTTAGTAAGATGAAGAGTAATTGGGAACAAACAAATAAAGGTAGCCCTTTCATGAATTCTGACTCATGTTTTTAGGTGACAAGGTTAAAGCCTTAAAGCCATAATATAGGGGACACAAAGAGAGAATTCCACTAACTTTGACCGACAAGGCTAATATAAAGTTATGTTCATTATTCGTTTATATAAAGAAAATGACATGAAATCTTATTTGCATACTGAAACGTGAATTGGATCTTGGAAGCATCTTACGGAAATGACCTAAATATTTGTTTTTGGAGAACTCTCAATGAAGGACTTTCACGACTTCTTTATTTTATTGGCAAATACCTAAAATTTAGAATTTTCTCCTGCGATTTCTTTTTATCTTTTTTACGAGCCAATCACTTAACTGTGAACAATATCACTTCAAAATTGAATAGTTCGTTCAACTTAACTGTTGAGACTTGAGGCATAAAGGCGGCTAAGAATTATTTTATTATTATTAGCATGTAAAAGTCTGAGCTTGTTCAAAGTTGTACGCCTTTGACTCCCCAATTCCCACTTATAAACCGTTGTTTGCAATAAATCTATGCTATGTCCCTCCGCATTTTGCTTTTATTATTTAATCTTCGTTAATTTTTATATAAATTCTTACCTTATTTTATCACCGAGCTATGTTAAGTTAGTATTATTGGTGGTTCTTTTAATATGCCCTTTAAGGATTTGACACTCCTATTAAGTAAAATAAATTAATTAATTACATTAATCATAAAGATTATATGAGTAAATCCCCATATCTCTTCCTTAAAATAATAATAAATGATAACACCTTTTTAGAATAGTAAAGGCGTGATGAGAAAAAGAAAATTCATGTCTTCTTAGCTTTTAAATGCCAAATATTTTTACCAAATCTTTTAGATAAAGTGAAAAATAAAAGGATGTGAAAAAATATAATTCAGTATAAACATCAAATACATATAAATATTATTATCTTTTCAATGGAGAAGGGAGTGATGGAAAGGGATACTTCCTCCTCCTTTTTTTCTTTCCGTTTCCTGAGATAATCAATCAGGTCAAATAAAAAATTTCAGATTTCTACCATTTCTCATTACTTATTTCATAATATTGACGCATTTGTTTTTTTTTTCCTTTCATAATGTAAATCTTGGTAAAGTCACCGTATCACTTTTTTTTTTCAATTTTAACAGAAGTCACCATCAAATATTCAACTGAGAAAAAAAAAAAAAAAAAAGACTAGTTTGCCATGCTAAATATAATCTTCTACTAGTCCTCCTGGAAGTTGTTGAGAAAATATCTTTCCGAAGCGTTATTAATATTTATAGAGTACAAAGAAGTTATTTTATTTTACCATCAAGTTGAAGAGCATTTCCAACTGCTAGCCAGGTATATGCCGCGTTATTAATGTTTATACGGTCCAAAGAAAGTTATTTTACCATCAACCAGAAGAGTATTTCCAACTTCTAGCGAGGTGTATGCGTTTTCCTTGCAAGTGTTTGTCATAAATGAAATTAAAATTGCAACGGGTAATCTCAAAGTTAGTGTAACGAGGAAAATCATCTATTTGAATTCTTATTTACTGATAAACACAAAAATAACTGATAAATGGACTTTGAGCCTAACTCAAATTCAGAGCTAGCTCAAAATTTGTGGACTACCCAAAGGCCAAATAAAGAGCTCTTCTTATGAAAGGATAATAGAATAGCTTCTCTTCTTGTTACTGTCACACCTCCTTTTTGCGTGCCCACCCCGAAGGGTAAATGCGTGAGGGAGTTTTTCCAATTTAAGTGACAATATTCGAAATGAGATTATTTATTTAACTCAAATTCAGAGCTAGCTCAAAATTTGTGGACTACCCAAAGGCCAAATAAAGAGCTCTTCTTATGAAAGGATAATAGAATAGCTTCTCTTCTTGTTACTGTCACACCTCATTTTTGCGTGTCCGCCCCGAAGGGTAAATGCGTGAGGGAGTTTTTCCAATTTAAGTGACAATATTCGAAATGAGATTATTTATTTAATTCAGAGTCGCCACTTGGGAAAGGTTTGACTTTTGGTGTCCCAAGTCACCGGTTTATCTTGAATCCCAAATCGAGGAAATTTTCGACTTTCCAAATGAAGTGTGCGAACCAGAAATTCTAAGTAAGGAATTCTGTTGACCCGAGGGAAGGTGTTAGGCACCCACGGATCCCGTGGTTCTAGCACGGTCACTTAAATTGTTACAATGGCGAAATATCTGATTTTAATACATGTCATGACTTGTGTGCTTTTATTAAGTTTAAACCGCTTGCATTATCATTTGTCTTTTATGGAATTGCAACATCGTGAAAATGCATCTCGGACCACGTCGCAATCAATGCGCCCGTGGTTGTTAATACATTCAGACTCCGTTGAGATTTGGATTTGGGTCACATAAATGCGCACCCGAGTTTAAGAAGGTAATTTAATTAAATCGCGCCTAAAGAGTCTAACGCGTTATTATCTTTGGGGAAGGCAGTGAAATTCACTAAACAGTCCATCCCGAGAAATCTAAATATTTATTACGACCAATTATTGAGGGCCCCGCAATTTGCATTTGTATTTGGCGAGGCTCGTCTCATTTTTTTTAGAAAAGGATAAACCTACAGTGACTACATTTTTCTATTATGTTTGTCTCTAAAAATGAAAGAAGAAAATATACGCTAATTAAATTACATGCTTGGCCAGCTCCGGCCTCTTATTAATTATTAGATTACAAAAGATGTTAATGGAAAATCGCACTCGAATTTGTAAGGCGGGGAATTATTTCATGCCTTATTCCATGAGCGAACATGCTTTTTAAAAAGAATTGCATACAAGATTGATAAAATGCTAAACTCACGCTAAACGTTCTCCAAGTTGAATTTAAACTAACTCATTTTAATGAGATTAATAGAATTAACTATTAGAGGATGCTATTAATGGGATTCAAGCATTGTCCTATAAACTGCCTAATGAAATCCGATCTGATAGAGTTAGCTCAAATGATTTAAAACTATATTGTATTTGGCAAGATTAGAAGCAGTCTGCCTTATGTGTGTAATATATGACTAGAGATGAAGTTTAGCTATCGATATACTAACTATTTGTGCATTCCACAAATTACATAACTATATCATACAGACAACTAAACAACTATAGATCACAGTATTAAACAAACTTGAGTTTCAATTAAGTATAAACTACTTAATGGTTTTCCCATTGAGTTATAAACCAAAAAAAAACTATACAAATCCACTAACATTTTATAAAACCTCAAGTACAACACCAAATGATTAAAATCCTTCGCATATTTCATTTCAAGCTCAACCTTACTGTTACATCAGTGTGAAAATCTAGTGGGTACCTGGATACTGGACACAAGAAGGAAAAGAGGAGTGATCAGTGCAGCAGCAGTGATAAACAGCAAACAGCAAACACCAAAGACATCAGTTTCAGTAGTAAAATAAGCAGGATAAGTCCCAGTGAAAGAGTTCAGCTACAACCAATGGAAGCAGTAGCAAATAAACCCAGCAGACTCAAAAGCAAACAAATGAAAACCCAGCAACACCAAGCTGTAATTCACAGCCAAAACAGAAGGGTGACAGGTACGAGATAACAGTAGTTTAACTGATGTTCCGAACCATTCCAAAGAAGACCTGATAGATGCAGCTCACAGCTTTTAAGCTTTGAAAAATCTGTCCACCCTCCCCTTAGTTCTCTCTCTCTATCTGTTTTCTGGTTTCTTTTCCAGTCCCCCCCCCTGTTTCCCTGATTCTACCTTTTTTTGGTTTCAACCTCTTGGTCTCTTTTTATATCCCTATAGAAGAGAAGAACCTCCCTTCAAAGACAGGCTGCTCAAGGCTTAAAAATAACTCCTAATGGCTGTCATTTCCACTTAGGATTGTCTAGGCATGGAGTCTTTTCTATTTTTTAATCTTCTGAAGTTCAAAATGTAGTGCAGAACCTACTGTACAGCAGGTTCCACTACCATTCTCATGTGCATTTTCAGCTTTTTATCATCAAGCCCATGTTGTTACTGATTTCCAACTATTAAAGGTGCTTAACATATCATCAATCCCACTATTGGTCAATTAATTCTATTAGTTTACTTAATATTTTAGTACCTTACTGTCAACCCACTTGCCCTTAAGAATTTCAGAACTTTTAAGAACCCCAGAATACCCCTGAAACTCCTGTGATTTATTGTATTACCCTTAAGCTTAGAAGTTGGAGGTTATAGTCTATATAGACTTAACTCCTAAGACTGGTTTCAGGTTAGCTTACAGTTCTACAGCTACAACCAATTCCTTCATTTATGGATTCACACTCAGTCAAACAGGGAATTTACTCCAATGGTATGAGTAGGTCATATTGGGAACCAATCCTGACCAAATCAAAGCCAAAGGATCAAGTAGGCAATTGAGAATGCAAACAAGGATCAAAACTATACTGAAACTAGCATATTGATACGAGTTCTTAACACAAAGAGCAGGATTCATGCTAGGAATTCTACTGGAATGGGAAGCCTCATGTTTTTTCTAGTTTTCAAGTGAGTTTAGTTGACGACACTTACTTAATTGACCACATGAGCTACAGCATATAGCTAACAAACAATAAAATATATCAAACAGGGCATCAGATGGCTTTCAGTGACTTTAGATGCAACATGGGATTTTAACACGACCTAAACTATCCTATGATTCAAAACAGCTTGGACATATAATTCACTGTAAGTACAAGTAACAAATAATCAGAAGAAAAAATGACTACATAAAAGGTCTTTATGAAGACGGACAGAATTGAAAGAAGATAACATAAAAATCAAACAAGATAACTAATCATACAAGCAAATACAAATACAAACAAAAGCAGAAGGAAAAGAAACTTATCTCGGAAGATCAAGAATAAAATGAACCAGGCCCGAACTAGACTCGACCTCTTTTGAGGTCGAATGGACCTTAATCGAAATGTTCTCAACTGAGAACACCTCAATTAAGGTCTATTAGACCTCAACCCTTCGCTTAATTGGACAAAACCCCAGGTTTTGGATTTCTAGGGTTCTCGGGGCTCAGATTTGGGGTGCGAGCTTTTCTGGTTAGATTCGAACCAAACCAGGCTTGGTTTGGTCACGAGGGAGGTCAGGTGAGTAGCTGGTGTGAATTCAGGGTTGGTTGGTATAAGTTGAGGTTTGGCTCAAATCTTCAGATGAAGATTCGAGACGATGTAAGTTGATTCGAACCAAACGGTTTGCAGATCCGTGTCCAAGGGGTCGAGGTGCACTAGGGGTGTTAATCTGGTGGTCACCGACATCGTTGCCGCCGGGTTTATGGTGAGGGGGTGGAGAGGCGGCGCTAGGGTTCTTACGGGTGTTTGGGTTCAATCTCTGAAAGAGACGAGGATGAGGGAGGGGGGTCTGGCTTAGGGGGCATGGGGGTAAGAGAGGAGGGTTTATATACGGGACGGGGAAGTTGATTTTCGGCCGTTGGATCATTGATGATCAACGACCGAGATCTTTTCCTTAGAGAGACGGCGTCGTTTGGTATAATGTTGGGAATGAGTCAATCCGGGTATCAGTGGGTTGGGCATCTGGGGAAAGCCTAGAGCTGTTGGATGGGATGGGATGAACGACTCCGATTGGTCATGCTTAAACGACGTCGTTTGGATTAATGAGAGAGATGAACTGGACCGGTGGATCTATTTGACCAAACGGTTCAGATGGGAGGTTCCAAAACGGCGTCGTTTTTGGTGTCTGAGGGATGGACTGGGTCAGTGTGTTTTGGGCCTGATTTTTGGGTTTAAAAACGAGCCCAGGTCCGAATCCTTTCCTCAATTTTACACTCTTTTGTTTTTCCTTCTTTAATTTCTAATCTAAATACTAAATCTACCAAAAATCCTAAAATAAGTTGCAAAATTACAACTATATTAAAAAGACATTAATTTACTCACACAAGAACAAAATCACACCATTAAACGATAAAAATGACAAAATTATCAAAAATGATATTTTCTTTTGTGTGATTTTCATTCATCATTAAAAAAACCAAAAATACGATTTAATTAATTCCTAATAGTAGAATAGGATCCTAAATTTACACGCAACATATATTTTTGTATTTTTAATTAATAAAATAAACAATCAGAGACAAAGACTACAAAAAAAATGCCACGCAAATTCTCAAAATTATACACAAAGACAATTTGTTTCATTTTTCGATTTCTTTTGGAGTAATTGTCGTGGAAGCAAAAATCACGTGCTCACAGCTGCCCCTCTTTGTCCGAAAATACGAAGAGTTTTCGTGCAAAGATAAAGTGAGCGGATATGAGCGATTTTTGCCCGTTGGAATACTTCGTGTGAAGCACATTTTTTGAAAGATTTGACCGAATCTTTGCTTCAAAGATTTCCTACATATCCTGGGCTAAACAAGAATCTGGTCAATGTAGTTCGGGAAGTTTTGGTAGTTGGGAGTACCATGGGATTGCAATGCTCGCTGTTAGTGCTGCCGCTACTGCTTTACCGACCTCCTTATTACAACCAAAGAAAATTGAAACTGAACTAACTACTTATGCCTGCCAACCACTAGTTACAAGATTCCTATCTATAATTCCTTTGCAACTTGATCTTGGGTCTTAGATGATTCTGCTTGTAGACTTCGATCCGAATCTTGATGCTCGCAAGTTGTAGGCGCTTGTTTATTTATGCAGCATTGAGTGAGACGGGATTGGCGGAGCTCGGGAATTTAATTAAATTTTGAGCAACCTGCACTTTGTTTGCTCCAATATTTGGGAACATCTTCTTTTTGTTCTTTTCTTCCTTTCTTTATTCTGGACTGAGACTCACTCCGTAGGTCATCTCGATCCATGCACCTTGAGGTCAGACCTGCTGAGACAACAAAACAAACGAACGAAATTTTTTGCCCCAGTTTCACTAGGAAAAATTTCATGAGTTAATTGCCATAAAAATCTACAGAATTGATGAGGGGATTGGAAACCTCAAGTCTAAAAGGCACAACTCAGAGATTGGAGCCCTAATGTTTGCAAAAGATAAAAAACGCTCAATTCAGGGGTTGGAGCCCTAATATTGGCTAAAAGGGAAAACCGCTCGACTCAGGGATAGGAGCCCTAATGTCAACTAACAAAAAATTGCTCAACTCAGGGATTTGAGCCCTAATGTCGGCTAAAGGAAAATCGCTCAACTCAGGGATTGGAGCCCTAATGTCGGTTAAAAGAAAATCGCTCAACTCAGGGATGGAGCCCTAACGTAGGCTAAAAGAAAATCGTTCAACTTAGGGATTGGAGCCCTAATGCCGGCTAAAAGAAAATCTGCTCAACTCAGGGATTGGAGCCCTAATGTCAGCTAAAAGAAAATCGCTCAACTTACGGATTGGAGCCCTAATGTCAGCTAAAGGAAAATTGCTCAACTCAGGGATTGGGGCTCTAATGTCGGCTAAAGGAAACTGCTCAACTCAGGGATTGGAGCCCTAATGTCGGCTAAAAGAAAATCGCTCAACTCAGGGATTGGAGCCCTAATGTCGGCTAAAAGAAAATCGCTCAACTCAGGGATTGGAGCCCTAATGTCGGCTAAAGGAAAATTGCTCAACTCAGTGATTGGAGCCCTAATGTCGGCTAAAAGAAAATCGCTCAACTCAGGGATTGGAGCCCTAATGTCGGCTAAAAGAAAATCGCTCAACTCAGGGATTGGAGACCTAATGTCGGCTAAAAGAAATATCGCTCAACTCAGGGATTGGAGCCCTAATGCTGGCTAAAAGAAAATTGCTCAACTCAGGAATTGGAGCCCTAATGTCGGCAAAGGCGACTAAGGAATGGAGGCCCTATGTCTAAAATTTCAACTTAGGGATTGGAGCCCTAATGTTGATAAAGGTGACTAGAAAATGGAGGCCCTATGTCTAAAATCGCAACTTAGGGATTGGAGCCCTAATATTGATAAGGGCGACTAGGGAGTGGAGGCCCTATGTCTAAAATCTCAACTTAGGGATTGGAGCCCTAATATTGATAAGGATAGGTTGATACTGGGGATTTTAAACTAACCTTTTTTTTGGAATTTTCTTATATTTCTTTTTCGTTTTTTTTTTGGTTTTTTTTTGTTTGTTTTTTTATTATTATTTGGTTCAGTAAAAATGCAGGAAAGAATTCGGAGGAAACTTCCCTCTGGGGGTTGATTCCTTGCTGCAAAGCTGTTTCTTGCACCTGTGCATTTCTTTTCCTTTTTGGTCGCACATGCTTCTTGCACGGTTGCTTTGGATCGTACCTGTTTCAATTCTTCAAACAAAGAACAATTGTCAGTTTGAAAACAGTGGTTGGTTTGGTGGCCTTGATCGTTCCAATTGCTTGGTCCCGACCTCATTTCTGTTGAGAAACTCCGCCATTGATTTGATTCAGAGGCGACCCCCTTTCAAACTGATCAGACTCGCATTTCCGGATTTTGTGATGATTCGCCCGTGTAAGGCTTTGGTTCTTTCATCCCATTCGGCTTGGGGATTTTTACTGAGGCAGACTCAGTGGGGATTCTTACTGGGGCAGACTCGTTGGGGATTTTTACTGGGGCAGAATCGTTGGGGATTTTTTTTTGTGTCTTTACTTTGAAGGCAATCAACATCATGATCAGTCGGGATTGGACTGACGCACCACTGAAGCGGGGTATTTTCTTCACTTCTTGCTAAATGGAGCTCTGTAAAACCGGTCCTGCCACCTTTTCTTTCCAACACATTTTGGAATTTAGGGTTAAAATGAGAGGGATTCAAGGAAAGGTAAACAAAGAGCGGAGAAATGAATTTAAAAGAGAAGCGTCCCTTTCGGGACAAGAAAGACTTATTTGAGGCACATGCTGACTTTAAATTGACATGACATGCTTTTTGGACTGGATTCCTGACCCTCATGAACTTGCATTTCCTCATGAACCAAAACGGATCTATGTTTCCAAACCAGGGAACCTTGCCAGAACTTTCTGAGGTGGAATCATCTTTTCGGCCGACAGCGCCCTTTACGGGTTTTCGCTAGTAGACCTCTCTCATTTCTCTTCTCACTGTCGCCTGATAGCACTCTTTGCGAGTTTTTACTAAGCAAGCTCTCTCATTTTCGATTTCTCTACTCCCGTCGCCTCATGGTGCCCGAAGGTTTTTACCGACAAGACTCTCTCATTTTATTTCTCTCAATTTTAGAATGCATCGGCTTCCAACCATGATATTTATTGGTTTTCCCCGCCTTTGGCAATTGATCCGAAGGACTTGTACTTGGTTTTCGGTAAAAAGAATTATGGATGAAATTACAACTTCGGAACCATTTGGTGGGCCCCAGTTTCAACTTCAGGGAAAATTGGATTTTATTTTTGGTGTGACTGAACACCAGAGAGAGGCTGACTACGTATCCTTTCGGAATCAAGTCAAACGTAGTTCAGGCAAATCATTTGTTTATTTGTTTTTTTTTCCGGATGCTTTTGGATTCCAAAGAGGGTAGCCAAGAAAATGTAACTGGCTCAAAAGGGTTTGTAGAGATAGTGTTTGGGTAGTGGAAATAAAAGCCTTCATCATCTCAAATGTGCCAAGACATCACCAAAGTAAACTCAGACATAGTACCTTTTGACTGCATCCGCATTCACCGCTGTTTCAGGATCATTTCCTTCAATATCACCCAGATACAACGCTCCTCTTGTCAATATCTTCCTGATGATGTATGGGCCTTTCCAATTAGGAGCAAATATTCCTTTCGCTTCCTGGTGAACAGAATGCGCCTTAATACCAGTTGACCTACTTCGAAATTCCTGGGTCGCACTTTCTTGTTGTAAGCACGGGCTATCCTTTGTTGGTACAACTATCTGTGACAAATCGCCGTCATTCATTTTTCGTCAATCAAAGTCATTTGCTCCAATCGATTCTTAACCCACTCGCTATCTTCAATTTCTGCTTCAACAATGGTTCGAAGCGAAGGAATTTCTACCTATGCCGGTATCACAACCTCGGTCCCATAAACCAATAAGTATGGGGTTGCCCCTACTGATGTGTGTACTGTAGTGCGATATCTCAGGAAGGCAAAAGGTAACTGTTCATGCCATTGTCTGGAACTCTGGATCGTCTTCCTCAAAATCTTCTTGATATTTTTGTTTGCTGCTTCAACAGCACCATTGGCCTTGGGCCAATAAGGAGTGGAGTTCCTATGCGTTATTTTGAACTGTTCGCATACATCCTCCATCAAGTGACTATTCAGGTTTGCCGCATTATCTGTGATGATAGTTGCGGGAATACTGAAACGACAGATAAGATTTGAATGTACAAAATCCACCACGACCTTCTTAGTGACCGATTTGAGAGTGACAGCTTTGACCCATTTTGTGAAATAGTCGATAGCGACCAATATGAATCTGTGCCCATTTGAGGCTTTTGGCTCAATCGGACCAATGGCGTCCATACCCCAAGCGATAAAAGGCCACGGCGCCGACATAGGATGTAGTTTTGTGGGGGGTGCATAAATCAAATCACCGTGCACCTGACACTGATGACACTTCCGAACGAAACTAAAACAGTCCTTTTCCATGGTCATCCAGTAATAACCCGCTCGAAGGATTTTCTTTGCTAAAACATACCCGTTCATGTGGGGCCCGCATACTCCCGCGTGTACCTCATGCATGATTCTTCCTGCCTCCTCGGCGTCAACACATCTTAACAAGTTGAGATCCAGGGTTCTTTTATACAATACCTCGCCGCTCAAAAAGAAACCACCCGTATGCCGCCTAATAGTTCTCTTTTGATCTCCAGTAGCATGTTCGGGGTATTCTTGTGTCTTCAAGAACCTCTTAATATCATGGTACCATGTCTGGGTACTTGATCCTGTCTCGATTACAATACAGTAACCGTGTCTTTCCCTGATTTGGATTTCCAAGGGATCGATGTGGGCGTTGCCTGGGTAAGGTAACATTGAAGCTAAGGTGGCAAGTGCATCATCTAGTTCATTGTGACACCGCGGGATATACTTGAACTCTATTGATTTGAATCGCTTGCTGAGATCCTCCACGTGCTATCGATAAGGAATAAGCTTGACATCTCTAGTTTCCCATTCACCTTGGGCTTGCCGGATAATCAGGTCAGAATCCCCCATAATCAACAAATCTTCAACATCCTGATCGATCGCCATATTCATGCCCATGATGAAGGCTTCATATTCAGCTGTATAGTTCGTGCAAAAGAAACAAAGCCTAGTTGTAGCCAGATAGTGCTGACTAGTGGGTGAGATCAAGATTGCCCCGATTCCTACACATTTGGCGTTTACGGCCCCATCAAAGAACATCTTCCAAACATGAGCGTTTTACGAGACTACTTCTTTGGTGTTTATTTCTTCATCTGGAAAATAAGTACTCAATGGTTAATATTCCTCATCAATCGAGTTCTCGGCCAAATGATCCGCTAACGCCTGGGCTTTCATTGTCGTGCGAGTGACATAGACTATGTCGAATTCAGTAAGCAAGATTTGCCACTTTGCTAGTCTCTCAGTAGGCATTGGTTTCTGGAATATGTACTTCAAAGGATCCAACCTGGTTATGAGGTAAGTAGTATGAGCTTAGAGATAATGTCTCAATTTTTGAGCGACCCACGTCAAAGCACAACATGTTCTTTCCAACAAAGTGTACTTGGCCTCATAGCTGGTGAACTTCTTGCTTAAGTAATAGATCGCCTGCTCTTTCTTTCCAGTTATGTCATATTGTCCGAGGACACAACCGAAAGAATTTTCCAAGACCGTCAGATACAAGAACAGGGGTATCTCTGGCTCTGGCGGGATCAAAACTAGAGGATTTGAAAGATATTCTTTGATCTTGTCAAAAGCCTCTTGACACTTAACCATCCATTTGATTGTTGCATCCTTCCTCAATAGCTTGAATATGGGCTCACATGTGCTAGTCAGTTGGGCAATGAATCGACTGATATAGTTTAACCTGCCCAATAGACTCATCACGTCTTTCTTCGTTCTTGGAGGAGGTAGATCTCGAATAGATTTTATCTTTGTTGGATCTAACTCGATACCTCTCCTGCTTACTATGAAACCCAGAAGCTTGCCTGATGGGACTCCGAAGGCGCACTTAGCCGGATTCAGCTTCAGGTCGTACTTTCTCAGCCTCTCAAAAAATTTCCTCAAGTCTCGAACATGATCGTCCTGAGTCCTGGACTTGACTATCACGTCGTCTACATACACCTCTATCTGTTGATGCATCATATCATGCAAAATGGCAGTCATGGCTCTCATGTAAGTTGCCCCGGCATTCTTTAAACCGAACGGCATAACCCGATAACAGTAAGTACCCCAAGGTGTAGTGAAGGCGGTTTTCTCGGCATCTTCTTCATCCATCAACACCTGATGATATCCAGCGTAACAATCTACGAAAGACTGTATCTCATGTTTGGCACAGTTATCAACAAGGATGTGGATGTTGGGCAATGGGAAATTGTCTTTGGGACTCGCCCTCTTCAAATATCGATAATCCATATATACCCGAGTCTTCCCATCTTTCTTCAGTACCGGAACTACATTAGCCAACCACGTAGTATACTGGACTACCCGGATTACTCCTCTTTTCAACTGCTTTGTGATTTTCTCTTTGATCTTATCACCGACATCAGTCTTGAACTTTCTCTGTTTCTGTTGAACTGGAGGACAATCAGGGTAAATTGGAAATTTATGCACCACTAGATCAACACCTAATCCTGGCATGTCATCGTATGACCACGCAAACACATCTTTAAATTTAAAAAGGAGTTGAATTATTGCATCTCGCGTTTTCTCATCTGTGTGAATGCTTATTTTGGTCTCTCGAATTTCTTCAGGAGTTCCCAAATTAACCGGTTCAGTGTCATTCAAATTCGGCTTAGGTTTATTCTCAAAGTGTTCCAATTCTTGATTTATTTCCCTAAAAGCCTCTTCTTCATCATATTCCGGTTCTTGGTTCATTATTTCACAATTAAACAGCTCGTTGGGATCTGGGCGTGAAGTCCGCAAGCATGTGATTGTTGCATCCTTCCTCAATAGCTTGAATATGGGCTGACATGGGCTAGTCAGTTGGGCAATGAATCGACTGATATAGTTTAACCTGCCCAATAGACTCATCACGTCTTTCTTCGTTCTTGGAGGAGGTAGATCTCGAATAGATTTTATCTTTGTTGGATCTAACTCTATACCTCTCCTGCTTACTATGAAACCCAGAAGCTTGCCTGATGGGACTCCGAAGGCGCACTTAGCCGGATTCAGCTTCAGGTCGTACTTTCTCAGCCTCTCAAAAAATTTCCTCAAGTCTCGAACATGATCGTCCTGAGCCCTGGACTTGACTATCACGTCGTCTACATACACCTCTATCTGTTGATGCATCATATCATGCAAAATGGCAGTCATGGCTCTCATGTAAGTTGCCCCGGCATTCCTTAAACCGAACGGCATAACCCGATAAAAGTAAGTACCCCAAGGTGTAGTGAAGGCGGTTTTCTCGGCATCTTCTTCATCCATCAACACCTGATGATATCCAGCGTAACAATCTACGAAAGACTGTATCTCATGTTTGGCACAGTTATCAAAAAGGATGTGGATGTTGGGCAATGGGAAATTGTCTTTGGGACTCGCCCTATTCAAATATCGATAATCCATATATACCCGAGTCTTCCCATCTTTCTTCAGTACCGGAACTACATTAGCCAACCACGTAGTATACTGGACTACCCGGATTACTCCTCTTTTCAACTGCTTTGTGATTTTCTCTTTGATCTTATCACCGACATCAGTCTTGAACTTTCTCTGTTTCTGTTGAACTGGAGGACAATCAGGGTAAATTGGAAATTTATGCACCACTAGATCAACACCTAATCCTGGCATGTCATCGTATGACCACACAAACACATCTTTAAATTTAAAAAGGAGTTGAATTATTGCATCTCGCGTTTTCTCATCTGTGTGAATGCTTATTTTGGTCTCTCGAATTTCTTCAGGAGTTCCCAAATTAACCGGTTCAGTGTCATTCAAATTCGGCTTAGGTTTATTCTCAAAGTGTTCCAATTCTTGATTTATTTCCCTAAAAGCCTCTTCTTCATCATATTCCGGTTCTTGGTTCATTATTTCACAATTAAACAGCTCGTTGGGATCTGGGCGTGAAGTCCGCAAGCATGTGATTGTTGCATCCTTCCTCAATAGCTTGAATATGGGCTGACATGTGCTAGTCAGTTGGGCAATGAATCGACTGATATAGTTTAACCTGCCCAATAGACTCATCACGTCTTTCTTCGTTCTTGGAGGAGGTAGATCTCGAATAGATTTTATCTTTGTTGGATCTAACTCTATACCTCTCCTGCTTACTATGAAACCCAGAAGCTTGCCTGATGGGACTCCGAAGGCGCACTTAGCCGGATTCAGCTTCAGGTCGTACTTTCTCAGCCTCTCAAAAAATTTCCTCAAGTCTCGAACATGATCGTCCTGAGCCCTGGACTTGACTATCACGTCGTCTACATACACCTCTATCTGTTGATGCATCATATCATGCAAAATGGCAGTCATGGCTCTCATGTAAGTTGCCCCGGCATTCCTTAAACCGAACGGCATAACCCGATAAAAGTAAGTACCCCAAGGTGTAGTGAAGGCGGTTTTCTCGGCATCTTCTTCATCCATCAACACCTGATGATATCCAGCGTAACAATCTACGAAAGACTGTATCTCATGTTTGGCACAGTTATCAACAAGGATGTGGATGTTGGGCAATGGGAAATTGTCTTTGGGACTCGCCCTATTCAAATATCGATAATCCATACATACCCGAGTCTTCCCATCTTTCTTCAGTACCGGAACTATATTAGCCAACCACGTAGTATACTGGACTACCCGGATTACCCCTCTTTTCAACTGCTTTGTGATTTTCTCTTTGATCTTATCACCGACATCAGTCTTGAACTTTCTCTGTTTCTGTTGAATTGGAGGACAATCAGGGTAAATTGGAAATTTATGCACCACTAGATCAACACCTAATCCTGGCATGTCATCGTATGACCACGCAAACACATCTTTAAATTTAAAAAGGAGTTGAATTATTGCATCTCGCGTTTTCTCATCTGTGTGAATGCTTATTTTGGTCTCTCGAATTTCTTCAGGAGTTCCCAAATTAACCGGTTCAGTGTCATTCAAATTCGGCTTAGGTTTATTCTCAAAGTGTTCCAATTCTCAATTTATTTCCCTAAAAGCCTCTTCTTCATCATATTCCGGTTCTTGGTTCATTATTTCACAATTAAACAGCTCGTTGGGATCTGGGCGTGAAGTCCGCAAGCATGTCATATTATTTAAAGCCGCATTATTATAACTGAAAGGAAAAGATAAAGGAAAAATAGCAAAAATTAGAGAGAATAAAGGAAAAAAAATGTTGAAAAACTGATTTTATTCCTTGGAATTGGGAAGACAACAAGGTTTATAATTCAGGAATTTAAAACAGGAAACTAAAGAAAAACATCCGAGTTACATCCTGGGATAACTCGTGATGCAGGAAAGGTGGCAGGACAGGTCTACCCGGACTACTGCCTAGTTGGGAATGACGTGGCCTCCCAATTCTGAAGCTTAACATTTGGCCCCACATATAGCACCTCAGCGGTGCTTGTGCCTTCTCCTAGTTGAACCCTGTGAGTTTCGTAAAGCATTTCTCTCATTGCCCCACATATTTCTTCAATCTCTTCGGTCGTAAAGGCCTCGTCGTCTTCTTCTTCAATGTATTTTGGTCCGACGAAAGTCTCGTATAAATGTGGCAATGGTCGAGGCAACTTCAAACCCTCATTTTTCCTCTTCTTTGCCCAATCTTCATCTTTTGGAGTGGGTTGGAAACCTATCCCAAAGAGTTTCTTAGTGGAAGGCAAGGTGATGGGTTCAGTTATTCCTTACAGCGTTCGTCCAAGCCCTTTTCCTGGTTTGAATCCCCGTCGGATCATTTCTTTAGCAACCATGATTGAGGCGTTGGACAAGAAAGGTTGGGGGCAAGGTTTTCCTTCTTCATACTGCTCTGCCAGCACAACTTCGAAAGCCTGATAAACTGTGTGCTCACTCCCTTCCCTTGCTTCAAGATATGGGATGGATGGGTCCCGATAAATAGATTGTTCGTCTTCTCCGTGGATCATAATTTCCCGATATTCATATTCAAACTTCACCATTTGGTGGAGAGTGGAAGGTACAGCCCCTGCCGCATGAATCCAAGGTCTTCCGAGGAAAAAATTGTAAGATGTGTCCATATCCAGTACCTGGAAGGTTACTTCGAACCCTACCGGCCCGATAGTCAATACCAGATCTATTTCCCCGAGGGTATCCCTCTTGATGCCATCAAAAGCTCTTGCACAGACATTATTGGGGCGAATCCTCCCGGCCCCAATTTCCATTCTCTGCAGCGTGGAGAGCGGACAAATGTCGACACCCGAACCTCCATCCAACATTACCCGCTTGACGTAGTAGTCTTCGCACTTGACTGTTAGATGTAAAGCCTTGTTGTGAGCCGCTCCCTCCGGAGGTAAATCGTTCTTGCTAAAAGAAACTTGATTAACCGCGAAGAACCTTTCCGTCATTCTTTCCAGTTGTTCAACTGAAGTCTCAGCCGGTATATACGCTTCGTTCAGGGTTTTGAGCAAGATCTTCTGATGTTCGGCAGACCTCATTAGCAAAGATAGCATAGACACTTGCTCAGGGCACTTGCGTAACTGATCCACCACTTCGTAGTCGAGCATTTTCATCTTTTGGAAGAAAGCCTCTGCTTCTTCAGCGCTTACAGGCTTCTTGGGTGGGAAGCGCTTCCGTGTGGCGTTGTTTACTTCTTGAGTGTCTGAATATTTTCCAACGGAAGTATCCTCTGGAAGTTCCCTTGTGACTTCTTTGCTTTGGTATGTAACCAATGTTCTTTGATAGTTCCACGGTATTGTGGATGGGTCTGTCATTGGCTTCTATGGTACGCGTCCGATAACCACTGGCTCATTCAGCCGAGGCGGTTTAATCATTCCCCGGACCACATAGACCCCTTTCGACACGTACATTGGTATTGCCCTTTTGACTTCGAATCTCTGTGGCTTCTCTGATCGACCTCGTGGAATATAGAGAACTTCATTCTTCGCGGGCACCATCGTCTCTGTCTTTGTCCCAGATTTCTCTTCAAGCTCAACCTTGACAGTACTAGTCTTATTTTCCCCTTTCTCTTGCTTCGGGGCTGCTTTAGGCTTTTTCCCTGCATCGACAATGGCGATTATAGCTTTCAGGGCAGGATCAAACTCCTTGTCCTCACAGATCATCCCAATCAACGGCCCATTATTGTGAGCGGGTAACGGATTGTTGATCACATTTGGGACCTCCTTGTCCCTTAATACTATCTTTCCCTGTTCTATTAAGTTCTCTACCACCCTTCTTAAAGTCCAACAATCATTGGTATCATGCCCTTCTGCTCCCGAATGATAAGCACACCTAACACCGGCTTTGTAAGCAGATGATGCGGGATTGTGCCTTATTTGAGGGACTGGTTGCAGGAAACCCATCTGGACTAGTTTTGGGAATAGGGTAGAATACGGTTCACCAATGGGTGTGAAAGTCTGTCTTCTGGGTGGTTCTTGAGGATGGAAGTTATTTTGGGGTAGTTGTGGATTATAGTGGTTTCGATAATGAGGCTGATTTTAGGAGGTGGAGCTTGGTTCTGCAGTGGCAGGACATAAGGCTGAGTATTCATGACCATGTAGGGTTGAGGAGCATAGGTCACATTTTGGTGGGGGTAGTAATGTTGCGGGTTTTTTCCTGGAAAACGGGGCCTGGGATTACTATATTCTCTTGCTTCTGACGCCGCCATGGACGTCTCTTCCTTTTTCTTCCCTCTTGCATTCCTCCGGTCCCGCCTTGGACGGCTTGGGAGGTTGCCCTTATGGCTGCCTGACTCAAGATTCTACCCGTTTTCAAACCATTCTCTACCATTTCCCCGATCTTAATCGCTTCTGCGAAAGGCTTTCCCATGGCCGACATCATGTTTTGGAAGTAATCTGATTCTTGAGCCTGGAGGAAAGTAGTGACCATTTCTATTTCATCCATGGGAGGTTTTACCCTTGATGCTTGCTCGAGCCATTTAATAGCATATTCTCTTAAGCTTTGGTGCGATGTCAATATTATACTGAATCTGCCTTACAAAATCTCTGGCAAGATCGTCCCAAATGTGCCATCGAGATATGTCCTGATCCATATACCATTATGAGGCTATCCCCACAAAGCTTTCTCCGAAGTATGCCATCAATAATTCTTCTTTGCCGCCAGGCCCACGCAATTGGTTGCAATACCTTTTGAGGTGAGCAATAGGATTGCCATGCCCATCATATTTCTCAAACTTTGGTGTTTTGAACCCTACGGGCAGGTGCACGTGAGGGAACATGCACATATCAGTATAGGAAACACTCTTCTTCCCGCTTAAACCTTGCATATTTTTTAAACTTTGCTCGAGGCTCCTCATTCTTTTTGCCATTTCATCTTGTTCAAGAGCTTTGGGATTTTGGTCTTGCCCAGGCGTAAGCTCGTATTGAGGCTGCTGAGGGTGAGTGCTGGTGGTAAACCGAGTTGGTTCCAGCGAGAAGGATGGTGCTTGAAATGTGAATGAGGAAGAGTCAAAATTAGGCCTGTGTGTAGCGGGTTGTGCCACGATTGGACAGGGCGGTGCAGTGAATATGTTTGTAGCCACATCTTTCATTGACATCCGGGGATAAGAATCAGAGGGTGATCCAGCGGAGTGGGCTGAAATGGTAGGGTACCCGAATGGGGTAGTTGGATAACTTATAGGGACATTGGAAGTCCCACTTGTCCTAGAGAACAACTCGGGGAATCCAGGGATTACACTCGGCGGCTCTTTTCCATTGTTCCAGTCATCCAACATTTCCAACATGCGAAGCCGTAAGATTCTGTTTTCTTCAGCAGTTGCTGATTCGGAAGTTGGGATGGCCGAGATTGAACTCTCTTCGGAGACAGGAATTGTTGGCAAAGGAATTTCTGAAGATATCTCTACACTTCCTTTTGATCTCGTGAAGTAAGTGTGAATACTTCCTCTCGACTTAGTGACGGGCAGCTGAACACTTCCTTTCGACCTCGTAAAATATGTATGTGAGGCCAGACCTCCACCAAACCAAACCACCTTTCTAAAAACCTGGTCTTAGCAGCAAGCAAACGATTAGTTTGAAACAAATAACAGACAGGTAATCTCACATTGGGGTGTGATGCACCTATATAGTTAAGTGAATTTCTACATGTTTGCATCGATGACATGCTCCCCTTTATTTTATTATTATTATTATTATTTTTTTTAATTAATATTTTTATTATTTGAAGTTAAAAACGTGACCGGATCCGATGAGGATTGCCTACGTATCACGATGCCGCGTGAATCAGATCATTACGTAGTTCAAGACAAACAAGTGTAAAAATAAAGAAACATTTTTTATTACTAAAACAATCTATTACAAACTAACATTTTTGAAAAAGGGAGAATAACAGACTCGAAATAAATATAAACTCAACAACTACTGATACACCCTGATGCGAAAAGACAAACAAAAGACGCCAAGATGGAAAATACAGACTCGACCTATAAATACATTAAAGTTTTAAGAATTGGCGCCCGGGGGCATCGTTCGGCCTCGCCGCGGGTTTAGGTGCAAGGTCCCTTTCAAGTTGTTCCAACTCATACATGGTCTGCTTGATATAAATCATCACTGCCGAGAAAAAGGTAATGCGGGTCATATCTTCGCATTGTAGACACCTCCTAATGATGGCATGGGCAATTGTCTTAATCTTATCCCTGGTTTGCCTCTTTTCTATGAGTAGGCACTCTATTTGATCATTACGAGCCTTCAAAACCCGAGAATCCTGGAGATGTTGATTCTGCCACTGCTGAATTTCTACTTCCATTTGGGCCAGTAAATCATACCAACGTCTATTTTCAGCTTCAAAGGTTCGGGCTTGTTTAAATGCTCTGTCCTCAAGAGTGGCCACCTTTCTCTTCAAATTGGCAATGGTTTGCTTATGGTCCCTTTTCAACTGCTGCAGGTACCGGTTGCGCTCTTCTGTTCTTTTTGCCCAATGTGTCTCGAGTCCTGTTATGGTGTTCTCAAGATTTTCCGACTCACTCCGGCACTCATCAATTTCCATTTTTAAACCTTTTATCAATCGCTCATCCGACCAGCTCCTTTATTGGTTGTCAGCGGCTATCCTTATCTGCTGGATTTGGGCCCTGAGCGTCTTGTTTTCCTGGGTCAACCTGTTTTTTTCTCCCAGATCAGTAGCAACTTGAACGTTGTGCTCATATTTTAGACCTTCAATTTGTTGTTTCAGCGTGCTGATTTCAAACCGATAGCCTTTTTCTTTTGCTAACAAATCCCATTGCTCCTGTGATGACTCGAAAAAATTCAGGATATAAGGTCTTTTAGCCGGCCTTTTGTGCTCAAGTTCTCTTCTGTACCACACAAGGTACCTTGGTGCTACTTCACCTTTGGTCCGATCCTGCACGCAAGTATCTGCTTTTAAACATTAGCATTCATTCCAGATCTGGCGGACTTTCGCTTCAGGAAATTGTCCGTCAGGGCTAATCTCAATTGCTTGAGCACTAAGATCTTCCTCGTGTGGCACTATCTGGCATCTCCCGAGTTGTCTCAAAACACGATAGGGCGCGTAAGGCTGAATGCTCTTAAGTCCCATCAATAGAAAGTGGGTCCTAGCGGTCGGCATATATATGACCTCATCAACAGGCAACTATCCCAGTGTCAATTGTATTTGGCTGGCGGTGAGAGTTCGAAAGAATGACGTCCATGCTGTAACTCCCTCGGGTAGACTGACCCCCTTGATTCTCGTGTAAAACTCTTCTATGCAAGTCTTCTTCGAGGAACCATAACTCAAAAGCTCGGAACGGTGGCAGAGATGTTCAGTCATCCATATTTGTAGCAGCAAACTACACCCCTCAAAAAAATTCCCTCTAACTTTGTAGGCTGTGAGAGCTCGAAAGATATCAGATACTACCATAGGCGCGAGAGTGCTATCGTTCTGAGTGAGCAAAGTACTGACGACCCCGGACATTTCAGATCAATGTTTCCGTCTTTCCTCGGAAACACCAAAAGGCCCAAAAATGTTATCATGAAAGCCACTCGTCTATGCTCATCCCACTTCTGACGGTTACCTTTGCTGCATAGCTTGTTAACCGGATTGTTGAATCCTCCTACATGACCATATCTGTCGTATATGAAGCACGGACTACAGAAACCTGCGGCCAAATCTGGGTTATGGACCGTCCTGGGTATCTTTAATGAATCTAGAAATCGATGCAGTGACAGCTCTTGGGGCAACCAGGTATTTTTGCCTTAATGGGACTTCAGCATTTCCAATGTACCCGGCTATTTCCTCCAGAGTCGGGATGAGTTCAAAATCGGAGAAGTGGACGACATTGTGTGTCGGGTCCCAGTAGGTGACCAAAGCTATTATGATATCTCCCCGAGGCTGGATTTCCAATAAACCCGTGAGACCTTTCAGATATTTCTTAACCTCATCTTGCCCTTTAACACCTAGATCATTCCACCATAGCCGCAACTTGACAGGGATTTTAGTCATTATCGAAAAGCGTTCATTTTGCATTGTGTTCATCCTGCACATTTATTAAGGTGATTTAAACAAAAAATGATTTGACTCAAAAAATGGTTTGACTATTTTTTTTTTTTAAAAAAGGAGAGATTCGTTTTTCGAACACGGCCTTTCAGCACTTCGGGGATGAAGATTTTAAGGCTGTGCGAGTTAATCGACCCAAACTCTAAAGGATGATCGAAAGTGGCCGTTTATGAAAAGTAAGCCTTCCGCCGTCCCTTTCAGGAATATTTGGCTATTTTTTTGACAAAAACAGTCACTTGATTTATTTATGACTCTTTTTTTTAGAGTAGTGACCCGATATGGGGAACACGGCCTCACAGAGCCTCGGGGACGACCATTGGGCAATTTGGTCAAAATTTAAAATGATCAAAAATGGATGTTTATGCAAAGTCAGCCTTCTGGCATCCCTTTCGGGAACATTCGACTATTCTTGCCAAAAACGGCATCACCCGACTCATTATGATGAAATTAAAATTCTAACATTTTGGCTATTTCTGAAAAAGGGGAGGTTGGACCCGATGAGGGTTGCCTACGTATCTCACACCCTATGAGAATCAAACCGGCGTAGTTCGGGACGATTAGGCGTAGAGGAAATAAACTAACCCTTTTTTTGAATAAAATACTTATAAAGAAAAGGAGAAAATATTTTTGCATTTCGATTTTTTTATTTGTTTTTTTTATTATTATTTTTTGAAAAGAGACAACGACTAAAGAAATATTTTTTCTTTGAATTTTAACTTCTTTTCACTCTTTTTTTTGAAATTTCGAAAAATCTTCTAAGGAAGTATTTGGATTATTAGTCTGAATTTATGAAAGAGATACTACAAAAGAAAAAATATTTTTTTGAATTTTGAATTTTCCTTTTTTTATTTTTAAACAAATATTTTTGGATTTTGAGTGTGATTTAAAGGAAATATTTTTTTTGTATTATATATGTTTTTTTTAATAAATCAAACTAAAAGACAAATTTTGTTTTCATTTTTTTTAAGAAAATATCGGCGAGGTTTCGACACTATTTTTACATTGGTTATATTTTTCTAAAAATAAGTAGTTATCTCCCTAAGCTGCTATTTTTCTCTTCTTCTTTAATTTTTTTTTTGATTTTAGAAATCGATCAGCATGCAGATCTGAAGCAAATAAATGCGCAAAACAAACGAGATGCTTGTCATTTCATTTCGGGTTGCTTGTCCTAGACGGACCCAACCCCTGTGTTGAGTCCCCTCTGTCAAATGCAACGTGATGCAAATAAGCGTTCCTACTAGGGATCCGGCATGAGGTTTTGTTATACTAGGTTCATCCTGGGTATATGTTCTAGACTGTGTACCCGAGCGGACAACTCGAGTCGAGGAGGGGGCTATGTACCGGGGACCCGCGAGATCGTCCGGCTTTGTAACTTGTCCGGCCTCTTTCTTATTTCAGGGTATGACACTAACAGAAAAGGGAGTCTTGACCAGCAAGCACCTCCCCGGAGGTAAGAAGAGAAGGGTTTCGGCACAGTTTATATACAGTTCAGATAATATCAAAGCGGTAAAAGACAACATTTAGCACGTTATGCCCAAACATGTAATAAAGATCAGATAATAAAGACAAATATAACAATTATTCTAAGCTAGAATTCTGAACCCTGAACAAACGTTCTGGGTTCTTGTCCCCAGCAGAGTCGCCAGAGCTGTCACACCTCCTTTTTGCGCGCCCGCCCCGAAGGGTAAATGTGTGAGGGAGTTTTTCCAATTTAAGTGACAATATTCGAAATGGGATTATTTATTTAATTCAGAGTCGCCACTTGGGAAAGGTTTGGCTTTTGGTGTCCCAAGTCACCGGTTTATCTTGAATCCCAAATCGAGGAAATTTTCGACTTCCCAAATGAAGTTTGCGAACCAGAAATTCTAAGTAAGGAATTCCGTTGACCCGAGGGAAGGTGTTCACGGATCCCGTGGTTCTAGCACGGTCGCTTAAATTGTTACAATGGCTAAATATCTGATTTTAATACATGTCATGACTTGTGTGCTTTTATTAAGTTTAAACCGCTTGTATTATCATTTGTCTTTTATGGAATTGCAACGTCGTGAAAATGCATCTCGGACCACGTCGCAATCAATGCGCCCGTGGTTGTTAATACATTCAGACTCCGTTGAGATTTGGATTTGGGTAAAATAAATGCGCACCCGAGTTTAAGAAGGTAATTTAATTAAATCGCGCCTAAAGAGTCTAACGCGTTATTATCTTTGGGGAAGGCAGTGAAATTCACTAAACAGTCCATCCCGAGAAATCTAAATATTTATTATGACCAATTATTGAGGGCCCCGCAATTTGCATTTGTATTTGGCGAGGCTCGTCTCATTTTTTCTGAAAAGGATAAACCTACAGTGACTACATTTTTCTATTATGTTTGTCTCTAAAAATAAAAGAAGAAAATATACGCTAATTAAATTACATGCTTGGCCAGCTCCGACCTCTTATTAATTATTAGATTACAAAAGATGTTAATGGAAAATCGCACTCGAATTTGTAAGGCGGGGAATTATTTCATGCCTTATTCCATGAGCGAACATGCTTTTTAAAAAGAATTGCATACAAGATTGATAAAATGCTAAACTCGCGCTAAACGTTCTCCAAGTTGAATTTAAACTAACTCATTTTAATGAGATTAATGGAATTAACTACTAGAGGATGTTATTAATGGGATTCAAGCATTGTCCTATAAACTGCCTAATGAAATCCGATCTGATAGAGTTAGCTCAAATGATTTAAAACTATATTGTATTTGGCAAGATTAGAAGCAGTCTGCCTTATGTGTGTAAAATATGACTAGAGATGAAGTTTAGCTATCGATATACTAACTACTTGTGCATTCTACAAATTACATAACTATATTATACAGACAACTAAACAACTATAGATCACAGTATTAAACAAACTTGAGTTTCAATTAAGTATAAACTACTTAATGCATTTCCCATTGAGTTATAAACCAAAAAAAACTATACAAATCCACTAACATTTTATAAAACCTCAAGTACAACACCAAATGATTAAAATCCTTCGCATCTTTCGTTTCATGCTCAACCTTACTGTTACATCAGTGTGAAAATCTAGTGGGTACCTGGATACTGGACACAAGAAGGAAAATAGGAGTATTCAGCGTAGCAGCAGTGATAAACAACAAATAGCAAACACCAAAGACAGCAGTTTCAGCAGTAAAATAAGCAGGATAAGTCCCAGTGAAAGAGTTTAGCTACAACCAATGGAAGCAGTAGCAAATAAACCCAGCAGACTCAAAAGTAAACAAATGAAAACCCAGCAACACCAAGCTGCAATTCACAACCAAAACAGAAGGGTGACAGGTACGAGATAAAAGTAGTTTAACTGATGTTCCGAACCATTCCAAAGAAGACCTGATAGATGCAGCTCACAACTTTTAAGCTTTGAAAAATCTGTCCACCCTCCCCTTAGTTCTCTCTCTCTCTCTATATGTTTTCTGGTTTCTTTTCCAGTCCCCCCCCCCCCTGTTTCCCTGATTCTACCTTTTTTTGGTTTCAACCTCTTGGTCTCTTTTTATATCCCTATAGAAGAGAAGAACCTCCCCTCAAAGACAGGCTACCCAGGGCTTAAAAATAACTCCTAATGGCTGTCATTTCCACTTAGTATTGTCTAGGCATGCAGTCTTTTCTATTTTTTAATCTTCTGAAGTTCAAAATGTAGTACAGAACCTGTTGTACAACAGGTTCCTCTATCATTCTCATGTGCATTTTCAGCTTTTTATCATCAAGCCCATGCTGTTACTGATTTCCAGCTATTAAAGATGCTTAACATATCATCAATCCCACTATTGGTCAATTAATTCCATTAGTTTAATTAATATTTTAGTACCTTACTGTCAGCCCACTTGCCCTTAAGCATTTCAGAACTTTTAAGAACCCCAGAATACCCCTGAAACTCCTGTGATTTATTGTATTACCCTTAAACTTAGAAGTTGGAGGTTATAGTTTATATAGACTTAACTCCTAAGACTGGTTTCAGGTTAGCTTACAGTTCTACAGCTACAACCAATTCCTCCATTTATGGATTCACACTCAGTCAAATAGGGAATTTACTCCAATGGTATGAGTAGGTCATATTGGGAACCAATCCTGACCAAATCAAAGCCAAAGGATCAAGTATGCAATTGAGAATGCAAACAAGGATCAAAACTATACTGAAACTAGCATATTGATACGAGTTCTTAACACAAAGAGCAGGAGTCATGCTAGGAATTCTACTAGAATGGGAAGCCTCATGTTTTTTCTAGTTTTCAAGTGAGTTTAGTTGATGACACTTACTTAATTGACCACATGAGCTATAACAGATAGCTAACAAATAATAAAATATATCAAACAGGGCATCAGATGGCTTTCAGTGACTTTAGATGCAACATGGGATTTTAACACGACCTTAACTATCCTATGATTCAAAACAGCTTGGACATATAATTCACTGTAAGTACAAGTAACAAATAATCAGAAGAAAAAATGACTACATAAAAGGTCTTTGTGAAGACCGACAGAATTGAAAGAAGATAACACAAAAATCAAACAAGATAACTAATCATACAAGCAAATATAAATACAAACAAAAGCAGAAGGAAAAGAAACTTATCTCGGAAGATCAAGAATAAAATGAACTAGGCCTGAACTGGACTCGACCTCTTTTGAGGTCAAATGGACCTTAATCGAAATGTTCTCAACTGAGAACACCTCGATTAAGGTCTATTAGACCTCAACCCTTCGCTTAATTGGACAAAACCCCAGGTTTTGGATTTCTAGGGTTCTCGGGGTTCAGATTTGGGGTGCGAGCTTTTCTGGTTAGATTCGAACCAAACCAGGCTTGGTTTGGTCACGAGGGAGGTCAGGGGAGTAGTTGGTGTGCATTCGGGGTCGGTTGGTATAAGTTGAGGTTTGGCTCGAATCTTCAGATGAAGATTCAAGACGATGTAAGTTGATTCGAACCAAACGGTTTGCAGATCCGTGTCCAGGGGGTCGAGGTGCACTAGGGGTGTTAATCTGGTGGTCACCGGCATCGCTGCCGCCGGGTTTATGGTGAGGGGGTGGATAGGCGGCGCTAGGGTTCTTAGGGGTGTTTGGGTTCAGTCTCTGAAAGAGACGAGGATGAGGGAGGGGGTCTGGCTTAGGGTACATGGGGGTAAGAGAGGAGGGTTTATATACGAGATGGGGAAGTTGATTTTCGGCCGTTGGATCATTGATGATCAACGACCTTGATCTTTTCCTTAGAGAGACGGCGTCGTTTGGTTTAATGTTGGGAATGGGTCAATCCGGGTATCAGTGGGTCGGGAATCTGGGGAAAGCCTGGAGCCGTTGGATGGGATGGGATGAACGGCTCCGATTGGTCATGCCTAAACGACGTCGTTTGGATTAATGAGAGAGATGAACTGGACCGTTGGATCTATTTGACCAAACG
Source organism: Nicotiana sylvestris (assembly GCF_000393655.2). Lineage (NCBI taxonomy): Eukaryota > Viridiplantae > Streptophyta > Magnoliopsida > Solanales > Solanaceae > Nicotiana > Nicotiana sylvestris. Next base: position 70,349,017 of record NC_091063.1, read on the forward strand.
GTTCAGATGGGAGGTTCCAAAACGGCGTCGTTTTTGGTGTCTGAGGGATAGACTGGGTCAGTGTGTTTTGGGCCTGATTTTTGGGTTTAAAAACGAGCCCAGGTCCGAATCCTTTCCTCAATTTTGTACTTTTTTCTTTTTCCTTCTTTAATTTCTAATCTAAATACTAAATCTACCAAAAATCCTAAAATAAGTTGTAAAATTACAATTATATTAAAAAGACATTAATTGACTCACACAAGAACAAAATCACACTATTAAACGATAAAAATGACAAAATTATCAAAAATGATATATATATATTTTTTTGTGATTTTCATTCATCATTAAAAAAAACCAAAAATACGATTTAATTAATTCCTAATAGTAGAATAAGATCCTAAATTTACACGCAACATATTTTTTTGTATTTTTAATCAATAAAATAAACAATCAGAGACAAAGACTACAAAAAACAAATGCTACCCAAATTCTCAAAATTATACACAAAGACAATTTGTTTCATTTTTCGATTTCTTTTGGAGTAATTGTCGTGGAAGCAAAAATCACGTGCTCACAGTTACACCCCATGTTTTCGTACACGAAAGTACTCCATAAGTAAAACGATAAAATCTCGGAAATGAGATGGTGCATCCCACATTTTCGTATGTTAAAATTTCGTCGTAAGCTAATCGACGCAAGTTCGAGAATGAGATTATTTTGAGATTATAAGCATTTTGCTATTTCAAACAAGTGATGAGCAAATTCGTGAAGGTGAGAAGGTAAGAAAATCGAAGAAAATCAAGTTCGTCGAAGTTTGACATATTGGGATAAAATACGACCCAAGCTAAAATGTCCAGTATTTATGGACTAGTACCATACAATGTACCACATGGCCATAATAGTAAGGTGTACAAAGTGTATTAAAAATGATTAGTATTTTAAGTAATTTGAGATTATTCCTAATTACGTGGATAATCGGGTAATTAATAAATTTTAGTGGGAGAGTAATTAGAAATTTATGGATAAAATAATTAAGTGTGAACTTTGGATAATTACTAGGGGACACACATCCACGTGGGAGTGTAAGAATTTGGCAGCAAATTGTCATGTTTTCATGACCTTAAGAAGGTGGAGGTTTGGCTTGCTAATTGCTATTGCTCTTTCTCCTCCCTATTTCTAGGAAACTTCACAACCCCATTTTTTTGCTCTTTTAACATTTTTCACCTATTCTTGGTGTAAGTCTTGATTAAATTATCTAAATCTAAATGTTCCTTTCATTTTCTTACCCAAAAGAAAAAAAGGTTTCCTTTTTGAAGAATTTCAACCAAAGGGGTACAATAATTTATTGGAATTTCTAAGATTTATCATTTTATTAAGTATGACATAGTATAATGGATTCAAAATCTTGGACTTGTCTATTTACTTCTTCAAGGCGTTAGATTAGATGCTAAGATTTATAGTGGATTTAAAGTGGGATGATATTGATTAGCTTGCTAAGTATGGATGGAATTCTTAAACAAGATTTCACATGAATCCTTTACAAAAGGATATAATCTGCAACGTGATTTTGCTTCAACAAAGTTTCATACGAAGCTACACTAAGTAATAGCAATGAGATTTGCAATTTTAAGAGAGTACGGTGCAATCTTTTCCAAGAATATAATACGGAGTTTTCCCTACTCCAGGTATGTTAAGGCTAAGCTTTTCCTTCATTTTAGCATGATATCGTAATTACACAAGTTCGATAATGAGGCGTAAAGAAAAATTCGTATCCCGAAATTTGTGTATATTTTGCTAGTCTCGCAAATTACATATATTTTTCTAGTTTTGTAAATTACCATATTTTTCTTATCGGGACTGCATATTTAGTTGAGTATTTCTTTCTTTCGGCCAAAAGAGCAGAGAGTTTACATATATACAGTATTAAAAGTATTTTCATTACCATCGAGCTATTATCGATGGGCAGGCCTCTATTAGGCAACCTCTGATCAGATGGTAAGTTATATACCGAGCCTGCTGTGGCTGAGCGCTTATGAGCGAGCCCAGTTGGTCGAGATACAGAGCCTAGTATGGCCGAGCGCCTATGAGCGAGCCTACTACGGCAGAGCAGTTATATATATATATATATATATATACTGAGCCTTATAGAGCCGGACAACTATTTTACTTACTATATTGAGAAAGTTGAGTCAGTATTAGCAGGTAAGCACATCTTCAGATTATCGTTGACTTCCAGTTACTTGTAGTTATTATATTATTAGTTCAGTTTCAGCTTTTAGTATATTTCCTTACATACTCGGTACATTATTTCGTACCGACGTCCCTTTTGCCTGGGGACGCTGCGTTCCATGCCCGCAGGTCCAGATAGATAGGTCGAGAGCCCTCCAAGTAGGTTATCAGCTTAGGGGAAGATGTTGGTGCGCTCCATTTGCTTCGAAGTTGTGTATTTGGTTAGTATGATTTAGACGTGTATTGTTTGGTATGGCGGGACTCTGTCCCGACCTTTATGACATTTATGTACTCTTAGAGGCTTGTAGACATATGTTGTGTACGTGAAAGATTGTACGACCTTGTCGGCCTATGTTTTGAATTTATAAATGATCATGTTGGCCTATTAAGCCCGTATGTCATGTGTATATGAAGATGTAATAAGAAAGATACGTTGCGTTGATACTCAGTTGAGTAAGGTACCATGTGCCCATAATGGCCCATCGGTTTGGGTCATGACAAAAGTGGTGTCAGAGCAGTTCTGTCCTAGGGAGTCTACAAGCCGTGTCTAGTAGAGTCTTGTTTATGGGTGTGTCGTGTACCACACTTATAAGCAGGAGACTACATGGCATTTAAGACTGTTACTATTTCTTCTTACTCTAGATCGTGTGGTAGAGCTCACTTATAAGAATTCAAGTCCCGAACTTCTATTTTTATTCATAATAAAGCAATTCCTACATTCAGAAAGATGATCGATAAGAGATATAGCTGTGGAAGTGTTGAATCAGAGGAACTCGAATTTGTATCATGCTTATAATAAGTAAATGTGAGATCTTCAACAGATTATGTGCGTACTGAAAGGTGTAAGCCTCTTGATAAGAAGCCTTAAGGCAAGAATGCCTATCCACCTTTATGGTGAAAGAAAATGAGAAATTAAGAAGATAAATATAAGTTTCAACAAGCAAAAGAAGCAAGATAAAGAATGGTACGAGGCGCCCAGTTAACAAAGGTTAACAGTGTTTATAATTCAGGCAGAGGCACATAAGCTTTTTGAGTTATATTCAATAGTAACAGAGGTATATACAATTGGTCGCACCCATTCTAGATATGCCCTATGGGGGTTAATAGAAGTAGTATAAGAAGATATGATGGATGAATTGTTTGTGACAGTTGACATTTCCGAAGGATATTGCAAATGTGCTAATAGATCTCCTTGTGAGACACCCAGATGGTACACTTTAAAATAGTGCAGTCAGATATATGTACTACAAAAACATGCACTATAAGCCTTGAAGGGATACATATTACCTTAGTGTGGCTCGCGTCCCTAGTAAAGCGAGAATGTTAAGCAACTTGAAGAGCCACGAGATGGAGCAAAGGGAAGCTAAAAGCAAAAAAATGTCTTGTTCGAGTTTTCAGAATAAAGTGATAGGCATAAATGTTAACGGAAAATAAGAAAAGAGTTAATGAAGCATTATGAGTAAGATGTGGTACACGGATGACAAGGTAGATCAAAAGATGACAATATTACAAAATTCATAGTGAAGTGAAGGAAGAGACGAGGGGTGACAGGACTTAGGACAACAAAAGAGTATAGGCCATATAGTCATGTCCTCATTTCGAGAAATAAATCCGCAACTCTAGCGCGATTACCAAGATGAAGAGTTAGACCCCAGAGTAATAGAAATCTGTATGGGCTGGTGAATAAGATAAACTAAATATGAATTAGGGACTGAGTGATTTGGTAATAGTCAGCATCATGAGAATTTCAGATCGTATTCCGGCAATAATAGGACGGACAAGAAGAAGGTTCATGAGAAATTCAGAGAATGGTCATTCAGGAAGACGCTTCCCTAAAGCAAACAATGTTAGCAAAGTTAAGCTTAAGGGACTGTATGTACCAGTTACATTAAGTGTCACCCTCACGAGTAAGGGAATTTGTCATCCTTGGTACAGAAGGATTGTCGCAAGGCGAGCAAGTATGATTGATGTGAGAAACGATGCCAAAAATGAAGAGGTAAAACGTCTATAGGTAGATCCTCGTGGCTTCAGCTCTTAGTACACCCCAAAAGGAGGGAATATGGAGTGATGTGGCATTAATTCAGAATTAAGTGGTCCTAGTGACTATGGAATGGTAAAGGAAGAATGCTATAAATGAAAGAGGAATGAGATGGCACTTATCCAAACCTTACAGATACTCTACAATTCAAGAATACTGTGCAAGCACGACATCAAGGAGAGGAAGTAAAGGTTCCTACCCAAGCTGTTATTAATAAATAAGGAGCCAGTGCGAGACGTAAGTTATGACAAAGGAAATAACCTAAGAAAGATTATGAGGAATATTGATATGTGAATGGGCCAACGAGTAGTTAGTAATTGGTTAGGAAGATCCCAATTATGGCTAAACAAGAGGTTACAAACGAGTCATCAGATCGTGTAAGATAAACATAGTAGAACCCAACATGGAGAATTCAGCCTCGAAGAATATCATTATAATACTTGAGATGTATTCAAACAAGAGTCGGGGTAGTTAAAGGCACTGTATGAGTGTTAAGGGGATAAAAGAAAGTGCCACTAGGAAGGCAGTCAAAATATCAGTTCAAAAGAAACCATACAAGCACAAGGGCATGGAAGTAAGCAATTACGGATGATTATAGGCAAGTAAGGACATCAAAAAGGTCCGTAATAAGCTCACAGCTTTACAAGAGTCAAGGGTTCTCCCTAAGTACTACAACGAAAGACTAACTGAGGAGATAAGAAAGAAGGCTTCAACTTAAGCACAATGACCTAAAGAGGAAATGGTTGTGTAACAACAATCTCGCAACAACATTGTAAGCATTCCAAAGGAAAATGGCACCTACCGCGGCTAATGAATGGGAAGTAAGAATTAAAAGTAATATTCAAGATCACATGAGTTGCATGAAAACCCTGGCAAGTGTGGGCACTAAGATAAGCTAAGTATGGACGCAACAAGGGGGCAGAAAAACCAGGAAACGTAATAGCTTACGTTGAAAAAAAGCTAAGATGGAACGAAAGAATTATTCGATCAATGATCTAGAGTTAGTACGTTATGGATACGCTCAAGATTTTGGAGCATTATCCAGGCAGCATAATTGTCGATAACCATACAACCATAGAAGACTCCGATATAAGTTAAAAGAAATAATTGAGCCCAGGGCATAGACAAAGGATTGAATTGTTAGAAGATTGTATCATGGATATTCCATAACACCCATGAAAGGCTAAGGTAATAACTGATACCATGAGTCACAGATCGGAAGATAGCTTAAGCCTACGTAAAGGCTGATCAGAAGGAAGAGGAAACTAAAGAATTACATCACCTAAGTAAATTAGGAGTCTGATTATTGGACATAGAAAACTTATAGAAGTTGTGCTTGAGAACATGACAGAATCACTCTTAATATCAGATGTTCAAGAGAAATAACACAACAAACATAATCTATAATGGCTCTACAAGGAAGCCAGTTATAAGAAGTACCAGCCTCATAAGAAGTCAGTACGAAGCCCCCACCAGATTGTGTATGTACCGGAGGTGCGAGTATTATAATAGAGATTCAAGTTATGGACATGAATTACACCTAGGTGGAAAGGAGGTCACGAAAGAGATAGAAGATACGATGCGAGATTTTAAGGTAAGTGAGGTAAAGGTGAACAACGTACGAGATATTCAAAGGTAGAAGATCGTGAATAGTCCATACTTCAGATAGAAGGCTATAAGCACGGGGATCCAATAACCGTCAGTGACATGTCTTCCAGCCTATGGTTTCTAGGTACTGAGAGATCTAGTTAAGAGAATAGAGAAAAGTTGGGGACGAGGTGATGTCTCACTTGACGTTCCAAAATAACATAAGGAAATATATGATGCAAGCAAGCTGAAGGAAATTTTATAAATGGATATGTATCGGTCGCAAGTTAAAGTATGGTAGAGCGGCAAAATTTTAAGAAAACATGAGTAAGGATGAGGAAAGGCAAGTAAAACGGTGACGAGAATGGATAAGCCTTTAGGATTAAGCCCATGAAAACAAGAAGAGCAGACAGTTTCTCTATGTTATACAAAGCTCACTATAGCCTTAATGAACTCAAATGAGTCTAAGATTAATAGCATTTAGAAGGAATGAAATGTTGACCTGGTAATAAAATGAGGGTATAATTGTGACATATAAAGGATGACATTTGGGCCTTCGTTTGAATAATGATTTTAAAAAAATAAGAAAAAGAGAAAAGATTTCGTTGGCGGCACGAAATTAGGATACCCCCATAAGCTAAACCACATAGAGACACTATGAAATACGATTATGGGAATCACTTCAAATATTCTTTGAGGTAACGTAAGCCCTAGGGGAAAAGTATTACGTAAGAAGTTTCAAGTTATCAGTGGTATATTGTAGATCAATATTGAGGTGAATCAACAATGGATGGACAAAAGTCACAAAGTATGAGATGAGATTAGGTCGTCATTCTAAAGATGAGCAGTAATGAGGAAGCATTAAAGGACATAAATTATACATATGTAATAAGAAACGTGAGTAAGCTAGGATTTGGTAGTAAACCTCAGCAACGATAAATTAAAGTAAGAGTTATGGCAGTAAATTCATATAGATGGCTAAATGGACCTATGCGATGAGATATAGCAATATTCGTGAATTCATTAAAATACCAAGCGAAGAACTTCAGTATACTCATATATGCCCAAAAGGACATCTTATCAAGATCTACATATGAAGCCTAGAGATTGGGCACACTTACAAGGTCAAAATTGTACAGGCTGCATGACGAAAGGTAGCAACAGTTATGAGATTGGAAGGATTCCGACTACAAGTTGTGGTGTAAGAAGGAGGCCTAAGGGGGAATACCTGGACTTTGGATTTATTCAAATAACAATTGCCCAAATGGAAAGAAGAATATTAAAGTATTAGGAAGACATAAGTTATGAAAATGACAAGTGTCATTCAACATTTGAGGATGAATGTTTCAAAGAGGGGAATAATGTTACACCCCATGTTTTCGTACGTGAAAGTACTCCATAAGTAAAATGATAAAATCTCGGAAATGAGATGGTACATCCCTCATTTTGGTATGTTAAAATTTCGTCATAAGCTAATCGACGTAAGTTCGAGAATGAGATTATAAGCATTTTGCTATTTTAAACAAGTGATGAATAAATTCGTGAAGGTGAGAAGGTAAGAATATCGAAGAAAATAAATTTTGTCGAAGTTTGACATTTTGGGATAAAATACGACCCGACCTAAAATACCCAGCATTTATAGACTAGTACCATACAAGGTACCACATGACCATAATAGTAAGGTGTACAAAATGTATTAAAAATGACTAGTATTTTAAGTAATTTGAAATAATTCCTAATTACGTGGATAATCGGGTAATTAATAAATTTTAGTGGGAGAGTAATTAGAAATTTATGGATAAACTAATGAAGTGTGAACTTTGGATAATTACTAGGGGACACACATCCACGTGGGAGTGTGAGAATTTGGTAGCAAATTGTCATGTTTTCATGACCTTAAGAAGGTGGAGGCTTGGCTTGCTAATTGCTATTGCTCTTTCTCCTCCCTATTTCTAGGAAACTTCACAACCCCATTTTTTTTGCCCTTTTAACGTTTTTCACCTATTCTTGGTGTAAGTCTTGATTAAATTATCTAAATCTAAATGTTCCTTTCATTTTCTTACCCCCAAAAAAAAAGAAAAAAAAGTTTCCTTTTTGAGGAATTTCAACCAAAGGGGTACAAGAATTTATTGGAAGTTCTAAGATTTATCATTTTATTAAGTATGACATAGTATAATGGATTCAGAATCTTGGACTTGTCTATTTTCTTCTTCAAGGTGTTAGATTAGATGCTAAGATTTACAGTGGATTTAAAGTGGGATGATATTGATTAGCTTGCTAAGTATGGATGGAATTCATAAACAAGATTTCACATGAATCTTTTACAAAGTGAGATAATCTGCAACGTGATTTTGCTTCAACAAAGTTTCATACGAAGTTACGCTGCGTAATAGCAACGAGATTTGCAATTTTAAGAGAGTACGGTGCAATCTTTTTCAAGAATATAATATAGAGTTTTTCCTAATTCAGATATGTTAATGCTAAGATTTTTCTTCATTTAGCATGATATCATAATTATACAAGTTTGATAACGAGGCATAAAGAAAAATTTGTATCCCGAAATTTGCGTATATTTTGCTAGTCTCGCAAATTATATATATTTTTCTAGTTTTGTAAGTTACCATATTCTTCTTATTGGGACTGCATATTCAGTTGAGTATTTCCTTCTTTCGGTCAAAAGAACAGAAAGTTTACATATATACAGTATTAAAAGTATTTTCATTACCATCGAGCTATAATCGATGGGCAGGCCTCTATTGGGCAACCTCTGATCAGATGGTAAGTTATATACCGAGCCTGCTGTGGCCGAGCGCTTATGAGCGAGCCCAGTTGGTTGAGATACAGAGCCTAGTATGACCGAGTACCTATGAGCGAGCCTACTATGGCAGAGCATATATATATATATATATCGAGCCTTATAGGGTCGGACAACTATTTTACTTACTATATTGGGAGAGCTGAGTCAGTATCTGCAGGTAAGCACATCTTCAAATTATCATTGATTTCTAGCTACTTGTAGTTATTATATTATCAGTTCTGTTTCAGCTTTCATTATATTGCCTTACATACTCGGTACATTATTTCGTATTGGCGTCCATTTTGCTTGGGGACGCTGTGTTTCATGCTCGCATGTCTAGATAGACAGGTCAAGAGCCCTCCAAGTAGGCTATCAGCTCAGCAGAAGATGTTGGTGTGCTCCATTTGCTTCGGAGTTGCGTGTTTGGTTAGTATGATTTAGATGTGTATTGTTTGGTATGGCGAGACTTTGTCCCGACCTTTATGACATTTATGTACTGTTAGAGGCTTGTAGACATATGTCTTGTACGTGAAAGATTGTACGGCCTTGTCGGCCCATGTTTTCAATTTATAAATGATCATGTTGGCCTATTAAGCACGTATATCACGTGTATATGATGATGTAATAAGAAAGACACGTTACGTTGGTACTCGATTGAGTAAGATATAGGGTGTCCGTCACAGCTCATCGGTTTAGGTCGTGACAATTCTTTTCTTCTTTCTATTTTTTTTAATGAAAAGAACATTGATAACCTGTTTTTGTATGTAAATTTAGTAACTTTTTTTTGTGCGAAAGATAAAATTGCATTAAACATAAATAAATGTACTATAGAGAGGGTGATGCTGGTGCATCAATATTATAGTTGTTGTCTATTTGACTATTACAAGAACTAATACTATCTATTCTAACATTGTTATCCATCATAGTGTCCCTATTGGGAGCATCCAATTGTTGTTCATAGGCATAGATTACAAAAGTTTTTTGATGCATGTCCTCCTCTTGTTGCTGCTGTGTGCATGTTGTCTTCCTAAGACGAGTTGCCCCTTCCTGATCCCTTTGCAAAAAGATTCTGACAAAATCCGGTGGCTCTTCAAAAATAGATGGAGTTGTAGTAGAGTTCATGTTGCACCCTACCTTTGCTAAACCATCAGCCAACTCATTCCCCTCCTTGTAGGTATGTGTAATAGTAGCACTATGCAGTTGGTCCACAAGGTACCTGCAATCATGGAGTATATTAGTATAAATGATGTTGTCTTTTTCTAACATTGTAAGTACCTCTGATGCATCGATGTTTATTTTCAGTGGCACCAAATGGTGAGTGTTCGCCAATTCCAGTCCATAGAATAGAGCCTTTAGTTCTTCCTGGACAATGGTGGCATTGTCCAAATTGCTTGCAAAGCTTATAACACAATTTTCATTTGAGTCGCGTATGGTTTCTCCTATTCTTGCTTTCTGAGTTAACGTTGATACAGCCCAATCCGTATTTAATTTGTAGTAGTTTAGTTTAGGGGGTATCCATTTAATAGGTTGCATTATGGTTACTTTTGGTGTTGCTACCTTTGCAGCTAAATAGATGAATTCCAGTGCATGATCAGTAATTTATTTAAAAGATAGGTGATGTGGTGTATTATTGAAATTGTGATTGTTATGACTAACCCAAATGTCACACAAAGTGTATGAGATAAAAGTTTTGCTATTTATACGGTAAGGCATGTTGTTGTACTTTGTATTAATGAGTTTCATTAACCAAAACTGATGGTTGAGAGTATTGATTTATGTTATTGATAAAGTTTGGTATTCCTAATGCATTCCATATATGTTTTATATTAGTACAATCTAGAAATATATTATTAATAGTTTTCGGAGCTGCGTGACAAATTTGGCATTGGTCGTCTAGTGTGATACCTATATGATGTAGGTATTTTTTTGTTGGCAACCTATTATGCATTATGAGCCATAGGAATGTTTTTATCTTTGGAGGTGTTTGAAGCTTCCAAGTCCAATTATAAGTGGTTGGATGTTACTGCAAATTTAAGTCTTGTTGGAGCAATTGTGAATACATTGATTGGACAGTAAATTTACCATTGTTGGATAGTCCTCACGAGATAGTGTCCACTTTGTTTGTGTAGATGGGCATATTAATCCTATTGAATTTGGTTTTAAAAGAGTTTGTAACGTTAAAAGGTATTTCTGCCCAATTCCAAGTATTATAATGTCTGTAAGTGCTAATATTCCTGGTAGTATGTTCCAAAAGTATAGGGCCATGCAGTAAGGATCTTATTGTGGTGTTAGGAGCAATCCATAGCTCCGTCCAGAAATTTATTTTGGAATTTTTGCCTACCTGCCATTGAATTCCAATTTGACATTTTTCCCAACCTAGCATAATATTTTTCCAAATATGTGATGAATTTTGTATTATACGTTTGTTTTTATATTTATGAATAAGAGTGGATGCCCATAATTGATTAGGAGAGTAGAATAGGCGTCATGCTAATCCTGCCAGTACTGCCTCATCTTTTTAATTGAAGCCTTTGTATAGCTAGACCTCCTATATTTTTGGGCATGATAACTTTTTTTCAATTTACCAAATGAATCTTTCATTTTTGTTGAGTAGTTCCTCATAGAGAATTGCGCATGTATTGTTCCATTTTGTGAATAATATGTTTAGGAATTGTAATGTATTGCATTATGTGGTTTGCCAAACTGGATATATCACTACTAGATATCCGGTAATTAGCTTGGTCGCTATTTTGGTGGTCGTTTTAAAAATTAAAATATTTTGAAAAACAGACCAAAATTGGTCGGTTTTTGGCTGATTTTTTGACCGACCAAAGTTGGTCGGTTTTGCCGAATTTCTATTAGTATATATAGTGTTGATTTAATTAGGGTAAATCTCCCTAGGAGTGATAGGAAGTTAGTTTTCCATGCTGTCAGTCTAGCCTTGAAGTTATCTAATAAAAATTGGAAGTGTGATTTATGAGGTCTATTTTGAAATATTGGAAAACCTAAATATTTTCCAAATTATTGCCCTTCATGCATACTAAAGCTGGATAGGATATTAGTTTTTGCTTGAGTGGCACAGTTAGTTGAGAAAAAATTCTGAATTTGTTAGAGTTTATAGTTTGTCAAGATAGGTTAGTAAAGGTGTTAAGGATATCAATGATTGTGTTGTAACTAGTATCAATTACTTTAGATAGAAGGATAATGTCGTCTGCGAAAAAGAGATGCGATAGTTGGGGTCCATTTTGTGAAATTTGTATGGGTTTCCATAATAGGTAATCTACTGATTGGAATATATTTCTTAATATGTGTTCTAAGCACATTACAAATATATAAGGAGATAAAGGATCTCCTTGACATATTCCCCTAGTTGTCTTAAAAAAAATAGTACGTGAACCATTTATCAATATGGAAATGGAAAATGTTGTAATGCAAGACATGATGAGTGATATGAGATTGTGTGGTAAGTTGAAATAGTGGAGTGTAATGTGTATGAATGACCATTCAAGTTTATCAAAAGTCTTTTCCAAGTCTAATTTCAGCAACATGTGGCCTGTTCACCCTTTTTTCATATTTTTTAAGTGTTGAAATATTTTTTGTACAATGATAGCGTTATCTGAGGCTCTTTTTCCCTGTTGGAAACTGGATTGTGTGAGACCAATTATTTTTTGTAAGAAAGGTTTTAGTCTGTTTACAATTATTTTTGTAATTAGTTTGTAAACTGTGTTGCATATGCTTATGGGACGATATTGAGTGATGGCTACTGCATTTTTGATTTTTGGAATTAGGCACAAATAAGTTTTATTAATTTCTTCTGAAATTTTGCTTTCCATGAAAGCAGTGTCACAACATTTGATAATTGATTGGCTCACTTGTTGCCAATATTTTTGGAAAAAATATGGATGAAGTCCATCTGGCCCTAGTGCCTTAAAAGGTTGAAAGGACAATAGGACTTGCTTTATTTCAACCAATTGTAATGGTTGTGCCACATGTTGCTGATCAGAGTAAGTTAAGGAATTAACCATTGTGAATTCGTTAGTTGTTCTATTAGTGAATGAGTGTTGTGTTTGGAATAGGGTAGTGTAGTAGTATTGATAAATAGTGTCTTGTATTTTTGTTGGATCGAAAGTACAATAGCCTACACTATCTTTTAAGGCGTTTATACGATTACGTCTACGTCTCTATAAAGTAGACATATGAAAAAATTTGGTGTTCGCATCACCATCGTTTAGCCATTGGATTCTTGATTTTAATTTCCAAAAATCTTCCTCCTGCCTTAGTAAAGCACTAAATTCATGGGTTAGTTATATTTCTAAGTTTTGTAGGAAATGGCTAGTATGATAGTGAATTGATTTTTGAATTCCATTAATTCTATTTAATATTTTCTGTTTTTTTTTTTGTAAAAATATTTCCAAAAGTGTGCTTATTCCAATAAGTTACATTATGTTGAAAATTTGTCATAGCTTCAACTAATGAAGAGCTATTTTACGATGACTGTTATATTACATTAATAAGTATAGGGTTTGTTGTCCAAATTTTTTCAAATCGAAATATATTATTTCTAGGTAGTCGATTTTGTTCAAGTGTGACTAGAAGAGGACAATGATCTGAATAGGTGTGGGGAAGGTGTTGCACTACTGTTTCAGGGAATATTTGAAGTCAATCATAGTTTGCTAGTAGTATGTCCAGTCTTTCTAGGATAGTATTTCCATTCCTACGTTTATATGTCCATGTATACAGGCTACCCTTAAACCCTAGGTCTACTAAGTTGCAATAATTAAGACATTATGCAAAGGTATCCACCCTTGTGTTATTGATGGGATTACCACCAAATTTTTCATTTTCTCTAATGACCTCATTAGAGTCCCCTCCAACTAACCAGGGACCCTTATAAGAATCATGCACACTTTTTAAATTTTTCCACAATAAGCTGCATGATGAAGTAGAGTTATTTGCATAAATTGAAGAAAACAACCACTTAGTAGGGTTAGGCCATACCTGTACCTCCTGTGAGATCATCCACAGTTACCAAATCTACATTCCATAGTAAGACTATACCACCCATCTTTTCTTGTGCCTTAACTTGTACCATATGTGAGAAGTTAAAATCATTTTTTAAAACCGTGTGATCATGCATGCGTGTCTCCAGTGGTGCAACTAAGACAGATCTATAGTTATCCAACAATGATCTAAACTGTCTTCTAAATTTTGCATTATTCGAGCCCCTACAATTCCAAACTATTAGATTCATGATAGGTTGTGAGTTGGTGGGTTCATCTAGGTCAGCTATTTCACTCGTTGCTCCCAGTAGTGCCTGAGTGTGCTGCTGTCTTGGAGTGTTTTGTTGCAGAGATGGAATTATTACCATGGAGTATTCCCCCTCCTGTTAATTTTAATTTGCCCCAAAGTTTACACTGCATGTTGTTAGTTCTGGAGGGCATTTTAGTATGATTTTTTTTTGCTTACTGCTCTTTGAGGCTGTAGAGATTTAGTCGTGCCACATCTAGTCTAAAACCTTTGGTGAGTCAATTTGGAACTAACCTATTCTTTATTACCTCACATAGGGGTCGTTTGGTTTGAATACGACTTTTGCGGGGATAAGTTATGTTGGGATTAGTTATCCCCATATTATTTTTATCCATTGTTTAGTATGTTGTATTAAAAATGACAATTATATAATTTCTAAGAAAAAGGTATAAATTATCTTGGTACTTATTACCCCACCCTTACAAGGTATAAGTTATCCCGGTACTAATTTTAATCCCAGGATAACTTATACCAGGTTTGCTAACCAAACAAAATATTAAGGTGGTATTAAAATTTTATACTAGCACTATATCTACTTATACCTCGTATCAAACGACCCCTTACCAATTCACTAATACCGAATGAATTGAACGAGTTACATAAACTTAGCTAATTTTTACGCCTCAAAATGTTATATATCCAAGATTCTATGCTAATTGGACCAACAGAGACCATTGAGGAGAAGCTCCCAACTTTTATATAATCTGTAAGGCATCTCCTAGACTCCTATACTAACATCAAAACAGTCTTTTCCTCATTAAATGTCAAAGTGTGCTTTTGTCCGCATAAATTTGTGCACTCACTGTGTATTACATTAATTTCAGGTTTTCTTATGATTAATTAATTGGATCCACAATGGGCTTGACAGTATTACAAAAGGGTTAACTGATAAACTCAGCTGACTCTGTTGATTCCATTGAATTCCTCTCTATAAAAAAACAGGCTGCTTTGGCTGAGGAAGAACCAGACCTTCATTTTCCAACCAGAAAACTACTGATGCTATTGTAGGCCTATCCTCTGGCAGTTTTTGGACGCACAACAAACCAACTTGAATGCATCTCAATACTTGAGATTCTGAAAATGATTCTTCCAAACGTTCGTCCATCAGTTCCAACGCTTTGCCTTCATTCCAAAGTAACCATGCCTAAAGTAACAAACAGGACACATTTATACAAATGCATTGACAATTGAAAGAGTGAATTAAGGCTGCTTACATGTCCCAAAAGATTGTGATGATGTTCCAAATGACGAAATTTCCTGTTCCTTCTGCCACTAATTATTTCTAGAATGATTACGCCGATACTGAATACATCTGATTTTACTGAATATTTCCCATCAGCAGTATACTCTGGGGACATATATCCACTGCATCAACTCATAAAAAATATAAATTCATGTACTGATTGAATATAATAAAGATTGTATGGTGTAGGTTTGTAGAACTTACTATGTCCCTATTACTCTCTTAGTTTTTCCTTCCATTTGGTCTCCGCCAAAACTTTTGGCAAGGCCAAAATCAGAAATTTTGGCATTCAAGTCACTATCTAATAAAATATTGCTGGTCTTGAGGTCTCTGTGAATAATTCTAAATCTTGAGTCCTGGTGAAGATAAAGAAGACCTCGAGATATTCCCATTGCAATTTCAAAGCGGTTCTTCCATGCAAGTGAAGCATTTCTGCTTGGATCTGCACAATGAAATCATTGAGAGCTGCAGAGGACTTATCAAATACTAGGAGTAGTATTTAGTTAAAGAATCATTACCAAAAATGAAATAGTCCAAGCTAGCATTGGGCATAAACTCGTAGATTAGCATCCTTTCTTCTCCTTCAAGGCAACAACCCAAAAGCTTGACAAGGTTCCTATGTTGCAGCTTAAAAATGAGAACGATTTCATTCTTTAACTCTTTAAGGCATTGTCCAGAATACTTTGATAGCCTCTTAACTGCTATCTCTTTTCTATTTGGTAGCACGCCCTGCAATTTTTAATCAAGGGTCAGAGATGCCACTTCTAGCTAGAAGTTGAAGATCAAAGTTGATTCACCTTGTAAACCGATCCAAAGCCGCCCTCACCAATCACATTAGCCGAACAGAAGTTTTTAGTGGCAGTAGTAACAGCAACTAAATCAAACAATGGCAACTCGAGGTCTTCGTTTCCAACTTCTGAATCTGTCAATATATATTTTCCGGTCACAAACATGATATTACAGAGATTTTCCATAAGATTTTCGTAAATAAAGAAACCTAATCTTTTGGTAAAAGGTGAACAATGTTAGACAGAGAATTTACCTAGGTAGTAAAGCATTCAGAGTTACCAATTTTCTAATAAAGAATGTTAGACAAGAGTTACCTCTAGTATATTTATCTGTTCTTCTGTTCTTTCTTCGGAAGGAAAACCAAGCTACAAAGCTGAGGATAAAAGCTGCTACCACTGCTGAAATGATCGCAATCAGGACTGACCTCTTTCTCCTCCGATTCCTGTCTGAATCTGTTCCATAAGCAGTCTTCAATTGACATATGAATTGGCCATATCAGTATGAATTGTTTCAGTGAGTTATTTTTATGTTGTTATTGAACCTCTCCCCCTAAGCTAGAAATGCTTTCAGCTACTGGACTTCCGTCATCTACATTTGTGCTGCTTCTGCCTAACTACATGGTGCTTCTACAAAGAGAGTTAAAGCACCTTCAGATTTTCAGTGTGCAGGATTTGCTGAAAAAGTAGCCAATTTCAAGCTGTACTGGTAGCTAGAACATCTTTTCTGAAAGATGAGCAAAGTACAGTGGACTATCTCAGTTAGTATCTAATACTACCTGAAGCTAATATGTTATGTGCAGCAAAAGTTTCAAGAGGTCAAGTTAGAGGCGACTCCAACATTTATAGTTATCGGGCCAGATTTGGTGTGAATTCTCACACACGCACACGCACTGACCAGAGCTGAAGAAGTGTACAACCACCTAAGTTTGTGAGAAACATAAAAGTAAAGTTAATTTTTTGGAAAAACATAAATTTCTCTAGGATGTCCTAGTGTAGTATCCTTGATATTTATCTAGTAGACACATCTAGATGTTCTAAAATATTGTGGGAAAATATGATTATCCGGTAGATATATCTAGATATTCTAGAGGGTTGTTAGAAGATAAAGTTAGCTAGAATCTTGTACATTATCTAGAATCATCCATAGATAAGTATAAATAGGGAGTGTCTTGTTCATTTGTAATGAAGCCAAAAATCAAGAAAGCCCTTTTTTCCTAAACAAGTTCTTCTATCTAAAAACTCTCCTCTTTTCAAGGCTTCCACTTCTTTAGTTGAATTTTCCTATTTTTAGTTAACGATCTTGAGCTAGTAGAAGGTCTCCAAATAATACCCTTCTTATGGTATTAGAGCCATAGGCCGACTTCTGGATTTCAAGGTCGGGTTAGTGGTTGATTCAACTGGTTTCTTTAAATGGATTTGGGTGGTCGTGCTAATGGACATGGAATGGAGTTATTGAACCAGTCCAACTATAAGGTGTGGAAGACTTGTATGGAGTTATACCTTGTTGGCGAGGATCTGTGGGAAGTTGTCAATGGGAGTAACATAAGTCCTCTTGCTGACGCATCAAAAAATAGCAATGCGCGTAAGAAGTGGAAGCAGATTAATGCTAAGGTAGAGTTTATCCTAAAGAAGTATATCTCTCCTAATTTATTTGATCATATTATAAGGTGTAAATCAGCTCATGAAAAATGGAGGGCCTTCGATCGGATGTTCAACAAGAAGAATGAAGCTCAGGTACAGATTTTGGAGAATAAGTTAGCTAACACCACTCAAGGTAATCTATCTATCGCCGAGTATTTTTTGAAGGTTAAAAATCTGTGTTCCGAAATTTCTCTATTGAATCCGGACGAGGCTATATCTGAAGCACGAATAAGAAGAATTATCATTCGCGGTTTAAAGCTAGAATATATTCCCTTTGTTACATCAATTCAAGGATGTGTTCAACAACCATCTTTGAAATAATTTGAGAATTTGTTATCGTCACAGGAGCTACTAGCCAAACATATGACTGGTGTATCTATTAAAGAAGGAGAAAGAAATGCTCTTGTTGCTGATAAAAGTAAATTTAAAGGAAAATCAAGAGATAACATGCACTTTCGATTCTCAAGTGATTCAAGCTCGCCAAGAAGCGGGAGTTTTCCAGTAACGATAAAAAACTTTTAAAATGTTACCGTTGTGGCAAAGTCGGGCACATAAAAAGATATTGTCGAGCCAAAGAGAGCAATATGGCTCAAACAAAGAAAATTGTTGAAGAAGAAGAAGAAAATGAAGAAGACTACGAAGTTGCAGCAGAGACTCAAGCAATAAATGACATGGCTTCCATAAATTTTGAAAGAGACTGGATCGTGGATTCAGGATGTGGGCACCATCTCACTGGAGATCAACCCAAATTCTCCACCTTTTCGCGAATACAACGGGGATGATGTCATTGTTACAGCAGATAATACAATCCATAATGTGGAGAAGGAAGGTGTTGCGGAAGCCAAATATATATAGTGTGAATAAGTCACAACTACTATACCAAAAATTATGACAGCCACCAAATAATAAATAAGACAATAAAGCAACAATAAAGGGAACACCAGAATTTACGAGATTCGGCTAATTTTGCCTACTCCTCGGACACAACCAATATTTTATTTCACTCCAAAAATACAAGTGAAATAATACTAAAGAGAGAAGATACAAATGCCTTAAACAGATGAGAAGGCAAATGAGAGGTGTGTTTAAATCCTAAACATTAGGCCTTCTTTTATAGGGGAAAATCCCCCCAACCCTTCTTTTCCCACCGATGTGGGACAAAAGGTTTTGCCAAATTCAACAAATCTCCACCTTGGCAAAATTCCACATCTTCAATTTTCTCTCAATAACAAATTTTGATTGTGTCTTCATCTTCAATCTTCAGTTTTCAACAATGTTGATCAAATCCAAACAATGTTGAAACTTGACCGCAGTCACCACCTTTGTCAGCATATCAGCAGGATTCTCCGTAGTATGAATTTTCTTCACTGTGACTCCACCTTCTTCTATGATTTCTCGTACGAAATGATACCGAACATCAATGTGCTTCGTCCTTGCATGATAAACTTGGTTCTTCGCTAATTGAATAGCACTTTGACTATCACAAAAAATTGTGATACCTTTTTGTTCAACACCAAGCTCCTTTAGCAATCCTTGAAGCCAAATTGCCTCTTTCACAGCCTCTGTAATAGCCATGTACTCTGCCTCTGTTGTAGACAAAGCAACTGTTGACTGCAAAGTAGACTTCCAACTAACTGGTGCCTTTGCAAAAGTAAACACATAACCAGTAGTTGATCTTCGTTTGTCCAGATCACCCGCAAAATCTGAGTCACAATATCCAACTACAGACTGATTGTCTTCCTGCTCAAAAACTAACCCGACATCTACAGTATTATGAATATACCGTAGAATCCACTTCACAGCTTGCCAATGCTCCTTCCCTGGATTGTGCATATATCTGCTAATAACTCCAACAGCTTGTGAAATGTCAGGCCTTGTGCAAACCATTGCATACATCAAGCTACCAACAACATTTGCGTATGGTACCTTTGACATATACTCTCGTTCAGCTTCATCCATTGGCGACATAGTAGTACTTAGCTTAAAATGGGAAGCAAGTGGAGTACTAACTGGCTTAGTCTTGTCATCTATGCCAAAACGTTGAAGTACTCTCTTCAAATATTCCTTTTGAGATAAACAGAGTTTCTTTGAACGTCTATCTCTAATTATCTCCATGCCAAGAATTTTCTTTGCCTCACCCAAATCCTTCATCTCGAACTCCTTCTTCAGTTGAATCTTCAACTTATCAATTTCTTCCGAATTCTTGGAAGCTATCAACATATCATCAACATATAGGAGAAGATATACAAAGGAACCATCTTTAAGCTTGTGCAAATACACACAATGATCGTATTTGCTTCTCTTGTACCCTTGCCGCAACATAAACTCGTCAAATCGCTTGTACCATTGTCTAGAAGATTGTTTCAATCCGTACAACGATTTTTCAAGTTTGCACACCATATTTTCTTTTCCAGCAACTTTGAATCCTTCTGGCTGAGTCATGTAGATTTCCTCCTCCAAGTTTCCATGTAAAAATGCAGTTTTTACATCCATCTGAACTAGTTCCAAATCCAATTGTGCTACCAAAGCCAACATAATTCTAATGGAGGAATGTTTTACAACTGGAGAAAATACTTCATTGTAATCAATTCCCTCCTTTTGAGCATATCCTTTGGCCACCAATCTTGCTTTGTAGCGAACATCTAATTGGTTAGGAAATCCTTCTTTCTTTGCAAATACCCATTTGCACCCAATTGCTTTCTTTCCCTTCGGGAGATTGGCCAATCTCCATGTATGATTCTGATGAAGGGACTGTATTTCATCATTCATGGCAATCCTCCACTTATCTTCTTCTGAACTTTGGACAGCGTCTTTATAAGTGGTAGGAACATCATCAGCTACAATTGAGGTTGCACAAGCAACCGTCTCTATGAGACGAACAGGTTTCGTTATTGTTCTTTTTGGCCTGCTGGTTGCTATTGATTCAAGTTGTTGTTGAGGTTCCTGAGTTGGAATCTCCTCTACTGGCTCTCCTTCCAGAGGGTAATCTTCATTTGTTTCCTCCTCTGCTTCTTGTGTAGGAAAAATAAATTTTCCCTCAAACTCCACCTGCTTAGAAGCACCTTTATTTTGTTTGGTATCTTCTGTTACCTTATTTACCATAGCAGATTCATCAAAGGTAACATCCCTGCTGAATATTACTTTCTTTGTCATAGGACACCATAAGCGATATCCTTTGACTCCAGAAGTAATTCCCATAAAAATAGCCTTCTTTGCCCTTGGATCCAATTTTGACTCTGTCACATGATAATATGCAGTTGAGCCAAACACGTGCAAAGAGTCATAGTCTACAGCAGGCTTTCCATACCATTTTTCAAATGGTGTCTTGCCATCAATAGCAGTAGATGGTAAGCGATTAATGAGGTGGCATGCATATGTAACTGCCTCAGCCCAAAATTCTTTGCCCAAGCCAGCATTGGACAACATACACCGTACCTTCTCCAGCAAGGTCCGGTTCATACGTTCTGCCACTCCATTCTGTTGTGGTGTATGTCTAACAGTGAAGTGTCGGACGATGCCATCATTTTCACAGACCTTATTGAAATGATCATTTTTGTATTCACCTCCATTGTCTGTGCGAATACACTTGATCCTCTTGCCTGTTTGATTCTCCACCATCGTCTTCCATTTGAGAAAAATTCCCAACACTTCATCTTTGCTCTTCATTGTATACACCCATACTCTTCGGGAAAAATCATCAACAAAGGTTACAAAATAGTGCTTCCCACCCAATGAAGGTGTTTTGGAAGGACCCCAAACATCAGAGTGTACATAATCCAAAATGCCTTTAGTATTATGGATCGCTGTACCAAATTTAACCCTTGTCTGTTTCCCTTTAACACAATGCTCACAAAACTCCAAGTTGCAAGCCTTGACTCCTTTTAACAATCCTTGATCTGATAGAGTTTTCAAGGATTTTCCTCCAGCATGTCCCAAGCACATGTGCCATAGCTTGGTTGCTTCTGCCTCTTTGTCGTCACTGGATGTCACTGTTGTCGCACCTCCTTTTTACCGTGCCCGCGAGAGGGTACAGGGGAGTTTTCTCCAATTAAAGGACAGTCGAAACGGGATTTATTTAATTATTTCAGAGTCGCCACCTGGGAATTTTAAGGCGTCCCAAGTCACCAATTTTAATCCCTGAATCGAGGAGAATATGACTCTGTTTATTATTCTGCGAACCAGAAATCCTGAGTAAGGAATTCTGTTAATCCGGAAGAAGGTGTTAGGCATTTCCGAATTCTGTGGTTCTAGCACGGTCGCTTAACTGTTTTTATTATTGGCTTAATTATCTTGATTTTATTAAATACATTTTTGTTACGTGATTTTTCTACCGCTTTTACTTATTGTGATTAAGGACCCTTCTTTGAATCGAATTACGAGTACGTATATTCGTGTTATAAATTTAAAAATGCGGAATTGTGTCACGCGTACGTGTATACGATAACTTTTGATAATATATTTATTAAACAATCATTTTTTCGAAATTGTGTCGAATCAAGAATATTTGTTTTTCTTAAATAATGAACCGCACATCTCGGGTTTTTATGAAATTAATTTAACGTCCTCGAAGAAATCCCTTATATTAAATATTCGCTCGAAATTGCGCGTACGCATAATTCGAATTGCTTTTATTGGTATAATCAGGTTACGCGAACGTATCCCTAATTACACCAAATATTCTTAATGGTATTATGAAT
This sequence comes from Nicotiana sylvestris, assembly GCF_000393655.2. Lineage (NCBI taxonomy): Eukaryota > Viridiplantae > Streptophyta > Magnoliopsida > Solanales > Solanaceae > Nicotiana > Nicotiana sylvestris. Next base: position 70,371,326 of record NC_091063.1, read on the forward strand.
TTTTCACAAATTGTTTGTTATATCTACACATTTTATATGAAAATACTGAGAAATTCATATTCAAGGGATGTCTTTGAATTCTTTTAAAAGAAATTCACAATTTTTAAATGTTGCTCGTCGATTATAATTCCCGCGCATAAATTATATTTATCCAGACTATTCAAATTCAAAGAAAGGAATAAAAATATGATTAACACTATTTCGACAAATACAACATATATATATACCAAAGAATGAATTGCTTATGAAACTAAAAAAAGATTCATCTAGGGAAGAAATATTTCCAAGAATTTTCATTATTTTTATTTAGTGCAAATTCTATTTTTTTACTTACCATTGATTTAAAGTGTTGCAATTTGTACATGTACATCTCAACTTATTCTCATATATTCGTTTTTAATCTAATAGGCGAAATTATTTTAATTAATTATGCTTAAGACTGAGTTGGGATAGATATGTATATATAATCAAACCAATTTAATTCTCAATCTATATGAATTATTGCTAAGCATTATCTTTCACATTGTATAAGTTCTTAGGCCCTTTATTATTAAGAAAGAGAACAAATCTACATGTTGACTTAATAAAAAGATATTGCATACAATATTACTCATCATATTCGACATCGTGAACCTAGCGGATTATACTAACGCGTTTTTTTTTTAACTATTGATTATAACACGACCAAGTTTGTGCCAAAAGATAGCAAATTGCAACCAACATCATCTAGCTTTAAACAACAATTAACTTACTAACAAAATAAACCAATAGCGTATTTTTCCTTGATATTTCCATATTGCGCTATACCTAGCTAACAATACCATAAAGTGTAAATAAAAGCCAACTTTCTGTCATGCTTCCTATTTACACAACTCAAAGATAACTAAACTAATGAAATTTTGATATGGAAAATATTATTACAAAGTTTTATATGAATTTCAAATAAAGACAATTAACTCATAGCTATCAAATTGAATTCACTACTAGTTAACTAACATGAAACAAAAAATGAAATTTAAACTAATGAACTTGGACAAATGGAAAACAGAATTGCAATTCAAGCTTCATTGATTTGTCATGCTGAATCTTTTTCCAACATAGAATTTAAGAGATAAGTACCTGGAAATGAAGGTAGGAGAAGTAAGTTTCAGCAGTTGCAGCAGTAACAAAATCAGCAGAAAATGCCAAATAATTCAGCAAATTTGAGCAACAAACAGGACCCGAGGAACCCAGATGAACAGTGACGATATTTTTAAAGAAAACTTCAGATTTCAACTGAACTATGGATTCAAATAAATCCTAACAGATTCAACAAAAGGACAATATTTCAGATTTCAGTTTTCTTTTCTGTTTCAAATTCTTGTTTCTGATTTTTTTCTGTTTCTGTTTTCTTTTCAAATTTCTGTTTCTGATTCTATTTCTCTCTTTCTTTCTTTCTGTTTTTCTCAAATGTATCTCTCTGAAAACTGATCTTTAAATCTGATTTTTCTCTCAATCTCACACTCTCTTTTTCTTCCTGAAAGGCTACTGTTAAAATCTGATTTCTTTTTCCTTTCAAATCAGATTTTTATCTTCCTATTTTTCTTCTTCCTATTTTTTCTTCTTCCTGTTTTTTCTTCTGAAGGACTCTCCTCTTCAAATCTGATTTTTTTCTCTCTCTTCAAATCTCTTAAAGTCTGTCCCTTAAATCAGTCCAGCTCCCTGTATTTATACAGGGCTGGTCCTATACTCTTTTAGTGCTTCTTGAACCCTTTTCTCCTTTTAAAATCAAAAAGTTTCCATTAAAACTACTTTTGAATACTTTAAATCCTATTGAGTGCTATTATCCTGTTTTTCAGCAGCCCATTACCCTTTGTTTCCCATTATCACACTAAATAATAGCCATTAACTTTCCACTTTCAGCCCACTACTATTATCACATTACCCTACTGTTTCTATCCCAAAAATACCCTTGAAAATCCTACTGTAATTACAGTTTTTTAAACTAAAATTCAGAATCTGATACAAAACAGATCAAAAATCTGTTCAAACCTAACTATCAACCTGAATTAAAACAGCTAATATCAATTCTCTTAAGTTCTGGACTGAATATTAACTGAGAATGGACTTTTTCTAACACAATGGTATCTAATCAATACTTGTAAAATTGAGTTTAAACCTAACATCACAACAACATCACACAGAATTCAGTACAATAATTCAAACTGAACTTCAACTTTTGAACTAAAAATCAAACAAACAGGAGCATTGTCAATATACTAACAATGCCCTGAAACTTAATGTTCAGGAAACAATATACATACAACATTTATTCTGACAGACTTATTGATTTACAAACGAGTATTAATTAAACTGATTATCTACAACATTTGTCAACAAACAGTCTATAGAAACAGATTGTTTTCAATCAGTATTATCATAAACGAGAATTCATAATATAACTAATCGACGAACTTAATCGAGTCGATTACACACATTGTAAATAATCATACTGGCAGAAACAATGGTATAATTTGGATCAAATAGACGGGTATAAGGCAGAATCACAGAATTGACTAGAAAATTATGAAAAATTAAACAGACTAATGAAACAAACATATAATACACATAAGAAATAGAAAAAATACCTCTGACCCTTCAAATATATTCCGACTTGGACTCAACTTGGATTCGGACTTTGTTTGAAATCAAACAGACCTTAGTCGAAGTATTTTCCACTGAAAATACTTCGACTAAGGTCGATTAAACCTCAATCTTTTAATCAATTTGGACAAAAATCCAGAAGTTTGGTATTTCTAGGGTTCCTGAAGGTTCGATTTGGGACCTAATCATTTCTGGTTAGATTCGAGGGAAACCAAATACGACACAAGGTGAGGGAAGCCTAGGGGTTATTTGGTGTCACTTTGTAACAGATCTGGGTAAGTTTTTGTTTGGATCGAATCTTCAAAAGAAGATTCGAGAAGCTCTGAAGTGATTCGAGCCAAACAAACACCGGATCCATAACGAGGCATGTTAGGGGGTGCTATGGTGTCAACTAGGGGTTGTTTGGTTTAGATCTAAGTTTGGCTCGAATCTTCAAATGAAGATTCGAGAACCTTCAGGAAGATTCGAGCCAAGCAGCTAACATATTCGGATAGAGGGTGTTCAGGGGGTTCTGGGGTGTTAAGGTGGTGACCGGCGGCGTTGATGCCGCCGGGTTTCAAGCGGTGGGATTCTAGGGCGGCTAGGGTTAGGGGTGGGTCTGAGGAAGGTGATGATGAACAGTGGAGAGGGGGGGGTTTAGTTAGGGGGGCCGGGGCAAGGGTTTGGGATTTATATAGGGGGAAGGTGAATGGATACTAACCGTTAGATCAAGCAGAATGAAGGGCCAGGATCTATCCACTTAACCAAACGGTGTCGTTTGGTTTACTGCTGGGGTCGGGTTGAATCGGGGCATTGGGTCGGGTAAGGGCTATGGGTTAGGGTGATGAGATCTCGTCCGTTGGTTGGATTTGATCCAATGGTCCTTGATAAATGTGACCAAACGTCGTCGTTTGGTCTTGGCTTTGGACTGGACCGGACTTGGGCTGCCTGGATTGGGCTAAAGGGGTAATTTGGTTAAATCCAGGCCCGATTTTTTATTCCTTTTTCAACTATTTCATTTTTCTAATTTAAATTTCCAATTTTAATTATAAAACAATTTTAACTTCACAAAAATATATTAATTACTCTATAACAATTATTTAACACATAGACAAAACATCAATCACACAGTGGAATATTTAAAATAGAACTATTGCATATTTTTTGTGATTTTATTTAAATTATCTTTTAAATGCATAATTAAATCCTATATGCATGCAACATGTATTTTATTTTATTTTTCATTTTATTATGACAAAGTAAACATTTACGGACGTAACACAAATATTTAACTCCACACAAATTCAAGAATTACACAGTAAAAGAAAATTTATTTTATTTTTTTATTTATTTTGGAGTAGTTTTCATAAGGCAAAAATCACGTGCTCACAACTGTCGCTGTCCCAATAACTGTACTGCCACGATAGCGGTACCTATTATTATTCTTCCGATTAGCCTTCATTACCACTAGTGCACCGGAGCATACTCTCATCACTCCATTTTCTGCAATGATTTTGAACCCTTTTGATTCTAGGGCTCCCACAGAAATGAGATTCTTCTTCAAATCCGGTACATATCGAACATCTGTTAATGTTCTGATCATTCCATCATGGTTCCTTAATCGTATTGAACCAATTCCATATGAGGTAAGAGGGCTACTGTCCGCTGTGTGGATGACTCCATATTCTCCTTCTTGAAAATCTACGAACCAGTCCTTGTTGGGACACATATGATAGCTACAAGCCGAGTCTATCAACCATATGTCTGATGATATTGATGACTCTGTTGTAACTAATGAGAAGTCTGAATCATCACAATCAGCTACATTTGAATCCATAATGGCCTTTCCATTGTTATGTTTGGCCTTATTCTTCAACTTCGGACAATCTTTCTTCCAGTGCCCCTTTCCTCGACAAAAGGCACATTCATCTTTGCTGGGTCTGGATCTTGACTTGGATCTTCCCTTCTTTGTCCTCGTTTGATTTTGAGGACGACCCCTCACAAATAGTGCTTCTTCTTCTCCGCCCTTCTGTTTTTCTCGCTTTCTTTGTTCATAGCTGTACAAAGCCGAACAAACTTCTCTAAGAGAAACTTCGTTATTTCCATAGAGTAGAGTAGTTTCAAGGTGCTCGTACTCATCAGTAAGTGATGCCAACAACATCAAGGCCAAGTCACCATCATCATAAGTTGTATCCATATTTTGCAAATATGTGACCAACTTATTGAAACTGGTGATATGTTCATTCATCGTGGTACCAGGAACATAGGTGAAGTGAAACAGTCTCTTCTTCATGTACAATTTATTTTGACTGTTTTTCTTCAAAAATTTATCCTCCAGTGCTTTCCATAATCTACTTGCAGAAGTTTCCTTTGTGTATGGATATTTCTGCTCTCTAGCAAGGTAGGATCGAATGGTACCGCAAGCAACACGATTGATAATTCTCCAATCTTCTTCTCCAATAGCATCTGGTCTCTTTTCTTCAATAGCAAGATCTAGCCCTTGTTGAAAAAGGACATCTAGAACCTCGCCTTGCCACATCCCAAAATGTCCGGACCCGTCAAATATTTCTACCGCAAATTTCGCATTTGACACAATTCTTGTCATAAGCGAAGATGCCAATGATGACGTATTGTTGACACTTGATGTAGATTCTTCTTGTTTATTGTCTCCCATCTTTGACACAAATATTATTTAATAGCTGACGACACAAATCAAGATTATTTCCTTTCTGGTGTGGAAGATCAGACTAAGCTGCAACCACAGAGCATACTAAGACAGAATCTTGACACAGTTACCAAGATAAATCTTTTCTGATGTGGAAGATCAGACTATGCTGCAACCACAGAGCATACTAAGACAGTACCTTGGCTCTGATACCAATTGTTGCGGAAGCCAAATGTATATAGTGTGAATAAGTCACAACTACTATACCAAAAATTATGACAGCCACCAAATAATAAATAAGACAATAAAGCAACAATAAAGGGAACACCAGAATTTACGAGGTTCGGCTAATTTTGCCTACTCCTCGGACACAACCAATATTTTATTTCACTCCAAAAATACAAGTGAAATAATACTAAAGAGAGAAGATACAAATGCCTTAAACAGATGAGAAGGCAAATGAGAGGTGTGTTTAAATCCTAAACATTAAGCCTTCTTTTATAGGGGGAAAATCCCCCCAACTTTTGTTTTCCCACCGATGTGGGACAAACATTTTGCCAATTTCAACAAATCTCCACCTTGGCAAAATTCCACATTTTCAATTCTCTCTCAATAACAAATTTTGGTTGTGTCTTCATCTTCAATCTTCAGTGTTCAACAATGTTGATCAAATCCAAACAATGTTGAAACTTGACCGCAGTCACCACCTTTGTCAGCATATCAGCAGGATTCTCTGTAGTATGAATTTTCTTCACCGTGACTCCACCTTCTTCTATGATTTCTCGTACGAAATGATACCGAACATCAATGTGCCTAGACTTGGACATCTTAGCATGGATAAATTACAAGCCATGGTAAAATTGAATCTAGTAAAAGGATCGCCTAACTTAAGAAATTTTGGTGGAGGAGAGGTTTGTGAAGGATGTCAATATGGAAAGGCACACAGTCTTTCATTTGACAGATCCTTGTCAAGGTGCAATGCCCCACTAGAACTTATTCACAGTGACTTGATAGGGCCAACGAGAACTCCTTCATTCTCAGGCTATTGTTATATACTAATTTTCGTTGATGATTTTACTAGATTAGCTTGGGTTTATTTTGTGAAGCACAAGTCAGAAGTTTCTTATAAGTTTGTGGAGTTCAAAGAAATAGTTGAAGGCGAACTCGATTCCAGAATAAGGCGATTGTGAACTGATAACGGCGACGATTTCATTTCAGATGATTTTCTTTCCTGTTTTCGTCAGCATAAAATTAAAAGAGAACTCACATGCATTGATACGCCACAACAAAATGGAGTGACTGAAAGGAAGATCCATCACTTAACTGAGACATGTCAGAGTTGGCTTCATTCCAAGAATTTACTTAGAGCCTTGTGGTCTAAAGGTATGAAATATGCAGTGTAGGTGATTAACAGGACTGTCTCCAAACAATATGAGGTCTCCCTACGAATTAATGTTTGGAGAAAAGCCTAGCGTTCAATACCTTAGGGTTTTTGGCTCTATTTGTTATGTTCATATTTCGGATTCTCAACGGAGCAAGTTGGATGCCAAAGCAAGAAAATGCATCTTTGTCGGATATGATGAAAGAAAAAATGGATGGAAGTGCATAGATCCTAAAACTCATCTCTTTGTTGTTTCAAGGAATGTTATATTCGATGAAGTCTCTTTGTATTATGGAGTTGCGCAAGAAAGGGCAGGTTATAAACCCCTCAACCTTGAAGCATCAAATCTGCCCATCACAAGTATTTCTTTAGATAATAGAGTTGTTGAGGAGATAAGAGAAAGGGGGACCCCGAGAACTCAAAGATATGAAACTCAACAAGAAGATGATTCAACTGTTTCAGGAAGGCCAAAAAGAACTATTGATAGAAACTAAGCTTCCACCAAATTGTATAGAGAACCAGGTTCTCTATCAGTTTCCATAGTAAGCAACAGATTATAAAACTAAACAGTATAGGGAACCAGGTTCTCTATTTGTTCCCACAGTAAATCGACAGTAAATAAAGAACATAGAGGAATTTTACCGTGGAAAACTCCCAGCTCAACGGGATAAAAATCACGACCTACCTTTGTAGGATTTCAACTTCACTACTGAGCAATCTTTAGATTACAACCTATTGTAACCTAGGAATTAACCTCTTAATCCCTCACTAATTGTAACTATACTATTACAAGCCACTTTTTAATAACTCTATTACAAAGACTTAATCACTTACTAACTTGTAACAACACTATTACAAGCCATTTTGTAATACCTCTATTACAAATACTTCCAACTCGACTAACTCTAGCCAAGGCACAAACACAATGATTTATGATTTACAAAGGTTTCCTACACAATGCTTCTAACTAAGCTAAGTAGGAATTATAAGTGAAGAACAAAATAACATAAACTCAACAAACCTAAGGACTTAAGATATCTTCAATCTTTGGATCTGGTCCTTGAGGTTGCAATAACTTTGTTCTTGAGAGATGTGATGGCTAACACTTGAGAGAATATCTTTCTTTTATTTGCAAGTGTAGAAATGTGTCTTTTACCTCCCTTGAATGCATATATACATGTGCGATATCACATGTAATGATTCAAGCAAGATAGGTAAAAAGTTTTCCCGGGAAAGTTGACTGCAGCACTGTTCCTGCACTGTAGTGTGTGCAGGCAACAACTTTCCAGTTGGAGAGTTGACTTCATATAGTCACCTCGGGAACTGGTAGGGACCTGGTTCTTCATTTGTTCCTTCAATTATGAAGAGTTGAGCCATATCCCAAACTGGATCCCAACCTGGAACCTTGTGATCTTAAGGTCTTAGGAATGTTTAAAGCTGTAGAGTTGACTATACGACGACCAGGGGAACTGATCCATATTTGTTCCCTCTACTGTTCCCTTATCTGATTTTGTTGAGACTTGAACCAGACATCTGACTAGTTACTCTAAATGCAAGAGAACTAATTGTATCAGGTTCCTTATCTGGTTCTCTCATTAAGTTTGTCAAATCATCAAAACAAAAGACGCATAACTTATCAATTTCTCCCTTTTTAATGATGAAAAACTTAGAATTGATATTCCCCTGAGAATCATATCTCCACATTGTTCCCCTTGCGAATTAGCCATATTCCTCATGAGAACCAAACCAAAGGAACTGATCACAACTGGTTCTTCAAGATTGTTTAGCAAATCATCAAAACACAAAATAACATAACTTATCAACTATTGCCAAACCAACTCGTTTCAGAGATATGTCAGCACATAATGATGTTTCTTTGCAGGACCAATTGAAGAACCTTTGGTCCTTCGGGAAGATAGAGGAGCCAGAAAAATAGTGTTGAGAGCTTCACCAAGACACGTCCTAAAGAATCAGTTGAGTTCTTCCGCGACAAGCGTGAGATAGCTTCCAAAAAAATCACTTTAAGGGGGAGTGTGAGAAATATAAAGTAAAGTTGATTTTTTGGAAAAATATAGATTTCTCTAAAACGTCCTAGTATAGTATTCCTGATATTTATCTAGTAGACATATCTAGACGTTTTAGAATATTGTGGGAAGATAAATATCTGGTAGACATATCTAGATATTCTAGAGGGTTGTTAGAAGATAAGGTTAGCTAGAATCTTCCAAGTACATTATCTACAATCATATCTAGAATCATACACAAATAAGTATAAATAGGGGGTGTCTTGTTCATTTGTAATAAAGCCAAAAATCAAGAAAGCCCTTCTTTCCTAAACAAGTTCTTCTATTTAAAAACTCTCTTCTCTTTTCAAATCTTCCTTTTCTTTAGTTGAATCTTCCTATTTTTAGTTAATGTTCTTGGGCTAGCAGAAGGTCTACAAATAATACCCTTCTTCTGCTATTGTTCATAGCTCGGACTTAGGTGCAGTTGTCTAATAAGGATGCGGATCGAGAAGTCGAATCTTTCATGATCTAAATCATAAGATTTGGGGATATGGATCTAGGTAAGTATACGGTTGCTAAGATTTTGCTAAAAATAATTCAAATATCTAAAAATAGAGTTACCAAAATATGTCGAAATTATGAGACATTATGTTGAAAACATATATAGTATTCCGAGAAGGAGAAAATATTGATCAAGAGGAAAATAAGAGAAGGAGATAAAAGAAAAAAGATTGACATAGAAACTTCTATTTTCTTCAGTTTCACTTATCTTTTGTTTTGATTTCAGACATCATTGTATCTATCCCTAATTTCTCAATCGACATTTGTCAAAGTACCAAAAATCGGTTGACCAGATCCTGTATGTATCCACACTCACACCCGCACCCATGACATGGGTGCGGCACCGTAAGTGAAGAGTCCGAGCGACTAAGATAACCACACCCTCTGTTGACATCCTAGATCTGCCTTGACGTTTAGCATATTTTAAGCCTTTACAAGGGAGAAAACTTCTCCTTAGCAATACTACTAATTTATCAGTGTACTAATTGTAGTGCCATACAAGAAGAGGGTAAGGGTCACTGTCACACTCTTTGTAGGACAAGTTCATAGTAGATTATCAGCTCCTGCTAGTATGGAACCTCAAAGGGAAAAAAATGCAGATAAGGCATTTAATGGTTGATAAAACCTTAGACCAATTTTCTGATGTTTCAGCAAGTTAGAAACACCACCAGAGCGAAACTTCGCCATAGCTGGATAAATGCATTTTTATCATTTACAAATCAATTGCATATTACCAACTATTAAAGCACCTAATCAACTTTAGCATCTATCAATTAAGTAAATAAGATAGTACAGTTACTTGAATTCTATATTTAGAATAAAATGAGAAAATGGTACAGGGTAGGGTCATTACCTAATTCTGAAGCAGCGACTCTCACGAACAAGTCTTGCTCATTGTGGCTCAACTTTCTAATATCAATGAGTTGTCCAAACCATAGTAAGCATCCACTTCCGCCGTTTCTAACATCAAGATTTGAGTAGGCTGTACAATTGCAATCAGCCAAGCACATTTTTTTGCATTCTTCAAGGTTCATGCCCTGATTATACCACGAGTGTCTAGTATCCGGCATCTTAATACCCGTCAATTTAAGAAAACCATCTTGGTTACAAGTCAAAGAAGTTTTCCTTACACAACCACTAGACCAGTCTGCTTCATACCATTGATTAGGATACCTGTGAAGACATAATTAACTAATTAAAAGTATGCTCTCTCTAATAGCTTAACATGGTATCAAGCAAATAGAAGGGAGTTTATATGAGATTGTGACATTGTCACATATTTTAACAATACCTAGGCTCAAAACCTTGTAAGCAGTCACATGGAGGAGAGTTATTGATGTTGCATTTTGCATAAGGACCACATAAAGCAAAACGATCACAACTATCTGCTTGTGTTCCCACGTAGAGTAACCAGCTGCGACTGCGCTCAATCCATGTTAGTTGATCTACCAGCCCAGCCTGATTGATCACAATCCTGGTGGGCAGGGGCTCATTAAGCTCATATTTGAAGTAAATCTCCTGCTGATTAATAACAAACTCGAAACTGTAATATATAGTTGGTTTATTTTTGGGACTACTACTAAATCCAATACCATTCCATGGCCCTACGCTATATACTATAGATGAATTTTTCCACATGAAAAATTGCGGGTACCCATGAGAATCCAGACGTTCCATATATTCACCAGGAGCAGGATCATCAGTGCTCTTCCACGCCGATATGTACCATTCCATGCCCGTGACCAAATTACGTCCAAGCTTCATGCCAGGTAATAAAGTATTTCCTGGATAGTCAAAACTCTGCCACACCATATTAATTTCCGGATCTGTCATTTCCATCACTGACAACAAGGTTCCCAGAATCCAAAAGCCGTGCTTTTGGATTCTTTAAGGATCTTGACGAGTTTGATGACCAAATTGAAGAATTGGAACTGTTGATAAGTACAAGAATTCCATTGGGTCTTAGTGTTAACACTCCTGAAGTGTCATTCAGGGGAATGTTTCTGTTGGCAACCCAGACGACAGTTTTAGGTAATATCTTCTTGTACCATATCCCAACATAGCGATTCTTGGAATTTCCAGGGCTGAAAAATCCAAGTTCATAAACCCCACCAGCCGAAACAATTGTATCACCATCTCTAATGGGTTTATCTCTAGTGATCATGTCTAATGCTGTGGAAGTTAGTAAGATGAAGAGTAATTGGGAACAAACAAATAAAGGTAGCCCTTTCATGAATTCTGACTCATGTTTTTAGTTGACAAGGTTAAAGCCTTAAAGCCATATATAATATAGGGGACACAAAAAAGAGAGAATTCCACTAACTTTGACCGACAAGACTAATATAAAGTTATGTTCATTATTCGTTTATATAAAGAAAATGACATGAAATCTTATTTGCATACTGAAATGTGAATTGTATCTTGGAAGCATCTTAAGGAAATGACCTAAATATTTGTTTTTGGAAAACTCTTAATGAAGGTCTTCCACGGCCTCTTTATTTTATTGGCGAATACCTAAAATTTAGAACAATATCACTTCAAAATTTGAATAGTTCGTTCAACTTTACTGTTGAGACTTGAGAGACATAAAGGCCGCTAAGAATTATATTAAGTATTAATTAGCATGTAAAAGTCCTAACTCTTTCAAAGTTGTACGCCTTTGACTCCACTCCCCAATTCCATCCGGTGTTTGCAATATATGTATGCTATGTCCCTCCATATTTGCCTTTATTATTTTAATCTTTGTCAGTTTTTAATATAAGTTTTTACCTTATTTTGTCACCTAGCTATCCTAAGTTAGTATTATCGGTGATTCTTTTAATATGTTCTTTAAGAATTTAACACTCCAATCATCATATCATATCATACTATATTATAAGCGGGAACCCTAAAGAGAAAAGTTAAAAGACCTAAATAGCCATAAAAAAATTGAATGACAATTTTACCCTTGTAAAAAATAAGAAGATCCTTCTATTAAATTTTAATTTCAGCTGTATTTGAATCGGATAAATGGAGAATAAATTCATCTTCCAGTAATAGGTTCTTGGAGTAAATATTATACAGTATTTACATTGTAGCTTTTTCACATTCTTAGCTTATTTATTTTGTCCTTTGAGTTTCCACAGATAATAGAAATATTGTAGCCTTTTCACATCTTTATTGCACTTTGCACTATATAAAATTGCTCCAGAAAACTGTCAAATCACTTTATCCTTTTCTACTCCTCAAAAATTCTCTTTTTTCCAAAAATTTACTGCCGTGTGTTTTGCTCAACGCCTCAACACCATCTTGAGAGGTAATTTTCTTTTAGTTTGCTATTAGACCAATTCAATTTTTTGTTGACTCGTTATGTTTATGAACCTCTCTATTCTATTTCATTTCAACAGAGGAGTAGGTCCTATTTACAATATGTCCCCTTTACGGTATATTAAAGGGCTTACGAAGTCAAGGCAGACACTATTATTTTTTTTACATACGTAGAATCTTGGCTCTGTTAATTTTCCAATTCGTTAATGCCTAGAGGTTATATGACAGATTTTCTTAGTATCAGCTTGTTATAAAAGATGTTGTAGTGTGATGATTCATGTTAAATAGGAGTAGCACAATTCATTTTTTACGTAGAATACTGTCACAACCCAAAATCCCTCCGAAGGAGTCGTGATGTCAAATAGTTTCTAAATTAGGTAAGCCTAGCATTAACAAAAATGACATTGATATTTACTAACTTTAAATTAGATTATTCTGAACAATTACAATTTTCAAAACCGGTAGTACAAGTCATAAGTCAATCTAGGAGTAGTTATACATAATACATACATCACTGTTTCAGAACAAAAAGGAACCAATGAATATAAGTACAAATGAACGTGACTCCGAGGCCTGTGAACGCAGCATCAGGTTTACCTTGAGTCTCCACCGCGACGATCCGTACAGCTACTACCGATCAAATACCTGGATCTGTACAAAAATGTACAGAAGTATAGTATTAGCACACCACAGCGGTGCCAGTAAGTATCAAGACTAACCTCGGTGGAGCAGTGACGAGGGACAGTCAAGACACCTACTGGTCTAATAAATTGAACATGATATAATAATAAACTAACAATGGTAAAGACAACAAAGTAATACCAATAACAGGGAGAAATCAAACAACAAATAGTAGAGACAATAAAAAGGGAACACGTATGATGACCCAAAAGGTCATCATTTGTTTTAAAAGTCAATTCTGTGTTCTGAGGCCTTAAAAACATCCTTTTCCCTCACTTTGATTTACGTGCGTGGTCCGGGCATAAATACAGAAAGCTTCTATGTGAAAATTTGAGGAAAGTGCTAATTTTGCCTTTAAAATTAAATTTAAGTTGATTTCGGTCAATATTTTTGGTAAACGGAACCGAACCCGTGATTTGATGGTCCCGAAGGGTACGTAAAAAAATATGGGACTTGGGAGTATGTCAGGAATTAAATTCCGAGGTCCCTAACCCAAGAAATGAATTTTTGAAAGAAATTATTTAACTGAAATTATAAGAGTTTTTGGAAATTTAAATATGTTTGAATTTGATGGTATCGGGCCCATATTTTGGTTCCGGAGCCCGGTACAGGTTTGATATGAAATTTAAGTTGTGCCTGTAAAATTTGGTAAGAAACGGAGTTCAAATGACGTGAATCGGACCCTGGTTGTGAAATTGGAAACTTAAGAGTTCTTGAGATTTTTCTTTGATTTTGATGCTAAAATCGTAGTTCGAGGTGTTATTTTGGCGATTTGATCACACGAGCAAATCCGTATGATGTTTTAGGTTTGTGTGCATGTTTGGTTTGGAGCCCCGAGGGCTCTAGTGAGTTTTGGATAGGTTTCGGGATGTTTTGAACTTAAGGAATTCTGCAGTTTTGATGCTTCTGGTGTCCTAATAATTTGTTCTTCGCATTCGCGATGCAGCTCATGCGAACGCGAAGTACAAGCTGGGCTGTGGAGGGATTTCTTCTACGTGAATGTGAGGCCTTGTTCAAGAACGCGGAGCACTGGGGGGTTTGCTCTTCGCGAACGCAACTGGCCACACGCGAACGCGTAGTGCAATGGAGGTCGCTGGGGGAATCTTTGAGCTGTTCTTCGAGAACCTGGTCCCAGGCCAGCGAATGCGATGGTCAGGGGGGACAGACCATTGCGAACGCGAGCAGCTCATCGCGAACGCATAGGCCCTTCTGGCCATAAGCTTCGCGAATGCGACAGACCCCTCGCGAACGTGAAAGAGGCCTGTCCAGCAATTTAAAACAGAGGCAGAACGAGATTTTTACCAAAATTTCATATCTCCTTCCCCAAAATCAGACCCTAGGAAATTTTTGAAGAGCAAATTCAACCCTAAATCATAGGTACGTGTTCTTGAACTCAATTCATTTATTTTCCATCAACACCCATTAAATTTCTAGGCCTAAATCTTGTTCTTCAAGGGGTAGAAATTAGGGTTTTAGGAGAATTGGGGATTTTATATATTTGGGGATTTAGACCTCGATTTGGAGTCGGATTCCAAAACTAATTGTATATTTGGGTTCGTGGGGGAATGTGTAAACGGGTTTTGGTTTGAACTTCGAGTTTTGACGAAGCAGGCCTGGGGTCGGGTTATGACATTTTTGGAAGAATGTTGGGAAATCCGTAGTTTGTCATTTGAATTGGTTTATTGAGCTTCAATTAATGTTAATAAATTAATATTGACTAGATACAATTGAATTGGAAGTGGAATCAAAAGGAAAAGTGGTGTTTGAGGCTTGAGTGTGGCCGTGGAAGTTCGAGGTAAGTGTTTGGTCTAACCTTAGCTTGAGGGAATAGGTGTTGTGCCTTATTTGCTATGTGCTAGTGTAGTGTACGACGTATATGTGTTGTGACGAGTATCTATACGTTGGTGTCAAGCATGTCCATGAGTCTTAAATTATGATCTTTGTGTTTCTTAATAAGTAATACAAATGCCTTAATTGCTGATTATCAATGTTGAGCAAGACTTATGATTATCTTCTTGGTATTTATTTATTGTTGAGCATTAGCTCCAGTTGAGATTCATTTGTGAAGTTAATTATTGGTACAAGTTTGGTTATAGTTGATTCCCTTGTCGGGACGTATTTAATTCTTACTGTTAATTCCCTTGCCGGGATGTATTTATTCTTATTGTTGATTCCCTTGTCGGGATGTTGTTATTGCTATTGTTTGGGTGAGGAAATAGTGATAAAGCACGAAGGTGTGATGTCGTGCACATTCATACTTATGCATATAGTGAGGAAAGAGCGATAAAGCACGAAGGGTGATGCCGTATACATTTACATTGATATTGATGCATATGGTGAGGAAGAGTAATAAAGCACGAAGGGTGATGCCATTCAAATTTCTAATATTTATATGGTGAGGAAGAGAGATAAAGCACGAAGGGTGATGCCATGCACATTTTCATTATTGATTGCATGGTGAGGATTTAGAGTAAAAGCACGAAGGGTGGTGTCGTGCACTTATTGCCAGTTTGTTATAATTTCTTGTTGTTATTGGTTCAAGTGCCTTAATTGTTTCATTCCGTCATTACTGTGATTCTTTATGTTGGTATTTCCCCCATAGCATGTTACCCCTCCCTGTTACTTTTGAATTGCTTCTATTACTGTTATTCTACTAGATTCTATTTAACTACAGGTTATGTTGTTTGTTGTGTCCTAGCCTCGTCACTAGTTCGCCAAGGTTAGGATCGACACTTATTTAGTACATGAGGTCGGTTGTACGGATACTACATTCTTCACTCTTTTGTGTAGATTCCGGTACTGGAGCATACGTACCTTAGCTAGGGGTTGCTGCCTTCAGTCCATCGGAGACCGAGGTAGTCCTGCAGGCGTCCGCAGGCCTTGGCGTCCCCTTCCTATCTTATTTTTTTCTGTTCTTTTCTATTTCAGAGATAGACATGTATTTTCTTTGTTCAAAACCTATTTGTTGTTTTCTTAGATAGTCTGTGAGATTATGACACCAGTTTTGGGTGGTTTATTATTATGGATTCGTATTGGTATTAGCTTAATTGTTAAATTTTATTTTTCCGCATTATTATTGTGCTGTTTATAATATGTTAACTTGCAATTGTTAAGAGATTAAAAATGAAAAGTGTAAATTAATCGGAATAGTTGGCTTGCCAAGCTTTCACTAGTCGGCGCCATCACAATCCTGACGGCTGGAAATCCGGGTCGTGACAAGTTGGAATAAGAGCTCTAAGTTGCTTAGGTCTCACAATTCACGGACAAGCTTAGTAGAGTCTAAGGGATCGGTACAGAGACGTCTGTGCTTATCCCCTAGAGGCTACGGAGTTTAGGAATGACTTCATATCTATTCTTCTCTGTCGTGTGATTTGGTTACTCAATGCTAATTGAACTTCTACTCCGTTCTTTCGCAGATGGCGAGAACATGTGCTTCCTCATCCGTTGATCAACAGCCCGAGCCCCCAGTAGCAGCTCTTATGAGGGGCATAGGACGAGGCTGAGGCCGTGCTAGAGGACGAGGCAGGGGCAAAGCTCAGCCCAGAGCAGCAGTACTAGCGGCAAAGCCTCAAGTAGAGTTTGATGATGAGGTTCCGGCTCAGGCATTTATGATGGTCCCAGCTCAAGTCCTAGATGGGTTCATCACTTCCCTGGTACTCCAAGATGCTCTGGTCCTTCTAGTGGGCCTTATGAAGAGTGTCACCCATGCAGGCTTGCTTCCTATAGCACCAGCCATCTCTCAGGCTGGGGGAGAAGCACAGACTCCCGCTACCTGCACTCCATAGCAGATGGCTCCCCAGTTTCAGACTTCTGTAGCTCAGCCAGTTGGAGCAGTTTAGCCGGGTGTAGAGCTCAGACCAGTGATGGAGCAGCTATGTCTTTTGATGCTTTATGGAGATTGGACAGGTTCACCAAGTTGTTCACTACTTCTTATGGTGGTACAAATTCAGAGGATCCCCATGATTATTTAGATAGCTGTCATGAGGTTCTTCGGAACATGGGGATATTGGAGACCAATGGGGTCAACTTTGCTGCTTTCCGTCTATCAGGTTCTGCCAAGAAATGGTGGAGAGATTATTATTTGGCCAGACTAGCTGGATCTCCAGCTCTCACTTGGGATTAATTCTCGCAGCTATTTCTCGAGAAGTTTCTTCCAGTCATTCACAAAGAGGAGTACCGCATGTGGTTTGAGTATCTCCAACATGGTTCTATGACTGTCACCCAGTACGAGACGAAGTTTATTGATTTGGCTTGTCATGCTCTTCTGATACTCCCCACCGAGAGGGAGAGGGTGAGAAGGTTTATTGAGGGACTCGCTCAGCCTATTAGACTGTAGATGGCTAAGGAGACAGGTAGCGAGATTTCTTTCTAGGATGCGGCCAATGTGGCTAGGCTGGTTGAGATGGTTTTAGCTTAGTGGAGCAGCCAACAGTCTGATAAGAGGCCTCGTCATTCTGGTAGATTCAGTGGTGCCTCATTTAGATGCAGGGATTCTTTTGGTAGAGGCCATCCTCCTAGGCCATTTCAGTCAGCGCTTCAGGCTTCTCACAGTGTTCCAAGTGGCTGTGGTTCTCATACGCAGTATTCTGATCAGTTGCCCTACAGTGCACCACTAGCTCCTATCAGTGCACGTCCGCTCCAGAGTTTTCAGGGTGGTTATCCAGGCCGTCAAGGCGAGTTTCAAGGTCAGCAGTCTTAGCAGTAGAAGTCTTGCTATACTTGCAGCGATACGAGGCACATTGCCAGGTTTTGCCATCGAGCCTCGAGTAGTTCTCAGCACCAGGATTCTCGTGCTATGGTTCTAGTACTGGGTGTTCCACCACCCGCTCAACCAGCTAGAGGTAGGGGTAGAGGTGTTAGAGATGGAGGTCAGGACGCTAGAGGTTGAGGCCAAACAGCTAGATGTGGAGGCCAGCTAGTAGGCCATCCTAGTTTCGATGCTTTGTTATGCTATTCCAGCCAGACCTGAGGCTGAGGCATCCGATGCAGTTATCACAGGTATGGTTTCAGTGTGCAGTAGAGATGCCTCAGTTCTATTTGATCCAGGGTCCACATATTTTTATGTATCATCTTATTTTGCCCCTTATCTTTTTGTGCCTCGTGATTCTTTGAGTGCTCCTGTATATGTGTCTACACTGGTGGGTGATTCTATTATGGTAGATCATGTTTATCATGTTTGCGTGGTCGTTATTAGGGGTCTTAAGACCCATGTAAATCTCCTACTCCTCGATATGGTGGATATCGATGTCATTCTGGGATGGATTGGTTATTCCCTTATCATGCTATATTGGACTGTCATGCCAAGACCCGGACCTTAGCATTACCGGGGTTGCCTCGTTTGGAGTGGGGAGGGACTCCTGGTCATTATACCAACAAGGTTATCTCATATATGAAGGCTCGACATATGGTTGATAAAGGATGTTTGGCCTATTTGGCGTATGTTCGTGATTCTAGTGTTGAGGTTCCTTCTATGGATTTTGTGCCCATTGTTCGTGAGTTTCCAGAGGTATTTCTTTTAGACCTGTTGGGGATGCCACCCGACAGGGACATTGACTTTTGCATTAATTTGGCTCCGGGCACTCAGCCCATTTCTATTCCGCCATATCGCATGGCCCCGCCATAGTTAAAAGAATTAAAAGAACAGTTGCAGGACTTGCTGGATAGAGGCTTTATTAGACCGAGTGTCTCACCTTGGGGTGCACCGGTGTTGTTCCTTAAGAAGAAGGATGGATCGATGAGGATGTGTATAAATTATCGGCAGTTGAACAAAGTCACCATCAAGAACAAGTATCCATTGCCAAGGATTACTGATTTGTTTGATCAGCTTCAGGGTGCCAAGGTATTTTCTAAGATTGATTCGAGATCGGGCTACCATCAGTTATGGATTAGGGCATTCGATGTCCCTAAGACAACTTTTCGCATTTGGTACGGACATTATGAGTTCTTAGTAATGTCATTCAGGTTAACAAATGCCCCAACGACTTTCATGGATTTGATGAACCGAGTGTTCAAGCCTTATTTGAATTCCTTCATAATTGTCTTCATTGATGATATTTTGATCTATTCCCGCAACCGGGAGGAGCATGAGCAGCATCTTCGAGTCGTTCTTCAGACTCTGAGGGACAGTCAGTTATATGCTAAGTTTTCGAAGTGTGAGTTTTGGTTGAGTTTGGTTGCATTCTTGGGTCATGTTGTATCAATAGAGAGTATTCAGGTGGATCTTAAGAAGATTGCGGTAGTCAAGGAGTGGCCTAGACCCACATCAGCGACATAGATCCGGAGTTTCTTAGGTTTGGCGGGTTATTACTGTCGGTTTGTGGAGGGGTTTTCATCTATTGCATCCCCAATAACCAGGTTGACCCAGAAGGATGCCCAGTTCAGGTGGTCGGATGAGTGTGAGGTGAGCTTTCAAAAGGTCAAGACATCTTTGACTACGACACCGGTGTTGGTTTTGCCCACAGGTTCAGGTCCATACATAGTATATTGTGATGCATCTCGTATTGGACTTGGTGCGATGTTGATGCAGAATGGCAAGGTTATTGCATATGCTTCGTGGCAATTGAAGATTCATGAGAAGAATTATCCAGTTCATGATTTGGAGCTAGCAGCCATTGTTCACGCGTTGAAGATTTTGAGGCATTATTTATACGGCGTGTCATGTGAGGTGTTCACGGATCACAAGAGTTTACAATACTTGTTCAAGCAAAAGGAGCTAAATGTGAGGCAGAGGAGGTGGTTGGAGCTGTTGAAAGACTATGATATCACCATCTTGTATCATCCGGGGAAGGCCAATGTATTGGCCGATTCTTTGAGTAGGAAGTCAGCTAGTATGGGCAGTCTTGCGTATATTCAAGTCAGTGAGAGAGCGCTTGCTTTGGATGTTCAGGCTTTGGACAATCAGTTTGGATGTTTTTGAGCCCAGCCGTGTGCTAGCTTGCACATTTGCTCGTTCTTCATTATTTGAGCGTATCCGAGATCGATAGTATGATTATCCTCATATGCTTTTCCTTAGGGACACAGTGTGGCACGGAGGTGCCAAGCAAGTTATAGTCGTAGATGATGGAGTTTTGAGGATGTAGGGCCGTGTTTGTGTGCCTAATGTGGATGGACTTCGCGAGTTGATTTTAGACGAGGCCCATAGTTCCCGATATTCTATTCATTTGGACGCTGCTAAGATATACCAGGACTTGCGGTATCATTATTGGTGGAGGAGGATGAAGAAGGATATTGTTGTGTATGTAGCTCGGTGTTTGAATTGTCAACAAGTAAAGTACGAGCATCAAAGACCTGGTGGTTTGTTTCAGAAGATTGAGATTTCTGAGTGAAAGTGGGAGCGTATCACTATGGACTTTATTGTTGGACTCCCATGGACTCAAAGGAAATTCGATGCAGTGTGGGTTATTGTGGATAGACTGACCAAGTTAGCGCATTTCATTCCTGTGGGGGTTTCCTATTCTTCTGAGCGGTTGGCAGAGATCTATACACGGAAGATCGTTTGTCTTCATGGTGTGCCCGTGTCTATCATTTGTGATTGTGGTACGGAGTTTACCTGGCATTTTTGGAGGGCAGTGCAGCATGAGTTGGGTATGCGGGTCGAGTTGAGCACAACATTTCATTCTCGCATTTTTGGAGGGCAGTGCAGCGTGAGTTGGGTATGCGGGTCGAGTTGAGCACAACATTTCATCCTCAAACGGACGGACAGTCCGAGCGTACTATTCAGATTTTGGAGGATATGCTCCGACCATGTGTTATTGACTTTGGAGGTTCTTGGGATCAGTTCTTGCCATTAGAAGAGTTTGCCTACAACAACAGCTACCACTCGAGAATTCAGATTGTTCCCTATGAGGCATTATATAGTAGGCGGTATCGGTCGCCAGTTGGATGGTTTGAGCCGGGAGAGGCTCGATTGTTGGGTACAAACTTAGTCCAGGATGCTTTGGATAAGGTTAAGATCATTTAGGACAGACTTTGTACAACTCAATCCAGGTATAAGGGTTATGCCGACCACAAAGTTCATGATGTGACATTCATGGTCGGAGAGTGAGTGTTGCTTTGAGTGTCACCCATGAAAGGCGTGATGAGGTTTGGGAATAAGGGAAAGTTATGCCCTAGGTTTATTGGCACTTTTGAGATTTTTCGGAGAGTGAGAGAGGTGGCTTATGAGCTTGAATTACCACCAGGATTATCAGCTGTGCACCCAGTATTTCATATGTCCATGCTTTGGAAGTATCACGGCGATCCATCCCACGTGTTAGACTTCAACACTAAATAGTTGGACAAGGATTTGACCTATGGGGAGGAGCCGGTGGCTATTCTGAACCGGCAGGCTCGTCAGTTGAGATCGAAGAGTTATCCTTCTGTTTGTGTTTAGTGGAGAGGTTATCCTGCTGAGGTAGCTACCTAGGAGTCCGAGTCCGATATACAGAGCCGATATCCCCATCTTTACCCAGACACAGGTACTTCTTTTCTATGTCCATTCAAGGACGAACGGTTGTTTTAGAGGTAGAGAATGTGATGACCTTTTGGGTCATCACTTGTTTTAAAATTCAATTCTGTGTTTGAGACCTTGAAAACCTCCTTTTGTCTTACCTCAATTTGTGTGTACAGTCCGGGCGTAAATCCAAAAAGTTTCTATGTGAAAATTTGAAGAAAATGCTAATTTTGCCTTTAAAATTAAATTTAAGTTGACTTCGGTCAATATTTTGGCTAAACGGACCCGGACCCATGATTTAACGGTTCCGGAGGGTCCGTAGAAAAATATGGAACTTGAGCGTATGCCCGGAATTGAATTCCGGGGCCCTAGCCCGAGAAATGAATTTTTGAAAGAAATTTTTTAGTTGAAATTATAAAAGTTTTTGGAAATTTAAATATGTTTGAATTTGATGGTATTTGGCCCGTATTTTTGTTCTGGAGTCCGATATAGGTTTAATACTATATTTAGTTGTGCCTGTAAAATTTGTTAAGAAACACAGTTCAAATGACGTGAATCGGACCCTCGGTTGTGAAATTGGAAACTTAATAGTTCTTGAGATTTTTCTTTGATTTGATGTTAAACTCGTAGTTTTAGGTGTTATTTTGACTATTTGATCGCACGAGCAAATCCGTATGATCTTTTTAAGTTTGTGTGCATGTTTGGTTTGGAGCCCCGAGGGCTAGGGCGAGTTTCAGATAGGTTTCGGGATGTTTTGAACTTAAGGAATTCTGCTGTTTTGCTACTTCTGGTGTCCCAATATTTTGTTCTTCACGTTCGCGATGCAGCTCACGCGAAGTACAAGCTGGGCGGTGGAGGGATTTCTTCTACGCGAACGCGAGGCCTTGGTCGCGAACGCGGAGCACTGGGGGGGTTTACTCTTCGCGAACGCGACTGTCCACATGCGAACGTGTAGTGCAATAGAGGTGGCTGGGGGAAACTTTGATTTGTTCTTCGCGAACACGGTCCCAGGCCCGTGAACGCGATGGTCAGGGGGGACAGACCATCGCGAATGCGAGCAGCTCATCGCGAACGTGTATGCCCTTCTGGCAATAATGTGACGACCCGGCCAGTCGTCTCATGAGTTACCACTCCATTTTCCCTCATTTCAGCTTCTTTACTCTTAGTTATCCGTGTTTTATGTGATCGGGTTGATTAGTTTGAGTTCGGAGAGGATTGGGTAAGAAATGAGACACTTAGTCTCTTTTAAGAAGGCTTAAGTTGGAAAAGTCAACCGGATGTTGACTTATGTGTTATAGGGCTCGGATGTGAGTTCCGATGGTTCGGTTAGCTTCGGGAGGTGATTTGTGGATTAGGAGCGCGATCGGAATGGGTTTTGGAGGTGTAGAAAAGATTAAGGCTTGAATTGGCGAAGTTGATATTTCGACGTTTTCCGGTGATAGGTGAGATTTTGATATAAAGGTTGGAATGAAATTCCGAGAGTTGCAATAACTTCGTTGTATCATTTGGGATGTGTGTGCAAAATTTCAGGTCATTCAGACGAGATTTGATAGACTTTTTGATCGAAAGCATAATTTAAGAGTTCTTGGAGTTCTTAGGCTTAAATCCTATGTTAAACTGGTGATTTGATGTTGTTGTGAGCGTTGCAAAGTTTTGAACAAGTTTGAACGATGTCATGGGATGTGTTGGTAAATTGGTTTGAAGTTTCGGGTAGGTTCCGGGATGTTTTAGGACGAAAATCATAGCTGTAGCAAGTCCAGAAGCGTTGCAGGCCTCGGAACTCACCCGTGCGGTCCACACAAAAAGAAGTACGGCCGCGGTATATGTTGTGCAGACCGCACAAAAAGAAGTGCGACCACGGTAGGTGTTGTACGGACCGCACAAAATGCTGTGCGGCCGCTGTAGGGAACGATTCACTGGTCCTACTTCAGAAGCTCATATCATTTGATCTACAAGGACTTTTGAGATGATTCAAAAATAAAAGTTGTAGCCCTTCGTGTCTAGTTTCCAGAAAGGTAAAGACATATCAATTTGGACATATGTAGAAAAGGTTATGGCCAAAATACTAAAGCCTATCACTGCAAAGGAAAGCTTGTGCGGCCGCAGTCGCTTTTGTGCGGACCGCACTGGTTTTGTGCGGACCGCGGTCAATTTTGTGCGGTCAGCGGAGGTGGAAACCTGTGGGGTACTCTATAAATATGAGGTTTTGGGTTTTATTTGATATTTTGACCTAGAGAGCTCGGATTTTGGCAATTTTTTGAAGGTTTTTCAAGAAATTCATCGGGGTAAGTGATTCTAACTCAGATTTGGCTAGAATACATGAATCTATCGTTGAATTCATCATTTAATTTGTGATTTGGAATGGAATTTGGGAAGAAAATTTTGAAACCTTTCAAAAATGTAAAATGATGATTGAAGGACCAAATGGTATCGGAATTGGATAATTTTCGTATGGTTAGACTCGTGAGAGTATAAGGATTCTAGTTTTATGAATTTTGTCAAATTCCGAGATGTGGGCCCAGGGGTCGAGTTTGACCAATTTCGGGAATTTTATGGTAATTTGATTATTTTCGAGTGGGCTTTGTTCCCTTAGCACATTTTGATGGTTTTGTACTGATTTCGGCTAGATTTGGAGTATCTAGAGGCCGATTCGCGAGGCAAAGGCATAACGGGCTAGAGTTCGGACTGGATAGAGCTGAATAATGATTATAAATGATGCTTTGAAGGTTTGAAACCCCGGATTGCACATCGTAGTGCTATATTAAGGAGAGGCACATGCTTGATGACGAGCGTGGGGTCGTGTACTATTGGGGATTATGACTTGGTCCATCCCGATTGATGATTTTACCGCACCTTTGACTGAAACTTATATGTTATTATCATGATTTGGGCTAATTGCCATATTTGGGCTTCGTGCCAACTATTTGAACCCTTCGGGGATTTTTATTACTATTTCCTCACTATTTTGACTTACTAATTGAACTCAGTCATGTTATTTTCCATTGTTTTACTACTCAGCCATTTTTACTCTATTTTGAGACTTAAATGATATTTTAAAGGATGTTTTAGGCTGAGAAATACTATTTTACTAATGCCGTAGGGGCTTGTGAGTATTTTTGACTGAGTAAGGCCGAGGGCCTAGTTGTGAGGAAACACTGATATTGATTTGAGGCCGAGGGCCTGTAATATGTAAGCCACGAGGTGGCTTGTTGATATTGTTTATGAGGCCGAGGGCCTGAGATATATATGCCACGAGGTGGCTTGATTGATATGAGGCCGAGGGCCTAGATTTGATGCCACGAGATGGCTTGTTATTGCGCTTAGGCCGTAAGGGGCCCCTTCCAGAGTCTACACCCCCCAGTAAGCGCGGGTACCCATTGTGATATGAGATTGAGCCCAAGGGGCGAAAATTGTTGATGTTGTTCCCGAGGGGCGAACTTCTATGTGTTTACTTTATCATAATTGTCTGTCAATTTCCTATTTATTTGTTGTAGAAGTACTTTATTTTGCTTTTCATGGGTTTTCTGCATACAAATTACCTATTTAATTGCTTCATTATAGAATACCATGTGTATACGTGTTTTCTTACTTTCAATCATTATTTATCTTTATTACTCACTAAGTTGGAGTACTCACTTTACTCTCTACACCTTGTGTGCAGATTCGGGTGTAGCAAGTACCACTCCTGAGTGTTGATTCCTCTAGTTCCAGGCAGTTTTTCGGAGTCTACGAGGTAGTTGTTGACATCCGCAGCCTCGTGTCTCTACTTCTTTATCATTTCTGTTTCCTTTCAAACACTTGTAGTAGTTTATGACTTTAGCAGACTAGTATTATGGTTTAGAGATGCTCGTGAATTGTGACACCCCGGTTAGGGCTAGGTCGGGTTGGACTTTCCGCATTGTCATCGATATTTCCGTTAATTAGTATTATTTAAATCATGTTTGAACTATTTTTATGTCGATTAACTGCTTTAAAGGTTGAGTTGAGTTGAACTGGCTGGCCTTGTCTTCACGAGAGGCGCCATCATGACCGGTTTTGGGGTTAGGGTCATGACAAATATGCTTCGCGAGCGCGACAGACTCCTCGTGAACACGAAGAAGGTCTGTCCAGCGATTTAAAATAGAGGCAGAACGGGATTTTTACCAAAATTTCATATATCCTTCCCCAAAATTTGACTCTAGGTGATTTTTGAAGAGAAAATTCAACCCCAAATCATAGGTATGTGTTCTAGAACTAAATTCCTTCATTTTCCATCAACACTCATTAGATTTCTAGACCTAAATCTTGTTCTTTAAGGGTAAAAATTATGAATTTTTGGAGAATTGGAGATTTTACAAATTTGGGGATTTAGACCTCGATTTGGGGTCGGATTCTGAAACTAATTGCATATTTGGACTTGTGGGGGAATGGGTTAACGGGTTTTGGTTCGAACCTCGCGTTTTGACCAAGGGGGCCGGGGTCGGGTTTTGACCTTTTTGGAAGAATGTTGGGAAATCCATAGTTTTTCATTTGCATTGGTTTCTTGAGCTTCAAATAATGTTAATAAGTTAATATTGACTAGATACAATTGAATTGGAAGTTTAATCAAAAGGAAAAGTGGTGTTTGAGAATTGAGTGTGGCCGTGGAAGTTCGAGGTAAGTGTTTGGTCTAACCTTAGCTTGAGAGAATAGGTGTTATGACTTATTTGCTATGTGCTAGTGTAGTTTACAACGTATAGGTGTGGTGACGAGTACCTATACGTTGGTTTCAAGCATGCCTGTGAGTCTTAAATTGTGATCGTTGTGTTTCATAATAAGTTCTACAAATGCCTAAATTGTTGATTATCCATGTTGAGCAAGAGTAATGATTATCTTCTTGGTATTTGGTTATTGTTGAGCATTGACTCTAGTTGAGGTTCATTTGTGAAGTTAATTATTGGTACAAGTTTGGTCATAGCTGATTCCCTTGTCGGGACGTATTTAATTCTTATTGTTAATTCCCTTGCCGGGATGTATTTATTCTTATTGTTGATTCCTTTGTCGGGATATTATTGTTGCTATTGTTTGGGTGAGGAAAGAGTGATAATGCACAAAGAGTGATGTCGTGCATATTCATACTTATGCATATGGTGAGGAAAGAGTGATAACACATGAAAGGTGATGCCGTGTACATTTACATTGATATTGACGAATATGGTAAGGAAGAGAGATAAAGCACGAAGGATGATGCCGTGCACATTTCTAATATTTATATGGTGAGGAAGAGGGATAAATCACGAAGGGTGATGCCGTGCATATTTTCATTATTGATTGCATGGTGAGGATTGAGAGTAAAAGCACGAAGGGTCATGTCGTGCACTTATTGCCAGTTTGTTATGATTTCTTGTTGTTATCGGTTCAAGTGCCTTAATTGTTTCACTCTATTATTACTGTGATTTTTTATGTTGGTATTTCTCCCATAGCATGTTGCCCCTCCCCGTTACTTTTGAATTGCTTCTGTTACTGTTATTCTGCTAGATACTGTTTAACTGCGGGTTATATTGTTTGTTGTGTCCTAGCCTCGTCACTACTTCACCGAAGTTAGGCTCAACACTTACTCAATACATGGGGTCGGTTGTAATGATACTATACTCTGCACTTTTTTGTGCAGATCCCGGTTCTGGAGCATACGGACCTTAGCTAAGGGGTTGTTGCCTTCAGTCCATCAGAGACTCGAGGTAGTCCTGCAAGTGTCCACAGGCCTTGTTGTCCCCTTCCTATCTTGTTTCTTTCTATTCTTTTCTATTTTATAGACAGACATGTATTTTCTTTGTTCAGACCCTATTTGTAGTTTTCTAAGATAATTAGTGAGATTGTGACATCAGTTCTAGGTGGTTTATTATTATGGATATGTATTGGTATTAGCATAATTGTTAAATTTCGTTCTTCTGCATTACTATTCCGTTGTTTATAATATGTGAACTTGCAATTGTTAAGAGATTAAAAATAAAAAGGGTTTAATTGGCTTGCCAAGCTTTCACTAGTAGGCGCTATCATGATCCCGACGGTGGAAAATCTAGGTCGTGACAATACGGGTGGTAACATAAGATAACCATGTAAATTAACACCAACATAGCTGGGACATAGATAGGTAAAAATGTGCTCAAATAAGGAAGACGATGTTAACTCAATCAATCACATCATTTCTACTACACAATTTCAACCATCTCAAAACTCGACGTCTCATATCATAACCTTAATTTCCAAACCTTTAACACACATGGCACTTTGTGCCCATATATTTCTATCTCACTTTGCACAACAATATCCTCATGCTACCCAGTACATAGTATATGTAACAAATATATTTAAGATGTTTAAGGAGTATCATTTATATAACATAACGTAAATTACAGTTTCTAAACCAATTAGAAAATCAGCAAAAAAATATGAAGTTATTTTTAGAAATTATTTGAATGAAGAAAATACCCCTTTCAAATAAAATACCACACCGAATAAATTATTGCCTTTAATATAGGATTTATTAAATTAAAACTTAATAAAAATTCCTTCTTAAGTAAGATTCAATATCAAACGAGTTAAGGAAATTTAATCGAGAAACTAATTGAAATAAAATATAACAACTATTGGAATTTGAGTTATTGAAATGTATATATATACACGACGAGTTCAATATTTTAAAGTAATATATAGTAACGTAATACTAAGTCCATTATTTTAAATCACTATATTACTACCAACTTAGCAGGACAAGAGAAAATGATTCAACATAGTAAATTTACTTTGAAATTAATTCACCATAGTAATAGTTTCAAGAAAGAATTCAAGGAACAACGGCAAGTCAATAACTCAATGTCAATAACCCGATCCTCAAAACTTAGTGGAACCCAAATACAAATTATCAAACTCTTGAACAATTGAACTAGGGTCTTATTAGTATCAAGCCGTAACCAATCCCTAAGTGAAATGTAAAACTACCACATAACTTGCACAGTCGGAGAGGAATACATAAGCATATATATTGATGCGGTGCGCATTCCAATCCCACCAATCCTCCCTTATTCCTCCATAACAATTACAATAAGAGTAAATAGTACATATATATATATATATATATATATATATATATATATTTCGGCATGCAACTCGATCCCATCAAACAATAGCTTAAATCAACAACAACAACAAATCCACAACTCAAGTACATGAATTTCTACTACCAAGAGTATGAGTACACGACAACAAGAGCATCACGTAAAAATCAAAAGAATACAATAACCTTTACAAGGACAATGAGACATGTAAGGCACGTGAGAACTTCACCGGCAACCACAACAATTGGACATGTATCATATTTGCACAAAGTCATAGAGGAACTCATAATTAAGAAGTATCAAAATAATAAGGAAGACAATCACTTCAATTAAGGTAAACAAGGGCCAGATAACAAGTAAGAGTTAGAGAAAATCTAACAACATCATATAGAGCATGTAGAGGTAAAACTAGCAAATAGGGAGCTCAATTATATCAGAAAACTTCCCAATTAATGAACATAAGGACCTAATAACCCTAAAGGCAAATTTTCCACATATAAGACCGAACACGCACTCGTCACCTCGCATGCATGGGCTATAACTAAAATTGAAGACTCAAATCCTAACGGAGAGTCCTCCACAAAAGGTTAGGCAAGATACTTACCTTAATCCGGCCAATTCAATACTCAATTTAGCTTTTTCTTTACCAATTCATCAATGCTCGGCTCAATCTAGCCAAAATCGACTTAAATACAACAAATAATGCAAGAGCAAATAATTTCAATTAACAAAGCTATGATTCTTATACAATTTGCAAAAAGTCAACTCCTCGGGCCTGCACCTCTGTCACGACCCCAAACCGGACCCGGTCGTGATTGCGCCTCTTGTGAAGACAAGGCCAGCCGACACAATTCCCAAATTCCGTTTTAACAATTTAATAAGTCAATTTAAGTTATTTATAAGGATAAATCCCCAACAAGTATAGATTTAGCGAAATAAAACAAGTGCGGAAATAAATACAGCCCGACATCGGGGTGTCACGAGCATTTACTAGGGTCTAAATACAATAGAAAAGTCTGAAATGTACTAAATACAGTATAATGAAATTAAGAGGGAGAAAAGTAGTGCTGCGAACGCCAGTAGCTACCTTGCTAAACTCCGATGACTCTGCCTCGGTTCAACCAATACCCGCTACCGGGTTCAGAAATACCTGAATTTGCACACAAGGTGCAGTGAGTAAAGTGAGTACTCTAACTCAGTGAGTAATAATCATAACTAAAGACTGAGTGATTGGAAATTATGAAAAGTACATCAACATACTGTATAGAGTAGTACAAAACCAGTAAGAAAGCAATGAAGTTGTGAAATCTCTTAAAGTACCTTATCTCAGTTTAAACTTCTTTAAAAATAACTTTTTAACAGTTAAGCAATTGAATGCAAGGCAACTAGAACAGATAAGCACAGAAAATCTGCCCCTCGGGCACAAATACACAATTAAATAGGTAAATGACAGAAAAATAAGACAGATAAGCACATAAAGGATTGTCCCTCGGGCACAATGTCAACAATACCAGCCCCTCGGGCTATATCTCACATCACAATGGGTACTCGCGCTCACTAAGGGTGTGCAGACTCCTGGAGGGGGCCCTAACGGCCCAAGCGCAATATTAAGTTATCTCATGACATCATCACTAGGCTCTCAGCCTCATATCAACAAGCCACCTCATGGCATACAAATATAAGGCCCTCGGCCTCATAATCATAATCAGTGTATCACAGTTGCGGTGTGCAGCCCGATCCAAAAGTATCCTTACAACACAGGCCCTCAGCCTTACTCAGTCAAAATCACATAAGCCATACGGGCAACAGTAAAACATGATGCTCAGCCTAAAATATATTATTTGAAATATCATTTGATATATTTAAATAGAGTAAACATGGCTGCGTTATGAAAACAATGAAATATAGCATGACTGACTTCAAGTATAAAGTCAAGACAGTAAAGAAATATCAATAAAAATCCCCTAAGGGTTAAAATAGTTGGCACGAAGCCCAAATATGGCATTCAGCCCAAAACATGATAGCAAATAGATTTCATTCAAATATGCAGTAAAATAGTCATTTAGGACGGACTAAGTCAAAATCCCCAATAGTGCACGACCTCACGCTCGTCGTTTAGCGTGTGTGTCACCTTAATATAGAACAACAATGTGCAATCTGAGGTTTTATACCCTCAGGAGATCATTTACAATCATTACTCACCTCAATCCGGTCCAAACACTAGCCCACGATACCTTTTCCCTCACGAACCGACCTCATAATGCTCCAAATCTAGCCACAATTAGTACATAACTATTAAACTATGCTAAGGAAACAAAGCCCACTCGAAAATATCCAGTTTACATCAAAAATCCTGAAATTGCTCAAACCCGGCCCCTGGGCCCACGTCTCGAAATCCGACAAAATTGATATTAGTAGAATTCTCATCCTCCCACGAGTCTATACATATCAAGAACAACAAAATCGGACCTCAAATGGCCCCTCAAATCCCCACTCAAATGTCTTTTAATCTCAAGCCTTAATCCCTCAATTTTCTTCCTTAATTTCCACCAATACCATGATGAAACAATGGAAAAATGATCATAAACATGAGTAATGAAGTTCAGGGAACTTACCCAACTGATTTTCTTCGATTTTCCCTTGAATTCACTGCCCTAGCTCGCTTCCCGTCTTCAAAAATGGAGAACTTAGCAAATATTTGCGAAGGAACATTATATACTTTCTGACCCAGGTATTCTCACACCTGTGGTCTCTTTTTCGCTTCTGCGGTCCCGCTTCTGCAACTATTCCACCGCATCTGCGGTTTTCATTAAAATGACAATCTCCGCATATGTGGTTAAAAACTTGCACCTACGCTATCGCAAGTACGCCCACTTCATCGCTTCTACGGTTCCTGAAGAGCTTCCTCTTGGCCGCATCTATGACTTCCTTCCGCTTCTGCGATCATCGCACCTGCGGCCTCCCAACCGCAGGTGCGGTTATGACAGAAACCCAAATGCTTCAACTGCAAAATTCTATCACACCTCCTTTTTACCTACACACCATAAATGGCATAAATTCAAGGGAGTTTTTCCAATTAAAGGACAATCGAAACGAGATTATCTATTTAAGAATCAGAGTCGCCACTTGGGAGATTTATGGCGTCCGAAGTCTTCGGTTTAAATCCCGAGTCGAGGAAAAGATTGACTCTGTATGGTGTTAGGCACTCCCGAGTTCCGTGGTTCTAGCACGGTCGCTTTGATCATACTTGGCTTGACTAAATTGTCTAGTTACTGATCTTAGAACCTATGTGCATTTATCTTTTACCGCTTTTTAATTAAGAAAATTATCTCGAAACGGGTCACGCGCACGTGTACCCATTTGTTTGACGTGTCAAAAATCATGTCACGCGAATGTGTCCACAATTAATAACACTTTATTATAAAGAAAAAAGATTTGGCTAAAGTTGCGTGTGTCTAAAGCAAACTGCAAACATTTGTCATTTTTGTATGATTAAATGGTATACGACGCACCCCGTACTATATGAGCTAATTTAATTAATACCCTACGAAAACCCATTTTTATTATTAAGAATGTTTGCTTGAAGTTGCGCGAAGGCATACTCCGAATTAGTTTTTAGAATTGTCATCATGTCACGCGAATGTATACACAATCACAATTGTATTTTAAACGGCCCTAAAGGTTTCTCTACGAATATTCAACAATTATTCCTAAAATCGAGTCGGAATCGCTAAGGCCACGAGTTATACCTTTGACTAGTCGGGAGTACCTCAATCCATTTTTTAAAAGGTCTAAATAGTTAACTAAAGGTCTAAGGTGATTTGAATTCCACCTAAGTAAACAAGTGACTTAATGAAATGCAACAACGTCTCATTAATATATAACCCAACCCACTACAGGCCCACATCGAAAACAGGCCCAAATTACGAAATACAACAGAAGTCCGAAATGAAATTTAGCACGTCGAAGGCGCGGGGCCAACATTAAAGGCCCAATTGCAAGCTCTAACGCAGATCATACCTAGGAACTCAGCAATTGTACATATTTTATTGAATATCAATCAGCTAAAACAATGTGGAGCAGTGATTAAACCAACATCTTTTCCCTTAATTATTCAAACATAGAGCAACTAGACTTATAATTTCAATCATGTATGTGCTTCAGGCCCACATTTGCCTTGGAATCACAAGGCCATCTCGCAAGAAAATAAACTTTGGGCCCAACGAGCCCAAGTCAGATTTCAAGGTAATCTGCTAGAAGCTTTAAGACTCGATATCGAGTCTCCTCAGCAGCGAACAATGTATGCCTAATAAACAGGCCTCAATCTGCAAGTGTATAGATGAACTAAAGAAAACTGGACAGCATGCATTCAAGCCAACACTGGTCTCAACAGACCCAAAACAGACCAGAAATACACTTGACACCACTAAAATTCTTTGCGATAATTCTCTACTGCTCCTACTCATGATCAAGACCCTTCAACATTCAAGTTAAGCGAGTGAAAGGGAAACTTTTATACAACACCATAAAGAACCTAAAAGGTACGACAATAAACTAAACAACTTATGTGAACCTAGTAGGAACATGAAGACAACATATAATAAACATCACAATTGGTAAGGTAATAGGGAGAGGGCAGCGATCAATTTCTTCAACTCAAACTACATAATTCAAGTACAATTGCCATACAAAGCTTCATTTTCGTTCAAGGTTTGAAGGAAATACCTGGAAATTGAAAAGCAAAATAGAGAAATGAGGAATCAGTAATGGACTCAGTAGCAGGAACAAGAATCAGCAACAAGATCAGCCCAGAAATGATTGAGAAAAGACCACTTTAGCCCAGTTTGCACCCACAGTGATATCACACACAGCTCAGAACCAAAATCTACCCAATAGTGAACCAAAAACTTGTATACCAAACATATTCCGCTCCTTTAAACTTCAATTGCTCAGAACTTATCACAGAATCAGTACCACAAGAATTTCCCAAAGATTTTCAACAGAACAGTACTTTTTGTATTTTTTAGCTTTTCTGATTTTTTTTTATCTTTCAGCCCTTTTCTCTCTAAGGTGTAAAAAAACTGTCTTGAATGAGAAGAAGACTTTCTTTTTAAAGGCTGAGGGTCTGCTGTGTGCCTTCCAAGGCAAGGCAGTCAGATTTTTTCCAAAATACCCTCATAGGGCATCTTTTAAAACTGATTTTTGGACAACTGTCCATTCCCTTCAGATATTTTCAATTTACAGCCTGTTTTCCCTAACCATTTTGGGCAGCTATCCATTTAGGAAGCTTCCCATTAGTTACTAAAGATTCTTTAAGTTGAAACAATCTCCAAATTACCCCCTAAAGTTCCCCATTATTCACTTACCCCCCTTAAATTATGAATGCTCACAATCTCAATAACAGT
The DNA here is from genome assembly GCF_000393655.2 of Nicotiana sylvestris. Lineage (NCBI taxonomy): Eukaryota > Viridiplantae > Streptophyta > Magnoliopsida > Solanales > Solanaceae > Nicotiana > Nicotiana sylvestris. Next base: position 70,405,457 of record NC_091063.1, read on the forward strand.
AAACAAACGGGCTGACACTTTCAAACAAATTGAAATCCAAAACAACTATTGAAATTATGAGAAACTAGCTTGAATACCCTTCACACATAAACATGAATTCAGAAAATGTTCTTGAAACAAGAATTAATGCGAACGATGAACTATACTTGACTCAGTTCCAAAATAAATTCACAAATGTGAAATGAAACCCAGCGGAAAAAAGAAAATCTCGTGAATTGAAACCAAATTAAACTCAAACCTTACAAAGCCGATTGTCATTGACAACTACGCAAACAAGCTAACTAACAAACTTGCAATCAGAACATAATGCAATTAATCAAGAGACAAAAATTCTGGAAAGTTGTAAAACAAACAACCAAGCAAACAAACGGAAGAGATCAACAGAAACCAATCGATGCAAAGGGAAATTATCCCAAACCTGTTTCGGCAAGAACTGCATGAACTCGGACAACCTTGGAGGAGACAGTGAACCTTTGACGGTCATTAATCGGTTGTCCTTAACAAAAAACAAACGATTAATGACGGTTTTAGGTTCACTTGACCTTGCTACGCCAGAAAGGAACCCAAGGAGAAACTTGGGTATCCGGCCTTTTGCTTTACCACTGATAGACCATTTTGAAACGAAACAAACACGTATTTGAGGCAGGAGGGAGATGAGGGGTTGCATGGTGTGATTTTGGGTGGATCTGGGAATTTTAGGGTTTTCGGTGCTAACCTCAGATCTGAGATTCGAGGCGATGGAAGGGGATTCGAGAGGAACTGTTTGGAGATTTGGTATGGGGAGGTGGAAAGGAGTTCATAGTGTTAATTTGGTGGCGATTGGACGCTGGCGCCGCCACCGGACGGTGGGGAATTCTGGGGCGGCTACTAGGGTTTGGGCGCAGGGTTCTGAAGTTGGGGATGTTGGGACGATGAACTGAGGGGGGGGGGGGGTATTTGGACATATATATACTCCCCCCGCTTTAGTTCCGAGCCGTTCGATCAAGTGAGGATCAACGGCTCAGATTGGCACTGGTCGAAAACGGCGTCGTTTCGCCTGAAAGGGGAATCCGGACCGCATATAGGCGGGTTTGGGCTAGAATTAGGCGGGTACGAGGGGGGCAATTGGGCTGAAGGGGGTTTACATAAATGGCCCAAATCGAATTTCCCTTTGTTTTTTGAATCTTTTCTTCTTTTTTTTTTCAATTTCCAAATTTCTTTTCTTTCCAAAATTAGAAATAAATCCTAAATTAATTATTAAAACTAATATTATCATATCAAATTAAACTAATTAACCTCTAAAAATAATTACCATACTAATTAAATACCAACTTAAAGAAAGCTAACAAAATTCGAGAAATTAAAATTAAAATGTAAAAATGAACTATTTTTTGTGATTTTCCAGTTTTATAAACACTAAATTACTAATTATTTCAAACATGCAAAAATTAAATCTTAAATGCAAATGCAGCTTATTTGTATTTTTCATTAATTTACAAACGAAATGCACAGATAAAAATGCAAATAATTAATAGCAAATGCCACAAAATCCACAAAATTGCAAATAATGAAACGAAATTACTTTGTTTTGAATTTATGGGAGTATTTCATGTAGGGCAAAAATCACGTGCTCACAAACGCCATTCCAAGTTCTTCCATCACCTATCCGGAATCACCCAGAGGCCCCCGGGACTTCAACCAAAGGCACAAACAAGTCACATACCACCATTCAAACTTGTATCAATCTTCAAAACACCTCAAACAACATCAAATCACCCAAAATACATCGGATTCAAACCGCAGCTTCCAAAATCTTCTAAATTACTCTTTCGATCAAAAAGTATATCAAACCACATTCCAATGACCTGAAATTTTGCACACACATCCCAAATGCCACCACGTAACTATTGCAACTTCCAGAATTCCATTCCGACCCCTATATCAAAATCTCACCTATCAACCGGAAAATGCCAAAATCTCAATTTCGCCAATTCAAGTCTAAACCTTCCACGGACCTCCAAAATGCATTTTGATCTCGCTCCTAAATCCCAAATCACCTAACGGAGCTAACCAAATCATAAAATTTCCAATCCGAGATCATATACCAACAAGTCAAATCTTGGTCAAACCTTTCAAATTTCAAAATGAGAACTGTTCTTCCAAATTCATTCTGATTACCCTGAAAACCAAAACCAATGTTTTACATAAGTCATAATACATCACACAGGGCAAGTCATGCCCGAGAACTGGCGACCAAAGTTCCAAAAGCTCAAAACGACCCATCGAGTCGTTACATCCCCCCACTTAAACATACGTTCGTCCTCGAACGTGCCCAGAGTTGTTCCAAAAGCCATCAAATCGTTGTAGCCTACCATGCACATACCCGAGGGTGATCCCACATAACCCTATCTCATATAGGTTCGATAACACAATGTAACTGAAATTTCATAATCCAGCCTAGCCCATAAACCTTAAAACCACATTTCCACTTCCGAAATCATCCACCAGATTCGAATCTCACATCTATACTCTGAATAAGCCCGAACAAGCTGTAATAACCCATACCTACAACCTCAGGTGCAATTACATGATATACCACATAACTCAAACGTTTGTAGTGATAACTTCTAATCACAGTAGCTGCACCCAACAATCGAATACCGATAGAAAACGTCTTATCAACTAAAGTCTCATCCCAACACTTTCATATACTGCCAATGATAAATGAAACACGCAATAAACCGTAACCATATCACAAATCAACCATTCGTGAAGCCACTTCTCATTTGGCAAGGACCATAACAAATTTCTGAGCCGAACCTCGATGTTATCCTTCCCATATGCTGAAACCGAATCCGTTTGTATTCATTCTAGACTCCAACGATCTCATTTAATCCAACACCACTACTCTGACAACACGACACCTCAATACAGACTAAAGCCACAACTTGCACAATTTGCGCACCGATAAGAAACAATCCGAACATACTCAAATCATGGAAATGACTCAAATGAAAGAGTTGTACTGCAAGTTCCCCAGTACCACTTCAACACAATGCTGAGAACCCGACACACGTCGTAGAAATAGAACATACGAATCCAATCCACAGGATCATACCTCCACATAGCTTCGCTCCAATACGTGACCTCATCCAAACACTGGTCCACATGAAACACCTCAAGCCACTATCCTTAAAATTGTCAACCATGTGCAATATGATGTCTAAAACCAAAGCAATCAGCATAATCACCGCGAAGCAATTGACATAACACTACACAACCCGAAAGGACATAACCAATATGCCATCCGCCGAGCAATACCCAATACTCTTCTCGCTCGAATTCTACTATGAAACCCCAATAAAACCGCACCACATGTGCCTATAACCAACAAATTCCAATGCCTCGCGACACGTAAAGGTAACTTATATATCCTCTCATAACACTAATAGCTCAATAACAATTGAATCAACACATCCCTCACTAATGGTAACTCGAAGTCAACAAAGCCATCTCGATGCAGAACATACATCCATATAGGTCTACCAATGAACCCTTATCAAGGAGTTCCTAAAGTTGATCCTTCAACTCCTTTAACACCGCCGGTGCCATACGCTACAGTGCCCGGCACCAAATCAATACCAAAATCAACAACCCCATCTGACGACATGCCCGACTATAAGAAACACATTCGAACAGTCTCTCACCACCGGAACTGAATCAATGGTAGGAGTCTTTGCATTGACATCCATCACGAAGGCCAAATAGGCAAGACAACCCTTCTCAACCATCTGCTGGGTCATCGAAATATAAAACCGCCCTGCTAAGAACATAACTTGTCAAACCTCACCACTTAATCCATGGCATTCCCGGCATAGCCAATAGCGTTGCCTTAGCGCAATAGTCCAGAATAACACGATACGGAGACAACTAGTCTGTACCCAATATTACATCATTATCTAACCTACCATGCAGCAAAAGATCAACTCGGGTCTCCAAACCTTGATAGTCACTATATAGCACCGATACATACGTCCCACAACCATAACATAACCTGTTTATGAGAACTTCCCATCTCCAGATCCATATAGCACACGAATCACCATACCTGATCTCAATTCCGCCATCCGGATATACAATACACCACCGATACCCAATCATTCCATGAGAGGTACTCTTATAGTTATTCTGTGCCACCAAGAAAACTCGAATATTAGCAGTCGATCCAACAAGAGAGTGTCGCAATACTACCGAAGTACCATCAACTTAATCACATTGTCTTTTTCTGGAACATATACCCTCGTCAAATCACCCCAACTAGCAATACCATTTCCTTAATCATCGGAAGGTCATTTGCCTAATTATTTGAAGCTTATTTCTCTAATTATCTGAAGCTTCCCGCTGCTTGAGGATTTTTATGACCTTCCCTTTAGAACTGAACCAAGATCTTACACATGCAAATCTCAAGCCTACACCACATACCACATAAACCATACCGTCCTAGGATAATCAGTGAGAACTTCGTATCCCCTTCCGAGCCACAAGAGACTATGTACTCAACCAACCAATAACTTTCCATTGAGTCTATCTGAAAGAAATCACTATACATCACATGCTCCTCATGCTAGTAGGAAATACACACCCCAATCCATGGTAGAAATCATCAAGAACTCTCTGAGTCCCCTTTTGCACAAAACCAAATATGTTAGGACTGAATCCTTCTAATCCAACCAAGCTATGCAGGCCAGTACAACCCAAGAGCATTGTCGTGAAACACCTATAGAAACTCATTACCTCATAAGCACCCAAGGAAATAATCATATCCCTACCTTACCGATCCGGCCTACTACCAAGCTATCTCATCTATCCAAGTTCCTTCTGATTTACCTTTAACTTGATACTCCTTCTTTCTATAACACCACCATTCTTCAACCCAGACTCACCACACGAGTCCCAAGCATAAAGCCATATCGTCTAAGGCTCATAAGCTGCTGAGTACTCTCCTAAATATTTCCCAAAAGCATCATGCTCAAAATACCCACTCCGAAGAGACTCCCTATGAATCCAAAGCCCTTACCTTCACCTTCCTGATACCGATTTATATAGAATCCCATAGTTGATATAGAAATGCCACAAACCTTGACACCCTCCGAGGCAAACCTCATCTTCTGGCCAAAAATACAACCTGAAATCTCCAATTATTACAACATCTTGAACATGTTAGAACCATTTTGAGAGTTATCCACTATACTCAAACTGCAATTATCCTGCTCAAATGAACTAAACAACATGTGCCTCATCAGCACTCCAACACCGCAGAATGTAACCTCACCTTAATGCAACCAAGCAACTTCCTATTCTAGGCACTGCACATCCTTACCAATAACCACTCAAAACATTCTGTGATTCTCATACACCTATGAAGAATAATATAACCTTTGTCAAAGTTCTCCTTTACTTGAGCCATCTGCGATCTTAATCTCCGTAAGCCATAACCGACTCACCCACATGCCTTAAACTGGAAACAGCATAGCACCTAACCGTGCAATCACCTAATCAATAGCAGACTCCCCCACTTGGTTCGAAGCCATAGATCAAAACACATACACAATAACTCATAACGCGTATACTCTATTACTGCCATGATACCGTAGTGAGATTTAAATTCAATCCTTCATAAGCTCATGAAACAAAGACCATCTGGTACTTTAAATCTTCTACAAATCTCGGGTTCATCTTCACAATAGTCAAGCCCACTCTCTTAAGCGACCCAAATTTAAATTTTATCACTTATATTTCACTTGTAAATAAGATCTTCTAATAAACAACATAAGGATCACACAACCTCAGAACACTTCGCAGGAGATAACCCACCTGCTTTGCCTCCAACAAATATTTCTGTAGGCCTTCCACTGTCACAAATATTATGCAGTCACTTAATCTTCCTAAGTTTGAACCCATATTGCAACGTGAAATCCACCTCATTCCCCAACTAGAAAACACAGAAGGATTCTTCACACACCCATAACTTGGGGCTATACCTCCAATCAAGATGAAAATCAAACACCTAATAGTTCTTCTATCTTCCAGCAGACCCTTCTCTTCACTTCCAAATCATATGAATACATCTTGTAGTCATATCACACTCATCACGTAACTATCCAGTCATCACCTCCCTAATAGGGATACAACAGAACATATGGATCCAGAAACACACGCTTATGCAATCAACAGCTCAGGGTTCAAGCTACAGGCAAAAATCTGGACTCGAGTCCTCCAGACTGATCCAACATCAACACACAGAGATCACATCTCGCCCCTAGATCAGGGAATCACAAGCCATTGATGCACATCTGATACCGAGCGCTCATGTGTGCATACGAACACGTGGCAAGAATTTAAAGAGTTATATTTCAAGCTAAATCAAGACCGCACGATAATAATTTCAAGAATATGAAGCTTTTCCTAAAGGTTTTGCAGCCTCTCAAGGATAAATACAGACGTCTCTATGTCGATCCGCGAGACTCGACTAAACCTGCCATGACTCGTGAGACCTATGTAACCTAGGTTCTGATACCAACTGTCACACCTCCTTTTTACTGCACCCGCGGGGCGCGTGGGGAGTTTTCTCCAATTGAAGGACAGTCGAAACGGGATTTATTTAATTATTTCAGAGTTGCCACCTGGGAATTTTAAGGCGTCCCAAGTCACCCGTTTTAATCCCTGAATCGAGGAGAATATGACTCTGTTTGTTATTCTGCGAACCAGAAATCCTGAGTAAGGAATTCTGTTAATCCGGAAGAAAGTGTTAGGCATTTCCAAATTCCGTGGTTCTAGCACGGTCGCTTAACTGTTTTTATTATTGGCTTAATTATCTTGATTTTTATTAAATATGTTTTATTGCATGATTTTATTACGCTTTTACTTATTGTTTACAATTATATAAACGAATTACTCGTACGTATATTCGTATTATATACCTTTCACAATTACGGGGATCATGTCACACATACGTGTACACAATATAATTAATTATATCCTTTATTACAAATTCATATGTTCGTGATTTAAAATAAAATTATGAATATTACCACCCTTATATTTAAACAGTGAACTGCACATCCCGGATTACATGAAATTATTTTTTACGTCCTCGAAGAAATCCCTTTTATTAAATATTCGCTCGAAATTGCGCGCACGCATAATTCGAATTGCTTTTATCAACATAATCAGGTTACGCGAACGTATCCCCAATTCCACCAAATATTATTAATGATATTATGGGTTTTCCATGAATTGTTTATTATATCTACATATTTATATGAAATCCTGAGAAATTCACATTTAAGGGATGCCTTTAAATTCTTTTAAAAGAATTCATAATTTATTAAATATTGCCCGTCGATTATAATTTCCGAGTATAAATTACATCCTTCCAAACTATTTAAATTCAAAGGAAAAATATGATTAATACTATTTAAGCAAATACAATATATATATATATATATATATATATGAATTGTATATGAAATTAACAAAAATGATTTATGAAAGGAAGAAGTATTTTTGAACAATTTTTTTTCTTTATTCATTTGGTGCAAATTCTATTTCTAATTACCATTAATATAAAATGTTACAGTTTATACATCTCATCTTATTCTCATATACTTGCTTTTAATCTAATAAGCCTAATTATTTTAATTGATTTGTTTACGATAGTAGATAGGCATCGAATTGATGAGAAAGTGAATTATTATACAAATTGAATAACAACATTGCCTTATATGCAACATATTTGTATGTCTTGAAACATTCATAGCACTTTAACATCATAATGAGCCATAACAACTCAACTCACCATCCACTAATGGTTCTATAGATACCTGTTATCATGCCACATAAGAACGTACAACTTATATCATTCCATCCATAACTAAATCAAGTATCAGAATAAACTAGCAATATTGTTTTGACATTTTCACGCTATTCTTTATTCAACTAACAACGCCACAAGGCCTAGTTAATGGCCAATCTTTATGTCATGTTTCCTACCTTGACAGTTCAAATATGACTAAACTAATGAGATGAAGGGCTAACATTATTACAAAGCTTTATATGAATTTCAAAGTAAGACAATTAACTCATAGCTATCAAATTGAATTCACTACTAATTAACTAACATGAAACAAAAATGAAATTTAAACTGATGAACTTGGACAAATGGAAAACAGAATTGCAATTCAAGCTTCATTGATTAGTCATGTTGAATCTCTTTCCAACATAAAATTTAAAAGACATGTACCTGAAAATGAAGGTAGAAGGAGTAAATTTCAGCAGTAGCAGCAATAACAAAATCAGTAGAATAGCAGTCTTTCCACAGACTTGAGCAATAATGAGACCCGAGAAACCCAGATGCACAGTAACAGTATTTTAAAAGAAAACTTCAGATTTTAACTGAACTATGGATTCAAATAAATCCGGACAGATTTAACCAAGGGACATTATTTCAGATTTTAGTTTCTCTTCTGTTTCAAATTCCTGTTTCTGATTTTTTTTGTTTCTTCTTCTTGAACTCTAAAAAATCTCCTCAATCAGATTTTTTCTGTTTCTGTTTCAAATTTCTGTTTCTGATTCTATTTCTATCTCTTTCTTTCTTTCTGTTTTTCTCTCTTAAAATCTGCCCTCAAATCTGATTTTTTTCTCTTTCAAAAAATCTCTCTTATCAGATTTTTCTCTTTCAAAATCTGCTCCTAAAGTCTGTCCAGCTCCCTGTATTTATACAGGGCTGGTCCTATACAGTTTAGTGCTGGATGGACCCTTTTCTCCTTTTAAAATCAGAAAGTTTCCATTAAAAACTGCTTTTGAATAATTTAAAACTAAGTGCTCTTATCAGCAGCCCCATTATCCATTGTTCCCCATTATTACTTAAATTATAGCCACTATCATATTACCCTACTGTATTTACAGCCTTTAAACTAAAGTTAGAATCTTTTACAAAACAGATTTTAAGGTCTGTTTTAACAGTTATAACCATTCCTAGGATTAACCTCCTAATACAATTGTATTTAACCAACATTTGTAAACTTGAATTCAAACTTAACATTACAACAATATTACACAGAGTTCAGTATAATAATTCAAACTGAACTTTAACTTTGAACAAAAATCAAACAAACACAGGAGCATTGTCAATATACTGACAATGCCCTGAAACTCAGTGTTCAGAAATCAACATATACACACCATTGACAAACTTTCTGATTTATTAAACAAGAATCAATTAATTGGGCAGAACTAATTGATTGATTTCAATGATAATAAACAACTCCAAACAGATAAACAGGGTATTACAAACAACATTTCAGAAGCAAGATTCATAATAAAACTAATCGACGAACTTAATCGAGTCGATTACACACATTGTACATAATCACAATTAACAGAAACAATTCACATTTGGAATCAAGTAGACGGGTAGGGGACAATATAACAAAATTGACTAGAAAATTATAAAAAATCAAACAAACTAATGAAACGAACATAGAATACACGTAGAACATACATAAGCAACAGAAAATTACCTCTGAGCCTTCAAATTCAACCGGACTCAACTCAACTTGGATTTGAACTTTGTTTGAAATCAAACAGACCTTAGTCGAAGTATTTTCTACTGAAAATACTTTGACTAAGGTCGATTAAACCTCAATCTTTCGTCTGAAGTGAAAAAAATTCCACTCTTGGAAAATTTAGGGTTTCTGAAGGTTCAATTTTGGGTTTAACCATTTCTGGTTAGATTCGAGGGGAACCAACAATAACACATGGGTGAGGGTAGCCTAGGGGTCATTTGGTGTCAGTTTAGAACAAATCTGGGTAAGTTCTTGTTTGGTCCGAACCTTCAAAAGAAATTTCGAAGAGTTCTGAGAGGACTCGAACCAAACAAACAACAGATCTATACTTAGGGTGGTTAGGGGAAGCTATGGTGTTATTTTGGAAGCCATTGGAAAGGTTTGAGTTTTCAGACCCACCTTCGATTTAGTATTCGAAGAGTTGGGGTCTGATTCGAAGGAAACTAAGGTCAGATTTGTGTAGAGGATGTTCAGGGGGTTCTAGATTGTTATTTTGGTGACCGGTGGCGTTGATGCCGACGGGTTTCAGGCGGTGGGATTCTAGGGCGGCTAGGGTTAGGGGTGTGTTTGGGAAGACGATGAACAGTGAGAGGAGGGGGGTGTTAAGTTAGGGGCCGGGGTAGGGGTTTGATCCTTAAATAGGGGTGGGGTGGATTGATCTCATCCGTTGGATCAATTAAGATGCACAGTTGAGATCAATCCACTTAAACAAACGTTGTCGTTTGGTCTAAGTTCAGGGTCTGCCTGGATCGGGTCATTGGGTCGGGTAAAGGCTATGGGTTAAGGTTGTGGGATCTCAGCCGTTGGTTGGCTTTGATCCAACGGCCTTTGATGAGTGCTACCAAACGCTATCGTTTTGGCTTGTGTAAATTGGACCGGACAAGCTGTTTGGATTGGGCTGTGGAAGGGCTTTGATTTGGGCCTGGATTTAAATCCAGGTCCGATTTTCCCATTCTATTTTATTTCATTTTCTAATTTTATTATTAATCATTAAAAAAAATCCTAAATAAAATTATAAAACAATTTTAGCCTTACACAAAATATTAATTACTTTATAACAACTATTTAACACATAGTCAAAACATTAATCACACAGTAACATATTTAAAAATAGAACGAATGCATATTTTTGTGATTTTATTTAAATTATCTTTCAAATGCATAATTAAATCCTATATGCATGCAACATGTATTTTATTTTAATTTTCATTTTATTATGACAAAGTAAACATTTACGGACATAACACAAATATTTAACACCACGCAAATTCAAGAATTACACAGTAAAAGAAATTTATTTTATTTTTTGATTTATTTTGGAGTAGTTTTCGTAAGGCAAAAATCACGTGCTCACAGCTGCCCCTCTTTGTGCGGAAACTCGAAGAGTTTTCGTGCAAAGATAAAGTGAGCGGATACGAGCGATTTTTGCCCGTTCAAATACTCCGTGGGAAGCATTTTTTGAAAGATTTGACCGAACCTCTGCTTCAAAGGTTTCCTACATATCCTTGGCTATAAAGGAATCAGGTCAATGTAGTTCGGGAAGTTTTTGGGTAGCTGGGACTACCGTGGGATTGTGATGTTACTGCTGCTCCGTGCCGTTTTTACTGCTTGCTGACCTCCTTATCACACCTTACTTCAAAGGTAATACAAAAAGCTAAACTAGACTATGGTACATAAATTATAAAATCCGATCTAGATCATGCCCTTACGTTTCTTGTTGTTTTTATATCTTGGTGACTCTTGGGCATTTGGCTTATTCTGTTTTCCTCTTCATTGTGTCCCGTATTTTCTTCATCTGTTTGGGACTCTTGTTGTTTCTTGCTGGGGATTTTGTTGGACTCCTCTGCTTTATTGATTCTAAGTGTGCTCTTTTCTCATATGAGCGGGCTTTTTGATTTCAACACTTCGATTGCATTCCCTCGTTCTCCAGGTGGGTGCCTGACTGCTTCTTTTCTTTCTTCATCCTCATTCTCCAGGTGGACGCCTGACTTCTTCAATTCTCATCCTCATTCTCCAGGTGGACGCCTGACTTCTTTAATTCTCATCCTCATTCTCCAGGTGGACGCCTGACTTCTTCTTTTCTCATCCTCATTCTCCAGGTGGACGCCTGACTTCTTTAATTCTTATCCTCATTCTCCAGGTGGACGCCTGACTTCTTTAATTCTCATCCTCATTCTCCAGGTGGACGCCTGACTTCTTCTTTTCTCATCCTCATTCTCTAGGTGGACGCCTGACTTCTTTAATTCTCATCCTCATTCTTCAGGTGGACGCCTGACTTCTTTAATTCTCATCCTCATTCTCCAGGTGGACGCCTGACTTCTTCTTTTCTCATCCTCATTCTCCAGGAGGACGCCTGACTTCTTTAATTCTCATCCTCATTCTCCAGGTGGACGCCTGACTTCTTCAATTCTCATCCTTATTCTCCAGGAGGACGCCTGACTTCTTCTTCTCATCCTCATTCTCCAGGTGGACGCCTGACTTCTTCTTTTCTCATCTTTATTCTCCAGGTGGACGCCTGACTTCTTCTTTTCTTATCCTCATTCTCCAGGTGGACTCCTGACTTCTTCAATTCTCATCCTCATTCTCCAGGTGGACGCCTGACTTCTTCTTCTCATCCTCATTCTCCAGGTGGACGCCTAACTTCTTTAATTCTCATCCTCATTCTCCAGGTGGACGCCTGACTTCTTTAATTCTTCATCCTCATTCTCCAGGTGGACGCCTGACTTCTTCGATTCTTTGTCCTCATTCTCCAGGTGGACGCCTGATCTCTTCAATTTTCTCATCCTCATTCTCCATGTGGACGCCTGACTTCTTCTTTTCTCATCCTCATTCTCTAGGTGGACGCGTGACTTCTTTAATTCTTATCCTCATTCTCCAGGTGGACGCCTGATTTCTTCAATTTTCATCCTCATTCTCCAGGTAGACGCCTGACTTCTTTAATTCTCATCCTCATTCTCCAGGTGGACGCCTGACTTCTTCTTTTCTCATTCTCATTCTCCAGGTGGACGCCTGACTTCTTCTTTTCTTATCCTCATTCTCCAGGTGGACGCCTAATTTCTTCAATTCTTCGTAAATGTCTCCTAACACAAATATTGTCTTTGCCCCTGTTTTAAATCAAAGAAAACTTTGTTAGTTTAAAGCAGGGTGGTTAACTGGGGTATTTTTGCCGATGGTGAGGCTTCTCTTCGCTTCTTTTTATTGCCTTGGAATGGTTGAAAAGACTGTTTTGTCCTTGTAATTGATCCTTGACTATAGGATTCCCCTCTGTATGTTTTCCTTCAAACCCTTTTAACTGTAATCATATGTCCCTCCTGACATTGCTGATCCACTTTTGATTTCACTTTTCTTACACCCATATCTTTTATCTCCCGCCTTTCATGGCCATATTTTGCATCATGTAACCTTGAATCTTGGTAGTATACCTTAACATTCCTTCTTATTTGTTTGGAATAAAACTTATCTCAAAGATTTTAGAAAAGTAAGATTATTAGTGACGAAACACGCTGATTTCGACAATTATAGAATGAAAAGAAAAATCCAAGTTTGGATGACTGTTGGAGAAAGAATAAACTTATTTGATTGGAGTTACTGGCAGTAATGATCAGGGTATGCATTTCGGATTAATCAACTCAGTCTTTTAATCAATCTCCTTTCAATTGTCTCATTTTTGTTTTCCCCAAAATTTCCGTAATCCAACTTCATTTTTCATTTTACAGACCTGTTGGAATTGCAATATCTCAAAGAGTTTTCACCGATGATCCTTCCTCATTTGTTCATTTCTCACTTCCTTTTCGCCCTATGGTGCCTACGAAGGTTTTCACCAATAAGACTCTCTCATTTTACTTTTCTCTCAACTTTCGTCGCCTTATGGTGCCCGTGTGGGTTTTCACCTATAAGACTCTCTCATTTTTACTTTCTTTTCTTGTTTGTACTAGAGTGTTATGAACCATCTTCATTTGCTTGACTCAGCATTTTTCTAAGATTGGTCGAAAGGTCTTTTGGTATGTGGTGGGAAATAGAAAAAAGTATTAAAAGCTAAATAGCTTTGGTATGGGTTTAAAATTACAACTATTGGAATCTTTTTCTTATTTCCAATACAATTCTTTGCCCCAGTTTCTTGATTTGGGGTTTCTTGATGTTTCTTTTTGTGCACATTATGCATATTGCGCACCTTATGACCGAGCCGTGAGGCGCCTACGTATCCTTCTTTGAGAAATCAGGTCAAACGTAGTTCACTAAATAATAGTGATTTTTTTATTTTTTATTTATTTATTTGATTTTCATTGATTCCAAGAGAGGGTAGGAAAGAAACAAGTATGGCTCAAAAGGGAAACAAAGGGTACATTGTTTGGATAGCAGAATAAATTGCCTTTGTCATTCCAATCTTCGACATAATGCTAAATACAAACATTCAAAAAGTTATGCATAATATCTCTTTACCGCGTCAGAATTGATCGCCATATCTATGCATTTGCCTTCAATATCTTTTAAACATAGTGCACCATTCGATAATACTCTGGTCACAATGAATGGTCCTTGCCAATTCGGGGCAAATTTGCCTTTTGCCTCAACCTGATGTGGAAGAATACGTTTCAGCACATGTTGACCCACTTCGAACTTCCGTGGACGCACTTTTTTGTTGTATGCTCTTGCTATTCTTCTTTGATATAATTGACCATGACATACTGCGGCCAATCGTTTTTCATCAATAAAGTTTAACTGTTCCAGACGGGTTTTGACCCACTCATCATCATCAATTTTTGCTTCGGCGATAATCCGAAAGGAAGGAATCTCAACTTCTGCAGGAATTACTGCTTCAGTGTCATATACCAACAAATAAGGAGTTGCTCCTACTGAATTACGAACAGTAGTGCGGTATCCCAATAATGCAAATGGTAATTTTTCATGCCATTGTCTTGAACCTTCTACCATTTTCCGAAGTATCTTCTTTATGTTTTTGTTGGCTGCCTCGACTGCTCCATTCGCCTTGGGCCGATATGGGGTAGAGTTGCGATGTGTAATCTTAAACTGTTGACATACTTCCTTCATTAAGTTGCTGTTAAGATTAGCACCGTTATCTGTGATGATCACCTTTGGGATTCCGAATCGACATATGATATTTGAGTGGACAAAATCGACCACAGCTTTCTTGGTCACTGATTTGAATGTCTTGGCCTCAACCCATTTGGTAAAATAATCAATGGCTACCAGAATGAACCTGTGCCCATTGGATGCTGCCGGCTCAATTGGTCCAATCACATCCATGCCCCAGGCAACGAAGGGCCATGGTGCCGACATTGTGTGCAACTCGGATGGTGGAGAATGAATCAAATCTCCGTGTATCTGGCATTGATGACACTTGCGCACAAAACTGATACAATCTCGCTCCATGGTAAGCCAATAGTAACCAGCTCGGAGGATTTTCTTTGCCAACACATATCCACTCATGTGGGGTCCGCAAACTCCTGAATGTACTTCAGACATGACAGTTGTAGCTTGTCTGGCATCTATGCATCTTAATAATCCAAGATCTGGTGTTCTTTTATACAAAACTCCTCCGCTTAAGAAGAATCCATTTGCCAATCGCCTAATGGTCCTCTTTTGATCTCCTGTGGCTTGTGCGGGATATATCCCCATCCTGATATACTCCTTGATGTCGTGGAACCATGGTTCACCATCAAATTCTTCTTCAACCATATTGCAATAAGCGTGCTGATCGTGGACTTGAATATGTATCGGATCTACATAAGCTTTGTCCGGATGATGCAACATTGATGCCAGGGTAGCCAATGCATCGGCAACCTCATTATGGATTCTTGGAATATGTTGGAACTCCACTGATTGAAACCGCTGACAAAGATCATGTAGACATTGTCGGTATGGTATGAGCTTCAAGTCTCGGGTTTCCCATTCTCCTTGAATTTGATGTACCAAAAGATCTGAATCTCCCATGACTAAGATTTCTCGGATACCCATGTCTGCGGCTAGCCTTAACCCCAAAATGCAAGCTTCATATTCAGCCATATTATTGGTGCAATAAAATCGCAATTGAGCCGTAACAGGATAGTGATGCCCTGTTTCAGAAATGATTACAGCTCCTATTCCGACTCCTTTCATGTTAGCGGCTCCATCAAAGAAAAGTTTCCAGCCAGGTTTTTCAATTCGCTCCACCTCGTCGATATGCATTGTTTCTTCATCAGGAAAATAAGTTTTCAACGGCTCATATTCCTCATCGACCGAGTTTTCGGCTAAATGATCGGCCATTGCTTGGGCTTTCATTGTAGTCCGAGTCACATAGATGATGTCAAACTCTGTGAGCAAAATTTGCCACTTTGCAAGTCTTCCCGTTGGCATAGGCTTTTGAAAAATATATTTCAATGGATCCAAACGCGAAATGAGGTAAGTAGTGTAGGACGACAAATAGTGTTTCAACTTCTGAGCCACCCATGTTAGGGCGCAACATGTCTTTTCCAGATGAGTATACTTAACCTCATAAGCTGTGAATTTCTTGCTAAGGTAGTAGATGGCATGTTCCTTTCTGCTGGTGAGGTCATGTTGCCCTAATACACAACCAAATGAATTTTCCAAGACCGTCAAGTAAAGAATCAAAGGTCTTCCTGGCTCTGGCGGGACCAACACGGGTGGGTTCGACAAGTACCCTTTTATTTTATCGAACGCTTCTTGACACTCATCGGTCCATTTGACCGCAACATCCTTTTTCAACAATTTGAAAATTGGCTCACAAGTTGTTGTGAGCTCAGCAATAAACCTGCTGATGTAATTTAACCTTCCCAACAAACTCATTACTTCAGTTTTGTTCCTGGGAGGTGGCAATTCTTGGATGGCTTTGATTTTTGATGGGTCTAGCTCGATTCCTCGTCGACTGACTATGAATCCCAGCAACTTTCCAGATGGAACTCCAAATGCGCATTTGGCAGGGTTAAGCTTGAGGTTGTACCTGCGAAGTCTTAAGAAGAACTTCCTCAAATCCCCAACGTGGTCGGCCTGATGCTTTGATTTTATGATCACATCGTCCACGTATACCTCAATCTCCTTGTGTATCATATCATGAAACACTGTGGTCATTGCTCTCATATAGGTTGCTCCGGCGTTCTTTAAACCGAATGGCATTACCCGGTAGCAATAAGTTCCCCATGGTGTGATGAATGCCGTCTTTTCTGCATCTTCTTCATCCATTAGAATTTGATGATACCCGGCATAACAATCCACGAAAGACCCTATATCATGCTTGGCACAATTGTCGATCAAAATATGGATATTGGGTAATGGGAAATTATCCTTTGGACTTGCTTTGTTGAGATTGCGATAGTCGACGCATACTCTAATTTTGCCGTCTTTCTTTGGCACAGGAACGACATTAGCCAACCAAACAGGATATCGAGTGACTCGAATGACCTTTGCTTCCAATTGTTTGGTGATTTCTTCCTTAATTCTCACACTCATATCGGGCTTGAATTTTCTCAGCCTCTGCTTGACAGGAGGCACCGTTGGATCGGTGGGCAATTTGTGAACCACTAAATCAGTGCTCAGGCCCGGCATGTCGTCATACGACCATGCAAAAACATCTTTGAATTCTATGAGTGCTTTAATTAACTCTTCTCGGATCTTTGGTTCGAGATGGACACTTATTTTAGTTTCCCGAATATTACTCGTGTCCCCTATATTGATGTCCTCGGTATCACTCAAGTTAGGTTTGATTTTTTCCTCAAAGTGAATTAACTCTTTACTAATCTCTTCAAAAACCTCATCTTCATCATATTCTGATTCATAATCACAATATATTTCTTGAATTATTACTTCGGAACCAGATTGATTTTTAAGACTGGGCTGAGGATTCCTCATGCATGCCATATCACTAGAGCCAGCGTAAAAGGAACTGTACAGGAAAGAAGAAAAAGAAAAGAAAACTATCAGGAATGATAATAAAAAGGAAACTGCTTTTTATTGGATGATGAAAGATAACAAGGTTTGCACACTTCAAACAAACTGTAAGATAAGCTTTGGGATTACAACCCTGAAGTAACCCAAACAAACTGAAAGAAAATCAAAATAAACTACCAAGACTCCTTTCGAATTGGGAGAGGAGTGGCTTTCCAATTATTGAGCTTTGTTTCTGGCCCAACGAATTGAACTTCTGCGTTGCTACACCCTTCTCCGCTTTCCAACATATTCACATCACTAAACAATTTCTCGAACCTTTCAATTAATTCCTTCTCAGGATTGACCCGGGATTTAGGAATTGTTGTTATCGGGCGATTTTTAGCACCGGTCTTGACAAAAGACTTTGACAGATGTGGGACTGGTTTTGGAAGAACTCATGCCTTGTGTTTCAACTTTCTGGCCTTTATTACGTCATTTACAGTTGGTGTGAACCCCAAACCGAATGTTCCCCAGTTCTCGGGGAGAGATACTGGTTGTATAATTCCTTGCAAAGATAAGCCCAGACCTTTGCCGGGTATAAAGCCATTCTTTAACATTTCATAAGCTACCATGACTGATGCAGAGGATATCTTTGGATTCGGAAGGTATTTCCCCTCTGGAATTTTCTCTACCGACACTGTGTCGGACACTTGGTATACCCATGGTCCCTGGTCACTTTCTGTTTTCTCGACTGGTACAATGGTACTGCTGTGAGCACTTGAACTTTCTTCTCCATGCACGACTATTTCTTGATGATCCCATTCAAACTTGACAGCCTGATGTAGTGTTGACGGGACTGCTTTAGCAGCATGGATCCATGGTCGACCCAACAACAAGTTGTAAGAAACAGTTATGTCCAACACTTGAAATTCCATTGTGAATTCAACTGGCCCTATAGTTAGTTCCAACACTATGTCGCCAAATGAATCTCTGCTTCCACCGTCAAACCCCCGTACGCAGATACTATTCTTCTGGATCCTCTCCTCTTTAATTTTTAATTTGTTTAAAGTGGAGAGAGGGCATATGTTTGCACTTGACCCATTGTCAACCAATACCCGGGTTACTACGGAGTTTTCACATTTCACGGTGAGGTAAAGAGCTCTGTTGTGCTCGGTACCTTCCACAGGTAATTCATCATCAGCAAATGTAATTCTGTTTGTCTCAAAGATTCTGTTGGCTATTTTTCCCAAATGATTTACAGAGATCTTTTCAGGAACATGAGCTTCATTCAGGATTTTCATCAAAGCCAGACGGTGCTCCTCTGAATGGATCAGTAATGACAACAATGAAATTTGAGCGGGCGTCTTCTTTAATTGATCCACAACAGAATAATCATGGAGTTTCATTTTTCTTAAAAACTCTTCCGCCTCTTCTTCCGTCACAGCTCTCTTTATTGGTGTTGGATTATTTTTAGTTTTTCTTAACTCTTCGGGAGTAAAACATCTTCCCGAACGAGTCAAGCCTTGCACCTCACACACTTCTTCCTTGACTTCTTTTCCCTTGTACATTACAGTCACCCGTTCATAGTTCCATGGGATGGCTTTGTTGTTGATGACCGGCAGCTGGATTACAGGTGCGATAATAACCCGATCTGTACGGGCTCCTTCCACGAATACAATGGGTTTGTTAGCAACCCCTGGTACTATCACTTTCGGCCTTTCTTGTTTTGCGGCAACTTTGCTCGATGATCCCTCATCGACTATCATAGACGGTTCATCACCATTTTTGTTCTGCTTAGACACCGGCTTCTCCTCCATTAACTGCTTATCTGGCTTGGTTTCATGAGACTTGATCATCATGACAGTTTGTGACGGCTTCTTTGTCTCCCCATCAGCTTGTATGATTTCTATCATATTAGCCTCTTGATGGGCTGGCATTGGATTTCTATTGATATTTGGAGCTTCGGGGGTTTGAACCTCGATTTTATTAGTATCAATCAGCTCTTGTATTGCATTTTTCAAATGCCAACATTTCTCCGTATCATGGCCTGGTGTACCGGAGCAATATTCACAGCTAATGGTGTAATCCAGATTCTTCGGAGGAGGATTGGGTAGCTTGGATTGTATTGGTCTCAGCATGTCTAGCTGTCTCAGCCTGTGGAACAGACTAGTGTAAGACTCTCCCAATGGAGTGTAAGTTTTCTTTTTCTGTTCCCTTTCTCCCCTGAATGCTGGCCTAGGCCTGAAACCTGGTCCGGGATAGGCTCGTGGGTAAGTATTTGGTGTGACAGGAGCACGCCAATTGGTGTGAACAGGTGGCTGATTGTATGCTTGAGCATGGTTAATGGAAAAATGAGGCTCTGAAGGGTGATAGTAGTGTTGGGATGAATCATGGTGGTAAGCTGATTGGCGAGGTCGTTGTTGATTATAGTAAAGCGGTGAACCTCTGGGTCCCGACCAAATTCCTGAATCAACTACCGCTGCTTCCTCCCTCTTCTTTCTTCCGATTCCTCCTACCCCGCCTTGAATTGCTTGAGTAGTCGCCTTAATTGCTGAATAGCTCATAATTTTATTTGTTTTGAGGCCTTCTTCCACCATACCTCCCATCTTCACCACTTCGTTGAATGATTTTCCTACCGCTGAAACCAAGTGGGCATAGTAAGTTGGCTCCAAGGCTTGGAGGAAGTAGTCTACCATTTCGCTCTCCTTCATAGGAGGATCCACTCTTGCTGCCTGTTCTCTCCACCGAAAACCATACTCTCTGAAACTTTCATTGTGTTTCTTCTCAAATTTTGTCAAAGATAATCGATCTGGGATGATTTCCAGATTGTATTGGAAATGGTATGCGAATGCCTGTGCCAGGTCATCCCAGGTGTACCATCTCCCATGGTCCTGGCGTGTATACCACTCCAAAGCTGATCCGCTTAAACTTTGACTGAAGTAAGCCATCAATAATTCATCCTTTCCCCCAGCTCCTCGCATCTTGCTACAGAAACCCCTTAAGTGGGCTACTGGGTCGCCGTGCCCGTTGTATAGGTCAAATTTGGGCATCTTGAAGCCAACTGGCAATTGTACATTGGGGAATAAGCATAAATCTTTGTATGCTACACTGACTTGCCCACCTAATCCTCGCATGTCTCTGAACGATTGTTCTAGACTCTTGACCTTCCTAAACATCTCTTCTTGTTGAGCATTTTTGACTGGCTTGTCAATTTCGGTTGGGAGATCAAAACGAGGAGCAATTGAATGAATTTCGGAGGCTTTGAGGGTGGGCTCCGGGGGGTAATATTGGTTTTCCTGGGCCTGGAATGTAGGCTCACTAGGAGATTTGTGGAATGTAGCAGGGGGAGGTGCTACGAAAACAGAAGTCATACGTGGAGGAGAATATGGAACGGGTTTTGGAGGTGGAGACTGCGGTGTCTGAGAGGTGGTGCCCCGGTAGTGCTGGTAAATGGGGAAATTTGGGGATAATTCAGTAGTAATATTATCCTGAGTTTGGGTCATTGATGGAGCAGGGTTATTTGGGTAAGATGGGGGTAACTGTCCTGTAGACCAGGCTTGGTACATCTCAGCCATTTGTTGCTTGAGTTTAAACATCTCTTCTTTCATTTTCCCGACATCCATCTCCTCTAGCTCCATACCTGTGTCAACATCTGGGATAGACATACTTTCGGGTATTGGTCCTTTTGATCTTGTGTGATAGTGATAATATGCCAGTATACTCTTTAGAGAAACTAACTGCTTGAATTCTGAAAATGAACAAACTTGTTAGTTTTGAGAGTTTAACACATATATAATCACACGTTGAGATGCAATGCTCCTAGACAAATAATCCCTTTCTATTATGCATTTGCTCGGCTGCTTGTGTCGTCCCAGCTTTCTTGAAATTTTTATTGTTATTCACTTTTATTTATTATATATATCTTTTATCGTGGTGGTCGAATCTTATAGAGATTGCCTACGTATCATGCCCTTACATGAATCAGACCTTGCGTAGTTCGGACTAAAGGCAATCACTTTTATTCATTATACAAAGATGGAATTACATTTGAAAACTTTTAAGAAAATGGTTTGAAACACACACACTTAAATCAAAATAAAAGATACAATTCTTAACATCTCACAACATGCCCCACTTTCCACTTTTGTTGTCAAATATTGGATTATCTGCTCAATGTGGGGCTTGACCTGGATGACCTCCCAGCGTACGATACATCCTTTCCAATTCCAATGCTAGATGACGGGCAAAAATGGGTGCATGTTCTGTAAACCTTTCATAATCCATTCCTTGACAGTTTACGTAACTTTGAGAAGTGTATACCGCCAGGTCGTGGATTTGTGCCCTGAAATCTTGGAGACGTTGGTCTTGGTTCTGCAATTGCTGCTGACGAGTGGTGGCTATATCTCTGACACGATTTTCCCGATCTAGAGCTGATTCTAATAGAGCTCGGAGTCTGGCCTGCTCTAATCTTGCTTGCGCTCTTTCCCTGTCGAGGTCTGCTTGTTGATGTTCTCTGTTGCATCTTCTTGCCTCTTCTAGTTGTGCACGAAGCTGGTCTTCTGATCGCATCCAATAGTCTTTTTCCTTCTTGAATTGTGCCTTGTCTTTTTCGGATTGCCTATCTTGGCGTTCCTTGTTAGATCTGGCTTCTTCGTTTAATTGTTGGATCCTTTCTTTTGCTTTGCTCAATGCCCTTTCGTTTTCCGCAAGAATGGAATCATAATCTTGCATTCTTTCAAAGAGATTGGCGATGGTTTTTTGATCCTTCCAGCTCCTCTTTGGCGTTTCAGAAACTCTTTTCATTTTTTGGAATCGAGCATGAAGACTTTCATTCTCACAAGCTAGACTCTTCTTCTCGCCTTCGGCTTCTTGTGCTTGCAAATCTTTCTCCAAACTGAGGCTTCTCAGATTTTCTTTTAGGGCATGGATAGTTGCTTTGTACCCTTTTTCCTTTTCTCCCCAGATCAACCGCTCTTGGATTTTATCATTGAAGTTTTGAACATGGGGTCTTTTTGTTGGCCTTCTTAGCTCAGGCTCTGGTACATCATCCACGCGAGACCGTTTTTCAAACCACCTTGCATATCCAGGATTTATCTCACCCTTTGTAGTGTCTGGGACTTGAGTATCACTTTTCAAGTATCGACATCCATTCCACATCTGCTGAAGTAGAGCCTCGGGAATAGTGGCTTCTGGGTGTAATTCGATTACTTGCATACTCAAATCTTCATCATCAGGAACTACTTGATATCTCCCTAGTTGCCTTAGGACTCTTAGTGGCGCATATGGCTGAATGCTTCTCAATCCCAATAGTAGTAGATAACTATTTGAGGTTTACATGTGTATTACTTCCCTCATCGGGAGCCATCCCAGAGTCCATTCAATTTGATTTGCCGTTAAAGCCCTTAGATGAGATACCCATGCTTCTATTCCTTCTGGAGCCTGATAATTTTTTATTCTTTCCTCATAACTCTCGATGCAATTATCATTGTTTGGCCCATACTGTATGATCTTGGGCTGTTGTTGGAGATGTTCAATCACCCACATTTGCAACAAAATTTTGCATCCTTCGAAGACTTTTGCTCCTGATTTACATAAAGTCAAAGCCCGATAAATATCTGATAGAATGATGGGGATAAGGGTGTGATTTTCTTTGGTGGTGAGGATTTGCACAACTTTCGCGGTGCGAATATCAATTGTTCGCTCTTTGTTTGGGAAGACCATGACTCCTAGAAAAGCCACCATGAAGGCAAAGCGACGGTGAATCTGCCAAGTGTCTTTGTTTTGCTTGTTAGTAAGGCCTTTCTCATGAATTTCGAACCCATCTGACTTTCCGAACCTTGAATACAAAAAGTTGAAGGAACAACATCCATTGATGACATTGCTTTTCCTGATTTGACTGCTGATGTTCAGAAGACCAAAGAATCGATGTACCGAGGGAGCCTTTGTGAATATCAGGCTTTGATTTCTTAGACTTCCATCAAAACCAGCATAGCCAACTATCTCCTCTAATGTAGGAGTAAGCTCGAAGTCAGAGAAACGAAAGACATTGTGAACAGGGTCCCAAAAAGTTACTAACGCTGCAATCAGATCATCACGGGGTTTAACTTTCATAATGTCCGTGAGATTTCCCAAATGCTTGACGACCCATTTTTGACCGTCTTCGCCTAAATCATACCACCACATTTGAAGCTGAAATAGAAATTCTTCTGTACTTGTGGATGAGGGGCTTTGTGTGGTGCTCATTTTGTATCTGAAATTTAATTTTAATAAAGTCAAAACTTATTTTGAAAATTTAGACTAAAAAAATCATTTTATTTATTAAATATTTTAATTTCAAAAAAAAAAATTTAAAAAAAATAAATAAAATAAAACAACCCATTTTATTCCTCGGTTCTCACCATGATTTCATTTAAGCTGGTCAACAAGCATGTTCGAGGCAAATGAATGCACAAGTAGCAAGTAGAATGCATCATGATGGTCTTTTCATTTTGGGTTCACCTGTCCTAGACAGACCCAACCCCTGTGTTGAGTCTCCAAGGCCAAATGCATATGATGCAAATATTCGTTCCTACTAGGGATCCGGTACATGACTGAGTTATTCTAAGTGTAAAACCTTAGGTTGATTGTTCTAAACCTGGCTTACCCAAACGGACAGTTTGAGCCGAAGCGGGGGCAACGTACCGGGAGCACGAAAGTCTGCCCGGCCTAGTTACTTGTCCCAACTCCGTCTTATTTGGTATGACTTTAACAGAAAGGTGGGTCACGCGCACGTGTACACCATAAATTCAGAAGACTCAGAAAGAAGGGGGTTTCGTAGCAGTTGTATATATTCATAATTCAAATAATATTAAAGCGGTAAAAAAAACATTTAGCATGTTAATCATATAAACAGTTGAAAATCATATAGTAAATAAAGCCAATTATCGCAGTTATTTTAAGCTCGAATTCTTTAAACCCTGAACCAGTGGTTCTGGGTTACAGTACAGACTTAACTCCCCAGCAGAGTCACCAGAGCTGTCACACCTCCTTTTTACCGCGCCCGCGGGGTGCGTGGGGAGTTTTCTCCAATTGAAGGACAGTAGAAACGGGATTTATTTAATTATTTCAGAGTCGCCACCTGGGAATTTTAAGGCGTCCCAAGTCACCGATTTTAATCCCTGAATCGAGGAGAATATGACTCTGTTTGTTATTCTGCGAACCAGAAATCCTGAGTAAGGAATTCTGTTAATTCGGGAGAAGGTGTTAGGCATTCCCGAATTCCGTGGTTCTAGCACGGTCGCTTAACCATTTTTATATTTGGCTTAATTATCTTGATTTACTAAATACCTTTTTTCTTGTTGCCCGATTTTATTACCGCTTTTGTTTAGATTGTTTACAATTATATAAACGAATCACGCGTACGTATATTCGTATTATATACCTTTTATAATTGTAGAGAATCATGTCACGCATACGTGTACACAATATAATTGATTATATCCTTTATTACAAAGTCATATGTTCGTGATTTAAAATAAAATTATGAATATTACCACCCTTATATTTAAACAGTGAACTGCACATCCCGTATTACATGAAATTATTTTGTACGTCCTCGAAGAAATCCCTTTTATTAAATATTCGCTCGAAATTGCGCGCACGCATAATTCGAATTGCTTTTATCAACATAATCAGGTTACGCGAACGTATCCCTAATTCCACCAAATATTATTAATGATATTATGGGTTTTCCATGAATTGTTTATTATATCTACACATTTATATGAAATCCTGAGAAATTCACATTTAAGGGATGCCTTTAAATTCTTTTAAAAGAATTCATAATTTATTAAATATTGCCCGTCGATTATAATTTCCGAGTATAAATTACATCCTTCCAAACTATTTAAATTCAAAGGAAAAATATGATTAATACTATTTAAGCAAATACAACATATATATATATATATATATATGCCAAAAGAATGAATTGTATATGAAATTAACAAAAATGATTTATGAAAGGATGAAGTATTTTTGAACAATTTTTTTTTCTTTATTCATTTGGTGCAAATTCTATTTCTAATTACCATTAATATAAAATGTTACAGTTAATACATCTCATCTTATTCTCATATACTTGCTTTTAATCTAATAAGCCTAATTATTTTAATTGATTTGTTTACGATAGTAGATAGGCATCGAATTGATGAGAAAGTGAATTATTATACAAATTGAATAACAACATTGCCTTATATGCAACATATTTGTATGTCTTGAAACATTCATAGCACTTTAACATCATAATGAGCCATAACAACTCAACTCACCATCCACTAATGGTTCTATAGATACTTATTATCATGCCACATAAGAACGTACAACTTATATCATTCCATCCATAACTAAATCAAGTATCAGAATAAACTAGCAATATGGTTTTGACATTTTCACGCTATTATTTATTCAACTAACAACGCCACAAGGCCTAGTTAATGGCCAATCTTTATGTCATGTTTCCTACCTTGACAGTTCAAATATGACTAAACTAATGAGATGAAGGGCTAACATTATTACAAAGCTTTATACGAAATTTCAAAGTAAGACAATTAACTCATAGCTATCAAATTGAATTCACTACTAATTAACTAACATGAAACAAAAATGAAATTTAAACTGATGAACTTGGACAAATGGAAAACAGAATTGCAATTCAAGCTTCATTGATTAGTCATGTTGAATCTCTTTCCAACATAAAATTTAAAAGACATGTACCTGAAAATGAAGGTAGAATGAGTAAATTTCAGCAGTAGCAGCAGTAACAAAATCAGCAGAATAACAGTCTTTCCACAGACTTGAGCAATAATGAGACCCGAGAAACCCAGATGCACAGTAACAGTATTTTAAAAGAAAACTTCAAATTTTAACTGAACTATGGATTCAAATAAATCCGGACAGATTTAACCAAGGGACATTATTTCAGATTTTAGTTTCTCTTCTGTTTCAAATTCCTGTTTCTGATTTTTTTTGTTTCTTCTTCTTGAACTCTAAAAAATCTCCTCAATCAGATTTTTTCTGTTTCTGTTTTCAAATTTCTTTTTCTGATTCTATTTCTATCTCTTTCTTTCTTTCTGTTTTTCTCTCTTAAAATCTGCCCTCAAATCTGATTTTTTTCTCTTTCAAAAAATCTCTCTTATCAGATTTTTCTCTTTCAAAATCTGCTCCTAAAGTCTGTCCAGCTCCCTGTATTTATACAGGTCTGGTCCTATACAGTTTAGTGCTGGATGGACCCTTTTCTCCTTTTAAAATCAGAAAGTTTCCATTAAAAACTGCTTTTGAATAATTTAAAACTAAGTGCTCTTATCAACAGCCCCATTATCCCTTGTTCCCTATTATTACTTAAATTATAGCCACTATCATATTACCCTACTGTATTTACAGCCTTTAAACTAAAGTCAGAATCTGTTACAAAACAGATTTTAAGGTCTGTTTTAACAGTTATAACCATTCCTAGGATTAACCTCCTAATACAATTGTATTTAACCAACATTTGTAAACTTGAATTCAAACTTAACATTACAACAATATTACACAGAGTTCAGTATAATAATTCAAACTGAACTTTAACTTTGAACAAAAATCAAACAAACACAGGAGCATTGTCAATATACTGACAATGCCCTGAAACTCAATGTTCAGAAATCAACATATACACACCATTGACAAACTTTCTGATTTATTAAACAAGAATCAATTAATTGGGCAGAACTAATTGATTGATTTCAATGATAATAAACAACTCCAAACAGATAAACAGGGTATTACAAACAACATTTCAGAAGCAAGATTCACAATACAACTAATCGACGAACTTAATCGAGTCGATTACACATATTGTACATAATCACAATTAACAGAAAAAATTCACATTTGGAATCAAGTAGACGGGTAGGGGACAGTATAACAAAATTGACTAGAAAATTATGAAAAATTAAACAAACTAATGAAACGAATATAGAATACACGTAGAACATACATAAGCAACAGAAAATTACCTCTGAGCCTTCAAATTCAACCGGACTCAACTCAACTTGGATTTGAACTTTGTTTGAAATCAAACAGACCTTAGTCGAAGTATTTTCTACTGAAAATACTTTGACTAAGGTCGATTAAACCTCAATCTTTCGTCTGAAGTGAAAAAGATTCCACTCTTAGAAAATTTAGGGTTTCTGAAGGTTCGATTTTGGGTTTAACCATTTCTGGTAGATTCGAGGGGAACCAACAATGACACACGGGTGAGGGTAGCCTAGGGGTCATTTGATTTCAGTTTAGAACAAATCTGGGTAAGTTCTTGTTTGGTCCGAACCTTTAAAAGAAAATTCGAAGAGTTCTGAGAGGATTCGAACCAAACAAACAACAAATCTATACTTAGGGTGGTTAGGGGAAGCTATGGTGTTATTTTGGAAGCCATTGGAAAGGTTTGAGTTTTCAGACCCACCTTCGATTTAGTATTCGAAGAGTTGGGTTCTGATTCGAAGGAAACTAAGGTCAGATTTGTGTAGAGGATGTTCAGGGGGTTCTAGGGTGTTATTCTGGTGACCGACGGCGTTGATGCCACCGGGTTTCAGGCGGTGGGATTCTAGGGCGGCTAGGGTTAGGGATGTGTTTGGGAAGACGATGAACAGTGAGAGGAGGGGGGTGTTAAGTTAGGGGCCGGGGTAGGGGTTTGATCCTTAAATAGGGGTGGGGTGGATTGATCTCATCCGTTGGATCAATTAAGATGCACGGTTTAGATCAATCCACTTAACCAAACGTTGTCGTTTGGTCTAAGTTCAGGGTTAGCCTGGATCAGGTCATTGGGTCGGGTAAAGGCTATGGGTTAAGGTTTGTGGGATCTCAGCCGTTGGTTGGCTTTGATCCAACGGCCTTTGATGAGGACTACCAAACGCTATCGTTTTGGCTTGTGTAAATTGGACCGGACAGGCTGTTTGGATTGGGCTGTGGAAGGGCTTTGATTTGGGCCTGGATTTAAATCCAGGTCCGATTTTCCCATTCTATTTTATTTCATTTTCTAATTTTATTATTAATCATTAAAAAAAATCCTAAATAAAATTATAAAACAATTTTAGCCTTACACAAAATATTAATTACTTTATAACAACTATTTAACACATAGTCAAAACATTAATCACACAGTAACATATTTAAAAATAGAACGAATGCATATTTTTGTGATTTTATTTAAATTATCTTTCAAATGCATAATTAAATCCTATATGCATGCAACATGTATTTTATTTTAATTTTCATTTTATTATGACAAAGTAAACATTTACGGACATAACACAAATATTTAACACCACGCAAATTCAAGAATTACACAGTAAAAGAAATTTATTTTATTTTTTGATTTATTTTGGAGTGGTTTTCGTAAGGCAAAAATCATGTGCTCACACCAACTTGTCACGACCCCAAATCGGACACGATCGTGATAGTGCCTCTCGTGAAGACAAGGCCAGCCCAACATAATTCCCAAATTCAGTTTTAACAATTTGATAAGTCAATTTAAGTCATTTATAAGGATAAATCCCCAAGTATAGATTTAGCAAAATAAAACAAGTGCAGAAATAAATACAGCCTGACATCGGGGTGTCACTAGTCACGAGCATCTAGTAGGGTCTAAATACAACGGAAAAGTCTGAAATGTAATAATACAATCTAATGAAATCAAGAGGGAGAAAAGCAGTACTGCGAACGCCGGCAACTACCTTGCTAAACTCCGATGACTCTGCCTCTGATCAACCAATACCTTCTACCGGGTTCAGAAATACCTGAATCTGCACACAAGGTGTAGGGAGTAAAGTGAGTACTCCGACTCAGTGAGTAATAATCATAAATAAAGATTGAGTGATAGGAAATCATGAAAAGTACATCAACATGTTGTATAGAGTAGTACAAAACAAGTAAGAAAGTAATGAAGATGTGAAATCTCTTAAAGCACCTTAGATCAGTTTAAACTTCTTTAAAAATGAATTTTTAACAGTTAAGCAATTGAATGCAAGGCAATTAGAACAGATAAGCACAGAAAATCTGCCTTTCGAGCACCAATACATAGTTAAACAGGTAAATGACAGACAAATAAGATAGATAAGCACATAAAAGATTGCCCCTCGGGCACAATGTCAACAATAACAGCCCCTCGGGCTATATCTCACATCACAATGGGTACCCGCGCTCATTGGGGTGTGCAGACTCTTGGAGGGGCCCTATACGGCCCCAGCGCAATATCAAGCCATCTCGTGGCATCATCACTAGGCTCTCGGCCTTATATCAACAATCCACCTCGTGGCGTACAAATCTCAGGCCTTCGGCCTCATAATCATAATCTGTGTATCATTGTTGCGGCGTGCAGCCCGACCCAAAAGTATCCTCACAACACAGACCCTTGGCCTTACTCAGTCAAAATCACATAAGCCACTCGGGCAATAGTAAAACATGATGCTCAGCCCAAAATATATTATTTTAAATATCATTTGATTTATTAAAACAGAGTAAACATGGCTGAGTTATGAAAATAGTGAAATATAGCATGACTGAGTTCAAGTATAAAGTCAAGATAGTGAGGAAATAACAATAAAAATCCTCAAAGGGTTCAAATAGTTGGCACGAAGCCCAAATATGGCATTCAGCCCAAAACATGATGATAGCAAATAAATTTCAGTCAAATATATGGTAAAATAGTCATTTGGGACGGACTATGTCACAATCCCCAACAGTGCACGACCCCACGCTCGTCATCTAGTGTGTATGTCACCTCAATATAGCACAATGATGTGCAATCTGGGGTTTTATACATTTAGGACATTATTTAAAATCATTACTTACCTCAATCCAGTCCAAACTCTAGCCCGTGATACCTTTTCCCTCACGAACCGACATCCGAATGCTCCAAATCTAGCCATAATCAGTACATAACCATTAAAATATGCTAAAGGAACAAAGCCCACTCGAAAATATCCAATTTACATCAACAATCCCGAAATTTCTCAAACCCGGCCATGGTCCCACGCCTTGAAATCCGACAAAATTGACATCAATAGAATCCTCATCCTCCCACGAGTCTATACATATCAAGAACATCAAAATCGGACCTCAAATGGCCCCTCAAATCCCCACTCAAATGTCTCTTAATCTCAAGCCTTAATCCCTCAATTTTCTTCCTTAATTTCCACTAATACCATGATGAAACAATGGAAAAATGATCATAAACATGAGTAATGAAGCTCAGGGAACTTACCCAACCGATTCTCTTCGATTTTCCCTTGAATTCACTGCCCTAGCTCGCTTCCCGTCTTCAAAAATGGAGAACTTAGAAAAAATTCGCGAAGGAACATTATATACTTTCTGACCCAGGTATTCTCGCACCTGCTGTCCTTTTTCCGCTTCTGCAACTATTCCACCGCATCTGCGGTTTTCATTAAAATGACAATCTCCACATCTGCGATTAAAAACTCGCACATGCGCTATCGCAGGTGCGCCCACTTCACTGCTTCTGCGAATCCTAAAGAGTTTCCTCTTGGTCGCATCTGCTGCTTCCTTCAGCTTCTGCAATCATCGCACATGTGGCCTCCCAACCACAGGTGCGGTTATGATAGAAACCCAAATACTTCAGCTGCAAAACTCCATTCCAAGTTCTTCTGTCACACATCTAGAATCACCCCGAGGCCCCCGGGACCTCAACCAAAGGCACAAACAAGTCACATACCACCATTCAAACTTGTACAAATTTTCAAAACACCTCAAACATCGAATCACCCAAAATACATCGGATTCAAGCCGAAGCTTCCAAAATCTTCTGAATTACTCTTTCGATCAAAAAGTATACCAAACCATGTCCGAATGACCTGAAATTTTACATACACATCCCAAATGCCACCACGAAACTACGGCAACTTCCAGAATTCCATTACGACCCCTAAATCAAAATCTCACCTATCAACCGGAAAACGCCAAAATCTCAATTTCGCCAATTCAAGCCTAAACCTTCTACAGACCTCCAAAATGCATTCTGATCTAACTCCTAAGTCCCAAATAACCTAACGAAGCTAACCAAATCATAAAAATTCCTATCCGATATTATATACCAACTGTCAAATCTCTGTCAAACCTTTCAAATTTCAAGCTTCAAACTGAGAACTGTTCTTCCAAATTCATTCTGATTACCCTGAAAACCAAAGCCAACGATTTACATAAGTCATAATACATCACACGGGGACGTTACAACCTCAGCACCCAACAAAATTTAAAAATAATGAATACACATTCCGGTACGAATTCACCCATACAAAAATTATCAAATTCTGATACCATTTGGTCCTTCAAATCATTATTTCACATTTTGAAAGACTTTACAATTTTTCCCAAATTTTCTTTTAGATTCTCATAAATTTTAGTTTAAATCTAAGATATAATCACAAAATATAGTTGGAAATTGATTAGAAACACTTACCAATGATTTGGTATGAAAATCCTCTCTCAAAATTGTCCACTCTCGGACTTAGGGTTCAAAATATGGAAAAATAAAGCTAAGATTCGGATTGCCCAGCGTTTAGTTGGTTGCAGATGTTGGATTTCTGACACTGGGTTCGCAAATTCAAACTTGCAAAAGCAAATAATACTTCGCAAATGTGAAGCCTGAGCTACCCTGTCTCTATCTTAATTGCGATGAAATACTTCGCAAATGCGAAGAAGGGCCTTCGCAAATGTGGCCCAAATGTTCGCAATTGCGAACTTCCCTTGCCTAGATGGTTTTTGCATTTTCGAGACTGGCTTCACAAATGCGAATCCTACAAGACCCAGCCTTTTTCCAAGAGCGATTCACTGTCCGCAAAAGCGGTGGTTGCAAATGCAACCCATAACTCGCAAATGCGACATCAGACAACAGCAGATCAGAACTTTCTTCAAAACGCGTTGGAAACTCATCCGAGCCCTCGAGGCTCTAAACCAAACACCCACACAGGTCTGAACACATAACACGAACTCGATCGTGCGACCGGGGACACCAAAATAACCTCTAGAACCACGAATCGGATGCCAAAATACATGAAAATCACTATGAACTTCAAGAATTTCTAGAATTGCAACCAAGTGTCCAAACCATATTAAATCAACTCCAAACGACACTAAATTTTGCAGGCAAGTTCCAACTTTCAGAATCACATTCCAACCTAAATAATACAAAATTCAATTCTCGGTCAAACCACTCCATTTTTCAAACTTCAACGTTTCCAACTTTCGCAGAAATACCTCAAATTACCCTACGGGCCTCCAAATCCGAATCTAAACGCACGCCTAAGTCAAAAATCACCATACGAAGCTACTACATCATCCAAAACTCCTTACGGAGTCGTTTACTCAAAAGTCAAGTTCTGGTCAAATTATCACCGCTTAAGCTTCCAAAACTAGATTCCTTCTTGCAATTCGACTCCAGTTCATACGGAAACAGAATCCAAACATACATGCAAGTCGATACACATGATATGGAGCTGCTCGTGACCTCAAATTACAGAATCAGCTGCAATTGCTCAAAATGACCAGTCGGGTCGTTACATCCTCCTCCACTTAAATATACGTTCGTCCTCGAACGTGGCCAGAGTTGTTCCAAAGCCATCGAACCACTGCATGAACCCACCGTACATACACCCGGGGGTGATTCCCCATCACCCAAACCGATGTAGGAATGACAATGCAACTTTACTGAAGGTCTCACCTTATCTTCAGTCCATAACCTTAGGAGAGGACCCAAACCTCAACATCTGAAATTCATCATAGGACCTGAATCCCACATCATCACATGGTATGAACCTGAAAAAGTTGAATTGAGCAAAAAATTCCAATCCAAAATACAATTACATGTTGTTCCACACAGCTCAAATGCCCGATGCAATTCCCTCTGACCACTATATCTGCTCAAATAACATCCTGGATGCTGGAAATACACTTCACATTGAATATAACCTTGTTCCGGACCTCCACAACACTGCCCATGATAAAGCAACATGTGGAAACTCATAGCCTCCCATAAAGTCAACAAGTCAAGAAGCACTCTCGCCCGCCAAGGGCAATTACCCAAATCTTAGCAGAAACATCCTCATACTTCCAAACACTCCTCACCCCCAATACCATAGTACTAATATCAGGTCTAAGAACCTCATCTCAACCAATACAAGTAGCCCACTAACAACTCATCACAGAACCACGCAGATTCTTACACCACACAGCTCGTACACAAAACCAGCAATAACTCAATTATGCAACACAAATAAAAGGAAAGCAAGGTACAAGGATTATTTAACAAGTACAACATATGTAACAACAAAAGTACAATTTTCATTAAATAATACCACAGAGGGAAGAAAAACACCAAATAAACACAAGGAAAGGGTATCCCACATAACATCCGATGCAGCGTGCAGCCCACTCCCAAATACTCATCAAGACAAAATGCTTGGGTTTACTGATCACATGAATATTGATATCAAGCACAGCAGTGTGCATAAGTATAACTGTAGGAAAATGAATAAACATGGAAGAAAGCAAGCACGACTAAGGTGCAATGAGCAAATCAACATCACAAGGGCTATCTCGCCCGCATTGCCATAAGGCCTGAACGGAATTACAATATGCATGGAGAATAACCATACAACCTCGCAGCCCATCACAACATAAGAGAGTAGCACATAACAAAGGCTAAGGGCACAGATAATATCCATTTTGCCCGGTAACACAACCACGATGACAATCTCACATGAGCACCCAAACTTGACCTGATACAAAATGCATATTCTCATTGAGCTTTCAAATAGCCCCCAGCCTAGATCTTGATCATTTCCAAAAAGGTAAATATCCTTCAAAAAATCCACAGTAACCTATTGATAATGTATGCTATTAATTATCCCATCCTCAATGTTTCTTCACAATCCACAAACAAAAAATAGTCCACATATGGTATCTAGCCCCAAAACCTCGGGAATACCAAAATTTCCATACCTAAACTCAACTATGCAAATCAAATGGTTGATATATCACTCACGGCCCATCATTTTGTTGAAGCACCCATATAGAATTTTGGCCGCATAACAAAATTTGAACCTCAAAAGCCTTAAAACCCAATAATCACCATGCCACTAGCCACGTACCCGCAAACTAAAACTCAAGTTCCTTTCTAAAAATGCACACTCTACACATATCATATCCGACAATGACAACACTCTATTAATTTCTTATACATATTCAGGAGAAATCCACAATGTACAACATATTCCTTATGACCATAGCAGTCAACCGACTCAAGTTGTTCCCAAAACCATCGAGAACCCTCTAAATTTGACCGCCCGCAACTAAGCCATTATGACAGCATCTCCCCAACTCAACTAGGTCACATAACCCATCCAATCTAAGAGTACTACCATAAATACCGGTAGAGAATCCCCATTAAAAATGACCAATTACTTTTGTTGATATGCTGACCAAACACCACAAAGCCGACCTATTTCTTCAGATAGTCGATATGCAATAACCCCAATCAAAGCCCCAAATACAGATGACCCAAACACGAACCACGTAGCTTAGAAGCTCATAAACCACTATATTTCCTCTGAAGCACTCCGTTCTACCGCAACCACGATGCCCACGCTGAATAGACTTTATGTGAATCTGAAGTTGTTCATCTAAATCCCCTTGATGCTGAAATATAGATCAATTAATGACATACAAATACCGTTAGCCCCAACATTATCCCGTGAAAAGTGTCACGCCCCGAGCCAGGGAGCGACACCGGCACCTAGTGCCTCATATATCCTTGTTTACCACTTGCGACTAAGAGACTCTGAACATATAATGTCATACTTTGGCTATGGGCCACATTACAAGATAATGTGCAATGTGACTCGTTATCAAACTTGTGTACAATATAAATTTCGGGATATGAATTTTTCTTTATGGTTCGGTATCAAACTTGTGTAGTGACGCGATCAAGCTAAAATGAAGGAAAAGCTTAGCCTAACATACCTGGAGTAGGGGAAAATCCGTATGATATCCTTGGAAAAAGTTACACCGTACTCCCTTAAAATCGCAAGATTTTACATTGCTAAAATTCTTAAAATCTTCATTGAACTGTTGAAGATTTACGATGCTACACGATAATCTCGTTACTTCATGATAAAAATCTGATT
The DNA here is from genome assembly GCF_000393655.2 of Nicotiana sylvestris. Taxonomy (NCBI): domain Eukaryota; kingdom Viridiplantae; phylum Streptophyta; class Magnoliopsida; order Solanales; family Solanaceae; genus Nicotiana; species Nicotiana sylvestris. Next base: position 70,441,155 of record NC_091063.1, read on the forward strand.
TTTCTCCTAAGTTAATGCCTTCCTAAGAGGTTTGAGAATGAATCACTTTGTTTTGGTCTTGTATTGAAACTGTTGGAATGAAATTTTGAAAGAGTTTACAAGATGCCTAACGTTCTGTCTTAGTCTTGAAACCTTTTTGAAATGAAATTGCACGGTTTATTTTAGTCTTTAATTGAAAGACTTTGATTAGGCAAAGTCTTGGAAAAGAAACATATTGTTACTTCATGACACCTTAGCAAGGAATGATGTTACTCATTCCTTTATAACATGGCTAGCTTCCACGTGGGGTTGGGGATGGGATATTTAATCTTTATCCACTTATTAGTTAACTGAGTAGTATTTTGTTACCCGGTAATTAATCAATTACCCGCATAATTTAAAATTACTTAAAATTCTACTTATTTTTAATATACTTTATTATACTACCATGGTCATATGGTATCTTGCATGGTACTAGTTTATAATTATCGGGTATTATCACTTGATCCGCATTTTATCTCAAATTGGCCATTTTCAACGAATCTCATTTTCTCTAATTTGTGCATCCTTTATCCTTCATGACACTTATTTATCACTTGTTATAAATAGCATAAATACATTAACGTCACGATGATCTCACCCCCGAGTCTACGTTAATTAACTGAAGACGAAATTTTAACATACGAAAAACGCGAGATGTAACATCCTTCGTACATTAGACTAAAACCAACCTATACGCAACCAGAAAACTTACTATACATTAGACTAAAACAAACCTGTACGCAGCCAGAAAACTTACTATACATGCCATACAGGGCCACTGTCTATAAATAGTAGCATTTGGCTCCACACAACTGTCCATTACAAATTTTGAGAGTTAAAAATGAGAGCTTACCTGATGACCTACTGGACTGAGAGTTTATACCCTCGAGTCATATCTTCAGTTTGAAATAGGTGGGGGTATTTAGACTTCATTTCTTCCTCTGCTTCCCACGTCATCTCTTCCACCTTCTTACTTCTCCATAAAACCTTCACGGATGCTATCTCCTTATTTCGTAACTTGTGGATTTGTTGGTCTAGGATGGAAACCGAAATTTCCTGGTATAACAAGTCCTCTAGAATCTGTACATCATCTGTGGGCACCACTTGGGTAGGATCGCCAATGCACTTTTGTAACATAGATACGTGAAAAGTTGGATGAATAAAATCCAATTTCGAGGGCAATTCTAACTCATAAGCTACTTGACCCATTCTCCGAATGATCCTATAAGTCCCAATATACCGTGGTCTAAGCTTGCCTTTCTTACCAAACCTCATCACACCTTTCATAGGTGACACCTTTAAGAATACCCAGTCATTAACCTCGAACTCTAAATCTCATCGTCGCATGTCAGAATATGACTTTTGACGACTCTGAGCTATCAACAGTCGCTCCTGGATAAGCTTTACTTTTTCTATGGCCTGCTAAACCAGGTCTGGCCCATGTAACCCAGATTCTCCAACATCAAACCACCCTATAGGAGATCTGCACCTGCACTTATACAAAGCCCCATACAGAGCCATCTGGATACTGGAGTGGTAACTGTTATTATATGAAAATTCGATAAGAGGTAGATGTTCATCCCAACTTCTTTTAAAATCTAGCACACACGCTCTCAACATATCCTCGGGCGTTTGAATCGTGCGCTCAGCTTGTCCATCTGTTTGTGGATGAAAAGTTGTACTGAGATTCACCTAAGTTCCTAGACCTTTCTGAAATGATCTCCAAAAATGTGTTGTAAATTGGGCCCCACGGTCATATATAATAGATATTGGTACTCCGTGTTGTCGCATTATCTCTTTAATATAAAATTTCGCATAATCTACTACTGTATATGTAGATCTAATCGGAAGAAAATGAGTTGATTTCGTGAGACTATCGACTATCACCCATATGGAATCAAACTTACGATGGGAACGAGGTAAACCTGCAATAAAGTTCATGTTTATTGCCTCCTATTTCCATGTCGGGATCTCTATAGTCTGTATTAACCCTCGGGCTTCTGGTGCTCTATTTTCACCTGCTGGTAACTAGGGCATTAAGCGACATACTCAGCAATGTTCTTCTTCATATTGTTCCACCAATACACATTCTTAATGTCGTAATACATCTTTGTCGACCCAGGGTGAATGGAATACCATGAATAATGTGCCTCTAACATAATTCTGTCTCGTAGCCCTGCTACATATAGAACACACAAACGACCCTTGTATCTGAGAACCCCATCTCTTTTGAGTTCTAACAATGACTTTTTCTGTTGTGGAACCCGCTCTCTCAACTTGACTAACTCTGGATCTTTGTACTGCCTCTCCTTTACTTCAACTATAAGAGATGATTTTGCAGCATTTTGGAGTACAACTCCTCCATTGCCATAGTCTACTAACCGAACCCCCAAACAAGCCAATTGATGAATCTCTTTTGTTAATTGTCTTTTCTCGGCCTCTACATGTGCTACGCTGCCCATAGATTGACGACCTAAGGCATCTGCTATAACATTAGCTTTCCCTAGATGGTAGAGAATGTTAACATCGTAATCTTTCAATAACTCAAGCCATCGCCTCTGTTTCAAATTCAACTCTTTTTGCTTGAAGATATATTGCAGGCTTTTATGATCTGTGAACAAATCAACATGAATGCCATATAAAAAACGCCACTGTATCTTAAGTGCATGGACAACCATAGCTAATTCGAGGTCGTGGGTTGGATAATTTGGTCATGCTTCTTTAACTACCGTGAAGCATACACAATTACTTTCTCATGTTGCATCAGGACACATCCTAACCCGACACCTGAGGCATCACAATACATGGCATAACCATCTGGACCTTTTGGAAGTGCTAGAACTGGCGCTGTGGTCAACCTATTCTTAAGCTATTGGAAACTCTGCTCACAAGCCTCTGTCCACTAAAACTTAGTCGCTTTCTATGCCAGCTTTGTTAATGGTGCTGAAAGAGAAGAAAAGCCCTATACAAACCTCCGATAATATCCTACTAACCTTTGAAAGCTACGAATATTTGTCAAAGTGGTAGGTCTAGATTAGGATTTCACAGCCTCAATCTTCTGGGTGTCTACTTTTATACCTCCGTCGAGTACAATATGCCCAAGAATGCTATGAGTTTTAACCAGAACTTACACTTAGAAAACTTAACATACAATTTATTATCGTAGAGAGTTTGGAGTACTGCTCGCAAGTGATCCACATGCTCATCCTCTGAACATAGATAAACCAGAATATCATCAATAAATACTATCACGAACAGATCCAAATATGGCTGGAATAGGCTATTCATCAAGTCTATAAATATGGCAGGTGCATTCGTCAACCCGAAGAACATAACAAGGAACTCAAAGTGGCCATATCAGGTCCTAAAGGCTGTCTTTGGAATATCTTTCTCCCGAACTCTGACCTGGTGGTAACCCGACCTCAAATCTATCTTTGAAAAGCATCTAGCTCCCTGCAACTGATCAAACAAGTCATCTATCCTTGGAAGGGGATACTTATTCTTAATAGTTACCTTGTTTAGTTGCTTGTAATCAATACAAATCATTGGCGAGCCATCTTTCTTCCATACAAACAATACTGATGCACCCCAATATAAGGTATTGGGTCTGATGAAACCATTCTCTAGTAAATCGTTTAACTGCTCCTTCAACTCCTTTAATTTGGCAGGTGCCATTCTATACGGAGGGATGTATATTGGTTGCATTCCTGGAAGAAAATTGATGCAAAAATCAATCTCTCGCTCTAGAGGAATACCTGGAAGTTCATCTGGAAATACATCTGCATACTCTTTGACTACTAGAATAAACTGAAGTGTAGGTATCTCAGCATTCGCATCTTTAATTTGCACAATATGATAAATGCACCCTTTTGCGATCATTTTCCTCACATTTAGATAGGAAATAAACCTACCTATAGGTGTCGCTGTATTACCTACCCATTCAAGGACTGGCTCACTTGGAAAATGAAATCTGGCTGTCTTTGCTAGACAATCAACTATGGCATAACAAGCTGTCAACCAGTCCATGCCCATGATGGTATCAAAATCCAACATCTCTAGCTCAATTAGGTCGGCTGAGGTCTGACGACCACAAACTAATATCGTACAACCTTGATAAATATGTCTAGCGATAATCAATTCTCTCAGTAGTGTAGATACCGCAAAAGGATCACATAGTATTTCAGGCACTATACCAAATTTCCGCGCGACAAATGGGGTAATACATAATAAAGTAGATCCTGGGTCTATCAAGGTATAAGCATCGTGAGAACAAATGGTCAACATACCTATCACAACGTTTGGTGAGGACTCTTGGTCCTGTCGACCAGCTAGCGCATAGATATGATTCTAGTTACCACCTGAGCTAGACCCTCTGCCTCAACCTCTACCAGCCGAAGGGTGAGACTCGTGCCCTGAAGGATGCACGGACATAGCCGATCATGTTACTGAATTCGTTGGTTGTGCCATACCCCAGAATCTCTATTTGAGCAATCTCCCATCATATGCCCTAGATGTCTACATGTATAACAAGCATCATAACTAGCTCGGCATTGGCCCAAGTGTCCTCTACCACAGATGGCACACCGCGGCGGGATTGACCATGTTTTCCCCGAATGTCGTTGTCTCTGCAAACCAGACGCATGGGAGCTTTCACCTGGTCCTGACTAAGTATAGCGGTCATACTTGTAGCCCTGTAGCTGAGGTGGCGGAGGTCTAGGTGGTCATTCGAAGTACTGGGTCCTGTAACTACCCTAAGACTGCTTATGAGACCTGAAAAATCTCGTCCATTTACACTGCCCTAACTCAGTCCTCTCCACACCCTACTACTGATGCCTACCCCTTTCTATATTCTAGGCAAATGCAAGAATCCGGGAGATATCCATACTATCCTGCAATGCAGCGGTAGCACATGCCTCAATCAACTCTAGGGCCAACCGTGCTATAAACCTGCGGATTTTATCCCGCATAGTAGCAACTATGGACGGTGCATATCTGGCCAATGAGTCAAAACAGAGACTATATTCTCGAACAATCATATTGCCCTGCTTGAGGACTAGAAACTGATCGAGTCGGGCCTGTAGGATCTCTCGTGGTAAGTTCTGGTCAAGGAAGGCATCTGAAAAATTCTCCTAAATAGCAGGAGGTGCATCACATCCCCTGGACCTTTCCCATCCCTCATACGAATGGATGGCTATATCTCAGAGTCGAAAAGCTGCTAACTCAACCACCTCTTTCTCCATGGAATGCATAACCCAAAAGATCCTATGAAGCTAATCTATGAAATCCTACGGTCCTCCCTCTAATCTGTCCCCGTGAACTCTGTGGGATTCAAAGTAATAAACTCTTGGATCGTTGGACTCTCAGATCCCTCAGAAGGTTGTGCACTAGCGGATGCCCTAGCCTATTGCAGGGTAGCTACCAACTGTGCCAACAAATGCACCGCACTCCTCAAGTCCTGATCTGATGGAAGCGGAGAGGGAACTGGATGTGCGGTCTCCCTAGGAATCTCCTCAGGTGGTGGAGGAGTTGGTAATCGCTGGGTAGGGGTCTCTCCCTGCGACTCCGATTGGGCCCCATCTACTGGGGGTACCCTGCTAGTCCCCTCACCTACTGTTGTTTCTCTCCTCTAGCTAGTCGTAGTCTTCCTAGTTACCGTCATCTGTGCATGTAAACGCCAACACATAAGTTTGATGTGACAACCCGGCTGGTCGTCTTAAGAATTATGTGTTGATCCCCTATTAACTGATTTTTCCAAGTTTATAACTGCTAATTTAATTTGCCGGGATGTTCGATTATGAGTTTCGGAGAGTTTAGGACAGTTAGTCCCTAAATAAGAGTTTAAGTGTTGGAGAGTTGACCGTAGTTGGAATAGTGTAAAGACTGCCTCGGAATGGAAATACAATGGTTCTGTTAGCTCCATTGGGTGATTTTGGGATTAGGGGTGTGTTCGGATTGTGTTTTGGATGACCGTACCTAATTTAGGCTTGAAATGGCGAAAGTTAAATTTTTGAAGTTTCTGGTTCGATAGTGAGATTTTGATCCGAGGGTCAGAATGGAATTTCGGAAGTTGGAGTAGCTCTGTAGTGTTGAATGTGTCGATTGTGCAAAATTTCAGGTCATTCGAACGAGGTTTGGTAGACATTTTGATCGAAAGCGTATTTTTTGAGTTTTTGGAATTCGTATGCTTGAATTCGATGAGAAATAGGTTTTTTGATGTTGTTTTTGGGTTCTGAAGGTTGGAACAAGTTCGAATGAGGTTATAGGATATGTTTCTATGTTTGGTTAAGGTCTCGGGGGCTTCGGGTGAGTTTCGGGTGGTTTACCGGACCATTTCTTGATGTTTGAATTGCAGAAAAACTGTTGGTGTGTTGCAGACCAGTAGTTCTTCGCGTTTTCGACTAGCCATTGCGTTCCCAAAGGAATAGGAAGTGGAGTTGAAGTTTTGGCCTTCACGTTCGCGAGGGAGGTCCCGCGTCCGCGAAGGGCTGGGGTCTTGATCTACGCGTTCGCGAGAAGGGGGCCACGTTTGCGATGGGCTGGGAGCTGAGCCTTCGTGTTCGCAAGGAAGGGGACGCGTTTGCGAATAAGGAAAAATGGTCAATATCAATTTGTGCTTTGCGAACGCGAAGGTTTTACCGCGTTCGCGATTAAGGGAATCCATGAACAGATTTTTATAATCCAAAATCGAAGGTTTGAGCCATAATTTATATTTTGGACTTGGGAGCTCGGGAGATTGCAATTTTTGAAGAGATTTTCACCTGAGCGATTTGGGTAAATAATTCCTATTCGGTTTAGACTAATTTCCATGAATCTACACTTAAATATATTATTTAATTTTGAAATTTGTATGAAAATTGGGGAAAAGTTCTTAGACCAAGAAATTGAGTTTTGATTGGGGGTTTGACATCAGATTTGGATAATTTTGGTATGGTTAGACTCATGAGAGTGTGAGGATTCTGAAACTATAAATTATACCTAATTTCGAGATGTGGGCTCGAGAGGCGTTTTGGTTATTTTACCTAATTTCGCGTATTAGCTTAGAATTTAATTGTAGAATCAGTTACTTGAAATGTTATTTATATTATGCGATTGAATTGAATAAATTTGGGCCATTTGGAGTCGAGTACTCATGTCAAGAGCGTGGTTTCAGGTTGATTTGAGCTAGTTCGAGGTAAGTGGCTCGTCTAACCTTATGTGGGAGACCTTCCCCTTAGGAAATGATATATTTGATAACTGAAATGCCTTGTACGCGAGGTGATGAGCGCGTACTTGAGCTAATTGTTGAAAATCCGGTTTTTCCTTAAGTATTTAAATTGAGTTCTTTTTTCGGTTTTATTCTACTTGCGAATTTAGCCTATTGCTAGTTTAGAAAAACATGTTCAGTTGACTTAATTTCCTATTTGCTTAAACTGCCTTAATTGCATTACATAAAGCATGTTAGGCTAGAATTAACTATTTATTTGGAACGAAATTTAGCTTAATTGGGTATTCTTGTGTTGCTGTTGTATATTTTTACTTTGGGACTACGGGACGGCATCCCGGGAGATCCCTTGTACGTTTTATGATCTGAATTGAGGTGAGGGATACCAAGAGATTCCTGACACATATATTGAGGATACCAAGAGATCCTCGGGATACCGAGAGATTCCTAGCATATATTGAGGATACCAAGAGATCCTCGGGATACCGGGAGATCCCTCTCATATATTGAGGATACCAAGAGATCCTCGGGATACTGAGAGATCCCTAGCATATATTGAGGATACCAAGAGATCCTCGGGATACCAAGAGATCCCTTACAGATATTGAGGATACCAAGAGATCCTTGGGATACCAAGAGATCTCCAGTTATCATCCTTGTTATGAGTGGTACTTCCTTGTGGTTTGCCTTCATCTCTATTTCCGTTATTGTACTCTTATTAGCCTGTATAGATTCTTAATTGCACTGCTTATCTTATCTTGTAATCTTTATATTTTATTTAACCTCAGTAGGGCCCTGACCTTCCTCGTCACTACCCAACCGAGGTTAGGCTTGACACTTACTGAGTACTGTTGTGGTGTACTCATGCCCTTTCTGCGCATATTTTTCATGTAAAGATCCAAGTACTGCTACTCAGGCCTCTCATCCTTGAGGAGGCAACTGCTCTAGAGACTTCGAGGTACATCTGATGCATCCATAGACCGAGAAGTCCCTTTCTATTCCTGCTTTTAGTATTTAGCCCTTCTGTATTTTTCTATTCTTATTAGACATTCCGGAGTTAGAGCTATGTAGTATTGATCTTAGCTTGTGATTCATGGGTTTTCGGGTGTTGTATTTATGTATTGGTATTGAGAGTTAAACATGGTGTAAGCCGAGCGGCACATTTAAACAATGTTACTACTTTATTTCTATTTTAAATTGTTTTACTTCCGCAAATTTTTTTTTCTTCTCCAATTATGGTTAGCTAGTCGTAGAGAGTAGGAGTTGTCATGATGGTTCACAGAGGGCAAATCGAGGTCATAACAAGTTGGTATCAGAGCTCTAGGTTCATAGGAGTCATGGATCACAAGCTAGTTTATTAGAGTCTCATTGATCGGTACTGAGACGTCTGTACTTATCTACAAAAGGCTATGTAACTATTAGAAAAATTCCACTTCATTTGATTTTCTTATCGTTCGATATTTTAACATCACAATTCTAAACTTTTGTCTTCTATTCTCTCACAGATGGTAAGGACACGCGCTACCCGAGACGATCAGGCACCCGCGCCCCCTACTGTAGCCATCACAGGCTGGGGTAGAGGCTGAGGACGCTCACGTAGTGCAGCTAGAGCACCTGCACAAGCTGTCGCTGAGGTACCACCAGCAGTTCCAGCCAGAGTCCAGGCGCTTGACACGCCTACTACTACCACTACTCCAGCCCTTTAGGAGACTTATGCACAATTCATGAGAATGTACACCACTCTGGCTCAAACAGGGTTGTTTCCCCTTGCTACAGCCACATCTCAGGCTAGGGCAGGAGCACAGACTTCCACTGCCTGCACTCCTGAGTAGCAAGTGCATGTTAAGCAAGTCCACGAGATTATTCCTGTACCACCTGTAGTGCCAGTTCAACCCGAGGATAGGGCAGCGACTTCCGAGGAGGAGCAACTGAGGCTTGAAAGGTTCAAGAAGTACAAGCCTCCTATATTCAGTGGTCTAGCATCGGAGGATGATCTGGGATTTCTAGATGAGAGTTACTGCATTCTCCGTACCATGGGTATATTAGGATCGAGCGGGGTTTCCTTCACTACTTTCCAGCTTCGAGGAGCTGACTATGAGTGGTGGCGCACCTATGAGTTAGATAGTCCGGATGTGGCTGCTTCACTGACTTGGACTGAGTTTCCAGATCTGTTCCTGAGAGACTATGTTCCTCATAGCCTCAGGGATACATGGCACGCAGAATTTGAGCATTTGCGCCAAGGTGCTATTACTGTCTCAGAGTATATTGTCAGTTACACTAGTTTGGATAGTCATGCACCAGCCTTGGTTTCTACTGTTCGCGAGAGAGTTCGCCAGATTATTGAGGGCCTTATTCCCAACATCAGGTCTAGCATGGCTCGTGATTTGGAGATGGATATTTCTTATCAGCAGGTGGTGACCATTGCTAGGAGGATTGAGGGTATGCATGCTCAGGAGAGAGAGGAGAGGGAGGCCAAGAGGTCTCGAGAGTTGGGCAACTATTCTGGTGCCCGTACCCCAGCTGTAGGTCATCATGGTAGGGGTTATATGAGTCATCCTGTTCATTCAGCTCTTCCAGCAGCCAGTAGTGCTCCAGCTCCTCCTAGGCCTCAGGAGCCTTATTACGCACCTCCGGTTTCTAGCGTGCCTCCTACGCGGGGTGCTTTCAAAGGTCAGTCCAGCAGACCTGGTCTGAGCCAGTCACAGCCGCCATATCCTCCTAGAGCTTGTTTTGAATGTGGTGACACATTCCACATGGTGAGGTATTGCCCTAGACTTGGGAGGAGTGCACCTCCACAGACTTCTTAGCCACAGCGTGCCTCATATAGTTCTCAGGATATGATTACAGCTCCAGTCACTACCCCACCTGCTTAGCCAGCTAGAGGTGGAGGTCGAGGAGGTAGAAGTTTCCCTAGAGGGGGAGGCTAGGCTAGATACCATGCCCTTCATGCCCGTACCGAGGCTATCGATTCCAATTCTGTCATCACATGTATTATATTGGTTTGCCACAAAGATGCATCAGTTCTATTCGATCTAGGCTCATTCTTATGTATCTTCTTATTTTGCTCTGCATTTGAGTGTATCTCGGGATTCTTTGAGTTCCCCTATTTATGTTTCTACTATTGTGGGAGATTCTCTTGTTGTGGACCGCATCTATCGGTCGTGTTTTGTTGCTCTTAGTGGTTTTGAGACCAGAGCTGATCAATTGTTACTCAGCATGGTTGATTTTGATATTATCTTGGGCATAGACTGGTTGTTGTCCCATCATGATATTCTTGATTGTCATGCCAAAACCGTGATGTTGGCTATGCCAAGTGTACCGCGTGTTGAGTGGAGGGGTACTTTATATTACACTCCTAGTAGAGTTATTTCTTTTCTTAAAGCTCAGCGTATGGTTGAGAAGGGGTGTGACGCGTATTTAGCTTATGTGAGAGATGTTAGTATTGATACCCCTTTAATTGATTCAGTCCTAGGAGTACGAGATTTTCCCGATGTGTTTCCAGTTGATCTTCCAGGCATGCCGCCTAATAAAGATATTGATTTTGGCATTGATCTGTTGCCGGGAACTCAGCCTATTTCTATTCCTCCATATCGTATGGATCCTCCTGAGTTGAAGGAGTTGAAGGATCAGTTATAGGAATTGCTTGATAAGGGTTATATTCGGCCCAGTGTATCGCCTTGGGGTGCTCCTATTTTATTTATAAAGAAAAAGGATGGTTCTATGCATATGTGTATTGATTATTGCCAATTCAACAATGTTACAGTGAAGAACCGCTATTCTTTGCCTCGTATTGATCATCTATTTGACCAGCTTCAGGGCGCACAAGTGTTTTCTAAGATTGATTTGCGCTCAGGTTACCATTAGTTGAAGATTCAGGAGCTAGATATCCCGAAGACTGCTTTCAAGACTCGGTATGGTCATTACGAGTTCCTTGTTATGTCATTTGGGCTGACCAATGCCCCAGCAGCCTTTATGCATTTGATGCACAGTGTGTTCCGGCCTTATCGTGACTCGTTCGTCATTGTCTTTATTAATGATATTCTAGTGTATTCCCGGAGTTAGGAAGATCATGAGCAGCACCCAAGGACTGTGCTTCAGACTCTGAGAGAGAAGAAGTTATACGTTAAGTTCTCGAAATGTGAGTTTTGGTTAGATTCAGTGGCATTCTTAGGCCATGTGGTATCGAGTGAGGGTATTCAGGTAGATACAAAGAAGATAGAGGCCGTGTAGAGTTAGCCCAGGGCATCCTCATCTACATAGATCTGTAGTTTCCTTGGCTTGGCGGGTTACTACCGTCATTTTGTGAGGGATTTTTATCGATTGCAGCCCCTATGACCAGACTGACCCAGAAGGGTGCTCCATTCTAGTGGATGAAGGAGTGTGAGGCGAGCTTTCAGAAGCTCAAGATAGCTTTGACTACAGCCCCAGTTTTGATATTTCCTACAGGCTTAAGGTCTTATACGGTCTATTGCGATGCCTCGCGGGTTGGCCTCGGAGCGGGGTTGATGCAAGACGGTAGGGTGATTGCCTACGCGTCCATATAGTTGAAGATACATGAGAAGAACTACCCTGTTAATGACCTTGAGTTTGCTGCCATTCTTCACGCCCTGAAGATTTGGTGCCATTATTTATACGAGGTTCCCTGTGAGATTTATACTGATCATCAAAACTTACGGCACTTGTTCAAGCAAAAAGATCTAAATTTGCACCAGAGGAGGTGGTTAGAGTTGCTGAAGGACTATGACATCACTATTTTATATCATCCAGGCAAGGTCAATGTGGTGGCTGATACTTTGAGTCGTCAGACATAGAGTTTGGCTTATTTATCAGCATCGGAGAGGCCTATGGCGATGGATGTTCAGGCTTTAGCCAACAAATTTGTGATATTGGATCTTTTGGAGCCCAGTTAGGTTCTAGCTTACGTGGTTTCTCGGTCTTCCTTATTTGATTGTATTAGGGAGCGGCAGTATGATGACCCTCATTTGCTTGTCCTCAAGGATAAGGTTCAGCACGGTGATGCCAGAGATGTGACTATTGGTGATGATGGGGTATTGAGGATGCAGGGTCGAATTTGTGTACCCAATGTTGATGGGCTTCGAGAGTTGATTCTAGAGGAGGCCCATAGTTCACGGTATTCCATCCATTCGGGTGCCCAAAGATGTATCAGGATTTGAGATAGCACTACTGGTGGAGGCGGATGAATAAGGATATAGTTGGATTTGTAGCTCGGTGCCTCAACTGTTAGCAGGTGAAGTATGAGCACCAGAGATCGAGTGGGTTGCTTCAGCAGATAGAGATTCCAGAGTGGAAGTGGGAGCAGATCACCATGGACTTTGTAGTTGGGCTCCCAAGGACTTTGAGAAAGTTCGATGCTATTTGGGTAATTGTGGATCGGCTGACCAAGTCTGCTCATTTCTTTCCTGTGTGTACTACTTATTCTTTAGAGCAGTTAGCGGAGATTTATATCTGGGAGATTATTTGTCTGCATGGTATTCCAGTGTCCATCATCTCAGATAGGGGTACTCAGTTTACATCACGGTTCTGGAGGGCCGGTCAGTATGAGTTGGGTACTTGGGTGGAGTTGAGTATAACATTTCACCCTCAGACGGACAGACAGTTCTAGCGCACTATTCAGATTCTTGAGGATATGCTCTGTGCGTGTGTGATTGAGTTTGGAGGGTCTTGGGATCAGTTCTTTCCATTGACGGAGTTTGCTTACAACAACAGCTATCAGTCCAGTATTCAGATGGCACCGTTTGAGGCTTTATATGGAAGACGGTGTAGATCCCCGGTAGGCTGGTTTTAGTCGGGTGAGGCCAGATTATTGGGCACAGACTTGGTTGAGGATACTTTGGAGAAGGTCAAGGTGATTTAGGATAAACTCCATACAGCCTAGTCCAGACAGAAGAGTTACGTGGATCGGAAGGTTCGTGATGTTTCCTATATAGTTGGAGAGCGGGTTCTGCTTCAGGTTTCGCCTATGAAGGGCGTTATGAGATTCGGGAAGAAAGAAAACTTGAGTCCGAGATTTATTGGCCTTTTTGAGATATTGAAGAGTATTGGGAAGGCTGCTTATGAGCTTGTCTTACCTCCCAGCTTGGCCGGAGTTCATCCGGTATTCCATGTTTCGATGCTCCGGAGGTATCTCGGTGATCTGTCGCACGTGTTGGATTTCAGTTCACTCCAGTTAGTCAAGGATCTATCTTATGTTGAGGAGCCAGTGGCAATATTGGACAGGCAGGTTAGAAAGTTGAGGTCAAAGAACATTGCATCCGTGAAAGTTCAGTGGCGGGGCCAGCCGGTCGAGGAGGCGACCCGGGAGATCGAACAGGATATGCGCAGTTGATACCCTCATCTTTTCACTACTTCAGGTATGTCTTTATGCTTGTTCGAGGACGAACGAATGTTTAAGTGTAGGAGGATGTGACGACCCGACCGGTCGTCTTAAGAATTTATGCCCCAATCCCCTATTAAATACTTTCCCAAGTTTATTTCTGCTAATTTTATTTGTCGGGATGTTCGGTTTTTAGTTTTGGAGAGTTTCGGGACACTTAGTCCCTAAATGAGAGCTTAAGTGTTGGAGAGTTGACCGTAGTTTGAATAGTGTGAAGACGACCTGGGAATGGAAATCTGATGGTTCCGTTAGCTCCGTTGGGTGATTTTGGGCTTAGGGGTGTGTTCGGATTGTGCTTTGGAGGTCCGTAGCTAATTTAGGCTTGAAATGCCGAAAGTTGAATTTTTGAAGTTTCCGGTTTGATAGCGAGATTTTGATCTGAGGGTCGGAATGGAATTCTGGAAGTTGGAGTAGCTCTGTAATGTGACATGTGTGCAAAATTTCAGGTCATTCGGACGAGGTTTGATAGACTTTTTGATCGAAGGCATATTTTTAGAGTTTTTGGAATTCTTAGGCTTGAATCCGATGAGAAATAGGTGTTTTGATGTTGTTTTGTGCGTTCCGAAGGTTGGAACAAGTTCGAATGAGGTTATATGATATGTTGGTATGTTTGGTTGAGGTCCCGGGGGCCTCGGGTGAGTTTTGGGTGGTTAACCGCACCATTTCTTGATGTTTGAATTGCAGAAAAACTGCTGGTGTGTTGCAGACTAGTTGTTCTTCGCGCTCGTGATTATCCATCACGTTCGCGAAGGGATAGGAAGTGGAGCTGAAGGTTTGGCCTTCGCGTTCGCGAAGGGCTGGGGTCTTGATCTACGTGTTCGCGAGAAGGGGGTCACATTCGCGATGGGTTGGGAGCTGAGCCTTCGTGTTCGCAAAGAAGGGGATGCGTTCGCGAAGAAGGAAAAATGCTCAACGTCAATTTGTGCTTCGCAAACGCGAAGGTTTGACCGCGTTCGCGATTAAGGGAATCCCTGGGCAGATTTTTAAGACCCAAAATCGAGGGTTTGAGCCATAATTCATATTTTGGACTTGGAAGCCCGGGAGATTGCGATTTTTGAAGAGATTTTCACCTGGGCAATTTGGTTAAGTAATTTCTACTCGGTTTAAACTAATTTCCATGAATCTACACTTACATCCATCCTTTAATTTCGAAATTTGTATGAAAATTGGGGAAAGGTTCTTAGACCAAGAAATTGAGTTTTGATTGGGGATTTGACATCAGATTTGGATAATTTTGGTATGGTTAGACTGGTGAGAGTGTGAGGATTCTGAAACTATAAATTTTACCCGATTTTGAGATGTGGTCCTGAGGGGCATTTTGGTTATTTTACCTAATTTTGCGTATTAGCTTAGAATTTAATTGTAGAATCAGTTACTTGAAGTGTTATTTACATTATGTGATTGAATTGAATAGATTTAGGTCATTTGGAGTCGAGTACTCGTCGCAAGAGCGTGGTTTCGGGTTGATTTGAGCTGGTTCGAGGTTAATGGCTTGTCTAATCTTGTGTGGGGGACCTTCCCCTTAGGATATGATATATTTGATAACTGAAATGCCTTGTACGCGAGGTGACGAGCGCGTATTTGAGCTAATTATTGAAAATCCGGTTTTTCCTTAAGTATTTAAATTGAGTTCTTTTTCCGGTTTTATTCTACTTACGAATTTAGCATGTTGCTAGTTTAGAAAAGCATATTTAGTTGACTTAATTACCTATTTGCTTAAACTGCCTTAATTGCAATACGTGAAGGAAGTTAGGCTAGAATTAACTGTTTATTTGGTACGAAATTTAGCTTAATTGGGTATTCTTGTGTTGCTGCTGTGTGTTTTTACTTTGGGACTATGGGACGGCATCCCGGGAGATTCCCTGTATGTATTTATGATCTGAACTGAGGTGCGGGATACCAAGAGATCCCTGACACGTATATTGAGGATACCAAGAGATCCTCAAGATACCGAGAGATCCCTAACATGTATTGAGGATACCAAGAGATCATCGGGATACCGGGAGATCCCTAGCATATATTGAGGATACCAAGAGATCCTCGGGATATAGGGAGATCCCTAGCATATATTGAGGATACCAATAGATCATCGGGATACCAAGAGATCCCTAGCACATATTGAGGATACCAAGAGATCCTCGGGATACCAAGAGATCTCCGGTTATCATCCTTGTTATGAGTGGTACTTCCTTGTGGTTTGCCTTCATCTCTGTTTCTGTTATTGGACTCTTATTAGCCTCTATAGATTCTTACTCTTATTATCCTGTCATATTTATATTTTATTTAACCTCAGTAGGGCACTGACCTTCCTCATTACTACCCAACCGAGGTTAGGCTTGGTACTTACTGAGTACCGTTGTGGTGTACTTATGCCCCTTCTGCGCATGTTTTTCATGTTCAAATCAAGGTACCACTACTCAGGCCTATCATCCTTGAGGAAGCAACTGCTCTAGAGACTTCGAGGTATATCTGCCACGTTCGCAGATCGAGAAGTCCCTTTCTATTCGTGCTTTTAGTATTTAGCCCTTCTATATTTTTTTGTTCTTATTAGACATTCCGGAGTTAAAGCTATGTAGTATTGATCTTAGCTTGTGATTTGTGGGTTTTCGGGTCTTGGATTTATGTATTAGTATTGAGAGTTAAACATGGTGTAAGCCAAGCGGCACATTTAAACACTCTTGCTACTTTATTTCTATTTTAAATTATTTTATTTCCGAAAATTTTGGTTTTTCTTCTGCAAATTAGGCTTACCTAGTCGTAGAGACTAGGTGCCGTCACGATGGTTCACGAAGGGTGAACCGAGGTCGTGACATTTAACTCAAATCTCCTATAACTCAGTGTTATAGCACAATTTAGATTTGAAAGAAGGGTAACCAACTCCTAAATGTCATGTAGTCCCCTGCTTATATAATATGGTATACCACATATCTATAAATAAGACCCTACTAGACACAGCTTGTAGACTCCCTAAGACAAGACTGCTCTGATACTACTTTTGTCACGCCCCGAGCCCGGGGGCGAGACCGCCACCTAGTGCCTCATATATCCTTGCGTACCACTTTTGACTAAGAGACTCTGAAGAATGTAATGTCATACTTTGGCTATGTGCCACATTACAAGATAATGTGCGATGAAAAATATAAAACTAAATGGAGACTAACACTGACTAATGTCAACATAAAGCTAGGCCGGCAAGGCCGTCATAATTACTACAACTGACAGGCCAATAAAATATACGTACAGGGCCTACAAGCCCAACATACTGCACTAACTGACAGGATATATCCACAAGCCTCTACTGATAGATGTATTGTGATCGGAACAGGGCCCCGACCTACCCATAACCTATCTACATATAAACACAAGATATACACCACACTGCTAGACCCGGTAACTCCAAAAGAAGGGGAGCTTACTGATAAAGCTGAACTCGGACCCATCTGTCTGTCTGAACCTGCACGCATGAAATGCAGTGCCCCCAGAAAGGGACGTCAGTACGAAATTATGTACCGAGTATGTAAGGCAATATACTGACAGCTAAAACAGAACTGATGATATAATAACTGAAAGCAACTGGGGATCAAAGATAATCTGAAGATATGCTCATCAGCTGATACTGACTCAACTCTCTCAATATAGTGAGTAAAATAGTTGTCTGGCCCTATAAGGCTCGGTATACATATATATCTGCTCTACCCTAGTAGGCTCGCTCATAGGCGCTCGGCTATATTAGGCTTTGTATCTTGACCAACTGGGCTCGCTCATAGGCACTCGGCCACAACAGGCTCGGTATATAACTTACCATCTGATTAGAGGTTGCTCAATAGGGGCCTGCCCATCCATTATAGCTCGATGATAATGAAATACTTTTAATACTATATATATAAATTCTCTTCTCTCTTGACTGGAAGAAGAAAATACTCAATTGAATATGAAGTCCCAATAAGGAGAATATTGTAACTTACAAAACTAGGAAAATATACGTAATTTGCGAGACTAGCCAAATATACGTAAGTTCCGGGATATGAATTTTTCTTTATGGGTTGTTATCAAACTTGTGTAATGACGCGATCATGCTAAAATGAAGGAAAAGCTTAGCCTTAACAGACCTGGAATAGGAAAAAATCCGTATGATATCCTTGGAAAAAGTTACACCGTACTCCCTTAGAACCGCAAGATTTTACGTTGCTAAAATTCTAAAAATCTTCGTTGAACTGTTGAAGATTTACGATGCTACAAGATAATCTCATTACTTCATGATAGAAATCTGATTTTTCTCCTAAGTTAATGCCTTCCTAAGAGGTTTGAGAATGAATCACGTTTTTTTGGTCTTGTGTTGAAACTTTTGGAAAGAAACTTTGAAAGAGTTTGCAAGATGCATAATGTTTTGTCTTATCTTAGTCTTGAAACCTTTTTGAAATGAAATTGCATGGTTTATTTTAGTCTTTAACTGAAAGACTTTGATTAGGCGAACTCTTGGAAAATAAACATATTGTTACTGTGAGCACGTGATTTTTGTTTTACGCGACAATCACTCCAAAAGAAACAAAAATAATAGCGATCGGTCTTGCTGTACAATTTTTTGGATTTTTCACGTGGCATTTTATTAATTATCTATGATTTTTGTCCATTTTTTATTATTTAAACAAAATACAAAAAAATGTGTGTGTCATGTGCAGTTTGAACCGTAATCCGGTTATTAAATAGAAAAATCATAAATATGCATCTTTGTCTGTGATTGTTGTTTTGTTTAATTTTATTTGCTTTAAATATTTTAATATATGTGTGCAAATAATTGTATTAAGTGTTTAATTAATGAATTTTAATTTGATTTACTTAGGTTTTGTTTTAAAATAAAAAATATAATAAAAGAGAGTGCAGAATTGAGTTGAAATCAGTTTGGGCCTATTCTCGTTTTAATTCGAGGCCCAAAATCAAACCCAAAACCCCATGTGTACCCGGTCCACACCAGCTGACATCCAGAGCATCCAAACGACGTCGTAGTGATCGAGTCTGATCTAGGCCGTTGATCTCAGATTGATCAACGGCCAAGATCACTTACCCATAACCCATGATGAACCCGACCCATTCCACCCGGACCGACCCCAACCCTTTACACCTGAAACGACACCGTTTCCCGTTAGCTGAAGGATCCTGGCCCTTCATCGTGTCTCATCCAACGGCCAGGATCCATTCACCCACTCCATATATAAGCTTCCACTCGTACCCCGCCCCCTATCCAAATACCCCTACCTTCCATCGTCCTCACCACAGTCCCCCAAACCCTAGCCGCCCCTGTACACCTTCACCGTGAAAGCCGGCGGCATGAACGCTGGTGGCCCTCACCATAACACCCTAGGACCACCTTGACACCCTGAACATGAATCCACCAACCGTTCAGCTCGAATCCTATCCCACCTTCTCGAATCTTCATTTGAAGATTCGAGTCAAAACTCGATTTACACCGATGCACCCCAGTTTCATACCAGATAGTCCACGGACCTCCCTCGTGACCAAACCATGCTTGGTTTGGTCCGAATCTAACCATGGAAGCCCAAGTCCCAAATCTACCATCTACGAACCCTAGAAGCCCCAAGCCTGGTCCGTGTCTCTTTGAGCCAAGAGATTAGGGTCTAATGGACCTTAATCGAAGTGTTTCTAAAATAAAGTCCGTTCAACCTTGAGAAGGGTCTATTCAAACACAAGCTGATTTTTCGGATTTTTTCTTTCAAAGATTTTAAGGTAAGTTTGTTTTCTCTTCTTTATTTCAGTTCGTGTGTTTGTTAAAGGTCTATTTGTATGGCCAAACGTCTTGTTTAATTTGTGTTTTGAATTTTACCAACTGTGTCCTGTCCACCTTTCCTGAACCTATGTGTTTGATTAAGTCCTTCTTCTATTCACTGATAATGTGTATATGTGTATGTACTGTGCAATCAGTTGAACTTCAAATTTGACTGATTAACTGATTCCTCGAGTACAATTTTGCTTAGTCAATACAATTCGAATCATGTGTTCGATACTGTTAAATGTCTGATCATGGTTTCGATGGTACACGTTATGATTAGTATAGTCGAGTCGACATATGTCGTCAATTAGTTTTAGTTGTCTGAACAATAACCAATTGACCTGCTTCTGTTAAGCATTGCCTGAATCAATTAGGAACTGAGTTTAGTTACTTATAGTTGTTAATTTGATTTCAGAAATCTAAGGTTTGGTCTGTAATTGCAATTTGAATTTTGATGGCATGTGCATTTGTGCACAACATGTGCATAAAGGCCCTTTTTGGATTAAAATAGCTTGACAGCATATGCTGTCAGATTGTATTCCTGCTGCCCATGTCTGCTTTTAGTTAATAAAATGGGAAAGGGGGACTGTCAGGGAATCTCATGGGGGAATTTGATTTTTTAAACATTTGAGTGGAAAGACAGGAAGAAAGGGAAGGGGTTCTGATTGTCTAACAGGCTGTTAAAGGGCTGATTTTAGGCTTATAAATGGAAGAACTTCCATTAGGAAAGCAGGGGACCAGGATTTAGAGGAAAAACAGGAATTTTGAAAAGAAAGGAGATAGTGAGAGGGGATATACAGGTACAGACACAGATACACACACACATACAAAAGGGAAGCTGAAACCAAACAGAATCAGCTTCTGAGTGAGAAAGAGAGTTCCTTTCTTTTAGAAATCAGGAGGGGAGATTTAGAAAATAAATTCTTGTTCGTCTGGAATCAAAAACATTACTTTTCAGTCTGAAATCCAGCATCCAGTTTGTTTTGTTTCTATCAGGTTTTAGGATTTTTCCTTTGAGTTTTGAAAAGGTCGACATTGAGCATTGTACCATTGGTTTACTGCTTTGGTCTGTTTTGTCTGGGATTGTCATTACTGCTGTATCGCTTTGTTGTTACTGCCATTCTTGTTGTTGCTGCTGCTGACTCTTCTGCTTCCACTTCTT
Source organism: Nicotiana sylvestris (assembly GCF_000393655.2). Lineage (NCBI taxonomy): Eukaryota > Viridiplantae > Streptophyta > Magnoliopsida > Solanales > Solanaceae > Nicotiana > Nicotiana sylvestris. The sequence continues at coordinate 70,461,718 of NC_091063.1, forward strand.
CTTTGCATTTCAGTATCCAGGTACACATTTCGAGTCCCATATTGGTGTAACTGTAACAGTTTGAAAGCATGAAATGAAAGAAGTTGAAGAAGTTTAAATGTCTGTTGTAATACTCATGGTACATTGATTTCTTTTGGTATAATTAATTAGTTTGTAATTCAATAGCAGGAAAAGATTAGTTAGTTGATATTTAACTGAGTTTTAGTCTCTTGCCTCTTAGTTTATAGTTGTTTGTCGGTACGGGGTATGTAATTGTACAGTACACAGAATGTACGAGTAATTGACATAGTGACTGACCAGATTCCTGTTTAGCTATAATGATATGCATAGGATAGAATACTTCCACTTTACACAATGATGTTCTGTTTTATTTTAGTTCTTATCAGGACCCGCTAGGCAGTATATAGGAGCACGTTCGAATCCCCATTAGTAATAATGCCTAGTAGTTAATTCCCTTAATCTAGCCTAAATAAGTCTAGTTCAATTCAAGAAATGTTTGGATGTAAATATAGCATTTCGTCAGCTCGTATGTAGTTTCTTTATCAAATTAAAGCATTTTCCGTGAAGTATAATGTTTTCTCCACTTTGTAAATAATTAATCAGAAATTGATAAAGAATCCGGATTAGGCCAAAGCATATAATTAAATTAGCATGTATCTTTTTCTTCTATTTTTAGAGACAAACGCATTAGAAACGTAGTCATTGTAGGGTACCCTTCTAAAATAATGAGACGAGCCTCGCCGAATAAAAAGGCAAATTGCGGGGCCCTCAATAATTGGTCATAATAAATACTTAGAATTTGGGATGGACTGTTTAGTGAATTCCACTGCCTTCCCCAAAGATAATAACGCGTTAGACTTTTTAGGCGCGACTTAATTAAATTACATTCTTAAATTCGGGTGCGCATTTATGTGACCCAAATTCAAATCTCAACGGAGTCGAAATGTGTTAACAACTACGGGTGCATTGATTGTGACGTGGTTCGAGATGCATTTTCACGACGTTGCAATTCTATAAAAATAAATGATAATAATAAAAGCGGTTTAAACTTAATAAAAGCACATAAGTCACAACATGTATTTAAATCAGATATTTAGCCATTATAACAATTTAAGCGACCGTGCTAGAACCACGGGATTCGAGGGTGCCTAACACCTTCCCTCGGGTCAACAGAATTCCTTACTTAGAATTTCTGGTTTGCAGACTTCATTTGGAAAAGTCGAAAATTTCCTCGATTTGGGATTCAAGATAAACCGGTGACTTGGGACACCAAAAACCAAACCTTTCTCAAGTGGCGACTCTGAATTAAATAAATAATCCCATTTCGAATATTGTCACTTAAATTGGAAAAACTCCCTCGCGCATTTAACCCTTCGGGGAGGGGCGCGCAAAAAGGAGGCGTGACAGCTCTGGCGACTCTGCTGGGGATTTAACCCAGAACCACTGGTTCAGGGTTCAAGAATTCGAGCTTAGAATAATTGTTATATTTGGCTTTATTATCTGATCTTTATTACATGTTTTTGCATAACGTGCTAAATGTTGTCTTTTACCGCTTTGATATTATCTGAACTGTATATAAACTGTGCCGAAACCCTTCTCTTCTTACCTCCGGGGAGAAGCTCGCTGGTCGAGACTCCCTATTCTGTTAGTGTCGATACCTGAAATAAGAAAGAGGACGGATAAGTTACGAAGCCGGACGGCCTTTTGGTTCCCGGTAAGTTGCCCCTCCTCGACTCGAGTTGTCCGCTCGGGTACACAGTCTAGAACATCTACCCAGGTTATAAACCTAGTATAACGAAACCTCATGCCGGATCCCTAGTAGGAACGCTTATCTGCATCATGTTGCATTTGACATAGGGGACTCAACACAGGGGTTGGGTCCGTCTAGGACAGGCAACCTGGAATGAAAAGACCATCATGCTGCATCCCGTTTGTTCTGCGCATCTATTTGCTTCAGATCTGCATGTTGACCGGTTTCCGAAAAATTTTCAAAAAAAAAAAGAGAATAGCAGGGTAGGGAGATAATTGCTTATTCTTTTGAAAGAAAAAAAAACCATGTCCGAGCAATGTTAAACCTAACCGGAATTTTCTAAAATATGTAAAAAATAATGAAAAAAAAAGCTTGTTTTTCAGTTTGACTATTCCTTTTAATCACTTTCAAAATTCAAAAAAAAAATATAAATAAAAAAAATCAAAAAAAATATAATAAAAATTTTGTTTCATTTGTAGCACCTCTTTAAAAGATTTTCAAAATTTCAAAAAAAGAGGAGGTTTAAAATGTGTAAATATTTCCTTGGTCTCCTTTTAAATAATAAAATGGAAAAAAAAACATATAACAAAATTTCAAAAAAAAAAAAAAGTTATTCTTCTTTAAAGGGCTTTATTTTTGTTTCCCCTATTTTGATCCGACCGAACTACGCCGGTTTGATTCTCGCACGGGGTGAGATACGTAGGCAACCCTCATCGGGTTCAACCTCCCGTTTTTGCAAAAAACAAATCTCTAAAAAATCTAGATAATTTTAATATTTTCTTGAGTCTAATAAAGTTTATCACCCTAAATAAATGTGCAGGATGAGTACGATACAAAACGAACCGTTTTCAATAATGACCAAGATCCCTTTTGAGTTGCGATTATGGTGGAACGACTTAGGCAAGGAGGGGCAAGGCAAAGTGAGGAAATATCTGAAAAATCTCCCGGATTTACTAGACATTCAGCCTCGGGGCGATATTATCAGATCATTGGTCACTTACTGGGATTCGGCGCACAATGTATTTCATTTCTCAGACTTCGAGCTCACCCCGACTTTGGAAGAAATAGCGGGATACATTGGGGGTGATGAAGCTCCGTTAAGGTTCAAATACTTGATTGCACCTAGGGCCGTCACGGTACACCGGTTTCTGGATTTTCTGAAAATACCCCGAACATTTCACCATCCAGATCTTGCCAAAGGTTTCTGCAGTCTCCACCTCATGTATGCTAGATACGGTCATGAGGGCGGGTTCAACAAACCGGATTTCAAACTGTGTAGCAAAGGCAACCGACAGAAATGGGACGAGCACAAGCTGTTAGCTTTTATGACGGCCTTCTTGGGTCTTATAGTGTTCCCAAGGAAGGACGGCAACATCGATCTAAGAATAACTGGGGTCGTCAGTACTTTGCTCACCCAAGATAAAAGTACTCTAGCGCCTATGATTATGGCTGACATTTTCCGGGCTCTCACCGCTTGTCGAGCCAGGGGCGACTTTTTCGAAGGATGTAACCTACTGTTGCAAATATGGATGACCGATCATTTATGCCACCGCTCCCCGCTCTTGGGTTACGGTTCGCCCGAAAAGACTTGTATTGGAGAATTCTACACTAGAGTCAAACGTTTCAACCTACCTGAGGGCGTCGCATCATGGACCTCATTTTTCCGAACTCTCACTGCTAGCCAAATCCAGTGGACGCTCGGATGGTCGCCTGTTGAGGAAATCATATACATGTCGGCAACCAGGCCCCATTTCCTGTTGATGGGACTTAAAAGCATCCAACCCTATGCACCATATCGGGTTTTGAGGCAACTTGGGAGATATCAAGTGGTGCCGAAAGATGAAGATCTGAGTACCCAAGTAATTGAGATCAGTCCAGATGATCGTTTCCCCGAAGAAGAAGTTCGCCAAATCTGGAGTGAGTGCCAACATCTGACGGCAAGCACTTGTGTGATGGATATAGCAAAAGGAGAAGTTGCCCCAGGGTATCACGCTTGGTTCAGAGGCGACCTGTCTTGCGAAAGACCAGCTAAGAGACCGCATCTCAAAGATTTTGTAGAATCGTCCCAAGGGCAATGGAATTGGTTAGCAAAAGAAAAGGGGTATCGGGCAGAGATCGGTGATTTGAAGCTACAAATTGACAGTCTGAAATTCAATAACAGCATACAAATCGCGGCGGATCGAAGCGAAAAGAATAAATTGGTCCAAGAGAATGAAGAACTTAAGGCCCAAATCCAAAAATTGAGACTGTCTCTTGATGAACAGCCCAGAAGTCGATCAGACCAGCAGTTGATTAAGGGTTTAAGAAGAGAAGTCGCGGAATGGCGAGATGGTTTAGAAGAATCGGGAAAGATTATGGCGAAGCTCAAGGCACAGTGGGGAATAAGAGTAGAGAAGCATCACCGATACTTGAACCAATCGAAACGCGACCACGAGAAAAATGTTGCCAAAATGAAGAGAGAGATGGCTATACTTGAGATCAAAGCAGCTAATCAGGCCAAAGATTTCCAAATTGAGAGCAGATACTGGCACGACTTGTTAGCCTAGATGAAGTTAGAAGTACGGCGACTGAAGAATCAGCATATACAGGATTCTCAGGTATTCAAGATGTGTAGCGATCAGATAAGATACCTACTCATAGAGAAGAAGCAAACCAGAGATAGGATCAAGGCCATTGCCCATGCCATCACCAGACGATATCTACGATGTGAGAACATGACCAGTGTTACCGTCCTCTCGGCAGTGATGGGTTATGTCAAACAGACCATGCATGAGTTGGAGCATCTCGAGAGGAATCTCACACCTAGGACCGCGGTGAGGCCGAACGATGCCCCACGGGCACCAATTTTTAAAACCATAATGTACTCATAAGTCTGAATCTGTATCTTAGCATCTTCTGACTGTTCTTCCCATCAGTTTGTTTTAGTCTATGTTGAGTCTAGGTTTATTTTCAAAGTTCGCTTTTTCTTTTGCAAAATGTAGTTTATAATAGACCTTTTCAACAATAAAAGGTGTGTTTCTTTTTATGCTTATTTGTGTTTTTGAACTACGTAATGATCTGATTCATGTGGCGTCGTGATACGTAGGCAATCCTCATCGGATCCGGTCGCATTTTTACCACAAAATAAAAGCATAAAAGAAAAACAAAAAGAGAAAAAAAAATGATGCCGGAATGACGCATGCTTTCGTCGCAAACATGTAGAATTCACTTAACTGTATAGGTGCATCATGCTCAACGTGAGGTTGCCTATCTGTTATTTATTTCGAATTACCCACTCGTGTGTCGTTGAGTTCTCTCCAGGTTTTGGAAAGACGATTGGTTTGGTGAAAGTCTGGCCTCGCACTCATACTTCACGAGGTCAAAGAGAAGTGTTCAACTACTTGTTGTTAGGACCAGAAGCAGTACTCACACTTACTTCACCAGGTCAAAAGGAAGTGTGGAAATGTCTTCAGAAATTCCGTTGCAAACAATCCCTGTTTCCGAGGAGAGCTCGATCTCAGCCGTCCTCACACCTGAATCCGCAACTGCGGAAGAAAATAGAATCCTACGACTCCGTATGTTGGAAATGCTGGACGACTGGAATAACGGAAAAGAACCGCCAAGTGTCGTCCCCGGATTCCTTGAGTTATTCTCCAGGTCAAGCGGGACTTCTAATGTCCCCATAAATTATCCCGCTACCCCATTCGGGTACCCAGCCACTTCAGCCTTCTCTGCTGGATCGCCTTCTGAGCCTCATCCCCGAATGTCAGCCACCGATGCTAGCATGAACATCTTTACTGCACTGCCCTGCCCAATTACGGCACAGCCTGCTACGTACAAGCCAAGCTTTGACTCATCCTCTTTTACATTCCAAGCACCCTCGTTCTCAATGGAACCAACTAGGTTCGCCACCAATACTAATCCTCCACCGCCTCAGTGCGAGCTTGCACCCGGGCAGGATCAGAGCCCCAGAATTGCAGAACAAAATGAGATGGCCAAAAGAATGATAAGCCTTGAACAAAGTTTGAAAAATATGCAAGGTTTGAGCGGACAGAAGAGCGTCTCTTACGCCGACCTATGCATGTTCCCTCACGTGCACCTGCCAGTGGGTTTCAGGACCCCAAAGTTTGAGAAATACGATGGGCACGGTGACCCCATTGCACATCTTAAGAAATATTACAACCAATTGCGGGGAGCCGGCGGAAAAGAAGAACTGTTAATGGCATATTTTGGGGAAAGTCTAGTAGGGATAGCCTCGGAATGGTAAATGGACCAGGAAATGTCCCGATGGCATATATGGGATGATCTCGCCAGAGATTTTGTGAAACGATTCCAGTATAGCATCGACATTGCACCAGACCGAAATTCTCTGTCGAATTTGAAGAAGAAACCTTCAGAAAGCTTCAGAGAATACGCTATTAAGTGGCGTGAGCAGGCGTCGAGGGTGAAGCCTCCCATGGATGAGGTAGAAATGGTCACTACTTTTCTCCAGGCTCAAGAGTCTGACTATTTCCAAAACATGATGTCAGCCATGGGAAATCCATTCACGGAAGCGATTAAGATTGGAGAGATGGTGGAGAATGGTCTGAAAAAAGGTAGGATTCTGAGTCAAGCAGCCATAAGGGCGACTTCCCAAGCCGTCCAAAGCGGGTCCGGAGGAATGGCGAGAGGGAAGAAAAAGGAAGAAACGACCATGGCAGCCTCGGAAGCAAGGGAATATCGTCATCCCAGGCCCCGTTTTCCGGAAAGAACCCCACAACACTACTATCCCCACTCAAATCTGGCATATGCTCATCAACCCTATATGGTCATGAATGCCCAGCCTTATGCCCATCCGCAGCAACAAGCCAACTGAGGCCCAGCTCCACCTCCCAGAAATCAGCCTCTTTACCGCAACCACTATAACCCACAATCCCCACAGAATAACTTCCACCCTCAGGAGCCACCTCGAAGGCGCACTTTCACGCCCATCGGTGAACCATACTCCACTTTGTTCCCGAAGCTAGTCCAGTTGGGCTTCTTGCAACCAATCCCTCAAACGAGGCAAAACCCGACGTCACCTTCGTACAAAGCTGGAGTCAGATGCGCCTATCATTCAGGGGCCGAGGGACATGATACAAATAACTGTTGGTCGTTGAAAAGAGTGGTCGAGAATTTGATAGAGCAAGGGAAAATAGTGCTAAGGGACGAGGATATCCCAAATGTGACTAACAATCCATTGCCTGCTCACAATAATGGGCCGCTGATCGGAATAATCTGCGAAGACAAAGAATTCGACCCTGCTCTGAAAGCTATAATCGCCATTGTCGACACAGGGAAAAGGCCTGAAACAGACCAGAAACCAGAAAAGGGGGAGGAGGCCAATGCTATAAAGAGCGAGCCTGAAAAGAAAGTGGAGAAGAAAGTGGTACCGGTAAAGGATGGAGTTCTTTACATACCACGAGGTCGAGCTGAGAAGACGCAGAACTTCGGGATCAAAAAGGCAAAACCTATGTACGTGCCAAAAGGGGCCTATGTGGTCCGGGGGACGATTCAACCACTTCGGCTGAATGAGCCAGTGGTTATCGGACGCGTGCCACAAAAGCCGATGACCAACCCGCCCACAATGCCGTGGAATTATCAAAAGACTTTGGTAATGTACAAAGGTAAAGAGGTCATGGGAGAACTTCCAGAAAATACTTTCATTGGAAGGTTTTCAAATACCCAAGAGCTGAACAACGCCACACAGAGGCGCTTCCCACCAAAGAAGCTTGTAAGCGTTGAAGAAGCGGAAGTGTTCTTCCAACAAATGAAAATGCCGGATTACAAAGTGATAGATCAACTGCGCAACTGCCCCGAGAAAGTGTCCATGCTATCATTGTTGATGAGGTCGAACGAGCATCAAAAGATCTTACTGAAGACCCTGAATGAAGCATACGTGCCAGTTGAAACCTCGGTTGAACAACTGGAGCGGATGACAGAAAGATTCTTCGCCGTCAACCAAATCTCTTTCAGCAAGAACGATTTACCCCCAGAAGGAGCGGCACACAACAAAGCCTTGCATCTAACAGTTAAATGCGAGGACTACTATGTCAAGCGGGTAATGTTGGATGGGGGCTCAAGTGTTGACATTTGCCCACTCTCCACGCTACAAAGAATGGAAATTGGGATCGGAAGAATCTGACCCAATAATGTCTGTGTAAGGGCTTTCGACGGCATCAAGAGAGATACCATGGGGGAAATAGACCTGTTGTTGGTCATAGGACCAGTCGAGTTTGAAGTAACCTTCCAGGTGCTCGACATGGATACATCCTACAATTTTCTCCTCGGCAGACCTTGGATCCATGCGGCAGGAGCTGTGCCTTCCACTCTTCACCAGATGGTGAAGTTTGAGTACGAAGACCGAGAGATCGTGGTCCATGGAGAAGATGAGCATGCTATTTATCGGGACCCATCCATCCCATATCTTGAACCAAAAGAAGGGAGCGAACATACGGTCTATCAAGCTTTCGAGATTGTACTGACAGAGCAGCATGAAGAGGGAATACCCTGCCCCCAGCCTTTCTTGTCTAACGCCTCGGTTATGGTGGCCAAAGAGATGATCCGGCACGGATTTAGGCCAGGGAAAGGGCTTGGACGAACCCTGCAGGGAATAACCGAACCTATCACCTTGCCGACTACCAAGAAACCATTTGGACTAGGTTTCAAACCCACTCCAGAAGATGAAGAGTAGGCAAAGAAAAGGAAATATGAGGTTTGGAAGTTACCTCGACCATTGCCGGGTTTATATGAAACCTTCATCAGGCCAAGATACACCGAAGAAGAAGATAATGAGGTCTTCACAGCTGAGGAAATCGAGGAGATATGTGGGGCAATGAGAGAAATGCTCTACGAGACTCACATGGTTCAACCAGGTGAAGGCACAAGCACTGCTGAGATGCTGTACGTGGGGCCGAATGCCAAACTTCGAAACTAGGAGGCCACGCCATTCCAGACTAGACGGAAGTCCGGGTAGACCTGCCCTGCCATCTTTCCTGTGTCACAAGTTATCTCCAGGACATAATTTGAACGTTTTCTTCCTTTCAATTGTTGTTTTGAATTTCTAAGTTGTAAACATTGTTGTCTTCCAACTTCCCGAAGAAAATAAAAAAAATCGTCACTTGCTTTCCCATTTTTTCCTTTGTTCTGATTTTTGTTATTCTTCCTTTTATCTTTCCTTTCAGTTATAATAATGCGGATTTAAATATGACATGCTTGCGGACTTCACGCCCAGATCACAACGAGCTATTTAACTATAAATTAATGAACCTAGAACCAGAATATGATGAAGAAGAAGCTTTTAGGGAGATAAACCGAGAGTTGGAACATTTTGAGAATAAACCTAAGACAAATCTGAATGACACCGAACTGGTTAATTTAGGAACTCCTGAAGAAATTCGGGAGACCAAAATAAGCATTCACACGGACAAGAAAACGCAAGATGCGATAATTCAACTTCTTTTTGAATTTAAAGACGTGTTTGCATGGTCATACGATGACATGTCGGGACTAGGTGTTGATCTAGTGGTTCATAAATTGCCGATTCATCCTGATTGTCCTCCAGTTCAACAAAAGCAATGAAAGTTCAAAACAGAGGTCAGTGACAAGATTATAGAGGAGATCACCAAACAACTGAAAACGGGAGTGATTCGGGTAGTCTAGTATACAACATGGTTGGCAAATGTGGTTCCAGTACCGAAAAAGGACGGGAAAACTCGGGTATGTGTAGATTACCGAGATCTGAATAGAGCAAGTCCCAAAGATAATTTCCCACTGCCCAACATCACATCCTCGTTGATAATTGCGCCAAACACGAGATACAGTCTTTCGTAGATTGTTACGCTGGGTATCATCAGGTATTGATGGATGAAGAGGACGCCGAGAAAACTGCCTTCACCACGCCTTGGGGCACCTACTGTTATCGGGTCATGCCATTTGGTCTGAAGAATGCTGGGGCTACTTACATGAGGGCCATGACTGCCATTTTTCATGACATGATGCATCAAGAAATAGAGGTGTACGTGGACGACGTGATAGTCAAGTCCAGGACGCAGGATAATCACATCCAAGACTTGAGGAAGTTCTTCGAGAGACTAAGGAAGTATGACTTGAAGCTGAACCCAGCCAAATGTGCTTTCGGAGTTCCGTCGGGCAAACTTTTGGGCTTCATCGTAAGCAGGAGAGGTATCGAACTAGATCCAACTAAGATAAAATCTATCAGAGATCTACCTCCCCCGAGAACGAAGAAAGACGTGATGAGTTTGTTGGGCAGGTTGAACTACATCAGTCGATTTATTGCCCAGCTGACAAGCACGTGTGAGCCCATATTCAAGCTGTTAAGGAAAGATGCGGCGATCAAATGGACAACTGAGTGTCAAGAAGCCTTTGATAAAGTCAAAGAATACCTTTCGAATCCCCCAGTTTTGGTCCCTCCAGAGCCAGGGAGACCACTGTTCTTGTATCTAACAGTCTTGGAGAACTCTTTCGGTTGCATCCTCGGGCAGCACGACATAACCGGAAAGAAGGAGCAAGCAATCTACTACTTGAGCAAGAAATTCACCGGCTACGAGGCCAAGTACACTCTGTTGGAAAGAACATGTTGCGCTCTGACGTGGGTCGCTCAAAAGCTGAGACACTATCTCCAAGCCCACACTACCTTCCTCATAAGCAGGCTAGATCCTTTGAAGTATATATTTCAGAAACCGATGCCTACCGGGTGACTGGCCAAGTGGCAAATCTTGCTTACTGAATTCGACATAGTCTATGTCACTCGCACGGCGATGAAAGCCCAGGCGCTAGCGGATCATTTGGCCGAAAATCCGGTCGATGAGGAATACCAGCCATTGAGTACCTACTTTCCAGATGAAGAAGTAAACACCGTAGAAATAGTCTCGGAGGACGCTCATGCTTGGAAGATGTTCTTTGATGGAGCCGTGAATGCCAAAGGTGTAGGGATTGGGGCAATTTTGATTTCACCTTCTGGTCAGCATTATCCCGCCACAGCTAGACTGCGTTTCTTTTGCACAAACAATACAGCTGAGTATGAAGCCTGCATCATGGGCATGCATATGGCGATCGACCAGGATGTCGAAGACTTACTGATTATGGGAGATTCTGACCTGAATATCCGGCAAGTCCAAGGGGAATGGGAAACTCGGGATGTCAAACTTATCCCTTAACGACAGCACGTGGAGGACCTCGGCAAGCGCTTTAAATCAATAGAGTTCAGGTATATCCCGAGGTGTCACAATGAATTGGCGGATGCACTTGCCACTCTAGCTTCAATGCTACCCTACCCGGGCAACGCCCACGTCGATCCTTTGGAAATCCAAATCAGGGAAAGACACGGTTATTGCAACGTAATCGAGGCGGGATCAAATACGCAGCCTTGGTACCATGACATCAAGAGGTTCTTGAAGACGTAAGAGTACCCCGAGCATGCTACTGGAGATCAAAAGAGAACCATTAGGCGGCATGCAAGTGGTTTCTTTCTGAGTGGTGAATTGTTGTACAAGAGGACTCCGGACCTCAACCTACTAAGATGTGTCAACGCCGAGGAGGCGAGAAAAATCATGCACGAAGTACACACAGGTGTGTGCGGACCTAACATGAACGGGTATGTCTTAGCAAAAAAAAATCCTTCGAGCAGGCTATTACTGGATGACCATGGAAAAGGACTGTTTTAGCTTCGTTCGGAAGTGTCATCAGTGTCAGGTGCACGGTGATTTGATTCATGCACCTCCCACGAAACTGCATCTCATGTCTGCACCTTGGCCATTTGTTGCCTGGGGCATGGACGTCATTGGACCAATCGAGCCAAAGGCTTCAAATGGGCACAGATTTATACTGGTTGCCATCGACTACTTCACAAAATGGGCAGAGGCTGTCACTCTCAAGACGGTCACTAAAACAGCTGTGGTGGATTTCGTACACTCAAATCTTATCTGTCGTTTTGGTATTCCTGCGACTATCATTACAGATAACACAGCAAACTTGAACAGTCACTTGATGGGAGATGTATGCGAGCAATTCAAAATAACGCATAGGAATTCTACTCCTTATCGGCCAAAGGCCAATGGTACTGTAGAAGCAGCGAACAAAAATATCAAGAAGATTTTGAGGAAAACAATCCAAAGTTCCCGACAGTGGCACGAGCAGTTACCATTTGCATTGTTGGGATATCGTACTACGGTACGCACGTCAGTAGGAGAAACTCCTTATCTTTTGGTTTATGGGACCGAGGCTGTAATACCGGCAGAGGTAGAAATTCCTTCGCTTCGAACCATTGTCGAAGCAGAAATCGAAGACAGCGAGTGGGTCAAGACTCGGTTAGAGCAATTGACTTTGATTGATGAAAAGCGAATGGCCGCGGTTTGTCACGGACAGTTGTACCAACGAAGAATGGCCCGTGCTTACAACAAGAAAGTCCGACCCAGGAATTTCGAAGTAGGTCAGCTGGTACTGAGGCGTATTCTGCCACATCACCAGGAAGCGAAAGGGAAATTTGCTCCAAATTGGAAAGGCCTATACATCATAAGGAAGATATTGCCGAGAGGAGCATTGTATCTAGGTGATATCGAAGGAAATGAACCTGAAACAGCAGTAAATGCAGACGCAGTCAAGAGATACTACGTCTAAATTATACTCCAGTGGTCCTGACATATTTGAAATGACGGAGGTTTTTATTCCCCACTACTCCCAAACACTATCAACTCTCTCTACAAGCCCTTTGAGCCGGACCCATCCCTTCGGCGACTTCAAAAAAAAAAAAACATTAATTGAGGCCTGAACTACGTTTGACTTGATTCCGAAAGGATACGTAGGCAGCCTCTCCCTGAGGTTCAGTCACACCAACAATAAAATCCCATTTACCCTGAAATTGAAACCGGGGCACGCTAAACGGTTTAGAAGTTAGTATCATTTACCTCTCTTTACCAAGCACAAGCTTTCAGATCAATTACCAAAGATAGTGGGAAGCCAATAAGCGTCACGAATGGAGACCGGCACACTCTAAATTGAGAGATAAAATGAGAGAGTCTCGTTGGTGAAAACCTTCGGGCACCACGAGGCGACGGGAGTAGAGAAACCAAAATGAGAGAGCTTGTTTAGTAAAAACTCACAAAGAGTGCTATCAAGCGATGACAGGAAGAGAAATGAGAGAGGTCAGCCAGCGAAAACCCGCAAAGGGCGCTGTTGGCCGAAAGAATGAGCCCACCCAAGGAGATCCCGGCAAAGTTCCACCGGTTTGGAATCATAGATCCGTTTTGGTTCGGCAGGAAACGCAAGTTCGTTGAAGGTCAGGCGTCCAGTCCAAAGAGCATGTCATGTCATTTAAAGCCAGCATTATCTTCCTCAGATAAGTCTTTCTCGTCCCGAAGGGGATACTCCTTTTCTGAAATTCGTTTTTTTTTTCTTTTCTTGGTTTTTCTTCGAATTTCTTTCATGTTTAACCCTAAGTTCTAGATATACCAGAAAGGACAGGTGGCAGGTTTGGTTGCACGAAATTCCGTTTCATGAAGGAAAACACCTCGTTTCATTGGTACGTCTATCCAAACCTGATGAATCATGATGTTTGACGGCGTTCGAAGTAAAGAGGAAAGAGAGAAATTTCCCCAACAAGTCCGCCTCGGACAAATCCCCACAGGGTTTCCCTTTGTACGAATCCGCACAAAGAATCCACTTTGTAAATATTCCCTAAAAGGTCTGCTCCGGCGAAATCCGCACAGATTTTTCTCTTGTACAGATCCCCACAGGGTCCTCCCTTTGTTAAAAAAAAATGGGACACAAATCCCCATCACATCCCCAGCGAGTCCCTTTGTAAAAATTCCCCAACAAGCTTACCCCAACAAATTCTAGAAAGCCCGCTTTGAAACAAATCCACAACATGCCCCGTTGTACAAAAATCCACATAAAGAATCCACTTTGTAAATATTCCCCCACAGAGCTTCCTTTTGTACAAATCCCCACAGAATACCTCCAATAAAATCCCCGTTGAGAATCTCCAAGCAAAACGGGACACGAAAAAAAAAAGAAAAAAAAAAGCCTTACGAGGCAAATCATCACAGAATCTGGAAATACAAGCCTGAGCAGTCTAAAGGGTTTCGCCATTTGAATCAAATCAATGGCGGGACTTCACAACAGAAACAAAGACGCAACAAAGCAACTGGGAACGATCAAGGTCACCGAACCGACCGTCATTTCCGAACTAACAATTGTTCTTTGTCTGAAAAGTTGAAACAGGTATAATCCAAGACAACCGTGCAAGAACCAGGTGTCACCCAAAGAAGAGGGTACATGGGTACAAGAAATATTTTGGCAATAAGTAATTCACTCGAAAGATAAGTTTCCACGAGACTCCTTTTTATCTTCTACTAAAACAAGAAAATTCAAAAAAAAAGGTCAGTTATTATTCTCGAACTTTGTCCCCAGCCAGTCAGCATTACGGTTTTAATCCCTAAACTGAACTCTTTCCATCCAGTCAGCATTAGGGTTTTAAACCTTAAACTGAACTTTTTCCATTCAGTCAGCATTAGGGTTTTAAACCCTAAACTGAACTTTTCCTTTCAGTTAGCATTAGGATTTTAAATCCTAAACTGAACTTTTCCTTTAGTCAGCATTAGGGTTTTAAACCCTAAACTGAACTTTTCCTTTAGTCAGCATTAGGGTTTTAAACCCTAAACTGAACTTTTCCATGCAGTCAGCATTAGGGTTTTAAACCCTAAACTGAACTTTTTCCTTCAGTCAGCATTACGGTTTTAAAACCCTAAACTGGACTTTTTCCTTTAATCAGCATTAGGGTTTTAAACCCTAAACTGAACATTTTCCAGTCAGTCAGCATTAGGGTTTTAAACCTTAAACTGAACTTTTCCTTTCAGTCAGCATTAGGGTTTTAAACCCTAAACTGAACTTTTCCTTTCAGTCAGCATTAGGGTTTTAAACCCTAAACTGAACTTTTCCTTTCAGTCAGCATTAGGGTTTTAAACCCTAAACTGAACTTTTCCATGCAGTCAGCATTAGGGTTTTAAACCCTAAACTGAACTTTTTCCTTCAGTCAGCATTACGGTTTTAAAACCCTAAACTGAACTTTTTCCTTTCAGTCAGCATTAGGGTTTTAAACCCTAAACTGAACTCTTTCCCTTTAGTCAGCATTAGGGTTTTAAACCCTAAACTGAACTTTTCCTTTCAGTCAGCATTAGGGTTTTAAACCCTAAACTGAACTTTTCCTTTCAGTCAGCATTAGGGTTTTAAACCCTAAACTGAACTTTTCCTTTCAGTCAGCATTAGGGTTTTAAAACCTAAACTGAACTTTTTCTTTCAGTCAGCATTAGGGTTTTAAACCCTAAACTGAACTTTTCCTTTCAGTCAGTATTATGGTTTTAAACCCTAAACTGAACTTTTTCCGTTAGTCAGCATTAGGGTTTTTAACCCTAAACTGAACTTTTCCTTTCAGTCAGTATTATGGTTTTAAACCCTAAACTGAACTTTTTCCGTTAGTCAGCATTAGGGTTTTTAACCCTAAACTGAACTTTTTCCATTCAGTCAGCATTAGGATTTTAATCCCTAAACTGAACTTTTCCATTTAGTCAGCATTAGGGTTTTAAACCCTAAACTGAATTTTTTCCTTTAGTCATCATTAGGGTTTTAAACCCTAAACCGAACTTTTCCAGCCAGTCAGCATTAGGGTTTTAAACCCTAAACTGAACCTTTCCTTTCAGTCAGCATTAGGGTTTTAAACCCTAAACTGAACTTTTCCATTCAGTCAGCATTAGGGTTTTAAACCCTAAACTGAACTTTTCCAGTTAGTCAGCATTAGGGTTTTAAACCCTAAACTGAACTTTTTCCATTCAGTCAGCATTAGGGTTTTAAACCCTAAACTGAACTTTTTCCATTCAGTCAGCATTAGGGTTTTAAACCCTAAACTGAACTTTTCCTTTTAATCAGCATTAGGGTTTTAAACCCTAAACTGAACTTTTTCCAGTCAGTCAGCATTAGGGTTTTAAACCCTAAACTGAACTTTTCCTTTCAGTCAGCATTAGGGTTTTTAAACCCTAAACTGAACTTTTCCTTAGTCAGCATTAGGGTTTTAAAACCCTAAACTGAACTTTTCCTTTTAGTCAGCATTAGGGTTTTAAACCCTAAACTGAACTTTTCCTTTAGTCAGCATTAGGGTTTTAAACCCTAAACTGAATTTTTCCTTTCAGTCAGCATTAGGGTTTTAAACCCTAAACTGAACTTTTTCCTTTTGTCGGCATTAGGGCCCCAACCCTAAACTGAACTTTTCCCCAGTTGGTCAGCATTAGAGTTTCAACTCTAAACTGAACTTCTCCCCAGCTAGTTGGTATTAGGGCTCCAACCCTGAACTGAACATTCATATCCTCTTTCATCAATTTTTTGAACTTCCTGGCGAATAATCCACGAAATTTTCCTAGTGAAAACTAGGGCAGAAAATTTCGTTCGTTTATTCTTCCCCGCAGGTCTAACCTCGAGCCACACGGATCGAAACCACCCACGAGATGAGTCTCAACTCAGAATCAAAGAAGAAAAAGACAAAAAGAAGATGTCCCGAGATATCGAAGTAAATGGAAGGCGGATCGACTTCAACATTTGATTAAGGCCCTGAACTCTGCCAGTCGCGTCTCACTCAGCATCCCAAAGATTAAACGAGCACCTACAACTCGCAAGCATCACGATTCAGATCGAAGTCTACAAGCAAAATCAACTAAGACCCAAGATCAAGTCGCAAAAAAATCATAGATAGGGATCTTGTAACTAGCAGTTGACATGCATATAAGTATTTAGTTCAGTTTCAATCTTTCTTTGGTTGTAATAAGGCGGTCAGTAAAGCAACGGTGACAACAGCAACAGCAGTAACAGCAAGCATTGCAATCCCATGGTAGTCCCAGCTATCAAGAATTTCCCGAACTACATTGACCTGATTCCTGTTTAGCCCAGGATATGTAGGAAATCTTTGAAGCAAAGATTCGGTCAGATCTTTCAAAACATGCTTCACACGGAGTAGTCCATAGGCAAAAATCGCTCATATCCGCTCACTTTATCTTTGCACGAAAACTCTTCGTGTTTCCGAACAAAGAGGGGCAGCTGTGAGCACGTGATTTTTATTTTACGCGACAATCACACCAAATGAAACAAAAATAATAGCGATCGGTCTTGCTGTACAATTTTTTGGATTTTTCACGTGGCATTTTATTAATTATCTATGATTTTTGTCCATTTTTTATTATTTAAATAAAATACAAAAAAAATGTGTGTGTCATGTGCAGTTTGAACCGTAATCCGGTTATTAAATAGAAAAATCATAAATATGCATCTTTGTCCGTGATTGTTGTTTCGTTTAATTTTATTTGCTTTAAATATTTTAATATATGTGTGCAAATAATTGTATTAAGTGTTTAATTAATGAATTTTAATTTTATTTACTTAGGTTTTGTTTTAAAATAAAAAATATAATAAAAGAGAGTGCAGAATTGGGTTGAAATCAGTTTGGGCCTATTCTCGTTTTAATTCGAGGCCCAAAATCAAACCCAAAACCCCATGTGTACCCGGTCCACACCAGCTGACATCCAGAGCGTCCAAACGATGTCGTAGTGATCGAGTCTGATCTAGGCCATTGATCTCAGATTGATCAACGGCCAAGATCACTTCCCCATAACCCATGATGAACCCAACCCATTCCACCCGGACCGACCCCAACCCTTTTACACCTGAAACGACACCGTTTCCCGTTAGCTTAAGGATCCTGGCCCTTCATCGTGTCTCATCCAATGGCCAGGATCCATTCACCCACTCCATATTTATGCTTCCACTCGTACCCCGCCCCCTATCCAAATACCCCTACCTTCCATCGTCCTCACCACAGTCCCCCAACCCCTAGCCGCCCCTGTACACCTTCACCATGAAAGCCGGCGGCATGAACGCCGGTGGCCCTCACCATAACACCCTAGGACCACCTTGACACCCTGAACATAAATCCACCAACCGTTCAGCTCAAATCCCATCCCACCTTCTCGAATCTTCATTTGAAGATTTGAGTCAAAACTCGATTTACACCGATGCACCCTAGTTTCATACCAGATAGTCCCTAGACCTCCCTCGTGACCAAACCATGGTTGGTTTGGTCCGAATCTAACCATGGAAGCCCAAGTCCCAAATCTACCATCTACGAACCCTAGAAGCCCCAAGCCTGGTCCGTGTCTGTTTAAGCCAAGAGATTAGGGTCTAATGGACCTTAATCGAAGTGTTTCTCATTTGAGAAACACTTCGATTAAAGTCCATTCAACCTTGAGAAGGGTCTGTTCAAACACAAGCTGATTTTTCTAATTTTTTCTTTCAAAGATTTTAAGGTAAGTTTGTTTTCTCTTCTTTATTTCAGTTCGTGTGTTTGTTAAAGGTCTATTTGTATGGCCAAATGTCTTGTTTAATTTGTGTTTTGAATTTTACCAACTGTGTCCTGTCCACCTTTCCTGAACCTATGTGTTTGATTAAGTCCTTCTTCTATTCACTAATAATATGTAATGTGTATGTACTGTGCAATCAGTTGAACTTCAAATTTGACTGATTAACTGATTCCTCGAGTACAATTTTGCTTAGTCAATACAATTCGAATCATGTGTTTGATACTGTTAAATGTCTGATCATGGTTTCGATGGTACATGTTATGATTAGTATAGTCGAGTCGACATATGTCGTCAATTAGTTTCAGTTGTCCGAACAATAACCAATTGACCTGCTTCTGTTAAGCATTGCCTGAATCAATTAGGAACTGAGTTTAGTTACTTATAGTTGTTAATTTGATTTCAGAAATCTAAGGTTTGGTCTGTAATTGCAATCTGAATTGATGGCATGTGCACTTGTGCACAACATGTGCATAAAGGCCCTTTTTGGATTAAAATAGCTTGACAGCATATGCTGTCAGATTGTATTCATGTTGCCCATGTCTGCTTTTAGTTAATAAAATGGGAAAGGGGGACTGTCAGGGAATCTCATGGGGGAATTTGATTTTTTAAACATTTGAGTGGAAAGACAGGAAGAAAGGGAAGGGGTTCTGATTGTCTAACAGGCTGTTAAAGGGCTGATTTTAGGCTTATAAAAGGAAGAACTTCCATTAGGAAAGCAGGGGACCTGGATTTAGAGGAAAAAAAGGAATTTTGAAAAGAAAAGAGATAGTGAGAGGGGATATACAGGTACAGACACAGATACACACACACATACAAAAGGGAAGCTGAAACCAAACAGAATCAGCTTCTGAGTGAGAAAGAGAGTTCCTTTTTTTTAGAAATCAGGAGGGGAGATTTAGAAAAGAAATTCTTGTTCGTCTGGAATCAAAAACACTACTTTTCCTCATCCTTTCGTGTCTGAAATCCAGCATCCAGTTTGTTTTGTTTCTATCAGGTTTTAGGATTTTTCCTTTGAGTTTTGAAAAGGTCGACATTGAGCATTGTACCATTGGTTTACTGCTTTGGTCTGTTTTGTCTGGGATTGTCATTACTGCTGTATCGCTTTGTTGTTACTGCCATTCTTGTTGTTGCTGTTGCTGACTCTTCTGCTTCCACTTCTTCTTTGCATTTCAGTATCCAGGTACACATTTCGAGTCCCATATTGGTGTAACTGTAACAGTTTGAAAGCATGAAATGAAAGAAGTTGAAGAAGTTTAAATGTCTGTTGTAATACTCATGGTACATTGATTTCTTTTGGTATAATTAATTAGTTTGTAATTCAATAGTAGGAAAAGATTAGTTAGTTGATATTTAACTGAGTTTTAGTCTCTTGCGTCTTAGTTTATAGTTGTTTGTCGGTATGGGGTATGTAATTGTACAGTACACAGAATGTACGAGTAATTGACATAGTGACTGACCAGATTCTTGTTTAGCTATAATGATATGCATACGATAGAATACTTCCACTTTACACAATGATGTTCTGTTTTATTTTAGTTCTTATCAGGACCCGCTAGGCAGTATATAGGAGCACGTTCGAATCCCCATTAGTAATAATGCCTAGTAGTTAATTCCCTTAATCTAGCCTAAATAAGTCTAGTTCAATTCAAGAAATGTTTGGATGTAAGTATAGCATTTCGTCAGCTCGTATGTAGTTTCTTTATCAAATTAAAGCATTTTCCGTGAAGTATAATGTTTTCTCCACTTTGTAAATAATTAATCAAAAATTGATAAAGAATCCGGATTAGGCCAAAGCATATAATTAAATTAGCATGTATCTTTTTCTTCTATTTTTAGAGACAAACGCATTAGAAATGTAGCCACTTTAGGATATCTTTTTAATAACGAGACGAGCCTCGACAAACAAAAATGCACAGGCTGCGGGGCCCTCTAAATATATATATATATTAAAATACTCAGAATTTGGGACACGCCGTTTAGCGAATTTTACGGCCTTCCCAAAATAATAATAACGCGTTAGACTCTTCAGGCGCGATTTAATTAAATTACATTCTTAAATTCGGGTGCGCATTTATGTGACCCAAATTCAAATCTCAACGGAGTCGAAATATGTTAATAACTACGGGTGCATTGATTGTGATGTGGTTCGAGATGCATTTTCACGACGTTGCAATTCTATAAATATAAATGATAATAGTAAAAGCGGTTTAAACTTAACAAAAGCACATAAGTCACAACATGTATTTAAATCAGGTATTTAGCCATTATAACAATTTAAGCGACCGTGCTAGAACCACGGGATTCGAGGGTGCCTAACATCTTCCCTCGGGTCAACAGAATTCCTTACTTAGAATTTCTGGTTCGCAGACTTCATTTGGAAAAGTCGAAAATTTCCTCGATTTGGGATTCAAGATAAACCGGTGACTTGGGACACCAAAAACCAAACCTTTCTCAAGTGGCGACTCTGAATTAAATAAATAATCCCATTTCGAATATTGTCACTTAAATTGGAAAAACTCACTCGCGCACTTAACCCTTCGGGGAGGGGCGCGCAAAAAGGAGGTGTGACAGTTACTTCATGACACCTTAGCAAGGAATGATATTAGTCATTCCTTTATTACATGGCTAATTGCCACGTGGGGTTGGGGATGGGATATTTAATCTTTATCCACTTATTAGTTAACTGGGTAATGTTTTGTTACCCGGTAATAAATCAATTACTTGCATAATTTAAAAATTGCCCCAAATTACTTAAAATTCTACATATTTTTAATATACTTTATATATTATACTACAGTGGTCATATGGTACCTTGCATGATACTAGTTTATAATTATCGGGTATTATCACTTGATCCGTATTTTATCCCAAATAGGTCATTTTCAACGAAACTCATTTTCTCTAATTCGTGCATCATTTATCCTTCATGATACTTATTTATCGCTTGTTATAAATTGCATAAATGCATTAACGTCAAGATGATCTCACCCCTGAGTCTACGTCATTTAATTGAAGACGGAATTTTAACGTACGAAAAACACGAGATGTAACACAAGGTCTCAGACCTTAGTCATACACAAAATCCGGGAACCTACCAATACCACATTTACACATACCTCATGCCAAAACTGATGTAAATTTGACTCTGTAATCTGAATGCCACTAGTGGACTCCTCCACTTGGCGCGAAGACATAGAAAACATCATCTGACGATCCGCAAAATTAACATTCACAGCTCTTACAACACCAATCACAAGGTACTCCAATACCACCAACTATCTTCAATCAACGTCCACCTCATGAACTTGTCATAATCTCGACTAGTAAACCAATTAAAACTTCTCAAGCTCATACTCATCAACCCGATGTCGGAACCCGCTGCGCCTCCATATGAACAACTGAATAGCCTCTCAATACCCATGTATCTTCAGTCTGGACGACACTTTGAGACAATGTCTGAGCATCCTTGACTCCCTTGTAGCCCATCTATAGCATCACGAACCATGGGCGCATAGTGGACTTTGAGAGCGTAATATTATATACGAGTGGATGTAAATGAACATAAGTTATATGCTTTGAGCTTAATCAATATCGCATGATAAGGAATGAAAGATATGAGATTATCCTAGTAGTTCTGTAGCCTCTCGAAGATAAGTATAGACGTCTCCGTACCGATCTGCAAGATTCTACCAAATCTGCTAATGACTCGTAGCACCTATGAACCTAAAGCTATGATACCAACTTTTCATGACCCATAATCCCTCTGAAGGAGTCGTGATGGCACCTAGTCTCTAAACTAGGTAAGCCTAGCATTAACATAAATGACATTGATATTCACTAACTTCAAATTAGATAACTTTGAACAGTTACAATTTCCAAAATCGGTAGTACAAGTCATAAGCCTTTCTAGGAGTAGTTATACATAATACATACATCACCGTTCCAGAACAAAAAGGAACCAATGGAAATAAGTACAAATGAAGGTGACTCTAAGGCCTGCAAAGGCAGCAGCAGGTTTACCTTGAGTCTCCACCGCGATGATCCCCACAGCTATTATCGCTCAAATACCTGGATCTATACAAAAATATACAGAAGTGTAATATGAACACACCACAGCTGTGCCCAGTAAGTATCAAGACTAACCTCGATGGAGTAGTGACAAGGGATAGTCAAGACACCTACTAGTCTAATTAATTGAACAGGATATAATAATAAACTAATGATGGTAAAGACAGCAAAGTAATACCAATAACATGGAGAAATCAAACTACAGACAGTAGAGATAATAAAAGGAAACATGGGTGGTAACATAAGATAACCAAGTAAATTAACACCAACATAGCTGGGACACAGACAAGTAAAAATGTGCTCAAATAAGGAAGGTGATATTAACTCAATCAATCACATCATTTTTACTACACAATTCCAACCATCTCAAAACTCGATGTCTCATACCATAACCTCAATTTCTAAACCTTTAACACACACGGCACCTTCTGCCCACATATTTCTATCTCGTTTTGCACAACAACATCCTCATGCTACCCATTACATAGTGTCTGTAATAAATACAATTAAGATGTTCAAGGAGTCTCATTTATATAACATAAAGTAAATTACAGCTTCTAAACCAATTAGGAAATCAGCGAGAAAATATGAAGTTATTTTTAGAAATTATTTGAATGAAAAAAATACCCTTTTCAAATAAAATATCACATCGAATAAATTATTGCCTTTAATATAGGATTTATTAAATTAAAACTTAATAGAAATTCCTTCTTAAGTAAGATTCAATCTCAAATGGGTTAAGAAAATTTAAACGAGAAACTAACTGAAATAAAATATAACAATTATTGGAATTTGAATTATTGAAATGTATATATACACACAACGAGTTCAAATTTAAAAGTCATACATAGTATCATAATACTAATTCCTTTATTTTCAATCACTATATTACTAATAACTTAGTAGGATATGAGGAAATGATGCAACGTAGTAAATTTACTTTGAAATTAATTCACCGGAGTAATAGTTTCATGAAAAGAATTCATGGAACAATGGCAAGTCAATAACTCAATGTCAATAACCCGATCCTCAAAACTCAGTGGAACCCGAATAAAAAGTATCAAAGTTTTGAACAATTGAACTAGGGTCTTATCAGTATCTAGGTGTAACCAATCCCAAAGTGAAATGTAAAACTACCGAATAACTTGCACAGTCAGAGAGGAATACATAAGCACATATATTGATGTGGCGCGCATCCCGATCCCATCAATCCTCCTTTATTCCTCTGTAACAATTACAATAAGAGTAAATAGTACATATATATATATACATTGCGACGTACAACCCGATTCCACCAATCCTCCCTTATTCCTCCGTGACAATATGTTGCGACGCGCAACCTGATCCCACCAGTCCACCCTTATTGCTCCTCAATATATCACCCTTATTTCTCCTATTGCGGCATGCAACCCTATCCCACCTATCCAACCTTATTACTCTTATTGTGGCGTGCAACCCGATCCCACCGGAAAATATCAATTCTCCCTTATTCCTCCTCAATATATCACCATTATTCCTCCTGTTGCGGCGTGTAACCTGATCCCACCAAACAATAACTTAAATCAACAATAACAACAACAACAACAACAAATCAACAACTCAATTACAAGAATTTCTACTATCAAAAGTATGAGTACACGACAACAAGAGCATCACATAAAAATCAACGGAATACAGCAACCTTTACAAGGACAACGAGACATGTAAGGCACGTGATAACTTCACCGACAACCACAACAATTGGACATGTAGCATATTTGCACAAAGTCATAGAGGAACTCACAATTAAGAAGTATCAAAACAATAAGGAAGGTAACCACTTCAATTAAGACAAATAAGGGCCAGATAACAAGTAAGCGTTAGAGAAAAGCTAACAGCATCGTATAGAGCATGTAGAGGTAAAACTAGCAAATAGGAAACCCAATTATATCAGAAAACTTCCCAATTAATGAACATAAGGACCAAAGAACCCTAAAGGCAAATTTTCCATAAATAAGACCGAGCACGCACTCGTCACCTCGCATACACACGCTACAATTAACATAAAGGACTCAAATCCTAAGGGGGAGTCCCCACACAAGGTTAGGAAAGATACTTACCTTAATCCGGCCAATTCAACACTCAATTTAGCTTTTCCTTTACCAATTCATCAACACTCCGCTCAATCTAGCCAAAAATGACTTAAATACATCAAACAATGCAAGAGAAAATAATTTCAATTAACAAAGTTATGATTCTACAAAAGTCAACTCCCTGGGCCCGCATCTCAGAACCCAAAAAAATTTACAAAAATTGAATAACCATTCCGATACGAGTTCATCCATACAAAAATTATCTAATTCCGATACCATTTCGTCCTTCAAATCATCATTTTATATATTTGAAAGACTTTACAATTTTCCCTAAATTTTCCTTTAGATTCTCATAAATTTGATGTTAAATCTAAGATATAATCACAAAATATAGTTGAAAATTGATTATAGACACTTGCCCAATAATTTGGTATGAAAATATTCTCTCAAAATCACCCACTCTCCGATCTAGGGTTCACAATATGGAAAAATGAAGCTAACATTCGGATTGCCCAGCTTTTAGTAGGCTTCAAATGTCGCATTTGCGACACTGGGTTTGCAAATATGAACTCGCAAAAGCGAAGAATACTTCGCAAATGCAAAGCCTGAGCTACCCTGTCTCTATCGCAATTGCGATGAAGGGCCTTCGCAAAAGCGGCCCAAATGTTCGCAATTGCGAACTACCCTTGCCCAGATGGTTTTCGCATTTGCGAGACTGGCTGCGCAAAGCCTGCCACTCCCAGCCTTTTTCGCAAATGCGATTCAATGTCCGCAAAAGTGGTGGTCGCAAATGCGACCCATAACTCGCAAATGTGAGATCAGACAGCAATATATCAGAACTTTCTTCCTAACACTCTAAAATGCGCTCGAAACTCATCCGAGCCCTCGGGTCTCCAAACAAACACCCACAGAGGTCTGAACACATAACATGAACTCGCTCGCGCAATCGAAATACCAAAATAACCTCTAGAACCACGAGTCGGATGCCAAAACATATGGAAATCACTATGAACTTCAAGAATTTCTAGAATTTCAACCAAGCGTCCGAACCACTTCAAATCAACTCCAAATGACACCAAATTTTGCAGGCAAGTCCCAAATGACATAACAGAGCTGTTTCAACTTTCGGAATCACATTTCAACCTTGATAACACAAAAGTTAATTCTCAATCAAACCTCTTCATTTTCCAAAACTCAACTTTTTCAACTTTCCAAAAATACCTCAAATTACCTACGGGCCTCCAAATCCGAATCTGAATGCACGCCTAAGCCCAAAATCACCATACGAAGCTACTGACATCATCCAAAATTCGTTCCGGAGTCGTTTATGTAAAAGTCAAGTTCCGATCAAATTCTCACTGCTTAAGCTTCCAAAACTAGATTCCTTCTTCCAATTCGACTCCGATTCATCCAGAAACAGAATCCAACCATGCACGCAAGTCTATACACATAATATGAAGCTACTTGTGACCTCAAACTGCTGAATCGGACGCAATTGCTCAAAACGACCAGTCGGGTCGTTACATCCTCCTCCAATTAAACATACGTTCGTCCTCGAACGTGACCAGAGTCATTCCAAAGCCATCGAACCACTGCATAAGCCCACTATACATATACCTGGGGTGATTCCCCATTACCCAACATATACAGGAATGACAATGTAACTTAACTGAAGGTCTCACCTCATCATTAGTCCAAAACCTTGGGACAGGACCCAAACCTCAACATCTAAAATTCATCGTAGGACCCGAATCCCATATCATGATACTGTATGAACCTAAACAAATTGAATGGAGCCAAAAATTCCAATCCAAAATATAATTACATGATGTTCCACACACCTCAAATGCCCGACGCAATTCCCTGTGACCACAATATCTGCTCAAATAACATCCTGGATGCTGGCAATACACTTTACATTGAATATAACCTTGTTCCAGACCTCCACAACACTTCCCATGATAAAGAAACATGCGGAAACTCATAGCCTCCCATGAAATCAACAAGTCAAGAAGCTCTCTCGCCCGCCAAGGGCCATTATCCAAATTTTAGCAGAAACATCCTCATACTTCCAAACACTCCTCATCCCAATACCATAGTACTAATCTCATGTCTAAGAACCTCATCTCAACCAATACAAGCATCCCACTAACAACTCATCACGGAACCACACAGATTCTTACACCACACAGCTCGTATACTAAACCAGCAATAACTCAATTATGCAACACAAATAAAAGGAAAGTAAGGTACGAGGATTATCTAACAAGTACAACATGTGTAATAATAAAAGTACAGTTTTCATTAAATCATCCCACAAAGGGAAACAAAACACCAAATAAACACAAGGA
Source organism: Nicotiana sylvestris (assembly GCF_000393655.2). Classification (NCBI taxonomy): domain Eukaryota; kingdom Viridiplantae; phylum Streptophyta; class Magnoliopsida; order Solanales; family Solanaceae; genus Nicotiana; species Nicotiana sylvestris. Next base: position 70,488,371 of record NC_091063.1, read on the forward strand.
AAGGGCATCTCACATAACATCTGTTGCATCGTGCAGCCCACACCCAAATACTCATCAAGCCAAAATGCTCGGATTCACTGATCACATGAATACTGATATCAAGCAGAGCCTAGTGCACAAGTATAACTGTGGGAAAATGAATAGAAATAAATGAATAAACTTGGAAGAAAGCAAGCACGACTAAGGTGCAATGAGCAAATCAACATCACGAGGGCTATCTCGCCCGCATTGCCATAAGGCCTGAACAGAATTAAAACATGCGTGGAGAATAATCATACAACCTCACAGCCCATCACAATATAAGAGAGTATCACATAACAAAGGCTAAGGGCACAAATAATATTCATTCTGCCCGGTAACACAACCATGATGACAATCTCACATGAGCACCCAAACTTGACCTGAAACAAAATGCATATTCTCATTGAGCTTTCAAATACCCCCCAACTCAAATCTTGATCATTTCCAAATAGGTAAATATCCTTCCAAAAATCTACAGCAACCTACCAATTGTTATAGTGAGCAATGATCAAGTCATTCGAATAGGCTTACTATTCATCAATTTTAATTTTTACTTCCCTTTCAAATTTTAATTTCTCATTATTTATATGTTTTAGCATTATTTATACTGTTTTAGAAGTCTTTACAAATTAATATGGGACACACGTGCAACGCACGTATCTAGAAACTAGTTAAGTAAAATAAATTTATTAATTGCATTATTCATAAATAATATATGAGTAAATCCCCATATCTCTTCCTTAAAAAATTATAAATGACAATACGTTTTTAGAATAGTAAAGGCGTGATGAGAAAAAAAAAATCTATGTCTTCTTAGCTTTTATAATGCCAAATATTTTTATCAAATCTTTTGACCAAAGTGAAAAATAAAAGGATATAAAAAATATAACAAAGTCTAAACATCAAATACGTATAAATATTATTCTTTTCAATTTTCTTCGTCCTACTAGTTTTTTCCTCTCAACTATTTATATCATCGATGGAGAAAGGAGTGATAGAATGGGATACTTCCTCCTCTTTTTCTTTCCTTTTCCTGATATTCAAGAAAGAATTACAAGAAAATACACTCGACTTTACACCATAACAAAAAATGGCTCATATTCTTAATTATTACCCGGTCTAGCTTATATTGTACATATTTTGAAAGTACCAGTTCTTGCAAATTCAAAATTTGTATTCTTGCTATCATTGCTTCTAAAAGTTATGGAGTTAAATCTGTGTTCTCACAACCGTTGCTTTCACTCTCTCTTCTTCTCACATCTTTTATATATGTTTTAAGGGGTCGTCCGCCATTACTGTTTCTCCACCTGGTTGCATTGTAAAATAAATTGAAGAGTAGAAGTCCACCATTAAAGGTCATTCAAATCTTTGCTTTAGAAAATAAATTTTTTTGAGTTTATTGGTTGTTTGGATTGGATGTTGTTCCAATTGATTGAAAATATCAAAAGGAGTTCAAAGGTTAAATTTGAAGTGATTTGGAGTAGATTTGAGTTGAATTTCAGAAAAGATGCAAGGAAGAAGACGAAGTAAGTTTTTTGTATAATTATGTATAAACTCATCTTATACACCTTTATACAAACGTCTGTAGACGAACTTCTTCCACGATTTTCAGTTGCAATTCTTGTTCAAAACCAGTCCAAATCTCCATTAAATGACTTCAAATTTTATATACAACCTCCTTATACTATTTCTAACAAATCTAAATAACACCAACTTCAAATTTCTCACAAAATCAATTTCGGAATTTAAACCCACATATTTAAGCTTGTTAAAAATCTAATTTTCACCGCCCAAATAGATTTGGTTTGTTGAACTAATATTTGAGTCACGGTTACTGATTCGAAAATTAACTTAAAAGCTTGAACAATCTTTTTTTAAAATTAAATGATAATTTTGAGAACCTATTGGAGTTGGATGTTGGATCTTAGCCTATTATTTTTGGGCTAGTTAGTTGTAAATTGAAATATGAGCTATAAAATTGAAAAGTGGGGAGCCCAGTTGTTCTTGTATGAAATTTTTCCTATAATCAATCACGGGAAGATAAAAAATTTCAGATTTCCACCATTTCTCATTACATGTTTCATAAATAAAAGTTGCACGGGGCGACCAATATACCCATTTTTTTAAAAAAGTTTAACTTGTACCCACTTCTAATTTTAAACAACTTCAGCCCCCTTTCTCCTCCTCCTCCTCTTCCTCCTCCTCCTTCTTCTTCTTCTTCTTCTTCTTCTTCTTCTTCTTCTTCTTCTTCTTCTTTCTTCTGCTGATGTTGGTGCTGCTATGAAACTTCAGTTCATGGAATAATTGCCATAAGTATGTTTATCAGATTATTTAAAAATAAATTATAAATAATTACGTAAGTTAGTAGACAATAATTTGTGAATATTTCCATGTACGGGAAGTTTAAGGTCACACTTAGTGATTCTTTTCATGATAATTCTATTCTTTTCACGTTTATTGTTTCCAAAATTTATGATTTAGATACTGTTGGCAATCAGATTATTTATCTAGTATATTAGAAAGCTTTTTCAAAAACTTCAGCTTATATAGTGCTGAAATTTTTACAAATGAACTAAATAACTTCAGCATCTTCTGCTGAAGTTTTTAAAAAAGCTTTAAGACAAAACTAATGAATGCAGGACAAAAAAACTTCAGCTTATTTAGTGCTGAAGTGTTTATAAATGAACTAAATAACTTCAGCATCTTCTGCTGAAGTTTTTGAAAAAGTTTAGTGACAAAACTAATGAATTCAAGACCAAAAAAACTTCAGCAAATAGAGAATAAAATTTCAGCTACTATGCTTAAGTTCAGCAATTACAAACAAAAACTTCAGAAAATAGAGAACAAAACTTCAGCTATTATGCTTAAGTTCAGCAATTACAAGCAAAAACTTCAGCAAATAAAGAACAAAACTTCAGCTACTATGCTTAAGTTCAACAATTACAAACAAAAATTTCAGCACACTTGGTTCAACAATTTTTGCTACTTCAGGCCCGTCTACTAGAATGCTGAAGTTTTGCGTGATTGCTTTTGCTACTTCAGCCTCGTATGCTGAAGTTACGCGAAAAGCGGGTACGCTTGCAATTGTTTTTGCAAAACGGATACAAGTTAAAACGTGACACAAAAAGCGGGTATAGATGCAAATACCCCGTTTCATAATATTGACGCATTCATTTCTTCTTTTTCCTTTTCATAATAATGTTAACCGCGGTAAAGTCACAATATTCCTTTCGTTTCTAGAAAAGTCACCTTAATATTCAGCTGACGGAAAAAAAGATGCAAAAGACAAGTTTGCCATGCTACAAATATAATCATTTACTAGTCCTCTTGGAATTTGTTATAGAACTATCTTTCGGAAACTTTATAAATGTTTATACAGTAGAAATAAAGTTATTTTGTTTTACCATCAACTTGAAGAGCATTTCCAACTACTAGCCAGATATATGTGCCTTTGCCTTGCAAGTGTTTGTCATAAATGAAAATTGCAACTGATAATCTCAAATTATCTATTTGAAAATTTATTTACTGGTGAGCACAAAAATAACTGATAAATAGACATTGTTCCTAACTCAAATTCAAAACTAGTTCAAAATTGGAGGATTATCCAAGACAATATATACAAAAATAATAGAGTAGGTTCTTTTCTTTTTTTCTTCTTTTTTAATTTTTTGAAAAGAACTTTGATAACCTGTTTTTGCATGTCTTAGCCGAAAATAGAGGGCTGAAATCAAAGCATCAAGATGCACTTTTTAAGCCACATCTAGTCTAAAACCTTTGGTGGGTCAACTTGGAATTGACCTATTCTTTATTGTCAGTTCACCAACATCGAATTGAACGAGTTACATAAACATGGCTAATTTTTACACCTCTAAATTTTTATGTCATGATATATAGGAGCCTAGAAGCTTGTTAACATCCAGTCAATAGTATGAAATGATTAAGATATGTGTATATTCTTGATATACTATATCTCCAAGATTCTCTGCTAATTGGACCAACAGAGAGCACTGAGGAGATTAAATTGGATGCACAATGGGCTTGACCATATTACAAAAGAATTAACTGATAAACTCAGCTGATTCTGTTAGTTCCATTGAATTCCTCTCTATGAAAAAACCAGGCTGTTTTGGTCGAGGAAGAACCAGACCTTCATTTTCCAACCAGAAAACTACTGATGCCATTGTAGGCCTATCCTCTGGTAGTTTTTGGACGCACAACAAACCAACCTGAATGCATCTCAACACTTGAGATTCTGAAAATGATTCTTCCAAACATTCGTCCATCAGTTCCAACGCTTTGCCTTCATTCCAAAGTAACCATGCCTAAAATAACAAACAGAACACGTTTATACAAATGCATTCACAATAGAAACAGCGGCTAACCAAACAAAGTTTTGTGCTGTATCTGCTTACATGCCCCAAAAGATTGTGATGATGTCCCAAATGATGAAATTTCCTGTTCCTTCTGCCACTAATTATTTCTAGAATGATTACGCCGATACTGAATACATCTGATTTTACTGAATATTTCCCATCAACAGCATACTCTGGCGACATATATCCGCTGCATCACCTCATAAATAATATAAGTTTATGTACTGATTGAATATAATAAAGATTGTATGCTGAAGGTTTGTAGAACTTACTATGTCCCTATTACTCTCTTAGTTTTTCCTTCCATTTGGTCTCCGCCAAAACTTTTGGCAAGGCCGAAATCAGAAATTTTGGCATTCAAGTTGCTATCTAACAAAATGTTGCTGGTCTTGAGGTCTCTGTGAATAATTCTAAATCTTGAGTCCTGGTGAAGATAAAGAAGACCTCGAGATATTCCCATTGCAATTTCAAAGCGGTTTTTCCATGCAAGTGATGCTTTTCTGCTTTGATCTGCACAATGTAGACTTGATCATTGAGGGCTGCAGAGATACTGAGGACTTATCAAATACTAGTAGTTTTTAGTTAATGAAACATGAGAAGCAGACCAAAAATGAAATAGTCCAAGCTAGTGTTTGGCATAAATTCATAAATTAGCATCCTTTCTTCTCCTTCAAGGCAGCAACCCAAAAACTTGACAAGGTTCCTGTGTTGCAGCTTGGAAATGAGAACGATTTCATTTTTTAACTCTTGAAGGCCTTGTCCAGAATTCTTTGATAGCCTCTTAACTGCTATCTCTTGTCCATTTGGTAGGATACCCTGCAATGTTTTTTAGCAACAGTCAAATGAGCCACTTCTAACTAGAGGTTGAAGATCAAAGTTGATTTACCTTGTAAACTGGTCCAAAGCCACCCTCACCAATCACATTAGCAGAAGAGAAGTTTTTAGTGGCACTAGTAACAGTAACTAAATCAAACAATGGCAACTCGGGGTCTTCGTTTCCAACTTCTGCACCTGTCAGTATATATTTGTCGGTCACGAGAATGATATTAATGAGCTCTTCCATAAAATAGATTATCAAAATTCAAAAATAAAGCAACCCAATCTTTTGGTAAAAGTAAAGAATATTAGCTAGATGGAGATTTTCTAATAAAGAATGTTGGACAAGAGTTACCTCTAGTATATTTATCTGTTCTTCTATTCTTTCTTTGGAAGGAAAACCAAGCTACAAAGCTGAGGATAAAAGCTGCTACCACTGCTGAAATGATCGCAATCAGGACTGACCTCTTTCTCCTCTTATTCCTGTCTGAATCTGTTCAATAACTATTCCATAAGCAGTCTTCAATTTACATATGAATTGGCCATATCAGTATGAATTGTTTCAGTGAGTTATTTTTATGTTGTCATTGAACCTCTTCCCCTAAGCTAGTAATGCTTTCAGGTACTGGACTTCCGTTATCTACATTCGCGCTGCTTCGCCTAGCTACATGGTGCTTCTACAAAGAGAGTTGAAGCACCTTCAGATTTTCAGTGTGCAGCGGACTATCTCAGGTAGCATCTAATACTTCCTGAAGCTAATATGTTTTGTGCAACAAAAGTTTCAAGAGGTCAAGTTAGAGGCGACTCCAACATTTATGGTTATCGGGCCAGATTTGGTGTGAATTATCACACACACACACACGCACTGGCCAGAGCTGAAGAAGTGTACAACCACCTAAGTTTGTGAGAAAACTTGCAAGGTATCCAAGAAGGAGAAATATATTGATCAAGAGGAGAAGGCGATAAGAGGAAAAGGAGTGACATAGAAATGTCTATATACAAGGTATTCCATTTTCTTCAAAATTTTACTTTATCTTTTGTTTTGATTTCAAATATGTCCCCAATTTCACACCCGATTTTGGTCAAAGTACCCAAAACCGGTTAACCAGACCCGGTATAGAGTCACACCCACACCCACGTTGTGTCGACATGGGTACCAAACCGTAAGTGAAGAGTCCGAGCGACTTAGATAACCACACCCTGACACATGGGCACCAAACCGTAAGTGAAGAGTCCGAGCGACTTAGACAACCACACCCTCTGTTGACATCCTATATCTGCCTTGACGTCTAGCATATCTTAAGCCTTTACAAGGGAGAAAATTTCTCCTTAGCAATCCTACTAATTTATCAGTGTAATAATTGTAGTTCCATACAAGAAGAGCGTAAGGGTCACTGTATTTGTAGGACGACATATTTATCAGCTCCTGCTTGTATGGCACCTCAAAGGGGAAAAAATTGCAGATAAGACATTCAATGGTTGATAAACCTTAGACAAATTTTCTTATGTTTCAGTAAGTTAGCAACACCACCAGGGTCGTCATAGTTGGATAAAAGCATTTTTATCATTTACAAATCAATTAACATATTACCAACTATTAAATCACCTAATAAACTTTAAATCAAGTAAGTACATAAGATAGTAGAGTTCCTTCAATTCTAAAGAGTTGTGAATCTATATTGTATAATAAAATGAGAAAATGGTACAGGGCAGGGTCATTACCTAATTCTGAAGCAGCGACTCTCACGAACAGGTTTTGATCATTCTGGCTCACCTCTCTAATATCAATGAGTTCACCAAACCATAGTAAGCATCCACTTCCGCCATTTCTAACATCGAGATTTGAGTAGGCTGTACAATTGCAATCAGCCAAGCACACTTTTTTGCATTCTTCAAGGTTCATGCTCTGATTATACCAGGATTGCCTAGAATCCGGCATCTTAATACCCGTCATTTTAAGAAAATCATCTTGGTTACAAGCCAAAGAAGTTCTCCTTACACAACCACTAGACCAGTCCGCTGCATACCATTGATTAGGATACCTGTGAAGACATAATTAACTAATTAAACGTGCTCTCTCTAATAACTTAACATGGTATCGAGTAAATAGAAGGGAGCATATGAAGGCATTAATAAGTAACTAAAAGTGTGCTCTCTTTAATAACTTAAACTTTTATATGAGATTGTCACATATTTTAACAATACCTAGGCTCAAAACCTTGTAAACAGTCACATGGAGGAGAGTTATTGATGTTGCAACTTGCATAAGGACCACATAAAGCAAAACGATCACAAGTATCAGATTGTGTTGCCACGTAGAGTAACCAGCTGTGACTGCGCTCAATCCATGTTAGTTGATCTACCCGCCCAGCCTCGTTGATCACAATCCTGGTGGGCAGGGGCTCATTGAGCTCATATTTGAAGTAAATTTCCTGCTGATTAATGACAAACCCGAAAGTGTAATATACAGTTGGTTTAATTTTAGGACTACTACTAAATCCAATACCATTCCATGGCCCTGTGCTAAATGCTATAGACGAATTTTTCCACACGAAATATTGCGGGTATCCATTAGAATCAAGACGTTCCATATATTCACCAGGAGCAGGATCATCAGTGCTCTTCCATGACGATATGTACCAATCCATGCCCGTGACTAAATTACGTCCAAGCTTCATGCCAGGTAATAAAGTATTTCCTGGATAATCAAAACTCTGCCACGCGAAATTCATTTCTGGATCTCTGTCATTTCCATCACTGACAACAAGGTTCCCAGAATCCAGGAGCCGTGCTTTTGGATTCTTTAAGGATCTTGACGAGTTTGATGACCAAATTGAAGAATTGGAACTGTTGATAAGTACAAGAATTCCATTGGGTCTTAGTGTTAACACTCCTGAAGTGTCATTCAGTGGAATGTTTCTGTTGGCAACCCAGACGACAGTTCTAGGTGATATCTTCTTATACCATATGCCAACATACCGATTCTTGGAATTTCCAGGGCTGAAAATTCCAAGTTCATAAACTCCACCAGCTGAAACAATTGTGTCTCCATCTCTAATGGGTTTATCTATAGTGATCGTGTCTAATGCTGTGGAAATTAGTAAGATGGAAAGAAAAATGGAGCAAAAAACTAAAGAAGCTCGCCCTTTCATGGACTCTGACTCTTGCCTTTGATTTTCGAAAATTTAAAGCCTTAAAGTAGCTGACACAAAATAGAAAACAAATTCCTTTTTCATTGAAAAGGTAAAAAAAAAATTCTTCGTCCCACCTGGTTAGAATCAATAGCCATGTCCAATAATTTTCTATATAAAAAAAAATGAAAGTTGAACTTTTGCATATATGAAATGTGAACCCCACCTATATAATATTCTGTCCCCTTTCTCCCTCCTCTCCCCCTAAATAGTAAGTACTCAGTACTAAAAATTCTTTTGGACCATTTTCGATGGTTCTTTATTTTATTGAGTTTAATTAAGTAATATAATTACATTATCAAGTCATTCAAAATTAATAAACATGTAAGCCTTTTTTAATATATGAAATTTATAATTTTAAAAATAAGATATATTACTTTCTAAAGCAGATAAAGATATTTGCTTAAACTGACAATGTATATTGGCGACTTCTCCCCAAACCCTGAGCTTCTCTGCTGAGAGGCATAGAGGCGGCTAAGAATTAGGATGTGATAGTCTAAACTTGTTCAAAGCTGTACGCCTTTGACCCCCTAGTTCAAGATTGATGCAGACAAATTTTGGCAAGCATCTAATGTTGGTATCAAAGCAATAAATACATGATGTGCTTGAATTATGTTGTAATATTTAATCTTGGTTAATTAATACTCTACCAAGAACGTATGGGAGAGAATATTAAAAGTAAGGGTGAGGAGGATGGTGTTTATATCCAATACGGAAGCTATATGCCTTATTAGGAGGTTGGTGGAACAGTACAGGAATAGGAAGAAGGACATGCATATGGTGTTTATTGACCTGGAAAAAGCATATGACAAGGTCCCTAGAGAGGTTTCTTGAGATGCCTAGAGGCTAAAGGTGTGTCGGGTGCATACATAATGGCGATTAAGGACATGTATGATGGAGCCAAGATCGGGTTGTGCGGGCGGGAGGTGGGGGGGGGAAGGGGGCCGACTCAGATTATTTCCTGGTTGTTATGGGGTTACACAAATAATCAACACTCAACCTGTTCTTATTTTCCTTGATGATGGGCGCACTGATACGCCATATTCAAGAGGAGGTGCCTTGGTGTAATTTATTTGTTGATGACATAGTACTGATAGATGAGACGCAATGCAGTGTTAACGACAGGCTGGAAGTTCGGAGACAGGTCCTTGAGTTTAAGGGTTTCAAGTTGAGTAGGATTAAGACGGAATACCTGGAGTACAAGTTCAGCGCGGAGCCGAGGGAAGCAGGCATGGAAGTGAGGCTTGAATCACAGGTCATCCCCAAGAGTGGCAAATTCAAGTACATTGGATCGTTTATCCTGGAAGGTGGGGAGATCGACGAGGATATGGCACACCGTATAGGGATTGGGTGGATGAAATGAAGATTAGCATCTGGAGTCCTGTGTGACATGAAATGCCACAGATACTAAGGTGAATTTTATAGAGTGGTGGTTAGACTAACCATGTTGTATAGGGCTAAGAGTTGGCGAGTTAAGAACTCACATATCCAGAAGATGAAAGTAGTAGAAATAAGGATGTTGAGGTGGATGTGCGGGCACACTAGGATGAATAATATTAGGAATGAAGATATTCGGGAGAAGGTGGGCGTGGCGCCAATGGATGCCAAGATGCGGGAAGCGAGGCTCAGATGCTCAGGTACGGAGGAGAAGCCCAGATGTCCTGACAAAGATGTGTGAGCGGTTGGTTTTGGCTGGTACGAGAAGAGGTAAAGGCGTCCTAAGAAGTATTGGGGAGAGATGATCAGACACGACATGACGTGACTTCAGATTTTTGAGGACGTGGTCCTTGATAGGAATGTGTGGAGGTCGCGCATTAGGGTTGTAGGTTAGGAGATAGTTGAGCATTTTTACTATTTCGTACCGGTGTGATGCTAGTCTGATAGGTTTTTGTCTTCGATTGCTAGTGGTTAATGTTGTGCTCATACTATTCTCTTATTTTTATTGTGTCGGGCCTTATTTACTGGTTATTATTATTACTTTTCATCTATTTTCTAGTTTTTATGTCGCTGTCATTATTTCTTGGTTTTCTGTTAATGGTACTGATATAGTGTTTCTTTTCGTCTTCTTGAGCCGATGGTCTTTCGAAAACAACCTCTCTATCTCTGGATATGAGTAAGGTCTGCGTACACGCTACCCTCCCAAGACTCTGCTTGTGGAATTCTACTATATTTTTTGAGTACGAGATTTAGATTGACCAATATCTTGTGTGAATTCAAATATAGAATTTTCAACCCCCTTTGGAAGAACTATTGCTGAAGCCTTGCTGGTTTAGGAAGTTGGATTAGTCCTATTGTAGTTGCGCAAGAACTTGATTGTACTTCGCATCGTTGTAAAATTATAATTACTGGTCCAGCGCTTTAAGTTAGCATTCCAGATCTATTATGAGTCATTATATTGTGTAACTTCTTATATGACCATTTAATCAATGTTCTTATATTGTCTCTCTCGCACAACTTGACATAGTGGTCCCCACTGCTCTTGAATGAACTAGTGGCATAAAATTAAATTTTATTACAGGCCAACTTACATATATATATATATACTAGTAAAGGATGGCCCATGAGCATGGCCCAAGCACTATATTGCATATTGAGGTCTTTTTCTAAATTCCTGTATAAATAGCGGATTGGATTCATAATTTACTTTTTTTATCGGCATAAACAGATATACACAATTATATATATATATATATATATATACACGCACATCCACCGGTATCTAATGTACCTCAGAGTTATAGAATATACTTCTCTTTTATTTAATTTGCAAATGCACAATAAAAATTCCTTTCTTTTAATGTAATATTTAGAATGTAATTTTTGATAATTTTCTTGAACTCTAATATGACCTCTAGCATATGCACGATTTTTTATTTATAAAGATCAAATATTAGATAACCCACTATTTGTAACAACAGATATTTCGTTTGCAAGAACAAATATTATATGCTACAATTATCGTTGTATCATGAAATAAACTATACAACAACAACAACAAGTTCAGTATTTTCTTACAAGTGGATTAATTTAAAATTAAAAAAAAATCATCTTTGAACTATTACGGTTGATCGTAACTTTATATTGAAATGTTAAATTATGTTTTTTAAAATAAATTTTCATTTTAAACAAATGGAAATCAATTTGCAACTCTAAATTCCACTAAAATTGAGTCATTTCCATTTTAATATGTAACGATAGATTTAGTCTTTTGTTTTTGTGTAGATGGATTTTAGCCTTTCCTATGGGTTCAACTGTGTATAGCATTATTATATAATTTGTTATAAAATCTTGTCTCTTCTTTTATTTATTTAAAGTAGTGGTATATATAGAAAGATTGCATGTCCAATTTACAAGTAAAATAGAAAAACTTGAATTCTTGAGTAGAGTATCCCTACATTTTTTTGAAAACATAAAACTATGAAGAATACACTAGTCCGTCAAAAAGTAGAATTATAGGTATTGTGGGAAAGAGAGAAAATATGTCAGTTGTCTCTCTAACACCATATCTATTGCCTTTCGGAATATAATTTGTGCTCAAACTTTGCCAAAATTACCAAACACATACAAGCAACTATCTAGAGCAAATATCATTTATAGCCCATCAGGCCAAAAATATATCATCTGATAGCCACAAATTGACCCATACAATTCATAACCTAAAAACAATAACAACTGGTAGTCGTCGCCTCCCATCCCTATCTTTCTTCCTTACTATCTTTCTTCTTCTCTCTCACGCCATCAACCCATGGCTGTGGTTCCATGGACACTTTTCTCTCTCTCTCTCTCTCTCTCTCTCTCTCTCTCTCTCTCTCTCTCTCTCTCTCTTTAAAAAGCCTCTTTGGTTTCTCTCGTTGTTATTTCAAAAGTATCGATGGAAACTTCATCTAGGCTGAACGGTTTGACATGACTTTTGACACCATGGGTATCGATTCATCGGTCGATGAGGTACTCTCTGAGGTTCAGTCTACTGCTGTCAACCCTCTTTTCTTGAAGAATAGATCTCTTGAGAAGACCAGAGGTTTCATCTCCACCTTCAAGAACTCAGTCTATCTGTACGGATCAAACTACAAGCAATATCACAAAGTGAAAACAGGAAAGAAGAGAAAATAGTCTAGTCAGGGAATAGAAGACGAGGAAGCTGGTACGAATCTTCACCCGTGATTTTGGTGGTGACATTCGCAGCTGGTTTTTCTTTGCCATCAGATGATGAAGTTATCCGAATATATAACAAGTTTGGGGATCTGAATGAGATTCAAACAGAAGTGTTACACGATTCAAACAGAAGTGTTAGACTGTCACTTTCAAAAGCATATGCTGGCGCTTTGTGCATACATGCCTCAAGTGTTATATTCCTGAATTGAGAAAAATAACGAGTTAGGATTTGTTTTCAGGTCGAGTGTTCAGGAGATGAATATATGTAGTTTTATCTGTAATAGAAGAGATGATAACAACAACAACGATTAATAGTATAGACTATCATTATACAATTTATATACAATAGATATACAAAATCATTATATAGAAAATATACAAAATAAACTATCAATATACAAAATAGATAGTCACTATACAAAAATATACAAAATAAACTGTTACTATACAAAAGATATACAAAATAGATAGTCATTATACAAAAATATACAAAATAGACTGTTACTATACAAAAATAATATACAAAATAGACCGTAACTATACAAAATAGACTGTTACTATACAAAAAATATACAAAATAGACTATTACTATACAAAAACTATACAAAATAGACTGTCACTATACAAAATAGACTGTTATTATACAAAAAATATACAAAATAGACTGTCATTCAATTTTTAGCTAATATTATTAGATCCAGAAGTACAAAATACAATTTAAAAAGGCAAAAAAGGGTTTCTTTATCACACCAGGTAGGGGTCGAACCTGCGACCTTCAGCTTAGGAAATACACGCCCTATCCATTGAGCTACAGGCACTTGTGTTGTCATGCTTATTCCTTTCGGCTACTATATCCAATATATTTGGGTCGAAGGGCCATTTTTTGTAAGTGGTACAAAATATGGGCTATTAAAATTTTGATGGGCTATAGAGGGTAATTTTCTCAACTATCTATCTATATCTATCTATCTATATCTATATTATTATAAAAACACAAATAATAAATGCTAATTATTGAACGACTAAAATATCCCTGAAACATTGATCGACTTTTATGCCCTTAAATATTTGTATAATTTAAGGATCTAATAGTAAATTACCTAATAATAAAATTCTTTTTTGATTTAAACTATATATATTGCCGACCCTACAATGTTGATCCTACTTGAATAAGAAAAACACGTCCATATTTTCTATCAAAAAGAATTGATGTTCCTAATTACAATTCTCTATAACAAACAAGACACGTACTAAGATAAATTTTAGTACTTTGCTCTAAAGACATTTATAATATTTTAAACAAATTGAAAAATTCTTACTATCCTTTAAAATTATAATTTTTATTAGTTCATATAAATCTAAAACTAAATTATATGATATATTATGTGTTCCTAAATATAAGGAGTTATTACATAATAAATCGAGTTAATTTTTATAATATTAAATAATAAAAATATTATTAAATGATAATCTTTTAAATGATAATCTTTGAAAACTAGAGTCCAATTAAGCAACATTTCCGGTCTTTTGATCATTTATACAATTGCTTCTTCAATCCCATTCAATCCCTAAATCTTACAAAGCCTTTATCTTTCCACTTGAAATCTGAATCTTTTGCTTCGTAATCTTCGATTTTTTTTTGTTGAGTTGGGGACCAAAACCCTAGCTTTCACTTTCAGCTTCAAAACCCCATCTTTTTTCAAACCCAAGTAATTTTGAGAATCAGCAGTGATTGGCTGTGGTAGATTCCACGGTTCTTGGTGTTTCTTTGATTAATTCAGGTGAACAGTGTCACCAGAGAATACAACTTCTCTATTATCCTTTGGTTTCGAGTAGTTGAATTTGTTTTCGAGTAGTTGAACCACTCGGACGGTGAAATCGTTTTGATCTCCGAGTTGGACTCGGTTTTGTGCCGCATCGAGTTTGCTTTTTGTTTTTGCTTCAAACAGGAATTCTCGGAGTATTGGAGACAAGTTGGACGCACGAGCACTGGCAAAGGAGAGCAACCTGGGCGAGTGTCAGCAAGTGGGCGGGAGCGTACAACTACATCGAGCACAGCAAATCAGCCACAGGTTTTGTTATCGGGAATTGGTACCTCCTGTTTTGCTGTTTCCCTTTTGGTGTTAGCTAAATTAATGTTATTTTACTTCGCAATAGTTAAACCTTTGAACTAGGATACTAGCTACCACGTGTTTCCTTCAAGTTTGATTTGTGTACGTTGTACACTAGCGAGACTTCTCTAGATTGTTGTAGGTGTAGTGGCTGCAGTCTGGGATGATAGAATAAGGGCATGTCCTCGGGTGGGGCAGAGTGTGGGGTGGGGTTCAGGGGGTGGGTCGGGTAGCAGGGTAGGTAGAGGGGGCAAGGGAGCATATAGGTTGAGAATCGGGTCATGGAACATAGGTTCACTAACGAGTAAATCCATAGAGTTGGCGAAAATCCTGCAGAAGAGGAAGATTAATATAGCGTGTGTCCAGGAAACTAGGTGGGTCGGATCGAGGGCGAAAAACGTGGATGGGTATAAGTTGTGGTACTCTGGTGTCCTGAGGGGTAAGAATGGAGTGGGTATCCTGGTAGATAGCCATCTTAGGGAGTCCGTGGTAGAGGTCAGGCGGGTGAATGATAGGCTAATGACTATAAAGTTGGTGGTGGGTGAGGGTACTTTAAATGTCGTTAGCGCGTACGCGCCACAAGCAGGCTTGGATGAGGATATTAAAAGGCAATTTTGGGAGGGGTTGGATGAGATTGTTCGTAGTATACCGCCTTCTGAGAGGTTATTCATAGGAGGAGATTTCAATGGTCATATTGGGTTATCTGCAGGTGGGTACACTGAGGTGCATGGCGGATTTGGTTTCGGAGAGCGGAACGGAGGGGGCATTGCGCTGTTGGACTTTGCCAAGGCTTTCGATCTAGTCATTGCAAACTCGAGTTTTACGAAGCGGGATGAACATTTGGTTACTTACCAAAGTTCGGTGGCGAAGACTCAGATTGACTATCTACTCCTCAGGAGATGCGACAGAAGGTTGTGCGAGGACTGCAAGGTTATCCCAGGTGAGACCCTCTCAACGCAGCATAGGCTTTTGGTGATGGACATTTGTATTAGGATAAGGAGGAAGAAGAGGTCAGTACAAGGACGCCCCAGGATTAGGTGGGGCGCCTTAACTAAGGATAAAGCTAAAGAGTTGGAAGGAAGGTTATCGGCAATGGGAGCTTGGAGAAGTAGTGAGGACGCAAACACAATGTGGTCGACGACTGCGGACTGTATAAGAAAGGCGGCGAGAGAGGTGTTAGGGATATCTACGGGACACTATGGTGGACACAAAGGAGATTGGTGGTGGAATGCAGTTGTCCAAGGTAAAGTGGAAGCAAAGAAGGCGGCTTACCTAAGGTTAGTAGGGAGCACTGACGAGGAGGAGAAGAGAGAGAACAGTCAAAGGTATAAGGTAGCTAGGAAGGAGGCGAAGATGGCAGTGACAGAGGCTAAAACGACAGCTTTTGCTCGTCTGTATGAGGAGCTAAGGAAAAGAAATTATTCCGACTCGCTAAGGCGAGAGAGAGGACAACTCGGGATCTGGACCAAGTGAGGTGCATAAAAGATGATGACGGCAAAGTTTTGATGGGAGATGACCAGATTAAGAGGAGGTGACAGACCTACTTTCATAAACTTCTAAGTGAAGAAGGGGATCAGGATATTATACTTGGGGAATCGAGGAATGCCGACAGTCACCATGAAGTAAGTAATTGTAGGGACATTGAGATCGATGAAGTCATGGAGGCAATGCGTAAGATGAGAAGGGGCAGAGCTACCGGGCCAGACGAGATTCCGGTTGAACTGTGGAGGTGTGTGGGTCAAGCAGGCTTGGAATGGCTTACTGCATTGTTTAGTGTTATATTCAAGACTAATAGAATGCCTGAAGAGTGGAGGTGGAGTACAATGGTCCCGTTGTATAAGAACAAAGGTGATGTCCAGAGCTGTAACAACTATAGGGGCATCAAATTACTAAGTCATACCATGAAAGTTTGGGAGAGAGTGGTAGAAATGAGAGTGCGAAGGACGGTGTCTATTTCAGACAACCAGTTCGGGTTCATGCCGGGACGATCTACCACAGAAGCTATCCACCTTATTAGGAGGATGGTGGAACAGTACAGAGATAAGAAGAAGGATCTCCACATGGTGTTTATTGATCTGGAGAAAGCGTACGATAAGGTTCCTAGGAAGGTCTTATGGAGCTGCTTAGAGGATAAAGGGGTCCCGAGTAACTATATTAGGGTGATTAAAGACATGTATGATGGAGCTAAGACTCGGGTTAGGACAGTAGGAGGCGACTCTGAACACTTTCCAGTTATTACGGGATTGCACCAAGGGTCTGCGCTCAGCCCATTCCTATTTGCCCTAGTGATGGATGCACTGACTCATCATATTCAAGGGGAGGTTCCATGGTGCATGCTATTTGCTGATGACATTATTCTAATTGACGAGACAAGAGGCGGCGTCAACGAGAGGCTAGAGATTTGGAGACATGCTCTTGAGTCTAAAGGTTTCAAGTTGAGTAGGACGAAGACGGAATACCTCGAGTGCAAATTTGGAGTTGAGCCGACGGAAGCGGGAGTTGAAGTGAGGCTTGACTCTCAAGTCATTCCCAAGAAAGATAGTTTCAAGTACCTTGGATCGGTTATTCAGGGGATCGGGGAGATTGACGAGGATGTCACACACCGTATAGGGGTGGGGTGGATGAAGTGGAGGTTAGCGTCGGGAGTTTTGTGTGACAAGAAAGTTCCACCGTTACTAAAAGGTAAGTTTTATAGAGCAGTAGTTAGGCCTGCCATGTTGTATGGAACTGAATGTTGGCCGGTAAAGAACTCACACACCCAGAAGATGAAAGTAGCAGAGATGAGGATGTTAAGGTGGATGTGCGGGCATACAAGGATGGATAAGATTAGGAATGCAGATATTCGAGAGAAGGTGGGTGTGGCCCCCATGGAGGACAAGATGCGGGAAGTAAGACTCAGATGGTTTGGGCACATTCAGAGGAGGAGCACTGATGCACCGGTGAGGAGGTGTGAGCGACTGGCTGTAGTGGGCACGCGGAGAGGTAGAGGGAGACCTAAGAAGTATTGGGGAGAGGTGATCAGACATGACATGACGCGACTTAGGATTACGGAGGACATGGCCCTTGATAGGGAATTATGGAGGTCGAGCATTAAGGTTGTAGGTTAGGGGAGAGGGTGAATATTTCTACAGCACAACTGAGAGAGACTATCTAGTTAGGAGTTAGACTAGGAATGTCAGTGGTCGTCTATTGATGCAGGGCTTTACCTTCTAGTTGTACTATACCAGCCATCTAATTCGTATTTCGTATTTCGTATCCTGTATTTCATATTTCGTATCTCCTATATATTGTTGTTATTTTATTACGCATTTTTATGGTACTAATATATTATCTCCTATTGCTTTTTTTGAGCCGAGGGTCTCCTGGAAACAGCCTCTCTACCCTTCGGGGTAGGGGTAAGGTCTGCGTACATATTACCCTCCCCAGACCCCACTTGTGGGATTATACTGGGTCGTTGTTATTGTTGTTGTTGATAATCTTTTAAAATATAAATTTATTTTTAAATGATAAAAAAATATAGAGGCAAGTTTATATGAATATTTTTCGTTTACATGACAATAAGGTGGTTCTAATAATACAAATTAGATTGTTCTCTTTAATTTATTTATTTTTTACTTCAGTATGAGCAACTGATTCCTTTGCAAATTTCTCAAAGAAAATCGATGGATATATGTTAGATTAGGTTTCCTAGAATAAGTTCGTCCAAGTCTTCTATATGTCGAAGTTTAACAAAAAAATTCTTTAATTGGTTTATTTTTATTAGATGTCCATGTGTCATGAATTGTCTCCAATTCAATGTTACACCAATTTACATTCAAATAAAAAGCAAAATACTTTAGAATTTTATTATTAATATATTAAGCGTGATGATTGGTTAATAACAGTTTAAAGTAAGTGAAACACAATAATTGGATCAGCTATGTTACAAAAGAAAAAATATATTACGATGTTCATATAGAATGTGAAAATCAATATAGGAAGCTTGTATAATGTAAGGTATTATTTTTTCCTTGTATATTGTTCTGAAGATATTGAGTTTATGAATTTAAGTTTTGTTTTTTTTTAAAAAATATCTAACTTTTATTGAACTTTTGGCTCGCTATATACATCAGAAATATAAGAGAATAACTTAATAATCAAAAGGGTAAAGTTACACGACCACCTTTATAAGATCATTGCTAAGCGGCATATTTTGAGACATGCCATGAAAAATGTCTATATATTGTTTAAAGTTAGATATTAAGTTGATTTTTAATATAAACTTGGATTTTTCTGTTTTTATTTAGAAAGACAAATAAAAATATCATGAAAAAAAAATTTGACATAGAAGAAGACTTGACAAAGAAGAGCAAAATGACGTTATCTGTCTAAAATCATCGCTTGGTTGACAATTACGTTATCTTTCTAAAGTCGTCTTAATTAACACAATTTTGAGACATGACGGGAACAATGTATATTATTTAAAGTTAGAGCAAAAGGTTGATCTTTACTATAAAGCCGGAGGAAGAAAATATTTTTTATCTTATCTTTTAATAATTAGCGAGAGATATACGTGCAAGGCACATACATAGAAACTAGTATATTATTATATTAAAAGCACGAAGGCCTTTAGCGAAATGTCGTTTGCTTTTTTTACCCTTAAAAATATATTTTATATTGGACAAAATTGTAATTTAAACTAATATCCTACTATTTAAAATTTTGAAATCAACTAAAATCTTAATTAGTAAGTATTCCCTTATTTGAACTAGAAAAAAGGTACTAATATTACACTACTAGAAATCGGTAAAAAGCGACCAAAGTTGGTCGCTTATAGGCCTAAAAGCGACCAAAAAGCGACCAAACATGCCTGGTCGCAATATTGCTGGTCCCTTTATTTTAGGGACCAAAGTTGGTCGCTAATTAGCGACCAACTTTGGTCTCTAAGGTAAAAGGACCAAATATTCTGATTTTTGACTTTAGTGACCAACTTTGGTCGCTATATTAATTTAATAATATAAATTTGGCGACCAAAGTTGGTCTCTACATATGAAATACGTTGTTTTTAATTTATCATTAATCATTAGAAAGCGACCAACTTTGGTCTCTAATCCAAATATTATATTTTAAAATCTGGACAATAGAGACCAAAGTTGGTCGCTAAATTCAAGAATTTAATTTTTTTTAAAGATAAGCGACCAACATTGGTCGCTATATTTTCAGAAATTGTATTTTTTTTAATAGAAATCTGGGCAGTTAGCGACCAAGGTTGGTCGTTATTGCCCAGAAAATTATTTTTTTTATAGTGAAATGCGACCAAATAGAGACCAAAGTTGGTCGCTTTTCTTGGTATATTTTTGGCAGAAACTGCCTGTTTTGGCAGCTACACCACCTGCCAGCTTACCAAACATCCTAAACAGGCATTTTATGCCAGCAACAACAACAACAACAATTAAAAGCAACAATCAATAGAACTAACACATTAAGCTAACAAAACTAAGTTAACGCTTATTACAAGCCCATTCGAACTAAAAAGAACTAACACAATAGAACTAAATTTTTTTGTCTAGTTCAAAGTATATAAAGTACTCAAGGAGTGTTCTTTCAGCATCCTCGTCCGAAAGTTGGATTGCCTCGCCCGATTCATTAGGTGGTTGACTGCGTATGAATTCTCCCACGTCAGCTGCATGTGAAGCGAACCTATATGAAAAATTATATATATTGAATTAGTATTTATATAAAAGTAAATCAAAATACTTAATGAAAAGTAAAAAACTTACATGTATATAGTCGAGGTTCGACCCTCCTTTCTGAATCAGTCTCTTTCTTCTTCTTTACAATACGAGTTTCATTGAATAGCTCATCTTGCTTCATTGGCATCATAAAGCTGTCTGGTGGCTTTGGTGATTATCCTCGTGGTACTATTACTCGGGATGAACTTTGATACAGAGAATAACTTGGATACAGTACCTGACAGGGTGTGTCTTTGATCAATTGTTGATCTCTATAGCTACAATGATAATGAGAAGGCAACGACATGTGTTTCAAAATAGTGATGGTATAGGTAGGATTTAACATTTCCTAAGTAGATAAAAGAGGTTATAGAGGAATTCTCTACTTCACTTTCCAAGAGGAAAAGAAGTTTGATTGATAGTGACAACGTTGATGAAGACGGAATGTTTTCCGTTGGTCATGACAGTTCCCATAAAGTGGAGATCATAAGACTCTATGATGATAAAGATTATAGGAAGTTTTGTTCTAAACTTTCTTCCAAGTCTGATCCGTACAAGCTTAATATGATATTGGTGATATTTCTTCGGATTCAGACAATGATTTGACCGACAAAAGTATGGAAATGCTCTTAAAAAGAATTAAAGGTAAAATGTTTTTCTTGGTAGAGAAGGATGCTGAAAAGATTTTACCTTTAATTCTTTTTAAGAGCATTTCCATACTTTTGTCGGTCAAATCATTGTCTGAATCCGAAGAAATATCACTAATATCACATTAAGCTTGTACGGATCAGACTTGAAAGAAAATTTAGAACAAAACTTCCTATAATCTCTGTCATCATAGAGTCTTATGATCCCCATTCTATGGGAACTGCCATGACCAACGGAACACATTCCGTCTTCATCAACCTTGTCACTCTCAATTAAACTTCTTTTCCTCATGGAAAATGAAGTACAGAATTACTCTATAAGCTCTTCTTTTATCTACTTAGAAAATACTAAATTCCTACCTACACCATCACTATTTGAAACACATGCCATTGCCTTCTCATCATCATTGTCGCTAATGAGAAGAACAATTAAAGGCACACTTTGCCAGGTACTGTGTCTTAGTTATTCTTGGTGGAAGTTCTATTGCTTGTCTAATAACGTCATCAACCTCTTCTAATAATCCTCTGGCAATCTAAAATTCCAAAACATAAACTAAAAGTTCAATTCATATCCTAAACCTTCAATTCATATCCACAAAAGTTCAAGTCATATCCTAAAGGTTCAACTCATATCGTAAAAAGTTCAAGTCATATCGTAAAATTTCAATTTATATCGTACAAGTTCAATTCACAAGAACAAAACCTAAAAACTAAAAGTTCATCAATTCTTATCCTACGAGTTTAAACATAAACTAAAAGTTCAATTTATATCCTAAAGGTTCAATTCATATCCACAAAAGTTCAAGTCATATCCTAAAATTTCTATTTATATCCTAAAAATTCAACTCATATCCTAAAAGTTTCAATTTATATCCTACAAGTTCAATTCACAAGAACAAAACCTAAAAACTAAAAGTTATATTCATATCCTACGAGTTTAAACATAAACTAAAAGTTCAAGTCATATCCTAAAGGTTCAATACATATGCTAAAGGTTCAATTTATTTCCTAAAAGTTCAACTCATATCCTAAAAGTTTCAATTCATATCCTAAAAAGTTCAAGTCATACATAAAAGCTTCAATTTATATCCTACAAGTTCAATTCACAAGAACAAAACCTAAAAACTAAAAGTTATATTCATATCTTACGAGTTTAAACATAAACTAAAACTTCAAGTCATATCCTAAAGGTTCAATACATATCCCAAAGGTTCAATTTATTTCCTAAAAGTTCAACTCATATCCTAAAAGTTTCAACTCATATCGTAAAAAGTTCAAGTCATACATAAAAGCTTCAATTTATATCGTACAAGTTCAATTCACAAGAACAAAACCTAAAAATTAAAAGTTCATCAATTCTTATCCTACGAGTTTAAACATAAACTAAAAGTTCAATTTATATCCTAAAGGTTCAATTCATATCCACAAAAGTTCAAGTCATATCCTAAAATTTCTATTTATATCCTAAAAGTTCAACTCATATCCTAAAAGTTTCAATTCATATCCTAAAAATTCAATTCACAAGAACAAAACCTAAAAACTAAAAGTTATATTCATATCCTACGAGTTTAAACATAAACTAAAAGTTCAAGTCATATCCTAAAGGTTCAATACATATGCTAAAGGTTCAATTTATTTCCTAAAAGTTCAACTCATATCCTAAAAGTTTCAATTCATATCCTAAAAAGTTCAAGTCATACATAAAAGCTTCAATTTATATCCTACAAGTTCAATTCACAAGAACAAAACCTAAAAACTAAAAGTTATATTCATATCCTACGAGTTTAAACATAAACTAAAAGTTCAAGTCATATCCTAAAGGTTCAATACATATGCTAAAGGTTCAATTTATTTCCTAAAAGTTCAACTCATATCCTAAAAGTTTCAATTCATATCCTAAAAATTCAACTCATATCCTAAAATTTCAATTTATATCCTACAAGTTCAATTCACAAGAACAAAACCTAAAAACTAAAAGTTATATTCATATCCTACGAGTTTAAACATAAACTAAAAGTTCAAGTCATATCCTAAAGGTTCAATACATATGCTAAAGGTTCAATTTATTTCCTAAAAGTTCAACTCATATCCTAAAAGTTTCAATTCATATCCTAAAAAGTTCAAGTCATACATAAAAGCTTCAATTTATATCCTACAAGTTCAATTCACAAGAACAAAACCTAAAAACTAAAAGTTATATTCATATCTTACGAGTTTAAACATAAACTAAAACTTCAAGTCATATCCTAAAGGTTCAATACATATCCTAAAGGTTCAATTTATTTCCTAAAAGTTCAACTCATATCCTAAAAGTTTCAACTCATATCGTAAAAAGTTCAAGTCATACATAAAAGCTTCAATTTATATCGTACAAGTTCAATTCAAACACTAATTGAAACCCTAGGTTTGTAATTCTAACCTTGAATTTTTAGGAGGTGGAGAAGGAGAGACGCAACAGCGGCAGAGGCGACGGCGGCAGCTGAGCGGTGGTCGTTGGTGGCGTGGGTGGGGCCTGGTGGTGGGAGTTGGAAGGGGGTGGGGTTTGAGTGTGAGAGAGAAAAGAGGAATTTTGGGAATTTTTTAGAAAGAATGGGAGTGTGAGCACGTGATTTTTGCCTTAACGAAAACTACTCCAAAATAAATCAAAAAAAAAATTCTTTTACTGTGTAATTTTTGAATTTGCGTGGTGTTAAATATTTGTGTTATGTCCGTAAATGTTTACTTTGTCATAATAAGATGAAAAATAAAATAAAATACATGTTGCATGCATATAGGATTTAATTATGCATTTAAAAGATAATTTAAATAAAATCACAAAAAAATATGCAATAGTTCTATTTTAAATATTCCACTGTGTAATTAATGTTTTGTCTATGTGTTAAATAATTGTTATAAAGTAATTAATATATTTTTGTGAAGTTAAAATTGTTTTATAATTAAAATTAGAAATTTAAATTAGAAAAATGAAATAATTGAAAAAGAAATAAAAAAATCGGACCTGGATTAAAATCCAGGCCCAAAATCAAGTTAACCCCCCCTCATCCCAATTAAAACAACCCAGGTCCGGTCCAACTCAGGAACAAATCCAAACGACGACGTTTGGTCCCGCTTCATCAAGGACCGTTGGATTAAATCAATCCAACGGCTGGGATACCTTGCCCTTACCCGGAACCCTCTACCCGACCCATTGACCCGACTCAGCCAACCCTGGCATTAAACCAAACGACATCGTTTGGTTTAATGAACTGATCCTGGCCCTTCATTCTACTTGATCTAACGGTTAGTATCAATTCACCTTCCCCCTATATAAATCCCAAATCCCTACCCCGGCCCCCTAACTAAACCCCCCTCCTCTCCACTGTTCATCATCATCTTCCTCAGACCCACCCCTAACCCTAGCCGCCCTAGAATCCCACCGCCTGAAACCCGGCGGCAACAACGCCGCCGGTCACCAAAATAACACCCTAGAACCCCCTGAACATCCTCTACACCGATCTGACCTTAGTTTCCTTCGAATCAGACCCCAACTCTTCGAATATTAAATCGAAGGTGGGTCTGAAAACTCAAACCTTTCCAATGACTCTCAAATTAACACCACAGCTTCTCCTAAATTCCCTCACCAAGGATCTGTTAGTTGCATGGTTCGAATCATACTGGAACTACTCGAATCTTCATTTGAAGATTCGAGTACAACCTGACCTTATCCCAACCTACTTCAAACTCACACCAGTTACCCCCCTGACCTCCCTCGTGCCTAGAACATCTTTGGTTTCCCTCGAATCTAACCAGAAATGAGTAAATCCCAAATCGAACCTTCAGGAACCCTAGAAATACCAAACTTCTGGATTTTGTCCAAATTGATTAAAAGATTGAGGTTTAATCGACCTTAGTCGAAGTATTTTCAGTGGAAAATACTTCGACTAAGGTCTGTTTGATTTCAAACAAAGTCCGAATCCAAGTTGAGTCCAAGTCGGAATAAAATTGAAGGATTCAAAGGTATTTTTTCTGTTTCTTATGAGTATTCTACATGTATTCTTGTTTGTTTAATAACCTGTTAATTTTTCATGTTTTTATTTTGATTAATTCTGTCATCTTTGTCTCCTACCCGTCTACTTAATCCAAATATGAATTATTTCTGTTGGTTGTGATTGTTTACAATGTGTGTAATCGACTCGATTAAGTTCGTCGATTAGTTATATTACGAATTTTCATTTCTGAAAATGCTGATTGAAACAGTCTGCTTCTATTGTTTTAGACTGATTATGGACAAATGTTGTAAATAGTCTACTGATTAATACTTGTCAATTAAATCATGTTTGTTTGCAAATCAGTAAATTCAAATGTATGATGTGTATATATTGTTTTCTGAACAGGGCATTGTCAGTATATTGACAATGCTCCTGTGTATGTTTGATCTTGATTCA
The DNA here is from genome assembly GCF_000393655.2 of Nicotiana sylvestris. NCBI lineage: Eukaryota > Viridiplantae > Streptophyta > Magnoliopsida > Solanales > Solanaceae > Nicotiana > Nicotiana sylvestris. The sequence continues at coordinate 70,513,817 of NC_091063.1, forward strand.
ATGTTTAAGTCCAGTCTGAATTGTTATAATGATTTCAGTGATATGTTGTTATGTTGTTGGTGTGATTTTACAAGTGTTGATTAAATGTAATTGTGTTAGAAAGTTACATCCTTAGTTAAGATTCAGTCCAAAACTTTAGGATTGGTTATAGCTGCTTAAACAGATTTTAAAATCTGTATTGTTAGATTCTGAATTTAAGGCAGTAATAACAGTAATTACAGTAGGAAATCTGGGACATTTTTTGGACAGAATAGTGAGGGTAATGTGATAGAATAAGTGGACTGAAAGTGGAATGTTGGTTGGCTATAATTTAAGATACTAATGGGAAACAAAGGGTAATGAACTGCTGAAAAACAGGATAATAGCACTCAATAGGATTTAAAGTATTCAAAAGAAGTTTTAATGGAAAACTTTCTGATTTTAAAAGGAGAAAAGGGTTCATCCAGCACTAAACTGTATAGGACCAGCCCTGTATAAATACAGGGAGCTGGACAGACTTTAAGGGGACATTTTTGAAAGAGAAAAAAATCTGATAGAGGCAGATTTTAAAACAGAAAGATTTTAAGAAGAAAAATCTGATTTTGAGAGGAGAAGAAATCTGATTTAGGAGCTCTTTTAGAAAAAAAAATAGAAAAGAAAGTATTCGCACACACACACACACAGTGAAGCTGAAACAGAAAAAAATAGAAAAGAAAAGAAAAAATCCGAAACTTTGTTGTTCTTTTTTGGAATCTGTCCGGGTCTGTGTACTGATACTATTTGGTTTTAAAATCTGAAGTTCTTTAAGAAGCTTTACTCTTGTGAATCTGGGTTTCTCGGGTCTTGTTATTGCTCAAATCTGTGGAAATACTGATATTCTGCCAGTATTTTGTTACTGCTGCTACTGCTGAAATTTACTTCTTCTACCTTCATTTCCAGGTACTTATCTTTTGAATTTTATGTTGAAAAGAGATTCAACATGACAAATCCATGAAGCCTGAATTGCAATTCTGTTTCCAATTGTCCAAGTTCATTAGTTTAAATTTCATTTTTTTTGTTTCATGTTAGTTAACTAGTAGTGAATTCAATTTGATAGCTATGAGTTAATTGTCTTATTTTGAAATTCATATAAAGCTTTTTAATAATGTTAGCCATTCCGAAATCTCATGGGTATATGTATATGTGAATTGTCAAAACAGGGAGTAAGGCATAAAAATGGGCCATTGATTACATCCCATAATACCATTAGCTAAATGTAAAGTAGAATGGAAATATTAAGAAGTTACATTAGTAGTATATCTTGTAACAAATATGATTTTGTTTAGATTGGTATAAGTTATTATATGGTATGATGACAGGTATAATCATATGAGTAAAGTGAGTTGGTATAGCTCGTCATGATGTTAAGAATATTATGAATGTTTAGGCGTACAACTATGTTGTATGTAATACAATTCGAATTGAATCAATTTGAATAATAACTCTTTTCTCATCAATTTGATTATTTATCGTTATAAATAAACTGAGCAATTATAATTCTGGATCAAAAACAAGCATGTGAGAATGAGGTGATATGTATAAGAACAAATCGCAACACTTTATATCAATGGTAAATAAAAGTAGAATTTGCATTAATTAAAATAAATAAAAATTGTTCAAAAATACTTCTTCCCTTCATAAATTATTTTTGTGAGTTTCATATGGCATTCATCCTTTGGTATATGTATATGTTGTATTTGTGAAGAATAGTATTAATCATGTTCTTATTTTACTTTGAATTTGAATAGTCTTGGGATGAACATAATTAATACTCGGAAATTATAGTCAACGGGCAATACTTAATAAATTGTGAATTCTTTTAAGAATTTAAAGGCATCCCCTAAAATATGAATTTTACAGGAATTTCATATAAAAAATGTGTAGATATAATAAACAATTTTGTGGAAAATCCATAATATTATTACAAAAATTTTACGCAATTAGGGATGCGTTCGCGTACCCTGATTATATTTTTTAAAAGCAAATTCGGATTATGCGTACGCGCAATTTCGAGCGAATATTTAAGAAAAGGATTTTTCCAAGGATGTTAAAATAATTTCATATAACCCGAGGTGTGCAGTTCATTATCTAAATAAAAAGGGTGATGATGTTCCTGATTTTATTTTTAATTTTTGAATATATATTTTTTATAAAAACTATAACATGGACAATTTTATTGTGTACACGTACGCGTGGCACAATCCCCGGTAATTATAAAAAATATATAATACGAATATACGTACGCGTAATTCGTCCATATAATTGTAAACAATAAGTAAAAAGCAGTAGTAAAATCATGCAATAAAAATGTATTTAGTAAAATCAAGATAATTAAGCCAATAATAAAAACAGTTAAGCGACCGTGCTAGAACCACGGAATTCGGAAATGCCTAACACCTTCTTCCGGATTAACAAAATTCCTTACTCAGGATTTCTGGTTCGCAGAATAATAAACAGAGTCATATTCTCCTCGATTCAGGGATTAAAACAGGTGACTTGGGACGCCTTAAAATTCCCAGGTGGCGACTCTGAAATAATTAAATAAATCCCGTTTCGACTGTCCTTCAATTGGAGAAAACTCCCCCCGCGCCCCGCGAGCGCGGTAAAAAGGAGGTGCGACAGGGAGGAGATCCCGGTTTTGAGAGTTATGTGATTAAAATAGCGACCAACGTTGATCGCTATTTTGGTGGGTAAAACAGTTTTGAATCTTTAGACATAGCGACCAACTTTGGTCGCTATATTCTGACCGTTTGACCAAAATAGCGACCAAAGTTGGTCACTATTTTAAAAAAATAAAATATATATATATATATATCGCTATTTCAAAAAATATATATATATATATATAAGTTGTATTCGATACGCTATTACCTAATACACTTATAGTTAGTGCATAGTATAGCGAACGGTATTACCTCATACACTTATACTTAGTGCATAGTATAGCGTAAGTACATATATTATATATATAAGCTATATTCGATACGGTATTACCTCATACACTTATAGTTAGTGCATAGTATAGCGTAAGTACATATTATATATATATATATATATATATATATATATATTATATATATATAAACTGTATTCGATACGGTATTACCTAGTACACTTATACTTAGTGCATAATATAGCGTAAGTATATATATTGTATATATATAAGCTGTATTCGATACGGTATTACCTCATACACTTATACTTAGTGCATAGTATAGCGTAAGTACATATTATATATATATATATATATAAGCTATATTCGATACGGTATTACCTAATACACTTATACTTAGTGCATAGTATAGCGTAAATATATATATTGTATATATATAAGTTGTATTCGATACGGTATTACCTAATACACTTATAGTTAGTGCATAGTATAGCGTAAGTATGTATTATATATATATATATATATATAAAAGTTGTATTCGATACGGTATTACCTCATACACTTATACTTTGTGCATAGTATAGCGTGAGTACATATATTATATATATAAGCTATATTCGATACGGTATTACCTCATACACTTATACTTAGTGCATAGTATAGCGTGAGTACATATATTATATATATAAGCTATATTCGATACGGTATTACCTCATACACTTATACTTAGTGCATATTATAGCGTAAGTACATATTATATATATATATATATATATATATATATATATATATATATATATATATATATATATATATATATATATATATATATATATATATAAGCTGTATTCGATACGTTATTACCTAATACACTTATAGTTAGTGCATACTATAGCGTAAGTACATATATTATATATATATATATATAAGCTGTATTCGATACGGTATTACCTCATACACTTATACTTAGTGCATAGTATAGCGTAAGTATATATATTATATATATAAGTTGTATTCGATACGGTATTACCTAATACACTTATAGTTAGTGCATAGTATAGCGTAAGTATATATATTATATATATAAGCTGTATTCGATACGGTATTACCTCATACACTTATACTTAGTGTATAGTATAGCGTAAGTACATATATTATATATATATATAAGCTATATTCGATACGGTATTACCTCATACACTTATACTTAGTGCATAGTATAGCGTAAGTACATATATTATATATATAAGCACACGCCCGCTTCGTAGTACTATTCATCCCTTGTATTACAAAATTATTAACGACTTACATTTATATTATTTACATAGTAAACACAAAAGTGATTTTTAAATTTGACCATATAGAGACCAACTTTGGTCGCTAACTTTAAATGAATTTAATTTAGCGACCAAAGTTGGTCACTAAATGTACATGAATTTAAATTAGAGACCAAATTTGGTCACTAAAATTTAATCAGATTTATTTATATTTTATATAATATTTAAATTAATAATAAAAATTGTTAAACGTTAGAACTGGGTCCCACATTGGCGACCAACTTTGGTCGCTAAATTTTGAATTATATTTATTTATATTTTATAAAATTTTTACATAAATATATATTTATTAAAATATTATAACTGGGTCCCACTTTAGTTAGCGACCAACTTTGGTCGCAAGTTTTAAATTATATATATTTATATTTTATAAGTTTTATAAAATAATAATAAAATTATTAAAAAAATTTGTGTGGGTCCCACTTTTGCGACCAACATTTGTCGCTAAACTCAGTGTATCTTTGACCAAGCAAGTCTGACCAGTCCAGTCAACAGTTTGACTAAATTTACGTCCAAATAGTGACCAACTATGGTCGCTAAATTATTTCAAATATTTTTTTTATTATTTTCGGTAGTTTGGCGACCAACTTTGGTCGCTTTTCTTAACAGACCAAATTTGGTCGCCAATGTTTGGTCGCTTTTTGGCCGAATTCTAGTAGTGTTAGGATATTAAATCAATTAATTAATAACATAAATATAATATCTTATATAAGTTATTTATATACTTGAATTAATAAGACTAAATCATAGTACGTTCCATAAATGAAGGAACTTTAGATTATCTTATGAAATATGAAATTCCATTACCATAAAACCTACTTGGACTATAGCACCGCACAAACGAAGCCAAGCGAGATTTATAGCACCGCACAAACGAAGCCAACCTACTTGAATTAGTTTTTTTTTTTTTTTCTTTTGCATGTGTTGGGTTGGTTTATTCTAATAGTCCAGGTAATTGTGGGAGTATATGAACTTATATATGACTATTTGTTGCTTTGGTGAATGTCTTATCACTTTAATGAGAACAACTAGACCAATATTACTGCAAGAGATACAGAAGCCTCAGTTATACTAAGGTAACTTTGATATTCATTTATTATTTATTCATTCTTTTAGAACTTTCTCTGTGAAGATTCATGTACTATTTTAATTGTTTATTTCGTCTTGTGATTATAATTAATTTATTAAACTATTGTATTTGTGCTCTAACTACTCATTGTTTGGTCCTTATTCTGTCATGATTTGAAATTACGTAGACCATGAGCATATAAAAAAAAAATATGGGATTAATTTCAGGAACTGAGATTGTTTATTCAAATATTTTTAATTTTTTTTACCATCTTGAAATACAATTAAAATTAGAATTTGATTTGAACTCTTGGGTATTTTGGTCTTGAATGTGTTAAAATCCCAAGTATATATGCACTTTGTGATTATTGATGAGTATGTTCTTTCCTCTACTTATCATAGAGATTTTTAAGTATCTTTATGTATCTATAGAATTTTCATCAGTATAGTCCTTTTCTATGTAAATATATCTATAACTGTTACATTAAAAATACGACATAAATTCAATGGATGATTCTAGCAATAGTTGCATAAGATGGTATTAGAAAGTAGCTAATATGTTAATATAGTACTTACTCAAGTCTACCAGCATCAGTGAGCTTTGTGAATTGGCTATTTATTTTGAGCGATGGCATTATTAATTAATTTGTTCAAATCCGACAATCCAAAATAAGATGATTTAAATCTACGATTAATTTATTTATAAAAATAATACTATAATATACTATTTACAAATAGTATTTATTTGTTGTAATAGAATAGATGAAACAAAGCTATTAAATTTTTATAATATACAAAAGAATTATTTTATTTATAATGTTAATAAATCATAAAACTGAAATGAATTTCAAGTTGAATAGACTGAGAGAGACGAATGAGAACTACTATGTCAAAGTTTTTACCTATATTAAGTTAGTTAAATAGGATCAAACAATATCATTTTCGAAAACTTGTATTTTCTTTTTAATTTTTATTTTATAACTCAAATACACTTCTCATATAAATTTTATGTGATTTTTAATAGTTTATACTCATCGAGATGGGCATGGGTACTGTCACGCAACGCCTTCCTGATGATCTTTGGAAGGGCAACGTAAGGCTAAGCAACCGATGTCAGTGCGGTTGCTGTCCGCCAATGAGGTCCTCGCCGCACGCTAGACTAGATTGTCAGTGCCGTGCGGGAAAACCAATGTCGTGAGCAAATTGCGGAAGCTGAGAGAGAATTGGGTTTTGAATGATGATGATGATTTTATTGATGAATGAAAATGCTGATTACAATGATGCGGTGTCGAGGGGGAGAGACACCAGAAAATGCTTGCTTGAAAATGTTTGATTGTTTGGTCCCCCTTAATAATGCTTAAAAAAAATAAACCAACATTACAAGACTAGTCCTAATAAAGCTGTAGAAGCACACTGAAATGAAAATGATGTAAACTAGCCTATGATTACAATGAAAAGGACTTAGATTATTACAAGGAAAAACTAAGTCCGATGGCAGCATCTTTGTCTTGCGGGTCTGCGCGCGCGTTGCTGTGGGCGCGCGCGACACTTGATGTGCTGGCCTGAGGCTGGGCACTGGTGCTTGGCATCAGGGTCTGTGCGCGAGGCGCTGCTGGAATGGGCCTGCAGCTGGGCGCTGGCGAGGCATCAGGATCTGCGCGCGCGGCATTGTCAGGGCGCGCGGCGCTGTTGTCATTGGCCAGCCCTTGGGCGCTGGCGAGAGGCATCGGTGGGGCGACAGAGGCACATGCGCGCTTGTCACTTGGCGCAGCCAAGACCACGGGGCCGACCATGGCGCTAGGCATTGTGAGGCTTGCTAGGCCGCCATGGGGCGCGGCCAAGGGGTCATGGGGCATGTCTGGAAAGCAGCCCATGACATTCTCCCCCACCTGAGTTGGCGCCGTCCTCGGAGCCTTATGATGATGATGATGATTCTGATGGTTGTTGGATGGGAGGTCTGCGCCCCTCTGTTGTTTGAGCTTGCTGTTGTAGCGAAGCAATGATTTCATGCGGCTGACATGGAAGACTGGATGGATCTTCCACCAGGATGGAGTTTTGACCTGGTATGTGGACTTCCCAATGCGTTTTTCAATGGGCAGGGGCCCGATGTATTTTTGTTGCAGGCGAGGGTCATGGGTCCTTTCTGCAAACAAGTACCGCTTTGGGATGCGTAGCATTACTTTGTCCCCTGGTTGATGTTGGGAAAAGCAACGCTTTTGTTCGGTGAACCTTTTTGCCCGCTCTTGGGCCCTGATGAGATAGCTCCGCACTATCTCCATGTTGCGCTCCCATTCGCTCGAGAAGTTGGCAGCTCGAGGAGATTTCGGCATGGTTGAGGCATTCACCGTTTGCGGGAGAAGCGGTTGCTGTCCGGTAACAATTTCAAAAGGGCTCTTGTTTGTATGATGGCTCTTTTGAGAATTGAAACACAGTTGAGCAGCATCCAGGAGCTTCACCCAATGCTTCTGTGATCCGGTTGCGAAGTTGCGGAGATATTCCTCCAGCATGTCATCGAACCGGTCTGTCTGGCCATCCGATGGTGGATGGATGTCTGTGTTGTGACTCAATGTTGACCCAAAGCACCTGAAGAGATGGGTCCAAAAGTTGCTAGTGAAGCGTGAGTCGCGCCTACTAACAATGTTTTTGGGCAGGCCCCAATGTTTGACAATGTGCGAGAAGAAGAGTCGAGCTGTATCTTCTGCTGAGATGTTTTGCGGGGCTGCTATGAAAGTTGCATAGTCTGAGAACTGATCTATGACAACCATGATGGATGCAAGATTGCCGACTTGGGGCAATCCCGTGATGAATCTGAGGGAAACACTTTCCCATGGTCTCTGAGGGACATGTAATGGCTGCGAGGGTCCCGGCTGTGATGAGTGATCCGACTTGTCCTTGTGGCATGGCTGACAAGTCTTCACACGATGATGAGCGTCACCAGTCTTTTGAGGCCGATGACATGATGACTGATTGTTGCTGCGAAGGGTAGCCTGAACCTGAGGTTCATGTCTGTTGACTACCTTCTCCAACTGCATGGCCGAGATGTTTTCAGCGGCCATCTTTATGGGAAAGCATGGTATGGTGCAGGGCTTGGCCCCGTTTTCTCCCATCATCAGGAGCATGTTGGCAAATGGTACTGGAATGGTGTTGGTTTGCCTCATGAACTCCAAACCCACTATGATGTCGAAGTCATCTATGATTGCGATGCGCAGGTCGATGCTTCCTTTGTATGGGCCAAGTTTCACTGGGACATTTGTAGCTGTTCCACCCAATGTCTGAGGTGGTGAGTTGATAGCCTTGACGCGGCCTTTGCTCTTTTGTACCACAAGACCTAGGCGCTCTACTTGCGTTGATGACAAGTAGTTATGGGTGGCACCCGTGTCTATCAATGCGTGAAGGGGCTTGCCGTTCACTTTCAATTCGACGAACATTAGGGTCCTCGCTTGCTTAGGAGGTCCTTCGTCCATCTTTTCTTTCCCTTTCCTGGTGATCGGGACTGATGTTTTCTTAGGAGGACATGCACTGGTCCCCGCTAAGGCATGAGGGATAGAGCCAACAATTGCATTGAAGGCGCCTACCTGGTTGTCTTCAGATGTGTCTGATGCATCTGTCTCATCCTCGACAGTCTGATGAGCATTGACCTTGATGTTTGGGCATTCATTGTTCCAATGTGCCCCGCCGCAATGACGGCATTCTGAGGGAGGCTTTCTCCCCTGATTGTTGTTGATGGATGCAGCACTGTTGCTGTTGGAGGGAGGAGTCTTAGTTTTGGATGCACTCCGATCTCCCCCACTTTTGCTTGGGCCACCATTGCTGGGATGGTGCCCGTTGAATCCCCCTCGGACAGACGGCTGGGGCCTGTCGTTCTGAGTTCCCAAATGATAGTCGCCAAGGCATTCTGCAGCTTGAATGGCCTTGGGCAGGGTGTCTACCCGTTGTCGCTGTAGTTCCATACGGGCATGAGGTTTCAAACCTTCTATGAATGCGAAGAGTTTGTCTTTGTCCCCCATGTCGCGTATGTTTAGCATGAGTGCGGAGAATTCGCGCACGTACTCCCTCACTGATCTGGTGTGGCGGAGGTCCCGTAGCTTTCTCCTTGCGTTGTATTCCACATTTTCGGGAAAGAACTGCAGGCGTATGGCTACCTTCAATTCGTCCCATGTCTGAAGAGTATCTTCACCGGCCTTGATGGCTTCGTGTTTGACCCGCCACCAAAGTTTGGCATCGCCCTGAAGATACATGGCAGCAGTCGCTACCTTTTTGGATTCCTCCAAATGGCCCACGGCATCGAAGTATTGTTCGATGTCGAAGATGAAGTTTTCCACTTCTTTAGCATCCCGGGATCCGTCGTATGGCTTTGGCTCCGGTATCTTAAGCTTTTGTGGAATGGGGGTGAGGTTTGCTGCACCCCTGATGTGATGGTCGCCTTCTCGAAGTAGGCTCTGTAAGGCAGCATTGACAACGTTGAGCTTGTCAGTCAAGTCGTTTATGGTTTGCTGCATGGCAGTTAGTCTGTCTGCCTCATGTTGCTGATGGGCTAAATCGTCGGCACGCTCCTGTTGGAGGTCCTCAAATTTGCCATGAATATTGGCAGTTTCGATGGCTGCCGTTTGTCGGTCCTCGTCAGAGTCACGACTGATGTTTGCAATGTCATTTTCGGCCTGCCGCATTCGGCGGTCCAGGTCGTCCAACCTTTGCACTAGGTTGTTGTTTTGATCAGGCACCGTATCCACGATGGGTCGTAATCGGTCAACCGTCTCTTCTAGGGATGCTAGACGCTCCCCATGATTCACCATGGTCAGAAATGGTGATGATGGCAAATGTTCCCTCGTCCGATGTCGAGCCTAGGCTCTGATACCAACTGTTACGCAACGCCTTCCTGATGATCTTTGGAAGGGCAACGTAAGGCTAAGCAACCGATGTCAGTGCGGTTGCTGTCCGCCAATGAGGTCCTCGCCGCACGCTAGACTAGATTGTCAGTGCCGTGCGGGAAAACCAATGTCGTGAGCAAATTGCGGAAGCTGAGAGAGAATTGGGTTTTGAATGATGATGATGATTTTATTGATGAATGAAAATGCTGATTACAATGATGCGGTGTCGAGGGGGAGAGACACCAGAAAATGCTTGCTTGAAAATGTTTGATTGTTTGGTCCCCCTTAATAATGCTTAAAAAAAATAAACCAACATTACAAGACTAGTCCTAATAAAGCTGTAGAAGCACACTGAAATGAAAATGATGAAAACTAGTCTATGATTACAATGAAAAGGACTTAGATTATTACAAGGAAAAACTAAGTCCGATGGCAGCATCTTTGTCTTGCGGGTCTGCGCGCGCGTTGCTGTGGGCGCGCGCGACACTTGATGTGCTGGCCTGAGGCTGGGCACTGGTGCTTGGCATCAGGGTCTGTGCGCGAGGCGCTGCTGGAATGGGCCTGCAGCTGGGCGCTGGCGAGGCATCAGGATCTGCGCGCGCGGCATTGTCAGGGCGCGCGGCGCTGTTGTCATTGGCCAGCCCTTGGGCGCTGGCGAGAGGCATCGGTGGGGCGACAGAGGCACATGCGCGCTTGTCACTTGGCGCAGCCAAGACCACGGGGCCGACCATGGCGCTAGGCATTGCGAGGCTTGCTAGGCCGCCATGGGGCGCGGCCAAGGGGTCATGTGGCATGTCTGGAAAGCAGCCCATGACAGTACACGCGTAAACTCGTACTTATTACTAGTGTAATAAAGAGTGGAAACATGGGCAAAAAGTGAAACTTCAAAAACTGGTACAAGGGATGAGCTCATGGTTGATGAGATAAGCGAGGGTAGTTTCGTCAAGGCACTAAAAACTTTATGTAGCAGCTACAGTACATTTACTTTTTGGCTAATCGTGTTGCTCAGTTTTTATGAAATTACAGAAATACCCTTCTAATAAGTAGTAATATATATATACTTATTTTAAAGTCACTTCTCCAGCTTTTCTTAAGATGTAATATATTTTAAAATAATTCTTCCAATATAACCAATCAATCACATGGCTAAATCGTTCTCTTTCAATTGTTCATAGAGATCTTGTAATTTAGCTAAAGCCTTTGCTTCAATGGCCTTCAGCGTCACGGAATTATTAATGAAAGAATTACCTAATTTATCTACCTTTTCCATTTCAAAAATTAATGAAAATATTACGAATTGGGGATATAGATTTAGGTTGTTAGATCATGCGGGTACGTCATTTTATATGGGTTTGTAATCAATTTTCATTGGTTTTAATCTGGTGTGCGTTTAGGTATTGACATCAAATAATTGGAGCTGGATTTTTTAATGAAAAATTTTCATAAAGCACTATCTTTTAACAGTAATTAGTCATCTATAGATACCATTTGTTATATTACGGATTATGGATACCTTTTTTGTGGTTATAAAATGTATTTAATGTATTTAAGCTATTGTATTCATGAATACAGTAACAAAAATAGGCGTGAATCAGGGAAGTCTAGCTAATCAGTTGTTGTATTCGAGTGTATTCGACTGTATTCATGGAGTGAAACATGAGATTACAGCTGGACAAGTTATTGTATTCGACTGTATTCACGGCGTGAAATAAGGGATTACATTGTTTTTAAAACGGAAAGTGAATCAATTAACATAATAGACTCCTAATATAACTCAACAAACTCAATTATAACATACAAATTTTATATTTTCAGTTATAAAAAGATTCTCAACCAAAAAATACTCCAAAAACATAGCAATCTTCAGAGAAATTATATAATACATCTGAATACATAAATTATATTAATTAAAAAAAATATATGAATACATTCATGGCATATAGCGAGACAGTTAATACAATGAAATACATAGAATACAGCGGGATACATTGAAATACAATAAAAAAAAGATAGTGAATACAACGAAATACATGGAATACAACGAGATACATTGAATTACAATGAAAAAAAAGACAATGAATACAATGAAATACATGAAAATACATTGAAATATATTAACAGAAAATCAAATTGCTCAGCCCCAAACTCCGTCGTCTTTGTTCAAGAACAAACTCTAGTTTCCAACGAATCTGCCGTTCACCGGAAACCGGTAGTGAAAACGCGCCGCCTTGGTCCAGCGATGGTGCCGGAGCCGAGGTCACTCCCTGAGCAGAAGCAACCGCCGATTAGACCGCCACAATGACAAAAAACAACGCCAAAGCCTTTAGTGTCATATCTCAGAAGATGTAGAAATCACAGAAACGTATATCCTTCAATGACGAATTGATTGATAAAGACGAATTAACTTATACCCTTCAATGTCGAATTATGTATCAATGGCGACAAATTACTGTTGTTGGATTCTTTCAAAATATTTTTATTCCCTACCTATACCTTTCTCACAAGTCAAATAAATCTACTTCGGTTTATTCTAGCTTTATAAAGAGAGGCCAAAGTCCAAAAATATATTAGCAATTGGTTTGTGAAAAGCAGCAGTAGGAATTTGGTGGAAGAATGGCAGAGTCTAGTTGAAGAGCGTTGGCGCCGGAGAATAGCCCAAAATATGGGGGAAGACAATGGCATGTATCAAAGTAGAGAGAGAAAGAAAATAGTGTAACTGAATAGCGTATTTAATGGCTTAGGGGTAGGAGGTAACCAAAATTAAATATTTTGCTATAAACATTAAAAGATATCTATAAAATATAATTTTTTTAAATGGTATTTATTTAAAATAAATAAGGTGTTAACCTTTGCTATAGGAGGTAAAAATTCCTTTTTTAATTTATGCCAGAGTCTAGGGGTCAGAGTTACAGTACATGTTTGGAGTTTCAATTTGTTAAGTGAAAGTACGGGGGGATGGGGTGAATTGTAGCCGATTTTAAAACTTAGTTGACTATAAGAGGAATTAGTCGACTAAACTTCACAGTGAGATCAATCACAACAAAATTAAATTTCGCAGACAGAAAGTAAAAGAGGCACAACAGTTTTTATATTGGTTCAGTACCGGTGTGAACCTACGTCCAGTTCTATTGGGTCACAAGGGTTCTCTTAGATCTTCAATAAGTCTTTATAACAGTGATGGTTTTAGTACGTTCACCACCAACGATATACATCAACAACATTTTTTCTAGTGTTGACACAACTCTTATTTTATTTTCTAAGTCTTTTTATCGTTTGCGATACTTGTAGACTCAAGAATACAATGTTTGTATTAAGAACTAGAAATGTGTAGAAACAGATGTGAAGTTGTGTGATCTTCTTTGCCCTTCTACTTTTTCTTTTATATTGCTCGATGAGTCTTCTGATTTCTTTTTTCTAGGATTGCACAACAGCAATGATTGGAGGTCTTTCCTTGTGAGGCATAGATTTCTAAGAGTGAGACCCAAGAATAGCCTCATGAATCTAGCTTGAGAGATGTGGCCAGATTCATTCTCAGTTTGAAAATTTGGTTCCTCCAATTATCCTTGATTAGAGCTTCCGCATATTGCCATTTGATTTTCTCTCTATCCTTGATTGGCTCTCTTTCCTTTCTTGCACGCTTGAGAATCTTTAGCAAGTCTGATTGATTGACTTTCCTTCCTTGTTCTTTGATTGATTGATTCACTTTCCGTTTGATGCAGAGTTTGAAGAACATAGTCGTTGGCTTCCTCTGATTTTCTCATAGGATTTTCTTTCCTTTCCTATTTTGATTATTGATCATTATTAAAATAATAAACCTAAAAAATATCCCCCTTTTTTATGATGACAATAATCCAAAAAGAGTTCGACTAATTTAGGGGCCACTTCCCTTTGCGAGTGTACTTCTACTCCCCCTGGCTTTGTGCTCCTTATTTGTTTGCATTCCCCCTGTCTTTGTATTTTTTTCTTCTCCCCCTTTGACATCAATCAAAAAGAGCAAGAAGATAATAATAGCTAATAACAATACTAGTTAAGCAGTCAAAAAATATATACAACTATCAGTTATACCAGGCATAGTCGACTACATGCCCATCTAGACACAACCAAAAGAAAAGTTTTAACAACAAACACAAAAAAATGAAGAAAAAAATTATTTAAAAAACCTAGATACTTAATTCCTTCCAAGGAAATACTTCAAGGTGTTAATCACTTTTGTGCAGAAACTATCATATGAGGCATCAATCTCCTTGATGACTTTGGTCAGCTTCTCAGTGACATCTTGCATAACTTTGATTCCTTGCCTCTTTGTGGCTCGGAGAGTGATCCTTAACCTGGACACATATGCTCCAGTTTCTTAGTTACTTCCCTGATCTTGTCCATCTATTCCTGCATAGAGGTTAGCAGTTCCTTGATACCTGCAATATTTTTCTGCATTAGTAGCAACTGATCTTAGGAAGAGGATTTGCTAGCTTTAGATTTAATCCCTCCAGTGCCTTGTTGAGGAGTGAATTCTCGTGTTTTGTCTTTTCTAAACCAGGTTCCTAAAACAAGGTTTACCCCATCATGGCAAAGACAGGCTTGTCATATATGATGGAGATGGTTTTAAGGGCATAGGGAGAAAAATCTACTTTCATAACTTGCAAGATGTGAGAGATTAGTAAACCATAAGCCAAATTTTTAGCAGAAGATTAGACATCCCCGATGCTTTCAAGAATGTACTGACGCACCCAAGCAAACCAATTAATAGCCTTCCTGTTCACAAGATAGTATATGACAAACATATCTCAGAGAGACATGGTGCTAAGTGAACCAGTACGAGGTAGTAGAGTAGTAGCAATAATGTGGGCTAGTACACGATGCTCAAATTTCAAAATTTTGGGACCAATGTCAGGGGGTTTTCAGACAACACACTTATTTCTTGCTCAAACGACGTTTCAAAATGATCAGGCCAAGAATGTTGGAAAAAGAAACTATACCCAACAAAATTTTGTTGCAAAGATTTTCTCAGACCGATAAGAGTCAAGAATAATGCGAGTTCCCAAAATCATGGATTCTAAATCATCTTTATCATTCATAAACAAATTTGCATAAAACACACGCACATGATCTTCATAGACAGTGTTGTTAGATCTCAGTAAATTTCAATGATGCAAAATAACCAATTACTCTCTATGTGCAGGAAAAGATTCTGAGCAATAATATGGAGGTAAAAATGAATCAAACGAAAAAGGAAAGAGAAGCAGACAAATCAATCAAGGAAGATGGCAAAATCAATTAAAAGATATATTATTGGAGGGTTCTAAATCAAAAAAGATTACGAGCACGAAATCATCCGCTAAAGATTCTCCCACATAATGACGTCAATCGAAGGCATCAATAACAGGATCTTCCAATGGGAATATTCTCTCAATTAAGGAAGAAATCACTCAAGCCCATGAGTCAAGACAAGTCAGCAAAAGAATCAATCAACGAATCCGTCTGAATACAAACTCCCTTGGGTTCGCAATCTCTCAAAAAGATGTACAAGATTTGAAGGCCCCGAGAAGTATGAATACCTACTGCACTAACCTTGGAACAATATACTTTGATCAAACCAACTTCAATCTCTTTGATTTACTTCAAACAAAACACTGTAGTGTGCTTTAGATTTCTTGTGTAACAAAAAAAAGAAGAGAGAGAAAAGAACACCGGTGAGGCATTGTATCAATTATACAGAGAAGAACGAGTGACAAAAGTTGTTGGTGTATAACAACATCAACTCATATGTACTGAGCCACTTCATACTTGAAAGATATCACCCTTGCAACCCAAAGGGACTGGACATAGGATTTTACTCTGAATCCGAACCAGTATAAAAACATAATGTGTCAATTACTTTCTGCAATTTATATTTTACATGCTATTCCTATAAAGTCCAGTTGACTAGAACTCAAATTAGTTGACTACCTCTAAAAGGAGAAGAAAAATCACAATTCATCACTCTTACACTTTCAATTGGTATCTGAGCAGATCTCACATTTTTGCTTAACTACTTGTGAGAAAAGATCATGACCAATCAAATAATTGTTGGAGTACTCTTTCAAGAGGGAACATCACAATTCAGGCCACCATACTTCAATAGACAACAATTTTCTCACTGAAAAGTGCGAATGAAAATCTATGCAAAATCTTATGATGTGAAAGTATGGGGTATTATCAAAAAGGGAAACTATCCACTCCCAATCGCAGCTCAACAACCCGCTGATCCTAAAGATATAGATGAATACACAGACGAACAAATGGCCGTCGTACAGGTTGAAGCTAAGGCACAAAATCTGTTGTATAATGCTATAAGTAGAGAAGAATATGATAGGATTTCAAGTTGTGATACGGTTAAAGAAATGAGGGACAAACTGGAGGTCATCTATGAAGGAACTAGCAAAGTGAAAGAAACTCGGATAAACATGTTGGTTCATGACTATGAACTCTTCTAGATGAAATAAGGAGAATCCATTGAGGAAATGTTTGCAAGATTCAGCAAAATCATTAGCGATCTCAAAGCTTTTGATAAACTATATTCAAGTGGTGATCAAGTTCGAAAAACTTAAGGAGTTTACCTACCACTTGGCAGAAAAGAGTAGTTGTACTCGAATCTCAAGATTTAAACAAATTTTCATATGATGAACTTAGAGGAGATCTTATAGCATTCGAGAAAACCTATCTCAAGAAGACAAGTTAGAAAGAAAAGAAGAAAACAGTGGCCTTCAAATCTACAACTGAAGGACCCGAGAATGATATTGACGACTATCCAGAAGCTTTTGAAGAAGAAATTGCTATGGTATCAAGAACATGGATGGGTTAATGAGAAGGTATAGATATACAAGAAGGGTAAGGGTGCCATCTAGGTGAACCAGGCAATACAACGAATAAGACAAGAATGATGAAAAATGTTATGAATGTGGAAGGTTTGGGCATGTTCAAGCTGAATTCCCAGATCTTAAAAGAAAAGTCTCCATAGGGTTCAGCAAAAACAAATACTTCGAGAGTTAGAGTGATGAAGATAGTTCAGAACATGAAGAAATAGAAACTCTATGCTTCATGACCATCCTGGAAAATGACATGAACAAATACTCTGGCTGTTGGACTGATGAAGATACATCAGACGATGAATGCAAGGAAAATACTAAAAACTATTTCATGGCACGAGGTGAAATAAGCGAGGTAAGATCTTATAATTGTAATAGATGTAATGAATTGCAGGACATTCTTGACCTTACCCTAAAAGAGCCTAAAAAATGTTAAATGAATTAAAGAGACTCAATCGGGAAAAGAAACTCTGGGAACTTAAGTTTGAAGTTTGTGAAATTGAAAGAGATGTACTTCAAGATGAAGTTCAGGAATTACAAATGCAACTTAGTGGCATGCGCAAGTCCGCCCGTCACAATTCAGTCAAGTCTAACCAGGAGACTTACAAGTCAACTGGAAAAATGACTGGTGTCCACAGGTACTAACATAAGTGGTAGATCAAAACCTGTATCAACCCATATATGTCATTACTGTAACAAAATTGGACATAAATATTCTTTTTGTCAATTTCGTAAATCTAATATTTCGGGATGGATTTGAAAAATCAAAAACAGTCCTATTCTCAGAAGAACTAACCAACAAGGACACAAGCAAGCTTGGGTACCTAAAAGAAGGTGACAATATAGTTTGCAGGAGCACCACAGAAAGAGCTGTAAAGGAAAATGATATTTAGACAGTGCGTGTTCCAGTCACATGACGGGTGACAAAAATCTATTCAAAGAAGTCACAAAAATAAATAGTGAAAATGTTAAATTTGGTAATGATTCAAAAGGAAAGGTAGTTGGTACCGGTACTATTCCATTCGAAAATAACTGTGACATTACAAAGGTATATATTGTAGATGGACTCAACTACAATCACTTGAGCATAAATTAGTTATGTGATTTGGGATATGAAGTAAAATTGAAGAAAACCGGATGTGCCATTGACTATGAAACATGTAAAACTATTCTTCCAGGAAAAAGGTATGGAAATGTTTATATTCTTGATGGCATTGAAAATCTAGACAGTCACATTTGTCTAGCATCCATTTATGACGATCCATGGCTTTGGCATAAAAAACTTGGTCATGCAAGCATGCATCTTATTGAAAAATTGTCCAAGCATGATTTAGTTATTGGTCTTCCCAAACTCAACTTTTCTAGAAATCATGTACGTGATGCATGTCAGATTAGTAAATAAACTAGAAACTCTTTCAAAATCAAGGTTACTGTGTCCACTACCAAGCCATTGCAATTACTTAATATGGACTTGTTTGGACCCACTAGGACTACTAGCATTGGAGGTATACGTTATGCTTTTGTTATTGTTGATGACTACTCACATTTTATATGGGTAATTTTCTTATCTCATAAAGATGAAGTTTTGAATTTTTTTGAGGTTTTCTGCAAAAGAATTGAAAGAGAAAAAGGGTATCTAATCACAACCATCCAAAGTGACCATGGAGGAGAGTTTAAAAGCAGATTCTTTCAAGAGTTCTGTAATGATCAAGGGTATACCCATAACTTCTCAGCCCCAAGATCACCCCAATAGAATGGAGTAGTTGAGCGCAAGAATAGAACTCTACAAGATATGGCAAGAACAATGATATTAGAATATTCACTGTCAAATCACTTTTGGGCAGAGGCAGCCAGTACAGTATGTCATATTCTTAACAGGTTCCTCATAAGACCTATTTTGAAGAAGACTCCATATGAATTATGGAACGGTAAGAAGCCAAATATATGCTAGTTTCACTGTTCGAAAGTAAATGTTTCATGCAGATCAATGGTAAGGATAACCTTGAAAATTTTGATTTAAGGAGTGATGAAGGTATTTTCCTTGGTTACTCTATTAACAGTAGATCTTTTAGAGTTTACAAAAAACGTACATTATCTGTAGAAGAATCAGTGCATGTTATATTCGATGAAAATAACTCTATGGCCTAGAAAGGAATCATTGCAGGTGATGAATATAGCAACCAAGAAGTATCACAGACAAATAAACCACAGAAGTCGACTGATATTGCAGTTACAATCATAGAGTCGACTAATAAACCTGTGATCAATCTTGCTAAACCACAAAAGGAGTCGACTACTTATGCAGTTGGAACTCGTCTGAATGAATGGAGAAGTAAACCTGGATATCCTCAAAAATTCATTATAGGGTATCCAAGTGAAGGGATGAAAACCAGAGGGTCTTTCAAAAAGAAATCAAATATTGCACTCATCTCTCAAGTAAAACCAAAGTAAGTTGATGAAGCCCTAAACGATTCCAGCTGGATACAAGCCATGGAGGACAAACTTGATCAATTCGACAAAAATCAAGTTTGGAAATTAGTCCCTAAGCCTGCAAACACTAATATAGTCGCAACAAAGTGGGTTTCGAAACAAGCTAAATGAAGAAGGAAAGGTAGTAAGAAACAAAGCCAGACTAGTTGCTCAAGGCTACTCACAACAAGAAGGAGTTGACTATGATGAAACCTTTGCACCAGTAGCACGATTAGAATTAATTCAAATATTGCTTGCCTATGCATCTTTCAAAGTTTTTAAATCATTTCAAATGGATGTCAAAAATGCTTTTCTAAACAATTTTATTGATGAGGATGTATATGTAAAACAACCTCCTGGTTATGAAAACTCACAATTTTCTTATCATGTGTACAAGCTAGCTAAAGCCCTTTATGGACTCAAACAAGCTCCTCGAGCTTATTATGAAAGATTGATTTCCTTTTTAACTAATTATGGGTTCACTAGAGGTAAGGTGGATACCACTTTATTTATCATAAGATCTACTGAAGGTAATCTTATTATTCAAATCTATGTAGATGATATCATATTTGGTAGTACTAATCTTCTTTTGTGCAAGGATTTTTCAAATCTCATGCAAAGTGAGTTCGAAATGAGTATAATGGGAGAGCTGACATTTTTCCTTAGGTTACAAATCCATCAATCAGAAGTGGAATATTCATCTGTCAAACCAAGTATACAAAGGAATTGATTAAAAAATTTAGAACGAGGAATGCTAAATCAATTGGAACTCCTATGAGTCCATCTACAATTTTAGATGGGATGAACAGGGAAAATTAGTAGACGAAACCAAGTATCGTGGAATGATTGGATCTCTACTATATCTAATGGCTAGTCGACCAGATATCATATTCAGTGTTTGTAAATGTGCCAGGTTTCAGTCCGCTCCTAAGAGTCTCACTTAACAACAGTGAAGAAAATTATTTGCTATCTCATTGGAACCACCTCTTACAGACTTTGGTATCCTCGCTCTAACAATTTTAAACTTGAGTGTTTTTCAAATGCTGATCTTGCGGGTGACAAGGAGGACAGAAAAAGCACAAGTGAGACTTGTCATTACTGGGAAAAGCACTAATCTCCTGGAACAATAAGAAATAGGGATCAATGGCTCTATCCACAACTGAGGCAGAGTACATCGCAATTGGACAATGTTGTGCTCAATTGCTATGGATGTCTTATTAATTGGGTGACTATGAATTATTTTTAAGCTTGTTCAAATATTATGTGATAATTCTAGTATTATTTGTCTATCAAAGAATCTTGGGCATCATTCTAAAGCTAAGCATATACACGTTAAGCACCATTTTATTAGAGATAATATTCTTAAAGGCAACATAGAATTATTGTTTGTTAGTTCCACCGATCAATTACCAGACATATTTACAAAAACCTTACTAGTAAACAGATTTTGTGCATTACGAGACTCTCTTGGCATTACTATATATTTGTTTAAATATTTCCTTAAGTGTGTAAGATGCATTAATTATGTGTTTGTTACTTTTCCTATTTCACACCTTTTTACAACCTTTCAGAGATTGGTCAATCATTCCGTCAAATCTCTGATGCCTTTTCGTTTGTACTCAATCGCCGTTTATCACCCTTTTAAGTTCAAAGCTTCATCTATCTTTCTCACATTGTTTATATCTCCACTTATGTGTTCCAAACCCTACCATGGAAAAGCACTCGAAAAATCTATCTACTTCCACCAGCAAAAGCACCTGCTCTAGGGAAAAATGCTCTTTTCAACCTCCTGAACCAGTCAATCTAGGATCAGACCACTCCAAGGCCTCTTCCTTTCAAGATCTCTCAAATGATGCTCGCAGTCTCAACGAGAATGCCCTAGGAAAATGACCCATGGCAGACTTTCATGAAACTTTAACTCCTCAAAAGCCCAAAACTGATATCTCCAGTTCACTTGAGTCTAACCTAAATTTCATGGGACACTCCAAATAGGGATGCCTTCATTGCTTTCAAATACAAGTATGTCGCTCATGGCAGAGTGTCAATTTAAATTTCATGGACAACCGCAAAGTGAAGTAACTCTTCGACTTCCAGGATTGGAAATTTCTCTCCTTGCCTCCTCCAAAGGTATATGAACCCCTTGTTAGAATGTTCTATGCTAATCTTCGTTCTAGCAAACCTGATAAATTAGAAAGCTTGGTTCTTGGCAAGCGTATTGTTCTGGAGTGTGCTCTGTTTGATTGTATTTTTCAATGTAGTTATTCTGCTTTTTCTATGCACTTTAAGAATACCTAGCCTGAGCATTTTAAAATCTCTTTTGATCAAACTAAAAGGTGTATAGCTGAATCACCCTCTGACTCTTTCCCTAGTCAACTAGGACCAGTGATGTCTGTTTTGAAACTCATGTCTTAGTACATATTGTAGCAATCACTCTTCTTCCAAGAAATCCTTCTCTACCTTCTCCCAGCATAGTAACTTCTTAGTTTATTGCCTTCTGACCAAGCACAAGGTCAAATTATCCTTTTGGGTCATCAATTTCATGATAGAAAGTGCCGATGATCCCACAGGTCTTCCTTATGGTATGGTTATCACCTATCTGCTAGAAGCCAACAACATATCCCTTGTTGACCATCCCTACATCACTGTCAGCAAGTCTTACAGTTCCAGGGGATTTGCTAGCATGGGTTATATTTCTGTAAAGGGTGCGTGGGTCAAGAAACAAGAAGGTGAAACCAAGAATGTCCCCTCCAATTTTGAGGCAAAAGCTCATGCGTCTCACCCTAGTCCAAGTGATTATGACTTCTTAGAAAAGCTTGTATGCATCAATAAAACACTGTCTGTCATCAAGAACTCTTTAACCTTTAGGCAAAGCCAGGTTGAAGATATCTATGGAATGGCAAAGAAGACAGGGTTCGGCGTGTCCAAGATTTGAGTGCAGATTCTCAAGACTACAGAAAAAGCAGTAAGGGCCTTCAAAGAGATGCACAACAGAATTGATGGGGTCTTTATCACATTGAATGCTAGCTTTGATCATCCCAAGGACGCAGTTTGCAACACCCTTACTTACTTTCTGCATCGTTGATGTTTGGTTGTTTAAGACAATTTTCTTTTTTGCTTTGTTTTTGCGACTGATGATTCAGTCATGGGTTGTACTCTTCGGAAAAATACTTTTAATTTCCATGCTTTTATTTTATTTTTTGTTGATGATAAAGGGGGAGAAATAGTAAGTAAGCTTAAGGCCGTCATTTCTATGTATTCCATGCTTCTCTATTATGTGTCTTGTGCTATGTTTTCAAATTGCAGGTACATCATGCGGTATAAAACTGAGGGGGAGTCGACTACAAATGTAGGGGAGCTAACTACAAATGAGGCACAATAGAATGTCCAACTGAGGGGGAGTCGACTAGACACATCTACCAAGAAATGCAATTTAAAGTAGAATTAACTACAACACACTCAGGGCAGCTGATCAATATGGAAGTATTTTCAATGTTATTTTGTCATCGTAAAAACAGGGATATTGTTATATCTTCATAAATTTCAATGATGCAAAATAACCAATTACTCCCTATGTGCAAGAAAATATTCTAAGCAATAATATGGAGGCAAAATGAATCAAACGAAAAAGGAATGGCAAGCGGACAAATCAATCAAGGAATATAGAAAAATCAATTAAAAGAGATATTTTAGGAAGGATCTAAATCAAAGAAAATTACAAACACAAAACCATTCGCTAAAGACTCTCCCACATAATGACATCAATCGAAGGCATCAATCACGGGATCTGGAAACGAGAACATCCTCTCAATGAAGGAAGAAACCACTCAAGCCCACGAGTCACGACAAGTCAGCAGAAGAATCAATCTACGAATCCGTCTGAATACAAACTCCCTTGAGTTCACAATCACTCAAAAAGATGTACAAGACTTGAAGGCCTCGAGAAATATAACATACTGCACTAACCTTAGAACATTATACTTTGATCAAACCAACTTCAATATCTTTGTTCTACTTCAAACAAAACATTATAGTCTGCTTTAGATTTCTTGTGTAACAAAGAAGAGAAGAGAGAGAGAGAGAGAGAAAAGAAAAATGGTAAGGTATTTTATCAATTATGGAGAGAAGAACGAGTGACAAAAGATGTTGGTGTATAACAATATCAATTCATCTGTACTAAGTCACTTCATACTTAAAAGAGATTACTCTTGCAACCTAAGGGGACTGGACGTAGGATTCACTTTGAATCCGAATTAGCATAAAAAATATACGGTATTGTTTACTTTCTGCAATTTATCTTTTACATTCTATTCCTGAAAAGTCCAATCGACTAGAACTCAAATTAGTCGACTACCTCGAAAAGGAGAAGAAAAATCACAATTCACCTCCCCCTCTTGCATTTTCAAGTGTCACCAACAGTAGCAAATATGGAGACAAGTTTTCGAGTTTGAAACACATAGATAACATCACAGTGAGAGTTTTCATATATTTCAAACTTACAGCGCGACCATAAGCAATCAACTTTTCTTTTAAAATGACAAACTTTTCCTTCTCTTCGGAACCATAGAACTTCATCTTGTCTTCAGTCCCAAACTCTATGTTTTTTGTTTTCCCTCTCTTTTGAATGGTTTTTTAGGGATGGACTCCATTGGACATTTCCATTCCTCTTTTGAGCAATAAGAATTTCTTCTTAAGAGTCACAGGATTCATCCTCGAACAGTTGATGATCTATTCTTTCTAAAGACTCTACATCCACAGGATTATCAGTTTGATGGTTTTACTTAAAGTGATGGCTTCTTCTAGACATGGAGGAGGATAGAGAGGGTTTGGTTTTTCCATGAGTAAGAGATAGAAGAAAGATAGAATGACTTTCTTTGTGATAGTGGGAGATATGATCGAGAGATGAGAGGTTAAAAAGGGGTGAATTAACATTTCGATTTTGGAGAGACATGTGAAAGGCAGTTGAAAAGTTGCCTTCTGCAAGCTCGCAATCAGTCAGGTCATAAATGCATGTACAAGGTAATCAAATACTTAGAGATATTTAGGGCGTAAATCACGAAGATCAATTATGAATTTTTTTCCAAAATAGATAAGTTTAGAGAAATTAAACGGGAATCAAGCAAATACCAATTTTGTCATGAAGGAAACAAAATCTCTCTTCAAGTAATGGTTTTGTAAAAATATCTGCTAATTGATTTTCAGTATTGATAAATTCTAATACAATATCACATTTTGCAACATGGTCACGGATAAACTGATGCTTAATCTCAATATGCTTAGCCCTAGAATGATGCACATAATTTTTTGAAAGACAAATAGCACTAGTGTTATCACACATAATAGGAACACAATTAAGACAAAAATCATAGTCTAACAGTTGATGCACACTCCATATAACTTGTGTGCAGTAGTTGCCGACAACAAATGTTCTACTTCAGTAGTAGATAAGGCAACACAACTTTGTTTCTTGCTGTGCCAGGATATAAGAAATTTTTCAAGTAATTGGCACGTTCCACTTGTGCTTTTCTTATAAATTTTGTCACCTGCAAAGTCTGCGTCTGAAAAACCTTTAAGATCAAGAACATTTAAGCATTCATACCATAATCCATAGTCGATTGTCCCTATTAGATATCTGATAATACATTTAACTGCAGTCAAGTGAGATTCTTTAGGAGATGATTGATATCTTGCACATTTGCAAACACTAAGCATATTATCAGGTTGACTAGCTATAAGATAGAATAGAGATCCAATCATACCTCGATACATTGTTTCATCAACACTCTCACCATCTTTATCTTCATCCAGTGTGGCTGATGGACTTGTAGGATTCTCTATGGCCTTAGCATTAGACATGCCAAACATTTTGATGAGGTCTTTTGTGTATTTTGTTTGACTAATGAAAGTCCCTTTTTGTACTTGCTTGATTTGTAGCCCAAGGAAGAAGGTTAATTCTCTCATTATACTCATTTTAAATTCTCATTTCATGATGTTTGAAAAGTCCTTGCATAACACAGGGTTAGTATTGCCAACAATAATGTCATCTACATAGATTTGCACAATTAAATTACCTTCAGTTGATCGTTTGATAAGAGAGTAGTATCAATATCACCTCTATAAAACTCATGTTTGACTAGGAACAAACTTAACCTTTCATACCAAGCTCTAGAAGCTTGCTTTAGTCCGTATGGGGCTTTGGATAATTTGTAGACATGATTTGGAAAGGATTCATTTACAAATTCTGGAGGTTGTTTAACGAACACTTCCTCAGATATGAAACCATTTAAGAAAGTGTTTTTTACATCCATCTAAAATAGTCTGAAACATTTGTGAGCAGTATAGGCTAATAAGATACGAATAGATTCTAACCTGGAAATATGAGTGAAAGTTTTGCCGTAATCAATTCCTTCTTGCTGTGAATAACCTCGAGCAACTAGTCTAGCTTTATTTCGTAACACTTGTCCAGACTTGTTCATCTTATTTCTGTATACCCATTTTGTTCCAACAATGGATGCATTTGGAGGTTTAGGAATGAGTTCCACTACTTTATTCTTCTCAAATTGATCAAGCTCTTTCTTCATTGCAGTTATCCAACTTTCGTTCCCAAGGGCCTCAACTACCTTTTTAGTTTCGAACTGAGATATGAGTGATATATTTGACGTCTGCTTTAGCGATCTTCTTGTTTTCATGCCTTCCTGAGGATTTCTAGTGATGTACTAATGTGGTATCCAGGCTAACTTTTCCACTAATTTGGAACAACTGATACTGGCTCATTTTCAATGGGACTTGATTGTTCAACTGTATGAAGCTCCTGGTTATCTACGTGACTGTCAGTTAACTGATCCTGCTGATCAGTCACCTCATCATGAGTGTTTTCACCTGTATTGACAGACTTTGGAACTATGAAAATTTCCTCATCTTTAGGAAGTTTTTCATTCCTTGAATGAGGGTCAGTGTCCACAAATACAATATGTATAGATTCTTCAATAGATAGAGTATATTTATTAAAAACTTTATATGCTCTATTGGAGGAAGGGTATCTAAGAAAAATACCTTCATTGCTTTTTGGATCAAACTTACCAAGGTTGTCTTTTCCATTATTTTGGATAAAGCATTTGCAACCAAACAGATAGAAATAATTGATGTTGGGTATTTTACCTTTCCATAGTTCATATGGAATCTTTTTGAGAATAGGACGAATCAAACATCTATTAATGATGTGACATGCTGTGCTTACATCCTCTACCCAAAAGTGGTGTGGAAGGGAGTTCTCCACAATCACAGTTCTTTCCATATCTTGCAAGATGCTATTTTTGCGTTCTACCACTCCATTTTATTGAGGTGATCTGGGAGAAGAAAAAATGTGGAAGATCCCTTGATCATTGAAGAAGTTTTGAAATGCTTTGCTTTCAAATTCTCCTGCATGGTCACTTCTTATTGCAGATATGTAGTAACCATTTTCCCGTTGTACCTTCTTGCAGAAGACTTCAAAATTCCTTAATGCTTCATCTTTATGACTCAGAAAAATAACCTAAGTAAATCAAGAAAATTCATCAACTATAACAAAATCATATTTTCTACCACCTATACTAACAGTTCTAGTTGGACCAAAAAGGTCCATATGTAGAAGTTGAAGAGGTTTTGTAGTACAAACTATGTTTTTAACTTTAAACGAGGATCTGGTTTGTTTTCCTAACTGACATGCATCACACACTTGATCTTTTGAAAAATCCAGTTTTGGAATACCAATGACAAGACCATATTTGGAAAGTTTATTAATAGTATGCATGCTAGCATGACCAAGTTTTCTATGCCAAACCCAAGGATCATTAATCAAAGAATCTAGGCATATCTGATTTCCAAAACTGTCTATATTACAAAGCATGTAGAAAAAACAATTTTACATGATTCGTCTTTAATAAACTAACCATGCTTTTTTAAAACGAACCTCACAGTCATTGTGACATAGCTGACTAATACTGAGTAGATTGTAGCCAAGTTCATCTACCATGTATACTTCGTCTACATCACATGATGAGCTGAGAGGGATTATTAATGACAATTACATTTTGTTTTGATTTGTCTCCAAAAGTTACTGATCCACCATTTAGTCTAGTGATAGTTTTGAATAGTTGTTTGTCACCTGTCATATGTTTGGAACACGCGCTATCAAGATACCATTTCTCTTTTTGATTTTTCTTGCGGTGTTCCTGCAAAAATAAATTACTTGTTTTTAGGTACTCAAGCCTACTTGGATCCTGAATGGTTAGTATTCTGAATAGTAGCCTGACTAGAGGCCTTGGGTCGCAGACCTATGTTCTGTTATTCTTGAACCATGAATGATTAGATGTATGGCCAAGTTTTCCACAATAAAAGGAAGATGGGTTATTGGAATTTTTAGAGTTTTTTCTTCTCTATTTCTAAACCTACAATGGTTTGAGATGTGGCCATTTTTGCCACAATGAGTGCATGCACAATGATTTCTTGTTCTAGATGTGAAATTACGAGGAGCTGACTGATTTGATTTGACGGAAGTATGAATGGTAGATTTCGCAATCCATTCAGTTGAAATTGAAGTTCATTAACTTCATTTTGAAGCATGTCTCTTTCAATTTCGCAAACTTCTAACTTCAGTGCCCAGTCTTTCCTTTTCTCTTTGGACCTTTCGAAGCTCATTTAGAACTCTCTCAATGTCTTCAAGAGCAATATCAATAAATTCTTGAAGTTCATTATACTTTGGACATGAAGGAATACGTACTTCACTTGTTCCTTTGTCTGCCATGAGACCAAGCTCGTTGGAATCTTCATCACTATTTTTTTGATGGACATGAATCACATGTTGGCAATTTCCTCATGATCAGATTCTTCTTCATTACTCCATATTCTTCTAGGAATTTCTGGTTAGTTTTTTTTTTGACTCAGGGCATTCAGCTTGAATGTGTCCATGGTTTTTCACATTCGTAGCATTTTCCATCATTTTTGTGATTCTCATTATTTATCTTTCCTTTTCTGAAATTTGATTTACCTCTTCTGCTATTTTTATTTTTCCCCATCATGCTTGTTACAAATTTAGAGTGCATGGCTATATTCTCATCTTGTTCTCCTCCTCCTCTTCCTCCTCCTTCTTCTTGTGATTCTCATCATTTTTGTGATTCTCATTATTCATCTTTCCTTTTCTGAAATTTGATTTACCTCTTCTGCTATTTTAATTTTTCCTCATCATGCTTGTTACAAATTTAGAGGCCATGGCTATATTCTTATATTGTCCTCCTCCTCCTTTTGATTCAACTACAGTTGCTTTGAATGCAATGTCTTCTTTTTTCCTTGCCGGACTTGCCTCTCTAAATGTGTTTTCTCAAACACAATTAGATCACCTCTGAGTTTCTTATAGGACATCTTGTTAAGATCCTGACATTCCTGAGCAATAACTTTAGGTTGCCAAATTTTTGGGAGACTTCTTAAAAAATTTCTGACTTGTTCTCCACTTTTGATTCGTCTACCAATGGATTTTAAATTTCCAAGGATTTTGTTGAACCTGGAGAATATTTCTTCCACTAATGTTCCATCTTTCATTTGAAACAATTCATAATCTCGAACTAGGAGATTAATCCTTATTTCTTTCACTTTGTTTGTTCCTTCATATGTGATTTCTAACTTGTCCCACATTTCCTTTGAAGTTTCACATCTAGATATATTTTCATATTCTTCTCCGCTTATGGCATTGTACAACAAAGTTTTTGCCTTGGTGTTCACTTGGATAACAACTGCTTGTTCTATAGTGTATTCATCTAAATCAAGAGGATAACAACCGCTTATTTTCCTTTTTGATCACTGATAACTAGGGATTTTGATACATTTTATACTCTTTCATACTTAAGTTTTGATTAGAAATGTGTATAAAATATTCCTAAAGGCTCACAAGTTGTGCTTGATTGCAGGTTTGATCAACAAAGTGACAAGATGTCAAAAATCAGCTCAAAAAGGAGTGAAGCTTGCACAAGTACCAACACAAGATAAAGCTCAGGCAAAACAAGGCCAGTGCGGCCACACACCATTCTGTGTCATCCGCACAAGTGATGTTCAGAGAGTGTGCATTTCCAGGTCAACAGGCATTGCAGCCTCATGGGGTTTTGTGCGGTCCGCATTGAGTTCATCGCGGTCGCACTCGAATAGTACGGTCCGCAAAGCCAAAGTTCAAAGAAATGCCAGTTCCAAGTTTGAAGCACAATGTGGTCCGCACTCCATTTCATGCGGACCACACTAGAAGCCACCACGGCAGCACTCGATTCTGTGCGGTCCACATTGCTCGAGTTCAGAGAGCCTTTTATTCAAGTTCAGAGCCTTAGTGCAACCACACATGATTTTGTACGGTCCGCGCTAGCCCCGCGGGGCTATTTTTGTCCAGATTTTTCAGCTTAGTATAAATAGCTTCTTTTCTCATTTTTAGGTCATCAGATAGTTTTGTACTGAGCTGCGCTCGTGACTTCCATTCCTTTAGCTATTTTGGGCAATTTTAGCTTCATTTCAACATTGAATCTTCTAGTTTGTCTTAGCAATTAATTAATATGAGTTTTTCTTCATCTATTTCTTTGTTTTTTTCTCTAATTATGAGTAGCTGGACCCATAAGCTAGGGTTGTGGCTCAACCCTAGTGTGGATAATTGATGGGTCTTGTGTTTTGATGCTTGATTGTCTGTGGGTGTTTGATATTTGGACTAATTTCATGTTTAATTGCTGAATTAGTGGTTGAAAACACTAGTTTGTGTTTAGTTGACTTTGGCTTTTCTTGAAAAAGAAAGTTTAAGTCTCTGAAATTGGTCCAACAAGGAATTTGGGCGTACTCAAGAGATTGATAGCCCCAATTAAAGGGTTAAATCTAGAGATAGTAATACCCGACTTGAACCTTGATTGCTTGTGCAAATTTGCATACCCAATTGGTCTTGAGAAAGTCAATTCGGGCAAAATCACTCGAACCACCGAGAGGTGTAGAGTGGATACAATCGTGCAACAGTTATATCATATTCCCCATATGTGTCAATCATGCCGTAGACTCAAGTATCCGTCAATTGACCACCTAGGCGAAAGTCACTGCCTTAGTGCCTTCTACCCATTTGAACAACTCTCAATAGCTTAACCTTAGCTTATTTTAGTTTAATTGAGCATTGTAGATTTATAAAATTAGAAGTAAATCAAAACCCAAAATGTTTTTAAGTGCAATTAAGAACAAATACACAACTCCGCTTTAGATAGACACCCGACTCCAATATCTAGCTCCTTATGAAAATCGATCCCGACCTTAATCGGGTAAAAACTGTTTCGACCTCTCTCGCTACTCAATAGTAATGCAGGGTTGGCCTCGATCACCTTTTTGGCGCCGTTGCCGGGGAGCTAACGATTTTGGCTATCTATCTAAAGAGTTTTGTGTATTGTTCTTCTTTCCTTCTTTGTTACTAATTTGTGTGTGTCACAACTTCAGGTACCAAATGGCAGCAAACAACGCCAATGACCCTCTTGGAAATGTGATTGCGGGGGAGGAGGTAGATGACGTCGGAGATGATGAGGTACCTCTTGTATCTCAAGGAGAACGTAATGGCCGCCAAGCCAATGCTTTTGCAAATGACAATGTTCCAGACCCTCCTCCACCACCTCCAAGAGTGGCTCCTAGAGTGCTTACGAACTAAGGCTATGCAAGTGCTATTGTCCCACCCCGAATCTGGGCAGACAATTTTCAAATAACCAATGTGATGCTGACTTTACTAGAGCAGCATGGGTATTTCACGAGTGCTGCAAATCAAAATGTGTACAAACATCTCAAGAGGTTCGTGGATACATATTGGGGGAGCAAGCAAACTAACATGTCCAAGGATGCTCTCCAGTTGAGACTCTTCCCATTTTCACTTATAGGGAAAGCACTTGATTGGCTTGAGCGACTTCCCAACCATTCCATCACAACTTGGGATGAGTTGTCCGATAAGTTCATTGCAAAAATTTTCTGACCGGGGCATATGGCTGCATTGAGAGATGAGATCTTGGCGTTCAAGCAAGAGCCCACGGAACCTTTGCATGAGATTTGGGAGCGTTATAGAACAATGATGAAGGAATGCCCCAACAATAATATGACCGAGGCGATAATCCAGCAGACTTTCTATCGGGGCATTAACACCACAAACCAATGCATAGTGAACCAACTTGCTCGGGGCAACTTCATGAAGCTGTCTTATGATGAGGCTTGTGACATTCTTGACGAGATGGCTGAAACTTCTTCCGCATGGCAAAGTAGAGCCAATGTGCCCCAAGGTGACCCCATGGTTACTCATTTGTACAAAGAGTTACATGATCATGGGCAGGCTATTGCTGAGTTGACAACTACAATGAACCAACTAGCGAAGGCACAGTTGCAACAAGTTCAAAATCCTCGCCAAGTGAATGCTATGGAGGGTGTTAATATGCTTGTCAACAAAAGAAGACAAAGAGGGCAACAGAACCAAGGGAATTCAGAGCAATTTGACAATGGTTGTAGTGGATTCCAAAATGATGGTTATGATGAACAAAATTCGGAGGTGCAATATGTGAATAATTATCAAGGCCAAAGGGGAAATTCTTCCAACCAACAAAAATGGAGACCCCAAGGCAATTGGGGAAATCAACAACAACAAGGAAATGGTAATTAGGGGAACAACAACCAAAACTCCAACTGGGGAAATCAGAACAACAATCAAAACAATCAGGGAAGTTGGAATGGTAACAACAACAATTGGGGTGGTAATAACTATCAAGGTGGATGGAACAATGGAAACCAAGGAAACCGGGGGCAAGTCTTTGAAAGGCCCCCAATGAACCAACAACCGAACAATCCACCCACATTTCCATCTCAAAGTCCTAGTTTTTCTAGCAATGCTATGGGTAGAATTGAAATGATGTTCGAACAAATGATGAAGAAGAATGTGGATTCTGATGCGCAGTTGGCTTCCTACAATACCTCAATCAGAAATTTGGAGGTTCAGTTAGGCTAAATCTCTCAGTCCTTAAATACACGCCCTAAGGGTGCTCTACCAAGTGATACGGTAGAACCCTAAGGGTGGGAATAATCATGTTATGGCAGTAACTACAAGGAGTGGACGAGGCGGTGGTGTGAATACCTCCAAACAAAAGCAAGTTTTGAGTGATGATGTTGAGTAGAAAGAAGATGAAGTTCCTTTGGTGGTTGAAAATGTGATTGATAAGAACGTGAATGAAGAAGTGAGGATTGATATTCAAGATGCCGAGGTGGAAACTCAAAATGATGTGAACCCGACTAGGGAACACATAATAGACATGTTGGAGCCGGCGGTGCCTAAAGCCAAGGTACCTTTGCCAAGGCCACCTTCGCCTTATCCTCAAAGGCTCGCGAAGTAGAAAAATGAGAATCAGTTTAAAAGGTTCATTAACATGATGAAGAGCTTATCCATCAATGTGCCTTTGGTGGAGGCTCTTGAACAAATGTCGGGCTATGCTAAATTCATGAAGGACTTGGTAACAAAGAAGCGGTCTATGGATTGTGAAACTATAAAGATGACTCACCAAGTTAGTGCAATAGTGCATTCAATGGCCCCGAAGCTTGAAGATCCCGGTGCTTTCACCATTCCTTGCACCATTGGGAGTGTGGATTTTGCTAAAGCTCTATGTAATTTGGGGTCTAGTATCAATTTGATGCCCTATTTCATTTTCAAAACTTTGGGTATTGAGCAGCCGAGGCCGACTTCCATGAGATTACAAATGGCAGATAGAACGATGAAGAGACCATTGGGTATTATTGATGATGTGCTTGTCCGGGTGGACAAATTTATCTTGCCAGATGACTTTGTGATCTTGGATTACGAGGTGGATTATGAAGTTCCTATCATATTGGGAAGACCTTTTCTTGCTACAAGGAAGGCCTTAGTTGATGTGAAAGCAGGGGAACTCACCTTACGGGTGGGTGACGAGAAAGTGGTCTTTCATATGTGCAAATCAATGAAGCAGCCCAACAGTACGGAGGTATGCTCTTTTGTGGACCTTGTCACAACAGTGATAGTTGATGACACCAGTGCAATGATCAATGTGGAGGACCCTTTGGAGGACGTATTGTTGAATCTTGATGTCAATGGTGATGAGGGCCGAGTGGAGTGCGTGAATGCTTTACATGTAATGGGCTCTTACTCTTATGAGCCTAGGAAATTATCTTTGGACCTTGAAAATAGGAAGACTTCACCAACAAAACCTTCAATTGAGGAGCCTCCATTGTTGGAGTTGAAACCACTACCTCCGGACCTCAGGTATGAGTTCTTAGGCTCAAATTCTACTTTTCCAGTTATTCTTTCCTCTTGTCTTACTAACATGCAGGTTGATGCCACATTGGCGGTGCTTCAAAAGCGGAAAAAGGCAATTGGATGGACTTTAGCTGATATTCGGGGGATAAGCCTCGCATTCTGTATGCACAAGATTATTCTGGAAGATGATGCAAAGCCCTCCTTGGAATATCAAAGGAGGTTGAATGAGGCAATGTAAGAAGTTGTGAAAAAGGATGTGATCGAGTGGTTGGATGTCGGGGTTGTGTACCCCATCTCTGATAGCTTTTGGACTTTACCGGTGCAATGCGTACCGAAGAAGGGTGGCATGACTGTGGTTGCAAATTCACAAAATGAGTTGATTCCCACTAGAACCATCACCGGTTGGAGGGTATGCATGGATTACCACAAGCTGAATAAAGTGACCCGCAAGGATCACTTTCCTTTGCCTTTTCTTGATCAGATGTTAGACCGACTTGCTGGGCATGCCTTCTACTGCTTCTTGGATGGGTATTCTGGGTACAACCAAATCTTGATTGCTCCGGAAGATCAAGAGAAGACCGCATTCACTTGTCCATTTGGCACCTTTGCTTTCTCTAGGATGCTTTTTGGATTGTGTAATGCACCGGCTACATTTCAACGGTGTATGATGGCCATTTTCACTGATACGGTGGAAGACATTTTGGAGGTGTTCATGGACGACTTTAGTGTTGTGGGAGACTCATTTGATGAATGCTTGAAGAACCTTGATAGAGTTTTGGCCCGTTGTGAAGAAACTAATCTTGTTCTCAATTGGGAGAGATGTCACTTTATAGTGGAAGAGGACATAGTTCTTGGGTATAAAATTTTAAAGCATGGTATTGAGGTAGACAAAGCAAAAATTGATCTGATTTCAAGGCTCCCTCCCCCTACATCTGTCAAGGGAGTTCGAAGTTTTCTTGGGCATGCGGAGTTCTACTGGAGATTTATCAAAGACTTTTCGAAGGTAGTGAATCCCTTGTGCAAGTTGTTAGAAAAAGATGCCAAGTTCGTGTTTGATGAAAATGTATGCAAGCCTTTGAGCTTCTCAAGCATAAATTGACCACCACTCCTATCATTACCGCACCTAATTGGAGCTTGCCCTTTGAGCTCATGTGTGATGCGAGCGATGTTGCGGTTGGGGCGGTTTTGGGTCAAAGAGTGAACAAAATGTTTCATCTGGTGTAATATGCGAGAAAAATAATGAATGATACTCAAGTGAACTACACAGTGACCGAGAAAGAACTTTTGTCTATTGTGTTCGCAATAGAGAAATTTCGGTCGTATTTCATGGGTGCCAAGGTCATAATCCATACCGACCATGCCGCACTCCGGTACTTGATGACGAAAAAGGATTCCAAAGCTAGACTGATGCGGTGGGTCTGGTTACTTCAAGAGTTTGATTTGGAGATTGTGGACCGGAATGGTAGTGAGAACCAAGTGGCAGACCACTTGTCTCGATTGGAGGAGAAGGGGAGGCCTTGTAATTGCCTAGAGATCAATGATTCCTTTTCCGACGAACAACTCCTTTCGGTGTCGATGAATGGTATGCCATGGTTTGCGGATGTTGCTAATTTCCTTGTGACTGGTATAATCCAGTGTGAGCTCTCTTCTAACCAAAGGAAGAAGCTCAAGCAGGATAGTTTGGATTTCTATTGGGATGAACCGTACTTGTTCAAGATTTGCACGGATGGTGTGATCCGAAGGTGTGTCCTGGAGGAAGAGAAATTGGGTATCTTGGAGGCTTGTCATTCCTCTCCCTATGGTGTCCATCATGGCGGGGCGAGGATGGCTTCCAAAGTTCTTAGTTGTGGGTTTTATTGGCCAACTTTGTACAAAGATGCGAGTGAACTTGTGAAGAGGTGTGACAAATGTCAAAGAGCGGGTGGAATTTCGAAGAAAGATGAGATGCCTCTCAATACCATTCTTGAGGTTGATATTTTTGATGTATGGAGCATTGATTTTATGGGCCCGTTTGTTAGATCGTATAGGAACACATACATTCTTGTGGTGGTGGACTATGTTTCAAAGTGGGTTGAAGCCGTGGCTTTGCCCAACAATGAGGACCGGAGTGTTGTTGCATTTCTCAAGAAGAGCATTTTTACAAGGTTTGGTACTCCTCGTGCAATAATAAGTGATTGGGGGGGTCTCATTTTTGCAATAGAGCTTTTGACACTTTGCTTCAAAGTATGGTATCAATCACAAAGTTTCTACTCCCTATCATCCTCAATCAAGTGGTTAAGTTGAAGTCTCCAACAGGAAAATCAAAAGCATATTGTCAAAGAGGGTCAATGCAAATAGGACCGATTGGTCAAAGAAGTCGGATAGTGCTCTATGGACTTATAGAACCACTTACAACACTCCGATTGGTATGTCTCCGTATCGGTTGGTATTTGGGAAAGCTTGCCATCTACCGGTTGAGTTAGAGCACAAGGCCATGTGGGCTTTGAGAAAGCTAAATCTTGAATGGGATGTTGCAGCCAATCTCCATGTGGAGAAGCTTAATGAACTTGATGAATTCCGATTGCATGCCTATACCAGTTCGTCCTTATAAAAGGACAAGATGAAGTACTTTCATGATAAATATGCCCGTAGCAAGGAGTTCAAAGTGAGTGATTTGGTTCTCTTGTTCAACTCTCGGTTACGTCTGTTTCCGGAAAAGCTTAAGTCAAAATGGAGTGGACCTTTTGAAGTGGTGTGTGTGACCCCGTTTGGTGCACTTGATTTAAAGAACAAAAATGGAGAAGTTTTCAGAGTGAATGGGCATAGGGTCAAGCACTACTTGGGAAAGATTGATGACAGCCACGTGGTGGCACTTCTTCATCTCAAATGATGTGATGGTAACCTGCGTCGTGTTGCGACATCAAATCAGGCGCTTCTTGGGAGGCAACCCATGTGTTTTTCTTCTTGTTTTTTTATTTTCATTGTAGTATAGGATTTATTTTTGGATTGAGTGGTTGTGAGATTCTACAGGATTGTGTTGATGCAGTGCAGGACAAAATGAAAAAAAATGTCAAGTCTCTGAAGTTTTCAATGCGGACCGCACTACATTGTGTGCGACCGCAAAGAACTCAGTGCGGGGGGCACAAAATCAGTGCGGACCACACTGATGATGGATGAAATTAACAGCTCTCTAAAGTGTACCTCCGCGGCCACATTGCATTTTGTGCGGTCCGCGGTGGTCCACTGCGGCCACAATGCATTTTGTGCGGACCGCAGTGACTGCCTTATCTGAACTTTGTGACTTTGAGCAGTGCGGACCGCATTGCCATTTTGTGTGGTCCGCATTAGGGTAGGTAAGCTGGGCCCCAGAACTTTTTCTATAAATAGTACCTGACGCCCAACATTTGAACTTTTCGATCCTTTTGCTCTCAGAACTCATAAAATCACTGTTCATCTTCCCTATTGCTCGTAATTAACTGCTACGAATCGTTAATCTTCAGTTCTTCTCACAACTGGTAACTTTAACTACTTTTTAATTGTTTTAATTTTGTTATTTTCTTTTAATTTTTGTTTTTCTTGTTCTTCTTCTTGCCATACCCTTATTTCTTTTAGTAATGTATAATAGGGTTAGTAAATTCTTGTTTATTGTTAGATTAGGTAGTTAAAAACACTGGGCAAACACTTAGGGACCTTTCTTGGGTGTAAAATTGGACTAACAATCAAATTATTCTTGACCCCTAAGTTAGTGCTGTGACTGAGCACTCAGTGCGGACCGCGGTGGAAATTGTGCGGTCCGCAGTGCTCTTGTGCGGTCCGCAATAAAATTTTGTGCTGACCGCATTGCTACAAGTCCTGGAATCTGATCATTGAGGACCACAGCCGCATTGCATTTTGTGCGGTTCGCGGTGCCTCAATGCGGATCGCATTGGCATTTTGTGCGATCCGCGGAGTAATTGTTCAGAGAGTGGGTAGTCTGAACCCCACCTCTGTGCGGACCGCATTGGCCTATGTGCGGCCGCACTCCATTTTGTGCAGTCCGCACTATGTAATATCTGCAACTGTCTGCAACCTTTTCTTTTCTGCAACTTTGATCTTAATTACTTCTACTAATACTAACAAACTTAATGGATGTTGTTTGCAGACAATGGTGAAACAAAAAGGCAAGGGCTTTAAACAACCAGACAGAGGAGAATCCTCCCGGGAAGGGAAACAGAAAATGGTAAGACTGATTCCGCAAGCCCGGTAAAACATTAAAAACATGAGGAAGCTCATTAAAGCTACTAATAGGGCCATTGACCATTATGGGACTGAATACAAGCCTTCCTGGGATATATCTTCAGACTCAATCCCAGAGTACATCCCTGACTGGCCAGAGAGAAATAGACTAAGAGACACTCTTCCACCTTCCTCGCTGCCCAAGCGTTAGTAAATGTATCTTCTGGGTCGTTTGAGGGCTCAGCTGAAGGAAGTGGAGATGAATACTCCACCTCTCCCACAACTTCATTATCCGAAGAGGGTGTAGTAGGAGAAGAAGAGGTAGTAGGAGAAGGGGTGAACCTCAGGTGGGAGGAATTGCTAGAACTAGAAAACCGGAGGTGTGGCAAGACCGGTTTGTGAGTGAGTTGGCCTACCATAAATTCAGAGAATGGTGGACTGTGAGGAAATTGATCCCGGAGAGGAGTTTTGTTGATAGAGATATCTTGCCTCCCAACCCCAATATGAGAAGGCAGTTTAGAGAGAGATTGGGCTGGGAATATTTTTTAAACAACTGTGAGGATGCAAACGAGCACCTGGTCAAGGAATTTTACTCCAATATTGACCACATCAAGAAGGGCACCAAAGTGACCAAGGTGCACAATGTGAAAGTGTTGTTCGATGGGAAAACCATAAATGACTACTTGGGCTTTGATAAGGAGGATGAGTCGTTGTATTTGGCGAAGATGGAACTAGGTGAGGTGGTCCGTCCTTGGTTGACACAGTATCTGGCAATCCCAGGTACCACCCCCGATTGGTTGAATGCAGGAGGGAAAATTTTGAGAAGAAATTTGAATTTTGAGGCCAAGGGGTAGGAAACATTCGTGTGCAACAGATTGGATCCCACTACTCATGACAACTCACTCCCTCTTCACCGGGCAGTATTGGTAGTATCAATCATGGCGGGGTACCCGATTAACGTCGGGAAGGTGATGTCTCGGGTGATTGCATAGGTAGGCAGTGAATGTGATAGAAACTACCCTTTCCCCGGCTTCTTAACCATGTACTTCACGGACCTAAAGGTAGAAAAGCGGCCATTTGATATAAAAGTGAAAGCAAAGGCCCCGTTCTCATGGTACAGCATGTAGGGTGATGACAACCCTAAAAGCAAGAACTACAAGGGAACATCCGCTGCTGCAACTGGCCTATCTGAAGAGCCAGTAGTGGTAGTAGCTCCTACTTAGCCTTTGTCCACCTCAACGGACATGCCCCCTAGTCCATCCACTTCAGCAACTCCAGAGATACCCTCTACCCCAGCCCACCCAGTGATTGCACACCGCCTGAGCCAGACCCTTTTCAGCATCAACAACTAGATGCAGACAGCTTCCTCTAAGTTGTATGTCCTCACTACTACAGTAGCAGCTCAGTCGGCACCTCCACCTCCACAAGTCCCACAGTCTATTGAGGACGCCTTCAAGGATAATCTGGACAACCATAAGAAAATCCTTGACACTCAGAAAGTTCTTATGGATGTTGTGGAGTCTCATGGAAAAGCTCTCAAGGAGCTTGCTGGGGAGGCCAAGAAGATGAGAAAGACGCGGGCTTTCAAGGAGTCTGTAAAGGAGTTGAGGGTTGAGGTTGACAGGTTGAAGGCAGATCATCTGCCTTTGGATTTATTGTTATAGGACCCTGTGCCAGCAGCTCACCCCCAGCCAGAGCAGTCCTAGAGGCCTACCAAGAGGAAGAGGATGATTCCCCAAGCAGATGATGCAGTCATCCAGTTGGCAGACCCACCGGAGACCTCCTCCAGTCAGCCACAAGATGCAGCCTAGGAGCATGTCCAG
The DNA here is from genome assembly GCF_000393655.2 of Nicotiana sylvestris. Lineage (NCBI taxonomy): Eukaryota > Viridiplantae > Streptophyta > Magnoliopsida > Solanales > Solanaceae > Nicotiana > Nicotiana sylvestris. The sequence goes on from NC_091063.1 coordinate 70,553,613, forward strand.
TTCCTGGCCCAGGTCCCAGCCGCAGAACAGCGGGCCATTGGGAACCAGTCTGAGGTTCCCAAGCATATTGAGGACCCAGGGACCATTCAAGATCCCATACAGACAGACAGTCCATAGGGAGTCTCTATATCCTTTTCTCTTTTTATTTTTGGTGCTTATTTGGTTTAGTTGGCATTGAGGACAATGCCAGCATTCATTTGAGGGGGTAGGTCCTACATTGATTTGTTGGATTATTGTATATATTTGACAGTTTTTATGCTTTCTTGATTTTTCATCTTTGGTTTGTATATAATTTTAAACATTTTGTTATATTTCTCGTACTTTTATTTCACTTTGGATCTGTATATAAAGTTATGTTACATTGTACATATTCATCCCCTCTATTGTATATTCGATTAAATCCCCTCTTGTATATATTCATTTTACTTTCCACAATTTTTCTTTCTTAGCTTCGTATTTATGTTCGTAGCTTCTTGTTTTGAACGTTTGCAATAAGCCTTTGGTTTTCTTAATGCCACGGTTCTTTCCAAAGGTGGAGTTCGTGTGAATCGGGTGGGTCTTCCCAATGATGGATGGCGTGACAACCTTCTTAAGTGTTAGAGTCTGTTTTTCTTTTTATTTTTAGTAGTTAGTGATAAGGGTGCCTCAAGCAAAGCTTCACTTGAGCCTAACACATTTGCCTTTGATCTCATGGTCAAAAACAAATTGTTGTGTTTAGGATGGTGAAAATCGTGACCTTAAGACTCTTGTGTTGACTGATAATCATCAAGTGGTTTTTGGGGATCATTGTGTGATCAAATCTTATCTAAGGTCATTGTGGGCCCCCGACTCTATGTCTTTAGTGATCACATAGCTTGTGTGGTGAGAAATTGCATTGCAAGTCCAAGTCCCGAGCCATTGGTCTAGAACTTGCCCTAAATGTTTGTTGAGGCAAAATCCTAAGTGAATTTTGACTTGAAACATGATTATAGGCTCTCCTTGGTCCAAATGATAGCTTGAAAACTTCCATAACCTACCAATGATAAGATCACTAGTCAACCCTTTTGAGCCTTAGACTTTTTTCCTTCAAAGAACCATGATACAAGCCTTTACCCGTTCTAAAAGATATCCTCTCTTGGCACCCGATCTTTCCTTTAGCACATGGCAAAAGTATAAGTTTGGGGGGAGAGACTAGGATGGCAACAAAGTGGTAAAAAGGTGCAAAATGAAGAAAAGGAAAAAGTAGTGAAAAAGAAAGAAAAGCAAAAAGACAAAAAGAATGTTCAATGTGTAAGAGAATAAAAAAGGATTCAAGAAAATCAAAGAATGAAAGGGTTGGAAAGTTGAGAAAGAAGAAAAGATTTGAAATGTATAAGAAAGAGTTACAGTGTGTCTCTCCAACCCCTTAGAAAGAAGTGAAAAAACTCAAAAAGTCAAGTGAATGTATGCCAAATTGAAACAAAAGAAGTGCTTAAGGGAAGATGGAATTTACTTAGACCAAACATTGCCTACCCAAAACCAAAACCCTTCACTATTTCTCCACAAAAGCCCTATATGATCTCTAGTTGAATGAAACTTACATTAGTGGTGACTCATATAAGGGGCAAGCATATGGTACTTATAACCGCACTTATGACTCTTCCTTGAGAGAGATGAGTGATTTTCCATTAACCTCGTTTTGAGTGCCACTATTCTAAAGGTGAGATTTGCTTAGGCAGAGCTAAGCATGTGTGAGTTTGGGTTCCACAATGACCAAAGTAATAGAAAGGGTTATTTGATATGTTGAGTCAACTCTTGATGCTCTTGTGTCGCACTTAATCCATGGTGTTTAAAAGAGTAAATGTTGTTAATGATTCATTTGTATTGAGGGCAACTGTTAGTCCCAATTGATGCTAGATGAGGTCACTTTAGGACAACTAAATTTTCTTGGATGTTCTCTTAAGGGGTGTCTTATTTTGTTTGCTTGAGGATAATCAAAAGCTTAAGTTTGGGGAATTGATAACAAGGGATTTTGATACATTTTATACTCCTTCTTGCTTAAGTTTTGATTAGAAATGTGTACAAAATAGTCCCAAAAGCTCACAAGTTGTGCTTGATTGCATGTTTGATCAACAAGGTGACAAGATGTGAAAGATCAGCTCAAAAAGGAGTGAAACTTGCACAAGTACCAAGACAAGACAAAGTTTAGGCAAAACAAGACCAGTACGGCCGCACACCATTCTGTGCGGTTCACACAAGTGATGTTCAGAGAGTGTGCATTTCCAGGCCAACAGGCATTGCGGCCGCATGGATTTTTGTGCGGTCCGCATTGAGTTTATCATGACCGCACTCGATTTATTACGGTCCGCAAAGCCAGAGTTTATAGAAGTGCCAGTTCCAAATTTGAAGCACAGTGTGGTTCGCGCTCCATTTCATGCGGACTGCACTAGAAGCCACCGCGGCCGCACTCGATTCTATGCGGTCCGCATTGCCCGAGTTCATAGAGCCGTTTATTTAAGTTCATAGCCTTAGTGTGGTCGGACGTGATTTTGTGCTGTCCGCACTAGCCCCGTAGGGATATTTTTGTCCAGATTTTTCAGCTTGGTATAAATAGCTTATTTTCCTATTTTTAGGTCATCAGATAGTTTTGTACTGAGCTACGCTCGTGACTTCCGTTCCTTTAGCTATTTTGGGCAATTTTAGCTTCATTTCAACATTGAACCTTTTAGTTTATCTTAGCAATTAATTAATATGAGTTTTTCTTCATCTATTTCTTTGTTTTCTTCTCTAATTATGAGTAGCTAGACCCATAAGCTAGGGTTGTGGCTCAACCCTAGTATGGGTAATTGATGGGTCTTGTGTTTTGATGTTTGATTGTCTGTGGTATTTGATATTTGGACTAATTTCATGTTTAATTGCTGAATTAGTGGTTGCAAGCACTAATTTGTGTTTAGTTGACTTTGGCTCTTCTTGAGAAAGAGAATCTAAGTCTCTGAAATTGGTCCAACAAGGAATTGGGACGTACTCAAGAGATTGATAGCCCCAATTAAAGGGTTAAATCTAGAGATAGTAATACCCGACTTGAGCCTTGATTGCTTGTGCAAATTTGCATACCCAATTGGTCTTGAGAAAGTCAATTCGGGCAGAATCACTCAAACCACCGAGAGGTATAGAGTGGGTAGAATCGTGCAACGATTATATCATACTCCCCAAATGTGTCAATCATGCCTTAGACTCAAGTATCCGTCAATTGACCACCTAGACGAAAGTCACTACCCTAGTGTCTTCTACCCATTTGAACAACTCGCAATAGCTTAACCTTAGCTTATTTTAGTTTAATTAAGCATTGTAGATTTATAAAAATTGGAAGTAAATCAAAACCCAAAATGTTTAGAAATGCAATTAAAAGCAAATACACAACTCCGCTTTAGATAGACACCCAACTCCAATATCTAGCTCCCTGTGGAAATCATTCCCGACCTTAATTGGGTAAAAGCTGCATTGATCTCTCTCGCTACTCAATAGTAGTGCAGGGTTGGCCTTGATCAATCACACACCATACCTTAATATCATTTTACATGGTGTAGGTTTCTATACACACTTTCCAGTGTGAGAAGTGCTAGCCATTGAAGTAATGAGGTCGTACGTGAGAAGTCCCTTCTTGAAATAGTGCTCCAACGGCTGTGTTTGATGTCATGATATATTTCCCACTTGTTGTTAAGCAATATTTGCGAGTCCTTGCTTTGATACCAATTGACATAACATGGGGTGGGGGGGGGAGGTAAATTATAACCGACTTTTAAACTTAATTGACTAAGAGAGGAATCAGTCGACTAAACTTCACTATGAGATTAATCGCAGCAAAATTAAATTTTGTAGATAGAAAAGTAAAGGAGGCACAACAATTTTTATACTAGTTTTGTACCGATGTGGTACCTACATCTAGTTCCCTTAGGTCACAAGGGTTCTCTTAGATCTTGACTAAGGCTTTACAACAGTGATGGTTTTAGTATGTTCACCACCAACTATTTACAACAACAATATTTTTTTTAGTGTTGACACAACTCTTGTTTTGTTTTCTAACTCTTCCTATCTTTTGCAACACTTACAAACTCAAGAATACAATATTTGTACTAAGAACTAGAAAGGTGTAGAAATAGATGTCAAGTTGTGTGATCTTCTTTGCCATTCTACTTCTTCTTTTATATTGCTCGATGAGTCTTCTGGTTTCTCTTTTCTGGGATCGCAGAGCAGCAATGACTGAAAGTCTTTCCTTGTGAGGCATAGATTTATAAGTGTGAGACCCAAGGGTAGCCTCATGAATCTAACTTGAGAGGTGTGGCCAGATTCATTTTTAGTTTGAAGATTTGGTTCCTCCAATTATCCTTGATTTGAGCTTCCACATATTTCCCTTTGATTTGCTCTCTATACTTGATTCTCTCTTTCATTTCTTAAATGCTTGAGAATCTTTAGCAAGTCTGATTGATTGACTTTTCTTCTTTCTTCTTTGATTAATTGATTCTCTTTTCGTTTGATGCAGAGTTCGAAGAACATAGCCGTTGGCTTCGTCTGATTTCCTCATAACATTTTCTTTCCTTCCATTCATCAGCATCGCTGCGAATCTGTACACAAAGTGAGATGTCATTAGTCAAGTCTCTTTTGATTATTTATCATTATTAAAATTCTAAACCTAATATTAAGCACTACAAAGTACAAACGAAGTTGCTCTTAACACGGACCTTAAATAGTGCAAAGATCATTGAATGTTCTTTTTTTAATGCTATCTTGGAATTGTATTGTGATAGTGGAATAGCCTAGCATGCCGTGCCAACGACTGCGGATCGATGTTTCCACTGCCACTGCCATTGGCCTTGAACCAAAAGCTAGTCCATAGTAAGCATTGATCAAGTTGGGTACAAATGAGTTATCCTTCAGATCTTAGAAAATAAGAAATATTGCAGTTGTCCGTGATTTTAAGACCTTCCATGAATCCTTGAAAAACTTTGTATAGGGTAAAATATATTTATATTAAATTATCGCATGAGGAAATGACACATGTAGCCGAAGACAAAAGATAGTTGAATTCGAAGGCAACGATCCCGTTTGTTACCAGATAGATGATACACATAAAGATTAAATAAATGCCTACCACCTGGTAGCATTTAATGAGGATATTCTACAGCATTAAGTACACGGCCAGTTACAAGAAATATGATATTCACTGCCTGTTGCTACACATTCATCAATGGCCCTCATAATTGACATTAAAGAGAGACTTGATCCTAGAACCTTGTTCCCTAAGTGCAACTATAAATAGCAAACTCTATTATCATTGTAAAGAGACAAATTTTTTGACAAATATACGCTGCACTCTATTGAAAGCTCAATATAATTTAATCTTCTTGTTTACTGATATTGTTGCTATTGTCCCCTGAAACCCTATTCTCGAAATTATTATTTCTGCTATTTTATCTTCATCCCAAGGCTATGTATCATAATTTTTTCTAATTCATCTATTATTTTAGGATCAAATTAATTCACTTGTCTATAAACCACGTCTGAATTCATCTGTATCGTTTTACGGGTAAACAGTTTGGCGCCCGCCATAGGACTTAGACAGTTGTGTAATTAAGTTGGTCCTTACCTCTTTTACTAATGTGTTTGTTTATTTTTCTTAGCAAAAAATCATAGCAAATTGTAGATAATGGTGTTAACAACACATACAACCTTGAGGCCCAAAGAAATCAGCCTCAACAGGAGGATTCAATCAGTGATACCTCTAGTGAGGGGAACGAGGCAACACCGGTCCACAGAAGGCGGTACCCACGACATGTTCGAGGGGCAACTCCCAATGATGCTAAAGAAGGGAATGTCATCAAAGCAATAAGGGTCTTGCAGGAGTAACAAGAGGCCATTTTAGGCCATCTCACACGCCTGGATAAGGTTATTATAGAGCTAAATTAGGCGTTATCGGGTACTTCCAATAACGCAAATGGACGGGGTCCAGCTCCTCCCAGTGCTCCCGCAAATCAAACAACGTAGAGGGTCGACAACAAAACTCCGAGGGGCAAGGTCGGCTTCAATGGGGCCGGGGGGAGCAGATTCGGTCACAACAACGAGAGCGATCTATCACGACCCAAACTAGAGGGTCATGACTAGCACCCGACCACACTTGCCGAGCACCAACATACATTTTATCTAACCTTTCTTCTTATCTTTAAGGGCCGATAGGATCAATATAAATGGTAGACATGGATCATGAACAAACAATAATGAAAGATAATGACATGAACATATATAACATGGGATGACCAGATAGTCAAGAAACTATATATATTCGAGCTACCACGTTGTCATGAAAGACTATACAACAAAAATTAGCCGACAAGGCATACGAAACTATACATGAGTCGACACATGTCTATGAGCCTCTAAAGGAGAATAGGTGCTACAACATTGCCGGAACAGGGCCCCGACATACCTGTCACACCTCCTTTTTTACCACCGAGGGGATATAAGGGAGTTTTTTCAATTAAAGTGACATTATTCGAAATGGGATTATTTTACTTAATTTTCAGAGTCACCACTTGAGATAATTTATTTGGTGTCCCAAGTCACCGATTTATTTCAAATCCCAAATCGAGGAAATTTGACTTTAGTTAAAAATCTACAAAACTAGAAATTTTAGATAAGGAATTCTGTTATCCCGGGAGAAGGTGTTGGGCATTTCCGGGTTCTGTGGTTCTAGCACGGTCGCTTAAACTATTAATAATTGGCTTATTGTCTGATTTATTACATGTTTTAAACCTATTGTGCATTTTTGAAACTTCATAACCGCTTTTAATTATTTTTAAAACCTCTTTTGGGATTTATAAATTATTTCTTGAACAAGTTACGATTGTCGTACACTTGCCCTTTTGGAACACACCGCAAACCGCACTACATGAAATGCACCCGCGATTTGCTACATGTTTATTTTATTATTATTGTTCGAAGTTGTGGTCGGGTCACATGAAATGCACACCCGAATTGGGGATTAAGTATCGTGACCATGCTACGGGAACCGTACCCATAGCCACGATGATTTATTTACGCGCCTAAAGCACACTACGAGTGATCAAAGTATTTTCTACACTAGTTATAATATTAATGCGAGGGCCATAGATTAAGTGATTCAATTGTGGATGTCACACCTTAATTTATTTCAAAAATTGTATAAAACTAAAGCAAACTACGGATGTTCATTATTTTCCTAAGACTAGTTTAAGATTATTGTAGGCCAGGTGTTCATCAGAAACTCATTTGTGACCAAGCCATTATAATTGGTTTAGGGATTTAAGGAATAAAGTAGGCAACAAGTCTTATTTTAATTTGCCATGCCCCAAACAAGTTACATGCTCATAGACAAGTCCAAATCAAAAGCAAATAAGGACAGGACTGTTGATCTTCAACAGAATTTGAAAACATACAATTACCAACTACCTATATACTTTTACCACAAGCATGGGTAACGATATTGTAGGCTAGCTGAAACCAATATTCATACGAACAAACACATTCATGCTTCCCTTAAATTTCGAATCCATTCAAACACTAATTAAACTCGTGACTTGATACTGATGTTTCCAATTTTCATTTAAAAAGAGATTTTTTAATTTTGGAACCTATTTCAATTGAACAGCACCTCCAGGTTCTTCAAAAACACTTGAGCAATAGACCTATAGTATTCTTAATGAAAATCTAACAATGATTATCAAAAAACAACCCTTGTACACAGATTTATTCTAACTCTATGCATCAAAATAGTCCAACATTAATTCAAACTTGCACTTAACAGTGATGAACTTTTCAGAGAAATAAGGGAACAATTATTGCAGATTTCAGCGTGACAGAGCATCTAAGCCTTTAAGTTAATAGAATAAACCTGCATATTCACATAATCGAAACAGAGACTGCATTTTTAGCTAAACAACTTTCACATCGTCGATGTATTTAACCTTCACAAATTCACCAGAATATCAAGTAGAATTTCAAACCTGTCCATAACTTACACCAATTTGAAAATCTAATGAAATGTTTAACATTACATATCAACCAAGAGCTAAACAAAATAACATAGAAATTGAAGTTTAAGCAAACACCTCTGCATCACTAGGAAATCCGGCAAGAATACAACAAAATTACAATCATATTTCAAAAGAAAGGTTATGATTTACATACCTAAGCAAGGAGACAACAGTAGCTCAAGAACCAAATACAAGCCTAGAACTCCTAATTGGCGAGGTTCAACAATTCCGGAACAGCAGCAGGGGAAATCAACGAGCAACAACACTTCTATCGAACCCAAACATCGACACCCAAACTAAGAGAAATTTTAAATCTGAAATTTAATCTTCAAATGCAAGAGTTTTGTTTCGACTGTTCCATCGATTTAACACCTTCTAAAGCAGAAATGCAGCAGTGTTCGGGACTGTTTTAAAGTTGATGTGGCGCGGGTTTTGGTGGTGCGATGTAGCTGGATTTGGGACCTATTTTAGCTGCGTTTTGGCTGATATTTTTTGGGTGTTTTAGAGCTGGATTTCAGCTGGTTATTGGCTTGTTTGAGAGCTGTTTTTGCTGCGTTATTTTGAGCAGAAAACATGGGCTGATTTGGGGTGGTTTGAGAGCAGTGTTTTGGAGCTTAATAAGGTGGCTTTAAAGGTGCTCTAATGGTGTTTTGGAGGTGGTTCAGCTGCTGTCCATGGTTGGCCTTTTGCTGGTGGTTTAAGGAAGAAAATGGGAGCTTGGTTCAGAGGATTTTGGTGCGAGCAGCTGCTTTTTCTCAAGTTTGTTTTTATTAACCCTCTCAAATGAAGAAGATGAGATGGATCTCAAAATTCCATTGAAGGAGCGCCGTTTCTTGTCACTGTGCATAAGGAGGGGTGTTTTGTCTTATGGCTTGAGAAGAAGAAGAAAATGGAGGAAACTGGGGGGAGTCAGATCCGCCGTTTGTCGCTTCTTCCAAAGGCCTGTCCTCTGATTTTTTTTTTTTTGTTCTAGGTTCAGGTCTCCATCTGATGTTAGGTCTAGTTTTAATGTGAAAAGTGGGGGGGGGGGGGGGGGATCCGATTTTGGGATAAAATGGGCGGATTGTGAGGAGTTTGGACAATTGCCAAATTGGCCCAGTCCGAATTAAACAACAAAACAAGATCCATTTCCTTTCTTTCTTTATTTTTCTTTGATTTTAAATTCTAATCAAATCAATTAAAATCCTAAATTAATCCATCTTTGTAGAAATTAAAATTCTTTATCTATTTCTAACATTAGAGCAACTAATTAACTTAAAACTATAGAAAAATGCTAATTTTAAAGGCTAAAATCTAAATATGTAAAAATGACCATTTTTTGTAATTATTTGCTTAATAAAATTAATTCCTAAATACAAATTGAACCTAAGATGACATGAAATTAAAATATGATAATTTTTATGATTTTTTTATGATTTTTAAAATATTAAAAATGCATGAAATGTAACTAAAAAAAGAAAAACTTCTAAAATCCTTCAAAATTTATTTTTGGTCTATTTTTAGGAGTTATTTCCATGCGGGGCAACCATAAGGCTCATAAAACTCGATAGAATTGTACCCGGCCATGTGAATCTCGGTAAAACCTAACTGATCAGTGGTTGCACAATAGGTGTCATACCCAGTCGTCTATAGTGTGGCTCGGTAGAGTAAAATAGATATATATACATAATGTATGCTGGACTCATTGGAATAATATTCTTAACCTTTCGGAGTGACGTAAGGTCAGTAACCTCCGTACATGATATTAGGACCAACTCGTCAACATGAATCTTATAAGAATCAGGAAGTACCAACAACATTGAAAACATAAGAATAAGAGAAGCAACCTCAACATCAACTGTTCCATAAGAAGGGAAACAATGTAAGTACTGCTAGCTTCTAAAAGTAGAGTATCTTTGGAAGCTCGTTCATTACATCATGTACAATTGTAGTCGTGCAAAAGAAGAAAAGGGATAGCCTCACATACCTTGTATGTACTGCCCAACCTCAAGCTATGCAAATGTCAAGACTCCTTAGTCTACACTAAGAGAAATGATACTATCGTTATCGTTTAAGCATCGTAACTATTATATATCGACCGCAACCTATTTTACGATGAAACGGACAACACCTCCTCTATTTATATGACATTCCACAAGTTAAATCAATCACCAAACAACCCAAACAACATCAATAATAATCATATTGAGCCTCTCAAAATAGTTCACCAACTAACAACATTACTACCAAGCCTTTCAATATATATTTCACAAGTTCTAGCTTCAATGACTTAGCCGCAACTTGGATAATCTTAAATACATGTAGAGTAAGAGGTTCCTTACCTTTAAACATAAAAAATAACTCCAATGACCTTAACTGTCCGCGAAATATCTCTCCAATGCTGCCACAAGAACAAGAAAGCGAAACTAGCAATCAATTAGGGTTTTTCGGCACTAGAATCACTTTAGAAGACTTGAAATCACATAGGGTTGATATTAAAAACTTGATGGAGTACTTACAGAACATAAACCACTTAAAACAACCTCACACATGAGCTGGAACAACACAAAACTGAGCAACAACAAGAAACTTACTAGCGCCACGGGATTCCCGACACTTGATTTGTGTTGTTTGCCCTTTGTTTGGGTCTTGGATTATGAGAGAAACCTGAGAGAATGTTTTTAGAGTCTAAGGTCTGAATATACTAAAAATATGACTTAAGACGAGTGGAGGATATATATCCATATATCTTAAACCGCTTATGTGGGCCCCATAGAAGCTACTTGGCGCAGTCTCACGAAAACACGAATATCTCTCAACTCCGTGATCGTATTGATGAACAGTTTAATGGATTGGAAACTAGACTCATAGATCTTCAATTTGGTGGGTATATCACCCCGTAATTTCAAGTAAATTGGGATTAAAGCAAAGTAACATTTGACCTAAAATTTAAGCAAAATTATGAACCTAAGTTGCGACAACTTTTGCCGACTTTTGTTTCATAACTCGTTTTACTTCAAGACTTATAATACGGATATTATATGATTCAAATAACTTAAAACACGACCTCTTAAATATATTAAACACCTCTAGGTTTACCCAAAAATACGGGTTACAACATCCTTGATTCGTTTAACTTCTAATACTTGTTAACCACTCTTATACACCCTTGTATCATTTAAGACCAATAGGATTAACTTCTTATCATCTCAAAGACAATATCTTCTTGGATTTACATCTCCTAACTCATGGCATGAACTAACGTACATGAATATGGGTTGAAACACCCTCCCCTCCTTAGGAACATTCGTCCTCGAATGTAAGGGTTTATGGGGAGTCTAAATCATCGTGGATTCCAACAACAATTTTCGGCCGAGTTTCCCCTATAATATGGACACTAGCCAAACTTGCAAGCAGTCAAACCCAACGTATTACCTAACAAGGATACACAAATCATTATGGATATGTACATTATTATCTGCAATTTTGTATTGAGGAAGAGTATTCTAAAGCTATTTCTTACGTCATAGAGCCGTTTCTTCTTCCAATGTATCCTGTCTTCCACCAGCATCCTTGTTATCTTCATTCTGGAATAAGTAAGGGTATTTTGACTTCATCTCCTCTTCTACTTCCCATGTTATTTCTTTCATATTCTTGTTCCTCCACAATACTTTGGCGGAAGCTACATCTTTTGTTCTCAGCTTGCGGACTTGTCAATCTAATATAGACACTGGCACTTCTTCATATGGTAGATCCTCTGTAACTTGTACATCTTTGATAGTGACGACTCGAGAAGGGTCTCCAATATATTTCCTCAACATAGATACATAGAATATCGGGTGGACAAATTCCAATTCGGATGACAATTCTAACTCATAAGCAACCTGTCCAATTCATCAAAGAATTTTATATGGACCGATATATCGCAGACTCAGCTTAACCTTCTTCTCAAAATGCATAACACCCTTCATTGGCGAGATCCTCAGGAAAAACCAATCACCAACCTCAAACTCCATATCACGACGTCATACATCGGAATAAGACTTTTGCCTGCTTTGCGTCGTCCTCAGTCGTGCTTGTATCACTTTCACCTTCTCAATGGCTTGGTGAATCAAATTTGGCCCATATAATTCTGTTTCACCGACTTCAAACCATCCAACTGGTGATCTACATCTTCTCTCGTACATTGCCTCGTACGGAGCCATATTAATACTAGAATGGTAACTATTATTGTAGGCAAATTCTATGAGTGGTAGATGGTCATCCCAATTCCCCTTGAAATCTAGAACACATGCTCGTAGCATATCTTCAAGTGTCTGAATGGTACATTCAGCCTATCTATCAGTCTGCGGATGGAATGCAGTGCTGAGATTCACTTGTGTGCTTAAACCTTTCTAAAATGACCTCCAAAAGTTATACGTAAATTGAGCTCCTCAATTTGATATTATAGATACCGGCACACCATGAAGCCTAACAATCTCTTTGATATACAACTTTGCATAATCTTCAGCTGTGTAAGTTGTTTTAACTGGCAGAAAAAGGGCACATTTTTTAAGTCGATCAACTATCACCTAGATTGAGTCAAACTTATGATAAGAGCAGGGTAATCCAATAATGAAGTCCATATTAATCACCTCCCATTTCCAGATCGGAATCTCTATATTTTGAATCAATCCATCGGGTTTCTGATGCTCGATCTTTACTTGTTGACAATTAGGACATTGGGCTACAAATTCTGCAATAGACTTCTTCATGTTATCCCACCAATACTGGTCCTTAACTTCATGATACATCTTTGTCGAGCCGGGATGGATGGAATATCGGGATTGATGAATCTCAATCATAATCTTCACTCACAACCCTGCCACATTAGGCACACATAATTGGCCCTAGTAACTCAGTTCCCCATATCCTCTAATCTCGAAAGCCATAATTTTACACTGCTAAATGTTCTCTCTTAATCATACTAAGGTAGTATCTTCATATTGCCGTGCTTTTACTTAGGTTACCAAAGATGATTCTACTGTATTCTGTATAGTAACACCTCCGTTATTAGAGTCTAACAATCTAATTCTTATATTGGCTAGCTGATGAAGCTCTTTAGTCAACCCCTATCTACCTGCTTCAATATTTACTAAGCTTCCCATTGTTTACTAAAACCCAACTAATCAGTGGTTTCACAATAGGTGTCGTATCCGGCCGACTATAGCATGGCTCGGTAGAGTAAACTAGATAAATATATATAATGCATCCTAGACTCATTGGAATCATATTCTGAACCTTTCAGAGTGACGTAAGGTCGGTAACCTCCATACATGATATTAGGACTAATTATTCAACATGAATCTTGCAAGAATCAAGAAGTAACAACAACATTGATAACTTAAGAATAAGAGAAGCAACCTCAACATCAACTGTTCCATAAGAAGGGAAACAATGCAAGTACTACAAGCTTCTAAGACTAGAGTGTCTTTTGAAGCTCGTTCATTACATCATGTACAATCGGAGTCTTGCAAAATAAGGAAAGAGATAGCCTCACATACCTTGTATGTACTGCCCAACCTCAAGCTATGCAAATATCATAACTCCTTAGTCCACAATAAGAGAAATGATACTATCAATATCATTTAAGCGTCGTAACTATTATATATTGACTGCAACCTATTTTATGATGAAACGGACAAAACCTCCACAATTTATATGACTTTATACAAGTTATTCAATCACCAAACGGCCCAAACAACATAAAAAATAATTATAGTAAGCCTCCCAAAATAGTCCACCAACCAGCAATGTTACTAACAAGCCTTTCGATAGATATCTCACAAGTTCTAGCTTCAACGATTTAGCCGTAACTTGGATAATCTTAAATACATGTAGGGTAATAGGTTCCTTACCTTTAAATAGAAAGAACAACTAAAACTGGACCTTAATTGACCATGAAATATCCCTCTAATGCTGCCACATGAACAAGGAAGCGAAACTAGCAATCAATTAGGGTTTTTCGGCACTAGAGTAACTTTAGAAGACTTGAAATCACCTAGGCTTGATATAAAAACTTGAGGGAGTATTTATAGAACATAAACCACTTAAAAAAACCTGCCACACGAGCTGGAACAACACAAAAATCAGCAACAACTAGGAGAACAAGAAACTTACTAGCGCCACAGGATTCCCGACACTTGATTTGTGTTGTTTTCCCTTTGTTTGGGTCTTGGATCATGAGAGAAACTTGAGAGACTGGTTTGAGGGTTCTAATATCTGAATATACTGAAAATAATGACTTACAATGGGTTTATATATATATATATATCCATATGTCTTATACCATCTATGTGGGGCCCATAGAGAGCTGTTTGACGTTGTCTCGCAAAAATACAAATATCTCTCTACTCCGAGATCGTATCTACAAATGGTTTAATGAGTTGGAAACTAGAATCATAGATATTCAATTTGGTTGGTAGATCATCCTATAATTCCAAGTAAAATAGGAGAAAAGCTAAGTAACATTTGACCTAAAGTTTAAGTAAAATTATGAACATAAGTTGCGACAACTTTTGTCGACTTCTGTTTCATAATTCATTTGACTTCAAAACTTATGATATGGATATTATATTATTTAAATACCTTAAAACACGAACTCTTGAGAATATTAAGCACCTCTAGTTTTACCCGAAAATATAGTTTACGACATCCTTGATTCGTTTAACTTCTAATACTTGTTAACCTCTCTTATACACCCTTGTATCATTTAAGACCAAATATGATTAACTTCTTATCATCTCAAAGATAATATCTTCTCAGTTTTATGTCGACTAACTTATGGCATGAACTAATGTATGTGAATATGGGTTGTAACAGGTACATCAACCAGCAGAATCATGCATTCAATTTTGTCTCTGTGGCCATAAGTGGGGAATGGATATCATCGGACCACTGCCTTTGGCCCCTAGTAAGGTAAGATTTCTTTTGATTTTAACTGACTATTTTTCTAAGTGGGCTGAAGCAGGTCCTTATCAAAAGATCCGTGAATGTGAAGTAGTGGATTTCTTGTGGGAGAACATAATTTGCAAATTCAGATACCAAAAGAGATAGATTGTGACAACGGGCCACAATTTATAGGCGTGAAGGTCACAAAGTTCCTTGAAGACTTGAAAATCAAAAGGATCGCATTTTCGTCCTATCATCCAAGCGCAAATGGTCTATAGGAATCAATGAACAATGTGACTATACAAAACTCAAAAAGAGATTAGAAGCAGCTAAAGGCAAATGGCTTGAGGAACTGCCAGGAGTATTATAGGTGTACCGAACAACGACGAAATCGAGCACGGGAAAGACTCCTTTCTCCCTTGTTTATGGAGCAGAACCTTTATCCCGGTAGAAGTAGGGGAGCTTACCTTGAGATACTTTCGAGCAAAAGAAGAAGCAAACAATGAAGCAATGTTGGTCAATTTAGAGCTGCTTGATGAATGCAGGGACTTGGCACAAATAAGGATGGTTGCTCAAAAGAAGTAGAAAGGTATTACAATCAAATATCCAACATCCGTTATTTCAAAGTGGGAGACTTGATTTTAAGAAAAGTGACTCCAAACACCCGAAAAATCAATACAGTGAAGCTAGGTCTAACATGGGAAGGCCCCTACTAGGTTTCAGCTATCATCGGGAAAAAATCATATGAGTTAGAGAATCAAGATGGATAAACGTTGCCAAGCAACTGGAACGTGGCACACCTCAAGAGGTACTATTGCTGATGAACATCACGTGTACTAGAAGTATGTGCTGCACTCTTTTTCCCTTCATCAAGTTTTTGTCCTAATTGGATTTTTCTAGTAAGGTTTATATCGAGGCAGCAACAGAAAACATACTATGAAGGAAGTTTCAACATTAGTAATAAAACCTTTTAATGACAAGGCACATAAACGAATAGCCACTCCAGTGCGGTTAGATAATCTTTTGCTCGGTAGCAAAGTTCCTACCAGGAAGTTAAATTTGCTATCGAACAAAGATTACCCGACCATTCACAAGTGCAAGCCACTAGGGGATTGTTAGATAGTTTTTGGCTCGATAGCATAAATTCCTAAGGGGAAGTGAAATTTGTTTCCGAACTGAAGATTATCTAGCATTTCATTAGTGGAATCCTTGAAGGTATAAAACTTCCATTGTTCAATTCACATTCTTCGCATTCGAACACTGGGGAGGAATGATATAAGGATATGGTTACAACGACTGCTGCTTTGACCGAAGTGCGAAACCCGAATGCATAGTTGTATCATCGAGACAAGGGACTGCATGACCAGCCACGTAGAAACAAGTTGTATAAGTAAGCCATAAGAAATGGCAATTTCGTTTTAGCACAAAGAATGCTTATGTATTTTTGAAAATGGAAGGAATAAAGTAAAATCCTTTTATTTCTATCTTGTTTCTTGCCTGGATAATGAATTGATTTTGTCATTTGAAAGTTAAACATGTACTTCAAATGCTAGTATTGTAATGAATAGGATACATCCTCTTCAAGAGCATCGTAAACATAAGAGGGCCCTCTCTTATGAAAACCCTCACGGTAAAGGAATGATTTCGGAAAGACCTGTGCCCGAAATCCAAACGCTTTCAGGGGAAAATACACCCAAAGCCTTGAATGATCAGACGCAGACACTAAAACTCGCACAAAACACTTAAAGGAAAAAGGACGCAAAGATAAAATGTGCATAAAAGTTTGAATGAAAGTACGCAGAAAGGAAAACTCATACAATACTTGAGAAAAAAAAGTTTTTATTTACAATGAATGTGCCAAGTAGCACAACTACAAAAGTTGGAAAAAGAAATCAAAAACTAAGTTGTTGCATCCCTGAAACCCGGAGGAAAAGAAGCATTCGCACCCCCCAGGAAAAGTGGGTAGATTTGCCGCCTACGCGATGTCTTGGCCTTCATCATTTTGACCTTCAGCATCAAAACCTTCTAGTTCCTCTCCAGTTTCTAAGAATTCGGAATCAGAACTAGAAGAATCAGTAGCATCAGGCCTGGCCAGAAGACCCCTATTAGTAGTTGACTCCACCTCACGGGCTTTAGCAATTTTGGCATCAAAGTCAGTGGCACCCCTTTTAGCCTCTTCCAAGGTTTTCTCCCCATGTTGTACATAGCATATGTTTTTTCAATGATGAGGGAAGCCGCTCGGCGCTTGAGTTCCTCTTTAATTTGGTCAACCTAGGCAGAAAGATTTTCCCGTGCGGATCTAACAGACTGGAGGCTGACATCGAGATCAACGGCAGTGGAGCTAAAAAGTCTATTATGCCCAATGGTCTTCTTATGCTTCTCCTCCAATTGGCATACCTCACCTCGGTGGCAGCAATCTCTTTAGTTTGGGAATTCAAGACTGCCTCCAAATTGTTTAACCTTTTAATAGAGGCAGCCTCATGGTCGGATGCAACAAGAATGACACTATGGACATCAGCCCATTCGGCCCTAGCTTCTTCAAATTGAACCCTCAACAGGGCAATCTTTTGGCTAAGGGTCTATACTTCTTGCCCGCTTTGCTGCAACCGAGATTCCAACAAAATAGCCTCAGCAACTTTAGCTTCCATATCTAAGAAACGAGCAGCAGTTTGATCCCGCTCAGCCAAAATTTGATACCGCTCGGAGGTAAATTCCTCCTTATCTCAAATCAACCTTTAAAGGCCCTCAAAAGCAAGAAAATTGGCCTATAAAACGAAGAGTGCAAACTCAAAATACTACTACATCAAAGATAAAAAGAAATAACGAAGGAAACAAAGAATATACCGTTGTGGCGTTATGCATAGCATTGTTCAACAGATACTCTCCTGAGAGAGCTTGTATCTTCTCTCTACCTTTTTTTGAAGCCAAAGGCTTCAGATAGTTATCAAGTTCCACTGGCCGAATAACAGGTTGCATCCAGTAGAGACCAAAAGAGTAATGCTCCTCTTCCTTTGCGGATCTTCTGACGAGGCGGCATAATTTTTCCCCAAGCTTCTATGAACTGGGGACTGGGGGGAGAAGGACATCCTCTTTTTGGACAGTTGTAGCCGGTGGAAATGATGTAGCAGTTGCTAGTGGTAAAGATTAAGAAGGAGATGAAGTTGATGGCGCTGAAGGATTAGAAGTGGTTGCGGTAATCCCAATGTTGGTTATTGGTTGCTCATCAACCAAGTGACAGGGACCCAGTACTTAGCCTCACGGTACCAGGCACAGTGACCGAGACTCGAAAGTGGGAGTTGGCATTATCCACCATCTCAAACTCCCCCCAGAGTGTCGAGGCATCATCCTCGATTGGTGTAACTAACTCAACAGATTGATCAGTCTATTGAGCTGAGGAAGGTTGTCGTCTTCTATGTAGAGAAGCCCCATCCTTGCTGGCTTCCTCATCATAGTTAATCATCAAGGTGTCTATGGTTGGCCCTGGCAGGGCTCTCGTCACCACAACTTCCGGAGATGACTCAGAAGCGACATTCTTTGCCCTCTTATTCTGTCCCCCGGCTGCAGAGAAACGTCTTCTCTTTGGTCATTTGTTCTCTGGACAGGGGCTCTGAGAAGAAGCACTTGTACCAAAAGCAGGCTCGGAGACACCTATCTGTGTAAAAGCCTCATGTAGCAGCATCGTCGCACCAGCAGGATGAGCCAAAACATCCTCCTTGGGGATGACAACTTAGCCTTGGGATAGACCTGAATTCAATAGAAGAGAAGGGTTAAAAAACTTCCTTATATGAAAAGGTAAAAACAAGATGAGTTCGACTTACCATGATTTTTGGCCTTCCACCCGTATTTAAGGGAAAGTTCTTTCTGCATGCGGGTTTCAGGCATAGTAACATCCAAAAATTTTAGGACCCATTGGTCCAAGCCTTCAACCCTAGGTGGAAACCATCGAGTCATTAAACTAAGTAAAAGAGGATGGGTCAATAACAATGTGGAATAATCTTTAATGGAAGAAAAAACAAATGGTAGACTTACGATTGCGGTTATTCTGGAAAGGTTGGAGTCGTGGCGGGGATGATATCACTGGTAGCGACTGAAACGAATCGTTCCATCCACTCACAGTCATTGTCATCATCCATGTTGTATAGTAGAGCATGGTGGCCACACTTGCTAAAATTTATCATTCCCCTGCGGAAGAACTTAGAGGAATAGAGGTTCATCACCCGAGCTAGAGACATCTCTTCTCCCGTCTCCTGGCACAGGCACCGAAGACAAGCAATTTTCCACTACACAGAAGGACTTACTTGTGTCAAGAACACTTGGTAGCGGAGGCATAACTCCACGATGACGGAGTCAAGCTCTCCACTCAAAGAGAACGCTTCCAAAGTGAAAGGATACATGTAAAAATACGTAAAATCCTTCTTGTGTAAGGTTATCTGCTCCGCTAGGTCAGGAGTGATAATGTCCAAATCTTGACATTGTCAATCTTCCTTTACAACAGATATACTGTAAAGATGGATGGAAGAAGGGTATACGCTAATGGCCCACGTATGAGGGTGAGTAGAATGATACTTCTATTCAAAATATAAACTCTTTAGGATGATGGTGCTCACCGTAGGAGGAGCAGTATCATCATCTTTTTCATTGTTCTTTGAAGAACTAGAGTTTTTGGAAGAAGATGCCACTTTTCACCAAAAGGTTTTTCTCTCAAAGAAGGAAGTTAAAGAAATATTAAAGACAACGTATGAGTTAAGTAAAGAAAGTTTGAGGAAGTTTAGAAAATTATGAAGTGTAAATAAAGGAGGTTGATGCGTATAAGTAAAGGTATATGCGGCTAAAGTCGTGGCCATAATTACCTCGATAACCAGAAAAAGTGATGCTAATTCGTGGGATGACACGTGTTTAGGGAATTAAAAGGGGGAGAGACGTGCGTCTAATCAACCATCAGAAACTATTCAGAGGAGGTAAGTGAATTTCCCACCAAAGAAGGTGTTTCTATCAACTTCCCGGTAATACAAAGTTATGCCACTGAAAAGCAGGGGGACTATCTATATAGGGTAAAATATGTTTATATTAAATGATTGCATAAGGAAATGACACGTAAAGCCGCAGACAAAAGATAGTTGAATTCGAAGGCAATGATCCTGTCTGTTACCAGATAGAATGATACTCATAAATATAAAATAGATGCCTACCACCCGGTGGTATTTAATGAGGAATATTCTATAGCATTAAGTATACGACCAATCACAATGAATATGTCATTCACTGCCTGTTGTTACACATTCTTCAATGGCGCTCATAATTGACATTAAAGAGGGGCTTGATCCTAGGACCTTGTTCCCTAGGTGCAACTATAAATAGTGAGCTCTATTTTCATTGTAAAGAGACAAATTTTCTGACAAACATACGCTACACTCTATTCAAAGCTTAATATAACTTAATTTTCTTGTTTATTGATATCGTTGCTATTATCCCCCAAAACCCTATTCTTGGACTTACTATATCTGCTATTTTATCTTTATCTCAAGGCCAAGTATTATATTTTTATCTAATTTATCTATTATTTTAGGATCAAATTTGTCACGCCCCAACCTCGGGAGGCGCGACCGGCGCTCAATCGAGTGAACCCATTGAGCAAGCCTTATCAACACTTCCTACCCAGCTCAATATGAATAAGGAAACCATACTTTCATTTATTTAGATAAGGAAAGATAGTACATTCAACATTGTTAGTTCATTTTATATCACAACTTTAAAACGTAGTTAAGTTTCCAAGATTCCACACAACTTCACTTTAGAGAAGCGAGAGTTAGAATTACAACATAGTTCATAGACCCATCCAACACCTGTACATAATCCATACATATGTCTACAGAGCCTCTAAGGATACAAAAGACAAGTATGACAATGAAGGCAACAAGGCTCCGGCAATACCTCAAAAGTGGAAGTCCACAACAAAAGATGTACAATATAACCCCTTGAAGGAGAAAGGGGCTCACCAAGACTTTGAGAAGGAGGTACTCCGCTACGCGCGATCGGCACTATCCGCAATGGATCCACCTATATTCATTTTTAAAAATGTAGCGCCTCCGGCAAAGGGACGTTAGTACCATGGAATAGTACTACTATGTATAAATAAACACAATCTAATTAGAAAGAACTTTCATACCAAATATAAGGAAATCACAAGTATAACTCAAAAGCTTCAAATGATCACAACATTATCAAGGTAAAAGAATCATACAATTTTCACATTTTATTTCTATAGCCTTTAGTTCAGAGCATTTGATATTGTTCATCATTGTTCACAATACCACCGCTAGCTTGAGCGGAGTCCGATCTCGACCCGATTGGCTAGGTTGCCTCACTAGAGACATACACTTCAATCACAATCTCATTTTTCCTTTATATCTGGGATTCAATATCAACACAATACTACAATGTATGCGGCATGTCGTCCGATCTCGGCCCGATCGGCTAGGCCGCCTTACCAAGGCATTTCCCTTTTCCATCAATCATCTCAATTCAATCTTTGTTTCACATATGTTATTTCATAGGCACTTGGGGCCACAACTATCACGTCATATATTTGGCACTAGGCCACATTTCACATCATTCCCAATTTCAATGTTAGATTTGTAATTTAGGATAATATATTCACACAAGAGCAAATAAAATTGTAAGGATATATGAGACTTCACATAGAGGACACACCATATGCAGCTTCAATCTCAATTTAAGGTCTAAGCATTTTAGTACATGATTCATATTCCTTGCACCCTTTCAAGTTATCAAGAATAGCACATTTATCATATTAAGACACTTCTATCACGCATATAAAGTCACAACCCCAAATTCATATGAAACAACAATCAACACAACAATTCAACTTTGATCTTACTGTATTTACACAAACACCGATGGAGCTCAATTTCTAAAAGACGGGGTTTTAGCCATACATACCTGAAATTTGCCCCTTAATGATACTACAATGATCCAATACACTTAAGCAACTTCAATATACAATATAACATTCAATAGGGCCAATATTAGTAATAAATTCCATAACTTTTGCCATTTAGGCATATTATCAAACACGTTGTAGGTATAAATCTTTACACCTCATAACTATAGTATTGGTTCTTACAACTATCACCATTAACCAATAATTTATTTCACCATCATTCCTAAGCAATTTATAACTTCCAACAACATATGCATGACCATCCATTCACACCCAACCAACACATCTTATCAAATAATCACCTTTCAATCTCTACAATAATTATATATTTATATTGGGAACTTATGGCTTCCAATCACCACACCAAGAGTTCCAATACTTAATTCATACTCATATTCCCATAATATAACCATATATGTAAGTCTAAGGGTGTAGGATTTACCTTTTGGAAGAAATCTAGCAAACCCTCCTTTGAGTTCTTGAAAGAATTTCTTGAAGATATATATGTTTTATGAGTAGATTTCATCAATACTAGTATAGGAATGATGGAATTTCACACCAAGTTAATGGATATTGCTTACCTTGAATATGGGGGGGAGGGAGGGAGGGTTGAAGGTCTTGAGAGGGTGAGGGAAGACCCCAAAGTTCAGCCAAGATGAATGGGTAAAATCTATCTCCGAAATGAGTATATAATGTTTTAGGCGCCACAAGTGGCACTGGGCGCTGCATGTGGTGCTGATTCCAGTATCTCAAAAATTCCCGGCGCCACGGCTAGCGCCCAGCGCTACCTAGGATGCTGGCGATGGAAGGGACACGAAAACGGGCATAACTTTCTGTATAAATCTCCAAATGACGAACGGTTTGATGCGCCGGAAACTAGACTCAAAGATATTTAATTTGATAGGTTGTGAACCACACAACACTTTATATAAATGTAGATATGCTCGTCCCAGGTGAGGTCTTGTGCGTACTCATTTACAACTTTAGTCTATTATGAAATTTTCCAACTTGGCTTAGATTTAGGCCTCTGTTTAGACCCCAAATCACTTATAATATGACTTATACGCTTATTAACATATCCCATTAATATCCATTATATCTGAATCCTCATTTGCACACAAAATAAAATAATTAGCCTACCTTGGCACCACGAAATCCTAAATTACTTAGCAATATTTTCTGGGGCTTTACATTCTCCCCCGCTTAGGATCATTCGTCCTCGAACGATAATTGGAGTCAATCCGAAAATACTTAGTATAACTTATCTCCTTTCTCATATATCTTTAACTCCCAAATTTTGACTAACTCCCAAAGTTTTCAGAAATTTTGGCAGAGTTTCCCTTGTAACCGGGCCTATCCACCTATCAGAGAATCCCAGAAACACATCCTATCAATATATACATAATCCAATGATGAAACATAATATAAAATGATGCCAATTGTGGCCCCATAAGCAATGCATTTCTAGAAAAGACACACTATTATCATCAACTAACCATGTGATACATAATTGATAAAAGGTAACCTTTCAACATCTTCATAGGACACAAATACTTAATTACATAGCTATCCAAACAAGTTAGGGTACTTGTTCTTCATTTCTTCCTCGGCTTCCCATGTGGCTTCCTCGCTTTGCTGGTTCCGCCATAACACTTTCACGGAGGCAATTTCTTTATTTCTCAACTTTTACACTTCTCTATCAAGTATGGAAACTGGAATTTCTTCAAACGATAATTCTTCATTAACCTCAATAGTCTCAACTGGCACAATAGTGGATGGATCTCCTACTACCTTCTTCAACATAGACACATGGAAGACTGGGTGCACCAATGACACCTCGGGTGGCAGTTTGAGCTTGTATGCCACCTGACCAATCCTCTAAATGATTTTGTATGGCTCCACATACCTCGAACTCAGTTTTACTTTCTTTCCAAACCGCATGATACCGTTTATGGGGAAAACCTTCAAAAATACCCAATCATCTTCTTTGAACTCCAAGTCTCTGCGATGAACGCTCGAATACGACTTTTGGCGACTCTGAGCAGTTTTCAACCTCTGTTTAATAATCTTGACTTTCTCCATAGCTTGATGCACGAGGTCTGGCCCTATCAATTCAGCTTCTCCAACCTCAAACCACCCAATGGTAGATCTACATCTTTTACCATACAACGCCTCAAATGGTGCCATATGGATACTAGCATGGAAGCTGTTGTTGTAAGCAAATTCTTTGAGTGGCAAATGGTCATCCCAACTACCTTTGAAATCAAGAGTACAAGCACGCAACATGTCCTCAAGCATCTGAATAGTCCGCTCTGCTTGGCCGTCGGTTTGAGGATGGAAAGTTGTGCTAAGATTTACCTGCGTACCTAAACCTTACTGAAATTTCTTCCAAAAGTTGGCAGTGAACTGAGCACCTCGATCTAAAATGATTGAGACTGGAAAGCCATGCAACCTGACTATTTCTTTGATATACAACTAAGCAAACTGTTCCGCTGTCGGTAGATTTAATTGGCAAGAAGTGCTCTAATATCGTGAGTCAATCCACAATCACCCAAATTGAGTCAAACTTGTGCAGAGTGCGCGTCATCCCTACCACAAAATCCATGTTGATAATCTCCCATTTCCACTTTGGAATCTCTATGCTTTGGGCAAATCCACCAGGTCTCTGATGTTCGACCTTCACTTGCTGACAGTTCGGACATTTTGCCACAAAGTCCGCCACATCCTTTTTCATGTTGTTCCACCAATAAATTTCCCTGAGATCATGATACATTATCATAGAACTTGGGTGCACGGAATACCTGGAAGTATGAGCTTCTGCCATGATCCTCTCCAGAAGACCGTCAACATCCGGAACACATAGGCGGCCTTGGTACCGTAGGGTACCATCATCCATGCCAAAGGAAAAAGCTATGGTCTTGTGTTTATGAATCTCCGCTTTCAGTTGTGCTAACAGTGGATCATTGAATTGCTTCTCTTTCACTTCTGCCACAAGCGATGATTCAGCCCTATTCTGTACAATTACTCCTCCTTCATTAGAGTCTGCAAGGCGAATTCCCAAGCTAGCCAACTGGTGAACCTCCCTGGCCAACGGCCTCTGATATGCCTCCAAATGAGCCAAGCTCCCCATAGATTTTCAACTAAGAGCATCCGCTACAACATTAGCCTTTCCCAGGTGATAGAGAATATCAATATCATAGTCCTTGAGTAACTCTAGCCATCTTCTTTGTCTCAGATTCAACTCCTTCTGTTTGAAAATATATTGAAGGATCTTGTGGTTCGTAAATACATCCACATGCACCCCATACAAATAATGTCACAAATTTTTTAGTGCAAACAACACCGCTGCAAGCTCTAAGTCATGGGTTAGATAGTTCTTTTCATGATTCTTGAGTTGCCTAGAAGCATAGGCTATAACCTTGTCGTGTTGCATTAACACACACCAAAGCCCGATCCTTGAAGCATCATAATATACCACAAATCCCTCGGTACCCTCTGGAAGGGTTAACAGCGGTGCCGTAGTCATTCTTGATTTTAATTCTTGGAAACTCCTTTCACAAGCATCGGACAATTGAAATTTAACTACTTTCTGCGTCAATTTAGTCAATGGAGAGGCAAGAGTAGAAAACCCCTCCACAAATCTCCTGTAGTACCCAGCCAAACCCAAGAAACTACGAATCTCTGTTGGAGTGGTAGGTCTAGGCCAATTCTTCACTGCTGCAATCTTTTGAGGATCAACTATAATCCCTTCTTTGGAGATGACATGACCCAAGAATGTGACGGATTCAAGCCAGAATTTGCATTTTGAAAATTTTGCATACAGTTGATGTTGCTGAAGAGTCTGCAGAACTGCCCTGAGATGGTCAGCATGATCCTCCCAACTTCGGGAATACACAAGAATATCGTCAATGAATACTATCACAAAGGAGTCTAGAAAAGGCTTAAAGACTCGATTCATAAGATCCATGAAAGCTGCTGGGGCATTTGTTATCCCAAAAGACATCACCCGAAATTCAAAGTGCCCATAACGAGTTCTGAAAACTGTTTTCGGAATATCCTGCTCCCTTATCTTCAATTGATGATACCCCGACTGCAAGTCAATTTTTGAGAAACACGTGGCAACTTGCAATTGGTCAAACAAGTCATCTATTCTTGGTAGAGGATATTTATTTTTGATTGTGACCTTGTTGAGTTGCTGGTAGTCAATACACATCCGTAGAGACCCATCCTTCTTCCTTACAAACAAGACTGGTGCGCCCCATGGTGACACACTCGACCGGATGAAACCCTTTTCTAGCAAATCCTTCAATTGTTCCTTTAGCTCTTTCAATTCTGTCGGTGTCATTCTATAAGGTGGAATTGATACAGGCTCCGCGCCTGGCATCACATCGATCCCAAAATCAATCTCCATATCTGGGGGAATTCCAGAGAGTTCATCTGGAAAGACATCCAGAAATTCATTCATAACTGGCACGGACTCAAGGCTAGGCGCCTCGGCATTGGTGTATGTAACCCGAACTAACTGATAGATACACCCCTTCTTGATCATCTTCGTGGCCTTAAGGTAAGAAATAAATCGACCTTTAGGCACTACATTATCTCCCTTCTATTCAACAACGGGCTCATTAGGAAATTCAAGCCACATGGTTCTAGTCCAACAATCAAGTTTGTCAAAGCATGAATAAAGCCAATCCATTCTCATTATTACATCAAAATCGACCATCCCTAATTCAATAAGATCGGCCGTGGTATCCCTACCCCATACCATAACAACACAACCTTTATAAACTCGAGTAGCCGTAATAGACTCACACACTGGAGTAGATACCGAAAATGGCTCATGAAGCTGATCCGGTTCTATTCCAAATTCCATAGAAACAAAAAGGGTAACATAGGACAAGGTGGAACCGGGGTCAATAAGTGCATACACATCATGATATTGGACAGTCAGAATACCTGTAACAATATCTGGAGAAGCCTCTGCATTCTGGCGACCACTCATAGCATAGAACCGGTTGGGTCCTCCTAAACTCTGCACACCACCCCTACCTGCACCTCTCCCTGTGGGTGCTGGGTACCTCGAGCTGGAGAGGGGGCTGAAGATGTAGCAACTACTGGACTGGATGGCTGTGCTATGCCCCTACCCGCTTCCTGGTGGGATACACGACAATACCTCTGAATATGACCCCTCATCCCACATCTATAGCATAGAGGTAACTCCAAATAGCAAATCCCTGAGTGCATCTTCCCGCACCAGAGGCACAGGGACCTCTGCTGCTGCTAGGACTTCTCTCCTGACCAACCCTGCTGATGGGATCACTTGTTGCCCTAACCGGGCCTGAAATGACTCCACTACTGTTGGCTGGGCCTTGATGGCAGTGCACTGGCTGATGACTGTGCAACAGACTGGGACAACCCTGATGATCTCCCCTGAAAACTAATCTTCCCCCACCTAGTGACTCTCCCATATTGCCCGTAGACCGAGTCTTTCTGTTACCCTCTTTCTCCATCATGTTCTTCAATTTACGATTCTCTATGACCTGGGCAAATGGTACCATCTTCCTATAATTCATATCAGAATTCAATGCAGCCGTAGAAACCTCATTAATAGTCAAAGAATTAAGGCCCTGAACAAATCGGCGTACCCTGGCCTCCATTGTGGGCAACATATGAATGACATACTTGGACAGGCGAGCAAACTCCATGTGGTACTCCTACACACTTCTGTTACCTTGCTTCAGATTTTCAAACTCTTCTGCACGGGCTGCCTTTATCTCAGCGGTTAGGAAATGATCTATAAAAGCATCCACAAACTCGCTCCACCTCGCCGGAGGGCGCCCCTTCTCACAGGAATCTTCTCACAACTCAAACCACGAATAGGCCGCCCCTTTCAGATGGTAGGAAGCCAACTCTACTCCCTCTATCTTAGTTGCACGCATAATCCTGAGGGTCTTGTGTATCTCATCAATACAATCCTGAGGGTCTTCTTCTGGATTAGCACTCGTAAACACTGGAGGGTCTAACTGAAGAAATCTATTCACTCTGGAACTGGTGGAATCCCCCTGCTGGCTAGATGAACTGGGCGCAACATTCGACCTTTGGGCCTGAGAGGCCACTAGCTGAGTCAATATCTGAATAGCTCCCCTAAGATCCCTATCAGAAATACCAGAACCGGAAGGTGGGGCTGAAGGCGGAATATGAGTATCGATGGGAGGGATAGTAGTACCCTCCGCAGGTGTAGGAGTTGGGGTAGTCTGCTCTGGAATAGGAGAACTAGGCAGGGTGATAGTAGGGCGACTACCCTCACCCGCAGTATCAAGCAATGATTCATCAGCCACTCCTGTGGCGGCATTGGCTTCTTGGCCAATTCTTGCTTTCTTCTTAGTGCCATTTACTGAAAGATAGAACAATACACTAATTAGGGAGGGAATAATTTCATAACAAGTTGCCGCACGATCCAGAATATCAAAGAAGGGTGTTACTCCTAAATGCCCAAGTAGCCTCAAACTTATAGATGTGGTCGACTACACACCGATAAGAAGGACTCTACTAGACACAGCTCCGAGACATCCTAGGACACTTCAAAACCTTAGGCTCTGATACCAAGTTTGTCACGCCCCAACCTCGGGAGGCACGGCCGACACTCAATCGAGTGAAACCAACTGAGCAAGCCTTATCAACACTTCCTACCCGACTCAATATGAATAAGGAAACCATACTTTCATTTATTTAGATAAGGAAAGATAGTACATTCAACATTGTTAGTTCATTTTATTTCGCAACATTAAACCGTAGTTAAGTTTCCAAGATTCCACACAACTTCACTTTAGATAAGCGAGAGTTAGAAATACAATATAGTTCGTAGACCCATCCAACACCTGTATATAACCCACACATATGTCTACGGAGCCTCTAAGGATACAAAAGACAAGTATGACAATGCCGACAACAAGGCTTCGACAATACCTCAAAAGTGGAAGTCCACAACAAAAGATGTACAATATAACCCCTTGAAGGAGAAAGAGGCTCACCAAGACTTTGAGAAGGAGTTACTCCTCTACGCGTGATCGGAACTATCCGCAATTGAGCCACCTACATTCATTTAAAAAAATGTAGCGCCCCCGACAAATGAACGTTAGTACCATGGAATAATACTAGTATGTATAACTAAACACCATCTAGTTAGAAAGAACTTTCATACCAAACATAAGGAAATCATAAGTATAACTCAAAAGCTTCAAACGATCACAACATTATCAAGGTAAAAGAATCATACAATTTTTACATTTTGTTTCCATAGCCTTTAGTTTAGAGCATTTCATATTGTTCATCATTGTTCACAATACCACCGCTAGCTTGAGCGGAGTCCGATCTTGACCCGATCGGCTAGGTTGCCTCACTAGAGACATACACTTCAATCACAATCTCATTTTCCCTTTTTATCCGGGATTCAATATCAACACAATACCACCATGTGTGCGGCATGGCGTCCGATCTCGGCCCGATCGACTAGGCCGCCTTACCAAGGCATTTCCCTTTTACATCATTCATCTCAATTCAATATTTGTTTCACATATGTCATTTCATAGGCACTTGGGGCCATAACTATCACGTCATATATTTGGCACTAGGACACATTTCACATCATTCCCAATTTCAATGTTAGATTTGTAATTTAGGATAATATGTGCACACAAGAGCAAATAAAATTGTAAACGTAGATGAGATTTCACATAGAGGACACAACATATGCAGCTTCAATCTCAATTTAAGGTCTAAGAATTTCAGTACATGATTCATATTCCTTGCACCCTTTCATGTTATCAAGAATAGCACATTTATCATATTGAGACATATCTTTCACGCATCTAAGGTGACAACCCCAAATTCATATGAAACAACAATCAATACAACAATTCAACTTTGATTTTACCATATTTACACAAACACCGATGGAGCTCAATTTCTAAAAGACGGGGTTTTAGCCATACATATCTGAAATTTGCCCCTTAATGATACTACAATGATCCAATACACTTAAGCAACTTCAATCTACAATACAACATTCAATAGGGCCAATATTAGTAACAAATTTCATAACTTATGCCATTTAGGCATATTATCAAACACCTTGTAGGTATAGATCTTTACACCTCATAACTATAGTATTGGTTCATCCAACTATCAGCATTAACCAACAATTTATTCCACTATCATTCTTAACCAATTTATAACTTCAAACAATATATGCATGACTATCCATTCACACCCAACCAACAAATCTTATCAAATAATCACCTTGCAATCTCTACAATAATTTTGTATTTATATTGGGAACTTATGGCTTCTAATCACCACACCAAGAGTTCTAATACTTAATTCATACTCATATTCCCATAATATAATCATACATGTAAGTCTAAGGGTGTAGGATTTATCTTTTGAAAGAAATCTGGCAAAACCTCCTTTGAGTTCTTGAAGGAATTTCTTGAAGATCTATGTGTTTTATGAGTAGATTTCATCAATACTTGTGTAGGAATGATGAAATTTCACACCTAGTTAATGGAGATTGCTTACCTTGAAGATGGGGGGGGGGGGTTGAAGGTCTTAAGAGGGTGAAGAAAAACCCCAAAGTTCGACCAAGATGAATGGGTAAAAATGAAGCCCGAAATGAGTATATAATGTTTCGGGCGCCACAGGTGGCGTTGGGCGCTGCCTATGGCGCTGATTCCAGTATCTCAAAAATTCCCGGCGCCACGGCTAGCGCCCGGCGCTACCCAAGACGCTGGCAATGGAAGGGACATAAAAACGGGCATAACTTTCTGTATACACCTCCAAAATAACGAACAGTTTGATGCGTCGGAAACTAGACTCAAAGAGCTTTAATTTGATAGGTTTTGCATCACACAACACTTTATATAAATGTAGATATGCTCTTACCAAATAAGGTCTTGTGCATACTCATTTACAACTTTAGTCTATTTTGAAATTTTCCAACTTGTCTTAGACTTAGGCCTCTCCTTAGATCCCAAATCACTTATCATATGACTTATAAGTTTATTAACATATCCAATTGATATCCATTATATCATGAATCCTCATTTGCACACAAAATAATATAATTAGCCTTCCTTGGCACCACGAAATCCTAAATTACTTAGCAAAATTTTTGGGGCTTTACAAAATTAATTCACTTGTCCATAAATCACATATAAATTCAACTATACCGTTTTATAGGTAAACAAATTCGAGGATCTCCTACGAGATCGATAAAGATATAGCTAAGCATATATACAAGATATTTACACCTTACCTTAACTTAGTGAATTTGTAAGGTAATTTCTAAGCAGACGTAAATGACTTAGGGAATACTAGATGTCATATGGAATCTAGTATTCCCTAAGTCATTTACGTCTCCTTCAAAGAAGAGGCTACCAAGCCAATGACAATGTTCCAGACCCTCCCCCGCCTCCTCCAAGAGTGGCTCCTCGGGTTCTTCCAAATGAAGGATACGCAAGTGCGATTGTCCCACCCCGGATCCGGGTGGGCAATTTCCAAATTACAAATGTGATGTTGACTTTATTTGAGCAGCGATGGCATTTCACAGGTGCTCCCCATCAGAATGCATATAAACATCTTAAGGGCTATGTGGATACCTGTTGGGGAAGCAAACAAATCAATGTGTCAGAGGATGCATTGAAATTGAGATTGTTCCTTTTTTCACTCAAAGGGAAAGTTTGGACTGGCTCGAAAGGCTTCCCAACCATTCCATCACTACGTGGGATAAGTTGTTGGACAAGTTTATAGCTAAGTTTTTCTCGCCAGGGCATATGGCGACTTTGAGAGATGAGATTTTGGCCTTCAAACAGGAACCTAATGAACCACTTCATGAGATCCAGGGGAGATATCGGACAATGGTGAAAGAATTTTCGAACAATGACATGACTGAAGAAATGATCCATCAGACATTCTACTGTGGCATTAACACGACCAATCAGTGTGTAGTGAACCAGGTAGCGGGGGAAAATTTTATGAACACACCTTATGCTGAGGCGTGTGAGATATTGGATGAGATGGAAGATACTTACTCAGCTTGGCAAAGTCGAGATAATGTGCCACAAGGTGATCCGACTGTCATTCACTTGCACAAAGAGCTCCACGACCATGGCCAAGCAGTAACAGAGTTGATTACAACAATGAACCAGTTGGCAAAATCTCAATTACAACAAGTTCAAGTATAGAGACAAGTAAATGCTATGGAAGGTGTCAACATGTTGGTCAACAAGAGGCGACAAAGAGGTCAACAAGGTTAAGGTAGTCTGGATCAATATGAGCAGGGTAGTGGTGGTTTCAACTAAGATGATAGGTATGATGAGCAAAGTGAAGAAGTGCAGTACGTGAACAATTATCAAGGACAAAGTGTTAATGCTCCTAACCAACAACAACAATGGAGATCCCAAAGAAATTGGGGGAATCAAAACCAACAAGGCAATATCAACTAGGGGAATAACAATCAGAAATGGGGAAATCAAAACAAGCAGGGCAACTGGAGTGGTAACAACAATAATTTGGGAGGAAACAACAACCAAGGGGGTTAGAATAATGGCAATCAAAGGAATCGAGGGCAAGGCTTTCAAAGACCTCTGATGTATCAACAACCAAACAACCCACCGCCATTTCCATCCCAAGGTCCTAGCTCTTCAAACAATGAAATGGGAAGGATCGAGATGATGTTTGAAAAAATGATGAAAAACAATGCCGACTCTGATGCCCAGTTGGCATCCCATAAGGGGGCTCTACCTAGTAATACGGTAGTAAACCCGAAGGGTGGGAACAACACCGGGCATGCAATGGCTGTGATTACTAGAAGTGGTCGAGGTGGTGATATGTATACCTCCAAGCAAAAGGAAATTATGAGTGATGAGGTTGAAGTACAAGATGATGACGTTCTTATAGTTGATGAGCAAGTGAGTAAAGAGAATTTGAATGCGGAAGTGAGAATTGATATTCATGATAATGAGTTGGAGGCTCAAGATGATGTGAACCTGTCTAGGGAACGCGTAATAGACATATTGGAAATGGTAGTGCCCAAGGCTAAGGCTCCCTTGACAAGGCCTCCTCCACATTACCCTCAAATCCTTGCAAAGAAAAAGAATAAAAACCAATTTAACAAGTTTATTGAGATGATAGAAAACTTGTCAATCAATGTTCCTTTGGTGGAAGTTCTTCAGTAAATGCCGGGTTACGCCAAGTTCATGAAAGACTTGGTGAGTAAAAAGAGATCCATGGATTGTGAGACCATCAAAATGACTCATCAAGTAAGTGCAATTGTGCACTCGATGGCTCCAAAGCTTGAAGATCCAGGCGCTTTCACCATTCCATGTACCATTGGGAGTGTGGATTTTGCAAAGGCACTATGTGATTTGGGAGCAAGTATCAATTTGATGCCTTACTCCGTGATTAAAACTTTGGGTATTGGTCAACCGAGAGCTACTTCAATAAGGTTGCAAATGGCTGATAGAACAATGAAGAGGCCGTTTGGTATTATTGATGATGTTCTTGTTCGGGTGGACAAGTTTATTTTGCTTGCTGACTTTATGATTTTGGACTACAAGGTCAACTATAAGGTGCCGATAATATTGGGAAGACCTTTCCTTGCAACTGGGAAGGCATTGGTTGATGTAGAAGTATGGGAGCTCACCTTCTGGGTGGGTGATGAAAAAGTGGTCTTTCATGCGTGCAAATCAATGAAGCAGCTGAATAGTACTGAAGTGTGCTCTTTTGTGAATCTTGTCACGGAGGTGATAGTTGATGATACTAGTGCCATGATCAATGTATAGGATCCTCTAGAGGCGGTATTGTTGAACCTTGATATAAATGAGGATGAAGGTCGGGTGGAGTGTGTCAATGCTTTATATGGAATGGGCTCTTGCTCTTATGAGCCTCGAAAGCTCTATTTGGATATTGAGAACAGAAAGACTCCACCAACAAAGCCCTCAATTGAGGAACCTCCCATTTTGGAGTTGAAGCCTTTGCCTTCACACCTCAGGTATGAATTCTTAGGCCCTATTTCAACTTTAACTGTTATTTTTTTGTCTTGTCTTACTAACGTGCAGGTAGATGCAACACTAGAGGTGCTCCAAAGAAGGAAAAAGGCAATTGGATGGACTCTAGCTAATATTTAGGGAATAAGCCCCGCCTTTTGCATGTACAAGATTATACTTGAAGATGATGCCAAGCCCTCCGTGGAACATCAAACGAGGTTGAATGAGGCTATGCAAGAGGTCATCAAAAAGGAGGTGATCAAGTGGTTAGATGCAGAGGTTGTGTATCCCATCTCGGATAGTTCTTGGACTTCGTCGGTGCAATGTGTGCTAAAGAAGGGTGGTATGACTGTGGTTACCAATGAGCAAAATGAGTTGACTTCCACCAGGACTATCACCGGATGGAGGGTGTGCATGGACTACCGCAAGTTGAATAAAGTGATCCGCAAGGATCACTTTCCATTGCCCTTTCTTGACCATATGCTAGATAGACTTGTTGGGCGTGCCTTGTACTATTTTTTGGATGGGTACTCAGGTTACAACCAGATTTTGATTGCTCTGAAAGATCAGGAGAAAACCACCTTCACATGTTTGTATGTCATCTTTGCATTTTCTAGGATGCCATTTGGTTTGTGTAATGCACCGGCTACATTCCAGCAGTGTATGGCAATTATATTTACTGACATGGTGGAGGACTTCTTGGAAGTGTTCATGGATGACTTCAGTGTTATGGGTGACTCCTTTGATGAGTGTTTGAAGAATTTTGACAAAGTGTTGGCTCGGTGTGGAGAGAAAAATCTTGTGCTTAACTGGGAAAATGCCACTTTATGGTCGAGGAGGGCATTGTCCTCGGCCATAAGATCTCAAAGCACGGTATAGAGGTGGACAAAGCGAAAATTGAAGTGATCTCAAAGCTTCCTCCTCCTACTTTAGTCAAGGGGGTTAGGAGTTTTCTTAGGCATGCGAGGTTCTACCGAAGATTTATCTTTCTAAGGTAGTGAATCCTTTATGCAAGTTATTGGAAAAGGATGCCAAGTACATTTTTAATGAGGAATGTATGAAAGATTTTGAACTTCTCAAGTACAAATTGACAACCACTCCCATTATTAACGCACCCAATTGGAGCTTACCTTTTGAGCCGATGTGTGATGCAAGTGATGTTGTGGTAGGAGCGGTCTTGGGTCAAAGAGTAAACAAGATGTTTCACCTGGTGTATTACGCAAGCAAAACAATGAATAATGCTCAAGTGAATTACACGGTGAAGGGAAAAGAATTGCTAGCAATTGTGTTTACAATGGAGAAGTTTAGGCCTTATATCATGGGTGCCAAGGTGATAGTTCATACTGACTCTGTAGCACTCCGCTACTTGATGACAAAGCAGGATTCTAAGGATCAGTTGATGAGATGGGTTCTATTGCTTCAAGAGTTTGACCTTGAGATTGTTTATTGAAAAGGGAGTGAAAACCAAGTGGCGGACCATTGTCCTGCTTGAAGGAGGAGGGGAGGCCCCGTGATGGCCTCAAAATTAATGATTTATTCCCTAATGAGCAACTCATCTCTATATCTGTGAATAGCATGCCTTAGTTCGCGGATGTTGCCAACTTTCTTGTGGCCGGTATTGTTCTGTATGAGATCTTTTCTAACCAAAGGAAGAAGCTTAAACGGGATAGCTTGGAATACTAGTGGGATGAGCCTTACTTGTTCAAATTTTGTAATGATGGTGTGATCCGAAGATGTGTTCCGGAAGAGGAGAAAATGAGTATTCAGGATGCTTGTCATTCCTCTCCCTACGGTGTTCATCATGGTGGGGCGAGGAAAGCTTCAAAGATTCTTAGTTGTGGTTTTTATTGGCCTACATTGTACAAGGATGAGGGTGATCTTGTTAAGAGATGTGATAAGTGTCAAAGAGCAGGTGGAATTTCAAAGAAGGAAGAGATGCTTCTCACCACTATTCTTGAGGTTGACATATTTGACGTGTGGGGCATTGACTTCATAGGACCCTTTGTGAGTTCATATGGCAACACATACATTCTAGTGGCCGTTGATTATGTTTCCAAATGGGTTGAGGTTGTGGCCTTACCCAACAACGAGGTCCGGAGTGTGGTGGCTTTTCTAAAAAAGAATATCTTTACTCGATTTGGCACTCCTAGAGCAATCATCAGTGATCGGGGTTCTCATTTCTGCAATAAGGCATTTGACACTTTGCTTGCAAAGTAGGTGTCAATCACAAGGTTTAAACCCCTTACCATCCTCAGGCTAGTGGGCAAGTTGAGGTCTCCAACAGGGAGACTAAGAGCATATTGTCAAAGACGGTTAATGCAAATAGGACTGACTGGTCAAAGAAATTGGATGATGATTTGTAGGCTTACAAGACTGCTTACAAGACTCCGATTGGTATGTCTCCGTACCGGTTGGTATTTGGGAAATCTTGCCATCTCCCGATTGAGCTTGAGCACAAGGCCATGTGGGCTTTGAGGAAGTTAAATCTTGAATGGGATGTTGTAGCAAATCTTCGAGTGGAGCAACTCAATGAGCTTGATGAGTTCCGGTTTCATGCCTATTCCAGCTCGCCCTTGTATAAGGACAAGATGAAGTACTTACATGACAAGTATGCCCGCAGCAAGGAATTCAAAATGGGTGACTTGGTTCTCTTATTCAACTCCCGGTTATGACTATTCTCGGGAGAGCTCAAGTCAAAATGGAGGGGACCTTTTGAGGTAGTGCTTGTGACTCCGTTTGTTGCTCTTGATTTGAAAAATGGTGAAATCTTCAGAGTTAATGGGCATATAGTAAAGCACTATCTTGGAAAGTTTGATGACAACCACGTGGTGACAATGATCCATCTCAAGTGATTGATGGTAACCTGCGTCGTGCCGAGACGTTAAATTAGGCGCTTCTTGGGAGGCAACCCATGTGTTTTTCCTCTTTTTGATTTTCTTCTTAGTGTAGGATTTGTTTTTTGAACTAACTGGTTGTGAGATGTATGTAGGGATGTTTGATGCAGTGCAGGACTAAGTTGGAAAAATTTGGCACTCTCTGACGTTGGACCGCTAACAACACTCCATTTTTCAAGGTCAGTGGTGGCCTTATCGTGGAGGCAGAAATTGGTGGCGGACGCGGGATTGAAAAGCCCAAAATGAGACTTCTCTGAAGTTTCGACTGCGTCTGCGATGCTATTTTTCGTTGAGAGCGGTGCTCAATCGCGCCGAGTACCATTTAATGCTCTCAGTGGTCGTTTTAATGTACCAGTTCTTCACAAGCGCAGACCGCGGTGATTTACCGTGGTCGCGCTAGGTAAGTTGTGTGTTCCGCTGGGTGTTTTCTATAAATAGGACGTCAGGGACCATTTTACACTTTTTGATCTTTTTTCCCTCAAAGCAAATTTTTCAATATTCATACAAGCCCTAAGCTGCATACACAACAAATTAGAAGTCCACTCCCACCTCTCATCACTAAACTGGTAATTTAGTTCATAATTGTTATTCAATTTGTTCTTGCTTTCCTTTTATTTATTAGTTTTTGCTTCTTTATTCTCTTTTTCTTTTAATTTTAACTTAGGGTTCCTTAGTATTATTTAAATTAGGCTTAATTAATTAGGATGGATTAATTAATATATACTTAATGTTAACAAGGTAGATGATATTGTTAAAACCATGAATAATCTGAAACCCTAGGTTTGTTGGTCCCGATTTTGACTTCTGCGACCGTGGTTGATTTTCTGCAGTCAGCGATACATAAGTTTATCTGTGTTGGAAGTCCTAATAACCACGGTCAGTGGTGGCAAATTCCCCTGACAGCGGTGCCCCTCTGCGGCCGCGATGCTTTTCTTATGATCCGCGATGCTCAAGGTCAGAGAAGTTAAAATAAGGGTCTGCGGCTGCGGTTGATTTTCTGCGAATAGTAGTGCTCAACCACGGCCGCGCTCAGCGGTAGTATAGAATCAGAGGGTGGATAGTCTGATCCCCATACCTCCGCAGTCGCGATGCATTTTCTGCGGTCAACGATCTACAATTTTTTCTGTAAATTGTTCTTCTGCTTTTCTGCACTACTCCTTCTAGCACCAATACTAACAATCTTCCACTAATTATGTTTGCAGACAATGGTTAAATCTAGGGGCGGCGGTGAGAAACAAAAGGGTAGAGTAGAGTCCTCCCGGGGTAAGGGACAAGGACAAATTAAGTTGACCCCAGCAATTCGGAAATCAATTAGGGAAATGAGGAAGAACATTAGAGTTGCAAATAGAGCTGCTTCCCACTCAGAGGGGAGTGAGTATGTGCCCTTCCGAGAGGCATCAGAGGCTGACTCAGTACCTACACATGTACCAGACTTCCCGGGGAGACTCAGATTGATTGGTGAACCTATACCCCCGGCCTCTCCTATTTTTAATGCCTCTTCTGATGGCTTAGAGGAGAGTGGTGAGTCCTCAACTTCAGCCTCACCCACAGCTTCGCCACCGGCACAAGATCCCACAGTTGTAGATGCTGAGGTACCGGATGATGGAAGAGGGGGTGATACCCAAACTGGAGGTGTGGAAAGGACCCGAAACCCAGAGGTGTGGCAGCAGAGATTCGTCAGTGAGATGGCCTACCATAAATTCAGGGAATGGTGGCCTCAGAAGTCCCTAATTCATGAGTGTCAATTTATAGAGCGGGACCTTCTGCCCCACAACCCTAATGTGAAGCAACACTTAAATTAACGAGTGGGATGGGAGTACTTCACTATCAAGGTGTCGGATGCCAATGAGCACCTAGTCAAGGAATTCTACGCCAATGCCTCCCTCATCAAAAAGGGAACAAAAGTGACTAAGGTGCGAAATCTGAAAGTCAAGTTTGATGGGAAGACAATAAATGATTATCTTGGGTTCAATGATGAAGATGAGGCAATGTACTTAGAGAAATTGGCATTGGATGAGGAAGCCCGCCCGTGGTTGGCATCACTTCTGGCTCTCCCGGATACTACTCCAACGTGGTTGGCAATAGTGGTTCCTATCTTGAGGAACACCCTGAACTTTAAGGCAAAAGGTTGGGAGACCTTTGTATGTAGCAGACTATACCCCACTACTCACGCCAACACCTTGCCTATCTCTCGGGCGATCGTAGTGGCGGCTATCATGGCGGGGTACCCGATCAATGTCGGGAATATCATGTCTAGGGTGATCACCAGGGTGGTCGACAAGGGTGATAGATCTTACCCCTTCCCAAACTTCCTCACCATGTACTTAGAGGATCAGGAGGTGGAGAAAAGAAATTTCGATGTCATGGTAAAGCCCAAGAAGCCCTTTTCATGGTACAACCTTCAGGGTCCAGGCAACCCCAAATCCAAGGGATCCAAGGGCAAAGCTACTACTTCTACTGGCCAGTCTGAAGAGCCAATAGGGGTAGTCACTACTTCACAGCCTCCCATTGCCATACCGGATCTTTCCTCAGTACCATCTACTTCTATGTCGTCATCAGTGCCATCATCCTCAGCGTACCCATTGACTGCTCACAGGTTGAACCAAACACTTTCCAGCCTCAACAACTAGATACAGGCAGCAACTTCTAAGTTGTCTGTGCTATCCAGTTCAGTGGCAGCCCAGCCAGTTCTTGCACAGCCACATGTGCCAGCTTCAGCAGAGGAGTCTCTCAAGGAGCTTCTGGACAACCAGAAGATGCTCCTAGAGAACCAAAAGCTTATCATGGTTGCTCTTGCAGTTCAAGGAAAAATTCTTAAGGAGCTGAGCAAGAAGACAAAGAAACTAAAAAAGACTCGGGCCTCGAAGGACTCGGTAAAGCAATTGAGGGGAGAGGTGGAGAAGATGAAGTCAGCTGGAGACCTACCATTGGAGCTACTATTACAAGACCATCTTCCAGCAGCTCAGACAGAGCAGGTTTAGGAGTAGGAGACTGAGGGAGAGCCCAGGAGGAGGAGAGTGATGCCCCGAGTTGATGATGCAGAGATTGAGTTGGAGGTTCCTGAGGGAGGTGCTTCTGGCCAGCCACAGGCCCCCGAGCCAAGTGATCCAGGACCCAGCCACAGGGCCCCATGCATACAGAGGACCCATAAGGAGTTTTCTTTACTCTCAACCCTTCCTTTTTATCTTATTTTTGGTTAGTTAGCATTGAGGACAATACTAGTTTTCATTTGAGGGAGTGGTCCTACTTTGATGATTTGGTAGTTGGTTTGTAATGATGATACTATTTTTTCTTTATGTTTATTTTTCACTTTTGGTATGTATATAATTTACCATTTATTTCACTTTTCATTATTTTTCAATCTTGGTCTGCATATAAAGTTACTCTCTCATGTATATATTCATTCCCTCTTATGTATATTCATCTAAATCCCTTATTGTACATATTTGGTTTACTTTTCGCATTTTACTTCATAATTTCTTATGCAATTTTTTAATAGTATAGCTTCTTATTTCATTTAATAGCTTCTTTTTCGGTTCGTAGCTTCTTATTTTACAAGTTTCGATGATCAATAAGCCTTTAGTATTCTTAATGCCACAGTTCTTTCTAAATGTGGAGTTTGTATGAACCAGGTGACTCTTCCCGATGATGGATGGCATGACAACCTTCTTAAGGGTTTGCGTCTATTTTTCTTTTTTGCTTTTGTGTAAATAGTAGTTAGGGAGTAATAGTGCATCAGGCAAAGCTTCACTTGGTCCTAACACATTTACCTTTGACCTTATGGTTAAAAACAAATTGGTGTGTATAGGATGGTGATAGTTCTGACCTTGAGACTCTTGTGTTGACTAAACAATCATCGAGTGGTTCCTCGGAACCATTTGTGTTGCTCAAATCTTAGATAAGGTTGTTGTGGGCCCTCGACTCTGTTTCTTTAGCAATCCTATAGCTTGTGTGGTGAGGTATTGATTTGCAAGTCCAAGTCTCGTGCCAATGAGTCTAGAACTTGCCTTGAATGTTTGTCTAGGCGAAATCTTAAGTGTAGCTCGACTTGAGAAGTGATTATAGGCTCTCCTTGATCCTAATTGAGACTTGAAAACATCCATAGCCCACCAATGATGATATCCCTAGTTAACCCCGTTGAGACATAGCCCTTATTCTTTCAAAAACCATGATACAAGTCTTTATCCGTTCAAAAATGATCCTCTCTTAGCACCTGATCTTTCCTTAGCACAAGTCAAATGCATAAGTTTGGGGGGGGAGACGAGGAATACAGAAGTGATAAAAGGTACAAATGAAGAAAAGGAAAGGCAAAAATAAAAAGAAAGAAAAGCCAAAAAGTCAAAAAGAAAGTGAACAATGTAGAAGAAATGAAGGGATTCAATAAAAGAAAAAGATGAAAGGTGTAGAAAGATTAGAAAGGAGAAAAAGGATTGAAGTGAACAAGAAAGAATGTCAGTGTGTCTCTCTAACCTCTAAAGAATAAGTAAATGACTCAAAAAGTCAAGAAAATGTGTGCCAAAATGAAACAAATGAAGTGCTTAAGGAAAGATGAAACCTTCTTAGACCAATATATCCTACCCTGAACCAAAAGCCTTCATTACATTCCCGCAAAAGCCCTATATGATCTTGAGTTGAGTGAGCTTACATTAGTGGTGACTCACATAAAGGGCAAGCTTATGGTACTTAGAGTCGGACTTGTGACCTTCCTTTAAGAGAGATGAGTGTGTTTTCCCCAATCCTCGTTCTGAGTGCTACAATCTAAAAGTGAGGTTTGCTTATGGAGAGTAGAGGAGTATGAGTTTGGGTTCCACAATAACCAAATTAATAGAAAGAGTTTCCTTGATGAGTTAAGTCAACTCTTGATGCTTTTGTGTCGCACTATAGCTGTAGTGCTAAAAAGGTTGTGTATTGTTAATAACGCATTTGAGTTGAGGGTAATTGTTAGTCCCAATTGATTCTATGATGTTACTTTAGGACAGCTGAATTTTCCTTTCTTTTATTTTGAGGAGGTGAGAATTACTTTGTTTGCTTGAGGACAAGCAAAAGCTTAAGTTTGGGGGAGTTGATAACGAGGGATTCTAGCCTATTTTATGTTGCTTTTTGCTTAGGTTTTGGATTAAAAATATGTACAAGTATTTCCGAAAGCTAATTTATTGTGCTTGTTTGAAGTGTTTGGTCAAAAAGAGACAAAGAAGTCATAACCTGCTCAAAAAGGAGTAAAACATGCAAAAGTTCAAAAGTTGGCTCAAAAGAGCACTGACAACAAAGAAACAACCGTGGACGCGGAGGGACCACTGCTGAGGCGATCTTGACTTCGTTCTCAGCGGTGGCAATGTTCAGAGAGATGGAATTTTGGGCTTAACAAGTACTACTGCGCACGGTGAAATTGCACGGCAGCGGTAGCCTTAGCGTGGCCATGGTGATGTTACCGCCCTCAGCGGAAGCTAGATTCAGAGAACCAACAATGGAGCTAAAAGCTAAAGACCGCAGTCCGCGCTTGATTTTGTGCGGCCGCGGTTGCCTTAGCGCTGCAGCGGTCCATTTTTCACTGTCAGCGAAACCTCCGTATGGGCATTTTTATCCAAAAAAATTAGTTGTGTATAAATAGTTCTTTTTCAAAAGTTTAGGGTATCTGTTGTTTAGATGAGCACGTGAACCGCCTCTTTTTACCTTTTTGATTAATTTTAGAACTTCTTTAGCAATTAAACTTAGATTTTAATCTTGTAATTACTTTTTATGGATTATATTTCATCTCAATCTTTCATTTCTTCTTTGATTATGAGTAGCTAAACCCATTAGCTAGGGTCGTTCTCAACCCTAGTGTGAGTATTTAATGGGTCTTCAGTTTTAGGGGTTGAATATTTATGGGTGAATGACATTTGGCTTGATTTATGCTTTAAATGTTGAATTGGTGTTTGTAAACACTGATTTGTGTCTTTTTTAATTAGGCTCTTCTTGAGAAAGAGAGGCTAAGTCTAGGAAATTCAAGCCAACAAGGAATTGGGGTGTATTCAAGAGATTGATAGTCCCAATAAAAAGGTTAAACCTAGAGATAGTAATACCCGACTTGAGCCATATTTGCTTGCACTGTTTAACACCCAATTGGGCTTGAGAAATTCAATTAGGGCAAAGTCACTCAAACTACCGAGAGGTATAGAGTGAGTAGTTACGTGTAATAGCTATATCACAATCCCAATTATAACAAATTTGCCCTAAGTTTTAGATCCCGTTAGATACCCACCTAGGTGCAAGTCACTTCTATAGTGCCTTTAAACCAATTAAGAAAATCTTACAAAAACAATTATCATACTTAGCTTATTTTCCTACATCATTAGTCTTAAAGTAGAATAGAAAACAAACAAAAAATAATTAGAAGTGCAACTAAGAGCATTGCACATTGCTAGATTAGATAGGAATCCAATTCCAAACATATCTTAGCTCTCTGTGGATTCGATCCCGACCTTTCGGGTAAAAGCTACATCAACCGCTCTTGCCACTCTATAGTAGTGTAGGGTTGGAACCGATCACTTTTTGGTGTCGTTGCCAGGGAACTAAACGGTTTTGGCTATCTATCTAACTAGTTTTGTGTCTTGTTTTTCTTTCCTTCTGTGTTACTAATTTGTGTGTGTCATCAATTCAGGTACAAAATGGCAGACAATGATCCTATTGGAAATGTTCTATCAAGGGAGGAGGTAGATGATAATGGTGAAGATGAGGTGCCTCTAGTACCTCAAGGTCAAAGAAGAGGACGCTAGGCCAATGACAATGTTCTAGACCCTCCCTCGCCTCCTCCAAGAGTGGCTCCTCGGGTGCTTCCAAATGAAGGATACGCAAGTGCAACTGTCCCACCCCAGATCCGGATGGGCAATTTTCAAATTACAAATGTGATATTGACTTTATTTGAGCAGCGAGGGTATTTTACAGGTGCTCCCCATCAGAATGCATATAAACATCTTAAGGGCTTTGTGGATACCTGCTGGGGAAGCAAACAAACCAATGTGTCAGAGGATGCATTGAGATTGAGATTGTTCCCTTTTTCACCCAGAGGGAAAGCTTTGGACTGGCTCGAAAGGCTTCTTAACCATTCCATCACTACGTGGAATGAGTTGGTGGACAAGTTTATAGCTAAGTTTTTCTTGCAAGGGCATATGGCGACTATGAGAGATGAGATTTTTGCCTTCAAACAGGAACCTAATGAACCACTTCATGAGATCCAGGAGAGATATCAGACAATGGTGAAAGAATTTTTGAACAATGACATGACCGAAGCAATGATCCATCAGACATTCTATCGTGGCATTAACACGACCAATCAATGTGTAGTGAACTAGGTAACGGGGGGAAATTTTATGAACACACCTTATGCTGAGGCGTGTGAGATATTGGATGAGATGGCAGATACTTCCTCAGCTTGGCAAAGTCGAGCTAATGTGCCATAGGGTGATCCGACTGTCATTCACTTGCACAACGAGCTCCACGACCATGGCCAGGCAGTAGCAGAGTTGATTA
Organism: Nicotiana sylvestris; assembly: GCF_000393655.2. Lineage (NCBI taxonomy): Eukaryota > Viridiplantae > Streptophyta > Magnoliopsida > Solanales > Solanaceae > Nicotiana > Nicotiana sylvestris. The sequence continues at coordinate 70,597,954 of NC_091063.1, forward strand.
CACCAATGAACCAGTTGACAAAAGCTCAATTGCAACAAGTTCAAGCATAGAGACAAGTAAATGCTATGGAAGGTGTCAACATGTTGGTCAACAAGAGGCGACAAAGAGGTTAACAAGTTTAAGGTAGTCCGGATCAATATGACCAAGGTAGTGGTGGTTTCAACTAAGATGATGGGTATGATGAGCAAAGTGAAGAAGTGCAGTACATGAACAATTATCAAGGACAAAGGGTCAATGCTCCTAACCAACAACAATAGCGGAGATCCCAAAGAAATTGGGGGAATCAAAACCAACAAGGCAATAGCAACTAGGGGAACAACAATCAGAAATGGGGAAATCAAAACAAGCAGGGCAACTGGAGTGGCAACAACAACAATTTGGGAGGAAACAACAACCAAGGGGGTTGGAATAATGGCAATCAAGAGAATTGAGGGCAAGACTTTCAAAGACCTTTGATGTATCAACAACCAAACAACCCACCGCCATTTCCATCCCAAGGTCCTAGCTCTTCAAACAATGGGATGGGAAGGATCGAGATGATATTTGAAAAAATGATGAAAAAGAATGCCGACTCTGATGCCCAGTTGGCATCCCATAAGGGGGCTCTACCTAGTGATACGGTAGTAAACCCGAAGGGTGGGAACAACACCGGGCATGCAATGGTTGTGATTACTAGAAGTGGTCGAGGTGGTGATGTGAATACCTCCAAGCAAAAGGAAATTGTGAGTGATGAGGTTGAAGTACAAGATGATGATGTTCCTATAGTTGATGAGCAAGTGAGTAAAGATAATTTGAATGCGGAAGTGAGAATTGATATTCATGATATGAGGTGGAGGCTCAAGATGATGTGAACTTGTCTAGGGAACGCGTAATATACATATCGGGAGTGCGGATTTTGCAATGGAATTGTGTGATTTGGGAGCAAGTATCAATTTGATGCCTTACTCTGTGTTCAAAACTTTGGGTATTGGTCAACCGAGAGCTACTTCAATGAGGTTGCAAATGGCGGATAGAACAATGAAGTGGCCGCTTGGTATTGTTGATGATGTTCTTGTTCAGGTGGACAAGTTTATTTTTCCTGCAGACTTTGTGATTCTGGACTGCGAGGTCGACTATGAAGTGCCGATAATATTGGGAAGACCTTTCCTTGAAACTGGGAAGGCATTGGTTGATGTGGAAGTATGGGAGCTCACCTTCCGGGTGGGTGATGAAAAAGTGATCTTTCATATGTGCAAATCAATGAAGCAACAGAATAGTATTAAAGTGTGCTCTTTTGTGGATCTTGTCACGGAGGTGATAATTTATGATACTAGTGCCATGATCATGCATTCATTATACATTAATTTTCCTTCTCTTAAATAAGGCAAATACATCAACAACCACTTAAAGTTTTACACATTTTTCACTTAGACAATCTATTTTAAGTCCGTTCTATTTGAACAGTCCAACCACATCTCAAAATTGTTATATAGATAGAAATTGGTGATGTGATATAGTGCGTGTATCACACTATTTTTCAAAGTGTGAGATTAAAATTATTTTTGAATTTCTTTTTCCTTATATTCTTTCGCACACCATTGCCAGGTCCACCACCTTCCTCTCTCTTCCTCTAATAGTCCACCACCATCCATAGCTCTCAGCTCGATTGATAGCGACATAAGAGCTCTGTGTATTTTCCCTTTGCTTTCTCTTTCTTACTCAACTATTTCCTATAGGAATTTAATTAGGACTTAGCTGTGAAAAAAATCGATTTAGTAAGTATAGACCGTTCTCTTCCAGTTTTGCTTTTGCCTGTACTCAGTCAAATCCTCAAATTAAGAAAACCAACAAATACCCTTTTTTGGCTTCTACTACTAAACAATCCACACTTAGATAAATTTATTCAAAATTCCACCAAACAGATTAAAAATGAAGTTGAATTTATAAAATCTCAAACATTTATTCTTCTTCATTTTTCTCATCTTTTCTCAGCTCAGATTATTTCTTCTTCTATTAGCTTGATAAATAGGGATTTTGACCACTTATTTGCACCTTTTACTTTCATTTTAGCCCAAAAATTCTTAAAGGTATTTCCGAGAACTGATAAAATGTGCTTACTTGAAGGATTATTGAAAAATGAGCCAAAGAGGTAAAAATCAACTCAAGAAGGAGTAATTTGGATAAGGACTAAAACAAAGCAAAAAAAAAAAAAGCAAAGTGCGGATCGCACAATATTGTGTGTGGCCACAGACCATGAAAGAACCTCTGACATATTCCCTTTCCAAAGTGCGGACCGCACAATTATCATGCGGCCGTAAAAGATGAGGTTTAAAGAGATGAGATTTTGGTCCTTGAAGAAGTGCGTACCGCACCATTATTGTGCCGCCGCAGAATTCTAAAGTGCTACCGCCCTCTATGTGATCCGCAGAAGTCTCTCATGTCAAAGTTCAAGCTCAAGAGTGCGGCCGCACTCATAAATATGCGGCCCGCAGAATATGAAGAAGTGTGGCCACAACCCAAAATTGTGCGGCGCAGAGGTCCATCATGTCAAGACAATATCAAAGTGCAGACCACACACATAATTGTGTGATCGCAGAACCTCCGCAAGGGCAATTTTGTCTAATAGTTTCAGTTGTGTATAATTAGTCTTCGTCAAAATTAGGTTAAGTTTGAACATCAAAAAATAGATAATCGTTTTTCCTTTACTACTTTGGATAACTTTGTAATAGTTTATCATTTTAATATTGAATTTTCTTCCCTTTATCATCTATCATGAGTTTAATCTTATTTACTTCTTTAGTTTCTTCAATTTTCTCTATGAGTAGCTAGATTTCTAGCCAGGGTTGTGACCCAACCCTAGTGTAGGACCCAATCCTAGTGTAGGAACCTAATGAGTATTTATTTTAGGGCTTTTTTGTGATTGAGTGAGTGATAGCCTAGTTCTTGCTTGAATTTAGAATTAATGGCTGCAAACATTGATTCATGCCTGATTGACTTAGACTCTACTTGAGAAAGAGATACTAAGTCTAGGAAAACTTGGCTAACAAGGAATTGGGGTGAACTCACTAAATTGATAGCTCCAATTAAAGGGTTGAATCTAGAGATAGTAAGACCCGACTTGAGCATCTATCACTTGTTTTGTGCATTACCCATTTGGACTTGAGAAAGTAAAATTTGGCAAAACCACTCTAACTGCCGTGAGGTATTGAGTAGGTAATTGTGTGTGATTGCTATATTACACCCCGACCAATCAAACTTACCCTAAAGCCCACAATTTGTTAGGCAACCACCTAGGTGGAAGTCACGAACCTAGATCTTTTATAAACTTGAAAAATAACAACACCAAAAATATCATTCTCTAGCCTTTCATTTGCAAACATTAACATAAACATTAGAAGTAGAAAGAAACAACCAAATATGTGGAAGTGCATTTGGGACATATCATACACTTAGTCTAGATGTATACCTAATTCAATATAAGCTCTCTGTGGAATCGATCCCGACTCACGTTGGGTAATTATAATTGCATCGACTGCTTCACAATTTCAATTAGTGGTGTAAATTTAGGTGACATCATAGCTCACTAGAAAAATTATTATAATAATTACTAAAGATTTCAAACAATTATTAAAAAAGCTTGGAAACGTTATTGATAGCGTCAGAAGCTTTAGAAGCACCTCAAAAAAGAAGAATCAACGTCGAGGGTGCCATTGATTATTGTACTTTGTGTGTGGAGATTAGGAAGAAGAAGAATTGAGCCAGTGGTTAAGACTAAAGCAGTGGGGAAGATGACGAAGGGGTGGGTGGGTTTTCCTTTTATTTATTTTTTTCGAAAATTTTGTTTAAGTTAAATTCACATGTCCTAGTCTTATTGCTCACTATAGTGTGTGAATAACACGTATCTATATTTGGCTGCCTATTAATTTTATATTTGAAATGTAGATAAAGTGTTCAAATGAAACAAACTCCAGATGAATTATTAAGTGAAAAGTATGGAGAATTTTGGGGATTAGTGTATTTTTCCCTATGATAATATCGTTGATCAGAAAATCTTCCAAAAGGGCATCCCAAAACTATATAATTTTGTTTTCTCACACAAAATCATAAAGATATCACTAACTCATACAAAAATCACAGCGACTAGAAAACACAATTTTCTGCTAGTATTTTCTTCTTCCATATTTTTATTTTTTATTTTTAGTCTAATAAATAATAACCAATTAAAATAGGAAAAATACATACTTTTAATCACTCTAAAAAATAATAGTCGAATATATATATTTTGTTTTCTTACTAACAAATATAATTAGTTTCAAACCAAGCTAATTTTGTATTTTTCTCTTAAAAATAGGAATGACCCAACCCAGCTTACCCAATATTTATATACATAAATTAAAATAATACTAAAATTAAATTATTCCCCCCACAAAAACCTTAGTTCAGAATGTATGAGAGTTTGGCCAAAAAGATAAGAAATAAAAGGTATAATTAGGGAGAATTTAAAAGAAAAATAATATAAATTTAATTAAATGAAAATCTTGAAAATAAAATAAAAGATAAAAGTATCGTATTTTGAAGGATTCACTTTTAGTATTAGTTTAATTAATATATATGGATCAATTTTGGGTCGGCTGAGTCGGGCCGGGTTGAATATTATATATTAGATTAAAAAAAATATGGAATAAGAAAATACTACTGAAAAGTTGTATTTTTCGGTCACTATGAATTTTGTGTGAGTTATTGTAAGTTTCACGATTTTTGTGTGAGAAAACTAAGTTATATGACTTTGGTGAAAAAAAGTAATAGTTATATGACTATTTGTGAATGTTACCCCACGTTACACATGCATATGTTGTATTGTGGTGTAGAAAAATTGGCATAAGCTAAAACCAAGACAACTTCTATAAAGTACTCCCTCCGTTTCATATTAGATGGGGTATTTTCCTTTTTAGTCCGTTGCAAAATAAATGACACATTTCTAAATTTGGAAATAATTCAACTTTAAAGAGCCACACAAATATCATGGCTCCACAAACATTTTACCCCTTAAGCATTTAATACCACAAGTTTCAAAAGTTTCTTTTTTTTTTCCTTAAAATTCGTGCCGAGTCAAACATCCTCATCTAATATAAAACGGAGGGATTATATAATATGTAAGTACATAGGTCTTTGACTTAGTACCTGTGAAAATCATCTTCTTCCCGGGAAAGAACTAACATCCGATTGCGCATATTGCTTCGGCCATTAATTACTCAGAATCTATCGTACTTGTCCATAATTTCGTCCACTTTATTAGCAATCAAAGCCATGTCTTTAGACTTGAGATGAATTAAATGGCAAACACAATTCTTCTTCACATACTAATGCACTATACTTAGTAAAACAGAAATGACCACTGAAATTGCAAGAGAAAAGTCAACCATTTTACTGCTTGGGGTTGTAGCGTTGTCTTCTCTTAGGAGTAAGGCGTTTTGTCTTTTTTAATTTTAAATAAATAGGATATTAGGGTAATAAGAAGGTTATTTTAGTAATTTTAACTAAAAGACTTCCCACTTTTAATATAGTATAAATAAATAAATATAAATATATGATATGATACCATATGATTGACGTCAAATAATTGGATCTGGATTTTTTATTTATGTCAACGTCCCAGGGTCAGAGTTACAGTCCCTAAGATGTAGTGCAAGCCGCCTTTGAAAAAAATGAATTGCACAGCTAGCCAAAAGTTGGAGTAGTTCAGTTGTTGGAAGAAGCTGCCACTTATAAGTTGGGGAAAGTTCAACTGCAGGTATGATTTGATTGTGCCTTTGTTGAGTCAAGGGAGATTATGAAAGAGAAGGATCATGAAATATCTGGCCTTCCTTGCGTGAAGAAAAAGTGATAAGCTAAGCAAATGCTAGTCCATAGTAACCATTGATCTGTTGTTGGGTACAAATGAGTTAACCTTCAGAACTCAGAAAATAAGAGAGAGAGATAGCAGTTCTCCATGATTTAAGACCTTCAAAGAATCCTTGAATTGAAAAACTCGAGGATCTCCTACCATATCATAAGCTTACTTTTAACCTAGTGAAGTTGTAAGGTAATTTCTCCGAAATGCAAAGTAAATTTGTTGAGCAAGTTCCACCTGTCCAGGTGGTCGCCAAGGCGCTATTTAAGTCCATCGATGCCTATCATGATCATTGTATTTACGAGCCTGGTTAACAAGCTACGTCTTTCCTCTTCTTAGATCTAAGAACTAAGGGAACTCACTTATTTCTAGCTACGGACATGAAAGACGATTCACCCTTAGGAGTAAGCTACATGGTCTGAAGAGGGTTCAATTCAGTCTCTTTCATTGGAAAATTACACTGTTCTAACGAATCCTTTGTACATATACATATATTAATCGCTTTACATAACAAAAGCTTCTAGTGTAATGGCAAAAGTCACTAAGAAATTGCTTTAGGTCCCAAGTCCTGCCATTGCTATCTTGGATCAAGAATAGTTAATGTCAAGACATTGTCAGTGAGGCATCTTTTCTCATTTGAATCATCTGTTTCAGATGCATTCCTCTCTATGAAAAAACCAGGCTCCTTTGGTTGAGGTAATGCCACTTCTTCATGGCTCAACATGAAAACAACTGATGCCGTTGTTGGTCTGTCTACTGTTAGTTTTTGAACACATAATAGCCCCACATGAATACATCTTAACACTTGGGATTCCACAAATGATTCTTTCAAACATCCATCCATTAGTTCCAGGGCCTTTCCTTCGTTCCATAATAACCAAGCCTACAAAGCAAAATCATTTTAGTTTTAAATGATATTCACGAAAATACAAGTGCAGCAGGAAACGGACGAAGCAAATGCTTATCTTGCTTACATGTCCAAGAAGACTGTGATGGTGGTCGGAGTGTTGAAATGTCCTGTTCTTTTTTCCGCTCACTATTTCTAGTAAAAGAACACCAAGACTGAAAACATCTGATTTCACTGAAAATTTCCCATCAACTGCATACTCTGGAGACATATAGCCACTGCATGAAAACATAATGTTAAATACTATATGTTAATGATTTGGTGAAGGTGAAGATGAAAGCGTCAATGAAAACTTACTATGTTCCTATTACTCGCTTTGTTTTTTCTTCAATTTGGTCCCCACCAAAAATCCTAGCCAGTCCAAAGTCTGAAATTTTGGGATTCAATTCGCTGTCCAATAAAATATTGCTGGTCTTTAGATCTCTATGTATAATCCTTAATCTGGAGTCCTGATGAAGATAAAGAAGCCCCCTTGATATTCCCATAGCAATTTGAAAGCGATTTTCCCAGGGAAGTTGTCTCTTCCTGCTCTCATCTGCAGAAAATGTCATGATAATTCAGTTTAGTGCTCTTTATCCTGGTTTATCTTTATGGAGCGCTTTCATTCATCTTAGAATGAGAGAGAATATTGTGTTAGCATAATAATGTTGATATGATAAGATGGATCCTTAAATGACATGAGTTAAGAGAATCGAACCAAAGATGAAGAAGTCCAAGCTATTGTTCGGCATATATTCATAAACTAGGATCCTCTCTTCCCCTTCAAGACAACAGCCTAGAAGCTTAACAAGGTTTCTGTGTTGAAGCTTGGAAATCAGAACAACTTCATTCTTCAACTCTTCAAGACCTTGTCCAGAATGTTGGGAGAGTTTTTTCACTGCTATTTCTGGTCCAGCTGATAGTTTTCCCTGCCACACATCCACACAAAGTGTAAGCCACAAGAGCATCATTCATATGTTTTGACTAAGATACATAAGAGTAAATGATTCTAGTTACCCGATAAACAGCTCCAAAACCACCCTCTCCAATGATATTATCTGATGAGAAATTGTCTGTTGCAATAGTAATACTCATCAAATCAAACAAGGGTAGTTCCATCTCTTCCTTTCCTTCTTGACCGGCTGCAAAATGGAAAACTTTTGTAAAGATGACATTGAGGTTAATGAAGCAACTATACTTTCCAAAATTCTTCAGAGCAGACCGAAAGAAGCCAGTCAACCACTGGCTAGCCAGGTAGTGTAGTAGATTTTCCTATCTGCACTTTAAGATATTATTCAACATGATGGACAAATTTGCTAACCTCTTTTCCTCTTCTTTCTTCGCATTACAGACCAAGACAGAAAACCAAGAACGATTATCGCTGAAACCATTGATACAATTGCAATGGCTGCATTTGTTGTCTTTCCTATATGGTTTGAACCTGTCAAAAGTTTACTATGAAATGTGAAAAAATTCCGGTATGATAGTACTATATGTAAAGCTGATACATAACCAACAGATTAGCATGTCTTTAAGATGCTATTACTGCAAAGTTCCACCAATTAAGCATAAGGAGTTGATTAATAGACTTACCTATTTCTGATGCAGCCATCCTCACATAGAGATCTTCATCAAGTTGAGCATATTCCCTTATATCAATGAGTTGGTTAAACCAGAGTAAGCATCCACTCCCACCGTTTCTGACATCAAGATTAGAATATGCAACACAAGAACAGTTCCTGAGGCACAACCTCTGGCATTCCTCAAGGCCAATGGTCTTGTCAAACCAGGAATGGCGTGTATCTGGCAATTTCACACCAGAGTATTTCAGAAATCGATCACTTGTCCCACATGCCAATGGAGTTCTTCGTACGCATCCATTAGACCAATCTGCTGCATCCCATTCTTGTTGATATTTAGGTTTAAATCCTCTCAAACAATCACATGGAGGGGAGTCATTGATGTTGCACTTCCCAAATTGACCACACAAGGCATAACGATCGCAGTTATCCATCTGTCCTGTTGAGTAAAGAAACCAGCTTTCGGTGCGTTCAATCCATAAAAGCCGTTGAATCAGGCCTGCCGGATTCAAGACCACCCAGGTGGGAAGAGAAGAATTGAGAAGCTCATATGTAAAGTAGATCTCCTTGTCATTCATCACAAACTCAAATGTATAATAAGGATTTGGTTTCAAATTTGGTCCCCCGGTAAAAGAACGTCCATTCCATGGTCCCGTGTTATACTTTATTACAGGACCTTCCAACAAAAAATACTGAGGGTAACCATTTGTATCGACACGGTGCGTATATTCTCCTGGAGAAGGGTCATCACTGCTCCTCCACGATGTTAGTGTCCAATTCTGGCCAGTGACCAAATTACGACCAACCTTCATGCCCGGTAATAACGTACTGCCTGGATAATCAAAACTCTGCCAGACAAGATCAGTTCCATCCTTTAGGACAAGATTTCCTGTGTCCAAAAGCTGAGCCACTGGATTCCTCAAAGATGTCGATGAATTCGATGACCAAATCACATCTTGGGTGCCATTCATGAGCAGTAGAATCCCTTTATCAGTGACTGTTAACACGCCAGATGTGTCATTCAGTGGGTTGGATCTATTGGCAACCCAGACCACTTTCTGAGCCTTGGAAATTTTCTTGTACCATATTCCAACGTACCGATTCATGGAATTTCCAGGGCTGAAAAATCCAAGCTCAAAGTAGCCATCAGCTGAAACTATGGTATGGCCATCTTCGATTGGGCTATCCTTAGATATAATGTCTAAAGCAGTGGAAATTATGAAGAGCAATGACAGTATATTGCAAGAAAGGAAATAGAAACCTGCAAAGCGTTTCATGGAAATTGTTTGGTCCCTTGGTTTCAAACAGATGATCTTTGTGTTATTGGAATTCAGAAGAATCAAACATTTCTAAGACAAGATTAGGCTCCCTGTCATATTATTTGTCTTGTGCATTAATGAATAACTCTTTTCTAAAACCACTAGATCTGACTTGTCCTTTTCATCTCGTTTGAATAGTCAACCCCAGCAATCAAGCAGATACTCTGAATATTCATGTGTGGAAAATGAATACTTTTGAAATTTGTTGTGCTACACAAATCAAAAAGGGGCCCGTGTGGTTATAAAAATTTCTTATTAAGGGTAGACTTGTAAGTTTAAGCTAAATTGTTACCAAATTTAAAAAGGGGTCATTCTTTTTGGAATGGACCAAAAAGGAAATAGATTCACTAATAAGAACAGATTTAATACTTCGGTCTCTTTCATTTGACCAGATGGGCTACCCACTTTTACATGCTACAGGACATAATTGGCTGCTTAATTTTTTCCTTCAAGAGAAATTTGCAAAAATTTCATTTTTAGTCAGGGAAATTACATATGTAATCTTCTATTACTGCAAATCGTCGTCCTTGTTTCTTGTCACTACCATCTTATGCTGAGGCGGATCGAGGTTTTTAAGTCCGTGGGTGCACAACCGGCTTTAACCAAATTTGATACTTGTAAATAGGGGCATTTGTATCTATACTCATTTTTTGTATCACGTTTTAACTTGTGCCCGTTTTGCAAATAAAATTGCAAATGTACCCGATTTTTCGCATAACTTCAGCATACGGGGCTGAAGTAGCAAAGGCAATCACGCAAAACTTCAGCATTCTAGTAAACGGGCCTGAAGTTCAGCTCTACAGCTAAAGTTTTTGTTTTGTAACTGGCGAAGAGCTGAAGTTTTTATTTTGTAACTGGCGAAAGTTTTTGTTTTTGTAACTAGCGAACTTCAACTTTAGAGCTGAAATTTTTATTTTTGTAACTGGCGAACTTCAGCGCTAGAGCTAAAGTTTTTATTTTGTAACTGACGAACTTCAGTTTTTGTTTTGCCTTAGCTATTAATTAACAATATAGGCTGCAAAAGACAGCAAACTCCAAAAACTTAACTACTGAAGGAAGCATATTCCAAACCATTGGCTTTACGGTATGTGCAGTTCAAGATAGTAGACGATTTGCGTGAAGAAAGGACGTAAAAATGAACCAGCTTGCAAAAATGTAAATATACGGTCCCACTGTTATTATCTAACAAATCTATCTATGCACAATCCAATCCAAAGCAGATAAAATAGGGAAAATTTCACATAAGAACAACTAGGTTCCCTACTTTTCAATTTTATAGCCCATATTTATGGCAATCATCCCATGAACTGAAGTTCCATAGCAACACCAACAGAAGAAGAAGAAGAAGAAGAAGAAGAAGAAGAAGAAGAAGAAGAAGAAGAAGAAGAAGAAGAAGAAGAAGAAGAAAAGGAAGGAGGAGAAAGGGCCTGAAGTTATTTAAAAAGTGGGTACAAGTTAAAAAAAATTTAAAAAATGAGTATAGATTAAATGGGGGCGACCAAATAGGGCGCCCCGTGCAATTTTTACTTGTAAATAGTGTCAAAAATTTTTTTGGTCAACAATGTCAATTGATACGGAAACATTTAGTGTTTTATGACTTATTGTCAATTTTAAATATTATTTAAAGAGATAACTTATACAATTTTTAAACCATTCAGTTCTTACCATCAAAATTCAAGACAGAGGAAAAATAAAATTCTAATAACAATTTAATACCATAAAATTTAAAACTTGTTCAAATTTTAGTGAAAAAAGAAACACACAAAAAATCTTAACATTTGACTAATTCTATATATGTGAATTACTTACAAAATAAACTATATGTTGTAATAAAACATTATAGACAAAAGTCCAATAATTTTATTTAAACAAAAATATTCAAGCAAGTTATTGTATAATTTAAGAGAAAATTAATTGAGAGATTGCAATTAAGATCGAGGTTAGCATAAATTGGGAGTAGGAAGACTAATAGATTTTAGGGGGGAAACAATGAAAGAAAGAAAAAACAAATAGAGAAGGACGAGAAAATCCCAAGAAGGATTCAATCCCTGGTTGTTGGAAAAGTAAAACACCTGGACAACCAGTGAACCACTTAGCTTTATAGAACACCCGGTTCCCAAAGTTAATATTAGATCCTTTCTTTAAATTATGTACATGGAAAAACTAATTTGATAGGAAAATCATGAGTTTACGTGAACCCCAATTTACACTGTAGATCTACCCCTGATCCTATACCTTTGGTTACATGAACTGACTTCTATTCATGGTTTACAATATGCCAAAGGGGGGGGGGGAAGGGTAGCCCCTCTAATTTGAGAAAATGTTGCATAACATGAATCACATTTGATGAGTGAGAACATAAAGGCAGTCTTTGCAACTAGGATTTAATTTGTATTGCTAGAGAGATTACTGTGAAGGGAGCTTTGAAGCAATAAAAATTACTTTTTGCACAAATACAAAGTAAAGTCGGATGAGTTAAGACCTAATGTGGTCCGACCTTTTTCCGCATGTAGCAGGAGCTAAGTGCACGAAGATGTCTTTTTTAGAAGAGAGTTAGCTGTCAATCCTAAAAAATGAAGAAATCAATGTTGAGCAGTATTTTCGATTTGTATAGAGAAGCAATTTGTCCCATATGCATCAATCATTATCAGTGGAAAATTGACTTGGTCTTTGGTAATTGAGCAATCAAATATCAATGACTAATTATTGTAACAAATAAAGGATTCGCATGCATCAATAGTCAGAGGTGCCTTTTACTACAGCTGCGGGATTTTTATTTTTATATATATGCATTCAATACATGTATTTTCTGTACATAGCCCTAAAATAAAGGGAATCCCCTTTTGTTTGTCTTGTTGAATGTTCTGAATTATCTTGAAGGTGGGCGCTTATTGAGAAATCCATAGTTATGTCACTTTCATCCCTAATGTTTGATGTTGAAATTTATCATTGTAACTGCAGTCTCAATAAGCTATGGACTATTCTTATTTCTTAGTCGACAAGGGCTAAGAAAGCTGATAATTTATATAGAATATTTTTCTTTTTGGTCTGTCCCAAAAAATATAAAAAATTAAATATTTTTATTTAGAAATAATTTAATTTTAAACTTCTTATTTTATCTTTAATGAGATGATTGTCAGCCATACAATTGGCTTGTTTTGAACTACAAATTTTAAAATTTTCCCGTTTTTTCTTATACTCCGTGAATCAAACACTGTCACATAAATTGAAACCGAGGAACTAATTTTATTCTTTAATCAATTTTACAACTGACTAAATACTCTGGAATTAGCATAGCTATTTTAAAATTAAAGCAAAGCGACTTACTGTAACTTGATATGAAATCAAGGCGCGGCCTCACAAACAAACAAGTGGTAAAAGCTTTCAAGTGTTACAGCTTTTTTGGATTATTGTTACGTGTCATTTTATAATATATCATATTGTATTATATTGTTTGATAAATACAATGTTTGGATAGTTTGTATCATTTGCCGTCACTTCATAATATAATGCACCAACAATACGAAGAATAAACTTGCAAAATTACTAAGAAAAGATAGGATACGGAGTAGAATTATTATAAAAAAAAGTAGGGTAAATGATAAAATATTATTTAATACTAATAAGGAAGGACAAGATGAGAGAAAAAAGCAAGGAAACGATGCCACCACACTAAATCCGCCGTTTCATAAAGTGACACTTTTCGTTATTATATAACGATGAATTTAATGATACCATACAATAAAATTTAAGTAACAATCAAAACAAACATTGTATTTAAAGTAATAGGGCGATACAATATAACAGGTAACAACCATCCAAACAAGCTGCTAGTTGCCTTTGGTGTAATTTATGACAAGATGCATGCTCCATCGTTATAAATTGATCCAATACATTGTATCTAATGTCGGACAAACAGAAAATATAGCAAGCCAACAAATTCTTGATATGTATTAAATTAATTGAATTTGGTGTAACATCAAATAGGAATTAAATTTTTAACAAAAACAAAATTCTCCTTCTGGTTACTGCTCCTTCAATTTGCATTGCTAAAAATCTCTCATTTCTCCTGAGTTCACGATTATTACCTTACTGCCGGCGTCGCTGCTTCATCTGCCAATACTCGGTGTTCAATTAAATTTCAGACCAGCAAAGGCTATCAGTTACTATATGAACTTTTTCATTAATTAAAATAATCATGTGTGCACATTGGAATTTACAAATGCTAATTCTGCCTTTTGAGAAAAGAGATTAACTCTAATTTGTTGGTCTGTATATGAAGTAATATGGTATTAAAGATGTGAATTTGATGTATATATTATATTAGTAATAGTAAAATGAAATATTAAAATGATTACTAAAATTATTTTGCTAGGGAAAGCATTATATAGTTCAGAATTTGAATAGTTTAGGGCGGAGAAATCGGCTTGGAGGGAGCACATTTCAGTGCTACACTGCTACAAAATGAAAAAAAGCGTGTTGCAACTACTAGGTGCTTGTCGCTAATGTCAAAGCTAGAAAATTCAATAAGAGTGTTGTTTACCGCAAAAATGGTAATAACAATTAGATTTGATTTTATGGTTCTAAAAATACGTGATTTGTTTTTTATGCTAGTTGTTAGGCAATGGATACTAAGTAAAAGACTTGAAAACAAAATAATAGCTTGAAAACAATATGATAATCAAACAGAATGGCAAATAATCGGGGCCTCGAGCTTGCGAAATCGGGGTCTCGAGGTCGAGTCGGAAGCCCTGCCGAGGATAATCGATGCACGACCAAGGGCAGTCGATGGATGATTAACAATTACGACAAATTTGATGGCGGCTCTTTATAGCCAATAATGAGCAATAACTGAAGAACAATAACTAGAACACGGTTAATGCAAGCAATAAATGTAAATAATGGAGTCAAGAGAGAATGAGTTAGGGAGCAAAGAGCATGTTCTAGTATATTCAATGTTGTTGGAATGAATCCCAAAAAACAGTAAAGGTCCCCTTTATATAGGAGGAGGGAAACCCTTCATCGTACATATATATTTATTACAAAGTAAGATAGCTGACACAATTACCTAGCAGTCTGGTGCATACTGGTACTATTCTTGCAGGTGATGCCAGTTCGGACCACATGTCTAGGGAACTTCCCGCTTACCCTCGATAACCACCGGCTCATGCTGCATCGAGGTCGAGTGTGAAGAACCTTCGAGGTCGAAGCTTCGAGTTGCGCCCGGGTCTTCGAGGCCTTTTTTGAAGCTAAGGGAGAGACACAAAGATCGTGAAATCAGGCCTCCCAATTTCACCCGTATACAGATAGTCGCTGCGTTTCTTACAGTAAAACGAATAAGAAACGACCTCGAATTCCTTCCCCTTTGATACTTCCATCACGACGGTAGTCACGCCTTGCCAAATGATTGGCACGACAAAATAAGATGTCAAAAGGTCGCGTACACACATCCCTTAAAAGCCTTCGAATTGATTACAACGACTGGTTGTCCTTTGGCCTCCTCCAACGTACGTGTTAGGCCTCTATAAATACTTCTTCTCTCGCTCTTTATTGTTCACTGCACCACCAAGCCCTCAAAAAAGTTCCTTCTACCTTCCCTTTTTGTTCTCTTTTTTAAACGCAATTTTCTTTTCCCCCCTAAAATCTTTTGAGAATGGCGAAAACTTCCACCTCTGTTTCTCAGGAAAATGTAACCTTCTCTTCCTCGCTTTCGTCTAAAGGCAAAGCAATAGAGCCTCCTCGCGTTGGGGAAGGCGTTCTAGGGTCATTTGCAATGAGTTTTGATTTCATGATCGAAAAACCTTCTCCGAAGCCGGGACGACGTGAGCCTGTGTCTTAATATATTAGCTCAATAACAGACGTCAAAAAGGTGAAGACTGACTACCGCTGGGGGGATGCGGCGCTTGTGGAGGTCCCTTCTCGGGAGGAGGATATAACGACATACAAGGCCGATTTTCTCAGTGTGTATACTTACCCATTTACCCTTGGGCTGGTGGGGCCATCTTTGCCTCCGATAGACCCCGTGATTCTCGACTTCTGCCAACGGTATCGAGTGACCCTCGACAAATTCACCCTTTCTTCTGGCGCATTGTCTACATGATCAGGTATTATGTGAACATGATTGGGGGGATGCCCTTCACCCTCGATCACCTGGTCAGGATGTACAGCCCCCGACTTTTCCGTGGGGGCTTGATTAAGCTCCACTGTCGAGCTTCGAGGGCACTTTTTGCTTGTATCGACGAAGTTGGGAATAGAGGGTGGATGAGCCGTTTTGTCCGAGTTAGGACTTCAGACCTGATCCCGGTGGAAAGGATGTCGTTCCCCGAAAGGTGGAACATGGAACATAAACAGATACGTTATTTAGCGTTTCCTTGCTTCTTTTTAGATACATATTTCCACGTGCTAATTTCTTCTGCTGATGCAGCCGTAGCAGTTTACCCCAGCGTGGTTATGTACCTCTTGGGCTGGGTCGACAGGCTGGGTTTGATTTGCCCATACGCTGAGCGTGTGTGGCGTGATCTGTCCCAAGCTTGATGGGAAGCCAAGGACCATGGTGAGCCTTTACTCCTGCTGCAGTCGTACCTTCTAACAGAATTGCTGCTGATAGCGTCCTTACTCCATGTGTTTACCTTTTGCATTCGTGCAGGTCTGGAAGAGATCCCCTTGATGAAGGAAACACTATCTGGTGAAGAGGATACCTCGAGACTCGACAGAGGGAAGAAAAGACAAAGGGAATCGTCTAATGAGCCTTTGGAATCCAAGAAGACCAAAGTGGAAGAACCTAAGGTCGACCCAGCAGCCTTAACTCCAGAAGTAGCGGGGAGTCCCCGAGCTGAAGGCGGGGGAAAAAATAATTCTCAATAGCATCCGAGGGAGGGGAAAACCCCATCTACCCTTATGTCGTAGAGACGGTGGCTCCCGAGTCGAAGCTTGGTGTCGTCGTGGTCCAACCTCGGGCTAAAGAGGCCATCGAAGATGTATTGAGTAATGTCCCTGAGCCAGATGGACAAAATATTCCTCGAGCTAAGACACATTTGGTAAGTGATTTGGAGGAACCCAGTTCTGAAGCCCTTCAGAGACAAGAGACGGCTCCGATTGATCCGGCTGGTGTTATTGTCGTGAGTGATTCTCCTCCGGGAATGACTTTACCTCCTGAGGAAATGCAAGATGCCCAGAATAAAGAACCTTCCGATGCGGGGGTGCCCATCGGAGTTAGAGATGCATTTGAAAGGCCTTTAGCTGCTTCTGAGAAAATTCCTGAGCTCGATGCCTCACTCGTCTTCAGAGAGATGAACAAACTTTGTGAGTAGGTAGTTTTTGTAAATTCTACCTGTCGTCCTGATCTTTGTTTTTCTATCTTGTCTCTTTCATGGCTCTAGGCTAGGGCGTTTTATAATCAGACCTTCGCGAGGTTTCAAGCTGATATGACTTGTCACGAGCGTGAGAAGACTCATCTTGTTGAACAAGTTACCTAGTTTCCGTTTGCTTTTGTCTGAATGTTTGCCAGATCTCAGCATGGTGATATCTTTGATCTAATTCGTGTAATTTGAGAATAAAGATGCCCCACTAAGGGAGGAGCTTCGAGCTAGAGACTCCAAAATTCTCGAACTCAAACGGCACGTGAGAGAGATAACTTCTAAGAGGGATACCCTCTAGGAAAAGATGGCCTTAGTCAGGCACCAGCTTCATGATGCGGGGGAGGATAGTGACAAGTATAGAGGTCTCCATACTAAGTTAGTTGTTACGCTATCCGGGATCAAAACTAAAGCTGAGGCGCTTATATCCTTGCACAAAGAGGATGACGTTGTAATAAATGCTCAAGTCGGGAGAGTGCCCGAGGATGCCAAACTGAAATTGACTCGAGCCGTGGAGCATGCTCAGTTAGAATCTCGGAGGCAGACTCTCGAGGATATGCACGCGGGGGGCATTGATTTGTCTATCGAGCTCGAGAGGGTGAAAACCCTAGAGAAGAAGGTTGCTGCCATGTTTGCTTCTGGAGGTACGTTGAGTAGTGGTTTAGGAGATGATGAGAATGAAGGAGGAATCCCCAGAGGGGAAGAGGCCATTGAAGGTCCTAGGTTCATGGCCGGAATCATTGGGGCACAACCTCCGGTGGAGCCGTCGAAGGTTCAGGCCCGATGATAGATTATGGTTCTGTTTAGCTTCTTCCTAGTAAGGGTTTTAAAGTCCTTGTAAACATACCTTTGTGAGCAATCTATATAGAAGGCTTTTCGTTTTTATCACTTCTCTTTTCCTTTGCCTTTTAGGAATAATGTCTGATGTTTTTTGATAATCGATCCGAAATCTTAGACCTTTGGTTAGACCCTTGGGTTTTTGCTATTGCTGAGCGACTCGTAACCATCGAAGGTCGAACGTTCGGGGCCCAATCCCCGTGTCGGGATCTCGGCGCGGGTTTACCTACCCTCAGGTCTAGAAACTTGTCTTGACTCTTACACGTTGGGTCGGTGTGACCTTTGATTTTAGTGTTGGCGATAGTGGCTCTTACACATTGGGTCGGTGCGGCCTTTGATTTTAAGCTAGCGACAGTGGCTCTTACGCGTTTGCCCTTAGGTTTTTTTAGTTAACTGTTTTGGGCTCGGTCTTCGAGTCGGGTTTCAACTAGAGCTCATTGGCCCTTAAGTTTTTGAATTTAGAGCTGCCCCTTAGGCTCTTATGCATTAGGTCGGTGCGACCTTTCATACGGGCTGGAGGTAGTGGCTCTTACGCATTAGGTCGGTACGACCTTTTATAGGCTTTATTTTTTCCTCGTTAAGGACCTTTTGAGATTACATTTGCCCAACTCTTCGACGGCTCGATGAGAGCCTCGATTGTGTTATGTGGCGACGAATGAGCACTTTTGGTAGGTTTTGCTCGGTAGCTGAATGTTTTGAAGCCTATAGTTTGGAGCTCACATGGTCGAAACACTTGTGCCTATGTCGAGGGTAGCCTGTTTAATCGGTTCTTTTCAAAATAATTTCGAAGCATTTGAAGGCCTGTGATTTTATAGCGATGGTTGAGCATCCCCGAGTCGCATTAGTTAGGTTGGTACAACCTTGTGACCGTAGTCATTATGTTTGGCCAGAGCCTTTCAGTCCATGAGTGAGGTAGTTTCGGCATATATATCAAGGGTATGCCTTTTTAGGGTATCTTACAAGTTCGAATATATAGCCTTAAATTTAAGGTCGGGGTAATACCTTTTTTGTAAGGTCTTATAATTTTTACATGCTTTTGAGGTCTTACAGTTTTGGTTACTTGGTACAAGTATGGTTTATGCCTTGCTTGAGGTCTTATAGTTTTGGTGTTGCCTTAAAAGGGTCTTACGGGGTCAAGATTGCCCATATGGGGTCTTATGACCTCGGTAGTCCCTGGGTCATTGAATGTTTAGTTGGCCCTAGGGCCGTTATTGTAAACTTGATGTTGCCTCGTTGAGGGCTTTACGAGTTTGAAGTTTTCGACCCGGGGGTCATACGATTTTGAGTTTAACGTTAGTCCCCGAGTGTTCGGGACGTTTTTGGCTCTGGAGCCGTTTTGTAATGCTTTGGAATGCTTTGGTGGAGGGGGAAGTATTCTTTGATTACTTGGTGCAAGTATACATATTTTTGTTGTCAAGGGCTCGGTTATTCTATACGGACACAGTTTGTTCGACTGTTTGGCCCGGTACATTGTTTTCCTATCGAGACCCTATTCAGCACATCTTGGCTTATCCGAGGAGGTGACCTTCCGTGGGGACGCCCGCCAGTATTCGAGGTTGATTGAAGAGAAGCCTTGAATACTTGCTGAGTCTTCCTTAGGTAGTGTATAGATGTTTCCACATTAAAAACCTTGCCGGCAAAAACCCTTTTCGGGATAAAAGCCCGGGGAAAAGAGTACAACGCATGCTTTTAAGAACCCAAGGTGCTCGAGCCCGAGGGTGTTTTGGAGTCTTCCTTCGGACACCTAGCAGTAGTATCGTTTGATCATTGATATGTTCCAATTGCTTGGAAGTTGTTCGCCTTCCATGATATCGAGTTTGTACGACCCTTTGCCGATTACTCTAAGGACGCAGTATGGTCCTTCCCAGTTTTGGCCTAGCTTTCCTTCATTGGGGTTTCGGGTGTTGAGAGTGACTTTCCTTAGGACCAAGTCCCTGACCCCGAGATGTTGGAGATTTTAATCTCCTGTTATAATACCTTTCGTTCCTTTGTTTTTGGGCGGCCATTCAGACCAGTAAAGCTTCTCGCTTTTCATCCAATAGTTCGAGGTCCATAGTTAGGGCCTCATTGTTCTAATTCTCGGTGGTGTGTCGGAATCTGGCGCTTGGCTCTCCAACCTCCACTGATATCAAAGCCTCGACGCTATATACTAGAGAGAAAGGTGTTTCTCCTGTGCTTGATTTTGGAGTTGTTCGATATGCCCATAACACTTTAGGCAATATTTCTCTCCACTTCCCCTTAGCGCTTTCCAACTTCTTTTTTAAGTTTTGAATGATGGTTTTGTTTGTAGATTCGGCCTGACCATTTGCGCATGGGTGGTAGGGTGTCGACAGGATTCTCTTGATTTAGTGATCCTCGAGGAACTGTGTTACTTTGCTTCTGATGAACTGCTTCCCGTTATCGCATGTTATCTAGGAAGGAATCCCGAATCGACACATAATGTGGTCCCAGATGAAGCTAAATTTAAAAACTATACAAAAAATACTACAAGTAGCAATACTTCTCAAGTCAATATGAAGAAAATATACATTTTAAACTAATTCCCAAAATTCATATTATTTAAATCTCGTATCACAAAAAAAAGAATTAATAAATTGAAAATAATGAAGTATAATAGTAATAACTCTTTTTCTCTTATCTTTTCAAAGGCCTGCGCTTCCACCCATTTTGAGAAATAGTCAACCATGAATAAAATGAATATAGCTTTACCTGGTGCATTGGTAGAGGTCCGGCAATGTCCATCCCATATTTCATGAACGACCACGACAATAAGACCGAATGTAGTTGTTCACCGGGTTGGTGAATCATAAGGGAAAATCCCTAGCATTTATCGCATTTTCGGACGAATTCCTTGGTGTCTTTGTCCATGTTGTCCCAATAGTAGCCTGCCCTGATCATCTTTTAGGCTAAGGAACCAGCACCAGAATGGTTTCTGCGGGTGCCTTCGTGGATTTCTCTAAGTACATAATCTATGTTTCCCGGCCCCAGACATACTGCTAGGGGGCCATCAAAGGTTCTTCTGTACAGAGTCCCATTTTCGTTGAGCGAGAATTGGGTTGCCTTTGTTCACAGGGCCCTCTATTGTTTTGGATCCGTGGGTACTTTCCCATCTTTCAAATAGTCGATGTATTTATTTCTCCAATCCCATGTCAGGCTAGTGGAGTTGATCTCGGCATGACCTTCTTCGACCACTGATTTGGATAGCTGAACAACAGCCCCAGGGAGTAGGTCATCTTCTTCAACAAACGATCCCAGGTTTGCGAGGGCATTGGCCTCGCTATTCTGCTCTCGAGGTATGTGGACCAGAGTCCATTCTTTGAAATGGTGTAACGTGACTTGAATTTTGTCCAAGTATCTTTGCATCCTTTCTTCTCGGACCTTGAAACTCCCATTTACCTGATATACTACCAAAAGCGAATCGCATCTTACTTCGACGATTTTAGCTCCTAGGCCTTTGGCCAATTCTAGATCTGCAATCATAGCCTCATTCGGCTTCGTAGTTAGTCAATCTTGCAGTTTTTATAGATTGCCTGATTATGCCGCCCGTAGGCGGCCTCAGGACTATACCGAGCCCGGATCCTCTCACGTTCGAGGCGCCGTCAGTGAACAGGGTCCACACCCCAGAAGATGTGCCCATTTTTAGTAAAAGTTCTTTTTCTACCTAGGGCACGAGAGAGGGCGAGAAATCGGCCACGAAGTCCGCTAGAATTTGGGAATTGATAGCCATTCAGGGTTGATACTCGATATAATACCCGCCGAGTTTGATGGCTCATTTGGCCAATCGGCTCGATAATTTGGGTTTATGCAATATGTTTCAGAGAGGATATGTTGTTAAAACATAAATACGATGGCATTGAAAATAAGGTTTCAATTTTCGCAATGCGTTTATTAATGCCAGAGCTAATTTTTCTAGGTGCGGATAGCTGGTTTCGGTATCCCCTATGGTCCGACTTACATAATAAACAGGGAATTGCGTACATTACTCTTCTCGAACTAGCACACTGCTTACCTCTATCTCGGATACGACCAGGTATAAATACAACGTTTCATCCTCTTTTGGTGTGTGGAGTAAAGGTGGGCTAGTCAGATATCACTTCAACTCCTCTAAGGCGCGTTGGCATTCTGGAGTACATTCGAAGTTGCTTTTCTTTTTGAGTAAAGAGAAGAAATGATGACTCCTGTCTGATAACCTTGATATGAATCTGCCCAGAGCCGCTATCCGCCCTATCAACCGTTGCACGACCTTTACATTATTTACCACCGTGATTTCTTCGATGGCCTTGATTTTGGCGGGGTTGATCTCGACCCCCCTGTTTGACATCATGAAGCCTAAGAATTTGCCCGAACCCACTCCGAAGGGACATTTCTCGGGATTGAGCTTCATGTTATAGCTTTTGAGGATGTCGAATGTTTCCTGCAAACGAGTCAAATGGTCCACTGCGCGTAGCGACTTAAATAGCATGTCATCAATATAAAATTCCATGGATTTGCCTATTTGATGCTCGAACATTTTATTAACTAGGCGTTGGTACGTAGCTCCATCATTTTTTAGCCCGAAGGGCATTACATTGTAATAGCAAGTACCATACTTTGTGATGAACGAAGTCTTTTCCCTATCCCCGGGGTTAATCTGAATGTGATTATACCCCGAGTAGGTGTCGAGAAAGGTGAGGGTCTCGTGGCCGGCCGCGACATTGATCAAACGATTGATGTTAGGCAATGGGAACAAATCCTTGTGGCATGCCTTATTTAAGTCTTTATAATCTACGCACATTCTCAACTTATTTCCCTTTTCGGGAACTACCACCACATTGGCCAGCCATTTGAGATAATTTACCTCTTTAATAGACCCTATTTTAAGGAGTTTTGTTACCTCGTCCTTGATGAATGCGTGTTTTACTTCGGACTGGGGTCTTCTTTTTTGCTTTACTGGTTTGAATCTATGGTCGACACTTAGTCGATGGGTGGTTATTTCCGGTGTGATCCCTTTCATATCTAAGTGGGACCAAGAGAAATAATCAATGTTATGAATAAGAAATTGAATGAGTTTTTTCCTAAGTTCGGGGGGTTAATCCCGTTCCCAGGTATACCTTCCAATCTGGGAGATGTTCGATCAAAACAGCTTGCTCCAGCTCTTCTATTGTTGATTTCGTTGCATCCGATTCTTCAGGGGCAACGAAGGTTCGGGGAGTGAGGAAATATTCTTTATCACCCTCGGAGGTCCGTACGCTTCCCGACTCTTCCAAGGTAGAGTGTATAGGATTTGACGCCTCCCAGTGGACCACAAACATTTCTTTTGTTACATGTTGTTCTCCATATACTATTTTTATACCATCCTTTGTTAGAAACTTCATCATCTGATATAGAGTTGACGGTACTTCCCTCTATTGTGTATCCATGGCCTGCCAAGCAATGCGTTGTACCTTATGTCACCGCCGATGACATGGAATTTGGTGTTCTGAACTATACCGGACATATCGATCGGGAGGGTGATCTCCCCTTTCGTTACTTTGCCGGCCATGTTGAAGCCGTTGAGGACCCGAGAGGTGAGTATGATCTGATCGAGCAACCTAAGTTGTTCTACTACCCTTGACCTGATTATGTTGGCCGAGCTACCTGGATCCACGAGTACACGTTTAATTTGAATGTTACTTGAAAGAAATGAAATTACCAGTGCGTCATTATGTGGTTTTGTCAAGGTTTCGAAATCTTCCTCGTTGAATGCTAAGGTGTCTTTGGTCATGCGGCCTCAATCGGCCCTTCTGTTGTAGCGAACATTTTTATCCGTTTGATCACGGGTCCTTGGTGGATGTCGGTCCCCCCATGATCATATGAACGACATGCTGAGGAATCTCTCTTTTTTCCCGGGTGGGATTTTTCTAAGCTTTTCACTGAATTTTGTGGCATGTGCTCTTGTTAATGTGGGGACCGACATTACGTATTGGGCGTTGCACGAGGTCGTACCCTTGGGAATCGGTTTTGGTGCACTCTCAGGGTTTTGCGGTGGCACACCCATACCTGGAATAACCATACCGTCTTTTCTATAGTCTTTAAGGCTGTTATTTTCAGGTGCGTTTATTGGATTAGACATTTTGACCTGAAATCGAAGATCTTGGACAAGAAAAAGTGTGAAAGGTAACTTGCGTTATGTAGTAAACTAGCAAGAAAACAATCACTATTATTTTTAGACCCACGGTGGGCGCCAAACTATTTACCGCGAAAATGGTAATAACAACTAGATTTGATTTTGTGGTTCTAAAAATATGTGATATGTTTTTTATACTAGTTTTTAGGAAATGGATGCTAAGTAAAAGACTTGGAAACAAAATAATAGCTTGAAAACAATGTGGTAATCAAACCGAATGGCTAATAATCGGGGCCTCGAGCTTGCGAATTTGGGGTCTCGAGGTCGAGTCGAAAGCCCTGCCGAGGATAATCGATGCACGACCAAGGGCAGTCGATGGATGATTAACAACTACGACAAATTTGATGGCGACTCTTTATAGCCAATAATGAGCAATAACGGAAGAACAATAACTAGAACATGGTTAATGCAAGCAATAAATGTAAATAATGGAGTCAAGAGAGAATGGGTTAGGGAGCAAAGAGAATGTTCTAATATATTCAATGTTGTTGGAATGAATCCCAAAAAACAGTAAAGGTCCCCTTTATATAGGAGAAGGGAAACCCTTCATCGTACATATATATTATTACAAAGTAAGATAGCTGGCACAACTACCTAGCAGTCTGGTGCAGACTGGTACTATTCTTGCAGGTGATGTCAGTTTGGACCACATGCCTAGGGAACTTCCCGCTTACCCTTAATAACCATCGGCTCATGCTGCATCGAGGTCGAGTGTGAAGAACCTTCGAGGTCGAAGCTTCGAGTTGCGCCCCCGGGTCTTCGAGCCTTTTTTTGAAGCTAAGGGAGAGACACAGTGATCGTGAAATCAGGCCTCCCGATTTCACCCGTATACAGGTATTCAAATTTTGATTATCCTTTGCTAGTGGGCTATACAAGGCTGTTCAAAATCTATGTTTTATGAAAAACAAGTAATATTTTACCTTATACACTGTATAATTTTTTGGTAAAGGGCAGTCAATGTCGCACGTAACTTCGCCCCTGCTTGTCGCAAACAAGTGAATCCGTGTTAACTATCTGGCATCTAATGTTGTGATGGGGGTCTTACTCATAGTAACATTTACATTTGCATATTGGCTAGAAGAAAATTCCTCATCCTTTGCATTTCTTTCTATGTAAAAACCTGGATGTTTAGCCTGTGGCAATGCACCTTCATTGTTTAACATCACAACAACAGAAGACATACTTGGGTAGTGCTGTATTCTGGGCCGGCCCCGGGCCTTCGTAGGCTAAACGGGCCGGGCTTCGTGGGCCTGGGTTCTGGAGGTCCCGGGCTTCGTGGGCTTAACGGGTGGAACCGGCCCGTAAGCCCATATGGTCCTGAGCTTAACGGGCCGGGCTCGTGGACTTTGCGGGCCTAGCGGTTTTTTTAAGGCAATTTTTGTAGTATCATAGCTATATTAAAAATATATATGTAGTATATATGTAGATCTAATTATTAAAGTGCTTGACGAAAAAGAAAAATAACAAAACAATAGTAAAACACTAAATTGTCATGCATAATATATTGTCTTGTAGTATATATATTGTATCTTATGTATATATATTATAACTTATTACTTATATATTTTCTTGTAGTATATATTGTATGTTATGTATATATATTCTCTTATATATTTTTTTGTAGTATATATTGTATCTTATGTATATATATTCTCTTATATATTTTCTTGTAGTATATATATTGTATCTTATGTATATATATTCTCTTATATATTTTCTTGTAGTATATATATTGTATCTTATGTATATATATTCTCTTATATATTTTCTTGTAGTATATATTGTATCTTATGTATATATATTCTCTTATATATTTTCTTGTAGTATATATATTGTATCTTATGTATATATATTCTCTTATATATTTTCTTGTAGTATATATATTGTATCTTATGTATATATATTCTCTTATATATTTTCTTGTAGTATATATATTGTATCTTATGTATATATATTCTCTTATATATTTTCTTGTAGTATATATTGTATCTTATGTATATATATTCTCTTATATATTTTCTTGTAGTATATATATTGTATCTTATGTATATATATTCTCTTATATATTTTCTTGTAGTATATATTGTATCTTATGTATATATATTCTCTTATATATTTTCTTGTAGTTATGTATATATTGTAGCTTATAAATAATTCTAAGTAAAGACAAAGAAATATTGCGAAAAGATATTCAAGGGTAGAAGCAATAAATTTTATTACCAAAAATGGCATATCTTTCTTAGTCATCCTTCCCCCAATGGAATGAGCACAACAAGGTACTAATACCACCATTAGAAGGAAAAAAACTAAGGAAGATGTGACAAAATTCATTGTAGGATTTAACATTGCAGCAAGACCATAAATAGGAGGGATAGGAAAAAAATATTTTTTAAACTTTTGTTTCATTTCATTTATAGCAAGTTCATAAATGTCCCCACCCTCACCAAATTCAACAAACAAATCAGATAGTGCTGCAATATAAACTAAACAGTTTGAAATAGTAGGATAATATTGCCCAGAAAATGCATTTGTAGCAATTTGAAAATGTTCTAAAAAATCTAAAAGAATTTTAACATTCGTCCAATCTTGAGTAGTAAGCATTTCATCATCATCCTCACCACCTACCCGAGAATTAAACGTTGCATTAATTGGGTTTCTATATTCATATGCAACTACTAAACTTTCGTACATACAATTCCATCTAGTCGGGCAAGGTTTAGGAACCTTTCTTTCTCTAAGGCCATATTCATCACATTTTTTAAAATACTCTCTAAGTCTACTTCTACGGTTTGAATAAAAAAGCCAATTAAGAGCCATTCTAACCTTTTCAATTTCTATGTTTAAAATTCGCATACCATCACCGACAATTAAATGATAAATATGACAAATACATCTAACATGGAAAATATTAGTAAATGCAGGATTTAGTGTTGTTGTAAGCATGCCTATAGCACTAGTGTTACTAGAAGCATTATCCATAGAAATTGCCATTATTTTATCGCTAAAGCAAAAATATCTACAAATATTTGCAACTGTGTTAGTTATAAACTTACCCGTGTGATGCGAATTAATTATTCTATATGCAATTATGCGTTTTTGCATTATTCATTCCTCATCTATCCAATGACTTGTAACAGTTAGATAATCACAATCATTACCACTTCTACCAATACCAGTAGTAATAGAAATCTGATTAGGTATATGAGTAAATAAATACCGCAAATATTGTTCATATTCATGTTTGAATTTATAAATATCACTCTTAACTGTTGCGCGAGGCCAACCTTTATAAGTAGGATTAAAAACTCTTCTAATATAATGAACCCAATTAGGATTAGATGCAAAAGTATAAGGTAAGCACATAACAGTAATCATCTTTGCTAATTCTTCACGATCTCTATTTGGATCGTAATATAAAATACCTCCGGTGACAGTGTTAATTCCTGGTTGAACTAGATTTGAACCTGTACTAGGGTTAACCGCAGAATCTACACTTGTCCCCTCTAGCTGCGCTTTCATTTGAAAAAATCTAGCCTTATCTCTAGGGTGTGTTTTTATGTGCCTAGTCAAACTACCCGTGCCGCTACGGTCTCCAGTATATTTATGCGCCATTAATTTCCCACAAGTTTTACACTTAGCCTTATTTTGTTCTCTTACTTGAGTAAAAAAATTCCAAACTAATGATGTTTCTAGGCGTTTAGCAGGTTCTCTATTAAAAGTAGGAGTTTCTACAGGTGGGTCGACCGGTGCATCAGTTGGGTTATTAAGAGGACTAGTAGGTGTATCATCTAAATCCGGTGCTTGGGTTTCATCATCATCCTCATTTTCCTCATTATTTTCTAAGATGGTTTCATTAGGATAAAGAGCATTCATAATTTCATCATCTAATCTATCACCTGGTGCAACATTATGATAAAATTCACTATCGGTAAATTGAAAACAAGGGTGATCACTATCAAGAATTACGGAAGGAGGAGGACGTCTAGGTTGGCGACTACTTTCAACTTGCTTATCTTTTCTAGGTCGGGGAGCCGGGGGAAGGGTAGTTGGTTGGCCACTACTTTCACCGGTTTTATCTTTTCCTTTACCAAACATTTTTTTCAAAGTAAATGCCATATTAATTATAATTATGCAAACTAAACCACACAAAAATATATTCTTAAAACGTAAGAGTTGAAACGAGTTTACCGGATTGCCGAACAACTTCTTGAAAATTGAAAATCGTTGAACACTTGAAAACTTCAATTCAACAACTTCACAATTTTTCACGAAATTTCAACAATAAATTAAGTAATTGTAGTAGAGAGATTGAGAGAGATTGAGAGATATTGATGAATTGGTGAATAAAAATGAAAGAATGAGGGGGTATTTATAGTTGAAAAATGGGGAAAAGTGTAATTATATAAAGTTTGGGGGCCAAATGGCCATTTTTTAAACTTAAAAACGGTCATATTTTCAGCCCAAATGGCTAGATTTTAAATATGGCCGTTGGAGAATTTTAATTTTTTTTTTTTAAAAAAAAAATAGCCGTTTGGCCCGCCAGGCCCGTCTGACGGTCCCGGACTAAACGGTCCCGGGCTCGTGAGCTAATAGTACAAGACCGGCCCGTCACGGGCTTCTCAGGACCACCAGGACCGGCCCACCAGACCCACCAGGCCCGTTAGGACCGCGGGCCCGGTCCGGTCCGGTTCAGGCCCGGCCCACCAAGCAGCCTTATACTTGGGCGATCTTCAGGACATTGTTGGACACATAATAGACCAACGCAGATTGATCGTACCACTTGAGTTGTCGAACAAGAATCACCTAGGCATTCATCAAGTAGGTCGATTGACCTACCTTCTTTATAGAGTTTCCATGCCTGTACATGTTTCAAGATTATTAGTATCACTAGTTTTGCCAGATACTTTACTAGTAGATAACTCGAACAGGTAAATATAATAGAGCAAATTAAAATTTTTACATGTCCAAGTAGATTGATGCTATGGTCTGGATGAGAGAATCTTCTGTTGCATTTCCCACTCACAATTTCCAGTACTAATATACCAAAGCTAAATACATCTGATTTTACTGAGTATTTCCCGTGCAATGCATATTCTGGTGAGCGGTACCCACTGCATAAAGATGTACGTAAAATAATAAAATTACTAATGCTGAAAAACATGACTTTAACTATATCAAAATTTATCTCAGGGTCAAATTTCCAACTACTCAATAGAGATTCTTACTATGTTCCAACAACTCGGTTTGTCATGGCTCCAATGTCATCCTCTTCGCATATTTTTGCTAATCCGAAGTCTGATATCTTCGGATTCATATCTTTGTCTAACAAGATGTTGTTAGCTTTCAGGTCTCTGTGAATTATTGTCAATTGAGAATCTTGATGCAGATACATAAGTCCCCGAGCTATACTATTAATAATGTGAAAGCGCTTAGGCCAGTCTAGTACCCTGCTTTGTGTGTCATCTGCCAAAATATTTGTTGGCCCGTTAATACGCTAGAAAGTAAGTACCAAAACATAAAACTAAAGTACATCCTCTATTTGGAAAAAAGAATATCATATGGTTGGGCTGCAAAGTATATCACTACTAGTGTATTAGCCCGCGCTTCGCGCGGTCATAAAAATAACCATGAATTTATAAAATACTATGGCACTCTGCATATCTAAGGAACAAAAGTAATGTTACTAAAACTACGACAACCTGTACTTCCACACAAAATTATTCAATAACAAACTTTAGTACATAGTGTGTATATATGTGTGTGTGAAAATCGTATTATCATTTATCCTTGAATTAATCTTATCTGGTTAATGTTGTTTGAAATCTTAATAATATCATCAATTATATCTGGTTTAATTGATTAGGAATCATTGTCCGAAATCTTACATAATGTCGTAGTTAAGTCGTGCTTAAGGGAGAATATCTACATTTAAAAAGCCAAGCTAAATTAATATCTTCATTTAACCTAAACTTTACATTCGATCTCGAGTTATTTTCTTCTTTTAAGCTAGCTCTTAGCACAACTATTTTGTTTTCTTTTGTTTCTCTATCACCTTTCGCTCTTCTTGATTAATTATTGGCATTTTGGCTTTCGCCTTTTTCTGTAGCCCTTTGAGAATGTCAAAATTAAATAGTCGATCTATTGCATAAATGAATAAAAGATACATCATTTCTCTATCTAACTTAAATGCGTGCGAGCGGATATAACCAGTTTCTCCCTAAAATCCGTCCTTCCATTAGAGACTGCAAATAGGATGTTCAAAAAGGAAATAAAAAATTTAATTCTGTCAGTTAAAGAAGACCGTTTTTTAAATATAATTGCAAAAGTAAAATTTAGATGGTCTAAATTCTTTAAGGCCAATTGTCTTTAATTTATATTACAAACCAAACTGAGAGCGGTTTTAACTGAAGTTTTACAGCTGTAACATGGATACAACTAAACAAAAAAAAAAAATCCTTACAAGTTAAACATGCTAAATAATTTTTTCTTCTCCTCCTATTTCTTCATTGACACACAATAAACTAAAGCTTAAAATAACAATAGAAAATAAAATATTGCTCAGCTAAAATTTAAAATGAAAATACATAACCAAAAATTAAAATATGAAAAACTTAACCCAGAACTTATTTAGAGAGTTAGATGGTGCATCCATATGTACAATTCATACATGGAACATCCAAAATTTTAGGATTGTAAGGAATTTTGCGACACCTCCTGTATCCAAATAACCATTGTGATAATTAGAAAACAGTAACTTATTATAGAACAAATGATATTACTACTCCAAATATGCGATGAAAGGAATAACCTTGGGTAAAGGTCCTAATGAAGCAAAAATATGAATTTTTATACGAAACATGGAGGAATACCATAAGGTTCATAAAGTTACAAACTAAGTAAACATGGAGGAATACCATAAGGTTCATAAACTTACAATAAATGAAAAAAAAAATAAGGAAGAAACAAAAAAGTTAAATATTTGCATAGATTCATATTCTCTGTTTATGAGAGCAATTTGCAGTATCGTAGTAGTCCAATACCATTATATTCTTTAAGTTGATGATGCTGTTGTTTGTTACTCGGCTAAGCGAATAATGCCTTTATCTTCAACTATGACTTGAAATGACAAACGGACTAATTGCATATTCGTAATGATTAATATTTCAAAGTCATGTGGAAATAAAATAGGCGAAGTATATTGAAGGCAACTAAACACGAAAAGAAAAAAAGGAGTACCTTGACTTCCAAAAAGAGAAGATCGAAAGAGTACCTATAATATTTGTGGATTCTCAAACAAATGTAGAGAGATGAACAATAGAACACAGAGGAGAAACAACCATAGAGGAATTAATTTTTAAAGAGGAAGAAATAAAACGGGGCCAACTTTTCATCAAGAGGAATCTATATATATATAATTGAGGGACATTGATCCGGTGATGTGACAGCTTCTTTAACCAGAATACACATTTTTCTAATTTCTCAAATTTTTGACTTCTTTCATATTTTTGCCGCTTACGTTTAGGTGCTATATGCCTTCCGGGAAATGAAAGAGTGCGTCGTTTCAAAGTTAAAGTATATACATGTAGTAATTAAAAGCAGTTGCCTGTCGGGAAGTGTCTCTTAATAAATGGAAGACTACTAACTGTGAACCCAACTTGGCTTTCTTTTCGTTTTCCAGTGCCAATTCTTCAGTTTACTTCCTTTAGCCGCTGATTCAATTGTAAAGTCAAGCATCAATCCAGTCCATTTTGAAGGTAATTAACAATATTTTATTTCATTCATTGGTAATTATAGAATACATTTTCCATAATTTCATGTCGTAATTCTGCTTTAAGAATTAGCAAAATGCATGAGCAACTACTGTGAGGCAATAATTAATTTTTTTTTTATTATAGCATTTATACAGGATTAGTTTTAGTTCATTTTCTTATTTTAAGTTTGTAACTAATATTTTCTCAACTTGAATGGTATGCAAATACTTTCTGATTTTTATTCTTTAACGTGTTTTTCTTTTCTTTAATATAATGTTGCACTTGCTCAATAAAATAAGCATCTCAATAAATGCATGTTTAGAATAATACAGTTTTTAATTTTTAACTTTAAATTGAGTTTATAAACAAAAATTCAATTAACAAATAACTAATACATATATATAATTTTCTAATTTCTGATAGAAAATTAGCAATAATATGAAAATTAAAATATTAGTATATAACAAAATTAAAGGTTCGAGTTCACTCTCAAAGAGAGAGAGTGAGAGAGTATTTGACCACTCTTGTATTTTTGTCCCTCGAGAATCTATTGATGATTTGATTCAAAATTTAATTTCATTTGCAATTATAGTTATTTGTACAATATGCGTTTACAAGAAAGAATATAAGAGTTCGGACTCTTGCTTTTCTCAATCATAATATTATATTCTCAATTTTATAGTTTGCTTATTTTCTAGAAATCTTTGTACCCTCCACGTGTATGATTTAAAATCAAAAAGTTTTAAAATATGTTGCAATGACAAGAGGCGGTAGTCTTTCCTAACGATTATTTGATGCTAATAAAAACTTTGTATTTCATTTATACGATTTCCTTTTCTAATATACAACTAATAAATTTAAATAATTTTATTTGTGTAATTAGTAGAGTAGCTTTAAAATAAAATTTATGGAATTTTAATTTTTCTGAATCTCCTTAAATCTTTCTTAATTATATAAATAATTTCCTTGGTAATGTATAATAAACTATATATAGCATTGCATAGAAGTATTTGCTCTAAATGAATAAATTTATGAACTAACATGTGAATTAACCCAATATATATATTGTTTAAAAGTGTTTTTTTTTCTACTAAAAAAAAGAATGATATAACTATATTATTTAGCCTGTTGGTCTCTTTGTAAATTTACTAATATGTAGCGCGAAGCGCGGGTGATTCTACTAGTGATGGTTTATAATTAAGATGCTTAAAAAAATAAATGGGAAAATTAGGAAAAAGTAAAAGTTGAGAAGAAAAAAAAGATAGATACGTTTCGTGGGACCTTCAAAAATAAAAATCCTGCTAATTCAAATAAGCAAACAATATCAAGAATCAAGATAAAAAGAAGTAAGAACATAGACGAACTAAAAATAGTACGAAAGTTGAAGTGATTGTAAACACTTCTAACCTTTTTATGATGTAAGTACTTGATTTGCTATTGAGTTTGCTCTTTGCAATGGTGCCTCTGCGAATATATTTGTTGACATATTAGAAGCATCAAGGATGAAGAAAACTGGCTATAGACCCAACAATCTGTCTTGTTTGCATCATAACTTTTAAAATCATTCATAATCTCAATTTTTAAATCCATTTTTAACAGAAAGTACTAAAAACGCAACAAAACACATATGAAAAATTAACTTCATAAAAAGCTAACAAAAAATTAGTTAGAGTAATTGAACTAATGCTAATCCAACTCTTTTTATGACCCAATTAACTCAGTCATTTAAAAAAAGAAGAAGAATAAGGAGCAAAAAGTAAAACACCAAATAATAAAATAAAAATGCATTTAGAAGATATACATAAATATGTTATACTCCAAAGATATAGAAACTTTAGCAGCAAAGTGACTACCCTACCAACCCATCAAAACCTTAAACTCAAAGCTGCAGCGGCAATGAAACGTAACTTTTTGGTTTCTTTAACAGGTGCGGTGCCTTTTCAATGAAACGTTGGAGAAAATATACAGAAAACGTTTTGAGAAGGGTAAGTCGCCAAAAAAGAACGGAAAAAAAAATTAAAGAGACAAGCGTAATTAATAGAAGTTAATATGTGACTTTTGGTTTTTAGTATAGCAAATAAATAGGAAAATAGGGTAAAAACCCAAAAACTGAGAAAACAGGAAAATATGTATTCTGAATGATGAGAGGTACCACATCAGATTTTAATGACCCTCTTTTATATGTAAAGGATCTTCATTAAAGCAACAAATGAAAATACGTGAATTTCTTAGATAATATTGATGTAATAAAATAAATTATCTACAATTCATAACCACAAATTGCACTTGAAATATTAACTAAGAGAAGTATCATTTTTTCGGACTATAAAACTTACTGTATTCTTGAAAAAAATCACGCATATATATATAAATGATATAACATACCAACGCTTTCTTACATGAAAGAAAATATCCCAAATTTAGAATGCGTAATACTGCAATGAGGTAATAAAAGCAGTCTAGTCTTCCCTTGTTATGATCCTGAACAAACAAATGTGAAGACTTATTATGAAAAACTAATACCAAAAAGCTGCTCAAACAATTCAGACCCTGCCAATCCAACAAAAAAGAAAGATGATGCAATGCTCCTAATGTTTTATATATGGGTATTGTTAATCGGAGAACTCATTCTCACCAATTATCTTAAGTACCTCTGAAAGACTTGATAATGCCATCTGAAGAATGTCATACATCAATCAATAGGTTATCACCAATGATCTTTTGTTTAGCACCAGCAAAAAGTGATTTAATTTGGTGATCGGAATAATTTTGCATAACAATAGACCTTTATAATGAATGAAAGCTTACAATTCTTGGAGGATTTAGAATTGGTAAAGATCTTAATTAAAGCAATGAGATTTTTTTTACCATGGCGATCAAATGAGATTATCGCAAAGAAGTTCTATTGTCCACGTGTTATCTACTCTGTTAGTGGACGTTTACATAATTTATACAACCATAATTAGAAACCTATAAAGAAGGAAATTATTAAATTGTGTTTAAAGGTTCAAACTAAAACAAAAAATAATGAAATTTTCTCTGACCTTTTTGGCGATTAAAATCACAATTGGGATAATTCAAAATTTTATTGTAAAATGCTGAGAAATTGCGAGATAGTCCATTCGTATAGGATGCATAAGGGGCGATTAAAATCACAACTGGGATAATTCAAAATTTTATTGTAAAATACTGAGAAATTGCGAGATAGTCCATTCGTATAGGATGCATAAGGGACAGTTCCACAACTGCAATATCCTAAGCAGACTTGCAAACGGCATTAGTTAAGACTCACGATCAAAATATCCATGCTCTTAGGCAGAAAATTTGCTCAATAGCTTCGTGAATACCGCCTCAC
The DNA here is from genome assembly GCF_000393655.2 of Nicotiana sylvestris. NCBI lineage: Eukaryota > Viridiplantae > Streptophyta > Magnoliopsida > Solanales > Solanaceae > Nicotiana > Nicotiana sylvestris. The sequence continues at coordinate 70,633,051 of NC_091063.1, forward strand.
TTTTGGTAGAGGAGTTTCTGTAAAATATTTTTCACCGAGAGTTGATATACAATGAATTGTAGTTTTGTGCCTTTTAACCTAGGGAGACTCTTGGGCTTTTAATGTATTGATGATTCTTCGGAAACGGTCGTGACTTTTGAATGGCACACGGTTATTGTTTTAACTAAATTTTTTGGGGCTTTTTACTACATAAGTAATAATTGAAGGGAAGAGAAGAATAAGGGAAAAATCCAAAAAAAGGAGAAAAAAGAGAAATGTGTTTCTTGGCCAAAGAGAGGTGCCAAGTCATCACTCTTAGTCCCTCCTATATATTTATATATAGATTTATACAGCCATAATTAGAAACCTATAAAGAAGAAAATTATTAAATTGCGTTTAAAGATTCAAATTAAAACAAAGAATAATGAAATTTTCTCTGACCTTTTTGGCGATTAAAATCACAACTGGGATAATTCAAAATTTTATTGTAAAATGCTGAGAAATTGCGAGATAGTCCATTCGTATAGGATGCATATGGGGCGATTAAAATCACAACTGGGATAATTCAAAATTCTATTGTAAAATACTGAGAAATTGCGAGATAGTCCATTCGTATAGGATGCATAAGGGACAGTTCCACAACTGCAATATCCTAAGCAGACTTGAGCGGCATTAGTTAAGACTCACGATCAAAATATCCATGCTCTTAGGCATAAAATTTGCTCAATAGCTTCGTGAATACCGCCTCACTTTTGGTAGAGGAGTTTCTGTAAAATATTTTTCACCGAGAGTTGATGTACAATGAATTGTAGTTTTGTGCCTTTTAACCTAGGGAGACTCTTGGGCTTTTAATGTATTGATGTTCTTCGGAAATGGTCGTGACTTTTGAATGGCACACGGTTATTGTTTTAACTAAATTTTTTGGGGCTTTTTACTACATAAGTAATAATTGAAGGGAAGAGAAGAATAAGGGAAAAATCCAAAAAAAGGAGAAAAAAGAGAAATGTGTTTCTTGGCCAAAGAGAGGTTCCAAGTCATCACTCTTAGTCCCTCCTTTATATTTATATATAGATTTATACAGCCATAATTAGAAACCTATAAAGAAGAAAATTATTAAATTGCGTATATAGATTCAAATTAAAACAAAGAATAATGAAATTTTCTCTGACCTTTTTGGCGATTAAAATCACAACTGGGATAATTCAAAATTTTATTGTAAAATACTGAGAAATTGCGAGATAGTCCATTCGTATAGGATGCATAAGGGGCGATTAAAATCACAACTGGGATAATTCAAAATTTTATTGTAAAATACTGAGAAATTGCGAGATAGTCCATTTGTATAGGATACATAAGGGACAGTTCCACAACTGCAATATCCTAAGCAGACTTGAGCGGCATTAGTTAAGACTCACGATCAAAATATCCATGCTCTTAGGCAGAAAATTTGCTCAATAGCTTCGTGAATATCGCCTCACTTTTGGTAGAGGAGTTTCTGTAAAATATTTTTCACCGAGAGTTGATGTACAATGAATTGTATTTTTGTGCCTTTTAACCTAGGGAGATTCTTGGGCTTTTAATGTATTGATGTTCTTCGGAAATGGTCGTGACTTTTGAATGGCACACGGTTATTGTTTTAACTAAATTTTTTGGGGCTTTTTACTACATAAGTAATAATTGAAGGGAAGAGAAGAATAAGGGAAAAATCCAAAAAAAGGAGAAAAAAGAGAAATGTGTTTCTTGGCCAAAGAGAGGTGCCAAGTCATCACTCTTTGTCCCTCTTTTATATTTATATATAGACTTATACATCCATAATTAGAAACCTATAAAGAAGAAAATTATTAAATTGCGTTTAAAGATTCAAATTAAAACAAAGAATAATGAAATTTTCTCTGACCTTTTTGGCGATTAAAATCACAACTGGGATAATTCAAAATTTTATTGTAAAATACTGAGAAATTGCGAGATAGTCCATTCGTATAGGATGCATAAGGGGCGATCAAAATCACAACTGGGATAATTCAAAATTTTATTGTAAAATACTGAGAAATTGCGAGATAGTCCATTCGTATAGGATGCATAAGGGACAGTTCCACAACTGCAATATCCTAAGCAGACTTGAGCGGCATTAGTTAAGACTCACGATCAAAATATCCATGCTCTTAGGCAGAAAATTTGCTCAATAGCTTCGTGAATACCGCCTCACTTTTGGTAGAGGAGTTTCTGTAAAATATTTTTCACCGAGAGTTGATGTACAATGAATTGTAGTTTTGTGCCTTTTAACCTAGGGAGACTCTTGGGCTTTTAATGTATTGATGATTCTTCGGAAATGGTCGTAACTTTTGAATGACACACGGTTATTGTTTTAACTAGATTTTTTGGGGCTTTTTACTACATAAGTAATAATTGAAGGGAAAAGAAGAATAAGGGAAAAATCCAAAAAAGGAGAAAAAAGAGAAATGTGTTTCTTGGCCAAAGAGAGGTGCCAAGTCATCACTCTTAGTCCCTCCTTTATATTTATATATAGATTACGCTCTTATGCAGCTGACTTCCTAGTTCTTTTCTTACATGTTTTTGTCTTGCTTCATTGTGTTTTCATGATTGGAAGAAGATTATTGAAGTACTCCTAAAGATACCAGTTCATTGTAGTGCAATTATTAATCAATATGCACAATATTGGATGGAGAAGTTGTACCAAATATAAATGAATCAAGACTCCCGTTTGGCAAGTACTCATAGATCAACATTTTTTCTTCCCCTTCAATGCAGCAGCCAAGAATCTTCACCAGATTCCTATGTTGAAGTTTTGCGATATATAAAACTTCATTCTTGAACTCGGTTTCTCCTTGTGTTGAAGTTCTAGACAGCCGTTTGACAGCTATTTCCTGTCCTTCAAGTGTGCCCTAAACATCACAATCTCTGCATGTTAATATTTTCAATACCTAATTGGGTGTTTTTCTTGTACAAAACTGCACCAGGCCTCAAGTTTTTATACCTTATAAACAGGTCCAAAACCGCACTCTCCAATCTTTTTGTCCATTGAAAAGTTATTAGTAGCCTTGGCTATCATAGATAAGTCAAACAGTGGTATCTCAAATTCTTCAGCACAATTACTCCTGTTGTAATCTATCTTATAGCTGCCACTGCATCCCCATCTTCCTGCCAAAAGAAAATTATGTGAGTTCTGCAAACACCAGACAAAAAAGATAGGTAGTTGTTTTCACATTTATTCTATTCCTCTACTTTGCTCAGACGGGACAAAAAAGGGCTTATCCAGCTTACCTTTCTTTTTGAGTTGTAAAGCGTTCTTCCTTCTTCTGTATCAGACCAGCAGGCTAAGGATTACCAGAGTCACACCAACAGATAATGGAAGAATCCAGAAAAGTACATTTCCTTCCTTTCCATCCGATTGCTGTACACTACCTGCAAGTAACCAGCAAATTAAAATAATAAATTTCACTTTCTGGCTCTTTAGGAGCCTTGGCATAACTGGTAATTATGCTGTCATGTGACCAGAAGGTCATGGGTTCAAGCCGTGGAAACAGCCTCTTGCAAAAATGCAGGATAAGACTGTGTACAATAGACGCTTGTGGTCCGGCCCTTCCCCGGACCCCACGCATAGCGGGAACTTAGTGCACGGGCGTAGCCTTTTTTTTGGTCTCTCCAATCCTTAGTGGAGTTGATAATTGATATTGAGCTATAACGACCTTGCTAGCCTTTGTAGTACTGCATGTCATATCTAATTTCTCAACTTGCGAGTGAGATTTTTACCTTGATGGATGCTATATATGAACTGCTAGGTCTGTAGAAAACTTTTGTGCCTATCAATTACTTACAGGGAAGTGACTGAGGTCTAACCAGTCATTATGCTTAGAGATTCAACTTATAATTCAGATCAATTTCACTAAAGTAGTAACATTTGTCTTCTAATGAATTTGTTAGTTCCCACCTATATACCGGCCAAGCAGGACTTGGCAGTTAATATATCACTAGTAGATGTTTACAAGCGTAGGACAAGTTCGAACTTGAAGTTAAGGTCTGCTTTGTTAAAAGTACCTGCAACCATAAGTTCTTTTTTCATCTTCAGGTATAATAAATCAGAAATCACTGGCAACTCGGACTCAGCAATAAACCTACCTGATTCAGAACCAGCCATTCTGATGTATATATCTTGCTCTTCATTGGGTACCTGCCGAATGTCAAGCAGATTCTCGAACCACAATAAGCATCCACTTCCTCCATTTCGTATGTCAAGATTTGAGTAAGCCATACAAGAGCAATTTTTAGAGCAGATATTCTTGCATTCTTCTAGTGTCATAGTCACATTGCACCAGGAGTTCCGTGTGTCTGGCAATTTGATATGTGAATACTTCAAAAATACGTCTCCTTGGAGGCAGTTTAGTGCAGTTCTCCGGACGCAGCCACCTGACCAGTCTGTCTTCCGCCAATCTTCAGTATCTTTTGGCACAAATTTGTCTAAGCAACCACATACAGGAGAATCTTGACTGTTGCAGCTACCATATGCACCACACAACTTGTAATCATCACAGTTTTCTGAGGGCATTAAGACAAAAGGGACCCAGCCCTGTTGTCGGTCACCCCAAGTCCAAAACTGTATGACACCATTCTGACTTATTATCAATCTCGCGATAACTGAATATAGGAGCTTATATGTAAAATACACCTCTATCTTGCTAGAAAATACTCCAAATGTATAGAAAGTACCTTCTCTAGAGTTTGGTGCCCCACTAAAACGGCGACCATTCCATGGTTCAGAGCGATATACAACATCTGTGCCCTTTTTCAGGATCACGTTCTGTGGATAACCAGAAGGATCACAGTGATAGGTAAAATCGCCAGGAGCTGGATCCTCCTCGTTCTTCCACGATGACAAGTACACCTCTCGACCAGTTACAAAATTCCAACCAAGCTTCATGCCTGGTAATAGTGTATCAGTCGGGTGATCAAAACTCTGCCAGAGGAAATTACTGGGGTTATTATCACCAGCTTCTTTCACAATAAGATTTCCAGAATCCAACAACTGTGCAATGGGATTCTGCACAGATCTAGAGGTATTAGTTGACCATACAACTTTGTCAGTGCCATTAAGAAGGACAAGAAGACCTGGCTCAATGACCTTAAGGATACCTGATCCACTGGTCAAAGGAGCTTCCCTGTTGGCAACCCACACCACTGTCCTAACAGATATATTCTTGTACCAAATACCAACATAACGAAGCTTAGAATTACCTGGACTGAAGAGCCCCATTTCAAAGGTTCCACCAGCTGAAGTAACATTGGCAATTGGCATCGCCATCTTTCAGAAAATGGGTTGTAGTTATATAATCTGTAGCGCCAAAACTCTGGTGGATGGAATACAACAAGTAGATGAGCAAGAATATGTAAAAATGTTCCCTTAGTAATGCCTTCATGCTTCCAAATCCAATGAATGATTCTTGTTCGTGTCACATCCAGGGCGTAGCAACTAGCAACTCTGAACCACATCCAGTAACCTAACAGTTCATTTTACTACAGAGTACTGTATGTCGCCTCTGTTCCAGTTTACGTGAACCTATTTACCTTTTGGTCTGTTTCAGAAAAATGTCCTATTTCTAAAATTGGTAACAATTTAACTTAAACTTACAATTTTACCCTTAATAAAAAGTTTTTATAACCCCACAAATACTCTGGACCCCTTTTTGATATGTTTTGGACTATAAATTTCAAAAGTATTCATTTTTTCTTAGGCTAAGGATTACCATGACCACACCAACTGACAATTATATATTTTCTCACACGAAAATTATAAAATTTTTACTAACTCACAAAAATTATAGTGACACGATTTTTTATTTTTTGTTTCAGTCTAATAAATAATAATTCAATTAAAATAGGAATGACCTAACCTACTCGATCCAATACCCTCATATATAAACTAAAACTAATAAATATGCCGTGTTCCGCGCGATTGTAAAAAACAACAATAAATTTTCCAAATGTTATCTTATAAATATAGTTGACATACAAGAGATAAAAATTTCATATCTGTATGTATTTACACAAATAAATTTTCTAAATAAATGGAAGGTATTTAGAAAGAAAAAAAAAAGGGAAAAGGAGCAAGAGTACTTGCTTAGCGCCTTCTTAACCCAACATTAAAGAGATATATACCTTCTTAAAATAAATATACATTAGCGGTGTCTTTTTGAAACATTTGTTTCAAAGTATCCAACATAATTTTTAATACTACAAACATGAACTTTTAGCTTTCAAAGTATCCACGCACTTACAAGTATGAAGAATTCTACTATAGTTAGTATATAGTGAACTGACATAAACAAACTCACCAAAAAGCAAAGACTATGAAAAGCATTCAAAGCACTATATTATACAATCATTCTCAATCTTCAAACCGCAAAATATACTATATATTTTCAATCCACTAAAATACACAATGAAATAGTAAAGAAACTTAAATAATTCTATTAGATATTTATTATAACTAGTCTTAGGGTACAACGTGTTGCGCGTGTATCCTATTTCAATGAGTATATTTTTTTTAAAAATTATATTAAAAATAGAAAAATAAAATTTTAAGAAAAATAATGATCGTTGATCCTATTTAGCTAACTCTATAAAGGAAAATATTATGTCCCACAAAAGTACTCAATCATCTCAGTCAATATATTCAAGTTAATATTTACTCCTATATTTTTATTTGATATCATTGTTTAACCAAAAAGTGAAATTTCGGTTAAAGCCTTAATTTAGAAAACTCGGGTTACTGATAATCAAAGAATGAATAAAGGAAAGTGATTTTTGCCAACAATAAGATAACAAAGTAAACCAATGTATTTAGATTGTATTTCGTGTCCTTACAATTGACCCATTTTTTCCCTTTTATAGCTATCTTGGAAATATGTATTTTGCCTTTATCATAATAAGGCAATTATAGACAATTAAAGACATTAAATGCTACGTTACATAATCATTGTATTTTAATACAGATCCTCTAACATTTTTAGTATTTAATGCTCATTAAATACTGTATTTGTACTTTCTTGTGCTATCAGATTCATTCTCCTTGATTCTTGGACTTAAATAGGTACGTGTGTTAAATCTTTTGAGTATCCGCTCGTGCCTCCCCTTATGCCTCTGCTTGTATCTGTTGCAACTCGTGCCTCTTTGCCAATCATAACTCTTTGACCAGTCTACGTGTCATGACACGTCATCTTCCAATCACTTTAATATGTAAACTCAATTTTTCCAAATACAGATAGTCCCCCACTTGCCATTTATTCATCAATTGAATATTTGGGAAGTGGAATTCATTAAAATGGGAATTTTTGTCACCATTAATACTATAGCAGAATCAACGCTTCATTTGTCACTTTCATTTAATGCTCTTCACGCGTGGCACCCCTTTTACTGGTTCTGCAACTTTGCAGCGCTTTTTAGGGATTTTTCACAGCTTCACTAACCATGAAGTGTCAGTTCTCATTATGACTTTTCCATCATTGCACCTTTTCCTTTGACGGTTGCTTCGCAGTATAAATATAATTTTCTTTTTTGTCTTTATCACGTAAAGTTCTCAAAATATTCAGTTCTTGAATCTTTGTTTGTTTCTTCCTCGTACTATCATGTCTTCATCAAACCCTAACCCTAGAAGGGTCCACATAGTTGATAACTTCCCTAATGCCCCCAGTAGGAGCAGAAGAGGAGGTAGACTTCGTAATTTAGGATCTTCATCCATGCGTGGTTCTTCTCTTCCTTTGCCTAGTTCTGGCCCTTCTTCTAGAACTAGAGGTTTTCTTTCACACAGATCTTCTTCTAGAGGTAAGAAATCTTTTGAATCTCTTCATGAACCTCTAGTAGAGGAGATAGTTCCTGCGAAACTATCTTTCTATAATGACAGAGAATCTCTTAGAAATCAAGTATCTTCTTTAGATCGTGCTGATATCTATCCCACTCAAATCACTGAATGTTTGATTTCTTTAGTTCGTAGAGACTACCATTGGAGTCATGACTTTCCTATCATTATTCCTATTTCGAATCAAAGAATTACCTCTTACTTAACCGGTTTTTCTTTTATCTGTACATACCCTTTCACATTAGGATCCAAACCTGCTATCGATCTTGTTATTCTCGAGTTCTGTCATTTCTTTGATGTTTACTTAGGTCAAATTGGCCCAATAATATGGAGGGTTGTTTCCTGTTTGAGGCATTTGACCAACATAGCCAGTGTGCCTTTTACTTTCCCGCATCTAATTCATCTTTACTCCCCTAGACTCTTTCGTAATGGTGTTTTTACACTAGTAGCCAGGAGCAAAAGAGTTCTAGTTAGCCCTGAAGATGACAAATACCGTGGCTGGTATGCCAGGTTTGTTGCTGCCCCCCCCACTGTTGGTTTAGTGGGTGATAAGAAATTTCCCTTTCCTGAGAAGTGGAATTTTGCACGTGAGTCTTCTAACTTTCTCGTACCTTTTTCTTCAATTTTGTTGATTTTTCTAATTTTACTTTTCTTTTCCAGCAACCATGGGAGTTGTGGAAGATGTTCCCAATTTTTGTGATTGGGTAGGAAAGTTGTTGAGTATTGCACCAATGGATGGTAGATCTTGGAAGACCCCTTCCCAACATTTTGGTTGGAAAGTAAAAACTTATGGTAAGAGCTTTTATTTCATTTTACATATTGTTTTTTTCCTGAACCTATCTCAATCCTTCTTTCTATCAGGATTTGCTATTCGAGGAGTTACTGCTGAGGCGGTTGCGGCTTCTCGTATCTCTTTGGAAAGGGCTCAAGAAATAATTCTAGGCTCTTCATCGAAAATAAAAAGCCGTTGACGACCAAGACTCCGAAGAAGAGGAAGACGGGGGTTCCTTGGTAACAAGGCCACGGGCTCGTAGACGCATTATTTCCGATGATGAAACAGAAGCATCCCCCCGCCGTTCTATTCCTCTTACCGAATCTGTTGAAGACCTGGTAGTGATCCTCGTTGATGTTGATGATGTTCCCGCTGTTGCTCATGATTCTGTTGAGCAGCTTTTTGACTGCGGGTTTGGTAGTGAAAGTTTAGGTCCCATTTCTGATGAAGCTCTCTTGGCTTCTTTTTCTGCTCCCGTGCCTGTGACTCCTACTTTGCCGATTATGGCTGCTTCCGTTCCTCCCCATGCTATTTTTACTACTTCTACTATTCCTCCTTCGATAATTCCTCCTCCACCTACTCACCGTGCTGAGGTTGGCTCCTCAAATAGGAGTAGTGCTATGAGGCAAGTGATTATTAAAGTCCCCGCTAAGGGAAACCTTTTAAGGAACTCAGGTCAAGCAGATGTGTGGATAAAGCCTTTAATTGGTCCTGTTGAGAGAGCCAAGCTAGAGAGCCATAGTTCTTTGACTTTGATGAATGACATTGTGCATGCTTCTTTAAAGGTATTCCTTTTTTCTAACTTTTACTTTGTCATTTTTCTATCTTTGGGATTCTCATTTCCTTCCCTTTCCCCTTTTTAGACCAATCTCATCGGCATGGAGATAATGAAAAGGGTTACCCTCTCAGAGCAGTTAGTGCGTGATTATCAATTGGAGGCATATAATTGGAAGGAATAGTATGAAAGTCTTCAGATCGACGTGGAGTACTTAGAAGAAAGCAAAAAGACCTTGGAGCAGCAGGTGTGGGCTTTGACTTTGAAATTGGCAGTTGAAAAGGCTTCCTCTAGTCAATCAGACAAGGAAAAGGCTCGTCGTGAAACTTCTTTTTTCGAGCAGCTTTCCAAGGTGAGTGAAGATATAAGAGATTTGAAGGCTCTATTGGATGCAAAAGAATCCTATGCTGGTGAACTCATGTAGAATTTGACTCAAGCCCAAGAAGACATCCGGTTTTCTTCTGATATGGTTTGTTCCTTAGAAAATTCCCACGCCTCTTTTCAAGCTTTTTATGAATCTGCCTTGGATAAAAATGAAAATCTAAAGAACGAAATCACTGAATGGGAAAGAGATTATGAGATCCTTGAAGATAAGTCTGCCATTGAAGTGAGTTGGGCATTTTTGAATTCTTGCCGTGATACCCTTGTTGAAGCTATCCAAGAGAATTTTAACTTGGAATCTGAGTTTGCTAAGATCAAGGAAACTATCGAGAAGACTCAACAGAACCAAGATTTTCCTTCTCCCGTGGTCGAAGCTTTCGGAAATGTTGAAGATGACACGGGTATCCCCACTCCTTCAAGCCAAGTTGAACCCACTGCTGTTGATGTACCTGCTTCAGTTCCTTCATCTTCTCAGTGACAAGTTTAAGTTGTTTAAATTCCTTTGTGTCTCTTTTTTCCTTATTGGAAAATTGTGCTTAAAACCCTTGGTCTCATTTGAGGGTTTGCTTTGGAAACTTAATCCCCAGACCTTTTATGGGGAGATATGTATAAACAATTTTCAGTTTATGACTAAGTTCATATTTAGTCTAAACTTTTTAATATTAAGAAGTTTTTTGTTATTATTTGAACTTCTATTTTGTTTATTCTTGCTTTTATTTCTAAGGACTTACTAAATAACTTGCATTTTTACTCTTAAAAAATTGCTTCTGTTAACTTCATGAATACTTAAATTAATCATGAATTTTATAAAAGAGGGCCCTTTTATATTCGACACTTAATGAAGAAGATGTCTCAACTTCATAACGACGTTAATATACGATAAAAGAAATAGGAATACACATGTTTCTTGAAAAAACTTTGACAAGTTTTTATTTGAACTTTGTCTAGTTTTGAATAACACTTTACATGTATTTGAATTACATCTATAACTTTCTCGTAACTGTTTTTCTTATAACAGATTTAAAAGAAAAATAAACACGAGATTTTTATTTATAACCCGTTTCAGTACATTGACTTTACCCTATCTATGGTAAGGTCTTTCTCTAGGCTTAGCTTGTGACTTTGCTCTGTACTTGACTCATTCATTGAGTGAACTTTTCAGACTTGATCTTTGTTTATTTCCCAATCTTCTTTGATTTCTTTATACATATGCATGCGTATATTATATAGTTCCCCAAGTGTTTGAGCATTGAAGTATGAAGCCTCGAGCACTTGATTGTTCCTCTCATTTGGTCCTTTCTCTGAAAAGGAAAAACATAAGAGACTCGGAGGTGCGATTATAGATGAAAACTGCTTAACCCGTTTGAATTTCTATCAGAATAATTGTAACCCTAGACCGGGAAGTTTAATTTATTCCTCGTGCCTTGCAGGTCGTGACTCATCATTTAGTATGGGCTAGCTTTTTGCCTATCATCTAAAATCGTTAGTAAAACTTTAACAATTCAAAAATAGAATTTTAAAACATAGATACCTGACCGTGGGTATTCCTTAGAAATAGTATCTCTTCAAATGAACAACATTCCAGTGCGAAGGTAGTATCTTGCCATCTATCGTTTCCAGCTCATATGCTCCTTTTCCTACAATACCATGAATCCTGTAGGGTCCTTCCCAGGTTGGACTCAATTTTCCCGCATTGGCTACCTTCGTAGATTGAAAACCCTTTTTGAGCACGAAGTCCCCAATCTTGAAGAATCTTAGGCGTGCTTTTCGATTGTAGTATCGTTCTATGACCTACTTTTGTGCTGCCATTCTTATTAATGCAGCTTCTCTTTTTCCTTCAAGTAGATCACGATTTATGCGCATTTCTTCGCCATTAGATTCTTCTAACGCTTGTGTAAACCTTGTGCTTGGCTCTCCTATCTCAACTAGAATTAAAGCTTCAGTTCCATAAACTAGTGAAAATGATGTTTCTCTCGTACTTGTTTTTGTTGTTGTGCGGTATTCCCATAAAACACCAGGTAACACTTCTGGCCAATTACCTTTGGACTCCTCTAAACGTTTCTTTAAATTGTTGATAATGATTTTGTTTGTTGACTCAACTTGCCCATTACCCACCGGATGATAAGGTGTGGATGTAATTCTCTTGATCTGACAACTTTGAAAGAACTCTGTGATTTGCCTGCCTATAAATTGAGGGCCATTGTCGCATACGATTTCCTTTGGTACACCAAACCGACATATGATATTCCGCCAAATGAAATCTTTAACTTCTTTTCCACGCACCTGTTTGAATGCTCCTGCTTCCACCCATTTAGTAAAATAGTCAGTGAGTACGAGAAAAAGTTTTACCTGTCCTTTTGCTTGTGGTAGTGGACCCATGATATCCATCCCCCATTTCATAAACGGCCACGGTGCAGTGACTAGATGTAGCAACTCTGTAGGTCTATGCATATTATTACCGTATCTTTGGCATTTATCACATTTAGCCACGAAACGTTTCGCTTCTTCTTCCATTTTGGGCCACTAATAACCTGCGCTGATTAGGGTTCTTACCAGTGATCTTCATCCTGCGTGATTCCCACAATACCCCTTGTGTATTTCTCTCATTACGTATTCTGTCTGAGAAGGTTCGAGGCATCTTGCTAAGGGACCACCAAACATTTTCCGATAAAGATTGCCTTGCTTTAAGTAATATCGAGCAGCCTTTTTTCGAAGCGCGTGAGCTTTCCTCTTGTCTTCAGGAACGATACCATTCTGCAAAAAGACAATAATCTCGTTCCTCCAATCCCAGGTTAAGTTATTAAAATTTACCTCATTTTTTTCTGGATTGAGCCTAAATGAAACAAATGTATTACAGAAGCATTTTCATTGCTTGCCACATCTGCTGCAGATGCGAGATTAGCTAAGGCATCTGCCTCAACATTTTCATCTCTTGGTATTATCTTAACCTTCTAGGTTTGGAATTGCCTGATTAGATCCCGTACCTTCTCTAAATACTGTTGCATTTGTGCTTCTCTGGCGGTATAAGTTCCTAGAATTTGGTTAACCACGAGATGCGAATAGCTCTTGATTACAATCTGATTAATGCCAAGTTCTCGTACCAGTTCTAAACATGCAATCATTGCCTTATACTCTGCCTCATTGTTAGTTATAGAATGACATTTAATGGCTTGTCGAATGGTTTCACCTGTAGGTGGTACCAAAACGATTCCTAAGCCTGCACCTTTTAAGTTAGATGAACCATTAGCAAATAAGGTCCAAATTCCTGGGTTAGCTCCGTTGAGCACCTGCAATTCTTTTTCTGTTTCTAATTGCATCCCTTGGCTAAAATCAGCCACGAAATCAACTAACACTTGAGATTTTATAGCAGTTCTAGGTTGGTATGTGATATCATATTCACTTAATTCTATAGCCCACTTGGCTAGCCTACCTAACAACTCGTGCTTGTGTAATATATTGCGTAATGGATAAGCAGTTACTACAGCAATATGATGACATTGAAATAAGGCCTTAATTTTCTAGATGCCATGATTAATACAGGTGCAAGCTTTTCTAATTGAGGATACCGCGTCTCCGCATCTAATAAAGATTTGCTGACATAATAGATCGGAGGTTGTTTACCTTGGTCCTCTTGGACTAAAACAACACTTACCGCTACTTCTGAGACGGCCAGGTAGATGAGCAGTCTTTCCCCAACCTTTGGTTTTGGGAGTAGTGGCAGATTTGATAAATATGCCTTCAAATTTTTGAGTGTCTGTTGACATTCCTCATTCCATTAGAAATGATCTTGCTTTTTAAGAGCTGAAAAGAATTTAAAACACTTTTTTGATGATTTAGAAATGAATTTTCCTAAGGCTGCAATTCTTCATGTCAACCTCTGCACTTCTTTTTTACTTGTAAGTATGTCAAGGATTTCTTCAATGGCCTTAATCTGTGTGGGATTCACTTCAATACCACGATTAGAAACAAAAAAACCGAAAAACTTACCTGATGCAACACCGAATGCACACTTCTCAGGATTTAATTTCATATTAAATTTTTGCATAATCTGAAATGCATCAGACAAATGTGATATATGGTCCCCTGAATGTTGCGTTTTGACAAGCATGTCGTCTATATAGACTTCCATAGTTTTCCCCAAATGTTCTTGAAATATTTTAGTCACTAGTCTTTGATATGTTGCACCAGCATTTTTGAGACCAAAAGGCATTACTTTATAACAGTAAGTCCCCCTGTCAGTTATGAAGGAAGTTTTTTCTTCATCTATCGGATCCATTTTGATCTAATTGTATCCTGAATACGCATCTAAAAACTTAATAATTCATGTCCTGCAGTAGCATCAATTAGTTGATCTATATGTGGTAGTGGAAAAGAATCTTTAGGACATGCTTTGTTAAGGTCTGTGTAATCTACACAAACTTGCCACTTACCATTCTTCTTCGGTACCACAATAGTATTGGCTAACCAATTAGGATACTTTACCTCACGAATAGACCCAATCTTTAGTAATTTTTGAACCTCATCTTGAATCACCTGATTTTGAAACTTCCTTGCTTTCTCTTCTTTTGTTTGACATGAGGATACAACGGGTCTTCATTTAATTTGTGAGTCATTACCTCCGGTGGTATTCCTGTCATATCAGAGTGGGACCAAGAAAAATAATCCACGTTATTTTTTAAAAATTCAATCAACTTACCTTTCATGTCCTGGCTTAGATTGGCCCCTACATAGACTTTCCTATCAGGCCTTTGTGCAAATAACACCACAGCCTCTAGTTCTTCAATTGTTGTCTTGATATTTTCATTTTCCTCTGGTTCTTGAATGGTATCTGGCCTTGAGTCCATATCTGTTCGCCCTTGTTCAGTTGAGGTTTGTGTTGTGGTACCCTCAACTGGATTCTGTGATTGCTATTTTTCTTTATTTTTCGTAATTGAATCCGCTACAGAGTTGATGTTCCTGGATGTATGTTGGTCCCCACGAATTTGACATATTCCCCATGGTGATGAAAATTTAATAACTTGATGCAAGGTTGACGGGACGACATCTATCTCGTGGATCCATGGTCTCCCAATGATCATATTGTAAGCCATCTCCATATCTACTACCTGAAACTTTGTATCTTTGGCAACTCCTTCTGCGAATGTAGTAAGTATTGCCTCTCCTTTCGTCACGACACTGGAATTGTCGAATCCAGATAGAGTATACCCCTTTGGTATTAATTTATCTTCAGCTTGCATCTCACGTAATACTCTTAACAGCATAATGTTCACGGAGCTACCTGGATGAATCAAAACTCGTTTTACATTAGTATCATGTACAAGTAGAGATATTACCAGTGCATTGTTATGAGGAGATAATACGCCATCCGCATCTGCATCATCAAACGTAATGCTTTCTTCCTCTAAGACATGTCACACCCGTTTCCCTTGGGTAATTGTGACTTTGGAAATTTTATTGGCTGCTGTATACGTCACACCATTGATGTCTTCACCTCCACTTATAACATTGACGGTCCTTTTGGGAGAAGGTGGTTTAGGGGGCTCCTGCCTATTCTTCATATATGCTTGCTTACCTTTCTCACTGAATAGCTCGGTGAGATAACCCTGTTTTAATAAATGATCAACTTCTTCGTAAAAACCTATAGTCTGCCGTTTTATGCCCGTGATTGTTGTGAAATTCGCACCAATGATCAAGATTGCGCCTGTTTGGATTCGATCTCATCTCTTTTGGCCATCGTACCTTGTCACCCATGCTTCTCAAAACAGCTACGAGTTCGGAAGTGCTCACATTGAAATTATAACCACCAAACCTCGCCTTCAAGTTTCTATCATCATCTCGTGACTCACGCGTGTTTCGATCATTCTCAAATCTTGATGACGAGCCCGACTCTCTATTCCTCGACCTGTGATCATACCTTTGATTGTCCTGTTTTGATCGTGAGTCTTTTCCCGCTGGTCCCATGTATGGTTCGTACCTATTTTTACCAGACCTTTATTCGATTTTCGCCCATCTCGAACTTACCTTTTCTTCTTTTTGAGACTGTAAGATAATATCTTCCTCTATTCGCAGCTTCGTGCTATACCTGTTGTAAACATCATTCTATGTTGTAGCTGGGAATTCACGAAGACTTTCCTTGAGTCGCCTCGTAGCTTCTGAGCTTTTTTCATTCAAATTACTTGTGAAGGCTATAGCTGCCCAATTGTCAGGTACACGCGGTAATGTCATTCTTTCACGTTGGAATCTATCCACAACTCTCTAAGCAATTCTGAGTCCCCTTGCTTGATTTTAAAAATATCTTCCATTCTTTTTTCGACTTTTTGTGCTCCCGAGTGTGCTTTGATGAAAAAATCTGCAAGCTCAGCAAAAGAATTTATAGGATTTTCGGGTGAAAGAGAATACCATGTTAATGCACCCTTAGTGAGTGTTTCACCGAATTTCTTGACCAATACTGATTCGATCTCCTGTTTGGTCAAGTCGTTGCCTTTTACGCCTGTTGTGAATGCAGTCACGTGTCTCGTGGATCAGTTGTTCCATCGTATTTTGGAATATCGGGCATTTTGAATTTCTTTGGAATTGTGAGGGGAGCAGCACTTGGCTTCCAGGGTTGTTGCGAATATTTATCTATATCTATCCCTTTGATTACGGGCGGCACCCCGGGTATTTGCTCTATGCGGTCACTTTTCTCCTTGAGCTGTTTCTGCAATGTTAGTACTAAATTTTGTAAAACAGAATAGATTAAGTTACCTGGTACTCCCTCTTATGATTCGCTGGGGGTTTCACCACTACCTGAATTAACAAGCCTAGAGCGAGGGTTCTCCAAAGTGTTGTTATTTGGAGTGGGTGTGGGTGGTGCTGCTGATAACTGGCTAGCAAAAGCCTCAAGAGCTTTATTGATCTGTTCAGCAATTAGTTTTTGCAAAGCTTCATCGATAGCTTCAACATTTTCAAATTGAGCGTTTCCATTTGCATGAGATCCATTAGGAGTGCCTTCTCGAGACCGCCAAGGAGAGATTTTTGGAGAAGGGACTGGGTTGTGATTATCCTGTAAATTTCCCTGAAGTTGTTGGTTTCCTTGAATGTTGTCATTATTGTTCGACATGATTGATGCAACAAGGAGAGTTAAACTAAAATAGAATAGATTATCAGATTTTCGGTAACAGAACCAATTTGTTTAACCAAAAAGTAAAATTTCGGTTAAAGCCTTAATTTAGAAGAACTCGGGTTACTGATAATCAAAGAATGAATAAAGAAAAGTGATTTTTGCCAACTATAAGATAACAAAGTAAATCAATGTATTCAGATTGTATTTCGTGTCCTTACAATTGACCCATTTTTTCCCCTTTTATAGCTATCTTGGAAATATGCGTTTTGCCTTTATCATAATAAGGCCATTATAGACAATTAAAGACATTAAATGCTATGTTACATAATCATTGTATTTTAATACAGATCCTCTAATGTTTTTAGTATTTAATGCTCATTAAATACTGTATCTGTACTCTCTTGTGCTGTCAGATTCATTCTTCTTGATTTTTGGACTTAAATAGGTACGGGAGTTAAATCTTTTGAGTATCCGCTCGTGCCTCCCCTTATGCCTCTGCTCGTATCTGTTGCAACTCGTGCCTCTTTGCCAATCATAACTCTTTGACCGGTCTACGCGTCATGACATGTCATCTTCCAATCACTTTAATATGTAAATTCAATTTTCTCAATACAATCACAAGTTATCATGTTTTTATTTATAATAAATACTTCCTTCTTTGTCTTTAGGCATGCATTTGGTGCATGTACCATATATCAATAAGTACATAATTTTTAAAAATTATTAAATAATGTATAACAGGTATAAGGTTTTGAAAATAATGAAAGTTAATTTCATTAGCCAGCTCAATAAAGGAAGAAATATATTTTATTGTAATTTTTGGCCTTATCTCTAATTATCATAGTTATCTTATTGTCTTATATACTCTTAATAATTTCTTGTTATTTTTTCTAATTGTTGAGTGTAGTTTTCAAATATTATACATAAGAAAAATCGTTGAAGAGAATAATTTTGCGTGTATGATATAAAAATTGTGCAAATATAATATCAACCGAATTACAGCCATGTTATATTATTCAAAATTTCTTAGCTATTTGTGAAATTTTGAATATCAAGACTTCCAAGATAGTTATCTTATTTTTATTTTTTTGGATGAAATCATTTTTGTTTCAAAACCACCCACCTTCTCGATATTGAAGTCCAAAATATCAGGACTTTTGAATAGTTCAATAAACAAAGATTTAATAAGCAATACTTTTTATTGATATCAAAGTATTAAATATTATAAAAATAATTAAATGATATTATTGTGCAATGTGAAATATATATTTAAAGGAAAAAACCCAATCAATATAGATATAGAAAAATCAATATTAATCAACATGGTTGCAACATAAACTGCATTATTGCATATACATTTTGTGCCGTGAGAATTATCCTTCGCCAACAAATTTACAATTACAGAAAGGCATATGATGAAGTTACTGTGATTTTCGATATTGTTTGAGTTAAGTGTAAAATAAACGTGCAATAGGTCATATATATTTTTTGTTTAGTTTATTTGATTAAAAGTATTAAAAAAATCCTATCTCTTCTTTCCCTCTGCTATATTGCGAGCTATTTTTGAATGATCGAGTTGATGGCATATTTGAATAAGATATTTAATAGTATATTTACGTATATTTGTTTAGCGAAGATGGTGAACTTTGACTTCGAAACTAATACATAACAACAACAACAGAAACAACAACCACCTAATATATTCTCGCATGTGAAGTTTTGGGAGGTAGGATATACACAACTTTACCTCTACCCTAGAAGGGCAGAGAGGCTGTTTCAAACTTCGAAACCAATACACATCGATTAATTAGTTACAATATTAAATATACAATTTTCTTTAACTTTTAAAAAAGTGTGTATACATATTTGTACATAACTTGTTTCTGCAATGAACTAAAACTAATTTAAGTTCATTTCAATTTTCTAAATAGTAATAAAACTAACGTGAAAGATATTAATTATATATAATACAATAAGTACGTAACGATCCGACCAGTTGTTTTGAGAATTTAAGCTCCGTTCAGTATAAGGTCTTGAGCAGCTTCGTGTTATGTTTTATGACTTACGTGCGTGGTCGAGTTCAGTTACCAGATGATTTGGAGTCAAATTGGAAGAATGATTCTAGTTTTGGAAGCTTAAGCGGTGAGACTTGACCGGAATTTTGACTTTGTGTGAACGGCTCTGGAGTGGGTTTTGGATGATCTCAACAGCTTTGTATGGTTATTTGGAACTTAGGCGTGCGTCCGGATTTGGATTTGGAGGTTCGTAGAGTAATTTGAAGCATTTCGACGAAAGATGAAAAAATTGAAGTTTTGGAAGGTTGAGAGGTTTGACCAAGAGTTGACTTTGGTGATATCAGGGTCGGATTTCGATTTCGAAAGTTGGAGTAGGTCCATGATATTGTATATGACTTATGTGCAAAATTTGGGGTCGATTGGACGTGATTTGATATGTTTCGGCATCGGTTGCAGAAGTTTGAAGTTCATTAAGCTTGAATTGGTGTGCGATTCGTATTTTCGTTATTGTTTGATGTGATTTGAGGGCTCGACCAAGTTCGTATGGTGTTTTAGGACTTGATAGTATCTTTGTTTGAGGTCCTGGGGGCCTCGGGTGTGTTTCGGGGTGAGTTTTGAGCGAGTCCGTGTATTTCGGCACTCTGATGTTGTTCTGGTACTTTTGGAAGTGCGAGCCGCACATTTTGGAGTGTTGAGGCACAAGAAAAAGTGCTAAGGCAAAGGAAAAATGGGGACCACAGAGGAAAGTGTGGACCACACAATTCTTCTTCCGGTCGCACTTCAAGGTGTTCTGCAGGTTCACTGGTCCGATTTCAGAAGCTTATATCTTTTGATCCACAAGAAATCATCATTTGGACATTTGTACAAAAAGTTATGACCATTTTACTAAATCTTGGCAGGGCAGAATTTGCTGAAGTGCGACCGCACAATTTGGATTGCGGCCGCAGGACCTGGGATGTGCGACTGTACTTGAAAATGTGCCGTCAGCACTTTGGAAGGCAGGTTTGGTACTATATAAATGAGGGTTACAGTATTATTTCATATTTTGGACTTTGAAAGCTCAGTTGTGACGATTTTTTGTGGATTTTCAAGAAAATCATCGGGGTAAGTGATTGTAACTCGGATTTGGTTAATATATATGAATATATCATTAATTTCATCATTTAATTAGTACTTTGAGATGGAAATTTGGAAAAAAAATTGTAGAAACTTCATAAACTATATATTGGGGATTTGAAGGTCGAGTTGTGATCAAAATTGACTAATTTTGGTATGGTTGGACTCGTGGTTGAATGTGTATTCAGATTTCGTGACTTCTACTCGATTCCGAGACGTGGTCCCAGGGCTCGGTTTTGTGTTGACTTTTTGACTTTTGACTTAAAGCGTGGTATTTTCTTATGGAATTGATTCCTTTAGCTCGTGTTGATTGTATCGAATTGTTTGTGACTAGATTTGGCCATTCAGAGTTGGAAAATCGTGAAAGAAGCATTCTTACTGATTGATTGAGTTTGGTTCGAGGTAAGTATCTTGTCTAACCTTGTGTTGGGGAACTACCCCTTAAGATTTGAGTCTCCTATGCTAATTGCAGTCCGTATACGCGAGGTGACAAGTGCGTGCTCAGATTTATTTTTGGAAAGTTGGCCTTTTAGGATTCTTAGGTCCTTATATTCACTGAGTATGAAGTTGTTCTTGATATGATTGAGTTTCCTATTTACTAGTTTCATCTCTACATAGTTTAATTGGAATTAATTGCTTTATGATTCACTCTTACTTCCTATTTGACTCTTATTTGACTTAACTGAAGATTTTTACCTCTTCTATTGTCATGCTATCTTTTCATAACTGCTTATCTTTATTTGAAATTAGTATTATCTCATCCTGTAATTGTTTAATCTTAATTGAGGTTATGGTTATCTTTCCGGTGCTTATCCTTAATTGAATTTGTTGTATCTTCTTCGTAATTTTCCAACCTTAAAAGAAGTTTAGATATCCTATATCTTAGTTGGCAGGTCTTTATTTGGAATTATTTGACTCGTATTAGCTCCTTTGTTGTTGAACTGCATATTGTGGGATCGTTGTTACATATTGTTTTCTCCCTTATTGAGCTGTTCTTATTACGCCTAGTATTCTCTATTGTGGTTATCATTTGTGAATTAGATTTACCGTTTCTTTGCGATCGAAAGTTCTTGAGTTGATTTTCTTGCCGTACTCTTATATTTATTGTCATTGTTGTTGTTGTACTTATTTTGTGATGCACGAGGTTTCTACCGTTCGGTTGTCATTGTGATGCACGAGGTTTCTTCTATGCGGTTATTGTCATTATGATGCACGAGGTTTCTGCCGTGCTATTGTTACCATTGATAATTGCAGATGCGGCGTGACAAGGTGATCTATATATGTGTGTGGTGTGGGGGGAGGTTGCGCATGTGGCTAGGTGTTAGACCTACGCCACTTTGAGCTTGACTTGACAACGAGAGCGTTGTCATGAGGCAGCAAGAGTGTTGCAAGGCAGGTGCACGAGTAGCACCAAGTCAAAAAGGGAAACGGGCAAGTGATGGCCAAGGGCTTTAACGGAGGTGAGGCAGCTTGGCAAGGGATTGACAATGAGTTGTGAGCTTAAGATGATACTTGATCATGGAAAAGGCATCAAGGCTTGAGGCATTGAATCCAAAGCAAGGCAAAAATGAAGTGGCAAAGGCAGGCCAAAGTGCAACGGGAAGGTAGTGTGCAGGCATACTTGTCATGTCATTGAGTTGCGACAAATGGGCCAAGTTCGTGGGCAATGGCATATGCAAATGTGGCCACAATGTAGCTGGATACAATGGCATTGGTGCCTGATTCAAGCCAAGGCACGAAAATGGGCACCAAGCTTCAGATTGACTAAGTCAAGGGCAGTTACGGCACATGCTGTGCACATGGGAAGCATTTGAGCTTTGCTAAAATGCTGGCAGGAGTGTTAGCACGTTTTTAGGCCCATGATCCCACTATTCTTTAGCATGATTTTCATGATCCTAATAGTTGGGGGTTGTCAACGACACTAGGCTATAATAGTGGGCTGAGTGAGCAAGTGTCTAAGCCTAAAAATGGGCAAAATAGGCTGTTTCATGTTATTATAAAATGGGCAGCACCCTTATGCTTTTGTATGAGAGAAAAACGTGTGGAGTGTATAATTGAGTTAGGAAAGAGTCCTAAGTCTATTTTCAAAGAGTGAAAACTTTTAAGACTAAGAGTAGTCTTGTGAGGGTCAAGACTGATCTTCTTTTTGTACCCAGATGTACCTTGAGTTGAGTTTCTTTGTAAGCTCGAGTTAAATACAAAGTTGAGAAAAGAGTTTCCTGTATATTGTGCCTTGGGTTCATCTATATTTTCTGTCCCTTTACTTATTTTTCGTTGCCTAAAATCAGTCTAACTTACTACGTTGAAAAGATACCTAAAATATTCTAAGTCCAAAGTTACTGAAATTTTGGCTAAGTGTTGGAGAGGATGAAGTCAAGTGTAAGACTTGGCTGCCGCGCGGGCTGTTTTTGTGTGACATAAAACACGCCCGTGACAACTGGTATCAAAGCCATGTTCATGATAGAGACACGACGGGCAGTGGTAGATTTCATGGTCTTGTTTGAAGACATGGCTGGTGGTAACAACGAACTGCAAGAAAGGCCAACGAAACTAGAGGCATTGATGGGATTCTTCCTGATGGTGAAGAAATTCAGACTCTCGTGACAAGGCTTTCCTATCTTGAGGCAGAACTGGCAAGGCTAACTCAAGAGAACGCAGATCTGAAGGTCGAGACAGTGGTTCTACGACGTGATGTGGGTGAGGATGCTCCTCAACGTAGTGTTGAACGTCTCAAGGTGAAAATTCCTAAACCTAAGGCATTTAGTGGTGCAAGGAGTGTACGTGAATTGGAGAATTTTCTTTGGGATATGGAGTATTACTTTCATGCTATTCG
Source organism: Nicotiana sylvestris (assembly GCF_000393655.2). NCBI lineage: Eukaryota > Viridiplantae > Streptophyta > Magnoliopsida > Solanales > Solanaceae > Nicotiana > Nicotiana sylvestris. Next base: position 70,655,894 of record NC_091063.1, read on the forward strand.
TGTGCATGATGAGAAGGAGAAAGTAACCTTGACTAGCATGTATTTGAGTGACGATGTTAAGTTATGGTGGCGCACTCGTGTGGTTGAAGATGAAAGTTTGGGCAGACCAATGACTGAGTCGTGGGAGCGGCTTAAAAAGGAATTGAAGGATCAGTTCCTTCCTAGCAATACATCTTGGATTACTAGGGACAAACTAAAAAAGTTAAGGTAAACCAGATCAGTTAGAGTATATGTCAAAGAATTCACTTCTTTGATTTGAGCATCAGCAACATGTCGGAAGAAGACAAGTTGCACAACTTCATGAGCGGGCTGCAACAGTGGGCACAACTTGAGTTGCGAAGGCAGAATATTCAAAATCTCGCAAGTGTTGTGGCTGCGGCTGATGCATTGGGTGATCAGATTTTTACTTAAAAGTCCAACTACGGAAAGAAGGACAAGGCTAAGGAGTGGAAAAAATATGAAAACAACAATGCTAATGAAGACAGGGAAGGGAAAGCATGAGGCTGGAACTTTAAAATGCAAGGAGAAGGGAAGCAAATTCAGTGGTTGTTTCCTTTGTGATGGACCACATCGAGCAAGGGACTGCCCGAAGAAGGCAGTGTTAAATGCTATGACTTCCACGGACGAGAGGGCTGCATTGGGAGCAATGAACAGTGACAAAATAAACTATTGGTGTCAATGCAATTGTGGCTGAAGAGAAGGGAGGCCAAGGGGAGTTTCTTGTCAACCCCTTAGGACTCATAAATTGAGCTAACCTCGACGAGGACGTCGAGTTTCAAAGGGTGTGGGTGGTTTGTTAGACCTCCGCCATTTTGAGCTTGACTTGACAATGAAAGCATTGTTATGAGGCACCAAGAGTGTTGCAAGGCAGGTGCACGAGTAGCACCAAGATAAAAAGGGAAACGGGAAAGTGATGGCCAATAGCTTTGATGGAGGCGAGGCAGCTTGGCAAGGGTTTGACAATGAGTTGCGGGCTAAGGATGACCCTTGATCATGGAAAATGCATCAAGGCATGAGGTATTGATTCCAAAGCAAGGCAAAAACGAAGTGGCAAAGGCAGGCCAAAGTGCAACGGGAAGGCAGTGTGCGGGCAGACTTGTCATGGCATTGAGTTGCGGCAAACGGGCCAAGTTCGTGTGCAATGGCATAGGGAAATGTGGCTAAAATATAGCTGGATACAATGGCATTGGTTCCTAATTTAAGCCAACGCATGAAAATGGGCACCAAGCTTTAGATTGACTAAGTCAAGGGCCAATACGGCACATGCTGTGCACATGGGCAGCAGTTAAGCTTTGCTAAAATGCTGGCAGGAGTTTTAGCACGTTTTTGGGGACATGATCCCACTATTCTTTAGCATGATTTGCATGATCCTAGTAGTTGGGGGTTATCAGCTACACTAGGCTAAAGTAGTGGGTTGAGTGGGCAAGTGTCTAAGCCTAAAATGGGCAAAGTGGGCTGTTTCATGTTATTATAAAATGCAGCACCCTTATGCTTTTATAAGACAAAAAAACGTGTGTAGTGCACAATTGAGTTAGGAAAGAGTCCTAAGTCTATTTTCAAAGAGTGGAAACGTTTAAGACTAAGAGTAGTCTTGTGAGGGTGAAGAGTGATCTTCTTTTTGTACCCGAATGTACCTTGAGTTGAGTTTCTTTGTAAGCTCGAGTTAAATACAAAGTTGGAAAAAGAGTTTTCTGTATATTGTGCCTTGTGTTCATCTATATTTTATGTTCCTTTACTTATTTTTGGTTGCCTAAAATCAGTCCTAACTTACTACGTTGAAAAGCTGCCTAAAATATTCTAAGTCCAAAGTTACTGAAATTTTGACTAAGTGTTGGAGTAGGCTGAAGTCAAGTGTGAGACTTGGCTGCCGCACGGGCTGTTTTTGTGTGGCTTAAATATGCCTGTGATACTAGGCAAGGTGGGAACATTATATTGCACGTGTGTCGAGACAAGGTGGTCACTTACTTTAATATTGTACAAGTGGCGAGACAAGGTGGGCTATGTCGGGGATTGATTTGTGATGACTTGTGATGGCCTGAGGGCATTCTTGTTATTGATATTTGTGTAGTGATGCACTTACCTGTGTGAGTTCTATTTTTGTGGAAATTGTGGGAGAACATTCTACGTGTTGTCCGTTTCTTTTTCTATACTTACTAGATGGCATGATCTATATTAGAACACTTGCACAAGAATACATGTAGTTAAGCACTCCTATCGTTTAAGAGGATGGATCTTAATATTGTTGAGTAGACCTTTTAAATGGGTCGACCTGACCCGGACCCGTTGACTCTTGGCCGATGGGTCCTCAACCGGGCCGGTTCGGTTCACTTTCTTATAGGGGCCGGGACGGATTTGACCCATTTATAATCAAAATATGTTGACCCGACCCGGACCCGTAACCCATAATCTCTTAACTCGAGCCCTTATGGGCCGAATCCAATTTAATTAAAAAAAGTTAAAAATTAATAAACAATAACAATTTCAAACTTTATACATATATACGAACTTGAAATTACTACATGTCCTTGAAACCCGTTAGAATAAAATGAATTTGTTAACATGAAGACTTGAGAAACATATGGAATTCTATTATTTCTATAACTAATAGTCTAAACCATATGGAATTCAACTATTTCGACAAGACGCCTCGTAGTGTTTGGTACTATACTCTTTCTTCAATGTTTAGATTCATTTTTTTTTAACAACTTATATATATATGTGTGTGTGTGTGTGTATGAGCTAGTCCGGGCCGGTTGACCTGTGGGTCAGCTACTGGTTCTGGTCCAGTCCGATCCGGTTTAGTGGATAGCCCGGCCCAGGCACATTAAATTAATAGGTTGGTCCGGTTAGGGTTTCATGGGTCATGGTCCGGTTAACCGGTCAATTTTAATGAATTATGTGGGCCGATTCATGGGTCGATCCGGCGCATTTGACAGGTCTAATTGTTGAGTATTGATGCTTACCTTTGTTACTTGCCTTCTATGTGAGAATGACTCTCTTGATACGTGAGTCACCAGTGTGGTTATAAATTTGTAATAAGGGCACAGTATGCCAAGTGGTTAGGTTTCCCGAATTTGGACCCATGAATTGTGAATACTCGGAGGTTCGGTACCTCATGATGGTTATTGGCTAAAACCTGGTGTGAAAGCGCATGTTTTTGTTAAGTTATTATTTGAATGTCCTTTATCTATGATCACCGAATTTAAACTGTGTTCCGCTCATCCTACTATGTTATTATTGTGATGTTCTGTTGTTAGTTGTTGTTTTCCTTTTCTTACTGCAATTACCGTATCGTTTTATCATTATGCGTAGTCTTATATAGATATTGTACTCTGTTGTTCTGTACTTATACGTGTCAGGTTATTTAGTTTAGTAGGTGTCTTGATTGTTCCTCATTTACCCTTTAAAAAATAATTTCCCACTAGTTGAAATGGTCATTTCATTATTTTCCTATAGTTAGGAATTTGAAATCACCTAGAATTTTGGACCTTAAATCATTTCTTATTTGAACTCTGTAGAAACTTATAATATTTCGAAATTTATAATTGATTAAGTTTTATATTATATAAATTATTACCTTGTTTTAAATACTAACATACGTACTTTGTCACAACCCAAATTTCCCTCCGTTGGGTATGGTGATGGCACCTAGTCTTAGGGACTAGGTAAGCCTAACATTAAATGAAACAACAACAATATTTAAATAACATCTAACAATTTGAAATAAAAATATCTTTAAAATTTACATACCCAAAATTGATAGTACAAGTCATAAGCTCTACAGAGTTTGCTAGAAAACCTCTAAAATAGAACTGTCTCGAAATAAGAGTGAACAATGTAAATACAAAATAAGAAGGTGACTTTGAAGCCATCAAACGCAGCAGTAGGTTTACCTTGAGTCTCCACGGCAACGATAGGCACAACTACTAACGATCAAATATTTGGATCTGTACAAAAATTCTGCAGAAGCGTAGTATGTGTACACCACAACGGTACCTAGTAAGTATCAAGACTAACCTCGGAGGAGTAGAAAAATAAGAAGATTCGCTGGATTATCATGGGATAGTCCCGGTTTACTGGTACCAGAAAATCGCACTACCAAGGGGTTTCTAAAGATGATGGTTCTGAGAAAGAATGATGACTTGGAGTGCCTGAAGATGTCCTACATAACCTTCAGCTTCCTATATGAACGATATGGACACAGTAAATCTTACCGTATCTTTTATAATGAATTAACCATCACTTCCCTGGGTTGGACTCATCGTAGGGCTTTTATATTCATCGTCTGCTTTCTAGGTATGATAGTGTTTCCAAACCAAGGGGACAGAATTTACACCAGGTTGGCCATGGTAACTAAAGCTTTAATGGAGGGAATTGAGGGACAAACATATACTATTGTTCCGATGATTGTAGCAGACAAATACCGGGATCTGGATCATTGCAAGAAAGGGTTCAAACATTTTGAGGGTTGCAACTTGCTATTGTAGATTTGGTTGTTAGAACATCTTCAGAGGAGCCAATACCGCCAAGAGTTTCCACGGAGACCATGGAACGATCACATAGCTTTCCACCATCCTAAAAGAATGACCTTTATCCCAGACAGGTTTGCATAACCAGAGAATGCTACAGAATGGGCACAGTTTTAAGCAATTTGACCGAGGACCAGGTTCATTGGATGTTCGAGTGGTTCCTACTAATGAATTCATTATCAGATCCAGGGATGTTCAGCATTCGATGTTGATTGGGTTAAGGGGAATACATCCCTATGTTCCCAGTTTGCTACATGTCCCCTCTGTTTCATAGAAATTGATTGTACTTCATGTTAGAAATCATGTTTTAGGCCCTATGATATCACTGTTGGGACCTGTAGAGGTCATGTACTTGCCAAATTAGTTGGTAATGGCTGTTTTGTACTCAATCATAGCTTTTCTTGCTTATTATGACTCAGTCTCTTACTGTTGATTATTGATAGATGTTATTATCTCTGTTTGGGCTGTTTTATATTTCTGAGAGCCCGAGAGACTAGGGAGGTTGATGACTGAGTGAGGCTTAGGGCCAAGTGGTGAGATATTGATATTATGGCACGTGAGTTGTCCGTGCAACACGTGAGTTGTTCGTGCAGATTACAGCGCTTGGGCTGAAGGAGCCCCTCCGGAGTCTGCCACCCCCAGTGAGCGCATGTACCTATTGAGTGTGAGTACTAAGGGCTGAGAGCCGAGTGATTGAGCTGTTGAGTTGAGTTGAGAGACTGTTGTCTTGAGGGACTGTACTTGCCTTCAATTATTGTTGCTCTAAAGTTGTTATCTGTCCTTGTTGTGCAGATTCCTGGAAGACTTGATATCTGGTCTACTTGAGCCTGAGCTGATTTGTCCTAAACTGCTAGATTAGAAAACTGCTAAATTTTTGGAATAAACTGGATTTGCATAGCTCATCACTGCTTCTCAGTTCCTTATTTGTTTCCGTTACTTACTGAGAAGGAAGTACTCACGTTACCTACACTTTGTGTGCAGATTCAGGTGAGACCGGTTGCAGAGTTCATTGAGTTCGTGCGCAGTTGGCTATCGAAGACATACGAGGTAGATGCTGGCATCCGCAGCCCTTGTCTTTCCCTCCATTGTTATCTTTTCTTTCTGTTTAGTATTAGCGGATTATTGTAAACTCTGATACTAGATTGATTTTAGATGCTCATGACATAGTGACACCCCGATGTCGGGCTATCTTTTCGCATTTTATTTTGAGTTTAACTCTTTTTATGAAATCTCTGTTATGAAAAGGTTTTGAACTATCTTCTTATGATATTGATGTGTTTTATGGAAATGTCGGCTTGTTTAGTACCACGATAGACGCCATCACAACGGGTTAAGTATTTGGATCGTGACATAAAGATATTTATAGATAGATAAGTATAGGTAAAAATCATAAATTGGATATATAAAAGTTTACACTTTCTCTTACTTATATAGATGTATTTTACTTGGTGTTGTGTCTGTCTAGCATCAAAATGTAGTAGTTTACATGGAAATAATAGATAGGGTGAAATTTTTTCTAAAATTATCCGAAATAACAATAATAACTATATACGGATAAAGCGATGGAAAAAAGTGTATGATTGCTTCAAGCATATATTTTATGAAATTTCTTATTGATACAAAACTTCTTTGAAACACACAAAATACCTATATATATATATATATATATATATATATATATATATATATATATGAAGAAAATTAAAATGTACAAGGAAAAAATTGCATATAAAGAATAAAATAGAAAAATATTTCAAAGAAAATAAAAAAAGAAATTATTAAAAAAAAAGTAGAAAGCAAATGATATTACCAATTTTAGCTCCTTGTTGTCAGATTTGTTATTCCGTTGTTTTTCATTTTTTCTTCTTTTTCTTTTTCTTTTTTTTTCTTCTTAATTAGGAGCAAGGAAAAAGAATGGTGATCGACTCATTGAACAACATATAATCTCAAATCCTCCATTGTTTTAAATATGCCCTTGGTTTTTGCGTGGTTATTAAAGACAACTATAAATTTAAACATAATTTTTTTAATAAGTGTAATCACAATAAAAAGAGATAAACATTTGCATGCACATGTATTCAATAATTAGTTTTACATATTGATGAAATCAAAAGGTTTAAATATTTGCTTAAAATAGAGTTAAGATGAACTTCATTTTCATTATTATAATTTTCTGAATATATCTAATATGCATTATATACATGTATAGAGTAATTCAATTTCACTCAATAGATGGTGAAACTTTTTTTTTCTGAATTTTTTTTTAGTCAAATGAAAGAGAACGTGAAATGAATAATTAAGAAAAATTTTTTTAAAAAAGAAGATAAATATGCAAAATTGAATTGCATTTTTGTTATATATTTCTTTTCCTATTCTTTTTCCATCTCAAACTTTTTCTTTCACTTCTTTTTCTTTCCATTCATATTCCTTTACCCCCTCTCTATTCATCCCCTAAATAAGGTTCTCATTGCAAAAATGATACTTCTCTTGTATCGTCTATTATTTTTTATTTATTTTTTTCCTTTTTCTACAACTTCTTTATTTATCTTTCCTTTTTCTTTCCTCTTTTCTACAGTTACTGAAAAACGCAGAAACTTTGGCCCCTCCCTTCTCCCTCTTAATGCCTATGAAATTTCATTTTCTCCTAATTCTTTGAGAGAAACATTGATAAAACTTACGGAGAACCACACCCCAAAAGCTAGCTATTGAGGTAGGAGAGCCCAAGACTATATAAACCCCACATCAGCAGTTTAATATATCGATGTGGGACTCAAGTCACATTTTTTAAAATAAACCATAACAAACCACCACACTCCGTTGTCATCCTCGACGGCTGTGCGCTAGACATTTCTAGCCCGGAGCGAACACTGCAATACTCGCTGTTGATACGCAATTTTTTCCTTTACATATTTAAATATGCATACATACTTTTAAAATATTGCATACACACTTACAAACATGCACAATATTTTTATAATTTTTCTATAATTTTTACAGGACTTAAAAACTAATTTATTTATGTATTTTATTTATAAAAATATTTAATAACTATTCTTCATATTATTTTTTATGAAGATTGATTATATAAATTCATCATTTTATGCCCATATAAACCCTTAAATATTTTAATTATATTTTTACAATCATATTTGCATTTTTAGGCTAGAATTATGTATTTTTGTAACAATAGCCTATATATATGCAAAATTATATTATCCATATAGAAAATGGCTTTTCATATTTTTATAATATTAAGTAAGTATTTTAAAATATTTTCACACACAAAACACATTTTTATCATTTATAAAGTACTTTATAAAATTGTTTTACTAAATTAATCGAGTATTTAAAATATAGCCCTAGAAAAGATCCAATTTCAAACTTAACCAGCCCAAATCCCATCTGACCCTAACGAGCCTACCCGACCCAATACCCTGGCTTATCCTGGCCGTTGATCATTTTGATCAACGATCCAGATCCCCACTTACCTTAATTAAACTCATATACCCCCTTCAAACCCTAATCATTTCTCACCCCTCCCCGCCGTCATCTGTTCCCTCCTCTCTCAGATACTCTCCACCTAAACCCTAACCCTAATCGCCGTCACCGGTGAGAACCTCCCTATTATGGTGTTTCCGTGCCTTCTCCGACCACCTCTGGTCTCCTATACTCCATGGCTCTTCGACTTCGTGAATCCTTTAGAAGATTCTCAAAAAAAGCCAACTTGTTTTGGTTTGGAACTCGTTTACCGGCCCGTCTTCGGCCGCTTTCGTTTGTAAGTAAGGATTTTCTCTTGTTTTTGTTTGAATCCATGAGTTTTTAACGGATTCTCTTCATCTATACTATTTTCTGAAAACCTTAGTTCACTACTGTTTGATTCTTCACAGATCTTTATAGATCCGAGGTTATTCGAATATTATTAAGTGTATTCCTTTAAAAATCCCCTGTTCTTACTAACTATCTCGATCTTAGTCACTCTCTTCTAAAACTAGGGTTCTTCCCAAACCTTCTTCAAAGAATTTTTTTCTACTTTCAATGTTTAATCTGCTCATCTCTTACGTATTTGACTAATTTTTGCACAAATGCTCAAACCCTGGACGTTTCTAGTGGTTATACTAATTTCTTCTTCTTTCGTTTATTATGTTGATTTCTGGCAATCAGTGGTACTAACTAGTTCTATTTTGGGGATTCAAATATTTTCCTTGTTAAATCTAGTATTCTTTGGGATTTTTGCCCTAATTGATCTCTACTAGGGCTTCGAACCAGTTTTTCTTGTTAAATATGGTATTTCTACGAGGTTACTTAATTGATCTCTATTTAGGGTATCTGAATAAGTCTTTCCTATAAAATTAATATTCTTTGAAGATTTTATTAGTTGATTCCTGTTAACTGTCCTATTAAAATCAGTGTGTGTGCTGAAATTTTATTTGTGACATGCTTCCCTATTTTATTGCCTTAACTAATGAACATAAGTTTGGAGATTTTTATTGACTCTTTATATGGCATGATTATGGATTCTTTGCCTTAATTAAACCTCATGTTGTGACCGTTAACTGATTACTCCCAAATTAAGAGGTCTATCCCGGACTCCCTCATGGAAATTGATTATGTGATTGCCCTTAATTGATTGAATTCTGATTCTCTTTACTTTATTTGTTCTACTCCCTAAGTACTATATATACACTCTTATTCTACCTCTCAAACACACGAACAATAGTTCAAAAAATACACACACACACACATAAAAACTTCCTCTCATCTCTCTTTTTGCTACTTGTGATCATTGCATGTCTAGCCGGCTGAAAGCCAAAGCTAGACTGTTGCATCCTGCCTGCTCTATTTTCTGCATTTGCTTCCTTAACTGGTATGTTCCTATCTCAATGTCATTCTGAAATTCAAATCTATGTGTTCCTTGTTGTTCCAAAGATGTTAAATCCATGTCTATTTTTGCACTAGTTTAATTGCTTATGTACATAATTCCATGTCATTTCATGTTTGTTGCTTTGACTAGTATGCTCAAGTTTCACCTGCTCTTATTTTAATCAGCATGTCTATTCTGTTTGAGTATCCAACATGGCCTTAGAACAACTTGTTTACTTGTATCTCCCTACCCTATAACCCCAACTAGTATGGCTACTTTGTCTGACTGAATTTCTATGGCTCTTTCTGTATTACTTAGCATGACTACTTCTGTATCCAGACCTATGTATCCTTATGTTTAACCAATATATTTATTGCAGTATTTAAATCTTAGGCCTTCTTGTCTCTTGTCTTAAGTAGCATGTTTACCCTATCACTAAGTATGATTGTAAGATCTAAGTGATCAGTATGTCTTATTAATTCCTGCCTGCTCTGTGTCCCTATTAATTAGCATGACTGTCTTCCCCTTCATCTTATATGCTCCTGCTTTAAACATCTTGTGTTCCCAATCCATGCCCCCTTTTGTGCAATTATTTGTTTACCTGGACTAATTAACAAATTGAAGATGGGCAATAGGATATTTTTGTGACTAGGCTGTTGTTTGCTGAACCTTCCTTTCCCTCAAAGGTTTTTAACATTTTTTTATTCCTAACATGTTTTTCTAAACTACTGCTACTCTTAAAAGTATTTTCACTCCTAAAGGTCTTATCTCCACACTGTTTTTCCCAAAAGTCATTTCAACTATGTCGAGCATTCTCACTTCTACTCCTAGATTACTTAAGTTCTGCCCCTCCAGTGTGTGTACTGCCTAGGGATCCATGAGATTCCTCCGAACTCTGGAACACTGGGGCTGGCCCTACTACACATAACTACTCTTCTATTCAAAAGGATCTTGGTGTGAGCATTGCTCGGGGTCCCTGAGGCACTTGGGAACTTTGACACACCAGGATACCCTTATTGGACATCATGAGGCCTAGTATTTTCAGTATTCACTTTGGGCCTATTTTAGGCTCCCTATAGTATAGTTTTTATTCATTATGTAAATTCATTTATGGGCTGTAATAATAATCTTTGTAAACAGATATTGGGGAAATTAGTAAACTGGGAGGGATTATTATACACATTTGTTGGGGAATGGGTAGATATCCTGCCTATAGGATATTAAAACAATGTTTACATTCCTAGAATCCATGCTAATAGGTTGTTACAATATCTTGTCTATCTAGATACCATGCTTATAGGTTGTTACAATATCTTTTCTATCTAGATACCATGCCTATAAGCTGTTAAAATATTTGTTCACTTAGACATCATGCCAATAGGATTCAAAAAAAATTGATCCTGCATTCTAATAACATGTCTATAAGTTTGCTGCAATGTTCGCTTAGATACCATGCTTATAAGGGTTTTAAAATTAATTAGTTTTGCCTGAAAAAGACCAGATTCTGCGTATTAACGATGTTCAAATCAATATCAGCATGTTTTAATCATTACATTTAGATGCCATGTTTATAGGATTCTAAGACCAGTTTCTGCATTTAGCTGCCGACATCTATAAGTCTAAAATCAGTTATTCAGTGCTTAGACCGGCATGTCTATAGGACTTAATAAACTCATATTTTAAAAATGGCTCGTAGAATTATAATTGCAGTTATATAGCATGTGTATAAGGTATTATACATAGGCAAGCCTATAGATAATCAATGTCTAATAAAAAAACCGTGAAACTGCTTTGCTTATTGTGACTTCCTAGATTCAACAGGTTCTAAAAATTCAGTAGGCAAACTGAATAGGTCTTTGATACTTTGGTCTTAACTCAATACTGCATATTCTTTGCTCACCTAGATATTATGTTCTAGGGTTTCTCTTAAATATCTAAAACTGTGTTTAAGACGTGGACTTGTTTGCTCTATTTGTGGAGGTAAAACTTGAGCCTTTAATTGTTGTATCTTTGGTCCAGTCGTAATTGTTTTAGTTGTCGCCTAGATTTTTCTCCTTTAAGTACCTTAGGATAGTCTAGAACTACCTAAATTAGAAGTCCCAAATACCTTAGGGCCACAAGGAAGGGACAGGTAGTGCACATATAGGGTATATCTTAAGGTTGCTAAAACGCTTTAGGCCATGACCAATGGGAGGGAATTGGGTAGTAAGGATATGATGACCTGCACACTAATGTCACATGTAGCCCCTCATTGAGGAGTGATTACCGGGCATTGCATGGGCATGATCCTTTAGGCTAACCAACCTAGGACTCATCTTTCCCAATTCCCACATGTGTTTAAATTCCCTGAACCTCCTTTACATATACATAAGCGGTCCAAATATCTTTACCTTTATTATGTAAACTTTCTTGATCATATATGCATGGGGAAAGCTACTTTATCTGCAAATACTTGCTTGTTTGATAATTAACTAATTCATATAGTTTAAGTTCAGCCCGGACCCACCATTGTTGACCGCGAGGGGTGCTTAACACCTTCCCCTCAAGGTTATTTTGAGCACTTACCCTAATCTCTAGTAATGCAAACTAGTCACAAGAGTTAATTACTCTAGGTGCCCTAACGCACCATAATACGTTAGGTGACGACTCTTCAAATACCCAAAAGGAAATGAGTTGTTTCCCCATGAATGTCGAAATTCGGACTTCCCCGCAAAAAAGGGAAAAATAAGGGGGCGCAATACTGGCGTTACCATCCAAGGCACGACTGACATAGAGGGTGGTGGGTAGCTCTGATACCATTGATACAACCTAGGAAGAACCAGACCCTAAAGAAGTTAGCTATTGAGGTGAGAGAGCCCAAGGTTTTAAACCCTACATCAACACTTTGTAGTACCGATATGGGACTCAAGTACCATTCCTTGCAATAGAAAATAACAAACCACCACGCTTCGCATCCCTCGTCCTCAATGACTGTGCGATAGATATTTCTAACCTCGGGTGAACACTGCAATGCCGACGTCACCAACCAAGGCACGATGGACCCAGAGGGTGGTTGGTGGCTCTAATACCATTAATACAACCTAGGGAGAACTACACCCCAAAAGCTGGCTATTGAGGTGTGAGAGCCCAAGGCTATATAGACCCCACATTAGCACTTTATAGTACCGATGTGGGATGCAATTCCCATTCCTTGCAATAGACCATAACAAACCATCACGCTCTATATCCGTCATCCTCAACGGATGTGCGTTAGATATTTCTAGCCCCGAGCGAACAATTCAATACCGACGTCACCATCCAAGCTATGGTGGACACAGAGGGTAGTGGGTGACTCTGATACCATTGATAAAACCTAGGGAGAACTACAGCTCAAAATCTAGTTATTGAGGTGGGAGAGCCCAAGACTATAAATCCCATATCAGCACTTTGTAGTACCGATTTGGGACTCAAACCCCATTCCTTACAATAGACCATAACAAACCACTATGCTCCGCATCCGTCGTCCTCGACGGCTGTGCGCTAGATATTTCTAACTCGAGGCGAATACTGCAATACGGACGTCACCATCTCAGGCACGGTGGACATAGAGGGTGGTAGGTGACTCTGATACTATTGATACAACTTACGGATAACCACACCGTAAAAGTTAGCTAATTAGGTGGGAGAGCCCAAGGATATATAAACCCCACATCAGTACTTTGTAATACCAATGTGGGATTCAAGCCTCGATACCATTGATACAACTGTCACGACCCGGATTTCCCACCCTTGAGAGTTGTGATGGCATCTACTCGTGAAAGCTAGGCAAGCAAATTATTAGGGCTCTACACAGTAACAAACAATCCCAAACAGTTGTAAACAGAAACTAAAGTTAAACAGATGATAAATGTGGAAGAGTTGTAACATAATCAAATAAACCAATACAAGTCTACCCACGAATCTGGTGTCACAACTTCACGAACATATACGAGTTACTACAAATACTGGTCTGAAAAGAAAGTACAACTGTTCTCGAAAAAGAAAAGAGATAGCAGCAAGCTAAGCATGGAAGAGGGACTTCAGGCTCTGCGGACGCCATCAGATCTTCCTTGGTCTCCCTAGACTGAAGGCAGCTACCTCAGCTACTCATCGGGTCCGGTACCAAAATCTACAAAAAGAGTGCAGAGTGTAGTATCAGTACAACCGACACCATATATTGAGTAAGTGTCGAGCCTAATCTCGGTGAAGTAGTGACTAGGCTAGGACACGACAATCATATATACATGTGCAGTTAAATCATATACAGACAGAATCATAATAGCAGGAATCAATAGAACAAAGTGGGAAGGGAACATGCTGCGGGAATAACCGGTTATAACAATAAGCCAATAAAGAAGCATCAATAAAGAAGCATAGTGATCATCATATCTACATCAACAAGAATAATGAACCGGTAACATGTGCACAACATCACCCTTTGTGCTTTTACTCTAGTCCTCACCATATGAAACAACAGAAATGACACGGTATCACCCTTTGTGCATTACCTTACATAATCATGGCAAGACATCACCCTGCGTGCATTATTCCTCACAATATCAGCACGACATCACCCTGCGTGCATTATTCCTCACAATATCAGCACGGCATCACCCTTCGTGCATTAACTCTTAAATCATGGCACGACATCACCCTCCGTGCATTAACACTCATAATATTGGCACGACATCACCCTTCGTGCTTTACGCTCTCTAACAATATCATGCACGACATCACCCTTCGTGCTTTACGCTCTCTAACAATATCATGCACGACATCACCCTTCATGTTTTACGCTTTTTCTCACCCTAAACAATGGAAAACAATATGTCTCGGTAAGGGAATCAACAATATCAACAAAATATCACGGCAAGGGATTCAACTATAACCAATCTCGTTTCAACAATTTCCATACAAAATGACACTTCAATTTGAGTCAATACTCAACAATGGTCAATTACCAAGAAACTTTCATCAATTGAGCATGATTGGTACATAATAGGTTCACAAAGTCATGATATAAGACTCACGGACATGCTTGACACCAATGTATAGATACTCGTCACCACACTTATACATCGTACTCGATACAAACACATAGCAAATAGACCATAACTCCTATTCCCTCTAGCTAAGGTTAGGCCAAATACTTACCTCGATTCCACGGATAAATTAAGCCTATACTACCACTTTACCTCTCGGTTCCACTTTCAATTCGCTTGTATCTAGTCATAATTCACTTAATAACATTAATATATGCTAGATAAACCAATTCTAATGTATGAAAATAGATTTTCCATTATTTTCCCCCAAAAAGTAAAAAATCGACCCCGGGTCCGCTTGGTCAAAACCCGAAGTTCGAACCAAAAACTGATCACCCATTCACTCACGAACTCAAATATGTAATTAGTTTTGAAATCGGACCTCAAATCGAGGTCCAAATCCTCAAAATTTGAAAATCCTAACTTCTACCCATAAACACCCAATTTCCCATGAAAAACCCATGATTTTGAAATGAAATCATGTAAAAAATGTTATAAATTGAAAACAAATAAGTTAGAAATCGTTTACCTATGATTTGGGGAAGAACTCTCTTCAAGAAAATCGTCTATGGGAGTTTAGGGTTTGAAAAATTATAAAAGTGAAGAAGAATCCTGTAAAAAATCCCACTTAACAGGTCTCTGATGTCGCAATTGTGACCAGGGGTTCGTAATTGCAAACCCTTTGGAATTCTTTCATTTTCGCAATTGCAAAGGCAAATGTCGCATTTGCGATGGACAGGCTTCGCAATTCCCAACCCAGTGTTCGCATTTGCGAAGAGGGCCTGCGTAGGCTTGGTTCACATTTGCAACACTGTGGTTGCATTTCCGAAACCTGAGCACTTCGCATTTGCGAAGCCTGATCTCACAATTGCGAGATCAGAGGCCTATTACACAGCTGCAACATACCAGCAATTTTCCTAAGTCCAAATTCACTCTGTGGCCTATCCAAAACTCACCCGATTTCTCGGGGCTCCAAACCAATCATGCACGCAAGTTTAAAAACATCATATGGACTTGCTCGTGCGATTAAATCATCAAAATAACATCAACAACTACGAATTTAACCTCAAATTCATGAAATTACCCAAGAACATTGAAATTTCCATCTTCTCAACTATAGGTCCGATTTATACACTATACCAATTCCGATTCTTACCAAATTTCACATATTTAACTTAATTATTGTTTCAAACATGTACCAGAATCTGGAACCAAGATACGGACCTGATACCATCAAAAAAATATATCATTTCACTTCTAAAAGCCTTTATATTTTCCAGCAAATAATTTTCTTTAAAAATTCTTATCTCGAGCTTGGGACCTCAGAATTTGATTCCGAGCGTACGCCCTAGTCCCATATTTTACTATGGACCCTGCGGGACCGTCCGATCATGGGTCCAGGTCAGTTTACCAAGAATGTTGACCAAAGTTAACTTTAACCAATTTTACAGACCAAATTCATTATTTTTGTAAAATTTCACATAAAAGCTTTCCGGAAATGCGCCGGACAGCGCACAGAAATCGAGGTGAGACAAAAAGAGGGTTTTAAGGCCTCGGAACACCGTTTTACTTCTAAAACAAGAGATGACCTTTAGGGTCATCACATTCTCCACCTCTAAAACAACCGTTTGACCTTGAACGGACATAGAAAAGTACCTGAGTCAGTGAAAAGATGAGGATAACGGCTCCGCATATCAGACTCGGACTCCTAGGTCGTTGCCTCAATAGGTTGACCTCTCCACTGCATACGAACTGAAGGGAAATTCTTCGATCTCAACTGATGAACCTGCCGGTCTAGAATAGATACCGGCTCCTCCTCATAGGTTAAGACCTTGTCCAACTGGACAATGCTGAAGTCTAACAGGTGGGATGGATCACTATGATACTTTCAAAGCATGGACACATGAAACACTGGGTGCACAGCTGATAAACTCAACGGAAACGCAAGTAGGTAAGCCACATATCCCACTGGATCAAGAATCTTGAAAGGACCAATGAATCTAAGGCTTAGCTTGCCCTTCTTCCCAAATCTCATCACGCCTTTCATGGGCGACAGCCGAAGCAACACTCGCTCTCCGACCATGAATGCCACATCGCGAACCTTACGGTCAGCATAACTTTTTTGCCTTGACTGAGTTGTATGAAGCCTATCCTGAATGATCTTAACTTAATCCAAGGCATCCTACACTAGATCTGTACCCAACAATCGAGCCTTTCCCAACTCAAACCATCCAACCAGCAACCGACATTGCTTACCATATAATGCCTCATAGGGAACCATCTAGATGCTCGATTGGTAATAATTGTTGTAGGCAAACTCTGCTAATGGAAAGAACTGATCCCATGAACCTCCAAAGTCAATAACACATGCTCGGATCATATCCTCCAAAATCTAAATTGTACGCTCGGACTGTCCGTCCGTCTGAGGATGAAATGTTGTACTCAACTCGACCCGAGTACCCAACTCGCTGAAATACCCTCCAGAAGTGCGAGGTAAACTGCATACCACAGTTAGAAATGATAGACATGGGCACACCATGAAGACGAAGGATCTCACGGATATAAATCTCTACTAACCACTTAAAAGAATAGGAAACTGCCACAAGAATGAAATGCGCTGACTTAGTGAGCCTATCTACAATAACCCACACTGCGTCGAACTTTCTTTGAGTTCGTGGGAGTCCAATAATGAAGTCCATAGTGATACACTCCCACTTCCACTCAGGAATCTCAATCTTCTGGAACAAATCACCAGGTCTCTGATGCTCGTATTTTACCTGCTGACAATTCAAACACCGAGCTACATATGCAAGAATATCCTTCTTCATCCTCCTCCACCAATAATGGTGCCGCAAGTCCTGATACATCTTGGCGGTGCCCGGATGAATAGAGTACCGGGAACTATGGGCCTCCTCTAGAATCAACTCACAAAGTCCATCCATATTAGGCACACAGATATGACCCTACATCCTCAAAACTCCATCATCTCCTACTGTAACCTGCTTAGCACCCCCGTGCCGCACTGTGTCTCTAAGGACAAGCAAATTAGGGTAATCATATTGTCGATCTCGGATACACTCAAATAATGTAGATGAGCGACTATGCAAGCTAGCACACGGCTAGGCTTAGAAACATCCAACCTCACAAACTGATTGGCTAAAGTCTGAACATCCAAAGCAAGCGGTCTCTCAGTGACTGGAATATATGCAAGACTGCCCATACTGGCTGTCTTCCTACTCAAAGCATCGACCACTACATTGGCCTTTCCCAGATGATACAAGATGGTGATATCATAGTCTTTCAATAGCTCCAACCACCTCCTTTGCCTCAAATTTAGTTCCTTCTGCTTGAACAAGTATTGCAAACTCTTGTGATCCGTGAACACCTCACA
Organism: Nicotiana sylvestris; assembly: GCF_000393655.2. Classification (NCBI taxonomy): domain Eukaryota; kingdom Viridiplantae; phylum Streptophyta; class Magnoliopsida; order Solanales; family Solanaceae; genus Nicotiana; species Nicotiana sylvestris. The sequence continues at coordinate 70,673,735 of NC_091063.1, forward strand.
TGACATGCCATAAAAATAATGCCTCCAAATCTTTAGCGCGTGAACAATGGCTGCTAGCTTCAAATCATGAACTAGATAATTCTTCTCGTAGATCTTCAACTGTCACGAAGCATATGCAATAACCTTGCTATTCTTCATCAACACCGCACCGAGTCCAATATGAGATGCATCACAATACACTGTATATGGACCTGAACTTCTAGGTAATACCAACACTGGCGCCGTAGTCAAAGCTGTCTTGAGCTTCTGAAAGCTCGCCTCACACTCGTTCGACCACCTAAAATGGCACCCTTCTGGGTCAACATGGTCATCAGGGCTGCAATAGATGAAAATCCCTCCACAAACCGACGATAATAGCCCGCCAAACCCAAAAAACTCCGGATCTCTGTAGCTGATGTGGGTCTAGGCCAGTCCTTGACTGCCGCAATCTTCTTAGGATCCACCTAAATACCTTCTACTGATACAACATGACCCAGGAATTCAACTGAACTCAACCAAAACTCACATTTCAAAAACTTAGCATATAATTGACTGTCCCTCAAAGTCTAGAGAATGACTCGAAGATGCTACTCATGCTCCCCCCGGCTACGGGAGTAGATCAAAATATCATCAATGAAGACAATCATGAAGGAATCCAATTTAGGCTTGAACACTCGGTTCATTAAATCCATAAAAGTTGCTGGGGCATTTGTCAACCCAAATGACATCACCAAGAACTCGTAATGCCCGTACGAGTGCGAAAAGCTATCTTAGGGACATCAGATGCCCTAATCATCAACTAATGGTAGCCAGATCTCAAATCAATATTCGAAAACACTTTGGCACCCTGAAGCTGATTAAACAAATCATCAATCCTCGGCAATGGATACTTGTTCTTAATTGTGACTTTGTTCAACTGCCGATAGTCTATACACATCCTAATCGATCCATCCTTCTTCTTAACAAACAACACCGGCGCACCCCAAGGCGAGACACTAGGTCTAATAAAGCCTTTATCAAGCAGGTCTTGCAACTGTTCTTTCAATTTTTTGGACTCTGGCGGGGCCATACGATATTACGGGATAGAAATAGGCTGAGTGCCCGAAGCCAAATCAATGCAAAAGTCAATATCCCTATCGGATGACATCCCCGGTAGGTTTGAAGGAAATACCTCTAGAAACTCACGAACAACAGGCACAGAATCCATCGACGGAACCTCAGCACTAGAATCACGAACATATGCCACATAAGCCAAACACCCTTTTTCAACCATACACTGAGCCTTTATATAAAAAACAACCCTACTAACAAAATGACTAGGAGTACCTCTCCACTCCAATCGAGGAACACCCGGCAAGGCTAAGGTCACAATCTTGGCGTGATAGTCCAATACAACATGATAAGGGAATAACTAGTCCATCCCTAAAATGACATCGAAGTCTACCATATCGATAAGTAAGAGATCTACACGTGTCTCAAGACCCCCAATAATAACCACACACGAGCGATAGACTCGATCTACAACAATAGAATCACCCACCGGTGTAGACACATATACATGTGCACTCAATTCCAATTGAAATAAAATCTTTAGGATAAATCAATGCAATTTAGGAGGAATCAATGAGAGGACATCAATTCAAATCCTGGATTTTCGAATTGAAAGAGATATTAAGAGAGATCAAGAATACTCACCAGAGAATCATGAGCCACAACCAAATAAGGGGCAAAATAAGATGACACATATGAATATGTAGACCCTGGATCAAATAAAACTGAAGCATCTCTGCTGCATACTAAAATCGTACCTGTGATGACTGCATCGGAGGCCTCAACCTCAGGTCTAGCTGGAATAGCATAACATCGGGGCTGAGCCCCACAACTCTGAACTACATCCCGAGGATGGCCTCCTGCTGGCTGGCCTCCACTTCTAGCTGCCCGACCTCTACCTCTAAAGGCCTGACCTCCACCTCTAACACCTCGACCCCTACCTCTAGTTGGCTGAGTAGGTAGTGGAACACTCGGTTCCTAAACCATGACACGGGAACCTTGATGCTGAGAGCTGAGAGCTGCTCGAGGGCAAAATCTAGCAATATGCCTCGTATCGCCACAAGTATAACAAATCCTCAGTTGTTGAGACTACTGACCCTGATGGCCTGAATAACCACCCTGAAAACTCTGGAGCGGCAGTCCACTAATAGGAGCTGGTGGTGCACTATAAAGTAGCTGATCTAAATACTGCATATGAGAACCACGACCACCTGGAGCACCCTGAGAAGCTTGAAGTGCTGAATGAAACGACCTGGAAGGATGGACCCTACCAAAAGAATCCCTACCTTTGGACGAGGCACCACTGAACCTGCCAGAATGATGAGGCCTCTTGTTAGACCTTGTCACACCTCCTTTTTACACACCCCGAGAGGTATATAAGGGAGTTTTTCCAATTTAAGTGACATTAATCGAAATGAGATTATTTTATTTATCAGAGTCGCCACTTGGGATAGTTTATTATGGTGTCCCAAGTCACCGGTTTATTTTTAAATCCCAAATTGAGGAAAATTTTAATTTTTAAAGGTCTGCAAATCAGAAATTCTAGATAAAGAATTATGTTAACTCGGGAGAAGGTGTTAGGCATTTCCGCGTTCCGTGGTTCTAGCACGGTCGCTCAGCGATTTATACTTGGCTTAAGTTGTCTAATTACTTATTTTTAGGACATATGTGCTTTTATCTTTTACTGCTTTTAATCACTTGATAATTCGTAATTAAAGAATTGAGTTACGCGTAAGTAAACTCTTTTCTTTTGGCGTGTCAAAAATCATGTCACGCGAACGTGTCCACAATTAATAACGCTTTATTTATTTTTTAAGAAAAGTTTAGTTGAAGTTGCGCGAATGCATCCCTCGAGTTACTTTTAGAATTAAATTCGCAATTATGTTATGCGAATGTATACATAATCACAATACTAGTCTAAATCAAGCCTAAAACAAACTACGATTATTCAATTTTTAAAAGCAACATTAGGGCCATGGATGATTTAATTTATTTATGGAACACCTCAAACCTTTTCTATAAGTGTTAGTTCTTACTCTAATCTTACAAGCGCCATGAATTATAAACTTTGTTTGGCATAGCACACCTCACTTATTTTAATAAAAAGGAGTTGCATTTTTATTTTAACAATTAATCAGGCTTTATTAAATATTAAGAAAGTTCGGTCGAAGTTGCACGAACGCATACCTCAATTTCGTTATTAGGATCATAATCATGTCACGTAAATATGTACACAATAACGATAATTTATTATAATTAAATACGCGAACAGAGATTCAATACACGGATAGTTCGTTAATTTACATGGTTCAAACCTATCTAAGAGAGGTTAATAGTAAGAGTTACATCATAGCTTGAACAACTAATCTAAATGACTATCTCAAAGTTGAAATTTTACAATTTTTCAACTAACTCCATAAGCTTTCACATTATTAGCATAACGGACCAGTCTCAAGCGATATTCAAAATAAGATTTCCAAGAGGGCAGGATTCAAATGCATTTCAAATATCAAGCAAACAAACAAACAAATGCATAAAACATATTGACAACAATCAAGACTATTAACTTCATAATGCAAAGACAAACACATCACAACTGGACCACTCAGTGTGGATAAATCTCATATCAAATAACAAACTAACATGTACTTCAAATTTTTGATTAACATCTTAACAAAAATACAAAGGTATAGTCACATACCTAGTAACTTGAATTCAAACAGAAGATCCACGACCAAATAAAGGTCAAAGAAAAACTTTGCCATAACATGCATTTGAGAAGGAAAAGCAAGAGTTCATCAAATTTGAAGAATTAAACCCAGCAAACACAACTTCTTTACACCTAAAATTAGAGCTTCGACTGACTGAAATTTTCAGCAATTACACGAACAAGGTGAGCTAACAGCTAAAGCCGAAATCTGAAATGGATGGAACTCAAGCAAAACAACTTTGGATAGCGCCTCAACTCAATCAACCTCTATACTTGAAGCCCAAATCAACTAAGAAGTAGAAACTTAAAATATTTTGGCATTTCCTTTGTTAAAATTTCAGACATCAAACATCTTAAAAAGAGAAGCATCATTTTACATGTTTCTACTTTCTATGAAATTTCCAAAGAAACGAGAGAATCGAAAGGAAATTCCAAAAGAAAAAAAATCCCAAATTTTTTTCTTTTTGTCCTCTCGTTCTCTGTCCGTGGGTAAGGGTTGAAGAAGAGAAGAAACAACTGGTTTGGTGGTGTGCTGAAGAAGAAGGGCTATTAGGTTTTTTCCATTGAAGTCCGATACTTCGGTCTTTAAAAGTGAAGATGAGAGTCAAGAGCTAAACCAAAGGGACGGGGTACGCTATCGCCTTTGTGTAGGGGTCTAATGGTTTCTAATGTGTTAGGTCTCCTTTTATGTGAGAGATTAGGGAATAAAAAATAGAAAAGGGGTAATAGGTTAATGGATATTGGTATTGGAATTGTCCTGGGATTTAAAATTAATTTGGGCCATTTTAGGAATTAGCCCAATTTTAGAAGAAACAAGACCAAAAATATATTCTTCCAAATTTCCTTTTCTTTGTTTTTTTCTTTTCCTTTTCTTTAATTAATTAAAATCCTAAATTAATTTATTTTTGTAGAAATTAAAATTCTTTATTTATTTTTACCATTAAAACAACTAATTAACTTAAAACTAAAGAAAAATGCTAATTTTAAAGGCTAAAATCTAAATATGTAAAAATGACTATTTTGTGATTTTTTGCTTAATAAAATTAATTCCTACATGCAAATTGAGCCTAAGATGGTATGAAATTAAAATGTGACAAATTGTTATTGTCGCACCTCCCTTTTTCTTTCCGTGCCCGCAGGGCGCGTGGGGATAATTCTCCAATTAAAGGACAGTCGAAACGGGATTTGTTTATTTGTTTCAGAGTCGCCACCTGGGAATTTTGAGGCGTCCCAAGTCACCAATTATAATCCCTGAATCGAGGAGAATATGACTCTGTTTATTTTTCTGCGAACCAGAAATCCTGAGTAAGGAATTCTGTTAATCCGGAAGAAGGTGTTAGGCATTTCCGAATTCCGTGGTTCTAGCACGGTCGCTTAACTGTTTTTATTATTGGCTTAATCAACTTGATTTTATTAAATATTGATGTTATCTGATTTTACTACCGCTTATACTTATTATGATTGAGAAACCTTCTTTGAATCGAATTACGCGTACGTATATTCGTGTTATAAATTAAAAAGATGCGGAATTGTGTCACGCGCACGTGTACACAATTACTTTTGACAATATATTTATTAAGCACATTTTTTCGAGATTGCGTTGAATCAAGAATAATTATTTTTCTTGGATAATGAACCGTACATATCGGATTTTTATGAAATTGATTTAACGCTTTTAGAAAAATCATTTTATTAAATAATCATTCGAAATTGCGCATACGCATAATCCGAAATTTGCTTTTAAAAGTATAATCAGGGTACGCGAACATATCCCTAATTGCGCAAAATATTTGCAATGATGTTAGAGATTTTTCCACAAATTGTTTGTTTATATGAAAATACTGAGAAATTCATACTCAAGGGGTGTCTTTAAATTCTTTTAAAAGAAATTCACAAATTTGAATATTGCCCGTTGACTATAATTTCCGAGTATTAATTATGTTCATCCCAAGACTATTCAAACTCTCAATGAAAGGATAAAAATATGATTAATGCTATTTTTGACAATTATAAAACGTATATACGCTAAAGAATGAATTGTATATAAAACTGAAAATAAATTATAAAGGAAAGAATATTTTCAAGAACTTTTATTATTATTAATTAGTGCAAATTCTATTCTAATTACCATTGATATAAAGTTTTGCAATTTGTATCTTACTCTTATATACTTGTTTTGATCCAATAGGCGAAATTAACTTAATTAATTATGCCTATGATTGAGTTATATATATAATCAAACCCATTTGATTCTAGATCTATATGAATTATTACAACCATTAACTTTCACATCGTATAAGTTCATAAACCCTTTTATTATTAAGAAAGAGAACAAGTCTAATTGACTAAATAAAATGAATATTGCATACAATATTACTTACCATATTTGACATCATAAACATAATGGATTATACTAACTCGTCTTTCAACTGTGGATTATGAACACAACCAATGTTATGCCAAAAGATAGCTAATTGCAATCAATCATCATCTAGCTTTAAACAACAATTAATTATCTAACAAAATAAACTGATAGCATATTTTCCTTGATATTTCCATATTATGCTATACCTATCTAACAATACCGCAAAAAAAAATGTAAATAAAGCCAACTTTCTGCAGGCTTCCTATTTACACAACTCATAGATAACTAAACTAATGAAATTTGACATGAATAACATTATTACAAAGTTTTATATGAATTTCAAAAATAAAACAGTTAACTTGTAGCCATCGAGTCGAACTCACTACTGGTTAACCAACATGAAACCAAAGCTGAAATTTTCAACTAAAGAACTCAAATGAGTAGAAGACAGTATTACAATTCAAACTCTATTTATTTGTCATGTTGAATCTCTTTCCAACATAAAATTTAAAAGACATGTACCTGAAAATGAAGGTAGGAGGAGTAAATTTCAGCAGTAGCAGCAATAACAAAATCAGTAGAATATACCAATAACACAACAAGCCTGAACAAGACCCGTTGACCCAGATGAACAGTGACAGAGACTTAAGGAAATTTCAGATTTTCTGAATAACATTCACAGGCAAACAACGGACAGATTCCAGAAAGAATGCATTTCATATTTCAGTTTCTTTCTGTTGTGGATTCCTTATTTCTGATTTTTCTGTTTCAGATTGTGTGTGTGTGTGAATGTTCTCTTTTCTATTTCTCTTTCTGTTTTCTTCCTCTCTTTCCTTTTTAAAAAAAATCTGAGTTCTTTTCCTTTTTTTTCAGAATCTTAATCCTAAAAATCTCTTCCTTCTCCTTTTCTTTTTCTTTCTTAAAATCTTCTCTAACTCTCTTTCTCTGAAAAACTGCCTTTATTTTCTGAAAAGAACTCTCTCCTCAACTGTCTGTCCAGCTCCTGTATTTATACAGGGCTGGTCCTAGGCAATTTAAGTGCTTCTTGGACCCCCTTCTTCTTTTAAAATCAAAAGTTCCATTAAAAACTGCTTTTACTACTTTAAATCCCATTAAGTGAACTTTTTTCCTGATTTCCAGCATTCCATTATCCCTTGTTCCCCATTAGTATCATTAACTAATAGTCACTAACATTACATTATCAGCCCACTATTATATCATATTACCCTTACTGTTTTATCCCAGAAATGCCCTGTAATTTTACTGTTATTACAGCCCCAAACCAAACTGCCTAAACCTTAACAAATTTATCTGAACTAACATGTTTAGCAGCAAATAACCAACCCCTGAATCAAACAAACCTTTTGTCTTTACAGATCATGCTAAACAAGGAGAGCTAAATTTAGATTGAACACTGAACTTGCATACAGACATATTAACAATACACACAACTCAACAGAACATTTCAACTGAAATTCAACAACTGAACAAAGAGCAACAAATGCAGGAGCATTGTCAGTTTTTTGACACTGCCCTGAACTTTAATGTTCAGAAATTATAACACTTATTTGATGAATTTTATTGAACTAGGAACAAAGATGACTTAATTAATGAATATTAGTCAAACTGATTATCAAATAAGAAACGACTAATTACAACAAAATAATCCATCCGAAATAGGTTGCTTCAGTCAACATTTTTAGAAACAAGATTAACAATATAACTAATCGACGAACTTAATCGAGTCGATTACACACATTGTAATTAGTCACAACCAACAGAAACCATTCACATTCGGATCAAGTAGATAGGTAGGAGACAGAAATGACAGAATTGATCAAAACAAATATGAAAAATTAAAAAGCTATTAAAACAGGCAACAATACATGTAGAATAATACAAAAAGAAATAGAAAATACCTCTGAATCTTCAATCAAACTCGAACTCAACTTGGACTTCGGTTTTTTTTTTGTTTGAAATCAAACTGACCTTAGTCGAAGTATTTTCCACTGAAAATACTTCGACTAAGGTCGATTAAACCTCAATCTTTATTTAATATGCACGGAATCCAAAAGTTTGGTATTTTTTAGGGTTTCAGGTTCTCGGATCTTAAATTCGAACATTTCAGGGCGGATTCGAAGGGAACCAAACATGATACAAGGGTGAGGGTAGCCTAGGGGTCATTTGGTGTTAATTTGAAACGGATCTGAGTTTGTTCTTGTTTGGTCCGAATCTTCAAAAGAAGATTCGAGAAGTTCAAAGTTGATTCGAACTAAACTAACTTCAGATCCATAACAAGGGTTGTTAGGGGAAGCCATGGTGTTAATTTGGGGCTGATTGGTTTAGATCAGGTTTTCAGGCCAACCTTCGATTTAAGATTCGAAGGGTTGGGGCCTGATTCGAAGGAAACTAAGGTCGGATTCGTGTAGGGGATGTTCAGGAGGTCCTAGGGTGTTAAGTTGGTGACCGGCGGCGTTGATGCCGCCAGGTTTCAGGCGATGGAATCCTAGGGCGGCTAGGGTTAGGAGTGGGGGTTTGGGACGATGATGAACAGTGTAAAAGGGGGGGGTGTTTGGTTAGGGGCCGGGGTAAGGTTAGGGATTTATATAGGGGTGGGGTGGACTGGTATCGTCTGTTGGATCAAGTAGAATGGATGGCTGAGATCTACTCACTTAACCAAACGATGTCGTTTGGTTTAAGTTGGAGGACGGGTTGAACCGGGGCAGTGGGTCGGGTAATGATCACGGGTTAGGGTGATGAGATCTCAGCCGTTGGATGAATTGAATCCAACGGCCCTTGATGAAGGGTGATGAAACGTCGTCGTTTCGATTTGTTTGAATTGGACCGGGCATGGGGCTGTTGGGATTGGGCTGTGAAGGGGATTAATTTGGTTGGGCCTGGATTTAAATCCAGGTCCGAATTTTATGTATATGTATTATTATATATTTTTTTATATATTTTTTTTTAATACAAAATTTTAATTGTAATTAAAAAACAATTTTACCTTTACAAAAATATATTAATTACTCTATAACAATTATTTAACACATAGACAAAAACATCAATCACACAGTGAAACATTTAAAATAAAACCAATGCATATTTTTGTGATTTTATTTAAATTATCTCTTAAATGCATAATTAAATCCTATATGCATGCAATATGTATCTTATTTTATTTTTTCATTTTATTATGACAATGTAAACACTTACGGACATAACACAAGTATTTGACACCATGCAAATTCAAAAATTACACAGTAAAAGAAATTTATTTTATTTTTTAATTAATTTTGGAGTAGTTTTTCGTTAAAGCAAAAATCACGTGCTCACAGCTGCCCCTCTTTGTGCGGAAACTCGAAGAGTTTTCGTGCAAAGATAAAGTGAGCGGATACGAGCGATTTTTGCCCGTTCGAATACTCCGTGGGAAGCATTTTTAGAAAGATTTGACCGAACCTCTGCTTCAAAGGTTTCCTACATATCCTTGGCTATAAAGGAATCAGGTCAATGTAGTTCGGGAAAATTTTGGGTAGCTGGGACTACCGTGGGACTGTGATGTTACTGTGGCTTCGTGCTGTTTTGCTGACCTCCTTATTACACCTTACTTTAAAGGAAATACAAAAATTAAACTAGATTATGGTACAGGAATTGTAAAAATCTTATCTAGATCATGCCCTTGCGTTTCTTGTTGTCTTGATATCTTGGTAACTCTTGGGCATTTGGCTTGTTCCGTATTCTTTTCATTATGTCCTGTATTTTCTTTTGGGACTCTTGTTGTTTCTTGCTGGGGATTCTGTTGGACTCCTCTGCTTTATTGATTCTAAGTGTGCTCCTTTTCCATATGAGCGGGCTTTTGATTTCAACATTTCGATTTCATTCCCTCGTTCTTCAGGTGGGTGCCTTGACTGCTTCTTTTCTTTCTTCATCCTTATTCTCCAGGTGGACGCCTGACTTTTTAATTCTCTGTCCTCATTCTCCAGGTAGACGCCTGACTTCTTCTTCTCTTTGTCCTCATTCTCCAGGTGGACGCCTGACTTCTTCAATTTCTTTATCCTCATTCTCCAGGTGGACGCCTGATTTCTTCTTTTTCTCATCCTCATTCTCCAGGTGGACGCCTGATTTCTTTTCCTTTATCATCCTCATTCTCCAGGTGGACGCCTGACTTCTTTAATTCTTTATCCTCATTCTCCAGGTGGACGCCTGACTTCTTCTTTTTTCTCATCCTCATTCTCCAAGTGGACGCCTGACTTTTTCAATTCTCATCCTCATTCTCCAGGTGGACGCCTGACTTCTTCAATTTTTCATCCTCATTCTCCAGGTGGACGCCTGATTTCTTCTTTTTCTCATCCTTATTCTCCAGGTGGACGCCTGATTTCTTTTCCTTTATCATCCTCATTCTCCAGGTGGACGCCTGACTTCTTTAATTCTTAATCCTCATTCTCCAGGTGGATGCCTGATTTCTTTTCCTTTATCATCCTCATTCTCAAGGTGGACGCCTGACTTCTTTAATTCTTCATCCTCATTCTCCAGGTGGAGGCCTGACTTCTTCTTTTTCTCATCCTTATTCTCCAGGTGGATGCCTGATTTCTTTTTCTTTATCATCCTCATTCTCCAGGTGGACGCCTGACTTCTTTAATTCTTAATCCTCATTCTCCAGGTGGATGCCTGATTTCTTCAATTTCTCATCCTCATTCTCCAGGTGGACGCCTGACTTCTTCTTTTTCTCATCCTTATTCTCCAGGTGGACGCCTGATTTCTTTTCCTTTATCATCCTCATTCTCCAGGTGGACGCCTGACTTCTTTAATTCTTAATCCTCATTCTCCAGGTGGATGCCTGATTTCTTCTTTTCTCATCCTCATTCTCCAGGTGGATGCCTGACTTCTTCTTTTCTTTACCAGGTATTTCCTGACACAAATATTGTATTTGCCCCTATTTTTAAATCAAAGAAAACTTTGTTAGTTTAAAGCAAGGTGGCTGGCTGTGGTATTCTTGCCGATAGTGATGTTTCTCTTCGTCTCTCTTTATTGCCTTGGAATGATTGAAAAGACTGTTTTGTCTTTATAATTGATCCTTGACTATAGGATTCCCCTCTATGTGTTTTCCTTCAAAACCTTTCAACTGTAATCCTATGCCTCTTCTGACTTTGCTGATCCACTTTTGATTTCATTTTTCTTACACCCATATTTTATCTCCCACCTTTCGTGGCCGTATTTTGTAACCTTGGATCTTGGTAGTATACCTTGACATTTTTTCTTATTTGTTTAGAATAAAACTTATCTCAAAGCTTGGAGAAAGTAAGATTATTAGTAGCGAAATATGCTGATTTCGACAATTATAGAATGAAAAGAAATATCCAATTTTTGGATGACTGTTGGAAAAAGAATAAAGGACTTATCTGATTGGAATTACTGGCACCAATGATCAGGGTATGCATTTCGGATTAATCAACCCAGTCTTTTAATCAATCTCCTTTCAATTGTCTCAAGGAGTTTTCATCGATAAATTTGTCTCGTTTTTCACTTCTTCACTTCCTTTTCGCCTTATGGTGCCTGCGAAGGTTTTCACCAATAAGACTCTCTCATTTTACTCTTCTCTCAACTTTCGTCGCCTTATGGTGCCCCTGGGAAGGTTTTCACCAATAAGACTCTCTCATTTTACTTTTCTCTCCACTTCCGTCGCCTTATGGTGCCCGTGTGGGTTTTCACCTATAAGACTCTCTCATTTTTACTTTCTTTCCTTGTTTGTACCACTTCATTTGCTTGCATCAGCATTTTTCTAAGATTGATCGAAAGGTCTTTTTGGTATAAGGTTAGGAATGGAAAAGGTATTAAAAGCTAAATAGCTGTGGTATGGGTTTAAAATTACAACTCTTGGAATCTTTTCTTATTTCCAATACAATTCTTGCCCCAGTCTCTTGATTGGGGTCTCTTGATATTTCTTTTCCGTGCACATTGTGCATGTTGTGCACCCTATGACCGAGCCGTGAGGCGCCTACGTATCCTTCTTTGAGGAATCAGGTCAAACGTAGTTCATTACATAATAATGAAGATTTTGATCTTTTTTTTTTTTTTATTGATTCCAAGAGAGGTTAGGAAAGAAACAAGCATGGCTCAAAGGGGAAGCAAATGGTATAGTGTTTGGACAGCAGAATAAATTGCCTTTGTCATTTCAATCTTTGAAATAGTGCTAAATACAAACATTCAAAAGTTATGCATAATATCTCTTTACCGCGTCAGAATTGATCGCCATATCTATGCATTTGCCTTCAATATCTGTTAAACATAGTGCACCATTCGATAATACTCTGGTCACAATGAATGGTCCTTGCCAATTCGGAGCAAATTTGCCTTTTGCTTCAACCTGATGTGGAAGAATGCGTTTTCAGCACATGCTGACCTACTTCGAACTTCCGGGGACGCACCTTTTTGTTGTATGCTCTTTCTATTCTTCTTTGATATAATTGACCATGGCATACTGCGGTCAATCGTTTTTCATCAATCAAATTTAACTGTTCTAGACGGGTTTTGACCCATTCATCATCATCAATCTTTGCTTCGGCAATGATCCGAAGGGAAGGAATCTCAATTTCTGCAGGAATTACTGCTTCGGTGCCGTATACCAACAAATAAGGAGTTGCTCCTACTGAAGTGCGAACAGTAGTGCGGTATCCCAATAATGCAAAGGGTAATTTTTCATGCCATTGTTTTGAACCTTCTACCATTTTCCGCAGTATCTTCTTTATGTTTTTGTTGGCTGCTTCTACTGCTCCATTCGCCTTGGGCCGATATGGGGTAGAGTTACGATGTGTAATCTTAAACTGTTGACATACTTCTTTCATTAAGTTGCTGTTAAGATTAGCACCGTTATCCGTGATGATCACCTTCGGGATTCCGAATCGACATATGATATTTGAGTGGACAAAATCGACCACAGCTTTCTTGGTCACTGATTTGAATGTCTTGGCCTCAACCCATTTGGTAAAATAATCAATAGCTACCAGAATGAATCTGTGTCCATTGGATGCTGCCGGTTCAATTGGTCCGATCACATCCATGCCCCAAGCAACGAAAGGCCATGGTGCCGACATTGTGTGCAACTCGGATGGTGGAGAATGAATCAAATCTCCGTGTATTTGGCATTGATGACATTTGCGTACAAAACTGATACAATCTCTCTCCATGGTAAGCCAATAGTAACCAGCCCGTAGGATCTTCTTTGCCAACACATATCCACTCATGTGGGGTCCACAAACTCCTGAATGTATTTCAGCCATGACAATTGTAGCTTGTCTGGCATCTATGCATCTTAATAATCCAAGATCTGGTGTTCTTTTATACAAAACTCCTCCGCTCAAGAAGAATCCATTTGCTAATCGCCTGATGGTCCTCTTTTGATCTCCTGTGGCTTGTGCGGGATATATGCTCATCCTGATATATTCCTTGATGTCGTGGAACCATGGTTCTCCATCAAATTCTTCTTCAACCATATTGCAATAAGCGTGCTGATTGTGGATTTGAATATGTATTGGATCCACATAAGCTTTGTCTGGATGGTGCAACATTGATGCTAGAGTAGCCAATGCATCAGCAACTTCATTATGGATTCTTGGAATATGTTGGAATTCCACTGATTGAAACCGCTGACAAAGATCATGTAGACATTGTCGGTATGGTATGAGCTTCAAATCTCGGGTTTCCCATTCTCCTTGAATTTGATGTATCAAAAGATCCGAATCTCCCATGACTAAGATTTCTCGGATACCCATGTCTGCAGCTAGCCTTAACCCCAAAATGCAAGCTTCATATTCAGCCATATTATTGGTGCAATAAAATCGCAATTGAGCCGTAACAGGATAGTGACGCCCTGTTTCAGAAATGATTACAGCTCCTATTCCGACTCCTTTCATGTTGGCGGCTCCATCAAAGAAAAGTTTCCAGCCAGGTTTTTCGATTTGTTCCACCTCGTCGATATGCATTGTTTCTTCATCAGGAAAATAAGTCTTCAACGGCTCATATTCCTCATCGACCGGGTTTTCGGCTAAATGATCGGCCAGTGCTTGAGCCTTCATTGCAGTTCTAGTCACATAGATGATGTCGAATTCCGTGAGCAATATCTGCCACTTTGCAAGTCTTCCCGTTGGCATAGGCTTTTGAAAAATGTATTTCAAGGGATCCAAACGAGAAATGAGGTAAGTAGTGTAGGATGACAAATAGTGTTTCAATTTTTGAGCTACCCATGTTAGGGCGCAACATGTCTTTTCCAGATGAGTATACTTAACCTCATAAGCTGTGAACTTCTTGCTAAGGTAGTAGATGGCCTGTTCTTTTCTGCCAGTGAGGTCATGCTGCCCCAATACACAACCAAATGAATTTTCCAAAACCGTCAAGTAAAGAATCAAAGGTCTTCCTGGCTCTGGCGGGACCAACACGGGTGGGTTTGATAAGTACCCTTTTATTTTATCGAACGCTTCCTGACACTCATCGGTCCATTTGACTGCAGCATCCTTTTTTAACAATTTGAAAATTGGCTCGCAGGTTGTTGTGAGCTGAGCAATAAACCTGCTGATATAATTTAACCTTCCCAACAAACTCATTACTTCAGTTTTGTTTCTTGGGGGTGGCAGTTCTTGGATGGCTTTGATCTTTGACGGATCTAGCTCAATGCCTCGTCGACTGACTATGAATCCCAGCAACTTTCCGGATGGAACTCCAAATGCGCACTTGGCAGGGTTAAGCTTGAGGTTGTACCTGCGAAGTCTTAAGAAGAACTTCCTCAAATCCCCAACGTGGTTGGTCTGATGCTTTGATTTTATGATTACATCATCCACGTATACCTCAATTTCCTTGTGTATCATATCATGAAACACTGTGGTCATTGCTCTCATATAGGTTGCTCCGGCGTTCTTCAAACCGAATGGCATTACCCTGTAGCAATAAGTTCCCCATGGTGTGATGAATGCCGTCTTTTCTGCATCTTCTTCATCCATTAGAATTTGATGATATCCGGCATAACAGTCCACGAAAGATCCTATATCATGCTTGGCACAATTGTCGATCAAGATATGGATATTGGGTAATGGGAAATTATCCTTTGGACTTGCTTTGTTGAGATTGCGATAGTCGACGCATACTCTAATTTTGCCGTCTTTCTTTGGCACAGGAACGATATTAGCTAACCAAACAGGATATCGAGTGACTCGAATGACCTTTGCTTCCAATTGTTTGGTGATTTCTTCTTTAATTCTCACACTCATATCAGGCTTGAATTTTCTCAGCCTCTGCTTGACAGGAGGCACCATTGGATCGGTGGGCAATTTGTGGACCACTAAATCAGTGCTCAAGCCCGGCATATCGTCATATGACCATGCAAAAACATCTTTGAATTCTATGAGTGCTTTAATTAAATCCTCTCGGATTTTTGGCTCGAGGATGGACACTTATTTTAGTTTCTCGGACATTACTCGTGTCCCCTATATTGACATCCTCGGTATCATTCAAGTTAGGTTTGATTTTTTCCTCAAAGTGAATTAACTCTTTACTAATCTCTTCAAAAACCTCATCTTCATCATATTCTGATTCATAATCACAATATGTTTCTTGAATTAATATTTCGGAATCAGATTGATTTTTAAGACTGGGCTGAAGATTCCTCATGCATGCCATATCACTAGAGCCAGCATAAAAAGAACAAGACTCCTTTCGAATTGGGATAGGAGTGGCTTCCCAATTATTGAGCTTTGTTTTCGGTCCAACGAATTGAACTTCTGCATTGCTACACTCTTCTCTGCTTTCCAACATATTCACATCACCAAACAATTTCTCGAACCTTTCAATTAATTCCTCCTCAGGATTGATCCGGGATTTAGGAATTGTTGTTACCGGGCGATTTTTAGCGCCGGTATTGACAAAAGACTTCGACAGCTGTGGTACTGGTTTTGGAAGAACCCATGCTTGGTGTTTCAACTTCCTGGCCTTTATCACGTCATTGGTGGTAGGTGTGAACCCTAAACCGAATGTTCCCCAGTTCTCGGGGAGAGATACTGGTTGTACAATTCCTTGCAAAGATAAGCCCAGACCTTTGCCGGGTATAAAGCCATTCTTCAGCATTTCATAAGCTACCATGACTGATGTAGAGGACACCTTTGGATTCGCAAGGTATTTTCCTTCTGGAATTTTCTCTACCAACACTGTGTCTGATACTTGGTATACCCATGGTCCTTGGTCAATTTCTGCTCCCTCGACTGGTACAATGGTGCTGTTGTGAGCATTTAAATTTTCTTCTCCATGCACGACTATTTCTTGATGGTCCCATTCAAACTTGACAACCTGATGTAATGTTGACGGGACTGCTTTAGCAGCATGGATCCATGGTCGACCCAACAACAAGTTGTAAGAAACAGTCATGTCCAAAACTTGGAATTCCATTGTGAATTCAACTGGCCCTATAGTTAGTTCCAACACTATGTCGCCAAATGAATCTCTACTTCCACCGTCAAATCCTCGTACGCAGATACTGTTCTTTTGAATCCTCTCCTCTTTAATTTTTAATTTGTTTAAAGTGGAGAGAGGGCATATGTTTGCACTGGACCCATTGTCGACCAATACCCGGGTTACTACGGAGTTTTCACATTTCACGGTGAGGTAAAGAGCTCTGTTGTGCTCGGTACCTTCCACAGGTAATTCATCATCAGCAAATGTAATCCTGTTCGTCTCAAAGATTCTGTTGGCTATTTTGCCCAAATGATTTACAGAGATCTTTTCAGGAACATGAGCTTCATTCAGGATTTTCATCAATGCCAGACGGTGTTCCTCTGAATGGATCAGTAATGATAACAATGAAATTTGAGCGGGGGTCTTCTTTAATTGATCCACAACAGAATAATCATGGAGCTTCATTTTTCTTAAAAACTCCTCCGCCTCTTCTTCCGTCACAGCTTTCTTCGTGGGCATTGGATTGTTTTTAGTTTTTCTCAGCTCTTCGGGAGTAAAACATCTTCCCGAACGAGTCAAGCCTTGTACCTCACACACTTCTTCCTTGATTTCTTTGCCTTTGTACATTACGGTCACCCGTTCATAGTTCCATGGGATGGCTTTGTTGTTGATGATTGGCAGCTGAATTACAGGTGCAATAATAACTCGATCTGTACGTGCTCCTTCCACAATTACGACGGGTTTGTTAGCAACCCCTGGTACTATCACCTTTGTCCTCTCTTGTTTTGCGGCAACTTTGTTCGATGATCCCTCATCGACTATCATAGACGGTTCACCACCATTCTTGTTATGCTTAGATACCGGCTTCTCCTCCATTAACTGCTTATCTGGCTTGGTTTCATGAGACTTGATCATCATGACAGTTTGTGACGGCTTCTTTGTCTCCCCATCAGCTTGTATGATTTCTATCATATTAGCCTCTTGATGGGCTGGCATTGGATTTCTATTGATATTTGGAGCTTCGGGGGTTTGAACCTCGATTTTATTAGTGTCAATCAGCTCTTGTATTGCATTTTTCAAATGCCAACATTTCTCCGTATCATGGCCTGGTGTACCGGAGCAATATTCACAGCTAATGGTGTAATCCAGATTCTTTGGTGGAGGATTGGGTAGCTTGGATTGTATTGGTCTCAACATGTCTAACTGTCTCAGCCTGTGGAACAGACTAGTGTAAGACTCTCCCAATGGAGTGTAAGTTTTCTTTTTCTGTTCCCTTTCTCCCCTGAATGCTGGTCTAGGCCTGAAACCTGGTCCGGGATAAGCTCGGGGGTAGGTATTTGGTGTGACAGGAGCACGCCAATTGGTGTGAACAGGTGGCTGATTGTATGCTTGAGCGTGGTTAATGGCGAAATGAGGCTCTGAAGGGTGATAGTAATGTTGGGATGAATCATGGTGGTAAGCTGATTGGCGAGGTCGTTGCTGATTATAGTAAAGCGGTGAACCCCTGGGTCCTGGCCAAATTCCTGAATCAACTACGGTTGCTTCCTCCCTCTTCTTTCTTCCGATTCCTCCTACCCCGCCTTGAATAGCTTGAGTAGTTGCCTTAATTGCTGAATAGCTCATGATTTTGTTTGTCTTGAGGCCTTCTTCTACCATACCTCCCATTTTCACTACCTCGTTGAATGATTTTCCAACCGCTGAAACCAAGTGGGCGTAGTAAGTTGGTTCCAAGGCTTGGAGGAAGTAGTCTACCATTTCGCTCTCCTTCATAGGAGGATCCACTCTTGCTGCCTGTTCTCTCCACCGAAAACCATACTCTCTGAAACTTTCATTGTGTTTCTTCTCAAATTTGGTCAAAGATAATCGATCTGGGATGATTTCCAGATTGTATTGGAAATGGTATGCGAATGCCTGTGCCAGGTCATCCCAGGTGTACCATCTTCCATGGTCTTGGCGTGTATACCACTCCAAAGCTGATCCGCTTAGACTTTGACTGAAGTAAGCCATCAATAATTCATCCTTTCCCCCAGCTCCTCGCATCTTGCTACAGAAACCCCTTAGGTGGGCTACTGGGTCGCCGTGCCCGCTGTATAGGTCAAATTTGGGCATCTTGAAGCCAAATGGCAATTGTACATTAGGGAATAAGCATAAATCTTTGTAGGCTACACTGACTTGCCCACCTAATCCTCGCATGTCTCGGAACGACTGTTCTAGACTTTTGACCTTCCTGAACATCTCTTCTTGTTCAGCATTTTTGGCTGGCTTGTTAATTTCGGTTGGGAGATCAAACTGAGGAGCAGGTGAATTGATTTCGGAGGCTTTGAAGGTGGGCTCCGGGGGTAATATTGGTTGTCTTGGGCCTGAAATGTAGGCTCACTAGGAGATTTGTGAAATGTAGCAGGGGGAGGTGCTACAAAAACAGGAGTCATAGGTGGAGGAAGGTACGGAACTGGTTTTGGAGGTGGAGACTGTGGTGTCTGAGAGGTGGTGCCTCGGTAGTGCTGATAAATGGGGAAACTTGGGGATAATTCAGTGGTGATATTATCCTGAGTTTGGATTATTGATGGAGCAGGGTTATTTGGGTAAGATGGGGGCAACTGTCCTGTAGACCAAGCTTGATACATTTCTGCCATTTGCTGCTTGAGCTTAAGCATTTCTTCTTTCATTTTCCCGACATCCATCTCTTCTATCTCCATACTTGTGTCAACATCTGGGATAGACATACTTTCGGGTATTGGTCCTTTTGATCTTGTGTGATAGTGATAATATGCCAGTATACTCTTTAGAGAAACTAACTGGTTGAATTCTGAAAATGAACAAACTTGTTAGTTTCGAGAGTTTAACACATATATAATCACACGTTGAGATGCAATGCTCCTAGACAAATAATCCCTTTCTATTATGCATTCGCTCGGTTGCTTGTATCGTCCCAGCTTTTGAAATTTTTTATTGTTATTCACTTTTATTTATTACAGATATCTTTATCGTGGTGGTCGACTCTTAGAGATTGCCTATGTATTATGTCAAACATGAATCAGACCTTGCATAGTTCAGAATAAAGTCAATCACGTTTATTTATTACACAAAGATGGAATTACATTTGAAAACTTTAAGAAAATAGCTTGAAACACACACGCTTAAATCAAAATAAAAGATACAATTCATAACATCTCACAACATGCCCCACTTTCCACTTTTGTTCTCTAATATTGGATTATCTGCTCAATGTGGGGCTTGACCTGGATGGCCTCCCAGCGTACGATACATCCTTTCCAACTCCATTGCTAGATGACGAGCAAAAGTGGGCGCATGCTCTGTAAACCTTTCATAATCCATTCCTTGGCAGTTTACATAACTTTGAGATGTGAAGACTGCCAGGTCGTGGATTTGTGCCCTGAAACCTTGGAGACGTTGGTCTTGATCTTGCAATTGCTGCTGACGAGTGGTGGCTATATCTCTGACACGGTTCTCACGATCTAGAGCTGATTCTAACAAAGCTCGGAGTCTGGCCTGCTCTAATCTTGCTTGCGCTCTTTCCTTGTCGAGGTCTGCTTGTTGGTGTTCTTTGTTGCATCTTCTTGCCTCTTCTAGTTGTGCACGAAGCTGGTCTTCTGATCGCATCCAATAGTCTTTTTCCTTATTGAATTGTGCCTTGTCTTTTTCGGACTGCCTATCCTGGCGTTCCTTGTTAGATCTGGCTTCTTCATTTAATTGTTGGATCCTTTCTTTTGCTCTGCTCAATGCCCTTTCGTTTTCTGCAAGAATGGAGTCAAAATCTTGCATTTTTTCGAAGAGATTGGCGATGGTTTTTTGATCTTTCCAGCTTCTCTTTGGCGTTTCAGAGACTCTTTTCATTTTTTGGAATCGAGCATGAAGATTTTCATTCTCACAAGCTAGACTCTTTTTCTCGCCTTTGGCTTCTTGTTCTTGCAAATCTTTCTCCAAACTGAGGCTTCTTAGATTTTCTTTTAGGGCATGGATAGTGGCTTTGTACCCTTTTTCTTTTTCTCCCCAGATTAACCGTTCTTGGATTTTATCATTGAAATTTTGAACATGGGGTCTTTTTGTTGGCCTTTTTAGCTCAGGTTCTGGTACATCATCCACGCGGGACCGCTTTTCGAACCACCTTGCATATCCAGGATTTATCTCACCCTTGGTAGCGTCTAGGACTTGAGTATCACTTTTCAAGTATCGGCACCCATTCCACATCTGCTGAAGTAGAGCTTCGGGAATAGTGGCTTCTGGGTGTAATTCGATTACTTGCATACTCAAATCTTCATCATCAGGAACTATTTGATATCTCCCTAGTTGCCTTAAGACTCTTAGTGGTGCATATGGCTGAATGCTTCTTAATCCCAATAGTAGTAGATAACTATTTGAGGTTGACATATGTATTACTTCCCTCATCGGGAGCCATCCCAGAGTCCATTCAATTTGATTTGCCGTTAAAGCCTTTAGATGAGATACCCATGCTTCTATCCCTTCTGGAGCTTGATAATTTTTTGTTCTTTCCTCATAGCTCTCGATGCAATTATCATTTTTTGACCCATATTGTATGATCTTGGGCTGTTGTTGGAGATGCTCCATCACCCACATTTGCAACAAAATTTTGCATCCTTCGAAGACCGTTGCTCCTGATTTACATAAAGTCAGAGCCCGATAAATATCTGACAGAATGATGGGGACAAGGGTGTGATTTTCTTTAGTGGTGAGGATTTGCACAATTTTTGCGGTGCGAATATCAATTGTTCGCTCTTTATTTGGGAAGACCATGACTCCTAGAAAAGCCACCATGAAAGCAAATCGTCGGTGTATCTGCCAAGTGTCTTTGTTTTGCTTATTAGTAAGGCCTTTCTCATGAATTTCGAACCCATCTGACTTTCCAAATCTGGAATACAAAAAGTTGAAGGAACAACATCCATTGATGACATTGCTTTTCCTGATTTGACTGCTGATGTTCAGAAGACCGAAGAATCGATGTATTGAAGGAGCCTTTGTGAATATCAAGCTTTGATTTCTTAAACTTCCGTCAAAACCAACATAGCCAGCTACCTCCTCTAATGTAGGAGTAAGCTCAAAGTCAGAGAAACGAAAAACATTGTGTACAGGGTCCCAGAAAGTTACTAATGCCGTAATCAGATCATCCCGAGGCTTAACTTTCATAATGTCCGTGAGATTTCCCAAATGCTTGACGACCCATTTTTGACCGTCTTCGCCTAAATCATACCACCACATTTGAAGCTGACATAAAAATTCCTCCGTACTTGTGGATGAGGGGCTTTGTGTAGTGCTCATTTTGTATCTGAAATTTAATTTTAATAAAGTCAAAATTTATACTAAAATCATTTTCGAAATTTTTTCTTTTATTTTTTTAAAAAAAAATTAAAACTATATTTTTTCGAAAATTTTAAGGCAACCCATTTTATTCCTTGCTTCTTACCATGATTTTATTTAAACTGGTCAACAAGCATGTTCGAGGCAAATGAATGCACAAGTAGCAAGTAGGATGCATCATGATGGTCTTTTAATTTTTTGGGTTCACCTGTCCTAGACAGACCCAACCCCTGTGTTGAGTCTCCAAGGGCAAATGCATATGATGCAAATATTCGTTCCTACTAGGGATCCGGTACATGGCTGAGTTATTCTAAGTGTAAAACCTTAGGTTGATTGTTCTAAACCTGGCTTACCCAAACGGACAGTTTGAGCCGAAGCGGGGGCAACGTACCGGGAGCACGAAAGTCTGCCCGGCCTAGTTACTTGTCCCAACTCCGTCTTATTTGGTATGACTTTAACAGAAAGGTGGGTCACGCGCACGTGTACACCATAAATTCAGAAGACTCAGAAAGAAGGGGGTTTCGTAGCAGTTGTATATATGCACAATTTCAAATAATATTAAAGCGGTAAAAAAAAACATTTAGCATATTAGCATATAAACAGTTGAAAATTATATAGTAAGTAAAGCCAATAAAAACAGATATTTTAAGCTCGAATTCTTTAAACCCTGAACCTATGGTTCTGGGTTAAAATAACACTTTTATCCCCAGCAGAGTCGCCAGAGCTGTCGCACCTCCCTTTTTCTTTCCCGCGCCCGCGGGGCGCGTGGGGAGTTTTCTCCAATTAAAGGACAGTCGAAACGGGATTTGTTTATTTGTTTCAGAGTCGCCACCTGGGAATTTTGAGGCGTCCCAAGTCACCAATTATAATCCCTGAATCGAGGAGAATATGACTCTGTTTATTTTTCTGCGAACCAGAAATCCTGAGTAAGGAATTCTGTTAATCCGGAAGAAGGTGTTAGGCATTTCCGAATTCCGTGGTTCTAGCACGGTCGCTTAACTGTTTTTATTATTGGCTTAATCAACTTGATTTTATTAAATATTGATGTTATCTGATTTTACTACCGCTTATACTTATTATGATTGAGAAACCTTCTTTGAATCGAATTACGCGTACGTATATTCGTGTTATAAATTAAAAAGATGCGGAATTGTGTCACGCGCACGTGTACACAATTACTTTTGACAATATATTTATTAAGCACATTTTTTCGAGATTGCGTTGAATCAAGAATAATTATTTTTCTTGGATAATGAACCGTACATATCGGATTTTTATGAAATTGATTTAACGCTTTTAGAAAAATCCTTTTATTAAATAATAATTCGAAATTGCGCATACGCATAATCCGAAATTTTGCTTTTAAAAGTATAATCAGGGTACGCGAACATATCCCTAATTGCGCAAAATATTTGCAATGATGTTAGAGATTTTTCCACAAATTGTTTGTTTATATGAAAATACTGAGAAATTCATACTCAAGGGGTGTCTTTAAATTCTTTTAAAAGAAATTCACAAATTTGAATATTGCCCGTTGACTATAATTTTCCGAGTATTAATTATGTTCATCCCAAGACTATTCAAACTCTCAATGAAAGGATAAAAATATGATTAATGCTATTTTTGACAATTATAAAACGTATATACGCTAAAGAATGAATTGTATATAAAACTGAAAATAAATTATAAAGGAAAGAATATTTTCAAGAACTTTTATTATTATTAATTAGTGCAAATTCTATTCTAATTACCATTGATATAAAGTTTTGCAATTTGTATCTTACTCTTATATACTTGTTTTGATCCAATAGGCGAAATTAACTTAATTAATTATGCCTATGATTGAGTTATATATATAATCAAACCCATTTGATTCTAGATCTATATGAATTATTACAACCATTAACTTTCACATCGTATAAGTTCATAAACCCTTTTATTATTAAGAAAGAGAACAAGTCTAATTGACTAAATAAAATGAATATTGCATACAATATTACTTACCATATTTGACATCATAAACATAATGGATTATACTAACTCGTCTTTCAACTGTGGATTATGAACACAACCAATGTTATGCCAAAAGATAGCTAATTGCAATCAATCATCATCTAGCTTTAAACAACAATTAATTATCTAACAAAATAAACTGATAGCATATTTTCCTTAATATTTCCATATTATGCTATACCTATCTAACAATACCGCAAAAAAAAAAAATGTAAATAAAGCCAACTTTCTGCAGGCTTCCTATTTACACAACTCATAGATAACTAAACTAATGAAATTTGACATGAATAACATTATTACAAAGTTTTATATGAATTTCAAAAATAAAACAGTTAACTTGTAGCCATCGAGTCGAACTCACTACTGGTTAACCAACATGAAACCAAAGCTGAAATTTTCAACTAAAGAACTCAAATGAGTAGAAGACAGTATTACAATTCAAACTCTATTTATTTGTCATGTTGAATCTCTTTCCAACATAAAATTTAAAAGACATGTACCTGAAAATGAAGGTAGGAGGAGTAAATTTCAGCAGTAGCAGCAATAACAAAATCAGTAGAATATACCAATAACACAACAAGCCTGAACAAGACCCGTTGACCCAGATGAACAGTGACAGAGACTTAAGGAAATTTCAGATTTTCTGAATAACATTCACAGGCAAACAACGGACAGATTCCAGAAAGAATGCATTTCATATTTCAGTTTCTTTCTGTTGTGGATTCCTTATTTCTGATTTTTCTGTTTCAGATTGTGTGTGTGTGTGAATGTTCTCTTTTCTATTTCTCTTTCTGTTTTCTTCCTCTCTTTCCTTTTTAAAAAAAAATCTGAGTTCTTTTCCTTTTTTTTCAGAATCTTAATCCTAAAAATCTCTTCCTTCTCCTTTTCTTTTTCTTTCTTAAAATCTTCTCTAACTCTCTTTCTCTGAAAAACTGCCTTTATTTTCTGAAAAGAACTCTCTCCTCAACTGTCTGTCCAGCTCCTGTATTTATACAGGGCTGGTCCTAGGCAATTTAAGTGCTTCTTGGACCCCCTTCTTCTTTTAAAATCAAAAGTTCCATTAAAAACTGCTTTTACTACTTTAAATCCCATTAAGTGAACTTTTTTCCTGATTTCCAGCATTCCATTATCCCTTGTTCCCCATTAGTATCATTAACTAATAGTCACTAACATTACATTATCAGCCCACTATTATATCATATTACCCTTACTGTTTTATCCCAGAAATGCCCTGTAATTTTACTGTTATTACAGCCCCAAACCAAACTGCCTAAACCTTAACAAATTTATCTGAACTAACATGTTTAGCAGCAAATAACCAACCCCTGAATCAAACAAACCTTTTGTCTTTACAGATCATGCTAAACAAGGAGAGCTAAATTTAGATTGAACACTGAACTTGCATACAGACATATTAACAATACACACAACTCAACAGAACATTTCAACTGAAATTCAACAACTGAACAAAGAGCAACAAATGCAGGAGCATTGTCAGTTTTTTGACACTGCCCTGAACTTTAATGTTCAGAAATTATAACACTTATTTGATGAATTTTATTGAACTAGGAACAAAGATGACTTAATTAATGAATATTAATCAAACTGATTATCAAATAAGAAACGACTAATTACAACAAAATAATCCATCCGAAATAGGTTGCTTCAGTCAACATTTTTAGAAACAAGATTAACAATATAACTAATCGACGAACTTAATCGAGTCGATTACACACATTGTAATTAGTCACAACCAACAGAAACCATTCACATTCGGATCAAGTAGATAGGTAGGAGACAGAAATGACAGAATTGATCAAAACAAATATGAAAAATTAAAAAGCTATTAAAACAGGCAACAATACATGTAGAATAATACAAAAAGAAATAGAAAATACCTCTGAATCTTCAATCAAACTCGAACTCAACTTGGACTTCGGTTTTTTTTTTTGTTTGAAATCAAACTGACCTTAGTCGAAGTATTTTCCACTGAAAATACTTCGACTAAGGTCGATTAAACCTCAATATTTATTTAATATGCACGGAATCCAAAAGTTTGGTATTTTTTAGGGTTTCAGGTTCTCGGATCTTAAATTCGAACATTTCAGGGCGGATTCGAAGGGAACCAAACATGATACAAGGGTGAGGGTAGCCTAGGGGTCATTTGGTGTTAATTTGAAACGGATCTGAGTTTGTTCTTGTTTGGTCCGAATCTTCAAAAGAAGATTCGAGAAGTTCAAAGTTGATTCGAACTAAACTAACTTCAGATCCATAACAAGGGTTGTTAGGGGAAGCCATGGTGTTAATTTGGGGCTGATTGGTTTAGATCAGGTTTTCAGGCCAACCTTCGATTTAAGATTCGAAGGGTTGGGGCCTGATTCGAAGGAAACTAAGGTCGGATTCGTGTAGGGGATGTTCAGGAGGTCCTAGGGTGTTAAGTTGGTGACCGGCGGCGTTGATGCCGCCGGGTTTCAGGCGAAGGGGAATAGGGGCGGCTAGGGTTAGGGGTCTGTTTGGAACGATGATGAACAGTGTAAAAGGGGGGGGGTGTTTGGTTAGGGGCCGGGGTAAGGTTAGGGATTTATATAGGGGTGGGGTGGACTGGTATCGTCCGTTGGATCAAGTAGAATGGATGGCTGAGATCTACTCACTTAACCAAACGATGTCGTTTGGTTTAAGTTGGAGGACGGGTTGAACCGGGGCAGTGGGTCGGGTAATGATCACGGGTTAGGGTGATGAGATCTCAGCCGTTGGATGAATTGAATCCAACGGCCCTTGATGAAGGGTGATGAAACGTCATCGTTTCGATTTGTTTGAATTGGACCGGGCATGGGGCTGTTGGGATTGGGCTGTGAAGGGGATTAATTTGGTTGGGCCTGGATTTAAATCCAGGTCCGAATTTTATGTATATGTATTATTATATATTTTTTTTTAATACAAAATTTTAATTGTAATTAAAAAACAATTTTACCTTTACAAAAATATATTAATTACTCTATAACAATTATTTAACACATAGACAAAAACATCAATCACACAGTGAAACATTTAAAATAAAACCAATGCATATTTTTGTGATTTTATTTAAATTATCTCTTAAATGCATAATTAAATCCTATATGCATGCAATATGTATCTTATTTTATTTTTTCATTTTATTATGACAATGTAAACACTTACGGACATAACACAAGTATTTGACACCATGCAAATTCAAAAATTACACAGTAAAAGAAATTTATTTTATTTTTTAATTAATTTTGGAGTAGTTTTTCGTTAAAGCAAAAATCACGTGCTCACAGTTATGATTTTAAAATATTAAAAATGCATGGAATACAACTAAATAAAGAAAAACTTCTAGAAAATCAATTAAAATCATTTTTGGTCTATTTTTTAAGAGTTGTTTTTATGTAGGGAAAAAATTAGGTGCTCACAGACCCCTGACCACTCCCCTGTGATAGAACCATCTCAACTCTCCTGGCCACATTGGTCGCATCCTAAAAAGAAATCTCGATCCCTGTCTCCTTAGCCATCTGCAATCGAATCGGTTGAGCGAGTCCCTCAATGAACCTCCTCACCCTCTCTCTCTCTCTCGGTGGGAAGTATGATAAAAGCATGACGGGCCAAGGCAATGAATCGGGTCTCGTATTGAGTAACGGTCATGTAACCCTGCTGGAGGCGCTCAAACTGCTTCCGATCATCCTCCCTTTGAGTAATAGGTAGAAACTTCTCCATAAATAATTGAGAGAACTGATCCCAAGTCAAAGCCGGTGACCCAGCTGGTCTAGCCAAACAAAACTCTCTCCAACAAGTCTTGGCGGAGCCTGACAGACGAAAAGCAGCAAAGTCGACCCTATTGGTCTCCACTATCCCCATGTTCCGAAGAACCTCATGACAGCTGTCCAAATAGTCCTGGGGATCCTCTGAATATGTACCACCATAAGTAGTAGTGAAAAACTTTGTGAACCTATCCAACCTCCTCAAAGCATCAACAGACATAGTTGTTCCATCACCGGTTTGAGCCACAATACCCGGCTGAACTACCTCAACTGGATGAGCTGCTGGAGTCTGAAATTGGGGAGCCATCTGCTCCGGAGTGAGAGTAGCGGGAGTCTGTGCTCCTCCCCAGCCTGAGAGATGGCTGGTGCTACAAGAAGTAAGCCTATTTAGGCGACACTCTCCATAAGGCCCACTAGATGGACCAGAGCATCCTGAAGTACCAGGGTGGCGATGAACTCCTCAGGGACCTGAGCTGGCCCTGCTGGAAAAGTCTGGGCTGGAGCCTTCTCCTCAAACTCTACCTGAGGCCCCGCTGCTGGTGTTGCTACTTTGAGCTGAGCTGTAACGACCCGACCGATCGTTTTGAGCTCTAGTGCGTCATTCAACGGTTTGAGGCCATGAGCAGCATCACTTGAGTTATTATGACTTGTGCACATAGTCAGAATTGCATCTTGGGTAGTTCGGAGTTGATTTGGAAAGAAAATTCTCATTTCGGAAGCTTTAAGTTGGAAGAATTAACTAAGATTGGATTTCAGAGTAAAAGACCTCAAAATTGGGATCTGAAGGTTCCACCAGGTTTGTATAATGATTTTGGACTTGGACATATTCCCAGATCAGGTTTTGGATGACCCGGGAGCGTTTTGGCGCCTATTGTGGAAGTTAGCATTTTGGAAGAAATTTTACAAGTTTGGCTTGAAGTGTATTTTAGTGTTATCGATGTTCGTTTGGGATTTCGAGTCTGGGAGATAGGAGAAGCTTCGTACGGTTATTCTAGAGTTGGGAGCATGATCGGAAGTGAATTCGGAGGTCCGTAGGTCATTTTGAAGTCATTTGGCTAAAGATAGAAATTTGAAGGTTTTTGAGAAGTTAGATCAGAAGTGGACTTTTTGATATCGGGGTCGGATTCAAATTCCGAAAGTTGGAGTAGGTCTGTAATGTTGAATATGACTTGTGTGCAAAATTTGAGGTCAATCAGATATGATTTGATAGGTTTTGGCATCGAATGTAGAAGTTTGAAATTCTAAAGTTCATAAAGCTTGGATTGGAGGTCGATTCATGGTTTTAGCGGTGTTTGATATGATAAGCCTTGAGCAAGTCCGTAATATGTTTTGCGACTAGTAGGTATGTTTGGTTGGGGTTTCGGGGATCTCAGGTGGATTCCGGGTGGTTAACGGATCGAAAATGGAATTTTGGAAAGAGCTGGAGTTGCTAGTATAACCGTACCTGCGAGGCAGGGGCCGCATGTGCGGAGCCGCAGAAGCAGCCTTCATGCCACAGAAGCAAAAATGGGCGGCTAGGCTGGGACTGCATCTGCGGTCAGGTCACCGCAGAAGCGGGACCGCACCTATGGTGGAGAGGACACAGAAGCGGAAAAGGGCAGCCTGGTGAGAAACCGCAGAAGCGGGTAGGTGGTCGCACCTGCGGAACCGTAGAAGCGGTAAAGTGACCATAGGTGCGGAAATACTGGAGGCTTTGTATTCTTTTAAACTCGGGAGATGGTAATTTTTCCCCCATTTTTCATTTGGTGTGGACTATTTTAGAGTGCTTCAAGTGGGATTTTTCGTCATCATCAACAAGGTAAGCTAACCCCACCTATCTTGAGTTAAATATGTCGATTATGTACGGATTTTAGCATGTAAATGGGTAGAAACTTGGGGTTTGAGGAAAAACCTAAAAATTCGTATTCTTGGATTCTGACCACGGTTTCGGGTATGGAATTAAGACAAAATCATGTATTTGAGTTCGTGAGTTCATGGGTAAACTTTATCTTTGAGAAATTTCGGAATCCGGGCACGTGGGCTCGAGGGCAATTTGGTCAACTTTTCAATCGGGGTTAGGAATTGTTATGAATTAGATTGTAATGAGTAATTGAACATATATTAATGGATTTGCATAATTATTGGCTAGTTTTGGAGCATTATGCATCGATTCGAATCTTCGGATGGGCGTGGAATGCCGGTTGTGGATCTTCGGAGCGAGGTGAGTGTCCTTTCTAACCTTGTAAGAAGGAATTGTCCCCATAGGTAATATAATTGGTTATGTGCTCCTATTTGTGGGGCTACGTACGCATGAGATGATGAGAGTCCGTGCATAGCTACTAATATGTGTAAGTCCGGGTAGTCTAGGACCCTGAAGCATGCTATACTTGGAATATCTGTAATCTTGTTGGTAGTTGAATTCCTTAAATCCTATCGAATTAGTAAATGAATTTCTAAAAGGATTTAACTTCATTTTCTTAAATCATTAAAAGAGAATTGGCTTTTATTTGGATAAATGTCCCCCGATAAATTCTTAATTGGTCGTTTGAGCATGTATTTCTATGTGTACCTGCATCGCATGTATGATTCGCGAGCAGGGTGATTGTATATTTAAATTTGACCGCTTCGCACGCATTATTCGCGAGCGGGGTAATAGATGCCTCTATGGTTTGCGTCATTCGACCCTCGACAGTGCACATTTTACATTTCCGTTGGATCGGGCCGTACGACCTCGGCATGATTTGTGCATGCTTGTATTGCTTGCCTTGAAACTTATTGAAGTTGTTGTTGCCTCTTCCTGGCTTAAGAATATATGTATAAATGATGTAAAGGAAATTTGGAAATTTCCTATAAAAGAGAGAATTGTTTACTTGCTTCAACCTATCGGATTATAATCATGTTTATAAAAATCCACGATATAATTTATTATTGATATAACATTATTGGACCACTAGTAAGTGTCGAAGTCGACCTCTCGTCTCTACTTCTTCGAGATTAGACGGGATACTCATTGGGTACACGTTGTCTTTCGTACTCATACTACACTTCTGTGCATTTTTGTTGCACAGACACATACATCTCTAGTGGCCTAGTGGGCGTAGCAGCATGGTTGATACAGATACTTAGGTGAGTTGCATTTCCCGAGACAACCCACAGCCAGCAAGTCTCTTTGTATTTATTTCCTTTCCAATATTGTATTTCGGACGATTGTTGTATTACATTATTTCTTAGAAATTGCTCATGCACTTGTGACACCGGGTTCTGGGATGTCTTTGGGTTTATTCCAGAATTTTAAAAGTTGTTAAATGTTTCATTATTTATTCAGATGAATTTACTATGTATTGTTTTAAACGTATAAAAGAAGTGTTTTCGAAAATATTTAAACGAGAATTTAATTAAGTATTTTGGTTGGCTTGCCTGACAGCGGTGTCCGATGCCATGACGCCCCTTAGTGAATTTTGGGTCGTGACAACATGGTATAAGAGCACTAGGTTCCCTTAGGTCTCACGAGTCATGAGCAAGTCTAGTAGAGTCTCGCGGATCGGTATAGAGACGTCTGTACTTATCTTTGAGAGGCTGCAGGACTGTTAGGAACACCTCCCTTCTTGATTCCTCATCTTGCGATTTGATTCCTTGAGGCTTATGCCCTTGTTTCCTTCCTACTCAATCTTATGCGACGCGAACCGCTTGTAATAAATCGAGAATTGAAAAATTGTAATGGTACTACAGATGTGGTGTGGGATGTTTCTCCCGGTATAGTTGGTTGGGCTATTGTCCCCGCCTTGCGGAAGGATTTTTCTATCGTTTCTGCTCGATAGTGGTGCTTCTAAGAGCTTGGAGGCTATGCAAAGGTTGCTATGATTCTCCCGATTGGTTATCGCACAGTATTTACTTGATGGTAGGATATTTTCCTATGTGTTGAGGCAGTGAATGATTTGAAAGGAAGTCTACTCAATGCACGATTCAGAAATCTGATATTTCATTTCTGGTGGAGGAAAAACAATTGGCCTATGAATGTCCAGTTTTGGAGTAATGGAGTAACGAGACTTGGCATTTTCGAGCGTGATGGAATTTTCATCTACGATGTAGTGTCGTCGTCCTCGATTGTACGTGTTAAGTTCGTCGGTGTTATGGTCTTCTGCAATTCACCTATGGGGTAAGATATTATGAAATAATATTAGAGAAATGACTGTTAGATATCGAGGGATGTGGTGGTTCTAGATTGAAACGGTGTTCTTAATATTGATGGCTCGAGAAAGATGATCTTCGAAAAGGTTTAAAGTTAGTAGCGATTTGTGGGTTCAAGTGCTACAAAGATGGATTTTATTTAAGGCAACAACTGAGCAGCAAAGGATGATGAAGGACATGTGGGGAGTGTCAGGGGGTGGTTAAAATTTCTAGAAGGCCAGGTATAAGAAGCAAAGGTCGAGTAGTCGATTAAAATGGTGAGTTCCACCAAAGTGGGAGAGTAGCGGAGTTACATATGGGCTTTGTGGTAGGATAACTACGCACCTTAAGGAGAGTTTGGAATGATTTAGGAATTTTAGTGATTGTTGATTGGGGTCTGCGGATTTAATTTGAAGTATGGGCTATAATGCGGCAGGGGATTTGATATAACGGGAAGGAGCTGCTTGAAATGAAGAATAATTCAACATAACTTTGAATTGGAAGGATATTGCCGCACATTTAATTGATGTTCACGAGGGGTGAATGGACTTGTGCAGCTAGAGAGTGAGCTCGGACTCAGGACAGGTTATTGATGTTGTAGTGATTATACCCCATGCAGTAGCGTTGGAAGATGTCGGGAAGTGATTTCCACAGGTGGGTTATTCCCTATGAGCATGTTAGCGGTCGCATGGTTGGCGAGGCTTCTGCGAAGAATTCTATTGGTTATACAACAAAGAGATTGGTCGTGCGAATGTGGTTGAGATTCAGAGTATAAAAGGGGGTTTTACAGAAAGATTCTGAGAATTTTGTCGGTTGATTATTATGTCAATAAGAGATTAAGAATTCTGGTGAATTCCAGAGTTGTGTAATAGTGGCTTCGAGCTATGTGGGAGAGTCCCACCGCCCATGATTGGGTTGCATGGTTAACTACTTCCGAGGTTTCTGGTTATTAGCATATTGATGGGTTATTTCAGCTACAAGGAAAGAACATAAGCGGTAATTTGAGCAAAGGAATTGTTAAAGGTGTGTTATGGTTGGCCTTATTGGCCCATGTTCAGACTTGGGGAAGGGTTCAGGATTTATGCCTTGTATAGATGCGGGTTTCAAGGGAAGTGATTCTGTCAGGTGCTTCGTCGAGAGGGTATTCATATGCTAGAAGATTCATGGAGTTGATTATATTTGGGGCCAAGTCAGATCGGGTGGCTCTCAACAACGATCCTAGAGGATTCAAAAGGGCAAAGTGTGGCGCCTAATGATTGTGAGCCTATAGGTACGGTTAAGAATCAAGCTTTGTAGCAGCTTATGAGAAGAGGGACAGAATGTTCTATGATGTTTTGACTTGCAGTGTAGCATTTGGGAGGTATGAAATGGTTCGTGGGATTTGAGACATCATGGTCTCGTGATTCAAGGTCACTCGGGGTGAGTGCGGATGGAGTGTGTTATGTGTTGAATGGAGTTATTATTATTTCTAAGGCAATCAGGGTAAATCGAAAGAAGATAGATTGGTTAGCCATAGTTGAGTTGGCATGTTGGTGGTAGAGATCACTCCCTTCAGCGTGATCAAGTTATGCATGTGATCTGTGGTGGTACATGTAAGGCTTGTCAGCCATCATAATTGATGTTATTCAGAAGCATTCTACTGTTATGGCCTATTATGTGGAGGCGGATCCCGGAAGGGCTATGGTGGCTTAGACCACTACTTAGAGATTTGCATATTCTACGGTTATGAGAATTCACATGTGTGTTTCTATGGTTCTCCTGAAGTGAGTTAAGTGAAAAGTTTTTATATGATGAAGTGTTAATCTATTAGTGGTTCCGGAGTTATGATGAAAGTCGTGTCCTATCGTATATTGACATGTTGGATGCAGTGAGTGGTATGGAATTTGAAGTAAGGATCAAGGTTGCAGTTCGGTGTTGCCAAGGATGTCACGAGCTCAGACGAGCAGGAAAGGAGTTTCAATGTTTAAGGAAAGTTGGTATTGTCTTCGGCGTCACCTGAGATTGGTGTTTTGTTAAAAAGGCTTTGCATCCTAGTTAAGGATTCTTGATCGCTTTTCAGCGTTAGTGTGGCCGGTGGTTGGGTGTACAGACCTGTTACCCGTTGTGGAAGGTTGTGGGAGCGTGCCCCATAGGAAGGTGGTATAAGTGTGGCATGTAGTCACTTGATTGATTGAAGAGTTAAACAAAATATGAAGATTGTGGTGATATCGTTAATTTGAGGATTTATGCCTGGAGGGCACCCAGCTTATTGGGTTGTGAACTGTGGAGGATTACTCCGGTTATGATAGTTGTTCTTGTGCGTTATGAGGAAAATGGGGGGTCATTATGGACCTTTGAAAGGTTATTAGCCTAGTTCAGTGTGATCAGAATCAGCTTGAGGTCTATGGATGGATTTAAATGTGAATATGGGTTCTATATCAGGCCAAATATGTTCATTTAAGCAATGCGCTCCTTATGGAAGAGTAGTCGGGGGTGTTATTTCGTCGTCAGCAATTTCATGTAGTGATACATTGCTCCGTGCGAGTTGTGAGATGGCTTGGTAAATTTCTTATGTGTTGAGGATCCGCGTAGATATGATATTTTATAAGTATGATGGCTCTTCAGATTCAGATTATATATCGCACCTCAGTTGCGCTTGAGTTTTGTAGCTTATGATGCTATATGTCTCCCCAGGAATGGTATTATGCACTTAGCGTGCTTGTGACCGATATTCAGTATTTTGTTGTAATGAGCAATCTAGCTCGGTGTGTATCTCCTTATGTGAATTTTATGTGTGGATCGGGTGGCGCGCCGCCATGGGTATGTTGTTTGGATCGAGTTGCGCGCCGCAATAGTGTGATGTTGAGTAGAGTCCCCCGTATCTGTTTTTATGTGTTTTGTTACCCCTTTTTTTGAGGAAAACTTATATTAGCTATATGCCCGCGTCGCATGTATGATCTGCGAGCAGGGTGTTTGTTTAATTATGTTGACCGTGTCGCATGTATGATTCGCGAGCGGGGTAATTGGATTTCCTTTTCAAAATTTTCTTTCCTTTGTATCGCGTTAGAATTGGTAGCCTATTGGCAAATTGTGGCATCATATGAGACTTTGGATCATGTCCGGGGTGGCTTATTGCCTGAGCAGTTCGTACTGGGTGAGACGAGATCATTGGATTTAAGATCAGTGCAACTTGATTATATGAAGTATATTAAGGAGCTAAGACCATTATTTGGTTCAGAATGAGGTGATGATTCCTGTTAGGAGTATAGACCCAATGAATTGTTGATTTGGCAGTGGTTATGAATTTCTACACATCTCATCCATCGTGTCGGCATTGTAAGAGTTATAGCAAGACCTATGTATGTCATAAGGTGCAATAGGAGCATCAAATTCGTGGAATTTCGACTATTATGCTTAGAGAATGTTATTGTGGTCCTGTGAATAAAGCGGTGCAAGGTGTGAATTCAGCAAAGGTATGCAGTCATGTTCTGGTGCATCGTGTGGTGATTGATATGGTGTTCGTATGTTGGAAACAGGCCTGGCGGAGAATTCCGGATGTTGGAATTGGGCTCTAAGGCTTATTTGGTTAAGTGAAAAAGGATATCTTTAGGTTGATCAAGCAAAAATGCCCAGCTGAGTTGTGGTGGCACGGGTAGGTGCCCGAAATGTTAAATAGTGATTTCGGACAACTCCAGCACAGTTTTTAACACGTTTGAGGACGAACGTATGTTTAAGTGAGAGAGAATGTAACGTCCCGACCGGTCGTTTTAAGCTCTAGCGCGTCATTCAGTGGTTTGAGGCTATTAGCAGCATCACTTCAGGTCTTATGACTTGTGCGCATAGTCGGAATTGCATCTCGGGTAGTTCATAGTTGATTTGGATAGAGAATTCTCATTTCAGAAGCTTTAAGTTGGAAGAATTAACTAAGATTAAATTTCAGAGTAAACGACCTTGGAATCAGAATCTGAAGGTTTCAACAGGTTTGTATGATGATTTCGGACTTGGGCGTATGCCTGGATCGGGTTTTTGATGATTCGGGAGCGTTTTGGCGCCTATTGTGGAAGTTAGCATTTTGGAAGAAATTTCATAAGTTTGGCTTGAAGTGCATTTCAGTGTTATCAATGTCCGTTTGGAATTCCGGATTTGGGAGTAGCTCCGTATGGTGATTCTAGAGTTGGGAGCAAGATCGGAAGTGAATTCGGAGGTCCGTAGGTCATTTTGAAGTCATTTGGCTAAATATAGAAATTTGAAGGTTTTTGATAAGTTTGACCGGAAGTAGACTTTTTGATATTGGGGTCGGATTCCGATTCTGGAAGTTGGAGTAGGTCTGTAATGTCGAATATGACTTGTGTGCAAAATTTGAGGTCAATCGAATATGATTTGATAAGTTTCGGCATCGAATGTAGAAGTTTGAAATCCTAAAGTTCATAAAGCTTGGATTGGAGGTCGATTCGTGGTTTTAGCGTTGTTTGATATGATTTGAGGCCTCGAGCAAGTCCGTAATGTGTTTTGGGACTGGAAGGTATGTTTGGTTGTGGTTCTGGGGGCCTCGGGTGGATTCCGGGTGGTTAACAGATCGAAAATGGAATTTTTAAAGAGCTGGAGTTGCTGGTATAACCGCACCTGCGAGGCAAGGGCCGTAGGTGCGGAGCCGCAGAAGAAGCCTTCATGCCGCAAAAGCGGAAATAGGCGGCTAGGCTGGGACCGCAGATGCGGTCAGGTCACCGCAGAAGCGGGACCGCACCTGCGGTGGAGAGGACGCAGAAGCGGAAAATGGCAGCCTGGTGAGAAACCGCAGAAGCGGGTAGGTGGTCGCCCCTGTGAAACCATAGAAGCGGTCAAGTTACTGCAGGTGCAGAAATACTGGAGGCAGTGTATTCTTTTAAACTCAGGAGATGGTCACTTTTCCCCCATTTTTCATTTGGTGTGGACTATTTTGAGTTAAATATATCGATTATGTACGGATTTTAGCATATAAATGGGTAGAAACTTGGGGTTTGAGGAAAACCCTAGAAAATTCGTATTCTTGGATTTTGACCACGGTTTTGGGTATGAAATTAAGAGAAAATCATGTATTTGAGTTCGTGAGTTCATGGGTAAACTTTATCTTCGAGAAATTTCGGAACCCGGGCACGTGGGCCCGAGGGCAATTTTTTCAACTTTTCGATCGAGGTTAGGAATTGTTATGAATTAGATTGTAATGAGTAATTGAACATATATTAATGGATTTGCATAATTATTGGCTAGTTTTGGAGCATTGTGCATCGATTCGAATCTTCGGATGGGCGTGGAATGCCGGTTGTGGATCTTCGGAGCGAGGTGAGTGTCCTTTCTAACCTTGTAAGAAGGAATTGTCCCCATAGGTAATATAATTGGTTATGTGCTCCTATTTGTGGGGGCTACGTACGCATGAGGTGACGAGAGTCCGTGCATAGCTACTAATATGTGTAAGTCCGGGTAGTCTAGGACCCTAAAGCATGCTATATTTGGAATATCTGTAATCTTGTTGGCAGTTGAATTGCTTAAATCCTATCAAATTGGTAAATGAATTTATAAAAGGATTTAACTTCATTTTCTTAAATCATTAAAAGAAAATTGACTTTTATTTGGATAAATGTCCCCCGATAAATTCTTAATTGGTCGTTTGAGCATGTATTTCTATGTGTACCTGCGTCACATGTATGATTCGCGAGCATGCTGATAGTTTTTTAAAATTTGAACGCGTCGCACGTATGATTTGCGAGCGGGGTAATAGATGCATATATGGTTCGCGCCATTCGACCCTCGACAGTGCACATTTTACATTTCTGTTGGATCGAGCCGTACGACCTCGACATGATTTGCGCATGCTTGTATTGTTTGCCTTGAAGCTTATTGAAGTTATTGTTGCCTCTTCCTGGATTAAGAATATATGTATAAATGATGTAAAGGAAATTTGGAAATTTCCTATAAAAGAGAGAATTGTTTACTTGCTTCAACCTATCAGATTATAATCATGTTTATAAAAATCTACGATTTAATTTATTATTGATATAATATTATTGGACCACTAGTAAGTGTCGAAGTCGACCTCTCGTCTCTACTTCTTCGAGATTAGACGAGATACTCATTGGGTACACGTTGTCTTTCGTACTCATACTACAGCTCTGTGCATTTTTGTTGCACAAACACATGCATCTCTAGTGGCCTAGTGGGCATAGCAGCATGGTTAATACAGAGACTTAGGTGAGCTGCATTTCCCGAGATGACCCGCAACCAGCAAGTCTCTTTTAGATTACTATATTTATTTCCTGTCCAATATTGTATTCCGGATGATTGTTGTATTACATTATTTCTTAGAAATTGCTCATGCACTTGTAACACCGGGTTTTGGGATATCTTTGGGTTTATTCCGGAATTTTAAAATTTGTTAAGTGTTTCATTATTTATTCAGAGGAATTTACTATGTATTGTTTTAAACGTATAAAAGAAGTGTTTTCGAAAATATTTAAACGAGAATTTAATTAAGTATTTTGGTTGGCTTGCCTGACAGCGGTGTTCGGCGCCATCACACCCCTTAGTGAATTTTGGGTCGTGACATGAGCCCTTCCCCTACCTCAACCTCTAGCACGGCCTCGACCTCGTCCTCTACCCCTCGTAGGAGCTGCCACTGGGGGCTCGAGCTGCTGATCAGCGGATGAAGAAGCATGTGTTCCCGCCATCTTCGAAAGAACAAAGTAGAAGCTCAATTAGCATTGAGAAGCCAAATCACACGATAGAGAAGAATAGATGTGAAATTTTCCTAAACCATGTAGCCTATGGGGGAAAAGCACAGACGTCTTCGTACCAATCCCTCAGACTCTACCTAGCTTGTTCGTGAATTATGAGACCTAAGAAACCTAGAGCTATGATACCAACTTGTCACAACCCGGATTTTCCACCCTCGGGAGTCGTGATGGTGCCTACTCATGAATTCTAGGCAAGCCAATTATTAGGGTTCTATACAGTAACAATCAATCCCAAATAGTTGTAAACAGAAACTAAAGTTAAAGAGATGATAAATGCGGAAGAGTTGTAACATAATCAAATAAACCAATACAAGTCTACCCACAGATCTGGTGTCATAACTTCACGAACATCTACGAGTTACTACAAATACTAGTCTAAAAAGAAAGTACAACTATTCTCGGAAAAGAAAAGAGACAGCAGCAAGCTAAACAAGGAAGGGGGACTTCAGGCTCTGAGGACACCAGCAGATCTACCTTGGTCTCCCTAGATTGAAGGTAGCTACCTCAACTACTCACCGGGTCCGGTACCAAAATCTACACAAAGAGTGTAGAGTGTAGTATTAGTACAACTGACCCCATGTACTGAGTAAGTGTCGAGCCTAACCTCGGAGAAGTAGTGACGAGACTAGGACACGAAAATCATATATACCTGTGCAGTTAAATCATATATAGACAGAATCATAATAATAGGAATCAATAGAACAAAGTGGTAAAGGGACATGCTACGGGGAATAACAGGTTCTAACAATAAGCAAATAAAGAAGCATCAATAAAGAAGCATAGTGATCATCATATCTACATGAACCAGAATAATGAACCGGTAACACGTGTACGACATCACTCTTCGTGCTTTTACTCTCGTACTCACCATATGAAACAACAGAAACGGCACGGTATCACCCTTCGTGCATTACCTCACATAATCATGGCACGGCATCACCCTTCGTACATTATTCCTCACAATATCGGCACGGCATTACCCTTCGTACATTAACTCTCAAATCATGGCACGACATCACCCTTCGTGCATTAAATCTCAAATCATTGCACGACATCACCCTTCGTGCATTAACACTCATAATATCGACACGGAATCACCCTTCGTGCTTTACACTCTTCCTCAACCAAACAATGGAAAACAATATGTCCTGACAAGGGAATCAACAAAGAAACTTTCATAAGCTTGTTCAACATTACTAATCGTCAATTGAGCATGATTGGTACATAATAGATTCACAAAGTCATGATATAAGACTCACGGCCATGCTTGACACCAATGTATAGATACTCGTCACCACACTTATACATCGTACTCGATACAAACACATAGCAAATAGACTATAACTCATATTCCCTCTAGCTAAGGTTAGGCTAAATACTTACCTCGATTCCACGGACAAATTAAGCCTATATTACCACTTTACCTCTCGGTTCCACTT
This sequence comes from Nicotiana sylvestris, assembly GCF_000393655.2. NCBI lineage: Eukaryota > Viridiplantae > Streptophyta > Magnoliopsida > Solanales > Solanaceae > Nicotiana > Nicotiana sylvestris. The sequence goes on from NC_091063.1 coordinate 70,713,727, forward strand.
TCAATTCGCTTGTATCTAGTCACAATTCACTCAATAACATTAGTATATGCTAGATAAACCAATTCTAATGTATGAAAATAGATTTTCCATTATTTTCCCCCAAAAAGTCAAAAATCGACCCCGGGTCCGCTTGGTCAAAACCCGAAGTTCGAACCAAAAACTGATCACCCATTCACTCACGAACTCAAATATGTAATTAGTTTTGAAATCGGACCTCAAATCGAGGTCCAAATCCTCAAAATTTGAAAATCCTAACTTCTACCCAAAAACACCCAATTTCCCATGAAAAACCCATGATTTTGAAATGAAATCATGTAAAAAATGTTATAAATTGAAAACAAATAAGTTAGAAATCGTTTACCTATGATTTGGGGAAGAACTCTCTTCAAGAAAATCGTCTATGGGAGTTTAGGGTTTGAAAAATTGTAAAAGTGAAGAAGAATCCTGTAAAAAATCCCACTTAACAAGTCTCTGATGTCGCAATTGTGACCAGGGATTCGTAATTGCAAACCCTTTGGAATTCTTTCATTTTCGCAATTGCAAAGGAAAATGTCGCATTTGCGATGGGCAGGCTTCGCAATTCCCAACCCAGTGTTCGTATTTGCGAAGATGGCCTGCCGAGGATTAGTTCGCATTTGCGACACTATGGTCGCATTTCTCAAACCAGAGCACTTCGCATTTGCGAAGATGTTACACAGCTGCAACATACCAGCAATTTTCCTAAGTCCAAATTCACTCTGTGATCTATCCAAAACTCACCCGAGCCCTCGGGGCTCCAAACCAATCACGCACACAAGTCTATAAACATTATATGGACTTGCTCGTGCGATTAAATCATCAAAATAACATCAACAACTATGAATTCAACCTCAAATTCATGAAATTACCCAAGAACATTGAAATTTCCATCTTCTCAACTTTAGGTCCGATTTATACCAAACCAATTCAGATTCTCACCAAATTTCATAGATTGAACTTAATTATTATTTTAAACTTGTACTGAGCTCTAGAACCAAGATACCGACCCGATACCATCAAGAAAATGCATCATTTCACTTCTAAAAGCCTTTATATTTTCCAGCAAATAATTTTCTTTAAAAATTCTTTTCTCAGGCTTGGGACCTCGGAATTCGATTTCGGGCATACACCCAAGTCCCATATTTTACTACGGACCCTACGGGACCGTCCAATTACGGGTTCGGGTCTGTTTACCAAGAATATTGACCAAAGTCAACTTTAACCAATTTTAAAGACCAAATTCATTATTTTTCTAAAATTTCACATAAAAGCTTTCCAGAAACGCGCTCGGATTGCGCACGCAAATTGAGGTGAGACAAAAAGAGGTTTAAAGGCCTCGGAACATAGTTTTAACTTCTAAAAAAAGAGATGACCTTTAGGGGCATCACAACAATCTAGGGAGAACCACACCCCAAAAGCTAGATATTGAGGTGGGAGAGCCCAAGGCTATATAATCCCCACATCAGCGCTTTGTAGTACCGATGTAGGACTCAAGTCCCATTCCTTGCAATAGACTATAACAAACTACCACGCTCCTCATTCATTGTCCTCGACGGTTGTGCACTAAACATTTCAGGCCCCGAGAAAGCGAACACTACAATACCGACGTCACTATCCAAGTCACGGTAGACACAGATGGTGGTGGTTAGCTCTGATACCATTGATATAACCTAGGGAAAACCACACCCCAAAAGTTAGCTATTGAGGTGGGAGAGCCCAAGGCTATATAAACCCCACATCAGCACTTTGTAGTGCCGATGTGAGACTCAAGTCCCGATACCATTGACAAACCCTAGGGAGAACGACATCTCAAAAGCTAGTTATTGAGGTGAGAGAGTCCAAGGTTATAATAACCCCACATCAGAACTTTGTAGTACCGATGTGGGACTTAAGTCCCATTCCTTGCAATAGACCATAACAAACTACTATGCTCCGCATCTATCATCCTCGATGGCTGTGTCACGACCCCTATTTCCCTTCGTAGGATGTCATGATGACACCTGGTCTTAAGGACTAGGTAAGGCTAATACTTACTGAATTAATGGCAAACTCAACCAAACACTATTAAAGATAAATAGAAATGTTTCTATACAAAGCTTACAATCCAAAATCCAGTAGTACAAGTCATAAGCTCTACTAAGTTTACGAGAAGATCTCTATGTACAACTGCTCCGGAATAGAAATAAACATTACAAAGTATAATTTCAGAAGGTGACTCCGAGGCCAGCAAACGACAACAGGTATACCTTGGGTCTCCACAGCAATGCCCGATCAACTACCTAATGATCAACAAACTCCGAGTACTTGGATCTGCACAAAAATGTGCAGAAAGCATAGCATGAGTACACCATGGCGGTACCCAGTAAGTATCAACACTAACCTTGGTAGAGTAGTATCGAGAGACAATCAAGACATCTACTAGACTTAATAACATATACAAGTATGAAAGTGAAACTTACAGGGAATAATATTAATCTAAAGTTAAGCATGATAACAATAATGAAACAATGTTGGTAATAGAAAACTAAAAGAATTAGCAATGAGACACAACAGGTAATAACGTCATTGAGTAAGCTAAATATAGTTTAAGTCAGATGAAACCAAGTAAGAAAAAAAAGTAACACTCAATAAGAGCAGCCACTTTCTCACAAGATTTGCTCAAGGACTTTCTCAGAGGTACTTCACCTCATATTCAAATTTCACGGGTCCCAACTCATGAACCCTAGTCATTTGGCATTTTGTGCCCATATTACAATTCATAACTGCATAGATGACTCAAGTGCCAAGGGAACGAAAATATAAAATATTTGCACGGACAACTCACGTGCCAACAATAATAATGATTCATGAACACTCGGATAACTCACGTGCCAATAGAAAAACTCTCACACAGAAGGCAAGTAAATGGAAGTACATATAAATGGTCAATAACATCAGGATTCACCTTCTTAAACTGATATGGGTGATTAATTACGTGTATGCTTGTGCAAGTGTTCTATCCCAATTCAAGTCAACAAGCAAGAGTAGAGACAATGAATGGCACATATGAAACGATCACCACAAAATGTACAAGGTATAACTCAGACAAGGTAGGCACACCACTACACAAATATCAATAATAACAATATCCCCAAGCTATCACAAGTCATCACAAATCATTTCCTGACATATCCCACCTTGTCTCGCCACGTGCGCAACAATAAAGTAAATGCCCGTCTTGTCTCGCCACATGCACATAATAATATTCCCACATTGTCTCGCCACATGCGCAAACCCATATATATAGCCCTCCTTGTCACGTTGCATGTAAAAATATCAATAATAACAACAGCACGGACAACTCACGTGCGAACATACCGACAAAATCCTCCCAACAATACCACATGTGCCAAAACATAACAATACAATAAAATGACTTTCACAATATATGCCCATATGCCACAACATTTCCTCAAAACAGTTTCAATACCATAGCCATGCATAGCCCTAAGCTCAACAGCAACAACACAAGAGTACGACAAGTAAACCAATACAAGAACTTCAGAACACAAAGAAATGGAAGAACCAACTCACAAAGAAAGATACAATAGGGAGTCATGATCTCAACACACTACAAAAAAACTGGAATTAGCTACGAACGTCGTCGCTAATTTGTCGCTAAAACGCTCGTAGCTAGCAGAATCTTTTGATAATCCGTCGCTAATCTATCGCTAAATGAGATTAGCGACGAATTTTTCTATTTAGCTACAGAATTTGTCCGTCGCTAAACCCTGATTTTTGTAGAAGTGACAAGAATAGCTTAACAAGGGAGAGATAATGTGTATCAATGATTCCAAAAAGGTGCAATTCGACAATAAGAGAGATAGCATGAATAAGTGACCCCAAATAAGAATATATCAGCAATAAAAGGGATAACAAAATATCAATTAGGGCTAAGCAATTACGGAATAAATAATAATAACTTCAATTAAGGTTAAGAGATTAAGAAAGAAATAATAATAATTTCAATTAAGGTTAAGCAATTACGGATGAAATAATAATAACTTCAATTAAGGTTAAGCAACTATGGAAAAGACAACAAGGCAATAAAGAAGCAACAACTTCAATTAAGGCACATAAGGGTTTAATAGGCAATAAGGGTAGAACATGAATCAATCAATTCCAAATAAGACACTGTCATGCCCAAACCTAGGGAGGCGTGGCTGGCACCCGGTGCCGCACTGGCCCGAGCGAACCACTCTTAACTCATGTGTTCGACCAAAACTAGAACATACATAGGTCGAGTTAGTTTTACTCATTCATTTTCTAACTATCATAGGCCTACGTGGCCACAACTCATAATGTATAATTATAGGTGGGCACACTGTATCACTGAACCATTTTTCTTAAAACATGAATACATATGGGCTGTCAAGGCCTCTGACATACTGTACAAAATGAACCTTTGTCTACAAAGCCTCTAAGATTATTTGACACCAAATGGGACAGGGTACCGACCTACCCATAAGTTTGTAGCAAAACTCTGACCTGATGACTCATAGACTCGGCTGCACTCCGAATGAGGTAGAGTCTTACTGATCCTTCGTTTCATGCCAATCTAATCTACTATAAGGGCTCATCAAACTGATTGTCTATACCCGCAGGCATGAATGCAACGTCCCAACAAAAAGACGTCAGTACGAATAATGTACTGAGTATGTAAGGCAGAACTGAAACATAACAATAAGTCAACATCAATTAAAGACATATAAGAATCAACCTGAATCTCTGAAGTGCCATCGTCTATGCATACTTATTATACTTGTGAGCACGTGATTTTTTCCCTATACGAATTACTCCCACAAAATACAAGAAAAATAATTTTTTCCATTTTTTACAATTTTATAGGATTTTGTGGAAATTTCTGCTAATTGTTTGCATTTCTGTGCATGTTTATTTTTGTTAAAAATCATAAAAATCCAAAAATAACACGCATTGCATTTATGTGTCATTTTCATATTTTTAGGATTAGTCATTTCATTATTTGTTTTGTTAAAAAAAACACAAAATGGGTTACCTTTGCATTTTTAACCTTTTTAAATTTAAATTTGTGGTATCCCTTTTAATGTAGGAGTAATTATTTTTCATAAATAATTTAGTAGTTGATCAACTTGGTTTTCCCAAATTAACTATTTTTAGGAGTTTTAATTAATTAGTGTAAGGAAAGAAAATTGGAAAGGAAAAAAAAGGAAAAGAGAAGTAAAAAAAGAAAATATGGCTGTTGTAATGGACCAAATACAAAACCCAATCCCTGGCCCAATCCTTCCACCCGCCCAAGCCCAATCCCAACCCGATCTGATTCCCCCCTCCCCCATCAGTGAAACAACGTCGTTTAATTCTTTGAACCAAGCCGTTGATCTTGTATGATCCAACGGCTAGGAACTGGCCATTGGTTTCATATATAAGTGTCCAAACCCAACCCTACCCCTAGTACAAACCCCATTGGTCTCCATCTCCATCTCTCATACCCAAACCCTAGAGCCCACTGCCTACCACCATCAAAACCCATCTCCACCGGCGGCTCACCACCAAATCACTCCAAATCTTCACCCTACAATCCCCACCATCCCCTCATCCCTAATCTCCCATTAGTTTCCCCAAAATCCTTACCAAGGCCGTCGAATTTCAAATCTGAAATTACCATAATCTAATTCATCTCCTTTGCTGATTTCTTTTGTCGTTTTAGCCCCTTTTGAGGTTGAAATTTGCACCAATCGAGCTCATTCATTGAATACCACAATTGTGGGCATTTTTACCTCGCCTCACAACCATTTGAGTTCGATCAAAGTCCTATTGGCCAACCAGAATCCGTTTGAATGTTGTTCTCTCCTTTTTTTTGGTGTGCGATGAGAATTGCTACGTATAGCATTGGCTGTGTGAAGAAATTACGGCCAGTGCTCGTGTGACAATTCTCATTACTTGTCGAAGCTCATTTGGCTCGCCGGATTCCGCCTCTGACCGGACCAAATGCATTGGAAGTCTAGATTTCAAAGGGTATTTCTTTTTTTTTTCTTTTTCTGAAATTATAAGGGTTTTAATTTTGATTTCATTTTAGATTAGTTCAGAGTTCATTGACGAAAAACCTTCTGAACTTGGACTTCGTTCCTTTTAATTTCTGATTGGTCTTTGGTTAAACTTGCCTTTCATATTTGTTTTCCAACTCAATTGGCATGTTTAGTTTATATTAAATTCTGTTAGGTCTCTCATCTCGCCTGCAATTTGAAAGTCGTTTGGTTTTAGATGTAAATGATTTTGTTGACTGAATTATTTTGTTTTGGTTAGTTTTAAAAATGCTTAATGACTATTGAATTTCGATGTGTTCTTTGCCTAAATGTGTTAGTCCTGATTTGGGAATAACATAACTTTCAGGGGGTTAATTGGATAACTAGGAACTTAAAGGGGTCAATTTGGGAATTTAGGGTTAGGATAAGGTATTTAGAATGTTCTAGAATAGGGGCAGCTGGCCCAATCTTGGCCAGCACAAGTGCTGCAGCCAATTAAAGGCTATCAGCTGTCCCATTCACTTAAAAAGATGCCTCTGCAGGCTGGAAATATTCTCAATTCTGTTTCACCATAGGAGATTTTCTTTAGGCCTATAAGAGGCAGCATTTCCTGCACTAAAACCAGATCTGGAGCCTCATTTTTCTCTGCACTAAACTTCTGAAGGAGCCTTGGATACTCTGAAAAATACAGAACTTTCGGCAGCATTTTGGGTCAAAAATTACTGGGGAATAGTCTTTAATTTCACTGTTAGCAGTAGTTGAAGAATTTCAAAGGATTTCTGAACTATTTGGGGGTTTTAAAAATGGTTTAAAAGGCTGAATGTTGCTGTGTTGGTGTTGCTGATCTACTGCTGCTGTTTCTTCCTAACCTTGGGCTTGATTTCTTTGTTACTTTTGCTAAAATCAGGAACTTCTCGGATCTCACTAACGTGTGAAGTGCATATTGAAGTTATATAATCAATTTGGACTTGTGGATGAATGCAAATTAGGCTGAATATCAGTCCCTATTCTTCAAAGACTAGTCGTGTTTTCCTTATTGCCTTGGTTTTACTATTTGAATTGTATTATATTCAGTCATTCTCTGGACAGTACATTTTCAGAATGTAGTTGGACTTTAATTTGTCATTTTAGCTCTAGCTTTGGTCATAAATTCTTCCCGAGTACTTGTGTTTGGACTTTCATACTGTAGGTTTTAATTTAGACGAGAAGCATTTCCTTTTGTTGGATTTTGGTTGAGCTAGTTCACTCTAGTAGTGATGTTAAGTCCATGGTTAGCCCTCATTATGGTTCTGTTGTTAAGCTTTGATTTTAAACATATGAAGCAAGCTTAGGAGAATGTACTGAAAACAAATTTGCCAGGAGTTGCTGGGTGCGTGAATTTGCAGAATCTTGTGATTGAAGATTTTCCAATTTCTTTCTTTTTAAAAAAATAAGAAGTAAAGATTGATAGTGTTTGCTATAATGAAAAATGACTGATGAGCAGCTAGTTTGATCTTTGTACCATTATGATTTGATATTATTACATAGATGTTTTGAGTTTATTTATTCCCTTACCTGATTATTATGTAATGGTATGATATTAAAGGCACGACAGAGTTGGTCTAGTTTTAGGGGGCTGGACACCTCACAAATTGCAATTGTCCGAGTTGTGCTCTAGCAAGCCCATTGTAAAGGACCTGTGCTAACAGGCCCGTACTTGTGAAGCCCCAATGTGCCTGATTTCTTTTATTTTATTTCTTATGGTGTCAACTGGCTGCTACTTTCATGAATAAGTAGTCTCACTTACCCAAATTCAACAAAAACCTTCGCAACCTCATAATCACGTGAATAATTGCTAAATGAATCTCTGTCAAGATTAGAGCATGGAAAGGTACTGCAATATTTGGGCTTCACGCTTGGGGCTTGGAGGCCAAGAGATCAGTTGACTTATGAACATCGTAGAGATACCTTTAGGCCTAATTAAGTAGAGTGAGGTGAGCCATCCTAAATAAATCACTCATCGCCCTCACAAATGCCATAGCTAGTTGTTTAAAATGAATCTCGTAGTTTACTTTAGGCACGTAATTAAACTATCACAACTACGGGTACGGTTCCTATGACGTGGTTGTGGTACTTATTTTTTAATTAAATAAATAATAATATCTTTAGTTGGCCTTCAAAAGTATATATACAAACCTTTTTCTTTAAAATAATTTAAGGTGCGCCATACACAAATGAAATTCATAACATATGGTCCTCGCAAAGTTAGCCTAGAAAGTGCTTCGAACTTTCGTAGTTGCTTTAGGCGCGTTAATTAAATAATTATCATGACTATGAGTACGGTTCCCATGACGTAGTTGTGACACTTAACTACTAAAATTCGGGGGTACATTTATGTGACCCGGCCACAATTTATTCTTGTTAATAAATTAAACACGTTGTGGATCGTGGGTACGGTTCCCGTGACATGATTCGCAACGCGTAATCAAATAATTAATTGTATAACAATTGGATTACTAAAAGCGTTTTTAAAAGGAATAAAAATGCACATAGGTTTCAAAAAGGTTTATAATCAAATAAATAGGCCAATAATAACAGTTGAGCGACCGTGCTAAAACCACGGGACCCGGGAATGGCTAACACCTTCTCCCGGATTATCAGAATTCCTTACCCGGATTTTTGTGTTCACGAATTGTAAAACAGAGTCAATCTTTCCTCGATTTGGGATTTAAAATCGGCGAACTTGGGACACCATAAATTATCCCAAGTGGCGACTCTGAACAATAAATAAATAATCCCGTTTTGATTATTACTTAAATTGGAAAAAACTCTCTTATACCTTTATGGGGTAGGAAAAAGGAGGTGTGACAGCTCTGGCGACTCTGCTAGGGACGGAACCCAGAATCTATGGTCCAGGGTTTAGAATTCGAGCTTAGAATAATAGTTATAGTTGGCTTTGTTTATTATCTGATTTTTACGTGTTCGGGCCTAATGTGCTAAATGTTGCTTTTTACCGCTTTGATATTATCTGAACTATATATAAACTGCTACGAAACCCTTCTCTTCTCATCTTCGGGGATGTGCACGCTGGCGTGACTCCTCTTCTATTAGTGTCATACCTTAAATTTGGAAGAGGCTCGAACAAGTTACAAAGTCGGATGGCCTTTTGGTTCCTGGTACGTAACCCCCCTCGGCTCGAGTTGTCTGCTCGGGTACACAAGTCTAGAACAACATACCCATGTTTTGAACTTAGAATAACTCAGCCTCATGCCGGATCCCTAGTAGGAACGTTTGTTTGCATCACGTGCATCTGACTTTGGGGACTCAACACAGGGGTTGGGTCCGTCTAGGACATTTGTGCCCAAACACAAAAGATCATCCTGATGCATCCTATGTGCTACATGTTGCAATTTTCAAGGGTAAAAGGGTTATTTGGCGGACCAATGATAGCTGAGGGCAAATGAAAAAGGAAAAGGAAAAAAAGACGATGAAGTGTGAAAATAAAGCAAGTAGGACCCAGTTATGTTTTCTGTCACATTTTTGTTAAGAAAAATGACATGAAAAAATCAAAAAAATAATTTTTGCACTTTTTCATCATTTTCCGAAAATCAAAAAAAAAAAGTAAATCCAAAAAGAGTTTACATGTTTCATCATTTTTCAAAAAAAAAAAGACAAAAAATATGTTTTCTCTAAATTAGTTGTTTTTTCAATTCTCGCACGTATCCAATCTTTCCGAACTACGCATACCCGATTCTCGTCTTTCGAGGCATGATACGTATGCAACCCTTATAGGGTCCGGTCTTCCTAGTGAATTTAGGTTCTTCGCTTCGCGGGGTCTTAGCCAAATCTTGCATTTTTAGCTATTTTTAGCCACACAGATTAATTTTAGAAAAATAGTCACAACCATGTCTTGCATGTGTCTAGTAGGGAATATTATTGTCTCACATTGTGTTGGTTTCAGTTTTCTCATACAGGTATGGATATACTTACCAGAGTTTGGGCATGACAGACACCTTAGGACCATCCAATCAAGATCGTTCATTCAGGAGCTTGCTTAAATATTTTTCTTTTTATGTTTTGAGTCTAATTTTCTTTGTATGTCGTCTTTTACCTTCTAGTTTTGTACAGTAATGTCGAGTCCTTTGGTATTGTATTTCCTATTTTGTATTGAAAAAAAATGTGTAATAAATCGAATATCCAAAAAAAAAGAGGTTTTGCGTTTTTATATTTCCGTTAGAAGTTTTCTTTAGAATACTAATTCTAGGAATTAAAAAAAAAATCATTTGAGGTGGTTTCTCCTTTAGGCAATTAATATCTAGAACTCAAAATAAAAATTACTTTTATATTTCCTTTTAGTACATTAAGATAAAAAAAAAATCTTTTAATACCTCTACAGGTTTTCTTTTAAGATATTAATTCCAAAAATAAAAAAAAAAGATTTTCTTTTGAGGTTCTTCTTTGAGAAATTCATGAGAATGAAAAAAAAATTCTTTTTATTTTCAATAGAACTTTAGGATATTGTACATAGGAAAAAAAAGCATGCTTCATCTTGTGTTTATCTTCAGAGTTTCTTCCTTAGGTAATCAAACTAAAATCCAAAAAATATTTTTTATATTTTCCATTTCTTGTTTCAAAATCTTTTTTCAGGGATATCAAATGAAAATTCAAAATATATTTCTTTGGTTTATTTTTTAGATTTCCTTCCTAAAAAAATGTCAAAAAATATTTTTCTCTTCTAGGATTTTTCCTTAATAGAGTATTTGTTTTAGAAGAAAAGAAAAAGAAAAAAATCCGTTAAGCTTGAGTTTAGAATAGGTTATAGAACATTAAGTCTAGAAAATTCAAAAAAAAAAGTTTTGCTTCTTTTTTTTTCTCTTTACTCATCGGATTAGTCATTAAGGTAAAAAAAAAAGATGAGAACGTTAGTTTGTTTACTTTATTTCGATCTCCCCGAACTACGCAAAGATCTGATTCATGCGGCGTCATGATATGTAGGAAACCCACATAGGGTTCGATCGAATCATTTTTTAATTTTATTATAAGTAAAAGGAAAAAAAAAGAAAAAAAGAAAAAAAAAGAGAAAAGGAAAAAAAAAAGGTGAAGTCATGGCATGTGAGAAATGAGAGGAAAGAAAATAGTGATAATTAGAAGAACGAAAAGAGGAAGGAAAATGAGCAAACAAGTACCATAAAAGAAACAAAAAGAGAAGATTGAAGGGAACAAAATTGGGATGATGCCATATGACCTTCATACCCTCGAAGTCATGTTAGAACCGATAATTGTGACTATGTGCATTTGCACGCAATGTGATATTTTAGCTGTTAAATGTCTTAACGCTAACGTGATGACCTCATTTTGTTCCTTTTGTTATAAAGCATAAGGGTGGTTGGTTTGTGATTCTTAAAGTGGTAGCTTTTCTCTACAACATAAAGTTGAAAGGCAATGGCAAATGAGAACAAAACTGAGTTGGTTGATATGGGTGCCCAAAAGCAATTGGTTGAACATGACAATGGGTTGGTTGAAGAGGTGAAGAGGTTAAGACAACACATGACGGACATGTATCGGGCTTGGATAACTGGGAAGGCACCATCCCTGCCATCACTTACCTTCCTAGATGTTACTCTTACCCAAGCTCCGGTCATAGTGCTAGAAGATTCCCCATACTCTCCAGATTTTCCTGCTTATCACAGCTTTCCCAAATACCCTAGTAGCTCCATTACTCATCCTCCAATTATCTTTCCCCAAAATTGCCCTCCTGTCATATCCACTATCCCCATCAATGAACACTCACTCAAAGCTCATGATGCCCAATGTTACCCCTCAAAGGTTGCCCACAAGGTTCCTGACTCATACAATCATAGCCTTCGGAATGAGCCTCATGTTGAAAATGAAAAGTTCACAGGAAAAGAAGGGCGAGATGAGCTATCCAGAAAGCTGAAAGGGTCTAAAATGCCAAAGCTTAATTTGTATGATGGACGTGGAGATCCAGTAGCACATCTGAGAAGTTACTGCAGTGAAATGAGAAGTGTTGGCGAGAAAGGTAATTCGTTGATGGCGTATTTCAGTGAGAGCTTGACTGGGGCAGCCTTGAAATGGTATACTCGTCAAGATGTCAATAAGTAGCATGTATGGGATGTCATGACTTAGGAATTTGTTCGACACTTTCAATACAATATAGACATTACCCCAGACCACTCCTCCCTATCTAAGATGGAAAAGAAATCGGAGGAAAGCTTTAAGGAGTTTGGGCTCAAATGGAGGGAACAAGTTGCTCGGGTCAGTCCCCTAGTTGTTGAAGAAAAAATGGTTGAGCTTTTCCTACAAGCCTAGGGGCCCACCTACTTCAGTCATTTGATCCCGGCTTTAGGTAAACCTTTCAATGATGTGGTAAAAATGGGGGAGATGGTAGAGAAAGGAGTCAAGTCAGGCAAAATCATGAGTTATTCTGCATTGAAAGATACTACAAAAGACATTCAGAACATTTCAGTAAGTCTGGGTGGAAGAAAGAGAAATAGAAAAGATGTTGTTGAGCCCCGCCAACAACGGGATCCAGTGGGCATCCCTGCTCAACACTTTCAGCCTCAATACCAACCCATGAACATCCCCAAACTCCACATAATCCACCCCAGTATTATTCGCTGAATAACATCCGGCCATCTATCCAACCACTAGGTCACTCCTTAAGGCGAGCGCCAGTACCGCATAATACACTTTTGCCCTCACAGCATTTTTGAGCATCCAACAACCCTAGAAAACTAGGGCATGAAGGGAAACAAAGGCAAAGAAATAGTTTCATGGCAATCGGGGAGACCTACACGAGCTTGTTTGAAAAGTTAAAGCATTTTGGCCTGATCAAGCCGCTCCTCGGCTATACTCTGGACCCATATGCAAAAGGTTTTGATCTTACTTTACGGTGCATGTACCAATCTAATGTACAAGGGCATAGCATCAAATATTGTCGCGCTTTGAAAAGGAAAATAGAAAGAATGATTCAAGAAGGGGCAATTGTGATCAATGACAGTGACAAAGAGCATGCGAATTCTCTTGGGAACCTACTAACTGAAATTGATGATATTGAAGTTGTTAATGGTCTTGGCAATATTGATGTGAACCCAGTGGCTAAGATGTCGTGCTTGGTAAATGTTGTATCTCTTGGCTAGCCAAGAAGGAGTCTTGGTGGTTCATTTTGTTGTCATTCTGTTGTCTGGGTTATTTTAGGGTTGTAATCCGGATATTGTCTTGTGACTCAAACCCTTCTATCATTTTATCTTGCCAAGTTCCTTTAGTCTTAGTAACTCATTTAGTGTTGTCTAGGTTTGTTCCAGGCCTCTACCCCAGTTTATTTTGCTTGTTTTGTTGTTCAAATCTCTTCACCGTCTGTCTAATACAATTTTCTATTTTTTGTTATTTCTAGTCAGTTTTGTTTAGTTCTGTTCTCCTTTTATAGTTCTTTTCATGCTGATTCTAGTGACATAACATGCACGCATAATTCTAAGCCTGGTCTTAAAAGTTAGTTTAGTCATGAAGCAATGAAGCAATTTTGAAGATGATAGGGACACTTGAGGGAAATAAGTTCAGATTTGGACATTTTGAGATCATTTGAAGCCCAAACCATGTGAAACTGGGGAAGATAATTTAGGAAGTTAATACGGTGACAAGAATTCGTTAAAGGAGAGTGCATCCCGGACGAATTGAAGTGGGCAACTTTGAGTTCAAGTGCATCTCAAGTTACAAGATACAGTCAAGAAAGTTTTCTCCGAATTGACGGAGGATATCCATTGTGAAAAGGGAATCACCTAACGAGGGTCCAGTACTTGACAAGGCGCTAAAGAAAAGTGGAAGGCATATCAGTGATATCAATGTCGAAGCCGCAAAAGAAATATTGTGCATGATCTTCAATTTTTATTTCAAGTTGCATGTATTGTACTTGGCATTTTCAGGGATTGGGAGGCCCTCTTTTAGCTACCCAAATACTTATACCATTCGACACCCTTTTGAGCATGTACTGATTTCTTTGACCTCCCATCTTTTGGAATCAAGTTAGAGTCATACGGAAAAAAAATTCATGTCCCCATAGGTTTATTTTAGAAAGTTCATTCCAAAAGAAAATTTCAAAAAAAGAGAAAAATAGAGACAAAGAAAAAAAAGGAAAAAGAAAAAAAAAGGAAAAAGGGAAAAGAAAAATAGTAACAAAAGTAGTTTTATGAACTACGTTTGACCTGATTCTTGTCACCACAAGATACGTTGGCAGCCTTATAGTTCGGTCATACCAAATAAAATATTTCATAATCCCACGAAGTTGAGAGTGGGGCAGTATTTCTTAGTAACTCCATCAAAAGAAAAGAAAAAAAGAAGAATCAAATTCCCTTGTTTTAGAAATTGGGGCAAAGTTTTTAGAATGGATTCCAAGAAATGTAAATAAATTAACCTCGTTGTCTTAGTTATTTTGAGACTTTATCCTTTCTTTCTAACTCTATCCAAAAGCCATATTACAGTCCAAAAAAAACCTCCCAAATAATCTTTGAGAGTGCTGAGTTAAGACATCCAAAGAGTATATGATGTTTTTACCATGTTAATGCCTTGTCATCTGCAGAATCAGAGGAAATAAGAAGAAAAGAACAAAATGAGAGAGTCTTATTGGTGAAAACCTTCACAGGCACCATAAGGCGATGGTGAGTTGTAAAAAAGAACAAAATGAGAGAGGATTAATGGTGAAAACCCTTCGGGCACTACAAGTCGAATAAGGATCGTGAATCAGATTGGATAATTGGAGCATTGAAGCCCAGTTTTAGGGTTTAGGGGTATAACAAGAGTTGAACATCAGACTTTCTTGACAGATTAGACCACATGTGCATGTCATGGTAAGTAGAGTTGGTATCCACATCTAATAAGTTTTTACTTTGTAGTTTTTTTGTTAGTAATCATCTATTTCCATTGTCCTTTACTCTGTTCCTTTGACTTGTTTACTTCCTCTTCCTGAGTTTGTTTGGTCAGAACAAGTGAGAAATGACTTCAAAATTTGCCACCAGCTTTCCAATTGCACAAAACAGGATCTGGCTAGAACATCAAAGTGGCATAAGTAAGGAAAGAACGGCGTGTGCACTAAGTCGGTAACAATCAACGTGCTTTGGGATTCATGTGAAATACAAAGGTTTAGTATATGTCAATTCAAGAACAACGCAACAGATGGAGGGTGTTGGATGAACGGATCAAAGGTAACTTTTGTGATAAGATTGACAAAGAAAGTGGTTAATTAGTGACAAGCAAGATCTGCCAAGCGGAAATCAAAGTTATCATGGCAAATAAAGGAGAAATAGACCTTAAGTCCAAGGCCAGTGGTTTAAGTCAGGAAAGAACAACATGTGCACTGAGTGGGTGGCAATTGACGTACTTTGGGATTCATGTGAAACACAACGGTTCAGTATATGCCAATGCATGAGCACAATGCAACAGATGAATGGTATTGGGTTTGAAAGGATCAGAGGTATTCTCCATGATAAGGGTGATAAAGAAAGTGGTCAGTCAATAAATAGGTAAGGTCTTTCAAGTTGAAATCAAAGTTATCATGGGAAGTGAAGGAGCAGTTGCCCTTAAAGTCAAGGCCACAAACCAACCACCATGTTTAAACTCACAAGTTTTCTTTGTTTGAAACAGGGGTGAAGACTATGCCCAAATCAAAGCTTGAAAGCTTGAATTTTTGAAATGTCATGCCCAAATTATGTCAGCACAGAGGCGGTTTGAGAAGGGGAAAGAAATTTGTTCGATCTGCGGGAACCCTCCATGAGGAAAATCATGATTCAGGGGAAAGGAATTTTTTTCATTCCGCAGAGATCCTCCAGGAAGAGAGCGCGACTCAGGTAAGTTCATTCTCGGCTTCTCGGGACCTGCCTGGATAATGGGATTTAATTTAAAGTACTCAGGACCTTCCTAGATAATGGGTTCTAGTTAAATTTTAAGACCTTCATAGTTAACAAAATTTAGTGTAAGTTCTACCTTTAGGAAACATAGTTTAGCTTTAAAGTTTTCGCTCTTAAGATGAGATTTAATTTGAAATTTTCAGGGCCCTCCTGGACAATAGGATTTAGCTTTTAAGTTCTTATAGCTCTTTTGATAACAAGATTCGATTAATACTCACAGATGTTCTCAATATCAAACTGGGGCAGAAAAATTTCTTTTGTTTTGTCTATTTTGTTGGAAATCAGGAGCCCACCTGGAGAACAAAGGGAAAGCAGTTCAAGTGTTGGAAATCAGGAGCCCACCTGGAGAACAAAGGGAAAGCAGTTCAAATGTTGGAAATCAGGAGACCACCTAGAGAACAAAGGGAAAAACAATTCAAGTGTTGGTAATCAGGAGCCCACATGGAGAACAAAGGGAAAAACAATTCAAGTATTGGTAATCAGGAGCCCACCTGGAGAACAAAGGGAAAAGCAATTCAAGTGTTGGTAATCAGGAGTCCACCTGGAGAACAAAGGGAAAGCAATTCAAGTGTTGGTAATCAGGAGCCCACCTGGAGAACAAAGGGAAAACAATTCAAGTTTCAGAGGGAAGATAAAATAGTTCAAGTATTGTAAATCAGGCGCCCACCTGGAGAACAAAGGGAAGAAGTTCAAGTTTCAAGAGAAATCGGTTCAAGTTTTGGAAATCAGACGCCCACCTGGAGAACAAAGGGAAAGCGGTTCAAGTGTTGGAAGTTAGGCGCCCACCTGGAGAACAAAGGGAAAGTAGTTCAAGTTTTGAAAATTAGGCACCCACCTGGAGAACAAAGGGAAAGCGGTTCAAGTGTTGGAAGTTAGGCGCCCACCTGGAGAACAAAGGGAAAGTAGTTCAAGTTTTGAAAATCAGGCACCCACCTGGAGAACAAAGGGAGGGAGAGCAGTTCAAGTTTTTAAAATCAGGCGCCCACCTGGAGAACAAAGGGAAAATGGTTCAAGTTTTGGAAATCAGGCGCCCACCTGGAGAACAAAGGGAAAGTGGTTCAGGTTTTGGAAATCAGGCGCCCACCTAGAGAATAAAGGGAAAGTAATTCAAGTGTTGGTAATCAGGAGCCCACCTGGAGAACAAAAGGAAAACAATTTAAGTTTCGAGGAAAAACAGTGCAAATGTTGGTAATCAGGCACCCTCCTAGAGAACAAAGGGAAAGCAAATCAAGCATTGGTAATCAGGAGCCCACATGGAGAACAAAAGAAAGATGTTCAAGTTCGAGGAAAAACCGTGTAAATGTTGGTAATCAGGAGCCCACCTGGAGAACAAAGGGAAGACAACAATTTTCAAAGGAAGACGGTTCAAGTTCAGCAATCAGGCGCCCTCCTGGAAGAATAAGAGAAAGCACCTCAGACTACAATTCAAGTCAGCAACAAAGGAAGCTCACCTAGAGAGTACAAGTCAACAGAGCAGCAGAAACCGCAAGATCAAGTTTGAAGAAGTGTAGATAAGATTCTTGTAATTCATAGATCATAAGTTTAGTCTAGCTTCTTTTATTTTGTCTTGGTGTAATAAGGGGTTCAACAAGCAGTAGCAGCAACAACAACAGTGAAATCACAGCTTTCTGATAGTTCCAGCTACCGAAACTTCTCGAACTACACTGACCTGATTCTTTTATAGCCAAGGATATGTAGGCAACCTCGGAAGTAGGGTGCGGTCAAATCTTTCAAAAATGCTTCCCACAGAGTATTCAAACGGGTAAAAATCGCTCGTATCCGCTCACTTTATCTTTGCACGAAAACTCTTCGTATTTCCGAGCAAAGAGGGGCAGCTGTGAGCACGTGATTTTTGCCCTGTAGGAATTACTCCCATAAAATACAACGAAAATAATTTTTTCCATTTTTTTACAATTTTTAGGATTTGTGAAAATTTGTGCTAATTGTTTGCATTTCTGTGCATGTTTATTTTTGTTAAAAAATCATAAAAAAGCTAAAAATATCACGCATTGCATTTAGGTGTCATTTTCATATTTTTAGGATTAGTTAGTTCATTATTTGTTTTGCTTAAAAAAATCACGAAATGGGTTACCTTTGCATTTTTAACCTTTTTAAGTGGAATTTCTGCCTTCTCTCTAGGAAGAGAAGGAATAGTAATTTTGTCATCATTTTCCGGTCATAACTCCGGAATTCGGTGGTGGAACTAACCAAACTTGGTGTCAAAAGATACATAAATTCCTTACGAATAATACCCAATTGGTTTCAACTTCAGATCTATAGTAAATTCTTGTAGATCTTAATTTCATTTTCACGAGTTACTGTAGCAGACAGGGTTCTTCATTCAATTTCAGCAATTCAGCTAATTCCAACGCTTCTGTTAAGCACAATAGTTTGTTTTGATAACGTAAACGTGCTCTCTTCTCTTCAAAGATTGGTTTGAATTCTAAGCTTCATTTTAAAAAATTACTATTTTTATAGTTCGGATTGTGAAATTGGATTCACAGCCATTCACAGTAAGTAACGTGAAGCTAATTCAAATTACAGTAGCATCGTTTTCTTGCAAAGATACTGCACATTTGTCATGTAAGTAAAGTGCTAAAGAATTACAACTGTAATGGTCACATAGGCAGGTGGCCAACCACATTTGGTGGCTGCGCTGCCTACACAACCTCCTCCAAACATTGGACAAACATCAGGGAACACAAATAATAACAAACAGCCGATGGATTACTCCAAATTTTTGAAACCTTGCACTTTAAATGCTGCAACGCAGGAGCAACAGAAAGTTGAGCCAATTCCTATTCGTACACCTACATTATTGAATGGAGAACATGTTATTCAGTTCACAGAAGCAGAAGTAGAAAGGATGGATATCATCAAAGGATTACAATGTGCAATAGTTGGTAAATGTTCTTATGGCAGCCCAGAAATTCAACAACTCCGTAAGTTAATACCAATTCAATGCGGAATTAAAGGTGAATGTAACATTGGATTTCTAAGGGATAGACATATTTTTATTAGAATGACGTTAAGGCAGGACTATCTTCATTTCTCATCAAAAACTCATTACATAAAGGACAGGGATGACTATCAATATTAGCTTAGGCCGTTGATTTATGACTCAAAGTTTAGAACAGATGAAGAAACACCCAAGGCAATGGCTTGGATCTCATTCCTAGGTCTATTGCCAACCTTTTTTGTAAAGGAATGTCTATTTTCTCTAGCTTCAGCAGTAGGTAAACCTATGCATCTAGACATGGCAACTATTAATAAAACTAGACCTAGTTGTGCTAGGGTGAAGGTACTAGTTGATCTACTTGCAAATTTGTTTAAAAAGGTGAGGATGGACGTATTCAATGAAGCTAAAGGAACAACAAGAACTGAATGGGTGAGAATTCAATATGACATGCTGCCTAAATATTGCATACATTGTAAACTTCAAGGGCATGATCAATTTGAATGCTGGAGGATACACCCTGAACTATATGTGGAGAAGGAAAATGATAACCAAGCAGATACAGTTAAGAAACAGGACATAGGGAACTCACAGCCTATAAAGATGTTATCTAGTAGAAATGTCGTGGGTAATGTGAATGTTACAACAAAAGAGCAATGGAAGGAAGTGAAGGACAACAGAGTTAGAAATGTAGTAAATCAAAATACTAGTCTCAGTAATAATGGAATGGATATGGCACCAGCTAAGCAGTTTGAAAACAATAAGAACAAGGAGGGTACAAGCACTATAGAGAGACAAACAGAAGCACAAAGCAACAATGGTAAGGAATTGGTGGCAGTAGACAATGAACATAATGATCATGTTCAAGTAGCTAACAAGTTTGCAATATTACAAGGGATGGAGGAAGAGGAAGAACCTGTTAATCAATTGGCAATGGTGGCAGCTAATGCAGCAACAAGCAGTTTAGCACTTCATAACCAAGCATCTACAAAGCAAAAGCCAAAAAATATGGTCAATAATGAGGGAAAGTTAAATCCAGCAGCACAAGCTTTTCATCTTAACTCATCGGGGATTAGTTCGACTAATGGTCTAGTCAATGGAAAGGAGGCATCAAAGGCAAAAAATGATACTGCACAATGGGTAGAAAGAAGCTTCAAGGATAAAACAGGAAAAGAAATAGTGAAGATCAATAAACCATGCCAGGAAATCCCATCACAAGATACATTAGTGAACAAGGTACTTAATAAAACTCCAAATTCTCAAGCAGAAGGGTCAAAATCGTCTACATTTAAAGAAAGAGTGCAAGGCTGTGAAGGCAGGCTATGGGATACACAAAGGGAATACGATTCAGAGGAGAACGAAGTACCACTAGGAGCACAAGCTGATGAGGAACCAAATGAGAAGGACAAAGAAGAAGATGAGCAAAGTGTAAATGGAGAGCCCTATGCCAATGACAACACAACTGGTAATTTTTTAATAAAGGAAGGATCAGAAATTGTTGAACACAATAATAATTTTCAGATAGCAGAAATCACAGAATTTATAAACTATGAAGGAAGAGGCCCGGAGGTAAATGATCCTGGAAGAACAGAAGATGATCAAATTCAGATATCACAAGAAGACCCACAAGGACTCAACACAACAGAGAAGGAGAAAAAACCAAAACAACAAACAGAAATAGTAAATATTACTGTTACATTAGAGAAAAATCAGTTGCAGCTGTTAAAAAGAGGAGAAGAGAAGGCCTTGGTCCCTAAAAAGAATGCATTTGGAGCTACATCAGGAGGGAAGGAAGACAATGAAGAAGGAGAATAACCTGGTAAACAAGGATACGACATGGATCAAGAATCAACTACCCAACACCTTATGAATGCGGCAAGGCAAGGTGAATTATCACCTACGCAAGTGGAAAAGGCAAAATCAGCAGCAAAAGGTAAGAAGAAGCAACAAAAAAGATAATTTTGCAGCACCAAAAGCTGGGGTGCACACAAGGAGAACGCTAACTAAATCCAACAATCAGTGATGAATGCTCTCATTTGGAATATAAGGTCAGTCAACACATAGCAGGCCTTTGAAAGGTTGACAAAAATGCACAGGCAAAATCACTATGAATTTGTAGGATTAATGGAGCCAAAGCAACAAGCAAAAAAACTGGAAAGGTACAGAAACAAGATAGGAATTGCACAAGCAATTTCAAATGTTTCCAAAAAGATCTGGGCTTTCATAGATGAGGTATTTGAGGTAACTGTTATGTACAATATGGTGCAACAATTAACACTAAGATTGTTTCATACTGAATCGCATGTGGAGATTGTCCTAACATTGATATATGCTAAATGTGATGCAATTGAGAGGATAGAATTATGGGATTCATTATATTCAATGGCAAGGGATATGGATGCACCATGGCTTGTAGGAGGTGATTTCAATGTAATATGGGATGAAGACGAGAAGTTTGGTGGGCTACCTGTGTCATTGAATGAAATTGATGATTTTCGACACTGCGTCAACACTTGCAATCTCTTCGACCTTGGGTTTAAAGGTAGCATATTTACATGGTGGAATGGGAGAGCAGAGGAAGACTGTATATTCAAAAGGCTAGACAGATGTTTGGCTAATGTTGAATTCCAACAAACATTTCCAGGAATATAGGTGCAACATCTGTCAAAGACTAGTTCTGATCATAGTCCAATGTATCTGAAGTATGATATTGAGACTCCACAAATAAAAAATCCTTTTAAATTCTTGAATTTTGGGTGGAACATGCTACTTTTAAAGATGTGGTTAAAGAGAATTGGACAGCTGATTTCTGTGCAAATCCTTATATTCTTTTTAATCACAAGTTAAAAAAATTAAAGAAGGCCCTTTCATTGTGGAATAAGGCTACATTTAGAGATATTTTCCAAAAGATAGCAAGAATGGAGGAGGTAGTGATGGTTCATGAAGCAAAATTTGAAGCAAATCCTACAGGGATGAACAGGGAAATGCTACAAAAGGTTCAGGCGGAATTGATCAAATGTCTTGCACTAGAGGAGAAATATTGGCAACAAAAGGCAGGCATGACTTGGTTCAAGGAAGGGGATAGGAACACTAAGTTTTTCCACGCACAAGTGAGAGGTAGGAGAAAGAGACTTCAGCTTAACAGAATTCAAAATAGTGGAGGAACATGGATTGAAGAAGAACAAGAAATTGCAGAAGAGGCGATCAAATATTACGAGGAACAATTCACAGAAGTAGCTACTCCTTCATTATTTGATATCTTAGAGCATGTTCCTAATCTGATTAACACTGAGCAGAATGCAGAATTGATTAAGCAGCCAACAAAAGAGGAGGTTAAAGTGGCAGTATTTGGACTTAATGGTGATAGTGCTGGGGGCCAGATGGTATGACAGGAAAATTCTATCATTCTTGTTGGGACATAATAGGGGATGACCTGTACGACATGGTGAGGGCTTTTTTCAATGGTCATGAGCTACCCAAGTGTGTAACACACACCAACCTAATTCTGATACCAAAGAAAAAAGAAGTTACCACCTTTTCTGATTTAAGACCAATAAGCCTCAGTAATTTTTCTAATAAGGTTATATCAAGGGTGGTACATGAAAGGCTAGTAAAATTTCTCCCAAGTATGATATCAGAGGAACAGGCAGGTTTTGTTACGGGCAGGAATATAGTGGAAAACATCCTTCTAACTCAGGAGATAGTGACTGAAATTAGGCTTAGAACTAAGGCTGGACCTAATGTCATCCTGAAGTTAGATATGACCAAAGCTTATGATAGATTATCTTGGCTATTCCTAACCAAGGTACTGAGAAAGATGGGATTCACAGAAAGGTTGATAGGGATTGTCTTTGGATTAGTTTCAAACAATTGGTATTCTATTCTAATCAATTGTCAGGCTCATGGGTTCTTTAAGTCCTCAAGGGGAGTAAAACAAGGTGATCCTGTATCTCCAACTTTGTTTATATTGGCAGCAGAAGCATTATATAGGGGTCTCAATGCATTACATACTAACCTGTATTTTTGTGGATTTGGGATGCCAAAGTGGAGTCCAAAGATCAATCATTTGGCGTATGCAGATGACATGATTATTTTCCCATCCTCAGATGAAACATCTCTGATGCTGATTATGCAAGTGCTGAAGGCATATGAAGCTGCATCTGGGCAGCTTGTTAACAAGACCAAATCAGCTGTTTACCTGCATCATTTAACAGACATGGAAATGGCCAGCAAGGTGGAAAGGATCACAGGCATTCATAGGGATGATTTCCCTATCATATATTTAGGTTGTCCGATATTTTATGCAAGGAGAAAGCTGGAATTCTATCAGCCCCTAATGACAAAGGTAATGGACAAACTGCAATCATGGCAGGGCAAATTATTATCAGTAGGGGGCAAGGCAGTTCTCATATCCCATGTACTGCAAAGCATGCCTATGCATCTACTATCAGCTGTAAACCCCCCAAAGTATGTGATAAATAGGTTGCACAAATTATTTGCTCAGTTTTTCTGGAGCAACACTGTAGGAGGAACTAGTAGGTATTGGGATTCATGGAATACCTTATGTATGCCAGTTGAGGAAGGAGGAATAGGTTTCAGGTCACTACATGATGTAGCAAAGGCATTATTCAGCAAGTTGTGGTGGAATTTCAGAACAAAACCAAGACTATGGAGCTCTTTTGTATGACAGAAATACTATAAAAAATTAAATTCTGTAACTGTTCCGTGGAAAAGGAGGTCTCACATATGGAGAAAAATGTTGGAATGCAGAGTTCTGATTGAACGTCAAATCCTTTGGCAAACAAAAATGGGATCATCGCTATTTTGGTATGAAAACTGGACAGGTCTTGGGGCACTATATTTTTTAGTTCCTCAGGACTTTGGCATTGATGAAAATGTACATAATGTACATGATGTTACCTTATATGGTGAGTGGGATGTGGACAGGCTATTTGAAATGCTTCCTGAAGACTTAGCAGTACACATTCTGGAGAAAATCAAACCACCTTCACAGATGCAGGTTCTTGACAGGCCTTGTTGGATGCTGGAAACAAGATGATATTTTAGTGTTAAGTCAGCATGAGAGTATACGAGAAGAAGAGATGAACCAAGAACAGCTTATAGAATGATTTGGGTAAAGGGACTGCCTTTTAAAATAGCATTTTTCATGTGGAAAGTGTGGAAAGCAAAGCTACCTTTAGATGATTTCTTGAAAAGGGTAGGCTACTGCATGCCATCAAAATGTTGGTATTGTGTGCAGCCTGACGAGGAATCTCTTCAGCACTTGTATTTTAGATCAGAAACTACAAAGACAACTTGGAAGTATTTTCTATCGAAGGCAGGAATAGCTGTGGAGGGACTTACATTGCACCAAGCAATCACAAAATGTTGGACTGCAAATGTGTGCTTAAGGCTAAAACCAGTAATGCAAGCACTACCCTCATGCATAGTCTGGGAACTTTGGAAAAGAAGAAATAGTATGAAGTATGGGGATGCTGTGACAACTAGCAGGGTGATTTATCAAGTTTCCTCAAATCTCCAGGCATTGGTGAAAATGAGAAAGCCTGGGATGGACATGGTACCTCACAAATGGCAAGATCTTTTAGCTATGATGGAAAATTTCACTCCTAAACTTAAGGTTACAAAAGTCATGTGGAAATTTCCAAGTGCAGGATGGCTAAAAGTTAATACGGATGGTGCATCGAGGGGAAATCCAGGCAGGAGCTCAATAGGTTTTTGTATAAGAAATGAAAATGGTGACATAGTCAAGTCAGTAGGGAAAGAGATTGAGGAGACAACAAACACAGTAGCTGAAGCGAAGGCCATGGTAGAAGCACTAAGGTTCTGCAGATTACAACAATACTCTAATGTATGGCTTCAAACTGACTCAATGTTATTAAAAAAGATAATGGATGAGATCTGGAAACCACTATGGACCATATCTGAGCAGGTAGAGGAAATGATGCAACTAATGAATGGGGGCAATTACACAGTTACTCATATTCATAGGGAGGGAAACAAGTTGGCAGATCACTTGGCTAATTATGCTTTAGATCATGGAGAAATAGAATGCCAACAATTCTGGCATCTAGATGTACAGGGAAGGAGGTTGGTTAATGAAGATAAGCTGCAATGTCCAAATCTAAGGGTGAAGGTGAACAGGAGATAGGAAGCAAAGAGAAAAGGAATAATAGGAGGCATGTCAACTTAATCGACCAATATATTCAAATCCTAAGGGAGGAGGATATAATGGTTGGTATTTCTAACTATCTTTTCTCTACTGCAGGTGCAACTACAATGCTTATGGCACTCCATGATGCAACTTTCGAGATAACTTATGCTAAAGAACAAAAACACATCAATAATCGAGCACAACAACAAAGAATAATGGCATTGGAAACCCAACCAGCATGGGGTGATCGCGTGCTTTCAATTCATTGGATATACAACCAGCATGGTGCAGAAGTGTTTAATAGCACACGCACGGTTCATTTAGAGACAAGATCTGGGAATATAAAAATGATTGCTCTTCATTTCGACCACAACAAGAAGCAAATGGCATTGGAAACACAACTAGCATGTGCAGAAAAAATGTTTTCGAGAAAAGATGGCAACAAAGGCCAATGCAGTTTTTTCTTTCGATTTCATAAAATAATCCACTCTTGTGGAAGTCCAATGCAGCATGTGGTTCGGATTCATTAAAATAATGTGTACACATGGTTTAATGTGGAAGGCATGACAAACAACCCATGCTGTTGAGCAAAGGAATCAAATGGAAAAGTGGAATGCACATGGAAAGCTATAGGTGGAGCTCACATGTGTTCCAAGAGGGAGGTTCTTCTTTTTGCTTCAGCTGTATATAGAGCTCACGTGATCCTTTACAAAGCACAAAGCTGTCTTCATTGATCAGCTCAAGGAATCAAAAGGAGCGAAGCAAGGATAGAAGATGCGTGATACGCACAGAACCAAATGACATACACGTATATGCACGCTATGCTGGCAGCTGGGAGGCTCGAATATGAACGCATTGTGCGTTCTGTGCGTGATCGAACATGGAGGCAGCTGGGAGGTGTTAATTAAAATGAGAAGAGAGCAACAATAAATTCTCAAAGCCGCCATCAGAAATGTCATTTGAAAGCTTTGGTTGGATTTAAACTTTGGCGAGTTGCGATGTTTAACGCAACAGGTTTAATAGTAAAATAATATCAAAATAAGGCCATTTGTGGTCTCCAATGGCCTGTCATGTTTAGCACATTTTTGGCAAGCAATTCGAGGTCAAGGGAACATAGCTGGAACACACAAAAGGAAGCATGGAGGAATAAATGTAATTCAAAGCTTGGTCCACGTGAATGGGAATCTGCAGAGCATATGCAGTCATGTTTGTTTAATGCAAGCATGCTCATTGGGACCAATGGAAAGATTCCATGGGAACATGCATTGGTACAATTTCTTGGACTACGATGGGAGATTCACGAGAAGGAGCAACACGCCATTGTTAGGAAAGCTCGTCACGGAAAAGCGCGATCTATGCTCTCCAATGGCCAGTCAAATTGGAGATCACATGCTTAGTGGAATGCACAATGGGAATCTGCAGACTTTTGAACTTCATATGCATGGAACGTAGGAGAAGGGGTTACAAATTCAAAGCTGAAAAAAGGCTATGTCCGTAAACATATGATGCATTGGAATTGGGCTAAAAAAACACATATTTGACATACACTTAACTGGGTAATTACTGGTTCATCATTGGGCTTCAGCAAGACCTGGGACATGAGAATTGTAGTATGGAAATGATGGATTATTTCATTTTCTATAGTAGATCAAATGTGATATCAATGTTGAGTTCTTTACTCGATATTGATAATAGGTGCTATGTACTTATCAAGTTTTATTTTTTACATTATGTTAGACATCCGGACAAATTGTTTTTGTTCTGCTTCTATATTTGATTTTGGTATATTTATAAAATAAAAAAAAATAACCCTAGGCGCTTGCCTAGCGGATTGAAAAAAAAAACCTTTTTAAATTTAAATTTGTAGTTTTCCTTTTAATGTAGGAGTAATTATTTTTCATAAATAATTTAGTAGTTGATCTGCTTGGTTTTCCCAAATTAACTATTTTTAGGAGTTTTAATTAATTAGTATAAGGAAAGAAAATTGGAAAGGAAAAAAAGGAAAAGAGAAGTAAAAAAGAAAATGTGGCTGTTGTAATGGACCAAATACAAAACCCAATCCCTAGCCCAATCCTTCCACCTGCCCAGGCCCAATCCCAACCCGGTCCGGTTTTCCCCTCCCCCCATCAGTGAAACAGTGTCGTTTAGTTATTTGAATCGCAACCGTTGATCTCGTATGATCCAATGGCTGGGAACTGGCCATTGGTTTCATATATAAGTGTCCAAACCCAACCCTACCCCCAGTCCAAACCCCCCCCAGTCTCCATCTACATCTCTCACACCCAAACCCTAGAGCCTGCCGCCTACCAACATCAAAACCCATCTCCACCAGCGGCTCACCACCAAGTCACTCTAAATCTTCACCCTACAATCCCCAGCCTCCCCTCATCCCTAATCTCCCATTAGTTTCCCCAAAATCCTCACCAAGGCCGTCGAATCTCAAATATGAAAGTACCATAATCTAATTCATCTCCTTTGCTGATTTCTTTTGTTGTTTTTGTCCCTTTTTGAGGTTGAAATTTGCACCAATCGATCTCATTCACGGAATATCACAATTGTGGGCATTTTTACCTCGCCTCACATCCATTTGAGTTCGGTCAAAGTCCTATTGACCGGCCAGAACCCGTTTGAATGTTGTTATCTCCTTTTTTTCTGTGTGCGATGAGAATTGCTACGTATAGCATTGGCTGTGTGAAGAAATTCCGGCCAGAGCTCGTGTGACAATTCTCATTACTTGTCG
The DNA here is from genome assembly GCF_000393655.2 of Nicotiana sylvestris. Taxonomy (NCBI): domain Eukaryota; kingdom Viridiplantae; phylum Streptophyta; class Magnoliopsida; order Solanales; family Solanaceae; genus Nicotiana; species Nicotiana sylvestris. The sequence goes on from NC_091063.1 coordinate 70,741,550, forward strand.
AAGCTCATTTGGCTCGCCGGATTCCACCTCTGACCGGACCAAATGCATTGGAAGTCTAGATTTCAAAGGGTATTTCTTTTTTTTTTCTTTTTCTAAAATTATAACGGTTTTAATTTTGGTTTCTTTTTAGATTAGTTCAGAGTTCATTGATGAAAAACCTTCTTAAAATGGACTTCGTTCCTTCTAATTTTTGATTGGTCCTTGGTTAAACTTGCCTTTCATATTTGTTTCCCTACTCAATTGGCATGTATAGTTTAGATTAAATTCTGTTAGGTCTCTCATCTCGCCTGCAATTTGAAAGTCGTTTGGTTTTAGATGAAAATGATTTTGTTGGCTGAATTATTTTGTTTTGGTTAGTTTTAAAAATGCTTAATGACTGTTGAATTTTGATATGTTCTTTGCCTAAATGTGCTAGTCCTGATTTGGGGATAACATACTTTCAGGGTGTTAATTGGATAACTAGGAACTTAAAGGGGTCAATTTGGAAATTTAAGTTTAGGATGAGGTATTTAGAATATTCTAGAATAGGGGCAGCTGACCCAATTTTGGCCATCATAAGTGTTGCAGCCAATTAAAGGCTGCCAGCTGTCCCATTCACTTAAAAAGATGTCTCTGCAGGCTGGAAATATTCCCAATTCTGTTTCAGCACAGGGGATTTTCTTTAGGCCTATAAGAGGCAGCATTTCCTGCACTAAAACCAAATCTGGAGCCTTATTATTTTTTTGCACTAAACTTCTGAAAGAGCCTTGGATACTCTGAAAAAATACAGAACTTTCGGTAGCTTTTTGGGTCAAAAATTATAGAGGAATAGTCTTTAATTTCACTGTTAGTAGTAGTTGAAGAATTTCAAAGGATTTCTGAACTATTTGGGGGTTTAAAAATGGTTTAAACGGCTGAATGTTGTTGTGTTGGTGTTGCTGATCTACTGCTACTGTTTCTTCCTAACCTTGGGTTGATTTCTTTGTTACTTTTGCTGAAATCAAGTACTTCTCGGATCTCACTAACGTGTGAAGTGCATATTGAAGTTATATAATCATTTTGAATTTGTGGATGAATGTGAATTAGGCTGAATATCAGTTCCTATTCTTCAAAGACTAATCATGTTTTCCTTATTGCTTTGGTTTTACTATTTGAATTGTATTATATTCGGTCATGCTCTGGACAATATATTTTTAGAATGTATTTTGACTTTAATTTGTTATTTTAGCTCTAGCTTTGGTCAAAAATTCTTCTCGAGTACTTTTGTTTGGACTTTCATACTGTAGGTTTTAATTTAGACGAGAAGCATTTCCTTTTGTTGGATTTTGGTTGAGCTGGTTCACTCTAGTAGTGATGTTAAGTCCATGGTTAGCCCTCATCATGGTTCTGTTGTTTTAAGCTTTGATTTTAAACATATGAAGCAAGCTTAGAAGAATGTACTGTAAACAAATTTGCCAGGAGCTGCTGGGTGCGTGAGTTTGCAGAATCTTGTGATTGAAGATTTTCCAATTTCTTTCTTTTTAAAAAAGAAGAAGAAGTAAAGATTGATAGTGTTTGCTGTAATGAAAAATGACTGATGAGCAGCTAGTTTGATCTTTGTACCATTATGATTTGATATTATTACATAGATGTTTTGAGTTTATTTATTCCCTTACCTGATTATTATGTAATGGTTTGAGATTAAAGGCACGACAGAGTTGGTCCAGTTTTAGGGGGCTGGACACTGCACAAATCGCAATTGTCCGAGTTGTGCTCTAGCAAGCCCATTGTAAAGGGCCTGTGCTAACAGGCCCGTACTTGTGAATCCCCTATGTAGTGATTTCTTTTATTTTGTTTCTTATGGTGTCAACTGGCTGCTACTTTCATGAATAAGTAGTCTCACTTACCCAAATTCAACAAAAACCTTCGCAACCTCATAATCACGTGAATAATTGCTGAATGATTCTCTGTCAAGATTAGAGCACGGAAAGGTACTGCAATATTTGGGCTTCATGCTTGGGGCTTGGAGGCCAAGAGATCAGTTGACTTATGAACATCGTAGAGATACCTTTAGGCCTAATTAAGTAGAGTGAGGTGAGCCATCCTAAATAAATCACTCATGACCCTCACAAACGCCATAGCTAGTTGTTTAAAATGAATCTCGTAGTTTACATTAGGCACGTAATTAAATTATCACAACTACGGGTACGGTTCCTATGACGTGATTGTGATACTTATTTTTTAATTAAATAAATAGGAATATCTAGTTGGCCTTCAAAATTATATATACAAACCTTTTTCTTTAAAATAATTCGAGGTGCACCATAAACAAATGAAATTCATAACATATGGCCCTCGCAAAGTTAGCCTAGAAATTCTTCGAACTTTCGTAGTTGCTTTAGGCGCGTTAATTAAATAATTGTCATGGCTACGAGTAAGGTTCCCGTGACGTAGTTGTGACACTTAACTACTAAAATCCGGGGGTACATTTATGAGACCCGGCCACAATTTAATCTTGTTAATAAATTAAACACGTTGTGGATCGTGGGTAAGGTTCCCGTGACATGATTCGCAACGCGTAATCAAATAATTAATGGTATAACAATTGGATTACTAAAAGCAGTTTTAAAAGAAATAAAAATGCACATAGGTTTCAAAGATGTTTTAAAATCAAATAAATAAGCCAATAATAACAGTTGAGCGGCCGTGCTAAAACTACGGAACCCGGGAATGCCTAACACCTTCTCCAAGGTTAACAGAATTCCTTACCCGGATTTCTGTGTTCGCAGACTATAAAACAGAGTCAATCTTTCCTCGATTCGGGATTTAAAACCGGTGATTTGGGACACCATAAATTATCCCAAGTGGCGACTCTGAACAATAAATAAATAATCTTGTTTCGATTGTCACTTAAATTGAAAAAAACGATCTTATACCCTTACAGGGTAGGAAAAAGGAGGTGTGACAATACTTATATATATATATATATATATATATATATATATGTAAGGCGGAACTGAATCATAACAATAGGTCAACATTAATTAAAGAGATATAAGAATCGACTTGAATCTATGTATATGCATACTCATTATACTTATATGTATATAATGCTTCTCTTTGAGACTATTATCCATATCGTATGATGCATGACTACCCAACTGATCAGTGGTAACTGCCCGACCGGCCGTAGCGTGGTGGTAAATGCATGACTGCCCGACCGGGCGTAGCTCGATTGTAAATATATAACTTCCCAACCGCCCATAGCACGGTAGTAAATGCGTAACCGCCCAACCGGTCGTAGCTCGATGGTAAATGAAGATGCATGACTGTCCAACCGGCCGTAGCACAGTGGTAAATATGTAACTGCCCAACTGGCCGTAGCTCGATGGTAGATGCATATGCATGAAGATGCATGTATTATTATATTATAAACATTAACATCTATATCAAATACCTCAATAGAGAACTAGATATATACTTAGACATGCTTGAATATTACCTTACAGGAATGAATAAAATAGACATCCTTAACTGCTAAGAGTAGGATCACTTATCGAATATCATTACGTTTACGTATCGTTAGGTGGATCATGCCAAAAGAAAGAAGGATTAGCCTTAACATACCTAGGTCGATTCTCTTGACAATCCCTCTAACACGCGTTAATTGCGACGAAACACGTAACGGTAAGATCAAAATAGGAAAAAATCCGTATGATATTCTTGTAACAACTGAGGACAGCTTCCGCCCTCTGCAACTATACATTTTTCTTAGTGGAACACCTACTGCTTCATTTTCTATACTGCTTTCACTTCACCATTTGAACAAGAATCAGAATCTTCCATCAATACTACTGAAGAAGCACCAATATACTTTCCTGCAAAAGCTTCATTCTTTATATAAAAAATCTGCCTTTCGAATAAACGTAATTCGTTTAAAGCCTTAAACAACGGGTTGAAAGAAGAATATTTTTGGTAATAACCCGAAACCTATGGAATAAAAACTAAAGCTTGAGCACCCAAATAATCATACAAAGGAAAGATTATCCCAACTCTATAGCTACAATTGTAGAATTTGATTGGGATTGGGATATTATACTAGAGTAATTAAAATTTTGTTGCCAATTGGAAATGGTAGGGGACACCATGTAAGCAAATGCAAAAAGGAGGATTAATTATGTAAACCTGCTAGAAATAGGATTTTTATATTCTTTTCCTTACATGGAAACCTTGATCTATAAATTGAACAATCTGTATGTAGGAAACTATACCATGGTGAGGGCAAACGTAACTAACCTTAATGGAAGAAAGCATTCCAAAACTTAATTCACTAATATCATAAGAAACAATGTGAGCATGGATGCCACCACCTCCTTAAACATAAGGATAGTTGGAAATTTGCTGCCACCCTTTCCTAATCCCACCTGGATTATTGCCCCTTCCCTAATAATTATCCAACTCGTACTTAAAAATCTATAATTACTTAAAATATTATTCACTTTTAACACACTTTATATAACTTATTATCATGGTTATGCGGTGCCATATAAAATCAATACATACATTATTATTTCATTAAAACATCCATGTAAAAATACATATATTTTCTCAGATTCTAATTTTCCTAATTTCATATAAAGAGTAAAAAATTTCGTACGCTTAATTCTTAAAATGGTAAAAAGACAACCTTCTTTTATTGTGCGAAAATAATTTCTATCTTTACAATAAAGAAAATCTCATAAACTTTCTTATATTATGAGCCATATCTGAAAATAGTAATAATGGTAACTATCCAAAATTATACTTATAAAACTTTTACTAAAATACTCCACTTAAAATAAAATACCACACTAACATAATATCTAACGGTATCAAAGTTGGTAAACTTACGTGGTCTTATAATAACATAGTCACAAATCCTCTATAATCTCATAAATGGTCTTAATCCCTTCAAGCTCATATGAAGTACTACGACTTATCCTAATATTAAAGTACGGGATGTAACAGACACGTAAGGGTGAATTTAGTAAATGGAGAATTTAACATGCTAAAACAACTTCACATCTAATGAACATAAGCACCTAAGATCCATAAACGATCAAATTTTCACAAATAAGCCCGAGTACGTACTCGTCACCTCGCATACATAGTCTTCACATGACACAATTAGCACAAATTACTCAAATCATAAGGGTAGTTTTCCCGACACAAAGCTATGTAAGGAACTTACCTCAAAGAAGCTAGACTGTTACTCTAAAATGACCTTTTCGAGTGAAACAACTTCTGGACAGCTCAAATCTAGCCAAAATAACTTCAAATCATAAATAAAACTCATAGGAAATAATTCTGGATAATAAAGCCAATATTTAATAAAAACTAAAACGTCAACCCCGGGACCGCATCTCGGAACTCGACAAAATTAAAAAAAATCCGAACACTCATTCTGGTAGGAGTTCATTCATACCAAAATTATCAATTTCCGACGTCGAATCTCCTTTCAATCCTCATTTTACATTTTGAAAGATTTTTAAAAAAATTCCCATTTTTTTCCATTCAATTCACTAGTTTAATGCATTAATAAGTATGAAATCATGAAATGTAATCAATTTCGGAAATAGAACACTTACCCCAATTGAACACATGAAGAACCCCTCAAAAATCACTCAAATCCGAGGTCTACAACTCAAAATATGTAAAAAATAGTGAAACCCCCATTTTTAGAAACCTCTCCAGGCAAGTCGCAGTTGACACCTGAAATTTATAAATCGCCTTTCACACTTGAGACTTATAAATCGCATTTCACACCTGAGACTTGTTAATTCGCATTTGACACCTACGATTTGCCTCTGTTTCCTTAAACACCAGAAAAATAACAATCATTCCCGACATGAAAATGGGCATAGCTCTTTCATACGACCTCGGAATGCGACGATTCTTGTTGTTATGGTTCTATAATTAAGATACAGATCTGATGGTTCAATTGAATCACAAATCAATGGTCGTTTTCAAAATGTGGTACCCTTTGTGCCAAAAGAAACGACGCCAAAATATCAAATAAGAGCGCGACACAATCCAAACTCATCCGAGCCCCATGGGACCCCAACCAAGTATACTAACAAGTTTCAAAACATGATACGAACTTGCTCGAAGCCTCAAATTGCCTCTAAGAATACTAGAATCATGAATCACACATTGATTTAAGCCTAAGAAACTTATGAACTTCCGAATTCCAAAACTAATGTCAATTTATACAAAACCAACTCTGATTGACTTCAAATTTTAAACACAAGTCATAAATGACAGTACGGACATATTCCAACTTCCAAAACTAGGATCCAAACCCGAAATCAATAAAGTCAACTCGCAGTCAAACTTTTCAAAATCTTCCATTTTTTCAACTTTCGCCAATTCATGCCGAAACGACCTACGGACCTCCAAATCAATATCCGGACACGCTCCTAAGACTAGAATCACCATATGGAGCTATTGGAACCATCTAAACATCATTTCAGAGTCGTCCACACAAAATTCAAACTCCGGTTAGCTTTTTTCACTTAAGCTTCTAAAACAAGAATTGTTCTTCCAAATTGAGCCCGAATCATCCAAAAACCGAACTCGACCACGCATGCACGTCATAAAACATAATACAAAGTTGTTTGAGACCTTGTGCCACCGAACAGGACGCTAATCCTCAAAATGACCGGTCGGGCAGTTACATTCTCCCCCTCTTAAACAAACATTCGTCCTCGAACGTGGCAAGAACCATTTCGAAGTCCTCAAATCATTTAATGAGCTTACCATATATATACTCGTGGGTGATCCCATATCACCCCAATCCACATAGGCCCGAAGACACTATCCCAACTGATAATTATTCCTTCCACCCATACTGATAACCTTAGAACCAAATTCTCCCCTTCTGATAATTTCTAAAAGACTAATTCCCATACTGACACACGGTATAAGCCTGAATAAGCTGCAACAACTCATGCCTACACCCACCAGGTACAACCACATGACGTAATACATTAAATAAATGCCCATAACATATCTCTAATCACAGTAGCTTATGACTGAATATACAAAGAAACACATAAAAGAACTATCAAACAAGCCCGACAGGCATAACTCCCTATCAGTAGCATACTACGAATTAATTCCACAAGGGAGAATCAAAGTATATGAACAAATAACAAGGATCTCATCCTAATATAACTTCGTCGTGGCACACAGTCCGGTACAAACATAGCAAACCTCATGGAAACGTGAGGACCCCATCCTCGGCTCTGAATCACAAGTAGTATACACATCATACCAACCGAAACCTTCCACTAATTCAATTTTGCCATCAAACTCACAACACATACTAAACCCCCATACTGGTAGAATATCTAAATCACAAATCATAACCAACCATCCTGAAATCACATCAAAACCTACTGTAACGGATAATAGGAAGTCACTTCTAGTATCATAGCTCTCAATACTGAGCAAAAACAAAACGATAAACACGGGCTATAACCATAGAATCTCCCAACAGGGGTAAATACATAAGTAGAGTACAAAATCACGAAACTCACCCATATGTGGAGCATGATAGGGGGACTCGCCCGATAAGTAGAACCAAGTCAAAATAAGAATGATGTTCCTCTATAACAATCAAAACCATACCTGTAACGACGCCATCTGGTACAACAGCCTCACCCTACCATAGAAAGCACATCAACGGGTCGGTCCTTCCCCTCTCGAGCGCCCTCTACTCGCCTGACCTACACCCCAAGATGGTAGTGCAGGGATATCAGTAATTAGAGAAGAAATCATAGCCTGAATACCTCATTGTGACACATCTATCTGGAGTCTGGGAAAATCTCTCACCATGTGGCTGGTATCTCCACACTCAAAGCAACCTCTGCAGTGGGGTGGCTGTGGAAGCTGTCCGGCATGGGTAATCTGAGACCTATGGATATCTGAAGCACCACATGAAGCCTAAAGAGCAAACTAAACTGGCTGACCCACGAAACCTCTACCATGGCATACCCTACCTCCAAATAGGGACTAGTAGATCCTTCCGGTCTATGAGGCCTCTTAGCCTCCTCGGCCTCTCTCTCCTGACCCCGCATGTCCTCTCTCTCTTGGTCCTGCATGCCATCTAATTGGCGAGCAATTTCTACCACCTGCTGAAAGGGAACACTGACTCCAACTCTTGAGCCATCATGACTGAGCCCCTCAATGAACCTGCGGACTCGCTCTCTAGCTGTAGAAACCAAAGTAGGTGCATGTCTGGACAAATCGCTGAATCTAATGGGCATACTCTGACACTAACATAGTGCCCTAACGTAGCTGCTCAAACTCCACGCGCCAGGCATCCCAAAGAGTCTGGGGAACAAACTCACTCAAGAACATCTCTAAGAACTGAGTCCGTGAAAATGAAGCTGCATCAGCTAGACTACCTAACTCGTACGTTCTCCACCACTGATATGCCCCTCCTTTAAGTTGGAACGTAGTAAAAACAATCCCACTTATCTCCACAATACCCATAGTGCGGAGAATACAGTGGCACTCCTCTAGGAAACCATGTGCATCCTCTGAAGTCAAACCACTGAAGGTAGGAGGGTAATACTTCTTGAACCTTGCAAGTCTAAGTTGTTCCTCCTCAGATACTACTACCCTAACCACAGACTGAACTGGAACAACAGGCTGTGCCGGAAAGACACCTGGAACTTGCCCAACATGGACTCGTTGCTCTGGAGTACGAGCGGCGGGAGTTTGAGCTCCTCCCCTAGTCTGTGAAGTAGCTAGTGTAACTAGAATCAACCCCGCCTGAGCCAATGTACCAAACATGCTCAGGAACCGTGCTAAGGTCTCCTTAAACCTAAGGGCAAGAACAGGCGCCTCCAGTGCCTGTCCTCCAAGAGGATCTACTGGCGGCTCCTCAACTGATGCTCTGACAGGTGTTCTAGCTATAGCATGTACTCCTCTTTGGCCCCTTCCTCTACCTCTGCCCCGACCTCTAGCAACACCGTGTATGGGTATCGTCATCAGTAATTGCAGCTCGTGCCCTCACCATCTATGAGAGAATAGAATGACAAAAGCTCAAACTCCAAAACCCGCACGATAGGAATGAAAGGAGTGAAACTGTCCTAATGGTTTTGTAGCCTCTCGAAGATAAGTACAGATGTCTCCATATCAATCCGCAAGATTCTACTGAACTCGCTTATGACTCGTAGCACCTATGAACCTAGAACTCTGATACTAACTTGTCACAACCCCAATTTCCCTCCGTAGGATGTCGTGATAGCACCTAGTCAGGGACTAGGTAAGCCTAACACTTATTGAATTAATGGCAAACTCAACCAAAAACTATAAAACATGAACAGAAATTTTTCTATACAAAACTTACAATTCCAAAACCGGTAGTACAAGTCATAAGCTCTACTGAGTTTACTAGAAGATCTCTATGTACAACTATTCCGGAAAAAAAAATAGTACAAAGTAAAATTTCAGAAGGTGATTCTGAGACCTGCGAACGCAATAACAGGTATACCTTGAGTCTCCACAGCAATGCCCGATCAGCTAGCTAATGATCAACAAACTCTGAGTACCTGGATCTGCACAAAAATATGCAAAAAGTATAGCATGAGTACACCATGGCGGTATCCAATAAGTCTCAAGATTAACCTCAGTAGAGTAGTAATGAGGGAAAATCAAGACACCTACTAGACTTCATAACATTTACAAGTATGAATGTAAAATTGACAGGGAACAATATCGATCTAAAGCTAAGTAGGACAACAATAATGAAACAATGCTGGTAATAGGAAACTAAAAGTAGCAATTAGCAACGAGACATAACAGGTAATAACGTTATTGAGTAAACTAAATACAGTTTAAGTCTGATGAAACCAAGTAAGGAAAAACAAGTAATACTCAATAAGAGCAACCACTTTCTCACAAGATTTGTTCAAGTACTTTCTCGAGGTACTTCACCTCATAGTCATATTTCAAGGGTCCCAACTCTCTAACCCTAATCACTTGGCATTTCATGCCCACATTACAATTCATAACTGCACGGCCGACTCACATGCAAGGGAGTGAAAATATCAAAAATCTACACGAACAACTCACGTGCCAACAATAATAATGATTCATGACCATAGGGACAATTCACGTGCCAATAGAACAACTCTCACACAGAAGCCAAGTAAATGGGAGTACATGTAAGTAGCCAATAACATCAAGATTCATCTTCTTAAATCGATATGGGGGATTAATTACGTGTATGCTTGTGCAAGTGTTCTATCCCATTTCAAGTCAACAAGTAAGAGTAGAGACAATGAGTGGCACATAAGAAACGATCACTACAAAATTTACAAGGTATAACTCACACATGGTAGGCACACCACTACACAAATATCAATATTAACAATGCTCTCAGGCCATCACAAATTATTTCCCGATATAGTCCACCTTGTCTCTCCACGTGCGCAACAATAAAGTAAATGCCCGCCTTGTCTCGCCACACACACATAATAATATTCTCACATTATCTCGCCACATACACAAACCCCTATATATAGCCCACCTTGTCACACCGCATGTGCAAATATCAATAATAATAACAACACGGACAACTCACGTGCAAACACTCCAACAAAATCCTCTCAACAATACCATGTGTGCCAAAACATAACAGCACAATAAAATGACTTTCACAACATGTGCCCATATGCTAGCCTATTTGCTCAAACGGGAGTACAACAACAACAACAACGATAACACAAGAGTACGACAAGTAAACCAACACAAGAACTTCATAACACAAAGATACGGAAGAACAAGCTCACAAAGAAAGATACAACAGGGAGTCATGGACTCAACAAGAATAGCTCAACAAGGGATAATGTGTAACAATGATTCCACAAATGTGCAATTCGACGATAAGAGAAATGGCATTAATCAGTGACCCCAAATAAGAATATGCCAACAATAAACTGGATAACAAACTTCAATTAAGTTTAACCAATTACAGAAGAAATAATAATAATTTCAATTAAGGTTAAGCGATTACGAAAGAAATAATAATAATTTCAATTAAGGTTCAGTAATTACGGAAGAAATAATAATAACTTCAATTAAAGTTAAGAAACTACGGAAAAGACAACAAGGCAATAAAGAAGCAACAACTTCAATTAAGTCACTTAAGAGTTTAATTGGCAACAAAGGGTACAACATGAATCAGTCAATTCCAAATAAGACACGTAAGGGTGAATTTAGTAAATGGAGGATTTAACATGCTAAAATAACTTCAAATATAATGAACATAAGAACCTAAGCGCCCTAAACGGTCAAATTTTCACAAATAAGCCCGAGTACGTACTCGGCACCTCGCGTACATGGCCTTCACATGACATAATTAGTACATAATTAGTTAAAATGACTCAAATCCTAAATGGATAGTTTTCCGAATACAAAGTTAGGCAAGGTAATTAACTCAAAGAAGCTAGACTGTTACACTAAAATGACCTTCTCAAGTGAAATAACCCCCGGTTGGCTCAAATCTAGCCAAAATAACTTCAAATCATAAATAAAACTCATAGGAAAACAATTCCGGATAATAAAGCTTCAATCTTTAACAAAAACTAAAAAGTCAACGATCGAGCCCACACCTCGGAATCCAACAAAATTTTAAAAATACGAAAACCCATTCCGATATGAGTTCAACCATACCAAAATTATCAATTTTTGACATCCAATTGCCCTTCAAATCCTCATTTTACATTTTGAAAGATTTTTACAAAATTTCTCATTTTCTTCCATTCGATTGTCTAATTTATGATATAAATAAGTATGAAATTATGAAATGCAATCAAGTTTGGATATAGAACACTTACCCCAATCGAACACGTGAAGAACCACTCAAAATTGCTCAAATACGAGATCTACAACTCAAAATATGTTAAAAATGGTGAAACACCCGTTTTTAGAAAGCTCTCCAGGCAAGTAGAATTTGATACCTGAGATTTATAAATCGCCTTTCGCACCTAAACTTATAAATCACATTTCATACCACAGACTTGTACATCTCATTTGACACCTGCGATTTGCCTCTGGTCTCTCAAATACCAGAAAACACAACAGTCTTTCCCGACATGGAAATGTGCATAACTCGCTCATATGACCTCGGAATGTGACAATTCTTGTTGCTATGGTTCTGCAATTACGATAAGGATTTGATGGTTTAATAGAATCACAAATAAAAGGTATTTGCACAATATGGTACCCTTTATGCCAAAAGAAACAACTCCGAAATATCAAATAAGAACGCGACGCAATCCAAACCTATCTGAAACTCACCCGAGCACCATGGAACCCCAACCAAGTATACTAACAAGTCCTAAAATATGAAACGAACTTTCTCAAAGCCTCAAATTGCCTCTAACAATAATAGAATCACGAATTGTGCATCGATTAAAGCCTAAGAAACTTATGAACTTCCGAAGTCCAAAACTAATGTCGATTCATATCAAACCAACTCCAATTGGCTTCAAATTTTGCATACAAGTCATAAATGACAGTACGGACCAATTCAAATTTCCGGAACTGAGATCTAATCTCAACATCAATAAGGTCAACGCCCGGTCAAATTTTCCAAAATCTTCCATTTTTTCAACTTTCGCCAATTCATGTTGAAACGACCTACGGACCTTCAAATTAATATCTGGATCTGCTCCTAAGACCAGATTCACCAAACAGAGCTATTGGAACCATCAAAATGCCATTTCGGATTCGTCTACACAAAAGCCAAACTCCGATCAATTCTTTTCACTTAAGCATCTAAAATAACAACTGTTCTTCCAAATTGATCCCGAATCATCCGAAAGTCAAACTCGACCATGCACGTACGTCGTAGCACATAATACGAAGCTTCTTGAGACCATAAGCCATTGAGCGGGATACTAATCCTCAAAACGATCGGTCGGATCGTTACAGGCTGTGCGCTAGACATTTATTGTCCCAGACGAACACTGCAATACCAGCATCACCATCCAAGGCACGATGGATACAGAGGCTGGTGGATGGCTCTGATACCATTTATACAACTTAGGGAGAACCACACCCCAAAATTAACTTTCGGGATGTAGTTCTCCCTAGGTTGTATCAAACTTTCAAACTTGCTTCTTTTGTTTCAAGATAATATTTTTTTGTTTCACATATCAGCATGGAGGAAAAGTTATAATTGAACTCTTTTGAGTTCTTTTTTCTTTCTGTTCCAATAGCACTTCAAAATTATTTTATCCTTTCACATAATTAGTGCAGACTTAAAAAAATATCTGACGAAACACTTCAAACTTATGATGTTACCATGTAAATTGTAAATCATGACAACTCCATATAATCACATTTATATTGCTCAGTTGTAGTAATCCAAATAGAAATAAAAGAAAATGTTTGAGGGATAATATAATAATTAGAATATGTGAGAATACTCATAAAAGAGTACTTTAATTCTTTTACGTTAATTATAGTACCACGAAATTTATCTATAAGCAATAATATCTGATTTTTAACATGAAGAAAATAAAAAATGTTAGTCGTAATACTATTTACCAAAAATTTTCTTCTTGCCGGTCTTCCCAGGTGCATCATCATGCCTCCAGGCTCCAATTTCTCATTTTTTCTGCAAATCCTCTCATGAATTGAATTATTCAAAAAATAAAGGACTCCATTATAGTTAATTCATCAACAATATTTACTAACACCTGTTGTGCTATGTTTCTTCGATTCTTCTTCAACGGATGCTATGTGAAGCATATGTATCTTTTAAGATACAAATGTTAATGTATGTGAAATTGCGTGTGAGAATGAAGACAATAAAAGAAGCGTAATTAAAAAGATTAATGGGAGGAAGAGGAAGTCAAGGTTTTTTGGCTTTCTTAGGGAAAGCAAACGTATAATTGGAAAGGTAGAGAAAAATTTTCAGAAGCTGCTTAATTGTGACTCAACAAGTGGGTGACGTTTCAGTAAAACGTTTGGCTAAATGGTTAACTAATGAGGTAAAGGGCTAAAATATGAGAAAAATACAAAAAAAAATATGGGAAAAGATAAATGAAATTCCCAACTTTTTAGGACTGCCACATCAACACTCTTTGCCCCACCTTTATTTAGATAAAAAACCTATGTAGATAAAAAGCTTTTGAGGAGTGCCGCATCTTCTCGTTGAAAGAGCCTATGTAGATAAAAAGAAAGTAGATTTTATTTAAATTGATAGCATTTTTATTTTAAGTGCTCTCTAATAATACCTTATATGATGAGAAGTGTCACGACCTAAATCTTAACCCGTCGTGATGACATCTATCGTAGTACTAAACAAGTCGACATTTCTAAAATACTTCCAACATTTAATAGAAAATAAATTAAAAATTTTGAATTTTCATAAAAACGGGGTAAAAACCCAAACACAAGTGCAGAAACATAACTCCCAAATTAGGATGTCACTGAGCTCATGAGTATCTATACAACCAGTCTAGAAAGAAGTGTCTATGAGAGTCTATATCTAAGTAAAAATAAAGAAAGATAGGGAGGGAGAAACAAGGACTGCAGACGGCGGGCAGCTATCTCGTAATTCTCTAAAGATCAACCATGCTCAAGATCAACACCCACCGTGTCCGAAAATACTTGGATTTGCACATAAAGTGTAGGGTGTAGTATGAGTACAACCAACTCAATAAGTAACAAGAATAAATACGTAAATGAAAAATAGTGACGAGCTACACAGTTATAGTTCATTTTCAGTAATCTCAACAAGAGAGTAGACATGCTTTCAAATCCGGCAATTTAAGTCAAATCAGTTTATACATTACCAATTTCAATTAAAATCGGATACAGTATCTTCCAGAAATTTCAAAACAGTGACATATAGCAGCTAAGTGCAGTAACAAATGAAAGCAAGTACAACCTCTTAGGGCAACAGTCACTCAACCTTTCTCAATAGCTCAATCACTCGACTCTCAGCCCTCAACACTCACACTCAATAGGTACCTGTGCTCCCTAGGATTATACAGACTCCGGATGGGCTCCTTCAACCCAAGCGCTATATCGTTGCGGCATGCAGCCCGATCCATAATATAAAAATTGCCATAAAGCTCATTGCAACATGCAACCCGATCCACATACATATAGCCCTCGGTCTTGTTGCGGCGTGCAACTCGATCCATATATACTCATATAGCTCACAGATCGGTACTAAGGGCCTAACTCAGTCACCAACCTCTCTAGTCTCTCGGCTCTCAGAAATCATACAAATCAACGCAACATAGATAATAACATGTATCAACAAGGAACAAGAAGAGACAGAGACATGATACACAAGTAAGACCGTGACTAAGTACAAGAAAGCAAATAATAGATAATTCAACAAGTACACGACCTCTACAGGTCCCAACAGTGTCATCATATAGTCTAAGCATGATTTCTAACATGGTTTACAATCAACATTCTATAACACAGGAAGAGCATATAGCTAACAACAATTTATTCAACTTTGTAGTTCCATGGAATTGACAAAGTCCCAATTCCTACATTGCACGCCCACACACCCGTCACCTAGCATGTATGTCACCTCCAAACCAATCATATAATGCATATTTCGAGGTTTCATACCCTTAGGACCACATTTAAAACTTTTACTTACCTCAATCAGAGCAAAACTCTACTCCAATATGTCTTTGCCTTGCGAATCGGCCTTCAAATGCCCTGAATCTAGCCACAAGCAGTACAATACCATCAATATAGGCTAAAAGAATTAATTCCACAAGAAAAATATGAAATTATAACCAAAATCCAAAATCGGCTCAAACTTGGCCCCTGAAACCACATCTCGAAATCCGACAAAAATCACAAACCCGAAACCTCATTCACTCACGAGTCTAACCATGCCAAACTTAATAAAATCCGACACCAACTGTACCACCCCGTAAATTCGGCTTAGGTATGAATGAGTTAAAATAGTTGTAAGGTTATATTTTGGACATGTAAAGTCCCATCGGGATGATTATGGGTAAAATAATTGTTTCAAAATCAAGATGGAAAGTGAGGTGCATAAGATTTGACAAAATCGACTAAGTTTGTAGAAGGCCTGTCTTCCATCAGGGTTTAGTGAAAATGTGTAAGGCATTTGGGAACACTCAGAGCATGAAAGTTGTAGGTCTTTGAAATATTTTCCAACGATATTATGGAGCCCGGACGGATCTCTGTGCAAAATGTTATACACATTTTACAAAACAGTATGCGATATGTGTGCCCGGAGCGCAGCCGTGCTCCTGAGGCAGTGTTACTACCATTTTGTGCGGTCAGGTGCGCGGGGGCGCTCATGGGGGTTTATTTTAAAGCCCTACTTCGTCCCCCACATTCCTAAAATACAAAAACTTGCTCTAGAAAGGGGAACTCTAAAAAATGTAACTCCTCAAGGGTCCCTCCACCACCTAAGGTAAGTTCTAATGGTGATTATAAGTTAATTTCGATTTTCTAACATCTTATTAACATGGGTAAACCTTCCATATCATTAGATATTCGATTGGGACATCGTTATTAGGAGAAGGAACCCTAGAACTCGAATTTAAGGGGATTGAACTTCAAAAAGGTAGTGTCTTCAACCTCTAATTAATTCTATTATTGAATTAAAGATTATAAACTCTAGTTCATGAGATATGAGTTGATGCGTTTTATAGAAAAGCATGAATGGTTATAAGTTTAGGTTGTTGATTGTTGATTATTAGTCAAGGGTGTTGCGTATCTTATGGGTGAAGAAGAATGACATTGATTATAGGAAATTTGAGATTTTAGAATTTATCTAGGATCAAGAGAATGACTTGTTTGGCGTAGAAACACCATTAATAAGGACTATGAAGCTTTATGTCACCAAGTGCTTGAGAAAATGTTTAAGTGACTAAAACATGAGAATTATTGCTAATATGGAATCCCTTTGACTTGTATTGATATAGATTAAAGTTAAAAGGGGTGGCGAATGTTGTATTACGCTCAAGAGTAGGAAGTTAAGGTATGTGAGGCTAACTCTCTATGTTTGGGAATTTTAATGATTCTCCCTACACTACGTTTCTTTTACGACGTTACCAATTGCCTCATAAATATAGTTAAGCCTAGTTCCTTAAATAGTTGTAGAACTTCTATTCTCTAGCTTCATAAATCATTCACCACTTTCATTCTAAACGTTGTGAACTCAGTGCGTATTCAATATAGACTTGGGTTTGATACCCCCGAGTCTTAATATAGATTATTTAGTATCCCTAAACAATTGAAGTTTCAGTGTTCATATCAGTTCAAGAATATATGTCTCAGTCTAGTCCTATTCAGTATTCCAGTATTATGTAACTCAGTGTGATCCAGTATTCCGGTATCATGTAACTCAATGTGATTTAGTATTTCACTATCATGTATTGCAGTTTGATTCTCAGTTCCTGAATGTTGAACACCCGTATTTGGGCCTGAGGCCGTAGTTTATATGCTTTATGCATACTTGGGCCTGGGGACGTATTTTATGCTTTATGCATGTTTGGGCCTAAGGCTGTAGTTTATGCTTTATGCATTTTGGGCCTGATGTCGTAGTTATGTATACATATACTTGGTCCTGAGGCCGTAGCTTGTGCACATATATATTAGACCTGAGGCCGTAGCTTATTCAGATAAACAGGTTGTTCATCATTTAGAAGAGGGAGTATTCATATCCTTACTTCCTTTATCATTTGAGTTATCAGTTATCAGTTTAGTTACTAGTTATCAGTTATTAGTTCAATTATCATTTCAGTTTCAGTTTCAATAGTTATCGTTTCAATTATCAATTATCAATTCTCAGTTATCGGCTTAGTTTTAGTTTCATCATTTTTAATTTTTTCTTTCAGTTGCTTTACATACCAGTGCAATTCAAATGTACTGACGTTCCTTTTGTCCGAGGCCTGCATCTCATGATGCAGGTAATGATTTACAGAGTGATGATTCAGAGCGCTAGGATTATCGTACCAGCTATTTGGTGATCCCCAGTTCTTTCGGGGCATTATCATTACCTTACAATTTTCAGTATTTTCAGATAGTCAGTGTTTTTAGTACTTCATTAGAGGCTTCATCGACTAGAGTAATAGTTAGACAGAGTCTCAGGCCTTTCATGTTAAGCAATGTTGGCTATATATATGTTTCAGACTTGTTTTAGTATTTTCGCACTTTGATTTATATCATCCAGACTTTCAATATATTAGCATGTGTTAGTTTATCTTCCGCATTCAGTATGTTATGATATCACATGTTGTTTCAGCCAGCCAGTTGGTTCACTCGGTCACATGTAGTTAGGCACTGAGTGCCATGTTACGTCCAGACCCAAGTTCGGGGCATGACAAAGCTTGGTATCAGAGAACTAGTTTAAAGAGTCTTAGATAGTCTATGAAGCCTTGTCCAGTGGAGTTTCCTTTATATGTGTGTGTCGTCCACTCATATAAATGGTTAACTACCAAGACATCCAGGATTTTCTCAGTTCTTTCTACTCTAGATCGTGCCATGAAGCTTAGAGCAATAGTTAACATTCTCTTCCTATTGAAATACAAATGTATTGGATGCGCAAGTGATGCGCAGAAGAAACCTAAGGTCCTACAGAGGATAATTGCCCATTGGGGTATAATTATGGAGTACAGGTTGGTAAATGTGAGACTTGAGATGATGTTTAAAGTGGGATGCAATGGATAGTAGTACAGATTAGAGCATAACCTTATCAGAAAGTGCATAAGCAGTTATCATGTCTTATGGTTATCAATTTACCTCAGTTACCAGTTATATAGTCTTTCAGTTAGCAAGTTTATGGTTATTCAGTGCGATAGTATTCAGTTATATGTTTACCAAATATCCAATTTTCAGTGTATCAAAATTTCTGGTGACTTGTGAGTATACAGTGAATCATATGGGTTATCAAAGAAAAAGTAAGTAACAGTGATCATAGTGAAATCTTCGCATGTTCTAGGTATGAATTAAGACCAAGACTCACCGGATGGCGCAGGAAGTGAATTATCAGATGATGGTATACTTTGAAGGATAAGTTTGTGCATGATAGTGTATTCATATATGTTTTACCTCCTAGAAGAATTTTTTTTAATTCTTGGAAATGGAGCCACAAGTTGGATGATGATAGTTCAGATGTCAAACCCTAACATTGGTCACTATAGTTTTGGACAGAAAAGAGTCTAAGGGTAAAATACCTAGGAGTCAGAAACATTTGTTACTACCAAAGATATGATTTCGTACAACTCATGCAAATGACCAGAAGATATGATGTATGCAATGAGAACCAAGAGCGGCCAATAGTGAATTTCAGGGAACGATTTTAAGTTGTTTAGATTTATTCATATTAGAACTAGAAAGTACCACGTTAGTAAGTTTCTATAAGAAGCAGCTATTATTGTAAGATAAAGGATGTGACAATTCCCCTTAAGTTATGTGACTAAGTAATTATCCCGAATGTTTATAGTATGGTATGATTTTGTATTGTATAGAAAGTTTGGGATTAGATATTCCAATTTTGTTTGGGACAGTTGAACTTTCCCTAAGTGTGATCCATGTACATAATACTAAAAGAATGATAGTGTGTGGAAAAAGAATACGGTCAGATGATGAGGAAAGTTAGGAGTAACCTTATGATTTACTTTAGTTATTCAAAGTAGAGCAAGAAAACATGATGCTAGTAGGTTGTTAGTAAAAGAATAATAAGTAAGTTTTGAGTTGGTACCGAATAAGCACTTTCCGCAGAGCTAGTAGAGGTACAATTTGATTTACTTAGCCAGGAAAACTCTAGTGAGTGGATGACAGTTTGAAATACCGAACGTGTGTTAGAACCCAAAGAGTTTAAGTTAAACCCGAAGTACAGTGATAGTGGAAAAAAATTCAGCTAGCAGTAAGAGAGCAAACTATAGAAGAATAGCCTTTAAGAGTTATCGAAAAGGGGTTTCCCCAAGATTTACAGTGTGAGTAGAGTTAAATCATTAAGTTTGTGTATGATAGTTGTGAATACATTAGCTTTCCATTTATGCAAGTAAATTAGTTTTTCTTAGTAAGGAAGGTTGCTCAGAAGTAAGTCGGAAGATGAGTGGTCATTGACGTAAAGTGCAAAGAGTTGCAGAAGATAAAGAAAGTTGTTAAGATCCCAACAAAAAAAAGGAAGGATCTGCAAGTATAAGACCTTTGGTCTAAGGGGTGATGCGAAAACCATCAGTAAGTCCAGATGGAGAATTGAAACTTGAATAGTTATCATGGGATATGAAAAAGAAAATCACTTCGGTAATGAGGAAAAACTGTATAATTACCATAGGGATTATGTCTAACATGTTGTAAGGAACACAAAGTGAGTAGAATGATCACCGAACTTAGTTATTGATGATAAAATGATCACAGAAAAGCTATAAAATCATGCCTATTTATGTGTTATGAGGGTAGTGCCATTGCACGGGACTCTCAAATTTAGAGTACATGTCAAAGACTTTGTTCATAATAATACTTTAAATATTTTCAGGAAGTACTTAAGAAGATAATCAAATGTTGGAAGTAGAACTCATGATTGAGGTGGATAAGAGAACTCTGGTGAAAGAAGTTCACCGCTTAGCCTAGCTAGGATTTCAATTTGTGTACTCCAAAGATAGTAGAGTTGTTGTTTAGAATATGGCTTGTTCTTCCTTAGTAACCGAAGTGAGGAGAAATACTTTTGATGATCCCTACTTGTTGTAGCTGAAAGAGGGGATTCACAGGCAGAAGATGATGGATTTTAAACAAGGGGGAGATGATGGTACTGTGAGGTACCAAGACAGATTGCGTGTTCTAGACATAGACGGACTTAAAGAGGAAGATCATGTTAGAATCCCATAATTCCAGGTATTCTTTCCACCCAAGTTCCCAAAATATGCATCATTACCAAGGAGATTTATTGGTTAAATGAAATGAAAAAGAACGTCGCAGACTTTGTGACCAATTGTCTGAATTGTTAGTAGGTGAAAGTCGAGTAGCAGAAAGCCTGGTGTTTATCACAAAATACATATATTTTTCGTGGAGATAGTAAATATGGAATTTATAACAGGATTATCTTGCTCAATTTAAAATCATGATTTGATTGGATCATTGTAAAATGACTTACCAAATTAGCACACTTCTTGCCAGTAAAGACCACAGATTCAGCAGAAGGTTATGCCGAGTTGTACATTCAGGAAGTCATCTGATTGGATGGAACTCCGTGGTCCATCATTTTGGACTGTGGTGCTCAGTTTACAATGAACTTTTAGAAGTCGTTTAGAAAGGATTAGGCGCAAGTTTTCCATCCTCAGAAAGATGGACAAGCAGAGCGTATTATTCAAACACTTGAGGATATCCTTGATTTTTAAAGGCAATTGGGATGATCACATATCTCTCATTGAGTTTTCTAATAATAACACCTATGATTATAGTATCAAGATGGCACGTGCGAGACTCTGTACGAGCAAAGGATAGATCGCCAATTGGTTGGTTCAAAGTTGATGAAGCAGAGTTGTTGGGACCAAATTTGGTCTATCAGACAATGGAGAAAGTTAAGTTGATTCAAGAGCATTTGAAGATGGCTCAGAGCCACCAAAAGTCCTATTCGAGCGTGCGACATCGAGACCTAGGGTTTCAAGTTGATGATTGGGTGTTTCTGAAATTTTCGCCTATGAAATGCGTTATGAGATTTTGGAAGAAGGGGAAGAATAATCCCTGCTATATTAGGCCATATAGAATCTTGTGAAGGATCAATCAATTAGCTTATGAGTTGGAGTTTCCACCAGAACTTGTGGTGGTACAACCAGTATTTCATGTGTCATGTTATAACATTCAAGTTTCCAGTACTCAGATACTCATGTCAGTTCATTACTCACATACTCATGTCAGTTCAGTACACAGATACTCTTGTCAGTTCAGTACTCGGATACTCTTCTCAGCTCAATACTCAGCTACTCAGCTACTCATGTTAGTCCAATATTTAGACATTCATGCCAGCTTAGTACTCAGATTACTCAAATATTTGTGCTAGTTCAATATTCATATATCCATGTTAGTTCAGTATTCACGTATCATGGCAGACCAATATTCAGTCAATGCAGTAGTCATTCAGTTCAGTATCACGACAGTTCAGTAATCATGTATTCATTCAGTTTAGTATACAAGTGTTAATGAAAGTTCATGTTTCCAACAAACCTGTTTAAGGTTCGGAGTTAGTAGAAGTTATAGTCAGGACAATCATTCAAGGATGAATGATCCCAAGGGGGAGATAATGTAACACCCCATAAATTTGGCTTAGGTATGAATGAGTTAAAGGAGTAGTAAGGTTATATTTTGGACATGTGAAGTCTCATAGGGATGATTATGTGTAAAATAGTTGTTTCAAAATCAAGATGGAAAGTGGGGTGCATAAGATTTGACAAAATCGACTAAGTTTGCAGAAGGTTCGTCTTCCATCAGAGTTTAGTGAAAATATGTAAGGCATTTGGGAACTCTCAGAGTATGAAAGTTGTAGGTGTTTGAAATATCTTTCCAACGATATATTATGAAGCCCGAACAGATCGCTATGCAAAATGTTATGCGCATTTTATAGAACAGTATGCGATATGTACGCCCCGAGCGCAGCCGCGCTCCTGAAGCAGTGTTACTACAATTTTGCGTAGTCAAGTGCACGGTCAGGCCTAGCAGGTGCGCGGGGGCGCTCATGGGGTTCATTTTAAAGCTCTACTTCATCCCCCACATTCTTAAAACACAAAAACTTGCTCTAGAAAGGAAAACTCTAAAAACTGTAACTCTTCAAGGGTCCCTCCACCACCTAAGGTAAGTTCTAATAGTGATTCTAAGTTAATTTCGATTTCCTAATATCTTATTAACATGGGTAAAACTCCCATATCATTAGATATTCGATTGGGACATCGTTGTTGGGAGAAGAAACCCTAGAACTCGAATTTAAGGGGATTGAACTTCAAAAAGGTAATGTCTTCACCCTCTAATTGATTGTATCATTGAATTAATGATTATAGACTCTAGTTCATGAGATATGAGTTGATGGGTTTGATAGAAAAGCATGAATGGTTATAGGTTTGGGTTGTTGATTGTTGATTATTGGTCAAGGGTGTTGTGTTTCTTATGGGTGAAGAAGAATGACATTGATTATAGGAAATTTGAGATTTTAGAATTTATCTAGGATCAAGAGAATAGCTTATTTGGCGTAGAAACACTATTAATAAGGACTATGAAGCTTTATGTCACCAAGTGTTTGAGAAAATGTTTAAGTGACTAAAACATGAGAATTATTGCTAATATGGAATCCCTTTGACTTGTATTGATATAGAATAAAGTTGAAAGGGGTGGCGAATGTTGTATTACGCTCAAGAGCAGGAATTTAAGGTATATGAGGCTAACTCTCTATGTTTGGGAATTTTAATGATTATCCCTACACTACGTTTCTTTTACGATGTTACCAATTGCCTAAGAAATATAGTTAAGCCTAGTTCCTTGAACAGTTGTAGAACTTCTATTCTCTAGCTTCATAACTCGTTCACCATTTTCATTCTGAACGCTGTGAGCTTAGTGCATATTCAATATAGACTTGGGTTTGATGCCCCCGAGTCTTAGTATAGATTAGTCACTATGCCATAAACAGTTGAAGTTTCAGTGTTCATAATCAGTTCAAGAATATATGTCTCAGTCTAGTCCTATTTAGTATTCCAGTATTATGTAACTTAGTGTGATCCAGTATTCCAGTACCATGTAACTCAGTGTGATTCAGTATTTCACTATCATGTATTGCAGTTTGATTCTCAGTTCCTGAATGTTGAACACCTGTATTTGGGCCTGAGGCCGTAGTTTATATGCTTTATGCATACTTGGGCCTGAGGCCGTAGTTTATGCTTTATGCATGTTTGGGCCTGAGGCCGTAGTTTATGCTTTATGCATTTTGGGCCTGAGGCCATGGTTATGTATACGTATTCTTGGGTCTGAGGCCGTAGCTTGTACACATATATATTGGGCCCGAGGCTATAGCCTATTCAGATAAACAGGTTGTTCATCATTCAAAAGAGGGAGTATTTATATCCTTACTTCCTTTATCATTTCAGTTATCAATTATCAGTTCAGTTACCAGTTATCAGTTGATTTATCAATTATCAGCTCAGTTATCCGTTATCAGTTATCATTTCAGTTTCAATAGTTATCATTTCAGTTATCAATTATCAATTATCAATTCTCAGTTATCCGCTTAGTTTCAGTTTTAGCATTTTTAATTCTTTCTTTCAGTTGCTTTACATACTTGTGCAATTCAAATGTACTGACGTTCCTTTTGCCCGGGGCATGCATCTCATGATGCAGGTAATGATTTACAGGTTGATGATTCAGAGCACTAGGATTCTCGTACCAGCTATTTGGTGATCTTGAGTTCTTTCGGTGCATTATCATTTCCTTACAGTCTTCAGTATTTTCAAATAGTCAGTGTTTTCAGTACTTCATTAGAGGCTTCATAGACTAGAGTAACAGTTAGACAGAGTCTCAGGACTTTCATGTTAAGCAATGTTGGCTACATATATGTTTCAGACTTGTTTTAGTATTTCTGCACTTTGATTTATATCATCCAGACTTTCAGTATATCAGCATGTGTTAGTTTATCTTCCGCATTCAGTATGTTATGATATCACATATTGATTCAGCCAGTCAGTTGGTTCACTCTGTCACATGTAGTTAGGCACCAAGTGCTGTTTTACGTCCAGGCCTAGGTTCGGGGTGTGACACCAACAAATCCCCAAAATTCATTCTCCAAATCCCTAGCCTCAAACCCCCATTTTACACCTCAAAAGCACACAATCTAGGTGGTAAAATCAATGGGGTTACAAGATTATTGATAAAAAACGAGCACAAGGAACTTACCTCAAGAATCCCCTGGAAAATCCTCTTCAAATTCGCCTAAGACCGAGTTAAAAATGTTGAAATGAATCCAAAATTGCGAACCCTCATTTTTAAACATTCTACCCAAGTCTTTCACACTTGCGGAATCACTTCTACTGTAAATTGTCCACTTCTACGAAAACCACTTAAGTTACCTGGCTCGCACCTGCGCTGTGACGACCCTAACCGATAGTCCGCTACGAGCATCTGGTACCTTACTCAACCGAGTACCAACATAATGTATCTTTTCATGTCGTACTATCATAGATAACTGAGCTGGAAGGTTGTCGTGAGATAAGTAGGATACAACATGTAATACCAACTTATGCATAAGACATAAGGGTCTATAAGACCAAAATAACCACTCATATACTGAACATAGGCCGACAAGGCCATACAATCTTTTATGTACATGACATATGTCTACAAGACTCTAAGAATATGTAATTTTCATAAAGGTTGGGACAGAGTCCCGCCATACCAAACAATACAGGTCTAAATAATACTAACCAAATAGGCAACTCCGAAGCAAATAGAGCGCACCAACATCTTCCACTGAGCTGATAGCCTACTTGGATGGCTCTGGCCTATCTATCGGGACATGCAGGCATAAAACGTAGTGTCCCCAAGCAAACAGGACGTAAGTACGAATAATGTACCGAGTATGTAAGGCACATAAATAAGTACATAATAGACACAGAAGAAATATAGAGTAAATGACTCAACTTGTAAGTCTGGAAAATTTTGTTAATCATGATATACTTATAGTGTCATGCAATGCATATGAATGTCATGTCGTGTATAGTTACATGTTTCATAACATCATCAGCCTCTGAGGGCACCCCATCATATCATATCGGCCACTGTATGCAAATCATCAACGTATCCTAGCTGATTAGGTGGTGGTGCATATATAATGTCGTAACCTTTTCCTATATCTCATATACATACATACATATATATATATATATATATATATATATATATATATGCAAATACATGTATATAATTCCATCTGGTCATGGGTCAATATACATATATAAATGAATGAAATGCATGAAAATATGTTAATAATCTCATTATTCCTTTTGGATAAACTTTATCAAGTGCGTATTGTTCTGAGACCCATGAACAGAAGATATAATAATATGTCATATGTGGAACCAAGGACATAGACATCTCTAATACTTCTATGAATAGAGTCATTTATGAAATTTTTGCATTTGCTCGTTTCCGTTCGTGTCGTATAGATCATGCCAAAAAGAAAGAAGGGATAGCCTTAAAATATCTGGAGTAATGAAAAATATGTATGGTATTCTTGGAAAAGGTTGCACCGTACTCCTTTAGAATCGCAAAATCTCACATTGCAATGGTTGAATTGGGAAAATGTTATAAGATCTCTTACTTTGTTTCTTTAAGTCCAATAAAGCCAAATACTAAATGTCTTACACGTAATCACTTATGATGCCACCTTTCAATTGAGATACTTAGTCACTTATTTTAAATGGAGGGGCTGCCACATCATGCCACTTAGTCATTATATATATATATATATATATATATATATATATATATATATATATATATATATAATTAATTAGGTAATATCACAATACCCAATAATTAGCCAATTACCAACATAATTAAGAATTATCTCAACTTACTTAAAATACTACTCATTTTTAATACACCTTAGACATCATACTATCATGATCATATGGTACCTTTTATGGTACTAGTCCATAAATATCGGGGTATTAAAGCTTGGTCCGTATTTTATTCGAAATTGCCAAACTTCGACGAAAATTCATTTTTTTTGACTTGCTTCCCCTCTCACCTTCATGAACTTACTCATCACTTGTTTAAAATAGCATAATCCTTAAAATCTCCAAATAATCTTTTCCTTGGACTGATATTAATTACCTTACAAAAAATTCAATGTACAATACTACATAGTGAAACATCGTCAGAATTTAATACTGCGAAGCGTAACATCATCGTAATGTATTACTGCAAGGCATAACTTTATCGTAATATTGCGATACATAACGTCATTCCCTCCTTTGGAACATTCGTCCTCGAATGTTGACTGATGCTCTTATCATTTTCATAACTTATAACTCTTGTGAATACCTTAATACTCTCCTTGTCATTTAGGCCTCTTTCCCACGCCATGACTTGTGATCGAATTCCTTACAATATCGTAACTGTTTCTATCTTCTATCATGCAGCCTCTACGATACTGACCTTGTGCCTATGCGACTTTTCTCTCCTTTTTCCTCTAGCTTTTAGCCAATCTCTAGGCCTTACTTTGTAAACATATACATGGCTTAATAGGATGCCTCTCTGGGCATCTATAGGTGTACTGAAGTTCTTCGCTTGGTACTTTTTAGAACTTGCGAATATGGCTATATCTTATTTTGTAGACCTGTCTTCCTACAACCTTGTATCTCTACCATACTTTAGCTTGCGACCTATACATATCCATTTATACTACTCGTAACCTTCCTTCAACTTTCTTGCACCATAGATTTCCTTATGGTATTCTGGAACACCAAGCGAGACATCACATCGTCTCTAGCTCTTCTTTATTCTCTTAATTAGACCTCTCGATACATATAAACCATAGGCTAGAAGATAAGCTACTGACAACGCCGTTATCATTCCTGGATAGTGAATCCCAGCGCTTCTATCCTTTTGTTCGAAGTATGGACTATTCACAACCTTCTGCATTTGAGTATTTCGTACGTTGTATCGTATCTTCTATCTTTTTCATGACCTCCCTTCCACATAAGTATAATTCATATTCAAAACTTGAAGCTCTATTATAATATGTGTACCTCTGGTGTATACACAATCCGGTGAGAGCGTCATACTGACTTCTTATAAGGCTGGTACTTTTCTGGCTGGCTTTATCGTAAAGTCGTTATACAATATGGCTACTGTATTGTCTCTCCTGTGTCTCTGATATTAAGAGTGATTCTGCAATACTCTCAATCAGGATGTCCATAATTTTTCTTGGTCCAATAATAAAATTCCCGATTTACTTAGTTGATGTAACTCTTTAGTTTCCTCTTCCTTCTGATCAACCTTTATGTAGGCTTAAGCTATATTTGGATATGTGGCTCATGGAATTTAGTTATTACTTTACCCTTTCATGGATGCTATGAAAAACCACGATACAATCTTCTAATGATTCAATCCTTTGTCTATGATCTGGACCCAATTCCTTCTTTAACTTATACCAGAGTCTTCTACGGCTGATCATTAATCGAATAATTCCTTTTGTTCCATCTCGGCTTTCTTCAAACGTAAGCACTTGCTTTTCCTGGTCTTTTGCCCCCTTGTCTCATGCATACTTAGCTTATCCGAGTTCTCACGCGTACTGAAATTTTTGTGCAACTCATATGGTCTCGAATATTACTTTTGGTTTTACTACCCGCTCATTATCCATGGTAGGTGCCACTTTCTTAGGGAGTGCATACAATGTTGTTTTGAGACTGTTGTCATACGACCATTTCCTCTTTAGGTCGTTGTGCTTAGGCTGAAGCATTCTTCCTTATTTTCTCAACTAGTCTTTCATCGTAGCACTTAGGGAAGACCCTCTGACTCTTGTAAAGCTGCGAGCTTATTTTGTCGTATACTCGACGAAATTTTTGATGTTCTCCCTCGCCTATAATTATCCGCAGTTACTTACCTCCACGCCCTTGTACTTTTAGGGTTGCTCCTGAACTGATATTTCGACTACCTTCCTAGTGGCATTTTCTTTTATTTCCGTAATACTCATACGATACTTATATGAATATATCTCAAGTTTTACAATGTCATAACTGCGAGATTGAATTCCCCATATTGGGGTTCCCTACGTTTATCTTGCATTGATCTGTTGATTTGTATAGCCATAACTGGGCTCTTCCTGAATCAACTACTAACTACTTATTGGCCCATTCTCATATAAATATTCCGAGTAATCTTTTTGGGTTATTCCCTTTATCTTAACTTACCTCCCGCACTGGCTCCTTATTTATCAAAAACATCCCAGGCTGGAAGCCTTACTTCCTTTCCTTGATGTCAAGCTTACATAATGTTCTGGAATCATAGCATATCTATAATATTTGGATATCTCATCCCTTTCTCATTTTATCACATTCTTCCTTTATCATTCCATATTTCCCTCTTTAGGGGAATACTAAGACTTGGAGCTATGACGACCTGCCTATAGATGTTTTTCTTCTTCATATTTAGCGTCCTTTCACATCATCAATGACTCTTACTCGCCTTGCGGTAATCCTTCTGTAACAAGGATATCAAAATTCCTCACTCACGATGGTAACACATAGTGTAACTAGCACATATAGTCCCTTAAGCTTAACTTTGCTCATATTGCTTGTTTTAGGGAAATGTCTCCCTAAATGACCATTCTCTGAATTCATCATGGATCTTCTTCTGTTATCCATTCTATTATTGCCAGAATGCAATCTAAAATTCTCATGATGCTGACTATTATCAAATTACTTAGTTCCTAATTCATGTTTTGTTTATCTTGTTCACCAGTCCATATTGATTTCTATTACTCTAGGGTCTAACTTTTCCTTATGGCAATCACGTTAGAGTCACGAATTTATTTCTCAAAATGAGCATATGACTTTATGGCCTATACCTTTTTTGTTATCTTAAGGCCTATCACCTCTCGTCTCTTCCTTCACCTATCAATGGACCCGGTAATACCATCATCTTTTTAATTTATCGTTGTTATCCATATATCACATATCACTCATAATTCTTCCGTATCTCTCTTCTCATTACTCTGCTAACATTTTTGCATATCCCTTTCTTGTGAAAACTTCAACACGACATTCTTTCGCTTTTAGCTCTTCTTGCTTCATTCATCGGCTCTTCGAGTTGCTCAACATCCTCACTCTACTAGGGATGAGAGTCATACTAAGGTAATGTTTATCCCTTCCAGGCCTTCAGTGCCTATCTTTATAGTACTCATATCTAGCTATACTATTTTAGAGTGCACCATCTAGGTGCCTCACAGGGAGACATATTAGTACATTTTGCAATATCCTTTGGAAATGTGAACTAACGTAAACAATCCATTCACCATTTTGGGTTACTCTAACCCCCAGCCGGATCCTAATATCCCGTCCTTCTCTTAAACTACACATGTTAGCTTCCGTAGGGCATAAATGAGATGGGGGTGGCCAATTATACATACTTCTATTACTGTTGAAGGTAACTTACAATGCTTATATCTTTTTTCCTGAATTGTAGATAATGATCATCTTCACTAACTGGGTACCTCATTCCCTTATTCACCTTGCTTCTTTTACTTGTTGAAACTTGTATCTATCTTCTGAATCTCTTATTGCTTTTCACCATATGGCTAGATAGATATTCATGCCTTAGGAATCCTTTTCCAGAAGCTCACACGTCTTAGTACACATGTGATATGCTGGAGACCTTACATTTACTCATCATAAGCATGTAGCAAAAATCGAGTTCCTCTGAATCAACTGTTCCACCGTTATATCTCTTACCAACCGTCTTTCTGGATGTAGGCATCACTGTATTATCAATAAGATAGAGCATAGGAAATTGAGTTCTTATAACTGAGCTCTACCACACGATCTAGTGTAAGAAGAAAGAGTGACAGTCCTAAAATCCCCGTAGCCTCCTACTTATAAGTATGGTGCATGATACACCCATAAACAAGACTCTACTAGGCACATCTTGTAGACTTCCTAGGACAGAACTGCTCTGATACCACTTTTGTGACGACCCAAACCGATGGGCCGCGATGAACACCCAATACCTTACTCAACCGAGTACTAATATAACGTATCTTTTCATGTCATACTATCATAGATAACTGAGAAGGAAGGCTGCCGTGAGATAAGTAGGATAAAACATGTAATAACAACTTATGCATAAGACATAAGGGTCTATAAGACCAAAATAATCACACGTATACTGAACATATGCCGACAAGGCCATATAATCTTTTACGTATATGACATTTGTCTACAAGCCTCTAAGAATACGTAATTTTCATAAAGGTCGGGATAGAGTCCAGTCATACCAAACAATACACATCTAAATCATACTAACCAAACAAGCAACTCTGAAGCAAATGGAGCACACCAACATCTTCCGCTGAGCTGATAGCCTACTTGGAATACTCTCGACCTGTCTGTCGGGACCTGCAAGCATGAAATGCAGCGTCCCTAGACAAAAGGGACGTTAGTATGAATAATGTACCGAGTATATAAGGCATATAAATAAGTATATAACAGACACAGAAGAAATATAGAGTAAATGACCCAACCTGTAAGTTTGGAAAACTTTGTAAATCATGAAATACTTATAATGTCATGCATATGTGTATGAATGTCATGTCGTGCATAGATACATGTTTCGTAACATCATCAGCCTCTGAGAGCAACCCATCATATCATCTCGGGCACTGTAGGCAAATCATCAATATATACTAGCTGATCAAGTGGTGGTGCGTATATAACACTGTAACCTTTTCCCATATCTCATATACATATATATACAAATAAATATGCGTATATAACACCATCTGGTCATGGGTCAATGTACATGTATAAATGAATGAAATGCATGAAAATATGTTAATAATCTCATTATTCCTTTCGGGTAAACTTTATCAACTATATATTATTCTGAGACCCATGAACAGAAGATATATAATATGTCACATGGGGAACCAAGAACATAGATATCTCTAATACTTCTATGAATAGAGTCATTTATGGAATTTGTGCATTTGCTCATTTCGTTCGTGTCGTATAGATCATGCCAAAAAGAAAGAAGAGATAGCCTTAACATACCTGAAGTAAGGAAAAATCCGTATGATATTCTTGGAAAAGGTTGCACCGTACTCCTTTAGAATCACAAAATCTCATGTTGCTGTGGTGCAAAGAAATCTCGTTGGAATTGTTTTGTTTCAAGATTAGTGTCCATTCTTGTTGGAGTGAGCTTAACTTCCGTTATTGTAAATGTTTGGATTTAGGAAGAAAGCTTATAAGATCTCTTACAGAAAACTTGCTAGATTAAGTGTAACGTCTGTTTGCAATGGTTGAATTAGGAAAATGTTATAAGATCTCTTACTTTGTTTCTTTATGTTACGCCCCGCAATATTACGTCGATATTACATCCCGTAGTATTATATTACGATGATGGTGCACCCTGTAGTATTGTATGTTGAATTTATCGTATGGTAATTGACATCAGTCCAAGTAAAAGATTATTTGGAGATTATAAGGATTATGCTATTTCACAAGTAATGAGTAAATTCGTAAAGATGAGAGGGGAAGCAAGTCAAAGAAAATGAATTTTCGTCCAAGTTTGGCATGTTGGGATAATATACGAGTCGAGCATTAATACCCGGTATTTATGGACTAGTGTCATATAAGGTACTAAATGACCATGTCATGATAGCAAGGAGTATAAAGCGTGCTAAAAGTGTGTAGTATTTTAAATAATTTGAGATAATTCTTAATTATATGGACAATTGGGTAATTAATAATTTTTGGTGGAAGATTAGTTAATTAATTATAAAATTTTGGATAAGTTTAAATGTGGAAGCCCAATAAAGTCTTAATCAAGACCCATGTTATGACTCTTACTCATTAAATAGGTGTCACACTTAGGGCCTTTAGGCCAAAGCTTACTCATCCTAATGGGGTGCACAAAAACCAACCATTTTGAAAATCTCCTTACCTTTGTCTTTCAAATCCCCTTTATGTTTTTCTCTTTCCTTGTTACTGAATTCCTCTCAACTCTCATTACATTTTTTCCTTCTCATTTTAATGAAACGTAAGATTTAAGAGGTTTTAGAATTTGGAGGTATCAAGGTAAAGGTCATTTTGGGGTACTTGAATTTTGAATCATTTCCATCAATTCATTGATCATATTTAGGTTTTTGTGATTTTGTCACAGATTTTCATTTGAAAGTTTGGATCTTTGTCTAAGACTGTTCCAATTGTGTATGTAAATTTGAGGTTTCGACTGGGAAAATCTTGAATGGTCCAATTAAGCTATTTTTTCTTTGAGATTCTAAGGGAGTACGGTGCAATATTTCTCAAGAATATCATACAAATTTCTCCTACTTTGATCCGCCGTTACGTGTTTTGTCGCAATTGACATATATTAGAGGGATTGTCAAGAGAATCGGCTTAGGTATGTTAAGGCTATCCCTTCTTTCTTTTGGCATGATCCATACGATACGAACGAAACGTGCAAATGCACAAAAATTATGAATGACTCTATTCATAGAAGTATTAGAGATATCTATGTTCTTTAATTTCCGTGTGTCATAATATTTTATCATCTGTTCATAGGTCTTAGAAAAATACGAAAGTTGAAAAGAGTTTACTTTATGATATTACTCAAAGGCAAAATGGTCTTATGAAGCTCCAAAAGATTTTGTTAACGTACTTTTCATACATTGCATTCATGTGCATTGACTCATGACTAGATAGAGTTATATACGCATATATATATATATATATATATATATATATATATATACAATATATATGGTGTTATATACGCGTATATATGTATGTATATATATATATGTATATGGGATATGGGAAAGGTTATGGCGTTATATACGCACCACCACCTGATCAACTGGTATACAATGATGATTTTTGCCCACAGTGGCTGAGATGATGACTCAGACGGCATTATATACGCGTATATATATATATATATATATATATATATATATTATATACGCGTATATATGTATGTATGTATATATATATATATATGTATATGGGATATGGGAAAGGTTATGGCATTATATACGCACCACCACCTGATCAGCTGGTATACGATGATGATTTTTCCCACAGTGGCCGATATGATATGATGGGATGCCCTCAGAGGCCGATGATGTTATGAAATATGTACCTATGCACGACATGACATTCATATGCATATGTATGACACTAAAAGTAATTTATGATTTACAGAGTTATCCAGACTTACAGGTTGAGTCAATTACTCTATATTTCTTCCATGTCTATTATGTACTTATTTATGCGCCTTACATACTCGGTACATTTTTCGTACCGATGTCCCTTTTTCCTGGGGACGATGTGTTTCATGCTCGCAGGTCCCGATAGACAGGTCGAGAGCCCTCTAAGTAGGCTATCAGCTCAGCGGAAGATGTTGGTGTGCTCCATTTGCTTCGAAGTTGCTTGTTTGGTTAGTATGATTTAGACGTGTATTATTTGGTATGGTGGGACTCTATCCCGACCTTTCTGACATTTATGTACTCTTAGAGACTTGTAGACATATATTGTGTAAGTGAAAGATTGTACGGCTTTGTCGGCCTATGTGTTGAATTTATAAATGATCATGTTGGCCTATTAGGCCCATATGTTACGTGTATATGATGATGTAATAAGAAAGATACGTTACATTGGTACTCGGTTGAGTAAGGTACCGGGTGCCCGTCACGGCCCATCGGTTTGGGTCGTGACAAAAGTGGTATCAGAGCCGTTCTATCCTAGGGAGTCTACAAGTTGTGTCTAGTAGAGTCTTGTTAATGGGTGTGTCGTGCACCACACTTATAAGCAAGAGGCTACAGGGCATTTAAGATTGTCACTCTTTGTCATGACCCCAAACCGGACTCGGTCGTGATGGCGCCTCTCGTGAAGACAAGGTCAGGCGACACAATTCCCAAATCAACCATTTTTCAATAAAAGTTATTTTTATACCATTTATAAACCGATAATCTCATAATGAACATCTAAAAGAAAAGTACAGAAAAATTACACAAGCCCGA
The DNA here is from genome assembly GCF_000393655.2 of Nicotiana sylvestris. Taxonomy (NCBI): domain Eukaryota; kingdom Viridiplantae; phylum Streptophyta; class Magnoliopsida; order Solanales; family Solanaceae; genus Nicotiana; species Nicotiana sylvestris. Next base: position 70,776,309 of record NC_091063.1, read on the forward strand.
CATCGGGGTGTCACTAGTCATGAGCATCTACCAAGTTCTGAATACAACAAAAGTCTAAAAATGTACTAAATACAGTAATAAAAATGACAGAAAGGAAGAAGTGTTGCGAACGTCGTGCAGCCACCTTGCTAACTCTGATGACTCCATGTCTGAGAAATCAACACCCGCTACCCGGTTCCGAAATGCCTGAATCTGCACATGAGGTGCAGGGAGTAATGTGAGTACTCCAACCCAGTAAGTAATAAGAGTAAATAAAGACTGAGCAGTACGAAATAATGAATCCACATTTATGATAACGTAATAAGCACAACAGACTTGCAAATCAGAAGACGAGTCAATCATCTCATTTTAAAATCCAGCTTTTGGTAAAAATCATTTGAAAATGCTTTCCAACAGTTTCAGTAGGGGTTCGATACCATTTATAATAAAATATATGAAAACCATAATAGGCCCTCGGGCAAAACCTAGTTCGTATACAGCCACTCGGGCAAAAACAGAAATTTATACCCATTATAACATAAAAACTTCATTTTGAATGAAAGATTATTTAAAACGTTTGTTACACATTTTCAATAGAGGCTTGATCTAAAGATGAGTGAAAGCAGTAATTAAATCCACATATTCGATAAAAACTCACTTTAAGGAAGAGCGAAAAACAGTAAGTTCATAACCAGGCCCCTCAGGAAAGCATCACTCATGTACATGTATATATATATATATATATATATATATATATATATATATATATATATATATAACCCCTCGGGCAATCCTCTCAGTTACTTGTGACTCAACTCTTACCAATCAATGCTCACACTCAGCACTCACACTCAATAGGTACCATATAGTAACCGTTGCGGCGTACAACCCGATCTATATATCATTGCGGCATGCAGCTCGATCCATATATATAATCGACTGCGCTCACTGGGGGTGTGCAGACTCTGGAGGGGCTCCTACAGCCCAAGCGCTATATCGCTGCGGCGTGCAGCCCGATCCAATATATCGCTGCGGCTTGCAGCCCGATCCAACATATCGCTGCGGCGTGCAGCCCGATCCATAGATATATAATCCTCACAACCAGGCCCTCGGCCTCTCTCAGTCATTAACCTCACATTCAGACTCTCGGTCTATCTCAGTCATAAACCTCACTATCAGACCCTCGGTCTATCTCAGTCATCAACCTCACGATCACTCGGACCATCAGTAAAACAGGGAATCGGCCCAACAGTTTTCACATTTTTAAGAAATAAAGTGATAAAACCAAATTTAAACAATAAACAAATAAAATATGACTGAGAATATGCTTTCAAAACAAATAGAGTGAGGAAAAATAGTGGAAGTGCCCCTAAGGGTCTCAATAGATCGGCACAAGGCACCAAACATGGCATACAACCCAAAATATAATTTCAATTTCTAGAACATGGAATATCATAAGATTTCAAATCAAATACGCGAATTAACAGTCGTACGGGACGGACCAAGTCACAATCCCCAACGGTGCACAACTCCATGTTCGTCATCTAGCATGTGCGTCACCTCAAAGTAACACAACGATGTGTAATCCGGGGTTTCAAACTATCAGGACAGTATTTACAATCATTACTTACCTCGATCCGATCCAAACTCTAGCCTGCGAGGCCTTTGCCCTCACAAATCGACCTCTAGATGCTCCAAATCTAGCCACAATCAGTACATAGCTATTAAAATATGCTAAGGGAACAAAGCCCACTCGAATATATCCAATTTGCATCAAAACTCATGATATTGCTCCAATCCGGCACCCGGGCCCATGTCTCGGAATCTGACAAAATTAACATCAATGGAATCCTCACCCTCTCACGAGTCTATACATGCCAAGAACATCAAAATCGGACCTCAAATGGCCCTACAAATCCCCAATTTAACTCTTCAATTTCAAGCCCTAATTTCCCCAATTTTTGCTACTGATTTTCCACAGATTTCAAGCTCAAAGTGGTAAAATTCATCATAGAAACATGTTTTAGGGTCCCAAAATCTTACCTCCACGAAATCCCCTTGAATTCCCTCTTTAATTAGCTCTCCCAAGCTTTCTCCCTAATGAAATATGGTGAAAATCCTCTAAAAATCGCGAAGGGTGAAATATATACATTCTGACCCAGGCATTTTCGCACCTGCGGTCAATCCACCGCATCTACGGTACCACAGTTGCGGTAAATTAGCGCTTTTGTGGCTTTCACTTAAAATCCAAGAATCGCATTTGCGACCACGTAGCCGCACCTGCGCCATCGCAGGTGCAGTCAGCCAACCGCATCTACGGCTCCGGCACTTCTCTTCCTTGACCACTTCTACGGTAATTTCATCGCATCTGCAGCGTCGCACCTGCAGTCCCCAATCCGCAAGTGCGTAAATACCATAACAGAATAATCTGCAGCTTCTCAAATTTCCCAAACTTTCCGACAACCATCCGAAATCACCCCGATGCTCCCGAGACCTCAACCAAAAGCACAAACATATCCCATAACCTTTTTCAAACTCGTTCCAACCTTCAGAACACTCAAAACAACATTGAAACACCAAAAACACATCAAATTCAAGCCTAGGATTCCAAAATCTTCCGAATTCTGCTTTTGATCAAAAACCCAACCAAACCACGTCCGAATGACTTGAAATTTTTTACACATGTTACAAATGACACAACAAAGCTACTGCAACTTCCGGAATTCCATTCTGACCGCTATATCAAAATCTCACCTATCAACCGGTAAATGCCAAAATCTCAATTTCGCCAATTCAAGCCTAAAACTTCCACAGACTTCCAAAATGCATTCCGATCACGCCACAAAGTCCCAAATCACCTAACAGAGCTAACAAAATCATAAAAATTCTGATCCGAGATCATATACCAACAAGTCAAATCTTGGTCATACTTTTCAAATTTCAAGCTTCAAACTGAGAACTGTTCTTCCAAATTCATTCAGATTACCCTGAAAACCAAAACCAACGATTTACATAAGTCATAATCCATCACATGGGGCAAGTCATGCCCAAGAAATAACGAGAAAGGTGTAAAATCTTAAAACGACCGGTTGGGTCGTTACATCCTCCCCCACTTAAACATACGTTCGTCCTCGAACGTGGCCAAAGTTGTTCCAAAAGCCAACCATCGCTGAATAACCTTACCATGCATATACCCGGGGGTGATCCCACGTCACCCTATATCATATAGGTCCGATAACACAATATAACTGACAATTCATCCTAGCCCATAAACCTTAGAACCACATTTCCACCACCGCAATCATCCACATGATCAAAATCTCATATCTATACCCTGACTAAGCCCGAACAAGCTGTAATAACCCATACCGCAACCTTGGTGCGATTACATGATATACCACATAACTCAAACACTTGCAGTGATAACTTCTAATCAAAGCAGCTGCACACAACAACCGAATATCAATAGGAAACCTCTTATCAACTAAAGTCTCATTCCAACACTTTCATATACTGCCAATGATAATGAAACATGCTGTAAGCCATAACTGTTTCCTCATATCAACCATTCATGAAGCCAATTCTCCTTTGGCAAAGACCATAGCAAATTTCTGCGCCGAACCTCGAAGTTATCCTTCCAACATGCTGAAATCAAATCCCTTTGCAGTCATTAAAGATCCCGACAATCTTATCCAATCCAACACAACTACTCTAGTGACATTGACACATCAATACAGACTAAATCCATGACTTGTGCAATCCGTGCACCAATAAGCCACAATCCAAACTTACTCAAATCGTGAAAATGACTCAAATGAAAGCACTGTACCACAAGCTAACTAGTACCACCACAACACAAGGCTGAGAACCCGCCACACATAGTAGAAACAGAACATACGAATCTAACCCGTAGGATCATACTTCCACATAGCTTCGCTCCAATGGGCGACCTCCTCCAAACACTAGTCCACATGAGACACCTTAAGTCGCTATGCTCAAAATCGACAACCGTGCGCAATATGATGTCTAAAACCAAAGCAATCATCATAACTACCGCAAGGAAATTACATAATGCCACACAACTCGAAAGGACATAACCGATACGCCATCCACCGAGCAATACCCAGTGCTTTTCCCGCTCAAATTCCACTAAGAGGCCCTAATAACACCGCACCACATGTGCCTATAATCAGCAAATCCTAACGGCTCGCAACATGAAAAGGTAACTCATAGATCCCCCTGATTACCAATAGCTCAATAACAACCAAATGAACATATCCCACACCAATGGCAACTCGAAGTCAACAAAGCTGTCGTGATATAGAACACACATCCATATAGGTCTACCAATAATCACACATCAACTCTAGTCACCCACAATAGATAAATGACCCTCCGAAGGTTCACAATGACTGAATCATAGCACACACTATCGTCTGACTAACTTACTCACATCGTCCACAACCACGAGCTAACCTGTATATGAGAATTTCTAGTCTCCAAGTCCATAAAGCACACGAATTACCATATCTGATCCCAATTTCGCCGCTTGCATATATAACACACCTCTAGTACTCAATCATCTCATGAGAGGTACACCTATAATTCTTTTGAGCCACCAAGCAAACTCGAATATCATCCATCGATCAGACAAGATAGTGCCGCAATACCAATAAAGCATTCGTAACTCAAACACATCGCCCCTTTCCGAAATGCTATACCCTCATCAAGCCACACCAAACAGTGATCTCATTTATCTAGTCACCTAAAGCTGCCCATGATATCTAAGAATTGTGACCTTCCTTTCAAATCTGTACCGTGTCCTTACACGTGCAAATCTCAATCCTACACAATATGCCGCATAAACTGTACCATCCTAGGATAACCACGAGAACTTCATATCCTTTATTAGCCACAAGAAGCTACATACTCAGTTAGCCAAGAACTTTCCATTGAACCCATCTAGCAGAAAATCACTACACCTCCCACTCTCATCATGCTAGTAGAAAACGTACACCTCCAAACCGTGGCAGAAAGCCATCAAGAACTCTCTGAATTTCATTTGCACAAACTAAACCGTTAGGACTGAATCCTTCTAACTCAATCAAGCTACGCAGGCCACTAAAACCCAAGAGCATTGTCGCTAAACACCTATATAAATTCATTACCTCATAAGCATCCAAAGAACTAATCATATCCTTACCACATCGTCTAAGACTCATAAGCCGCCGAATACTCTCTTAAATATTCCCAAAAGCACCACCTTAAAAATACCTTACTTTGAAAAGACTTCCTGCGAATCTAAATCTGCTACCTTTACCTTCATGATACTGATACATAGAATCCTATAATTGATATAGAAATGCCACAAATCTTAACATCTTCCAAATAAAAACTCAGTCTCTAGCCACACATACAACTTGAAAATACCCAATTGTTACATGTAAAATCTTGAACACATTAGAACCATTCTCGAGAGTCATTCACTTTACTCAAACTGCAATTAGCCTGATCAAACAAATAGAACCACCCGCGCCTCAATAGTACTCCGACACGGCAGAGCGTAACCTCATCTTAGAACAACCAAGCAACTTCCTGCTCTATGCATCGAGCATCCATTATCAACAACAACTCACGACATTCCGTGATTCTCATATACCTATGAAGCATGACATAACCTTTGTCAAAATTTTCCTTTACTCGAGCCATCCTTGGTCTCAATCTCCGTAAGCCATAACTAATTCACCCGCACGCCTCAACTGGAACCAACATAGCACATAACCGTGCAATCAACTAATCAATAACAGACTCCCCCACTTGGCTCAAAGCCATAGACCAAAACACACACAATAACTCGTAACGCGTATACTCTATTGATGCCATCATACCATAGTGAGGTTTAAACTCAATCTTTCATAAGCTCGTGAAACACAGACCCTCTAGTACTTTGAATCTTCTACAAATCTCGCATTCATCCTCGCAATAGTCAAGCCCACTCTCTTAAGCAGTCCAAATTTAAATTTTCAACACTTATATTTCACTTGTAAATGAGATCTTCTAACAGAAAATATGAGGATCACACAACCTCAGAACACTCCGCAGGAGATAACCCACCTGCTTTAGCTCCAACTAACATTCCTGTATACCTTCCACTGTCATAAACATTACGCAGTCACTTAGTCCTCCTGAATCTGAACTTGTACCGCAACATGAAATTTACTTCACTCCCAACTAGGCAACATGAAAAGATTCTTCACACACCCATAACTCGGGGCTATACCTCAAATCAAGATGGACATCAAGCACCTAACAGTTCTTCTATCCTCCAGAAGACCCTCCTCGTCACTTCAAAATCATATGAATACATCTCGCAGTCAGATCACACTCATCACGTAACTATCTAGTCATTACTTCTGCCAATAGGGCACTACCTAACATATAAGTTCAAAAAAACACTTGCTCACACAATCAGCACCTCGGTGCTCAAGATATAGGCAAAATCCGGCCTCGAGTCCTCCAGACTGGGCCAACATCAACACACAGAGATCACATCCCCTCGATCAGGGAATCACAAACCACTGAATGCATATTCGATACTGAGCGCTCATGCGCGCATACGAACGCGTGGAAGGAATTCAAAAAGTATCTTTCCAAGCTGAATCAAGGACGCACGATAAGAATTCAAGAATGTGAAGTTTTTCCTAAAGGTTCTGCAGCCTCCCAAGGATAAGTACAGACGTCTCCGTACCGATCCGCGAGACTCTACTAAACCTGCTCATGACTCATGAGACCTATGTAACCTACGCTTTAATACCAACTTGTCACAACCCCAAACTGAACCCGGTCATGATGGTGCCTCTCGTGAAGACAAGGCCAACCGACATAATTCCCAAATCAACCATTTTTCAATAGAAGTTATTTTTATACCATTTATAAACCGATAATATCATAATGAACATCTAAAAGAAAAGTGCGGAATAATTACACAAGCCCGACATCGGGGTGTCACTAGTCATGAGCATCTACCAAGGTCTGAATACAACAAGAGTCTAAAAATGTACTAAATACAGTAATAAAAATGAGAGGAAGGAAGCAGTGCTGCGAACATCATGCAACCACCTTGCTAACTCTGATGACTCCGCGTCTGAGCAATCAACACCCGCTACCGGGTTCCAAAATGCCTAAATCTGCACACGAGGTGCAGAGAGTAATGTGAGTACTCCAACCCCGTAAGTAATAAGAGTAAATAAATACTGAGCAGTAGGAAACAATGAATCTACATTTATGATAACTCAATAAGCACAACAGGCATGCAAATCAGAAGACGAGTCAATCGTCTCATATTAAAATCCAGCTTTTGGTAAAAATCATTTGAAAATGATTTCCAACAGTTTCAGTAGGGGTTCGATACCATTTATAATAAAAGAGATGAAAACTATAATAGGCCCCTCGGGCAAAACCTAGTTCATATACAGCCCCTCGGGCAAAAACAGAAATTTATACCCATTTCATAACTTAAAAACTTCAGTTTGAATGAAAGATTATTTAAAACGTTTGTTCAACATTTTCAATAGAGGCTCGATCTAAAAATGAGTGAAAGCAGTAATTAAATCCACATATTCGATAAAAACTCACTTTATGGAGGAGTGAAAAATAGTAAGTTCATAACCAGGCCCCTTAGGCAAGTATCACTCATGTACATGCATATATATAGCCCCTCGGGCAAGCCTCTCAGTCACTTGTGACGCAACTCTTACCAATCAATACTCACACTCAATAGGTACCATATAGTAACCGCTGCGGTGTGCAGCCCGATCCATATATATATAGTCGACTGTGCTCATTGGGGGTGTGCAGACTCCGGAGGGACTCCTATAGCCCAAGCGTTATATCGTTGCGGCGTGCAGCCCGATCCAACATATCGTTGCGGCGTGCCGCCCGATCCATATATATATATATATATATATATTGATGCGGCGTGCAACCCGATCCATAGATATATAATCCTTACAACCAGGACTCCGGCCTCTCTTAGTCATTAACCTCACATTCAGACTCTCGGTCTATCTCAGTCATCAACCTCACAATCAGACCCTCGATCTATCTCAGTCATCAAACTCATGATCACTCGGACCATCAGTAAAACAGGGAACTCAGCCCAACAATTTTCACATTTTTAAGAAATAAAGTGATAAAACTAGATTTAAATAATAAATAGGTAAAACATGACTGAGGATATTCTTTCAAAACAAATAGAGTGAGGAAAAATAGTGGAAGTGCCCCTAAGGGTCTCAACAGGTCGGCACAAGGCACCAAACATGGCATACAACCCAAAATATAATTTCAATCTCTAGAACATGGAATATCATAAGATTTCAAATCAAATACGCAACTTAACAGTTGGACGGGACAGACCAAGTCACAATCCCCAACGGTGCACAACTCCACACTCGTCATCTAGCGTGTGCGTCACCTCAAAGTAACACAACGATGTGTAATCCGGGGTTTCAAACCCTCAAGACAGTATTTACAATCATTACTTACCTCGATCCGGTCTAAACTCTAGCCCGCGATGCCTTTGCCCTCACGAATCGACCTCCGGATGATCCAAATCTAGCCACAATTAGTGCATAGCTATTAAGATATGCTAAGGGAACAAAGCCCACTCGAATATATCCAATTTGCATCAAAAATCACAAAATTGCTCCAATCCGGCACCCGGGGCCACATCTCGGAATCTGACAAAATTAACATCAAGGAATCCTCACCCTCTTACGAGTCTATACATGCCAAGAACATCAAAATCGGACCTCAAATGGCCCTACAAATCCCCAATTTAACTCTCCAATTTCAAGCCCTAATTTCCCCAATTTTTGCTACTGATTTTCCACAGATTTCAAGCCCAAAATGTTGAAATTCATCATAGAAACATGTTTTAGGGTCCCAAAATCTTACCTCCACGAAATCCTCTTGAATTCTCTCTTCAATTAGCTCTCCCAAGCTTTCTCCCGAATGAAATATGGTGAAAACCGTCTCAAAATCGCGAAGGGTGAAATATATACATTCTGACCCAGACATTTTCGCACCAGCTGTCAATCCACCGCATCTACAGTACCGCATTTGCGGTCAATTAGCCGCTTATGTGGCCTTCACTTAAAATCCAAAATTCGCATCTGCGACCACGTAGCTGCACCTGCACCATCGTAGGTGCGGTCAGCCAACCGCATCTGCGGCTCCTTCACTTCTCTTCCTTGATTGCTTCTGCGGTCATTTCATCGCATCTGTGGCGTCGCACCTACGGTCCCCAATCCGCAGGTGCGGAAATACCAGAATAGAAAAATTTGCAGCTTCTCAAATTTTCCAAACTCTCCGACAACCATCCGAAATCACCCCGAGGCCCCCGAGACCTCAATCAAAAGCACAAATATATCCCATAACCTTATTCAAACTCGTCCCAACCTTGGAACACTCAAAACAACACTGAAACACCAAAAACACATCAAATTCAAGCCTAGGATTCCCAAATCTTCTGAATTCCACTTTTGATAAAAAAACCCAACCAAACCACGTCCGAATGACCTGAAATTTTGCAAACGCGTCACAAATAACACAACGGAGCTACTGCAGCTTCCAGAATTCCATTCTGACCCCTATATCAAAATCTGACCTATCAACCGAAAAATGCCAAAATCTCAATTTCGCCAATTCAAGCCTAAACCTTCCACGGACTTCCTAAATGCATTCTGATCATGCTCCTAAGTCCCAAATCACCTAACGGAGCTAACCAAATCATAAAAATTCCGATCCAAGATCATATACCAACAAGTCAAATCTTCGTCAAACTTTTCAAATTTCAAGCTTCAAACTGAGAACTGTTCTTCCAAATTCGTTCCGATTACCCTGAAAACCAAAACCAACGATTTACATAAGTCATTATCTATTACACGGGGCAAGTCATGCCCGAGAACTGACAAGCAAGGTGTAAAAGCTCAAAACAACTGGTCGGGTTGTTACACTCTTTCTTCTTACTCTAGATCATATGGTAGAGCTCAGTCATAAGAATTCAAATTCCTAAATCCTTTTCGTAATATGACGATACCTATATCTAGAAAGAAGGTTGGAAAGAGAGATTGTTGTGGAAAAGGTGAGTCAGAGTAATTGGATTTTTGTATAATGCCTACGATAAGTAAATGTAAGGTCTTTAGCAGATCATGGGTGTACTGAAAGGTGTAAGCTTCCTGATAAGAAGCTTTAAGGGAAGAATGCCTATCCATCTTTATGGTGAAAGACAATGAGAGATTAAGAAGATAAATACAAGTTTCAACAAGCAAAAAAAGAAAGATGAAAAAGGGTATGAGGCGCCTGATTAATGAAGGTTAACAACATTTATAATTGAGGCAGAGAAACATAGGCTTTTTGAGTTATATTCAATAGTAATAGAGGTATATACAATTGGTCGCACCCATTCCAAATATTCCCTATGGGGGTTAATAGAAGTAGTATAAGAAGATATGATGGATGAATATTTTGTGTCAGTTGACATTTCCGAAGGATATTGCAAATGTGCTAATAGATCTCCTTGTGAGACACCTTGATGGTACACTTTAAAATAGTGCAGCCAGATATGAGCACTACAAAGACATGCACTATAAGCCTTGAAGGGATACATATTACCTTAGTGTGGCTCGCGTCCCTAGTAAAGCAAGAAAGTTAAGCAACTTGAAGAGCTACTGGATGGAGCAAAGGGAAGCTAAAGGCAAAAGAATGTCTTGTTCCAGTTTTCAGAATAAAGTGATTGATAGAAATGTTAGCAAGAAATTAAGAAGAGAGTTAATGAAGCATTATGAGTAAGATGTGATACATGGATGATAATGGTAGATGAAAGAAAATTACAATATTACAGAGTTTATAGTCAAGTGAAGGGAAATACAAGAGGTGACAAGCCTTGAGACAACAAAAGAATATATGCCATAAAGTCATATCGTCACTTTGAAAATAAGTTTGTGACTCTAACACGACTACCAGAAGGAAAAGTTAGACCCCATAATAATAGAAATTAGTGTGGATTGGTGAACAAGATAAACTAAACATGAATTAGGGACTGAGCAACTGGTGATAGTCGCCATCATAAGAACTTCAGATTTTGTTCCGCTAATAATAGAATGGACGACAAAGATTCATGAGAAATTCAGAGAATGATCATTCAGGAAGACGCTTCCCTACAGCAAGCAATATGAGCAAAGTTCAGCTTAAGGGACTGTATGTGCTAGTTATACTAAATTTCACCCTCGTGAGTAAGGGATTTTGCTATCCTTGGTACAGAAGGATTACCGCAAGGCGAGTAAGAGTCATCGATAATGTGAAAGGATGCCAAAGATGAAAAGGTAAAATATCTATAGGCAGGTCGTTGTAGCTCCAACTCTTAGTACTCCCATAAAGGGGGGAATATGGAATGATAAAAGGAAGAATGCGATAAAAATGAGAAACGGATGAGATTGCACTTATCCAAATGCTACAGATATGCTACAATTCCATAACATTATGCAAACGCGATGTCAAGGAGAAAAAGTAAGGGTTCCTGCACGAGATGTTATTAATAATTAAGGAGCTAGTGCGAGACGTAAGTTAAGACTAAGGAAATAACCCAAAAAAGATTTCGCGGAATATTGACATGAGGATGGGACAACGAGTAGTTAGTAGTTGATTCAGAAAGAGTCTAGCTAAGGCTAGTCAAGAGGATACAAAACAAGACGGCAGATCGTGCAAGATAAAGATAGTAAAACCCGATATAGTAAATTTAGCCCCACAGTTATGATATTGTAATACTTGAGAAATATTCAAATAGGAGTTGGGGTAGTTAAAGGTATCGGGTGCCCGTCACGGCCCATCGGTTTGGGTCGTGACATAAGTGGGTGCACTCCATTTGCTTTGGAGTTGTGTGTTTGGTTAGTATGATTTAGACGTGTCTTGTTTGGTATGGCGGGACTCTGTCCCGACCTTTATGACAATTCTCTTAGAGGCTTGTAGACATATGTCGTGTACGTGAAAGATTGTATGGCCTTGTCGGCCTATGTTTTGAATTTATAAATGATCATGTTGGCCTATTAGGCTCGTATGTCACTTGTATATGATGATGTAATAAGAAATATACATTACGTTGGTACTCGGTTAAGTAAGGTACCGGGTGCCCGTCACGGCCCATTGGTTTGGGTCATGACAAAAGTGCTCTTAGTGGCCAAAATCATCATCGTATACCAGTTGATTAGGTGGTGGTGCGTATATAACACCATAACCTTTCTCATATCCCATATACATATATATATATACGCATATATAATACCGTTTGAATCATATTTCGGCCACTGTGGGCAACATCATCATCATATACCGGCTGATCAGGTGGTGGTGCGTATATAATGCCATAAACTTTTCCATATCCCATATATATACATATATACGCATATATAATGTCATCTGGTCATGAGTCAATGTACATGAATGCAATGCATGAAAAGTACGTTAATAAAATCTTTCAGAATGTCATAAGACCATTTTGCCTTTGAGTAATATCATAAAGTAAACTCTTTTCAACTTTCGTATTTTTCTGAGACCCATGAACAGATGATAAAATATTATGACACAAGAAAATTTAAGAACATAGATATTTCTAATACTTCTATGAATAGAGTCATTCATGGAATTTGTGCATTTTCACGTTTCGTTCGTATCGTATGGATCATGCCAAAAGAAAGAAGGGATAGCCTTAACATACCTAAGTCAATTCTCTTAGCAATCCCTTTAACATACGTTATTTGCGACAACACGTAATGGTAAGATCAAAGTAGGAAAAAATTTATATGATATTCTTGAGAAAGATTGCACCGTACTCCGATATAATTGCAAAACCTCACCTTTATTTGAATTGATGAAGTCTTGCGTTCTTGGATTGTAAGACTTCTCTGTATGGTTGAATTGTAAAGTCCTGAATAACATTTTTTTTCTTTTGGATTGAATTGAATTGAAAGGATATTAACAGAATGTGTAGTGTGACTCATTTTCCCATATCATGCCACCTATTAATAATGACTTATGAGTCATTTTACATTAAAGGAGGGGCTGCCATGTCATAGTTGTTAAATACTTATTCAATATATATTCTCAATTAATTAGGTAATGTCTTGTTACCCGATAATTAATCAATTACCCGCAAATTTGAAAATTATTTCTACTTTACTTAAAATATTACTCATGTTTCACATACCTTATACACCTTACCAGTATGGTCATGTAGTACCTCATATGACATTAGTTCATAAATACCTGGTATTTGAGCTCGGGCTGTATTTTACCTCAAAATGTCAAACTTGGACAAAATTCATTTGCTTTGACTTGCTCCTCCTTTCACCTTCATGAATTTACTAATCGCTTGTGAAATAGCATAATCCTTATAATCTCCAAATAATCTTTTACTTGGACATAAATCGATTATCTTACGATAAATTCAACGTAAAATACTGCAGAGTGCAACAGCGTCGTAACTTATTACTGCGAAGCGTAATATCACAGTACTATAATATTGCCGGGTACAACACTATCGTAACTTAATACTGCAGGACGTAATATTACGTCCCGCAGTATTAAGTTATGACAGTGTTGCACCCAGCAGTATTACATTACGGTGATGTTACGCTTCGCAATATTAAGTTACGACGATGTTGCACCTTGAAGTTGTCACGACCCAAACTGATGGGCCGTGATGGACACCTGGTACCTTACTCAACCGAGTACCAACGTAACATATCTTTCTTATACATCATCATATACACGTGACATACGGGCCTAATAGGCCAACATGATCATTTATAAACTCAAAACATAGGCCGACAAAGCCGTACAATCTTTCACGTACACGACATATGTCACAAGCCTCTAAGAGTACATAATTGTCATAAAGGTTGGGACAGAGTCCCACCATACCAAACAATACACGTCTAAATCATACTAACCAAACACGCAACTCCGAAGCAAATGGAGCGCACCAACATCTTCCGCTGAGCTGATAGCCTACTTGGAGGGTTCTTGACCCGTATATCTGGACCTGCGGGCATGAAACGCAGCGTCCGCAGGCAAAAGGGACGTCAGTATGAATAATGTACTGAGTATGTAAGGCACATAAATACGTACATAATAGACATGGAAGAAATATGGAGTGCATGACTCAACCTGTAAGTCTGAATAACTTTGTAAATCATGAAATAATTATAGTATCATGCATATGCGTATGAATGTCATGTCGTGCATAGGTACATGTTTCATAACATCATCAGCCTTTGAGGGCATCCCATCATATCATATCGGTCATTGTGGGCAAAATCATCATCGTATACTAGCTAATCAGTTGGTGATGCGTATATAACGCCATAACCTTTTCCATATCCAATATACATATATATACATACATACTTATATACACGTATATAACTCCATTTGAATCATATTTCAGCCACTGTGGGCAACATCATCATCATATACCAGCTGATCAGGTGGTGGTGCGTATATAACGCCGTAACCTTTTCCCATATCCCATATACATATATTTACATATATACGCGTATATAACGCCATCTGGTCATGGGTCAATGCACATGTATAATATACACATCATCATCATATACCAGCTGATCAGGTGGTGATGCGTATATAACATTGTAACCTTTTCCCATATCCCATATGCATATATTTACATATATATGTGTATATAACGCCATTTGGTCATGGGTCAATGCACATGTATGAAATGCATGAAAAATACATAGTAATCTCAATATTCCTTCCAGATAAATTTATCCAACTGCGTATTATTCTGAGACCCACGAGCAGAAGATAATAATATTTTTCATAGGGAATCAAGAATATAGACACCACTACTATTTCTATGAATAGAATAATTTATGAAAACCGTGCGTTTGCTCGTTTCTTCTGTATAATTTGGATCATGCGAAAAAAGAGAATGGATAGCCTTAACATACCTGAGCCGGAAAAATTCACTCCTATTCGTTTTAGCAACTAGTGCAAATTTCAGCTTCCAGGTTCACTTGAAATAGTTCAAACAGGGGCCATGTCGATTTCCATAAATCATGTTTCATAAATCATTCATGTAATTTTCGCCCTGCTTCACCTCTGATGTGTTCAAAGCATTTTTGCTAACCCAAGTAGGAACATGAATTTGGACACTAATACTTTCCAACTCAACATAGTGAATTCCCTAAACATGCCCCACATTTGCTTCAGACGTTAAAATATTTGGACATGGATAGGAATTTTGGGGGCCATCATTTTCATCATCCCTGAGTTGGTCAAAAGGGACATGTGCAATATTCTTTTATAATCCCTTTGTCATTAAGATCTTGGGTAGTTTTGTACATCAGTGGTATGCCACTTTGTATGTTATTATGAATCAACCCAGCCCAATAAGGATATCAACACACAAATAGCTATTGGGCTAAGAAGAGCTATTGTACCGAGAACATACAAATAGGGTCTGGCTAATTTGGGATCCGGATTGAGCAATAAGCCCAAGAACAATTCTATTAAAAAGAGTAGCAGGCGGCGATTTGGGTTATGCTTATTGTTGAGAACTCTTCCCTTCGTCTCTGTTCTTCTTGCTTCTCCTTCTGGATTATCTCTTTCTCCCTCGACTCTCTCTGTCCTTCTTCTCTAGATCTCATTCTTAGTTCTAGTTATTGTTATTGTAATGATTGAATCTTTGAGTTTATGAATTAAATCCATCAATTTCCTCATTTATTCTGTGTTGTGAATTCGGGTTCATAACATTGTATGCCACGTTTTATATAAATGCATGAGTCACTTAATCTATGTTATAA
Organism: Nicotiana sylvestris; assembly: GCF_000393655.2. Classification (NCBI taxonomy): domain Eukaryota; kingdom Viridiplantae; phylum Streptophyta; class Magnoliopsida; order Solanales; family Solanaceae; genus Nicotiana; species Nicotiana sylvestris. Next base: position 70,792,172 of record NC_091063.1, read on the forward strand.
GGCTGTCACGTGGGGGTGGGAGTGGGATTTAATCTTATCCAAATATATTCCCAATTAATTAGGTAGTGTCCCGTTACCCGAAAATTAATCAATTACCCGCAAAATTGAGAATTATTTTCACTTACTTAAAGTATTACTCACTTCTCGCATACCTTATACACCTTACTATTATGGTCATGTGGTACCTTGTGTGGTACTAGTCCATAAATATCGAGTATTTTAGGTTGAGCCGTATTTTATCCCAATATGCCAAACTTGGACGAAAATTCGTTTTCTTTGACTCGCTTTCCCTTTCACATTTATGGGTTTACTTATTACTTGTTTGAAATAACATAATCCTTATAATATCCAAATAATCTTTTCCTTGGACTGATGTCAATTACTTTATAACAAATTCAATGTACAACACTACATGGTGCAACATCGTCGTAATGTAGTACTGCGGGACATGACATCTCACTTCCGGGCTCTCATTAATTTATTTATGGCGTATTTTCATGTACGAAAATATGGGGAGTAACATCATCCCCCCCCCCCTTTTGAAACATTCGTCCTCGAATGTTGACTGATGCGCTTATCGTTCTCATATCCCATAGCTCTTGTGAATACTTTAGTAGTCCTTTTGCCATCTAGGCAATTGTTCTGTAAATAAGTGATGTCTCGCTTGATGTTCTAAAATAACACAAAGAAATTCAAGCAAGTTGAAGGAAGATTACAAGTAGTATAAATAGATATGTATAGGTTGCAAGCTAAAGTATAGTAAAACGACAAAGTTTTATGACAGGATGTAAGAACGAGAAAAGGCGAGTGAGAAGGTGACGAGAATGGATTAGTCCTCAGGATTAGGACCATGAAAACAAGGGAGCTAATGGATTCTCTATGTTATACAAAACTCACTATAGCCTTAATGAACTCAAAGGAGTCTAAGATTAATAGCATTTAGAAGGAATGAAATGCTGACCTGGTAATAAAATAAGGATATAATTGTAACAGATAAAGGATGACGTTTGGACCTTCGATTGAGTAATGATTTAAAAAAAAAGAGAAAAAGAAAAGGGATTCATGAATTGTACGGGATTAAAATACCCACCTTGGGATGCTATAGAATACGGTTATTGCAGTATATTATCGCCGCTAAGTGGATCAGGAAAATTACTTCGAATATTCCTTGATGTAACGTAAGCCCTAGAGGCAAAGTATTACGTAAGAAGTTTCAAGTTATCAGTGGTATATTATGGATCAAAAGTGAGGTGAATCAATAACGGATGGATAAAAGTTATAACGTATGAGAAGAGATTAGGTTGTCATTCTTAAGATGAACAGTAATGTGGAAGCATTAGAGGACATAGATTTATACGTATAGGATAAGCAATGAAAGAAACCTTGATTTGGTAGCAGACCTCAGTAATGAGAAATCGAGGTAAGAGTTATGGTATAATATGGCCTGCGTAGATGCAGTAAAGTCATACGAATGGATAACTAGGTCTATGAAATAAGATATAGCAATATTCGTAAGTTCGACAAAATAACAAGCGAAGAACTTCAGGATTGGCTATAAGCTGGAGGAAAAAGGAGAGGATAGTCGCATAGGCACACTTACAAGACCAGTATCGTAGAATCTGTATGATAGAAGGTAGCAACAATTACGAGGTTCAAAGGAATTCGATCACAAGTCATAGCGGGGGAAGAGGACTAAAGGGGGGAATGCACTGGCCTTTAGATTTATTCACAGAACAACTGCTTAAATGGAAAGGAGAGTATTAAGGTATTCATAAGAGCATCAGTTAACATTCGAGGACGAATGTTCCAAAGGGGGTAATGATGTTATGCCCCACAATATTACGTCGATATTACGTCCCGCAGTATTATATTACGACGATCTTGCACCCTGTAGTATTGTACGTTGAATTTGTCATAAGGTAATTGACATCAGTCCAAGTAAAAGATTATTTGGGGATTATAAGGATTATGCTATTTCACAAGTGATGAGTAAATTCGTAAAGATGAGAGGGGAAGCAAGTCAAAGAAAATGAATTTTCGTCCAAGTTTGGCATGTTGGGATAAAATATGGGTCGAGCGTTAATACCCGGTATTTATAGACTAGTATCATACAAGGTACTAAATGACCATGCCATGATAGTAAGGAGTATAAAGTGTGCTAAAAGTGAGTAGTATTTTAAATAATTTGAGATAATTCTTAATTATATGGACAATTGGGTAATTAATGATTTTTGGAGGAAGATTAGTTGCCCAAGAAAGTCTTAACCAAGACCCATGTAATGACTCTTAGTCATTAAATAGGTGGCACACTTGGGGACTTTAGGCCAAAGCTTACTCATCCTAATGGGGCCCACAAAAACCAACCATTTTGAGAATCTCCTTACCTTTGTTTTTCAAATCCCCTTGTGTTTTTCTCTTTCCTTGTTATTGAATTCCTCTCAACTCTCATTAAGTTTTTCCCCTCTCATTTTAATGAAACATAAGATTTAAGAAGCTTTAGAATTTGGAGGTATAAAGGTAAAGCTTATTTTGGGCTACTTGAATTTTTAATCATTTCGATCAATTCCTTGATCATATTTAGATTTTTGTGATTTTGTCATAGATTTTCATTTGAAAGTTTGGATCTTTGTCTAAGACTGTTCCAATTGTGTATGTAAATTTGAGATTTCGACTGGGAAAATCTTGAATGGTCCAATTAAGCTATTTTCTCTTTGAGATTCTAAGGGAGTATGGTGATATATTTCTCAAGAATATCATACGAATTTTTTCCTACTTCGATCTGATGTTAATGTTACGTGTTTTGTCGCAATTGACATGTATTAGAGGGATTGTCAAGAGAATCGGATCAGGTACGTTAAGGCTATCCCTTCTTTCTTTTGGCATGATCCATACGATACGAACGAAACGTGCAAATGCACAAATTTCATGAATGACTCTATTCATAGAAGTATTAGAGATATTTATGTTCTTGAATTTCCGTGTGTCATAATATTTTATCATCTCTTCATGGGTCTTAGAAAAATACGAAAGTTGAAAAAAGTTTACTTTATGATATTACTCAAAGGCAAAATGGTCTTATGAAGCTCCGAAAGATTTTATTAACGTACTTTTCATGCATTGCATTCATGTGCATTGACCCATAACCAGATGGCGTTATATACGTGTATATATGCATGTATATATATATATATATATATGGGATATGGAAAAGATTATGTCATTATATACGCACCACCACCTGATCAACTGGTATATGATGATAATGTTGCCCACAGTAGCTGAAATATGACTCAGACAGCATTATATACGCATATATATATATATATATATATATATATATATATATATATATATATATATATATATATATATATATATATATGTATATGGGATATGGGAATGGTTATGGCGTTATATGCGCACCACCACCTGATCAGCTCGTATACGATGATGATTTTGCACACATTGGCCGATATGATATGATGGGATGCCCTCAGAAGCTGATGATGTTATGAAACATGTACCTATGCACAACATAACATTCAAACGCATATGCATAACGCTAAAATTAATTTAGGATTACAGAGTTATCCAGATTTACAGGTTGAGTCAATTACTCTATATTTCTTCCATGTTTGTTATGTACTTATTTATGCGCTTTACATACTCGTTACATTTTTTTTACTGACGCCCCTTTTGCCTGGGGATGTTGTTTTTCATGCCCGCAGGTCCCGATAGACAGGTCGAGAGCCCTCCAAGTAGGCTATCAGCTCAGTGGAAGATGTTGGTGTGCTCCATTTGCTTCAGAGTTGCTTGTTTGGTTAGTATGATTTAGACGTGTATTGTTTGGTATGGCGGGACTCTGTCCCGACCTTTATGACATTTATGTGCTCTTAGAGGCTTGTAGACATATGTCGTGTACGTGAAAGATTGTACGGCCTTGTCGGCCTATGTTTTGAATTTATAAATGATCATGTTAGCCTATTAGGCCTGTATGTTACGTGTATATGATGATGTAATAAGAAAGATATGTTACATTGGTACTCGATTGAGTAAGGTACCGGGTGACCGTCATGGCCCATCGGTTTGAGTCGTGACACTTAAAGTCCAATGAAGCCAAATACTAAATGTCTTACACGTAATCACTTATGATTCCACCTTTCAATTAAGATCCTTAGTCACTTATTTTAAATGGAGGGGCTGCCACATTATGCCACTTAGTCATTATCCATATATATCCCTAATTAATTAGGTAATATCTCATTACCCAATAATTAGCCAATTACCTACAAAATTAAGAATTATCTCAACTTACTTAAAGTACTACTCATTTTTAATACACCTTATACATCATACTATCGTAGTCATACGGTACATTGTATGGTACTAGTCCATAAATATTGGGATATTATAGCTTGGGCCGTATTTTATTCCAAATTGCCAAAACTTTGACAAAATTCATTTTCTTTGACTTGTTTCCCCTCTCACCTTCACGAACTTACTCATCACTTGTTTAAAATAGCATAATCCTTATGACCTCCAAATAATCTTTTCCTTGGACTGATGTCAATTACCTTACGAAAAATTCAACGTACAATACTACAGGGTGCAACATCGTCGTAATTTAATACTTCGAAGCGTAACATCATCGTAATGTAATACTACAAGGCGTAACATCATCGTAATATTGCAGGGCTAACATCATTCCCCCCTTTGGAACATTCATCCTCGAATGTTGACTGATGCTCTTATCATTTTCATAACTTATAGCTCTTGTGAATACCTTAATACTCTACTTTCCATTTAGGCCTATTTCCGACGCCATGACTTGTGATCGAATTCCTTCCAATCTCGTAACTGTTTCTACCTTGTATCATACAGCCTCTATGATACTGACCTTATGCCTATGCTTCTCTTCTCTCCTATTTACTTTAGCTTTTAGCCAATATCTAGGCCTTACTTTGTAAATATATACAAGGCTTAATAAGATGCCTCTCTGGGCATCTATAGGTGTACTGAAGTTCTTCGCTCGGTACTTTGTAGAACTTGCGAATATGGCTATATCTTATTTCATCGACCTGGTTATCCATTCGCATGACTTTACTGCATCTACGTAGGTCATACTATACCATAATTCTTACTTCCGTTTATCGTTACTGAGGTATGCTACCAAACTCCCGGTTACTTTAGTTGCTTATCCTTTAGGTATAAATCTCAGTCCTTTAATGTTCCTTCATTACCGTTCGCCTTAAGAATGATGGCCTAATCATATGTCATACTTTGTAACTTTTGCTCATCCATTATTGATTTGACTTAATATTGATCTACAATATACCACCGATAACTTGAAACATCTTATGTAATACGTTGCCATTAGGGCTTACGTTGCATTGAGGAATATTTGAAGTGATTTCCATAATTGTATTTCATAGTATCTCAATGTGATTCACCTTATTGGGGGGTATTCTAATCTCGTGCTATTTTAATCTTGTGCCGTCATCCTTTATCTATCATAATTACACCCGAGGCCCCCCGGGCCTCAAACAAACATACCAACAAGCCCTAAATCCTGATACAAACTTAGTTGGACCCTCAAATCACCTCAAACAACATCAAAACACAAATTATGCATGGATTCAAGCCTAATGAACTTTGAAATTTCCAAATTCTACAAACGACACCGAATCCTATCAAATCACGTTGTATTGACCTCAAATTTTGCACACAAGTCATAAATGACACCACGAACCTACTCCAACTTCCATAAATCCAATCCAACCCCGATATAAAAATTCTACTCTCGTTCAAACATTCGCCATTTCAAGCCTAATTCTACTACGGACCTCCAAATAACAATCTGGACACGCTCTTAAGTTCGAAATCACCTAACGGGGCTAATAGAACCATCAAAATTCAAATCTGAGGTCGTTTACACATAAGTCAACATCCAGTTAATTTTTTCAACTTAAGCTTTCAATTAAGAGACTAAGTGTCTCAATTCACTTTGAAATCTCTCCGGACCCAAACAAACTAACCCAGTAAGTCATATAGCAGATGTATAGTACAAAAGGAGCAAAAAATAGGAGAACAGGGCTACAACTCTTGAAATGACTGGCTGGGTCGTTACATTCTCCCCCTCTTAAACAAACGTTTGTCCTCGAACGAATCTAGAAACATACCCAGAGTCTCAAATAGGTGTGGATATCTGCTCTGCATCTCCCGCTCGATCTCCCAAGTATCCTCCTCCACGGGCTGACCTCTCCACTACACCTTCACTGAAGCTATATTCTTTGACCTCAACTTTCGAACTTGCCGATCTAAAATGGTCACTGGCTCCACATCATAAGTCAAATCACCATCCAACTGAACCGTGCTGAAATCCAAAACATGAGAGGAATCGCCAATGTACATCCGGAGCATAGAAATATGAAATGTTATATGCACATTTGACAAACTAGGTGGCAAGGCAAGCTTGTAAGCCACCTCCCCAATCCTTTGAAGTACCTCAAAAGACCCAATGAACCGAGGGCTCAACTTGCCCTTCTTCCCGACCCTCATAACACCCGTCATGGGTGAAACCTTCAGCAGAACCTTCTCCCTAATCATGTAAGACACATCACGAACCTTCTTGACGGCATAGCTCTTCCGTCTAGACTGCATCGTGCGAAGCCGCTCCTAAATCAATTTAACCTTGTTCAAAGCATCCTGAACCAAGTCAGTACCCAATAGCCTAGCCTTACCCGGCTCAAACCATCCCACCCGAGACCTACATTTTCTCCCATACAAAGCCTCATACGGATCCATCTAAATGCTCGACTGATAGATGTTGTTATAAGAAAACTCCACCAGCGGCAAAAACTAGTCCCATGAACCCCCGTAATCATTGACGCAAGCACATATCATGTCCTCCAATATCTGAATAGTGCACTCGGAATGTCTGTTTGTATGAAGGTGAAATGTTGTACTCAACTCAACTTGAGTGCCCAACTCTCCTTGTATGGCTCTCCAAAACTGCAATATAAACTGCGTGCTTCTGTCTAAAATGATGGAAACTAGCACACCGTGAAGGCGAACAATCTCTCTAATGTAAATCTCAGCAACCCGCTCTAAAGAATAAGTAGTACCAACTAGAATAAAGTGCGCTGACTTGGTCAGCCGATCCATAATCACCCAAATAGCATTGAACTTCCTCGAAGTTCATGGGAGCCCAACAACAAAATCTATGGTGATCCGCTCCCATTTCCACTCTAGAATCTCTATCCTCTGAAGCAAGCCACCTAGTCTCTAATACTCATATTTTACCTGCGACGGTTAAGAAATCGTGCTACAAACCCAACTATATCCTTCTTCATCCTCCTCCACAAATAGTGCTGCCTCAGGTCCTGATACATTTTTGCGACACCCGGATGGATAAATACCGCGAGTTGTGGGCCTCCTTAAGAATCAGCTTCCATAGCCCATCCACATTGGGCACACATATCCGGCCCTGTATCCTCAACACCCTATCATCTCCAATAGTCACATCTCTGGCATCTCCGTGCTGAACCTTGTCCTTGAGGATAAGTAAATGTGGATCATCATACTAGTGCTCTCTTATGCGATCAAATAAGGAATACTGAGATACCATATAGGCTAGAACCCGACAGGGCTCCAAAACATCTAATCTCATGAACTTGTTGGCCAAGGCCTGAACATCAACTGCAAGAGGTCTCTCACTAACAGGAATGAATGCAAGACTACCCATACTCACTGTCTTCCAACTCAAGGCATCAACCACCACATTGGCCTTTCCCAGATGATACAGAATAGTAATATTATAGTCCTATAGCAGCTCCAACCATCTCCGCTGCCTCAAATTTATTTGAACAAGTACTGGAGGCTATGATGATCATTAAATACCTCACAACACACACCATAGAGATAGTACCTCCAAATCTTCAACGCATAAACAATGGCAGCCAACTCCAAATCATGAACTGGGTAGTTCTTCTCATGAGGCTTCAACTGGCGCGATGCATAAGCAATCATTCTACCCTTCTGCATTAAAACACACCCAATACCGGTCCGAGAATAATCACAATACACTGTATAAGAACTAGAAGATGATGGTAGAACTAGAACTGGAGCTGTGGTCAAGGCAGTCTTGAGCTTCTAAAAGCTCTCTTCACACTCGTCCGACCACCTGAAAGGAGCACCATTTTGGGTCAATTTGGTCAAGGGTGATGCAATAGACGAGAAACCCTACACGAAGCGACGACAATAACCCGCCAAACCAAGAAAGCTCTAAATCTTTGAAGCTTAGGACGATCTAGGCTAAGTCTGAACTGCCTCTACCTTCTTTGGATCCACCTGAATACCCTCTCAGGACACCACATGCCTCAAGAACGCCACTAAACTTAGCAAAAACTCATACTTGGAAAACTTGGCATAAAGTTTCTCCTCTCTCAACCGCTGCAAGACAATTCTCAAATGCTAGGAGTGCTCCTCCTGTCTACGAGAGTACACCAGGATATCATCAATGAACACAATAACAAACGAGTCGAGATAAGGCTGAAACACACTATTCATCAGATGCATGAATGTTGTTGGGTGTTGGTCAGCCCAAAAGACATCACGGTGAACTCATAATGACCATAACGGGTCCTGAAAGCTGTCTTTAGATTATTTAGGCCGAATCTTCAACTGGTGATACCCAGACCTCAAATCAATCTTAGAAAACACCCTCGCTCCCTAGAGCTGGTCAAATAGATCATCAATACGCAGCAAAGGATACTTGTTCTTGATTGTGGCCTTGTTTAAATGCCTATAATCAATGCACATTCTCATAGTACCATCATTCTTCTTCACAAAAAGAACAGGTGCACCCCAAGGTGACACACTAGGCCTAATAAACCCCTTATCGAGGAGTTCCTGAAGCTACTCCTCAGCCAGTGTCATACGTTACGGAGGAGTAGAAATGGGCTGAGTTCCCCGTACCAAGTCAATATCCTTGTCAGGCGGCATGCCCGGCAGGTCTGTAGGAAACATTTTCGAAAAATCTTGTACCACCAGAACAAAATCAATAGTAGGGGCCTATGCAATAACATCACTCACAAAAGGCCAAATAAGATAGACAACCCTTCCCAACCATCCGCTAGGCCTTTAAATTTTGAAATCACTCTACTTGGAACATAGTCTAGAGAACCTCGCCACTCAATTCGGGGCAACCCCAACATCGCTAATGTCACAGTCTTAGCATGACAATCCAAAATAGCATGACATGGAGACAGCCAATCCATACCCAAGATCACGTCAAAATTAACCATACTAAGCAACAAGAGATCAACTCTAGTCTCCAATCCCCCAATAGTCACTACGCACGACTGATATACATGATCCATACCAATAGTATCTCCTACCGGTGTAGATGCATGAACAGATGAAGCTAAAGACTTATGGGGCATATCCAGATAATGAGCAAATACAATGATACATATGAATAGGTGGAATCAGGGTCAAATAATATAAAAGCATCTCGGTGACATATTGAAACAATACCTGTGATCACTGTGTCTGAAGCAATAATATCTGCTCTGGCAGGGAGTGCACAGAAACATGCTGGATGCCACCTGATTGGCCTCCCTCTCTAGGGCGACCCCTACCTGACTGAGCTCCACCTCGAGCTGGTTGGGCGGGTGGAGAAGTAACTGGTGCTGAAGTCATAGGCTGGCTCCTCTATTGAGCTGGACCTCCTAATAGGCGGGGACATTGCCTCCTGATATGACAAACTCTCCACACTCGTAGCAACTTCTCGGTGCTGGTGGTGGAGACTGAAGGGAGCCCCGAGCACCTAGATAACTGGTAGAAGGTCCTGGCACAGATGAGCCCTGAACCGATGGAGTAGGCTACAAACTCTGAGCTAGTAGGACACTGGGAGATGACTGGCCCTAATGAGAACTGTGTGAACCATGGCCAGATGATGCACCACGGTGAATCAAACGAGTCGTCTAAGCATGTCTATAGGGACGACACCTGCTGTGGTGGAACTGACCTCTAGAAGGAACACCACTCAAACCACCTGATCCACGATTACTCTTGGCCTCTCTCTCAACCCGCTCCTGACTGCGGACCATCTCTATCTAACGAGCAATGTCAACAACCTCATCGAAAGTAGCACCAAATACCCTCCCTCTAGTCATAAGCAACCGCAACTCGAATGTGAGGCCATCAATGAACCTTTTAATCCTCTCCCTATTAGTGGGAACCAACCAAACCCCATGATGGGCCAACTCAGAAAACCTCATCTCGTACTGCGTCACAAACATATCATCCTGACGTAATTGCTCTAATTGTTTGCTCAACTTCTCTCTATGAGACTGTGGCACAAACTTCTCCAAGAAGAGAACGTAGAACTCCTGCCATATAAGTGGTGCTGCACCAACCGGCCTACGCCTCTCATAAGTCTCCCACCAACTGAAGGCAGCCCCAGAGAACTGAAATATAGTGAATGAGACCCCACTAGTCTCCAAAATACATGTTGTACAGAGAATCCTCTGACACTTTTCCAAGAAACCATGGGCATCCTCCACCTTTGTACCACTGAAATATGAATCCTAGAGTCTCCCGAACCTCTCCAATCTCTTCTACTCATCATCAGACATAACAGAAACCACATGGGCTTGAGCAGATGCAACCTGCTGGGCTTGTAGTGCCCCCAGTGTCTGGAGTCCCTGCATCACCTACTCTGGTGTGCGGGCGGTGGGAGTCTGAGTACCTCCCCCAACCTGAGAAGTGGATGATATGGCCGGAGCAGAGACCGCCTGAGCAAGACTGGTGCACACGGTCAGAATCTGAGCTTAGGCCTCCTGAAGGCCTAGAATCACAATGGGCATGGGTGGTGCCTAATCTGGCCCCACAAGATCGTCCACAACTAGGACCTGCTCTTGAACTAGGCAACTGGTGGATCTGCAGGTGTTGCCCTAGCTGATGTACGAGCTGTACTTTTGCCCCTACCGCAGCCTCTACTGCGACCTCAGCCTCTCGCACTGGTGGTACTAGTGGTTGTCTATCCTACTAGTAGTACATATCCTCACTATCTTTGAGAGATTAGTATAACAGAAGTTTAGTTACTAGAATCAAAAGATTCGCACGATAAGAATTCAAGAATGTGAAGTTTCCTAAGGGTTCGACAGCCTCTCAAGGATAAGTACAATTATCTCTGTACCGATACACAAGACTCTACTAAACCTGCTTATGACTCGTGAAACCTATGTATCCTAGACTCTGATACTAACTTGTCACGACCCAAATCCTAACCTATCGTGGTACTCGAGTATTTTGAATAACCAGAGTATTCATAAAAATGAGGTAACAACCCAAAAACAAGTGCAGAAACATAACTCCTAAATCAGGGTGTCACTAAGCTCATGAGCATCTATACAACCAGTCTAGAAAAAAGTTTCTATGAGAGTCTCTATCCAAGTACAAATAAAGAAAGATAGGGAGGGAGAATCAAGGACTTCGGATGCCGAGCACCTACCTCGTAATTATTCGAAGATCGACCTTTCTCAAATCAATGCCCACCGTGTTCAGAAGCACCTAGATCTACACACGAAGTGCAGGGTGTAGCGTGAGTACAACCAACTCAGTAAGTAACAAGAATAAATACGGAACTGAAAAATAGTGACGAGCTACACAGTTATAGATCATTTTCAGTAATCTCAACAAGAAAGTAGACATGCTTTCAAATCCGGCAATTTAAGTCAAATCAGTTTATACATTACCAAGTTCAAGTAAAATCGAATACAGTATCTTCCAGAAACTTCAGACATATAGAAGCTAAGTGCAGTAACAAATGAAAGCAAGTATAGCCTCTCAGCGCAACAATCAATCAACATTTCTCAATAGCTCAATCACTCGGCTCTCAGCCCTCAACACTCACACTCAATAAGTATTTGCGCTCACTGGGGTGTACAGACTCTGGAGGGGCTCCTTCAGACAAAGCTTTATATCGCTGCGGCGTGCAACCCAATCCATAATATATAAATAGCCATAAGGCTCGTTGCGATGTGCAACCCGATCCATATACATGCAGCCCTTAGGCTCGTTGCGGCGTGCAACCCGATCCATATATACTCATATAGCTCACAGCTCGACACTCAGGGCCTAACTGAGTCACCAACCTCTCCAGTCTCTCGACTCTCAGAAATCATACAAATCATCCCAACAGAGATAATAACATGCATCAACAAGAAACAATAAGAGATTGAGACATGATACACAAGTAAAAAATCGTGACTCAGTACAAGACAACAAATAGAAGATAATTCAACAAGTACACGACCTCTACGGGTCCCAAAAGTGTCGTCTTATAGTCTAAGCACGATATCTAACATTGTTTACCGTAAAATTTCTATAACATAGGGAGAGCATGTAGCTAACAACAAGTTATTCAATTTTAGAGTTCCACAGAATGGACAAAGTCACAGTTTCTACGGTGCACGCCCACATGCCCGTCACATAGCATGTGCGTCACCTCCAAACCTATCACATAATGTATAATCTAGGGTTTCATACCCTCAGGACCAGATTTAAAACTGTTACATACCTCATCCAAGCAACACTCTACTCCAATATGCCTTTGCCTCACGAATCGGCCTCCAAATGTCCCGAATCTAGCCACAAGTAGTACAATACCATCAATATAGGCTAAAGGAATCAATTCCACAAGAAAAATAATAAATTATAACCTAAATCTAAAATTGGCTCAAACCCGGTCCCCGGGCCCACGTGTCGAAATCCGACCAAAGTCACGAAACCCGAAAGCCCATTCACTCATGAGTCTAACCATACCAAATTTATCAAAATTTGACACCAATTGGTCATTCAAATCCCGAAAATTCATTCTCCATATTCCAAGCCTCAAACCCCCAATTTGTACCTTAAAAACACACAAGCTAGGTGAGAAAATCAATGGGTTACAAGATTATTGATCAAAAACGAGTGCAAGAGACTTACCTCAAGAATCCCCTCGAAAATCCTCTTCAAAATCGCCTAAGACCAAGTTCAAAATGTTGAAATGAAGCCAAAATCGCGAACACTCGTTTTTAAACACTCTGCCCAGGTCTTTCGCACCTGTGGCCATATTTCCGCACCTATGGTAAATCCTCCGCTTCTGCGAAAACCACTTAAGTCACCTGGCTTGCACATGCGCTCCATGTATCGCACCTGCGCTTCAGCTATTTCACCAACTCAAAATCAAGTCCGTTAACCATCCGAAATCAACCCGAGACCCTCGGGACCTCAACCAAACATACCAACAAGTCTTAAATCCTGATACGAACTTAGTCGAACCCTCAAATTACCTTAAACAACATCAAAACACGAATTACACACGAATTCAAGCCTAAGAAACTTTGAAATTTTCAAATTCTACAAACTACACTGAAACCTATCAAATCACGTCCGATTGACCTCAAAATTTGCACACAAATCATAAATGACACCACAAACTTACTCCAACTTTCGAAAATCCAATCCGATCCCGATATCAAAAAGTTCACTCCTGGTCAAACTTCCAAAATTCCAACTTTCACTTTTTCAAGCCTAATTCTACTACGGACCTCCAAATTACAATCTGAACACACTCCTAAGTCCAAAATCGCCTAACCGGAGCTAATGGAACCATCAAAGTTCAAATCCAATGTCGTTTACACATAAGTCAATATCCGGTCAACTTTTTCAACTTAAGCTTTTAATTAAGAGACTAAGTGTCTCAATTCACTCTGAAATCTCTCCGGACCCGAACCATCTAACCCGGTAAATCATATAAAATTATAGAGTACAAAAGGAGTAGAAAATAGGGGAACATGGCTACAACTCTCAAAATGACCGCCCGGGTCGTTACAAGAAGTGACTTGAGAAGAGAAGTTTAAAGGTTTATATGTTCCTTCGGTAAGCCTCACCGTAAGTTGGAGTATAATAAAGTTACGATAAGTGCTATTATAACTATTGATGCAAATTTTAATTAAGAATAGTTTAGTCACAAAAAATATTTTTCTCTAGCAGTTAATTTTTTCTTAATGGGCCAAAGGTAAAAGGTGACCGGATGGAGCAGTAGGCAAAAAGGGGAGAAATTCAAAAATAGTTAGATTTACAAGTGGTCATTCAAAAATAGTCATAGTTTCAAAAGTAATCGAAATTTAGCCACTTTTCATGTAAAGTTAAATTTGAACGAAAACACTGTTCAAAATCCGTAAAAATACTCCAGTATAATGTACTGGAATTTCAGTATAATATATTGGAACTCCAGTATACTAGAGTTTCAGTATACTTATATTGGAACTCCAGTATAATATACCTGTCCATCATAATATACTGGAGATTGGAGCACCGATGCTTCAATCTCTGGTATATTATACTGGAATTTTCCGCGTGTTGGAGTTCCAGCATAATATGTTGGAAGTTCATACACAGGTGCACCGATTTCCAGTATATTATGCAAGAACTTTTCGTATTGCAACAAAATAGTGGTTATTTTTCAATAACTTTACAAGCGTTGGTTATTTTTGAATGATCAGTCCGAAAACTAGCTAGCCCGTGCTATTTAAACGGCAAAAAGGGATAACACTTTTCTTTTGAAGGCAAAAGGGATAACAAAATAATTAAGACTTAACCAGAGTATATACCAATCTGTAACAAGACGTACGTTAAATTGACTTACCTGAAGTTGTATCTCTGTGTGTAAACATTAATGATGATTCACGATCTTTCTCTCACAAATTCCAAGAAGTCAAGTAGAAGTTAGATTTCTCTTTTTTCAAAGATAATTTTCTCTTCCAAGGGGTAGAAAATTCTAAGGATTTGCTTATTTTTCTCTGTTTTCCATTTTAGTTGTCGTGATTGTTAATAATAATTGATCCAAGATACTTGTCGGGTTAGAAAATTAAGATGTAATTAATTACGTTTTCTCCCTTTTGTCCTTCCTATTAATTATTCTCGAAAATAAAAAACATTGATTTCATGGCTTTAAAAACCTAAATGTGGAGTAAATAAGGGTATACTAGTCAAAAATACTTCTTATTAATAGTTTCTTAAGAGATATGTAAAAGAGAAACACGACAAATAAAATGGACCGGATTCTTATTGTACTCCAATATTTAGAGATAACATGTTCAGAATTCAATGCACAAGCTTCCCTTAATTTCTTGAGTGTTTGACCATTAGTAAGAGAAGAGCAAATCCTATAAGATGAAAGAGTCAAACAACCCTTAATTTCTTGAGAGTTGACCATTCATAAGAGAAGAAAAAACGTGTAAGATGAAAGAGTTATATACAACCACCAAACAGTACTAATGCACGAGACCAATACAAATACTCGTTAAGGCTCAAAGATCACCTGTTTGAAACCAAGGGACCAAACAATTTCCATGAAACGCTTTGCAGGTTTCTATTTCCTTTCTTGCAATATACTGTCATTGCTCTTCATAATTTCCACTGCTTTAGACATTATATCTAAGGATAGCCCAATCGATGATGGCCATACCATAGTTTCAGCTGATGGCTACTTTGAGCTTGGGTTTGTCAGCCCTGGAAATTCCATGAATCGGTTCGTTGGAATATGGTACAAGAAGATATCATCAAAGGAAGTGGTATGGGTTGCCAATAGAGCGAACCCACTGAATGACACATCTGGCGTGGTAGCAGTCAGTGACAAAGGGATCCTACTGCTCAATAGTACCCAAGGCATAATCTGGTCAACGAATTCATCGACATCCTTTAGGAATCCAGTGGCTCAGCTTTTGGACACTGGAAATCTTGCCCTAAAGGACGGAACTGATCTTGTCTGGTAGAGTTTTGATTATCCAGGCAGTACGTTATTACCGGGCATGAAGATAGGCCGTCACTTAGTCACTGGCCTGTATAGGAGTCTTACATCATGGAAGAGCAGTGATGATCCTTCACCAGGTGAATATGTAGCTCGCCTCGATACAAATGGTTATCCTCAAATTATTTTGTGGGAAGGTCCTGTTATAAAGTATTCCACTGGACCATGGAATGGACGTCTATTGACTGGACGACCAAATATGAAACCAAATCCTTATTTTGTATTTGAGTTTGTGATGAATGAAAGGAGATTTACTACAGATACGACCTTATAAATGCTTCTCTTCCCACCAGGGTGGTCATGATTCCGACAGGTCTAATTCAAGAGCTTGTGTGGATTGACCGCACCCAAAGCTGGTTGCTTTACTCGACAGCACAGATTGATACCTGCGATAGCTATGCCTTGTGTGGCCAATTTGGGAGGTGTAACACCAAGGACTCCCCTCCGTGTGCTTGTTTGAGAGGATTTGAGCCTAAATATCCGATGTAGGAGCCTTCGAGTAACATTATTGTTCTGTTAACACAAACGTCTCATCATTTTAAGAGCAGAAAACTGAATTACCATGACATTATGCAGATGACAGCAGGAAAAGACGACTTCCCTGGGAAAATCGTTTTCAAATTGCTATGGGAATATCGAGGGGTCTTCTTTATCTTCATCAGGATTCCAGATTAAGGATTATACATAGAGATCTAAAGACCAGCAACATTTTACTGGACAGTGAATTGAAACCCAAAATTTCTGACTTCGGCTTGGCTAGAATTTTTGGTGGAGACCAAATTGAAACAAAAACAAAGCGAGTTATAGGGACATAGTAAGTTTGAAAAGTTTGACACGTCATTCTTCATGTTTATCACATCATAATATGACATTGTAGAATTTATGCAGCGGCTATATGTCTCCAGAGTATGCTGTTGATGGGAAATTTTCAATGAAATCAGATGTGTTTAGTCTCGGTGTTCTTCTATTAGAATTAGTGAGCGGAAGAAAGAACAGGACATTTCATCAATCGGGCCACCATCACAATCTTATCGGACATGTAACAAGATATCAATCCAAGATTTTCTTCCCCTTTTTCTAGCTGAACTTGTATTTCATGCAAATCGTACTGGTTTTTTCCTCAGGCTTGGTTATTATGGTATATGAAGGCAAGGCGTTGGAACTAATGGATACATGTCTCAAAGAATCGTTCGTGGAATTTCAAGTGTTAAGATGCATTCATGTGGGGCTATTATGTGCTCAAAAGTTAATGGCAGACAGACCAACAATGGCATCAGTTGTTATCATGTTGAGCAATGAAGAAGTCGGATTACCTCAACCAAAAGAGCCTGGTTTCTTCATAGAGAGGAGTACAGATGAATCAAATGAGAAAGATGCCTCACTGACAATGTTTTGACACTAACAATTCTTGAACCGAGATAGATTGAGGGGCATACTAACTACTGTACTTTTTAGGACACAAAAATTTCTTCTTGATTTTAGAAAACTAGTCTCTGATGTTCAATTAGTTAGATATTCATTATCGGACTTGCATTTACTAGCTTGTTTAGCCTGTAAAAATACAACATTTGGAAACCAAATCCGGTGCTGAACAGTTGTGCAATTATTCTATTATTATGAGATTGATTATCAAAGCTTCACAATTAGGGGTGTACAAAGGAAACCGACAAACCGCACCAACCCGATAACCTGAGTCAAACCGAGAAAAAAAAAACCCGACTATGGTTTGGTGTTGGAAAAAAATATCGACCATAATTGGTTTGGTTTGGTTTTAACTAAAGAAAGTCAAACCGAAACCAAACCAACCCGACATTACATATATAGAAATTTTAGATATATTTAATATATAAATATACTTATTGTGATGTAATTTATAAATATTTCTTAAAAAATTTCATAATTTTATCTTTTAAGGTATTATTTCAAGGTTGGACTTAGAACTTTTGAATGTTCCAATAAGTTTTATAGCCATTAATATTAGTAAATTAAATAATGCTAACAAAAGCCCAAACCAAAATCAAATCAATACTAATGCTAACAAAAGACATTCAATTCAATACTACAAACGAGAATGTATTGAATATCTATTTTTTGTTTTGCAATAATTTAGATAAAAATGCATAACCTATTTTTATTTTTCTTTAGCATTTAGTCATTTAGCATGACTCAGTACTTTTAGATTATGTTTATTTTTATTATGACTTTTTAATTAGCAATATTTATATTACATAATTTCATTGTCTTTATTGTTGAATATTTTAGGATAATGCCATGACATATCTCATATTTTGTATTATTTTATTGGAAAATACTTTATATAATTGCATCTTACTAGGATTAAAGAAATATTTTGAGCACAAGTTATATGTTTTGTTCAACGAAGATTTTACCGAAAAAACCCGAATAACCCGAAAATCGGAGAAAACCCGAGAGTGAAAACCCCGAGTTTTATTGATTTGGTTTGGTCTTTAGATTTAATAACCCGACACAATTGATTTGTTTTGGTAATTGTAAAATCTGAACCAACCCGACCTATGTACACCCTATTCACAATGATATTTCTCAACAAATAACAAGAGATAAGTAGTAGATTATACAGTATATGCAGCATGACAAACTTGTCTTTTTGTTTCTCAAATGATCATTGTTTATTGTTGGTAGGCCAACAAATCTTTAACTCCATCAGTACAGAAGTCTATATAGAAACTCTTTATTACTTTTTTTCTTTTCATAATTAGTCTGTTTAAAGAAAAAGACTTTAAGTTCAATATATATATATATATATGAAGCCTAGTTTGACTGTTCCTCTTTTCCAGTATGGAACCTTGTTTTCTTTACATTGACCTTTGTTTTAGCAATACGCTTTAGATTTAGTTTCTAGAGCACAGAATTGAAAGGAAGAATGCTAGTCATAACGGAAGTTCTGCTCATCAAAACTACTTGAAACGATGTTTTAACTATGAAACAAGCATCTACGGTTTCCTGTCGTTCAAAATAGACCTTCAATTCCAAATCATGTTAAGCAAGTTTTTTTAATCTTCCTGAGGCAACCCTTAAACATATACTATAGTATAAAGAATACAAAGAATTTGCCTGGGGGAAGGCTAATAGTAAGACAAAATGCCACTTGATTAACTGGAAAACACTGACTAAACATAAGAACTAGGGTGGTATTAGCCTATATATAACTCTAATTGGAAAAATCAATCTATTATGACCTCTTTTTTATGGATATTCAACTCTAAGAAGTGAACTCTGAATAATTAAGTCCTTCATCTGGCTTGTCTCACATAATAGTCCCAATACAAAATTCAGTATTATTTTATTCTTTATATGGTTGCACTTTTTATTCCTGCATAAGTAATACCCATATAACTCGTATCTATACTAGAATCTTGATATAATTTTATACTATATCCAATGTGGGATAACAGTTCAAGAATTTGTTGTCCTTGGATAAAACAAGTAAGATTAAAAAAAGCTCCCTTCTGCCAAAATTCTTTCTAGCTTTCTCAAAGAAGGTCAAGGTTACAATTGGAAACTTAAATTTAAAACCAATCATATGTTATTTATACACTACATATCTCTTTTTTAATGTGATGAGCCAAATAATCATAAGTAATAATTAATTCCAGAATTATTAGTTTTAATATATTAAACCTTGATCCTAAGTTTTATTAGGAAGATCGTTTAAAGATTGTTGGACTTGCTGAACCACACAATCGTTTATCTTTCCTTTGGTACGTAATTTTGATTTTTTTTTTTTTTATAAAGAAACAAATATGTGAATTCTCTCTTTTGGCTTTTGTTGACTATTATTAAACCACCAAATATGATACATGAATTTTTTTGTTAAACTTAAAAAAGTTAAAAGAAAGACAACACTGGTGTGAAATGTCAATTTCTTAATCGCTTGTAGTGAATCATGTGGTTAAATTCAAGTGCATAAGGAACTTCCAATAACTTGTTTGGCCGTATAAGGAGTATTTTGCCAAATAGTAACTAAGATGTGGACAAGTGTGTCAAAATTGTCCAAATATCCTAAACACACTTTATCATCCAAGTTGTGTCACAAAATGAATTTCTTTTTTCCGGTGCAAAATATAGTTATTTTTTCTCTCTAGTATGTATCAATTACAAAATGGAATGCTCATTGTTGCACTCGGAAATATATAGTTTGTTCACACTAGCCAAAATTCTTCTATGTTCCCATTTGCCTGCTTCCAAAATTTTAACAAACATACTGAGGGAGACGTGGAACTGCCAAAGACTAAGCAATCGTTTGCTTACTGGGGAACTAATCTCGATATAAAATTTGAGATTATATTTATCTCGTGTCTTGTTATAAAATATAGCTAATACCAATATAAAGATATAAAAATCTAGGTATTATCTGTATCTCATATTATATGTGGGCAGGAATATAAATGTTCTGAACCTAACGACCCCTAAGTATCAGTAATACTAGTACTATGCATCGTATTTCCATTCCTTGGCAGCAAATAAGCCACGCCATCTGCTCCCTAAACCCATGATCAAGAGCTGGTTCTCTTATATACTTGGAATTGACCTGCAAAATGAAGTCTTGGTCGTCTTTCAGACCACCTACGGAAGAGAAGACCATGAGAGACAGGACATATTGACTTGTCATATCCACCCTACACAGTTAGATAGATTCTCTTTAACTGTTTTGAAGAAAGATGCAACCAAAGTATAGCCATGGATACATTTCTATTCAGTCTACTAATCTGCTCCTTAGTTTTAATTTAAAAGGTTAATGGTCAAGGGGATATCATAACTACAACTCAGTTTATCAAAGATGGTGAAATTATTGTTTCCTCTGGCGGAACATTCGAATTGGGTTTCTTCAGTTCAGGAGAAACTTCTACAAATCGATATGTTGGAATATGGTACAAGAAACCTTCTGTTATTACTCCAGTTTGGGTTGCTAATAGAGTAGCTCCTGTCACCAATAAATCTGGGGTCTTGAAAGTCATTCAGTCAGGTCTTGTTGTTCTTGTCAATGATACTAATGCCACTGTTTGGTCAACCAATTCATCAACAACTGTGCAAAATCCTGTTGCTCTGTTGCTGGACACTGGAAATTTTGTGGTGAGGGATGTAGATGATCCAAATCCTGAAAATTTCCTCGGGCAAAGCTTTGATTATCCTAGCAATACATTGCTAGCCGGTATGAAACTTGGAACGGACTTGGAGACTGAACTAGAAAGGTATCTTAGCTCGTGGAGAAGTAATGACGATCCTGCTCCCGGGGAACATACTTATCACTGTGATCCCACTGGTTATCCGCAAGACCTTATGAGAAAACGCCCTAATGTGACTTTTAGAGCAGGGCCATGGAATGGTCTTCGGTGGAGTGGTGCACCCAACATGGTGAACAACTCGATCATCTATTTTGGCTTGATCATGAACAGTAGGGAAATTAATTACAATTATAAACTAGTGAACAAATCAGTTATTTCGACGTTAGTGATAAAACCTTTTGGAAAAACTATGCGTATCATTTGGATTGAGAAGACTCAGAGTTGGGTTAACTATCACTCTGCAGATGCAGATTACTGTGACACTTACAAGTTATTGTTGCGGAAACCAAATGTATATGTCACACCTCCTTTTTCCGCACCCGCGAGGGGGGCAGGGGGAGTTTTTTCCAATTAAAGGACAATCGAAACGGGATTGGTTTATTTATTTCAGAGTCGTCACTTGGGAGATTTAGGGTGTCCCAAGTCACCAATTTTAATCCCGAATCGAGGAAAAGAATGACTCCATATTACAGTCTGCGTACCAGAAATCCGGATAAGGAATTTTGTTAACCCGGGAGAAGGTGTTAGGCATTCCCGAGTTCCGTGGTTCTAGCACGGTCGCTCAACTGTTATATTCGGCTTATTTATCTGATTTTATACGAATATGAACTTATGTGCAAATTTTATCTTTTAACCGCTTTTATCATTCACTGTTATTTTTATAGGACTTGCAACGTCGTGAAAACATATCTCGAACCACGTTACATCAATGCACCCGTGGTTATTGACATATCTCGACTCGGTTGAGATTTGGATTTGGGTCACATAAATGTGCACCCGAATTAAGGAGAATAAATTATTAAGACGCGCCTAAAGCAACTAGCGTATTGTTATTTTGGGGAATGCAGAAAAATTCGCTAAACGGCCTGTCCCGAATTCTAAGTGTTTTAATATATATACAGTTAGAGGGCCCCGCGACTTGTGCATTTTTTGTTTGTCGAGGCTCGTCTCCTTCATTATTAAAAGGATTTACAACGTCATGGAAATGCATCTCATACCACGTCACAGTCAATGTGCCCGTGATTAGAGACACATTTCGATTTCGTTGAGATTTGGATTTGGGTCACATAAATGTGCACCCGAGTTTAGGGAGATAACATTATTAAAGGCGCGCCTAAAGCAACTAGCGCATTATTATTTTTTGGGTAGGGCCGTGAAATTTGCTAAACGGCCCATCCCGGAATCTAAGTATTTAATACATATATTTTGTGAGGGCCCCGCAATTTGTCCCTTTTATTTGGCGAGGCTCGTCTCATTTTATTTTTTATTATTATTATCTTTTTTATTTTTTATATTTTAAAAGGGATGCCATTTTTACGCCTTTAACCATACTAAACCTTACAGCTTCTTTACAACTAAAATCTCATAACTTGTTAGAAGTTTAATAAAAAGAGTTTTAGCGAATGAGTATTTCGGGAGTAGTAATAACATGTACTAATAATAATTTTTTTTTGAATGAACTAAGGGAAGGAAAGGACGAACAAATTAACGTCAAACTTGTGTCATAAAACAACTAGTCCAACTTAATTGAATGACATCGAATAAACAAGAATCACATAACGCAGAATGAGCAAAAAATGCATACGATGAAAACATAAGCAGAAAATTATCATATCAATTTCTATATTGCATCTTCGAACATTTAACGTAAAGTTTCTTTATCTAATACATCGAGGTTTACTAACCTGAATAAACAGAAACGCATAGAGCCATGGACCGAACCTCTACATCGACCTCAACGGAACAAGGTCGAACTCAACCGAAACAGAAAGCTCAGGCCAAAGGCTGTCGACGACCCGAGATGAAGCAGAAGGGGTCGAGGGACAGTGATGACGCAGCAGCAATAGTTGCTGCTTGCCGGGGCTCCGGTGGTCGTTTGGCGTGAGGAAGGAGCAACTATGGAGGGTCGTTTGGGCAGTGACGACGCAACAGCAACAACTATGGTCGTCGGATTTAATGGAGGGAGTCCGGACAGGTTTGATGGAGCTATGAGGAATGGACGTGGGCTGATGGTTTTTGACTGTAGGGTCGAGGGTTATGGAGGCCTGGAGGCGAGGAGGGTGACGATGAAGCTGGTTCGTGAGGGATGGTGGGTTGTTGATGGTGGTCGCGAGACGGAGAGGGAGCTGGGGCGACGACCGGGAAAGCAACAGTCGTTGCTGCTTGACAGATGCTGGACGCAGTGGAGGAAACGGTTAGCGGCAACAATGGTGGGTTTCACGGAGGTGGTGTTTGGTGGTGGGAGTTGGTTGCGACGGGGGGATGGAAGGGTCTATTTGGTGTAGGGTTCCGACTGGGTTTTTGTTTGGTGGTCGTGAGGGCAATGATCGACGGAGGGAGCTCCTAGGTTTTTTCTCTTCTTCTTCTTTTGGAAGAAGATGTACAGTACCCAAAAATTTCCAAAATTCCCGTTTTTTCTTTTTCTTTCCAAAAGTCATGCCCGTGCATTTGTAATGGTTTTGCCCAGAAAAATGAGCCCCACGCGTGGTGGGGTTCGAGACTTGTGTCCCCCACGCGTGGTGGGGTTCCCCATGTGTCCTGGACTCGGTTTATTATGGGCTAGGTCCGAAAATTAGGCCTAAAACCGGGTAGTTTGAACCCGAATATTATTCTTTTGCCCGGACCCGAAAAATAGGAACACGTTGCTTAACTAGTCCTATGTAAGCAAAATAACTACTAAAAATAAGACTAGTATTTAAACAAAACTATATCTTTTTTTTAAATATTTTTCAAGATTTAAAATAGCTACAAAATATTAATAAAACTATTTTTTGTAATTTTCGTTTTTTTAAATATTAAGATAAAATATGAAGTAATATTTTTTGTATTTTTCAAAGTTAAAATGACTATAAAACATTAATAGAATTATATTTTTTTGTAATTTTCGAAATTATATAAAGTACAAAAATAAAGTGCAATTTTTGTATTTTTTCAAGTTTATGAGAGATACATAAACTAAAATTTATATATATATTTTTGTAATTTTTCTTTTTGCAACGAAATAAAGTAAAAATAGTAAAAATAGCTATACTAGACCCAATTTCACATATTCACGCTAAAAATGTGAAAATTCTCGGGGAGGGTCAAAAATCCGGTGTCTACAGCTGCCCCTCTTTGACTGGAAACACGAAGAGTTTTCCGACAAAGAACGACTAGACATGTTTTTGACCCGACCATTACTTGGACGGACTACACTAAGGAAAGGGAGGGAATGTGACCGAGCCCTGGTATCTGAGATGCCTACATATCCTTGGTTATACAGGAATCAGGCCACGTGTAGTTCGGAAATGAGAGAGATAGTGGAGTGTACCGAGGTGAAGAGCCGATCGAGGTGCCGTTCCGTTGAGGTTCCGGTCCGCGGTCATGTCATTACAACAAAAATGAAAACTGAAAAAGACTAACTAAGCCTATCAGCTACTTGTTACAAGGATTCCTATCTTTAAGTCTTCTGAAACTTGGTCTTGAGTCTTGAATAGTGCTTCATACAGACTTTGGATTTGAACCTTGATACTTGCTAGTTGTAGGTGCTAGTTCTTGAACAGATCACATCTGTTCTCCACTTCCGTATTTTTCTCCTTTTTTGTTTTTCTCCTTTCTTGTTCTTCTTCTTTTCTTTTTTCTTTTATGTTGTGTCCAGCTTTTGTCGACCATCTCAGATGTTGACTCGCATTCTTGAGGCGAGCTTCTGCTATTTATAACTTGGTTGAATGCTGGGGATTTTTGTTGTAGCCTTCTGCTTCCCGGAGCTGGGGATTCCTGTTGTAACCTTCTACCTTCCGGTGGGGTTACTGATTTCCAAAATCTGTAGTATAAGACTAAAATGTATTCCTCTTGTTATACAGGTAGGCGCCTGAAAAGAAATTTAAAGACTGAAAAGTATTCCACTCGTTATGTAGGTGGGCGCCTGACAAGAAATTTAAAGACTGAAAAGTATTCCACTCGTTATGTAGGTGGGCGCCTGACAAGAAATTTAAAGACTGGAATGTATGCCTCTGTTCTATGGGCGGGCTCCCAATTTCAACACTTGAAAGTAAAGACTGAATGTATTCCTCTGTTATTATGGGCGGGCTCCCAATTTCAACACTTGAAAGTAAAGACTGAATGTATTCCTCTGTTATTATGGGCGGGCTCCCAATTTCAACACTTGAAAGTAAAGACTGAATGTATTCCTCTGTTATTATGGGCGGGCTCCCAATTTCAACACTTGAAAGTAAAGACTGAATGTATTCCTCTGTTATACAGGTGGGCGCCTGGATTTAAGAAAATGACTCTTTTTTCAAAATGTTTTTTTAGCATCTTAGGAGAAAGATTCATCAGACTAAGATTTTGATCCTAGGAGAAGGTTCATCAGACTAGGTCTCTATCTTAGGAGAAATATTCGTCAGACTAAGATTTTGATCCTAGGAGAAGGTTCGTCAGACTAGGTCTTGTTTTTTGGTATCTTAGGAGAAAGATTCATCAGACTAAGATTTTGATCTTAGGAGAAAAATTTGTCAGACTAGGTCTTGTTTTTTGGTATCTTTGGAGAAAGATTCATCAGACTAAGATTTTGATCCTACGAGAAGGTTCATCAGACTAGGTCTCTATCTTAGAAGAAAAATTCATCGGGCTAAGATTTTGATCCTAGGAGAAGGTTCGTCAGACTAGGTCTTGTTTTTTGGTATCTTAGGAGAAAGATTCATCAGACTAAGATTTTGATCCTAGGAGAAGGTTCATCAGACTAGGTCTCTATCTTAGGAGAAAAATTCGTCAAACTAAGATTTTGATCCTAGGAGAAGGTTCGTCAGACTAGGTCTTGTTTATTGGTATCTTAGGAGAAAGATTCATCAGACTAAGATTTTGATCCTAGGAGAAGGTTCATCAGACTAGGTCTCTATCTTAGGAGAAAAATTCATCGGACTAAGATTTTGATCCTAGGAGAAGGTTCATCAGTCTAGGTCTTGTTTTTTGTTTTTGGTATCTTAGGAGAAAGATTCATCAGACTAAGATTTTGATCCTAGGAGAAGGTTCATCAGACTAGGTCTCTATCTTAGGAGAAAAATTCATCGGACTAAGATTTTGATCCTAGGAGAAGGTTCATTAGTCTAGGTCTTGTTTTTTTGGTATCTTAGGAGAAAGATTCATCAGACTAAGATTTTGATCCTAGGAGAAGGTTCGTCAGACTAGGTCTCTATCTTAGGAGAAAAATTCATCGGACTAAGATTTTGATCCTAGGAGAAGGTTCATCAGACTAGGTCTCTATCTTAGGAGAAAAATTCATCGGACTAAGATTTTGATCCTAGGAGAAGGTTCATCAGACTAGGTCTGGTTTTTTTTTGGTATCTTAGGAGAAAGATTCATCAGACTAAGATTTTGATCCTAGGAGAAGGTTCGTCAGACTAGGTCTCTATCTTAGGAGAAAAATTCATCGGACTAAGATTTTGATCCTAGGAGAAGGTTCATCAGACTAGGTCTTGTTTTTTTGGTATCTTAGGAGAAAGATTCATCAGACTAAGATTTTGATCCTAGGAGAAGGTTCATCAGACTAGGTCTCTATCTTAGGAGAAAAATTCGTCAGACTAAGATTTTGATCCTAGGAGAAGGTTCATCAGACTAGGTCTCTATCTCAGGAGAAAAATTCGGCAGACTAAGATTTTGATCCTAGGACGTTCATCAGACTAGGTTTTTTTTTTTTTTTTTTTAACAACAACTTAGGAGGAAATGCATCTCCTATGGGTGAAACTAAAACAAACTTAGGAGGAAATGCATCTCCTATGAATGAACTAAAACAAACTTAGGAGGAAATGCATCTCCTATGAATGAACTAAAACAAACTTAGGAGGAAATGCATCTCCTATGAATCAACTAAAATAAACTTAGGAGGAAATGCATCTCCTATGGATGAAACTAAACAAACCTAGGAGGAAATGCGTCTCCTATGGGTAAAACTAAAACAAACCTAGGAGGAAATGCGTCTCCTACGGGTAAAACTAAAACAAACCTAGGAGGAAATGTGTCTCCTACGGGTAAAACTTAAACCAAACCTAGGAGGAAATGCATCTCCTATGGGTGAAACTAAAACAAACCTAGGAGGAGATGCGTCTCCTATGGGTAAAACTAAAACAAACCTAGGAGGAAATGTGTCTCCTATGGGTAAAACATAAACTTAGGAGGAAATGCGTCTCCTTTGGGTAAAAGTGAAACAAACTTAGGAGGAAATGCATCTCCTATGGGTAAAAACTTTAATGATTTCAAATTAGGAAGTGCGTCTCCTATTGGAAAAGACGTGAAATGTATTCCCTTGTTATACAGGTGGGCGCCTAAAATATGAAATGAACAGACAAAAAGTATTCCTCTCGTTATTCAGGTGGGCGCCTGTCTTCAAACAAACAACTTAGAAAAAATAAAATCCTATTCGAGGGCGGATGAACCCAAAATATCCTATTCGAGGGCGGATGAACCCAAAATATCCTATTCGAGGGCGGATGAACCCAAAAGATCCTATTCGAGGGCGGATGAACCCAAAAGATCCTATTCGAGGGCGGATGAACCCAAAATATCCTATTAGAGGGCGGATGAACCCAAAATATCCTATTCGAGGGCGGATGAACCCAAAATATCCTATTCGAGGGCGGATGAACCCAAAATATCCTATTCGAGGGCGGATGAACCCAAAATATCCTATTCGAGGGCGGATGAACCCAAAAGATCCTATTCGAGGGCGGATGAACCCAAAATATCCTGTTCGAGGGCGGATGAACCCAAAATATCCTGTTCGAGGGCGGATGAACCCAAAATATCCTATTCGAGGGCGGATGAACCCAAAATATCCTATTCGAGGGCGGATGAACCCAAAATATCCTTAAGACTTGAAAATGTCTTACCTCGAATACTTGCTGGGGATTGGGATGAATTTTCCCTTTCTACCTTCCCCATTTTTTTTTTTATTATTATTATTAGCTTCTTCCTTCGAAGACTAACCGCTGAGGATACCGATTTTCACCAAACTGATGTTGGACTCCTCGAAACTGCTAGGGATAACACTGTTGGGTAAAATGTTATCAGCTAGGGGTACCTGACTTCCAGAAAATTTTCTAAATGGAAGGAAAGTTTTCTGCCCCAGTTTGATAATATCCCTTGTGGCATGCAATTCTGGCATCAATGTCATTTCCTTTACCTGCTTCAAATCAACAAAATTTGTTAGTTTAAAACATGGTGGTTGGTTGTGATACTCCTACTGGGATGACTTTTCCTTTTCTCCTTCCTTGCACTGTATTCAACGACTTGTTGGGGATGATATTATGTGCTGGGGATAATCTCTTCCTGCTGGGGATATCCCTCTTCTTTTGTGGCATAGCTTGGAAACTGGCATTTCCCCGACCTTTTGGATGTACTAGTCAGATCTCATCTTGAAAAGCTGATGGCATATTTGAAGTCATTTCACACTTGTTCTAACCAGACAGACTCTATTGTGGATTTTTCTATGAAAGGAAAAAGATAAAAGGGAACAGAATAAAAAAACAGGAAAAAAATGACTCTTTAACAAAAGAAACTATAAATAAAAACCTATCAAATGCAGATACCGACTCTAATGGCCATGACATGCGTATGTGGCCTACCATCAATCATCTTTCAAGATCTTCAATTGGCGATTCCCTATCTGATTCTCAATCTTATTCGACTTGTAGTGCCCGCAGGGTTTTCACTAGCAAGTCTCTCTCATTTTTGGTTCTTCTCTCAGCTTTCATCGCCTTATGGTGCCTGTGAAGGTTTTCACCAATAAGACTCTCTCATTTTATATCTCTCTCCAGCTGGGGGATTTGGAGTGTTGTCGGTATGACTCTTTCTGTTGGAGATTAGAGTCCTTTCTGTTGTGGAACAGAATGTTATGTTCGCCGGTAAGACTCTTCATTTGTCTGACTTGGCATCTTTTGAAGACTGATCAGAAGGTCTTTCTTTGGACCGTAATGTGGGTTTTGGATAGGCTAGAAAGAAAGGGTATAAAAGGCTCAAAAAATACATTAATTTTGGGCTATTAGTTACAACCTTCGGAATTAGATTTATTTACAACAAACGCAACATTTGCCCCAGTTTCTTGCTTGGGGATATTTTAATTGATTTTTATTTTTATTTTTCAAAACTATGACCGAGCCGTGAAGCGCCTACGTATCCTCTTTGAGGAATCAGGTCAAACGTAGTTCCCAATTCCTCTTTTTCTTTTGATTCTTTTTTTTTTTGTTATCATTTTTCTTTCTTTCTTTTTCTTCTTTCATTTTTTCTCTTTTTCGTTTTGTTGTTTTATTTTCTTTTTTTTTTCTTTTTTTTTTATGCCATGCTTGCATTTTCTAGTCGTTTTTACTGATTCCGAACGAGGGGTACGAAAGAAAAATAGTAAGGCTCAAAAGGGGTTAACGAAGGATAAAGTGTTTAGGTAGCAGAACAAAATGCCTTCGTCATTTCAGTCTTCAAAACATGCCAAGTGCAAACAACACAATTTAAATTTATAGTCTCTTCTGATGGTGCTGGACTTGACAATTATATTCAACATTTGTTTGTTCATTTGTTACTTCTAAAGCACCGTTGGGCGACACTCTCATTATTATGAACGACCCTCATGCCAATTTGGCGAATCTCTGCTTTTTAACGGTTTTCTTTGTGTTTAACTTGCCCTAGTTCCACATGACTCGGGCTCCAAATAATCTCAAACCGTTCTTATTTCATTTGAATGCTTTGATCACCTTTTGGGGTTTTATGATTAACTTTTAAGATTAGGCCCAAAGTGTGTGCGCATGTCATGTCACTAGAATCGGCGCTGAACAAAATGACAAAAGGACTAAACAAAAAGATGACTGGAAATAATAAAAGACCGGATTTTGTATTAGACTACCGGTGAAATGGTTTAAATAACAAAACAAACAAAACAATCCAGAACAAAATCCTAAAACAAACTGGACAAGACAACATCCGACTTATAACCCTAATAATCCGAACAACAGAAATGACAACAAAATGAGCCACCACAAGCTTCTCTCTTGCTGACCAAGGAACGAAACGTCCTCCCACTTTATCAAAATTGGCATTTTAGCCACTGAGCTTTGCATCAATACTGCCGAGACCATTACCAGCTTCAATCTCATCAACCTCCGTCGGCAAGTTCTCGAGGGGGTTCGAGTGCTCCATGTCACTGTTATTAATCACAACCCGCCCTTCTCGGATCATTTTCTCTACTTCCCTTCTCCAACTATGACAGCTCTCAATGTTGTGCCCTATGACATTGGAGTGGTAGGCGCATCGCGCTGCCGGATCAAAGCTCCTTGCAAGTGGATTTGGAGTACATGCGGGGAGTGGTTCAATCGAGCCAGCATGCCTTAGCCTTCCAAACAGACTGGCACAAGATACTCCAATAGGGGTGAGAGTCTTTCCTCCTTTCAATAGCCTCTTCATTCTTGCATGTTGACAGGGCCGGAAACCTGATCCAGGTGGCTTTTGGTAGGCTTGTGTAGGTGGGTAGGCATTTTGTGGAGCCGGGTGCCTGGAAAGTGAAGTATGGCGGGGAAAGAAGTGGTGTTGGGGAGCGGAGAAGCATTGAGGAGTGATGGAGCTACTCGGGTAGCTGGGAAAGCTGCCATAAGTGGGTTGGGATGGAGAGTATGGGGGATCTTCCATTATGGTGTTGGGTGCTTGGGAAATGACCGAGCTCAAGAGACTTGGCGGTGGAGGGGGTGGTGCTTTTCCCGTTATCCATGCCTGATACATGTCTGCCACATGCTGTCTCAGCATTCTCACTTCTTCTACCAACCCGCTGTTCCGTTCGATCAATTGTTGTCGGTCATCAGTACCGACCCACTCGGTTCTGCGGTTCTGAGCCATTGTCCTTTGATTTTGCTTTGCAGGGAGGAGTTACCACAACCAACCACTTTCTATATATGGACACATCAAAGGGAAGCCATCACGTTAGTGTTAGGGCATTGGACAGACAATCATATATCAGAGATACAATGTACCTAAGCAGTTAGACAATTGTGCCCCCTGAAAATCTTCCACACTCTCTTTTATTTATTTATTATTATATTTTTTTTTTATTTTTATTTTAGTGGTGGTCGAATCTTATAGAGATTGCCTACGTATCACGTCCCCGCGTGAATCAGACCTTGCGTAGTTCGGACAAAATGAAAGGTAACAGCAATGAAACATTTTTTTTCTTTATCATTTTTCATAATAAAACAAACTGGGTTTCAAGGGTTGAAAGATGACCAACAAACTCAAAAATCAAACAACCCACATATTCTAGTTAAAAGATTTATAACCTCAAAACAAAAAAGGCCAGCTTCCTTTCCCCGTTTGCTAATTTTAACCAAATGGTTGTTTTTGCAAATGTAGCTCCTTCCAACTTTCACATGAATTTTGAGGCCGGGGAGGATTATTTTATGACACTTTACAAACTTGTCCGTTATTTTACGAAAATAGCCTTTCGACAAATGAAAGATACTCTAAGGCTATTTCGGCAAGAACGGTTTAAGACGCTGCTGAAGCTGGCTCGGCTTATTTTAACTAAAAATTCAAACGGTATTCACCTGACCGCTGACTCTTTGTTTTTTTTCAAATTAAAACGAAACCTGGTGTTGCAAACACGGCTCTTCAGCGTCTCGGGGACGAAGATTTTTTAAGGCTGTGTGGGTCAACTGGAAAAAAATCCTAAACATGACCCAAAAGGTGGCTGTTTATGCAAAGTCAGCCTTCGGCGTCCCTTTCGGGAACGTTCGGCTATTTTTGACAAACAACATCACCCGACTTATTCATGATTCTTTTTATCGTTTTTCAAATTAGCAAACTCAATATTGCAAACACAGCCTTTCAACGTCTCGGGGACGAAAATTTTTAAGGATGTGTGGGTCAACTGGACCAAATCTTAAAAATGACCCAAAGGTGGCTGTTTATGCAAAGTCAGTCTTCCGGCGTCCCTTTCGGGAACATTCGGCTATGTCTTGATAAAACAGCATCACCCGACTTATTTATTTATTTGCTTTTGGCTTTTTTAACAAAAGGGGGGTTGGACCCGATGAGGGTTGCCTACGTATCTCACATCCGGTGAGAATCAAACCCGCGTAGTTCGGGTCAATAAACTATTTTTGAGAAGACCCTTTTCCATTTTCTATTCTTTTTTTTTATATAGCAAACAAACAAACTATTATTTTCATTCATAACAAACAAACTAACTAACGTAAAACATTCCTTCTTTTTTTCATTTGTTTTTCTTATTCCAAAGAAAAAGAATTTGTTTTTTTTTGGAATTTTTACCTTTAATAAAGAAATGCTTTAAAAAAAGTATTTTTTGAATTTTGAATTTTCTAAAGAAGAATCAAAATATTTTCGGATTTTTTATTTATCTATTTTATCTTTTTGAATTTTGAATTTTCTTTTGAATTTTTTTTGGATTATATATATACTTATTTTGGAACAAATAATAAAATCACATTCAACGCCCGACTCTTTTTATTTTTATTTCTGGCATTTTCATAGACAAACAAAATAAAATAAAATAAAACATTTTAAAAACCAGACTCTTTTTCATTTTCATTTAATGGCAAAACAAACTATTTTCTTTAATATTTTTGAAAAAAACAAGACAGAACAATGATGATTTTTTTTTATTTTTCCTTTGTTTTAATATAACAAACTAACAAGACATTTTTTTTCATTTTCAAAATTTCGGCAGAGTTTCGATACTACTCGGACATTGGTTTCTTTTTTCTA
The DNA here is from genome assembly GCF_000393655.2 of Nicotiana sylvestris. NCBI lineage: Eukaryota > Viridiplantae > Streptophyta > Magnoliopsida > Solanales > Solanaceae > Nicotiana > Nicotiana sylvestris. The sequence goes on from NC_091063.1 coordinate 70,825,094, forward strand.
ACAATAAGTAGCCACATCTCTACATTGTTATTTTCTCCTCTTTTTCACGATTTTTTTTTTAATCCGTGGAAAATAATGAAAACATACAAAATCTTTTGAATTTTCATGCTTTGTTTTATATATATTTTTTTATTTTTTATATTTATTATTTCTTTAAAAAATGTGGCATGGGAGACATAATGATTTCCAAGACTTCTTGGATTCCGCAAATGCTCCCCATGCGCTTTTCCCAACAATGAAGCGTGGGGGACATAGGGAAATTCCAAGGCTTCTTGGATTCCACAAATGTTCCCCATGTGCTTTCCCAAAAACGAAGCGTGGGGGACCTAGGGGAATTCCAAGGCTTTTTGGATTCCACAAATGTTCCCCATGCTTTTGATTAAAATAAACACTATGCTGGAAATGACCAAATGACCCATTCGCCTTGACTAAATGCAACATGTAGCACATAGGATGCCATAAGATGGTCTATTATTTTCAGGTTGCTTGTCCTAGACGGACCCAACCCCTATGTTGAGTCCCCTAAGTCAAATGCACATGATGCAAATAAATGTTCCTACTAGGGATCCGGCATGAAGTCACGTTATTCTATGTTCAAAACCTGGGTCGGTGTTCTAGACAGTGTACCCGAGCGGACAACTCAAGTTGAGGAACGAGCTCCTTTCCGGGAACCAAAAGGCCAGCCGGCTTAGAAACTTTCCGAGCCTCTTTTATTTAGGGTATGACACTAACAGAATAGGGAGTCTCAACCAGTAAGCACATCCCCGGAGGTAAGAAGAGAAAGGTTTCGGCATAATTTATATACAGTTTAAATAATATTAAAGCGGTAAAAGCATCACTTAGCACATTGAGCCCAAACATATAATAAAATCAGATAATAAATAAAGCCAAATAATAACAATTATTCTAAGCTCGAATTCTTAACCCTGAACCAGTGGTTCCGGGTTATATTATCCCCAGCGGAGTCGCCAGAGCTGTCAAACCTCCTTTTTCCGCACCCGCGAGGGGGCAGGGGGAGTTTTTTCCAATTAAAGGACAATCGAAACGGGATTGGTTTAATTATTTCAGAGTCGCCACTTGGGAGATTTAGGGTGTCCCAAGTCACCAATTTTAATCCCGAATCGAGGAAAAGAATGACTCCATATTACAGTCTGCGTACCAGAAATTCGGATAAGGAATTCTGTTAACCCGGGAGAAGGTGTTAGGCATTCCCGAGTTCCGTGGTTCTAGCACGGTCGCTCAACTGTTATATTCGGCTTGATTATCTGATTTTATACAAATATGAACTTATGTGCAATTTTTATCTTTTAACCGCTTTTATCATTCACTGTTATTTTTATAGGACTTGCAACGTCGTGAAAACATATCTCGAACCACGTTACATCAATGCACCCGTGGTTATTGACATATCTCGACTCGGTTGAGATTTGGATTTGGGTCACATAAATGTGCACCCGAATTAAGGAGAATAAATTATTAAGACGCACCTAAAGCAACTAGCGTATTGTTATTTTGGGGAAGGCCGAAAAATTCGCTAAACAGCCTGTCCCGAATTCTAAGTGTTTTAATATATATATACAGTTAGAGGGCCCCGCGACTTGTGCATTTTTTGTTTGTCGAGGCTCGTCTCCTTCATTATTAAAAGGATTTACAACGTCATGGAAATGCATCTCATACCACGTCACAGTCAATGTGCCCGTGATTAGAGACACATTTCGATTTCGTTGAGATTTGGATTTGGGTCACATAAATGTGCACCCGAGTTTAGGGAGATAACATTATTAAAGGCGCGCCTAAACCAACTAGCGCATTATTATTTTTTGGGTAGGGCCGTGAAATTTGCTAAACGGCCCATCCCGGAATCTAAGTATTTAATACATATATTTTGTGAGGGCCCCATAATTTGTCCCTTTTATTTGGCGAGGCTCGTCTCATTTTATTTTTTATTATTATTATCTTTTTTATTTTTTATATTTTTAAAGGGATGCCATTTTTACGCCTTTAACCATACTAAACCTTACAGCTTCTTTACAACTAAAATCTCATAACTTGTTAGAAGTTTAATAAAAAGAGTTTTAGCGAATGAGTATTTCGGGAGTAGTAATAACATGTACTAATAATAATTTTTTTTTGAATGAACTAAGCGAAGGAAAGGACGAACAAATTAACGTCAAACTTGTGTCATAAAACAACTAGTCCAACTTAATTGAATGACATCGAATAAACAAGAATCACATAACGCAAAATGAGCAAAAAATGCATACGATGAAAACATAAGCAGAAAATTATCATATCAATTTCTATATTGCATCTTCGAACATTTAACGTAAAGTTTCTTTATCTAATACATCGAGGTTTACTAACCTGAATAAACAGAAACGCATAGAGCCATGGACCGAACCTCTACATCGACCTCAACGGAACAAGGTCGAACTCAACCGAAACAGAAAGCTCAGGCCAAAGGCTGTCGACGACCCGAGATGAAGCAGAAGGGGTCGAGGGACAGTGACGACGCAGCAGCAACAACTGCTGCTTGCCGGGGCTCCGGTGGTCGTTTGGCGTGAGGAAGGAGCAACTATGGAGGGTCGTTTGGGCAGTGACGACGCACCAGCAACAACTATGGTCGTCGGATTTAATGGAGGGAGTCCGGACAGGTTTGATGGAGCTATGAGGAGTGGACGTGGGCTGATGGTTTTTGACTGTAGGGTCGAGGGTTATGGAGGCCTGGAGGCGAGGAGGGTGACGATGAAGCTGGTTCGTGAGGGATGGTGGGTTGTTGATGGTGGTCGCGAGACGGAGAGGGAGCTGGGGCGACGACCGGGAAAGCAACAGTCGTTGCTGCTTGACAGATGCTGGACGCAGTGGAGGAAACGGTTAGCGGCAACAATGGTGGGTTTCACGGAGGTGGTGTTTGGTGGTGGGAGTTGGTTGCGACGGGGGGATGGAAGGGTCTATTTTGTGTAGGGTTCCGACTGGGTTTTTGTTTGGTGGTCGTGAGGGCAATGATCGACGGAGGGAGCTCCTAGGTTTTTTCTCTTCTTCTTCTTTTGGAAGAAGATGTACAGTACCCAAAAATTCCCAAAATTCCCGTTTTTTCTTTTTCTTTCCAAAAGTCATGCCCGTGCATTTGTAATGGTTTTGCCCAGAAAAATGAGCCCCATGCGTGGTGGGGTTCGAGACTTGTGTCCCCCACGCGTGGTGGGGTTCCCCATGTGTCCTGGACTCGGTTTATTATGGGCTAGGTCCGAAAATTAGGCCTAAAACCGGGTAGTTTGAACCCGAATATTATTCTTTTGCCCGGACCCGAGAAATAGGAACACGTTGCTTAACTAGTCCTATGTAAGCAAAATAACTACCAAAAATAAGACTAGTATTTAAACAAAACTATATCTTTTTTTTAAATATTTTTCAAGATTTAAAATAGCTACAAAATATTAATAAAACTATTTTTTGTAATTTTCGTTTTTTTTAAATATTAAGATAAAATATGAAGTAATATTTTTTGTATTTTTCAAAGTTAAAATGACTATAAAACATTAATAGAACTATATTTTTTTGTAATTTTCGAAATTATATAAAGTACAAAAATAAAGTGCAATTTTTGTATTTTTTCAAGTTTATGAGAGATACATAAACTAAAATTTATATATATATTTTTGTAATTTTTCTTTTTGCAACGAAATAAAGTAAAAATAGTAAAAATAGCTATACTAGACCCAATTTCACATATTCACGCTAAAAATGTGAAAATTCTCGGGGAGGGTCAAAAATCCGGTGTCTACAGCTGCCCTCTTTGATTGGAAACACGAAGAGTTTTCCGACAAAGAACGACTAGAAATGTTTTTGACCCGACCATTACTTGGACGGGCTATACTAAGGAAAGGGAGGGAATGTGACCGAGCCCTGGTATCTGAGATGCCTACATATCCTTGGTTATACAGGAATCAGGCCATGTGTAGTTCGGAAATGAGAGAGATAGTGGAGTGTACCGAGGTGAAGAGCCGATCGAGGTGCCGTTCCGTTGAGGTTCCGGTCCGCGGTCCTGTCATTACAACAAAAATGAAAACTGAAAAAGACTAACTAAGCCTATCAGCTACTAGTTACAAGGATTCCTATCTTTAAGTCTTCTGAAACTTGGTCTTGAGTCTTGAATAGTGCTTCATACAGACTTTGGATTTGAACCTTGATACTTGCTAGTTGTAGGTGCTAGTTCTTGAACAGATCACATCTGTTCTCCACTTCCGTATTTTTCTCCTTTTTTGTTTTTCTCCTTTCTTGTTCTTCTTCTTTTCTTTTTTCTTTTATGTTGTGTCCAGCTTTTGTCGACCATCTCAGATGTTGACTCGCATTCTTGAGGCGAGCTTCTTCTATTTATAACTTGGTTGAATGCTGGGGATTTTTTTTGTAGCCTTCTGCTTCCCGGAGCTGGGGATTCCTGTTGTAACCTTCTACCTTCCGGTGGGGTTACTGATTTCCAAAATCTGTAGTATAAGACTAAAATGTATTCCTCTTGTTATACAGGTGGGCGCCTGAAAAGAAATTTAAAGACTGAAAAGTATTCCACTCGTTATGTAGGTGGGCGCCTGACAAGAAATTTAAAGACTGGAATGTATGCCTCTGTTCTATGGGCGGGCTCCCAATTTCAACACTTGAAAGTAAAGACTGAATGTATTCCTCTGTTATTATGGGCGGGCTCCCAATTTCAACACTTGAAAGTAAAGACTGAATGTATTCCTCTGTTATTATGGGCGGGCTCCCAATTTCAACACTTGAAAAGTAAAGACTGAAATGTATGCTTCTGTTATTATGGGCGGGCTCCCAATTTCAACACTTGAAAGTAAAGACTGAAATGTATTCCTCTCGTTATACAGGTGGGCGCCTGGATTTAAGAAAATGACTCTTTTTTTCAAAATGTTTTTTTTAGCATCTTAGGAGAAAGATTCATCAGACTAAGATTTTGATCCTAGGAGAAGGTTCATCAGACTAGGTCTCTATCTTAGGAGAAAAATTCGTCAGACTAAGATTTTGATCCTAGGAGAAGGTTCGTCAGACTAGGTCTTGTTTTTTGGTATCTTAGGAGAAAGATTCATCAGACTAAGATTTTGATCTTAGGAGAAAAATTTGTCAGACTAGGTCTTGTTTTTTGGTATCTTTGGAGAAAGATTCATCAGACTAAGATTTTGATCCTACGAGAAGGTTCATCAGACTAGGTCTCTATCTTAGGAGAAAAATTCATCGGACTAAGATTTTGATCCTAGGAGAAGGTTCGTCAGACTAGGTCTTGTTTTTTGGTATCTTAGGAGAAAGATTCATCAGACTAAGATTTTGATCCTAGGAGAAGGTTCATCAGACTAGGTCTCTATCTTAGGAGAAAAATTCGTCAGACTAAGATTTTGATCCTAGGAGAAGGTTCGTCAGACTAGGTCTTGTTTTTTGGTATCTTAGGAGAAAGATTCATCAGACTAAGATTTTGATCCTAGGAGAAGGTTCATCAGACTAGGTCTCTATCTTAGGAGAAAAATTCATCGGACTAAGATTTTGATCCTAGGAGAAGGTTCATCAGTCTAGGTCTTGTTTTTTTTTTGGTATCTTAGGAGAAAGATTCATCAGACTAAGATTTTGATCCTAGGAGAAGGTTCATCAGACTAGGTCACTATCTTAGGAGAAAAATTCATCGGACTAAGATTTTGATCCTAGGAGAAGGTTCATCAGACTAGGTCTTGTTTTTTTGGTATCTTAGGAGAAAGATTCATCAGACTAAGATTTTGATCCTAGGAGAAGGTTCGTCAGACTAGGTCTCTATCTTAGGAGAAAAATTCATCGGACTAAGATTTTGATCCTAGGAGAAGGTTCATCAGACTAGGTCTTGTTTTTTTGGTATCTTAGGAGAAAGATTCATCAGACTAAGATTTTGATCCTAGGAGAAGGTTCATCAGACTAGGTCTCTATCTTAGGAGAAAAATTCGTCAGACTAAGATTTTGATCCTAGGAGAAGGTTCATCAGACTAGGTCTCTATCTTAGGAGAAAAATTCGTCAGACTAAGATTTTGATCTTAGGAGGAAATGCATCTCCTATGGGTGAAACTAAAACCAACTTAGGAGGAAATGCATCTCCTATGGGTGAAACTAAAACAAACTTAGGAGGAAATGCATCTCCTATGGATGAAACTAAAACAAACTTAGGAGGAAATGCATCTCCTATGAATGAACTAAAACAAACTTAGGAGGAAATGCATCTCCTATGAATGAACTAAAACAAACTTAGGAGGAAATGCATCTCCTATGAATCAACTAAAATAAACTTAGGAGGAAATGCATCTCCTATGGATGAAACTAAACAAACCTAGGAGGAAATGCGTCTCCTATGGGTAAAACTAAAACAAACCTAGGAGGAAATGCGTCTCCTACGGGTAAAACTAAAACAAACCTAGGAGGAAATGTGTCTCCTACGGGTAAAACTTAAACCAAACCTAGGAGGAAATGCATCTCCTATGGGTGAAACTAAAACAAACCTAGGAGGAGATGCGTCTCCTATGGGTAAAACTAAAACAAACCTAGGAGGAAATGCGTCTCCTATGGGTAAAACATAAACTTAGGAGGAAATGCGTCTCCTATGGGTAAAAGTGAAACAAACTTAGGAGGAAATGCATCTCCTATGGGTAAAAACTTTAATGATTTCAAATTAGGAAGTGCGTCTCCTATTGGAAAAGACGTGAAATGTATTCCCTTGTTATACAGGTGGGCGCCTAAAATATGAAATGAACAGACAAAAAGTATTCCTCTCGTTATTCAGGTGGGCGCCTGTCTTCAAACAAACAACTTAGAAAAAATAAAATCCTATTCGAGGGCGGATGAACCCAAAATATCCTATTCGAGGGCGGATGAACCCAAAATATCCTATTCGAGGGCGGATGAACCCAAAAGATCCTATTCGAGGGCGGATGAACCCAAAAGATCCTATTCGAGGGCGGATGAACCCAAAATATCCTATTCGAGGGCGGATGAACCCAAAATATCCTATTCGAGGGCGGATGAACCCAAAATATCCTATTCGAGGGCGGATGAACCCAAAATATCCTATTCGAGGGCGGATGAACCCAAAAGATCCTATTCGAGGGCGGATGAACCCAAAATATCCTGTTCGAGGGCGGATGAACCCAAAATATCCTATTCGAGGGCGGATGAACCCAAAATATCCTTAAGACTTGAAAATGTCTTACCTCGAATACTTGCTGGGGATTGGGATGAATTTTCCCTTTCTACCTTCCCCATTTTTTTTATTATTATTATTAGCTTCTTCCTTCGAAGACTAACTGCTAGGGATAACATTGTTGGGGAATTATTTACTTACCTGCTAGGGATAACACTGTTGGGTAAAATGTTATCAGCTGGGGGTACCTGACTTCCAGAAAATTTTCTAAATGGAAGGAAAATTTTCTGCCCCAGTTTGATAATATCCCTTGTGGCATGCAGTTCTGGCATCAATGCCATTTCCTTTACCTGCTTCAAATCAAACAAAATTTGTTAGTTTAAAACATGGTGGTTGGTTGTGATACTCCTATTGGGATTGCTTTCCCTTTCTCCTTCATTGCGCTGTGCTCCACGACTTGTTGGGGATGATATTATGTGCTGGGGATAATCCCTTCCTGCTGGGGATATCCCTCTTCTTTTGTGGCATAGCTTGGAAACTGGCATTTCCCCGACCTTTTAGTCTAGTATGGATTTCGCCAAATCATGCTCACTGCTCTCCTTGCTTTGTTCACGGGCCTTGTCTTTGAGGTTTATAACCTTGGTTTTGGCAAGGATATCCCTCTTGACGCTCGTCAATCCTTTTGTCAATTCCCTTTTGCTGGGGATATCTTTATTGACACTGGCCTCGCGCTTGTTCCTTGCTGACTATACCATTTGGATGTACTAGTCAGATCTCATCTTGAAAAGCTGATGGCATATTTGAAGTCATTTCATACTTGTTCTGGCCCGACAGACTCTATTGGGGAATTTTTCTATGAAAGGAGAAAGATAAAAGAAACAAAATAAAAGACAAAGGAAACGAATGACTCTTTTACAAAAGAAACTATAAATAAAAATCTATCAAACGCAGATACCGACTCTAATGGCCATGACATGCGTATGTGGCCTACCATCAATCATCTTTCAAGATCTTCAATTGGCGATTCCCCATCTGATTCTCAATCTTATTCGACTTGTAGTGCCCACAGGGTTTTCACTAGCAAGTCTCTCTCATTTTTTGTTCTTCTCTCAGCTTTCATCGCCTTATGGTGCCTGTGAAGGTTTTCACCAATAAGACTCTCTCATTTTATATCTCTCTCCAGCTGGGGGATTTGGAGTGTTGCCGGTATGACTCTTTCTGTTGGAGATTAGAGTCCTTTCTGTTGTGGAACAGAATGTTATGTTCGCCGGTAAGACTCTTCATTTGTCTGACTTGGCATCTTTTGAAGACTGATCAGAAGGTCTTTCTTTGGACCGTAATGTGGGTTTTGGATAAGCTAGAAAGAAAGGGTATAAAAGGCTCAAAAAATACATTAATTTTGGGCTATTAGTTACAACCTTCGGAATTAGATTTATTTACAACAAACGCAACATTTGCCCCAGTTTCTTGCTTGGGGATATTTTAATTGATTTTTATTTTTATTTTTCAAAACTATGACCGAGCCGTGAAACGCCTACGTATCCTCTTTGAGGAATCAGGTCAAACGTAGTTCCCAATTCCTCTTTTTCATTTGATTCTTTTTTTTGTTATCATTTTTCTTTCTTTCTTTTTCTTCTTTCATTTTTTCTCTTTTTCGTTTTGTTGTTTTATTTTCTTTTTTTTTCTTTTTTTTTTCATGCCATGCTTGCATTTTCTAGTCGTTTTTACTGATTCCGAACGAGGGGTACGAAAGAAAAATAGTAAGGCTCAAAAGGGGTTAACGAAGGATAAAGTATTTAGGTAGCAGAACAAAATGTCTTCGTCATTTCAGTCTTCAAAACATGCCAAGTGCAAACAACACAATTTAAATTTGTAGTCTCTTCTGATGGTGCTGGACTTGACAATTATATTCAACATTTGTTTGTTCATTTGTCACTTCTAAAGCACCGTTGGGCGACACTCTCATTATTATGAACGACCCTCATGCCAATTTGGCGAATCTCTGCTTTTTAACGGTTTTCTTTGTGTTTAACTTGCCCTAGTTCCACATGACTCGGGCTCCAAATAATCTCAAATCGTTCTTATTTCATTTGAATGCTTTGATCACCTTTTGGGGTTTTATGATTAACTTTTAAGATTAGGCCCAAAGTGTGTGCGCATGTCATGTCACTAGAATCGGCGCTGAACAAAATGACAAAAGGACTAAACAAAAGATGACTGGAAATAATAAAAGACCGGATCTTGCGTTAGCCTACCGGTGAAATGGTTTGAATAACAAAACAGACAAAACAAACCAGAACAAAAATTCTGATTTAAATAACAAAACAAACAAAACAATCCAGAACAAAATCCTAAAACAAACTGGACAAGACAACATCCGACTTATAACCCTAATAATCCGAACAACAGAAATGACAACAAAATGAGCCACCACAAGCTTCTCTCTTGCTGACCAAGGAACGAAACGTCCTCCCACTTTATCAAAATTGGCATTTTAGCCACTGAGCTTTGCATCAATACTGCCGAGACCATTACCAGCTTCAATCTCATCAACCTCCGTCGGCAAGTTCTCGAGGGGGTTCGAGTGCTCCATGTCACTGTTATTAATCACAACCCGCCCTTCTCGGATCATTTTCTCTACTTCCCTTCTCCAACTATGACAGCTCTCAATGTTGTGCCCTATGACATTGGAGTGGTAGGCGCATCGCGCTGCCGGATCAAAGCTCCTTGCAAGTGGATTTGGAGTACATGCGGGGAGTGGTTCAATCAAGCTAGCATGCCTTAGCCTTCCAAACAGACTGGCATAAGATACTCCGATAGGGGTGAGAGTCTTTCCTCGTTTCAGCAGCCTCTTCATTCTTGCATGTTGACAGGGCCGGAAACCTGATCCAGGTGGCTTTTGGTAGGCTTGTGTAGGTGGGTAGGCATTTTGTGGAGCCGGGTGCCTGGAAAGTGAAGTATGGCGGGGAAAGAAGTGGTGTTGGGGAGCGGAGAAGCATTGAGGAGTGATGGAGCTACTCGGGTAGCTGGGAAAGCTGCCATAAGTGGGTTGGGATGGAGAGTATGGGGGATCTTCCATTATGGTGTTGGGTGCTTGGGAAATGACCGAGCTCAAGAGACTTGGCGGTGGAGGGGGTGGTGCTTTTCCCGTTATCCATGCCTGATACATGTCTGCCACATGCTGTCTCAGCATTCTCACTTCTTCTACCAACCCGCTGTTCCGTTCGATCAATTGTTGTCGGTCATCAGTACCGACCCACTCGGTTCTGCGGTTCTGAGCCATTGTCCTTTGATTTTGCTTTGCAGGGAGGAGTTACCACAACCAACCACTTTCTATATATGGACACATCAAAGGGAAGCCATCACGTTAGTGTTAGGGCATTGGACAGACAATCATATATCAGAGATACAATGTACCTAAGCAGTTAGACAATTGTGCCCCCTGAAAATCTTCCACACTCTCTTTTATTTATTTATTATTATATTTTTTTTTATTTTTATTTTTATTTTAGTGGTGGTCGAATCTTATAGAGATTGCCTACGTATCACGTCCCCGCGTGAATAAGACCTTGCGTAGTTCGGACAAAATGAAAGGTAACAGCAATGAAACATTTTTTTTTCTTTATCATTTTTCATAATAAAACAAACTGGGTTTCAAGGGTTGAAAGATGACCAACAAACTCAAAAATCAAACAACCCACATATTCTAGTTAAAAGATTTATAACCTCAAAACAAAAAGGCCAGCTTCCTTTCCCCGTTTGCTAATTTTAACCAAATGGTTGTTTTTGCAAATGTAGCTCCTTCCAACTTTCACATGAATTTTGAGGCCGAGGAGGATTATTTTATGACACTTTACAAACTTGTCCGTTATTTTACGAAAATAGCCTTTCGACAACTGAAAGATACTCTAAGGCTATTTCGGCAAGAACGGTTTAAGACGCTGCCGAAGCTGGCTCGACTTATTTTAACTAAAAATTCAAACGGTATTCACCTGACCGCTGACTCTTTGTTTTTTTTTTCAAATTAAAACGAAACCTGGTGTTGCAAACACGGCTCTTCAGCGTCTCGGGGACGAAGATTTTTTAAGGCTGTGTGGGTCAACTGGAAAAAAATCCTAAAGATAACCCAAAAGGTGGCTGTTTATGCAAAGTCAGCCTTCGGCGTCCCTTTCGGGAACGTTCGGCTATTTTTGACAAACAACATCACCCGACTTATTCATGATTCTTTTTATCGTTTTTCAAATTAGCAAACTCAATATTGCAAACACAGCCTTTCAACGTCTCGGGGACGAAAATTTTTAAGGATGTGTGGGTCAACTGGACCAAATCTTAAAAATGACGCAAAGGTGGCTGTTTATGCAAAGTCAGCCTTCCGGCGTCCCTTTCGGGAACATTCGGCTATGTCTTGATAAAACAGCGTCACCCGACTTATTTATTTATTTGCTTTTGGCTTTTTTAGCAAAAGGGGGGTTGGACCCGATGAAGGTTGCCTACGTATCTCACATCCGGTGAGAATCAAACCCGCGTAGTTCGGGTCAATAAACTATTTTTGAGAAGACCCTTTTCCATTTTCTATTCTTTTTTTTTATATAGCAAAACAAACAAACTATTATTTTCATTCATAACAAACAAACTAACTAACGTAAAACATTCCTTTTTTTTTCATTTGTTTTTCTTATTCCAAAGAAAAAGAAAATGTTTTTTTTTGGAATTTTTACCTTTAATAAAGAAATGCTTTAAAAAAAGTATTTTTTGAATTTTGAATTTTCTAAAGAAGAATCAAAATATTTTCGGATTTTTTATTTATCTATTTTATCTTTTTGAATTTTGAATTTTCTTTTGAATTTTTTTTGGATTATATATATACTTATTTTGGAACAAATAATAAAATCACATTCAACGCCCGACTCTTTTTATTTTTATTTCTGGCATTTTCATAGACAAACAAAATAAAATAAAATAAAACATTTTAAAAAACCATACTCTTTTTCATTTTCATTTAATGGCAAAACAAACTATTTTCTTTAATATTTTTGAAAAAAACAAGACAGAACAATGATGATTTTTTTTTATTTTTCCTTTGTTTTAATATAACAAACTAACAAGACATTTTTTTTCATTTTCAAAATTTCGGCAGAGTTTCGATACTACTCGGACATTGGTTTCTTTTTTCTAACAATAAGTAGCCACATCTCTACATTGTTATTTTCTCCTCTTTTTCACGATTTGTTTTTTAATCCGTGGAAAATAATGAAAACATACAAAATATTTTGAATTTTCATGCTTTGTTTTATATATATATTTTTATTTTTTATATTTATTATTTCTTTAAAAAATGTGGCATGGGAGACATAATGATTTCCAAGACTTCTTGGATTCCGCAAATGCTCCCCACGCGCTTTTCCCAACAATGAAGCGTGGGGGACATAGGGGAATTCCAAGGCTTCTTGGATTCCACAAATGTTCCCCATGTGCTTTCCCAAAAACGAAGCGTGGGGGACATAGGGGAATTCCAAGGCTTTTTGGATCCACAAATGTTCCCCATGCTTTTGATTAAAATAAACACTATGCTGGAAATGACCAAATGACCCATTCGCCTTGACTAAATGCAACATGTAGCACATAGGATGCCATAAGATGGTCTATTATTTTCAGGTTGCTTGTCCTAGACGGACCCAACCCCTATGTTGAGTCCCCTAAGTCAAATGCACATGATGCAAATAAATGTTCCTACTAGGGATCCGGCATGAAGTCACGTTATTCTATGTTCAAAACCTGGGTCAGTGTTCTAGACAGTGTACCCGAGCGGACAACTCAAGTTGAGGAAGGAGCTCCTTTCCGGGAACCAAAAGGCCAGCCGGCTTAGAAACTTTCCGAGCCTCTTTTATTTAGGGTATGACACTAACAGAATAGGGAGTCTCAACCAGTAAGCACATCCCCGGAGGTAAGAAGAGAAAGGTTTCGGCACAATTTATATACAGTTCAAATAATATTAAAGCGGTAAAAGCATCACTTAGCACATTGAGCCCAAACATATAATAAAATCAGATAATAAATAAAGCCAAATAATAACAATTATTCTAAGCTCGAATTCTTAACCCTGAACCAGTGGTTCCGGGTTATATTATCCCCAGCGGAGTCGCCAGAGCTGTCACACCTCCTTTTTCCGCACCCGCGAGGGGGCAGGGGGAGTTTTTTCCAATTAAAGGACAATCAAAACGGGATTGGTTTATTTATTTCAGAGTCGCCACTTGGGAGATTTAGGGTGTCCCAAGTCACCAATTTTAATCCCGAATCGAGGAAAAGAATGACTCCATATTACAGTCTGCGTACCAGAAATCTGGATAAGGAATTCTGTTAACCCGGGAGAAGGTGTTAGGCATTCCCGAGTTCCGTGGTTCTAGCACGGTCGCTCAACTGTTATATTCGGCTTGATTATCTGATTTTATACCAATTATGAACCTATGTGCCAATTTTATCTTTTATCCGCTTTTATCGTTCACTGTTATTTTTATAGGACTTGCAACGTCGTGAAAACATATCTCGAACCACGTTACATCAATGCACCCGTGGTTATTGATATATCTCGACTCGGTTGAGATTTGGATTTGGGTCACATAAATGTGCACCCGAATTAAGGAAAATAAATTATTTAAGGCGCGCCTAAAGCAACTAACGCATGGTTGTTTTGGGGAGGGCCGTAAAATTCGCTAAATGACCTGTCCCGAATTCTAAGTGTTTTAATATATATACAGTTAGAGGGCCCCGCGACTTGTGCATTTTTTGTTTGTCGAGGCTCGTCTCCTTCATTATTAAAAGGATTTACAACGTCATGGAAATGCATCTCATACCACGTCACAGTCAATGTGCCCGTGATTAGAGACACATTTCGATTTCGTTGAGATTTGGATTTGGGTCACATAAATGTGCACCCGAGTTTAGGGAGATAACATTATTAAAGGCGCGCCTAAACCAACTAGCGCATTATTATTTTTTGGGTAGGGCCGTGAAATTTGCTAAACGGCCCATCCCGGAATCTAAGTATTTAATACATATATTTTGTGAGGGCCCCACAATTTGTCCCTTTTATTTGGCGAGGCTCGTCTCATTTTATTTTTTATTATTATTATCTTTTTTATTTTTTATATTTTTAAAGGGATGCCATTTTTACGCCTTTAACCATACTAAACCTTACAGCTTCTTTACAACTAAAATCTCATAACTTGTTAGAAGTTTAATAAAAAGAGTTTTAGCGAATGAGTATTTCGGGAGTAGTAATAACATGTACTAATAATAATTTTTTTTTGAATGAACTAAGCGAAGGAAAGGAAGAACAAATTAACGTCAAACTTGTGTCATAAAACAACTAGTCCAACTTAATTGAATGACATCGAATAAACAAGAATCACATAACGCAAAATGAGCAAAAAATGCATACGATGAAAACATAAGCAGAAAATTATCATATCAATTTCTATATTGCATCTTCGAACATTTAACGTAAAGTTTCTTTATCTAATACATCGAGGTTTACTAACCTGAATAAACAGAAACGCATAGAGCCATGGACCGAACCTCTACATCGACCTCAACGGAACAAGGTCGAACTCAACCGAAACAGAAAGCTCAGGCCAAAGGCTGTCGACGACCCGAGATGAAGCAGAAGGGGTCGAGGGACAGTGACGACGCAGCAGCAACAGCTGCTGCTTGCCGGGGCTCCGGTGGTCGTTTGGCCTGAGGAAGGAGCAACTATGGAGGGTCGTTTGGGCAGTGACGACGCAGCAGCACCAACTATGGTCGTCGGATTTTATGGAGGGAGTCCGGACAGGTTTGATGGAGCTATGAGGAGTGGACGTGGGCTGATGGTTTTTGACTGTAGGGTCGAAGGTTATGGAGGCCTGGAGGCGAGGAGGGTGACGATGAAGCTGGTTCGTGAGGGATGGTGGGTTGTTGATGGTGGTCGCGAGACGGAGAGGGAGCTGGGGCGACGACCGGGAAAGCAACAGTCGTTGCTGCTTGACAGATGCTGGATGCAGTGGAGGAAACGGTTAGCGGCAACAATGGTGGGTTTCACGGAGGTGGTGTTTGGTGGTGGGAGTTGGTTGCGACGGGGGGATGGAAGGGTCTATTTGGTGTAGGGTTCCGACTGGGTTTTTGTTTGGTGGTCGTGAGGGCAATGATCGACGGAGGGAGCTCCTAGGTTTTTTCTCTTCTTCTTCTTTTGGAAGAAGATGTACAGTACCCAAAAATTCCCAAAATTCCCGTTTTTTCTTTTTCTTTCCAAAAGTCATGCCCGTGCATTTGTAATGGTTTTGCCCAGAAAAATGAGCCCCACGCGTGGTGGGGTTCGAGACTTGTGTCCCCCACGCGTGGTGGGGTTCCCCATGTGTCCTGGACTCGGTTTATTATGGGCTAGGTCCGAAAATTAGGCCTAAAACCGGGTAGTTTGAACCCGAATATTATTATTTTGCCCGGACCTGAAAAATAGGAACACGTTGCTTAACTAGTCCTATGTAAGCAAAATAACTACCAAAAATAAGACTAGTATTTAAACAAAACTATATCTTTTTTTTAAATATTTTTCAAGATTTAAAATAGCTACAAAGTATTGTTGACACTTGATGTAGATTCTTCTTGTTTATTGTCTCCCATATTTGACACAAATATTATTTAATAGCTGACGACACAAATCAAGATTATTTCCTTTCTGATGTAGAAGATCAGACTAAGCTGCAACTACAGAGCATACTCAGACAGAACCTTGACTCAGTTACCAAGATAAATCTTTTCTGATGTGGAAGATCAGACTATGCTGCAACCACAGAGCATACTTAGACAGTACCTTGGCTCTGATACCAATTGTTGCGGAAGCCAAATGTATATAGTGTGAATAAGTCACAACTACTATACCAAAAATTATGACAGCCACCAAATAATAAATAAGACAATAAAGCAACAATAAAGGGAACACCAGAATTTACGAGGTTCGGCTAATTTTGCCTACTCCTCGGACACAACCAATATTTTATTCCACTCCAAAAATACAAGTGAAATAATACTAAAGAGAGAAGATACAAATGCCTTAAACAGATGAGAAGGCAAATGAGAGGTGTGTTTCAATCCTAAACATTAGGCCTTCTTTTATAGGGGAAAAATCCCCCCCAAACTTAACTCCCAACCAATGTGGGACTTTGGCATTTTGCCAAACTTCAACAAATCTCCACCTTGGCAAAATTCCACATTTTCAATTCTCTCTCAATAACAAATTTTGGTTGTGTCTTCATCTTCAATCTTCAGTGTTCAACAATGTTGATCAAATCCAAACAATGTTGAAACTTGACCGCAGTCACCACCTTTGTCAGCATATCAGCAGGATTCTCTGTAGTATGAATTTTCTTCACCGTGACTCCACCTTCTTCTATGATTTCTCGTACGAAATGATACCGAACATCAATGTGCTTCGTCCTTGCATGATAAACTTGGTTCTTCGCTAATTGAATAGCACTTTGACTATCACAAAAAATTGTGATACCTTTTTGTTCAACACCAAGCTCCTTTAGCAATCCTTGAAGCCAAATTGCCTCTTTCACAGCCTCTGTAATAGCCATGTACTCTGCCTCTGTTGTAGACAAAGCAACTGTTGACTGCAAAGTAGACTTCCAACTAACTGGTGCCTTTGCAAAAGTAAACACATAACCAGTAGTTGATCTTCGTTTGTCCAGATCACCCGCAAAATCTGAGTCACAATATCCAACTACAGACTGATTGTCTTCCTGCTCAAAAACTAACCCGACATCTACAGTATTATGAATATACCGTAGAATCCACTTCACAGCTTGCCAATGCTCCTTCCCTGGATTGTGCATATATCTGCTAATAACTCCAACAGCTTGTGAAATGTCAGGCCTTGTGCAAACCATTGCATACATCAAGCTACCAACAACATTTGCGTATGGTACCTTTGACATATACTCTCGTTCAGCTTCATCCATTGGCGACATAGTAGTACTTAGCTTAAAATGGGAAGCAAGTGGAGTACTAACTGGCTTAGTCTTGTCATCTATGCCAAAACGTTGAAGTACTCTCTTCAAATATTCCTTTTGAGATAAACAGAGTTTCTTTGAACGTCTATCTCTAATTATCTCCATGCCAAGAATTTTCTTTGCCTCACCCAAATCCTTCATCTCGAACTCCTTCTTCAGTTGAATCTTCAACTTATCAATTTCTTCCGAATTCTTGGAAGCTATCAACATATCATCAACATATAGGAGAAGATATACAAAGGAACCATCTTTAAGCTTGTGCAAATACACACAATGATCGTATTTGCTTCTCTTGTACCCTTGCCGCAACATAAACTCGTCAAATCGCTTGTACCATTGTCTAGAAGATTGTTTCAATCCGTACAACGATTTTTCAAGTTTGCACACCATATTTTCTTTTCCAGCAACTTTGAATCCTTCTGGCTGAGTCATGTAGATTTCCTCCTCCAAGTTTCCATGTAAAAACGCAGTTTTTACATCCATCTGAACTAGTTCCAAATCCAATTGTGCTACCAAAGCCAACATAATTCTAATGGAGGAATGTTTTACAACTGGAGAAAACACTTCATTGTAATCAATTCCCTCCTTTTGAGCATATCCTTTGGCCACCAATCTTGCTTTGTAGCGAACATCTACTTGGTTAGGAAATCCTTCTTTCTTTGCAAATACCCATTTGCACCCAATTGCTTTCTTTCCCTTCGGGAGATTGGCCAATCTCCATGTATGATTCTGATGAAGGGACTGTATTTCATCATTCATGGCAATCCTCCACTTATCTTCTTCTGAACTTTGGACTGCATCTTTATAAGTGGTCGGAACATCATCAGCTACAATTGGGGTGACACAAGCAACTGTCTCTATGAGACAAACAGGTTTTGTTATTGTCCTTTTTGGCATGTTGGTTGCTATTGATTCAAGTTGTTGTTGAGGTTCCTGAGTTGGAATCTCCCTCTCTACTGGCTCTTCTTCCAGAGGATAATCTTTATTTGTTTCCTCATCTACTTCTTGTGTAGGAAAAATAAATTTTCCCTCAAACTCCACCTGCTTAGAAGCACCCTCATTTTGTTTGGTATCTTTTGTTACCTTATTTACCATAGCAGTAAGGTAACATCCTTGCTGAATATTACTTTCTTTGTCATTGGACACCATAAGCGATATCCTTTGACTCCAGAAGTAATCCCCATAAAAATAGCCTTCTTTGCTCTTGGATCTAATTTTGACTCTGTCACATGATAATATGCGGTTGAGCCAAACACGTGCAAAGAGTCATAATCTACAGCAGACTTTCTATACCATTTTTCAAATGGTGTCTTGCCATTAATAGCAGCAGATGGTACACGATTAATGAGGTGACATGCATCTATAATTGCCTCAGCCCAAAATTCTTTGCCCAAGCCAGCATTGGACAACATACACCGTACCTTCTCCAGCAAGGTCCGGTTCATACGTTCTGCCACTTCATTCTGTTATGGTGTATGCCTGACAGTGAAGTGTCGGACGATGCCATCATTTTCACAAACCTTATTGAAATTATCATTTTTGTATTCACCTCCATTATCTGTGCGAATACACTTGATCCTCCTGCCTATTTGATTCTCCACCATCGTCTTCCATTTGAGAAAAATTCTCAGCACTTCATCTTTGCTCTTCATTGTATACACCCACACTCTTCGGGAAAAATCATCAACAAAGGTTACAAAATAGTGCTTCCCACCCAATGAAGGTGTTTTGGAAGGACCCAAAACATCAGAGTGTACATAATCCAAAATACCTTTAGTATTATGGATCGCTGTACCAAATTTAACCCTTGTCTGTTTTCCTTTGACACAATGCTCACAAAACTCCAAGTTGTAAGTCTTTACTCCTTTTAACAATCCTTGATCTGATAGAGTTTTCAAGGATTTTCCTCCAGCATGTCCCAAACGCATGTACCATAGCCTGGTTGCTTCTGCCTCTTTGTCGTCACTGGACGTCACTGTCGCTGTCCCAATAACTGTATTACCACGATAGCGCTACATGTTATTGTTCTTCCGATTAGCCTTCATTACCACTAGTGCACCAGAGCATACTCTCATCACTCCATTTTCTGCAATAATTTTGAACCCTTTTGATTCTAGGGCTCCCACATAGATGAGATTCTTCTTCAAATCCGGTACATATCGAACATCTGTTAATGTTCTGATCATTCCATCATGGTTCCTTAATCGTATTGAACCAATGTCATATGAGGTAAGAGGGCTGTTATCCGCTGTGTGGATGACTCCATATTCTCCTTCTTGAAATTCCACGAACCAGTCTCTGTTGGGACACATATGATAGTTACAAGCCGAGTCCATCAACCATATGTCTGATGATGTTGATGACTCTGTTGTAACAAATGAGAAGTCTGAATCATCACAATTAGCTACATTTGAATCCATAATGGCCTTTCCATTATTATGTTTGGCCTTATTCTTCAACTTCGGACAGTCTTTCTTCCAGTGCCCCTTTTCTCGACAAAAAGCACATTCATCTTTGCTAGGTTTAGATCTTGACTTGGATCTTCCCTTCTTTGTCCTCATTTGATTTTGAGGACGAACCCTCACAACCAGTGCTTCTCCTTCTCCGCCCTTTTGTTTTTCTCCCTTTCTTTGTTCATAGCTGTACAAAGCCGAACAAACTTCTCTGAGAGAAATTTTGTCATTCCCATGGAGTAGAGTAGTTTCAAAGTGCTCGTACTCATCAGGAAGTGACCCCAATAACATCAAGGCCAAGTCACCATCATCAAAAATTGCATCCATATTTTGCAAATCTGTGACCAACTTATTGAAACTGGTGATATGTTCGTTCATTGTGGTACCAGTAACATAGGTGAAGCGAAACAGTCTCTTCTTCATGTACAATTTATTTTGACTGTTTTTCTTCAAAAATTTATCCTTCAGTGCTTTCCATAATTTACTTGCAGAAGTTTCCTTTGTGTATGGATATTTCTGCTCTCTAGCAAGGTAGGATAGAATGATACCGCAAGCAACACGGTTGATAATTCTCCAATCTTCTTCTCCAATAACATCTGGTCTTTTTTCTTCAATGGCAAGATCTAGCTCTTGTTGAAAAAGGACATCTAGAACCTCGCCTTGCCACATCCCAAAATGTCCTGATCCGTCAAAAATTTCTACCGCAAATTTCGCATTTGACACAATTCTTGTCATAAGCGAAGATGCCAACGATGACGTATTATTGACACTTGATGTAGATTCTTCTTGTTTATTGTCTCCCATTTTGACACGAATATTATTTAATAGCTGACGACACAAATCAAGATTATTTTCTTTCTGGTGTGGAAGATCATACTAAGCTGCAACCACAGAGCATACTAAGACAGAACCTTGACACAGTTACCAAGATAAATCTTTTCTGATGTGGAAGATCAAATTATGCTGCAACCACAGAGCATACTTAGACAGTAAGCTGACTCTGATACCAATTGTTGCGGAAGCCAAATGTATATAGTGTGAATGAGTCACAACTACTATATCAAAAATTATGGCAGCCACCAAATAATAAATAAGACAATAAAGCAACAATAAAAAGAACACTAGAATTTGCGAGGTTCGGCCAATTTTGCCTACTTCCTCGGACACAACCAATATTTTATTCCACTCCAAAAATACAAGTGAAATAATACTAAAGAGAGAAGATACAAATGCCTTAAGAAGATAAGAAAGCAAATGAGAGGTGTGTTTCAATCCTAAACATTAGGCCTCCTTTTATAGGTGAAATTTTCATAAACATTTTGCCCACAACCGATGTGAGACTTTGGCAATCAACAGTTATGTGGTGCATATAGCACTTGCAACATTCTGAGTGATCCTTTTTGTCAATGTCTTGATAAATTCGAGCCAAAACATCCAGATGATTGGATCAGGTCTGACTGATCGAGTGGTTGTGTCCGAAAACTCTCACTGAATTGCACGGCAGATGGGTTTCTAAAGTATTCTGGTGTTAAACTGCCTGATACACGATTTTCGTGGTTCAATGAGACAATGACACTAGATGAATGCAGGGCAGTTTGCTTGAGAAACTGTTCGTGTATGGGTTATACTAATCTGGACATACGCAATGGAGGAAGTGGGTGGTTGTTATGGATTGGGGAGCTGGTTGACATCAGACAGCTATCTCAATCAGGGCAGGATATCTACATTAGGGTGTCTGCTTCGGATACAGGTACTGTGCTATTTACTGATTGCCTGAGATACGTTCCGTCGAAAGCATCAAATCTAAGAAACTTGTAGAGACCTTTTTGCTTGCCAAAATGAAACGTCCCTGCCTTTAACTTGGCAAGTTTTGAAAGAACTATACAAGGTTACACCTATAATAGGACAAAACTCTCACTATACAATGCTTGTGGTCAAGAATGATTCACTGAATTCAATTTAATAAGTGTTGTGAAAGATCGTGGGTTAACTAGCACACAATTACACACAAAGCAAATAGAGAAGAAAAATCAACACAAGAATTTAACGAGGTTCGGCTAAACCTAATCCTCATGGCAGAAACAGAGATAGTTTTCCACTATGAATAAGGAGAAAGGCACAATACAATCTATAGAATCCTAACTACAACCCCTATATATAGATCCTAAATAGTCCCAAAGCTATAAGAGAAAGGTTTCCCAATTTGACAAGGACAATAGCTTTTCCTTTCCCAAATCTATTAGAACAATGATTTTTCCTAAACCTATAGAGATTATGGGTTTCTTAAAAATACAAGGAAATAATTCAAGTCACAAATAATAATAAGGCTTATCAGAAAATAAAGAAAGAGGATTGTATATACAAGGATCTAGCTGTAAACATTAAGAAGGTTGTGGTTCTACTTCTCCAAACAGATTACTATCCTTTAGGCTGTCGTAAACACATTCATGCCCGTTTCATTAGAGATGGACTACTTCAATGCCATCAACAAAGCTCATATAAGGCGAAAAAGATAATCCAATTCCACATTATGGAGAAAAAGTCTTCTTGGACCATCTTGTTTTCCAGGAAATAAATAGAACAAGTATAAAGAAGTGGATAAGAACTTCTACTATTAGTAGAAACAACTATTTAAAATTTTTGAATGGCAATGGAAAAAAAGCTGTCATACTTGCAGTAGCTTTGCCACTATTGGTTGCATCGATTCTGCTAGGTCTAGGTGTAGGCCTGATTCTTTACAAACGAAGGAGAGAGGATCCAGTGATTACAACAAAGGGTAAGCAAATCATACAAAACCTGAAGCGGCTAATTACTGTTATTAATTCTATTTATCACTAATATTTCTTGTGGAGCGTGGTCTGAACAAAGTCTACCTACATGTTCAAATCACAGGGAGATTAGATGGTCACAGCAACAAGAATGATAACAGTAATCAAAGTCACTCTGAAGATTTTGAGCTACCACTTTTTGACTTATTTACATTAACCAAGGCTACAGACAACTTTTCATTTGAGAACAAGATTGGAGAGGGTGGCTTTGGACAAGTTTACAAGGTAGAAACCTCCTCAGACTACAAGTAATGATACTCAAGACTCAAGAGCACATTGAACAAAGCTGTCCAATTTCTTTGCTTTACACAAAATGAAAATTAACTCTTGGAGTCAGTACATACAGCAGTGTAGGATAGTATGATGAGTGGAATGAATTATAAGTAGAGAGCCTTATTTCGAGACCAAAAAATGTTTTAGGAAACAAAGGTATCAAATTCAAAGTAAGAAAGGGGCATAAACTTTGAAGCTTCAATCCAACCATGGGAGAAAATTTTGTCCTTTTTTTGGTGCAAATTAGTGGTATGCTTAACAATTTCTAGCAACATCTCCTCTAAATAGAAATGAACTGTGTAAGTGGATGCGGCCAAAACAAGAACTTGACTGGAATAGTAGGGCAAAAATGACCATTCCCTCCATTGAATTTCTAACAGGACTGCAACTTTTACAGGGTGTGTTAGAAGATGGACAAGAAGTAGCAGTGACGCGGCTTTCAGAAACATCAGAGCAAGGACTTCACGAGTTCAAGAATGAAGTTAACTGCATCGCAAAACTTCAGCATCGAAATCTTGTAAAGCTTCTAGGATGCTGCATTCGAGGAGTAGAGAAGATGTTTCTGTATGAATACTTGCCAAATAAAAGCCTTGATTTATATATATTTGGTTAGTCTTTCACATCTAGTGTGCGCCATTTCTTTCAATGCAATCAATTGTTATGAGTGATATAAAACACCTCATACTTAAAATGCTAATGTTCAAGAAGGGAGCTTCTAATTTGATTTCAAGCGGAGGTTACTTTCGTGTTTATTGAAAATTATTGTAATAAGTTGAAAACATTTGGCAGGTTTAGAAAGGAGCGCAATACTTGATTGGCCTAAGCGCTTCAACATTATTAAAGGAATTGCTCGAGGATTGATGTATCTTCATCAAGATTCTAGGCTCAGAATCATCCAGAGACTTGAAAGCTAGCAATGTCTTGCTTGATATTGAAATGAACCCAAAGATATCAGATTTTGGGATGGCTAGAAGTTTCGGAGGAAACGAGACAGGAGCCAATACACGCCGTGTTGTTGGAACATAGTAAGATTTAATCTTTGACATGTAGTTTATGAGCACTTGCATATCCTGCATTATATAATCCTGCGGTTTCTTTGTTGCAGTGGTTACATGTCCCCGGAAGCCAAATGTATAGAGTATGAATAAGTCACAACTACTATACCAAAAATTATGACAGCCACCAAATAATAAATAAGACAATAAAGCAACAATAAAGGGAATACCAGAATTTACGAGGTTCGGCTAATTTTGCCTACTCCTCGGACACAACCATATATTTTATTCCACTCCAAAAATACAAGTGAAATAATACTAAAGAGAGAAGATACAAATTCCTTAAACAGATGAGAAGGCAAATGAGAGGTGTGTTTAAATCCTAAACATTAGGCCTTCTTTTATAGGGGAAAATCCCCCCAAAATTCAAGAGCCCACCGATGTGGGACAAATTTGCCAAACTTCAACAAATCTCCACCTTGGCAAAATTACACATCTTCAATTTTCTCTCAATAACAAATTTTGATTGTGTCTTCATCTTTAATCTTCAGTTTTCAACAATGTTGATCAAATCCAAACAATGTTGAAACTTGACCGCAGTCACCACCTTTGTCAGCATATCAGCAGGATTCTCTGTAGTATGAATTTTCTTCACCGTGACTCCACCTTCTTCTATGATTTCTCGTACGAAATGATACCGAACATCAATGTGCTTCGTCCTTGCATGATACACTTGGTTCTTCGCTAATTGAATAGCACTTTGACTATCACAAAAAATTGTGATACCTTTTTGTTCAACACCAAGCTCCTTTAGCAATCCTTGAAGCCAAATTGCCTCTTTCACAGCCTCTGTAATAGCCATGTACTCTGCCTCTGTTGTAGACAAAGCAACTGTTGACTGCAAAGTAGACTTCCAACTAACTGGTGCCTTTGCAAAAGTAAACACATAACCAGTAGTTGATCTTCGTTTGTCCAGATCACCCGCAAAATCTGAGTCACAATATCCAACTACAGACTGATTGTCTTCCTGCTCAAAAACTAACCCGACATCTACAGTATTATGAATATACCGTAGAATCCACTTCACAACTTGCCAATGCTCCTTCCCTGGATTGTGCATATATCTGCTAATAACTCCAACAGCTTGTGAAATGTCAGGCCTTGTGCAAACCATTGCATACATCAAGCTACCAACAGCATTTGCGTATGGTACCTTTGACATATACTTTCGTTCAGCTTCATCCATTGGCGACATAGTAGTACTTAGCTTAAAATGGGAAGCAAGTGGAGTACTAACTGGCTTAGTCTTGTCATCTATGCCAAAACGTTGAAGTACTCTCTTCAAATATTCCTTTTGAGATAAACAGAGTTTCTTTGAACGTCTATCTCTAATTATCTCCATGCCAAGAATTTTCTTTGCCTCACCCAAATCCTTCATCTCGAACTCCTTCTTCAGTTGAATCTTCAACTTATCAATTTCTTCCAAATTCTTGGAAGCTATCAACATATCATCAACATATAGGAGAAGATATACAAAGGAACCATCTTTAAGCTTGTGCAAATACACACAATGATCGTATTTGCTTCTCTTGTACCCTTGCCGCAACATAAACTCGTCAAATCGCTTGTACCATTGTCTAGAAGATTGTTTCAATCCGTACAACGATTTTTCAAGTTTGCACACCATATTTTCTTTTCCAGCAACTTTGAATCCTTCTGGCTGAGTCATGTAGATTTCCTCCTCCAAGTTTCCATGTAAAAACGCAGTTTTTACATCCATCTGAACTAGTTCCAAATCCAATTGTGCTACCAAAGCCAACATAATTCTAATGGAGGAATGTTTTACAACTGGAGAAAACACTTCATTGTAATCAATTCCCTCCTTTTGAGCATATCCTTTGGCCACCAATCTTGCTTTGTAGCGAACATCTACTTGGTTAGGAAATCCTTCTTTCTTTGCAAATACCCATTTGCACCCAATTGCTTTCTTTCCCTTCGGGAGATTGGCCAATCTCCATGTATGATTCTGATGAAGGGACTGTATTTCATCATTCATGGCAATCCTCCACTTATCTTCTTCTGAACTTTGGACAGCGTCTTTATAAGTGGTAGGAACATCATCAGCTACAATTGAGGTTGCACAAGCAACCGTCTCTATGAGACGAACAGGTTTCGTTATTGTTCTTTTTGGCCTGCTGGTTGCTATTGATTCAAGTTGTTGTTGAGATTCCTGAGTTGGAATCTCCTCTACTGGCTCTCCTTCCAGAGGGTAATCTTCATTTGTTTCCTCCTCTGCTTCTTGTGTAGGAAAAATAAATTTTCCCTCAAACTCCACCTGCTTAGAAGCACCTTCATTTTGTTTGGTATCTTCTGTTACCTTATTTACCATAGCAGATTCATCAAAGGTAACATCCCTGCTGAATATTACTTTCTTTGTCATAGGACACCATAAGCGATATCCTTTGACTCCAGAAGTAATTCCCATAAAAATAGCCTTCTTTGCCCTTGGATCCAATTTTGACTCCGTCACATGATAATATGCAGTTGAGCCAAACACGTGCAAAGAGTTATAATCTATAGCAGGTTTTCCATACCATTTTTCAAATGGTGTCTTGCCATCAATAGCAGCAGATGGTAAGCGATTAATGAGGTAGCATGCATATGTAACTGCCTCAGCCCAAAATTCTTTGCCCAAGCCAGCATTGGACAACATACACCGTACCTTCTCCAGCAAGGTCCGGTTCATACGTTCTGTCACTCCATTCTGTTGTGGTGTATGTCTAACAGTGAAGTGTCGGACGATGCCATCATTTTCACAGACCTTATTGAAATGATCACTTTTGTATTCACCTCCATTGTCTGTGCGAATACACTTGATCCTCTTGCCTGTTTGATTCTCCACCATCGTCTTCCATTTGAGAAAAATTCCCAACACTTCATCTTTGCTCTTCATTGTATACACCCATACTCTTCGGGAAAAATCATCAACAAAGGTTACAAAATAGTGCTTCCCACCCAATGAAGGTGTTTTGGAAGGACCCCAAACATCAGAGTGTACATAATCCAAAATGCCTTTAGTATTATGGATCGCTGTACCAAATTTAACCCTTGTCTGTTTCCCTTTGACACAATGCTCACAAAACTCCAAGTTGCAAGCCTTTACTCCTTTTAACAATCCTTGATCTGATAGAGTTTTCAAGGATTTTCCTCCAGCATGTCCCAAGCGCATGTGCCATAGCTTGGTTGCTTCTGCCTCTTTGTCGTCACTGGATGTCACTGTCGCTGTCCCAATAACTGTACTGCCACGATAGCGGTACATATTATTATTCTTCCGATTAGCCTTCATTACCACTAGTGCACCGGAGCATACTCTCATCACTCCATTTTCTGCAATGATTTTGAACCCTTTTGATTCTAGGGCTCCCACAGAGATGAGATTCTTCTTCAAATCCGGTACATATCGAACATCTGTCAATGTTCTGATCATTCCATCATGGTTCCTTAATCGTATTGAACCAATGCCATATGAGGTAAGAGGGCTGTTATCCGCTGTGTGGACGACTCCATATTCTCCTTCTTGAAATTCCACGAACCAGTCCCTGTTGGGACACATATGATAGCTACAAGCCGAGTCCATCAACCATATGTCTGATGATGTTGATGACTCTGTTGTAACTAATGAGAAGTCTGAATCATCACAATCAACTACATTTGAATCCATAATGGCCTTTCCATTGTTATGTTTGGCCTTATTCTTCAACTTCGGACAGTCTTTCTTCCAGTGCCCTTTTTCTCGACAAAAGGCACATTCATCTTTGCTGGGTCTGGATCTTGACTTGGATCTTCCCTTCTTTGTCCTCGTTTGATTTTGAGGACGACCCCTCACAAACAGTGCTTCTCCTTCTCCGCCCTTCTGTTTTTCTCGCTTTCTTTGTTCATAGCTGTACAAAGCCGAACAAACTTCTCTGAGAGAAACTTCGTCATTTCCATGGAGTAGAGTAGTTTCAAGGTGCTCGTACTCATCAGGAAGTGACGCCAACAACATCAAGGCCAAGTCACCATCATCATAAGTTGTATCCATATTTTGCAAATCTGTGACCAACTTATTGAAACTGGTGATATGTTCATTCATCGTGGTACCAGGAACATAGGTGAAGTGAAACAGTCTCTTCTTCATGTACAATTTATTTTGACTGTTTTTCTTCAAAAATTTATCCTCCAGTGCTTTCCATAATTTACTTGCAGAAGTTTCCTTTGTGTATGGATATTTCTGCTCTCTAGCAAGGTAGGATCGAATAGTACCGCAAGCAACACGGTTGATAATTCTCCAATCTTCTTCTCCAATAACATCTGGTTTCTTTTCTTCAATGGCCAGATCTAGCCCTTGTTGAAAAAGGACATCTAGAACCTCGCCTTGCCACATCCCAAAATGTCCGGACCCGTCAAATATTTCGACCGCAAATTTCGCATTTGACACAATTCTTGTCATAAGCGAAGATGCCAATGATGACGTATTGTTGACACTTGATGTAGATTCTTCTTGTTTATTGTCTCCCATCTTTGACACAAATATTATTTAATAGCTGACGACACAAATCAAGATTATTTCCTTTCTGGTGTGGAAGATCAGACTAAGCTGCAACCACAGAGCATACTCAGACAGAACCTTGACTCAGTTACCAAGATAAATCTTTTCTGATGTGGAAGATCAGACTATGCTGCAACCACAGAGCATACTTAGACAGTACCTTGGCTCTGATACCAATTGTTGCGGAAGCCAAATGTATAGAGTGTGAATAAGTCACAACTACTATACCAAAAATTATGACAGCCACCAAATAATAAATAAGACAATAAAGCAACAATAAAGGGAACACCAGAATTTACGAGGTTCGGCTAATTTTGCCTACTCCTCGGACACAACCAAATATTTTATTCCACTCCAAAAATACAAGTGAAATAATACTAAAGAGAGAAGATACAAATGCCTTAAACAGATGAGAAGACAAATGAGAGGTGTGTTTAAATCCTAAACATTAGGCCTTCTTTTATAAGGGGAAAATCCCCCAAAATTCAAGAGCCCACCGATGTGGGACAAATTTGGCAAACTTCAACACCCAGGATATGCAGTCGACGGGATATTTTCAGTGATATCAGATGTCTTTAGCTTTGGAGTATTAGTACTAGAGATTGTGAATGGAAAGAAGAATAGACGATTTGTTCATCCAGACCACCACCTAAACCTTCTTGGACATGTAAGTCCTAAGTGTAACTCCTAAGTAAAAAAGACTTAGTTAATGCATTTAAGTTTAATGTGATCATGGTAAATTACAGGTAAATCTCTACTATAAGCTAATCGTTAACCTGTTAAAAATGGAGAACTAAACAACTATTACAGGTTAAACTATGTTGAGCGTGTAAACATTGTTAGTTTATATAACTTAAATCCTTTGACAGTAGAAGGATCATTATATGCAGGCATGGATACTTGATAAAGAAGGAAGGCAATTGGAGCAGAATCCAGAGGACAGGCCAAATATGTCTACTGTGATTATGATGCTGAGCAATGAAGGCATTTTGCCCCCACCTAGACATCCTGGCTTCTTCACTGAAAGGAATGTTAAAGATGTTGAATTTTCTTGGAGTACACAAACACCAAGTTCTATAAACGAAGTTACCATCACATTGTTGAATGCTTGATAAGAAGCATGTCCATTGTAGTTTCCATGTTTCTTCATTTCTCAGAATTGTATTAAAATGCTCCCCTTCTTTTCTTTATTAGGTATAGTTAGAAGAAAATTTTGTAGTAATTCTATTGTAATATGTCTACATTTTAAGTTAGGCTTTGAGTTCCATTTCCTACTCCTATTCAATTTCACAGAGAAGTTAGATTCAGCTAGCAACAGCTTACTCTTTGCATTAGTTATATAAATCTCTCTCAAATTTTC
The DNA here is from genome assembly GCF_000393655.2 of Nicotiana sylvestris. Taxonomy (NCBI): domain Eukaryota; kingdom Viridiplantae; phylum Streptophyta; class Magnoliopsida; order Solanales; family Solanaceae; genus Nicotiana; species Nicotiana sylvestris. The sequence continues at coordinate 70,854,784 of NC_091063.1, forward strand.
TTAATTGTGCATATATGTGTAGAAATCCCTTACCACCACATCCACAAGGTAAACCTGCAGCACTATGATCGGCATTTGTGTCACCAAATGCTTTAGCTTGGTCATGGGGGGAATCACATTTTATAAGAACTTGTCTCTGCAAGTTCATCATCTTCGTCCTTTGCAAGAAGCCTCACTTGTCTGTCAATTTCACCTGATTGCAAGACAAAGAAAATATGAAGAGATCAGAAGCAACAAATAAAAGGAAAGAAGACACCGAACAACCAAATTCGAAACTTGCAACTTAATTGTGTAGATACTGGAACTGGAAACAAACTATATCAAGGAGAAGGAAAAGAAAGTGGAACAGTGGCATAAAAAAGAAAGAAGTTCCACAGTTAGAATTAATCTAAGTATCAACTTCACGAACTAACAATATAATTGATTCACAATAACCACCGGTTGTGGTTTCATGCGGAACCCTCAATTCATCAAACTGTGTGTGTCCATTGTATGGTAAACACATCAATCCACAAACTACCAATTACAACCCATTCATAATATATTCGTCCAAATCCAATTAATGTAGAGTTCTATGAATTTTCTTAATTTCCTTAACCCTAGTTTCCAACTCTTAATCCCATCTCAACTCATCAAAGCAATTTATCTAGTTTACCCATAGTATATAAAAGTCAATTATATAAGCCTTGAGTCTAGAGAATTGTCTTTTCAAGTGTGTCCCTACTAAACAAGGTTCAACTTCCAATTCGCTAAATCTGTATGAGTCAAAATTGAAGAGCTAAACATTTCAAAACCAAACATTGCAGAATATTATTTAAGACTCACATTATTTGCCAGTAGAGGTAGCTTGTTGTAACGTTTATTTGCTGCCCAACAAAGTTGTATTAGTAAAAATTAGACTCGCCATGTGGGTCTATTAAATGGCGATATGTGTCAGTAAAGTTGAAGAAAAGTGAAGAATAACATGTAAAGATGATATGTGAAACACCCCGGGACAAACATACTCGTACTGTGCCTGTTAGTCTCGAAACTGATCATCATAAAATAGCCCAGATCAGGTGCGGGAGAATATCTCATAATTACAAATGAGCAAGGAATCAATTAATCCCGGATTATATGGGATTTACCATCATTACACCATCAGTTACATATCAATTATTAAAATGCAATAAATGATTGTAACGGTCAGAACAAGGCAATCAACAGGCACGTGATTGACTCATCAGTTACGGAATTAACTCATCAGTTACGGAATTCCAGCATTTATACAACTGTTACAAGTCTTCCAAAAGTAATGGATGGATTGAGTAAATGCTCATAATGGATCCATAATTCAAGGAGACTAGTTACTTAGATTTATAAATAGACATACTTTTATCATCATGGGAATCTAATTTTCTTCTCTACAATTCTATACATTGTAATTTATAGCATATTGCTCTCAAGTTAGCCATAGTTCGGCCCTTCAAGCTCTGTTCAGCTCATTATCCTATCAATGATCATTCAATAAGAATTCTTTCTTCTCTGCTTTATTTTTATTATATTATCTGTCATTGAATTTATTTCTCACTTCTCTATCACGTTATATTAACGAAATTTTATATCTTTCAGATTGAATCGGTTGCTTGTGGCCCGTCGTATAAAATTATTGCTTTAACCTTGAAAACTATTTTTGGGTTAAACAAAAGTATTTTAAATTTGTTCCCAAAAACTGGTGGGTTGCTCCAATATTAGTTGTTGTTGCTGCTTCTCTTTCAAGTCCCCTCGCAATTCACAAGTATCTCAAACAGCTTGGTATTTTTTGGCATAATTACTCAAATGCCCTTATTTATTACACGGTGTTACACAACTTGATTAGTGTGTGAGACCATTCTCCTACTAATCTCACATAGCTTTCTAATAAATTAGTTTTAGAATACGTGCATTGCTCGTCAACCTCTACTCAAAAAATACAAGATTTCTAAAAAATCACATAATATTATTTTAAAATTTGTATTTGAGTAATATAATAAAAGTTAACCAAAAAACTATAATAATATGAAGCTGATGATTGTTAATTTTATTTAAATAAATCAATAAAGGAAAAAATCTTTGTCAGGTAGAAGTCGTCAAAATCCTATATTTTATTTATGCCACAAATTACTTATTAATTGCAATTATGATTTATCCGACATGAAAAGCATTTGTGAAGAGTAAGAAAATCTATCAACATTTCGTATTAGAATTTCGTGATTTTATTAAAAAAAGTTGCGTATGTGCGTGTGTGTATATATACACACACTTAGTAGTCAAATTTTATGTAGTTTCAAGCTCCTAAATATTAGGAAAATAGGTAAATAACGATTTTGTTTAATATGAGTTCTATCTTAAAATGGCATAAAGGCGAATAACATTTTGTTAGAGAGTTTCGTGCTTTTAATATAATATTAGATTTAGTGTACGTGCGTTGCACGTATTTTTTGCGTCTATCAGTAAATAAGTATATAAAATTTAGAGTAAAAATATTATGTGTAATAGCAATTGACGTCGAGATAGTGCAACATTCATTTAATTAGAAAATAGGTGTTATTGACAAAGTAGTTGAATGCAGAGTTATTAGATATCCTCTTAACTTGCAAATATTAAGAATTTAGGTAGGTTAATTATATAATTTTTGTATTTACATATATTTTATTGTGCAAAGATAATTATGATATGTTATATTTTATATCTAATCTAATATCTCTTTATAGACCGCGTTCTTGGTGTAAAAAAAATTATTCCAAGTATTAAGTGGTATATATATCATATAGTATGTATGATTATCCTTGGTAAAATATTTTTTAAAATTATATGCATTTTTAGATTTAGTTAAGCTTATTCGAATGTGTGAATAAAATATGATAAAATTTTCTTCTCTTATTAATTACTTAGTACTTTTATCTCCCTCTTTAAGTGTTATTTTTCCTCCTCTACGTGTGTTTATTTTTATACTTCTAATGATTTAACTTTTCAACGTCAATTCACTTTTTCTAAAATAACTTTCTTATCTCTTTTGATTGATTTATAAATGGGAAAGTAAATCTTTTTTAATTTTTCTCATTAGTACATGAATTGTTTCTCGTTAGTACATGAATTTCATGAAAAAATTAAGGTCTCTTATTATATAGATTGGATTTAGACCATCAATTTTATTGCGCGCATACGATTAGCTATGAAATTTTATTTATTTAATTTTGTATTTTATTTTTCTATTCTTCAATCTTAGTGATTACTTTTCTTACAATTCAAGTCAGTCAAACAAATTGACATTTAATGTTCTTTAATAATCCATCATATTACTCAGAAGCTTTGATCCATCAAAGAACAAAAGTTTATATTTCAAGACATGTTTAATGATGATCCATCAAAGAACAAAAGTTTATATTTCAAGACATGTTTAATGAATATTATTTCCTTTTCTTTTTTTCACCTGCTAGGCTCCTTAAATTTTCAAATTTTAATGAAATTTAATGGCTTAAAATTGAAGATATTCATCAGACATGCATCGTCATATATTCAAGTCTTTTCAAGTGAATTATTTGATTATTTACTCGCAAAATGTGATCACTGATACATGATACATATAAAAAGTGACAATCAGACCATACCCCCATGGGTGGCCAAGTTGATTGAGAAGAAAATCCTCAAATAGGAGGTTGTAGGTTCAAACCCCCTGCATGCTTCTCGGTGGAGCGATTCCCTAGTTTACAAAAAAAAAATGTTCTATATCTCTAAAATAATGTTCACGCTATCAAAGATTACAAAATATGATTTAAAATCATAGATGAGTTAATATACGTCTAAAATAAAGTTTATTATGAAAGAATATAACATATATTACACTAATATTAAGAAAGTTGTCACATTTGGTTTTATTTGCTGAAATAATTCTTTCCAAATTTATTTTATACTCGAGGGAGTAATATATCTCTTCGAAAAAATTATTAAAGTGTTTATTATCTAATTTTATTTACCTGTAGGTTATAGAGTATTTGACTTTGTATCCAACGTATCTATGTCCGTATCCAACATATCTATCTGCGCATGGTCATCACCAAGAGGAGTTTTGAATTGTCTACCACACAAATAAGAATTATTAATACGAAAAAGTGATTTCAAATAAGGAACACAAATCAAAGAAGAAAAAGATTATATAAACTAAAATTTAATCGTTTTTAAAGTCCTAAATATTAGGACTTTCAGCATAATTCAAATAATTAAGAAAAATTTAATAATTAAAGTTTTAGTTGATTTTAAATCCCTAAATATTAAAAAATAGTTAAATTATAACTTTTTCCAATGAAATCTATTTATTTTTATCCTTTAAAATATCTTTCACATTAGATAAAATAATTATTAAATTATTTCTCTAAAAATTAAAAATTTAAAATCAACTAAAATTTTGCATATTAAATCCTTCTGTGTTTGAACTTCTATGCAATAAGTCATAAATATAGGGCTCACCCATTCTATAAGCATGAAAAAACCGAAACAAAATATTTCCTTTTATGAGAAAAAGAAAACTTAAGGCTCAACAAGATGCAATTTTCTTCGTTGATCAATAAAAAAGAAAGATGTCATCCTTTGTGTCCTAATTTTAATAAAAACATATTCTAACTTATAGACAAAATCTGTTCTTAATGAATATTCATCATTTTTTAATTATTTCAACAAATGATAACTTTTATATTTTTATATATTTAATTATTTAGCAAATACTATTTCAGATCAAATAGATATCAGTACTGTCCATTCAATTACAAAAAAAACATTAACAAAAGAGGAAGAAACTTAAAAACCAGGAAGAAAAATAAAAACTTGACTACTCATGTAGGTTTAATCAACAAAATTTGTGCAACACACAACAGAAAGACGTACATTGGCAAATACTATTTCAAATCAAATAGATATTAGTACCGCTCAATCAGTTACAAAAATGTCACGACCCGAATTTTTCACCATCGGGAGTCGTGATGGCATCTACTCATGAAAGCTAGACAAGCCGAGTATTATAGATTCATTAACCTTTTTACTTAGCCTTTTTAACAGTTCATATAACGGATAATCAACAACGTCAATATTATAATAAACAGAAATGCGGAAGACGAAAACTAATAGTTTAACCATATATTAGTGCAGAGTCCAACATACAACTCTACCCAGAATTTGGTGTCACAATGTCACGGATTATCTACGAATACTACAAACAGTGGTCTGAAAGATAAATACAAAGTTGTCTCTGAAATATATAAAAGAAATAGAATGGAAAGATAGAAGGAGACACCAAGGCCTGCAGACGCCTGCAGGACTACCTCGGGTCTCCCCCACTGGACTGAAGGCAGCAACCTCATTGTGGTCCAAAAGTTGTAGCACCGGGATCTGCACATAGTACAGAGTGTAATATCAGCACAACCGATCCCATATGCTGGTAAGTGTCTAGCCTAACCTCGGTGAAGTAGTGACGAGGCTAGAACAAGACTACCAAATAAACATATGCAGTTATATCATATACAAAAAGTAATAATGACATAAACTAGCAGTTAAAGATGGGACGAGAAAACATGTTGCGGTGAATATCATGTACAAACAAAATTTCAGTAAAGAAGTGAAAGGAACACGAAAATCAACTGTAAGCAAGAATGAGAAAATCAATGACAAGAGCACGGCATCACCCTTCGTGCTTTTACTCTCGTCATCACCATAAGAATTAATATAATCGGCACGACATCACCCTTCGTACTTTTACCTCACATAGTCATGGCACGGGATTATCCTTCGTGCATTATCACTCATATCATACCACGGCATTATACATCGTGCGGCAGGGCATCACCCTTCATGCTTTTACCTCACAATATCGGCACGGCATCACCCTTCATGCATTAACACTCTCTTACAAATATCATGCACGACATCAACCTTAGTGTTTTTACACTCTTCCTTACCCAAGAAACAATCACAAGGCAATACGGGCAAGGGAATCAATAAAATTACAATAGGATCCCAGCAAGGGAACAATAGCTAACAACAATATCCTGGCAAGAGAAGCAATATCATGAGTAATAACATCCTGGCAAGGGAGATAATATCAAAAGCAATAACATCCCGGCAAGGGAGACAATATCATAAACCTCTTCTCTTTTCCACAACTACTTCACAACTCAATTCTCAACTTGAGCCAACGCTCTACAATGTTTAATTACCAATAATACTTTCACAAGCCTTGTTCAAAAATAGAAATCATCATATAAAGCATAAACAATACCAAACGGGGTCACATCAATCATAGTATAAGACTCACGGGCATGCTTGACACCGACGTATAGATACTCGTCACCAAACTTATACGACGTACTAAACAATTAACACATAGCAAATAAGACACAACTTCTAATCCCTCAAGCTAAGGTTAGACCAAACACTTACCTCAATGCCACGAATACAATTCAAGCCTCAACTACTGCTTTACCCCTCGATTCCACTTTCAATTCGCTTGTATCTAGCCACAATTTACTTAATAATATTAATAAATGCTAAATGAATCAATTCTAATGCATGAAAATAGGTTTTCTAAAGATTTCCCCAAAAAGTCAAAAATCGACCCCGGACCCACATGGTCAAAACCCGAGGTTCGAACCAAAACCCGATTACCCATTCACCCCCGAACTCAAATATATAATTTGTTTTGAAATCGGACCTCAAATCGAGGTCCAAATCCCCAAAATTTAAAAATCCTAAGTTATACCAAAACACCCAATTTCCCCATGAAACCCTTGATTTTTGAATTGAAATCATGTGAAAAGATGTTATAGATTGAAGAAATGAGTTAGAAATGACTTACAATTGATTTGGAGAATAACTTTTCTTGGGAAAATCGCCGAAGAGAGTTTAGGGTTTGAGCGAGTTTGAAAAATGAAGAATATTCGTCTAAGTTTGATTTTACATAGGTGCACATATCGCATTTCCGATGTCATGTTTGCAAATGCGAACTCGCAATTGCTGCCAAGGCTTCGCAATTGCGAAGGAAGGCCTGCCTTGTTAACTTCGCAAATGCGAACAACCGTTCGCAATTGCGAACACTGTTGGAGTCGCTTTTGCGATTGGAATTTCGCAAATGCGAAGGTCACCCCCTGCCCAGTCATTGCAAATGTGATGGTTAGTCGCAATTGCGAAGCCTGCAGACCTGCAATATACCGGCAGTTTTCCTAAGTCCAATTTCATTCCGTGGCCTATCCAAAACTCACCCGAGCCCTCGGGGCTCCAAATCAAACATGCACACAAGTCTAAAAATATCATACGGACTTGATCATGCGATCAATCATCAAAATGACATCAATAACTATGAATTAAACATCAAATTCATGAAATCACTCAAGAACATCATATTTCCATTTTCTCAAATAAAGGTCCGATTTATACTAAACGAACTCCGATTCTTACTTAACTTCACAGATTCAACAAAATTATTATATAAGACCCGTACCGGGCTTCAGAACTAAAATACGGGCCCGATACCATCAGTTTCAAACATCTTTTCTTTTCCAAAAACTCTTATAATTTCAGTTAAATAATTTCTTTCAAAAAATTATTTCTCGGGCTTGACACCTCGGAATTCGATTTCGGGCATACGCCCAAGTCCTATATTTTATTACGTACCCTATGAGACTTTTAGATCACGGGTCTGGGTCTGTTTACCAAGAATGTTGACCAAAGTCAACTTTAATCAATTTTAAAAGCCATTTTCCTTATTTTTCTTAGATTTCACATAAAAGCTTTCTAAAAATGCGCCCGGACTGCGCACACAAATCGTGGTGAGACGAAAAGAGTTTTTAAGGCCTCGGAACACAGAATGTACTTTCAAAACGAGTGATGACCATTTGGGTCATCACATTCTCCACCTCTAAAACAATCGTTCGTCCTCGAATGGACATAAACAAAGTACCTGGGTCGGAGAAAAGATGGTGATATCAGCTCCGCATATTGGACTCGGACTCCTAGTTAGCTGCCTCTACAGGTTAACCTCTCCACTAAACACAAACAGAAGGGAAACTCTTCGATCTCAACTGACGAACCTACCGGTCTAGAATAGCTATCGGCTCCTCCTCATAGGACAAGTCCTTGTCCAACTGGACAGTGTTGAAGTCTAACACATGGGATGGATTGTTGTGATACTTCCAAAGTATGGATACATGAAACACTGGATGCACGGCTGATAAACTCGATGGCAACGCAAGTCTGTAAGCCACCTCTCCCACTCGATCAAGAACCCCAAAAGGACCAATGAATTTAGGGCTTAGCTTGACCTTCTGTCCAAATCTCATCACGCCCTTTATAGGCGACACTCGAAGCAACACCCGCTCGCCGACCATGAATGCCACATCATGAACCTTACGGTCGGCATAAATCTTTTGCCTGGACTGAACTGTATGAAGCCTAACCTAAATGATCTTGAACTTGTCCAAGGCATCCTGTACTATATCCGTACCCAACAACCGAGCCTCTCCCGGCTCAAACTACCCAACCGGTGACTGACACCTCCTACCATATAAAGCCTCATAAAGAGCCATCTGGATGCTTGACTAGTAGCTGTTGTTGTAGGCAAACTCCGCTAAAGGCAAGAATTGATCCCACGAGCCTCCAAAGTCAATGACACAAGCTCAGAGAATATCCTCCAAAATATGAATAGTACGCTCGGACTTCCCGTCTGTCTGATGATAAAATGTTATGCTCAACTCGACCCGTGTGCCTAACTCACGCTGAACTACCCTCCAAAAATGTGAGGTAAACTTCGTACCTCGGTCAGAAATGATAGACACGGGAACACCATGAAGACGAACAATCTCCCGGATATAGATCTCTGCCTCAGAAGTATAGGAAACAGCCACAAGAATGAAATGCGCTAACTTGGTCAGCCTATCAACAATAACCCACACTACATCGAACTTCCTCTAAGTCTGTGGGAGTCCAGCAATGAAGTCCATAGTGATATGCTCCTACTTCCACTCAGGAATCTCAATCTTCGGGAATAAACCACCAGGTCTCTGATTACCTATTGACAATTCAAACACCGAACCACATATGCAACAATATCCTTCTTCATCCTCATCCACCAATAATGATGCCGCAAGTCCTGATACATCTTAGTGGCGCCCGGATGAATGGAGTACTGGGAGCTATGGGCCTTCTCTAGAATCAACTCTCGAAGTCCATTCATATTAGGTACACAAATACGATCCTGCATCCTCAAAACTCCGTCATCTCCAATTGTAACCTGCTTGGCACCCCCATGCCGCACTATGTCTCTAAGGACAAGCAAATGAGGATCATCATGCTGCCGATCTTGAATACGCTCAAATAATGAAGAACGAGTGACTGTACAAGCTAATACATGACTGGGCTCAGAAATATCCAACCTCACGAACTGATTGGCTAAAGCCTGAACATCCAAAGCAAGCGGTCTCTCACCGACCGGAATATATGCAAGACTGCCCATACTCACTGACTTTCTACTCAAAGCATCGGCCACTACATTGGCCTTTCCCGGATGGTATAAGATGGTGATATCATAGTATTTCAATAGCTCCAACCACCTTCTCTGCCTCAAATTTGGCTCCTTCTGCTTGAACAAATACTGTAGACTCTTGTGATCCGTGAATACCTCACATAACACGCCATACAAATAGTGCCTCCAAATCTTCAGCGCGTGAACAATGGCTGCTAACTCCAAATCATGAACTGGATAATTCTTCTCATGAATCTTCAACTGTCGCGAAGCATACGCAATGACATTGCCATCCTGCATCAACACCGCACCAAGTCCAATACAAGATGCATCACAAGAAACTGTATATGGCCCTCAACCTATAGGCAATACCAATACCGGCGTCGCAGTCAAAGCTATTTTGAGCTTCTGAAAGCTCGCCTCACACTCATCCGACCACCCAAACTGGGTACCCTTCTGGGTCAACCTGGTCATCGGGGCTGCAATAGATGAAAACCCCTCCACAAAACGACGGTAATAGCCTGTCAAACCCAAGAAACTCCGGATCTCTATAGTTGACGCGGGTCTAGGCCAGTTCTTGACTGCCTCTATCTTCTTCGGATCCACCTGAATACCCTCTGCTGAAACAACGTGACCCAAGAATGCAACTGAACTCAACCAGAACTCACACTTTGAAAACATAGCATACAACTAACTATCTCTCAAAGCCTGAAGAACCACTCTCAGATGCTGCTCATGCTCCTCTCGGCTACGGGAATAGATCAAAATATCATCAATGAAGACTATCACGAATAAATCCAAGTAAGGCTTGAACACTCGGTTCATCAAATCCATGAAAGCTACTAGGGCATTGGTCAATCCGAATGACATTACCAAGAACTCATAATGCCCATACCGAGTATGGAAATCTGTCTTAGGGACATTGGATGCCCTAATCCTCAACTGATGGTAGCCAGTTCTCAAGGAAATCTTCGAAAACACTTTGGCACCCTGAAGCTAATCAAACAAATTATGAATCCTCGGCAATGGATACTTATTCTTGATTGTAACCTTGTTCAACTGCCGATAATCTATACACATCCTCATCGATCCGTCCTTCTTCTTAACAAACAACACCAGCGCACCCCAAGGCGAGCCACTAGGTCTAATAAAGCTTTTATCAAGCAACTCTTGCAACTGCTCCTTCAATTCTTTCAGCTCAGGTGGGGACATACGATATGGCAGGATAGAAATGGGCTGAGTGCTCGGAGACAAATCAATGCAAAAGTCGATATCCCTGTCGGGTGGCACACCCGGCAAGTCTGAAGGAAATACCTTAGGAAACTCGCGAACAATAGGCACAGAATCCATAGAAGGAACCTCAGCACTAGAATCACGAACATACGCCAAATAGGCCAAACATCCCTTATCAACCATACGTCGGGCCTTCATATATGAGATAACCCTACAGGTAGAATGGCCAAAAGTCCCTCTCCACTCTAAACGAGATAAACCCGGCAAGGCTAAGGTCACAGTCTTGGAATGATAGTCCAAGATATTGTGGTAAGGTCATAACTAGTCCATCCACAATATGACATCAAAATCAACCATGTCCAAAAGTAACAAATCTGCTCGAGTCTCAAGACCCCCAATCACAACTATACATGAATGATGGACACGATCTACCATAGTAGAATCACCCATCGGTGTAGACATATATACAAGAGCACTCAAGGAATCACTAGGCATGACCAGATACAGTGCAAAATAAGATGACACATAAGAGTATGTAGATCCTGGATCAAATAGAACTGAAGCATCTTTACTACAAACCAGAACAATACCTATGATAACTACATCAGAAGCCTTAGCCTCAGGCCTGGTTGGAAGAGTATAACATCGGGGTTGGGATCCACCGCTTTAAACTACATCTCTGGGATGGACTCCTACTGGCTGGACTCAACCTCTAATGGCCTGACCTCTACCTCTAATACCTCTACCTCCACCTCTAGCATATCTACCTCCACCTCTAGCTAGCTGAGCGAGCGGTGGAACACTCGGTGCCTGAACCATGGCACGAAAACCCTGATGCTAAGAGCTGCTCAGTGCTCGAGAGCAAAATCTAGTATATGCCTCGTGTTACCACAAGTATAACAAGCCCCCGACTGCTGAGACTGCTGACCTTGACAACCTAAATAACCACTCTGAAAACTCTGGAGCAGAGGTGCACTGATAGGAGATGGCAGTGTACTATAGGGCAGTTGATCAAAATACTGCATCTGAGAACCACAGCCACCTGGAGCACCATGAGAAGCCTGAAGTGCTGAGTGAAACAACCTAGAAGAATGGCCCCTACCAAAAGAATCTCTACCTCCAGGTGAGGCACCACTAAACCTGCCCGAATGACGAGGCCTCTTGTCAGACCCCTGACCACTCCCTTGTGATAGAACCATCTCAACTCTCCTAGCCATATTGGCCGCATCCTGAAAAGAAATCTCGCTCCCGGTCTCCTTAGCCATCTGCAATCGAATAGGCTGAACGAGTCCCTCAATGAACCTCCTCACTCTCTCTCTCTCTCTCTCTCAATGGGAAGTATAAGAAGAGCATGACGAGCCAAGTCAATAAATTTGATCTCATACTGAGTAACAGTCATAAAACCCTACTGGAGACGCTCAAACTGCCTCTGATAGTTCTCCCTCTGAGTGATAGGAAGAAACTTTTCTAGAAATAGCTGAGAGAACTGATCCCAAGACAAAGTCGGTGACTCAGCTGGTCTAGCCAAACAATAATCTCTCTACCAAGTCTTAGCAGATCCAGACAAATGAAAAGCAGCAAAGTCGACCACATTGGTCTCCACTATCCCCATGTTCCGTAAAACCTCATGACAACTGTCCAATTAATCCTGGGGATCCTCAGAAGATGTACCACCAAAAGTAGTAGTGAAGAGTTTGGTGAACCTATCCAATCTCCACAAGGCATCAACAAACATAGCTGGCCCCTCTTCGGTCTGCGCCACAACACCAGGATGAACTATCCCAATTGGTTGAGCTGCTGGAGTCTGAAACTGGGGAGCCATATGCTCCGGAGTGCGAGTAGCAAGAGTCTGGGCTCCTCCTCCAGCTTGAGAGACAGCCGGTGCTACAGGAACCAATCTTGCCTGGCGACAATCTCCATAAGGCCCACTAGACGGACTAGAGCATCTTGAAGTACTGGGTGGCGATGAACCCCTCTAGGACCTGATCTGGTCCTGCTGGAACTGTCTGGGCTAGAAACTCATCGTCAAGCTCAACTTGAGGCTCTGCCGCTGGTGCTGCTGCTCGGGCTCTAGGCTGAGCCTTGCCTCTGCCTCGGGCCCTAGCACGGCCTCGACCTCTACCCCTCGCAGGAGCTGCTACTGGGGGCTCAGGCTGTTGGTTAGCTGATAAAGCGGTATGTGTTCTCACCATCTATGAAAGAACAAAGTGGAAGTTCAATTAGCATGGAGAAATCAAGTCGCACAACAGGAAAGAATAGATGTAAAGTTTTTCCTAACTCTGTAGTCTCTAGGGGAAAAACACAAACGTCTCCGTACGGATCCCTCAAACTCTACTAAGCTTGTCCATAAATTGTGAGACCTAAGAAACCTAGAGCTTTGATACCAACATGTCACGACTCAGATTTCCCACCCTCGGGAGTTGTGATAGTGCCTACTCATGAAAGCTAGGCAAACCGAGTATTATAGATTCATTAAACTTTTTACTTAGCCTTTTTAACATTTTAATATAACGGGTGATCAACAACGGAAATATTATAATAAACAGAAATGCAGAAGACGAAAACTAATAGTTAACCATATACTAGTGCAGAATCCAACATATAACTCTACCCAGAATTTGGCGTCACAATGTCACGGACTATCTACGAATACTACAAACAGTGGTCTGAAAGATAAATACAAAGTTGTCTCTAAAATACATAAAAGAAACAGAATGGAAAGATAGAAGGAGACGCCAAGGCCTGCAGATGCCTGCAAGACTACCTCGGGTCTTCGCCACTTGACTGAAGTCAGCAACCTTACTGTGGTCCAAAAGCTACAGCACCGGGATCATCACACAATGCAGAGTGTAGTATCAGTACAATCGACGCCATGTGCTGGTAAGTGTCTAGCCTAACCTCGGCGAAGTAGTGATGAGGCTAGGACAAGACTACCAAATAAACTCATGCAGTTATATCATATATAGCAAGTAATAATGACAAAAATTAGCAGTTAAAGATGGGACGGGGAACCATGCTACTGGAAATATCATGTACAAACAAAATTTCACTAAAGAAGTGAAAGGAACATGAAAATTCAACTATAAGCAAGAATGAGGAAATCAATGACAAGTGCACAACATCACCCTTCATGCTTTTACTCTCGTCCTCACCATAAGAATCAATATAATCGGCACGGCATCACCCTTTGTGCTTTTATCTCACATTGTCATGGCACAAAATTATCCTTCGTGCATTATCACTCATATCATGGCACGACATTGTACATCGTGCGGAACGGCATCACCCTTCGTTCATTAACACTCTTTCACAAATATCATGCACGGCATCACCCTTCGTACTTTTACACTCTTCCTTACCCAAGAAACAATCACAAGGCAATATGGGCAAGTGAATCAATAAAATCACAATAGGATTCCTGCAAGGGAACAACAACATAACAACAATAGCCCGACAAGGGAAACAATATCATGAGTAATAACATCCCGGTAAGAGAGATAATATCAAAAGCAATAACATCCCGGCAAGGGAGACAATATCATAAACCTCTTCTCTTTTCCACAATTACTTCACAACTCAATTCTATACTTGAGCCAATGCTCTACAATGTTTAATTACCAATGTCACACCTCCTTTTTACCACCCGAGAAAGGGATATAAGAGAGTTTTTCCATTTAAAGTGACATAATTCGAAATGGCCACTTGGGATAATTTATGGTGTCCCAAGTCACCGATTTATTTTTAAATACCAAATCGAGAAAATGTTCGACTTTATTTAAAATTCTGTGAACTAGAAATTCTAGACAAGCAATTTTGTTAACCCGGGAGAAGGTGTTAGATATTCCCAGGTTCCGTGGTTCTAGCACGGTCGCTTAGCAATTTATACTTGGCTTAAATTGTTTAACTACTCATTTTAGGACCTATGTGAATTTACCTTTTAACCGCTTTATTTCACTTGATTTATTCGTAATTAAAGTATTGAGCTACGCGTACGTATACTCTTTTCCTTTGGCGCGCCAAAAAATCATGTCACGCGAACGTGTCCACAATTAATAACGCTTTGTTTATTTATTAAGAAAGTTTGGTTGAAGTTGCATGAACACATCCCTCGAGTTACTTTTTAGAATTAAATTCGCAATTATGTTACGCGAATGTACATATAATCACAATAATAGTCTAAGTCGAGCCTAAAGCAAACTATGAGTGTTTAATATCTAAGTTGTAATACTAACATGAGGGCCATAGGTGATGGGTTTTGTTTGTATATGGCACACCTCAATTTTATTTTAACAAGGGTTGCATTTCACGTAAGCAAGACTAAGGATACTTGTATTTAAATCCTAATTTGAAGTTCAACCCAAGAATCTTTTAACTTAAAGTGTGAGAGGGCTATGCTTTTAAACTATTTCTTTTGAAAAAGAGTTTAGGCTTGGGTGTCCATCACTTGATTAAATCAGGAAACATTCAGCTTTGAAAAGCTTCATTTGGGCTCAAAGTTTGGCCCAACAGGAAAAGAACTCCAGGGCTCTTGCCCCTGTTGGAATTTAATCGAGTTTTTGCCCACATTAGGCCATAGACGGGCCCAATTGTAATTGTTTAATGCCTGGGCCTATCTACCTCTACCCTTAACTATACATACATACTTATGACAAAGACCTTTCTGATTACACGTTTAAACAGGAATAGAATATAAAGACTAAACATGATTCTGTTACTGAAAATTAATCAACTGAACATAAAAGTGATCCATGATAAAAAGGCTTCTAGACTAACTTAATGTTTGGGCCTATAGACTAGGCCCAAATCATCTGTGGTCCGTCTCTCACTTGGGTTGGAAATTCAGCCCTTTTTTTATCAAACGAGCAGCCTTTGGTTCTGCTCCGTGGGCTCAAAACCCAGCACCACTACTATTTTGTAAAACATGACAAACACAAAATTAAGCTCCTAATGCATCTGTTCTGAATCCTTGATACACGACACTAATACCTGATTTATTATAGTTTTTCAAAGTAGAATAAACAACTTTCAAAATCAACACCTTACATTAAGACTTGTTACATAACCTAACCATATTAAAGGCTTAACTATTACAAATTTTTATAACTGATATCATGAAGAATTCCTGCCTCTTTTGGACATGATTTGTCCATTAGAGCTTGGTCTTCTCTTGTTAAGGTAGCCTGATTCCCACTTTCTAGCTTTGAACCTGCTGATTTGGCCAACCAGTGACCAAATCTGCAGGCAGCAACTCATAGCCAAACAGACAAAGAAAGAAAACAAATGGTTTTGAGTAAAGAGGAAGCCATCAGATGAGAGAAAGAAGGAAAAACATAACCAACACACTTCATAATCAACATTAATAACCAAGAGTTTAGCTATAACACAAAGCTACTTTTACAAAATAAAACCAGCAAAAGGCACTCATGCATTGGCTAAGTTATATGCTAAATCATTTCAAGCCTTTAAGCACACGTAACCAAAACCAATTAAATGCATATCAAGACAAACTAACTGCTATCATGAAAGGCTTTCACATGCCATTTACAAATCCAATTTTACATTATTTCAAAAAATCATTACATAGAGAGAGTTGAGGCTAAATACCTATAAGCATCAAACAGACCAGCAGACAACAGGTGAAAGAAAAGAAGGAAATTGGCTGAAGCTTGAAAGAATAGGAACCAACACAGCAACAGCAACCCAAAATAGACCAGAAATTTAAACCAAATCCAAACCAACTTTGAAACCGGAAATCCCAGCTAAAGAAACCAAGAAAAATCCTCTACTTCTGTCACGACCCAAACCCGGACCCGGTCGTGCTGGCGCCTCTCGTGAAGACAAGGCCAGCCGACACATCCCATTTTTCAATTATTAATAATTAAGCATTTAAGAAAGAAAAAAATGATCTAAACATGATAAAATAAATCCGAAATAACAATGATAACATAAATACACGAAAGAACACCCATACACAGCCCTAACCGGGGTGTCACTAGTCATGAGCATTTACAAGTCATAATACACTTCTGCTAAATCCATAACTAATACAACTGTCAGAAGGGAGATAGAAGCGATAAAGGAGTAGAGACACAGGGCTGCGGACGTCAACAGATACCTCGTAATCTCTGAAAGCCCGCCTGAAACTGGAGGTATCAACACTCGAGAGCGGTGCCAGCTACGCCTGAATCTGCACACAAGGTGCAGGGAGTAAAGTGAGTACTCCAACTCAGTGAGTAACAAATGTAAATAAAGACTGAAAGTAAGAAAACATGTAAGGCACAAGGCATTCTATAATGAAGTTGTAAAACCATTTAGAAGCAGTAAAACAGTGGAAAGTCAAGTAAAAATCCTCTTTCAACAAGTAAACAAGTAATTGACAGGTAATTAAGGTAATGTAAACAATAGAAGTTCTCCCCTCGGGCACATTATCAACAAATTCGCCCCTCGGGCAACATCTCAGAATAGTACCAGCCCCTCAAGCAATCACATAAAACAATACCGGCCCCTCGGGCTCAATCTCACATCGTAATGGGTACCCGCGCTCACTGGGGGTCTGCAGACTCCGGGAGGTGCCCCTTACGGCCCAAGCACAATAACAAGCCATCTCGTGGCATCAAACTAGGCCCTCGACCTCATATCAATTAAGCCACCTCATGGCGTAAATATTTCAGGCCCTCGACCTCATATCAGTATCAGTGTTTCCTCACAACGTAGGCTCTCAGCCTTACTCAGTCAAAAATCATCACAAGCCTCTCGGGAAATAGTAAAAACAGTGTTTCTCAGCCCAAACATCATTTAAAATATAAGTATTAAAACTGAGTAAACATGGCTGAGTAGTAAAACAGTGGAAAATGACATGACTGAGTTCAAGTATAAAGTCAAAACAATGAGGAAATATCAATAAAAATCCTCGAAAGGTTCAAATAGTTGGCACTAGGCCCAAATATGGCATTCAGCCCAAGTAATGATGATAGCAAATAGTTTTCAATCAAATACGCTGTAAAATCATCAATCCGGACGGACAAAGTCACAATCCCCAATAGTGCACGACCCCACGCTCGTCATCAAGCGTGTGCCTCACCTCAATATAGCACTACGATGTGCAAATCCGGGGTTTCAAACCCTCAGAACATCATTTACAATCATTACTCACCTCGAACTCAAGCCCTAATCCTCAATTTAAGGCCTCTTAAACTCAAGCCCTAATCCTCCATTTTTAGCCTTTTAATTCCTTTAATTTCAGTCTTAATCCATGAAATACTCCCGTAGAAATGTGTTTTAGGTCCAAAATCCTTACCTTAACGAAGTTCCCTTGAAATCTCCCTTCCAAATTGTCCAAAAGCTCTCAAGCCGAAGTCAAAAATGGTGAAAACCTTCAAAAATCGCGAAGGCAAGTTTATATACATTCTTCCTAGACATTGTCGCATCTGCAACTCACCAACCGCTTCTGCGGTATTGCATTTGCGGTCAAACCTCCGCTTCTGCGGAAATTCATTAATCCAACCTAAATCGCATCTGCGGTTCTAGACATCCCTCAGCCTTTCCGCTTCTGCGACACACTTAACACACCTGCGACACCTCACCTGCTGTCCCCAAACCGCAAGTGCAAAAAT
Organism: Nicotiana sylvestris; assembly: GCF_000393655.2. Taxonomy (NCBI): domain Eukaryota; kingdom Viridiplantae; phylum Streptophyta; class Magnoliopsida; order Solanales; family Solanaceae; genus Nicotiana; species Nicotiana sylvestris. Next base: position 70,873,153 of record NC_091063.1, read on the forward strand.
ACCAGAAGCAGCAAACTTCAGTAGCTGCAATAACCTTCCAACTTCTCCGTTAACCATCCGAAATTATCCCGAGGCCCCCGAGACCTCAACCAGAAGCACAAACATAACCCAATACCTTATTCAAACTCGTTCCAATCATCAAAACACCTCAAACAACATCAAATCTACCAAATCACATCGGATTCAAGCCTAAGTTTCTAAAAATCTTCCGAAATACGCTTTCGATCAAAAACCCAACCAAACCATGTCTAAATGAGCTAAATTTTACACACACATCCCAAATGACACAACGAAGCTACTGCAACTTTCGGAATTCCATTCCGACCCCTATATCAAAATCTCATCTATCAACCGGAAATAGCCAAAATATCAACTTCGTCAATTCAAGCCTAATTCTACTCTGAACCTCCAAAACCTATTCCAATCACACTCCTAAGTCATAAATCACCTCCCGAAGCTAACCGAACTATAGGAACTCGCATCCAAGCCCTCTAACACATAAGTCAATATCTAGTTGACTTTTCCAACTCAAACTCCCTTGAAAGAGACTAAGTGTCTCAAACCTTATCAAAATTATTCAGGATTCGATCCGACCAATCTGATACCATAAAACACGGATAATAAAGCATAAAGAAGCAGAAATGAGGAAAACAGAGCGGTAACTCATGTGACGACTGGCTGGGTCGTCACATCCTCCCCAACTTAAACAAACGATCGTCCTCGAACGAGTCAAGAAACATACCTGAAGCCTCAAATAGGTGGGGATATCTGCTTCGCATCTCCCGCTCGGTCTCCCAGGTAGCCTCCTCCATAGGTCGACCTCTCCACTGCACTTTCACTGAAGCTATATCCTTTGACCTCAACTTTCGAACCTAACGACCCAAAATAGCTACTGGCTCCACATCGTAGGTCAAATCATCATCCAACTGAACCGTGCTGAAATCCAAAACATGAGACGGATCCCCAATATACTTCCGGAGCATAGAAACATGAAACTGGATGCACACTCGACAAGCTGGGTGGCAAAGCAAGCTCATAAGCCACCTCCCCAATCATCTAGAGCACCTCAAAAGGCCCAATGAAATGAGGACTCAATTTCCCTTTCTTCCTAAATCTCATAACACCCTTTATGGTGAAACCTTCAACAGAACCTTCTCGCCAATCATATAGGACACATCTCGAACTTTCCTATCGGCATAACTTTTTTGCCTCGACTGCATTATACGAAGCCTCTCCTAAATCACTTTCACCTTCTCCAAAGCATCATGAACCAAGTCTATCCCCAATAGCCTAGCCTCACCGGGCTCGAACCAATCAACTGGAGATCTACACCGCCTCCCATACGAAGCCTTATATGGAGCCATTTGAATACTCGACTGGTAGCTGTTGTTATAAGAAAACTCTGCAAGCGGTAGAAACTGATCCCATGACCCTCCAAAATCAATGACACAAGCACGCAACATGTCCTCCAATATCTAAATAGTACACTCAGACTGCCCGTCCGTCTGAGGATGAAAAGTTGTGCTCAACTCCACCTGAGTACCCAAATCTCTCTACACGGCCCTCCAAAACTGTGAAGTAAACTGACTACCTCTATCCGAAATGATGGAAACCGGAATACCATGCAAGCGAACAATCTCTCGGATATATATCCCTGCCAACCGCTGTAAAGAATAGGTAGTACACACAGGAATAAAGTGCGCGGACTTGGTCAGCCGATCCACAATCACCCAAATAGCATCGAACTTCTACAAAGTCCGTGGAAGTCCAACAACAAAGTCCATAGTGATCCTCTCCCACTTCCACTCAGGAATAACATCTGCTGAAGCAAGCCACCCAGTCTCTGATGCTTGTATTTCACCTGCTGACAATTGAGACACTGAGCTACAAATCCCACAATGTCTTTCTTCATTCTTCTCCACCAATAATGCTGCCTAAAATCCTGATACATCTTCGCGGCACACGGATGAATGAAATACCATGAGCAATGGGCCTCCTCCATAATCAACTCCTGAAGCCCATCCACATTGGGAAATCCGACCCTACATCCTCAATACCCTATTATCACCAATGGTCACATCTCTAGTATCATTATGCTGAACTCTATCCTTAAGGACACGCAAATGCAGATCATCATACTGACACTCTCTGATGTGATCATATAAGGAAGACCGAGAAACCATACAAGCCAATACCCGACTGGGTTCCAAAATATCTAACCTCACAAACCGATTGGCCAAGGCCTGAACATCAACTGCAAGAGGTCTCTCCCCAACTGGGATATATGCCAAACTCCCCATACTCTCTGCCTTTCGGCTCAAAGCATCGGCCACCACGTTGGGCTTTCCCGGATGGTACAATATAGTGATATCATAGTCCTTAAACAACTCCAACCATCTTCGCTGCCTCAAATTAAGATCATTTTGCTTGAACGAATACTGAAGACTGCGATGATCAGTGAACACCTCACAAGATACGCCATACAGGTAATGCTTCCAAATCTTCAACGCGTGAACTATGGCAGCCAACTCCAAATCATGAACGGGGTGGTTCTTCTCATAGGGCTTCAACTGACGAGAAGCATAAGCAATAACTCTACCTTCCTACTTCAATACACAACCAATCCCAACTCTTGAAGCATCACAATACACGGTAACCTGAAGCTGATGGTAAAACCTACACTAGAGATGTGGTCAAAGCTGTCTTGAGCTTCTAAAAGCTATCCTCACACTCGTCCGACTATACAAATGAAACACCCTTCTGAGTCAACTTAGTCAAGGGCGATGCGATGGATGAGAATCCCTGAACCAACCGGCGATAACAGACTGCCAAACCAAGAAAGCTGCGAATCTCTGTAGCTGAGGACGGTCTGGGCCAACTCTGAACCACCTCTATCTTCTTCAGATCAACCTGAACACCCTAGCTGGACACCACGTGCCCTAGGAAAGCCACTGAACTGAGCCAAAACTCACACTTGGAGAATTTTTCATAAAGCTTCTCCTCCCTCAATCTCTACAACACAACTCTCAAATGCTCCGCATGCTCCTCCTGACTACGCGAATACACCAGAATATCATCAATGAAGACTTTGACAAACAAATCGAGATAAGGCCAGAACACGCTGTTCGTCAAATGCATGAACGTTGTTGGGGCATTGGTCAGCCCAAAAGACATCACCAAGAACTCATAATGACCATATTGGGTCCTGAAAGCCGTCTTAAGAATATCTGAGTCCTTGATCTTCAACTGGTGATAACCTGAACGGAGATCAATCTTGGAGAACACCCTCGCTCGCTGAAGCTAGTCGAATAAATCATCAATACGAGGCAAATGATACTTGTTCTTAATTGTTACCTTGTTCAATTGCCTATAATCAATACACATCCTTATAGTGCCATCCTTCTTCTTCACAAACAGAACCGGTGCACCCCAAGGTGACACACTAGGCCGAATGAACCCTTTATAAAGGAGTTCCTGAAGCTGTTCTTTCAATTCTTTCAACTTCGCTGGTACCATACGATACAGCGGAATAGCAATGGGTTGAGTGCCCGACACCAGGTCAGTACCAAAATCAATATCCCTGTCTGGTGGTATGCCCGGCAGGTCTGCAAGAAACACATCGGGAAAATCCCTCACAACTGGAATAGAATCAATACTAGGAGCCTCAGCTCCGACATCCCTCACAAACACTAGATATGAAAGACAACCCTTCCCAACCATACGCTGGGCTTTCAAGAATGAGATCACTCTACTAGGAACATAATCAGTCACACCTCGCCACTCAATCTGTGGCACACCCATCATTGCCAATGTGACTGTCTTAGCATGACAGTCCAGAATAGCACGACACGGAGATAACCAATCCATGCCCAAAATGACATCAAAATCCACCATGCTCAATAGCAATAGATCCGCTCGGGTCTCCAGACCCCCAATAGTCACCACGCACGATCGGTACACATGGTCTACAATAATAGTATCGCCCACCGAGGTAGATACATGAACAGGTAAAGCAAGAAACTCACGACGCGTACCCAAATAATGAACAAAGTATGATGACACATAGGAAAAGTGGAACCGGGATCAAATAATACAGAGGCATCTCTGTGATAGACTGAAATAATACTTGTAATGACAGCATCTGATGCAATAGTATTGGGTCTGCCTGGGAGTGCATAGAAACGGGCCTGACCGCCCCCTGATTGGCCTCCCCCTCTGGGGCAACCTCTAGCTGACTGATCTTCACCCCTAGCTGGCAGAGCGGGTGGTGATGTAGCAATTGGCGCTGAAGCCGATGACTGACCCCTCTGCTGGGATGAACTAGCAAAATGACGAGGACATTGCCTCCACATGTGACCCATCTCACCACACTCAAAACAACTCCCAGGTGCTGGAGAAAGAGACTGAAGGGAATCCCTCGCACCAGAGTGACTAGCAGATGCACTCGTCAAAGAAGAGCCCTGAGCTGATGGAGCACGGGATGAACTCTCAGCTGGAAGGGCGCTGAGTGATGACTGGACCTGCTGAGATCTATTATAACCATGACCCGAAGATGCCCCACGATAACCTGGGCGAGCTGGCTGAGCAGGCCTGAATGAACGACCTCTACCGTGCTGAAACTGACCCCTCGAATGAGCACCACTATAGCTACCAGATCCTCGAGGCCTCTTGGCCTCCCTCTCCTCTCGCTCCTGACGGCGAACAGACTCAATCTCATGAGCGATATCAACCACCTCCTCGAACCACCAATCACCCTCTCTCTGGTCATAAGAATACGGAGCTGATAAGTAAGACAATCAACAAACCTCCTGATCCTCTCTCGATCTGTCGGAACCAACCAGATGGCATGACGAGCCAACTCAGAAAACCTCAACTCGTACTGTAACACAGTCATATCCCCCTTACGTAACCACTCAAACTGCCTACACAACTTCTCTCTGTGAGACTGCGGCACGTACTTCTCCAAAAAAAGAACGGAGAACTGCTGCCAGGTAAGGGGTGTTGCACCAACAGGCCTACGCCTCTCGAAATCCTCCCACCAAGTGAAAGCAGCTCCTAAAAACTGGTAGGTGGTAAAAGCGACCCCGTTGGTCTCCAGAATATCTGCAGTACGAAGCATCCTCTGACACTTATCCAAAAAGCCCTAGGCATCCACAAGCCTTGTTCAACAATAGAAATCATCATAAAAAGCATGAACAATACAAAAACGGAGTCACATCAATCATAATATAAGACTCACGGGCATGTTTGACACTGACGTATAGATACTCATCACCACACCTATACGTCGTACTCAACAATTAACACATAGCGAATAAGACACAACTCCTAATCCCTCAAGATAAGGTTAGACCAAACACTTACCTCAAAGCCACGAACACAATTCAAGCCTCAACTACTGCTTTACCCCTCGGTTCCACTTTCAATTTGCTTGTATCTAGCCACAATTTACTTAATAATATTAATAAATGCTAAATGAATCAATTCTAATGCATGAAAATAGGTTTTCTAAAGATTTTCCCAAAAAGTCAAAAATTGACCCCAGGTCCACATGGTCAAAACCCGAGGTTCGAACCAAAACCCGATTTACCCATTCATCAACAAGCTCAAATATATAATTTGTTTTGAAATCAGACCTCAAATCGAGATCCAAATCTCCAATATTTAAAAATCCTAAGTTCTACCCAAAACACCCAATTTCCCCCATGAAAACCCTTGATTTTGAATTGAAATCATGTGAATAGATGTTATGGTTTGAAGAAAATGAGTTATAAATGACTTACAATTGATTTGGAGAATAACTTTTCTTTGGAAAATCACCCAAGAGAGTTTAGGGTTTGAGAGAGTTTGAAAAATGAATTTTTTTGTCTAAGATTGATTTTACACAGGTGCAGATATCGCATTTGCGATGTCATGTTCGCAAATGCGAACTCGCAATTGCGGCCAAGGCTTCACAATTGCAAAGGAAAGCCTGCCCTGTTAACTTCGCAAATGCGAACGACCGTTCGCAATTGCGAACACTGTTGGAGTCGCTTTTGCGACTGGAACTTCGAAAATGCGAAGGTCACCCCCCCTGCCCAGTCATCGCAAATGCGATGGTTAGTCGCAAATGCGAGCTCGCAATTACGAAGCCTGCAGACCTGCAATACACCAACAGTTTTCCTAAGTCCAATTTCACTCCCCGGCCTATCCAAAACTCACCCGAGCCCTAGAGGCTCTAAACCAAGCATGCACGCAAGTATAAAAACATCATACGGACTTGCTCAAACCATCAAAATGACATCAATGACTATGAATTAAACCTCAAATTCATAAAATCACTCAAGAACATCAAAATTTCTATTTTCTCAAATAAAGGTCCGATTTATACCAAACGAACTCCGATTCTTACCAAACTTCATAGATTCAACTAAATTATTATATAAGACATGTACCGGGTTTCGGAACCAAAATATGGGCTCAATACCATCAGTTTCAAACATCTTTTCTATTCCAAAAACTCTTATAGTTTTAGTTAAACAATTTCTTTCAAAAATTCATTTCTCGAGTTTGGGACCTCGGAATTCGATTCCGGGCATACGCCCAAGCCCCATATTTTACTATGGACCCTACGAGACCGTCGGATCACGGGTCTGGGTTCGTTTACCAAGAATGTTTACCAAAGTCAACTTTAACCAATTTTAAAAGCTATTTTTCTTAGATTTCACATAAAGACTTTCCGGAAACGCGCCCGGATTGTGCATGCAAATCGAAGTGAGACAAAAAGAGATTTTTAAGGCCTCAAAACACATAATTTACTTTCAAAACGAGCGATGACTTTTTGGGTAAAAAAACATTAAGAAAAGAGGAAAAAACTTAAAAATCAGGTATAAAGAAAATTAAATACTTGACTATTCATGTAGGTTTAACCCAAAAAGTTTGTGCAACACACAACAGAAAGACATACATTACAGAGTTTTTAATTAAGCTTCAATTAAAAAGGGTAAACAACTATTTACTGAAGATAATTTTAAACTGATATTGGTACATGGAATATCATAAGTAAAAATCAAAACTGACAAGCATAAAAAAATTACCTCCACACACGTCCATGTTATCAAGACTTTATGATAAAAAATATGAAATACTGGTTCCTTTTATGAAAGTGTTTAGCTCCTTATTCTAAACGGTTATGATTTTAAAATTGTAGAAAACCTAACCTTTTTTTTGTGTGTATCCTTCGGCGATTTTAGTAAAAGAAGACTAAACCTAAACTAACATTAATTGATGCTTCTTGTTTGATTTTGGTAAAATAATACCAAGCCTAAAGCAAAAATAAATGCTGTTTCTGATTTTGTTTTGGTTTAAAATTCTAGACAACAAAAAAATTAACTTTGTAACCTACGAAAATTATTATAAGTACAAAAAGAATACTAAACCTAGAGTCATAATTGTTGTTTCTTATTTACTTTTGGTTTAGAATTCTAGAAGACCAAAAAGTGGCTTTAATTATGATAAAAGAAGCTAAATCCAGACTAACATTAATTGCTCGGTAATCTGGTTAAAGAATCCTAATCTAAAATGACACTAATTACGGTAGAAAAATATAATGCTAAAACCTAAAGTGACATAAATTGTTGGGCAATTTAATTTTGGTTTTCTCGAAATACCTATTTGTATTAAATTACGAATTTATCCAACATAAATTATATTTACAAAATGTTGAAAAGCCGAACGACATTTTGCTAAGAGCCTTCGTGCTTTTAATATATACTAGTTCCTCGACACGTGCGTTGCACGTATATGCCGAATCAAGTAATAACACGATTTATAAAATAAAACTAATATTCTTAAAATAAAATTTTAAGTAAATAATTATACATTAAAAATAAAGTACCAGTTTTATCAATAAAAAATCACCTATGAAGATAAACAATCAAAATTTACTTAGATAAATGCAAGCATTGGAAGTTTGTTAAAACACAAACACCAAACTTTGCAACAGACGATTAACTTAAAGCCAAATAATAATTCCATCACCGAGTAAAACATACTCATATTGAAGATGTTGGCTAAAGGAGCCAATATTTTTTTTTTTGAAAAAAATAATGTCAAACATCTCGCGGCAAAATATCCATCGTCCAAGTCCTCATTGTGAGCACGTGATTTTTATCTTACGCGACAATCGCTCCAAAAGAAATAAAAAATAATAACAAATGGTCCTGCTGTACAATTTTTGGATTTTACATGGCACTTTGTTAATTATTTATGATATTTTTGCCCATTTTATCTTATCAAAACAAAATACAAAAAATGTATGTGTCATGCGTAATTGGAACCGTAATCCGGTTGTTAAATAAGAAAACCATAAATAGGCATCTTTGTCCGTGATTTTTGTTTTGATTTTTACCTGCTTCAAATATTTTAATATGTGTGTGCAAATAATTGTATTAAGTGTCTATTTAATTTTATTTCTGATTTACTTAGGTTTTGTTTTAAAATAAAATATAATAATAAAAAATAAATAATAATAAAAGAGAGTGCAAAATTGGGTTGAAAATCAGTTGGGCTTATTTTCACTTTTAATTCAAGGCCCAAAATTCAAATCCAAAACCCCTGTGTGACCCGGTCCAGACCAGCCTACTCCAAAAGCCTTCAAACGACACCGTTTTAACCTGATCTAATCTGGGCCGTTGATCTCAGACTGATCAACGGCCTAGATCACATTCCCATACCCATAAACTAACCCGACCCGTCTTACCCAAACCAACCCCCAAACCCTGAATGAGAAACGACACCGTTTCCTCATCAGATGAAAGATCTGAGCCTTCCATTTCGCCTCATCCAACGGCTGAGATCAACCCCACCCATCTCATATATAAGTTTCCAACCATACCCTGCCCCCCTATCCAATACCCCAGCCTTCGTCCTCATCCCCTTCCCCACGAAACCCTAGTCGCCCCCTTATTCCTCGCCATTAATCTCGGCGGCATGAACGCCGGTGACCTTCACCTTAACACCCTAGGACCACCTTGACACCCTGAACATGAATTTTTTGACCGTTTAGGTCGAATCATCCTTTAGGTTCTCGAATCTTCGAATAAAGATTCGAGCAAAAAACTCGATCCACACCGATGCACCCCAGTTTCGTACCAGATAGTCCCCAGACCCCCCTCGTGACCAAACCATGCTTGGTTTGGTCCGAATCTAACCATGGAAGCCCAAATCCCAAATCTACCATCCACGAACCCTAGAAACCCCAAGCCTGGTCCGTGCTTGCTCAAGCCAAGAGATTAGGGTCTAATGGACCTTAATCGAAGTGTTTCTCATCTAAGAAACACTTCAATTAGAGTCCGTTCAACCTTAAAAAGGGTCTGTTCAAACACAAGCTGATTTTCTGTTTCTTCTTTCAAAGTTTTTAAGGTAAGTTTGTTTTCTCTTTGTTATTCAGTACGTGTGTGGTTTCAAGGTCTGTTCATATTTTGTGTAATTTGTTTCGAATTTTATCAACTGTGTCCTGTCCACTTTGCCTGAACCTCGGTGTTTTGAGTCCTTCTTCTATTTGTTCTGATAATGTGTATGTATGTATGTGTTGTGCAATTAGCTGAATTTCAAATTTGAACTGATTAACTGATTCCTTGAGTACAATTCTGCTTAGTCAGTACAATTCAAATCATGTGCTTGATACTGTTAAATGTCTGATTTTTGGCTACAATTGTACATGTTATGATTAATATAGTCGAGTCGACATGTGTCGTCAATTAGTTTCAGCTGTCTGAACAATAACAAATTGACTTGTTTCTGCTAAGCATTGCCTGAATCGATTAGGAACTGAGTTTAGTTACTTATAATTGCTAATTTGATTTCAGAAATCTAAGGTGTAGGCTGTAATTGTAATATGAATTGATGGCATGTGCACTTGTGCACAACATGTGCATAAAGGCCCTGTTTGAATTAAAATAGTTTGACAGCATATGCTGTCAGACTACATTCTGCTGCCCATACTCTACTTTAGTTTCAGAAATAATAAACATTGCTTAAAGTGAGTCTGCCAGGGAATATCATGGGGTTTTGTTCATACTTAATTAGCCAAGTGGAATCTGAAAATGTGAGAGCACATGGGAGGGGTGTTGTGATGTTCTAAACAGGCTGTTAAAGGTTTGATTTTAGGCTTATAAAAGGGGGACTTCCATCAGTTTTAGAAAAGAGAAAACAAAGGGAGGAGACCATATAGATCCGAGAAGGGAGAGAAAAATACATACACATACACACATAGACATCCAGACAGCCCTTAAGATAGACAGGCATACAAACCTTGGGGGACAAATATAGAAATATACACACACACAGACAGAAATAGATAGAGAGAGGCATAACACAGAAAAGAGGAACTGCATTTTTATCTTTGTCTTGATTCTCACTGGTCTGGATTTGCCTGTCCCATATTGATTTTCTTCTGAGTCCTGTTTGAGATTACTAGTTGTGTGTAGCATCAGTTCATTTCGGGATCTATTCTGCCTAAATTCTGTTTCCATACCACTGGGAATTTGCTTCATTCTGCCATTTCTCCAGTGGCTTTAAACTACATCTTGCACTGGGATTTTGTTCTATTGGTTACCTGCTATTACTGCTACTGCATTTGTTGCCATCGTTACTCTGCTGACTCCTCTTCTTTCTTCAATTGTAACACACTTCCAAGTACACAATTTCTGAAACCATATGTTGTTGAAAGTTTGAAGTTGGAAGCAGAAATAAAGGAACAAATGGCTGTTTACTGCATAGTACTTGTGTTCAAATAGGTCGAATGTTAGTTTAGCCCATATTTGTTTAAATTCAAGCTGCAAATACTCTGTATGAAATAACATACATTCTGATTTGAGATGAAATATTAGATAGTATTTGTTTGTTATATCAGATGTGTTTTAATGCACCCAACCATCAGGTTTTGTCTTAGTTACGACATTATAACATAGAATCGTAGCAAGCGTCTGTACGTGTTTTATTTAGATCTCTAAACTGTTAAATCTGTCATATTTGGTTCCATTTAATTTCAAGATAAGTGTACCTTAAACTAGTTCTCGTGCAGCGTTACGCTAACAGGGTGATGATGCGCGCCAATCCTCTTGTTGGATTACTCGTTCCTATATAGGTTCGACATGGGCTTCGATATAGATTCATAGTTTCGAAATAATGCGTTGACTTTTGAGGAAAACTAATAGGCAGTTTGAATTCAAGTAGTAGTGGTTTTCTTATTAAATAGCCGATTTCATTTATCTAGCCTAAATGAGTTAATTTTAAAAGTCAAATTTGATATTATGGTGTGTCAATCTCACGTTTTAGTATTATTGAATAATAGAATATAGAATGAAAGCAGTTTTTCTTTGTACAAACTCGGTCGCAATTTTCCATTCGCATTAGCCGTAAACTAATAATTAATAAGTTACGTTTTTAGCATGTAATTAATTAAGAGATTTTCTTTTATTTTAGAGACGAACTTAATAGGAAAATATAGTCACTGTAGGTTTATCCTTTTAAATAAAAATGAGACGAGCCTCGACAAACAAAAATGCACAAGCTGCGGGGCCCTCTAAATGTATATATTAAAATACTTAGAATTCGGGACAGGCCGTTTAGCGAATTTTACGGCCTTCCCAAAATAACAATACGCTAGTTGCTTTAGGCGCACCTTTAATAATTTAACCTTCTTAAACACGGGTGCACATTGATGTGACCCAAATCCGAATCTCAACGGAGTCAAAATGTGTCGACGACCACGGGTGCATTGATTGTGACGTGGTTCGAGATGCATTTTCACGACGTTGCAATTCTATAAAAATAAATGATAATAATAAAAGCGGTTTAAACTTAATAAAAGCACATAAGTCACAACATGTATTTAAATCAGATATTTAGCCATTATAACAATTTAAGCGACCGTGCTAGAACCACGGGATTCGAGGGTGCCTAACACCTTCCCTCGGGTCAACAGAATTCCTTACTTAGAATTTCTGGTTCGCAGACTTCATTTGGAAAGTCGAAAATTTCCTCGATTTGGGATTCAAGATAAACCGGTGACTTGGGACACCAAAAGCCAAACCTTTCCCAAGTGGCGACTCTGAATTAAATAAATAATCCCATTTCGAATATTGTCACTTAAATTGGAAAAACTCCACTCGCGCATTTAACCCTTCGGGGCCGGGCGCGCAAAAAGGAGGTGTGACAGCTCTGGCGACTCTGCTGGGGATTATAACCCAGAACCATTGGTTCAGGGTTCAAGAATTCGAGCTTAGAATAATTGTTATATTTGGCTTTATTATCTGATCTTTATTACATGTTTTTGCATAACGTGCTAAATGTTGTCTTTTACCGCTTTGATATTATCTGAACTGTATATAAACTGTGCCGAAACCCTTCTCTTCTTACCTCCGGGGAGAAGCTCGCTGGTCGAGACTCCCTATTCTGTTAGTGTCAATACCTGAAATAAGAAAGAGGTCGGACAAGTTACAAAGCCGGACGATCTCGCGGGTCCCCGGTACGTAGCCCCCTCCTCGACTCGAGTTGTCCGCTCGGGTACACAGTCTAGAACAAATACCCAGGTTGTGAACCTAGTATAACGAAACTTCATGCCGGATCCCTAGTAGGAACGCTTATTTGCATCATGTTGCATTTGACTTAGGGGACTCAACACAGGGGTTGGGTCCGTCTAGGACTAGCAACCTGAAATGAAAAGACCATCCTGCTGCATCCTATTTGTTTTGCGCATTTATTTGCTTCAGTTCCGCATGCCGACCGGTTTCTAAAAAATAAAAGGAAAAAAAGCAGCGTAGGGAGATATTTACTTCTTTTGGAAAAACCAATGTCCGAGTAGTGTCGAAACCTCGCCGGAATTTCTTCTAAAAAATATAAAAAAGAAGAAGATTTGTCTTCTAGTTTGATTTTTTTTTAAAAAAAATATAATATAAAAATTTTCTGTTTATTCACTTTCAAAATCAAAAAAAGAGAAGGTATTTATTTAAAAGTAAAAAAAAAGACGGAAAATTCATAATTCAAAAAAAAAATGTTGTTTCTTTCGTAGTACCCCTTGTATAAATTCAGACTAATAGTCCAAATATTTCCTAAAAAAAACAAAAAAAAAAATATTTTCTTTAGCCTTTATCTCTTTTCAAAAGAAAAAAAAATAATAAAAATATATATTCTTGTTTTCTAGGTTTATTTTTTTATTCACGATGTCCCGAACTACGCCGGTTTGATTCTCACCGGATGTGAGATACGTAGGCAGCCCTCGTCGGGTTCAACCCCATTTTTTTGCTAAAATAGCCAAAATCAATAAATAAATAAAAAAAAGGGGAAAAAGATGTGTCAAATTTTAAAAGAGTCATAAATAAGTCAGGTGATGCTGTTTTGTCATAAATAGCCGAATGTTCCCGAAAAGGGACGCCGGAAGGCTGACTTTGCATAAACAGCCACCTTTGGGTCTTGTTTAGCATTTTTGTCCAGTTGACCCACACAGCCTTAAAATCTTCGTCCCCGAAGTATTTAAAGGCCGTGTTCAAAACTTGATCCCCTTTGTAATTTTTTTTTTTTTGAGTCAAGTCATTTTTGTTAAAATCACCTTAATAAATGTGCAGGATGAGCACGATGCAAAATGAACATTTTTCAATAATGACCAAAATCCCTGTCAAGTTACGGCTATGGTGGAATGATCTAGGTGTTGAAGGACAAAATGAGGTCAAGAAATATCTGAAAGGTCTCGTGGGTTTGTTGGAAATCCAGCCTCGGGGAGATATCATAAGAGCTTTGGTTACCTACTGGGACCCGGCGCACAATGTTTTCCATTTCTCTGATTTTGAACTCACCCCGACTTTGGAAGAAATGGCTGGGTACATCGGGAATGTTGAACTTCCGTTGAGGCAAAAATACTTGGTCGCCCCAAGAGTTGTCACGGTACATCGGTTCCTAGATTCATTGAAGATACCCAGAACAGTCCACAACCCAGATCTGGCAGCCGGATTTTGTACTCCATGCTTCATATATGATAGGTACGGTCATGAGGGGGATTCAATAATCCAATCAACAAACTGTGTAGCAAAGGTGTTCGTCAGAAGTGGGACAAACACAGATGGGTAGCGTTCATGATGATGTTCCTGTGCCTTCTGGTATTTCCAAGGAAAGACGGAAACATTGATTTGAAGATATCCGGGGTCGTCAGCACTTTACTCACGCAAAGTGACAGTACTCTCGCGCCTATGGTGGTATCTGACATCTTTCGAGCTCTTACAGCTTGTAAAGCTGGGGGAAATTTCTTCGAAGGTTGTAACTTGCTCCTACAGATATGGATGACCGAGCACCTCTGCCATCATTCCGAGATTTTGAGCCATGGTTCCCCGGAAAAGACTTGCATAGAAGAATCTTACACGAGAACCAAAGAGATCAGTTTGCCCAAAGGAGTCCTGGCATGGACCTCGTTCTTTCAAGCTCTTACTGCCAGCCAAATACAATGGACGCTAGGATGGTTGCCTGTTGATGAGATCCTATATATGTCGGCAGCTAAAACTCATTTCTTACTGATGGGGCTTAAGAGCATTCAACCTTACGCACCCTGCCGAGTTTTGAGACAGTTCGGAAGATGCCAGACAGTACCTCATGAGGAAGATCTTAGCACTCAAGCAGTTGAGATAAGTCCTAACGGACAATTCCCAGAAGCGAAGATTCGCCAAATCTGGAGTGAGTGTCAATATTTGAAATCAGATACTTGCGTGCGGGATCGAGCCAAAGGAGAGACGGCGCCAGGTTACCTTGCATGGTATAGAAGGGAACTTGAGCATGAAAGGCCGGCTAAAAGACCCCACATCCGGAATTTCACCGAATCATCGCAAAAGCAGTGGGATTGGTTAGCGAAGGAAAGAGGCTATTGCGCCGAAATCAGCAGGTTAAAGCAACAAGTGGAAAGCTTGAAATATGAGCACAACGTGCAAGTTGCTACCAATCTGGGAGAGCGGAACAGGTTAATTCAGGAAAACGAAATGCTCAAAGCCCAGATCAAACAGATAAGGGTGGATGTGGATAAACAGCCAAGGCGTCGATCAGACGAGCAGCTGATAAAAAGGCTAAAAAGTGAAATTAGGGAATGGCAAGATGGTTTGGAGAAATCTGAAAACGTCATGGCAGAGTTCAGGGCACAGTGGGATACAAGAGCAGATAAGCATCGCCGATACCTGAATCAATTGGAAGGAGACCACGAGAAAACTGTTGCTAAAATGAAGAGAAAGATGGCTACACTTGAGATCAAAGCAGCTAATCAGGCCAAGGATTTCCAAATTGAGAGCAGATACTGGTACGACTCAATAGCCCAGATGAAGTTGGAAGTACGGCGACTGAAGCATCAGCATATACAGGATGCTCAAGTATTCAAGATATGTAGCGATCAGATAAAACACCTACTCGTAGAGAAGAAGCAAACCAGAGATAGGATCAAGGCCATTGCCCATGCCATCACCAGACGATGTCTACGATGTGAGAACATGACCAGCGTTACCGTCCTCTCAGTAGTGATGGATTATGTCAAGCAGACTATGCATGAGCTGGAGCAACTTGAGAGGGATCTCACGCCTAGGACCGCGGCGAGGCCGAACGATGCCCCGCGGACACCAATTTTCAAAACCATAATGCACTCATAAGTCAAGCCTGTATCTTAGCATCTTCTGCCTGTTTTTCCCCTCAGGGTGATTTTTGGCCTGATTTGAGTCTAGGTTTATTTTCAAAGTTTGTTTTTTCTTTCGCAAAATGTAGTTTGTAATAGACCATTTCAACAATAAAGAGGTTGCTTCTTTTACGCTCATTTGTGTTTTTCGAACTACGTAATGATCTGATTCACATAGGCATCGTGATACGTAGGCAATCCTCATCGGATCCGGTTGAATTTCTTTTACTGCAAAATAAAAAAAATAATAATAAAAGAAAACAAAAAAAGGGGAAAAACTAATAAGAGGAAAAATGCCGGAATGACACATGCTCTCGTAGCAAACATGTAGTAATCCACTTAACTGTATAGGTGCATCATGCCCAACGTGAGATTGACTATCTGTTATTTGCTGCAAATTAACCGTGCGTTTGTCGTTAAGTATTCCAGGGTTTTTGGAAAAGATGGTTGGTTTGGTGAAAGTCTGGCCTCGCACTCATATTACACGAGGTCAAGAAGAAGTGTTCAACTACCTGTTGTTAGGACCAGAAGCAATACTCACACTTACTTCACCAGGTCAAAAGGAAGTGTGGAAATGTCTTCAGAAATTCCATTGCAAACAATCCCTATTTCCGAGGAGAGCTCGATCTCAGCCGTCCTCACACCTGAATCCGCAATTGCGGAGGAAAATAGAATCATGCGGCTCCGCATGTTGGAAATGCTGGACGACTGGAATAATGGGAAAGAGCCGCCAAGTGTCGTCCCCGGATTCCCTGAATTATTCTCCAGGACAAGTGGGACTTCTAATGTCCCCATAAATTATCCTGCTACCCCATTCGGGTACCCAGTCACCTCAGCCTTCTCTGCTGGATCGCCTTCTGAGCCTCATCCCCGAATGTCAGCCACCGATGCAAGCATGAACATCTTTACTGCACTGCCTTGCCCGATTACGGCACAACCTGCCATGTATAAGCCAAGCTTTGACTCCTCCTCTTTTACATTCCAAGCACCATCATTCTCAATGGAACCAACTAGGTTCGCTACCAGCACTAATCCTCCACCGCCTCAGTGCGAGCTTGCACCCGGGCAGGATCAGAACCCCAGAATTGCAGAACAAAATGAGATTGCCAAGAGAATGAGAAGCCTTGAACAATGTTTGAAAAATATGCAAGGATTGAGCGGGCAGAAGAGTGTCTCTTACGCCGACCTATGCATGTTCCCTCACGTGCATCTGCCAGCGGGTTTCAAGACCCCAAAGTTCGAGAAATACGATGGGCACGGTGACCCCATTGCACATCTTAAGAAATACTGCAACCAATTGCGGGAGCCGGCGGAAAAGAAGAACTGCTAATGGCATATTTTGGGGAAAGTCTAGTAGGGATAGCCTCGAAATGGTATATGGACCAGGAAATGTCTCGATGGCATATATGGGATGATCTCGCCAGAGATTTTGTGAAACAATTCCAGTATAACATCGACATTGCGCCAGACCGAAATTCTCTGTCGAATTTGAAGAAGAAACCTTCAGAAAGCTTCAGAGAATATGCTATTAAGTGGCGTGAACAGGCGTCAAGAGTGAAGCCTCCCATGGATGAAGTGGAAATGGTCACTACCTTTCTCCAGGCTCAAGAGTCTGACTATTTCCAAAACATGATGTCAGCCATGGGTAAGCCATTCGCGGAAGCGATCAAGATTGGAGAGATGGTGGAAAATGGTCTGAAAACAGGTAGGATTCTGAGTCAAGCAGCCATAAGGGCGACCTCCCAAGCCGTCCAAAGCGGGTCCGGAGGAATGACAAGAGGGAAGAAGAAGGAAGAAACGACCATGGCAGCCTCGGAAGCAAGGGAGTATCGTCATCCCAGGCCCCGTTTTCCGGAAAGAACCCCACAACACTACTACCCCCACTCAAATTTGGCATATGCTCATCAACCTTATATGGTCATGAATGCCCAGCCTTATGCCCATCCACCACAACAAGCCAACCGAGGCCCAGCTCCACCTCCCAGAAATCAGCCTCCTTACCGCAACCACTATAACCCACAACCCCCGCAGAATAACTTTCGCCCTCAGGAGCCACCTCGAAGGCGGACTTTCACGCCCATCGGTGAACCATACTCTACTTTGTTCCCGAAGCTAGTCCAGTTGGGGTTCTTGCAACCAATCCCTCAAACAAGGCAAAACCCTATGTCACCTTCTTACAAAGCTGGAGTCAGATGCGCCTATCATTCAGGGGCCGAGGGACATGATACAAATGACTGCTGGTCATTGAAAAGAGTGGTCGAGAATTTGATAGAGCAAGGGAAAATAATGCTAAGGGACGAGGAGATCCCGAATGTAACTAACAATCCATTGCCCGCTCACAATAATGGGCCGCTGGTCGGCATGATTTGTGAAGACAAAGAGTTCGACCCTGCCTTGAAAGCCATAATTGCCATTGTCGACACGGGGAGGAGGCCTGAAATAGACCAGAAATCAGAAAGGGGGGAGGAGGTCAAGGCTGCAGAAAGCAAGCCTGAAAAGAAGGTGGAGAAGAAAGTGGTACCAGCAAAGGGTGGAGTTCTTTACATACCGCGGGGTCAAGCCAAGAAGACGCAGAACTTCGGGATCAAAAAGACAAAACCTATGTACGTGCCAAAAGGGGCCTATGTGGTCCGGGGGACGATTCAACCACCTCGGCTGAATGAGCCAGTGGTTATCGGACGCGTGCCACAAAAGCCAATGACCAACCCGTCCACAGTGCCGTGGAATTATCAAAAGACTTTGGTAATGTACAAAGGTAAAGAGGTCATGGGAGAACTTCCAGAAAATACTTTCATTGGAAGGTATTCAAATACCCAAGAACTGAACAACGCCACACAAAGGCGCTTCCCGCCAAAGAAGCCCGTAAGTGTTGAAGAAGCGGAAGTGTTCTTCCAACAAATGAAAATGCCGGATTACGAAGTGATAGATCAACTGCGCAAGTACCCCGAGCAAGTGTCCATGCTGGCATTGTTAATGAGGTCGACCGAGCATCAAAAGATCTTACTGAAGACCCTGAATGAAGCATATGTGCCAGTTGAAACCTCGGTAGAACAACTAGAGCGGATGACAGAAAGATTCTTCGCCGTCAACCAAATCTCTTTCAGCAAGAACGATCTACCCCCGGAAGGAGCGGCACACAACAAGGCTTTGCATCTAACAGTTAAATGCGAAGACTATTATGTCAAGCGGGTAATGTTGGATGGGGGCTCAGGCATTGACATTTGCCCGCTCTCCACGCTACAAAGAATGGAAATTGGGACCGGAAGAATCCGACCCAACAATGTCTGCGTAAGGGCTTTCAACGACATCAAGAGAGATACCATGGGAGAAATAGACCTGTTGTTGGTCATAGGACCAGTCGAATTTCAAGTAACCTTCCAGGTGCTCGACATGGATACATCCTACAATTTTCACCTTGGCAGACCTTGGATCCATGCGGCAGGAGCCGTGCCTTCCACTCTTCACCAGATGGTGAAGTTCGAGTACGAAGACCGAGAGATCGTGGTCCATGGGGAAGATGAGCATGCTATTTATCGGGACCCATCCATCCCATATCTAGAACCGAGAGAAGGGAGCGAACATACGGTCTATCAAGCTTTTGAGATTGTACTGGCAGAGCAGCACGAAGAGGGAATACCCTGCCCCCAGTCTTTCTTGTCTAACGCCTCGGTTATAGTGGCCAAAGAGATGATCCGGCACGGATTTAGGCCAGGGAAAGGGCTCGGACAAACCCTTCAGGGAATAACAGAACCCATTACCTTGCCAGTCACCAAGAAACCTTTTGGACTAGGCTTCAAACCTACTCCAGCAGACGAAGAGTGGGTAAAGAAAAGGAAAAATAAGGGTTGGAAGTTACCTCGACCACTGCCGGATTTATATGCAACTTTCATCAGGCCAAGGTACGCCGAAGAAGAGGATGATGAGGTCTTCACAGCTGAGGAGATCGAGGAGATATGTGGGGCGATGAGAGAGATGCTCTACGAGGTCCACATGGTTCAACCAGGTGAAGGCACAAGCACTGCCGAGATGCTGTACGTGGGGCCGAATGCCAAACTTCAAAATTGGGAGGCCACGCCATTCCCGACTAGACGGAAGTCCGGGTAGACCTGTCCTGCCACCTTTCCTGTGTCACAAGTTGTCTCCAGGACATAACTTGAACGTTTTCTTCTTTTCAATTGTTGTTTTGAATTCCTAAGTTGTAAACATTGTTGTTTTCCGACTTTCCAAAGAAAATGAAAAAAAAAATCATCATTGCTTTCCCATTCTTTTTTTTGTTCTGATTTTGTTATTTTTCCTTTTTCTTTCCTTTCAGTTAAAATAATGCGGCTTTAAATATAACATACTTGCGGACTTCACGCCCAGATCACAACGAGCTATTTAACTGCGAATTAATGAACCCAGAACCAGAATATGATGAGGAAGAAGCTTTTAGGGAAATAAACCGAGAGTTGGAACATTTTGAGAATAAACCTAAGCCAAATCTGAATGACACTGAACCGGTAAATTTAGGAACCCCGGAAGATATCCGGGAGACCAAAATAAGCATTCACACGGACAAGAAAACGCTAGAGGCGATAATTCAACTTCTTTTTGAATTTAAAGACGTGTTTGCTTGGTCATATGATGACATGCCGGGTCTAGGTGTTGATCTAGTGGTTCACAAATTGCCGATTCATCCTGATTGTCCTCCAGTTCAACAAATGCAACGAAAGTTCAAAACTGAGGTCAGCGACAAGATTAAAGAGGAGATCACTAAACAACTGAAAACGGGAGTGATTCGAGTAGTCCAATATACAACATGGTTGGCGAATGTGGTTCCGGTACCGAAAAAGGACGGGAAGACTCGGGTATGTGTAGATTACCGAGATTTGAATAGAGCAAGTCCCAAAGATAATTTCCAACTGCCCAACATCCACATTCTCGTTGATAATTGCGCCAAACACGAGATACAGTCTTTCGTAGATTGTTACGCTGGGTATCATCAGGTATTGATGGATGAAGAGGATGCCGAGAAAACTGCCTTCACCACGCCTTGGGGCACCTACTGTTATCGGGTCATGCCATTTGGTTTGAAGAATGCTGGGGCTACTTACATGAGGGCCATGACTGCCATTTTTCATGACATGATGCATCAGGAAATAGAGGTGTACGTGGACGACGTGATAGTCAAGTCCAGGACGCAGGATAATCACATCCAAGACTTGAGGAAATTCTTCGAGAGACTAAGGAAGTATGACTTGAAGCTAAACCCAGCCAAGTGTGCTTTCGGAGTTCCGTCGGGCAAACTTTTGGGCTTCATCGTAAGCAGGAGAGGTATCGAGCTAGATCCAACTAAGATAAAATCCATCAGAGATCTGCCTCCCCCGAGAACAAAGAAAGACGTGATGAGTCTGTTGGGCAGGTTGAACTACATCAGTCGGTTTATTGCCCAGCTGACAAGCACGTGTGAGCCCATATTCAAGCTGTTAAGGAAAGATGCGGCGATTAAATGGACAACTGAGTGTCAAGAAGCCTTTGATAAAGTCAAAGAATACCTTTCGAATCCCCCAGTCTTGGTCCCTCCAGAACCAGGGAGGCCACTTTTCTTGTATCTGACAGTCTTGGAGAACTCTTTCGGTTGCGTCCTCGGGCAACACGACATAACCGGAAAGAAAGAGCAAGCAATCTACTACTTGAGCAAGAAATTCACCGGCTACGAGGCCAAATACACTCTGCTGGAAAGGACATGTTGCGCTCTTACGTGGGTTGCTCAAAAGCTGAGACATTATCTCCAAGCCCACACTACGTTCCTCATAAGCAGGTTGGATCCTTTAAAGTATATATTTCAGAAACCGATGCCTACTGGAAGACTGGCCAAGTGGCAAATCTTGCTTACTGAATTCGACATAGTCTATGTCACTCGCACGGCAATGAAAGCCCAGGCGCTAGCAGATCATTTGGCCGAAAATCCGGTCGATGAGGAATACCAGCCATTGAGTACCTACTTTCCAGATGAAGAGGTAAATACTGTAGAAGTGGTCTCAGAGGACGCTCATGTTTGGAAGATGTTCTTTGATGGAGCCGTGAATGCCAAAGGTGTAGGGATTGGGGCAATTTTGATTTCGCCTTCTGGTCAGCATTACCCCGCCACAGCCAGACTACGTTTCTTTTGCACAAACAATACAGCTGAGTATGAAGCCTGCATCATGGGCATGCATATGGCAATCGATCAGGATGTCGGGGATTTACTGATTATGGGAGATTCCGACCTGATTATCCGGCAAGTCCAAGGCGAATGGGAAACTCGGGATGTCAAACTTATCCCTTACCGACAGCATGTGGAGGACCTCGGCAAGCGTTTTACATCAATAGAGTTCAGGTATATCCTGAGGTGTCACAATGAACTGGCGGACACACTTGCTACTCTGGCTTCAATGCTACCCTACCCGGGCAACGCCCACGTCGATCCTTTGGAAATCCAAATCAGGGAAAGACACGGTTACTGCAATGTAATCGAGGCGGGATCAAATACGCAGCCTTGGTACCATGACATCAAGAGGTTCTTGAAAATGCAAGAATACCCCGAGCATGCTACTGGAGATCAAAAGATGACCGTTAGGCGACATGCAAGTGGTTTCTTTCTGAGCGGTGAATTGTTGTACAAGAGAACCCCGGACCTCAACCTATTAAGATGTGTCGACGCCGAGAAGGCGAGGAAGATCATGCACGAAGTACACGCAGGTGTGTGCGGACCTCACATGAATGGGTATGTCTTAGCGAAGAAAATCCTTCGAGCAGGTTATTACTGGATAACCATGGAAAAGGATTGCTTTAGCTTCGTTCGGAAGTGTCATCAGTGTCAGGTGCACGGTGATCTGATTCATGCACCTCCCACAGAACTGCATCCCATGTCTGCGCCTTGGCCATTTGTCGCCTGGGGCATGGACGTCATTGGACCAATCGAACCAAAGGCTTCGAATGGACACAGGTTTATACTGGTTGCCATAGACTACTTCACAAAATGGGTAGAGGCTGTCACTCTCAAGTCGGTCACTAAAAAAGCTGTAGTGGATTTTGTACACTCAAATCTTATCTGTCGTTTCGGTATTCCTGCGACTATCATTACAGATAACGCAGCAAACTTGAACAGTCACTTGATGGGAGATGTATGCGAGCAATTCAAAATAACGCATAGGAATTCTACTCCTTATCGGCCAAAGGCCAATGGCGCTGTAGAAGCGGCAAACAAAAACATCAAGAAGATTTTGAGGAAAACGATCCAGAATTCCCGACAGTGGCATGAGCAGTTACCATTTGCATTATTGGGGTATCGCACTACGGTACGCACGTCAGTAGGAGCAACTCCTTATCTTTTGGTTTATGGGACCGAGGCTGTGATACCAGCGGAAGTAGAAATCCCTTCGCTTCGAACCATTGTTGAAGCAGAAATCGAGGACAACGAATGGGTTAAGACTCGATTGGAGCAGTTGACTTTGATTGATGAGAAACGAATGGCCGCGATTTGTCACGGACAGTTGTACCAACGAAGAATGGCCCGTGCTTACAACAAGAAAGTCAGACCTAGGAATTTCGAAGTAGGTCAACTGGTACTGAGGCACATTCTGCCCCATCACCAGGAAGCAAAAGGGAAATTTGCTCCAAACTGGAAGGGCCCATACATCATCAGGAAGATATTGCCAAGAGGAGCATTGTACCTAGGTGACATTGAAAGGAAATGATCCCGAAACAGCAGTGAATGCGGACGCAGTAAAAAGATACTATGTCTGAGTGACGCCCCAGCGATCCTGACACATTTGAAATGCTGAAGGTTTTATTCCCACTATCAACTCTCTCTACAAGCCTTTGAGCCGGTTACAAAAAAAAAAAGCAAAACAAACAAAAACAAACAAAACAAAACATTGATTGAGGCCTGAACTACGTTTGACTTGATTCCGAAAGGATATGTAGGCAGCCTCTCCCTGAGGTTCAGTCACACCAACAATAAAATCTCATTCACCATGAAATTGAAATCGGGGCACGTCGAGCAGTTTAGAAGTTAGTATCATCTACCTCTCTTTACCAAGCACAAGCCTTCAAATCAATTACCAAAGATACTGGGAAACCAATAAGCGTCACAAATGGAGACCAGCACACTTTGAATTGAGAGAGATAAAATGAGAGAGTCTCGTCGGTGAAAACCTTCGGGCACCACGAGGCGACGGGAGTACAGAAACCAAGATGAGAGAGCTTGTTTAGTAAAAAAACTCACAAAGAGTGCTATCAAGCGATGACAAGAAGAGAAATGAGAGAGGTCAGCCGGCGAAAACCCGCAAAGGGCGCTGTTGGCCGAAAAGAGTGACTCCACCCAAGGAGGTTTCGGCAAAGTTCCACCGGTTTGGAATCACAGATCCGTCTTGGTTCAGGGAAACGCAAGCTCATGGAAAGTCAGGCGTCCAGTCCAAAGAGCATGTCATGTCATTTAAAGCCAGCATTATCTTCCTCAGATAAGTCTTTCTCGTCCCGAAGGGGCACTCCTTTTCTGAAATTCGTTTTATCTTTTCTTTGTTTTTCTTCGAATCTCTTTCATGTTTAAGACCAAGTTCTAGATGTACCGGAAAGGACAGGTGGCAGGTTTGTTTTCACGGAGTTCCGTTTCATGAAGGAAAACACCCCGTTTCGTTGGTACGTCTGTCCAAATTTGATGAATCACGATGTTTGATGGCGTTCAAAGTAAAGAGGAAAAAGAGAAATTTCCCCCAGCAAGTCCGCCTTCGGGCGAATCCCCACAGAGTCTCCCCAATATAAAAAAAAAAATAATCCCCGTTGGAATTTCCCCAGCACATCCCCAGCGAGTCCCTTTATAAAAATTCCCCAACCAGCTTACCCCAACAAATCCTAGAAAGCCCGCTTTGAAACAAATCCCCAACATGCCCCATTGTACGAAAATCCACACAAAGAATCCACTTTGTAAATATTCCCCCACAGAGCTTCCTTTTGTACAAATCCCCACAGATACCTCCAATAAATCCCCGTTGAGAATCTTCAAGCAAAACGGGACACAAAAAAAAGAAAAAAAAAAGAGAAAAAAAGGGAACCTTACGAGGCAAATCATCACAGAATCTGGAAATACAAGCCTGAGCAGTCTAAAGGGTTTCACCATTTGAATCAAGTCAATGGCGGGACTTCACAACAGAAATAAAGACGCAACAAAGCAACTGGGAACGATCAAGGTCACCGAACCGACCGTCAGTTCCGAACTAACAATTGTTTTTTGTCTGAAAAGTTGAAACAGGTATAATCCAAGACAACCGTGCAAAAAGCAGGTGTCGCCCAAAGAAGAAGGTACACGGGTACAAGAAATACTTTGGCAATGATGAATTCACTCGAAAGGTAAGTTCCCACGAAACTCCCTTTTATCTTCTACTAAAACAAGAAAATTCAAAAAAAGAGGTCGTTTAGTATTCTCGAACTTTGTCCCCAGCCAGTCAGCATTAGGGTTTTAAACCCTAAACTGAGCTTTTCCAGTCAGTCAGCATTAGGATTTTAAACCCTAAACTAACCTTTTTCAGTCAGTCAGCATTAGGGTTTTAAACCCTAAACTGACCTTTTTCCTTTAATCAGCATTAGGGTTTTAAACCCTAAACTGAACTTTTTTCATTCAGCCAGCATTAGGGTTTTAAACCCTAAACTGAGCTTTTCCATGCAATCAACATTAGGGTTTTAAACCCTAAACTGACCTTTTTCTTTTAATCAGCATTAGGGTTTTAAACCCTAACTGAACTTTTTTTCCATTCAGCCAGCATTAGGGTTTTAAACCCTAAACTGAGCTTTTCCATGCAATTAGCATTAGGGTTTTAAACCCTAAACTGAATTTTTTCTTTAGTCAGCATTAGGGTTTTAAACCCTAAACTGAACTTTCTTCCATTCAGCCATCATCAGGGTTTTAAAACCCTAAACTGGGCTCTTCCATGCAATCAGCATTAGGGTTTTAAACCCTAAACTGAACTTTTTTCCATTCAGCCAGCATTAGGGTTTTAAACCCTAAACTGAGCTTTTCCATGCAATTAGCATTAGGGTTTTAAACCCTAAACTGAATTTTTCCTTTAGTCAGCATTAGGGTTTTAAACCCTAAACTGAACTTTTTTCCATTCAGCCAGCATTAGGGTTTTAAACCCTAAACTGAATTTTCCTTTTAGTCAGCATTAGGGTTTTAAACCCTAAACTGAATTTTTCCTTTAGTCAGCATTAGGGTTTTAAACCCTAAACTGAACTTTTTCCTTTCAGCCAGCATTAGGGTTTTAAACCCTAAACTGAGCTTTTCCATGCAATCAGCATTAGGGTTTTAAACCCTAAACTGAATTTTTCCTTTAGTCAGCATTAGGGTTTTAAACCCTAAACTGAATTTTTCCTTTAGTCAGCATTAGGGTTTTAAACCCTAAACTGAACTTTTTTCCATTCAGCCAGCATTAGGGTTTTAAAACCCTAAACTGAGCTTTTCCATGCAATCAGCATTAGGGTTTTAAACCCTAAACTGAATTTTTCCTTTAGTCAGCATTAGGGTTTTAAACCCTAAACTGAACTTTTTTCCATTCAGCCAGTATTAGGGTTTTAAACCCTAAACTGAGCTTTTCCATGCAATCAACATTAGGGTTTTAAACCCTAAACTGAATTTTTTCATTAGTCAGCATTAGGGTTTTAAACCCTAAACTGAACTTTTTTCCATTCAGCCAGCATTAGGGTTTTAAAACCCTAAACTGAGCTTTTCCACGCAATCAGCATTAGGGTTTTAAACCCTAAACTGAATTTTTCCATTAGTCAGCATTAGGGTTTTAAACCCTAAACTGAACTTTTTCCTTTCAGCCAACATTAGGGTTTTAAACCCTAAACTGAGCTTTTCCATGCAATCAGCATTAGGGTTTTAAACCCTAAACTGAATTCTTCCTTTAGTCAGCATTAGGGTTTTAAACCCTAAACTGAACTTTTTTCCATTCAGCCAGCATTAGGGTTTTAAACCCTAAACTGAGCTTTTCCATGCAATCAGCATTAGGGTTTTAAACCCTAAACTGAATTCTTCCTTTAGTCAGCATTAGGGTTTTAAACCCTAAACTGAACTTTTTCCATTCAGCCAGCATTAGGGTTTTAAACCCTAAACTGAATTTTTCCTTTAGTCAGCATTAGGGTTTTAAACCCTAAACTGAACTTTTTTCCATTCAGCCAGCATTAGGGTTTTAAACCCTAAACTGAGCTTTTCCATGCAATCAGCATTAGGATTTTAAACCCTAAACTGAATTTTTCCTTTAGTCAGCATTAGGGTTTTAAACCCTAAACTAAACTTTTTTCCATTCAGCCAGCATTAGGGTTTTAAAACCCTAAACTGAGCTTTTCCATGCAATCAGCATTAGGGTTTTAAACCCTAAACTGAATTTTTCCTTTAGTCAGCATTAGGGTTTTAAACCCTAAACTGAACTTTTTCCTTTCAGCCAGCATTAGGGTTTTAAACCCTAAACTGAGCTTTTCCATGCAATCAGCATTAGGGTTTTAAACCCTAAACTGAATTTTTCCTTTTAGTCAGCATTAGGGTTTTAAACCCTAAACTGAATTTTTCCTTTAGTCAGCATTAGGGTTTTAAACCCTAAACTGAACTTTTTCCTTTCAGCCAGCATTAGGGTTTTAAACCCTAAACTGAGCTTTTCCATGCAATCAGCATTAGGGTTTTAAACCCTAAACTGAATTCTTCCTTTAGTCAGCATTAGGGTTTTAAACCCTAAACTGAACTTTTTTCCATTCAGCCAGCATTAGGGTTTTAAACCCTAAACTGAGCTTTTCCATGCAATCAACATTAGGGTTTTAAAACCCTAAACTAAATTTTTCCTTTAGTCAGCATTAGGGTTTTAAACCCTAAACTGAACTTTTTCCTTTAGTCAGCATTAGGGTTTTAAATCCTGAACTGAACTTTTCCCCAATTGGTCAGTATTAGAGTTTTCAATTCTAAAACTGAACTGCTCCCCAGCTAGTCGGTATTAGGGCTCCAACCCTGAACTGAGTATTTTTATCTTCCTTCATCAATTTTATGAACTTTCTGGCGAATAATTCACGAAATTTTCCTAGTGAAACTGGGGCAGAAAATTTCGTTCGTTTGTTTGTTTTTCTCCCGCAGGTCTATCCTCGAGCCACACGGATCGAAACGACCCACGAAGTGAGTCTCAACTCAGAATCAAAAAAAAAGAAGAAAAAGACAAAAAGAAGATGTCCCGAGATATCAGAGTTAAATGGAAGGCGGATCGACTCCAACATTTGATTAATATTCAGAACTCTGCCAGTCACGCCTCACTCAGCCTCCCAGAAAATAAGCAAGCACCTACAACTCGCAAGCATCAAGATTCGGATCGAAGTCTACAAGCAAAATTAGCTAAAACCCATGATCAAGTCGCAAAAGAATCATAGATAGGGATCTTGTAACTAGCAGTTGACATGCATATAAGTGTTTAGTTCAGTTCCAATTTTTCTTTGGTTGTAATAAGGCGGTCAGTAAAGCAGCGGTGACAACAGCAACAGCAGTAACAACAAGCATCGCAGTCCCATGGTAGTCCCAGCTACCAAAACTTCCCGAACTACATTGACCTGATTCCTGTTTAGCTCAGGATATGTAGGAAACCTTTGGAGCAAAGGTTCGGTCAAATCTTTCAAAAAATGCTTCACACGGAGTAGTCCATAGGCAAAAATCGCTCATATCTGCTCACTTTATCTTTGCACGAAAACCCTTCGTGTTTCCGAACAAAGAGGGGCAGCTGTGAGCACGTGATTTTTGTCTTACGCGACAATTGCTCCAAAAGAAATAAAAAATAATAACAAATGGTCCTGTTGTACAATTTTTGGATTTTACATGGCACTTTGTTAATTATTTATGATATTTTTGCCCATTTTATCTTATCAAAACAAAATACAAAAAATGTATGTGTCATGCGTAATTGGAACCGTAATCCGGTTGTTAAATAAGAAAACCATAAATAGGCATCTTTGTCCGTGATTTTTGTTTTGATTTTTACCTGCTTCAAATATTTTAATATGTGTGTGCAAATAATTGTATTAAGTGTCTATTTAATTTTATTTCTGATTTACTTAGGTTTTGTTTTAAAATAAAATATAATAATAAAAAATAAATAATAATAAAAGAGAGTGCAAAATTGGGTTGAAAATCAGTTGGGCTTATTTTCACTTTTAATTCAAGGCCCAAAATTCAAATCCAAAACCCCTGTGTGACCCGGTCCAGACCAGCCTACTCCAAAAGCCTTCAAACGACACCGTTTTAACCTGATCTAATCTGGGCCGTTGATATCAAATTGATCAACGGCCTAGATCACATTCCCATACCCATAAACTAACCCGACCCGTCTTACCCAAACCAACCCCAAACCCTGAATGAGAAACGACACCGTTTCCTCATCAGATGAAAGATCTGAGCCTTCCATTTCGCCTCATCCAACGGCTGAGATCAACCCCACCCATCTAATATATAAGTTTTCAACCATACCCTGCCCCCCTATCCAATACCCCAGTCTTCGTCCTCATCCCCTTCCCCACGAAACCCTAGTCGCCCCCTTATTCCTCGCCATTAATCCCGGCGGCATGAACGCCGGTGACCTTCACCTTAACACCCTAGGACCACCTTGACACCCTGAACATGAATCTGTTGACCGTTTAGGTCGAATCATCCTTTAGGTTGTCGAATCTTCGAATGAAGATTCGAGCAAAAAACTCGATCCACACCGATGCACCCTAGTTTCGTACCAGATAGTCCCCAGACCCCCCTCGTGATCAAACCATGCTTGGTTTGGTCCGAATCTAACCATGGAAGCCCAAATCCCAAATCTACCATCCACGAACCCTAGAAACCCCAAGCCTGGTCCGTGCTTGCTTAAGCCAAGAGATTAGGGTCTAATGGACCTTAATCGAAGTGTTTCTCATCTAAGAAACACTTCGATTAGAGTCCGTTCAACCTTAAAAAGGGTCTGTTCAAACACAAGCTGATTTTCTGTTTCTTCTTTCAAAGTTTTTAAGGTAAGTTTGTTTTCTCTTTGTTATTCAGTACGTGTGTGGTTTCAAGGTCTGTTCATATTTTGTGTAATTTATTTCGAATTTTATCAACTGTGTCCTGTCCACTTTGCCTGAACCTCGGTGTTTTGAGTCCTTCTTCTATTTGTTCTGATAATGTGTATGTATGTATGTGTTGTGCAATTAGCTGAATTTCAAATTTGAACTGATTAACTGATTCCTTGAGTAACAATTCTGCTTAGTCAGTACAATTCAAATCATGTGCTTGATACTGTTAAATGTCTGATTTTGGCTACAATTGTACATGTTATGTTTGATATAGTCGAGTCGACATGTGTCGTCAATTAGTTTCAGTTGTCTGAACAATAACAAATTGACTTGTTTCTGCTAAGCCTTGCCTGAATCGATTAGGAACTGAGTTTAGTTACTTATAATTGCTAATTTGATTTCAGAAATCTAAGGTGTAGGCTGTAATTGTAATATGAATTGATGGCATGTGCACTTGTGTACAACATGTGCATAAAGGCCCTGTTTGAATTAAAATAGTTTGACAGCATATGCTGTCAGACTACATTCTGCTGCCCATACTCTACTTTAGTTTCAGAAATAATAAACATTGCTTAAAGTGAGTCTGCCAGGGAATATCATGGGGTTTTGTTCATACTTAATTAGCCAAGTGGAATCTGAAAATGTGAGAGCACATGGGAGGGGTGTTGTGATGTTCTAAACAGGCTGTTAAAGGTTTGATTTTAGGCTTATAAAAGGGGGACTTCCATCAGTTTTAGAAAAGAGAAAACAAAGGGAGGAGACCATATAGATCCGAGAAGGGAGAGAAAAATACATACACATACACACATAGACATCCAGACAGCCCTTAAGATAGACAGGCATACAAACCTTGGGGGACAGATATAGAAATATACACACACACAGACAGAAATAGATAGAGAGAGGCATAACACAGAAAAGAGGAACTGCATTTTTATCTTTGTCTTGATTCTCACTGGTCTGGATTTGCCTGTCCCATATTGATTTTCTTCTGAGTCCTGTTTGAGATTACTAGTTGTGTGTAGCATCAGTTCATTTCGGGATCTATTCTGCCTAAATTCTGTTTCCATACCACTGGGAATTTGCTTCATTCTGCCATTTCTCCAGTGGCTTTAAACTACATCTTGCACTGGGATTTTGTTCTATTGGTTACCTGCTATTACTGCTGCTGCATTTGTTGCCATCGTTACTCTGCTGACTCCTCTTCTTTCTTCAATTGTAACACACTTCCAGGTACACAATTTCTGAAACCATATGTTGTTGAAAGTTTGAAGTTGGAAGCAGAAATTAAGGAACAAATGGCTGTTTACTGCATAGTACTTGTGTTCAAATAGGTCGAATGTTAGTTTAGCCCGTATTTGTTTAAATTCAAACTGCAAATACTTTGTATGAAATTACATACATTCTAATTTGAGATGAACTATTTGATAGTATTTGTTTGTTATATCAGATGTGTTTTAATGCACCCAACCATCAGGTTTTGTTTTAGTTACGACATTATAACATAGAATCGTAGCAAGCGTCTGTACGTGTTTTGTTTAGATCTCTAAACTGTTAAATCTGTCATATTAGATTCCATTTAATTTCAAGATAAGTGTACCTTAAACTAGTTCTCGTGCAGCGTTACGCTAACAGGGTGATGATGCGCGCCAATCCTCTTGTTAGATTACTCGTTCCTATAGAGGTTCGACATGGGCTTCGATATAGATTCATAGTTTCGAAATAATGCGTTGACTTTTGAGGAAAACTAATAGGCAGTTTGAATTCAAGTAGTAGTGGTTTTCTTAGTAAATAGCCGATTTCATTTATCTAGCCTAAATGAGTTAATTTTAAAAGTCAAATTCGAGGGTTGTTTAATGTAAATTCAATATATGTTGTTAGTTTGTTTGCAATCTCACTTAGCGAATTAATAAGCATATTCACTTGTTGAAGACAAAGCATGCGGTAACCCTCACCTCATGAACAATCAATCAGGTAATCAAACAAGTTTAGGTTCGGCAAACATAATAAGGATTCAGTCCGTATTTGTCCAAACCAGCAAAATTCGGCATCATCCTTTTCTTTAAAGATAAATGTAGTAAAGACGTAGTCATTGTAGGGTACCCTTCTAAAATAATGAGACGAGCCTCGCCGAATAAAAAGGCAAATTGCGGGGCCCTCAATAATTGGTCATAATAAATACTTAGAATTTGGGATGGACTGTTTAGTGAATTCCACTGCCTTCCCCAAAGATAATAACGCGTTAGACTTTTTAGGCGCGACTTAATTAAATTACATTCTTAAATTCGGGTGCGCATTTATGTGACCCAAATTCAAATCTCAACGGAGTCGAAATGTGTTAACAACTACGGGTGCATTGATTGTGACGTGGTTCGAGATGCATTTTCACGACGTTGCAATTCTATAAAAATAAATGATAATAATAAAAGCGGTTTAAACTTAATAAAAGCACATAAGTCACAACATGTATTTAAATCAGATATTTAGCCATTATAACAATTTAAGCGACCGTGCTAGAACCACGGGATTCGAGGGTGCCTAACACCTTCCCTCGGGTCAACAGAATTCCTTACTTAGAATTTCTGGTTCGCAGACTTCATTTGGAAAGTCGAAAATTTCCTCGATTTGGGATTCAAGATAAACCGGTGACTTGGGACACCAAAAGCCAAACCTTTCCCAAGTGGCGACTCTGAATTAAATAAATAATCTCATTTCGAATATCGTCACTTAGATTGGAAAAACTCCCCTCGCGCATTTAACCCTTCGGGGCCGGGCGCGCAAAAAGGAGGTGTGACACTCATACTAAACGATAATATTTCACTTAATTATAGTCTTAGTTTGACTACTCACTGAGCTAAAAAAAAAATAAAGAACACTTTTAAAATTTGTGGTCCTAAACTAAAGATGGACGTAATGTATTAAAATGCCCTTAAATTGTGTGATTTTAATTATGCCATGTAGAATGTCGATTCAGAGCTAAAGAATTAGGAAATAAAGAGGCATTTTTTAAAAATAAATTTAAAAAATAAGACACATACATTAAAACATAAAGAGTATTAATTTTTTATCTTCCCTTTTATCTGTTATTTCTTCACTAAGTACACGCTACATTTGCGTGTTGCGCTATC
Source organism: Nicotiana sylvestris (assembly GCF_000393655.2). Taxonomy (NCBI): domain Eukaryota; kingdom Viridiplantae; phylum Streptophyta; class Magnoliopsida; order Solanales; family Solanaceae; genus Nicotiana; species Nicotiana sylvestris. Next base: position 70,906,039 of record NC_091063.1, read on the forward strand.
TACCACTTTTCGCCTTAAAATACACTCCTATTTATATCAAGTCTAAATACAATATCATATAAGGGTAACAAATCAGATTGCAAATAACACCTACAGGTACTTGATTTTTTAAAATAAATATTTCTCACAAGATATTTTATTAAAATATTTTTCTCCATACAAAACTCACAAAGCTAAGGATATTTTAATATTGTGAAAAATGAGTTAAGAATCAATATTTAATAAATCAGAAGGACTAAGCACCATCGCATACACCTACAATATTTAACTTATCAAAATGTTTGGAGTATCTAGTTATCTTTTTAAAGATGCATAGATCAATAAAGTTAGACCATTCCTTCTAACCTATAACGAAGAATGAATCTGGCTTTATAGCAGATAAGGTAATACATACTCTTATTTCCCCATTGTTGTCAGTAATAATTAGGTCATCTGCTAAGAGAATCCTTTTGAAACATAAAATGCTATCAAATGGAATCCACGAATATCATACTTTTTCAAATTCTAACTCCATCATTTTAGTCAAATAGGCTACCATATCTTCCATATATATAGTTCATGCTTGCCATTAATTTTGAAGTTTGAAAGTAGGGATTGGCCACAGTTTAAACTTAGGGCGGGGGCGGATCTAGAGCACAAGGATCGGGTTCATCGGAACCCAGTACGTAGCTTTTGTTTATACCTTATATATGTGCTAAGAAATTCATTAAATATCTATAAATATCATATTGTGAACCCATAAACTATTGTATATTAAGTTAAGATCATTGTAGGAACCCATTAACTTTAAATCTTAGATCCGCCTCTGACTTAGGACACTTGAGAAAATATATTCCAGTAAAGTATTAATTTTTGTATGTTACATAAAGTTAGCTAAATGGATCAACATTTGTGTTAATGCCTATGAATTAGTGAGTGTTTTAAATTTATTATTGAACTACAATAAAATAAATCCCAAAATTGCTTATGTAATAGGAAGATTTGCATACAAGGATGGTTTGTCCATCGTTTTCTCCGACAAGTAAAGAACATTGACGCCCACTTTGTGCATTTTGACTCAAAATTAATTATTATAACCCCTGACAAATTCGAATATACAACCGTTTTCCCTTTTTTTCTTCGATCACTTTGCAACGTGTGATAATTTTGATTTAATTTTCAGGAAATCATTAAAAGTTTTTCACCGCTACATGATAACAAACATGAAGCATTGATCCATATCTCATGAATTTAAAATCAAATGGAAAGCAGATCATGAAAAAAATCCAAATTTCCTTCTTTTGGAAATCCAAAGACATGATCTTCATGCAAACCACGAAATGACTCTTTTGTTTTCCTGCACCGACTCTATTGCAGAGTGAAAACAAGAATAGGAGAGCCACTTAGTAATATTCATCTCTTGGACTTCGTGTAAAACAACACTTTTTATGTTATATATCATAATAGAATGATGAAAATAACTCTAGATTTGCTTTTCATTTGATTTTAAATTCATAATAGAGTTAATTTTAAAGTGTTAAATGAAAATAGATTGGCATTGCAGTCTGATGGTTATTACTCTACTTGCGTATGTTAAGAATGAAAATCTTAATGCAAAACAATATTATACAATAACTATCTCAAAATTCTTTCCAGGTTCACATTTCCAACTACGTGTCGAAGGTTCTTACTATGTTCCCAGCAACTAGTCTTGTCATGGCTCCAATGGTATCCTCTTCACTTGATTGATGAAAATACTACAGATTTGGTAACTCTAGATTCAAAATTTTTGAAATAAGAAAAGGAATTTGAGGGCATGTGAATAGCGTGGAGGGAAAGGCAGGGAGAAGAGGGTCAATTATTGCAACCTTGCATTCTTAACATACGCAAGTAGAGTAATAACCATCAGACTGCAATGCCAATCTATTTTCATTTAACACTTTAAAATTAACTCTATAAATATTAATGGTAGTTGCCCCTCACTAGGAGTGATAAACGGGCGGGTCGAGTCGGATATGATTCGGGCCGAAAATAGTTAATGAAAAAAGGATAAATTATCCGACTCGACCCATATTTAATGCGGATAAAAAACGAGTTAACTGACGTATAATATGGGTAACCATATTATCCATGACTTCTTGCATATTATCACTTTTGTGAGAATTCTTAATCTCCCTAACTTGAGCAACCCCCAATTTGAAGCTTTACAAATCTAAAAGTTAGACCCATTGGTTGTTCATTTTCTAAATGAATAATATGGTTCTTATCCATATTTGACCTGTTTTTAAAAAGTTCATTATCCACTCATTTTTTAGTAAATAATATGGGTGGTTAACTGTTTTCTTTTAACTATTTTGGTACCCCTACCCCTACATGTTATAACCACATACCATTGCAATAGAAGTTTAATATAGAAACTAATTTGGACCAAAAGAATATTGGGGGGTGTGGGGGAGTGTAAACTTAGAATTGGTGTGTAAAATTTAATATTAATAAAAGTTTAACTTGGCTGCAAGGAATTGAAATCATTACACTTGTACTGTGTGGTTTAACATATATATAAAATTAACAAGATTTGTATCCTATTGTCGATCATTTTTAGAGTATAACAAATCTATTTCAGGGTCAAATTTGACATAACAAGTGAGTAATAAAATTTCATGCTCCAGTTAACGTATTTCACATAACAAGTCTTCTTAGAGTACACTAATCCAAATGGGGCTAATAGGAGGTAATACTTAGTCGAAAATAGTGCTTATTAATTGATTTGGCTTAATACGGAACAGTGGTAAGAGTTTAACTCAATAGAGTTATACCAATAGATTGCTCGCACCAGGCCCATCTGCTCAGTGCGTTAAGGTTACCATATGTTTGGATGATGATATGGCTTATTGGTTTACAAACAGCGTCTCGAATTCTTAAAATCGACTCTAAGTTGTATTCACATGGACACAACTTACAAGTCAGAAAGACCCAGCTATTAGAGGGTCAGGACATGGAACATATGGCTGTTATTATATTATTATATAGGTGCGTCCAAAGTATAATACTTTTATATGTTACAAAGCTTAACCTTTTTGACCACTTTCATCTTCTTCTTAATAAAAAATAAAACGACTAACAAGTTTGAATCACTCAACTAAAATATAACTCCAAACCACAAGTGTCGTATAACCAGGTCGAGTATCCTGCTTCAATGGCTTAATCGACCGACCATTGATTGAGAATTACATATGTGTGTACATCGAGACTTTTCCAGAGGACCAAATGAGCTAAAGAATGCCAACTGCAATCACTGTGCTGTTTATTGATATATGAACTGATAGGAATTGAAACATGAAAAAGGCATCACTAAAGGAATGTTTCTACCAATTCTTGCTCATGTATTTGTATGTCATCCACCTCAGTATTGGTGCTACAGATACTATAACTGCGACCCATTTTCTCAAAGATGGCGACGCCAATATTACTTCAGCTGGTGAAACCTTCGAAATAGGGTTCTTCAGTCCAGCTAATTCTAAGCTTCGTTATGTTGGTATTTGGTACAAGAACATATCTGTTAGGACAGTAGTGTGGGTTGCCAACAGAGAAGCTCCTTTGACCAGTGGATCAGGTATTCTTAAGGTCATTGAGCCAGGTCTTCTTGTCCTTCTCAATGGCACTGACAATGTTGTATGGTCAACTAATACATCAAGATCCGTGCAGAATCCCATTGCACAGTTGCTGGATTCTGGAAATCTTGTAGTCAAAGAAGCTGGTGGTGGTAATTTCCTATGGCAGAGTTTTGATCACCCGACTGATACACTTTTACCGGGCATGAAGCTTGGTTGGAATTTTGTAACTGGCCGAGAGGTGTATTTGTCATCGTGGAAGAACAAGGAGGATCCAGCTCCTGGAGATTTTACCTATCACTGTGATCCGTCTGGTTATCCACAGAACTTCCTGAAGAAGGGTAACAATGTTGTATATCGCTCTGGACCGTGGAATGGTCTTCGTTTTAGTGGGGCAACAAGCTCAAGAGATAGTCCTTTCTATACATTTGGAATATTCTCAAGTAAGACAGGTGTATTTTACTTATAAGCTCCTATCTTCAGTTATCACAAGGTTGATCTTAAATCATAATGGTGACCTACAACGCTGGACTTGGGGTGACAGGAAACAGGATTGGGGCCCTTACCTCTCAATACCCACAGATAGTTGTGATGTTTACAAACTGTGTGGCGCATATGGTAGCTGCAACAGTGTAAATTCTCCAGTATGTGGATGCTTAGACAAATTTGTGCCAAAGCATAATGAAAGTTGGCAAAAGGCAGACTGGTCAGCTGGTTGTGTTCGGAGGACTGAACTGAACTGCCTAAAAGGAGATGTATTTTTGAAGTATTCGCACATCAAGTTGCCAGACACACGGAATTCATTGTCCAATGTGACTATGACACTAGAAGAATGCAAGAATATCTGCTCTAATAATTGTTCTTGTATGGCTTACTCAAATCTTGATATACGAAATGGAGGAAGTGGATGCTTATTGTGGTTCGAGGATCTGCTTGACATTCGACAGTTATCGAATGAAGGGCAAGATATCTATATAAGAATGGCTGTCTCTGAATTAGGTACGTTTGTTGCTGAAATACTTTTATATTGTAACTATTCTTGTAAGCATCTAGTAGACTAGTACCATTAACTGCAAACTCTTGCTTTCTGCATTTATGTTGTTAGGAACTTAACATTAGAATTAAGCTTGGAGTACTACTTCAGAATGATGTTGGCTTGAATTTATTAGCTGAATCAGTAAGCATAATGATTAGTTACAACCCAAACACTCTCCTGGAACTAATTGATAGGCACTTAATTGTCTCTCGGACAAGCTAGTGACTATTGCATCAGTCAAGCCAAAAATCTAGTCAAAATTGAAGAGGTTTTTAGTTGGAATGAAGCTCATTGTGAACTTAAAAATGACAGGCAGTTCCTCAAATGCTTGCAGAATATCTAATACTCAATATCAACAATTATAACTATAGTACTCCAAAGGCTTGCAGAAGCTTTGTAACTCAGTATTATATCAACTCATTTAAGCGATTTAGAGGTAGAAATACAGTCAAATTTATTAATCATCTTTGTTGGAATGGACACTTGCAGATAGTCAGGAGAAATCAGATAGAAAGATAAGAAAATTACTCTTTTGGATTCTGCCAATATCAGTTGGTGTGATTCTGGTAATCCTTAGCGTTTTGATCTGCCAAAGAAGGAAGAAGGCTTTAAACATCATAAAGAAAGGTAAGCTGGATAAGTCACTTTTTATAAAGGCACACAAAGTGAAGAACTGTCTTATTGGTCTGGTTCTTGCAGATTAAACACAATTCACTCCATTTCCTTTTGGCAGGAAAATGTGGACGCAGTGGCAATTTCAAGATGGATTACAACAGTGGTAGTTGCACTGAAGAATTTGAGATACCACTGTTTGACTTATCTACAATAACTAAGGCTACCAATAACTTTTCATCTAAGAGAAAGATTGGAGAGGGGGGCTTTGGTCCTGTTTACAAGGTAAAAACACCAATTTATCATCCATAGAATAGAGCACAGATACAATTGTGGGCTTAACAGAAAATGGAATTTAAGTTATGATCTAACAGATTTGGTCAGACACACTTAAGCTAGTGAGCAAAGCATAATGAATTAAGGATATGGTGGAGTGATTTTTAACTAAAACAAAAACTTTACTGATTTTCATATAATTGCTAAACTCTTCTTTATTTGGAAGCATAACCGATTTTCCACTTTCTACTTTCAAGTTAGATATTGAAAATATTTAACATGCATAGATTATGATGTCTAGGGAATACTTGAACAAGGACAGGAAGTAGCAGTCAAGCGGCTGTCTAAAACTTCTGCACAAGGAGAAGATGAGTTCAAGAATGAAGTTGTGTATATTGCCAAGCTTCAGCATAGAAATCTTGTGAAGATTCTTGGATGCTGCATTGATGGGGAAGAAAAAATGTTGATCTTAGATTACCTGCCAAACGGAAGTCTTGATTCGTTTATTTTTGGTACTACTCTTCATCCAATAGTGTGAATATTCATTAATCATGGTTCAGTGAACTGGTGCTTATAAGAGCCTAATAATAATGTACATGGAAGCACAAATTTCTGTTCCTTTTTCCAACCAAAGAAAAGGACTGATTTAGCTTGATGTTTTAGTACTACTTTATACTAATGTCTGACTATTGTATAATGAATCAACAATATTTTGGCAGGTGACAGACAAAGCAGGGTGTTAGACTGGCCTAAGCGCTTTCACATTATCAATGGGATCGCTCGGGGACTTGTGTATTTGCATCAAGATTCTCCATTGAAGATAATTCACAGAGACCTGAAAGCTAATAACATTTTGCTAGACAATGACATGAATCCAAAGATATCAGACTTCGGCATAGCAAGAATTTCTGAAGATGACGAGATCGGAGCCATGACAAATCGAGTTATTGGAACATAGTACGAATCTATTACCGGGTAGTTGGAAATATGAACCAAAAAATAATCCTGAGCTAGTTAAGGTACCTTTTCCAGCATTAGTAACTCTATTTTTGCACGTACATTCTATGCAGTGGCTACCTCTCACCAGAATATGCATTGCACGGGGAATACTCAGTGAAATCAGATGTATTTAGCTTTGGCATATTAGTACTGGAAATTGTGAGTGGGAAAAGCAACAGAAGATTCTCTCCTCCAGACCTTAACCTTAATCTACTTGGATATGTAAGATTTTATTTTAGTTATATCCTTTGGTGACTGGTGTTATGTTATCTACTAGTAACAGATATCGGGCAAAGCTAGTCAGTGCTAACAGGCTTGTAATATCTACAGGCGTGGGAGCTATACAAAGAAGGAAGGTCAATAGAACTACTTGATGAACGGCTAGGCGATTCTTGTTTAACACCTGAAGTGGAACGATCAATCCGTGTTGGTCTATTATGTGTCCAACAACGTCCAGAGGATCGTCCAAGTATGTCTTCTGTGGTTCTGATGTTAAACAATGAAGGTCCGTTGCCACGGGTTAAACAACCAGGTTTTTACGTAGAAGAAGATGCACAGGATGTTGAATTATTTTCTAGCCAATATGCACATACTATATGATCAGATTCCAGACAGAGAAAGCTGGCGACTGAAACAAATTCTTTGTAACAATGTGGCTATTTAAGATTGCATTGTAACATATTATAGTTAATCTTTCTTCTCAAATGTATGCTTGACATTTTTGTTTCAAACACTGAACCGAGAATTTCAATAATGTAAAGCTAGAGAGAAAGATACCAGACCAATGAATGTTAGCAATAGCACTGTCAAGCATGCATATATATTTTGGCTAACTACTAGTATTGGTCTGTGCTTGAGTATACTTTATTGCCAAGGGCTAACTACTGGAATTGCTCCTGAAAGCATATTGGTTTAGTAAGAGAGAGATAATCACTACTAAATGCTTGAGGTAGACAGTAAATTTAAATGCGTTGATTTTGCTACCATGGTCACTGATTGTGAATTTGTGATATCAGCTCGCGAATTTGGAGGAAAAATCTAAGTATCCTAAAGAACAAATAGGGAGAATTGCTCTTGAACAGATGACTTAGAGAAGAAAGTATTCAGAGAATTTAGAGAGGAGTGATTTATTCAGATTCGATTACAATTGAATGAATCCTTACAACTGCTGTGACTCAGCTGATATGAAAGAAATCCAGCTGTACTAACTGTAACTAACTTGTAACAAACTAACAGTAACTGACTATCTGCAACTAACTTCCGGAAACCAACTACCTGAGCTAACAGCAGCTCACATGCCTCTCACGTGACTGTGTATTATCCCCTATTTTATTCTAATCGTAACAATTTGAAAACATTCAACCAGATACTTCCTTTCACTTTTACTTGTTCATGCTAGACTTTGCATTCCCCTTAAGAAATAAGTAATAAATGAAGTATCTTATAAATAAAATTGTATTTAAGGTGAATGTCTGTATTTCAAAGAGATTTTAGGGTTTGTCACTTGGTGGCTAAGTCACTTTTTTCCATTATATTTTAGGGAAAATTTCACATTAGAACAAGTGGGCTCCATACTTTTCAATTTTATAACCCATATTTCAATTTACAACCAACTAGCCCAAAAGTAATAGGCTAAGATTCAACATCCAACTCCAATAGGTTCTCAAAATTACTATTTAATTTTTAAAAAAGATTCCTCAAGCTTTTAAATTAATTTTCGAATGAGTAACTCTGACTCAAATATTAGTTCAACAAACCAAATTCATTTGGGTGGTGAAAATTAGATTTTTAACAAGCTTAAATATGTGAGTTTAAATTTCGAATTTGATTTTGTGAGAAATTTGGAGTGGATGTTATTTAGACTTGTTATAAATAGTATAAGGAGGTTGTATATAAAATTTGAAATCATTTAATGGAGATTTGGACTGGTTTTGAATAAAAATTGCAACTGAAAATCGTGGAAGAAGTTCGTCTACAGACGCTTGTATAAAGCTGTATAAAAGTGTATAATAGTGTATAAGACGTGTTTCTACACTCATATACACTATTATACAAGATTATACATAATTATACAAAAACTGACTTCGTCTTCTTCCTTGCTTCTTTTCTGAAATTTAACTCAAATCTTGCTCAAATCTACTCCAAATCACTTCAAATTTAAATTTTAAACTCCATTTAATATTTTCAATTAATTGGAACGACACCCAATCCAAACAACTAACAAATTCAAAAAAATCCATTTTCGAAAGCAAAGCTTTGAATGGTCTTCAATGGTGGACTTCTACTCTTCAATTTTCTTACTTTGCAAGCAGGTGATACAAGAGGAGAAGCAGAAAATACATGGCCCCTTGAAGCATATGTAGAAGATATGATAAGAAGAGAGACTGAAAGCAATGATTGTGAGAACACATATTTAACTCCATAGCTTTTAGAAGCAATAGGTGTAAGAACACAGATTTTGAATTTGCTAGTGCTTTCAAAATATGTACAATGTGGGCTAGGTCAAGTAAAACTTAAAAATATAGGTCATTTTTTGTTATGATGTGAAGTCATATGTATTTTCTTGTAATTCTTTCTATATTTTATCTCAAATGAATAAGAATTCTCTCACTTCACTTTTATTTGGAATACTCTTCTTATTCTTTGATTCTTTTATAACACGTTATCAGCACGAGACTCTAGCCAATTGAGTAGAAGCTTTGGGATTGAGCATAATAATTGTCAATTGATCTATGAACTTCCTTCAAGAATAATTTATGGATTTAAGTTAAGAATTTTACCTAATTTTTTTCTTTTAAATTCGATAATTTGATTTTAAATACAAGCAAAAACAATAAATTTTAATTATTATAAATCTAATAGAGTTTGTGAGAAATTATAACCATCTGAAGTGGTAAAATTTCTATGTCTTGCCATGATCAAATTCATGTATGATTACAAGCACAAGAAGTCGAAATTTGTCCCATTAAATTTGCTTCATTCTCGTTCCCTTAAGAGAATGTGGTAGCAATACACAATAAGTCTGAAAGAAGACAACATTATTACCATAAAAAGCATCAATGGATGTGGACGTGGCAATTGACAAAATTATAATCGTCATCATTGTAATAATGAGAATAATAAGGATTCTCAAAATAATCCTTCAATATGTGAAAGTAATGTTTGTCATCGATTTGACATGAGATTTTGTAAAGTACGTATAGATGATTATGGTCCATTCATAATGTGAATGTGACATCTGATTTATGTATACATATTCATTCTTGGAAGAATATGAACGTGCTAGTGGTAATGTAGACTCTATTAGGCTTTTTTAAAAGATCATTCAAATCTTCCAACTTCATCAAATGCGTCCCAATAATTTGAAGGTCCCTGGCTTGACTCCTAGTGAACGGTCTTGAAGGCCTATGCATAATGTGATCAGTCTGGGCAGAAGGTTAAGGGCATCTCTGTAACGACCCGATCGGTCATTTTGAGCTCTAGCGCGTCGTTCAGCAGCTTGAGGCCATGAGCAGCTTCACTTCATGTATTATGACTTGTGCGCACGATCGGAATTGAATTCCGGGAAGTTCGGAGTTGATTTGGAAAGAGAATTCTTATTTCGGAAGCTTTAAGTTGAAAGAATTGACTAAGGTTGGATTTTCGAGTAAACGACCTCGGAATCGGGATTCGAAGGTTCTAGCAGGTTCGTATGATGATTTAGGACTTGGGCGTATATCCGGACTGGGTTTTGGAAGACCCGAGAATGTTTCGGCGCCTATTGTGGAAGTTAGCATTTTGAAGGAATTTCATAAGTTTGGGTTGAAGTGTATTTCAGTATTATCGATGTCTGTTTGAGATTCCGAGTCTGGAAATAGCTCCGTATGTGATTCTGGTATTGGGAGCGCGATCGAAAGTGAATTCGGAGGTCCGTGGGTCATTTTGGAGTCATTTGATATCGGGGTCGGATTCCGATTTCGGAAGTTGGAGTAGGTCTGTAATGTCGAATATGACTTGTGTGCAAAATTTGAGGTCAATCGGACGTGATTTGATAGGTTTTGACATCGAATGTAGAAGTTTGAAATTCTAAAGTTCATTAAGCTTGAATTGGAGTGCGATTCATGATTTTGATGTTGTTTGATGTGATTTGAGGTCTCGAGCAGGTCCGTGTTAAGTTATGGGACTGGTTTGTGTGATTGGACGGGCTCCCAGGGGCCTTGGGTGAATTTCGGGTGGTTAACGATTGAGTTGGGATTGGAAAGAATAGCTGAAGCAGATGATATCTGGTATAACCGCACATGCGAAGTTTTGGCTGCAGGTGCGGAGCCGCAGAAGCGGCCAAAAGGACGCAGATATGGCGGTGAAGGGTGAAGGCTGGGACCGCAGATGCGGTCAGGTTACCGCAGAAGTAGGACCGCACCTGCGGAAGAAGGAGTGCAGAAGCGGAAATGAGCTAGGAGTCTCGGACTACAGAAGTGGCAATTGGTCCGCATCTGCGGGACCGCAGAAGCAGTCAAGAGACCGCAGATGCGAAAGAACTGGAGGCAGTGAGCTCTCTTTAAAAATCGAGTTTTGGTTCATCTTCACCCATTTTCTCTTCGGGTTGGACGATTTTGGAGCTTTCGGAAGAGCGATTTTCTTCATCTATGTCAAGGTAAGTTGTTCCCACTCATTAGACGTTAAATACATGGTTTTGTTTCGGATTTAAGCATGAAAACCTGGTAGAAACTTAGGGTTTGGGGGAAAACCTAGAAAATGGATATTTTGGATTTTGACCACGATTTTGGGTATAAAATTGAGAGTAAAGCATATATTTGAGTTCGCTAGTTCATGGGTAAACTTTATCTTCGGGAAATTTCAGAATCTGGGCACGTGGGCTTGAGGGCAATTTTGTCAACTTTTCGATCGGGATTAGGAATTGTTATAAATTGGATTGTAATGAGTAATTGAATATATATTAACGGATTTGCATAATTATTGGCTAGTTTTGGAGCATTGTGTATCGATTCGAGTCTTCAGAAGAGCGTGAATGCCGGTTATGGATCTTCGGAGCAAGGTGAGTCTCCTTTCAAACCTTGTAAGAGGGAATTGTCCCCATAAGTGAAATAATTGGTTATGTGCTCCTATTTGTGGGGGCTACGTATGCACGAGGTGGCGAGAGTCCATGCGTAACTACTATTATGTTTGAGTTCGGGTAGTCTAGGACCCAAAAGCATGCTATAATTGGAATATTTGTAATTTTATTGACAGTTTGAATTGCTTAAATCACGTCGAATTAGTAAATGAATTTCTAAAAAGATTAAACTTCATTTTCTTAAATTATTAAAGGAGAATTGGCTTTCTTTGGATAATTGTTCCATGTTGACTCCTTGTTGACTTTCTATGTTTGTTTAATTTCGGAACGGGCCGAACGCCTCGGTAGATTAAATAGATGCATATATGGTTCGCACCATTCGACTCTCTGGCAGTGCACAATTTAGATATTATTGGATCGGGTCGTACGTCCTCGGCATGATTTGTGCATGCTTGTATTGTTTGCCTTGAGATTATTGATATTGATATTTGCTCTTCCCGACTTAAGATAATTGAAAATGAATAGATTATGAATTCAGAGATTTTTAATACAAAAAGGAACTTTTACATGTTCGTGGCTTATTTGAAATTATTGTTGTTCTTAATAAATTCATGATTACTCGCATTAATAATATATTATTATTGGACCACTAGTAAGTGTCGAAGTCGACCTCTCGTCTCTACTTCTTCGAGATTAGACGGGATACTGGCTGGGTACACGTTGTTTTCGTACTCATGCTACACTTGCTGTGCATTTGTGTTACACAAGTTTATGTGCGGCTAATGGCTTAGTGGCATAACGACATGGTTGATACGGGGACTTAGGTGAGTTGCGTTTATCGAGGCGACCACAACCAGTAGAGTCTCCTTCAGAGTATTGTACTGTATTTTCATTTCTGTCCACTTGTATTCTGGACAGTTTCTATAATTTATTTCATTCCCTAGTAAATGCTCATGCACTTGTGACACCGGGTTCTAGGATGATCACGAGATTTTTTAGTAGTTAAATTTTGTAAAGACATCCTCATTTATTCCGCAGAGTTTATTATTTATTAATTATTTGTTTAAAGGAAATGATTTCAAAATAAATAAAATGAGAAATTGCTAGAAAATTGTTATTGGCTTGCCTGACAGTGGTGTCCGGCGCCATTACGGCCTTTATTGGATTTTGGGTCGTGACAACATGGTATTAGAGTACTAGGTTCCCTTAGGTCCCACGAGTCATGAGCGAGTCTAGTAGAGTCTTGCGGATCGATACAAAGACATCTGTACTTATCTTCGAGAGGATACAGGGCTGTTAAGAGTACTTTCCTTCTTGATTCCTCATCGTGCGATTTGATTCCTTTGAGGCTTATGCCTTTGTTTCTTTCCTACTCAATCTTACGCGACACGAACCGCTTGTTATAAATCGAGAATTGAAGAATTGTAATGGTACTACAGATGTGGTGCGGGATGTTTCTCCCAGTACAATTGGTTGGGTTATTGTTGTCGCCTTGCGGGAGGATCTTTTTATCATTTTGGCTTGGTAGTTATGCTTTAAAGAGCTTGGAGTCCATGCACAGGTTGCTGTGATTCTCACGATTGGTTATCGTAGAGTATTGACTTGATGGTAGGATACTTGCCTATGTGTTGGGGCGGTGAATGATTTGAAAGGATGTCTAATCAGCGCACGACTCATTTCTGGCGAAGGAAAAGCAATTGGCCTATGAATGTCCAGATTTGGGATGATAGAGTAACGAGCCTTGGTATTTTCGAGCGTGGTGGAATTTTAATCTGTGATGTAGTGTCGTCGTGCTCGATTGTGTGTGTTAAGTTCGCCAGTGTTATGGTCTTCTGCAATTCGCCTATGGGATAAGATATTGTGAAATAATATTGGAGAAATGACTGTTAGATATCGCGGGGTGCGGTGGTTCAGGATTGAATCGATGTTTCTAATGTTGGCGGCTCGAGGAAGATGATCTTCGGAAAAGGTTTAAAGTTAGTAGCGATTTGTGGGTTCAAGTGCTGCGAAGACAGATTTTATTTAAGGCAACAACTAAGCATCGAAGGATGAGAAAAGGACATGTGGTGAGTGTCAGGCGGTGGTTAAAATTTCTAGAAGGCCAGTTATAAGAAGCAAAGGTCGAGTAGTCGATTAAAGTGTGAGTTCCGCTAAAGTGGAGAGTGGTGGAGTTGCGTGTGGGCTTTGTGGTAGGATGACTACGCACCTTAAGGAGAGTTTGGAAAGATTTGGGAATTTTAGTGATTGGTGATTGGGGTCTATGGATTTAATTTGAAGTATGAGCTATTATGCAGCAGGAGATTTGATATAAAAGGAAGGAGCTTCTTGAAATGAAGAAGGATACAACATAACTTTGAATTGGAAGGATGTTGCCGCATATTTAATTGATGTCCACGGGGGGTGAATGGACTTGTGCAGCTAGAGAGTGAGCCCGAACTCATGATGGGTTATTGATGTCATAGTGATTGTACCCCGTGCAGCAGTGTTGGAAGATGTCGGGAAGTGATTTCCACCTGTGGATTATTCCCTGTGAGCAGGTTACCGGTCGCGTGGTTGGCGAGGTTTCTGTGAAGAATTCTATTGGTTGTACAGCAAAGAGATCGGTCGTGCAAATGTGGTTGATGATTCAGAGTATAAAAGGGGTTTTACAGGAAGATTCCGAGAATTTTGGTGGTTGATTGCGCAAGGTTATGTCAATAAGAGATAAAGAATCCTGGTGAATTCCAGAGTTGTGTAATAGTGGCTTCGAGCTAAGTGGGAGAGTCCCACCGCCTATGATTGGGTTGAATGGTTAACTATTTGCGAGATTTCTGGTTATTAGCATATTGATTGGTTATTTCAGCTACGGAAAAAGAACATAAGTGGTAATTTGAGCAAAAGAATTGTTAAAGGTGTGCTATGGTTGGCCTTATTGGCTCACGTCGGACTTGGGGAAGGATTTAAGATTTATGCCTTGTATAGGTGCGGGTTTCAAGGGAAGTGATTATGCCAGATGCTTCGTTGAGAGGGTATTCATGTGCTAGAAGATTCATGGAGTTGATTATATTTGGGGCCAAGTCAGAGCGGGTGGCTCTCAACCACGCCCCTAGTGGATTTAAAGGGGTAAAGTATGGTGCCTAATGATTTCGAGCCTATAGGTACGGTTAAGAAACAAGCTTTGTAGCAACTTATAAGAAGAGTAACAGAATGTCCTATGATGTTTTGACTTGCAGTGTAGCATTTGGGGGGTATGAAATGGTTTGTGGAATTTGAGACAACATGGTCTCGTGATTCAAGGTCACTCGGGATGAGTGCGGATGGAGTGTATTATGCGTTGAATGAATTTATTATTATTTCTAAGGCAATCAAGGATAAATTGGAAGAAGATAGATTGGTTAGCCATAGTTGAGTTGGCATATTGGTGGTAGTGATCAATTCCTTCAGCGTGATCAAGTTATGCAAGTGATTGTGACGGAATGTGTGAGGCTTGTCGGCGCCGTAATTGATGTTATTCAGAAGCATTCTACTCTTAGGGCTTGTTATATGGAGGCGGATCCCGGAAGGGCTATGGTGGCTTAGACCACTACTTAGAGATTTGCATATTCTAGGGTTATGAGAATTCACCTGTGTGTTACTATGGTTCTCCTGAAATGAGTTAGGTGAAAAGTTTTTATATGATGAAGCTTTAACCTATTAGTGGTTACAGAGTTATGACAAAAATCGTGTTCTATTGCATATTGGCATGATGGGTGCCGTAAGTGGGTATGGAAATTGAAGTAAGGATCAAGGTTGCAGTTAGGTGTTGACAATGATGTCACGGGCTCGGATGAGCAGGAAGGGAGTTTTGATGTTTAAAGTAAGTTGGTATTGTCCTCAGCGTCACCTAAGATTGGTGCTTTGTGAAAAAGGCTTTGCATCCTAGTTAAGGATTCTTGATCGCTTTCAACATTAGTATGGCCGATGGTTTAGATGTACAGACCTATTATCTGTTACAGAAGGTTGTGGGAGCATGCCCCACGAGAAGGTTGTATAAGTGTGGCATGTAGTCACTTGATTGATTGAAGAGTTAAACCAAGTATGAAGATTGTAGTGATGTCGGTAAATTGAGAATTGATGCCTAGAAGGCACTCGGTTTATTGGGTTGTGGAGGATTACTTTGGTCATAATGGTAGTTTTCGGATGTTATGAGAAAAAGGGGAGTTATTATGGACCTTTGAAAGGTTATTAGACTAGTTCAGTGTGATCAAAATCAGCTTGAGGTCTATGGATGGATCTAAATGTGAATATGGGCTCTATATCAGGCCAGATGTGTTCATTTCAGCAATCCGCTCCTTATGGAAGAGCAGTCGGGGTACTATTTCGTCGTCAGCTATTTCATGTAATGATATATTGTGCCGTATGAGTTGCGAGATGGCTTGGTGAATTTCTTATGTGTTGAGGTTCCGCGCAGAGATGATGTTATATGAGCAAGATGGCTCTCGTGGTTCAGATCGTATATCGCACCTTAGTTGTGCTTGAGTTTTGTAGCCTATGGCGCTATATGTCTCCCCAAGGATGGTATTATGCACTTAGTGTGCTTTTGACTTATATTCGGTATTTTGTTGTAATGAGCAATCTGGCTCGGTGTGTAACTCCTTTGTGAATTTTATGTGTGGGTCAGGTGGCACACCGCCATGTGTATGTTGTTTGAATTGGGTTGCGCGCCGCAATAGTGTGATGTTGAGTACAGATTCCTATATCTGTTTTTATATGTTTTGTTTCCTACCTTTCTGAGGAAAACTCATATTAGCTGTGTGCCCGCGTCGCATGTATGATTCTCGAGCGGGGCAATTGGATTTCCTTTTCAGAGTTCGTTTTCCTTTGTATCACGTTCGAATTGGTAGCCTATTGGCACATTGTGGCATCATATGAGACTTTTGATCATGTCCGTGATGGCTTATTCCTGAGCTGTTCGTACTAGATGAGACGAGATCATTGGAGTTAGGATTAGTGCAATCTAATTATATGAATTATATTAAGGAGCTAAGACCATTATTTGGTTCAGAATGAGGTGATGGTTCTTGTTAGGAGTATAGACCAGTGATTTATTGATTTAGCAGTTGGTTATGAATTTCTACACCTCTCTTCCATCGGGGCAGTATTGTAAGAGTTAGAGCAAGACTTATATATATCATGAGGTGCATTGGCAGCATCATATTCGTGGAATTTTGACTAATTTGATCAGAGAATGTTATTGTGGTCCTGTGAGTAAAGTGGTGCAAGGTGCAAATTCGACTAAGGTATGCAGTCATGTTTTGGTGCTGCGTGTAGTTATTGATACGGTGAGCATATGTTGGAAACAGACCTGGCATAAAATTCCGGACGTTAGAGTTTGGCTCTAAGGCTTATTTGCTTGAATAAAAGGGAATATCTCCAGAATTGATCGAGCTAACGTGCTCAACTGAGTTGTGGTAGCACGGGTAGGTGCACGAAGTGTTAAAATAGTGATTTCAGACTACTTCAATGTAGTTCTCAACATGTTCGAGGACGAACATATGTTTAAGTGGGAGAGAATGTAACGACCCGACCGGTTGTTTTGAGCTCTAGCACATCGTTCAGCAGTTTGAGGCCATGAGTAGCTTCACTTAAGGTATTATGACTTGCGCGCACGATCGGAATTGAATTTCGGGAAGTTCAGAGTTGATTTGGAAAGAGAATTCTTATTTCGGAAGCTTTAAGTTGAAACAATTGACTAAGGTTGGATTTTTGAGTAAACGACCTCGGAATCGAGATTCAAAGGTTCCAGCAGGTTCGTATGATGATTTCGGACTTGGGCGTATGTCCGGACTGGGTTTTGGAAGACCCGGGAATGTTTCGACACCTATTGTGGAAGTTAGCATTTTGAAGGAATTTCATAAGTTTGGGTTGAAGTGCATTTCAGTGTTATCGATGTCCTTTTGGGATTTCGAGTCTCGGAATAGCTCCGTATGGTGATTCTGGTATTGGGAGCGCGATCGGAAGTGAATTCGGAGGTCCGTGGGTCATTTTGGAGTCATTTGGCTAAAGATAGAAATTTGAAGGTTTTTGAGGAGTTTGACCTGAAGTGGACTTTTTAATATTGGGGTCGGATTCCGATTTCGGAAGTTGGAGTAGGTTCATAATGTTGAATATGACTTGTGTGCAAAATGTGAGGTCAATTGGACGTGATTTGATAGGTTTCGACATCGAATGTAGAAGTTTGAAATTCTAAAGTTCATTAAGCTTGAATTGGAGTGCGATTCATGATTTCGATATTGTTTGATGTGATTTGAGTCCTCAAGCAGGTCCGTGTTAAGTTGTGGGACTGGTTTGTATGATTGGACGGGCTCCCAGGGGCCTCAAGTGAATTCCGAGTGGTTAACGGATTGAATTGGGGTTGGAAATAATAGCTGAAGCAGCTGATATATGGTATAACCGCACCTGCGAAGTTTTGGCTGCAGGTGCGGAGCTGCAGAAGCGGCCAAAAGGACGCATATGCGGTGGTGAAGGGTGAAGGCTGGGACAGTAGATGCGGTCAGGTCACCGCAGAAACAGGACCACACCTGCGGAAGAAGAAGCGCAGAAGCGGAAATGGGCTCGGATCCCCGGACCGTAGAAGCGGCAATTGGTTCGCACCCGCGGGACCGTAGAAGCGGTCAAGAGACCACAGGTGCGAAAGGACTGGAGGCAGTGAGCTCTCTTTAAAAATTGAGTTTTGGTTCATCTTCACCCATTTTCACTTTGGGTTGGACGATTTTGGAGCTTTCGGAAGAGAGATTTTCTTCATCTATGTCATGGAAAGTTGTTCCCATTCATTAGACGTTAAATACATGGTTTTGTTTCGGATTTGAGCATGAAAATTTGGTAGAAACTTGGGGTTTGGGGGAAAACCTAGAAAATGGATATTTTGGATTTTGACCACGATTGTGGGTATGAAATTGAGAGTAAAGCATATATTTGAGTTCGTGAGTTCATGGATAAACTTTTTCTTCTGGAAATTTCGGAATCTGGGCACGTGGGCCCGAGGGTAATTTTGTCAACTTTTCGATCGGGGTTAGGAATTGTTATAAATTGGATTTTAATGAGTAATTGAATATATATTATCAGATTTGTATAATTATTAGCTAGTTTTGGAGTATTGTGCATCGATTCGAGTCTTCGGAAGAGCGTGGAATGTCGGTTGTGGATTTTCGGAGCAAAGTGAGTCTCCTTTCTAATTTTGTAAGAGGGAATTGTCCCTATAGGTGAAATAATTGGTTATGTGCTCCTATTTGTGGGGGCTACGTAGGCACAAGGTGATGAGAGTCCGTGCGTAGCTACTATTATGTTTGAGTTCGGGTAGTCTAGTACCCAAAAGCATACTATAATTGGAATATTTGTAATCTTATTGACAGTTTGAATTGCTTAAATCACGTCGAATTAGTAAATGAAATTCTAAAAAGATTAAATTCATTTTCTTAAATTGTTAAAAGAGAATTGGCTTTCTTTGGATAATTGTTCCATGTTGAATCCTTGGTTGATTTTCTGTGTGTGTTTAATATCGGAACGAGCCGAACGCCTCGGTAGATTAAATAGATGCATCTATGGTTCTGTCATTCGACCCTCTGGCAGTGCACAATTTAAATATTGTTGGATTGGGCCGTACGTCCTCGGCATGATTTGCGCATGCTTGTATTGCTTGCCTTGAGATTTATTGATATTGATATTTGCTCTTCTCGACTTGAGATATATGAAAATGAATAGATTATGAATCCGGAGATTTTTAATACAAAAAGAAACTTTTACCTGTTCTTGACTTATTTGAAATTATTGTCGTTCTTAATAAATCCATGATTACTCGCATTAATAATAATTATTATTGGACCACTAGTAAGTGTCGAAGTCGACCTCTCGTCTCTACTTCTTCGAGATTAGACAGGATACTCGTTGGGTACACGTTGTTTTCGTACTCATGCTACACTTGCTGTGCATTTTTATTGCACAAGTTTATGTGCGACTAGTGGCTTAGTGGCATAGCGGCATGGTTGATACGGGGACTTAGGTGAGTTGCATTTATCGAGAGGACCACAACCAGTAGAGTCTCCTTCGGAGTATTGTACTGTATTTTCATTTCTATCCACTTGTTCCAGACAGTTTCTGTATTTTATTTCATTCCCTAGTAAATGCTCATGCACTTGTGACACCGAGTTCTGGGATGATCACGGGATTTTTCAGTAGTTAAATTTTTTAAAGACATCCTCATTTATTCCGTGGAGTTTATTATTTATTAATTATTTGTTTAAAGGAAATGATTTCAAAATAAATAAAACGAGAAATTGCTAGTAAATTGTTATTGGCTTGCCTGACAATGGTGTCCGGCGCCATCACGACCCTTAGTGGATTTTGGTTCGTGACAATCTCCAACCCTTGCACTATTTTTTACACCAAAATGGTGCAAATTAACTCCAACCCATTATACTATTTTTTACACGAAAAAAAATATTCCATTTATATTCTTCTCTCTCTTCTATATTATATTATTTTCTTTATAAAATAATTTTTTTATTTTTTATTTTTTATTTGTTTATCTCATATAATTCATATTTCTTTCTTATATAACCATCTAATATAAAATTATTGTATAACTTTAATTTTTAAATAATATAAATTATAAGCAAATATTATGCATTATACATATTAATGTATAATTCGAATAAAAATGAAATCATTGATAAGATATAATAAAATAAATATTATATTATGGTAAAATTTAGTTTAATTTTTACATAAATATGCAACTTACAAGAATAGTATGTTGCTCCCATAAATGCTCTATTAATGCATTACAAAGTGTAAATTGAGCATCTTTGTCCTTAATATTTTTGTGCCGAGCTAAAAATTATTCAAATCGGTAGCTTTCATCTACTACCACTTCTACTATTGGAGTTGGACCTTCCCAAGCATCTTGAATCGGTGCATCAATGTATTTTCAATTTTAATTTATGTAAGTCGCTACTGTATTAAATATTTGTTTTTATGATAATCAATGAACATTGTGTTATTTATTAACAATATATTATATTTCAGATTTGCACTTTTTATTTTTTTATGGTTATATATTTTGATAAAATTATAACTTATAATAAAATTAACTTATAATTTTATATAAAAATAAAATATACAAAAATTAATTATAAAACTTATACACCAAAATTAAAATATAAAATTAATATTATAAAGATATTACATAAAAACTATAAGTAATTACAAAATTTATAATAGGTTACATTAAAAATATTATATAATAAAAGTTAATAATAAAATAATGATGAATAGCAATAGTGTTGATGAATAGTGTTACACCAAATTTGGTATAACACTATTCACACACCAAAATGGTGTTGGGTTAGAGCACCAAAACACCAAATCTTATGCTAAAATGACGTTTGGTGTAAAAATTGGTGTTGGGTTGGAGATGGTCTAATACTCTCAAATCCAAAGTCATCTTCTCTCTAAGTTGTCACCAAAACAAAGTTTCGCCTGGCTAACTGCCTGGCAATTAAGGCTAGTAAATGCTTTGGAAAGTACCTAAGCTTCCCCATCTCTCAAACAAGACCTACTAATAGAGACTTTCAGTTCATCATTGATCATATGCAAACTAAGCTAGCAGGCTAGAAAACACAATTCCTCAACATGGCTGGAAGAACCACTCTGGCCAAATCATCCTTGGGAGGCATTCCCAGCCATGTCATGCAGGATATCAAACTGTCTGCCCAAGTATGCAAGCAGATTGATAAAATCCAGAGGAACTTCATTTGGGGGACCACATCTATTAAGAGAAAAATGCACATTGTAGGATAGAACACTATCACATAGGTCTGAGGAGGAAGGAGGTCTAAGTGTGCAAGGAACTAATTTTATGAATATTGCTACTCACTCAGGTATAGCATGGAAGATGTATAACAACCCTAATGCTCAGTGGGCTAGAGTTCTCTTCCGTAAGCACTGTACTGCTAGAAACCCAAGCAGACACATAGCTTCCAGGACCTGATAGAGTATTAAAAATGGGTGGATGGTGTGTAATAAAGCTACTAGGTGAATAGTACATTCTGGGATAGAGTGAACTTCACTACTAGAAATCCGAAACTTAGCCAACCAAAATTGGACGGTCCAAAAAAGAGACCAAAGTTGGTCGGTAAAGGAGAGAAAAATATTTTATATTTATTTTAAATAAATTACCGACCAAAGTTGGTCGGTAAAGTGGTCAACAAGTTGATTGAGCTGGTCAGACTTGTTTAGTCAAAGATAATTTCACATTACCGACCAACTTTGGTTGGTAATGTGGGACCCAGTTAAATTTTTTTAATAGTTATATTATTATTTAAATTGTTTTATAAAATATAAAGAAATCTTATTTAAAATTACCGACCAAAGTTGGTCGGTTAATACTGGGGGAAACATTTACCGACCAACTTTGGTCGCTATACTTTAATTTCTGGAAAATAACCGACCAAAGTTGGTTGGTTATTAGGTCAACATTGGTCAAAATTTAAAATTACTTTTATATTTACTATCTAAATAATATAAATGTAATCCGTTAACACTTTCGTAGTAAAAGGGATGAATACACTAACATATACTATAACATGCTATATATGTAGTTAAAATAGTACAACGAAGCGTGTTATATATATATATATATATATATATATATATATAACCCGACCCTTATCTATATAGATCTAGATATAGGTCAGGCATTTTGTTTTTAATATTCAACAATGCATCTGAGTAAGTTATAAGTCGATGAATCAATTTCCAAACAGATATATTTGATGATAAATTATATATACTAATTAGGATCTTCACAAGTCTATCAATCCCTAAAAGAACCCGACCCTTATCTATATATATATAGATATAGGTCAGACGTTTTGTTTTTAATAGTCAGCGATGCATCTAAGTAAGTTATAAGTCGAGGAACCAATTTCCAAACAGATATATTTGATGATAAATTATATATACTAATTAGGATCTTCACAAGTCTATCAATCCCTAAAAGAACCCGACCCTTATATATATATATATATATATATAGATCAGACGTTTTGGTTTTAATATTCAACAATGCATCTGAGTAAGTTATAAGTCGATGAATTAATTTCCAAATAGATATACTTGATGATAAATTATATATACTAATTAGAATCTTCACAAGTCTATCAATCCCTAAAAGAACCTGACCTTCGGGTTCTTTTAGGGATTGATAAACTTGTGAAGATCCTAATTAGTATATATAATTTATCATCAAATATATCTATTTGGAAATTGATTCATCGACTTATAACTTACTCAGATGAATTGTTGAATATTAAAAATAAAACGTCTATGTCACGACTCGGGTTCCCACCCTCGGGAGTCGTGATGGCACCTACTCGTAAAAGTTAGGCAAGCCACGAAATATAAAAAATTCGATCTCTTTTATTTTTAACTCTTTTTAAAGAATTGAATTAACAGGTGATCAACATTTAAATAATAGCGAAAGAGGAAATTAAGCGGAAGACTTAGACTAATATAATACCAAAATCAGTACGACCCCATATGCTGGTAAGTGTCTGGCCTAACCCTGGCGAGGTAGTGACAAGGCTAGGACCAAACTCCAGATAAACCTGTGCAGTTATTTAATATACAACAAAAAAATAAACAGGAATAAACAATGTAAATGGGAGGGGGGTACATGCTACGGGGAACATATCAAATCCAACAGAAGCTAAAGAGTGATAAGAGAGAACAGTTCAAGTTCTACAACAAACAATAATAACACTGTTGCGACGCGCAACCCGATCCCTTATCATTTAACACTATTGCGGCGTGCAACCCGATCCATTTATATTACTATTACGGCGCGCAACCCGATCCAATATAATATTACTGCGGCGTGCAACCCGATCCAATATAACATTGTTGCGGCATACAACCCGATCCAATATAACATTGTTGCGGCGTGCAACCCGATCCAATATATAATAATGTTACGGCGTGCAACCCGATCTAATATATAATAATGATATGGCGTGCAACCTGATCCAATATATTTATATACCTTAAACTCAACCATACCCCGAGTCCCAACAAGGGATCAACAATAAACTACACTATCCTGGTAAGGGAATTCAATAGTAAAAGTATATACGTCCCGGCATGGGAGAATCAGCTATAACCAATCTTAACTCAATCCCTACTCATCTCAGCTATCACCACTACTCAATCATAATTACTTTTTCCCAAAATAAACTAAATCCTTGCTCAATATCGAGAATCACTAATTAAAGCATCCGTAATATCATTTAAGAACAAAACAAATATCAATTTAAGACTCACGGTCATGCTCGACACCAACGTATAGATACTCATCACCATGCCTATACGTCATACTCAACAAGAAGCAAATAGCAAATAATACACAACTCCTAATCCCTCAAGATAAGGTTAGACCGAACACTTACGTCGAACTCAAGCCCCAAACACCGCCTTTCCTTTCGAATTCGGCTCCAAATCAACTGTATCTATACATAATCGACTTCATAACATCAATAAACGCTAAACAATCAAATTCCAATGCTTAATTATAGCTTTCTAATCATTCTTCCTAAAAAGTCAAAAATTGACCCCGAGCCCGTTTGGTCAAAACACAAGGTTCGGACCAAAACTTGATCATCAATTCACCCACGAGCCCAAATATATAATTTGTTTTCAAATCCGACCCCAAAACGAGGTCAAATTCCCAAATAATCAAAAATCCCTAACTCTACTCAAATCCCTAATTTTCTACCCTTAATCACTTGTTTTAGGCCTAGAAATCTAGTGGGTGTTGATAAAAATGGAAGAAAACAAGTTAAAGATTACTTACCCAAGAGGTTATGGTGAATAAGTTCTTCAAAAATCGGCCAAGAGGTGTGGGGAAGATGAAGTTTCTAAAAAATAATGAAAATTCCGTAATGTGTTATGTTTTTGGAACTTAAAATAACTGGGCGAAATTACTCATCGTGTTCGCGACAGGTCCATCGCATTCGCGATAGGTTAGGCCTGCTAGGCCTTCGCGTTCGCGGAAGATGGCTCGCGTTCGAGGAGAAACGACCCCTCGAGCCTTCGCGTTCGCGTAGGTTTAGTGCCCCACCCCCTGCCCAGGCTCAACTAGCCTTCGCGTTCACCAGGCCCGCGTTCGCGAAGGGAAGACCCCCCAACGCCTCGCGTTCTCTACCTGGGTTATGCATTCGCGTAGAAGGAATTTCCTTCAGCATAATTACACATCGCGTTCGCGAGGGTCCTCTCGCGAACGCGAAGAAAGAAATATCAGAATCCCAACAGCTGAAAATCTGCAACTTTTTTTAAGAGTTTAAAACCTTCCGAAACACATCCGAAACTCACCCGAGACTTCAGGGCTCCAAACCAAACAAACATACTAATGCGAAAATATCATATGAACTTATCCGCGCGATCAAATCGCAAAATTAACATCATTAACATCGAATTAACCTCAAAATCAATGAATTTTTTCAAACTTCTTAAAACATCAAATTTTGAAATTTAGGTCCGAATCACGTCAAATGACATCCGTTTCTTACCAAACTTCATAGAGTTATCTTAAATCACATATAAGACCAGTACCGGGCGCCAGAACCAAAATACGGGCCCGATACCAACATGTTCTAATCAAAATTCATTTCTAATTCCTTTAAACAATTTCAGGAAATAATTTTCTTTAAAAATTCATTTCTCGGGCTTGGGACCTCGGAATTCATTTTCGGGCATATGCCTAAGTCCCATATTTTCCTACGGACCCTCCGGGACCGTCATATTACGGGTCCGAGTCCGTTTACCCAAAACGTTGACCGAAGTCAAATTAACTCATTTTATAGTCAAAACTTATCATTTTTCATAGATTTTCATATTTAGGCTTTCTGGCTACGCACTCGGACTGCACACGCAAATCGAGGTGATGATAAATGAGGTTTTCAAGGCCACGGAACACAAAATTCAATTTAAAAGCAAGTGATGACCTCTTGGGTCATCACAGTCTGACCTATATCTATTAATAGTAAAAATAAAACATCTCGGCCTATATCGATTAATCTATGTCATGCATTATTAGTGATGAATGAATGTAATCCATTAACTGTTATAATACAACTAATGAATACAATAACATATAATATAACATGCTATATATGTAGTTAAAGTATTACAATGAAGTGGCTCTCTGTGTATATATATATATATATACACACACACACACACACCTATTCCATTTCTGCCTTTTGAAAGAATTTAGAACCTCAATTAGCAGATTCATTAGAAACCTTTCTTTGAAGACTCAATTCATTAGATAAGCCTAGCACATAATCACTGATAGGATCATTTCTGAAATTAACAAATCATTAATAGGCACTTTGAAGCAAGTTGATCCTAGAAGACTAACCTCGTACCTCACTTAGATCAATTATATATATATATATATATACACACACACACACACACACACACTTTGATAGCCGTATATGTATAAGAACATGAAGCGCTAGGAACACAGGGTCGAGTTCTTTTACGGATTAATAGACTTGTAAATTGATTCATCGACTTATATCTTATTTAGATGCATCGATGAATATTAAAAACAAAACATTTTGACCTATATCGATTAATATAAAAAAGAAAACGTCTCGACCTAAAATAGAATAATATTATATTGGTTTATCAATTGATTAATTATTCGTACGTACGTAGTAATGTATAAGATTGATCATCAATTACAATATAGTTTATTTGTGTGTGTGAAATTGCTCATATACTTAAATATAACTTAAAAATTTACTTACATAGATGCTGTTATAATTTATTAAAAGTAATTATCTAGTTAATATAATTTTTTGAAAAGATTATGCTTATAGTTTATAATTATTTAAAATAATTGTAGTTAAATAAAATAAATATTTATAGTACATATGTCATTTTTTATAGTTTGTAATAATTTTTTTTATAGTTTATAATATGTTAAAAAATAAAAACGAAAAAAAATAATTTAGTTTTTTTTTAAAAAAAAAGCGACCAAAGTTGGTCGGTATTTGGTCAAATGGTCAACACTTAATGTACCGACCAAAATACCGACCAACGTTGGTCGGTAAGTCTGAAAACAGATCTGAAATATACGAGATTTCCCCCATTTTTTCATATATCTATTCTCAAAATTCCTTAAACTCCCACTCAATACCTTCCCCTCTCCCTCTCTATTTCCCTCACACAAATCCCATTCCCCACCCTGCGTCGCCACCGCCCAGTCGCCGCTGCGCCGTTGCCGCTGTTGATATTCAATTTTTTCCAATATATTTTTAATATGCATAAATACTTTCAAAATAGCATATATATGCATATATAAGCATGCAAAATGTTTGTATAATTTCCTATAATTTTAAAAGATTTTTAAATTGATTTATTTCCTTCCCTTTTACTCATAAAATCCTCAATAATCATCTCTCAAATTGTTGTTGGGGTCATTTAGTCATTCAAATTCTATATTTATGCCAAAATATTGTTAAATATTTTTAGTGCATTGTTATAATTGCCTTTTGTATTTTTAAAGCTAAATTGCATATAATTGTAATATTAGCCTTATTAATGTATAATTATATTTATATGCATAAAATTGATCTTCTATATTTTTAAAATGTTAAATATCTATTTTAAATAATTTTAGTACACAAAATTATGTTCCAGAAATTATTTGTTATTTATTATAAATTATATAGGGATAAATTGGCTATTTAAAATATAGCCAGATTGTATTTCAATCATAACCTTAATTAAACCCAATGCCCAGCCCAATTTCAGGCTAAAATACCCGACCCAAACCCTAAACCCACCTACCTGACCCAGAACCAATTAAATCATGGCTGTTGATCTCCTCAGATCAACGACCCATATTAACCCTTGCCTTTTTTTTAACCCTAAATGACCCCTAACCCTAACTTATTCTCCCAAACCCGTTGCCTCTGTATTCTCTCATCTCCTCTCCTCTCTCAGTAACCCCTCTTAAACCCTAGCCCATCAACCGCCGACCTCTCTTCTCTTGTCTTCACCGATGATCTCTCATTGACTCCTAAGCCTCCAATGGCTTTTATCATGCCATGCCTGCCTTCTCTAAGGTCTTCAAGGGCATAGGGCCACGCCGACTTGCATCTAGGGTTCGTTACTTGTATGTTCTTGGCTACTCCAGTGTGATTTCGAGCAAAATCATTCTCTATTTGTTACGATCTTTGGGATTTTAGACAAGTTCTCTCATCTCTCTTTGGGTTTCTTCTGAAACCCTAATTTCTGCCTATATCTCCTAGATCTGTATAGATCTAGAATGACTTGAGTTTGTTTCCTTAATGTTTTACGCTTTCTTTGGAATTCTTTAAAAGAATCATGTGATTTCAAGTGTTTTTGTCTTTTTCTAAAAATTAGGGTTTCGGAACTTGTTTTAAAACTTTGTTTAAATTGATTTTTTATGTTTGCTATTTCTTGCATATTTCGACTGATTCCGTGATTTTACTACCTCTTCAACTCGCCTATGTTGAAAGCCCTAATTTTCTAGATTTTCTTCGTTTGGTTCTGTGTGTTAGCATGACAGATCGTTGCTTGTTTGAGTTTCTGTGACTATCTTATTTTGAATGTGTTCTTACTGAGTTTTTAGCCTAACTTATATCACCTCTATGTGTTTGTGTTCATCTTGACTGTTCAAGACTTGCCTCTTTCTATCAGTGCTGTTTAACCTTCATGTTTGCTATGTCTGGTTATTCTACTCTATTTATATACTGAACACTAAATCATGACCTTATCTTTGATTGATTATGGATTCCCTATTTTCATGGTTTATTGGAAGACCTTCCTTTGAAACTTCGATTTCTACCTTTTCTATTCAAATTAATTGATTAACCTACCTTGTCTGTTGTGACTTTATTCTTACTGACTATCTCTTTAATTAGAGTTTTCTGAAGTTAGCCCTAATTGTTTACCCTATACTTACCTAACTTGAAATTTTTCCTTATTAGTCATACACTGATTTCTTTCCTTATTTGTTACTTGTTCTTACCGTGTAAATTGATTCCCTTAACTTAAGGTAATACTTGTCTTGATTTTGCTTTAATTGATTCTGAGTTCCATAATTACTATACTACTGTGATTCTTGCCTTATTTTACCTAGTTATGCACTACTATATATACATACTCTCTCATTAACACAAGTACACGAACACATTGGTTCAAAAACTCTCCCTCACACAAAAACTCTCTTCTTCTCTCTTTTCTCTGGTTACTTGCTATTGTTCTAGGTCAGCCGGCTGCAAGCCAAGGCTGATTACTCTACTCTCTTTCTCCTCACTTTGTGTTTACTACCTTCTTTGCTAGTATGTTCTGACTTCAATTCAAGTTCCAAAAATAATATAGTCCTTTTATTACTGCAATTCATCCTGTTTCTAGTATGCTTTTACATGGTTTTGCTGTGAAACGTGTAGTTGATATCTTTACATTATTAGCATGTTATGTACTCCCCTTCCTTAGGATCAGTATGAACATGTTACCCCCTCTATGTAGTCTGTCCCCATGTGATCTTGCTCTATCTGGTTTCTGGTATGAATCTCCTTGTAAAGTAGTCTGCACTCCTAAACTTGTATGATTCTGGGATTCATTTTAAATCATGTTGATCCTATACTGAACCCCTTAAGAATTACTGATTCTGTGACTATGTCTAATCAGTGTTTCTGAGCATATCTGTACCAATTTCAAATAATTCTGCCTGCTATGTGTTTACCATTATGTGCTTCACTTGTCCCCAATTCCCATTTACCCTTGTGTGAAGGATTTTGGTGCTAAACCTGTCTTGGTTATTTGTTCTATGTGTGATGCTGAACCTGTTTTGGTTTTGCGGTTGGTCTGCTATTTGTTGATGGCCCCTCTCTTTTCAAAACTATCTCATTAAATAGCTCCTTTGTTATTTTACAAATTTTTTTCAAGTCTTTTTTCAAATTGTTTTTCCTACTTAAACTTTTGTCACGATCCTAACCCCGAACTCAGTCATGATGGTTCCTCTTGTGAAGACAAGGCCAACCAGTCTAAGATAATTCGTCCTTTTTAAAATAGTTCAACAATATAAAAGCAGTCTAAACATGATTTAATGATAATAAGTAGCGGAAATACAACCCGACAGAGCCCAAATCGGGGTGTCACAAGTCACGAGTGTCTACTAAGGTCTAAAATACAACTAAGTTCTAAAATAGGCTATGTACAAACTAATGAATGAGAAGAGAGAAAAGCAGTGCTGCGAACACTGGCAGCTACCTTGCTAAACTCCGATAACTTTGCCTCCGATCTGCCAAAGATCGCTACCGAGTGTATAAATACCTGAATCTGCACGCAAGGTGCAAGGTGTAAAGCGAGTACTCCAACTTAGTGAGTAATAAATATAAATAATGACTGAAAGTAAGAAAACATGTAAAACACAAGGCATCCTATACCGAAGCAGTAAAATCACTTAAAATAGTAAATCAGTGAAGAATCAACTAAAATCCCTTTTCCAACAAGTAAAACAAGTAATTGTTAGTTCAATAACAAGTAGAAGATTCGCCCCTCGGGCACAGTATCAACAAATCCGCACCTCGGGCAACATCTCAGAACAGTACTGGCTCCTCGGGCTCAATCTCAGAACAATGCCAGCCCCTCGAGCTCAATCTCACATCACAATGGGTACCCGTGCTCACTGGGGGTGTACAGACTCCGGGAGCGTCTCCTTACAGCCCAAGCGCAATATCAAGCCATCTCGTGGCATCAAATCTGGGCCCTCGGCCTCATATTAGTCAAGCTACCTCGTGGCGTATATATGTATCTCAGACCCTCGGCCTCATCTCAGTAGTAGTGTATCCTCACATCTGGCCCTTGGCCATACTCAGTCCGAAAATCATCACAACCCCCTCGGGCATTAGTAAAACAGTAGTTCTCAGCCCAAAACATTATTTAAAATATCATTTAAGTCTCAAACTGAGTAAAAATGGCCGAGTAGTAAAATAGTGGAAAACAGCATGACTGAGTTCAAGTAATAAGCCAAAACAGTGAGGAAATAGTTATAAAAATCCACGAAGGGTTCAATTAGTTGGCACAAAGCCCAAATATGGCAATCAACCCAAAATATGATGATAGCAAATTAGTTTCGATCAAATACGCGGTAAAATCATCAATCGGGATGGACCAAGTCACAATCCCCAATGGTGCACGACCCCACGCTCGTCATCACGTGTGTGTCTCACCTCAATATAGGACTACGATGTGCAATCCGGGGTTTCAAACCCTCAGATCATCATTTACAATCATTACTCACGTCGAACCGGCTAAATCTCTAGCTCGCGATGCCTTTGCCCCTCGAATCGGCCTCCACGTGCGTCGAATCTATCCAAAATCAGAACGAATACGTTACAATATGATAAGGGAACAAAGTCGAAGTGAAAACAATTGAAAAATACCAAAAAATCCCGAAATTAGCAAAACCTGAGCCCTGGGTCCACTTCTCGAAACTCAGAAATTTTCACATAATTAGATTCCTTATCTCCCCGTGAGTTCATACATATCAAAAGTTCTCAAATCCGACCCCAAATGTTCCTTCAAATCCCAAATCAAAAGTCCAATTTCTCAAGCCCTAGTTCTTCCATTTTTAGCTTAAGTTTCCTTGATTTTCTAGGTGGATTTCATAATAGAATCGAGTTTTAGGTCTGAAATTCTTATCTCCAATCGTTTCCCCTTGAATCCCTCTTCAATCTCCTTCAAAAAGCTCTCAAAAGGACCAACTATGGAGGAAATCAGCCCCAAAATCGCGGATGAAATGAATTAAAACATTCTGCCCAGGCTTGCTTTTCCTTCATCGCGATCGCGACACTTCCCTCACGATCGCGAAGAACAAATCTTCAACTCCCCAAATAACTCTATGCGATCGCGATATAGCCTACGTGAACGCAATGCTTATGCCCCCTACACCTTCGCGAACGCGGACTCCCTTACGCAAACGCGATGAACAATTCACCTTGGACCCCTCAGACCCAAACTTCTCTATGCGATTGCGAGTGCCCTCTCGTGAACGCAATGCACAGCTCCCCAGCCTTCCATGAATGCGAATCCTCTCACGAAAACATGAAGGCTTAAATTCTGGCCTTCCTCAAATCCTTCTACGCGATCGCGATACACCCTACGTGATCGCGAAGGGCAATTTCTCTGCAACAGCTGAAACCCAAAATCTGCAATTTTTCCAACTTAGAAATGGTCCGATTGACCACCCGAAACTCACCCGAGGCCCCCGGGACCTCAACCAAAGGCACCAACACATTCTAAGACCTTATTAAAACTTTCTCCAATCATCAAAACAACTCAAACAATAGCAAACACTCTAAACACATCGGATTCAAGCTTAAGTTTCTAAAATCTTCCGAAATACGCTTTCGATCAAAGACCCAACCAAACCACATCCGAATGATCTGAAATTTTTCACACTCATCTCAAATGACAAAAAGAAGCTACTGCAACTCTCAGAATTCCATTCCGACCCTTATATCAAAATCTCACCTATCAACCAGAAATCGCCAAAATATCAACTTCGCCAATTCAAGCCTAATTCTACTCCGAACCTCCAAAACCAATTCTGATCACGCTCCTAAGCCATAAATCACCTCCCGAAGCTAAATGAACCATCGGAACTCACATCCAAGCCCTCCAACACTTAAGTCAACATCCGGTTGACTTTTCCAACTTAAACCTTCTTAAAAGAGACTAAGTGTCTCATTTCTTACCAAATCCTCTCCGAACTCAATCTAATCAACCCAATCACATAAAACACGGATAACAAAGCATAAAGAAGCAAAAATGTGGAAAACGGACCGGTAACTCATGAGACGACTGGCCGGGTCGTCACAACCTTTCTCAAAACTATGTCAAGCACTCTCACTCTACTCCTAAGTCATTAGGTTCTGCCCCCTCTGGTGTGTGTACTGCCTTGGGATCCTTTTGAAAACCCTCTGAACTCTAGCATACTGAGTCTGGCCCTTTCACACTACACTTACTCAATTTGGTTACAAAGTCTAGGTATGGGCACTGCCCAGGATCCTTGAGATCCTTAGGGAACTCTGACGCACCTAGACAATGACATTGTCTATGGAATTTGGGCATTTGGGGCTATTGGAGGCTTTGGAAATCTGGGCCTATTTGTAGGCTCCCTATAGAATAACTTCTTATTTTTCTTATCTACTTATGTAATTCATTCATATGGTCTGTAATAATTTGTAAACGAATATTGGGGAAACTAGTAAAAAGGGTGGGTAGTTATATATTTGTAGGGTAATACAGGTAGAAACCATGCCTATAGGACTTTGTATTTTGCTATGTTTGTCTTACCAAGTAGAAACCATGCCTATAGGACTTTATATTTTGCTATGTTTGCCTTACTAGGTTAGAAATCATGCCTATAGGTCTCAAGTGGTTCCAATAATAGAAATCATGTTTATTGGTCTTAAAATCAACCTCACAAGTAGATACCATGCCTATAGAATATGATCCAGTTCAACTTCTATTATAATAGATATTTATATGTGCTTTCATTTGTTATCATGCCTACCAGTTTCTAACATCAGTTTTTAAACAATTAGATATCATGCCTATAGGGAATAACACTAGAAATTATGCTTATAGATTTAAACCAGTTTAGTTTAAATAAGTCAATCCAGTCCACGATTAGTTCACTTCGAAACTAGTTTAAGTAGTGTTTTATTTTCCCTGAAATAAATTCTTTCAAAAACTGTCTTAATCTATCATTAGACAGCATGCCTATAGGGATTCAAGAGTCTGTTTTAAAATCTGCCCCATTTTTACTATATAAACGTAGTTATCATTATTCCGCGTGTAGGCAAGCCTATAGGGCGTTTTCAAATCCTGTAACTCTGATACTGTTTCTGTTTCTTAATGTCGTTCTGATTTTAACAGGCTTTAAAAATCAGTAGGCAAACTGATAGGGCTATTACTTCTGAGTTTATAAAATAAACTACCTACCTTCTGTGTCTTGACATTCACTTAGACATCATGCCTTAGGATAATGTTTAACAAAAGGCCCTTGTTTGTGTTTGAGTCGTACTGCTTATGTGTATTGTTTGAGGAGGTAAACATGAGCCTCTAATTGCTCTATTTTATCTTATGTGCTAATGTCCTAATTGTTCTTACTTGTCGCCTTAGTGTTTTCACCTTTAAACTTTAGAGGTCTGTCTAGAACTACCTATAGGTAGAGGTCCTAAATTTCCTCTAGGACCATTAAAAAGGGACGGGTAACAACACACAATAGAGATCACTGACCAACACTCGCTTTAATGACCACTAAGGGGATGCGAAGGGTAATATGGGGATATGATGACTACGCACTAATATCACGTGTAGCCCCTAATTGAGGAGTGTTTACCGAACATTGCATAGGGTGATCATATAGGCTAACCAATCTATGACTCCCCCTTTTCCCAAAATTCCTTTTTGTTTAAACATTGTTTTATAGGTATACAAATTGTTTAAAATCTTTGCCTTGTTATTTGTATTATACAACGTCCAACGTGCTTTACTTGTAAATTATTTGATTCAAACTATTTATTTGTTAATGGACTAATTTGTAAATATAAGTTCGGCTGAGACCTACAGTTGTGGACCAAGAAGGGTGCCTAACACCTTCCCCTCAAGGTCATTTTGAGCCCTTACCCTAATCTTTGGTAATGCAAACCAATCTAAGAGTTAATCTTTCTAGGTGCCCTGATGCACCATAACCCGTTAGGTGGCGACTCTTCAAATACCCAATTCCCAAAAGGAAATGAGTTATTACCCCCCCATGAATGTCGAAACCCAGACTCTCTCCGCAGAGGGAAAAAAGGGGGTGCGACAGGATGGTTACTCTGCTGGGGATACCTTTGGGATCTTACCATAACAAACTTACCTTTTTACAAATTAGTTCACACATGCTTTATCTCGTACCCTTCTCCCTTATTTGAATTTAACTGTCCATTTTTAAGCGTTTATGGTTCTTTATCCCTAAAACTGACTTGTCTCTTTGTTTTCTTTTCCTGTAACTATCTTTCAATTATTTAAATGTTGTATTTATTTTTCCTACGTGCAAATACTTGAATACATGTTATTAATTGCTCCATAAATGATGCTCCGCATCATATTCCACTCGTACATATCAATTCCTATAGCAATGCTTTAATGAGTGGTTGTGCTCTTCCTATTTACTACCTTTAAATAAGGAAAGGCTTATTTGCGGTAAAACCAGTCGATCAACGGCGCAGTCGACGGTTCCGTGCTTTCTCCCTCGAGTTGTCCGCTTGAGGGTACTAGTCTAAAACCCCATAGAAACCTTACTCTAGTTAAAATTGTGCATACATCATGGTCAAACCTAGTCAGATCAGTTATGTTGTCCACATAATGATCCTTTAAGATAAGTCTTGTCCAAAGTTCATCGAGTTTTCCATAATCCCAATGGACACAACCAGGTTCTGTGCATTAATTTGGAGAACTAAATGCCGATATGTTGATCATGAATGTATAAATAGTCGAGTCTGGTAGGGGTAATGTCTAACCTTTTTGTTTTGCAGAAAATGAGGCACGAGGTCCCCAGATTTGGTATGGTTAGCAAATTCCCGCTATTGCTGCTAGATTGGTGGGAGGACCTTTCCTCAAGTGACAAGAAACATGTGAGAAAGTACCTGGGTAACCTGCCTTCCTTGCTAGATATTGAGCCAAACAACAAATTGATCGAAGATGCCACTTTATTCTGGGATAGTGAAAGGGTTGTGTTTCATTTCGGCGACATAGAAATGACACTGGTTCTAAAAGAAACTGGAGGGCTTGCGGGATTGACTTGGGATAGTTCCAGGATATTGGTACCAGAAAATCGTACGGGCATGGGATATTTGAAGATGATGGGGCTGAAGAAGAATGTCGACCTAGTGTGCTTAAAAGAATTTTACATACCTTTCGAATACCTGTACGAGAGGTATGGCCATAGCAAGTCTTTTTGTACTTACCATGAGGAGATCTCTCTCAGTTCTCTGGGTCACATCCACCGTACAGTGTTTGTATTCATTGTGTGCTTCCTAGGCCTGATATTGTTCCCAATGAAAAAGAGAAGAATCCATACTAGGTTGGCCATGGTCGCCAAGACTCTGATGGAAGGGATTAATGGACAGACATATACCATAGTCCCCATGATCATAGCCGACATCTACAGGGCTATGGAGCGCTGGCAAAGAGGGGTCAAGCATTTTGAGGGTTGTAATTGGTTGCTGCAGTTATGGTTGCTGGAGCATCTCCAAAAGGGTCGCTATCGCCAAGAATTTATGCGAAGGGCTTGGAATGACCATATTGCCTTCCATCACCCTAAGTAGATGACTTACAATCCAGACAGACTTGCTCAGCCAAAAGCGCCAAAGAATTGGTAGAGTTCTTCGACAATCTGACCGAGAAACATATGCAGTGGATTTTTGAATGGTTCCCAACAGACGAATTGATTATCAGGTCCAGGGATGCTCCGCACTTGGTATAGATCGGGTTGAGAGGGATATACCCATATGTCCCTATGCGAGTTATGAGGCAAGCAGGCAGAAAATAGGTTGTACCAAGGGTTGTCAAGATGAGTCATTTCGGGGCAGAGTTTCAAGACGACGATGTCCCTTACAAGTGCCAAGCTCAACACATGTGGCACTGCAAAATCATTGTGGAGAAAAACATTGTTGAGATAGACAGGTATCATGCTGGATGTGAGCATCTCTTATCGACATGGTTGGAGGACAATCTGAAAGGAATGGTGACACCAGGGGCCAGTTGAGGGAACAGAATTATAGATGAGGAAGCTGAATCTCAAGTCAAATACAACAGGCTACGCAAGAGGGTCCACGACTCTGAAAATGAGCATGGGAAATACATGAGAGGAATATGAGGTTGGTCGAAGAGTGGAAGGAGATGACAGTCACTTCCAACAGGAAACTGGAATATCTGAAGCGAGGAATAGTGGAGTTGGAAGGTAAAGTCATAAAGAGGATTGAAAATTGATAGAACGCTGAAGGAGCTGAAGGAGGACATTTGGCCAGAGCCTACTTACTGCTGGGACTGCGCGAGCTGGGGGATCTATATGATGGAGTCTGGAAGATCGAATCTAGGGAAGGGCCTTCTAGGACTAAATAGGCTAGATTTATTTGCTTTTTCCTAAAATATAATAAGGCCAAGTGCCAGTAGTGACTTATTTTATTATTATCTTAGTGTCGTTTTGGTATTCGTTTATTTTATATTATGAAATGAAGCATTTATTGACATTTAAAGTTCTCCAAGTTTATTTTTCGCTAGGCCTACCTCAAGCACAACGAGGCTCCCAAATTAAGACACGAATTTACATTTCCACAATATGTGTTTAAATACTGCAAACATTTCAGGATCCTCACTGACTTGTTAACTTTTTTGTTTTTTTCTTTATTTTTGATTATTCCCATCCCCTTAGGTTGGTTCACTCATACTGGCCTCATCAGTGTACCACAGCAGATCTAGAGGCCCTCCTTCTCCTTCTCCTCCAAGCAACACAAAAGGCAGATGAAAAGCAAAAATAAACGACTTAAGTGGGATCCGAATAAGAATATTGAGAACGCAGAGACTTCAGATGGTCGTAGTACTCCGGCCCCAAATGATCTGGTTTTGAGACTGGAATAAAAGATACTGGCAAACCTGTCACTTACTCTGAATGTCCCTGACATCAACCAACAAAACACTAAGAATCCAACACCTCCTCAAAGCACACAAAACCAACAACCACAAAATCCTACCGCACCAAATCAATA
The DNA here is from genome assembly GCF_000393655.2 of Nicotiana sylvestris. Classification (NCBI taxonomy): domain Eukaryota; kingdom Viridiplantae; phylum Streptophyta; class Magnoliopsida; order Solanales; family Solanaceae; genus Nicotiana; species Nicotiana sylvestris. Next base: position 70,943,482 of record NC_091063.1, read on the forward strand.
TGCAACTCCACCCCAAAATATCAATTCGATGCCGATACAAACTCCGCCACAATATCATTATCAATCGATTCAATACCTACCAACCACCACTTACCACACTCCCCAAAACACACCACAACTCATTCCCGATCCCCAAAACTCCACCGATGACCATCATTATACCCAAGTTCCTAGCACCCATCAAAGCAACCCTATATATGTGGAAACTATACCTCATTCTACCTAACCAATTTCTTGTGCACCAGAATCCTCTGAGAAGGAGCTGCTCATTAAAAACATGGCTGGAGAACTTAAGAAGTTAACAAGCCGAGTTCAAGGTGTTGAAGGTGACAGAGGAATGGATGGATTAAACTATGAAGACCTATGTATACAACTAGATGTGGAATTGCCTAAGGGATACAAACCTCCCAAGTTCGAGATGTTCAGCAGCATAGGTGATCTCAGGGCTCATCTAAGGACCTATTGTGACAAGCTTGTCAGGGTCGAAAAAGATGAAAAGATCTAGATGAAGCTCTTTATGAGGAGCCTTACTGGGGACGCTTTGTCTTGGTATATTAGCCAAAATCCCAAGAAATGGTTTAATTGGGTAAGCATGGCGTTGGATTTCATGGACCAGTTTAGGTTCAACTCTGAAAACGCACTAGATGTTTTCTATATTCAGAACATAAGAAAAAACCTACTGAGACTTTCCGTGAGTATGCTACTCATTGGAGGTTGGAAGCAGCCAAGGTCAGGCCCTCTTTGGACGAGGAACAAATGAACAAGTTCTTCGTCAGGGCATATGATCCATAATATGCCATTCGGTTTGGATGGAGGAAGAAGATCCAAAAAAGACAACTTTTATTACACCATGGGGTGTATATTGTTACAAGATGATGCCATTCGGTTTGAAGAATGCTGGGTCCACTTACATGAGAGCCATGACAACCATCTTCCATGATATGATACACAAAGAAATAAAGGTGTATGTGGACGATGTCATTATCAAATACAAGAGGGCCGTAGATCATATAGCAGACTTGAGGAAGTTCTTTGACAGGCTAAGGAGGTACAATTTGAAATTGAACCCCACAAAGTGTGCATTCGGGGTTCCCGCAGGAAAGTTATTGGAATTTATTGTAAGTCGTCGATGGATCGAGTTGGATCCATTTAAAGTCAAAGCTATTCAAGAGTTACCACCACCTAAGAGCAAAAAGGATGTGATGAGCTTCTTAGGACGTCTCAACTATATCGGCCGCTTCATAGAACAGTCCACAGTCATATGTGAACCCATCTTCAAGATGCTAAGAAAGGATGCCGAAACAAGCTGAACCGAGGATTGTCAGAAAGCTTTTGACAAAATCAAGGAGTACCTATCCACACCACCAGTTCTGGTCCCGGCAGAACCAGGACGACCTTTGCTACTCTATCTATCTGTATTAGATGGAGCCTTCAGATGTGTTTTGGGACAACATGACGAGACAGGAAGAAAGGATCAAGCCATATATTACTTGAGCAAGAAGTTCACACATTATGAAGCACATTACTCTCTTCTTGAATGCACTTGCTGTGCTTTGGCCTGGATAGCTCAGAAATTGAGGAATTACTTCTGTGCCTACACTACATACCTCATATCCAGGATGGATCCTCTGAAGTAAATATTCCAGAAACTCATGCCGACTGGGAAGTTGGCTAAGTGGCAGATACTACTAAGTGAGTTTGATATCATCTATGTAACCTAAAAGACGGTCAAGGGAGAAGCATTGGCATATCACCTTGCTGAAAATTCGGTGGGAGGAGAATACGAACCCTTGAAAACATATTTTCTTGACGAAGAAGTATCATTCGTAGGAGAAGACATTACCGAAGCATATGAAGGTGGGAGGATGTTCTTCGATGGAGCCGCAAATTTTAAAGAAGTGGGCATCAGAGTGGTTTTAGTATCAGAAATGGGTCAGCATTATCTAGTATCTGCTAAACTCAGATTTTCCTACACCAACAACATGGCGGAATATGAAGCCTGCATACTAGGGCTCATCATGGCAGTCGACATGAACATTCAAGAGTTGCTAGTGATCGATGATTTAGATTTGCTTGTGCACCAGGTACAAGGATAGTGGGCCACCAAGAATTCCAAGATATTTCCATATCTTCACTATATGTAGGAATTGAGAAAGGGGTTTACAAATATAGAATTCCAACATGTGCCCAGAATTCAGAATAGGTTTGCGGACGCATTGGCCACTTTGTCATCCACAATACAATATCCAGATAAGAACTACATTGATCCCATTCCAGTGAGGATCCATAATCAGCCATCATATTTTGCTCATGTCGAGGAAGAAGCAGATGGAAAACCTTGGTTCCATGACATCAAAGAATACTTATCAAAAGGAGAATACCCGGAGCATGCAAATCACACTCAGACACGCACGCTCAGAAGATTGTCAAATCGCTTCTTCCACGGCGGAGGGAACTTATACAGAAGAACTCCTGATTTGGGTTTACTAAGATGTGTTGACGCAAAGGAAGCTTCTAAGCTACTTGAGGATGTGCATGATGGGACCTGCGGTCCACACATGAATGGTTTTGTCTTGGCTAAGAAGATACTTAGGGCTGGTTACTTTTGGATGACCATGGAGATAGATTGCATCCAGTATGTCCGCAAATGCTTTTAATGCCAGGTGCATGCCGACATGATAAAGTGCCGCCAAACGAGCTCAATGCAACAAGCTCACCTTGGCCATTCGCTGCTTGGGGAATGGATGTTATTGGTCCTATTGCGCCCACTGCTTCAAACGGACACAGGTTTATTCTGGTAGCCATTGATTACTTCACAAAATAGGTAGAGGTTGTGTCCTACAAAGTTGTAACCAAGACTGTCATCGCAGATTTTGTCAAGGATCGAATTGTTTGCCGATTCGGTGTTCCCAAATCCATTGTCATTGATAATGCCGCCAATCTCAACAGTGATCTGATGAAAGCTATATGCGAAACTTTTCAAAATCAAGCACAAGAATTCCATAGCCTACAGGCCTCAGATGAATGGAGCCGTAGAAGCCGCCAACAAAAACATTAAGAAGATACTAAGGAAAATGGTAGAGAACCACAAACAGTGGCATGAGAAGTTACCCTTAGCTTTGTTGGGATACCGCACTACAGTTCGCATATCAACCAGAGCAACACCCTACATGCTGGTTTATGGTACCGAGACTGTCATCCCAGCCAAGGTAGAGATTCCTTCTTTAAGAATCATACAGGAAGCTGAACTCAGCGATTTAGAGTGGATAAGGAGCCACTATGAGCAATTGGCCCTTATAGATGGGAAGAGGATGGATGCAGTGTATCACGGCCAACTTTATTAGAACAGAATGTCCCGAGCTTTCAACAAAAGGGTCAAACCAAGGCAATTTGCACCAGGTCAGTTGGTGCTTAAGAAGATCTTCCCACATTAAGATAAAGCCAAAGGGAAATTCTCTCCCAACTGTCAAGGTCCGTATATGGTTCACAGGGTACTAAAAGGAGGAGAACTCATACTTGTAGAAATGGACGGAGAAATCTGGCTAAAACCAATCAATTCAGACGCAGTCAAGAGATACTATGCCTAGATTACTTTATGTTTCTCTTCTGATGTAATTGAACTACGCTTGACCTGATTCCCGTTTAAGAGGGGATACGTAGGCAGCCTTATAGGTTCGGTCATATCATAATAAAATTTTCATTTCCCCAAAGATAAAAAATTGGGGTAGAATTTTGAAGAGGGTCCTCAAAATTCTGAAGCAAGTCCAGCCAACACCAACATGCGTCACACGGTTAGTAGCCAGTTAAGAAACTGGGCACAGTTTTGAGAAGGATTCTCAAAATTCCGGAGAAGGTTAGGCAAGATCCATTATCCGCAAACAGTCAAAAGATCATCTACCATAGGGCAGAATTTTGAGGAGGACCCTTAAAATTCCAATATAAGAAAGTTGCAATGCCTTCAAGATGTGTTGTAGTCACTAGTTCATCAAAAAATTACTTAATATATCAATACGTTTCCAAAACAACTCTACTTTTATCAATAATTTCATATTTTCAAAAACTCTATTTCCATAACAGTTAGGTGTCACCCAGGGGAACTCGAAAGGTTTTCAGAACGGAGCAAAGCAAAGCCGGTCGACAGGAGCATGGACCAACCTTCCCCCTATGAAACTTACAATTTTCTTTGAATGCAGGCACATTCGACGTAACGATAGCATTCGCAAAACATGTATACACAAAGATAATTCATTATCTATTAGGCCATCAAACACCAAATATATCTCCAGCTAAGACATATACTACTCTTATTTGCTACTTGCTCTCTGCATGAGGCTAATTCTTGCCTCCATGCTTGCATGAGTCTAATCCCTGACTCCACACCTACATGAGGCTAATCCCTGCCTCCACATTTGCATGAGTCTAATCCTTGACACCATGAGGCTAATCCTTGCCTCCCCATACTTGCATGAGGCTAATCCTTTCCCCCCCATTTGCATTAGGCTAATCCCTGCCTCCCTATTTGCATGAATCTAATCCTTGACTCCATACCTACATGAGGCTAATCCCTGCCTCCCTATTTTCACGAGTCTAATCCTTGACTCTATGAGGCTAATCCTTGCCTCCCCATTTGCATGAGGCTAATCCCTGCCTCCCTATTTGCATAAGTCTAATCCTTGACTCTATACCTGCATGAGGCTAATACCTGCCTCCCTATTTGCATGAGGCTAATCCTTGCCTCCCTATCTACATTAGTCAAATCCCTGACTCCACGAGGCTAATACCTGTCTCGCCATACTTGCATGAGGCTAATCCCTTCCTCCCTATTTGCATGAGGCTAATCCTTTCCTCTCTATTTGCATGAGTCTAATCTCTGACTCACTATTTGCATGAAGCTAATCCTTGCCTCCCTATCTACACGAGTCTAATCCCTGCCTCCCCATACTTGCATGAGGCTAATCCTTGCCTCCCAATTTGCATGAGGCTAATCCTTGCCTCCCTATTTGCATGTGTCAAATCCTTGACTCCCTATTTGTATGAGGCTAATCCTTGCCTCCCTATTTGCATGAGTCTAATCCCTGACTCCACATTTGCATGAGGCTAATCCCTGCCTCCCTATTTGCATGAGTCTAATCTTTGTCTCCATAATTGCATAAGGCTAATCCTTGCCTCCTTATTTGCACGGGACTAAGCAATGTCCTTCTTTGCACGAATATTGCTCTATTTCTAAGTACTCTTTATTCGTTTTTCAATCGGGCTAAGCTCTGCCCTCCATTTCACAAGACTAAGCATTGTCTTGACAACATCCTGACTATTGCATATCATGGGCTGAAATATCTCCAATCTATCCGAAGGCGTTATATTCTAAAGGCGTCATCCTCATAGCCGGAAGACACCATGCCATGGCTTGAGGATCCCTCAAACTTGCATATCATTATTCAAAGGTGTCATGGTTCGGAGGCACCATCTTCATGGCCCGAGAACATCATTTCATGGCCTGTGAATCCCTCACCGAACAAATCATGGCCCAGGACATCATGGTCCAAGGACGTCATCTTTAACCATCCGAAAACAACCGTCATGGTCCAAAGGGAATTTGCATAATCTTTAATTTTTCACATATACATGTTTGTAGCACCTTTTATCTGCAGGTAACCAGTAAACAATCGCTATCCTAGTAGGAGCGATCTCGCTCCAGTTCTCTCCAACCGTTCTGAGCTTTAACCGCTCACCGTAGTCGCTTCCGCATCGCGTGTCCGCTCTTGCAGTAATTTCATCGGCATGTTCCACAGATAAATGCAGAACTACACATGGCCTGATTCCTGTAAAACTAGGGATATGTAGGCAGCTCAAAGACCGAAGTCTGACCCCTGTATTTCAAAGCATACCGTCCGGTCAAAATTGGCCATCATTTCTTTACCCGAAAACTCTTTCATCTTTCCCGAGTAAAGAAAGGCAACTATTGATATCCAATTTTTTCCTATATATTTTTAATATGTATAAATACTTTCAAAATAGCATATATATGCATATATAAGCATGCACAAGGTTTGTATAATTTCCTATAATTTTAAAAGATTTTTAAATTGATTTATTTCCTTCCCTTTTACTCATAAAATCCCCAATAATTATCCCTCAAATTATTTTTGGAGTGATTTAGTCATTTAAATTCAATATTTATGCCAAAATATTGTTAAAATATTTTTAGTGCATTTTTATAATTGCATTTTATATTTTTAAAGCTAAATTGCATATAATTGTAATATTAGCCTTATTAATGTATAATTACATTTATATGCATAAAATTGATCTTATATATTTATAAAATGTTAAATATCTATTTTAAATCATTTTAGTACACAAAATTATTTTCTAGAAATTATCTGTTATTTATTATAAATTTTATAGGGATAAATTGATTATTTAAAATATAGCCAGATTGCATTTCAATCATAGCCTCAATTAAACCCAATACCCAGCCCAATTTCAGGCTAAAATACCCGACCCAAACCCTAAACCCACCTACCTGACCCCGAACAAATTAAATCATGGCCGTTGATCTCCTCAGATCAACGACCCGTATTATTCCTTGCTTTTTTTAAACCCTAAACGAACCCTAACCCTAACACATTCTCCCAAACCCGCCGCCTATGTATTCTCTCATCTTCTCTCCTCTCTCAGTAACCCCCCTCAAACCCTAGCCCATCAACCGCTGACCTTTGTTCTCCGGTCTTCTCCGATGATCTCTCATTGACTCCTAAGCCTCTAATGGCTTTTCTCATGCCATGCCTGCCTTCTCTAAGGTCTTCAAGGGCCCAGGGCTATGCCGACTTAAATTTAGGGTTTGTCACTTGTCTGTTCTTGGCTACTCCAGTGTGATTTCGAGCAAAATCATGCTGTTTTTGTTACGATCATTGGGATTCTAGACAGGTTCTCTCATCTCTATTTGGATTTCTTCTGAAACCCTAATTTCTGCCTATATCTCCTAGATCTATATAGATCTAGAATGACTTGAATTTGTTTCCTTAATGTTTTACACTGTCTTTGGAATTCTTTACAAGGATCATGTGATTTCAAGTGTTTTCATCATCTTCTAAAATTTAGGGTTTCAGAACTTCTTTAAAACTTTGTTTAAACTGATTTTTTTATGTTTGAACTTCTATTTCTTGCTTATTTTGACTGTTTATGTGATTTTACTACCTCTTCCACTCGCCGATGTTGAAAGCCCTAATTTTCTAGATTTTCTTCGTTTGGTTTTGTGTGTTAGCATGACTGATCATTGCTTGTTTTAGTTTCTGTGACTATCTTGCTTCGAATATGTTCCTACTGAGTTTTTAGCCTAATTTATATCACCTCTATGTATTTGTGTTCATCTTGACTGTTCAAGACTTGCCTTTTTCTATCAGTGTTGTTTAACCTTTATGTTTGCTATGTATGGTTATTGTACTCTATTTATATACTGAACACTGAATCATGACCTTCTCTTTGATTGATTCTGGATTCCCTATTTTCATGGTTTGACTGGAAGACCTTCCTTTGAACCTTCGATTTCTACCTTTTCTATTCAAATTAATTGATTTTCCTACCTTGTCTATTGTGGTACTTTATTCTTACTGATTATCTCCTTAATTAGAGTTTTCTGAACTTAGCGCTAATTGTTTACCCTATACTTACTGAACTTGAAATCTTTCCTAATTAGTCATACACTGATTTCTTTCCTTATTTGTTACTTGTTCTTACCGTGTGAATTAATTCCCTTAACTTAAGGGAATACTTGTCTTGATTTTACTTTAATTGATTCTTAGTTCCATAATTACTATACTATTGTGATTCTTGCCTTATTTTACCTAGTTATGCACTACTATATATATATACTCTCTCATTAACAAAAGTACACGAACACATTGGTTCAAAAACTCTCCCTCACACAAAAACTCTCTTCTGCTCTCTTTTCTCTAGTTACTTGCTATTGTTCTAAGTCAGCCGGCTGCAAGCCAAGGCTAATTACTCTACTCTCTTTCTCCTCACTTTGTGTTTACTACCTTCTTTACTGGTATGTTCTGACTTTAATTCAAGTTCCAAAAACAATATGATCCTTTTACTACTTCAATTCATCCTGTTTCTAGTCTACTTTTACTTATGGTTATGTTGTGAAACCTATAGTTGATATGTTTACATTATTAGCATGTTATGTACTCCCCTTCCTTAGGATCAGTATAAATATGCTACCCCCTCTATGTAGTCTGTCCCCATGTGATCTTGCTCTATATGGTTTATGGTATGAATCTTCTTGTAAAGTAGTCTGCACTCCTAAATTTGTCTGATTCTGGGATTGATTTTAAATCATGTTGATCATATACTGAACCCCTTAAGCATTACTAATTCTGTGACTATGTCTAATCAGTGTTTCTGAGCATATCTGTACTAATCCCAAAGACTTCTGCCTACTATGTGTTTACCATTATGCTTCACCTGTCCCCAATTCCCATTTACCCTTGTGTGAAGGATTTTGGTGCTAAACCTGTCTTGGTTCTTTGTTCTATGTGTGATGCTGAACCTATTTTGGTTTTGAGGTTGGTCTGCTGTTTGTTGATGGCCCTACTCTTTTCAAAACTATCTCATTGAATAACTCTTTTGTTGTTTTACAAATTATTTTCAAGTCTCTTTTCAAATTGTTTTTCCTACATAAACTTTTCTCAAAACTATGTCAAGCACTCTCACTCTACTCCTAAGTCACTAGGTTCTGCCCCCTCCAGTGTGTGTACTGCCTTGGGATCCTCTTGAGAACCCTCTGAACTCTGGCACACTAAGGCTGGCCATTCCACACTACACTTACTCAATTTGGTTACAAAGTCTAGGTGTGAGTACTGCCCGGGATCCTTGAGATCCTTAGGGAACTCTGACGCACTTAGACAATGACATTGTCTATGGAATTTGGGCATTTGAGACTATTGGGGGCTTTGGAAATCTGGGCCTATTTGTAGGCTCCCTATAGAATAAATTCTTATTTTTCTTATCTACTTATGTAATTCATTTATATGGTCTGTAATAATTTGTAAACAAATATTGGGGCAACTAGTGAAAAGGGTGGGTAGTTACATATTTGTGGGGTAATACAGGCAGAAACCATGCCTATAGGACTTTGTATTTTGCTACTTTTGCCTTACTAAGTAGAAACCATGCCTATAAGACTTTATATTTTTCTATGTTTGCCTTAATATGTTAGAAATCATGCCTATATGTCTCAAGTGGTTCCAATAATTGAAATCATGTTTATAGATCTTAAAATCAACCTCACAAGTAGATACCATGCCTATAGAATATGATCTAGTTAAACTTATGTTATAATGGATATTTATATGTGTTTTCATTTGTTATCATGCCTACTAGTTTCTAACATCAGTTTTTAAACAATTAGATATCATGCCTATAGGGAACAACACTAGAAATTATGCTTATAGATTTAAACCAGTTTAGTTTAAATAAGTCAATCCAGTCCACGATTAATTCACTTCGAAACTATTTTAATTAGTGTTTTATTTTCCTTAAAATGAATTCTTTCAAAAACTGCCTTAATCTATCATTAGACAGCATGCCTATAGGGATTCAAGAGTCTGTTTTAAAATCTGCCCTGTTTTTACTATATAAACGTAGTTATCATTATTCCGTGTGTAGGCAAGCCTATAGGGAGTTTTCAAATCCTGTAACTCTGAAACTATTTCTGTTGCTTAATGTCTTTCTGATTTTAACAGGACTTAAAAATCAGTAGGCAAACTAATAGGGCTATTACTTCTAAGTTTATAAAATAAACTGCCTATCTTCTGTGTCGTGACATTCACTTAGACATCATGCCTTAGGATAATGTTTAACAAAAGGCCCTTGTTTGTGTTTAAGTCATGCCACTTATGTGTATTGTTTGAGGAGGTAAACTTGAGCCTCTAATTGCTCCCTTTTATCTTATATTCTAAGGTCCTAATTGTTCTTGTCGGTCGCCTTAGTATTTTCACATTTAAACCTTAAGGGTCTGTCTCGATCTACCTATAGGTAGAGGTCCTAAATTTCCTGCAGGACTATTAAGAAGGGACAGGTAACAACACGCAATAGAGATTGCTGACCAACATTCACTTTAATGACCTTTAAGGGGATGAGAAGTGCAGATATGGGAATATGATGACTACGCACTAATGTCACGTGTAACTCCTTATTGAGGAGTGTTTACCGGACATTGCGTGGGGTGATCCTATAGGCTAACCAACCTAGGACTCCCCCTTTTTCCAAAATTCCTTTTGTTTAAACTTTGTTTTTTATGTATACAAATTGTTCAAAATCTTTGCCTTGTTATTTGGGTTATACAACGTCCAACGTGCTTTACTTGTAAATTATTTGATTCAAACTGTTTATTTGTTAATGGACTAATTCGTAAATATAAGTTCGGCCAGGACCCACAGTTGTGGACCAAGAGGGGTACCTAACACCTTCCCCTTGAGGTCATTTCGATCCCTTACTCTAATCTCTGGTAATGCAAACCAATCTAAGAGTTAATTGCTCTAGGTGCTCTAACGCACCATAAACCGTTAGGTGGCGACTCTTCAAATACCAAATTCCAAAATGGAAATGAGTTATTACCCCCCATGAATGTCGAAATACGGAATCTCTCTGCGGGGGAAAAAAAGGGGGCGCGATAGCCGCTGCCACTGCCACTGCTACGTCTCTCCTTCTCCACCTCCTAAAAATTCTAGGTTTGAATTACAATTTATATCTTTTGTGTATAAATCTAATGTTTTGTTTATTAGATATTAATTAGTTTCAATTGATTAGTGTTTAAATTTATTATTTAACATTGTATTTATAGAAATATAGGATTTAGGTCTTGTTTTAATTGAATTGATTACATATGGTATATATTGAATGTTTGAGTTTGTATTGTCTTGAATAGTTTAGTTAGAATTGAATTATTAACTTTGTATTGGCTTGAATAGTTTAGTTAGAATCTAGGATTTAGGATTTGTTCTTGTGAATCGAACTTTTAGAATATGAAGTGAACTTTTAGTTTATGAATTAAACTTTTAGTTTATAAACTGAAACTTTAGGATATGAAGTTAACTTTTAGGATTTGTACTTGAACTTTTAGTTTATGAATTGAACTTTTAGTTTATGGACCTTTTAGGATATGAATTGGAACTTTTAGGATATGAATTAACTAAAAAAAGATTATGATATGAATTAACTAAATTAATCAGTTCTTTTTTTTATTTGTATAGATGGAACATCGTACTTGGATATACAATAGAATTATCCTAATCGGCGGGGATTGCAGGAGGATTTTGTAGAAGGGGTTGATGACTTTATTAGACATGCAATGTCACTTCTACCGTACCAAAGTGAAGGAGTAATTAGGTGCCCTTGTGTCAGGTGTGACTGTATGAAGTTTGAAAAATTGGAGGTAGTTAAGCTTCATCTTTATAGGAAGGGGTTTATAGAGAATTACTTTGTGTGGACTAATCATGGAGAGATCGATGGTAGCCGTGGGATATTTCATAACATGGTTGTTGGTAAAAGTAGTAGGTCGGTGGAGAATATAAATCATGATTCTAGAATTCATGGTTACGAATGCTTTTGGGATGCACTTCGGGGGTGAGCCCAATGAAAATGTCGAACAAACTCCTAATGATGACGCAAAACATTTTTATGAACAGTTAGAGGAAGCTAGTCATCTGCTATGTAAAGGAAGTTTGCACTCCAAGCTGTCTATTGCAGTTAGATTACTAAGTATAAAATCTGATTGGAATATTTCTCAAGCAGCCATAGACTCTTTCATTGACCTTATAAGTGAACTAGTTGACCCTAATATCAAGTTACCTAGTGATTTCTATAAGGAAAAGAGATTGGTTTCTAAGTTAGGACTTTCATCAATAATGTGACGACCCGGTCAGTCATCTCATGAGTTACCGCTCCGTTTCCCCCATTTCTGCTTTTTTTATGCTTCGTTATCCGTGTTTTATGTGGTCGAGTTGATTGGTTGGCGTTTGGTGTAGTTTTGGTAAGAAATGAGACACTTAGTCTCTTTTAAGAAGGCTTAAGTTGGAAAAGTCAACCATATGTTGACTTATGAGTTAGAGGGCTCGGATGTGAGTTTTGATGGTTTGGTTAGCTTCGAGAGGTGATTTGAGACTTCGCAGCGCGATCAGAATGGGTTTTGGAGTTGTAGAGGAGATTTAGGCTTGAATTGACGAAATTAATATTTTCGCAATTTCGGGTTGATAGGCGAGATTCTGATATAAGGGTCGGAATGGAATTCTGAGAGTTGCAGTAGCTTCGTTGTGTCATTTGGGATGTGTGTGCAAAATTTCAGGTCATTCGGACGAGATTTGATAGACTTTTTGAGCAAAAGCATAATTTAAGAGTTCATGGAGTTCTTAGGCTTGAATCCTATGTTAAAATTGGTGATTTGATGTTGTTGTAAGCATTCCGAAGTGTTGAAAAGTTTGAACGATGTCATGGGATATGTTGGTACAATTAGTTTGAAGTTTTGGGGGTCCCGGGTAGGTTCTAGGATGTTTTAGGCCAAAAATCATAGCTGTAGCAGGTCCAGAAGGGTTACAGGCCTCGAAAACCACCCCCGCGGTCCGCACAAAAAGAAGTGCGGCCGCGGTATTTGCTGTGCGGACCGCACAAAAAGAAGTGCGGCCACAGTAGGTGTCATGCGGACCGCACAAAATGGTGTGCGGCCGTGGTGGAAAACGATTCGCTGGTCCTACTTCGGAAGCTCATATCTTTTGATCTACAAGGAATTTCGAGATGATTCAAAAACAAAAGTTGTATTTCTTCGTGTCTAGTTTGCAGAAAGGTAAAGATATCTGATTTGGACATATATAGAAAAGGTTATGGCCCAAATACTAAAGCCTGTCACTGCATAGAAAGGCTTGTGCGGCTGCGATTGTTTTTGCGCGGACCGCACTGGCTTGTGCAGACCGCGGTCAATTTGTCGGCCCCCGGAGGCTGAAATCTGAGGGGTACTCTATAAATATGAGGCTTTGGGTTTTATTTAATATTTTGACCTAGAGAGCTCAGATTTTGGCAATTTTTCGAAGGTTTTTTCAAGAAATTCATCGGGGTAAGTGATTATAACTCAGATTTGGCTAGAATACATGAATCCATCACTGAATTCATCATATAATTCGTGATTTGGGATGGAATTTGGGAAGAAAACTGTGAAACCTTTCAAAAATATAAAATGATTATTTGAAGGACCTAATGGTATCGAAATTGGATAATTTTGGTATGGTTAGACTCGTGAAGGTATGAGAATTCTGAAAATGTAAATTTTACCTGATTCCGAGACGTGGGCCCAGGGCTCGGGTTTTGCTAATTTCGAGATTTTTGATATTTTTCGAATGTTTTCGCTTGGGCTTTGTTCCCTTAGCATATTGTGACGTATTCGTTTTGATTTTGGATAGGTCCTACGCTCGTGGAGGCCGATTTGAGGGGCAAAGGCGTCGCGAGCCAGAGAATTTGCCGGTTCGAGGTGAGTGATGATTGTAAATGATGTCCTGAAGGTTTGAGACCCCAGATTGCACATCGTAGCTGTGAGCACGTGATTTTTGCCCTATATGAATTATCCCCATAAATTCAAAACAAAGTAATTTTCCATTGTTTGCAATTTTGTGGCATTTTCTATTATTATTTGCATATTGTCTGTGCATGTTAATTTTGTTTAATTAATGAAAAATAAAAAATATGTTGCATGTGCATTTAGGATTTAACTTTGTATTTTTAAGAATTAACTAGTAGCTAGTTGTTTTAAAAAATGAGAAAATCACAAAAATAGTTTAATTTGCACTGTTAATCTTAATTTTGATTTTGAGTAGTTTTCTTTTAATTTGGTTTTGTTATTAATTGTGATAATTATCATTTAGATTTATTTAGTGTTTTTTTAGTTAATTAGGTTCTAGGAATTAATTTAGGTTATAATCTAATTTTGGGAAAAGAAGAAAAAAGAATTTTTGGATAATTGATTTGAAATAGGAGTTAAAAGAAGAGGAGAGTTAGTTTGGCCTATTTTAATTAAAACATCCCGGCCCATATCTAAAATCTCCTAGTACCCTTCCCCAAAACCCGGCCCAGTTTTGCCCTTACCCAACCCAATGCCCCAACTCAAACCATACGATGTCGTTTCGAGTTAGTAGGTTTAAAATGATTTGAGCCTTTAATCTTGGATCATCCAACGGTGGATGTGACTTCTTGTGCATTGATTAAATATGTCCAAAGTTCTTAGATTAACTCAGAACAACCCCCCCCCCATTTCTTTTGTTCATCACCTCTGTCTCTCATCTCCTTGCCAAACCCTAACACCGCCTTTCATCCCTTCACCATTTCCAGCTGGCGCCGGAGCTCGAACACACCCAAATTTCATCCATGCAACCATAGCCCTTCCCTCAACCCCAATCCACCACCATTTCTCCCTAAGTCCTCACCAAATCAGTCCAGTTTTGAATCTGGAAACAAAGAATAAAAGAATCCATCAAGCCTTCAAACTCCCTTGAACGATAGGGTTTGAAATGGGCATTGACCGTTTGTTTTCTTTCAGAACATACGGTTAATGCTTGTTTCGAATCAAATCGAAGCCGTAGAGTTCATCAAGCTTTGTTCGGGCGACCTTAGAGGTATTCTTTTTGTCTTTTCTCTATCGTCTTCTTCGTCAGTTTCATTATTTAACTTTTTTTTCTGCTGTTTCTCCTCCATCTTCATTCTGTCTTTTTCTTTCCATTTTTCCTTTTGTTTCTGTCTTAATTCGTACAAGCAATAACCACGAGTTGACTTTAATTAATTTTTTTAAAGGGAAAGAATTAATTCGGTTTGTTAGTATTAAAATTGATTGGACTCTTCTGGGGCCATCGTTTGTGATAATGTGTTTGAGTCAGAGTTTTGGGTCTCAGAATATTCATGGGCTGGGTGAATTTTTTGGGCCCTCGATTTATTGTGACCCATCCCAATAACAGCCTTAGAGTTCTGGTTGTTCGATTTGGCCTGACCCATAAGTGGATTGGGTTCAACAGTAGTAACAGGGTTTTAAAGGGGTAGTCTAGGTAATTGGCTTAGGGAATCTAGGTGTAACTATCTAGGGAAGCTTCTAGGAAGCTGGGGTTGGGGTTATTCTGAATTTATAAATTGTACCTTGAGGACTCCTAAGCAAAAACAAAAATTTCTGGAGGTTTGAAAGGCAATTGTGAATTCATTGAAGTTGCACTAAATGCCTTGCCTATAAAGGCTCTTTAACTTGGCATTCAAAAGGGGGATAGAAATCAGATTGGATAAAAAAAAATCACAAACGGCCAGAAATATCAAAATCACTGTTCCATTGAATTTTCTTCTGTAATCTTGAGGTTTTCAACTTCTAAAGTAATTTCTAAATCATTAGGGATTAAAAATGGAGTGAACTTGGGTTTGTAGAAGTCTGGTTTGAAGTTGTTGGGTTACCATTCGGTTGAAAATGTTTTTTTGGACGACTGCATATCATTTTTTGGTTTGCAATTGGCTCTGTTGGTGCTGACTCCTTCTATTGCTATTGCTGATCCTTCATTTCTTATTTCTTTTCATTTCCAGGTATGTATATCCAACAGGCCCTTAGCCATTGAATTGTGTACTTGAGGATTTGGATCATCTGTTGCCTCACTAGCAAACATCATGTGAATACCTAGCTTGAATCCCAGATTTTGAACAACAATTCTGCTTTGTTCTATTTTCATCTCATCCATGCAAGTTAGAATTTAGCTTTAGATATATGTAGCAGCTATTCTTTGTGAATGATCAGGTTCTGCAATTTTTGTATTTATGAAACTCAGCTTTGTTTGCAAAACTGCAAAGGCTAATGTCTAAGTATGGATAATCTATTACTCTGTTAGCAAGTTATAGTCTGGTCCCTTAGTTTCATATACTGGGTTGCTGTTTGGAACGAGATTTTTGACTGTTAAACACATTGAGGATCTGAGTTTACTAGAAAGCAGGTATTGGTAGTCTTATGTTCATTGAATAAATCACATCATTTTGGGTTACTATTCAAAAGGAGTTGGCAAGTCTGGTTGTTACTATGGCGTGCTCTAGATTTGATGATGGCAGTTGTATAAGAACGTGGGATAATTAGTATGTTATTTTGAAAGATAATAGCATACTATTGGAATTGGGCCTGGTCTCTTGCTTCACGTTAGCTTGCTAAGTTGGAATTCCTGTAATGGCTTAATAACAATTGAACATTTAGAGGCATGTGTGGTGAAGTTAGTTTTGGAAAACATTTTCCCGTCCAGGTTGTCTGCGTGTGTTAAAATAAAGAGTATCAAGGAGGACCCCTATTGGGCCCATCATGGGCCTAGGCGGGGCAACCTAGCCGAGTTTCCTCCCATTACTTGTTGTGCTAGCCCAAATGCTTTTGTTTCACAATCAGTTGCGGGCTGCCCAATGCCCTCCAAATTTAGTTTTGGATTTCCTTTGAAAATTGGAATTGAGGTGTGACGTGCCGAGTAAAAACTAAAGATGCATGGCCCTCATTTAATTATTTCTTTCAAATCCTTAGAATTCGAGACGTGCCATTTAGCAAATTCCATGGCCCTCGCACAGTGCAAACGCGCAGTTGCTTTGGGCGCGTACTTTAATAATCTACTTTCCTAAACTCGGGTGCACATTTATGTGACCCAAATCCAAATCTCAACAACGTTAGATAAAATGTGTCGTGGATCGCGAGCGCATTTATGTGACGTGGTTGAAGACATGTTTTAGATGACGTTGAACCTTTCCTAAAAAATAATTAAATAAAAGCGGTTAAAAAGTTAAAATTGAACCATAGGTCGAAACATGTATTAAAATCAGGTAATAGGCCAATTATAACAGTTGAGCGACCGTGCTAGAACCACGGAACTCGGGAATGCCTAACACCTTCTCCCGGATTAACAGAATTCCTTACCCGAATTTCTGTGTTCGCGGACTGTAATACAGAGTCAATCTTTTCCTCGATTCGGGATTTTGAACCGGTGACTTGGGACACCATAAAATTATCTCAAGTGGCGACTCTGAATTTTAAATAAAATAATCCTGTGTCGATTGTCACTTAGATTGGAAAAACTCCCCTATATACACCCCTTTTCCGGGGTGTAGTGAAAAAGAAGGTGTGACAGCTCTGGCGAATCTGCTGGGGAACGAACCCAGAATCTCTGGTTTAGGGTTTAGAATTCGAGCTTAGAATAATTGTTATTATTTTGACTTTATTTACTATCTGATTTTATTATATATTTGTGCCTAATGTGCTAAATGTTGCTTTTACCACTTTGATATTATCTGAATTGTATATGAACTGCTACGAAACCCCTATCTTCTCTCTCCCGAGGAGTGCACGCTGGTCGTGACTTCTTTCTATTAGTGTCATATCCCAAATAGAACGAGGCTCGGACAAATTGCAAAGCCGGATGATCTTTTGGTTACCGGTACGCAGCCCCCCTTCGGCTCGAGTTGTCCGCTCGGGTAAGCCAGGTCTAGAACAAATAAACCCAGGTTTTTAAACATAGTATAACAATACCTCATGCCGGATCCCTAGTAGGAACGTTTGTTTGCATCATGTGCATTTTGACTTTGGAGACTCAACACAGGGGTTGGGTCTGTCTAGGACAGGTGCACCCAAAATAAAAAGACCATCCTGATGCATCTTACTTGCTACTTGTGCATTTATTTGCTTCGGATTTGCATGCTGACCAGCTTTTGAATAAAAGGAGAGAGTTTGGAAAAGAAATAGCAGTATAGAGGGTTAAGAGAATTAAGCGCCAGTTTTAAGAAAAACCAGTGTCCAAATAGCACCGAAACTCTGCCGAATTTTTGAAACGAAAGAGGAGAAAAATGAATTGAAAAAAGAAGAAGAAGAAAGTTTGGTTTTCAAAATAGTCCGTTTTATTTGCCCGAACTACGCCAGTTTGATTCCCACCGGATGTGGGATACGTTGGCAACCCCCATCGGGTCCAACTTCCTTTTTTGCAAAATAGCCCAAAAGAACAAAAATTTTTATTTTTATTTGAAAACAATTAGGGTGGTGCCATTCTTGTCAGAAATAGCTGAAAGTCCCTAATGGGGTGCCGGAAGGCTGCTTTTGCAAGAACAGCTGCCTGTGGTCATTTTTTCAAGGTTTTCACCGGTTAGCCAACACAGCCTTAAAATCTTCGTCTCCGAGGTGCTGAAACGCCGTACTTGAAAAACCGAATTTTATTTTTAAATTAAAAAAGAAGAGAAAGTGTCAATTTTGTCTTTGAGTCAAATGAGTCTTGATTTTTGCTTAATCACCCTAATAAATGTGTAGACTGAGCACGAGTCCAAATTTGCTGATAACAGTCATGAATAAGAACCCTTTGGAGTTGCATATGTGGTGGGAGGATCTGGGAAAATCGGAGCAAGATAAAGTCAATCTACATTTAAGAGGTTTCACCGGGTTGTTAAACATCAGACCCAGAGGAGATGTCATAAAGGCTTTGGTTACGTTTTGGGACCCGACCCATAACGTATTAAACTTTTCAGAATCTGAACTCACCCCAACCTTGGAAGAGATAACAGGTTATATGGGAAGTACTAAAGGGCTGAGACATAAGTACCTGATCGCTCCAAGAGCCGTTAACTCTCACAAGTTCATGGATTTGCTAAAGATAAGCAAGGGAGTCCCGTATTCCAAGTTGGAGGATGGTTTTTCTACTCTACGTTTTATATATCAGAGGTACGGGCATGTACGAGGGTTCAATGATCCAGCAAGCGGGGTTTGTAGCAGAGGAAACCGAACAAAATGGGATGAGCATAGGCGTTTCGCCTTCATGGTAGCTTTTCTAGGCCTTGTGTTGTTCCCCAGAAAAGACGGGAATATCGATTTGTGGGTGGCTGGAGTCGTCAAGGTCCTGATTACCAACTCCAAAAGTATTCTTGCCCCTATGATAGTGTCTGAGATATACCGAGCTCGCACAGCTTGTAAAGCTGGGGCAGATTTCTTTGAGGGATGCAATTTGCTATTACAGATGTAGATGATCAAGCACTTGTGTCATCGCCCTCAGTATATGAGTTATGGATCTACAAAGAAAAGTTGCATTGAAGAGTTTGACACAAGGATTTCAGGGTTCAAGCTGCCAGAGGGTTTTGGAGATTGGGTATCTCGCCTTCGTTACATTACTGCATGACAAATAGAATGGACATTGGGTTGGCTTCTTGTTGAGGAAATTGTGTATATGCCCGCCACTGGAACTTAGTTCTTCCTAATGGGTCTGCGAGGTATTTAGCCCTACGCTCCTTACCGGGTGATGAGACAGTTGGGAAGGTGTCAGGTGATGCACCCAGATGAAGATCTTAGCATTTATGCGATCGAGGTTAGTTCCGACGGCCAATTTCATGAAGAAACAGTTCGTTCTATTGGAATGAATGCCAGTATTTGATGGTGAACACTCGAGTGCGTGACCTATCTAGAGGCGAAGTCTCACCCGCCTATCTTTCCTGGTATAGAAAGAAGAACACTGCAAGGTCCGAACCAGAAAGACCAGCCAAAAAGCCTCACATTCAGGAATTCGTTGAGGCGTCGCAAGAACAGTGGGCTTGGTTGGCTAAGGAGAATGAGTACAGGGCCACAATAGGAAAATTGGAAAAGCAAGTTAGAGAGCTTCAATTTGAGAGTGGCTTGCAAGTCACGACGGACGAAGGAGAAAAGAAAAGGCTAGCCAAAGAAAATAAGGCCCTTCGAGCCCAAATTTAGAAAATGAAAATTGTAGCAGAAAACCCCGCCCGAAGTGCAAAAGATGAAAAGCTCATCAATAACCTGAGGCAGAAAGTGAATGACTACAGTTTTGATTTGAACAAAGTAGAAAGTGAACTAGCCGGGGCTCGAAAGCAATTGGCTAAAAACGCAAATGAACGAGCGCACCTGGTTAAGTAGTTGAAAGAAAAGTACGACAATGAGGTCGTAGGATTAAAGAAAAGGGTCATCGCCACAGAAAACAAAATGATCAAACAGGCGAAAGACTTCAAGGTTGAAAGAGAACATTGTTATACAGTATTGGCACAATTAGAAATAGATTTGCAACAACTTCAGGAGCAGAATCATGTGGCCAAGCAAACTTTGGAAGCCAGGGCCCAGCAGATCGGGTGTTTGTTACAAGAAAAAGGTGTCATAAGAGAGAGAATTAGAAATATCGCCGATTACATTGTTATGAAGTGCCAAGTCTGTGAGGATATGACTCACACTACCTTCTTCGCGGCATTGATGACATTCGTTAAGCAGATAATGAGTGACTTGGACTGGCTTCAAAGGGATCTTGCATATAGGCCCGCGGCGAGATCGAATGATGTCCCGCGGGCACCAGGAGCATTGATGTATTCATGATTTCTCATTTGAGTCTGTATTTCCTTTTCCGTTAGAGTCTGTCAGTTGTGTTGAGTTTGTATTTTCTTTTGCTGGAGTCTGTCAATTGTGTCCGAGTCTGTATTTTCTTTTGTTGGAGTATGATAGTTTATTTTTGGAGTCTGTATTTCGTCTCTTCATCCGCATCTGTTAGTTTCTCTCGGAGTCTGTTAGTTTGGAGTCTTTGTAATCAAAGTCTTTTCTTTTTAATCAAAGTCTCCCAGAACTATGCTCGGTCTGATTCATGCGGGGTCATGATACGTAGGCAATCTCCATAGGATTCGACCATAACCAAAGAAAAAGAGAGAGAAAAACAAGAGAGAAAAATAAAAGAAAAGAGAGAAAATAAGAGAAAAGAAACAATGACAAAACAAGAGGGAAATGAAAAAAGAAGAGCAAAGGCTAGAATGAAAAGAAAGAGAAAAAGAAGGAAAGTTGTAAGTGGAAAAGTCGGGATGACGCAAGCAGCCGATCAAATGCATGGTAGAAACGGTTAACTGCTTAGTTGCATTCATTCCTCAAATGCGCGGTTACCAATTTGTTAAAGCCCTAACCACTAACAAGGTTGTTGTTGATGTATTGAGTCCAGGCAGGCGGTTAGTTGATTGGCATTCTGGCAACTCACTCATACAACACCCAATCAAAAGACAGACTGAATATGGCCAACCAAGAACCGGGGACAAGTATTGCTGACCCGTCAAAAGAGGTGGAAGAACCAGATGTTAATGCAATGAAGGAAGAGATATATAAGTTAAAGTAGCAGATGGCTAAAATGTACCAAGCCTGGGTAAATGGGCATCCACCACTAGTTTATCCCGTCAACCCTGCTTATATCCCACCATCGGCCCAACCTCAGGAGCCTCCCACTGTGAACTCATCTCCAGCCTTTCCCCTCTACCAACAATGCTATGGCGCAACTTCCCATACTTCTCAAGCTCCACCACCCAAACAAGTCCCATACCCTCCCCCACCAATCACACCTGTTTTTGTGGCACCTCCACCTGTTACATTACACCGATCTTCCAGTGAACCTCTGTTCCAAACTCACGACAACCAGTACTATCCCCCTAAACCCACCTTCAAAGTTCCAGAATCATATTCTTACACCCCTCATCTTGATCTCCCGGTAGAGACTGAGAAGCCATCCAAAAATCTCGAGCATGAAGAGATGATCAGAAAGGTCAAAAGCTTAGAACAATCGTTCAGAGATATGAGGGGGTTAGGAGGTTAAGTAAGTTTGACCTATAAAGATTTATGTCTATTCCCAGATGTTCAGTTACCAGCAGGGTTCAAAATGCCCAAGTTTGATCTGTACGACGGGCATGATGACCTAGTAGCACACTTAAGAGGAATTTGTAGCAAGATGAGAGGAGCATGCAGAAGAGATAAATTGCTGATGGCATATTTCAGCCAAAGTTTGAGTGGATCTGCATTAGAATGGTACACCAGACAAGATCACAACATGTGGTACACGTGGGACAATTTGTCCCAAGCCTTTGCCTGCCATTTTCAGTACAATCTTAAAATTATCCCAGACCGTCTGTCATTAACAAAGATTGAGAAAAAGCCCGGTGAGAGTTTCAGGGAATATGGATTCCGGTGGAGAGAGCAAGCAGCGAGGGTTGACCCTCCGATGAAAGAAAGTGAGATGGTTGATTATTTCTTGCAAGCTTTGGAACCCACTTATTTTGGTCACTTGGTGTCAGCAGTGGGCAAGTCCTTTAATGAAGTTGTAAAAATGGGAGACATGGTTGAGGAGGGACTCAAGTCCAATAAGATCATGAATTATTCAACAATCAAAGTGACCACCCAGGCCATTCAAAACGGTACTGGAGGTGTACTCAGAAAGAAGAAGAAAGAGGACGTTGCGACAATTGAGTCAGGAGCTTGGGTCGGTTCCAGGAACCTTCCACGTTACTACAACTCGCCTCGACCCTATCACCAAACTTACTCCCACACTCTATATAGCCCACCACAACACACTACCCACCGCCAGATCCCCATTTTTTCCGTCCATCACGCACAAACCTATACCCAACCTTTTGCTCATGCACAATGGCATACACCGGCTCCACAAAGTCCATACCTAGCTCCACAAAATGCCCATCCACCTCCAAGAGCCTATAGAAATCCCCCCGAAATAGGTTTTTGGCCCAATCAAGCCTTTAAGAATGAGAGGTTGCAGAAGCAAAAAACTTCCACTCCGTTGGGAGAATCATATGCTAGTCTATTCCACAGACTGAGACAATTGGGTATGTTGAAACCGATCGAGGCTAAACTGCCAAATCCCCCTCCTAGAAATCTTGACCGCTCGGTCAGTTGTGAGTATTGTTCAGGGACCTCAGGTCACGACATAGAGAAATGCTAGAAATTGAAACAGCTATTCAAGAGCTCATTGATACTAATCGGATTGAGGTCCAAGCCCCGGAGGCACCCAACATCAACCAGAACCCATTGCCAGCCCATCATGAGACTAATATGATTGAGATAGTGCATTAGGGAGGGAAGCCTAAGAAGCCTTCACAAACCGTCATGATGATTCGGGCTAGTAAAGCCAAGCCATTTGAAAAGTCAACAAATGAGAAGTCTATGATCAAGTTGAACGGGGCAAATAATGAACCATCTGTGCAGGTCAAGAAGGGGTCCTCAAGTGACGTTGCAGGAAATCATGAAAGAGCAAAAGTGGTTATGCCAGGAGTGATGAACAAGCCTGTGGTAATTGTGAAGGGCACCCGCACAGATATCATTATCAAATCGGTAACTCAATTACGGATAGTCAACAGCAAGGCAGTCTCATGGAATATGAACGAGTGACAGTGACTTACAAGGGGAAAGAGGTTAAAGAAGAAGTGTGTGAGACCCATGGTTTGACTCGATCGGGGAGATGCTTTGCCCCCGAAGAGTTGAGAAAAGCTAAGATCTCCAAAGATAACCCAGTGTTGGTGAAGAAAGCTATGATCGAGGAAGAAGCAGAAGAATTTCTAAGAAAGATGAAAATACAGGACTATTCTGTTGGGGAGCAGTTAAGGAAGACACCGACTCAGATCTCGCTCTTATCATTATTGATCCATTCAGACGAGCACCGTCGAGCTTTGATGAAGATCTTGAACGAAGCCCACGTTCCTGACAAAATCTCAGTAAATCACTTGGAAAAGATAGCTAACAAGATATTTGAGGTAAACAGAGTCACTTTTTCTGATGATGAGTTGCCCGTGGAGGGTACTGAGCACAATAGAGCCCTCTATCTGATGGTGAAATGTGAAGATTCTGTGGTTACTTGGGTACTGGTTGACAATGGTTCCAGCGCAAATATTTGCCCTCTTTCCACTCTGAACAAGTTGAAGGTGGATGATGGAAGAATTCACAAGAACAGTATCTGCGTTCGGGGATTCAACGGTGGAGGGAAAGATTCAGTCGGGGACATAGTGCTCGAGCTTACAATAGGGCCAGTTGAATTTACTATGGAATTCCAGGTGCTCGATGTTGTTGTTTCTTACAATCTGTTGTTAGGTCGACCCTGGATTCATGCTGCCAAAGCGGTCCCATCTACTCTACATCAAATGGTCAAGTTTGAATGGGATCGACAGGAAATTGTTGTACACGACGAAAATAATTTGTGTGTTCCCATTGATGCTATTGTTCCGCTCATAGAGGTTGAAGATGACAAGGGGCCATGGGTTTATCAGGATTTCAACACGGTATCAGTAGAGAAAATTCCTGAAGGGAAGTGCGTGCCGACTCCAAGGGTAGCTGCTGCATCAGTCATGGCAGCCGTTGAAATGTTGAAAAATGGTTTTGTGCCGGGGAAGGGTTTGGGTGCATCTCTGCAAGGTATAGTACAACCGGTTTCTCTTCCTAATAACTTGGATACATTTGTTCTGGGGTTCAAGCCCACAGTCGCTGACGTAAGAAGAGCCAGAAAAATGAAACAGAGAGCATGGGCCCTTACAAAGCCAGTCCCGCATCTTTCCTGATCATTTTTCAGGCCTGGTACCAGAAAGCGCCCAGTGACGACGGTTCCCAGTTTGGTGGTTGATGTGGATGGAGATTTGATGGAAAGGTTCGAGAGGATATTCGCCGATGCGAACATGTTGGAAGCTGGAGAGGGTTCTAGCAAGGCGGATGTGCAATTTGTTGGGCCCAGTACAAAGATTAACAATTGGGAAGCTAATCCTCTCCCCACCAGGAGGGAGTTTTGGTAGTTTGCTTTGATTTTCTTTCAATTTATCTGGATTATTCCAGGGTTGTAATTCAGCTTCTATGTTCCGTCCATTTGGATGTATAAACCTCGTTATCTTTATTTTCAATGAATTGCAATTTCTCTTTTCCTCTCTTCTTGATAGTTTTATTTTTGTTTTCCTTTCTTCCTTGTACAGTTCTTTTATGTTGGCTTCAATGATATGACATGCATGCGGAATCTCCGGCCCAGTCTTAAAAGCCAATCTAATTCTGAAATAGTAATTCAAGAAATAGAATGTAATATTGAATCGGAATATGACGAGGATGAAGCCTTTGAAGAGATTAGTAAAGAATTAAGCCAGTTTGAAGAAAAACCCAAGCCTAGCCCGAGTGATACAGAAGAAATCAATTTAGGGGACCAAGATAATGTCTGGGAAACTAAAATAAGTATCCATCTTGAATCACAACTCAGAGAGAGATAATTAAAATAATGTTCGAGTATAAAGATGTTTTTGCATGGTCCTATGACGACATGCCAGGTCTAAGAACTGGCTTGGTGGTTCACAAATTGCCCAATGATACGACATTTCCCCCTGTCAAGTAGAAGCTGAGGAAATTTAAAACTGATATGAGTGTGAAAATTAAGGAAGAAGTCACCAAACAGTTTGAGGCCAAGGTTATTCGCATCACTCGGTATCCCACTTGGTTAGCCAATGTAGTGCATGTGCCGAAGAAGGATGGCAAGACAAGGGTGTGTGTTGATTATCGAGACCTCAACAAGGCGAGTCCCAAGGATAACTTCCCACTGCTGAACATCCATATATTGATCGATAATTGTGCCAAACATGATGTTGGTTCTTTTGTGGATTGTTATACGGGCTACCACTAGATCTTAATGGATGGAGAAGATGCAGAAAAGACAACATTCATCACGCCATAGGGAACGTACTACTGTCGGGTCATGACATTTGGTTTGAAAAATGCTGGGGTAGCCTACATGAGGGTAATGACGACCATATTCCACGACATGATACATAGGGAGATAGAGGTTTATGTGGATGATGTGATTGTAAAGTCTAGAAAGTAGTCTAACCATGTCAGAGATCTGAGAAAGTTCTTCCAAAGGCTTCGCAGGTACAATCTCAAGCTCAATCCTGCAAAATGTGCATTTGTTGTTCCGTCTGGAAAGTTGTTGGGATTCATAGTCAGCCGATGAGGTATTGAATTAGACCCGTCAAAAATCAAAGCCATCCAGGAATTGCCACCTCCAAAGAACAAGACTAAGGTGATGAGTCTGTTGGGAAGATTGAATTACATCAGCCGGTTTATTGCTCAGCTCACGACAACTTGTGAGCCTATCTTCAAATTGTTAAAGAAAGATGTCGCAGTCAAGTGGACGGATGAATGTCAAGAAGCATTTTATAAGATAAATGTGTACTTGTCAAACCCACCTGTGTTGGTCCCGTCAGAACCTGGGAGACCTTTGGTTCTGTATTTGACAGTCTTGGACAATTCATTTGGATGTGTGTTCGGACAACATGACATCACCGGCAGGAAGGAGCAGGCCATATATTATCTCAGTAAGAAATTCACATCTTACGAGGTTAAGTACACTCATCTTGAGAGGACGTGTTGCGCCCTAACTTGGGTAGCACAGAAGTTGAAACACTATTTGTCATCTCATACCACTTACCTCATCTCTCGCTTGGATCCATTGAAGTATATCCTCCAGAAGCCTATGCCCTCAGGAAGGCTCGCAAAATGGCAGATCTTGCTCACAGAATTTGACATTATCTATGTGACTCGGACTGCGATGAAAGCACAAGCACTGGCCGACCATTTGGCTGAGAATCCTGTGGATGAAGAATAAAAACCTTTGAAGACTTACTTCCCTGATGAAGAGGTAATACACATTGATGAGTTGGAATAGATTGAAAGGCCAGGGTGGAAACTTTTCTTTGATGTGGCTGCTAACATGAAAGGTGTTGGGATATGAGTGGTACTTGTTTCCGAAACAGGGTATCATTACCCTATTACGGCTCAGCCTCGGTTCTACTGTACTAACAACATGGCGGAATACGAGGCATGCATTCTGGGTTTAAGGATGGCTGTGGATATGGGTGTCCAGGAAGTCTTGGTCTTGGGTGACTCGGACCTTCTGGTGCATTAGATTCAGGGAGAATGGGAAACACGTGATTTAAAACTCATACCGTACCGGCAATGTTTGCATGATCTTTTCCAACGGTTTTAAGCAATAGAGTTCAGGAATATTCCGAGGATTCATAATGAGGTCGCTGATGCTTTGGCTACTCTGGCATCGATGTTACATCATCCAGATAAGGCTTATGTTGACCCGTTGCATATTCAGGTCCGCGATCAACATGCTTATTGTAATATGGTGGAAGAAGAGATCGATGGGGAGCCTTGGTTTCACGATATCAAGGAATACATCCGAAGGGGAGTATATCCGGTACAAGCCACAGGTGATCAAAAGAGAACAATTCGTCGCTTGGCAAGTGGATTTTTCTTCAATGGAGGAGTTTTGTACAAAAGAACTCCAGATCTCGGGTTATTAAGATGTGTAGATGCCAGACAGGCTGCAGCTATCATGACCGAAGTACATTCTGGAGTCTGTGGACCGCACATGAGTGGGTATGTGTGGGCAAAGAAGATTCTCCAGGCATGTTATTATTGGCTCACTATGGAGCAAGACTGTATTAGTTTCGTGCGTAAATGTCATCAGTGCCAAGTGCATGGAGATTTGATTCATTCTCCACCATATGAATTACATACAATGTCTACACCATGGTCTTTTGTTGCTTGGGGAATGGATGTCATTGGACCAATCGAGCCAGCAGCGTTCAACGGGCACAGGTTTATTCTGGTGGCCATTGATTATTTCACCAAGTGGGCAGAGTCTAAAACATTCAAGTCTATAACCAAGAAGGCGGTGGTTGATTTTTTGCACTCAAATATCATTTGCCGGTTCGGGATACCGAAGGTAATCATCACAGATACCGGCGCTAATCTCAATAATCATCTGATGAAAGAGGTGTATCAACAATTTAAGATTGTGCATCGCAATTCCACCCCATATTGTCCCAAGGCGAATGGAGCAGTCGAGGCCGATACCCAAGGCGAATGAAGAATATAAAAAAATACTTCAAAAAATGGTGGAGGGTTCTAGGCAGTGGCATGAAAAGCTGCCGTTCGCATTGCTG
Source organism: Nicotiana sylvestris (assembly GCF_000393655.2). Lineage (NCBI taxonomy): Eukaryota > Viridiplantae > Streptophyta > Magnoliopsida > Solanales > Solanaceae > Nicotiana > Nicotiana sylvestris. Next base: position 70,971,280 of record NC_091063.1, read on the forward strand.
GGTTATTTCACTATTGTCCGTACTTCAGTAGGGGTGACTGCTTATTTATTGCTGTATGGCACCGAAGCAGTGATACACACAGAAGTGGAAATCCCATCCCTTCAAATTGTCGTGGAGGCTGAAATTGATGATGATGAGTGGGTCAAAACCCGCTTGGAACAATTGAGTTTGATCGATGAGAAGAGACTGGCAGCAGTGTGTCATGGCCAGTTGTATCAATAGAGAATGGAAAGAGCATAGAATAAGAAGGTGCGTCCACAGAAGTTTGAAGTGGGGCAGTTAGTATTGAAACACATTCTTCCTCATCAGGTTGAAGCAAAAGGAAAATTCGCCCCAAATTGGCAGGGGTCGTTCGTTGTAACTAGAGTGTTGTACAATGGTGCATTGTATTTGACAGATGTAGAAGGCAAATGTGTAGAAATGACTATCAATTCTGATGCAGTCAAGAGATATTATGTATGATTTCTTTCTTTGATTGTACTTGTTTGTATTTGGCATGTTTTGAAGATTGAAATGACGAAAGTATTTTGTTCTGCTATCTAAACACTTTATCCCTTGTCACACCTTTTGAGCCTTATTTATTTTCTTTTATACCTCTCTTTCGAAATCATTAACAAATATCAGAAACACAAGCATAAAAGATAAGTAAAGGAAGGAGAGAAAAATAGAAAGAAAAGAAAAAAGAAAGAAAAGAATGAAAAAAGAAAGAAAGAATGAAAAGAGAAAGAAAAGAAAGAAAAGAAAGAAAAGAAGAAGAAAAACAACAAATAGAGAAAAGAAACCAAAAAAGAGAAAGAAAAGATAGTGAAAAGAGAAAATCACAACAACAAAGTAATTCCTATGTCATGAACTACGTTCGATCTGATTCATTTTAAGGATACGTAGGCAGCCTCACAGTTCGGTCCCATCAAAATAAAATCCAAAAGTCCCTAAACAAGAAACTAGGGCAGAAGTTGTGGTTGTTGTAAGAAATCTAATTTCGAAAGTTGTAATTTTGAACCCATGATGAGTTGTTTTGAGCCTTTTATGCCCTTTCTTTCTAAACCCATCCAAAAGACACATTACGGTCCAAAGAAAGACCTTCCAATCAGTCATCAAGAAACGCCAAGTCAAGCAGGTAGTGGTGATTCACATCAGGGGCAACACTCTGGTCCAAGCAGGAGAAATAAAAAATGAGAGAGTCTTATTGGTGAAAACCCTCACGGGCACCGTAAGGCGACAGAAGTTGAGAGAAATAAAAAATGAGAGAGTCTTATTGGTGAAAACTCTCACGGGAACCGTAAGGCGAAATTGAGTTGAGAGATGAATGGATGAGAGAGGTATGCTGGTTGAAACCTTCCAAGGCACCGCAGGATGAACAAGGTCAGGATTTGGTTGAAGAAATCAGGTTATGAAAATTCCGGGGCAACAAAGTGTGGCAATTGGAAGTTGTTTGGTTGGACAGATTGGGACGAGTAATCCAAAATGCATGTCATGATTATTGGTGGCGACTGCTCCACTCAGATAAGTCCCTTTTCTTTTTCCTCTTCAGATAGTCTTCCAGTTTTTGATTTCCTTATCCTTAATTCAGAAAGTCATTGCATTTCATTTCTTTTGTGTTTATTCCTCTAAGATGTTTCCAATGTCAGTTCTGTTTAAGTAAATAAGAAGGAATTTCAAAGCTCACTACCAGCTTTAAGATTTTAAAGCACAGCGCGGCCAAAGCATACCAAAGATAGCATGATGTAAAGTGGGGCAAAGTGCCAGCAAGAGTTCCATCGGCAAAATGATTTGGTAATTTCATGGGAGATGTAGAGGTTCCGTTAAAGGGGTCAGAGGTGTGAAATAACAGTTCAAGTATAGAACACTCGGGTCATTTAGGGTCATAGGGTTTTGAAAGTCAGTCAGAAAGTCAAGCGGTTCAGGGCCAATTCGGGGAAGCCAGTCAAAACAAAACAATGCAGCGGAGAGACCTTCAGCAAAGAATGCCATCAACCAACCACCATATTTAAAACTGACAAGATTTTTTCTTTGATTAAAACAGGGGCAGGAAATTTCGGTTGTTTCGGAGAAACCCTCCGTGGAGAAAGGCAGTCACCAAACAGGTTTGATTTTTGATTTTCAGGACCCTCTTGGAAAATGGGACCTAGTTTAAAGTTCAGAAATAACATAATCTAGCATAAATGTATCCCAAAGGAATATAAGTTAGCTTAGAAGTTTGCATGTTCGAGATATGATTCAATTATGAGTTTCCAGGACCCTCCTGAATAATGGTACTTAGCTTTAAGATTTCGATTCGATAACAACATTTAGCGTAGACTCTACTGTAGGGTAGTATAATTCAGCCATGAAAGTTGTCACCCTTAAGATAAAACTTGACCTTTGATTTTCAAGACCCTCCTGGATAAGGGGGAGTAGTTTAAGACCTTATTAGATTACAAGATGTAGCGAAAGTCATGCTTTTAAAAGATATAGCTTAGATTTAAAATTGCCGTTTAGTTAAGAGTTGTCAGGACCCCCTTGGATAATGAGACCTAGATTTCAAATTCATAGTAATATTTGGTAATATGATTCAGTTTACCACTCACATATGTGCCCAACTACCAAACTGGGGCAGACAATTTCCTCTGTTTTTGTCATTTCGTTGAAGTCAGGAGCCCGCCAGGAGAGCAGGGAATACATTTCAAGTTAGAAGTCAGAAGCCCACTTAGAGAGTAGGGAATACATTTCAAGTCAGCAATCAGGAGCCCACCTGGAGAGCAGGGAATACATTTCAAGTCAGCAATCAGGAGCCCGCCTGGAGAGCAGGGAATACATTTCAAGTCAGCAATCAGGTGCCCGCCTAGAGAGTAGGGAATACATTTCAAGTCAGCAATCAGGAGCTCGCCTGGAGAGCAGAAAATACATTTCAAGTCAGCAGTCAGGAGCCCGCCTGGAGAACAAGGGAGTAAAATTCAAGTTTTAGCTTTCAAGTTCTTATTGATACTTGGTAATGTGATCCGTTTTACACTTACATGTGTGCCCAGATACCCAAAAGAAGGCCAAAATTTTTCTTTGTTTTTGTCTATTTTATTGAAGTTAGGAGCTCGCCGCAGGGAATACATTCAAGTTCAGCAATTAGGAGCCCATCTGGAGAGCAGGGAATACATTCAAGTTCAGCAATCAGGAGCCCGCCTGGAGAGCAGGAAATACATTCAAGTTCATGCAGTCAAGCGTCCACCTGGAGAAAAGAAAAACATCTCAAAGTGTAATTGGCAGTCAGGCATTCACCTGGAGAAAAGGAAAATATCTCTGATTACAATTCAAGGCGGTAACAAAGGGATTCCACCAGGAGAATACAAGTCAACAAGGCAACAAGAACCACAAGAGTAAGTTTGAAGATATAGATAGGATTTCGTAATGCATAGACCATAGTATAGTCTAGCTTCTTTTTATTTTATCATGGTGTAATAAGGGGATACAGTAAGCAGCAACAGCAACAGTGAAGTCACAACTTCATGGTAGTCCTAGCTACCAAACATTCCTGAACTACACTGACCTGATTCCTTTTTAGCCAAGGATATGTAGGCAACCTCGGAAGCAGGGTGCTGTCAAATCTTTTAAAATGCTTCCCACAGAGTATTCAAACGGGCAAAAATCGCTGGTATCAGCTCACTTTATCTTTGCATGAAAACTCTTCGTGTTTCCGAGCAAAGAGGGGCAGCTGTGAGCACGTGATTTTTGCCCTATATGAATTATCCCCATAAATTCAAAACAAAATAACTTTCCATTGTTTGCAATTTTGTGGCATTTTCTGTTATTATTTGCATATTGTCTGTGCATGTTAATTTTGTTTAATTAATGAAAAATACAAAATATGTTGCATGTGCATTAAGATTTATCTTTGCATTTTTAAGAATTAACTAGTAGTTAGTTGTTTTATAAAATGGAAAAATCACAAAAATAGTTTAATTTGCACTGTTAATCTTAATTTTGATTTTGAGTAGTTTTCTTTTAATTTGGTTTTGTTATTAATTGTGATAATTATCATTTAGATTTATTTAGTGTTTTTTTTAGTTAACTAGGTTCTAGGAATTAATTTAGGTTCTAATCTAATTTTGGGAAAAGAAGAAAAAAGAATTTTTGGAAAATTGATTTGAAATAGAAGTTAAAAGAAGAGGAGAGTTAGTTTGGGCCTATTTTAATTAAAACATCCCGACCCATATCTCAAATCTCCTAGTACCCGTCCCCAAAACCCGACCCAGTTATGCCCTTACCCGACCCAATCCCCCTACTCAAACCATAGGACGTCGTTTCGAGTCAGTAGGTTTAAAATTATCTGAGCCTTTAATCTTGGCTCATCCAACGGTGGAGGTGGCTTCTTGTGCATTGATTAAATATGTCCAAAGTTCTGAGATTAACTCAGAACAAACCCCCCTTTCTTTTGTTCATCACCTTTGTCTCTCATCTCCTTGCCAAACCCTAACACCACCTTTCATCCCTTCGCCATTTCCAGCCGGCGGCGGAGCTCGAACACAGCCAAATTTCATGCATGCAACCATCGTCCTTCCCTCAACCCCAATCCACCACCATTTCACCCAATTCCTCACCAAATCCGTCCAGTTTTGAATCTGGAAACAAAGAAGAAAAGAATCCGTCAAGCCTTCAAACTCCCTTGAACGATAGGGTTTGAAACGGGCATTGACCGTTTGTTTTCTGTGAGAACATACGGTTAATGCTTGTTTCGAATCAAATCGAAGTTGTATAGTTCATCAAGCTTTGTTCGGGCGACCTTAGAGGTATTCTTTCTGTCTTTTCTCTATCATCTTCCTCGTCAGTTTCATTATTAAACTTTTTTTTCTGCTGTTTCTCCTCCATCTTCATTCTGCCTTTTTCTTTCCATTTTTCCTTTTGTTTCTGTCTGAATTCATACAAGTAATAGCCATGAGTTAACTTTAATTAATTTTGTTAAAGGGAAAGAATTAATTCGGTTTGTTAGTATTAAAATTGATTGGACTCTTTTGGGGCCATCGTTTGTGATAATGTGTTTGAGTTAGAGTTTTGGGTCTCAGAATATTCATGGGCTGGGTGAATTTCTTGGGCCCTCAATTTATTGTGACCTGTCCCAACAATAGCCTTAGAGTTCTGGTTGTTCGATTTGGCCTAACCCATAGTTGGATTGGGTTCAGGGGTAGTAACAGGGTTTTAAAGGGGTAGTCTAGGTAATTGGCTTAGGGAATTTAGGTGTAACTAACTAGGGAAGCTTCAAGGAAGCTGGGGTTGGGGTTATTTTGAATTTCTAGATTGTACCTTGAGGACTCCTAAGCAAAAACAAAAATTTTTGAAGGTTTGAAAGGCAATTGTGAATTCATTGAAGTTGCCCTAAATGCCTTGCCTATAAAGGCTCTTTAACTTGGCATTCAAAAGGGGGATAGAAATCAGATTGGATAAAAAAAATCACAAACGGCCAGAAATATCAAAATCACTGTTCTATTGAATTTTCTTCTGTAATCTTGAGGTTTTCAACTTCTGAAGTAATTTCTAAATCATCTGGGGATTAAAAATGGAGTGAACTTGTGTTTGAAGTTGTTGGGTTACCATTCGGTTGAAACTGTTTTTTTGGACGGCTGCATATCATTTTCTGGTTTGCAATTGGCTCTGCTGGTGTTGACTCCTTCTATTGCTACTGCTGATCCTTCATTTATTATTTCTTTTCATTTCCAGGTATGTATATCCAACAGGCCCTTAGCCATTGTAATGTGTACTTGAGGATTTGGATCATCCGTTGCCTCACTAGAAACATCATGTGAATACCTAGCTTGAATCCCAGATTTTGAACAACAATTCTGATTTGTTCTATTTTCATCTCATTCATGCAAGTTAGAATTTAGCTTTAGATATATGTAGCAGCTATCCTTTGTGAATGATCAGGTTCTGCAATTTTTGTATTTATGAAACTCAGCTTTGTTTGCAAAATTGCAAAGGCTAATGTCTAAGTATGGATAATCTATTACTCTATTAGCAAGCTATAGTCTGGTCCCTTAGTTTCATATACTGGGTTGTTGTTTGGAACGAGATTTTTGACTGTTAAACACATTGAGGATCTGAGTTTACTAGAAAGCAGGTGTTGGTATAGTCTTATGTTCATTGAATAAATCACATCATTTTGGGTTGCTATTCAAAAGGAGTTGGCAAGTCTGGTTGTTACTATGTCGTGCTCTAGATTTGATGATTGCAGTTGTATAAGAACATGGGATAATTAGTAAGTTATTTTGAAAGATAATAGCATACTATTGGAATTGGACCTGGTCTCGTGCTTCACGTTAGCTTGCTTAGTTGGAATTCCTGTAATGACTTAATAACAATTGAACGTTTAGAGGGATGTTTGGTGAAGTTAGTTTTGGCAAACATTTTCCCGTCCAGGTTGTCTGCGTGTGTTAAAATAAAGAGTATCAAGGAGGACCCCTATTGGGCCCATCATGGGCCCAGGCGGGCAACCTAGCCGAGTTTCCTCCCATTACTTATTGTGCTAGCCGAAATGCTTTTGTTTCACAATCAGATGCGGGTTGCCCAATGCCCTCCAAATTTAGTTTGGATTTCCTTTGAAAATTGGAATTGAGGTGTGACGTGCCGAGTAAAATCTAAAGATGTATGGCCCTCATTTAATTATTTCTTTCAAATCCTTAGAATTCGAGACGTGCCATTTAGCAAATTCCAGGGCCCTCGCACAGTGCAAACGCGTAGTTGCTTTGGGTGCGTACTTTAATAATCTATTTTCCTAAACTCGGGTGCACATTTATGTGACTCAAATCCAAATCTCAACAACGTTAGATAAAATGTGTCGTGGATCGCGGGCGCATTTATGTGACGTGGTTGAAGACATGTTTTAGATGACGTTGAACCTTTCCTAAAAAATAATTAAATAAAAGCGGTTAAAAAGTTAAAATTGAACCATAGGTCGAAACGTGTATTAAAATCAGGTAATAGGCCAATTATAACAGTTGAGCGACCGTTCTAGAACTACGGAACTCGGGAATGACTAACACCTTCTCCCGGGTTAACATAATTCCTTACCCAGATTTCTGTGTTCGCGGACTGTAATACAGAGTCAATCTTTTCCTCGATTCGGGATTTTGAACTGGTGACTTGGGACACCATAAAATTATCTCAAGTGGCGACTCTGAATTCTAAATAAAATAATCCCGTGTCGATGGTCACATAGATTGGAAAACTCCCCTATATACACCCCTTTTTCGGGGGTGTAGTGAAAAAGGAGGTGTGACAGTAGTGCTATATTGAGGTGAGACGCGCTGGATGATGAGCGTGGGGTCCTTTACTATTGGGGATTATGACTTGGTCCATCCCGATTGATGATTTTTACCGCATATTTGACTGAAATTTATTTGTTATCATCATGATTTGGGCAAATTGCTATATTTGGGCTTCGTGCCAACTATTTGGACCCTTCGGGAATTTTTGTCACTGTTTCCTCACTGTTTGACTTATTATTTGAACTCATTCCTGTTGATATCTACTATTTTACAAACTCAGCCACTTTTACTCCGATTTGAAACTTAAATGATATTTCTACATCATGTTTTGGGCTGAGAACTACTGTTTTACTAATGCCCAAGGGGCTTGTGATGATTTTTGGACTGAGTGAGACCGAGGGACATATGTGAGGATATGCTGAGTGATATGAGACCGAGGGCCTGAGATACTTTATATGTCACGAGGTGGCTTGAGTGATGTGAGGCCGAGTGCAGAGTGATGTGAGGCCGAGTGCCGAGTGATGATGCCACGAGGTGGCTTGATATAGCGCTTGGGCCGTAAGGGAACCCTCCGAAGTCTGCACACCCACAGTAAGCGCAGGTACCTATTATGATCTAAGAGTGAGCCCGAGGGGCTGATACTATTCTGAGTGATTGATACTGAGCCTGAGGGGCTGATACTATACTGAGAGTGAGCCCGAGGGGGCTGATACTATTTTGAGCGATTGATACTGTGTCCGAGGAATGAATTTCTACTTGTTATTTACCTGTTAAATTACCTGTTTTAAAAAGGAATATCATTTGATTTCTTCATTGATTTACTGCTTTAAGTGATTTTACTTCTTGATATGGAATTGTTTTATGCCTTTACGTGTTTTCATACTTTCACCCATTATTTATAATTATTACTCACTGAGTCGGAGTACTCACATTACTCCCTGCACTATGTGTGTAGATCCAGGCATCGCAGAGTCCGCTCCTCAGTGCCGATTCTCCCAGTTCAGGCAGTGATTCGGAGACTACAAAATAGCTGTTGGCGTTCGCGGCCCCGTGCCTCCCTTATCTTATCATTTTCATGTTTTTAGAACTATTGTATCGGAATTAGTGTTCAATAGACTTGTATCCGGATTTCTTAGTTGCTCATGACTTTTGACACCCCGGTTTGGGATGTGCCGGGATGATTTCCACTATTGTTATTGCTAAATATTTGCAATCTATGGATATTATATTATGTTTATTACTGTTTATGATAGTTAACTGCTCAAAAAGGTGTTCCGTTTTGGTCTGGCTGGCCTTGTCTTCACGTGAGGTGCCATCATGGCTGGGTTTGGGAATTTTGTCATGACAAGTTGGTATCAGAGCCTAGGTTACGTAGGTCTCACGAGTCATGAGCGAGTTTAGTAGTGTCTCACGGATCGGTACGGAGACGTCTGTATTTATCCTCGAGAGGCTGCATAACCTTTTTAGGAAAAACTTCATATTCTTGAAACTCTTGTCGTGCGAATATGTTGGTCCGAGTACTAAATTTCTATTATTCCATTCTCTCACAGATGGTGAGGATGCAAGCTACTGGACGAGGTGGACGACCACCAGTGCCACCAGCTGAGACCACTAGAGGCCGTGGACGTGGTCGTGGCAGAGGTAGAGCAGCAAAGGTAGCTCCTGTAGATCTACCAGCTACCCTAGCTTTGGATCAGGCTCTAGCTATGGATGCTCCAGCAGCACCAGTTCAGGTACCAGCTGTGCCCATCGTGATTTCGGGTCTTCAGGAGGCCTTGGCATATATCTTATCAGTTTGCACTGGCCTGGCTCAGGCGGTTTTAGCCACTACAATAGTAGCTACTTCACAGGCTGGGGGAGGCAATCAGACCCCAACTGCTCACACACCTGAGCAGGTAGTGCAGGGACTACAGACACCGGGGGCACCTCCAGCTCAGCCGGTTGCACCAGCTCAGGAGTTTGTTGTGCCAGTTATGTCGGATGATGAGCAGCGTTGTCTTGAGAGTTTTGGTAGACTTTAGACTCCGTCATTCAATGGTGCTGAGGGTGAGGATGCCCAGGTTTTTCTTGATAAGTGTCAGCAGATACTCCATACAGTAGGGATTCTTGAGACTAGTGGTGTGGCATTTACCACCTTTCAGTTTACTGGGGCTGCCTTCACTTGGTGGGAGGTGTATGAGAGGTGTAGGCCGATTGGAGCAGCTCCCCTTACTTGGCATGAGTTCCCCACTCTCTTCTTGGAGAAGTATGTACCGCAGTCTCGCAGAGAGGAGCTGCGTAGACAGTTTGAGTGGTTACGACAGGGGGATATGACATTGTCATAGTATGAGTCGAGGTTTTTTGAGTTGGCTCGTCATGACATTTGGATGGTTCCGACAGATCGTGAGAGGATCAGGAGATTTGTTGATGGCCTTAACTATCATCTCCATATTCTTATGACCCAAGAGAGGGTGTTGGGTGCTACGTTTGAGGAGGTGGTCGATATCGCTCGCAAGATTGAGACGGTTCGCCATCAGGATCGAGAGGAGAGGGAGGCCAAGAGGCCTCGAGGATTGGGCAGTTACAGTGGTGCTCCTTCGAGGGGCCAGTTTCAGCATGGTAGAAGTCGTTCTTTCAAGCCTACTCAGTCAGTTCGCCAAGGTTATCATGGGGCATCTTCGGGTCATGGTTATCACGGTACTCAGCAGGGCCTGTCATCACATAGTGCCCTTCCAGCCCAGAGTTCATCTCCTGCCCCGTCAGTTCAAGGTTCTTCTATGTTGAGAGCATCAGCTGGTCACTCAGGTGTGAGGGGTTCCCTTCAGTCCCCTTCTCCAGCACCTGGGAGTTGTTTTGAGTGTGGAGAGTTTGGACATGTATGGAGGCAGTGTCCTCGTCGTATTGCTAGTTTATCTTAGTAGAGGGGTTAGCCCTCGACTTCTGCTCTAGTTACCTCACCACCCGCCCAACCAACTAGGGGTGGAGGTCAGGCAGCCAAGGGTCGCCCCAGAGGTGGAGGTCAATTAGGGGGCGGTCAGACCCGTTTCTATGCACTTCCAGGCAGGCCAGATGCTATTGCTTCAGATGCTGTCATTACAGGTATTGTTTTAGTCTGCCACAAAGATGCCTCTGTATTATTTGATCCCGGTTCCACCTTTTCTTTTGTGTCATCATACTTTGCTCGTTATTTGGGTACACTCCGTGAGTTTCTTGCTTTACCTGTTCATGTTTCTACCCCGGTGGGTAATACTGTTGTTGTAGACCGTGTGTACCGGTCATGTGTGGTGACTATTGGGGGTCTGGAGACCCGAGTAGATCTATTGCTATTGAGCATAGTAGATTTTGATGTCATTTTGGGGATGGATTGTCTATCTCTGTGTCATGCTATTCTAGACTGTCATGCTAAGACAGTCACTTTGGCTATGTCGGGTGTACCGCAGATCAAGTGGCATGGTATGACTGATTATGTTCCTAGTAGAGTGATATCTTTCTTGAAGGCCCAACGTATGGTTGGGAAGGGTTGCCTTTCATATCTAGTGTTTGTGAGGGATGTTGGAGCTGAGACTCCTAGTATCGATTTTGTCCCAGTTGTGAGGGATTTTCCCGATGTGTTTCCTGCAAACCTGCCGGGCATGCCACCGGATAAGAATATTGATTTTGGTATTGACCTAGTGCTGGGCACTCAACCCATTTCTATTCCGCCATATTGTATAGCACCAGCAGAGTTGAAGGAATTGAAAGAACAACTTCAGGAACTCCTATATAAGGGGTTCATTCGTCCTAGAGTGTCACTTTGGGGTGCACCGGTTTTGTTTGTGAAGAAGAAGGGTGGCACGATGAGAATGTGCATTGATTATAGGCAATTGAACAAAGAACCAATTAAGAACAAGTATCCTTTTCCTTACATTGATGATTTATTTGATCAGCTTCAGGGAGCGAGGGTGTTCTCTAAGATTGATCTCCATTCGAGCTATCACCAGTTGAAGATCAGGGATTCAGATATTTTTAAGACTACTTTCAGAACTAGATATGGTCAATATGAGTTTCTTGTTATGTCTTTCGGGCTGAACAATGCCCAGCAACGTTCATGCATTTGATGAATAGTGTATTTCGACCTTATCTGGATTCGTTCGTTATTGTATTCATTGACGATATTCTGGTGTACTCGCGTAGTCAGGAGGAGCATGCGGAGTGTTTGAGAGTTGTATTGCAGAGATTGAGGGATGAGAAGCTTTATGCAAAATTCTCCAAGTTTGAGTTTTGGCTTAGTTCAATGGTTTTCTTAGGGCACGTGGTGTCCAGCGAGGGTATTCAGGTTGATCCAAAGAAGATAGAGGCGGTTCAGAGTTGGCCCAGACCGTCCACAGCCACAGAGATTCGAAGCTTTCTTGGGTTGGCAGGCTATTATCGACGGTTTGTTTAGGGATTTTCGTCTATCGCATCGCCCTTGACAAAGTTGACTCAGAAGGGTGTTTCATTTGTATGGTCAGACGAGTGTGAGGAGAGCTTTCAGAAGCTCAACAGAGCTTTGGCCACAGCTCCAGTGTTGGTTTTGCCATCAGCTTCAGGTTCATATACCGTGTATTATGATGCTTCGAGAGTTAAGATTGGTTGTGTATTGATGCAGGAGGGTAGAGTTGTTGCTTATGCTTCTCGTCAGTTGAAGCCCCATGAGAAGAACTACCTTGTTCATGATTCGGAGTTGGCTGCCATAGTTCATGCATTGAAGATTTGGAGGCATTATTTGTATGGTGTATCTTGTGAGGTATTCACCGATCATCGTAGTCTTCAGCATTTATCAAGCTAAAGGATCTTAATTTGAGGCAGCTGAGATGGTTAGAATTGCTTAAGGATTATGATATCACTATATTGTACCATCCGGGAAAGGCCAATGTGGTGGCCGATGCGTTGAGCCGAAAGGCAGTGAGCATGGGGAGTTTGGCATATATTCCAGTCGGGGAGAGACCCCTTGCAGTTGATGTTTAGTCCTTGGCCAATCGGTTCGTGAGATTGGATATTTCGGAGCCCAGTTGGGTGTTGGCATGTGTGGTTTCTTGGTCTTCCTTATATGATCGCATCAGAGGGCGCCAGTATGATGATCCGCATTTGCTTGTCCTTAAGGACAAAGTTCAAGCATGATGATGCCAGAAATGTGACCATTGGTGATGATGATGTGTTGAGAATATAGGGCCAGAGTTGTGTGCCCAATGTGGATGGGCTTAGAGAGTTTATTCTGGAAGAGGCCCATAGCTCGCGATATTCTATCCATCCGGGTGCCGCAAAGATGTACCAGGATTTGAGGCAGCACTATTTGTGGAGAAGAATGAAGAAAGATATTATGGGATTTGTAGCTTGGTGTCTCAACTGCCAGCAGGTAAAATATGAGCATAAAAAACCGGGTGGCTTGCTTCAGCAGATGGTTATTCCTGAGTGGAAGTGGGAAAGAATCACTATGGACTTTATGGTTGGACTTCCTCGGACTTTGAAGAAGTTTGATGCTATTTGGGTGATTGTGGATTAGCTGACCAAGTCTGCGCACTTCATCCCTGTGTGTACTACCTATTCTTCAGAGCGGTTGGCAGGGATTTATATCCAGGAGATTGTTCGGTTGCATGGTGTTCCGGTTTCCATCATCTCAGATAGAGGTACTCAGTTTACTTCCTAGTTTTGGAAATCTGTTCAGCGAGAGTTGGGTACTCAGGTGGAGTTGAGCACACCTTTTCATCCTCAGACGGACGGACAGTCCGAGCGTACAATTCAGATATTGGAGGACATGTTGCGTGCTTGTGTTATTGAATTTAGAGGTTCATGGGATGAGTTTCTACCGCTTGCAGAGTTTTCTTACAACAACAACTACTAGTCGAGTATTCAGATGGCTCCGTATGAGGCTCTGTATGGGAGGTGGTATAGATCTCCAGTTGGTTGGTTCGAGCCCGGCGAGGCTAGACTATTGGGGATAGATTTGGTTCAGGATGCCTTAGAGAAGGTGAAGGTGATTCAGGAGAGGCTTCGTATAGCGAAGTCGCATCAGAAGAATTATGCGGACCAGAAGGTTCGAGATGTGTCCTACATGGTCGGTGAGAAGGTCTTGTTGAATGTCTCACCCATGAAGGGTGTTATGAGGTTTGGGAAGAAAGGGAAGTTGAGTCTGTGGTTTGTTGGGCCTTTTGAGGTGCTTCGGAGGACTGGGGAGGTGGCTTATGAGCTTGCTTTGCCACCCATCTTGTCGAGTGTGCATCCGGTATTTCATATTTCTATGCTCCGGAAGTATATTGGGGATCCGTCTCATGTTTTGGATTTCAGCACAGTTCAGTTGGATAATGATTTGACCTATGATGTGGAGCCAGTAGCTATTTTGGGTCGTCAGGTTCGGAAGTTGAGGTCAAAGAATATAGCTTCAGTGAAAGTGCAGTAGAGAGGTCGGCCCGTGGAGGAGGCTACCTGGGAGGCCGAGCGGGAGATACGGAGCAGATACCCTCACCTATTTGAGGCTTCGGGTATGTTTCTTGACTCGTTCGAGGACGAACATTCGTTTAAGTTGGGGACGATGTGATGACCCGATCAGTCGTCTCATGAGTTATCGCTCCATTTCCCCCATTTCTACTTCTTTATGCTTCGTTATCCGTGTTTTATGTGGTCAAGTTGATTGGTTTGCGTTTGATGTGGTTTTGGTAAGAAATGAGATACTTAGTCTCTTTTAAGAAGGCTTAAGTTGGAAAAGTCAACCGGATGTTGACTTATGAGTTAGAGGGCTCGGATGTGAGTTTCGATGGTTCGGTTAGCTTCGGGAGGTGATTTGTGTTCGGAGCGCGATCAGAATGGGTTTTAGAGTTGTAGAGGAGATTTAAGCTTGAATTAGCGAAATTGATATTTTGGCAATTTCGGGTTGATAGGCGAGAATGGAATTCGGAGAGTCGGAATGGAATTCTGAGAGTTGCAGTAGCTTCGTTGTGTCATTTGGGATGTGTGCAAAATTTTAGGTCATTCAAACGAGATTTGATAGACTTTTTTAGCGAAAGCATAATTTAAGAGTTCATGGAGTTCTTAGGCTTGAATCGTATGTTAAAATTGGTGATTTGATGTCGTTGTAAGCGTTCCGAAGTGTTGAACATGTTTGAACAATGTCATGGGATGTGTTGGTACAATTAGTTTGATATTTCAGGGGTCCCGGGTAGGTTTCGGGATGTTTTAGGCCGAAAATCATAGCTGTAGAAGGTCCAGGAGGATTGCAGGCCTCGGAAACCACCCGCGCAGTCCGCACAAAAAGAAGTACAGCCGCGGTATGTGTTGTGCGGACCGCACAAAAAAATGCGTGGCCGCGGTAGGTGTCATGCGGACCGCACAAAATGGTGTGTGGCCGCGGTGGGGAACGATTCGCTGGTCCTACTTCGGAAGCTCATATCTTTTGACTACAAGGAATTTAGAGATGATTTAAAAACAAAAGTTGTAGCCCTTCGTGTCTAGTTTCCAGAAAGGTAAAGATATTGCAATTTGGACATCTTTACAAAATGTTATGGACAAACTACTAAAACCTATCACTGCAGAAGAAGGCCTGTGCGGCCGCGGTTGTTTTTGAGAAGACCGCACTGGCTTGTGCGGACCGCGGTCGATTTGGTGCTGCCCGCGGAGGCTGAAATCTGAGGGGTACTCTATAAATATGAGGTTTTGGATTTATTTAATATTTTGACCTAGAAAGCTCGGATTTTTGCGATTTTTTGAAGGTTTTTCAAGAAATTCATCGGGGTAAGTGATTTTAACTCAGATTTGGCTAGAATACATGAATCTATCACTAAATTCATCATTTAATTCGTGATTTGGGATGAAATTTGGGAAGAAAACTGTGAAACTTTTCAAAATGTAAAATGTTGATTTGAAGGACCAAATGGTATCGGAATTGGATAATTTTGGTATGGTTAGACTCGTGAGGGTATGGGGATTCTGATAATGTAAATTTTACCCGATTCTGAGACGTTGTCCTAGGGCTCGGGTTTTGCTAATTTTAGTATTTTTGATATTTTCGAATGTTTTCTCTTGGGCTTTGTTCCCTTAGCATATTGTGACGTATTCGTTCTGATTTTGGATAGATCCGACGCTCGTGGAGGCCAATTTGAGGGACCAAGGTGTCGCGAACTAGAGAATTTGCCGGTTCGAGGTGAGTAATGATTGTAAATGATGTCCTGAGGATTTGAGACCCTGGATTGCACATCGTAGTGCTATATTGAGGTGAGACACGCGCTGGATGATGTGCGTGGGGTCCTTTACTACTGGGGATTGTGACTTGGTCCATCCCGATTGATGGTTTTTATCGCGTATTTGACTGAAATTTATTTGTTATCATCATGATTTGGGCTGATTGCTATATTTGGGCTTCGTGCCAACTATTTGGACCCTTTGGGGATTTTATCACTGTTTCCTCACTGCTTGACTTATTATTTGAACTCAGTCCTGTTGATATCTACTGTTTTACAAACTCAGCCACTTTTACTTCAATTTGAAACTTAAATGATATTTCTACATCATGTTTTGGGTTGAGAACTACTGTTTTACTAATGCCCAAGGGGCTTGTGATGATTTTTGGACTGAGTGAGGCCGAGGGCCATATGTGAGGATATGCTGAGTGATATAAGGCCGAGGGCCTGAGATACTTTATATGCCATGAGGTGGCTTGATTGATATGAGGCCGAGTGTCGAGTGATGATGCCACGAAGTGGCTTGATATAGCGTTTGGGCCATAATGGGCCCCTCCGGAGTCTGCACACCCACAGTGAGCGCGGGTACCCATTATGATCTGAGAGTGAGCCCGAGGGGCTGATACTTTTCTGAGTGATTGATACTGAGCCCGAGGGGCTGATACTATACTGAGAGTGAGCCCGAAGGGCTGATACTGTTCTGAGCGATTGATATTGTGCCCGAGGGGCAGATTTCTACTTGTTATTTACCTGTTAAATTACCTGTTTTACTTGTTTTAAAAAGGAATATCATTTGATTTCTTCACTGATTTACTGCTTTAAGTGATTTTACTGCTTGATATGGAATTTCTTTGTGCCTTTACGTGTTTTCATACTTTCAGCCATTATTTATAATTAGTACCTACTGAGTTGGAGTACTCACATTACTCCCTGCACCATGTGTGCAGATTCAGGTATCGCGGAGTCCGCTCCTGAGTGTTGATTCTCCTAGTTCAGGCAGTGATTCAGAGACTACGAGGTAGCTGTTAGCGTTCGCAACCCCGTGCCTCCCTTATCTTATCATTTTCATGTTTTTAGAACTACTGTATCAGAATTAGTGTTCAGTAGACTTGTATCCGGATTTCTTAGTTGCTCATGACTTGTGACACCCCGGTTTGGGCTGTGTCGGGATGGTTTCCACCGTTGTTATCGCTAAAGTTTCGTGATCTATGGATATTATATTATGTTTATTACTATTTATGATAATTAACTGCTCAAAGAGGTGTTCCGTTTTGGTCTGGCTGGCCTTGTCTTCACGAGAGGCGCCATCATGACCGGGTTCGGGAATTGGGTCGTGACAAATAAGAATTGATTGTTGTGAAGATGGTTGCATGTTATATTATAAAGATGATGCAACTTTAAACAGTTGTAAATTTTGTGAAAAAACTCGTTTCAAGAGGCTTTCCAGTGGGAATATGGTCGCTATCAAGGCGATGCATTATTTACCTCTTATACCTAGGTTAAAGAGGTTATATGCATCGATGAGTTCTGCTCCTCATGTGAGATGGCACTTTGAAAATAGAAGACCATCTGGTGTTATGTGTCATCCTTGAGATGGAGAAGCTTGGAAGCACTTTGATAGGACATATCCAACTTTTGCTATTGAACCAAGGAACATTCGGTTAGGTCTGTGTGCGGATGGCTTCACACCTTTTTCTGTATCTGCGACACCATATTCATGTTGGCCTAACTTTCTTACACCTTATAATCTACCACTCGAGTTGTGCATGACTAGTCCATATATATTTTTAAATTGTATTATCCTCAGTCCACGTAATCCGAAAAGTTTGTTTGATGTATATTTGAAACCTTTGATTGATGAGCTAAAATAATTGTGGTGTGATGGTATTGAAACATATGACATATCAACCAAGCAAAATTTCAATTTGCGTGCTAATTTAATGTGGACTATTAACGATTTTCCTGCGTATGGAATGTTGTCTCGGTGGATGAATGCTGGGAAGCTAGCTTGTCCTTACTGCATGGAAAATAGTAAAGCATTCACTTTGAAACATGGCCGAAAGTAATTATTGTTTGATTGTCATCGTCAATTCATGCTCATGATCATGAGTTTAGAAGGATGAAAAATGCATTCAAAAAGAATAAAATGGAATATGATTCTCCACCTCCGAAACTTTCAGGTGAGGAAATTTGGGAGAGGGTTAAAGTTACTGAAGCTCCACCTTATAGATTCCCCGGATACGGTGTTACTCATAATTGGACGAAACAGAGTATATTTTGGGAGTTGCCTTATTGGAAGGATAATCTTCTCTGTCACAACCTTGATGTCATGCATATTAAGAAGAATTATTTTGACAATTTGTTCAACACAATGATGGATGTTAAAGGTAAGACAAAGGATAACTCGAAGGAAAGAATGGATTTACAAGAGTATTGCAGGCGGCCTGAATTATACTTACAGACAGCAAACAATGGTAAGGTGTTCAAGCCCAAAGCAAGATACATATTCACTTTGGAGGAAAGACGGAAAATTTGGATTGGGTTACGAAATTGAAGATACCTGAGGATTATGCGTCGAATCTTGGAAAAACGTAGATATGGAGGTAGGGAAGTTGAGCCATTTGAAAAGTCATGACTGTTATGTTTTCATGGGGACCTTAGTGCCTATTGCATTTTGTGGTTTGCCTGAAAGAATTTGGAAACCCATCACAGAGATTAGTTTGTTTTTCAAAAACATGTTTTCTACTACATTAAGGGAATAACCTACTCAGGATGGATCGGAACATTCGTGTAACTTCTAGTAATATGGAAAAGATATTTCCATGTGGTTTTTTTGATGTCCTTCCAATCCACCTTGTACACGAGGCACGATTTGGAGGGCATGTTCAATGCAGATGGATGTATCTCTTTGAGAGCTAATATTATAAGTTTGATGTAATTTTCTATTTTATTTGAATGTTCTTGGATAACATGACATTGTTGCAATGACCCAACCGGTCGTTTTGAGCTCTAGCACATCGTTCAGCAGTTTGAGGCCATGAGCAACTTCACTTCAGGAATTATGACTTGTACGCATGGTTAGAATTGAATTCCGGGGAATTCGGAGTTGATTTGGAAAAAGAATTCTCATTTCGTAAGCTTTAAGTTAAAAGAATTGACTAAGATTGGGTTTTTGAGTAAACGACCTCAGAACTGGGATTCAAAGGTTCCAGCACGTTTGTATGATGATTCTGGACTTGGGCATATGTCCGGATCGGGTTTTGGAAGACCCGGGAACATTTTGGCACCTATTGTGGAAGTTAGCATTTTTGGAAGAATTTCATAAGTTTGGGTTGGAGTGCATTTCAGTGTTATCAACGTCTGTTTGGGATTCCGAGTTTGGGAATAGCTCTGTATGGTGATTCTTGGTGTTGGGAGCGCGATCAGAAGTGATTTGGAGGTCCGTGGGTCATTTTGAAGTCATTTGGCTAAAGATAGAAATTTGAAGGGTTTTAAGAAGTTTGACCGGAAGTTGACTTTTTGATATCGGCGTTCGAATCCGATTCCAGAAGTTGGGGTAGGTTCATAATGTCAAATATGACTTGTGCGCAAAATTTGAGGTCAATCGGATGTGATTTGATAGGTTTCGACATCGAATGTAGAAGTTTGAAATTCTAAATCTCATTAAGCTTGAATTTGAGGGTGATTCATGATTTCGATGTTGTTTGATGTGATTTGAGGCCTCGAAAGGTCTGTGTTATGTTATAGGACTGGTTGGTGTGATTAGACGGGGTCCCGAGGGCATCAAGTGTGTTTTGGGGTGGTTTTGGAGCATTTCGGGCTGTTTTGGAACTGTTGTTTGCTGGTGTCTGGTTTCTTTCTTCGCGAACGCGAAGGGAGTGATGCGTTCGCGAAGAGGAGTAGATGGGCTTGCTGAGTTTAGCCTTCACGAACGTGACCAAGGTTACGCGAACGCGAAGAAGGTAAGGGAGAGCTGGGCGCAAGGCCATTTGGCCTACGCGAACGCGATGGGTCTAGGCAGTTGGCTTTCGCGAACGCGATCAGCGGGTCGTGAACGCGGAGAAGGATTTTCTGGGCATGAAATTTCTGAGCTTCGCGAATGCGAGGGACGTTCCGCGTTTGCGATTAAGGGTCGCCTGGGTAGTGTTCTTTTAAAATCGGAGTTTTGGCTCATTTTCACTTCATCTCTTCCATGGGAGCCAATTTTAGAGCAACTTTGGAGTGCCATTTTCATCACCAAGCATGAGGTAAGTGATTTCTACTAGTTTTGAGTAAATACAAGGTTTATATATGGATTTAGACAAGGAAATTTGTTGAAATTTGGGGATTTTGAGGAAGACCTAGAAATTTGATATTCTTGAATTTTGATTACGATTTTGGCCATGAAATTGAGAGAAAATTATATATTTTGGTTCGTGAGATTATGGGTAAACTTTATCTATGAAATTTTTTGGAATCCAGGCATGTGGTCCCGAGGGCAATTTTGTCAACTTCTCGATCGGGGTTAGGAATTGTTAAAAATTGGATTGTAATGAGCAATTGAACATATATTAATGGATTTGCATAATTATTGGCTAGTTTTGGAGCATTTAGCATCGATTTGAGTCTTCGGAAGGGAGTGGAATGCCGGTTATAGATCTTCGGAGCGAGGTGAGTCTCCTTTCTAACCTTGTAAGAGGGAATTGTCCCCATAGGCGAAATAATTGGTTATGCGCTTCTATTTATGGGGGCTACGTATGCACGAGGTGATGAGAGTCTGTGCATAGCTACTATTATATGTAAGTCCGGGTAGTCTAGGACCCAAAAACATGCTATTCTTGGAATATCTGTAATCTTGTTGGCAGTTGAATTGCTTAAATCCTATCGAATCAGTAAATGAATTTCTAAAAGGATTAAACTTCATTTTCTTAAATCGCGAAAAGAGAATTGGCTTTTATTTGGTTAAACATTCCCCGATAAATTCTTAATAGGCTGTTTGAGCATGTATTTCTATGTGTACCTGCGTCGCATGTATGATTCGTGAGTAGGGTGTTTGTTTATTTATGATGACCGCATCGCATGTATGATTCGCGAGCTGGGTAATAGATGCATCTATGGTTTGCGTCGTTTGACCCTCGGTAGAGCACATTTTTGCATTATGTTGGATCGGGTCGTACGACCTCAGCATGATATGCGCATGTTGTATTGCTTGCCTGAGAATTTTAAATGTTGATTGCCCTTCCTGGCCAGAGATAAATTTATAAAGATAATGAAAAGTAAATCTTTGGAAATCCTTTATTATTTGAGAAGTTGTTTACTTGCTTTTCGGCTTTGTGAGTTAAACTTTGCTTTATGAAATCCATGAATTCCTCACACTTTTACTATATTATTATTGGACTATTAGTAAGTATCGAAGTCGACCTCTCGTCTATACTTCTACGATATTAGACGGGATACTCATTGGGTATACATTATTTTCGTACTTATACTACACTTGCTATGCATTTTTGTTACACAAGTTCATATGTGGCAGTGGCTTAGTGAGCGGCATGGTTGATACAAAGACTTAGGTGAGCTACATTTATTGAGACGACCTGCAACCAGTAGAGTCCCCTTCAGAGTATTTTGCTGTGTTTTCATTTCTGCCCACGTGTATTCCGAACAGTTAATGTATTTTAATTCATTCCCTAGTAAATGCTCATGTACATGTGACACCGGATTTTAGGATGATTATGGGGTATCTTGTATTAACTGCTTAATTTTCATATTTGATTTGAAACGATTATCTTTTACTGGTAAAGTTGAAGGAAAGTCATAATTTTCAAAATTATTAAAATGAGAATTTAATTAAGTATTTGGTTGGCTTGCCTGAGAGCGGTGTCCGGTGCCATCACGACCCTTTGTGGAATTTGGGTCGTGATAACATGATATTAGAGCACTAGGTTCCCTTATGTATCACGAGTCATGCGCGAGTCTAGTAGAGTCTTGCGGATTGGTACGAAAATGTTTGTACTTATCTTCGAGAGGCTGCAGGGCTGTTAGGAGCACTTCCCTTCTTGATTCCTCATCGTGTGCTTTAATTCCTTGAGACTTATGCCTTTATTTCCTTCCTATTCGATCTTACCCGATGTGAACCGCTTGTTATAAATCAAGAATTGAAGAATTGTAATAGTACTGTAGATGTGGTGTGGGATGTTTCTCCCAGTATAATTGGTTGGGCTATTGTCGTCGCCTTGCGGAAGGATTTTTCTATCTTTTCGGCTAGGTAGTTGTGCTTCTAAGAGCTTGGAGGCTATGCACAGGTTGCTATGATGCTCACGATTGGTTATCTCGCAGTATTGACTTGATGATAGGATACTTGCCTATGTGTTGGGGCGGTGAATGATTTGAAAGGAAGTCCACTCAGTGCATGATTCAGATATCTGATATTTTATTTCCGGCGGAGTAAAAGCAATTGGCCTATGAATGTCTGGATTTGGGGTGATGGAGTAACGAGACTTGTATTTTCGAGCATGGTGGAATTTTCATCTGCGATGTAGTGTCTCATCCTCGATTGTATGTGTTAACTTCGCTGGTGTTATGGTCTTCTGCAATCCGCCTTTGGGGTAAGATATTGTGAAATAATATTGGAGAAACGACAGTTAGATATCGTGGGGTGCAGTGGTTCAGGATTGAATCGGTGTTTCTAATGTTGACGGCTCGAGAAAGATGATCTTCGGAGAGGTTTAAAGTTAGTAGCGATTTGTGGGTTCAAGTTCTATGAATATAGATTCTATTTAAGGCAGCAACTGAGCAGCAAAGGATGAGGAAGGACATGTGGGGAGAGTCAGGCAATGGTTAAAATTTCTAGAAGGCCAGGTATAAGAAGCACAGGTCGAGTAGTCAATTAAAGGGGTGAGTTCCGCCAAAGTGGGAGAGTGGTGGAGTTGCATATGGGTTTTGTGGTAGGATGACTACGCACCTTAAGGAGAGTTTGGAATGATTTGGGAATTTTAGTGATTGGTGATTGGGGTCTATGGATTTAATTTGAAGTACAAACTATTATGCGGCAGGAGATTTGATATAACGGAAATGAGCTGCTTAAAATGAAGAAGGATACAACATAACTTTGAATTGAAAGGATGCTGCCGCACATTTAGTTGATGCCTACGAGGGGTGAATGGACTTGTGTAGCTAAAGAGTGAGCTCGGACTCGGGATGGGTTAGTAATGTCGTAGTGAGTGTACCCTGTGCAGCAACGTTGGAAGATGTCGGCACGTAAATTCCACAGGTGAGTCATCTCCAGTGAGAAGATCGGCGATCGCATGGTTGGCGAAGCTTCTGCGAAGAATTCTATTGGTTATACAGCAAAGATATTGGTCGTGCGAATGTGGTTAATGATTCAGAGTGTGAAAAGGGGTTTTACAGAAAGATTTCGGGAGTTTTGGTGGTTGATTGCGCAAGGTTATGTCAATAAGAGATAAGGATTCTTGGTGAATTTCAGAGTTGTGTAATAGTGGCTTTAAGCTAAAGGAGAGAGTCCTACCGCTTATGATTGGGTTGCATGGTTAACTACTTACGAAGTTTCTGGTTATTAGCATATTGATAGGTTATTTTAGCTACGAGAAAAGAACATAAGTGGTAATTTAAGCAAAGGAATTGTTAAAGGTGTGCTATAGTTGGCCTTATTGGCCCATGTTCAAACTTGGTGAAAGATTCGGGATTTATGCCTTGTATAGATGCGAGTTTCAAGGGAAGTGATCCTGCTGGGTGCTTCGTCGAGAGGGCATTCATGTGCTAGAAGATTCATAGAGTTTAATATTTTGGGGGCCAAGTCAGAGCGGGTGGCTCTCAACAACGGTCCTAGTGGATTCAAAGGGTAAAGTGTGGTGCCTAATGATTTCGAGCTTATAGGTACGATTAAGAATCAAGCTTTTGTAGCAGCTTATGAGAAGAGGCCCAGAATGTTCTATGATGTTTTTACTTGTAGTGTAGCATTTGGGAGGAAAATGAGAAAAGACTTCGGATTCTTAGAGGGATTATCAGAATGGGCATACCAGTAATGGATGCGAATGTGTGCAAAGGGGAGGTATGAAACGGTTCGTGGGATTTGAGGCAGCATGGTCTCGTTATTCAGGGTCACTCGGGATGAGTGCGGATGGAGTGTTCTATGTGTTGAATGGTGTTATTATTATTTCAAAGACAATCAAGGGTAAATTGGACGAAGATATATTGGTTAACCATAGTTGAATTGGCATATTGGTGGTAGAGATCAGTTCCTTCAGTGTGATCAAGTTATGCATATGATTTGTGACGACACCTATGAGGCTTGTCGGCTGCCGTAATTGATTTTATTCGAAAGTATTCTAGTGTTATAACTTTTTATGTGTAGGCAGATCCCGAAAGGGTTATGGTGGCTTAGACCACTACTTAGAGATTTGCATATTCTACGGTTATGAGAATTCACTTGTGTGTTGCTACGGTTCTCCTGAAATGAGTTAAGTGAAAAGTCATTATATGATGAAGTGTCAATCTATTAGTGGTTCCGGAGTTATGATGAGAATCGTGTTCTATTGTATATTGGAATGTTGGGTGCAGTGAGTGGCATGGACTTTGAAGTGAGGATCAAGGTTACAGTTCGGTGCTGACAAGGATGTCATGAGGTCGGATGAGTAGGAAAGAAGTTTGGATGTTAAAGTAAGTTGGCATTGTCTTCAGCGTCACCTGAGATCGGTGTTTTGTGAAAAAGGCTTTGCATTATGGTTAAGGGTTCTTAATCGCTTTTCAGCATTAGTGCGACTAGTGGTTTGGATGTACATACCTGTTATCTATTACGGAAGGTTGTGGGAGCGTGCCCCACGGGAAGGTTGTATAAGTGTGGCATGTAGTCACTTGATTGATTGAAGAGTTAAACCAAGTATGAAGATTGTGGTGATGTCGTTGAATTGAGAATTGATAACTGGAAGGCACTCGGTTTATTGGGTTGTGGACTGTGGAGGATTACTCCGGTTATGATGGTTGTTCTTGTGTTTTATGAGAAAAAAGGGGGGTTATTATGGACCTTTGAAAGGTTATTAGCCTAGTTCAGTGTGATCAGAATCAGTTTGAGGTCTGTGGATGGATTTAAATGTGAATGTAGGCTTTATATCAGGCCAAATGTCTTCATTTCAGCAATGCTCTCCTTATGGAAGAGTAGTCGGGGTATTATTTTGTCGTCAGCTATTTCATGTAATGATATATTGCACCGTGTGAGTTGTGAGACGACTTGGTGAATTTCTTATGTGTTGAGGTTCTGCGTAGAGATAATGTTATATGAGCATAATGGCTCTTGAGATTCAGATCGTATATTGCACCTCAGTTGTGCTTGAGTTTGTAGCTTATAGCGCTATATGTCTTCCTAGGGATGGTATTTTGCACTTAGCGTGCTTGTGACTAACATTCGACATTTTGTTGTAATGAGTAATCTGGCTCGGTGTGTATCTTCTTATGTGAATTTTATGGGTGGAACGCCTCCATGGGTATGTTGTTTGGATCGGGTTGCGCGCTGCAACGGTGTGATGTTGAGTACAGATTCATATATATATTTTTATGTATTTTGTTTCCTATCTTTCTGAGGAAAACTCATATTAGTTGTGTGCCTGCGTCGTATGTATGATTTGCGAGCGGGGTGTTTGTTTAATTATGTTGACCGCGTCGCATGTATGATTCGTGAGCGAGGTAATTGGATTTCATTTTCCTTTTGTGTCACATTCGAGTTGGTAGCCTATGGGTACATTGTGGCTTCATATGAGACTTTTGGTCCCGTCTAGGTGGCTTATTGCCTGAGCAATTTGTACTGGGTGAGACGAGATCATTAGATTTAGGATTAGTGCAATCTGATTATATGAAGTATATTAAGGAGCTAAGACCATTATTTGGTTCAGAATGAGGTGATGGTTCTTGTCAGGAGTATAGACCCAATGATTTGTTGATTTAGCAGTTGGTTATGAATTTCTACATATCTCTTCCATCGCGGAGGTATTGTAAGAGTTAGAGCAAGACCTATATATGTCATTAGGTGCAATGGGAGCATCAGATTCATGGAATTTCGAATAATTTGATCAGAGTATGTTATTGTGGTCCTGTGAATAAAGTGGTGTAAGGTGTGAATTCAGCTAAGGTATGCAGTCATGTTTTGGTGCTACGTGTAGTTATTGATACGGTGAGCGTATATTGGAAAAGGCCTGGCAAAAAATTTCGGATGTTGGAATTGGATCTAAGGCTTATTTGCTTAAGTGAAAAAGGATATCTTCAGATTGATCGAGCTAGGGTTCCCAGCTGAGTTGTGGTAGCATGGGTAGGTGCTCGAGGTGTTAAATAGTGATTTCAGACAACTCCAGCTCAGTTTTTAGCACGTTCGAGGACGAACGTATGTTTAAGTGGGAGAGAATGTAATGACCCGACCGGTCATTTTGAGCTCTAGCGTGTCGTTCAACAGTTTGAGGCTATGAGCAGCTTCACTTCAGGTATTATGACTTGTACGCATGGTCGGAATTGAATTCAGAGTTGATTTGGAAAGAGAATTCTCATTTCGTCAGCTTTAAGTTAAAATAATTGACTAAGATTGGGTTTTTGAGTAAACAACCTCGAAACTGGGATTCGAAGGTTCCAGCAGGTTCGTATGATGATTTCGGACTTGGGCGTATGTCCGGACCGGGTTTTGGAAGACCCGGGAATGTTTCGGCACCTATTCTGGAAGTTAGCATTTTTGGAAGAATTTCATAGTTTGGGTTGGAGTGTATTTCAATGTTATCTATGTCTATTTGGGATTTCGAGTCTAGGAATAGCTCTGTATGGTGATTCTGGTGTTGGGAGCGCGACCGGAAGTGAATTCAGAGGTCCGTGGGTCATTTCGAAGTCATTTGGCTAAAGATAGAAATTTGAAGGTGTTTGAGAAGTTTGACCGGAAGTGGACTTTTTGATATCGGGGTCGAAATCTGATTCCAGAATTTGGGGTAGGTTCGTAATGTCAAATATGACTTGTGCGCAAAGTTTGAGGTCAATCGGACGTGATTTGATAGGTTTTGAAATTCTAAATCTCATTAAGCTTGAATTGGAGGGTGATTCATGATTTCGATGTTGTTTAATGTTATTTGAGGCCTCGAGCAGGTCCGTATTATGTTATAGGACTAGTTGGTGTGATTAGACAGGGTCCCGGGGGTCTCGAGTGTGTTTCAGAGCATTTTGGGTTGTTTTGGAACTGCTGTTTGCTGGTGTCTGGTTTACTTCTTCGCGAACGCAAAGGGAGTGACGCGTTCGCGAAGAGGAGTAGATGGGACTGCTGAGTTTAGCCTTCGCGAACGCAAAGAAGGTAAGGGAGAGCTGTGCCCAAGGCCATTTAGCCTACGCAAACGCATAGAGGATAACGCGAGCGCGATGGGTCTGGGTAGCTGGCTTTCGCGAACGCAATCAGTGGGTCGTGAACACGGAGAGGGTTTTCTAGGCGTGAAATTTTTGAGCTTCGCGAACGTGAGGGATGTTCTGTGTGTGCGATGAAGGGTCGCCTGGGCAGTGTTCTTTTAAAATCGTAGTTTTGGCACATTTTCACTTCATTTCTTCCACAGGAGCCGATTCTAGAGCAATTTTTGAATTTCCATTTTCATCACCAACCATGAGGTAAGTGATTTCTACTAATTTTGAGTAAATACAAGGTTTATATAAGGATTTAGACAAGGAAATTTGTAGAAATTTGGGAATTTTTAGGAAGACCTAGAAATTTGATGTTCTTGAATTTTGACCACGATTTTGGGCATGAAATTGAGAGAAAATTATATATTTGGGTTCGTGAGATTATTGATAAACTTTATCTTCAAAAAATAAGTTGTACTTGATTGCAGGTTTGATAGACAAAGTGACGAAATGTCAAATATTGACTCAAAAGGAGTGGAACCTGCTCAAGTATCAAAGACAAAGCAAACTGAGGGCAAACAGGCCTAGTGCGGACCGCACAAAGTCGAATGTGGCCGCACAAGGTGAATCAGAGAGATGGAAAAACCAGACTTTAGGCAACGCGGCCACAGTCCACATTGCGCGGTCCGCGGTGAAGGTTCCGCGGCCGCAATGCTTTTTGTGCGGTCCGCGGTGAAGGTTCCGCGGTCGTACTGCCTTTTTTGTGCGGTCCACGAAAGAGATATTCAGAGAGATGGAAAATGCCAATGTGGTCCGCGGTCATGGTTGTGTGGACCGCGAAAGTTGCCTCCGCGGCTGCGGTTCATTCTACGCGGTCCGCGGAGCCCAAGTCAGAGAGCCCAGAATTGAAGTCCAAGAGCCTAGCACGACCGCGGTCCATTTTATGCGGCCCGCGCTGACCCTACAAGGGTATTTTTATCCAGTTTTTCCAGCCTAGTATAAATAGAACATTTTACCATTTTTAGGTCGTCATATATATCCAGAACTTAGCTGCGCTTGTGGGAACTTCATCTGTAGCCATTTTTGGCATCTTAACTTCAAATTAATGATAGATTCTTGTATTTTAATTTAGAATTTAATTAATATGACTTGTTCTTCATCTATTTCTCTATTTTCTCCTTCAAGCATGAGTAGCTAAACCCATTAGCTAGGGTTGTGGCTCAACCCTACTGTGGGTAATTGACGGGTGTTTCCATCTATTGTTAGATTGACTATGGGTGTTTGTTATTTGGGTCAATTTTATGGTTTAATCTATGAATTGGTGGTTACAAACACTAGTTTGTGCTAAGTTGACTTGGTTCTTCTTGAGAAAGAGAGCCTAAGTCTCCAAAATTGATCCAACAAGGAATTGGGATGGACTCAAGAGAATTGATAGTCCCAATTAAAAGGTTAAGCCTTGAGAGAGTAATTACCCAACTTGAACCCTAGTTGCTTGAGCTAATTTGCCTACCCATTTGGTCTCGAGAGAGTCAATTGGGCAAAATCACTCTCTCTACCGAGAGGTGTGAGAGTGGGTAAAATTGTGCAGTGGTTATAGCATAAGCCCCAATTATGTCAATCGAACCTTAGTAACATCTACCCGTCAATTAGCCACCTAGGTAATGTCATGACCCTAGTGCCCTTCTTCCCATTAGATACAACTTAGCAATTATCTCGTAGCATAATCTAGTTTCAATTAATAGTTTGATAATAGTAGTTTATAATCAAAAACCCAAAAATATATGGAAGTGACATTAGGAACAAATACACAACTCTAGTCTAGATAGATACTCGACTCCATTCCTAGCTCCCTGTGGAAATCGATCTCGACTCTCATATCGGGTAAAAGCTGTTGTGACCCTCTCTTCCTACCTTTTAGCAGTGTGGAGTTGGAAGCGATCACTTTTTGGCGCGGTTACCGGGGAGCTAATGGTTTTGGCTATCTATTTAGTTAGTTTTGTGTATTGTTCTTCTTTCCTACTTTGTTACTTACTTGTTTGTGTCATTACTCAGGTACCAATATGTCTTTAAACAACGCTAATGATCCTCTTGGAAACGTGATAGCGGGGGAGGAGGTAGATGATCTTCAGCAAGATGAGGTGCCTCTTGCACCTCAGGGTTAACGGAGAGGCCGGAATGCCAATGCTAATCCAAATGACAATATTCCAGACCCTCCCCCGGTTCCTCCTAGAGTGGCTCCAAGAGTATTACCAAACCAGGCTACGCAAGTGCTATTGTCCCACCCCGAATCTGGGCGGGCCTCTCTCAGATAACCAATGTGATATTGACCTTACTTGAGCAGCGTGGGTACTTCATGGGCGCTGTAAATCAAAATGCCTACAAACGTCTCAAGGGGTTCGTAGATACATGCTGGGGGAGCAAACAGATGAATGTGTCCGAGGATACGTTGAGATTGAGACTTTTCCCGTTCTCACTTCAGGGAAAGGCATTGGATTGGCTCGAGAGACTCCCCAACCATTCCATCACAACTTGGTATGAGTTGGCAGATAAGTTCATTGCCAAATTCTTCTCTCCTAGTCATATGGCGGCACTTCGAGATGAAATATTAGCCTTCAAGCAAGAGCCAACAGAACCTTTGCATGAGATTTGGGAGCGGTATAGAACGATGGTGAAGGAGTGCCCAAATAATGATATGACCGAGGCCATGATCAAACAAACCTTCTACCGGGGCATAAATACTACAAATCAATGCATTGTTAACCAATTGGTCGGGGGCAATTTTATGAAACTTTCTTATGAGGAGGCATGTGATGTAGTTGATGAAATGGTGGACACTTCTTTAGCATGGTAGAGTAGAGCAAATGTGCCTTAAGGTGACCCTACGGTTATCCATTTGCACAAGGAATTACATGATCACGAGCAAGCGATAACTGAACTTATCACTATGATGAATCAATTGGCTAAGGCACAGTTGCAACAAGTTCAAAATCCTCGCCAAATGAATGTCATGGAGGGTGTTAGTATGCTTGTCAACAAGAGAAGGCAAAGGATGCAACAAAATCAAGGAAATTCTGAGTAGTTTGTTGATGAATATGATGGGTGTCAAAATGATGGTTATGATGACCAAATTGAAGAGGTACAATATTTTAACTATCAAGGCAATAGAGGCAACTCTTCAAACCAAAAATGGCGACCCCAAGGAAATTGGGGCAATCAACAACAAAGTGATTGCAATTGGAATAACAAACAAAACAATAACTGGGGTAATTAGAACAACAACCAAGGCAACTAGAATAGAAATAACAACAACTGGGGCAACAACAACAATCAAGGCGGGTGGAACAATAATGGAAACCAAGGCAACCGGGGGCAAGGTTTTCAAAGACACCCAATGTACCAACAACCGAACAATCCACCCCTTTTCCCTTCTCAAGGTCCTAGTTCCTCTGGTAATGATATGGGTAGAATTCAAATGATGTTCGAGCAGATGATGAAGAAGAATGCGGATTCGGATGCACAGTTAGCTTCTCACAACACCTATATCCAAAACTTGGAGGTGCAATTAGGCCAAATCTCTCAGTCATTGAATACTCGCCCAAAGGGTGCTCTACCAAGTGATACGGTAGTGAACCCAAAGGGTGGAAATAACAATCATGTAATGGCGGTTACAACAAGAAGTGGGAGAGGCGGTGATGTGAATGCCTCAAAGCAAAAGCAAGTTGTTGATAAAAATGTTGAGTTGCGGGATGATGATGTACCTTTGATTGTTGAAGATGTGGTTGAAGAGAATGTGAACAATGATGTAAGGATTGATATTGGTGAGGCCGAGGTAAAAACCCAAGATGTCGTGAACCCGTCTAGGGAACACGTGATTAACATGCCCGAGCCGGTTGTGCCAAAAGCCAAGGCTCCTCTGCCAAGGCCACCTCCAACTTATCCTTAAAGGCTCGCAAAGCAGAAGAATGATAATTAGTTTAAAATGTTCATTGACATGATGAAGAGCTTATCTATTAATGTGCCTCTGGTGGAGGCACTTGAACAAATGCCGGGTTATGCAAAATTCATGAAGGAGTTGGTTACAAAGAAGCGTTCTATGGACTGTGAAACTATAAAGATGACTCACCAAGTTATTGCTATAGTGCATTCAATGTCCCTAAAGCTTGAAGATCCCGGTGCTTTCACCATTCCTTACAGCATTGGAAGTGCGGATTTTGCCAAAGCTCTTTGTGACTTGGAAGCTAGTATCAATTTGATGCCCTACTCGGTTTTCAAAACTTTGGGTATCGGGCAACCTAAGCCAACTTCAATGATACTTCAAATGGCGGATCGATCGATGAAGTGACCTTTGGGCATTATTGATGATGTGCTTATCCGGGTGGACAAATTTATATTGTCGGTCGACTTTATGATTTTAAATTGTGAGGTGGACTACGAGGTTTCTATTATCTTGGGCAGACCTTTCCTTGCAATAGGGAAGACATTGGTTGATGTTGAAGCGGGTGAGCTCACTTTCCGAGTGGGAGATGAAAAGGTCATTTTCCACATTTGCATATCTATGAAGCAGCCCAATAGCACCAAGGTGTGCTCATTTGTAGACCTTGTCACAACAGTGATTGTGGATGATACCAGTGCTATGATCAACGTGGAAGATCCTCTTGAAGCAATGCTCTTGAACATGGATTTCAAAGATGATGCTAGTAGAGTGGAATGTGTCAATGCCCTACATGGGATGGGCTCTTATTCTTATGAGTCGCGGAAGCTATCTTTGGATCATGAAAATCGGAAAACTCCACCAACAAAGCCATCAATTGAGGAGCCACCGGTGTTGGAGTTGAAGCCACTTCCTCCACACCTTAAGTATGAATTCTTGGGTTCAAATTCTACTTTACCAGTTATTCTTTCTTTTTGCCTTACTAACATGCAGGTTGAGGCCACTTTGGCGGTGCTTCAAAAGCGAAAAAGGGCAATTGGATTGACTCTAGCTGACATTCGGGGAATAAGCCCCGCATTTTACATGCACAAAATCATCTTGGAGGAGGATGCAAAGCTGTCCTTGGAGCATTAAAGAAGATTAAATGAGGCGATGCAAGAAGTGGTGAAGAAAGAGGTTATCAAGTGGTTAGACGCCGGTGTGGTTTATCCTATTTCTGACAGTTCTTGGACTTCTCCGGTGCAATATGTGCCGAAGAAGGGTGGTATGATTGTGGTGACCAATGACAAAAATGAACTCATCCTTACTCGCACGGTCACCGGGTGGAGAGTATGTATGGATTACCGGAAGCTAAACAAGGTGACCCGAAAAGATCATTTACCATTGCCATTCCTTGACCAAATGCTAGATCGTCTTGCGGGGCGTGCTTTTTATTGCTTCTTGGATTGTTACTCGGGGTACAATCAAATTTTAATTGCCCCGGAGGACCAAGAGAAGACAACTTTTACATGTCCTTACGGCACATTCGCTTTCTCTCGAATGTCGTTCGGATTGTGTAATGCTCCGGCAACCTTCCAATGTTGCATGATGGCTATTTTCACCGACATGGGGGAAGATATCTTGGAGGTTTTAATGGATGATTTCAGCGTGGTTGGGGATTCTTTTGATGAGTGTCTGAAAAATTTGGATAGAGTATTGTCCCGGTGTGAAGATGCAAACCTCGTACTCAATTGGGAAAAATGTCATTTCATGGTTGAAGAGGGTATAGTGTTGGGTCACAAAATCTCGAAGCGAGGAATTGAGGTTGAAAAAGCCAAGATAGAGGTGATTTCAAGGCTTCCTCCCCCTATTTCTATAAAAGGGGTGAGGAGTTTTCTTGGGCACGCGGGTTTTTACTGGAGGTTTGTAAAAGACTTTTCCAAAGTGGTACACCCTTTGTGCAAGTTGCTATAGAAAGATGCAAAGTTCTTGTTGGATGAGAGTTGTATGCAATCATTCGAGCTTCTCAAGCTCAAGTTGACTTCTACCCCCATCATTAGCGCACCAAATTGTAGCTTGCCTTTCGAGCTCATGTGTGATGCTAGTGACATTGCGGTTGGGGCTTTTTTGGGCCAAAGAATAAACAAAATGTTTTATCCGGTGTACTACGCAAGCAAGACCATGAATGAGACTCAAAGGAACTATACAGTCACCGAGAAAGAGTTGTTGGATATTGTGTTTGCTATGGAAAAGTTTCGACCTTACCTTATGGGAGCCAAAGTTATAGTGCACACCGATCATGCTGCCCTTAGGTATTTGATGACCAAGAAAGACTCCAAGGCGAGATTGATGAGATGGGTGTTACTTCTTCAAAAGTTT
This sequence comes from Nicotiana sylvestris, assembly GCF_000393655.2. NCBI lineage: Eukaryota > Viridiplantae > Streptophyta > Magnoliopsida > Solanales > Solanaceae > Nicotiana > Nicotiana sylvestris. Next base: position 71,004,312 of record NC_091063.1, read on the forward strand.
GATCTAGAAATTGTTGACCGGAAGGGTAGTGAGAATCAAGTGGCGGACCACTTATCCCGTTTGGAGGAGGAGGGGAGGCCTTGTGACTGCCTTGAGATCAATGATTCATTTCCCGACGAACAACTCCTTGCGGTGTCAATGAAGGATATGCCATGGTTTGCCGATGTTGCCAATTACCTTGTGACCGGAATAATCCCGTGTGAGCTCTCTTCTAACCAAAGGAAGAAGCTCAAGCGGGATAGTTTGGATTTCTATTGGGATGAGCCATACTTGTTCAAGATTTGCACGGATGGTGTGATTCGTAGATGTGTCCCAGAGGAAGAACAATTGAGTATCTTAGAAGCTTGCCATTCTTCACCCTATAGTGGCCATCATGGTGGGGTAAGGACTGCCTCGAAAGTTCTTAGTTGTGTATTCTATTGGCCCACCGTGTTCAAAGATGCAGGCGATGTGGTGAAGAGGTGTGATGAGTGCCAAAGAGCGGGCAAAATTTCAAAAAGGGATGAGATGCCTCTCAATAAGATTCTAGAAGTGGATATCTTTGATGTTTGGGGCATCGATTTCATGGGTCAATTTGTTAGCTCTTGTGGGAATACTTACATTCTTTTGGCGGTTTACTATGTCTTAAAATGGGTGGAAGCCGTGGCTTTGCCTAATAATGAAGCCCGGAGTGTTGTGGCATTTCATAAAAAGAGCATCTTCACAAGGTTTGGCACTCCTCGTGCGATTATTAGTGATGGGGGTCTCACTTTTGCAACAAGGCTTTCGACACGTTGCTTTCCAAGTACGGTGTCAATCATAAGGTTTCTACCCCCTATCATCCTCAAGCTAATTGTCAAGTGGAAGTCTCCCATAGAGAAATTAAGAGCATCTTGCCAAAAACTGTCAATGCTAATAGGACCGATTGGTCGAAAAAGTTGGATGACGCTCTATGGGCTTATCGGACGGCTTACAAAACTCTGATTGGTATGTCTCCGTATCGGTTGGTGTTTGGAAAAGTTTGTCATCTTCCAGTTGAGTTAGAGCACAAGGCCATATGGGCTTTGAGGAAGTTGAATTTGGAATGGGATATTGCGGCAAATCTTCGTGTTGAACAACTCAATGAGCTCGATGAGTTTAGATTCCATGCCTACTCAAGTTCATCCTTGTATAAAGAAAAAATGAAGTACCTTCACGACAAATATGTTCGGGGTAAGGAGTTCAAGGTTGGAGATATGGTTCTCTTGTTCAATTCCCGGTTACGTCTGTTTCCAGGTAAGCTCAAGTCACAGTGGAGTGGGCCTTTTGAAGTTGTGTTTGTGACCCCATTTGGTGCTCTTGATCTAAGGAACAAAAATGGTGAAGTTTTCAGAGTTAATAGGCACTGGGTCAAGCATTATCTTGGAAAATTTGATGACAGCCACATGGTGGCACTTCTTCATCTAAAGTAATGTGATGGTAACATGCGTCGTGCCGCGATGTTAAATCAAGCGCTTCTTCGGAGGCAACCCATGTCTTTTTCTTCTTGTTTTCTTTGATTTTCTTTGTAGTGTAGGATTTGTTTTTAAGCTAATTGGTTGTGAGATGTTGCAGGGATTGTGTTGATACAGTGCAAAACATTTTGGAAAAATTGAACAGTCTCTGAAGTTGCCAGTGCGGCTGTATTGCACTTTGTGCGGTCCACACTGGTGAAGGCCAAGTGAGGTACTCTCTGAAGATTGCCACAGCAGCCGTATTCCATTTAGTGCGGACCGCGGTGGACCTCCGCGGCCGCGGTCTGTTTTGTAAGGACCGCGGAGGTTGCCTTCTCAAGCTTCTTCTGAACAAACCCAGCGCGGTCCGCGGTCCATTTTGTGCGGTCGCGCTGGTAGGTATGACCGACTCCCACAAGTTTTTCTATAAATAAACCTTAGGGGTCACCGGTTACCCTTTTCGAAAAATTGATTCTCAGAGACCTAAAAATTATTGTTCATCTTCCCTCTTCTTCGTAATAGCTTGTTTGCATTGTGTTTCTTCACTTCTTCTCGAATACCTAGTAACAATTCAACCACTTCTTGTTATTTTAAGTATTTAATTTCATTTTATGTCATTTTATATTAACTGTGTAGACTTCTCCCCCCCCTCCCCGTAATTATTCAATTTTAATGTTAGTTTAGTTTATCTGTTAAGTTTTGTGTGCCTGAGGAGTATTATTAACTGGGTAAATTGAGCAGGGACAAAGTTAGGTGAAAACTTGAACAAAAAGGCAAAACCCATGAACCCTAACTCAGTGCCTTGACTAAGCACCCTCCGCGGACCACAGTTCCTTTTATGCGGTCCACATTGCTCTGATGCGGTCCGCGGTACCACTTTGTGCGGACCGCAGTGCTTATGTTCTGAAAGGTTGACTAGTTGCCTAGCTGGCCCACCGCGGTCGCGATGCCACTTTGTGCGTACCGCGGTGGTGAGATTCAGAGGATGAATTTTTAGCCCTTACCCCAATGCGGACCGCGATTGCTTTTATGCGGTCTGCGATTCCTTCAGTGTGACCGCACTCCTTTTCGTGCGGTCCGCGGTGCACTGTGTCTGCAACATCTTCTACAATTTTTGGTCTTCTGTTCTTCAATTCATTTTCCACAACTGATTCACTGCCTGTGCTGATACTAACAAAGCTAGATGTTTGTGCTTGCAGACAATGGTTAAACAACGAGGCAAAGGCTCGAAACAACCCGGTCGAGGTGATTATTCCCGGGGAGGGAAGCAAAGGATGGTAAAATTCACTCCACAGGCTAGAAAAAACATCAAAGACATGAGGAAGGCCATAAAAGCGGCTGACAGAGCCATTGACAACTCAGGGAGTGAGTACGAGACTTCTCGGGAGATCTCTTCGGATTCAGTCCCATTATACATCCCGTATCTGGAGAGGGCCATACATAGAGACACTCCTCCTTCTTCCCCCGATGCTCAAGCTTCCATCAACATTTCTTCTGGGTCGTCTGAGGGCTCAGCACCAGGTAGTGGGGATGTATACTCTACCTCTCCCATAGCTTCAATATCTGGAGAGGGTGCTAGAGGTGATAAGGGAGATGGGGAATTACCTGGGGTGGTGTGCCTCGGGTTAGGGGTATTGACCAGATTAGAAATCCTGCTATATGGGAAGATAGATTCGTTATCCAGGTGGCGTTCCACAAGTTTAGGGAATGGTGGCAAGCACGAAAGTTGATTCTTGAGAGGAGCTTCATTGACAAAGACCTTCTAACCCTACACCCCAATGTACATAGACAGTTTCGAGCTCGAGTGGGTTAGGAGCACTTTAAAGATAATTGTGTGAAGGCGAATGAGCACATGGTCAAGGAGTTTTATAGCAATGTGGCCCACATCTTGAAGGGTACTAAAGTGAGCAAAGTGCGAAACAAAAATGTGGTATTTACCGGGAAAGCACTAAATGAATACTTGGGGTTCAATGAAGAAGATGAGTCCCTTTACAATGAAAAGTTGGCAATGGGCGAGGAGGTTTGTCCGTGGTTAGCTTCATACCTGGAAATCCCGGGTACGGTTCTGGAGTGGTTGCAAGCAGGGGTCAAAATACTTCGGAGGACCTTTTACTTTGAGGCTAGGGGTGGTTGACTTTTGTGTGCAGTCGGCTCGACCCCACTACCCATGATCAGACTATTCCACTTGCCCGAGATGTTCTTGTTGCATTTATTTTGTCGGGATACCCAATCAACGTGGGCAATGTGATGTCCCACGTCATTTCTGCAGTGGAGGTTGAGCATGACAGGAACTACCCTTTTCCCAGCACTCTCACTATGTATTTCCGGGACCTGGAGGTGGAGAAGAGACCTTTTGACATCAAGGTCAAACATGTCGCTCCGTTTTAGTGGTATAGTTTGAAGGGGTCAGACAACCCCAAGGACAATAATTACAAGCCGCCTGCTTCTGCCCCAACTGTCTAGTCTAAAGAGCCAGTTACGACAGAGCCCTCCACTGAGCCTGCCTCCACAGTTGTTGACATGCCTCCAGGACCTTCCACTACTGCTGGCCCCTCTACTTCAGCTGGCTCGGGGATTCCATCTTCCTCGGCCCATCCTATCACTGCCCACTAGCTAAGCCAGACACTTCATAACTTGAACAACTGGATGGCGACTGCTTCGTCCAAGTTGCCTACATTGACCTCCACCATTGCGGCTCAGTCGGCACCACAGCCAGTGCAGGTGCCCCAGTCTATCGAGGATTCACTTAAGGAGATTCTTGCCAACCAGCAGAAGATCCTTGATTCTCAGGCTACCTTGGCTAAGGCAGTGGATTCACATGGCAAGGCCCTGAAGGAGATTGCCAGGGAGCACAAGAAGCTGCGAAAAACACGGGATTCCAAGGAGTCTGTGAAGGAGCTTAGAGCGGATGTGGACAGACTGAAGGCAGACCAGCTGCCTTTAGATTTGCTATTTGAGGGCCCAGTTTCAGCAGCAGTACCAGCAGCAGAGCCACAATAGGAGCAGACACAGAGGCTTCCTAAGAAGAAAAGGAAGCTCCCTAGTACAGATGAGGCGATCATCCAGTTGGCGGATCCACCGGAGGCTTCCTCTAGTTAGCCACAGGATGTTCCTGATATTCAGCCCGTCCAGGTCCACGCCCCAGTCCCAGCAGCTGAACAGCAGGAGACCGAGAACCAGTCTGAGGTTCCCGTGCATACAGAGGACCCGGGGACCATTGATGATCCCATGCAGACGGACACGGCTTAGGGAGTTCCCATATCCTTTCCTTATACTTTTTGGTGCTTATTTGTTTAGTTGGCATTGGGGACAATGCCAACTTTTATTTGATGCGCCCTACATTTTTGGATGACTGTATATATTGTTACATTTTATGTCTTTTTGATCTTCTATTGGTCTGTATATAACTTTACATTTAGCTACTTTTATCGTATTTTTTTTATCTTCCCTTTGGTTTGTATATAAAGTTACATTATTGTATACATTCATCCCCCGTTGTATATTCAAATCCCCTATTGTACATATTCATTCTATTTTCTATTTTTATAAAAAATCCTCGTTTTTAGCTTCTTAGATAGGCTCGTAGCCTTTTGTTTTGTTTTTGGTGCTTTCAATAAGCCTTTGGTTTTCTTAATGCCACTATTTTTTCCAAAGGTGGAGTATTGTGCGAACTGGGTGGATTTTCCCGATGATGGATGGTGTGACAACCTTCTTAAGGGTTTCAGACCATTTTTGTTTTTATTTTTGGTAGATTATAGTTAAGGGTACCTCAAGCAAAGCTTCACTTGGGCCTAACACATTTGCCTTTGATCCCATGATCAAAGACAAGTTGTTGTGTTTAGGATGGTGAAAGTCATAACCTTGAGACTCTTGTGTTGACCAAACAATCATCATGTGGTCTTTCGGGAATATTGTGTGCTCAATCATGTCTAAGGTTGTTGTGGGCCCCCGACTCTATGTCTTTAGCAATCCTTGAGCTTGTGTGGTGAGAAATCGAACTGTGAGTCCAAGTCCCGAGCCAATGGTCAAGACTTGCCCTGAATATCTGTTGAGGCGAAATCTTGAGTGAAATTTGGCTTGAAAAGTAATTATAGGCTCTCCTTGATCCAAATTATATTTGAACAATTCCATAGCCCACCAATGATATAATCCCTAGTTAACCCTTTTGAGCCTTAAACCTTTTTTTTCAAGAACCAATACTATAAGCCTATATCCGTTCTAAAATATACCCTCTTTTGGCACCCGATCTTCCCTTGAGCAATGGAAAAAGTTTAAGTTTGGGGGGGGGGAGACGAGAGAGGGAACAAAGTGGTAAAAGGTACTAAAGCGAAGAAAAGGAAGGCAATGAAAAAGAAAAGAAAAAGGCAAAAAGAAAGCCAAATGTGAAAAAGAATAAAAAGGGATTTAAGAAAAAAACAAAAGAGAAAAAAAAAGGGTGTGGAAAATTTTGAAAAAAGGAGAAGCGTTTTGAAGTTCATAAGAGAGAGTGACATTATGTCTATCTAACCCCTTAAAAATAAGTGAGATACTCAAAGAGTCAAGAGAATTGTGCCAAATGAATCAAAAGAAGTGCTTAAGGGAAGATGGAACCCATTTAGACCAAAAATATTTCCTACCCTGAACCAAAAGCCTTCACATTGACTCCTCAAAAGCTCTATATGATCTTGAGTTGAATGACGCTTACATTAGTAGATACTTACACAAGGGGCAAGCATATGGTACTTAGAGCCGGATTTGTGGCCTTTCCTTGAGAGAGATGAGTGAATTCCCATTATCCTCGGTTTGTGTGCTAATACTCTAAAAAGGTGAGGTTTGCTTAGGGAGAGTTGAGGATGTGTAAGTTTGGGTTCCACAATGACCAAAGTAATTGAGAGAGTTCTTTGATGTAATGAGTCAAATCTTGATGCTCTTGTGTCACACTTGATCCATAGTTTTTCAAAGTTTAAATGTTGTGAATGATTCATTCGTATTGAGGGCAATTGTTAGTCCCAATTGATGCTCATTGAGGTTACTTTACGATAGTTGGAAATTCTTGGATTTTTCCTTAAGGGGTGGGTCTTATTTTGTTTGCTTGAGGACAAGCAAAGGCTTAAGTTTGGGGGAGTTGATAAGTAGGAATTTTAACGAGTTTCATGGTCCTTATTGCCTATGCTTTCATTATAAATCGTTACAAAATAGTCCCAAAAGGCTCATAAGTTGTGCTTGATTGCAGTTTTGATAGACAAAGTGATGAAATGTCAAAAATCGGCTCAAAAGGAGTGAAACCTACTCAAGTATCAAAGAAAAAGTAAACTGAGGGCAAACAGGCCTAGTTCGGACCACACAAAGTCAAATGCGGCCGCACTAGGTGATTCAGAGAGATGGCAAAACCAGGCTTTAGGCAACGTGGCCGCAGTCCAAAATGCGCGGTCCGCGGTGAAGGTTCCGCAGCCGCACTGCTTTTTGTGCGGTCCGCAGTGAAGGTTCCACGACCGCACTGCCTTTTTTGTGTGGTCCGCGGAAGAGATATTCAAAGAGATGGAAAATGCCAATGCAGTCCGTGGTCATGGTTGTGCGGACCATGACAGCTGCCTCCGCGGCCGTGGTCCATTCTACGCGGTCCGTAGAGCCCAAGTCAAAGAGCCCAGAATTGAGTCCAAGAGCCTAGCGCGGCCGAGGTCCATTTTATGCGGCCTGCGCTGACCCCGCAGGGGTATTTTTTTCCAGTTTTTCCAGCCTAGTATAAATAGAACATTTTACTATTTTTAGGTCATCAGATATATCCAGAACTTAGCTGCGCTCGTGGGAACTTCATCTGTAGCCATTTTTGGCATCTTAGCTTCAAACTAACGATAGATTCTTGTATTATAATTTAGCATTTAATTAATATTCCTTGTTCTTCATCTATTTCTCTATTTTCTCCTTCAAGCATGAGTAGCTAAATCCATTAGCTAGGTTTGTGGCTCAACCCTAGTGTGGGTAATTGGTGGGTGTTGCCATCTATTGTTAGATTGACTATGGGTGTTTGTTATTTGGGTCAATTTTA